>NC_051319.1:19257184-29257184 GCF_015220235.1 Choloepus didactylus | reverse complement strand
TTCACATACCTACCCCTGGAGCCAGGGTGAGTCAGTCTTTCTGGATTACATGGACCAAGAATGAATTGTAGTTCCCCAAAGAGATGATGAGCAGAAAAAAATATATATATATTTTTTCACCACTCATATAAAATATAATCATAGATTTCTGAGCTTATTTTCTATATTCACTTTGAATTTAAAAAAAAAAAAAATTGCATAGTTCAGATGAACTGCAAGATCTGCAGGGACAGATGCTATGTCCTGTTTGTGTTCTGGCCAGTGCCCTAAAGTTAAAAGGCAATGTGGTAACTCTTACATTGCTGGAAAAATCTATCATGCATGTTTCTGGTCCCCAGGCCTATTTCATGTACTTCCTTCCTTTCTTTCTATTTGGTTTCAATCAAGTTAAAATGAATTTCATAGCAGTCAGATGCAGGCAGTGGAGAGAGCAGTTGCACAAGGCAACAACATATAGGTTACAATGGGTGTCTTGAAAATTTGAATAGCAGGGAAAGTCATGAGAGGGATAAAGCCCAGCAAGAAAGACCCACATAGGTAACATAAATCCCAGGAAGTCCATAAAGTCAGGAAGGTAGGACTAGAGAGATGGGGTCCAGAATTTGGGAATTCAGAGGTTTAACAAGGACCACTAAAGGAAGCAAGAAATATGAAAATCTAAATGTGACCTTAAGAAAGAGAACGTTCTTTGTGGCCTCTTGAAATTGCTGCTGGGAGCTGAATATTGAAAGACAAGTTCTCACCAACTGGAAGTGTGTTTCCAGTCAGACGTATGAAGGGGGTTCCCCATGTGCCTTTTGATCTTATGGGAAGAAGAGGAAGAGTTGGTCTAGGGCTTTCCAAGTTTAAAGAGATGAGACAAGGTGGCTAAACAAGTCAATCCTAATCATGAGCAATAGCAGGATATTGTCTCAAATTTTAAAAATCCTCTCATTTAACACATTCCTATTTCAGCATATAGAAAGATACAGCTGGAGGCCACACTGATAGATTGTAGTCTAAATCACAGGGAATGTAGCACAGCTAGGATTACTGACAGACCCACAACTTGCCCCACCGTGGGTCTTTTTTCAGTAATTGCCCTCTCTAGGAGGTCATGTGATTTGGAGGTGAGTCACAGTTCAACTCTTTAGCATCAAATATTGGGTAACACTTTTATCAGAACCTGAATGGAGGAGGTGAGCAAAACAATAGCATTGAAAACTGGGAACTCTATTTAAAGCTCTGGCTGTCTTTAAATAAAGCCTTGAGGTAATTATGCAATTAATATTAATAATGAGTTAATGGTGATACCAATTTAAGGTCATTTATTCATTTTGTAAACATTCACTGAGTACCTATAATATTCCAGATATTGTCTTGTGTTTATATAATGTACATACACAAACACATACACTGCAAAATAAAGTTATCACTGTTATTCATAAAAGTATGAAAAATGTACTTAAGGCTACCCCAAAGTAATAGTGACAATAAAGGGATATAGAGGAATCCTTGTCAAGCTAGGTGTAAGGATGGGTAGGCATTTGTCGACTTAGAGAGGGAAGGGTATTGTTGGCAGAAGAAATAGGATTTATATAGAGAAGAAGGTATGAAGGGCATGATGCATTTGATAAATAAATAGAGTTCAGTGTTCCCTAACACAAGTGTAAAGTGGTAGGTATTGATATGCTAATAAAAGCCAAGCCAGTTTTCCTGAGAGATTCCAAATGGAGTCGAGAGGTCACTCTGGTGGACATTCTTATGCACTATATAGATAACACCTCTTAGGCTTTAATGTATTGGAATAGCTAGAAGTAAATACCTGAAACTACCAAACTCCAACCCAGCAGTCTGGACTCCTGAAGACAATTATATAATAATGGAGATTACAAGGGGTGACAGTGTGATTGTGAAGACCTTGTGGATCACACCCCCTTTATCTAGTATATGGATGAGTGGAGGAATGGGAATAAAAACTAAAGGACAAATGGGGTGGGATGGGGGGATGATTTGGGTGTTCTTTTTTCACTTTTATTTTTTATTCTTGTTCTGGTTCTTTCTGATGTAAGGAAAATGTTCAGAGATAGATTGTGGTGATGAACGCATAACTATGTTATCATACTGTGGACAGTGGATTGTATATCATGGATGATTGTATGGTGTGTGAATGTATTTCAATAAAACTGAATTTAATAAAAAAAAAAAAAAAAAAGCCAAGCCAGTTTTCAAGAACAATATATCCTAATTAAGTTTGTTTGAATTTTACACTTAGTGAGGCATGAGGTCTTTTCTTAAAAGAAGTGAAGTAAGATGACCATATTTAGTTTTTTAGTAATGTAGCTGTTTGAATAGTGTGGAAGAAGGACCATGGTGTACAGGAGTTAAGTAGGAGGCACCTTGCCACACAAGAAATAATGAAATAGCAGTGGAATAGAAACTGAATCAAACAGATGGAATTGGTGGTATTTGGTAACCAACCAAGAATGGTGAGAAGAGTATAGAGAATTTATAATAAACCCAAGACTTCCAACTTTGGAAACTAGTGAAAAATTGACACCATTAACCAAACTTAAAGTTATAAAAGGTGAAAAACTGTGGCTGAAACTGCTACTTGCCTCCCCAAATCCATGCTCCCCATCTTCCGGGGTACACTTTCCAAACTCCCTTGCAGTTAGCTGTGCCCTAAAAGAAGCAGATTGCTTTAAGACCTGTCAGGTATTAAGGCAGTTGAATAGGCAATTAGACTTAGAAATTTGGAGCTCAGGAAAAACATCAGGTTTGGAGATGGAACAGGAGACCATCAGTATTCAATCAAGCCATGAAAATGAGTGGTGATCTCTTTAGATGAGCACATCAGACCTAATCCATTGCAAGGCATTGAATATTGAATATTGTGGTTAAGATGTACCTGAATTTTTTACATAAATTTAATAATCTGATGTAAATAGAAATGATTTATTGGACATGTGGCTAGGAATTTTATTTGTTATATTCTCACCTAATACAGATACTTTTGGTGCATGCATCAGTTTTGCCAGGAGGCTCAGATTTATTAGTAAGTAACCCACATTTAGAACTTAGAAATGTTTCCATTAATTCCTAGTAGGATCTATTAGTTAAACTTTACAGATTAAATAGCTTGTGTCCAAGCAGCTTTATTTTACATTATTATTTTGATCTAAGAACTAAAAAGTCCCACCTGAAAAACTCCTTAGAACAATACTAATACTATAACAGAAAGTATTCTAGGAAAATTATAAGAAACAGGAAGAAAAAAAATCACTGATATGTTAGCCATCCCCTGCTTCACTCTTTATTTGACTCGCATTTAAGTACTCACCAAGTTTGCCTTCACTTAGTTTCACAGAGCCTGCAGGCAAAAAATTATAAGGTGTTTGAATTATTTATTTTAAAATTTTAAAGGCACCTGAGGCATCTCCTATATTTTACAGGCTTTGAATGGATCTGTGTCAAGTACTAGAAGTCTAGGCTCAATGATCCTATAAGCCCAAATGGCCATTCTATACCCAAATGAAAAATGTCACATGAGCCCTTTGGCCTTGGAGAATCTAACCCAGAACTGGCTTATTTATAGGGATTACATGCTTCAGTCACTAATAAATCTTACATCCATAATCTATGAAGAAACTGATTTTCTTGATATTAAGTTATGGAAGTCAATGATGGCTATGAGGTGAGCTGCTTGGAAAGCAGTCTGTAAATCCAACTTTATTAGATAAGGCTTTTAAGAGCATTTTTCTCTTACCAACAGAAGGAACAGTATCTCAGTTTTAGATTTTTATATCCTTTTGGAACATATTCTAGAGGTTAAAATGACTTTGAGTATTTTGTGACTCTAAAACGCAATAACTCAATCAATCTTTTTCTTAGGAACTCTAATTTTTTTTTTCTAGATTGAAGTGTACATCCAGGACATCTGAAACTAAATCTAGGTTACCTAAATAATAAATCTGAACCACCTGGCAAAATTGATGCATGCACCAACATTATCTGTATTTTAAGAGAATATAACATAAATAAAACCCCCAGCCACATGTCCAATAAACCATTTCTATTTACATGAGATTATTAAATTTATATTAAAAATTCAGGTACATCTTAACCACAAGCAAAAAAAAAATCTTAATTTCTTCTGAAGTAAAATTATTTGATTCTTGACATTGTTTTAAACCCTCTGGGTTTCCAGTTCAAGATGATAAGCCGTATGCACGTTCACTTCCCCTGCTTCCTAAAATTACACTTAAATGAGAGAAATATGAATAAAGACATTAACTAGCACTGAGACTGGGAATGGGAGCATTCAGCAGGCCAGAGAATTTTATCAACTTTCAGGGGATTTTACCAAAAGTGGATGAGATGTTGCAGGCTGGAAAACAATAGCAGAAGACTGCAGCAGAAGTAATAGCAATTTTAATGGTGAAGTCCCAAGAGATGCCACGTTTGGAGTGAACAAGAACAGGGGACAGGAGAGCACGGCAGGGATGTAGTCAGGGAGCACAACTACAGAACTCTGTGTGGACCAGTCACCTCAGTCAGTTTCTCCCTCAAGTCATCCTCTTTTTCCTCACACAGCATGCCAGGCAGGAACGTTTGCCCCAGGATAAAACCATCAAAATTCTTTCTTAAAAAAGCAAAGGACCTGCTGGTGTGGTCTAAGGCTCCTGAGAAAGATGTAGAGCAGAGACCAAGGAAAATCCATAACTCCACACATAGCACACATGGAGAGAAGATGAAAGCACCTCTTGCCAGAAACAGAGAACTCATTACTGTTGAGATATATATATATATTTACATATATATATATACATATTTTACCACAGTCCTAATGTTTGTGACAACATCAGCCATCAGCATCAGTCCAGGTGAGGAAGTCCAACACTTCTGCACTTTCCCTCAGCTCCTCAGGGGGGGGGCCTGTAAACATATGTTTATTCTCTGCCCAGATTACTTTGGGATGTGTCACTATTTTACTCTACCTATACTAACCTACCATATCTCACTTCCTCTTCAAATTTCCATGTAATTGTGGTGTTTGAACAAACCAACTGTAGAGTTATACTATTAAGAAAATATAGATCCTGCACCAAATAGACATCTCTTTCCTTGGTCTCACATGGAAGTTGAGGTTTTAAAATACAGTCAGTTTCGACCTTTACCCTTTGGCCCAGTTTGCCCTAGTCTTAATCAGATCTGCTTCATTCATATCACTAATTGAAGTCTGGGCTCTTTTTCAGCTTTTTTTTTTTTTAACAGTTGCTGTATGCACTAATACTAACATTCATATCCGCTGAGCTCTAGCTCTAAGTTTCAGGTGTCATAGAGATACCCATTGTTCCAGAGACCAATCAGGTTATACATTAAGGTGTCAGCATCTCAAAGTTTGAAGATAGCCATTACAATTCAGGAATAGATTTGACTGCTGTAAGAGCTTACAATCTAGAGACAATTACAATAATCACTCCCCTCTTAGACTGTGTTCTAAGATTAAATTTCCTTTAAAAGTTTAAACTGTAATTAAATTTCCTTTAAAAGTTGAAACTGTAATTATAAATTGAATATAGCTGAATCTTTAAACACTTCAAATCCCTTAAACATTAGGCAAACTTGCGTAAATGCAATAATAACTAAACAGGCACCTTTACAACAAAAACAATTATAAAATGCTAGTATCATTGGATGTAACTCCTTTTTCTATTTCTATCCTTATACTCCCTAGGTTTCAGTAATTCTACAAGACACTATTTTTTTTTTTATTTCTACAGTTTTAGTAATTAATACACCAAAAAGTAAAAGTATACTGTCTTATACAAGCTAAAGTTGTAGATCCTGGATTGCAAATAGTGACTCTATGGTGAGACATAGTGCCTGACTACACAGTGAAAGAATTCACATCATTTAGTTGAATTTATTATTTAGTTGAATTTCTTTCCCCTACAAGGTTGTATTTGTTCCATTTAAAAACCTTTGTAACACTGTTTTTCATACGAAATCTCATTTTCAAGATATTTTGTCTTTTTCAGAAATAAAATCCTCTTTAAGAGTCATCTAGCCAACTGTATTTAACCAATTTTTCTGTAATTGTGATCTACTGATTTAGTCTATTGGAATTATTAAAAATACCAGTGTTGGGGAAGCAGCCATGACACAACCTGCTGCCCCTCCCTGAACTTGCTCAATCAGAGAATAGGATGGAACATTGTCTCATTTGGAGCCTGGACAGTGAATCCATGCTTGGCCCAGATTCTTCTTCCAAAAGTATGACCCTCCCCGTCCCAGGTACACAATGAATTTATTTGTCTTGCTTAAGCATGTGCATCATGTGGCACTTAGCCAACCCCACTAGTAGGGAGGGAACAGCATCTTCCTACTGCACCACAAGAGGGGTGTGTGCAGTCCATCGCCCTGCAATGGCTGCCGGGAGGGACACGCTGGCAATGGGGGACTGACTGTTCTGTCTCTTTTCTGTGTGAATAAAAGTGCTACTTCCACCAGTGCTGTGTGTGGTGTGTTCCTTGGAGACTGTGATACCACAGTACCATGGAGCACGGAGAAGTGTTTCAACCCCTATTCTTGGTGGCCAGCATATCTCCATGTGGTGGGCCGTTTCCCTAGTGTAGCCTGGAACCTTTGCTCAACAACCCGTATTAATAATTGATATTTTATTATAATTAGAAGGGGATCTAAAAATTAGTAGAAGTTTTGTCTCTCAGAGATGAAGGATAAATGCTGCTTATTTTATCATTTCTAAGACAGTCTCTTTTTTTTTCTCACATTTGAACACCTTTGAAATCCAAGAGCATCTTACAAAAAAATGGCATCATGCAGTCTTGTTCAGCCAGGAGCAAGGGTGAGATAACATTGCTACTGCTTACTCACATACTTAACTTGGTTGTTATCCCTTGTGGCATGACTGGACAACTATGAGCCCTTGACATTTCAAACAGCAAAATATTTAAGGAAACTTTGGAAGAAATATGAGACCGTGTTGTTGATTGAAAACTTTCCATGGATACCTGCTGTCAAGATGAAGAAAGTGTCAGCATCAAAACTTGCAAGAAGGGGTGTCAGTGACTTGGCAGAAAATCCCAGATGTAATTAATGAAGCACATTTCTAGAAAATGCTGCATCACCAATGCTCTTGATAGGAAAAGGAATGCAATAATGTAGAGAAACACTGATGATTTTGAGTCAAAAATGTTTCTGTTTCAGTATACTCAAACTCAGAATGTGAAGAAGTTTTAGGAATACCTCAATTAATTTATTTTGCTTACATTTTCCTTTTCACATATGTACAAGGATTAAAATTTCATGTCTAACTAACTATAAATATTCTAAATGATAAGAAAGATTTGTGCTAGAGCATAATTGGCAGTGTTTTTTTTTCTCTTAGTGATATAAAATAATGATACATCTTACACTTAAAGGCATCTAAACTTGTTCAGATACAGTTGCTACCCTTTCAAGGAGATTTAGCTGATTTTTCATTTCAGGAACACAATGTTGGACCCTCTTTTTACTTAGTTAATGTGCATACGATATCTGTAGCTAATAAACTGGGCTCCTTGTCCACATGTTTATTCTAATCTCTCCTGAACTTTTCAGTATATTATTGCTAGAGTTCCATATTTCCCTCCAGAATTGTATGGCTCACTTACAAGTTTGACTCCCTCTTTCCTGATTGCACACATAGAAACAAGTACATATGATATTTTATAAACAGACATATGCTTAACAGAAGAAACAAAATGTCCATAATTTCCTACTTATCAGATGTCCGGCGCTTCTCCGCCGCCCCGCCTGGGCCGGCGATGGGGAACAGAGAGACAGGGGGAGAGAGGGCACGGACAGTATCTTACCCGGAGCACTTGTGATCACTCGGGACCCACAGTGGTGAAGCAGATAAACTTTTATTGGAACTAGGCAATCATCATCTTTACAGGTTCCACCCGGGACGAGGCGCCTCGGGGGAGAACAACCTCGATGCGGCCGTCAGGTACGGCTCCTTGTGGGCTGTCTCCCCGAGCTTTGCCCGGGAACTTTCTTATAAACCCTGCGTGTATCCAATGGGCTAACGCTACGCACACAAGCATAATTGGTAAATACAGCGGGTGGTTGCATACATCAGAAGGCGGAAGCAGGATGTGGGCGCCATCTTGGCACCACTCGATGGGCGGGGGGAACTCAAGGGCAGGCTGCAGCTTGTCTACTAGGCCAATCCCGGAAGGTGGCTGCTCACATCTCCCCCTTTTTTATTTTATTTATGCCCCAGTGTCTCTAGTGATGAATGTGCTCCCGTGGACCTAGATGGCCCACAACGTATTTTTTGGTGCTTTGGGGAGTCTGGACTAGGCCCCAGCCATACGGAGGTGGGACCTCTGGCACCGACCAGAATGCTCACTTCATATAGAGACCGGAGAGCCCGCGAGCCGGAAACCACGTGGCTCTCCGTGCAGTACTCAGTCTCGCAACTGGGGGACAGGAGGATTAGGGGAAAGGTAGCCAGTGCCGAGGGCGTCACTAGGAGCCTCAAACGGCAAGGGTCCCGTCTGGCCACAACTAGGACTCTGCGTACGAGGTCAACCTGAGACAAAAATTAGGGCCACTGGTACCGAATGTTTATAAACGGGATTTTTCCATATGCATAGCTGCAAACCTTACCCTCGAATGCCCCGCTTCGAGTGGTTAGGATGGGTGCTGGGCAGAGGGGCTATAGTCATCAGGAGGATTACAGGCAGAGGACATGGCCATCATGGCGGTAATGCGCAATTGCTGCTGTTTTTGAAACAGACGCTCCAGCAAGCTCTTAACAATGATCAAACCTACTAACAACCCCACAGCAAGGAGAACCCAGTTCGTCAGATTAGGCCAGGAGAGCCAGAATGTGACTGTGCTCCACAACTCCCCCAGTTTTTCCTTTAAAGTAGACAGATCGAATGTCACGGGCTGTAACTTAATGCCCCCGATTCTATCTAGACTGGACTCTACCTGCAGGGTAAGATTCTGAAATTCAGGGAGATAAGTATTCTTCAGCCAATCAGAGATCTTTTGAATATTAACAGTTGTGTTGGCTCTGGTAGGAGTGACACAGATTTTTGACCAGAGCCATCGGGCATCACATGCTTGCCCAATCACTTCCCAGAGCACGTCTATCTCTTGGCCGAGTTCCTGTATCTCAAGCTGCAGGCTTTGAATGGCCTGTGAATTCAGTTGCAACATTTTGCCGTGGGCCTGTATAGCCTTTCGAGTGGCGTTGGCAAGTTCGTTAACACTTTCCATGGTTAAGGCGAGTTCCCCGGTAGAGAGGGACAAACCAGGAGGGAAAAAGGTTCAATATCCCAGGCCCTCTTCCCGGGCTGTTGGGGAGTGGTTGGCGCCACCGACATCATCTGACCGCTCATTACGCGAGTCGAGGGCTGGATCCAACAGGTCACGTTGGGGGTTCGACGACTTATCCGGCTGCAGTTCTTTGGTATTCTCAGGCGGCTGCACGGTTCTCACCAATCTCTCCGGCACCCACACTGGCTGACGTCCTAGTTCCTGGGGAAAGACACAAACAGAGCCTCTGGCCCAGCTGAGCACTGGGTCAGGGCCTTTCCACTGCCCCGTTAAAACATCCTTCCAGCGGACCAGGCCTCTATGTAGAGGACCTGGGGTGGTATGTTGCAGGGCAGGTGTCATGGTCGATGTGTTTTCATTTAAATAATTGTATGTAAATAGGGCAGCAGACAATTGGGCCCTGGGGGACAGACCATGACCTATTCCCTCCTTTTGCTTTTGCAATAGTTCTTTAATGGTCCTATGCGCTCTCTCGATGACACCCTGCCCCTGAGGGTTGTATGGGATGCCATGTTTTAGGTTAACTTCCATAACATCACAAAACTTTTGAAAAGCTTTGCTAACGTAAGCCGGGCCGTTGTCTGTCTTCAAAATTTTTGGCTTACCCCATGTTGCCCAAGCTGCAAGGCAGTGCGCAATAACCTGATGGACCTTTTCTCCTGTCTCGGCAGAGGCAAACATCACCTGAGAATAGGTATCAACTGACACATGCAAGTATTTGACCTTACCAAACTCGGGAAAATGAGTGACATCCATCTGCCAAATGTCTCCCGGGACGAGTCCTTTAGGGTTTACCCCTATTGAGGGGATAGCCCTAAGAGTAGCACAACTTCCGCAGGCGCGGACTATGTCCCTAGCTATTGCTCGTGGTATACTGAATCGCCTAGCCAGGGTACCCGCATTAATGTGGAACCTGCTGTGGAATTCGCGGGCTTGTTGGTATGGTGTCAGCACGGGAAAAACATGCGGCTGCCGAGTAGCCATGTCCACTAAATGGTTACCGTGTGCCATGGGGCCAGGTAAGCCCGTATGAGCCCTAACATGAACTATATGAAAGGGGTGCTGTCTCGCGAGAATCGCCTTCTGAAGCTCGAGAAAGAAGGTGCTTACTGTGGAGGAACCCTTTATAATGCCCACGACTTCCAAAATTTGCAGAGAATTAACAACATAGATGGAATCAGAGACAATATTCAGGGGGTCTGGAAACTCTTTCAAAACCGTGGAGACGACCTGCAGTTCGACCCACTGAGGTTTGAGTGGCTGAAAAAGAACAGTTTTGGGAGCATCTCCTTCCACACAATATGCTCCTACACCGGAGCTGGAACCATCAGTGTACACAGTGAGGGCGCCCTTAATTGGTCTAGGCGACGTGACCCTGGGAAAAATCACCGGGTGTCGGGTGACAAACTGTAGAAGGGGGTCTTTGGGGTACTGATTATTGATACATCCCGAAAAGGTGCATCGGAGAATGGCCCATTGATCTATACACCCAGTAAGCACCTCAAGTTGCTGAGAAGAGTAAGGCACCCTGAGGTTTTTGGGCTGCAGACCAAAATGTTGCACCGCCTGTCTAATGGCTTGTAGGGTCAGTTCGGCGACTGCAGTGGGATAATGCTCTAAGATCTTTTTAGGGGAAACTCCGGGGTGGATCCAGAGTAATGGTCCTTGCTGCCACAGCACCGCGGTGGGCTGTGAGTCTGTCGGTAGAAGGCAGACATCAAAGGGTTCGTTGGGGTTCACTCTTTTCAATGCAGCATTGCTGAGCGCTCGCTCTACTCGGTACAAGGACTGCTTCGCCGCAGGGGTGAGGTGTCTAGGCGAGGTTAGATCCGGGTCCCCTTTCAGCAAGTCGAATAAGGGCATTAAATCTGCATTGGGTAATTTCAAATACGGGCGGATCCAGGTTATGTCCCCCATAAGCTTCTGCATATCATTTAGGGTATGAATCCTATCTACTCTGAGTGTAACCTTCTGGGGTGAAATGTGGGTAGGGGTGAGTCTTGCTCCCAAAAAGGTGACAAGCTCGGTCATTTGTATTTTTTCCGGGGCCACTACTAAGTTGGCCTCTCGGAGTGTTAGAATTAAATGTGCTAATGCGGTCTTGAGGAGGTCTACCTTTCCATGGGTCAACAGGATGTCATCCATGTAATGGAGGATCCTCACATGGGGAAAAAGCTGACGGGTACTGACTAGTTTTTCGGCCACGTACAGCTGACACATAGTAGGGCTATTAGCCATACCTTGAGGCAGAACCGTCCATTCAAAACGACGGCAGGGCTCCCCCTGATTTAGGGAGGGCACTGTGAAAGCAAATTTTGAGGTATCCTCGGGGTGAAGTGGGATAGAAAAGAAGCAATCTCTAATGTCTATGACTACAATAGGCCACCGCTCTGGCAGAGTTGAGAGGAGGGGCAACCCCATCTGGACAGGTCCTAGAGGCTCCATGCAACTATTGATGGCCCTCAGATCATGTAATAGCCTCCACGCACCTGATTTTTTCTTAATGACAAAGATAGGGGTGTTCCAGGGAGACGTGGAAGGAACGATGTGCCCCTTCTCCAACTGATCTGACACCACAGCGTGCAACGCTGAAAGTTTTTCCTGAGGTAAGGGCCACTGAGGTACCCAGACTGGGACCTTAACTTTCCATGTTAACTTTATGGGTATAGGCGGGTATGCACCCTCAGTGGCCCCTAGGAAAAACCCAAGCCTCGTCTACCGGGGTTAGGGTCAGTCTGAACGGGCTTCACGCGCCCTTGCAAGGAGGCTCCCAGCCCCCTGCCCGGGACATATCCCATTCTATTCAGCAACTGTTTAGAAGTTGGAGAGTAACCAGTGGTTAAAGTCACGTCCATTTGAGCTAGAATATCTCTTCCCCATAACGAAACAGGCAGGGCCAGCACATAAGGCTGAAAACTGCCTTGATGCCCTTCCTCATCCTCCCAATGGAGAGTAATGGCGCTCACCATGGGCGCTGAGATTTGGCCGATCCCTCTGATGGTGTCTTCCGCTTGGTTCGTTGGCCAAGCGGGGGGCCAATCTTGCTGTCTTATAATCGACCTATCGGCTCCAGTATCTAACAGACCTAGGAAGGCTCGGCCTTGTACTTTAAGAGTCAGCATGGGTCGAGACTCTAGGGACATCTGAAGACCCTCAAAAACTTCTCCGGAGGACCCAAATCTTTTATTCCCCCTCTGTCCTGGCTTGCTTGGAAAGACTGAATGCAGGCTGGGCAAGAGCAGAAGCTGTGCCAACCTATCGCCCTTTGCAATGACCAGAGTGCCCTGCAGAGACTGCACCATAACCTGGACATTACCCGTGAAATCTGAGTCTACAACACCTGGCACAATTGTTAATCCTCTTAACGCTATGGATGCTCTCCCTAATATAAGCCCCACGGTTCCTACTGGAAGGGGCCCCCTGAAAGAGGTCCCCACCAATTGGACTCCCATAGCTGGGGTTAGTACGAGCCCGGAGGTGGCACGGAGGTCCAATCCTGCTGATCCGGGAGATGCGCGGGTCTGGATGGGGGCCGCATCGTCCGTTGGTGTGTTTGGGGGCCCACCGCAAGGGTGGACCCCCCCTGCCCGTTTTTTGAATCTTGCTCAGGACGACCAGAAAGGCGTACTCCTTGCGCATTGAAGACTGACTTACAGTCCTCGGCGCGGTGAGGCTCCTTGTGGCAGCGGCCACACAGCCTAGTGACTGCACGTGGCCCGCGGAGGTGCTGAACGGCAGGCGGTTGATCTTTATTGGGGCAGTCTCTCTTAAAATGACCGGGCTGGCCACAGCCATAGCATCTTTTTGGCTTTACCTCTAAAGCTCTGGGGTCCTTTGTGTTTACTTGTAAGGAGCTGGCTAACATAGCAGCCAGCCCCGCATTAGTTAACGGGCTGCCAGCGTCCCTGCAAAGCCGAACCCACTCTGTCAAGCTCTTTCCCTTATTCTGTGCCAGGATAACCTTGCACTCCTTATTGCATTGCTCAAAAATCATCTGCTTAACCACAGTTTCTGCAACCATTGGATCTGAGAAAATCCTCTCAGCCGCAGTCTGCATTTTCGCTACAAAATCTACAAAAGGTTCTGTGGGACCCTGGTGTATGCCGCTAAGCGAAGCCTGCGCCTCTCCTTCCCCTGTCAATTTTTTCCAAGCCCCTATGAAACAGCGAAAAATTTGGGCATAAACCTCCTGGGGGTATCCTGTCTGATTCTGGGCGTGAGCACCTTTCCCTAAAAGCATATCCGCATTCCACCCGCCGTGCCTTGCCACAGCGTTTCTTGCGGCTTGTTCCTCAGCTAACTCCTCAAACCACGCCTTCCAATCGATAAACCTGCCAGGAGGCAAGCAAGAGCGAGCCAGCTGAAGGATATCTGCAGGTGTATGATTTAGGGCGGAGAGGTTTTCAACCATATTCAGGGTGTAAGGGGCGTTAGGGCCGTACTGATGGACGGCTTGCCTCAGCTCCTTCAAGAGCTTGTAATCATAGGGTTCATGATTACGAGCTTGCTGATTGATAATGACTGGGAACATCTCGGAGGCTGGTTCGGGTTCATTGAGCAGCGGTCGGTAGCCGCCCAGAACGCCAAAAGGTCTGAATGTGGTGAAAAGGCTCCACCTCCAAAAATGCCTCCTATTGGGTGAAGGGTGCGGAGGATCCGCGTAATCGGGTGGGGATTCTGGGCATTGCACGGGAGGGCCAGGGTATCTACTCGGCATGACCGCTAGAGGGAGCTCTCTATACGGGCCCTTTACGGAACCACCGAAACCGTCCACCGGATGCAGGTGCATCCTCAGGGGCGCAGCAGCCGTTGGTGGTGGGGCGGAGGGCTGCGTGGGTGAAACAGGAGGTCCCTCTAGATCAATCAGCGGAGGCGCTTCCGGCCCTTCGTCTGCCTCACTCTCAGATCCTGAGTCAGAATTATCAGAACTAGCATCCGACTCCGGCGGCTTGCCCTTATGGGAGCCCTCCGCAGACGAAACAGACTGAGCCTCTTGGAGTGCATGTCGCGCCTGCAACAAGGCAGTGGGCGTAGTTAGGCCAGTGGCTGATTCTAACTCAAGTACTGCACGAACAGTCTCCCATATTGGGACTAGAATCGGGTCCAAACAAACACCCGTTTGGCGCGCTCGGTCTATATCATGACCAAGTTTCATCCACGAGGGCAGATTAAGGCTGCCGGAACAAGGAAACCAGGGGGCAAAAGTGGCCACATCATCAAAAAATCGCTGGAGAGAGCTTCTCTTAACTGAGATACCCCACTGTTTCAAAAGGGTCTTTAAGGGGGTTAGTAGGGGTGAACTCCCGGACTGCCCCATGCTTGCAGCCGGCACTGTCTTGTAATCACTCGGAGAGCTCTTCCGAGTCCCCGGGGCTACCTGAACGCCCACGGGCCCTAGTCCTCGTATGGAAAGGGGGTGCTTACCTTCTCGCGGTGATCAGTCGCGGAGGTCAAACCACGGATCCCGGGAGCACGTCTCCGTCGGGGCGAGGGGAACGCAAATGAGGTTGCGGGTTCGAAGTTCCCCGTACGGGCCACCACTTGTCCGGCGCTTCTCCGCCGCCCCGCCTGGGCCGGCGATGGGGAACAGAGAGACAGGGGGAGAGAGGGCACGGACAGTATCTTACCCGGAGCACTTGTGATCACTCGGGACCCACAGTGGTGAAGCAGATAAACTTTTATTGGAACTAGGCAATCATCATCTTTACAGGTTCCACCCGGGACGAGGCGCCTCGGGGGAGAACAACCTCGATGCGGCCGTCAGGTACGGCTCCTTGTGGGCTGTCTCCCCGAGCTTTGCCCGGGAACTTTCTTATAAACCCTGCGTGTATCCAATGGGCTAACGCTACGCACACAAGCATAATTGGTAAATACAGCGGGTGGTTGCATACATCAGAAGGCGGAAGCAGGATGTGGGCGCCATCTTGGCACCACTCGATGGGCGGGGGGAACTCAAGGGCAGGCTGCAGCTTGTCTACTAGGCCAATCCCGGAAGGTGGCTGCTCACAATCAGAAACAATAATAATTAAGTATAATGTCTTATGTTTACCTTTATTCTGTATTATACCTGATTAGATGTACATCTATTAATTTTTCTCTTTTTAGCATCATTTTACCCCATGGCATTTCTAAAACTCAACTTGTTCGAACCCCATTATGTTGGCTCCTATTTTCTTTTAGTACTGTCCTGGTGTTGTTGAAAGCAGCCTGTTCTTTAGGGATAAAGGAAAATTCCAGAATCATACTGATTAGTTTCCCCCCAAAGACAAAGAATCAGCTTCCTTTTGAGAAGTTTCCTTTTAATGGAAAGTAGTATTAGAGAGCAAATTCCTGATTCTCATGAGAGTTGATGGTGGGCAAAAACATTGCTTCTCTTGCTACCAATGGCCATTTTTTGAGACACAGAAAGAATCAATGTTGGGAAACAATTCTAAATGGATCTCTCATGTTTTTGCAAATTTTGCTAGAAAAAGTAACAACTGCCATTTATTTCCAATGATAGTTTCATGGATGTTTGTAGAGTGAACAGTAAAGAGCAGATATGCTTACCGCCCATAATAAAAAAAAAAAAAATTGATACTCCCTAACCTCAAGGTTCCTCTCCTGTAATGTGACCACTGTGTGTGCAGGTGTTATCTGATCCTCTTTTGTCCTGGGAAACTGTTGCTCAGGGAACAAGCCCAATAAAATAATGATACTCTGACTATTGCTATGCTGTGCATAATAAACTATCCTTCATCTCTGATCCAGAAATCCAGTGTCTTCTACTACTATCCATGAAACATCGGCAGACAAACATGTTAGCTTGAAACTACAGTAAAATACTATACTTTTCACAGTTCTTGACAATCAAGAACATTGAAAAAGTTCACACGAAATTTAATGTTATTCTGTTGTCCTCTACATTTCTTATAAAATTGTGTTCACTGGCCATGAATATTTTCTTCTGTAGGCATTTGAGTGAATTCCCAGGCTATTTGACTGACCTCCACACTAAAGTGACACCTACTAATCAACACACCTCATCCTCTTACACAGATCCCAGGTCACCCTTGCAGAGAGAGGAGAGGAAAGGATATCTAGACCTAATTGCCTAAATAAAAAAAAAAATAAAACCTTCAAACTCAGCCACACCTGTTACTTTACCTAATCCTTAATTCCTTAATATGAATGGATAATCTGCCATTTCAGGAAATTCAATAGTACAAAAAAGAAATATCAAGTTAAACAAACAGAAAAAATGACCCAAGGGAAAACAGAGATAACTTTAGATGAGACAATATATAACAAAAATTGTAACTGGCTTTATCAGAAGGGTTTGGGGTGGTTATTGTGTCCATAAAACAGGAATAAGCTATTACAGGAGAAGGGAGCAATTGGAGAACAAGAATCCTTGTAAATTAAAAAATACTACTGATAAAAAAATACAATTGACAAAATAGAAATTGAACAAAAAAGTTAAGTATTCACAATACTGAAAATAAAATTAATGAGCTGAAAGAAAAACTCAAGGAAAGCATTTAAATAAAGAACTAAAAAGCAAAAATACGAAAGTCAGACAAGAAGAGAGAAATGTTAAGAGACACGGAGCATACAAGCATAAAATCCAATACCCAACATACAGGAATGCAAAAAACAGAAACCAAACAAAAAAGTCATAAGACAAAGATATTCATAAGGAAATATATACAAACTGAAGAAAGAAATGAGTCTTTATGCGGATAGAGCCAGACAGTCTGAATTAAATAAATAAGTAGAAATAAGAAATTCATCCAGGTGTATGCCACAGAAATTTCAGAACTCTAAGGGATAAAAACAAATGCTTACTATCTTTCAGACAGAAAGAAAAGGTTACCTAAAGTGAAACCCATATTGGAGTTGCAATGGACTACTTTTGGGTTCTGAATGCTAGAATAGATTTAAAAATGCTCTAAGATTTTGAGGGATATTGTGTTGTGAAACTAAAATTCTTTACATAATTAATCAAGCAATTATGAAAGTGAAATGAAGACATTTTCAGACATGCAATGAGTCCATGAAATTAACTACATCTGCAGCCTCTCTGAAGACACTACTAAAAGACTGTGGCAAACATTGAAAGACGCTGATCCATTATCCATTCACTCCTCTTCTGTATTAAACAGGAATCATATTTTATTCTAGGTGTCAATGTTCTAGCTAACAGTTTCCACATTATGTATTGTAGAGGGTCAATAACATATAAACAGAAATTAAGTCAGGAAGCTTATAAGAAAGCTCCTTGAAGGAGTCTGGCTAAGGAGTAAGGAGCCTTTTTGCCCTTCTCTCCTCTTCTCCCTGCCTAGAATGTGGCTAGAGTTTGGAACTTCAGAAGACATCTTGAACAGAAGGAGGTGCTTATTGCAAAAGCCATGAATTAAGGATGGTAGAGAATAAAAACAGAAATTGCTTGTGTTCTTGATTATGCTAGAGCTACCACACCAAATTTGAATTGCCTACATCCAATATTCTTTTTTTTAGATTGTGAAATATACAGATTAAAAAGAATATATGTATCATATATATACAGAGTAATGAATAATGATGAAATGAAAATCCATGAACCTACTTCCTACTTAAGAATTAGAATAATATCATTATCTAGAAGCCCCTATGTGGTGTTCCCTTGATCAAAACATCTTTCTTCCTTTCCAGAAATATCCACTATCCTAAATTTATGCCAGTCATTTCATTGATTTGCTTAAAAGTTTTATCCTTTTAAGGATGTATGTATATATTATATTTTTTAGATTTGCCTATTTTCTTTCATGTTGTATAGGATATATTCTTCTACAAGTTGCTTTCTTCGACCAACATTATATTCTTGAGATTCCATTCACGTTGACACATGCAGGCTAAAGTTCATGTATTTTTCACTGCTTTATAGTAATCCATTAATGAATAAACCCCAATTTATGTATCCATTCTACTGTTGACAGAGACTTGGGTTGTTTCTAGTTGTTTTGTCAGCAACGCTGTTATTGTTGTTGTTTTGCCATTACAAATCATAGTACTCTGAATATTCTTGTATGTGCTTCCTGATGCTCATGTGGAAGAGCTCCTTTATGGTATAACCATAGAGGTGGAACTACTGAGTCACAGGGTATTCAGATACTCAATTTTACAAGCAATGCTCTTTTCCAAAATGATTGGACCAATTTATACTCTCTTCAGCAGTATATGAGCATTCTTAGTGCTCTACATTTTCCTCAAAACTTCATATTTTCCCATTTTAAGTTTTACTAATCTAGGGGTTATAAAGTGGTATCTCATTCTGATTTTGTGTTTCTTTGATTGTAATAAGATTATTTGAAAAAATCCTATTTTCAAGGTTCATTTCTTTTTTTTCCCCCCTGTGAAACTTTTACTCAGGTGTTCTGTCCAATTTTTTTAAAATTAGGCTCTCTTTTTTCTTTTCAATTCTTGTATAGTCTGGAAACAAATTTTCTCAGTTACATATGTTTCAAGCATTTTCTCACAATTTGTAGCTTATCATTTGACTCTATAATTCTTTTGATGAGCAAGTATTCCTATCTTAGTTTGCAAGGGCTACTATGACAAACAACAGAGACCAGTTGGCTTAAACAATAGGAATTTTACTGGTACACAGTTTGGAGGCTAAAAGTCCAAATTCAAGATATCAGTAGGCCATGCCTTCTCCAAAGCTTGTGGCATTCTCATGGTGACTTGCTGGCAAGTAATAACTGCTTTGTCACAGGGTCACCTATCTCCATGTCCTGCTGTGGCTTCTACTTCCATGCCCAACTTTCCTTTGCTAATAAGAACTCCAGTCATTTAGGATTAAGGCCTACCTGCTTCAGTTTGGCCTCAACTTAATAAGACCTGCAAAGATCTCATTTACAAATGAGTTCATACCCACAGTACCCTGGGTTAGGAATTGAACATGTCTTTGTAACATCTACCACAATTCTTAATTTAATATAGTTGAATAATGCAATCATTTAATTTCAGTTTGTTACTTTTATGTGTTATTTTAAATATATATTTTTCTTATATTTTGGTTTGAAGTTTTTATTGTCATTTCTATATATCTAGGAGTCAGTTTTTGTCTATGGGGTGATAGGAATAACAGTTTTTTTATTTTTTTTGTATGCACAACCAATTGTTGGAGCACCATTTATTAACAAGCCTATCTTTTTCCCACTAATAGGCATTGCCAGTTCTGTTATTAATCAAATTTCCATTTATGCATGTGTCTTTCTGTCATCACATCATTGATATTCTGTTCTGTTGATCTAATGTCTATCATTGTGCCTTTGCAACATTCTAATTACTACGGATTTATAATAAGTTTTGGAATCTGGTAGAACAAATCCCCTTTTCCTCACCTCACCCCTGTTCTTTCTGGGGATTTTGGCTATTCTTAGCCTCGTTCTCTTTCACAGAAACATTACAATGAGTTTGACAAGTTCTATGAGAAAAAAAAGAGCTGAGAAGTCAGTTGCAACTGACTGAATCTAAAAATTATTTTAAGGAGAATTGACATCTTTACAATTGTTTTCTGTGCATAATCATGAGATAGCTCTGTATTTATTTAGGTGTTACATATCTGTCATTAAAGTTTACAATTTATTCCTAAAGAGATTTTGTACATCTTTTGTAGTATTTTGCTGGATATTTTTATATTTCCATTCCTATTAATGGCTTTTTAAAAATTACACTTTCTAAATGATTACTGTATAAAATCAATGTATCTGTCAAATTATTTATTTAAGTAATTTGTAGCTTCATATAGCAAATTATGTCATATACAAAAATGACATTTTTTTACTTTCTTGCCTATAAATTAGTGGTTTTCCTTCTGTTCCTTGTCTAATTCCACAAATAAGTCCTTCAGCACTGTGTTAAGTTGAAACAATGATACCGTTTCTACTAATATGTGCCTGTTTTAGAGGGAATACTTTCAACATTTAACCATTAATTATTACTGTAATTAAATTTTACTGTAAATTTTTATAAACATTTTTGATCAGTTTCCTTCTATTAAACTGTTGAGTTTTTATCATAAATAGAAATTATATTTTATTAGAAACTTTTTCTATATTATTGAAATAATCATATGGTTTTCCTCCTTTAATCTATTAAAATTTGATTTATGTTAATTCATTATCTAGAGTTAAGCCAATCTTGCATGTGGTAATGCTACACTATTTTTTAAGAAGATAAAAGAGATGAGTTATATAGCAGAGGACAAGTTAATCCCCTAAGACTAAACACTAAAAAGTATCTCCCCTGGATATGAAAGGAACAGTTTATTGCCAATATCCCAATGTACACAAGTATATTTTTACCTTTTGGTAAATTTGTACACAAGTATATTTCCAAGGTTCTAGCTCTCTGGTTCCAAGGACAAGAAGTCAATATAGACTAAAAGACTTGCTGGTTTGAACAGTATCCAGATAAACAGTCTTTAGTTGGATGAAAGGAACTTAATAACTTTTAGTATCTGTAGAACAAAACAACACAATATACCTTAGAGTGGTTCTAACACACTGTGCCTCCCTAGTCATCACACAGTATTTCTCAGACCAAGGGGCCTTGTGGTACTCACGGAGAAATACCATTTAATTTGTTAACTAATTTCCACGGCACTCAGTGCACTATATTTATGAGCTCCAGTTTACTCTCATCCCTCAGTCAAGTTTTGAGGCCTTTGGAGGTGGGATTAGTTCATGTGAGCAGGACCCTTTTGCTTTCCACCTTAGTTACCTCCCTCAATTCAGAATTGGCCCAATGTGTTTTTCTCCACCCTTCCCTGAACTGGAATTAGAGAGTCTGGCCTGGAGCTAAAATGGTCTATCACAGTTGTCCCATGTTGAGCCTAAATGTTCAGTCTTTGATACACCTGCCTCCATCAGTCATTGCATGTACGGTTATGATGACCAAGGCAACTGAAGGTTGTCCACCAACAACAGCCCAAGCGTTGGGATCACAGACTTTCCTTGAAGGGACACCTGAGTGGGGTTTTGCCAAGACCATCAAACCGTGTCACTCATGTTCCTACCCTGGGCCTAAGTGTTTTCGAAGAAATGGCTATGTGTAGAGGATCTGGATGGAGCTTGGATGTATGGGTTGTAGTGCCCACGTTTATGCATGGGAGGGTGGTAAAAGAACAAAAGGTCACACAGGCCAGTGACAGAACAGGGCTGGCTCTACCTACACTGCCATGTCTGGGCACAGAAAAAGAAGTCAAAGAATCCAAAATTTAAACTTTGTATTCCAGGTAATTGTAAAGGTTTAGTAATAAAAATATATTGATAGAACATTTTTAGGTTGATTAAAAATTTTTAAACATTTAGAAATATTTTATGTGGCCCTCCATTTGTATTCTTGCTTTAAAGCCTCACAAATATTAGGAGTGGGCTTGCCTTCTAGGAAGAACTTTTGCTTCTCCCAGCCTGCTTAGCTTCCCTCCTCCCCTTCACTGTCCAGCATTAATAGCTGAAAGAAGCATCCTGTGCCTGAAGAAGTTTACGAAGGAAATTTTCACAAATAATAGTCCCAATGTGAAACTGATATTCGTCTATATTTCTGAAATCTGTGATTAGCCTCTGCAGGTATTTCTGTATACTGAGGTTCCCAACCACATGCATAAAAAGACACTCAGCAGCCAGGCTAATCCTTTTGAACTATAAACTAGATGATGCCAGTCTTCTGCTCAAAACCCTCTGACAGCTTCCCATTCTATACAGTAAATTAAATTTCTTCCCATGGTCTATGAACTCCACTTGGTGTGTTCCCTGACCACTTTTCTCCTCACTTATTTGAATTCCTATGATTTGCTGCTCCTCTCCAGAGACAATGATTTTGTGCAGTTCTCCAAAGACACTATGCTCATGCCACTTGACATTCTCTCCACCTTTACCTTCTGATGGCTAATTTCCTGGTATCATTGCACTTGCTGTTCAAATTTCTCTTATTCATAAAAGCCTTCCCTGACACCCTATCAAAATATATCCTACTGTGCATTATATTTTTATAGAATTTATCAGTACCTCATCTTATAGCATATATTTGTTTGCTCATGTGTATTGCCAATATCCCCTATTAAAATATAAGCTCATGCAAAGGAGAGGCTAGGCCTCCCTATAATTGTGCCTAAGAGCCTCCTCCCAAATGCCTCTTTGTTGCTCAGATGTGGCCCTCTCTCTCTAGCTAAGCCAACTTAAAAGGTGAAATCACTGCCCTCCCCCCGACGTGGGATCAGACACCCAGGGGAGTGAATCTCCCTGGCAACGTGGAAAATGACTCCCGGGGAGGAATGTAGACCCGGCATCGTGGGATAGAGAACATCTTTGTGACCAAAAGGGGGATGTGAAAGGAAATGAAATAAGCTTCAGTGGCAGAGAGATTCCAAAAGGAACCAACAGGTCACTCTGGTGGGCACTCCTACGCACAATTTAGACAACCCTTTTTAGTTTCTAAAGAATTGGGGTAGCTGGTGGTAGATACCTGAAACTATCAAACTACAACCCAGAACCCATGAATCTCAAAGGCAATTGTATAAAAATGTAGCTTATGAGGGGTGACAATGGGATTGGGAAAGCCGTAAGGACCACAGTCCCCTTTGTCTAGTTTATGGATGGATGAGTAGAAAAATAGGGGAAGGAAACAAACAAACAGACAAAGGTACCCAGTGTTCTTTTTTGCTTTAATTGCTCTTTTTCACTTTAATTATTATTCTTGTTATTTTTGTGTATGTGCTAATGAAGGTGTCAGGGATTGATTTAGGTGATGAATGTACAATTATGTAATGGTACTGTGAACAATCGAATGTACGATTTGTTTTGTATGACTGCATGGTATGTGAATATATCTCAATAAAATGAAGATTTAAAAAAAAAATAAATAAAATAAAATAAAATAAAATATAAGCTCAGTGAAGACAGATACTTTGTTTGGTTCATGTCTGTATTTCTAAAACCTGGAACACTCCTTCATGTACCTTCTTATGATAAGTGCTCAGTAAATATTAGCTGAATGAACATTTCACTCTCTCACCCTTTTGTTTGGTGTAATAAAGTGCCCACAGGCCACAAAAGAAACAAGGTGTCAGTTACTCTTTGTCATCAGCAGTGATTACAAAAGGAGAATCCTCAGCTATGAGCTTCAGAACTTTAGAAGAATTCTGAAAAATGAAAAATATCAACTCACAGCTGGGGGCTCACATACCTTGCAATCACCTAGCCCTGTTATTAGAAAAAAAAAGATCTCTTTCTCCTTATGTTCATCAAATCCAGCTTGAATAAAATAAAAAGAATGAACTTCTGGACTTTTTGGGGTGAGGAGGGAGAAACACTTTTAAAAGTACCTCTTGGGATGGGATTGATAACAGCACAGGGCCCGAGTTTTACTTTATATTTGTTAACACTCTGTACTGTTGAATTTACTTTATATTTGTTAACATCCTGTACTGTTGGCATTATTTTGTCCATGTGCTTATATCACTTTTGAAATTTAAAAAGAAAAGGGAGAGAACATTCAAAAGACTAAGTATTTTTAATATCTTCTGGAAAAAATGTATTTTAAACTAGTTAAAACTAATTCCTTTTCCCTCTCTTCACCCATATCTGTTAGATCTCATCTTCGTATCTTTAGCAAAAGGACTCTAACTCCTCTGAAATTACAGGAATCATTGTTAGTTCACTAAAACTTCCAAGAAAGTTAGAGACTCCTTATTATCTATCCCTTTTCTTCTCACTGCAAAATCAAATACTATATATTTACTTTCTTGCCTTTACTTTCAGACTACGTTTAATCAGAAAACGCAAATATATTTTTAAGTTTTGGAAAGAAAAAATTAAGCCAATAATATATTCTAAGCGCTTTGCATTTGATATCATGGAACAAAAGACTACAATATTTACCATTAACGAAGGACCACTACAAATTTAACTAGATAATTGAACCCAAAAGAAAACAGAATGAGTTAATGATTATAATTGTCATTCATCACTGCAGAGATTATGTATCCTAATATTTATATTAAAGTTAATTCTTAAAAAATATTTATCCCACTTTAAAAAAAAATTGGAAACATTTATGAGAATGTATTGGAATGCAAATGAATAGAAGGGAGATAGAAAAGATAATCACAAAATTATTGACAGTGTTACCTCTCAGGAGAGGAATGGAGGTGGGAGGGCAATAATAAAGAGGAACTTGCACATTTTGCTGACTATTATTCTGTATAGTTTGAATTTTGAACAATGACAAGAGATTTATGCGTGGTGTAGCAGTAACAGATATAAATAAAATCAATGATTACAAAGGGTTTTTGAGTAAGCAAGCTAGAGTTTCAAACATAAAAAATAAAAATAAAGAAAACATGTAGGGCATTAAGAGCTTAATATTTAAAAAAATACTATGGAAGATAATTTTAAACATTAGAAAATTTAAACATTTTTAGAAAGGAATTCATAATCTTTTACTTTTTCTCTTTTTATGTCTAAATTTCTACATTCATACAGAATTCATATACCACTTGAAATGTGGTATTCCTTTTCTTCATTATAACAATAAAATAGTCAAACGAATCTGATTTCTATACTCCTATAATATTGGAACTCTCCAGTCTAAACCCACTAAAGGAAATGTGAATGTTGGCAGGGGGTGGTAAATAAGATATAGTTTTATGCACATTTGACATATTTCTAATGCATTGACATTTCAAGGGGAAAAGTATCAAACTTCCTAATCATCTCATTCTATCTTTCTAAATGGTGGAGAACTTTAAGGGAAATGATAAAAGTGCCTGATTTGTTCCTACCTTCCAAATCCATGACCCATTTCCTGAAACTTTGCTGATGGGCTCTCATGTGGAATATTTCCCATCAGAAGCTCGAAATTACCTTTCGGAACCTCTAACATGTTTCAGAATCTTAGGATGAATAATTAATGTAACTGCACTCACAGACCTTTGTAATGAGCACATATTTTATAAGTAAATAACTAATGTTCAATACCAAATGAATACCAATGGAATAGAGATTTCTGGGAAGCAGGCATTGTATTTTGTGTGAAGCCTGAAATTGATACTGATAGGCTAATACTCACAAACTTCCACTTTTATTAGTTAGGTTTTGGTCCCATTTACTGAGAGTAACAGCTTAATTCTCATATTGGCAAATGAATATTGTTTGTGGCTCATGAAGGGAGAAAGGAATTAGCTATATCATATAACCACAGGAAGCCACAAATAATTTTAACTGATCAGCTAGCCATAAATTTATCCTTTATAGCTGTTGAATTATGCATTCAATACTCTACACCTGAAAGCAGTTTTCTGCTCCTTTCCTGTACTTCTGTCAGTCTTTTCTACTCTGTGAATCATCTCAACTTCATAGAGGATATTATGAGTCATGAGCTTGATTCTGTATATGTATCACCCACCTTATAGTTCAGCCTCATATGCCTGCATGATTTTGAATTTTTCTTTTTAACTTAATATTATTTTAAATATTTAGACTTTGTAAATTTTAATTTAAAGTTCCTACATTGCATAAAAACATATAACTAAAAGACTATTCTCGGAATCAACCATTTTCCCTGATGAATACCAAGAAACTATACTTTCTACATTACTCCTGTTTCTAGAAGGTTAATTTTCATGATTATCTATAGACTTTTTTCAAGCAAAAATATTTCAAGCAATCATAAGGGTGTTAACGCTTTTCCAGCCACTTAGGACACCCAAATTTTGCCTCAACTGAAAGAGAGAGAACTCTTTTTGTATGATGATACTCTCTATAGTTTTGTAGAGAATATCCATGAAGTTTATTAGCCTAAGGAAAAAGGAGGCATTTAGTTATGTGGAGGATCTTCTAGAAAGGCTAAAGAAGCTGGACACAGCATGATGGAGTCAGATGGGTCTGAGCTCAGCCCTAAAGTTACTGGGAGAACATGGAGAAGTAAATTGATGTCTATGTATCTCAGTTTATTTGCATGTAAAATGGAAATACTAATTGCTCTCTTAGTTTTTTTAAAATTAATCAAGTGCAGGACTCACAGTAAAGGCTCAATAAACATTAGTTCCCTCCACACCCTTTCCCTTTCCCTTGTCTAGCTACAAGCATCACATCCAAAGCTCCCAGATATCATCTCTCAGAAAGAATTGTTATGAACCCTATTGAGTAAAATCTAAATATTAAGGCAATCATGCACTGATCACCTTGTTTGTCCTTCTAACTATATTTTTCTTTCATGGAATTTATCACAACTGCAATTAAATAATTAATTTTGGAACTTTATGTGTAATGTCTGCTCCTCTGTTAGACTATGGCTCCATAAGGACCATGGCAACTTCGGTCCTCCATCATTGCAGCTCCAGAACTTAGCACAGGTATCACTGCATAGTAAATGCTTAAAATATGTTCACTAAATGAATGAAAGCCCATGTCTTCTTTAAACTCTTGAATGAACTGCCTTTTACCCGAATCATGGCTGGCCACCACAGACACATTTCACCACAGAACATGCAATTAAAAAATAACAAAACTTCCATGGCAAACAAAAATCTAACATGAATTTTTACCAACACATAATTAAAATAAACTCCAGCATTTCCATGTATTCCTGATAGAAAGCTTTCAAATGGTTTATTGCATCATATAACATTGTTGGTCACTTTCAAAAAATATACTGATTCAACTGCAATTATTCTACACCTAGTCATGTGTGTAGGTTTTGCCAAAAAGATCAATTGGTAACGATCTTTCTATAGAAGAACATAAACATCATTCTTTGATTTGTTGCTGGAGCTGCTATTTGCAGAGCCTAAGGCTGCTTAAGACTTTACTTTAAACCCAAGGTTAACCCAAAGCCTTTACTAAAGAAACGGAAAATCATTTATGGTCTTCCATCCATGAACTGTCTGCCACTGTCCTATTTATATTTAAGCAATTTTAATCTATATAAAATAAATTGTTTTAAAAACTATAATCAGAATTCTCTACAAAAAAGTAATCAAGAAAAATACCGATTTTTACAGAGCCCATAGCTGTGTGCATTGCATTTTCAGTTCATTTTAAGTGCAAACTCTGAAGCTCTGAAGGAACCCTGGCCATAAATACAGAGTTGGAAAGTGATACATGTAAAGGAATGACATGGGAGAGATGTTTATTATAATAGCAGCAGGAGGAAATGCTCAGTAAAAGGGATTCACAATAGTTAGACTTGCCAGAAACTGAAAATTAGTTTAAGGATATAAATGCTCACTTACTGGTTTAATCTCAAATATTCCTATAAAGTTTTACTGATTAGATCTTTATAATGTGCCACATACTCTACTAAGTATTTTTTTCATTTAATTCCTATATTAAAAAAATGACCATAAATAAGAATAATTGTGCTTATTTTATAGGTAAAGAAATGGAGGCCCGGCAAACAAGCAAAACAACTAGGATTTTAAATTTACCTCTTTCCAAAATTTCTAGATTTTATTTGCTATGCTACTTGTGTGTACAATGCAACAGACTAGACCACCTCAAACATTTCATCAGAAAAACAAGTTCAAAAACTTATGCTTATAAGTCAAGCAAATCTATAATTTAAAATCTGAGCACAGAAAATCTGAGCAGACTCAGCAAATATCCCCGACATGGTCCCCTGAGTAACTCAACAACCACTGCAAGCATGCTGGCAAAGACCAGAGGCTGTCTCTGAGGCCCTGAGTTCTGCCTGGATCTCCAAGGAGAACAAGATCAGGGCTTCTTTCTCCTAGAGATAGACAACAGCCTAGAGAAAAGAACACAGAGAAGAAAAGCCTCTCCTGAAGGAACAAGGCAGACATCTCAAATCTCATGGCTTTCCAGAGAGGCAACAGCTAGCAAAAGTCAACAGAAGCCATTAATCCACTGAACAATGAAAGAAAGTTTCTCCTGGACACTTGCTATCTGTAATCCGTGGGCTAGCAGCACAAACCCATTAGACCTAATTGTCCTGGAAGACAGTTAGCCACATGAGAAAACTAAATTGTTCCAAATCTCTGTGATGAGAGGACTGTCGTTGCACCCTTAAGATCTGAGAGCAGAGAATCTTATTCCCATTGAGTTAGAGAGGAGTAAGAGTTTGCCAAGTCTATCATTACTAGCTCAGGGAAGTGGAAAGTGCTCCTGCAAATTGATAAAAGACAAACAGCCAAGATAACCGTGGAAAGACTTAGGAAACTGATACCAAAAATGTTAACAAACAAATGAAATGGTGTATGATCTCACTAATAGGAAAATGAAATTAAAACAGAGATGCCATTATTATACCTATCAGAATGTCAAAGTTAAAAATATTAACTGGTGTCAAGAATGTAGAGACACTGGTACTTAGGTGCATTGGAGGGCATCTGAAGTCCTAAAATTTTTTAGAAAGCAATCTGGCAGTCTTTATTAAATTCCAAACTCCAAATATTCTTAAAAGCATAAATCTCCCTTTATGGAATACATCTAAGGGTAATAAAACATCAGAACATATGGATATATGTAAAAGGATGTTTTTTGTGTTAAAACTGAAATCACCTTGACTATCATCTATGGGAAGATGATTAAACATATTATAGTGTGTTCAACCTACAATAAACCAGCCAGTAAAAAGAATGATTTATCTCTATTAATCTGGAGATCTATTTAAAAAAAAGCAAAGTGTTGAACAATAAGTACACTATTATCTTCTTATTAAAAACCTGCATATGTGTATACATGCTTGATACAGTATGAACATTAAGAAGAATGTAGAATGTCATGTCACACACTGTGCTATTAATGTGGTTGATTTCAGAGAAGTGGAAGTACACAAATATGAAGAAATCATTTACTTATCAATTTTTGTATTTGGTGCTAAGGGATATGATTTTGGAAATTTAAAAGGAAAAAAAGCATTGGATGAAATCACTTTCAATATGGTAGCAAAGACCTGATCTTATGTGAATTTCAATAATATTTAATTTACCATGGTAAGTATCAAAAATTACTTGATTAAGAGATATGAAATGCACATCCACTATATTTCTATTGGAAAACTAAAAGATACTTTTATCTACACATATTCTTTCATGGTCATTTTTAATTATTTCCACTTTAAAAAAAAGTTAAATGGTTAAATGGCAGCAAAACAAACGTAAAATGAACTAATTCTAAATCCAGAAGTATCCTCTAAAATCTCTTACTTTAACTTAGTTTTTTAGTACCTTTAGGAGAAATTGCACTGAACATTAAAATAAAGTATCACTGCCACTCCTTTTCTCCAAAAAGTTCTTTTATTTGCTCCTGCACACTCTCTCTAAGAAAGAGTATAGTTTCAATTGTTGGAAAGAATTGTTGGATCACTGTTAAGCTTTTGGAGATAATACTGTTTCCTGTTCTTTTAAGAAAGCTGAAATAGGAGAACAGTCCTGGAGTTTGAGGCCAGACACCAATTTGGATATGGCAGTTAGAAAGAGGAACAATAAGCCCTTGAGGTAATGCTTCTTCTGTGCTTTCAAGTGTGAAGGTTTCTTGGATTAAGGGAACTTGAAGTACGTGCAAACACATGTAAGGGGAGCATATCCAAGCACCCTAAGTCTAGATAACAAAAGAAGAGAAGCATTCAATATACCTAACTCTTCATTCATTATTCTCTTTCACCATCTTCAATTTACTCTAACACACTGACCCATTTTAAAGGATACCTGCCTCTCTCACTCCCAGGAAATTATTCCAAATAGGCTCAGAAAATAATCATTTGTTCTCCGCAAAACAGATTAAAAACTGTGTCATTTTTCCACTGCTTATTGTTTCTCATCACATATTAAGTGAATGTTTGATTGTTGGATTTTTTTTTTTCCTGCATCCTATTGCTTCAGCACTTGTTTTGACTTGCTCTACCATTCTGATTTGGAGGTTGAAGTCTAAGCTGAAATACTGCAACCCCAGATACTCTAAGCACTTTTGCTTCCCAAGTTCAGAGGCCACCAGATATTCCATATGACAAAACAAATGTGATATGTGGATGATTCTCAAATTTCAAACACACCATATATTACAATGCCTCAGTATGCTGCAATTACCACATTATTTTAACTTCTTTGTCATAATATGCATATTTCTCTGTAATATTTTCTTATTCATAAATGGTCCATTAGTGCAATGCTCCATAACCATGTAAATATTGTTTCCTTTAGATGATAAGTTCTTAGAGAAAAAATATTTATAGTATAATTCTAAAAATCAATATATACCTATTAAATCTGATAAGGATATATAAACAGATACATATATATTACACTTTATTTTTAAGAATAAAAGTACTAGCACTATACTGCAAGCGTTACTATTTCTACCCTTTTGCTTTATTAAAACTGAATGATACAGAAATATCTACACTCCTATCCTAAGAAAATCTTATACTAAACAGCAGGTTAAAGCAATAAAAAGTTGTTCGACTACCCAATAGTAACATTGAGAAATTTCTAGTGATAATTATGAGATTTTCTAAAAAGAAATTTGGAGACAATTTAAAATCACTGTCATTACTATAGATAGCCAATAAATATGGCCTTTTCTCTGTACTCAAGTCATGAGTTTAAATATCTGCTTTAGGGGTTATAGAAGAAAATTTTAGTAAAATCATTCTCATATACTGAGAACCTTTCATCCTATTATTATACATGCATTTACTTATTCAATAATATTTACCTGTTTGCTATGATTATTATTATTATTACTATTACTACTACTACTACTTCATTATTCCTGTCTTTAGGGTTTCCCATTGTATAAAATGGTGAGAGAACATTGGAGAAAAATAAAGAAGAAAATTCTCTGCCAGGGAATAGGGTATGCAAGGACAGGAAAAAGAATTGTAAAACTTGGTATAAAAAATAAGCAGTTAACTGAATTTAGTGTTTCTAAATTGCAGCCTTGGGAGAGAAAGATGTTATTGCCCTGTATTTCGGAGGTGCTAATGAAGGAAGTTAAGGGAGCTATGTCAATTAGGAAAGAGTTTCTTACCTTTAAATCCCTGGCATAGAACAGTTTCTGGCACATAGCTGATGTCTAAACATATCGATGAATGAACCAAGTGAATGAATATATATATTCATATATAAAAACTCTTAAAGGTTTTTAAAAAGCATACAGATATATAATCAGATTTGTATTTTAGAGATAACTTGGTTAGCAAGGTTGAATTCTAATGAAGAGAAACTGGAATAGAAGAATAATGAAGTGACAACTAACTCAGGTGAGAGATAAAAGGGACCAATTCAAAAAATACCTGGAACATAGTAATCCCTTAATGTGCATGATGAGAAGGAAGAAAGAACAATAATGATCCCAAAGTTTCTAGTTTATAGAGTATGTGAAGATTCTAGTAATTAAAATAGAGAGCACAGGATAGGGAGCAAGTTTGGATGGAAGAATAGATGAGAAGAGAGTGAGAAATATAACTTGGATTAATTGAGGTGTCGTGAAATAAACTTTGACATCTTAAGCACATTAGTGATGGCTGAAGCTGTGGAAGTTAGTAGGACCATCCAGGAAGAGTATGAGGATAATGAAGAAAAGAAAGACTAAAATATAACCATTGAGATCATCAAATATTGCAGTGTAAGATAACTAAAGAATATTCCATAAGATGTCCTGTAAGTATCAATAATTCCAAAAAAGTTAAGACAAATGAGATAAAGAAGAAGCTGTCAAAAGTATAAAGATCTAGGAGAGAATGAAGTTATAAAGCATGGTAGCAGAGAGTAATAAAAATAAAACATAAAAAATAAAAACTTGGGGCAATCATCAATAATTGAAAATGAAAATGAAAAGAGCTGTCCAAAGGGAGCAGACAGAAAAATAGTTCATTGGGCCAAATGGTCAATGCAGAGGGAGTCTTGTTACACGTTGCTAAATTCTCCTTTACATGGGCTTTACACTTTTGCATTCCTTCCAGAAATGTACGAGAGTCTCTTTTCCCCCCAACTCCAAACTTGAATTTTTGCCAGCATTCTGTGTGAGAAAAATGGTATCTCCATGTAGTTTTAATTTGATTTATTCTTGGTATGAATGAAGTTGGATATTATATATTTAAAGCTCTCAAACGTTTTTTATCAATTGTTCATGTATTTTGCCCATTTTTCCATAAGAATTCTTGTTTGATCTGTATAAGCAGAAGAATTCTAGGTCAAGTGAACAAAATTCTAACTTGAATTTCAAAAACAAAGAGTCACAGCCCCTTAATCAATTCCCAGATTTGAGACAGTTTACAGACCCAGAGCCTTTGAATGAGGGGAAGGCTAGGTACCCTTGGGGAAGGACCCTGTTACACTGCCAAAAATTTATAATGCTAATCTTCCCCCCAGCCTTCCCCAAGGGGACCTATGGTCTTTTACCAGGGTACTGTGCATTGTGGAAAAGAAAATGATCAGATAATTCAGGGATTATTAGACACTGGCTCAGAAGTGACAGTAATTCCAGGAGACCCAAAACATCACTCTAGTCCACCAGTCAGAGTAGGGGTCAGGTGATCAATGGAGTTGTAGTTCAGGTCAATCTCACAGTGGGTCCAGTGGGTCCCCAGACCCATTTGGTGGTTATTTCACCAGTTCTAGAATGAATAATTGTAATAGACATACTCAGCAATTGGCAGAATCCCCACACTGGTTCCCTGACTCATGGAGTGAGGGCTATTATAGTAGGAAAGGTCAAGTGGAATCTACTAGAACTGCCCCCCACCTAGCAAAATAGTAAACCAGAAGCAATACCAGATTCCTGAAGGAACTGGCAGAGATTAATGCCACTCTTAAGAACTTGAAGGATGCAGGGGTGGTGATTCCAACCACATCCCCATTCAACTCTCCTATTTGGCCTGTGCAGAAAACAGATGGGTCTTGGAGGATGATAGTGGATTACTGTAAAGTTAACCAGGTGGTGACTCCAATTGCAGCTGCTATTCCAGATGTGGTATCATTGCTTGAGAAAATCAACACATCACCTGTTACCTGGTACGCAGCTATTCATCTGGCAAATGCTTTTTTCACAATAGCTGTTAGTAAGGACCACCAGAAACGTTTGCATTCAGCTGGCAACGCCAGCAGTATACCTTCACTGTCCTTTCACTGCCCTACCTCAGAGGTATATCAACTCTCCAGCCCTATGTCATAATATTGTCTGCAGGGAGCTTGATCGTTTCTCCCTCCCACACGACATCACACTGGTCCATTATATTGATGATATCATGTTGACTGGACCTAGTGAGCAAGAAGTAGCAACTACTCTAGACTTATTGGTAAGGCATTTGCATGTCAGAGGATGGGAGATAAATCCAACAAAAATACAGGGGCCTTTCACCTCAGTAAAATATCTAGGTGTCCAGTGGTGTGGGGCATGTCAAGATATCCCTTCTAAGGTAATGGATAAGCTGTTGCATCTGGCCCCTCCTACAACCAACAGAGAGGCACAATGCCTAGTTGGCCTCTTTGGATTTTGAAGATAACATATTCCTCATTTGGGTGTGCTACTCCAGCCCATTTATTGAGTGACCAAGAAAGCTTCTAGCTTTGAGTAGGGATTGGAACAAGATGAGGCTCTGCAACAGGTCCAGGCTGCTGTGCAAGCTGCTCTGCAACTTGGACCATATTATCCAGCTGATCTGATGGTGCTGGAAGTGTCAGTGGCAAATAGAGATGCTGTTTGGAGCCTTTGGCAGGCTCCTATAGGAGAATCACAATGCAGGCCATTAGGATTTTAGAGTAAGTCCTCACCATCCTCTGCAGACAACTACTCTCCTTTTGAGAAACAGCTTTTGGCCTGCTGTTGGGCCTTAGCAGAGATACAATGCTTAACCATGGGCAACAAAGTTACCACGAGATCTGAGTTGCTTATCATGTGCTGGGTGTTGTCTGACCCACCAAGCCATAAAGTTGGGCATGCACAGCAGCACTCCATCATAAAATGGAAATGGTATATATGAGATAAGGCTCAAGCAGGTCCTGAAGGCACAAATTAGTTACATGAGGACATGGCCCAAATGCCCATGGACCCACTCCTGCCACATTATCTTCTCTTTCCCAGCCCACAGCTATGTAGTCTTCTAGGGTAGTTCCTCACAATCAGTTGGCTGAGGAAGAGAAAACACGGGCCTGTTTTGCAAATGGTTGTGCACAATATGCAGGCACCACCTGAAAATGGACAGCTGCAGCACTGCAGCCCCATTCTGGGATGTCCCTAAAGGACAGTGATGAGGGGAAATCCTCCCAGTTCACAGAACTTCAAGCAGTGCACCTAGTTGTTCATTTTGCTTGGAAGAAGAACTGGCCAGAGGTGCATTTGTAAACTGATTCATGGGCTGTTGCTAATGGTGGCTGGATGGTCAGGGACTAGGAAAGAACATGACTGGAAAATTTCTGACAAAGAAGTCTGAGGAAGAGGTATGTGGATAGAACTTTCTGAGTGGTCAAAAAACATGAAATATTTGTGTCCCATGCGAATGCTCACCAGAGAGTGACTTCAGCAGATGAAGGTTTTAATAATCAAGTGGATATGATGACCCATTCTGTGGCTACCAATCAGCCTCTTTCCCCAGCAACTCCTGTCATTGCCCAATGGGCTCATGAACAAAGTGGTGATGGTGGCAGGGATGGAGGTTATGCATGGGCTCAGCAACATGGACTTCCACTCACCAAGGCTGACCAGGCCACAGCCACAGCTGAGTGTCCAATCTGCCACAGCAGCAGAGACCCACACTCAGTCCCTGATATAGCACCATTCCCTGAGGTGATCAGCCTGCTAACTGTTGGCAGGTTGATTACAATGAACCACTTCCATCATGGAAGGGACAGAGATTTTGGAACAGACACATGCTCCAGATATGAGTTTGCCTTCCCTGCACACAATGCTTCAGCCAAAAGTACCACCCATGGACTTACAGAATGCCTTATCCACTGTCATGGTATTCCACACAGCATTGCTTCTGATCAAGGAAGCTACTTTAAAGCAAATGAAGTGAGAAAATGGGTACATGCTCATGGAATTCTCCGGTCTTACAATGTTCCCCATCACCCAGAGGCAGCTGGGTTGACAGAATGGTGGAATGGCCTTTTGAAGACTCAATTATGGCACCAACTAAGTGGCAATATCTTGAAGGGCTGGGGCAGTTTTCTCCAGGAGGCTGTGTATGCTCTGAATCAGCATCCACTCTCTGATGCTGTTTCTCCCATAGCCAGGATTCACAGGTCCAGGATCAAGGGGTGGAAATGCGAGTGGCACCACTCACTGTCACTCCTAGTGATCCACTAGGAAAGTTTTTGCTTCCTGTCCCTGAAATCTTAAGCTCTGCTCATCTACAAGTCTTAGTTCCAAAAGAAGGAATGCTCCCACCAGGAGACACAACAGTAATTCCATTGAACTGGAAGTTAAGACTGCCACCTGGCCACTTTGGGCTTCTTATGCCTCTGAATCAACAGGCAAGGACAGGGATTACTGTACTGGTTGGGGTGACTGATCCTATCAAGGGGAAATAGCACTGCACCTACACAATGGAAGTAATGAAGAGTTTTCTTGGAATACAGGAGATCCCCTAGGGCGTCTCTTAGTACTACCATGCCCCGTGATTAAAGTCAATGGAAAACTGCATCAACCCAATCCAGGCAGGACTCCCAATGACCAAGAAACTTCAGGAATGAAGGTTTGGGTCACCCCACCAGGCAAAAAAACATGGCCAGCTGAAGTGCTTGCTGAGGGTAAAGGGAACATGGAATGGGTAGTGGAGGAAGGTAGTGATAAATATGAACTATGGCCACATGACCAGTTACAGAAATGAGGACTATGACGGCATGAATATTTCCTCCTTGTTTTGTTATGAGTATGTTTGTATTTGTCCATAAAGCAAATCTTTCTTTTCTTCTCTATCTTATCCCTTAACATATGATATAAGTTGTTTTGTTCATTTTGTCATATTTAAGTTACAGGATATCAAGTTCAAGAGTGAATGTTACCAAACACTTGCACCCTATTCTGGAGAGATTTAGTGCATTTCTGGTTGTGTGCAGGACAGCTGATATTGTTAGGTGAAACATACGTCTGTAATTGTGCTCTATTTAGAAATTAAGTATGGTTTAAGGTGATGTGTATAGCCGCCAAGTTAACAAAGGGTAATTCTGATAGGTTCATGTGTCAACTTGGCCAGGTGATGGTGCCCAGGTGTCTGGTCAAGCAAGCACTGGCCTAACCTTTACTGCAAGGACATTTGCAGCTGGTTAATAAATCAGATGGCTGGTTTATTAAATCATCAGTCAATAGATTGCATCTGTGGCTGATTACATCTACAATCAGCTAAGGGAGTGTCTTCTGCAATGACAGTATCCAATCTGTTGGATTTAATCCAATCAGTTGAAGGCTTTTAAGGGGGAAGAGGGAGAACTTTCAGTTCTTCTTGCAGCCAACCAGCCTCTCCTGGGGAGTTCACCGAAGACCTTCATTGGAGTTGCCAGCTTGCTGCCTGCCCTATGGAATTTGGACTCATGCATCCCCACCATTGTGTGAGACACTTTTATAAAATCTCATATTTACAAGTATCTCTTGTTGGTTCTGTTTCCCTAGAGAACCCTAATACAGGTGATGATGATGCATATTTTGGTTCTGATAATAATTTCCAGAAAATTTGTACATAAGGCTGATAAATATAAATCCTTTTTGACCTTTAAAAACAATAATTTCATAAGGTCTGACTTAATACTTCTATGCCAACTGCTGGTTCATAGAAGTAGGTAACACTAGAGGAGAATGCCTCTCTCCTCTGCCTTCATCTTAGTACTCTTAATTCAATTAGAGCAACCTTATGAGACTGTTATAAGGATTAAATGAAATAATGTATATGAAGTAGTAACATGAGCGCCTGGAGCATAGTAAGCCTGAATGAATTTTAGCTATTATGCTCTGGAATGTAAGTTCCCTTAGAGCAGAGACTTCCTCTGTTTTGTCCATTGCTATAACTTCTGCCCCCACACAGTGCCTGGCACATCTTGAAATAAGTCACTTATAAGATAATTTAAAGAAAAGAAATTTTTGTGAAGCTTTTTTTGTAGTGCCTATCCGAAATGCCTTTCTGTTAGCTTTATCATACGTTAAAAAAGTTTTGTTGCATTAGAACATTGTCATCTGGGTCTTATTTTGTCAAGAATTCTGTTTCTCTTTCACATCATGATTTTTCTCCTCCCATATCTTACACGTTATTTCCATTTTCTATAGCCCCTAACTATAGGGTCTTAAGAAAAAAATATATATATCACTGACTGATTGATACAAACAAAAATGTCTAAAGAGCAAACATGTTTTCCTCCTGCCTCCCTCCTGGTTAAATTAAATATAATGATCCACATTTGCTTTGTTCATGGCTACCAGTGTGGAGATGAAACAGAAATGTAAAGGTACCAAAAATATGGCAAGAGAGTTACTGCCCTCTGATATGCATGTGCTCCCCCACATTTCCCTGTCCTCGTGTTATTAGGTGAGGCCACGTGACCAGATATGGCCCAGGACAGTGACAGTTTCCCTTCCTTGGTTCTGTGAGAAGCAAAGCTCCCTCTCATACATGTTAGATTAGTAGCATAAGCTGTAAACAAACTTTTTGTCTGTGTTACTGACTGAAGTTTCAAAATTGTTTGTTACTGTGGCCTAGCCTCTCTTACCCTGACCAATAAAAAGAAAAAAATCATATTTAATAATTCTAATGATCCCAGTCATAAGATTGACTAGTAATAAATTTTCCTTACCTTCTCAAACCATTTTTTTCTCAAAATCATTTTTAAAAATTGGTTTGGAGAGAAGATTGGGGACATAACAAAATACCAGTAAACACAGAAAGTAGAGCATTGAATATGATAAATGAAATAACAGCCATCAGAGATAAAGTCAGACAAAAATTGAGATTTATACTTCTGCTTCACAACACACATAGAAGGAAGCAATATTCTAGGTTTCATAATGCCAGAGAACAGACACCCGTGTTCAACATTAATGGAAATTGTATGTTATTATGCGCTATTATTGCTTGTATTAGAATTCTAGACAGATGTTCACCAGCTGCAACATAACTTTGAGAATTTCAAATTGAGAGAGACCATCTGAGATAGTGAAAATGACACACTACATCAGGGGTTCTCAAACTTCAGTGTGAATCAGAATCTCCTAGTGATGTGGAGGAAAATGCAGATTATTGAGCCCTGCCTCAAGATATTCTGATATACTGCGTCTAGAGACATGCCCCCAAACTGGCAATTTTAACAAGCATCCCAGGTGATCTGATGTGTATGTTCCATGTACCAAATTTTTAGGAAAAACTATCCTTCATTATGAGCTTGTTGGTAACTGGCTCTGACATAAATGTAAAACACCTTCTCTTCAAATACTCCAAAGTTTGCCTTTCCCTACAAATTTATTTGATCAGAGTTAATTTCAGTATTACACTGGAGACTATTCTACCTGTTGCATGAAATATGTGAGTGTATTTTAAATGTTTTCTTATACTTTTACCAATATCTACATAATTTTTTCAGTAAAATTGAATGTTTATTTGGTTCAACTAATCAGAACTATTTTTCTTTCAAATATGTATTTCTATAAGGATGTTTTATTTTCATTTCTAGCAGTACTGATATTGTATTTTAAATATAGGTTTCTTATTACCTTTCTAATTACAATAACCTCACAAGATTGTTAAAAGGATTAAGAGAAATTTTGTATGGAAACTACTCATACGAAGGCTCAACAGATGTTAGTGATTATTATCCATGGGAATATAAATTCCATAAGAGCAGGGACTTCCTCTGCTTTAATTTCTGCCCCCACAATAGTACCTGGCACATAGAGGACACTGGATAAATATTTGTTGAATGAATAGGAATGAATGGACAGGTCTATGAAAACTGTTATTACCATCACCTCCTTAGGTTTAGAACATTGAACAGCTCACGGGTTAAATGAGCTGGTGATGTTTTTTGGTTAATTTCCACTTAGTTTGCCTTGCCGTCCTTGCCCTCATCCGCACCACCCTGCTCGCCCATGTAATTCTAAAAGGACCATGTTTCAGAGACCCTGAAGGAGAGAGACTCTGGTGCTTGAGCCTGAGACACTGCTCCATTGTACAGGATCTGCACACACAAGGCTGAGAACCAGCGGGTTTCAATTCAAGTGCCTGTTAATATGCCGAGAATCCAGGAGGTCATCTGATCATTATATTCCACACAAAATGGAATTTAACAGTCATCCAAGGCAAATGTATAATGTATTAACTTGGAACTCGGGAACACACAAGCCGCTCCTTAGATCATGAATGTAGTGTAGAGAGCTGGCAGTGATGGCAGCCATAACTAAATCTGACAGCAGAGTACATCAGTGAGTATCTCCATGCTAGTGAAGGTAAAATAAATTGTGAAGAAGAGAAAATACTCACTTAACATTTTTCCAATCTCCTGAGGATAAAAGACATGCCAGGCACCTGGATTTAAAAAAATTTTTGTGAAGAAAAAATTATATACCTTTCAAAAATACCAAATTTTTATGCTATCAAACATTGCAACAGTTTGTTCTGACAGAAATTTTGACTTATAAACACAAGTTACAACACATCTGCTAGTAATTATTAAGACAATTTTTCCCTAATTTTGAGTAATGGTTGTGTTCCTACCTTTTAAACAACACAGACATACAATTGTACATGACATTAATGTTACATTTGTTTCTCATTATATGCGTCTCTCATTAACAACTAATTAGTCTTGATTTTCCCCATTAAATTATGTAGTATTGAAAGAAATAGACCTTAAAATATGTCAACAGCAGTCAAAATTAAGTCAATATTAAAGAAGCAAACATTGTTGGCCTGTAGTTAACCTTGCAAGCAAGATTAAAAACTGACCACTCAAATTATATGCTTAAATTAACCAAAGAAGAGTGTGAAAAGATGTATGTTATACAGTATATTTCTCTTTGTAGAGTAAAACAAAAAAGATTATTATGGTGCAATTGGACTGAAAGTGGTTTATATTAGATTTGAACCACCCATTTTTTTTTCATATCCTCTCAGATGGGTATCTGGACAATGTATGTCTCTTGAACAAAAAAGACAAAATGATGCTTTCAACAAATTGTGCTCTATTGAAAACAAAAATCAAAACAAAATGCTTAAAATAGTATTTTTAAATCTGAAACATCAACTACCACACTAAAAAAATCCTGATGAAGTCAGGCTAATCTAAACTATACCCTAGTTTGACAAAATTGGAGGAAAAATGTTTTTTTTTCTTTGTTATAAATTCTATTTCTTAAAAACTAAATTTTTATTGGGGTCTAAAATTGTCTGAGACAGGAGAGTACAGTCACAACTGAGCAAAACTTCTTAAATTTCTCTTTGGACATCTTTACCCTTTAACAAAGTTTTTCGTTTGCTATAGCTGCATTATACAGTATATTGCACAGCAAAGCATCCTACCATTCTTTTATTTCTATGATAAACTTTACTTTTAGAGCAGTTTTAGATTTGCAGAAAATTTACACAGAAAGTACAGTGATTTCCCATGTACCCCCATCTCCTGTAAAGTTTCCCCTACTACTGACATCATGCATTAGTATAGTACATTTTCTACAATTGATGAACCAAAATTGGTACATTATTAGTAACTAAAGTCCAAAGTTTACACTAAGGTTACTTTTTATATGTTATAAATTCTAAAATGTCATGTGTCATGTTAGGAAAAAAAAAAGATTATAATCATCATTTCTACCACCTATAGCTGACTGCACTGAATTTAGAGTATCAGTGGATCCCAATGATGCCATGCATAGTCCATTAATAACTTTAAATAAGTCTTAAAAATGTCTCTACTTACTTGACTAGAAGCAGAATGTTTCTAATTGCTAACACGGGCAGCAACACTGCATCATGGTAAGAGATGACCAAAGCTGTCAGGCTTCCTGCAGGGTGAGAGGTAGAAGTTCAGCCTGTCCCCAACTTTACCCTACCCATCAAGGGTTCCTAGAAAAATAGTCCTGACATTGACCTCTCTAAGAACCAACAGCTGAAACAGCCTTAACTAGGCATTAACACTGCAGCAAGCTTCATAAACCATTACCAGCTGGAACAGGGAGCAGAGAGAGGTGAGACCTGAGAGAAAGACTGAAGAAAAAGAAAGAAGTCATTTCACAGCTGAAAGAGACACAGGAGATACTAGAAAATGAAATAATACAAATTTAGGGGTGTTTTTCCTTTCTCGTATAATTGTTTCATTTCGGGACAAAGTCTAATACAGAATAAAGGTCAATTAATATATTGCTACTCTGATCAGTGGAGCTATTTTGTATTTCCATTTCACTGCATCACAATTTGGAGTTGGAAAAAGATAATGTAGTGCTCCTACTTTGTTGCCTCAAAGAGAATTTGAAATTTCTCTCTAAGGCAGGGAGGGAGGGGAGAGGTATAAGGATTTAACACCCCTAACTTCAATGTTCCACAAGTGTAGGTTCTGAGATTCTGTATTTCGAACAAGCTTCCACGTGATGAGCTGTTGTTAGTCCAGGGGCCCCCGGACCTAGATTTCACTGCACATTGACAGAAGCTCCTACTAAACGGATTCATTCAAATAGAAATTGTAATTGATCTGTCTTGCTGTTAGGTGTTTGGAGTAGACTGAGTACTTGATTTAACTTTGTAATTTCTCAATTTCTCTTTTGTACACAATTGGTCATATTTCCTCCATGTTTCTTAAGCATATTCTGTAGCACCTTTAATAGCAATAAGTTGCATAATTCAATCATCTTTGTCAGCTCTATGGAGCGTTTCAATAGATTATGTGGAGGAAAGATTTTTAAGGTAGCCTTTTTGCATAAAGTAAAGTTTAAAAAAAAAGTGGGGGTAGGACAGGTGTCTATGACCAGATCTCATAAATCCTGGTTTCTTCCTATATTTGCTTGCATGATAGTAAACAGACTAATTCACAGCAGACATTGAAAAACAATACTTGATACAGAGCCCTGTTCCTATGCCCTGTGTAATCCAAGGATTCAGAACTGTAAGGAAGAAACCCCCTAGAAGCCATGGGAAATTTTTGGATAAAATTGGGTGGTAACAGTGAAAAACAGAGATTGAGGGACTGTGGGAAATGGGTTAAGACACAGGCTCTGCCCATATGAATCCAAACATCTAATCTTTTCACTGGGAATAAACATCCATCCAAATAAGTGTTTGATATGAAGTAGTAGAAACTAGCAACTGGCCACCTAAATCTGTTTTTCAACCAATTACTCTGGTGTCACATAATCACAAGAAATGGTGAGAAGGTTAAGTCGTGGGAAATAAACTACTAGTAATTTGTTCTTTTTTATTGTTATCAAAGACAAAGAGATAATAGGGGATGCTAGAAAATAAAACTGGCAAGAAAAGAATAAGATTCACATAAGAAACTAAATTTAGAAATGTGGAAAAAAAAATAGAAAATCCAGAGCTCACATTAGGAGGACCAAGAGCGAGCACAGTAAAAAGGCATGTTGTGATAAAATCGCACTGCCAGGGAACCAGAGCCTGGGAAGAGGAGAGAAAGAATCAGAGGCAAAGGATATAAGTAAAGAAGGATTCATGTGTCAGAGCAGGGAAAAAAAAAACATGAAAATGAATGAGATCACCATAAAACAATACTAACACTCTGAAATATTAAAAAGTGAAATCAGAAGCCCCAAATCCTGACTGTTTATCATATAACAAAGTCTGCATAATAATGCAAGGGTTACAACAAGGAAGGAAAGAATGTTTTTTTTTTTCTTTTTGAAAAATCTTCATTGCATAATTTAGGCAATAAAAGTCTAGGAAATTTAACAAAACAAGATATCTTTGAATAAAGATATCTTTGAATAAATTCACAAAGATAGCCAAGAAATTTCTAATAAACTTACTGAAACCATAGAATCAAAAGAATATCTCACCCGTGCCGTATAACTATGAAGACGTACTGTCTTCATAAATGTAGATAGCGGTAGTCACAAGATAGAGCCTTGTATCTGCTTTCTTTTTATTAAAACCACAATTTAAAATACTGTACTATCACAAAAAGACATCTCAAATTTAGATCTAAAGCTGTGCCTCTTTTTGAGGAAATGGATACATTTCAAACCAAAACAGATTTAAAATATTACCGCTAAATAAATATTTATTGGGAGTTACTTTATTTCTCGGCTGGTGATATGATATTCTCTAAAAGATAAAACAGCAGAATGAAAGAAATGTTTAGGATAAAAGCACTCCTTTTTTTCAAAACATCCACACACACACCCTTAAAATGTATCCTTTCTAATTACTTCTTAATCCACTTTTTCATTGGAAATTAAAATTTTCTCGTTTGGGGGAGTGTGATGTTGGGAGGGAAAACTGTAATTTAATTTTAGTCTTGTAGTGCCATCTAGTGGTAACACATAGTAATATCAACTAATCTATTCCAGTGAAGTATAAAAATAGAACTTGCTGCATAGAAAATGAGCATTTTCATCTCTGTGTAAGCACACAAAGACCTTTCCTGACTCTGTTTTTACCACCCTGTATATTCTTTAGGAGATTTGATTTTTAACTGTATTTACCAGCCCAATTACAGGCCTGTCTCTCCTGTCTGCACAGGATGATAAAATCTACAAAATCAAGATTTGTATTTGTTCTATTCAGGTTCTTTACCCAAACCTTATGTTATGAATGTACAACAAAGCTGATTCAAAAGAAGTATTCAACATATGGGCAACATTTTTAAAAACACACACTCATGCACAAAACCTGCCTAACAGTAAACTCATTCAGGCTTCTCCCTCCTCCTGAGCAAGTGAGCAAACCTGGGGCCTGATTCCTTACCTGTCCCTACCCAGCCACGTGACCTTGACTTTGACATATTACAGCTGTCATGGGCATAGAATTTGAAGTCAAAAAGACCTGAATTTTATTTCCAATTCTTAAATGTTTTCTATGTGGCCCAGTAAACAATTTTTAACCTCTATAAGTGTCAGCTTCCTCATTGATGAAATGGAGCTAGTCCCACTTTACTGGATTTTGAGGGGATTAATTCAGATGATACATGAAAAGCACCATACACCTTGGCCCATTGGAAGTATTTAATGTTCGGTGATCTGCTTTGGTGGCACACTTCCACTAGAGTCACAATGAGCCAAATAATTCTACCATTTCCCAAATGTTCCATGCAATTCCAAACTCCCTAGCTTTGCTCCCGCTGATCGCTTTGCCTAGATTACCCTTTCTTCAAGGTCTGACTTAAGTTCACCCTCTTCCAGGAAACTGCCTTAGTAATATATCTTCTCTCCAATTTCTCCCTTTCTCACCTTCCTAGGGCACTCATTTATTTGGTCCTTGTTTCATGAATGCCTCCCTTCCCCCAGTAGACCTTAAGCTATTTTAGGACAGGACCCAGGTCACACATTGTAGTAAATAACCAGAGTCCAACACTGAGCAACTTCATACACCAGGTCCTCAGTAAACACCAGCTGTTTGTAACCTTGACAGTACTTGGGAAGTTGAGAAGCTCTGACATATGGCTTTTCCTTAAGCAGAGGTATAAAAAAAATGGCAGCCTTCGGTCCAAAGTGAACCCACAGACCTATTTTATTTTATAAAAATCTGGTTTTAACATGTTTGAAAGTAAATGAAGTATATGTGCTTTCAAATCGTTATTAGGGGAAACTTCTCCATGACTCCTTCCTGTTTCCATGTTAAGGGACCCCTCAGGTAACACCTGTGGCATCTTGCCCCATTTTTCTTCATGAATATGGAGTGAGTGACTTGGTTGGTGGGTGATGTTAATTTATTAAAATCTGTATGGTATGGAGACTGGAGATTTTTCTGTCCTTTCTGTCCTGAACCAATGTAAACCAGCGATCCTGGGCAAGTGTGACTCCTCTGAACGTCGGACCTTTCCCTCAAGTGCCCTATCTCAAGAATTATGTTCCAATAGCTGGGGCGAGGGGGCAGGTGCTAATGAAAAGGGTCAGGAGACCATTACTAAACCATTTTCTTTTTCAGCTTTAATGGGGAAAAAAAAAATGTTTTAACATTTTTTATCTGCTTCACTCCTAAGTCTATCTCTTAACTGAACTCCAGCAGGGGAAGAGTGTTAAATTAGTCCCTTTAAGCCCCAGCGTGTCACTTATATTTTCTGCTTGCCTCCCCCCTACCCCCACCTCAAAGACTTTTGAACAAAATGTGAACATCTGAAATAAAGATAGGATCTGGCCCTGCACTTGTACCACCTGCCTTACTCGCCTCCTTCCTAGTCCCAGCACGTCTGGATGTAACTTTCGGCTCAGGGCTCCCCCTGTCAATAGGTCTGTAATAGGCTCATGCAAATGTGACCCAGGATCCCAGTTCCCTGACAAGAGACTTTTCTTTTTCCCAAGCATTTGGGCTCAGGACTTAAGCTATACTAAAGTCCCTCCTTGGAACTGAGCTGGAAGAAAGGAACTCTCCCTCTCCTGGGTTTGCTAAAACTGTAGATAGGCCTGGGGGACAGCAGCAGGCATATTCTTCATCATTTAGAAAGGGGGAAATGCAGAACAAAGTAAATCGGAGACCAGCAGAGAGAAGAGCTAGATGGACAGTCCAGAGGTCTTGAGACACCTCCTAGTATCCGAGTTCCTGGTTCCTCCAACAATTCCTTCAGACACATGAGTTACTGCAGCTGCAAGAGCCATCACATTTCCTTTTTTGCTCAAGGTAATTTGAGTTGAATTTCTGCCACATACAACCAAAAGAATCTTGAGCAATTCTTCAGGATCCCATCATTAAACATTCTGGGATATCTGTAATTATCACACAAAAAAAATAACTTTTTCCTGAATTATTGTGACTAGTCTAACCATTAAGACCTTAAATGCCAACATAGAGAGGTAAAAATTTTCCTATGACAAATGGAAGAATGTTTAATAACATGGCAGATTTTATCTGGTCCAAGACACCTGAAGAATAGCTATAAATTCATCACAACATTTCTGCTAGAAACAGCCCTAAGAAAAGTTACGAACCAGATGAAGTTTGTAATTAGTGTCCTGAAACTTCTTTCCAAATTCCTCTATGTGCTTTCAATACTCCCTCTCAGACATATTGTGCCTCCAACTGTTCCTTAATATATTGAATTTTAGTAGAGTCTGTGAAATAAGAAATTTACTACAAGGTATCTAGAAATCTTTCCCCAAAAGGCCAAGAAAGGTTAATAAAGCTAATGGGACAGGGGGTGGGGGGGGCCTACTTTGAGTGAATCCTGTTCAAGAAATTGCATCTTAATAAAATGTCAGACACCTTACCCTACTTTCTCCAGGGAAACTGAGACTCAGAGCTACTAGGGTCACCAAGAAACTATTCCTCTAAGGGGGCCCAGCCATGTCTGTCGAAGTTCCCTGGTAGCTTATTCTTTGGGCCTGTCCAGCTTGCAGAGCATTCACCATTGACTCGGCCTGTGAGGAGAAATATATAGGAGCTGAATCTAATCTTTTTTTTAATGTACTATAAATTAAGATTGCCGCCATTCCAAATCTTAATGGATCATCCCAAGTAGCTAGAATCCTGTAAACTCTTATTGAAAAATGCTAACTTTTGTCTAAATAGAGGGTGTGGTTTTGTACTGCCATCCCCTGGTCCCAGCAGAGCAGGGTCCGCAGACTTTACTCCGTGCTCAGCACTAAGTCCTGGGGGGCTTCATAAGACACACATCACCCTTTTGGCAGCTCAGAGTATGGAGCAAACAAATATTTAAGGCAGAGACTGGAAGCATGGAACTCAGTCTAAAGAAAACATGAGGTCAGGAGGACTTCTGTGTGTAGGTTGTGCTCTGCTGAGGTGGTGCTGAAATTCACCCTTTAATTTCTAACCTAACTGTGTCCTGGCAGCACTTTCAAATTGCTCCCCCCAGAAAGGAGATCCTTTTTGCAGTTCATCTAGGGTGCATCAGAGGAGGCCCTGGGGGATGGCAGAAATCGGATTTGACATAATCTTCCCTTCAGAATATAACCAAAGCAAGGGATAGAACTTTGGAGCTTTATGTCCAAGTGAAAGCTGTTCAAAAGGATACCCATTTTGAATGAGTATAGCAAAAAGCAGCAAATAACTTTGGTGGGAAAAATGAATTGATGTCTGATACTTCAAGGAAACTAGTAAATAAATCAGTTGTGATAGGTGGAATGATAGCCTTCCACGTCTTAATCCCCAGAACCTGTGAATATGCTATGCAAGTGACAAAGAGGAATTAAATTTGCAGACGGGATTAAGTTTGCTAATGAGCCAGCCTTAACATAGGGAGATTATCTTGGTTCATGCTGATAGGACCAATGTAATCATATGGGTCCTTAAAAGTAGAAGAAGGAACCAGAAGAGGAGGTTGGAGTGATGCAATGGGAGAAGGACTTAACTCACAGCTGCTGGCTCTGAAGATGGGGAAAGGGGACATGAGCAAAGAACATCCTCAAGAAGCTGAAAAAGGAAGGGAAATGGATTCTCCCCTAGAGCCTCCAGGAAGAAATGCAGCCTTGCCCATACCTTGATGTTAGCCCAGTGATGGTCCTGTCAGATTTCGGATCTGCAGAGGTGTAAGATAATAATTGTGTGCTGCATTGAACCACTAAGTGTGGAGAGCCGTCTCCCGGGACGGGCATAGCGCATGCGCTGTAAACCTGCTCCAAAGTCCCCCCGCCCATCGAGTGGTGCCAAGATGGCGCCCACATCCTGCTTCCGGCTTCTGATGTATGTAACCACCCGCTGTATTCACCAATCATGCTTGTGTGCGTGGCGTTAGCCCATTGGATACACGCAAGGTTTATAAGAAAGTTCCCGGGCAAAGCTCGGGGAGACAGCCCACAAGGAGCCGTACCTGACGGCCGCATCGAGGTTGTTCTCCCCCGAGGTGTCTCGCCCCGGGTGGAACCTGTAAAGATGATGATTGCCTAGTTCCATTAAAAGCCTACATGCTTCACTGCTGCGAGTCCAGAGTGATCACGAGTGCGTCGGGTAAGACGTTGTCCGCACCCTCTCTCCCCTTATCTCTCTGGTCCCCATCGCCGGCCGACCGAGGACTCGAGGCGAGGCGGAGAGAGCGCCGGACAAGTGGTGGCCCGTACGGGGAACCTCATTCGCGTTCCCCTCGACCCGACGGAGACGTGCTCCCGGGATCCGTGGTTTGACCTCCGCGACTGATCACCGCGAGAAGGTAAGCACCCCCTTTCCATACGAGGACTAGGGCCCGTGGGCGTTCAGGTAGCCCCGGGGACTCGGAAGAGCTCTCCGAGTGATTACAAGACAGTGCCGGCTGCAAGCATGGGGCAGTCTGGGAGTTCACCCCTATTAACCCCCTTAAAGACCCTTTTGAAACAGCGGGGTATCTCAATTAAGAGAAGTTCTCTCCAGCGATTTCTTGATGATGTGGCCACTTTTGCCCCCTGGTTTCCTTGTTCTGGCAGCCTTAATCTGCCCTCTTGGATGAAACTTGGTCGTGATATAGACCGAGCGCGCCAAACGGGTGTCTGTTTGGACCCGATTCTAGTCCTTATATGGGAGACTGTTAAGGGCCATATCGCTCCCTCCACGTCACAGTGGAAAGGCCCTGACCCGGTGCTCGGCTGGGCCGGAGGCTCTGTTTGTGTTTTTCCCCAGGAACCAGGACGTCAACCAGTGTGGGTTCCGGAAAGACTGGTGGGAACCGTGGCATCACCTGGGGAGGCCGGGGAGCAGCTGTCAGAAACGCCAACGAATATACGGCCTGGGCCATTGGACCAAGCCTCCGGCCTTCAGGGACTTGAGAACATTAGGGAATTGAAGCCTGTTAGTTTCGACCTTTCCACACTGGGCGAGACTGTAAAAAATCTGTGGGACCAAGTCACCTCTTGGTTCTCTTGGCCCAATTTGACTAATTGGATTCTCTTGATGGTGGGACTATTGGTGGGATTAGTCATTGTTAAATCTTTGCTAGAACGCCTGTTTCAAGCGCGGCAGTACCGTGTTACCATTATGATGGCTATGTCCTCCACCTTTGATACCCCCAACAGCGACCATTCTGATGGCCATACCCCATCCTGGCCGCCTCGGGCGGGGCACTCGGGAGCGAGGTTTGTAGCTAAGCGCGCAGCTGTGTCCCGGGTATAACGGGCGACGCCAGCAGTCATAATTTTTGTCTCAGGTAGGTCCCTAAGGCAGAGTCATAGTTGTGGCCAGACTTGACTCTAGCCAATGCATGGGGACGCCTAGTGACGCCTCCGACTCTGGTTAATGCTATCCCTGCCCCCGCCTTTGTCCCCCAGTTGCAAGGCAAAGCACTGCAGGGAGAGTCATGTTGTTTCCAGCTCACGGACTCTCCTGTCTCCATATGAGGTGAGCATTCTGGTCGGTGCTAGAGGCTCCGCCGCTAAATGGCTGAGACCTAGTCCAGACTCCCCAAAGCACCGGAACAAACTGTGAGCCATCTGGGTTCACGGGAGCACACTCATCACTGGGGACACTGGGTCGATATAAATAATAAAGGGGGAGATGTGGAGAGCCGTCTCCCGGGACGGGCATAGCGCATGCGCTGTAAACCTGCTCCAAAGTCCCCCCGCCCATCGAGTGGTGCCAAGATGGCGCCCACATCCTGCTTCCGGCTTCTGATGTATGTAACCACCCGCTGTATTCACCAATCATGCTTGTGTGCGTGGCGTTAGCCCATTGGATACACGCAAGGTTTATAAGAAAGTTCCCGGGCAAAGCTCGGGGAGACAGCCCACAAGGAGCCGTACCTGACGGCCGCATCGAGGTTGTTCTCCCCCGAGGTGTCTCGCCCCGGGTGGAACCTGTAAAGATGATGATTGCCTAGTCCCATTAAAAGTTTATCTGCTTTACCACCGCGAGTCCTGAGTGATCACAAGTGCTCCGGGTAAGACGTTGTCCGCACCCTCTCTCCCCTTATCTCTCTGGTCCCCATCGCCGGCCGACCGAGGACTCGAGGCGGGGCGGAGAGAGCGCCGGACAACTAAGTTTGTGGCATTCTATTACAACAGCATTTGGAAGCTAACGTATTTTATCATTAACAAGTCTGTATCACTTTTATAACATAGTGCTTAAATAAAACTGCAAACGTTTTCCTTAGCATCTTAGGAAGTGACTATCAGGAATAGTCATTTCAGACATGGGGAAAGCCACAGACAGGGGACCCTTGAAAACTCTCCATGAAGAAAGGTTGTATGTTCTACCAACACAAGACACTCTGCCTGTTGAGACGGTCCACAAGCACAAAGTGGTTGGGCGGGTCTTTAAAACTATCTCTGAAAAGAAAGTTTTTCTTTCTGAAAATGAAATTATAATACTCAAGACCAGTGAAGTTCAAATTTTTTTTAACTGGGAAGCCCGTTTTTTCAAATGAATTATTCTTCAGAAGATTAAAAAAATAAAGCAAATTAAAATGAGCTTCTGCTGATTGACTGGGTTGGAGGTTTAGAACATCTCTCTGCTGCCTCCCTGACTCCCGAGCAGACCTGAGGGGACTTCGTGAGCACCCTCGCTTGAGATGAGTTTCAGCATCCACTAGCATTCAGAGTCCATAACCCAAAATCCAGTACCCACATGATATGACTCTCAGAGTAAATAATTTGCACTCCTTTAGAGTGCCCTGGTGAAAAAGAATCCTGTACTAAAAAGTCAAGGGCAAAAAGGAGGGAGATAACTTAATGAAGCATAGTAAGGTCATTAAAATCATGAATCTTGCAAGTCCCACTATCATGATGATAATATTTCTTTGTAAGAAGAAATTAGAAAAAGCATATGTATATTCTAATTTGTAAAAACTTCATGGATGTGCCACAACTTTTAAAAAGGTTTTTTTCTCTGTGGAAAAAAAGGTGGGGATATCAGATTTTGCCATGGCTAAATCCTTGCAATGTATTAAACCTCTTTCTATAGTTAAGAAAAATAGACAAATGCATGAATCATGAAGGGTAAGCATGTCTTCAATTAAGCATGAAAATATATACTAAATCTGTGTGGTGGAAATCTAATGTATATGAACTTCTGACAGCCTATAGAAATGAAATGTATATCTATTTTTCTACACTTGTAGCCACTAATACCTTCAATGAGTTTATAGATTTAGTGAAAACAGACATCATTACACCACATTATGTTTAGCCTCTTGTAACACATTTGTGTGTAGGGTAGATTTTATTCTGTCAGCTGTGTCACAGTATGATTTAGCCATATTCTCTAGCTATCTTGAGATAAATACAATAATACTCTGATGGTTCTGAATTAATTAATTCAAAACAGTTGCTTCCTCCTCCCATGCTACTCCAGCCAGGGTTTGTTATGCTTATGATGAAAACAGCATTCCTATGCTTACATCACACCCTTCCTCCAGAGAAGTACAGTGTAACCTAGGAGAATTAAAAGATTCAGATCACTTAAGGGTGGGAGTATAAAATGATACAACAACTTACGAATAAGTTTATGAAACTAAACATATCCCCACCCTATAGCCATCAAATCCACTCTAAAGTATATACTCAAGAGAAATGAAATCTGTGCCCACACAGACTTATAGTGACTTTATCATAATAGCCAAAAACTGGCAACAGTCTAGTGGTCAATCAAGAGTGAATGGATGAGCAAATTTTAGTTACTGTATGTAATTATTACTATTCAGTGAAAAAAAAAAAGGAATGAACAGTTGATTAATCTTAAAAGTACTATGCTGAGTGAAAAGTTTACAAAAAGTGTATATTTGAATGATTCCATTTACATGAAATTCTAGAATAGCAAAATTAGTCTGTGGTGCCAAAAATCAGAACCATGGGATGGGAGCAGGGATTGGCACAGGGAATTTTCTGGGTAATGGAGAGGGGTTTGGGTTACACAGGCATATGTGTTGAGCAGGCTCATCAAATGGTACACTTCAGAATTGAGAATTTCATTGCATATAAATTTTACCTCGAGAAAAAAACCATAATCAAATACCAAATTTCAGTGTTCACTATGTTGAAGTGCTTATGGGTGAAGGGTAATGATTCATATCTGCTACTAATTTACCAGTTTTGAAATTCATCAAAAAATATAGGATGGATTGATGGATGGATAGAGGGATAGATAGATATGTGCAAAGCAAATATAGCAATATAAAGCTTTGAAACAAACTCAAGCTTAAAAAGCAACAATTAATGGATATCAAGCACCCATGATTAAGTAGCCGTGGGATAAAAGGGCCAAGTTTAGGGTAAGAATTTCAATATTCACCAATCCTGTTTGTCCTTTCAGTGTTGCTTGATGGGCACATAGAAGGTCTATAACAGCAACCCAGCATCTTGTGTGGGTACCAACACCCATTCAAGGAGCTTTATGGCATTTCATTTGCTCTAAATATTACCTTGAAAGTGGGTCTTCCAGGGTTCAAGAGCAACTCAAGGACAAGCAGAGTAAAAACTTTCTTAGCTAAAACAGAACAAAAATTTATCAGACCAGAAAAATTTTTTTTTCTTTATTTTGGACTTCTGTGAATTAAGGGTTGTCAGTGTCTCCTGAGTCCTTCAGAACTAATCATAAGGCAAAGGTCTGGCTCATAAAGAATTATGAGAATATTAAGATGATCTTATTTCTCTCCTCAGGAGTGCATATGACTTACTTTCAAATGCTAGCAATACTGAGTCATTTGGAGGACAGTGTTAAGATCCCATTCAGCAGATAACATCTCAACATGTGAAATATTACTGTATTCAGCACATAATATGAAGCTCACCTATTTACAAGATCTTCCTCCAATCTTTATTATTTTTTTCTTTCATTTCACAAAAGTATGGGCTCCAAACTTTACTTGACTTTGTTTTCTTTAGGATTTACTTTGGTCAGAATTTAGAGAAAAGCAGCGGTGTCTTAGAATGCAAACTACCTCATACGGCACAACAGGTAAAGTAATTTCATGAATGGTGAAAATTTCCCTTGCATAGGCCCCTGGCCTGAAGTACTACTTCCATTCCTCAAATACAAAGGAGTAGAAGTTGTTGGACTTTCTCTCTTTCCCAAGCACAATACACTAATAAGTTCTCATAAATCATCACAATTCTCAGAAGTTCTTTTATAGGAAATTTAAACCAGGAAACTGACTTTCTTAGCAAAAGGAACCCAACCCTCCAGTACAGATTTGTCTTAACCCCCAGGATAAAACTTAGTTGAATACTGGAACTAGCACATTCTCTCTGCTGTATGCTATTTTGGATAAATATTTATTTTGGCTTTGAAGGATTTTATCAAGGAAAAATAAAACTGAAAGCTAAAATTGAGGAGAACCTAAGATGGCGGCTAGGTGAGACAGGGCAAAAAAACACCTCCGTGAAAAATACTAGATAAAAACCAGAAAGTGACCCAGGACACCACTTCCAGAGTAGCACCAGCCAGACAAGATCTGCTAAATCTACAGAGACCGTGCATTTGGTAAAACCAGGAGTCTGCATTCTGAAATGAATGAGTGAGTTGGCTGAAAGTCCCTCGGCCATGCTGCAGTGTGGCGAAATGGTGGGTTGGCGTTTGTAGACAGACTAGTTCTTTAAAAAAAAAGAAACCCGGGAGCAGCTGCAGATACGACGGGAGCAGACTGGGCCAACACCTCAGGGTCTGGCGTGGAGGATACCCCTTCCCACACCCACTGCTGATTGTCTCTGGCCCAGGGGAGCAAAGGGGAGCCATAAGGAGAAAAAAAATGCACGACTTGCAACCATCTCCCCAGAGGGCAGGGGCACTCCTGCCCGGGGCCAAACCCACAGCACAGAGCCGCACCAAGAAACCCAGCGTGACAGGGAGTCTTTCTCGCAGCACTGCTCACACACCACAATATGGGCCATGGACAGTGGCTTTTAATACACCCACAGCTGATTGTCCCAGGGCTGGGAGGGCAGAGCTGTGCAGAAAGGGGAAGTTAACACATCCCATTGAACCATCTTTGAAGCGGGCTGGGAACACCCCTGCATAGCCCGGTGTCCCAGGGCTTCCCTGAAGGCCAGCGTGCACTTGTGACATGGTACGGCCCTCCCTCCATCAGCAGAGGTCCTGGAAGAGCACAGCAGGGAAGGGGGAACCACTCGGAAATCCCAGGGATCCTACGCCAATACCAAGGACTTTTGGGTCAGCAGCAGAGAACAGCCTTAAATCTCCAGGAACACCTGGGAGGTTTGATTATTAAAGCTGACCTTCCTCCCTAACCACTCAGACACATGCCCCTTATTCAGGGCGGACGGCACCAACAACACACCCAAATTAAGTGCACCAATTGGACCCCACAAGAATCAGATCCCCACACACCACAAAGTTGGGGAGAACTGACTTGAGGGGAATAGGTGACTCATGGACATCATCTGCTGGTTAGTTAGAGAAAGTGTACGCCACCAAGCTGCAATTCTAACAAATTAAAGATCAAGTAAAGCAAATGCCAACATGACCACAGACATAGGGGACTGGTGGTTTGATGGGTTGAGCCCTCTACCACAGGTTTTACCCTTGGGAAGACGGTTGCTGCAAAGAAGAAGCTAGGCCTCCCTATGGTTGTGCCTAAGAGCCTCCTCCCGAATGCCTCTTTGTTGCTCAGATGTGGCCCTGTCTCTCTAGCTAAGCCAACTTGAAAGGTGAAATCACTGCCCTCCCCCCTATGTGGGATCAGACACCCAGGGGAGTGAATCTCCCTGGCAACGTGGAATATGACTCCCGGGGAGGAATGTAGACCTGGCATCGTGGGACAGAGAACATCTTCTTGACCAAAAGGGGGATGTGAAAGGAAATGAAATAAGCTTCAGTGGCAGAGAGATTCCAAAAGGAGCCGAGAGGTCACTCTGGTGGGCACTCTTATGCACACTTTAGACAACCCTTTTTAGGTTCTTAAGAATTGGGGTAGCTGGTGGTGGATACCTGAAACTATCAAACTACAACCCAGAACCCATGAATCTCGAAGACAGTTGTATAAAAATGTAGCTTATGAGGGGTGACAATGGGATTGGGAAAGCCATAAGGACCACACTCCACTTTGTCTAGTTTATGGATGGATGAGTAGAAAAATAGGGGAAGGAAACAAACAGACAAAGGTACCCAGTGTTCTTTTTTACTTCAATTGCTCTTTTTCGCTCTAATTATTATTCTTGTTATTTTTGTGTGTGTGCTAATGAAGGTGTCAGGGATTGATTTGGGTGATGAATGTACCACTATGTAATGGTACTGTAAACAATCGAAAGTACGATTTGTTTTGTATGACTGTGTGGTATGTGAATATATCTCAATAAAATGAAGATTAAAAAAAAAAAAAAAAAGTAAAGCAAATGCCAAGAGGCCAAAAACAACAGAAAATCTTAAAGCATATGATAAAACCAGACAATATGGAGAACCCAAACCCAAACACCCAAATCAAAAGTTCAGAAGAAACACAGTACTTGGCGCAATTAATCAAAGAACTACAGACAGGCAATGAAAGCATGGCACAGGATATAAAGGACATGAAGAAGAGCATGGCACAGGATATAAAAGACATAAAAAAGACCCTAGAAGAGCATAAAGAAGATATTGCAAGAGTAAATGGAAAAATAGAAGATCTTATGGAAATTAAAGAAACTGTAGGCCAAATTAAAAAGACTCTGGATACTCATAATACAAGATTAGAGGAAGCTGAACAACAACTCAGCCTCCTTGAGGACCACAGAACAGAAAATGAAAGAACAAAAGAAAGAATGGGGAAAAAAATCAAAAAAATTGAAATGGATCTCAGGGTTATGATAGATAAAATAAAACATCCAAATTTAAGACTCATTGGTGTCTCAGAACAGGAAGAGGAGGGTAAAGGTCTAGAAAGAGTATTCAAAGAAATTGTTGGGGAAAACTTCCCAAACCTTCTACACAATATAAATACACAAAGCATAAATGCCCAGTGAAATCCAAATAGAATAAATCCAAATAAACCCACTCCAAGACATATTCTGATCAGACTGTCAAATATGAAAGAGAAGGAGCAAGTTCTGAAAGCAGCAAGAGAAAAGCAATTTACCACATACAAAGGAAACAACATAAGACTAAATAGTGACTACTCAGCGGCCACCATGGAGGCGAGAAGGCAGTGGCATGACATATTCAAAATTCTGAGAGAGAAAAATTTCCAACCAAGAATACTTTATCCAGCAAAACTCTCCTTCAAATTTGAGGGAGAGCTTAAATTTTTCACAGACAAACAAATGCTGAGAGACTTTGCCAATGAAAGACCTGCCCTACTTCTGATTCTGAGGGGAGCCCTGCTGGCAGAGAGACAGGGAAAGGAGAAAGAGATATAGAGAAATTTAACAGACATATACAGTACCTTACATCCCAAATCACCAGGACACTCACTTTTCTCTAGTGATCACAGATCTTTCTCCAGAAGGGACCATATGCTGGGGCATAAAAACAAGCCTCAACAAATTAAAAAAAAAAAAAAAATTGAGTACATTCAAATCACATTCTCTGACCACAATGAAATACAAATAGAAGTCAATAACCATCAGAGACTTGGAGAATTCACAAACACCTGGAGGGTAAAAATGAGGGGGAGATGAAAACATTCCTGGATAATCAAAAGTTGAGGGACTTCATCGCCAGTAATCAGTCCTATAAGAAATGCTAAAGGGAGTTGAGCAGGCTGAAAGGAAGGGACACTAAACAATTGACTGAAACTACATGAAGATATAAAGATTTCCAGTAAAGATCACATGGTAAATATAAATACCGATACTACTGTATTGTTGATTTATAACTCCACTATTTACTTCCTACAGGATCTAAAATACATGAACTGTAATGTTAACTCAGTAGTTTTGGACTCAATGTAAAATATGTAATTTTTGACAAGAACTAATAAAGGTGGGGGAATGAGGGAGTATAGGAATAGGAACATAGTTTATGTGTCGTATTGAAGTTAAGTTGGTATCAAAGAAAAACAAGATTGTCATAGATTTAAGATGTTAAATTTAAGCCCCACAGTAAACACAAAGAAAGTATCAGAGAATATGACTATAGAGATGAAAAGTAGAGTATGGGTTATGAGAAGTGGGGGAAGGGGCAATGGGGAGTTAAGAAATGAGAGTAGGGTTTCTGTTTGGGGTGAAGGAAATTTCTAGAAATGGATGGTGGGAAGGTGATAGCATTGCAACATTCTAAATGTGGTTAATCCCACTAATGGAATGCTAGGGAGGGGGGTGGAATGGGAAGATTTAGGCTGTATATATGTTTCCACAATTGAAAAAAAAAAAAAAAGACAGTCTAAATAGATAACAATTAAATGCCAAGGATGATCCTGGATGGGATCTGAGGATGGAGGAGAGGAGGCTTGAAGGGACACAGATGGGACACAAGAAAAAAAATAAAAAGGAAATATAGAATGTCAGCTTTATATCAATGTTGAATTTCTTGAACTTCTTAGCTGCGCTTAATGAGATTGCATAAAAGAATGTTCTTGTCCATGGGAAAGGTATATGTGAATTATACTCTTTGTTCAAAGATATGTGCAGCTTGCTCTCATATGTTCAGAGGACAGAGCAATAGATGATGGATGATAGATAGGGAGGGAGGAAGGGAGGGGGAGAGGAAGGGAAAGAAAGAGTGGTGTGACACGATCTTAAAGGTGATGGATCAGGGTATCGGGGGAGGGGGGTCAGGGTATGATGGAGTTCTATGTATGGGGTTTGTACTGTTTTTGCAACTGTTCCTGTAAGATTGAATTTATGTCAAAATAAAATTTATTAAATTTAAAAAAAATTGAATGGCAGATGTGACTTTAATGGCTCTTACTATTGTTCTTTTGCAGAGTTGTCTGAAAATGAAATACTCCTGAACAATTCCATTTACATGAAGTAAATGTAAACTATTTTCTATAAAAATAGTTTGTTCAACATAGCTCTAATATTTCCCAGAGACTTCTTTTAATTTTTGTTTTATTCAAAATATCCTTTAGCCATTGATATTCAGAAAAATGAGACTGATTCTAAGAGCTCCATGTCAATTATTAGCAGGTTAGAAAATTTAGCTCCATACTAACCTGTCTTATCCTTCAATTAGAAAATATTCCAGAACACAAAACCTTTTTTGTTTTTTGCCCATGAAGCCAAGCAAGTGTGGTGACCTAACTCTAAATTAGTTGGATGCTGTCATTTCCCCATTGTTCATGCAATTTGAAAACCCCAAATGCCAGCCTTGTGCAATAAATTTTCTAGGATCAATTTTGATGGATTTAAACCTCTTTAATCAGCTTATATTCCTAGTGAAATAAGGTTAATAACTCCTATATTTGAGTGTGTGAATGAGTGTGTGGGTGTGTATGTGTGTGTGAGTGAGTGTGTGTGTGACGTGCAGGAGAGAAAGTGTTAAAATGGAATGGGGAGGGTTAAATAAGATAGTCTGATCATTTCAGTTTTTTTACCGCATACCCTCTTTTAATAATTTAGAATTAACCAGCACTGCAAGCAAATCTAAACTATCAAATGCCATAAGATTTTGCAACTACTCCCATATTCAAAAAACATTTCTTGAGCTCCTACTTTGTACCAGGGCCAGAAGTAGAGGAAATAGAAACTTAAGACATGTTTGTGACCATAAGATCACAGTCTATGTTCTGGTGGTAGAGCGAAGTCAGGGATATGATTTGTTGTTTACCCTCTCTGGCACTGAAATTCCTCAATAAAAACAAGTAGAATGGTTAGGCAAACTGAAATTCTCTGATCTTTTGAATTAATTTTATTTGCTTTGATGTGTTAGAATTTTTCAAGTTGGAAGGGAGAATGAGAAGCCCATTTTAATATAAAGTTAGTTTCCCATAAGGATACCTAGGGAATTAAGGAATAACAAAGAATGATCTCAACAGTTTTACTCTAGCAACCTAATTCATGTTTTCCTTTTTCTGTATTAGAGAAGTTGTAGGTTTACAGAACAATCATGCATAAAATACAGGATTCCATATAACACCCTATTATTAACACCTTGCATTGGTGTGGAACGTTTGTTCCAATTGTCAATATTTTTATAATTATGCTATTAACTATAGTCCATGCTTTAACATAGGGTTCACTGTCTGTGTAGTGTAGTTTCATGGATTTTTTAAATTTTTATTTTTACCATACATATAATCTAACATTTCCTCTTTTAATCACATTCAGATATATGTTTCAGTGCTGTTAATTATGTTCACAATGTTGTGCTACCATCACCATCATCCATTACTGAAACATTTCCATCATTCCAAATAGGAACCCAGTGCATTTTAAGCCTTAATGCCCCATTCCCTATCCTCACTCTATCCCCTAGTAACCTATATTCTAGGTATGACTCTATGAGTTTGCTGATTCTAATTGTTTCATATCAGTGAGATCATACAATATTTATCCTTTGTGTCTGGCTTATTTCACTCAACATGATGTTTTCAAGGTTCATCCATGTTGTCCCATGTATCAGGACTTCATTCCTTTTTATGCTGAATGACATTCCATTGTATGTATATACCACGTTTTATTTATCCATTCATCAGTTAATGGACACTTGGGTTGCTTGAAATAGAGAGAATACAAATAATGAAAATCAGAAATGTAAAGGGGGACATTACTATGTACCTTGCTGAAATAAAAAAAGGACTATAAGAGGATACCATGAATAACTCTCAGCCAATAAATTAGATAACCTAGATAAAACTGACAAATTATTAGAAACACACAAACTACCTACACTGACTCAAGAAGAAACAGAAGCTTTAAATAAGACAATTACTAGTAAAGAGATTGAATAAGTAATCAAAAACTTCCCAACAAAGAAAAGCCCAGGAACAGATAACTTCACAGAAGAATTCTAACAAACATTCCAAGAAGACTTAAGTCCAATTCTGCTCATACTCTTCCAAAAAAATTGAACAGGGAGACACTCCCTAATTCATTCTACAAGGCCAACATCACCCTCTTACCAAAGCCAGGTAAAGAGATCACAAGAAAAGAAAACTGCAGACCAATATCTCTTATGAATATAGATGCAAAAATCCTCAATAAAATACCCAAACTGAATCCAACAGCACATTAAAAGAATTACACACCATGATCAAGGGGATTTATCCCTGGTATGCAAGGTTCTTTCAACATAAGAAAATCAATTAATGTAATGCACCACATTTGAAGGAAAAAATCCACATGATCATCTCAATTGATGCAGTAAAGGTATAGGACAAAATCCAGCACCCCTTATTGACAAAAACACTTAGAAAACTAGGAATAGAATGATACTTTCTCAACATAAAAAAGGGCAGGCATGTATGAAAAGCTCGCAGCTAACATCAGACTCAATGGTGAAAGACTGAAAGCTTTCCCTCTAAGATCAGGAACAAGACAAGTATGCCTACTTTCACCACTGTTATTCAACATTGTACTGGAAGTTCTTGCCAGAGCAACTAGTCAAGAAAAATAAATAAAAGGGATACAAATTGGGAAAAAAGTAAAACTTTCCTTATTTGCAAATGACTTGATCCTATATACAGAAAATCCTAATTCACTTTTGGTACACCTTAGTGGCAGGTTTCAATATCCCAACGATTCTACTACCTACTACTTCACTTTCTTTAATTTCTCCTTCTCTTACCACTACTAATAATTCTGTCCTTCTTTCTTCAACCTTTGGCTTTTGTATGTTATGGCTTTGGCAAATTTATGAAATCTACCAATTGCCTTCTTTCTGAAATTCTCTCTGCTTTCAAGTTGGTTTACCATCTGTGTGTCTCATATTTGAATGCCTTAATAAGTAGATCTAACCAGGTCTGTTCTCCTCTCTTTTGTATAGAACACCCATCTCCCAGGATTCTCACACCATGGCATGTGCCCTACATCCCACTGGCCAGCTGATAGCAGACTTCTTTGACTCAGCTGCTAAATCCTTGGTCCAGTCTGCTGTGGTACAAAGCATGAGCAGGGAACTGCTTCTGTTCCTCAGAATCAGGATGTGGAGATGGGTGGCATTAAATTAATCACCTAACATCCTTAGAGACAGAGTGAATTTTCTCATCTGGTATTTAAATCTCATCTGGTATACAGATAAGGATCAAATTCAGAAAATTTGGCTGGGCCTCTTCTAGAGCAACAGTGAAATAAGAATTTCTTCATTTCTACACTAAATATTCTACCTCAAAAATTTCATACTAAGTTAAAAGGAATAAAATTAAAAAAAAAATCACCCTACATATTGCCTTTTCAAATTATGCACTCCGAGTTATTAACAGAATAAAAACATGTAAGTGGTTTCTGATGAAAAATCTAAATGTAAAAAAAATGTACCAAAGATCAAAAGCATTTATCAGAGGGGCTTATGTCTCTGATAAATATTTAAGTGTGTAAGGCAGAACCAGTGAGAACAATAAATACTTTATAGCTGGCACTTTGTCAAAACTATAAGTGGCTCTGCCTTAGAATTTTACATCATCACTGAATTTACAGTCATTTGATAAGTGGAACAGGACAAGAATTACTTCTTTCTAAATCTAAACCAGGCAATAAATCTAACATCAGTATTCTTCTTATTGTCTGTTATCATCTGATGACGATGCCTTCTACCTTCATTGTCTTGGCAAAAATATGGTATGTAAAATTATAATGTCATATCACTCACAGTGATTTAACACTATCCAGCCCACACCATTTTAATCAATCAAAATTGTCACTTTTTAGGGTAATGATTTTGTGGTGAATTCCCTGTGTTTAATGTGATATATAGTTCTATCTACCCAATGATTTACTATTCTCTTCCAAAGTCTAACAGCTCAGGAGGCTGTTCTTGCTTTTGGACATCTATAGAATTAGCAAACAAGAATAATTTGTGGTAATAGAACTGCTAACTTGCATGAAAAAACAATAGGTGAAAAAAATATCTTAAGTGATAGCCGCTGAAGCTGCTTTTAAGATACAAAAAAATGTTTTGTGAATTAAAACCATAGGAGACCTAGAGCTATTCTCTCTGTATCCATATTTGACTAAGATATCTGTAACACTATAACCAGAGGACATTAGTGCATGATTTTTCCTTCAATACTATTAAGTAAAACCAGGAACACACCAGGTATTCCCTTCACCAAATTCAGATGTATGTTGTGCTGATTTCTTCATTCTTAAAAAATATAATAATAATTTGCTGGACAAAGTGATTCCTTAAAAAATTTATAAATCTCTTCTATTAGGGATGCAAAAATAAAGCAATAAAAATAAACCCTAGTTCCCGTTTCTCAACAGTATTACTCATTTAGGATTAACTACAATACAGTAACAAAATCTCCATGGCCAAACACAGTAATTTGTTGCCCACGCTATGCACCCCACACAGGTCTACAGATAGTCATTTAGGAGCACAGTGACTCAAGGACTCATGCTGCATGTTCCTCATAGGCCATCAAAGAGTTACTCAGGGAGCCCAGCTGATGGAGGCTCTACCATCTTATAGCTGCACCATCTGGAAACCTGCAGCCTCCTGAGACACCTTAAAGCGGAAGAGAGCAGCAGGGTCCCACGCCAGTAATTGAATGACTAAATTACAAGCCACTTGGGCTCATAGCCCATTAGCTAGATCTAGCTACATGACGCCTCCCAACTGTAAATTGGGGGAGAAAACATAATCCTCCATGTGCCTTGAAGGAGAGAACAGGATATAGGTGAGCTCTACAAGTCTGAACCTTATATGTTATTAAAGAATGAAAATTTTATGACTTTTTTATAGATAACACTCTTTAGAGAGTTTTGAAAACCATGGGCTTGTTCTAGAATGAGAAAACTTATACACACTGAGAAATTCACCTAAATGACACTGGATAACTTAAGGTTAACAATTGATTACATTATTTAAGCAGCTATTTTTATTTTAGTGAGAGGAAAGCAAATAACATATCCTGTTTAAAAATTTAATAATCTTATTCCAATTGGCAAAGCAATAAAAAGAATTTAAAATAATTTTTGTTTTTTGTTTTTGACAGTCATCCCAATTCTGGCTTGTTGAAAAATAGGAACTGGTTTTAAGCACCTTTGTATCAATAATAAATCTAATAATTCAGGTTTTTTTAATTTAACCTTAGTAGAATGAGTCATAATCTCTTTCAAACTTTTTATGTAGGTTCCTTCTCCTTGGCCAGGAGCCGTGTCACTCAGATCCAACTGTGCATGGCAGCAGAGTCAAGAGTTCCTGGGTTGAGCTGTTTCCCTAAGGCCTGTCCTATGCTGGTGGGTGAGTGGAAAGGAATACGAGAGTTCAGTCATTGATTTATTGAGTACCTACTATGTGCCCAATACTCCGTTATGTTCAGAGGTATACAAATAATCAAAACAAACAACAAGAAAACTGGTTTTTGAAGCTACTTTGGATGTCTAGGAAAGTTCTCTGAGAATGTAGCATTTGAGCAGAGACCAGGAGGATATGAAGGAGCAAGGGTAGAGAAATTCAGGCTGAGGGAGCACCAAAGCAGGAAAATGTTTGACGTGTCCAATAAAACTACCAGGGCCACAGGGCTGGGGAATGAGTGAAAACAGTAGGTGGGACAAGTCAAGGCAAGGTCAGGGTAAAAATAAGAAAACAGGCTAATGGTAACTCCAGATGACTTAATAGTCTCCAGATTTCCAAACCATTAATCTGGTATAGATTAGAAAGTTTAATGTGGTGATGAATAGTTGATACTAAACAAGCTCAGTCCTAGTAGGGTGTTGGGACAACAGAGAGTGTAAAAACTCATTATCCCATTCTAAAAAATGCTTCTAGAAGAGGTTTAGGTGGTTAAAATTATTGAGTGAGCAGTATAAGCTAGGGGCTGTGTTTGTGGGAATATTAGAGAAGACTGAGTCTGTCTTGAGAAATTTACAACTGAGTGGAAAAAAACAAAGGATATACCTCTTGAGAATTAATCAAGAACTTATAGAAAACAAAATGTAATCGAGTACCAGTTAACATGAGACAAATTTATTTCAAATGCAGAGGAGAAATTTAGAAACAAGTGAGATTACTCAAGAAAAGAGAGACTGAATTTATTTGGGGTTTTCAAGGAAATTCTAGAGGAAAGATTAGTTTGTGGGATGCTAAAAATGTGAAAAAGCAATGTATTACAGGTGGAAGGAAGGAAGTGTGCAAAGTGTCAAAAATGATTATCATCTTGGTTATGTATTGCTGCATAACAAATCATCTCAAAGTGTAGTGTCTTAAAAAAATTGTGTAGTCTGTCATGGTTCTTTTTATTGACTGGGTTCTGTTGGTTGGCTTTTGCTTGAGTCTCTCATGCAATGGCTGAGGCTCTACTGGGCTGATCATCCAAAACGGTGGATGATAGTGGCTGTTGGCCTTAGACCACTCACTGGAGTCCCTTCAAGTGGTCTTTCCATGTGGCTTGGCTTCTCACAGCAGCAGCTAGTTTGCAAAAGGAAATGTCTCACAGAAGCTGTAAAGTTTCTAATCACCTAGCCTCAGAATTCCCATAACAGCACTTTCACCACATTCTATTGGTCAAGCAAATCACTAAGTTAAGCCCAGATTCAAGGGAAGGAAAATTATTAGTGCTTTCTCAGGCAGCATAAATTCTAAAATTGGAATGATACCAAGATTAGCATGGCTCCTGTGCAAGGATGACATGCAAAGGGATGGAAATTAAACTTCACCTCTTGATATGAGCAGGAGCAAGTATATATAAGCAGGCACAGAATTGATGGGGCAATCTTTAACTATCTATCACAGTCTGCCCTTTGGTCACCAAAATCCATTCTCCTCCCACTCACCCTCTCTCAAGACTTCCAACATTCCCATCCCACTAAAGCATCAGGCTCAGACTGGAGGCCAAAATCTTGTCATTTAAATCAGGTCCAGGTGCAAACATGATGTGGTTCCTCAGATTCATCCCCTCAAATATGGCTCCCATGAATCTGAAGACTTGTTCACCAAAAAGACAAGTGATCTGCCATAGACATACCACACATGATGGTGAGACAGGTATAGGACATAGAAATAGATGCTTCCTTTCACAAAAAGACAAAATGGGAGGCCCACAGCAGGTCCACAGCACTTCTGAAAGCCATCTGGTCACATGGTGCCAGTTTCTTGATCATGGCACAGTCCTGCTTTGAGAATGTTTCTCTGGAGTTCTTGGCAGCTCCCTCTAGGATCTTGGTTCTGCTCTCTAAGTCATTCTTCTTTCTCCTTGAAAATAGCTATGCTTGTAACTAAGTAGTTTTTTCAGCTTGGCTCCTCCAGGTTAGAGGTGCAAAAACCACTATATCCCTTTCAGTCCAAGCTTATATTATTCCTTTAAAAACTATGTGACCTTCCCCTGTGTGAAATCACAGACCACTCTATTCAACAAAAGCCACATCCCAATTTCTTTCTGAAATACTTACTGAAGCATCAAGGTCCTGTGGAACCATGACCTTAAGATATCTAGAAGCTTATTTGTCTAGTTGAAAGGGCTTAAGAGTCCCACTCTTAAGATTTCTAGGGGCCCTATTGTCTAATAGAAAGATTATGCCTTTAGGTTCTTAGAAGCGCTAATAACCAACCTTTAAATCTTTCTCAGTCACAACAAGGGTCTTACAGTCACACCCTTGGGATCTTTGTCCTGAGCTCATGCCTTAATGGTACCACCCTGGAATTGATCTTTGCCCTGAATTCACTGCTGACTTTGAGAATCTTTTGTTGAAAGAGACTGAATATCAGAAACAATTTTATTTTTGAGTGCAGAAAACCCTACCTCTTCTATAGTTTCTCTAAATTCTGAAAAAAACTGTTCCTTCTTGAATTCAAATCACTCCTAGTTTTCTTAATCGTAGGCACTAAAAGAAACTACTTAGCAATATGTGCTGTCTGCCTGTAAATCTCTCCAACCAGTTCTATAAATTCATTAGACTTTCTATTTTCCACATTAAGGCAGGTAATAGTGCTGCCAAACTTTCCACCATTACATAACCAGTATCCCCTTATCTCAAGCTTTCAGTAATACTTTTCTCACTGTTCTTCAAGCTCTTAATAACAGTCTACTCAAGGTTCTTCCTGCTTACATTAACAATTCCTTTAAGGCCCTTCCAGCTTCCTCCTGCCATCCAGTTTCAAAGCCAACGCCTTATGATTTAGATTTTTGCTATGGCAGTGTCTCATTTCCATACACAAAATTCTGTATCACTTAAAATTCAGTCAGGAAAGCAGAACTACTATGAAAAATATGGAATAAGGAATTTATTGTAGGAATTAAACTTTACACTATCATGGGAGAAGCTGAGGAGTTAAAGGCCCCAAAAGATCAGAGAGAAGTCACTAGTCGCTCTGGTGTGGATGAACAAATCAGTTTCCAGGCACATTCCACAAAGGGGGATGACGTAGAAATCTATGGACATTTGTTTGTTTTCCATGGCTACTGCTTTGGGGAGTCCCCAGGGAAGCATTTGATAGCAGGCCTGAACAGCATTTGCTGTTGTTCACAAAAAGAGCTGACATGGTTGGGGGAAAGCAACCACATGGTGAGATCCACTGACACTTCTGCATCGGTGCCTCTTGGCCTCTAACCAAAGGCAACCTTCAGAGTATGATGACTGCTGCTTCACTTTTGCCCCCCAAATCCCATTCATATTTCTCTTGTGGCAACTCTGGCCAAGAATCGTACAAAGAAGGGACCGGATATGCCTGTCTTTATGCATATCTACATACACACACTTTTGTATCGTGCAGGGTATTTTTACCGTGAACCACTTTTATGGGTTTGTTTGTTTGCTTGTTTGTTAATTTTTCTTGTCTCCCCCCTACCCCTCTCCCCTTCCTACAAATCATCACTTCCTTGCCAAGGCAACCAATGTTAGAAATATTAATTGAATAGGCAGTGTGCTAACTATTAAATTAAACATTTTTTTTTGGAGAGAACTGAAATATTCCCATGCCATATATTAAATTCCTGTTTGTACTGACTTGAACTCTATTTTACTCTTATGAAAAATATTTCTGGTACTCATACCAATGCCATTACTTGTTAGTAATGGATTTATAATATGTTTTAATATCTATAAAGACAAATTTATTCCCACTGTCCATTTTTTCCTAACTCTTTTGGCTACTGTGATGGTTTGAAGCTGTATATATTGCAGCTATTAAATTACAGATTAAATTTAATCCATTCCATTGTAAGTAGGACCTTTTGATGTGGTTACTTCAGTTAAGGTGTGGCCAAGGTGGCCCACTTCAATCAGGATGAGTCTTAATTCTATTACTGGAGTCCTTTATAAGCCTAGAATGAAATTCAGACAGAGAGGGACAAAACCACAGAGGAAGTAGCCAAAAGCTGACATCAATAGAACTTGGAAGAGAAGGGAGACACCAGGACATGCCACCATATGCCTTGCCATATGACAAACTAAGAGCCAAGGATTGTGGGCAGCCTGCCCCAGAATGCCACAGGCTTCAGGGAGAAAGCATCAACTTGATGATGCCTTGATTTGGACTTTCTTTTAACATCAAAATCGTAGCTATTAAATTCTCATTGTTTAAACCAACCCATTTCATGGTGTTTGCTTGAGCAGCCTAGGAAACTGAAACAGCTAATGTTTGTGGTTCATTCTTTTATATTGAAGTCATTTCATGAAAATCACTTTATCCAATTTTAAAAAAATAAAAAAATATATAGATTCCAGAGGCAAGATGGTGGCATAGAGAGGAGTGGAAGCTAAGTAGTCCCCTTGGAACAACTACAGAAAACCGGAAACAACTAGTAAATAATCCAGAATAACTGCAGGGGGACAAACGAGACCATCCACTCATGATACACCAACCTGAATTGGGAGGAATGCCCAAGAACACAGCACAAAATCTGTAAGTAAAACCTGCAGATCCAAGTCGCGAGACCCCCTCCCCCATAGCCCATTCTGCAAAGCCTCGTGGTGCCAGAGAGAAGCTCTCTCCCAGCAAGCGAATATAGCTCAGCTGAGCTCCAACTGGGATTTTAAGTAGCGAGCGTGAACTGCTTACTACAGGTAGCATCCCCAAAAAACAGACAGAGGCTTTGGGTGACGACTGACCTGGGAGAGCTGGAGGGTCGCCTTGGACTGGGTCTGAAGGGGACTATCTGTTTCTTTTTTGGCTCAGTGGAGAAAGCCCCATCATTTTCAGTTTCCAGGGCTGTGACTCTGGGAAGGGTGGAGACAGCACAAGCAGAGAGCGAGACTATTGAAATGCTAATGACCTCCACCTGGGGGGTCTGTCTTCTCTAGGAGGAAAGGGGTAGGGCCCTTTCCATTCAGAATGAGACCCCAGAGCCTGGGGGAACATGGCCATACCTCCTCACACCAGTCAAGAATTATAGGCTAACAGGCATCACCTGCTGGGCAGAAAAGCACAGTGACCTGAGGCATCAAAGGGTGGAGCAATTTTCTAAGATACAGCCGCAAGGAAACCAGATACTGGATATTTCTTCCCTCTGGGACCTGAGCCTGTTCTGGTCTGGGAAAACCTGATTTGGATAACCAAGGAAACCATGCCTAGACAACAGAAAATTACAACCTACACTAAGAAAAACAAAGTTATGGTCCAGTCAAAGGAACAAACGTACACTTCAACTGAGATACAGGAATTTAAACAACTAATGCTAAATCAGTTCAAAAAGTTTACAGAAGATATTGCAAAAGAGATAGAGGCTGTAAAGGAATCACTGGGCATATATACGGCAGAAATCAAAAGTTCAAAAAAACAACTCATAGAATCTATGGAAATGAAAGGCACAACACGAGATGAAAGACACAATGGAAACATACAACAGCAGATCTCAAGAGGCAGAAGAAAACACTCAGGAACTGGAGAACAAAACACCTGAAAGCCTACACGCAAAGGAGCAGATGGAGAAAAGAATGAAAAAATATGAGCAACATCTCCGGGAGCTCAAGGATGAAACAAAGTACAATAATGTCCGTATCATTGGTGTCCCAGAAGGATAAGAGAAGGGAAAGGGAGCAGAAGCAATAATAGAGGAAATAATTAATGAAAATTTCCCATCTCTTATGAAAGACATAAAATTACAGATCCAAGAAGCGCAGCATACTCCAAACAGAAGAGATATGAATAGGCCTACGCCAAGGCACTTAATAATCAGATTATCAAATGTCAAAGACAAAGAGAGAATCCTGAAAGCAGCAAGAGAAAAGCAATCCATTACACACAAAGGAAGCTTAATAAGACTATGTGCGGATCTCTCAGCAGAAACCATGGAGGCAAGAAGGAAGTGGTGTGATATATTTAAGATACTGAAAGAGAAAAACCACCAACCAAGAATCCTATATCCAGCAAAGCTGTCCTTCAAATATGAGGGAGAGCTCAAAATATTTTCTGACAAACAGACAATATGAGAGACTTTGTGAACAAGACATCTGCCCTACAGGAAATACTAAAGGGAGCACTACAGGGTGATAGAAGACAGGAGTGCGTGGTTTGGAACACAATTTTGGGAGATGGTAGCACAACAATGTAAGTACACTGAACAAAGGTAACTATGAATACGGTTGAGAGAGGAAGGTGGGGAGCATGTGAGACACCACAAGAAAGGAGGAAAGATAAAGACTGGGACTGTGTAACTTGGTGAAATCTAGAGTATTCAACAATTGTGATAAAATGTACAAATGTGTTCTTTTACGAGGGAGAACAAGCAAATGTCAACCTTGCAAGGTGTTAAAAATGGGGAGGCATTGGGGGAGGGATGCAATCAGCATAAACTAGAGACTGTAACTAATAGAATCATTGTATTATGCTTCCTTTAATGTAACAAAGGTGATATACCAAGGTAAATGCAGATAAGAGGGGGGGATGGGGGAGGCATGTTGGACACTTGACATTGGTGGTGTTGTCCGATTCTTTGTTCTACTTTGATTTAAGGTTGCTTTTCCTTTTGCTGCTTCCTAGCTGTCATTTTTTTTTCCTCTTTCTTTTGCCTCTCTGCCTTCTTTGACTCTCCCTCCTGCCTTGTGGAAGAAATGTAGATGCCCTTATATAGATAGTGGTGAAGGTGCTGAACACATAAATGTATGACCATGCAAAGAACCATCGATTATTTACTTGAGATGGAATCTATGGTGAGTGAACAAAACCATATTAAAAAAAAAAATGGGTTGATGATAAAACCTCGAGGGCAATATACTGAGTGAAATAAGCCAGACACATAAGGACAATTATTGCAGGGTCTCACTGACAGGAACTAATTATAATATGTAAATTCATAGACATGAAATATAAGGTACCAAGATATAGGACAAGGCTTAAAAATGGGGAGTGGTTGCTTAGTATGAGCAGAATGTTCAATTAGGATGAACATAAATGTTTGGAAATGAACAGGGGTGTTGGTAGCAAGATGTGAGAATAACTAACAGCGCCGAATGGTGTGTGAATGAGGTGGAAAGGGGAAGCTCAGAGTCATATATGTCACCAAAAGGAAAGTTGGAGGTCAAAAGATGGGAATGTATAAAACTGAATCCTATGGTGGGCAATGTCCATGATCAACTGTACAAATACTAGAAATCACTTCCATGAACCAGAACAAATGTATGACAATACAATTAGAAGTTAATAATAGAGGGACATATAGGGAATAACTATATACCTATTACAAACTATATACTACAGTTAGTAGTATTTCAACATTTTTTCATAAACAGTAACAAATATACTATACCAATACTACGAGTCAATAATTGAGGGGGGTTGGTTAAGGATAGGGGAGGATTAGAGTTTCCTTTTCTTTTTTTCCTTTTTCATCTTTCACTTTATTTCTTGTCTGGAGTAATGAAAAGTTTCTAAAAACTGAACAAAAATTAAGTGTGATGGATGCACAGCTGTATGAGGGCAAGTGTTTGTACACTTTGGATCTTTGGATAATTGTATGGTATCTGAACAATCTCAATAAAAATGAAAATATATATATATATATAAAATTCCATTGAAATTCTAGCTGGAATTGTGTTACGTGTATATATTGATTTGTTATAATTGACATTTTATATTACTGAGACTTCAATTCAAAAGCATGTCATGACTTTCAGATTACTCAATGGCCTTCAATAAACCTCATAATATTTTTCTTATAGGTCAAGTTTCCTTCTTTATAAAATTTTGCCTAATATTTTATAGTTTTCAAACTTACTTTTAGTGTGATAGTGAGTTGTAAATAAGCCTAACTATGTCACAAACTTGATTTTTTTAGCTCCTTGGTAATTTAGTGTGGGCCATGACCAAGTTCTAGATCAAAATCATACTGAGGAGCTGAACTAGTTAGATCCCTGCATTAATGAAGTGAAGATGAAGGGCAATCCCAATTGTCAGCCAGTTAGTACATCGAGTGGGCAAAAAGGAGGAGTAAACCACAGCAAGTCCATGGTCACTAATAGGCAAAATAAATAAATAAAACTACTATTTTTTCCATGAATTAGGTTGGAATATTTTATAAAGAGTAACTGAAAAAAATACTGCTTTCATTCTTAAATGGTTAAAACCAGAATGCTGAATAGAGGCAAGCACAGGAAAACTCAAGCTGCAAATTCACAAGCCCCTCTGTGTTCGCACTCACACAGTTTCTTCAGCTTACTGCCTCTCACTCAACTAGAAGTCATTTATAACCACAAGTGGAAGAAACTGCTGGTTCTCCACCCTGGATAGTCAACTTCGTAATTTTTAAAATTTCATTCTGAAAAGTCAAAAATGCAATTATTTTTATATGGAATTTTCTATGATTAAGATAATACTAATCTTTTGAAAAACAGTCTAAGCAGGAAAAAGAACAGTGCATGAATTTTACTGCCTATTTTTCTGGTTAATTGGTTAACTGAACAGTTTTGACCAAGATTTTTTTACATGTCCCTGAAGACCAAGTTATCTTTTGGTTTCCTATTATAGTAAGTTAAGGTTGGGATGAACTTAAAGAGTCCTCTATCCCAAACATTTAAACTCCACTTGATCTTATTATGCTCCTTTCCAATAAACTGGCCAACTAACCAGAGCTGAATTAAGAGGCAGGTACCCAGGTCTCCAGACCATAAAGGACACCAAAAAAAAAACAAAAACAAAAGCAAACAAACAAAAAAAACCTTAAATAAATTTAAAAGATGGCACCATTTAATTTAGGTTTTAACATATGACTCCTTACATGACTGTCAGTCATAAATGATTATTGCTCCCATTCAGTTCCTGACTTTGAATATGAATATATCCCAGAAAAATAGACCATATATCATTATTCATAATCTTCACTGCTCTTGATGGAGAATGGATCCTTTTAAGAGGAGGATCTTCTAGAAGCTCTGTTTAAAAAAACAAAAATCTCACTCATTACAGTGGCCTTTGACATACTTGAGGATACAATTAAGTAGCAAACAGTGGCAGTGGTGAAATTCAAAATATTTACTAACCAATACAGCAAGGAAAAAAAAAAAGGAAAGAAAAAAAAATTTCTACATGTGTCTTTGTCTTTCTAGACTAAACGTCCCTATGACTTTCAAAACTGGCTTCATTATCATGGTTTTAAATCTTCACCCCATTCTGGTTATTCTAGTCCCACCCCCTTCCCAAAGCCACATCCCTCATATGATGAAGACAATATCCTGCATATGCTTCTATTAACATGAAGTACAGCACCACTATCACCTCTCTCTCTTTATCCCATAAATTTAAAACTGTTGAAAATCGTACTAGCTTTTTTTTTTTGCAGCCTTGTCACCCTGTTGACTTATAACAAGTAATCTTTCTGTAAATAATCTCTTAATACATTCACAGTTTGTGTCAAAATTCTTAGAAAAATAGACACCTATGCGATGACTCGAAGAGAGCCTGCCAAAGTAAATTTTCCTCTACCCCAAAATATATGAACCAGAATATACTGATGTGTAACATATCTATTCCAACTGCTTAAATTAAAAGTTGCTCAAAAGAAGTGTTTTTATCCTTAACAATTTAATTAACATTTACATGACTTTGAGAAGCATCTTTTATCCCAATGTTTAATTCACACATCAGTAAACACTAATGATATGTGTATTGCCATATCCTTTTCTAGCAGTCAGGAATATCAGTGACAGGCATCATAAATTAAATAGATAAATAACATTCCAAGAGACTGTAACAAAAAAATTATTCTGGTAATTACCTATGTTGAAAGTAAAGAGTTTTAATCTAATCATTTTCTTAGATTCCTATACTTTAATTTAAAAATGAATTTGAGAAATCACAGACAAAGTCGATGCTTTCAACGTCAACTTCAAGTATAATTAGTGCCTTTTTACTACAATTAATAACTATTGCACTCAGCATTCTTTAAACCAGCATAAAGACATTTTCTCTTGCTTTTCTCTCTTCACCTCACTCTTTGCCTGCTATGTTTCTTACTCGTGTTTGGCAACAGAGAAAATTATTTGTTTTGCTTGGATAAAACCATTTCTACTCTTACTTTCCAGGAGATTTCTTCATGGCTGGAGAGAGGTGTTTATTGCTTATATTGTGACTTTTAACAGATTCTGAAAAATGTAGCCAGTTTTATATGATAGTATTTCATAGTGTAAGTTCATATAAAATTTGCTTTCCATCAGTGCTCTACTTATTTGATAATATAATTTTTTTTCCTGCTATTGAAATTGGATTTTTAGATATAATAGTTTTCTTTGAATGGTATGCCATAATTTTCTTGTTTCATTTATATCCTCTGGTATTTACTAGAGGTGATAATTATTACATGAGTATTAAATCAACATGTACAAGTTCATTTAATTAATCAGAAGATAAAGAAGAATCCTTATACATGCCCTGATGCCTCAAAATAGTATAATAGAAAGTATAATAGTAAAATAGAAATTGCAGTGGACTAGAGATCAGAAAACTTGAATTCTGAAGCTCTCGCTTATTTTACCAGCTGTGGAATCTTGTACACATTACTTAAAGTCTCTAAGCCTCAATTTATTTACAAAATGGGGTTAACTATATGTTTCTTTTTAAAGGAATAACTTAAGGATTAAAGTTTGATATAGGAAAAGCTTTTCACAAATATTATTCATAAGGAAGACATCCATTAAGAAAACCCAGGAAATGCTACAGATAGCAGGGATCAGTCTATTCACTGTGACTTGTTATGTCTTAGCTCTGAGTTATATGAGTGAGTTTCTTCAATGTGGAATAGACTTCAAGTATAAAATGGTGTGTTCCTTTTGGAAACATACTATTACACTTTTATGATCAAGGCTCTAGGGCTATGGTATTTCAAGACATCTTCTGTGAGTAGAAATCCCATACAGAACACAGCCTTGAACTTTCCTGCCAGCCTGGCACTCAAGATCCCTTCTCTGAGTTGATCCAAAATGGGTATGCACAAAGTCCTTTAAATGAAGTTTTCAGCTTTGGGCTATAAACCAGGAGATGAAGGAACCTGCTACAATTAACTCTAAAATGTTAAAACAGACCAACAAATCATTTATACAAACAAGTATTTGTTATGTGCCTGGCACATTCCAGATCCTGTAGGTGAATCAGTGAATATGGCAAAGTCTGTTTCCTAATCAGATAATAACTGTTGTAAGGGAGACAGACAATAAACAAGAAAAAAACATAAATGTAAATTAAACTATCAGGTAATGAGAAGTGCCATAATGATAACTTAAGCAAGTAGGATAAGCAAGAGGGTAAAGTCATGGGGGGAAGTAAGAGTAAAGGACTTCCTTAAGGTAACATTTTCATAACCAACAAATGAAATGAAGGGGTGAACAAAGAGCTGAGGGAGGAGGGCTCATGGCAGAAGCACATGAGCTTGGTGTGTTCTAGAAATGGCAATAAGGTCAGGGTGACTGGAGTAACATGGAGTAGATGGGTTCAAAGACATGGGCCCTCAAGGAGAAGATAGCATCAGCTCTCCAACATTTTTTAGTCCCAGGACCTTTTTACACTTAAAAATTGAGGGCCCCAAGGGATTTGCTGAAATGGGTAATAATTATTAATATTTACTGTATCTCACTATATTTAGTGAGGATTTTTAATATCCATTAATTTATTTTTAAATAACAATAATATATTATAAATTAATATAAATTACATATTTATGAAAAATAAATATATTTTCAAAAAATGGTTGAAGAGTAGTGTTGTGTTATACTTTTGAAAATTTCATTTATGTCTGGTTTAATAGAAAACTGCCATCTTCTCACATCTCCACATTCAGTCTGTTGCTATAGGATGTTCTGGTTAAAGCATTGTCTTAATTTGCCTTGCTATTATGACAAAAACCACAGTTGGGTTAGTTGAAACAAAGAACTTTATTTGTTCATGGTTTTGAGTCTAGAAGAACTCCAAAATCAAGTCGTCAGCAAAGTCATGCTTTCTCCCAGAAGACTGGTGCCAGCAATCTTGGAGTTCCTTGGCTTGTAAATGTCTGCCTCCCATCACAGGGCCATGTCCACTCTTTTCTTGCTGCTCTTTAGGCTTCTGTGACTTCTGGCTCTTGGCTCCTCCCTGTGGCTTTCTCTTTAAAAGACCTCCAGTAACCTGGATTAGGACCCACCTTTGTTCAGTATGCCACACCTTAACCAAAATGACATCTGCAAAATAACATCTTATTTAAAATGGATTCACACCCACGGGGACATGGATTAAGATAAGAACATGTGTTTGTTGGGATACATAATTCAGCCTACCACAAGCATATTAAGAAAATCCAGCCTTACTGAAGAATGTGATTGGAAAAGGTAGTAACCTTTTCAGCTCATGAATATTTGGATATTCTTCTTTGCTATCCAAACTCAAACAAGTAGTTGTTGCTTAAGGTTGCTTGCAATGTAGAATTGGAAACCGTGTTAATGAACTTTGTCTACTCTGTTAACGATAAAATCCACTGGTCTATTTTGTACTTTGAATGGATATTTAACCCATACGTGATTTTGTAATATTGCACATCGGTCATTTGGAAAACTCTTGGTTCACTGAGCTATGCACATCTTCCAAATGTTGACACATATACAGTGTCCAAAAAAATCACATTCATTAATATCATTTCTGATGTAAAAAGAAAAAAAAAGATTTTAACTACAAGGAAACTGCCAAGCTCACAGTAGCCCATGCAAGCTTTCCAAAATTCTAATTTTCACATAAAAGTTTGGATTTTATCATTGGCAACATGAAAAGACAGGCTTATTTCATTCACTTTCAAGAAAATGTTGTTATCAACATACACAGCTATGAATAACTACAGGTTACCTGTCAGTTGTTCTTTCAAGTAAATTGTTATTTCTTGAAAAAGCAGATAGTTCAAAACTCAATGAAAACAATCTCACAAGTGCTTTCCTTCCAACCTCCATAACTCAGAGTGTAGATGTGCTTTATACATACTTCCCATTTCATCACACAAAATATTAAAAACTCACATTCTCGAGAGTTGAGATTTCTAACAATAATTTTTATAGTTTTACCAGGAACATTCTTTTTTGTATGTATGTATGTGTGTGTGTGTGTGTGTTTGTTAACTGGAGCATTGGCAGTGAAGAACACATTGGATACTAGTAGAGTGGGGTGTCACTACCTGGATTCACGCTAGGGTACCAGCAATTTGCCTGCCATTGCTTTTGCACCAACAGTGCAAATGTCAGTAACAGTGCAAATACCAATATTTCTTCATGTAGTTAAGAAATCAGTTTTGACTTTGTGGACCTCCTGAAAGAGTCTTGGGAATCCCCAGGGATCCATGGGCCAGTGAGAAGCACTGGACTATATACAGGCAGCACAGCATTCCATAGGGAAGACTAATTAGAAAACTAATTCAACAATTCAGGCAAGAAATGTGGGTGGTCTTACACCTGGGTGATAGCAGTGGAGTGAGTAAGAAGTGGTCAGATTCTAGAGCCAGCAGGAATTTTAGCTGTTTGGCCATAGTGTGTGAGAGAAAACAGGGAAAAAGGATGATTAAAGACTGAGAGCCTAAGCAAATTACGGAGTGATAGTACTATTTACTGAGATAAGGAAGAAAGCATAAAAATATTTAAGGAGGAATTTGAAAGTTTGTTTGGGGAATGTTAAATTCAAGATAATTATAATACCTCCAAGCAAAGATAAAAAGCAAACAGTTGGATATAAAAGCCTAGAGTTCAGGGGAAAGTCTAAACTAGATCTTCCACCCCCTATGCATCAAACAATGTACTGGATGCTGTAGGTAATTCATTTATTCCTTATGACAAACTTGTGAGTTCATTAGGAGTATTACTATCATTAATATGATTTTCTAACACCTAACACAGTGTCTAGTTGTGTAAACTATAAAAATATTTGTTGAACAAATTTTTAGTGTATGGATGAGGAAGTCAAGACTAAGAAAAAAAACTTAATCACAACTAATAAGTAGCAGAACCAGTATTCAAAATTAAGTTTGTTTCTAATTCCAATTGGTTATTCTTCCCTCCATTATATAAGGTTATATAATAACTACAAAGCAACTTCACACTCCCTAATGTATTTAATCTTCACAGTAGCCATTTTATATGGTAGTAGATGAGTGTCTGAGGCTCACAGGCTGAGTGGCTTGACAATATCATATGTCTTGTCACCATGCCGGGACTCCTACTATCCACAGTCAATGGTGATTGCATAAGTTAACCATGGAAAGAAAACCTTCTAACCTAAAGATAATTGTATGCATTAACCATAGAACACTTTCTACCCAAGGCCTTTTTGAAGACTGGTCCTGTGGCTCTATAGTCAACCAGACTTCAAAACATTTTATCATGCATAATGTGGCAATATAATCCATTGCGATAATAATTTGTGTGTTTTTTCTCCTATTTATAGCCCCAAAAGAATGAGAGATATTGTCCCCTTCCCTTCCAAAAGAGCAAATTAACCTTGAAATCTTGGAGGCCTGGGCACTCTCTTTACCAAATTGGAAAGTTAACAGGCTTTGATTTGGAAAAGTCCAGGCTTAGAGAGGGCATAAAATCTTGGGAGGCGTCTTAAAACTGTGGATGGGAAGAAGCTGTATCTGAGAGAAAGAGGTGAACTTCCCTGAAACTGGAAAAATGGAAGGTATTTGTGGTTGCAATGGACAGAAGCCTCTCCTTTTTTACACATAGTACCCCCAGTGAGGGAATGACTTTGGGATAGGCCCTGGGAGATGAATTAGTGGGCCATTCATTCTAGCTAGGGTCCTCTTTCCCTGAATATTGACATCTAGTTCCACACTTCATCTAGGTCTCTATCCATGTGTCACTAACTCCTGGAGGACTTGCTTGACCACTCCATCTAAAATAAAATCTACCTCCATCACCCACTATCCCCTTATGTTGCTTTAATGTTCCTTTCGAATACTAATCTCAACTTGAATTTTTTTAACATATACATTGTAAACATCTACTTATGTATTTACTAGAAGCTTATTATTTTTCCATCCCACTAAAATGTATGCCCTTAGGAGTAGGGATTTGAGTTTTTTCCAACCCTATAGGACTATTGCACAGTATGCAATCAACAAATATTTGTTAAGTGACTAAATGAATGGTTTTCCAAATCCCCCTGAAGGGCATTGTTCTAGTTTGCCAGGCTGCTATGACAAGTACCACACAATGGGTTGGCTTAAGCAATGTCTCACAGTTTTGAGGCTAGGAGAAGTCCCAAATCAAGACAATGCGTTCTCCCCAGAGTCTGAAGATTCTGGTACTGGCTGCCGCCTATCCTGGGGACTTCTTGGCTTGCATCTCCACTTCCCATCACATGGTGACATCCTCTCCTTTCTCTTGCTGATTCCTTGACTTCTAGCTTCCAGCTCCTCTCTGTAGCCTCCAATTTCTTCGAGTTTCTTTCTTTTTATAAGGCCCTTAGTAATCCAGAGTAATACCCAACTTCATTAGTTAGCCACACCTTAATTAAAAATAATTGCTTCAAGAGATCCTATTTATAGTGGGTTCACACCCACAGAAATGTGGATAAGTTTAAGAACATGTCTAAATTGGGGTAAATAATTCAACCTACCATAGACATGAAGGATGCAAACATAATTGTTAGGGCCCAAGCAAGTTTTTTTTTTAACTATTGGGGTTTTTTACAATTTTAAAATTAAATATTTGTACATATAAAACAATTTATAAAAGATACAATAGGGCAAATGAATAAAAATAATAACACCCACTACTTAGCTGTAAAAAATAGAACACCACTATAACTTTGAAGCTCTTTGTGGGTAATATAATTACCCTTGTGAGTCATATAATTTACCAGGTTCAGGGAAGAGCCATCCAATCCTCAAATACCTTCCAATTTCTTTTTTGCAGTGCCTTGAATTCAATCATTAGACTCTAATTTTTAGGGACTTGAAATTTCTCAACAAGAGCATGCTACAAAATTTTCAAAAGCAACTATCCTCAGAAAACATGACTCAGGAATATCACACATAGATAATAAAAAGGGAATCAGGGACAGAGGGAAAGCTACACTATCTAGCATAGTAGTGTTATTTGAAGTGTTCATTACATCACTATTTGATCAAAGAAGTATGAATGAACCAAAGGCAAGACTTGCCTTCTTTATAGACTACCCTTTTGACTGCTACTAATGAGGCATTTCCCCACCAGCCCCCTATCCACGTGACATAACCAAGCAATGCTCTGTTCCACGCTACTGCATCTTAAGGCTCCCGGTGGACCTCAGACAAGCATCCTGCCACTTGTTCTCTGAACCATGAAGATGGAATACCTGGTATTCTCCAGTTTGTAGGAAATCTTATGCTGCTTCATTTAGTAAATACATACAACATTTTTTTTCTGCGTTATTGGTATTTAAGAAATGAAATGAATCAACAGAAAATGAAATCCAAGTAACTAGTTAAGAATTAGTAAACTGGAGGCAGGGCAAGATGGAGGCATAGGGAGGTGTGGAATTTAGTAGCCCTCTGGAACAACTAGCACATAGCCAGGAAAAACTAGTAAATAGTCTGGAACAACTGTTGGGGGACATCTCTGACCAGACACACATCGTACACCAGTCTGAAATGGGTGGAACAGCTGAGATTGCAGCATAAGAACTGTAAGTAAAGCTCCTCAAACTGTGGAGCTGATGCCCCTCCCCCACCAGAATGACAAGCTGAGGTGAAACACTTCGCTGTGAAAAAAAGAAGCAGTCTACTAGGAGGAAGGGAATGTAGCTCAATCAAGTTCCAGCTGTGGTCTTAGTTAATGAATTCAGACTACTAAATACAAGCTACAGGCACACATACACCCAGAGCAAGCAGGAAAGGAACCTGAGGTTTCTTCCAGCAGAGAGGAGATGGGGCTGATGGGGGAAAAAATACATAAATAAATAATAACAGAGGCTTTTGGAGTTGGCTGAGCTCAGAATACTGAAAAAGGGCTGTGTGCCAAGAAAAGGGACACAAAGAACCAGGCACCAACTCTGGTTCTTGACTGGTAACTGGAAGTCTGGGACAGGTTCCAAAAAGGGGATTTCTTTCTTTTTTCTGTTTTTTTCTCTCATTCTAAGCAGCTTATTAGAGAAAGCCTCAGGCATTTTCAATTGTCAGTGCTGACCCAGGCAAAAGTGGAGTGAAGACAAAGACAAAGGAAAAAGTCAAATGTAGGAGACAAATTCCTAAAGGGCTTATCTTCCCTTAGAAAAGGGGGAGATGGGGCCCAGCTCAAGTGGTTGCCCTCCCTCAACACTCCTTTCTATGCTGGTGGGGAGCTGTGGGCTGACAAGTGCCACCTGCTTGGCAGGATAGGAAAAGCACAGAGTCTAGAGACCTCACAGGAAAGGCCGACAACCTGCTGGGTCTCATCCTCAGGGAAACCTGATACAGATTCAGCCTCCTGATACCAGGGCCCATCTGATCTGGGAAAATCTGATTGGGGTAATTAAGGAAATTAGATGCCTACACAAAATAATTAAGAATAACACTAGAAAAAATGAAGATATGGCCCAGTCAAAGGAACAAACTTACACTTCAAATGAGATACAGGAGTTGAAGCAACTAATTAAAGATTTCAAACAAATATGCTATGTCAATTCAAAAATCAAATTAACGAGTTGAGGGAAGATATGGCAAAAGAGATGAAGGACATAAAGGAGACATTAGGTGAACATAAGGAAGAACCTGAAAGTTTGAAAAAACTATTGGCAGAACTTATGGGAATGAAAGGCACAATAGAAGAGATGAAAAACACAATGGAGACATACAAAAGCAGATTTGAAGAGGCAGAAAAAAGGATTCAGAGACTAGAAGACAAGATATCTGAAAAGAACAGATAGGAAAAAGAATGGAAAAATCTGAGCAGGGTCTCAGGGAATGAATGACAACACGAAGCACATGATTATACATGTCCCAGAAGGAGAAGAGAAGGGGAAAGGGATAAAAAGAATAATGGAGGAAATAATCACTGAAAATTTCCATCTCTTATGAAGGACATAAAATTGCAGATCCAAGCACAGCATGTCCCAAACAGAATAGATCCAAATAGACCTACTATCAGATACTTAATAATCAGGTTATCAAATGTCAAAGACAGAAAGAATCCCAAAAGCAGCAAGAGAAAAGTGATCCATCACATAGAAATGAAACTTGATAAGACTATGTACAGATTTCTCAGTAGAAACTATGGATGCAAGAAGGCAGTGGCATGATATATTTAAGATACTGAAAGAGAAAAACTGTCAACCAAGAATTCTATATCCAGCAAAACTGTTCTTCAAAAATGAGGGAGAGTTTAAAATATTTTCAGACAAACACACTGAGAGAGTTTGTGAATAAGAGACCTGCTCTACAGGAAATAGTAAAAGGAACACTACAGGCAGATAGGAAAAAACAGGAGAGAGAGGTTTGGGAAAGAGAGTAGAAATGAAGACTATCAGTGAGAGTAAAAATAGAAAGAGGGAAAATAAAATAAAATAATATATGACATATAAATTCCAAAAGTCAAAATGGTAGACAATAGACATTACATTGAGTGAAATTAGCCAGAAACAAAAGGATGGGTACTCTATGGACTTACTAATATGAAATAACATTGATGAGCAAAATTTGAGAGTTAAAGTTGAGAATACAGGTTATGAGGAGATAGAAAAAGGTTAGAAATTAGGCATTTGATGCTGAAGGAATACAAAAAGGTAAACAGGATTGATTGTATAGATTCAAAAATGGATAGCATAATATTGTGTGATGTAGCACAATATTGTAAGTACTCTGAACAAAGATGATGAGTGTGAGTGTGGTTGAAAGAGGAAGGCTACAGGCATGAAGACACAGAAGGAAAGATAGGAGATAAAGACTGGGATTGTATAACTTAGTGAAACCTAGAGCAGGCAATGATGGTGATTAAACATATGAATATAAGAATGGTTTTAAAATAGGGAGAACAAATGAATGTCAACACTGCAAGGTGTTGAAAATTGGATGGAACAAGGGAAAAAAATGCAATCAATGCAAACTAGAGTCTATAGTTAATGGTAACTTTGAAAGATGCTTCCATTAATTGTAGCAAAGGCAATATACCAAAGCTAAATATCTGTAAGAGGGAGTGAAAAGGGAGTGATAGGGATTCTTGGTGGTGGTGCTGTTGTCTGACCTTTTCATTTTATTTTACTTTATTTTTATTTTTCTTCTATCTTTTATATTTTTTTCTTCATTTTTTTTCTCCATTTTCTTTCTTTGCAGAAGAAATGGAAATGTCCTCCAAATAGGTTGTGGAAGTGAATGTATAACTATGTGACTATACCAGGAATCACTGATTCTTACTTAGAATGGATGTATGGTGTGTGAATAAAACTGTTTTAAAAATAAACAAAGGGATACAAATGCTGGAGAAACTGGAGAGAGTAATGTACCTATTCACTGTTTGTAGGTAAGTAGAATGGTGCAGCCCATGTGAAGGGCAGTGTGATGGTTCCACAGGAAGCTATCTGTGGGGTTGCCTTATTGTCCTGCAACCCCAATACTGGATATATACTTGGAAGAACTGAGAGCAAAGACATGAATGGACATTGCACACTGGTGTTTATGGCAGCAGTATTCACAATTCGCAATGGATGGAAGTGACAAATGGGTACATTGACAGATAAACGGAATGGTGAACTGTGGTGTATACATACAATGAAATTTTAAGCAAAGGCAGAAAGAAGTGAAGTTGTGAGGTATGCAACCAGGTGAATGGACCTTGAGGACATTATGTTGAATGAAATATGCCAGAATCGAAAAGATAGATGTTATAACGCCCCATTAATATGGAATAACTATAATGTGCAAACTGAGAAATCAATCTGAGAGTATAGATTATCAGGGGAAGGCTTATGGTAATGGTTCCTAGATTTTAAGCTCTTACAACAGTCACATATATTCATGAGTTGCAATGGTTATCTCTAAATTCTGAGATGATGAGCTGTTTGTGCATAACCTGGTCAGTCTCAGGAACTTTGGGTATCTGTGTGACCTTTGAAACTCAGAGCCAGCGTCTAGCAGCTATGAATGTCAGCATTACCCCATATAGCAAATGTTAAAAAAGCTGAAAAAGAAATCAGACTTTAATTAGGATATGAACAAAATGGACTTGGTTAGGACCAAGGTAAACCAGACTAAAGAGAAAATGAGATATTGACTGTGTTTGAAAACTTTAATTTCTATGTGAGACCAGAAGAATTAATGTTTACTTGGTGGAAACCCTATATTTTCTGTAGCACACTATATAATTTAACCCATATGGTCAAAATTACATGGAACCTTGAATAGGGGGTGAGATCGGGTTGGTTTGTACAGGTCAGCATGAAGCTCCAATAACATCCCAGAGTAATTCAGACAGAGAATAAAAATGTATTCACAAAGCCCCCTTGAGGGACTTGGGAAAAATTGGAAATATTAAACTTCCCTACCTGGGGAATTTCTGAGATTCTTGCAAGAATTGGGGTCTACCATTGTAGTAGGAGAAACCCTCAATCTGTGGCTTACCCTTATGAAGCTTGTAACTACAAAGGAGAGGCTAAACCTACTTATAATTGTGCCTAACGGTCACCCCCAGAGAACCTCTTTCATTGCTCAAATGTGGCCTTTCTCTAAGCCAACACTGCAGGTAAACTCACTGCCCTCCCCTCTAAATGGGACATGACCCAGCATCCTGGAATTGAGAAAGCCTTCTTGACCAAAAGGGGGAATAGAAATGAAACAAAATGAAGTTTCAGTGGCTGAGAGATTTCAAATGGATTCGGGAAGTCATTCTGGAGGTTATTCTTACCCATTTTATAGATATCCCTTTTTAGTTTTTAGTGTATTAGGATAGCTACAAGGAAATACCTGAAACTGTTGAACTGCAATCCAGTATCCTTGATTCTTGAAGACAATCATACAACTATATAGCTTATACAGTGTGACTATGTGATTGTAAAAACCTTGTGGCTCATACTCCCTTTATCTAGTGTATGGACAGATGAGTAGAAAAAAAGGGGGACAAAAAGTAAATGAATAATATGGGGGGGAAATGAGTGAGATGTTTTAGGTGTTCTTTCATACTTTTATTTTTATTTATATTCTTATTTTCATTTTTATTTCTTGGAGTAATGAAATGTTCAAAAATTGATTGTGGTGATGAATACACAACTAAATGATGATACTGTGAACAACTGATTGTACACTTTGGATGATTGCATGGTATGTGAATATATCTCAATAAAATTGCATTAAAAAAGAATTAGCAAACTACTTTTGTATTAAAACCTGAATTACTATCAATGCTGAAAATCTTGGGAATTTTAATGAGTAGCATATAGATCATGAATTTTTCTCCAGTTTTAATATGTAGTATCTTTTTTTAAAATTTAACACAGATTTATTAATTGACATTGAGAAGGGGGTATGACCCTACATTTACAAATGTTGGGCATTACTATAAGCAAACCTTAAGGAAACTTTTAAAAAGCAATATGGTAAGTGCTTACTCATGAGTTCACAGATATACACCTACAGGATGAATAAGAACCAAACAATCCTATCCTAATGCTATGCAAATGGATATTGTAGCTTGAAATAAAGTATGCAATAATAGTATCATAAACAGTTCTTAAATACCATACATTTCAAGTTGATAAAAATGAAGAGGAAATGCTCTAGAAACTATTTATCAAAAGTGGCTCTGATATGTCCACGCAGACTTGTACACAATTGTTCATAGCAGCATTATTCATAATAGCCAAAAAGGGGTACCAACTCAAATATCCATTCACTGGTGACTGGATAAACAAAATGTGGTATAATCTCTACAGTGGCTCAGCCATAAAAAGCAATGAAGCACTGCTACATGATACAACATGCCACATACAAAAAGAAGCCACATGCAGGAGACCACATATTATATGATTCCTTTTAAATGAAATATCCAGAAAAGGCAAATCTATAAAAATGAAGTAGATTAATGGTTAGCTGGGGCAAGTGGTGACTGCAAATGGGCAGAAGGGATGTTTTTGTGGTGATGGAAATGTTCTAAAGGTGATTTGCGATGGTTGAACAACTCTGTAAATTTCCTAAAACTTAGATCAGTTGAATTTCACGGTGTGTTATTATTCCTCAATAAAGCTGTTTTTTTTTTTAAAAAAAAAAAAAAAAAGAAAGAAAGATTTTAAGCAAATCCAAAAAGTCACTTTAGTGGTGCCAGAGACACTGATGTCAAAGATGCAGAGCTTGAATAATTAGGAAGAGTGAGAATGTATAAAAGCAATATTTCTAAGTTAATACATTTTTAAATAATCTGACTTAAAATATATGTAAATTAAAATTAATAAGTATTGTAGACATTTTACTATTTATCTATATTTGTGAAAGTTTGTGTTGTCAAACTTATAGGGTTTTTTTTAAAGGAGAATGACTATATAATGAGTAGTATAATCAAAACTTCATTTATAACACAATAAACATACCTTCAGTATCAGTTTTTTCACAGTTACTCCAAAGAATGACACTTCCTACTTAGAATTTACATTTTGCCTTAAATATTCCCAAACTTATTCATGTAAAGTTGGAATTTTAATCTTGCCTGATACTATAGTATATCACTTAAGGGTAATCCTTGACCAGTGACCAAACCTTAAAGGCAAGAAGATACTGTTTTCAACTGAACAGTTTTTTAGGATATTAACTAAAAAAAAAAAAGAATACCATCTACTTACTCAAATAAGTTATATTTATCTTTAAATGCCAGCTATCTAATGGGGCTAGAAGATAATTGCAATTGTGGATTTTAAGCCAAATATAATTTTTTTAACAAAACCATGTTGCAAGATTTACATTTTTCCATAAATCATTGGGTTTACAACTGAATAATCTAAGGTTATACTTTTTTTCAGGACCAAGGCAGAAAAAGAAAAGAAAACTTCAATGACTCTAGCTTCTTTGTATCTGCTGAAGAAGTATGGTCAAAGTACCACTTTAAGAAGTTAACTATCCCACATGTTTTTCTAATTAATTTCTTCTTCTTTTTTTTTTAAGTTTGGCCACTGATTGGATGAAATTGTGGGCTCCATGTTTGATAACACTGGCATGAATGCAATGGCTAACAAAGATCATACAAGTACCCTGAATTTTTTATTGAGTTTCAAAACACCCTTGACTTAGAATTTCTGAAGATATAAATATATTTGGAGGACCTTTTTATAGCACCTTACAACCTGAAAGGAATGGCTTTCTCATCTTCCAACTAGGCGGCATGTAGGATTAAAAAGTACTTAGACTACAGCCTTTTAAAAGTTATTTTAATTTATTTTAGAGAGGCAGGCTATTTTTATAATGTGTGAGTTTGCTGAGTAACTTTATGTGCTTTATAGACATTTTAATTATTTCTTATATTCATAGTACTGGTTTCTATTCTTTCAACCTTAAGTTTGTCCATTGGGAAAAAAATCTTAAGAGCGTTTGCATCCTTCTTGGTCTTGGTCATTATCAATAAAAAATGATACAGAAGAAAACAAACAAGCAGTGGATTTTGCACGGTGGGTGGGAAACAAAGTGGTGCAGGCCATGGCAGCCCAAGAGTTCCTGTTACTTAGTAGGATGGTCTTTGGACCGTCAATAGCTACAGTGTGGTGGACTCATCTTTCTTCTCCTCCCCTCCAGAGTTTTCAAACAGCTCAGATGGGAGACTGAACATGAGGAGTGGTCCTAATTTTTGCTGTTCATCCACTTTTCTTTATCTTGCTGATTCTATACATTCCAGAATGTTCAAGGGACTTGTAATAAACTTCTAAGATGAAGGGAAATTTTTTGCTCATTGTTTGCCTGGAATCTTGGCTTGTGTTCATTTTATTAAACAAAAAATAAGCTCCAAAAATGCCCATAACTTCAGCTACTAAAATTCCTTTAAAGATCTTCTTTGCCAGTGGTTCCACAGTGCAGGCCATCCTAAAGCACAAACATGAGGAGCTGCCTATAGTAAGTAGAACTAAATTCAAAGTCATTTAGCAGAAGGGAAAAGTAGAGACCAGTGGTAAATCTCTACAAACAGAGAATCCTATAAATCTGTGCCTGGAAGAAAAACTCCTTTTCTCTTTAGATGGACAGAAATATTCATGCTAAAAAAGGCAGAACATTGCGAAGTTCTATACAGAAACACATAGAAAATAAATATTTTTCTATGAAGGGAAGAGAGAAATCAAGCAATTTATGTATATACATATATACATTTTTTAAATGAAAGAGAGAAAAAAAACATGGAATAGAAACAGAAAAAGTAAAGTATTTGATGTGACTCTCAGCAGAGAGAGGTTCAGGTTGGTTTTGGTAAACAGGGTGGTTTTTTAGTGGAAAGTAAATAAGTGCACTGGGGTATTGTACTAATCACATTTGTTCTAACATTGACCTTATAATAATTAAAAATTGATGCTTGCAACATAATACGGCTGTGCAATCATATTTAAACCTAATCATTTCATAGATGAAAGTTGTACAAAAAGGTCAAAAACACTTTAATTTCATGACAGTAAATTTACTCTCTATTCCCAAAGTGAAAATGTCTACTTTCTAAAAGAGCAAACCAATAATTACTTATTATAAGGCTATTTTAGTCAATACTTAATTTCTCTATATTGATTAGTGTTTAGACATTTAAAATGTACCCTACAGCAAGAATATGTGTTTACAGTACTATTCTCCTACTGATGTTTGTATGTATTACAGGTATTGATTTAAGACATGTCTCAAAAATGCCAAACTTAATAGTGATCATATGAAAGAGTTTGACTCTTTTAGCAGGAATTTAATTTTAAAATATTTGAATACTGGTGTCCGTAAATATCTCTTTGTATCATTATAGCAATTTCTGGCATTTTATACTTAAATGATGAGCACTTGATTAACATGTATTATAAATTCTCCTCTCTTCCGAAAGTAAGAGAAAAAGAATATACAAAAATGAACAACTCGACCACTCACAAACTCTTTATTTTATGTACTTCTTATTGTAAAATAAAGACTGGGATATTATTTCCCCCCTAACTTGCATTCAGTGTAACTTAGAGCTCCTTGTAATAAAACGAAATGATGTTTCATCAGGATGTTACTGGGAGTACACCAAGGCAATTTACAAACTTTCTATCATTAACTCTGAGAACATCACTGGGAGGCAGGTATTAATATAACACTACTCTCTTGAGGAGTTCAATGTACTTTAAATAACATTACTTTATTAACTCTTCCTCCAGCTGGGCAAAAAGGCTAAGATGTCTACCCATAAACCTCACTCATAATGCATGCATAAAAAGAATAGAAAACAATATTCTATACAACCACATCATTTATTTATTTTTTATTGAGATTGTTCACATACCATACAATTATCCAAAGATCCAAAGTGTACAATCAATTGCCCATAGTACCATCATACAGCTGTACATCCATCACCACAATTAATTTTTTTTCAATTTTTAGAACATTTTCATTACACCAGAAAAGAAATAAAGACAAAAAAGAAAGGAAACTCAAATCCTCCCATACCCCTAACCACCCCTGCCTCCATTATTGATTCATAGTATTGGTTTAGTACATTTGTTACTGTTGATGAAAGAATATTAAAATACTACTAACTGTAGTATATAGTTTGCAATAGGTATATATTTTTCCTATATGCTCCTCTATTATTAACTTCTAGTTATAGTGTTCTAGTTCATGAAAGAAATTTCTAATATTTGTACAGTTAATTACAGACATTGCCCATCACAAGATTCACAGTTTTATAAATTCCCATCTTTTAGCCTCCAACTTTCCTTCTGGTGACATATGCGACTCTGTGCTTCCCCTTTCCACCACATTCACACACCATTTAGCACTGTTAGTTATTCTCACAACGTGCTACCATCACCTCTGTCCATTTCCAAGCGTTTAAGTTCACCCTAGTTGAACATTCTGCTCATAATAAGCAACCACTCCCCATTCTTTAGCCTCGTTCTATAACCTGGTAACTTATATTTCATGTCTATTAGTTTGCATATTATAAGTAGTTCATATCAGTAATACCCTGCAATATTTGTCCTTATGTGTCTATCTTACTTCACTCAATATAGTGCCCTCAAGGTTTCTTCATCAACCCATTTTTTTAAGATGGTTTTGTTCACACACCATACATTCCATCCTAAGTAAACAATTGATTGTTCCCTGTATAGTCACCTATTTATGCATTCATCATCATCACCACTATCTATATAAGGACATCTTCCACAAAGAAGGAGGAAGAGTCAAAGAAGTAGAGAGACAAAAGAAAAAGAAAAAAGAAAGAGAAAAGAAAAAAAATATGACTGCTAGGAAGCAACAAAAGAAAGATAGCATTAAACCAAAGTATAATAGTCAGACAACATCACCAATGCCAAGAAGTCCCATACCCCTCCCTTATGTCTCCCTCTTATTTGCACTTAGCTTTGGTATATTGCCTATATTACATTAAAGGAAGCATTATACAATGTTTCTGTTAATTATAGTCTCTAGTTTTCATTGATTGTATTCCCTTTCAACCATACTCACAATCATCTTTGTTCAGTATACTTACATTGCTGTGCTACTATCACCCAAAATTGTGTTCCAAACCTCTCACTCCTGTCTTTTCCTATCTGTCTGTAGTGCTTCCTTTAGTATTTCCTTTAGAGCAGGTACCTTGTTCACAAACTCTGTCACTGTCTGTTTGTCAGAGAATATTTTAAGCAACCCCTCATATTTGAAGAACAGTTTTGCCGGATATAGGACTCTTGATTGGCGGTTTTTCTCTTTCGGTATCTTAAATACTTCTTCCCACTTCCTTCTTACCTCCATGGTTTCTACTGAGAAATCCACACATAGTCTTATCAAGCTTCCTTTGTATGCAATGGATTGCTTTTCTCTTGCTGCTTTCAGGATTCTCTCTTTGTTTTTGATGTTTGGTAATCTGATTATTAAGTGTCTTGGTGCAGGCCTATTCAGATCTATTCTGTTTGGGGTACACTGCACTTCTTGGATCTGTAACTTTATGTCTTTCAAAAGAGATGGGAAATTTTCATTGATTATTTACTCTAATATTGCTTCTGCCCCTTTTCCCTTCTCTTTTTCTTCTGGGAAACCTATGACACATACATTCATATGTTTCATGTTGTCATTCAGTTCCCTGAGACATTGCTCATATTTTTCCATACTTTTTCCTATCTGTTCTTTTGTGTGTAGGCTTTCAGGTGTCTTGTTCTCCAGTTCCTGAGTGTTTCCTTCTGCCTCTTGAGATCTGCTGTTGTATGTCTCCATTGTGTCTTTCACCTCTTGTGTTGTGCCTTTCATTTCCATAGATTCTGCCAGCTCTTTTTTTGAACTTTTGATTTCTACCTTCTGTATGCCCAGTGTTTTCATTATACACTTCATCTCTTTTGCCATATCTTCCCTAAGCTTTTTTAATTGATTTAGCATTAGTTGTTTCAATTCCTGTATCTCAGTTGAAGTGTAAGTTTTTCCTTTGACTGGGCCATAACTTCATTTTTCTTAGTGTAGGTTGTAGTTTTCTGTTGTCTAGGCATCTGGTTCTCTTGGTTACCCCAATCAGGTTTTCCCAGACCAGAACAGGCGCAGGTCTTGGAAGAAAACAATAGTATCTGGTTTCCCTGAGGGTGTGTCTTAGAGGTTTGGCACACCTTTGAGGCCTCAAGCCACTGTGCTTTTCTGCCCAGCAGATGACACCTGTCAGTCTGTCACTACCAACTGGTGTAAGGAGGTGTGGCCCATAGCTGTTTTCCCCAGGCTCTGAGGTCTGGTTCTGAATGGAAGGTGGGTAATAGAGCTTGGCACCACCTTCTTCCTCTTAGGGATGATACACCCCCTGGGGAAATATCATTTACATTTGAATAGTCTCTCTGACTCTGCTATCTCCATCCTTCTCTGGGTCAGAGCGCTGGAAACTAAAAATGGCTGAGGCTTTCTCCACTAAGGCAAAAAAGGGACAGAAAGCCCCCCTTCAGGGCTAGTCTGCAGCACCCCTCAGTTTCACCCATAGGCCAGAGACAGCACCAGATCCTCTGGGCTCCCCCTCCCTCTCAGAGAGGTCCTCCAGCTCTCCAAGGTCAGTTGTCACCTAAAGCCTCTGTCTGCTTGTTGGGGATTTGTAGCTTGTATTGAGCAGTCCACATTTGTTAACTAAAACCCCACTTGGTGCTGGACTGAGGAATATTCACTTATTCAGAGACTGCTGCTCTCTATCACAGTGAGGATTTGCAGTCCAGGCTGTGGGGGGAGGGGCTTCGGGCTCTGGTATGGGCTTTTTACTTACAGATTTTATGCCATGATCTCAGGCATTTCTCCCAATCTAGGCTGGTGTATGGACAGTCACGATTGTCCCCCAGCAGTTTTTCCAGATTATTTACTAGGTGTTTCTGGTTGTTTATTAGTTGTTCCAGGGAAACTAACTAACTCCCACTCCTCTCTATGCTGCCATCTTCTTCCATCCTCCTCACAACCACATTTTTTAAATTTACCTTTACTGGTGATCTGAAATTAGGGCTAAGGATAAAGCCAATTGGAGTACTCAATTGTTGCTTCATTAATACTGATTTTTTGAACAGGTTTAAGTTTCATAAAGATGAAGTCAGAATTAAACATTTAAAAGATATTAATCCCATTAATTATTTTTTCTTTTTTTTTTTCTCTTTTTGGATTTAATACCATTAATTCTTAAGCAATAATTATTTCTGAAGATGGGAGGAATTTGAGAGTAATAATAAGTTTTCCCTCTATTATATTTCAGAACTTCAAAAACAGATTATAATCCTGGGTACAGGTATCACAACATCTTTAAATAAATTTATGCATTTCTTAAAAAGAATACAGCTTTGCATACCTGGCAACAGCCAGAAGAAATATATAAAATGAAGGACATAGAAATACTAATAATATCCAATGGTGCTTAGCAAGTGTCAGTTACTATATTAAAGAATCAAATGAATTAACTCATTTTTGTCTTCACAATGGTTCTATGAGATGGATTATATTATTATCCCATTTTATGGATGATGAAACTGAGGCTTGGAAAGTTATGCTTGTCAGAGGTCAAAAGCTTCCAAATGTCAGAGCTGGAATACAAATCCAGGAAATGATTCCAGAGTCCATGCTCCTCACCAACACACTAGAAAGGAAGATGCCCCTGATCCAGGGGATACCCCATCCTAAAATTCACAGTCCATAATTTTTTTCCATCCCAAGTGCAAAATGTGCCACCTTACAGTCAACCTCACAGTAATAACAGAAGACCAACTGCTCAAGTTTGTGTATTTCATTTTCAAAATATGACACCAGCACTTAGATGATCAAAGGAAGACAGTATAGCATAGTGAGACCTAACAGACTACCTCTGGGCAAGTTACTTCTATCCAAGCTTCAACTTCCTCTAATGCAAAACAGATGATGGAACCTACCTTCTGCCTCTGTTACTAGAATTACATAGGTGAATGATAAGTGCTAGTGCTTCATGCAACAAGTGGTTACCATTATAAGTTAATATAAAATTTGTAAAATAATCACATCAAATTTAAAGACCTATTCTCAAAACTCTGAAATTCAGGATTACCACTGAACTTATCACATTACAATGCTACTAACAGATTGATCTGAGTTGATTCTCTCATAAAATACATGTTCTAGGCACTATGCATAATCTCATTTAATCCTCAGAACAAACCTATAATTGAAGTGTTGTTATGCTCACTTTTAGATAGAAACACAAGACTAGAATTTTTAAGTAACTTGTCCATGATCAAGCTAGTAATAATTAGATGATTAATCAATTAATTGGATGGTTCCCACAAAGCAGAATGAAAAGTAACAAATAAATGAGGAAATTATTTGAAAAATTCTTCTCTGACACCCATAAAATTACGGAACTGAAAAATTGCTAGACTGGAATTCACCTTGTTCAGCCTTTGCATATAATTAGAGCAAATCTGCAGCCTGAGAGATTAGTTGGAATGGAGAGGAAAAATACTGCCCCAAACTATACACCCTATGCCCGGCAATCACCAGATACATCTGCTTCTCTCCCCATCAGAACCACCAAGGAAACACCCAGGCCCAAGGCCAGGATAGGAGCTTTTAGACAGGGACAGTGTTAGTTTTAGGAGCTCCAGCCAGAGGGAAGTGAGAGCCTCTGTTATTGTAAAGCAGATTTGCCTAAAATCAGCGTCACCTGCACCTAAATACCCAGTAGCAGTCAATTTCTGATCTAGTCATAGAAATCTGCAGAGAAAGAGCAAGTACATTGCATTAGCCTTTTGCTGACCTTCTCCCTGATCCTTTCCCTATCACCATTACCTTTATTGGAAATATTTTAGTTAAGCAAAACAAAAATACCTCCTGCATAGTTAGGTCATTATTTCCTCTTTCCCTCTATTTAGTCTGGAGGATATATTAAGGCAATTATTTATCATTTTCACTTTAATTATGGTTCAGAGCTGATTATGATACATACTTTATTTCCACAATGATTGAAAAGAAGAATTAAGTGAAAGAGTGGAATTTTCTCTTTCATTGGCCAACACACAAGCCAATATGCAGGAGGTGGCAGTTAAAAAGTGATCATATATGGAAAGGGCCAGAAGCTCATGATAACAGTTCTGCTTAACACAGGTGTGGAAAGAAGTGGAAAACAATCCTTGACTGATATGTCAGCAAGAAATACAATGGAAAATATATTCACAGACTCCCCAGAGCATATCAGGTCTTGAGTTTCATTATCCAACACTCAACCTAAAATTTCTTCCATATGCAGAATTTATGGCCTCCCTCAATAGCTCATTCCAACTTTTGGCAATTGTCATATAAAGGTAAACTCTTTCTTTTTGCTGACTCATAGGATATGACTAAAACACCTAGAAAGATACTGAGCACATACAAGGTACTCCATAAACCTTTGCTGATAGATCAGTGATTTCAGTCTCTTGTCAGTGGAAACAGTAGAAATGCTTAGGTAGAAACATTGAAAATGGTTAGCAATAAGAGGAAGTCGATTAGGGACAAATGCAAAGTAGAACTGAGGAAGAAAACAAAATAGAATGCCTCACTGTTCCCTAGTACAGTCTGATCTGTTTCAGAGCCAGACACCAACAAAACATGACTTGTAAAACAGAATTTACTAAAGCATGAACTCAAAATTATCTACTGCTTGATTACTTCCATGAAGAAAACTCCCAAATTCATCATTAATCTCTCTCTCTCTCTCTCTCTCTCTCTCTCGTCTCTCATCTCTGTCTCCTCTCTCGTCATCTCGCTCTTCTCTTCCTCTCCTCTCTGTCTCTCTTCTCTCGCTCTCATCCTCATCTCTCTCTCTCTCCTCTCCTTCGCTCTCTCGTCTCTCTCTCTGGCACGTCTCTCATCGTCTCTCTCGTCATCGTCTGACTCTCTCCTGACGTCTCTCAGAAATTCCAGTCCATTTATATAGCTGTATAATGTTATTAGGTGGTAAGATGGAATGTTATTTCCCCTCAACACTCTGTCCTTCCTCCACAACTTCCCTGCGAGGATAAAAGTCATAGTGAACAGAACCATGACTACCACAGTGACCCAATGACATTTTGTGTGAGAGGTAATCAATATTAAAAAGAAAAAATGATGGCTTGTCCTGCAGATTCTGCACTGTCTTGAATCCTGCAGATTCTGCACTGTCTTGAATCCAGCAATGTACAGAAAAGAACTGACTCTGCCAGTCCAAGAAGGAGTTAGAGAACTCTGGGGGAGAGAGGTGACCTACTGAAAGAATGAATATAGGAGACTGGTTAACAGCAGAACTCTTCCTGGTAATGGGGTGGGCATGCCTGCCATCCCAGATGATAATAGATCTAATAAAGGGGGTTAAATTTGGATACTCTGGCAGCACCTCAAATTCAAAATTTCTAAAATTAAACTTCCCCAAGAACCGGTTTCTGCTGACTCCTTTGTTTGTTAAAAGTACACTTGTTCTCTCAGACTCCAAACGTGAGTCATCTTGCCTTATTCCTCACCCTCCTACCCAACCCCCTCATCTAATTAAACACCAAGTTGGATTTGTTTATACTTCAGCACTTTTTGCAACTTTATGCTGCTCCTTTGGCTTCATCTCTAATTTGCTGTTGACCTCACTCTTGGCTTCCTGACTACAGCCCTATGGCTCTGCCAATCAATCCATAAGGCAAGAAGCTCCCACTCTGAGTTTCCTAAAGCCTTGCTTCGATTGAGTCATTCTTCATATCAGAAACAAGTCTGTGATTACCCCTTGTCTGCCAAACAGTCGTATTCTAAGCTACTTCTAAATGCACCCAAACTGCCTTTCTGTCCTACCTTCTCCTCTCCCCCTGTAGGATCCCTGGTCATCAGCTAGGCTGGCTATACTCCTACTTCCCACAATCCTTTACTGCCTTAGCTCCTGCCATTTCCTTTTCCTGGATTAGGATCCCCAACCCCAGCACATGCCCCCCAGCAGAATCTACCCATTAGTGCATCAGCTGTTCTCTACATTTTTAGTCTCTCTTCACCTTTTCATCAGATCCCCCATCAGTAGTTTCCCCTACTCTCTCCTAGAGCCTTCGACTGACTTCATTTTATAGCCAAATATCCACTTTGCATTGTAGTCGTTTTTATTCAAGGATCTTACTTTCTCTACCAGGTTCTACACCCTTGAAAAGGAGGGAACATGCCAATGCTCTTCTTCATCTTATTCATATGCCCCTCAGTGTCCCTCACAAACTGAGAGCTTGGGAACTGTTTTATATGAATAAATGCAAGAACAAAATGACTCTTCCATATATAGTGTTTTTAAAACAGTGCTTTAGGTGACACAGAATCATCTGTGATGCTTGTTTAGATATAATGATCCAAAAAGTCTGGCCTGAGACCCAAGAATATGCATAAAATGCATTTTAAACTAAAACTCCATTAGTTACCATAGAAAAAGGTGTTGCCAATGCAATTCATGGCCTGAGATGGTAAGATAGATTCTTCACTAAGCAATCTTTGCTTAAAAAAGAAAACTTTAAAAAAAATCACACTCCCATAGTAAAACAATTGATGTTCAATTATAATAAAAATCATAAACTGATGTTCAATAAAAATAAACACAAATATCACTTGGAGTTAAAATTTATATTTTAAGGATCAATTAGGTCAAATGAATCAAGCAGGATAATAATTCAGTTGATAATTTCTAATGAAAATCATTTGTATTCCAAGGAAAAGACTGTTTTCAAATATCTACTATAATACACTATCAAAAAATAGCAACTAATCTCATTACAGGAGGGGTTTTGGTTTGCTACAGAAGCAACATATATTGTTATTTTTCAAAAATCCAATTAACTTGTACTTCAAGACTGTAAAATGGTAGATAGTAGAAATTAGAAAAACAATGATTTTTCCATAATTTCTGCTATAATACAGTCTGACTTTTTCTGTTTGCACTCTGGCCTCATCTTGCTTTTCTTCAACTATTTCTTATCTGTGTATTGTCCTCCTATACTTTGGAAGCCCTGCCATTGAGTGTCGGTCTTCTTTGGCCTCCTCACTTTTTCTTAGAGACGACATTTTCCATGAAAGGAGCTTCTAATACAGAATAAGTAAACATAAATAAAAATGGAATTTTGTCTCACCCTGACCCCAAACCCAAGACTGACTTACCAGTTACTAGACATTGTGAGAGTGTCACTAAGATGAAGTCTAACCAAAAAAGTTGTTCCATCTAACTTCTGTCTCTGCTTGAGTTGTGCTTATTTCCAGAAAAATAAAGCAAGCAAACACCTGCAAGAAGCTGTTGAGAACTGCAGCTCCTGCAGCCATTGCCCATGGCTCTGTAGTGAACCACAAAGTCTCCAGCCAGTGAAGTAGCAAGAACCCATCTTGATGCTGGCCGCAAGTTCCTGCCTTGCCACAGCCGGGGAAAGTCCCCTTCCCAGAGCATGCACAGTGAGCCACAACCCTGACCTTACTTTACCTTTGCTCATTATATTAGTAAATTCTCTGTCTCTGGGTGGGATTTAGAAGCCAATTTCTGAACATGCGATGTATGTAAAAAGAATGCCCTCCCGTGACTAAGGACTGCACATGATCAGAACCAATGATGAAATCCCACTGCCCACTTGCATCAGCCGCTTATGCATGCATTCCCTGAACCCCTATAAAAGAACCACACTAACCTCCCTTTGGAGAGAAGGTTTCTTTAGGACACAAGCCCACCTTTCTCCATTCTTTGGCCAAAGAATTAAGTTCTGCTTTGCTTCACCAAATCTGGTTTCATTCTATTGGTGTGAGCAACAGCAGACAGGAGATCTGTTTGGGGGGTCTGGCCCAAAGAGGTTTGGTAACAAAAGGTGTTGGGGATAAAAAGTCAAAAAGACATTTGCTTCTCCCTCATCTAAGTGGGGATATAATGGAGAGTCAAGGAAGGACCATGTACAAGGCCAGTAGGAGGAAAAACCAGGTTATTTGCTGAAGAATGTCTTTGAAACAGAGTGAAGATATTTACTATAGACTGAGGAAGTCATCTAATAATCCCCCCAAAAAATAAAAACAAAAATGTCGGCAATGGTAAAATACAGCTCCAAGATCGCATCACTTTGCTTGAAAAAGAAAAGGAAAACATTTTCTGTTTCTAATGATGCACTCAGAACACCTCTCATAGTTTATCATGGAATACTGCTTGTATATTTCACTCACCTAAGTCTTGAAGGTGCTATAATGTGCTGAATGTCATAGTACAGGCTATCTGTGCTAGAGGAATTCAGAAAGATCAGGGTGGTGGAGTAGTCAAGGGAGACTTCAAGAAGAAATCACCTTTGGCTTCTTATCTTGAACCATCTTTTATAAACAATTGTTTCTCATATATAACTAGTAAGGCTTTCTACAATTTCTTATAAAGTCAACTTTGGTATTTATCTGAGGTATTTTATAGGCCCTCCTGTTAATTTGCATGCTCTTTGAATTGCACAGGGCAACTGAGAGTTTTTGCAATTAATAGTATAACAGTGAAGTGATTGTGGCTTACAAGGTTATTTCTAAGTTCCAGTTGACACACACCGAAGTGCAAAGTTTTAACAACCTGGTTATTGTAAATTCTAAACAGTGGCCAACTTGTACACAGGAGTCCTTTTCTGAAGGTAATCTACATGACCCCAGTCCTACAGAGAGAAACCATGAAGATGTGTTGGTATACTGTAACAACAACAAAAAAGGAAGGGGGGGAGGTGTCAGGAGGAAAGAAAGATATAAGAAGGAAGGAACAAACAAAGGAACAAAGGCAGGACAAACTGTACTGGGCTGAGATGTTTATCTTTTTAATTTTGCCATCCCACAGCACCATTTCCTCTCCTGACACTTTTCTACATCAAACAATATCTAAACAAAAGTCCCCTGATTTCCCAAATGGCATTCAAAACAACATTCTAAGAGACACAAAAGCAAGAAATCCATGACTACAGAGAAAACTCTTTTTCTCCATAGAATTTATAAATGAACAATGTGAATATCAAATTATCATTTTGAGCTTTTTTTATTTTATTACAAAAATTTATTGCAATTAGTTAATACAAAAATAATAAGTTCTTACCTTCATCTCATTAATTCTAGTTCTAGATATATAGCCAAAATAAATAATTACGGATGTGCAATTTGTATATAAAAATTTAGTCACATTATTTTAAATAGCAAAGTAACTCTAAATGTCCAAAAATAAAACATTTGGTTAAATATCTTATAATTTATTAATATATCAGAATAATATATAACCCTTAAAAGTAATGCTATAGAAATCTATTCAATAAAATAATTCTTAAAGCCAATTATGAAACACTACATAAAGTATGGTTACATTTTCTAAGACACACATAATTGTAGAAAATAAACACTAGAAAGATACTTACCAAAATATTAATAATGGCAGTTGCAGGTGTGTGGGGCTATTGTTGATTTATTTTTTGTCCTTGGTACTTACCTATTTTACACATTATCTATACTAAGTATGTAATATTTTTGTAACTACTACAAAAAGAATAAAATTCTTGGATTCTAGTTATGCCTGGCTCACTTTAAGCAAGTTGCTTAAGCTAACTCAGCTAGTTACTCCCTAAAAAACTGGGGCAATAATTGTACCAATCTCATAGGGTTAGGTAATAATGAAACTAAATAATACAATTCATGTAAAATTCTTAGTCCTGGAACATAAATTAATGGAGGGCTTGAAAAGACCAGCTGAAGGATTCTGTATAGGAATTTCAAGTATTCCCCTCTCCTTTTATCCTTAATCATTTTAACCATTAAGAATTTAATCTACCCTAGAGTTCAAACTCTATTGAATCAAATAAGTGCTGCCCTAATTTGTGGGAGCTGGTTGTGTCAAAGAACATAACTATGGCTGTAGCCCAAATTGATATTTTCCACCAGCTATATTACACATTGGTGGTTTCAGTAAATGGCCATAATGGCCAATAGGGGAAAGAAAAGAATTATCTTCCTAATCCACACTCATTGGGAATTCTAAGAAGTAAGCACATAATTACTAGAATTTGGCTGGTATATTGAACCTGGTGTATTAAGAAAAGTCATGGGACTTTTAATGATAGAAAATGGTCCAGACCTCAGGTTTGCATGTCATCAAATAAAAATAAACCCTTTAAGCAAACTACTCTGATGAAGAAATGCTTTACTTCTGGGTATACTTCAGTCATTTAAACTGGAAAAATAAATTGTTACTCTGTATAAATATGATTTTTTTTTCTCTTGGATGTATATGTCAGTGTTAATCAGGTAATAATCTGAAGACATTCAGAAGCTCAGAGATTCACTCATTCCTTCATTCATTCATTCACCCAACAACTATTTATTGATGACTTAGCATGTGCCATTGTCTAAGGAAATACTGAGGATATGAGGTAGGTCTCCTCCCCTGGAGCATACAATGCAGGAAAAATTAATCAAATAATTACACACATGAATATATACAAATAATGTAATTAATACTACAAATAAGAGATAGTAAAGTAGTAAGTGAAGAATGGACGCTATTATGTACCCCAGCAAAGCCCATATTCTTTTAATCCATTCCTGTGGGTGCAGACCTACTGTAGATGGGACCTTTGGTTAGGTTATTTCAATTGAGATGTGACCCACTCCATTCAAGGTGAATCTTAATCCTTTCACCGGAATCTTTTATGAGAGGATAGAAGACAGAAAAAGCCTAGAAAGCTTTTCTGAAAGCTTTTCAGAAGAAAGCCCCAGAGAAGCTAACAGAGGACCCCCAGGAACTGAGGGAGGAAGTCACTGAAACTAGAAGCTGAAAGAAAAAAAACCAGGAGAGAAGGACCAGCAGATGCAGACATGTGCCTTCCCAAGTGACAGTAGTGTCCCAGTTGCTGGAAGCCTTTCTTCAGAGAAGGTATTGTCCTGTTGATGCCTTAATTTGGACATTTTCATGGTGTAGAACTGTAAATTTGTAAGCTAATAAATCCTCATTGTAAAAGCCAACTGTGATGGTTAGGTTCATGTGTCACCTTGGCCAGGTGATGGTGCTCAGGTATCTGGTCAAGCAAGCACTGACCTAACCATTACTGCAAGAATATTTGTGGCTGGTTAAGAAACCAGAAGGCTGGTTTATTAAATCATCAGTCAATTGACTGCACCTGTGACTGATTACATCAACAAAGGGCATGTCTTCCTCAATGAGAGAATTCAAAAAGCTGGGTTTGATCCAATCAGTTGAAGACTTTTAAGGGTGAGAAAACGAGGACCATCACTTCTTCTTTGGCTAGCCAGTGAAGCATTTCCTGAGGAGTTCATTGAACACCTTCATCAGAGTTGCCAGTTCACAGCCTTCTTGACAGAATTTGGATTTGTGAATCCCCACAGTCACGTGAGACACTTTCATAAAATCTTATATTTATAGACATGTCTTGTTGGTTGTGCTTCCCTAGAGAACCCTAACTAACACACCAACCCATTTCTGGTATATTGCATTCTGGCAGCTTTAGCAAACCAAAACATGGAGGATGTGGAATTAACAGTGCTCCAACCCAGATTTTGAAGGGCTTGGGTCGACACAGCCCTAAGACCAAAGAACATGCCAAGCAAGGACTCAGACTTGGATTTATTAGGACTTAGGAACAGAAGATTCTTCCCAGTGGCAGCCAGCCAGAAAATGGAAGTCAGCACTCTGCAAGGGTAGAGAGTGCAAAGGGCAGTTTATAAGGGTTTAGGACAAAGACGTTCCATAGGGTGTGAGAACAGAGTTTCAGTAGAATCGTGTGACACAGGAGTCTGGAGTTTTGTTATCAACAGTGATCAGGGGTTGGGGGGTAGTTTCAATGCTTTGTTTAGGATAACATCTGTATGTACTTTCTTCTCTGAAGAGGTCTGAAGACCTTCAACTTCTGTCCCAGTCACACAGGCTGCTACATGCTGTGGAGCCTCATTCCCCATTACGGAAGGGTTCCCCACAATCAGCGTGAAGCTTTAAAGGTGCTAAATAAGGTCTCTCTTTCTCTCTCTCTTTTCTCTTGGGAACACCAATCATGGAATATCTGCATCCATAATTTAACCCAGTGAGTTGAAGATGTTAGGAGGGTGTTCCAGTTTGCTAATGCTGCCTTTTGCAAAATACCAGAAATGGACTGGCTTTTATAAAAAGGGTTTATTTGGTTACACAGTTACAGTCTTAAGGCCATAAAGTGTCCAAGGTAAGGCATCAACAAGCAACTGGGCACCTTCACTGGAGGATGGCCAATGGCATCTCAAAAACCTCTGTTAGCTGGGAGGCACATGGTCAGCATCTGCTCTGGAGTTCTGATTTTAAAATGGCTTTCTTCCATGATGTTCCTCTCTAGGCGTCTGCTTGCTCCTGGGTTGTGTTCTCCAAAATGTCTCTATAAGCTGCAGCTCCTCCAAAATGTCACTATCAGTTGCTCTTGGGGCATTTGTCCTCTCTTAGCTTCCCTGGATCAAAAGTCTGCTTTCAATGGCCATCTTCAAACTGTCTCTCATCTCCAGCAAGCATCTGGGCCTGTGTGGCTCTTTTTAAAGTAATCTGATGATCCACTTAAGACCCACCCTGAATGGGTAGGGCAACACCTCCATGGAAATAATCCAATGAAAGTTCTTGCCCACAGCTGATTGAGTCACATCTCCATGGAAACACTCAATCAAAGAATTCCAATCTAATCAACACCAGTACATATGCCCCCACAAGAGTGCATCAAAGATAATGGCATTTTGGGGAACGTATTACATCCAAACTGGCACAGAGAGTATTGAGAGGCAGAGCAGTCACAAATAATTGTGCCAGTTATGCATTGCACCACTCTAGGGCGTGTCACTCCTGTCAACTAAGAAATAACAAATTAAGCTGCTTTATGGTAGGACACACTTTCCCCTACTGTGACACTCCCTTCCATATGGAGGCAGTCAGTCCCCTACAGTAACACTCCTGGCCTCTCTTTGCCTCACTCCTTCCTTGAAGAGTGATTTATTTTTAATGATTACTTTGTGTGAAAGACAAATCAGAGTCAAGTTTGCAGACTACAGCATTTCATTCAAGACACCAAAGTTTCCCTGCAGCAAAAGAATCTGGAAGGAAAGTAACTTCGGGGTTCTAGGGATGGCAAAGGATTTTATATACACAGAAAGGAAATTCACTTGACTACTATTGATTGAGTCAGGGTTTGTCCCTCGTATGGAGGCAAGTTTATGGCAGGTGGGCTTTATTTTGTAGTGGGTCGAATGTAATGAACTAGGGGCTTGTTTGGCTAGCTGGGTCTTAGTGAGGATTTCAGATTTCAAAAGTGGAAACTCCAGAGGGTTTGAATGAATAAGCTTACTAAAGGAATCAAGGTCCTTTGGAGAATTCCAGTCTACACTTGAAAGATAATGTGTCTTTCTTAGCTCCTTGAAAGAGGAATTTTCATCTCAATAGGCTATGTCCTCTACACTGTCTAATATGGTATCTTGTTTCTAGACAGTACCAAAATATTTTTGAGTTGCTATCAGGTTAAATAAACATAAAATATACTAATAGAATCTTTATCTTTTCTGGGTGATTTTCCATGAGAGGCAAAGCATTCCTGGGGTCATGAGAACCATTGCATGATTTAAAATTCCTGCCCACTGCAGGTCTATGATGAGAGGAAGGGGAAGTTGTTCTGTGAAGCACAGGATTGTTTTTGAGAAGTGAGTAAGATACCAGAATGCCTGGCACACGGCTGAGGCTCTATAAAAGTTAGTTCCCTTTCCCAATAGTTCTAGGTCACACTGTCCCTAATGGTGGTAAGTCATGCAGAATGTAGTTACTATTGCCAGATAAAAAGTTTCCTCTAAGGGGGAAAAAAAAGTCTACAACCTTTGCAATCCTTCATGTTCCGATATTGCAGATGGCGGCAATGACCACCACGGAAGAAAGTTTCAAGCTCAGTTTCTATAACCAATTCTAATATCATAAATTACAAAGTATCAAAGGAAATGCTTGGGACTATTAAAAGAAGAGACGTTATTTCCTATCCATTTTGGATAGGCATCTGTAACATTTGTTTCAAAATAGCATAGATTTTTTTCAATTACAGCTCTAGTGAATACATGTGTCTCATTATAAAGTAATTCTGCAGGAGCTGAGGGATTCAAAAATAGAGTCATTAACTCTTTCTACAGAGAAAAACCACAATAACCTACAAAGAAAGAATGAAAGATGTAAATAATCATCTCATATTTAATACACAGCCAATATGTCATTTTAAGATACATTCCTAATCACATACTAATCAGTCTCCTTGAATTTGACTATTCAAAAAAAGATCAACCTAATCTTGATTGTCTGCATTTAAATAAATCATGACATGATCCTGAGAACTTGGCAAGAACATCAATGATTTTGCATCTGGCATCACACACCAGCTGCATGTTGAGGGACTGAAAAGCTTTTCTATTTCTTTACCTTGCTTCATTAGCAAATATGTGGTGATGCATGCATTACTGCATGTGTGCAGGCTCAGCGCCCCATATGGAGAGGCATCCAGCAATGTCACAAAACCCAAGCATTGTTTGCTATGATGCTTAACTTTCAAAAAAGAATAAGATGATACTTTCTACTGAAATGTTTTTATCTATAAATGGACATATGTTTATTTGTCAATAGAGCTATATGCTTAATGTATATTGGTGGAACCTGTTGCAAGCCTCTAATGGAAAAATAACTTTAGCTGTCACAGTTGAACATATGTACAGTATGGTACCCATCTTCAAGTCATCATACAGTAAAAAAACAACAATTTCTTTGCCAAATCTATGTCCAACACATTTTCTACTTAGTTCTTGACAAGTAGACTACTTACTGGAAAAAATATCTGTACTGTGAGCTTTATGGTTACCTAATTTATTCTTTTTCCCAGCGTCCTCAGTCTCATCACAGCTATTTACCTTACAGCTGAATTTTTTAAGTTTAGCAAATACCTCTTTGTATTAGTTATCTATTGTTGTGTAAAAAAAAAGCTCAAAATTTAGTGGCTTAAAACAACAATAATAACTTATTATCTCATGGTTTCTGTGCATCTGGAAATCAGGAATGGCTTGACTGGGCAGTTATAGTTCAGGGTCTCTCATGAGGTCATGGTTTAGACACCAAGGCTGCAGTCATCTTAGGGCTTGACTGTGCTGGAGGGTCCACTTCAAAAATGACTCATTCAGAATGATAATCTGGGCTCCAATCACAAACTGGTGGAAGGAAAGGAGGGAGGGTCAAAAGGCAGACCCTCAAAATCCAAAAAAATGGCTCTAGAGAACTGACATCCCCTGGCCTGCTAGCCTGAGGCATCATGCTCACTAAATGTAGATCTACAAAGAACTTAACTTAGATGAGAAGAAATTGAATTAGGATGAGCCTTAATCTGTATGATGGGAAGCCTTAATAGGAGAGGAAAATCATATGCTATCAGTCAAGGAAAGGCAAAGGTAGAAACCAGAAGTTGGCAGAAATGGAAGAGCAGACACAAGGAAGGGCAAACATAAGGAAGGAGAGATTGCCATGTGAGGGGAGGCAGAGATGCAAGCCAGGAAGCCCCATGGATTGCAGCAAGCTGGCACCAGAATGCCACAGATTTTAGGGAGAATGCATGGCCTTGCCGAACCCTTGATTTTGGATCTCTAGCCTCCAAAACCAAGAGACAATAAATTCTTGTTTTTAAGAAAAGAAAAGAAAAGAAAAAAAAAAAAAAAAAAAAAAACCTCATTCATATGGTTGGCAAGTTGTGGCTGGCTGTTATGACATGAGGTCTTAGTCCTTTATATGTGGAACTCTCTAGAAGACTTCTTGAATGTCCTCGTGACAGAGTAGCTACACTTCCCCAGAGTAACTGTTCCAAGAGAGCAAGGCAGAAGAGGCAATGTCTTTTATGATCTGACCTTGGAAGTCACTCATCATCACTTCCTCCATATTCTATTGGTCATATGGACCAACTCTGATACAGTGCAGGAGAGGACCAGACAAGGGCTTCAATATTTGAAGTGAAGATCAATGAAGAGCATCTTGAAGACTGGCTGCCATGACTTAAATGAGTTTTATTTTCAAATGTATAATCTTCCAATGTACACACACATTAATTTGGATAAAATCTGACTTCGTACATATTCACTTTTCTGTCTGGTTCGAACATTAAAATAGCAGTATAAAAGTAAAACTACAGCAATAAGGAACAAGGTCCTGAAACATATGACAACATGAATGAACCTTGAAGACATAATGCTGAGTGAAATAAACCAGATACAAAAGGAGAGATATTATATGTTACCACTAACATGAACTCCCTGAACAGTGTAAAAATCAGTGTCTTATAATGTAGAATATTGGGGACCTAGAGATAGACAGAAGCTAGTGAAGGGGGAATGACAACCTAATATGTACAGATATGTTAATGAGGTTGAATTTAAAGGTATGGGAATGGACAGGGGTGATGAAGGTTTGTTAATGGGATTATAAGTGTCAGTGCTGCACTGAAGGTGAACATGATTGAAAGGAGTTGCTTAAAAGCATGTATCCCACAGATTAGCACTACAAATATAAATAAGGGCTTGCATGATCTACTTCTAAGGTATGACACTGGTACAAAGAGTTAACAACAGAGTGATATATGGGAAAAACTACCTATTGCATGTTATAGACTATACGTAATGGGAATACCTTACCAGTACCACACTAATACCAGGAATATAGGGGCTGATAAGAGCTTTGGGGTGTTTTGTTTTATGATAATTGTTTAAAATTGAGAATGATGATCATTGTACAACTAAGTGAAGACAATGTGAGGCATTATTTGTTTATCTTGGACAGAACATATGCTTTATGAAATTAGGAACCTCCTACTTAATAAGTCAAGCCCTCAATCTTGAGGCTTGCTCTTGCAAAACTTATAGCTGTAAAAGGGAGGCTAAGCCTACCTATAACTATGCCTAAGAGACACCTCCAGCGAACCTCTTCTGTTGCTCAGATGTAGCCTTTCTCTCCCTAAGCACAACTCTGCAAAGAAATTAATTACTGTCCCTCCTACATGGGACATGTCTCCCAGGGGAGTGAGTCTCCCTGGTGATGTGGGATGTGACTCCCAGGAATGAGCCTGGCCCTGGCATTTGGCCTCTTGACCAAAGCAGGGAAAAGAAAGGTAACAAAATAAGGTTTCAGTGACTAAGAGATTTCAAACAGTCAAGAAGCTATCGTGGAGGTTACTCTTATGCAAGCTCCAGTTAGATATTCCAAATGACCACAGTATGCCAAGCCCTAATCAACAATAGTTCCAAAATACCTAGGTTCCTATATGAGACTCTATAAAAGTTTCACTCACTAAGTTTATTGTTCAGAAACTTAAATCCTCCAGAGAGCTCCTATGCCAGCTAAATACCAAAACCCAGAGGCATCAGCCTCTTAACAACAACAATCAGATTCAACAATCAAATTTCCTTCCCCATAATGTTGACGCCCCTTTTAAATATGAACAGTTTAGGGTGCTGACTGTCTATACTGATGATTGAGAAGGTGATTAAATGAGAGGAAAGGGTAACAACAGACAAGATAGGATTTAGGAAAGGATTATGAATACTGAATATTTATATGAATTTTGTTTTTAGATGCTAGGGTATTAGAATAGCTAGAAGGAAATAACTGAAATGGTGGCACTGTAACCCATAACATTCTTTGAAATTTTTCTATAGCTACTTATTAAATTGTACTTTGAAAGTTATCACCTTTCTGTATATGTATTTCATAATAAGGAAATAACTGAAACTGTGGAACTGTAATCCATAACATTCTTTGAAGTTTGGTCTGTAACTACTTGTAAATCGTACTTTGAAAGTTCTCACCTTTCTGTATATATGCTATATTTCACAATAAGGAAATAACTAAATGGTGGAACTGTAACCCATAACATTCTTTGAAATTTGCTCTCTAACTACTTATTAAATAGTGCTTTGTAAGCTATCACTTTTCTGTATATACATTATATTTCACAAAAATATAAAAAAGTAAAACTAGATATTCTCAACCATAATAATTTAATCTAAAAATTAAAAAGCTTGCATTTAGCTAAAGAAAAAACATATCTGCAGATGGTTTGTATGGTGTGTGAATATATCTCAATAAATCTGCATTTAAAAAAACATATCTGACAACATGGCAATAGCCATTTGTAATCCAATATAAGCACTTACCTTATAATGAAAATGAATATCAATGTAAGTCGCTGTTTATAGTTCAGGAACCTAATTATTTAGAGGTTTTGCCGCTGCATCTTAGTATTCTGAGACAAAATTGATCATCAATATCAAACTCAGGTCTTTTCTTAAAATGCAATTTTATTGAGATATATTCACACACCATATAGTCCATCCAAAGTGTACAATCAATGGCTCACAGTATCATCATATAGTTGTGTATTCATTGTCACAATCAATTTTAGAACATTTTCATTACTCAAAAATAAAAGAAAAAATAAAAATCAGCACTCAAAACATCCCTACACCTATCTCTCCCCTCCCAATTATCTAAATTTATTTTTTGTCTTTATTTTATTACTCATCTGCCCACACACTGAGTAAAGAAAGTGTCAGTCACAAGGTTTTCACAATCACATAGTCACGTGGTAAAAGCTATATGGTTACACAATTATCAAGAATCAAGTCTATTGGATTACAATTCAACAGATTCATGTATTTCCTTCTAGCTATTCTAATACACTAGAAACTAAAAAGGAATATCTATATAATGCATAAGAATAACCTCCAGAATGACCTCTCAATTCTATTTGAAATCTCTTAGCCACTGAAATTTTATTTTGTTTCATTTCTTTACCCCCTTTTGGCCAAGAAGGCTTTCTCATTCCCATGATGCCAGGGCCAGGCTCATCCCCAGGAGTCATGTTTCATGTTGCCAGGGAGATTTACACCCCTGGGAATCATGTCCTAAAAGGGGAGGACGGGAGTAATTTTATTTTCAGAGTTGGCTGTCAAACTTGGGTATTTTTAAAATAAAGAAATAAGAGCTTCATCATGTGTCTGATATTCTGAAAGCTTTTTATTGATGACACGTCAAAGGAAGAGAAGGAAATATTCATGCAGAATTTATCATTAAGCTCTCTAAGTAGCCATCCTTATCCATTCAACAAATACTTCTGAACAGCTACTGCTTTGAGATATTCTAGAGCTATAAAGAAAACTAAGCAATGCCTCTGCTGTCAAGGAACTTACACTTAGTTGGGTTGATTAGGCAGGTTGACACAAACTTTAATGCTAAACATTTTGTGATAAATACCATAAGAGAAGAAAAAATAAGAGTAAGAGGAGAGAGAAATCATTTCTAATTGGCAAACTCAGAAGGGCATTATGGATTACTGGCATTTGAGCTGACTCTTTAAGGATGAGTAGAATTTAACAGTGGGAGACAAAAGGGTAGTGATTACTATGAAAGGAACAGCAAAATTAAAGTATAAATGCAGGCTATCATGGGGTTACTAACACACATGCAGTCCTTCCAAATGTGGGCTCATTATCCAACACCTCCATATTTCACTGTGAGAGACCACATAGATTCTTCTCCTCTGATGATTATGTTCTTCTCCTCTCCCATCCTCCATCCAGTCTAACATCATCATTAACTTCTACAGGCTTTTTGATCACCCTCCCCATTTTAGCCAGGACTCTTTCAATTGCAAGCACCCTGACTCAAAATACCCTAGGTGAAGAGAACCTAAGATGGCAGCTAGGAGAGACAGGGCAAAAAGCACCTCCATGAAAAATACTAGATAAAAGTCAGAAAGTGACCCAGAATACCAGTTCCAGCGATGCACCAGCTGGACAAGGCCTGCTAAATCCACAGGGACTGTGCATTTGGTGAAACTGGGAGTCTGCATTCTGAAACGAGTGAGTGAGCTGGCTACAAGTCCAGCGGCCGCGCTGCAGTGTGGGGAAACCATGGGTTGGCATTTGGAGACGGAATAGTTCTTTAAAAAAAAAAAAAAACCTGGGACCAACTGTGGATACAACAGTGAGAACCACGCAGTGAAGCACAGTTGGAGCAGGCTGTCCCAATGCCTCGGTGTCTGGCGTGGAGGATAGCCCTTCCCACACCTGCTGCTGATTGTCTCAGGGCCGGGGGGCAGAGGGGAGCCAAAAGGAGAAAGAAACCATACCCCTTGCAACCATCTCCCGGCGGGCTGGGGACACTCCTGCCCAGGGCCGGACCCATAGCCCAGAGCCACACCAAGGGTCCCAGTGTGACAGGGAGTGTTTCCCAGAGCACCACGCAAACACCACAATATCAGCCGTGGGCATTGGCCTTTAGGGCACCCACAGCTAATTGTCCCGGAGCTGGGAAGGCGGAGCTGTGCAAAGAGGGGGAAATTAACACGCCACATTCAAACATCTTTACAGCAGGCTGGGAATGCCCCTGCATGGCCCAGTGGCCCAAGGCTTCCCTGGAGGGCTGATGCACACTTGTGACATGGCGTAGCCTTCCCTTGGCCGGGGTCCTAGAAGAGCATGGCTGAGAAGGGGGACCCACTCGGAAATCCCGGGGACCCTATGCCAGTGCCAGGGACTTGTGGGTCAGCGGCAGAGATGATCTGTGGTGGGACTGAGGTGAAGCCTTGACTCTTGCAACAGCTTTGAATCTCCAGGAACACCTAGGAGGTTTGATTTTTAAAGCTGCCCTGCCTCCCTAACCACCCAGACACAAGCCCCACATTCAGGGCGGACAGCACCAACAACACACCCAAACTTAGTGCACCAATTGAACCCCACAAGAATCAGACCCCCACACACCACAAAGACAAAGTTGGGGAGAACTGACTTGAGGGGAAAAGGTGACTCAAGGATGCCGTCTGCTGGTTAGTTAAAGAAAGTGTACGACACCAAGCTGTAGATCTGACAAATTAAAGATTCGTATTTTATAGACACTAAAAGAACCCTATCAAGTAAAGCAAATGCCAAGAGGCCAAAAACAACAGAAAATCTTAAAGCATATGATAAAACCAGACGATATGGAGAACCCAAACACAAACACTCAAATCAAAAGATCAGAAGAGACACAGTAGTTGGTGCAATTAATCAAAGAACTAAAGTCAAACAATGAGAGCCTGGCACAGGATATAAAAGACATGAAGAAGAACATTGCACAGGATATAAAGGACATAAAGAAGACCTTAGAAGAGCATAAAGAAGAAATTGCAAGAGTAAATAAAAAAATAGAAGATCTTATGGAAATAAAAGAAACTGTTGGCTAAATTAAAAAGACAATGGATACTCATAATACAAGATTAGAAGAAGCTGAACAATGACTCAGCATCGTTGAGGACCACAGAACTGAAAATGAAAGAACAAAAGGAAGAATGGGGGAAAAAAATCGAAAAAATTGAAATGGATCTCAGGGATACAATAGATAAAATAAAACTTCCAAATTTAAGATTCGTTGGTGTCCCAGAAGGGGAAGAGAAGGGTAACGGTCTAGAAAGAGTATTCAAAGAAATTGTTGGGGAAAATTTCCCAAACCTTCTACACAATATAAATACACAAAGCATAAATGCCCAGCAAACTCCAAATAGAATAAATCCAAATAAACCCATTTTAAGACATATTCTGATCAGACTGTCAAATACTGAAGAGAAGGAGCAAGTTCTGAAAGCAGCAAGAGAAAAGCAATTCACCGCATACAAAGGAAACAACATAAGACTAAGTAGTGACCACTCAGCAGCCACCATGGAGGCGAGAAGGCAGTGGCATGACATATTTAAAATTCTGAGAGAGAAAAATTTCCAACCAAGAATACTTTATCCAGCAAAACTCTCCTTCAAATTTGAGGGAGAGCCTAAATTTTTCACAGACAAACAAATGCTGAGAGATTTTGCTAATAAAAGACCTGCCCTACTTCAGATACTAAAGGGAGCCCTTCTGACAGAGAAACTATGAATGGAGAGAGAGATAAAGAGAAATTTAACAGACATATGTAGAACATTACATCCCAAATCACCAGGACACACATTCTTCTCTAGTGATCATGAATCTTTCTCCAGAATAGACGATATGCTGGGACATAAAACAAGCCTCAATAATTTTTTTAAAAAATTGAATTTATTCAAAGCACATTCTCTGACCACAATGGAATACAAATAGAATTCAATAACCATCAGAGACTTAGAAAATTCACAAACACCTGGAGGGTAAAAATGAGGGGGAGATGAAAACATTCCAGGATAATCAAAAGCTGAGGGACTTCATTACCAGTAGTTCAGTCTATAAGAAATGTTAAAGGGAATTGAGCAGGCTGAAAGGAAGGGACACTAAACAATTGACTGAAACCACATGAAGAAATAAAGATTTCCAGTAAATATCACATGGTAAATATAAATACCAATATTACTGTATTTTTGATTTGTAAATCCACTCTTTACTTCCTACAGGATCTAAATTACATAAACTGTAAGGATAAATCAGTGGTTTTGGACTCAATGTAAAATATGTAATTTTTGACAAGAACTACATAAAGGTGGGGGAATAAAGGACTAAAGGAACATAGTTTATGTGTCGTATTGAAGTTAAGTTGGTATCAAAGAAAAACAAGATTGTTATAGATTTAAGTGGTTAAATTTAAGCCCCAAGGTAAACACAAAGAAAGTATCAGAGAATATGACCATAGAGATGAAAAGTGGAGTATGGGTTATGAGAAGTGGGGGAAGGGGCAATGGGGAGTTAAGAAATGAGTGTAGGGTTTCTGTTTGGGGTGAAGGAAAATTTTTAGTAATGGATGGTAGGAAGGTGATAGCACTGCAACATTCTAAATGTGATTAGTCCCACTAATTAAATGCTAGGGAGGGGTTGGAATGGGAAGATTCAGACTGTATATATGTTTCCACAAGTGAAAAAAAAAAAGACAGTCTAAATAGATAATGACAATTAAACGCCAAGGATGATCCTGGATGGGATCTGAGGATGGAGGACAGGAGGCTCAAAGGGACACAGTTGGAACATAAGAAAAAGAAAAGGAAATACAGAATGTAAGCTTTGTATCAATGTTGAATTTCTTGAACTTCTTAGCTGCACTTAATGGGAATGCATAAAAGAATGTTCTTGTTCATGGAAAATGTGTATGTGAATCATATTGCTTGTTCAAGGATGTGCGCAGCCTGATCTCATATATTCAGAAGACAGAGCAATAGATGATGGATGATAGGGAGGGAGGGAGGGAAAGAAAGAAATGGTGGTGTGACAGGATGTTAAAGTTGGTGGATCGGGGTATTGGGGGAGGGGGGTCGGGGTATGCTGGAGTTCTGTGTATGGGGCTTGTATTGTTTTTGCAACTGTTCCTGTAAGTTTGAATTTATTTCAAAATAAAATGTTAAAAATAAATAAATAAATAAATCATTCCTCTTAGGCACCTGGGAAAAATTTATTGGATTGCTCACAAAAAATTGTAAGAGCAGGAAGGCAGCTGGGCCTTAGGGACACCTGGCACCAGAAATACAAGTGTCACAAGATCATCCTTCTATGGCCTATCATTTCCTCTCTCTGCCTATTGGCCTCATTCTCCCCTATTGGATTCTTCTATGCAGTTGTAAAGATGGACTCTTGCAACCTTGTACCTCAAGTCCCACAAAGAGGGACTATACTTCTTCTCTTGACTCCACTTTGAACAATCCTGGGTAAGATTCTCATAGACACTGTTTAGAATATAGTTCCACCCCTGGACTAACCAACTATGTTATGGTCAAGACTATAGATTACTATAGAGTCCATACTATAGCTATCAGACTATTGACTGGCAGTCTCCATTAGAAGCACATAATTGGAGCAGAGGAAGAGCAGTTCTATCAAAAAATGGGTGCAAAGCCGATGAAACAAAGAGTATTCACTAGAGCTCAACCTTTAGCTGCCTAGAATACAACATACATGCATACACACAAACTTCTTCCAATATATGAATTTCCTACATTCTTCTTGCCTATCCTAATTTAACTGTCACACAGGCCCACAAGCATTCCCCCATAGGAAACAACTGAGGATCTCAACCAGCCACTGCCTCTAGCTTTGACTGCAATTACATAAATGATGATCAATCTTCTCTTCTAACCCCAGATATAATACCTTATGGTCCTGAAACTTTTGGCATAAAGGATAAACATAACCACTCCCAACATTCATGACATAAAATCATGGAGGAAAACAAGGCAGCTGTGAAGCTTCTCATTTGTTTTGAGGAAAGGCAACATAACTCAGCACCTGGACCTGCCCTGATGGAAAGAATGCTAAAAGGAAGAAAAATGCATGCTAATTCCATGGGTATATATTAACTGACTGATTTCTGTGGTGGTTGAGAGAATTGGGCAGTCTGTTTTCCTGGCTTTATTTTATCCAGTGTCTTCCAAAGTCTCCTCTGAGAAAGACAGTATGGGAAATGTTTCTGGAGAGGATTTTCCACCTTAGTAACCCACTTGTTACTATGGAGGTATGGAGGCCATGATATCTTTTGAAGGTGTTGAGCTATTTAATACCCCTGTTTGCCAGTCTTAGTGATTGTCTAGCAATTCATATCCCTTAACTGATGGAGGATTCCATCTCAGATGAACCCAATGCCAGGGTAACCACTGCCAGATATGTTACTCATCCATGGTCCATGGTCTTTAGATGTCGACTTTGCCTTTGAGGGCATCAGAATGTATTTAGTAAGAATTGATCCCCGCCCCCAAGAATAATTATAAAGCATCAGAAGTAATACAACAACAAACTGCTACCATGTTTAGATATGAAGAGGGATTAGAGAAAGGGGAATACTTCTGTATTTTTTTCAGTTTTGCAGCAACTATATATTTGTAAGAAAAGAGATTGATAAAGGGGGAATTTTGGAATAAAGCACTATTTTCTTACATGTCACCTATCATAAAATTAATATATACAAACAATAAGGGAAAGGACTTGAAAATTTTTTAAACATACAGTACTTAGTCTCAGTCTCTTGAATTTCAAGATGATGACATGCTTGGTCATTTCAAGAGCAGCTCTTCAAAGAACAGGCTGTAGATTGATTGTTTTATTAGCCATTAAGTCACTAAAATGAATAGTTTTTTCTGAAAGAGTCAGGCAACTTACTCAATGGATGAAATTATATTCCTAATTCTGTCACAAGACACATGGCATTTAACTCTTCAGATCTTCAATAATCCTTCCTCTTCAACAACCTCTCCTTTTTTTGCATCTCTACAGAACCTCTTCAGAAGAATTCTAAATTTATTCGAAGTATAAAGCATCGAATGATAAAACTATCCTAACAAGCACTTGCTTTTAGCAATCTTTTCCAAAATACCTGTGTAAATGTTGCAGGGGGCACATTTCATTTGTTTGTTAGCAGTCTAGCCTTTGAATTGCTTCTGCTGTTGGGAAATCCACCATTGTGAAAGCCCTGGTGGAGACAAAGTCCTACCTCCCACAGTGGCAGTCAAAAAGGCCTGGTTCCTACACTCCCTGACTCCAGGAAGCCAAGGAGAGCTGGATACATCCACCCACAATTTTGTGATGCAAAGAAGCTGGGACAGTTGAAGAGTATTCCTCCATTGATGTCAATAGAGACGCCTGGGGTCTAGAAGCAGAAGTGTCAGGGATAAAAGTTGCTGTGCCACAATCAGAGTTCTGCAGCCGTCATGGCAGGACACCCTTACTGAGCTCTTCCAGTGGCCTGGTTCAAGTCTGCTTCTTCCTTCCATTGATTCACACACATATTCTGAAGCTGGTTTTCTTGCCATTCAATTAGTTCTATAATTTATGCAATATACTTCCAATAAGTTATTTTGTTCTCCTTCTACTAGCCAGTGAAGGTTTCTATATAGGATTTAAATTTTAAGATAATTTGTTACAGCTATTGAGTCAGATTGTATTTTCCCACCCACCCATGGAAAGATCTCCCATCCCTCATTCCCTTACCATATGACTTTTACACTTCTTTCATCATGAGACAGGGTCTATGTTCTATTTCCTTGAACTAGCATAGATTTGTGACTATTTCAAAAATGGCATTATGTGACTTCAGAGGCTGAGTTATAAAAGGTGAGAGTGTGTCCTCCTGAAACCACTGTGATATTCACTCTTGGAATCCAGCCATCATGCCATGAGCAAGCAGAGAGACTACATGAAGAGACCATGAGTAAGGGGTTTCAGCAAATGGCCCTAGGTGAGGTCCCCACCGCAGCCACCATCTGACTGCTGCCACAAGACTGATCTCAAGTGATGACTGCCAAGCTGGGCCCAGTAGACACAAGACCCATAAGGGGTAATCGAGAAATTATTGTTGTCCTAAGCCATTTTGTTTTGAAGTGATTTGTTTCACAGCATTATATAATTAAGAAAGATTCTGGAACCTGGAAGTGGGATGCTTCCATAGGACACATAGCATTGTCTTTGGGGCCAGGTGGCAAGAAGAAAGTGAGAGAATATTGAGGAAAATATTACTCAAATCCAAGAGCCTCCAGAAAAGCATTAGTGGAAGCCTAAAGAGCCTCAAGAAGACTGTCTGTGAGAACTCAAGCAAAGTAAGTGAAATGTCATTGAAAGCAGGAGAAGGGGTGCACTTGTTACGCAAAGGCATAAAGTTTGGCAACACTGTCACCTGTAGTAATGTGTACAATAGTTAATGTGCCTAATGAACTAGATGATCTAGCTAAGGAGATTTTTACACAACATACTGAAACTGCCACCTGGCTTCTTCTCACCTCCTATGATAAAATGTAGAGGAAAGAAATAAGCTAAAGAATGAACTGTTAAATATAAAGGAATCAAGCATTCCTGAGCTTGAAAATAAAACTGTATCTTATTGCCAGTCTCTCTAGATAGCAAAGGATTCTAAAATTAAAATTAGTTTCTGGACAGAGATAAAATCCAGTGCACTATCAGGAAAATATCCTCCGAAAATGAAATTAAGAGCAATAAAAGTTATTGCTGAAAAATCTATATGTTCACCAAGTTCTAGTTTTTTTTTTAAACTAACCATCAATTTGAATCTGTTCTAAACACATCAATTTGGATCAATCAGAAAACAATGTTGAATGAACTGTAAACTGTAAAAGTAAACTGCAGACACAGACCCAGACATTTGGAGATGCTAAGCTAAGAGATGAAGCCCCGAGTTTGCCCTGGAGAAACTAACTGAGAACCCACAGATGCTTAAGGAGAAAGCCACTGGAATCAGAAGCTTCTGAAAGCAACATAACCCAAGAGCAAAGGACCAGCAGATGCCAGCCACATGCCTTCCCAGCTGACAGAGGTGTTCTGGATGCCATTGGCCTTTTCCTCAGAGACGTCCTGGGTGATCTGGACTGAAGAGTACCATTGCCTTCAGCTTTCTTATGCATTCCACATGCACAGTGTCATGGGAAGAGACTACCTTCTTATATGATGATATAATGAATACAATTGAAATTGGAGCTGGAGGAATCAAAGTAAATTGAGTTGATCCAATTAAGAAGAAAGACACACAGGATGGAAGAAACAGTAAAGAAAGGAAAGTGTTAGGCAGATTCTAAGACGGCCCCCAAAGATTCATACCTCCTATTATCACACCCTGGCATAATCCCCTTATCTTGTGTGTGGGCTGAACCTAACAACATGCTTTTAATGAATCCAGTTCAGCAAAGGTGATCAGATGGTACTTCCAAGATCCCAAGATTCAAATGTGAAGGCTATCCTGCTAGAACACTCCCTCTATTGTCTTTTCCTTTGGTAGCTCTGGTGAAGCAGGCTGCCATGTTGTGAGTTGCTGCTCTATGGAGAGGAAAAAGTGGCAAGGAGTTGAGGACAGTTTTTGGTCAATACTCAGAGAAGAACTGAGGCCCTGGAGGGAACTGACATCCTCAGTCCAACAACCACTGAGGAACTGAATCCTGCCGACAACCATGTGAGTCAGCTTGGAAGCAGATCCTTATCCAGTAAAACCTTAAGATGACTGCAATCCTGGCTGATGTTTTAATTGCAGCCTGAAGTAGACCATGCAGTTAAGCCTCACTCAGATTCTTGAACTTGAAACTGTGAGATAATGTATGTTGTTGTTTGAAGCCACTAAGTTTGGCAATAGATAAGTCAAACAAGGAGCAAGGACTTGAAATCTGAGCCATGTTTTCCAATATACCAAATAACCTCTAAAGGAAGATTAGGGAATATTAAGACCTTTCTGTTTAAACTCTAAATGCAACTGTTTTGTAGAAGTGGTTATAAGGACTATTATTTTTTTCCTAATATAAGCCTTGCTTCTGTTCCTTTTTAAACATTTTTTTCATTAAAAAAAAAGGATCCAAAGAAAAATTATTTTAGGCTGTTTTTGTGTCCAACTGATATATTTATAATATTAAATATGACTACTTTATGGGTTTAAAAAAAGTAAACTGTAACAGAACACAAAATTATGGGTCTTAACCATTATCTTGGTGTTATACTATATACATACATGGTAAGGATGAAAACAAACATGGATAAATAAAGACACTTTATAAGTAAAAAGAAAAAGAAGGAGGAGGAGGAGGAAAGGCAGAAGAGGAAAAAGAAACAACCAAAGGCATGACTGTAAAACTCTTAAGATTGCAGAAAGATTTAAGACAGTGCCTCATAGAACAGTCAGTCCAAAAGACTTCTAAGGATATTAACAGTGGGCCTTGCAGATCCTTTCAGTTAAACAATAGAGCCTTTAAGAATCTTAAGGGGTTATTTTCCTACAGAAGTCTTACAGGGAACGCAAAAGTAGGAAAGGATTTATATGGAAGAAATCAGAGGGTTTGTCTCAAGGATTATAAAGTGATAGATTAAAAATTAAAAATAGGTTACAAAACATTTTAAGAGAACTATTCTTATGGATAAAGTATTAAACAAAAATAAAAAACAAAAGTAAAATAAAAGAGGATTTTGGACCTCTATGCTTCTACTGGCTGGAAGCAGACTGAGAAGGCCACTTAGTGGTAAATTCACATTTTCTCATGGGGAAAAAAAAAGTACTCTGAGGGCAAAACCAAGAGTCCAGAGGGTGGAACCAAGAGCCATGATAACAACTCCCAGGACAGGGAACTGAACCCTAATCAAGAATCAGGAGACAGGCCACAAATCAGTGACCGCTGTGTTCCTCGTTTTGTCCTTTTTGAACTATCCCATAGTTGTATATTGGGGGTATGGGAGGAAGATAGCCTGTCTCTTTAGTTCAGATTGAGAAGAACAGTACTCAAGGAGATGTGCCCAAGTAAGAACACTCAAAGAGCCTCACCTGTACCTGATCCTGATTTAAATGACAAGATCCTGGACTGAGCCAATCCATACTGGGATGAGTCTCAGGAAGAGGAAAGGGGATGATGTTTGTTGTACATGGAAGTGATATAAATTGTTATGACTTAAGAGTTGACCGTGACAGACTGTACTTTCTAAGATGACCACAAAGAATTTTAGATGCTTTACATTAACATCTTGACATTCTGTCCACTAAGAGGTATATGTTCTCTGCTCCTTGAATCTGGGGAGACCTAAGAGTATGACAGAAGTAAAGGAATGTGACTTCTAACCAGGCCTTTTGGGACACTCATTCTTGGTATGCAGGCACCATTTCATGAAGATGAGGAAAGATCTCCTTGACAACCGCATAAAGGTGTCCAACCAATAGCCCCAGTTGAGGTCCCATTCAACAGCCAGCATCACCTCCAAGCACGTGAGGAAGTGAGCCTCCACAAGACTCCAGCCCCAGCCGTCTGACCACTGCAGCATGGAGATCCCAAGCAATAACTACTAAGTTTTGGGGCAATTCATTATGCAATTAAATTTTTGTAATCCTTTAAAATGCAAAAGGATTAAGTTAAAATTAAAAACTAGGGGTTTTTTCCCCCTATAATAGTTTCTTAAGGTGATATCTTTCATATAAAAGGTTATTTTTAAAGATGATATCTTTCTTCATTTATATAAAATTTTGTGGAATTTGTTGTAGGGAATATATACCTCTGTTTGTCTACTCACCCTATCCTCCATTCAGATTGGTACTTGGGAGGGTCACATAATTCAAGGAATGTCATGGGACCCCCACATGTCGAGATTATCTGTAGAATGAAATGCTACTAACAGGAATAAGTTAAGTCTGTGTAAAAAAGAGTCTCTAACATATAGTTAGGGAAGCAAAGCAGAAGTTTATCACTCTCATGTAACAGTCCAGAAGTGAAACTTTCAGGGCTGCAAAGTGGCTCTGCTCTACAAGGTTATCCAGGAATGCAGTTTTTTCATGTTGTTCCTTTGCCACTAACTAGGGTTATCTTTATCTACAGGTCAACACTGCTTACTAGTACCATATTCATATTTTTCACTTGCAGAAAGGAGAAAGACAGCAGACTGGAGGGCAAGCAACCTCCTTATTAAAATAGATTCCAGAACCATCCCATTGGCTAAAACTTAGAGCTTACCGCTGGCTGCAAGGAAGGTTAGGAATTGTGGACTCTAGCTGAGCAGATATATGCCCAGTTTGGGTAGGCATATTGTAAAATAATCCCCATGATTCTAGTTTCCTGGTATTCACACCCCTCTATAACCTTCTGCCCTTGAGGGTGAGTAGGACCTGTGACTTGCTTCTAATCAACAGAATATGGCAAAGGTGATGGGTCGTAAAGTAATGATTACATTACTTAAGATTGTAATGTTTCTCTTGCTAGGACACTCTACTGCTTGGTGCTATGTTGTGTGCTGTTGCACAGAGAGGGCTACACAGAAAGGACATGACAGCCAACAAGGAACTGAATGCTGCCAACAACCTTGGGTGCTTGAAAGCAGATCCTTCTCCAGTGGCATCTCAGGTGAAAAGCCAGACTTGGCCAATGCCTTCATTGCAGACTTGCAGAGAACCCAGTTAAGCAGTGCCTACACTCCTGACCCACAGAAACTGTGATAATAAGTGAGTTGTTTCAAGCTGCCAAGTTTGTGGTAATAGTTACACAGCAATACACTAATACACCAGTTAAAACAGGGAGGGTTCTTATCCTAAAAGGAAGAAGTTATGGGAATGGATATTCTATGCCACAGATACAAGAAGAGACAAGCGGAGATGAGAAATAACAGAGAAAGTAAGTACACCATGGAGATATTTCTTATTGCTGAGCCTCTAGATCTTTTAGCTCTTCCTTTGCTCCTGTGAACTATGTAACATACTGTATTTTGGGTTGCATGAGCTGATGAATTCCCTTTTCTGCCTAAACTACTTTAAATTGTGTTTCTGACAAATTGTCTGTGGTGGTTTGAAGCTATATGTACCCCAGGAAAATATGTTCTTAAATCTAATCTATTCCTGGGGGTGAACCCATTCTAAGGAGGACCTTTTGATGAGGCTACTTCTGTTAAGGAAGGTGTGACCCACCTCAATCAGGATGGCCCTTAATCCTATTACTGGACTCCTTTATAAGAGAATGAAATTCAGACAGAGAGAGAGAAAGCCATGGAAGCAAGTTGAAATCAGTGAAACCTGAAACAGAAGGGAGAGACCAGCAGACACCACCATGTGCCCTGCCACGTGACAGAGAAGTCAAGTGCTGCCAGCCTCAGAATGCTGGTGTTTGAGGTAGAAAGTCTTGTCTTGATTATGCCTTGATTTGAACCTTTATCAGCCTCAAACCATAAGCTAATAAAGTCCCATTGTTTAAGCCGAACCATTTCATCATATTTGCTTGAACAGCCTAGAAAACTAAAACGTTGTCTTTCTAACAAAAAAAAAAAAAAAATTCTGGTACATTTATTTGTGCTTATAGGCTAATTTAAAAAATTATATATATTGAATCAAATATGAGACTCCATGGGTAACTGTAGGGTCCTATGTCCCCTAGAGACCCAGAAACTTATCAGTATGGAGATTATTGGGAAAATAAACATTTTTCCCTTGACTGGAGCTTAAAGGAAAGCATTGTTTTTTTTTTGTAGATAAATATGAATTGGGAAACTATTTTTACTTACAATGGGATTCTACATTGCATTAATATTTCTGACCCCATATTTTTTGGACAGAAGATTTTGTTTCCTTCTTGGTCTTCACCCCAGTTTTTAACCTGTGTATGCAGGCAGTGGAGAAGATATTAAAATACCCCACCCCATTCCTTCTGGGTGCAGTGTTCTTTTCAGAGTCAAATAGATTCTGTACTTGCTGTCTTGGGAAGGGAAAGGGGAACATCCTGCCTTGGAGGAAGCAAAGATTGCTTTGGATATGGTCCCATCTCCATTTTGTTTTTGCAACCCAGCCTCCTCCTCAATTCCTGGCCTGCCTTTCCTCTAAACTTTAGGGTCAGATGCCTCATCAAGTCCTTTGATTATGCAAGGATTTTGCCAGTTTGGGTTCAAGACGTAAACAGAACTAAAGTCACATATTCGCTTTTTCTCTGCTATATCCTTCATCACTATTTTCTGAATGGTCTGAAAACTGAACATTAATCATAAATGTGAAATAACTGCTAAATTAAGTTTGTAAACTTAGGCCACATTAACTTTGCATATCTTAGGCTGCTAAACAGAACAAATGAAGTAACAATCCACTCAACTCTTGATAACAATCTCAGTCAACACTTCTTAACTGGTCCAACCTCACCTTCAGTATTGTGATCAGTTATTAGGGTCACACTTGAAGAGGGGCTTAATCAAATCTAAGCAGAATGACCAGTGATGGAGTTCACAAATACATAAAATAATAATATTGATAATAATGACAAATAATTCTTATTGCTTATATGTGTCAGACATTGTGCTTTACATGCATTATCTCAAAGAATTACATCAACTCTGAGTGAGGAGAACTATTGTGCTCCCCACTTTATAGCTTAGGAAAATGAAGCTAAATGAGATTAGTTGACCTCCCAAGGTTATGTAGCAGTAAGTGGCAGCACTAGAACTTGAACATGACTGACTTGCAAATTACACTGCAATTTCATAAGAGGAGTAACTGAGGAAATCGAGATTGTTTAATTTGCACAAAAGAGAACAAAGAATGATAAGGTGTGAGGATAGAAGGGAGTTGGTGGGAAAGTATGAAACTTAATTCTAAATATTTAAATCTGTGCCATCCAACACAGTAGCCACTAGCCATATATGATTATTGAACACTTAAAATGTGACTGCTCTGATTTGAGATGTGCTATACATATAAAATATACACCAGTTTCAAAGACTTAGTTAAAAAAAGAATGTAAAACATATAAAACAATTTTTATATTGGTTACATGTTAAAATGACAATATTCTGGGTACATTAGGTGAAAGAAATTATATTACAATTAATTTCTTGTTTCTTTTTACTTTTTTTAAAGTGGCTATTAAAAAAGTTAAAATGACTTATGTGGCTCACATTATATTTATATTGGACAATGCTGGTTTAAATAGCTATTAAGTGGAAGAGAAATTCATCTGGTTGTCTATAGTTTCCGAGGATAGAATCATGAACGTGTTGCCTTAAATAAATCATCTTTCCTCTTTTATCTCTGATTTCTCACCTGTAGAGGAAGGCTATCATACAGTAGACTAAATAAAGACTCAGCTCTCACATTTGAGGACACAGCAAAATCAGGCCAGTGCACTGGTCTCCAGGCCAACTGACCACCACCCAAGAGCCTGCAAGGTGTAGTGATGTTTAACCTTCCTAAATTTACCAAGATCTGTCCCTCAGCCTCACAGTCTCAGAAATGTGATATGTCAGAATGCAGAGTGGTTCCTCCTTCAAAAACACAGCAGCTACAAATCTGGCAGCAGGAGGCAAACTTAGGGCATTTAAATGAGAGAGACCAGTCACAGGAGCAGGCCACTCAAAGCCTGCCTGGCCAGCTTAAGTCCTGGAGGTCAAATCATAATTAGCAAGTGAGGCTGCAATCAAAGTAAAGAAGTTATGGTATCATTCTGATGCTGAACAGCACCAGGGTAAATTAGTGTGGTGTGACCACTGCACATTAGGGTGAGACCTGCAAGTCTGACTCAGCCTAGAACAGGGACTGGATGAGCATCATTTTCTCCCCAGTGACTCTCTTCTATTTCCGAGGCAAATTGACCAACCTCTTCTGATTGACACATTCTTTTCTGGATATTCTTGTAATCCAAATGTGTCAGGTAAGACCATCCTGAAGTTATGCACATTGTACAGTGTACAAAAGAACCACTTATAAGGCAGCAGTATCTATACTCATATATATTTCATAGATTTGTATATGCATTTTTGCACTTTTATATATTTATATGTTTATTATGACATTTATCCAACAAAATGGAAGTCAGTGTCTTGAGAAAGAAATACCTCTCAGAATACCTTTCATAGTAAATCATGTAAAACTCTGTATGGAGTGGTAGCAGGCAGGGCTACTTCATCCTATCCCTTAGGTGTGGATGGGAGGACAAGTCAGTCACTATCCTATAGAGAGAAGTTTCAGAAGCATCCTGATTGCCTATACTTGGAAGTTCTTGTCTGCACCCAACACCCATTAGTAGTCTGTAGACAAAGAACGTAGTCCCCTTCTTAATTGTGCCAAGCTTGTCTCACCAAGACCGAAGCCATAGGAACTATGAGAGTTGTTTTATAATTTGAGAAAGTCTTTGACAGGCCAGTCATGCATCCAAAATTTACTAATTAGACACACCTTCTAACTAAAGGGTTAACTTGTGCCATAAAGAGAGAAGGGGTGAAGAAGTACATTTTTGGAAGGCATGCCTGTTAGGCATCACCTTGCTTCCTAGCACTCTGTTTCAGTTTGCTAAAGCTGCTAGAATGCAATATACCAGAAATAGATTGTCTTTTATAAAGGGGATTTATTCAGTTACAAATTTACAGTTCTAAAGCCATAAAAGTGCCCAAATTAAGGCATCAACAAGATGAAGAAAGGCCAATGGCACCTGAAACACCTCTGTCAGCTGGGAAGGCATGTGGCTTGTGTCTGCAGGTCCTTTGCTCCCAGGTTGCATTGCTTTCCAGTGGCTTTCTCTTTAAGCGTCTGTGAGTTGTCACTTAGTTTCTCTGGGGCAAACTCTGGGCTTCATCTCTTAGCTCAGTATCTCCAAACATCTTTCTGTCTGCATCTCCAAGCATCCAGGTCTGTACCAGCTCTGAGCTTTCTCTCCCTGAGCTCTCTGAAGGACTCCAATAAACTAATTAAGACCCACTTTGAATGGGCAGGGTTACATCTTGATGGAAATAATCTAATCAAAGGTCCCACCTACAATAGGTCAGCCCCTGCAAGAGTGGATTAAAAGAACATAGTCTCTTCCCCAAGATCAATCAAAGTAGTATGTCACACTTACCTAGATATCAAACTTCTACCAGTCTTAATCTTAAATTTTGCAAAAGCCTCAAGGTTTAACTGAAATAGCTTTTTCAAAGCCCTCTGGGTAGAGAGCATCTTTGTCTTTGGTACTTAATTATTTAATTTACCTTTGTAACTTTACTTCTATTCTGTTATGTGAACAATGTAAGAAAGTATAAAGCGCAGGTTTGACAACAGCTTAGTAAAAGGGTGGTTTAGGAAATAATGAAAAATCATAGCAGAGAAATAGAGATATGTAGTGGAACTTGGCATTTCCTGCATACTGGTATGGTAGCAGAAGAAATACCAGTTAAAGAAGCCTACAATCAGTAAGTATGGGGAATGAGTTTTAAAAAACTTCTATGTGAATGATTATACTTATAGTATCTGTTGTGAGAATTAGAAGTTCTATAGATTCAGGAATGTTGAATTTCAGTGCATCCATGAGTATTTGAAAAACAGTAGTTCATGTGAGTATGAAATATATTATTAAAACTACAGAAAATACTTTGTCCCCGTATGAACTCATAGAGTCCCGCTTTGGTCCTTCAGGGGTCTGTGGTACATGGATTGTAATCACTTGCCAGGACAAATAACCAAGTTCTTTCCCTGCACTTGTTTTCTAATTTCCTGCTTGTAAGGATATTGCAAGCTCAGGTAAAACAAAAATGATAATAAAACAAGACAACAACAACAACAACAAAGAAAACCTTGGAAAAAGAATATGAAGAAAATTGAAATCACCAATAATTTCATAACACAAAGAAATCTATTATTAATATAGATGTTTCCAAGCAGAAATTTTTCTGTGTGTATATAAGCTTTCTATGTATTTGAGATCATCCTGAATAAGGCTGTATATTTGGCCACATTCACTGATTATATACTGTGAGCATTTTCCCATGTTATTAGAAGTTCTTTGAAAGCATTTTAGTAGTTAATTAAAATATTCCAGCAGATAAATGTATAATAATTTTGAAAAAAAAAAAAGAACATAGTCTTATGGTCTGTTAATTTCTGATGGGTATAGTAGGAACAAGTTCACAGAAATGTTGCTATATTAGGTTACTTTCTTGGGGTAGAGTAGGAACATATTGGAAGTAAAGTAGTTATCTTAGGTTAGTTGTCTTTTTCTTACTCCCTTGTTACGGTCTGTTTGAAATGTTCTTTTAGGGTATGTTTTTTAAATTTTTTTTTTTTATTTTTTTATTTTTTATACAGTTGATTTCAAAAAGAGTTAATTTAAAAAAAAAAAAAAAAAAAAAACAAGGAAAATAATATGCAGAGACCCCTTGAGGAGCTGGTGGAGAATGCAGGGGTATTGGGCTGCCTCACCTCGATGGCTGCTAATGTGCTCACAGACATAGGGGACTGGTGGTTTGATGGGTTGAGACGTCTACCACAGGATTTACCCTTGGAAAGACTGTTGCTGCAAACGAGAGGCTAGGCCTCCCTATAATTGGGCCTAAGAGCCTCCTCCCGAATGCCTCTTTGTTGCTCAGATGGGGCCCTCTCTCCCTAGCTAAGCCAACTTGGCAGATGAGATCACTGCCCTCCGCCCAGCATGGGATCAGACACCCAGAGGAGCAAATTGCCCTGGCAACATGAAATATGACTCCCAGGGAGGAATGTAAACCCGGCATCGTGGGATGGAGAACATCTACTTGACCAAAAGGGGGAAGTGAAAGGAAATGAAATAAGCTTCAGTGGCAGAGAGATTCCAAAACGAGCCAAGAGGTCGCTCTGGTGGGCACTCTTACACACAATATAGACAACCCTTTTTAGTTTCTAATGAATTTAAGTAGCTGGCGGTAGATACCTGAAACTATCAAACTGGAACCCAAAACCCATGAATCTTTAAGATGATTGTATAAAAATATAGCTTATGAGGGGAGACAATGTGATTGGGAAAGCCATAAGGACCACACTCCCCTTTGTCTAGTATATGGATGGATGCGTAGAAAAATGGGGGAAGGAAAACAAACAAACAAACAAACAAAGGCACCCAGTGTTCTTTTTTACTTTAATTGCCCTTTTTCACTTTAATTATTATTCTTGTTATTTTTGTGTGTATGGTAATGAAGGTGTCAGGGATTGATTCTGGGGATAAATGCACAACTGTGTAATGGGACTGTGAACAATAAAATGTACAATTTGTTTTGTATGACTGCATGGTACGTGAATATATCTCAATAAAATGAATTAAAAAAAAAAAAAAAAGAACATAGTCTTTTACGGGTACATAGCAGATCCAAACCAGCACACCCACCAACACCACGATGCTTTCTCAGGACCTACCTACCCTCTGCCCCTCTTTAGGACCCCTCCTTGGTCTGCAATCCCCAAGTCCCTCCCTGAAGAGTGTTCGCCTCTCCCCCAGTGAGATGAGTCCCATGCCATTATCCTTTCTTGTGTCTTGTGAACCTTGAAGCCCCAAGTCTCAGTCTGATTTTAATGCTCATTTTCTCTGCTCTGGTTTGTGCCCTCTCCAAAAAGGAGAGGGGGGTACTTTGATCCCAAGAACACAAGGAAAAGAGTAGGTGCCAAGACTTCAGATCAATCTTCCTACCAACAATAGCTGCAAACACATTTCCTCTTTAGTTATCTAAGGGCAAACACGCCCCCCCACACACACACACACACCAACAAGAAAACAAGAAATACTGTTTTATTTCCATAGACAGCATCATCTAGTTTACCTAAGAAGAGAACATTCTGTTATCAGTGTGACCTGGGCCCAACACTCAGCAAAATAATAACTCTGATTGATGGCACTAAAAAAATATTTACCCCTTTCATAAACTTTGAACTATTTTTTGCTTCTTTGTTTTTAACTGTCTAGCCCACTGGGACACTGGTGTGTGCAACCCCTTGAATAGAGGCCAGTCTCGCAGGCCTGGAAGCATTTAAGTTCTTAAGGTAACTATGTACAAAGCTGCAACATCCTCTATTGTATTATTCTTAAATTTTAACTCTCAGAGAGAAAATTTTATTTCAGAGTTCTTAGAGGAATTTATCTTATAATGACTGCCACTTAGTGACAACATGAGCTTTGAAATGTTTTCTAGACTAATATAAAATGGTTCGGTGGGTGGAAGTTAATAGAGATACAGATTTTACTAAATTATGGAATAAATTTCTAATCAAGTGATCTGAAAATAGAATAGGGCCATGTCTAAAGTAGTGAATATTCTGCCACTGTAGCTATTTATTAAGAGGATCAATAATGTTGTAGCAGTGACTATAAATTAGAGAGAGTACACTGGTTGGCTCATAGTAGACTTTCAAAAAATAATTGCTGAAGAAATGAAATAGAGAAGGTTCCTCTGAGGTCCACAAAAAGCTAGGATACTGTAATTTTAACATGGGTCAAGTTAGAAGAAAGAAAATATCTAAAATTATTTAGTATGCCTAACATTTAAGACACTTGGTAATTTCATTAAAAATATTATTACTACGACTACTAATAGCTGCCAACATTGAAAACTTTCTATTTCCAAGGCTCTGGTAACATTAACTGCCTTAATGCTGTCTCATGTAAATACCTATATGAGGTACTATTATTAACTGGGGCTCAGTCTGTTTACGTGACATACACAAGGTTTCACAACTAATAGAAAACGAAATTGGGATTCAATATGAATCTGCCTGGCTCTAAAATTGTACTTACAACCCATGGTACAGGTCAAAGAACAAAATGGCTTCTTACCTTTCAGAGAGAAAATACCGAACAGATAATTATTTGGGAGTGAGACAGAGACTAAATGTCCTCAAAGACGTATATTATTCACTTGCAACAAGGAGGTAACTGTTGTTCTTCCTTGATTAGGTCTCACACAGTAAAGAGGACACATGGCTAGGTCAGAGAGAATTTTCACTTTGCTGAGCTTCATCCTTGGGAACAAAAGCCAAGGGGAAAACTCCACTGAAGCTTCCAGCTACCATTTTAAAGGGAACTGTGAACTATAGACCAGAGATCACTGCTGGGCAAATTTGCAAACTTTGGGATATTTTTCAGTATCTTGATCTTGTTATTCTTTTTTCCAATATGATTAGTTGAAAACCCATAAAGAGAAAAGGACCTGGATGCTTGCCTTTGGGCACAGTAAGGAAAAGGGGAATTATTCTTTTTAACAACCAGTCATAGTAGGGAGAGAGAGAGGCCCCCTAAATGACATTTTGTGGTGGAAGCTACTAAAAGAGAGAAAAGTAAGTCAAGTGGCAAAGGCCTGTAGCAAAAGAAGACAGGAGAGCTTGGACGCCTGGGAGCCTGGTTGAGGCCTGTTCCAATAAGCAGTAGAATGTTTTCACAGCTTTCCCTGGAACACAAAGATGACCGACGAGGGTCCCTAGTACAGGAACTCAGAGTTACGTTGTAAGAATGGCTCCCAAATGTGGCTCCCAGGCAAGCAGCAGCAGCATTGCCCAGGCACTCATTAGAAATGCAAGTTCTCAGGCCCAATCCCAAACCTACTGAATCAAAAACTCTGGGGATAAGGCCAAGCAATCTGTATTTTAACAAGTCTCCAGGTAGTTCTGATGCATGCTAAAGTTTGTAGAACACTGCATTAGGGAATGGGATTTGGCTCATTACAACATTTCACCTCAGGAGGTAGTGTTCCCCTGATAAAAAGGGAAAACAAAACAAGTTGGTTAGAAAATAACTGTGCTGGGAAAGCTAGAGAAAATATTCATAATTTGCAGTGTTCACCAACAGAAAATGTCAGAAAAGAAACAAGGCAAATAACCCACAGAATGATTGTGAGTCATCACTCTCTTTTATGGATATTACCGTACAATCCGCATATGTTTACTGACAGTTTTACTTGTTAACCAAAACCAAGAACACCACTTTACATTATATGAAAATAGGACTTAAAATTAGTGAAATTTACCATATCAGTTAGCAATGAATTTGGCTGAAAACAACATATGCCTATGATAAACATATATTATTCATTCCAGTCAGACAATTTAAAGAAAAAATTGAAATAAATCCAGGCCCTAGTTATCAATGGCATATAAGGTACTGGTACCCTAAAACAAAAGGTGTATTATTCAAGCAAACTCATGAACTTGTTTAAAATGTGACAAACTCTACTACCCTTAATACACTGGTGAATATTGCACATTCTAATGTGTTGAAGAAACATTAATTCTTTAATTTATATCACAAAGAATGTATTTCCAAACTTTTTCTATACTCCGAAGGTTGGAGATTGAGTACATCAAAACAAGAAGTATTTTAAAACAAACCCTTTTACTGAAGAAAAAGAAACTCAGGGCCTGTCACCGTTATAGAGGATAATCCCATGGAGTGGCATGAAGGAAGGTAGCTAAGCCATTGATAAAAGCAGAACATTATATAAACATCAACAATCTGGAGTGATGCCAAAATCCCTCAGTATGAGAGGCTGCAAATATGAGTCATACAGGTTTACACAATGAAAGGGACAGAAAAGCTATCTTGGAATGCTATCTGCCATAAGTATGGTAGGAAACAGCAGATATATCTCATTCTCAAGTCCATATGATTTTTCTTTATTAAAATAATAATAACCCTGAAAATATACAGACATCAGGATACCAGAGCAACAAAGTGTTGTTTCAATTTAGTTCATACATTTCTCTTTCCAACCTTGCTGCATTCTTAAACGCCTAATTATATCACCATATGCTTTGAAAGACCACTTTTTCATTGCATCTAAAACAAGCATATGGTGAAATACTTTTCGTGTTATCTTTTAAATGAAATGAAGAATTGATTTAATATATAATACTTTTAATATAATATTCAAGAAACTTGAAGACCTTTGAGCTATAGCACCAGAATGAGTGGATTAATAATTTTCTTGACATATTTTTTCATGTTTGATTAATTAATTGGTGTCTTGAGACCATGTCATTTTATATCAAGATTTGAGTGTACATGGGTTAATTTAGTAATAGATATCATTTTAATTGGATTTAAAATTGGGGTATATGTCTCTAAGGATTTGTAACTGGTCAGGGAAGTCAAAAGTATTAATTAATGTACTTTGGAATATTAACTTATTATCTGAATGCCTTATAGTACTCCTGAGTTCACAGATTTATGAAAGTTTTCCTCTCAGCACTAATTCATGTCCATACATTTGTCTATTATAAAAGATTAGTCATATGTTAAATTATGAAAAAAAAGTTTAAAAATTTATCCTAAACCTTCTGTTACTGATTTTTAAATTACGGTATTGAAAATGCATTAGACATATCTAGGAAATTTTCAATTTTGAGTTTCTTGGGTATCTAGATCTACTTTCAATGCAATAGGAATGCACTGGTCAGTGCTGGCAAATTAAGTCATTTAAATATGGATTTTTGTCAATCTATTTTAGAAATATTTGTGTCAAAATAGTACTCAAGTAGGCTGGAGATCAGAAAACTTGAGAATTAGTTGTAGCTCTTCCATTGACTATTTTTGCAACCCTGGCAAGTTAACCTTTCTTTTTGTGTTTGGTGGCTTTATTTGTAAAATGATGCTGTACTCTGTAACCTAACATTGCCATGGTCCATTTTAGCTCCCTAAAGCATGCACAAAGAAGAGGTTGTGTCTATTTGCTAATTTTGCTGTGTTTATTAAAATGCCTACCAATCATTCCAGGGCACCAAATACAAGATATTGCACATCATCCATGAGAGTGTGTGCTTTCAGCTTAGTGATGTGAGGTTTGGTGAACTTCTGTAACAGCTTCAGACCTAATAGCCTAACAATGAGCAGAAGTCAACCTCATAAGGCTCCAATGCACATAATGTAGATCCCCAGTATGTTCCTAGAAACCTCTTTGGGAAAGGCATGCGATCCATGTACACCTTACAGGCAACTTCTATGCCAGGGATCCCAGAGTCCATTATCTTCCCATCATGAGTCCTGGCCTAGAAGAAAACAAAGCCAAGGACTATACATTTTGCCCTCTGTTCTATTTTCTTGCTACACGTGGGTGAATAAGGACTCCCAAGTGTTCTAGAACCAGAGAGAGGCAAAGCCTTGCTTGATGCAGCCTATAAGTTCCTGCATTATCTGGCCACCTGCCTACCTCTCTAGCTTCATCTACTTTGGCTAGCAGGGCCACTGCCCCTTGCCATCCATGCTCCAGTTAGAGTGGCCACGACACCTCCTGCCTCAGAGCTTGCTTCAGCACTTGCAGCATCCTCTGAAAGACACTAATTGCATGCTCCATAGGCCCACACACTCTTCACCTATTTAACTCATTCAGAAATCTGTTAAAGCATCACTTTCTCAGGGACACTTTCCATGGCCTCCAGTCTAGCTCAGGTTCCTTTTGAATAAAGTCTAAAGAGTTATGAACCTTTCATTTATTTATCTATATTTGAAATTATGCATCCATTGATGGGACTCTTTTATTAATATCTGCCTTCCCAAGGCAATGGAAGCATCCATGAGAGTGTGTACATTCAGTCTTTTCGCTCACCAATTCTATCATTCAAGTTCATAATTCCAAGCAACATAAACCAATTCTGGCTGACTTACAAGACAGTATGGTATGGTTAAAAACCTAGGTCTCATGATCCTATATGCAAAAAGTTCTGAAAAATATACAGCAAAGCTACTAGAGCTAACAAACGAGTTCAGCAAAGTGGCAGGGTGCAAGATCAACATGCAAATATCAATAGTGTTTCTATATATTAGCAATGAGCAATCTGAAGAAGAAATCAAGGAAAAATTTCCATTTACAATAGCAACCAAAAGAATCAAATATCTAGGAATAAAATTAACCAAGGACATAAAGGATATACACAGAAAACTACAAAACATTACTAGAAGAAATCAGGAAGACCTAAATAAATGGAAAAACATCCATGTTCATGGATTGGCAGACTAAAGATAGTTAAGATTTCAATTCTACCCAAAATAATTTATAGATTCAATGAAATACCAACCAAAATCCCAACAACTTACTTTGCAGAAATAGAAAAACTAATAATCAAATTTATTTGGAAGGGCAGGGTGTCCCAAATAGCTAAAAACATCTTAAGAAAGAAACATGAGGCCATTTCTCCCAGCTGCCCAGAGAGGACTCAGCCTGCCCCCAAGGAAGAGACAGGTGCTGGGCTGCAACCCTCCAGAGCGGGATAGAAAGTGGCCAAGGCGAGGAGGCAGGGCAAGATGGTGGACTGGTGAGCTGTATGTTTTAGTTACTCCTCCAGGAAAGTAGGTAGAAAGCCAGGAACTGCGTGGACTGGACACCACAGAGCAATCTGACTTTGGACATACTTCATACAACACTCATGAAAATGTGGAACTACTGAGATCAGCGAAATCTGTAAGTTTTTGTGGTCAGGGGACCCGCGACCCTCCCTGCCAGGCTCAGTCCCGTGGGAGGAGGGGCTGTCAGCTCCGGGAAGGAGAAGGGAGAACTGCAGTAGCAGCCCTTATCGGAAACTCATTCTACTGATCCAAACTCCAACCATAGATAGACGGAGACCAGACACCAGAGAATCTGAGAGCAGCCAGCCCAGCAGAGAGGAGACAGGCATAGAAAAAAACAGCATGAAAAACTCCAAAATAAAAGCGGAGGATTTTTGGAGTTCTGGTGAACATAGAAAGGGGAAGGGCAGAGCTCAGGCCCTCAGGCTCATATGCAAATCCCCAAGAAAAGCTGATCTCTCTGCCCTGTGGACCTTTCCTTAATGGCCCTAATTGCTTTGTCTCTTAGCATTTCAATAACCCATTAGATCTGTGAGGAGGGCCCTTTTTTTCTGTTTTTGTTTTTGTTTTTTAATCCTTTTTTCTTTTTCTAAAACAATTACTCTAAGAAGCCCAATACAGAAAGCTTCAAAGACTTGCAATTTGGGCAGGTCAAGACAAGAACAGAACTAAGAGAGCTCTGAGACAAAAGGCAATAATCCAGTGGCTGAGAAAATGCACTAAACACCACAACTTCCCAAGAAAAGGGGGCTGTCCACTCACAGCCATCATCCTGGTGGACAGGAAACACTCTTGCCCATCACCAGCCCCATAGCCCAGAGCTGCCCCACACAACCCAGTGTGAAGGAAGTGCTTCAAATAACAGGCACACTCCACAAAACTGGGCGTGGACATTAGCCTTCCCTGCAACCTCAGCTGATTGTCCCAGAGCTGGGAAGGTGGAGCAGTGTGAATTAACAAAGCCCCATTCAGCCATCATTTCAGCAGACTGGGAGCCTCCCTACACAGCCCAGCAGCCCAGAACCGCCCTGGGGGGACAGCACTCACCTGTGACATAGCACAGTCATCCCTCAACAGAGGACCAGGGGGTGCACGGCCTGGAATAGGGACCCACTTGCAAGTCTCAGGAGCCATACGCCAATACCAAGGACTTGTGGGTCAGTGGCAGAGACAAACTGTGGCAGGACTGAACTGAAGGATTAGACTATTGCAGCAGCTTTAAAACTACAGGATCACCAGGGAGATTTGATTGTTAGAGCCACCCCCCCTCCCTGACTGCCCAGAAACACGCCCCATATACAGGGCAGGCAACACCAACTACACACGCAAGCTTGGTACACCAATTGGACCCCACAAGACTCACTCCCCCACTCACCACAAAGGCAAAGCAGGGAAGAACTGGCTTGTGGAGAACAGGTGGCTCGTGGACACTACCTGCTGGGTAATTAGAGAAAGTGTACTCCACGAAGCCGTAGATCTGATAAATTAGAGATAAGGACTTCAATTGGTCTACACATCCTAAAAGAACCCTATCAAGTTCAGCAAATGCCACGAGGCCAAAAACAACAGAAAATTATAAAGCATATGAAAAAACTAGACGATATGGATAACCCAAGCCCAAGCACCCAAATCAAAAGACCAGAAGAGACACAGCACCTAGAGCAGCTACTCAAAGAACTAAAGATGAACAATGAGACCATAGTACAGAATACAAAGGATATCAAGAAGACCCTAGAAGAGCATAAAGAAGATATTGCAAGACTAAATAAAAAAATAGACGATCTTATGGAAATTAAAGAAACTGTTGACCAAATTAAAAAGATTCTGGACACTCATAGTACAAGACTAGAGGAAGTTCAACAATGAATCAGTGACCTGGAAGATGACAGAATGGAAAATGAAAGCATAAAAGAAAGAATAGGGAAAAAAATTGAAAAAATCAAAACGGACCTCAGGGATATGATAGATAATATAAAATGTCCTAATATAAGACTCATTGGTGTTCCAGAAGGGGAAGAAAAGGGTAAAGGTCTAGGAAGAGTATTCAAAGAAATTGTTGGGGAAAACTTCCCAAATCTTCTAAACAACATAAATACACAAATCATAAATGCTCAGCGAACTCCAAATAGAATAAATCCAAATAAACCCACTCCGAGACATATTCTGATCACACGGTCAAACACGGAAGAGAAGGAGCAAGTTCTGAAAGCAGCAAGAGAAAAGCAATTCACCACATACAAAGGAAACAGCATAAGACTAAGTAGTGACTACTCAGCAGCCACCATGGAGGCGAGAAGGCAGTGGCATGATATATTTAAAATTCTGAGTGAGAAAAATTTCCAACCAAGAATACTTTATCCAGCAAAGCTCTCCTTCAAATTTGAGGGAGAACTTAAATTTTTCACAGACAAACAAATGCTAAGAGAATTTGCTAACAAGAGACCTGCCCTACTGGAGATACTAAAGGGAGCCCTACAGACAGAGAAACAAAGAAAGGACAGAGAGACTTAGAGAAAGGTTCAGTACTAAAGAAATTCGGTATGGGTACAATAAAGGATATTAATAGAGAGAGGGGAAAAATATATATGGCAAACACAAACCAAAGGATAAGATGGCTGATTCAAGAAATGCCTTCACGGTTATAACGTTGAATGTAAATGGATTAAACTCCCCAATTAAAAGATATAGATTCGCAGAATGGATCAAAAAAAATGAACCATCAATATGTTGCATACAGGAGATTCATCTTAGACACAGGGACACAAAGAAATTGAAAGTGAAAGGATGGAAAAAAATATTTCATGCCAGCTACAGCCAAAAGAAAGCAGGTGTAGCAATATTAATCTCAGATAAAATAGACTTTAAATGCAGGGATGTTTTGAGAGACAAAGAAGGCCACTACATACTAATAAAAGGGGCAATTCAACAAGAAGAAGTAACAATCGTAAATGTCTATGCACCCAATCAAGGTGCCACAAAATACATCAGAGAAACACTGGCAAAACTAAAGGAAGCAATTGATGTTTCCACAATAATTGTGGGAGACTTCAAAACATCACTCTCTCCTATAGATAGATCAACCAGACAGAAGACCAATAAGGAAACTGAAAACCTGAACAATCTGATATATGAATTAGATTTAGCAGACATATACAGGGCATTACATCCCAAATTACCAGGATACACATACTTTTCTAGTGCTCATGGAACTTCCTCCAGAATAGATCATATGCTGGGACATAAAACAAGCCTCAGTAAATTTAAAAAGATTGAAATTATTCAAAGCACATTCTCTAACCACAATGGAATACAATTAGAAGTCAATAACCATCAGAGACTTAGAAAATTCACAAATACCTGGAGGTTAAACAACACACTCCTAAACAATCAGTGGGTTAAAGAAGAAATAGCAAGAGAAATTGCTAAATATAGAGAGATGAATGAACATGAGAACACAACATACCAAAACCTATGGGATGCAGCAAAAGCAGTGCTGAGGGGGAAATTTATAGCACTAAACGCATATATTAAAAAGGAAGAAAGAGCCAAAATCAAAGAACTAATGGATCAACTGAAGAAGCTAGAAAATGAACAGCAAACCAATCCTAAACCAAGTAGAAGAAAAGAGATAACAAGGATTAAAGCAGAAATAAATGACACAGAGAACAAAAAACAATAGAGAGGATAAATATCACCAAAAGTTGGTTCTTTGAGAAGATCAACAAGATTGACAAGCCCCTAGCTAGACTGACAAAATCAAAAAGAGAGAAGACCCATATAAACAAAATAATGAATCAAAAAGGTGACATAACTGCAGATCCTGAAGAAATTAAAAAAATTATAAGAGGATACTATGAACAACTGTATGGCAACAAACTGGATAATGTAGAGGAAATGGACAATTTCCTGGAAACATATGAACAACCTAGACTGACCAGAGAAGAAATAGAAGACCTCAACCAACCCATCACAAGCAAAGAGATCCAATCAGTCATCAAAAATCTCCCCACAAAGAAATGCCCAGGGCCAGATGGCTTCACAGGGGAATTCTACCAAACTTTCCAGAAAGAACTGACACCAATCTTACTCAAACTCTTTCAAAACATTGAAGAAAATGGAACACTACCTAACTCATTTTATGAAGCTAACATCAATCTAATATCAAAACCAGGCAAAGATGCTACAAAAAAAGAAAACTACTGGCCAATCTCCCTAATGAATATAGATGCAAAAATCCTCAACAAAATACTTGCAAATAGAATCCAAAGACACATTAAAAAAATCATACACCATGACCAAGTGGGGTTCATTCCAGGCATGCAAGGATGGTTCAACATAAGAAAATCAGTCAATGTATTGCAACACATTAACAATTCGAAAGGGAAAAATCAAATGATCATCTCAATAGATGCTGAAAAAGCATTTGACAAAATCCAACATCCATTTTTGATAAAAACACTTCGAAAGGTAGGAATTGAAGGAAACTTCCTCAATCTGATAAAGAGCATATATGAAAAACCCACAGCCAGCATAGTACTCAATGGTGAGAGACTGAAAGCCTTCCCTCTAAGATCAGGAACAAGACAAGGATGCCTGCTGTCACCACTGTTATTCAACATTGTGCTAGAAGTGCTAGCCAGGGCAATCCGGCAAGACAAAGAAATAAAAGGCATCCAAATTGGAAAAGAAGAAGTAAAACTGTCATTGTTGGCAGACGATATGATCTTATATCTAGAAAACCCTGAGAAATCGACGATACAGCTACTAGAGCTAATAAACAAATTTAGCAAAATAGCGGGATACAAGGTTAATGCACATAAGTCAGTAATGTTTCTATATGCTAGAAATGAACAAACTGAAGAGACACTCAAGAAAAAGATACCATTTTCAATAGCAACTAAAAAAATCAAGTACCTAGGAATAAACTTAACCAAAGATGTAAAAGACCTATACAAAGAAAACTACATAACTCTACTAAAAGAAATAGAAGGGAACCTTAAAAGATGGAAAAATATTCCATGTTCATGGATAGGAAGGCTAAATGTCATTAAGATGTCAATTCTACCCAAACTCATCTACAGATTCAATGCAATCCCAATCAAAATTCCAACAACCTACTTTGCAGACTTGGAAAAGCTAGTTATCAAATTTATTTGGAAAGGGAAGATGCCTCGAATTGCTAAACACACTCTAAAAAAGAAAAACGAAGTGGGAGGACTTACACTCCCTGACTTTGAAGCTTATTATAAAGCCACAGTTGTCAAAACAGCATGGTACTGGCACAAAGATAGACATATAGATCAATGGAATCGAATTGAGAATTCAGAGATAGACCCTCAGATCTATGGCTGACTGATCTTTGATAAGGCCCCCAAAGTCACTGAAATGAGTCGTAATGGTCTTTTCAACAAATGGGTCTGGGAGAGTTGGATATCCATATCCAAAAGAATGAAAGAGGACCCCTACCTCACACCCTACACAAAAATTAACTCAAAATGGACCAAAGATCTCAATATAAAAGAAAGTACCATAAAACTCCTAGAAGATAATGTAGGAAAACATCTTCAAGACCTTGTATTAGGCAGCCACTTCCTAGACTTTACACTCAAAGCACAAGCAACAAAAGAGAAAATAGATAAATGGGAACTCCTCAAGCTTAGAAGTTTCTGCACCTCAAAGGAATTTCTCAAAAAGGTAAAGAGGCAGCCAACTCAATGGGAAAAAATTTTTGGAAACCATGTATCTGACAAAAGACTGATATCTTGCATATATAAAAAAATCCTACAACTCAATGACAATAGTACAGACAGCCCAATTATAAAATGGGCAAAGGATATGAAAAGACAGTTCTCTGAAGAGGAAATACAAATGGCCAAGAAACACATGAAAAAATGTTCAGCTTCACTAGCTATTAGAGAGATGCAAATTAAGACCACAATGAGATACCATCTAACACCGATTAGAGTGGCTGCCATTAAACAAACAGGAAACTACAAATGCTGGAGAGGATGTGGAGAAATTGTAACTCTTATTCATTGTTGGTGGGACTGTATAATGGTTCAGCCACTCTGGAAGTCAGTCTGGCAGTTCCTTAGAAAACTAGAAATAGAGTTACCATTCGATCCAGCGATTGCACTTCTCGGGATATAACCAGAAGATCGGAAAGCAGTGACACGAACAGATATCTGCATGCCAATGTTCATAGCAGCATTATTCACAACTGCCAAGAAATGGAAACAACCCAAATGTCCTTCAACATATAAGTGGATAAATAAAATGTGGTATATACACACGATGGAATACTACATGGCAGTAAGAAGGAATGACCTCGTGAAACATATGACAACATGGATGAACCTTGAAGACATAATGCTGAGCGAAATAAGCCAGGCACAGAAAGAGAAATATTATATGCTACCACTAATGTGAACTTTGAAAAATGTAAAATGAATAGTTTATAATGTCGAATGTAGGGGAACTAGCAATAGAGAGCAATTAAGGAAGGGGGAACAGTAATCCAAGAAGAACAGATATGCTATTTAATGTTCTGGGGATGCCCAGGAATGACTATGGTCTGTTAATTTCTGATGGATATAGTAGGAGCAAGTTCACAGAAATGCTGCTATATTATGTAACTTTCTTGGGGTAAAGTAGGAACAGGTTGGAAGTAAAGCAGTTATCTTAGGTTAGTTGTCTTTTTCTTACTCCCTTGTTACGGTCTCTTTGAAATGTTCTTTTATTGTATGTTTTTCTTTTTTTTTCTTTTTTTTTTTTAATTTTTTTTCCATACAGTTGATTTAAAAAGGAAAAGAAGGTTAAAAAAAGAGAAGGAAAAACAAGGAAAAAAATATCTAGTGCCCCCTTGAGGAGCCTGTGGAGAATGCAGGGGTGTTGGCCTACCCCACCTCCATGGTTGCTAACATGACCACAGACATAGGGAACTGGTGGTTTGATGGGTTGAGCCCTCTGCCATAGGTTTTACCCTTGGGAAGACGGTTGCTGCAGGGGAGAGGCTAGGCCTCCCTATAATTGTGCCTGAGAGCCTCCTCCCGAATGCCTCTTTGTTGCTTGGATGTGGCCCTCTCTCTCTCTAGCTAAGCCAACTTGAAAGGTGAAATCACTGCCCTCCCCCCGACGTGGGATCAGACACCCAGGGGAGTGAATCTCCCTGGCAACGTGGAATATGACTCCCGGGGACGAATGTAGAGCTGGCATCGTGGGACGGAGAACATCTTGTTGACCAAAGGGGGATGTGAAAGGAAATGAAATAAGCTTCAGTGGCAGAGAGATTCCAAAAGGAGCCGAGAGGTCACTCTGGTGGGCACTCTTACACACAATTTAGACAACCCTTTTTAGGTTCTAAAGAATTGGGGTAGCTGGTGGTGGATACCTGAAACTATCAAACTACAACCCAGAACCCACGAATCTCGAAGACAATTGTATAAAAATGTAGCTTATGAGGGGTGACAGTGGGATTGGGAAAACCATAAGGACCGCACTGCACTTTGTCTAGTTTATGGATGGATGAGCAGAAAAATAGGGGAAGGAAACAAACAAACAGACAGAGGTACCCAGTGTTCTTTTTTACTTCAATTGCTCTTTTTCACTCTAATTATTATTCTTGTTATTTTTGTGTGTGTGCTAATGAAGGCGTCAGGGATTGATTTAGGTGATGAATGTACAACTATCTAATGGTATTGTGAACAATCGAAAGTTTGATTTGTTTTGTATGACTGCGTGGTATGTGAATATATCTCAATAAAAAAAAATTTAAAAAAAAAGCATATTACAAAGCTATGGTGGTCAAAATAGCATGGTGGGGCATAAAGATAGATACACCGACCAATGGAATCAAATTGAGAGTTCAGAAATAGATCCTCTCATCTATGGACAATTGCTTTTTGATAAGGTGGCCAAATCCACTAAACTGGGATAGAAGAGCCTCTTCAACAAATGTTGCCTGGATAACCGGATATCCATATCGAAAAGAATGAAATAGGACTCCTATCTCACATCTTACATAAAAATTGACTCAAAGTGGACCACAGGGAGAGGGTGGGGCAAGATACCAGAGGGATGAGGTGTGGAATTTAGTTAATCCTCTAGGACAGTTAGTGAATAACTAGGAACTGTATGGAACAGTGGTTTCAGGGACTTCTGTGACCAGCATGCATCACACACAATCTGGAATAGGTGGAATGGCTGAGGTTGCAGCAAAGAACCTAAGTTTCCCTGGGCAGGAGGTTGGCATCCCTCCCCCACAGGCATGGCAGAGTGTCTTGGAGCTGGTTCCCCAAGGGAAAAAGAAACAATCTGTGCTGGGAGCAAGGACAGGGGCTCAGCAGGCCCCAACTGCAGAATTAATTAACAAATTCTGACTGCTGAATAAAAGCTCCAAGGACAGATACACCAAGAGGGGGCATGAAAAGAACAGGAGAATTCGGTCAGCCAGAGAGGAGGAAGGTCTGACAGCAGCAACAACAACAAAGAAAAAGAAAAAAAAAAAAAGAGAGAGAGAGACTTTTGGAGTTGGAGGTGTACAGAATACTGGAAAAGGGCTCCAAGAAAAAGGGACACATAGAAACGGGTACCAGCTACAGCTCTTGCTTCCAAACCCAGGGAGCAGGGGTTTGGCTCTGAAAAGGGTTTTTTTCCTTCTTCTTTTCTTTCTTTAAGACTATTTTTTTTACTTTTCAATAGACTATCAGAGCTGCCAAAAGGCTCAGGCTTTAGCATTGCCCCAGGCAAGGGTGGAATTAAAGATGTCTGAGAATAACTATGCAGATGAAAGAGATAAGAATCTAAGGGGCATATCCTTAAATAGTCCATTCTGGGACTGACAAAACTTGGAGACTGGGGAAAGGCCTTGAAGAGAGATTTTTTTTACAACTATTCTAAGTACTCATTACAGAGAGCCTCTGATATTTGCAATTGGCAGCTGGACCCAGGCAAGGGCAGAGCTAAGATAGGTCTGAGAAACAAAGCAATAAGTCTAGTGGGGGAGATAATGCCCTAAAGGACATAATTTCCACAAGACAAGGGGGGACACGGTTCAGTTCAAGTGGTGGCCCTTATTCAGAGAACTCAGACCCCAGGGGTTTGATAACAGAAACAGCTTGAGTCAGCCATGCCCCTAGTAAGGACAGGGTCTGCAGAGAATTAAAAGCACCTCAACTTTTTACACTGGTGGGGAGCTTCAGGCTGACAAGTGACACCTGCTGGAAAGGATAGGAAAAGCACACAGTGTAGAGGCTTCACAGGAGGGTCTCACAATCTGCAGGGTCTCATTCTCAGGGAAATGTGATACAGAGTACACCTTCCTCATGAGAATTGGATCTGTCTGGACTGGGAAAATCTGAGTGGGGTGGGTCATATCTACAGAGACCCTCTCACAAAAAGGTTACATACAGGCAGGGCAAGAACCAGAAAAACAAGAGGTGAAAACTTCTGATCAACTAAACAGAAGCTATATTAGAAGTTTAGAATAAGTTGAACTGAACAACAAAGAACAGACAGAGAACAAAGACAACCAACAAGAAAACCCTAGGTAAAAAAGTGAAAACAAGCTCCAGAATAAACTAAACAAGAAAATCAGATGCCTAGACAGCTAAAAATAATGAGCCATACTAGGAAACATGGAAATATGGACCAGCCAAAGGAAAAACTAACACTTCAACTAAGATACAGGAATTGAAACAACTAATTAAAGATGTTCAAACAAATCCCCTAAATCAAATCAATGACCTGAAGAAAAATGTGGCAAAAGAAATAAATAATATAAAGAAGACACTGGATTACCATAAAGAAGAATTCATAAGCTTGAAAAAACAAATGGCAGAACTCATGGGAATGAAAGGCACAATAGAAGAGATGAAAAACACAAAGGAGATATACAACAATAGATTTGAAGAGGCAGAAGGAAGGATCAGTGAACTGAAAGACAGGATATCTGGAATCATACAAACAAAAAACAGATAGGGTAAAGAATGGAAAAATAAAAGCAAATCTTAGGGAACTAAATGAAAACATGAAGTGCTTGAATATATGTGCTGTGGTATCCCAGAAAGAGAAGAGAAGGAAAAAGTGGCAGAAAGAATAATAGAAGAAATAATCACTGAAAATTTCACAACTCATGAAAGACATAAAATTACAGATTCAAGAAGTACAGCATACTCCAAACAAAATAGATCCCAATAGACCAAATCCAAGACACTTACCGATCAGATTGTCCTATGTCAAAGCAAAGAGAGAATTCTGAAAGTAGCAAAAGAAAAGCAATCCATCACATACAAGGGAAGCTTGATAAGAGTATGTATGGATTTCTCCGCAGAAACCATAGAGGCAAGAAAGCAATGGTATGATATATTTAAGATAGTGCCAACCAAGAATTCTATATCCTGCAAAACTGTCCTGGAAAAATAAGGGAGAGTTTTAAATATTTTCAGACAAACATATACTGAGAAACTTTGTGAATAAGAGACCTGCACTACAAGAGATATGAAAGGGAGTGCTAGAGGCTGATAGGAAAAGACAGGACAGACAGGTTTGGAGAAGAGTGTAGAAATGAAGACTATCAGGAAGGGTAAAAGGAGACAGAGAAACAAATAAGATATGTGTGCCAGTTTGAATGTATTATGTCCCCCAAAACACCATTATCTTTGATGTAATCATGTGAGCAGATGTATCAGTGTTAATTAGATTGTAATTCTTTGAGTGTTTCCATGGAGATGTGCTTCATCCAACTGTGGGTGATGACTCTGATTGGATAGTTTCCATGGAGATGTGGCCCCACCCATTCAACATGGGCCTTAATTAGTTTACTGGAGCACTACATAAGCTCAGACAGAAGAAGCAAGCTTGCTACAGCCAAGAGGGACACTTCAAAGAAGCACAGGAGCTGCAGATGAGAGACAGTTTGAAGACAGCCATTGAAAGCAGACTCTTGCTCAGAGAAGGTAAGAGAGGATAAATGTCCCAAGAGCAACTGAGAGTGACATTTTGAAGAGGAGCTGTGGTCTAGAGAGGAACATCCTGGGAGAAAGCCATTTTGAAACCAGAACTTGGAGCAGACACCAGCTATGTGCCTTCCCAGCTAACAGAGGTTTTCCAGATGCCATTGGCCATCCTTCAGTGAAGGTACCTGATTGTTGATGTGTTACCTTGGACACTTTATGGCCTTAAGACTGTAAGTTTGTAACCAAATAAACCCCCTTTATAAAAGCCAATCCATTTCTGATGTTTTGCATCCTGGCAGCATTAGCAAACCAGAACAATATGACATATGAAATCCAAAAGACAAAATGGTAGAAGAAAATACTGCCCTGACAGTAATAACACTAAATATTAATGGATTAAATTCCCCAATAAAAAGACATAGACTGGCAGAATGGATTAAAAAACAGGACTCATCTATAGGCTGTCTAAAAGAAAATCACTTTAGACACAGGGACAAAAGTAGATTGAAAGTAAAAAGTTGGGAAAAAATATTTCATGCAAACAACAACCATAAAAAAGCAGGAGTAGCTATATTAGTATCAGACAAATAAGATTCAAATGTAAAACAATTAAAAGAGACAAAGAAGAACATTATATATTAATAAAAGGGACAATTCATCAAGAAGACATAACAATCATAAATATTTATGCACCAAGCCAGAGTCCCCCCAAAATACATGAGACAAACACTGACAACACTGAAAGGAGAAGTAGATACCACTACAATAATTTTTGGAGACTTCAATACCCCACTCTCATCAATGGATAGAACATCTAGACAGTAGAGTAATAAGGAAACAGAGATGTTGCATTATATGATAAATGAACTAGACTTGACAGATACTTATAGAACACTACACTCCACATTAGCAGAATACACATTTTTCTCAAGTGCTCATAGATCACTGTCTAGGATAGATCACATGATGTGTCACAAAGCAAGTCTCAACAAATTTAAAAATATTGATATTATACAAAACACTTTCTCAAATCATAATGGAATGAAGTTGGAAATCAATAACAGGCAGAAGGTCAGAAAATTCACAAATATATGGAAGCTAAATGACACACTCTTAAACATCCAGTGGATAAAGGAAAGAATTACAAAAGAAATTAGTAAATACCTTGAGACAAATGACAATGAAAACATAACATATCAAAACCTATGGGATGCATCAAAGGTGGTGCTGAGAGGGAAATTTATTGCCCTAAACATCTATATTAAAAGAGAAGAAGGAGCAAAAATTGAGGAATTAACTGTTCACCAGAGAAAGAACAGCAAACTGACCCCAAAGCAAACAGAAGGAAAGAAATAACAATGAAATTAGAGCAGAAATAAATGAAATTGAGAACAGGAAGACAATAGATATAATCAACAAAATCAGAAGTTGGTTCTTTGAGACAATCAATAAAATCAATGGACCTTAGATAGGCTAACAAAGAGAGAGAGAGAAAGGGAGAGAGAGATTGAGAGCACAAGCTAGCTGATGAAATAAATACAATCAGAAATGGGAAAGGGGACATAACTACTGACCCCATAGAAATAAAGGAGATTATGAGAGGATACTGTGAGTAACTACATGCTAATAAACTAGACAACTTAGATGAAATGGACAAATTCCTATAAAAGTATGAACAATCAACATTGACTCAAGAAGAAATAGATGACCTCAACAAACCAGTCACAAGTGAAGAGAGTGAGTCAGTTATTAAAAAGCTCCCAAAAAAGAAAAGCCCAGGAACAGATGGCTTCACATTTGAAATCTACCAAGCATTCAAGAAAGAATTAGTACTAATCCTGCTCAAGCTCTTCAAAAAAACTGAAGATGAGAGAAAGCTACCTAACTCATTCTATGAAACCAACATCACCCTAATATCAAAGAAAGACTACAAAAGATACTACAAAAAGAAAATAATAGACCAACATCTTTAATGAATATAGATGCAAAAATCCTCCACAAAATACTCACAAATCAAATCCAGCAGCACATTAAAAGAATTATACACCATGACCAAATGGGATTTTTCCAGGTACACAAGGCTGGTTTAACACAAGAAAATCAATTAACATAATACACCACATAAGTAAGTCAAAGCAAAAGAACCACATGATCACCTTGATCCATGCCAAAAAGGTATTTGACAAAATTCAACATCCTTTCTTTAAGAAAACACTCAAAAGGATAGGAATAGAAGTGAACTTTCTCAATATGATAGAGGCAATATATGAAAAACCCACAGCTGACATCATACTCAATGAGGAAAGACTGAAAGCTTTCCCTCTAAGATCAGGAACAAGACAGGGATGACCACTGTCACCATGGTTATTTAACATAGTGCTGAAAGTTCAAGCTAGAGCAACTAGGCAAGGAAAAGAAATAAAAGGCATCCAAACTAGAGAGGAAAAAGTAAAACTTTCACTGTTTGCAGATGAGAAAATCCATAAAAACCTAGAGCAAAGCTACTGGAGCTAATCAATGAATATAGTAAAGTGGCAGGGTACAAGATCAACATGCAAGAATCTGTAGTGTTCCTATACACAAGTAATGAGAAATAGGAGGAGGAAATCAAGAAAAAAAATTCATTTACAACAGCAACCAAAAGAACCAAGTATTTAGGAATAAACTTAACCAGGGCCACAAAAGACCTACACACAGAAAACTATGTGAAACTGATAAAAGAAATCAAACAGGACCTAAAAAAATGAAAGATCATACCATGTTCATGGATTGGAAGACTAAATATAGTTAAGATATCAATTCTATTTAAACTGATTTATAGATTCAATACAATACCAATTAAAATCTCAATAACTTACTTTGCAGAAACAGAAAAACCAATAACCAAATTTATTTGGAAGGGCAGGGTGCCCCAAATAGCCAAAAATATCTTTAGAAACAGGAATGAAGTGGGAGGTCTCACACTACCTGACTTTAAAGCATACTACAAAGCTACAGTGGTCAAAACAGCATGGTACTAGCATAAAGATAGATATACTGACCAATGGAATCAAATTGAGTGCTCAGAAAAAGACCCTGTCATCTATGGATGATTGATCTTTGATAAAGCAGTCAAGCCAAAGCAACTGGGACAGAGCAGACTCACCAATAAATGGTGTTTGAGAACTGGATATCCATATCCAAAAGAATGAAATACAACTCCTGTCTCACACCTTATATAAAGATTAACTCAAATGGATCAAAGACCTAAACATTACTGCTAAGACCTTAAAACTTTTAGAAGAAAATGTAGGGAAATATCTTAAAAATTTTGTGATAGGAGGTGGTTTCCTAACCTCAAAGCATAAACAGTGAAAGAAGAAATAGATAAATGGTATCTCCTCAAAATTAAACACTTTCGTACATCAAAAGACTTTGTCATAACAGTTAAAAGGCAGCCTACGTAATGGGAGACAATACTTGGAAACCACATATCAGATGACGGTTTAATATCAAGAATATATAAAGAGATCCTGCAATTCAACATCGGAAAGGCAAACAACCCAATTTAAAAATGGGGAAAAGACATAGACACTTTTCTGAAGAGGAAATACAAATGGCTCAAAAACATACGAAAAAATGCTCAACTTCACTGGCTATTGGGGAAATGCAAATCAAACCCACAATGATGTATTATCTCACACACCAGGTTATCTGCAAAAGGTGAAAGATTTACTTTTTCCTCTCCAGTTTGGATGCCTTTTATTTCTTTTGCTTGCCTAATTGCTCTAGCTTGAACTTTCAGCACTATGTTGAATAACCATGGTGACAGTGGTCATCCCTGTCTTGTGCTAGAGAGGATATGGAGAAAAAGGTACAATTATTCACTGTTGGTGGGAATGTAGAATGGTGCAGCCACTCTAGAAGGTTCCTCAGGAAGCTGAGTATAGAATTGCCATATGATCTACCAATTCCATTACTGGGTATATACTCAGAAGAACTGAAAGCTAAGACACAAACAGACATTTGTATAAACTGATGCTTATAGCAGCATTATTCACAATTATCAAGAGATGCAAACAGCCCAAACGTCCAGCAACGGACCAGTGGATAAACAAACTATGGTATACACCTACAATGGAATATTATGCAGCTGTAAGACAGAACCAAGTCATGGAATACATAACCACATGGATGAACCTTGAGGATGTTATGTAGCGCAAAGTCAGCCAGAAACAAAAGGACAACTACTGTATGGTCTCACTGATTTGAACTAACATTAATGAGTAAATTTTAAGAGTTAAAGCTGAGAACACAAGTTATCAGGAGACAGAAAGAGAGTAGAGATGGGGCGTTTGATGCTGAAGGAGTACAGAATGTTCAATAGTATTGATTGTATAGATCAAGAAATTGTTAGCACAATACTATGTGATGGTAGCACAATATTGTAAGTACACTGAACAAAGTTGTCTGTGAGTAAAGTTGAAAGAGGAGGGCTAGTGGCATGTAAGACACCAGAAGGAAAGATACACGATGAAGACTGGGACAGCATAACAGTCCCTGTTACATTCATAACAGTGAAACCTAGAGTGGTCAATGATGGTGACTAAATGTACAAACATAAAAATGTTATTACATGTGGGAGAACAAATGAATGTCAACCTTGCATGGTGTTGAAAAAGGGATGGTATTAGGGAAAACATACAATCAATACAAACTGGAGTCTATGGTTAACAGTAGCATTGTAATATGATCCCATTAAATGTAACAAAGTCAATATACAAAAGCTAAATGTCTATGAGAGGGGGATATAAGGGAGGGATATGGGATTCTTGGTATTGGTGTTGTTTGACCTTATTGTATTGTATTGTATTTTTCTTTTATCTTTTTTATTATTGTTTTATAAAAAATTTTTGGAGTAATGAATATGTTCAGGTGCTGATTGTGGTGATGAATGCACAACTATATGATGATACTGTGAACAACTGATTATACACTGTGGATGATTGTATGGTATGTCAATATATCTCTATAAAATTGCAGGGAAAAATATAAACATAGGGATACAAGTCATGGAGAAAATGTGGAGAGAGGGATGTACTTATTCACTATTGGTGGGGAAGTACAATGCTGTAGCCTATCTGGAGAACAGTGTGATGGTTCCACAGGAAGCTAAGTATGTGGGTGCCATAAGGTCCTGCAACCTCATTATGGGGTACATACTTGGATGATGTGAGAGCAGGTAATGAATGGACATTTGCACGCTGGTGTTTTTGGTGGCAGTATTCACAATTGACAATGGATGGAGGTGGCCTGAGGGTACCTCAACTGATTAACAGAATGGTGAATTGTGGTATATTCATACAATAGAATATTGAGCAGTTGCAAGAAGGAACGAAGTTGTGAGACATGCAATTAGGTGAATGGATCTTGAGGACAGAATTTTGAGTGAAGTTTGAGTGAAGTACACCAGAAATGAAAAGACAAACACTGTAACACCTCACTAATATGGACTAACTATAATGGGTAAATGCTGAGAATTGAATCTTAAAGCATAGGTTATCAGGGGAATGCTTATTGTAATGGTCCCTAGATTATAAGCTCTTACAGCAGTCACAACTTTTCCTGTGTTGTAATGGTTAGCTCCAAATTCTGAGATGCTGAGGTTTTTGTATATAACCTGGTCAGTCCTTGGAACTCTGGATGTCTGTGTGATACCTGAAACTCAGAGCTAGAGCTCAGTAGCTATGAATGCCAGTATTACCTCATACAGTAACTGTTTAAAAAGCTGAAAAATAGTTCAGACTTCAATTAAAGATAAGTATGAAGCAGATCTGGTTAGGACTAAGGCAAATCAGGCCAAAGGGTAAAGGATGATACTATGTTTTAAAACTTCAACTTCTGTGTGAGACCAAGGGAAGAGATGTTTATTTGGTAGAGTATCTATATTTTCTGTAGCACCCAAAATAATTTAACTCGTACAGTCAGTTTATTCAAACACCATAATTACATGGAACTTTGAATAGGAAGTGAGATCTGGTATATTTGTACAGGTTAGTGTGAAATTTGGATACATCCCAAAGTAATTTGGGCAGAGAACAAAAATGTATTTCCAGGGCCCCCTTGGGAAACTGGGGGAAAATGCAGAAATGTTGGATTTCCCTACCTGGGTTATTACTGATATTCTCATAAACATTGAGGAGTATCAATTTAGTAGGCCAAGCCCTTGATCTTGGGGCTTGCCCTTATGAAGCCTTTTACTGCAAATGAGAGGCTAAGCCTACCTATAATTGTGCCTCAGACTCTTCCCCAGAGAACCTCTTTATTGCTCAGATGTAGCCTCTCTCTCTCTCTAAGCCACCTCAGCAGGTGAACTCACTGTCCTCCCCCCTATATGGGACATAACTCCTGGGGATGAGCCTGGACCCGGCATCGTGGGATTGAGAAAATCTTCCTGACCAAAAGGTGGAAGTAAAATGAAACAAAATAAAGGTTCAGTGGCTGACAGATTTCAAATGGAGTCGAGAGGTCACTCTGGAGGTTATTTTTATGCATTATATAGATATCCCTTTTTAGTTTTTAGTGTATTGTAGTAGCTACAATGAAATACCTGAAACTGTTGAACTGCAACCCAGTAGCCTTGATTCTTGAAGATGATTTTATAACTACATAGCTTACATGGGTTGATGGTGTGATTATGAAAACCTTGTGGCTCACACTCCCTTTATCCAGTTTATGAGTAGAAAAATGGGGACAAAAATTAAATGAAAAATAGGGTGGGATGGGGGATTAAATGCTTTGGCTGTTCTTTTTTACTTTTATTTTTATTCTTATTTTTATTTATTTTTTTGAGCAAGGAAAATATTCAAAAATTGATTGTGGTGATGAATGCACAACTATATGATGGTACCGTGAACAGTTTTTTATACACTGTGGATGATTGTATGCTATGTGAATTTATCTAAATAAAACTGAATTTTTTAAAAATGGATCAAAGATGTAAAATTAAAGCTAAGACCATAAAACTCTTAGAAGAAAATGTGGGGAAGTATCTTAAAGATCTGTGATAGGAGGTGATGTCCTAGACATACCCAAAACACAAGCAGTGAAAGAAGAAACAGATAAATGGGATCTCCTCAAAACCGAATACTTTTGTGCTTCAAAGGAGTTTGTCAAGAAAGTAAAAAGGCAGCCTTCTCAATGGGAGACAATATTCAGAAACCACGTATCTGATAAGGGTTTAATATCCAGAATATATAACGAGATCCTACAACTCGACAACAGAAAGACAAACAACCCAATTTTTAAATGGGCAAAAACATGGATAGATACTTTTCTAAAGAAGAAATACAAATGGCTCAAAAGCCTATGAAAAAATGCTCAACTTCTCTAGGTATCAAGGAAATGCAAATCAAAACCACAATGAAATATCTTTTCATGCCTACTAGAATGGCCATTATCAAAAAACAGAAAACTATAAGTGCTGGAGAGAATGTGGAGAGAGTGGCACACTTATTCACTGTTGGTGGGAATGTAGAATGGTGCAGCCACTCTGGAAGGCAGTTTGGTGGTTCCTCAGGAAGCTGAGTATAGAATTGCCATATTATCCAGCAATCCCATTACTAGGTATATACTCAGAAGAACTGAAAGCAGGGACACAAACAGACATTTGCACACTGATGTTTATAAAGTCTCCACCTATTAGAACTTAAATGAGGATTAAATTATTTTAATCATGTAATGCACTTAGTGAGAAGAGAACACAATAAATGTTAAGCAGCCAACACATTTTAGTTATTATTTAAGCATAAATAAATTTATTAATGTTTATTAAAATATTATGGGGTAATAGTCTATGGTTCTGGAAAACAGTAAACTATAGAGATAGAAAACAACACTGGGATTGGGGTGAGGCCAGTGGGTGACTACAAAGGAGCAGCATGAGAGAGCTGGGGGTATGATGAAACTATCCTATATCACTCTGGTGGTGGATTATGCCTTTAGACGTTTGTGAAAATCCCTACAGCTGTACACTTCAAAGAGTCAATTTGCAGTATGTAAATTTAAAAATAAAAGGCTGTTTGATACTCATATAATCATTGGAATGGTTGGAGAGCTAGGCCTGGAAATTGAGCAGACATGAAGAAGGCTGGCCAATAGCCAGGACCATAGCCCAAATCATTCAGAGGTGACAGTGTACCTTTACTGCTGGATCCTGGATGCCACAGATTGCAACATCAGCATCATAAGGGGCATAACCCAGGAGAAGTTGCCATTAGGATTCACTGATGCTTCTCTCTCTGGAGACTGGATATTGACACCTCCATGGAAATCACCTACCACCAGAGAAGATTTTCTTCTCCTATATCTTGGGCCACTAGTTCTAATTCAAAGTCCAAGGGGGGAATGCAAAGGATTAGACAGTCCTGTATCACCTGCTAATATATTAGCTACAAGGGAGGCTGGAAAAATGAGTTATCTCTTCCAGCTTTATTGTAGGAGGTTATCTCTTTCAGCTTTGTTGTAGCAGGTAAAAGCTACCCCTGACAGGATTAATAAAGTAGGGAATTATCTCCCAAATAGGGATAGGTTCAGATGCATAAATAAATAAATAAATAAATAAATAAATAAAACATAGTAAACATGTTGTGCTGGTTTGAATGTATTATATCCCCCAAAACTCTATTTTCTTTGATGTAATCTTCTGTGGGCCGATGTATCAGTGTTGATTACATTGTAATTCTTTGAGTGCTTCTGTGGAGATGTGCCACACCCAACTGTGGGTGATGACTCTGATTGGATAATTTCCATGGAGGTGTTACCACACCCAAGGGTGTGTCTAAATTAAATCACTGTAGCCATATAAATGAACTGACAAACAGAAGGAACTCAGTGCAGCTGTGAGTGACATTTTGAAGAGGAGCTACAGCCAAGAGGGACACTTTGAAGAATGCACAGAAGCTGAGAGTAGCTGCAGATGAGAGACAGTTTGAAGACAGACGTTGAAAGCAGACTCTTGCTCTGGAGAAGCTAAGAGAGGACAAACACTCCAAGAGCAACTAAGAGTGACATTTTTGAGGAACTGAAGCCTAGAGAGGAACATCCTGGGAGAAAGCCATTTTGAAACCAGAACTTTGGAGCAGACGCCAGCCACGTGCCTTCCCTGCTAACGGAGGTTTTCTGGACACCACTGGCCATCCTCCAGTGAAAGTACCCGATTGTTGATGGCTTACCTTGAACACTTTATAGCCTTAAGACTGTAACTTTGCAACCAAATAAACTCCCTTTATAAAAGCCAATCCATTTCTGGTGTTTTGCATTCCAGCAGCATTAGCAAACTAGAACACATGTCAATGGTAGTTTTCCATAAATACTTGTTGAATCAGATTTACAGCAGAGAACTGAATTTGAGCCTTTTTAAAAGGGGTAAAGCACTCGTCAACAAATAACTTTAATTGTAATGACTGCCTAGTTGTTTTTTTCCAATTTTAGTATAAACTAGCGTTTAATGAGAAGTAGTAATATATACTGGAAATAGAACTAAAGAAGGTATCCATAATTCTTGAATTCATAAACAAAGCTCTTGACTCCCTGAAGGCTTTACTCTCAAATCTATAAAAGAAGATTATCAAAGGATTTTTGTGAGAGTAAAATGATGGGGAAATTTATAAAATAATTTTTATAACTCTAGAATCCTATATAAATAAAATCCTGTTAAATTATTTAATCCCTATGTACTGGAAGGGGAGGATCTCCAAGATATGTTTGCTGGAGAAGAAATTTCTATCCTTCTCCCTCATATTCCCAGCCATTCCATGGGTCCAGGGGCCAAATACCATTCACACTCCCACACTCTATCTCCACCACTTTCTAGCTACACTTCAGCCTCCCATAAGAGGAGGAATTGCTAATGTTATTAGCCTCACTCCTGAGTCAAATTTTACTAATAAGAGAGGGAAAGTGTGAAGAGGATGTTGACTTTTTCCTCTACTTAGATCTGTATAGTTTGAATTGCTACAGTAAGCATGTACTCATGTACTATGTGTGAGTGTTTATTAGATTTTAATACATAGAAAAATAACTAGCTGAATCTCAGAAAACCAGGGAACAACAAATTTTATATATAACAGCTTCCCTTAAGTAAATGTATGGCCTTATTTGAAACAAACAACCCCCTGCCCCAAGAACAATAAAATTCTATAAGAAATATGAGAATCTGTGATAAGAAGTCATTGAAAGAAGATAATAAGAGATAAAATACAAAATAATTGATCTAAGTTTTGCATGTCTTGGTTTGCTTGACTATTGAACAATATGCAATTTGAGGGATGGATAGGGGATTATGAATTCTTTGAGGGCAAAAGTGAGGTTGCAGCTTGCTATTCAAGAACTGATGTTTTTCTTCGGAAGTCAGGTGCATTATTCACAAGTGCTATTCATCATATATACATGCCTATTATATATACATATTTGGATGTATATACACACAATAAACACTCAAATATATTGTTATTGAGCTTTCCAAAAGCCAGAGCCAGGACTTAGCCATCTTTGTATCCACAGTAACTAGAACAATATCTGGCACTTAGTTGTCAACACAAATTTTCTGAACAATATATGTAAATAATACAGCTACTGAGTCAAGACTCACCATGTAGTCACATAATACATCATCACATAATCTTTACAATAACTTACTAGGTAGGTAGTATTATACCCACTATACAATTGAGGTAACTGGGTAAATGCTCAAGGTCACACCTTTACTAAGTGGCATAATTTGAATTTTAATCCCTGGCTGACTCCAAAGCCCATGCCCTGAAACTCTATGCTATACACTTACACACATAACCATACACACAATCTCAGAGTGGCCTGGCTAAGACTTTCGGACAACTTTGGAATGTTGAAAGTACTAAAATCCTTCAATCTGTTTGTTGCCTCTTTCCACCAAGGTGCACTACAGTTGATTCCATGCTACTAAGTTAAATGAAAACACCCCCTAATAAACAGCAAAGGCTGAATGCCCCTATAAGCAGAGATTGATTTGGGAAGGTAAATAAGAAATGACCCAAGATAAAAGCACAGAAAGGATTAAATTAATTTACTCCCGATTCTTCTGAGGTCTGCTTAAATCCTGGTAATGTGCCCTGATAGGCCCGTAATGTAATCGATATCTATTACATTTGTTTGCCTGACACCTCTTTCACCTCATTCTGGTAACAACAACCTACTTTTTTTCTATGCACTCCTACTCTATTGAGCCTTAATGGTACTGGCCAATCAAAAGGTGAGCACATGGTCAAGGCTATGACACCCTAACTTCCCACCGCAATTGGCCCAGTGCAGGTTCCTGGCCCAAGCTTGCAATAACCCTCTTTCTCTTAGGATCTGAAAACTGAGAGGAGTCAAAGATGGATAAAAGGAATTTGGAGCTGAGGCATTTCAAAGATAGTGCCCTGAAAAGATTTTCCTTGAGTTCTCACCATAGAGTTCCCTGGAGCCACCCTGGCTTCTGTCCTTCACAAGGTCTTGACTTTTTTTTAACTCTTCCTTTGATCCTTAACGTGTATTTATACTTTTGATTCATTCCCATTTTTGGCCTAACCTCACTAGAGCCAGTCTTTATTCCTTGCAACCAAAACCACCTTAATGTTGCACATATTTTACACAGCCTAGCCCTTCCCATATGATAGGCTCTTAATAAATGAGTCAATTTCATATTGTAAGGCTTTCTTAAGGAAAAAAAAGTTGAAAATGCCTTGCAAAATAAAATTCTCCTTCACACCTATGACAAATGCCTTTTCACAGATGGCAAAGGTCAAAGAACAAATGCTAACATATAAAAGACTTTTGCAACACATTAGTTTCCTAAGAAAATTAAGGGTGAGCAAAAAACAGAAGAGTACATGGAAAATTTGAATTGCAGAAGTATAGAATTTGTTCAATAACCAGGTTGGGGTTTGCACCTGCAGTGCACAGTGGCAGGCAACTAACATGGAGCTGGAAAGCAATTGAGTGCAAGGGTTTTGCAACAAAACCTTTGCCTTCCTGAGCTATCACACTCCAATGTGATAGTTCTACAGAGAGAGTCTACCTCACTACCAATGTGACTTAACTTCATGACTCAGTAAAAGAATTTTTAATCACCTTTCAGTAGCGTTCCTTGGCATTCCTACATAAGAAATATGCAGAGAAGGCTTTTCTGTTTGCCAAAACAGTGATTTCCATAATGGAAATTACTTATTCTGCATTTATTATTTATATCACTTACACTTTGCAGGGCATCAAGTTTATAAAAAATGTATTCTCTCAACCCCCTACCATTCACAATTTAAAAATTGCCTACAGCCAGAGAATACAATTAAATCTCAAAATTAACATACTTTTTTCTGTTTGAATTATAAAACATCAGTAAGTTTTCACTTACTTTTTCAACCTCCTTCAATCTTAGAAATTAAATTTCCTTAACTTTTTTCTAACACCTGGGAGATTTTAGTGTGTGATTTCTGCTTTTCTTTACCCATCAAAGAATTGATAACAGTTATCAAATACTGTATTGGGTCACTGATGAAACTGACATCAATCATATTGCCAGCTTGCTACCTTAATTAATAAGTATTAGAAATGATCTTTACACTCTAGCAGAAAAAAAAAAAAAAGCCTCTCCTGAGGTAGGTTAACTACTGGGGTTCAGCAGAGAAGCTTTATTATCATGTCCTATATCTAAAGTGTCCCCATTACCAGTGCAGAGCTAATCCTTGATTTTACCCAACTGCATACCTGCTGTCTTAGTCTCCCAGCTAAAAAATATATACCATACAATGAGTTGGCTTGAACAACAGGAATGTATTAGCTCATAGTTTTGAAGCTAGAATTCCAAAATCATGGCATCAGCAAAGCAATGCTTTCTCCCAGAAGAATGTGGGAAAATCTTCCGGGAGACTGCCAGTTATCTTCAGTCCTTGACCTTTCCAGCATCATGTGACAGTTCACACAGCAATGTCCTCTCCTTTCTCTTCTAGTTCCGCTGAATCCCAGCTTCTGGCTGTTCCCTGTGGCTTCTTTCTGTCTGACTCTCACTCTGCTTATAAAGGACTCTAGTAATCCGGATTAAAACCCAACCTGATTTAGTTGGGCCACACCTTAACTGAAGGAACATCTTGAAGAGATCTTGTTAACATTAGGTCCACACCCATCAGAATGTGGACCAAGAACAAGAACATGTCCAAACTGTGGTACACAATTCAATCCACCAAACCTACAAATCCAAATTTCTTCTCTTTTCTTTCTTTCTGCCTCTTCTCTCTTTCTTCCTCTTTCCTTTCCCCTTACCCTGCCCCCCACCTCAGTTTCAGAATGTTCTTTTCCAATTTCATGGATCAGATAATCCAAGCTCAACAAATTAACTCCAAAAGAGAGACAAACACAGGAAGAGAAAACAGTCATGATATATGAGGTGTTAAAAGCCCCCTTAGTGATTCTTGCTGATGTTCTCACAAACATTGGGGACTGACGGCTTGATGTGCTGAGCCCTCTGTCTTGGTGCTGGCCTCTATGAAGCTTGTTGCTGCATGGAGAGAGGCTATAAATGTGCTTATAATTGTGCCTAAGAGTCTCCCCCTGAGTGCCTCTTTGTTGCTCAGATGTGGCCCTCTCTCTCTCTAACTAAGCCACCTTGGCAGGTGATTTCACTGCCCTCCCCCCTATGTGGGACCTGACTCCCAGGGAAGTAAATCTCCCTGGCAATGCAGGATATAACTCCCAGGAATGAATCTGAATCCAGCATTGTGGGATTGAGAACATCTTGATCAAAAGGGTGATAAGAAATGAAACAAAATAAAGCTTCAGTGGCTGAGAGATTTCAAATGGAGCCGAGAGGTCACTCTGGTGGGCATTCTTATGCATTATATAGATAACACTTTTTAGGTTTTAATAATTGGAATAGCTAGAAGTAAAGACCTGAAACTACCAAACTCCAATCCAGTAGCCTTCACTCTTGAAGACAATTGTATAACAATGTAGCTTACAAGGGATAACAGTGTGACTGTGAAAACCTTGTGGATCGCACTCCCTTCATCCAGAGTATGGATGGATGAGTAGAAAAAATGGGGACAAAACCTAAATGAAAAATAGGGTGGGATGGGAGGAAGGGTGATTTGGGTGTTCTTTTTTTATTTTTATTTTTTATTCTTATTCTGAGTCTTTCCGGTGTAAGGAAAATGTTCAATAATAGATTGGGGTGATGAATGCACAACTATAAGATGGTACTGTGAAAAGTTGATTGCACACACATGGATGATTGTATGGTATGTGAATATATCTCAATAAAACTGAATTTTAAAAAAAAAGCCCCCATAGTGTTTTTTCCACTTGTGTAACAGCATTGCCCCAATATTCTCATCAGTAATAACCAGAAGAGAAGGCTAAGGCATGGTCTTCACAGATCATCTCTGTTAAAATACAGCTGCCATGGTAAATTAGCACACAAATTAATATGTTGGGGTGGTTCGTGTGCTAGGGATGAAAAACCAGGCAGTAAGTAGCATATACCTCAGTATTCAGCTCTGATGTGATCAGATCATCATTGGAATCACAGATTTAAAGGCAGGAATGAAAGAATAGGGTGGTATAAGATGTAAGTTATAATTAGGAGGGAGATTAAGTAAGATGTAAGATGTACAGTAAGATGAATTGCTCAATGAGAATGGCAGGGATAGATCCATGTTCATGTGGTACACAAAGTTACAAATAAAAAAAAACTTGGTACAAAAGTGAATATTTATTTACAATAAGAAAAGTAATCAAATTACTATTTTTAAAAAGCTAACACATATCAAAAATAAAATAACATTTCTTATGGATTAACTGACCAACAGACCTTTCTAATACTTTTTTCTACATTTTTTCATCTGCATACTCTTTGATCATCTCTTAAAATGTCAACACTGGTCAGATTTTCTATATAGAGGATAAAAAGGTAATATAATCTTTCCTCTAGCATGGTTGACCGATTTTCTTTTTTTTTTTTTTTTTTTAATTACTGATAGATTCTGAAAGTTTCTTATAATTTCAAAACTATCTAATTATTTTAGTATTGTTTTCAAATTTAAGAAAACTTCCATCAGTTTCTTTCATCTAAGACTAATTTCTGGTTCTATACATTTCAAACCTTGTTTCTTCCCACTACCTGCATACTTTCAGTGCCAAAGACACAATCACATCACAATATGTTTTCTAGTCCCTGCATCTTTAAGTCAAGCTGCCTGGCAAGTCCCACATAAGGATGGTAGCTTTGGTTTTCAAACTATATGTTAAATGTAGAGCTCACATCAATAGCTGTTTTTCTTTTTACAACATTTTTCTCTAACCAAGTCACAAGAAAGAGAACCATTCAGAGTATCTGGCAAATCTACATCCATTTTGAAATGTATGTTAAGTGGGGTAAATCACATGAATTTGCCAATAATTTCTTCCTCACCAGAGCAATTGTTTCTTGTGATTTGGCTTTCTTCCAAGACTTTTTAGATGCAGAGCTGACCAAATTATCCTGTTATTCAGAAAATTCAATGAAACATTAGATCATATTTATTTTTAATAATTAAATCCATGCCCAGTTGCCGAACAAGAAAAGCATGCCTTCTAATGCAAATCAAAATCAGTTTTAAAAAAACATTGCTCAGAAACAGTGCATGTAATGAACCAGAATATCTTACATTTAAAGCTACACATAGAATGTAAGCAACTACCAATGCCTTAATTTGCAGGGTTAGGGGGAAGTCCTGCCATTCATGTTATTTCATTCTATTCTTATAAAATGTTGTTCTGCCATAAACTATACAATTAATTTACTAAGGAATTAATATTTCCCCAAATGACCAATTTAGAAGCTAAAGTTTAAAACTACAAAGTAAAAACAATATTTCCATAGAAGTAATTGAAAGCATCTATTCACACTATTCTTAGGATGGCTATGAAGTTTCTGATTTGTGTCACAATCATTATATAAAATTTAAAATACTAAAGACTTCTTACTCTGAATTTAACTTTACTAAAATGTAGAGTAAATACTTCTATATTACTCATCTTGTCCTTTAGTAGATTCTTAAAGGAAAAAAAATGTTTAGTTTAAGCAAAATATGTTTTAAAATTTGTTTTGATTGCAAATAGCAGTCAAATATTATCAAAGGTATTTGTACTCAAGCTTTAGAATTATCTGGGGAGTTTTATAAAATCCTGGTGTCCAAGCCACACCCCAGACAAATTAATTAGAATTTCTAAGTATAAGACCAAGGTGTCGGTATTTTTAAAGGTCTTGAGTTGAGAACCATTGCTTTAAAGTGAAACCATAATCACCTGCAGGCAAGGGCTAATAGTATAAAAGTGCAAAAGAAAGCACTTTACTTTGCTATGGTTTAATTCATAAGAAAAGATGTACAAAGCACCAAAGATGAGGAAAGGAGTCATTCCAGAAAACAATGAATGGTCTGACTTAGCTACAGTAATGAAGCTTGCTAGATAGGTTGGCCCAGATACCATGAACAGTGTCCCAAAGTGGGATCCATGATAATGATGGTACAGGTGGGACTAGTGAGAAAGTGATCCCCCTCTTCAACTGTTTTCCACTTCTGGTCACAATAAGACAGTTCCAGGACACCTTCAGAACTTCTCTGAAGTTTGGTTTCGAACAAAGAGCCAGACCAGGTTCAGAGTATTAGATGAAAATTTAATGATACTATTTCATTTTCATCATACAAAATACAATAACATTCTAATAAGTTTTGCAATCAGTAGTGTGAGGAAGGGGCATGATGGAGGCATAGAAAGGTGTGGAATTTAGTTAGTCCCCTGGAGCAACTAATAAGCAACAAGGAACAGCTAGTAAATAATCTAGAACAACTGCTGGGGGACAACCACGACTGTCCACACATGGTACACCAAGCTGGATTGGGTGAAAAGGCTGAGATTGCAGCATAAAATCTGTAAATCAAAACTGCAGAACCACACTGGGAGCCCACTCCTCCAACGGCAGGCTGAGCTGTAAGACCCCACTGTGGGAGAAAGCAGCATTCCCAGAATGAGTGAATATAGCACAACCTAGCTCCAACTGGGGTTTTAATTAACAAATGTGGACTGCTGAATACAAGCTACAAACATAGACAAACCCCTAACAAGCAGCAAAGTTCCCTGAGGTCACTCCCAGTGGAGAGGAGGTGGAGCTGATGGAGAAAAAAAATTAATTAAAAAAAAAATACAGAGGCTTTTAGAGACAACTGAGCTTAGAGAGCCAAAAAACTCCTTTGTCCTGGGAAAGGGAACCCACTAGACCAGGTGGTATCTCTGGTCAGCTGGTAAAACTGGGGGGCCATGGACTGGTTCTGAACAGGAGCTTTCTTTCCCTTTTTCTCTCTCTCAACCTGAGTGGCTCAGTGGAGAAAGCCTCAGCCATTTTCAGTTCACAGAGTTCTGACCCAGACAAGGGTGGAGTTAACAGAGTCAGAGAGACAAAGGAGTAATTCAAGTGCAGAAGATAAATCCCTAGGGGGTGTATCTTCCCTAAGAGGAAGGAGGTGGGGCCCAGCTCTAGTGCCTGCCCGCCCTTCAGAACTCAGACTCCAGGGCCTGGGGGAAAACAGACAAAACAGAAACAACCTAAGCTGAGAACTAAAGGGACCACACCTCTTTACACCAGTTGGGAGCAACAGGCTGACAGGCACGACCCACTGGGCAGGTTAGGAAAAGCACAGTGGCTAGAGACCTCACAGGAAAGTCTATCAATCTTCTAAGACATACCCTCAGGGAAACTTGACACTGAATATAGCCCCATTCTGAGACCTGAACCCATTCTGCTCTGGGAAAATCTGATTGGGGTAACCAAGGAAACCAAATGCCTAGACAACAGAAAACTCCAAATAACACTAGGAAAAATGAAGATGTGGCCCAGTCAAAGGAACAAACTTACACCTCAATTGAGATACATTTGAGATATTGTTTCACTTTAATGAAACAATCAATTAAAGATTTTCAAATAAATATGCTAAATCAATTCAAAACCAAGTCAATGAGTTCAGGGAAGATATGGCAAAAGAGATAAAGGATATAAAGAAAACACTGGGCAAACATAAGGTAGAATTTGAAAGTTTGAAAAAACAACTGGCAGAATCTATGGACGCAAAAGGCACAACACAAGACATGAAAAACACAATGGAAACATACAATAGCAGATTTCAAGAGGCAGAAGAAAACATTCAGGAACTGAAGAACAAGACACTTGGAATCCTACACACAAAAGAACAGATAGGGAAAAGCATGGAAAACTATGAGCAATGTCTCAGGGAATTGAATGACAACATGAAGTACATGAATGTACATGTCATGGGTGTCCCAGAAGGAGGAGAAGGGAAAGGGGACAGAAGCAATAATAGAGGAAATAATCAATGAAAATTTCCCATCTCTTATGAAAGACATAAAATTACAGATCCAAGAAGTGCAACATACCCCAAACAGAATAGATCTGAATAGACCTATGCCAACAAATTTAATAATCAGATTATCAAACATCAGAGACAAAGAGAGAATCCTGAAAGCAGCAAGAGAAAAGTGACCTATCACATACAAGCGGAGCTTGATAAGACTATGTGCAGACTTCTCAATAGAAACCATGGAGGCAAGAAGGCAGTGGTGTGATATATTTAAGATACTGAAAGAGAAAAACCGCCAACCAAGAATCCTATATCTGGCAAAACTGTCCTTCAAATATGAGAGAGAGTTTAAAAGATTCTTTGAGAAACAGACAATGAGAGAGTTTGTGAACAAGATACTGCTTTAAAGGAAATACTAAAGGGAGCACTACAAACAGATAGGAAAAGACAGGAGAGTCTTGGAACACAATTTTGGGTGACAGTAGCACAACAATGTAAGTAGACTGAAAAAAAATGACTGTGAGTATGGTTGAAAAAGGAAGGTTAGGAGCTTGTGGGACATTAGAAGGAAAGAGGAAAGATAAAGACTTGGACTCAGTGAAACCTAGAGTGCTCAAAATTGTGATAAAATCTACAAATATGTTTTTACATGAGGGAGAACAGATGAATATCAAACTTGCAAGGTGTTAAAAAAATGGGGTGGTATTGGGGAAAAAAATACGATCAATGAAAACTAGAGACTATAGCTAATAGAAAAAAAATTGGTATGTGAGTCCTCCAACTTCATTCTTTTTCCAGATGGTTTTTGCTATTTGGAGCCCCCTTTCTCATTCATATAAATTTGACGACTTGCTCTTCCATTTCTGTGAGGAAGGCTTCTGGGATTTTGATTGGGTTTGTGTTGAATCTGTAAATCATTTAGGGTAGTATCAACATCTTAACAATATTTAGTCTTCCAGTCCATGAACACAGAATGCCTCACCATTTATTCAAGTCTTCTTTTATATCTTTTAGCAATGTTTTGTAGTTTTCTGTGCACAAGTCCTTTACATCCTTGATAAGATTTGTTCCTAGATATTTGATTCTTTTGGTTGTTATTGTAAATGGAATTTTTCCTGATTTCCTCTTCAGATTATTCACTACTGGAGTACAGAAACACTACTGATTTTTGTGTGTTGATCTGTAGCCCACCACTTTGCAGAATTTATTATCTCTAGTAGTTTTGTGTGGATTTCTCAGGATTTTCTATGTATATAGGATCTTGTCATCTGCAAAAAGGGAAATTTTTACTTATTCCTTTCCAATTTATATGCCATAAATTTCTTTTTTCTTGCCTAATTGGGCTGGCTAGAACTTCCAGTACAATGTTGAATAATGGTGGTGACAGTGGGCATCCGTGTCTTGTTCCCGATCTTTCCTTCACCTTTGTGTATGATGTTCACTGTGGGTTTTTCATATATGCCCCCTTATCATGTTCAGGAAGTTTCCTTCTATTCCTAGTGTTCTATGTGTTCTTATCAGGAAGGGATACTGGATTTTGTGAAATACATTTTCTGCATCAATTGAGATGATTGTGTGGTGTTTTTTTTCCTACAGTCTGGTAACGAAGTGGTGTATCACATTAATTGATTTTCTTATGTTGAATTACCCTTGCATCCTTGGAATAAATTCCATTTGGTCATGGAATATAATACTTTTAATGTGCTGTTGGATTTGGAATGCTCATTTTTATGAGGATTTTGCATCTTTATTTGTTTCAGTTTCTTAGCTTCTAAATCAAATGCCATGCAAAGGGTTGGCTTAAAAAATGGAAATTTATCAGCTAATGGTTTTAAGCCTAGGAGAAGTACAAAATCAAGGCAACAGCAAGGCAATGCTTTCTTCCAGAAGACTGTGGCATTCTGGGGCTGGCTGCTGGAGATCCTTGGTTTTTGGCTTTTCTGTGACATGGCAATGCACCTGGTTGCCTTTCCAGGTTTCTTGGGGTCTGTTTACTTCTGGTTCCTTACCATGGCTTTTCCTCTGTCTGACTTTCAGTCTTCTTATAGAAGGATTGTAGTAATAAATCTATGTTTTTGGACATAGAATGTACAGAGACACAAATGGTAACAAGTACAAAAAAATGGTAGGGGACAGAGAAGTGTAGGAAAAGTGTATGTACATGCAATTGAAATTAAGCTGCTATCAAATGAAATATAATAGTTATGTATTTAGGATGATAAATTTTAACCCTATGGTAACCACAAGGAAAATAAATGGAAAATATAGCCAGATAAAAATAAGAAGACATTCAGCATGGTACAATACATAAAAGCAAATAAATATAAAAGTTTTGAAGAAGAAATAAAGTATAAGACTTACAAAGGCTACGTAAAGCAAAATGGCAGAAGAAAGCCCCATATTACCAGTAATGACTTCAAATGTAAATGGATTAAACTCTCCATTTCTGTCAAAAGGTAGAGATTAGCAGAGTGCATAAAAAAAGCATGACCCAACTATAGGCTGTCTGAAAGAGACTCACCTTAAATTCAAAGATACCAGTAGGTTGGATGCAAGTAGTAACCAAAAGAGAGCTGCATAAAAGTTTGGATAAAACAGACTTTAAGTCCAAATTGTTTACAAGGAACAAAGACACTCCTCTTGGGAACACAATTCAGTCCCTAACACATTGCTAGGCAAACCTTCAGATGTACAGGGTCAAGGTCACTGAACCCTCTTCTTTGGGCTTTCCTGGAGAAGCATGTCTGGGCAACACTGGAGGTCTTGAGCAGGCAAGGATAACTAGGAAGACCATATTGTTAAAAATGTCTCCACAAATTTGTCAAAGTTTTATTCCACTGCTTTTTAGAAACACAGTACCTTCTGGAATGTTTCAGCTCACATGCTGTTTCTATCTTTTGGAATAAGTATAATTGGATAATCTAATTGCTCTTTTCCAAGTACTGAAAGAATGAACTGTTTAACTGGCCAAGTGAAAAGAGAGGTAATTTTGGTTCACAGAGCATTTCAATGAGTAGGCAGAGGTGGAGGAGGCAGTGTGAAGTTTCGGGGGAGATGCTACCAAATTACCAAAAACAAAAAAGCACTGTCCTGGAAGTTCTTGGCAATGTAAAACGGTACAGCCATTGTAGAAGGCAGTTCAGCAGTTCCATATGACTCTAGTAACCAACAATCAGAAGAAGAAATCAAGAAAAAAACTCCATTTACAATAGCAACTAAGAGAATCAAATATCCAGGAATAAAACCATCCAATGATGTGGAGGACCTGTACACAGAAAACTACAAAACATTGCTAAAAGAAATTAAAGAAGACCTAAATAACAGAATAGGGAAAGGCTTTCCGCATTCATGAATTAGTAGACGAAATACTGTTAAGATGTCAAGACCACCAAAAGCAATTTATAGATTCAATGCACTCCCAATCAAAATTCCAACAACCGTCTTTACAGAAATGGAAAAGCCAGTCTTCAAATTGAATCGAATGGCAAGGGTACCAGAATAGCTAAACCTATCTTCAAAAAGAATGAAGTCGGAGGACTCACACGTCTCAATCTTAAAGTTTATTACGATGAGACGCTTGGGGCTGGAGCTAACCTGACGGCTCGCTCCGGCTCTCCTGGGAGAGGAGCGTCCAGTCCCGGAGAAAGAACGAGCCCCGCGCGAGCCCCCGGGATGCGCCGTGCGCTCCAGACGGACGGTCGGGCTTTCCCTGTCCCCGGACAGCTCGGCGCCGGGCCCCCCTCCTTTCCACCTCGGGAGGAGGGAGGGAAGGAAGGAGCGGAGGGAAAGATCCCGCGGAGGCGGCAGAATGGCCGGTCGAGGAGGCCTTGGCGCTACTTTTTCTCGGAGTTGCCTCCACTCCAGCGGCTGTCGCGAGGGCTCGCCTGAGCCGGAGCTTCCAGCTCTCCAGCTGAGAGCCAGCGCGCCCCCCACCCCCACCCCGCACTAGGGCAGTGGCGCCTGCTTGCCGCCTGGCACCGTGAAGTTCAATGGCTACTTGAGGGTCCGCATTGGCGAGGCTGTGGGACTGCAGCCCACCCGTTGGTCCCTGCCCCACTCGCTTTTCAAGAAGGGCTACCAGTTGCTGGACCCCTACCTGACGGTGAGCGTGGACCAACAAACCCACGTACAACGAGTTCTGTGCCAACCTCGAGCTGGCCGTCTTCCACGAGACGCCTCTGGGTTACGACCCCTTCGTGGCCTAGTGCACCCTGCAATTCCTGGAGCTTCTGCGCACGATCGGCTCCTTGGACACCTTCGAGGGCTGGGTGGATTTGGAGCCAGAGGGGAAAGTATTTGTGGTAATAACCCTAACAGGGAGTTTCACTGAAGCTACTCTCCAGAGAGACCGAATCTTCAAACATTTTACCAGGAAGCTCCAGAGGGCTATGCGCAGGTGAGATCAACGCACACAAGTTTATGGCCACATATCTAAGGCAGCCCAAGTACTGCTCTCACTGCAGCGAGTTATCTGGGGAGTATTTGGGAAACGGTTATCAATGCCAAGTGCGCACCTGTGTCATCCATAAGCGCTGCCATCACCTAATTTTTACAGCCTGTAGTTGTCAAAACAACATTAACAAAATGCTTTCAAAGATTGCCGAACAGAGGTTTGGAATCAACATCCCACACAAATTCAGCATCCACAACTTCAAAGTGCCAATGTTCTGCGATCACTGTGGTTCCCTGCTCTGGGGGGGTAATACGACAAGGACTCCAGAGTAAAATATGTAAAATGAATGTTCATATTCCAAGTCAAGCCAATGTAGCCCCAAAGTGTGGGGTAAATGCCAAAAAGCTAGCCAAGCGTCTGGCGGAGATGGTCTCCAACACCGAAACATTTCTCCAACCTTGAAACTCCTTTTCAAATCGACCCTAAGACAACAGGGAAAGAAAAACACAAAAGAAGGAAATTGGATTGGAGCTAATTCTTCCAACTGACTTGGTATTGACAAGTTTGAGTTCACTGAGTGTTGGGGAAGGGGAGTTTTGTGTGACGCTTGTTAGAATAAAAGAAACCAAAGATCTCTATGCCATGAAGTTGCTAAAGAAGGACGTGATCCTCCAGGATGATGATGTGGAATGCACAATGACTGAGAAAGGATCCTGTACGTGGCCGGCAATCACCCCTTCCTCACCCAGTTGTTCTGCTGCTTTCAGACCCCTGATCATTTGTTTTTTGTGATGGAGTTTGCGAATGGCACCAACTTGATGTTTCACATTCAGAAGTCTTGTCATTTGGTGAAGCACAAGCTCATTTCTATGCTGCAGAAATCATTTCAGGCTCAGGTTCCTGCACAAGAAGGGAATCATCTATAGAAATCTGAAACTGGACAATGTATTGTTGAACCATGAGGGTCACTGTAAACTGGCAGACTTTAGAACGTGCAAGAAAGAGATCTGTAATGGCGTCACCACAGCCACGTTCTGTGGCACGCCTGACTATACTGCTTCAGAGATCCTCCAGGAAATGCTCTAAGGGCCTGCAGTGGATTGGTGGGCCATGGGTGTGCTGCTCTAAGAGATGCTGTGTAGCCATGTGCCCTTTGAGGCAAAGAATGATGATCTTTTTGAGGCCATACTGAATGATGAAATGAGTGGTCTACCCTACTTGGCTTAGGAAGATGCCACAGGGATCCTAAAATCTTTCATGACCAAGAACCCCAGTATGCACTTGGGCAGCCTGACTCAGGGAGGTGAGCATGCCATCTTAAGACATCCTTTCTTTAAGGAAATGGACTGGGCCCAGCTGAACCATCACCAACTAGAACCACCTTTCAGACCCAGAATTAAGTCCTGAGAAGATGTCAGTAATTTTGACCCCGACTTTACAAAGGAAGAGCCAGTTTTAACCCCAACTGATGAGGGACATCTTCCCATGATTTACCAGGATGAATTTAGAAACTTTTCCTATGTCTCCAGAGTTGCAACCATAACCCTTTGGGAAATGAGAGAGATGGTGTGAGAATCAAAAAGGGAATAGAGATTTCCTAGGAATTTCCCTTGTGGGAACTCCCAGCATCAGCCTTGGAACACGAATCTTACCTTCAAGGAGAGTAGGTGGAGAACTCTGTGAAGGATGGAACTTCAAGAAATCAACTATTTCAAGTCCTGAGGGAGCCATGATACCGGAAATAGTTGATACTGAAATGAGATTTCACGAAGAAGTATCTTGCTCAAACTATGAGTTTCCAGAGGCTCTTTGGGGCTTGGGAGATTAACAGTTGCCACAGGAAGAGATGGGGTGAAGAATAAACTAGATCATAAAAATTATGAGCCAAACAGGCTTTTTACTTCAAGAGATAAACCAAGACTTTGACTCTATGGACTACCCTGTGCTCTTCCTTTGAGTCAATAACCCCCAATACTGGCCATCTGCAAGAAGTCCATAAATGCTAATGAAGAATTTCAAGGTCTTTTAAGAAAAGGAATGGCTTTCCAAATAGAAAGATTCACTCTGAAGAAACAAAAATATGTATCAGTAAACCTCACAGATGATAGCTAAATCTTAAAATGAGATGCTGGGCACCAAGACAACTGATACAACTTATTGTCTTACTCTTACTTTCATTTAATAGATATTTATTGGGTGTCCAGTGAGAAGGTGCCAGAATACCCAGTAGTATGAACAGCAGATCTGTGTTCATGGGGCTTTCATTCTAGTGTCCGTTAATTTACTTGAATATTGTTGCATTCTGTGAAATGTCTTTCCACGTTGCCTAAGTAGTTCTTATTTGCCTGTATGTAACTCTTTTTCACAGAAGAAACAGGTCATTGCTCCAACAGCAAATATCCACATAGTCAGGAGGCAGAGCTGCAGGCACTTGCTGCCTGCTGACCTGTGGAATCTCATCATGGAATGGTGGGTCAATATTGCCCTGGACTCGTAAGTGAACAATTGCGTTCCACTCATGTCTGCCAGACTCTGGCTTGTATGTTAGCAGTTTATTTAAATTATATCTTAAGAGAAAAAGACATTTGTTTGGTATACCCTTTAATAATTAGTCATGGATATTGCAGTTAATATAATATGTAAACTTATGTGTACCATTGGAGAATTTTACCTGGCTGGAAATAAATGAATTTATAGCAAAAGGAAATAAAATTATTACAAACCTACAGTTACCAAAACAGCAATGTGCTGCCACAAGGACATATATACCAATGGAATAATATATTCCTCACATTTATGGCCAACTGATTTTCGAAAAGGTGGCAAAGACCACTCAATTGGGAAATAATAGTCTCTTCAACAAATGGTGCTGGGAAAACTGGGTCTCCATTTGCCAAAAAAAAAAAAGGAGGATCCCTACTTTACACTTCACACCATATACAAAAACAACTCAAAATGCATCCTTAATATAAGAGCTAGAACTATCAAACTCCTAGAAGAAAACATAAGGAAGCATCTTCAGGCCTTGTATGAGGTAATGGATGGTGGTGATGGTAGCACAACATTGTGAGTGCAATTAACAGCACTGAAATATGTATCTGAATATGATTAAAAGAGAAAAATTTAGATTGTATATATGGTAACAGAATAAAAAAATTTTAAAAATCCATGGAACTACAGTACATAAACACAGTGAACCCTGAGTTAAACCATGGACTATAGTTAATAGTGCAATTACAAAATGTGCTTTCATCAATTGTAACAAATATTCCACACAAATGCAAGGTGTTGATGATGAGGGGATATATGGGAATCCTGTATTTTATGCATGGTTGTTCTGTAAACCCACTTCTCTAAAAAAGGAAAAATTATATGTAAAAAAAGCATGTAACTCTGCTTTCCTGTTTGTATCCCCATCTACCACCATTCAGCAAAAGAAATAGATCTCCAAAGGCAGCCATAGTGATTATTTTAAACTCGATCTGATTAGCTCACTCTTCTGCCTCAAACTTATCAGGGGTTTCCACTGCACCTTAAATAAAACACAAATTCCTAACTAGAGCAATGGATGCTTTTGTAGGAACTCACCATATAGAAACCACACTGGCCTCTTGATGTCCTTAAATTCACAGAACTCTGCAGAGGCTTTGAGCAGTGTTTCTCTCTGCTGGAATGCTCTCTCACTAACCCTTTCCTTGGCTTATTTTTATACTTCAGGTGTCCTCTAAAATATCTCAAGAAGGCTTCCGTGAGCACCCTAAGTTTCTCCACCCCCACCCCCTATTTTTCTCCATCATTTCACTCTGCCTGTTTCCTTCATAACACATCACCATTTGTCATTATTTATTTACTTTTTAATTTGGGGTTGCCAACTCCAGGACAGGAACTGCATGGCTTTTACTTTCCACTAAATACCAGTGCCTAGTACTGTACCTATAAGTAATAGAATGCTCAAAAAATATTCGTTGAGTGAACAGATAAAAAAATGAACCTACCCTTTGTAGAAGTTATGGCAGAGAATTTACTTTAAATATTAGTAATTTTATACTGTCACATAACTGTTTATTGGAGGCTTACTGTATGCCAAACAATCTCCTAAATGCTTTTATATACCTATTACAATTGAATTTTGTAACAATTACATGAAATAAATACTATTATTTTCAATTTATAGATGAAAACAGAGAGATTATATATAATTATACAGTTAGTAAGTGGCTGGGGTATTCAAGCCTGGGTCCTTCTAACTCCAGTCATCTCCTTGCTTTCTTTCTTCCTACTTTCTTTCATTTCTTTTTAATATCCTTTTAAGTTATTTATATAATTGGTCCCCAAAAATTCAAACAGTATAAAGAATGTACAGTGAAGATTACGTCTCCCTCCCACCTGTGATCCTAGCCTCCCATTTCTTCTCATACAAAAGCACTTCTAGTAGTTTCTTGTGTATCATTTTAAATATATGCTATGCATACATAAACATATGTGTCTCCTTTTTACACCAGTAGTATTCTAAACACAGTCACTCAACTTTTTTTCATAGACCTGATTTAGTTTCCTCCTTGCTAAAGTACATACCGTGCAATGGGTTGACTTAAACAACTGGAATTTATGGGTTCACAGTTTGAGGCTAAGAGAAGTCCAAAATCAAGGTATCATCAAAGCAATGCTTCCTCACAAAAGACTGGCGTTCCTGGGCTGGCTGCAGGCAATCCTTGGTCCTTGGCTTTTCTGTTGCACGGCAATGCACACAGCAGCCTCTCCTGGCTTCATGGCTCCACTGACTTCCAGCGTCTGGCTGCTCCCTCTGTGTCTTTCTCTCTGTGTGCCCTTCCCTGTAAGGCCTTCAATTATAGTATTAAGACCCACCCCAAGTTAGACGGTTGATACCCTAATTGAAGAAACCTCATCAAAAGTCCTATTTATAAGCGTTCACACCCACAGGAATGGATTAAGTTTAAGAACCTGTTTTTTTCTGGGGTATATAGTTCCAAACTACCACATAACCATAGGCCTCCAAATTTCTTAAACAATATACTGCATTCTTATACATGAAAATGAGGCAAAAACTTGGAAATCTCAAAGTAATCTGAGGCAGTCTAGTTGTTTAAACAATAAAACATACTATCCTGTATGTTAGAAAACATTGATGCAGCAAAAAAAAAAAAAAAAAAAAAAAATCCCATATTTTACTCCTCAGGTTTTTTTTTTCTAAATAAATTTCTTAAATATCTGCTCTATTTCTTCTTATAGTTAAGGGACATCAAGTGTTATGTTCATTAACCATATAAGAAAACCCTGTGATGTAATGTAAACAGTAAAATTAAAGTTTTACTGAAGATATATACAGCTACAGAATTTTGAACAAAGGGTAAATCACATATGTGTGCGTCTGACACTATTTAACTGATTTAAACTAAACATTAGGAAAAATATATGAAGGGCATAAAAAGAAAAAATTATGGACATTTTCCAGACTTATAAAATCATTCTTTAAAAACATTCTGAACCAATGGCTAATTATCATACAGAAACAAATTATTTTGGTTACTTCCCATACTGGTTATACTTTCCTCTGTTATTGATATAAAATAAAATTTGAGCAGAAGTTTTCTAAAGTGGTAGGAGAAAAGTTTGATTAGTACGAAACAAGAAAATATAAAGTTTACAAAAGAGGAAAGGAAGATTTTGCAATAAGAAAGATTGGAAGAAGCATTTATGTTCAAAAATATGGGGAAATGATCAAACTACATCTTTCAGGATAAATGTGGCAAATAAATGTCAGACAAAATAAAACTATTCAATTAATAAAACCTGCCTTTCCTTTTGTAGTAAGAAAAAAAATGGCCCAAATATTTGATTATAAATGTTTAATCATGCCCACGGAGCTTATACATCAAAGTGACACCATAAATAATGCATATGTGAATAATTCACATTTGTCATTTGTCTTAGTTTGGATTTCTCCCAGAAGCACATGCTGAAACAAGGATTCAAGTGCTAGTTGATCTGGGTGGAGATCTCAGGAAACCCTGTAGTCACATGGGAAGTCAGAAAGGAAAAGTTCATTATTAGGGCAATTACCACTGTGGGCAACCAGATTTAATACCAAAGGGGGACCCTTTGTAGAATATGCCCACCCTAGCAGCAAGGGAGCTGGGGTATTTATCCACTAATTCTCCATCTGTCAGTAGTTGAGGGCTGCTCTCCAATAATGTTGAGTCCTGTACCCGGCTCACCTGCTATAAGCCCAGGCAAGGCCTGTGAGCACAAGACCCAGAGAAGGCCTCAGGCAGTGGGAAGGACTTTGCACTACACAGGTAGGACTCAAGGGGTTGCACAAATTCTTTGCAAAATATGTTAGACCTGGGTTAGGCAATCTTTTGCCATAAACGGCCAGATAGTAAATATTTTAGGTTTTGCAGCCACAGGATTTCTATTGCAGCTACTTAACTGTGCTGCTGGAGCAGAAAAGCAGCCAAAGACAATACATAAACAATTGAACATGGACATGTTTCACTAAAGCTTTATTTATGGACACTGAAATTTGAATTTCATATAAATTTCATGTTACGTGATTTTACTCTTCTTTTGATTTTTTTTTCCCAACCATTCCAGGTCATACAAGGATAGGTGGTATGCTATATTTAGCCCACAGGTCCTAGGTTTCCCACCCTTGTAGCCAACCCCTGTTTTTGACTATAAAGATATTCCCCAAATATTTATAAAATCCATTGGGAGATAACATTCAATTTGCAAAAATATCACACGAAATTTAGTAACCAAGGAAATACAAAAAATGTCCTAGTGCTTTGAAAAATAACATTTCCATTTTAGTTTAGTGATCTAAGCTGGAGTTACTAATGAGTTATTAAATGAAGTGAACATGTGTATGAAAATCCAAGTGATATGAATTATCGCAGACTTGTTTAAAAGCTGATAGAGGGGGCAAGATGGCAGACTGGTGAGCTGTATGTTTTAGTTACTCCTCCAGGAAAGTAGGTAGAAAGCCAGGAACTGCGTGGACTGGACACCACAGAGCAATCTGTCTTTGGGCATACTTCATACAACACTCAAGAAAATGTCGAACTGCTGAGATCAGCGAAATCTGTAAGTTTTTGCAGCCAGGGGACCCGCGCCCCTCCCTGCCAGGCTCAGTCCCGTGGGAGGAGGGGCTGTCAGCTCCGGGAAGGAGAAGGGAGAACTGCAGTGGCAGCCCTTATCGGAAACTCATTCTACTGATCCAAACTCCAACCATAGATAGACTGAGACCAGACACCAGAGAATCTGAGAGCAGCCAGCCCAGCAGAGAGGAGACAGGCATAGAAAAAAAAAACAACACGAAAAACTCCAAAATAAAAGCAGAGGATTTTTGGAGTTCTGGTGAACACAGAAAGGGGAAGGGCGGAGCTCAGGCCTTGAGGTGCATATGAAAATCCCGAAGAAAAGCTGATCTCTCTGCCCTGTGGACCTTTCCTTAATGGCCCTGGTTGCATTGTCTATTAGCATTTAAATAACCCATTAGATCTCTGAGGAGGGCCCTTTTTTTTTTTTTTTTTTTAATCCTTTTTTCTTTTTCTAAAACAATTACTCTAAGAAGCCCAATACAGAAAGCTTCAAAGACTTTCAATTTGGGCACATCAAGTCAAGAGCAGAACTGAGAGAGCTCTGAGACAAAAGGCAATAATCCAGTGGCTGAGAAAATTCACTAAACACCACAACTTCCCAAGAAAAGGGGGGTGTCCGCTCACAGCCACCATCCTGGTGGACAGGAAACACTCCTGCCCATCCCCAGCCCCATAGCCCAGAGCTGCCCCAGACAACCCAGTGTGACGGAAGTGCTTCAAATAACAGGCACACACCACAAAACTGGGCATGGACATTAGCCTTCCCTGCAACCTCAGCTGATTGTCCCAGAGCTGGGAAGGTGGAGCAGTGTGAATTAACAAAGCCCCACTCAGCCATCATTTGAGCAGACTGGGAGCCTCCCTACACAGCCCAGCAGCCCAGAACTGCCCTGGGGGGACGGCACTCACCTGTGACATAGCACAGTCATCCCTCAACAGAGGACCCGGGGTGCACAGCCTGGAAGAGGGGCCCACTTGCAAGTCTCAGGAGCCATATGCCAATACCAAGGACTTGTGGGTCAGTGGCAGAGACAAACTGTGGCAGGACTGAACTGAAGGATTAGACTATTGCAGCAGCTTTAAAACTCCAGGATCACCAGGGAGATTTGATTGTTCGGGCCACCCCCCCTCCCCGACTGCCCAGAAACACGCCCCACATACAGGGCAGGCAGCACCAACTACACACGCAAGCTTGGTACACCAATTGGGCCCCACAAGACTCACTCCCCCACTCACCAAAAAGGCTAAGCAGGGGAGAACTGGCTTGTGGAGAACAGGTGGCTCGTGGACGCCACCTGCTGGTTAGTTAGAGAAAGTGTACTCCATGAAGCTGTAGATCTGATAAATTAGAGATAAGGACTTCAATTGGTCTACAAATCCTAAAAGAACCCTATCAAGTTCAGCAAATGCCACGAGGCCAAAAACAACAGAAAATTATAAAGCATATGAAAAAACCAGATGATATGGATAACCCAAGCCCAAGCACCCAAATCAAAAGACCAGAAGAGACACAGCACCTAGAGCAGCTACTCAAAGAACTAAAGATGAACAATGAGACCATAGTACGGGATATAAAGGAAATCAAGAAGACTCTAGAAGAGCATAAAGAAGACATTGCAAGACTAAATAAAAAAATGGATGATCTTATGGAAATTAAAGAAACTGTTGACCAAATTAAAAAGATTCTGGACACTCATAGTACAAGACTAGAGGAAGTTGAACAACGAATCAGTGACCTGGAAGATGACAGAATGGAAAATGAAAGCATAAAAGAAAGAATGGGGAAAAAAATTGAAAAAATTGAAATGGACCTCAGGGATATGATAGATAATATGAAACGTCCGAATATAAGACTCATTGGTGTCCCAGAAGGGGAAGAAAAGGGTAAAGGTCTAGGAAGAGTATTCAAAGAAATTGTTGGGGAAAAACTTCCCAAATCTTCTAAACAACATAAATACACAAATCATAAATGCTCAGAGAACTCCAAATAGAATAAATCCAAATAAACCCACTCCGAGACATATACTGATCACACTGTCAAACACGGAAGAGAAGGAGCAAGTTCTGAAAGCAGCAAGAGAAAAGCAATTCACCACATACAAAGGAAACAGCATAAGACTAAGTAGTGACTATTCAGCAGCCACCATGGAGGCAAGAAGGCAGTGGCACGATATATTTAAAATTCTGAGTGAGAAAAATTTCCAGCCAAGAATACTTTATCCAGCAAAGCTCTCCTTCAAATTTGAGGGAGAGCTTAAATTTTTCACAGACAAACAAATGCTGAGAGAATTTGCTAACAAGAGACCTGCCCTACTGGAGATACTAAGGGAGCCCTACAGACAGAGAAACAAAGACAGGACAGAGAGACTTGGAGAAAGGTTCAGTACTAAAGAGATTCGGTATGGGTACAATAAAGGATATTAATAGAGAGAGGGAAAAATATGGCAAACATAAACCAAAGGATAAGATGGCCGATTCAAGAAATGCCTTCACGGTTATAACGTTGAATGTAAATGGATTAAACTCCCCAATTAAAAGATATAGATTCGCAGAATGGATCAAAAAAAATGAACCATCAATATGTTGCATACAAGAGACTCATCTTAGACACAGGGACACAAAGAAACTCAAAGTGAAAGGATGGAAAAAAATATTTCATGCAAGCTACAGCCAAAAGAAAGCAGGTGTAGCAATATTAATCTCAGATAAAATAGACTTCAAATGCAGGGATGTTTTGAGAGACAAAGAAGGCCACTACATACTAATAAAAGGGGCAATTCAGCAAGAAGAAATAACAATCGTAAATGTCTATGCACCCAATCATGGTGCCACAAAATACATGAGAGAAACACTGGCAAAACTAAAGGAAGCAATTGATGTTTCCACAATAATTGTGGGAGACTTCAACACATCACTCTCTCCTATAGATAGATCAACCAGACAGAAGACCAATAAGGAAATTGAAAACCTGAACAATCTGATTAATGAATTAGATTTAACAGACATCTACAGGACATTACATCCCAAATCACCAGGATACACATACTTTTCTAGTGCTCACGGAACTTTCTCCAGAATAGATCATATGCTGGGACATAAAACAAGCCTCAATAAATTTAAAAAGATTGAAATTATTCAAAGCACATTCTCTGAACACAATGGAATACAATTAGAAGTCAATAACCATCAGAGACTTAGAAAATTCACAAATACCTGGAGGTTAAACAACACACTCCTAAACAATCAGTGGGTTAAAGAAGAAATAGCAAGAGAAATTGCTAAATATATAGAGATGAATGAAAATGAGAACACAACATACCAAAACTTATGGGATGCAGCAAAAGCAGTGCTAAGGGGGAAATTTATAGCACTAAACGCATATATTAAAAAGGAAGAAAGAGCCAAAATCAAAGAACTAATGGATCAACTGAAGAAGCTAGAAAATGAACAGCAAACCAATCCTAAACCAAGTAGAAGAAAAGAAATAACAAGGATTAAAGCAGAAATAAATGACATAGAGAACAAAAAAACAATAGAGAGGATAAATATCACCAAAAGTTGGTTCTTTGAGAAGATCAACAAGATTGACAAGCCCCTAGCTAGACTGACAAAATCAAAAAGAGAGAAGACCCATAGAAACAAAATAATGAATGAAAAAGGTGACATAACTGCAGATCCTGAAGAAATTAAAAAAATTATAAGAGGATATTATGAACAACTGTATGGCAACAAACTGGACAATGTAGAAGAAATGGACAATTTCCTGGAAACATATGAACAACCTAGACTGACCAGAGAAGAAATAGAAGACTTCAACCAACCCATCACAAGCAAAGAGATCCAATCAGTCATCAAAAATCTTCCCACAAATAATGCCCAGGGCCAGATGGCTTCACAGGGGAATTCTACCAAACTTTCCAGAAAGAACTGACACCAATCTTACTCAAACTCTTTCAAAACATTGAAGAAAATGGAACACTACCTAACTCATTTTATGAAGCTAACATCAATCTAATGCCAAAACCAGGCAAAGATGCTACAAAAAAGGAAAACTACCGGCCAATCTCCCTAATGAATATAGATGCAAAAATCCTCAACAAAATACTTGCAAATTGAATCCAAAGACACATTAAAAAAATCATACACCATGACCAAGTGGGGTTCATTCCAGGCATGCAAGGATGGTTCAACATAAGAAAAACAACCAATGTATTACAACACATTAAAAACTCGAAAGGGAAAAATCAATTGATCATCTCAATAGATGCTGAAAAAGCATTTGACAAAATCCAACATCCCTTTTTGATAAAAACACTTCAAAAGGTAGGAATTGAAGGAAACTTCCTCAACATGATAAAGAGCATATATGAAAAACCCACAGCCAGCATAGTACTCAATGGTGAGAGACTGAAAGCCTTCCCTCTAAGATCAGGAACAAGACAAGGATGCCCGCTGTCACCACTGTTATTCAACACTGTGCTGGAAGTGCTAGCCAGGGCAATCCGGCAAGACAAAGAAATAAAAGGCATCCAAATTGGAAAAGAAGAAGTAAAACTGTCATTGTTTGCAGATGATATGATCTTATATCTAGAAAACCCTGAGAAATCAACGATACAGCTACTAGAGCTAATAAACAAATTTAGCAAAGTAGCGGGATACAAGATTAATGCACATAAGTCAGTAATGTTTCTATATGCTAGAAATGAACAAACTGAAGAGACACTCAAGAAAAAGATACCATTTTCAATAGCAACTAAAAAAAATCAAGTACCTAGGAATAAACTTAACCAAAGATGTAAAAGACCTATACAAAGAAAACTACATAACTCTACTAAAAGAAATAGAAGGGGACCTTAAAAGATGGAAAAATATTCCATGTTCATGGATAGGAAGGCTAAATGTCATTAAGATGTCAATTCTACCCAAACTCATCTACAGATTCAATGCAATCCCAATCAAAATTCCAACAACCTACTTTGCAGACTTGGAAAAGCTAGTTATCAAATTTATTTGGAAAGGGAAGATGCCTCGAATTGCTAAAGACACTCTAAAAAAGAAAAACGAAGTGGGAGGACTTACACTCCCTGACTTTGAAGCTTATTATAAAGCCACAGTTGCCAAAACAGCATGGTACTGGCACAAACATAGACATATAGATCAATGGAATTGAATTGAGAATTCAGAGATAGACCCTCAGATCTATGGCCGACTGATCTTTGATAAGGCCCCCAAAGTCACTGAACTGAGCCATAATGGTCTTTTCAACAAATGGGTCTGGGAGAGTTGGATATCCATATCCAAAAGAATGAAAGAGGACCCCTACCTCACCCCCTACACAAAAATTATCTCAAAATGGACCAAAGATCTCAATATAAAAAAGTACCATAAAACTCCTAGAAGATAATGTAGGAAAACATCTTCAAGACCTTGTATTAGGCGGCCACTTCCTAGACTTTACACCGAAAGCACAAGCAACAAAAGAGAAAATAGATAAATGGGAACTCCTCAAGCTTAGAAGTTTCTGCACCTCAAAGGAATTTCTCAAAAAGGTAAAGAGGCAGCCAACTCAATGGGAAAAAATTTTTGGAAACCATGTATCTGACAAAAGACTGATATCTTGCATATACAAAGAAATCCTCAACTCAATGACAATAGCACAGAAAGCCCAATTATAAAATGGGCAAAAGATATGTAAAGACAGTTCTCTGAAGAGGAAATAGAAATGGACAAGAAACACTTGAAAAAATGTTCAGCTTCACTAGCTATTAGAGAGATGCAAATTAAAACCACAATGAGATACCATCTAACACTGGTTAGAATGGCTGCCATTAAACAAACAGGAAACTACAAATGCTGGAGGGGATGTGGAGAAATTGGAACTCTTATTCATTGTTGGTGGGACTGTATAATGGTTCAGCCACTCTGGAAGTCAGTCTGGCAGTTCCTTAGAAAACTAGATATAGAGCTACCATTCGATCCAGCGATTGCACTTCTCGGTATATACCCGGAAAATCGGAAAGCAGTGACACGAACAGATATCTGCACGCCAATGTTCATAGCAGCGTTATTCACAATTGCCAAGAGATGGAAACAACCCAAATGTCCTTCAACAGATGAGTGGATAAATAAAATGTGGTATATACACATGATGGAATACTACGCGGCAGTAAGAAGGAACGATCTCGTGAAACATATGACAACATGGATGAACCTTGAAGACATAATGCTGAGCGAAATAAGCCAGGCACAAAAAGAGAAATATTATATGCTACCACTAATGTGAACTTTGAAAAATGTAAAACAAATGGTTTATAATGTAGAATGTAGGGGAACTAGCAGTAGAGAGCAATTAAGGAAGGGGGAACAATAATCCAAGAAGAACAGATAAGCTATTTAACGTTCTGGGGATGCCCAGGAATGACTATGGTCTGTTAATTTCTGATGGATATAGTAGGAACAAGTTCACAGAAATGTTGCTATATTATGTAACTTTCTTGGGGTAAAGTAGGAACATGTTGGAAGTTAAGCAGTTATCTTAGATTAGTTGTCTTTTTCTTACTGCCTTGTTATGGTCTCTTTGAAATGTTCTTTTATTGTATGTTTGTTTTCTTTTTAACTTTTTTTTCATACAGTTGATTTAAAAAAGAAGGGAAAGTTAAAAAAAAAAAAAAAAGAAAAACAAGGAAAAAAAAAGATGTAGTGCCCCCTTGAGGAGCCTGTGGAGAATGCAGGGGTATTCGCCTACCCCACCTCCATGGTTGCTAACATGACCACAGACATAGGGGACTGGTGGTTTGATGGGTTGAGCCCTCTACCATAAGTTTTACCCTTGGGAAGACGGTTGCTGCAAAGGAGAGGCTAGGCCTCCCTATATTTGTGCCTAAGAGTCTCCTCCCGAATGCCTCTTTGTTGCTCAGATGTGGCCCTCTCTCGCTGGCTAAGCCAACTTGAAAGATGAAATCACTGCCCTCCCCTCTACGTGGGATCAGACACCCAGGGGAGTGAATCTCCCTGGCAACGTAGAATGTGACTCCCGGGGAGGAATGTGGACCCGGCATCGTGGGACGGAGAACATCTTCTTGACCAAAAGGGGGATGTGAAAGGAAATGAAATAAGCTTCAGTGGCAGAGAGATTCCAAAAGGAGCCGAGAGGTTACTCTGGTGGGCACTCTTACGCACACTTTAGACAACCCTTTTTAGGTTCTAAAGAATTGGGGTAGCTGGTGGTGGATACCTGAAACTATCAAACTACAACCCAGAACCCATGAATCTCGAAGACAGTTGTATAAAAATGTAGCTTATGAGGGGTGACAATGGGATTGGGAAAGCCATAAGGACCACACTCCACTTTGTCTAGTTTATGGATGGATGAGTAGAAAAATAGGGGCAGGAAACAAACAGACAAAGGTACTCAGTGTTCTTTTTTACTTCAATTGCTCTTTTTCACTCTAATTATTATTATTGTTATTTTTGTGTGTGTGCTAATGAAGGTGTCAGGGATTGATTTGGGTGATGGATGTACAACTATGTAATGGTACTGTAAACAATCGAAAGTACGATTTGTTTTGTATGACTGTGTGGTATATGAATATATCTCAATAAAATGATGATTAAAAAAAAAAAAAAAGCTGATAGAGTTCATCTCATTAACCTGTTCTTTTAAATCAGATTCATCTTCTATCTGATGACTGCTTTAAAAAATACATGAATTATTTTATCACAGGTATATGCTAATCTGCATATTTAAAGAAACTGTGTGAAGAGCTAAGTAATGTGATCTAAAAAACCACTACAGAATGACATTCTATAGAAGGAATTTAGGGGAACTGGTTGAAAGATGGAAAACTAGACTTCAGCTATGTTTGTATAACAAGCACATCACTTTTCTTTAGATTGTAAATTTCGGGGGGATTGCTTTGTGGGAAGAGGAGGAAGTATGTTGTAGATTATAAATGTCTCCCCCTTCAAAGCACCCCTTTATGCCAACACTACGGCAGACAAAGAGTCAGAGAACCTAAGCCCAAATCTTCCACAAAGAGGCACAGCACCTTGGAGGACCCATCTGACCTTTCCAATCATGATTTTAAAAACAGTTATTGAAAACCAACTATGCAACAGGCATCTTGCTAAATGCTGGAGATAGACCTTGTTTTTAAAAAGTCCAAAATTTAGTGGAGACATCACAACAATTCAACATAAGAAGTGTTCAATTAAATATGTGAGCAATGTTGTGTGTGGGTTCTCAGAGGAGAGAGGGACTAACAAGCTTAACAGAAAAGGGCAGCCTTCACAGATAATATTTGAGCTAGTTCCTTAAGGATGAGCAGATAAATGCAAGGACCTGATGCCATGGGAAGGAGTTTACTATTTATGCTGCAGATAAGAAAATGAAAGGTCTCTGAGATAAAGAAATCAGACTGAGAGACATATCTCAGCTAATGTTGGCAGGACTGTACTGATTAGATGTGGGATGAAATGGTGGGTAGTCAATGAAGACTCTAATCACTGCCTTGGTGGACTGGGCAAATCATGTTGAAGTTGATCTAGATATATTATAAAGGTAGAAAAGAACTTTTGGGAGAAAATAACAGTTTGGTTTGAAAAGGAGTGTGTTTAAGTTATCTGCATTGTATCCAGAATGCTCATAGAAATGACAGCCTAAAATTTTTTAACCCTGGGGTAAAGGGTTATATTCAGGATTTTTTTTAATCCAGGAGAGGTGTGAGAGAAAATAGAAGAGACTGAAAACTAAATCTTGGATGATACGAAAATTTCCCTATTTGTAAGATGGGTACAATGTTTAGAGCAAATGTTCTGAATACACACATAGGTTTCAAGAGGCTCCACAGAAATGTATTTACTTGTTGATTCAGTAAATATTTATCAAATGCCTTATATGCTTCAAGTGCAGTGCTAGGCCATAGATTTGCAACAAAGAACCAGTTAGACACATTTGAGGGACTCATAGGACTTACAGTTGGTGAGGATATAGGCCTCGGACAAGTAAACAGATATTTAAGATAATTATAGACTGTTCTAAGTACTAGGAGGAAAATTAGTAGAGTGCTATGATAAAGAAAATTTAGAAGTTTCTAAATTTTCTAATTTTAGAAAATTTATTTATTTATTTTTTTTTAACTATAGTTTGCCAGGAGTAAATTTCTCTGAGTAGCTTTCATTTAGGCTGAGACCTGAGACAAAAGATAAAGGGAGCATCCAGGAAAAGGGAAGCAAGTGCAAAACCCTTCGTAGGGAAGAGCTTGACGTGTTCTCAAAACTGACAAGAGGCTTACATGATTGGTGAATACGAAACAAGACCCAAACAAAGGTGGAGATGACGCAGGTGACAGTCCATAAAGCCTTGAAACAGATAAGGACAGGATTTAAGAGTAAAGAAATGGAAGGAGTTGAGGCTGCCTCCCGCTTTTCTGATTTTATTAACTGGATGGAAGGTATTTCATTTATAGAGAAAATAGAGACTGAGGAAAACACAAGTTTGGAGCTAAAATCTAGAATTTGATTTGTTCATGTTAAGTTGAAGTGTATACAAGACCCATAGTGGGAAAGTCAAATAGGCATTTGGGTGTATGTGCCCAGAGCTCAGAGGAAAGATTTTTGTTTTTTTTGTTTTTGTTTTTTTCAAAAGCTGGTCTAGCCTTTATTCCTTCACTTACGGAATATTTATTAAGTGTCTCCTATGTGTCAGGAAAAATGTCAAGGGCTGCAGCTACAATAGTAAGCAAAACAGACATGGTTTAAAACTATCCTTATAGAGTTTACAGTCTACCAAGGAAGATAATCATAAAAGAAATAATCATGCAAATAACATGACTACATTGTTCTCATTTTATTTTTATTGTGGTAAAATATATATAAGAGGCTTTGCCATTTTAACTATTTCTGAAGTGTACAATTCAGTGGTATTAATTACATTCAAAATGTTGTGCAATCATCACCATTATCTATCTCCAAAATTATTCATCACCCCCAAAAGAAATTCTGTACCCATTAAGCATTAACTTCCCATATTCCCCACTCCCATGAGAGGGGGGATTTTGATTGAAAATATAACTTAGGGGAATATTCAGCCTATAGAGGGTATTGTAGGCTCTGAAAAGAAGCAAGATTATCTGAGAACAATGCTGTACCCACTCAATAAATGTTTGCTGAATAAATGAATGAACAATGTATTTCATGTATTTCAAATATATCTTATAAGTCAGACAGGTATAGATTTAAATCCTAACTGTGCCATTTGTGAGCAGTGACACTTAGGTAAATTACTTAACCCTGAGCCAAATTTTCTCATCTATAAGAATAGAAACAATAATACCCAGGTCATATAAGTATTATGAAATTACAGACATAATGTTCCTAACATTGCATAGCATATAGCAAACCCCAATAGTAATTTTCCTCTATCCCACTTCCATAACATTCCAATGCCATCCGCTGGCAGTGAAATTTTTTACTGTATCTTTACCAAAGTCATTTTGTGCAAGTACCAGATTATCTCTTCCTCTCCTTTCCTGCCTTCCTCCCTCTTTTACTTTGTTTCCTTCTTTCCTTCTTCCTTCCTTTCTCCCTCTCCTCTCCTCTCCCCTCCCCTCCTTCTTCCTCTTCTTCCCCCTCCCCCTCCCCTTCCTCCTCCTCCTTCTTCTTCTTCTCTTCCCCCCCTTTTCAACAATGCACTGAGTGCCTGTCATATGCTTAATGCTTCTCTTGGTTTCTGAGGATACAGCAGTGGACAGAAGTGTAGAAGGAAAGAACACAAACTCTTAACCATGTGCTTTTCATTATCCTAAAAGCAGTTAAATCAAAGACCCACCTAATCTCATTACCAATGATAAAATCAGTCACTACAAAAGAAAAAATAAATAAGTGAAAAATCTGTTAATTCAGTTACTCTGGCATAGCTTGATGAATAAGCAACAGAAATTGTTTTATAAAAATAAACTTGGCTTTCCCTGAAATATTAATATTATATCCTTAACCTCTCAGACTTTATGTTCTGAGCAGTAAAACTGGGAAAACACTGCCTAACTTGAAGGGTGGTTGCAGTGAGGAGTGAGACCATCTACTGAAAGCATCTAGCACAGGGCTGGGTACAAAGCAGACAATTAATACTGTTATTTCCATCTCCCTTCCCCTTCTCCTTCTTGCATTTTAAAAATAATTTCTGATATTTAGAAAAGAAATGTAGCTCAATCTTTTATATAGGAATGTGAAAAAATAAATCTAAATGTCACCAAACATCAACAAGTCTAGTTTCCTTTTGGAAAAGAACCTTCTTTTATATTAAGAAAATGCCAGCAAAGTTACTTGTGCAATGCTCTCAAAAATAAATCGAGTACAAATGTAAAAGAACTCATTCCAGATTGAAACTCTGCCATGTAAGTACCTTATAGTGTACAGAAATAGTCTTTATGCACACAGTCTCTTGAAGTTAATACTTTAAATAATTTTACTTATTAGTATTTATTAGAAATTGTGAAGTAATTCACAATATTTCTTGAAAAAGAAGTCTCAAAAGGGAATCTGAAAAGTTGGTATTTGGTCAGCAGATGGCGCTAAGTTCCCAAAAATCTTTGTGTGAGGCATACGAAACAGCATTCAAGTTAACTTAGAGGTAAAGGTAAAAGGTTAGTTATTTGCTTAACCATTTTGAAAAATCATGGGAAACTATCTGTTGGAAGTCAAGACTTCTTTATATCAAAGACTTGTTTTGCTTTTCATATTTTAATATAGCCAGGTAAAGAGATTAACTTTCACTGCCATATCCTTACCACATAAACTCAGTGAACAATTTGCTCATTAAATGTCAGAGAATGAAAGAAGAAAAAAAAGTGTTAAATAAAATTACTCAACGCTTTCAAAATTTTAGTTATTTTAGAAACTGTTTCAAACCAGCCTTCTCAGAATCATTAAACTTTGGAGTAGGAAATAGAAATATTTCAGAAGTTTTAAGACATGAGAATCCTGTTCTTAAAGACAGTACACAGCTACTTCTTTTCAAAGGAGTTTCATTTTCATATATTTTTGTTCCTAGCTTGCCAATTCGGTATTCCATCATATATTTTTAAATCCATTCTAGGTGTTTCTGGATGACACTGTCAGACTGAGCCTCCATTCTTGATCTCATTGAAATGATTCAGGTTTCAACATTCTATTCTTTGCTTTTAAATATAAGAAACAGAGTTTATGAAATTATAGATATTTGAAATTTTTTCAAAAAACTTAAACCAGATACAATCAATAAATAAAGTTGGAAATTTGATCATTTTTATCATTGAAACATATATACTTGTTTAATATATGTCATTTTTGAAAAGGTAAAAAAAAAAAAAAAAGGTTTGTATCAGCATTGATAGATTACGTTATTGTCTCAGTTTTCCAGGCTGCTATGACAAATATTACACAACAGGTTTGCTTAAATAACAGGAAATTTTTGGCTCAGTCTCTGAGGCTAGCAGGCTTGCTTCCTCTCAGGTCGGTAGGGTTCAGTGCTGCCTCACTGCAATCCTTGGGGTTTCTTGGTCTTTTGTCTTAAGGTTCCTGCAGACTTCCAGGTTCTGGCTCCTCCCTGTGGTTTTCTCTGACTTTGGCTTCCAGTTTCTATGTCTTTATAAGACCTCCAGTAATTCAGTTTAAGACCCAACCTCATTCAGTTGGGCCACACCTTAACTAAAAATGACATCTTCAAGAGGTCATACTTATAATGGGTTCACACCCACAGGGATCCAGATGGAGACCAATCCACCACGGTTATGATGCTATAAACTACAATCCTCCAAATGTCAGCGGATTAAGAAACAAAGGTTTATTTCTTGCTCACATTGCAAGTCTTTTGCAGGTAGGTTGGGGCTCCCCTCCACATCATACTCCAGGGCCCCAGCTAAGGCAGAACCACTGACAGGAATATTCACAGGCAAAGAGAGTAAATCTACATTTGTGGAAAAGCTTCCATCTGGAAGTGATACATCCCTTACATTCCCATCTCATAGGCCAAAACCAGTCACAAGAGTATGCCTAAAACCTGAGGGCATGGCAAGAAGTGTTGGAAATAGCTGGTGAAGAGTCACTATAATTCACAAATATTAAATCATTATTCCATATAACAGATTTGGAGCAGCTATAATATAAAACAATGTTGTTTAACGTTTTTATGTCCCTACCAAGTCTTTATAATTCTATTCTATGTAGCGTAAAAAGATTAAAGGGAATGCAAAAAGTTCCTTCTTCTACAGGAATTAAAAGTGGTTTGACAGAGAAGACATATTTGAAAAACAAAAATCCTATGGCAACCACTGCCAGAGATTTTGAGACATATCCTTAAGGGCTAAGAGGCATAAGATGTTAAATAAGACTAAAAGAGAGGAGATATGATCTGAGTGTTATAGGAAGTATAGAATTTATAGTGTTATAGGAAGTACAGAATTTATATTGAAGAAGTAGCAGGTGGACATTCCAAACAACAGGAATGACTATGAGAAAAGACAGAGACAAGGAAATAAATAAATTGTTGTATGAATTAAGTGCAATGACTGAGCTCATTAAGTATCTCTGACCAGCTAAGTTTTTAAAAGAGGAGTGAGTGTGTATGTGTGTGTGTGTGTGTGTGTGTGTGTACACTTGCGTGTGTGTGTGGTGGGGAGGAGTAAGGGGTAGGGAGGTAGGGAGAAGACAACCATCAAAGTTGCCAGCTTATACTTTTCCCCAGAAAAGCCCATTTAAAAATTCTTTTAAATGGTTTTTTTAAAAAAAAAAAAAAAATCACTTTATAAAGAAAGAACATTTTATCACAAAAAAAGTAAGAATGACAATGTTAACATTTTAAATTTGAATATGCTTAACTTTATAAAAAAAAATTACCCATATTTTTACCATTCTACTGTGGGCCAATGAAAACCTTGTCACAAGCCAGCTGACCAGAATAGGGGGGTGGAGGGAGGGATGGAAGAAGGAGCCTGGAAGAAGGGTGAATTTCCAAAATGAACCTTGCAGTAACCCAGAAAAGTAATGGGGCCTCAATTAGGATGCAAACAGGGAAAAGGGAGAGGCATTTTAGAAAGAAAACCAAAAAGAGACATAAAAATAAGCTTAATTTTTCCCCCAGAGGAAGGTTGTTTTTTGTTAATGGTTTGTATAAAAGAGTTCTTAAATGTCTAACACATTAAAATGTTCCATAGGTCTTGGAAAAATGCTGTATAAACAAAGAAAGCTACAATTCGGCCATGAGGAAGAAGAGTATTTCAACATCTTCCACTGGTTGGGGGCTATCGCTTAAACCTTGATCTAGTAGGCTTGGCCTCTGGGAATGCAACACACTGATCTTGTTCATGTAATTCTAATCTCACTTGTGTTTCTACTTTTATTGTGACCCATTCAACCTCACAGTAATATGAAAATATACTACTTAAGCATTAACTGATTAGTTATTTGTACTTGTGTAACTCTGAAGAAAGAAAGCATTACTTAGATTAGACTACAAGTATTTATCAAGAGTTTCTGAAACTAAGAACACATTTTATCTTCAAGTAGTCTTGGCCCTAATCTAAGTCACAGTGCTTTCCTTTAAAGTAAAGTAATACTTTCTCTATTTTTGTGGAAAAAATAAAAGCCTTTTTGCATCAATTAACTTTTAAAAACATGTTTCTTTATACAACATATTCACCACTGCAAATAATTAACAGATGGCTTAATTTCCTTAGATAAATAAAAATCCAACATCCAATTGTGTTCAGTAAAATGTTATGCATCATTTTGGAAAATGCCTATTGCCACATGTTTTAAAGCAAAAACCATAGTGAATGTTTTCCCCTGTGTTTTAAATGTAAAATATTGCAGGCCTATCAAAAAACACAGAGAATAATAATAGCAATATCCAAACACCCACCATGAACTTAAAATAAAAAGCATAAAATCAAAGTCTCTTGTGAATCTCTATACATACTTGCCACCTCCAACATTATCACTATCTAAATTTGATGTTCATCATTATTATCTTGTTTCTATTCATTGCCAGATATGTAAGCATCCATAAACAATATGCAACATTGTTTAGCACATTTTAAAACTTTAGATCCATGGTACTCTATTGTACCTATCCTTTCCTGTTTTGTTTTGTTTTTTTTTCACTCAACATGATGTGATTTAGGCACAGGTCAATTCACTTAACTCCATTTCATTCATATTTTCTGCCACATAATATTTGTTTACCAATTATCCTATTGTTGAACAATTAGATAAAATTCCATATTTGCATTATAAACAATGCTGCTATCAACCTTCTTATCCCAATCACTTTGTACACATGTGCAAGCCTCTCTAAATTACAAACCTTGATGTGGATCATTGCAGTGGCACAGCCTCTTACCAGCAATAAGAGTTCTTTTTGCCTCTCCTTCTAAAATTTTCTAATTTTATGCCAGTCTGGTGGGTGAGAATTGCATCCCAGTGAGACTTTGATTTCCTTTTTCCTGATTACAAATGAGGTTAAGCATCTTTTCTTGGGTTAATGAACAATTTTCCTCTGTATAAAATGCTTCTTTATGTCTTTTGCTTATTTCTCCATTGTATTTCTGATCTCTTTTATTATTACAAAGTTTGCAGCAGCTTTATTTGTAATAACCAAAAACTGAAAACAAGCCAAATGTCCATCAAAAAGTAAATGGAGAAACTGCAATATAGCTATAAAATGTCAATACTCAGCAAAAAAACTGAATAGTGTTCCACACAATGACATGCATGAATCCTAAAATTGGGGATAAAAGTAAAAAAATGAATGATAAAAGTCAGAAAAAAGAACATATATTGTATTTCATTTATATAACTGTCCCGACCCGCGGGACGATCAACTGAGGCTTTTGCTCCTGCGAGGGAAGAATGGTATGGGACAAGAGACACGAAGAAATGACAGCAAGACAGGGATTCTGATCAAGCTGCAAAACTTTATTGAAGAGGCAGGGTATATATGCTCTAAGGTAGAGGGAGTGGCTAGCAAAAACGGGTGGCGGCCTAGGATTGGTGGCTGCAAAGGCAGGTGGCGGACTAGGATTGGTGATTGCTGTTGCTAGGGTGAGAGGCAGATGTAAGGTTAGCTTTTGGCGCGAACTACCGTTACTTCCTTGAAGAAGGCTAATTATAACTTAGGCTGTTCTTGCTTAGCCCTGGCGGCCATGTTGCATGTTACCGGTATCGCTGAAGGTGAATATTATATGTGCTACCTTAATTGTCCCCAACATATAACAATTCTAGAAAATGCAAACTAATCTACAGTAACAGAAGGCAGATCAAGGATTTCACAGGGGCAGAAGATGGGTGGGGGAAGAAAAGGTAGGAGGATTAAAAACTTTTGATAAATTCATTATATTGATTGTGGTGACGGTTTTATAGGTATGTGCACATGTCAAAAAATTATCAGGCAGTTTATTGTATGTCAATTATACTTCAAGAAATCCACTTTAAAAAATTTTAAACTCACCAGTAAAATAGCCTGGAAAGACACACACTTGTCGAAATAAAGGTTGTCTAGGGAGGAGACAGGGGATTGGGAACACATATAGGAAAAAAGGAGTCAAACTTTAAAAAATGATGTAAAATGTAAACTGTCAATTCTGAGTATGTTATTATTTGTTCAGTGGTCTTTCTGATTTATTTTACAAATTTACCAAACAAACACTAAGGAAAAATAAAAAGAAAGGGTGTGTACCAACATGACATCCCTAAAGTAGACATTTGTCTTAAATTTTCTTTCAGGGTTATGCCATGTATTCAAATAATTGTTTTCTATTAATTTAAACACTTTTTTCTAGCATTCCCAATAAACTAAATGTATCATGAAATTTTGTCCTTTAAATTACTGGAGAAACAAAAGCATTTTCCTAGAACCAGAGCAACTTTTATTTGATGGCTTGAATAACCTGTAAGAGTAATAAAGAAGTCACCTTCTGTGATCTGAGCAAGAGCTATATCATCATCATGGGCTTAACAGATCAATGTTCAATCTGTTTTGCAAACTCTTCTTATTTACCACCTGTCTCCTCTCTTCAAAATTCTTCCTGATAGCTCTTTAGAGAAATGGTTGATTCTAGGGCTACAGCAGGCAAAATACACGCTGAGAGGTGACAGTAACATGTTATTGTGAGAATAATGAACAGTGCTGAATGGTATGTGAATGTGGTGGAAAGGGAAAGCTTAGAGTCACGTATGTCACCAGAAGGAAAGTTGGAGGTTAAAAGATGGGAATGTATAAAACACTGAATCTTGTGGTGGACAATGTCCATGATTAACTGTACAAATATGAGAAATCTCTTTCATGAACTGGAACAAATGTATGACACTATAACTAGAAGTTAATAGTAGAGGGGTATATAGGGAAAAAATATACCTATTGGAAACTATGTACTACAGTTAGTAGTATTTTAACATTAATTCATCAATAGTAACAAATGTACTATACCAATACTATGAGTCAATAATGGAGGGGGTTGGCTAGGGGTATGGGAGGATTTGAGTTTCCTTTTTTTTGTCTTTATTTCTTTTCTGGAGTAATGAAAATGTTCTAAAAATTGAAAAAAAATAATTGTGATGGATGCACAGCTGTATGATGGTAACGTGGGCAACTGATTGTGCACTTCGGATCTCTGGATAATTGTATGGTATGTGAACAATCTCAATAAAATTAAATTTAAAAAAAAAATACAAGCTAAGGCTGGGAGCACCTGGCCAGTATTCTTCTAAAGTGTCAAGGTCACAAAAGACCAAGAAACTGTCACAGATCAAAAGAAACTAAGTAGGCATGAGGACTAAATGTAATGTGGTATCCTGTCTTTCTGAAAGTCCGTAAGAGGCAAGAGTACAAATGCTGCCACAGTCTTCTCGGCAGTTGGCCTTATGAGGCTGATACTTCATCCAGTGATGAATGCTCTGGGACCACAAAGGGCACTGTGAGGCTGAGCCGGAGAGGAACAAGTTTTGCTCCACAGCCAGGCAGATGGCAAAAAATCCCTGATGCAACCTGCGTTCCCCACTAACCAATTTGTTCCTGATTTTGTAGGATTCTCTGTATATTTGGGATACACTTCCTTTGAAAGTCAGTAATAAGCTCTGCAAAAATCTTCTCTCAGTCTGTGGCTAATATTTCCACTTTTTTTGTGCTTTTTTATTCAGTGCACATAAAATAACATTAGGAATTCCCATCTACCCACCATGCAGCTTTAACTCTTTTGTATTATGGTTTGTGCTTTTTATATTTTGTGTCTTTGTAAAAAAAAAAAAAGCAATCACTATTCAGAGGGAGTAAGGAGATTTTTCTGTGTTTTCTTGAAGAAATTTTAAAGTTTTCCTTTCACTTTTAAGTCTTTAATGCACCTAGTATAATAGTAGGTAAGAATCTAATTATATTTTTTCTCACATGGATTAAAAATTGTCCCAGCACCACTATTCAATAGTTCATCCTTTTCCTCTTGATTTTTATAACAGCTCTATCATATATTAAGTTTTTATAAATATGAGGATCTGTCTCTGAGATGTCTATTCTTTTCCAGCAACAGGGCACTTTCAAAGAGGAAAGCTTTACTCTAACCCTGATAATTCATTATCTGATTTTTCCTGTATGTGAAGTATGAATTACCAGAAAGTTTACAACTACATCTTCAACAATATGAACTCAGTAAAACAGGTCTATTCTTTACTTTCACCACTAAGCAGCACAAATTTAGTACAGGACTCTGAGTGATTCCTTAAGAAGTAATAACTTCATATTCTTAAGGTCATTTCAGGTAAAAAGTCAACCCAAGATTTTGCTTTCCTCTTCCCACTGGGGAGGCAGTCACTGATATGAACCATTGGCCTTAACAGTGGAATGTTTTGAGAAAGTGAGGGAAAGAAGCACCCCCTATTCACTGCTCACCTCCTTCTGATTCTTCCGTTTTATTAGTCTTTTTCCCATGTGTTTTCCTCAAATGGGATACCACATCTGAAAAGTCAATTGGTATGATGGTAAAGTGTAGCAACTTGGCAGCCAGACTACTTTGTTTGAATCCAGAGTCTCTCACTTTCTAACTGTGGGACCTTGAGCATGTTATGTAACCTCTCTGTGCCAGTTTCCTCACTGATAAAATACAGTTACTATGCACCAGGAACTTTCTATGAGATGAGGATTATCATGATCTGCATTTCACTGATAAAGAACTGACGCCCAAGGTTTCACAGATGGGAGAGAGCCAGGATTTAGAAAAGATTTGATATATTGCAACATTCTACTCTAATTTTCATATTTTTATACGTCAGAGATGTATTTAATTTCATCATAATTATGCTCCTGTGTTGTAAAAGATACCCCTAAATGATTCTAACCTCAAGCTTTTTATTTTACCAAATGCTGCTGTTTCAGGAATAATTTACAGTTTCCCAATTAGAATTCCTTTACACTTCCACATATTCTCTCTTGCCCGGTTCATAACGACCAGTGTACGTGCACTGCCCTGCAGAGCACCCAGCTGTTTAAGACTCTAGGGCATCTCCTCACACAAAGTCTTGATTTCATTTTCCGCAGTCCCACAGACTCCTCTGCTTCTTTCCTTTTAACAGGATGTGTATGCCTAGAAACTTTTCTCACAGGGTGGTAGACGCTAACTTAAGTGGCTTGACTGCACTCAAAGTAAATTTGGCTGCCAGCATTTCCGGCTAAGCACTTGTTTTTATTGTGTTCTGCCGCTGACTTGGAAAAGCAGGGGAGCTGGTTCCTGTGCTAAAGGGGTGCCTGGCACTGGCTCCAGGGCCAGTGTAGTCCCAGGCGACACGGTGGACAACGCCCAGCCGGGCTTCCTGGTGTCTGTCCCAGACCGCAACCTTAAGTTGTACCTGTACCTGCCCGAAGCCAAGGAGGGCTCCTGCGCGGGGCGGACTGCCCGCGTGAAACATCCTGGAGGACTCCATGCCGCGAGCCCCCAGCGATCCCAGAAAGTCGGTCGTGGGGGAGAACAGGCACATCACAAGGTTCGTCACCCTGAACTGAAGCATCGGGTTCCTGCTGCCCATGCGGGAGAAGTCCCGCGACTGCTGAGGCAGAGCGCGCTGACCACCACGCTGCCCCACGAAGCCGGCCTCAACCCCCGCGCCTTCCGGATGCTGCACATGGACCTGCTCATCCTGCAGAACGCGTACAGCTCGTGGACCGCGGGCTGCTCAAGTGCTGTTTGCCCCTGAGCACCATGGAGCGCGGCGAGCTGGCCAGGATCAGCAGCATGCCGAATGCGATCCTGGACGACCCGTTAGAGACGGACCGCGTCAGCTGCCTCCCGCCCGCTGCTGCGCGCCCCCTTTTTTGTACAAAACACAAAGAAAAAGATTTGTTTGTTGGGAAAAAAGAAAGAAGCCACCTCTCCTCTTCCGGAGGCAGAAATCGCTAATTGATCACTGTGCTCTATGCTGCTGAGACCTGATGGGGTTACACAATCCTGCTCAATACAGGGCTTTGGGCAGCCACTGCCAGTGACTACCAGAGACCACTAAGATATGCTATTCCAGCTTTAGGCCATATCACGGATGAGAAAAACTGCATTCTTCCAAAATGACATTTCTTTTTTATAGTATATAAAGTGATCCAAATATTTTGCCCTTATTAACCTTTCCTGTGTTGTTTTGTAATTTTACTGTGCATGATGTTATTTATTTAGTCACCACTCATAGACAATTTGTTTTTTCAATTATTTGGTACTTAAAAAGTGTAATATTAACCACCATAACCGTTTAGTGAGTTCTTATACCCAATCTAAATAAATTTAAGTGATTGATCTGTGTTCAGTACTTTGCTGAGTTGACTGGTTGAATTTACCTGTGATCTGATTGGTGATTGCAGTTCAGGGATGCACATTTGCCAGAATATCAGGTGGTAGCTACACTTACTGTGAAATAATATTTTGCATTTTTGTATCTTACAAGGAAGTAATAGTTCTTATTTATTCCAAGTATATAACAACGTATCTAATGTCGCCTGGATTCTGCACACTAGAAGACAATGTCTCAGCCTTAAAAACTGAATAAAAGTTTATATTTTATTGTGATTGAAGTGGGAAAAGGACTACAGGACAGAAAAATGCTTATTAAATTTTAGTAAGAAGTTCACAGTCTAGGGAACCCTGGCACATATAAGGATCTAGTTTACTTACAGTGGAGGTGCCTTTAAAAGGTTCTTCCCAAAAACAAAGGCTTTAAAGGAATGGAGTCTGACTGTGGGCAGTAGGAGAAAGATCTTGGCTTTGGAATAAGTCTCTGCTCATTTCTTACTGTCTATATGATGCTGAGCAAATTAGCAACTTCAGTTTCTTCATTTGTAAAATGCTGAGTAAGTTATCAACTTCAGTTTCTTCATTTGTAAAATGGAACCCTAACTTGCAAGGTTGTCATAAAGATTAGAAATAAGTAAATTTTAAAAAAAATACACAGAGCTTTATTAGTTATTTATGAAGTTGTTGCTTTTACTGTTTTTGTTCAAATTGAAGATGAGACTAGAGAAAACAGAGAGGCAGTATTGTACAGCCCTGGGACTGAGAAGTGACCCCAGAGGTTAATTAGTGAGAGATCCACAAGGCTACATTGAGTGGTTGCCCTTCTGTCTAGTTTGGATCCCTGACCCAGGCTCACCTCTCAGTCCCAGGAACTAGCCTATTATCTCCAGGTAAAGCTGACTCCCCAGACTCTGACCCTTGGGATGTATGTACCAAACATTTCTTTCCATTCTGTAACCCAGGTATCCACTGAGGCTTCCCTGCCACTGCAGCAACTGTATCTGCCACGCTGTCTCTGTGATTATTTTCTTTGTAGTTTTTTCACTACTTGAAATTATATTCTAAATTTATGGGTTTACTTTTTCATTGTTTGACGCCAATGTTAAAAATATAAGCTCCAGGAGAGAAGACGATTTTTTCTCTTTTGCCACTGTTTCCTCAGTACCTAGAACAGTGACTGGAACATAGAGTGAATTCAATAAATATTTGTAAAATGAATGAATGACTTAAATAATGAACTCATTCCGTGCAGCTGAACATAAAACTCAGCCTTGATTCAATAACCATTAAATAATTCACACAAAAAATACCACTAGGTAATGTTGATTTTGCTGAAGATTTTGAATGGGAAATGGAGAAAGGGTTTATGTTGGCACTCTTCATTAAAAATTGCCCAATAGTACTCATAACAAAAAGAATACAATTTAAAACTACACCAAGGGGCATGAGGTATTGAAGCATATGAGGCATGAAGGGGACTCAGGTGGGAGATGGGGTGTTGCCTGGCATGAGGTGTGGAAGCCCAAGCCAGGTAAGGAAGGTATTTATATGGAAGGCAGACAGCAATGTGGTATTTGTAACTTACAGGGAGATTGATCACATAAGTAAATATATTAAGGATAATGTGAGCTAGGTTTTTCACTGTCAGAGATGAGAGTTACAAATATAGAAATGGAGAAAATAGAATAAATAGTGTGGTATTGGATGGGATTTGCAGGTATTGTCAACTCATAGTTTTTAATAAAAAAATAAATGAATGTAGGTGTAAATATATGACTGTTCACTGAGACCACCTAGAAACACACCACAGTAGCTCACCTAGTACCCAGATCTTTGCTTCTAAATACTTTGCTTCTCCACTAAAAGACTCCTTGAAGAAATGGCTCATTCCAGGTCTAGGACAGGGAACACACTAAAGGAGGCTGGAACATTCCTTTGTGCAGAAAGCAAGGAGGTGCCCACAGAATAATGGAGATATGTCAAAAGGATATAGGAGCTAGCTTGAAGGAGCTCCCATGGGCAAACTTGGGACAATTTGACCATGGAAAGAAACTGTGATAGTGACATTATGATCCATTAAATAAAATAGAAATCTATGATTCCCCCATAGTGATATAAATAAGAAAACAAACTGATAAATTGACAGTTTAATAAGGAAAGAGATATTTACATTATTTCAAAGTACATTACCACAAAACACTTATTAATTACAAAGGAAAAAAGTCTAACTTTACAGTGGCAGTCACTATGTAAATCAAGTGATCAGAGTGAAGATCATCTGTAATGGGTCAAACCAAAAATCGTGTGCCACTTGCTAGGATGCAATGAAAAAAACACAGCATCACTTCTGCGATACTCCTGCCAAAAACGTATAGTCTGAATTGAATTACAAGGAAACACAAGGCAAACCCAAATTGAGGGATATTTTACAAAATAACTGGCCTATAATTTTTTTAAGTGTGAGGGTCATAAAAGTCAAGGAAAGCCAAGGAGCTGTTTCAGATTTGAAGAGTTTAAAGAGACACTGCAGCTAAACACAACACGTGATTCTGGACTGGATCTCTCTGCTTAGAGGACTTACTGACAATCAGCGAAATGTGAATGGAGTCTGAGGATTAGATGGTGGTAAGCTATCAATGCTATGTCCTGATTTTGATGGTTTTATTTTGATTATGTAGAATTTCCTTGTTTGTAGGAAAAACACCTTAAAGTATTCAGGAGTAAAGGGACATCAAATTGGCAAATTACTCTCAAATGGTCAGGGGGAAAAAAAAAAGTTCTTTATACTTGCAACTTTTCCATAAGTCTGAGATTGTTTCAAATGATTTTTAAATCACACTTAAAAAAAAAGCTAGACACCAAGATATCATTTGTCACCTATCAGTTCTGTGGAAATGTAAAAGTTTGACAACACACTGTGTTGGCAAGGCTGGGGGAAAGTAAGCACTTTCATTTATTGAGAGTATAAATTGGTACTACTCATTAGAAGGGAAATGTTCAAGGTCTTTCAACATTACAAATGTACATATCCTTTGCCAACAATACTCCTACTGGGAATTTATCCTATAGATATTCATGCACTAATGCAAAATAAGTTATGTATTATTCATTCAATGTTTGTTCATTTCAACATTGCTGTAAATTCAAAATATCTGAAACAATACAATGCCCATAAATAGGATACCTGTTAAATAAAGAAAGGTGTATCTATTAAATGGAATACAGTGCAACAATGAAAACAAATTAGAAAGCTATCTATGTATTGGTAAGAAATATCTCCAAAGTATATACTATAATTAGTGAAGAAATTTAAGATACAGAGCACTGCATATATTTATATTTCCTCCAGAATCCTCCATTCCATTTTCCTTATACACACCCAACTACTCAGCCTTCTCCAGATTTCTATCTCCAAACCTACCAACCAACTCTTTAGGGGAGTGAAAAAACACAAAGGGCCCTACCTGAAAGGAAATGTGCCCTTACTGGTACCAGAGGTCTCACAACTATCCCCTAGCAATTTATCAGTATTTCTTCTAAATATAGACATTCTGTGCGGAAAAGAAAGCCAAATGAATGGGACTCCCTCCACCTCAATGAGATACTCATTTATTCACTGGTGGTGACCCTCTTTCTACATACACACACACATAACACAGCATTATCCACCCTATGCCCCCTTCCTGAAGCCTCATTTTGGGGCCTGATATGGGTGTACCACCATTCCTCTTATCTAATGCAGAACTACATGCATCTACCTCTAAATAGGCCAAAGACTCTGCCCAAATTTGGAGAAATATTTAAGAACTAGTCAAAACTGAGGATTTTTGACCTCAAAGCATATATGTGAAGGATAAACAAACCTTGCCCAAATGCAATCTAGTTCTGATATCTTTTCCTGCTTTTCCAATTAAAGCCAAATGTTTGAATATTCCCCCAAATTACCTCTGATGAAATTTGCGGTGTTATTTTGCCTAATAAAAGAAGGCAAACTTATATTTACATTTTTAATAAATTTATTTCAAAGTACCCTAGCATTTCAGTTTGATTTCCTTGGTATTTCATGAATCTTCACCTTGGGCTGGTCAGATGAGATTTTTTTCTTTAATGGACTGACTGACCCATCTGCTCCCTGGGCCACACATGTTAACAAAGAATCATGGGAGCCACAGATGGTCTGGTTACCATTTCACATCATTTTTTTTTTTCCTCTCAAAGGATACAGAGAAACCAGGGAAAGGGGTTCTGGGATATTTGGAATCATTTATCATCAAGATGGGGAAAAAATGAAGTCTTCTGACTTATCCATATTTCAAAATAATACTAATAATCCCAAACATTTCAGATACTGCATTTCAGAACCCACTGTAGGTTATAGCCTGATTTCCATAATTTGAGGTAGATATAATTATTTCCCTTGTATAAATCAAGAAATGAAGACCCAGAGATGATAACTGAATTTCTCCAGATCACATAGCAAAGAAGGGGTAGGCCTGTGAGGTGACTGAATTAGCCTTAACCTCAAAGATCTCAGAGTAAATTCCTGTGATTATTAAGTTTAATAACTCTATTAGTAATGGGTATTTCCAAATTCAAATGAGTTTTAAATTTTATGAGGCTCTCTAATGCCTTGAGAGCCGTGTCTGCTGAGGCTGGGAGTTTCAGAAAATAGGAGGTAAAAGGTTAATTTATTCTGACAGAAGGATGATTAATACAAGGTAAGATTACCTACCTCTAATTAACCTAGTCCATTATTGAGTTCTTAACAAGAAAGATATGGATAGCAAAAATGTCACCCAGAAAGAATTTAGCTGAAGAAGTTTGAAGACAGTACCACAGTGGGAATGATAATCGTTATATTTGTTAGCCAGTGGGAACACTTAAAATTATCTTTGCGTTGAAGCCAGAAACTAAAATACTTCTTTATTAAAATCTCTGTTAAGGGGACTATGAGGTTAAAGATTAACAAATACTTTTTAACATCTACTTAAATCAAAAATGTCTTTCAAATTTCTTAAAGAGAGATTTATTTTTAAAAATCTACACCAATCCTGCTTATATTCAAAGCCCTTCTAATAAAAAGCAGTTAAACATTGTTTAACATAAACTGAACTATATTCCTGATTACAGATAGACCTAACTCCTTTCCCTCACTTTGACACCCATCTTATACCTGCCATGCTGCAATAAGAAGTCAGACAAAACAGCTACAGTATTTTTCATTAACAGTACTTCTAATAACCCTGAAAAAATTAATGCTATTTTAAGGATCTCTAACCTAAAATCTTAGGCACTAAAGGTCTAGTTTGTCATATCCTGTGGTTGTAGTCTGTTTTTATTTCTTTTCATTGTAAACTGTAGCATCAAATAAGAATGAAGGATACTATTTATTTTAGTTTTTTGCTATAATGATAGAATGTAGAATAGGGTTTTTTCCTGTTGTCTTGGAATTGGTTACTATGATCTAAAAATGACAACAAAAAAGGCATAAGGATTACACACTTTTAAAGACCTCTCCAAACATTGGGGCCAAAAGCCTCCTTGAGGACTTATGCAGAGGTGGGGAAACCATTTCTACTACTCGCAACGAACATCTCAGCCCTGGGTGGACATTGGAACGTTTCCACTCAACCCACCAGAAGCCAAGTGATGGGGGAGTTGTAAGGGAATGTGGAATTGGGGTGGTTGAAAGGAGGAAAGATTGGCAGCTCCCTACCTAGCTGAGCCCCATCTGAAGCCTGCCTTCAAAGTGGAGTGAGCCCAGTGAGGAATCTGTCAGGGAACTTGACTTGTGTCCTGTGGAAGTTGAGAGCAAGCATATCTGAACACCAAGAAGAGTACAGCTTTTTTCACAGAGATTTTGAAGGAGGAAAACTTGCCTGCAGAGCCCAGGAAAGTGGGATAAAAAGAGACCATGTATTTGGAAGCTTGAAAAGAAGGGAGGGGCAACCTCTAACCCATTCCAGTTTTCCTCATTTTTCAAAGGGTGCAGAGAAAAGCTTTCATGTTTGGTCCAGTGTGGAGGAAGACAGAGAAGAGAGGAGAAAGCTGGAGCCCTCAGATTACCTAATAGCTCCTTTTTAAGGGAGCTGAGATGTGGATGAAAGGAAAGGCTAAAGAGAGACACCGGTAACCCTCTCTATGGGTGTCCTTAGTAAAGTAGTGGACCAAGGTGAAGCCAAACAAGGAGACCACCACATCCTCAAGGACCACCACAGCCGTGAAATCATGCACAGCTTGGGGAGAGGAACATTTACTCAATTCCAATAAGTAACTCCTTCCATTTCTCATATTCTTCCTCCCTAACTAAGGAGTTAGATGCTAGCAGAGGAAGGATGATGATGAGATTTAATCAAATTTGAGATTGGCATCTTACACTGGAGTGAAATTAGTTTGTTTTTGCTTTGTTTTTTGTTTTTTTTAATAACTGAAAGTGATGAGGAAGTTGTGAAATGTGCCCAAGAAGTTGTCTTGGAAAATACAACAAAGCACTATTGGGAATTGCGATTGGAGAAAAATATAACATTATTATATTAATATTCACCAAGTAGATTCTATGCAAAAAAACTGTTTACACTAAAATGTTGACTTTCTAAAACAGGCTGAGAAGGATGATTTTTGGAAATGAGGGTTACTTATCTTCTCAAAAAGAGTAGACAATAAATAGAAGTTCTTAAATGCAGAGATTATGGAAGGACATTAAAAGGTAATGATTTTATTATATAAGTTGAAGACACACAGGTGTATCTTTTCCAAAAGGAAGCATTTTCAGTAAAATCAACCGTGTATTTTTATAAGACTTTATAGTTTCCAATGCATTTTTTTTGTACTTTGATTTCTGAGTAAGAAAACAAACTTACACTAATCTCTTTCACACTTATATCACACATGACAGAATCTGGACCATAAAAAATATTCAAACAATGATTATCAAATCAATCTATCACCTTCTCCCCATTCTTCCCCTTTGCTGTCATATAGTAGCATCTTGGTCATTTCTTAACATTCATTGAAGATTTGGGGAAGGGAGATAGTTTTAATTTTTATTTTTGTAATTAAGAAAAATATTTTTTTAAAAAAAAACAAGGATTAGGATTTTATTCACTGTCTTCTTCTCCGTATCACATCATGCTTTATCCTGCATAACTTCAATACTCACACATACCATCCACCAAGGCTGAACATCTGTTGTTTCCATTCCCCTTCTTCTGTTAAAAACATCTCTATTTTGTTCTGGAGAACCGTCAATCTGTTGGCCAACGGGGTAGGCGCAAGACCCAAGCAAGGCCATTTAAACTTCCTCTTCTGGTATTTATATCCTTAGCAGCGACATAGAAATGATGGAGCAGTTTCTACTCAACAGTGGTAATCTGAAGAGGCTGCCCGTTACTTCCTAATACCTAAGACACTGAAGCTGCATGGTTTCATGTACTTCTGAGGCATGATTGTTCAGCCTGTGCTTTAATTTTGTGAGCTACCCAATATGCTTTTAATAAATCCTCCTCTGCCCTTTATTCCCTATCCACACACATACCCTTAAGTTAGAGTTGATTTTGATTGTTTGGAACAAACTACACAAGGACCTGAGATAAGCCTGTGATCCATCTACTGTCTCTCTTCTACACCCTTTCTCTCTTCCTTTACTTTCTTAATAGTTTAAGATTCCATGACCCTTCATTTCAACCTCTCTTTACCCAATATCTTCAACTCACTTGTCCCATGTCTTCCTATTTAACTGTCTGATAAAATCTGTTCTCTCCATACCTAGATCTGGGGGTTATTGGAGAAAACACTGCAACCATTTAGTTTGCTTCCATGATACATTTTCAGTTTACTTTCTTAGGCCCTCCATACTACTCAGAAATATTTGTTTTTTGCTCTTTAACTTGTGGCCACACTCCCTTTACCTTATGTATGGACAGATGAGTAGAAAAAAGGGGGACAAAAAGTAAATTAATAATGGGGGAGGAAGGAGTATGAGATGTTTTGGGTGTTCTTTTTTACTTTCAATTTTATTTATATCTTTATTGTTATTTTTATTTTTATTTCTTGGAGTAATGAAAACATTCAAAAATTGATTGTGGTGATGACAACTACATGATGATACTGTGAACAACAGAGTGTACACTTTGGATGATTTTATGGGATGTGCATATATCTTAATAATATTGCATTAAAAAAAAAAAAGATTCAGGGCTAACTTGGAGAAATAGCTGATTCCAAAGCTTGACAGAGAAAGTACAAGACAAACCTGTTAATATCTTGTGCCAGAAAGAAAGAAAATGGTCAGAGAATGAGGGAGACATGTCAAGAGGACATATAAGCCACATTAGAGGGGCTCCCACTAGCTAATTGAGATAATTTGAACATCAAAATAAATGGTAGTAACAAAATAAGATACATATTCATCCAGAGAAATATAAATAATTGAATAAATTGAAAGTTTGATGAGAAGTGGGATATGTGTATAATCTCAAAGAACTTCCCCAGAAAATACTTGCGGTCGCAGTTGACTCGTCTGGGGGAGGGTGGCGGCCGGTTGCTAAATCCTAGGCTCTCAGGATTGCTCCGAGGGTACCGGCGGCGGGGGCTCTTTCCCGGAGGCGAGGGCGAGGCGGGGGACTTGGCCAGGTCCCCGGCGGGAGGCATGCAAAGTATGGAGGGCGGCGAGAAAGGAACAGGCGGGACACAGCTCTTTTAGGGTGAAGAAACCAAGAGAGTTTATTAGGGGAGAGTACAAGCTTATATCGGGCGTTTTAGAGGGCGGGGTAGCTGTAGGGGTTAAAGGCTTGGATTGGTTCTGAGAGAGCGCGGAGGTTGATTGAAAAGGGGCGAGAGTTGCTCCCATAACAGTGTCTGGCAACAATGTATGCGCACCGGTGGTGATGGGAGTTGCGCTGGCAACGGGGAGTGTCCGGGCAAGATAAGGGGGTGGGGAAAAGGCGGTTCCCTCCGGCAAGCCTCCCCTAACAGTGGTGTATTTTGGGTGAGGAAATGGGGCCTGCCTCCGGCCTCACTTTCCCAGGCCCGGGGGGCTGTAGAGGGCGCTGTCGCCCGTGCCCACTACCCTCCCCAGGGGTGGATCCGGTCCCCCAGCCCAGGCCCGCCAAGTTGAAGCACGTAATCAGTGTCCCGCAAATACTAATTACCAAGGGCAAGAAAACTAACTCAGTAGTGAAGACTCCTGGCACATTCTGAATCAAGTAGCCATCAGAAATTGAACAAATCAAAATTGTGTGACACCTGATAGGATTTAATGAGAAATTTATGTTCCTGTTAAACTCTAGTAATCCATCCACACTGTGACTATTTTCTCAATTCTCTCAAGACTGGTATGTAATTAATACCATTCTAGGTGCATTGAAAAAGTTATTGTTCTGTATAATAGATGCCTGTGGTAGATTGAATCATGTTCCCTACAAAGACATGCTCAAGTCCTACCCCCTGGTTCTATGGGTAGGTATTCATTTGTAAAGAGTATCTTTGAAGATCTTATTAAGATGAAGGCAAACTGAATCAGGATGGGTTCTAATCCTATATGCCTGGAGTTTTCAGGAGCAAAAGAAATTTAGGCATGAGAGTACAAGCTACTGGAGAAAAAGAGACAGTTCATCATGTGACAGAGGCAGAGACTGATTGCCAGCAAACCACTACCAGAATGCTATAAACTTTTGAGAAGGCACGGCCTGCCAATACCTTGATTTTGGACTTTTTGGTCTCCAAATTGTGAGGCAATAAATTCCTGTTGTCTAAGCCAAGAATTTCCGATATTTTATTATAGCAGCCAGCCAAACTAAGACAATGCCTTAGAGTCGTATATTCTACAAAATGACTGGTGTATAATATTCAAAAGGGACAAGGTCATTAAAGACCAGGAAAGAATGTATTGCTGCTCCCAGCTGAAGACTAAAGAGGCAGGACAACCACATGCAATGTGCAATTCTGAAGTGGATCCTTTGGATCCAAATGACAGCATTGAGATAACTGGTAAAATTCGTTTGAGGTCTAAGGATTAGATAATAGTAATGAATTAATGTTTTGATTTTCATGGTTGTATTATGGTTATGTAGGAAAATGCCCTTAATTGTAGGAAATACACATTAAAGTATTTGGGAGTAGTGGGCAAATTACTCTCAAATGGTTCAGGAGAAAAAATGTGTTTGTACTGTACTTACAAATTTTCTGTAAACTTCTCCTCGACTTGTACTTTGTTTTTGTTTTGTTTTTTAATTAGAAAGTTGTAGCTTTACAGAAAAATCACACATATGCATGAAGCATGGAGTTCTTATATACCACTCTATTATCAACACCTGGCATTCATGTGGTACATTTGGTACAGTGGAGGAAAGCACATTTTAATAATTGTACTATTAACTATAGTCCATGGTTTAGTTTAGGATCCTTTTTCATATAAGCATTTAGAGCTATAAATTTCCTTCACAGAACTGCCTTTGCTACATCCCATTAGTTTTAGTATGTTGTATTTTCATTTTCATTTGCCTCAAGATATTTCCTAATCTCACTTTTGATTTTCTCTTTAACCCATTGGTTGTTTAAGAATATGATATTAAATTTCCATATATTTCTGAATTTTCCATTTTTCCCTCTCTTATTGATTTCTAGCTTCACTCCATTGTGGTTGGAGAAAATATAGTGTATGATTTCAATATTTTTTTTCCTTTATTGACACTTTGTTTGTGACCTAAGATATGGTATATCCTGGAGAATGATCTATGTGTACTTGAGAAGAATGTTTTCTGTTGTTGTTGAGTGAAGTGTTCTGTATATGTCTGAAAGGTCAAGGCGGCTTAGTCTTCTATTATATTTAGTCTTCTATTTCTTTATCGACTTTCTCTCTAGATGTTCTATCCATTATTGAAAGTGGTGCATTAAAGTCTCCTACTATTAGTATAGAACCATCTATTTCTCCTTTTAAATCTGTCAGTATTTGCTTCATATATTCTGGGGCTCTGGTGTTGGGTGTTACATTTTTATAATTGTTACATCTTCTTGTTGAATTGACCCTTCTATCTGTGTATAATGACCATACCTGTCCCTCATAACAGTTTTTGACTTAAAGAATATTTTAGCTGATATTAGTATAGCTACCCCAGTTCTCTTTTTGTTACTGCTTGCATAATATGTTTTTTCCATCCTTTCACTTTGGCATACTTATGTCTTGAATTTAAGGTATTTTGAAAACAGTCTATAGTTGGGCCATGCTTTTTCATCCATTCTGCAAATCTCTGCTTTTGACTGGAGAGTTTAATCCATTTGTATTTACAGTCACTACTAACAATGAAGGACTTTCTTCAGCCATTTTGCTGTTTAGCCTTTGTATGTTTTATATCTTTATTGTCTCTCAATTCTTCCATTAACAACTACTTTCATATGTTTGATTTTTTTTTTTTTTGTATTGTACCATTTTTAGATCCTTCACATTTCTTTCTGAGTATATTCTTCATATATTTTTCTGATGGTTGCCATGGGGTGAAAATTTAACATCCTAAATATATATCCACCATACTTGGTTTGATATCAATGTGACTTCAATAGCATACACATACACTATTCCCATACCCGTCCATCCTTCCACCTTATTTTGTATTTATACACATTATATCTTTGTACATTGTATGTCCAAAATCATAGATTTTTTCATTTATTTTTATGCATTTTTATTTTAGCATCTGTAGGGAGTAAGAAGTGGCATTACATACCAAAAAATATAATACAATAGTATTGGCATTTATAATAACCCAAATGGTTACCTTTGTCAGAAGTCTTTCTTTATGTTGCTTGAATCACTGTCTTGTGTCCTTCCTTTCAGTCCTTCAGACTGAACTCCCTTTAGCATTGCCTGTAGGGCAGGTCTAGTGGTTGAACAGCTTTTGTTTATCTGGGAAGGTCTTGATCTCACTATCATTTTTGAAAGAAATCTCAAGGCTATAAAATTTTTGCTTAGCAATTGTTTTCTTTCAGCACTTTTAGTATTTCAACCCACTGCCTTCTTATCCCCATAGTTTCTGATAAGAAATCAGGACTTAATCTTATTGGGATTCCCTTGTACATACCACAATACCACATTGCTTTTCTCTTGCATCTTCCAGAACTCACTCCTTGTCCTTTGCCTTTGATATTTGTATTAGTGTGTGACAGGGTGTCTTTTTCTTCAAGTTTACCCTGTTTGGTGTTTGCTGAATTTCTTAGGTGTGCATATTCACTCTTTTGCTAAGTTTGGGAAGTCTTCTGTCATTATTTATTTGAATATTCCTTCTGCCCCTTTATCTCTTTCTTCTCTTTCTGGGACTCCTAAAATGCCTATAATGGTACACTTGATGGTGTTCCTGAGGTCTCTTATGCTATTTTCATTTTTTCTAATTCTTTTTTCTTTCAGCTCCTAGCCTGTCTCATTTCACTTGTCTTGTCTTCATGTTCACTGACTCTTTCTTCTGCTAGATCCAATGAACTGTTGAAACCATCCTGGGAATTTTTCATTTTACTTAAGTGTGGTCTTCAATTCCATTAGTTCTATTTGGTTATTTTTAAATTTTTCTATATATTTATTGGTATTCTCATATAGTTCATTCATTGTTTTCCAGATATCCTTTAGTTCTTTCTCTGTATTTCCCTTCATCTCCTTGAGCATATTGAAGATCATTTTTTAAAAGTCTTTGTTCAGTATGTCCAGTCTTGTCTACATTGTTGATTTTTTTCCCTTTGAATGGGCAATCATTTCCTGTTTCTTTGATTGTCTTGTAATCTTTTATTGTACACTGTACATTTTAATATTTTTAAATGTTAAATCTGGAATTTATTTTCCTGAGATGTCTATTTCTTCCATCTGTAACCAGCTGGTGATATGACAGCGATTTTCTTGACTGCCAGGGGCTAACAAAACCAAGCAAGCCTAAGTAGAAAACACCTTTCACTTTTTTCTAAATTGGCTTTGTGATGGTTGATGCCCTCCATCAGAGTTCAGCCCTCCTATCAGGAAGGTCAGCCCAAGGCGAAAGCAAAGTGCAGTGCACTCCCTGTCTTTTCTGAGCCTGTTGTCTTGTCCTTGGATTCTGTTTGCTAGTGACCTTAGGAGTTCCCCTGTTTACAGGAGTTTGAATGCCCCAGACAATAGATCTTCTCCCTCGCCCAGATCTTCCACCGCAGACAAATCAGGTGAGCCTCTGCTCAAGGCTGTCTTCCTGGACTGCTTCTTCCCCTGATTTCACTGTCTCTAGCTGCTTTTGCCTGGAGCACAAATTCTGAGAAGGTGGGCATGCCTGGAGAGGAGTTTCCCAAGTCATTCTTTCCCAGTCAGAACAAGGCCAGAGTCCCCAAAAGAGAATGCTCACTGGCTCCAAACTGCCCTGGGAAAGGGTAAGGAGGGTGAGAGGCTAGAAAGGCCACCAGGAGCTTCTTCCACACCTCCCTAAAGCTGCACTTTCTTGACTCAACCTCTGCCCAGCCAATGCAGCCCTTCAACTGTCCTCTGCAGCTCTGAGAAACCCTACTTCCTTTAGTCTCCACCCCTGTCTTTTTCTGGGGTGGATTGGAACAACAGCCATTTTCAGAGCTGGGCCCCATCATAAGCTGTGATCAGAGAAGGGCCCATGCCCACACCAGATCTTGGGGAAGTGGATTATTATGTCCTTTTCTGGCACTAACAAGTTAGGCCAGGGGCCAGACCCCACTGGTGTCTGCTGAGAGAATAGAGGCTGGGTACCAGTAACTGCCCAGAGCACTGGGCAATTTACTGGTGTTAAGTTTTTCAATTAAGAAGAGAAGAGATGAAAACTCAATCAAAAGTAGTTTTATCATCCAGCCGTGCGCAGGTGGGCTGAAGCCTAAGAAAATGGCGACAGCACTGAGCCAAGGGAACAGTAGGGCTTCTAAAGGAAGTTGATGGGAAGTTCTTTGTCCAGGGAAGGGGAGGCTGGCAGGTTTAGGTTTGTAGTCTTTTAGTGGCTACTTTTGGGAAAGGGGGTAGTTGGCAAGTTTCCATTGGCCCGTTTGAAAGCAGGGGCTTGGAAGCAGGAAAGTTTAAAATTTCAACGTTCAGGATTCTTAAGGGTGGGGACGGGTGCTTATTGCAGACCCGCAGGGTTCCTAGGGTGGGTCAGTGGCTTACTGCAGATCTGCAGGGTTCCTAAGGCGGAGTGAGGGGTGGTGGCTCTATGGCAAAATTCCTAAGGGCAGGGGTGGGGTGAGGGCACAGATCCTAAACCTAACAACTGGTATTTACGGTAATTTACCAGCCTCTTCCTCTTGCTCTTTCCTGGATGCTATACAGTGCTCTACTGGACACTGGAGTTTTGAAATAGTGGATTCAGACAGTTCCTACCTGTTTTACTAAAAGTCTCCTAAAATAGTCTCCATGCCTCCCTCAATCCATTTTCCACACAATTCAAAGTTATTCTAAAAACAAATCTGAAAAAAAAAGTGCATAAAAAACCCCATAAATCTGATCATATCATTCCCCTTAATTTACAATGCTTCAGTGATGTTTGATGCTCCTAGAATAAAGTTCAAACTCCTTAACATTGTCCAACATCCTGGTTTGCCCTGAACAGTCTTTTTCAATTCCTGTTGCACCAAAAAAAATTATTAATAACCTCCTTTTCACTCTCAAAATTGTCCTAACCTGGACAAGCAATTATATTTTTCCACTGTTGCTAAGGTTCTGCCTACTCTGGCCCCTGCTTACTTCTCTAGATTCATTATTCAGCACTTCCCCCTTTCTCTTTCCTCTCAGTTCAACTCTTCCAGGAAGCCTCTGCCTGAGTACTGGATCAGAACTTACTGCCTTTGCAAGATGCTTCCTAATACTCTACTAGTACTGTTGGTAATATATATCTACTGCATACATATCTCAATTGCAACAAACTCTCTTTATCTCCCATTACACTATAAATTATTTAAGGGCAACTGTGCCATTTACGATATGACCTTTATCAAGTTATGTGACCTCTCTAAGCCCCAATTTATTCATCTGTAAAATGAAGATAAATAACAGCCATTATGAGGATCAAATGATGTACAGCATGGAAAGAGCGACCCCACTATCTCCATCATGGTACCTATTTTAAGGAGTTATGTAATGGTCAAATGCATTTTTTCCCTCTAGAGCTCCTTAAAATTGTCTTTGTTATTTCATATCTAATATTTTGATTTTGTTTTACGTACCCTATTTACCAAGCAAGTAGAGTTAAAAGTTGTTTCTTCATAACACAAATATAACAAGACCTTCCATGATAGAGTCCTTCTTTATTTTGTTTCCTATTTTAAAGAAAACACATGTTCTAACAGAAAGTTATCTTCTGGAAAATGAAATAATACCAGAAATTATTAGTACTGCTCAAGCATGGAACATTATTTCCTCTCTGTCACAGAGTGTAAACACATATTAGTCCCTACAACAAACTGTACACATACACTAAAGAGCAAATATAGTATATTTATAAGAAAAATACACTTTTAACATATTATGAAATAATAAGGGCCAAATGTATAAATTTGTGGAAAACAATGTTCTCTTCAATTTAAACGGATTTTTATTAATAAATACAAATTGTTTTTGGAAAAAAAGCTTATTGTATAAAAGAATAAATATTCAACTAATTACTGTGGCCCTACATTAACTGACCAAATACTGTATAAAACACATTTAAAGCTCTAATTAAGTTTCAAAATTCTAAAGAAAAATAAGCAGATATTTTATAGCTAACTTATGTTGTGTTTCTTCTCTAAATTTTAAGCCTAAAATTCATACTCCCAGAAGTGAAAATTTAGAATTATATAATTGTACATTTCTACTCACTGAAACATACTCTTTCTCTAAGTTCAGTTATGTTTCACTTTTGTTTACTATGATTTTACCAAAGATCTTCTTAGTTTAATAAAGGATATGAGACAATACACCAAATATACCCTTAGAGATTTTCTTTTAATTACTAAAAGAAAATTAATCCTTTCAGGAGTTAAATTTAAACAAATTTAATCCACATCACTGACTAGTGTTCATACTTTCTGATACCTTGCAAGTATCCAGAATATTATATCTCATTTTCATTCATAAGTCCCTAAGAATTTGCTTCTCCATAGCAAATACTGAATTATATTTGTATATCCCACTTAGTCATTTCATTGTTTTCAAAACAATAAAAATATATTTAAATACATAGTCATTTAAAAATAATATATATATATTAGTAACCAGGGTTTCTCATATCCTATCACTGAATTTGCAAAACCTATGAATGAAGAATTGCCTAACTTCAGAAATGTTTTTGCAATTTTAATTTCTAAGAAGGACCTCACTAATACAAAATCTCAATAAATACAGTAAATAAAATATTATATAATCAAGATCTTTGAAATAAACCTTTTTATTACCTACTTGCAAATCTATTCAGAATACTTTATTAAATGTCAGCTATGTACAAACTGTATTAAAAATACACATAAGCAATGTTGCAAGTTTCATTTAGCTTCCTCAAATTCTTACAGTCAGGCATTTTGCTCTCTCCCTTGAGACACAATTGCATTTTTCCTAAGGTCCAGTTAAAAGCAGGCAGCAAGATTCCTTCTTCATCACCTTTAAATAAGCAGAAAAAATGCAAAAAGGGAATATTTGTATTTTTTAATATAATTATTACTGCATAAGCATAAAACTTTAACAAAGACCAGTAACCCTTACTTACTTTAACTAGAATTGGACAATACATCATGATGATGACCTTGTGGCAATCAGCCCACATTTGTAGCAATGATGGTTTGAACTTAAGTCTTACTTTTAATTCATTAGACTCATGTGGTTTCATGTGGTTATTTGGAAAAATTTCCCATAAGATTCTATAATCTTACAATGGAAAATTGCTTAAGGATAATGTGTCATTATTAACCTTTCACATACCAATAAACGATTACTAAGTGTGTGTTATGTGCCAGGCACTAAACGAAGTGCCAGAAATCTAAAAATGATTAACACCTCGGCACCAGCTAGGTCAGGGAGTGTGCCCTTGAGAGGCTTGGAGTATTATGGACAAGACAATAAATATACAAGCACATAAAAAATTGGTAAGGAATAGAGTTTTAAAAGGTGCTGTGAAACTAGGGGCAGAGAAAGGATGCTTACAGAAAACTTCTTGGAGGAAGTAATATATCATTGATAAATAAGCCTACTATGCTTGCAAGCAGTATAGCCTAGTGATTAAGAGCACATGTTTATTAAAGCCTCCAGATTGTTCCTAAGTCAGATAAGCACTGAAACCCAGGTACCAGTCTCTCCAAGAACGTCCACCAGTTTCATTCCTTTACCCCATAATGTCAGCACCTCTTTTCAGGACAAAGAAGTTGGAATAGTCATTGCCCAGCTATCCCTGAAGACTGAGAGAATGATCAAATTAGAGAGGAGTTGAAACAGAGAAATTAGGATTTAACAAATGATTATGACTACTGAACTCATTATATAGAGATTTCTTTTTAGTTTCTAGTGTATCAGAGTAGCCAGAAGGAAATACCTGAAAATGTTAAACTGTAATCCAGTAGTCTTGATCTTTGATAATGATTGTATGACTATCTGGGCAGCAATTCTTGATTTTACTTTATAAATGTTTTTAATATCATATCTTTGCTTCAACATAACTCAAGTTATTAAAAGTTTAATGTTCATGCCAGTGAAATGAACTGTTGATCATTAGCTAGGAAATAGGGGACAAAGCTGGTGAAACAAACTGCACAAGACATCAGTTAGGAAGACCCATCAGGGGAGTAATACAAGGTTGTAGGGGAAGAGATCTGTTTTCTGTGGACGTGGTGACAGAAAAGGATGAAAAGAAAGCTGTAGTAGACAGGTAGTCTAGCTATGCCTTAGGTGGCCAGGCTCGTGTTCCAAGAGTAGACACGGAGCATGTCTCATAATGATAAGAAGTCAAGAAGACTTTTCAGGGGCTCTGGAAGCTTGCTTGACTCATAACAGAAGATGGGAGAGGAGGAAGGAGTGGAGTATGGATGTTAAGGATAGGACGAAGGAATTTTTCCCCCTTTATAGGTGCATGGGACTAGAAACATTGTGAAGATGAGAAAGGCTAGCACTGGACAGAGAATAAAAGTATGGTCATTAGGTTTTCTCCACATTATCCCCTTGAGGATCATATCTCCATTTTACAATCAGCCTTTCCCCTGCATCTGTCTCCCGCTGGACACTTGTCTATCAAGTGACTCTTTCTAAAGGTTCTTCTCTCTTTCCTCCTCATTCATTTGCAGAAAGAGGAGGAGCAGGACTCAGCTCACGTTTCTTCTTATACATTCACTTTTCTGAGGGTGTCTCCCAAGTTTCACCAAAACAGCCCCAAATAATAGCAAAAATAATAACAATAATAAAAATTAAAAGATCTCTCCCTAATTAATAGGCCCACCAGTATAAATAAAGTGTTCCCTATTTCTAAGTGTATAAAATGTGATTTGGACTTCAGAAACAATTAGGTAAAATGATTTCTATTGTGGTTTCCAAACTTTGTTTTTAACCCATACATCACAAAATTATTTTGGCTTTACCAAAGCATTACTCCCACTTTCTAAAGACCAAGATAAAATACGTTATTTTCATTTGCAAATTATTCATGATTTAATTCTATTGCTCATAGATATATCTTTAGTTTGCTATGTTCACCTTTATAAGAGCATGTTTACCACTATGCCCATAAAGCTCTTTATATATGTTTAGGGTACAAAATAATAAAGCTTTAAATTATTTTCTATTAAATGCTTTCCACAGAAATAATTTGGAGTTCATATATGGCTAGAAATAAGTTACATTAATTTTGGGTAGAAAATTTCACCTGCCTCATGTTAACACTTAAGTATTTTGATTTATGTAGCTTGTATATGAACTAAAAAGAGATTTGTTATAAAAACAATAAATATAAACTTATTACTGATTATCCATATGTGAATTTACTATGTCACAAATTAAATCTGTGATTTTAGAGTTTTAAACTTAAATTGCCTCTCCTCCTTACAGCTTTTCCCTGATAAACAACACTTCCTTTATCATAGCTATTCCTGAAATGTTCGGAATTAAAATTTCCCAACAATAGAAATGATAATAACATGAGAGCTGAGTTGCTTAAAGAGAGTGAGAAGCAATAATTCTCTTACAATTTTTAAGTTATGATAACATAAAGATAAGAATAACAATAAATAAAACCAGCCTTAGGTAGGAGACCCTTGGAAGATGCTTCCATTAAACAGTATTGAAACAGATGAGAATAACTCGTTTTCATTTTTTAAAAAATCATTTATAATAATGATTCCCTTCACCAACAGAGAAAATATTGATGACTGAAAGTGCAACATTCACCAAGTAAGATCTCAAAAATGAACATCCAGTCCGCCAAATATAATTTGATGTAAAGAAACTGGGAACTGTTTCCTTTCTATTAAACTTTGCCACTAAAAATCAATAAATATCAATCAAGAACATATTAGTTATTATAATATGAAATATTGTATTTTGTATCCTCATTACATAAAGTTGTACCTGCTCAAAAGTCATAAAATCAAAAAAGTAATTTGGCTTCTCTGATCCTTCTTGCAGGCCAGAAGCCACTTGAGCCTAGGTGAATAAACTTTACTAACTCATCTAACTTAATAAGCAATAGTGTTATAAATTCACTCAAGAGACTATCCTTTGGAGCCAATAATCAAAATTGTTGTCAAAAAGCATCCAAGCTTTGGAAAATACAATCCTCAATTCGAACCTTTGGCTTTTGCTACTTATTCAATGTGGTAGCAAATAAAATTTCCCAACAACAGAATAGATAGTAACATGAAAGCTGAGCTGATTAAAGATAAGGCTTTTGCATGTAAATATTTAAATAATACCAACAAAATACTAGAGATACTAAAATATTAAGTCCACAATCTCTCCCAATGAGTAAAATTTAAATAAACTCTATCCTTGTATGACCTAGAACTATCACTTAGTTGAATACTAAAATAGTTTTCAAAAATCATTAATTCCCCAAAATCCAACTCAGTTTTTAAAATATTTACCAGAATCAATATTGTCTTCTAATTTCCATTCACTCCTTCCTCTATGCCTACCTATATTACCAGGGTAAGAAAGCACAAGGTTCTGTATAGAACAGGTACGTTTAGATCTTGCCAATAAGTGGAGAAACCCCATTAAATACAGCAAAAGAAATAGCATACAATCTTTTTTTACATATAGATCTACTGAAGCTTATCCTAATATTTTTGGTTCCTGAGTACAAAATAAGTGCCAACATCAAACTACTTATATTCTTGGCCATTTTACCATTCTCTTAGTCCTTAAGTGAAGTAGGATAAATTTTTTTGAAGTATGAAGAAGGGAAGAAATACCATTGATTAATATGTTATTATGTTTTTTAATGAATACCTCAACTTGCTTATGTGACTCATTTCCCAAAATGTCTTTATCAGTAACAGCAGACAGAAAAACAGAGGAAAAAGAGATAAAAGAAGCATTAAATGCTTCCAGCACACCTTTTCTATCTGCAAATCCTTACTTCCAATCTTTAGTATCATTGCTCTTCTTTTTTATTTAAAATGTGCACAATGTGGTTTAGTTCAGAAAGGACTATAACTAGGTATAATTGGGACTAAAATACATATTGGACTAGCAATGAGATGGCGCAGCTAGGGTGAGCAGTTAAATAAATTATGGTCATTCCACATGGAATTCTATGCAGCCATTACAAATCTTGTTAAAAACATGGTGAAGTTCTCTGTGTCTTTATAATATATATACATATTTCATAGATTCAAAGGCACACAATTTTTAAATTTAAATATCTATTAAATCATAATGCATTTTATAATCTATAGCATATTATAGCTGTCAGAAAAGAGGCAGTCACAACATGGTCACAAGTACCTACAAACTTGGTCATAAATGTTTATGATTTTTGTCATTTCAGTTGAGTTTTGGCCATTGTTGGCCCTGCATGTGCTGAGTTTAATTGCCATTTAACATGAACTCCTAGTTGTAATCTAAAACTTTCAGTTGATACTTTATGGTAAGTTAAAAATATGCCAACATCAAAATCTGAAGACAGGTTGATAGCAGCCTAGAAGAAAATCCTGGAGACAATATTGGAGTTAAGAACTGCTACACAAACCACTTAATGGTAAAGAAGCTAATACTGTATGAAAAAATCCTATGTGATAAGAAAGCATTGCCATAGCTTGATTGGCAATGTTCTTTCTTAGTTATACATCTAGATGGAAATGATTATGGGCAATTTTTCTTAAATCTAGAAATAAAAAATAAAAGAGCAAAAGGCGGTCACATACTTTGAATAGGGAGTGAGATCTGGTTGGTTTGTGCAAGTTAGTGTGAAGCTGTGATACACCCCAGAGTAATCTGTGCAGAGAATAAAAATGTATTTGCAAAGCCCCCTTGAGGGACAGGGGTAAAATGTGGAAATATTAAACTTCCCCACCAGAATTACTGATATTCTGACAAGCAGTGGGGACTACCAAATTAGAAGGCCGAGCCGTCGATCTTCAGGCTTGCCCTTACGAAGCTCGTTACTGCAAATGAGAGGCTAAGCCAACTTACAACTGTGCCTAAGAGTCACCCCAGAGAAACTCTTTTTGGCTCAGATGTGGCCTCTCTATCTAAGCCAACTTGGCAGGTAAACTCGCTGCCTTACCTGATAAGTGGGACATGACTCCAAGGGGTGTAAATCTCCCTGACAACGTGGAAAATGATTGCCAGGGATGAGCCTGGATCCAGCATTGTGGGACTGAGAAAATGTTCTTGAACAAATGGGGGAAGAGAAATGAAACAAAATAAAAGTTCCAATGGCTGAGAGTTTTCAAATGGAGTCAAGAGGTCATTGTGGAGGTTATTCTTATGCATTATAAAGATATCCCTTTTTAGTTTTTAGTGTATTGGAATAGCTAGAAGGAAATACCTGAAACTGTTGAACTGCAACCCAGTAGCCTTCATTCTTGAAGATGACTGTATAACTATATAGCTCACACGGTGTGACTATGTGATTGTGAAAACCTTGTGGCTCGTACCCCCTTTATCCAATATGGACAGATGAGTAGAAAAATGGGGACAAAAAGTAAATGAATAATAGTGGGGGATGGGGAGGATGGGATGTTTTGGGTGTTTTTTTTACTTTTATTTTTATTCTTTTTTTTTTTTTTTGGAGTAATGAAAACGTTCAAAAATTGACTGTGGTGATGAATGCACCACCATATGATGGTACTGTGAACAACTGATTGTATACTGTGGATGACTGTAGGGTATGTGAGTATGTCTCAATAAAACTGAATTTTTTAAATAAAGGCATTCACATGACATGCATCATACTATTTCTTAATGAGAACAGAAACTAAACTTGGTACTGAATTTTATCACAAAATACATAAAACATTTACATGTCTATTAAGTATGAAAAACATGATAAAAATCATAAATAACTACCATATAAAAAATAAATCTTGCTAATTTTGCTGGTAATATAGCAAATCTTCTCTCCAGTCTCCATACCAAAGTCAGTTTTCCTGCATTTTGAAGATGTTAAAGGGTTAAGTCAGAGTTTAAAAGTATTGAAATACAGAATTAAGACTGTAAAAACAAAACAAAACAAAAACCTCTCTTATTTCTATCACACTCAAGCTTCTCAGGTGTCTGTCAAAATAAAGATTAAGCACGGATTTCATATTTTTCTTTAAGTAACAGGTTCTGACTACTGGTATGTTTTTTCTTACAATCACACACAAAAGGGGCTCTTATACCAAAACTTTCCATTGAGATGGACTGCTTTTTAAAAATAATGATATTGTGCATTTTAATACAATTTTATGGGAAAAACTCCAGACTTGCAGCTATTTTGGCATCTCCTCAATATTATGTATCTTGGTAGTGATTATCATTTGTCAGTTTTTGATGGAATTCTTGAGGTGGAGTTCAAACTTTTGTACATTAAGGTGGAACAGCCATTTAATTCAAAATCCAAGAAACAAATACCAAGATTCCCAATTAAGCTCTGAAGAAGCTATAAAGAGGGGGGTTAGTTATTCTGTCTAGTTAAAATTTTATTCAGTTGTGCCAACTGAATCTATTGGAGGGATGAGAAGAAGGGAAAGTAGATAACACAGTGGTGGGGTGTTGTTCTGGGCACAGAAAGCAGCATGTAACTGCACATTGGCAACAGTGGGACAAGCTAACAAAGGGGCCGGAAGATGTACTTGACAGGAGTATAAAGAGTTAGCGGATGAGTAGGAGGAGATGACATATGAGATGTAGGCTGGGTGCAGTAGGAAAGAGTCTTGGTGGTAAAGATGAATTTGCTTAAATTTAACACAAAATACAATAAGGGCCCTGTGAAGCAAGCTGAGATGCCCAAGACAATGGCTACAGCATTTCAAGCTGTCTAAAGAGAAGATGGTGAGACAAGGAGTCTTGGAAAGGGAGATTATAAAAGTTAGAATCACAAGAGAACACGTTCAAAATTTGGTCCAAGTGTTCTTTTCTTTTGGAAATGAAAACATAAGAAGGGATTTAGAGGTGCCAGAGTATTTTGTTTTGTTTTTAAAAGCAGTTGAATGTTCTGGTGTTTTCATGGTTTGAATAAATAGAAGGAGAAAAACAGAACAAAGCAAGTAAACTCAAGTTTAGGTACTTGAGATTTGAGCCATGTGACCAAATCCAAAGAGAAGAAAAATAACCAGGGTTAGTGAATGGGATCTTAAATAAAAATGGTAAGTGATAAGAATTTCTTGTTAACTTGTCAGTTACAGTTTAGAAACACACAGTAAAAATAAAGAAAAATAGCAAAATAAATAATAAAGACAATGATTTACAATATCTGAAAGGCTTAAAACGTAACACTGTAAAATACAGTGACAGAAGTGAATTACAATAATTTAATGTGTTAAGATAATTTTCCAAATGACAGGTAAATTTCTGAGGGTTCCTTTTGATTAACTGCAAGTCTAGTTTATTTAACAAGCTAATGCTTATTTTTTTAGAAATATGTTATACTCTAACTGGAGACATTTTACTAAAAACTCTGAAAAATTCAGCCGTTGTTCACCTCCCCTTAATAATTTAAAACATAAATTTAGTAATGAAGGCCTTATTGTGTACAGTACTTTTAAATCCACTCCTTGTTCAATGTCATTTGAATGCTTAAAAATTAACATTTTAGCAAATTCAATAAATTTACCACTAGGTGGCGAAAAAACACAAGTAGTGCCTGTTAGAGGTAGTACAAGGTACCAAGAACTCTAACAACTACAATTTCCACCAGGTGTCAACCGAGAGAGGAAAAAATAAACTATTTTTCCCCACACAAATAAATACACAAATTCATACTTTTAAGCATAATGATCTAAACTCTTTATCAGAGATAAATGGGCTGCCCATTAACTGTCCAAATAGTTGACATGTTTGACTATTTAGAATGCTAAGTCCAAGATATTAGACAACTAAAATCCAACTAAATAAAATTTAGTTTCTTCAGAAAAAAAAAAAAAAAAACAAGATCTATGAGTTAAGTTTATTGTGACTCACAGGCTCAAACTTTACAAATAATAGTACTCAAAAGAATCTAAAATGTTTAGAGGTGGGCAGTCAAAAATCTTCTAAAGTTTATTTGGTCAAATATACATAGTTCCAGATTCATATTTTTTCTTTCTATATTTCTCTCTTAATAAGCAATTCTGTTTACTGTCAATAATTCGGATGAGTTCATGTTGTTATGCTTTGAATCCTAGTGTGATATTGTCAGTGTTGACATCTTTTTCTTACCAAATATTCACAATAAAAAGGAAGAAATGTACTGATCTTTAAGATGTATTCTGAGAATTATTGTGTTGAACAGTCCAAGACTCTCAGCCGAAACTCAAAATTAAAGCTTTACAGAATCAAGCCCATTTAAATACCAGACCATGCTTTTTAAAAGCCATCTTATGTGCTACACTAATTTCTAACAAAGATTTTTCGATCCTGTTGTAACCAATATGTCAGCTGAACTACCATGTCATGCTGCCTTTTATAAGGTGGTACTTTTTAAGGCCGAGTTCTATTCTTACACCTCGGGACACAGGATCAGCAATCATGTCACACTCTGAAAATCTGGCCGTAGGTGGTGTCTTTAAAAAGGACTTTTTCTTCCTTCGAGGAAGTGGTCAAGCCTTTTTCTCCTGGTGTCATCATGGAAACAACTTAGTTGGTTTTCATTGCTATCTAATTAAGAGATGGAGGAGAAAGCAGTTGAGAAGAAAGCAAGCACTACTGATTAAATTATACTTGATTCTCTTGGTCTTTATAGTATTCGCTTTTTCGATCTCTTTGGCCTCGACTGAGCTCATTTCCCCCTACCTTCAATGCACTGGTTTAAAATATATATATATATCCAAGCCAAGAATGTTCTTGTCTATGAACAATATTTCTTGTCTGGTTTACGTTTTATTTTGAAATTCGTTAGGTTATACTCGGCAATCAGCCGCTTGCCCAACCGGTTTCTCCCCTTCCCCCAATCTCCCTTCACACATCCCTTTTTCCTCCTCCCATCCAGGCAGCTGGCAAAACCCTGCAGTGCCGGTAACGCATGCTTCGGGCTGGTCACTCAGCAATTTATCCTTACTTGGCTTTGCTAACAGCTCCCCACCCAACCCTTGTCCCCTAGTGCCCCCTCTGCCATTATCTTTCTATTAGAGTGTGCTCGGTAAGGGGCTCGAGTTAGCACGTCGAGGGTTTACGGTAACCTGTCTACCAATAGGAGCCCACAATGAAGAGAAGTCAGGTTCAGCGTTCCAACAGCCCCAGTGTCTTCCCCCAGCTCTACACCTACTGTACCCGTGCGCGAGCGAGCCAGGGAGCGAGCAAGGTCCGGGAGGGGGCGCGCAGGGAGGGCGAACAGCAGCCGCGGCGTGCGCGTGCGCACTGGGGTTGTTTTTCACAAAGCTGCTCTTAAAGTGAGCTGGCAGCTACCAGCCGCCCGTCTTTGTACGGAGACCGCTGAGACGAGCAGGAACGCGAAGGACCAGCCTCTGCCGCCTTGACTTCTAAAGAAATCTCAATGAACTGTTTGTAAAGAATCACTGATCCTGCCTGCAAGCTTTTGCACGGCAGAGACATCGATCAGTGTTAAGTGAAGATCTCATTTTATATGCGATCTTGACTTTTTTTTTTGTCTTACATTATATTTTTATAGATTTTTGTTAAAAACATGGTGCTGGGAAAGGTTAAGTGTTTGACAATAAGCTTTGACTGTCTTAATGACAGTAACGTCCCTGTGTATTCTAGTGGGGATACAGTCTCAGGAAGGGTGAATTTAGAAGTTACAGGAGAAATCAGAGTAAAATCTCTTAAAATTCATGCAAGAGGACATGCGAAAGTACGCTGGACTGAATCTAGAAATGCCGGCTCCAATACTGCCTACACACAGAATTATACTGAAGAAGTAGAATATTTCAACCATAAAGACATCTTAATTGGGCACGAAAGAGGTAAGTTTTTATGTAATTCAAAAGTCATTAATTCCGTTTTCTATGGAAAGGTATTTTTACGATTTTTCTATGTAATTTACCCCTAACATAGACAGTGTGATAAAGGTTAGCAAAGTTGGAGGATTTGGATTCTCCTTGACATTCATCGTGTTTTCAGCCGTAATGCATGCAAGCATCTGCAAAGTGACTGCAAACTGCACTTATTCAACTACCTCTAGTACCAGGGTTGGTCTGTGCCATACGCACTTGCAGTCCATTTGCACCTTACTTATGATTTTTCCATAAATCTGATTCAGTAATTTTACTAGTATGTTTTCAAATTAATTGCTAAAAGCTGCACTCCAGTATTAGATTTCCCCCTTTTACTTTGCAGCCTGAGCTCTAAAAACTGAGTTTCACTGGAGAGATGGAATAACATTAAGAGGGTAATAGGAGTATTTCATTTTTAATATTGACACGCAAAAGACTTGAAAGAATTGATCGTTGTTATTTGGGAAAGGGTTTCCCGTGGCTATTTTGACATATGGTCTCAACACCCCACGTGTTTTTCCCTATTCTTTGCAATTCCTTTAGAAATTTACATCGAGCATTTTTTTTTATTTTAAAGGGCAGTGTCTAACATTATGATAGGTTTCAAGTCAGTTTTAGAAGCCATTTAAGGTCAGTAATTTTCTTTTCTGAACATCATTTCTAACTTTGGAGCGTACATTCAATGAAACCAGTGCCAGTCAAATGGAATTGAAAAGTATTCGGCATATGGGATTTGATTTTTGGTTAGAAAAGAGAGCTAAAGGGTTACCAAAGGGAGAAGGGGTCCTGAGATTTCCAATCTATTGTTTAAATGGTTACATCGTGGAAATACAGGAGACTCTAAGGTTGTTTTTCTAAGTTTCCACCCTTTGTTAGAAGCGGTTCAATCCTGTTTCGGACCAGTTCTGGGGGGTGGTGAGGAGGGGCGCTCGTTCTGCTCTCAGCAGATTGGTTACACGCGTCAGGTGGTGGCGATGACTTAATTCCTAGCCCAAGAAGAATATAATGTTAAAACTGGTTATGTAATTTTTGTGCTTCTCTTTTAATGCAGTATTTAGTTAAAATGCTGACGAGTTGTTCAGAAAGAATAGGGGCACATTTTATATTTTTTTAAAACATAAATTCCTGGGGAAAGCGCTAATTGACCTAAGGCCAGTGTGGAAATGATGATTTGAGTCACGGCATTAATGGTTTTTTTTTAAATATTAAGAAGCAATCAATTCTGTAATAGGGTTTTCGTAATTATACTAGGTAATTTGCATCTTGAAACATTTTCTCTTTAATCTTTCCAAGCATTAAGACTGATATAATATATAAATGCCTAATGACAGTCCTGTTATTTGTTGAAAAGCAGACACATGAGTTTGTGTGTGTGAACCTTTCGGGAGGGAGATTGCAGCTTTTATAAAATGGATGAGAAGAAACAAAGGTTTCCTTTAAGGAGTTGAGACTTATGATGGAGGAAAAATAGAAAAAAATGAGCTGTGGGGACAAATGCAATTTCATTAGTTGTTCCACAATTTCATGGTAAAGAAACTATTTGTCCCGCAACCCTCGAGACCTGCAAAGCTTGGACGAGCTCTTATCCTAGAATAGTTTCAATGACTTAAAACTGGGACCTCTCAAACTAGCCTGGTAACTGAAGCCCCGCCTCGTGCGGTCCGCGATAGGCGGAACCCGGTTTGTTAGCCTGTTGCTAAGGCGATGCCAGGCGTTGATTGGATTGGGTGCGGGCGGGTGAGGAGAGTATGTTCGTGCCGGCAGGGGCGAGGCTTAGAACCGGCGTGCGCCGGTAAAGGTGCCTCTAAAGCGACCGCCTCCGCCCTTACTTGCACCCCTCCCGGGGCTTCTGAAGGCGCACGGGGCCCTTGTCACGTCTCTGGCGTCCCTCACCCTGTCCTGCTTGGGTCCACCGAAAGAAACGAATTCAGTCTTCACAGAATAGATGGGAGGTACTATTGGCTTTACAGGTGCCTAATGGCTCCGGACGCAACTTTAGCTGGAAATCCTATTCCGGAGGAAACTTGGGTGGGGAGAACAGCAGGGTCCTATTTTCCGGGTGAAAGGTGTTTTCCTCAGCCATTCACCAGACCCGCTACCTTGATGTGACCTGAGAAAAGAGATAACCAAGGCTGGCCGGTATAAGTAAAAGTGATTCTTATATCGAAATCTGGGTGGGGGATTCGGCGAGAGTATCCCGTGTCCCCCCATCCCTATTGTTTCCCAGTGGTCTCGTCCCAGTTTCCCTCGCCTATGTAAAGGTGTCAGGGTGGCCCGAGCCAGATCGAACCGGTCGCGGGCTGGGGCGTGTAAAGCGGAAGCGTCGGGCGCCCTCGCCCCGCCCTCATCTAGCGGCCTAGGCTGCGCGGGCGCGAGCGCCGCGCAACGTATGCCGTATGTATAGCGCGGCGCGCGGGCGGCGGCGGCGCGCGGGCGGCCGGCTAGGATCTGCTCGCGCCGGTTTAGGCCGGTCCTCTCCTGCTCCGGTCTAGTTCTTGATTGACAGCTCGGCACTTGTTTACCACGGTGCTGCCGCCGCCGCCGCCGCTCTTCTCAGTGAGACTGCTGAGCTGGCACAAAAAGGGAGCGAGAAGGGAAGAAAGGGAGAGGAAGGCAAACTTTGGGCAGCTTCGAAGGAAGATTATTTAAATGGTCCCCAGCTCACCAGCCGGTTTTCGGTGCTGAAATCCTTTCAGATATCACAGGGATTTGTACAGGGATGAGGAAAATAGTATTTAGATGTAAGAGAATCACCATGGCTTTTGAATAAAAGTGTCGACATGTAGGTGTTTTTTTATCTTTTGCTATAAGAGAAGCATCACGGTTTTTGTGTATATTCAATAGTTTGGTGAAGGAGGGTTAAATGACGGTACGAGTTTTTCCTCTTGTGGCTAATTACAAAGGTTTCTACACCTAAATAAGTCATTTATATAATTGCATTTTCTAGTACAGAACCCTAAAACAAACCCTCCCACCTTTTCGATAATATATTTCTTTATTTTCGTGCCACTTAAAAAATAATGCATTTGACCAAAAGAAATTGGTTTTTAAATAAAGGTCATCCCTTTTCTAGCAATTGGCACAGCCTTACTAGACTTCATTTTTAAAGGATGTGGGACGTTTCCCAGTAAGCAAACACCTTTTAAATCCTATCGTTTATAATTAATAAGGTATATTTTGTAGATTTGCAAAATTTTAACTTGCTAGGAAATAGAGGAAAAGTTGTCATCATGTTAGGTTTGATAAGGAGCTTTTACTTTTAACTATGAAACTGACGTTAAAATCGTTTTGCTTCTCTTTTATTTTTAATCCCATCATTTATTTGATGAAAGGTTTCCTAATGGTTTTGGAATAGTAACATGTATGTCACATCTTTGGTATCACTCCGCCCCCAACTGTCATATTTTTAAAGATTTACATGAACTGTTTTCATTATATACATTATGGCCTTAATATGATAAAGTAAACAGTTGAAGACAAAAATAACATTTTAATATGGTTTGAGACCCAGAACTTTTCACTGATACCAGACTCGGGTACTTTACAGTTTGAGTCCTTCTACATTAAAGAAAAAAAGTCTATGGAGTGTAGGTAGTAATATCCTCGCTTTACAGATCAGGCAACTGTGGATTCTGGATTTTTATCTTACCCCAAGTGATGAAGTTGGGATTAGAACTCTGATCTCTCAGACTCCAAACCTTGTGGCCTTAATCGTTATATGAACATCTTTTAAGCTAAGGCACTGGGAGCAATGTATGAAGGATTAATAAGTTTTTTGCTTTTTTTTTCCTGTTTGTTTCAGATGATGATAATTCTGAAGAAGGCTTCAACACTATTCATTCAGGAAGGCATGAATATGCATTCAGCTTTGAGCTTCCACAGACGTAAGTATTATGAGTAATAGGCATGTTTCATAAATATCCATGGTCAAAAGCATTCTTTTAAAATTAAATATTCTAAATTAAATATTTTTAGTAAAGAAAAAAAACCCTTTTCATTGCTGGATCTTGCTAGAGGAAAACAATATATTAAACATAAGGAGCTATTTTTTGTCTAGCCTGGCAAAATTACAGAAAGCAAAGCTCAATTCTTAGTGCTTTGTCTCAAGGTTTATGTAGTTTTTAAAACAAGGATAGTATTTAAATTAGCAAGTCAGATAGTCAGCACTTTATAAATTCTTAGCTTATTATCAGTTAGCATTAGTAGGAAAAATGTCTCATTCAGTAGTTTCAGTTTATACAAAATAAGTGTTAACACCTTTTCTGCTAATGTTAACCAATAGCAGTAAATCTAGAAGGCAAAAATAATTAGTGATATCCTAAATTTAGAAGTGATGTTCTTCTGATATAAATTCAGTAGCTTCTGTGCAAAGAACTAATGGAAAGGTTATGCCAGAGATATTATGACCTAGACTTAAAAGGAAACACCTATCCGAGATACCCAAATATAAGGCCAAAATCTAGCATGAAAGGAAGAAGGAAAATGGCACATTTTTAATATAACAAAAGATTGGTGGGAGAGATTATACAAACCTTTTCTTAATAATGCCTTTTAACAGATGTTAAAAACCTTCAAGGTAACACTTAATACTGATTGTTCTGGAGGATAAACTTAAATTACGTAAATTTATCAAGTTGTTAATTCTAGTACTTGATTTGTTACGTGTGCATAGAGTTCATAAATGGTATTTTTCACAGTATTCTATTTACCCTATTACCTGAGAACCTCTTTTTGAATATAATATAATGCACTAATCTCCTTTCTGAGGAAAATTTTAAGTCTGTGGATAGAGTAAGGCTAATATTGGGCCTGAATATTAGATAGAAGTAATTTAACTTAAAAAAAAAAAAAAAAGGATCTGTAAACCAAACTTGTTTAAAATAAACTTTATTAGCATAAAGTTTAAGATTTTAAAGTACTACATTTCATGTCTCTGTTATACAAGTTAATTTGAGAGTCTGAAATGCAAAAACTACTTGTAAAAGACCCACTGTATCTCTCATATAAATTTAAGCTAGCACTCTACCTTGTAAATAACTGAAGACAGGACATTTTTCTAATCAAATTACGAAAACAACAATAAATCCACTGAAACAAGACCCACCATAAGTAATAAATCTAGGAAAGTTTAAAACAGTTCTGATTCTTTTGATACAGATCAGTAGGAATATTTCTTTTTCTTTTAAAGCTAGAAAATATGGCCAAAAGAGAATTAGAACATGAATAAACTGGTAAATGTAAAGGCAATTTTTAAGAGGTGCAGAGTTATGAAACATAACTATTCTAGGCCTTTTCTAGACCTTAATTAGTTGCTATTTAAAGAGGTAATAATTCTTAGCCAATGAAAAGTGGAACACTTTAGGGAATTTAATCTCAGTGTTTAACAAGGGTGTAGAATTTCTGAATAGAAATAGTTGAGCCATTCTTAACTGTATTTTAAATTAAATTCTTGGCCTTTTCAAGACATGTTCATTTCTGAACTTTCATAATTTTGCCACTAGCATTGAAAGTAGCCTCTTCTTAGTTCAAAGGGATTTGTATTCTTCTGACTTTTTTAAGCAAAATTTTTATATTTATTATGTGCTGTTATTTGGAGCAAGTTTTCCCCACATTGACTTATCCCTTTGGAAATTTAAAAAATTATATATTTGATACCTCATTAGTACTTAAACAGTACAACATATTAACACTTTTATGCTGACATACTGTATAATTATTAAAAAGAGGTATAAAAGTAATATATTGACCTTTATATTCTACACAGACCACTTGCTACCTCATTCGAAGGCCGACATGGCAGTGTGCGCTATTGGGTGAAAGCCGAATTGCACAGGCCTTGGCTTCTACCAGTAAAATTAAAGAAGGAATTTACAGTCTTTGAGCATATAGATATCAACACTCCTTCATTACTGGTAAGAATTGACTGAATTTTTCATTCTTTTTGGCATATAAAAATTAAAGAAAAACCACTTACGGTATGCAGTCTTTATAATTTTCAAATAATTCTTTTATTTTTAAATTCCACCAATATTAATTTTTTTAAAATGCAATCAAGCATGTACATTAACAAAGAATATGCTCTACTTTCTGGTATTGAATAACTTTTAAGTCAATTTTAAAAGACCAGTACATTGTATGAAATGTCTCTTACTCAGAAGATAAAAGCAATAACGAAAAATAGATCTGTTCCCTGGTTAATTTTAATGAAAGAGGAACAGTAGTATAATTTATTGTAATACAATACCACTTAACTTAAAAATATCAAATTTTAATATTGTACTGCATTGAATTATTCCAATATAGGGAGTTGTCAAATGATGGGGAGAGTATCACTTTCATGAAAAAAACTTAATTTCTTTTTTAAAGAAATCTTTTTTAATTGCATTTAGTCGTGAGATTAATTCAAATTTAACTTAATTTTTAGAAACTTTGGTTTAAGCAAATGATAACATCTTTAAAGCAAATAACTTTATTTAAAGATGAGCAGTTTTCCTTTTTTGCATGTTGATTTTTACATTGTCAAAGAAAGATGTTAACATTTGAGATTATAGCCATGGTGCTTTCTATGCTGCCTTTTTTCAGGCAGTTTAAATGGAATGTGGAAAGGGTTTTTTTTTGTTTATTTGGGGTGTTTGTTTTTAATTACTGTATATGTAAATAATATGGGCTAAAAATAGGGTATGGTGGTTAGTCATGTACCCTTTTCCCTTAATTAAATGGTAATTTTTATACAAAGACAAAAGTAATGGTTTAAATTCAGAAGCAATTAGTTAGTAAAGAAAGTATATTTGGATACAGGGGGAGAAATAACAATGCTGTTTTAATTTTAAATTCTCCGAGAATTTAGGACTATAGTTTACAGCATTCTGGTTTTGTTCCAGTTCATACATTGATCTTTTTCTCTTAATTTATTTTTTTGCAGTCACCCCAAGCAGGCACAAAAGAAAAGACACTCTGTTGCTGGTTCTGTACCTCAGGCCCAATATCCTTAAGTGCCAAAATTGAAAGGAAGGGCTATACCCCTGGTATGTATGAGGTGGATTCCCATAAAAAACAATCGTTTTTCATATAGCTTTTGTGTATACATTCTATAAATTGCTACCAAATGCAAATAATACAGTATTCTTTGGTAAAATAATATAAATTCTGCTTATCCAGTTTCTTTCATAAATTAGAATACCTATAAGGTCTCTTTATTCAGATAGCTACTGTAAATCAATAGTTCATTTTTATAGCTCTAGTTTCTTTCTACTTTGGGACAGTTTTTCATCCATGTAGTCTGCTGAACTTTATATTTATAGCTTTAGCTTAAGTATCTATATTTGTATTTTTTTTTTTAACAGTAGGTATTTTTCCCCTCTCTAGGTGAATCAATTCAGATATTTGCTGAGATTGAGAACTGCTCTTCCCGAATGGTGGTGCCAAAGGCTGCCATTTACCAAACACAAGCCTTCTATGCCAAAGGGAAAATGAAGGAAGTAAAACAGCTTGTGGCTAACTTGCGTGGGGAATCTTTATCATCTGGAAAGACAGAGACATGGAATGGCAAGTTGCTGAAAATTCCACCAGTTTCTCCCTCTATCCTCGACTGTAGTATAATCCGCGTGGAATATTCACTAATGGTATGTGTAACGGATTTTTTTAAGTCGTAAAGTTATGAGGAGTCATTTTGTTTTAAATCCAGCATGTGATTTTTACATTCCATATATAGATGTACATAAATATACACATATATATGTAATATATATATATAAGTCTCTATAAGGTTTGGATTATACTTACTAATTTTACCTTATGTATACAGGACTGTACATAATGGAAAAACTTTTCTTGTACATTATATGTACCCAAGTAAAAAATATGAAATACTTTGGCCACAAGTAACATTAAAACTGGGTTGTTAGTTTTTTAAAAAGGAAGTAGTACTTGTCATTCTAAACCTATTGTCTCCTTTCACTTTTTAGGTATATGTGGATATTCCTGGAGCTATGGATTTATTTCTTAATTTGCCACTTGTCATTGGTACCATTCCTCTACATCCATTCGGTAGCAGAACCTCAAGTGTAAGCAGTCAGTGTAGCATGAATATGAACTGGCTTGGTTTTTCCCTCCCTGAAAGACCTGAAGGTAATATTCATATCTAAGCTCAATTCTTTATGATTCTTATAAAGTACATAATTTTGCTTCTGATATTTTGCAACCCTTTATAAACTTTGATCTTTCCCTAAAAAGGGAGTTAAAATGTGCCCTTATGTAAATGTATGTCTCCCTAATTTTGATCACCAAATATTTATTATTTTATTTTGACATCCCTTTTTAATACCTATTATTCTGTGTATTTTGACATGCATAAGAACGTGCTGTTCGAATTGCGTGTATCTTTTTCCTTCAGCACCACCCAGCTATGCAGAAGTGGTAACAGAGGAACAAAGGCGGAACAATCTTGCACCAGTGAGTGCTTGTGATGATTTTGAGAGAGCACTTCAAGGACCACTGTTTGCATATATCCAGGAGTTTCGATTTTTGCCTCCACCTCTTTATTCTGAGGTAAGCACCAAGCCCTCAAGAATGAAATTGGATGTATCACTTGGGGAATAGCTTTGGAGACTTTTAAAAAATATATTTAGGGTCTTCATTATTGTGATAATAATAGGGGAACAAGTAATTTGCAACAAATAAAAATAACTTCTGAAAATTAGGGTTGTCGGTGTTTACTAGGTTTGATACAGAGTAGCTCTGGTCTCCTATATTATTGGGGAAATAAGGATAATCTAACCTCATGGTGAATTATTTACAATTTTTGAAGGAATAATACAACATTCATCAAGAGAAATTGAAATATCAGTAGAACTGGCATTTTGTAAGCATTAATGTAAATAGCTAGAATTTTCTTATTCATGGGCCTTCTTCTGTTTAATTCTTGCATATTTTAACAGTCATAAGGGAGAATAGCATCTTAAACAACATTCCTACACCATTATATTATTTTCATTCATTTCATATTGATGGTGATTAAGCACTGAGGTCAATAAAATTTGTCCCTTGCTTGGGAAAAGCTCACATACTAGTGATTAAAACAAATTTAGAAGCAAATTATTATCTAACAATGTCATAGGTACACACTTCATTTAAAGAGTAGCTTCCTGCACCTCAGGAATCAGGAGGGTGTCTCTGTGAGGAGATGACTATAAAGATGAATCTTGAAGAATGAGTAGTTCCCAAAGGGTAGGATAGTCCAGGCAGGAAGAGTAGCATGTATAAGGTTGGGGCAGGGAGGAACCCCAGCAGTTTCAGAACAAATTCAGAATGACTGGAGTCCATAGTACATGTAAAACCTAGTATATGTTATGAGGGGCCATGAAGCTGGCCTTGATACCAAAATAATACCAAAATAATTTTTTAAATCACTAGTCAGCTTTTTCTTTTAGTTACTGCAGTTTAGATAATCATTCTAGAATGAAATATTGTTTCCCAGTTAGACTTAAAAAGGATTGCTTTACTGTTCAACAAATTGCTCTTTAAAACAAAAACAAAAACATCATGACTGGAAGAGTTGATTTTCCTTTGGATGTGGTTAATACAATATCCACTTTATTCATTGATTCTAGGATATTCAGAATCGGCTCTTTTGAATTCTTGATTAGACATATTTTTTCCTATCCCATTATTCCAATTCATAAAATTTTCCATTACATGCTAAAAAATGTTCTACCATTTGTTAAAGATTTTGATGCATCACTTTTATTCTGAAATTTCTCTTACTAATTAAATCTTGATTTGAGGCTCCTGGTTATCCAAGGGGTGCATTAAAACAATGGCAATCTAAATATTCATTTTCAAGCCATCATAAAACTCTACCTTCAGATACAAAAAAAAAAAAAGATCTCTACCTTTGTTTAAAATAAAGATGATTAAAAGGATTAAAACTTTCAAAACCCTAAAATAGGCTCAGTTATGATTTAATTTATTAACATTGAGCCACATAGAGGGGAAAAAAATTCTAGATTGTATTAAAACCATTTTAAATTTTCATGTTTTTCTCTTTAAAAGATAGTCACTAAAAGGAAAGAAAGGTTATATGGCTGTTTTTCTTCAAAAAATGTATTTTACCTAATGCTTCTGAAGGACTTTGGATTGTCCCACATTTAAATGTAGGTGGATGGGTCTTGTCCAAAATGAGATCTTTCAATAAAAGAAATGTGTTAAACCTAACAATTTGCCTGCTGTGCCCATTCTCTTTGTGTCTGAGGAGCAACTTTCACAGATGCATGTACATATCAAAGTCATTCTGAGATACAGAAGGTGAGATACAAGCTAGAGTGTTTTGGGTTCAAGCATTGATATTTCCAGAGATAAACTGTATTGTTAGGCTAGGGGTTTCACCCCCATGAGTTATTACCTCTCATAAACACCAAAATCATTGTTATAGACAACTGCATTCTTCCCAAAGCCTAAAGAAGAGATGAATTAATAGAGGGATGGCAGGGATACTTTAAAAAAGGAGAGCATTGCTGTGAAGATGTTCACCATTGTGTATTTGAATCTAAAGTGTTAATAAGTGCTGAGAAAAAAATCACTCTATGATCAGATTTTACTATTAACTTTGTGAGATAGAAGACCATTCAGGCATATCTTTATAAATTTTATTGTTACTCTACTAATTGAATATCAGGCACTTAATACCAGCACCTTTTTTCCCCATAGAGCATTTCAGATATGAAAAGGGAATAATTGGGTGTAACTTGCTACCAAGCTTTATGCTCTATGTATTCTTTCTGATTGCATTTTTCAAATACCACTCAAAATCATAGTCATTTGCTGCATTCTTACAAGACCTTATCAAATAATTTTTTAATTTTTTTTCTCTTTTGTTTATAGATTGATCCAAATCCTGATCAGTCAACAGATGACAGACCATCCTGCCCCTCTCGCTGAAAGAACACTTGGTTAAATCGAGTAGTTGTGGGTTCTGAACTGTATCTGTTCCCAGCTGAGGACAGAGGAAGTATTTTGGAGACACGTTTTCAGAGGAAGTGGAATTGCTTTGCCCAGAAAAATGGCAAATACATGAAACAACCAGTGATCATGCTTTAGAAGCCTATAGCAACATTCTGGGACTGCTCCAACATGCTTGAAGATCTAAGCTTTTCTCCTTTAAAACTGGCACATATTAAGAGCAGTCTTCTTAGCCTATGGTCATACGTGTCAAGACACCACGTTGTAAAAGAGGGGTGATTTCCTTCTTTTGATTTGAAAATTTGCACATGCTCAATGCTTACATTGTGCAGTTCGATGTCACTACAGCTTTTTTTTTTTTTCCATTTATGCCAGACTCTTGATACTCTTTTAAAACTTGTTTGTGTCAGCACAACAAGGAACAAAAGAAAGCTTTGAAAAAACTTTAACATGAAAAAACGCACTGACTTTTTTTTTTTTTAATTTAATATAGCCTGGACTTTACCTGCGTATGCACATGCTCAGAATTGTCCTACTAGGCTGACCATGTATCACCTCTTCAGCTTGGATCCTATTGTGGATTTATTTACAAACATCAAATGCCTTCAAGCCAATACTTCTTGCTGTATGTTTTGCAGCCTACTGTAGTAGATAATGCAGCAGTTATGTGGGAAAAGAGATAAGAGGAGGAAGCTAATAAGAGACATTGTCAAGATTGTATACCTTCTTGGTTTCTTTTAAGAATTTGTTGCCTTTCTACTATAACAGCAAAGCAGCATTTTGTTACTGACTGCCTAAAATCACTTAATCTCAGGTGAACGCATCACTTGCCAAACTGTTGGAATGCTATTTGTATTTTGTTGCACTGTTGAGTTATTTTTTGTTTGGTTGGTTGGTTGGTTGGCTTTTTGGAGAGGGAAATTTGGAAAAGGGACATACACAAAAGTGATAACCCACCCACATTCCCTTTTTATCATTATATACATAAGAAGAAACTAACAGAGCTAAGATTGGAGTAAAAGAAAGGCAGTATGGCAGGCACCAGCAAAGAGTTAAGGGCTGTTGCTCTTAAAAATTATTATTTTTATTATTATTTTTTAAGTATGGAAGTTTTCCAGTCATTGGGGAAAGTGCATTTATTTTTATACAGAGTTACTTAATTACCTCCAAAACACATATGTTGGAAGTCATTTTTGCTGTGGAAAGTATTTTAATGAGCAGGAGTACATTAAATTTATGGTTAGAGAGCTTAATTTATACGTTTGCTCTCCTGCTCAAGCTTGACGGAGCATGAAAACCCAAGTTTATTCCATAGGTGTGTAACTTTAAAATTACAGATACTAGAATGTTTGTTGGGATGATTTTTATATTTTTATGTTTTTTTAAATGCAAATATTTTTTCCCGTTATCTAAAGGACATTTTATTAAACATGAGAAACCACTCACTTTGGGTATATATAGAAAATAGGAAGAGTGAGCACATCAGAAAATTAGTTTATATTAAGGATAACTTACAGTTGGCTCATAAACAAATATACCAGCATTCTAATGACATTTAAAACTACATTTTCCAACTACTAATTTTTCATTTTAAAAGGAATTCAGCTCTGATGTTTTTAATAAAAATCAGCATCTCTGATGTTGCAACATACGTGTAAAATGTAAAATGGGTGTTACATCTATCCTGCCATTTAACCCCCAGTTAATAAAGTGACTGAAAGTAATAGTAACTCTGGCTTGGTGCTTGACCTGGTTAAATACTGTCTTAAAGCTTCACACAAAACAAACAGGCTTTTCCATAAGTGGCCTTTAAGAAAACATGGAAGACAATTCATGTTTAAGAAATGCTAACAGGGTGAAGAAAGCCCAGTGTAAAAATGAATCGCGTTTTAAGTGATTCAATTAAAGGATTTGGGCTCAAGTGTAAAAAAACTAATACTCGATAATAAGGAAATGGGGGTGAAATATTTTTTTATTGTTAAATCATTTTGTGAATGTCCCCCTCAAAAGAAGTTAATGGAATATTTGGCATAAAGGGCATTTGGTGGTTTTATTTCTGTTTTGGGGGGGGAGATTGTCAGAAAATCCCCTTTCTCTCTTACGTTTGACTAGGGAACAATTGTTGATATGCATAGCATTGGAATACTTATTACCATATACTCTTATAAATAACTCATGAAGCAAGAATGACCAATATTCTGCTAATTGGCACTGGGTCACAAAATGTGATAAAATTTTAAATTTATAAAACTTTATCAAATAAAGTTTTATTCTCCCCTTTAAAGTATTTCTTTACTTTCTTATTTAGAAGCATTACTTTACTCTTTTCCTAAATATTGGTCAATTCCTGACATAAGATGTGAGGTTCACAGTTGTATTCCAGTATTCAAGATAGATTTCCTGATTCTTCAATTAGGAAAAGTAAAATCCAAAATGTTAGCAAAACAAAGTGCAATATTAAATGTTTGCTTTATAGAGTATATTCTATGGCTGTTTGTAATTTTTTTTTCCTCTTTTATTTGGTGCTGAATATGTCCTTGTAGGCTCTGTTTTAAGAAAACAAAATGTGGGAAATGATTTAATTTTTCCTATTGCTCTTCCTTGTGGAAAATAAAGTGGTTTTTTTTTTTTTTTCTTTTTTTTTCTTTTTTGTAAAATTGTTTGGAGGTTTATTTGACTCTCTTGATCATGTAAGTCACCATTCAGGAAACATTAACACTACAATTAAATTCTGTTTTAGGCCAGTCTGGATAAGAATTGGTTCTCCATCTCTACTAAAGAAAACTACTGAAGACTTAAAATAATTTTTCTGAATTTTAAAAATAGTAAAAATTCTCTAAATTTCATAGTGATTGGTAAAGTTAGAAGCACTATTGGAATCAAAATTTATCTTTCGGTGTTTATGCACTCACGCATGAGAAGTATTTTTTCTCCCACTTCGCAAATGTATGTACACATATAAAAATAGTGGTACAAAGAGACATTTAGACAAATATATTTTGTACACATTTGTAACCATCTACTTTTACCAAGGTGTACTGTTATTCTTTTCACTCAACTAAGGGCCAACAACTTACAACTTCTTAATACAGTAAAAAATAAAAGTCACAGTGTAGAGGAAATGGAATTAAAGGACTAGAAGAAGATCCCTAGGTTTTGGGTTCTGCAGCTTTAGATTTAGTCTAGAACAAGATACGTTGAGTTTTGGTTTCCTCATCTACAAAGTGTAACTATCTATTCAAAGTCGTTTTCTCCACTGAAGGTGTGAGGTTACAATACAGCTTTTAGGTAAGGAAATCAACTATTACGATAATTGTAAATTCTCCACTTTGCTTCTAAGTTTGCATTAATACAACTAGATCTTGAGTTCAGTACGTATCTCTTTATGTTACGTAAAGGCTACAGTGAGTTACCTTGTTCTGCCTCTGCATTAATTCAGCTACACTTTCAAACTCCCCTTGTTATTTATTATGATTTGTTGAATGACTGCGCTTGGTATTTTTATCAGGACTTTTCATTGTGAGAGAGGGAAAAAGTTCATCTAACTTAAGTAAGAAAAAAAATGAAACAACAATGTATTACTTGGCAATTCCAGAGAAGAACTATATTTTGAGCACTTCTGGATCCAGGAATCTCAGTAGTGCCTTGGGGACACAATTGTCGCATCTTTATTCACTTACCATGTTTCATACTATCATTCTCTTCCATATCAGCCTTATTCTTTCAGGTTAGATGGACCAGGAAATGTGATCCAGCTTCTATAGTTCACAGAAGAAATATTGTCTGGAGTCCCCAAATCACTTTGCAGGAGAGATTCTGATTGGCCAATACCTGGGGCACGTTTCATACCACGTGGAATATTTTTCCCAATAGAGAAACGAGAGAAAAGTCACTACATTTTGCTATTTCAAGTGCCCAAATCAGCAGCAAGGACATCACCTTGGAGTTTGTTAGAAAAGCAGAATATCAGGTCCTATCCCAGAATATTGACCCAGAATTTACCTGCTTACATGCTCCCCAGTGAATTTGTATGTACATTCAAGTTTGAGTAGCTCTTCAGTGCACCATGAGAAAATGAGACAAGAAAACACTGAATAGGGAATTTTCTTTTTATAATCTCAAGCTATAACTAGCTGAACTGAGTATTTGGGGCATTAAGTGAAAATTAACAATGCCATTTTAATCTCAAAGCATATTTATAGTTTGATATTTTTGAGATAAAACATTGTATAACTGGGCAATTATACTTAAGAATTCCTACATCACAATCAGCATTTCTCAAAATTTCCATGACAATGATTATTTTGCCTTTTTATTCTTGATTTAAAAAAAAAAAATCAATATAGAGGGGAGATAAGTTTTTTTCAATTCATGAGAAAAATTTTATTGATAAGAGAAAATTTATTTTGACTTTTGAGGAATGTAGCCTGCAAAATTTTTAAGAAAAAAAACTTTAGGAAAATAACCAAGAGATGTGATACACAAGTAAATACGGAAGGATCACTTCAAATCCAAGACAACTAGTAGTAATTTAAGAATCAAAAAGAACATACCCAACTGGGAATGGAATCAGAATCTCTGTTTCTGTTGCACAGCACAAAGTTAAACATAAGGAGAAATTAGATTTTCAAGCTATCTTCACAGTACTAATAGAAAAAGTCAAGATATATAAAGCAAAAACTTTATAAATTTGTTTTAGGATAGTTTTTAGCATTTGTATGTTAATAATATATGACCTAACGTGATTCAAGGAAAAAAATACCAGACATTTATATTAAAAACTTCTACAGCATAGCTTATTCTCATCGGAAATGGAATTTTGCCACTTCTAAATTCAAGATTAGATTTTATGATTATTACTTCTGGTACTAATGGGTCTTTGGGAACATTAATAAAAACAGTGAGTTAGAGCATCCTTTGTATAACTTAGAGGGCTGTTCATTAGTTACACAGTCTCACCAGTGAACAGAAGGAAGTAAAAGATTCAAATATACTGTCCTAACTTTTAACCTTTTAGGATCATTTTAATTTTGCCAACCCATAGATCTATCTATGACGATACAACTAATGAGAGTCAATGTATTATGCTGTAATTATTTTAGGTGATGGGAATTTTTGCCAAAAAGAAAACCTTTCTGATCGTAATTGAATATAGGAATTTGGACTTATTAAGTAGTTTTTAAACTGAATTAATAGCTTAAATAGTACTATGGATGCAAATTGTTAGAATAAGCAGCCAGTTTCTGCTTTATTTGTTTTATTTTGTTTAGAAGAAATCAGTATTTCCACCTTCTACTGAAATCACACTTTTATAATCTAGACATCTTGACAGGTTTGAATCCCAAGGAGTAGTACTCAAGATGTTTAGAATAATAGGAAAATAACAGGAAACTAAGATACAGCATATGCATCAGGCAAACAAACAATATGCTGGTCGACTATACAAGTATACCCCAAACCTACAACAACAAAAACACACATGCTTTCTTCTCCCACATATTAATCCCGATTTACAAGAGCAGAGGCAAAAACCATTCCCTGTTTTCCACTACCTTTCCTACCACCTGGAGGGCCCACTCTGTGAAAAACTTGTGAGGAAACAGTCACAGAAGTACAGCTGTAGAAGGAAGAAGTGGACAAATGCTTCAGGCTAGTGAACTTCTCTGTGTCTTGGGCAGACAAATCAGGAAAAAACCCAATAAATTCCCTCATTGCATCTCATCCTGTCCCCCAAAAAAGAAAACAGCAATGTAACACCTGTAAGTGAAAGGTATCTATCTAGAGTAAATACAGTAAACTATGTCTCAATTTCTAGGTGGAGTCAGTCCTGAATTGTAAGGTCAACATAGATCAAAAGAAACCCTCCCCCCCTTTTTTTTTGCCTGTAGTGGGTGAGCACTTAAGTTGTTTTCCACATTGTAACACTAAGTGGCTGAATGAATGTGACCCAGTCATTTAAGTTCTGTGGGGCTCCATCTCCTGCTTCCTCACCTGTAAAACAAAGGTCTTTTCTTTCCTCACCTGTAAAACAAAGGTCTTTTCTGGCCCTTCTGGCAATGCCTTTCTAGAGTGCCTCATATAATTGGGTTAAAACACCTTAACCTTGTATTCAGGCTCACAGCCTCTGGTCTTCAAAGTTTTCGTATTATTATAACATTCATCATTTCCCTATATTTTAACCAATACTTTAACTTGAAACAAACACAGAATAATTTCACTCTAAGAAACAGCTTGTAGTATGGTGTACATTACCGCCTTATTTCAAAACAGTAGAAGCTCACTAGGCTTTTCTAGAGCTAACCACAATATCATCCAATAACTATGGTGTTTTGGAAAGTACGCCAAGTCAAGAATCAAGATTCCTAAATCTCAGTTTTTCTCTAGCCAGCCATTCACAATACACACATCAGTAAACTCGCTGGATCTCAGTTTCCTCATTCTTCATCAATAAAAGTGAAAATTTTCCACAAATTATGAAGTTTCTTTTGGTCTAAGCAGTCTACCTCTAATTCAACAGGGATGAAATTCAGGTGAAGAATTCATTCTTCTTTAAGAATGCCACATAATTAAACTATGTAATTTGGGATTGGTTTGTTTATTTAGGCATAATTCTCTTACTTAACCTAAGGTAACTAGAATCTTCCCAATTTTAGCATCAGGATATATATTTTATCTAGCATTAAGCAATATTAATATATATTCTTAATGCTAAGATATAGATAAAAATTTTCAGAACATTAATAAATAAGAATACATTTTGTTTTCAAATAGTTACAACAGGAAACCAATTTATAGTAAAATAATTTTAGTCTTAGTTGGAATAAGAATCGTGAAAGAGTAAAACTTCTGAAAAAGAGTTGGCTAGTACTCAGAAGCAACTGCAAAGTCACCTGCCTGATTACTTATGGTAAAGATATTGATGGCTCTGGCTTACACAAATAGAGGGAAGAAAACAGGGAGGAAAAGAATAAGGCAAGCTGAAATGTTCCTTCAAAGGGAGTTTGGTTATTTCTCTATTCACCTTAACATCCTTTGCTTCAGTGATAATCTCCCTTTAGTGTTAACAGCAGATTCTTTCAAGAAGAAAAAGCAAGCCTGGGATATGTGCATTTGGGAAAATGCTACCAAAGTAGAAAGTGGAAAGTGGAAAAGCCTTGAGAAAAACAATAGCATAAAGCTCTGCTACCAATTACCCCTTATTACACAGTGAGATTTTCTCCCCAAATACCCTTGACTCAGCTCTATTTGAATATAACAGATTTTTCCACTTAGGGTATTATCTACACCATTCTATGCCTCTTTGACAGTTAGCTTTCTTGATTCAATAAAGGAGAAGAAAATTGCTTCAATTTAAGGAAAATCTATTAACTCATATAGTTCTCTAAGGTACTCTGGGAAGTTCTTTGAGAAGTGGAGAAATGGCACTAGTCTATTTTTCTTTGGCCTGTCATATAAATACCATTGTATCAAGTTCCTAAAATATGTCAGCTACTATGTAAGGTCTGTTTATGTACATTTGCTTGTTAATCTTAACAATAACTTTCAAGGCTAAGTTTTATTATATCTATTTTTCATTTGGGGAAACCTTGTTCAGGAAAGTTTGAACAACTGTCTCAAATCACACATCCCTCAAATTAAAGACTCATGATTCACCCCCAGGATTAACTGGTTTCAAAACACTGCGTTTTACTATAATACTGCATATATTATTATTAGCTCCCTTTCTGAACCAAGGTCTTGTCTTCAGAAAGCCTCTGGTTAACATACAATTTCTTCATCTACATCAGGATCCCACAAGAACAAGAATGGAACTAGAATGGTAAGTACCAACTAGTTGGAGAGAAGTGATTGAACTATCTAAAATCCTGGGTGCTATGGTGAGCAGGTCGGGACTACAAATGGAAGGTACAAACAGGAGTAAGAACATTAAAGGCAGACCACTACACATCATCTTCACAGAGATCCCTAAAGCCCGACTGTCAGCAACAGCTGCTGGTTCAGGAGGAAAGGTCAGTGAGAGCGTGACTGCCAAGGGGAGAGGCAGAGGTAGGCTAGGGAGAGAGTACCTGAGTCCAAGGGGAAAACCAGGTCACAGGGCAGTGCCCTCTAGGCTTTGTGCCAACTGGGAACGCCTAAGTGAATGTACCTGGACCAGTCGGCAGATGGCTTCTCTGAAAATGGAACTAATTAAACCCTTCAGGTGATGGGGGAACCATCTCAGCTAAACATTGCTACAGTGTATGAGTAATAAATAATACTCGATAAACTCAAATGGAAATACGAGAGCTCTTGACTTCAAAATATCCCTGATGCACACTCGAGGCATTATGGATTTTAAGCTTCTAATTTTCATTCATTCAGTAACCATGCCAATCAATAAACTTTCATTTTACACAGTGGTAAATGCTAGCTATACCCCTAGAAAATCAGAACTAAAGTTGCAATAGTTTTTCTTATGCTGTTATGCCATTTGCCACAGGGGCACGCCTCAGGGTGATGGTGATGGCTACTTTGCTCTTTTCTCCCCGTGTATCGCTCAACATGTGTTTTCAAATAGATCATTCATTTCCATAACTTCAATTATCAACAGGGTGATAATAATTCAAAAATATACAGGGTTCTTATTTGGAATGATGAAACGTTTTGGTAATTGATGGTGGCGATGGTAGTACAGCATTGTGTACACAGTTAACAGCACTGAAATATATATCTGAATGTGATTAAAAGGGGAAATGGTGGGTTGTATATTTGGTAACAGAATAAACATTTTTTTAAAAATTCATGAAACTATATTACACAAACAGTGAACCCTGAATTAAACCATGGACTATAGTTAATAGTAAAATTATAAACATGTGCTTTCATCAACTGTAACAAATGTTCCACACCAATGCAAGGTGATAACAATAGGGTGTTACATATGAATCATGTATTTTATGCATGATTGTTGTGTAAACACGCTTCTCTAATAATGAAAAAATTCTTTCCAGTCCTACTTTTTCTCATCTTTTTGCCATTATTCTCACCTACGTTGCAAATGTTTTACTTAGAAGACTCTGCAATCTCTCAAAACAAATATTTCTAAACTGAACTCCTTGTCCTTCCCTCATGTGCCTAACCACACCTCTGCGATCTCCTTCCTTCTGGAATTTCTGCTTTCCCTTAAAGGAACCATTCTCCTACCACTCACCTCTGCCTCAGTAATGAAGTCCTCTCCATTGCAGTCAGTCATGAAGGCCTCTTGGTCTTCTCTGTAAGTCTTCCATGGCACCCGACCCTTTCCCTTCATTCCTTTTGCCACCCCCTGGTTTGGGTTTGTATCCCTTCACACCCTTCTTTCTCTCTGCCACACATTCCAAAATCCCAGCTATTGTCTCAATTCCACCATTCTTAAAAAGTGTTTTTGACCATTCCATATCCCATTGGTCCTTGTCTGTCCTGGGTTCCCTCAGCATTTATTCTACCCTCACTTAGAGTGTTTGTTCTAGTTTACGTCCATTGGTTCTGCCTGTCCAATAATACTACAAGTTCCTGAAGGCAGGAAGCAAATCTGTTACTTCTTTTGTATTTCACCCCATTCCACCCTACCCTGACAACAGCAGGAACTGCTCTAAGAGTATAGGACAGATGCTCAACAGAAACTGGGAAATGAGTAGCATTTGGGCACTCAGAGAAGTTGGTATTACCAGGATTGCTTCCCGTCTCTCATCATTAAGTTTTCATCTTTGTGAAGAAAAGGGAAGAAAGGTTACCATACTAAGTATTTTTTTCTCTCTGTGTGAAGTAGCAATGGACACTGTTAACATAATCAATGAAAGTTTTTCCTGGCTATATAACTTCTAAAGAAGGTTTTTCTATCCAGGTTTCAACCCCCTCTTCGTGGTAATACTTTTCCCTACCCCACAATTTTTAGCTAGGGTATAGATGAGCTAATCGAGAGTGATTCCAGGTTAACTTAACCGTGTTACCTTGGCCACAGTGAACCATTCAAGGATGGGCAAATGACCCATTACTGGCCAGAGGCATATAAGAAGAATTTTGTAAGGGTTTCTGGGAAACTTCCTTGCTCTCACCAGAGAGTTGCTGGGAAAAATGTTCTCTCTTCTTATGGAAATTGTTGTATGTGGAATGACTGCAGCTGTTTGGTTATAGTGATGGATGCAAGCTAAAAATGAAGCAGAAACAGAAAGAAGGGTAGAACTGAGACTCAAAAGAGAAGTAGAGCTGGGGCCTTGATTGGACCATACCTGAAGCCCGATTGCTACTGCTCTTCTCAGCTCTATGAGCTAGTAAATTTCCTTTATTGACTAAGACAGTTTGTGTCTGGTCTTAAACTACTTGCAGCCAGGAACATCCTACTTACAGAAGGGAATGCTAAGCCCATCACAATCAGGAAATTGTTTTCAAAGGAGAAAATTCGGGCCCTCTCACACTTAGTGTCTCAACCTGACCCATTCAAACCCCAAATACTTTGAAAGAACAATTGAACACACCCTCCCATTACTTTGCTCTGCTGAGTACTCATCCATCCCACAGCCTGAAACACTTTGAGTACATTAAATTGAAATTGCATTAATTTGTCCTCTCACATCAACAAACTATAGTCTATCTAGAATAAATAGAACAACAGAATGAACATTCAAAGAGGTAATGCAAGGGAGTACATGTACTTACTTAGGAGTTGAGCAATGATGGTTCGACTGCTGCAAAAGGCCCGAGACCTACCTTTTTAGAAGCAGAACAGGAGTCAGCAATGTAAAAACTGTGGAAGCCAATACCAGGTAGCAGGAGGCCTGGAGCTATACATATTTGTTATAGTTGAAACGATAATACCCTTTAGCTAACCTGTTGTTAATGCAGGAGTCAGAAGTCTAATTTAAAATTGAAAATCATTTTGAGTGGGAAAGTCACCAAGGTTCTAATGACTTCAGATTAAGATCTATGAGGAAAAATTTAGAACTGAGTTAATATAGCCCAGAGGTCACAAACCCAAATGCTGTCAGTGACTTGGCAGGTCCTCTCTACGGATGAAGTGTGTGTGGTGGGGAGTGGAGAGGACCGAGCTAGGGGCTACTCAACTCCAGCTGATGTGCGCTCTATAAAAGTACTGGCCTTGTGTTGCAGAGTTTCACGGAGGAGAATTTTGCTCTGTCTCTCCTAATCTGCCATCTTGGAACCTTCATCAGTATAGATTTGTTTCTACAAACTTTTTTTTTTAATTAAATTCAGCTTTATTGAAATATATTCACATACCATACAGTCATCCAGGGTGTACAATCAACTGTTCACAGTACCATCATATAGTTATGCATTCATCACAACAATCTATTTCTGAACATTTTCCTTACACCAGAAAGAATCAGAATCAGAATAAAAAATAAAAATTAAAAAAAAAAAATCCCCTCCCCCATCCAACCCTATTTTTCATTCAGGTTTTGTCCCCATTATTCTACTCATCCATCCATACACTGGATAAAGGGAGTGCCACCCACAGGGTTTTCACAATCATACTGTCACCCATTGTAAGCTACATTGTTATATAATCATCTTCAAGAGTCAAGGCTACTGGTTAGAGTTTGGAAATTTCAGGTATTTGTTTCTAGCTATTCCAATATATTAAAACCTAAAAAGTGTTATCAATATAGTGTATAAGAATGTCCACCAGAGTGACCTCTTGACTCCATTTGAAATCTCTCAGCCACTGAAGCTTTATTTCGTTTCATTTCATATCCCCCTTTTGATCAAGATGTTCTCAATCCCATGATGCCGGATCCACATTCATCCCCGGGAGTCATATCCTGTGTTGCCAGGGAGATTTACACCCCTGGGAGTCAGGTCCCACATGGGGGGAGGGCAGAGAGGTTATCTGCCAAGGTGGCTTAGCTAGAGAGAGAGGGCCACATCTGAGCAACAAAGAGGTACTCAGGGGGAGACTCTTAGGCACAATTATATGCAAGTTTAGCTTCTCCTTTGCAGTAACGAGCTTCATGAGGGCAAGTCCCATGATAGAGCACTCAGCACATCAAACCACCAGTCCTAATGTTTGTGCTTCCACAAACTTTTAAAAGAGGTTGGGAATATATGTATGTGAAATCAATTTATCAGTTAAAGAAAAAAGTCATAATTCAAACCAAAATGAAAGGAAAAAAGTCAGTGAGTCATGTTGTCTGATTTATGCTTTAGAGAAGTATCTTAAAGAAGCCTGAGAACCAGATCATTTAAGAGTCATTTTCAAATTATGTTTTCTTCTTCTTCTTAATACCCTGTACGGGCCACATTTGATTACGGACGAAAAGGACAAGCACTGGAGCAGTGCTTCTCCATCTTCAGTGTGCAAACAAATCACCTGAGGATCTTGTCAAAGGGCGGATTCTGACTCAGCAGCCTGGGGTGGAGCCTGAGATTTGCATTTCTAATAAGCTCCCAGATGATGCGGAGACACTGCTGCTTCACGCCTTGAGTAGAAAGATTTTACAGCAATTTTTCGAACTTTTTTGGCTACCACCTCAAATAAAAAACTATTTACATGGCAATCTAGAACACATATACAACTATACACATATAATTGAAACAAATTTCACAAGACAAAACTTATGTGGTTTTTATTTTGGTATTTTTAATTATAGTTCTCTAGAATTTTTTTACTTTGATATTTTAAATTCTAGTTCACTCTATCTTATCCTATCATACTTTACTGTATTTGTCTCTTTAAAATGCTAGTTGTAACTCACTAAATAGTTTTCATGAGCCACTAACAGGCTACAGTATACAGTTTGAAAAACACTTCCATTAAATTTTTAGAAACGCCATGTGCATTCCATCTCTTCTGAGGACAGAACAAGAAGAATGAATGTGTACATTTTGCTTGAGGAATGCAGGCCAGCAGAGATGGTAGTAACAGCCAGCAGTGGCTGAGCACCTACTATGTGCCAGGAGAATGGTCAAGCAGATGAGCTCTGGGCTGCTGGATTCTAAACCCAGCTCTGCCATTTACAAACCGTGAAACCTTGGGCAAGTTACCTCACCTCTCTGTGTCCAGTTTCCATATCTGAAAACCAGGGGTAACAATAGTACACACTGTTGCTTTTGTGAAGATTGCTGTAAAGGTAAAGTTGTGTGTCTATGGGACAGTGCCCTGCACACAGGAAGTGTCATATGTGTTTGCCATTATCATTATTATTATGAAATGCCTCACAGGTGTTAAATCATTGATGTTCTAAAAATTCAAGGAGATAGCATAGCAGAACTGGTGTTGGTCCCACTTGCAGGCCCCACCTACCCCTTTGCTGACACTATTCCTTCCTGTCTTATTCAGAGCATCCGCCCTTACGGCTGACGCAGGAGTGAATGCTGCGTAGGAACGCGATCCCAGGAGACCCACTACATTTGCCGGTGGCTGGTTAAGGAAGGGCATATGAATCAGTTTGGGCCAATAAGTCTTGAGACGTCTGGAAAATGCTTCCTCTCCCTTGAAGTAAAGCAGAAGGAAGAAACAGTTTATTTTCTTGGACTGGATGTTGTGATGTCTAGATGTGATGCCCGAAATTGCAGTGCACATTTGGTAACCATGAGGGAAGCTAGTAAAAGACAAAGTGAAAGGCATGTTCTGGGATACTGACAAGTAGTTAGTGTCTCCACTATGGATAGGGAAGGTAAAACCTAGAGAAAATAGGAAATTTCTAAAAAGTCACACTCAGAAAGCAACCTATTCTTTATCCACGCTGCTACAATAGCCCCATAATTTTAAAGAACACATAATCATTAACAAAAAAGAAAGAAAGGAATACCCTGAGGGTATGATTGTAAGATATGGAGTCAGTTGTTCATCTCAGTATCTTTAAGATCTGTGAAGATGGTCATCTGTTGGGGTACATAGGTTATGAACCTGATGGAATGTATAGCATTTATATATTTTGTTTTTGCCATGCTCTGTCACTGTGTACATGCCTATTGCTTTGCAACCATTCTCTTATTACATGTACATGGATTGGTTTCTCCCTAACTAGGCTGCCGATTCCATAATTATTTTGATAACAACCTTGACCCGAGGTGTTATTCACTAGTAATAGATCAACATGTTCATCTTTCCAGTCTATTTTGTTTTTAATGTGCATCTTACTTAAAAAAAATTAAATACTATGGAATTTCAGAGACTCTGGCAAGGAGATGAGATATTTTGGTACAAAATGACCATTTTGACACTCCTAAAAATAGCACCCCTTAAGAACTGCCTATACTCTGCATCTGACATGTTTCTTCCAAAACATAACAGGCACAATATGCTCCATGGTAACTTCTCTTATTATCCCAGAAAACACAGGAATATCTAAACAGTAAAGTATTACATAGCCATGATGTTTACAATTTACCAAGTTGTTTTAAAAAAAAACTCATAACAACCCCATTTGTTGTTTCTTTAATCAATATTTTGATTCTAGGAAACACACTTTAATTTCACATTTTAGCATCTTTGAAATCAGGAAGTGCCTTGCAATCTTTGTTGGGCAGGCAGCAATCACAATCTAACTGCTATTTAACTGTGTGTACACAGGCTTTTTGTTTTATCTGATGGCAGGACTAGAAAACTATAATACTTTGTCATTTCAGGACCACTTGAGTTGTAGGTGATGATTGTCTAAAAACCTTCTGTTGACACCTTTTGGTATCAACATGAAGAAAGAGCCAGCATTAAAACTTTGAATGGGAATCAGAAGCTTGGGAAAAAATATAAAGATAATAGCGAAGCATTCTTTTTGAAAATGCTCATCAGCACCCAAAGGTATTAATAAGTCTGATTCAAAAAGTGAATATGAAAAGCTGAACTCCAAAGAAATTTTAAAAATGCCTTAACAAATTATTTTGCTTTTATTTTCCTTTTTATATGTGCAAGAGTGAAGAATGTAGGCTAACAGAGAGAAAAATTTGTGTCTAAGTAAAAAAAAAAGCTTTCAATATACAATAAATAAAGAAATCTATCTAAATGATAAAAGGCATTGTGTCATAATTTAATTGGTATCATTCTTTTTCTGTCTTAGTGTTAGCTAAAATAAGGGTGCATCTTCCAGTGAATAACACTTTGGAGTTTACCAAATATTATGTGATTCCAAGAGGAGCAAACATGGTCAGAACGACTTACACACACACACACACACACACACACACACACGTTTCTGTCAGACCAGAAAACAGGTCTCCTTTTCTTTGCACTGCAATACTTTGCCTCTCCTTTGTTGAGCATCTGTGTATGAATCAGTTTCCCAAATGTCCCTCTAAGCCAAGGATTCAATTTAGAAACATTTTTTCTCCCTAAAATACAATACATATGAAGTATAAAATGACATGGAAAGGATAGTGTTTTCTCTTAATGTAAATCACTGTGAAGGAAGTACTTACTTGTCCAGGTTTTAGGCAGGACCACGCTCAGTCATGTAACACACAAATTGCATGTGATAGAGGGAAAGACACATTGTGCACATGTGCTCTGTTATGACAAACATGTTCCATTAGAGCTGGCAGAAAGTCGCCTGCTTTAGCTAGGCTGACGTGCAAATCACACAGTGCAAAATGTTCTGATGATCTCTAGATTATCTTTCCATGTTTAACTTCGGGGATCAATTGTATAAATTAGTGATTAAAATCTCCCATGTTTTTAAATTCTGAAAATGCCTAAGGGGAATTCCAGTGCGGTATTACCACAGTGTTGATAAACCCCTGCTGGACTGCACGTAAAGATTCCTTTAAAAAAATAAAACAAACAAACAAAAACCTGGGAGAAATGTTTGAAACAATATAGGAGATCCAGGACTGCTGGACTGTGAGACTGCGCTGAAGTGCTTAGGGTTTAAGAAAGAAGCCTTTCAGAGATTATACTTGTATTCTACATTCAGAACGCAATGCTTTAAATTAACAACAATAAATCTTTCTAAGTATCGGCCAAATAATGACGTGGAAACTGAATTATAGGTGATTCACATGAACACATCTATGGAAGAGTAAGGCCAAGAAGTCTTTGAAAACAGTCTGCCAAACTGATAACTGATACATTGTCTTGACTGGGGTTGGGGGTAGATGTGGGGGCAGGGACAAGGGAAAACCTTCTGTGCTATAAAAATACTAACCGCTCCACTTTCAATGAGACTAATGATATTAAAATCCCTAGGCTGATTTAATTTTACCTTCGTCAAAGTAAGTTATAAACTCTTTAAAAAACTGATTTAGAGCCAGATTTTTTCCTCAAAGTGGTGTCAGCAACTAGTCAGGTTTAGAGATTTTTAGGTGGTAATTTATTCAACACAATTTTCTGCCTGTCCTAAATGATAAAGTGTTAAGTGGAATCTCTATTAGTTTTAAACATGAATTATTTTCATATGAATCTAAAATATCTAGGCCCTACATTTAAGAAGAGGAAAGAATAATCATCAGCCAAAATTCTTCTAAGTTACTCTATGTACCAGTGTTTTGCAGCTGCATGTTTCCCCTTAAGGAGATGCTATGTAAATAATCAGGAATGGTTCTCTTCATTCTGGGAGATTATGTTAGAGTCAAAAGAAGAAAAACTGAGAAATGTCTAGCACAAAAGGTTTTTTGGTGTAATTTCTATTTTCTAGAGTGATATAGGGCTTATAGAAAAGTTAGTTTGAAATAATATTTTTGGTGTTTTTTTTTCTAGAATTATATAGCACTTGTAGATAGTTTGAAATATTGATACATAAAATTTGAGAATGGACAAAATCACTTTTCCAAAGCACTTTCCTTTTTTCCTTACTTCCCATACAAATTGAAATTTTATTATAGAATAAAAAGCATTCAATTTTGATGTGATTTTATCCCAATTATTTTTCAGAGAAGCCAGTATGGAAAAGTTTCTCATTTCTTTAAAAATTTCAAACAAATGAATATCTGTGTTCACACAGACCAGCGGTTCTCAACAGGGGGTGATTTTGCCCTCCCAACCCCCCATCTCTAACCCTCAGGAGATGTTTGACATTTTCTGTGGGCATTTTTGGTTGTTATAACTGGATAGTGGGGGTGAGGGTAAGGGGAGGGAGGTTGCTACTGGTAGGTAGAGCTCAGGGATGCTGCTAAACGTCCCACAATATATGGGATAGCCCCCCACACAAAGAATTATTCCATCCAAAATGTTAATGTCAAGGTTGAGAAAGCTTGATAAAGACATATCTTTGTTTCTATTTATTTGAAATATGCATTGTACCACAGGGGCCTTGGTACACAAAGAGAGAAAACAACACAAACTCTTTCTGCTGTCTGCACTACTGGAACCCTAAACTATGCCAAGTCAATTCATGCATGGACTTTTGCATAAATTACAAGTGGTTTCCCACTGCTGTTGCCCATGTTAAGGTCGTTATCCTACGAGACCCTGTATGATTTAGCCCCTGACTACCTCGGCAGTCTGACTCACACTGAGCCCCTGTTGTTCTCACATCCAGCCCTGCTGACCTTCTTTTAGTCACTCAAATCACCATGATTCCTCCCACCGGAAAGACTTCCAGCTTTGCCCCCAATCACTGTTTATCCCTTCTGATTTTCAGATCTAGTCTCAGTTTCAGGAAGTCTTCCTTAACCCATCGTTACTAGATGAGGTCAACGTGCTATAAGCTCTCGTAACCCCTTATATGTTTCTATCTTAATACTTTTCACAGTTTGCATTTATACACTTGCGAAATTTTTTTTTTTTAATAGTGTTGTCTCTGCCAATTGACTATAAGTATTGTGAGGGCAAGGTCTAATTTACCTACCTAATTTGCTCATTGTTGCCTCTCAAAAGTCCAGCATAGTACTTGATGTAGTAGCTCAATTAATATTATTAAATGAATAAATATTATAAATATTTATAATATAAATAAATATATTATGAATAATATTAATATTATTAAATGAATAAATCCCAGGTTTTGCCTTCTGGGATAGTTAACACAATTGATGGGGGTTGAAATATGTTTGTTTATCAATAAAATTTAATGCATCTGCTTGCTATGTATAGAGAAATGCTGAAAGGCATAGCTTAATGGAAAGAGTTGAGATAAAGTATGAAATTGCTTTGCATAATAAAACAAGAATTAGAAGGCTTGGAAATGAGAGGTGACATGAAGGAAGAAGAGATCTGGTACCTCAAAAATACTAACTGGTAGCCACATGTTAAGGAGATACAGAATTTTCTGTGATGGAGATTAACTACTAGATTTTAGGAGAGTAATAGTAATGATTTTAAAGTTGTTTCCTATACTGTGCAGCCCTTTATTGTTAATAATAAACGCCAGTATAATTTTGCACACTTTTTTTGCATCTTATTAAATTAGACTGGTGAAACTTTTCGGATGATATTTGAAGGAGTATGGTAATCATAGCAGAACATGTACTTCACAGTTTAGAACTTTATTATGTCAACATATCAGATAACATATAATAGAGAGTTGTTAACTAAATAATTCACTAGTTGTTTCAGAATGAATTCCTCTCCTCGTTGCTCCCATAGAACTTTGCACCAATCTCTGTTTTACCACTTACTGCATGGTATTATCATTATATGCTCACATGTCAGATGGTCCCACCATGATGTGAGTGACTGAGGTGTTAGGGTCTATTTTACTCACTTCTGTTTTACCTAGTACAGTGCCTGATGCATAGTATGTGCTCAGTAAAAGTTGTAGAATGAATTTATGAATGAATGCATGGATGGATGGATGGATGGATGGATTAATGATAGACTAAAAAAGGCTTGCCTGTGGGACTGGGTTGACTGTTTCTGATTTCCACCTCATTCATGTAGTTAGCACATATTTCTTGAGCACTTGCTGTGTGCCAAGCACATGGGTCACAGGAGACAAAGTAGAGCAAAAGAGAGGAAAAGTCCCTGTCTACTGAAACTATTTCTAGTGGGGAAGAAGACACTAATGAAATAAACAAACGACTTCAAATAGAGAAAGTGCACTGGAGAGAATAAAGCAGGGCCTTGTGAGCAGAGTGATTAGGGAGGTGAGGGTTTCCTGAGTAAGTAACATTTGAAACAAGATGGGGAATCAGTAGTGCAAACATCAGAGAGGCAATTGTTTCGGCAGAAGAAGTGGCCAGGGCTCAGCCTATTCAAGGAATAGGAAAAAGGCCAGTGTGTGACTGGGACATGGTGAATGAGAGGCAGTGTAGGAGGACTTGAGGAGGCAGAGAAGGTAGTGTGAAGTGGGCCGTGTGCAGAGGTTTGGATTTTACTTTATGTCTTATGGAATACCTTTGGAGGTTTTTAGAAGGGGAGTCAAATGATTTAATTTAGGTTTTAAAAACATCTCTTTGGCTGTGGTGTGGAGAATAGATTACAGGGACAACAGTAAATGTGGGAAGACACTTAGCAGGCTTCTGCACTAGTCCAGGTGAGAGAGGATGGTAACAAGGACTGGAGCAACAAAGAGGTTGAAAGTAGATTTTTGATATAGATAAATAGGACTTCCTGGTAGGTTGAGTATGAAGTGGTAGACAAAGAGAAGTCCTTCATCCATAAATAGGTTGGACATTTGTTTTTCTTTCTGGTCCTTATTTTTATCTATAACCTTGGGTATGCCATATTGTGTCCTCTGCTGCAAAATTGTTAAGAATTGAACTAATAAAATTGATAAGACATAATGAAAGAAGCAGTACCTGCTTTACCATTTTAAAAGTGAAATAGATTTACTGGCCTTGGCCAAGCCAATTGCTGTATTTTAAAAATTGAGACTATTCTTGAGTTTAGATTTAAAATATACCTTAGAATTGAAATTCAGGGTGCACAACTTCAGACTGTGAATTTGTATTGAAAGTTTTCTAGAAGTTAGCTTATGACTTCCTGATGTGGTCTGAGTATTAGAGTAGTGATTGAATTTTATAAGCTCTGCATTCATTGTCAATGCCAATCACATGCTACAACTGTAATTTCCTAACTCACTACAATCATCTGTGGCTTCCTAATTACACTGCAAGCTAAATGTTCCAAATCTTTTTTAGAAATACTAACTGCCATCTTCTATTCTTTTATATTCTGTATAGAAACATAGAGATTATTTTTACATAATTTTTTAAAACATTCATAGCTTTTAAAGTGAGTGGAGTTGTAGGCAAAAAATGAAATTTAAGCATTAGCTCTTCAGGAATATTAAAGTTTACATTTATGTCATGTTCTAGGCAAGGCTGAGCTCAACAAAATGGGTATCTGTTGTATGAGCTACAAATACACGTGACTAGACTGAAGTAGAGAGAGGAGAAAGATCTATTTATTTTGCTGTGCAATGTGACCAGATATGCTTAAAATGCAACAGAAGCTGAGTCATGTCTTCCATGAGGCTGGGGCACCAGAGAAGCAGCTGTGTCTTATGATCATCTAATTGCTCACTACACAAAGTTAGCTTGTGATATTGTATCTATTTATCTGTATTTTAAACAAGGGCTTCTCCAGCTCCAGATGTATCTATATACACTTTGGAGGAGCATAATATTATGCATATCTTCCTCATCAGATGTGGAAACTGTTCCAGAAAATTTGAGCAGGTCTCAGGTTGATCCATAGGCCTGACAACCTGTCTTTTGCTGTTTGCTTGTAAATCAGGCTGTCTCTTGGAGCAGGAATGATTCTGCTAGGGACAAATTACTCCCATGGCTGCCTGGCTTGTAAGGGTGAGACCAGGCTGCTTTCAACAACACAACCTGAGGAAGAAACTTTGTATTTTTAATACAGTGAGACTCCAAAGGGATTTATCAAGATAAAAGATACAGTAGAGAAAGGAATGGAATGCCTACAGTGAAGAAGAAAGGAAAACTAAGGAAAAGGGACATTCCAAGTATTTGGGGTTGTTGTTCATTTGAGAAGTGATTTTGTAACATTTTTGGAGGGGAATTTTCGTCTTCCTCTTTTCTAGATTTGGAATGTGTCTTTCTGTGGGACAAGAAAGAGTTACTGTAAATGCATAAGTCTAACTCTCCTCTTTTTGCTAAGAAAATTGCCATTAAACATGTTGCTGCTGCTCCCTTATTTTGTACCAAGTGAATGTTTAAATATTTTAAAATAAACATGTTTCAACTGACTGCTAGGTGAGCTTCACAACAGCCAGGAGGAGTTCAGTGGGACTGTTCAAGGAGATCTGGTTAATATCCCTATGATTTATGCTTGCGGTAGAAATTGCACTAATATTTACACGTAAGGCATGGTTTGGGGGCAATGGCAAGGTGTGACTGAAGTGGGAATTTGCAGTCAGTGCCGACTAATGAAAATAGCTACAGTTCAGTGCTCTTTCCTAAAGTATAATTAGATCCTTCAAATAACATGTTATTTTCACATTTTTACTCTTAAGCTTGCAAGCTATTTTTTTCTCTTTTTTTTTCTTTTTGCCATTCAGTGCCTGTGTTGAAACTATTACTTTGCAAAAATTGTTAAGAAGATAATACTAGGCCACTTGATAATGTCTAAAAAACATTTGATAGCATTTCTTTTATAGCTTTACTAATTAAAAATGAGAAAAATATTGTTTTGTTAACAGTTTACAAAATCAATAATGACCTATGATCTATCTTTATATTGATTGAATAATGTTGCAGAACTGCATTACTTGGAACTGTAAGCACTTGAATCAATTCTGCTTTAGTGGAGCAGGAACTTCATACCAAAAGTTACTCTGAAAATACAGTTCTATTAAAACCCCTGGGGATTTCCATATTTAAGTGATAAGTAAGCCCATGAGAAATCTCTATCACTGGGCTTGCGTGTTTTTACTTTGTCTTTTTTTCTTGTGTTCCTTCTTCAATAGTTGTCTAGTTTGTTCAGGAAGCAGAATATCCTGGAAGTCAAAGTGCTCTTTGTCAAATTATAAAATATGGATAATTTAATTCCATCAAAAAAACCTCTAATTAGTGCAAAGATATCTCTATATCGATATAAATATCTACATAGATATGTACTCATTCATGAATTTATTTTATTTTGTTTATTTTTCAAGACTAGTCCTTTTAAACAGTAAACCATGCTCCCTTTTTCTTATATTTATAAATAAAACAGGGCTATTTCCTGGTTTCCTACTAGGGCTGTTCCCATACTTTCCTGTTAATATTTGTTGGCTCCTTGTTCACTCATTTTTGAAGATAAGATGAAAAAGCTGATGTTTTAAGAAAGATTCATGTGAGAAAAACCTAAAATTAAAAAAATTCTATTCATTTATTTCATTTTTTTTCCCCTTGAGAGTTGGGAAAATTCCATTATCTGATTTTAGCATTCTAGGTGTTAATCCAGCCAGAAAAGATTTGAGTGTTGCTTGAGAACAATTCTTCAAGTTTTAACTTGAGAACCCATTACAACATCTAAATATTGTTCAGAAGATAAAATGAGAGGGCATTAGCATAGCCCAATGTTAACTAGAAGGCAGCTGTGGTCAGGTTATTTTTGGTTTTGTTTTAACTGAGCTCTAACAATGTGCCAGTTAATATATTTAATGAATTAATACATTTAGTCCTCTAAACAACTCTATGAGGCAGGTAATATCATTCATTCATATATTAATTCTTTTCCACTATATATCAGGCACTAGCCTATGCCATGGTGGTAGAACAAAGAAGTCCCAGCTCTGCTGCAGTTTATAATTCTGGTCAGGATTATAATTTTGTCTGTGTTTAAATCTCTGTTCCACCCAGTAGCTCTGGCGTGGGTAACTTTGGGCAGGTTATGCAACCTCTCTGTAACAATTCCTGCCTTGGAAGATAGATACGAAGCGTAAATGAGTTTATTGTTGTAAAACGCTGGAACAGTGTGTGCCTTGCGGATAGTGTTATAGAAGTATATGTTCATCATCATCATCATCATCACCCTCATAAACATAGCAATTGCATGAGGAGTTTACTCTGTGCCAAAAACTCATCTAAACATGCTACAAATATGTTTGGTGACAAAAAAAATGACGTGAAGGGGAAAAAAAACAAAAAACAGGTAAGAGAAATAGAGAAAGACTGGGGATGAATGGGTTCCAGGATTTCACTTTATACAGGTAGATAGGAGAATGAAAGTGACATTTGAACAAAGACCTGAGAGAAGCAGAGGATCAGATCATGTGAGTATCTAGAGGAAAAATGATCCAGGCAGAGGGAACAGCGTGTGCAAAGGCTCGAGGGAGTATGCTTGGCATCTTCAGAGAACAGCAAGGAGGGCAACAAGACTGAGAATAGAAGTGTCTTAGTTTGGCAGCGTTTCTATAACAAATACCACAGACAGTTGGCTTATGCAAGAAGAAATTGTTGTCTCACAGTTTTGGAGGCCAGAAGTTCAAAATCAAGATGTCAGCAGGCCATGCTTTCCCCAAAGTCCGTAGAGTTCTGGTGATGTCTTGCTGGAAATCTGTAACTAAACCTCTGTCTCCGTCACATGGCTATTTGTCTCCTTCTGTCTCCTCCTCACTCCTACTACAGTGTTCCTTTGCTGATTAGGACTCTACCAAGCTGATTTGGTTTGGCCTATTTACAAATGAGTTCACAACCACAAAATGGGGATTAGGATTTGAACATGTTTCTGCAGAGGACATGATTCAGTCTATAACATCTCACAAGATGAGGTGTGAGATGAGGACAAAGGGAAGAGGGATCATATCAGGAAAAGCTTTGTAGGCTGTGATGAGTACTTTCTATTTTAATCAGAGCTTTTTATTTTGAATAAAACTGAAGGCCTCAGAAAAGATCCCCAATAAGCTGCACACTTCTTCCCCACCCAGGCTTAAATAATTTGTGAAACACAGAGAGAGATTTTTGTCTAATTTTCTTCCCCACCATCCCTTATGTATCCCAAGCAGCAAACAATTTCAGGCACATAGTAGGCTCTCAAAAAAATACTTAGTGAGGTGAATAAATAAAGAATTTGTGTTTTTAAAGTTACTATGGAAGACAGCACATTAGCTTTATTACTGATGGAGGTCCAATTGTTGGTTGTTGCTTTTGGTTAGTTAGCCAAGTGAACTTGTTAATAATGAACCTCAATGCTAGGCAGAAAGATTAGTGTGTCACGTGACTGGGGTAAGGTTGGCTACAGGAAGATCTACACAATGGAAAAGTAGAGGACAGCACGAGCTTTCTGGTGGCAGGCTTACTTCCAAGATGGTGAAGGGCCAACCCTGATTTTCCTTCCTCCATTTAGCAATCAGATAAGTCAGTCCATCTTCCCAGGAGCACTCTTTGGATAGGAGTGTGCTTAGGAACACTCCCTCCTCATGGAATCCAGGAGAGAGGGAAAGGTGTTTCCCTCTAATGAATGAGACGGACACACATTGGAGATTCTTGGGCAGGGAAGGAAATTCTCTGATTGAAAATTTTTTTTTTTTTTAGATTTTTTAAATTCAATTGTATTGAGATATACTCATATATCATACAATCATCCGAAGTGTACAATCAACTGTTCACAGCACCATCATATAGCCATGCATTCATCACCCCAATCCACTTTTTGAATACTTTCCTTGTACCAGAAAAAAATGAAAACAAGAACAAAAAAATAAAGAACACCCAAATCACTCCCTCTCCCACCCTACCTCTCATCTAGTTTTTTTTTGTCCCCACTTTTCCACTCATCCATCTGATTTTTAAAAGGATTTCTTCCACTGGCTCCTCAAGATCCACTCTTCACCACGGCCTGTATAAACAGCTTTGAAGTGCTCTTCCCAGGTGAGGTCTGGTATTCCCTTTTCTCGATTTTGTAACCTCTTCCTGTGCTTTGAGATACTACGCCAATCCTTTTTGATTTCCCTGAAACTTGTCCTTGACTGTTTTGTGGGGAAAAGATTATTGGGAGTAAGTATAAAAGCAAATGGGTTAGGAGTCTAATGTAGAGCTCAGGTGAGGGACAACGGTGTTCTACAGTGGGGTGTTAACAGAGTTGGTGAGAAATGGTCAGAGTCAACATTTATTTTGAAGGTAGAGTCAACAGGATTTGCTGATGCATTGGATATAGACTTTTGTTTTGTTTTGTTCTTCCAGTCTTTTTTTTTTATTATTCATTTTACTGAGATATATTCACATACCACGCAGTCATACAAAACAAATCGTACATTTGACTGTTCACAGTACCATTACATAGTTGTGCATTCATCACCTAAATCAATCCATACACCTTCATTACCACACACGCAAAAATAACAAGAATAATAATTAAAGTGAAAAAGAGCAATTAAAGTAAAAAAGAACACTGGATGCCTTTGTTTGTTTGTTTGTTTCCTTCCCCCATTTTTCTACTCATCCATCCATAAACTAGACAAAGGGGACTGTGGTTCTTATGGCTTTCCCAATCCCATTGTCTTTTTTTTTTTTTTTTTTAACTTCATTTTATTGAGATATATTCACATACCACGCAGTCATACAAAACAAATCGTACATTTGATTGTTCACAGTACCATTACATAGTTGTACATTCATCACCTAAATCAATCCCTGACACCTTCATTACCACACACGCAAAAATAACAAGAATAATAATTAAAGTGAAAAAGAGCAATTAAAGTAAAAAAGAACACTGGATGCCTTTGTTTGTTTGTTTGTTTCCTTCCCCCATTTTTCTACTCATCCATCCATAAACTAGACAAAGGGGACTGTGGTCCTTATGGCTTTCCCAATCCCATTGTCACCCCTCATAAGCTACATTTTTATACAGCCGTCTTCAAGATTCATGGGTTCTGGATTGTAGTTTGATAGTTTCAGGTATCTACCACCTGCTACCCCAATTCATTAGAACCTAAAAAGGGTTGTCTATATTGTGCGTAAGAGTGCCCACCAGAGTGACCTCTTGGCTCCTTTTGGAATCTCTCTGCCACTGAAGCTTATTTCGTTTCCTTTCATTTCCCCCTTTTGGTCAAGAAGATGTTCTCCATCCCACGATGCCAGGTCTAGATTCCTCCCCGGAAGTCATATTCCACTTTGCCAGGGAGATTTACACCCCTGGGTGTCAGTTCCCACGTAGGGGGGAGGGCAGTGATTTCACCTGCCAAGTTGGCTTAGGTAGAGAGAGAGGGCCAGAGATGGTCAGAGTCAGCATTTATTTTGAAGGTAGAGTCAACAGGATTTGCTGATGCATTGGATATGGACTTTAAGACAAAAAAAAAAAAAAATGTTAAAAAGACACCTCATTTCACAAATCTGTAAAACAGAAAGGTGCTATCTAAATACCTGACAGAGAGGGAATTGATGTGCTTTGAGCAGCAGAAGCATATCCACCAAGAATTTGCAAGATTTCTTTAGCAAGTTTTTCCTGGTGGTAGTGTTCATCTGAAAACTGTTATTCCTAGTGCCTGTTCTGTGGCCTTCTGGGTTTCCCCAATGATTTCTAGAATGTTGTAAATATCTCCACCCAAGAGAATGAATTTTAACCCACTTTAATTAAAAAAGCAAACACTGTATATGTGCCACGCAGCCATTTTAGGAGGGAAAAGGACTGTTTTAAACCAAATTACCAAGGGGTGTTGTAATTGCAAAACTCTTAATAACTACTGACCCACAGAATAAAACCCCAAGTTTCTGAACACTGAATCTTCTCACTAAATCCACTGGCCATAAAAACTTCTGACTACTATATTACCATTTGTATCTGCTGAGCAAGTATGCATAGCATGTTCAGTGGTATGCTGATTTTGTGTATATGTGTGTGTTTCTGTCTGAGTGTATAGGGAAACAAAAATTGAAACTATGTAAACCAAATCACTAGGATTATAGGTAACTTTTACTTTCTCTTTCTACTCATCCACATTCAAAGCATTCTGAATAAACAGGTATTAGTTTAAATTTTTTTCTTATTACGGAAGTTGTAGCTTTACATAAAAACCATGCATATAATATACCACCCGATTATTAAAACCTTGGATTGTGGTATGGTATATTTGTTACAGTTGATGAAAGCACATTTTTATAATTGTACTATTTACTATATTCCGTGGTTTAACTTAGAGTTCACTGTTTGTATTGTGCAGTTCTTTGGATATTTATTCTAGTTATATACATATATATGACCCAGCATTTCCCCTTTTAACCACATTCAAATATTCAAACATGTCCTTTTTTAAAAAATTCAGTTTTATTGAGATATATTCACATACCATACAATCATCCATGGTGTACAATCAACTGTTCACAGTACCGTCTTACAGTTGTGCATTCATCACCCCTATCTATTTTTGAACATTTTCCTTCCATCAGAAAGAATCAGAATAAGAAAAAATAAAAAAAGAAAAAAAGAACACCCAAATCACCTTTCCTCCCATCCCACCCTATTTTTTGTTTAGGTTTTGTCCCCATTTTTCTACTCATCCATCCATACACTGGATAAAGGGAGTGCAATCCACAGGGTTTTCACAATTACACTGTCACCCCTTGTAAGCTACATTGTTATACAATTGTCTTCAAGAGTGAAGGCTACTGGATTGGAGTTTGGTAGTTTTGGGTATTTACTTCTAGCTATTCCAAATATTAAAACCTAAAAAGTGTTACCTATATAGTGCATAAGAATGTCACCAGAATGACCTCTCGACTCCATTTGAAATCTCTCAGCCACTGAAGCTTTATTTCATTTCATTTCGCATCCCCTTTTTGGTTAAGAAGATGTTCTCAATCCCACAATGCCGGGTCCAGATTCATCCCCGGGAGTCATATCCTGTGTTGCCAGGGAGATTTACACCCCTGGGAGTCAGGTCCCACATAGTGGGGAGGGCAGTGAGATCACCCACCAAGGTGGCTTAGGTAGAGAGAGAGGGCCACATCTGAGCAACAAAGAGGCACTCAGGGGGAGACTCTTAGGCACAGTTATAAGCAGGGTTAGCCTCTCCTTGTAGCAACAAGCTTCATAGGGGCCAGCCCCAAGACAGAGGGCTCAGCATATCAAGCTGTCAGTCTCCAATGTCAAACATACACTTTTTACGTTTAATTACATTCACAATGCTGTGCTACCATCACAACCATACATTACCAAAATGCTTCCATTATCCCAAATAGAAACTCTCTTCATTATACGCCTTAACTCCCTATTCTCCCCCTCTCCCAATCTGCTAGTCATCTATGTTCTAGGCTCTGGTACTATGAGTTCGCTTATTCTAATTATTTTATATCAGTGAGATCATATTATTTGTCCTTTTGTGCCTGGCTTATTTCAACTCAACATGATGCCTTCAAGGTTCATCCATGTTTTCACATGTATCAGAACTTCATTCCCATTTATGTCTGAATAATATAGCATTCTGCACATAGACTACATTTCATTCTTTCATTAATTGGTTGATAGACAATTAGGTGGCTTTCATCTTTGGGTAATTGTGATTAATGCTACTATGAACATTTGTGCACAAATATCTCTTCACATCTCTGCTTTCAATTCTTTTGGGGATATACTTAGAAGTGGGAATGGTGAGTCATATGGTAATTCTGTACTTAACTTTCTGAGGAACTGTGAAACTGACTTCCACAGTGGCTGCACCATTTTACATTCCCACCAAAAATGAGCAAGTGTTCCTATTTCTCCACATCTTCTCCAAAACTTGTAATTTTCCATTTATTTAATAGTATCCGTTATAGTGGGTGTGAAATATCTGTCTCATTGTGATTTTGATTTGTATTTGCCTAATGGCTAACGATGTTGAGCATCTTTTCATAGGCCATTCATCCATTTGCATACCTTCTTTAGAGAGATGTCTATTCAAGTTTTTGCCCATTTTTAAATTGGGTTGTTTGTCTTTTTGGTGTTCAGTTGAAGGATTTTTTTTAAAAATATATTCTGGATATTAAACCCTTATTGGAAATGTGGTTACCAAATATTTTCTCCCATTGTGTAGGTTGTCATTTTGATTTCAAGATAAAATCCTTTTCTGCACAATAATTTTTAAATTTTGATGAGATCCCATTTATCTATTTTTTCTTTTGTTGCTTGTGCTGTGGGTGTAAAGTCTAAGAAACTACTGCCTAACAAAAAGTCCTGAAGATACTTCCCTACATTTTCTCTTAGGGGTTTTATAGTTCTGGCTCTTATATTTAGGCCTTTAATCCATTTTACATTGATATTTGTGTATGCTGTGAGGTAGGTGTCAGTCACTCTTTTGCAAATGGAGATTGCAGTTTTCCTAGCACCATGTGTTGAAGAGACTATTCTTTCACAATTGAATGGTCTTTGCCCCCTTGTCAAAATCAGTTGGTCAGAAATGTAGTTGATTTCTGAACTGTCAATTCGATTCCATTCATTTATTTCTGTCCTTGTGCTGGTACATTGCTGTTTTGATTACTGTGACTTTGTAATAAGTTTCAATATAGAGAAGTGTGAGTAACCTAGCTTCATTTTTCTTTTTCAAGATGGCTTTGGCTATTTGGGGGCCCTTACCCTTCCATATAAATTTGATTGTTGGCTTTTCCATTTCTGCAAAGACAGTTGTTAGAATTTTGATTAGGATTGCATTGAATCTGTAAATCTCCGAGTAGAATTGACATCTTCACAATATTTAGTCTTCCAATACATGAGCATGAAATGTCCTTCCATTTATTTAGCAATATTTTGTAGTTTTCTGGGTACAAATATATCACGTTCTTGGTTATATTCATTCATAGATATGTGATTCTTTCAGTTGCTATTGTAAATGGATTTTTCCCTTCATTTTGTCTTCTGATTATTCATTGCTAGTGTATAGATAAACTACTGATTTGTGTGTGTTGCTCTTGTACCCTACCACTTTACTGGATTCATTTATTATTAGCTCTAGGTGCTTTGTTGTGGATTTTAAAGGATTTTCTGTATATAGGGTCATGTCATCTGCAAATAGGGAAAGTTTCACTTCTTCCTTTCGAATATTGATTCTTTTATTTCTTTTTCTTACTTGATTGCTTTAACTAGAACTTCCAGTACAATGTTGAATAACAGTGGTGACAGTAAGCTTCCCTGTCTTGTTCCTGATCTTAGACAGAAAGCTTTCAGACTTTCACCATTAAATATGATGTTAGCTGTAAGTTTTTCATATATCTCCTTTATCATATTGAGGAAATTTCCTTCATCCCTAATTTTCTAAATGATTTCATTAAGAGATGGTGCTGGATTTTGTCAAATACCTTTTTTGTGTCAACTGAGATGATCATGTGCTTTTTCCCCTTCATTCTGTTAATGTGGTGTATTTCATCAATTGATTTTATGAAGTTGAACTTTGCAAATATGGTATAAATCCCACTTGATCATGGTGTATAACTCTTTTAATATTCTGTTGTATTTTGTGTGCTAATATTTTGTTGAGGAATTTTGCATCTATAAATATAAGAAATATTGGTATGTAATTTTCTTTTCTTGTGGTAACTTTATTGGCTTTAGTATGAAGGTGATGTTGGCCTCAATGAGTGAATTAGGGAGTGCTCCTCCTCATCACCTTTTTGGAAGAGTTTGAGCAGGACTGGTGTTAATTCTTCTTGGAATGTTTGGTAAAATTCCCCTGTGAAGCCATCTCATCCTGGACTTGCCTTGTTAGGAGGTGTTCCCATTTGCTAATGCTGCCTTACGCAAAATACCAGAAATGGGTTGCCTTTTATAAAGGGGATTTATTTGGTTACAAAGTTACAGTCTTAAGGCCATAAAATGTCCAAGGTAAGGCGTCAACAAAGGGTACCTTTACTGGAGAAAGGCCATTGGCATCCAGAAAACCTCTGTTAGCTGGGAAGGCACGTGACTGGCGTCTGCTTGCTCCCAGGTTGTGTTTTAAAATGGCGTTCTCCAAAATGTCAGTGTCAGCTTCCAATGGCCATCTTCAAAATGTGACTCCAGCTGCAGCTCCTCTCTCAGCTTCTGTGTGTTCTTCAAAGTATCCCTCTTGGCTGTAGCAAGCTCACTCCTTCTCAGTTTATATATTGCTCTAGTAAACTAAGGCCCATGCTGAATGGGCAGGGCCACACATCCATGGAAATTATCCAATCAGAGTTATCACCTACAGTTGGGTGGATCACATCTCCATGGAAACACTCATCAAAAAATTACAATCTAATAAACACCAATACGTCTGCCAAGATGAGATTGTATTAAAGGGTATGGCTTTTTCTGGGGGACATAATATATATACAAACTGGTACAGGAGGTTTATGATTATCAATTCAGTCTCTTGACTAGTTATTGTTTTGTTGAGATCTTCTATTTTTTCTTGAGTCAATACAGGAAGATGGTGTGTTTCTAGTAATTTGTCCATCTCATCTAGGTTATCGAATTTGTTGACATACAGTTGTATATAGTATCCTCTATTACTCTTTTTTGTTTTAGTGGGGTCTGTAGTAATGTCCCCTTTTCATTTCTGATTTTAGGTATTTATTCTTCTCTCCTTTTTTCTTCATGAGTCTAGCTCAAGGTTTGTCTATTTTAGTGAGCTATTCAAAGAATCAAATTTTAGTTTTGTTGATTCTTTCTATTGTTTTTTTAATTCTCTATTTCATTTGTCCCCACTCTAATATTTATTTCCTTCCTTCTGCCAGCTTTGAGTTTAGTTTGCTCTTCTTTTTGTAGTTCTTCCAGTTGTTAGGTTATGTATCTAATTTGAAAGCTTTCTCCTTTTTAATGTAACTATTCAGTGCTATAAATATCCCTCACAGAACTGCCTTTGCTACTTCCCATTAGTATTGGTGTGTTGTATTTTAATTTTCATTTGCCTCAAGATATTAACTAATTTTACTTGTAATTTCTTCTTTAACCCATTGGTTGTTTAAGAATACATTATTTAATTTCCACATATTTGTGAATTTTCCATTTCTCCTTCTATTATTGAGTTTTAGCTTTATTCCACTGTGGTCAGAGGAGATACACTGTATGATTTCTATATTTTTGAATTTATTTAGACTTGTTTTGTGTCCTAAAATATGGTATATCCTGGAGAATGATCCATGTGCACTTGGAAGGAATGTGTTAGGTGACATGTTCTGTATATGTCTATTATATCCAGTTAGTCTAGAGTATTGCTCAACTCTTCTATTTCCTTATTGATCTTCTGTCTAGATGTTCTACATATTATTGAGAGTGGCATATTAAAGTCTCCTACTATTAATGCAGATTTATCTACTTCTCCCTTAAAATCTGTCGGTATTTTATTCATATATTATGGGGCTCTGCTTTTAGGTCTACATATATTTATAACTGTTTTACCTTATTAAAATTACCCCTTTATCAGGATATAAAGACTGTTTTTGTCCCTAGTAACCATTTTTTTAAATAAAGTCTATTTTATCTGATACTAATATACCTACCCCAGCTCTCTTTCTGTTACTACTTGCATGGTATGTTATTTTTCATCTGTTCACTTTCAAACTATTTATGTCTTTGAATATAAGGTGTGTCTCTTGTAAATAGTATATGATTTGATCATGCTTTTTAATCCATTCTGCCAATCTCTGCCTTTTTACTGGATAGTTAATCTATTTACATTTAAAGACTACTCATAATGTAAGACTTTCCTCTGCCATTTTGCTATTTATTCTTTGTAAGTCTTATTCTTTTTGACCCTAAATTCTTCCATTAATGCCTACTTTCATATTTATTTGATTTTCATTGTACCATATTAAGTCCCTTCTCATTTCTATCTGGATATAATTTTCATATATTTTCCTTGTCATTACCATGGGGTTCAAATTTAACATCTAAAATATATATCAACTAGGATGGTTTGAAGTTGATATGTGCCACAGAAAAGGCCATGTTCTTTCAATCCATTTCTGTGGGGGCAGACCGAGATATTTTGATTAGGTTGTTTCAACTGAGATGTGACCTACCAAATTCAAGGTGGGTCTTAATCCTTTACTGGAGTTCTTTATAAGCATAAGAGACAGAAATACCTGGAGAGTTCAGAGAGAGAAACAACTCTAGAGTCGATAGATAAAGCCCCAGAGGAGCTAAGAGAGGACCCACAGAAACTGAAAGAGCCAGAACCTGAAAGAAAAAAAAAACCAGGAGAGAAAGGTCAGCAGATGCCAGCCATGTGCCTTCCCATGTGACAGAGGAAACCCATATGCCAGCAGCCTTTCTTCAGAGAAGGTATCATCCTGTTGATGCCCTAATTGGGACATTTTCTTGGCCTTAGAACTGTAAATTTGTAAACTAACAAATCCCCATTGCATAAGTCAACCCATTTCTGGTATATTGCATTCTGGCAGCTTTAGCAAACCAAAACATTAAATGTATTTGGTTTGATAACAATGTGACTTCAATAGCATACATATACCCTGTTCCTATACCCCCATCCCCCTACTTTTTTTGTACTTGTCCCAAATTATATCTTTGAACATTGTCTGTCCAAAACCACAGATCTACCATTGCTTCTTATGTATTTGCATTTTAGCATTTTTAGGAGGTAGGAAGTGGCATTACATACCAAACAATACAATACAATAATACTGGCACTTGTGTTTACCCAAATGGTTACCTTTACCTTTATTCCACTTTAAACCACTGTCTAGTGTCCTTCCCTTTCTGTCTGGAGAACTCCCTTTAGCATTGCTTGTAGGGCAGGTATAGTGGTGATGAACTCCTTCACCTTTTGTTTATCTGGGAAGGTCTTAATGTCACTTTCATTTTTGAAAGAAAGTCTCACCAGATATAAAATTCTTGGTTGGCGGTTGTTTGCTTTCAGCACTTTAAGTTTTTCAATCCACTGCCTTCTTGCCGCCATGGTTTCTGATGACAAATCGGAACTTAATCTAATTGGGACTCCCTTGTACCTGACAAACTGCTTTTCTCTTGCAGCTTTCAGGACTCTCCTTGTACATTGCTTTTGACAGTTTGATCAGTATGTGAAGGGCCATATTTTTCTTTAAGTTTATTCTGTTTAGTGTTCTCTGGGCTTCTTTGATGTGCCTATTCAAGTGTTTTGCCACGTTTGGGAAGTTTTCTGTCTTTATTTCTTTGAATATTCCTTTTGCCCCTTTCTCTCTTTCTTCCCTTTTTGGGAATCCCATAATGCATATATTGGTATGCTGGATGGTGTCCCAGATGTCTCTTAAGCTATTTTCACTTTTTATGATTATTTTTTCTTTCTGCTCCTCAGCCTGACTTATTCCAGTTTTCTTGTCTTCAAATTCACTAATTCTATATTCTACCAGCACCAATGAGCTTTTTTGTTTGTTTGTTTGTTTTTTGTTTTTTGTTTTTTTTTTGTTTTTTTAATTCATTTTATTGAGATATATTCACAACCAATGAGCTTTTGAGCTCCTCCTGGGAACTTTCCATTTTAGTTAATGTGGTCTTCAATTCCAGTAGTTCTGATGGTTTCTTTTTAAAATTTCTATCCCTTTATTGAGATTCTCATAGTCTTCATTCATTGTTTTCCTGATCTCTTTCAGTTCTTTCTCTGTATTTTCCTTCATCTCCTTGAGAATATTGAGGATCATCTTTTAAAAAATCTTTGTCTGAATGGGATTGGGAAAGCCATAAGGACCACACTCCACTTTGTCTAGTTTATGGATGGATGAGTAGAAAAATAGGGGAAGGAAACAAACAGACAAAGGTACCCAGTGTTCTTTTTTACTTCAATTGCTCTTTTTCACTCTAATTATTATTCTTGTTATTTTTGTGTGTGTGCTAATGAAGGTGTCAGGGATTGATTTAGGTGATGAATGTACAACTATGTAATGGTACTGTGAACAATCAAATGTACGATTTGTTTTGTATGACTGCGTGGTATGTGAATATATCTCAATAAAATGAAGATAAAAAAATAATTATAGTAAAAAAAAAAAAAATCTTTGTCTGGTATTTCCACAATGTGGTCTTCTTCATTGAACTTTTCTGGATTTTTATCCTCCTGCTTTGGATGGGCCATCATTTTCTATTTCTTTGTCTTACTGTACATTTTTATATTTTAAAATGTTAAATCTGGGATTTATTTCCTGAAATATCTGTTTATTGATTTTGTAACCAGCTGGTGATAGGATAAGATATTTTTCTTGACTGTCAGGAGATAAGAAATACAAGCAAAGAACACTTTCACCGTTTTTGCAAATTGACTTTGTGTTGATTGGTGCTCTCCTTCAGAGTTCTTCCCTTCTATTGAAAGGGTCAGCCCAAGATGAATGCAAAGTGCAGGGTCCTCCATGTCTTTTCTGAACCTGTATCTTGTCCTGGGCTTGTACTTGCCAGTGGCCTTAGGAATTCCCCCTTTTTTGCCAGGAGTTTGAATGCTCCTTCTACTTCCCAGGTGGCACCCTCTCCAGGGTGTTCCACTGCTGGAGTTAAAGCAGGTAAGCCTTTGCCCCACTGAGGCCATCCACCTCAATGGTTTCTTATACTGATTTTGTTGACTCAAGCTACTTTTGCCTCAAAGGCAAATGTTGGGGGGGAGTGGGGGCATGGAGGAAGGACAGGCTGGAGATGAGTTTACAAGTTACTCTTTCCCAGCCAGAACAAGGCCAGGGACACATAAAGGGAGCTCTGGCTCTCTCCAACCTGACCTGGGGAGGCGCTGAGAAAAGAGCCAGGAAGGGTGTCAGGAGCTTCTCCATGGCTCCCCAAATCTGTGCTTTCTTGACTCTGACCTTGCCCAGCCAATGCAGCCCTTCAACTGTCCTCTGCAGCTCTGAAGATGCACATGGTTTTTAAGTCTCCTTCTCCAGCCTTAGGGTGCTTTGGAACAACAGCCAGCCACACTCAGAGCTGGGACTACAGCTATCCAAAGTAGCTAATCAAAAAGTAGTTATCAGCAATTGACCCCCACTCTCCCTGGATTTGAGGGAAGTGGATTTTTATATCCCTCTCTGGCATGAGTAAGCTAGGCCACGGGCCAGACCTCACTGATGCCTGCCTCGAGAGTGAGGGATGGATGACGGTAACAGCCACATAAAGATAGCAATTTAGTGGTATGTACCATAATTTACCAGCCTCTTCCTCCTGTTCCCTGGATATTGTGCAGTGTCCTACTGAACCCCAGAGTTTTGAAACCATTGATTCAGATAGTTCCTGCCTGTGTAATAGTTGTTCTGGTAGAGGGACCTTTCCTGGAACTTCTTACTTTGCCATCTTCCCACGATATTCAAGTGTTAGTTTTAGAAACAGTTTCTACTCTGATCTTGCTTCCCTATACCGGGCTTACCTGACCATCTATTTCAAATAGTGACACACACACGTGCACACCCCTCACTTTCACAAAGATCCATACACATCCTGCTTTGTTCTTCTTCACAGCACACGTTGTAACCTGCAATTCTATTATGTGTTTATTGTTTAATTTCCTCAATAAGCTTTCAGCTCCCTGAGAAATGGTCCTTGCCTGCCTTGTTTACTCTTCCAGTGCCTGGAACAGAGCCTGGCACTTAGGAGGGGCTTAGTATAATAAATATTTGTTAATTAGCACTCATTTTATTTTAAAGGTGTTTGGTAGCTGAGAGAGGTCATTGTAGATGATTCTAAAAAGTCTACATCACTTGTGGAAATATAAATTGATACATATTTTCTAAAGAGAAAGTTTACTGTATATTAAAAAACAACAACAACACTTAAGAAAGATCATGACCTTTGCTTCAAAAACTCCCCTTCTAGGGTATCAATAGAAGGCTCAGTTAAATTTTATTTACACAGGCATCTTTGTACCATTCACATAATAGTATGAAAAATAGGGTTTGACTGAAAGTATTATGAAAACGCTGTAAGATAATACTGTGTTATATAAATTAAATTGCTGTAGAAAGAAGTGTTATTACCCGTTATTAAATTTTAAAAGTAAGTGGCAAAGTAGCATGTTCAGCATAATTCCTTACATATGGGAACCCATTCATGTCCTAATTTGCTAGGCTGTTATGATAAAAACCATACAATGTGTTGCCTTAAAAAATGAGTATTTATTGGCTCACGGTTTGGAAGGCCAGAAGTCTAAGATCAGTGCATCGTCAAGGCCATGCTTTCTCCTTAAAGAGAGTTTTAAAGAGCTTTCTGTTGCTGGCTTGCTGCAATCTTTGAGATTCCTTGGCTGGTATCTACCTCCTATCATATGGCAATCCCGCTCTCCCCTTGTATCTGCTCTCCGGTTCCCCCTGTCCTCTGGCTTCTTATCGTATGTGGTCTTCTCTGAATAACTGTGTCTAAATTTCTTCTGCTTATAAAGGACTCCAGCAACACAGATTAAGGCCTACCCTGATTCAGCTGTGCCACACCTTAACTAAAATAACATCTTCAAAAGCTCCTTCTTACACATGAGTTCACACCTAGCGGAACACAGATTAAAATTAAAAATATGTCTTTCATTGGGGCACATAATTCAACCTACCACAACTGGGAAGTGTGTAATCCAAAATATTAACTGTGGTTATATATGGATTGTGAGACAGTAGATGTTTCAGGGTTTCTTCTTTGTTCTTATTTTCACATTTAAAAATGACAACAGAAAACTCACAGAAGCAAGGAGAGGGGGTTGTTTTGCTGTTCGTTTAATTTTAAAATAGTCTTAAAAATTATTATAAGGAATTCAAAATGGATTTCCTAAAGACTCACAAATACAGCATATCTCAAAGCAGAAAAAGCAAAATTGTAAGTGAACTATAATCACAAAAGGTCTGTATATTTTCTCTCTTTATTTCACTTAGCCAACATTTATCTCAAATGGAAACAACATTTCTCTTTGGACTCCAAAAGAGGTTTGTAGAATTATCACCATCTGCCAAGAGAAATTATTATTGCAAATAATCATTAGGTTGACAATGAAAACCCTGGAGGGTAAATAAAAAACCCACAATTCACCATTATCCTTGAGAGGAATCTGCAGAGCTTGCAGGCAAGTGGAGAGCTCCTCTTTCAAATTCAAGTAAAATAAATGCTATTAAGAAACTTTACATGTACAGGACTCTCTCACCTAAGCCCTGAGAAAACCCAAAGTCCTTGCTCACTGGTATCTATACTGATACAGCAGAGGAAATTCTTGTCAGGGAAGTTTTGGCGAGTGAGTGTGAAGGGCAGCATATGAGAGGTGAAGAGTGAAGTTGTGGACAGTATAGTTTACTACCTTAATCTGAGCCAGGAGCTTGCAATAAAAAGTGATCTGAAGATTGAATCAGTCCTGAAGTCATGTTAATCACATACAGTGTTCAAAAATATGTTTGAAGCTCTTTAAATTTTGTTTCAGGCTTAGCACCTTGCAATAGTCTGTTCCAGTTTGCTAATGCTGCCATTATGCAAAACACCAGAAAGGGATTGGCTTTTATAAAGGGGATTTATTAAGTTACAAATTTATAGTTCTAAGGCCATAAAAGTGTCCAGACTAAGGTATCAACAAGATGATACCTTCACTGAAGAAAGGCCAAATGCATCTGGAAAGCCTCTGTTAGCTGGGAAGGCACATAGTTGGCGTCTGCTGATCCTGGGTTGTGTTCCAGCTTCTCTTTCAGCTCCTGTGCATTCTTGGCTCTTTCTCCCAGAATATTTCTCTCTAAGCACCTGGGGGTCCTGTTTTAGCATATCCCGGGGCAAACTGGGCTTCATTTCTTAGCTAAACGTTCTTCTGTCTGCATCTCCATGCATCTCTAAGGATCAGTGTCAGTGAGCATCTCGGCCTGTGTGGCTCTTTTTAAAGGATGCTTGCTGGTAAACTAATCAACTCCCACACTGAATTGGCAGGGCCACACCTCCACAGAAATAATTCAGAGTTATCACCTACAGTTGGGTGGGTCACATCTCCACAGAAACAATCTAAACTTCCAACCTAAACAACACTAATATATCTGCCCCCACAAGATTCCATTAAAGAACATGGCTTTTTCTAGGGGACATAATATATCCAAACCGGCACATAGTCCAGTTCACAAATTTAAGTTATTTTTTCCTGCAGATAGAATTTTTGATCCTTGTATCTAACCTATCCTTAGATTCCTACTTGAAAGTTGACCAGTGTAGTCAGTGTCCAGAGAAGTCTGCTCTTCAGTGACCTATATGAAAGTGTTGTGCTGCTAAATTTTAATAATGGTAACTTCCGCAATTCTCAGGAAATAGCTACTAGATAGGATTTCCTCCCAGGCTTCTTTCTTAACTTTTTTCTGCTACTGTTTATCTGCCAGGGACAAAAACAAAGAAACAAACAGTAGGAAACCAGTGTTGAGGGAAATGTCCAAACAGAACAATTTAGGGGGTCCCATGCTGGAAAGGTAGGTATAGTTCATGCAGGACTTCAATTACCAGTATAAACAATTTTGACTTTATCCTGAAGATAATCAGGAAGACTTGATATGGAGATATCAGAATAGAAAACTCTATTCTGATTTAAAATTCTATTAAAATCAACCTCTAACTTTCAGAAACAGGATTTATTGATGAGTTCATTTTAAAGATGAGTCTCCAGGCTTGGGACATGAGATCGCGCCTGTCAAACAATTTCTATCAGTCTCCAGATTAGTAATGGGTGACTTGGCACCCTGGCTGATGGGCTGGCAAGAAAAGAGTGTGTGTCATCTCAGAGAGCACCACAGACACCCGGGGCAATGTGATTTGACGCTTTATAAAGGAGGCATCCCAACAGCGTCCATCCTTTGCCTGTTGAGTCATCCTGCTCCAGTAGCTATTTAAACAGAAGCCTCCAGCAGACCCACAATCAACACGCTACTCAGAAATCATGTGTCCAGCTTGGATTCCCCAAGACAAGTCCAATTTTAAAACAGTTTCCATCCTCTTTTCCCCATATTGTCACACTTGGAGTTCCAACTTCCGGCTCCTTTCCTCCAAGCAAGCATCTCCAGCCAGTCCTTCTATGAGACCTTGGTACTAAGAGGCCAGCAATTCCGGCTTCAAATTTTCTCACAGCCACAATGGTTTCTTTGTCAGCAGACATTGTTTAGGCACCTATTATGAGCTGGGCACTGAGCTACAGGTAATTGTTGGTTAAAGGATGAATAAGTCACATTCCTTGCCTTTAGGAGTTCACAGTCCAGTGGAAAATACAAGCAGGTCATCAGGCAATCACAATATATGACATGATAGCTCTGAGATAGGTAAGTACAAGATGATGTTCCGGACCTTGATTTTTATTTTGGTACCACTACTCCTCTCCAAACAGGCCTCACTCTCTGTTTATGGCCACCTGGAAGGGACTGAAGGGATGTGGGAGGTGTTAAAGGGATATGGGAAGGAGGGTGGATATTTTAGAGGCCTTCTCAAATCTAACAGTGTATTCACATGTCCACTTGTCTGCCAGCCATTGCCCTGTTTGAACTGTGTCCTCATGGCTGGTCCATCTGGCAGTGAGAGCTGTTTGTGTTTCTTTTCCCCGCCTGTGCTCTAGGTGCTCCCTGAAGTATGTCAGATGAGGACTGCTTTCACATTTGGCTATCATCTCTCAGTCACAACTGTCCTGCCCAGATCTGGCTTTGGTTTTTAAAGCCTGCTTCCTGACTGGACTTCTCCCTGACGCTAATAAGGAACTTGACTTGCCATTTGGTATCACATGTGTTGATGAAACTCTGGATGTGACTGATGTCTTTGGGAAGGATGAGGCTTAGCGTGCCCCTGTGGTTGTTGTGTCCAAATACTGTTACTACCTTTCAGAGGAAAGGTATTGTAAATAAAGAGAAAGGGCAATAGTTTATTTTAAACATCAAATATGAGCTAGAAGCTGTGCTAAGCACTATGTAAAAACTTCATTTTGTTCTCACAGTATCATCATCTTTATGTTAAAATCCTATTTTATAGAATGAAGAAATTGGCTCAGAGAGGCTAAGAGACTTATCTAAGGCCACACAGCTCTACACATTTTTGTTGAACTTGAATTTGAGCATAGGTCTATGTGACTTTGAATCTTGTGTACTTTAAACTATGCAAACTATCTTACAGATGGAGCTCTGGAATATTAATATGGCAACAAGATTTCAGAATCCAGTCTGATTATCAGTCTTCCAGGAGTGATATAATATAGGACATATAGGCTGAGATTCTGAAGCTGTGTTCTGAAATATGCTACAAATCTGAACAAGTTGGTGTAGGAGGAAGACACAAACTTACAGTAAAATCTAGTTCATCAGATGAAAATATGTTTACATGCCCAGAACTTCTAATATTGAAGAGTTAAGTACACACAGCGAAGAGGTTGAGGGGGAAATATGCCTGTTTTTATGACTTGTTGATATCTGTGGGGTTTTTCCTTAAGCCTCAAAACAATTTACAGCATTGCCAGCAGCATTCAGTACATTCAGAACAGGAACGTTTCACCCACAGCTGAAGAGGGCCATGCCTAGGCCAGCACCGAGAAGGCTTTCCAGCAGACATGCCGGGGAGCAAGCCAGGGTCAGCAAGTGGAGAGGAGAGCAGGGCCATTTAAAGCAACACGATTTATGTAGGTGTGATTTAATTGCTTCCACCAGAAATAGGTCAGATTTGGGTCCAGAGAACTAGGGGCCTTAATGACCCCAGTGAAATCAGACTATGACTTTTCTTTCAATCCCTTCTGAGACTGTGACCGGTGACGAAATAATGTAGTTTGAATTCTTTCCAATTTGCCTTGTTTCCCACTCCCTTCTTGCCTCCTCATTGCTAATTTGCTTTTTTTTTCTTTTTTCTTTTTTCTGGTTAAACACACTAAACCAAACAGGATGTATCGTATGACGGACTGAGATGAATTTACTATTGGGAATAGGGAAAAAGTATGGGATAGAGAAATAGGTCTTTTTCACCTCTCACGACTGTGATTCATTTCTGACTCAAAAGGAAGTGTGCCACCTACTGAATCACAAAAACCACTTCCTGGAGCTGTTTGGTTTCTTCTGGAGGGGCATCAGGCCAAGTGCTGCCCTGCCCTGACCCTGACTGGCTCCTCAGAGCCAAGGCATTTACAGCTTGAGGTGGTTTGGCCTTGGGTGCCTGAGAACATCATATATTAAATTACAAGTGTTTTGTTTCCTAGCAAGGAGTCTTCAGCAACATGGAAAAGAACATGTGTTATTTGCAAACCAAGTGTATCATTACTCAACCTGAATATCCTTACTTTTTCATAAGGTATGTATTCCAATGACCGCTCCATCTGGATGTACACTGGCTTTGGTTTTCCTGATGACAGTCTATAGGGTGGCATTAACCAGCTGAGGCCTCGAGAGTACCCTTTAATTATCAAAGCAATACTAGATTTGTATCCATTTGTTCAATGTATTTTTTGAGCACATACTTATCACCATGTACTGCACTAAGTGGGTGTAGGGAGTACAGTGACCAATAAGACTGTACAGCCCCTGACCTCATGGTGCTTTTGTTCTATACTGCATGGAAATTACTCTACCCTCTAGAGACAGAGGTCATGCTTTGTTCAACATGTGACCCCATCATCAAGCGCAGGGGCTTGCACAAAGGAGCCTATCAATATTTGTTTGTTAAATAAATATATGAAAGAAGAAAGGAAGAGAGGAAGGGAGAGAGGGAGGGAGGGAAGGAGGAAGAGAAGGAGGGAGGGAGGGAAAAAGGGAAGGGAGGATGGAGAGAGAAGGGAAGGAGGGAAGGAAGGAAAGAAAAGTCACCTCAGCATAATATTTTGTTACATTTGCAAGTAAAGGCTAATGCATCAGATCGTTTGTTCTCTTTTGTATTGATAATTCCAAATAGACTAAAGGTTTCTGCTCAAAGGTGGGCTCTCAACCAGGGAACTTTTGGAATGAAGGAGGCCCATCTCGAGACCAGGTCAGTGCCAGAAGTCCTGAGAACCTCCTCCAAGAGGAAAGAGCTCTGTGTTCCCCTACTCAGAATGGGTCAGAGTCCCTAATGATAGAGATCTATTATCCCCTCCAGTTGCCCATGCTCAGCAGATGTGCCAAAGAATGACTGAAAGTCTGTGTAATATTGAACAAGTTATTCACCCATCTCATGGAAGAGTTGTGGGGATTCAATGAAACTTGGTGCCCGGCACACAGTAGGCTGCTTATAAGTAGAAGCCATGACTTCCACTACTTCTGTAATTATTGATACCATTACTACTTTAACCACTATGACTTAGATTGCAGCTGATAAGGCTTGCAGTTTTTCCCGGGTATGACCAATGCGCTTAGCCTCCATGGTAGGATACAGTGGCCCAGTGTGTCTCAGCCTTTCTAAACCCATCCTCTCTTTTTGACAATCATAAACATCTTAAATTGACCCCCAGTTGAAAGCCTCTGTCAAGAAGATATTGTCTAGGTCACTTACAATGTTTAATGTATGAGAACAATATACCTCCCAAACATAAAATTACAATATTGAAAGTTAAAAAATTTATATGTATCCCTAAAATAAATAGGTTGCCTGGCCCCTGACCTAAGGCTATTCTCTACACATTTAATATAAAGAAGAAGAAAAAAAAGAAGAGGAAGAAATAGACAAAGAAGAGGAGGAGCAAGGAGACAAGAAGGAAAAGAAGCAAAGGAAAGCCACCAAAATCATGGAAGAGTGTTGGAGATTTTATTGAAGTTTTGTAGTACTGCCAAAGCATTTATAATGTACCTCATACTACAAAGATTATTTAATATCTCGTTTAAACCACCTTGCCTCAGAGTTCCACCTTCTGGAGACATTCCAACATCTCCCTTCACATAGATCCTTCCTCACTTGGATGACACTTTCTTCCCCTATATCCTCCACATAACCGAGTCTGTCCCTCTGTTGCACAAAGGTCAAGTTAACCTCCTCTCAGCTGCCCCAGTTCTCCCTACCTTTCAGATCATTTGGCACAATAAAGGATAAGCAGCCAAACTCTAACTGAAGTTTTCAAAATCTAGGCATTATCATAGTTGTTTAGCCAAGAATTATGATAGCAATGGTAGCAAGCAAATAAATTAGTTCACAACAGAGTTTCAGAATCCTAACAATATTTTAAAACTTCATCTCCATGTACAATTTTGTTCCTTGTTATGGGTTGAACTGTGTCCCATGAAAAGACACGTTCAAGGCCTAACTCCCAGTCCCGTGACTGTAACATTATTTGGAAATAGGGTCTTGGAAGATGTCATTAGTTAAGATGAGGACAAACTGGATGAGAATGCACCTTAATCCAATATGACCAGTGCCCTTAAGAGAAGGGGAGATTTAGACACATGCAGACGGACAGAGGGAACAACGTCATGTGATGACTGAGATGGAGAACACCATGGATGCCTGGCAAGCCGCCGCGAGACTCCAGGAGAGAGGCATGGAACAGATTCTTCACTGCAGACTTCAGAGAAGCATGGCCCTGCCAACACCTTGATTTCAGACTTCTAGCCTCCAAATCTGTGAGACAATAAATTCTGTTGTCTTAAGCCTCCCAGTTTGTAGTAGTTTGTTATGCCAGTCCTAGGAAACTGTTTTCGTTTTGTTCATTCATGTGCCTTAGGTGCCTATAATAGTACCTAGCATAGAATAAAAGGTCAATAAATATTTACTAAATATATAAATTAGTTTGAGAGCTAACATTTCAAATAAAATAAAATAGCCTTATTCTTTCCACTTTTTTCTCTTAAGCATTCTGGGTGAAACAAATAGCTACACGCATATCTACAAGTAAGAATATAGTTTTCTGTCATTTTTTATTATGTCACTTCAGGTCAAATGTCACAGAAAATTATATTGAACTCTTGACCAATCTATCTATTTTTTTCCATTGGAATATTGGCCCAAGTAAGAAATAACATCAAGCGAAAAATTTTTGGCAGAAAAATGTCCTGTCTAAATTCTTGTGTGTTTTGTTTTGATTTTGCCTTAGTGACTGGAGTCCAGTTTCAATCCACTGAAGCACAGATTCCAAATTTTCAATATGGTTTTCTTGAGTACAAATTGAGTGCCAAGAATGAGGCAATGACACAACATCACCACCACCATCAACACAAACACACACACACACACACACACACACACCCCAGTCCAGGGCATATTCTGGTGATTTGCAAGCATCACTCCCACTAATATTTACTTTCAAAATCATGCTTTTTTTATTCCTCCCAAACTGATCCACTGCCTATATCCCCACCAGTTCTCCAGAAATTTTTGTCCAATACACTGGTTAGTGTTTTCCAGACCCAAGATATCATAATTGAATCAGGTATTGTCTAAAGATAAGTAACTTCTTTCTTGATTCCTTTAAAAACCTTAATTTCAATATCATTGGGAGTGGAGTAATTGCTATAATATAAAGTAATTATTGAAGAAACATGCTTGTTTTGTCTTGACTTTTGAAAAAAGGAATGAAATATTCATGGCAGTCCCAAGAGAATCACATGCTTAATGTGGTGGGGGGTGGGGGTGGGGGGGTGCAGTATCCTAAAGATACTGTGGCATGCTGGACAGCCAAAAGCACAGGCACCCACAAGTAATACAAGCACCAGATTTGGACAAGACCCATCTCTGCTATGAGATTTTGGGCAATCCACTTAATCTCAGCTGTGACATAGAGGTATCAATATTTGTCTACTTATTTTCTAAATCTCTTTAATAATGCTAACTATATCTGTTCTTCCATGAGTCTGTAACTCCCCAAATAGTCTTTTTCTGTTGTAGCCAAGTTCCCCATCATTGACAGAGATGTTCACCTAGTAGTTTTGGCTTTTCTAATTCTGGTGATAAGAACACCTCCAAGGGAACTTTTGGTCAGGAGCTAACAAGAGCTTTCAAGATCACTTGTGCTATTGGTGGAGAAGAAAGAATTATTTGAAAGGAGACCACAATTCAACCAAAAATATTTTTTTTTATTTGGATCTAGTAACTTCCCTGATGATGATATATGCTCACATTGGTTAAGTTCTTATTACATACCAAGCCCTTTTTATGCAATACCTTATGTAATCCTCACAAGTAATCTTATGATAAGGTGTTTGACTATAAATTAAACACAACTCCCAATGACTAAAACAGTAGGGACGTTTGTTGACACACATAATAATTGGTTGGTGAATCCAGTGGCTCCACCAGGTTCCCAGGGTCTGTCTGTGTCCTGTTATCCAGTGTTGTATCCCTCCTAATGCCAGCTGCCCTTTGTTTGTAGGATGGCTGTCGGCAGGAAACCTGCTTTCTTATTTATGTCTAGTAGGGAAGAGAGAGTGTCCTACACTGCAATAATGAAAACAGTGAAAAAAAAAATCCTTCTTTTCTTTATGATTGGCCTAAATTTAGTTGGCTGCTCATCTCTGAAACATTAGCTATGGGTAGAGGTGGGAGCAGATGTTATTACATAGTTGACTGGGGTGCATCTTCCTGAACCCAGAGGGATAGGATTATCCTGATTGATTTGAATGAACTAGAATTTAGTGCTGGAGCTGTGGCAATTCCTGGAACCACACTGCTTGCTATACAATGAAAGAGGGTAAACTGAATTTTGGAAAGTCAACTACAAAGTGCCCTACAAGTAAATACTACTAATTCCTATTTTGCAGATGAGGAAATTGAGGCAGGGGAGGGTTAAATAATTTGCCCAAGATCACAATTGAACCTAGGTAGTCTATCTCCATTCTAACAATTTAATTAACTCCTGTATGTATTTCTTGAAACCTTATGATGTATAAGAGGAAATCCAAAATAAGAGGAGGGTGTTTAATTGAAAGACCATATGTGGCTCTAGGCATCAGGATATCAAGGATCCAATCTTGCCTCTACCATTTACTAGCTGTGTGTCTTCTTTAAAAATGGGAATAATAAAACCTACTTAGTGGAGTAGTAGTAAATAATTAAAATAGAGCTGCACACAAAGCCATGCAGAAGATTGTTTCTCAAAATGATCTCACCTGGGAACTTATCTAGAGCAAACACTCAGGCCCCACCCCGGACCCACTGATGCAGGAACTCTGGGTGGGACTCAGCAATAAGTACCCAACAAGCCCTCCAGGTGATTCTGATGCTTGTTAAAGTTTGAGAATGTATCTAACACATTGCCTCATAATAAGCTTTTATTTGTTGTTGTAGTTCAAAAGACAATGAACATATTGACTTCTCTCTCCAGGAGTTCACAATCTAGAAAAAGAAAGACAGAAGTTCTTTCATACAGGACCATACCGATTAATAAATACCCCAATAGAGATTGGATGTCCTTTGAGAGCTTTTAAGAGGTTGAACTTAATTCCAACAAGATGAATTTCAGAAGGCTTTATATAGATTAGATGAGAAACAGAAAGAAAGAATCAGGATCTCTAAAGTACAGACAATTAAACTTCTAGTGTTTACTGCCAATTTGTATCTGGAAAGTTACCTTAAAATATTATCAATGCAAACAAATTAGAGACTTCATAGAGTATGGGAACAAAAACCCATTAGAAGTCCAAAGATGAGGATTTTTTTAGTCTTGATGTTACACTTACCGACTGGCCCTCACTATCCTGTTTCATAAAAAGGAAAGAGGATGGTCTAGCTCCTTGGTTCCTAACCAGGGGAAATAGGTGGAGCCAGGGTGTGTGTAGACCTCAAGACTCCACAGGGGAGTACTGGCATACCCTGTTTAAGAAGTGCTGGACTAAATGGTCTCTAATCTGTGACTGTAGTTTAAGTAATAATCAAACGTAAAGATAACACATTATAGAAACATGTAAATGTTATTAAAATAAATCCATAAGCCAATCTCTGCTTCCTAACCCCCCCACCCCTTTGGCTCAACATCTCTGAAAGTGCTCCAGTACCTGAACAACTAACTAATCAAAGGGAAACATCTGTAACATGTAGCTACTAAAATGTCACCTTCTCTGCAGAGATCACAAAGTCCTTGGCAATCACTTCCATACCAGACTAGTGAGTATTGTTCTCATTTTCCAGATGGATAAACAGAGGCAACATGAGGATAAAGGCCTTGTTCAGTGGAAGACATTTCAGTCACTAAATGAGACACAATGGACGTCAGTCTTCTCATCCCCTCAACAATAAAGGGCTTTCAAGCTCTTGCAGTCAACAAGAACTTTTGGAAAGATTACACAGGCTGAAAAGGCATATAGATGGATGACATCCACAAATAGGAGGAAAATCAGTCTGAAGCCGAGTGTCTAACCTTGCTGACTCTTAAGAGTAAAGTCAGAAGAAAAATAAAGTGTAAGAAGATTCTGAAAGAAAATAAATTAAATATATCTAATTATCAAGTGCTGTTTTTACACAGTAAAACAAGGGTAAAATTATTCTTCAATAGTAAATCATATCTCTTGATTAATTGCATGATTGAATCATTCATTTGTTCAAGAAATACTTGTCGAGTGCCTTCTATGTGCCGGAAATACAATAAAGACCAAGGCAGAAAATAATAATGACAATAATAGCTAAAATAGTAGGTACTAAGAATTGCTGAATAAAATGTTTGTGTGAATCTCAGTGTGAACTGTCTTTGGGTTGTATCCATTGAATGTAAGTTAACAGCTAATCTACCTTGAAATTCTCCAGTTTCGGGGCTTCTCTAACAGAAGAAGCTATTGGGTCTGCCTCTTGCTGGCAATTCATCAGTGAGAATGAACTTATGTTCACTATCATTGTAAAGGTGTCAGGACTGAAAACATTGTGATTTTTCTACTGTGGTTTTTAAATTACTAGAACCCATTCTCTTAACTTTTCTTCTTTGTAGTACTGGAAGTGACATGCAAAATAAAAGAAATGTCACCTTAATATTGTCCTAACAACAACAAAAAGAAAAACAAACACTGTTCCTTTCAACTGTGCTTGAGATGGAATAAGACAAAAGACAAAAGCATATTTGAGAAGAATTTTCAATGGTAAGTTCATTCCATATACATATAATAAATATAAAGAATAAATGCTTTGGGGACTTAAAAGAAACATTGCTATTAGTCTTTTTTAATGTCAACTTACTCACCGTGATGATGCCTTCAAGATATTAGGAAATCTTTTGAGACGAAAAAGTGGGAGGGTGTGTTTTGGAGGGTAGAATGATGCAATATTTCTAAGTGTGTAGGATTTCACAATTTGTTTTTCAATCTGTTTGGACTTCCAAAAAGGAAGACTCTCATATGTGAGCAAGCACATGACCTGAATTTAAAAATACTAGAAACAAAATCACAGTATTTTAAATATATGCACATATATGTATTCATATTCTTTCTTAGCATACTGGCTGAAAGTTCCATCTCCTTCTGAGAAATACAAATTTTCTCTGACAGATTTACTAGCTTTCTTCATCTGAATATAGGAAACATAAACAAAGTCTGATAAGAAAACTTTATGTCTTCTCCAAGGTCAAAGTTGGAATAAGTAAAAGGAAATTCAGTGTTCATTGTGTTTGTATTCAGAACGCTAATGAATGCAAATCTCTTAAAGTTAGTAAAAAGATGCAGCAAATTCTCAGAAATAGGAGACTGATTCAATTACAAAGATGTAAAAGCACAGTTATTGACCCCTTATAGTCTCAGATTTAAAATTTAAACTGCGTGTTCATGTTAAGAAAAAGTCAGTGTAAATATAAGCAAGAAAACAGGTCTTGTTCTTTCACTTTCTGTTGGGGATTGAATCATGCACCCCACAAAAGGCAGGAGTTCTAACCCATGGTCTATGGGTGTGAACCTGATTGTATGTAGGACCTTTGACAATGTTATTATTAATTAGTTAAGTTGTGCCCAAACTGAATAAGGATGGCCTTTAGTCCAATACAGATGAAGCACTTATAAGCAAAGGAAACTGGACACAGAAAAAAGCCATGGAAAGGAGCCAGAAGCCAGAAGTTTGGGAAAACTGAAGAGAAAGGAGAGGACATTGCCATGTAATGGGAAAGCCAAGGACCGCAAGGTTTGCTGGCCAGTCAGAATGCTACAGTGAGGACCCAGGGCCCTACCCCCTCCTCCATTTTGAAAGCAAGTCACAGCACACAGCCGCCTACATGACCAGGTCAGACATTAAAGGTCAACAGACCCCCTCAGGGGGGAAGAATGTTATCGTCAAAGAATTAAAACTCCCCTCCCCTGATCACCGTTAATAATCAGATATCAGATCTCACAAGACCCTGCTGAAACTCTGTTGTCACACCCCATATGGACCTAAGCCTTTATAAGCCACCCCCTTGGCATTTCCACTCCCTTTTTTGTGTTTTTCCCTTTCCACAGCCAGCAATCACCATGGGACCATCTCCTGTTCATAAGTCCCAATTAAACCCATGTCCACTTCAGTGCCTGGTGTGTTCTTCGGTTTTAGGCTTAAGCCAGGTTACAACAGCTACCAGCCCCTTCTAGCCTCTGAAACTGTGAGCCAGTATGTTCTGGTTGTTAAGCCTACCATTGTGTGGTATTTATCTTAGAAGCGTGGAAACCAAGACATGTCCACAAGTCCAAATACCATGAGACTTTTTGGGGGTTCTTATCGGTTACCCTACTCACTCCTTCCCAGTTTTCCACCTTTGGTTGAGTATTTCTGGTAAAGTATAGATGTCTCAGTGAAGAGAAAAGAAAAAAGTTAAATGGCATTAAGAAGAGCAGTGGTAAAACATAATTGTCTGGAAGTAGACTTAGAGGCAGAAAGGTCAAATGAAATACATCCTTGGTTTGAAGTCAGGAGACGGTTGGAATTCATATCTATAGCGCATTTATTTGGTGTCCTTTAGCTAGTTAAATTTTCTGTAACTCCTGATTTTTAAAATGAGGCTAAAAGAAATGAAGACATGAATGTATTTTTAAAGGTAAAATTTGACAATTAAATATAAAGTGGAATGAGTATATTATCTGGAAATAAAATGCAAATTGAATGTCTTGTTGCCAGTGCCAGAAGCAAGGTCTTGAAGGAATCTTCACTATTAAAATTATGGGATCCTTCATTGCGTATTCTCTCAATATTCTTAGATTTTTCTCAAATTTACTATATCACATTTCATTAATGGGTACCACAAATATGTTTAATTATTTCAAGTCATAGTGAACTCTTCCTAGATTAAGACCTCATCACAGTGTTTTGGAGCCTATGCATTTGACAGTATAGAAAAAGACTGCCACCACACTAGAATTTGTTACGATATGACAAATCATGTTAACAGCAACCTTTTATATGAAGCTTTAAGCTTCGTAGTGAAGGTATGGTATTAAAAATAAAACCCCACCTCCCCTAAAACTCTCCCCTGAGATCATTATTTTCCAAATAAACATTGCATATATTTCTTTCATATCTTGCTAGTCTAAAGTATAAGTATACTTTACAAAGTGCACAACTCATTATCAGGTAGTAACTTAAGCACAGGAAGAAATCTATCCGGATGAGTAACTTGTCAGCAAGGTGTGAATCACAGAAGGTAGGCCTCTGGTATATTCTTTTGGTCCAGAAAGGAGGCCGGTGGTCCAGTGCGCCAGGAATTGCCTGGCAGCATCAACATTCTGGCTGTTGCACAGGGTAGGTTGAATTTTTTGGCTTTTGCTCCTGAACCAAAAGTTGAAGTGTGAAAACCAGAACTGAAGCCTCTCCTCTGCTGGAGCCAGGATGCCCCCAGTTCAGCCAGAAGTTAGTTTGAGGGTGTGACCCAGCGTTCCAGGAGTGGCACATGTCAGCAGGAGGTATGCCAGGGCTGTGTCCCAACTGCAGAGCTGGGCTTGCCACACATCCTTCATTTCATTAATATACTGGATTTCTGGGTGACTGGGAAGAGACACTATTGAAACAGAATCAAGAAGTGACTTCCAGTGAATATATTATCTCAGTTTGGGGAGGCATATCTTGGCTATGAGTCAGACCATCGCCAGTAGATTTCAGACCTCCTTTTCCACAGTGTTCCCAAAAGCTTTTCCTACTGTTTCACCTTTTGTAAAGAGTGAAGAGCTAATCTTTCTCCCTTGGCTTCTCTTCTATAATCAAATGCTTCTATAGCAGTGGCTCCATACCTGACTCTGCATCAGGAGGAACGAAATACCTCCCAACCTACCCTTCTAATGACCTATTATTTTATAAGGCTGGCATTTGATGTTCTCTTTAATAAGTATATATACATTTTTTTTTTTTAAAACTTCAATGACAGACTATGCTCTTGAAAAAGAAAATATTAGGACAGCACAGAATTGAATAAATTGAAGGTCAAAATTCTATTTCCCCAACCTTCTGCACCCCCACTCTCTGGAAGTAATTACTGTTAATATTTTGGTGTGAGTTCTTCTGGACTGTTTCTAAACACATGTAAATATGTAGGTAGGTAGATGTGCTTTTTTTTTTTTTTTGGTTTATTTTGTTTTTACAGAAATGGGATCTCAGTGTCTTCTTTATCTGCTAACAAATGTGTGGGATGGCAGTTGGAGGGTGTGTCCAATGTCATTTGCCTTCCTCCACCCCTCCCCCTGGGACTTGCCCTGTGCTTTGACTCTGGGTGGGCTCATGGCAGAGGAGAGCTTTCTGGTGTGGTATCTGGGGCAGAGGCCTGCAGCAGGGCCATGGCCCCCGACACAAAGAACATCTGGTTTTCAAATACAAGTTATGGAGCCAAGACTCAGTTACTTGCATTTCAGAGCCTTGCACAGTCCAGCATCCAGACTGGTTTAACCAGCTTGTGGGTAGCATGTGAGTGAATTTGTGATACATGATTCAGCTGAAAATTTGAATAATTTACCTGCAATGAAATTGGAATAAAACTTACCAGTGGCTAAAATGTTATGGTTCACATTTTCACTGCTGTTAGCACAAAAGAAAGTTATGTGTGTGGAAAATGGTAGCCTGATTAGCTGTTCACAAGCAGAGTGTTTTTCACACATTTTAATTGCTTTTCTGCTAAGGAAAGTATAGTAGCAAATTATAAAAGTGTAGCATCCCCAAGCATTTTAGTTCCGTTTCATTAGCAGGTAATATGTCCTGAACATTGGTGAAAAGGGAGTAAAAGATAGACTTATATTTATGGGAAAGCTGAGATTAAGATACTGCTCTCATAGAATACAATTATAAAAGATTATGTTCACATACAAATACACAGATCTCTTTAGAGAAATATTATGAAATACTATTTTGAGATAATGTCGGAGGTTTTGCTTTCCTACATTTCTCTTTTTTTCCCACAACAACCAGTAGGTTAGTGAAACATATTGCCTTCGAAGGTGGGAGGACATAGACCAGAGTGAAAAAGTAATTTGAAGCATGTGATAGCTTTTCTGAAGGCTGAGGTAGATGGAATCATCCTGAAAGTCAACAGTTACAAGAGAAGAAAGGGGTTTTTAAGCTCCACATGACTAAGCGCCTGAAGGATCCAGAGCTCCCAGTTTCTATCATAAACCATAGTGAGTAAAATGTTCAGTTTTCCTATCGCTAAGAAAGGGGGGTGGAAGTTTCTTCAGCTTGAAGGAGGGAGAAATTCAGAGGGAGAGCTGATTGTTGCCTATGTATTGCCTGTGTCCCGGAGAGTGGGCATTAGAAAACTCAAAAAGATTTAGGAAGACTAGAGATAGAATGTATCCGGGGTTTTGTCTCTGTTCTTAGAGATTAGCCAGGGGAGACCCCCAGCCGTTCAGGGAAATGCCTGCAAGGCAATAAGCAGCAATGGATGAGGGAGGATCTCAGGTGTGCAGAACTGAGAGGACCCTCACGCCAACATGGGGCATCTCTCAGATACCACTTTTCTGAAGAGGAGCACTGGTGTGGCCGAGACCAGAGAACCCAAAGGAGCCTGGAATAGGAGGTGGAGGACACAGAATGTCTGGACCTGACTTCTGGAGTGTAGGGACTGTGAGCATTGGCAGTAGGGGCCAGGGGGCTGGTGGGCTTGGTTTGACTTCAATAGAATCCGTGCGGGATAGAGGATGATTGAAGACCAAGGAGTCCATTCTCTCTTGAAGTCAGGATGATATACATGCTCCACTCACCTTCTCCCCCTGCTATGCCATCCCCAGGAGAAAGGAAGGAGAAGACAGAAGAAGAGCAATCCTAAGTTAAGTGAGACTTACCTAAAAAGGATTGAGTTTTCAACTGGCAAAATAAGGTTTCTATTGGCAGCAGAAATGAAGGCTCTTGAGCAAGGCTAAGGTCAGTTACAGAGAAACAAAGCTACAAGATAACAAACCTGAGTCGTTGCCTTTCATTTTCCTGCCCACTATATATGCCCACATGCATACATGCATGACTAAATGAATGTTTGTTTCTGTGTCTCTTTTCATGTCACAGGCCCTGGAGGCAAACAGACCTGGACTTGATTCTTGGCTCATCCGCTTAGCTGGTAAACTACTTGATCCAAGACTCTGCTTCTATAAACTGTGTTTAATAATCATTCCTTACAGACTTGTTGTGAGGTTTAAATGAGATATAGAGCTTAGCCCTTAATAAATGTTATTTATCATGATAATGATAATAATAAATATCATCATTGTGTGTTTGCTCATTTGACCATGAGTCTGACTTTTGAGTCAGATTTAATTACCTATTTTACACATAATATGGCATGTCAAGCTACCAATATGGTAAAAGCTTAGAGGCTAAGGGAACATTCATGCATGTACAGGTCTCTACTGTCAGTATTTAAGGCACATCCCCCTTTTTTTTTTAATATGTTAATTTATTTATTTTTAAGCATTTGCTCTCAGGGGAGGAATATGTGCCTCTAGATCTACAGACGTAACTCAAGAGGTAAAATCCCTTTAGAGCCAGGATAGAAATCTAAATTTTAAATGGGGATAGTTGTTCCCCAAGCCCACCCTGCATTACTTAGGTGAAAGGATGGTGGGTGATCCATGGTCCACATTTGTTCCCTGCTGGCTGAGCTTATCAGAGCCTTACCCTAGCATTCACTGATGGGCACATCTGCATGCATGGCACCCCATCAAGGCTCTTACAGGATATTTGACCATGTAGTTGTCTTATTAATGTTAGCAATAGCCCTTATTAATGTCAAAAGACAAATCAGAGTAGAGTTTGCAGACTACAGCATTTTATTTGGGGCACCAAAGTTTTGCTGCAGCAAAGGAACCCAGGTCACTAGGAAGAAGTAGTTTTAGGCTTTAGGGATGGCAAACAATTTAAATAGAAAGAAAAAAAAAGACGTTATCTTGACTCCTATTGATTGGATGAGGGTTTGTCCATCTTATAGGAGTGGTTTTGTTTTGATTGGGTCAAATGTAATGAACTAGGAGTGTGGTTGGCTACTGGGTCAGCTGCCTTAGTGGGAATTTCAAAGTTCAAAAGATATGAAGAGGAAACTCAAGAGGGAGCTCAGAGAGGAAGTAGAGCATGGGATCTATCATCTATCTATCTATCTATCTACCTACTTATTTAATTTTGCTCTGAGGGGTCCCCAGGGCTTTCTCTATATAATTTAACAATAATAACCACATACTTACTGTATTTTAACATTTCTGAGTTGGTAAGCAATATCTACCACAAAGTGTCCGGGGCTTCCTTCTGGGAGATTTCAGTAAACAGAACTTCCAAGATGCCTCACCGCGCCTCTGGCTACACCTCTTATTCAAGTGTGGTAGGGAAATCCTGGTCCCAGCCCCTCCTACCTCCTAATTCTATCAGAATGCAAAACCAGCAGGGATCTCTGTCCCCAGGTAATAAAACAGCACAGCAGTAAGTTCCAGTGGTCTGTGCTGTATTTGACAGAAGAGGCTGAAAGCCTTTGATCCCTGGATGACCTCAAATAAAGCATTTAATTTCTTGACTCAGTTAATTTATCTGTAAAGGAGGGCTAATGCTATCATGTCAGTTTGCCTCAAAGGGATATTATGTAAAGCTAAAGATTGCGTGTTGAAGGAATCTATGCACTATGCAAATGCTGTGATTATTATTAACCAGCATTGGTTTTATTCACATGGTGAATCTGTGTTTTGTTTTGTTTTTATTGTTTACTACAGCTATTCCCTATATTAATGTAAAGTGTAAATATCAGCATTTTAACTGTGGGCATCTAGATTTTATTCAAGAGTGACCTTTAATTCATTTGGGTCTCTGAGCGTCTCACCTCCAGACCTTAGACAAAACAACTCTTTACCATGGGAAAGGAGGTTCTCTCCCAAGAAATGTGGAGTTTAAGGCTGCAGCCGTGGCCAGATGGAAGACGACTGACACCAACAGCCGGATGGTCAGCTGAACGAGGCTGGCCCTCACATACATCTTTCATGTCATCTGATTATCTAATTAAAAAAAAAAAAAAAGTTGCGTGTAGATCAGCATTTGGCAAATACTTTAGTAAGTAGAACTGTTTTTCCTACAATTACTAATAAGAATAAATGTTTTTTGGCATACACATATGTTATCGGAGTACCAAGTTCCTATATTCTTCGGAACTCATCTAGAAATGTTGGAGAATCATTCTCCAATCACACTAATAAAAGCAAATTTTGTGTATACTTGTGGAAGAAACACATACAGAGTTGTAAACGATCAGTTTAACTCTGAAGGCAATTCTCAGACATTTGAAGTCATGGAAAAGATTCTCTATTTTGGCCATCACTCAGGTTTCCTCAGGGTCTGTGGAACTGCTGAGGAGACTTTAACAAGTCCTGGTCTACTGGGACGAATGCCAGTTTTAGACTTTGGTCTGTCTATAGTAAATCCCAGAGTAGGTTCAGGAATATCTTGGTTTGGGACACTTGATTAGATCCTCATGTTTCTAATGTAGTTACCTCCCTTCAAATATTGTTTCTTTCTCACAGAGGGCTCTTGAAAAGGCCTTCATCCCCTTAAAAGCTGCCCTCCCTGACTTAGGACCTGAGAGATAAGAAGGCCAGGCCAAGTGGAGTCAAAGCCTCCTTGGTTCCACAGGGTGCCTGGCACAGATATTTTCAGAGGCAAAACAGCCCTGCTTGCCCTATAATTCCTCTCTTAACTTTGTCCCCTAAATTAGACAACAAACTCCTGAAGGTAGGAGCCCATGGCTATTCTTTTATGTATTTCATGGGCATCTGATATAGCTCCCTTGTGGACTGAACCTTCAGAAATTCTCCTTCCCTGAGGAAAATTGGATGCAGACTGTTCAAATTATAATTTGAACTGGGGGCAGGGAGCCATGTGTAGTGTTCCTTGGAGACAGGAGATGTGAACTGTGTTGTTAGTACTTGTTGATCTGATTGAGAGAATTTATTTTAAATTCTTCTATTTTTTCCATAAACTGCCTCAGAGACACCCCTTTTACTCCTGTGTGTTCCCACATTTATGTTACTGGAATCTTTATTGGGGACTTTCCTTTTCACTGTCTTTTGCTTAGAATTGGTGAAGCACAGTGGTACTTGGAAAAACTCTTCTAAATTAGAGGATAAACATTTATTTATTCAACAAACACAATCTACTATATTTGCTGTTGAATTACATTCCATACCAATAACTCAAACCAATAAAACAATACCATTCTGAATATTCTTTAATAAAATAGATACCTGAATCATATTATAGGGGAAAGAGAGCAGGTTTTGGAATCCAGTATTAGTCTACAAATTCCCTGATGTAAAATTCTGTTTAAAGTATTTAACTTTTCTCAGCCATGGTCTATTTCTCTATATAATGGAGGATGTAGAAATAAGGCTGACTAGCATTATGATCAAGACCTTAGGCTTTACAGTTAGATCTGGACTCCAATCCAATTCTATTCTATTTACTACCTGAGTACCCTTGGGCAAGTTACTTAAACTTCCTATTTCCTAGTTCCCTTATTTGTAAAAATAGGACTAATTCCACCTCCCTCACAAAGTTATTGCTACATGGATTAAATAAAAGAATGCCTATAAAGTGCTTAGTACAGTGTCTGGCTCATAACAATATTCAATAAACTATGATCTTTTAAAAAAGAAATCCTGAAAGAAATTTTGGGATAGTAACGTGTAAACTCCTTCATTTTTTTCTAATGAGAAAGTGGAAATCTATAAGCAAAAGACCTTGCTCAATGTCACTGAACCAACGTGTTTGTGGTGTGTGGTACCAAAGTTTTTATTAGTTCTATGATCTGGTCAGAGTGTCTTCTCTTTGTGACTTAATCTCCTATTTACCAAATAAATGGAATATTAAACTATTAAACTAGATGATCATCAAGTTTCTGTCTGTGGAAGAATGCCAGTGAGTATATTGCTATTTATTGAGCTCATACTGCTAGGATATTGTGGAGCTACAATTGGCAAAGAGGAACCAGTCCCTAGTCTCAAAAGGTTTAGTTGGAGAGACATTTACACAGACATTTGTGAGACATGTAAACCATTGGTATAGTCACATGACACTGCTGAAGTTCAAGTGTCAAAAGGACTGGGCATGAACAGATGTGTGTGTTACATGATCCTGAAGGCAGTGAGATCCATTTGGCGTGGGGTCTTAGTAATAACTACATAGAGAGAGTAGGACTTTACTTAAGCCTTGAGATTTGAGTTGGATTTGGATACACAGATAGAAGAGGGGTTGGCATTATGTACCTTTTGACAGACTGTGCACAAGTACAGAGATAGAGATAAGCACCATTTGTATGGACTGTTCACTTAAGCACTGGCTGAATCATTTCTTGCATTTAACTTAGTCCTCTCAATGTGAACTGTTTTCACAAGTGGCATCGGTGCTTATGAGTGTGTGTGTGTGTGCATATATCCACACTCACGTCAGAAATCTTGACTTTAAATATTGGCCAAGTAAAAAATACCAAGACCCTGTGATTTTCCAGGTGCTCAAAATCCAGAAAAGTAGGTATTAACTTGAGTCCTTGTGCTCTTGCCCTTCACCCCAATTCATTAACTTTTGCTGGCATGTCTTCCTCCAACATTTTTTGGATCTGTCCCCTTCTGTTTCCATGGCTACTTATCCACCCCAATATCAACCTTCATTATCCCTTGTTGTATCTATGTTCCAGGCTCTCCAATTCCATTCCTGTCCCCTGCAATCCATTCTCCATACAGTAGTCCTTATATTTTTCTAACAACATAAATCAAATCATGGAACTCGCTGCTGAACACCGATCAGTGACTGCCGATTTTGCTAAGAATATAATCCAAACTCTTTGCCATGGCCTTCAAGACTCTGCAGGATCTTGCCCCTCTACCTCTGAGACCTCATGTCCTGTTGGTCTTCCCCTCATTTGCTATTTGAATAGGCCAAGGTGCTTCCAGACACAAGGACTTTGTGCTTGCTGTGCCCTTTGCCTGAGATATTAACTCCCCTGCTTTGTGCGGCCTTCTTACCCTAAAAAATCAAGCTTAAATGTCACCTCCTCAGAGAGGTCTTCTTTGATCTAACTATCTAAATGAATTCTCTCTCTCTGCTATTCTCTTAGGTGACACCCTATGAATTTTTTTTTATAGCATTTATCAAATTTTTAAGAAAAATTTGATACTTATTGACTTTAACTTTTTAAATGTTTGTTCTCCCTACCAGACCATAAGCTCTATAATCAAGGCCGTGTCTATTGTGTCCATTGTTCAGTCTCCAAGATCTAGTACTGAAGATTGCTGAGATTATTGAATGAATTAATGAAATGAAATAAATGGAAAACCATTATAGCAAAAAAAATTTCCTCATAAAATGCAGTTTCTGTAGTGACCATGCTCACCTCCTGATTCTATACATTAGAATGACTACATCATTCTTTTTGGGTGATTAAATATATATATATTATTTAAAGAGAATAACTGTCACCTCTTATGAGTAGGTAGCTCATAGCTGCTTGGAGAAGTTGATGGTGATTGGCTGCTAAGCTTCCACCACTAATTTAGCTTATCAGCTGTAGAGGTGGAAAGGACAAATTCTTATCTCAGCAAAATAACAAATTACTACATGTCAAGGGAATTGACCTATAACTTGAAGGGCAAATGTTATACCCACTCAGCCCCATGCCTGCTGTACTACTTTGTCAAGAAGCCCTCTCTGAGGATGGGAGAGGAGGGTTCTTGCCTGGCTATTTTAAATCACTTACCACTTTTCTGACCAACTGATGATGGAAGTCATTCTCTCGATTCAGACTTTCTTTATTTTTCTTTCAGCTCTTGTCTGATAATCAAAGAACATAAAATAGTTGCCTGGGTATTTTACCGTCAAGTCCAATAATAATGACAAAAGGATACAAGCTTTCCTTTACTGAAGACTGTTGTTTTTTAAAATGTGTCTGTCACTACTAAATCTTTTACAGGAATCATCTCATTTAATCCTCCTACAAGCCTATGAAAAAGTGATTCTCATCTCCATTTTACAGAGGAGGAATCTGAGGCTTAGAGAACTAGCCCCAAGTTCACAAAGTTATAAGGTGAACTTGGGTTTCCCATGGGATTTTGTCAGACTCTCTGTAAGTGCCAAGGCAATACCAATTTGGATAATCTAAGAATAATGAATCAGAATCAGGCAGTTTTTTAAACATCAAATGATGCATATACATTGCTAAATTTTTAAATATTTTATACAAGAATTATTTGGGATTTCCTTTTTTCAAAAACTAGCATATTAAATATACCTCTCAGGTTACCAATAGTTTAAGTATCTCAAATTCCATTTCTGTCTCATGCTACTCATTTTGTTTTTCTGGGCTCACCTCATTTCTCACATTTTCACGTCTGCTTATTTTATCTCAGTTTGGTTTATTTTCCTCCCTTTTAAAAATTGAGCAGTCATGCTTTTCTGCAACCGTGGTGAGTCAGTTCAACCTCTAATTACTTTGGTCTCCTTTTCTGCAAGAAAAACAATAAAAATTTAAGAACACTCTAAGGTTTTGCATTATCTCACCTGCATGCAGTGATGAAGAGGGATATAATTCTCCTGAAGAAGCAGAACAACCGGTAACAGCTGGCACAACTTCTAAAAACCCAGTGTGACTCTGTTCTGAAAATCAGCCTCAAACTGTCCCTAAATAATAATCATCCCACCTGTACCACGACTATCTCACTGACTACCTACCTAATGACAGAATACCTGCTATCAACTTTCAACACAGATGTAATCATTGCCCTAATATTTTGTAAGACCACCTAAGCATCATTTGTACATCAGGAGGAGAGGTTCTCTAAGGTATAGAACCCATATAAGCCTGGCTGCTATGTTCTTTGATAACCACACATCAGATTATTGTCACAATCATCTCCAGTCTTTAGAAGAATTTAGTTACTAGAGAAGGTTATTGGGCAAAGTAGGTCAAACCATTGCAAAGATTTGCTTTTTACTAACAAACGGCAAATCAGAACAGAGCTAACTCTTTTTCAGTGGCCCAGCATTCAAAGCTACAACTGTAGCCAAATTAGAATTTTAGACCCAAAGCAGTGTGATGATTTAATCCATAATTTTCAACACATGTTTTATTAATTCAGTCTTCCTGTCTTTCATTAAAAAAACTGAAAACTATAAAAAGATCAGCGTGTTATTTCCCTGCCAGGAAAAAGTAAAAAAAAAATCAAAATTAAAAAAACCAACAGCACGAAAGAAGCCAGAGCAATTGGAATCTCGGTTTTGAGGAAACATATGGGATTAAAGCATCCGCCGAAGTGAGCGCTGTAACCATCCGTGACGTGTGACTCTTCCCGTCGGCGGAGAACGCTGGATGTCAGCTGGCTCCACGGAGAAGGCTGTGCGTGCTGGCGTGAGTGTGACCGTGGAGTCCTGGTGGGACGAGGAGGCCAAACCGCCCTCCCGGCACAGGGGAGGGTCTTCCAGGAAGCCGCGGACCTCCGCTGACTTAGCGGTAGCGGGTTGGAGTCTCTGCCGCCCTCGCCGCACGTAGCGCCGAGCGTGACTCAGCGCTGAGTCATCCGACTCGCTGCCAGTGGATTTCCCAGCCATCAGCTGCTCCCGCTCCGCCTACGACGGAGAGCTCGCTCGGAAGACTTCCGCGGGCACATACTACCAAGTTCTTTCCTGCACGGCTGACCAGTCTGTCACTTTAGAACAACAGAGTAGGACAGATTTTTATGCCTTTGAATCCCGACCAAGCAGACAATGGTTTGCTTTGCTTTCTTTGACTTTAAGAGTTAAATGGGGCACTAATCAAATTCGTTCATCAGAAGCTTCTTTGAAGCTTCGTCCTTCCATGATGACCTCGACTCAGATTTTGCTTTTGCTATATCAAGCTCTCATCTTATTTTTGTCCCAGATTTTGTGAGGTTATCTTTTCAATAAGTTTGATAACTATCCTTGGCACAAACCCATAAATGTAGTGACGCAAATCAGGTTGGAACTTGGCATCTTGTACGGGTATCGAGTGACTTACTGTAAAATCAGAGAACATTTCATCAAGACGCTCTTATCTGCCATCTCAGTTGCTGATTAGATGCCATGTTCATTTTAGTCTGTCACTACCCTTCAAAAGATCCTGCGGTAGGTTTTCATCGACTGTTAACACCGGCGTATATGAGCCATCATGCTCATTTCTTCCTCTGAAGAGTTCCATATGGAATAGGGTGGTATTTCTCCAACTGCAGGGGTCATGGGGGTGGGGGGGGGGGCGCACCTGCATTGACTTCTCCAGGGATATTTGGTTAAAATGCAGATTCTTAACCCCCTGCTCCAAACTACAGACTCAGAATGTCCTGGGATGGGGTCCAGAAATCAACTTTATTAAGCAGCGTATCAGAGATTCTTATGTGTACTTAAATTTGACAACCGCTAGCAAGAAAATGAGGATGTGAGAGTTATACTGCAGTAGACTCTGTAATCTAGAACACTTGGTCGTAGAATAGATTTTGAAGTTCTGATGCAAGGCAATCATATTTCTAAATTTGGTTATATATCTAATGTGTTTGGTTTAACCATTGCGCGTGCGCGTGTAAGTGTGTTCTGGTTTGCTAATGCTGTTATGCAAAATAACAGAAATGGATTGGCTTTCATAAAGGGGGTTTATTTGATTACAAAATTACAGTTCTAAGGCCATAAAAACATCCAAACTAAGTTATAAACAAGAAGATAACTTTACTGTAGAACGGCCAATGGTGTGTGGAACACCTCTGTCAACTGGGAAGGCATGTAGCTGCCGTCTGCTGGTCCCAGATTGTCTTTCATCTCCTTTCTCAGCTCCTGTGTGTCCTTAACTTAGCATCTCCAAAAGTCCTTCTTAATGCATCTAAGCGCCAGCACCCCAGCGTCTCTCCAAAAGTCTTTCTCAGCTGCAGCACTGAGGTCCTTCTGTCATTTCTTATAGGACTCCAGTGATTTAATTAAGACCCACACTGAATGGATAAGTTAATACCACCATGGAAATAATCTAATCAAAGGTAGCTTTTTCTGGGGGACATAATATAGACAAACCAGCACTATATACATATATTTCTTTTTATTTAGAAGTTTGGGTATAAAATAATATGAAGTCCCTATAGAGTAAATATGCTTTTTTTTTCTTTCAGAGTACTATTTCCCAAACCTGATTTTGTATCAGAATTACCCACAGAGCCTTAAAAATCTCAAATTTCTTGCCCAGACTCCAGGGATAAGGAAACTCTCTTTCTGAAGCCCAAGAATAGGAATTTTGATAAGCTCTTAGTTTGTAGAAATTTGCAAACTACCCCTATTTCCAAATACAATAAAAATGATTATGGCATTCACTCATCACTTAATCTGCAGTGTTTCCCTTTGAAATCACCATTTAAAAAATAAAATTAAAGTGACCACATAAATCCCAATTTACCATTATATTGGTAAATTCATTTCTCTAGAAAGCAAGTTTGGGGTGTGATTGGGAAAAATATGGGAGTCCATTTTGAGATTTCCTTTTTTGTTTTTTATTTTTTATCCCTTGGACAATTTACTGTTTACTCTTCTCATTTCACTTGATAAGTTTTTCCACTTCATTTGAGCAAGCATTGTGGCAAAAAGCCTAGATCTGATGTATACCTGACAAAGATGTTCCCTTAAAGTTTAGCTTTCTCAAGGTCTGGCCCATGGACCAGCAGCATTATCACCTGGGAGCTTGTTAGAACTGCAGACTTTCGGATTCCACCTAGAATTATTGAATTAAAATCTGTACTTTAGCAAAATCCCTATGTGATTTGTGTGCATACTAAAATTTGGCAAGCAATGTCTTATAGTAATAGACAAGAGTTAAAATCTTGGGCTGATAGGAGAAAGAATAAAAAACAGACATTGGGGCAATTTGGAAGCTTTTTCCCTAATAAGTGGGAATGTTTTATGTGAAAAAATAACGTAAAAATAAGCATCTTTAAAAAAAATCTGATCACAACTTATAAATGGTTATGCTATTCTTTCCTATTGGCTATGTCACACTTTTTATTTTATATTCTCTCAGCTAGGTGGTGAACTCTTTTCAAAGGTAACCTTCTTTGCATCCCTCATAACATGGTGCTAAGTTTAGAATAAGAACTCAGTGGCTATTTTTGATAGTAATCAGACTATGACAACAAATACACATTCTCACGTTTTAATCTGCCTATAGTAAAGTACAGGACAAAATTCTACAAAGGATCAGTTTGACCATAAAAATTGAGCCCTAAAATAAAGAAAAAATAATAACAATATCTAAAATTACAAGCACATTGACAGACCAACTGAAAATATCTCAGGTTAGGACAAGAACTTGAAAGGAATACTTATAACCTCAAAAAAGGGTAAGACTAGACCAGAAAGACACCTCCATGGTAGTAATGGCTTTTTTTTAAAGCTCTTGAAAATTTGTGGTATCTGTTTTCCTTTGGTTGACATTCATTCTCCCTGTTTCCTTTGAGAAACCTCTTTGTCCTCTTCAACATTTCCATGTAGGACTGTCAACCACAGTGCTTCCCTTTCCCCTTCCGCCCAAGTGTGAAACATGTAAGACTCTTTATTTATATCCTGGGCATCTACATCTGGAGTAGAGTCTCAAAAATGCAGAATGTGGTTGAAGCTGAGTCATATCAAAGATGGTGCGCAAAGACAGTGTTTTAGTTTCCTGGGCTGCTCAAAGAAATACCATGAAATGGGTAGACTTAAACAATAGGAATTTATTAGCTTACAGTTTTGAGACTAAAAGAAAGTCCAAATCAAGGCATCATGAAGGTGGTGCTTTCTCCCCAAAGACTGTGGAGTTTAAGGGCTGGCTGCCAGTGATCCTGGGGCCCTTAGCTTGTCACATGGTGTGCTAGTTTGGATATATTATGTCCCCACCCAAAGCCATATTCTTTTAAGCAATCTTTTGGGGGCAGATATATTAATGTTGATTAAGTTGGAACCTTTGGATTAGGTTGTTTCCATGGAGATGTGACTCACCCAACTGTAGGTGATAACTCTGATTAGATCATTTCCATGGAGGTGTGGCCCCGCCCCTTCAGTGTGGCCTTGATTGGTTACTGAGTACTTTAAAAAGAGCCGTGCAGGCCCAGATGCTTGCTACAGCCAAGAGGGACACCTTGAAGAATGCACAGGAGCTGAGAGAGGTGCTTCAGTTACAGAGACATTTTGCAGACAGCCTTTGAAAGCAGACCTTTGCTCTGGAGAAGCTAAGAAAGGACAAATGCCCAAAGAGCAACTGAGAATGACATTTTGAAGAGGAGCTGCAGCTAAGAGAGGACAAAAACCCCAAGAGCAATATTTTGGAGAACACCATTTTGAAATGCAACCTGGGAGCAAGCGGACGCCAGCCACATGCCTTCTGAGCTAACAGAGGTTTTCCAGATGCCAATGGCCATCCTTCAGTGAAGGTACCCCATTCTTGGACACTTTATGGCCTTACGGCTGTAACTTTGTAACCAAATAAACCCCCTTTATAAAAGCCAATTCATTTCTGGTGTTTTACACAACAGCAGCATTAGCAAACTGGAACACATGGCAAGGCACATGGTGGCGTCTCCTGGTTCCAGTATCAGCTTCCTACCCCCTGTGGCTTTCTCTCTCTCTGAATTTCATTCTGCTTATTATATCCAGTAATAGGATTAAGACCCATCCTAATCGGTGGGTCACACCTTAACTGAAGTAGCCTCATGAAAAGGATCTGTTTACAATGGGTTCACACCCACAGGAATGGGTTAAATTTAAGAACATGTCTTTCTGGGGGTACATACAGCTTCCAACCACCGCAGACACCAATCATGATTTTTGTTTGTTTGTTTTTACCTGTAAGACTACCTTAACAGCCCTGGTTGCTGTCTTCCCTAAGTCCAATTGTTTAACTCTTCCTTTTATTCTGTGAGCTATCCAAGTATTTCCATATATTATTAATTTATTTTTAGCTTTTTGTAATTTAAACATTTTTAATGTTTACTTTTATCTTATTTTACTTTTTATTTTTGTATTTTTATCTTTTATTCTTGCCGTGTATTTTATTAAGAAATTTTTTTTCATGGGGCAGTAGCCCAAGCTAGTTTTTATTGCTCACAACCGAAGAAACATAAACTGCTACAAAAATATTGATGGGGAGAATGCACATTGCCTACTGTCACCCCACTATGACAACATGAAATAGTAGTGTGCATTCATGATGAATAAAATAGATACTCTTGAGCTATAACAAAGCTCTTTTCCATTTGTTTCATCTGATTTTACCAGCTATAATAATTGTACTTCAAGCTGAGTCATTCTTTCCTTCTGAACCACCCAAATTGCCTGAGGGTGCAAGAGGGAATCACTCTTTTATGCTATTTTTGGACACCAATAATCTTCTTTATGTTGTCTCCAATTCCTTAGGGTTGCTTTCATGATATTTGCAATATTAAGGAAATTAAAAAAAGCACTCCAAATTTTCTGGTTAGAGTTATTTTACCAAGGGGTAATTGGCAGCAGAATCCCTATTTGACCAGGCTGAATGAGATCTTTTCTCTGTAAGCAGAGAAATTAGATTAGTGTAAAGCTTTCATGTTGACCAACACTACATGTGTGTCTTTTTTTATTTTTCCAGTTCTACTGATAAAATTTAACTTGACCAAGCTATATCAGCTCCTCCAAATCCTCTCTTAACTCTCCTAGTTTCCCTCCCTTAGAATACTTACGCAAATGGTTGCAAGGTGGATGTGATTTCGTTGACTGTAGTGTTAGGCCCAAAAAGTAGTTGTTTTGAAATTATAGTAAATAACAAATGTCATGGTAAGAACTTTGTACTTAACCGAAATCTAATTATTAATGGTTTTTGACCAAGGTAAAGGAAGTTACATTTACTGATACATGTGCCTGAAACTATATTATCCATTGATTTCCTGCTTATGATAAATGAGAATTTAGCTCTCTTACACCAAATCGGACTTTAAGTAAAATATTTAAGTTTCAAAAGATTTTTGGTAGTCAATGACAGATATGAATCCCCACTTTGTTAGAAGAGGGTCTATGCTCCCCATTTTTTTCTTTACCCCTTTTCCCCTTTGAAATTCTGTCATCTGCATGTTTCCTTTTATGTTATCAAGACTGACAACATTTACATAACTATTTGGGATTTGACTGGAAGTTGACACTGAAAGTTGAAAATTTATAGTATAAACATTGTATGACTAGTGTTTGCATCAGAGAAAATGCTGTAATGCAATTAGATATCCTTTTCCACACCTAACTGTTTTCCTAAAATTTCTTTTCTTGGTGTATAGAAACTCTAGGAGACTTCCAGCCTCTGCTAGTCTCCAGCCTCTTTGAATGCATTGCTCTCCAGGTCTGCTGCAAGCGCTCTCTCTCAGATTTCTATGCATTGCAATTCAGGATTGGAGCCACTGTTTTCTAGAACCCATATCTTTGTTACTTAACTTAATTCCCTCCATACTCAAATATCTTTTTTTGTTTGTTTGTTTCAACTTTATTGAGATATATTCACATACTATACAGTCATCCGCAGTGTACAATTAATTGTTCACAGTACCATTATATAGTTGTGCATTCATCACTACAGTTTTTGAACATTTTCATTATCACACACAAAAAAGAATAAGAATAAAAGTTAAAGTGAAAAAGAATGCCCAAAACATCCCATTAAGAAAGAGTGCCTGGGAGATAAACTGATTAAATTCTTGCATATCTGAAAATGTTTTTCTTCTGCCTTTATATTTAAGCTGGCTGTAGAATTTTCCTTCAAAAACTTCGAAAGCATTCCTTCCTGTCTTTTAACCCTCAGCATTGCAGATGGGAAATCTGATGAAAGCCTGAATCTCAATCCTTTTTTTTCCCCCTCTTAAAGTTTTCAATCTCTTATCTTTATTCTGAGCTTTCTGTAATTTCATAGTGTTGTGAGCATTTTCCCATTTATTCTGCTGATCTAGAAACTTTCAATTTGAAGACTCAGGGCTTCCTTTAACTCTTTAATTACTTCTTTCCTCCATTTTCTCTGTCCTCCTTTTCGGGAACTGCTAATAATTAGATCTTGGCTCTCTAGGTAAAGTGTCTATTTTTCTTATAGTGTGTTTTGTATTTTCTGTTTTCTTGATTTTTTCCTCTATATTTTGAGGAATTTCCTTGATTTTTATTTTCCAGTCCTTCTGCTGATATTTTCATTTGGCAATTTTATTTTTAATTTCCAAGGACTATTATTTACTATCTAATTGTTCTTTTATTAAAGCCTCCTAGATGCTTGAATTTATTTGATAAACTTATTAGAGTTTTTTGGGTTTTTAAAAAAGTTCTTTGTACCCTGAACTATTTCTATTTCCTTGGGTCAGATTTTCTATTGATGCATTTCTTTCCTTTTACAGGTTTTCTTCAAATGACTGGGGATCCTAGTTTGTGATTTCATATTTAAGTAAGAGGCACCAGAAGGGTCCACTGGGTGCTCTCTATGTTGTTCATGGCAAGTGAAACTGAGAGACTTTGATTTACGATATGTAAGCCCTTAGATCCTCAAATTCCAGAATGGTTTTAATCTAGGACATCAACACCCAGATTGCCACTAACTGCTATAGTTTTCCCCAGACAGTGTCTTTAGGGCATCTAGATAAGCTTTTTGGATTGGGGCAAATGCAAGATTGTCAAATGTTCTGAGCTAGGTGATTGATAGTAGGGGAAGGTGGGTGGGGCATGCTTCGCTGTGATTCACTGTTCTCTTAGGACTTTCAATTTATCTGGAGGTTTTAGTTCCACTTCTACTACCTGCTACCCTTTCTTCACTCTCTGAGAGAAGAGGCTCTCTGGGTGTTGCAAGTAGGCAGCCTTCTGCATTTTCCTAGGCAGCTCTCAAAAAGTACAGATTCCTGGGCCTTACCAAGGGATCCTTATTTGGCATCTCTGAGATAGGGCCTGGCTATCTGTTTTGTTGGTTTTGTTTGTTTGTTTGTTTGTTTGTTTTAGCCTCCCCTGGCTCTTACATTCTTCCAAGTTTGGAAACCACCAAGTAGTTAGTAGTGATTTGAGGACAAAATGACAATGTAAGACAAAGCACAGGTAGAATCCTTATGACTTGAGAAGTGATTGGATATGGGGAGAAGAAAGAGGCAGGAATAAAAAATATTTACTAGTTTTCAAGCCTGAGCAACTCTGAGAAATGAGAGCACTATTAGCAAAAACAGGAAACTAGTAAGGAGGAGTAAGTTTTACTTCCTTCTTGATTTTTTCTACAAGGAACTATGATAAATGCCATCCTCATGAAATATTATTGAAATGTCTCTTTTATTACTAATAAGGTAATTATTTATTAATTATTGGTAATATTATTTATATTCCTAAAAAATCACTAATGAGAATGAGGTTATATTATAAAAGGATGACTCATAAATAGATGCATAAAATGTATAAATCAATTTTCAGGCTGGAAAGCTAGAATTTAGAGGCATAGCTAAATAATCTAACCACTTTTAACAATTTATGAAAGTAAATAAAAGATTTACACAGAGCATTCCAAAACTGAATGTGAACATTCTATTGGTGAAATTTTTTTTTTTCAATAAAGTGTCCTAATTTCTTAAATGTAAAAGAGTAAAATTTCAAATATACAATACTTCTCATCCTTACTCGCTACCCCTGAACACAAATACAAAAAAGATAATGGTCTCTGCAATGTTTCATAAGGTTTATAACCTTACTAAAATGTTGCTGTTTACATAGTTCAATTTCTATTAATAGAACAGCCTGATGTCTCATTTTGTACATTTAGAGTCTAATGAGAATATTCAGATCTGCAAAAGCTGGAATAATCATTAATACCTCCTTCACGTTAAAACACATTCTTTTTTTGCAAATAGTTCTTTTTTAAAATTAATGTATAATTTACATATAGTAATTTTCATGCTTTTTAATGCCTATTTCTGTGAATTTTTAGAAACACATGTGGTTATGTAACCACCACCAAAATCAAAATGTAGAAAAGTTCCATCACTTCCCCAAGTCCCCCCATACTTCTTTGTAGTCAGACCCTACCCTTACTTCCAGCCCCTGGCAGTCACTGATAGTTTTGCCTTTTCCAGACTGCCATACAAACAGAATCAGCCTTTTGAGTTTGGCTTCTTTCACTTAGCTTAATGCATTTCTGATTCATCCATTTTCTTGCATGTATCAATAGTTTGTTCCTTTTTACTGTCAATAATATTGCATTGTGTGACTGAACCACAGTGAGTTTACCCAGAGATTGATATTTAGCCATTTATTAATAACTTGATTTTGTAGAAGAGGTTGGTTTCATGACTGCAACATTGTACATTTACCAAGAAGGGAAAAAATAAGGTAAATTTCCTTTGTTCCTTGAATTCATTAGTTAGTTTAGATTCATTTGATTATATATTTGGTGTAACTATTTCAAAAGTTATATATTTCATATAACTGAGAAAACTATAGATATTTGTTCAACTTTATAATTGTGGGTATGCATTTGAAGCATGTATTGTGATTCTAAAGGTTTTTTCTACTTAGAAGGGGAATAAGACATATAATTATTATTGCTGATAACACCAGATAATATTTTGCTTAAATTTCTGAAGCTAAGTGCTCTTAGAAGACCCTATTCAACCCAGACCTTTGAAATGGCTCACTTCCCATTTAAACCCTATTAATCTTTTACCCCATGGAGGCAACAGGTGGTTTAGAAAATAGCCAATAGAGAGACAATTCTTGTCCTTCAGGATTAGTGCCAATGGAAAAAAGTGACCTGAAATACAGATCTCAGGCCTGACATGATGAAAATCTAATGCCACAGCTGTTGTCTCTCAGAGCTGTCACTCAACATGTTTTAATTCACAGTTTTGACTTAATCTTTTCTAAATACAGAACTGGGTAAATACAGACCAAGATAACAAGAGTTCCCAGCAAAGTAGCCAGGTTGGTATCAGCACAGTCCCCTTAAACCTCCTCCCCAGACATTTGGGTTTTATTTTCTGTGCTTGTTGCCTCTCCAGGAGACTACTTTTTAGTTTATGAAAGGTTGAACTTTACTAGCTCATAAGCCTAGCAAGAATCAAAGAGTTTTGATTTCAGGGTGACTTCTTTACCTTTCTTACGCCAACCAGAATGCTTTTATCAGCCATTCTGAATTGTGACACACTGAAGAGTTGGGTTTGTGGATATGCACAGAGCTGTGAAATATGTAAGTTCCCCAACTTGCATGTTCCCAGCTGTGGTTGAACAAGGTGATGCCCTGACTTCTTGTTTCAGCTCTCTTACTGTATACAAGTGCCCTTTCCATGGTAGATTTAGTGCCATGCTTTTTGCATTTTTGATCTTTTTGTTCATGATTTTGCTGTTTAAAACACCCCCCAGATGTAGTGCTGAGAGCTCTCTAGTGTTCCTATGTGCCACAAGGCTGTTATGTGCCTTGTGGAGAAAACACGTGCTAGATAACCTTGTTCAGGCATGAATAATAGTGCTGTTGTCCATGACATCATTGTCAATGAATCAACAATATATATTAAATAATGTATCTTTAACAGAAACATATAAAACAAGGTTATATATTGATTGGTTGACAAAAACGTTGTGACTAGAGGCACACAGGAAATAAACTCTGCATTTCCGCTATTCCTCTTTTCCTGAATTCAGTGATCACATTGATTTTACAGATATAACTACTGTGAATAACATGAATCAGCTGTACGTGAGTAACTACCACTACAAGTTTCTATAAACAGTATGTATTATTTGGAGTCTGGCTTTTTTACTTAGCACACATTTTTTGAGATTCATCGATGTTGTTAAATGTATCTGTGATTAATACTTTTTGTTTTTTTTTTTCTGAGTACTATTCTATGGTATAACTGTATCATAATTTATTTGCCTATTGATGGACATTTGAATTGTACCCATCTTAGGGCTGTCATAGACAAAGCTGCTTTGGACAAACATTTGTTTATAAGTATTTGTGCAGTATTCATTTCTCGTGGGCAAATATCTAGGATCAAATGGCTGGGTTGTATGGTTAAGTTTGTGTTTAATCTTTTAAGAAACTGAGAAATTTTTCCAGAGTGGTTGTATCATTTTACATTTCCACGAGTAACAAATAAGTATTCCAGTTGCTTAACATCCTCAACAACATTTGGTTTTGTCAGATTTTAAAAGATAATTTTAACCCTTCAAATGGGTTTGTCAAAGTGTATCACCATAATTTCTGTTTTCAGTTCTTGAAGATTAAGTATATTGAACATTATTTCAGGTACTTATTGGCCATTTGTACATCTTGCTTTGTAAAATATCTGTTCATATCTTTTGTCTATTTTGTGTTGAAACTTTTATCTTCTAATCATTGAGCTGTTGGAGTTTTCATATATTTGGAATACAGGTCCTTTATCAGATATATATGTAAAAAAATATTTTCTCTCACATGGTGGCTTGCCATTTCATTTACTTAATGGTGTCTTTCAAAGAGCAAAAGTTTTAAATTTGAATAAGTCAAATTTATCAATTTCTTTCTTTTGTGATTTGTGGTTTTTGTGCCTTAAGAGATCATTGCTAGTAGGTAGCTTTTTAGACCTTACACCCAAAGCACAAGCAATGAAAGAAAAAATAGATAAATGGGAACTCCTCAAAATCAAAAACTTCTGTACCTCAAAGGAATTTGTAAAAAGGTAAAGTGGCAGCCAACGCAACGAGAGAAAATATTTGGAAACCATGTATCTGATAATAGATGACACCTTGCATGTATAAAGAAATACTACAACTCAATGACAATAGTACAAACAGCCCAATCATAAAATGGGCAAAAGATACAAAAAAGACATGTCTCTGAAGAGGAAATACAAATGGCAAAAAAACATGAAAAAAATGTTCATCTTCACTCACTATTAGGGAAATGCAGATCCAGACCAATGAGATATCATCTCACACCATTAAGAATGGCTGCCATTAAACAAACAGGAAACTACAAATGCTGGAGAGGATGTGGAGAAATTGGAACTCTTATTCATTGCTGGTGGGACTGTATAATGGTGCAGTCACTGTGGAAGAGAGTTTGGGGATTCCTCAGAAAACTAGATATCAAGTTACCCTGTGATCCAGTAATTTCACTTCTCAGTATATACCCAGAAGATCTGAAAGCAGTGGCACAAACAGGTATTTGTACATCGATGTTCATAGCGGCATTGTTCACAATTGCCAAGAGATGGAAACAACCCAAATGTCCTTCAACAGATGAGTGGATAAATAAAATGTGGTACATACATACAATGTAATACTATTCAGCAGTAAGAAGTCACAAGCTCATGAAACATATGACAACATGGATGAATGTTGAAGACATAATGCTGAGTGAAATAAACCAGACACAAAAGAAATCATGTGTTACCACTTATGTGAACTCCATGAAAAATATAAAATGCATCTTATAATGTAGGATATAGGGGACCTAGAGATAGAAGCTATGAAGGGGGAATGATAATCTAATATGTACAGATATGATAATGAGGGTGAAGTTAATAGTATGGGAATGATCAGGTGTGACTATGGTTCATTAATGGGATTATAAGTAACTGTGATGCATTGAAGGCAAACATGTTCATAAATGGTTATTTAAAGGCATGTAACTCAGAGTAGCACCACAAACCTAAATAAGTGTTAGCATGATACACTTATAAGGTATGACACTGGTGCAGAGAGTTAACAACAGAGTGGTATGGAAAAACCACCCATTACATATTATAGACTGTATTTAATAGGAATATCTTACCAACACTACGTTAATACTAGGGATTAATAATTAGCAGCTGATAAGAGCTCTGGAATGTTTTATGTTATGATAATTGTTTAAAGTTGAGAGGGATGATTGTACAACTAAGTGAAGATAATGTAAGAAACTGTTTATCTTGGGATAGAATATATATTAAGTAAAATTAGGAACTCACTACTTAAAAAATCACGCCCTCGACTTGAGGCTTGCTCTTGTGAAACTTAGGGCTGTAAATGGAAGGATGAGCCTTCCTATAATTATACGTAAGAGGCACATCCAGGGAACCTCTTTTGTCACTCAAATGTGGCCTTTCTCTCTCTAAGCCCAGCTCAGCAAATAAATTCATTAACCTCCCTCCCACGAGGGACATGATTCCCAGGGAATGAATCTCCCTGGTGACATGGGACATGACTTTCAGGAATGAGCCTGGCCATGGCAGCGAGGGATTGAAAATGCCTACTTGACCAAACGGGGAAAAAGAAACGCAAGAAGTTGTGATTACAGTGACTGAGAGATCCCAAATAGAGTCGAGGGGCTATCCTGGAGGTTTCTTTTATGCAAGCTCCAGCTAGACATCCCAAATAGCCACAGTATGCCACGCCCTTACCAAAAGTAGTCCCCAAATACCTAGTCCCTACCTGAGATTCTATAAAAGATTCATTCACTAAATTTTATCTCTCAGAAGCTTAAATCCGCCAAAGTGTTCCTATGCCGGACAAGTCCTAAAACCCAGAGGCAACAGCTTCTTTAAGAACAACAATCAGATGCAGCCCCCTTCCTCCATACTGTTGACACCCCCTTTCAATAAGAACAAGTTAGGGTGCTCACTGCCTAGACACCCCTGAAAATAGAGAAAGAGATTAAGTGAAAGGAAGGGGTAGCAACAGACAAGATAAGATTTAACAAAGGTCAATGAATACTGAAACTTTATATAAATATAAAGTTGGAATAGCTGGAAGGAACAAATGACATGGTGAAACTGTAACCTATAACATTCTTTGAAATTTGCTCTATAGCTACTCATTGAATTATGCTTTGAAAGTCTTCACCTTTCTATATATACCCTGTATTTCATACTGGAACTGTAAAGCATAACAATTTTTGAAATTACTTATGTAACTGCTTGTTGAGCTGTACATCTGAAGTTAACACCTTTCTACATGTATGTTGTATCTTACAATAATGGAAATAGCGGAAGTTGTGGAACTGTCATCCATGACATTCTTTGAAATTTGCTCTCTAACTGCTTGTTAAATTGTACTTTTGAAAGTTATGTATATATGTTAAAGTTCACAATAAAAAAATGCAAAAAATTATGTGATGATATAATGAATAGAAAATAAAACTGCATCATTTAACATTAATGTTAAAAAAAACATTGCTTGTGCCAAAGTTATGTTTATTTTCTTTTATGTTTTCTTCTAGAAATTGCATGTCTTTAGCTCATACTTAGGTCTGTGATCAATTTCTGATTAAGTTTCCTTTTACAGTGTAGGGTAAGGGTTGAGGTTCACTTGTTTTCCATTTGAATATCCAGCACCACTGGTACTGTTTCAGCACTATTTAGTAAAAGACAAACTTCACTGAAAATCAGTTGATGATGTATGTTTGGGCCCATTTTAAAATTCACTATCCTATTCTATCAATTTGCATATTTATCTCCTGGCCAGAAACATACTGTCTGAATTATTCTAGCTTTGCAATAAATCTTGAAATCTGTCAAAAGAAGCCTTCCAAATTTGTGCTTCTTTTACACCTTTTTTTCCCCAGATTCTTTACAACTACATATAAATTTTAGAACTGACTTGTCCACGTCTTCAAAAAGGTCTGTTGCACTGTTGACTGGGATTGCATTGAATCAATTTTAAGAAAATTTCTGTCTTAATATTGAGTCTATCAATCTGTGAACATGGCATCACTCTCCATTTACTTAATTTTTTAAAATTCCTCTCATCAGGGTCTTGTAAATTTTAGAGTACAGGTCTTCACATATGTTGTTAAATACTAACATATGCTTCATGTTTTGGGTGCTATCGTGAATGTAAATGTCTCTCTATTTCATTTCTAATTGTTCATTACTGAGAGGTAGGAATACGATTAATTTTTAAATATTGGCCTTGTGTTCTGTAACTTTGCTAAATTAACTTATTTATCCTAGTCATTTATTTGTGGATTCCTTAAAATTTTCTAGTTATACATCACATTGTTTGTGAGTAAAGAATTTTACTTCTTCCAATTCAATTTGTTTGCCTTTTATTTATTTTTTCTTGCCTTATCTCAATGGCTAGGACCTCCAGTACAATGTTGAACAGATGTGAAAAAACCAGACACCCTGCAGTGTTCCTAGTCTCAGGAGGAAAATATTCATGTTTCACTATTAAGCATGAAATTTGTATGTTTTTTATAAATGTCCTTTGCCAGATTGAACATGTTCCCTTCTGTTCTATTTGCTGAGTTTTATCATGAATGGGTATTGAATTTTGTCAAGTGTCTTTTCTGCATATACTGAAAGGATCATATTATTTTTCTTATTTATTGTATTAATATGATGAATTACATTGATTGATTTTGAATATTAAACCAACCTGGAGTTTCTCAGATTACCATTCTTGGTTATGTTGTATTATCCTCTTTAAATATTGCAGAAGTTTATCTGCTAATAGTTTATTAAAGACTTTTCTTTGGTTGTGTTTAGGAAAGTTATCGATCTGCAGTTTTCATTTCTCATGATGTCTGATTTTGGAACTTGTATAATACTGGTCTTGTAAAATGTGCTAAGAATTTTTTGCTCCTCTTTTACTTTCACATGGATTTGTGTAGGATTGTTATTATTTTTTCACTGAATATTTGATAAAATTCCCTGATAAAGTCATCTGGACCTGGAATTTTCTTTAATGGGGAAGTTTAAAATTTTGAATCAGTTTTCTCTAATGCATGTTTGACTCTTCAGGAATTTGACTTTTCTTTTGTCAGATTTGATAATTTGTGTCTTTCAAGGAATTTGTTTCACCTAATGGTTAAATTAATTGACATAAAGTTGTTTATAATAGTCTCTTACTATCATTTTAATATCTACAGGATCTGCAGAGGTATCTCTTCTTTCATTCCTCATATTAGTAATTTTGATCTTCTCTTTTTTCCTTGTTCAGTCTAGATAGCAGTTTATCATTTATATTAGTATTTTCAAGGGAGATTTTAATTTCATTAATTTTCTCAGTCTTTATTTGCATCTTTTGTATTTCTTCAATTTTCACTCATTTTTAATGTTGCTTTCCATTTACTTTGAGTTTAATTTATTCTTTTCCTAGCTTTTTAAGATGAAAGCTTAGAAAATTGTTTTTAGATCTTTTTTCTAATGTAAGCATTTATAACCATAAATTTACCTCTAAATACTTATTTAATGCAAACCCACAAATTTTATTATATTGTTTTCTTTGTCTTACACTTTAACATAACTTCTGATTTTCTTTATGACTTTTTATTTGATCTAGGGATTATATAGGAGCATTTTGTGTAATTTCCAAGTATTTTTTGCTTAACTTGCTATCGTTTTAATTTCTAATTTAATTTCATTGTGGGCAAAGAATTTACTTTATGACTGTTTATGGTTCAACATATGGACTATCTTGATAAAAATTACATGTATACTTGAAAATAATGTCTTTTCGGAAGTCATCTGATAGTATTATATAAATGTCAATTAGGTTAAGTTGCTTGAGCATGCCATTCAGATTTTCCAAATTGTTACTGATTTTCTGCCTGCACCCTCTATCAATTTCCCAGAGAGATATTTAAAAATATACAGCCATGGTTGTAAAATTATGTTTTTCCCCTTTGTTCTATCAGTTTTTACAATGATGTACTTTGAGGCTCATTTTTAATGTTCATATATTTTTATGATTGTTTTATCTTCCTGATGTTGTGACCTTTTTATCATTATCAAATGTTTTTCTTTCTTCCCTAGCCATATTTCTTATGTTGTTAATTTTATCTAATATTAATATGGACATTTTCTTGCCCTTACTGCAGAGTTTGTATATATTTTACCATTGTATTCTTTTCATTCTATTTGCTTCTTTGTATTTAAAATGTATCTCCTGTAGACAGCAGACAGCATGTAATTGGGTCTTGTTTACTTTATCCAGTCTGACAATCTCTGCCTTTGATTAGACGGTTGAGTCCCTTTACAATTACTGTAATTATTGATATGGTTGGATTTAGGGCTGTCATTTTGTTATTTATTTTATATTTGTCTCATCTCTTTTTTGTTCCTCTGTTCCTCCTTTCCTGTTTTCTTTTGTGTTAAAAAGTTTTTGTTTTTTATTTTAGTTGCTCTACTAGTTTCTAGTTATATTTCTGTGCTCTAAGGATTATAATACATATATTTAATTTATCACAATCTACTTAAAGTTAAAAGTTATATTTTCAAGTAATTTCAGGTAAAACACCTTCAGGTAATGTACAGAAACATTGTAACGACATAGTTCCATTTTATCCCCCAATCTTTATGCTAGTGTTGTCATATATATTATATCTATGTTATAAACCCAACAACAAAGTGCTATAATTTTTGCTGTAAATAAGTCATGTATATTTGAAATAAATAAAATGAAGAAATATATGTGTGTGTATACACACATACATGTACACAAATACATGCACACGTATATTTTCACCCATACATTTACCAATTCCATGGCCTCCCTTCCTTTCCTTCTTCATTCCTTCCTTCCTTCTTTCCTTCACAGTTTCCAGTTACCACTTGCATAATTTAATGGTTAGACAAGGAGTTGGGCAAAGCTTTTAATCAAATTCATGACTCACCATCTTTTTGCTTCCCCCCTCCTCAAATTTCTGTTTTTCCATAACCTCTGGCCCATAGTGCTTCAGCTTTCTACCTCCTGAACTGCAATCAGGATGGGAATAAACTCAGTCATAAAAGCAGCAAAATCACAAATCTTGCCTTGTTCAGTTTTGTCTCTCAAAGGGAAAGTCCTTTCTCTTTTCTGCCTAATTGTTCTTTCTTGCTCATCCACAGTTTAGCAGTAAGCTAGGGATTTGGGTGCAGTTCATATTCAGAATTTGGATCTTACCACTTCTCTAGTTCTCTTGCTTCTCGGATTTCTTTTGAAAATTTCAGCCACTATGCCAGATTTTTCCTTTGTATTTTCCACCAGTAAGGATGTAGGTTTTGCCCCATGAGCTTTCAGCATTGAAGACCCTCCTTAGGGAAAAAAGTCGCACATTTCCAATTCTTACCCATTGCCATTGAAGTCTTTCAAGAATAAACTACCTGTAGTTTGTTTCTTTGAATAATTATTTTTTAAAATAAATATTTTGTTCAGTTTTATTATTATTATCTACTGAAGAGGTCATGTGACCTCTTCACATTGTCAAACCAGAAACTGGAATCCTTAACTTTTTAATCTTTGGCTTTACAATCACATATTGTAATCAATTTCTCATGTGCATGATTTCTATAGATTTCTTAGACCATTTATTCTATAGAGATGGTATAATATTTTTCTTTGTTGTGCCTCAAATGGTTAAGTGTGTTCTACAAATATTTATTGAATATTTGCTGTGTGCTATGGACGTGAATATGAAGATGCATAAGGCAAGGCTTCAAGTACTCGTCTATTGAGGGAATGATAAATAATGGAGTAAGTATAACAAATTAGTATCGCTATTATGCTGGAAGTAGTAACAGCCTGACAAGAACTACAATGGATCAAGGAGTAAGTCCTTACAGAGGTCAGAGAAAGTCTTTACAATAATAAGTGATTGTGATGGTTTGGAACTGTATGTTTCCCAGAAAAACATGTTCTTAAAGTTAATCCAATTCTGTGGGTGCAAGCCCACTGTAAGTAGGATCTTTTGATGAGGTACTTCAGTTAAGGTGTAGCCCACCTCCTTCAGGAGGGATCTTAATCCAATTACTGGAGTCCTTTGTAAGACAAAGAAAAAGAGGAAGACACAAGAAGCAAGAAGCTGAAACAGAACCAGAAAAGAAGAAAGAGACCGTATAACAGCAGATCCAAAGATTGCCAGCAGCCAGCAGCCCCAGAACGCCACAGTCTTCTGGACGAAAGCATCACCTTGATGATGCCTTGATTTGGACTTTCTTTTAGCTTCAAAACCATTATTTAAAAAATTCCCACTGTTTAAGCCAACCCATTTCATGGTATTTGCTTAAGCAGTCTAGGAAATTAAAACAGAAATACTTGAACTAAGTCTTAGAAAATAAGTAAATGTTGTCGTACCCTTCTGCAATTTGGGTGAAATTCCTTTTCTCATTATAAATTTCTCAAAAAATATGGTCTCTGAATTAGGTAGCCATTTTCAGAGTTTGTATCACAGAATTCAATCAGTGTGAATTGAAAGGATGTGATTATTTATTGAAAACTATATTCCAGGAATTTTGCTGTAGAGATTTACATATTTAATTTTATTTAATTCCTTCAATAACTTTTTGAGTTATGTATTATTAGCCCCATTGTAGAGAAAAGAAAACGAAACCAATTTTCAACTTGCCTAATGTCAAGCACCTAATAAGTTAATATATGTACATTCATTTGCCAAATATTTTTGAGCACCTACTGTGTGACAGGCACTGTTTTCAGTACTGAGTGTACCGAGGTAAACAAAAGAATCCTTGGCCTTATATTCTAATGAGAGAAAACAGTTTAAAAACTAATAAATAAATATATAATGTACCTGTTGGGACTAAGTGCCACAGAGAAAAACAAAAAGGGGCAAGGAGGTGGTGGTTGCTCTTCGTAGAGACTAGACAGAGAAGCTCTCTTGAATAAGGAGACATTTGAGCTGAGACCTGGAGGAAGTGAGGGAGCATGGCATGAAAATATCTGGGGGAACGGGACTCAGAAGGCAAAGAGAACAAATAGCTTGTGCAAACATGTATTTCTTGGCATGTTTAAGGAATATCAAGGAGGCCAGTGAGGCTGCAGTCGAATGAGGGATGGGGAGAATGGTGAGAAATGAGGACAGCTCATGTAGAGCTTTGTATGCCATTGGACTTTGAGTTTTATTCAGAATGAAATGGAAAGTCATTGGAGGATTTTGAGCATTGGAGAGACATAATGTGTCATTTTTTAAAGGGGGTAAGAATGTAAACAGGGGGAACAGTTAGAAGGTAGAGATTATACAGGTGGGAGATTGGACCAGCATGATAGCAGAGAAGTTGGACAGAAGTGATGGGTTCTGGACATTTTCTGACAGTAGAACCAACAATATTTTCCAGTGGATTGGAAGTGGGCTGTGAAAGAGGAGTCAAGCCTAGTGAAAGGGCCAGAATCCAAAAGCAAGTCAGTCTAACTCCAAACCCACATTTCCTCTAAGTACAGGAGGGAAAATCTATTTAAAGAAGAGAGGATGAAAAAATGTACAGTTTGAATGGTGAAACTGTATGAAACTAAGTTGAAACAGTCACTGACAAATCCAAACCATTTTAATAATTCAAAATATCTTCGAAGTAAAGATGTGTCTGAAGTAACGTCAATGTTATATAAACATGCAGTATACAGAATGTATGCCAGTTATTACATGAGATTTCTGAGCATATAAAAATACTTCTCTCTTAGTCTGCAAAGTAACTAATAACAAAGTAAAATGAGAATCATAACAATACCATGAAGTATGAGATGAAAAACTATTAGTCCTACTATTAGAAAAGTTAGAAATTCAATGTCTAGGTAAATATATGACCCCTTGGGTCAAATCCAATGATTCAGGGACTAGGACCATAGTGTACTGATTCTAATTCTAGCCTAGATATACTGTTTAGTAAGTTGCTGACTTGTTCAAGGTTGCCCACATTTTCTGTCTATTTTAATTGAAAATATCAAATTTTAACACCTATAATAACCATGATCAATATCCTGGAACACCAATAGATGAGTATAATCTATATACAATGTTAACAGATTTAGTAGAGTCCATCAAATGATAGCTGAATGATGTACAAAGAACATTGAAGAACTAGATTCTGAGAAGTCTTTATGACCTGTATCAGTTATCTTAAGTATTTTGAAACATCCAATGCTGCTATAGTTCGATAGATTTCTTTTCTACTGATTTTGCAGCATCAAAATATGTTCAAATATATGTGGGGGGATTTTAGAAATTCACACAAAATGAGCATTTACTAGTACATTTAAACCAAACTGTTTTGGGGGCTGTGACTTTTGGTTCTATGACACTGAGCACATGACACAATTATATTTGCCCTAAAATTAAAAAATAAATAAATAAAAAGGGGTCAGTGGGTGATAGAATTTATATGTGCTCAGACCTTTGGGTTGTGTGGATTATTTTATTCCATTATAAATATTTTGCATATGTCTAGAGCAAGCATCAGTAATTAGGTCATAGCAGTTTCTTATCATCCTTAAACACAACAGCTGTGCATATGGAAAGATTAAAGACAACTAGATTGTTCAATTCTTTAAGTATTGTTTACCAAGCTAAGATGGTTAGCAAGACTCAATGTTTACTTGATATGGCATAAACATACTTTATTAAATATTAAGTATTTAAAACTAGAAAGTTTAAAATTTGGGGAAGGAAGTATTATGAAATTTTGAGAAGTAAAGTAGAACCATTTTTCCCTAAGGCTATGGTTTTAACCTTCTTTATAGTGCCTAATAATGTGCCACATACAATTGGATGATTGATAATCATTTTGTAGTCAATTGTGATACAATATACGTATACACACATATCTATTTAAGTATTCAAATTGATTTTATTGATTTGTCCTTGAAACTGTTCAGAAGGTAGTTGCCAATTTTATTTCTATTTTACAGACAAAGGTATAAATATTTAAATGTGGCACAATAAGCTAAGAATCACATGAGTGAAAGAATGAATACCAGAACATGATTCATTAATTTTGTATTCACATATCAGTGAGCCCCAGAACATCTCTGTTTCTGGTCTGTTCTTTTGGGAGAATGGATTAAACTACATCTGCGTTTGCTGTTGGGATGTTGGACAGGGTCCAGGTGCATGCTTTATATTGGTATAAGTTAAGAATAGGAAAGATTGCCTTTCCCAAATAAAATCCAGGGATTTAAAATCAAAGTCATGATTCATTTAATTCTAGAACATTTGAATAGGTGGAATAAATGAACTGATAAATAAAATAATAAGCAAAATTCCTTAGTGACTTTTCTCATTTTTGTGGCTGATTGTACATCATGTTCATTTTGCTAGCAATTTTGGAAAACTTACTAACCAGTAGAAATGTGGATTGGAGAACTTAATGCACTAACATAAGTTAACATTATGTATCAAATTTCAATAAAATTCATTTAAAATTGGAGAAGATAAGCCCATTTGGAAAATCCTCTCAGTCATTTCATTCACAAGGCCATTGAACATCAGTTTTATGTCCATTGATGATCTGGGGTGATGAGAGAGAAATGAGAAATAAAATGAAATGTTCATTGCCATCAAAGAATTTATAATCTAATTCTTTTTTTAAAAAATTCAATTTTATTGAGATTATTCATATACCATACAATCATCCAAAGTATACAATCAGTTGTTCATGGTACCATTAAATAGTTGTGTATTCAACACCACAATTAATTTCTTTTTCAATTTTAGAACATTTTCATTACTCCAGAAAAGAAATAAAAATAAAAGAGAAAACTCAAATCCTCCCATACCCCTAACCCCTCCCCCCATATTGACACATAGTATTTTATAGTGCATTTGTTACTGTTCATGAAAGAATATTACAATATTACTAACTGTAGTACATAGTTTGAAAAAGGTACATTTTCCCCCTATATACCCCTCTATTACTAACTTCTAGTTATAGTGTCATACATTTCTTCTAGTTCATGAAAGAAATTTCTAATATTTGTACATTTAAGCACAGATATTTTCCACCACAAGATTCACTGTGTTACACATTCCCATGTTTCCTTCTGATGACATACATGACTCTAAACTTCCCCTTTCCACCACACCCACACACCATTCAGCACTGTTAGTTATTCTCACAATAATGTACTACCATCACCTCTGTCTGTTTCCAGTTAAACATTCAATCTAGTTAAAGATTTTGCTCATAATAAGCAACTGCTCCCCATTCTTTAGCCTCTTTCTATATCCTGCTGTGATGGTTTGTATACATTGTGTCCCCCAGAAAAAGCCATATTCTTTAATGCAATCTTGTGGGGGCAGACATAGTGTTGATGAAGTTGGAGCCTTCTGATTGAGTGTTTCCATGGAGATGTGACCCACTCAACTGTGAGTTACACCTTTGATTTTAGGGTGTGACCTCTTGATTGAATGTTTCCATGGAAACGTGGCCCTGCCCATTCAGGGTGGGTCTTGATCAGTTTACTGGAGTCCTATAAAAAGAACTCACAAACAGAGGGACCTCAGAGCAACTGAGAGTGACATTTTGAAGAATGCTGCACCTGAGACAGATGTTTTGGAGATGGCCATTGAAAGCAGACTTTTGCTGACACTTTGCCCCTGAGAAACTAAAAGAGGACAAATGCCCCAAGAGCAACATTTTGGAGAATGCCATTTTGAAACACAACCTAGGAGCAAGCAGATGCCAGCCACATGCTTTCCCAGATAACAGGTTTTTCAGATGCCATCAGTGTTCTTCAGTGAAGGTGCCTTACTGTTAATTCCTTTCTTTGGACATTTGCATGGCCTTAAGACTGTAACTTTGTAACCAAATAAACCCCCTTTACAAAAACCAATCCATTTCTGGTGTTTTGCAAAATGGCAGCATTAGCAAACTGGAACACCTGGTAACCTATATTTCATGTCTATGAGTTTACATGTTATAATTAGTTCATATCAGTGAGATCATACGATATTTGTTCTTTTGTGTCTGACTTATTTCACTCAACATAATGTCCTCAAGGTTCATCCATCAACCCATTTTTTTTAAGATGGTTTTGTTCAAGCACCATACATTCCATCCTAAGTAATGTATGTGGTTCCCCGTATAATCATGTAGTTATGCATTCACCACCATCACCACTATCTATATAAGGACATTTCCATATCTTCCATAAAGAAAGAGGAAGAGTCAAAAACAAAGGCAGAAAGACAAAAGAAAAAGAAAAAGAAAAAAATGACAGCTAAAAAAGCACCAAAAGAAAAGATAAAATTAAAAGAAAGTACAATAAAAAAGTCAGACAACATCACCAATGCCAAGAGTCCCATACCCCTCCCTTATATCCCCCTCTTATAGGCATTTAGCTTTGGTATTTTGCCTTTGTTACATTAAAGGAAGCATAATACAATGTTTCTGTTAACTAGTTCACATTGATTGTATTTTTTTCCCAATACCACTCCATTTTTAATGCCATTCAAGGTTGCCGTTCATTTGTTCTCCCTCACATAAAAACATATTTGTATGTTTTATCACAATCATTAGCCACTCTAGATTTCACTAACTTGTACAGTCCTAGTCTTTATCTTCCCTCTTCTCTTCTGGTGTCCCACATTCCCCTAACCTTCTTCTTTCAACCATACAGTCATCTTTGTTCAGTGTACTTACATTATTGTGCAACCATCCCCAGAATTCTGCTCCAAACCTCTCACTCCTGTCTTTTCCTATCTGTCTGTAGTGCTCCCTTTAGTATTTCCTGCAGAGTAGGCATCTTTTTCACAAACTTTCTCATCTGTTTTGTCAGAGAATATTTTAAACTCTCTCTCATATTTGAAGGACAGTTTTGCCAGATATAGGATTCTTGGTTGGAGATTTTTCTCTTTCAGTATCTTAAATATATCACACCACTTCCTTCTTGACTCCATGGTTTCTACTGAGAAATCTGCACATAGTCTTATTAAGCTGCCTTTGTATGTGATGGATCACTTTTATCTTGCTGCTTTCAGGATTCTCTCTTTGTCTTTGATGTTTGATAATCTGATTATTAAGTGTCTTGGCATAGGTCTATTCAGAGCTATTCTGTTTGGGGTATGCTGCACTTCTTGGATCTGTAATTTTATTCTTTCATAAGAGACGGGAAATTTTCAGTGATTATTGCCTCCATTATTACTTCTGTCCCTTTTTCCTTCTCTTCTCCTTCTGGGACACCAATGGCATGTACATTCATGTGCTTCATGTTGTCATTAAATTCCCTGAAACATTGCTCATATTTTTCCATTCTTTTCCCTATCCATTTTTTTGTGTGTAGGATTTCAGGTGTCTTGTTCTCCAATTCCTGAATGTTTTCTTCTGCCTCTTGAAATCTGCTATTGTATGTCTCCATTGTGTTTTTCATCTCTTGTGTTGTGCCTTTCATTTCCATAGGTTCTGCCAGTTGTTTTTTCAAACTTTTGAGTTCTTCCTTATGTTCTCCCAATGTTTTCTTTATATCCTTCATCTCTTTTGCCACATCTTCCCTCAACTCATTGAATTGATTTAACATATTTATTTGAAGATCTTTAATTAGTTGTTTCAATTCCTGCATCTCAGTTAGCCTAGCCAGTGGTCCATCGATTTTATTGATTTTCTCAAAGAACCAACTTCTGGTTTTGTTGATTCTCTCTATTGTTTTCCTGTTCTCAATTGCATTTATTTCTGCTCTAATCTTTGTTATTTCTTCCCTTCTGCTTGCTTTGGGGTTAGTTTGCTGTTCTTTCTTTAATTCCTCCAGGTGAGCAGTTAACTCTTCAATTTTTGCTCTCTCTTCTCTTTTAATATAGGCATTTAGGGCAATAAATTTCCCTCTCAGCACCGCCTTTGCTGCATCCCATAAGTTTTGATAAGTTGTGTTTTCATTGTCATTTGCCTCAAGGTATTTACTAATTTCTCTTGTAATTTCTTCCTCTACCCACTGGTTTTCTAAGAGGGTGTTGTTTAGCCTCCATATGTTTGTGAATTTTATGACCTTCTGCCTTTTATTTATTTCCAACTTCATTCCATTGTGGTCTGAGAAAGTGTTTTGTATAATATCAATATTTTTAAATTTGTTGAGACTTGCTTTGTGACCCAACATGTGCTCTATCCTAGAGAATGTTCCATGAGCACTTGAGAAAAAAGTGTATCCTGCTGTTGTTGGATGTAGTGTTCTATAAATGTCTGTCAAGTCTAGTTCATTTATCATACAATTCAACATCTCTGTTTCTTTAGTGATCCTCTGTCTAGATGTTCTATCCATTGATGAGAGTGGTGTATTGAAGTCTCCAACTATTATTGTAGAGGTATCTATTTCTCCTTTCAGTGATCGCAGTGTTTGCCTCATGAATTTTGGGGCATTCTGGTTTGGTGCATAAATATTTATGATTGTTATGTTTTCTTGATGAATTGACCCTTTTATTAATATATAGTGTCCTTCTTTGTCTCTTTTAATTGTTTCGCTTTTGAAGTCTAACTTGTCTGATATTAATATAGCTACTCCCGCTTTTTTCTGGTTGTTGTTTGCATGAAATATCTTTTTCCAACCTTTCACTTTCAGTCTATGTTTGTCCTTGTGTCTAAAGTGAGTTTCTTGTAGACAGCACATAGATGGGTCCTGTTTTTTAATCCATTCTGCCAGTCTGTGTCTTTTTATTGGAGAGTTTAATCCATTTACATTTAGTGTTATTACTGTAAGGGCAGTACTTTCTACTACCATTTTGTTTTTTGGAATTTATATGTCATATCTTATTTTTTCCTCTCCTTTTACCTTTCCTGATAATCTTCATTTCTGCACTCTTCTCCAACTCTCTCTCTCCTGTCTTTTCCTATCAGCCTGTAGCACTCCCTTTAGTATTTCTTGTAGTGCCAGTCTCTTATTCACAAACTCTCTCAGTGTCTGTTTGTCTGAAAATGTTTTAATCTCTCCCTCATTTTTGAAGGGAAGTTTTGCTGGATATAGAATTCTTGGTTGGCAGTTTTTCTCTTTCAGTATCTTAAATATATCATGCCACTGTCTTCTTGCCTCCATGGTTTCTGCAGAGAAATCTGTACATAGTCTTATTGACTTTCCCTTGTACGTGATGGATTGCTTTTCTCTTGCTGCTTTCAGAATCCTCTCTTTGTCTTTGACATTGGACAATCTGACCAGTAAGTGTCTTGGAGTAGGTCTATTGGGATCTATTCTATTTGGGGTATGTCGTACTTCTTGAATCTCTAATTTTCTGTCTTTTATAAGAGTTGGGAAATTTTCAGTGAATATGTCTTCTATTACTCTTTCTGCCCCTTTTCCCCTCTCTTCTCCTTCTGGGATACCCTTAACACGTATATTTGTGCATTTCATGTTGTCACTCAGCTCCCTAAGACCCGCTCATATTTTTCCATTTTTTTCACCATCTGTTCTTTTGTGTGTATGAATTCGAATGACCTGTCTTCCAGTTCACTAATCGTTTCTTCTGCCTGTTCAAATCTACTGTTGTGTCCCTCCATTGTGTTTTTCATCTCCTCCATTGTGGCCTTCATTCCCATGAGTTCTGCCATTTGTTTTTTTAAGTTTATGAATTCTTCTTTATGGTCAGTATCTTCTTTATATCCTTCAGCTCTTTTGCTACATCTTCCTTCATTTTATCAAATTTATTTAGCATTAGTTGCCTCCACTCCTGTGTCTCAGCTGAGCTATTAGTTTGTTCCTTTGGCTGGTCCATGTTTTCGTGTTTCCTGGTATGGCTTGTTATCTTAAGTTGTCTAGGCATCTGATTCTCTTCATTAGTTTATTTTGGAGCTTGTTTTCTATCTTTTACCTAGTGGTTTTCTTGTTGGTTGGCTTTGTTTTCTGGCCTCTGTTATTCAGTTCAACTTATTCTAGACCTCTAACTTAGGTTCTATTTAGTTGATCGGAATTTCTCCCCTCTTGTTTTTTCTGTTTCTTGCTGTGCCTCTATGTAACCTTTTTGTGAGTGGGTCTCCTCAGATACGGTCGACCCTAGTCAGATTTTCCCAGTCTAGTGAGGCCCAGGTCTCATTGGGAGGGTATGGAGTTTTCCTGAGAATGAGACCCTCCTATGAGGCCTTTAGAATTGGTGCTTTTCCTCTCCTGTCCAGCAGGTGGCGCTGGCCAGCCCGCAGCTCCCCCACCAGTGTAAGGAGGTATGGAGCTTTTAGTTCTCCTGGTGACTCTGATCCTGTCAGGGGCGTGGCTGACTGAAGCTGGAATCTGAATTCCAGCCCCTGGGGTCTGAATTCCCAGAAGGAGGACTGCCAGTTGAGCTGGGCCTCCCTCCACTCTCCCAATCCTCAGAATTCCAGTTGTCTCTCAGGGGCACTATTCCCTTCTCCTCTCTCCTCTTTGGGGCCTCTCCAGGTAGATTCCTTGGTCAGCAATGTTCGCTGCAATCTCAGCTTTTCCTCCAATTCCAAACTTGTGTCCAATGTGTGACTGGTTACTGGAGACCCCGAAAACACTGTTTCATATAGTTCTTGGGTAATTGCCAGCTGCTCCCTGCATCTCAGTTGAAGTGTAAGTTTGTTCCTTTGACTGAGCTATATCTTCATTTTTCCTTGTGTGTTTTGTAGTTTTCTGTTGTCTAGTAATCTGGTTTCTTTGATTACCCCAATCAGATTTTCCCAGACAAGAATGGACTCAGGTCTCTGGAGCAGGTTATATTCAGTATCAGGTTTCCCTGAAGGTGAGTCCTAGATGATTGACAGACTTTCCTTTGAGGCCTCTAGCCACTGTGCTTTTCCTAAGCTGCCTAGCAGGTGGCACCTGTCAGCCTGTCACTCCCTACTGTTGTAAAGGGGTTACAGTCCCTTTAATTCTCAGCTTAAGTTGTTTCTGGTTTGATTTTTTGTTTTCCCTTAGGCCCTGGGGTCTGAGGTCTGAAGGGAGGGCTGGCACTTAAGCTGGGCCCCACCTCCCTCCTCTTAGGGAAGGTACACCCCCTAGGGAGTTATCTTCTGCACTTGAATTACTCCTTTTTCTCTCTGACTCTGTTAACTCCACCCCTGCCTGAGTCAGCATGCTGAGAACTGAAAATGCCTGAAGCTTTCTCCATTGAGCCACTTGGATTAAAAGAGGAAAATAAAGGGAAAGAAAGCCTCTTTTCAGAGCTAGTCCCCTGCCCCCCAGTTTCACCTGTCAACCAGAGATAGTACCCAGTCTTCTGTGCTCCTTTTCTTGGGACACAACCATTTTCCAGTATTCTAAGCTCAGCCATCTCCAAAAGCCTCTGTTTTTTTTTTTTTTTTTTCCATCAGCCCCACCTCCTCTCCACTGGGAGCAACCTCAGGGTACTTTGCTTCTTGTTACAGGGTTGTCTGTGTTCGTAGCTTTTATACAGCAGTCCACATTTAAAATCCCAGTTGAAGCTAGGTTGAGCTATATTCGCTTGTTCCCAGCAGGGAATGCTTCTTTCTCCCACAGCAAAATTTTGCAGCTTAGCTTGCCATGGGGGGAGGGGGCTCTTGGCAAGTTTCTGCAGTTTTTACTTACAGCTTTTATGCTGTGATCTCAGCCATTCCATCCATTCCAGGCTGATGTACAATATGTGAACAGTCACGGTTGTTCCAGACTATTTACCAGTTGTTCCTGGCTATTTATTAGTTGCTCTAGAAGACTAACAAAATTCCATACCTCTCTATGCTGCCATCTTGCCCTGCCCTCTATAATATAATTCTTAGTGACAATTTTGATGCAATTTGGCAGAAATAAGCTTTAGGTATATCTTGACACATTTTTTAGAGAACTAAATTTTGTCAGAATCGCTGAACTCTTTTGTAAGAAACTCTGGGATGAATAAACAATACTGAAAAAATCCAATGCAAGCAGGGAGTTTATTTTATTCAGTCAGTGACAATTTGATGTACATGTTTGAAACATCTCAGTTTGGAAGATTCTCTGACCAGCCAGGTGAACTTTGTGAACTTATTCACTGTCAGAAAGGAAAAATAATATTGGTTCTGCCTAATAGCAGTGCCAAGTAACACACCAGCTACTGCCTGTTGAAGTATATACCAAGAACTTCAATTTCATTTATAGATACATATATATATACACACACACACACACATTTATTATTTATTTATTTATTTATTTATTTCCAGGGCATCAAAGAATCAAGAGTTTAAGCCCAGCAATTAAATTTTAGGAAAAGAGTTTAAAAATAAAATTGGACTAATTATTCAATCTTGTTGGACATTCTGCCCAATCATCTCTCCTATTTTCTACATAGTCCGAACTGCTTCCTCTTGGTGTCCTTGAGAAGGAAAAAACAATTCTCTTTCTTTCTGGTGCCCAATCTTTGGTAAAATTTAATTACAGACTATTACAGATTTCTTATAGGTAGTCTTTCCTCATGGTCATTATATTGAATATCAATTGCATTTCAATTAAACAATTATTTATTGTGTAAGTTTGAAGTGCAATTCATTGTGGCAGACATGGATGGAAACACATAAATGTAAATATTCAATTTTTGATTTATAGGTACTTATAAGCAATCAAAGATACTTCCATAAACTCTATTAAGATGAATTTATACTATTAAGATGTACATGAAAGTTGCATTTTTGGATAAAGCAATCGTCAAAGTAGCCAAGTTAATATTTTATTTCATCATTTAAAAATAGAATGAGAACAATTAGAAAAACATAGTTTTCAGAGCTTGCTCAACATTTATACCATACAAAAGGAATAAAGGAATTTAGTATATAGAGAAACAAATTTTGGTGAAATTAGATTAAAAAGAAAATTAGTCCAAATTATTGGAACATTCTTCTATTGAATTCAAAATATGAAGGAAATTATCTATAAATAATTCAAGTTTAGGACTTAGAAAATGGGGGCTTTTCTGAGTCAAACTTAGAATTGCAAAAACTGCCATAAGTGTTAATGGTAACTTTGTAAAATTTTGAGAGTCAAATAGGAGTTTCCACAATCTGCCTAAATCTGCAATCTAGACCATTGTTCTAGTTTGCTAATGCTGCAGAATGCAAAACACCAGAGATGGATAGGCTTTTATAAAACGGGGGTTTATTTCACTACACAGTTACAGTCTTAAGGCCACAAAGCATCCAAGGTAACACCTCAGCAATCGGGTACTTTCACCGGAGGATGGCCAATGGCGTCCGGAAAACCTCTGCTAGCTAGGAAGGCAGCTGGCATCTGCTCCAAAGCTCCGGCCTCAAAACGGCTTTCTCCCAGGACGTTCCTTTCTAGCAAGCTTGCTTCTCTTCAAAACTTCACTCCCAGCTGCACTCTCTTTTCCCCCTTTGAGTCAGCTCATTTATATAGCTCCACCGATCAAGGCCCACCCCGAATGGGTGGGGCCACGCCTCCATGGGAACATCCCATCAAAATTATCTCCCACAGCTGGGTGGGGCACACCCCAAGCAAATCCAACCAACACCAAAACCTCTGCCCCACACAAGACTACAAAGACAATGGCATTTGGGGGACACAATACACTCAAACCGGCACAACCATTTAGAAAGTTACCTATTTTCAGACATTTCTTATAATCCTAATGCCATAGCTTCTAGAATGTTTGCTGTAATAGCCAAAATAATGGAAAAGAAGAGTAGACTTCTGAGTAAAGATGAAGGATTGAATACTTGCATGCATTTTTGCTTTCTTTTCATAATCTCATCAAAACAAAAAAGAGATTTTAAAAGAAGCACAAGCTCATAAAGATAAAGGACAGAAGAGGAGTCAGTTCAAGAAACATTTAGGAACTAAACATTAAAACTTTAGAAGGAACTCTGCAGAAAGCTCAGAAGCTAATTAATTTATGTTTCAGATTTCCTAAAGACTCAAATACATGTTGATACTAGGTGCTTTTGAAGTGCAGAAAGCACAAGGCTATAACAGGAGAATGAATTGGAAGTGCTTATAAGATGCAATTAGACACCCCTCTCCTCCAGCTCTTTCCCTACTTTGGATAATGGATCAACAATATCCCCACCTGGGACAGAAGATTGCAGATTTCTTCTGGAGAACATCTTTGAAATGGGGGATGCTAGACAAAGCTGAGGTTGGGGACACTGTGTGAGCAACAGCGGAATGAAGTTAATTTTAACACGCTGAATGCAAAGAACTCCAGTCATCTTCCCCTGCTTGATTCCCAAAGTCATCTCTGGGGAATCTGATCAGTTGAGAAGAAACACCTAAAGATCCTGACATCAGGCTTCCTTCAACAAAAAAGGGCTTGAATCAATATTCAATATTTGCATTATTATGACTATGTAAAATCTTCTCACAGCTCAGCCATGTAGCATTTTATGATTTCTTTTTCTTGCATAATATTTTGTTTTTCTTGGATTAATCTTTGTCTTGTTTCTTCCTTTGTGAAACTGGGAAGTCCAAAGGTTGACCTCACTTCAGGTATTACTAGACACATCAAGAAACAATCATCCTTCATTGAGATAATCTGCTTTTTTCTCAATTACCTTCATTTTCTTATAGCTTCATTTTTGCTTTCCTGAGTCACCGTTTAACAGGGTGTGGTCTTATCTGTGCCTCAGGGATTGAAAATAGGGGAAAGAGTCTGGGCAGACAAAGTAAGTGATAGGTTTAGAAAAAATTTTTTCTATATTTGTATCTATAACAACAATATATCCTGAACCAAGAATGTTCTAGAATTGTACAGGCTAGAAGAGACAAAAGTTTATTTAATACTTTCCTCTGGTTTAAGGTAATAACCAAATTACTCAAGACTTAGCAACCAAAATTCACGGATGTTGAATTCTATCAGTGATACCTTTTGACTGAGGAAACACTAAATTCAAGTTTTCAAGTCTAAAAATATATAGAAGATAATAGCATTATGACTTTGTAACTAGTATGGAGGATTTTGTACTGATGTTCAAAGGGAGAAATTTATATGTAAATCAATATTAAGAAGATATGAATTTATGGAATCTTTAAATATTATCAAATGTGTTTTTTCTGTATTTCATTTGATCCTTTAATTGTTGGATTTAGTAATATTTTTGATGAATTTTGTGGCCTACATATTCTTCCTACATATTCTTTTGAATGAGCCAACCATCACCTATATGAAATTTAGTATCTAGGTTATTCTGCTGCCTTGTGAGTCTTAGCCAATTTATGTTTGGTAGAAATAACTACAATTTTGGTTACTAAGGAGGCAAAGTAATCTTCAATTTTTCCTCTTTTTTAGTAATGTATCCTTTTCCAGCAAACCCAAAGTCCTTCAAATACCTTGCACTGTAAGAAAGATCAAGAGTCTTGAATGAAAAACAATATTTACTGACAGAATTTCAAAAAACAATCAACAGTTCTATAGTTCAGAGGCCCCCTTATTATTGCTTTGTACCAATCTTTTGTTGTCATATTTATATTTGTTCTGGGATTCTCATCTCTCTTGACTGTGACTATGTTTATATATATATATGCATGCATACAAGTAAAAGTACTCATCATGAATTTATTTATCAGTGTTAGGGGAGTATGATGACCACTTTTAGTTTATGACAAAACTCTCTCAGTTGCAAATAGTGATAATAGCAGCAGTTAGCATTAATCTTCACAAAAATCCTATAAGGAAACTGAAAAAGAGGATAGAAACTTGCTTAAAGCAATAGTTAATAGAGATCAGACCAGCCAGTTAGAATCTAAAGCCTACACAAAGTAATAAACGTTAAAAAACATAATGATATCATTGGCCTTGTCATGACTTAGCCTGCCTATTTCTGGTGTAGAATACCTAAAAGAGAAAAAGTAAATGAGGATTGTTGCAGTGGTTGTTTTAAATGGAATAGACTGCTCACTGAGTCCAACAACTTAGGACTATACCTATAAAATGATCCCAAGATGGGAGGGATCAGAGCCCATCATTAAGGACCATCTTTTTTAGAATTCTGGAGAGAATGTCCTTTAGTGTGCTGTCACTCTCTCTCTTTCTCCACACTCCTCCCCAATCTTTATTAAAAGTTTAAAAAAACATTTTGCTATAACATCCACTAAGTATACAAAAAGTATAGAGAATAAACAACAAACATACGTGTACCCCCCATCCAACTCCATTAAGTTCTAATATTTTTCCATACTTGCTTAAATGTTTTTGTTTGTATTCTTTTAAATTTCTAGATACATTAGGCAGTTTAAGTAGTACATAGAACACACATATGTAGCTTAAAGAACAATAAAATAAATATCCATGTACTCTGTAGCAAACTTAAAAAAAAATAGGGCATTAACTCTACTTTATGGGCCCCCTGTATTTCCCTGTATAATGGTCAATAATTTGACTGAGTATAGAATTCTAGGTTGGAAATAATTTTCCTTGAGAATTTAGAAGGCATTGCTCCATTATCTTCTGGCTTCCATTTTTGCTGATCAGCAGTCTGACGCTGTGCTAACTCTTTATCCTTTGTATGTAATCTGTCTGCCTCAGTGGAAGATCTTTGCCCACTGGGTTCTAAAATCTAACAATGAAGTACCTTGGTGTGGGCTTATTTTTATCCATATGCTGAGCACTCTGCAAGCCCTTTCAATCTGGAAATTCATTAACTTCTGCACTGTGGCATATTTTTTATGAGTTTGTCTAGAGTATTTTTTCTATTCACTACTATTCTTTGATTGTTGGACCTGATGGGCTGGTGTCCTTTTTCATCTCTTTTTCTTTTTGCTTTACTTCTGGGAGATTTTCAAGCCCTTATAATTTCTAATTTTTACCATATTTATAATTTCTAATAGTTCCTTTTCACCTGACTGTTCCTTTAATAAAGCTTTTGAGTCTTCTTTTATGGTGGTACTATCTTCTTTATCTCTCTGAGGATATAAATGACCCTTAAAATTTTTTTTTCTCTTCTGCTCATTGCCTCCATTTCCTCAACATTCCTTTTGCTTCTGTTTTGTTCTTGTGCTGTGTTTCTCATATTCCACAATATCTACTAGTGATTCTTGGCTGCCAACTCTCATTTAAGAATGGGACACTAAAAAGATGTTTGGAGTTTCATGTCCATGTGTGTGATTTTTTGACTGCAATGTCAGCCTCTTTAGGTATTTTCATGATGGCGGATCCCCTAGAGTCAGCTTTTCCTTTCTCCTGCCTTTTGAGTACAGCCTGACTGGTGTGGGGGTGGTGATGTCTCCCTGTTCTGTATGCAAACATTTCATTTAATCTCTCTTTTTCCACTATGGTGACCTTGTCCTCACCTGTGTCCTGAGTCTTCCAGTCAAGAAACACTCTTCTATCTTCTCCAGAGGATAAGCATCTAGTGTTCTGCTGGAGTAGAAAAGTGGCAAGCCATGGCTACATGAAGTTACAGGGCCCTGCAAGTCAAATTGCCTCTTAACATTGAGTAGATCCTCCTTTTAGGCCCAATTTTACTCCCAATTCCAAAGTTACCAGATACCACCACAGCTGAGCTGTTTGGGGTTTTTGCAGTATGTATTAGGTTGCTTTTTAAATTCCTCCACTGTCATTTCAGTATAAGAAGCTTCTTGAGTTCTGCTAAACCCAACTGTTTTTCAGATTTCCATTCAGATTTCTCACTATCTTTGTCTTCATGGACAGATATTTCTTTTTGTTCTGCAGTTTAACTGTGATGAGATGAGGTGTTGATTTATCTTGCTTGGGGTTCTTTATGTTCCTGTGTGAAGATTTGTGTTTTTATCGATCCCAGAATATTCTCAGCCACTTTTTAAAATTATCTTCTACTGGAAGTTTTTAATGTACCTATGTTAATGTATCACCATGCTGAAATTTTAATGCATTCCAATAAATCATCTAGTTCACTAATTGATCTTTCAGCTGTGTCTATAAACTACTTTTAAACTGTATGTAGTTTCTAATTTTAATTGCTACTTAATTTATTTTTTAAAATTTCTATTTAGATCTTTGAAAAATGATTTCTTTAAACATGCTTATTTATATTTTGTAGCTTATAATTTCAGTATTTATAGGTTTGACTCTGTTGTGGGGATGTCATTTTGTTATCGTTTCTCTTGCTCATAGTGGCTTGTTTTGTTGTGTTTTGAGATTTTTCATTCTGCACTCCTATTCCTTTAGAAATGTATTTCTGAGACTTTTTTTTGAGACCCAGGCTTAAGACATCTACATTTTCTTTTGTCAGTGCTGCCTGGAGACACTACCAATCCTGGACCACTTTCATGTATATTTTTAGCTTGGGCATTTTGAGCCATACAGAGACTGAAAATTCTGACTCTGAATCCAGGTTGAGGGCTATCTTGAGATGATATATTATCAAGGAAGAATTCCCACCCTTATCAAGAGCTAAGGGCAAGGAAGGCAAGTTTCTTCACTATTTCTCTTCTTCACAGTTGTCCCATTGAAGGAAACAAAATTTGTTTTGAAGAGGAAGGGTCTCAAATAAGAATTAGTACACTAAATGAGTCCTCAAGCTTGTCTGTTGTCCCTTGAATTAACCCATTAAATCTGAGGCTCTAGAACCCCAGAACTAGTAAATCCCCTCCCCATTCTTACTCCCCATCCCCAGGGTAGTTGCTGATTTCAGAACTAGCTTACTCACCTTTCTCCATTCGTCCTTTCTCATTGTTTTTGGACTCTGAGAATTTATTTATTTATTTTGTCAGCTTAACTACGTATTTAAAAATATATTTTTCTACCTTTTTAAAAAATCATTTTTAGAAATGCTTTAGGGGAATTTCAGGACTAAGAGAAATTATGCACAGTTTGCTCAGGGATATTCTCTAGACTAGAAGGAAGGTAATCTGTTTATATGAGCTGGGGAGACCTTTGAGATCATAGAGAGATTGAGGGGGAGGCAGTTACTTCTCACTTACGAAGTCTTAGAATAGAAAGTGTAAAAACATGACTGTCAGAAGGTAAATATTTTGAAATTCATCTCTGGTCAACATAACATATCAACTTCCACCAGAAAAGCCATGTATCAGATTCTAATCAGTCATTTTCCATGAGAAAAATCTCAGTGACTGTATTAGTCTGGACATGCTAAACTGTCTCAATGGCTTAACACAACAAAGTATTATTTCCTGTTCATATTACAGTACTTTATGGAACAAGCAGTTCTCCTCAGTGGTTTTCCTCCAAGCTACGGCTTGTTAGCCTGGGCTCCTGCAAAGCAGAGCTTCCCACCTGAAACATTTGATTACCAAAGGTGTTGCAAAAGCAAACAAAGACAAGTAGTTGGGATATTTTTAAGGGCCACATTTCTGCTCATGTTTCATTGGCCAGATTTCAGTTCCAACCTACTCCATTGGAAGCTGAAGAATATATCTTCCTGTATGCACAAGAAAATTATTTGGTGATCACAGCATTATCTAGTTAACTGATGATCATGCTGGGTAATCTATTGGAGCTAGAAAACGTAAATTTATGAAATGAAATGAAATAAAATGAATAAGAAATCAGTGAAACAATCAGCAACCCACCAAATGCATTTGAGTTTGTAATACATCAAATATGATTCATGCTAAGAAAGTTGATATTCACGTTCATTAAGCATCCTTGCTGCAAGTCTGTTTTACCTTGATGACTTGCTGTGAGCTACTTTGAGAACAGCATAATCCCTCTATGATGTTGCTTTGAGAATTACTGGGGCAGAAGTAGATGGATTTGGGGGGTTTACATTTCTGGAAGATGTGAACAGATTTGGTTAAGTATTAAACCCTGACCCTCAAATATTTCCTCTAGCCTCTTTTTTTTTTTTTTTTTTTTTGTGGATCCTATTAGCATATCTTCTGAATATACTTTGCTTTCTATCACCTTTTAATCAGTGTATTTCTTATTCTCCATACTTGAAATTCCTTACTATATACTGTTTTCCCTCCTAATAAATTTATAATCTCCACAGGCACACATTTTATCTTTTCTCTAAAGAATTCTTGGAGCCCCTTAAAAACAATCGCCCTTTGTATTTTCTTTGTACTTTCAAATATCTTTGCTGGTTACTTGTTTATATGATTGCAGTCCTTATTTGTAACACACATATATAATTAGGTTGAGAGCATATTGAAATGGCAACTTGTGTGATATGCTCAATCTCTAGAGTCTAGAGCAGTTCCAGACACATGGAAGGTGTTCAGTAATTGTTTGTGGCTCAGCAACAACTTTAACTTAGCAGGATTCTCCACACACATGTAAAATTATGCAATTCAGTCCATGATTTGAGGAGATTAATCAACAACTTGTTCTACACCATAGCCCTGTTCCATTATTGTGAATAAGATCACTTTAATTATAAGGGAAAGAGAGGAGATGATCTCTACCTTTAATAAGCTTTACCTCTAAAGAGATATATAAAATGCACCTAAATGCACACATACAAATATACAAAGAAGTTACAATTAACTTTAAATATGTGACTATTTATTAAGCAGAAGAAAGGGAGATACGGAGCTGATTTGGAGAAAAGGAAATCTATGATTGAGGTGATTACACATAGGCAATTGTGGCAATGTATCCACCTGGCTGTCCTCATTCACCCTTTAGTTGCATGACAAAACATTCCCTCCCTCTGGTTGGCAACTGGAACATTTTTAGCAGCTGTGGAGTCCAGACACACACACATTTAGATCTTCAATGCTTCTCCTAATTGACAGCCCCTAAGATGGAAATCTCTGGAAATTTAGTCATTTACGAGTCTAAAGTCTCATCAAAAAAAATCAGAAAGCAAAGTGTATTGGTCCTTGTGGTGGTTTGAAGCTGTGTGCACCCCAGAAAAATGTGTTTTTTTTAAAATCTAATCCATTTCTGTGGGTGTAACCCGTTGTAAGTAGGACCTTTTGATGAGGTTACTTCAGTCAAGGTTTGAAACACCTCATTCAGGATTGGACTTAATCCTATTATTGGAGTCCTTTATAAATAATAAATACATAGAGAGAGAGAAAAATAGCCATGGAAGCCAGAAGCTGAAAGCAATGAAATACAGAAGAGGAGGGAGAGACCAGCAGATGCTACTATATGCCTTGCCATGTGTCAGAAGAGCCAAGGATCACCAGCAGCTGATCTCCAAGAAGAAAGCATTTCCTTGATGATGCTTTGATTTGGACATTTTTCAGCTGCAACTGCTAGTGAATAAATACCCATTTTTAAGAAACCAACCCATTTCATGATATTTTTTAAAAAACCAGACTAGGAAACTGTTCTAGTTTGCTAATACTGCCAGAATGCAAAATACCAGAAATGGATTGATTTTTATAAAAGGGGGTTTATTTAGTTACACAGTTACAGTCTTTAGGCCATAAAATATCCAAGGTAACACATTGACAATTGGGTACCTTCACTGAAGGATGGCCAATGGCATCTGGAAAACCTCGTGGCTGGTGTCTGCTTGCTCCCAGGTTGCGTTTCAAAATGGTGTTCTCCAAAATGTCTGCATCAGCTTCCAACGGCTGTCTTCAAAATGTCTCTGTAAGTTGCAGCTCCTCTCTCAGCTCCTGTGCATTCTTTAAAGTGTCCCTCTCAGCTGTAGCAAGCTTGCTCCTTCTGTCTGAGCTTATATAGTGCTCTAGTAAACTAATCAAGGCCCATGCTGAATGGGCAGGGCCATGCCTCCATGGAAATTATCCAATCAGAGTTATCACCCACAGTTGGGTGGGCCACATCTCCATGGAAACACTCAATCAAAGACTTACAATCTAATCAACACTAATACATCTACCCACACAAGATTGCATCAAAGATAATGGCATTTTGAGGGGGCATAATACATTCAAACTGGCACAGAAACCAAAACAGACTTTGGTTCCAGGAGAGTGGGTTGCTGCTATAGTAAATACCAAAAATGTGGATATGGCTTCGGAAGTAGAGGCTGGAAGGACTGTGCAGTGCTTGATAGAAAAGGCCTAGATTGCTTTGAAGGGATTGTTTGTAGAAATATGGATGCTAGTGGTGCTTCTGTTGAGACCTTGGAAGAAAACAATGACTGTGTTGGAAATGAAGAAAGATGATCCTTGTTTTAACATGGCAGAGCACTTGGCAAAATTGAGTTCTGATGTCAGATGGAAGGCAGAATTTGAGAATGACGAACTTGGATATTTAGCTGAGGAGAGTTCCAAGATAAAGGTGGAAAGTGCAGCCTGGTTTCTCCCTGCAGATTATAGTAAAATGTGAAAGTAAAGGGATAAGCAGAGGACTGAACTCCTGGGCACTAAGAAACCAGTATTGATGGTTCGGAAAATTCTGAGCTTTCATAAAGCAAGTCCCCAGAGAAGTGCTCCATGTGAGGTTTTAACTGCACATGGATCCAGTCAGCCATTTCACTGCAAGTAATGATTGGAGTTGCAGTTATACAGTGAGGATCTGTGGAAAGTCCTACTGTCTAATGGATTGGACCCCTGTGTACTATATGCAAAGCGAACAAGCTTTTTGTGAGATCTGTATGAACAGAACTGCTGCCAGCCTGGGCTAAAAGGGACAAAAAAGGGACAGATTGAAGGAAAAATCCCTTTGAGAGCAGGACCATGGAAGCTAAGGTCTGGAGCAAAGACATTTTTCTGGGCCAACAGAGCAGATCCAAGGTGGAAAGGGTAGGTGGAAAGGGTGAGTATGCCCTGGAGCCTGGAACAACCTTTCACCCTGTTGTTCAGGAAGAGTGCCACTCCTCCAGTTTTCTCAGATGCCTGGGGGGATTGCAGAGAGTCTGGTCGCCACCCTGATGTTTGATGAGGTTGGATCCTAGACTTTGGCCAACATCCAAATGTTTAAAGGGGAACCTTCACCCCAGTGTTTGAGGAGAGCATGGCTGCTGTGCCAGCACTTGGAAGGGGTGGGGCTGCCACTTCATCAGGCCCAGAGGACAAAACATCCTTCCATAGATGACTCTCAGATATTAATGTCTAATGGAGTATGCCCTGCAGAGTTTTGGAATTGTTTGGGGCCTATGACCCCTGTTTTCCTTCCAATTTCTTCTTGTGGGAATGAGAATGTTTACCCTATGCTTGTCCCTACTTTGAAAATTGGAAGCAGATAACTTGTTCTCTGGGTTTCACTGATCCACAGATGGGGGAGGAATTGTGCCTCAGGTCAGACCACACCTATAACCAACTTTTATGAGGCTTTGTACTAATCATTGTTACTGAAATAACTTAAGGCTTTGGGCATATTGTGATGGAATTAATGTATTTTTTATGTGGAAAGAAAATGTCTTTTTAAGGTCCAGAGGGTGGAGTGTGGTGGTTTGAAGTTATATGTACTCCAGAAAACCATGTTCTTAAGTATAATCCATTCCTGTGAGTGTCAACTCAATATAAGTAGGATCTTTTGAAGAGTCTACTTCAGTTAAAGTTTCACCCACCTTGTTTTGGTTTGCTAAAGCTGCCAAAATTCAATATGACAGAAATGGACTGGCTTTTAACAATGAGAATTTGTTAGCTTATGAATTTACAGTTCTAAGATCATGAAAATGTCCAAATTAAGGCATCAAGAGGAAGATACCTTCTCTGAAGAAATGCTGCTGGCCTTCAGGGTTCCTCTGTCAGATAGCAAGTCACATGGCTGGTGTCTACTGGTCCTTCTCCTGGGTTTCATTGCTTTCAGCTCCTGGTTCCAGTGACCTCCTCTTGAGCTTCTGTGTGTCCTCTCTTAGCATCTCTGGGTCTTTTCTCTCTCAGTTCTCTTGGCTTTTCCCTTTATCCTCTCATGAAGGACTCTAGTAAAGGATCAAGACCTACCTTGAATGAGGTGGGTTATATCTCAATTGAAATAACCTAACCCAAAAGTCCAACCCACAATAGGTCTACACTCAAGGAATGGATTAAAAAAGCATAGCCTTTTCTGGGATATAAAACATCTTCAAATCAGCACACACTTCATTCAGGACAGGACTTAATCCTATTACTGGAGTCCTTTATAAATGCAATGAATACAGAGAAAGAAAAAGCATGGAAGCCAGAAACTTAAAGCAATGAAACACAGAAGAGAAGGGAGAGACCAGCAGATGCTGCTCTGTGCCTTGCCGTAAGGCAGAGCAGCCAAGGATCACTGGCAGCCAGTCTCCAGGAAGAAAGCATCTCTTTGATGATGCCTTGATTTGGATATTTTCAGACCTCAGCTATGAATGAATAAATTCCCGTTTTTTAAACCTGATCCATTTCCTGTTATTTTCTTTAGGCAGCCTAGGAAACTAAAAGAGTCTTTTTTCCAGACATTGTTAATTCCACTGCATTTTCCCACCATACAGCTTTGAAATTACATGCTACTAAAAAGAAAACAAGGGATTTTTCCATTAAATAAGGGAATCCTAACTCTAATGCAAACCTCTTTTTTGATGATCCCAAGTAACAAGGAACAGCACTGCTGTCTTTGAGACATAGTAGCGGAGTTAGTTACTGCAGAGAAACAAGTATTTATCTATAGAGGAGTTGACTTGATTGAAGGAAACAGTGCAGATATTTTTTGTTTTAATTCCCTCTCGTTACAGTTTAGCAGAGTACAACAAGTTTGTAGGTATGAAACTTCTGTCCACTGTGTCTTATACCTGCCCCACCAAATCACCCATTCTTTTCCTAGTCCCCTTCACTAAGCACCCTCCTATACTTCCTGTTCTACCTCCTTTACCAATAATGCCAACCTAACCAATTCTCCTACTGTTTGTCCCTGGGCCTGCTATTGAATGCTTTGAATAGACTCCCAAAGAGCAAGCACACCAGTTGCTGTGGTGGTGGTGGTGTGTGTATGTGGTTTGGAAGGGGTGCAAATAATGTTATATAACAACTTGTTTCCCCTCTATATTCTCCAGTGATGACAAGACATCAGAAGTTAGTATCTGCAGATTTAAAAAAAAGCAAACCTGAAAAACAGGGATTTCCATTTCCAGTAATAGAAGGCTAGTAATTCAGACTAAATTTCCTATTGAGTGTCAATAGAAAAGCTGAAAAAAATCTACTTGAAGGTCTTTGAAAGCTAAAGTAGTTAAAAATTACTTCAAGATCTGAAGAAAGTGGAAATATAGAACTTAGTGCCTTACACTCAAGGCTGCTTTTTCCCTAGAGGCATTTGAAAGTCATCTGAAAGGCTCAGAATATGCTCCATACTTCTGAAAGTCTATTGAGGCTAAGGGTACAAAAGTAGAAGTCCTGATCATCCCAAGTAGGCTCTTAGTAAACTCTACACATGGATTTGGGACTCCAAAGAGCTGTGGCCTACACATCAAGTTGAAGTGGAAGCAGACTGCCCATCTCAGGGACTGCAGTCCAATTCCAAATTATTTTAATTCCTGAAATTGTATTAAGTGTTTTTAGATTGCTAGAACCCCCAAGTGCCTGGCAGAGGCAAATGCAAATTTTCTCTGGAGAGAAATGAAATTATCCTAAATCTCAAATGATGTCTACAAACAATTTTTAAATAGCAAGATCTGATGCATAATAGAAAAATAACCTGGACCCTAAGACAAAACTTAATGATAAAGAAATAAAGTCAGTCTCAAAAGGACTTCAGAAATTGGATTCATAAAACACAGATTTTAAATACTACGCTTACTGCATTCCAAGAGATAAACACAAGATGAAGAATTATAACTGAGAACTGTAAACTACTAAATAAACCACAACAGATTTGAAAAAAGACCAAATAGGAGAGCTAGAAATGAACAATGCAGTAACTGAAATTAAGAACTCAATGAATAGTTTAACAGCTGATTAAGCTCAATAAAAGAGATTATCTATTATCTTTGTGACAGAACAGAAAAAAAAAAAATATGCAGACTAAATAAAAAACCAGAAAAATGCCAGACAAAAGAAGGGGAAGAAATCTAGAGATTACAATGGGGTTCCAGAAGTAGAGGGCATGAAAACGGAGCAGAAACAATATTTGAAGAAATACTGGCTGAGAATTTTCCAAAGTTGACATAGAACAATAAGCCTAGATTCAACAACAAAAATGTCATGTTAATGAGTTGGAAAACTCAGTACTGTAAAGAGGTCAGTTTCTTCAAATTGATCTATAGATTTCATGAAATTCTAATCAAAATCCCAAAACTGTTTGTTTGTGTGTGTATATGTATGTGCATGTAGCTTGACAAGCTGAGTCTATAATTTCCATGGAAATGCAAAAGGCCAGGGGTAACTAAGACACACTTGAAAAATAAGGTGGGACTTCTACCACATACCACAAAAAGAATACATAGAGTAAGAAGGAGGAACCTTCAAAACATCAAATTTACAGAGTAGGTAAAGGAGAAAAAGCATCCAAAGGAAAAATTTGGAGGAAGCCTATCATAACAGGCTCTGAAATATATGCTATTTTTAATCAAGAGCTTATAAAGTGCTTTGAATTTGGAGTAAAAAAAAAATCTGCTTTGGCTCTAGACCAAGTCATATGTCACAACATTTTCTTTCTTTCCACATGTGTGAAATGGGAGTAATAAGAGCAAACATCTTTAAAATTAGATTTAAAGCGAAAATCATTCTTCTTCTTCTTATTAAGTTCAGTTTCCTTTGAGATAATATCAACAGGAATTTAAGTGGTGACCTTGACAGAAAATTTGGTCCATTCAATGAGAAAATCATTCAAAAAATTTGTTCGGGTGACAAGCCAATTAAAATTAAAAGAAATTTTTTTTTTTCCATTTTCACCCAATTGTATAGGAGAAACGTAGATGGAAATAGCAAAACAAATTAAAGCTTGTCTTAACATATAATAAGAAACTAAAAATATTGTGTTTTGGTCTATTTCCAATTTATAGTTAAAGTAATTAATGATTGAAATGAAAATATTTCCTATATATCTCTAATAACTATAATATTGATGAACAAATATTTTTTGGATAGCTTCTCCACTGCCAGCTCAGTACATGCAACATTCCTCATGTATGTATTGCTTATGCCTGCATGTTACTATCAGTGATTTCTTATACAAATGCCACTATAAACTACCTATTTTCTCCCAAGCACATAGAGGATTGCGGTTGAAAGATTATGGGTAACATATCTGTCCAATGGAAAAAATAGTTTCTCCTTGTGATTTCATGCATAATTCATAAGCATGACATGAAACTTGATGCATTGCCTAATATTTTGGTGTTTTAAACAGTTTCTAAACTTAGCTTGCCAGGATTGTTAACACACTTGATATTGCAGATTTTGTAAAAATTTCAAAATAGCTCATTTTGAGTTATCGTCAAGCAAAACACATTTTTCTCCTTCAACAATAAAAATAACCCAAAGGTCATTATGATTAAATATTGCTCTGTTTGTAATACTTTTTATGTTAATCATGTGCTGGCCAGCTGATAGCAAACTGGCTAGTATTCTTGTATAGAGATGCCAAGAACAAAATTCCATAAGAACTTTACCTCTTAATAAAAATAATACTTTATTATTGATTTAGAATGTATTTGGTGGATATAAATAGCAGAAATTGTGGTTCAAATAAATCTTTAGTTCGTTCTTTCAAGGTGTAGAATTATCATTAATAACCATTATTATGAATACTAAAGAAGACTGGACCTTGGCTGTTGTTTTGTTTATAAACTAGATCCCAAATGCAAACATCTTATGTCCAGTCTGCCCAAGTACAACACAAAAAGCTGCCTTAAAAGCAATCAAATGTGTTTCACAGCTCATATTTTGTGTGCATAGGAGTATGTTATGTCTGTGGTGTGCTGGAGCTGGTGCAAACTGATTCACGAGAACCAGTTGTGAACATTTCTTTCCAACTCCACCCCCAGTGATGTCATATTGATAGCTTGAAATTAGCCATGACAGGAATAGTTTCACCACAGAAATCAACAAACACTACAAATCAGGCCTTTCCCCACTGCAGAGCCTGCAGTTATTTATCAGGTTATCATTACATTAAGGGAAGAAAAAAAGAAAAGGAAACATGGATATGGTTTTAGCTGTAGAAAGGCTATGGCATTTAAACATGGAATTTAAAGTGTCTTGTCAGATTTAGAATAGGAAAGCTTTATTCAAAGTTCCATGTATTTGAAGACTCTTTTCTCTCTTCTGTGAGATCAGTTAGTTTTAGAAAGTTTGGAAGAAGCCTACCAGGAATTTCAAACTATGGGAAGTCCTGAGGAATGTAGTGTGTTTATAAAAAGGATATCAATGTGACCAAATCGCTAGGAAGTGAGTATCTAAGTTCCTTGGTTCTGGTCTGTTCCAGGTTATCCTAATTTGAAACAAGAGTAGAATTCTGTAGAATCTCAGGAAATCTAAGTGTGGCTAAAAGACCCTCAGAGCTCTTGGTGCACACTGACTCTCTGGGAAATAGGGAAATACATTTAGGCAGGACCAATTTACTAATTCTTCACTTTGTAGAGCCAACAAATGACAATTTTTACTTCTGAGCATTGCACACTGACACGTTTCTAAGATACTATAATCTGACCTCAGTTGATGCCACCTTGGAATTTGACCAAGAAAAACTCATTTTTATTGCTATGATACTGTAACTTCAATATGTAATTTGATTTATTATAGAAAAAAAATGAAGAACCATATATTTTGAATATAATGTAAATCCATGGAGCATCCCATCATAAATATTAACAAATAAATGTACATTCAAACATGTGAAGTCACCATGTAAGCCAGAAGTTAAGTGGCCCTGTTCTTGTAGCTAGTATTTTATGATTAATCAGTAACCCCTATCCTCTTACTTGGCTAGTTTTCCTTCATTGCACATATCACCATTTGCCACACTATATATTTTTCTGACTCTTTTTATGGTGTTTATTTCCATCCACTGGAATGTGTGGGTGTATGCAGACAAGAAACTTTTCTGTTTATTCCCCACATTATCCCCACTGCCATATCCTTATCATGGATGGGCACATGACAGGTACTCAATGAACATCTGTTGAATTAATGAATTGATATGAATATTGATTGAGAACTTTCAGGATTTTATTCTGCTTGAGTTTTCACAGTAAACATTCAAAACTCAGAAACAGAGAGGTATAGACAAACCTAGCAGAAAAAAAATATTACTCATTTGTCCCTAGTTCCCTAACTAACTAGTTAGTTAATACATTGAAAGTATGTTTCAAATACAATGTCTCAACTTAGTATTAAGAATTTTAAAAATACCTTGGTAGCATTTTGAGCTAATAAGAAACGGTAACTTTCCACAGAATCAGGTGAGGCCATGATTTATCAATCTGATTTCATGGACCAAACTCAGTCATCACTAAACGTCCCAGATACAGGACACTTTTCAACAATGAAATGAAAGATGATGGTTTCTTTCCCCTTTTTTTGGAGATCTACATTCTTACTGAGACTTTCTTTAAAAATATTTAAAGGCGGTCTCAGGAAAATTTACATTCCAACATAGAAGTATTTTTCTTTTCAATAACATCCCATATTTAGCTATCCTTACAGTTCCAATGTTATAAAGGAAACCTAAGGAATCATTTTAAATCCATTGTGGAGACAGGTTAAAGGATAACTGATAAGTAATTAGCAGATAGGGGTTGAGTATACAAAGCTAGTCATAAATTAAGCTATACTTCTATATCTTCTTCTTATGTGGCATTTTTATAATCAAGTTTTATAACTGTGTGTGTGTATGTGTGTGTGTGTAGGGTTTAAATTACTCCATTATTAACAAAATTCTCCATCTGACCATGAGTTCCTTGGAGGACAATGACTTTGTCATACATGACATGTAGCATGGATCTAAGACCATAGTCAGTTCTCAATAAATATTTATGGAGTGAACACTGCATAACTGATTTTAAATTTGTGTCCCTGAAACTAGCCCTGTAACTTTGAATAGAGAGCTAGACTGGATAGTTTGGGTCCCAAATCCCATTTTCTTTTTGCTGTTGTTGTTTTGGTCTGCCTAACTAACAGTGAAATTGGTTAAAATATTACCAAATATGAGGTTAATTTTAGCTTATATAGCTATTCATGTTTTTAAATATCTCACAAACACTATACGTTTTTGAAAACTATTTGGGATAGAACTGGGCTGTTCTATCCATATTTGATACTACTACTTCAACCCTCCCAGGTTCTTTCTCTGGGATAAGAACATCAGTAGGTCAGGTCTACTACAGAAAAGTTAAGTGAAGAATTGAATCATTTACCATGTCATTTAGTTTTAAAAAAACAAATCAAATATACTCCATTAATAATTATTTGATGGACCTAAATTCCTCAGCTCCTGTTTCCAAACTCTTTCCATTTTCCTGTGGGCAGTATCTCAGAATTCCTATACAAGTAATCAGAACTCTTAAAAATTTACTGTGGATTTTTCCACCTATTACTCTAGGCACACTGATCTCATGAGAGTTTCCTATATGTGATCACTTATTGACTGACAGTTATGTCTGACATATGGATATTGTCTCTAACCAAGCTTAGCTTTTTCACCCATTTATCCCCTTCAGGAAGTTTATTTCCAGTGTGTTCTCCACTTCTTTTCTTCATGGATCTCCTTTATTCTTTGTTTGCTCTATGACAGGAATGTAGAATCAGGAGCCAACAAAGGAAATAGAAATGTACAAAATAGGATTTCTGATACAAGTGTCCATGTGACCTTTAAGAAGAGTCCAAGCCCAATTGGCTGGAAAGTTTTCTGTGAGCAAAGCATTTCCCCCAAGGTCAGGAGAGTTCAAAGAACAGAGCAAACTTTGAGAAGCATGCCAATGAATTTTGCAAAAGTTGTTTTTGTGTGTGTGTGTGAAGACACAGGGCTTGGCTGGTCATTCTGGTCTCCAGATGGCCACAGGATACAGCCAGTAATGACCATGGAACATCCTGAAACAAATTGTTAGTTTCATCAAGCAAGTAGTCTCATTCGTTTGCTTGTAAGAGAGAATTTGTCAAAAATGTTGTCTCTGTTCTCCATCTTCCCTGCTACCACCCCAGGCTAAGTGGCCATTGTTTTTCAGCTAGATTATTGTAATGGCTTTCAAATTAGTCTCCTCTTTAACAATCTTGCTTCTTTCTGAAATCTATTCATACTGTAGCCAGAGAGACCACTTTAAAATCTAATTTGGATTTTTGTCACTCCCAGTCTTAGAAACATCCCTGGCTTCCCATTGTAGTTGGGATAGAATGTAAAAATCTTCACCATGGCCTACAAAGCCTTGTTTTATTGGGCCTCCACTTCCCTTCTCTAGTTGAATCTTATGCTGCTGTCCCTTCGACCCATTGCTGCAGCCACAGTGAGCTTTCATGGTCCACCAAAGTACCAAACACCTTCTTATCTGTGCTGGTTTGGATGTGTTATGTCCCCCAAACACCATGTTCTTTGATGTAGTCTTGTGGGGGCAGATGTATTAGTGTTGATTAGATTGGAATTCTTTGATTGTTTCCATGGAGATGTGATCCACCCAACTGTGAGTGACATCTTTGATTAAGGTGTGACCTCTTGATTGAATGTTTCCATGGAAACGTGGCTCCACCCATTCAGGGTGGGTCTTGATTAGATCACTGGAGCCATATAAAACAATTCACAGACAGAAGGGCCTCAGAGAAACTGAGAGTCACATTTTGAAAAGCAGCTGCAGCTCTTAGAGAAAGCCCCTTTGAAACCAGAACTTCAGAGCAGATGCCAACCACATGCCTTCCCAGCTAACAGAGGTTTTCCAGATGCCATTGGCCATTCTTCAGCAAAGGTACCCTATTGTTGATGCCTTACGTTGGACACTTTATGGCCTTAAGACTGTAACTTTGTAACCAAATAAACCCCCTTTATAAAAGCCAATCCATTTCTGGTATTTTTGCATTATGGCAGCATTAGCAAACTGGAAAGTTATCTTAGAGGGCCTCCCATGTGCTCTTCCCTCTCCCTGGAACATTCTCTTCCTTCAAAATTGAGTGCCATAGCTATTATTCCAGATTCTCTTTAGGGTATTAAGAAGCAGCAGGCATTGGTTATTTTTAACTGTGTCAGGCTATTAAGCCTTCATGAAGGAGGCAATTCTCCAACCTCAAGATGAGTAAGCATTCATAAGCAGACACGTGACATGAAAGTGTAATCCCAGCAGAGGGAACAGAATAAACAGAAAACTGGAAGGCAAGAAACCATTTGGTATAAAAATAGTGATGTCATTTGTTAACATAAATAAAATTGACTGAAGAGAAGGTTTTGAGAGAAAGATGAACTCTGCTTAAGATAAGCTGAGTTTGAATTCTTTGGGATCACAGGATGGAGATGGACATTAGGCAACTGGATATATGGGAAAGGATATGGGCTAGGTATATAAAAGGCTGGAAAAGATATACAGATCTAGGAGTTAGCAGAGGAACTTTCTGAGGAGAACAACATAGAGTAATAAAATAGAAACACCAACATTTAAATAGCAGACACCGGGGTAAAGGAGATAAAGAAGAAATGGTCAGAGAAGTGGGTGTCTCTGGAAACAAGGGAGGCGAGAGTTTCAAGAAAGAAATGGTCCACAGTGTAGAGGCAATAGATTGTTTAATTAAGGTGAGAACTAAGAGGTCTTCATGAGGTTTGGCAATAGGAAATCAGATGAGTTTTTCCAACGAAATGTGAGAAACTGAGATAAAAGGAAATGTAGCCAGAAATTGAAGATCAGTCTTTTGTGGAACTTGGCTGTGAAAGAGCAAAGAGGAATAGGGGAATATGGGGTCAGCTTTGAGGTGGGTGCCTAATCAGTAAAGTGTTTTACTTAAATTTTCAATAGTAGACAAAACTAAATCAGTTTTTAAGGAGGGCGAGGTTGAAAATTACAGTATTTGAAGAAACAACTTAAGAAAAAAGATGTAGTAAGAGAGGGTATAGGGTATCAGCATTTGATCCAAGAAAGATTAACTTTCAGGAGAGGAGGGAACTCTGAAATGAGAAGAAAAGAGGAACGAGTCATGGGTTGGTTACACGTATTTTCATGGCAATTTTCTTCTGTGAGGTAAGAGATAGGGTCATTGCTAAGAGGTTAGAGGATGTAAATTGATCTTAATAAATTTGTTGATATATTTGATGATATTCTGCAAACTCATAAGAAGGAACAGAAGTTTCATACCTTAAGGGTTCAGAGTTATGAGGGCTTGCCTCACACGTAAAATAATAAAGTCAAGGCTGTAACATCTCTGCAATGTGTACATTTCCTAGTTTGGCCTGACCTGGCCCAGGAATCAGGATGCAAAACCTGAGGAAGGGGTGAGAAGGGCAAGGATGGGGAAGTAGCTGGGAGAGCAGATGAAATCCTACCTAATTGGGAACCTCAGACAGACACAGTAATCCTTCTTTGGCTTTGGCCTCGACACTGTCTTCTTCTTGCCATAAGAGTACATTTAGGAATCAGCCACAATTCTAAGCACTTTCTGATAATGCTTGACTTTACCTCACATTTGAGCTTTAAAACACTTTCAAATAACCACTTAAGTTTGAGAGATGTGAGAAGTTTTGGGAGGTTGGTAACATAGCGAATTTTGTAATAAACAGCCATGCCATCCCTATAGTTCTGAATGGGAAACCATACCTCAAATATATTCCTTTTTCATATTTATCTCATGTATTTAGCATATATTTGATATGCACATTTGATTTAAATCAATAGATTTTTTTCTGTAGGTGATTCTTCACTCCTTACATATATGAACACCTAATTGTCTCCTATTTGCCATAGTGCTGAAACTTTCTTCAGATATAACATAGTTTATAATTTCACTTTTGGATATGTTGCCTTTTTTCTCCTTTACCTCTAGTTTTTTGCCTTTGTCTGGTGTTTTCCTGCTGAGCTGACAGCATCCTGGGCACAAGGTAACCACTGGATAAATACTTGAGGGTAACTACTAGATGAATACCTGCTGATTGACTGACATGAATCCCAAAGCAACATGCTCCAGTCACAGGAGGAAATCAGCAAAAACATATTGCCATCTTGAACCTGTTTCCCTGGTTTCTTCAAGCCACTCATTCTGGACTAGGTATCATTTTAAGAGCAAACTGCTTTACTACTATTGTTGTTAGAAACACAGGAGAGAGAACTTATTAAAGTACGGAAGTCTCTAACTGGGGATTTCTTTGTCTCCAGCTGTTGTCTTAATTAGACTGTCAGCCTTTAGGGTCACAGGTACATATTTTTTTTAATATAAAATACGTACCTTTTTAAAAACTATAGTTTTATTATTGGTAACAAAAATTCTTAAGACAAAGCCAATGGTATAAAGCAGCAGCCATAGGAAGAGAGATTGTTCAAAGTAACCATAGTTGAACACCTATTTTTCTTAGTCCATTAAAAAGAATTTTGTGGGTGTTTTTCTCATAAGTAATAAGCCGAGGACTTTTCCTTCCCACATAGTTCTGGCAAAGTCATGCTATCTATTATTCTGTGGTATTGTATTTTTCTGCACACTATTTGAATTAGAATGCTATTGATTTTCCCTAGAAAGTTTTTATTATTCTTTTTAATATGCATTTTAAAAGTATTTGCTTGTTGTTTTGTGTGAAATGTTTTTTGAACCATGATTTTTAAAAAAGGACAATTTCTGGAGGGACAGAATTTTTCTATAGGAATGTGTCTCATTCAATCATTCAAAAATTTACTCAATAAATTGTTGACGAGGGCCTAGTAAGCACTAGAATGCAACAGTACACAAGACAAAGTCCTTTCCCTCAAGGAGTTTATCTTCCAGTGGGAAAACATAAGAAAAAAAAGTAAAGTGATAAATATATACCATGATTCTAGGTGGGGATGGGCACCGTGAAGAAGAATAAAACAGCATGAGAGAATTGAGTAATGGGGTATGAGTAAGGGTGGGGATCATGCTTTAGACAAGGTGATCAGAGAAGACCTTTGCAAAGGAAGGATTTTATGCAGAAATCAAAAGGAAGTGAAAGAGACATGGGGAAGCAGATCCAGGCGAAGGGGAAAGCAAGTGCACAGCCCGGGCTGGGAATGAGCTGAGCACAGTGTGTTTGAGGAACGCTGTGAGGGCCAGTGAGCCTGGTGCAGAGTGAACGAGAGGGGAGTGTGGTCACAGGCGTGTCTCACTTGTTGGGCCCTTTAGGCAACAAGGAGAGTTCTGGATTTTATTCCACATGTGGAAGAAATCCTTGGAAAATCTTCAGTGGAAAATGTTATGATCTCATTTTAATTTTTAAAATATCACTCGTTACTGTGTGGTGAATGATGATAACAGGGGAAGCGTGAAAACAGGGATGCTAGTTGTAGGTCTAAAGCAGTGATTCAGGTGAGGGATGATAAAGGTTTGGAATAGGGTGACTGGTGGAAATTGGGACAATTTGTGGTTGGGTCATATTTTGAAAGGAAGACTGAAAGGATTTGCTGGACTTGGGTGGATGAAAGAATGAGAGGGAGGGAGAAAGTCAAGACCTACATCTTGGGTCTGAGCAATAGGGTACATGGTGGCATCACAAACTAAGATAGGGAGGACTGGGTGAGGAAAGGAGTCTGGTGGGAAAACTGAGTTGTGTTGTGGACATGTTAAGCTTAAGACATTCATGTGGTAATTTGGAATAAGTAATTAGATGAATATTCAATTTGTGGAATTTTGACTCATAACCAACTTTCATAAAAGCATCTATTTCATGAAGGCTACTTATTACTTAGTTATAAGCAATTGAAATTAGCTGAATTTGGCAGAACAGTAACATATTGGGTAGCTCACAGAATCATTGGGAGAGATGAAAAAACAGACTTTGGTCTAAGTAATCAAGGAAATTGCCTCCCAAATATCCCAAACCATAACTGGCTCTGAAAAGGAATATTTTTGGATGATCTTGTCCCCAGTTGGGCTTGAACTACTAACGTATTAGTTTCCATACTATCTGGAGACCATCCAGCTTCCAATTGGCAGATTGATTATATTGGACTCTTTCAATCATGGAGAGCTCAATTATTTGTTCTCAACAGGATAGGTAATTAGGCAACTATTTTGTATTTGGATTTCCTTTCCCTGTCCACCATTCTTTTGCCAGCATCACCATTTATCGACTTACTAAATGTATTCTTCATCATAAAGGGCCAGACAACATAGCTTCTCATAAAGAAACATTTTTATGGTGAAAGAAGTAAGAAAATGGACTAGTGTTCATGGGATTACTGGTTTTACTATGTAACATCATCCAACAGCAATTGACCTTATAGAATTTTGGAGTGGCATACCACATAGTCAGTTCTGCTGCCATCCAGAATACATCACTCAGTGAAGTTGGGATGCTGTGAAGTTGGGATGCTAGTCTCTAAGATGTGGTATAGGCTCTGAGCTTATGACCAGTTTATGGTATCAATACTTCCGTAGCCAGAAAACATGAGTCTAAGGGTCAAGGGGCAGAACTGGGAGAGGGATACCTCTCACTGATTCACCTAATGGCTCACCCGAAATTTTTGCATCACACTCCAGTCATTTTAAATGCTATTCATGTAGGCGTATTAGTAGCCATGAGAAGGCTTCTTCCAAGGAGTAGCAAGTGAAGTCTGGTTTAATTGAATTGGAAGCTGAAATTGCCACATGTCCATGTCAGATTCTGAAAACACAGAATGAATAGTTAAAGAATTGTGGTATGATGACTGGAATGGTTGATCCTGGTTATACATGGGAAATAGTGTTGTTGTGGGCTCAATAAGGGAGTTAATGGAAACCCAATGACCCTCAGGGGTGCCTTGTAGTACTAAAGGAAAGGAAATCCATAGCAAACCAGAACGGGAAGGATAGCCAAAGGGTCAGCTTTCTTAGGGATGAAAGTATGGGTAAATCCAGGCAGTTGAGAAACCTTGGCTGAGGGAAAAAGGAACATGAAAGGGATAGCAGAGGAGGCAAGTCATCAGTACCAACGACAGCTCCAAGATGAGTTGCAGAAATAAAGGTGGCAGCATCTACCCTATATTTTCTTACCATTTTAACAGACTTCCCTACTTTTTTTTCCCCCATTTCTCCTATAATTGATAAAGCATATTTTAGTGGTGGCTAACTTCACACATTAGTTCATAATTTATAGAGCATCAAGACAAGATCCTGGCATAACTCCAGGAGAATTGGGCATCTTCCAGAAAACCCAAAATTTCAGTCTAGATAAGATTTAAGCTTTTTCTCTTTATATAGGGACGGAGAATTATTTAGGTGAAGTGGAAGCTTTTGTTTTTTCTGGAACTTTAAGTGTGGGAAGAAGCTTGTAACCATGAATGAATAGTCAAAGCAAAGCTGTAAAGCTTAGCTTATAATGAACCTTTGTGATTCATTTCGACTACATAGCTACTGAACACTTTTCTATATTTGGGGAATTCCCCATTTATGAGTCTCAGTATGGGTCAAAGAGAGTCTATCACTATAAAGGTTGATGGACACTTAGCAGTTCCCCTTGAAGACAGAACACTCTCAGGTGACTTTGGTTCAGAGCTGGATTTTAACCAAGGAGTTAGTGATGTGAGAAAACCTGAATAAGGGTCTTTTTCCTGATGACTGTGACAATCACAGAAATTATTTCCTTAAGAAAAATAGGTCTTTACCCCTGGATTCTTAGTCTGAAATTGCACTGTCCAACCTTCTCAATAGGAAAAGTACCCAATATCCTTTTAATAAATTTCTTTCTGCTTAACTCAGCCAGAGTTGGCTTCTGTTGCTAGAAACCAAGAGCCCCAACTAATATAGCATCTGCTGAGGTACTTCCCAACATTTGCCACTGTAATGAATCCTTTTAAAAAAATATTTCAGGTACGGACCTCATATTTAAAAATGATTTAATCTAAAGCAAAATGCATCAGTTCAGTCTGTGCAACTTTAGCTCAGGTAAAATTATAATATTCATCAACTTTAAAATATTGAAAATTACATATGTGCTTCATCACTACTTCCAGGAACTCTAGGTTGAGGATTACCATGCTGAGATAACAAAGTGCACATTATGCAATGTGCTGGTTTGAATGTATTGTGTCCCCCAAACGCCATTATCTTTGATGTAATCTTGTGTGGGCAGATGTTATCAGTGTTGATTAGATTGTAATTCTTTGAGTGTTTCTTTGAAATGTGCCCCACCCAGCTGTAGGTGATGACTCTGATTGGATAATTTCCATGGTGGTGTTGCTCTGCCCATTCAGGGTGGGTCTAAGTTGATCAGTGAAGCCATATAAATGAGCTGACATAACAGAATGAACTCAGTGCAGCTGTGAGGGACGTTTTGAAGAGGAGCTACAGCCAAGAGGGACACTTTGAAGAAAGCACAGGAGCTGCAGATGAGAGACAGTTTGAAAACAGGCGCTGAAAGCAGACTCTTGCGCTGGAGAAGCTGAGAGAGGACAGATATCCCAAGTGCAACTAAGAGTGACATTTTTGAGGAACTGCAGCCTAGAGAGGAATGTCCTGAGAGAAAGCCATTTTGAAACCAGAACTTTGGAGCAGATGCCAGCCACGTGCCTTCCCAGCTAACAGAGGTTTTCCAGACACCATTGGCCATCCTCCAGTGAAGGTACCCGATTGCTGAATGTGTTACCTTGGACACTTTATGGCCTTAAGACTGTAACTGTGTAACCAAATAAACCCCCTTTTATAAAAGCCAATCTGTCTGTGGTATTTTGCATTCCAGCAGCATTAGCAAACTAGGACGCGCAATAAAACTTCATTATTTCAAGTGAAATAGGAGGAAGGTCAGTCTGCATCAGTGAAAAATCCCCATTTTTAAAGCAACAATGTTTTATAATTTCCAAATATTTACAGCAAGTTACTGCATCTAAATACCCATAAAGCATTATTAGAAATGCTAGAAATCTACTAGAAATTATTAAAAACCTGCCAAACCTGATTTATATACTAGATAATCACATAATCGTTTTGTTTTGTTGTAAGGGACCTGTATAATTCGGGGTTCATTCTGTTTCAAATGCTAGAAACTCAATTCAAACTGGCTTGAGTATAAAAGGGAATGTGATGTGTTGGTTCACAGAATTGAAAAATCCATGTTACTCTGGCTACAGACAATGCTGGATGTAAAGGGTTAAAAATGTGTCAGAACTCCGTCTACCGCTCTCCATTGTTTGGCTATGCTTTCCTCTGCTAGCAACATGGCTGCCAGAAGTTCTGGGTCTACATCTTATCCTTTCCATAATCCTGTCAAGAAAAGAATTTTTTCCCTAACATTTTGTAGAAAAGTCTTAGGACTGACTCAAATTCTCCCAGTATGGACTGTGTGCTCTTTCTTGGCCAAGAAGATAGAAGACACTGAATGGCTGTATCAGTACCATATAGTCACTGTGGGAAAGCCAAATATCATTTCAGCTCTATTCAAAACTCACAGAAGTGGGGGAGAGGTAGCTCCACGAAGAATACTGGGATGATATTACCAGAGTAAGAAAAATGGGATGCTGGCCAGGAAGAAATAAGAACTATTTCGCTGGTTCTTTATGTTCCTGGTACATAATGTTCCTCTGTGACATCACTGATTGTTACCAAACTTCTACTTATACATTCTTTGTGTTGATATGTATTGTTTCTCACCTGGCAACCTATTCTGTTGTTGGACAGCAATAGTTTTAAAGGTTCTTTCTTACATTGAATTAAAACTTGCTTCCTTGGATTTCAAAAGCATCTATCTGTCCATGCTCTATTCTCTGGAGTGCAAAATCTACCCTGTCCCACTTGAAAATGACACTCCTTTAAGAGCTTGTGGTCAGATATCATGCAAATCATGCTTCCCATCCAGTATTGTTATTTTTTCAATCATTTCTTAAGCGACTAAAGCTGCCAAAATGCAATATACCAGAAATGGATTGGCTTTTACAATGGGGGTTTATTAATTCACAAATTTACAGTTGTAAAGCCATGGAAAATGTGCCTCAACAGGACAATACTGATGGCATCTGGTGCTTCTCTGTCACATGGGAAGGCACATGGCCAGAGTCTGCTGGACCTCTCCTGGGTTTAGCTTCTGGTTTCCGTGGCTTTCTCCAAAATGTCCCTGGGCTTCTGTCTTAGCTTCTCTCTTAGCTGCTCCCAGGGGCAAACTCTGGATTACATATCTTAGCTTCTCTGAGTTCTCTTCAAAGTGTCTCTGCTTTTTATCCTCTTGAAAAGAACTCCAGTAAGATGATTAAGACCTACCTTGAATGGGTGGGCTCACATCTCCATGGAAACAACCTAATCAAAAGTTCCCACCCAACAATAGGTCTGCCCCCACAAGATTGGATTAAAAGAACATGGCCTTTTATGGGGTGCATAACAGACTCAAACCAGTACACAAGATTCCTAGACTTTCGTTACTTTAACTTAAGACATTTTCTGGTTGCTGTCCCTTTTACTAGGGTGTCATGAAAGTTTGCTTCTATAATGGTTTTGGGGAGATAAATATAACAACAAGGAAACAAAATTATACCATGAAGTAAAGACTATGCTTTTTGTTAACAATGACCCATCTTTCTGTAGGCAGAAATAGCAATAGAAATAGCAATTTGGAGGTAAGGAAGGTACAATAGACCTGCTTTATATTTTGTCATGAATAGAATGACCACAGTCTGGTTCACCTCAGACAGTTGCAAAATTCTTTCTTTTGGTCTGGTGTAATTATTAATGGTACCCCTTTCACTTTCAAAACATTATTTTGGTCACCCTAATCTTGGACAACCATATGTATAAATGTGCTCATGGTTTGAAACACACTGTGGCACATGTTCTGGCTCCATGCCAGATATAGGAAAACCTACACCATGTCCAAGTTTTTGGATTTCACCCAGGCAAAATGTGCTAGTTGAGCTGAGGAGTTTATATATTGGACAGGTATGTTCTCTTGGTTGATCAAGGCTGGGTAACAAGGCTTCAAAACTTCATCTACATATTCCAGTCATTCAGAGCACAGTGTGACATTCAGTACCTTGCCACATGGAACATATCCAAGGGGAAGGGCACGCATGGAGTCACAACACACACTATCACCTTGTGCCTGAAAGTCTTCTGTTTTACCATCACATTGTTAGTCTATTGACATGCAATCGCTTTTAGTTTAGTTGCATTCAACACAACTGCTGATATATTTAGGTTTGTAAGTACCATCTTAACTATTTGCTTTCTATTTATCTGAGTTGTTCTATGTTTCCTTACTTTCCTTCTTTGCCTTCTTTTAAATTGATTATATTTAAATTTTCCACTTTTCTCTTCCATTAGCTTGATAAGCACACACTCCTTTACTATTCTTTTGGTAGTTTCCCTAGAGATCGCAACATACACATCCTTGATTCATTAAATTCTAAGTTAGCACTTTTATCACTTCCCAGACCTTAAAACTTTATGACTTCATTGAACACTTTCCAACTTATATCTTATTTTGTGTAATTTAAGTCTGTGTATATATTTTAAACCTCATGAGAAATCATTATTGTTTAACATGATTAATTTTAATTTAAAATATTTATCCTTTCCTCCTGAGAATCTTTAAGTCTCCATCTGGGATGATTTTCCTTGAAGGATTTGTTGGAATTAGCTATCCTGTTATTACTGGAAGTAGAAGTCTGTCCACACAATTGCTTTGATCATCATAGATCACTTTGGCTGCTGCCTTTTGACTAGTCTGCCCCCCCAACACCCCTAAATGTAGGAAAGCTCAAATTGTACTTTTGTCATCTCATTTTCTGAATGCTGGAATTGGCCCAGGTGAAATGTGCATAAAATACAGGTAGTATTAAGCATTTTGATACATACTTCTAGGTGACTCCCAAACATATTGATATGCAACTAAACTTTCTCATTGAAAAGTAAGGGTGATACCCAGGACTGAGCACAACCCTTCTCCCAGAGTCTGCCCAGAATTAAGTGAGATATCTGGGCTCTCATTCTCATTTCTGAACACTGTGTTCCTATTTAGCAGTCCGTAATATTATTTTACCTTTCTGGTTGTTATACTCATGCTTGGTCCCTATAATCCTCATAGTTAACTAAAACTTACAGGCCTTTTTCACAAAAGCTACCAATGTGCCAGGTATCCCATAGGTATAAATGTGTTCTAGATTGTGAACTACTTGAGAGATGATGTTTTATTTGACACTGTATTCTTAGAGATTAGCTATGTACTGGGTGCCTAGAATATTTAATACATGGTTATTGAATAAGGGGTGAATAAATATAATTATTTTGTTTGAAGTTTTGCATTTATCCTTATAATGTATACATATAACTGGCACATATGTGACTCTTAAAAAGTGATATGGTTTTGTGCCTAGAAACAGTTCTCAAAGTGTTTTTCAAAATAGGCCTACCATTTCTTAGACAGTGCTTTGAAAGATTTATTATGAATTTTTAGCAAACAAAGGCCAAACAAGTGAAATTTGACTGTAAAAAGTCAACTAATAGAGTGTCCATGTGCTTACCACAGAGTTTTACAGGTAGTAAATATTTTAAAAATATGTGTTGAATGAAGACTATCTTCAAAATATTTAATTGTAACATGCATGGCTAAAAGAGATGCTGAATAAAATGAATTCAACAGATTTGGTCTTGGATGTCTATGAGCTTAATGTCATAACTAAGTGTAGAATCAGTCAAAAATTGGTTAAATAAAATGATTACAGAAAGTAGCAATCTAGAGTCACAGAATCATAGCCAAAAAATCTTAGAGCCCACTTAGTTCAACCCACTCTTTTTTGCACAGGAGGAAACTTGGATTAGAAAGAATAAACTTCTAGTCCAAGGTCACATGTTTAGTTATTTGCAGTAACAGGTTAGGAACTCAGGTCTTTAGACCATAAGTACAGGGATTTTATTTTTGGTTAATGGGAATTCTGTCTTTATGCGGTTAATCAGAAAGCCATTTTTAAAATCTTTAGTATTTTGTTTTGAAAGAGAAAAGCTTGGTCAACTGATTGAAATTTCAATGGCTTTATATTTCTGAATGCCTCTCGAGGAGTGTTCTAAATTTAAGGGGACCACATTCCAATCATCAGGTTTACCTATAGAAGTTGTCAAGGGGAAAGCAGATTGGGTGGGTGATATATATAGGCTGGCCAGTTAATTTATCACTGAAACCAAGACAATTTTGAAAGTGAGAAAGGGTGATCTTAATAAATATGCTATAACAATAGACATAGGCTAGGACTGTCCCTGGCAAATCAGAAGGTATAGTCACCCTAGCCAAATGTATACTTAATTTGTTATAAATTGCTTCCCAATTGGGAGCTGTGAGCAAGAATTCTGATATTGGAAGTTGTAGGCTATGGTGTGTTTGCTGATTAAGTATGTACCCTAAATAATAAACAACTTACAAGATTTGGATTTATTCCAAGCAAATTACACATCTAGAATTTATACAATTAGAAATTACACATCTACTATATCATTCAGGGACATCAGAGTTAGTAAATTTAACATGATTCAAGTCTCAAGTAGGTTGGGAAAAATACAACTTGTCTGAGACACCTCACCCCCCTTTCCAGTCCCATTACTAGTCATGAAAGCAATGCAAATGTTTTTGCTTCTTGACTTGGGTCACATTCCACTGTGGAATGATGTAAGAGTTTTAGCCAAGCATAGAATGGTAATGAGCAATTTTGGAGACCCAGTTCTAAAACCCTGCCTTTGGTCACATACAACTAGCACTTAGAATCTAAAACATGGTATCATTTGATTTGTGAGGTTAACTGCACACCTGTTTACTTTTGGCATATTTTCTGAGAGGTTAGATTAGAAAAGCAAATAATAGGTTATGGTCCACTTGTCTAAAAAAAAAAAAAATAGATACAAGTTCATGAGTCTTCCAGTATTTTTCCTATCACATTAGCATAAACAAGCTTGGCCACCATAGCTCTCCTCTGCACACTGCTGAGGCCTCTTAACTCCTACTCATAGCAGATAGTTCTCAATTTGACTGCTGCTCATAAGAGCCACCTAGGGGGACTTTTAGAAATCCTAATGCACAGGCTGCACCTAGGATCAATCAAATGATCACCATCTTGGATTTCAGTGTTTCTGATGGTGGAACCTAGGAATCAATATTTTTAAAACACTAGTGATAATTCTAATGTATGGCCAATGTTAAAAAGCATTACTGTAGAGTCATCCCCAGCTCTGGAATTGTTTAAAGACTGATTTAAAGAACTTTAGCCCAATGTTCTGAGGAGTCTGGAGAATTCAAAATCAAGTCATAAAATTTGTCTATCTTATCAGTTCCCAAACTGAGCTTCTAGAGTAGCAGGCTAAGATTTTAAAAAGAGGGAGAATTAGCTTTGGATTTAGGCATGCTTTATTTTAAAACCAGGATCAGGGATTTAAATTATCCCTATGACTTTGGACAATTGACTTATTCTGCATGAACTTCAGCTTCCTAATCTTTAAAATGGACCAAAACATCTGTTGCTGGTCTGCTGCTGTTGTTTGCCTTGATAATGAAACAAGCTCTCCTCCCCCACTTAAACTAGCTCTGGGAGTTTCCACTTCTAGAAATAATTAGTCCCCTGCCTTGATAACCTGATATTCTACCTTATTCATGTGGATTTCTCCTCAATGACTATAATCTCCCCTGACAATAGCTCAACAGTCAGATCTTCCTAATCTTACTTTCCATGCACACATACATTTTTGTGCCACCCCATTCTAGACTTCCCGTTTCTGGGCTTTTGCCACCTGACCAGAACCTCTTTCTCAATATCACTTACACCTATTGCCTACAAGCACACATACTGTGCACCAAGTTACATTGGCCTGACTAGCGCCTGTATTGGGTTTACTCATTCAAGCAATATTTATTGAGCAGCTACCAAATCCACGCACTGTGGCTCTGCACTCACAATGAAGTTACAGTATAGCAGGGGGAGATGCACAACAATAGCTGAAATGAGTGTAAGGAAAGGGAGAGTTCCACACATGAACCATTCCTCTATCCTGTGTTTTCTTTGAAGCTTAATTTACTTTTATGTGACAAAATAGGATCATTTTTAGAGAAAAAAATATTTTAATGCTTTTTTCTGGAGGGGGGATTGCTGGACAGAAAAATAGTGATAGGCTGTATTAAGTTATGTTGGATACTTGTGTTTTCTCTGCATGATAGGAAGGATTTGAATTATTTTTTTTAGTGTTTTAAGACTCATTTCCTACTCCTCGGCATACTGTAAGGACAACTTCAAATATATTTTGGGATCATGTAAGCAGACCTAAAGTGAACTCCATGCTTTTCCTCAGGAACAGTTCAGTATGTTCTGTGCTTAAGGTAACGTCAGGTTCTCTAAGAAGTAACTGACCTGGCTCAGTCTGTCAATTCCTTTTTTTCTTTTTTCTTTTATTTATTTATTTTTAACATTTTTAATTGTAAAATATAACATAAAAACAGAAAAGTGATAGCTTTCAAAGTATGATTTAACAAGTAGTTAGCAAATTTCAAAGAATGTTATGGGTTACAGTTCCACCATTTCAGTTATTTCCTTCTAGCTGTTCTAATACCCTAGAGACTAAAAGAATATATTTAAATAAATATTCAGTATTCATAATCCTTTGTTAAATCCTATCTTGTCTGTTGCTACTTCTCCCTCTCGTTTGATCACTTTCTTTGTCAATTTCTATAAAGAACTTGCAGGTATGTGAGAAACCAGTCTTGGAGAGAAAAGGAATTTGGTGGCCATTTTCATCAATCTACATTATGGAACAATTAGGAAGGATGTTATTTAAGTCACCCTTGTATTATCTTTCCATGACTATACTCATCTCTCTTCTGTGTGTTTCTAATTCTTCCTCTGTGTCTTCCCTGGCTGTCAGCAACTCTGTATTACATAACAGAGGGGTGAAATGACTGATTTTACAAGAGGCAATAAGGAAGTTGTATATGGCCTGTGAGGGTGGTGGTGATGATGATGATGATGATGATGACGACAACCATGAAGACCACTATTATTTTGGCACTTTACTGAATTCAGAAGTAATTTACTGCTCCCTGGGTACTCTATTTATGATCAGTTAACCTTGAGATTGTCCAGTTGGGTTTGTGGTGACCATGGCTGGCTTAGGAAAAGTTACAGAGGAGAATATGGTTAAGTTTAGTAAAATCTATCCCCTCCCCCTACACACACTCTTCTGTATTTGGGCTCCTCATGCTGGTTTCCTAGGGTGCCCTCTGCTGGGTGCCAAGGAGTTCTTATTCTGGGAGATAGACCGTGCCCCAGCTCACATTACAAACTTACCATTCTGTGCCACATGCCATCAAAAACGTAGTATTTGCTTTCCAAGTTGACAATCCAGGTAAAAGAATCCAAGTCAATGAGTTAATGTGCTTTATTGCAAAGTGGGAAAAGCCCACACCCCTACCAGATCACCTAAGTGTACTCTTCAACAGTGACTTTAAGGAGATAATTTTTTTTATTTAGCATCTAACTTGTTGGTGAGTAGTGGTGGGAATGTAGGCTATGTTCTGAGAAATCAAAGGGGAAAATATTTTCCAACAGGCAGGACCTTGTGATTTCCCTCATATTACATTATATGGACAGCTGTCTATTTCATGTCTCTTTATGGGCAACCCCATGCAGGTAATTTTCACCCTGCCAGCAGGAAGAAAATGAACATTGTTTACTTCTAAGTTTTTAAGAAGAATGCCTTGAGCTCTTTGGAGGATATTATCTAAATCCTAATAACAAGTAACTATGTAGCATTGTTTTGTGGATGAGTTTATCCCTAAGATGTGTGTAGGGTGTACACTCATTGGCAAGTTCTCTGCTGTCCTACGTACTTTCTTGTCTACTGAAATCAGTTGGGCAATCCCTGTCCGTAAGCATATTTCTCAAGAACTGGTTAGAGCCAGTCTTCATAAGAGGAACCTATTATGAAAGCAGCCCCAGAGGATATTTCCTCTATTGAAGATCTTGAAGGTCTACTGAAAGACGTACTTACTTGAAAACAAAAATTGCTTTCTTTTGGTTCCTACCTAAGACCCTTGAAAATCAGGGAGCCTTGAGCCTCAGTTAGAATTAAACTCCTCTATCCTCTCTATCCTCTTGCTTTTCTATTTTAACTCTCTCCTTTCCTGCTTCCAAAGAGGAAGAAAGTCTTCTTTCCTTTCCCATATCTTTTTCTCTCCAACTCTTAACCATCTCCACCCTGAATGAAGATGAGTGGCCAGGAAGGAGAGAAGAGGAGAAAAGGGAAATTCCCAGGACCACTTAGACACATATAAGCCAGGGACTAGCATATATTAAAATATAACACAGAGTATATGTAAATATAAATGTAGTATACTTTTTTAAAACAGCCCATTTGTTAAGTTCTTTGAACTTGAAGAAGCTTTCTGCTGGCTTGGCAGCATTTATATGTAACAAATAAAGATGTTTATTACTCCGTGAAACTTAACTTTATGCAATGTTTTACCTGATGAAACACCTCCCTGGTTTGATCAGATTCAGTCATACCAGCTGGGCCTTTAAGAGTCAGATGCTTTTCATTGAACTGAGAAAGAAAATGTTACAGATGAGGAATAAAGGTCTAGATTAGTTGCTAAATTGAAATAGAATAGACCATGCGTAAGAGTAATGTCTTTATATCATAAAAATCTTCAATATGTTGCAAAAGCTGAGCTAAAAATGCTGCAGTTGAGGCCTGCGTACTTTTTATGAAGCAGTGGACACAGTTGCTTTAAATGCACCCTATCAAAGCAGACAACCTATCTGCCTTAAAAAGACCACTGGTCTGTTTCCCTCCCTGTGTATGAGGATGGGAGAGATGCAGCTTAGTATGAGCTGGCAGAAGAAGACAGCTTCAGCTCTGGAGCTCACTGGCTAGCTATGGGAGTTTGAACAAGTCAGAGTAAGTCTGGATCTAAATTTTCTCACCTTTATAAAATGTGAAATCCTTTCTTCAAACAAACTCATGATATGCACATTACATGAGAGCAGACTGCCCAGATGGAGTTGGCTGGAGGTGGACAGACAAGGCCAGAAAGCCTTTCGGCCTGCTCTTCCTCCCGCTGACCCACCCCTCCCCACCCACTCCACCCCTCCTCCACTCCCTGGGCACTTCCATGACCCCCCAGGGCTTTGCTGAACACTTCTGGAAATCCCTGGAATTAGATGATCTCCACAAGTACTTCAAGGTTATTAATTCTATGGCTCTATGGAGTCTTTAATGAAAACTCTACAGAAGGAGAGAAAATAGTCAGTCATTTACTTCAGTTAGTTTTTATGAAGACTCTCTGATGACTACGAGATGATTAACAGGATGGCAAATCAGATTTCTACTGAAGCTGCCATAGAAATTGCTAGAAATTACTTTGTATATGTGTTTGTTGGAAAGAGAAGATCCCTCATGTCCCACACATCTCTATTTGCATTTAAATAGAACTTGAGGGGAAAAGTGTACTTATAAAAAATTTTGAAATTAGCTTTCCAGTCAAAGCAAAGTAATGTAACTTGGTTTACAAATATTTCTCTTCTTCTAAGAGCTCAGTATCAGTTGTGAGGAAGGTAATTCGTGGTGGGCCTGTATCTTTGGTGCCAGGGCAGCATCCCATCTCATCATTCCTCTCCAACTAGTAAGTTCCTTTGGAGTCAGAATTCTGTCCTTTAACAGAAAAGAGACTTATGTGGATGGGGAGATTCTTTTCAAGCTTTACCTCAAGGTAACAAGAAATGGGGAGACTAACACATCTGAAATTATAAATACTACCATTATTGCTAATTTCTGAGGAGTAATTCCTAAATGTCTGTCATTTGAGTAATGCTTTCATGACTTTTGCTCTGGTAGGTCTGACTCCCTGTGTGAGCCCCTGGCCCCCAAGTGTCTTGAGAACTCCACACGGCATTTTGTTTGACCTAGGACAGCTGAGGTTTGACCTACTCTCCTTGTAATATCAGATGCTAACTGTAATCTATACCTGAAACTACCTCCTCCGTGAGACTCCCTGAGATACTGTTATCTCTACAATCCTCCCCTGCTCCCTGTTGATTACAATCAGCCCCTCCCTACATTGCATGACCCCCGCTCCCTGCATTATGCTCTCATACCCACTGGAATGTCGAGTCCTTATAACCAGCTTATTCAGCCCTTTAGTCCTTTGGCTACAAAAGCTCTCTTGGGCCGTGACACTGCCTGTACTATTATTTATTTTATATTTTTCTTTTAAAACATAATTTTTAATTAATTGGACATAAAAGGAAAAGGCTTTTCTTTTAAGTGAACTTGCGTTCTAAGTGCTCTAAAAATAACTAGAAGTACTGGGTTAAAATATACCTGAGGTAGTTTCAGGTATAGATTACAGTTAGCATCTGTAATCTATAAAATTAAAACGTAAACTGAAAATTAAAATGCATTGCTAATTCCATAGGAAAATAAGGGAATTCCCAGGGTTCAAAAGTAACTTTCGAATCCATCCACTGCTTTGTATCTCCCCTGCAGGCCTCTGTCAAGCCACTATTATCTTTCAACCTGGACCACTATAATAGGTCTTACCTCCCCAAAACAATACTCCTCCAAACCATTCTCCAAGTTGCAGCCACAGGGGGCTAAATTTTTTAAATGCAAAGCTGTACAATTAACTTCCAATTTAATTCTCTCTGTCTTCTGCCTTGCTGTTAGCATGAAGACCAAAATCTTATCATGGTCTAAAAGTTTCCTTACTGTCTGACGTCTGCCTACTTCTCGGTCATAGCCGGACTCCACATTGGCCCTCTCTCTGGGTCTCTGCACAAAGAGATTCCTCTATTTGAAATAATCTGCTCTCTCCTGCCCCAGCTTTCAATCTATTCTTCCATCCGTCAAAGCTCTGCTTAATGCCACTTCATTTAGAGGCTTCCCCGATTTCTCACCCCACCTCCACAAATTAAGGCAATTTAATTATATTCTGCCATAGTTCTCTGTACTTCTTATCTCTAGCATTTATCACAATTCAAATTATAGGAATAATTTAGGATTAGCTTGTTTCATATATGTCTTCCGTACAAATATAAGCTCCGTGAAGGTAGGGACTTCATCTTTCTCGTTCTCTACAATATTCCTTGTATCAAACATGATATCTTCCATGGATACATAAAAAAAATATTGACAGAATGAGTGAATAAGTTATCTATATGTACATCTGGCTAGAATTGATAGTGTATTGTCTCTACCTCACTTCCTTTTCTCCAGCCATTACTCTAGTATAAGGCAACAAGCTTTTTAAATAGAAAAATAACAATTTCTTTTAAGAGTAGCATTGGCCTGTTACAAGTTTTCTTTTAGCCTTTCTTCTAATGCACAGATAAAGAGTTTTTATTCCATGCTTCTCTGACAAACTTCTATCATTCTTCTGCAATATTAAAATAAATATCTAGGAGTTAAACTGAAAAATATCAGTATTCAATGGATTTCCTTTGATTTACCTGAGTAACACAGTTCCTGGAGATGTATCTCTAATTTTTGAAACATTCTTATTACTGATGGACTGACCTTTATTAAAGCTCTTATTTAAAATAATTATGGGTGAATATCAGTAGAAATAGTTCAACAAATTTAATTATTGAGGTTTTTCTCTGGTCAGTGGTTGTGGTTGTTACAATTGATTTTACGTTAAAACCAAAGCAAGTGTGTGGCTGTAATTGAGATATTTGATTTTTGCATTGTAAGTAAAGCATATGTGTGCATGCGTGCATATGACTAGCTCCCCAACTCTAGCAGAGGCTAACTTTATAAAGATTTCCCTTGCCTATAGTCCTTTTATCAATTCAGATATTAAATTGAAGATTCCTCAACAGACTTTCAATTCTTCTAAGACCATAATTAATTTTTTCCACAGACTATTCTACCCCATGAAGAACAGTCCAGAACTTTTAACCATTCCACAGAGACCTAATTTCCACTCTCCTAATAATCTCTCTGGTTCTCCTCTGAATCTCTATAGGTTCTCCATGGGCTTTTATTTCATGAATTATTGTCTTAGTTTGCCTAGTGCTGAGAATTGTAAGATCTATTGTCTTTCATTCACTCATGCATTTGACAACTATGGGTCTTGCCTGTGATAGAAATAAAAAGCAGTGCCAAGCTGTGGCAATGACTGGATGACTGTTCACCAACACCATTTCCTTTACTTCTGAGGTGCACAGCTAGATCATCTTTCCCAGTCCATGTGCATGAGGCGAAACGCATGTGGGCTGAGGTGAGGTATGACACTAGCAGCCTGGGCCCATAAAACTTACTTCCCTTTCTTCAAAGTAGCAACAACTGGCTGAGCCACAAGATGGAACTCGGGACTCCAATTCATGCTTGGAGTAGAGTCATCTGAAAATTAGGAACATCTGTTTGGTTTTCACATGGGTAAGAAACAAAGCTCTATTGTGTTACCTACTTAGATGTAAGAGTTTATCTCCTGCAATAGCTAGCATTGCCCTAAATAATATTCCTTTGGAAAGGAGCCATGTAAAAGATTACAGTTTATGTAGTTTCTTTAATGTAGCAGTGGTGGTTTTTTGGGGGTCCCCCAAATTTTATTTTGATGAGGTTTCCCATTGAATTCTACCTTATCATTTGGTAAGTGATAATGATTTCAATGCATATAGGTAATTATCAGGATGTATTGGATTAGGAAAGATTGGAAGTAGAGAAAACAGGAAGCGATTGATATTCTTAGCTTAATGCAGAGTCAGAGGAAGACAGAAGGGAGAATGAATTCAAGAAATGGATTAAACACTAAAGTGGGGGCTTAGGTGGAAGCAAACAGAGATGACCTAAATTCTTTATCTCAGATGAATAGTAAATAATGATGCTCTTCATCCAAGAAGGGCTCATGATATGGGAAGAAGAAAAGGTTTTGGGGGAAAAAAAGTTCTGTTTTCAGTATGCTGATTTTAAGATGACCACAGCACATCCAAGTGGAGATGACAAGCTCTCATTTGGAAAGAAATCCAGGCTCAGTCTCACAAATATCAAAACAAGGAGAAGATAAATTGTAGAGTGTCATCAGTGTATAGAAATTGCAGAAAAATCCTGAATGAAAGCCAGAGATGTTGTCCAGGGTGAGTAGAAAGAAAGGAGGGCCAAGTACAGAAGCTTAGGGGACACATGTATTTCAACACCCCACCAAATAGAAGACATAAAAGAAGAGATTAAAGGAGCAGGAAGAAAATGACTTGAGAACATGGCTGAGTGTCCAGGGCAGTGCTGTCACAGCAGGCGATCAAGCACTTCAAATGCTGCCGTGTGAGGACCAGAAGAAGCTTCCTTATTTGTTAACAGAGAAGTCCTTGGGGACTTCCTGGGAAGTCAGTGGTGGGAGTGGAGTCCAAATTATGGTGAGTGAGAGGGAAGCGTAGATGCAGAAGAATCAAATGTCACTACGTTTTTTAGAAGTTTTGCAATAAGCCTGGTGATTGAAAGAAATGCAGGATAGAGGAAAGATTCCCTTAGGAAGAAGAAACATTTGAAAATACCTGTAAGGATTGGAGATGGCTGCAATGAAGAGGAAGGCACTGAAGATGAAAAAGCCTGGGGATAACAATTGTGAGGCAAACTCTTTAATGAGCTATGTGATGTTTAATTTTATTTGTCAATTTGGCTAGGCTATGATATCCAGTTGTTTGAGCACACACTAGCCTAAAATGTTGCTATAAAGGTATTTTCTATATGTGATTAGCAATTACAAAGTTTGACTTTAAGTAAAGATTACCTTTTATTTCGATAATCACTTGAAGGCCTTAAGAGAAAGAAAAAAAAGAGACCTCCTAGAGAAGAAGAAATTCTGCCTCAAGATTGTAACATAGAAATCCTACCTGAGTTTCCAGCCCCCATGTATCCTTTTGGTTCTGTTTACCTGGAGAACCTTGACTGATTCAAGCCATGCCGTATAAATGTTTGCATTGCTCAGAATCATTTTGGCAGCTTCCAGAACTTTGGCTGTGAAATGCATCCATTTCTAACTACAGATGCTAAGAGGAAGCGCCTTCTGCTCTAATCATTCTGTAAGGCTTAGAGTTAACGGGATCACTAGCATAAAAACTGAACAAGGGGAAACATTCTCTAGCAAGAGAGGTGTAAACTCAGCCTATGCGTTAAACATCAATTTATTGAGTACACCTCAGTCATCTGAAAAAGAACACAATTTCAATAATTTGAAGTTAAATGAGCTTAATGTAGAGAAATTAATGATGAAAAGACTGATTTAGAGCCAACTATCACAGTGTTTTCTACAATTCTACTCACATCCCCGAAGACATGTATCTGAGGTATAAACCAAATGTGTTTTTCCTTGCTTGTTTTGTGAATTAATGGTGAAGAAAATAAGTCACTTCTCATGGGAAAAATAATTCTTTTTAGACTATCCATAGGTGCATATTACTTCATTCTTACTTTCCAAAGTGTTGTCCAAGAGCCTTTTATTTTTATAATTAATAATTTAAAGAAAAGAGACTAGATGGTTTTCAATACCATTAGCTTTCTGTGTCATTTCAGTCATGTCAATAAGTTAAACAATTTTTTCTTTCAATTTTGTCTCTACTCTTCTATGTTTAGAAGAGGTTTTCTGTTACCTACCTGCTTTCCTGGAGTAGACAGTTAATAAGATGGCTTTTATCCTACTTTTTGAATGCTTGATAAAACAAGAAGTGACAAGGACCTTTGAGTCAGAGAATTCAAGTTTGATTCCCAGCTCTACCTTATGCTAAAACCCGGATTCCCAACTTGTAAGAAAGGAATAAAAAATATATATACCTCCTTACTGGCTATTGTGAGATAGTTTCTGTGGCAAAAGTCTGATACAAATATTAGATAATTTTGACTTCCAAGTTCTAAAAACCAGTAATGTGTTAATAGCCTTAATTGACTTGGGGAAAAAACTCATTTCTGCAGACAGTATCTGCATATCTGTGTATCTATCTGTCTATTTATCTGCAGAGAGAGAGAGAGGAGAAAATTTTCACTAGATAAACAACAAAAATCAACAAGCAGCAGGAGAGAGAATGGATCCATGGATAGCAGTACTTACAGCCAAGCTGCAGCCCAGCAGGGCTACAGTGCTTACACCGCCCAGGCATCTCAAGGATATGTACAGAAGACCCAGGCACACAGCAACAAAGTTATGAAACTGATGAACAGCCCACTGATGCCAGCTAAACCCAGGCTCAGACCACTGCAACCTAAGGGCAGGCCAGACCGCCTATGCAACTTCTTATGGACAGCCTCCTACTGGTTATACTACTACAACTGCCCACAGGATTACAGCCAGCCTGTTCAGGGCTATGGCATTAGTGTTTATGATATCACCACCACTGCCATCACCACCACCCAGGCCTCATGTGCAGCTCATTCTGCACACAGCACTCAACCTGCTAACCCAACCTATGGGGCGCAGCCAGCAGCCACTGCACCTGCAAGACCGCAGGAGGGCAGCAAGCCTGCCGAGACTAGTCAACCTCAGACTAGCACAGGGGGTTACAACCAGCCCAGCCAAGGATACAGACAGATTAACTACAGATATCCTCAGGTTCCTGGGAGCTATGCCTCGCAGTCAGACACTGCACCTCCATCCTATCCTCTTACCAGCTGTCTTAGTTTGCTAATGCTGCAGAATGCAAAACACCAGAGATGGACTGGCTTTTATAAAAAGGGGGTTTATTTGGCTATACAGTTACAGTCTTAAGGCCATAAAGTGTCCAAGGTAACACATCAGTAATCAAGTACCTTCACTGGACGATGGCAAATGGTGTCCGGAAGACCTCTGTTAGCTGGGAAGGCACGTGGTTGGCGTCTGCTCCAAAGTTCTGGTTTCAAAATGGCTTTCTCCCAGGACATTCCTCTCTAGCAAGCTTGCTCTTCTTCAAAACATCACTCACAGCTGCACTCCGTCCAGTCTCTTTGAGTCAGCATGCTTTATATGGCTCCACTGATCAAGGCCCACCCTGAATGGCTGGGGTCACACCTCCATGGGAGTATCCCACCAAAGTCACCACCCACAGCTGGGTGGGGCACATTCCAAACAAATCTAACCAGCACCAAAAGGTCTGTCCCACAAGACCACAAAGATAATGGCATTTGGGGGGCACAATACATTCAAACTGGCACATTCCACCCCCTGGACCCCAAAATGACATTATCTTTCCAAATACAAAATACATTCATTTCATCACAATATCACAAAAACTTGAACCATTTCGGTAACAAAAGTTAAGTACAAAATCCCGTCAAAATCAAATATAGGAGTGGTCAGTCCTAAGGCATACTTTTCCTTTAGCTTGGATCTGTGGACTTAGAACAAGTTATATGCTTCCAATATACAAAGGAGGGACATTCATAGGATAAACATTTCCATTGCCATAAGGAGAAAGAGTAAGGAAAACAGGGTTAACAGGACCAAAACAGTTCCTAAAACCTGCAGGACAAACTCCATTAGATTTCAAAGTCTGAGAGTCATTTACAGAATGACGTTGCATCCTTGGGGCTTGAGAGAGCGGGAGTCTAACCCTTCCTAAGGGCCTTTTCGGCAGCCCTTTCCTCTCCAAACACTTAGGTGAGTGCTCCAACATACCCACACATTGGGGAGACCACCTTCTCGGCCCCACCCTCCTCAAACATCGGGGCAGCTCCTGGATTCCCTTCCATCTCCGGGACATACGCTCAACCCCTTCAGAACAGTGGGGTGGCAGCCAGGCTCTCCCCAATTCTCTGGGAATGTGCTCCAACCTCTTTGGGACCTGAGGTGGCAAAACTCTTCCAGAGCATCGAGGTGGAATGCCCACCCTCGACCTCTGGGGCAAACTCACCCTTTCCATGCATGTGGGCTGCTCTGCTCTCCCAGCCCGAGAACTCCTGACTCCAGACCTCAACCTACATGGCTCTGTCTTTGAAGAGATTTTTCCTTTAGTTTGTTCCTTGTCTCTCTCCTCCAGTCCCAACTGGCAGCGGCTCTGTCTGTAAAGATCTTGCAAAAATTCTGTTGGCTTCACATGAAGCATGCAGGGGTCAAAGCCATCAGACAACAGGAGTTTCCACAAATCCCTTCTGGATAATTCCATCTCCGATCTTGGCTTGTACTGAAATGGCGGCTGGGTTCCATGTTTGGTTACATCCTCATGTTGGGCTGTAGCTTCTGGGATTCCACCCCCTGGAAGCCTGTACTTTTCCAAGCCATCAGCTTCTGGTTTCTTTGAACCCAAGAGTTCAGTTCTAAGTTTATCTCTCTCTGCTCGCATTTTACTATAAGCTGCAAGGAGAAGCCAGGATACCTCCTCCACATGTAGTCTGGAGATCTCCTCAGCTAAGTATTCCAGGTTGTTGCTTCCAGATTCTTCCTTCCATCTGACACCAGGACTTAATTTTGCCAAATTCTCTGCCACTTTATAACAAGGATTGCCTTTCTTCCAATTCATAACAACACATTCATCATCTCTGTTCAAGGCCTCGTCAGAAGTATCTTTAGAGTCCATATTTCCACAAACAGTCTCTCTAAAGCAGTTTTGGCCTTTTCTATCAAGCTCCTCACAAGTCTTCCAGAAACTCCCCATTATCCATTTAAAAAGCCGTTCCAACATGTTTGGTATTTGCAAACTCAGCAGCAAAAACACCCCACTTCTCTGGTACCAAAATCTGTCTTAGTTTGCTAATGCTGCAGAATGCAAAACACCAGAGATGGACTGGCTTTTACAAAAAGGGGGTTTATTTGGCTATACAGTTACAGTCTTAAGGCCATAAAGTGTCCAAGGTAACACATCAGTAATCAAGTACCTTCACTGGACGATGGCAAATGGTGTCCGGAAGACCTCTGTTAGCTGGGAAGGCACGTGGTTGGCGTCTGCTCCAAAGTTCTGGTTTCAAAATGGCTTTCTCCCAGGACATTCCTCTCTAGCAAGCTTGCTCTTCTTCAAAACATCACTCACAGCTGCACTCCGTCCAGTCTCTTTGAGTCAGCATGCTTTATATGGCTCCACTGATCAAGGCCCACCCTGAATGGCTGGGGTCACACCTCCATGGGAGTATCCCACCAAAGTCACCACCCACAGCTGGGTGGGGCACATTCCAAACAAATCTAACCAGCACCAAAAGGTCTGTCCCACAAGACCACAAAGATAATGGCATTTGGGGGACACAATACATTCAAACTGGCACACCAGCTATTCCTCTACATAGCCAGCAAGTTATGATCAGATCAGTTACTCTCAGCAGAACACCTATGGGCAGGTGAGCAGCTATGGTCAACAGAGCAGCGGTGGGCAGTAGCCTCCCACTAGTTATCTGCCCCCAAAGAATAAACGTCGGTGTTTGTTGATTTTTTCTATTGCTTATTTATTATTTTATTGATTTTTCTTATTCATTCTTTCTTTCTACTTACTTGGAATTTGTTTTGCTCTTATTTTTATATCTAGGAATGTTATATTTTAATTGGCAGTTTTTTCTTTTTGTATTACAAAAATATCAGGGCATTTTAAAATCAGAGGTGTTTTAGATTTGATGAAATAGTATTATTTTTACAACTACTCAATTTACAGTTTTTTGAAAAATATCATATCCTTATTGGTTTAAAGACATGGGAGTAATTTCCATAAAGTTCAAAAGAACCTCAGAAAACCTTAGAAAACAATATTTTAAAAATAAATTAAAATTGTCAAAGTATATAAACACATAATACAGATATTAATTAACATAAGAAAAGATACAAATCAAATTATAAAAATGACAAATAAAACATATTTTCTCTTATTACTTAGATTTCTAAAACTAAAAGAGATCAACAAAACCTACTGTTGGTAGTTATGAGGGGGAAATACATATTCTTATATATTTTTGCTGTTTTTTTTTAAAAACATGTATCAACACATAAAATATACAGTTCCTCCTATCCAAGAGTTCCAATTATTAATCCATTTAGTAAATATTTCAGAATTTACCATTTAGGACAATGACTACAGAAGTGTGAATAGATATAGTCCTTAGGATGGCAATGACAATGTTGTGTTTAATAGTCAAAAATCAGAAATCACTTACAGGCCTATCAGTTGAGGTCTTTAAATAATTAGAATACATCTGAACAATGGGAAATTTTGATGTGGATATGAATAAAGATTTAGAAGCATTTCCACAATCTATTTTTAAGTGGAAAAGTGAGTTATAGATAAGACAGTGCAATAGCAACATCCTATTTGAGTAAAATTGTTTGCTTATAAGCATATGTAAATAGGTGCACATTTCTGAAGGAGTATTCAACAAAATGCTAATGATTATGACTGGGTAGTGAGATCTAAGGTGTTTTTTTTTTTATCTCTTTTTGTACTTTTTTGTATTTTTGTGTATACATTTACAAACAATAAAACAATTCAGAAAAAATTTTGCAATTTTTAGTAATAATTCATGACAACTAAGTGGAGGTGAGCTCTCAGGTGTCAGGGGGCACTGAAATTTAGTATTGATTTTTTTCCTCTTAAGTCCCTACAGTTGCATGCTTCCATTTTTCTGGGTGGGGTAAAATCAGTGCCCTGTGGAATATCTGTTCCCTACCTCTTTTACTGTCAGTAAAATGTTTATTCAAAACTTTTAGTGATTCCCAACTGCTCACTGCAGTGGTTCTCAAACTTTGGTGTTCATCTGAATCACCAGGAAGTTGTTAAAACTACAAAGATCTGGGTCCCTCCCTGGAAATTCTGATACAGTATCTTTAACTGTTACCTGTTGAAGTCCTCAAATCACTGGCAAGATAGTACCAAAAATTCTCAATTGGACAATAAAGGCCCATACAAATATTACTCCAACTCATGCATCCAATTATGATGCCCAAAATCCTCTAGCCAAGTTTTTCTCCCCACTTTCTTCCAAATATATGATGCTCATTCTCCCCACTGTGCTTTACTGCCATCAAATTACATTGCATAAACTGCTGTCTCGCTGTTTTTTTCTACTTAGCAAAATTTTTTCCTAACTTCCAAGGTCCTGCCTCTATACCTGAAATTCTTCAGAAAAATCCAACACACACTGGATGTGTTTTTGAAATTTTTTACATGATGGATTTTGAATTTCTTTATAAGAATCACTGTTTATTTAACTGCTTTATCTGTATATATCTTGCCTCTCACAATATCCTGGAAACATAGTTTATATTTTTTTGGTGTGTCTCACAATTTTCATCTTTCTCCTTTATACATAGCCATAGAAATACACAATGCACTTCTCTAAGAATTTAACTGACTATTCTTGCGCACTAGTCCAAGCTTTAAAATTACTAATACTTGAATATGGTAAAGGTAGTTGCCTCCAGGATTTCAAGGTCACTGATTAGACTGACCAAGACTCTGCTGCCTGAGTACAGTTCAGTGGAGCTACCAGAGATTGTAGGTATTGTTAGGGTTATGATGCTGTCCTCTGCAAGAGACAAACCCCTAAAATCTTAGTGGGTTCTACACAGTAAAGATAAATAATTCTCTTTTACATCCTGGTCTGGTGCAGATCTGGTGGCCTTCCACTATGTTGTATGTATACCGTTGCACCAATTACCCCCAACATTACCGAGGCAGGGGAAGAGTTGGAAAAATGGGGTGTTTTTAAGGGGCCATCCCATTTGCAGAGCTAGTCATGTGGCATAGATCTAACTGTAAGAGAGGCTGGGTAATGTGGAAAGCACATGGGAATTTTTTGTGCAGTAGTAGTCTCTGTCGTCTCATCCAAACCTCACCTTTTCTTTCTTTTTTTTTTTTTAAATTAAAATGGGGTGGAGATGCCTTAGAAATTTCCTATCACAGCCTCTTTAAGACAAAGAGTATTAGCAAATTCACTTCCCACCTCAATGGATTCCCTAGGCAAAATGTGTAGTAGAAAATAGAGACAGTGTCAATGTGGGGACACAATCATAGGTTCAGAGCTGTATAGATGCCAACTGAGGCTCTGCATTTTAGGCATCCTTAAAGTTCTGTGGAGATTTCACTAGGAGTGCAATGGCTGGATGCTGCTTGCCTGTGGCTTCTCAACTATCCCAGAGCCGGGATCAGCTGGCCACTGAATCTGGGCTTCTGGCTCAGCATCCTCTCACTCGTGATGAAAGGAGCCACCTTGACCCTGGAAAAGTGATTAGCAATCGGCTTGCTACTCATTTAAAATGGAGTGGGTACTTTTCTTCAGTTATCTGGATTGAGAAATAAGAATGGACAGGTACAAGTATTCATTGGAAAATGAGATATTTTTCAGGCCTTTGTGGTCCTCAGAAGAAAAAATAGATACTGAATGTCCTGTTGTGTAACACATACCCTGGGAACACTGTACAATATTAATATCTCCAAGCCTTACTGCAGCCTCATTGCACCTTTTCCCCAAAGTATGGTCACAAAATCAAACAGGGTAGGTCAGCCTATTTGCAATTTTGCTTGGCTGGGGAATTTAAATAATTTAAAATTAACTGGTTTCATTTTAAGTTTGATTTAGACTCACTCTGTTACATAATCCAGCTGGCAGTTTCCTGCAATTGCTCTCCAAGCAGTAATAATCGTCACAATATTACCTTTCACTCACAGCAGGTGTCTCCGAGGAGCTCCAGCACTAGAATTCTGCTTGGCGGGTGGAAATACGGCCCTTTAATGTTCTCAGTGCATTGAGGAACAACTGAAACATAACTGTGAGGATTGGTAACCATTTTATGACATGGCTATTGCATTATCTCTATAGTTGTAATAGCATATTATTGGCTACCATTCACCAGTAGATTTTTATGGCTCGGAGTCATCTAATTGTGGCAGGTGGAATTTGAGTCTCTTTAGAGAACTGACAAATTCTACAACCTGTGGCATTGCTCTCTTTACATTTATAGCTTGGCCTTTTTCAGAGATAGTGAATGGATATGACAGGGAAGAAAACTCCTCTTTTGTGGGTACTGTTCAGGAGCTGAATCTGATTCAAAACCATAGTAATTTCTTGCCCACGCCAAGCAAACTCACTACTTTTTTTCACATTGGAAGTTAGAACTATGCCCAGTGCCCAGATTAGCAAGGGGAGTATCTCCAGTCCCTCCACAGATGATTTTTTTTAACTTTCTAACATAATCTATGGATAGAAATATTCTGGTAGTTTCTACTTTTTTTTTTTAATTCATGCTTTTTGTTTATTGTCCAACCCCACAGTAGTATGAAAACTCCACAAGGATAGGGAACTTTGTTTTATTCAATGCTGGATTCCCAGCTCTTAGAACAGTGCCTGGCAACAAAATATCCAGCACCCAACAAGGTAAAATTCACATTGTCTGGCATCCAATCAAAAATTCCTTAGTGTGCCCTGGGGGCAAGTACTGACCTCCATCACACCCAGCAACTCCCAGAAGTTCTGGCTTCCCCGGCAGCTGCTAGGGGGGTCTGGGTGACATAACTCTGAAGTATAGGGTGGGGCAAAGTTTGTATGTTTTGAAATATTTTGTTGAAACCTGGACATTTTATATTTTAATGTGTTTATTTCTGCAGTTTAGACTCTGAGGCATATGTTCCTTAAGCTTGTATCCAGCTGGTGCTATAACAAGCTTTCCTTACCTTAAATGCCAGGAGCTAACAAAAAAAAAAAAAAAAAGAAGAAGAGGAAGGAGTGGGAGGAAAAAACCACACCGTTCCCAGTCTTTGCAGATTGACCTGTGCCACTGCTCTTCTTTAGGGCTTATCCATACACTGAGTTTGGAGAATAGCTCCAGGACAAAGCTTAGAACCTCCCAGATCCTTTCAACATGTGAGTCTTGTCTAGGACATGCATGTGTTGTCCTAGAAATTCCCTCTTTTACACATATATGAATGTCCCTTCTTCTCTAGGAAACCATTTCCTCACAGTCTTGGGCACTGAACCGTAGATCCTCCAGCCAGCAATCCCTTGCCCCCGGGCAGCATGACTTGAGGCTTTCCCACAGCTTTCTGCAGGAGAGTCTGTGAGGTGCCTTCTACAGGCAGAGCAAGTTCTGGGATGGAGAGCCCCTCAGGCCACCACCAGACAGACTGGGCCAGATATGTTCCCAGTATCTGCTGAGGGTTACTCTGCTCCCTCCAGAAACCCAAGGTCCCCACAAGCCTGATGGGCCGGCCGGGGTGCCTTGAGATCCTACCATTTTCAAGTTGCCTTTTCCTTGATTTGGCTTTCATCCTGTGACTGCAGTCTTTTGACTGTTTTCTGGAGCTTTGAGAAAGATGTTTCTACCGGTTTTTACTAGTTGTTCAAAGATTCTGTGGTGGGGGTGTGGTGGGGGTGGGGTGTGGTGGGGGTGTGGTGGGGTGGGGTGGGATGGCGCTCAGGAGGCAGAGGCCTGGTTCTTCTCACTCCTCCATCTTGACCTCGGCAGTCTGGTGGGGCAAACTTTGGCCAAAAAGAGAGAGGAGGCAGGAAAGAACTGGCAGATAATTAACTCACTCTTCCTCTCCCATAACAAGACAGTTCCCAGACACAGTAATTCCAGAGTCTCTCCAGGGGATCCCATGTTGACAAGTTGTGTCTCTGCGGAGCTGTGGCCAGCTCAGTAATGCACCACCTTACATCTGCCTTCCCTCCTTTCCTGCCTCTGGTGGGTTCTTAATTGATCTCCTTGTTCCTGACTAGACCCCTGTGATCTATTTGTGACATAGATTTTTGAAAAATCTAAATCAGAGTATATCACTCCCTTGCCCTGTTCAAAATCCTCCAATAACTTTCCATAATACTCTGAAAAAATATGCCATGGACTTCAAGATTCCATGTAATCCTGACCCTTCTTCCTTTTTTTAGTTGCTCCTTGGCTCACTTCTTCCCTGCCAACTGAAATTTCTAGCTATTCCTCAGGTACGTCAAGTTCATTTCTCCCTCAGGGCCTTTGTAGTTACTACCTCCTCAGTCTGGAACAAGTTTCCAGATTTTTGAATGGCTTGCAGTCTGTCTTCATTTTTCCTCTTCAAAGTTGTCACCTTCTTGAGGAAGCTCCCCAGTTCTACAATCTTCCCTAACTCTTTTTACGCTCATCAGTTTATCTATTCTACCTTAAAAGCACCCCTTATACAGAACTTTGTTTTGTTTTGTTTTTCTCTATATATTCCTAGTGACTAAATAATGCCTGAGATAGAGTAGGTGCTCGATTAACATTTATTACCCCCCACCCCCCCAAAAAATGGAGGCCAGCCTCACCGAGGGGCTGGAGCATGTGTGGAGCAGCCAGGTGGCTCAAATCAGCCCCAGAGCCTTTGGAACCATCAACATGAATCCCATGGTCGTGGTCCGTGGAAGTTCGGCCAGCAGTGTCTCCAAGGACCAGAAAGAACGAGAATGACCGGGATAGTCAGAGCCCCAACAGTGGGTTACAGCATCCTCAAAGAAGGAGGGAGCATGGTTGATGCTGCAGAAGGAGCAGTGAGCACACTAGAAAAATCATTACATGTTCAATGCAGGTTGTGGATCTGGTTGAATGTAAATGGTGAATTTGAAATGGATGCTAGTATTACAGATGGAAAAGGTCTGTCCACAAAAGCAGTTTCTGTAGTCTGCTGTATAGCAAATCCCATTAAACTGGTGTGTCTTTTATGGAAAAGGCATCTCATTGCTTTCCGACTGACCAAGGCACAGCAAAATTTATAGCTGCCGTGGGGATGCCAGAGATTCCTGGAGAGCAACTGGTAACAAAGAGAAGCAAAAAGTGCCTGGAAAAAGAAAAGCTTGAGAAAGGTGTTAAAAAATCAGACTGTCAAAAACAAAACAAAAAAACGTGGGAACCAGGGGTGCTGTTTCCTTGGACTGTGAAGGGAATGTAGCTTAGGCAACTGCCTCGGGGAGTCGTTAATAAAATGGTTGGCTGAGTTGGCAACTCACGATGTGTAGACTCTGGAGGTTTTCACTGGAACCATTTCAACCACAGGGCATAGAGAAAGCATCCTGAAAATTAATATGGCCAGATTCACTTTTTTCCACACAGGGCAGGGAGAGACATTAGAGGAGGCCACTGACCTGTCATCGGGTTATAGGAAGTCAAGGCTTAAAGATTTAGGTTGTATCACCTTGTCAACAAAACAGGAGACTGGGCAGTAAACTGGACCTTCGCATCCATGCCCCTAGCAGCCACAAAGGATGGCAAGCTGCACTCTGGAAATAATGTTGATGAAACTACTACCACCTACCTGCCCTAAGCCCATGGGAGATTGTATTCCAGATGATAGCTTGGAGGTAAAGTGTGGTTTTCTCGTATGGAGACTTAACTTAATCAATTAGATCTAGAAACAGGAAAAATATGCAGTCTGTCACTCATTTTGTTGCCTTGTATCTGAATGAATGGTTGAGAAGTAGGTTTTGATGTGGTGAGACAAATGCCTGTATTGAGAACAAAATAAGACTGCTGAAGATGATAAACTCTAGTGAGCCTTTCTTGTGAACAGCCCTCATGGCTTTAGGTCAGAAAGAAGAAATGACATGGTATTGACTTGACAGAAACCGTCTCAGTGCAGGGAGTGCCTTTTGGAATCGGGAGACCCAGAGCAGGGACAGAATCTGTGGGTTTGGAAGGTGCCCGGATCCAGAGGATACCCTGCTCCCCGGGGCTCTCTTTGTTGCAGACTTTCCAATAGGACCCAGTTAAGGAGGCAAGGTGGGAAGGAGAGAATCCAGTGGAAGTTCTTAAAAGTAAGACAGGAGCAGCAGCAGACTAGCTAATGGGAGAAATCCAGAAGACCCCAACTATGTCATAGGGTTCATTTTGAGTCAGATAAAATAATCATGATAATTATCAGGTAAAATAATGAAAATCTTTCAAGAGAGATGTTCCTCATCTATGAAAGGATAAACTGATTTGTCTTAAAAAGTTCAAATCGTCTCTAACCAATGTAGACATATTTCCAGAAGCTCCCTGACAGCTGGGGACAAAGGGTCATAGTAGAGACTGACCAGCTCTATAGTTCCTGGAAGTCTGGGGGTTTTCTGCTCACTTTGATCACAGTGTCCTCACAATGGCCAGCAGAGACAGCTTCCACCTGTCACAGACTCTCTGGGTCCTCGTTTAGTGAGTAATCGGTCCTGTCACCTCACCAGTCTCTCTAATGGCAGGGAGGGGCCAGTGGATGAGAAGACAGACGACACTGGGACTTAATGCATTCTCATACTGTCCCAAGTTCGGGATTTCCCCCTCCTGCTGAGTTGGGTTGTGTGCAATGTGGTCAGCAGGGTGAAGAAAGTAATTTTCCTGGTGGAGAGTATTCCTATGAGTCTCTTTCTATACTGGAAATAGTTCTGCTTGTGACGTATCTGCTTGATTGTTTAGTCTGTCAGGAACAACCTTCTCTCTGGAAAGAAATTGCTTAACTTGAAATTCCATGTGCCACTAATAAAATGTATTTTGAAAGAAAGAAAATGGAAAACTATCCACATGCCAATGACTCCTACATTTATATTTCCATCTTAGTCCTCTCTCCTAATTTCTAGATCTTTATTGCCTACTTGATGTCCCCACTTTGCTGTTTCTTAGACATTTCAAACTAGAAGTATCCAAAATTGACTCTTAATCTGTCTCTTGAAACCTGTATCTTCTGCCATGTTTCCCTTTGTATATATTAGTGGTTCAAGAGAAATCTAAGTCACCTTTAATTTTTCCCTCTTCTTGCCTCGCTTATAGCTAGTCAATAACCAAATCCTATTAATTCTATCTCTAAAATACATCATGGCTCCGTCCTCTTCTCCACATCTCTACCACTGCCATCCTTATCCAAAATACCACCGTCTCCTCCCTGGACCACAGCCACATCTTCCAACACATCTTACCACTTTCATTCTTGGCACACCCATCCCCATCTGTTCTCCAAGGAGCAGCCCGAGTGATGCTGGGTATTTATTTTAATACCAATAGTGTGGCAGTACTCTGTTGGCCCATGACAGTGAACAAACCAAACATGAGTTTTGCCCCCCATTCCCCAGCGTTTAAAAACTGAGATATCTTCATGTGACTTCTCTACTCAAAAATCCTTAAAAATTAGTTCTCTCCCTTGGAATGACATCTAATCTCCTTAGCCTGGCCACCAGGCCCTGAATGATCAGGTCCTGCCTGCCACTCCAGTTTCAGCGTGTGCTGCTCTCCTCTGGCAATCTGAGCTCTGGCTGCAAAGGCCCAGCAGCCCCTTGTACCTGGCACTCCCTTTTCCCCTCAGGGTTTTCATACAGGATCTTCCCTGTCTAGGAAGATGTTTCCTCTGCCCTTGCCTGGAGTAATCCCTGCTTGTTTGGGCCTTGGCTTAAATGTCACTCCTCCCTGAAACACCTAGTCAAAACCAGATCCCTCCAGTACACTGTCTTCACAGCATTTACACATTTTCTTCACAGGGCTTTATCACACTTGCTAATTACAGACTATCTTAGCTGCTTAATAGCTGCCTCTGCTATTAGAGTATAAACTTCTATGAGTTCAGAAGCTGCATCTGTTTGTTCACTGTCAAAACAGACTCTGCTGGGCAGAGTTCCTGGCACAGAGTGGACATTCAATAAACATTTATTGTTAAATACTACAAACATTTATTGTTGCTGTAAAATAAATGAAACTCCCTCCCTAAAAAAAGTGTCTAACACACTTTTAACCCTGGTTCCTGTAGAAGTCTAAAACCAAATATACCAACAGGTTACTCCAAAATGCACAAAATAATAACTGACTGAGAAAAGAAAGAGTATTCTAACCAGGGCTTTCATTGAAATTGTATAGTCTTCTGTTCCAGAACATTTTCTGTAAATAGTATGATTGAATCATGTTTTCCTGAAAGGAACTTACTTGCATTTGATAATTACTTGTCATCAATTGTTCATTTGCAAAGCACAACTTTTTAATCTATTCTTTATAATAAACTGCTAATTTATTAAAGGAAGTGCTGACATTTCATTATCAAAGTGAAATGCTGTTATCTTGTCTTGTGCTACCATCACCACCATCCATTACCAAAACTTTCTTGTCACCCCAAACAGAAACTCTGCACCAATTAAGCATTACCTCCCTATTCCCTATCCCCACCATTCGATTTCATTTAAAAAATAAATATTTTTTAATGTTATTTCTGAGTCTGACCCACTAATGATTGCTAACGGCAGTTTGAAAATTAACATATTTGCCTCAGGTTCAAATTCAATTTGGACTCGCAAGGGTGAAGTTTGAAATGGCAAAGAATAAAATGTATCCAGAGTTGAAGGCCATTTCTTCGTTATGGGCTTATCTACCTGTAGCAGGCCGTCCAACATCCAACTCCAAAAAAGTAGTCAGAACTGTGCTCAGGTGGACCTAACAGGAGTGACTCTGGAGTGCCAGGCTAAACCAGGCACCTAAGCTGGATTTAAGGTCGTTCTAGCCCTTCCCTCCCTCTCTCCCACTGCTCCAGTGGAACCCCTCACTCGGCTGAACCTAATCTCCACCTTTGCACCTGGGCCTGAACCCGGCTGACTTCTAGGAATTGGACTACAGGCTCTGCTACCATCTATGTGACTGGAAACATCCGTGTTTTAGAAACCACCACTCTCTGCTGAGCTTCATCCCAGTGAGATCAAAGACAGTTTCTGTGTTTTCTCTGGTTGCTGAGTCGGAGGCTTCCCAGGGACAGAGTGAGTCACTGAGGAGCCACGGCCGGTCGAGGTCTCCAGCAACCTACACAAACTCCTTGGCAACTGGAACCTTGGATGGAAAGTTTTCCCTCAGTAATTTCCTCAGGCTTCTTCTGCAGCTTGAACTCTCTGTGTTCTCACAGCATTTCCAAATGCTGGTTTTATCCTCCACTGACCTGAACAATTCTATTTGATGCTGTTGTTAACTTTTTAAGGGCTGGTAAGAGATCATAATATTTAAGTTTAGGTTTTTCTGTTTTGGTTTTGTTTTGGGTAGGAGGAGAGGATGTAGGAGTAGAGGTACTGGATTTAGAAGTAGGCACTGTTGGGAATTTAATCAAGTAAGAGATGAGATAAAGACAAGAGTATTAAAATTTATCCCTTTCTTTTCTCCCTTTCCCTTTCTCTTTCCCTTTTCCTTTCCCTTTCCCTTCCCTTCCCTTTTTTCTTCCCATAACTCCCTTCCAAACAAATAAATGGACAAGGGAGAAACCAAAAACAAAAACAAAAAAAATCTAATTAAAAATGATGACATCTTAATCTCTCTAGAGAAGTTTTCACAAGTTCTCTTGGATGTCATTGCTCTCTCTCAGTCCCTCCGGAGAGATAAAGCTCTTTCTAGGGCCATGGTTCTCAAAGTGGGTTCCCTGCCTGGGAGACTCACCTTCCCCTGAGAACTTGGTAGAAATGCAAACTGCTGGGCCTCACCCCAGACCTACTGAATCAGAATCTCTGGGGGTGGGGACCCATCCTCCAGGTGATTCTGAGGCTTGCTAAAATTTGAGGAACTCTGTTCTAGGAAATAACTGAATTCACAATAGCTACACTTTAAACTGGTCTCAAAGACTTGTTGATCTGCCTTGGAAAACAGCTAGTTATTATCTCCTGCCATCTTTGAAAAAAAAGTTGGGTTTATGAGAGAAGATTCTTAGCCTGAACATAGATAAAGACAGAATTTTTATGTTCATACAGTATTTTTCCAATAAGAGCATAAAAAATTAAATAAACATTACAAAGTCTCATTCATCCTCACAGTGACCTAGTGGGTTGGCCACCTTTTGTTGAAGATGATATACTCCAATGGAAATGAATCTGTCAGACAGAAGAGAACACTATGCTCTCATTTTGCAGTTGAATTATAACTTTTATTCAACAAGTTAGATACATTAATGTCTATCCGGGAAGGATTAAAATGCCTCCAAATGTTAAGAAGTTCACCTGTCAAAATTCGGTTAGCAGAAAGAAAACTCTGCTCCTACAACTAGTGCCTTAAAAGCTAAAGGATAAGCCAACATATATATGAAAGCAAAGACACACAGGTTAAAAGATACATTTGCTCAATGAACCATGAAGTATGGCCTAGTGGGGATTTCTGAATAAAGTGAAGACTGAAAGAGACTAAGCCCAGCCCCTCTACAGTCCCTTAATGGATTTGAGTTTACAAAAACATGTTTTAAGAGTTGCTAAAAAAAACAACCAACCAATCAACCAGCCAAACAAACAAAGCAAAAGGACTAAAGGAAAATGGCTTTCCGTTTAGAAAGATTTTTTAAAATAAAAGGTTAATTTGAGTAATATTTTAAACAAAAGAACCTATTTGATTTAGTGGAAAACCAGGAAGAGGGAATTCTAGTTAGACAGAATTTCTTTCTTCTTAAAATTTACATACCATCTGTTCTGGTTTGCTAATGCTGCTGGAATGCAAAATACAAAATGGATTGGCTTTTATAAAGGGGATTTATTAAGTTACAAAGTTATAGTTCTACAACTATAAAAGTGTCCAAACCAAGGCATAAACATGAGTTTGCCTTCACTGGAGAAAGGCCATTGGCATCCAGAAAACCTCTATTAGATGGGAAGGCTGGGAAGGCACGTGGCTGATGTCCATGTGCTCCCAGGTTGCATTTCAAAATGGCGTTTTCCAAAATGTCAGCATCAGCTTTCAACGGCAGTCTTCAAAATGTCTGTCTAAGCTACAGCAGTGAGCTCCTTCTGTCTGAGCTGTTATAGGGCTCTGGTAAACTAATCAAGACCCATGCTGAATGGGCAGGACCACACCTCCATGGAAATAATCTAATCAAAGGTATTACCAACAGTTGGGTGGGTCACATCTCCATGGAAACAACCTAATCCAAAGATTCCAACCTAATGTCTGCCCCCACAAGATTGCATTGAAGAACATGGCATTTTGACCAACGATCAACCCGTCCATCAATTCATTTATTAGTAACTCTGTCATTTGTTCATTTCTTCTCTTCACCTCTTCATGCTTTCAGATTTTCTTGCCTAAGGGATTTAAAATCATTGAAGGTGATGAGATTCTCACTTATAATTATTGACCACCAACGAAACACAAAAGGTTTGGTAATTTAACAAGCTGTATGATCTTGAAGAAGTTATTTAAGTTTCAAGAACTTGTTATTTTTGTTTCTGCAATCATAATTGTAATATTTCTTTTGGATGGTTCTTGCTACCTACACATTCTATCAATGTGATTTCCCCTTTCTGAAGTGGAACATAGTGGAGAAACACAGCAAACATTTATTTGGGTATTTTGTTTTGCTTTGCAAACTTGATATCAGTATGCCAAGGTTCTTTGGTTACCTAGGTATCTTTTAAATTAAAAATTCCAAGAAGTTAATCCCCCAGCCTACAACATTTCTTTTTTTGTTGGTGGTTCCATATTAGTAAAAGTAAACATATCTGTTGTTCTCTATATAACCTGACTCTTCCAAAGAATATCACAGGCCTACTGTTTCTTCCTTTGTGATACCTCCCTTATCCCCTCTTTCCCACTGCCTCATTATCTTGTGTCTGGATCATTGCAATGGTCTCTTATATAGTTTTCCTTCTTTTATATTCTTTTATTCAATCTAGTCTTGACAGTGTAGTGGTAAATCAGACTAGCTTTAGAACTGTACTACAAGGGTTTGACCCCTAGCTCCACCTCTTTATAGTTACATGAACTTGGGTAAGATATTTCAACTCAAATAATTCTCATTTCTTTATCTGAAAAATGGGGTTGGTAAAAGTAACTATTTCACATATGGTTCTTTTGAGGATTCAATGATATATGAGATATATATCACTATATAAATGTTAGCTGCTATTACTTTATCCATTGACCAATTAACCTTACTAAAGCATATTTTGTCATGGCATTCCCCACTGGAATTCAGAATGGTTTCCTAGTGCCAACAAGTTAAATTCCAGACTAGAACAGTCATAAATAATTAATGACTTAATTGGGAAGCAGGAAATCCAGAAATTCCTTAAAGTAGTGCCCTGACCTTAAGCAACTATATCAACTAATACAAGAAAAGAAAGTTAATATTTGGGCACAAACAGAGGGTGAATGGAGAAGGTAAGTCAAGAACACCTCACAGTCCAGCTTGGAGGATGCATGTGCCAGAAATCCTCTCCATTTCTTGTAGATGAGGTATCATCTTTGCTTCTAGTTGACCATTGTTTAAAGCTCTGAATCCCCCAGTTCCAGGTCCCCCCCAATTTATTCCCTTATCACAACCTTGTATGTGGTGGTTTATTATACTTCACCTAGTTCTGAAGGGTTTGAGAAAGGTTACAAAAATGTGTGCAGCAAGAAAAAAAATTATACCATGTTAAAATAAAATATATATATTTTAAATGGAGACAAAGGAACCCTCTTAAAATCTGTAGTGTTCTACCAGTTTTCCCCTTTTGTCTATGTTTAAATTAGGCCCAATATAATGCATCTCTCTGCCTATCTATATCATCTATATCTATATCTATATCTATATCTATATCTATATCTATCTCATCTTATCTATCATCTCTATCTCTATATCTGTATCTCTCCCTATAAAAACTAGACAGGCAACTGAGTCATGGGGTGGGTCTGATACTTTCAGGTACTCATGGTTCTAAAAGGTGAGACCATTGCTCTACTAAAACTTGGAAATCTTTAGGGAAAAGCTGACACTTTATTTCCAGAATCCACTTTTTTAAATTAAATTTTATGTGTTTCAAATTTTATTGAGATATAGTCACATATCACACAAACCATCTAAAGTATACAATCACTGGCTCACAATGTCATCACATAGTTGTGCATACATCCCCATGGCCAATTTTAAAGCATTTTCATTACTCCAGAACAGAAATAAGAATAAGAAAGAAAACCCAAATCCTCCTATACCCCTTGTCCCCCACTATTGTTGACTCATAGTATTGGTGTAGTAAATTTGTTACTGTTGATGAAAGAATATTGAAATATTACTATTAACTATAGTCCATAGTTTGCAATAGCTTTGTTTTTCCCATATACCCCTCCATTCAAAAAAAATTGTAGTAGTTTTTGCAAGAACTTAATTATATTTATAGTGTTAATTGGTGACATATATGACTTTAAAACAACCACTTCAATCAAATTCAGCTACAATATGGCACCATTACTTATTATCCCAATAATGAGCTACCATCACCTCTGTCCATTCCCAAACATTTACGATCAACCTCGTTAACAATTCTGTACATATTAGGTAACTGCTCTCCCTTCTCTAGCTTCTCTCTTTCTCTAGGTACCCTATATGCTACATTTTGTCTTTGGATAAATGTTGACACAGTGGGAAGGACTGCAGGTATACTGAAGTAGTCTTCTAGAGGATTCACAGAAATCTACAAGTATGGAAAACCTACATCTCAGTTTCACCGAAGTACAATATGTGGTGAGGTTCAAAACAAATTAGATGAGATTTAGAATACAGGATTATTTTCAAGAAAGTGGAACAAATTTACTTGTCAATATGAAAATGCAAGTGAATGACAGCCTTACTACACTTGGTGTGATAAAAGAAATTATGAGGAACAGAGAAAAACTGTTCCAAATATTCACTTATGTGTGGGTTGACCTGTTTTGCCTTGGACAATTCAGGTTTACTTCTGTTGTCCTGGTGTGATAGTATCACCCCCTTTCAATCTTAAAATTAGACTAATTTAAATGATAAATTATATTTTCACCCTATCTATCAATGCACAATTAGATGAACATTTTCTATGTCGACTGATTAAAATGTTTATTTGCCTAATTTGCAAAAGCAGAGCTCTAAATAAAACTACTTTTTCCAGTTGGAAACAAATCTATTTACCTTTCTATGTTGGTGGTGCTTCCAGGAGGGGTGGGGCTTCTCAGCTTTGTTTTACATATAATGATAAAAATTCTGCTTGGATTTAGAAATTCTAGTGTCTGGTAGGAATTATCACTTAGTTCTTTCTATTTGGTAAACCACCTCAAAATGACCTCTGGAAGGTTAAGGACTTCTGGCAGGAACACAGGGCATCTGGGAACATGAAGTCAAACACAAGTCCAATTGACGTAGGAATTTAAGAGAGTATACGAATCTCCTGTAAGTTTCCTTGGCAAATTCTAGACAGACCAATATATTCTGAGGTCACAACCCAACTGTGATGATTAATTAAACCCTTAGGTTAATTCTGATCCTGCTCCCAAATTTTCCATAAAAAGAAGTCTTTCCAAGTCCTTATAACTTGAATCTCTTTCCCATTAATGAGCTGTCTAGAAAAACACCAGAGACTTCTAGAAGGTTTCAGGGAGAGGTCTTACAGGCAGTCAGTAGAGTCCAAGACTTCAGTGGAATATTGCGAATTTGCCTACATCAGGGGAAACTATCCTTGACTCTTCAGACAGATGTCTCCAGTGATAGCTCTAATTTGTGCCATCAGTTCCTCTCTGATTTTTTTTTTTCATGTGAGATAATTATTGTGAAATTGTATTAGAAAACTATTAAAATGGAAAATAAAGGCAGGATTTTTTTTTTTAAGTCAAAGTTTCAAGCCAATTTAGGGGACTACTGTCCTTACTTTTTCCTCAGACCTCATATACAACTTAATGAATAAGATAATGCAGGTGATTATATGGGATGACATGTGAGAATATTGTTTGTAAAGAGGTTATACAAATGAAAGTAATCATTATGGTTAAAATTTCATATATCTGAATCCTCCAGATTCCTTAGGGTGCTCAGCCAAGGACAGTAGTGGTGTTGGCACCTCTGCAACCAGACAGTTGGAACCCGAGAGATGAAGTTTACTATCCTGCTCTTCAAGTAAGTAGGTGGGAGGTGGGCCAAGTGTTGTTTCAAGGTTAATGCGTTCACTTCTCTCTCTTTCTCAAACTTGTTTTGGCAGTCAGGTCAACTAGCCAACTTCATCTGGAGAAGGCTGGGGAGGGGAGGGGGTGAGTTGCGTCAGAAGTAAATCCTTGTCCTGTTGATTTTGCTTTTTTGTCTTCTGAAGAGCAATTTCAAGTCGACTCAGGTTGTACTTGTCTTTTCTTATTGAGTTCAACATTTATGCTTCTGAGACATGGAACTCCTTGTTTCTGAAGTCCAAGAGGCAAATGAAAGGGGTGAAAAATCAATAAAGAAAAATGAAGTTGGAGCTGAAAGAAAGCTAGAAAAGAAGCAAGGGTAAAGAGGGGAAAATATGGAAGTGAAAATTACTATTGGACAAAGAGTTTAGTTGTTCTGGGTTTCAGTTTCTCCTGTAACATAGGGATAATAAATAATATGTACACTTTAGAAAGGTGAGAGGGTTCTATAAAATAGAGTATATAAAGGACATGAAACAATGCCTGGCATATTGCTGGCAATCAAGAAATTTTATCTGTTATTGTCGTTATAGAAAAGAAACCAAAGAGAGGTCAGTAGTCACATTTGCATCAGTCTATCTTTGACCAAAGATATCTCCATTTTTTTTAAAGTAAGAAGTAAACCGTAATCTCTGCTCTTGCTGAAACATATGATAAAAGAATCTGATCCGTGCTTTTTGGTCACCATCCTTGGTGCCTATAAGCCAAGAACGCAGTGAATGTGTCCAGATTGGTTACCTCTGGACCCTAGTTATGAACTGGTGGTTCCTTCATGTGTGGCCATAGGTCTTTTATCATTCTTGTTTTACTTTTCAATAAAAAATGAAATGATTCATCAAATAACTCAGAAGTGTTTTCAGTGGAAATAATTAGAAAGTAGCCAGAGATGCCTCATGGGGTTGGACTGATCTCACTGAAGAGTCAGGCTCTGAGTCTCAAGAGTTGCTTGGTGCCAAGCCTGAACAGCTGCCACCTAGGTTCTGGATTCAACTGGTCTGATTTCGGATGGTGTAAGAAGCAGTAACTGGAAAAAGATAGATCATAAAAGGCCTTAGAAAGCCCTTTTCAATTAGAAGGGTGATGTTTTCAAAATTATCCTGCTTTCAGTAAGCTCAGTTCCACCCAGAGGAGAGAAATGACTTGGGTAAAGCTCTGCATTTCAGAAATAAGGAAGAAGGACACTGGGGAAGGAAGCTAATGACTTTGTTTTTACAACCTGGCATTCAGTGTTGATTCGAAGTAGACAATCACCTAGTCATAGGCTCAGCCATGACTTATCCAAGACACACCAGGCCTTCCCTTATGGAGCATCTCTGAGGGACCCTCTCTGGTCCCTTGAATTCCTGTTTCTACTCCAGCTGAGAGAAATTCCATGTCCCACTTAGTTACAATCTTAGCCACAATCTAGCAATAGAAAGAGATGCAAGTGCTATCCTGGGCATTCTCTCTGTCAACCAAGGAAAAGAGTTAGCAATTGGGAATATAGTTTTCATATACCTGACAATGTTAAATATTACCTGAGCCCTGTGACACTGGAAAACACCAAAAGTTAAGAAATCCCCCCAACTTTTAGATTTTTGAAAATGGCTTATTGCAAAGAACTACTCTTCCCCATATGACTTAGATAAGAATCAGGGATGCCTCCTTGTTTACCTATACAAGGCCAGGCACAGACCTTCCAAATTCTCATCTTTGCTTCATACATGGTTAGCTGAACTGCTTGTGCCTACCGATTGATTGCAACAAAACGCTTGTTAACCAAACTTTGGTTAAACTTCTCTCCTTCCTCCAGACTTCTGAACTTTAAGGGCCTCTTCCCCCAAATTGGCTACTTCAGTGGAAATATTCTCAGATCTACTATCTGATCACGTGAATTATCCATCCCACTTCCCTATGGAAAAACCTTCATTGTAGTGAACTGAGGCCTCTTGCCAACAGCAATGTGAGTGAGCTACCTTGGAAGTGGATCCTCAGTCCTTCGCAAGCCTTTCTGATAACTTCAGCCTTGACTAACAGCTGGACAAAACCCCCATGAGATCTCCTGAGCCAGAAGCTCCCAGTTAAGCTGCTTCCAGATTCCTGATCTTCAGAAACTGTATGAGATAAATGCTTTTCGTGTTAAGTTGCTACATTTTGGTGCCATTTGTTATGCAGCAATAGCTAACTAATACAATGATCAATGGTCCTTAGCCTCCATAAGTTGCAGTGAATTGGAGAAGCAGGTTATATTTGCACAAAAACATAATAAAAGGCTTTAAATGTTCAATCAGATAAACGACTGTGTATAGTAGAACGCAAGAGAATGACATCCACAGAATGTCTTTGTAAATCAAGCACTCTGAAGTTGTAGAATTTAGACACTGTGTGGCTGTACAGAATGGAGGAAGATATATATCTATATCTGTAGCCATATCTATATAGATAGTTAGAAATTCCCCAAAAAAGCACACACTAAGGACATGTGAGGAACATTTAAAGAAAGTAATAGAACAGATAGGATTTGAGTAGGTCAAGCATTCTAGAACTACTGAGAATATTGTACAAGGTATATAGGCTGGTTTATTATAATAAATACAAGACATATTCAAGGTATAATTAATATATTTTTTTAAATAGCAGATGATCCATATAGGGAAGTAGTAAAAAATAAGACTAGAAATGTAGGGGTTATATTCAGTTATTTTTCTAGGTAATGGTATACCACTGATTATTTAAATGTGATTTTATTTAAGTCTGTAGGCAGTGGTGTATCTTGGATGATCTGAACAAAGAAGGTTAGCATTGAAATGGAATATGTATTGGATAATAGAGGTAATGGAATATTAAATAAGACATTATAGTAGTCCAAAATTTAAATACTAAGAGCTTAAACTAAGGCAATGTAGGAAGAATGAAAATTAAGGAGTAGAGTTTAGTGACATTGCCAGAGGAGAATGTCTATCTATTGATAACTTATTAGATACAGAGATACAGAGATTGAAGAATAGGGAAGAATAAAATTTTGTTTAACAGATTTTTATTTAGGTGACTGAGATTAAATTTGCCTCTGGCTGAAAAAAAAAAGGAATTCAAGAGAGGAGATGAAAATTATGGGGTAATAGGGGATATTTGGGTATTTCATATCATCCATATTTGATTTGAATTATCCAACTGAAAACAACCAGCAGGAAGCTGTAGACATAGTCCTGGGGTTTGATAGAAAACAGAAGTCTCAAGATCCGTGATGGTTAGGTTCATGTGTCAACTTGGTCATGTGATAGTGACCAGTTGTCTTGTCAAGCAAGCACGGGCCTGTTACTGCAAGGACATTTGTAGATAGTTAATAAACCAGAAGGTTGGCTTATTAAATCACCAGCCAATTGATTGTATCTGTGGCTGATTACATCAATGAAGGGAGTGTCTTCCACAATGAGAGAATTTAATCAGCTGGATTTAATCCAATCAGTTGAAGACTTTTAAGGGAGAATAGAGAGAACTTTCATTTCTTCTTCAGTCAGCCAGCCTCTCCTAGGGAGTTCATCGAAGACCTTCATCAGAGTTGTGGCCTCCCTACAGAATTTGGACTCATACATCCCCACTCTTGCATGAGACAGTTTTATAAAATCTCATATTTACATATCTCTCCTGTTGGTTCTGTTTCCCTAGAGAAACCTGACTAATACAGCTTGGAACCTGTTCTAGTTTGCTAATGCTGCCATTAAGAAAAATACCAGAAATGGATTGGCTTTTATAAAGGGGGTGTGCCAGTTTGAATGTATTATGTCTCCCCAAATGCCATTATCTTTGATGTAATCTTCTGTGGGCAGACCTATCAGTGTTGATTAGATTGTAATTCTTTGAGTGTTTCCATGGAGATGCACCCCACCCAACTGTGGGTAATGACTTTGGTTGGATAATTTCCATGGAGGTATGGCCCTACCCATTCAGGGTGGGTCTGAATTAAATTACTGGAGCACTATATAAGCTCAGACAGAAGGAGCAAACTTCCCATCACCAAGACGGACACTTTGAAGATGCACAGAAGCTGAGAGAGGAGCTGCAGATGAGAAACAGTTTGAAGACAGCCATTGAAAGTAGACTCTTGCTCCAGAGAAGCTAAGAGAGGGTGCCCAAAGAGCAACTGAGAGTGACATTTTGAAGAGGATCTGTAGCCTAGAGAGGAACGTCCTGGGAGAAAGCCATTTTGAAACCACAACTTGGAGCAGATGCCAGCCACGTGCCTTCCCAGCTAACAGAGGTTTTCCTGACACCATTGTCTATCCTCCAGTGAAGGTACCCGATTGTTGATGCTTTACCTTGGGCAATTTATGGCCTTATGACTGTAACCGTGTAACCAAATAAACCCCCTTTATAAAAGCCAATCCATCTCTGGTGTTTTGCATTCCGGAAGCATTAGCAAACTAGAACAGGGGGTTTATTTGGTTACACGGTTACAGTCATAAGGCCATAAAGTGTCCAAGGTAAGGGGGTATCTTCACTGAAGGATGACCAATGGCATCCTGAAAGCCTCTGTTAGCTGGGAAGGCATGTGGCTGGCATCTGCTCCAGACTTCTGGTTTCAAAATGGTTTTCTCCTGGGAAGTTCCTCTCTAGGCTTCAGCTTCTCTCCAAAATGTCACTCTCAGTGCTCTTGGTGCATTTGTCCTCTCTTAGCTTCTCTGGAGCAAAAGTCTGCTTTCAAAGGCCATCTCCAAAATATCTCTGTAATCATCAGCTCCTCTCTCAGCTTCCGTGCATTCTTCAAAGTGTCCCTCTTGGTTGTAGCAAGCTGGCTCTTTCTGTCTGAGCTTATATAGTGTTCCAGTAAACTAATCAAGGCCCATGCTGAATGGATGGGGCCATACTTCCATGGAAATTATCCAATGAAAGATCTTACCCTCAGTTGAGTGATCACATCTCCACAGAAACATCCAATCAAAAGTCTCCAACCCAATCAACACCAATACGTTTCCTGCTCACACAAGACTGCATCAAAGATAATGGCATTTTGGGGGACATAATACATTCAAACTGGCACAGTACCAGAAGTGGTTCTTGAGAAACAGAATCTTAAAAATGGGTTTTTGCAATTGGTTTCCTGCTCTGATTAGATTCAAAGGCATAATGACTCTATTTCCAATGATCAAGATGGGACTAACAGTCCCTGGCATGAGTAAGCAATAGAGATAAGCAAAATAGCACCATTTGATTCTGCTAATCACACGCTTATACAAGGCAAGGCTCTGGGTGACAATTTTTCTGACACCTTAACAGTTTTGTGGAGTTAATGTGTTAGCTGGTTGTTCCTAGATACACTGGATACAGTTATAAAAGAAATGGATGAGATGAAGGCCTCAAGTTGCTACTTAAATACCGTATGAAAGATGTAAAGGTTTCTACTTGTGCCCTGAAAAAAAATCTTATTTCCTGTGGCTGCAGACTTGAGATCTCTGAAAACCAGACCCAGAGTCTCACTGTGTGAGTAGCAGATTTAAAACATAACTAAAATTTCAACCTTGCAGAATGTCTGCTATTAAAGTAAAGGCATTAATTAGAAAAGAATGGGATCTGAAAATTGGGATGGGGACATATGAGTTTATAATGAAGGCAATGGGGACATTGGAACCCTGGATTCTGCTGAATTTTTGCTACATGTACCTGTGGTGGTCTGCCTTGAGGAAATTGTCACCCTACCCCCAACATTCCCTGAGGTAAGAGCCAACCAATCTCTGGCCTACCCTAAGGAGACAGCTACCTGACCGCCAGCTTGCCTTGAGGAAACAGCTTCCCAACCTCCAGTCTGCCCTGAGGAGCCTGCCATCCAACCTTCACCTAAAGAGTTTCACCCTTCAGTGCCTATTAAACCTGTAATCACCATCCCTGGGGAACCACCAGTCACTCCTCTGTCTGGAGAAATTAATCCTGTTTCACTAGATGAAATTGTAATGGAATGCCCTGAGATAATTGGCTTGAAGGATACTTCTAATTCTATTTATGACCTACACCCACCACTGCTCTTTTCTTCAAGACCTATAACTAGACTAAATCCCAAAAGGCCTCAAAGTGTGAGGTACAAAGTGTGACCCATGAGGAAGCACAGTATATTCCAAAAGAACTGCATGAGTTTTCCAATTTATATAGACAGAAATCAGGGGAATATGTATGGGAATGGATATTAAGGGTGTGGGATAGTGGTGGAAGGAATATAAAGTTGGATCAGGCTGAATTTATTGATATGGGCCCACTAAGCAGAGAGTCTGCATTCAGTGTAGCTCAAGGGGATAGAAAGGGCTGTAACAGTTTGTTTGGGTGCTGGACTGAAACATGGATCAAAAGGTGGCCAGTATTACCTGAGGTAGTAATGCCAGAACTGCCCTGGTATAACGTAGAGGAGGGATCCAAAGGCTTAGAGAGATTGGAATGTTAGAGTGGATTTATCATGGAAGACCTGCTCACACACTCCTGGAATGTCCAGAGGACACACCTTTTACCAGGGCTATGAGGAATAAATTTGTGAGACTAGCTCCATCATCTCTGAAGAGCTCTGTAGTTGCCCTTCTCCATAGATTGATATTACAATGGGAACTGCTGTCACTGAGCTGGAATCCTTAAACACAATGGGGATAATCAGATCCCAAGTCAGCAGAAGCCACATGGCACAGTTAATCATCAAAGACAATGTGGGTGTGGCTACCATAATGGAAAACAGATTCAAGGCAGCAGTCAAAATAATCTGAGTCACAGAGACTTACAGTGTTGGCTAGTAGATCATGGAGTACCTAGCAGTAAAATTGATGGTCAGTCTACTAAATTATTGTTTGAGCTATATAAGCAGAAGAATTCTAGGTCAAGTGAACAAAAGCCTACCTTGAATTTCAAAAACAGAGTCATGGCCCCTTAATTAATTCCCAGACTTGAGAGAGTTTATAGATCCAGAGCCCCTTGAATGAGGGGAAGGCCAGGTACCCTTGGGGAAGGACCCTGTTACACTGCCAAAAATTTATACTGTTAATCTTCCTCCCAGCCTTCCCCAGGGGGACCTACGGCCTTTAACCAGGATTACTGTGCATTGGGGAAAAGGAAATGATCACCTATTTCAGAGATTATTAGACACCGGCTCAGAAGTGACACTAATTCCAGGAGACCCAAAATGTCACTCTGGTCTACCAGTCAGAGTTGGGGCTTATGGAGGTCAGGTAACCAATGGAGTTTTAGCTCAGGTCCAACTCACATTGGGTCCAGTGGGCTATTTCCCCAGTTCCAGAATGCATAATTAGAATAGATATACTCAACAACTGTCAGAATTCTCACATTGGTTCCCTGACCCATGGAGTGAGGGCCATTATGGTGGGAAAGGCCAAGTGGAAGCTGCTAGAACTGCCCCTGCCTAGCAAAATAGTAAACCAGAAACAATACCAGATACCTAGAGGGATTGCAGAGATTAATGCTACTCTTAAGGACTTGAAGGATGCAGGGGTGGTGATTCCCACCACATCCCCATTCAACTTTCCTATTTGGCCTGTGCAGAAAACAGATAGGTCTTTGAAGATGACAGTGGATTTTCATAAGCTTAACCAGGTGGTGACTACAATTGCAACTGCTGTTCCAGATGTGGTATCATTGCTTGAGTCAATCAACACATCCCCTGGTACCCGGTATGCAGCTATTGAGCAGGCAAATGCTTTTTTCTCAGTAGCTGTTAGTAAGGACCACCAGAAACAGTTTGCATTCAGTTGGTAAGGCCAGCAGTTTACATTCACTGTGCTAACTCAGGAGTATATCAACTCTTGAGCCTTATGTCATAACATTGTCCACAGGGATCTTGAGCATTTCTTTCTCCCACAAGACATCACACTGGTCAATTATATTGATGATATGTTGATTGGGCCTAGTTAGCAAGAAATAGCAACTACTTTAGATTTGTTGGTAAGGTATTTGCATGGTGGAGGATGGGAGATAAATCCAACAAAAATACAGCAGACTTCCACCTCAGTGAAATCTCTAGGTGTCCAGTGGTGTGGGGCATGTTGAGATATCCGTTTTAAGGTGAAGGATAAACTGTTGCATCCTATGACCAAAAAGGAGGCACAATGCTTAGTTGGCCTCTTTGGACTTTGGAGACAACATATTCCTCATTTGGGTGTGCTACTGCATCCCATTTACTGAGTGACCATGAAAGCTTCTAGGTTTGAGTGGGGCCCAGAACAAGATGAGGTCCAGGTGTTGTGCAAGCTGCTTTGACACATGGACCATATGCTCCAACTGATCCAGTGGTGCTGGAAGTGTCAGTGGCAAATAGAGATGCTGTTTGGAGCCTTTGGCAGGCTCCTATAGGAGAATTACAATGCAGGCCCTTAGGATTTTGAAGTAAAGCCTTACCATCCTCTGCAGATAATTACTCTTCATTTGGGAAATAGTTGTTGGCCTGCTACTGGGAATTGGTAGAAACAGAAAGCTTAACCATGGGCCACCAAATTACCATGAGACCTGAGTTACCTACCATGAGCTGGGTGTAGTCCAACCTGCCAAGCCATAAAGTTGGGTGTGCATGGCAGCACTCCATCATAAAATGAAAATGGTATATACAAGATAGAGCTTGAGCAGGTCCTGAAGGCAAAAGTAAGTTACATGAAGAAGTGGCCCAAGTGCCCATGCCCCCACTCCTGCCACCTTACTTTCTCTTTCCCAGCCACTGCTATGGCATCTTGGGGAGTTTCTTACAATCAGTTGACTGAGGAAGAGAAATCTTGGTTCTGGTTTACATATGGTTCTGCATGATATGCAGGCACCACCCAAAAGTGGACAGCTGCAACATTGCAGCCCCTTTCTGGGATGTCCCTGAAGGAAATGGTGAAGGGAAATCCTCCCAGTGGGCAGGACTTTGAGCAGTGCACCTTGCTGTTCACTTTGCTTGGAAGGAGAACTGGCTTGAGGTGCATTTGTTTACTGATTCATGGGCTGTTGCTAATGGTTTGGCTGGATGGTCAGGGACTTGGAAGGAAAATGATTGGAAGATTGGTGACAAAGAAGTCTGGGGAAGAGGTATGTGGATAGACCTTTGTGAGTGGGCAAAAAACATGGAGATATTTGTGTCCCATGTGAATGCTCACCAGAGGGGGACTTCAGCAGAAGATTTTAATAACCAAGTGGATAAAATGACCCATTTGGTGGATACCAGTCAGCCTCTTTCCCTAGCCACTCCTGTCATTGCTCAATGGGCTCATGAACAAAGTGGTCATGGTGGTAGGGATGGAAGTTATGCATGGGCTCAGCAATGTGGATTTCCACTCACCAAGGCTGACCTGGCCAGAGCCACTGCTGATTGCCCAATCTTCCAGCAGCAGAGACCCACACTCAGTCCCTCATATGGCAACATTCCCCTGAGGTGATCAGCCTGCTACCTGGTGGGAGGTTGATTACATTGAACCACTTCCATCATGGAAGGGGCAGTGATTTGTTCTTACTGGAATAGACACATACTCTGGATATGGGTTTGCCTTCCCTGCATGAAATGCTTCTGCCAAAACTATCATCTGTGGACTTACAGAATGCCTTATCCACCATCATGGTATTTCATACAGCATTGCTTCTGACCAAGGAACCCACTTCACAGCAAATGAAGTGAGGGAATTGGCACATGCTCATGGAATTCTCTGGTCTTACCATGTTCCGCATCATCCAGAGGCAGCTGGGTTGATAGAATGGTGGAATGGCCTATTGAAGACTCAACTACAGTGCCAACTAGGTGGCAATATCTTGCAGGGCTGGGGCAGTAATCTCCAGGAGGCTGTGTATGCTCTGAATCAGCATCCACTCTGTAGTAGTGTTTCTCCCATAGCTGGGATTCACAGGTCCAGGAACCAAGGGATGGAAATAAGAGTGGCACTGCTCACTATCACTCCTATTGATCCACTAGGAAAATTTTTGCTTCCTGTCCCTGCAAGCTTAAGCTCTGCTGGTCTACAAGTCTTTGCTCCAAAAGGAGGAGCACTTTCACCAGCAAACACAACAATAATTCCACTGAACTGGAAGTTAAGACTGCTACCTGGCCACTTAGGGCTTCTCATACCTCTGAATCAACAGGCAAGGAAGGGGACTACTGTATGGGCTATCAAGGGGAAATAGGACTGCAACTATACAATGGAGGTAAAGAGGAATTTTCCTGGAATACAGGAGAGCCACTAGGGCATCTCTTAGTACTACCATGCCCTGTGATTAAGGTCATTGGAAAGCTGCAGCAACCTAACCCAGGCAGGACTACCAATGGCCCAGAGCTTTCAGGAAAAAGAACTATGGCCAGCTGAAGGGCTTGCTGAAGGTAAAGGGAACATGGAATGGTTAGTGGAAGAAGGTAGTCATAAATATGAACTATGACCATGTGACCAGTTACAGAAACAAGGACTGTGATTTATTTAAGTTATAGGATATCCAGTTTAAGAATGACTGTTACCCAAGGACTTGCACCCTATTTTGAAGAGATTTAGTGCATTTCCGGTTATACGCAGGACAGCTGAGTATGTTAGTTGAAATATGTTTCTGTTATTGTGTTCTAATTAGAGATTAAGTATGGTTTAATGTGATGTTTATAGCTGCCAAATAACAAGGGGTGGACTGTGATGGTAAGGTTCATGTGTCAACTTGATCATGTGATGGTGCCCAGTTGTCTTGTCAAGCAAGCACTGGCCTAACTGTTACTGCAAGGACATTTGTGGCTAGTTAATAAACCAGAAGGTCAGTTTATTAAATCATCAGTCAATTGATTGTATCTGTGGCTCATTACATCAATGAAGGGAGTGTCTTCTGCAATGAGAGAATTCAATCAGCTGGATTTAATCCAATCAGTTGAAGACTTTTAAGGGAGAAGGGAGAGAACTTTTACTTCTTCTTCAGCCAGCCAGCCTCTCATGGGAAATTTATCAAAGGCCCTCATCAGAGTTGTGGCCTTCCCTGGAGAATTTGGACTCAGACATCCCCACACTTGCATGAGACACTTTTACAAAATCTCATTTTTATAGATCTCTCCTCTTGGTTCTGTTTCCCTAGAGAACCCTGACTAAATCAAGATCTGTCTTTAGGAATCATCCTCATAGTCATGGGATGTCTGAGGAAGCCAATGATGGAACTGGGACATTAACCTGGACCTTCAAGTAACACATTAAGGTTGCATGTAACATGCTACCAAAACAGCCAGTTAGTTAGATGAATAAAGATATCAATTGAGATAGTTGATTTATCATTGTGCAAGCTTACTTTTCTAGGCTTTAATGTTAGCATATTTTTTACTCACCATACAGTGTTTTTTTTTTTTTTTGAACTGTAAAAGCAGTAAGTTTCTAATCACCATGTGAATGATATGATATAGCCCCTGACAAAGTTGATTGCATTAGAGATTGAAAACCTGATTCAAATTGGAACACCTGAGATTCATTTTCAGGAACTTAGAATTTGGACTTAGTATCTGATTTATGTTGGCAGCCATTTTCTTCCATATGAACTTGGGAGCTCTTGATATCTAAGGGGTGGGGATGGGGGGGTTCCATGAAATACCCCTATAATTTTGTAATAAATTGTTAATTGCCCCTTATTACTGAAGTTGTTATAAATGGAGCATTTCTGCAACCAATAGAATCCAACTGTCACACCATTCATGATTTTACAGTCTAGACAATGAGCACTAAAAGTGATTTGAGCTTTGCCTATTGCATATTGTATGTAAGATATCAATGGCAAAGCATCTATTCTTTTTCAATGTAATGGTTTTCTTTTTCCTAAATTGAACAACTTTCCAGAGAAATGGCACAAGTAATAAACAACATCTGTCTCATGTTATTGGTTATTGTGTGAAAATTTGTCTTATTACTCACACAAGAATTTTTTTTACCCTTTGGAAAAGAATAATCTATGATTTCCTGTAAAAAATGTTTATTCTGATCTAAGTTGTTTCCTCACCACAAATTATCACACCTATTATTGCCCCTATAAGCAGAAAAATCTGAATTGGTGTAAAGCTTTAGAATAATTTTGAGTAAAAATGTTTCAATAGCAATTTAAATCAAAAAGACTTCCTTAAGTCATTGATGAATTATTGATAAAGGTTTTAAGATAATGTACCTATAAAAGATTTGAAAAACTATAACGTGTCTTATAAACATAATGTATCTTTATTGCTATTATTATAAAGTTCAATGGGAACATTTTATTTTACTGTATATGGTTACTTAGATGGATTAATGCAAAAATTAAGAAATCCAGTGATACTGCTCTCTATTTTTTTCCAGCAGTGATTTGGATGATTTTGTATTTCAGAAGAGCATGTGAAGTGTTTTCATCATGGGTGTTTTCCTTTTGTTTCTGGGAAAAAAGATATCTGGTTTAATGACATCTAGTGTAGAGATTGTTTTTCAGAACATTTTATCTCATCTTTTGAGCCACTGACCTCACATCTGGAAATTGCAAGATATTTCTTCATGCTGTTTGTTCTTTGGAGCACTCTTCTCCCTGAACACTCTAGTGTCTACCTCTAGGCTATCTGTCCTGGTGCAAATGATTTATCTTTTCATCTCGGGGAATTTTGAAGGATTTTAAGCATGTATCAAAAGATCAAAGATACTGATTTTTCAGAAATAATTGTGTTGATTTTCTTATGAAAAATCTAAGTTTGTATTTCAGCTTCTCTCTCTTCCAGAATTTTCTTTCTTGTAGCCATTCATTATTGTGCTTCTCACATCTAGTATTAATTATTATTGATTTCTTATGAAAACTGGTGATGATTCTGTGGCTTATTTCCACCTTGATTTTTATTCCTTACAAAGACAGAAGGGATTAGCCAATTCTAGGCAAGGATATGAGCTTTGGAAGCATTAGATACTGACCTGGAACTTGATGTCAAGTGATGAGAATTGGCAAGGGGGATATACTGGGATTGGGGGGAAGAATAGGTCTATGTGAGTCAAAATAATAATGACAGACAGGTAAGGTAAGACAAGGCAGATGGCAGGGTGGGCAGGTCTGTAAAAGGAATGAGGGCATATAAACAAGCACTGGACAAGAGTTTGTCAATTGGGGGAGTCCCTCTGTGTGGTAGAAACTGTTGGTGCTCACCTATATCCTCTCCTTCCTGGCACACAGCTTAACACATTTTCTAACTCCTCTTGCATTTAGGTATGGTCCTGTAACTGAGTGCTTGTTCCAGTTTGCTAATGCTGCCAGAATGCAAAACACCAGAGATGGATTGGCTTTTATAAAAGGGGGTTTATTTGGTTACACAGTTACAGTCTTAAGGCCATAAAGTGTCCAAGGTAACACATCAACAATTGGGTACCTTCACTGGAGGATGGCCAATGGTGTCCAGAAAACCTCTGTTAGCTGGGAAGGTACGTGGCTGGCGTCTGCTCCGAAGTTCTGGTTTCAAAATGGCTTTCTCCCAGGATGTTCCTCGCTAGGCTGCAGTTCCTCAAAAATGTCACTCTTAGTTGCACTTGGGGTATTTGTCCTCTCTTAGCTTCTCTGGATCAAGAGTCTGCTTTCAAAGGCCGTCTTCAAAATGTCTCTCATCTGCAGCTCCTGTGCTTTCTTCAAAGTGTCCCTCTTGGCTGTAGCAAATTGCTCCTTCTGTCTGAGCTCTTATATAGTGCTCTGGTAATTTAGTTCAGACCCATCCTGAATGGGCAGGCCAACACCTCCATGGAAATTATCCAATCAGAGTCATCACCCACAGTTGGGTGAGGCACATCTCAGTGGAAACACTCAAAGAATTACAATCTAATTAACACTGATAGGTCTGCCCACACAAGATTGCATCAAAGATAATGGCATTTGGGGGGACATAATACATTCAAACTAGCACAGCGCTGGTCAATGGACTTCTAGTTCTGATCACAACATATACCATGAAAACTTCCACACTCCTCTCTTTCTCAGTATACACTGCTAGAAGCGAAGTATTCCGAGAGCCGAGAAGATGATGCCACCACAGGATGGAAGGAGACGGGATTCCTGAGTCACTACTGGGATGGGGGCAAGGGAGGTGTTCCAGTTTGCTCATGCTGCCAGGATGCAAAACACCAGAGATGGATTGGCTTTTATAAAAGGGGGTTTATTTGATTACACAGTTACAGTCTTAAGGCCATAAAGTGTCCAAGGTAATGCATCGACAATCAGATACCTTCACTGGAGGATGGACAATGGTGTCCAGAAAACCTCTGTTAGCTGGGAAGGCATGTGGCTGGCATCTGCTCCAAGTTCTGGTTTCAAAATGACTTTCTCCCAGGACATTCCTCTCTAGGCCACAGCTTCTCTTCAAAATGTCACTCTCAGTTGCTCTTGGGCCATTTGTCCTCGCTTAGCTTCTCCAGAGCAAGAGTCTGCTTTCAACGGCCATCTTCAAACTGTCTCTCATCTGCAGCTCCTCTCTCAGGTCCTCTGCATTCTTCAAAGTGCCCCCCTTGGCTGTAGCAAGCTTGTTCCTTTTGTCTGAGCTTATGCAGTGCTCTAGAAAACTGATCAAGGCCCATGCTGAATGAGCAGGGCCATGCCTCCATGGAAATTATCCAACCAGAGTTATCACCCACAGTTGGGTGGGGCACATCTCCATGGAAACAGCCTGATCCAAACATTCCAAACTAATCAACACCAATACTTCTGCTCCCACAAGACTGCACCAAAGAACATGGCTTTTTCTGGGGGATACAATGCATACAAACCAGCACAGGAGGTATATGGACTTGGCGTAAGCAAGAAATAAACTTATATTAAACCATTGAAACTCAGGTTTTGTTTGTTAGAGTAGACAGTATCAATTATCCTGACTAATATATGGCATCTCTGGTTCTGATTTTTTTTTTTTTTTTTTTTTTTTTTGACATCATCAAGGAAAGGGAATAAAGAAAGCAATAAAGAACAGGAAAATATTACTCAGGAAGAGGAAATTCAGTGGGGACAGGAAAAAAGAGATGGCATTGAGTATGGAGGGCTTCAAAAGATAAGAACCACTTTGTGGGTGAACTAACTTGATTTTAGAACTGAGCAACACACCTCTAAATGTGCCTCCATTTGTATAAAATATGTGGCCACATATTTTTGAACAACTACAATTAGAAGAACATGCCAGCCTCTACTGTATATAACTTTAAATGAAGCACAATTAAGTTTGTTAGAAAATATAAAAGAGAAAAAAATCAGATATCAACTATCAAGTTCTTAAATATAAAAAAAAAGGATTTAAAAACAGTGCTGAAGTGTTACCTATTTCAAAATATCATGGGATGAAATAGGAGAGGCCTAAAGCCCTGAGCTTGCTGAGTGGAGGAATGCTGTGTTGAGTGGCACTGTATGTGGAGAATGTTTGGATTGCATGCAATTAAATAAGGAACTCAGAGAAAGTGGAGGAGACAACTGATTTTTCCCTTTGCCTTTTACTAGTTAAATATAGTCGCTTAGAAGTCAGTCTCTGTTCAACAAAAGAAAAAGTAAGTGATTGGATTTGGAACAGTTGTTTGAAATTACAGAGCATTTGAAGGGTAAAAATGTAAAGCTAAAATTTCTTTGGAAATAGAGTAGTTTTTCCCTGAAACATGGAATAAATCCAAAAGTCTGACATAATACCCCAAATGATCACTCTTCTGTGAATGATTCCTTCGAGGCCATCAAATATATGTCATTATCTTTAAAATATGCTAATGTTGTGGCACCCATTGTTTGGGATAAAAGCACTCCTTGTTCCTTCTATTAACTGCCAGTGCAAGATCTTTCCTTTGGCTCGGGGCTTCCACCTTCTTTTCTGAGACCTCTTTAAGCTAAGAGGTGAGTCTGAGAGTTTATAAGCAGTGGTCCCAACAGGCTCTACCACCCACAGCTCCCATGGACATGAGGCTCACGGTGTCCTAATCATTGAGGTCACCTAGGATCATCTGTAAAGCATTTTATGCAAGTGCGTTTTTTCTAGCAGATACTGGGAGTCCTATGTCCTCAGACTCTACAAATTTCACCGGGTGCAATTTTTGACCAGTTGAGCAAAAAAGAATAAATGTGTTAAACACCAGCTGTGCTAACCTCAGCACTTAAATCATTTCCAATAAAACTATACGTTTTCTCCTGACTTCAAAGGTAGAGCATGTTCTCTGTAGTAGACTTGAAAAAATATGGACAAGCCAAAGAAGAAACTGAAAATCTTTGTAATTATACTCTTAAGCATATATGTATGTATTAGTGTTTTTGTAAATGTGTAAATGTAAGAATATATATTTTTATTTTATAAATATAATGTAGTATATTCTATAATTATATATTATTGAATATATTTTCACAATGTGAAATGGTATATAAATACATAATATACAAACATAGGTATATAATATATTTATATTATGTATATGCATATATGAATAAATATGTTTATAATTTAGTATACATATATTTGTTACCTGTAAACTTTGGATTATATTATAAAATTTATCTCATTTAATCCCTAATATTAAAGCTAAAACATTAAAAATATTCTCTTTCAAATGAATTCAAAAGAATTTTCTTCCTATGTTATTTTACCCTCCAAAAAACTTGCACCATGAAGAGTATGTATACTGTGTAATCTTCTAATCTTACAACTGTTACATTTTTGCTTAAAACAAATGATATTCTCTTCTTTGAAATAAAGCTTTAAAGTTATTAGGGAAAACTGTGAACTAAAACTCACCAACATAATCAAAATGAGGTTTATTAAAATGTTTTATCATGTGTTACTTCCTTGCATGCCATGAACATATGTAGTGCCATTGCAGGTCCTTGTGGAAGCTATATTTTTTAAAGTCTACCTGATTTGGCAATGAACTTAATAGTTTGAGTCACTGTCTATGAATCTTTTATAGTCTTTTAAGGTTCAGTCATTGCCAGAGGTGAATCAGTGGTCTCCCTGCTTTTCCCATAATGAAAATGATAAATGATAAACCATTTTTATGGTTTCCTATTTCATTGGAAACCTTGGCACTTTCAAAATCTATTTATAAAGAACATGCACATAAGTCACTTGTAAGTATGTGATGACATGCTGGGCTTAATTTTTACTTTGTCTTGAAGCAGGCAGAGTGTGAGCAATTCCTTTTCCTGCTTCTAGTTACAAAGTTTAGTCGTAAAGCAAAAAGCAACCATTGTTTATTTCAAAGGCCATGCAGGGCCTTGGGTTGTACAGACTATACACCATGACACCCAGAACAAAGTTGATGAAATGCATGGAATTTATTGTATTTCCAGTTGGCATTTGTCTACTCCGAAGGTCTAAGTATTCAGCAACCATGCTTAGGAGAAGGTGTGGATTCTAAGAGAAGTACAAATCACTGAAGTTAAAAGGCTTGTCATCTTTAGAGAGTTTCTAAATTGTCACAGTTTTATTTATTGCTATCTAAATCCTGTGAAGAATGGCTATTCTCTAGGGAGAAGAAAACTGGTCAAATAATTTAAATGCTGGAAAATGAAGGAAACTGATAGTTCTCTAGATGCACAACCTTATATTCCAGAAATGGTATTTGAACAAAATGAAAAAATCCACTGAACTCTGCCTATAGACAGCTATAGGTTGGATGAGATAGGAGTATATAATGTCAAGTAAAGTAGCCAGAATCCAGGAAAGTTATGTAGCAGTATGTGTTTTGTTGATAGAAAATATAAACTACTCTCTTTGAACCAATGAAGCAGTACTTATTTGAGTTTGCTTCCATGGAATCATGGCATGCTAAATTTAATGGAATTTTAGAAAATGTTTAGTGTTTGCAAAGGAAGATTCCCAGAGTATTCATTTAAGTAAACTAGCAGACGTTAATCTATGTTTGTAGTACAATTTTCCAATCTTGTAAAAACTTTTTTGTGTTTGAGGTTTGTCAAATATTTTACAGCTTATATACTTGATGCCCAGACAAATATTTGAACTGCAAAACAACAACCACAAAACCATTTCTTTTTTTGTCTTTAAGGATTGTTCAATTCCTACTTTATTTCTAATAACCACATCCATTTTTGATCCTTCAAAATATAGTTTCTCAACTTGGGTAGGATCCATTTCTTTTATTATTAGTTCTTAATATTAAAACCATTATGAAAATCCATTATGTGTTCCACACATTTTTTCTTGAGTCCAGAATTGGTCATATTTATTTGTATAAGTTCCTTTGTTTCATGTCCAGGAAAGTAATTTCCTTTACTGGGGGGCCTAGCTATCAGCAGTCATAGTCTACCAGTGTGAATTTCAAAGAAAACTGAGTACCATAAAAATAAATTAAGTTTTGAGCCCACTGTAAGTCAATTGTTTGGACTTAACCCCTAAAAACTTCTTCAGACTACTTATAATTTTTAGATTTTGTTTTGTTTCCACTAGAGACAGGGAGAGAGATTGGGGTGCGTGTGATGGGTGGAGGGTAAGCAGAGAGGGAGAGGTGACAAAATCCCCCTGAGCTTTGGTTATGGAAAGAAAAAATGGTTCATCCCTTTCTGCTCGTTGTCTCCGTCTTATATCAAAATAATTCAGCCACATGCAAAAAAAAAAAAAAAAAAAAAAAAAACCAAAACAAAACACCTTTCTTCTGCCTTTGGCACAAATACAAACTTCATTGAGAACACTTACCATTGAGTGTGTCTCTCTGCTTCATCTATGATGAAAATGTATTTGCTTTGTTCGTGAAAATCCTAGAAGGCAGGCCATACAAACTGCTCTACACTTCTCTTAAGGTAGGAAACAGAGATGATATTTATTAAACTATTTTCTAAATACATTGATTGTATAACCCGTATTTCAACACTTGATGGGCAGAAGACAGGAGGGAATTGTGTTAAACAAAAATAATCTGATATTTCCAGCTCAAATTGGAAGGAATGTGCATAGGAAATACCGCTGTGAGGTGAGAAGAATATGCTGGTAATTTTGGTTCTTTGCTAATGCTCTGACTAGGGTTGTCCCTCGGAAATGAGACTCCCCACCATGTTCTAATATCTCCAAGCACCTGATGCATATCTGCAGGGGTGGGCATGGGGATGTGCTGAAGAAGGAAGGAGAAAACTCATTCTGTGCTGTGGATTTCCAAGCACATGTTCTCTGAGGGCAGAGGACCACACTCTCAGCAGTCGTATTTTAGCGTGACTGAATTCTCGAACAGTGCTTCTGCTCCCGAAGCTATTTCAATCTCAGGGTCAGCATCTCTGGGTTAAAAAGTAACAAACTTTTTAGAACTGGTTTCAGTCCTAACCAAACCCTGAATAAAAGATAAAAACTGGAGGAGGAGCATTTTCTTCGTTATTTCATGTGTCCTCTTTGGCTCTGCCTGAGTTTACATGTCACATGCAGCGACTAAATCGTTATCATGTGGTGACTTGGGCCCTGGCTAAGCATCTCCTATCTTAATTTTTTTGATATCTCTTTCATCCCTCTGTTGATCAGACAGATGCACTTCATTTTAATATAATCTTTTATCGAAATCCTTTTTTATTATCAGACTTCCCCAAAGTAGAGTGGAAACTATGATATACTTTATTTAGAAATATGATTTTAATATAATTCTTCAGAAATTATTTCTTTTACAAAATTAATGTTCCTGCTTGAGGAGAAAAGGGAAAGGATCAATAAGAAGACAAAAGGTGAAGATCCTTTTTTTTTTTTTTTTTTTTGCTATGTGAGCAGTCTTTCAAGGGAGATTTTGAAAGAATAAAAAAAAAAAAAAGGTTGTTTTACTCTTTTAAAATAGTGTATACTGTTCTAGTCATTACAGCTTTTACATACCAGGACCAAAGATACAATAAAATAAAATCTGTTCATCTTTTTTGTTCATCCTTCGAATCTGACAATTCTGCATGAGCTCTTAAATCCGCACTGACAAATTGTGAATGTGAGCATTTTATCCAACATATTGTTTGTCCTTTTCAGAGAGAAGGTCTACTTCTCTGCAGTTCAGTCTTCATCCTGGTGACAGGCAAGAAGCAATGACCTTTGGATTATTTTAAGAAATCACAATGTGGTAGGATATAGGATGGTCTTGACTGTTATCAATAATTAGTTCCTAACAGCATGGAATAGAGGCGTTGCCCAGTTATGAAGATGAGAGTGTGTTCTTCCGAACCATGGGCACTAACAATTAATCTGACATTCTTTGCTTTCTTACCTGCAGAGGAAAATTAGGCTTATTCACTTGGTTCACTAACATCAGAAATTACATGTTCTCTAGATTTGAGTGATATAATGCAGACTGTTATTTCAAATGTCTTTATCACAGTCATAATGAATCAACCATGAAATGGCAAATACACACTTCTTTGGGTTCCTACTGTGGGACCAAATAAGTAGGGGAGGGAGATTTGTAGATTATAACTCTTTGGTTACAAAATATTCATGCATATGTAATTTTTCACCCAAAGCCTTTATGACTAACAGGTTTGGAATAGTAATGAGATATGAAGGATAAATATCTTCTCTTGTTGTCTATTTCCTCTTGGTTTGGCATCACTCTCACCCCTACACACACACACACACACACACACATGCCTACCACCACCACCACCACCACACGTATACACAGCCATCGTTAAAAAACAATCTAGTTTGAAATGTGACATAGAGACTACTGTTGAAATGAAATTAACAAGGTTTTCATAGGTTTTCAGTGGCTTTCAAGACTCCTTGGATAACTAGGAAGCAGACTGAATTACAGATATAACCCAACAAATTATAATGTTAAAATGAAAGCTGTGTAATAACATGAGGATGGTATGGCATCTGATTTGTTCAGTAATTGTTACACGTTTTAACGAAATTCAGATTTTTCAAAGCAAAACATCTGTAATTAAATCTACAAAAGATTAAGAAAAAATGGTACTCTAAATAATGTATTAGGACAAAGATGATCTTTTGAAGGGGAAACTGTCCATTTACTATATAATACTTGTAAATTATTTGATAGTGTACAACATTCAACGAAAGAATCATGATGCCACTGATAATTCTTAAGCACTTTGGATCAAGATTGCGCCCTTCCTAGTTTGTGTTAAGTGTTCTTACCCACTCTTTCAAGTTTTTCATTAAATGATTGATGCTTCCCTCCTATAATGTGACAAAAGTCTTCAAAATTATTTTGATGGGTGTTGGAAGGATATCAACCATGGGCAGGATGAGGGAAAGTTTCATAAACTTCATGAATCGTGATTTTGATTTATCTTTTAATCATGTATTGTAAACTGTAATTGGGAAGTGTTATCATTATCATGATTTTCTTGCTCTGAATTTTCAGAACTAATCTTGGTCTGTCTGTCTTCATACACACACATTAAAATAAATATTAAATCATTTTCCACAGTATGTAAAAAAACATGACATTGGAATGATTTGTATTTGCCTCTTTCCTTTGTTAGTGTTATGAAAAAAATGCTACCAATACATTCCTTAATTTAAAAAAGATTGAATTTGTGATTTTGATTATAAATTCCTAAAGGCTTATCGCAGACAAAGAGTATAGTTTGATCGTGCTTTCTCACAGATAAAGGAATTAAAGTTGAAACAGGATCATAAGTTTGCCCATAGGACTGACATATTATTCATGTAATGAAAAGTGCTAAGAATTGCCTTGATGTGTGCCATTTTTAGAGACTTCGGCTTTAATGCTAGTGCTCATTGCACAGGGAAAGCTGCTAGACCCAGCTGCTGGGTCCTCTGCAGGGGCTAGACTGGGAGCTGAACTGAAGCCTCCTGTAGAACTAATTCTCAAGGGCAATCTATGGCAACAGTATTTGATAACCGCATCGCAGTGCCGTAGATGATAGGAAGCAGGGTTATTCTCTGTTTACTTTTTTTTTATTATTTTGAAATAAATTCAGAGTTACATTAATAGTTGCAAAAACAACACTAGCCCCATACACAGAATTCCATCATACCCTGACCCCCCTCCCCCGATAGCTCAATCCACCAACTTTAACATGCTGTCACATCGCTATTTCTTTCCCTCCCTCCCTATCTATCATCCATCATCTATTGCTCTGTCTTCTGAATATATGAAAGTTAGCTGCACACATCCTTGAACATACACTATAATTCACATATGTACTTCCCATGAACAAGAACATTCTTTTATGTAATTCCATTATGCGCAGCTAAGAAGTATAAGAGATTCAACAATGATACAATGCTTACATTCTATATTTCCTCTTCCTTATGTCTCAACTATGTCCCTTCGAGCCACCTGTCCTCCACCCTCCAATCCCATCAAAGTTCATCCTTAGCATTCAATTGTCATCTAGCTAGGCTCTCTTTTCTTTTTCTTTTTTCAATTGAGGAAACATATATACAGCCTAAATCTTCCCATTCCACCCCCTCCCTAGCCTTCCATTAGTGGGATTAATCACATTTAGAATGATGTTATGCTCTTCCCCATCATCCGTTACTAGAAATTTCCCTTCACCTCAAACAGCAACTCTACACTCTTTTCTTAACTCCCCATTGCCCCTTCCCCCATTTCTCTTAACCCAAACTCTACTTTTCATCTCTATGGTTATATTCTCTGATAATTTCTTTGTGTTTACTGTGGGGCTTAAAATTAACCTCTTAAATCCCTATCAATCTTGTTTTTCTTTGATACCACCTTCACTTCAGTAGGGCACATAAACTATGTACCTATACTCCTTCATTCCCCCACCTTTATATAGTTGTCTAAAATTACGTATTTTACATTGAGTTCAAAACTACTGATTTGTCCTTAGAGTTTATGCATTTTTTATCATGTAGGAAGTAAATAGTGGAGTTATAGTTAAAAAATTATTGACTTTTATTTGTATTCCATTGTGTTTGGAGAATGTTCTTCGAGTATATTCAGTTTTTGTTGTTTTTTTTTTTTTTTTTAATTTCTTGAGGCTTGTTTTATGTCCCAGCTTATGGTCCCTTCTGGAGAAAGATCTGTGATCACTAGAGAAAAATGAGTGTCCTGGTGATCTGGGATGTAAGGCACTATATATGTCTGTTAAAATTCTCTATATCTCTTTCTCCTTTCTTTGTCTCTCTGTTGGTAGGGCTTCCTTTAGAATCTGAAGTAGGGCAGGCCTTTTATTGGCAAAGTCTCTCAGCATTTGTTTGTGAAAAATTTAAGCTCTCCCTCAAATTTGAAGGAGAGTTTTACTGGATAAAGTATTCTTGGCTGGAAATTTTTCTCTCTCAGAACGTTAAATATGTCATGCCACTGCATTCTCGCCTCCATAGTGGCCACTGAGTAGTCACTACTTAGTCTTATGTTGTTTCCTTTGTATGTGGTGAATTCCTTTTCTCTTGCTGCTTTCAGAACTTGCTCCTTCTCTTTAGTATTTGACAGTCTGATCAGAATATGTCTTGGGGTGGGTTTATTTGGATTTATTCTATTTGGAGTTCGCTGGGCATTTATGCTTTGTGTGTTTATATTGTGTAGAAGGTTTGGGAAGTTTTCCCCAACAATTTCTTTGAATACTCTTTCTAGACCTTTACCCTTCTCTTCCCCTTCTGGGACACCAATGAGTCTTAAGTTTGGACGTTTTATTTTATCTATTGTATCCCTGAGATCCATTGCAATTTTTTTGATTTTTTTCCCCATTCTTTCTTTTGTTCTTTCATTTTCTGTTCTGTGGATTTCTAGGACACGGAGATGTTGTTCAGCTTCCTCTAGTCTTGTATTGTGAATATCCAGAGTCTTTTTAATTTGGCCAACACTTTCTTTTATTTCCATAAGATCTTCTATTTTTTTATTTACTCTTGCAATGTCTTCTTTATGCTCTTCTAGGGTCTTCTTTATGTCACTTATATCCTGGGCCATGGTCCTCTTGATGTCCTTTAAATCCTTTGCCATGTTTTCATTCTTTGATGGTAGTTCTTTGATTAATTGTGCGAGGTATAATGTTTCTTCCGAAATCTTGATTTGTGTGTTTGGAGCTGGATTCTCCATACTGTCTGGTTTTATCATATGCATTAAGATTTTCTGTTGTTTTTGGCCTCTTGGCATTTGTTTTGCTCGATAGGGTTCTGTCAAGTTGTATCAAAAAAAGGATATCGATCTAATTTTTCAGAGAAACAGTTTGGTGATGTACACGTTCTCTAACTAACCAGCAGATGGCGTCTGTGAGTCACCTATATCCCTCAAAGTCAGTTCTCAACCTTTTTTTCATGGTGTGTGGGGAAATGATTCTTGTGTGTTCAGTTGGAGAACTCAGTTTGGGTGTGTTGCTGGAGCTGTCCACCCTGAATGTGGGGTGTGTGTACGGGTGGCCAGGGAGGAAGGGCAGTTCTACTCTTCAAATTGCCCAGGTTCCAGGAGATTCAAGGCCACCGCAAGAGTCTAAGCCTTCATTTCAGTTCAGCCCCAGACCTTCTCTCTTGCTGTCCCACAAACCACCAGACTTGATGTAGCGCCCCTGGGTTCTCCGAGCAGATCCCCCTTCCCAGCCACGATCTTCCCTCAGCCGAGGGAATGCCATGCTACGTCATCAGTGTGTGCTGTCCCTCAAGGGAAGCCCTGGGCCACTGGGCTGTGCCACGGGGCTCTCAGCTCGTTTCAGAATGCAGAATGTCTGAGGCCGTCTTTAGTGCAACACCTTGTGGGCTGAGAACAGCTGAGGTTTTCTCCATAGAGAGAGAGCGAGGGACAGAAAAACTCTCAGGTTCACCCGTCAGCCAGATATAGCACCCGATCCTCTGAGCTCCCTATCCTGAGACAGATATGTCCCCCGATTCTCCCAAGGTCAGTTGTCACCAAAAGCCTCTGTCTGCTTGTTGAGGATTCGCTGTCTGTATTGAGCAGTTAATATTAAAATCTCACTTGGGGCTGGGCTGAGAAAGTGCACGGCGCGGCTTCCATGAGGGAGGGGCTCTCGGCTCTAGGTTCTCAGCTCTCAGCGCGGGTCCGCAGTTTTACTTACAGATTTTATGCTGTGATCTCGGACATTCCTCCCAATTCATGTCGGTGGGTGTTGAGTGTACAGTCACGTTTGTCTCCCCGCTGTTATTCCAGGTTATTTACTGGTTTTTTGTTCATTTATGAATTGTTCTGGGGGAGGCTAAGTCTTCCACTTCTTTCTATGCTGCCATCTTCCCAGAAATCTCCTCTCTGTTTACTTTTAATCCAGAAATTTTATAATCTACTCTAAAATGTTTGCTAACCGTAAATCAATGGTACTGAAGCATTACTATTTGAAATATATGTTTAAAAAATTATTTTCTTTGTTAAACCCTTTTTTTCTCCAGTTTAATAAACTCCCAATTAAGGTGGTCACAGAACTTGTCAAGGTGACTTGAATAGTTACAGACTATAATAAAAATATTTTTTTTTTCTTTAGGAATATTTCCTTAGGGATATTGTGTATATATTCATTGTATGTGCTAAACAGCAGGTGTTACAGTTTGATAAAAAGTATCTGGGGTTTTCTAAATTTCTGCGTTCTAGTTTACTAATGCTGCCAGAATGCAAAACACCAGAAATGGACTGGCTTTTATAAAGAGGGTTTATTTGGTTACACAGTTACAGTCTTAAGACCTTAAGTGTCCAAGGTAACACATCAACAATCAGGTACCTTCACTGGAGGATGGCCAATGGTGTCCAGAAAACCTCTGTTAGCTGGGAAGGATGTGGCTGGCATCGGTTCCAAATTCTGGTTCCAAAATGGCTTTTTCCTAGGATGTTCCTCTCTAGGCTTCAGTACCTCAAAAATGTCACTCTTAGTTGCTCTTGGGGTGTTTGCCCTCTCTTAGCTTCTGAGCATTCTTCAAAATGTCCCTCTTGGCTGTAGCAAGCTTGCTCCTTCTGCCTGAGCTTATATAGTGCTCTAGTAAACTAACCAAGGCCCACACTGAATGGGTGGGGCCACACCTCCACGGAAACGATCCAGAGTCATCACCCACATTGGGTGGTGCACATTTCCATGGAAACAGCCTAATCCAAACGTTCCAACTTAATCCCCACTAATACGTCTGCCCCCACAAGATTGCATCAAAGAACATGGCTTTTTTGGGGGGACATAATATATACAAACCAGTACATTCGGTATAGGTTGGTTCTCCACTATAGTGTTGAAACTGTTTTTATGGGTAAAAATTAGAGTAAGTGAGATGAATTGAATAAGAATAAAATAAACTGATTAAATCGACAAGAATATCACTGATCTGAGTTGTACTTTATAACCAGTCAGTCAAGAGCCTAGAAGATATTCAAGATAATGGATGAGTTTCCTAGCATCAGTCACTTGCTCCAATCTTTAACTACTACTCATGGACCTGTGACTTATATCCTGCTAGACAGGCACTGGGAAGACTGGGTCCATACCAGTAGCAATAAGCTCACACTGAACAGAGGAAAGCTCTTGGTGCTTTTTCTGAAGTGTTTAAGCCAATGTTAGCCTGTATGTGGGAAAGCCACTCTGGACTCTGGCACCTTTGAGAAGATTAGTCCTACTTACTTATCTGATTGAGACCTACTTCCAAATAGATCTACCCAGAGGCAGAAAGGCTAAATTCAGGAAGGATCTTAAGTACTAGTAAGGATCTTAAGTATGGTGAAATTGTCTGGGAGCTCCATTCCTGAATGTAATTTTCTACTTTTTTCCCGTCATACCCCCATTATGTGTCTAAACTTCCTTGTTTGGTCAGATTTGTTGGCATGGATATGATTGACTAAACCATAAAACACCCCAAGAGACTGAAAACCAACTCAAAGCTGAAGTTCCAGAGTGAAATTCTTTCTGTGTTTTGCTTATTAACGTTTTCATTTGCATGGCACCTTGAATCTTGTTAGGAACGCCACAAGCCCCACAGCCATACCTTCACCTAATTGCGAATCTCTCTGCACTTGCACTCAAATTAGGAAAAATCCTTTCTTTAACACTCCAGAAAAACAAAAATTTTAAAGAATCAAAAACAGAAGGAAAAAAAAAAAAACCCAAACAAACCCAGAAGCAGAGACATTGCTGAGAGAAATGGTAGGTGCCCATTGACAGAGGAAAGAAAATGAAGGAAAAGAGACTAAACTCACTGAAAGACAAATCCACAGGTGATGTGTTATAGTCCCAGCCTTTCAGTTTTTATTTTGGAGATCTGATTTGACTTGATTTGTTTCTTCCCATATAATACTGTATTTCATTGGCAGATGTACCATTTTAATCTACACTGGGAGGAAACAGGTGGGCAAAATATTGCTGCTAATAGAATATGAAGCTTATTTGTTTTAGCACGGTGGCTTATGGAAACCTTGGCTTTTGCTTCCAGTATTTAAAAGAGTCATCCTGAATGGTGGCAGGGGGTCCTTTTGATCCTTTGTGTTATCAAGACAGCATTTAGGATAGCAATGGAAATCCAATAACTGAAGGGATAAAGGTGCCCATTACTGGTCATGTTTTTTGCCAGGTTTTTCCCAAATTCTGGCAACACGTAGAGATTAAAACAGCTATTGGCAATTACCTTTGTAATTACTTCTTGTGAGGATCCAGGGCCCGGGACCGCCCCCTCCTCCATTATGAGCTGCACACAGCCGCCTACATGACCAGGAAAGACATTAACTCCCCTAATCACTGTTAATAACCGAATCTTGGGAGACCTCATTGTAACCAAATCTGGAGAGACCCTGTTGTAGCCAAATCTCTCGAGATCCAGCTGAAACTCCATTGTTCCAAACCTTTATAAGCGCCCTCACTCCACCTTGGCACTCCTCTCTCTTTCTCTGCAGAAAACGCTGACTTCATTGTCTCTACCTGCCACCACCGGGAAGAACTGTCTCCTGTTTTTCAAGCCCCTAATTAAACTCATGGGTAACTCTGTGCCAGGCATGTTCTTTGGTCTCGGGGCTAAAAATCTCTTATTTCTGTAATCATTACCTAAGCCCAAATTTGTTACCTAAACCCATTAACAACTTTAGAATGCATATCAATTTCAAAATTTTCATCTTCAAATTTTTCATCAATTGCGTCTATCTAATCTTGGAATAGATCATAGTGCAATGCTGTAGGTTGAGACAACTAACTTATTTGTTACTCCAGGTAAATGCAGTTTTATTAGCACCATTTCTAAAGTTCCTAGAAAGGATTATAACTCTACCAAAGATGCAGCCTGTGTTTTTTATGCTTTTAGATTTTGTCATGCAGCTTTTGTATTCTACCTGCAATGACAATCTAGTAATCAAAACTCAATATAGGTGGGAGGGAATGGGGTGTGGGGAGGATTCACAGGAAGAGGGGAGGCGAGAAAGAGACATTTTATAATTTATTGTGATAAATGACAGCACCTCAGGTTTTGTAAAAATGTAAAATCGTGCTTAGCAGTGATGATTGAGCATTTGGAATGTTTTACTTATGGCTCTTAGGGATATTACTAACAGAACAAAATTTCCTTTTGGACAGATAATTTTTTTAATTTTAATTTTTTCTTGGGATGATACTGATTTTCTCAAATATATTTAAGAATTCCAAAATAAAAGGACAAAAAGGCTTCCTCAGGACAAATCTGTTCTGTTCCTAATGATTTTTCTGGAACCATAGTCAATGAAATCATCACGAACATAACAGCGTTTGTTCTGATAGACTTTCTGATTTCTCATTCCAAGGCAAAGAAAGACTGAAAAATCCAAACCAAGAAATATTTCTCCAAAACAAATTATGTACTGTTCAGGATGATACTCTTATTAGTTGTGCTAAAATGCTTGATGGAGTTATTTTTAACTGAGGACAGAACACTCATTCTGGAAAATGTTCTGATCCCTAATTTTATAATGAACAGAAATATATTTCAATGAAAGATTGTGCTAACTGCAGTACCCCCATCAACACTGTGGTGCATAATCATCAATACATAATAAATTTTATAGTTTCAGGAATTAACATCTTCTAGGTGCATTGCAGTCTTCTACCTGGTTCACTTATAGCAATACTTGAAGAAATAAGGTGCCTTACACCACTTAGATACAGTTTGGAAGGTCTAAATGGCCAGTTGAATGAGTGAGAGCCATCCTTGGGTGATTATGGTTGCTATCACAAAATGATGTATGTCATTTTCCACCCCAGCACTATCATCTAATTTGGGGTGGTAGGTTGGCGTTCTCTTGGGTAAGTGATTTGTATTCATAACATTAGCATCTGGACAGATTCTAGAACCACCTGGGAAATGTGCTTAAAATGCAAATGTCTGGGTTCACTCTCTGAGGTTCTTCCCATCCCTTTATTTCCTATAATCTAAAGCCCTTAGAAATTACATTTAAAGCTCTGATTATATTAGTTAAGACAGGTAAAAAAGATCAGGTACATGGATGGGAATGAGTGTCAAATGGCGGGCAACACTAGTCATGCCTTAGTTTCCAAACAAGAGTTCTTCACTTGGAGTCACTAAGCCTAAAATGAGGCATACATAAATCATGACATCTCTCTTATCTAGTTTTAATACTCTGTAGAGAAATCATATGATATGAAAGTTATCCTTTTCTTGCAAGTATAAAACTGATTGTCATGATTTCTTAAAAACTTTGAAAAGTGGAAATACATTTAACATACATAGGTTCATTTTTTACTTTTTTGCTTATGCACAACATTTCCGCATAAATAACGAGCCTGGTTGATGTAAAACGGATTCTATTATTTTTATTGTTTGTTAATATTACTTTTATTAAACATGTTAGCCATGTAAGATGATCAAAAAACAACTAATAGCCTTGGAATATGTCATCCTATTAACTGATACAAATTGATGCAGTCTTTCATTGTAGCAGTGAATTTGCAGGTCATAAAAAGGTAAGTAATTTATATTCCAAACATAGCAATCACTTCTGGGTTAGTCATCCAGTATAATTTACAGATTCCTATTTCAAGACTACATGTACTTACAGAGTTTTAGCACAAAAGCCAATACAAATAGGAAAATATTCTCATTCTAATGGTTACTGAGGAGCTAGAGGTGGGTGTCAGCAATGGGTATCCTCCTGAGTTCCACAATCTGGGAATCAGTCAAAGTACCTCCCTCCTGGCTGCCTTGACCAGATTCATTATCACTGACACTGAGACCAGCACCTGCAACAGAAAAAGAAAAATAATAAGCACAAAACCCCAAATGGTTAATGTAGTGAATTCTAAAGGCCAAGTCACATTAAGCCAAAACCTGTTTATTTCTATTAAATTAGTGAAAAATGAGCTATACATTTGAATAAATACTATTAAAACCACATAATTATAAAATTACATTTTAAATTCCCTTTGGTATGTTTTTAAAGTAAAGATTAATTTCTAAAGACTCAACTTTGAGTTCTCAATCTTTTTTGGTTTCCACGTGGTTGAAAGGTATAGCCTACTCCCAAGAACATCATTATCAGTTGGGGAATTTATCACAATACAAAATTAGGTGGGTATTAGAATTTTTCTGCAGGGATGTAGCATGAATGTTAGAAAACATACACGCCCTAATCCACATGCACCACATCTGGCAGGTCTATGAGCAGAGGAGGCTCAGTGGGCATTGACCTGAGAAGAAATGCCTACATGGGAGAGCACCCTGGCATCATATCAGCAGCCTAAAGGCATTGGCTCTGAATGATTCAGATCTAATCATGAGATAAAAATAATTGTGTAGCACAAGGCCAAAACAGATCCACACAGGAATCCTACAAAGCTATCTGTTATTAACTACATACAGCACCCAGAATCTCTGTTTTGAGGACACTCCACCATTCACTGCTTTTTTCATGACTCAGAATAACTCAGAAAAATTAAAACCATGCTATTTCCATGTCTAATGTGTGGACCACAAACTCATGCTGTTTGTTCTCTCTCTCTCTCTCTCTCTCTCTCTCTCTCTCTCTCTCTCTCACACACACACACACACACACAGAAGAGAGAGAGAGAGAGAGAGAGAGAGAAATGGGGATGTGGTCATGTGGTCACAAGGGCATACTGGCTTGAACCTCCAGAGATTTCAGTTCCCAGCTCCTCCTCTGCTGGGCACTAGATTCAGCAAACAAAGAGGAAAGTGAAAAACTAGTTGCCTGAGTCGCTGAGACTTTCCCCTCTGTCTGAGAAGTAGGGTTGATGATTGTGCAGAATTGGTAGCTACGGGAAGCTGTGAATTAGCTTAACCTTAGCCTATTTGGAAATGGAAGCAGGAGCCCACTAATGACCTCCTTGCAACCAAATCCAATGGCCCCTTCTGAATCTCTATCCTTTACACCCTCTATTAAAGGCTGCTGTTGAAACCCAACTTCCTTCTTCTTTCCTTTGCTTCTATGACACTGCACTTGCCCATTGTATCCTCTGATCTGCTGGCTTTTTCAGAGCTCTTCTGCTTCCTGTTGTACCTCCTCCTGCTGCCTAACCACTGGAGGCCTTCTCTGCAGCCATGTTTCAAGACCGCAGGATCTGACCCTTGCTTTACTCTCTAGCCTGTTGTCTCACTAGCATTGCTGAGCTCAGAATGCAAAGCTGCTTGTCACTGCCTTTTCATCCCATATTATTACGCTGGCATTTCTGCCTCGGCTGCTCTTCTCATTCCCCACCTCCTTAATCTGGCCACCTCTGCTCTTCCTATAAATATCAACTCAGGCATCACCACTGCTACCCAAGCAAGCATGGCGATTATCTTTTTAAATTTTTGACTTCCCCAATGGATTATGTCCTTCATATCTTTGTGTTGCCTAGCTCATAGGAAAGTGCCCAGTTCACTGTGGATGTTCAGTAAATATTTGTTGGATGTGTTAATAAACTGTACTCTGATCCTCGTTCTTGAAAATGCTCATGCATCTTTATTGGCCATTCTGTTCCCCTGGTCCATTCTGCATTCCACTGCCCTCTCCTTATCAAGAACAGGCATCAGTTCCTATTGTCAATTGCATTGAGTCTGAAACCTTCTGCTTTGGCTTTTAAGACACTTCCTAATCTGGTTTTACTTTACCAAATAGATGTAATTTCAATATTTCCCCATTGGGGAACTTTCAGGGCTGAACAGAGCTCTCCAGTCATTCTGAGTATTCCATTTTAAATCCAGCCTAACAGCTTTCCTGCCAATCCATCCAGGCCCATTTTCATACCCTCTCACAAATATGGCTTTCACCATTCCTGTAAAGCAGGGAGCTGGAGGATATAATATTTGATACACACAAAAGAAAAGTCCAAGTTTATACCTGACAAAATCATTCATCACACTGTATTTTCTCTACCGAATTGTGTTGGTTTGGATGAGAAATTATATGATAATCCTATACATAAAATATATATGTAACCTATGAAGTAAAATGATTAACAAACACCCATAACTCTTTCCCCAGATTGAGAACTAGACTATCACTAATGACAATGTTTTTTAAAAAAGCTCAGTTAGTTGCTAAAAGCTAATACATTTAATATAAAAAAACAGATTTCTGGTTTCTCGTGAAAAATCAAGAGAAGTCTAAGTAATACTGGTCCTACATTTCTGCATGACAAAACAAACAAACAAACAAACAAAACACACACAAAAAAACAGTGAAAACATGGACTAGGAACTACCCTCCAGTTTGCCACTGTTTTCACACAGGCCTCTTGAATCATTTATGGTATGTAAGGGCCCTTGCTTGTCTACCCAAGTAAGCACAGCAGCAGGGTAGCTGACCTGTTTGGAAGGACCTTGGTGGAGAATCAAAACAGTGGCCACTCTGAAAGGCAAGTCCCTGAGACTTGTAGCAGCATTATCTGGGTGAGCAGGAGCCAAAGGGCTGAGTAACAAAATTGCCCAAGCGGATCAACTAGGGAGAAGCAGGGAGGATCCTATGGTTAACATCAGGGAGGAATGGGGCTAACTAATCTAACTGGCACCAACTCCCACTAATTTCAGTGTCTGCCAGCTCCAAAGCCCACTGAGAAAACCAAAGCCAGTTTGATGACTACTGGGATAAACCACACTAGCAAGACTAGTCCTGTGATAAAAGCATGCTGAACAGACTGCAAGGGCCTGGAGCAAACTGGTTGGGAAGTTTAACATAAAGTGCAGTTTTACAAGTAAGTGGGTGTAGCTAGTTTAGTAGCCCAGGGCCCTGTGAGATGTCAGCAAGCTCTAGATACAGCCTCCCCTTGAGTCACCACATCTACGTGACCCACCTCATCCTCAATCCCTATTTCTTCCTGGTAGAAATAAGCATATAATATCCAAATGCTAATCCCTCAGTGAGATTCAGAAAGGACCCAAGTATGACATAGCAGAACTGGGAGCACAACTCAGGTCTGGGCAGATTTAGAAGTCTCTTTGGAATTTGGTCAAGAGGGTACTTTGCAGTTAAGTATCCTGATTTTCTGAAAGGTGTTTCTTGCACTTAAATTTTAAACCAAAAATTTAAGAAAAATCCAGCAACTTGGGATGATAGTAACTCTCCTCTTTGGAAGACAGAACAAGCAATCATAAAGGATTTAGAGGTAATAATTTATATTCATCTTGAGCATCAGCTTTTCTCAATATTTAACATGCATTAGTTAGGGAAAGGGTGATTGTTAGTCCCATTTTACAGATGCGGGGATTGGCTGAGGGTCAGAGGTGCTCAGCGTCTTGCCCACGACACATAGCAGAGAAGTCACAGACTGAAGACATCCATCTGCCTTTTGACCCCAAATGTAGGGTGTTTTCTTCTACACCATACTGCCTCTTGAGGTGCCAGCTCTAATTGCATCACTTCCTTTTCTCCGAGGCTTCACCTGTTCAACTTTGTGAAGAGAATAAATTTCAAACTCCTTGCACATATTCAAGACCCCCCACTCCAGAATGGTAATGGCGCAGTGAACATTCTAGAGTTACAGAATCAGGAAATATGAACATTGAAAATTGTGTTTAAATATAACAATCAAGTGAGCCCAACAAATAATCCCTACTGAACTTAAACTCTGGTGGACACTGCACTAGATGCTTCTCATAGATAATCTCTAATCCCCATGAAAATTTACAAGCAAATTAAAATATTCCTTATTTGATATATGAGAAAGCTGAAAGGTTAAATCTCTTACTGAAAGTCACACAGCTAGTAGAAGGCAGAACTAGGATTCCAACCCAGGGTACTCTGACTCTCAAACACAGACTTTTTTTTTTTTTTTTTTAAATGGCCTTTTAAAAAATGTCATGGATATGAAAGTCACATTCCTCTCCTTTTTATGAGAAAAAATTTTTTAAAACTTTCAAAATTTCACTTTCCCCCTTTGATTCTCATCTGACTTTGTTTAATACACTGGGCTGCAGAGGATCTTGATGTTACATGAGTCATTGTGGTTTGTTTGTGGTATCTCTGGAAAAGAAATTTATCAATGAGTTCTTTGATGAGTTAGAGTACTTTGGACCTTGATTCTGAATGTTTTCGTTTGTGTTCAAGGGCCAGTCATTCCTTTTCTTCCTATTGAAAAAGAAAATCATGTATAGCTTTCTAATAGGGGAATGTTTACCATGACATCCTTGGCGTCAGCCTGAGGTAAAACAAGGAAGCTGAGGGGGTAATGGAGAATCCAGTTAGTCAGTCTGGGACAAGCATCCTGTGAAGAAAGACCCTGTTTCTAAGCCTAATGTGCTCCAAGCCTGACACTTCCTAGAATCTTGTCAGGTTTGGCTCAACATAAAAATGCCAGTATACAAGATACTTCCTGATAGGAATGTAAATTTCCCTACCATCCAATTCTCACCCTTGATGTAGACTCTCTGTTCCAGTTAGCTCAGTACCTACTCTCCTTTCCTAAAATGGAGGCTGTCCCAGGATGACTGCTTCCATTCTCCTATACTCCTGGTTGGGAACATTGATGCTACATTAGAAAGTTCTATTAAAAAAACAAAAAAACAAAAAAAAAACTAATAATAGCCAGGACACCACTAATCTAGAACTGAGTGTCTTATTTTTCTGTGGAAACACTGATGTACTTCAAGAACAACTAATTGAAGGACATTATGTCCTATTTTTAGAGTGAAATGTGGATTTCTCATAGAAGGAAAAATACTTTATTAAAAAAATAGAAAAGTTCAATTCTGTTTTCTTTTTCTTTTCTTTCCTTTTTTTTTAAGAATTCAAAATGGTTAAAATTCAGATGGAAAAAGAAGTCCATGGCTGCTTTTAGGGCCAGGGCATTCTATTTTATGATGAACTATTTTAATATACTTGCCTTTGTTGTTATTTTGAAATACGAAAAAGGCAATACTGACACATTGGACTCAAAAATATTGTCTCATTCACTTCACAATTCAATTGTAGCTGTTAAACATAAGCTTGGGACCTGCTGACATATTTGCAAATGCTTGTAAAGGAGTGATGGTGCTTTCCAATACTAAAGTTGGCTACCTGGTCTTTCCCTCTTAGCAGTCTAGTCTTTCTCACATTTGAAGCTCTTAATGTAATTAAAGAATGAAGAGTCTTAGCTAAAAAGAGTGTCATGTCTCCTGTTTGTTCCTTAGGCCAATGGCATTCTGACACTGAGTTCTCCCTACTGCACCCAAGTAAAGGTATTCCACTGTGCCGGTTTGGATATATTATGTCCCCAAATATGCCATGTTCTTTGGTGGAATCTTGTGGGGGCAGTCATATTAGTGTTGATTAGGTTGGAACCTTTTGATTGAGTGTTTCCATGGAGACGTGACCCACCCAACTGTGAGTGACACCTTTAATCAGGGTGTGACCGACTGATTAAATGTTTCCATGGAAATGTGGCCCCTCCCATTCAGCATAGATCTTTGATTTAATCACTGGAGTCCTATATAAGAGCTCAGACAGAAGGAGCTAGCTGCTACAACTTAAAGAGACATTTTGAAGACAGCTGTAGAAAGCTGACACTGACATTTTGGAATGAAACCTGGGAGCAAGCAGACAACAACCACATGTCTTTTCAGCTAACAGAGGTTTTCCAGATGCCAATGGCTTTTCTCCAGTGAAGGTACCCTATTGTTGATGCCTTGACCATGAAGTTGGACACTTCATGGTCTTAAGACTGTAACTTTGTAACTAAATAACCACCCTTTATAAAAGCCAATCCATTTCTGGTGTTTTGAAAAATGGTAGCATAAGCAAACTGGAACATCACCTAATGAATTAATATAAGTATTTTAATATGTGCTTGAATATCTCAACATTATTGCTGATTGAAAGATGATGAGTTCTGAGCAAGATTAAAAGGGCACAGGAAATGGTATCAATTGAAAAGCCTACTTAGTTCCTCTTCCTGAAACCTATCAGTTTATCCATTTATCCATCCATTCATCCATCCATCCATCCATTTATCCATCCATCCATTTACCTACCACCCACCCATCCATCCAACCTTTACAGAATATTAACTGAAGTGTCCTGTACTATTTTATATCCAGAGTTACAGAGATGAATCCTAGTCTTGTACAATGTAAGCCTTGGTCCAGGACTAGCCCTGATTCCTATTTCAACACGTTCATTTGACTGACTTTCCTGCTTTTAGGTTGAATCTGTGTTTGAATGGATCATAGTTCCCAGTCTTGCAACCCACCTGCTTACTTGTGACTTACTAACCTCTGTTCAGGCTGTTCTATACTCTCTGATACATATTTTAATGCAGGAGTTAGGGGAAGAAAAGTACATAGGACAAATCTGACATACAGGTGATGCAGTTGAATAGGAAAAACAAAACAAAACAAAACAAAAACCTCCCCACTGGTCCTATCAATGGTGTTTGAAGTCCCACAGTTAAAAATTTTTTTTTTTTTTTTTTTACCTTGAAGGTTTAGGTCCTCTAGAGTTTTCTATTAAAATATAAAAACCACAGAAGTCTTTTACTCATCAACTGCATTTATAAAATAATTTATTATGAATGGTCTTAAAGGTACAAAGAAAGGGGTAAAAAGAAGGGCTATTGTATGCCAAGGGCCATTTTTTTCACCTTAAATTTTGTGGTCCCTAAGGCCAGCTATGGATCTAAGGAATGGTGGCAGGCCTTTCTGAAAGCCTGGAACACAAGGAAAAATCTGTGACTGACTGTTATAAACACTCTTGGTGCATGCCAGGAGGGAATTCTCAGGTATACTATAGAAATTGTCACCTGAGAATAAGAAAATCTTTGCAAGGTATGATTTTTAAGGAGAAGAGTAAAATAGGAGTTTGCTAGTCCAGTGGTTATAGCTGAAATGTGCTTAAGTGATTTGGCTATCATCATTGGTAAATCTGGGAGCTGACTGTCATAATCTAATGCTAAAAACGCTCCAACTCAATGCCTCCAAAGTTCTTAAAGTAGCGGAAGCAGAAGGCTTCAAATCTGAATGCCTTTAAACCCCTGTACAGGAATTTTTCCAAGGGGTAAAAGGTCGTGTGACAGGGATAGCTTTAAGGGAATACATTTCCGGGTTTTTCGTTTCCATATGCACTCTTTCCCAGACTTTGTCTGTCTCAGAAAATGCCTATGAAGCCCTTTCACAGCCACCCTTCTCACTCTCAGGCATCTTACTGTGGTGCTCTGCCACAGGGATTCAAAACTTTGGGATTCCAATCTAAGGGACAGTCCAAAATAGGGGTGTCATTATTAAGAAAGTGGGTGAATCTGATAATTGGGTAATATGCCCCTTTGCACCTCAGGTGTTTCTTATTCTTGGCTTTTGTCAAAATTGAAAAAGGTCTCTCAATTACTTATCAATTGATAGGTCATTAAATGTGGTTGGGGGCGGTCCTAGAGTGGTCTGCTACCTTTCCCTTGGACCCTAAATATATCTGTGCTCAGGACCAAATGCATTGGCCTGGTAGGATAAAACACAATCCCCTACTAGATATGGGAACTGCCAGTACATTCCTTCCTCTATTGACCTGAGCACATGTAAATATTCACTGGAGACAGTCTGATTCTGGTGGGCATGTTTTATGACACCAAGCTCCCGCATTTCCCCCACCCCTGGTGGTGTATGGATCCCTGGCTGGGAGGGGATAGGTTCCTCCTCTGTTTGCACATAAACTAAGAGAGGGATGCTCACATAGAACATCTCCCTGCATCGGCCACAGATTGAGACTCACTGGCTATGGGTAACCGACGCCTAGCAGTGAAGCTGACCTTGCTCTGTCTCTTCTCTATGTGAGCTAAACGTCTCTCCATCGGAGCCTGTGTGAGTCATGCCTTTATTGGTGACCCTGACACCTGTAATTGGATGGACTGACATCTCTTTAGGTGTTTTTCCTTCTTACTGACATTAAAATAAGTTTTGATGATAGCTCTCTGTGTTACTCTTTATTTTCTTTTGAAAGGCGTGGTATCACTAAACAAAAACGCTTTCTGTGGTGGAATAAAATATGAGCACATCTCTCTTTAAGGAGAGGAGTCCATTTTCCTATCTTTGACTTGCTTTGACCATCAGACAATAGAGAAAGTAAAACTGCACACAAGATTGTCACTTGCTTGCTACTCCTAGGTTACCATGTAAGGAAGCCAGGGGCTAGTGTCCTTAAAGATGGAAGGCCAGCTAGAGAGACAGGCCCAGCTAACAGCCAAGACAAACTGCCAGGAATATGAGTGAGGCCATTTTAGACCACCCAAGCATTCCAGCTGCCAGATGACCTCAGTTACACAAGTGAGCCCAAGTGATAACGACAGAATAATCAACCAGCTAAGCCTAGGCCAAACTGCCATCCTACAGAGCTGTGAACAAAGATATGGGTTTTGTTTTAAGCCACTAAATTTGGAGGTGGTTTGCTGTAGATAATGGATAAAAGACATGCTTTTTACTTATCTACTTATATGAACAAATTTTCTTAGTACTTACATCTTTAAAATAATTGTTTTAGTTTATTAGGCTGCTGAAAGCAATATACCAGAAATGGGTTGGCTTTTACAATGGGGATTTATTTGCTTACAAACTTACAGTTCAAACTTAGAGGCCTGTGAAAATGTCCAAATCAAGGCATCATCAAGACGATACCTTCTTCCTGAAGACTGGCTGCTGGCATCCTCTGTCACAGGGCAGGGTGCATGGTCACATCTGCTGGTTTCCTTGCTTTCAGTTTTTTGCTTCCGTGGCTTTCTCTTTGTCTGTATTTCATTCTTTTATAAAGGACTCAGTAAGAGGATTAAGACCCACCCTGAATGAGGTGGGTCACATCTTAAGTTAAGATCCTACTCACAAAAAGATCCTACACACAGGAATGGATTAACTTTAAGAACATACTTTTCTGAGGTACATATAGCCTCAAACTATCGCAATAATAAAAATACTAAAAAAGAAAATAGAACTAATCTCTTACATATGAAATCAAGAAATAATATATACCATAGACATATGAATTCTTTGGGAAAATAAAACCCAGCCCCACTCTTCTCCTGATAGGATTCTTCTTTATTTGATAATGATTTATAAAAATTTAATATTTTTATTATTAATATTTTGTTCAACTGTAGACTAATAATGCTAATAACTTAATACAGAAGAAATTTTTGAAACTTTACAGTCTTATGGTCATAGAAAAATATTACATTTCAATTTATATGCATGTTTTGTTGCTAAAAAGTCTGAGTAAGTGAAGATAAAATGAATTTCAAGCATAAAATATATTACATGGATAAAATTCTGTGGAAAGTGGAATAGAAATACAAGTTCAAGGAGAAAATAGAATGATGTAACATTTCCAAATGTAAAACAAAAGCTTGTTTATGTATTTTTTTAAATGCAATTTTATTGAGATACATTCACATAACACATGCTCATATATTTTTTAAATGTATAGCAGCAGGTATAAAATTGCTACGGTATTTAGACTCCTTCGGATTAATTATGAAAGAAAAATAAAAAATTTTTATCTTAAGACATCAAAATTTATACTACAGTGGAAATTACATTGTTTGGTACTATAAATGTTTATTTAAATATATGCAAAAGGATACATAGCTTTCAAAGTTATTTTAAGGGTTCAAATGCAAAAGACTTGCAAGACACACTACTCCCAGTACATGACTTGGAGGGGACCATAGCTAAGATGGGCCTTGAGATAGATTAAGGTTTACAAACTCAAATGTCCACAGGGGCCAGAAAGGCTAGCATGAACCAGTGAAACGAGCCTGGAGGACATTAGACAAACTGGAAAGCTCATTTCCTGTCTAAAGGGCAGCCCTTACTCAACTCCAGCCAAATTAGTGTCTTGCGAGATTTCAAGCACTCTTTTGCTATGTGTTTCAAGAAATTCTGGATTTTTATGGGATATCTCTAAATTTAAATGTTGGCTCAAAAAAATGTTAAGACGCAACATGGGTCAAACTAAGTACATTGCTGCACTGAACCTGTCCTATGGGTCAAGTGTAATACCTGCTGTAACGCAATAGCATGTGGACTGCTCCCTTTGATTTGACCATATTCTACAATGTAAAATGTCTCATATTAAAATATCTTTTCTAAAAATACAGGGAAGTGATGCTAGAGTCAGTTACTTTGGCTTTTTAATATTCTTAGTGAACTCTCAGGACTGCTTGACTGTATCTATAAGTAAGCAAGACATTCCACACATTCTTGAACTGGATGCATTTAATACTTGTCGTATATTTAGGAACCAGATCTAATCTGATTATGCTAAAAGAATTCATTTTAGTTTCCATTGAAGCTACATCAACTACTGACAATATTATTATAGTGTTGGGGACATATTCTACCCTTTTCAGTCCTAACACTAGCCAGCATTTTATGGAGATGATCATTCCTTCCTTTACAAAACCCTCTTCTCTCTTTAGTTCTCTTTCTGACCATGCTATAGTTTTCTCTGTGGGATCCTCTTCTATTCATTCCTTAAATGTAGGTCTTATCTAGTCTTCTCCTCTTGTTCCCCTTCCCTTCCTTTTCTTTCCTCCCCTTCCTTCTCCAGCTCTTTTCTTCCCTTCTTTCTCATTCCACCCTCTCAGATCACACTTATTCATCCCCATAGCTTTGGATATAATCTCCGTGCTACTGCAATTCCAATCATTACCCCAAGCCCTGATCTCTTGCTGAAGACCCAAACTTGAATATTTAGAAGAAGCCTGCTAGACATTTTCACAAGGGTATTCCACCAGGCCTAATGATCAGCATGTCCAAATCCAAACTCACAGTGTCCCTCCCAAAGCAAGCAACAAACACTCTGTTCTTTTACTCATCCAGGAGAGATGCATGGGCTTTTGTGGACTGTCCTCTCAGTTCTTCCTCAGCTTTCCTCTTGGGTCATCTTCTCATTTTCATTTCCTCTGCCCTGATTTGAAGACTTAACCTTACTGCCTTGGACCTAACAACTTCCCAGCCTTTCTGATCTTGCCTCCAAATTTATTCCTCATGCTTTCTTAAGAGTTATTTTGCTTCAAAGACCAGTGGGAACATGCCATTCCTCTCCTCAAAACATCCACCATGGGTTTACTACGTTCTATAAAAATCCCAACTCTTGTTTAGCATCCAAGTAGCATTTTCAAAATTAATTAATTTTTTTCCAAATAGCATTTTAATGTTACACTGTTAGAAAGCATCTTGCTCCCCCAGAATAAATCAACAAATAAGTTGAGGAAACAGCAGGCTAAATAAAGTAAAATGGATTTCTTTACTCTAAGACTTTTCAGCATCACTAAATGTTATTGGGAATTGTGAATTTCTGCAGTTTCCCAAATATATTGGGCCAGGGAATACTCTCACTGAGGAACAGCCACGAATATTTAAAGGGGAGTGTTTGCTGAACCCCATTTGGTAAACTATAGAAAATTGTTAACCGTGTAGGTAAACTATCCTTCAGGCCTTTCTTCTGCTGCCTTACTCACCCACCCTCTGCCTCTGCCACACTATAGTACTTGCTCTCTCCACACAAACCTTGCAACTGTAAGCCTCTGTCTCGGTTTTGGCTAATTCTGTTCCCTTCATCTGGAATGCCCTTTCTTACATCCTTTACCTATTCAAACCTACACATAGTTCAAGGAGCAATTGAAATGTTTTTTTTTGTTGTTGTTGTGGTTTTTAATTTCCTTGATGTTCACAATATCTAATAGCAATTTCCACTACTATTTTACTCTTCCATTTGTCATGCTTGGTTGAATGTCTATTCCTCCCCACAAACTCAAGTTTCATTTATTCATTCATCCGTTTATTCATCATTCAACAATATCTACCAAAAGGTTAACAAATACCAAGTTCTGTTCTTGAGTACAGGGATGAGTTCTCTTTCATTTCAGTAGAGTTTTCCAAATTTAACAAAATACTGGAGAAGCAGTATGGCATACTGGTTGAGAGCACAGACTTAGGAGGCAGGCTCCTTATATTTGTTTTGTGCTACCACCACTTCCTCACTATATGACTTTGGGAAGGCTCTATAACTTCACTGTAAATGAGTGTAATAATTGTCCCTGACTCAAATGAATAAATACTTCTAGTTAGAGAGCACCAGGCATATAGCAAGCACTCAATAAATATTAAATACTCTTACATATTCAATATATATAAATGCCTCAATGTATCAGGCCAGCACAGGATTTTTCACAGAGATGATACTGGACTTCACATAACTGAGAGCAAAGAAACTTCCTTTGATCCAATCATTCTGTGAAAATTTATGCCTAAAGGTAAATAAGTTGGGATATTGATTGTTCTAGTTTTAGGACATGCAGTTCTTATGGGTGGGGCATGAGAACTTCATCATGATACTTTCCCATTTAAAACTCTTTTTAGTTGCCCTTTGCCATTAGGATAATGTCCAAAGATCTCCACTGCTCTTCTATCATCTGGATTCTGTTGGAGTATTCAATCTCAAGTCTCGTCTCACCCTATGTGCCCTTATTGAGACTTAATACTGGCAGTTTGTTGAAAGAAGCAGATTGTTTCATCTTCTAAGAAGAACACTTACACCCCATCCATTTCCTTCCATGAAGAGAAAACTTCCATTATTAGAATAGTTTTCATGGTCTCTTTCCATCTTTTTACTCTATCTTCTCAGTGAGACAGAGGGTCGTATCTGATTGGTAAGGATAGAAGCAGAGAGCAGGCCTCTGCACCTTAGAAACTCCCTCCTCTCGTAGGGACTGGCCTGCCTGCAGAATGGCCCTATCCTGCTCTGCCTCTCCAGGTCACACATTTTTCAGGGTCAGGATCTATCCCTACAAGGAGTGGCATGTGGTTTTCCAGCAGTGGTTGGTGAGTTGGGTGGGACAATCAGACTGTGGGTAAAAATCACATTATCTCACATCAGCTTTATCAGTAAAATTGAGATATTTTGATCTCTTGTGCCTATCCCTTAATTTGTTCTGGAATCAGGTAGGGAACAGGAATATCAATTATGTGCCTCCCAAACATCATCTCACGCCTCTGTGCCACTGCTCATACATATTTCCTCTGCCTCCTTCCTGCTCTCCAAAATTTGACCTCCTGGAAAATACAGAATCATCTTCCAAGACTTAATTTATCCTTAACTTCCCATTTTGAAGTCTTTCTTAACTATTTACATCCCTATCTTGAAATTATTTGTATTGTCATGCTTTTATCTCTTTATTACCCATGACCTCTCTCTAAAACTGTAAGCTCTTCCTGAGTAGGGATGGCGCTTTATATATTTCTCTATCCATAGATATTAAGACTGTGCTGTGGGAGGCAATTTTTCTATACACATCTTGTGAGCAGAGACACCGATTTTCTTTGTTCTAAACTATCTTTAAGGATGTTTGCATAGCAAACAGTCTTTGTCTCACTCCAGAGCAGAGTGCCAATTTGCTTACTGTCCAGTATAATACTGTTTTTCTCTTTAGCAAAGATCAAAGAGGTCTGCTTATTGTCCCTTAAAAGATACTCAGGTTCCCTAAACTCAGGGCCCTCAGCTATGCTGCAAAATTGAGTATATGTGTATCCTCCACCAGGGACCCTTGTTTCACCCCCATGAGACTTGAAGGGCAATGGGAATGAACCTAAACATGAAGCTCATGTTGCTTGCTGTGATGAGAGTAATAAACTTTGTCTCTGATGCAGGAGTCTCATGTCTTCTGCCAGCAACCACAAAAACATGGCAGGCTAACTTATCAGCTTGAATTTGGATAAAATCTCAGACCTTTCACACTTCTTAAAAAGTAACTGGAATGTAGGAATCATTCAACTGATGTATTAATCTAATCACTTGAAAATAACATCTATTTTTAAATTAAAAAATAATGAATTCTATTTCTAGTCTTTGTTGTTCATCATGCATTTGTAGTAAATGTGTAAATACCATAGAATGTACACAGAATACAAACAGAATTATGGTGGTGATGATTATACCTATCCTGTTTTAACTTTTAAATATAGGCAACAGAGAAACAAATAGGAATAATAGATTTATTGGACCTGATGGCAGAAGACCTAGATTTGATTCCTGGCTCTGACACTCACTAGCTGCAGGATCTGGCCAAGTAACTTAAGCATTCTCAGACTCAGATGCTTCATGTGTAAAAGCAAGGGCTAGACTAGAGCAGTGATGTCTTAGAGGTTTTACCTCAACTGCAGTTATAAATGAGAGCGAGTGGCTACCTGGGGCATCACTTGAGAGGAGTACTGCGTCACTGTTTAGGAGGAAGGAGTCTGATGCTAAGTAGCATTTTTCAATGGATGGGAAAGGCAAAAGCTAGCTGAGGGTTTGCTATCACTGGTCTTCAATCAATCTGCCTTTCAGCCTAGCATTATATCAATGTATCATGCAGTGATTATGGTAATGGTTAGAAATATGGGTTCAGTTTTCAGAAGTATCTAAGCGATTATTTTATTATAAATATAAACTGAGCACCCAAAATGGTTAAGACACTGCACTGAACATTATAAAGCTCAAAAAAGATGTATAAAAGAGTTTCTTCTAGAATGTCAGTCTTGTGGGAAGTAAATTATACCTAAGAGAAACAGACTCATTAGATGCCCATGGGGCATTTGCACTATGTAGATTATGAAAAATGTAAATTTTGTTTGGGAAACCCTGTGTAAAAAGTGAATACTATTTGCACTAAATATTTTATTGACTTCCCATCAACACAGATAATAATTTTTCAATATTCATGTGTGTTGGAAATGGGAGGAATATTGAAAGGATATGATGCGCCAATATATCTGGTATGTAACACTCATCCTTGCAGAAATGAGATAAGAATACTTGGATTATTTGGTAAATCCCCATATGCCTTTATTCTTCTCATTTGATTACCTTCTCCTCGACTCTTGAACTAAACCTTGGAAATTCATGCTAGAATACTAATCTAAACCAGCGTCTGAATTAAATGAAGGAACATAGTAATCTACTCTGAATATCAATGTGAAAGAGGAGGATTAAAAATGTGAATCATAATGAATATTTTAAAATTAGACATAAGCAAAAGCAAATCATACGAACTAAACAAAAAGCATAATTTATGTCATTAGCTGATAATACTGAGAATTTAATCACTACAAATTCCAAAGAAAAGCATACTACTTTGAAGTATTTAGAAACTCATGAAAGAGAAGATGACATCACAATAAACTATTTCAGGAAAAAATAAAAAGATAAATAAATAACTAAATAAAAGAGATAAAACTGTATATTTGATTATAAAAATTACTTTATGGTTATTTTTCAATGTTCAAATAACACTTTTGACAAATGATAATATGCTATGACTCCACATATCATTTAGACATCAGAAAGAATAATATCCAGAATTTCCTCCAAGAGCACATGACCTTCAGTGGGGTAGATCTGTGGTCTTTTATATGCCTTAGCATATTTCCAACACCATATACTGCACTTTGGGGCCTATAGGACTGCATTCTTCTCATGTGTGAAGAACTATGCATTGGGGCTACTCAATGAAGGAGGTTGAATATTGTAGTCATTTGAAGCTGTATGTTCCCCAGAAAAACACGTTCTCAAATCTAATCCATTCCTGTGGGTGTAAACTCATTGTAAGTAGGATCTTTTGATGAAGTTACTTCAGTTAAGGGGGACCCACCTCATTCATGATGGGACCTAATTCTACTACTAGAGTCCTTTATGAACAGAATGAATACAGAGAGAGAGAAAGAGAGAGAAAGAGCATGAGCCACAGAAGCAAGCTGAAATCAACAAAACCTGGAAGAGAAGGGAGAGACCAGCAGGCACCACTATGTATCTTGCTATGTAGCAGAGGAGCCAAGACTTGCTGGCAGTAGGTCTTTGGGAATAAAGATTCACCTTGATGATGCCTTGATTTGGACATTTTCTAGGCTTCAAACTGTAAGCCAATAAATTCCCATTGCTTACAGCTGAACCATTTCATGGTTCATCTTAGGAAACTAAAACAGATTTAGAAAAAGATCCAAAGATATACTGGGTATGATAGTACTTTGAAAAGTAGAGAGCTATACAATGCCCATCATGTTTCCCTTAAAACTCTCTGCTTAGAAGATGATCTCTAAGAAGGTCTCTTTGGCAGGTTAGAAGCAAAATTCTCTCAGTGAAATATCTATCAGACTGTCTTACATTGAAGTTTCTCAATAGTATCTGGGTGTCCCAGCAAAAGTTCAGGACAGAGATATTTACACGTAGATAGATTATGTATTTTTCTTAATCAAAAATTGTAAATTATTTTTAGGTTTTGTTTTATTTGGGGCCAAGAACAAAATATCCTAGATTTGGCTGGGATTAGGAATGGGTCATGAGAATCAGGATGTGCTAAGGATGACTGGATTGTACTTCTTCTGTGACTTCATGGGGAGTGTCTACCTCTAATGAGGTTTGGGAATTCATACATACCAGTTTTTAATGCAAATATCAAGTCGTCAAACTCCTGGGACTCCTCATCAGCTATCAGTGACCCTTGGCCGTATCCTCCAGAAGAAGGGAACGTGGCGCCATTTTGTGGACTTGGCTTCAAGTCAGGACTGGACTGACTGGCTTGTTGGAAGGATGCTCTTTCCCAGTCAGGTGGTACCTTTTTGGATAGGGTAGGGGTGAAAAGGAAACCATAACAGGAATGCATAAATATTCACTTTGAAAACTATATAAACAATTTACCTCTGCATCTCTTTATAAAAACCTAGAGTAAAGGCTGTTGAATTGTTTAAAATTAATTACCTTTAATTTTATCTATATTCCTGAGAAAAGTACGTCTCTCCATGAGATAATATAATCTGGTGATTCGAAACAATTTCCCTATTACGATTACTTGTAGATTTCTGTGTTGTCACATGTGGAGAAGAAAATTACTTTTGTTTTTAACCCAATGAATACATTTTATTTAATTTTTTTATATGATATGTACAAAGAAAACTCTTAAAAAATGTAAGAACTGGTGAGGAACCCTCCTAACCTTTAGTCAAATATACAACTTAGGATTTAGAATATAGTAGAGATTGATCAGGACATAGTGAATTGAAAAAAAGAGTTGTTTCATAGCATAAATTCCTCCTTTTTTGATTAAATGATTAAAAATAATTTTATCCTGAAATGATACAATTTATTCACTTCCTTCCGCGTTCCTGGTAAGCAACCCTTAATCATTTCTTTCCTAGCCTTTCCTTTCTATGCATGGCTTTTCAGAATGTCTGACAGTCCCTCATTGACAGCTGGATCAAAGCCAATTCTGAGCCTCGGAGGAATGCAGAGCACATGTTAGGGTATGCCACTGTGCAATACCCACAACCAATGCTTCAGTAATGGCTCCAGCCCAGGAAACAGATGATCACAGCTGCTTGCTCCCCATATAAGGTTTTCTGAGCGATTGCAGGGATGACACCTCAAACTGAGAAAAGTGACCTGCAGTCTTTAGAAATAAACCTGAGAGAAGATAAAACCTTAAAAAATTTCAATAAGAAGTTGAATATCTAGACCAGCACTGTCCAATAGAACTTTCTACAACAATACAAATATTTTATATCTGTGCTTTCCAATAGGGAGCTACTGGAGACATGTGGTTATTGAGCACTTGAAATGTGGCAGGTGTGAATGAGGAACTGAACTTTTTAAATTATTAAATGTTAATTAGTTTAAATTTAAATAGCCACCTGTGGTTAATGGCTATCATATGGGATGGTTCAGATCTAGATATTGCTAGATTGGACAAACATTAAAAAAAAAAAAAGAAGATTATTTTTAAGGTACAGTCCTGGGTGGCTACTCCTAAAACACCCCTGTTTCTGTTGCTACCAACTGTGATATTAAAATAAATCAGTTTAATGGACTTTTGGGATAATAGACATGATACTAGATTTCCAAACACTTAAGGTTGCTGAAGACATATCCTGATTTTTAAATACTGCGCTTGATTTGTGATCATTTAATATCAACCTGGCATGGATAAAATTACTTGCTACATTGCTATGGAGGACAAAAATAATATCTTTATGGGCAAGTATATCTATCTATCTATCTATCTACAATATCTATCATCAATCCAGCATCTCTTACCTATCTATAAACCATTTCCTTTTCAGATAGATGTTCCTTGATTTGATGCCATTTTCCAGAATGCAAGCACAAATACTACTCTGCCTGGCTCCTTAATATAGAGAGGACAGTACGACCTATGTGAGATAAGGTCGTCAAGCACATCTCAGGCACTGCAGAAATAGTCAGGGACCTGCATTACCATCTCCTCCTACCCAAATGTCTTCAGGTAATTTTAAAATTATAAGCAGTTGCCCCGGTGCTACTGGCAGCATGACTGATAGGCTATTGGCAAGGTTATTTAAACATAGAAATCAAAATGATGTCAATGTGTATGTGTGTGGGAAGGAAAGGGAGAGGGAGAAAGAGAGAGAGGAAGAGGGGGAGAGAGAGAGCAATTGTTAAGAGAGGGAGGGGGAGAAGCAGGGGGAGAGGGAGGGGGAGAGGGAGGGGGAGAGGGAGAGCAAGGGCAGGCACCTCCTCCACAGCAGTGATAAGATTCTGGGTGGACTTGCTGATTTCCCCTCCAGCAGGAGGCATTCCACTCCCAGGCGTGAAGAAGGCAGTGCTGGGCCCTGGGTGCCCATTCATTTCCACTGCGTAGCTGGCCTTCATGGGGCAGCAGGTCTGGTTGTGTAGAATGAAATAAACCACAAAAACATAAAGTCCCTGCAAAAGAAATGAAGGCCAGCATGTCAAAGGAAGTACAGCTAGAATGGCTGAAGACGAAACACAGTAAAATCAACATAGCTGATTATCTACAAAGTATCTCCAAATTCTACCCAAAGCTGAGCATTATATGCCAGGAGACTAGCAGGAGGTCACTGTACATTTCAGGATGTTAACAAAAAGTTAGTCAATGTTATTTAGAAAAACTGCTCTCTCACTAACAAAGCAATTTTTTTCCTTGTTACAACATAAGTAACAGTACAATCTAGCCCAAATAAGATATGAAAATTGAATTGCAGAAGTATATCCAACTGAGCGTGCAGATTTTGTTTTACAAAACAAACCTCTTGCCTTCCAAAAATTATACTCTTTTCCCATCTATGTCAATTGTTCTCATTTTTTGTTAGCACAGTGGTTGAAGTGGGATAGCTTAGTATCCCATTTTAGCTTTAGCTTTAATCCAGTTGTAAATTTTAGGGAGGGCAGCACTAAGCAAGCTTACTGATTTCACTTATGCATCTCACCTACTTATCTCATTTAGAAATAGAATCACTATGTAAGGACTCTGAGGAATCCAAGAGATTGCTTAATACTAAGCATGCTCAGTAAGTGTTACCTTGTGCCTTTTTAAAGACCTGCTGGCCCTTTAAATTCTTTTGCAACCATGTCAAACTCTTGACAATTGCTCTGCTTCCGTCACACATAGCAAGTCAAATTTTGTATTTGTGTTCCGGACACTGCCTACACTGGCTCTCCTTCATGATTTCTACAAGGAATCTACTGTATACTTCTAAGGGCACTTCTATAAAGCTTGGTAATTTTGACCTTTACACTCAGCCAATAACATACATTAAACTGGTGCCTTTTGTGTCTCTTATTCCTGGTGTTTAAGTTTTGGAAGCATATAAAAATCTCCTTAGTTACTAAAATACTTACATTAATCTACTAAAATAAAAGCAAGACGCTGAGCTTACTAAAGAAAAAGAATTAGCATCTCGATTTTTTCCAGAAAACACAAATAAGTATCTTCAGTTTGTGAAATTTGCATTCTCCCCTAAGTCCTAACATTTCTAGAATTATAGAAGTAATAAAAAAACCTGTGGTCCTGAAACTTACAACTGTTGGTATAAACAGTAAAAAGTCTATTAGAAAAAAATCAGGGTTTAAGAATTACAAGCAACTTTTAATATAAAATTAAATTAGAGGGCAGTCTGCGTGATACGCGTGCTAGCATTTGATCTCCATGCTATCTCTGGAATATTGTTTTAATTTAGGGCTTTCTCCCCTTTCTACTGAAATGACCCCTTACTGAGTTGGCCTCTGGTGTAAATAATCAACAAATATGTTTTAAAATCAGTATTTTATCTGGTAAAATATTTTTAAATGAACGTTTTCTAGCTATTATATAAAATTAGTTACAGAAACGTTTCCTTTTGTATTAAGGTTTTTTTTTTTTGGAAACAACAGTATTCTGAATGACGCAGAGTAATATAATTAGTTTCGTGTGCGAATGATATTGTGAACATTAGCAGAAACAAATCTTCCTGAAAATACACATACACTTCCAAAATTTTTCTTGTACAACTAATTTTTCACATGGATATGATCTAATTATGTTGGCCACAGTAATAGACAAAATAGGAAAAAAATTAAACTGTCCGCCTTAAAAATTGTGTGACTGTCATTGATTTATTACAGGATTTTTTTCTCTAAGGGTTGTGAAGTGATAGGGTAAAAGCTAGATCAGGAAACAATAACCATGCTTTGAAATCCATGTCTAAGGACCTATTTGTTAAAACAGTACATTCTCTCTTGTTTCTCTTGTTTGCTTTTATATCTAGCCTTTTGTGCTTCAGGAAAGGAACTGCCTGCTGAAAATAACTTGCATGTGAAAACCGCAAGCTTTTTTTTTTTTTGTCTTAAGAGCATAGAAATATACAGTAAGTACTCTGAATCTTCTAGACGTGCCCCAGGAAACATAAACACTCTCAAATGGAAAGAAAAGAATTTTTAAATGTAGATTGAATGACATTTGCCCATGCCTGGACCAAGATGGGCAAATATAGAAAAAGGACCTTCATTATCTAAAGTACTCAGCTGTGGAGGTTTCTGACCTCAGAGTTACCAAGTCCCATTCCAATACTGCATGTTAAATCTCAGGCTCTCCTTCTTATGCTAGTCTGTAAAAGAACTTGAAAAGAAAATCTAGAATCTCTGTTTTTCAACGCAATATTGAACACCCCTACACGCCCTACCAGGAACTGAGATGCAAGGATAAAACATTTGGTTCCTATCTTTTCAAGTTGTTCACAAATACTGATATTCTGAAACATAATAGGTTAACCATTTTAGAAGCAGGAGACATATAATCTATCTTTTCTTCCTATTTTTCACCCTAGTGAGGATTCATAGAGAAGAGAATTAAACTCCTTCCTTCCATGCATTGCTGTTTTATTTTGTTGGTTCTCCTACCACAATCATAAAGAATGCTTTCAAAGGTCTTTAGTTAGACTGTATCCATACTGACTTGCTGAATAAGGTCAATTCTGTATTTCTTTCTTTTGTAATTTTTATTGTGGCAATATATATACAACATAAAATTTCCCATTTTAACCATTTTCAAGCATGCAATTTATTAATATTGATTTACTCACCATCCAACAGCAAAACTTTTCCATCACCCCAAACAGAAACTCTACCCATTAAGCATGAACTCCTTGTTCCCCACTTCTTTACCACCCCACCCCATGGTAAGCACTAACGTACTTTTATTCTTTTTTTTTTTTCCTTTCAGCTCCTCAGACTGAATAATTTCAATTGTCTTATCTTCAAGTTCATGGATTTATTTTTTCTGCCAACTCCAATCCACTATTGAACCTCTCTAGGGAATTTTAAATTTCTGTTACTGTGGTTTTCAGCTCTGTTTGGCTCCTTTTCATAATTTCTATCTATTGATATTCTCTTTGTGTTCATTTATCATGTTCCTGTTATTCCTTAGCTCTTTGTGGAACAATTTTTAAGTCTTTGTCTGGTATGTCTAAGTCTGGTCCTCTTAATTGATGCTTTAATATTGCCCTTTGCCTAGGCCATCACTTCCTGTTTCTTTGCATGTTTTGAAATCTTTTGTTGAAACCTGGACACATTCTGATATCGAGATAACCAAAAAAAAAAAAAAAAAAAAAAAAAAAAGAGCACGAAGGGAAGGGGAGGAGAGGGGAGGGAAGGGGAGGAGAGGGGAGGAAAGGGAAGGGAAGAAAAGAGAACAAACTTTTCCCAGTCTTTGCTGACTGAATTCTAGTGCTTAGGAGCTTATCTATAAAATAAGTTTAGAGAACAGCTCCAGGCCAAAGCGTATGGGCCTCCCTGATCCTTTCTGCAAATGCGTCTTGTCTTGGGCATGCACATGTAGCCCTAGGAATCCTTCTCCCCACCCCTTATATGTAAGGCATATTCTCACAGTCCCAGGCACTATATGTCCTACAGCAAGTAATCCCTGGGAGGCAACCACGACTTAAATGCTCCCCAGGAGTGTTTTGTAGGAGAGCTCTAAGAACAACTGCCTCCTAACTGCAGGGCAAGTTCTGGGAGGGTGAGTCCCTCAGGTCACCACCAGAAAGACTGGACCAGACATACATCTCCCAGTATGTACACAAGAGTTACTCTGCTCACTCTGGAACCAGAACCAGGGAACCACAGTGGCAGCATGGGCTGGCTCCACACAGAGCTGGGCAGGGGATGAGGAAGGGGCCAACCAGGCCACCATGAGATCCTACCGCTTTTAAGATATTTTTTTCTTGATTCAGTGCTCACCTTGTTACTATAATTCTTTAACTTTTCTGGAGCTTTGAGAAAGATATTTCTGACAGTTCTTGATGGTTGTTCAAAGCTTCTGTTGGGGAATGGAGACTGAAGCTTCTCACTCCACCATCTTCATTGGGGCACGCCTTCATTCCTTTATATGGCTGAATAATATGCCATTGTAGTATAACACATTTGTTTATCCATTCATCTATTGATGGATACTTCAGTTGCTTCCACCTTTGGCTATTGTGAATAATGCTGCTATGTATAGTGGTATACAAATATCTGTTTGAGTTCCTGCTTTCAATTCTTTTGGGTATACATCTAGAAGTGCATTTGTCTGGTTATACAGTAATTCTATAATTCACTTTCTGAGGGACTCCAAACTGTTTTCCATAGCAGCTGCACCATTTTGCATCCCCAACAAGGTACTAAGTTTCCTATATCTCTGTCAATACTTATTATTTTCCATTTTAAAAATAATAGCAATTTAGTGGGTGTGAAGTGGTACCTCATTGTGGTTTTGATTTGCATTTCCCTAGAGGCTAATGGTGGTGAGCATCTTTTCATATGCTTATTGGCCATTTATATATCTTTTATGAAGAAATGTCTATTCAAGTTCTTTGCCCATTGAGATGTTTGTCTTTTTTGTTGTTGAGTTGTAGTAGTTCCTTATGTGTTCTCTGATTATTAAAACCTTAACAGATATAGGTGTTTAAATATTTTCTCCCATTCTGTAGGTTGTCTTTTCACTTTCTCAAAAATTTCCTTTGATGCACAAATGCTTTAATTTCAAAGAAGTCAATTTATCTATTTTTTCTTTAGTTGCTCATGCTTTTCATGTAAAGTCTAAAATTCCATTGCCTAATATAAAGTCCTGACAACATTTCCCTGGTTTTTTCTAATAGTTTTGTAATTTTACCTCTTATATTTAGGTTGCTGATCCATTCTGAATTAATTTTTATGTATGGTATGAGGTCAGGGGTCCATGTACATTCTTTTGTATGTGGAGATCCAGTTTTCTCAGCACTTGAAGAGACTATTCTTTTCCCATTGAGTGACATTAGCACACTGTCAAAAGGTTTGAGGGTTTGTTTTTGAACTCTCAGTTCTACTTCTTTGTTCTATATATCTGTCCTTGTGCCAGTACCACAATGTTTTGATTACTGTTGCTTTGTAAGGAGTTTTGAAATTGGGAAGCATGAGAATTCCAATTTTGCTTTTGCTTTTTCAAGATAGTTTTGACTCTTTGGTCTGCATTTACTTTGGCTCAAGAATTTAGACTTTTTTTTGCAAACATGCAGTGACATATAAAAGAGATCATAGTGGTCTGAAGGGCTAATTCATACCCTTAAAATGTAAAATTATCAAAGAGTAAAATAAATACATAAGATTTTGGCTGCTTATGTCAATAATTTCTGAAAGTTCCATGTGATATGGGAAAGGAATCACTATTACCATTTCACAAATTTAACTGAGACATTGTGGCATGGGACGAGTGGGTAAAACATGAAGGTGAACAGTCTGCCTGCCTCTGAAGGAAGAGATGTCTTGGGACTTCACAATGATTTGGAGAACTCATCTGAAACCTGAGGATGTCTCTTCTGAGGACTGTGATATAACCCTCAATGAAGGGCAGGTAAACCTTATAGGACTTGTAACAAGATCTCAAAAGAGAGTGTAAAACCCAGGTATTCTAATAATAACTGCACACAGGCTGCCTAGTCTACCCTCACTTTTGTCCCAACCTCTCCCACCCATCTTTCCTTCAGATACAGAAAAGTGATTAAAATATAAATGCATTAAATGGACCCACTTAACAGCTGGTCAGACTCATTTCTTTAACATTATCTGTCTCTAAATAATGTGAAACATTAGAATTCACTGTTTTTTCCCCCATGTTCAGAATGCTACCCTTCATTCAAAGGCAATCTGAGCTAGTGTGACAGATTTCATACTATATTCTGTACCAATGAGCATCTGCAAATCCATACTGCTAAAGCTCTCAGGAATCCTGGGTTAAAAGTGTTGAACTCCTGAGTTATTGATTCCGCTATAGTCTCAATTTCTGATATTTATGTTTGGTTCTAGCACAGAGTTTGATAAATGATATATAACAAAAATGTGCAGGTGATAGTACCCATTCTGCCAAAAAAAACAAAAAACAAAAAACAAAAAAACAAAAAAAACAAATGAAGAAGTGAGTCAGTCTAGATGCTAAAATGTAAATTTTACAGTGGTGATTAGAGTAGCTTTCAACAAGCTGAGGAATCAAAGCATTCAGATCTGTGGGTATTGAGGGATTGGTGGGAGGCCATTGCTATAATAGGCATCACATACATCACTGTAGGCTATGATACTTGATCAAAGACTGTGTTACAAATAGCTGGAAGTGACTATGGATTAGGCTGATCATGAATTTGAGGATTTGAAGAGAAAGGAAGAGATTTTTGCTAATTTAAAATTCCACTGAATTAAGATGAAAGAGACAGAAAAATTAAAGGAATTAGAGAAATTAATAGTAAGAAAGTTACTCCAAGGTTGATAATTGATACATTTGAAATAAAGAATCAATGAAAGGAACTAAAGTTGAATAAAAAGATATAATACAAAAAAAGTTCCCTTAAAAAAAGAAGAAAACCTTCAACTTGAAAGTATAAAGCCACGTACTGTAAAATTTTGATACAGAGAGGTAGAAATAATTTTTAAAAATGTCATTCATACTTAATGACTTATTTGCATTTTCTGGTATTCTGCATTCCTTCCTGTAGAATTGGGTTTCTCTCAAATCATTTCACTTCATCTCACAGAACTTCTACTAGCATTCTTTGTTGTACTTTTTCTTTCTTTCTTTCTTTTTTTTTCTGGAAGTGAATTCTTTCAGCTTTTGTCCCCCTAAAAAAGTCTTTCTTTCACATTCACTGTAGAAGGATATTTTCACTGGGTATAGAAATCCAAATTGACAGTGTTTTTTTGGGGGGGGGGAGGACTTCTGATATTTATGTTTGGTTCCAGTTTCTGATGAGAATAGTATTCATTTTTATCATTATTTTCTCATATGTAATGATCTCTTCTCTGTCCCCCAACTGCCCTCATTTTTCTTTATTTTGATTTTTAGCAGTTTGACTGTGATATATGCCTAGGCATATTTTTCTTTTTTGGGGTCTTTGAGCTTTTTTGATGTGTGGATTTTTTAAATCAAATTTGAAAAATTCCTGGCCATCATCACTTCCAAATGTTCATCTCATGTTAATAATGATTACTTACAGATAATGAAGCTTGAGATCATTTTCATCTTTACACTTTTTTCATTGTTTCAATTCTTTATAATAAATATTTATCATTTTTACAAAAATAATAATGACATTAATTAAGAAAAAGAAACCAAGCAAATTTATCTGTATCTAGTAATGGTCAATTCTGCCTGATGGGTACTTGGACATATGGCTATTTAGAGTTGTTGTTGTTCTTTTTCATATTTAAAAAATTCTAAATATAAAGTGTTAAAATAATACAAATGATGTTTTTGAAAACAAAGGAAAAATGTGCAATTTCAAAGTCTCCAGGTATATGTTAATTCAGTCATAGTTCATAATTTTGAAATAGTTTATAATTCATTCATGGTTCAGAAATAGGCAGGGGAGTCATAAAACAGATGACCTAATCAAAGCCACCTATCCTTCAATTAGCCAAGAAAGTGCCCAGAAAAAGGCAGGAAAAGGGACTTAAATTAGAGGAATGAAAACTTTTTCATTAAAAACAGGCTTTCTTAAACTTCAGAATTACAAATTTGGGATTAGAAAAAGAAAGAATATTTCCCATTCAAATGTTATATCCTTGAAAGCAGAAACCATGTCAGTTCACTGCTCTCTTCTTTAGTTTATAGTGTGGTGCCTGGAACACAGTGGAAGCTTATGAAATAGTTGTTAAATAAGAGAATGTCGGTTTTAAATTTCATCTTTGGGTGAGAATAGGATGGGGGAAGGGACAGACAGAGGTCTGAGGCATGTTTTGATTTTAGTCCTCTAGTTTTCTCATGACTGTAGTTATGTAATTCAGTAGTTGTTCAATAAAATGTTTGTTTCAGGCTTGTCTTTCTGTTTCGTATGTTACATGTGCCAAGACTCTGTCCATCGGATAAGGAGGCATTCACTCCTGGCATGGTCTCTGCTCTTGGGGTTGTGAGTCTGTGGTGGTGAGGTTTGTTTTGTGCTGAGCCCTCGGGTGACTTCCTGGGCTTTATCTGTGGTGTTTCTGGCTGGGGCTGGGTTTGCACACCCTTCTGCTTCTTGCAGCTACATTTCCCTTAACAGGCAACACAGCTTTCTGCTTTTGTTCCCTCCTTGGCAGATGCCCTGGGGAGTCACTGTGATCTCTTGTTTCTGGCCTCTGCACTTCTCTTGGGCTGCCCACCACTGTTTTGTATCATGAATTGCCAGTAACTTACCAGCAAAGGCAATGGATTGCATTCCAATAAAGAATTGAAAAGTCAAATACAGTATTTATGCATTTCTACATTTTTGAGGTGTGAGAAAAGTGGAAATGTCATCTTTAATTGTTTCACATTTTTTTTGGCTGTTCTTATTTCTCACATTTAAAGCTGCTTTTTGTTAATGTTCTTGTTTATAATAAGAATCCACACTCAAATGTGTGCATTAAATATACAGAAAAATAAAATTTTGATACTTGTTTGTTAGTCAACACAATTGAAACACTCAGAAATCTAAGGGAACAATTATAGCCCAAATCCTTTTTGAAATATTTGGATGGTATTAGGTAACTGCCTGTTATTCACCATGGATTAAGCCATATTCTTCCATAATTCCTTATGAATTTAAGGGACACTATCTATCTAGAATGGAGTCAATAAAAGTACAACTGACTTAGTCTGCTGGCTTCAGACATGTCTGACTAAAATATCTGGGTAGCAAATTTTACTTTTAAGGTTTGGGCTTAGATAGGTGTCTGTTCTAAACTTTATATTCCCTAGAAACAACAATTCCATAGGTTTTTATCATAAATATTCAGTGTATAGACATGATATTCTTCCTTTTACACAGCCAATGTTTCTATTTGCAACTTAAGAACATTTCCCTCTTTGTGTCACTTTTGGACAAGGAACCATTTGGTCAGAGTCCTCTTTGTGATAAATACTCATAAATCAAAAGACAATTATTAAGTCATGCTTCAGCAATCTCATCTCCAGATGAGATCCTGATTCCTTCAGCCTTTCTTTTTTGGGTCTTGTTCTACAGTGTTTCATCTCTGAGATTCTTGATGTTCTTCAGGTTTCTGTTAAGTCTCATAGCATGGACATTAATCAGTGCTGACACCTACTTATCAGGAGCCAGACTATTTCTGATGAGATAGAAGGAATTGCAAATTAATTTTTTTAAATCTACAAGATTCCAAACCTCATACTCTTCAACCACCCTGCCTTTGAAAGTTCCTAGAGTAGAAAATTTTCAGAAGTACAAATCAAGTTGTGGGGTTGGACTGAAGGATATGGAAGATTGGAGATGGTCATAATAGTAATGAGATGGAAGTAAATAATGTAGAAAAGGTTTGGAATCTGAGAATAGTTTTTTAAAAAAATTTCTAATGAAAAATGGAGAAAAGAATACAGTCGGTGTGAGCTTTGAATGAGAAAAAAATTAAAATGATAAAAATATCAACTTTAATGAGATTATTTAAATCTTATTATACCTGAAAATACTTTTAAACTTGGTCTTTTTCAGTATCCTTTAAATTGCCTTCTGAAAACAATGCCTTGAACAGTCAGTGCTCAGGTATTACAGTTAACTACCCTACGGATTAAGCTTAATTATTTGGACAATGGTAGGTGACCAACAAAATAGTGCTGCTGCTGATGATAAGGGAAAATTGGATGATCAAGTGCCAATAAAAATAACAGAAGAGAAGGAATCACTTTTCTTTGGGAAGCTAAATTGAATCTCATACTTTTTTTCAATTGAATTTTATTGAGATTACTCACATACCATACAATTATCCAAAGATCCAAAGTGCACAATCAATTGCCCACGGTACCATCATACAGCTGTGCATACAACACCACATTTTTTTTTTTTCAATTTTTAGAACATTTTCCTTATCCAGAAAAGACAAAAAAAAAAAAAAAAAAAAAGAAAACTCAAATTCTCCCAAACCCCTAACCACACCCCCTCCATTACTGACTCATAGTATTGGTATAGAACATTTGTTACTGTTGATGAAAGAATGTTAAAATACTACTAACTGTAGCACATGGTTTGCAATAGGTATATATTTTTCCCTATATACCCCTCTATAATTAACTTGTAGTTATAGTGTCATACATTTGTTCTAGTTCATGAAAGAGATTTCTAATATTTGTAGTTAATCACGGACATTGTCCACCACAAGATTCTCTGTTTTATACATTCCCATATTTTAACCTCCAACTCTCCTTCTGGTGACATATGTGACTCTAAGCTTCCCCTTTCTACCACATTGACACACCATTCAGCACTGTCACAATAAAGTGCTACTATCACTTCTGTCCATTTCCAAACACTTAACTTCAACCTAGTTGAACATTCTGCTCATAATAAGCAACTCCTCCCCATTCTTTGGCCTCGTTCTATAGCCTGGTAACTTATAATTCATGTCTATGAGTTTACATATCATAATTAATTCATATCAGTGAGAGCCTGCAATATTTGTCCTTATGTGTCTGACTTATTTTATTCAATGTAGTGCCCCAAGGTTTCTTCATCAATCCATTTTTTTTAAAGACTGCTTTGTTCACCCACCATACTTTCCATCCTAAGTAAACAATCGATGGTTCCCTGTATAGTCACATATTTATGTATTCATCACCATCACCACTATCTATATAAGGACATCTCCATTTCTTTCACAAAGAATGAGGAAGAGTCAAAGGAGGTAGAGAGACAAAAGAAAAAGAAAAAGAAAGAAAGAAAAATGACAGCTGAAAAGTAACAAAAGGAAAGATAGAATTAAACTAAAGTAGAATAAATGAATCAGACAACATCACCAGTGCCAAGATTCCATACCCCTCCCTTATGTCTCCTTCACATAGGCATTTAGCTTTGGTATATTGCCTTTGTTACACTGATGGAAGCATAATACAGTATTTCTGTTAATCATAGTTTGTAGTTTGCATTGATTGTATTTTTTTTCCCCAATGCCACCCTATTTTTAACACCTTGCAAGGTTGACATTCATTTGTTCTCCCTCATGTAAAAACATATTTGTACATTTTATCACAATTGTTGAGCACTCTAGGTTTCACTGAGTTATACAGTCCTAGTCTTTATCTTTCCTCTTTCTTTCTGGTGACCCACATGCTCCTAACCTTCCTCTTTCAACCATACTCACGGTCATCATTGTTCAGTGTACTTACATTGCTGTGCTACCATCACCCAAAACTGTGTTCCAAACCTCTCATTACTGTCTTTTCCTATCTGTCTGTAGTGCTCCCTTTAGTATTTCCTGTAGAGCAGGTATCTTGTTCACAAATTCTCTCGTTGTCTGTTTGTCAGAGAATATTTTAAACTCTCCCTCATATCTGAAGGACAGTTTGCCAGATATAGGATTCTTGGTTGATGGTTTTTTCTCTTTCAGTATCTTAAATATATCACAACACTTCCTTCTTGACTCCATGGTTTCTGCTGAGAGATCTGCACATAGTCTTATCAAGCTTCCTTTGTATGCGACGGATTGCTTTTCTCTTGCTGCTTTCAGGATTCTCTCTTTGTCTTCGACATTGGATAATCTGATTAGTGTAAATGTTTTGGTGTAGGTCTAGTCAGATCTATGCTGTTTGGGGTATGCTGCACTTCTTGGATCTGTAACTTTATGTCTTTCATAAAAGATGGGAAATTTTCATTGATTATTTCCTCTATTATTGTTTCTGCCCCCTTTCCCTTCTCTTCTCCTTCTGGGATACCCATGACACTTACATTTGTGCACTTTATGTTGTCATTCAATTCCCTGAGACATTGCCCATATTTTTCCATTCTTTTCCCTTTCTGTTCTTTTGTGTGTAGAATTTCAGGTGTCTTCTTCTCCAGTTCCTGCGTGTTTTCTTCTGCCTCTTGAGATCTGCTGTTGTATATCTTCATTGTGTTTTTCATCTCTTGTGTTGTGCCTTTCATTTCCATAGATTCTGCCAGTTGTTTTTTCAAACTTTCGATTTCTACTTTATGTTCATTCAGTGTTTTCTTTATAGCCTTCATCTCTTTTGCCATATCTTCCCTGAACTCGTTGACTTGGTTTTTGAATTGATTTAGCATAGTTCTTTGAAAATATTTAATAGATTGTTTCATTAAAGTGAAACAATATCTCAACTGTATCTCAAATGAGTTGTAAATTTGTTCCTTTGACTGGGCCATATCTTTGTTTTTCCTAGTGTAGATTGTAGTTTTCTGTTGTCTAGGCATCTGGTTTCTTGGTTATCCCAATCAGATTTTCCCAGACCATAACAGGTTCAGATCTCAGAATGGGGTTATATTGAGTTTCAAGTCTCCCTGCAGGTGTGTCTTAAAGATGGACAGAATTTCCTATCAGGTCCCTAGCTGCTGTGCTTTTCCTAACCTGCCCAGGAGGTGCCTGTCAGCCTGTTGCTCTCAACTGGTGTAAGGATGTGTGGCCCCTTTAGTTTCTGTTTTGGCTGCTTTCTCCCAGGCTCTGGTGTCTAGTTCTGAAAGGAAGACTGGTAGTAGAGCTGGGTCCCACCTCCTTCCTCTAAGGGAAGATACACCCCCTAGTGAGTGATCATCTGCATTTGAATTGTTCCTCTGTCTCTCTGACTGTTATCTCCACTCCTGTCTAGGTCAGAGCCCTGTGAACTAAAAATGGCAGAAGCTCTCTCCACTGAGCCCCTCAGGTTGAGAGAGAGAAAAAGGGACAGAAAGCCCCCTTTCAGAGCCTGTCCAAGACCCCACAGTTTCACTCGTTGGCCAGAGGTAACACCTGGTCTTCTGGGCTCCCCTTCCAGGGACAGAGGAGTCTTCCGGTCCTTTAAGGTCAGTCATCACTAAAGCCTCTTTCTGCTAGTTAGGGGGTTGTAGCTTGTATTCAGCAGTCCACATTTGTTAATTAAAACCCCAGTTGGAGGAGGCGGGGCAAGATGGCGGCATAGAGAGGAGTGGAAGCTAAGTAGTCTCCCTGGAACAACTACAAAAAACCAGAAACAACTAGTAAATAATCCAGAATAACTGAGGGGGGATAAACAAGACCATCCACTCATCATACACCAACCTGAATTGGGAGGAATGCCCGAGAACACAGCATAAAATCTGTAAGTAAAACCTGCGGATCCAAGTCGTGAGACCCCCTCCCCCATAGCCCGAGCTGCAAAGCCTCGTAGTGCCAGACAGAAGCTCTCTCCCAGCAAGCGAATATAGCTCAGCTGAGCTCCAACTGGGGTTTTAAGTAGCGAGTGTGAATTGCTCACTACAGGTACGCATCCCCAAAAAACAGACAGAGGCTTTGGGTGACAACTGACCTTGGAAAGCCGGAGGGTAGCCTTGGACTGGGTCTGAAAGGGACTATCTGTTTCTTTTTTGGCTCAGTGGAGAAAGCCCCAGTCATTTTCAGTTTCCAGGGCTGTGACTTGGGGAAGGGTGGAGACAGCACAAGCAGAGAGCGAGACCATTGAAATGCTAATGACCTCCACCTGGGCGGGGTCTGTCTTCTCTAGGAGGAAAGGGGTGGGGCCCTTTCCATTCAGAACCAGACCCCAGAGCCTGGGGGAACACGGCCATACCTCCTCACACCAGTCAAGAATTATAGGCTAACAGGCATCACCTGCTGGGCAGAAAAGCACAGTGACCTGAGGCATCAAAGGGTGGAGCAATTTTCTAAGACACACCCACAGGGAAACCAGATACTGAATATTTCTCCCCTCTGGAACCTGAGCCTGTTCTGGTCTGGGAAAACCTGATTTGGATAACCAAGGAAACCATGCCTAGACAACAGAAAATTACAACCTACACTAAGAAAAACCAAGTTATGGCCCAGTCAAAAGAACAAATGTACACTTCAAGTGAGATACAGGAATTTAAACAACTAATGCTAAATCAATTCAAAAAGTTTACAGAAGATATTGCAAAAGAGATAGAGGCTGTAAAGGAAACACCGGGCATATATATGGCAGAAATCAAAAGTTCAAAAAAACAACTAGTAGAATCTATGGAAATGGAAGGCACAACACAGGAGATGAAGGACACAATGGAAACATACAACAGCAGATCTCAAGAGGCAGACGAAAACACTCAGGAACTGGAGAACAAAACACCTGAAAGCCTACACGCAAAGGAGCAGATGGAGAAAAGAATGAAAAAATATGAGCAACGTCTCCGGGAACTTAAGGATGAAACAAAGTACAATAATGTATGTATCATTGGTGTCCCAGAAGGAGAAGAGAAGGGAAAGGGGGCAGAAGCAATAATAGAGGAAATAATTAATGAAAATTTCCCATCTCTTATGAAAGACATAAAATTACAGATCCAAGAAGCGCAGCATACTTCAAACAGAAGAGATATGAATAGGCCTACACCAAGGTACTTAATAATCAGATTATCAAATGTCAAAGACAAAGAGAGAATCCTGAAAGCAGCAAGAGAAAAGCGATCCATTACATACAAAGGAAGCTTAATAAGACTATGTGTGGCTCTCTCAGCAGAAACCATGGAGGCAAGAAGGAAGTGGTGTGATATATTTAAGACACTGAAAGAGAAAAACCACCAACCAAGAATCCTATATCCAGGAAAGCTGTCCTTCAAATATGAGGGAGAGCTCAAAATATTTTCTGACAAACAGACAATATGAGAGACTTTGTGAACAAGACACATGCCCTACAGGAAATACTAAAGGGAGCACTACAGGGTGATAGAAGACAGGAGTGCATGGTTTGGAACACAATTTTGGGAGATGGTAGCACAACAATGTAAGTACACTGAACAAAGGTAACTATGAGTACAGTTGAGAGAGGAAGGTGGGGAGCATGTGAGACACCACAAGAAAGGAGGAAAGATAAAGACTGGGACTGTGTAACTTGGTGAAATCTAGAATATTCAACAATTGTGATAAAAAGTACAAATATGTTCTTTTACAAGGGAGAACAAGCAAATGTCAACCTTGCAAGGTGTTAAAAATGGGGAGGCATTGGGGGAGGGTTGCAATCAGCATAAACTAGAGACTGTATCTAATAGAATCATTGTATTATGCTTCCTTTAATGTAACAAAGGTGATATACCAAGGCAAATGCAGATAAGAGGGGGGGATAGGGGAGGCATGTTAGACACTTGACATTGGTGGTATTGTCTGATTCTTTATTCTACTTTGATTTAAGGTTATTTTTCCTTTGGTGCTTCCTAGCTGCCATTTTTTTTCCTCTTTCTTTTGCCTCTCTACCTTCTTTGACTCTCCCTCCTGCCTTGTGGAAGAAATGTAGATGCCCTTATATAGATAGTGGTGAAGGTGGTGAACACATAAATTTATGACCATGCAGAGAACCATCAATTATTTACTTGGGATGGAATGTGTGGTGAGTGAACAAAACCATATTAAAAAAAAATGGGTTGACGTCAAAACCTCGAGGGCAATATACTGAGTGAAATAAGCCAGACACATAAGGACAATTATTGCAGGGTCTCACTGATAGGAACTAATTATAATATGTAAACTCATAGACATGAAATATAAGGTACCAAGATATAGGACGAGGCTTAAGAATGGGGAGTGGTTGCTTAGTATGAGCAGAATGTTCAATTAGGATGAAAGTAAATGTTTGGAAATAAACAGGGGTGTTGGTAACAAGATGTGAGAATAATTAACAGCGCTGAATGGTGTGTGAATGAGGTGGAAAGGGGAAGCTCAGAATCATACATGTCACCAGAAGGAAAGTTGGAGGCCAAAAGATGGGAATGTATAAAACTGAATCCTATGGTGAGCAATGTCCATGATCAACTGTACAAATACTAGAAATCGCTTCCATGAACCTGAACAAATGTATGAGAATACAATTAGAAGTTAATAATAGAGGGGCATATAGGGAATAACTATATACCTATTACAAGCTATATACTACAGTTAGTAGTATTTCAACATTTTTTCATAAACAGTAACAAATGTACTATACCAATACTACGAGTCAACAATTGAGGGGGGGTGGTTAGGGATAGGGGAGGATTAGAGTTTCCTTTTCTTTTTTTCTTTTTTCATCTTTCACTTTATTTCTTGTCTGGAGTAATGAAAAGTTTCTAAAAATTGAACAAAAATTAAGTGTGATGGATGCACAGCTGTATGAGGGTACCCAGGGGCAAGTGATTGTACACTTTGGATCTTTGGATAATTGTATGGTATCTGAATAATCTCAATAAAAATGAAAAAAAAAAACAAAAAAACAAAAAAACAAAAACCCCAGTTGGAGCTGGACTGAGCTATATTCACTTGCTCAGAGAGTGCTGCTTTCTACCACAGCAATGTTTTGCAGCTCAGCCTGCCATGGGGGGAGGGGGCTCCCATTGCGTTTCCACAGTTTTTACTTACAGATTTTATGTTGTGATCTCAGGCATTCTTATTAGTCCAGGTTGGTGTACGATGCGTGGACAGTCACAGTTGTTCCCCAGCAGTTCTTCAAAATCTTTTACTGGTTGTTCCTGGTTGTTTATTATTTGCTTCAGGGGAATAACTAAATGCCACTCCTCTCTATGCTGCCATCTCGCCCCCTTTTGAATCTCATATATTTTAATGTGAAAACATGTAAAATACCTTGAGTACTAGACTAAGGATCAGGAGAGAAAGCTGGACCAGAGATATACTGTGGAAAATAGCTCTGTAAGGGTAAAAGCCGAAACTGTACAGATCTGTGAATTTTTTTTTAAGGAAGACACTATATAGAGAAAAAAAGCTGAGTGTTTAGGATTAAACTCAGGGGACATGAACAGGAAGAGGAACAACTGAAGTAAACAAGGAAGTAAACTGACTGGTCAGTCAGGTCAGATAAGAAGAAAACTACAGCTATATCAGGGAAGCCAAGAGAAGATTCTACTCCAGAAGAATGAGATGGTCCACATTGTCAAAAAGCAGACATCAAGGAGAAGAAGGATTGAAGAGAGGCATTTGTTTATTTCAGATGTAATTAGTGTTTTGGGGAAGAACAGTTACAATAGAGTGGTGAAAATAAACTGAAATATATAATATAGTATATAATCCTATCAAGCAAAAGGTATTCTTAGATTAGGGGAATAATCTGTCTCATTACATTAGATCAATCAGTTTGATAACTATATGTTAGCACAGAATGGGTGAGTTTCCTTCCTTCTTCTCCACCTGCTTCATTCATTATTTTTTTCTTATTCAGAGCAAAAGACTATATATAGCACAGGGTTCAATTCCCTTAGACTACAAGCTCCATCAGGTATTCCATCTGAAGACAGGTACTGAATGCACATCACACATATCACATGCTCTGTGAAGCAATCCTATTGTGGGCATTTCTTCCTGTAAATTTTACATCTTTTCTGACACCAAGGACCCTTCTAGAGATGTCAAACTTTTGTATACCTGACTATTCAATAAATGGTGCTGGGAAAACTGGATGACCATATGCAAAAAGAATGAAGAAGACTCCTTCCTCACACCATATTAAAAAATCAACCCCAAAAGATCAAAGACCTAAATATAAAACCTGAACTACCAAATTCCTAGAAGAAAACACATGGAAGCGTCTTCAGGACTTTGTGTTAGGTAATGGTTTCTTAGACTCTATGTCCAAAGTATATCAACAAAAGAACAGACAGATACACAGGACCTCAGCAAAATTAAAAACTTTTGTTCACCAAAAGACTTCATCATGGAAGTAAAAAAAGACAAAGGATATTAACCCTTATTTGAAGGGACAATTCAATAACGGTTTGATATCCAGAATATATAAAAAAATCTTACAATTCAACAACACAAAACACCAATGAGTCAATTAAAGAATGAACAAAAAACTTAAATAGACATTTCTCCAAAAAGGTATACAAATGGTCAAAAGCAAATGAAAAAATACTCAACATCATTAACCATTAGAGAAACCACAATGTGACACCATTTCATACCCAATGGATGACTAGAATCAAAAAGTCCAATGACAACAAGTATTGGGAAGGATTTATAGAAATAGGAACACATTCACTGATGGTCATAATGTAAAATGGTGCAGCTAGTCTTGAAGACAGTTTGGCAGTTCCTCAGAAAGTTAAGGATAGAATTACCATATGATTCAGCGATCCCACTTCTAGTATATACCCCCCAAAATAGAAAGCAAGGATCCATAGTTTCACGCCAATGTTCACAGAAGCATTATTCACAATTGCCAAAAGATGGATGCAACTCAAATGTCCATCAACTGATGAACAGATAAATAAAATGTGTTATATACATACAAGGGAATAATATTCATCCATAAAAAGGAATGAAGTTTTGATACATACAACAACAATGGATGAACCTTGAAGACATCATACTGAATGAAATAAGCCAGATGTAAAAGGACAATTATTGTGTGAGCTCACTGATATAAAATAATTGGAATAAGAAAATTTATAGAGTCAGAAACTAGAATATAGGTTACCAGAGGATGAGGTGGGATAGGGAATTGGATGTTAAGGCTTAAAATGTGCAGTATTCCTCTTTGGAACAATGGAAATGTTTTGGTTGTATATGGTGTGACGGTAGCACATACACCGAATTAACAGAACTGAATTATATATTCAAATATGGTTAAAAGGGGACATTTTACATGGAATACATGTTACTAGCATAAAAATTTAAAAAACAAAAAGAATCAAATGAAAAGCATAGGAGTGTACAACACAAACAGTGAATGCTAATGTAAACTATGGACTCTAGTTAATAGTACAATTATGAAAATATTTTTTCAACAATTGTAACAAATGTACCACACTAATGCAAAGTGGTAATAATAGGGCAGTATATGGAAACTCTGTTCTTTATGATTTTATGCATGATTTTTCTGCAAAACTACAATTTCTCTAATTAAAAAAACAAAAAGACAAACTTTAAAAATATTATTTGTCATTATTTTGAAATACTTTTTCTGATGATTAAACAGCTGTTTAGTAGAGACAAACCATTTAATATCTTTTTGTCTCAATTCTTTTATCACTGAAACAAGGACTAAGATTTCTCTGGGGATGTTCTAGCAAAACTATAAAAATCTATGGATATTTAATTTTAAAAAGCAAAAATTAAAAGCAATCCAAGTTTATTGTTCATATTTTAAAAAGCATAGGGGTAAAAGAGAGAGAAAAGAATACAGAGAAGCCAAATAAAAATTTTATATCAAATGTTAACATTCAGAAAGAACCACTCTGTCTGGGATATGAACTTCCTAAAAACTACAATTTTTAGAGACTTTTTCCCCCCAACCCATTAATTATGTATGGACACGCTTTCATATGTAAGCACTTTTTTGGAATAAGAGCTGAAGGTTGGATTTATAGTTGGGCAATAGCTAAAGTAACCTCACATCCTGGTTTGCCTGTGATAGTCCTGGTTTGCTTGGGAGTCTTGGTTTAGCCTGCTGTTCCAGCAATTTTTAACATCATCCTTTTTCACTCATACTCAGTGACAATGTAGTATATGGTTAATTTAGCTATTGCTCCCCAAAGGCCCAGCATGGTGGAAGTTATCCTATTTGAAACAGCAGAGCTGTCATCCTTATCCTAATAAAAACCCAGATTGGAGCTAGCCAGCCCTCTTACATCAAGATGATCTGCAATTTGAATTCTCTCCCAACCATCTTCCATTCATTCATTCAGTTAATAAGTTAATAGCTGAGTATCTACCTCATTTTGGATTATGGACACCACATGGGCAGCGGACAGAACAAGCACAGGCCTGCCTCCAGAGCATTTCATGCCCACTTGTGAGGTCTAACCCTCAGAGCTCTCAGAAGTTGTTCTACTCCTTGAACCTCAGATCACTGTCTGAAGGGGAAATCATTGAAGTGGAAGATGAGCCCAGACAGGCTTTCTATAAATTTAGTGATGCCCTTCCAAGTATTTTATTTTTCTTTGACAAAATAATGCTATGTACTATTCTTTTAAAAATTTTTAAGCATCTATTATACAATATGATGTAAAAGATATGACACCTGCTTCAAAGAGCTTACAACAGGATTAAAAATCTAAGGCACATGAATAAAACCAAGCCCTGGGTCTAGAGTGCTTGCTATGATGTAGGACTCATACTCTCTAACTTCTTTCTCAACAAAAAGATTCAACTTTGCCAACAGTGGATAAGTTTCACATGTGGGCATGTGTCGCTCCTCTTGTGATGGAAGTCAGAGCAAAAACCAGATTTAATTTCACATTTTTCCATAGCCGACTTTGTCAGAACTCAGTCGTTCTATATATTATACTGGTAGCAAAGGATAAAATTTCTAGTAGTGCCCCTTTTAATTAACATGACCGCAAATTGTTTTCCTTTCTTTTTTAAAGAAATATTTTAAATAAAACATTTCTTTTTCCTTTGACCAAAACAAATGAATCAGCAAAATGAGTATTACATTATTTTATATTTGGAGTTCAAGGACACTTTATTATTTTCTGCTCTTTAAGCAAATGGAGTGATTCCTTTCTCATAATTGATAATTTAATTTAAAATCTAAATATGGATTATAGTCTAGTCCTAAACTTAATTTTCTTCATAGCTTATAACCATTTTCTTAGAAAGAATAGGACTTAAAGGCAGATAACTTGGACTGAATCTCAGCATTGCTACTTGGTAAATATTTTTTATGTGGAACTAAACTTTATTTATGCAAACCTCAGTTTTTTCATCTGTAAAATGGAAAAGTCAATGTCAGTATCTCAATAGATTATTATGAAGCACAAATAAAATAAATTTAAGATATATTTGTGAACTGTAAATCTGCTTTATAAATATAAGGTAATGTTTTTATTGCGAAAAAGATTGGCACATAGTCTCATTCTTAACCTCTTTGATTTAATTCTTTATGTATTACATTCCTATCAGTTGAGGTGGCCTGCCCAAGGTTATCTTCGAATAAATAATATAACATCATAAGACCAAGCAGGATTTTCGTGGTTGAATATTTCACATGGCTAAGAACCACTTCTTTCCTAGAACTGGCAAAGAATGCAAACTAAGGTGCTGTTCTGTCTTAAGTGTGATTTTAAACACAATTCTGGACCATCTTCCTTAAGGTGTCAGTAGCTCTCTTTTTTTTCCCCCACTGGTATGGCTTATTCATTATTGAATCATTTTAAAAATGGAGATTACTTAAAATTTGGAGATTAATGCTTCAGTGGTTCCCCAAGGCCTTTAAGGTAGAGACAACAGTTTTTTGAACTTGGCTAATAAAGCCTTTTGTAATTTGGTCCTCATCTATCACCACTCCCTGCCTCAGATGCCACACTCCAGATATACTGAAGCAGGCACTTTTTATCCTCAAAATGTGTCATGCTTTTTCTCAGGTTTGCCCTTTAGACTTGGTGTGCCCTCTGCTATTCTTTCTTTCCCAGCTTGGCTAGTCCTGCTTATTAGTTAAGTATCAGCTTCCTCTAGGATGTTGCGATGTTTCTTTGCCGCTCTGCCATCCCAGACTTGGTTAGATAACCCAATTCTATGCACTTGCATCCTTTTACAGCACTTATTATGCTCTATTGAAACTGCCAGTTTTCTTGTTGGTCTCCTACATTACTTCTTAAACTTCTTAAAGGAAGAAAATTGGATTTCTTCACTTTCTTAAGCCTAGCACGGTGTCCTGCAAATAGGAAGTTTTGCATAAATATATGCTGAGTGAATGAATAAATGCACCAAGTCTCCAAAGCCTGTATTACCTGTGGCCCAGAAAAATGAGCACAAGAAAAACCAGTATCTCTTTTTAAATTCTCTTGTCTGTTCTGACTCTTCGAAGACTTTTATATAGAGTTATGAATAGGCTCAGTCTTAACTAAGAAATGGGTCTTGTACCATCTATGCCATTTTCTAAACACATCTTCCCAGAAATTTGGAAGACTTAAATTGGCCTTTTTTTTTTTTTTTTTTTTTGGTAGCTACTTCAGTGATTCAGATGCCCAGTAAGCAAGGATGTGAGGGTATATAATGGCAAACTTTTATGGACAGTTAATTTGGAAAGAAAAAAAAAAAAACCTATAGTGAAAGGGGATGAAAGGCATAGTACGAGAAAGGCAATAAAAGCCGAACTGTTTTTCTTTTTTTTTTTAATGTGTGTGTGTTTAAAGTCCTTCACAGAGTTTGTAAAAGAATGTCACATTTTACCATTTTGAACACAATTTTAATTTAAGTATATGAGGCAACAGCTACATCTAAAAGGACAATTTGCTAAAATTAAGGAGCCAAACACCAAATTCCAAATTCTGGTTTCCTTCATGTAGTTTTGAAAATGTTTCATTCAGAGGGTGATGTATACTTTGATTTCAAATGTTACCACCTTTAAAAGAGAACATATAACTTAATAAATGAGGAAATGATGAGATGAACTACCTGTTGAAATCTTTTCAGAAATAACCTAAAATATGATTTGAAAATGTATTGCTAACGAAGGTAATAAGAAACTCAAACTTATCAGTTATTTCAAAAGGCCTGAAGGAAATAGTTAAATATTCAGGATGTTTAATGATATAAAACATTCAGGAAACCAATGACAAATGGTCATTTAGGTAGTTAGTGAAAGAGCCAACACTGTCAGAGTTTTTTCATCACTAACTAGTGACTTAGATGCTTTATTTTTTGAAGTCCTATTCCAGTTTTTTATTCAAAAATACCGAGGCCCTCCCTCCCCTTAAGTATAGAGAAAGGTGCTTTATCAGATGACTTCAGCTTAAAGGAAATATTCCTTTTGAACATTTTTTTTCCCCTTTAATTTTGCACTCACTACAGAATTTGGAGCATGTCTAGGTCCAACTTCCTAACACCAATCCTACTTCAAACTCAGGGAGGTAACAGAGGTTGTAAAGAGTACACAGATCCTTATCCAAGAGAACTGGATACTAGTGTTAGCTCAGTCATTAAATAGCGCTGAAAACTCAGGGTCCTGATTTCCTCATCTGCAAATTGAAGGTGTGCTGTAGATGGATTACATCAAAGAAACTTTGATTTTTTTTTTTAAATAGTTCAGAACTTAGTTGCAGAACTTATATTATTGTCTCCTCTTGGGGTTTATCACTATGAAGGTTAAACAAATTTACTTTCTGTAGACAATTGGTTCATTTCCTCAAGTCAGGCATAAATCCCATTGTAAATTAATACATCATGAATACTTGAATAGCAAATCCATTTTCTGGAGCCTAGTCAAAATTGAATTTTTGATCCTGCAAAGCTAAGGATCAAACTTTGATCTATGAGATACAGGCAGCCTCTAAAATACACTGAGAGAAAACAAACAAACAATATCACATCCTACCTATCATTAAAATACTGGTGAATCTTATAAGGACAAGGGATTATAGAATTCATAGGCAGAGAAGAGTTGTACTTCTTTCCAAAATGCTTTCTAATTTAGCCTGGCTGATGGCCTGCATGACACTGAATATTAATGGGGGAAAAATAAAGAAATAGATCTTTAATAGTGAGTTTTGCTCTTCTTGCTCCATTTATCACAATCATATGTCTTAGAGAAGAAAGAGAACCTCTAGTAAATGTCAACCATATTTGTTTATAAAGAAAAGAAATGAGTTCCAGAGTTAATGCATAAATGCAACAAGAGAAACTTTCTACCTATATCTGTCTAAATAATTTTGATCTTAAAACACCCACAACAGTGCATCAGCTTCTTGGTCCAGATAATATTAAATATTTTAAACCCAGGCCTTTCCTAGTTTAGGTTGATTACTGTTTTTCCTCACTTATTCTATGGCTTCTGGTTTTAATTACAGAAATATTGTTTCATTTTCCAACATTAAGGAATCTTTGCCTCACCATTTTTATCATAATCCTCTAGGAACGGAAAAGGAATGTTTATTTCTTAGTGAAATCTGTCCTTTCAGATTTGCTTCTGACTGAACAAGAGTGATGATTCAAGTGTTAAGTATTGGGAACACAGGACAGACCATTCTGGATTAATGTGATCATTATCAGCTTGCTGCAAAATCCACAGAATATACCTGGCTGTCTGTGTCATTTTTCCAGGGGATGTGTGTGTGCGGAGGGTGGGGTGGGAAGGGTGCGGGGGGATGGGGAGTCATTTGTATATGAGATATGCCAATATATGTCAATGTGTTGGAAAGGTACAGCAAGCCTTTCACTATTTTTGTTCATTCAAGTATTTATTCATTCATGTAGCCATTCATCCATTCAACAGTTACTGAGGACAGGCACTGTTAGGGTTTGGAATCCAGAGATGCAACCTAGAGCACCTGTCTTTAAGTAGTTACCACGTCAGTGAGAGAAAGACAAAATAATTATACTACTGTATGATAAATGCTGTGATAAGGAAAAGAAAGCATATATCCAGAGCTCAAAGAAAATACACCTAAGGGCAGTTGAGACCCTAGCAGAAAAGACCCCTGCAACACTTGGCTTTTTCTTTTAAACAAGGCAAGTACAAAAGTCAGGCAGCAGATTGGGGAGGGAGGAAAAGGCAGTGGGAGATGGTCTGCCAGGAAGTCTAAGCAACATGTCTAAACACTTGTTTTGTTTTGTTTTTCAGGTGAAAGAAAGTGGCACAATATGGCCGGATCTAAGGGAAGGATAGGAACCAGCAAGAGAGAGCAGATGAGTGAGACTCGAGACAGATGATTACTTGAAGTTGGAGTGAGTCTGGGGAAGGAGCAAAATAATAATGAGAAGATAAGGGGACTAAACCACAAACAAACAAACAAACAAAAATAATATTTATCGAACCCTAATAAAGAAATACATCTTGTACTGCTATACAGAGATGTTAGATATGGTTCAGAGAGGAACCAGAAAGATGTAAAATATAACTTGGTAGGGAAAGTTAAAGAAATGAAAATCATATTGCTAAGGGAAGAGGAGGATTGATCATGACTTTAAAATCATCTTCAAACACACTATGAAATAACATGGATAAATTTGTTTGCAGTTACCCATCTCAGGCAGCTTTTACATATAACCTCGCCTAAAGGGAGGAGTGAAAATATTCATAAGACTTTTTGACCTCACTTGTAAATCTATGGCTTCATAGTTTATTATATTCTGGATTTTAGAAAACTAATACTGAATGTTCACCACTTCCAGAACTTTTGTGTAAGAAAAGATGTTTCCCTAATTTCATAGCTTTCTGGATATTGAAATTGAATCTTTTATAAGGAAACCAGAGACCTTTAAAAACAATAAAATACTAGAATTCCAAAGTTCTGAAAAGTATTTTACAGAAGATCCAGTGTGGTGTTCCTAAACTTTCACTTGTCACATAACAACTTCATGACTGCTACAATATTCACAAACTGCCTGTACTATTAATTTCTTAATATTTTCCCTCAAGTGCTTCCGAATTTTTCACTTTTATTTAAAAAAGGAAATTGTGTATCACTGCCATAATAGCAAAGACAGTATCACTTGCTATTAATGGAAGATTATTAAAATAAAAACAAAACGATTAAAATTTTTAATATGCGATACTTAAAATCTTCACATGTACTAATTATGTATGGTATATGTACCACACTTTAGGAAAACATTGAACTCCCAAATCTTTGGGTTTTCCCAATGACGACAAGGAAATCCTTAGAGGTGAAATGATTTTCCCAGTATCAGACAACTATACTAATTTGCTAGCATTTATCTTACCAACTCTAACAAATCTTCATTCATCACAGTGCCTCTTCAAACTATGTTGTAGGTATTGTATGGGTACTTTAAATAAATAGTGTTTAATATTTATAACCATTCTGCAAATTTGGTATTATACCCATATCACTGGTATTAAAACTGATAAAGGTAGTTTATCAACTTGTCCAAGTGCACAAGAGCCAAGATAGGAAACCAAGGCTGGCTGACTCGAGAGCTTGCACTCTTCCCATTAATTACACTTGACAAGGCCACCTTGCAGACTTAATTTCATATTTCAATATATTTTTGACCTATTAATAGCTAATATACCAAAGAATACCAATATGAGGAATTATGAAAACTCTGAACAACTTTAAGGAACTGAATGGCTCAATTCAAGGTAGAATTGCCTGCAAAATTTCCTGAAATGGAGAGTGAAATGGAAGAAGCAGGAAACAGAGGCTAAAGTAATCAGTGAAGAAGATCAGCAATGTCTCTGAGATCAGAGCACTTTACTTTCAGTATACAATTAACAGGAATCACAGGCATTTACTTAAACAGGCCATATGGTTCCAGTGAATACACTACAAGCCCAAAATGAATACTGTTGATTGTTCAAAATTATAATACTTAGCAATGTGATTAGATTTTAAGACTATAATGTGAAGTAATACTTTGAGAGGGCATAAGGAACTCTGAAGACCTGTAGAACTAATATCCTTCTAGTGCATTCAAGAATCAGAGTGACTTCATTTAGGAACGAGTTAACAAGGTTGTTTAAGTTGTGAATCAACAGCACGATGGTCTGTTGATTTTGAAAGCATCCCAAATTTGTATTATGAAAACAAAAAAGACTTAACATAGTTCAGGCCAAGTACTGGTGTCTCCTTGTGAAGTTAACTTCCTGATTTCTGACCCAGGATTCAAGCTGTCAATAAGAGCTTGCTTTTGCTTTGTCTACTGTATGACATGGACTGTTTATCCGGCCGAGTGGATATTTTTCTGAGACATAAACTCTTTAAATGGCCTCTTTTGTAATCACAGATCTCCAGTAAGAATATTATCGTTTAACTGACACAAAATCTCAAATGCTTTGTAGGATGCCTGCAGAATAAATTCAAGGGATAACAAATAGCCCGAATGGTGATGGGCTGCCATCCTGGTAATGGCCAGCTCATCTCTGCCCTGAGGGAGTTTGTTAAAAAGTCCAACCATAGCATGCATAAGAAAGCATGCAAAGATGCTCTTTGTCCAGGTTGCTGGGAGGTGCAATCAGGTGTTCACAAGTATTACTTGTTACCGTAATTCTGGAAACAAAGAACCATAATCTGCAGAACAGGTACATGGTTGTTCTCTAAGATGTCTTATACTAGAAAATAAAAACATTAGAAAATGGGTATATTAGTTGTTGACTCTGGGGGAGATGCACCCATTCAAACTCCAGTTATTTCTCCTGTTGCTTCACCCTTCCTTGCTCCCCACCCCTCCCTACAGAAGTGGCCCATAAACGACAGAGCCAAGTCACAGAACAAATCCTGTTTGTAGTTCAATTCTGCTAACATAGATTAAGTCACATCTTGGAATTCTTCCACCAAGAAAACTTACAAGAAGGAAAGCAACTTTTCAAAGCATAGCAAAACAAACATTTGCTCCATGACTTACTGAATTTGGCACAAGGAAAATATGCACTTCCAGTAAACTTTGTGAGTTAACTGAGGCACCGACTTCACCTTCCTGGTTGCTCAAGGCCACCAGACTGCTCTGGTGGGTGACCTCACTTGTACTTCTAACCCTGCCACTAAGTCTGTTATCTGAGGCAAAGGACGTAACCTTCAGTTACTGTAGTTCCTTTAAGTGGGACAATGCTGCTGGCTATCACCACAGTTCTTAGGGAAAATGTTAGATGATTAAGCTCTTTTAATACAAACATTGTTTTGGTAGTACACACTGGAAAATTATGAAACGTAAATAATTTGAAAATGTCAGTTTGGGGTGAGGTGCTAAAATTTGTTTGCCATTTTAAGAGACTTCCCTAAATTGAAGGGATTCATGGGAGTGGAGTAGAGGCATTGGAAATTTCAAATAAGAGATTTAATTCGGCAAGAATTTACTGAGGATCTTGTGCCAGCCCTGTAATTAAGCTTCACGGGCAGTACAGGCAGTACAAAAGAAAACAGGAGAGTGGATCTTCAGGGAACTGGTTAGGGAACGGCCTGAGGCAGTGTAGGATGAGGCACCAAATGAGTGCAAATATGGAACACAGTGATGTGGGGGTTGGCATCAGAAAAATTTACTGTGAACTAGTGAGGACACAGGAGGCTTCAAGGAAGTAGTACATTCCTGATCTTAAGGAAGGTAAGATTTGTAAAAAAATTTAAATAGGTGGAGCAGAATTACAGATGGAAGTAACAACATGGTCAGAGACAAGGAGATGGGACTGAAATAAAATCCCCCCCATATCATATATGACCATAGTCATTGTATTTATTCATTCCAGCCATTATTTCCTTCTAATAGTACTTTCCCTGCTTTGTTGGTCTGATTATCATGAAAATCGCTGCACAAAAAGCAGTTACTGAAGCTAGCAGTAAATACCTGAAACTATCAAACTACAACCCAGAACCCATGAATCTTGAAGACGATTGTATAAAAATGTAGCTTATGAGGGGTGACAATGTGATTGGGAAAGCCATATGGACCACAGTCGCCTTTGTCTAGTTTATGGATGGATGAGTAGAAAAATGGGGGAAGGAAAAAAACAAACAAACAAACAAAGGCACCCAGTGGTCTTTTTTACTTTATTTGCTCTTTTTCACTTAAATTATTATTCTTGTTACTTTTGTGTGTGTGGTAATGAAGGTGTCAGGGATTGATTTTGGTGATGAATGCACAACTGTGTAATGGTACTGTGAACAATCGAATGTACGCTTTGTTTTGTATGACTGTATGGTATGTGAATATATCTCAATAAAATGAATTAAAAAGAAAAGCAGTTACTGAAAATAAATATAGAGAATAATTTAACCCTTCTCTTTTTCCCTTTTTTTTTCCCCAAGAAAAATAATAAAGCTACTACCCTTTACTGAGTACTTACAATGTGCCAGGCACTGGGCTAAGCACTTTATGTGCATCACTTCACTTATTGGGATGTAGGGATGGCACTGTACCTGGAATTCACACTTAGGCCTGTCTGATTCCAAGGCATCAACTCTGCACTGTCATTTACCCAGACCACTGTCTCCTGGATTCCCTTGGGACCACAGAGATTTTCAATGTGTTCTCATGGATCAGGATATTCATCCTAACAACTTTCTTCATGATGTGATGCTCCAAATTATAGCTTTTACTATTTTTCTATCTTTACTCTTGATTCTTCCAGGAGATATATAAATTCCTACTTTTTTTGTGCAAATGGTAGTATATTGCATGATCCACCCAGAGAGAATGATAGGCCCTTTTAATGACCAGTGTTTGCATATCATGGAAGCACCTAAAGCTTAAAAGAATATCTTGACCAGTTTAGGGAACTTCAAGGGCTGTGCTTCTCTACTCCTATAAGACTCAGGGGAGGCAAATCCTGAGAGTTGAGAAAATCTATAATAGAGAGTAGAGAGAAATGTAATTTGTTACTTTCCTTCTCTGTTCACTCTCTACTGGCCATCCTGAGGTCTCCACTGCCAACCGGTAAAGCTGCCAAACCCCAATTCTCTGAAGTACTGTCCCCAATTGGAGGAAACCACATGGCTCTCTGTCTTCTCCCTTCTCCCTTGTCTCTCACAAATATGGACAGTACAGTTCTAAAGATTTTCAGATTAAGTTATTACATTAAATAATTAAAATGTCTTTAGAAATTAATTATATAATACTAATCATACAAATTCGAATATAAAGGAGCACTACAGAAAACTTTACAGTTTTCTGTTTATGCAATGTCCATGAACTAAACCAATCCACTTAGAATTTGCCTCCTGACCCTAAAACTAAAATGCCAAAGTTTGTTATGAATGGATTTATTGAGGAGAACTTCCATGTCTGACAATGACGTTTAGTTTTGTTCCATCTGTCATTTTTTCTACTCCATCATGCTCTAGTGTCTTGACTGGAGGGTTAAAAGTTTTTTTTCATATCCATGTTAAAGTCACTACTGGGACTCTCCTTGGTCCAGATCTTGTCTCCATATAAGTCTTCTTTTGCTGGAAAGTAGGTTCCAAGAGAGCAAGTATTTTTGTCCTATTTTTGCCTACATCATACCTACTTTGGTAAGTGATGGTAAGCAAATCAGTTTTAACTTCCTTTTGATGCAATGATACTAGACTGGCCAAAAGTTAAAATGAAATCTTATATAATGAATCCAATATGAATGTCACTCAATTGTGAAAGAAAAAGAGGTAAAACATTAAAAAAAAAAATTGTGGTGATTCTGGATAGACAAACTCAAAGATATTGAAAAATTTATGCAATAGGAAATTTTCGGATAAAGGTCAAAGGCTTTGTGATACTAATAATGAAATGAACCTCACTAATGGCTACTCAAAAATAATACATAGAGAATAAAAATCAATTCAGAATAAAAACAAATATGTGAATCAGATAAGGAAGTAAAAACAACTGAGACGGACAAGGAGACCCTCCCTTACTGCATTCTAGATGTGGTTATCCCTTGGCTTCCCAATGAGACTCTCAACTTCAAATTGCAACCACTTTCTGGCCTCTCACTTTCCTGAACCTTGGCATTTACCACCTTCCAGCATGCTGCATAATCTACTTACTTACCATGTTTATTTGTATTGTTTGTCCAAACTCCAGCCACCGCCCCCCCAGAGCCACCCCCCCCCACCCCTGCCAAATGTAAGTTTTGTTCACTGATTTATTCAGAGAATAAACAATTCCTGGAACAGAGAAGATTAATTAATTAATTAATTAATTAAAAATTAAGTATCTTCTAGCTGTAACTACTGTTAATGCATAGCTCAGGAAATGGAGTAGTAATTAGAAGACAATTCAGAAAACAGGGTTTGTAAAATAGGGGTGGTAACACTGGGAATTATAATAACAACCTAACATTAATTAACGCTTATCGAGTCCCTTACTGTGTACAGCGATTCTTTTAGATCCCTTGCATTTTTTGTCTCATTCAATCCTCACAATAACCCTGTGAGGTAGGGATCATTATCATTCTTACTTTACTCATGAGTAAACTGAGGCACAGGAATGTTAAGTAACTTGTGCAAGATCATAGAACTTGCAGAGGCAGTGCCAGGATTTGAACCCCGGAAGTGTGGTGAAGAGCTTGTGCCTGTTATCCCCACTCTTTGGAAGACAGATGATCAAGGCAAAGGGTTTTCACATATTCTCTTTCTCTCCTGGGGTAGGAGATGAGGGTAGAATGTCTGGGAATCCCTCTTTAAAATGCCAGTATTTTGGGGCAAGAGGCATACCTGAAACCAATACTGTGAAATCTTTAATGGGGGATTAGATGACTGAGATGAGTTCAGCAGAAAATAAACAAACAAACAAAAAAACCCACAGGTGAGTGGGAGAGGAGGGACAAGGCAAGAAAGAAGACAGGGAAGCCAAGTGCGGAGTTACTAAAGACAAACTTCTGAGAATTCTATTTTGAAAATATAACTAGTGTATGTTCTGTCAGCATTGACAATAACCATACCCTGGCCTACAGTTTGCCAGACTACTCTCTGCCTTTGAAGTAGGATCAGAAGGTATAATTCAATAGACAATATGGCTTTACACTAATATTAATATTAATATTAATATTAATATCCTTTTATTATTTTCACCCTGTTTTTTTTTCCAGATAAGGGTATGAGGTAGTAATGCATTATGATTAGATCCATCAGTGCTAATAACTAACACTGGTTATTAGAAAATTACCTTGAACAGAGTGCTTTCTTTTTTTCTAATTGTGCACATGTGTGAGTGTGCGTGTGCAGTTGCCCATCCTCAGTTATAAAAAGGAGATGACTTCTCTGTTGGAAGAGCAAGTTCCTGGCTACCATTTGGTAAATGCCACCATGAAATGTATTCATTAAAAGACTTTTATTCCCATAGCTATATCCTGTTCAAGAACATCGCAGGTCAAAAAAGCATAAGGAAAAAACTATGACACCCCATCCACCCAACGGAGAAAGTGACATTCCACATACCCTTTTATGTGCACATAAAGAGTAATCACAAATAACTGTTGCTGTCACTATGCGTTTTCTCCTTGTTTTTCACTGAAAGGCCCAGAAAGAAGAGGAAAGTCATACAAAGTCGTTAATTTTATTACAACCTAGTCTCCTTTCAGAGCCACCAAATCATTTCTAGACTTAATTTTCCTGGTAAATAAAACACTTCTGAAGTTCAATAACAAGTTAATGGTCCAAGATGGGGGTCTTTTACTCTTTAAACCATACTGACCTTTGTAGAAGCCAAAGAATATTTGACATTTTGCTGAAAATAAAGAAACATAATTTAGCAATTTTCAACCAATTGCTGCACGCTACAGCTTCAGAGTTGCTCAACTCTTTCCAGACACAAATGTCTCACAGGCATGCTTCATATTCTTTTTAAAATCACAAATAAATAAGCAAGAATTTTAATTAGAAGGGCCTGCATTTCATATTTAGCTGATGTCATCCTCTCCTCTCTGGGAAAAAAATCTATTAAAAAAACCCCAAAAAACCAAGAAACGTAAGACACAGATGACACCGGGCATGCAGGACTTGCTTTTGTCCCAAACGCCATGCTCATTTCTGAACTGCAGCTTGGATAAAGCCAAAAAATGCAGGCTGTGACTTGGTTATTCAGACTTCTGGACCGACTCTCATATTTTAAAAAAGAAACACACTCATGAGCTCAGGGGCTGACATTTCCTTTGACTTACCCCATGTTTTCCTCTGCTCACATGGCCTATTCCTCTACTTGGAATAAAAATAGTCTGTTTCTCCATCACAAGCACTGGACCACTGGCATTGCTTCTATTTTTGGTGAAGACTTCCAATTGCCTGTTGTATGGATGGGCACATTCACAGAACTGGGTAGGAAGGAGCTCTGAGCATTCCCCATGATCTGGTTATTCAGCATGGCTACTTCTGATTTTGATGGCTTTTTCTTATTTAGGATTGAAGAGAGGGAATAAGAAATGTCCCTTTATATTCCTCACTCTATCCCTCTTTTATCTTCCATCTCCCAGAGCATCTCACTCCCTTCTGCAAAGACATATCACACATTATCAAGCACAGCTGAGAGGATTCTGGCCTGAATTAGGCACAGCATCCCACCCCCCACCCCACCCCCACCACCAGTATACTGAGGATAAGTGGATTTGTGCCTGCCCCGGGAGCTACAGATCTGAACTCAGCTGAGCCCAGTTGTTTGTACAAGTCTAGAATGGGCCCAGAATGTCCAGTTCCTCCCTCCTCCCCTCTTGAGTCAGCCTTGGACTTGAGGCCACAGGGGTGGATCATCCTGAGGCCACCTGGGGGCTTGGGTTTGTTCCAGGATATATTCATAAATGGGGTCCAAGAGTTCTAAAAACAACTCTGATTTTTTTTTTTTAATGTTCAGTGAGAAAAATTTTAAAAGACAAAACCAGAAAGGTATCCCTCCTACCCACCCCATCCATGTGGACTATGAGGGAGGGCTTTCCTTTGTCACAAAACCTCTATCAAGTGCCTAGTAGGAGAGCCAGAGGTTGCAAACTGGCAGCTGGGACACTATCTGCCAACGGGTTTTGATCGGCTCACGTGGTGTTTAAAGGTTGACACTAAATAGTTGCCAATGTTAACAAATTAGGAGCTTTCACATAAAAATCCTGTTTTGGGCTTCTCTAGAAAAATCTGAAGATCTGGCTGACACTGGTTCTGCTTCCTGTCTAGCAAACACTTAACTAGAGCCAAGGCACTGCTGCCCCCTTTAGACAAGGCATGGTCATTCTTCACCATAGTCCCCGACCCAGCTGCTTCCGGGCCTAGTAGAACACTGGATTTTGCAACCTCTAGTGCAAGTAAATACCCAACTGAGTACTTGGTGTTAAGTACTATGTTCTTGTCAGTAATGTTGGGCAGGATTCAGCTCTTGCTATTCTCTCATGTTTTCCACCCCCATTTCTACTTTCTTCTCTTTGCTGCCCTGAGACTGCAGAGGGATGTTAGTAAGAACCATCCTTCTTTTGCCAAAAAGGTCAGGGGGCTAAGTAAAACCAAAATGCTACTGCTCTCTGTTGACCTTACATCTACAAATCCAATGCTACTTTGGCTGGAAAGGACTTTTATTGGTGAGGAAGATACAGAACTTATACTTCAACCAAGTATTTGCCAATATAAAGATATAAAGTCATGCAGAGAGCGAAAGCGAGAGAGTGAGAGAGCGAGAGAGAGAGAATGTGTGTTCTGAGGGCCAAAGGAGAAGTGGTGTGTGTGGTTTTATTTTATATTTTTAATGTTACCCCAAACTTAGGCTGCCAAAATGATAAATATGGGGTAAGATGCCTGAAGTCAAGATAATAGGAGCTCTGAAACTTTTTTTTGTCTTTAACCCGAAATAATGGCAATGTCATTTAGACTCCTTCTGTACCATTGCCAGCTCTACTTATAAAATAGCAGAGGTTAGCTTTTGGTAACTCGCAGCATGATGGCCACTGCAGGGCTGGGTGATAAGCTGGTAACACAGAGGCAAAAGACAATTAGGAGTGATTTTCAAAGTGCTTCAGGGCCTGCAGCTGTAGGGCTCCCGTTGACTACACAGCAGTGGTGTGGCTACACTTCTCTCATTCACACAGCTCTAAAAACATAAGCAATCAATGCTTGGCAGACTTCAGGAATCCAGCTGCCTGTCTATGATTCTTCCCGGCACCTGCCATTATTAACTGCTACTAGGAATGTCATTGGCATTCTGAAATGGCCCAAATCCAGACGTTTCATTATTTCTCTTCACCCTGTCTGCTCTGGGAAACTCACGATGTCTTCTAAAACAAAAGATTTCACTGCTGAACACTCTTAGGCACTGTTTGTTTTTTTAAAGCAGAGGTGGGTCCTTGTGGGCTGAAGGGTCCTTGCGGGCTTTCAGAGGACAAGTTATACATAGTTATCATTAGGATTACTAACAGAGCCCTCAAGAGAGATCAAAAGGAGAACAATGGGATGAAATAGAAAACAGATGCCGAAAAGAAAAGAAAAACAAGAAATTCCAGCTAATGAAATAGCAATAGAGTTAAGAAAAAGAAAATTGTCTGTTGGGTACAAAGTCAGAGGGCCCCTCAATGGCTCCATTCTCTAGGCCTCAAGAATTAGATAAGTTTCTTTCACATGAATGTCCCTATTCGGCAACACCCTAACTGCAAAGGCTCCCGGGGATTCAATTCAGTAGGTTCTCAGCACAGTACAATTTTAACAGGATCACTCTGGTTGGGGCGTTAAGAATAAACTGCAGGGGCAAAGGTCGAAGCAGAAAGAACAGGTAGAAGACTGTCCTGTGAGATGTGGTACTAGCTTAGATCATGTGGTGGTAGTAGAGTGGTTTAAAGTCAATTTCTGGATATATTTTTGAAGGAAGAGCTGATGGGATTTTCTGAGGACTAGACATGGGGTGCGAGAGAAAGTGTGGAAGCAAAGAAATACCAAGGTTTTTGACCCAAGCAAGTGGTAGAAGGGACTTAATTCAGGTGGAGAAGACTGTAGGTGGACAAGGTTTGGGGGTAGGGAGATCAGAAGCTCAGTTTTAGAAAAGTTTAAATTTGAGGTGCTAATTAGATATCTAAATGGTAATGTTAAGAAGGCATCTGTACAAGGACATATTATTCAGGGGAGAGTCAGGCTGGAGATATATTGGCGATCATTAGCATATAGTTGGTATTTAAAATACAAGTCTAGATGAGATCAGGGAGTGAGTGTAGATAAAGGAGAGGAAGTAGGAATGGCCCTGGGATACTCAAGATTTAGAGATAGGGAAGCTAAGGAAGAACCAGCAAGAGAATTAGAAGGCATGATCAGAACATTAGGAAAAACAAAACAATGACAACAATAACAGATGTGTGTGCCACTTTGGAAGCCCAGCAATGGAAGTTTTTCAAGGAGGAGAGAGGGAGCAACTTTGTAAGATGTGGGATGAGAAGCAGTCATTGGATTTAGCAGCATGGAGATCATGTACCTTGAGAAGATATCTTTTGGTGAAGCAAAACCTTTGTGAACAAGGGAAAATAGAAGGGAAGAAATTAGAGAATGCCAAGTATAAAAATTATTCCATGAAGTTTGGCTCTAAAAGGAAAAGGAGAAATTGAATGTTGCTGGTGGAGAAAGTAGGGTCAAGGGAAGAGTTTTTCCTTTTTTTTTAAGATGGTAGAAATGATTATGACTTTTATCTTATCTTCACAAGTAAGTTCACTGAACATTTAATTACTGAGCTACAATATGTCAGGTGTCAGATCATAAGGAGACAAGACAATAGACACACACTGTGTTTACATATACACAATTTTCATTAAAATAAGGAAAGATGCACAAAGAACAGTATTCTGTTGCCATAGAACTGGCATCTGACATCTTGTAGGTTTCCCTCATTTTAAATAGACATAGTAACAACCAGGGCCAGACACTTTTCTTGGAAGCTTTCTAAAAGGTGGCCAAACCACTACATCACCACCATTCATATTAGAAAGCTCTCCATTTATCAGAGTCATGAGTCATTGTCTAATAGGGAGGGCAGTCCCTTAGAAGCAAGTGAGGAATTTCCCATAGATATTGAGAGAGCTGTCACAAGGGGATGTGGCCTGTTGGACAGCTCTTCAGGCTGTGAATCTACTGATCTGCTATCATATCTATCTGAGCAGGGCAGAAGATGATCTGTCCTAGCGTAGACTATACACACCCCAGCCCCCTCAATTTGGCAGTGCAGAATATGTTTTCTGTGGGTCTTACGGAATCTGTGAAGCCCATGAGCTATCTAGCAGATACTCCCTGTGAGAAAACTGCCTGCCAGGCTGAGGACCCTAGAAGCAAGAAGTTTTGGGGTATTACTGGGTTGGAGTGCCAAGCAGGGTGAAAGAAGTATAGCTGAGCCAATCACCATATCATGGAACCGACCAGTGGGAATATCCAATGGAACCCTCTAAATGACTCACATTTACCTCTTTGGTTGCTTGTTGCCTTCCAAAAGAAATAGAAACTGATTCAGTCTTGACCACAAAAGCAAACATCGAACAGAGGGATGGGGGTGAGGGCTGGGAGAGGGTTGGGTAAGTGCATCAACCAGTTAAAATACACTAGGCCCTGTTCCCTTCCTCCTCCCACACTTCCTCCAATTCCACACCAAACAGTCAGAATCTGGCCTAAGTTTATATTCCTGTGGTGACTAGAGTAGAAGAAGTGAGATTTAAATTGAGTTTGATACTAAAGTTTTAAACTGCACTGAACTTTAACAACTAAACGTGACCAAAAGCTACTCATCTACCCAAGACATTAATAAGGTATGTGAAAGGATACCAGACAGGCTTTAGTTGAAAGGTGTGACTGGAGAGAAACAAAACCATTTTAAGTTGATACCTCACTGCATGGAGACTCCGCGTTAAACCACATACACGGACATACCTTTTTCTGTTGCCACAAATCTAAAACTATAAATGAATACATTAGATGCTCAGTTGATGACTAAAAAAAATTATGGAGCACAGGTATTCAAATATTTTAAATGTAGTATAAAGGCACATGATTTTAGTAAAAAGCACAATTGGGATTTCAAGTACAAAATATACTCTTCTGTTATTCCTGTGACTGATACTTCATTGTTCTGGAAGACTTATGAAATACCTGAGATTGAGCAAAGAGAAACTTAAAAAGCACCTACTCATGAAGAAAGAAGAGTGATATTCCAGCAAATCATTGAGACCAGTAGTGGTTTGCTAGAAACCTGGGTTTAGTTTCCAGACTAAGCCCTGAGCAGGCCGCTACTACTGTAAAGGCTCACATCTCAAGTCTCAGTTTCCCAATTTGAAATAAAAGAAGGACAGATAACGTGTACTGGCAGAAAGATGAAAGAACGGATGACAAAAGCAAGGTTTACAAAGCCCTTTTGTTTCTCACACAAAATATTACTCATTTTCATAAAGTTTTAGAATAGAAAAAGTTCCAAAGTTAAGATGGGATATTCTGATTCCATTCATTTTATAGGTGAAGAAATTCTAGCCTTGTGACTGGTCAAGGTCATACAATTAGTGAGTGACTGTTCTGTGCTTTCTAATTTTTAGTTCAACACTTTGTTCACGGCTCATCATGACCCATAAGTACCCCTCATTTCACAGGGGGTTCCATACAAGTCTGTGTATATTTAGGTTTTAAATTTTATTTCCTTTTATGACAGTAAAATTTCCTTTTACAAAGAATATTTCAGCCCCCAATGAAAAGAAATAGGAAAAGCAGAAATTTGAAGACAAAAAATGTAATAATGACTTCACAGGTCAACCTCTACAAACTTGGTCCCTTTGTCTGTAAAATAAAGTCATTGATCCAAGATCACTAAGCCAGTGGGAATCTGGTAGAATGATAAAAATACTTTTGGTTCATCCATATAATCAAGAATGGCTTACATTGTTGTAGGCAAAAGAGCAAAGGCAATAAATGTTATGGGAGGTAATAATTCAGAGGTGCAGAAAACAAAGAAAAAGATTAGGCAGGAGCTGGTATAAAAGTATAAAACGTGTGGGTACCATTAGAGAAAAGTACAGGGTCTCTCAGAATTCTGGATGCAGGGAATGTAAACTGAGAGGTTTTCAGAAGATGGAATGTGTGAGAGAAAGAACAGGGCTGGAATGAATTCTATAGATGTGAGGGATAGAGACTGTAGGCAGGGAGGATTCTTCGAAAACTCCCACTGGCAGGCAGAAGGGATGAGCACTGACATAAGTGTATCATGACAGGACCAGCCCCTTTCACTTCTTTCTTACAGGCCAGCAAAGGGAGGCAGAAGGTAGGAAGAGAGTTAGCAAGCACCAAGTTCAGAGCAGTTTATAATTTTACATTCACACTAATTAACCCATTTGGTGATTCAAGCAGAGCCAGATTTCAACCAGATTTTATATTTGGTTTCTACTCACTTTTGCATTTAAATTGTGCACTCCCTGCCTGAGAGAGGAGTACATGACAACATTAACGTGACTGTACGATATTTTATAAGTATGAAGGGCTAATGAAATGTGGTTTTGTTTTGGTAGAGATGACCTTTCTGTTTCTCTGACTCTACTTTTCCTAATAAAATGTTTGATTTAGATGTTTTAGCAGCATAAAAAACCAACATGTGGATTCTGTCCAAAGATAAAGCATGAAATTATAGTTTACTGAAAGAACCTTAACAGTTGCAAAACACAGTGGCTTTCACCATTTATACGTAAATAACTACGTACTGAATCCCAGAAGAAAAGGAAATAATGAGGATTTTACAAGCATATCTTTTTAAAACTAAGAAAAACTTGGATGATAAATACAGCAAGTCCAGGAAACTTGCAGCAATGATTCAGAGTCAGGCATTCTTAAAGACGTATCTTGAATTTGAAGGTCATGCTTGTATTATGCAACTCTAACATTTTTCTGATAATTTAATTTTGAAGTGAAGCTCATGGGTAAAAACCAGAAATGAGAAGGGGTTCTAGCTCTACTATTGTCAACAGGAACCTGTTGATCTTCATTGTCTTGTAACATATCATTTCATTTTAATAAAGATTGAACACATCTACAGCAATACTGCCAATGATAAGAGACAAAGCTTTATCTTGGGCCAATATGCATTTGGAAATAAAACTATTTACTTGGATATTTCCTCAAAATATTGAGACTGGTTAGGAAGTAACCAAATCTGCAAGGGAACAAGATTCAAGTAAATATGAAAAAATTTCTGCAGATTTTCTTTCTGTAATGTCTACTTAATTGGTTTCTTTGGAAAAAGAAAGCAAACCTTTAAAATATGATGAATGAGAGTCACCATAGGCTATTACAGAAAGTTAAATTTCTTAAAAGTATCTCATGGGAATATAATAATATAATATGAGATTTAAAAGTGTCCACAGGGAATATTACCCTTCTTAAATTTATTTCAAGCATGCACATCTCTGAAAGAATGAGAATTGGAAAGCATTACTAGATGTATTACTATTAATATGAAATTATTATTAATAACTTACTACTAATACAAGTATTATTATAATAAAATAACAAAGAAGCAGATTCCTTACAGAATCAGAAAACCTGACTAAATTTTCATATCTGGGATGAGCAGTGAAAGGGGAGGCATCCCTGAAAACCTTTCCTTTTCTTTTTCTAGTGATTCTTCATAAAAAGTGGATAAATTAAAATCACATCTTTGTAATTAGATAACTTTACAAGTAGTATAAAATTTATTTATTTAATAAGACTAGAGCCCCTCCAATTCATTTCAAATAGTTATCACTACCCTGTGAATGATTATTCTTCCAGGATTTGAGAGGGAAAAATATTTGGGGTCTTTTTGGTGGAAAAAAAATCAGGGGTGAATTTATTCTGTTTTAATTTGCCTGTCAATCTACATTTCAGCACTGAGAAAAAAATTCCTTTTAGAAAACTTCATTTTAACAGATGATCAGGTCACTAACACATTACGGGTTATACAATTCTAGTAAACTTTTCTTTCCTCGCTATTCCACTTCAGATTCTCCAACTTTTGCTAGTGCTGGAGATGGAGATGGATATTAATGATAAGACAACAAAACTTCAGTACAGAATGCTGCAACCACATAAACCAACAAGAGGTTGCGTATACACGTGAAGAAGAGAAAAAACAGACATGCAGACAACTTCTCAAGCACCAATTTCCTCACTTCTTTTTAGGAGATGAGACAAATTTGGGACAACTGCTCTCTGCATTAAATTATACCAGTGAACCCCCAAATTCCTTTCTCTTCTTTACAATTCTATCATTTCAGCTGGCTTCTCTAGCCCTAGTTAGTGCTAACTTTACCATGTCTTTGTCTTCAAAGAGCAGCAATCAATTAAGAGGAGAAAAAAAGCCAGAGACTTCTAGTGTTTTCCTAGAAATGTTAACAGCACTATGCATTTGCTGCCATGTTTTAATTCAGTTGATAATCATTGAAAAGTAGTGTGTGCTAGGGATATTATTAAACAGTAGAATTCATGGATGTGATAGTGTTAGGAGGTTTGAAAACTCTTTCCACTTGGCCTGTTTGGAGACTATTCAGCTCAAGGTATACAGCCTTTGAAACTCCTCTAACAGCATCCTCCTAGATGCTTATTTTGCCTGGGTCCTGAAATCCATTGCTTGATTTCTTATAGCCTTGTCTTATTCTCTAATTGTGTCTCATGTAATTTTTTTCTACCCAATAACATCTATCTTATATTTAAAAAGATAGAGTAGGCAGCTGGTCTAGATGGGAGGAAGTACACTGTAACAGTTAAGCGCATGGACTTTGGAGGCCAAAGAGATACTAAATGTGTGATCTTGGGCAAATTATTTAACTGCTAAAATACATTTTCTTGTGTAGTTAAAACAATGATTAAAAATAGGAATAAAGGATTAAATGAAATATGTAACACAGAAAGCTTGGCATAAAAAGAAACCATTATTATTTATTGGTGACATGGCTGGTGAGAAAGGTCCCATATCATTTCAATTTTCACGGCAAAGAGAGTCCACCATTTGACTCAGAGCACTGAAGACTTGTTAAAATAAAATATCTAGAGAATAATATAGGAACTTTTTATCTATTTACACCTTAGCGTTAAGGTGATTTGCTATAGTGGAGACCGTAGCCTTGAAGAAAAGAAGTGTGTATTTTGTTGACAGAAAGAAAAGGAAATGCTACTACTGAAGGCATCAGGTTGCACTAGAACATCATTTCAGAGAATAGTGGGCTGAGAAAAGAGAGGCAGGGTGGCAGAACAGTGAGAGATGGGAAGAAAAAGCATGGGGAATGCAAGGAAATCATAGACACACCACCGCCTTTACAGGTTTGATTTTGTTTTGCGCTCTTCTTGCATTTCATCCTTCTCAGTGTTTACAAATGTCTTGAGCAAGTGGTGCAAACTTGCTTACTTGGTTTGTTGCTCAAGGTCATTTTTATTAAGACTGACTAAATTAAAGAACTAGGGAACTGAAGAGTGTAAGATAATGTGAGGGGACCATATTCCTTGGTGGGATCCTCAGTCTAATCTGGCCCAACGGAGACTCTGTAGCTCATCTTCCATGACCTAGAGCAAAGCCTACTTTTCAAATTTGGAATAAAAGTCCTCATTACAAAAAACAGGATAGTCAGCATTTCAAATATTATATTAAAGTGATAAGTCTAGTACCTAAGGTGTTTTCAGGTGTGTTAAATGGGAGTTGTGAGGCAAAGTGCAACTTTATTGTAGAGTAGGGTATTGTGGTTACCAAGTTTAGCCTCTTGTGTCAGACTGTGAGATCAAATCTCAGCTCCACTGTTTATTAGCTCAGTGACCTTGAGCAAATGACTTAATTTCCCCATGTCTCAGTTTCTTCATCTGTAAAACTGGGCTAATAATAGAGGTGTTAGAAGATTATATCATATATGTAATGTGTATAAAACTATACCTCCCATAAAGTAAGAAGTCAGTAAATGTGTCATAATAGTATTAGACTTTGTAAATTCTAGGACATTATAATGAGGAAAACATATTATTGAGCTGTAGGCATAAGGAAAATTATTTTGATTTTGCAAATAGGGGAACCAGAGGATATTGGTAAACTGTGGAAATATTGCTTAACATTAAGAGTGCTATAGGGTAAAAAAGGAATCACTTAGCACAGGATGTAAAAGCTACAGGTATTAAAGCTGCCGTGGACAGATGGCACCTGTTACATCAAACTGCTGACCACCAGCTCTCTCAATAATGATTTTTAACTAATCTAGAATGAGACTGTTCTTTGGGATAATTGTTAAAATAGATGAACATTTGTTGAAATGCATTGATCTTTATAAATGAAAAATAATAGAACAATAATTCATATGTTAATTGTACTTATTTATGCATTTTAATAAATTTTGTTTTTTTAGCATGTTAATGCAATGAAAAATTTTAATTCAACAAGTATTTGTTGAATAGGTATTACAAGCACAGCCTTCTGCTAAGGTACTGTGAAAGAAATAATACATAATAAGAGGCGTTATGATCTTCCAGCATTGAATAACCTATTGGGAGAACTAATCATGGTTTATGGAATCCCAGTTCATCAGTTCCTGAGTGTGTGACCTTGCCTAAGTCATTTAACTTCTCTAAGCCTCTGTCTCTCCATATATTAAATGGCAAGAACAACAGTCCCTAAATTGCAGGGTTGTTGTAAAGATTAAATGAAATAAGCACAATTCCATATATAAGCACTTAATAAGAATGAGTTGTGGTTTTGATTACAATGTATTTTGAGCATAGGAGCATAGGGATGAGGGTCTAACCTATACATATCTGAACATATTCTAGGTACTTAAGTAAATATTCTTGAATGACTGATGGAATGAATATAAGATTTCTAGAATTATTATATTGGCTCAAACAATAAATTAAAAATATATATAATCTGCACAGTGCTTTTGATATTGCAAACTTTCCAAATGAAGATTTCATTATAAAGGTTTAGAATTGATTTTACAATGCGGAATATTCTGATGAAGTCTGATTATTTTTTCCCTAAATGCCTAAATATTATATTTTTCTTGCAAACCTTTTCAAACGACTACCCTAATATTCTATTTTACTCATCTTACCTGTTATTTTTTCTAATCTTAGTTAATTTTTTTCCTTGGAGAGATGGTACTTACTATGTAGCCCTCTTCCTCCCTTTGAATGACCTATTCCAGCAATTGACATGGAAGAAGCTCCTGAAAAATCTTTAAGAAGGTAATTGACTGACCATAATTTTACCAATTTTCTTTCTAAATATCACATGTCAAATCAAATATTACCTATTTACTTAGGGCAGTTGACCCCTTTTCACAATTCTTGACTCTAAATCCACTTTATAATGAGGATTGCCAAGGTGACAGAGTCTGAAGTATTTCTCCCAAATGTTCCAAAACATTAGTTATCCAACAAAGGACAAAATACGACTAGGAAATTTTGTCTATATTATACTTAGGTAGTATCTATACATTGGGGCCTTGCTAACAAATACGATCATTCAGTTGGAAGCTCAGTGAATGCACCTGTGACACCATCAGGGTTCTGACCAGATGAATAATCAGCAATTAGAGAAATGCTGCTAACTGATTTCAGTGAAACACTATGAAGATCTTAGTCCCAGAGGTGTTCATTCATAGCAAAATAATCTTCAATTTAGTGCATATACAATTATGGTGTCATATTGTTACGGCGGGTAATGTTACTGTCTATATATCACGTGCTAGAAATTTTAGTATTTTTTTCAGTTAATTTTCATGATTACTTTGTAAAGTAAATAGCATTTTTTCCATTTCAGAGAAATTAAATAACTTGCCTATCATCACAAAGCTAAAAATTAGCAAGACAGGATTTGTATTCCAAGGTACTTTCCACTCATTATTGCAATCTATTTCTCAAACTGAAGAGAACATTGCTTTAAAATATCTGTGGGAGAAAAACAGGGAAGTGAAATTGATTTTTTCAGAAGAATGAAAGACAGAACTTCTAGGATTCATCTATCTAAAAAGGTTTAAAAAAAAAATTCATGCCACTTAAGTATTAGTTGACATTTTTTTATCCACTTTCTGAGAAGACAGACCTATTTCCTGGAGTAGCAATTTTTGGAACCTGCTTCTTCAGGTGCCTTTCTGTGTTCTAGTCTTTTTTTCCTATTGGTTTATTTCAGTTTTGTCAAATAGGCACATGGTCATTCTATAGCCAAAATATTATTTCTAAATCTCAATCTTCAGTTGATGGATATCAGATTCTAAGCTCTTATTCAGATCTTCTTCTCTTATTTATGCAAGACAGAAAGTGACCTTAAGATGTTGCATGCATAGGTGTGTGGTATTCCAGAAGCACCTAGCACTGTGTGCATGTCTTAAAAGGTATTCTCTAAATATCTGATGAATTTCAGTGACTCTAAATATCTTAATTTATTAATTTGCATTTGGAATATATTAAAAATACGTTAGAACTGTGGTGTATACATACAATGGAACACTGAGCAACTACGAGGAGTGAAGCTGTGAGGCACACACGAGGTCAACGGATCCTTTAGACAGCATGTTGAATGAAGTACGCCAGAAACAAAGGCAAACACTATAATGCCTCACTCAGAATTGAATCTTAGAGCACAGCCTAACAGGGAAACGATTATTGTAACAGTCCCTAGATTGTAAGCTCTTACAGCAGTCAAATCTATTCCTGAATTGTAATGGCTATCTCCAAAATCTCAGATGCTGATCCCTTTGTGTATAACCTGATTGGTCTCTGGAACATCGGGTATCTGTGTGGCACCTGAAACTCAGAGCTAGAGCTCGGCAGATATGAATGTCAGTATTAACACATACAGCAACTGTTAAAAAAAAAAAAAGCTGAAAAAAAGCCTGGACTTCAATTAGAGATATGAACGAAGCAGATCTGGTTAAGACTAGGGCAAATTGGGCCAAAGGGTAAAGGCTGAAACTGACTGTGTGTTAAAACTTCACCTTCCATGTGAGACCAAGGGAAGAGATGTTTATTTGGTGCACGATGTATATTTTCTAAACAATATAACTTCCTTAGTCAGTTTGTTCAAACACCACAATTACATAGAACTTTGAATAGGAAGTGAGATATGGTAGGTCTGTTTAGGTTAGAGTGAAATAGCAACACATCCCAAAGTAATTTGGGTGGAGAATAAAAATACATATGCAGGGCCCGCCCTGAGGAACTGGGGGGAAAATGTGGAAGTGTTGGACTTTCTCACCTAGATTGTTGCTGATGTTCTCACAAACATTGAGGACTGACAGCTTGGTATGCTGAGCCCTCTATCTTGGGGCCTGCCCTTATGAAGCTCATTACTACTAAGGAGAGGCTAAACCTGCTTATAATTGTGCCTAAGAGTCTCCCCCTGAGTGCCTCTTTTTGCTCAGATATGGCCCTCTATCTCTAGCTAAGCCACCTCGGCAGGTGAACTCACTGCCCTCCCCCCTACATGGGACCTGACTCCCAGGGGTGTAAATCCCCCTGGCAATGCAGGATATGACTCCCGGGGATGAATCTGGACCTGGCATCATGGGATTGAGAACATCTTCTTGACCAAAAGGGAGATGCAAAATGAAATGAAATAAAGCTTCAGTGGCTGAGAGATTTCAAATGGAGTCGAGAGGTCACTCTGGTGGACATTCTTACGCACTATATAGATAACACTTTTTAGGTTTTAATATTTGGAATAGCTAGAAGTAAATACCTGAAACTACCAAACTCCAACCCAGTAGCCTTGACTCTTGAAGACGATTGTATAACAATGTAGCTTACAAGGGATGACAGTGTGATTGTGGAAACCCTGTGGATTGCACTCCCTTTATCCAGTGTTTGGATGGATGAGTAGAAAAATGGGACAAAGATGAAATGAAAAATAGGGTGGGACGGGGGATGATTTGGGTGTTCTTTTTTACTTTTATTTTTTATTCTTATTCTGATTCTTTCTGGTGTAAGGAAAATGTTCAAAAATAGATTGGGGTGATGAATGCATAACTATATGATGGTACTGTAAACAGTTGATTGTATACCATAGATGATTGTATAGTATGTGAATATATCTCAGTAAAACTGAATTTAATTTAAAAATGTTAGATATTTGTTGAAATAAATTTATTGAGACTTTGTCTCCTGGCTTTGATGGAATAGTTTATATTAGACTAAGCCTACCATTGAGCACAGTTATAAAAATTAGATAAAATACTTCAGACCCTCACACACACAGCAACAAAACAACAACAATAAAAACAACAAAACAGCAGTTGGAAGGCATCAGAAAATACTCAAGAGGAGGCCAAGATGCTGGAGAGAAACAAAACTCACTGAAGTGAGCCCTGTATTTCCTGCTGCTTATTCTCTTTGGGGGCATTTTAAGATTCACAGTGAGAAGCCTAGAAGCTGAACAGAAAGTTGCAGGCTGGGAGCTGCAGCAATCTGCCTAGGTTGGGGAGACAAAAACCTAGGGTTCAAGATTACCAAGGCTTCCGGAACTTGAGGGGCCAAGATTCCAGAGGAAAAGGAAACTAGAGGCATTTGCCATTTCTTAAGCTGCATGTGCATGCAATGAAAGGAAAGAAACTAAGCACAAAGCATCTGCTAAGATGCTAAAAAGCTAAGCAGAGAATTCAGCAATCTAATAGAGCTTGGGAAATGAAAAAATGGAGTCCAGAGACTGTCAAGGAAGAGAACGTCCCAGAAAGTATAAAAGGCTTTCTGTTGAGTCAGTTGGGCCCCCCTAACAAATCTTCAGTTTGTCTCCAGGAAAAGAGGCAAATCATAATCAGATTAATCCTCAAAATGCCTGAAACCCGTTTCTTTTTACCTGATGAAGGTGATCTGTTGATATTTTATTTGCCTGCCGAAAGAAAATTAATCTTCTCTAGCAGAAGAAATTCAAACTCAATTTTAAGCAGAGGTTGCATTTGGCTGCCAGCTCATACAGTATTTGCTTGTTTCATCTGCATTTAAGCACTTTTAGGAGGAGTATATATTCTCTGGTTCTTCCACAGTTCCCACCAATTCCTATAGCCTCACAACAAGTCCATTTACTTGCTTGAAACTGACGGCATTCGCTACACACTTTAAAGCAGATCTGTGATTTACACTGAGCACTGTGATGGCAGTGTGGAAGGAGCTAATGGATCTGCTTGAAGGGCATGAGTGGATGAGATCACTTCCAGAAGAAGCAGGAGAAGATCTGAAGACTAAGTTTACAATCTCATCTCTTTTGCCTCTAATTTGTCTAATACTGTTCTGCTCCTGAGACAAACATTTCTTTGCACCCATTTATTCTTTATAATGCTTTGCATTTGTAAAACAATATGTAGCTTACAAATTATATTCACATACATATATTTTTACATGATCCTTAGAGCAAATCTAGGGCAGGAATCAGCGCCTCTGTTTGGAAAGTCGATAGGTAAAGCTTATAGCCATTAAGTCACTTAGTAGAATTGAGTTTGCCTAACTCTTAACTGTATGCTCAATCTACTGTACCTGGAAGCCCAACACAGAAGAACATTATAGTAAATTATGTATATAAAAGTATTTACCTACAATGTATCCCCCTCATAAATTTTAGCAATATAAGAGATAAGATCCTAGAAAAATTTATAAATTAATGCTAAGGCAAAGAATCTGATTGACCAGGTGAAAACTGACCCCAAGAGAGACTGTTTGGCTTATTCTCCCAAAACTGTTTTAAAGAGGCTGTATGTGTCTTGCTTACTCTAATTCCTATAGGTTTGTTATTTCAAGTAGCAGAGTGTGCTAGAGCTTTTCATAGGTAAGGTAGAATCCTACAGAGGCCAAGAAAAGCATGGTATAAGGTTTTAAAAAAAAGTGGACATAGAGGAAACAGAAAAAACTCTATAAATTGAAAAATCATGTATAAGAAACTAAAAGACAGAATGGATTAGGGCAGGAAAAATGGAGGCACTTTGTTTTGGAGAGATGAAGCCAGTTGTCAAAAGATAGAGTCTGTTCAAACCCCTCATTCATAAAACTGCATTCATGGAAGATTTTCACTGGCAGGTCAGAACCCTATACTGTTATTTAGAGAACCCAGTTTAAACAAAAAGTGAAAATCCTGTAGTCCCCTCAACAACAAAAAGACAAATGACCCAATTAAAAAATGGACAAAGGATATGAATAGATTTTTCTAAAGAAGATATACAAATGGCCAAGAAGCACACGAAGAGATGCTGAATGGTGATCAGGAAAATGCAAATCAAAACTTCAAACAGTTGACTGTACACCATGGATGATTGTATGGTATGTGAATATATCTCAATAAAACTGAATTTAAAAAAAATAAAAACTTCAATGAGATACCACTTGACACCCACTAGGATGGCTATAATTTAAACAAAACAAAACAAAACAGGAAATTACAAGTGTTGGTGAGCACGTGGAGAAATAGGAATCCTTAAACATTGTTGGTGACACTGTTGAATGGTGTAGCCACTGTGGAAATCAGTTTGTGGGTTCCTCAGAAAATTGAAAACAGAATTTCCATATGACCTGGCAATCCCAGCTCTTGGCATATACCTCAAAGAACTGAAAGCAGGGACTTGAACAGATATTTTTACACCAATGTTTATGGCAGCATTATTAACAATAGCCAAAAGGTGGAAGCCACTTAAGTGTCCATCAGTGGATGAATGGATAAACAAAATGTGGCACCTGCATATAATAGAGTAATATTCAGTTGCAAAAGGGAACAAAATTCTGATTCATGCTGCAACATGTATGAACCTTGAAGACATCATATTAAGCAAAATAAGCCAGACACAAAAAGACAAATTTTGTATGATTTCACTTATATGAAATACCTAGAAGAACTAAACTTCATAGAGACAGACAGTGGTTAATAAGTTACCAGGAGCAGGAGAGCGGGACAGGAAGAGGAAATTATAGCTTAAAGGGTGAGTAGTTTCTGTTTGAGAAGATGAAAAAGGAGGGGAAATAGATATCAGTGATGGTGCACCTCACTGTGAATATAATTTACACTACTGAATTGTATACTTGAATGTGGTTAAAATGGGAAATTTTGTGTTCTATATTGGTTACTGCAACAAAAAAGTAAAAAAAAAATAAAAAGTGTGTGTGTGTGTGTGTGTGTGTGTGTGTGTGTGTGTGTTTGTATGCTCTCTAGCACTTCTGGAAAAACTTAAAGCAAGACTTTTTTCTCTACCAAAACTGCATCAGTAAAGTGTTTTTGATTTTCAAAGAAAAAACTGCAGTCTGTCTGAAGACCTCAGCCTGCCAATCAACATTCTAATGAGGAGCCAATGCTGGACACTCATTCATTGTCAAATGGAGCAAGAAGTTCATTGCATGAAAACATAAAGGTATTTCACCAGCCCAGATGCTACTGAACACCAGGAAGAGTGAAACAGACTGATCAAGGAAATTTAAATATACTTTGTCATCTTAGCTTCTGTGTATTTATTTTGTAAAGTTATAGAAATGTTCAGGGATGCTTCAGAGAGCACACCAGGCATTCATTAGTCTCTCTGAAACTCACTCTACAAAACAAGTGTACTGATTTTTTTTTTTTTTTCCCCACTGAACTTGATATGGGTCTGGGATAAATCAATGATAGAGTCCCAATATCCCCTGGCTTCTACATGTTTATTCCAGGATTTTCTGGGAAGACTGCTTTTTCCACCCTTCATGAATAGTTCATGTGCTAGTCTCCTGTGGAAACAAAGTGACATTTCTTATTACTGTTGGCTGTTGGAAAGCAGTCACAAAGGGAGTGCCTTGAAACAATTAGTCCTCTGTAACTGATTATTTAACAATGTGTATTTCCCAAGAGCTGTTTTCCTCAAAAGGAAGCCGCCAAGACTAAATATATACTGTATCTAAGCACACACCTGCAGAGGACCCCTCTGGATGCTAAATGGGAATTCTCACAGAAGATAATCAAAGAGAAATTATTAATTCACTTCTGCTTTCCACTTGCAATGGACTCTGTACCTTATCATTAGCAAAGAAATATGTTCCATTTCTTATGATACCTCAAAGACCATTTTCATTTTGGAAGATCTCTTCATAAAGATGGCTTTAGTTTTAAAACTGAATTTCTACATATAACAACAAGAGATACATGGAAAGCACTGAAGGAAGGGGCAAAAGAGGGAAAGGAGGGAAGAAAAGAGGTTAGGAAGGAGCAAGGAAAAGAGAGAAGCAGGGAAGGAAGGAGAGAGAGAGGAAAGAAAGAAGGGAAGGAAGGAAGATAGGAATAAAGAAGAAAGAAAAGCATTCTGGTGGCCACCAAAGGACAATATGAAAAGGTAGAAGAAAACGTTCTCACCTTTAAATCATTTATTTCCCAGCTGTTTAGCAGTTTAAGACATGGGGCTATGAATGAAAATGATTTTAATAAGCTGATCCTTCCATTTGAATAGAGACTAAATATTTTTAGCTACAAATTCCATGTTGTGACTCCCTTCTCTGAAATAGAGAATGATTCAAAAAGTGCCATGGAACATCTCAAGACCAGATGCTTGTATAAATGAACATGTTTAAGTCAGTTACAGGGAGATGTTCAAACAGAACTCTGGAAAGGCAGCCTCATAACTGACATACAGAGAAGTGCCATATTCCAGAATGATGTAAAGTTCTGCTCCCTTGCCAACTTCTGCATTCCAAGAAGAATGCATTTCAGCTTTTGGAAAGCTTCTTCTATGTATATGAACTTTCTCCCAAAACTTATTATCTAGCATCTCCAAGAAGCTCTTGCCTCTTACTGCTGGTTACCCACATTACCTTAATGAGATTCTCTATATGTAAAAATAAAAAACGTCAATCAATGAAATTTTGTCAGAGCAAATGTGAGAGAGCCATAAAAGAAAACCTGAAGTACATGCTATATGTCAGTCTCAGGTTGAATGGTTCAAGTTAAAAAATAGAAAAATAGTTTAGAACATAATTACAGCTAGGAGTGATATACAAAATATTTAACTACTAGTGTGGCAGAAGCACTGACCAATCAGAATGGCTGCAGGTCTAGCAATGGCTCCCTGCCTGGCAACTCCCTCTGGCCAGGATTAGCCTTTTCAGGGGACGCTGGCAGAGAGGCTTAAATGGCTGGGCTCTTCCTGTCTGGGACACATGCAAGAAGTTTGGACAGTAGATATTTCAATATTTTAACAACTGATAGCACCCTACCAGTGCTTACCAGCTCAGTATCAGGCCTGGTGATTACCATCAATTGTTATACATATTTGGATATACACTGGACTAAACAGTTTAAAAAATTTGTGGTCTATAAACATTAGCATGAATCCACTTAGAAAAGACAAACTCAACTCGTTTCTTTTTTTATTTTTTAATACAGTTTTATTGAAAAATATTCACATACCCTACAATCATCCACAGTGTATAATCAGCCATTCACAGTATCATCATACAGTTGTGCATTCATCACCAGAATCAACTTTTGAACATTTTTCTTACTCCAGTAATAATAATAATAATAATAGTAATAATAATAAACATAAAAAAGAACACCCAAAACATTTCATTGCCCCCATTCCATCCTATTTTTCATTTAGTTTTTGTCCCTATTTTTCTACCCATCTGTCCATACACTGGATAAAGGGAGTGTGAACCATGAGGTTTTCACAATCACACAGTCACACCATGTAAGCTACATAGTTATGAAATCACCTTCAAGAATCAAGGCTACTGAGTTGCAGTTTGACAGTTTCAGGTATTTCCTTCTAGCTATTCCAATACACTGAAAACTAAAAAGGGATGTCTATATAGTGCACAAGAATGCCCTCCAGAGTGACCTCTCAATTCCATTTAAAATCTCTCAGCCACTGAACATTGTTTTGTTTCATTTCACTTCCCTCTTTGGTCAAGAAAAAATTCTCAATCCCATGATGCCGTGTCCAGGCTCGTCCCCAGGAGTCATGTCCCACATTGCCAGGGGGATTTATACCCTTGGGAGTCAAGTCCCACATAGCAGGGAGGGCAGTGAGTTCACCAGCCACGTGGGCTTTGAGTGGGGGGGGGGTGGTGTACATCTGAGCAACAAAGAGGTTCTCTGGAGGAGACTCTTAGGCACAATTATAAGTAGGCTTAGCCTCTCCTTTGCAGCAACAAGCTTCACAAAGGCATGCCACAAGACTGAGGGCTCATCCTACCAAACTGTCAGTCTTCAACGTTCGTGAGAACACTGGTAACAACCCAGGCAGAGAAGTCCAAAATTTCCTCATTCTTCCCCAGTTCCCCAGGAGTCCCTGCAAATATATCCACATTCTCTCCCAAATTACTTTGGAATGTATCAGGATTTCACACTAACCTGTACACACCTACCAGATCTCACTTGCTATTCAAAGTTCCATGTAATTATGGTTTTTGAATAAACTGACCATACAAGTTAAAGAATTTAGTGTGCTATAGAAAGTATAGATCCTGCACCAAATAAACATATCTTTCCTTGGTCTCACACAGAAGTTGAAGTTTTAAAACAGGTCAGTTTCAACCTTAACTTTTTGGTCTGATTTGCCTTAGTCCTAATCGGGTCCACTTCATTCATATGTCTAATTGAGGTCTGAACTCTTTTTCAGCTTTTTTAAGGTATGAGGTAATACTGACATTCATAGTGGCTAAGCTCTAGCTCTGAGTTTTGTGTGTCACACAGATATCCAAAGTTTCAGAGACAGACCAGGTTACACACAAAGATCTCAGGATCTTTCCTCTGATAAGCTGTGCTCTAAGATTCAATTATCAGAGTTTACACATTATAGTTAGTCCATATTAATGAGGAATTATAATGTCTGTCTTTTCGTTTCTGGTGTACTTCACTCAAAATGCTGTCCTCAAGATCCATTCACCTAGTTGTCTGTCTCACAGCTTCATTTCTTCTTGTAGCCAGTCAATATTCTATTGTATGCACACACCACAGTTCACCATTCCATTCATTAGTCGATGTACCCTAAAGACACCACCATCCATTGCAAATCATGATTACTGCCGCCATAAACACCAGTGTGCAAATGTCCATTTGTGTCCCTGCTCTCAGATCTTCAAGTATGTACCCAATAATGAGTTTGTAGGACCTCTTGGCACCCACATACTTAGCTTCTTGTGGAACCACTATGCTCTCCTCCAGATAGGCTACTCCATTCTACTTCCCCACCAACAGTAAATAGGTATATCCCTTTCTCCATGTTTTCTCCAGTTATATCCCGCTGTTTATATTTTCCCCCACAATTTTATGGAGATACATTCACATACCATACAATCATCCAGTGTACAATCAATTGTTCACAGAATCATCATATAGTTGTGCATTCAACACTACAACCAGCACTTGAACATATTTATTACTTCAAAACAGTTTTTTAAAAGAATAAAAAAGATAAAAAAAATTAAGATACCATGCAATACAATATAATAATAAAGTCAAACAGCACCACTACCAAGAATCTCATACCCCTACCTTATATCACCCTCTCATAGATATTTAGCTTTGGTATACTGTCTTTGTTATATTTACTGGAAGCATATTACAATGTTACTGTTAACCACAGACTCCAGTTTGCTTTGATTATATTTTTCCCCAATACCATTCTTTTCAACACCTGGCAAGGTTGACATTCATTTGTTCTCCCACATGTAACAACAGTTTATATTTGTACATTTAGTCACCATCATTGACTACTCTGGTTTCACTAAGTTATATAGCACCAATCTTTATCATCTATCTTTCTTTCTGGTGTCATACTTGCCCCTAGCACTTTTCTTTCAGCTTTACTCACAGACATCTTTGTTCAGTATACTTAAAACATTGTGCTACCGGAGGTGGGGCAAGATGGCGGACTGGTGAGCTGTATGTTTTAGTTACTCCTCCAGGAAAGTAGGTAGAAAGCCAGGAACTGCGTGGACTGGACACCACAGAGCAATCTGACTTTGGGCATACTTCATACAACACTCATGAAAACGTGGAACTGCTGAGATCAGTGAAATCTGTAAGTTTTTGTGGCCAGGGGACCCGCACCACTCCTGCCAGGCTCAGTCCCGTGGGAGGAGGGGCTGTCAGCTCTGGGAAGGAGAAGGGAGAACTGCAGTGGCAGCCCTTATCGGAAACTCATTCTACTGACCCAAACTCCAACCATAGATAGACTGAGTCCAGACACCAGAGAATCTGAGAGCAGCCAGCCCAGCAGAGAGGAGACAGGCATAGAAAAAAACAACACGTAAAACTCCAAAATAAAAGCGGAGGATTTTTGGAGTTCTGGTGAACATAGAAAGGGGAAGGGCAGAGCTCAGGCCCCGAGGCTCATGTGCAAATCCCAAAGAAAAGCTGATCTCTCAGCCCTGTGGACCTTTCCTTAATGGCCCTAATTGCTTTGTCTATTAGCATTTCAATAACCCATTAGATCTCTAGGAGAGGGCACTTTTTTTTTTTTTCTTTTTTTTTTAATCCTTTTTACTTTTTCTAAAACAATTACTCTAAGAAGCCCAATACAGAAAGCTTCAAAGACTTCCAATTTGGGCTGGTCAAGACAAGAGCAGAACCAAGAGAGCTCTGAGACAAAAGGCAATAATCCAGTGGCTGAGAAAATTCACTAAACACCACAACTTCCCAAGAAAAGGGGGGTGTCCGCTCACAGCCATCATCCTGGTGGACAGGAAACACTCCTGCCCATCGCCAGCCCCATAGCCCAGAGCTGCCCCAGACAACCCAGTGTGACGGAAGTGCTTCAAATAACAGGCACACACCATAAAACTGGGCGTGGACATTAGCCTTCCCTGCAACCTCAGCTGATTGTCCCAGAGTTGGGAGGGTGGAGCAGTGTGAATTAACAAAGCCCCATTCAGCCATCATTTCAGCAGACTGGGAGCCTCCCTACACAGCCCAGCAGGCCAGAACTCCCCTGGGGGGACAGCACTCACCTGAAACATAGCACAGTCATCCCTCAACAGAGGACCAGGGGGTGCACAGCCTGGAAGAGGGGCCCACTTGCAAGTCTCAGGAGCCATACGCCAATACCAAGGACTTGTGGGTCAGTGGCAGAGACAAACTGTGGCAGGACTGAACTGAAGGATTAGACTATTGCAGCAGCTTTAAGACTCTAGGATCACCAGGGAGATTTGATTGTTAGAGCCACCCCCCCCGCCGACTGCCCAGAAACACGCCCCATATACAGGGAGGGCAACACCAACTACACACGCAAGCTTGGTACACCAATTGCACCCCACAAGACTCACTCCCCCACTCACCACAAAGGCTAAGCAGGGGAGAACTGGCTTGTGGAGAACAGGTGGTTCATGGACGCCACCTGCTGGTTAGTTAGAGGAAGTGTACTCCACGAAGCTGTAGATCCGATAAATTAAAGATAAGGACTTCAATCGGTCTACAAATTCTAAAAGAACCCTATCAAGTTCAGCAAATGCCAAGAGGCCAAAAACAACAGAAAATTATAAAGCATATGAAAAAACCAGACGATATGGATAACCCAAGCCCAAGGACCCAAATCAAAAGTTCAGAAGAGACACAGCACCTAGAGCAGCTACTCAAAGAACTAAAGATGAACAATGAGACCATAGTACGGGATACAAAGGATATCAAGAAGACCCTAGAAGAGCATAAAGAAGACATTGCAAGACTAAATAAAAAAATGGATGATCTCATGGAAATTAAAGAAACTGTTGACCAAATTAAAAAGATTCTGGACACTCATAGTACAAGACTAGAGGAAGTTGAACAACAAATCAGTGACCTCGAAGATGACAGAATGGAAAATGAAAGCATAAAAGAAAGAATGGGGAAAAAATTGAAAAAATCAAAACGGACCTCATGGATATGATAGATAATATAAAATGTCCTAATATAAGACGCATTGGTGTTCCAGAAGGGGAAGAAAAGGGTAAAGGTCTAGGAAGAGTATTCAAAGAAATTGTTGGGGAAAACTTCCCAAATCTTCTAAACAACATAAATACACAAATCATAAATGCTCAGCGAACTCCAAATAGATTAAATCCAAATAAACCCACTCCGAGACATATTCTGATCACACTGTCAAACACGGAAGAGAAGGAGCAAGTTCTGAAAGCAGCAAGAGAAAAGCAATTCACCACATACAAAGGAAACAGCATAAGACTAAGTAGTGACTACTCAGCAGCCACCATGGAGGCGAGAAGGCAGTGGCACGATATATTTAAAATTCTGAGTGAGAAAAATTTCCAGCCAAGAATACTTTATCCAGCAAAGCTCTCCTTCAAATTTGAGGGAGAGCTTAAATTTTTCACAGACAAACAAATGCTGAGAGAATTTGCTAACAAGAGACCTGCCCTACTGGAGATACTCAAGGGAGCCCTACAGACAGAGAAACAAAGACAGGACAGAGAGACTTGGAGAAAGGTTCAGTACTAAAGAGATTCGGTATGGGTACAATAAAGGATATTAATAGACAGAGGGGAAAAATATGACAAACATAAACCAAAGGATAAGATGGCTGATTCAAGAAATGCCTTCACGGTTATAACGTTGAATGTAAATGGATTAAACTCCCCAATTAAAAGATATAGATTTGCAGAATGGATCAAAAAAAAATGAACCATCAATATGTTGCATACAAGAGACTCATCTTAGACACAGGGACACAAAGAAATTGAAAGTGAAAGGATAGAAAAAAATATTTCATGCCAGCTACAGCCAAAAGAAAGCAGGTGTAGCAATATTAATCTCAGATAAAATAGACTTTAAATGCAGGGATGTTTTGAGAGACAAAGAAGGCCACTACATACTAATAAAAGGGGCAATTCAACAAGAAGAAGTAACAATCATAAATGTCTATGCACCCAATCAAGGTGCCACAAAATACATGAGAGAAACACTGGCAAAACTAAAGGAAGCAGTTGATGTTTCCACAATAATTGTGGGAGACTTCAACACATCACTCTCTCCTATAGATAGATCAACCAGACAGAAGACCAATAAGGAAACTGAAAACCTGAACAATCTGATAAATGAATTAGATTTAACAGACATATACAGGACATTACATCCCAAATCACCAGGATACACATACTTTTCTAGTGCTCATGGAACTTTTTCCAGAATAGATCATATGCTGGGACATAAAACAAGCCTCAGTAAATTTAAAAAGATTGAAATTATTCAAAGCACATTCTCTGACCACAATGGAATACAATTAGAAGTCAATAACCATCAGAGACTTAGAAAATTCACAAATACCTGGAGGTTAAACAACACACTCCTAAACAATCAGTGGGTTAAAGAAGAAATAGCAAGAGAAATTGCTAAATATAGAGAGACGAATGAAAATGAGAACACAACATACCAAAACCTATGGGATGCAGCAAAAGCAGTGCTGAGGGGGAAATTTATAGCACTAAACGCATATATTAAAAAGGAAGAAAGAGCCAAAATCAAAGAACTAATGGATCAACTGAAGAAGCTAGAAAATGAACAGGAAACCAATCCTAAACCAAGTAGAAGAAAAGAGATAACAAGGATTAAAGCAGAAATAAATGACACAGAGAACAAAAAACAATAGAGAGGATAAATATCACCAAAAGTTGGTTCTTTGAGAAGATCAACAAGATTGACAAGCCCCTAGCTAGACTGACAAAATCAAAAAGAGAGAAGACCCATATAAACAAAATAATGAATGAAAAAGGTGACATAACTGCAGATCCTGAAGAAATTAAAAAATTTATAAGAGGATACTATGAACAACTGTATGGCAACAAACTGGATAATGTAGACGAAATGGACAATTTCCTGAAAACACATGAACAACCTAGACTGACCAGAGAAGAAATAGAAGACCTCAACCAACCCATCACAAGCAAAGAGATCCAATCAGTCATCAAAAATCTCCCCACAAAGAAATGCCCAGGGCCAGATGGCTTCACAGGGGAATTCTACCAAACTTTCCAGAAAGAACTGACACCAATCTTACTCAAACTCTTTCAAAACATTGAAGAAAATGGAACACTACCTAACTCATTTTATGAAGCTAACATCAATCTAATATCAAAACCAGGCAAAGATGCTACAAAAAAAGAAAACTACCGGCCAATCTCCCTAATGAATATAGATGCAAAAATCCTCAACAAAATACTTACAAATAGAATCCAAAGACACATTAAAAAAATCATACACCATGACCAAGTGGGGTTCATTCCAGGCATGCAAGGATGGTTCAACATAAGAAAATCAATCAATGTATTGCAACACATTAACAATTCGAAAGGGAAAAATCAAATGATCATCTCAATAGATGCTGAAAAAGCATTTGACAAAATCCAACATCCATTTTTGATACAAACACTTCAAAAAGTAGGAATTGAAGGAAACTTCCTCAATATGATAAAGAGCATATATGAAAAACCCACAGCCCGCATAGTACTCAATGGTGAGAGACTGAAAGCCTTCCCTCTAAGATCAGGAACAAGACAAGGATGCCCGCTGTCACCACTGTTATTCAACATTGTGCTAGAAGTGCTAGCCAGGGCAATCCGGCAAGACAAAGAAATGAAAGGCTTCCAAATTGGGAAAGAAGAAGTAAAACTGTCATTGTTTGCAGACGATATGATCTTATATCTAGAAAACCCTGAGAAATCGACGATACAGCTACTAGAGCTAATAAACAAATTTAGCAAAGTAGCGGGATACAAGGTTAATGCACATAAGTCAGTAATGTTTCTATATGCTAGAAATGAACAAACTGAAGAGACACTCAAGAAAAAGATACCGTTTTCAATAGCAACTAAAAAAATCAAGTACCTAGGAATAAACTTAACCAAAGATGTAAAAGACCTATACAAAGAAAACTACATAACTCTACTAAAAGAAATAGAAGGGGACCTTAAAAGATGGAAAAATATTCCATGTTCATGGATAGGAAGGCTAAATGTCATTAAGATGTCAATTCTACCCAAACTCATCTACAGATTCAATGCAATCCCAATCAAAATTCCAACAACCTACTTTGCAGACTTGGAAAAGCTAGTTATCAAATTTATTTGGAAAGGGAAGATGCCTCGAATTGCTAAAGACACTCTAAAAAAGAAAAACGAAGTGGGAGGACTTACACTGCCTGACTTTGAAGCTTATTATAAAGCCACAGTTGTCAAAACAGCATGGTACTGGCACAAAGATCAACATATAGACCAATGGAATAGAATTGAGAATTCAGAGATAGACCCTCAAATCTATGGCCCACTGATCTTTGATAAGGCCTCCAAAGTCACTGAAATGAGTCATAATAGTCTTTTCAACAAATGGGGCTGGGAGAGTTGGATATCCATATCCAAAAGAATGAAAGAGGACCCCTACCTCACACCCTACACAAAAATTAACTCAAAATGGATGAAAGATCTCAATATAAAAGAAAGTACCATAAAACTCCTAGAAGATAATGTAGGAAAACATCTTCAAGACCTTGTATTAGGCGGCCACTTCCTAGACTTTACACCCAAAGCACAAGCAACAAAAGAGAAAACAGATAAATGGGAACTCCTCAAGCTTAGAATTTTCTGCACCTCAAAGGAATTTCTCAAAAAGGTAAAGAGGCAGCCAACTCAATGGGAAAAAACTTTTGGAAACCATGTATGTGACAAAAGACTGATATCTTGTATATATAAAGAAATCTTACAACTCAATGACAATAGTACAGACAGCCCAATTATAAAATGGGCAAAAGATATGAAAAGAGAGTTCTCTGTAGAGGAAATAGAAATGGCCAAGAAACACATGAAAAAATGTTCAGCTTCACTAGCTATTAGAGAGATGCAAATTAAGACCACAATGAGATAGCATCTCACACCGATTAGAATGGCTGCCATTAAACAGGAAACTACAAATGCTGGAGGGGTTGTGGAGAAATTGGAACTCTCATTCATTGTTGGTGGGACTGTATAATGGTTCAGCCACTCTGGAAGTCAGTCTGGCAGTTCCTTAGAAAACTAGATATAGAGTTACCATTCGATCCAGCGATTGCATTTCTCGGTATATACCCGGAAGATCGGAAAGCAGTGACACGAACAGATATCTGCACGCCAATGTTCATAGCAGCATTATTCACAATTGCCAAGAGATGGAAACAACCCAAATGTCCTTCAGCAGATGAGTGGATAAAGAAAATGTGGCATATACACACAATGGAATACTACACGGCAGTAAGAAGGAACGATCTCGTGAAACATAGGACAACATGGATGAACCTTGAAGACATAATGCTGAGCGAAATAAGCCAGGCACAAAAAGAGAAATATTATATGCTACCACTAATGTGAACTTTGAAAAGTGTAAAACAAATGGTTTATAATGTAGAATGTAGGGGAGAACTAGCAATAGAGAGCAATTAAGGAAGGGGGAACAATAATCCAAGAAGAACAGATAAGCTATTTAACATTCTGGGGATGCCCAGGAATGACTATGGTCTATTGATTTTTGATGGATATAATAGGAACAAGTTCACAGAAATGTTGCTATATTAGGTAACTTTCTTGGGGTAAAGTAGGAACAGGTTGGAAGTTAAGCAGTTATCTTAGGTTAGTTGTCTTTTTCTTACTCCCTTGTTATGGTCTCTTTGAAATGTTCTTTTATTTTATGTTTTTTTTTAAATTTTTTTTTCATACAGTTGATTTAAAAAAGAAAAATAAGGAAAAAAATATGTAGTGCCCCCTTGAGGAGCCTGTGGAGAATGCAGGGGTATTGGCCTACCCCACCTCGATGGTTGCTAACATGACCACGGACATAGGGGACTGGTGGTTTGATGGGTTGAGCCCTCTACCATAGGTTTTACCCTTGGGAAGACGGTTGCTGCAAAGGAGACGCTAGGCCTCCCTATAATTGTGCCTAAGAGCCTCCTCCCGAATGCCTCTTTGTTGCTCAGATGTGGCCCTCTCTCTCTAGCTAAGCCAACTTGAAAGGTGAAATCACTGCCCTCCCCACTACGTGGGATCAGACACCCAGGGGAGTGAATCTCCCCGGCAACGTGGAATATGACTCCCGGAGAGGAATGTAGACCTGGCATCGTGGGACGGAGAACATCTTCTTGACCAAAAGGGGGATGTGAAAGGAAATGAAATAAGCTTCAGTGGCAGAGAGATTCCAAAAGGAGCAGAGAGGTCACTCTGGTGGGCACTCTTACGCACACTTTAGACAACCCTTTTTAGGTTCTAAAGAATTGGGGTAGCTGTTGGTGGATACCTGAAACTATCAAACTACAACCCAGAACCCATGAATCTCGAAGACAATTGTATAAAAATGTAGCTTATGAGGGGTGACAATGGGATTGGGAAAGCCATAAGGACCACACTGCACTTTGTCTAGTTTATGGATGGATGAGTAGAAAAACAGGAGAAGGAAACAAACAGACAAAGGTACCCAGTGTTCTTTTTTACTTCAATTGCTCTTTTTCACTTTAATTATTATTCTTGTTATTTTTGTGTGTGTGCTAATGAAGGTGTCAGGGGTTGATTTAGGTGATGAATGTACAACTATGTAATGGTACTGTGAACAATCGAATGTACGATTTGTTTTGTATGACTGCGTGGTATGTGAATATATCTCAATAAAATGAAGATTTAAAAAAAAAAAAAAACCATTTTGCTACCATCACATAGTATTATGCTATCCATTTCTGGATCTATACAATCAATCCTGTAGAACATTCTATACTCCTTCAGCATCAAATGCCTGATCTCTACCCTCTTTCTGTCTCCCGGTAGCCTGTGTTATCAGCTACCTTTTAACTCTTTCTATCTCCTGGTAGCCTGTGTTATCAGCTATCTTTTAACTCTCAAAGTGTGCTCATTAATATTAGTTCATATTAGTGAGACCATACAGTATTTGTCCTCTTGTTTCTGGGTAACTCACTCAACATAACATCCTCAAGGTTCATCCATGTTATTATATGTTCTGTGACTTTGTTCTGTCTTACAGCTGCATAATATTCCAGTGTGTGGATATGCCACAGTTTGTTTATCCACTCATCCATTCATGGACATTTGGGCTGTTTCTTTCTCTCAGCAGCTGTGAATAATGCTGCTATAAACATTGGTTTACAAAGTCCATTTGTGTCTTAGCTTTCAGTTCCTCTGAGTATATACCTAGTAATGGAGTTGCTGGATCATACAGCAATTCTATACTCAGCTTCCTGAGGAACTGCCACACTGCCTTCCAGAGTGGCTGCACCACTCTATGTTCCCACCAACAGTGAATAAGTGTGCCTCTTTCTCCACATCCTCTCCAGCACTTGTAATTTTCTGTTTTATGGATAATGCCCATTCTAGTAGGTGAGAGATGATATCTCACTGTGGTTTTGATTTGCATTTCCCTAATTGCCAGTGAAGCTGAGCATCTTTTCATATGTTTTGAGTTATTTGTATTGCCTCTTCAAAAAATGTCTATCTATGTCTTTTGCCCATTTTTAAAATTCACTTGTTTGTCTTTCTGTGGTTGAGTTGTAGGATCTCTTTATATAATATGGATATTAAACCCGTATCTGATATGTGGTTTCCAAATATTGTCTTCCATTGTGTAGACTGCCATTTTACTTTTCTGACAAAGTCCTTTGATGTACAAAAGTGTTTACTTTTGAAGAGATCCCATTCATATATTTTTTCTTTCATTGCTCACACTTTGGTTGTAAGGTCTAGGAAACCACCTCCTGTCACAAGATCTTTAAGATATTTCCCAACATTTTCCTCTAAAAGTCTTACATTCTTAGCACTAATGTTTAGGTCTTTGATCCATTTCAAGTTAATTTTTGTATGAGGTGTGAGAGAGGAGTCCTCTTTAATTCTTCTGGATCTGGATATCCAGTTCTCCAAACACCATTTATTGACAAGGCTGCTCTGTCCCCGTTGCTTTGACTTGACTGCCTTATCAAAGATCAACTGTCAGTAGATGAGAGGGTCTTATGTCTGAACACTCAATTTGATTCCATTGTTCGGTAATATCTATCTTTATGCCAGTACCATGCTGTTTTGACCACTGTAGCTTGTAGTATGCTTCAAAGTCAGGTAGTGTGAGTCCTCCCACTTCATTCCTCTTTCTCAAGATATTTTTGACTATTTGGGGCACCTTGCCCTTCCAAATAAATTTTGTTATTTGTTTTTCTATTTCTGCAAAGTAAGTTGCTGGGATTTTAATTGGTATTGCATTGAATCTATAAATCAGTTTAGGTAGAACTGACATCTTAACTATATTTACTCTTCCAATCCATGAACATAGTATGTTTTTCCATTTTTTTAGGTCCTGTTTGATTTCTTTTAGCAGTTTCTTGGGGTTTTCTCTGTATAGGTCTTTTGTGGCTTTGGTTAAGTTTATTCCTAAACACTTGATTCTTTTGGATGCTATTGTAAATGGAATTTTTTTCTTGATTTCTTCTTCGTGTTGCTTATTACTTGTGTATAGGAACACTACTGATTTTTATGTGTTGATCTTGTAGCCTGCCACTTTGTTGTATTCATTGATTATCTCTAATGGCTTTTTTGTAGACTTTTCTGAATTTTCGACATATAGGATCATCTGCAAATAGTGAAAGTTTTACTTCTTCCTCTCCAATTTGAATGCCTTTTATTTCTTTTTCTTGCCTAATTGCTCTAGCTAGCACTTCCTATACAACATTGAACAATAATGGTGACAATGGCCATTCCTGTTTTGTTTCTGATCTTAGAGAGGAAGTGTTCTAGTTTGCTAATGCTTCGCTGGAGGATGGCCAATGGCATCCGGAAAACCTCTGTTAGCTGGGAAGGCACGCAGACGGCATCCGCTTCAAAGCTCTGGCCTCAAAATGGGTTTCTCCCAGGACATTCCTCTCTAGCAAGCTTGCTTCTCTTCAAAACATCACTCACAGCTGCACTGAGTTCCTTCTGCTTGAGTCAGCTCATTTATATGGCTCCACTGATCAAGGCCCACCCTGAATGGGTGAGGCCATGCCTCCATGGGAATATCTCATCAGAGTCATCACCCACAGCTGGGTGGGGCACATTCCAAGCAAATCTAATCAGCACCAAAACATCTGTCCCACAAGACTACAGCAAAGATAATGGCGTTTGGGGGACACAATACATTCAAACTGGCATAGGAAGCTTTCAGTCTTTCCCCATTGAGTATGATGTTAGCTTTGGGTTTTTCATATATTGTGCCTTTATCATATTGAGACAGTTCTATTCCTATCCTTTGGAGTGTTTTCAGCAAGAAAAGATATTGAATTTTGTCACATGCCTTTTCTGCATCAATTGAGATGATCATGTGGTTCTTTTGATTTGGTTTATTGATGTGGTGTATTACATTAATTGATTTTCTTGTGTTGAATCAACCTTGCATACGTGGAATAAATTCCACTTGGTCAAGGTGTATAATTCCTTTAATGTGCTGCTGGATTCAATTTGCAAGTATCTTGTTGAGGATTTTTGCATCTATATTCATTAAAGAGATAGGTCTGTAATTTTCTTTTTTTGTACTGTCTTTGTCTGACTTTGGTATTAGGGTGATGTTGGCTGCATAGAATGAGTTAGGTAGCTTTCCCTCCTCTTCAATTTTTTTGAAAAGGTTGAGCAGGATTGGTATTAATTCTTTCTTGAATGCTTGGTAGAATTCACAGGTGAAGCCATCTGGTCCTGGGCTTTTCTTTTTGGGGAGCTTTCTGATGACTGACTCAATCTCTTTACTTGTGATTGGTTGGTTGAGGTAGTCTATTTCTTGTTGAGTCAATTTTGGTTGTTAATGCTTTTCTAGGAAGTTGTCCATTTCATCTAAGTTGTCTAGTTTAGTACCACATAGTTGCTCATAGTATTCTCTCATTATCTCCTTTATTTCTGCGGGGTCAGTAGTTATGTCCCATTTCCCATTTCAGATTGTGTTTATTTGCATCTGCACTTTTTTTCTTTTTTTTTTTTTAAGCCTAGCTAAGGGTCTGTCAGTCTATTTTCTCAGAGAACCAACTTCTGGGATTGTTGATTCTATGTTTTCCTGTTCTCAATTTCATTTATTTCTGCTCTAATCTTTGTTATTTCTTTCCTTCTGTTTACTTTGTGGTTAGTTTGCTGTTCTTTCTCTAGTTCCTCCAGGTGAACAGTTAATTCCTCAATTTTTTCTCTTTCTTCTCTTCTAATATAGGCATTTAGGGCAGTACATTTCCCTTTTAGCACTGCCTTTGCTGCATCCCATAAGTTTCGATATGTTGTGTTTTCATTTTCACTTGCCTCAAGGTATTTACTAATCTCTCTTGTAATTTCTTCCTTTACTCACTGTTTGTCTAAGAGTGTGTTATTTAGCCTCCATATATTTGTGAATTTTCCAACCTTCTGCCTGTTATTTATCTCCAACTTCATTCCATTATGATCCGAGAAAGGGTTTTGTATAATATCATTTTTTTAAAAATTAGCTGAGACTTGCTTTGTGATCCAACATGTGGTATGCTAGAGAAAGATCCACAAGCACTTGAGAAGAATGTATATACTGCTATTGTGGGGTGTAGTGTTCTATAAATGTCTGTCAAGTCTAGTTCATTTATTGTACAATTCAACTTCTCTGTTTCCTTATTCATCCTCTCTAGATGTTTTATCCATTGATGAGAACTATGTATTGAACTCTCCAACTATTATTGTAGAGGTATCTACTTCTCCCTTCAGTGTTGTCAGTGTTTGCCTCATGTATTTTTGGGCACTCTGGCTCAGTGCATAAATATTTATGATTGCTATGATTTCTTGATGAATTGCCCCTTTTATTAATGTATAATGCCCTTTTTTTTTCTCTGTTAAGTGTTTTACATTTGAAGTCTCATTTGTCTGATATTAATATAGCTACTTCTGCTTTGTTCTGGTTGTTCTTTGCGTGAAATATCTTTTTCCAACCTTTTACTTTCAGCCTATTTTTGTCCTTGTGTCTAAAGTGAGTTTCTGGTAGACAGCATATGGATGGGTCTTGTTTTTAAATCCATTCTGCCAGTCTATGTCTTTTTCTTGGGGAGTTTAATCCATTAACATTTAGTGCTATTACAGTAAGGGCAGTACTTTCTTCTACCATTTTGTCTTTTGTTTTTTATATGCCATATCTTATTTTTTTCTCTCTCTCCTTTTACCCTTCCTGACAGTTTTCATTTCTACAATCTTCTCCAAACCTCCTTCTCCTGTCTTTTCCTATCAATCTGTAGCACTCCCTTTTGAGCGGGTCTCTTAATCACAACCTTCTCAGTGTCTGTTTGTCTGAAAATATTTTAATCTCTCCCTCATTTTTGAAAGACAGTTTGCCAGATATAGAATTCTTGGTTGTGGTTCTTCTCTTTCAGTATCTTAAATATATCATACCACTGACTTCTCACCTCCATAGTTTCTGTGGAGAAATCTGTACACAATCTTATTGAGCTTCCCTCATATGTGATGAATCATTTTTATCTTGTGCTTTCAGAATTCTCTCTTTGTCTTTAACATTGTACAATCTGATCAGTAAGTGTCTTGGAGTAGGTCTATTGCGATCTATTCTGTTTGGGGTATGCCGCACTTCTTGAATCCGTAATTTTATGTCTTTCATAAGAGATGGGAAAGTTTCAGTGATTATTTCTTCTATTATTCTTTCAGCCCCCTTTCCCTCTGGGACACCCATAACACATATATTCATGCTCATGTTGTCATTCAGTTCCCTAAGACCATGCTCATATTTTTCAATTCTTTTCCCTATCTGTTCCTTTGTATGTAGGATTTCAGATGTCCTGTCTTCTAGTTCACTTATCCTTTCTTCTGCTTCTTTAAATCTGGTATTATACGTCTCCATTGTGTTTTTCATCTATTCTATTGTGTCTTGCATTCCCATAAGTTTTGCCATTTGTTTTTTCAAACTTTCTAGTTCCTCCTTATGTTCACCCAATTTCTTCTTTATATCCTTCATCTCTTTTGCCATATCTTCCCTCAGCTCATTAATTTGATTTTTGAATTGATTTAGCATGTTTGTTTGAACATCTTTAATTAGTTGTTTCAATTCTGTATCTCAGTTGAAGTGTTAGTTTGTTCCTTGGGATGATCAATCCATATTTTTGTGTTTGCTAGCTCATTATTTTTAGCTGTCTAGGCATCTGATTTTCTTGACTACTTTATTTTGGAGTTTGTTTTCCCTCTTTTACCTTTGGTTTTCTTGCTGGTTGCCTTTGTTCTCTATCTGTTCTTTGGTGTGCAGTTCAACTTATTCTAGACCTCTAACCTAGCTTCTGTTTAGTTGATCAGAATTTTTCACCTATTGTTTTTCTGGTTCTTGCCCTGCTTCTATGTAACCTTTTTGTGAGAGAGTCTCCCCAGGCATGATTGAGCCCAATCAGATTTTCCCAGTCCACAGAGATCCAGGTCTCAGGAAGAGGATATGAAGTTTCCCTGAGAATGAGATCTCACAAGTTGTCAGGCCCTTCTGTGAAGCCTCTAGACTGTGTGCTTTTCCTATCCTGTCCAGCAGGTGGTGCCTGTCAGCCTGCATCCCCCTACCAGTGTAAAGAGGTGCCACAGGTGCCTTTAAATCTCCACAGACCCTGTTCCTGCCAGGTGCATTGTTGACTCAAGCTGGCTTCTGTTTTCCAGCCCCTGGGGTCTGATTTCTCTGAGGCAGGGCCATCACTTGAGCTGGGCCCTGACCCCTTTGTCTTCTTTGTCTCTCAGACCTGTCTTATCACTGCCCTTGCCTGGATCCAGGGGCCAACTGCAAATATCTGAGGCTTTCTGTAATGAGATACTTAGTTGTTTCAAACAAAAAAAGAAGAAAGAAAATTTTAAAAAAGAAAGAAAACCCTTTTCAAGGCCTTTCACCAGCCCCCAAGTTTTCTCAGTCCTGGTATGGGCTATTTAAAGATTTAAAAAACAAAAAAAAAAAACAAAAAAACAAAAAAACAAACCTTTTCAGAGCAGGACTCCAGCTCCCCAGTTTGGAAGCCAGAGCCCAATTTGGTAACCATATCTGTGTGCCCCTTTTTTCTTGGAACCCAGACCTTTTCCAGTATTCTGAACTGTTTCAACTCCAAAAGTCTCTTTTTTGATGTTGTTGATGTCAGCCTTGCTTCCTCTTTGCTGGATGGATTCCTCCCAGCTCCTTTGGTGCCTGCTGGTTTATCTGTGCTTGGAGCTTTTATTCAGCAGTCCAAGTTTGTTAATTAATGCTGCAGTTGGTGCTAAGTTGAGCCCTAGTCCTTGCTCCCAGCACAGATTGTTTCTTTTTCCCTTGGGGAACCAGCTCCAAGGCAGTTTGCCATGCCTGGGTGCGGGGGTCACCCCAGTGGCCAGGGAAACCTACAGTTTTTTGCTGTGATCTCAGCTGTTCCACCTGTTCCACTTGGTATATGATGTGTGACTTGTCACAGAAGTCCCTGAAGCAGCTGTTCCAGACAGTTCCTGGCTATTTACCAGCTACCCTAGAGGAGTAACTAGATTACACACCTCACCACTCTGCCATCTTGCCCCATCCCCTTCATTTATTTTTTAAAATAGAGGTTATTGGATTAATTGGTCAGGGAATTAAGAAAAATATTAACATCATCCTTTATGAATTTCTTGTGGGCTATATAGACACATTTGGTTATATGAAGGATCCCAAAGACATGCATAATAAACTCTTGTTACAACTGAAGACGTTTCCTAGTGGTTTGCCAATAGATGTTCTTGGCCTTGTCCAAACTTATATCAGTGACCAAGACAAATTAGAAATTATGTATGGTGTACATCTGTTGCTTTTGCCTATCTAATGCTGTTGCCACTGCTGTTGGTAAGAAAAACCCTTTTTTCCAGAATTTGCAAAACTTCTACCCCTTCCACAACAACTTCTGACACCAACTGCAAATAGTGCAATAACTCAATCCAATTCACACTCCACAGGTTAAGGGCAATCCTCTACAAGATGGCCCTCACTCAGATGCCTGTCACAAGTTTGGGGATCCAATTGGTTAGAAATTCTGGAGTTCCCATCTTCCATTTGGGTTCGATAATTCACCAGAATGACTCACAGAACTCACTAAAAGCACTATACTTATTAATAAAAAACTACAAACAACTCATATGTCCTTCAGCAGAGGAATGGACGAGACAAATGTAGTATAGTCACATGACAGAATACTGTGCAGCAGTTTAAAAGGAATGAATTTAGATTTATATTTGTTAAATAGGGTAGATGTCAAAAACTTAATGTTGATTTAAAAAAAGCAAGTTAGAATGACATGCAAAATATTAAAACACACATTCACACACAGCAATGTCATATCTCCTATAGAAGTACAGCTGCTCCTTCAAAAAGTTCTGAAAATATACATAGCAGCCTGACAACAGTGCTACCTCTGGGGAGGGAAATGTGATTGGAGGGAGATGATGGACAAAGCAGCCCTACTTTTTCCCGTAATTGCCTAAGAATATACTTAGGCAATTTTTAAATGATTTTTAAATTTTAATAAAAATAAAAAACATTCTTTTACCCACAAAAAAAAGCACTATACTTATGATTATAGTTTTATTATAGCAAAATGATACAAATAAGAAGAAGCCAAAAGAACAGATACATAGAACGAGGTCTAGGAAGGTCTCAAATGCCAGCTTCTGTATCCTCTCTACATGGAGTCAGAAGGCATCATTCTTCTGGCACAGTAGTAATGTATTTTCTCAATCACGGATGCTTACAGTGACTTCCAGTGTCCTAAGTTTATGTGGGGACTCATTACATAGGTATGATTGATGGAATCAATGCCCACATGGTTGAACTCAATCTGCAGCCCACCTCCCCTCCCAGAGGTAGGGGAAGTGGGCTGATATGATGTGCCTGAAAGCCCCAACTACCTAATCACATGGTTGGTTTTTCCAGTATAGCCAGTCCCCAGCCCAAGTATGCACTTATGGCCAACCCAACCCCATAACTATCAGGTATGGTCCTGGGCTAACCAGGAAGATCAAAAGACACTCCCACCACAGGGAATTCCAAAGATACAGAGGTTGCTTCCCTAGAAACTGGGGACAAAGACCAGTCAAGTTTTTCATTATACTCCACAGAGGGAATTCCATTCCCTGTGGTTTTTGTGAGACCAGTTTCACTCTTCCCACCACTGGAGTCTGCTCATGAGAGAGGCCTGATCAGAGTCGCTGTCACATTGTGAATGGTTTCTGGATGGGCTCTGCCTCAAGCTGGGGTAGTTCAAGTCCTCCACAGGATTTCCCTATTGAGAAATAAGCTCTTTTCCTGTAGGTAGGAGTTGAGACTAGTGCTAGTGGTGGTCGCCAGGCTAGTGTGCCCCGAAAGCCTGATCAGCAAATAGAAATGAAGAGGCCTAAAGCCCCTGGAATCTGGGATTACCAACCAAGTAAGTACGAAACGACTTTTTACTTTCTGAGGTTTCAGAGTCTTTTTTTTTTTAACAAAGCACAATGAAAATCAGGATTTGTTCACCTGGCATCAAGTGCACCAAAGAGAAGTGGCAAAACACAGATATCATTAACCTGCTGAGATGTTAGTGAGCAGCTCCTGGAATTAGAAAATTCCCAGGAAATGAACTTAAAGAGCATTTTCCCCTTCATTTTCTATGTTCTGCTCAACCTCAATGCCCAACAGTTAAAATTTGTTTTAACCATTAAGAAGATATAAATAATAAGGGTAAATCAATAAGAATTTGAGCAAAAGCACAGAAGTTTTTGGAAATAAAGTGTCTATATTCCCAGGAAGATTATCAAAGAATAAAAATATTAATAGACTTACTTAGAATGGTGATTTCTTTCTACCTCACTTTCGCATTTATATTGTGCTTTTCAAACCACCTCATATACATGTTCTTATATGCTCCAATATATCCCAAGTTTGATAGCCCAATCTTGAAACTTCATGAGATCAAGAAATTCCTGAGAATATTTCAAGTGACTGAGATTTTATTTAAAATGCATGAAGTAATAAATATCAGAATACCAGGTTATTATAGATATTTTATTCTTTTCATTCATCAGTCTCAGAGTACCCAGGAAATAATCATCTGGATAAAAAGTGAGGCAGTAAGCACTGATATCTTCTGAGCAAAATACCGTAGACAAGCATAGTATACAAAATATGCTTCTGTGGTCACAAATGTTGAAAAAAAGCCATCCCCTTGGATCTGCATTTCCAGTGGCATGATACATAATCCATAATTTAACTCACCAACTTAGCTGCACATTCCTTTTCAGCCCTGCTCCATTTTGACTAAAGGTGTCAGTACCCAGCCATTCACCCATGCCAGGCATTTCTAAGTGACTTTGCTCTCTTGCTCCCAACATTCTTACATTTAATTGGCTAACAAAGTTACATTAATATTTATCTCTATATCTCTCAAACCTGTTGCCTACTGTCTATTCCCAGGATGTCTACTGCCTGAACATCCGTAGTCTGGAATATGAATATTTTACTAGCTGTTCTTCCTGCCTAAAACTGCTCTTCTTTTCAATATGTCCTCCTAAACATTTCCAGTTATCCTTCCAAAAAGGAGGCAAGAGCATGCCATTCCCATGCCAATAAAATTAAATAAACAAAACAACCAAAAACAAAAACCCAGCTTTTCCTAAACACTGAAAGTTAAGGTCTGCATCTTGTTGAAATGGCATTTAAGTTAAACTACCCTTTCTATCTCATCTCCCACCACTTCCTTTTTAACTGCAAAATTGTTCTTTCTCCCTCCCAACCCTATGCTTAATCTAATCTAGGCAAGAGAAAAGACTCTCTTTTTGCAGCATATGCTAATACTGTTTCCTCTGCTTGAAATACTTGTCTTTAACCGTACAGGTATCATTTATTTAATAAACACTGAAGAGTACCTGTTTCAGGTGTCACAAACTCAGGGGTTGGACAGGTAAAATGAATGAATGAAGTGCATCAGGTGTAACTTGAGGTCACATGCCCCATCTAAAGGGCAGCATCTACTTAGGCCTTGAAAATTGCTGCCATGCAAATATTGTTTTTAAAGAAAAGCCAGAGATTCGGATTTTTAGGTGAATATTCTCAATTTTAGAAGTTGACAGCTACTATTTAAAAAAATCTAAAACACCGTGCTGTGTATCATTGTGCATTAGTCAAATAAGAGACATCTGCTGGCTGTCATTTTGGACCTTGGTCCTATTTCCACTGGGCCCTAGGATTTCGAAGGTGACTATGACAGGGCCTCTGACAGGTGCGGCTCACCTTTGGGGCTCAGCTCAAATGCCAGCACAGGTAGGATTAGACAGCTCCTTCACTCAGCTTTCACAGCACTTTGCTTACCTGGCACTTCCCACAGTATATTATTATAATTAATTGTTTGTTTATTCTTCTGAGTCATCAAATCCTAGAGGAGCAGGGCTGTCACCTTCATCCTTGTATTGGCCGCACTAGCATGTTGCCTGACAGGTAGTGGGTGCCAAATTATATCTCTATCTATATAGAGATTACACCAATTTAATTCCAAACTTTTAAGTTACTTTGTTTTTTTTCCCTTCCTAAATTAATAGGACACTCTGATTGGGTACCCTCATGTAATCTATGATCTCACTAATGAATTGAACTTCTCAAAGGCAAATCTAAACACGCTTTCTTTCGGTCATTTTTCAGTGGTATGCTATAATCTTTAATATACATAACTATATATTTTTTCCTACACATGCTCCTTGTAAGACAGTGGTCAAAATAAAAACTGTTTAGTGACACCCTTGGTAAAGTCACAAAATTATCTTAGTCTAGGACAGAACTTTTCACTTTGGAAAATAAGGAAAATGTGTTTGTGCCATTTGTTAATTTCAGGGTGCAGATTTTTTCCATTCAACAAAAGCAATAAAATAGCCAGCTTTCATTTCTGCTAAATCATACAATTTCTAGTTATGCTCTCTAAGCACTCTCACAAAACTAATTTAAACTAGGCACTGTCAGACTTGGGGGATGTTAGTCATTTTTCAGTGAGTTGAAATGTTCTCATTTCACTAAGCACTAGTCTTAAGAGTAGACTGCTTGAACCTCAACTTATCTAATTTGTAGATATAGCCTGGGTCCAAATATGTGCATAGGTCCTACGCTACTGACAGCTCCAAAGCTTACAAACAACAATCCTGCTGAAAAGGAAATATATTTTTGAAGTTACTTGGATGTTGACAAAACGAAGAGGAGTAAATATTTTTTTGTCTTTCCTACATACAGAAACTATAATAAGCAAGTTAGACTCCAAGCCATATTTCAGTTGTGAAAGATTTAGCTCCCACTCATTTTATTCCACAACACTGTGTGATGTAACTCTGTGCACGGAGTCACCCATGAGTGGATGGATACTTGAATTCTTTACATTGAAACTCCATGTTTTGTGTTCATTTGGACAAACGTGTTGTTAGTAAGGAAACTAAGTCTTACCTGCAGACTGTTGAAAATGACAAAGAGGACCAACATCCAGAAGTGTCTGTAAGCCATGTGCAGTCCTCCCCAAAGCCATGTCATTGAAATCAGGGCAAAGAGATATAAAACCAGTGGAATTTCTAGAAAAAAAAAAGAAGAAGAAGAAGAAGAAGAAGAATTTTTGAGCTTCAGAATACTGCATTGCCACACATACACATAAAATTATTTTGGGCGGCTTTCTTATGATACTCTATATGCCTAAGTACCCATTTTGAAAGAACAACCTTGGAAATCCCATTTCTATGCCAGAGAAGAGAAGGCACATTGCTGAGTCCACATTCTTTTTTGCAAATGGATTTGCTAATAGACTAGGGGGATGGGGAACCATAACTGTTCCTCTCCTAGACTGCCACCTGCTGGACAGTTCAGGAAATACCACGAACAACTAGACAAAAAATTACATTTTGATCTCAGTGGACGAATGGGGGTGTAAATCTCCTTAAAATAGTGCTCCACAAGAAAATGGCAGAAGTGTGCTCCTGATATTAGTATATTCCCACCTGACATTTTAAAACAGAAATGATATAAAAAAAATTTTGTGTGTAATGGAAAAACGCACTCATCTCCTTTTTTGGCCTGGGAAGACACTCGAATTTATAGCTAAGGTTAAGAGCAGAGATAAAGTGACTGATTCACTACTATCAACACCAAGCTTATACTACTCTTTATTTTTCCAAGCCTTTTGTTTCAAAAGTTTTCACAACAGATTTCCTCAAGGCCAAGGGCTTTTATTACCTTTTACGTTTGTATATTTGGGATTTTCTTTCATATTTGGGTTTTTGAATAGTAATTTTACAGAGAGCATTTTAATATTCAAATGACAGGTTATATAAGATTTAGAAAGTCAATCAGTTGAAAGACCATGCCACTGACAACTCTCATGATATATCCCAAAGTCCCTACTTATCCACCATCAAAAATTAACATGTAAAATCCACATGCACTGTGGAAACTGAACAGCAAAATAAAACTATCAATTTTAAAGTTTTACTTTATTTTGAAACCTTCTCAAACTTTTAAAGAAAAATTACAAGTGTAGTACAACCAACTTTTTTTCCTGAACCATTTGAAAGTTGCAAACTTGATCCCCCATCACCCTCTGTGTATTTAATGTGTATTTCCTATAAAGATATTCTCCTACATAAATATACTATAACCATCAAGTCACAAAATTAACTTTGATGCATTTTTACCATCTCACACCCCATTTTAGATTCATCAATTATCCCAAGGAACCAGTTCAGAATCACTCCTTGCATGGGTATGACATGTCTCTGTAGTCTCCTTGAATTCCAAATGTTTCCTGTGTCATGACCGTGACACTTTTGAAGAGCACCATCCAGCTGTTCTTGTAGAGTATCTTAAATTTGAGTTTGCCTGATGTTTTCTCAGGATTAGATTTCGATTATACACTTTTGCAGAAATATCACAGAAGGGATGCTGGTTCTTGCTGCTCCCTACTGGGTGGCACAAGATTTCATTTGTTCCATTACTTCTGATGTTCATTTTGGCTTCTTGATTAAGGTAGTGGGGTTGCAAGGATTCTTAGCTGTCAAGTTAGCATTTTTGCCTTTGCAATTTAAATGTCTTGTGTGGCATTACTCTGAAACTATGTAAATATCCTCTTCTTACCAAATGTTTGATTTATTCATTTATTTATTTTTATAATATGGACCCATGGATTCCTATTTTATTTAATGGGTTATAATCCATTACTATCATTATTTATTTTGATGCTCAAATTGTCCTAGGTTTGTTTAGTGGGAGCCGTTTGAAGACGGTTTCTGTGCCTTTTGATATGTCCCCTTCATTCTGTGAGTGCCTTTTTGCTTTTTCCTTTAGCTCAACCAGATGTTCCAAGTTTATCTTGTACTTGCCAGCCCTAGTCCTGGTTTCTTTCAGGGCACCAAGATCTGGGCACTAGGAGTGCTCATTGCTATTGATGTGTTGCCGCTCCCAGGCCCTCTCGGTAGACAGAGCTAGAGCATACGTGTATGTACACGTATGTATGCACACACACATCTATATTTCTACATCTATTTTTATATAATGAAAACCACTACTTCACACCAATACTTCTAATTCTAATCCAACACCGCAGGTTAATTCTAGTTTTCTCCCTTTCCCTATTTGTAATTCCTTTCTCTGTTGGTAAGAAAACTATTTCTCATTAATATGTATTTACCTATCTGAGCATCACCTTTGAATGTAACCAATCTCTCAGTGCTGTCACCCATTCCCCTGCCCAGATGTCATAGCCAGCTCACTCAGATTCTGACAGCTCATGCTGGGCTGCGCCTCAGCCTCACAGGACTGCCCTCTCCACAAGGGTTGGGTTCCCACAGCCCTTGCCTGACCCCTCCCTGGGGATACATACCTCTGGATCAACTAATGGCTTCAGGGGGGAATTGCTGAGGAAGGGAAGAGAAAGAACAAGAAGAGGAAGGAAAGAAAGGGAAGAGGAAATGGGAAGAGGAAGAGGCAACTTGAGTATTTTTAGAGAAGCAAGAAGGCTTTAGAAGGAGACTGTGCTGATACCTTGTTCAGATATACCACTCATAGAAAAATATTCAAATTATCTGCGTTCTTATTATAACTGCAAAAGAAAATAAGCATAGCATAAGGAAAGATTTATATAGATGAATAATTCCTTGGTCATTAATGCCTTGCAGCAAGACAAGAGATAATATATTAAGATTTATTTCATTTTATAAAACTTCAGTTTGGTTTAATGAAATCATACAGTTTGATAAAGGGCCACAAGGCTCATTTTTACTTAGGCTAAAATGCCCTAATAAATGGAAATTGTTTAAGCCATGCTCGCAAAACTTTTCAAAGATTAGGTATTAAGCTTGGCAATTACATGCTTTGCTCTGACTGTGTAAAATACAGACATCTATTTATGGCTTTGTGCAGAGTATTAAAGGACATGCACATTTTGTGTGAATGACTAGGAACTGATCTTTCAAATTTTGGCCTAACTGTTCTCCTAAGTGCTTAGGGCAATGCACAGGGAAAGCTAGTGCAGGGTACTGAGAAAGCCCAGTGGGAAAGCCAGCAGAGCACTCTACCTGTGTTTTTTGGGAACTCTGCTGAAAAGTGTGATACCTTGGCAGCCCAGATCAGAACCTCTGCAAGGAAGAAAGCTGGGTCATAAATAACTCCATGTACTGAGCAATAGACCCCAGGCTGGTTCTCCAGCAGTGCAAGAATGATGAAGATGTGTTTTCAGATGGAAAAAGCATATCCAGAGGCATATTGAGATTTTATGGGCCTGAAGCTTTTACAACTTGCAGGGGCTCATGCAAGTGAAAGACTCTGAAACTTAAGCTTTATCAGCTTTATGGTAAATCCATCTCCGTGGAGGTGCTTTTCAACCTCTTTGGGGGCCTAGCATAACCCTGATGAAAATGGGAAGGGGTGGTGGGAATAGGTGACAAGGATGAAAGTTGGTGATGGTTGGTGGCATGTTGCTGTTTAACAGGTACTATGAATTCCATTTGGCAAATTGAAAATCAATGCTCCATTTAATGAAAATCATTTTAGTTTCATATTTCCTTAAGCTGTCAGTTCACATTTGGTGAACTACTAGCAACTTCTCTGTTGTCTGTATAAGTCAGCATTTATCAAAGGAGGCATTTATAATTGGCAATGTTAGAACTCATGTTTAGGGTGAATTAGTTAATGGAAAACAGAGTCGTTTCAATGTCCTCAATAAAAAGAAGCCCTGAAAACACACTATTGAGCCTAAGGAATAAGGGGGTCTATATAAAAGACTATGCTAAGAAAGTCAAGCTTATGTCAGAATGAAGCTCCTCTACTGGGAGAAACAATGAAATCACCAAAGTACTTAACTTAAATACTTAAATTAACAAGGAGCCACTAACGTGAAAAACAAAGTAGTTTGAAAAAGGTGTTAGCGAAAGAAATTACTTGTGGAAAAGAGAAAAAAATGGCAAGCGGCTATGCCATTTAGTATGGCTGTCATTAAGAAAGTCTACTAATGGGAGTTAGGAGATTCCACGGAGAATACATAAAATCTCTTTGTTTTTTAGTGGAAAATATGATTTCAATGATTTTAATGGCCATTTTAAAAGAAAGTCTAGTGTTGTTTTATCTATTTTCTTTGAAATTGCATCCATTGCTTTATTGCTATGAACCAATGATAACAATAATGGCTTTATTACAGAAATCACACTATACATGAGGATAAAAATTTATTGTTTACAAACTTTGAAAGTACTTTTTTTAATTTTACCTCACTGACTTTCTGATTTTAACAATTTGGGATGTGCTACTAAAACTCATCAACATAAAACAAGGAACATAACTGTGAAAAATGTGGAAGTAAGGTATTTATGGGTCTATTTCCAACAATAGGAATGTTTTATTTTTAAATTAGAAAAAAGATAAATTGAAAAAAGGTATCAAGAGGCCTTACTTCTAAAACATGGACCTTTGTTCTGAAATGAACAGGCTCCAGAGACAAAGAAGTTTCAGTGATCTGAGCTACTTCTTAGTAGGAAAACACTGTTTGTGATCCTGAGCTTTCTTAATAAATGTTAACACTAATGCCACGACTATGATCATCTATCAGTGCTCTCAGCAAATAAACTGAAAATCACATAGGTTGACAATGAGGCATATATTTAAAGAACTGTCAAATCAGCATCAGGATACTGTGGGCAGAACAGATAACAACAAAGTTTATGGACTGGGTTTGCAAATTATTAAAAAAAATATTCCACACTACCCCTAGGTATTTTACTTTCCTAACATTTGGTCATTAGTCCTATACTTGGTTCCAGATTGCAGAGTTTCCTTTTAACTTCATTATTTCTCCAACATGTTCCCAAAGGAGCTCTTGAACACCCATTTGGGTAACAGGGAACCCACGCTAAGTCCTATGGGTCCTGTCACCAGAGTCAGTTGTAAATATTTGCGGCAGCCAGCTGGACTTTGTATAGCTCAGCATTTCATTATAGTTCAGGTTCTTCACTTCATTTGGGTACTCCTTCTTAAATTCACAATCTCTAGCATCACCTTCCTTTGATGAGCACTTCAGGGCCAACAATTTCCAAATCTGCATTTCCATCTCTCCTAAACTCCAGGCCTTTAATTCCAGTGGCCCAGAGATCCCCAAAGCATCTCAAACTCAGTCCATTCAAAGCTGAATCTAGTATCCTTACTCTCAAGCTTTCTCTTCCTTCTGAGTACTAGTATCAACCATTCACATAGTAAGACTTATCTTGGTGCCTTGTTTTCCCTCATATGCTACACTACATGGGTCAACAATTCTTATCTATTTTATCTTCTAAATTCCTCTCAAGTTTGTCCTCTCCAGTCCCTCCCAGGACATTGCCTTCACTGATGTCTCCACATTGTCTAGGGAGACTATTTTGACAGCCTCTTAGGTAGGCCTCATATATTTTCACATGTGATAATATCATCTAAAATTCCTTCGACTGGCTTCCCTATCAAAACAGATGAACCTCACCACCTGTCCTCAGCTGATCTTCCAGCTGATTCTCTCCATACTCCCAGGCACTGAATACAGTATTCCTTCAGTGTCTGGGTCTTTGTTACTACTTGTAATATGCTTGTCTCCTTCATTAGAGGTTATTAAGTACACTGACTTGACTCTATCTTATTTATCTTTATATCCCCAGTGCATAGCACATGGTCTGGCATAGGTAAGGTGCTTAATTACTGTTTGTTAAATTGAAGAATTGTTGATGTGACTTGGAATGCCTTACTTTTACTGCTACTTGTGTCTGAAGTTTGGATTTCTCTTTAGAGAAGCTCTAGGTGTTGAAAGTCCAAGAGTGAAGAGAATGTATTTCAGAGAAAAGAGAATTTTCTAAACAGCAGCATATGTACAGTACTTTAGTCCTTTGAGGTGATCTGTGGAGGAAAAGAAATGTTCTGTGGCAATCTTTTAAACTAGGTGTGAGCTTCAGAGTTAGATCTGCAGACTGCTTCTGATGCCATCCCTTTTGAGCCCTGTGTGTGACCTTAACCAAACTACTTAGCCTCTCTGGACTATAATTCCTCATTGACAAAATACAAAGGATTATGTTGAAAGTTTAATAAGAAATTGTCCAGCAATTTGATTAGTATTTATTGATGCTGTTACGACAAATGCAATGTTCCTACTGAACACATACTGTGCTAAGTGCTGGCAGTCGAGTGGAGGGCCAAAGCAGAGGCAGCCTCCTTCTGTACAGAGCTACACTCTAGCAGGGGAACTATGTAAATAAAGCACTTCCCATTGAGCCTGGCACAAAACATATGCTCAATACATGTTACCTATTCTTATCATCAGCAGCAGCATCAGGAGTTTCAGGGCTAGAGCCTCCTCTTGCATATTCAAAGCTCTAAAATATCACATAATAAAGAAACATGTTTCACTTTTTTCATAACAGAATTTCCCAAACTTATTTGGTTATAGAACCCTTTAGTTTATCCTGACATAATCTGAAGACCACATTTTCAGAAGAGTTGGTCTTCGGTGTGTGGACTCTAAGTTCTACCTCGCCCGAACTGTCATTTTGAAAACTTCCTAACAAACCTATTTCAAATGACTCTCTCAAAAGCTTCTATTCCCTCCCTTTCCCTCGTTCCTCATTCATTTTCTCCACAGCACTTACCAACATGCAACATACTACATAATTTACATATTTGTTCACTGTTTGCTCCCCTACCAGAATGTGAGCCCCATGAAGGCATTATATTAAGAACATAGGACTGAGCCTTATTTATCATGGTGAGGGCTCAATAATTAGTTGAATGAATAAATGTAAGTCACTGGACTGGCTTAAAGGATATGCTGTATTTAAGAGTAAACTTGAGTGCTAAGCTGTACCCCCATTATCTCCTATATTCTCTCTTTGAAGAAACAGGGAAGGTGTAGGGAAAGAAGTGGACTTGAGAGCAGGGAGAGGATGCTGCTGGGTCATATGTGCATGATAAAAAATTTTTGGTTTGTAGCTTGCAGGCAAAGCTGCCTATGAGTAACATTCCCATGGATAAATACACTTCCCTGGGATTTGTTTATTTTTTTAATGGGAAGGAAAAAGAGGAAGGGCGGGTGAAGTATGAGAATGAGACAGAAGCAGTGACCATTTCCCAGAATCAACCCACTTTATTTAAGATTTCCATAGATGTATGACAATCCCAGGGCCACTGGGGAGCCTTATCTACGCTACAGACCTGGCTTTCAAACTTTTTTGACCACAAACCACAGTCAGAAATGCATTTTACATGTGAATCACTCAATCTTGAGAGAAAAGTTTTATGAAACACTAAATTAATGTATGGCACACTTTGATCTATCCCATCCCATTCCACTTAAAATGTGCCGGCAATGGGACTCACCAGTGTGTTGTGACTCAAAGTTTGTAAATCACTGCTTTAGAGGGTAGTTTAAGTAGCTAGAAAGATATTTCATTTGTAAAGGGAGGCGCAGAAAATATAACTATTGCCTCTGTCGTGGATTTACCCTGACCCTTTCTGATATATGAAGGATTCAAGCCTAATTTGGAAGTATCTGTGTAAGTGAGGTACTGGATCTGTAGGCAGGGAAGAGAGTTAATACTGGCCTAGGGTTTATTTTCCAGGGGTAAATTCTTCATGTGAGCAAATTCTCACTGGAGTCTTAAAGTCTTTTGTCAACAGATGACTTAGGGCTCTCCTGAATGCTAATGGACAATCCATGTCAGGCCTTTTTTGAGTGTGGTTTATTGGAATTGAAAAAAAAATGGTACAAGCCTAGAATTATGGTGTTGCATTGCAAAAGCTATATATAATTTTCAATTTGCAGGCTATAATTTTGAATCTAAGGAGAATAACTAAGTTAGATGAGACATACCCACATGGACCTGCCACTAACTGTTATTAGAGTAATTCCGTTTGACCCATGTGCTTCAAAGTTGCCAGATAATATTGTACTTAGGGGCCTCAAAATAGGTCTGTGACTCGTAAGGAAAAGGTCAAATGGTCTGTTTTCATCTTGTAAGGAGAAACATTTTGGAACTATGGGAAGGGGAATTATTGTTTTGGGGGGTTCACAGCCAATAAGTAATTGTCTATACATTTCATAAATGGTTCAAAACAGAACATTATGACAAAAGTTTTTAGAAGGTCAGAGTTCTAAAACAAGCAAGAAGTCAGCCAACTAACAATTGAAGACTAAACCTAACCTAGTTTTTAAACTACATTACCAGTTACTCACCCATAAAAGAGCTCAAAACACTCATCTCCAGGCATGCTCAGGCACCTAATAATGATTTTCAACCTACTTAGCTTTTATAATGCAATGAAACTGTACAATGCACCTTTCAACCTACTTGCGCTTATATTTTGAATCTTACTGGAAGGTCTTATAATTTTTATGAATTAGTTTACTATTTTAATATGTATCTGGCCACAAATAGCCTATTTGACAGGGTCAAATCAGTGTCATTGATATTGAATTGGTTCAAACACAACACCACAGTTTTGAATCAAATCTGACACAATGTCTCCAACAAATGAACACTAAAGGCAACTCAACGTGAATTTATTATGGTGTGTTAAATACATCAGTTTCCAGAGCTACTTTCTGGTAGACCCTGTATGTCTCAATCTGGGTAAATGCCAGTTTGCCCCAATGCTTATTTTGTGACCTTAAATTGGTTTTCTAACCCATCACAATACAAAACTGTAACACAAATTTAAAATTTTATTTGATTTTGTTTTTCTTCAATATCATTTGCTGTGCCACAATTCTGAAAAGTCTATTCGAGTTAAACCCTTTGCTTCTACTCTGTCAATGTGATTAACTGCAACTTTTCTCCCAACAGCTATCAGATTATCAGGGCATCATTTGGTCTAAAATATAATGCTCTATTTCCCCCAAATTTTAGGGATATTGCTTGTAATCTGTTGTTAAATAACTTTAACTGTAAATTTCATAAAAAGTGATACCAAACACATGTACAAGGCCATTTTTCAGGAATATATAACAATCACCACAAAGAAATTTGATATCTGCCTTATACATAAAGGCTTATCATCATACATTTAAACAATGGCATGGTACCCACAGATGTGGCCAGGACTTTTATGCATATGAGAATGAACCAATAACTTATCGCTCATTCTTACTAACAACCTTGGACCGAACCCTTACTGAGAAAAGAAAGGGATATAATTGTGTTAAGGAAGAAAAGCAATCCCCGATTGAATGCCATGTGCATGATCTAGGGAGAAGATAGGTGTTTAAAAAAATTAATAACTATAGTGACATTTGTATATTAATCATTAAAGTATTTTCAGCCAACGATAGACCACTAAAGTATTCCTTCTCTATTTATTTGTCAGTGTCATATATACATAGACCTTAAAAGTCATGAGATTTAACTTCCATTTTCTTCTCCTCTTTCATGTGGAATTCAAATTCTTAATGGTTAGACTGGCTAACAGTTGTCTGTTATTATTAGCAAATGTAAGGTAGATGCTACAAGCTTATTTTTATACTAAGCTTAAAACTATATGTTTCCATTTTTTTTTGTTTTAACCAGGTGCAGTTTATTCAGTTACAAAGTTTGTGAAACACACTTGCAAAAAAAACAAATTTTTTTTCATGGTGACAAAGCAGCTTTAATACAGCCATACATAAAGTATTTATTTGCAGATACTCTGGCTGGGGGAGAGAAGCCATTACACTTCATGGCGATTGTATAATTATAATGAGTGTAAGGACACAACTATACTGATTTACACTGCCTTTATAAAACTTTACAGTTGGGGTTTTAAATAGCTATTCAACACTTTAGTCCTTCCTATGACCCAATTTCTACTTCTGCCTTGAAGTCAATGCATCCTAATTATAAATCACATTTTTTGCTTTCTTGGAGGCTACTTATATAAAATTTTATAATTTACTTCTGTCAAATCCAGTTAAAAGAAAATGATCTGTTTTGAATATGGGCCTTCAGCCAGTTAAATAAAGAAAAACAACAAACGTGCATTGAGGTTTGAGAAACAAGACTAGGGGAAGGAGGATACAGAATTTATTCATAATAGAGACATAATAGCAGAATGGTTAAAAGTGTGGACTCTGGAGCCTGGGGACTGGAGGACCATACTAACTTTGTGACTTTGAGCAAATTACTTAATTGATCTGAGACTCAATTTCCTCATCTGTAAACTAAGTACATACAACATTAGTACTTCCCACATAAAGTTTTGTGCATTCAATGAGGATTCAATGGTTGAAATACAAAGCACTTAGAACATTTTATACAAAAGTTGTCTACTGCTTGTTATTCAAAAAATATATTTTTTGAGTATCAAACATGTATTAGATAAAATTTGATAGATAAAAGGATGAATTACATATGCATTGTGTGTGTATACCTTATAAGAAAAACTATTATAAGAGAGACCAAGTTACACAAAAGTTCAGAGAAAGCAGAAATTACTTCTTGCTCATGGGATCAAAGAAGACTTTGTGAGTAAGCAGGAATTTCAGTTGGGCCTTGAAGATGAGCCATATTTAAACATATTTGAACATGTAACTATTAACATTAAGGTAGTGGGAGCAGTATAAAGAAAGGTAAAAAGCAAATGCATAAATTAGTGTAAAGTTTTCTTTTTTGTTTGATTAGAAGCTCATTAATGTGAGTAGTGAGAAGAATGTACTGGGTCAGGAAAGGATCTTAAGGGTCAGGTTTGATGCTCAGTCAGATTTGACAGCCACTGATCTGAAGGTCTAGGACTGTGGAGAGAAAAGGGAAGAGAAAGATGAAGAGAAAGGGGAAGAACAGTACAAGTCTGGTAACAGAAATAGAGATCAGAACAATGGTTTTTATACTTCATGAGGACAAGATATTAAAGAGAATTCCAAGTGGAGATATTCAAAACACATTTGAAAATTTAAGCCTATAAGCAGAGAGAGAATTTGGGCTCAAAATCATAGATTTGAAAATTGTAGTTATGATACTTAGAGTTATGATATTATTTTACCAAGGGAATACAGAGGACAGAAAAAAAGACAAAGGCAATCCCTAGAAAACACATATATTTCAGAGTTATAAGGGGGAAGAAAGAGCCATGACCTGGACTCGGCAGGAAAATAAAAATAATAGAGTATCATGAAAACCATGGAAGAAGGACTTTTCAAGGAATATTGGTTAGTAGTGATTGATGTGGAAGAATTTAAGGATAAGGGCTTGAGATAGGTAAACGGATATGGTGTCCAAGTTATGAGTCGTGAATGAAAGAGGACAAGCAAGATACTCTCAAGGTTTAGCAGGATACAGAAGATGATGAGTATAAGCAGCTAGTACGGCCTCCTTTTCTAGAAGTTTGTTGGTAAAGGAAAGGAGAGAGGCAAAACAGTAACTTGACAAAACAACAGCATTGTAAGTGAGCTCTTTTAGACAACGAAAACTGAAGCATATTTTTAAAAGGAGGGAAAGGACCCAGGAAAGAGAGAGAGACTTAAGCTGTAAGGCAGTTGGGGAAAATTCAATGAAACAAGTTCCAAGAGAAAGAAAAAAGAAGTGAAGGGCACAACTGGGAGAGTTAGTTTTGGTGAGAAGGAGCTATTCTTACTTTATCTAAGAATAAGAGGAAAACTGACAATAAACAGAGACCCAAAGAGAAATGATCAGATGAAAATAAGGAAAGTTGGGTGAGTTAACATAATATAGTTTTCATCTCTTGTATAGAGAAAGAGGATGGAAGGTATTAAGCAGAAGACTTAAGGGTGATGGGATCTGTTTCAGAGATTATTTAAGAATCCATCAAAAGAGCAGACTGTAGGAAGATGGTAGGGTAGGAAACTCCAGGAATCAGTCCCTCGACCAAAACAACTATTGAACTGGTAGCAAATGTATGAATCAACTATTTTGAAACTCCAGAGTCTAGTGGAATACTGTGCAACTTTCAGGGAGGAGGGGGAGGAAGAGGCTGGTAAATTATGGTAAATATCCACACTCCCTGCAGTGGCCACAATCCCCCATTTCCCAGCCTTGTGGAAGGCAGCAGTTGGGACTTCAGTTCAGGCTCCTGGCATAGCTTGCTGGTGCCAGTGTGCAAACATAAAGACCCAGTCCTCCAAACTCTGGGGGTGTGTGGTCTGATTGCTGATAGCTTTTGATTATCTACTTCAGATCAACGGGGACTGGCTCTGAGGGCAGTCATTGTTCCAACCCCATTCTAGCACAAGCAGCAGAAGAATCTTAAAGACTTTAAGCTTCTTCAAAACTACTGAAAACCACTCAAGGGCTGCACTAACTGAGCAGGTGCTGAATCAAGCTTGCAGACAGGCAGACAGAGTGAGAAACAATTAAGTTAAAGTGGCCTGGGGCAATAAATCACACAAATCTGGCTACATGCAGGTTCAGATAAGAGAGAGAGAACCCTGCATTTGACATTTACCTTGGACTGATATTCATGGTAGGAGGGCTAAGCTATGAAGGAGACCACCAGCCAAAGTGGAGCCAATGTGCAAAGACTGAGAAAGGGGCTTTTTGCTTTAGTTTGTTTTTGATTTACTCAAAGAATTCAAGAAAATTGCTGTCATATCACTATCTGGGTACAAACTTGAGGGACAGACTACCCAGGGACTAAATCCCAGAGGTAACATTTTAAAATATCAAAAGCTACAGTGTGCAACAAAAGATTATAAGACGATGAAAGAGAAATGATGGCTCATCCAAAGGAACAAGCTAACAACCCAGAAACCATCAAAGAAGAGGACCAATCTTTGGACTTACTGGACAAAGACTTTAAAACAATGATCCTCAGGAGGAATCTGGACTTTGCATCGTGGGATGGAGAACATCTTGACCAAAAGGGGGATGTGAAATGAAATGAAATATGTTTCAGTGGCTGAGAGATTCCAAAAGGAGCCGAGAGGTCACTCTGGTGGGCACTCTTACGCATAATATAGATAACCTTTTAGGTTCTAATGAATTGGAATAGCTAGCAGTGAATACCTGAAACTATTAAACGACAACCCAGAACCCTTGAATCTTGAAGATGATTGTATAAAAGTGCAGCTTATGAGAGGTAACAATGTGATTGGGAAAGCCATGTGGATCACACTCCCCTTTGTCCAGTGTATGGATGAGTAAGAAAAAGAGGGCAAAAAAAAAAAGCACCCAGTGATCTTTTTTACCTTAATTGTTCATTTTCACTTTAATTTTTATCCTTATTATTTTTGTGTGTGTGGTAATGAAAATGTTCAAAAATTTATTTTGGTGATGGATGCACAACTATATGGTGGCACTGTGAACTACTGATTGTATGCTTTGCATGACTGTATGGTATATGAATATATCTCAATAAAATTGAATTATTAAAAAAAAATGATCCTCAATATGCTCAAGGAGAGAAAAGAATACACAGAAAAAGAACTAAAGGATTTGTGGGAAACAATGAATGAGCAATATGGGAGTCTCTTGGATATTCTCATTAGGAACCACACAGAAATACTGGAGTTACAGAACACAATAACCAAAATGAAATATTCCCTAGATGGTTTCAACAGCAGATTGGACGTAGCAGAAAAAAGAATCACTAATCTCAAAAACAAGGAAATAGAAATAATACAGGCTAAGAAGCAGAAAAAAAAAGAACTAAAAAAAGTGAATAGAATGTAATAGACCTGTGGGACACCATCAAGTGTATCAACAGATGCGTCCTGGGAGTCCCAGAGGAAGAAGAAAGAAAGGAGCAGAAGGAATGTTCAAAGAAATAATGTCAAAAAACTTTCCATATTTAGTGAAAGACATGGATATGTACATTCGAAGAGCCCAGCAAACCCCAAACTGGATAAACCCCATCAGGACACATGGTAAGCGAATAACAACAAATGCTTGATCATGAAAGAGTTCTGAAAGCTGAAAGAAAAGCAAGGAGTTATGTAAAAGGGAATCTCAATAACATTAAGAGCTTATTTGTCATCAGAAAGGATACAGGCAACAAGGCAATGGTAAGAAATATTTAAATGCTCAAAGTAAACAATTACCAACCCCCAATTTCATACCTGGCAAGACTTTCTTTCAATAATTAGCATAAAATTAGGACATTTCCAGATAAATAGAAGCTGAGGGAGTTCATCACCACTAGGCCTGCCCTACAAGCAATGCTAAAGGGAATTCTTCTAACTAAAAGGAAAGGACACTAGACAGTAGATCAAAGCAGCATAAAGAATAAATTTGTATCCATTACAGAATAGCACTAATTGGCTGGTAAAAAGAAGAGAGCTGTGCAGCACAGGCAGGACTGGTGATTGGCCAAATTGGTTAAGGAAGAAGCCAAGTTGGTGAGGAAATTAAGAGAGCTAGGGAAAATATTCCTGAAATGTCAATCATAGGTTCCAGATGGAATTCTGCAAGGACAGTAAAGGGTCACAATGAGGTTAAATAACAAGGAGGAACAAAGAACTGGGGAGGAGGACACTGAGAGGTTGTGTTCAGAGTGAGATGTGGAGAGGAAACTGGTGACCCAGGATGGGAGTATATCACGAAAAATGGTAACCACAGTAATATGAATAAGCAAAAAAACATTGATTTAAAAATAAGAAAAAAATTTAAGCAGGGAAATAGTGGAATTGAAGTGCTAAATGGAACAAAAATATTTTTGATGTCTTATTAGTTGGAAGGAGTGGCCCCTTGGAACTGGTTGCAAGGAAAGTAATATTTTATGAGGCAGCCCATTTTAGTTATGGTAAGGCAACTGAAGGAGTACTTGTGTGAAAGGATCAGGCAGTTTGTTGCTGCCTTCTGACCCAATGAAATTCAAACTTCACCTTTGATATAGTGTAAATGTGTTCTGCTAGAAAACTACATACTGTAAAAATATCATTTTCCCTCATTCAACTTTCTGCGTTTTATAACATATAAACTATTAAGTATGGCAATATGACCAAAGGCATTGTGCCAACTATAATTTTTTAAAGAAATTTATGATGCAATTGCTAATCTCTCATATTACTTGGCCCCGCTTCCTATTTCCCTAGACCCAGCTACTCTATTTTTCTCTATTTCTGGATTTTCTTTTTAATATTGTACTAGTTGATTAATAATTACAATGCTATCACACCAACTATTATTTTGTGACTGTACATTTTTTTAAAGTACTGTGAACACACTGAATCATAAATTGGAAGCTGCTTTCAATAATAAGAATGACCAATAAATAATACACGTAAAAAGCTGGGAATCAAGAATGGAATTTACATCTTAAAACTTGGAATTTGGCTGATGAGAGACAGCAGTGGTGTATGACAGGTTCGCTATGTTGAGGCCATTCAAGGTGACTCACCCACCCAGGTCGAGAGGGAAACACAGTGCTGTCAATGTCATAAATATTTCAAAACAAAACAGCTCCCAAAATCGGATTTTTCTACCCTGTTGCTGAGTTTTATATGCCATTCTTTGGCAATGCTTTGAATACAAATTCTAGAGAGACACATTAAAAAAATTAGACTGTATTTTCATCAGCCAAGAGGTGAGCATAAAACTTCAGTCATCCGTAAAAGAAAATAAGAGAATGTGCTCTTAGATCAAAGCAATAAATATGAGCAATTATTTTAGGTAGGTTTCAAAGAAGTAGAAAGTAATTCCTTAGTGCTAAGTTTTCCAGGATAGATAATGTAGGATCTGGGAGGGAAGAAGTCCTTTAAAAAAGCAGGGTATGCTAAGAAAATTAAAATTTAAACTTTCTATTGATTTGGAGAAAAACTGCAAGGAAACATATGGACAACTCATTTAACTTAGGTACAAAAATTATAAACAATTGGCAATAGTTCATTGCCTTTCTGGGTCAAGCTGAGGGATGGCAATAGGATGCAGATGTCAACAAAAAGATGTCAACCATAATGAACATCAAAGGGTGTACAATGCATTTGGGCAAAAATGCAACTGTGATGCTCTTAGACAGTGGCTTTAAATGCATACCACAATGACCATACCTTCACTAACATCCCATCAAACTCCGTTCATGAAGGGTATCACACTGGAAATTAATTTCAGTTCTGTTCTCCTTTCCCCCCATGACCATAAGTGAAGAATTCAACAATTGAGGGTGAGCTCAATTGTGTTGTTTAACTCCAGACTTAGAAATCATGTCAATTTCAGGCAATAGCACATACTTCATTATGTCTGGGACAAACAGAGAGTTTACATGGGGAAGTGGTGGGAGTTGAGGGGGCAGGGTGTGGGTGGGCAGGGGCCACTTCAAGCGGACTTTGTATACATTGTTTAGGAATTTGCCATGGGATGATTTTAATGGCATGATCAATTTTGCCCTTTAGAATGTTTCAATGTGGAATGGGCACAGACAAGAGCCAAGGATTGTCAGTCTCAAGACTGTTGCAATAGTCTAAGTGTGAGATGTTGCAGGGATAGAATCTGGGTGTGATCGTGAAAAAAAGAAAGATGAGGGACTATTGGAGAGATATTTAGAAAGTGTCCAGAACAAAGGAGTTAAGAAACTGGCTATATTTGGCATTAATCTCATACTTAAAGAGTCATGTTAATAAAAACCCCAACACATATTGAGTTCTTTTTATATTTTCAGGGAGTGTCTAAATACCTTATATGAATTATCATTTAATCCTTCAAACAATCTATATATTTAATATTATTATTCAACCTGCCTACAAATGAGAATAGTGAGGAAAATTTGGGATGATTCAGTATCATAAAGAGATGGTACAGTCTTTCTGGGAAATCAGAAGATGACATACAAGATGAAGAAATAATTTTCCAGCTCAGGTCACTTCAAATTCCTTCTGGGAAATAAAGTCTAATAATTATTTTTATGGAATTAGAGTTCTCTAGTTTAATTTAATCTTTATGTTTATGTGCTATTGCCAAGAAAAGTTTTGATAATCTAACAATACCTAAAACTGGTATTTGTGCAAGGAGTATTGGAAGTTCTGGAGAGCTTGTGAGTCACCTGCAGTTCCAATCCCTTTTCCACAATTTCACAAAATTCATTTGTGAATTTTGGACACATTTCTAAGCCTCTCTTTTCCTTGATTTTCTTCTCTCACTACAGAATAAACACACCTACTTCACTAGGTTCTTATAAAAATTAATTGGGATAATATATATAATGATGAGCCCAGTGCCTGGCATATGGGGAATAGTAATCGGTAGCAATGATGATGATGACGATGACAATGATGATGATGACGAAGATGACAATAACCAGGACCCAAGTAAATTCACACCTGCCACTTATATGCAGTTCAAGCTCTTTCCTTTTTCTTTCAACCCTACAATATCCAGGCGTTCTGTCCTCTGCCCATTTAGAAAACAAATCTAAATTGAACTTAACCGTTTAGTACTGAAATAGCCTTAATAGGGAACTATCTTTGTCCTCATCACTATTCAACTGAGATGAAGTAAAAGGCAGATCAATGAGGTAAAGATCATCAGGAAACTTGAGTTCTAGAAAGACCCAGCTCTGCCACAAATCATCAGCCCCTTCTCTTCCTTGTTTACATGTGTAAATCCGAGGTTTAGATAGAAATTTAAGCTTTCTCTCAACTCCATGACTTTATTATTTACTTCTCTTTTGGATATGCAAAGCCTAAGGAAACTGCTGATATTATTGTTCTAGGAATTTTTAATGTAGTAACAAATCCCCCAAATAATTAAGACAATGAATGAACACTGAATGAATACACACCATCTCTTAAGCTCAAAGATTTCCAATTTGAATCTTTAAAGATTGAGGTCACAGATAACCAGTCTAAGCAAAGGACGAACACCCAAAACGTCTCTTGAAATAATTGAGATTTCCCTCCCACCACTCTTGGCAAAACATGGCAATCTGTGCTCACAAAGATTTTTCAAGCTCAAGTGGAAGAGATTGTTCATTACATAGTGGGAAGCTCTGAGGTTTTCCTTAGGTCTCTAGGCATTGCTTTTAATTTTCTTTTCAATAAGGGAAACTTGGGAACAGACTGCAAACAAGCAGTTTATGCCAAGGACATCTGAAACCTGTTATGTTGGTCATTCTGGATCCGATTAAAGTTACTAGGTAAGATCACTTTTACTTTAAATTGAAACCTCAATTTTGCTTTAGGAAAAAAAAAAATCATATTGTATATTTGCACTTATATTTAAATACCCTGAATGTTTCTGCAAACAGTAAAATTTAAAATGACAAAGACAACTTACAATTTTGTTGTGAGAATAATGAGGACCCTAGAATCAGAGTGTTTCAATTATTGATTGCTTTGTAATAAACCAACCCAAAATTTAGTGGCTTAAAATAAGAATTTATTATTTTTCACAATTCTGCAATTTGGGGTGGGCAGGTTCCTGTTCTGTGTGATGCCTACTGGAGCTGGAATGCACAAGAGCGCTTCTTCTCTCACATGTCTGGAAGCAGAGCTGGGGTGCCAGAATCAACGGGAGGCAGGCCAGACATGTCTCTCCACATGGCCAGCTTGGAGCGTCTCTTATCATGGAGGTCTTAGGATAACTGGATTTCTTACATGGTGGCTGGCTTGCAAGAGACAGGAAGTTGAAATTGCTGGTCCTCTTCCAGGCCCCACCCTTGACAGGACAGCATCACTTCTGTCAGATTCTATTTGTCTAAGCAAGTCCAAAGGCAGCCCAGATTTAGAAGGAAGGGAAACAGACTCTACTGCTTCACTGAGGAAAGGGAAGGAAACATTTGATGATGGCCTTTTTGGGGACACTACAACACAGAGTGTATTTTATTTACCAGGAGCTTTTCCCTTTTCCTCTATTGCCTTTGGATTTCAATGAGTTTCTTTGAACTCTATTTGAAATTTTAAAAATGGTAGGAGTGAACATATCACTCAAAATTTAGTATGTAAGGGATTGATACCTAGTAATATTCATTGTGACCAGTTTTTATTGATTTTCATAATAGTACTGGAGTCTTAATTTATATGACTGTTTGTGGTTCACTTTAATGATGAAGAAATGGAGCCTCAGATGAAATGAAAGTGTTCGTCCTCAAATGTGTTCCCAAGTAGAGGCTAGAGCCATTATAGTAAAAGCAGATTCTACATACCTCAGATTCACAGTATACACTGCTAGCTGGATTAAGCCACCTTTTTATTTTTATCTAGCATACTGAAACTTACATGTGGGACTTTTATAAAAGAAGGATTTGTAATCAACCTACTTCCTCTTTTTATTCTAATTAATTTTCATTCCCTGATTTATGAATCATTCCTCACATAAGAACTGGCTGATGAATCAGAAAGGAGCCAGTAAATTCTAATGAGCCTAAAGGGAGAGACAAGCTTATCATCGCTAGAGATCAAAACCAAACCCTAAAATTATGGGCTTTGTTCAAAATGCTGCTTGAGACATTGAAATTTAGTTCAAGGAACATACCTTTATATGACTCATTCTCACTGCACATCCACCCCACTGAAGGGAGGGGAGGCCAATGAATCTCATTAGGAGTCACAGACCTTCAAAAATTATGGTTCACAGTAGTCAGAAGTAAAAGGGCCACAGAACCAACTGTCACAGCTGTCTCAGGCCACTCTCACAGAGGGAAGGAATCGATGGTGGCCATCTTTGTGAGAGTACAACACAGAATGTATTTAATTTACAAGGAGCTTTTTCCTCATCCCCCCTTTACCTTTGGATTCCAATAAGTTTATTTTAACTCCGTTTGAAATTAAGGAATGCCGGGAACAAAAAAGTCACTCAAAATGTAGGGTATAAAGGTATTGAAACTTAGTATTAATTATATCCAACAATAAAATTTGTTGAGGTAAAGTTGATCTGCGTTGTCTGGCACATCTGATCTACACAAGGGAGTGATTAGTTTGGAGAACAGTTCTATAGAAACCACAGAAAATCTGGGGCCTAATGAAAACGACCAATGAGAGCTCAAATAGATTTGATATTAACTAATTGCATCTGCTTACTGAACCTAACATTCTGAGGTAAATCATAATTATTCTGCTCATTTAAAAAATGTCAACAGCTTGGCTATATTAAGACTTCAAATTGGCCATTCCGTCTCATAATACACCTTACTCATTGTAAAAAGTGATTTATAAGCAAACTAAAAAAACAGTTGGCAACATTTGATCCAAAATACTCAAAATTCAGCATGATTCGTAAAACTAGGAAACTGCATTTCTCTAAGAAAAGACAATTTATTTTGTACTCTTGATTGAATTTATCTACATGAAAATATATTTCTCATAATACTATTTAATATGTCTATAAATGCTCATCCACTTCAAAAATGCAGGGCAAAATATAACTAAACTATTAACCATCTAAGGTATTTTAGGAGCAAAGGACTGCTTTTGCATGCTTGGAACTGCAGAAAGCTAAGCCAGATCTTCTTGACACTAACTAGAAGCACCCTCCTTCTCAGGTATTAAGAGTGTATGGGGGTTTAATAGGTAAAGGTTTCTCCAAGGAAAGAAGAGAGAGACTGTGTATTGAGTTTAAATCAACTTTTTTTTCTATTCCCTCTATTTTCTCTTCTGAATCTATTCTCATACGACTTAAATTTGTCTTTAGATTTGTCTTTAGATTTTCTCTTTTCTGTATGCTTCCTTAGTGAATTCCTCAATCCTAGCTTCAGATTCTATTTCATTAATCTCTCTTCTCTATTTCTTATATAGAGTTTATTTGATATATTAAGATATTCTCAAATTTCAATTAGTTTAGTATTAATTTCCTAGGGCTGCCGTAACAAACTGGGTGGCTTAAAACAAGAGAAATGTATTTCCTCACAGTTCTGGAGGCCTAGGTCCAAAATCCAGGTGTCAGCAGAACTGGTTCCTTCTGAAGGTTCTGAAGAAGAATCTGTTCTATGCTTCTTCTCTAGCTTCCAGTGGCCACCAGAGATCCTTGGTGTTCCTTGGTTTGTAGATGCATCACGCCAATCTCTGCCTCTGTTTTCAAGTGGCCTTCTCCCTGGTGTGTCTGTGTGTCCCAAATTTCTGTCTTCTCATGAGGACACCAGTTATTGGATTAGGGCCACTATAACCCAATATGATCTCATCCTAACTTGATGGCATCCACAAGACCCTATTTCCAAATAAGGCCACATTTCAAAAGTACCAGGGATTAGGACTTGAAAATATTTTGGTGGAGAGACATAATTGAACCCACAACACTCTATTTTTCATTTCTAAAATTATTTCTCTTTCATACTTGTCTATTTTTATTTTATTTATTTCCTTTTAAAAATATGTCTATGTCTCCCAGGGGTGTAAATTTCCCTGGCGATGCAGGATATGACTCCCGGGGATGAATCTGGACTCAGCATCGTGGGACTGAGAGCATCTTCTTGACCAAAAGGGGGATGTGAAATGAAAATAAATAAAGCTTCAGTGGCTGAGAGATTTCAAATGGAGTTGAGAGGTCACTCTGGCGGGCATTCTTACACACTGTATAGATAACACTTTTTAGGTTTTAATATATTGGAATAGCTAGAAGTAAATACCTGAAACTACCAAACTCCAACCCAGTAGCCTTGACTCTTGAAGACGATTGTATAACAATGTAGCTTACAAGGGGTGACAGTGTGATTGTGAAAACCCTGTGGATTGCACTCCCTTTATCCAGTGTATGGATGGATGGGTAGAAAAATGGGGATAAAACCTAAATGAAAAATAGCATGGGATGGGGGGGTGATTTGGGTGTTCTTTTCTTATTTTTCATTCTTATTCTGATTCTTTCTGGTGTAAGGAAAATGTTCAAAAATAGATTGGGGTGATGAATGCATAAGTATGATGATACTGTGAACAGCTGATTGTACACCAAGGATGACTGTATGGTATGTAAATATATCTCAATAAAACTGAATTTAAAAAAATATGTCTAATGCTTTTAATGGGTATATCTTCTTTAATATCTGTGGTTGGATGGAAAACTTTCTGTGGAGAGGCAGATAGTAAATATGCTAGGCTTTGCAAGTCATATGGTCACTGCTGCAACTACCCTGCTCAATTCTGCTATGTAAAAGTAGCCATAAGCTGCTGTTAATGGGTATGGCTAGATTCCAAAAATATTTAGAAAAACAGGTCCCTGCAGACATTTTGGGAAACAGTTTGACATTTCTTCAAAATGCTGAACACAGACTTACCATATGAACCAGCTAGGTATATATGCAAGAGAAATGAAAACACATGTCTATACAAAGAGTTATTACATGAATGTCCATATTAATATTACCCATAGTACCAAAAGATGAAAACAACCCAATGTCCACCAACTGATGAAAGGATAAACAAAATGTAGTATATCCATACAATGGAATATTATATAGCAATATAAAGTAACAAGGTACTGATATATGCTACAACATGGATGAATCTTGAAAATGTTATACTAAGTAAAAGAAGCCAGGTACAAAAGACCACTTTGTCTTGGAGTTACGTACTCCAGAAAAACATGTTCTTAATCTTAATCTTAATTCCTGTGTGTGTGAATCCATTGTAAATAGAACCTATAGATAAGGTTACTTCAGTTAGGGTGTGGTCCAGTTCAATCTTTATGGGTCAATTCCTATTACTAGAGGCTTTATTGGGAAGATCACAGACAGAGAAGCCATGGGGAGCAACCAGAAGCTGGAAGTCAGTGGAACCCAGAAGACAAAGAAGACACTTCCATGTGCATTAGCATGTGACAGAAAGCCAAGGAACCCCAGAGATTGCCGGCCAGCCAGAAGACACCTATCCTGGGAGGAAGTAAGCTTTCTAGCCTCAGAAACCATCAGCCAATAAATTCCTGTTGCAAAGCCAACCTGTTGTATGGTATTTGTTTTAGATGCCAAGAAACTAAAACAACCGTATATTGTATTGTCTCACCTTATATGAAAAATCCAGAGTAGGCAAATCTATAGAGACAGAAAGCAGATTAGTGGTTGCCAGGAGCTGAGGGGAGAGGAGAATGTAGAGTGACTGCTAATGGGTACAAAGTTTCTTTTTGGGTTGAAGAAATGTTCTAAAATGAGATTATGGTGACAGTTACACAGCTACGTAAATATACTAAAAATCATTGAACCGAATAGTTTAAAGAAGTGAGATTTATGGTGTATAAATTATATCTCAATAAAACTGTAATAAATAAATAAAATTGGAGAAAAAGAACCATGGGATGGCCCATGGGGCTGTAATTTGCTAGTTCACTGATCCCTGCTTTATATCTTTGAGTATCCTAACATATTTATTGAAAGTTATTTTCAGATCATTACATCTTTAAAAATTTTTTTCTGGATTTAGTTCATCATTTGGATTGTCTTTGTGGGTCCTTCTTGGTTTTCCTCCCGTATTTGGGAGTTTCATACTGCAGCTAATCTTGAGTAGAGTGTTCATTTCTTTGCATATTCTCTCTCTGTCTACCTCTTCCTGTCTAATGGTTTTGTGGTTGCCTCCACTCGGATCCTCCTGTGGCTTCCTGTACCCCATGGTGACATCAGGGATATGGCAGATACAGTCCATGAACTCTAGAGAGCTTGACCCAAATACTTGCTGAGATGCTTCATCTGCTTTCTCTCTGGGCTCCCAGATTGACGTAAGCCAAAGTAGCTCCCAGGCTACTGTAGCAGTTTTTTTTTTTTTTTTTTTTTTCAGGTTCCTTTCATACAGTGGCCATTGCTTTGGTCTATCCACCTTGGATAGGATCTATTAGTCCTCAATTCACCAGCATAGCAGTTGAAATCCTTCACCATCCACCTGTTAATGGACTCAGAAAACATCAAGTCCACTTTGTGTTTCTGCTCTGTTTCTGACCCACTGAGATGGTCATCTTCTTTTTAATGTTACCTTATTATATCTTGTCTATAACTGCTATGTACATTGAGTGGGACAGTGGGCAAAACATGAATTTATAGTGTCATCTCGACAGGATACCTTACAGGTCAGTTCAATGGAATTTTAGCAGAAAGATTCGAAGAGAATATCAAATGCCCCATGGCATTGATTGATAGGCATTTGTTCTAGAAGTTTTGAATTTGAGATAAGCTGAGAATATTCCAGTGGAAGTGAGTTACATAGTAAGGTAGTTGCAAATAAAATATCAAAGAAGCTGGAGATGCAGATTTGGGAATCGCAGAAGTCAAAAAGAAAAAAATAGTCCTAATAATAATAACTTTCAGATGGATATATACAATCAGGTCAAGCCTATAAATCACTTAATTTCTACTTTTGGTGATACAGCAGATTTTCCTTCTTCTTAATGCTATATTTAGCTTGGGTATCCTTTTCTACAATTTTAAGCTTTCATGATGCATTGCTGAATATTAACCCATTCAACAAATATTAATCATGCTCCTGCTATCCACTTACAAGGCCCTGGGGATATAGAGATGAATAATAAATGGTTGTTGCCCTCAAGAAATTCATAATTTGTTAAGGAAATCAACCACACACATATCAAAACAAATCACCATCCCATTCTAAGGGAAGTGTTAATAATGGCTGTAGGCATAAAGTGCTTTAAAGGCATAGATGAGATAATGTGTGATTCTTTGTGATGTAGTATATAGAGGCAACTGCAAAGGTTTTACAGAAGGAGGAACATATTGGGAGCATCTAGAATTTGTATAAAGGAATGAGCGGTACCTTGTTGAAAGTGGGATATGGGGAGCTTGTGTTTTTCAAGCACACCATTTTTACTTAGGTTATATTTTATTTTTAACAGCTTTGGGAGAGCTGATGGAGATTATGGGAGAATGATAAACCTCTTTCACCTCTCCCTCTCCAACCTGTATTTTCCCAAATCAGTTACTGAGCACAGGATTTTTCCAACTAACGACTAGGAGTGTGTTACGTTCAAAGTAGAGGGTTCATTACATGAGCAAAGACGATAGTATTAGATGATTTTAGGAAAGACTAAATAAATAAAACAGTGTGGTCAGAATGCAGGATAAATAATTACTAACATGGGGTAGAAAGGTCTGGGGTGCACTGACTGTGGTGGCTATTGCATTGAAGGATAAAGAAAAGAAACTGAACTTTTCTTTTGGGCAATAAGAAAGACCTCAAATGGTTTTAATGTGGAGAGCCAGGGGATCCAATTTACATTTTAAAAATATATAGACGTTTCAGGTAATGAAAAGGAGAAGAAAAAGACTAGAGCCAGAGATAACCATCCTGCAGGAGACCAGGTAGGAGATAACGGCAGTTAGATTGAATTGAATGATGGAGTAGAGAATTAAAATACTATAAATATTTTTTTGTTGAACAGGTAAACCTAAATTGGAAAAGTGACAATAGAGTAATGCCTCATTTCAAGAGAGGTTTCTCTAGTTGAGATACAAGTGTGCTGGAACTTTTAGCATTATGTTCAATGTTTCAGGACCGTATTTTGCAGATAATGGAATACTGTTTTATCTGCACATCCTAGAAGCAAAATGGGTTATTTGGGAATGCAAAGGGTTATTCCACAACTGGGTTTCTACTACAGCTGAAAACATGCAAACCCTGGCAGTTTGAATTGTATGTAAAACAAAACAAACCTTGCTATTTGGGTAAAGAAAAAAGCAACCCTTCCCTCCAAAAGAGAATACGAATTTTAACAAAATGAATCCTAAGTAGAATAAAAGCACAGCTTCTGGATAAAACTCGATGTCCCATGAAAAAGTAGCATTTCTATAGTGAATATTGCTTTTTAATTGAAGAATTTAAGATTCATCATAGCCTTACATAATATTTCTGCCTACACAATGATAGAATACTAAATAAAGGAGAAAGTAGAGTATAGCTGGCTAAAAAAATAGCCAACAAACAACCCTGTGAACTAATTATCAATTAAGTCTATTGTCTTTACACCATGAGGAAAATTCTTTTCTCATCTTGCCTGAATCAGTTCAGGATCTTAGGAGGCTTGTCTTACATTAGAGTACTCCTTTTATTATCACATTAATGATGGTATCTATTGGGCCTCTAATGATGTATTAGCATTATTCGAGGGAATTGATAAATGGTATCTTGTTTAAATTCTGAAAGGCACTTTAACATGGAAGAATGCCACTAAGACTACCATTCATTTGGCTTCAGATTTGTGAAAGTTTAGGAAAAAGTCAGAGACTCATCTTCACTAGCCCAAGAGGGATCTCCACCCCCAGCTCATAAGATTCTCCCTGGAATCCCACTCAGGCATATAACATTTTAAAGTGAGTTTTCTGTCTTCAGGTGTGTGGTTATTGTTCCTACTTAAGAAAATTCCCGAGAGACTCTAATCTAACAATAACAACAAAAAAATGAACAAGATCATAAAAACCTGTGCTAAGTATGATTCAAAGGGAAAAAATGAGCTGCAGTGAAAGCCAATTTGAGCTGGAAAGACTTGCACTCTTAAGTAACCAGACATGTGCAGCCACTTATGAAGCTGTCTGATTACATATGTTTTTTAACATCTGTCAGCAGAATCAGAATTCCACATGCAAAATATAGCACTCATGAGCATTGTGGATGTTTGTTTAACTCTGAAGAAGTTTCAGAACCTGAAAGAAATGAATAGATTTCACAAGTTGGGGTTGTTACTGCTTGAGTTGAAGGAAGCTTGGGAAGTAGCTCCCAAAGGCTGTGACTCATTTACTTGGATATTAATATCTTAAGGACAAAATTGGAACCAGCATTAAAACTTATGGAGGCCTGAAGAAAGACAGATGTCAGAAAGTCCCCCAAAACAGGAGAAATTAGAAACCTATAACTTAATTTAAGGCTTAAAGCTGAGCCTAACCTTACTCCTTTATTTGATAAAAAATAATCAGTGACATTTCCCCACCATTAAAAATTTCCCATCTCCAAAGTGCAAACTGAATTCCTTTCAAACCTGCAGCATTTGTCCTTCCTCTGAAGACATCATCATATGCTTTCCACTGTGGCTTCACCTGGTAGGCATGGATGAACACCACAAACACAACCACAAGGCACATTAAAGGCACGAGAGCAGCAGTGAACAGAGCTGCATAGATGTTTGGGATGAAACACCTGAAAGAGAGAAACAAACAGGTAACAACTTCAACACAGACGTTTCTAAACTCAGAATGTATTTCACCACTTTACACTAGCTCTTTGTATCTAGATGTTGGCAAAAGCAAAGTTTTGGTTTGCCAAACTGGAGCTTTGTTTCAGTAGAAGCTACATGATGAAATCTAACCCGTTGCCTCACGGAGTAGGCTCCATGGAACACTGTTTTTTTTTTTTATTTTTTTGAGATGCTCATAGAAATGTTTAAAAGCTTATGGCTAAATAAATTAGGGAAATACACACTATATACACCCTTTGAAGATTCAGAGTACATATTTATCATAAAAAAAAGTTTGTGGAAAGTCATGGATTCTGGAATCAGACTGCCTAATATTGAATCCCAGCACTAAAACTAAATAAATAACTTCAGGTAAATTCCTTAAGTGTTCTGTACTTTTCCTCATCTTTAAAATAAGGGTTAGAATAGTATCCACAAGAAAGGTTAGTTAGATTAACTGAAATAATCCATATAAAGTACGTAGTTAATGTTTTTAAGCTTACCATTTCTAGACTTAACTCCTCTTTTTCACACACATGCATCCGTGCACGTGCACACACACACAAAGGGCCATGCAATAGATCTAGTGTCCCAGTGTCCTCTGGAACACACTTCCGGACATGATCTACTCATGTCCACATTATTTTTTCAATCAGTTCAGTAGGTGGATTCCAGGGTAACCTAAGGCTCCTTTCTATTCCCTCCCACTATTTAAGCCCCAAGGAAAAAGAATGGTGCTGAGGTTTATGGTCAGGGGAAGAGGGTGGAGTCACTGTGTTCTGTCAAAGCCTCTCTTGGCCCCTGTGGCTCCTCAGAGCAGAGATAACAAGGGTGAAGCTACTCCAGCATAGAAGGAGGCCAGACCACCTCACCTCCTCTCTCCATTTGGATTTCTTTTCCAAGGATGAGCCTAACAGAGGAAATAAGTGATGAGGGATCATGTAATTATTAGAGAGTTAATGACAAATCATTACACTGCCTTCTTTTCCAGCTCCATTTGTTTTGGCCTAAATTTCCCCTGAGGACCACATAAGAAAAGGTACTGTTAGAAAGTAAATTTCAGGATTCCTAGGGCTCCAGTCTGTTATCTCCACAATTTTGTGTTTTCAGTGGATGACAGTTTTGTCATTCCTAAGCTACACATTTTCCCAAGAGCCTTTTATTCTCTTGAAAATGAAGAAAAATCTTCCAATTTGAAGCTATACTGCACAATTGTATCTATTACTTTTGGAGTTTAAATAGAACAATGGAGTCTAAGGTAAACTTACATTTTGTAGAATTTTTTGGTAACACTGATATTCCAAAGAATACGGTTTTAGAGATACAACTGGAAATCTGTACTCATGAATCATGAAGTCCTTTTATCCTTTAAATGAAATCTTCCACAAAAATCTCAAAATGGAGGGCTGCTACATAGCTTGTCAATATCTAAAAGTGTGATTCTGAGGTAATCTTATAAAGGATGCCTCTACAGGTTTTAAGAACATAATACTTTTAATTATAAGAAACCTTAATAGTAAGCAGTGTCTCTTTTCAAATATCATTTTCTTTCCCAGATTCTTTCTCCATTTAAAAATAGATAATACATGCAAAAGTAGATTACAATATAGCCATAAATAATGGATTTTGAAGAAAACTCCAGAGAAAATACAAACATATCACCTATTTAGAAGGAAACCTCAAACCCAAAATATAGGCAATCAGGGGAAACACACATTCTTGTGGTTTGGGAAAATGGTGCTTCACTTTAACATTAAAAAAGAGATATATTATTAAAGGCCTTCCTTAGAAATTGTTTCTAATTAATATGATCTGCTACATGTATTCCTCATGTAAACAAGACACATTTCAAGAGATATTTCAATACACACTGTGCATCTGCAAAGAGATGTCAGAATGATGAATTTCCTGGCTTTTATAATTTAATTTGGACAACCCGATGCCTCAATCCTTCCCTGTACACTCATCAGTATGCAGTAAAACTGGTACCTTCCAGGTGAAAGGCATGTGACTAAATGAAACAGGCAAGCATTAATGTCCTTGAATATATTTCTGCATTAAAAATAGTGGTCACGTTGGCTACTTGATATTATATACATTGGATTCAGATGATTTTTTTTGTTTTCATCTGAATTATGGATCCACTGACATAGATTGGCATTGTGTGCTTAGAACCAATTCAAATACTGACAAAGGAATACACACACAGGCTCCACTGCTTCATTTTTATCCTGAAAAATGTCATCACAATTCAGTTCTGGGCTGTAAGATAGGGATAATTACTGAATCTTTTATGAGCTGCTCTAGGAGTACAAACATTTCCTGCAGAATAATATGGTATAGGTATGATTCTCCAACCTCCATATTCTCTGATAACTAACTATGTTTGGTTCTCATCTCTCCATTTGAAGTTCTCTCCTAAAAAGTGTTCTTCATTTTAGGGAGCAAGCTTCAAAACCAGACCATCAACTAAAACTGCACCACCCTGGTTAAAGAATAAAACAGGCAAGGTGGACCTCCAGGACATTAGAACTAATCAGGCATGCCCCCAGTGCCACTTAGGAAAAGAAGGGAATTCCCTGAGTGCTATTGCTCTTTAAAAAGCTCCTTTGTTTAAAGAATTGAAAGCAGGAACTCAAACAGATACCAAAAATAATGTCTACAGAGGCACTGTTCACAATAGCCAAGAGGTGGAAACAACCCAAATGTTTATTGGCAGATGAATGGACAAACAAAAGTGGTGTATCTGTAAAATGGAATATTATTCAGCCACAAAAAGGAATGGAGCTCTGATACTTTCTAGAACATGAATGAACCTTGAAAACACAATGCTAAGTGAATAAGCAGATGCAAAAGAGTAAATATTGTATGATTCCATGTATGTGAAATGTCTAGAATAAGCTAATTCACAGAGACAAAGTAGATTAGAGGTTATCAGAGGCAGGAGAGAAGTTATCAGAGGCATGGAATGGGGAGTTATTGCTTAAAAGGTAAACAGTTTCTGTTTTGGATGATAAAAAGTTTTAGTATGGAAGGTGGTGATGATAGCATGACATCGTAAAAGTAAATAATGCCACTGAGATGTACACTTAAAAATGGTTAAAATGGCAAATTTTATGTTACACGCTACCACATTTTAAATAAATCCCTGTAATTCCTCCAGCTCGTAGATGGCTTGGCCATGATGGCCTACGTTTTTAGATAAAGGGAAAGGAAACCTGCCCAATCCTGAAGATACTGCCCTTCATCTTCAGGGCCTTGTAAGTCATGGCCTCTCATAACTTCTGGGCTGCTGAGAGTTCCCCAAGCTTGTCCTCCACATGGCCAACATGGAGTCAGAGCATTGACAAGGAGGGACTGACCCCACTATACGCCCTGTTCTTGTTGGCAGCCCCTCCTACTATCATCTCTCCCTAACGCTTTGCAGTTCTGCTGCCCTCCCACAGCTCACTCCTGTCCTGCTGTGGCTCCATGTCAACCTCCCTTGAATGAAACCTACCTGTCTTGTGTTCTACCTCTTAGAGAACAAGGAGTCAGACAATTCTTCTGAAACACTAACATTTGCAAATGAGACAGGGCTAAAAGTGTATCCCACAAATGCAGAAAACAATCAGGGACCCTATTCATGTGAAGACTTCAGTCCATGACAAGTAGGAGGAATAGGCTCTGTCATTCCAAATACCCAAATCATATTTCATATACTTAACACCTTCTTGTTTTCAATTCTCCTGATTTAGCATTTCCTTTAAAACAAAAAGTTATTAATCCACAGCTGACATCACATTCAATGGTGAAAGCCCGAAAGCTTTCCCCCTAAGATCAGGAACAAGACAAGGATGCCGCTTTTACCACTGCTATTCAATATTGTATTAGAAGTTCTTGACAGAGCAATTAGGCAAGAAAAAGAAATAAAGCCTGTCCAAAGTGGGAGGAAGATGACATGATCTTATGTAGAGAAAATCCAAAGGAATCTACAAGAAAACTATTAAAGCTAATAAATGAATTCAGCAAAGTGGTAGGGTACAAGAGCAACACAAAAAGCAATTGTGTTCCTATACACTAGCAATGAACAATCTGAAGAGGAAATTAAGAAAATAATACCACTATAATAGCATTTAAAATAATAAAATATTTAGGAATAAATTTAGCTAAGGATGCAAAAACTTGTATACTGAAAACTACAAAACACTGCTGAGAGTAATTAAAGAAGACCTAACTTAATGACAAAACATTGCATGTTCACAGAATGGAAGAATGAACATTGTTAAAGTGTCAATATTACCCAAAGCAATATAAAACTTCAATGCAATCCCTATTAAAATTCTGGCAGCATTTTTTGCAGATATGGGAAAAGTGATCTTCAATTTCATGTGGAACTGAAAGTGTCCCCAAGTATGCAAAACAATCTTGAAAAAAGAAGAGAAAGGGTTGAAAGATTGACACTTTCTGATTTCAAATTGTATCACAAAGCAACAGTAATCAAAATAGTTTGATACTGGCACAAAGATTGACAAACAGATCAGTGGAACAGAATTCAAAGTACAGAAATAGATCCACACATCTATGGCAAATTGATTTTATTGCTTTTTTGACAAGGGTGCTAAGTATATGCTGTGGTGAAAGAACAGTCTCCTCAACAAGTGGTGTTGGGAAAACTGGATATACATGTGCAGAATAATGCAATTTGATCTCTACCTCACACCATATACAAAAATTAACTCAAAATGGATCCAGGACTATATAAAAGAGATGAAACTATAAAACTCTTAGAATATAAAATAGGGACAAATTCTCATGACCTGGGATTCGGCAATGGAGTCTTAGATATGACACCAAAAGCACGAGCAATGAAAGAAACAATAGATAAATTTGATTTCATCAAAATCAAGAACATTTTTTGCTGAAGGAAATTATCAAGAAAATAAAAGATAATGACAGAATGGGAGAAAATAGTTTCAAACCATATATCAGATAAGGGTTTAATATCCAGAATATATAAAGAACTTCTACTATGCAACAACAAAAATCTCAAACAACCTAATTTAAAAATGGACAAAAAACTTGACTAGACATTTCTCCAAAGATATCCAAATGGCCAATAAGCACAAGCAAAGATGCTCAACAGCATTAACCATTAGGGAAATGCAAATCAAAACCACAATGAGATACCACTTTATACTTACAAGGATGACAATTATTTAAAAAAAAAACAACAAACAACAGAAAATTACAAGTGTTGGAGAGGATGCAGAGAAATTGGAATCCTAATGTATTGTTGGTGGGAATGTAAAATGATGCAGCCACTGTGGAAAACAATTTGGTGTTCCTCAAAAAGTTAAATATAGAATTATCGTATGACCCAGCAATCCTACTTCTAGGTATATACCGAAAGAGAGTGAAAATTGTCACAGATAATTGTACATCAATGTTTACAGCAGCATTATTCACAATAGCCAAAAGCTGGAAACATTCCAAGTATCCATCAACAAATGAATGAATAAACAAAATGTGGTATATATACCCAATGGAATATTATTTGGCCATAAGAAAAAATGAAGTTATGAGACATGCTGCAACATGGAAGAACCTTAAAAACATTACTCCCAGTGAAATAAGCAAGATGCATAAAGATAAAAATTTTAAGTTATCATATCTAAGAATAAATTTCCAGAGAGACAAAGCAGATTAGAGGTTACCGGGAGGAAGGATGGGGGGAGAGGGACGGGAGGAGTATTTGTTAAAACAAACAAATGAACCTAATAGGTATTATTCTAATTTTCTGACCAACAATGTCTGAATGGGATTTCTACTAGTGTATAGTAAAATTTCCCACAACTAATTAAAAGTACTCAAGATACATGAACTATGTCCTTTGCTTAAAAAAACAAAGCTTCACCAACCAGAATTACTTTCAGTGTAACTGAATAAAATGTACAGTACATCCATGAAGCTTGAGGAATAGATTACATGAAAGTTGATGTGGGAAGTTAAGAAACCATGGCTATCATGTTAGAATAGTTTCTGAAATAAGACCAGGAACAAATTCTTCAGAAAAGTGAATGTAATGAAAGAAATGAGCAGACTGAATACTGTGCTCACACTAGGGCCAGGGAAGTAGTTGATTAATGTGTTGGTGGCTTTGCTTCAGGAACAGATCTGGCAGACACCAGAAGATGAGACAAAGACCATGTGGATTTGATTTCATTAAAAGGGTGAGAAAAGTGTGTTCCTGATAAGCACCAGCTCATCCAGCTCCAGAGTACTCCAGCGGCCCTTCTCTCTCTTGGTGTTGAATACTCTTTTGGGTTCCTGAGATTATATTACTAACTTTTGCTGTTTCCTTTTGAACTTTCATGGGTAAATTTTCTTTCTTATTATAACCCACAGACAATCCTAATTCATTGCAAAATTTTGTCAGGACTTTGGTCTTCTATTTTCAGCCACAGGAAACAGGTGGGTGCTGCTCCATTACCTTCAGGTTTTCCTCTTAAAGGTCTACCCCTTGGAGCACTGGCGGCATTTTGTCTCTTTCTAATTCAATAAGATAATTACCTTCTCTAGATAGCACTTTATACCTACTGGAGTGTTTTCACTTGCACTGCCTAACGATTTTCAAAAACTTTTGTGCAGGTGGTATAGGGTGGTTCAGTTGCTTTATTACTGTACAAAATCAGCATAAGAAGGAGTTCAAAGGCAGAGTGCAGGAGAAACAAAAGTTTCCACTTAGAAGTTTCCACTGAAAATATTGGAAGGGATGCTGGGTACTCCTTGTATGTGAGATTGTGATTTGAGTCCATCTGAATTGTATTTTAAGGAACAAGGTGACATTCCTCTCTTTGTGTCTGGACTTGAGAAAATCCAGGCAGCTGACATCTGGGTTACATCTGGGTTACATAGGTAATGAAAATGGACCTCCGTAATGAAAGAGTGGTAAACATTTGCTTCCATGGTCGTCTTGTAAGTACGTCTCCTCAAAAAGACAATGATAATATTTACGGTTCATTGACTTGCATCTATCCCAAGATGAGTCTCCTTAGTATTTTTTAATAGTGGGATCTACGTCAATCTACATTTGTTGCTTCAATCAACCTTTTCTTTTTCATATGAGAATTCATGGTGAAGCCTTAAGGTGATGTCTGTTGGTTTTATTCTTTAAATTTATTTGAGTAAGATCAATTGATAATTGCTCATCTTTTATTGCAAACTGGTTTCTACTTTGTGTAGAAATATATCTGTTTATTGGCCCTACTGTTTGAAGACTACAGGTGTTATGCTTATCATTTATAAATAAAATAGAATCTTATGATTTCAACATTCCTCTCTTTGTGTGCCCAATTTACTTTCTCCAAAATGATGCTCTTAACACACATTATATTTACTTACGAATTTATGTACGTATGGCTACATGTATGCATGAGTATATATGTATGTTTGTTCGTTTATGTGTACATTTATTTTCTAGCCCATCAAAATAGCAGGAGCAGTTTAGAGAAACATTTTAAGTACATTGATTTCTTTAAATGAATAAATTTATGAATACATCAGAATGAAGAAAATAATAGTTTGGGTTTAACTGATGTCAAAGAAGGAAAATATATTCTAAATACCATTCTCTATTGCAGCGAATACAACAGTTTTCATACTAAGGTGATTCAATTTAATTCTAAAACAGGTTGTTTCCTTTAAGATTAAACCCTAAGCAAGAACAATTCCAAGATTAAATTGCAGATGAGCCCTACAAAATGAAATGGAACATTAAGATACATATAGATATAGATATAGATATAGATATAGATATAGATACATGGATTTAGAATGGGAGAGAATGGAGGGGACAAAGTATTTCCTTAAGCTGAATTAACTGGATAATTAAGAATATTTGAAATTTTTCTACTACTATTAGCAACAAATATTTACTATGTGCTAGGCATGAAACTCAATCCTGACATGCATTTTCATGCGTAATCATCACAACAATCCAATTGGCCCCATTGTACTTATAGGAAAATGACATCTAAATTATACAAGGTAAACTTACTATAGGCAAAAACAAGCTCATTCTCCTTCACATTCTAAAATTCCACAATTCCAGCAAAGACAGATTTAAGGGTAAAGATGCTAGCATTCTCCTTGAGGACAAGGACTATAATAGTTTAGTTAGTCTTTACCAAGTAAAAGGATGTTAGTCTTTACCAAGTAAAGGATTAGCACACTAAAAATGTGTTTTAAAGTCTTTACCAAGTAATGGATTAGCATGTTAAAAATGTGTTTTAAAACATCTAAACGCTTTTAATATGCTCACACTTGGTGGTTGCTAGATTTATCTATGTAACAAATTAATTAGTATTTAGTGAGCATTTTTTAATGTGCCATTGCAGTAATAGCTGGAAACTTAAAAAATGTGAGAGGTATGACCTCTCTCCTCAAGGATAATATACTCTAACAAGAAGGGAACATTATAAAATCCCGTAATACACTTCCAACATGTGAGGCATACCTAATAAATGTTAAAAAAGCTAGGAAATACGGGCAAAAATAATTGGGGAAAGCCTGTGATAGAGTTCACAGACTAATTTCAGGAAAGGGGAGTGAAACTGGAAGTAAAGGAGATGGAGGTCAAAATTCTATCCACACTCTAGGAAATCACAATTTTGGGAAACAATGACACATTTCATTTTCCTTAAAGCTTTGAAATCTTAAGCAGTGTATCATACTGATATAGAAGCAACATTTTTAAAAGCCCCTAGTTGAAAAGCCCCAAACTAGACACCAGATACAAAGATAAATATAAAGTGATCTTCTTAATAGTTTATGTAAAGAAGGTTCTCAGAAGAAAATGATGTTGCTAGATACGTGAGAGTTTATATTCCGGGGGGAAGGACAGAGTTGGATGAAGACTTTTTTATTAGAGAAGCTGTAGGTTTACAAAAAAATAATGCATAGAGAGTTCCCATGTACCCCCCAGGCCCCATACATACAGTTTTCTCTATCATTAATACTTTGCATTAGTGTGATACATTAGTGTGGTACATTTGTTACAACTGATGAACCAATATTATTATAATTATATCATCTATAGTCCATAGTTTACATTAGTGTTCATTGTGTTGTACAGTTCTATGGTTTTTTTAAATTTTATTCTGGTAACATATATACAACCTAAAATTTCTCTTTTTGACCATATCCAAATATACAATTCAGTTATGTTAATTACATTCACAACGTTGCACTACCATCACCATGATCCATTACCAAAATTTTTCCATCGCCCCAAACAAGACTTAACCTGTATAAAAAGAAGATAGCATATTGTAGATAGCGAAGTGTGAACTTCCATCATATTTCATGTGTCAGGGAAAGTGCTGAGCTGTATGAGTCAGTGAAGGAAAAAGTTTTCAGTTGGGGTAGTCAGGGAACACTTCATGAAAGAGGCAGAATATGAAACCAGCTTATCCCCTCTCAAATTCCTAACCAATCAGCAGAAGGTTAATGCGATTCAGGCCTGCAAATAAGATCATCAAGCCCGTGTCCACAACTTCTCTGAGTGAGGGGAAAAAGGAAAATTTTCCCTTTGCTGCTTTTCCCCATGACTCATGTGTGTTTCTGCAAAACCTGTTATTGCAACTTGGTTCACAGGCAGACCAATTTTTCCAATTTAAAAAGCCCAGTTAATTATGGGCTATTCAAAATGAGGTAGGTAATACTCAAGGAAGTCCAACAATACATGGCCTTCTAGTTTGCTAAGCTGCCAAAAGCAGATAGCATAAAATGCATTGGCTTTAACTATGGGAAGTTGTTAGCTTACAAGCTTACAGTTTTGAAGCTGTGAAAATGTCCAAATCAAGGCATCATCATCTTCTTCCTGTCGGCCAGCTGCTGGGGATCCTGGACTCCTCTGTCACATGGCAGTCGAGGAGCAGACATGGTGGTATCTGTGGTCTCTCCCTTCTCTTCTGGGTTTCATTGCTTTCAGCTCCTTGCTTCTGTGGCTTTCCCTCTCATGGTCTGGATTTAATTCTCTTAGAAAGGACTCCATAAGAGGGATTAAGACTACCCTGAATGAGGTGGGTCACATCTTAAGTTAAGATCCTACTCACTGAAAGACCCTACTTAACAATGGGTCCACACCCACAGGAATGGATTAACTTTAAGGACATACTTTTCTGGGGTACGTACAGCTTGAAACCATCACACATGGTCACACTACCACATGCTGGCCCCAAGAGTCAGCAGCAGTAGACAAGTAGCTGTTGGCTCGGGGGCCTCTTTAGACAGCTGAACTGGCAGCTTCTCATCTCTTGTACTCGAGTCTCTCCACATTTTTTCCTACTTTCTCAAAGCCTCTAAAGAGAGGGCACAGGGGAAAGGATGATTTGTGATGGTTTCCTAGAAAAGAGAGTTTCTATCTTCTGGATGCCTGCATGCTGGATTGGGTGGCTGCTGGAAGATTCTGATGCTGATTGTGAAAAAGCAGAGCATTTTGAATGTCCCCATCAGACCTGAGCTACCCTTCACAAAGATAACAGCATTTCCTCCTTTCATTGAAACAAAACAAAACAAAGATCTTCATAGACTCTTAGAAGTGGAAGAGGTTGTAGAGGTCATCCCGTCCTCTCACTAACTTTATTGTTGAAGAAATCAAGGCAAAAGGGCCTCTGAGGCTTGCCCAGGACTCAGTAATCCAACTCTAAATGAGGCGCCAAAGAATAAGTCAGAATCAACAGAAAAACAACCTAAATTGTTTTCAGGCCATATTCTGCAATAATCTAAAATACCTTTTTTAGGAAATGTCCCAATTGTTTTATTTTACTTTGCATATGAATTCCTAGGGTTTAGGTGGTTATTGAATAAATCACAGAATGAAACACTAAACACACATATTTCTGAGCATATCACTCAATAGTAATGACCTGAGCAACTTAAAGCATATTTATTCATCCTGTTAAAACAGTTCTTAATACTAGCTATTAAAATTTTTGCAAATTATAAAAATCTGTTCAAAAGAACAAATTGCATTTGGTTAGAGATATAACAAAGATATGAGCAAAGGACAATTACTCCAAAATGGTATTCAGTCATTCATAAGCCCTCCTCCAATTCATGCCATTCCCCCCCCCCCCAAAAAAAATTGGCTTCATTTGAATTGATATTTTATCATAAGGAATTTATTTTTGTCAACAGGATGTTCCTGTTATTTTCAAGTCCTGTAGTTTCAACAACAGGATTTCAGGGCATTGAAATGAAATGGGAACAGTAGAGTAACATTAATTTCTGGGTATAATCATGAATGTGTGAGAAAAATCCATAAAACCGCTTTAAAATATTTAGCCTGTCTCCATGAGCTTTCTGAGTTTCTTTTCATTTTAAAAAAATATAATGCTCTATTATTCAGTAACGATTTTGGTGGGAATCTTAACTTCTTGTCACTGAATTTCTTAATTGTAGAGCTGGGCTGGCCAATATCTTCACAAAAGCTTCCCTTTATGATGGTATACTAATTTGTGTTTTCTTTCTTTTTCGCTCTTTCTTCAAACTAAAAGTTGCATGTGCCACAAAATGGAAATAATTTTTTAAAGATCCTGAAAATTCAAGAGTATGATATGCATGCAATCTGGGAAGGTATCATGTACTTTTAAATGAGAAAATCTGATATGTCAGGGCTGTTCTTTGTAACTCATTTGGAGGCCTATGACTCAGGTATGCAGCAAGTAGTCAGGAGAAATCATCTCTAAATCAATCAAACACTTCCTTTAAGATTCCGCTGCTGCTATCACCAAGAACACAGAGTGGGTTTGGTTATGGGTGGAAATACACAAAAACCCACTACTGTCTGGGACATCCTGAACTGAAGGCAGGAAGAGCATGATGATTTCACAAAAGAGACAGTGAGAACTCAAAGTGTTTATACATGGCAACTTTGAATCAACTAGGCCTGGCTTTGAACCCTGTGTGACTTTGGGTGATTTATGTTCCCTCTCTACACCTCACTATCCTCATTTGTAAAACAGAAATAAAATCTTTTTTGTTTGTTTGTTTCATGTTTGTTGTGAGGAATAAATGAGCAAGTGTAAGGACCTAATAGATGATAGCTGTTATCATCATTAACTTTACCATTTGCTTTGGTTTAATTACTTTGCTGAAACACTAATGCCTACTCATGTGCAGAAATTACCCATGACATATAATCATATTCATATTCTATTTCATATGATACTCAAATATTTGGTTATTATTTCTGATTTTTGCAACAGGAAGTTTATCAGAGATCTTAATCCACAAAGTAATCATAACCTCCGTGATGGTTAATTTTATGGGTCAAATTGGCTAGGTTATGGTGTCCAGTTGTTTGATCAGATACTAACCGACTCATTACTGTGGATATATTCCAAAGAAGGGATTAACATCTACAACCAGTTGACCTTAGGTAAAGGAGATTACCTTACAGAATGTGGGTGGGCCTCATCTAATCAGTCAGAGGTCTTAAAAGCAAGAACTGAGGGTTTCAGAGGGCAGAAGAATTTCTGCCTCATCCTTTCAACATCCACTCTTACCAGAATTTCCAGCTTGCCTCCTCCCCATGGTGAATCCAGAAGATTGAGGAATTCTACATCACCTTTACCAAAGTGTCCAGCCTGCAGCCTGTCCCTAGGACTTGCCAAACTCCCCTGACCCTCATGGTCATGTGAGCCAATTCCTTATAATATATTTCTTAATTTAACTATGTCTATGTCTATGCCTGTCTGTCTGTGTGTCTACATGTCTACACTGTATCTATCTATACATATATCCTGTTGGTTCTGTTTCTCTGGAGAAACCTGTACGATATAACCTCCAAACACTATGTCACACCGTTTCTCAGAAGAGCATGCATTTCCTTCACAGCACTCACGGCAGTGACTTAAATGGGAAAGCTCTGGGTCAGTGTTCAGCCATTTAAAGCAAGAAAGACAATCTTAAAAAAAAGAAAAAAAGTGCATGTTTAATCTCCATTTGATTCTGCTTCAATAAATCCTGGATCTGAAAGCACAGAAAGATGAGGTGGTGATTAAATCTTCATGTTAGGATGTATACTACTTAACTATTCAGGGATGTGTTTCTCTGTGGTTGCTGTTTTGGAGAGTAGGGACACACTCAGTGGCCTCTACTACTATGACTAAGCTGCTATTTTCAAAGTTACCTTACCGTACTTAGAATTCTGAAGAAATGTGCTAAGAAATAAACGAGATGAGAATTGAGGGTGACATTTGTTACTCAAAAGATCTGATATCAAAATGATTTGCACAGTCTTGGGAGAGCTGCACTCCCTTTCCCAGACAATGGCAAGGAAAGGACAATGCTGAAAAATTTCTCAGCTTTGTTTCCTGTTGGCCCAGGAATCATCTGTGCTCTTAAAAGGGAAACACGGTTTGAAATTTTCAGGAAGACAGCATAATTATGATTAATCTTTGTTCCTCTGGGGCTATAAAACATTCAAGGCCAAAGATCTGTGTATGCGCCTTGGATGCAGGAGGTTGCGATGGGGGTGGTTCAGAATTAATGATGGCATAGAATTAAAATACAGGCTCAAATGGCCCAAAGATACAAAGACTGTGTATTTTACTAATTTTAGGAGCAGGGTCTAGAGAGAGAGACATATTTTACAACACCTTCAATACAGGCCATGTGAGGATTATTATAGAGGAAAGACCAAGACAGCTACCTTATAAGAATTTCAAAAGAACCTCAGACAACCCAGGAATCACAGCTACATCAGGAAGGAAGCAGTTACTGAGCCAATGTTCTCTTTTCAGGATCTCTCAATCCAATGAAAATGACAAGGTATGACCCATACAATCAAAGCTGACTAGTGGGAGTGGAGCCTGGGAAGTGGAGTATGGGTAAAATAATTCACCGCCTCCTGAAAAATTCCACTTTCCTTTAGTAGCCTGTGACTAATCAAAACAACTTAAAAAAGCACTAATATTGGTTAAAAATAACAATATGGAAGAAGCACTATTTCAGTGGGGCAAAAGAGGCCTTTGATAGGTACCTCCTGCCCCAAATCTTTCAATGTAAAGCCATCCTTTAGTAATAAATAAAAATTGCAAAGAAACTATAGCTGGAATATGACATAGACATCTTTAACAAGACATAAGATATTTAAGATACCTTTTGGATGACACCAGCTAGACTTTCCTGATAGCCCTGCAGCAGTATAGCCGATCAGCATGCAGATATCTATCTCTATAACAAAATATGGCAGAGCATCTCCTTTTTATTAACACTATTAACAAAAATACAGCACAGACTACTACAATCCATTCAATAAATGCTACTACAATGCAATTTTTGAAATTTAGATTCTTAAATAGGTCTTTTTCAGGAGGTTCAAGAAAACATACAGCAACCAGGCTAGTATGCAAGCTAAAATCAAATGCCCTAAAGATTCTTTGTAAATGCCCTTCTTCAATTCTCATTAAGATGTACCCCAGAGACATTGATAATATTTGTATTTGCTTAGAGTTCCAAGTGGAGAACTGTCTCTGCCCTTCCTTGAATGAAGCATGGATAGGAGGAAGGACGGAAGGAAAAGAGGAGGAAAGAAGGAAGAAAAGATAGGAGGGAAGAAAGGAAGGAAAGAAGGAAGGGAAGAGAAGGAAGAGGAAGGAGCGAAGGAGGGAGGAAGAGAAAGAAAGGAAGGAGGCTGCGTAGTAGTTCCTGCATGAGGTTCTGTCTTTCTTCCCTGCGGGCTGTTCTTTCTCCTTTCGTTTGCTTCGTCTCCTCCCCCTGCCTTGCCTCCGTCCTTCCTTCCTTTTTCTTTCTTTCTGTTGCGTTGTCCCTACCCATCTTCCACCTGCATGTTCTATAGCTTGGTGCAATCATTATCAAAGAAAGTGCTAAGTCATGGGTAAATAAATCAACTAGTACATCTCAGTCTATGGTTAGGCAAAGTGTTTAGGATATCCTTTCATCTTTTCTATGAAAGAAGCTTTTATAAACTAAACATCAGGCCAAGTACTGATGACATCATAATGAGATTCTCACTGTTGTAAGAAAAAATCAAATTATCATTAAAAAAAGAAGGATGCTGGACATCATTCTCAGAACCAGAATATTTTTAAAATATGGATTTAATCAGAATCCTCCAGTTCATGGTTTGAAGTTCAATATTAGAAAATTAGGTTGTGCATTTCTGGACACCATAAGGCTCTTTCAGAGCTTTGGGATTCCACACCCCATGCTAGATGTTGCATTAGGTACTTCTGAATATACATTTAATTTAATCCTCATGACAAATCCATAAAACAAGCATCATTATCTCCATGATTCATTCTTTCATTCAATGAATATTTATTGAGCACCTACCACATATGTACAGGACTGTTCAAGGTGCTAGGGATAGAGCAGTGAACAATAATGACCAAAAAAATGTTCTTGTCTTCCTGGAGCTCACAATCTCCTGGATTCTGCTTTTTTGAAATTATTTTCAATCTTTTCTTGTCCTGAAGCTAAGTTATTAGAAAGACAATTAAAAAAATACGAATCCCTCTTAAACCACAGCTGGAATCTAACACAGACACATGAGAGGTAGAAGATAGGCCAATACTCAAATAAATATAAACTACATCTGATGTGATAATGTCATAACAGAAAATAAATAGATAAGGTCACTATGAAGAGCTTAGAATTGCTAATTTTATGTAATATGGTCTGAGTATAAAGTCCCCCGTTAAGAGGTAAAATTGAGACTCTCTACTACCAAATCAGTGAACTAGACTATTGATATCTTTCAGAAAAAATGAAAAAAGATGTAGCAAATTAATACTCCAGTATTCTTATCAACATGCTATTGCCCTAAACAAATTAATGCTAATCCAGAAATGGCATGATACCATCCAAGGAATACCTCACACAACCAGGAAAAAAATTCCTATCCTTTTATCTCTACATCTTAAAGACCCTCTTGGTCACTATATGTACCCAAATCGGTTATGGCTAATTATTTTTCTATTTCTTTATCAGCAGGATCTGGAGGAAATCTGGAATTCTCCCTGGAAGACCAGTATATGACTCATATCAGTGGAATAACTGTATTTGCATATCTAGTAAAGCTGTAGATTTTTATGAGGTGTTTCTAGACCTCATATGTTGTATTATTATTCCCACGTACACCCAGTTGTTTCCTTCACCTGAAGCACTCTCCCTTCAAAACTAATCAAAAGACACCAGTGATTCACTTAGAATTTGGCTGAGGCTGACATTTTTTTCTATCTTTATTGGAAATCATTTCATTTGGTTATAGGCATCCCTTAAATTCTAGTATTTGCCTAAACCAAGCTATCCAGTAATTACCCCAAATAATATAATTGGTTATGATTCTGAATATGTATCAGTAATATTCCATGTGTGGCCATTTAAGTGTTGTATATACATATTTGCTTTATTATTTAACCTGATTTATTTATTCCAAATGGTCTCCCTAGTTCCAAGCAGACTGCCACAAGGAAGTTATACAAGTCAGACTTCGAAAACTGCTGGCATAATTTGCTAGTGATTTTAAGTGTGAAAAGTCCAGTAAGTCTAGATTATATAATTTCTTCAAAAGAATGGAGGAAGCATTATGTATCATCAATGCATTTAAATAGAACAGTAGGTCTGACAAATCCATAAGCAAACACATGAATTTTGAGAATCATATCCAGAAATCACTGAATATTTGGATATAGATGAGCTGGAAGAAAATTGAAAATCCTAAGCATTCCACTTTCTAGAATAATCTTCCACCTTCTACTGCCATTATCAGTGATGTATCATCATCATCTCAAAAAATCATTTTGGAATAAATAATAAATGGAAATTAATTATACAGCATTACATTAATGCTAATTTTGAATATATTGTGTCATTATTTCCTTTATTTAGTGTGTCATAGCAATTATTTTATGAACATTAAAATAGAAAAAAAATTTCCCCCACTCAATTTGCCTCCTTCATTCTTCACTGATTATTCTAAGTTTGGTGAGAGGGGTCGCATTCTTATCTTATGCTTTCAAAATAGATAACAAATTGAGGATAATTTAATTATTTTCTACTAAGGCTGTAGATAGACCAGGGCTGTATCATATTAACTCTAAGGTACGTGAGAAAGGTTTAATAGTTTACTTAGAAATTATTCTGAAGGCTCTAAACCATACCACTCTTTAAAATGTATTTTGATAAAACAAATAATTAGCAATCAATTCAGAGCAGTGGTCTAGAATTAATCTGTTTTATTTTTATGCAAAAGCAGAATGTACTTATAGACAGTTACGTGAAAGTCATACCAACAAGCCTAACTTTTTGAATAATGAGTTTACAATTCAGTCACCATTATCCACCTGGGGATGGCTTACTGGAATTGCAGGCAAAGCTCCTGAAGTAGAATAAACCTCCATTAATGTTGGCTAAATATTGAAGATGCAAAGAAGCTGTGGATTTTTTTGTTTTTCATTTTTTAAATCATTTTTTAAAAGTACATAGGCCGTGTTATTAAATGGAAGTTTTGGTCAAGACCGTAAGGTATCAGATATCAAAGTAAGTTCAGAACACAGAAAACCTTGTAAAACTTGTGAAACCATGCGGCTGAGAACAGGCTAGATATCACTTAAAACCTTCTTGTGTCATGGGTATTAAACAGTCAGGGAGAGGGAGAAATGAAAACATGTGGAAAGGGGATTTTTTTTTTTTTTTTTTTTTAAAGAAAGCAAGCTGTAATTGGGCTGTGTAGCGCTACATGTGACCCCTGAAGTTGTGGGGGAATGGAGAGTTCTGCTGTGACAGCCATTTGAAAAACTGAAAAGATGAGAAACAGGCTGGCTTGGCACTGTTTAGTGGACTAGAAATATCATGAGGTTTGCTAAGGTTTTACCCAGTGGCAGAAGATTTCTTTTGGTGACATTATAAAGAATCAGTGAGTGGCAAAATAGTATTGTTTTATGAGTGGATCCTATGAATCCTAACATGTTAGTAACATGTGAAGGGGGAAAAACTTGATAGCTAGGGTTAATGGTCAGAAATAAACATTAGTTATTTTAGATTATCTGTTTTTCTTATTCCTTTGCTTTGTTTTGTTTGAAATGTTGTGTTTTTTTGTTGTTGTTTGTTTGTTGTTTTAATTTTGACAAAGTTAAAAAGAAAAAGAAAAAGAAAATTAATCTAATTTACCATAGTAAGAGAATAAAGGCGAATAACCATTGGCTCATCTCCATGCAGAAAAAGCATTTAAAAAATTCAACACCAATGATGATAAAATCTCTCAGTGAATTAGGAATATAAGGTGTGGTGATTTGAAGCCGCATATACCCCATAAAATGAAAGAAAGAAAGAAGGAAGGAAGGAAGGAAGGAAGGAAGGAAGGAAAGAAAGAAAGAAAGAAAGAAAACAAAGAAAAGAAAGAAAGGGAAGCAGCCTTATTTATCAGATCAGTGTACATCAGAGACAATTGTTTGGTTTCATGTAAGGTTCTTAGTGAGCAACTAAACATGTTTGGTGATACTATCTTTTTTTTTTTTTTTTTTTTTAATCTTCATTTTATTGAAATATATTCACATACCACACAGTCATACAAAACAAATCGTACATTCGATTGTTCACAGTACCATTACATAGTTGTACATTCATCACCTAAATCAATCCCTGACACCTTCATTAGCACACACACAAAAATAACAAGAATAATAATTAGAGTGAAAAAGAGCAATTGAAGTAAAAAAGAACACTGGGTACCTTTGTCTGTTTGTTTCCTTCCCCTATTTTTCTACTCATCCATCCATAAACTAGACAAAGTGGAGTGTGGTCCTTATGGCTTTCCCAATCCCACTGTCACCCCTCATAAGCTACATTTTTATACATCTGTCTTCGAGATTCATGGGTTCTGGGTTGTAGTTTGATAGTTTCAGGTATCCACCACCAGCTACCCCAATTCTTTAGAACCTAAAAAGGGTTGTCTAAAGTGTGCGTAAGAGTGCCCACCAGAGTGACCTCTCGGCTCCTTTTGGAATGTCTCTGCCACTGAAGCTTATTTCATTTCCTTTCACATCCCCCTTTTGGTCAAGAAGATGTTCTCCGTCCCACGATGCCGGGTCTACATTCCTCCCCGGGAGTCATATTCCACGTTGCCAGGGAGATTCACTCCCCTGGGTGTCTGATCCCACGTAGAGGGGAGGGCAGTGATTTCACCTTTCAAGTTGGCTTAGCCAGAGAGAGAGGGCCACATCTGAGCAACAAAGAGGCATTCGGGAGGAGGCTCTTAGGCACAACCATAGGGAGGCCTAGCCTCTCCTTTGCAGCAACCGTCTTCCCAAGGGTAAAACTTATGGTAGAGGGCTCAACCCATCAAACCACCAGACCCCTATGTCTGTGGTCATGTTAACAACCATGGAGGTGGGGTAGGCGAATACCCCTGCATTCTCCACCGGCTCCTCAAGGGGGCACTACATTGGTGATACTATCTTAACAACTATAAGTCTGTAGAGTATTTCACGGTTTACAAAAAGCACTTTCACACACATTCTTTACCCTTCTGGATAGGCAGAGCTGATACTTATTACCCCTCTTACAAAGACAAAGAAACTATTTGGTTAAGAAACTTGCCTAAAGTTGGTAAATGGTGAAACTAGAGCTCAAATCTAGATTTCTGTACTCCCAGATCAGTATTATTTTACGGTCACCAAATATTGACAGATGACATTTCAGATGGGTCTTTCTCACACTGAATTCTATTAGAAGTGGTTTGACCACAGGCCCATATATTTTGGCTGCTTCCTTCTAATTTCCATGAAATTTTTCTTGGATCCTTAAAAGAATATCTCCCTATACAGATTTAGCTCGAGAGGATTTCTTTTATGTCTGACCAAAAGACTTTTAACTAGTTATACTCATTAGTAACATTTTTAAAGATTTACATACTTGCCAATTTACTAAAGTATATGTCTAGTATTCACTGGAAAACCTGAATAGACAGGTGAGGAATCCAGTTAGAGGACGGTGATACGTACATTTGTAAAGTGTCAATAAACTGACAATACGTTTTCTGCCCATTGCTGATCCCTGGTTTGAACCATCTGCTGTGGCCCTTCTTCCATACTATTTTGCCCACTTTTATCTTTGCTCCTGCTATGCTTCATGTATGCAATGTCTTCCCCTCCTTCCACTCTACCTACTATGATGCTTTTCAACCTTTAATACTTGGCTAAAGCATCACTCTCTCCTCAAGTCCTTCTCTGACCATTTCCTCCCACAATGATCTTTCACTCAACTGAATTTCTGTAGCACTAATGATTAACTGATTGGTACTGATCTCTTACTGCTTTTGTGCCTTTATTCTCCAAGCAGATGATAAGCTTTTCAAAACAAGGTTTCAGCTTATGCATTTTTGTATCCTTCTCAATGCTAAACATATTGGCACATGATAAAGGCTCAAGAAACAAGGAACATTTGTTCTTTGATCTTATGGTGCTCAGTCTGTACTTAAATGAGATTTCAAAAGGCAAAGTCAATTTATTTTTATTTGAAAATACTGAAATAACAATATCAAAGCAAACGCAATTCTGGTGTGGGTTTGGTGTTCTATTTTTTTGACACCCCCATTTTTACTTAACCCTGCTTAGATAAGATTAAAGTACCTTTGATTTTTTTCCTTTGTGATATGGTCCAGAGCAAAGCAACAGCTTTAACTACAATTCTTTGTTGAATTATTTGGAATTGAAAAGGAGAAAATACTTTTAAAAGTAATTCTGAAAAAAAAAAATACATACTAAGTGATTACTACTTAAAAAACTGACTCTTTCTTTACTAGCAATAGAAAGCATTGCCATCTTTGTGTTTAAAGAAATGTCTTATCTTTTAACTTACACCGTTTTTCTTTTCCTCTTTCAAGCATATGTTAAACTTAATGGAGATTTAAAATAAAATTGACTCTGAGAAGATGAAATAAAGGTCAGAATTATGTTGTGAATCCTACAGACACTCTTGAGTGTTGGTTGTGAGCTTGGTGTTCTTCATTTATTGCAAGCATAACATAAAACCTAAAAATGAAATCATCTAATTCATTTTGGAGTTATTGTGATTATTTTGGGCTCCAGAGAATTCTGATAGTAAGATCCAAGTATCTATAGAAATGCATTCTGATGTAAATATCATTTTTCCCCTTTATTAGAGAACTGTGAGTTTACAGAAAGATCAAGCATAAACGACAGAATTACTGTATACCACACTATTCTTAACACATTGCATTGGTGTGGAACATTTGTTACAATTGATGAAAGCACATTTTTATAATTGTACTATTAACTATAGTCCATAGTTTAAGTTAGGGTTCACTGTTTGTGTATTGCAGTTCCGTGGATTTTTTTTTTTTAATTTTTATTTTGTTACCATACAGCCTAACATCTCCCCTTTTAATCACATTCAGATATACATTACAGAGCTGTTATTAATGTTCATAATGTTATGCTACCGTCACCACCACCCATTACCAAAATGTTTCCATCATTCCAAATGGGAACACTGTGCATTTTAAGTGTAACTTCCCATTTCCTATCCCTATCCCATCCCCTGGCAACCTATATTCTAAATTCTGACTCTATGAGTTTGCTTATTTTAATTGTTTCATATGAGTGAGATCATACAATATTTGTCTTTATTTCAGTCAACATATTGTCTTCAAGATTCATCAATGTTGACACTTGTGCTTTGAGTATAAAGTCTAAGAAACCAATTTTAATAAGCAAATCCAAAGGCTATTGAGGTCTCTAAAATCTAACAAGATCCTATTCACACTTTAAAACTTTTTTAGACTAGAGGCGGGGCAAGATGGCAGATTGGTGAGCTGTATGTTTTAGTTACTCCTCCAGGAAAGTAGGTAGAAAGCCAGGAACTGCGTGGACCGGACACTGCAGAGCAATCTGACTTGGGGCATACTTCATACAACACTCATGAACACGTCGAACTGCTGAGATCAGCGAAATCTGTAAGTTTTTGTGGCCAGGGGACCCGCGACCCTCCCTGCCAGGCTCAGTCCCTTGGGAGGAGGGGCTGTCAGCTCCGGGAAGGAGAAGGGAGAACTGCAGTGGCAGCTCTTATTGGAAACTCATTCTACTGATCCCAACTACAACCATAGATAGACTGAGATCAGACACCAGAGAATCTGAGAGCAGCCAGCCCAGCAGAGAGGAGACAGGCATAGCAAAAAACAGCAAGAAAAACTCCAAAATAAAAGCAGAGGATTTTTGGAGTTCTGGTGAACATAGAAAGGGAAGGGCAGAGCTCAGGCCCTGAGGCTCATATGCAAATCCCAAAGAAAAACTGATCTCTCTGCCCCCTGGATCTTTCCTTAATGGCCCTAATTGCTCTGTCTCTTAGCATTTCAATAACCCATTAGATCTGCAAGGAGGGCATTTTTTTTTTCTTTTTCTTTTTCTGTTTCTAAAACAATTACTCTAAGAAGCCCCATAGAGAAAGCCTCAAAGACTTGCAATTTGGGCAGGTCAAGACAAGAGCAAAACTAAGAGAGCTCTGAGACAAAAGGCAATAATCCAGTGGCTGAGAAAATTCACTAAACACCACAACTTCCCAAGAAAAGGGGGGTGTCCACTCACAGCCATCATCCTGGTGGACAGGAAACACTCCTGCCCGTCTCCAGCCCCATAGCCCAGAGATGCACCAGACAACCCAGTGTGACGGAATTGCTTCAAATAACATGCACACACCACAAAACTGGGCATGGACATTAGCCTTCCCTGCAGCCTCAGCTGGTTGTCCCAGAGTTGGGAAGGTAGAGCAGTGTGAATTAACAAAGCCCCATTCAGCCATCATTTCAGCAGACTGGGAGCCTCCCTACACAGCCCAGCAGCCCAGAACCGCCCTGGGGGGATGGTACTCACCTGTGACATAGCACAGTCATCCCTCAACAGAGGACCAGGGGTGCACAGCCTGGAAGAGGGACCCACTCGCAAGTCTCAGGAGCCATACGCCAATACCAAGGACTTGTGGGTCAGTGGCAGAGACAAACTGTGGCAGGACTGAACTGAAGTATTAGACTATTGCAGCAGCTTTAAAACTCCAGGAACACCAGGGAGATTTGATTGTTAGAGCCACCCCCCTCCCTGACCACCCAGACACACGCCCCATATACAGGGTGGGCAACACCAACTACACACGCAAGCTTGGTACACCAATTGCACCCTACAAGACTCACTCTCCCACTCACCACAAAGGCAAAGCAGGGGAGAACTGGCTTGTGGAGAACAGGTGGCTTGTGGATGCCACCTGCTGGTTAGTTACAGAAAGTGTACTCCACGAAGCTGTAGATCTGATAAATTAGAGATAAGGACTTCAATTGGCCTACAAATCCTAAAAGAACCCTATCAGGTTCAGCAAATGCCAAGAGGCCAAAAACAACAGAAAATTATAAAGCATATGAAAAAACAGATGATATGGATAACCCAAGCCCAAGCACCCAAATCAAAAGATCAGAAGAGACACAGTCAATAGAGCAACTAATCAAAGAACTAAAGATGAACAATGAGACCATAGCATGGGATACAAAGGTATCAAGAAGACCCTAGAAGAGCATAAAGAAGACATTGCAAGACTAAATAAAAAATAGATGATCTTATGGAAATTAAAGAAACTGCTGACCAAATTAAAAAGATTTTGGATACTCATAGTACAAGACTAGAGGAAGTTGAACAATGAATCAGTGACCTGGAAGATGACAGAATGGAAAATGAAAGCACAAAAGAAAGAATGGGGAAAAAAATTGAACAAATCGAAATGGACCTCAGGGATATGATAGATCATATAAAACGTCTGAATATAAGACTCATTAGTGTTCCAGAAGGGGAAGAAAAGGGTAAAGGTCTAGGAAGAGTATTCAAAGAAATTGTTGGGGAAAACTTCCCAAATCTTCTAAACACCATAAACATACAAATCATAAATGCCCAGCGAACTCCAAATAGAATAAATCGAAATAAACCCACTCCGAGACATATTCTGATCACACTGTCAAACACAGAAGAGAAGGAGCAAGTTCTGAAAGCAGCAAGAGAAAAGCAATTCACCACATACAAAGGAAACAGCATAAGACTAAGTAGTGACTACTCAGCAGCCACCATGGAGGCGAGAAAACAGCAGCACGATATACTTAAAATTCTGAGTGAGAAAAATTTCCAACCAAGAATACTTTATCTAGCAAAGCTTTCCTTCAAATTTGAGGGAGACCTTAAATTTTTCACACACAAACAAATGCTGAGAGAATTTGCTAACAAGAGACCTGCCCTACTGGAGATACTAAAGGGAGCCCTACAGACAGAGAAACAAAGAAAGGACAAAGACACTTGGAGAAAGGTTCAGTACTAAAGAGATTTGGTATGGGTACATTAAAGGATATTAATAGAGAGAGGGGAAAAATATATACGACAAACATAAACCAAAGGATAAGATGGCTGACTCAAGAAATGCCTTCACAGTTATAACGTTGAATGTAAATGGATTAAACTCCCCAATTAAAAGATATAGATTTGCAGAATGGATTAAAAAAAATGAATCATCAATATATTGCATACAAGAGACTCATCGTAGACACAGGGACACAAAGAAATTGAAAGTGAAAGGATGGAAAAAAATATTTCATGCAAGCTACAGCCAAAAAAAAAGCAGGTGTAGCAATATTAATCTCAGATAAAATAGACTTCAAATGCAGGGATGTTTTGAGAGACAAAGAAGGCCACTACATACTAATAAAAGGGGCAATTCAACAAGAAGAAATAACAATCGTAAATGTCTATGCACCCAATCAAGGTGCCACAAAATACATGAGAGAAACACTGGCAAAACTAAAGGAAGCAATTGATGTTTCCACAATAATTGTGGGAGACTTCAACACATCACTCTCTCCTATAGATAGATCAACCAGACAGAAGACCAATAAGGAAATTGAAAACCTAAAAAATCTGATAAAAGAATTAGATTTAACAGACATATATAGAACATTACATCCCAAATCACCAGGATACACATACTTCTCTAGTGCTCATGGAACTTTCTCCAGAATAGATCATATGCTGGGACATAAAACAAGCCTCAATAAATTAAAAAAGATTGAAATTATTCAAAGCACATTCTCTGACCACAATGGAATACAATTAGAAGTCAATAACCATCAGAGACTTAGAAAATTCACAAATACCTGGAGGTTAAACAACACATTCCTAAACAATCAGTGGGTTAAAGAAGAAATAGCAAGAGAAATTTCTAAATATATAGAGACAAATGAAAATGAAAACACAACATACCAAAACCTATGGGATGCAGCAAAAGCAGTACTAAAGGGGAAATTTATAGCACTAAACACAGATATTAAAAAGGAAGAAAGAGCCAAAATCAAAGCACTAATGGATTAACTGAAGAAGCTAGAAAATGAACAGCAAACCAATCCTAAACCAAGTAGAAGAAAAGAAATAACAAGGATTAAAGCAGAAATAAATGACATAGAGAACAAAAAAAGATAGAGAGAATAAATATCACCAAAAGTTAGTTCTTTGAGAAGATCAACAAGATTGACAAGCCCCTAGCTAGACTGACAAAATCAAAAAGGGAGAAGACCCATATAAACAAAATAATGAATGAAAAAGGTGACATAACTGCAGATCCTGAAGAAATTAAAAAAATTATAAGAGGATACTATGAACAACTGTATGGCAACAAACTGGATAATGTAGAGGAAATGGACAATTTCCTGGAAACATATGAACAACCTAGACTGACCAGAGAAGAAATAGAAGACCTCAACCAACCCATCACAAGCAAAGAGATCCAATCAGTCATCAAAAATCTTCCCACAAATAAATGCCCAGGGCAAGTGGCTTCACAGGGGAATTCTACCAAACTTTCCAGAAATAACTGACACCAATCTTACTCAAACTCTTTCAAAACATTGAAGAAAATGGAACACTACCTAACTCATTTTATGAAGCTAACATCAATCTAATACCAAAACCACGCAAAGATGCTACAAGAAAGGAAAACTACCGGCCATTCTCCCTAATGAATATAGATGCAAAAATCCTCAACAAAATACTTACAAATAGAATCCAAAGACACATTAAAAAAATCATACACCATGACCAAGTGGGGTTCATTCCAGGCATGCAAGGATGGTTCAACATAAGAAAATCAATCAATGTATTACAACACATTAACAATTCGAAAGGGAAAAATCAAATGATCATCTCAATAGATGCTGAAAAAGCATTTGACAAAATCCAACATCCCTTTTTGATAAAAACACTTCAAAAGGTAGGAATTGAAGGAAACTTCTTCAATATGATAAAGAGCATATATGAAAAACCCACAGCCAGCATAGTACTCAATGGTGAGAGACTGAAAGCCTTCCCTCTAAAATCAGGAAGAAGACAAGGATGCCCGCTGTCACCACTGTTATTCAACATTGTGCTGGAAGTGCTAGGCAGGGTAATCCGGCAAGACAAAGAAGTAAAAGGCATCCAAATTGGAAAAGAAGAAGTAAAACTGTCATTATTTGCAGATGATATGATCTTATATCTGGAAAACCCTGAGAAATCGAAAGACACAAGCTACTAAAGCTAATAAACAAATTTAGCAAAATAGTGGGATACAAGATTAATGCACATAAGTCAGTAATGTTTCTATATGCTAGAAATGAACAAACTGAAGAGACACTCAAGAAAAAGATACCATTTTCAATAGCAACTACAAAAATCAAGTACCTAGGAATAAACTTAACCAAAGATGTAAAAGACCTATACAAAGAAAACTACATAACTCTACTAAAAGAAATAGAAGGGGACCTTAAAATATGGAAAAATATTCCATGCTCATGGATAGGAAGGCTGAATGTCATTAAGACGTCAGTTCTACCCAAACTCATCTACAGATTCAATGCAATCCCAATCAAAATTCCAACCTACTTTGCAGACTTGGAAAAGCTAGTTATCAAATTTATTTGGAAAGGGAAGATGCCTCGAATTGCTAAAGACACTCTAAAAAAGAAAAACGAAGTGGGAGGACTTACACTCCCTGACTTTGAAGCTTATTATAAACCCACAGTTGTCAAAACAGCACGGTACTGGCACAAAAATAGACATATAGATCAATGGAACCAAATTGAGAATTTGGAGATAGACCCCCAGATCTATGGCTGACTGATCTTTGATAAGGCCCCCAAAGTCACTGAACTGGGTCATAATGGTCTTTTCAACAAATGGGGCTGGGGGAACAATAATCCATATCCAAAATAATGAAAGAAGACTCCTACCTGACACCCTACACAAAAATTAACTCAAAATGGACCAAAGATCTCAATATAAAAGAAAGTACCATAAAACTCCTAGAAGATAATGTAGGAAAACATCTTCAAGACCTTGTATTAGGCGGCCACTTCCTAGACTTTACAGCCAAAGCACAAGCAACAAAAGAAAAAATAGATAAATGGGGGCTCCTCAAGCTTAGAAGTTTCTGTACCTCAAAGGAATTTCTCAAAAAGGTAAAGAGGCAGCCAACACAATGGTAAAAAATTTTTGGAAGCCATGTATCTGACAAAAGACTGATATCTTGCATATACAAAGAAATCCTACAACTCAATGATGATAGTACAGACAGCCCAATTATAAAATGGGCAAAAGATATGAAAAGACAGTTCTCTGAAAAGGAAATACAAATGGCCAAGAAACACATGAAAAAATGTTCAGCTTCACTAGCTATTAGAGAGATGCAAATTAAGACCACAATGAGATACCATCTAACACCTATTAGAATGGCTGCCATTAAACAAACAGGAAACTACAAATGCTGGAGGGGATGTGGAGAAACTGGGACTCTTATTCATTGTTGGTGGGACTGTATAATGGTTCAGCCACTCTGGAAGTCAGTCTGGCAGTTCCTTAGAAAACTAGAAATAAAGTTACCATTCGATCCAGCGATTGCACTTCTCAGTATATACCCGGAAGATCGGAAAGCAGTGACACGAACAGATATCTGCACGCCAATGTTCATAGCAGCATTATTCACAATTGCCAAGAGATGGAAACAACCCAAATGTCCTTCAACAGATGAGTGGATAAGTAAAATGTGGTATATATGCATGATGGAATACTACATGGCAGTAAGAAGGAACAATCTCGTGAAACATATGACAACATGGATGAACGTTGAAGACATAATGCTGAGCAAAATAAGCCGGGCACAAAAAGAGAAATATTATATGCTACCACTAATGTGAACTTTGAAAAATGTAAAACAAATGGTTTATAATGTAGAATGTAGGGGAACTAGCAATAGAGAGAAATTAAGGAAGGGGGAACAATAATCCAAGAACAGATAAGCTATCATGGGTAAATTTAACGTTCTGGGAATGCCCAGGAATGACTATGGTCTGTTAATTTCTGATGAGTATAGTAGGAACAAGTTCACAGAAATGTTGCTATATTAGGTAACTTTCTTGGGGTAGAGTAGGAACATGTTGGAAATAAAGTAGTTATCTTAGTTAGTTGTCTTTTTCTTACTCCCTTGTTATGGTGTCTTTGAAATTTTCTTTTATTGTATGTTTTTTTTTAATTATTTTTTTTTTTAATTTTTTCATTTTTCATACAGTTGATTTAAAAAAAAAAATTAAGAAAAGCAAGGAAAAAAACATGTAGAGCCCCCTTCAGGAGCCAGTGGAGAATGCAGGGTTATTGGCCTACCCCACCTCGATGGTTGCTAACATGACCACAGACATAGGGGACTGGTGGTTTGATGGGTTGAGCCCCCTACCACAGGATTTACCCTTGGGAAGATGGTTGCTGCAAAGGAGAGGCTAGGCCTCCCTATAATTGTGCCTAAGAGCCTCCTCCCGAATGTCTCTTTGTTGCTCAGATGTGGCCCTCTCTCTCTCTACCTAAGCCAACTTGAAAGGTGAAATCACTGCCCTCCCCCCTAAGTGGGATCAGACACCCAAGGGAGTGAATCTCCCTGGCAACGTGGAATATGACTCCCGGGGAGGACTATAGACCCAGCATCATGGGATGGAGAACATCTTGTTGACCAAAAGGGGGATGTGAAAGGAAATGAAATAAGCTGCAGTGGCAGAGAGATTCCAAAAGGAGCCGAGAGGTCACTCTGGTGGGCACTCTTACGCATAATTTAGACAACCCTTTTTAGGTTCTAAAGAATTGGGGTAGCTGGTGGTAGATACCTGAAACCATCAAACTACAACCCAGAACCCATGAATCTCGAAGACAATTGTATAAAAATGTAGCTTATGAGGGGTGACAATGGGATTGGGAAAGCCATAAGGACCACAGTCGCCTTTGTCTAGTTTATGGATGGATGAGTGGAAAAATAGGGGAAGGAAACAAACAAACATCAGACAAAGGTACCCAGTGTTCTTTTTTACTTCAATTGCTCTTTTTCACTTTAATTATTATCCTTGTTATTTTTGTGTGTGTGCTAATGAAGGTGTCAGGGATTGATTTAGGTGATGAATGTACAACTGTGTAATGGTACTGTGAACAATCGAATGTACGATTTGTTTTGTATGACTGCGTGGTATGTGAATATATGTCAATAACATGAAGATTTAAAAAATTAAAAAAAAAAAACTTTTTAAAAAACATATTTGACTTATGGAAGAGTTGCAAGCATAGTTCAGAAATCTCATATACTCTTCATCCAGCTTCCCCTAATGTTAATGTGTCAGAACTTCATTCCTTTTTATGGCTGAATAATAATCCATTGTATGTATATAACACCTTTTATTTATCCACACATTCGTTAATTGACACTTGGATTGCTTACAGCTTTTGGCAATTGTGAATAATGCTGCTATGAACATTGGTGTGCGAATATCTGAGGCCCTGATTTCAGTTCTTCTGGGTATATACTTAGTAGTGGGATTGCCAGGACACAAGGTAATTCTACAATAGCTTTCTGAGGAACTGCCAAACTGTCTTCTACAGGAGCTGCACCATTTTACATTGCTATCAGCAATAAATGAGTGTTCCTGTTTCTCAGCATTTGTAATTCTCCATTTTTTAAACAGCAGCCATTCTAATGGGTGAAATGGTGCTCATTGTGGTTTCGATTTGCGTTTCCCTCATGGCTAATGATACTGAGCATCTTTTCACGTGCTTTATGGTCAATTGTATATCATCTTTAGAAAGATGTATATTCAAGTCTTTTGTCTGTTTTTAAATTTGGTTGTCTTTTTGTTAAGGTGAAGGATTTCTTTATATATTCTGGATATTATAGCTTTATTGAATATGTGGTTTCCAGATATTTTCTCCCATTTTGTAGGTCATCATTTTACTTTCATGATAAAGTCCTTTGAGATGCAAAGGTTCTAAATTTTAATGAGGTCCCATTTGTTTATTTATTTATTTTTCTTTTTTTGCTTGTGCTTTGGGTGTAAAGTCTAAGAAACCATTGCCCAACACAAGGTCCTGAAACTACTTCCCTAAATTTTCTTCTAGGAGTTTGATAGTTCTGACTCTTATATTTAAGTCTTTAATCCATTTTGAGTTGATTTTTGTATAAGGTGTGAGGTAGGTAGGAGGCCTCTTTTTATTCTTTTTGCAAACGAAGATCCCTTTTTGACAAGGGGTCAAAGACCACTCAATTAGGAAATAACAGTGCCTTCAACAAATGGTGCTGGGAAAACTAAATATCTTTTTATAATAATTTCTTCATTCATTTGTTCCTTGGTTCATTCACCAAATATTTGTTGAGTCTCTATTTTGTATATACCAGACACTGTTCTAGACTCTACTATATAATGGCTAAGAACACACTATAGGTTAAATTATTTGTTTACATATGAAATAATGAAGCAGAGATGGGACTTTGATGCCTCTTGTCATAAGATAAGAGTTACATCTGGCTTTCCCAGATGGTGAATAGGAAATTGCAGATACACACTGAAATGTGGATAAAGCAACCACACAAGGCTCAGGTTCCTGCTGATCAAACATTAATAAAAATGAGTGAGGCTACTACTAGATTAAACAACACCTTGTTTGTTCTCATGGGAAGGGGAACAAAAAAGTCAGAAATCAAGTTTTAAGGATCTCAATAAAGAGTTGGAGCAAAACAGTGAACCCTTACAGTGCTCTGAGTCACATGTAAAACCACCGTGGAGGCTGCTTTCTGGTGTGCCTGCCATTATAGGTCTACAAGAACAAGTCTGTTAAAGCCCTAACATACCTAACTTCAGAACTGCATAAGGGAAACAGGGCAGAGTTTGTTTGCAAATGTGTAGGGTATTAATTTTTTTAAAAGACTTCTATATTTTTTAACATTGAAATTTTAGTCAGATTAAATTTTCCTTATTTAATATTTAAAGATAGGTCTCTGAGATGTGATTGGCTAAAAGCCAAAATGTATCATGCTTAGGCAATGTAACATTTGTTTTGAAGTAAAAAGTGGTAGGAATGTCCTGTGGTGTCTAAATGTGGCTCTGGCCCAACTGCAAATGAAGAAAAACAGTTTACTTTGTGTCTGTAAGAAAGGTTTTGCTTTTGATAAACCAAATGTACTATGATACTTATAATTCATTATCTTTCATCGTGACTCAGGATGATTTCTTGATTTTTAGAAACAAAGATTTTCTGTAGTAAAGTTAGCACTAACTATTCAACTGATTTCATAGAAGTTTAGGGAGGGTCCAATGGCATATAGATTGGTGTAATTAGATTGCAGGTAAGTTGGTAAAACTAAGAGCCTCAAGCTTAAAACATGTGTCGGAGTTCAATATCCAAATTTCTTCATCCTTAACACTGCTCCCTAACGGAGAGCTAATTTTAATAACATCAACTAAATTCTCTTCTAATCAAAGACTTTCCTAATACATCAGGAGAAAGGAAAGCAAACACATTAAGCATATGCTTAGTTGCATACTTGTGGAATTTATTTTCATAGCATCATGAAAAAGAAAATTGCAAATCAATTAAGTCTCATGATGGTGTTAAGGCAGAGATTACATAAACCAATTGAAACAGATATTTTATGGTCTGATATGGCATCCAAAAACTTTCATCTAACATCAGGAAATTTTCTTCTTTCAAGTAGGTTTTAGTCTAGATTCTGCCATGAAGAAGTTATTTCACATTGGGCAAGTCACTTAACATAGCTAGGCCTCAATTTCATTATCACTGATAAAATGAAATGACTACAGAAAAGAAGAAGGTTGAGTAGAAGATGGTCCTAAAGTTTCTTTGCTGAACCCAAATTCTATTGCTCAATTCCATTTTGACCTGGATTCAATATTGAGTCAACTCCTAAGGGTGCTATGACCATGTGCTTTTTATTCAGTGTAACTTATGATATTAATAAACCCCATCTTTCATAATTACTGCCAAAATGAACTCTTAGTTGGTGATAATAATAGATGGAGGCAACAGACCCAGATGACTCAAAATTGCAGAAAACTGGAAATAATTTACATTAGTATATATGTAAATAATTGACTTGGATTAATACCACATACAGCTTCTATACACTGAAAACACAGTAGCTAGAAAGTTGGCAGCCTGGAAGTCTACTACATATGATGATACCATCAGCACACATATATTGTTAAGTAAAGCCACAAATAATATTCCATCACATATAATTAAGAATTGAGTGTATATATGAATTAACAACATACATTCAGTCAGCAAATAATTTGGAATACATTATGTTCCAGTCCCTAAGATATAAATTTGCCCAACATGTGATTCCTGTCTTCAGGAAGCCTGTGGTCATCTACCTCATCACTCTACTTTTAATTAGTATATTGCCTACACCAACCAAGCGCATGAGAAGGAACTATATTTTAAAAGATCCCAGAGAAGGCTCACAATTCATTCCAAAAGTCGTCACCTCCCACTGAGAGAAAATTTTCTTGTCTCTAATCCAAATACTTCATGCGGCTGCTTGAGCCTCTTTTATTGTTTTCTCTTGAGTACAGATGCAGAGGAAAAAATGGCCGCTTTTTCTGAATTTGACCCATTCATGTGAAAGCATTAAATTGCTATTTTACTACTACAATAATTTTACTTCTTGTATCCTCTTCAAAAGGGTTTATTTCGCATAGAAAAAGCATTACATACATATTTATTGATTTTTAAATATTATTTTCCTGCCATTACTCATCTTTGTGGAACTCTTCTGAATGCTTTTCAATTGTTTTTGGTCTTTTTCTTTAGCTGAAGAGTCCCAACTTAGATACAAAGATCCAGTTTAAGGTAATAAAATAGAAAAATCAAATCATCATTCTCATATTCTATACATGGTTTTTATTCATCCTTGTATCTTCTTGCTTTTAAAACTTTGATACCTACTGATTCACAAGCAATACACTATAGTTTTATCCATCTTCTACTTGCATTATTGCATAGTTGTTTCTTCATCGTAGATCTCTGTACCTTGTTTTACTCTTCCAGATCTGCCATTCTACAACTGCCCTTTTTGAAACCTTTCTTTGGTTTCTCAGGACTTTCTCAATTTACCTATCTGAAGTGGACATCTATTGTTCCTTAGTTTACATACCAGGTATCCTTTCTCTACATTCTGGAAACACATCCCCTTTTGCCTGTGGAGAACAGATCACATAGTTCTGGTTAGGCTGGCCAGGGGAAACATGTGAACTAGGCTGGACAGTCAATGCATCATCCTCTGACCACAGTGATTGGTTCAGAGACGGATACATGATTTGAACTGGTCCAGAGTCTTCCTTCTTTTGGTGCTGGGAAAGAGACATGCTATTCCTTTGGGAAGCCAGAAGGACCACAAAGGCCAAGGAGCTGCCAGTGAGTAGCCTTCTTTTCTGCCTCATGGAGAGAGCCTGCCCAACAGAGAAAATAACAGAGGAACCCAGAGGCAAGTCACAGAGCAAGGCAGATCCCTGATAACATCTTTGTATTCATACCTGCCTGAATCCTACCCTGCTCCTTACTTACGTGAGCCATGCTTTTTCTTATGCAAGTTTAAGTAGGATGTTTGTCCACTGCATTTTAAATACTCCAAGAAGATGCTTCCAGGAGTTCACTGATTCTAAGGAATACTTACATATTGGGAATGTCAGGCTCAATATGCATTTGACATGTTGAATATCTACTATATATTCAGAAAGCCTACAGGCAATAAGACAACCTGAGAAAAGGACAGAAGCCTCATTAGAATCAACACATGGGGAATTCAAGAAGCATTAATGATGAAATTATATACTAACTGAAATTGCACAGTTTGAAAGGGAGTATACTGCTAGGAAAATCTGGAGTGCAGTATTTTTTACCAAGTGATTGCAGAAGGGTATTGTTTTCTTTAACGAATTTAAACCAAAAAAGAGCTGTTAATTGAGGTTAGAAGGTACGTGTGACATCTCAATCCCCTGCAGCTCATCTTTCATCTGCACCAAAGTTAGTTCTTAGAGCTCTGGAGAAAATCAAGTTCCCTATGTGTATATATCTAAAATGCTTGCTGTCACTGAAATAGAAGCGAATTTATGAGATAAATCCCCACGAGGCTAGTTAATTCCTTCTAGGCACTTTGCCTGCACAGTTGCCCATGCCAGAAATCTGAGAATTATCCTTGAGTTTCTTTTTCTCCCTCTAAATCAAATCAATCACCCAAGCCTGACAACTATATCTTATAAATGTTTTTGAATCCATTCATTTCTCTTTTTCTACACTTTCCCCGGCTATAATCCAGATCACTATCACCTATTGCCAGGCCTATGGCAATAATCTCCCAACTCTACTGCCTGCATTCACTCATTACCCTACAACCTATCCCCTACAGAGCAATCAGAGGGGTCTTTTAAAAAATGCAAATAAAAACAAGTCATTTTCTTTCTCAACCCTTCAGTGGTTTTGCATTGCTATTAGGAGCCAGTTCTAAATCCAATCTGACTCTTGCTTATCTTAATTTGCTCTAATTACCCTGTCCCTTCTTGTAGTTCCTCCCAAAATCCAGGCTCTCTCCCTTCTATAGATTCCTCCCTCATATAGGATCCTTCTTCCAGTGAAGGATTCCTTCTTCCAGTGAAGGATTCCTTCTACACATAACACTTTTATGTCCTACACTTAACCTGATAACTCCTATTACTCTGTTAGGCCTTGTTTTCAAATGTTACTTCCTCAAGGATACCTTCCTTGACCTCATAAACCAGATCAAGTTCCCCCAATAGATAGAAATCTTGTTGATTTCTTATGGTGGAATTTATCAAAACTGTAAATCATTTTAAGGCTGATCTGTTTAAAGGGAGCTTTACTATCACTAGCACTAGACCGTAAGCTTCCTAAAGGCAAGCACTATGCATATTACTTTCACATTCCTCCAATTGTAGTGGAGATATATAAGTAACACACCCCCCTTCACCCCCCAACATATGACATTACCCTTGACCCCTAATTTAAGTGGACAAGTGTTGGAACACAATTCTTCAAGGGGCTCTGCGTGTCTTGCCAGCAGAGGTAATGACAGCTTTTGTTCTGGACTATTTTTTTCAAGAAAGTATAGACAGCCTTGGATGAGAGAGAGAGTGCTTCCTTCTGGAGCCGGGACAGTTTGTTTACAGTTCAGTTTAATAAAGATAATGGGTTCCTCCAGTGCAAAAGTCGAAGGTTTGCTTGTCGCTTACCATAGAAGATTGAGTTTTTTTAAGCTTGGAGATCCTCTGCATTTTATTTGTTGGGAGCAGAAAGGATATTCCTGCCTGTCAGTGCAGTCCACCATACAGACTTGAAATCTTCCCCATTTTTACTTTAAACTAATATTCAGACCTGATTCTTGATTCATATTCCTGATGCGGCTTTATTCAAAGACACTGTTCATTTAAAAATTATTTTTCTTTTATTTCAGGTCACCAAATATTTAATTCCTTTTTATAAGGTGAATAAAGTTTAGTGTGCAGAAATTCCTAACCTGCAGTTTTGTGATAACTTGATTTTATATATGGATACCAAAATATAAAAATTTTTTAAGACTTTGTATTTAACTTTTTGTTGAGTACTCTTAAGAACATGGGAACAGTGAGTGCTTTCTCTTCTCTAAATCTTCCAGAATGGATCAGTAGACCAAGTAAGTAATAGGCCAGAAGGTTACCCAAGCATTTTGCTGAGGCTTGGGAAAACAAATCATTACACTTCAATCCAATAAGGTCTGGTTTACAAATTTTAAATAGGTTAAAATCTGTGTAACAAAGACTTGTGGAAGAATCTGTGCTTCCGTAAATGACAGCACACCAAGCATCCTGGAAAATTTGAAGAGAGGATTCAAGAAAGGTGACCTATCACAATAGATTACTAAAACAAATTAATCTGCTTTGTTTAAGAAAAGGTTGCCTTCCAGAACTATTTCTTATCAACCACTCCATCTTTCTGAGGTCAACCTTCCATATAATGCTTTTGACAGTTAGGCCTGATTCACCATCAATGGAAATGTGGGGCAAACAGTGTTCTCATTAGCATCTCCACGGAAACTTGTGCTCTGAATTCCTGCTTTCCCTCTGCATCTAGCTTCTTTTAGGTATTTTCTTCTGTTTGTCCCTTATCAACACAAATGTGAAACAGATTCCTTTTGTTTTTTCTTGTCCTGCCAAATTCTACAAAGACAAGGCAGGGTGAAGAGCAGGAAAAACAGTGTAATGGACCACAGCTTTGTTTGACATATTTATTTTTAAAGCCCTTCTGTCATCTGCGACAAAGGGACTTTCTCAATGGCCATGTTTTGCCTACCAGCCCTACCCTTCTTCCATCATCTAGTCCACCATATGCTCTCTGTCTGCCACCCTCTTCCCTGTTCTCAGCAAACATTTCCTCCTTCTTGGGCTGCCCCTGGAAAGGAACCAAACTTTTCTCATTTTCCTCTGAATAGCAAATCAACTTTCCCATGGTTCCACCTTTTCTTTCTCTTGAAACTCATGCTTTTTACTCCCAAATGGCCTATTATAAGGAGTTTTGCTTTATGAGATTTCAAAATAATATTTTTTCCTTCCCCAATGTGTTTAGGGACATTTTATCACTTTTTGCTTAACCCCAATTTGCAGAAATGTTTTAATATTACTAATTGTGGTTTTGTTAACTAATAAAATTTTCAGGAATGGAGTTCTTGTGGTAAGCTATTATTATTTTCTATTATTTAGTAGTTCTAGTGGATAAGATCAAATCTGGTAACACACCTAGGCCAATATGCATCAACAAAAGGAACTCAAAAATACATTCAATTTTTATCAAGTTGAGAAGGCAGTATAGCTTGGGCATCAAGATCATAGAAGTTGCTTGCCTAGTTTTAAATCTTAGCTCTGTCACTTACTTGCTCTGTGACCTTGAACAAATAATTTAATCTCTCTGCCCTTCAGTTTTCTCATCTGTAACATCCAATAATAATCATAGCTATCACATAAGGATATTGGAAATAATAAGTGAGTTAACATATGTAACGCTCTTAGAATGCCGGGCAACTTGTAAGCACTATATACACACGTTAGCTGAGATTCACAAACTCACACCACACATATTATCTCAAGGAGTTGAGGACAAAAACATCAGGTACAGAAGAAGGCTGACAAGTTCGGGTTTTAGATTGAGTATTGCAAATATTTGACATTAAAAATATACTTAATGAGGAAATCACTATGTTTAAATTTATTCTAATATACTCTAAATAAATTTAAAATATTCAAAAGGAGGTAAGGCACGCACCCTTAAAGGGTTATTAATATTTACCTTTTTACTGGCTCCTTGGAAAATCTGATAAAAGCAATATACCCTTTTCAAGAACTATGTTAACACAACTGTGCTTACATAGTGGGTTCACAATGCCCACGAGGCCCATCCTTGGACTCCAGGTAAAGAATCCCTTGCTTAAGAGTTTCTAGCAAGAAATAAGATGCAAAAACTAGAAACAAACAAACAAACAAAAAACACAAAAATGCTGAGGATTAGAAAACATAGTTGACTTTCTTACTATCAGGAACTCAGATGGATATGAAATTTTAGCTTAGCAATTTGAATTCAAGAGTGGATTAAAACAAAGTATGGTCTGTTAAAGGATTTTTAAGATGTTTTAACGTTATCAATATAATCTTATCATTAACAGATTAAAGGAGAAATATCACACAGCAATTTAAAGAGTATGGTGTTGGTGCAGGGATAAATAAATGGAAGAGAAGAGAGAGCCTAGAAACCTACCCAAACGTGAATACAAATTTACATATAATAAATAAATGAGGGAAGAATAAATTTTTCAGTGAATTTTACTGAGACAGTTGGTTTTCATTAAAAAAAAAAATAGATCCCTACTTAATACCACTCACAAAATTTCATTCCAAATAAATTAAATATCTAAATGCAAAAAGTAAAATTTTAGAAGTTTTAGAATATAAAAATTATAATAATGAGGAAGACAAGGATTTCTTAAGAAAGACATAAAAATACAAGTGTTAAAGAAAAATATTTGTTAATATGATTGCATCAGACTTAAATACTTCATCTGACAGAATTTAAAAGATAAAGGACAGACTAGGAGTAGGTATTTACAACATATTTAATCATCATTTGATTATTACTATGAAGAATGTTGTACAAAACTACAAATTAATAAAAAAAAAAAGAAACAATGTACTAGAAAAATGAGCAACTATTGAAAAGGTCAGTGCACGAAGTGTTGGTGTTGATGAAGCCGTGGGGCTCCACTGTCGCTGTTGGTAGGAGTATAACTATGGCAAACATTTTGGTGAGTAATTTGTCAATTTCTACTCATGTTTCAGGTGTGCCTATGTGAAGTCCAGCAACTTCACTTCTAGTTCTCTATTTCAGAGAAAATTTGAAAATATGCGTAAAGAGTTGTGTTCACAAGGCATTGTTTATAACAATGAAAAATTCAGGAAATCTACATATCTATCTACTTATAATAATAAATTAGAGAAATAAGTTGTAATATATTCATTCATACCTTTGCACACAGAGTAACAATTAAAATGAGTGATCTAAAGGTGTATGTATTATCTTGCAATAACCTCTGTACCATTACATTGAATTAACAAGCAAATTGCAGAACAGGTTCACTTATAGAAATTAATACTCTATATAGTTCACAAAGAGTGTAACAACTGGATGGGAAACATATGTACAGGCCTTCATAAGGAAAGTTGAACTGTACCTATGATACATTCCTTTTAAAAATCTAAAGCAAAAAATATTAATGTGTCTACTTGTTGGATTTTGGCTCACTCATTTTTTGGTGACATGGTAAGTCTGCTGGAACTGATTGTGTTTAGAGAGGCTGGTCTTTGATGATAGAAATGTCTTATTTTGGAGCAGGGGCAAGGCATGACTCAATGATTAGGATGGATCTAATATGCTGGGTAAATCTGGTCATGCACAAATGGGTGTTATTACTGGAAGCACAAGCTTAAGGGCAGGGTATGGGCTGGGTCAGAGAGAAAAAGGGTAGAATAAAAGAATACTAAAATGGACTTTAAGGATAGCAAAGCAGGCTTAAAGTCTTTTTGAAATATGGCCACAAACAAAAAAGCAATCAGTTAAGAAGGAACAATGAAACAGATCTCAGTAAATGTAATATTCGAGGCCAACCTTGACTCTATTTGGAACTCTAGGTCTTATGGAACTCCACATCTGGATTTATGTGGAGAACTGGGTTTAAATGGAGAGGGAATAGTAGAGTTGGTTCATAGTTGTAAAGATTTTGGCAGGAATCCTTCCCTATTCTGTGATCCGGATGGCCTCAGATTCAGAAGAAGGGATCTATAGCTCTATTTTTTACCACAAATCTCTCTTGTCTACTCTTTTTTTGCAAGAAACAATTCATTCAGCCATTCATTGGTTTAGGGAATTAAAAAAACAAAAAACAAAAAATCTAGACCTGAGTAGCAAGTGGATCTCTTCTGCCCTCCAAAAGCCTGCTACTTAAGAAATACTGATTTAGAAAATAAATTCCATTAGCAACAAAAGATAGTCTGCTAGTTTGGTCAAACTTAGAAACCAGTAACTGCTTTAAAAAGTTCACTGCAAGATCTAGTATTTGCACCGACAACAATATTGTCAATAAATTAGACTTACTATTGTACAAAACAGGAAAAAGCAATGTTCCTTGTTTATCTTCTGACTGCTGTTTACTTTTAGCTCTGCTGTGGGAAAAAGAACTCAAACAATACTAAGCTTTTCCTTAATGAGATCCTGATTAGACAGTCTGGATCAATGTGTAAAGCTGGAGCAAGAAAGTAAAAATAAAATCTGAGTCACCCCCTCCTTTGCAAGCAAACTTTCAAGTCATTCCAGTTTGTCTTCAGCACAGCAGCAGAGCCCATCTGACTTCAGTGACCTCCCTCCTTCCACCACGTGTTGCCCCAGCTAGCCCAATGACCTTGGCTTGTCCTTCTTGACTGCATTCTTATCCTCTTTCTACCTCTTTCCATATCCTGGGCTGGTCTTGCCTTATTCCCAAATAAGGAAATGCACCCAATTGAATCTCAACTTCTCAGCATTACAAATTAACTAGGATCATCAAAATAGGTATTATATTGACCAATTATGTAATTTTGATGCAAGTTATTTAAGGTCTGCAAAGGGAGGAGGTGGGTACTGTGAATGGGAGAAGGGTTAAATGGAAGAACTGAACGACAGAATAGAAAGGGATTGTTAGAAAGAATTATGTAGAACAGTGTTGTAATTTCATTGTAGTGACTCTTCTACTTTGATGGATCAGGCATGGTCTCAGGGTTGCCAGGGCTCTCAGAGCAGCTTACTATAAGCAATCAACTTTCCTAATCTAATGAGAGCACAAAAAAGCTGCAGTTTATAACCCCCGTAAGTAGCAATGGAAACTCGAATGCCTTTTAAGTTGGCACAATTCCCAGGGAAGTCAGTGGGGAGACCCACTAGCTATGAACACCATTCTGTGCAATTTGAGGCATTTCACTTGGTAGACTATTTTTGCCAAGGCTATTGCATCAAGTTACTGAAATCTTAGTAGATGTAAATTGTCACATCTGTCACTTAGGCTAGTGAGAAATTTAAAGGACCAATCTTCTACTGAAAGGAAAGATTTAACTTCTTTAGCCCATTATGCAATAAGCTTTATTCTAAACCCTATGGAAAACTCATGCTAGTTTGTGTCTAGAACAAACCAATTTTTTTTTAAAACCAGAAATAAAAGGTTTTAGTGGAAACTACTACCTTTCCTAAGGAAATATGCATACATTCTGAGGCATTTTCTAGGGATTGGGAATTTCACTTCATATCTTTTAATCACTTTTTGTAGTTTAGCTTTTAAATATGTGTGTGCAAAATGCATATGATAACAAGTGCTGCTTTTACCTAAATCCCAAGAAAGAAACAGATCAGTGCTGATTCATAGAGGCTGTAAACAAAGGTTTAATGTTCTCACATCCTAAAGTTTGGCAGAGTAAGCAGAGTAATTAATGATGCAATACCTTAGGTCTCATTAATCTCCTAAAATAATTCAGGGAATACAGAGATTGGTATCCTTTTAAAAACAGGATATTATTAACATGAACTTTCTTCCTTCTCCTAGGCAGAAAATGTCTGTCTCAAATCATCAAGCACTAGACAAGGCTGGTAGTACAATGGAGGAACTGGCTAAAACCACCAAGAAAATAAAGAATGGAGACAAAGCAGTAGTGCAGGCCTGAGTGTCTTCAATGCAGGAACTCAATCCTGGCTGCAAATCAGAATCAGTCGGGAAGAGTTTAGAACATGCACATGCCTGGGCCCAGGCTCTAGGCCCAGAAAGCGAGGTCATATTACTTAGGATGGGGCCCATGCATCAGTACTTTTTTTTTTTTTTTTTAAAAAAAAAGCTTTCCAGGTGATTTGAATGTGCGGTAAGGGGTAAAAACCATTGGCCTATAAAATGAAAAATACAATGGGATAAGTTTTTATTTGCATTTTGTGGGTAATTCCTGGTTATTATATATTAAATATTACATTTAGATCCTAAACATGAATAAAAGCATTCTATTTAAAGACTTTCAGTAATATCCTATTTATTTTCAAAAAAGGAGATGGAGCTTGGTCACAGCCCCAGGAAAAAGCCCTGCTAGGACCCTTGTTTTCCTGCCCACCAAGCCACCCCCGGAGCTTGGGGTGGCCCAGGATCCTCTGGTATTATGAGACAGAAACCATGGTGGGGCTAGAAACTCTATTCCTAAACCAGACACCAGAAAGCATTTCCAAATGACTTTAACCCAGCATTCTGGCAACCAGATCTCCAACAGTTCAGGGAAATTAACCCTAAGTCAAAACCCAAACAAAAGATAAGGAGAGGTGAAAAAGCAACCACCAAGAAGACAAAACTCTGGCCACCATCCCTGCCCCTCCTCACTTCTCTTTCCACCAGCTGCAAACTCAAAAAGTGGGAAAGAAGCAGATCAAGTAAAAAAGATGAAGAGGCAGAGCCTGAAGAATTTGTGGTAGAAAAGGTACTGGATCTACATGTAGTGAATGGGAAGGTGAGTATTTCTTAATTTTCAAAAAGCTGGTAAAGATAAAGGTGATACAGAAAGAAAATCTTTATCTGACAGTGAATCTGATGACAGCAAATCAAAGAAGAGATGCTGCTGGCAAACCAAGAGGCTTTGCTTGAAGTCTTGATCTTGAATGCATAATTGGTGCCACAGACAGCAGTGGAGAATTACTGTTTTTCACGAAATGGAAGGATTCAGATGAGGCAGGCTTGGTGATGGCAAAAAAGTGTCCTCAAATTGTAATTGCTTTTTATGAAGAGACACTATCTTGGAATTCTTGTCCAGAAGATGAAGCTCAATAATTGTTTGCATTACTTTTTATATATTCTGGGTCTTGGATTTATTTATTTATTTATTAGTGTGAAGCAAAACTACATTCTAATGGAAATCAAGTTTGATACGTTTGTTTTGAAGTGGTAGTATTAGGGGAGTTAGGATTTTGGGGGGGAGGGTACTGGTTTCTGTTTTTTGTTTTTTGTTCTTTTTTTTGCATCAGTATCATTGGTTATTTTGAACAAATAAAAGCTTTCTGTAGTTACTTCATTTATCAGAAAAGAACATTTGATACAGTGGTATATTATTTCCTTTGCATTAGAGAACAGCTTTTCTAAATGTGGGAAAAATTTCCATGGTCACTGCTGAATCCAACTGTGTTTAACCCATAAATGCCTAAGGAACATTCTGACCATTCTGGGTTTGTTTGTTTATTTGTTTGTGTTTATATATAAATACATATGTAACTTTTATTATTTTATTATTATTATTTTTTACATTTATTGAAAACAAAACTATTCAAAACAAAAATTGCATTTCACAACCATGGATAAGCCCATGGTATTTCTGGGATGCCATCATTCTGAGCAAACCAAGAAATCACTGCAAGTTAAACTGAAAATTTTCCCTTTAGTCATAAACTTTCAAATCAAATAGATGATTCACTAATTAATTGGACAATTTAATTATAATACAAATAATTTAAATTACATAATTTATTAAAGCAGCCAGATAAAAATCCATGTCCATAACTATAGTCATATAAATGCAAAATATTTGCAAAACTCTGAGAGGAAAATCTACCACAACCAGCAATATCCCTAACCAGTTGAGAAAACAAGGTAAACACTGTTGTGTTTCATTAACCAAGCAAAGCTTAGTTAAATGGGTATTTAAAGGTTCCTTCTAAAAGAGTCATTCCTTAATGGAAAGTTGAAATCACTGTGCTGTACTGACTAAAAAAGTCCTGATTTATGGAAACCTAATCAGATGACTAGAGATGTAGTTTAGGACCTGTTGGCATAAATGAGTAAACAGACTTTTGTAATAAAAACTATTGACCTGCATGTTTTTTCTTTACCCCCAATGCATTCCTTACATGTAGGCTCAATCTTTTCAGTATGCGGTTACTGGTTTAGCAGAAGTCAGGAAAAACAATAAAACAATAAATTAAAAAAAATATCTTAGTAATCAGAATGTTATTTAACTGCACATTGTTTATTGTAAATACTGGTAAACAGTAGTCAATAAACAGTTTTATAGCCCTTTAAAAAAAGTTAAGAAGACATTTATAACTTTTAATATTAATATACAACAAAAGCTGTATCTCTGGTTTCAGGTCCTTGCTCTCTATTTCGTTCCCCCTGCAAACTTATGTAAAATCTTTATCATCCTTAAACTATCACCAGTATCTCCTAAGTGATTGCCTGGGCTCTGTTATCCCATCCCTAATTCAAGCTGTGAACAGCTGCAGATTAAACTTCATGCTCAGAGTATGTAGCACTCATATTTATCTACCCACTAACTCTTGATTTAGCCACACATCACAGTGTTTTTAATCACAAGACTGCTTTTAATATTTAAACACTGGTTTCATTAACAGTAAAGCTTCAACATATAAGTTTGTTTATATAGGAGGGTTTCTGTTTAAGCACAAAGTTTATCTGTGGGCTCTTCAATAGAGAAAAATAAACCATTTCTATTTTGACCCATGCAAAAAGGAAGTAAGATCTGAAGGCAACTGGGAGCTTAAAAATTATAGAAATATTCATAGGATTCCAAATTTCCTTTCAAAGTCCCCAGAACTTCACACCTAAATTTAGTTATTTTTACCTCTTGTGTCTTCTTTAAATGTAGCATCTTAAAATAGTAACACAGAAAGCTGCAGGCTAAAACTATAACTTACAAACCTGTTGGAACAAATCCAGCCTCACATTAAGGGGAAATAAATTACTGTATTCATTGCCCCAAAACTGTTTCCCCACAAGTAATCAAGTTTATCTGTGACTCAATACTAGGTGCTCATAATTAGAATTGGGGTTCTACAAACCCACATAGTCAAACACTTGAAGGATTTATAAGCCTGTAAATGGGTGTTAGCCTTTTCAAGAAAACAGTTCAGGCCAAACTCTGAGCCATCTGTATTTAGCCTTGAATACTGGGGTTACACATATAAGAACACAAATGTAACCAGGACTTAGGAAATTGTGTAGAAGCTTTTCTTTCTGTAAATCTTAAAAGCACAGCAGGTACCCTATACTAAGCTTCTGAATCAAATCTTTTAGTCAAATATTATTTCCCGCCTATTTTCATGGCAACAAAAATGTCTTGAGAAGCCAATAAAGGATTTTTGTAGCTCAGCTATTCAACTCTCCATGATGGTAAATTTAGTGGTTCTTCCCTCCTGGACTCCAAGGACATGCTACAACCAGCAAGGATCTGCCTAACTTCAAATCCTGCTTCAGCACAAATATTATGTTTACTTGGCTATAAAGTCTACTCATAAAGATTTGTCATCATAGGTCCTAGACTGCACTGGTATACATGCAGTGGTTAGCACCTGCTCTCATGGAATCAGGTGGAAAAGGCTAGAAAAGAGATAATGATTATTCATTTTAACTAGTCCAAAATGGAATTGTTTTGAAGGTTGTGATTAGTGAATCAACAACTCCACTTTTTTTTCCAATTTCAGAATGTTTTTGAATTATGTTCTATATCAGCTATTTGCATGATTCTAGATTCCCTTGTTGCTATTTCATGCCCTCAACTGCCATCTTTGCTTACTGAAGGGTACACTAATAGTCTCGCTGCCCATTCTCCTAGGTGGGCAGTCATCTAAAAATTGACCGTTATTGGCTCTTCCCTGGATCTATGATATCTCTGCTCATGTGAAGTGGCTAGACCTGAAATCCAAGGGTTTTCAGCTGCTTCAAATGCAGATAATATTAAGCCTTCTATTACTTAGATACTATTTTTCTCATAAAATAATTTCAGATCTGCCCGGTTGTTTTCTGAAAAGCCAGGGCAAGGATCACTGTGAGTCTGTACCCATGCCAGATGCAAAGATTTGGTGACGCAACCACATTATATCTACCTGCTGCCATCCTTTAAGGATAGCCGGTGTGATTTATTCTCACATCTGTTTTGCACTTCCATAGTAAAGATGCACATTAAAGCTGATGACATGGGATAGGACTATTTCATACAGGAAATGTGGAAGATAAGCAGTCTCTAGCCTGGTTCTTGGTGTGGGCTTAACTAGGTCTCATTTTTTCATGGGCACAGAAATTACTAGTCTCAGTTTTGATTTCCCCACCTAATATGAGCAAAGCTGAGTTCATTAAAGCATTCGATCAGCCACTCAAACTGGATTTTCTGTATTTAATTTGATAAATATAACATCATGAAGAAATTGAGAGAAAAACAATACCACCAAGGGAAAGCTAGCAGGCCTTGGTTAGAATTCAAGCCATAGCTTACTTACTTACAAATGAAACCAACAACCTTATGCCTTTTTTACATCCTAGCCTTTCAAAAAGATCAGTTGTGACAGTTGTTATTGACATTCTCCAAGTGAGACAAAATGAGGTTAGCTAAAATATTTTCCTTTATTTTCCTCTTGCAATTCAAAGTAGGTCCCAGAAATAAGTTAACTGACTTATATTAATTGCTCTTAGGGATACATAAATCATTGATTTGTGTCTGTTCCTGATATGGAAACATTTGCTTTAAATTTACATAAAAGTTTGAAAACACACACAAAAGGCTCAAAAGAAAAAGCAAATTCTCATTTGCATACCAAGGACTGTGATAAATAAGCTTGAAATAATTCAAAGTTAAATATTATATATTTCAAACTAAGTGATACTCAATGAAAATATTTCTTTCATTTGAATTGTGATACAAGTAGCTCAAAGTCAGTAACCAGTAAATAATATCCCAGAAATGGCCTTCAGTAGATTTAATGTCTCTTAGCTGGTTCACTCCTCTTCCCAGTGTCTTCCCAGTGTCTCATCTCGGTCAAGCCCCTATGCTTTCCAACTTAAATGCCTCATGTTCCTTAGCTTTGCAGCCCTCCTGATGGACATGCACAATGGCAATGGGTCTTTCACACACGCTTAGCTCTCTCACAGCCTGCAAATGCAAGAATGGATTCCAGGCAATGGCATGATGGATAGAACACAGTCTCAGTCCAGAGTCAAAGAACAGACCATGTCATTCCCTAGTTGCAGAACCTTGAGCAAGTCACTCAAAATCCCACAGCTCGACTCCTTACTTGCAAATTTAGGATAACAATAATTCACTCAAGTGGAGTAATGCACATGAAACTTCACTGTAAAAGTCAAGGTCATATACAAACAGAAGCTGTCTAGCAGGTTCTTTGTTCCATGATTAGATGATTAGGCAATGCAGACCATAGTTTAGAGAGCTAAGAAATGGAGCTGGGCACATGTTGGATTCCTAGTCCCATTTCTTGGGACCAAGGCCAGCTTATAAAAGCAAACACCTGTGGAGGCCTGACAAGAATGATTACTGGAACCTGCCCAGGAATAACATACACAAGCTAATGTTATACAGGTTTTAGCATCATATGCAATCTACAGGGAATAAAACATAGCCACCCTGCCATAACCTAAGCCATAAAAAGTCATATAATATAGGAGCATTATATTTCCTCAAATACTTTCTTAATCACAACATACTTTGATCATCAAGGCCTAGAAAGGTCCATTTATTTTATGAGAACTTTGAGAGGAGGAAATAGCTAAGCAAATGAATGAGGAAATGCAATTAAGGTTTTCTCAGAGAAGAATTAGATTTCTCTCTTTATATGTATTTAAATAGTTTTGGTGAACCTAAGGAGTTAAAATCTGAAGAATTGAAAATACCCATTTTTTAAGGGCCATTTTAATTCAATGACATCTATTACTGTGCCGGTTTGAATGTATTGTGTCCCCCAAATGCCATTATCTTTGTAGTTTTGTGGGGCAGAAGTTTTGGTGCTGGTTGGATTTGCTTGGAATGTACCCCACCCAGCTGTGCGTAATGATTCTGATGAGATGCTCTCATGGAGGCGTGGCCCCACCCATTTAGGGTGGGCCTTGATCGGTGGATCTATATAAATGAGCTGACTGGGGGGGGGGGAGGAAACGGAGTGCAGCTGGGAGTGATCTTTTGAAGAGGAGCAAGCTTGCTAGAGAGGAACGTCCTGGGAGAAAGCCGTTTTGAGGCCGGAGCTTTGGAGCAGACGCCAGCTGCCTTCCCAGCTAACAGAGGTTTTCCGGACACCATTGGCCATCCTCCGGTGAAGGTACCCGATTGCTGGTGTGTTACCTTGGATGTTTTGTAGCCTTAAGACTGTAACTGTGTAGCGAAATAAACCCCCGTTTTATAAAAGCCTATCCATCTCTGGTGTTTTGCATTCTGCAGCATTAGCAAACTAGGACAATTACTGAGAACCCTAGGAATTTTCTAATTAAAAAAAAAATAAAGCCATTTCCTAATCACTGGATTTCTATGAGAAGAGGAGGGATCAAGTAGAATTATTTCCAATGAGACTGATATCAGGACTTTGTTTGTAACTCTTGGAAATCCTCTTTCGTCTGGATTGTTAGGCTAAAAGGATGAGAGTCTGAAGCTGCCAGCCATCATATTGCCACCCCTTGGGAAGCATTGTGCAGTGGTGAAATGACTGACTGTTACACCATCCGTTCACCCATAGTATGGTGAAAAGTCAGAATGCTGGGACATCTAGAACCCCTGGATTCAGCAAAGCCTGAAGCCAGTAATTCATAGACAATTAATTTACATAAGCTTTAAGGCTGATGTTGCGCCAGTTTGCATTGGGTTTCTGTCACTTTCATTAGCATGATTTCTGAGTAATATAAATTTCCTTCACAAAATGTTGGGGACATAAAAAAAATCAATCTAAATGTTCTCTAGTACACTTTTTAGGTTCAAAAAAGTTGCTTTTCACACCTGCAAACCCAAAGCAAAAACTACTTGAGGTCAAGATATTGAGTAACATAGTCTCAGCTTTTCTTTCAACACCTTTCTTGAAGAGGCTCTGCCAAAAAACTCTGTTCTACTATGCTGCTCTGTAAATCTCCCATATCCAGTTTACTGATGGCATCTCCCAGGGAATTTCTGGCCAGGTCCTAGGACCGCAGAGAGAACTGTTGCAGACACTGAGCTGGCTGTCTGGAGCTTCAATTAACTCCAAGCACTTAAGGGCAGGGAGTATGGCCGAGTATGAACTTGCATTCAAGGAAGCCCACCTGGCATGAGGGATCTGTGCAGGACATCCAGCTCTCACAACGGAGAAGGTCAGAAGGGGAAGGAGATGCTAGTATAGGCTTGCAGAAAAGGTATTTATTTTCATTTCAGGACCAGGTTATTTTAGGTATCTATATATTGTTTTCTTTTTTCTAAATGGATATGGAAGACCTAAGCTGTATATGGTAAAAACCTGCAACAGAAGATTATTAATATCTTCAGTAAAATAAGTTTGTTTTTCATTGTCTTTCAGTATATCCCATATATTGAGTACTTATGAACATGTAATAATTACAATTTTATTTCTATTAACAATGTGGTTATATTGATTGATAGGAGACCCTTTTCCTTCTAGGTTGATAGCATTCAAATTTAAAATTGTATTAGGATCTCTGAAAACTTGTTAAAAGTGCTGACCCCCAAGGCTTAAACTAAAGCAGAAGTATCAGAATCTCTGGAGACAGATCATAGGAATCAATTTTCAGGTGACTGATGCAATTTACCTGACAACGACGCACTGAGAAAAAATGCTGGGATAAAAAATTCAAATCCACTTGTACTTTAAAATTCTAATCAACAATTCACATCACTGATGCCACATTTACAACATGATGCGTTTTTTATCATAAAATCCTATTTATTAAAAGCCACAGACTTAAAAAGAGCCTGTAAAATTGCTCTGCCTGGTTGTTTTCTCTGAAATTGCCCCCTGTATTCATGCCATGGGAGGATAAAGTGTTCCTGACTCACTGCTGAAGTGGCAGCACAATATGAACAAACAGTTTCAGCTCTCCTTCACATAGCAAAGCAAAAGACCTTTCACAGACCTCTATGGGAGCACTGATACATTTCAATTTGAAAGTTTAACAGGGATTTTTTTGTGCTTATTTTCTACTCTAATTTTTAATATGGATTTACAGGAAAGTGACTGACATATTTAACCTTAATACTAGAACACATTTTGCTAAATGCAGTTCACAAGGTTTTATAGCTGGTCTATCAGCAGTGGGAGAGAACACTACCTGTTAATTAGATAAAAAAAGATAGGTGTATGAAAATTGAAAGTTTAAAAATAGAAGATAGAAGTCTATGAGCCACATATTTCCATTCTGAAAGACATCCTGGTAATAAGTCATGTTTAAAATGGTGTATCAATCCATATGGACTGTTAGGTACCTTTTAGTGCAATGGAACAATAGTTTCATAAATGTTTTTTTCTCAGACTGGAATTCCTAAAATTATATCCTGAATATCCTTAGGTTTTACAATCATATGACAGTGTACATTAACATCAAAGTCCTCTTCTTTATTCTTCTGTTCTCTCTTCATCTTCCCTTTTCATCCCTAAACCATCTCTCTTTTTACTACCTCCTACTTTACTAGCAGGGACTATTTTTCTTAGCGTACCTCCAATGTTTACCAGAGTGTTTGGTACATAAAAGGTGCTTAATAAATATTTATTGAATGAATGAATAAATAAGTGGACTAAATGACTTTATCTTCTTTGGTCACATTGCCTTTTATTTCATCTTAACTTTACTCAGTCTATCTACTCAAGCTGGAGTGGATAAGAGAAATCTCTTATTCTCATCATTCACCACAAGACACCTAAAAATAATCAACCTGTCCTTTGGCAGGCTCATAGGATTGCATACCTGCTTCCTCTACTAGTGGTCCTGGAGGAGGGAGAATGGTTTTTATGGAATACTGGCTGGCATCTCCCTCCCAAATCCAAAGTTTTTCTCTTATATATTTAATGATCAGCTTAAGGAAATTAAGAAAGTAAAAGAAGCCAAGTGTGTATGCGTATGAGACTTGCAGGAGCTTGGACAGATGGTGGTTGGAGTGTGTAAGAGTAAGAACCTCCCAGGATCTGGCAATTTCTGAAGAACTTCCCACCACACAATGCTGGCACCAAAAAGAGGATCAATAAATTCTTGTTGAACAAATAAGTTTTTGTTACGGTATGGATAGACCTATATCAGATAACCAGAGGCTAATTAAATACTACCAACAGATGCAGATTTGAACATACATATTTATATAAATATATATTTTAAGCATCTGTGAGCATACTGTCTCTCTTCTTCCTGTCTCAGGAAGAGACCAATAATTGCATTTATTTTTCCATTGTTACCTTGACAGTGCTTGACATATAGTAGGTGAAGAAAGTACTAAAGAATGAAAAAGCTGCATAAATGAAGTTATAAGGAAATGTGATAAGTGCCATGAGAGTATTTTAATAACTAGCTAATCAGAGGAGAGAGAACCCGCCTATGGTGAAAATGAAGCAAGACTTCTAGAAGGTCATGGAATTTAATTTTAACCCCAAAGTATATAGAAGATTTTAGCAGACAGGGAGTTGGGAAAGAACTGAAGGTGAAACAAATGCTATAAGCAAATGGATAGGAAAGGAAAGTGTAAATTGTACAAAGGGGAATAATATCAAGCATTCCAACTAGACTGGAATGAACGGAGTGTCTTACAGTTATAGACCAAGCTGAAAAGTTATCCAGGAACTTTGAAATTAGGTGATGGGAAATAAAATTTTATTTAGGAATAAGTAGGAAACTGTCATCAGATGAATGGCAACACAGGAAGATAGACCAGCCTGGCCTTAAAGTGAAGAACAACTGAAGTGTCCAGCAAGCTATTGAAATAGTTTGAATTTCAATATTTCAGATTATGAATTTAAGTGGCAGTAATGGGAATGGAAAGAATATGTCAGATGTGAGATATGCTGTGAAGGAATAATCAAAAGGGGAGGTGGTGGATTTTATTGGATGTGAAGAATGGAGAGTGAGGAATGGAGGTAGGTTCAGATGTTTGGGAGAATTGGATTGTGGCTCATTTCCCAGAGAGAAAAGTGTTTTGTTGAAAATGACTAAATAAGTTAACTGCTATTACTATCAATGGAATAAATTCCAAGCTAATAAAGTAGCTTTATTAGCTGAGAATCCACCTCTGTTAGCAGCACATTTTTTTTTTCTGGTTTCACCAAATCTAAACAGGAAAGGTCTTTGCAAATGGAAAGCATAAGCTACATTGAAAATAAATTGGTAAAGATAAGAGGATAATGAGAGAAAGAACAGAGGAATTTTAAATTCACCATTTCCTATTGAAGAATGTTGCATACTTACAAAATATACTAATAAACTAATATATATGAAGGTTCTACAGAAATAAATATTCTAATCATAATAGTCGAGTGAATTCTCCTAGGATCTAGGCAGTGGTGTTCTGCTATTTATTAGTGTGATGATGACTAAATGAGGAAATATAGCTGTGTATGAAAGGGAAATGGACACAGGACTGCGAAGCGAAGCCGAATCCAGGAAATCAGAAAAGAACTACAAATGATATGTTCTGAATTACAAAAATCTTCAAATTCCATTTCTCTTCCCCAGAAAACAAATTAAGGGGTAACTGCAAATAAATATAGACTCCAAAATAAATATAACAAAGAGTTAGATATTTGCCAAGTTTTCCCACTTACAGAGTTTTATATGCCACTTCTTTTTGACCTTAAACATTTTTATTATGATAGTGGTAAATCAATTTTGTAAAGAATACAGTCAGAATATAAAGCAGAAAGTAAAGGGTTCCAATGGTCCTTCCCCCAACATTACCTAGAGATAACTACTGTTAGCAGTTTGCTGAATATTGTTCCAGATTCATTCTATGTATACCGACATTTGTAACACAAATTGAATTTGATTAAGCATGCTGCCATCTCATTTTAAGAAACCATTCATTCATCAGGATCCAAAATAAAAAAAAGTCTGGATCTTATTTTCAGGGAATTTACAATCTAAAGGGAAAGAGAAAGGTAAGTTCATTATTACAACCCAGCATGTAATACTATGAGAGTTATTACTTAGTCTAATATTCTTAAGTAAAATTTTAAAATTTCCAAAAGTTTTCAGAAATTAAGATTAATATACTTCAATTGTATGAAAAGTAATTTCTGGGTTGCAAATCTAGGTTAATTTACAGAAGATATATAGAAGGTTTTTAATGTAAGAGGTACATGAGTTAGTCATGTATTTTCAGAAAAGTTAAAGTGTCTATTACATTGTGATCATTTAAAGTATCCAGTATCCAGTGATTCTAATATCTGATACAATAGCTTTCATTTTATGTTTGTCCCAACAGAAGTCCATTTGAGCAGACATGAGCACTGATTTCCTTGTTTCCAAATGTTTTAGGACTATGATAAAACTAAATTTCACTTATAATTCAAAAATATTTCTCTACAAGCCAAACCAGAGTCAATGAAAAGTGGCTCAAGGATCATCTGATCTCTGTGAACAGGATTCGTGTTTTAACAGGGCCTTGTGTACAGTCAAGCACTTCCCTTTCTTACGGAAGATGGATAGATGTGTGGTCATATTTAGCTAGTTCTTTTGATCCACCCCCGGAACTGTACATGAAACCACTGCTTCTCAGAAATACTTTATGTGATCATTATTCATGACTTAGGAAACCTGTGTGTCATCTTGTATTTAGCTTTCATGTATCCCCATTCATTTCGTTCCCCTACTAACATATACTTCCTTAACGCACTCATTTTTTTTTTTTAGTAACTCACATTTAAAGACTATTTTGTTTGTGACCTACAGTAGACTAACTTTTATGAATGAAATACTAAGATGATAAGAGTATTACTCGAGTGGCCCTGTTCTAGTCAACATCTGTTTGTTTCTGCATTGCCTTAACAGTTATTCAGAAATTAAACCAATGTATAATGTTTCAGAGACACATGAAAAAATACATGTATAATTAATATAACTGTGCTTCCTTAAACATATTTAAATGTATCCACTTAAATTTCTGATTCTTTTAGTTTTTCTCTCTCCTTGACTCCAAATACCTTAGTAGGGCTGTGGTAGAGTGTTCTGAAATCCACCCAATTTATTGCACTAAGCTGTGTGGCACTACTTAATTAATACAGATTATATAACTTTGGTTCATAACATGACTGATTTGCCTTTCTTATGCCATTATACAATGGGAAAAAAACTTAAAATATGATCCTTTTATTAAAACTACACTCAAAAGATACAGATTTTTATGAGCAGCAGAAGAAAAAATTAGATAAATAAGACTTCATCAAAATTAAAAACTCTAATGCATGAAAGGATATTTATCAAGAAAGTGAGAAGACAACTAACACAATGGCAGAAAATATTTGGAAATGATATATCTGGTAAGGGTTTAATATCCAGAATATATAAAGAGCTTCTACAGCCAAAAACAAAAGATCAACAACCCAATTAAAAAATGGGCCAAGGAGTAGAATAGACATTTCTCCAAAGAAGACACAAACGGCATGAAAAGATGCTCAACATTATTAGCCACTAGGGAAATGCTAATTAAACCACAAGGAGATACCACCTCACACCCACTGGGATGGCTATTATTTTAATAAATGGAAAATAAGTGCTGGTGAAGATGTGGAGAAATAGGAACCTTAGTACATTCTTGGTGGGAATGTAAAATGTTAAAGCTTCTGTAGAAAACAGTTTGATTGGTGGTTGCTCAAAATATTAAACATGGAACTACCATATAACTCAGTAATCCCACTTCTAGGTACATTATATCCAAAAGAATTGAAAGCCGGGGCTTGGGGGTTATCTGTACACCAATGTTCATAGTAGCATTATAGCCAAAAGGTGGAAGCAACCCAAATGTCTATCAGCAGATGAATGTATAAACACAATGTGGTATACAATGGAATTATCACTCAATCTTAGAAAGGAATGAAGGTCTGGCATATGCTACTACATGGATGAACCTTGAATACATTATGTTGAATGAAATAAATCAGGCACAAAGGGACATATATTGCATGGTTCCACTTATATGTAATAGCTAGAATATACAAATTCATAGAAACAGAAAGTAGAGTGTAGATTACCAGGTGCTGGGAGCAAGGAGGAGGAGGAATGGGGAGTGACTGCTTAATGGGTGTTGGGTTTTTGTTTGGGGTGATGGAAAAGTTCTGGTAATGGATGGTGGTGAGAGTAGCACACCATTGTGAATGTGATCAACCTCACTGAATGGTATTGGAGGTAAATGAGATGGGAAAGTTTATGTTGTATATATCTTTCCACAATTACAAAAAAAAGGACAACTAAAGGAACAATGACAATTAAATCCAATACATGATCATGGGCTGGACCTAATCATGTGAAGAAAAATGGTCCAAAGGACATTATTGAAACATGAAAAAGTTGGAATACAGACTGTAAGCTTTTTACCAATGTTAAATTTCTTGAACTTGGTAACTGTGTGTAATGTGGTTACATAAGTGAATAACCTTATTCTTAGGAAATACATAGGAAGTGGTATGTGTTCAAGAAGTATGATGTATACAACCTACTTTCAAATATTTAGAAAATAGGTGAATAGATTGATAGATGCAAAATGGATAGGAGGAAAAGGTACATCTTAAAACAAAAAAAAATCTTCACTTTTAAATATTTGGCTGTAATTATCTGTCACAGAATAGATATTTATAATATGACAAAGCAAATATTAGAGGGGGGAACACTTAGATGAAAAAATGAAATTCACTCTAAAATCTCCCAGGAATAGCCTGTTTTGTCTCAAGAAAAGATAGGCAGTAAGCCATTATTGGGACCAGCATAACTGCGTGAGTGCCTTGACTCATTTCAGTTCTTTCCAGTAAGTACAACCTGAGGAATTATGACTTGATTGAATGCTGGGCTAGGAAAAACTTGATCAAATCTAATCAGAGGAAATATTGACAGTTCTGGATAGCATATATGTTCTCTTAATCATCTCCTGGATGAAAGACTATTTTGCAGAGATTCTGAAAGTGGAAGGTCACAGTTGCTCTCTTTCACCTCATATCTATACAAAAGAAGAAGTCACACTTGTGAATGACCAATAGTCTTAGCATTACACCAAATATGACTTATTCCTAAGGGCTACACACTTTGAGGATTTTTATGATTGGAAGAGATAGCAAGTCACATACAAATTCAACACGTTATCTGGGGATATCATAATTAGAGACCCATTTAAAGGTCAGAATTAGTGTCCCTACTTTACTACCAATTAGATTTTTTTTCTAGAATCCCCTGAAAGTGATTACGCTATGTCATAATCTTCCAAGGAGCCACAGACGTGCTGTGTAAGAGCTGGCTTGTTTAAATTCATGAGCACCAACTGTAAAATTTCAGGAATTTTGTGAGCCAGTTGTTAAATGCAGCCATTATTAAAAATGAAATTATATAGATTTTTAATTAAATTATATTAAAAGCGAAGTAATAGACTCAAATTTACCACTTCCTAATCATTTTGCTACATAACACTGTTTACCCATGCATTTATTGGGAAATAGCATATATAAATAATGGTATGCTATTGTGTCTGTCTTTCTAACTCTGTGTTCAGTGACTTTGCATTGGTAGCTTGAAACTGGCCACTGTGGAGAAATTGGCCATTTCATTTTACAACATGAAAATTAACTAATATTACAAATCTGTTGATTTACTCTAAAAACTGGTTGTTAAGCATTTACCACACACCACTGGCAGGCAAGATTCCAGGATCACAAAGATTAAGACCTCGCCTTCATGAAATTATCATCAAATTGGGAGACAGGTAAATACTTAATTATATGCTGTCTTATAAATGATAAAATTGTGGTTAAAAGTGTCACAGAATAAGAGATGAAATTAATTTTTCTTGAAGTGTTCAGAGAAGGTCTCATAGAATGAATAGCCTTTGAACTAGACCTTGAATGTTGAGTAAAAATTCACTTGGCAGAGAAGGAGGGAAATGCTCTTCCATTTAGGGCAAAGGTGAAGTGTGAAATGCCTTGGCATGCTCTGAAAAGGGCCAATAATTGAACATGTCTAAAGCAGTGTTTCTCACACATTTCCACTTAGAACCATCAATGACAAAGCAGAATTAATGGATACTTCTGGTAATCTGAAGTTGTTGCTTGAAAAGGTCCGCTGTTAAGAGGGAATTTCTCTAATTCTTCTATTTGATCTTAAAAATTCATAGGAATTTTCCATTATCTTTCTTAGGTATTTTTACTTGTGATAGGGTTCTGGCCCCTTCACCATTTTTTTTTTTTTTCATTTTAGCCTCTTCATTAATGGGGGAAAGGTCTTCTGGCATGCCAAATGATCTATCTTAAGTTATGAGGGAAAATCAATATTATTAAGGGAAATATTTGGATTTCTTACATATGCTCTGCTTTGAGAATGTAAAGATCCATTAATAACCTCCCAGGATGGAGAGAGAAATGGACATCCTTGGCCACCATGATGGGGTAGCAGGACCAAGGGATAGAAAAGGAAGTAGACAGGGAGACTAAGGGAGGAAAATTTTTTTGGAATGGAATGACTCTAAGCACTGAAGGCTACCCTCTTGGTATACTAAAGAAATGTTTTGTACTATCCTCTGGACTTAAATATGTTCATGATAAGGTACCACAGAGTGTTTTTTCTCATAATGAACCAGGGATGATTTAACATGAAGCTAATGAAGCATAAGCTTCAGGGCCACTCACTTGCATGAGCCGCTTCCAATATGTTCACAAGGATTACAAAACTAGTATATTTAGCGAAATCAGTTAAGACTGCTGTATTTCTGTTTCCAACTTCCCTTCTTTCACACATCTTCTTGCCAGGAGTGACTGGCAATTTTGAGGTGTGGCTAAGGGAAAGTTCAGTGGGAGATGCATTTTGCTGGAGTGTACAGGGTATGTTGAAGTGGTTTGCAGTCACTTCCATTTATAGTTAAAGTTTTGCTGGGCGTGACCCAGTTTACTACCTCACTGGGCATCAGTGACAAGGACATACATATAGGGTCAGAGGTTATATGGCAATATGAAGATATCCTACTGAGTCCAGCCACAGAAGACTGTGGAGGAGAAACAAGGTCTGGAATGTACACAGCCAGAAGTTATCTGTGGAAAATGCTTCCAATTATCAGATGCATAAAAAGTATAAGTGGTGGATTTGGTTCTCATTGATCCCTATTTCTTTTCTATCAGAAATATTTAGATGTATAAAGGCATAAATGATCTATATATTCATTTTATAATGAAAGATCACATGGAATAGAATTTATGAGAATTCTGTTTTTGTTGTGCACAAGCCTGTAGCAGTAATACAAACAGCAAGAACATCTATGTGATCAAATTTCAATCAACCTTGTTATAGGAAATAATAGTTTCTCTATAGAAAATATTGCCAAATAATATCATGCAAAGAGGTAATAAAATAGTATACAGGTAAAAACTATAGGAAAATATTATAGAGGTCCATCAGACAAAAATAAAACTATTATTTCATATTTTAGGATTTTGTATTTGTGTTATTTGCCAGCTTTGTAAATGAAAAATTTGTTGTGATCTTTTTCTCCTTTAAATAAATATACACTTTTGTACCTTATATTATATTTATATTTTTGTATCCTTTTTCTTTAGGTAAGTCCCTAAATCATTTAAGTTTCAGGCCCCTCAAAACCTGGATCTTCCTCTAGAAGGCCCTGTACCTGTATACCTATTCAGAGTCGCAGAGCATAATATTAGTAGAGGTTTAATATAAAAAAAAAATTCAACTTATTTACCAGCTAAGCTACTTTATTTTTATTCCAGATAATTAAATTAAATAAAATTTCCGGGAAGATGAGCCATGTCTCTCCTGTGGCTTTATGACTCCGGAGCACTCTACAAGTGCCCTAGCTTGAAAGGTATAGATCCAGGTCTTAGCATGCATGACTACAGAGAGCTGAAAAATACACGTTGAGTCAATGCATTAAGGGCATTGCTGGCTGAGAAATGGGAGTTTGGCTACCACAGGAGTAGCAGAAAGATTTTAAACAGATTTGTGTTTTATTTTTTTTTTTTTTTTTTTTTTTTTTTTTTAATCATCATTTTATTGAGATATATTCACATACCACGCAGTCATACAAAACAAATTGTACTTTCGATTGTTTACAGTACCATTACATAGTTGTACATTCATCACCTAAATCAATCCCTGACACCTTCATTAGCACACACACAAAAATAACAAGAATAATAATTAGAGTGAAAAAGAGCAATTGAAGTAAAAAAGAACACTGGGTACCTTTGTCTGTTTGTTTCCTTCCCCTACTTTTCTACACATCCATCCATAAACTAGACAAAGTGGTGTTTGGTCCTTATGGCTTTCCCAATCCCATTGTCACCCCTCATAAGCTACATTTTTATACAACTGTCTTCGAGATTCATGGGTTCTGGGTTGTAGTTTGATAGTTTCAGGTATCCACCACCAGCTACCCCAATTCTTTAGAACCTAAAAAGGGTTGTCTAAAGTGTGCATAAGAGTGCCCACCAGAGTGACCTCTCGGCTCCTTTTGGAATCTCTCTGCCACTGAAGCTTATTTCATTTCCTTTCACATCCCCCTTTTGGTCAAGAAGATGTTCTCCGTCCCACGGTGCCAGGTCTACATTCCTCCCTGGGAGTCATATACCACGTTGCCAGGGAGATTCACTTCCCTGGGTGTCTGATCCCACGTAGGGGGGAGGGCAGTGATTTCACCTTTCAAGTTGGCTTAGCCAGAGAGAGAGGGCCACATCTGAGCAACAAAGAGGCATTCAGGAGGAGACTCTTAGGCACAAATACAGGGAGGCCTAGCCTCTCCTTTGCAGCAACCGTCTTCCCAAGGGTAAAACTTATGGTAGAGGGCTCAACCCATCAAACCACCAGTCCCCTATGTCTGTGGTCATGTTAGCAACCATGGAGGTGGGGTAGGCGAATACCCCTGCATTCTCCACAGGCTCCTCAAGGGGGCACTACATCTTTTTTTTTTTTTTTTTTTTTTTTTCCCTTGTTTGTCTTTTTTCTTTTTTTTTTTTTTTTTTTTTTTTTTAACTTTCCCTTCTTTTTTCAAATCACCTGTATGAAAAAAAAAGTTAAAAAGAAAACAAACATACAATAAAAGAGCATTTCAAAGAGACCATAGTAAGGGAGTAAGAAAAAGACAACTAACCTAAGATAACTGCTTAACTTCCAACATGTTCCTACTTTACCCCAAGAAAGTTACATAATATAGCAACATTTCAGTGAACTTGTTCCTACTACAACCATCAGAAATTAACAGACCATAGTCATTTCTGGGCATCCCCAGAACGTTAAATAGCTTATCTGTTCTTCCTGGATTATTGTTCCCCCTTCCTTAATTGCTCTCTACTGCTAGTTCCCCTACATTCTACATTATAAACCATTTGTTTTACATTTTTCAAAGTTCACATTAGTGGTAGCATATAATATTTCTCTTTTTGTGCCTGGCTTATTTCGCTCAGCATTATGTCTTCAAGGTTCATCCATGTTGTCATATGTTTCACCAGATCGTTCCTTCTTACTGCCGCGTAGTATTCCATCGTGTGTATATACCACATTTTATTTATCCACTCATCTGTTGAAGGACATTTGGGTTGTTTCCATCTCTTGGCAATTGTGAATAATGCTGCTATGAACATTGGCGTGCAGATATCTGTTCGTGTCACTGCTTTCCGATCTTCCGGGTATATACCGAGGAGTGCAATCGCTGGATCGAATGGTAGCTCTATATCTAGTTTTCTAAGGAACTGCCAGACTGACTTCCAGAGTGGCTGAACCATTATACAGTCCCACCAACAATGAATAAGAGTTCCAATTTCTCCACATCCCCTCCAGCATTTGTAGTTTCCTGTTTGTTTAATGGCAGCCATTCTAACCGGTGTTAGATGGTATCTCATTGTGGTCTTAATTTGCATCTCTCTAATAGCTAGTGAAGCTGAACATTTTTTCATGTGTTTCTTGGCCATTTGTATTTCCTCTTCAGAGAACTGTCTTTTCATATCTTTTGCCCATTTTATAATTGGGCTGTCTGTACTATTGTCATTGAGTTGTAGGATTTCTTTGTATATGCAAGATATCAGTCTTTTGTCAGATACATGGTTTCCAAAAATTTTTTCCCATTGAGTTGGCTGCCTCTTTACCTTTTTGAGAAATTCCTTTGAGGTGCAGAAACTTCTAAGCTTGAGGAGTTCCCATTTATCTATTTTCTCTTTTGTTGCTTGTGCTTTGGGTGTAAAGTCTAGGAAGTGGCCTCCTAATACAAGGTCTTGAAGATGTTTTCCTACATTATCTTCTAGGAGTTTTATGGTACTTTCTTTTATATTGAGATCTTTGGTCCATTTTGAGTTAATTTTTGTGTAGGGGGTGAGGTAGGGGTCCTCTTTCATTCTTTTGGATATGGATATCCAACTCTCCCAGCCCCATTTGTTGAATAGACCATTATGGCTCAGTTCGGTGACTTTGGGGGCCTTATCAAAGATCAGTCGGCCATAGATCTGAGGGTCTATCTCTGAATTCTCAATTCGATTCCATTGATCTATATGTCTATCTTTGTGCCAGTACCATGCTGTCTTGGCAACTGTGGCTTTATAATAAGCTTCAAAGTCAGGGAGTGTAAGTCCTCCCACTTCGTTTTTCTTTTTTAGAGTGTCTTTAGCAATTCGAGGCATCTTCCCTTTCCAAATAAATTTGATAACTAGCTTTTCCAAGTCTGCAAAGTAGGTTGTTGGAATTTTGATTGGGATTGCATTGAATCTGTAGATGAGTTTGGGTAGAATTGACATCTTAATGACATTTAGCCTTCCTATCCATGAACATGGAATATTTTTCCATCTTTTAAGGTCCCCTTCTATTTCTTTTAGTAGAGTTATGTAGTTTTCTTTGTATAGGTCTTTTACATCTTTGGTTAAGTTGATTCCTAGGTACTTGATTTTTTTAGTTGCTATTGAAAATGGTATCTTTTTCTTGAGTGTCTCTTCAGTTTGTTCATTTCTAGCATATAGAAACATTACTGACTTATGTGCATTAATCTTGTATCCCGCTACTTTGCTAAATTTGTTTATTAGCTCTAGTAGGTGTATCGTTGATTTCTCAGGGTTTTCTAGATATAAGATCATATCATCTGCAAACAATGACAGTTTTACTTCTTCTTTTCCAATTTGGATGCCTTTTATTTCTTTGTCTTGCCGGATTGCCCTGGCTAGCACTTCCAGCACAATGTTGAATAACAGTGGTGACAGCGGGCATCCTTGTCTTGTTCCTGATCTTAGAGGGAAGGCTTTCAGTCTCTCACCATTGAGTACTATGCTGGCTGTGGGTTTTTCATATATGCTCTTTATCATGTTGAGGAAGTTTCCTTCAATTCCTACCTTTTGAAGTGTTTTTATCAAAAAGGGATGTTGGATTTTGTCAAATGCTTTTTCAGCATCTATTGAGATGATCAATTGATTTTTCCCTTTCGAATTTTTAATGTGTTGTAATACATTGATTGTTTTTCTGATGTTGAACCATCCTTGCATGCCTGGAATGAACCCCACTTGGTCATGGTGTATGATTTTTTTAATGTGTCTTTGGATTCGATTTGCAAGTATTTTGTTGAGGATTTTTGCATCTATATTCATTAGGGAGATTGGCCGGTAGTTTTCCTTTTTTGTAGCATCTTTGCCTGGTTTTGGTATTAGATTGATGTTAGCTTCATAAAATGAGTTAGGTAGTGTTCCATTTTTTTCAATGTTTTGAAAGAGTTTGAGTAAGATTGGTGTCAGTTCTTTCTGGAAAGTTTGGTAAAATTCCCCTGTGAAGCCATCTGGCCCTGGGCATTTATTTGTGGGAAGATTTTTGATGACTGATTGGATCTCTTTGCTTGTGATGGGTTGGTTGAGGTCTTCTATTTCTTCTCTGGTCAGTCTAGGTTGTTCATATGTTTCCAGGAAATTGTCCATTTCTTCTACATTATCCAGTTTGTTGCCATACAGTTGTTCATAATATCCTCTTATAATTTTTTTAATTTCTTCAGGATCTGCAGTTATGTCACCTTTTTCATTCATTATTTTGTTGATATGGGTCTTCTCTCTTTTTGATTTTGTCAGTCTAGCTAGGGGCTTGTCAATCTTGTTGATCTTCTCAAAGAACCAACTTTTGGTGATATTTATCCTTTCTATTGTTTTTTTGTTCTCTATGTCATTTATTTCTGCTTTAATCCTTGTTATTTCTTTTCTTCTACTTGGTTTAGGATTGGTTTGCTGTTCATTTTCTAGCTTCTTCAGTTGATCCATTAGTTCTTTGATTTTGGCTCTTTCTTCCTTTTTAATATATGCGTTTAGTGCTATAAATTTCCCCCTTAGCACTGCTTTTGCTGCATCCCATAGGTTTTGGTATGTTGTGTTCTCATTTTCATTCGTCTCTATATATTTAGCTATTTCTCTTGCTATTTCTTCTTTAACCCACTGATTGTTTAGGAGTGTGTTGTTTAACCTCCAGGTATTTGTGAATTTTCTAAGTCTCTGATGGTTATTGACTTCTAATTGTATTCCATTGTGGTCAGAGAATGTGCTTTGAATAATTTCAATCTTTTTAAATTTATTGAGGCTTGTTTTATGTCCCAGCATATGATCTATTCTGGAGAAAGTTCCGTGAGCACTAGAAAAGTATGTGTATCCTGGTGATTTGGGATGTAATGTCCTGTAGATGTCTGTTAAATCTAATTCATTTATCAGATTGTTTAGGTTTTCAATTTCCTTATTGGTCTTCTGTCTGGTTGATCTATCTATAGGAGAGAGTGATGTGTTGAAGTCTCCCACAATTATTGTGGAAACATCAATTGCTTCCTTTAGTTTTGCCAATGTTTCTCTCATGTATTTTGTGGCACCTTGATTGGGTGCATAGACATTTACGATTGTTATTTCTTCTTGCTGAATTGCCCCTTTTATTAGTATGTAGTGGCCTTCTTTGTCTCTCAAAACATCCCTGCATTTGAAGTCTATTTTATCTGAGATTAATATTGCTACACCTGCTTTCTTTTGGCTGTAGCTTGCATGAAATATTTTTTTCCATCCTTTCACTTTCAATTTCTTTGTGTCCCTGTGTCTAAGATGAGTCTCTTGTATGCAACATATTGATGGTTCATTTTTTTTGATCCATTCTGCGAATCTATATCTTTTAATTGGGGAGTTTAATCCATTTACATTCAACGTTAAAACCGTGAAGGCATTTCTTGAATCAGCCATCTTATCCTTTGGATTATGTTTGCCATATTTTTCCCTCTCTCTATTAATATCCTTTATTGTACCCATACCGAATCTCTTTAGTACTGAACCTTTCTCCAAGTCTCTCTGTCCTGTCTTTGTTTCTCTGTCTGTAGGGCTCCCTTTAGTATCTCCAGTAGGGCAGGTCTCTTGTTAGCAAATTCTCTCAGCATTTCTTTGTCTGTGAAAAATTTAAGCTCTCCCTCAAATTTGAAGGAGAGCTTTGCTGGATAAAGTATTCTTGGCTGGAAATTCCTATCTTTCAGAATTTTAAATATATCGTGCCATTGCCTTCTCGCCTCCATGGTGGCTGCTGAGTAGTCACTACTTAGTCTTATGCTGTTTCCTTTGTATGTGGTGAATTGCTTTTCTCTTGCTGCTTTCAGAACTTGCTCCTTCTCTTCTATGTTTGACAGTGTGATCAGTATATGTCTCGGAGTGGGTTTTTTTGGATTTATTCTATTTGGAGTTCGCTGAGCATTTATGATTTGTGTATTTATGTTGTTTAGAAGATTTGGGAAGTTTTCCCCAACAATTTCTTTGAATACTCTTCCTAGACCTTTACCCTTTTCTTCCCCTTCTGGGACACCAATGAGTCTTATATTCGGACGTTTCATATTATCTATCATATCCCTGAGGTCCATTTTGAGTTTTTCAATTTTTTTCCCCATTCTTTCTTTTATGCTTTCATTTTCCATTCTGTCATCTTCCAGGTCACTGATTCGTTGTTCAACTTCCTCTAGTCTTGTACTATGAGTGTCCAGAATCTTTTAATTTGGTCAACAGTTTCTTTAATTTCCATAAGATCATCCATTTTTTTATTTAGTCTTGCAATGTCTTCTTTATGCTCTTCTAGGGTCTTCTTGATTTCCTTCATATCCCGTACTAGGGTCTCATTGTTCATCTTTAGTTCTTTGAGTAGCTGCTCTAGGTGTGTCTCTTCTGGTCTTTTGATTTGGGTGCTTGGGCTTGGGTTATCCATATCGTCTGGTTTTTTCATATGCTTTATAATTTTCTGTTGTTTTTGGCCTCGTGGCATTTGCTGTCCTTGATAGGGTTCTTTTAGGGTTTGTAGACCAGTTGAAGTCCTTATCTCTAATTTATCAGATCTACAGCTTCGTGGAGTACACTTTCTCTAACTAACCAGCAGGTGGCGTCCACGAGCCACCTGTTCTCCACAAGCCAGATCTCCCCTGCTTAGCCTTTTTGGTGAGTGGGGGAGTGAGTCTTGTGGGGCCCAATTGGTGTCCCAAGCTTGCGTGTGTAGTTGGTGTTGCCTGCCCTGTATGTGGGGCGTGTTTCTGGGCAGTCGGGGAGGGGGGGTGGCCCTAACAATCAAATCTCCCTGATGATCCTAGAGTTTTAAAGCTACTGCAATAGTCTAATCCTTCAGTTCAGTCCTGCCACAGTTTGTCTCTGCCACTGACCCACAAGTCTTTGGTATTGGCGTATGGCTCCTGAGACTTGCAAGTGGGCCCCTCTTCCAGGCTGTGCACCCCGGGTCCTCTGTTGAGGGATGACTGTGCTATGTCACAGGTGAGTGCCGTCCCCCCAGGGCAGTTCTGGGCTGCTGGGCTGTGTTGGGAGGCTCCCAGTCTGCTCAAATGATGGCTGAATGGGGCTCTGTTAATTCACACTGCTCCCCCTTCCCAGCTCTGGGACATTCAGCTGAGGTTGCAGGGAAGGCTAATGTCCACGCCCAGTTTTGTGGTGTGTGCCTGTTATTTGAAGCACTTCCGTCACACTGGGTTGTCTGGGGCAGCTCTGGGCTATGGGGCTGGCGATGGGCAGGAGTGTTTCCTGTCCACCAGGATGGTGGCTGTGAGCGGACACCCCCCTTTTCTTGGGAAGTTGTGTTGTTTAGTGAATTTTCTCAGCCACTGGATTATTGCCTTTTGTCTCAGAGCTCTCTTAGTTCTGCTCTTGACTTGACGTGCCCAGATTTCAATTCTTTGAAGCTTTCTGTATTGAGCTTCTTAGAGTAATTGTTTTAGAAAAAGCAAAAAGGATTAAAAAAAAAAAAAAAAAAAAAAAAAAAAAAAAAAAAAAACAAAAACGGCCCTCCTCAGAGATCTAATGGGTTATTGAAATGCTAATAGACAAAGCAACCAGGGCCATTAAGGAAAGGTGCCCTGAGCAGAGAGATCAGCCTTGCTTCGGGATTTGCATATGCGCCTCAAGGCCTGATCTCCGCCCTTCCCCTTTCTGTGTTCACCAGAACTCCAAAAATCCTCTGCTTTTACTTTGGAGCTTCTCGTGTTGTTTTCCTTCTATGCCCGTCTCCTCTCTGCTGGGCTGGCTGCTCTCAGAGTCTCTGGTGTCTGGCCTCAGTCTATCTATGGTTGGAGTTTGAATCAGTAGAATGAGTTTCCGATGAGAGCAGCCACTGCAATTCTCCCTTCTCCTTCCTGGAGCTGACAGCCCCTCCTCCCCCGGGACTGAGCCTGGCAGGGAGGGGCGCGGGTCCCCTGGCCGCAAAAACTTACAGATTGCGCTGATCTCAGCAGTTCCACGTTTTCATGAGTGTTGTATGAAGTATGCCCAAAGACAGATTGCTCTGTGGTGTCCAGTCCACGCAGTTCCTGGCTTTTTACCTACTTTCCTGGAGGAGTAACTAAAACATACAGCTCACCCCAGATTTGTGTTTTAGAATGAATGCACTTTGGTGATGGTTTAAAGGAAGGTTTAAACTTGGGAGCAAATGATATAATAACTGATTTTGACGTTATTGCAAAAAGATTTGTTATAAGTCCATGAGGAACTAACTTAATTAGGCCTAGTTGTAGTAATGAACAGGATGGAACAGGGTTTAAGCGTTATCAAAATGATCAATAGCTCTTGTGACTAACAGGATGTTGAAAGCAGGCAAGAGGGGACTACAAAAGATGACTTCAAATATTCTAGCTGGAGCACCTAAAGGATTAAACAGCACTGATAACAAAGTTGGAGAATGCAACACAAGCAGATTTTTCATGCCATAAATAATTGGCAAACAAATTGAACTGTTGTCTCAAAAAAAGTTTTAAAACAGTTATAAAATATATTCAGAGAGTACTGAATTTTCTTCTTGGGTTGTGTTTTACCCTTGGGAGAAGTCAGTTTTTGGATTATCAGTTATAATATTTGAGCAACAACCAGAATGTTAAAGAAAATCAGTTAGCTCAGCAGTGCTTATCGAGCATCCACTCTAAAACCAGCATAAAGTTTAAAATGAATTCTGGGAAAATATATGAAATAGCCACCTTTAGTATAGGAATTGAATGTAGTATACTACATTTAAAGGTAATTATTAATAATGTATATCAGTAGTTCAAGGTTTATAAGAGAACCAAATTGTACAACATTGAGGGCAGAGGAACTTTAGAGGTCATTCAATTAACTTCCATTCAATGTTTGACTTTCCCAGTTCTCCTTTTTGTAATGCTAGTTCTTCACACATTTGAAGAAATCCGTGTTGTTTTCCCTAAGATTTCTCTTTTATAGACCAGGACTTGCTTCTTTCAATGACATCCTCCTAACCTTCATAACCATTCTGCTCCCACCCTTGTTTTCCAGCATTTGTCTTGAGCTTTATAATTCAAAGTCAACTATTAAATCACAACTTTTTGGATACACTTATTTAACCTATCACAAAACCACACAACTATATCTAGTCCGTATTTCACTATCCTGTCCTTAAGGAAATCGTGAGACAATATGTCAAAGATCACAATGTCTATAGCATTCTCTGATTACATTAAGCACCTTAAAAAGAAAAGTGTACGCTATCTTTTAGGTTTATCACCACTTACTTTTCACAAGCACTGCCAAAGAATCAATTTAATAAGATATTTTAGGAATTTTTACAGGACCAGGAGGATTCAGAAACAAGTTTATGAAATCGGGGACAGTATTTACTTGTTTTCTATTTGCCCAACTCTCTTGCATTCCACATTCCTCAACATTAATGTATTGAGTTTTCTAGATATGAATACTATCACTGATGCGGGAAGGGAAATGTGAATTTTTTAGAACATCTAGGTGTTCTCTTATTCAGCTGACTTCTCTGAGCTTTCAAGTCTCTTACCAGTAACCCATTCCTGCTTTTTTCCTCTAAAAGATTCCTTTGATTTGGCAGAGAAGATTAAAGCAAAATAGGACTTAAACCAAGTCTCCTTTTTTCCTAATATTATAATACTTTCCTTTAGTAATTATTCTCTTCACTGTAGAGTATGTTTTAATGTAAATGTAAACTTTAAACTGTTTCTCCTTTCCCCCAGATATTATTTTATCACTTTTAGCAAGTCTCACTTCATTTTAGGTCTAAGCATCCCTTTTTCTTGTATCAGCCATTCCTTTTCTGTTAGTGATACTCTCCTACTTTCTTTCATTAAGTCCTTCTCACATCTGAGCCCACCTGAGAGAACACAGATAGCCATATTGATTTTGATGGCAGTCTCCCTTTTCTCCCTAATTAGAATGCTTTTAAACCATTCCATCTGAATTTAATTTTTGCAACTTTCCTCTTGCACTATCTTTTCTTTCAGAGTCTCTGTCCATTAAATGTCATCCACTAATTTTAAAGTTGGTCACCCTAAATTTTAGTGTACAATGATATCTGATTATGTTCAGGATTCTCTCTTGTTTGTCAAGGCCTGCATAAGAGAAGTGCTGTTTTATCCTGCGGTCTATGCCATTTCTATTTCTAGAAATGAACAGAATTGTGTCAAGCACTTTGCCTCACCGCTTCCTCAACCTCCTTAGAAATCGTAAGATACTCAAATTAAATTTTATCAGTTACTCTCTTTTAAGCAGAATAGGATTTCCAGTGTGTGCCTGTGTGGGAGCAGATATGTATCTGTGGACAAGTCAGACAGATTGCGTTTGAATTCTGGCTCTGCTGAATATAATTGTTTTGACCTAGTACTTTAATTTCCCACAAGGAAAGAAGTTATCTAATTGTTCACATTGCATTCATTCAGCTAAGAAGGCCTAAGATCTCTATTACCCAGAAAATGAGCAGTCCACAGGAATTTCTTCCTGAGAGTCCATATCTCTCATCAGTACTAATTAACTTTAGACATCGTTATGGAAGCTGTGTTAGTGTGTAGTACTCTGGGTGGTATGGTTCAAGGGAAAGATCTATTAGGCAGTTACAGAGACAGGAAAAACCTCGGTAGCTATGGCTACTGGGGGCTAGCCTTTTCATGTATTCTGTTGGTTTAAAGTGTGGGTTATGTGGGTAGGTAAAAATGCTACTTCCATCCTATAGTTCTTCAGTAGATGAATCCTTATTAATTACTGCTAATTGGGCTATTACTAAGTACAAATAGCAAATCATGCTTTATGTTGAAAAGGAGATTCTAGTTAAGCATATAACGACAAGAATAAAAAATCATACCTTCATATATTGGCCAACACATGGCCCCAATAAGGATCTCATTCTAGAATGAGTAAATAAATTTTAAAAAGTCAATATGGAATGCATGAAAACCTAAAAAAGATGATATTTTTGATAATTATTCAGGGGCCAGGACAAATTTTAGAAAACTGCTTGGAATCCTCAGGACACAAGAAAACAAAGCTGAAAGAAAGAAGCAAAAAAGGTCCAGACAAAACTTTTCTAAGCGAGTTAACAAAAGGGCAAAAGGAATGGGAAAAAATGTGGTGACAACTGAAATCTGCCCTGGAGGTAGTAATGAGCAGAAAAAAGCGATGCAGAAACCTGAATAACTGACATGGCAGACAACGAGTGAAGCTATAACACAATGCATGGAAAAAGTCAGAAATGAAAATTGATCAAAAAGCATGATTATTATAAACATGGAAGACAAAGAATAGTGGTAAGTACTCACAATGCTTTGGTATTTATGACCCCAAAATGAATGGAAAAGTAGCAAATAAATTGTGAAAGATTGGAAAACATAACAGAATACCTCATGTCTGCAGATATAAGGGCCCACCACATACGAGATAAGATTATAGGAAAAAATAATTATAACTATACACATTCACCCAAACATTTAGATTATAGAAATGAAATTTTAAAGATCTACAAGCATCCAAAAAGGTGAAAAAAAGTTACTTTTATGGAAAATATTATTAGATTAATCTTAAACTTTCTCCCTGCAACACAAAAGGCCTGATGATAAAAATAATATATTTGCTGAGCTCTAATGGGAAAAATAATATTAAGCATAAATAAGAAATGACTTAATACCATAAGAAATAAAGTAAATACAGCTTGTGATTGAATTAGTGATGTGTAGGTAAAGTTTGAGAGAAAAAGCACCCAAAGAAAAGAAATTAGGAAGACCATAATGCACATGTGGGAGCGACAAAGAGGATCCAATAAATTACTGGTATCCATGAAATAAAGAGCCTCCTCCAAATGGAATGGAATAAAAAAATCACTTAAAGATGTTATTGAAGAAAGACTTTTGAAATAGAGGAAAAAATAAATCCTCATAGTGAAAGAACACACTGATCTTGGAATGGGCAAGAACTTTCTAAACATTAAGCAAGAGAAGAAAAATATAGGAAAATATGGATAGAATTTACTACAATTTAAAAATGTAAGCCACAAACTTGGACAAATATTTTCATTAAATATGACTACAGGTTGAAATCAGTTTTTAGTCTCCTAGGCTGCTCAAAGCAAATACCATAAAATGGGCCATCTTAAACAATGGTAATTCATTTGTTCACAGGTTTGAGGCTGGGAAAATGTACAAATCAAGGCAATGCTTTCTTCCCAAAGACTGGCTGCTGGTGATCTTTGGTTCCTGGGTCACATGGCAAGGTACATGGCAGCATCTGCTGATCTCTCCCTTGTCTTCCAGGTTTCGTTATTTCAACTTCTTGCGTCCTTGGCTTTCTCTTTCTTAATCTGAATTTCAATCTCTTATAAAGGCCTCCAGTAATAGGATTAAGACTCATCCTGCTTGAAGTGGGTCATACTTCAATTAAGCAGCCTCATCAAAAGGTCATAATTACAATGGATTCACATCCACAGGGAAAGATTAAATTTAAGAACACATTTTTCTCAGGTACATAGAGCTTCAGACCATAACAATATCCTTAATAGGAGCAAAGCTTTCACAAATCAATAGAAAAAATTGAAAGGGAACAAAGAATATGAACAATTTCTTGTAAGAGAAGAAGCACAAATGGCCAATAAGCATATACAGTACATTCAAACACCCTGGTCTTATCAAATAAATTGCAACAAAAACAATAGCATATCAGCACATTTACCTATTAAAATCATAAAGCTAATAAAAATGCCAATCAAGACTGGCAATGTTGCTGCAAGGAGACCAGTACTCTCAAGAAATGTAAATTTTTAAACTTTCTGGAGGATAGTTTGCTAATTTCAACATTTCTAAGAACTTTCTATCTTCAACCTGTAATTTAATTCCAAGGACTCTGTAATGTGGAAATATGACATAACACATTCACTGCAGATTTTTTAAATATTAAAAATGAGCATGGGACAACCTTCATGTCCAATGCTGAGGAATGGTGAAATACATTCTGATAAATTCTATCTTGGGATGGGATAGGACACTATGAATCCATTAAAAAAAAAGTGATAGAGATATACTTAATGGCAATATAACATTAAGTGAAATAAGCAGGAGATAAAACTATAATCCTTATTTTGAATTGTAATAGCAAAAGCATACAAATCTAGACATCAAAAGCAGCACATCAATAATGAGAAGTGCTTATTTTTGAATGAGAGGGACACATCTGACTATTACTCTTTAAATTATATTTTCTTTGCTTTCCTAAATTCCTAGAACACATACTGATTAGTTTTATAAGAAAGAAAAGAATACTATTACAGGAAAAAAATAGCAGGTAGAACCTCTGCTCCTGAGAAGCTACAAAGTAGAAAACACAACCCAGAAATCAACTGTTAGAAAATCTCTTGAGCCACGAATGGTTTTCTTCTGTTGTACTGAGTATCCTGTTTGACAAACTGTTTATATTTGTGGGCATTTCCTTTTTCATTAGAGACGTCTTCAACAGAACTTCCTCTATAAATAACTGATTTGTTTCCTGAGAAAATACACTTGACCGTTTGTGGCTGTATGAACTTTGCCAGTTTTCCAAATGAGACTGTTTGAGAGATTGCAAAATACCTTATAATACAGAGCTTTTAAAAATGAAAGCTGACCAAAATTTTCATTTTACTCCTAAAATGGTCACAGAAAATAAGCCAAATGAAATGCAGTCTCACAAGCATCTCTATCAGTACAACTCCACCTCCTGCAGTTTTACAATTTTACCTATTAATGTTATATTCTACCTGATATTTCAAATGCCTAAGTTTTTAGCACTTTGCATTAGAAAATAATCATTTGTCTTCCTGATTTTGTCTCAACTTAGTAAATCAGGATGAATACAGATGAGGTTCCATGCACGCTTTAAACATTTTGACCCTCAGTAAGTCACTTTAAATGTTCTCATGTTAACTACACTATTATTGTGCTTCGATAATTTAATTAGCACACAATATTTAAAACAGTTCTTTGAAACAATTTGATTTCATACAAAAGCTCATTTCATATATTAAAAATGTAAATTTTCCTTTAAAATGGCTAGAACACAAATGTGTTAACAGAGAAATAAAAATTCAAGGGAGACAAAGGCTAATAGCCCTATTATAGCCCATCTCACCTCCAAAACAAAAATACCAAAAAACAAAAGGACAAGGAAAATGTTCTTCACATCAATGAAAAATAAGAGCAGTCAGAAAAATTAATAAAAGGACATGAACAAGCAAGTCACAAAATAAGAAATCAAAATCTAAATAATCTTATGCAAAGATGTTCACACTCATATGGCCGTGTGAGGATAAATGAGATCATGTACTTAGCATAGTGTCTAGTACACAATAAATGGAGCTGTTAAAACACAGCAATTAAAGATATGCAAACTTAATAGTAAGTATATATATATATGTACACACACACACATATATTACACTGACAAACTGAAAAAAATTTATGATTTCAAGTTTGCAAGAATGTGGAAAAACAGGCTCTGTCATAATTTGTGATTTGAGTGTAAATAGGTGAGTTCTTTTTAGAAAATATTTTGTCAATATCTTTTAAATTAAGAAAAAATATAGATAGTCATCCTTTGAGAGATTCCATCCAAAATTTATTCTAAAGAAAATATTAATACAGTATACAAAAATAACTGTGTATGTATATTTTTACAACAATGTAATAAAGGAAAACTATAAATAGTCCAAAAGGCTACCAATAGGGAGTTGATTAAATAAACATGATAGAAAAATATAATGTGAAATGTGATAGATGAATATATACCATCATGGAAAATGTCCAATAAAAAAAGTATATTGCAAAATAGTATATGTGGCATACTATTTTTGTTTAACATTTTTAAAAGTTTGTAAGTGTGTGTGTGTGTACATGTATGAATATTCATGGTATAAAAGGTAGAAAAATATACTAAATATCTTGGGGATGAGGTTTCAGGTGAGGTTATGTATTTTGGTATTGGTCAAATTTCATAATAAGCACCATATTTCATTTTTGTAATTGAAAAAATATATTAAAATGTAGATAAATAATTAAAATAGGAAAGCTATCTTGTTTGATAAATACAGTAGCAGTGGATTCTGAACACTGAATATTTTATGCATGTATGTGTGTGTATCTATGAATGTTTGTATGAATGTTTGCATGCACCCATTTATCTGTTAATGATTTATTTAAACTTCTCCTTCAAAAATGATTTAGGGAAGGTAAGAATACAATAGTGGGAAAGGCAATATTATTATAATAATTATTAAGGCTTCGAAAAAGCAAACACTAAGAGTAATGAAGTTATCATAAATAAAAATATTTATTTGACACTATTCTTTAAGGAATAGGCCTGGTTGTGCTTGGATATAGTTCTTTCAACACAAATGAGACTAAATTTCTACTATTGTTCACATCTGACAACCATGGGCTTACCAAAAAATGATTCCTTGAAAATAAATGAATACTAAATATTTCATTGAAATTGTATTCACATGAAAAAAAAACTATAAAAGTATTATAGAAGATTGCATGCTAAAGCTGAGTTTCAGAAATATTAAAGAGTCTATGGTTTGCAAGCCCAATGTCAAAGAAGAGTGCAAAAGAAAAGGATAGCAATAATTTAAGTACTAGTTTTAGAATAACTGGAGATATTGAAGTGGTAAGCTACCTTTTAGGAATTTATAGATAATGCTGAATGACATGTTGCATGTAATTATCCATCATCATGAGCACATGCTTACTTAGGGTCTCAGCTAGAACATGGCAGAGCCAGTATTTGACCTCCAAAGCCCCTGCTCTTTCCATTGCACTCGGATTCAAGGAAAAGTTTACACCCACACTTCCAGATATATTTAATATAGTCAGTTTGTTAAAGTACACTTTTAAGTACCTGCATTTCCATACCTGACTTTTCTAGATATTAAGCATTTACTTAAGAATTGGATGCCTTGCTCTACCAGAAATCACAGTCAGTTTGGGGCTTGCAACTGGCCATGGGTGCTTATTTACAAATGTCAACTGACTAGAAGAAGGATTGACTATGCATTCTTTTTACTAAATTGATGTTACTTGGTGACACTATCTCCTTTAAATAAAATGATATTTAAGGTAGAGGTTTGAATGTTAAATAATGTACAATATTTACTCCAATACAAGACATTGTAGAATTGGTTTATCCGACACCCTATATAAATAGTGTTCAATAAATGCTTTGTGTGGAGAAGAAAAAGAGAGATTATATATCTATGAATTTCTTCAGTGATCATGACAGGTAAAATGACTTTGGAGCTTCTTTAATCTAGAATCTTAAATTGATCAAAGGAAACTCGCATCTTTTGTCCTGTAATGGCAACTTCTCTTGAATGTTTTCCAGGGTGTTTGAAATATTATACTACCACAGGGACACAGCTACTGAATAAAAACATCCCTGTAATTTTTACTCAAATCAAACTGAACACTGACAAATTTATGCTAGACATTTTAAAAGACATTATTTTATGACTTTCCTTCATTAGCTGCAGATAAAAGCAGCTAACAAGGACTCTATGTTATATGGTCTTTGACATTAGCCAAATCAGGTCAGTATGGCCAGATCACTTGCGGAAAACAGAATTTCATGTTGTTGTGGGTATATCTTTCAGAACTTATGTAGATTTGCATCATCTATGATAATGAATTTGAAAACTTATGAGATGTAAAAACTCCTAGCTAAATACAGACTACAATTCCTAGCTAAATACAAACCAATTTCCGTAGACAAATGAAAAAAAGTTATTAAGGAACTACTACATGAAAAAGCAGCAGGCCCAGATGATTTCAAAGGGAATTCTACCAAACTTTCAAGACCAGATTGTCCTAATACTGTATAACTTATTCCATTGTTTTGAAAAGGGAGGAAAACTCCCAAGTCTTTCTATAAAGCAAGTAAAACACTGATGCTTAAATCAAATAAAGACAGTATGAAGAAAGAAAACTACAGACCAACATCACTTATGAATTCTGATGCAATAATACTAAATGATGCAAGCAGATGGAATCCAGCTTCACACTTAGAAAAGCATATAATGACCATGAGGGATTTCTTCCAGGAATGCTAGGTTGTTTCGGTATTAGAAGATCCAATAACATGATACACTATATTAACATTTATAAGGAGAAAAATCATGACTGCCTCCAAAGATGCTAAAAATGTATTTGACAAAACTCAACACCCATTAATAATAAAATACACTCAAGAATATGGGAATTGAGAGATACTTCCTTAATTTTATCAATTGTGTATATCCTAGTCTTAAAGCCAGTATCTTATTTAATGGAGAAACACTAGAGGCATACCCACTAAGATCAGAGACAATCTGATCCCTACTATCTCTAACATTATTCAACATTGTACTAGAGGTATTAACCAATGAAATTACACAAGAGAAATCAACTAATGATATAAGAATAGGCTAAAAAAAAGAAAGCAAAACTATCTTTATTAATTATATATATTTTATATATCTTGAGGATTATATAACAGCATAACCTGAAATTCCCAGAAAAACCAATGATAGCTAACTCAAACTAAAATAATTTAGTAAAACAGCAGTATACATAATTTGTATAACAAATCAGTAGCCTTCATTTTACTTGCAATAAACAGAGGATGTAATGGTAGCAAAAAACAATTACAATAGTAACAAAGGAGATTGAATACTCAGGAATAAATTTAATAAGAAATATTCAAAATCTTTATGAGGAAAATTATAAAACACTTCTGAAAGCTACAAAAATTGACTTGAATGAATGTAAAGCTATCTTCTATTCTTGCAAAGGATGACTCAAGAACCCTAATGTAAACTATGGACTATAGTTAATAGTATAATTATAATCATATTGTTTCATCCTTGTAACAAAGGTACCACACAAATGAAAAATGTTAATACCAGGTAAAACTGTGGGAGTGGGGGCAGAGTATATGGGAACTCTGTACTATCTGCATGATTTTTCTGTAAACCTACAACTGCTCTTATTTAAAAAATGTTATAAATATGGCAGTTCTCTTTAAGATAATTTATAAATTCAATGCAATCCCAATAAAAATACCAAAAAACTATATTATGGAGTTAGACAACTTAGACATAAAGTTCATATGAAAAAGTCAACTTACAAGAATAACCAAGAAAACACTGAAAAAAAAAATAACTATAAGGAACAGGGAGTGGAATAGCCTTACCAGATATTAAAACATACTAAAAAGTAATGGGTGATATAAAATAGAAAGTTCAGAAGTAGACACAGTTATAAATGGAAATTAGTATATGATAAAGGTGGCATACTAAATCACTGGTATAAGGATGGACATTAAATGAATGGTTCTGAGTCAACTAGGTAGTGAAAAAAGATAAAATTGCATATATAAATTATATTATAGACAAGAATAAACCCCAAATGGATTAAAGATTTAAATGTAAGAAAATTAAGCCATACAAGAAGAAGAAAGCATGAGTGAATTCCTCTTTAACTTTGATGTAAGAAAAAGCTTTCTAACTATAACTAAAAATCCTAAAGCAATCAAAAAATTGTTAAATTTGAGAATATTAATTTTAAAACTGCATGATATAAAACACCATAAATAAAGTGTGAGAAAATATTTACAACTTGTACCACAGAAAAAAGCTGAATATATGTATATTGAATATATGTAACAAATATGAAGAACTCTTAAAAGTTGAGGGATAGGAGTGATGTTAGTGAAATTGGCCAAGTAAGGACCTCTAGAACTTCTCCATGAAAGCAATGAGAATGTTGGCAAAAATTGTCAGAATCAACTTTTTTACAACCCTGGAAGTTAAATAAAGCTTTGCTGTATATGTAGGAGCATTTATTTAACAATAACAATTAAACAAAAAAGCAGCCGAAACTTGATAAAAACAAAGGCACTTTAACTTGCTTTAGTCCCATCCCATGTTATCCCTAAAAAAATAATAACCCAAATTCCCTGTGTGGTCTGGCAGCCACTGGGGAGGTATGATGTGAACAGCACAATGGAGTTGGAGTTTCTTTAGAGACTCATTACAAATAGTTGTCATAATTTTACCTGTCTGGTGGTTTCCTGAGGACCCCATTTGCAAGACCGTGTATTTGACCTGTACCTGAGCTTGGTCAGCATGAACAGTTGTTTCCTCTGATGGTGGGGGTAAGTTTATCAAAAATAGTTAAATGCAAGTGTTTTAACTTCATGGTTGCTTAAGACAGTGCATTTGGGGCAATCAAATTAACCAAACGCTTAAAAGAAAAGCTGGGAGAATGAAATGCTCATGGGGGCTTTGAATATTTCCAACATATTCCTAGGAATCTAGAAGGCCATACACATGCCCAAGGCTGTATGCTTGCTCAGGAAAGACCTGAGAAGGCCCTAAACTCTTATCTTTGATTGACTTTGAGGCTCTGCATCAGCAGCAAGTGAAGGCTAAGGCAGAGTTGTCAATTGCCTAGTGGAGTGTTGAAATCATAGCCCAACACGCACAGAGACTCTCACTAAAGATGGAGATTTATTGGTTCCAGGCATGTAAAGAATTTCTGTCCAATCATTAGCTGACCATTAAGCTAATGGAACAGAGACCTTAGTGGCCACACATGACAAAGAATACAGACTTTACACAACTGGGTCAGAAAAGTCACTACATAAATAACAACAACAGACAGCAACAACAAACCCTGGGATGGGGAGTGGGACAGATTCTGATTTCCAGATTTGCCACACTATTTTTTAGAATGTCTAGTTTTCAACAGGAAATTATGAGATACGCAAAGAAATAAGAAAGTATGGCCCATACATGGGAAAAAAAGCAATCAATAGAAACTGTCTCAGAGGAAGTCCAGAAAGTAGATTCATTGGACAAACAAGATCAGATATTTTAAATGTATTCAAAGACCTAAAAGAAATCATGTCTAAAGTACTAATGGAAGATGTGAGAATGATGTTACACCAAAAGTAGGATATCAATAGGCAGAAATTACAAGAAAGAACCAACTTGAAATTCTGGAGTTCAAAAGTACAATAACTGGAATAAAAATTTTTGTAGAGGTGCTCAAGAGCAGATTTGAAGAGGAAAAGAAAGAATCAGTGTACATGAAGACAGGTCAACTGAAATTATCCAGTATGATAATCAGAAAGAACAAAGTATGAAGAATAATGAACAAGGCTCATTATTGTCTGGTACACCACCAAGTGTACCAACATATGCATCTAACAGGAGTCCCAGAAGAGAGAAAGAAAGGAGCAGAAAGAATATTTGAAGAAATAATGAGGTCACACTTTCCAAATTTGATGAAAAACATTAATCTACATATCCAATAGCTCAATGAACCCCAATTAGGATAAATTCAGAGAGATTCAAACCTAAACAATTATGATCAGACAGTTCAAAGACAAAGACAAACTCTTGAAAAAAAGTTGAAAAAAATTTTTAAAAAAGGTATTGATATAGACACAATAAATCCAGAGGACAGCAACCAAGATAATGAAAAGATGCAAATCTTGCCATATTTGAACAAATCAGAAATGTTTAGCTTGGAAAAAAGAACTGGGACAAATATTTAGATGATAGTTTGTGGAAAATATTAGGTTTTTTTTGTTTTGTTTTGTTTTGTTTTTGTTGGTTATAAACCCAGAAGTTAGAAATTGAACCAGAATCTGAAAGTGACTGATTTCTACTTAATATGAGGAAGACTTGGGAGGAAATTCATTCTTTCTCATGGAGTAGTTCAAACAAATTGATGAACATTTGTCAGTCATGTTGTAAAGATTATTAAAGGACTGGATTGGATTCAGTGCTTCATAAGGTTCTATTTTTGTCTAGGTTTCACCTTATGTTTGAGGCTCCAGGGACTATGGGACACCATGAGGATGTAACTCAAAGAAACAGTTGGAATTTTTCTCAGAGAGATAAAGCAGTGGTCAGAAAAACTGAGATTGTTGCTAGAAGTGACAAGTCTGTAAACCGAGGAAAGGGAATGAGGTGAGTATTAAGAGAATGAGTTATATGCCCAGCAGTCAGAAAAACTAAAATAAACTGAACATGTTTAGAATAAAAAGTTCAGGAACTACAACATATTTGAACAAAGGTTTGAATCAACATATGCTTTTGAGGATGTGACTGGATCTTTACTGAGGCAAACTAGACATTTCCCAATCATTACATTCTATGATTCTAAGACCTTATGTGGAAGCATACTTTCAAGGTATCTTTATTTTCAGGCCCTGAAGAGATGGAAAATTCTAGTCTAAGCCTGCTACTTCTAGGTGCACGTATTTGTGTATGTGTTTGTGTATGTGTACCCATGAGCAACAGTAAACCTCTCGACTTGAGCAAATCCATGAAGAGATCCTGACAACATTCCTTTACCATAAATTTATGACAATTTTCTACAATCCTGAGATAATAAGTGAACAGCCTCCCTATATTTATTTTTTAAAGCAAGTTTATTGAGATATATTCACATAACATACAATCCTCCAAAGTGTACAATCAGTTGTTCATAGGCTTCCTATATTTAAAAACATTTTTTCATGAGTCTCTTTTTAAATAATTTAATAAAACAAATATTTCCTTGATCTCAGTCAAGAGACAGAGAAGAGAATAGATATTTCTCCAAAAAAGATAAAGAAATGGCCAATAAGTATGTGAAAGATGCTCAACATCATTAGCCATTAGGGAAATGTAAATTAAAACCACAAATGAAATACCACTTGTGTGATGATTTGAACCTGTATGTACTCCAGAAAGACATGTTCTTAAATTTAATCCATTCCTGTCAGTGTGAACCCACTGTAAGTAGGACCTTTTGATGAGGTTACTTCAGTTAAGGCATGGTCCAGTATGGGTCTTAATCCTCTTACTAGAGTCCTTTATGAGAGAATGAAATGCAGACAGAGAGGGAGAAAGCCATGGAAGCAAGAAGCTGAAATCAATGAAACCTATAAGAGAAGGGAGAGACCAGCAGATGCCACCATGAGCCACGCCATGTCACTGAGGAGCCAAGATAACCAGTAGTCAGCCCAGAATACAGTCTTTGGGAAGAAAGCATTGCCTTGATGATGCCTTGATCTAAACATTTTCCTGAATTCAAAACTGGAAGCAAATAGATTCCCATTGTTTAAACTGATAAATTCATGGTATTTGCTTTGAGCAGTCTAGGAAACTAAAACAACTTGACACCACTGGCATGGATATTATTTAAAAAGTGGAAAACAACAAGTATTGGCCAAGGTGAGGAGAAATAGGAACACTTTGCATTGTTGGTGGGAATGTAAAATGGTGCAGCCACTGTGGAAAACAGTTTTGTAGTTCCACATAAATTTAAGTATAAAATTACTTATGATGTGGCAATCCTACTTCTAGGGTATATACCCAAAGAATTGAAAGAAGGGGCTTAGGCAAATATCTGTACAAAAATGTTCATAGCAGCATTATTCACAATAGTGAAAAGATAGAAGCAACCCAAGTTTCCATAAATGCATAAATGGATCAACAATATGCAGTATTCATATACAATGTAATATTATTCAGTCATAAAAAAGGAATGAAGCCCTGACACATGCTACAGCATGGATGAGCTTGAAGACATCATGTTGAGTGAAATAAGCCAGACACAAAGAACAAATACTGTATGATCTCACTTATATGAAATAACAAGAATATGAAAATTCATAGAATCAAAAGGTAGAGCACTGGTAGGGGTGGCATTGGGAAATAGGGAATTAATGCTTACTGGTACAGAGTTTCTGTTGGAGGCGATGGAAAAGTTTTGGTAATGGATGGTGGTGATAGTAGCACAACATTGTGAATGTAATTAACACCAATGAATTACATACTTGAAAGGGGTTAAAATGGGAAATTTTTATATTGTATATGTTACCAACAGAAAAAGACTGGTAAAAAAGATGGAAAAAAAGATTCTCATATATCATATTTCTCTTACAGAGCTTTTATTTCTACTTAGTTCAGCATTTCTCCTAACATAGCTAGCAAAATAATCTTATCTTCAGAGTACTGAACTTTAAAATGGTTAATTCAGTTCATAAGCAGGAGGTTTTTACAATAGGTTTTAATTAAAATTTGTTAAGCTTGTCATAAATAAAACAGGACACTAAAATGCTAAGAAACTGAAATAAGAAAATAAAAAATAATCAATTTGAAAATTCATTTATGCATTTTTCCATTATGATCAAACAAATTCTTAGCTTAAATAGAAGAGAATTCAGTTAGGCCTTTGCATATAATAGCAAGTACTCAGTATTTTTTTTAAAGTTTGAATTTATATGAATTAGGATGAAAGAGAAAATGGCCTGCATTTTGAAGGTACAAAGTAATAAATCATTATTTTTCCATCATTTTTACTGTCATTGGCATTTATTAATGTGTCAGGATCTTGTATCTCAGAGATAGGAATACTGAAACCAAGATAAATAGTGTCTTCGCTGTCCTCAACTCTGTACAGCACGATGCTGAAAACTCATTCCCAACCATTATATCCTTTAATATTCACATACTTGGGATCCCAGATTAATGACATATTCTCTATTTAGAAACAATTCTCAGGACAATATTAGCTCCCTCCCTGACTCCTGAATCAGTCCTATATTCTCTTTCCTCCTCACTTGGCATAGATACAGCTAGGGATTCTATGTTGGCTTAACAGAGAGTTAACTCGTAACCAATAGCAATCGCTCATTAAGATAGATTTCACTTATCTTAGCCTTTATTTTATTTAAGCACTATTCAACTGTTGGATAAAAAGCAAAACCAATGGTAGTTTCTATTTAGCACTAAAAAAAAAAAAAACTGTTTAAAACAAACTGATGAAAAATGTCTCATTTTTTAAAGGTATAAGGAGTCTTTCTTCACTAACCTTGAGTATAGTGTGACTCCTCAGAGATTCATAGGATCATATGGTTTAGTACAATGAAGCAATTACAAATATACTGAATATTCAATGTTTAGACAAAAAATCTTAAATTTTATAACTATTTTAAAATAAAGGCTCTTTGGGGCCTTTTTCCAAATCATGTTGTACAATTCAAATCTAGATTCAAAAATCCATTAGTTTCGCTAAATCTGAATTTGATCTCTTAATTTATCTTTTACAAGAAAATTTCTTACAAGATTTGGCATGCCTCATGCAATATTTAAAATGTTGAGCCATTTAGTTCTTATTTGGTGACCTCCAGGTAATATAGACTCTTTTTAGCAACAATATTATTGTGTGGACTTTTATCATTATATTGCTATTGTACAGAAAACTATGAAAGTTTCTTCTACACCCTTATTTGTATAACCTTACATTGGGAGGTTAAAGCCTTCCTTTTTTCCAATTCAACTATTTCTATTAAAGGCTAAATCAAGCCCCATCCTCTTCATAAACTTATCAACTCTTCCCATCAATTCTGAAATTAATCACTGATCTAGAGGCTAAATTTCAAGTTTTGCAGCTGACATAAACAAATATTCATAATATGTTATTACTGGTACAATCATAGGGATTTATGAAAGGTTCAGAGTCTACCAAGGCTATATATTAGAGTTTTAATCCAAAATAGCTTACAAAGTTGATACATAAATTGATGTTTAGAGGGAAAATAGGGATTTTCCAGGCAAAAAAAGGAAAGAAAGGCATTTGAGACATAAAAGATATATTCAGAGTCACAGACATAAGTACATGGGAAATATCAAGCAATTCAGTTACAAAAAGTAACAGCGAAGGATGGATGGTGGGAGGAGTAAACGAAGTTGGATAAACAGTTTATTGTCAAACCACAGAGCACTGGAGGACCTAATAAGCCACTACCTTGGAGGGGAATGAAAGGTAATTGTTGGGTTTTAAGCAACAATGTTACATGTTCATTTCCATATTTCAGAATTTAATGCATGGATTATAAAAGGAAGATATTAGAGATAGGGACACAAGTTAGGAAGCAACCCAGCAGTCCAGAAAAAGATGACAGAGGCCTGAACTGAAGGGACAGTGATGAGATGAGACGAAGATGAAAATGAGGAAGTAGATCAGAAAGACATTTAGCAGTTAGACTAGAAAATAATTTGTGATTGACAGGATGTGGAATTTAAGGGAAAAGAAATAGAAAACAACTCTCAGGTTCATGATTGGCATACCTGAGTGAAAGGTAGACCTATCATAGGGAATATAGGTCAAAGCACAATTTTAAACATGCTAGGTATGAAATTACTGTGTCATTCTGGTGAAAGGTGTAGGAGACATCTAGATACATAGGAATAGAGCTCAGAAAGGGTTTTAGGCTAGAGACAACTTCAAGGGGTTATCCTGTTGAAAATGACTGTAAAGTCATGGCAATAGATAGGAACATATAGGGAAAGAAGTAGACCAAAGTTAGCATTTTGAGAATACCAGGTTTTAAAGAGTTTTCACTGCTATTCACTGATATTTTCTATAAAAATTGCCTTTGATTATATGAATTTGGTAAAATTTGTGATGTTGGCTATACTTAACTCAACATATTACTTAAAAAATTTTTTTATTGTGGAATATAATATATTTACATAGAAGAGAAAACTTTCCAAGTGCAATTTGACAAGTAGTTAGAAGCAAATTTCTACTTTTTATACAGATATTCACTCTATATAAAACCCATCTTGGCCTTTAAAATACTGAACCAGATCTAATGAAACAGCTTGTGAAATTCACACTTCCATCTAGATCTAGAAAAGACAAATGAAATTACAGAAAAATAGAGAAACAGACAGACAAACAAAACATTTGTTTGAAGGCACTGGAAAGCTGCTGAGGCAGCCAAAGTTTCAGATGCCGAGATACAGCAATAAAGAGAAAGTTCACTGAGGTGAGCCCTATGTCCTGCACACCACTCTTCCCTTGAGGACATTTGCAATTCTTGGAGAAGGAAAAAAATCCCAGGAGAGGGCAGGCAGTGAGAGGCAAAAAAAAGTCAGCAGGGATTTGGGCAATTTCAAAGACAAAAATGTTCAGGGCTTGCCAGGGCAGAGAACTTGAGAAACCAAGGTCCTGGAGAGACAGTAGGTGTAATGAAGTGAACCTCATACTCAGAGATTTCCCCCTTGAGGCATGCACCAATTCTTAGCTGCACAAGACAAGAGCCTAAGAAGACTAGCAAAACAAATCTGAAAAAAATATGGTTTTAGGACCAAAAAAGAAGGAGAGGTCCTAGTAAACACTCCAGTTTTCATTTGGGGTCCTTGGTGAGCAAGGCGCTATGAATTATAGAGAAACAGAAATAGACAAAGCCATACAAAGATGTAACCAAGTTAGTTCAAATAAGCATATTTCATTAGATAAACTCTGCCATATGTTATAACTCCCTATAGTGCCAATATAATTTCTTCCATATATAATGTTCACCATTCAATAAAAAATACTACAAATATCAAGAGACAGGAACAAGAGAAAAATCAGATAACAGGAAAAAAAAAAAAACACAAAAATGACCTAGACATGGACATCAAAAATCATAACTAATATTTTCAAAAAAATAGATGAGAAGATCACAAATTTTGCCAGAGAACTAGAATTGATAATTTAAAAAACTGATATTTTAGAATTGAAAGATATATTACCCAAATTCAAAAGTTCAATAGATGGTTTTAACAGGATATTGAACCAAGCTGAAAAAATGTTTCATGTCCTGAAAATAAGTCAGTAGAATATATCCAGAATTTATAATGAAGAGGAAGATATGATGGAAAATACAGAAAAATATATGAAACATAAAAAATGGAGAAAATATCTAATCATAAATTAAAATTACAAAAGGGGAAAAGAGAATGTGGTAGTAGCAATATTTACATATAATTACCAAGAATTTTCAAAACTAATGAAAGGCATCAAGCCACAAACTCATGAAGCACTATGAATCTCCAACAGGATAAATCCATGGAAAACCAAATTATATAGACTATATGAAATCAAAAACAAAGAAAATATCTTGAAAGAAGCCAGAGAAAAAAAGACATGTTACTTTCAAAGGAGTAACAATAAGAACGACAGCTGAGTTGTTAGAAGAAATAATGAAAGCTGGATTAAAATAATAATATTTTGTAAATGAAGAAATGAGCTGCCAAACTTATCTAGCATTCTGTATCCAGCAAAAATATCTTTCAAAAGTGAAACAAAATAAAGACATTTCCAGACAGACAAAAACTGAATTTATCACAAGGAGATTTGCTTTAAAAGGGAGTTTTCAGAGAGGAAAAAAAATGTAAAAACATAGAAATAAAGAATGGAATAAAAAGTAACTAAAAGATTTACATTTATATATATCTACATCTAAATGAATATTTATGGCACAAAAATAATGTTTTGTGGAGTTTAAAATACATGTACAAATGCCTGGTGATAGAAGCAAAGGAGTAAATAAAATTAGAGCATTATAGTGCCCTATCATTGTTTGAAAAATAATAAAAGTACTAAAGAATATGTCATGAACATATTCAAATGAGAAAAAGAATAAAGGAAGTGAGAACATAGATCAGGGGGAGGTCATAGAGAAATCAAATAGTAAGCTCTCTATATAAACAAAAATATATCAGTTATTTAGTAATTCCATTAAAGTGAAAGTTGGCCAAATATTCCAATTCAAGTCTAAGATTATCAGGCTGGATTTAAAAACAATAATTTTATACTCTTTACAAGAAATACAATAGAAATGTATAGAACATTTGAAAGAAAAGAGAGGGCAAATATACCATACAAACATTGACCAAAAGACAATTAGTGTAGCTAAATTAATATAAGACAAAATAGACTTTATGCCAAAGAATTACTAGAGATTAAAAAGAAAAACCTTTTATAATAAGTGAGTCAGTCCATCAAGAAGATAAACCAATTCTAAATTTGTACATTTCTAAAGTTATAACTCCAAAATCTACAAAGCAGAAAGAAGTAATAGACAAATCCACAATCATAGTAATGCACCTCTCCCAGTAACTGATGTAAACAGCTTTTATGCAAAAGTTTTGAATAGCATAGTCAATAAGCTTAACCAATTAAGATGTACAGACTACTGAACTCAACAAGAACATAATAATTTTATTTTAAATGAGCATGGAACGTTTAAATGAGCATGGAACAATATTAACCACATGCTGTGCCAAAAAGTTACACTCAACAAATTTCAAAGAACTGAAATCATATGGGCTATGTGCTTTGGCCAAAGTGAAAAAATTAATAAGATAAATTAAAAAGTTTATAAATTAAACACTACACTTCTAAATGACCCATGGTCAAGGAAGATATCACAATGGAAATTAGAAAATATTTTAACTGAATGATTGTGAAAATATTGTATTTCATATATTAAAAAGAAGGCTGAAAAATGATTATTTAAATATCTATTTCAGGAAATTAGAAAATGAAATAAAAATTCAGAGAGTAAAAGTAATAAAATAAAAAACAAAAAGATGGACATAGAAATTGATGAAATAATAAAAAAAAGGCAAATGTACAATAGAGAATATCTAGAAAGTCAAAAGTTGGTTTGGGGAAAGAGCAATAACAGGGATAAATCCCAAGCAAGACTAAGCAATAATAGTGATAAACCCCAAGCAAAAGAAAGGGAGAGAAGGGAGCGGAGGGCAGGGAGAGAGAGAGAGAAGAGAGAATACTCAAATTACCAATATAAAAAATGATAAACGATACATTACTACAGAGCTTACAAACATTAAAAAATTTGGCTTCTTGAAGTCTTCCAGATAGCAAGGAAGAAATAACTCCAAACTTTCAAACTTTTTCAGTTAATTGGAAAAGAGGGTTTACTTCCTAAGTGTTTTTATGAAATCAGCATAAGCTTGATTGCAAAATTTGTCAAAAACACAAAAAAACAACCAGCGTGTATTATTTCATTAGAGATCTATTTAGACAAAACTCTTCACTAAAAGGCAATTCATTATACCTATGAAGTAAACACTGCATAACAGAGGAGCTGTTATTTCACACAAACACAAATCTTATCAATACCTCTAGAGAAATGTCATGCTTTAAAATAATGGCATAAGTATACTACACTTAAATATATGTAATGGCCCAATTTATATCCTTATGTTGAAATTGAAGTGATACTGAGAAATAGTGTAGAAAATTTTAAAACTGGAATAAATTCACATTGGGGAATGATTTAGGATTATTCTACATTAATGTAGGAGGCAAGTATCCTATAATACTTACATTTTTTGAGACAATAATTTTATAACATTAAAACCAGGTAAAGAGAATTATACAGCATGACCAAGTGGGGTTCATTCCTGGCATGCAAGCATGGTTCAACATAAGAAAATCAATTAATGTAATATAATACATTAACAAATCAAAAGGGAAAAATCAAATGATCATTTCGACAGATGAAAAAACATTTGACAAAATTCAACATCCTTTTTTTGAGAAAAACACTTCAAAAGGTAGAATTGAAGGAAACTTCCTCTACATGATAAAGGGCATATATGAAAAACCCACAGCCGGCATAGTACTCAACGGTGAGAGGCTGAAAGTCTTCCCCCTAAGATCGGGAATGAGAGGATGATGCCCGCTGTCACCACGGTTATTCAACATTGTGCTAGACATTCTATCCAGAGCAATTTGCCAAGACAAAGAAATAAAAGGTATCCAAACTTGAAAGGAAGAAGTAAAACTGTCATTATTTGCAGACGGTATGATCTTATATTTGGAAAATCCAGAGAAATCGACAACAAAGTTATGTGAGCTAATAATCAAATTCAGCAGAGTTGTGGGATACAAGATTAGTACACGTAAGACAGTAATGTTCATATATGCTAGTAATGACCTAACTGAAGAGGCAATTAAAAAAGAATACATTCACAATAGCAACCAAAAAATATCAAGTATCTAGGAATAAACTTAACCAAGGACATAAAAGACCTCTACACAAAACATTACAAAACTTTACTAAAAGAAATTAAAAAGGACCTAAATAGGTGGAAAGATATTCCATGCTCATGGATAGGAAGGCTAATCATCATTAAGCTGTCCATTCTACCCAAACTGATCTACAGATTCAATGCAATTCCAATCAAAATTCCAACAACCTATTTTGCAGACTTGGAAAAAAGCTAGTTATCAAATTTATTTGGAAAAGAAAGGGACCTTGAATTGCCAGAAACATCCTAAAAAAGAACAAAGTGGGAGGACTTACACTTCCAGATTTTGAAGCCTACTATAAAGACCAAAACAGTTGGCAAAAAGATGAACATAATGAATTGAATTGAGATTTCAGAAATCGACTCACAGATCTATGGTTGACTGATTTTTGATAAGGCCCAAAATCCATTAAACAGAGACAGAACAGTCTCTTCAATAGATGGGGCTGGGAGAACTGGATATCCACAACCAAAAGAATGAAAGAGGACCCCCCCCCCCCGCACCTCCCACCCTATACAGAAATTAACTCAAAGTGGATCAAAGACCTCAATGTAAGAGACAGCACAATAAAACTCTTAGAAGATAATATAGGGAAACATCTTCAAGACCTAGTAATAGGAGGTAGCTTCTTAGACCTTACACCCAAAGCACAAGCAACAAAAGAAAAAAATAGATAAATAGGAACTCCTCAAAATCAAAAGCATTTTTGCCTCAAAAGACTTTGTCAAAAATATGAAGAGGCAGCCAACTCAATGGGAGAAAATATTTGGAAACCATATATCTGATAAGAGACTGATATCCTGCATAGATAAAGAAATCCTACAACTCAGCAATAGTAAAAACAGCCCAATTATAAAGTGGGCAAAAGATACAAAAAGGCATTTTTCCAAAGAGGAAATACAAATGGCTAAAAAACACATGAAAAAATGTTCATTTTCACTAGCTATTAGGGAAATGAAAATCGATGAGATACCACAATGAGATACTATCTCACAACAATGAAAACGGCTGCCATTAAACAAACAGGAAACAATAAATGCTGGAGAGGATGTGGAGAAATTGGAACTCTTATTCATTGCTGGTGGGAATGTATAATGGTACAGCCGCTTTGGAAGACAGTTTGGTGGTTTCTCAGAAAACTAGGTATCGAATTACCCTATAATCAGGCAATTCCACTTCTCAGTATACACCCAGAAGATCTGAAACCAGTGACATAAACAGACATTTTTACACTGACGTTCACAGCAGCATTGTTGACAGGTGCCAAGAGATGGAAACAATCCAAATGTCCTTTAACAGATGAGTGGATAAAAAAAATGTGATATACACATACAAAGGAATACTGTGCGGCAATAAGAAGGAACAAGGTCCTGAAACATGGCAACATGGATGAACTTCGAAGATATTAATAGGAAGTGAAATGTCAGACACAAAAGAAGAGAGATTGTATGTTACTACTAATATGAACTCCCTGAACCACGTAAAATCAATGTCTTATAATGTAGACTATTGAGGACCTAGTGATAGAAGTTATTGGACTGGGAATGATAATCTAATATGTTCAGATATGTTAATGATGGTGAATTCAAAGGTATGGGAATGGATGGGGTGATGATTGTTCATTAACGGAATTATACGTATCAAAGCTGTACTGAAGGTGAATAAGATTGAAAGGGGTTGTTTAAAGGCAGATATCCCACAAATCAGCACTACAAATATAGATTGGTGTTTGCAGGAAATACTTCTAAGGTATGACACTAGGGCAGAGAGTTGACAACAGAATAGTATATGGGAAAAATACACCTATTGTATACTAAGGATTATAATTAATAGGAATACTTTACTAGTACCACAAAAATGCTAATGACCAATCATTGAGTGTTGAAAAGAGCTATGGAGTGTTTTGGGTCATGAGAATTCTTTAAAATGGAGAATGATGAGAATTGTACAACTAAGTACAATATGGATGGATTATCGTGGACATAACATATGCTGTGTGAATTTAGGATCCCCTACTTTATAAGACAAGCCCTTGATCTTGAGGCTTGTTCTTGTGAAACTTATGGCTGTAAAGGGGAGGCTAAGCCCATCCATAATTATGCTTAGGAGTCACCTCCAGATAACCTCCTTTGTTGCTCAAATGTGGACTTTCTCTAAGCCTAACTCTTCAAATAAATTCATCACCCTCCTCCCAGGTGAATGAGTCTCTCTGGTGATGTGGGACACAGATTCTGGGAATGAGCCTGACCCTGGCATCAAGGGGTTGAGAATGCCTTTTTGAGCAAAGGGAGGAAAGAAAGCAACAAAATGAGGTTTCAGTATCTAAGAGAATTCTAAATAGAGTTAAGAGGCTGTCATGGAGGTAACTCCTATGTAAGCTTCAGCTAGACATCCCAAATGGCCAAAGTATGATAAGCCCAAGTCAGTGGTAGTCCCCAAAACCCTAAAGAATACCCAGATCCCTATCTGAGATCTATAAAAGTTTCACTTACTAAGTTTATTCTTCAAAAACTTAAATCCTCCAGAGAACTCCTATGCCAGCTAAGTCCCAAAACCCAGAAGCAATAGCCTCTTCAAGAACATCAACCAGATGTGTCCTCTTTTCCCATAATGTCAACAACCTTTTTCAACATGAACAAGTTAGGGTGGTCACTGCCTAGACATACATTCCTGAAGATTGGGAAAGTGATTAAACTAGAGGAAGAGGTAGCAACAAAGATGGAATTTAACAAAGGATTATGAATATTTAATCATTATATATATATATTTTTTTTTAGTTGCTAGGGTACTAGAATAGCTAGAAGGAAATAATTGAAATGGTGGAACTGTAACCCATATAGCATTCTTTGAAATTTTCTCTATAGCTACTTGTTAAATTGTAATTTGAGAGTTATCACCTTTTTGTCTGTATGTTATATATCACAATAAGGAAATAACTGAAACTATGGTACTGTAACTCATAACATTTTTTGGAAATTTCCTATATAACTACTTGTTAAATAGTACTTTGAAAGTTATTTCCTTTTTGCATATATATTTCACAATAAGGAAATAACTGAGACTGTGGAACTGTAACATATAATATTCTTTGAAATTCGCTAACTAATTGTTAAATTGCACTTGGCAAGTTATCACTTCCATGTACATAAGTTATATTCCACAATAAAAAATATGATAAAAAAATTTTAAAAAACAGGTAAAGATATAGAGACTGTATTTGGCATTATGCTTATAATTTAGCTGGTCATAGAGAACTTTTTGCAAAACCTGAAGAAAGCAAATATTTTAAGAGTGAATTGATTTGGACATTCATATAAAATAGTTCATTTATTCTTCAAAAAAATCCTTTTGGAAACATCAAGAGAGGCTTTTCTAATTACTATCACTCTAATCTGTTCCCATTTGTCAACGCTGGATGGGCACCCATGTGATGCTAAAGTGCCACCAAATAAAGCCCGTCTTGCCTGGCAGCTCAAGAAAGGAATGGGCTGCTGGCCACCAGGGCCTGCCTCATGGTTACTTAGTATTTGACAAAGAATGATGCAGAAATTAATCCTGGCAGCTGAAGATTTAAATTAATGCCAGGGTAGTAAAATGTAACAAGTCATGATGTAATTCTGAGAAGACAGGATTATTCCTTTCTGGGAGACTAAAGGCTTATAGGATTTTATATGGGAAAAATTAGACTACTATAAAATAATCATTATGATGGAAACTTCTTGAATCCCAATAAAAAGATGGAATTTCTATATTTATTATATCAAAGTGTGTGTGTGTCTGCTTCATAGACTCATTTGGCTGAGTGTGGTATAGATACTTGTTTGTGATTGCCCATGAATGAGATACATTTGCAAATATCAATAACAAACATTTATTAACTAAATAATGGATGAAAACAACTGATCAGAGGCAGTTAATGATATTAAATTAACTTATGCTTATATACTACTTTTACTTTCAGAGATTTTTGACATCTATTTTAACTAATTTTTTAAAGCAGTTTTATTGAGATAAATCCACATATCATACAATCCATCTTAAGTTTACAATCAATGTCTTTTAGTAAATTCACAGAGTTGTGCATTCATCACCACAATCAATTCTAGAATATTTTCACTGTCAAGAGGGTTCACTGTGTTTATAGGCCCATATTTCATCCTCTGGCCCATTAACTAATTTTTATCTTTAAGATAAACCTAAGAGGCAATTAGGAAATATTGTCCTTATAAGACTGTGAATAGGCTATTTTTTCTCATTTAGAATGTTACTTTTTCTCTAATCTTTATTACAACAGGGGAAATGGTTATGCATTATTATTACAAAAGGTGTTTTCTGCATATGGAATCAATAAAAGAGTATGAGTGTTCCTCAAAGTTATGATACCAGATTCAGGATTAAGTCATGTATGTATCTGTGTGTGAATGTAAAAGAAGATAGAAATCCTTGTCTCCTTCCCATGTACTTTTTCAGATACAGTGTACTTCCATTCACTTGTTACTGCCTTTTGGGATTTAGGGATCTTAGGGATGATGGTGTGTTCCACTTGCCCCCCACCTAACAGACTGTTTAAATAATGTGCTACACTCCGATTTTTTTTTTTCACTGATTCTCCTCCCTATAAAAAGTTTCATACTGCCCAAATTTTGCTAGGTACTGTTGTTTGTCTCAACTGAATATATTAAATTATACCATGGTACAAATTCATCTGAGAAAACTGCATCTACAAAAGATACTTGGGGAAAAAAAAGGTACTTGAGAGGCAATAATTTCTTATTTAAAGGAACTGTTAAGGGAAGTAGCGCTTCAGACAGTGTGACAGGCAAGTAAAATCTTCCAGGTATTCCTTGAATCACCCCTCTTAGTCAACTGCTTCCTCCATCTACTAATAAAGCAGCCTAGATACACAAAGTCTAATAAGGCAATGTGTTCTGTCTGGACCTACTTACAGGTCACCGTGGATGAGTCCATAGATCTGTGGCATGCTTTGATGATAGATTCCTCTCAAAATAACTATGAGGAGAATCACCACAAAAGCTGGAAGTCCCCAACTCAGAAGGAAAAACAGCAGATACCGCCTTTCTGTGTGTTCATCGTTCATCACCAGAACATACCAGAAATTCACAGCCTAAAGAAGGAAACAAGACATAAAATGAACAGCCTCTGGTTAATGCTATAGGACACAAACTCACCTGGCTTTAGCATACAGAGTTACTGAGCAACAAAGGACTAAAATCTATTTAATAATTATAGTTTTCATTGGATTTTTTAATTTTGTTCATTCATGCATTCATTCATTCATACATTCAATAGGATGCCCCCAAAGTCTGAAAACATAGGGGAATATTTAGTTTATTTCACTTAATTTTCTTTGATTTAATTTTGGCCATAATTTGTGATTGTTTTGTAAATGTATCTTTGAAGAAACTTACACTGATATTCAAACTTATTTCCCACGGGGACAACTTCATGATGACAATGAAGTAAGTATAAAAAGCCTCATGTTTCCAGATTTTTTGGAAGATCTTTACTTGCTGAGTACCTATCGTATGTTGAGCACTGTTCAAGCGAATGGGGACATTAATTGTGACGAAAGCTCCATCTCATTTCCTAATGAGAGATGTAGTCAAGTAAACAGAAAATGTTCACACTGAGAAAAGTACTACGATGGGGTGGATTTTGTGATCCATTCTTCTTCCCAGTTTAAACTCTCTTCTTTTTATTCATTCACCCTGACAAATATTTATTAAATACGTACTAAATTTCAGTGACCAGTCTGGGTGCCAGGGATATAGCAGTGCAACAGATGAGGGAGGTTTCTACTTTCTTGATTCTTAGATTCTAAATGAGTAGAAACTAATTTATATTATATCACATTTTATACCTATATTATTTTTAAAAGATAAAAAATTAAGAAGGGAAAAGTGTACAGAGAGTGAGGGAGTGAGGGGATGTTAATGGTTAGTTTCAAATTTCGCACCTAGCTTGCATCTAAGCCAAATCTAGAACTTACATATTTTGCTTTTTAGAGTTCCTCTTTCTTATGAGGAATACTTATGTTTATCATTCAGTACAAGAGCAACATGGAATGTCATGCTACACATATTTCACACAATAATACCTATTTGCTAGAAAAATCCCTCTTTTCAATTTGGTATGATGGAAAGAGTATGAATACAAATGAATTACAATTGAATTATAATTCTTATTTTTAATAGATACTAACAGGATAACCTTGGACAGATACCAACCCTACCAGAGCCTGTTTTCTCATGTGGACAATGAGGGTTTTGTAAAGATAAAATATTACATGAAAAGTACTGAGCACATAGTTACCACTAGAAAATGTTGCCATCTCCCCTAAGTCCCTTATTTAGCATGTCAGGCAGTGTGAAAGCCAAAAGATAAAAGTTAGCATTGATAAATGTAGCAGTCTACATGAAAAATAAGTACTCTACATGAAAAATAAGCATGCCTAATGTTTATGGAAAGAATTTTAGATCTTGTTTAATGAGGTTTCTGAGTTAGATTCTATCTGGACCAAATTAGCCTTGAGGGATTAGTATTGGGCTAACCCAGGGAAGGACAAAAATGTTTGGTTACTTGGAGATTTTTATCTTTTTTATAGCTTTGAATTTTATTTCCTGTTGGTAGTCTATATCTTCATGTACATCTGCTTATATCTGTAATTATGAAACATGTTCTGAGTTGTTCATATAGATTTTCTCTTAATATGTTGTTCCTATAGATTTTAAACAATTTTTAGATACAAGAAGCCTCCCTCCCCCTTCTATAATTACAACAGGAAACAGACCTAAATAGGTGGGATTCTATCAAGTGAGGTGAGCAATACTTCCTGTTAGTGAATGAAAATTCATACAAAGTAAAGACCATTGATTAACCCACCTCCAAAATAAAAGCACTAATTATTTATTTGAGATACATGTTTATGTACATCTGTATCACATGGTATCACATGGCAACTCAGGGGTGTAGTAGGTAGAAGAATCAGAACAGAGAGTACAGATCGGCAAATGACTTGTAAGTTGATTCATCATGATAAAGATCGGGACATTTCCAAAATGTCTGCTTTTACACAGATGGACATTAGTTTCATTGATCAGAGTCACAGAACCTTTCAGCAACTGTCTGGCCTTTACCACAGGCTCAGATAAGACTGAGACATGTGAAATGGTTTATTAGATTTATACAGCTAATGATTCTGCTCCAAACAGCTCAAGGCACAGTGTTGCCGAATTCTTGAATACTTGGTTAAGCAAAACAAGCTCCAAATGTCATAAGCTTTTGTCCATATTTTAAAAATAATTCCTTCTTTTCTTATAAGAATCCAGTCACTGAAGAATACTATAAGGATGTTATTTCCTTCAAATGTATATATAAGTATTTTAATATGATATGGTAGGCACATTTTGGGATATATCCCTGGCTCATGAGATCCCCTCTCTTAACACTGTCTCCACATGGCATGCAGGGTGGGCTCAGAAGCTCTAAGTCCTCCATGACCTTGCTCCCCTGAACACAGCTGATTTAACTGGGGGGAGAAACCTGCTCTAGGGTGGACCTATCTCCTATCTCTGGATTCCCTGAAATTCAGTGACAGTCAATCTGAGCTGGTTAATTGCAAAGAGAGGACATATGAACTTTAGTGGTAAGGTAGCCTCAAGCACACTGAAAAGAGAAAGTCTGTAGGGAAGAGGAATGGGCAAAGCTTTCCATTCTTGCTCACAGTCCCTTGTGAGGTCCAACTGTACATAACCATTGTTGGGTTAAATGAGTGGGTGTAAGTGCTTATAACAGATTCCTTTTATAGTCTGTATATTTGCTTAAACTAGCTCAAATGAGTTTCTCTTACTTGCATCCAAAAAAAACCTTACTGAGATGTTTACTGCTACACTGAAGCAGTGAGTTTAAAACTTGTAGTTACTGCCATTCTCTAAACAAAAAAGATGGTAGAGCATTTGACTGTATTCCTTTCCCTGAAATCAAGGTTCCTCCATTGTAATCTAAAGGCAATAGTAATAAGAAGCCATTATGTTTGCACGATAATTTTATGTTGACCCATATGCAGCATATATGATCTGTTTGCTTTAATGTCTGTGTGTTTATCCAACGCTGGAACTAATACAATTACAAGAACTCAATACAAGTCACTTTCACCCAGACATGCTGCATGCTCACTGAGCATGGCTTATCATTCATTCAGTCTGTCTTACATATTTCTGTAAAAGACTAGGTGTGAACTGGAAAAGTTAATACCTAGATCCCTATTTACATTTCTAAATTCTAAAAATGCTGTTGGAACCATTTTATAAACTATTACAAGACAAGCCATCATTGCTAGGTAGTCATGTTACATTTTTAGCCAAACTCGCATTATCCCAAAATTTAAACAACCATATTAATCCAAGTTGACTCTTTCTACAATTCAGATGCACTCAAGAGTACAAAGGCTTCCTAGACTGAGGTTATTCAAACTGATTTGATAGGCTCTGAAGGCAAATCCAAAAGGGTACAAAAATATTTTCAGCACTAGAACCATCAAATTAGCCACTGAAAGGGACAACTGAAAATAATGTTACTATGTAGTCACATCTTCAAAATCAACTCTAACCACTGGTATATTTGAATAAGCACCTTCTATTTTGTAATTGAAGAATGTTTAAGAATTAGTGAAGGATAATATATTTGCATTTGCACATTTATCACAATTACCAGTATTTCAAGATTACCTGGGTGTCCATAACTTGAGAATATAATTAAAATCCCATTTGAGAATATAACTAAAATCCCATTTCAATAAATATAAAGAAAACTATTTAATGATATTATTGAAAATTTCCTGGCATCAACAAAATCTATAGAAATACAGGAAAGGACGATTTGCAAAGGCACACACACACACACACAGACTCACTATATACAACCAGGTGAATAACTGAACAAATGTGAATAATAATGTGAAGAATGAATAAAGTATAGATAATGATTTTTTAAAATTTTATGCAGTTTGAAAAGACATGATTTGCAATTTGATTGGGGTTTTTACATGGCTGTGCATTAACAAGCTGTATGGTTTTGGCCAATATTACTTGGCTCCTCCGAGTTTCAATTTCCTCCTCTGGTATAAGGGGAAGTTAAAGTATAAGTTACTAACAATCTCCTGACTAACATTTTGAGATCCAGTTATTCTAGAAATTAAAATCCTTAAATAATGACCTGAATGTACAGGCTACAAATTTTTGAACTGATAGAAACCATACAGGTTATATGACCATGCCCTCTTATTTAGAGATGAGCAATCTGAGACACATTTTTATAGCTTTATCATTTTCTGTTTAGTTAAAGATCTGGAAATGGAAAAACCAGTCCAAAGTGCCTTGTGAGGAATGATTACATTTAAGATCAACTTCCATAGAAATTTACACAAATAATGTAATATTATTATTTGCCTGGGAGTTTATTTCTTGTCATTTCTCCTCACTCACTTTATATGCTAGCAGAGGTGTATTTTCCTGGTAAAGTCTGGAGATAACCCTTTCTCTCAATCTATACCAGATTGTGTTCACACTAAATGAAAACTTATGAAGGTTTATCATGGTGTTAATGGCTGAAACATAATTGTGAGCTGTGGCGGATGAATTTCTGAAGACCTCATAGTACCGAGAAAAATGTTTCCCATTTGTGTTTATTGAGAAATACCAAATAAATGAAGATGCACCCGATTTGTTTTGAGCATTTAACATTTTTGTTGACTTTAATTTACAATTTATAATTTGGTCTAGTTTCTGAGATTATTCATTCACATGCTTTTTTGTTCCAGAAAGAATTTTAGAAGACTCAATAATTTTATTTGATTTTACAGCATACTAAGGAAGAGAGACAAGAGCTGCCTTAAATATGCTAAATGAAATAGCAAAAGAAGAATGAAGCCAATAATCACTAAATGGATCATAAATGAAAGTTCCACTTTTAATTACTAGAGCTATACCTCATTTAATGAAGACAACAGATCTCCCAAATTTTGCTATGATCTCTTTTTACACCTTAGGAAACTGAGGAAAGGAAAAGTATCTTTCCCAGAATTAGTATTTGAGGAAAATTTTGGAATTAAAATTGATTCTGATTAAGAAGCAAACAAACCAGCTAAGAAACTCAGATAAAATTCAGGTCAAATATAGATAGATATAAACAAAACTACTCTATCTGTAAACATATTTACTTACATTCCTACATAGATTTGTCTATCTATCTATCTATCCATTCCTTCCTTTATTAAAGAAATTGTGGGTTTACAGAACAACCATGTATGAAATATAGGACTCCCATATACCACCCCACCACCAACACTTTGCATTGGTGTGGAACATTTGTTACAATTGATGATAGCAAATTTTTATAATTGTACTATTAATTAAAGCCCATGGTTTAAATTAGGGTTCACTGTGCAACACAGTTCCATGGATTTTTTAAAAACTTTTTATTTCTGTTACCATATACACAATCTAACATTTCCCTCTTTCAGTCATATTCAGATATATATTTCAATGCTATTAATTGCATTCACAATGTTTGCTACTATCACCACCATCCATTAACAAAACATTTTCATCATTCCAAATAGGAACCCTGCACATTTTAAGTCTTATCTTCCCATTCCCTATCCCCTCCCCCACTTGAGGATCCCCTGGTAACCTATATTTTAGATTCTGATTCTATGAGTTTGCTTTCTAATTGTTTCAAATCAGTGAGATAATACAATATTTGTCTTTTTCTGTCTGGCTTATTTCACTCAACATGATGTCTTCAAGGTTCATCCATGTTGTCTTATGTATCTGGACTTCATTTCTTTTCATGGCTGAATATTCCATTGTGTGCGTATGCCATATTTAACTTGTCCATTCATTGGTCAATGGACACTTGGATTGCTTCCTGCTTTTGGAAATTGTGAATAATGCTGCTATGAAATGGTTGTACAAATATCTGTTTGAGCTCCTGCTTTCAGTTCTTTTGGGCATATATCTGGTAGTGGGATTGCCAGGTCATATGGTAGTTCTATCCTTAACTTTCTGAGGAACCACCAAACTGTCTTCCACAGTGGCTGCATCACTCTACATGGCCAACAGAAATAAATGAGCGCTCCTATTTCTCTCCATCCTCTTCAACACTTCTTATTTTCTGTGTTTGTGGTTTTTTTTAATAAAGGTCATTCTAACTGGTGTGAAATGGTATCTCAGTGTGGTTTGGATTTGCATTTCCCTGATGGCTAATGACGTTGAACATCTTTTCATTTGCTTTCTGGCCATTTGTATATTTTTGTTGGAAAGATGTCTGTTCAAGTCTTTTGACCATTTTAAAATTGGAGTTATTTCTCTTTTTGTTGTTAAGTCGAAGGTTTTATTTATATATACTGGATATTAATCCTTGATTGGATATGTAGTTTCCAAATATTTTATCCCATTGTATAGGTTGTCTTTTTATTTTCATGATGAAGTCCTTTGAGAAACATTGCATATTGTATATTCCAAAACCTAGACTTATCATTACTTTATATGAATTTCCATTTTAGCACCTGTAGGAAGTAAGAAAACAAAACAATACAAGTACAATACTGTACAGAACAATACAATACTACTGGCATATAATTACCCAAATGGGTTACCTTTGCCAGAGGTGTTTATTTCTTTATGCTGTTTTGAACCACTGTCTAGTGATTTTCATTTCAGTTTGAAGAACTCCCTTCAGCATTGCATGTAGGACAGGCATAGTAGTGATGAACCCCCTCAGCCTTTGTTTATCGAGAATGTCTTAACCTCTTCCTCATTTTTGAAAGACAGTCTTGCTGGATATAAAATTCTTGGCCGGCAGTCGTTTTCCTTCAGCACTTTAAGTATTTCAACCCATTCTGTTCTTGCCTCCATGGTTTCTGATGAGAAATCGGCACTCAATCTAATTGGGGCTCCCTTCTATGTAATGTTGCTTTTCTCTTGCAGCTTTCAGAACTCTCTCATTATCTTTTGCACTTGATAGTGTAATCAATATATAAAAGGATGCATTTTTCTTCATGTTTACCCTGTTTGGTGTTCTCGGAGCTTCTTGGATGTGTTTGGGAAGTTCTCTGTGACTGTTTCTTTAACTATTCCTTCTGCCCCTTTCTCTCCTTATTCTCCTTCAGGGACTTCTATAGTGAGTATATTGGTGTGCTTGATGGTGTTCCATAGCTGTCTTAGGTTATTTTTGCTTTTAATATTTCTCTTTTCTTTCTGTCCCTCAGCCTAACTTATTTCAAGTGTATGGTCTACAAGTTCACTGATTCTTTCTTCTGCCAGCTCCAACATGCTCTTGAAATCCTGCTGGGCATTTTTCATTTCAGTTATTGTGGTCTTCAACTCCAACAGTTCTGTTGGCTTCTTTTTAAAATGTTTATCTCTTTATTTAGACTCTCATATTGTTCATTCATTGTTTTCCTTTATCCTATAGTTCTTTCTCTCCTTCATCTCCTTAAGCATTTTCAAGACCATTTTTTTTAAAAGCCTTGTTTAGTATGTTCATATTCTCATCTTCCTTGTTGGTGTTTTCTGTATTTTTATCCTATTCTCTTGAATAGGCCATCATTTCCTGTTTCTTTTCTTGTACTCTTTTCTTGCACACTGTACATGTTAATGTTTTAAAATGTTAACTCTGGGATTTACTCCCTGGGGTGTCTGTTTCCTGTTTTGAAACCAGATGGTAGTAAGACAGTGATTTTCTCAAGCTTCAGCTCTCATATCAGCAAAGTCTTCCCAAGGTGAACACACTGTGCAGGGTTTTCCATGTCTTACTGGGCCTCTGACTTGTCCCGGGCTTTTGCTTGCTGTTGTTTTGCAGTTTCTCTGTTTGTCCTCTGTTTTTCAGAGGACAAACTTCCCTCTTCCTGGTATCTAAAGCCAGCAAGCCTTCCTCCCAGACTGTTTGCCTATATAATTTTTTTACACTCCTTTTGTTGTTTTGCACTTCTTTTGCCTGGGGGGCAAATTCTTGGAGGACGGTCACTCCAGAGAAGACTTTCCTGGGTTGGTTTATCTCAGTCAAAAGATGCCCAGGGATCCACAAAGAAGGCACAGACTGGCTTCAAAGAGTCCTGTGGAGAGGGTCAGAAGGGCACCCCAATCTTCTCCAATTCCCCAAAGCTGAGCTTTTCTGGCCAGCTCGGTAAATTCAGCCTTCAGTTAACTTTCCCTCACAACCCTGAAGAAGCCTGATGTCTTTAAATCTCCACCTCCTCTGCCTCTTTCTGGAAAGAGGTGAAATAATGGCTGCTGCTGCCTTTGTCCAGGGAGGGATGAAACAATAGGTGTCCCCCTAGCCGGGACCCAGCAACCCGAATTTGGTACTCAAAAGCCATGACTGGCCATGTACACCCCTGTTCTTGGAGAAGAAGATATTTATGTCCTTTCTGTTAGCAGCAGCTAGCCAGGAACTGGACCCCGTGAAAGCCCCAGTAGCCGCCATGCAGAATGAGCAATTATAGTTGTTTGCCATAATTTATCATCCTCTTCCTCCTGCTTTTCCATGGATGCCATACAGTGTTCTGGCCTCTGGAATTTCAAAAATTTGAGTCACACAGTTCTAGCCTGTTTAATAATTGTTTTGGTGGAAGGACTGGGTCCTGGAGTTCCCTAGTCTGCTATATTTCCTAGATGTCCTATGTCTATTTATTTTTACAGTACTATTTTGAATGACTACTATTTTTCACATGCCCACATAGGAAAAACAAAGATATCTTCTTTAATTGTTTTGAGTCTCATAGATCATAATTGTGACTTCACAGGCTCCACAAACACAAATTCATTAGTTTACACATATATTTTCATGTAATGCATATTTTGGTTTGCTAAAGCTGCCAGAATACAATATACCAGAAATGGGTTGGCTTTTACAAAGGAGGCTTGTAAGCTTACAATTTTACAGTTCTAAAGCCCTGAAAAATGTCCCAGTTAAGGTTTCAAGGTGAAGATACCTTCCTCTGTCAGTTAGCAAGGCACTTGGCTGACATTTGCTGGTCCTTTGCTCCTGGATTCCACTGCTTTTAGCTTCTGATTCCAGTTGCTTTCTTTCTGAGTATCTGTGGGTCATCTCTCAGCATTTCCAGGGCTATTCTCCTTTAGTTCTCTGGGTGTTTCTCTCTCTGAGCTCTCAGTTTCTCTCTGTCTTTATCCTCATAAAGGACTCCAGCAAAAGATTATGACCCACCTTGAAATGGCTGGGTCACTTCTCGATTGAAACAACCTAACCAAAAGTTCCCATCTACAATAGGTCTGCACCCACAAGGATGGATTAAAAGAACATGGCCTTCTTGACATGGTTGTTCACAGATTTACACTCCGCTGTCTCCAAAGTATGACTGATGTTTTATTTTTCATTCATGCAATTTCAAATAATACTCTGGAAATTCAATTTAAAAAATGCCAAATCATAACGTACGCTATGTGAAAATATAGTTCTAGTTTCTGTGTATGTTTCTAAGGAAATATTCCCTGCAGTTTCAACTAGTTAGTAAAAAGAAATATCATTTGTAGAACTATATATCAAGTGTGGAGTGTTATCTTTTTATAAAACAGAGTGGTATTACAGTTAGGTATACTAATATACAGATATATATATATATATGCAAAATGTAAACAACATACAAAATTCAAAGGAATTATGGAAGAGTACCTACAAAAATAAATCTCTTGTTCACAAGGGAATATGTTTATAAAGTTAAGATCTATTTCTCTGTTGGTTTCTGTGCCAGTTTGAATGTATTATGTCCCCCCAAACACCATTATCTTTGATGTAATCTTTTGTGGGCACACCTATTAGTGTTGATTAGATTGTAATCCTATTGATTGATTGTTTCCATGGAGATGTGACTCAATCAACTGTGGACAAGACCTTGAATGCATAATTTCCATGGAGGTGTGACCCCACCCATTCAGGGTGGTTCTGAATTAGTTCACTGGAGCACTATATAAGCTCAGACAGAAGGAGCGAGCTTGCTACAGCCAAGAGGGACACTTCGAAGAATGCACAGGAGCTGAGAGAGAAACTGCAGTTTACAGAGACATTTTGGAGATGGCCTTTGAAGGCAGACTTTTGCTCCAGAGAAGCTAAGAGAGAGGACAAATGCCCCAAGAGCAGCTGAGAGTGACATTTTGGAGAGAAACAGAAGCCCAGAGAGGAACATCCTGGGAGAAAGCCATTTTGAAACAAGAACTCCAGAGCGGACACCAGTCATGTGCCTTCCCAGGTAACAGAGGTTTTCCGGGCACCATTGGCCATCCTCCAGTGAAGGTACCTGATTGTCAGTGCATTACCTTGGACACTTTACAGTCTTAAGACTGTAACTGTGTAACCAAATAAACCTCCTTTTATAAAAGCCAATCCATTTCTGGTGTTTTGCATTCTGGCAGCATTAGCAAACTAGAATAGTTTCCAAGGCACTTCTCAGGGTTCTTGCTGTGTTGCTCCTTTACCACTCTATTCACTGCTGAAAATAAAGACACTTATTATATAATTTTTTTGTGTCATATAACTTCCTATAAATTAAAATTATGTAACAACATTTTTATAAACATGAAAAATCTTGGTGTCCATATATGTTTCCCCTGTTCCAAAGAAGTGCAGTCTATTTTGGTTTAGAAAATAACTTAGTTCTACAGTGATGTGCCTGCTATGCAAAGTGTGCCTGCCATATTACTGGTACTCAATTTGCTGAAGGAACATTAATAATAAATAAAAGTGAACGTTTATTAATGTTTAACTTAAACAAAAGAATATGGCCTTTTCTGGGGTACATAATGGTTTCAAAACAGCACACATCTCCATTTGGATCCCAAAAAGACATGTTCTCTCCATATACAAAATACAGTCATTCCATCACTATATCATAAAAAACCTTAAAACATTTTAGTAACAATATTAAATACAAAGTCTCATCAAAATCAGTTACAGGCATGGTCTGTCCTAAGTCAAAACTCTCCTCTGGCCATGAACCTGTGAAACTTACAGCAAGTTAGCAGCTTCTAATAAACAGAGGAGGGACAGTCATAGGATAAATGTTACCATTTCCATAGGGAGAAATAGGAAGGAAAATAAGGGTCAAAGGTCACAAACAGTTCTGAAAATCTTCAGGGCAGACTTAATTATATTTCAAGGTCTCAAAGCCACATATAGAATGATGTTTTATCCTCGGGGCTTGAGAAAGCAAGAGTTTCACCCTCTCCAAGGGCTTATGTAGCAGCCTTGCTCTCTCCAGACACTGGGGTGAGGGCTCCAACATCGCCAAGCATTGGAGAGACAGCCTTGTTCTCCCTTCCACCCTCTTCAAGCATCTGGGCAGAACTAGACTCTCTGCCATCTCCGGGGCACAGGCTTACCTCTTTCTGAACAGTGGGGTCATAGCCAGGCTCTCCCTAATCCCTGGAGAATGTGCTCCACCCTCTCTAAAGCCTGAGGCAGCACCACTCTTCCTGAACAACAAGGTGGCCAAGCTCCTCTCAATTCCCCAGTCATCTGAGAACCCTGGGATGGCAGCCCTCTTCCTGAACAAGGGGGAAGAATGCCTGTCTTCTGCAAACTCTGGGGCAAACTCACCCTTTCCACGTGCATGGGTGGGTCCACTCTTCTGGCCTGAGGTTTCTTTGCTCCAGACCTCAGTTTCAATGGCTCTGCCTTTGAAGTCATTTTTCTTTCAATCTGTCCCTTCTCTGTCACTTTTAGTCCAGGCTGGCAGTGGTTCTGTTCATACAGATCTTGCAAAAAACTTGTTGGTTTTGCATGCAGCACAGGGGGTCAGACAACAGGACTTTCCACAAATCATTCTGGAAAATTCCATCTCCAAGCCTGACTCTCACAGAAATGGCTGACTGGTTAAATCTTTGCATGGGGCTCTATTCTCTGGGGACTCACTTACTGGAAACTCAGAATTTTCCAGAAACCAATTTCTGGTTTCTTTGTACCCAAGAGTTCAATTCTCAGGTTATCCCTTTCTTCTCACATTTTACTATGAGCTGCAAGGAGAAGCCAGGCCACACTTTCCACATTTAATTTGGAAATCTCTTCAGCTAAATATCCCTCCTTGTCACTTTTAAATTCTGCCTTCCATCTGACACCAGAACTCATTTTGCCAAATTCTCTGCCACTTTAAAACAAGGATCACCTTTTTTCCAGTTGGCAATGACACAGTCATCATTTCTGTCTAAAGCCTCACCAGAAGTACCTTTAGCACCCATATTTCTATCAACAGTCTCTTCAAAGCAATCTAGGCCTTTCCATATCAAGCTCATAACAATTCTTCCTGAATCTTCCCTTTATCCATTTATAAAGCTGTTCAGCATTTTTGGTATTTACAAATCGCAGCAGCATCCCACTTCTCTGGTACAAAATCTGTTTTGGTTTGCTAAAGCTGCCAGAATGCAATATACCAGAAATGGGTTGGCTTTTACAAAGAGGGTTTATTAGCTTACAATTTTACACTTCTAAAGCCTTGAAAAATGTCCCAATTAAGGCATCAAGAGGAAGATACCTTCCCTGAAGAAAGGCTGCTGGCATCTGGGGTTCCTCTGTCAGATAGCAAGTCACATGGCTGACATCTGCTGATCCTTCACTTCCAGGTTCTGTTGCTTTTAGCTTCTGATTCCATTTGCTTTCTCTCTAGGTATCTGTGGGTCCTCTCTTAGCATTTCTGGGGGCTATTCTCCTTTAGCTCTCTGGGATGTTTCTCTCTCTTTGCTTTCTCCAAATATCTCTGTCTTTTACCCTCTCATGAAGGATGCCAGTAAAGGATTAAGACCCACCATGAATTGGCTGGGTCACATCTCAATTGAAATAACCTAATCAAAAGGTCCCACCCACAATAGATCTGCACCTACAAGAATGGATTAAAATAATATGGCCTTTTCTGGGGTACATAACAGCTTCAAACCAGAACAAATATGTATATTAATGTATTTGTAGAATATAAAGGAAAAATTTCTTCTCCCTTTTTAAATAAAAATAGGCTACATGAACTCCATATATTTTCATTGTATGTGGGATAAAACTGGAGTCCAGGTTGCTGTTTAATATTTGGAAATTAATTGTTTCACCAGAAACCTTGACCTGATTTATAGCATCAAGTTTAGTCAGAGATCACAGGTGCTACTAATTTTGTCCATTACCATACATTCTTAGTCACTCATTACAGACGAAGGGTCTAAGAAATGATACCACATGTCCTTGGCTCAATTATCCTCCCTCTTTCTTGTCATTTATTACATGAAATAAATTGCAAGGCTTTTATAAGGATTGGAGAATTCAGTACTTCCTGGGTATGTCATTTTTATCTTGGTTATCACCAATCTGTTGTCCTTAATACCTTTGATGTCCCCAAATTAAATCAATGATGAAAGAATAACAGGGCTAATTTTAGCAATTCCCTTCCTGTTTCTATGCCCTGGCACTAAGTACAAGGAATAACATGTACATTTCCTTCTTCCTGGCCTGATTATATGGAGAAATTAAGGTACAAGATGTGAATGCTAAAGTACAATTTAAAAATGGTTTCTAATCTTTTTTTTACCACCTTAGGAAAAGTTCTGCAAGTAAGCTTTAGTTTTAAATAAGACATTATACTTTGAATTAAGCTGTATCCTTTGGGATGAGATGAACAGATTGCAAGGGCAATCCAAGGTTTGGGTATTTTTCATAACTGAAGCAGACTGCTATACAAGTGATTTAACTTGGTGACAAGAAATGATCATAAAACTGGGCCAAATGAAAGTACAGGCAAAGCTATGTTTCCATTAACTTATATTCTATACTGGAGCCCCAAATAATTTACTTGTGATTTATTTTCCTTCATGGATTAACCCATAGCCTGGCAGTTCAACTGGTATTATGTTTCATGTAGACATTAATAGAAGAGGCATAATTTCTAAGAATTTACTCTCCAGAAACTCCATAAGTAAACAAAGTGCAAGGACATTCAAGGAAAAAATTTTTATAATACAAAAGCAAATGGATATAATCAGAATTTCATCAATAAGAGATCATAAAAATAAATTATGGAATAACTATATTATAGTATATTAAGCAACTGTTAGAAAAAAATACATACATATGCAAAATATATATACATACACAATATATAAATATATACACTATATATATACACACACATAAGAACACACATATGGCCCTGTTTATATATTTATAAATATTTGAATGTTAATGGAATATTTCTGGAGGGATACACAGGAAGGCATTAACAGTGTTTACCTCTAGGAGTGGGGCTAAGGGTAGCACAGAGGGTGGAGAGTGTGTGAAATGAGAAGGAAGGGATGTACTTCTCATTTTTTATTCTCTGCAGTGTTTGATTATGTTATTCTATTTCTAAAATGAAAGCAAATGAAAATGGAAAAAGGAAATGAAACTACAACCACCACCACCAAAAAAAAAAAAAAAAAAAAAAAGAAATCAGCAAAAGAGAGCCAGGATATTACAAGATTTTAAATTCTCACGGTCAGTCTTTCTTAAAGTAGACATGACCCTGCTGTTTTAAAGAAATGGAAAATGACTTCAGTAATTCCACTGAGTGATCTTACATGAAGAACAAACAGAAGCACAACCAAATATTCATGGCCAAAGAGGGAATTTGTGAGTTGTTTGCTTTTTAAAAAAAGCAACTACAAAATAAGCAAAATAATGTGTTACTTATTCCCAGCATGTGCTGTGTGGTTTTTGTCTCAAAGAAAGAGGAAACCTAAAGAAACAGAGTCAAGGCCATCAGTTATGGAAGCTCTTATACACCATATGTGCACTTTAGGAAAGAGGTTACAGATTATCTAGCTTGCTAAGGTTTTGGTGCTAGTGTCTGCCTGACTCAGTCACTCCTTTCTTCCCATTATAACAACTGATTTTCTATTGTAAAAAGGTGCAAATTATATTGGAAAAGCAAAGCACTCAACACGTTTCAAAATATATGAACTTTTAGCCACAAATATTTCCTTAATCAACAATATGGGTAAATATGAATTGGATGCTCAACCTGTGCTGTGCACCATCCAAGCTCTTTCCATGTATTGATTCATTTTTATCCTCCCAGAATTCTCAAGTAGAGGTACTGTTATTATAAACCTCATTTTTCAAACAAGGAAATCAAGGCTCAGGAAGTTATGTAATTTCTTTACCACTACATTTTTCTTTAGCTACTTTAAAATATAATCCAACTTTACTATAAGGTATTAAAAGTATATGACATAAAAGTAATCATATGCATTTAAATAAAGTCATTTAAAGGCATTTATTCTAAAGATTGAAGATATGGTGCAGATCAAAATAAACATTAATTCTGACATGCTTAGCACAATGATTAAAAGTTAACGATTAACTTACTGTAATTATTAGCCGTGCACACACATACATATTGCCAGATTCTCTTCTATACTCTTATGAAATATGAAGTGGTATTATTAAGGTGTTAATATTCTTTCAAGTTTTTCTACCCAATTTGACTAACAGGGTTGGTCTAACAGTAGTCTGTTTTTCTACATTGAGTTCTAAAAATGGATTCTAATAAAAAAAAGTTCAGCAGAGATAGGTTTAGAGCATATTATTACTCCTATTTTACAAATGGGAAAATGTAGGTTGGTAAAGCAACAACCTCTGACCACAAACTAACTCATTAGGAGTTACGTACCTAGAGTTCAGAAGTTATTGAATTTTTCTTTGTGGTTACACCACAGACCATGAAAAATGTGTGGTATACCATGTGAAATACATCAAATTTCACTGGTACTTTAAATAGTTTTCCCAAACCATTAGCCATATAGAAATCTAATTCATTTAAATGTGCATCAGCCACAATTACACGTACTTAAGACTGGAAGAAGAGATATAGAATACACTGATATCCGTCAAGTTGGGTGAAATTTTATATGCCATCTTTTCTAAACCTCTTCCAAAGCAGGAATTCCATCTAAAACCTGTCTGAAAGTTGGTCATTTCTATCTGCTTGAATATATTTCAGTGATGCTCTCTACTTTTATAATCAGCCACTTCAACTTTGACAGTTTCATTGTCTGTAAAAGTTCTTAAGTTGAGTCAAAATTTGCTTTCCTAATTTTTGACCCATTTGACCTAGTTTGGCCACATGGAATTACACAGCCCACCCTTTCTTCCCTGTGGCAGACCCTCCAGTATTTGCAAATAGCCATCACATTTCCCTAAATCCTTTCCAGGTTGGTTTTCTCCAACTGTCTCAAAGTTTCCTACTTCTCATTGGCTCATTAATTTTTTCCTGCTGAGATAATCCATCCACTAAAGTGGTTACAGGTGCCCAAGGTAGTCTGAACACAGTAGATTACAGTGAAACCAGGGCTGCCTCTTACTGATATTACTACAGCCTATGTGTAGGTTGTTTCTGTAGTTATTGTACTCACTATTTTTAGCAATATGGTCACACATTTGATTCCTACTGAGTTTATGCTAAATTAAAATATCAAGTCTTTCACATAAATTTCTACCAGACAGTGTTTCCTTAACTCTACTTTTCAATCAGTCACAGTATAGCTTCTTTTTATTGATTCTACTGGGAATCTTACCATAAACAGATAGTTCTTTTTGCTATCCTCTCAGCTCTGCATCATCTGGATATCGGATAAGTTGGTTTCCTGTGTTCTCATCTAAGTCATTAATCAAAAACTTTGAATAGTTCAGGGACATGGACAAAGACCTTCAGCATATCACTAGGGACCTCGATTCAGGCAGATAGAGAAAAACACACATAGGGCACACAGGAAAAGTTCAACTTAGATGAACTCCTAAAGAATTTTGCAGAGAGGAAATCTAGTAAATGCTATTTTAATTTCATTAGATGTTTAAGTTTTATGTTATATGGCTTAGATTTATTTTTAGTTTTTAAATGTTTGGAGGGGAGGAAGCTGGGGAACATCATATATTTTCAATGATTAGAGCTGCTCAAAGAGCTACAAAACAGTAATCCTCTGAAGGAGGAATTATTATCCCCATGTAGAGATTTAGAAACAAGGCTTGGAGAGTGTAAATAATGTGCCTAAGGTTACAAAGTAAGTGGTAGAGTCAGAATTCAAACATAGTTCCTGGGTGGGCTCCAACTGTCCAACTAGTTCTATTAAATAGCTCAGTTCTCTTCTCCTATAATCCCCAACACTATCATGTCATGGCTGGGAAAATATCCATTCCTTGAGCCTGTCTCAAAACAATACCACCTCACTTTGTTTTTCCTTTTATCATCATTTCAATACAGCTACATGGTGTAAGTCCCACATCATTCTTATCCAACAAGAAAAAAGAATACAGAAGTGTGTGAATGCACTTGTCAACATGAAATGGTTTACATGTGTATTCAGAAACACACATGAAACTATTTCTATTACATAAAAGATTTAACAATAGCATTATATAGAAAACATAATTTTCCATTCCAGTAAAGACATTTTTGTTGAGCCATTTAAATTAGCAACATAAATACCACTGAAGTGGGTTTAATTCTCAAAATTTGTCTCTTTATCAAGTCAATCAGCATAGGGTAATAGAAAGAAAAGACGGAAAAGAGTTCAAATCTCTCTTCCAACGTTTACCGGAGTTCCTCAGAAGACTGTGCTAGGTCTCTTCTGGTCTCCCTCTACACTCTCCCCAGGTGATCTCTTTCAGAGCAATGGCTCCATTTCCCAACTCTAGTTCAATGATTCTCTAATATATGTCTAGAACATAGGCCTCCCTTCTGAGTTTCAGCAATGGGTATACCATTTCTCTCCAAGTTCCCACCGGTGGTCTCACAGGCGCTTGACACTCAGCACGTCCTCAACAAACTCACCATCTTTCCCCTTTCCCAGTGATCATTATTTCAGTCAGCAGTACCATCATCCACCCAGATGCCCATGCCAGAAATTTACATTTCCTACAACCAATCTCCATATCCTGTCGTTCTACTGGAAAAAAAATCTCAAAAGCTGTCCAGTTCACTTTGCCTCCACTGCTACGTCTCTAGTTCACACTACCTTGTACTCTCCCCCGGATAGAGCTAAAATCCACTTACTGGTCCCCACACTTTAATGAACTCATTCTTTCCTGTCTCCCATTCACTACAAACAGGCAGATCTTTTCAAAATTCAAATTTGATCATGTCATTCCCTTGTGTGAAATATTTCTATGGCTTCTCCTAGAAAAACATCCAAATTTCTTACTATGCCTTATAAAGCTCATACTTTAAGCCTAATTTCCTGTCACTGCCTTATTCCAACCATACTAGATTTCTCTCATTTCCTCAAACTCACTACTATGCTCTCTGATGTTGTACAGTTTATAGGGCTTTTCTTGCATTGATCTCTTGGGAATACAGTGATGGATATGTGGAACTACTTCCATCTCAGTATAAAGAATATCAGACACTAAGACAACTCCACCTAGGATCACTGGAGGATCAGAGAGGTAGTGGGAAGGAGGGGAATAGAGTACCAACCTGAATGAGCATCCAACTGAACTGGCAAAGATACAGGTAATGTGTGATAGCAGCCAGGGCTGAGCAGCTCTCATCAGTGAGTTGGGGACTTGCGTATGCAGACACCAGAAACACAATCTGTAAGAAACAAATACTTCTGTTCTTAAATCATGCTAAAATCAATGAAGAATATTAAAATAATAAATTCTTTTCTCATCTGAATTTATGATTCAGTGACTCAAAGGGAAAATATATTGATTTGTTGCTGAAATTGATATGACTACAAATGACAAAACATAGATTTTTATCATTCTAAGAAGCAAGGAATGATAAGAAATTATGCTTCAAGTTGCTTCAAGCTGTCAAGAAGAAACTCTCAAAGTAAATATTGTTCATATCATTGATGAACGAAATCAAATGAAATATATTTATTTTAGCTAAGCAGAAAAAGAGAAAACAGGACGGAAACAACACTCAACAGATTAAATAGCTTAAGCCAAAGCTAATGGGAGAAGGTAAAAAAAAAGAGAAGCAAATGCTCCGACTTTACCATTATCTTTATCTTCTTACCAGGAAGTAAGATATACAACAAAACAGACATAATAAATTTAAAATTTTAAATCCTATGATTACCATAATCCTTGGATTTTATTTCCACTGCCTTCAAGCCTTTATGCAAATGTCACCTCCTCAATGAGTGACACTCATTGAGTGACACTTGCCCACTCTACTTAAAATCCCACCCTCCTTACTTCTCTCCTTCCCACACAGGCAGCCCTTGGACCTTACTTTTCTCACTCTTTTTTTTTAAAGAATAGTACTTATCATCATATAAATTACTCCAGAATTTTCTTATTTGCGATTTTTTGTTGTTACTGCTAATCCCACCTACTAGAATGTAATTCTATGAAGGCAGGATTATTGACTGTTTCACACACTGGTGTATCCCAAGCACCTAGTTCAGCACCTGGCACACAGGTGGCACTCAAAAATACTTGCTGAATAAATGAATGAAGTGAAATACTCTTGTGATTTCCATCAATTTATGTTTTCTCTAAATCATGACCACTGTGTCAAATTTCATAATGAAAGTATAGATGACAAGGAAAAATTTGAAGCAATAATATTATCATACTATAACCACTAAACAAATAAGCACACTCTCCCTTAAGTTAAAAGACTGAGTCTTTTGGACTTTATATTTTCTCAGGCTATCATGTGCCTGGTGTACACAGGTACTCAATAAATGTTAGTTGAAAGAATGAATGCTTGATTCCAAAACAAGACAGAGGGGTGTTACAAGGAGAAAAACAGCTGACTTACGTCTCAAAACCCATGAATTTTTTAAAAGGAAACATGCTTTTAATGTTGCTTAACTTTTTAAAGAAAATGAATAATGTGCTCAAAATCAAATGAAAGCCATGAGACAAAGCATTTTTATTTTCAAATTTAATATGTCCCGCCCAACCCTCTGTTGTCCCAAAGATGTATCACTCACTTTCCTTGAGAACTTCTGCCCAGGATACTTATAGGGTAGTATCACTATGGTGAATTTGTCAGGATATTGGGTGAAGTACTGCATGCTCCCAACTTCTCTATTTTTCAGGGGAAGACTCATCTTAACCAGCCTTCTTAGTCAATTATATAAGAATCAAAATGTTAATTTATAAATTTACAATAATATGTATCTCATGCCATGTTGAAGTGAGAGTTATGCATTTATTGTTTCCTATAACAGATATGGAAGGGAAAAAAATCCTTTTTTTTTTTTTTTTAAATTATAGGCTCCTCAAAAGTCACTTTACCCTGTGGGCTTAATTCTCTCATTTGTAAGCAGAAAGAAATAGTAAGTAATAGTAGGAAGTTGGAACAGATACACTGTGAAGTCCCTTTCTATCTCCTAGATTCTAGGATTCTTTTTAAAATGAGAAATACATCTGACTTAACTTTTTATCTGGAGCATTTATTATGCATGCTATTAAAAAGGATGTGTGCCACCATTTAAAGCAGAAACCAGAAATGTACGTGTCATTATTTTCTAACAATCTGGTACAAATGATTTGCCCCCAAAAAATAAAGTCAACAAATTCACTTTCCGGAACACATCACAAATAGCTTTTAAAATATGCTTAGATTTTCCCTGACTTTAACTTTCATCTTATTTCTGAATTGTAACATATGCTTGGTCACACATTTAAGCTTCCTAAGTTCCACAAACATTCACTGAACACCTTCTAGGCATTGAAACTTTGCCTTGAAAGACCTTGGAAACAGAATTATGAGGTTTGGCCAAAAAATACATCATTTTAAGATTTTACATCCTTTCCTTTAGCTAAGTGGTATCTATTTCCATAAGATCTTTTTAAGTGTGCCAACAATAAATATGAAACTCCCTAATTCAGTTTCTACGCTATGAAGTGTGTTGAAGTCTATTTTGTAGTCTTAACCAACTGTGCTGGTTTGAACCTATTATGTATCCCCAAAAGAGCCATGTTCTTTTAATCCATTTTTTTTGGGTGCAGACCTATTCTGTGTGGGACCTTTTGGTTAGGTTATTTCAATTGAAATATGACCCAGAACGTTCAAGGTGGGTCTTAATCCCTTTACTCTAGTCCTTTATGAGAGGATAAGGGAGATGAAACCAGGAGAAGCCAGACAGAGAGAAACCCCCAGAGGAGCTGAGAGAGAAAACACCTAGAGAGAAAGCCCCCCGGAGGTGCTGACAAAGGGAGCCACTGAAGCTAGAAGCTAAAAGCAGTGAAACCCAGGAAAGAAGGAACAGCACAGGCCAGCCATGTGCCTTTTCACTGGATAGAGGTGTCCCAGATGTTGGCAGCCTGGCTTCAAAGTCCAGGTATCATCCTGTTGTGCCTTTAGGTGGACATTTTCATGGCCTAAGAACTGCAATTTGCAAGTTAATAAATCCCGACTGTAAAAGCCAACCCATTTCTGGTATATTGCATTCTGACAACTTTGGCAAACTGAAACACCAACCAAATAACTGTGTAATCCAAATTGTAACTGGATAAGCTTAGTTTTGAGCTTCCATTAAAATATTTGTAAATGGTATGATAATTTAAATCTTATTTCCAATAATTTTTCTTTGAAACAATGAAATTTATTGTTTAAAGCTGTATTTACTTGCAGAATACAGTTTGGGGGTGTTTTTTAATACTTTTTCTCATATCTTTTCATGATTTTTTTTTTAATTACAGAAGTTGTAGGTTTACAAAAAAATCACACATAAAATACAGAGTTCCCATGTAACACCCTATTATAACACTTCCATTACTGTGGTATGTTTGTTACAACTCATGAAAGAACATTGTTATAATTGTACTATTAATTATAGTCCATAGTTTACATTAGAGTTCACTATGTTGTATAGTCCTATGTTTTCTTTCATCTTTGTTTTATTTAAATTCTAATCTAGTAACATATATACAACCTAAAATTCCCCCTTTTAAACACACTGACACATATAATTCAGTGTTGTTGATTACACTCACAATGTTATTCAAACTTCACCACAATCCATTACCAAAACTTTTCCATCTGCACAAAAAGGAATTTTGTACAATTTAAGCATTAATTCCCCATTCCCTATCCCCACCACAGACCTGGCAACCTATATTTTAGTTTCTGACTCTATGAGTTTGCTTATTCTTATTGCTTCGTATCAATGAGATCATACAATATTTGTCATTTTGTATCTGGCTCATTTCACTCAATGTGTTTTCTTCAAGGTTGATCCATTTTGTCCCAGATATCTTAACTTCATTCCTTTTCATAGCTGAATATTATTCTATTGCATGACTACATTTTGTTTATCCATTCATTGCCTGAATTGTTTCCATCTTTTGGCAATGGTGAATAATACTGCGATGGACACTGGTGTGCTAATATCTGTTTGAATCCCTGCTTTTAATTTTTTGGGGTATATATCTAAAAGTGGGATTTCAGGATCATATGGTAATTCTATAGCTACGTTTCTGAGCAACCACCAAATGTCTTCCACAGAGGCTGCACCATTTTACATATCCCCCAACAATGAATGAGCACTCCTATTTCTCCACATCCTCTCCAATACTCGCAATTTTCCATTTTTTTTTAAATAGTAGCCATTCTAATTGGTAGGAAATGGTATCTAGTTGTGGTTTTGATATGCATTTTCCTAATGGCTAATAATGTTGAGCATCTCTTCATGTGCTTTTTGGCCATTAATATATCTTCTTTTGAGAAATGTCTATTCAAGTCTTTTGCTCATTCTTTAATTGCCTTGTTTTTTTGTTGCTGAATTGTAAAAGATTTCTTCCTTTACATATTCTGGATATCAAACCCTTATCAGATATATGATTTATGATGAGGGCTTAATATCTCTTGTCTTTTTACTTTCATGATAAAGTCTTTTGATACACAAAAGTTTTTAATTTTGTGAGGTACCATTTGTTTTATTCTTTTGTTGATTATGCTTTTGGTGAAAAGTCTAAGAAATCACTGCCTAACAGAAGGTCATGAAGATGCTTCCCTGTTTTCTTCTAATAGTTTTATAGTTGTGGTTATTATATTTAGGTTTTTGATCCATTGTAAATTATTTTTTGTACATAGTGTTGTGATGGTTAGGTTCATGTGTCAACTTGGCCAGGTGATAGTACCCAGCTGTCTGGTCAAGCAAACACTGCCTAACAATTGCTGCAAGGATGTTTGTGGCTGGTTAATAAACCAAAAGGCTGGTTTATTAAATCATCAGTCAAATAACTGCAGCTGTGACTGATGACTCACCAAAGAGCGTGTCTTCCACAATGAGAGAATGCAATTGGCTGGATTTAATCCAATTAATCAGTTGAAGACTTATAAGCAAGGCAGATAGAGGACCTTCACTTCTTCTTCTTCGGCTGCCCTGCGAAGCATTTCCTGAGGAGTTCGTCGAAGTTGCCGGTTCATTTCCTGAGGCGTTCATTGGACATATTCCTTGGAGTTGACAGTTTGCTGACTACTCTACAGAATTTGGACTTGGGCATACCCACAGTTGCGTGAGTCACTTTTATAAATTTTATAGTCATAGACACCTCTCATTGATTGTTTCCCTAGAGAACCCTAACTAATACAAGTGTGTAGAGGTCCACCTTCATTATTTTCCAAATGGACATCCAATTTTTCCAGCACCATTTGTTGAATAGACTATTCTTTCCCAATTGAGTGAAATTTGCACCCTTCTCAAAAATTAGTTGGCCATAGATGTGAGGATTGATTTCTAAAATTTCAATTTAATTTCATTCATCTCTATGTCTATCATTTTGTCAGTACCATGTTGTTTTGATTACTGTAGCTTTGTAATATGTTTTAAGATGGGAAGTGTGAGTTCTCCAACATCATTCTTTTACAAGATGGCTTTGGCTATTAGGGACTCCTTACCTTGCAAATAAAATGGATGATTAGCGTATCCATTTCTGCAGAGAAGGCTGTTAGAATTTTTACTGGGATTGCATTGAATCTGTAAATTGCTTTGGGTACAACTGTCACCTTAACAATATTTAGTCTTTCAACCCATGAACACAGCATTTATTTAGATCTTTGTGGTGGTTTGGAACTGCAGGTACTCCAAAAAACCATGTTCTTAAAGCCAATCCATTCCTGTGGGCATAAAACTGTATTAAGTAGGGCCTTTTGATGAGGCTACTTCAGTTAAGGTTGGCCAAGGATGGGTCTTAATCCTCTTACTAGAGTCCTTTATAAGAGAATGAATTTCAAAGAGAGAGAGAGAAAGCCTTGGAAGCAAGAAGCTGAAATCAACGAAACCCAGAAAAGAATGGAGAGACCCCCAGACATCCCACGTGCCTTGCCATGTGGCAGAGGAGCCAAAGGATCACTGGCAGCCAGTCTTCAGGAAAAAAGTATTGTCTTGATAACATCTTGATTTGGATATTTTTCTCAGCCTCAAAACTGTGTGTAAGCTAACAAATTCCCATTCTCAAAGCCAACACATTTCAGGTAACCTGCTTTGAGTAGCCTAGGAAGCTAAAACAGTCACCTTTGTTTTCTTTTAGCTATGTTTAGTAGTTTTCAGTGTACAAGTCCTTTACATTCTTGGCTAGATTTATTCCTAGATATTTGACTCTTTTAGTTGCTATTGTAAATGGATTTTTTTATATTTCTTCAGATTGTTTATAATTTGTGTAAAGAAACACTACTGATTTTTTGCATGTTGATCTTCTACCCCACATTTTGCTGTATTTGTTTATTAGTGCTAGTAGCTTAGCTGTGGAATTTTCAGGATTTTCTGTAAATAGGGTCATGCTATCTGCAAATAGGGAAAGTTTCACTTCCTTTCCCAGTTGGATGCTTTTATTTCTTTCTCTGACTAATTGCTCTAGCTAGAACTTCCAGTACAATGTTGAATAGCAGTGGTGAACATGGGCATCCTTGTCTTGTTCCTGATCTTAGAGGGAAAGCTTTCAGTATTTCACCATCAAGTATGATGTTAGCTGTGGTATTTTCATATATGGCTTTGATCATGTTGAGGAAGTTTCTTTCTTTTCCTAGTTTTGTAAGGGTTTATAAGTTTTATAAGGGTTTTTATCAAGAAGAGTTACTGGATTTTGTCAAATGCCATTTCTGCATCAATTGAGATGGTGATATAGCTTGTTGTTCTTTGTTTTGTTAATATGGTGTATTACATCTGTGCCAATTTGAAACTATTATGGACCCAAGAAAAGCCATGATCATTTAACCCAATCTTTTTGGGTAGAACATTTTGATTGAGTGTTTCCATGGAGAAGTGACTTACCTAGTTGTGGATGACACCTTTGATTGGGTTATTTCCATGGAGGTGTGAACCCCACCCATTCAGGGTGGATCTTGATTAGTTCACTGGACTACTTAGGAGAGGTCAAGAGCCAACACAGACTCTGATGATCAGAGATGCTTAGAGATGCTTAGAGAAGAATGGAGATGCTAAGCAAAGAGATGCTAAGCTCCAGAGAAGCTAAAAGAGGACTCCCAGATGTTTAGAAAGAAAGCCACTGGAATTAGAAGCTGAAATCAAAGCAACCCAAGAGCAAAGGACCAGCAGATACCAGCCACGTGCTTTCCCAGCTAACAGGGGTGATTCAGATGCCATCGGCCGTTCTTCAGTGAAGGTATCTTCTTGTTGATGCCTTAGTTTGGAAACTTTTATGGCCTTAGGACTGTGAATTTGTAACTCAGTAAATCCCCTTAATAAAAGACAATCCATTTCTCGTATTTTGCATAATGGCAGCACTAGCAAACTGGAACATCAATTGATTTTTTTTATGTTGAACCACCTTGCATACCTAGGATAAAACCCACTTGATCATGGTGTATAATTCTTCTAATATGCTGTTGAATTCAGTATGCTAGTATTTTGTTGAAGGTTTTTACTTCTATATTCGTAAGAGATGTTTGTATTTAATTTTCTTTTCTCGTAGCATCCTTATTTGCCTTTGGTATGAGAGTGTTGATGGCTTCATAGAATAAGTTAGAGATTATTCCTCACTCTTCAATTTTTTAGGAGGAACGTGGGTAGACTGGTGTTAATTCTTCTTGGAATGTTTGGTAAAACTCACCTGTGAAGTCATTTGGTCCTGGGCTGTTCTTTGTTGGGAGGTTTTGAATACTGATTGAATCTCTTTACTATTATTGTTCTATTAAGATATTGTTTCTTCTTAAGTTAATGTAGGTGGTTTGTGTTTTCTACTAATTTGTCCATTTCATCTAGGTTATCTAATTTATTGGTATGTAGTTGTTCACAGTATTCTCTTTTAACCCTTTTATTTCCATGGGGTTGGTAGTAATGTCCCCTTTTTCATTTCTGATTTTAGTTGTGTCCTCTCTCCTTTTTTCTTTACCTATCTATTTAAAGATTCATTGATTTACTGACCTTTTTTTTCAAAGGACTTTTTGTTTTTTTTTATTCTATTACTGTTTTATTTTCTAAAATTTCATTTATCTCCACTCTAATCTTTGTTATTTCCTTTCTTCTCTCTCTTTGGGTTTAATTTGATCTTCTTTCTCTAGATCCTCCATTTTTGATGTTAGGTGTCTGTCTGAGATCTTTCATCTTTTTTAAAGTAAACATATAGAGCTACAATAGCATCCAAGGAAGAGCTGAATGAAGAGGCTGACAAATTTTGATAAATACATCATGTGTTTCGTCCTCACTTCAGCAGCTACTATGCCCCATCCCCAGCCTCCTGGCAGGCAGCAATGGGGCATGAACTCAGGTTCCTGGCCCATCTTGCTGATGCCAGAGTAGGACATAAAACCTTGTCCTCCAAACTTCAGGGGTATGTATGGTCTGATCCTAATCACTGCTTTTGACTAGCTACTTCAGATCTCTGGGGGCCAGCTCTGAAGTTCACTATTGTTTCACCCCCCTTGTGCAAAGGCAGCAGATAAATCTTAAAGGTATAATTTTCCTCAAAACTACAGAAAACAGTCATAGGGCTGCATAAACTCGGCAACTGCTGAATCAAGAAAATGTAGCTTCAAAAGCCATAGAAGCAGCTCCAGAAACCCTTGCTGGCTCCTGCTGGCCCCTTCCTCACCCTCTCCACAACCAGGAGTGGAGCCAGCTTGTCCTCCTATTGTGGGTCCCTGCTCCTGTTCCAGAGGAAACAGCAGGGCCCCTGTGCACATGCTGGAGTGCACATAAGTTAGTGCTAGTCTATCCAGGAAAAGTCTGAGGGACTGAGCCTAGGAACTTGTTTTGGGTTCACCCTCCCAGAGTTTTTCCTGAGGGCAGAAAAGTGCCTTGCAGACAGTTGAGACAGTGTGAGCATCAATTAATTTGAAGCAGCCTGGGGTAAAAGACTCCCTGCAATAAGTCACACAATAGAGCACCCAGGAAGGAGTAAAAGTCTATTTCAAAGGAAGTAGATAAGACTTTTCCTCAAACTCCTGTAAAATCTAAAGTAGAGAATTCTTAAGGCTACCAGCAACCACCAGCCTAGGTAAAGAAGCAGGCTCAGAGGTTCCATGTGGGCTCAGATAAGATTTGTTCTCTAAGTATTTCATATTTTTGATATTATTGTAACTATTATCTTATTAAGTTTAAGGTTGTGATCGTCCATTGCTAGATACAGAAACACAATTAACTTTGTTTCTTGATCTGGTATCCTGCAAATGTACAGAGCTCATTTATTAGTTTGAGTAACTTTTTTGTAGTTAACATTGTGTTTCCTCCATACAAAATTATGTCATTTCTGAATAAAGGACTTTTACTTCTTCCTTTCTAATCAGAATGGCTTTAATTTCTTTTCCTTGTCCTATGAAACTTAATACAAGCTCCAGTACAATACTGAATAGAGGTGGTGAGAGTGAACAGCCTTGTCTTATTTCTGATCTTAGAGAGAAAGTTTACTTTTTCAACATGAGTATGATGTCAGCTATACATTTTTTGTAGGTGCCCTTTTATCAAGTTGAGAAAGTTCCCTTCTATTTCTACTTTGCTGGGAGTTTTTGTCAGGAATGGATTTTGGATTTGGTCAAACAAATTACTCTATTGAGAATATCATATTTTTTTTTCCTTTTTTAATTTTGTAAATATGGTAAATTACATAGATTTTTTTTTTTAAATATTAAACCAACTTTTGCATTCCTGGCATAACAACCACTTGGTCACGATGTATCACCCTTTTGTTTTGCTAAAATTTTGTGAAGAATGCTTGTATCTACATTCATGAGGGACATTAGTTGGTAGTTTTCTTTTCTTACATGGTTTTTTTTTTTCTCATTTTGGCATCAAGATAATGCTGGCTTCATAGAATGAGTTGGGAAGTGTATTAGTTAGGGTTCTCCTTGGAAACAGAATCAATGAGAGATGTCTCTTATTATCAAATTGTAAAAGTGACTCACGCAACTGCGGGAGCGCACGAGTCCAAATTCTGCAGAGCCGTCAACAAGCTGTCAACTCCAAGGAAGACGTCCGACGAACTCCTCGGGAAACGAACCGACAACTTTGACGAACTCCTCAGGAAACGAACCGGCAACTTTGAAGAACTCCTCAGGAAACGAACCGACAACTTTGACAAACTCCTCAGGAAACGAACTGGCAACTTCGATGAGCTCCCCAGGAAAAGCTTCACTGAGCAGCTGAAGAAGAAGTGAAGGTTCTCTAACCGTCCGGCTTATAAGCCTCCAACTGATCACCCGGACCAAATCCAGCCAATTGCATTCTCTCACTGTGGAAGCACGCCCCTTGATGAGTCATCAGTCAGCTGCAGTCAATTGACTGATGATCCGACAAACCAACCAGCCTCAAATAGCCTCACAGGAATCGTCAGGCCAGTGCCCGCTTGACCAGACAGCTAGGCCACCTAGCCAAGTTGACACATGAACCCAACCATCAGCGTCCACTCTATGGTGCTGTTTCTCCCATAGCCAGGATTCATGGGTCCAGGAATCAAGGGGTGGAAACAGGAGTAGCACCACTCACTATCACTCCTAGTGATCCACTAGGAAAATTTTTGCTTCCTGTCCCTGCAAGTTTAAGCTCTGCTGGTCTACAGGTCTTGGTTCCAAAAGGAGGAGTGCTTCCACCAGGAAACACAACAATAATCCCATTGAACTGGAAGTTAAGGCTGCCACCTGGCCACTTTGGGCTTCTTATGCCTCTGAATCAACAGGCAAGTAAGGGGATTACTGTACTGGCTGGGGTGATTGATCCTGACTATCAAGGGGAAATAGCACTGCAACTACACAATGGAAGTAAAGAAGAGTTTTCCTGGCATACCGGAGATCCCCTGGGGCGTCTCTTAGTACTACCATGCCCCGTGATTCAAGTCAATGGAAAACTGCAACAACCCAATCCAGGCAGGACTACCAATGGCCAAGAAACTTCAGGAATGAAGGTTTGGGTCACCCCACCAGGCAAAGAACCACGGCCAGCTGAAGTGCTTGCTGAGGGTAAAGGGAACATGGAATGGGTAGTGGAAGAAGGTTGTGATAAATATGAACTACGGCCACGTGACCAGTTACAGAAACGAGGACTATGATGATATGAATATTTCCTCCTCGTTTTGTGATGATTATGTTTGTATTTGTCTGTGAAGAGAATATTTTTGCTTTCTTCTCTGTCTTGTCCCCTTATCACATGGCATAAGCTGTAATGTTCATTTTGAAGATATGGTTTTGGGTGATGTGTACAACTGCCAAGTTGACAAGGGGTGGACTGTGATGGTTGGGTTCATGTGTCAACTTGGCTAGGTGGCCTAGCTGTCTGGTCAAGCGGGCACTGGCCTGACGATTCCTGTGAGGCTATTTGAGGCTGGTTGGTTTGTCGGATCATCAGTCAATTGACTGCAGCTGACTGATGACTCATCAAGGGGCGTGCTTCCACAGTGAGAGAATGCAATTGGCTGGATTTGGCCCGGGTGATCAGTTGGAGGCTTATAAGCCGGACGGTTAGAGAACCTTCACTTCTTCTTCAGCTGCTCAGTGAAGCTTTTCCTGGGGAGCTCGTCGAAGTTGCCAGTTCGTTTCCTGAGGAGTTCGTCAAAGTTGTCGGTTCGTTTCCTGAGGAGTTCTTCAAAGTTGCCGGTTCATTTCCTGAGGAGTTCATCAAAGTTGTCGGTTCGTTTCCCGAGGAGTTCATCGGACGTCTTCCTTGGAGTTGACAGCTTGTTGACGGCTCTGCAGAATTTGGACTCGTGCGCTCCCGCAGTTGCGTGAGTCACTTTTACAATTTGATAATAAGAGACATCTCTCATTGATTCTGTTTCCAAGGAGAACCCTAACTAATACAGGAAGTATTCCTTTTTTTTCAATTTTCTGGGATATTTTGTGTAGAATTTGTATTGTTTTCCTTAAATATTTTATATAATTTACCAGCAAAACCAGCTGGGACTGGAGTTTTCTTAGTAGGAAAGTTTTTAAACTACAAATTAAATTTCTGTAATAAATATAGGTTATCTACCCCTTCTTGTTCTTGAATGAGCTTTGACAGTTACATCTTTTAAGGAATTTGTTCATTTCACTAAACTGGCAAATTTATTGATAAGTTAATAATATTACCTTATTCTTTTAGTATTTGTAAAATCTGTAATGATGTTACTGTCTCTTTCCTCATATTGGTAATTTTTTCTTGATTATTCTAGCTAGACGGTTATAATTTTATTGTTCTCAAAGAATCAGCTCTTGATTTCACTGGTTTTCTCTACTGTTGTGCTCTTTCCACCTCAGTGATTTCTGTTTTGCTCATTATTATTTCCTTTCTGCTATGTATTTTGAGTTTAATTTTCTCTTATTTTTCTGAGTTCATAGTTCAGAGATCTGACTTCTTTTTCAAATATAGACAGTTAGTTCTATAAGTTTCCTCCCAATACTGCTTTAGAAGCACCCCATAAATTTTGATATGTTGTGTGTTATTTTCATTCAATTCAAAATATTTTCATATTCCCCTATTGATTTCTTTTCTGACCAATGGATTATTTGGAAGTGTGTTAACTAGTTTCCAAATATCTGGAGATCTTCCAGAGACCTTTCTGTTGTTGATTTCTAGTTTAATTCTATTGTGGACAAGATATACTCTGTTTGAATTGAATTCTGTTGAACTGAATCATTTTGGATTTATTGGCTTATGTTACATGTTCTCTTAATAAGAATATGTATGCCACTGTTGTTGGGTGGAGTGTTCTATAAGTATCAATTATTCCAGTTGGTTGAGAGTGTTTTTTAAATCTTGTATTTTCTTACTGATTTTCTTTGCATGTTTTTTTTATGTTACTGAGAGAGCATTCTTGAAAACTCTAAAGAGCTAAATTATTTTTTTTGTGTTAAAACTAATAGTCCACAAAGAAGGTAAGTGAAGTTAAAAAAATACTCAATCCAAAAGAAGACTGATAAGGAGAAAAAAAATACAACAAAGAATTGATGAGACAAATAAAAAACAAATAGCAAGATGATATACTTGAAACCTGGCATACCAAAATAACATTAAATGGTCTAAATATACCATTTAAAAGAAGGAGATAGTCAGATTGGATTAAATAACAAAACAAAAACAAAACAAAAAAAATCGTGACCTAGTTATATGACACCTAAAAGAAACACAGTCTTTCTCATTGGGGATCCTAATTACTTATACATTAGATCCTTAATCCCCTCTTCCCCCACCATACACACACCTCACTGATGCTCTATTGATTGATTTTGATTTTCTCTTCTCTTTGACTTTCATTTTGGATAATTTTTATGCTCATTCTTCAAGCTCACTAATTTTTTTTTTTTTTAATTTGCAGATGATATGCTTCTACATTTGGAAAATCCTGAGAAATTGGCAACACAGCTACTTGAGCTAATAAACAAACCCAGCAAATCGGTGGGATACAAGATCAACGCACATAAGTCAGTAACGCTTCTATATGGAATTCTGATACAGATATACAGTTCTCTCAGCCCCATTTGTTGAACAGACTGTTCTGTCCCAGCTCAGTGGATTTTCAGCTTTATCAAAAAGCAGTCAACCATAGATCTGGGGGCCTATTTCCAAACTATCAATTCAATTACATTGATCAACATGTCTATCTTTGTGCAGTTACCATGCTGTTTTGACTATTATGGCTTTATACTAGGTTTCAAAGACAGGAAGTGTAAGTCCTCCCACTTCGTTCCTCTTTTTTAGAATGTTTTAGCAGTTCGAGGCCCCTTTCCCTTCCAAATAAATTTGACAATTAGCTTTTCCAAGTATGCAAAGTATACACTAGGAATGACTTAAACGAAGTCTCCTAGGGATTCATACTTTCACTTTGGTCTTTACTTGTCAAATTGATAAGATTTTTTTTTTAATTATAGAAGTTTTGGGTTTGCCTACATGCAAGCTTCTTGTGAGCTGCCCCCAGAGCTTTAATTGACTTGTTTAGGCTAAAGAATATTTATTAGGAAAATTTTAAATCAATTATTTTGCTACAGGATTGAAGGTCAATGAAACCATTGCAGGAATAATTTTACCAAAGCTGCTGACATGGACATCCATATGCAAAAGAATTAAGGAGGACCCCTATCTCACATTCTATACAAAATTAGCACAAAATGGATAAAAGACCTCGATGTAAGAGTCAGTACCATAAAACTGGAAAAGTTTGTCAACCATTACTTTACCATACTTCATAGCTCTCATCTTATTTGAGCTCTTTCTGGAATTTGCAAATCTCTTTTCCTTTGACTTCTTCCCCATTCTGCCAATCTCTGCCTTTTGGCTGGAGAGTTTAAATCATTTACATTTTGTCACTACTGATCATGCAGAACTTTCTTCTGCCATTTTGATACTTAGTCGTTGTATGTCTAATGCCTTTTTTTCTCCTCAATTCCTCCCTTACAAGCTCACTAATTTTTAATTCTGCAATTTCTCATCTGCTGTTAATCCCATCCTGTGTATTTTTCATCTAATATATTGTAGTGTTCCTTTCTAAAAGTGACTTGGTTCTTCATTTTAATACCTTACATGTGTCTACTTAACTTTTGAACATATGGAATTCAGCTATAATAATTGCTTTAATGGCTTAATTGGTGTGCCTATTCTAACATCTGTGCTAGTTCTGTGCCAGTTTTGATTTACTGATTCCTCCCTTTTTGCATGGCTGGTAATTTTTTATTGAATATTGGGCATTATGTATTTTACCTCCTTGTGTGCTGGATATTTGTATTCCTATAAATACTTTTGAGCTTTGTCCTGTGATGCACTTGGAAGCAGTCTGATCTTTTTCAGTTAGTGCTGCTAAGATTTGTTGGGCAGGACTATAGGAACTATAGCAGTGCTCAGTCTAGGCCTAACTATTCCCCATTACTGAGGCAAGAACCTTCTGTGGACTCCACCCATTTGCTTGTGAGTCTTAAGGTTTTTCAGTATAATTGTAAGAGGAGGCACTATTCTTGGCTTTGTGTGGGAAACTGACACTGTTCTCTTTCATCCTTTCAGGTGATTCTCTGGTCATGAGTTTCCTCACATGCATGGGCTAATCAGTACCCAGCTCAACACTGGGGATGCACTGCAGATTTCCAGAGTCCTCTCTATGTGCAGTTATCTCTTCTCGAGTGCTCTGTCCTGCAAATTCTACTAGCTCAGTCTCCCTAGACTCTCATCTCTGACTCCTCAGCTCTGTGAATCTGTTGGGCAATACCTGGATTCCTTCTCCTTGTGCCACAGCCTGGAAAATCTTATAAGGTGGTATTCCATGGCGATTGTTCCTCATTTGTTTCCCATCCCTTAGGGATCATTATCCTTCACTGCCTGATGTCTAATGTCTTGAAAACTGCTCTGTTTTGTTTTTTTCTTCATATATTTTTCCATTTTTTGGCTGCTTCAGGTGGGAGGGTGAATCTGGTTCCTGTTACTCTGTGTTGACTTCAAACAGAAATCTAGTAGTAGGCACTTAAAACTTTTTTAATCCTTGTATGGTCATTCTATATTGTTCCTTAATGAAAATATTACATTATCATGGTGCTATGTTTGAGCTTAATTAATGAGGAACTAAATCTAAATTATCCATATATGCATTACCCGCTTTCAAATTTTTATAGCTCCCATTTTCTAATCCATTTGGGTTCTCTTAACCACAAGAAGTTTTTGTACTCTCTCCTTTCAAAGTCAGGTGAAAACAGCTATTTTAAACATTAGCTTCAATGATAAAGGCAAGATATTTTGAGTTCAACAAGAGTCACATAATGCTAAGCTCTAAATTATCTTTGCTATTTGTAAAGCATCTATTTCTGCAAAATTCCTTTCAGTAGAAAGTGGTGTGTAACTTTGGTTTGATGCTAAAGACAAAGAAACCTTTGCATGAGGCTAATTCATTGGCCAATGTCACATTGCCAATGATCACAGTATTCACAGCTGAAATGACATTCCCCTGACACTAATGCATTCTGTGGTGACAACTTCCCCACCTTCTGTAAAAAACATTGTATCAGAATTATCCGTGCAACCTTTAAGTACTTATTTGAAGAGAAATTAAAAACTATCTGAAGGCCTTTATCAGAATATTGAACATAACACATCAATAAAATTTAGTGATAGTCTTCAATTCTCCATGCAAAAGAGTAGAAGCAGGAAATAGAAAAGTAACTCTAACGAAAGGCTACCAATTTTTTCCTGCTTAACTATGCTCAAAAGAGATTGCCCGAAGCATGTTCCTATGAACAAAGCACTTGGAATAAAGCCATACTTAATTTCGTGTATCTTTCCCTTCATTAGCTTGTGATCACTTAGCATGTTTGTTACATTTTTTTTTTCCTGGGTTAACATCTTTTTCACTGGTTTTCTACTCTATCCCTTAAGAGAATATTTAAGTTTCGGGAAATATTCTGTCAATACTGAATCTTAACTTTCACTATTATTCATAATATCTTACTTAATATAACAACTATTTTCACTGATTTCACAGAGCTGTTCATTTTTCCCTATATTTTCTAGAAAACTAAATATTCAGCTAAACTTCCTATGGTCTTCACATCAGGGAGTGAAAAATCTAATATGCTTACCATGAATTTCTTTCTTTCTTTTAATTTCAAGCAAATCCCAACTTCCAATAGTTTTTATTTCTGCTACTATTATATAAAATGTGCAAAATCAAAGGGAAAGACCCTTGAATGCTAAACTGAGTATGGCTCTGAAGGTCTTAGGTGTGTCAGGGAGGCACCTTACGCAATGCAGCAGTTTTTGGCAACTACCGAATGCCAGAAACTGGTCTGAACAGGTTTTCATAATTATTACTGTTTTATAAGTTGCCACGGTGAAAATACAGTACAAAAATCAATCAACATATTTACAGTTTCAAATGGTACATTCTATATATGCCCCGTTTTCAGTGTATCTTTGTCCCAGCTGCTGCAAAATAGTAGAGGGTGCAGATCTCCTATGCCTGCTAAGTATTACTGTCAGAACATTAAGCATGTTACTTGTTTTCTCATCATACCTAACAATTAAAATATACAAACACACCCATGAAGTAAATCAGTGGCTATTACTGAGTCGGAGGCAGGTGAGGACTGGGGGCATTCACTTGGATAATACATGTTCATTGTCAGAGTTAAGTATTTGTCTAATAAAATAAGTCAATCAATCAAAACTTGTCAATTATGATAAAAATAAAAATAAAACTTAACACTTTGAGAAAGTACTTAAATATTTGAGATATCTACCACTCACAGATAAAGAGACTTAAAAGGTTCATTCTATAAAAGACAACAAGAGTTGAATTTACCAAAAGCAAAAATCTCTTAGCTCAATTTCAGAGTTTTTATAGAGGTAGACTATTTTCTTTAATGTCTTCTCTTTTCTTTAAAAAGTCATTTTCTCCTTGAGGAGCAGCTCTTTGTGAGTCATTCATTAATACTGAGACTAGTCTTTTTCACTTGGTACACAGCCAAAGAAACAATAACTTAGTTTATCAGTAATAACAACCAGAACAATAATGACAATTACCATTTAATGAATGGTTATTATGTGCCAGGTACTTGGCTAAATGTCCTGTAAACATTATTTTATCTTATCCTTAAAGAACCCATGTGATTCAGAGATTACTGCCTGTATTTTATACATGAGGAAACTACGGCTTAAGTAAAGTAAGTGAATTTCTCAAGGGCAAGTCGATTGACTTCAAAGTCTTTGCTCCTAACCGCTTATGACACTTAAAATAACCACTTATAATGCTACTCTTATATACCCAAAAAGCTGCTTAGGCTACATACTTCCTATTTGTATAGGAGGTTTACTAGGAAGCACATTAAATCCTTTCATTTAAAGGAAGAAGAACTGCAAAGGCCTGGTTAAATATACATATCTATATGTATATATTGTATATACTTAAATACCAAAGGTACAGTTCACAGCTGAAATATCAAGATCATTTGAATATTACAAAGGTTGACTGAATGTTTACATGTAAACTTAAATTTTCAAAGTCACATTTCTTATTTCTTTGAAGACTGAGTTTAGGAATTCTGCAGAGATAAAGAACATTCTCCAGATCTGGAGCAGACACAATCGAATGCTTCACATAGACTGAGTCACACTGAGGTTTATATTTCATTACTTTCTTGAGGGAAAAAACTGGATCATTGATCAGAAAACTCAAATTATGGACAATGTTGTTGTTCAAAAATGGACTTGGAATGAAGTCATGTTCATTTCTCCATTTTATTTTGGTGGTGGATACATGGCCAGAATCTGGTGTATTATCAACACAATCCAGACGATACTATCACTTCAAAATTGTGTGACAAGTTTATTTGAAAAATACAATGGAGAATGGCTTTTCATTGCTTCAAAAATCATTAGTTTAAAATACTTCAGTTCAACTTATCTTGGAATTCTTTGGTCATAAAATAAACACAAATATAACATGAAAAGGAAATCTTACTGGGTAGAATTTAAGGGAAACTGAGTAATTCTAATAAAATTCTACACAAATCTAACTATAGTGTTCAAGAACTCAAAGGCCATAATCTAACCTTACTTTGCAGGGTTTCCAAAATCTTTCACATTTTCTGCATGACATTTCTCATAAATAAAAAATTATTTCTTCACATTTTACTTCAAATGTACGATTGTTTGTCTTGAATTTTTGAGTGAGTTTTCATTTCTCTCCTATGTATGCCCATATTTCTATTTCTTACTAAAAAACAGCATTCTCATCTATTGTATCCAATGTAGAATTGACAGAGAAGACAACATCAAAGACCAATTTTATTGCACATTTGCTTTTGTTAGAATGCTCTGCCAAATTTTGTCAAATACAAGTGTTGAAGCAACCTATAAAAATATAAAAAAGAGAGGGAAAGTATTTAGATACAAGAGCTTTTTTTTTCCCCCTCACATTCACCTTTTTATTCCTTTGTTTAAAATTCATTTATTTAGTCAACAAATATTTAGCGTGTGCCTGCCACATGCCTGATTCTAGATGAAAGCTCCTGTTATTTTAAATAACAATTTCAGGTTTTGGGTTATTTGGCGAAGGCTAGTGATCTGAATATATGATATAAGATCAGGTTTATTTAGTTCTCTCTGCTTTGGGGCAGCAGTTGTGAAGTACAAAGAATCAAATATATAGATTTTGGAACATGAAATAGGGAGATACATTGTTTCCAGATAGAAAACAAGGGTCATCATGTTTCTGGTTTGTTTGCTTCTGAATTAGGAAAAACTGGAAAAATGGAGCTGCCAGTGTGCAGCATGAACTAATTCCAATTATGCTACTTTCTATGACATATAACTACTATTACATAAAAATCCTAATAGATAAGATGCTCACATAACTACATAAAGAATATATTTGTTTCCTTGTCTAAAGATAATCTAGGAAACATAAAAATCACCACTAAACTTTATTCTTTGACCTAAACTGAATTATATAAATGACCAAATAAAATTAAAAATATAACCAATAAATATCTCAAACGTACATAATCTTTAGAATTTTACTGTACATTTATATTAATTGCATCATATTTATAATTTGAGCAAGTATGGTAAAGAAAGGTGAAAATGTTAAAATTTAGTCACATTTCTCATGAATTGGCTTCTTTTAATAAGTCTTTAGGATTTTGTTCATTTTTTCACATTTTCACATGGAACTTGCACTCTTTCTGTCTTGGTTTTATAACATGGCATGCCCCAAAGAAGCAATTATTAATTGCTTTTCCATATCCTTTTTCTGCTATTAAAAAAGAAAATTATCACTAGTATATGCCTATCTATAACAGAGTATATACTGCTAATCCACATTGATCCAACAGTAATTAAGCATATATATACAAGTCAAGACATTAGGAAAGTTGCTTTATACATACTTTTTTCTTTAATCCCTGCCCTTCCTACTCCTCAAACAGGCTTTTTATCTTTACCAAGTAGGATAATTAAAAAAAAAAAAAAAAAGTTGGGAAAACAAGCCCCATGTTTTCCCATGTTTTACATAGGGTTTTATATAACATGTGTATGTCTAATATGTCATTATTAAAGATCTGCTTTAACTTAATACTGACTTACTTTGTTATTTCTTTAAATACAAAAAGTACTTTCTAATTACAACTGATAATTATTTGAACAAATAATTGGCATAGTTAAAATTAAATGAGAATAGCAGAAATTTGATTCACAATTAGCGAGAGCTAAATATATTTCTATAGGTCTTTAAAGAAAGTTTTTATCTTTTATCTAGACTTCTAAAGAATAAAATAATGAAATCAATTTCCTACAACTACTACCATATTCCTTCTCTCTCATGTTATTCTGTGGGCCACTTTCCTCTTTGGAATTATGCAAATAGTAAATTATAACAATTATTAAAAAGAAAAGGCACAATTTACTATCATAGTTTTCAATTCATATTTTTACTTTTAATTAAATGAAATAGCTAAATTTTTGGTATATAAATTTTTAAACTTTCATTTGAATTGTTATTTGTCAAGAGTTGGGCAATTTGCATGGCTTTATCTGTAGTTTCACAGATGTCATAAGATTTATTAGTAGCAAAATAGATGCATCCGGAAGGCTGAGAGCAACAGCAGTCTATCTGGAATGCGACATGATTAAATCACTTCTGGTGAAGGATGTGTATTTTTTAGAAAATATAGCTGAAATAAATTAAGTATGCTATACATGTAGAAGCATCTAGCATGTCCCCTTTAGGAAAACACTGGACACATATGATCCGGGTGGAGCCTATCTGAATTGTTTCAGCACTTTACAAGTTAATTAGCTAGTCCACACGAGCTGCAGGACTTAATCACTTGTCCATGAAAAAACCTGGGAAGTTTAAACAACATGAACAAGCTGAATACTTTTGCCAGACACCATAAGTCTACAATGAAAATAAAAAACGAAGAGTATATATTTTAATTAAATCAAAAGTTCCAGTGAGTGTGCCCAGATTTCACTGCACCACTCATCTTTAGAAGCTGAGCTGTGGACACTGCAAGTAAGGCTCACTGCTTGATGGAATGACCAAGGATCAGAATTGTAGAGTTTAGTCTTGCATATTTTACCATTTCCAAAGTATAAGATATTTGGAAGAAATTGAAAGAACAAACACAGATTTCATCTCAGCACCATGAGATGTCTGGGTCATGAGAACCTGCTAAAGACATTCATTCTTTGGAACTGAAGGGTTCTGAAAGTCTCAACTATTCAAATCCCCTAGTCATGAAACAGAACAATACAATATGATATTGTGGTATGGTATGGTATTGTGATTAAGATCATGAGCTCTAGAGCTAGAATGTTTAATTTTAATCCTGGCTTATTACTTGTATGAACTTGGGAAAATTACTTAAACTCTCTGTGCTTCTCTTCCCTTTTCTGCAAAGTGAAGATGATAATTATAGTATTTACCTCACAGGATTGTTGTGAAGATTAAAAGCGCTAATAGGTGTGAATCCTAAGGACAGTGCCTGTAAATAAAGTAAGCATGGATAATTTGTTGAAAGCGGTAAAATTATTCATATGAAACTGGGTAGGTGGATAAGCAGCTAGCAACTGAAGACTCCATTTATTTCCAACTGGCAAATAACTTGGAGCTCAATAAAAACATATTTTAAAGAAATATAGGATTTCATGGTATAAATTTCCTGAGTTTCTCAGATTTTCAGTTGGAATTGTGTTTTTATAATTTTGTATGACTGCTTTTGGAGTAGAACCATCACCATGTTTCTTAACTGTTAAATAGTCTGAATTATCTGAGTAGGTCAGTTAAAAAAAAGAAAAAAAAAGAAAGAAACAACTGATTGCAGTAAAAATGAAATAGCTCCTCTAAGAAGATTCAGTATTCCTGGAAATGCAGAAGTGAGCATCAAATCCCAGAACTGTCCTAAAATTTTGAGTATTGTGGGTTCATTGGGCAATGTATTGATTTATATACATGAGGAGGGAAGCAATTAACATTTACAGGATTCCTACAGGGTAGTAAGCTTTCTGTGGTTTCTACAGAGAAGTCATTTCATTTTAATCATTATAGTAGCCCTATCAGGTCATTATCCCTGTGTGATAGTTGAGGAAGCAAAAACTCAAAAGTGTCACAACTAGCCAATGACAGAGCTCAGATTGGGCTTATTTGCCATTCTCTGCTGCTTCATACGCTGTTTCAGGAAAACTGCGGAAACCCAGGCAAGGGCTGTCATTAATTCTTTGAATGTGGAGACAGAGTTGTGATTTGTCACCTGGCTTTCAAGGACAAAGCTGATTAATGACTCTCACAAAAGACTCAAAAGATTCATTCTTTTCAACAAATATATTTCATTAAACTGGTTTTCAATTTATTCATTAATTGATAAAATATGTACCACTGACAACACAAAACAAAATGAAAATTTTTCTGATACGGACAATTTATAAGCACATAGGAAGTAAAATAAGAAAACAGGACAAATGAGTTCAAAACAAATCAGGAGAATATAAAAGTTCACCTCTATATCTAAATGGTAGAAATTACCAGGGAGATTTGGGCATTTTCCACTTATTATTATCTACACAGATAGTTCACCTGAGTTCAGGTCCCAAAGGAGAAGGTTCAGGTCCATAATTAAACTACCCACTTATCTACAGGATAGACATTAATTAACTTTCAAATCTCCGTCTGTGCTATGTGCTATTCAAAAGCAGCCTCTTTAGTTTTAGATATATACATATATCTCAAATTTTATTCTCCTAGGTCATAAAATACTATTTGGATTCAAACTAGGGACTTCTGGAAGCTGAATTAGACTTTGGTCATATTATATACCTTGATACATATGGCTAAGCCTTCCAGCAACTGCAAGTATCCAGAAACTCTTCAAAACTCAGAGTAGCCCAGACTTCCACACACCCCAATCTTTCTCACAGTCCCACTCCTCAGTACCAATGAGTTTTAGCATAAATGTACCGCCACTGAACAACAAGCAACAAAGAAAATTAAAAGGGATCAAAGATAACGAATGTATATTATGATTGACCAGAAGAAAAGAACATGCCAACTGCTAATGATGTCCATAAATAGTCAGCTGTTTTGAATGAAAACAAAGAGCCTCTGGAGAAGTGGCAGAAAGCAAAAGAAAGGTTGAGAAAACAGATGAGATGGAGGTGGCAGCACTGGCAGCAGAGATTAGAAGAGGAGGCACTATCTCGGCAGAAGTGATATCCAGTACTAAAAACAGAGAGCGCCCATTTTAAAAAGTTCATTGTAGACCATGGGCAAAGATCAATTCTTAGTATAATGGAGTTTTGGATCTTCATGTAAAATGTTTATTAACTTCAATTCTGTGTAGAAATTTTATTCGTGAATAAATATAGACAACAGGTTTTTCAGTATTGCCATTGATGTGTCTGAGAGTATTTCAGCAATTTACTCACCATCTGGATAAATCAAGATAGCTTTGTAAACAGCATAATTTGTGTTCTGGAAAACAGCTCCAACTCCATATAACTTGGATTCAATGAATTTTCAGTTGAGATTGTAAACACCTTGTAGACAGGAGGCATGCATTGTTGATGTGTCCCTAACACTTAGCACATTGGCTGGTATCTAGTAAAAAGTTAATAAAATATTTGTTGAATAACATTTGTCGTACAAGTTACCAACTCATTTGGGAGTATTTCTAAATCTATGACTTAGAAATTAAATTTGAATTGGAGACATATTAATTAGATTGCTTGCACTATTAAATGTCTATTTGCTTTAAAACATTATTAACTATATCTCAACTACTCAGAGCCCTTGCTTCTAACAAAACAAAAATTGCATTAACTTACGTGAAATGCTAATTTTTACAAGTAAACACTGAGAAGACTAAAATAAAATTTTGGTCACTAGACTCTTTATTTGAGATATGTAATGATCAGATGGTACTAAATTTAAAATCTAAACAGGATTACAAGGAAATGTTTAAAATCATACTGTTTATTTTCAAGGACTTACAATAATTATGGAATCTTTTTTTTTCTTTCCTCAATAAAGCAAGAGGACCAATCTCTTCAGAATTTTGTGTCACTAAAAATAATCCATAATTCTGACTTTTCCCCAATTCAGTGTTGGAAAATTAGCAGTTTCATTTATCTCTCTACAGTCCCATTAAATAAGTTCTTACATAGAATACCAGCACGGAGGCAGCTCTACGGGAGACATTAGGCATAGAATAAATGTTTCCCACTTGGGAAGACTGGCCCGTCTAGATGTGAAGATGAGCAAATGCTGAATCACCACCTCGGTCACACACCAGCCTTCCCTTTCTCCTATTGTTTCTATAGGTCTTAACTACAAACTTTTCAAAGTAATTAATTTTTGCTTTAGAAAGTGGGAGTGAGGATATAACAGAAGAGTGAGGCTTATCTCTTGTTGATGGCAGTAAAATGAAATATTCAGCATTAATAGTTATATTCAATTAAGCCATATAGGAAGAAAGAGAAATATGGATAACAGAAAGACATTATTTATAAATATAAACAGATTGATTTAATCAGAGATACACACTCAAACATAGCCACTTCATATAAGGTCCCAAACTGAAATTTTAGTCCTCTCCATCTAAAGTGCTCCCACCACCTCAGTGTTCTGTGTCTCAGTCCATGGTTCCACTATCTAACTGGTTACTCAAGGCCTCAACTCCTTTTTCTTCTTTATCCGGCACAATTAGTTCTCAAATCTTGTCAGCTCTACTTGTTTAAATACCTTTTGAATATGTCCATTACCTACTCACCCCCTTTCCACTATTATCTCTCACCTGGACTACCTTCTCTTCAGTCACTATACCCCTTGGTATAGTGAAAATGTTAAATGTCAAAATGCTACATGAAACTTTATCTACTCAATACTACATTTTTCATTGAAATGACGACAACACTTTAATGAATATATCATCAGTTCTCCTACATTGAGGAACATTAAATTGTTAAGATGTTGATAGGGATCACAAACTAAGCATAGTACAAAGTTCCTGTTTAACAATGCACTATTTTGGAAATGATTAATCAAATTTGAGAAAAGGCATCCCTCTTTTGTCAAAGAAACTGCACATCAGAGCACTGTGTAAGCTACTGATTGACTTTCAAACAAAGGAAAACACAATTTATTTTAAAATGAGAAGACTGGGCTAGTTGAAAGCTGAAGAACCTTACCATAGAACTCTAAATTTCTATGATTTTTTTTTCATTCAAAAGCCTTTTTGAATACTTGGGGCAGACTCTAAACCAAATCCAGCCATTATATTCAAAGGCACTCTACTATGCTCATGATCACAACCCGCTTTAAGGAAACTATTCGAGGACGGCTGCTTTCCCACTTTTTACTTCCACCATATGCTGTTCAATGCTTCTTCCTAATCTCCTATTCATTTTTAAATGTAATTTTTGTATTAATTAAAAGGAACACATCTACATGGTTGCTAAAATCAAATAGTTTCATTAGGTTTAGAGACTGATTGCTCTCTAGGTTGGGTGCACAGCTGTCATCTGAGGAGTTCTCTTTACCATCGCCTTATGGATTTCTTTTGTGTCTCTCCTGTGCTGGACTCCGTATGCATGTGCTCCGTGGATTCTCTATCTTCCCTTTTCTTGTTTTTCTCCCCCTTCTTTCAGTAAACACATCTCAAGTAGGTACCTAAGATAGGGCATGTGGGAGATAATTTTCTGATACCTTACATGGCTAGAAATGTTCTACTTTTTCTCTGAGTTGAATGGTAGTTTAGCTGGGAAAATAATTCTGGGACAAAAAATTTGGTCAGAATTTTGAAGTCATTATTCCATTGCCCTCCTGTATTACTGTTAAGAAGTCTGACACCCTTCTTATTCCTGATACTTCATATGTGATCTATGGCAGGTTTTGTGGTTTGTTTTTTGTTGTTGTTGTTTTTGTTTTTTACTTGTACTTTTTACTTTCTTTACTTTTGTGTAGGTTGTTTACTTCTTGTCTTTGGAAGCTCTTAGATTGTCTTTTTATTCATAGTAGTCTGAAATTTCATGATCATGACGTGCCTTGACTTTTGTTTTTTTGTTGTTTGGTTGGTTTTGGGTTTTGCTAAGTACTTAAGGGCTTTTACATGTCATGATCTTCAATTACAGGAAACTTTATTTTATTTTTTGATAATTTCCTCCCTCCTGTTTTTTCTTTTCTCATCTTCTAAATCTCCTATTAATCACATATTGTACTCTTAGACAGATCCTTCAATTTTTTTAACATTTTCTCTTTTATTTACTATATCCTACTCCCCATCTACCACCCCAGGACACTTGTAAGAAAAATGCTTGTACTTTAATTTTATTTTTAATTTAAAATAGTTTTTTTCACACCTAACACATACAAGGTAGGGTGAACTAATCTTAAACCACCACCATGGTCAAGATACAGAACATTTTTGGTGCCCTAGAAGGTTCACTTGTGACCCTTCCCAGTCAATACCCTGAAGCTGAAGGTAATAACCATCTATATTCATATTACCATCAGTTAGCTTTGTCTTTCTTTGAACTTTATGTAAGTGAAATTATATAGTATGTACTATTTTGTTTCTGGTTTATTTCTTTCAACACATCTGTGAGATTCGCCCATGTTTTTGCATATGGCAGTACTTCCATTTTTTTTTTTAATTGTTGTGTATGTATTCCTTTGAATAAATACACAAAATTAATCCATTCCACTTCTCAAGGACATTTTGGTTGTTTACAATATGGGGCTATGATGAATAAAGCTGCAAAAAGTATTTTGCAAAAGTATCCATATGCTTATCTTCCAGTGGACACTTCTCTTGGGTATATACCCAGTGAACCTGATGGGTCACAGGATAGAAATGTGTTTATATATTTAGTAGAAATTCCTCCTAGTAACACGTGGATTTATCAGGTTTTTTTCATTTTGGTTTTCTTTTAAATTTTTGTCACCCTGGTTGGTGAAGAGTTGTATATCATTGTGGTTCACATTCAGTTTTTAATCTATTTTATTCTCAATTCCATGGTCACCAAGGGCCAAATGCCAAGACTACTTTTCCGTCCTCATCCTCTCTTTGGCTATTTTATGTTATTGGGCATGTTCTCCTTCTTTACACTTGCTTGTCCTGGCTCTCCTCCTTAAATAAAAAGTTCTCAGGCTTTGGAACCAAAGAGTTCTGGATTCAAATTCTGATGTCATTAGTAACTAACAGAAACAGAATGAAGTCAGGAACGTTACTTAAACGTTTTGAGCTTCTTATCTATATCTTCAAAAATCAAGATAATTGCATCTACCTTGTGGAGCAGTAATGAAGAATAAGTTACAGCACATTTAGTGTATCTTAAACTTTTCTATTTGACTACAACTATGGGAAAGAAAGAAGAATATGAGTGATTCCTCTTGGGAAGTCTGGGGCTGTATCCTGACTAAAGACTTCTACTCTTTCTTTTTAAATGTAATATTTAATCTTAAAATTATAAAAAGGTGAATTTTACATTTTCTCCATATCATGCTTATTTAAATAAAATTAAATATCAATTTTATTATGCCATAAAACAGCATTGGTGGTTGATGATGCAGGAAGATAGGACATACGGGCCTTCACTCAACTCAGATCATTTTTCTCTATGCCCAGGGGATAACTACACTTCTGTTTGAGAACAACTGACTATGTAAACTACATCTTTACCTGTAACCAGGCCCTCTCCCACCCTGTTTCAGGACTCACCTTCTCTTTTAAATATTGGTATTCTAGGTCTTCTTCAACATGCCTTTTATATTCCCATTTTTGTCCATCAATGCTCTGATCCCTCCTAAATCTATATTTGCAGCTCTGACTTCTGTCCTGAGAATCAAATCTACATTTTAAATAATATACTCAATATATACAACCACACGGATACTGAAAAATGATTACTTCCAAATCTCAATTCATCTTCTCCCTTACCAGAGCTATACCGCTCCATCTCTGCTAATGGAGTGACTCATAACGTAATCAAAATGCCTTACCATGGTCTTCAATGCCCTGTATGAGCTGTGCTCTGTCTACTCTGCAGCCTCATCATCTATACCAGTCTGCCTGCTACTCCCTCTGCTGTAGCACATCAGCCTCTTTTCAGTTCTTTAAAAACAAAAAAAAAAAAACCATCAAGCTCTTTCTTGCTTTAGATCCTTTGTATTCATTATTTCCTTTTTCTGGAATGTTTCCTTATGGCTGGCGTCTGTCCATCTTATGTCTCTGCTCAAATGTCATCTCCTTAGGGAGACCATCCCTGACCTAGTATTACTTTTTATTGTATCACTCTATTTATTTCCTTTTTCTTGGCCTTTGCCGTAATCTGAAACTACTGTATTTGTCCATGGTAACCTCATCACCTAGCACAGAACATGAGTCAGGGTATGTGCCTCAATACAGAATTTCTTTTCTTTAATAATAGAAATTTTATTGGTTCTGAAGATCAGCACACAGACATTATGAACAATCTGTATGCAACTAATGTATGTATCAAAAATCTAAAAAGCCATATAGTTGTGATTCTTTTCTAAAGTTATTCCAGTGACTTTCCAGCTTAAAATTTGGAGGCAAGTTTTTCCTAAGAGGATATTAAGTACCAATACCTTCAAATGTTGATAAGCTATTACATCCTAAGTCCCATTAATTTGCAATTTAATGTCATACACACCACATACTCACATTTCCAATCTTTCACAGCATATAACAAAGTTATTAGGCAAACTGGATGACCACAACCGAGGATATTACAGAGTACACACAGTTCTGACAGGGAGAGCCAAGATCAGGGAGCAGTTTTAAGAAACAATTCTACTGAAAAACATGGGAACAGAAGTAATTTAAAATGTTCAAGACATATTAAATGCAAGACTGTGACTCCAAATCATCATTTAGTATGTGTTGTATTATAGGGTATAAAAACTGCCACCCCCACCCTATGGAATGTTAAAGTTGAAAACCAAGACAGTCAAAGCCTCCCATAATTCAATATCCCTCTATTTTCTGGTTGTACAAAAAATAAACAACCAGCAAATGATTTCTCCTCTATAAAAAAGGATTTACACTTAAAAAATGGGATGAGGTGGGATTTCAATCTCCTTCTTAAAAATGTTTCTTTTAGAGCTACTAAAAATCTTGCATTTACAAAATAGTTGATAAAAATATTCCTCTGGATTGTTCAAGAAGGGAGAAACACGGACCACTGATAAGACATGGTATTCGACATTAATCAGACTTTGCTTCTTTCTCTCCTGCTTCATCAGAGGCTGGACTCTCTTCATTTTTAATTTCTCCATTTTCTGCAGGTAAATCTTTAGTTTCTTGGTCAGCCATTTCAGCTTGTTTTCCCTTTGCTCCTTTTTTCCCTTTTGGTTGCACTTTTTTGTTAGAAGACTTATCCTTCCCGCTGCCTTTTTTGGCTTCGTTTCCACTTTCGCAGGAGCAGGCTTATCTGACAGCCACGCCGACCTCCTCGGGCTATTCCTTCTCCGCGCCTTCGGCCGGGCTGACCTTCCACTTCGTTATCTTGGCGGCGGAGCAGGCGCTGCGGGACCCCGCGCGCCAAGAGCCTTCACGAAGCTGGGCTGTTGGCCTCCGCCGCTCCTTCTGCCGCCCCAGCTGCTGGGACCCGCCCTCAATAAGGAATTAATTATCACTTACCACCCCCTACTCATCCAGCACATTCCTATAGAAGAGGTAATTTTAGTCTTTTGGCCCCAAGCCTAATATTTCTACTGCTGAGGGCGAGCCAAGGATTTCTCCAAAGCCCTCCCCATTGAAGTCTCTTAGCAGTGCCTTTGTCAAGAGTTTGTCAACTCCATGTGATTCGGCACTCCTCAGGGACACAGGACCCCTTCTTGGCTCCGAAGCCCTGTCTGGCCTACTTTCCCTTCTTGAGTGGGCATGACTGCCACCAGCTCTAGTTCTGCCAGCTTCCCAGCCACTGGAGGCTCAAACTTTCTCTCTCCCTATTGGAGTTATTAGTTTAGAATACTAAAATTATAAAAAGAAAAATCTGTCTCTAGAATAGGAAGAAATTCAGTATTGGCCTCATATTATTTTGTTTCATATCCCCAGCATTTAAACAGACCTGGATCAAAAAATATGTGTTGAACTGATGAGATCTGATTTTTAGTCAACATCTTAACTATAAATATGTTGGTGATACTTCTAGAACACAAATGACATGGACAACCCTTTATATTCAATAATAGTAATAGCCTAAAAATATCAATATATTAGTTATTTTCCATTTTGACCACTTCATCTTTCCCTTTCAATTAAAAGTGTTTAGGAAGTTTGGAACTCCATTTAAAAATACAGACATTCTTGAATTTAAGGCAAACGAAATCATGTTTAATCAAAAGGACTATTTTCTCAGTAATAGTAATGGATTTTTTTTCCCCTAACAGCATTTAAAGATCCCAGGGAGGATGCTTCAGCAACATCATCGTGCTAAAAGTATAAATACTGATGAGAAATTTCCAATGGTATGTGAATTAAGTAATTCATTGATAAATTAACTTCCATGAGAAATAATTGTTTCACCCATTCTTAAATTGAAAAGAAATGTATAATATTATAGTATAAGTCCTATGAAATAAAATTGTTTGAAGTAAAGAAGTCTCTTTGGGCATCAATTGATTTGAACATAAAAGAGAAAGCTGTTTGAATTATATTCAGATTTTGGGTCTAGTTTTCATGATGTCTAGTGTATTTATTGTAAAATCCAGAGTGAGTGTTTACTACACTTAAAACTTAATCTGAACATCTGAATTAATTGTCTCTTTAATCTTTAATCTCTCTCTCTCTTCAATATGAGACAAACTAATTGGTATTACAATGACATGAGTTTATTTTTTCTTCTCTTTGAAGTAGAACAGAAATGAAAGATACAGTATAACCATAGTTTAAATATATATTACATATATTTTTAAATTAAAATATATAAAATATATTTTTAAATTAAAAAAAAATATATATATATAGTAAATTCAAATGCCCAAGACTCTAATTCACAGACCACATTGAGATCACTAGCATATAGGGAAAGAATAGAATCACATATTATCAGAACTGTAAAATACCATAAGGATCAGCTACTCTAACCCCATCATTTTGCCAATGAAGAAAATTAGCCGAGAGGAAAGGATATGATTTAAATCACTGAATAAATACTTTTAATTAGCTTCTAGATAAATATATATATAAAAAAATACTCAGGCTCTGTGTATATAGAAATGACTACAATAAACATTATGCTTGCCTTCACAGAATTTCTGCGCTAGGAAGATAAACCAAAAACCTAATCTATAACTATAAATATGGTTAGGTACAAGAAAGAAGAAAATTAAACTGGGGCCCTACCTTGGATGGGAGTGACAAGAAAGGCCTCTTTGAGGAAGTGACACTTTGGCTGTGATCTTAAGGAGAAGAAAATGAGTCAGATACATAAGAGGTTTTATAGGCCCAGGGAACAGAATGTGCCATGGCCCCGGGATGGGGAAGAGCTTGTCAGGTTCAACTAGCTGTCTGGGATTTGTCCAAGGTCATAAAGCCAAGAAGTGGCAAAACTGGAACTTGGTAACCAATCCCAGTAATTTTTATTACAAGGTCAGGGGCTAAAGGTTTCCCCACTATGTCCCAGATGAACAAACCACCCAACCAACACTTCACTGTTGAATTTTCTGGGCAATTGCAAAGTGAGGTGTGGCTGGAGGCAGGTGGTATAGATATATTTCTGACAGAGGACATTTTTATGAGAGACAGAAGGGTAGTATCAGAGTTACTCTACAATCTAGCCTAGCCAAAGCACCCTAATACAAAACAAAACAAAATAAAACAAAACACTCACAAGGGCCAGCTTAACCCATCACCAAATCTTGTTGATTATTTCTTTAAACAATTTCTTTCCCCTATTTGGACAAGAGGCAAAAATGCTTCCTGCAGTCTGCAGCTCTGGTCTTTCCTGATGAAAATCATGTACTGTGATTTTTAACCATTGTAATAACGTCCCTAAAATAGTCATCTCTCTGGCCTGTCTGAAAAAACTCCAAGGCTCACATTTTCCTACACCATTTGTGGTTGAAGTATTATGGGCTGAAATCAGCCTCCAGATGTTTTGCTTGATCAGCTCAGTGTTTTAAAAATTCAGAAATTTCACACAAAAGTCAGATATTCAATTTCTCTTGAGAAATAAGAAACCCTGGCCACAGGAATGATCAGTCACAGTTGAATAATAGTTTCCACTTAGAAAGGGCATGTATTTACCAGTCACCACCCCCTCTGCATCCCACCAGTTCCTAGAGCTCTCTTAGATAGCTTATCTAGTTTTTTTTCAGGCATTTGGGTTTTTGAGCCCTGATCTACATGGATATAGTTTAAATTCTTCAGCCTGACTCCACTCTATCTACATGCATACTACACTAGTCTCAAATTCAAAACCCTACTATTAACTCGGAAAACTCCCCCATCTTCCACAAATGTTTCACATTTATTCCCCTCTCCTCAACAAGTTTCTACCACTCCTTCAAGGAACAACTCAAGTTATGGCCCTTTCTCCAAATACACCTGTCCCACTATTTCCCCAGTACTAATTTTCTTATTGACTCTGCCACTTAAGAGTTTCCTAAATTGAATGCTGCCTGGCATTCTTAGTTTATTGTCAGGTACATACCTTTCCCCAAACATTGTAAGAGCCTCATAAACTTCTTTTGTTATATTATTAGCACTTAGCACCAACAATGCACATGGTTAGCTTTCATAAAATGTTTGGTGAATTACTGATATCAATGAGTGATTGCCAAAGAAAAGTTGGCTCATTAATATTCTAATTATTCACTTTTGGATTAGCTAGTCTTTTTGCTTCACCCTCTTACTTCTGGACCATTCTTTCCTCTGTGGGTATATACCAAAGAGTGGGGAGGATAAAAAAGTGTATGGTTTTCTTGTGAATTGCTCTACTATAAGGTTTGGGGAAAAGAAAGATTGAAACCAATGGCTAAAATAAAATTACTGGATTATCCAGGCTGTCTGTGACCACAATTAACAATGAAAAATTTAAAATTAATTGCAACATCACATTTTCACTTCCAAAGCCACTGTAACAGAATGAGTTAATCCTGGTGGCTTCTACTCAACTAAATGCCAAGATAAAATATTAACTTAGCTATGAGTTTTATTTCATATGGATCTGAATTCAGATTATTCCTGTTCCATATGAAAGTCTGCCTCAAAGTTGCTTTAAATCCCTAAGGATGCTTACATGACTGACAATTCTCCCAGTTCTGTCTCCATTCTCTGTATTTTCACTTGGGGATCTGGGATGGTGGTGACTTTTAGAGTGGAAACTATCTAGCAGGTTTTAAACTGTTTCTGATGACTGCTTAGTAGTACTAAACCCAAAATTAATGAGCTAGAACTGATTTCAAAATGATGTGTTTGAAACCTCCCAAAAGCCCCACATCCACCCTCTTGCCCAGTCTATTTCACTAATTCCTGAAGGTCATTTTCATTTTTCAAAATAGCTATTTGTACTGCAAATTTTTACCAGACTTATCACATATTACCAGCCAATTTCATTTCCTTTACTTAAGAAAATCTTTTGTGATTTCAATCCTCACAGAAGATTATAAGTGACTTCTTTTCTCTTTGTTGATTTAGAGCAAATGGAGGTTCTGCATGCACAATCTTCAATATCGTAATTAGACATCATTTTGAAGTAAAGTTTTATTTGCTTTTTTTGATGGTGATATTTGCTTGAACTATTTAAAAGATGTACTTCAACTTGGCACTATCTTATTCTGAATTCTTTAGAAGCAGGCTTCTTTTCTATTTTTTCTTAGGAAATGTTAAAACTAAGGATGCTATTTTACCAGTAGTTACATTCTTCTACTGTAAAGGGGGGGAAAAAAAAGGCAAACCCCTGGGGGATAAAATGAGGAAGGCTCTGCTGTGATACAAATGGCTATTTCTGTGTCCCTTTTCATGGACGAATGAGAGTTTGTGAGAACACTGTGCCCATAAGGATGCATTCAAGTGAGAGCCTCTAAATAGCCATTACAGCGATACTCTGAAATGAGGCATTGGCTGAATGTAATTCCCTGTGTGAGCGCTCCTCCTCTCTACTGGCTCCACCTCTTCTCTCCCTGTCATTCCTAACTAGTGCCAGTTAAAACTGGCTAGCTCCAGTCTTTGCAGCATCCTTCTCTTTTTCTCTGAGCTTTTGTTCCAGTTAGAACCGAGCATGGTTTATTGCTTCCATGCAGCTTGTGCAATTAACACAAACTGCAAAACATCAAAGCCCAGTATTCAGTAACCTATTAATGACCTAATTATCTGAAAAGAATATTTTTAATCTAAAGCAAGTATAACTATATATTATCTATTTATTATCATATATATTATATATTTGTTTTTCATCTCTTCCTCTGGTTCTGGTGGTTCAATAGCTTTTATTCCTTAGCTAACAGTAAGTCATTCTCTGTAATTGTTCTGTTTGCTGATTATAGGGTCCTATTGAAATATTTACATGGAGAATTAGAAAAGAATCCAAGGAAAGTTAATCCAAGTATCCTATCATTTTCTGCTTTTCCAGCAGACAAGCAGATGAGTAAACAGAAAAGTTCTGAGTCATCCAAAAAAGGGAAAATTGGAAATTGTCATGGATATAGTGGCATTGTTCTGCTGGTCTGTTTGTTTTTATGTCTAAAGTTTGGGAGACCCTCACTTGGCCTCATCTCTTTTTTATTTTAATTGAAGCAATTTTATTTCCACACCATACAATCAGCATTCTTTTATTCAGCAGTACACTGTTTTCAAATCACTTTAAGCACTAAATATGTCCCTTCTGTCACCATACCTGTGAGAGGGAAAACTATTCCAAAGCAATTGTTTACAGAATAGGCATATGTTATAAACAGAATTCAGTGGAAATAAAAACAATGTAAATTCTAGAAATATTATTTTCAGTTAAATAAAATTAACATTATTTAGTCACTACAGATACTACTCCACATTAACTGCAGCTCATCTTCTAGTTATTGAGAACTAAAACTCCACCCTGTTTTAAATGGAGTTTTGCCCTTAAAGCTTCTGTATTTCCAGTACTACATTTGTGTGTATATGTGTGTGTGAACATATGTTATGGGAGGTAGAAGAGAAACAGAGAAGATGAAGGCAGGTGGCTGTTTTTCAGTCAAGGATCTAGGACACCTTATATGCTAACACAAAGTTGACAAATCTAATCAGATTTACCAAATTGGAACCAGCTGAGAGAAATGACCTTGGCATAACAACAGGCTTTACATACTACAAAGGGAAATTCTGCCTGCACATGTGAATTTTTGCCCAGTACACTGCTTTTTATCATTAGAATGGGAGTGCCCATAAGCAAGGCTTGTATTCATGTCCCCACTGTTAGTACTACCCATTGCCTTACACTTGCCTTGATTCACACATTTATAGTGTGACTGGCCCCTGAAACCTCTGAGCTTGTGACTCAGCCTTCAGAGGCTAAGATGTCCCAACACTTCCAGGGACCACATACTAAATCCTGCCTATAAGCTCTAGAGACATGTTTCCCACTCTACTTTATGAAATCTGTGTTAGAGGCAAATTCACTGTGACCACAGACAAAGCAGTTTGGTGTATACAAAATATGAGTTTGTCTGAACCTAGTGTATATGTTTATAGTAAAACAGAGCAATTGAAACTCAGCCAACTCACCTGTGTATTGTCCCTTTGCCAGTAATGGGCAAGCTTGGATTAAGAAGTAGCATCATCAAAATCATGGATGACTCATAAGTTCAAGAGTAAATGTCAACTATACCCTGCCTTTCAACTTATCTTGGATTCTTGAAGAAAACCAGAAAATGACCCAGACAATGTATTTTCCCTTTATGGAAAAGTTTGAACAAGAGTGTGTTCCTATATTTCACAAAATAAAAGCAAATCATATTTTGGATATGATAGAATCAGATTTACATCCAAGGCCTTAAAAGACAGTCAGAGGAGACTTGTGGGTTCTTAGACTATTTACATTCCTTATCTCTTGCTGTCCTGCTAGTTTGCAATAAATACTTGGAAATATTTACATGAACAGATCATAAAAGAAAAAAAAGCCTACCATGGTATTTTGAAGGCCTAAAAAATATAAGAACACCGAATCATTTGGTAAATGTGGAATGTCTTAATGGCATGAAGAAGTGAGGTGAGACTCAGAATGACAGGGTTTCCACCTGTGTGGAGAATTCTAAAACTGTATCAGCTTTCAAGGATGAGATGAATGTGTTCAATCTCTCTTAACCTATATGGGAAAAGATTATCGTCTCCTTTCCATGAACTCATACAGAAATGGTCTAAGTTATGGGGCTTTTTAAAGGACCATACAAGCTTAGCGCGAGAAAGTGCTTAAATCTGGAGGTCACTTTTCAACCGTCAAGTATTATTACTTTAAAATCAAGTGAAAGGAGACGTTATTCTTCTACCTGTAGAGCACAGTATCTAGAGTTCCACTGAAAAAACTGTTTATTAATTCTAAATATTATTCCCAGTTGAACAAGAAAGATTTTACTTTACATTATCACCATTTTTTCTGTATGTACTTTCACGGTAGTTTATATCTTTGTAGTTGAGAGCATTTTATTCACAGTAACATTAATCCACAATATTTCTACAAAGCAGAAAGAAATTCAAATTGCATGGAAAGTAAGCAATGAGCCTAGAATGGAATCCACATTTCCTGACCTTCAGTTTAGTGTTCCATTTGTTAGGCCCCGGTATTTGAATAATGAACTTGAATTAACCTAATTCTCATTGCTTAAAAATTCATTAATCACAGCAGCAAATCAGAACAAAATGGGTCAGTCAATGAAAACTAATACCCTAAAACTGCTTTAATTGTCATTCCTCACACAGCCACCTAATTAATGAAACTCTAATCCACATCTTGTACTTCATTTAAAATGGACCCCTTTTTTGAATACTATGTTTTAACAGGTAATTCTGAGGCTCAAGCTGACAATATGCCTTTCTTTCACTGCCTTAGCTTAACTTTCATTTCCCAGCTGGAAGACTTGAACATGGTTTTCTAAAACTGGCACAGTTGATATACAGCCAAATTAATCTTCTGGATTTATTTTATTTCTAAATCCATAACTAGTATTAGAGTAACTGATATCTTCTACTGGTATAAATTTTCTATAGAAAATATAGAGACACAAACATGTAGATATGGTTAGTATGTCTTGTGTCCATTTTCCCACACGTGACAAGAATTCAGGACAATTCTTTTGAATATAGTTCCTGGGTTTAAGACACTAACTGCAGATCCTAGAATTACCAACTGTATTTCTCATACCAACTCTGTCCATAATAAACAATCCTCAAATTATTACTTTATTATTTCAATCATTAATAAAAACCTTAACCAATTGTGCCAATTTGAATGCATTATGTCCCCTAAAATGCCATGTTCTTTGATGCAATCTTGCGGGGGCAGATGTATTTAGTGTTGATTAGACTGGAATCCTTTTGATTGGGTGTTTCCATGGAGATGGGACTCAATCAACTGTGAGTGAAATGTTTGACTGGATAATTTCCATGGAGGTGTTACCCTGCCCATTCAGGGTGGGTGTTAACTGGATCACTGGAGTACTTTAAAAAGAGCCACACAAGCCCAGATACCTGCTACAGCCAAGAAGGACACTTTGAAGAACACACAGGAGCTGAGAGAGTAGCTGCAGCTTACAGAGACATTTTGGAGACAGCTGTTGGAAGTTGATGCAGACATTTTGGAGAATGCCATTTTGAAATACAACCTGGGAGCAAGCAGACGCCAGCCACGTGCCTTCCCAGCTAACAGAGGTTTTCCGGATGCCATGGGCCATCCTCCAGTGAAGGTACCCAATTGTTGATTACTTATCTTGGACACTTTATGGCCTTAAGACTGTAACTGTGTAACCAAATAAACCCCCTTTTATAAAAGTCAATCCATTCCTGGTGTTTTGCATTCTGACAGCATTAGCAAACCGGAACACCAATCAAAACTATTATTAAAAATAAGCTAGAACATAGGCCCCAAAACAGTAGAGATTTTATCTGATTTGTCTGCTGTCTTATACTCAGGGCATAGAACAGTGCTTAGCATGTAGTAGGTGCTCAATAAAATATGTATTGAGTGAAAAGGAGTAGGGGATTAAGAAGCAGCTTTGGCTGAAGGAGCAGACACATATTAGACAGGATAGATCATGGAAACCCTTTATAAAGCTTCCAGTGAGGAAGCCTTTAATAAACTAATATTTCTTTTAACACTGAAACATTACCAGCCTCACTGCTATTCTTTTTCTTCAAAAAGCACACTCTTCAATACTTATGACCATGTATTCTTGCATCAGGAAGTGAATTATATGTCAAAACCAAACAGTTCTAAAATTGAGGAAATCTAAATAAGAATAGCTTCAAAGTAATCTAAACAGATTTTTCAGAGAAATAATTACTACAACCAAAATGAAAGTCAGTAAAGAACAAGTTGATTTCACCCTAATTGACATTAAAAAGTTTTAAATAGCAACTCCAACAAAATTATTTTTTATCCTTTTGCTCCAAGAGGCTATTGAGACTTCCAGTTCAAGATGCACAATGGGTTCATGCAGGAAAGTCCTTTCCAGTCTAAATATATAGTAATGATGGATTAAAACATATACATACACACTCATACAGAGAGGCTGAGGGGAGTAAAAATGATAGTCAAGACAATTCAACATTTTCATGAACATGAAATGAAACATAATTCAAGACACTGGGCAAGGGCTGAAGCAGTAATAATGTGGGCTAAGGGTTTCGAATTATGCTCTGACAGCAGAAATTCTGACTTTTTGCGGGTAAAAAGGAATAACAACATTACATAAGGTGATTGCGAACTGTAAATGATATGTCTTGATGCCTCCCCAACTCACCTTCCTAAAAAAGAAACTGGAAAAGTTTCTGTCAAATGATGTCTGATTGTATCTTGAGGAGCTAGAGGTCTGGGGGGTGAAAATGCAAACAGGCTTCCTGACCAGAAACTAAGTCAAGTCCACCTCTGGCTCCATAATTGAGCTGACCATCTCTCCAATAGTACTTTGGAGGAGTGTGATAGACTGAATATGTATGCCTGTAGGTATGATCCTATTGAAAATAGGACCTTTTGAAGATGTCGTTTTAGGCAAGGAATGGCCAACTGAATTAGGTTGGGTTTTAATCTGTATTATGGGAGTCCTTTATAAACAAAATGAAATTCAGATATAAGGAGAGAATGCCCTAGGAGGAGCAGAAGCTGGAAGTCAAGAGAATCCAAATCTAGAAGACAAAGGAGAAGATGCTGTCATGTGCATGGCCATGTGATGGAAAAGCCAAGGATCCAAGGATCATGAGCAGCCAGTCCCAGAATGCCCCATTCCTCAGGGAAAAAGTATTGCCTTGCCTTAAGCCTCAATTTTGGACTTCTCTGAACCTCAAAACCATGAGCCAAGAAATTCCCATTGTTCAGGTCAACTCATTGTATGGTATTTGTTTTAATAGCCAGGAAAATAACACAAGGAGTAACTTAGAAATATTTTAAGTTTGGGTTTCAGGATAGGGGCTCCAATTTCTGAGTGAAAACTACTGCAAAACTATTAAAATGGAGAGGTTATGAAGAGAGGAAAGGAGAGAAGAGAGGAAGTACAAGAAACCAAAAAAAACTGCCATTCAAAATGAGCCAGCCATCCAATATTTCAAACCACATGAATAAATCTAATACAAGGAAAAGGCAATCAATAAAATAAACATTTGAACATAAATGCATTCTAGACGAAAATAATTTTATGAAACAATCTGACAAAGACCTCAAATAAGTGTGTTGACAATGGCCAGAGATTAATGAAGGCAAAATTATGAATAAAAAGAACAAGAGGGTATAAAATAAAATAGCTGGAAATGAAATAAGAATAGATCTATATAAAAGATAGAAACCTTGAAAATTAAAACATACAGTTATTGAAATTAAAAGATGCTATAAATATTAGACTGAGATCATCCAAAGAGTGAATTAATGAAAAACAATAAAAGCCTCAGAGCTCACCCATAATACAGTACAGAAAGACAAGGGTAAAAATTATGAAAGAATATTTAAGATATATGAAAGTGTCCAAACATATTCTCCAAAAAAAGAGAACGGAAGGAATAGTTAAACAAAAATAATAATAGGAGGGATCTAAGATGGTGGCACAGAGAGGAGTGGAAGCTATTTCATCCCCCTGGAACAACTAATAAAAAACCAGGAACAACTAGTAAATAATCCAGAATAACTGCAGGGGGACAAATGTGACCATCCACTCATCATACACCAACCTGAACTGGGAGGAATGCCCGAGATCACAGCATAAAATCTGCAAGTAAAAACTGTGGATCCAAGCCAGGAGACCCCTCCCCCCACAGTCCAAGCTGCAAAAGCCTTGTGGTGCTGGAAAGAAGCTCTCTCCCAGCAAGCGAATATAGCTCAGCTGAGCTCCAACTGGGGTTTTAATTAATGAGTGTGGACTACTCACTACAAGCTACGAATCCCCAAAAAGCAGACAGAGGCTCTGGGTGATGACTGACCTTGGAGAACCAAAGGGTCACTGTACACTAGCCCTGAAAGGGACTTTCTGTCCCTGTTTTGGCTCAGTAGAGAAAGCCTCAACCATTTTCAGTTCCCAGTGCTCCGACCCAGACAAGGGTGGAGATAGCACAGGCAGAAAGAGACCACTGAAATGCTAATGACCTCTCCCTAGGGGGTCTATCTTCTCTAAGAGGAATGGGGTGGGGCCCAGCTCTACTACCAGCCTTCCACTCAGAACCAGACCCCAGAGCCTGGGGGAAAACAGTCACAGGCCACACCTCCTTACAGCAGTCTGGAATTACAGGCTGACAGGTGCCACCTGCTGGGCAGAAAAGCACAGTGACCTGAGGCATCACAGGGTGTGCCAATTTTCTAAGACATACCCTCAGGGAAACTGGATACTGAATATTTCTTCCTTCTGGGACCTGAGCCTGTTCTGGTCTGGGAAAACCTGATTGGGGTAACCAAGGAAGCCATGCCTAGACAACAGAAAACTACAACCTATACTAAGAAAAATGAAGTTATGGCCAAGTCAAAGGAACAAACTTAAACTTCAACTGAGACACAGGAATTGAAACAACTAACAATAAGTCAATTCAAAAAGTTTAGGGAAGATATAGCAAAAGAGCTGAATTGTATAACGGAAACACTGGGCGTACATAAAGTAGAAATTGAAAGTTCAAAAAACGAACTGGCAGAATCTATGAAAATGAAAGGCACAACATAAGATAACATGAAAGACACAATGAAAACATACAACAGCAGACCTCAAGAGGCAGAAGAAAACACTCAGGAATTGGAGAACAAGGCAACTGAAAGCCTACACACAAAAGAACAGATAGAGAAAAGAATGGAAAAATATGAGCAACGTCTCCGGGAACTTAAGGACAAAATGAAAAGCAAGAATTTATGTATCATTGGTGTCCCAGAAGGAGAAGAGAAGGGAAAAGGCGCAGAAGCAATAATAGAGGAAACAATCAATGAAAATTTCCCATCTTTTATGAAAGATATAAAATTATGGATCCAAGAAGCACAGCGTACCCAAAACAGAATAGATCTGAATAGGCCTACACCAAGAGACTTAATAATCAGATTATCAAACATCAAAGATAAAGAGAGAATCCTGAAAGCAACAAGAGAAAAATGATCCATCACATACAAAGGAAGCTTGATAAGACTATGTGTGGATTTCTCAATAGAAACCATGGAGGCAAGAAAGAAGTGGGGTGATATATTTAAGATACTGAAAGAGAAAAGCCACCAACCAAGAATTCTATATCTGGCAAAACTATCCTTCAAATATGAAGAAGATCTTAAAATATTCTCTGACAAACAGACAATGACAGAGTTTGTGAACAAGATACCTGCTCTACAAGAAACACTAAAGGACGCACTGAAGACAGAAAGGAAAAGGCAGGAGTGAGAGGTTTGGAACACAATTTTGGGAGACAGTAGCACAGCAATATAAGTACACTGAACAAAGATGACTGTGAATATGGTTGAAAGAGGAAGGCTGGGACCATGTGGGACACCAGAACAAAATAAAGACTGGGACTGTGTAACTCAAGTAAACCTAGGGTGCTCAATGATTATAATAAAAGGTACAAATATGTTTTTATATGAGGTAGAACAAATGAATGCCAACATTGCAAGGTGTTAAAAATAGGGTGGGATTGGGGGAAATACAATCAATGCAAAGTAGAGAGTATAATCTATGGAAACATTGTATTATGCTTCCTTTAATATAACAAAGGCAATATACCAAAGCTAAATGCATATGGGGGGGGGGTGGAAATAGGGGAAGGGTATAGGACTCCAGGCATTGGTGATGTTGTCTGACTCATTATTCTACTTTCGGTTAATGCTACCTTTCCTTTTGTTGCTTTCTAGCTATCAAGTTTTGTGTGTTTGTTTTTTCTCTTTCTCTTTTCTTTTTCTTTTGCCTCTCTGCCTTCTTTGACTCTTCCTCCTTCTTTGTGGAAGAAATGGAGATGTCCTTATATAAATAGTGGTGATGGTGCTGAATACATAAATACATGACTATACAGGGAACCAACAATTGTTTACTTAGGACAGAAAGTGTGGTGTGTGAACAAAACCATCTTAAAAGAAATGGGTTGATGAAGAAACTTTGAGGGCAGTATATTGAGTGAAATAAGACAGACACATAAAGACAAATATTTCCCTCCAATCCCACCCTATTTTTAACACCTTGCAATGTTGACATTCATTTGTTCTGCCTCATATAAAAACATATTTGTACCTTTTATTATAATCATTGAGCACCCTAGGTTTACCTGAGTTACACAATCCCAGTCTTTATTGTTCATCTTTTGTTCTGGTGTCCCACATGGTCCCAGCCTTCCTCTTTCAACCACATTCACAGTCATCTTTGTTCAGTGTCAGAGACATAAAGACAAATATTGCAGGGTCTCACTGATATGAACTAGTTATAACTTATAAACTCATAGATATGAAATATAAGTTACTAGGATACAGAATGAGGCTGAAGAATGGGGAGCGGTTGCTTTTTATGAGCAGAATGTTTAACTAGGGTGAACTTAAATGTTTGGAAATGGACAGGGGTGATGGTAGCATGTTGTGAGAATAACTAACAGTGCTGAAAGGTGTGTGAAGGTGGTGGAAAGGGTAATCTCAGAGTCATGCATGTCACCAGAAAGAAAGCTGGAGGTTAAAAGATGGGAATGTATAGAACAGTGAATCTTGTGGTGGACAATGTCCGTGATTAACTATACAAATATTAGAAATCTCTCTCACTGAATAGAACAAGTGTATAACACTACAACTAGAAGTTAATAATAGAGAGGCATATAGGGAAAAATATGTACCTATTGCAAACTATATACTACAGTTAGTAGTATTTTAACATTCTTTCATCAACAGTAACAAATGCACTATACCAATACTATGAATCAATAACAGAGAGCAGCATGGTTACAGGTATGGGAGGATCTGAGTTTCCTTTTTTTGTCTTTATTTCTTTTCTGGAGTAACGAAAATGTTCTCAAAATTGGAAAAAAAAATTAATTGTATTGATGGTACCATGGGCAATTGACTGTACACTTTGGATCTCTGGATAGTTGTATGGTATGTGAACAATCTCTCTCTCTCTCTCTCTCTCTCTCTCTCTCTCTACCTGAAGGGACCTTTAGATGAGAATTCTCCAGAATTAAAGAAAAACAGCATGAGTCATTAGGTAAAAGTGCCCTCCAAGAACTAACAGAATAAATAGGGATAAATTTAGACCTAGATACATTATAATGATACTTGAGAATCTTAAAAACTGCCAGAGGGGGAAAAAAAAAATACAAATTACCTACACTAGAATCCCACTAGCTGCAATAGATGCCAAGAAAAAAGTGATATTTTCAAGGTGCTGAGGGAAGATAGCTATTAAACGAGAATTTTATACCAAAGCTATTATTATAATTGAGGCAAAATAAACACATTTTATACATACAAAGACAAAGATAGCTGACACCAACATATTCACTAACAGATCCATTAAAGGAAATTCTTCTGGAAAAAGGAAATTAAATTCAGAAAGACATAATATACAAGAAGCAATGGTAAATAAGAAAAGTAACCACGTGTTCAATACCTATATCTATTTACTGAAAAAATGATAAATTTTTGTCAAAAATCTATATAGAAATACCACAGAATTCAAAACCTTATTTTGGTTAGGAGGAGGACAAAAATAATGAATAACTATAGACAGTGTTAAAACTTTTACAACACGTATATTAAAATTTGAATAAACATTAACATGATCCATAATTTCCAACTTATCAGAAAAAAAGTAAGAGGGTAAAGGAAAATTCTGAATTCAACACAACACAGGGAAGGAAAAAAAATAAAATAAAAAAATGGAAAACAGAAAACATGAAATGATGTAATAATAGTCCATCCAATATATCATTAATCACAATAATATACATAGATTAAAGCCATTTATTAAGAAATAGAGACATAATTGGGATGATAAAAAAATCAAACTATATACTGCTTACAAGAAGCATATTTAAAACAAAAACATACAAGATGCTGAAAATAAAACAGGAAAAAAGGTACACAATACAAATATACAAAAACTAAAAATAGCAATAAAAGGATATCTTCTCAATAAAAAAATCAGGCAAAGGATAATTCAAAAGGAAAAATAAACATTAAAAGGAATAAAGAAGGATAGTCTATAACAGAGAAAAATCTATCAAAAATATATGTAAAACATAACAGTGTAACTTTAAAATATAGTCAGCTAAACCAGATAGAATTAAAGCAGAGGATTGTGGGACGATGGCAGAGTAGGAAGCTCCAGTAATCAGTTCCGCCACCAAAACAACTATTGAACTGGCAGGAACTATCTGAATCAACTATCTTGAAATTCTGGAGTCTAGTGGAAAACTATGCAGCACCAAGGAAAAGCTGGAGGAAAAGGCCGATAAATTGCATTAAATATGAGTGAATCTCCCTGTCACCACATTGCCTACCACCCCCCATCGCACAGTCTCATGGCAGGGAGCAGAGGGGACTGCAGCTCAGGCTCCTGGTGCAACTTGCTGGGGCAGGGTGTGATAGGAAGACTTAGTCCAAACTCTGGGGGTTGTGGTCTGATTGCTGATGACTGCTTTTTTTTTTTTTTTTTTTTTTTTTTTTAAATTCAGTTTTATTGAAATATATTCACAAACCATACAGTCATCCATGGTATACAATCAACTGTTCACAGTATGATCATATAGTTATGCGTTCATCACCACAATCTATTTCTGAACATTTTCCTTACATCAGAAAGAATCAGAATAAGAATAAAAAATAAAAGTGAAAAGAGAATACCCAAACCATCCCCCCATCCCACCCTATTTGTCATTTAGTTTTTACTCCCATTTTTCTACTGATTTTTTTTCAATTTTTTAACTTTATCAAAAAATTAAAAACAAACAGGCAAACAACAACCAAAAAAACCCCACAACATTTCAAACAAAGCAATGGATTAAGGAAAACAAATAACCTAAAACAACTACTTTGCTTCCAACATGTTCCTACCATACCCCAAGAAAATTAACAACCCCTAAGAAAACAAAGGAATAAGAGAAAAAAAAAACCTAAAATAACTCTATTGCTTCCAACATGATCTTACTATATCCAAGAAAGTTTACAAACCATAATCATTCCTGAGCATTCCCATAACATTGAGATTACCCTCCATAGTTTATCTGTTCTTATTAGATTATCATTCCCCCTCCACTAATTGGTATCTCTAGGTCCCCTACATTCTACAGTATAAAACATTGTACATTTTTCACAGAATTCACATTAGTGGTAACATACAATATCTCTCTTTTTGTGCCTGGCTTATTTTGCTCAGCATTATGTCTTTTTTTTGTTTTTTTGTTTTTTTTTGTTTTTTTTTTTTAATCTTCATTTCATTGAGATATATTCATATACCACGCAGTCATACAAAACAAATCGTACTTTCGATTGTTCACAGTACCATTACATAGTTGTACATTCATCACCCAAATCAATCCCTGACACCTTCATTAGCACACACACAAGAATAACAAGAATAATAATTAGAGTGAAAAAGAGCAATTGAAGTAAAAAAGAACACTGGGTACCTTTGTCTGTTTGTTTCCTTCCCCTATTTTTCTACTCATCCATCCATAAACTAGACAAAGTGGAGTGTGGTCCTTATGGCTTTCCCAATCCCCTTGTCACCCCTCATAAGCTACATTTTTATACAACTGTGATGACTGCTTTTTATCAGCTACTTCAGATCACTAGGGGCCAGCTCTGGGGGCAAGCATTGCTCCAAACCTCTCAGGTAAAATCAGCAGAGGAATCTTCAAAACAGTACCCTTCCTCAAAGCTATAGGGAACAGCTATAGGGAACAGGCCGTAATATCTGGGGTAGTACTGAATCAAGAAAATGCAGCTTAAAAAGCCATGGAAGATGGTGGTGTAGGAAGGTGTGGAATTTATTTAGTTCTCTAGAGCAGCTAGTAAACAGCCAGGAACAATTAGTAAATAGTCTGGAACAACTGTTTAGGGGACATCACTGACTGGACACACATCATACACCAGTCCAGAATATGTGGAACAGCCAAGATCTCAGCATAGAACTGTAAGTAAAGCTCCTGTGAAGGCTGATGCCCCTCCCCCACCGGCACGGTAGGCTGAGTTAGAACACCCCCCTGTGGGAAAAAGAAGCAGTCTCTACTAGGAGCAAAGGAAGGTAGCTCAACCAAGCTCCAATTGCAGGTTTAATTGACAAATTTGGATGACTGAATACAAGCTACGAGCACAGACAAACCCAGAGCAAGCAAGAAAGGAACCATGATGTCAGTCAAGGAAGAAAGGTGGTAGGGCTGATGGGGAAAACAAACAAATAAATAAATAAAATATAATTAAATATATTATCAGAATACATAATATTATTTATAAATATGATATTTTTATTTTATTATATTTTATAATAGGTGTGTGTACTGAGGTAAGGGTACCTTTGTGAATGCGTGGTGCCCATAGACTTGAAAACAAAACAAAACAAAATAGCACTATTAGAAAAATCATATGCCCATTTTCTAAGACTTTTTTTCTGCTAAAAATATAAACTATGAATTTCCTATGTTTCAAGAACATAATCAAGCTCTTCTCCCTATATTAGATAGAAAATCTTGCTCAAATATGTTACAGCTATCACTACCAATCCCCACCTACCAGTCAGAAGAGAAGGGCTGGTGGTGGTGTGCAGAAGTTAGGCGTGGAGTGGAGTGTGCAGATGTAAAACCCTAGAACCACTCACCCCTGGCCATGAGCAGCCTCGTCTCAGTGGACATACTTCACATTTTCACTCATTCAGCATTTATTGCTCTCCTTCAATAAAACTGGCACCATCCTAAATGCTAGAGATTAAAACAAAACAAAATGAAACTCTATAGAAATCATGGTCCCTGTCATCTCAAGGACCCAACGATTCTAAGTATGTACCAGCCATTCAGAAGGTGATCTGACACCAGGTGAGACGAGTCGGAATAGGGGACATGTTACAATTGCCATGGGAGTGCAGGAGAGGGAGCCGTGACCTCCTATAATGTGAAAGGTCAGGAGCTGAGGGCAGGCTGCACAGAGGAGCTGAAAGATGAGATGCGCATAGAAGAACAAGTAGGGGTTTATCAGTCTCAGAAGGGTATGTGGCAGGATAAATATTCTAAAACAATCAAAGCTTTTCCCCCTCTGAATTTCCTTGTCTCTTCTAACCTCCCCTGCCCAGTCAAACAAGAGTTAGATTGAGCATCATTAACTGCCTGGGGAAGGCACGATAAGGCAGAATGGAGATATCTAAGCCGTCAAATATCAGGAAGAATATTAAGCAAGGGCTAAAATTCCCAACTTAGACTGCTGCAGATCAACAGAACTGTGAGATGGGAAGAGAAGAGATGGAGAAGAAGCAAATAAAGTGAAGAAACGAGTCTTTCGAGGGGAGGCTATGCCAACTCCCAGGGGGAAGAATGGACAGGAATCCCAGAAAGGCTTGGGGATCTGAGGTCCATGCAAAACTATGCCCACTTTTCTGGGAGTAGATTCTATAAAGAAATGGCTCCAAACTTTGTGTAGGCACTTGGACCTGAGACAAGTTCCCCAGGCACAACCTGGTTGTGCAAGTAGGAAATAATTCTCTTCCTGCTGTGGAAGCAGAAATAAAGACCTTAGTCCCCCACTGTTGGTACCAGAGCAACTGAATGCCAAATACCTCAGTGATGCCAGACAGTGTGGAAGTGCCAGTGAATGAGAACAGAGGATCAGACTTAGGATCTGCCATCTACCTCCCCCAGATGGCTTACTATTACAAAAGTCCCCAAGAAAACAGGTGCAGTAATGGAAAAGGATCAACGGAGACCAAGAATTGACAGACTCTTTCCACCACCCAGAAGAATGCTGCTCAATTCAGCTATGATCAAATCGAGCTGCATGCTTCCGTTATCAGTGTGTGGATTGAGATTCACACCCTCTCCAAGGGACATTCCATGCAGTAGGAACCTAAATAAAACACAAGCAGCACAGGAGGACAGGGTATAGCAAGCAGCGTGGTGTTTGCTTCCACAGTGAACGAATGAGGACAGATAGCGAAGGCTCTTGAATACCAAATTCCAAAAGATGTGACTTTAAGCTCAAGTTACCAGGAACCATTACAGGTTACAGTGGAGTGTGCAGACAAAGAAACACTTACGCAGAACTGTGTTGAGAAAGATAATTAATGTGGAAAATATATTTGACTGTGAAAACAGAAAACTGAGAGATCAGAAAGTACACCAACTCTTGCAATAATCCAAGACATGATTTCAGTTGGGTGAAATATACATTTTTATACCTAAAGATCACCTTTTGAATGAATCAGCTCCACAAAGCCCTATTCATTGTCATCAAGGATGGAAGGAAGAAATAGACAGCTGGGAGAACTAAACGGATCCATCATGTTCTTTCATTTAATCTTCAAAACAAGTTGATACATAAGTCCCATGATCTCCACATCAAGATGTGGAAACAGCCTCAGCAAAATTAAGGAAATTCCTCAAGTTTTATGCAGAGCCATCACCTCTGGCCTAGACAACTGCAGAAACTACTTAAAACTAGTCTTCCTACTTTTAACCTGGCCCCATACACTCTAACTTCAACTCACAAATTAAGAGTGATCCTCTGAAAAAGTAAACCAGATGAGCTCACTCTTCTGTACAAATCCCACCAATCATTTCCCATCTCATTGAAGGAAAATCCTACCACGCCCTTCACATTTCTCTGATCTCATCTGCTACCACTCTGCCCCTCATTCCAGACTGGAATGGCTGGCTCCCTTACGGTTCCTGTGAATGCTTTTCCCTTTACCCAGAATGCTTTCCCCCAGTTAAATGCATGGCTTCCTTTCTTGTTTCCTTCAGATCTTTGTGCAGATGATACCTTCTCAAAAAGAATTTCCTTGGCCTCCCTATATAAAGCAGCTCTGCTTCTACCACTCTCAATCCTCTTACAACTGCTTCTTCAGACATATACAAACTTTCTTTGTTTATGGTGCAACCCCTCTCCTCACTAAATATAAGCACCAGGAGAAAAAGGATTCTGTCTGTATATCTACTGCTATATCTGTGGTCTAGAACAGGGCCTGGCACATGTTAAGCATCCAATAAGTGAATGAATTGATGGAGTCAGGTCTTAACCTCTGATCTAACAAATTTAAAAAATCATGTTTTTGAGTAAATCAACATATGTCTATTTGAAGTGCAGTTCAAATGTTCAAATATCTGTGATAGCAGGAATTTTAAACTATGTAAAATTCTGTTAGCTGTATTACTTACCACCCCTTAAATGCAGAGTGTGATTCCTTTTGGCATCACTAATAACTTTGGTCCAATGTATTTGTATGATTATATATGTGGGGTTCGCATATCCATGTGTGACTAGCAAGGATGTTGGTGACTTTCACATGTCACCAGGAAAATGTCCTCTTTGTAGTCTTGTCATTCATATATATATATATATATATATATACACACACACATACACACACACATATACCACACACAAATCCTATAGTATCTGGTTTTTAATTTGAAAGATCTTTCTGAAACAAATCATATTTGCTTTCTGTAACACTGCTTTCCATTATAGCTTAATATCCTCATCTATTAACAACTTAGACATCCTTAGGAATATATAGGTTTTTATCTATGAGGAAAAAATATTGGGGAGAGAATCACTATTTTATAGGTATTAGCAGAAATTTTCATGAATATTTAGTATCACAGATATAAAAAATTGCTAACAAATTAAGCATATTTCTGCATAACATAATACCTTGGAAAATAGGTGTCAATCTAAACATTAGGAAGTTTTATTTACTTATTTTTTACAAAAAATAAATTCATCAGCAAACAGAAGCTGGGTGCAGAAACCTTTAGCTTAAAAACAAAAAACAGAAAAGATGAATAAACGCCTGAAGGATTAATTGGGAAAAGGCTTCTGGAAGCTCTGAGAGAGTTTGGAAACAGTACCTCCTAGTGGGCAGACTTACTCAATGTGCAAGTGATGAGATGGAAAAGTACCTTTTACATGAAAGTGAAACGGGATATTTGGAAAATCATACTGTTAACACAAATTCACAGCCTTGCAAACTCATTTCCTAGCAAGTCACCACTTCCTTGAATTTTCTCACCTGTTAAAATGATTACATACAGATTTATCCACAAGGAAAATAAGCTAAACTATCCAACAATGCTTGAGAAATCCTTTCTAGCAAGTGGAAAATTTATAACAATTTATGTTAAATTTATAACAATTTATGTGAGCTCTTCATAGTGCTCCTCCCTGTTCCCAATTTGGGCCTCTGTTTCTATGGGTCTCTTAGTTTATGACCACTAAAATTTTAATTAAGTTTTAAGATTTAGGTACCCAAACTTAGAGCACCAACAAATTGCCAGTGATTTCTCTAGGTCAATACAGAGCAAAGGATTTCTAGGCATATGCCTGTCCAGAGATAACTATCTCTGTCCACCAGCAGGAAAACACTATTTAAATTATGTTTACTAACAGGTAAAGTAGGAATGGGTAATTATTATACTATTTCTCTTAAGAAATTGTATTGCCAATTTTAATTACAAGTTAGTTAAATTATACTTTACTTTCCATACTTTAATTTAGTCATTTATTTAAAATCTGGCACAATAACACTGATGATTGTAAAGAAGTTAACTTTTCTTAAAATTTGCAATTTTAAAAGAGTTGTTGATTTTTAAGTAGAATTGTATTACTTTTAGGAAAGTAAACAGTGGGCATTAATAGGAGAACTGAACTAACTTATAAGAAAATTGATTTATACAAACTATTTGAATACATTAGCTCCATTAGGATAAGTGACTAACTTGTTGGATAATCAATCCCTCCCATATCACCCCTTTGCTCTAAATCTTCACTGTCTCTTCATCAATGGCAAAATTACAAGCTTCTTAGACACCAGGCCCTTGATGACTAAGCTACTGCTGACCATTCCAGCCTCATCTTCCACTACTCCCAAATTTTGCTTTACACTCCAATCATCTTAAACTGCTGTTTGATCCTCTTTCCCCATATGCATATAACATACTCTGTCAGAGCTACCTAACTTTATCAATGCTACTCGCTCTACCTGGACACACTGCACCAAATACTTCCTCTCCTCCTCCTCCCTTGAAATTGAAATTATTGCAATTATTGTAATTCTACTAATCCTTCAGTACTCAGCTTAGGTGTCATCTATTCCAAGTCACCTTGGGATGAACTAAGTTCCCCCTTCTCTCAGCTGCCATGGCACATATTCATAACTTTTATCATAGCACTAACACACTGTTATAAAATCATCTGTTTAGGCTTCTCTTTCTCAAAGGCAGCCTTTTCATCCCTAGTTCGCAGCATGGTGGATGGCTCACAGTGGACACTGCAAGTGTTTGTTGACTTGAGTAGCCTATATTACGTAGGTTCTCATACTGTAAGAGTTACTTCTTTAAAGCTTAGGTAAAATTATTGCTATTAGACTGAAATCCAGTATTTCCTTATTTCTACTAAACAGTGTCAATGTTTTTTGTCTGTTAATAAAGAAATTACTTAGTAGTGTATAATAAGTGCAGGGCAAAACTGATTAGGACAATAACAAGTATGATGTAGAAAAAGGAGGACAGTGGTTTCCACTTAGAAATTTAGCATCTTATGTGAATCTGTCAATAATTCTTTAATATTTAAAAATTAAACATTTGACTAACACCAACATTTGGCCACCTTTTATTTGCATAAAATACATACACATCCAGACACAAAACAATAGTATTTTATTTACAAGAATTCACAGTCAAATACTGAGTTATAAAAATCCATGTCTAAAACTACCAGGGCAATGAAGAAACACTACTATTTGGTCATGATGAATTTGAGAAGATTAGGAATAAATGTTTCTGGTCAATTAAGTCCATAGTAGAAACAACTCAAATTAATAAAAAAAAAAAAAAATTGGCATTCTCATTCATTATGTCTGTTAATTTTTTTATTCAGATTATGCCAAAAGGACCCATCACATGCCTCTGGCAGCATATCATTTTGTTAGACCAACACTGAAAGTAAATATTGGCATCAATATTTCTAAAAAGAAAGTCATACATCTGACCCTGTAACTCAGGAAGCTGTTGCATCAGCAGTCACACTATGATCTTCCCTTAAAAAACTACTGTTAAGAAACTGTTCCTTTGCCAAAGCTTTTATAGACAAACCATATTAAATAAAAAAAAAAAAAGATAAAATCTTGACATATCAGGTCATTCATTAATAAAATTGGAAAGCCAAAACCCATGGCTACAATTAATACTTAGTTTAAATACAGATTAAAAATAATAATAAATACAGATGGTTGCCTAAATTTCTTCTGTGTAAAGCAAAATGTGAATGAACAAATAAAGTAAAATATAAACAGAAATACAAATCTTCCTTAAAAATGATTTTTAAATGTTTTTGTAGTTCACGGTCATCAACTTACCTTCCTTAACATTTTTTTCAGAAAAAAATATGTATCTATTAGACAAAAACTTAAATATTCTCAATGCAGTATAACCCATATTGGACCAACTGATGATCAAAAGCTCTTAGAGGAAGATTTGCCTAATCAGAAAAGACAAAATAAAAAGAACAGTACTAATAGTTCTTTTTAACTTTCCATACTGTTTTCTGCATATATTCTAGTAGATATTTGAATTTTAGATTATGCTTCTCTTCACATATTCCTTTTAAAGAAAATTTCTTTTAAGTTGATTTCATGGGAAATTTGTGACTTGTGATGGGGCATTATGGTATGTGTTAAGGATTAGAGGCAGTTTCTGTAGTTAAAAAGATACATTATCCTTTATTTATATACATTGGAACTTTAAAAAATTATCCCTAAAAGTATATATTTACATACTAAATCTTACTGTACCATTTGTTTTTGAAATTAAAATTTTAGCTAATGGCTCTGTTATAAGCATAACAAAAATTTATAAGCATAAGCTCCAATTATTCTTCCCAGCTTATGTGACTCATACATGTAAAGCTCACAAGTTGAAAAGGACATGATCTGGAATAGGCAAAAAATGCTTCTATTTCTCAAGGAGATAAATAATATGATTGTTTCAGTGATGAAAACACCCATATTCCAAGCATGGTTTCCAATAAGACCTATATCCCCCAGAAGACGAGATAAAGTACAAATCGGTTCACTGCATATAAATGTACTGAAAGCCCCTCTGCAGCAGACGTTCTGTGGAAGGTTTTGAGGACCCACAATGAACAGGATGCAGTTACTACATGAGCAACTTAGAGTCCACAAGAGACAATCCATCAAGAAGCAACTATCCTTAATGTGATAAATATTATTTCTAAAGCCACAGCAATAGCAGTGTAGGATCATGTGGAGTTGCAAATGCAGATTCTGATTCAGCAGGTCAAGGTGGACCCAACAGTCTACACTTCTAGCAGGTTTCCAACTGAGGCCTGAGCTACTGCTCAGCAGCCCCCACTGAGTGGCAAAGATTGAAAATACATGGTAACACAAGCAACAATTAATTTAGCTTCAATGGAAGGTTATCTAGGAAAGTTACTGAGAGGAGGTGGTAATTGTACAGGATAAAGGAAGAAAGAGCTTTGGGCACATTAGACTTCAAAAAAATATATATATATATATCAGCTGTGAAAGGATAAGTGACAGTGAGCTACTGAGTATGTTCGAATAAGTGACAAGAGACAAGCCAGAGAAGTATCTTGAGGTCAGGCTGTGAGTCTTCTATATATCTGTCACGTTTCATCGAGTTTATCTTGTAGGCATTTTAGAGCCCCATAGAGATACTCAACTTTTTTTCATTTTCCTTTAGGGAAATGACAGCACACCAATATTAGAAAGATCATTCTGACCACAGCATGGGGAATGGACTGGAAGAAATAACTGAAATCAAGTAAAGGGTTATTTAAAATAGATTATGCGAGAGATGTTGAAGTCTTGGACCACAGCAGTGACAGAGAAAGGGAGGACTCAAAAGGCTGAAACACCAGGCTGTCCACCAAAATCCATTCTCCTGAGCAGCCTTGGTATGCAGTTACAACTAAGGGGTGGCTGCCCACTTAGGGACTGTATTTCTTGGATCCCCTTGCAGCCAGCAGAATGTGTATGGAAGCGAAGTGAACAACTTAAGCCTTTGTTAAGAGGAGGTTTTGACTCCGGACTTCTGCTGTCCCCTCTCCCACTGGCTGAAATGGGGACCTTGGAAATCATATGTTGAAGACGGAAGAGCTGTTATGAGTCCCTAAATGGCTGCATGAGGTGCAGTTGTCCACTTCCCTGGGACATTCACTTCAGACTGCTTTCTGAGTTAAAAAAAAAAAAAAAAAAAGAAAACAATAACAACAACAAAAAAACAAAACACTTCACAGGTTTGTGTGTGTGTGTGTGTGTGTATTGTTATGCTTGTTCCAGCAGCTTAGTTTTTACTTTTAGACCCTAGAGGATTTAGTGATTTAGTAGTTGCGAAGCATAAAGAAAACTGGGGATTTCAGAATGACTCTAAATCTAATTGCATGTATCATATTGTTGATGGTATGCTATTATTTGAGTTAAAGTAAAGCAGAAGAAATTGCAGCTCTGAAGAGAAGATAATGAGCTCACTTCTTAAGGAATGAAGTTTGTGGAACCTGCAGGATATCTTACTGGAGATAGTCAGGTGTTTTAGACAAACAGGCCTGGCTGTTTGAAGGCACAGGAAGCTGGGGAATGCACAGGGAAAGGTTTCCAGAAAGAAGAGAAGGCTGTCAATTACAGAAACTGGGAAGCAAAACCAATGGCAGGGTAGGGTCAAATGAAAGAAAATGAGGAGAGGGAGTCAGAATGAGAGCAAGAAGCGATTAGCATCACAGAGGTTTAAAAAAAAAATGTTGGGCAAATCTCACAAAACAATTACAAGTATAAAAGCAAAAAACAATTGCTAAAGAACACACACACTATATTATTATATAAAGGTTAAAAACATACAAAAATGTGACATAATGCTCAGGGTAAACTAATATACAGGAAAAGTGTAAAAATGCATGGTAAAATATCAAATTTTTGATAATGGTTAGAGTTCTGGTTGGGTAGGGAAGAACATGCAGGGAACTTGAACTCAGTTTTTAAAAGTAGTCTTCATTTTTTTCATAATAAAAATTTGAAGCTAAAATTATAAAAGGAAAGAGAGCTTCACAAGGTAGGACATGTTAAACAATCTGAAAGGAAGATGAAAATGTAAAAACAACAATTGGATTTGGCAGGCAGCAGTTATTGACACTTATGAGAGGAGTTTTGGCAAGTGGTAGGCACAGAAGAACTTGGGTTAGATTTTTTTCACAGCAAAGGTATAAATTTCCATATTTACGTTTTAAATGTTTATGCTATTTCTGCTGAGATATTCACTTTATGGGAAATTGCATAATTGTTTTATAATGAGGGAAAAATCTGCTTTCTGCAGTAATTAGAGAAAAAGATACTCGTGTGAATATAATGTCTATAATTCAACTAATAAAATATAGATTCCTTGATTAGGTTAGTACATGTTCATTATAGGAATAAACTATAAAATGTTAATAATTCTTCACTAGCATATTAAAAACAACTCAAGTCTAATAAAATTGTATAAATTGTAGCAAGCTGCTGAATTTAAAATAAAAGTAAAACCTAAACTGAAGGGAAAGCATATTTTTTAAGAACCCCAAAACATTTTCAAAGGGGTATCGCAAAATATTTCTCTTTCAAAATACCTTTCCTACTTATTCTATGCAATATTAAAACACAGCAGTGAAAACAGTTGTTGAGATCTGAAGCTATTGTGTGCATTTCCCTGAATGGAGCTTAACTCTTAAAACTTGAACTAAACCTCACCTGAATCACAGATAAACAACTATAGCAAGAAAAGAGATCACTTTGAAGAACTTTAATTTTTCTAGCTACAGTTGTTTTTCCTCTCATTTAAAATAATAATCATTCCAATGAGGTCCCAGTAAAATAAAGGAAAGTGAATGATTAATTTGAATTTGTATTAACAGAAATTTTTATGCATCAATTATTCTTTCTAACTTTATTTTCTCTTACCAATTTCATTTTTAATCTCCAATCTCATCTAAATACTATCTCTTTAATCATTAAAAATATCACTATTATGATTGTGCAAGTCTTTCTATTTCACCTATTGTTTGGGAAGATAGAGCAGCTATTGTGAACCATATTCCAGAGAGGAAGAAAGGTACAGAAGACAGGTAAAAAAGAAATGGTAGGACCAGACGAGTTCTGCAGCCCTGCATGATTCTGTGGTTCTAACAGTGACAAGAACACTGTTAGCAGATGGTATCTTAAAACTAGCCAGCGCTTTGGATTTGATATCTGGGGAAGTAGGTAGTTCTCAGTGCTTTATGCGTAGCCAGGAAACCATTTGTAGAAGGTGAACAAAAACAAAAACGGTTTTAGAGAAATACTTCAAATGCTATGTAGGAAATAATGGGCTTTCAGTTAGCTTTAAAAGGTATATTTGGTATTTTGCATTCACTGCAGGCTGCTTCCTCAAAGCCCTATGCTGTTATAGTCAAAAGGCTAAGCAAATGCCTGTGTACTAGAACCAACCCAGAAACAAAGTTCTTATGCTTGTAAAAAGTCAACGTGCAGTAATGCCTGGAATCAATCAAATAAAATGTCCAGGGAATGGAACAGGTGCTGCAGTGACTGCTTAATAAAGTCAGGCCTCAAGAAGAGGAAAAGGCTGAGTGGGAATGGGATCAAATCTGTAAAATCATAAATACGGAAAGGATGAGCACAAACAGAGCCTGAGAACAAGAGGACAAATTTTAAAGACCCACTTCAAAGTTAAGATTACTTAGTTTTTCTTTTAAAATCAAAGATAGTAAATTTTTGGAGTAGTTTATATTATGGCAGATAAATGAGGTAATGGGAAAAAAATGGATCTACAGAAATTAATGAAATGTAATAGTAAGGAACGATGACTATACTGGGAAATACAGCTTCTCGTCTTAGGTTGACAAAATGGATTGTGATTAGCATGTTTAGATACAATATATTTCCCAATGTCCCTATCAGAAGTAGATGCAGCAGGCGGGGTGGTCCAGAGGTATGACTTACGACCAGGTTAATTAGATCCTGGATTATGAACACTGTGAATTCCTAAACTGAGAAGAAAAACAATTGAAAGAGCATTTGAGAAAGATCTCTCTGGCTGGTGTGTGTGTATGTATATATGTATGTATGTATGTATATACACATGTGTATATATATATAACTAGTGGTACATATATACCACTAATATGCATATATTCCATTAAGAAATGAAGAGAGGGAGGCCTAACTGTAGTAATGCTGGAAATGGAAACAGAAAAGAATGGTTCAAATAATCATTGTGGAGTGAAAAATAGCAGGGAGGAGAGCCTACCATGTGCCAGACACTGTACAAAAAGATTAATATACAGGTATTTTGTTTAGTCCCCACAACAACATTGCAAATTTGTTATTATCTACATTTTAAACACAAGAAGACTAATGCATGGGACCTTAAATAACTTCGCTGTCCAAAGTCACAAAAATAGTAAATAATAGGGTGGACTTTCAAACTCGGATGTATCTACATTCAAAATCTGTAGTCTTTACACTATTCCATGCCATCTACTTCTCCTACAGAACTTGGTGACTCATGAAGATGAAAGAGATAAAATCTCTGAAAATAGCCTGAAGCCTGAAGCTAGTGCTGTGAATGTCGATAAAACAGAACTGCCCCCTGGGAAATGAATGTTTAAATCATTTCTCTCTGGATCTGGGCTTTCACTTACTCCAGTAGAACTGGCCTGTCATAAAGTCATTGCAGGCTTCCTGAAAGTCAAGGGAGGCTTCCTGGAGGGTCATTAGAAGCAAAGTTGGTCCAATCTGAGACTACATACTGTAAGAATTAGCACTTTCCATGGCCACCAGATTGGACTAACTGATCCAGCACCCAAACAACAGGAACTGTGAGAACCAAACAGCCTGAGAAAGTCTATTTAGATGTTCACTTACAGGGGTTGGAAGGACAGACTCTAGGATCTTATACTCCTGGGTCAAATTTAAGCCCCTCCCTTTACAGTCTGCATAACCTTGAATTAGGTACTTATCCCCTCCAAGCTCAGTTTCCTCATCAGAAACATGAAATAATGAAATGAAATTCCCTAATGTCTATGGTAAAGTTTGCATAAAAGAAGGCAGAAAAAGACTCAGTATAATGAGCACTTTACAAATGCTTCTCCAAAAATGACAATGATGATGATGGCGATGATGATGATGATGATATTAAAAATAATAGAGGAGGAGGAAAAAGTGGAGGAATCCAATTTAAAAGTGCATAGATATCCTCCGAATATCTAAATTTCTGAGTATTTGTTATCCAGAACTTTGCTTGCTAGCATGCTTTCTATAGTCAAGAAATAATAACCAACTTACGATGAGATTCTCTAGCTGACTTATTCTTTTAAAGAAAGAAGCTGTTTCTGTCAATTATAGGGCTTCTCAAGTTTGAAACTGACTCCCTTAGCAGTTAGTCAGATTCAGAGCTTAATGTAGACCTTAAGAATGTGAAGCAGGTAACATATGTTGATTTTGTTTTGATTCACTGCTATTTTGTTTGCTTATTTGGCATAAGCCATAGTAGTTAATGTTTATCCATTCTTGGTTACTGTAGATAATTTACTTTAAAAAAAATTTTTGGTAATAATTTAAGTCACTTTTAAATTTGAATATCTACCTCTATGTATCTGAGTATAGACAGTACTATATACTATTTTTTAGGCAGAAAATAAAGAAGATTTACAATGTTTTAGTAAATGATAATTGCCAATTCCAGGAAAGTTGTGGTGAAACAGGCACTCACTGCTGATAGTATTGTGATTGCTACATCTCTTATGAAACCAATGTGGCAACTATGAACAGCAAGGTTTGTTCATTCTCTTTGATTTGGTCTGGAAATGATTCAACAAAAATCAAATGATACTGCACCATTGTTCTTCTACTGACTTAAATATGAAACATTCAATATTAAAAGAATAATTTGTGATACAGTAATTTGTGGACATTGTAATAAAAAATTTGAACACTATGAAGAAGTATTGAAAATATTTGCTATAATGTTAAGTGGAATAGAATACATAAAGAGAATATAAAATAATATGCACACTGTGGTTGAAACCATGTAAAACACGGATTCTTCACCCTGGCTGTAAATCAGGTCATCTGCAGAACTTTACAAAATTTCAGAAGCCTGGGCCCCACTGCAAAAAGAGGTCTAATCAATTGATCTAGAGTTGTTCCCAGTATTGGAGGTGGAGTTTCTAAGAATTTAAATTTCTTTAGATTTTCTTTAGTGTAATTACATCATCAATCTAAAAATACCCTCACATTCTTAAATCACAGTTATTAAATCACAGTTATTAAAGTAACACTTCAATTGAAATGAAAAATTGTTACATTAAACCCACGTTTTAAAAAGTTGTCATTGCCTTATTAAACAGATTCCTTGGTTTCAATTAATTCACTGGAATGGGACTCTGGAAGGTAATTAAAGCTAGATTGTGGATACACAAAATACTCATTGGGAAACAAGAGGTATCCTCCATCCAAATACCCTCCTGTTTCTCACACTCTCCAAGCCCTGGTACTAGTTCATGCCCACTGAAAACCTCGTTTAAATACTGTGACAGGCCCACATCCATCTAAACCTGATACACCAAATAAACAAGGATCAAAAACTTTCACGGGCTTGAAAGTATGAACAAATAATGCTGTTATGTATGGCCAGAGATCTTAGCAACAAAGTCTAAATATTTCTACAAGTGAATTAGGAAATGCTGAGTTATTAATTATGGGTATATTCATAGATAAAATCAGCCAACCTGCTCTGCTGCTGCTATTAACTTTGGTGCCTGTGTCTAAGGACAAAGTGTGCCCGCACGGCACACCATATGACAAAGCCTGGGATCAGGAGGCGGAACTCTTCCCGAGAATGTCCGCCCAACCACAGGCGCCAACAGCCCCTGGTTGGCAGCAGTTTAATAACAAGGGCTAATTTTAGAACTTGATATGTTTTTTACTTTTACTTTGTTCCCACTTGCTTTTCTACCAATCTCAGTCAACATTCATTTTTGCAGAATGATTTTGCATTTCAAAAAAAGTTTAGCCTTCAGACACAATGGAAAAACAAACAAATAAGGTCATGGACCTTGTTATGCTCAGTTCATGTGGCTCTTCCTCAGATTTCTGACCAAAGACCACAGAGATTATAAGTGATACTCAAGTCACAGGGAATAAACACACACTGAAATCTCAAGCTCAAATCCAGTCACTCCACATATCTCAAAATAATTATTTCAGTATCAATGTCCTTTACACTAGAATATTGATTAATTTTTTATTTACTTGTGCCTTTAAAATGATACATAATACCCTACAACAAATGATAGTTAAAATAGATTTTCCTAAACTACAGCTGACTTTTGTATTACCTTTTCTATGATTACTTTAAGAATACTATCTTAGAAAGTTAGCATTCTCTAGGTAAAAATGATTACAAATAATAATTTGTGTTAAAAAGAAAGTTTAAATATATTTGCCATGTTTTCTTACTTATAAAAATAACTGGAAATAAATATAATAATTATTTATTCTAGGGGTGAAATACAGATAATTGCTATATTCTTTGCAATTTTCTATAACTTAAATTTCTCAAAGTTAAAAAAAAGAAAAAGAAATAAAAAGGAAAAGTCACAAACATTACAACTCATCCAGTTTTGAAGGAAGCACATAGGCAGAGACTATAAAATTTTTGTTCATAAATGTTCCAATACTTATTTAGAGAATTACTCTCTTAAGAGATATTGAAGGTAATTTAAATATATTCTACTGTGATCATATGACTACCATTAATTATAAAACCTTTCTTGAAAAACAGATTGTTTTTGTTATTGTTAATAAATAAACTTAGATGGTAATTCATAGGTCTGTTTAAAGATTATTAACCACTGACCTATAAACTTAATGAAAAGGTTCTAGTAGTTGCTGGTAAGTGAAAATCAGTGAGAAATGGGGTAAATAAGTTCTTAATTAAATGTTAATTTTTAGATAAAAAATCACAATAGTATTTACGAAGTTTTACTTATACAATTCTTAGTAATACACTTCTTGCATAAATCTGTATTAATTTAGCTTATTTCAAACTCTTTCATGCTGGAGCCAAGAACAATGTAGTTTATCTCCAATAAATAGTTGTGTGACCTCAGGCAAGTGAAATAATTCTTCTGAGCCACAGTTTTATCATTATTAAAATAGGGACAATAATAGTACTTCATTCAAAGTTTTGTTATGAGGATTAAATGCTATCATCTCCATGGGAGGTTTAGCATTGTAGCTGGCTTAAGAACTCAGTAAATGCTAGTGCTATTATTCAGTTCAACCTGGATCCTTGACTGTAGTCCCTCCCACCCACTACTCCACACACCGAACAAAGGAATAGAGCTTCACTGTTATTTGTCAGTTTGGTAAGAGGTCTTATGCAATCTTAAAGTGTCATGCCATGACAAAATACTACGGCATGATATTTATCTGCAAAGATATGTGAAGCTGAGGCAGGACAAAGGTATCTTGTACTTATAAGCAACTAATTATAATTCCTTTCAAATAAAATGAGCACATGGATAGTGAATGTGCCTTTTGGTTTGCTTGGCTTTCCCTGTGGACGGTTCACATGGAACTCATTCCAGAACGAGGTTTCGTACCTTTGTAAACATATTTAGGAAACTACTCAACAGTGGGAAGCAATGCATTAGTTGTGAGAAATTGATCTTCTAAGCCCCAGAGTTGAAGAACTCTAAATGGAGGATACCTAAGTTTCCTCATCAAGTTTAAATTTCCTGCAATCGAGAAAAAATAAAACTTGGATGATATTTTTTAAATTATACTGTAATCTTAATACTACTAAAGACTTTTTGCAATTCCAATTGCACATCAATAATTGACTTTAAAAATACTTTATGCTAACACTTTCAAAACATAAAATTTCTGTTAGAACTAATGGTTAGATAACTGTTCCACCAAATCATAAAAATAAGAATTTTCACTTAGAATATGGTAAATATTGATATAACAGGATATTTGTAGTAAAAAGTCTAGAAATTTCATTTATGCTTGGGCCAGTTGTGAAATTCATCCAAATGCTGATTTCCTGACTGCCAGTGCAATTGCTACTACTGTGAGAGATGATGCTTCCATTCCAAAGCCGGAACATAATAAATGCAGAGAACTGCTTCCAACTTGTCTTCGGTAATAACTGATCACTGAGAAGGCACTGGCATTCATTTCCCAGTCTGCAATGTACATAATAGCCTGGGGCCCCACATTACCCATGCAAAAATCACAAACTGTTGGATAAAGGTGGCATTTCATTTCCACATTGAGCCTTTTAATGATAAGAAATACCTGTATATTTTACTAATGTAGAATAGGGATTAAGCAAGGTGATACAACACAGTGGTTGGGACATGGCCTCTGGAGCAAAACTATCTGCATTGATATACCTGCTGAGCTGCTTTATAGAGGTCTGACAGCAGGAAAGCTACTTAAATTCTTTGTGCCTCAGTCTTCATCTGTAAAATGCTAATAGTAACTACCCACTCATAGGGGAGTAGTGAAGCTTAAGTAAGTTAGATATATATATAAAGGGCTCTGAACAATGCCTGATTAATAAACCCTTCATGTGCATTCCTAATAATAAATTTGTGAATACTCCTATCCCCTTCAAAACATGTATGAACTGCTTCACCTCTGATTTAGAGTTTGCTTTTGAACAATTTTTCTCATTCAATTCAATTTTGAAAATAGTTTGTAAGGCCTGCAATGTTTGTCCAGTTTCATTTTTCATGCAGTATATACCTGCAGGGCTAGGGAGAAATAAAACATGTTTCTTTGAAAATATATTTCAAATCAAAATATCAAAGTCTCAAATTTCTACTATAGAAAAATAAATTTGGACAAAACAGATTTGAGAACTGGATCTTTTTAATGTTGAGCAAAAGATGATGCTGCCAGGGGGTCAAAAGGAATGCTTGGTATTGTCATGTAAAATCCCGAAGGCCACTCAAGCCTCAAGTCTTCTCAGGTCCTCCTATCCAGTTTCTTTTCCTCTCTTCCTTTCCTTGCCTTCATTATAAGGGGACTTGGTATGAACACTGCAAAAGGCTTTCTGCTTTACAATGCTGATCTTTTTGAGAATTTAATTATCTCTTTAAACACCAATGTTAACAAGGTTCTCTCTGCTCCATAATTATAATGACAACAGCAGCAGCTCCTATTTGTGAAATACTTACCATGTATCAGGCACCTTGCTCAGGATTTTATATACTTTCTCGCATTTTATGCTCATAACAAACCCCAGAAGATTGATTCAAAGTAACTAGCAGAACCAAAATTTGAACCCAGGTAGTTGGACTGCAGATTTGGCACTCTGATTGTTAACACTGGTGCTCAACAAAGAACTTTACAGCTATTCTCTTACATCCCCTGAGTAATGATCCTTCAACCTCAGCTACTGGAAGAAATTTTTGTGGGGATGAGACATTCCCATTTTAATTAACTTCTCAGGGGACAAGGGAAAAATTCTATGACATTGTCTCTGATTCCAAAAAGTTTATACTTTCTTGAAGATGCAAGAAACTAGAGACCAAAACAAATAACAAAAGGAGAAACTAAAGTAAATTTTTAAAAGTGTATTAAAAGTTTAAATATTCTTATTTCTTATTTTAAATTCAATTGCAGTAATTTTAAACCCACTAATATAAAGAAATTAGAAATTTCAAGGAAAACTTTTGTATGACTCATGTTATATATTCTATGTTAATAACAAATTACCATATATTCCAGGGAAGGAAGGGAGGAAAAGTAGCTTTTTCTTGGAGGTGAAACAATTGTGCAAAAAGTACAATATTAAAAATTGTACTGCATATGCTGGGCAAGAATCAGATGAAGAAGAGCTGAGAAAATCCGAACAGTTAAACACAGGCTATTCTAAAGATCCAGAATAAGTTGGACCAAGGTCAAAAAGAGCCTTAACACAAAGCCAATCTATAATAAAAGCCTAAGCAAGTGGGAGAAATCGACCTTCAGAGTTAACATATCAAAATCATCAGATTCCCAAACAGCAGAAAAAATTACAAGCCATACTGAGAAACAGAAAGATATGGCTCAGTCAAGGGAACAAATTAAAGTTTCAGAGGAGACAAAGCAGTTTCAACAACTAAACAAAGAAGTCTAAACAAATATCCTAAATCAATTCAAGGAGATGAAGGAAAATATGGATATAGAGCTAAAGGATATTAAGAAGACCATATGTGAACATAAAGAAGAATTTGGAAGTTTAAAAAGAAACATAACAGAAATTATGGGGATGAAAGCCACAATAAAAGGAGTTAAAATACAGTAGAGGCATAAAAGCACAGATTTAAACAGGCAGAAGAAAGAATCAGCAAACTAGAAGGCAGGACAATTGAATTCATACAGTCAGAAGAACAGCTAGAGAAAAAAATAGAAAAAAATGAGCAGTGCCTCAGGGATTTGAGTGACAGCATGAAGTGGTCAAACATGCATCATGGATGTCCCAGAAGGAGAAAAGAAGGGAAAAGGGGCAAAAAGAATATTTAAGGAAATAATGGCCAAAAATTTCCCAACTCTTGTGAAAGACATAAATTTACATGTCCAAGTAGTGCAATGTACTCTAAACAGAATAAACCTTAATAGACCTACTCTGTGTCACTTACAATCTGAATATCAAATGGCAAAGGTAAGCAATTTGAAAAATTGCAAAAGAAAGGCAATTTGTCACACACAAGGGATCCTCAATAAGACTAAGTGCCAATTTCTCATCAGAAACCATGGAGGCAAGAAGCCAGTGGTATAATATAGTTTAAGTACTGAAAGACAAAAACTGCCTGCCAAAAATTCTTTACCAGTAAAACTGTCCTTCAAAAATGAGGGAGAGTTTAAAATATTCAAAGATAAACAGAAATTGAGAGTGTTCAAAAACAAAAGATCTACCTTACAAGAAATGCTAAAGGGAGTTCTGCAGCTTGAAAGGAAAAGACAGGTGAGAGCACCTTGGAGTAGTATGAAGAAATGAAGATCTTCTGTAAAGGTAATTGAAAGAGTAAATGCAAAACTCAATAGTACTATATCCTCAATATGTAACTACTCTTTAATTCCTATATGAGTCAAAATAACATTAAACAAGAAAAAGACATATTTCTTAATAATAGACAGGAAAAATATAAAGAGGTACTGTGGGATAAAAACAACATAAAGACGGGAAACAGAGGAATATGGGAGCAGAGAACATGTATGCTGTTGAAGCTAAGCTGATATCTTTTCAAATTAGTAGGTTATAAACATAGGTTGTATACTACAACCCCCAGGATAACCACAAAGAAAGTATTTAAAATATACAGAAATGTTAGTGAGAAAGTGATCAGTCAGATAAATCACAGAAGATCAACTAAACAGAAAATCAAGTTGCAATAAAGGATGCGGCAAAAATACATGGTATATAAAAACCAAAGGACAAAATGACTGAAATAATTGCTGCCTTTACAATAATAACACTGAAGATTAATGGGTTAAACTCCCAATCAAAAGCCACAGATTGGCAGGATGGATTTAAAAAGCATGATCCAACAATAAGTTGTTTAAAAGAGATTCACCTTAGACCCAAAGACACAAATAGGTTGAAAGTGAAAGGATGGAAATGGATAATCCATGCAAACAGTAACCATAAAAGAACTGGGGCAGCTATACTAATATCAGACAAAATAGACTTGAAATGCACAGCTATTATAAGAGACAAAGAAGGACATTACATGTTAATAAAAGGGCCAATCCACAAAGAAATAACAATTATAAATATTTATGCACCTAACTACAGTGCCCCCAAAATACATGAAACAAGCACTGGCAAAACTAAAATAGACATCTCTATAATAATAGTTGGAGATTTCAATACACCACTCTCATCAATAGATGGACCACCTAGACAGAAAATCAATAAGGAAACAGAGAACATGAATAATAAGAGAAATGAACTAGATCTAACAGACATATACAGAACCCTGCACCCCAAAACAGTAGGATATACATTCTTCTCAAGTGCACATGGATCACTGTCCTAGATAGACCTCATGTTGGGTCACAAAACAAGTCTCAATAAATGTAAAAAAATTGAAATTATACAAAGCATCTTCTCTAACCATAATGGAATGAAGCCAGAAATAAATAACAAAGAACTAGAAAATCCACAAATACATGGAAGTTTTAAACAATCAGTGGGTCAGAGAATAAATTACAAGAGAAATCAATAAATACCTTGAAATAAATGAAAATGAGAGCACAACATATCAAAACATAAGGGGATGCAGCAAAGACAGTGTTGAGAGGCAAATTTATAGCCTTAATTCTTACATTAGAAAAACAAGAAAGAGCTAAAATCAAAGACCTAACTACACGCCTGGAGGAGGTAGAAAAAGAACAGCAAACTAAACTCAGAGAAGCAGAGAAAAGAAATAACAAAGATTAGAACATAAATACATGAGATAGAGAGCACTAACAAAACCAAAAGTGGTTCTTTGAAAGATCAATAAAATTGACACTGTTGGCTAGACCGATAAACAAGAGAAGAGAGAAGGCATAATTAATAAAATGTGAAATGAGAGGGGGTACATTGCTACTGACCCCATAGAAATAAAAAGGATCATAAAAGGATACTATGAACAATTCTATGCCAATAAATTAGACAAATTATGATCCCACACTGACTCTAGAAGAAATTGAAGATCTCAACAGACCAATTACAAGTAAAGAGACTGAATCAGTCATCTAAAACCTCCCAACAATGAAAAGCCCAGGAACAGATGGTTTCAAAGGTGAATTCTATCAAACATTCCAAGAATTAATACCAAAGCTGCTCTAATTCTCCCAAAAAATTAAATAGGACTGAACACTACCTAACCCATTCTATGAGGCTAACATCACCCTAATACAAACCAATTTCTTATGAATATAGATGCAGAATATATAAAGAAATCCTACAACTTAACATTAAAAAGACAAACAACCTAATTTTAGAAATGGGCAAAAGACTTAGACATTTCTCCAAAAAAGATAGGCAAATGACTAAAAAGCCCAAGAAAAGAAGCTTAACATAATTAGCTATTAGGGAAATAAAAATCAAAACGACACTGAGATACCATTTCACACCCATTAGAATGGCTACTATTAAAAAAAAGAAATATTAAGTGTTGGAGAGGATGTGGAGAAATAGGAACATTCATTCATTGTTGGTGAGAATGTAAAATGGTGCAGCCGCTGTGGAAGATATTTTGGTGGTTCTTCGGAAAACTAAGTATAGAATCACCACATGACCCAGCAATCCAATTACTAGGTATATAGCTGCAAAAGAATTGAAAAGCAGGGACTCAAACAGATATTTTCACACTGTTATTCATAGCAGCATTATTCACAATTGCTAAAAGATGGAAGCAACCCAAGTGTCTATGTACTGATGAATGTGGCATATACCTATGAAGGAATATTATTCAGCTGTAAAAAGGAGTGAATCCCTGTACATGCAACAACATGATGAACCTTAAAGACATTATGCTGAATGAAATAAACCAGACATTAAAGGACAAATATTGTTTGAGCTCAGTGATCTGAAATAATTTGAATAAACAAATTCATAGAGTTAGAATCTAGAATATTGATTACCAGGGTCTGGGCTGTGGGTAGAGAATGGGGAGTTGATGCTTAATTTGTACAGAATTTCTATTTAGGTTGGTTGTTAGGTTGTAGAAATTGATGGTGATGGTGATAGCACATTACTGTGAGTGTAATTAACAACACAATTAAGGACAAGAATGTGGTTTAAAGGGGGAATTTTACATCATATATATGTTATTAGAATAAAAATTATAAGATGAAACATAGGACTCTACAAAACAATAATCCCTACTGTAGATGATGGACTATAATAAAACTGTCCTTTCATGAATTGTAACAAACGTACCACACTAATGAAGATGAAATAACATATGGGGAAAAAATACACCCTAATGTAAACTATGGAGTACAGTTGATAGTATAATTATAATATTCTCTCATCAATTGTAACAAAGGTACTGTGCCAGTTTGAATGTATTGTGTCCCCCAAATGCCATTATCTTTGTGTAGTCTTGTGGGGCAGACGTTTTGGTGCTGATTAGATTTGCTTGGAATGTGCCCCACCCAGCTGTGGGTGATGACTCTGATGAGATATTTCCATGGAGGCATGGCCCCACCCATTCAGGGTGGGCCTTGATCAGTGGAGCCATATAAATGAGCTGACATAACAGAAGGAACTCAGTGCGGCTGTGAGTGACATTTTGAAGAGAAGCAAGCTTGCTAGAGAGGAACGTCCTGGGAGAAAGCCATTTTGAAACCAGAACTTTGGAGCAGACGCCAGCCAGGTGCCTTCCCAGCTAACAGAGGTTTTCTGGACGCCATTGGCCATCCTCCAGTGAAGGTACCCGATTACGGATGTGTTACCTTGGACACTTTATGGCCTTAAGACTGTAACTGTGTAGCCAAATAAACCCCCTTTTTATAAAAGCCAATCCATCTCTGGTGTTTTGCATTCTGCAGAATTAGCAAACTAGAACAGGTACCATATAATGCAAAGTGTTAATTTTGGGAATGATGTATTTTCTACATGATTTTTCTGTAAATGCACAACTTCTCCAATTAAAAAAACTAAAAAATTAAGCTGCTGTGAATTAGGCAGTCCTCTAGTTATGATAAGCAGAAAAGTACCAGTCATTCAAGAACTCAGTCCTGCAGTGCTCTTCTGTTGCATATTTGATATATTTTTTTTAATTCAAAAGGAACAGGAATGAACATAGTAATCAGCAGAGGGCAAAAAGCAAAAGGCTTACTCCTTTGCCCAAGATTATACAACACAAAGCAAAGACAGAAGCAGAACTCAGATGCCTAATCCTCTTTTCAATTAAACCAAGGCCTCTCTCTCTCAAGGAAGAGAAAACACAAGTAGTTCAGAAAAGAAGCATAATCAGTATGTTTATAGTTGGATTGCTATCATTGTACAGCAAATAACCGCTAACACACACAAGGCTCTGTGAAGCAGGGGATTTCCAGAGAGGCAGCAGAGTGAGGAACAGAGCACGGATTTTGGACCAGACTTCCTAGATTAAAATTCCAGCTCTACCACTAACTAGCTGTGGGACATCTGGTAATCACTAACCTCTCTGTGTCTCAGTTTTATTATCTGTAAAGTAGAAATATAGGGATACCTACCCCATAGAATTGTAATAAGGATCAAAGGAGTTAATAATAAGTTGACCCATACGAAATTTCCATTTTTATCAAATATCACCAAATGTCAGCAATTTCATATGGTTCAGTGGAAAACGGGGAAAGCACTCATCAGTGCCAGGCACACAGTAAGTGGTGGAAGGGTCTCAGAATCACTATTATTATGTCTGCACACTACACTAGGGTGAATAAAAAAAGTTCTAAGCTAAAATTCTAATCCATAAGCTAAATTAAACTTTATTTCCTTTCCAGGTAAACCATCAGGCAAACCAATATGGTAGACCAATTTTTACATTTTTATTGAAATATTAAGAGAACAAATCCAAAACACACCTTTAAACGAACTCTGAAAAAACAAAAGTAAATGCTCTTGGATTCAGCACATGAGGCCTGGATGGGAATGTTTGGTTCAGGAGACAAGCTGGTGCTTCCTAATGTTTACAGAACATGAAAGAGTTCAAAAGCTAAATGCCCAGTTGTCTGTCTGAAAGGCTCACAACACTATCTGTACATGAAAGAACAGACCTAAGTTAAAAATAGAATTCTTCTTATTCTGCCTACCCCCTCTTCCTGAAGAATCTCATTTAAAAATAGAGCCATGCCAATCTTACAGACATAAATTTTTTCCTTAGTAAATCCATCAAAATGTGCTCAAGATATTGCATATTGCTATTAAAATTTATTTACTTGGTTTATTTGTAGAATGGAAAGAAAATAAGTTAATCAGAACTCTATTTTTCAATATTTAATAAGATATGACCACTACTTAGTGGAGCATCTCAGTTTAGGTTGATATTATCATCCTTTCCATTATGTGTGGCAAAATTGAAATATCTAACTAAAATTGTAATATGAATAGATAGGAACACCGTCAAATAAGATTTAGTCGCATGAACCATATTGGTAAGGAGCAATATTTTTGAAGCTACATAAGAATCATTTCCTATAAAAGATTAGATTTCAGTTAGTTTCTTGTTACTAAAGAGAAAAATACAATCTTTAGAAGTGTGTATATATATTTCCTCAACAATTCAAAATTTAGTTCACATAAAAGCATATTCAGTATTCAGGATAATGAATGATATCTATTTAATTTTCAAACAGAACTGAGTTCTTTCCTAAAAAATTTTTCATGATTATGATTTCAAATGAGAATCAACCATTATATAAATGTTGTTCCCTATTCAACCTCTTCTGAATAAATTTGAAGAAACTCTAAATCCATCTTGTCACTCCCAGATTGAAAACACCTTCCACTGGGAATCTTTATGGTCTTCAAATATTTGCAACCAGATGACCACAGACCTCGATTATGAAAAAAATATCGATCACATGCCCAAAATATGAACACTGTTTATAAAATATATACTAGTATTTTCAGTATATTTTAAAGGATATCCATGTATGAATATTTATTTGTTTTATTTATTATTTATTGATTTTGCTCTGAGTGTGTTTAAAGAAGAGTACATTATGAACAGCAGCTTCAATCTGCACTTTCTTGACAGAAATCTTTTCAAGGCACTTGACCATTTTGTGAGTGCTATTTGGGTTAAATCTACAGAGGAGTCTGCAAATCTAGGCACAACTAAACTACAATACCTCAAATATGCTAAAAATGAATAAACAAGTAAGGCCACCACTGTCACCTCTTCTGTATTGTGGAATTTACACTCCTTTCTCTAGAAACTTGTCATCAAACTCGATATGTGACCGTCTAGCATATGGAAAGACTCGAGCCAATCCATCCCATTAAATATTTGTATTTTAAATGTATTTTGTATTTTAAATATGTGTGGTTTTCCTTTCTTTTGTGTTTTAAATAATTGGATTACTTTTAAAATTTTTAAGATAAAAATACATTAAAGCAGTTATTATACTAATTTCATTCCACATCCATATGGATCATCTTTGCACACTTTTCAGGTGCAAGTCCCCTACTTTGGAGACTACAGTCCTAGAAAATGAAATATGAGCTCTTCAAATTGTCTTGCAAATCCTTCGCAGGACTTATCCCACTTATCTAACTGTATTTTTCAGTATTAATGCAAATGAGTTCCGCATGGCAAGCAAACTGGTTGTTACGATAGAAAAAGCAGCTGTGCGAGAATATTCTCTGGTTGGAAATGTAGTCTATACAGTAGGTTGGCAACTCGATAGTCAGGAAGCCATATATACGTACCTGACAGGATCTGAGTAAGAAGAGCAAGCCAGGAACCTCAGCCAGGAGAAGTTAGAGCATACAGGTCATAGGAGTTCAGAGATAAAAGGTAGAAAACAAAAAGCAGAGAACAGACCCAAGGCATGATGGCAAGGCTTTGGGAATGGTCAAAAGGTCAAGCAGTCAGGAAAGGAGATCCACTTGAACCAGCACAGGGGTTGGTGAACGGACAAGGAAACAGATGTGAGGCCCGAACAACAAAGCAATTTAAGAATGAGGCAATTTTCTGTTATGGCCAGGAAGTTTCTTACACATTTCCTTCTGGATACTTTCCCAGAACTTGCTAGTCTGACCCTGTGCATAGCAGCAGGCAGAAGGGAAGGTTTGGGGAAAAGGTGGAGTGAAGAGGTGGGACCAAGGGAAATACTCCTCACCCTGAAGAACAAGGCTCTCCACAGTCTGTACTTCCACTATGACACTTCCATTCTCTTGGAATATCCTCCTCTCCTATTCATCATTCTAAATCCCACTCAGATCCTACCTCCTCCCTTAGCTCTTCTTTAACAACCTCAACTTAACATTCTCTGAACTCTTATAGCAATTATTTGTTCACCTGAGCATTTTAACACAATTGTGAGCAGGTTTGAACTTTTTTTTTTTCCATTTCATGTATCACCTTCCCCAAAGAAATTCCAAGTACCTAGAGAGCTGTGGATTCATGTTACATCTTACTTTTAGTAGTCAATGCTTCTTAAATGTTTCTGAGAATTCTTTGAATACTATGATATGACCCTTTACCCAAACACACCAAAGGGCATGTGCACAAAATTTAGCATATTATTATATAATTTCAGGTTATTCAGAGACCACTACTTTTGCCCAACATATTAAAAAAGAAACTCCATCAAGTCCTGAAGTAATTTTTACTGCTTGGGAAAAGGTTTTTCATTATTTTTGGTATTAGGATGGGAAAGTTCTTCGAGTGGCATTGGATTTGAAAGCTGGTAATGGAGTGACTCAAATATTAACCTCTTCTCATTTTTATGGTTTTTAATGTGATTGATTCAATCTTGGACCTTTCATTCTTTTCAGGATTATTTTTACATAATTAACTAGATGTACTGTCACACATGTTAAAAACACTTACTAGAGAAATTAATTAGGAGCATGACAAATTGTAGTAGCTTTCCATTAATAATATCTTCTTCCTCTTCCTCACCATCAACCTTATCATCATGGTTACCAGTTACTGAACATTTCCTAAGGGTTAAGTGCTCTGAATGTATTAGCTTAGTTAAAGATCCCAACAACACTATGAAGTTAAGGTCATGTTCTCTAGTATACAGATAGGGAACTGAGGAACAGAGAACCTGAGAAATTTATTCAAGGTCACAGAGATGGTAAGTAGAGGAATGAGGATTGAAGCAGAGGCAGCAGTTTGCCTCCTGAGCTTACATCTAATTATAGCTATTCCTATACCTATGACCTATATGCAAAATGTTTTAGAGTCTCTAAACTGCCATCAAGTCCTTCTCTCCCTGCAAGCACACACAGCTCCTCTTTGTAAGGAGTATAAATCCCCTCTTCTTGAACATGGACTTGCCCCATAACTCATTCTTGACTAGTAAAATATAGCAGAAATGATGCTCTGGGACTTCCAAGGATAACCACAAGAAGCTGTGACCCCTTAGGTCTCTTGGAACAATCATTCTCAGAATTCGGCTACAAGGAGGGAGACAACCAAGCCACTTGGAGAGGCCACGTATGTGCTCTGGTCCACAGCCTCAGCTCAGCTCCCTGCTGACAGCCCACATCAACAGCTGGCCATGTGAGTGACACGTCTTGGCCATCTAAGTAAGCCAACTTGGACCTCCAGCCCAGGAGTCTACAGATGACTGCTGCCCAGTCAACCCCTGAATGTGACCAAATGTGAGACATCAAGTGAGAAATGACAGAATCAGAAGAGGTAATAACAAATTGTTGTTCAATGCCACTAAGATTTTAAGGTAGTTTGTTACATAGTAGTAGATAAACAGAACACTGAGGCAGTCCTTTTACTGATTGTTTTTGGATTTTTTTTTGTTTTTTTTTTCCTCCCAATATTCCAATCAAATAATTTGTTTCCCCCTTCCTCTCTAGGTTTTGTTTTTTTGTTTTTTCTTTCTCTGCCTAAAAGATTTGGCCTTTATGTTGCATTTTCCTCTTGTGGCTGATATGAGCCTAAAGTGGGAGAATTTTACCTCCAGATTGTTGTAGCGACACAACATTTTGACTTAGCAAATGATAAAAGAGATGGGTTTCTTATTATTGCCCTTTTAACTACTTTAAGCTGGCTAGTGATGAGGGTTGGTTATTATTTTTGTAAAGGCTAAAGACAAAATGCGATCGGAAATGCAATTACAATAAAGAAGATCATAGCATCCTTTTCTGTCACCATTTACTCTGTACCTTCTGAAACAATTGGAGAGAAGTGAAAACTTTACTATTGGTAAATACTGAAAGTTTATATAACAAGAAAAGGTAATTTACCTTAGAGTATTTGCGCCAGTTTGAATAGATCATGTCCCCCAAAACACCATTACCTTTGATGCAAACTTGTGTGGGCAGACATATTAGTGTTGATTAGATTATAATTCTTTGAGTGTTTCCATGGAGAAGTGACCTTTACCCAACTGTAGGTGATAACTCTGATTAGATCATTTCCATGGAGGTGTGGCCCCCCCATTCAGCATGGGCGTTGATTAGTTTACTGGAGCACTATATAAGCTCAGACAGTAGGAGCGAGCTTGCTACAGCCAAGAGGGACACTTTGAAGAACACACAGAATCTAAGAGAGGAACTGCAACTAACAGAGACATTTTGGAGACAGCCTTTGAAAGCAGATTTTTTTTTTTTTTTAATTTTTTTAAATTTTATTTTGAAATAAATTCAAACTTACAGAAACAGTTGCAAAAACAATACAAAACCCATACACAGAACTCCAGCATAGCCCGGCCCTCCTCCCCCATACCCCGAGCCACCAACTATAACATCCTGTCACACCATTTCTTTCTTTCCCTCCCTCCCTCCCTCCCTATCATCCATCATCTATTGCTGTCTTCTGAACATATGAGAGCAAGCTGCATACATCCTTGAACAAACAATATAATTCACATCTACAATTCCCATGAACAAGAACATTCTTTTTTTATTATTATTTATTTTATTTAGATATATTCACATACCATGCAGTCATACAAAACAAATTGTACATTTGATTGTTCACAGTACCATTACGTAGTTGTATATTCATTACCAAAATCAATCCCCGACACCCTCGTTACCACACACACAAAAATAACCAGAATAATAATAAAAGTGAAAAGGAGCAACTAAAGTAAAAAAGAACACTGGGCACCCTTGTCTGTTTGTTTGTTTCCTTCCCCCACCTTTCCACTCATCTATCCACAAACTAGACAAATGGGAGTGTGATCCCTATAGCCCCCCCCAATCCCACTGTCCCCCCTCATAAGCCACATTTTTATACAATTGTCTTCAAGATTCATGGGTTCTGGGTTGTAGTTTGATAGTTTCAGGTATCCACCACCAGCTACCCAAATTCATTAGAACCTAAAAAAGCGTCGTCTATATTGTGCGTAAGAGTGCCCACCAGAGTGACCTCTCGGCTCCTTTTGGAATCTCTCTGCCACTGAAGCTTATTTCATTTCCTTTCACATCCCCCTTTTGGTCAAGAAGATAAGAACATTCTTTTATGCAATCCCATTAATCGCAGCTAAGAAGTTCAAGAAATTCAACATTGATACAAAGCTTACATTCTATATTTCCTTTTTTTTTTTTTCCCTTACGTCCCAACTGTGCCCCTTTGAGCCTCCTCTCCTCCATCCTAAGATCCCATCCAGGATCATCCTTGGCATTTAATTGTCATTATCTATTTAGACTGTCTTATTTTTTTTTTTTTTCAATTGTGGAAACATATATACAGCATAAATCTTCCCATTCCAACCCCTACCTAGCATTCCATTAGTGGGATTAATCACATTTAGAGCGTTGTAATGATATCACCTTCCCACCATCCATTACTAGAAATTTCCTTTCACCCCAAACAGAAACCCTACACTCATTTCTTAACTCCCTATTGCCCCTTCCCCCACTTCTCATAACCCATACTCTACTTTTCATCTCTATGGTCGTATTCTCTGATACTTTCTTTGTGTTTACTGTGGGGCTTAAATTTAACCTCTTAAATCTATAACAATCTTGTTTTTCTTTGATACAAACTTAACTTCAATACGACACGTAAACTATGTTCCTAAACTCCTCCATTGCCCCTCCTTTATGTAGTTCTTGTCAAAAATTACATATTTTATATTGAGTCCGAAACTACTGACTTGTCATTACAGTTTATGTATTTTAGATCCTGTAGGAACTAAATAGTGGAGTTACAAATCAAAAATACAGTAATATTGGTATTTATATTTACCATGTGATCTTTACTGGAAATCTTTATTTCTTCATGTGGTTTCAGTCAATTGTTTAGTGTCTCTTCCTTTCAGCCTGCTCAATTCCCTTTAGCATTTCTCATAGGACTGATCTACTGGTGATGAAGTCCCTCAGCTTTTGATTATCCAGGAATGTTTTCATCTCCCCCTCATTTTTACCCTCCAGGTGTTTGTGAATTTTCTAAGTCTCTGATGGTTATTGGCTTCTATTTGTATTCCATTGTGGTCAGAGAATGTGCTTTGAATAAATTCAATTTTTTTTTTAATTTATTGAGGCTTCTTTTATGCCCCAGCCTATGGTCTATTCTGGAGAAGGATCCATGATCACTAGAGAAGAATGTGTGTCCTGGTGATTTGGGATGTAATGTTCTATATACGTCTGTTAAATTTCTATCTCTCTCTCCTTTCTTTGTTTCTCTGATGGTAGGGCTCCCTTTAGTATCTGAAGTAGGGAAGGTCTTTTATTAGCAAAATCTCTCAGCATTTGTTTGTCTGTGAAAAATTTAAGCTCTCCCTCAAATTTAAAGGAGAGCTTTGCTGGATAAAGTATTCTTGGTTGGAAATTTTTCTCTCTCAGAATTTTAAATATGTCATGCCACTGCCTTCTCGCCTCTATGGTGGCCACTGAGTAGTCACTACTTAGTCTTATGCTGTTTCCTTTGTATGTGGTGAATTGCTTTTCTCTTGCTGCTTTCAGAACTTGCTCCTTCTCTTCAGTATTTGACTGTCTGATCAGAATATGTGTTGGAGTGGGTTTATTTGGATTTATTCTATTTGGAGTTCACTGGGCATTTATGCTTTGTGTATTTATATTGTGTAGAAGGTTTGGGAAGTTTTCCCCAACAATTTCTTTGAATACTCTTTGTAGACCTTTACTTTTCTCTTCCCCTTCTCAGACACCAATGAGTCTTAAATTTGGACGTTTTATTTTATCTATTGTATCCCTGAGATCCATTTCAATTTTTTTGAATTTTCCCCATTCTTTCTTTTGTTCTTTCATTTTCTGTTCTGTGGTCCTTGAGGATGCTGAGTTGTTGTTCAGCTTCCTCTAATCTTGTATTATGAGTATCCAGAGTCTTTTTAATTTGGCCAACAGTTTATTTTATTTCCATAAGATCTTCTATTTTTTTAATTACTCTTGCAATTTCTTCTTTATGCTCTTCTAGGGTCTTCTTTATGTTCTTTATATCCTGTGCCATGCTCTTCTTCATGTCCTTTATATCCTGTGCTGTGCTCTCATTGTTTGTCTGTAGTTCTTTGATTAATTGCACCAAGTACTGTGTCTCTTCTGATCTTCTGATTTGGGTGTTTGGGTTTGGGTTCTCCATGTCATCTGGTTTTATCATATGCTTTAAGATTTTCTGTTGTTTTTGGCCTCTTGGCATTTGCTTTACTTGATAGGGTTTTTTCAGGATATAAAAAATACCAATCTCGAATTTGTCAGATCTACAGCTTGGTGGCATATACATTCTTTAACTAACCAGCAGATGGCATCCATGAGTCACCTATTCCCCTCAAGTCAGTTCTCCCCAACTTTGTCTTTGTGGTGTGTGGGGATCTGATTCTTGTGGGGTTCAACTGGTGCACTAAGTTTGGGTGTGTTGTTGGTGCTGTCCACCCTAAATGTGGGGTATGTATCTGGGTGGTTAGGGAGGCAGGGCAGCTTTAATAGTCAAACTTCCTAGGTTCTCCCAGAGATTTAAGGCTGTTGCAAGAGTCTAAGCTTTCATTTCAGTCTTGCCACAAATTGTCTCTGCCACTGACCCACAAGTCCTTGGTATTGGTGTAGGATCCCTACGATTTCTGAGTGGGGCCCCCTTCTCAGCCATGCTCTTCCAGGACCTCTGCTGAGGGAAGGTTGTGCCACATCACAAGTGTGCACCGGCCCACCAGGGAAGCCCTGGGCCACCAGGCCGTGCAGGGGCGTTCCCAGCCTGATTTAAAGATGTTTGAACGGGGCGTGTTAATTTTCCCATTATCTCACAGTTCCACCTTCCCAGCTCCAGGACAATTAGCTGTGTGTGCACTAAAGGCCACTGTCCATGGCTGATATTGTGTGCAGTGCTGTGGGAATCACTCCCTGTCATACTGGGACCTTTGGCCCGGCTCTGGGCTATAGCTCCAGCCTGGGCAGAAGCATCTCCAGCCCGCCAGGGAGATGGCTGCAGGGGGCGTGGTTTCTTTCTCCTTTTGGCTCCCCTCTGTCCCCCTGACCCCAGAACAATCAGCAGTGGGCTATCCTCCATGCCAGACACCGAGACATTGGCCCAGCCTGCTCCTGCCATGCTTCACTGCGCGGTTCTCACCGTCAGAACCACAGCCACTCCCAGTTTTTTGGTTTTTTTTTAAAGAAAGAACTAGTCTGTCTCCAAAAGCCAACCCATGGTTTCACCACACCACAGCACGGCCACAGGGCTTTCAACTGGCTCACTCACTCGTTTCAGAATGCAGAGTTCCAGTTCCACCAAATGCATGGTCCCTGTAGATTTAGCAGAACTTGTCCGGCTGGTGCATAGCTGGAACTGATGTTCTCGGTCACCTTCTGGCTTTTGTCTAGTATTTTTCACGGAGGTGTTTTTTTTGCCCTGTCTCACCTAGCCACCATCTTAGGTTCTCCTCTGAAAGGAGACTTTTGTTCCAGAGAAGCTAAGAGAGGACAAATACCCCAAGAGCAACATTTTGAAGAATGCACAGGAGCTGAGAGAAGAGCTAGAACACAACCTGGGAGCAAGCAGACACCAGCCATGTGCCTTTCCAGCTAACAGAGGTTTTCCAGATGCCAATGGCCTTTCTCCAGTGAAGGTACCCTATTGTTGATGCCTTATCTTAGACACTTTACGGCCTTAATACTGTAACTGTATAACCAAATAAACCTTCTTTATAAAAGCCAATCTATTTCTGGTATTTTGCATAACAGCATTAGCAAACCAGAATGGTATTGTAATAAATATATACCATTGATTTCAAAGTAAAGGTGAATGACAAAAGACTTCTGTACCAAAATACAATAGGTATAGATTTCATCACTTGTATGAAATATAAAGGAACAGACTAAGGATATTGAACACTAGTCATGAAACATTGATTACTATCCACCTACTAGGTAGATTACCATAACATTCATTTATTAATTTACTCACAAATTCCATAACTCTTATATGTGCCTACTACTGAACACCCAGCACAGAGAAGAGATACAGACATGAGTAAAATACCATCTTTGCCTTAGAAAACCTCAGAGAATAGAAGCTATTTAACAATCTCCTAGTCAGGTCTGGAAAGACTGCTGAGTTGTAATTCATCAGGCAAAGAAAGGGGAGAAGCTGCAACAGGCAGCAGGGCCCACATGGGCAAAGATGTGAGACAAATGGAGTTTCAGGCTGGGGACAAGAGAAGGCGTGAGAACAAGGAAGGATGGAAGTGGGACTGAACAGCTCGGTGCCAGAGCATATGCTGAGTTAAGGAGTTTTGACTTCATCTTGGAGGTACTGATGAGACGTGGCCAGTTTTAAAGTTGCAAATTACTAAATTCTGTGGAGTCTGCAATAATTAATTAATTAATTATTAATAAATTAATATTTATTAATTTAAGTAATTATTTAATCAGGGACTTATAATAAGACAATTGTGAATACAACCAAAATGATACGTAAAATTTAGGCTTACTTTTCTTTTCCAAGGTTACCTGTTTTGTTTTAAAAGTTGGTTGATTTTCAAATTATCTTTGAGAAGAATTCAAAATACACATACCATTAGGTTGAATAGAGAAATGTGAAGAGCGGCACTGTTCAGATGATTAGTAAAGACTTCATAATGGCTAATTTGCACATTAATTGTTTAGAGTATTTACTAGTAATATATTTTAAATGTATAACTTTGAAAAAGTCAGCAATTAAGTCTTACCTGGATTATCATCTGGGAATTAGGGATCACAAGAAGAAGTCACCTGCTGAAAGGTTTGGGAGGTTCAGATGTGCATCTCCAAATTATTTGAGAATATAAATTACTTAATTTATTATTCAAGTTATTCATACTTCCATGGATTGTGAATCTCCCAGTTCTGCCCTTTTTTACATTAAAAAGATGGAAATGAAAAAAAGAAAATGAACACTTATCTACTTGTGTGTTGGTTTAAGGCACATTCTAATTACTTTTCATAAAGTATATCTGACAAATGACCCACAGTACATAGTATGTTCCAAACACTACCCAAAATAAAAGTGAAAGTTACTCAAGAAAAAAGGAAATACTATTATTTAAACTTGTGTAGAGCTAGTATAAATTTCCCTGTTGAAAAAGATAAACATTGCTCAATATTTTTTAAAAAGTAACTTTGGTGTATACTATAAAACAAACATAAGGAATTTATCTCTATCTGAAATCTTGCATGCATATTATAATTTCATGGAAATATTTTGAAGTAATTGACTTTCAAGTGAATACAGGAAGAATGTTATTAAAAAGAACAAAGATAAGGAAATATACTGTAGTGAGTAATCCTGCAGTGGGGAAGGGAACAGCCGCTTATGATCTAACAGGATTTTTCCATTCTTAACTTCGTTGATCTTAGACACAAAGCAAACAAATCATCCTTGGTTTCTAAAAGTCCATCGTGATGCTAAAAGGAAATTAATTCCCCTTGCTAATACGGTTCATAAAAACATGTTATTAAAGTCAACTAAATGAAAATTGTAGACATTACTACAATGGGCTACAATTTTTCCTTAAAATAAGGGATTTTCCATCCCTTTCCAAATTGTTTCTAACACAAAGGTGACTTTCCAGTATTGGGAAAGAGGTGCACATAGTTGCAGAATGGCAAATATCTGATGACGGCATAATGAAGATCTTAGTAAACTCAGAGTGCTAAAGAGGCCAGCACTAAATAAATGAAAGCACAGTGTTGCTTACTAAAAAAAAAAAAAAAAAATAGGTGTTCTAAAAGATACCATTATCGTGACCTAAATATGGGCAGAAAAAAGTCAGATTACTTATATGATTCAGCCATTACACCAGAAACAAAAATGTTATCATCATTATAAATATACTTATTTAGAACTTAATTGCACAAATAGAAGGCAGGAATTGCCCTCTAGGTGTTAAAAATCAAAGATAAGACATTTATAGGGCTACATACGTATTGAGACATGGAATTAAAACTTTCAGGGCAAATACATAAATGGAAATAGAAGCATTAGTAGTTCTTGGATAAAAGGTAAATACAATGTAGCAAGGAGACAACATATATAACTGAATTGAAGACAGAATAACTATGGAAAGCCTTCCACTCAACTGAATAAACTATGTGGAAATAGTTTGGTCTCTGATCAATCAGAAGAGTTTTCTGAAAGAGCAAGGATTTCAAAATCTGTTAGAAAGTTCACAAAACACGTATAATCTGGAAGCTGCCAAAGGTGGATGATGACAGAAAGGAGAAAAATGAGAAGCAACTGAGTAATGTAGAATGGCTCAAAGTTGGTTTCTTAAAGGAAGGAGAATTGGTGTGTTGAGGAAAAGAAATCAGTAAAGATTGAATGATTTCAAACCAGGAGTCTTCTTTGACTCCTCTCGTTTCTTTAAATTCAACATCCATTCCAACAGCAAATCTTATTGTCTTTACTTTCAAAACATAATGCAAATCACAAACCTCTTTTCCTCACTACTACTCCCCAAATTCAAGTCACCACCATCATTCACCTGGACTCCTGTAAAGGCCTCTCAAGTGTTCTCGTTGCTTCCATTATTCCCCAGTGCCCCCCACTTCTATCCTTTAGCCAGCAGTCAAATCTTTATAATGATTTCTCAATACACTTAAAATAAAACCCAAGCTGTTTCTCATACACTTCTCTCTCTCTCTAAATCCATCTCCCCCCATTCTCTCCCTTGCTCTCTGGTCCAGGCAATATTGAACTTCCTGCTGCTTCTCTAAACAAAATCTGTTAACTGCTACTTCATGCAACACTCAGAGCTGGCAATGCATAGATAGTTTAATCACCTTTCTTCTTTTAGCTAAGGGAATTGGCTATTGAATTGAATGACAGGAATTTATATTTGGAGAAAAAACATCACAGTGATTTCCCTGATGACAGAACAAACAAAGTAGTACAATATAAGCATTTCCAGATTCATCTTTAAGATTATAACAGTAAGCATTTGCTGCTCTATGGAGAGCTCGACACACAGAGTCAGCCTACAGCTATGGGTGAGTATGTTCCTTCCGAAGAATGAGACATATTCACCAACACTGCATGTGTGGGAAAAGAGCAGGGGAGAAATTATGGAAAAAGAGAAAACAAGGAGGGAAATATGTTACAGGTACCAAAATGCCTCTCAAAATAGCTGTGGTAAGTGGAGGAGAAAGGGCCCCCATCCGAATCCCAGAGTCAGTAGGTATCTTCATCAGCACAAATGTTTGCCACATATACCTTTTCCACCATTGACAGAGCTGGTAGCTAAGTAAGAAAGATACAGATGGTCAATATCTCCACAACTCTTTTGGAAATGTATATCACACAATGAACTTCCCAAGTGTTTTGGTATCCTTGCTGATAAAGCAAATGCCATGCAATGGGTTGGCTTAAACAATGGGAATTAAATTTTAAAAAGATAATTCAGTGACAGACCAAACAAAACATATTTGCAAGCCCCCTGTGACCCAAGGAGAGAGTGACTATCTAATTTATCATCCAACCCAGGACACATTTGAGAGTCGGAGGAGGCATTATCAGTAACTATGCTAGGACAAAAGTTTCAAACCAGGACTGTCCCAGGAAAATTGATAGAAATGGTCAATTTGGGTCACATTTTACAATGTGCTTCGACTTTTACTTTTATCAATAAAAGTTATTTTTCTTCACAGACCTTTCATCTCTCTCTCTCCCATTTGGCCAGAGTAGAGTTACATTTTATGATGATGAAGACAGGAATGTGTAGCCATCAGTTCTATAGTTGGTCCCAAAGATGGAATAGCAAGTGGTCAAAATCAGCCCTGAAAATCCCTTAAGTTGCCCAAAAAGTACAAGGTATGTATCAGTTTATTTGGTTTTGTACACAAACTCATATGCACATTAATGTGTGAGAAACACAGATCTCAAGCAAAGAAAGGGATAACAGTAATCTATATGTAGAAGACTGGGCACTCAAAAAATGCCTTGAAGAGAACTATTAAATCCTTATCGAAATGGAGGATGTGTAGAAAATTCTAGAGTATTACTTTTTGCCAGTAAAGTTATTTCATTCTATTTATTGTTCAGCTTCTATTACATGTTAGATTAAACAAGACAGTGGAGTGAAATCTAGAATGGGGGACATGGTAAAACTCTACTTAAACACTGTATGAAATAAGTATGTTTCATTCTTATATTGTAGTTAACATGAAGTTTGTGGTGTGCAAATTCCAAGGATTAGTTGAATAAAAGAAAGGAAACCAGAGAAATCAGTTAGGACAAATTCTTATAGCAAGAACTCTCTCTCCTAAAGTACTGGAAGCAAGGGGTCCTAACCCAGGTAGACAGGACAAGGTTGATGAGGCCCATGAGGCAGTGGAAGAACATTAGCGGGCCCCAAACCACCCAGCTCTGAACACTCTTACCAGAGTAGTCAGGTGAGGTAGAACAGCCAGGGTGGGTAAGGGGGGGCAGATGAACATTGGGAGTCTGGAAGATATACTAGGTTGGAAAAACAGGCCTAGAGAAAACCAAGAAGTCCATCCAAGGAAAGGAGAAAAATATAAAGTGTCTAGAGTATAAAGATTAGTGGTAGGGTGCTAAGAAAGAGGGATGGGGTAAGGAAGAGAGAGGAATGTCAGAAGTCATGCATTACATGGGCATTGAAGTCAAGGCTCAGATTCAGCCGGCAAAGAAAGTGGTCAAGAGTTTGACCCTGGGAATCACGGAATGCAGGCTCCGGTCCAGAAAGAGGCCCACTGTTAACAGGTTTCCAGATTTGGCAAGTTGTTTCAAACTTGTTGCTTTTGGCCAGGTAGGGGATGTTTACCTACGAAGGGCCAGATGGGGTAAAGAACATAACCCCAGAGGGGTATGTAGAGTGATCTGTTCCCTAACTAGATAGATGGAAACACTGTTCCAAAGGTCTGGGGCCGACCTGGGACAGAATAATGAATCATCATTATAGGTGGACAAAGCAGTGTTTTGTCTGCCAGCGAGCTAGGTATCTATTTCTGCTAAAACCAAGTATCCAGGAATTTCAGCTGTTTCATTTACTTTGCAAACAATGTATGATCATGAAACTATTTAAAGAAAATTGAAAAAGAAACCAGTTTTGCAGAAGCTAATTTTTTCTATGTCACATGTGGCCCCTGGACTTTATAATTACATAAGAAAAGACAGGCAGCAGCAGAGTCCATTTTAATCTTTAACCATACCGATTTCAAAGAATCAGTGACACCATCCTCAATTCCTCTGGTTCAGTTACTTTCAACTAGTTACCAGCATTTAAATTTATTCAAGCATGCTTGAAAATCAAACATGTTGAAAACATTAACCTATTATTCTGTGAAACCTTTTACTAACAATGATAATATTTCAGTATACCAAATCCCAGTGGTATGAAAGTGAGGATATGGCAATGACTCAAGTGTTTATAAAGCTCTAAAAACTAATTTCCTTAACCAATTTGAAATGTAGGCACTAAACTGAAATATGCTTACTAATTAAGGCTATGGAATGAATACTGAGGACTAAGAAATGGTGATTCAACTGCCAGAATCCTTGATTTCTTGACCCAAGCCTAGTAACTGAGCTCATTAGAAACTCTCATGTTCTAGTTTTAGACAGAAAGCATTATCCATTATTTTCTATTTTCTTGCAAAGGCTCTTCATCACCAAATATTCAAATATGACAGAAGGAAATTAACTTGAAATTCACATTAAATTTTATGGTCTTTTTAGAGATTAATACATAGAAATGCACTTCTGTGAGTAAGAAACTTGGAACATTTACAAAAGCAACACTGCACGTGCTTATGCAGAAGTCGAGTTTTTCTTAGTGGACATGTCAAGCAATTTTACTCACTAGAAAAATTTCATCTTATGTTTAAGATCCTGGTGGTCTTGACCAAAAGGGGGATGTGAAAGGAAATGAAATAAGCTTCAGTGGCAGATTCCAAAAGGAACCGAGTGGTCACTCTGAGCACTCTTACTCACAATATAGACAACCCTTTTTAGGTTCTAATGAATTGGAATAGCTAGCAGTAAATATCTGAAACTATCAAACTACAATCCAGAACCCATGAATCTTGAAGACAATTGTATAAAAATGTAGCTTATGAGGGTTGACAATGTGATAGGGAAAGCCATATGGATCACACTTCCCTTTGTCTAGTTTATGGATGGATGAGAAGAAAAATGGGGGAAGAAAAAAAAAGGCACCCAGTGTTCTTTTTTACTTTAATTGTTCTTTTTTCACTTTAATTTTTATTCTTATTATTCGTGTGTGTGTGGTAATGAAAATTTCAAAAATTAATTTTGCTGATGAATGCACAACTATATAATGGTACTGTAAACAACTGAATGTGTGCTTTGTTTTGTATGACTGCATGGTATGTGAATATATCTCAATAAAAATGAATTAAAAAAAAAAAAGATCCTGCTGGGCCTGGGGAAAGCTGGATAAAGGCAAAGGCAATCAAACCTGGGAAAAGTCAGGTTAAGGGCAACAGGTCTGGGTGAACAGGGAGTGACAATCACTAACCATATCCACACTATTGCTATGGGGTTTTGTAAGTTGTGGGGGTCATCCCTGAATCCCCATTTCCCTCTCCTACAGTGGTAGGTTCTATTGGTATGCTGTTCCTATCCACATGTACTCTAAAGGAAAGGCAAAAGGGGAAAAAATGCTTTCTTGCCCTGTCATTTTAAGTGAACACAATCAAAAGGTGGCCTCATAGGCAAAACCACAGCCCTCAAAACAGGAAGATCTGGATGCTTAAATGGATAAAGCCATTAAATGTAGAAGAATATAAATTTTATGTTCTGGGATATGCTAGGAAGGGAATATAAATGTTATTTCTCTTACTTCGTCCCCCACCTCCACCCCTTTTATTTCCTTGCTGCTAACTGCACATGAGTAAGAACTTTTTTCCAAGTTGATTTAGTACTGGTTTGACAATGAAATAGTAGAATGCAGAATGTCCAACTCCTTTTTTGGGGTACAAAAAGGTGAAAATTTGGCTATTAATAAAATTTAATATTTATTGAGTATGTTTTGCTAGGCACAGTGCTAAGCACTAAGCCTGCTGTACTTTGGCTCCTCATTTAATGGATTTAATTCTAAAATATGTGTACATTATATATATCTAACGATACATTTTTAAAAGTTTTTTTATTCATGACCACAATCAATTTTAGAACATTTTCATTACTCCAAAAAATAAAACTAAAAACAGAAAACCCAAAATATCCCATACCACTTATCCTCCCCTGTTATTTTCTTAAACAGCTTTATTCAGACACCATACAATCCATCCAAAGTGTACAATCAATAGCTCTTGGTATAATCGTACAGTTATGCATTCACCACTACAGTTTATATGAAAATATTCTCATTTCTTCTGAAGAAAAAAATCCCATACCCTTATATACCCCTATTATTGGCATTTCACTTTGGTATAGTGCCTTTCTTACCACCAATGCAAGAATATTACAATGTTACTGTTAACTATAGACCTTGGTTTTCATTAATTTTATTTCTTTCCCATATACCACTCTAATATCAACACCTGTAATAGGGCGTACATTTGTTCTCATTCATGTAAAAACTTTCTTATATTTGTACAATTTACCACCATCATTTTCCACTCTAGGTTTTGCTGTTATACAGTCCCAGTTTTTATCCTCAAGCTTTCCTTCTGGTGACATGCTCGACTCCAGCCATCCTCTTTCAACCACGCTCATACTCAGCTTTGTTAATTACACTTACAGCATTGTGCTACCATCACACAGTATTGAAACACACATTTTAATATCCAGACACTTTGTTCAAGATGAAACAGGCACAAAATTAACAACTGGCAAGTAGGAGTATAAGATCTAGATCTCCTGAACCCCACATCAACATTAAATATGAATAGTGCTTTTACTCTACTTTTCCTTCAATAGGTTAACTTTTCTTCATCAGGATTAAATTAATAAAAGACTTTAAATGTGCTAAACCTTATGCTAGTGACACTTTGGACTCAATTTTATTTTTCCAAGCTGCGAAATTTTCCTCTTTGAAACACATACACAAACAACAAAACAGCAAGGGGTCTATTTCATAAGTGTGTATGTATATGTACATGTATATACATCAAAGAAATCACCCATTCTCAATACAAAAGAGCTCAAATTTCATAAACTGACTATACATTAGATCAGCGCATTCTGGACTTCACGGTCCACACCTTCTGTTGGTCATCTTGCCATTAAGATCCTGCCATAAGTGACACGTCCTCTAGCCCTGGCTATGCTCTCCCAGTGCAATTAATGTTACTTTGTGTTGGTTGAGTAACAAAGAATTCATGACAGGATTATTAATTACAGTGTTTTTTTTCCTTGAGAAATCACAATGTCTACTGTTTCTCTTACATTAGATATCTCTTTTATTTATGTTAGTTTCATTCCTAATACATGTGTATTTAAACATAAAAAAAAAAAACACAGTAATCCATTAGAATTATTGATTGGGGAATTTAGTCAGGGAGACAAAGGTAACTCCTTTCCTATGTATTATCTACAACAAAACAAATTTTCTGTTTGATTCTTAAGAATGGGCCCCAATCTTAAAAACTGAGTAACAAATAATTCACTGTAAAATCAGATTTGTTGTTTTAAAATTTGATTATTTCAGGCTAAACTTTTAAGTATGAGAAACATAAAGACATAATTTTTTTTTCCTTAGGCTTTGAAATTTCTGAGAAAAGAACTTCAGATCTACTAAATTTAAATTAATTTATGATAGTTTAAAAAACAACAATTACATGGTCCTACAATTTATATTTTTCAACTGCAGTAAAATCCAATTAGCTTGACTACTTTGATAGTCAAACACCCGAGAGGCTGGAGCCCAAGGACTTATCTGCATCCCCATCAAGTTCAGAGCCAAGAACAGCAGAGCACATCTCATTCTAATGAATGGCACAAATCTATAGACAAAACAACTTCCAGTTGAAATATTTGTACAAGATTAATAAATGAATGCAGTTTACAACTAAAGCAAAGCTGTGGATACTACACATCTTTTTGATATGTTACTCTTGACTGCTTGCTTACAAATGTCTTTTAAGAGCTTGGCTATAAACCCCATGTTACAGCACATCTCTCAAAATGCAGGCTTAGCAAACTAAAAGTTATTTCAGTGTTAAGTGGACAGAATAATGGCATTCCCATTGGTTAGTCCTCTATCCTGCTGAGAAAGAGGCAGATATTCTATGTATTTGCTAAACTGAGAAAAAGAGAAAAGAAATGCTATTTTTTTTTCTTTATTAGAGAAGTTGTGGGTTTACAGAATAATCACGCATAAAAGACAAGATTCCCATATACCACCCTGTTACAAACACCTTGCCTTGGTCTGGAACATTTGTTACAATTGAATTCACCTCCCATTTACCTTCCAATTGCTTTTTATTCACCCTATACTTACCACTACCTAAAGTTAACGTCATGCATTTGTGAACATGGCTTCCTGGCCTATATTAGAAACTCTGTGAATAGTGAATAAGTTAATAAATGATTAAAATTGACCTAATAAAAGCATTTTAATCTAAGGATAAGATTTAGGAAATAAGACATTGTTCCTTATTATTGACATTCCTCATTTAACCAAAAGTTACCTTGAAGAAGTTCAAGGTAAAGAACAAATTAAGATTCCACAGTGATTCTTAGGAATAGATACCAGGTGCCCTGTGGTCTGCCATCTGCTGTGTCCATGCTTGGGTGCATCTATGCCAGTTAAACTCAGGGAACCTGCTGCAGTCTGGGAAGACAACATGCCCTGCAGAGTCAGTGACTGCTGTGCTCTTAAAGAGGTCATGAAATATCAATTAAATAAAGAGTTATCTTGGGAACAGAATAGTCAAAATCTGTTGAGCTGTTCATTGTTGTCAGCTAGCAGTCAAATACAGAGTTCGCTGAAACAATGAGGGAAAGTCTTCAACTTATTAAGCAAAGACATACTATTTCACCTACTCATTTCATATGCTACTCTGTTTTGGGTGGAGTTCAAATTAATCAAACTGTGCAAGTATTCTTTATGTTTTATAAAGAGATCTTTGTAAAAGTAGATGATGAGTAGTGGGGTAGGGATATGAGAACTACAATGAAATCGAATGTAAACCTGGAAGTTTGGAGGAGGTTTGAGAATGATATAAACCTTTGCCAAAAGTTCAACTTCAGAATTTGCTGCTTCTACCTTGGGAACAGCATGTGCTGCAGGGAGGGGCAAAGTGATTTTACTGCCAGATTTTTTGATGTTGTGCTCAATTTACTTTTCATTGTTTGCTATTTGGGGGCTTATTTTGAGTCACATACTCTTGTTACTGTTAATATGTGAGAACATCTATTAATATTTTGCATCTTTATTGGAGTTTAACTATAAGCTATAATTTAGCTTTAGATGATCTCTTAAAAGCATGCTGAAAGTGGGATTTATTTTTACACTCAAATCCTTTTCTTTACATTTTCCCAAAACTGATTTTCAAAGCAACATTAAGTAGTAATTTTTTAAATGTTGGAAATACATTGAAAAGTTTGAAAAAAAGAATAACAATCTTCAAAACGAGCAACTTTTGCTACTGCAGGGTTTGGGAAAAATATATATTGTATTAGCTAATATTCCTTAAGTTAATGTTTATTATTGATCACTTCTGTGTAGATTCTTTTATAACATTGCAAAAGGTTAGTCTCATAACTACTTACATATATTTATAATAAAAAGAAAGCACAAAGGGACAAATCTACCAGATTTAGCAAAAATTTCTTGAAATAGAGAGTATTTTTAAAAGAAAAGCATCATTATAGCTCCCAATTGTTGGCAGAAATTGTGGTTGTTTTTTTTTTTTTTTAATTATTCAACAAGTTTTAAGTCTCTTGTATAATGAGCCCACAGTATAAGCAAATGGACCCAGCTAAAATGGATTCTTAAAGTAGTAAAAATAGCTTGACTTTAATTTCAATAGCTCAAACATATTGTAGTGGCCAGCCATCAAGATGACCCCCAATGATCTCCACCTCCTGGTACACCTTATTGGAGTCCCTTCTCACATGGAACCATGGTTGGTTGATGTGACCAACAGAATATTGGAGAAGAGATGGTATGTAACTTCCAAGACTCAGTTGTCAAAGACAAGATGGCTTGATCTTGTCATGCTCCTTCTCTCTTATATCACTCTCTTTGGGGGAAGATGGCTACAATGTTGAGCAGCTCTATGGAAAGGCCCACGTGGCAAGGAACTGATGCCATCTGACAACAGAGCCAACAAGGAACTGAGGTCTCTAGCCAATGGTCACATGAGTAAACCATCCTGGAAACAGAATTTCTAGCCCCAGTCAAGCATTCAGATAACTGCAGCTTGGCCAATATAGTTGTTTCAGCTTAATGGGACAGACTGGACCAGAACTATCCAGCCAAACCACTTCTGGATTCTTGACACTCAGAAACTCTGTGATACAATAAAATTTGTTGCTTTAAGCTGCTAAATTTTTGGACAATTTGTTATTATACAGCAATAGAAAATTAATACAAATATCCACTCATAACCCACCTGTCCTTGTTACCCCACCTTGGCCAGAAGGAGAAGTCAACCAGGTAAGTTTTGATTAAAGATTCCAGTTCCAAACCAAGTATGCATTGCACGTTTATTAAGGGCATGGATTGGTATATAAAAACTATAATTAGTATATCATTCATTTATATACTGGGGGGAATTTGTCTTTGCAGTTTTAATGAAAATAGTTAAAATGCAAAAAATATATAAAATTCTAAAAAATGCAAACTAATCTTTTGTGGCATGAAACAGATCAGTAATAGAGAATGGGGCTAGGCAGGAGGGGAGAGATTACAAATGCATAAAAGAAAATCTGAGGGATGATGAGCATGTTCACTATCTTGACTGTGCTGCTGCTTTTACAGTTGTATGAATATTTCAAAGTGTATCAAATTGTACAATTTAAATACATATTATTATTTTTCAATTATACTTCAGTAAAGCCACTTTTAAAGAACTATCTGATTAATGCAGCCACAATTGCCAAGATTTTTCAAATTACCAAGTCTGAATGATGTTAGACTTTGTTACTTTAGAACTGGGAAGTTAAGAGACCAATACTTTTATTATATATTGTTCTATCCTTATATCACTGAAAGGGTCTCATAAACTATCATAACACTATGTTGAACAATTTAAATCAAGTGAGCTAAAACAGTCAAATGGGAAATCATCTCAAAATAATAAAAATTTTTCTATGAAACATGTTCAAATACGAAAGAGCTGAGATCATGTCCACATGCATTCTTGGTTTCTTTGTAGAACTGAAAAAGTGGGCACTTCAAATCAAGGGAGCTAATTCTATAACTGATGACTTAAGTCCATGTAAAATTCTATGACACTTTCTCCAAAAATACATGTAGAGTTCTTGTTACCTTTTCTGGAAATTTCATCTTTATCCTTTAAAAATAAATGGATAAAATTTAAGGTGAGAAGACATGTGGGTACAGTCCTTACAACAAAACAACTATTAACCAGGCAGGAACTGCCTGAAACAACTATTTTGAAACTCCAGAGGCCAGAAGAAAACTGAAAAACCTACAGGGAAGAATGGGAGGAAGAGGCAGATAACTTTAGGTAAAGAACTGTAAATTGTTCTCTCCATGCAGCAGCTAATGGCCACTGTGGAATCTGGTCCTTGGCTAGCTACTGGTGACAGAAAGGGACATAAAAATCCTCCTCCTCAAGAACAGGGGTCACCACCAATCACTGATCATGGCTGATTAGCAAATTTAGGTCACTGGGTCCTGGCTCTGAGGTCTACCATTGTTTCAACTCTGCCCTGACAAAGGCAGCAGCAGACAGTGTTTCAACCCTCATCTGACAGGGGCAGAGGCAGTGGAGATTCGAAGATGCAGCACTTTCTCAGGCCTTTGGAGGACAGTTCACTGAAGGGATGCATTTGCTGGGCAGGCCAGGAAAGCTCAGCTTTGGGAAGCTATTGGAGAAGTTTTCGGCACCCTTCCTGACCTCCTCCACAGGACACTTTGGAGCCAGTCTGCACCCTTTCATGAGTCCCTGGCCCTCTTTTGGCTGGGGAAGTCCAATCTGGGACAGTCCTCTCCGGGTTGACCCTCCTCCCTGAATGAAAGGAGTGTAAAAATCTATAGAGGTGGACAGTCTGGGACAAAGGCCTTCTGGCTTCAAATACCTGGGAGAAGGGGGTTCATCCCCTGGGAGAGAGGGGACACCAAACTCTTATAAACAGGGGTACTCCAAACTAATAAGGAAAAGTCAAGGACAAGACAGAGGCCCAGAAAGACAGGGAAAACCCCACACACTGCATTCACCTTGGGCAGACCTTCCTGACAGGACGCCTGACACTCAAGAAAATCTCTGACTTATCACCAGCTGGTTACAAAACCAAGAAACAGACATCCCAGGGATTAAATCCCAGAGTTAACATTTTAAAACATTAAAATGTACAGTGTGCAAAAAGATTACAAGACAAACCAAAAAATAGGAAATGATGCCCCATGCAAAGGAAGAGGAAAACAAATACAGAAAACACCAACCAAGAAGACAAGAATGAGACATACCAAACAAAACTTTTGAAAAAAGATCTTGAAAATGCTCAAGGAGATGAAGGAAAGTACAGAGAAAGAACTAAAGGATATCAGGAAAACACTGAACAAACAATATGAGAGTCTAAGTAAAGAGATAGAATTTTGAAAAAGGAGCCAAACAGAACTACTGGAGTTGAATCATAATAACTGAAATGAGAGATTCTCAGGAGGATTTCAAGAGCAGATTGGAGATGACAAAAGATAGAATCAGTGAACTTGAAGACAAGACATTTGAAATAAATCAGGCTGAGGAGCAGAAAGAAAAAAATAAATATATTAAAAGCAAAAATAGCCTAAGACAGCTATGGACATCATCAAGTGTATCAATATATACATTATGGGAGTCCCCAAAGGAGAAGAAAGAGGGAAAGGGAAAGAAGGAATAGTCAAAGAAATAATGACAGAGAACTTGCCAAATTTAGCAAAAGATGTGAATATGCATATCCAAGAAGCTCAGAGCACACTAAGCAGGATATACATGAAGAAAAATATAACCCATCATACACTTATTACACTATCAAATGCAAAAAACAATGAGAGAGTTCTGAAAACTGAGAGAAAAGCAACATGTTTTGTACAAGGGATTCCCAATTAGATCGAGAGCTGATTTCTCATCAGAAACTATGGAGGCAAGTAGGCAGTGGATTGAAATATTAAAGTCCTGAAGGAAAATAACTGCCAGCCAAGAATTTTATATCTGGTGACACTCTCTCTCTCAAAAATGAGGAAGAGATTAAGATATTTACAGATAAACAAAAGCTGATGGAGTCATCACCACTATACCTGCCTATAAGCAAGGCTAAAGTAAGTTCTTGAGATTGAAATGAAAGGACACTAGATAGTGGTTCAAAGCAGTATAAAGAAAAAAAGACCTGAGGTAAAGGTAACCATTTGGGTAATTATAAATGCCAATATACTGTATTGTATTGTTTGGTATGTAACTCCACTTCTTACTTCCTACAGGTGCTAAAATGCAAATGCAATCTTGTGGGGGCAGACTTACTAGTCTTTTGACTAGGGTGGGATGTTTGATTGGGTTGTTTCCATGGAGATGTGACTTAACTGTAGGTGAGACTTTTTGATTAGATCATTTCCACGGAGGTATGACCTCACCCATCCAGTGATTAATTCACTGGAGTCCTTGAAGAGAGCTCATGGAGAGAAGGAGCTCATAGAAGTTGAGAGAGACATTTTGGAGAGAAGCTAAGAAATTTAATTCAGAGTTTGCCCCCAGGAGAAGCTAAGAGCTGACACAGACCAGCTGCTTGGAGATGCTGGGGGATGCAGACTGAAGGACATTCAGAGATGCTATGAGATGAAGACCAGAGTTCGCCCCGGAGAGCAAAGAGAGGACTCCCAGACGTTTGGAGAGAAATTCCCCAGGAGAACAAAGCAGAGCAGACAGCTGAGAGAAGCTAAGAGAGACAGAAACCCAGAGAAATTTTGGAGAAAGCCATTTTGAAACCAGAACCCAGGAGCAAAGAACCAGCAGATGCCATCCACATGCCTTCCTAGTTTACAGAGGTATTCCAGACACCATCAGCCTTTCTTCAGTGAAGGCACCCTGTTGTTGATGCCTTAGTTTAGACACTTTTGTGGACTTAGACCTGTAAATTTGTAACCTAATAAATCCCCTTTAATCCTTTTCTGGTATCATGCATAACAGCAGTTTTAGCAAACCAGAACAGCACTTAACAGCAGAGCCCCAAAATATATGAGTAAACACTGACAGATTTGAAGGCAGAAATTGACAGATCTACATTAATAGTAGACTTTAACACTCACTCTCGATGGCTAGAACATGCAGTCAGGAGATCAATAAGGAAGTACAGGACTTGAATGATACACTCAAGCAACTAGACCTAACAGGCATATATAAAATACTGCACCCAACAGAAACAGAATACACATTCTTCTTGAGTGTACATGGATCATTCTCCATGATAGACCATGTGTTTCATCACAAAATAAGTCTCAATAAATCCAAAAATAATGAAATCATTACAATTGCATATTCTCCAACCACAACAGAATGAAGCTAGAAATCAATAACAGAGGGAGAAAGGGAAAATTCACAAATACAAGTAAGTTAAACAATATACTCATAAACAACCAAGGGGTTAGAAGAAAATCACAATTGAAATAAGGAAATATCTTGAAGCAAATGAAAATAAAAATAGAACATACCAAAACTTATGTGATGCAGTGAAGGCAGTGCTGAGAGGAAAATTTATAGCTCTCAATGCTTACATTAAAAAAGAAGAAAGACTTCAAATCAGAGACCTTACCTCAAAACTGGAAGAACTAGAAAAATAAGAGCACATGCTAAACCCAAGGTGAACAGAAGAAAGGGTGGAGATACATGAAATAAAAAAAAAAAAATAGAATCAACAAAACCAAAAGTAGATTCTTTGAAAAGATCAATAGAATTGACAATCTTTTAACTACACTGACAAAGAAAAAAAAAAAGAGAGGATGCAAATGAAAATCAGAAATGAAAAAGGGGACATTATTACCAACCCCGGTGAAATAAAAAGGACTATAAGTGGACACTACGAATAACTTTTGCCAATAAATTAGAAAATCTACATGAAATGGACAAATTATTAGAAACACACAAACTACCTACATTGAGTCAAGAAGAAATAGAAGATTTCAACAAACCAATTAATGATAAAGAGATTGAATCAGTAATCAAAAACCTCCCAACAAAGAAAACCCCAGGACCACATGGCTGCACAGGGAATTTCTACCAAACATTCCAAGAAGCTCCAACTCTGCTCAATCTCTTCCCCAAAAATAGAAGAGTGAACACTCCCTAAGTCATTCTATGAGGCCAACATCACCCTCATACCAGAGCTGGATAAAGATACCATAAGAAATGAAAACTACAGACCAATATCTCCTAAGAATATGGAGGCAACAACCCTCAAAAAAACAAACAAACAACAAAAAAAAAACCTAGCAAACCAAATACAACAGCATATTAAAGGAATTATACACCATGATCAAGTGGAATTTATTCTTGGTATGCAAGGTTCATTCAACATAAGAAATCAATGTAATATACCACATTAGAAGAATGAAGAAAAAAAACTACATGATCATTTCAACTGATGCAGAAAAAGCATTTGACAAAATACAGCAAACTTTCTTGATTAAAATACTTGGAACATTAGGAATAAAAGGAAACTTCCTCAACATGATAAAGGGCATATATGAAAAGCCCACAGCTAACATCCTACATGATGGTGAAAGATTAAAAGCTTTCCATCTAAGATCTGGAACGAACCAAGAATGTCCACTGTCATTACTGTTATTCAACCTAGTACTGGAATTTCTTTCCAGAGCAATTAGACAAGACAAAGAAATAAAAGGCATCCAAGTTGGAAAGGAAGAATTAAAACTTTCCCCATTTCCAGACACTATGATCCTATATATAGAAAATCCTGAAAAATCCACAACAAAGCTCCTAGAGCTAATAAATGAATTCAGCAAAGTGGCAGGGTACAAAATCAACACCCAAGAATCAGCAATATATTCATACAGAAGCAATGAACAATTGGAAGAAGAAATCAAGAAAACAATTCCATTCACAATAGTAACAAACATAATCAAAAATCTAGGAAAAAATCTAGCAAAGGATGTAAAGGGCTTCTACAGAGAAAACTGCAAAACATTGCCGAAAGAAATTAAAGAAGACTTAAATAAATGGTATTACATCTTCATGGACTGGAAGACTAAATATTGTTAAGATATAAATACCACCTAAAGTAGTTTATAGATTCAATGCAATCCCAATCAAAATTCCAACACTCTTCTTTGCAGGAATGGAAAAGCTAACCATCAAATTTATATAGAAGAGTAAGGGGCCCCAAATAGCTAAAGCTATCTTGAAAAAGAAGAATGAAGTTGGAGGACTCACAGTTCCCGATCAAAACAGCATGGTACTGGCACAAGGACAGACATTTAAATCAGTGGACTAGAAGTGAGAGCTCATAAACCAACCCTCATAATTATAGCTTACTGATTTTTGACAAGGTGGCAAAGACCACTCATTTAGGGAAGAAAAGTCACTTCAACAAACGGTGCTGGGAAGACTGGGTCTCCACTGGGAAAAAAAAAAAAAAAAAGACTCCTACTTGACAATACCATATAAAAATCAATTCAAAATGGATCAAAGACCCAAATGTAAGAACTGGAATTATCAAACTCCTAGAAGAAAGCATGGGGAAGGAAGCATCTTCAGAATCTTGTGTTAGGTGATGGTTTCTTAGACTATACATCCAAAGCACAAACAACAAAAGAAAAAGAAATAGATAAATGGGACCTCACCAGAATTAAAAACTTTTGTTTCTCAAAGGACTTTATCATGACAGTAAAAAGACAACCTACACAATGGGATAAAATATTTGGAAATCACATATATGATAAAGGATTAATATCCTATATATATATATATATATACATATATATATGTATATGTGTGTGTATATATATATATATATATATATATATATATACACATATATAATCCTTCAACTTAATAATGAAAAGACAAAAAACCCAATTTTAAAATGAGCAAAAGACTTGGACAGATATCTCTCCAAAGAAGCTATGCAAATGGCCAGAAAGCACAAAAAAAGAACTCAACATCATTAGTCATCAGGGGAATATGATTCAAAACCACAATGAGATAACTTTTCATACCACTGGAATGGCTGCTATTAAAAAATGGAAAATAACAAGTATTGGAGAGGATGCAGAGAAATAACACTCATTCGTTGCTGGAACAATGTAAAATGGTGCAGCCATTGTGAAAGAGAGTTTGGTGGTTCCTCAGAAAGCTAACTTTCAGACTAACATATGATCTGGCAACCCTACTTCAAGGAATGTATCCATAAGTATTGAAAGCAAGGACTCAGATATTTTCACACTGATATTCATACCTGCGTAATTCACAATTGCCAAAAGATGGAAGAAACCCATGTGTTTATCAACCAATCCACTGAATGGACAAATAAAATGTGGTATAAACATACAATGGAATATTATTCAGCCATTAAGAGGAATGAAGTCCTGACATGTGGCAACATGGTTGAACCTTGAAGACATCAAGTTGAATGAAATAAGCCAGACACAAAAGGACAAATATTGAATGATCTCACTGATTTGAAACAATCTGAAACTCACAGAGTCAGAATCTAGAATACAGGTTACCAGGGGATGGGGTTAAGGTATAGGGAATGGGAAGGTAAGGCATAAAATGTATAGGGTTCTTATTTGGATTGATGGAAATATTTTGGTAATGGATACTGATGATGGTAGCACAATATTGTGGACACAATAAACTGCACTGAAATATATATCTGCATATGATTAAAAGGGGAAATGTTAGACTGTATATATAGTAACAGAAAAAAATTTGTTTTAATCCAAGGAAATACACTACACAAATGGTGAATCCTGGGTTAAACCCTGGACTTTAGATTAATGGTGCAGTTGTGAAAGTGTGCTATCATCAATTGTAATGGGTATTCCACACCAATGCAAGGTGTTGGTGGTAGGGTGGTATGTGAGAATCCTGTATTTTATGCATGATTGTTCTGTAAACCCATAACTTCTCTAATAAAAAAAAATTAAGGTGAGTTTTCTACTCTGGGCTCATAACTTTGAGACTGAGGAAAAATACCCAGATGAGGTTATTACATTTTTTAAAGAGCCAAGTGTAATTATTAACTTTATAATCCAATTAGGAAACAATATGATAGAAAATAAATATTTTTAAAGACTTTAATTTAAAGAAAAACAACTTCAGTATAGATAAGACTTAATTAATGGCCACCAGAGTATTGCTGATAAACCAAAAATCTGTAATAAACTGTCAGAATAGAGCACCATGGCTACAAAAATGTGAGCAGAAATTAGAGTGTTTATGGGTGAGATGGGGAGTATTCCTTGTCTGTCTCATGACTCCTTTACAAATCTTTACTTAATGGCTTATTTGCCCAAATTAAATATTGCATATGTTCATCAGTAAACAACTATTGATGTAATTTGGTCATAAATAAAAATTTTCCATATATTTTATTAATTAATACAAATATGCTATTACTTTTCTAATGTTAAATATTAGATAGATAGACAATTATAGGAGGTAGGTGTTCCGGTTTGCTAATGCTGCCGTTTTGGCAAAACACCAGAAATGGATTGTTTTTATAAAAGGGGGTTTATTTGGTTACAAAGTTACAGCCTTAAGGCCATAAAGTGTCCAAGGTAAGGCATCAACAATTGGATACCTTCACTGAAGGATGGCCATCAACATCTGGAAAACCTCATTAGCTCAGAAAGCATGTGGCTGGCATCTGCCTGCTCCCAGGTTGCATTTCAAAATGGCATTCTCCAAAATGTTGCTCTTGCATTCTGTCTTCTCTTAGTTGCAGCTCCTCTTCAAAATGTCACTCTCTGTTGCTCTGAGGTCCCTCTGTTCATGTGTCTTTTTATAGGACTCCAGTGAACTAATCAAGAACCACCCTGAATGGGTGGGGCCACATTTCCATGGAAACATTCAATCAAGAGGTCACAGCCTAATCAAAGGTGTCACTCACATTTGGATGGGTCACATCTCCATGGAAACAATCAGAAGTTTCCAACCTAATCAACACTAATACCTCTGCCCCCACAAGACTGCATCAAAGAACATGGCATTTGAGACATAATACATCCAAACTGGCACATTCCACCCTCTGGACCCCAAAATATATGATCTTTCCATATACAAAATACATTCATCCCATCACAATATCACAAAAACTTAAATCATTTCAGTAACAATAGGTAAGTACAAGATCCCATCAAAAATCAGTCATGGGTATGGTCTGTCCTAAAGCAAAATTCCCCTCTGGCTGTGGACCTCTGAAACCTAGAATAAGTTATCTGCTGCCAATATACAAAGGAGGGACAGTCATAGGATAAATGCACCCATTGCTATAAGGAGAAACTGAAAGGAAAACACGGTTCACAGGACCAAATCAATTCCTGAAACCCACAGGGTAAACTCCATTAGATTTCAGAGTCTGAGAGTCATTTCTAAAACAACATTTTATCCTTGGGGCTTGAGAGAGCACAGCCCCACACTTTCCAAAGGCTTACACTGCAGCCCTTTCCTCCCCAAACACTGGGTTGAGTGCTCCAACATATTCACACATTGGGGAGACCACCTTCTTCTCAGCCCCACCCTTTTCAAACATTGGAGTGCCATCCAGACTCAGCCTCTCCAGGGTAAAGGCTCTCCCCTTTCTGAACAGTGGGGAGGCAGCCAAGCTCTCCCCAATCACTGAGGAATGTGTTCTACCTTCTCTGGGCCTGGGGTGGCAGCACTCTTTCTGAGCATCAAGGTGGAAGGCCCACCCTCAACCTCCGGGGCAAACTCACCCTTTCCGTGTGCCTGGGATGCTCTGCATTACTTGCCTGAGATTTCTTAACTCCAGATCTCAATTTCCATGATTCTGTCCTTGAAGAAATTTTCTGTTCAATTTGTTTCTTCTGTGTCTCTTCCAGTCCAGACTGGCAGCGGCTCTGTATATACAGACCTCGCAAGTATCTGGTTGGCTTGCATGAAGCACACAGGGGTCAAAATCGTCAGACAACAGGAGTTTCCACAAATCCTTTCTGTATAACTCCATCTCCAATCCTGGCTTGTACTGAAATGGTGGTCAGGTTTCATGTTTGGTTAAATCCTCACGTGGGGCTGTAGCTTCTGGGGTCTCACTTTTTGGAAACACAGAATTTTCCAGACCATCAATTTCTGGTTCCTTTGCACCCAAGAGTTCAGTTCTAAGTTTACCTCTCTCTCTGCTCTCGTTTTACTATAAGCTGCAAGGAGAAGCCAGGCCACACTTTTGATATTTAGTGTAGAAATCTCTTCAGCTAAGTACCCCAGCTCATCGTTTTCAAATTCTGCCTTCCATCCAACACCAGGACTCAATTTTGCCAAATTTTCTGCCAATTCTCTTTAAATAAGGATCACCTTTCTTCCAGTTGGCAATGACACATTCATCACTTCTGCTCAAGGCCTCATCAGAAGTATCTTTAGAGTCTATATTTCCACAGTCTCTTCAAAGCAGTCTAGTCCTTTTCTATCAAACTCCTCACAATTCTTCCAGAATTTTCCCCTTATCCATTTAAAAAGCCATTCCAACATATTTGGCATTTGCAAACTCAGCAGCACCCCACTTCTGGTACCAAAATCTGTTCCAGTTTGCTAATGGTGCTGTTTTGCAAAGCACCAGAAATGGATTGGCTTTTACAAAAGGAAGTTTATTCGGTTACAAAGTTACAGTCTTAAGGCCATAAAGTGTCCAAGGTAAGGCATCAACAATAGGGTACCTTCACTGAAGGATGTCTATCAGCATCTGGAAAACCTCTGTTAGCTTGGAAGGCATGTGGCTGGCATCTGCTTGCTCCCAGGTTGCATTTCAAAATGGCATTCTCCAAAATGTTGCTCTTGGGGTGTTCTGTCCTCTCTTAGCTGCAGGTTCTCTTCAAAATGTCACTCTCAGTTGCTCTGAGGTCCCTCTGTTTGTGTGCTTTTTTTATAGGACTCCAGTGAACTGATCAAGACCCACCCTGAATGAGTGGAGCCACATTTCAGTGGAAACATTCAATCAAGAGGTCACACCCTAATCAAAGGTGTCACTCACATTTGGGTGGGTCACATCTCCATGGAAACACTCAATCAGAAGTTTCCAACCTAATCAACACAAATACATCTGCCTCCACAAGACTACATCAAAGAACATGGCATTTTGGGGGACATAATACATCCAAACCAGCACAGTAGGTTTACATGATTTGCTTTCTTTTTTTTTTTTTTTTTTTTTTTAATCATCATTTTATTGAGATATATTCACATACCACGCAGTCATACAAAACAAATTGTACTTTCGATTGTTTACAGTACCATTACATAGTTGTACATTCATCACCTAAATCAATCCCTGACACCTTCATTAGCACACACACAAAAATAACAAGAATAATAATTAGAGTGAAAAAGAGCAATTGAAGTAAAAAAGAACACTAGGTACCTTTGTCTGTTTGTTTGCTTCCCCTACTTTTCTACACATCGATCCATAAACTAGACAAAGTGGAGTTTGGTCCTTATGGCATTCCCAATCCCACTGTCACCCCTCATAAGCTACATTTTTATACAACTGTCTTTGAGATTCATGGGTTCTGGGTTGTAGTTTAATAGTTTCAGGTATCCACCACCAGCTACCCCAATTCTTTAGAACCTAAAAAAGGTTGTCTAAAGTGTGCGTAAGAGTGCCCACCAGAGTGATCTCTCGGCTCGTTTTGGAATCTCTCTGCCACTGAAGCTTATTTCATTTCCTTTCACATCCCCCTTTTGGTCAAGAAGATGTTCTCCATCCCACGATGCCGGGTCTACATTCCTCCCCGGGAGTCATATTCCACGTTGCCAGGGAGATTCACTTCCCTGGGTGTCTGATCCCACGTAGGGGGGAGGGCAGTGATTTCACCTTTCAAGTTGGCTTAGCCAGAGAGAGAGGGCCACATCTGAGCAACAAAGAGGCATTCAGGAGGAGACTCTTAGGCACAAATACAGGGAGGCCTAGCCTCTCCTTTGCAGCAACCGTCTTCCCAAGGGTAAAACTTATGGTAGAGGGCTCAACCCATCAAACCACCAGTCCCCTATGTCTGTGGTCATGTTAGCAACCATGGAGGTGGGGTAGGCGAATACCCCTGCATTCTCCACAGGCTCCTCAAGGGGGCACTACATCTTTTTTTTTTTTTTTTTTTTCCTTGTTTGTCTTTTTTCTTTTTTTTTTTTTTTAACTTTCCCTTCTTTTTTCAAATCAACTGTATGAAAAAAAAAGTTAAAAAGAAAACAAACATACAATAAAAGAACATTTCAAAGAGACCATAGCAAGGGAGTAAGAAAAAGACAACTAACCTAAGATAACTGCTTAACTTGCAACATGTTCCTACTTTACCCCAAGAAAGTTACATACTATAGCAACATTTCAGTGAACTTGTTCCTACTACATCCATCAGAAATTAACAGACCATAGTCATTTCTGGGCATCCCCAGAACGTTAAATAGCTTATCTGTTCTTCTTGGATTATTGTTCCCCCTTCCTTAATTGCTCTCTACTGCTAGTTCCCCTACATTCTACATTATAAACCATTTGTTTTACATTTTTCAAAGTTCACATTAGTGGTAGCATATAATATTTCTCTTTTTGTGCCTGGCTTATTTCGCTCAGCATTATGTCTTCAAGGTTCATCCATGTTGTCATATGTTTCACCAGATCGTTCCTTCTTACTGCCGCGTAGTATTCCATCGTGTGTATATACCACATTTTATTTATCCACTCATCTGTTGATGGACATTTGGGTTGTTTCCATCTCTTGGCAATTGTGAATAATGCTGCTATGAACATTGGCGTGCAGATATCTGTTCGTGTCACTGCTTTCCGATCTTGCGGGTATATCCCGAGAAGTGCAATCGCTGGATCGAATGGTAGCTCTATCTCTAGTTTTCTAAGGAACTGCCAGACTGACTTCCAGAGTGGCTGAACCATTATACAGTCCCACCAACAGTGAATAAGAGTTCCAATTTCTCCACATCCCCTCCAGCATTTGTAGTTTCCTGTTTGGTTAATGGCAGCCATTCTAACCGGTGTTAGATGGTATCTCATTGTGGTCTTAATTTGCATCTCTCTAATAGCTAGTGAAGCTGAACATTTTTTCATGTGTTTCTTGGCCATTTGTATTTCCTCTTCAGAGAACTGTCTTTTCATATCTTTTGCCCATTTTATAATTGGGCTGTCTGTACTATTGTCATTGAGTTGTAGGATTTCTTTGTATATGCAAGATATCAGTCTTTTGTCAGATACATGGTTTCCAAAAATTTTTTCCCATTGAGTTGGCTGCCTCTTTACCTTTTTGAGAAATTCCTTTGAGGTGCAGAAACTTCTAAGCTTGAGGAGTTCCCATTTATCTATTTTCTCTTTTGTTGCTTGTGCTTTGGGTGTAAAGTCTAGGAAGTGGCCGCCTAATACAAGGTCTTGAAGATGTTTTCCTACATTATCTTCTAGGAGTTTAATGGTACTTTCTTTTATATTGAGATCTTTGGTCCATTTTGAGTTAATTTTTGTGTAGGGGGTGAGGTAGGGGTCCTCTTTCATTCTTTTGGATATGGATATCCAACTCTCCCAGCCCCATTTGTTGAAAAGACCATTATGGCTCAGTTCGGTGACTTTGGGGGCCTTATCAAAGATCAGTCGGCCATAGATCTGAGGGTCTATCTCTGAATTCTCAATTCGATTCCATTGATCTATATGTCTATCTTTGTGCCAGTACCATGCTGTTTTGGCGACTGTGGCTTTATAATAAGCTTCAAAGTCAGGGAGTGTAAGTCCTCCCACTTCGTTTTTCTTTTTTAAAGTGTCTTTAGCAATTCGAGGCATCTTCCCTTTCCAAATAAATTTGATAACTAGCTTTTCCAAGTCTGCAAAGTAGGTTGTTGGAATTTTGATTGGGATTGCATTGAATCTGTAGATGAGTTTGGGTAGAATTGACATCTTAATGACATTTAGCCTTCCTATCCATGAACATGGAATATTTTTCCATCTTTTAAGGTCCCCTTCTATTTCTTTTAGTAGAGTTATGTAGTTTTCTTTGTATAGGTCTTTTACATCTTTGGTTAAGTTTATTCCTAGGTACTTGATTTTTTTAGTTGCTATTGAAAATGGTATCTTTTTCTTGAGTGTCTCTTCAGTTTGTTCATTTCTAGCATATAGGAACATTACTGACTTATGTGCATTAATCTTGTATCCCGCTACTTTGCTAAATTTGTTTATTAGCTCTAGTAGCTGTATCGTCGATTTCTCAGGGTTTTCTAGATATAAGATCATATCATCTGCAAACAATGACAGTTTTACTTCTTCTTTTCCAATTTGGATGCCTTTTATTTCTTTGTCTTGCCGGATTGCCCTGGCTAGCACTTCCAGCACAATGTTGAATAACAGTGGTGACAGCGGGCATCCTTGTCTTGTTCCTGATCTTAGAGGGAAGGCTTTCAGTCTCTCACCATTGAGTACTATGCTGGCTGTGGGTTTTTCATATATGCTCTTTATCATGTTGAGGAAGTTTCCTTCAATTCCTACCTTTTGAAGTGTTTTTATCAAAAACGGATGTTGGATTTTGTCAAATGCTTTTTCAGCATCTATTGAGATGATCAATTGATTTTTCCCTTTCGAGTTTTTAATGTGTTGTAATACATTGATTGTTTTTCTTATGTTGAACCATCCTTGCATGCCTGGAATGAACCCCACTTGGTCATGGTGTATGATTTTTTTAATGTGTCTTTGGATTCGATTTGCAAGTATTTTGTTGAGGATTTTTGCATCTATATTCATTAGGGAGATTGGCCGGTAGTTTTCCTTTTTTGTAGCATTTTTGCCTGGTTTTGGTATTAGATTGATGTTAGCTTCATAAAATGAGTTAGGTAGTGTTCCATTTTTTTCAATGTTTTGAAAGAGTTTGAGTAAGATTGGTGTCAGTTCTTTCTGGAAAGTTTGGTAGAATTCCCCTGTGAAGCCATCTGGCCCTGGGCATTTATTTGTGGGAAGATTTTTGATGACTGATTGGATCTCTTTGCTTGTGATGGGTTGGTTGAGGTCTTCTATTTCTTCTCTGGTCAGTCTAGGTTGTTCATATGTTTCCAGGAAATTGTCCATTTCTTCTACATTATCCAGTTTGTTGCCATACAGTTGTTCATAATATCCTCTTATAATTTTTTTAATTTCTTCAGGATCTGCAGTTATGTCACCTTTTTCATTCATTATTTTGTTTATATGGGTCTTCTCTCTTTTTGATTTTGTCAGTCTAGCTAGGGGCTTGTCAATCTTGTTGATCTTCTCAAAGAACCAACTTTTGGTGATATTTATCCTCTCTATTGTTTTTTTGTTCTCTATGTCATTTATTTCTGCTTTAATCCTTGTTATTTCTTTTCTTGTACTTGGTTTAGGATTGGTTTGCTGTTCATTTTCTAGCTTCTTCAGTTGATCCATTAGTTCTTTGATTTTGGCTCTTTCTTCCTTTTTAATATATGCGTTTAGTGCTATAAATTTCCCCCTTAGCACTGCTTTTGCTGCATCCCATAGGTTTTGGTATGTTGTGTTCTCATTTTCATTCGTTTCTATATATTTAGCAATTTCTCTTGCTATTTCTTCTTTAACCCACTGATTGTTTAGGAGTGTGTTGTTTAACCTCCAGGTATTTGTGAATTTTCTAAGTCTCTGATGGTTATTGACTTCTAATTGCATTCCATTGTGGTCAGAGAATGTGCTTTGAATAATTTCAATCTTTTTAAATTTATTGAGGCTTGTTTTATGTCCCAGCATATGATCTATTCTGGAGAAAGTTCCGTGAGCACTAGAAAAGTATGTGTATCCTGTTGATTTGGGATGTAATGTCCTGTAGATGTCTGTTAAATCTAATTCATTTATCAGATTGTTTAGGTTTTCAATTTCCTTATTGGTCTTCTGTCTGGTTGATCTATCGATAGGAGAGAGTGATGTGTTGAAGTCTCCCACAATTATTGTGGAAACATCAATTGCTTCCTTTAGTTTTGCCAATGTTTCTCTCATGTATTTTGTGGCACCTTGATTGGGTGCATAGACATTTACGATTGTTATTTCTTCTTGCTGAATTGCCCCTTTTATTAGTATGTAGTGGCCTTCTTTGTCTCTCAAAACATCCCTGCATTTGAAGTCTATTTTATCTGAGATTAATATTGCTACACCTGCTTTCTTTTGGCTGTAGCTTGCATGAAATATTTTTTTCCATCCTTTCACTTTCAGTTTCTTTGTGTCCCTGTGTCTAAGATGAGTCTCTTGTATGCAACATATTGATGGTTCATTTTTTTTGATCCATTCTGCGAATCTATATCTTTTAATTGGGGAGTTTAATCCATTTACATTCAACGTTAAAACCGTGAAGGCATTTCTTGAATCGGCCATCTTATCCTTTGGATTATGTTTGCCATATTTTTCCCTCTCTCTATTAATATCCTTTATTGTACCCATACCGAATCTCTTTAGTACTGAACCTTTCTCCAAGTCTCTCTGTCCTGTCTTTGTTTCTCTGTCTGTAGGGCTCCCTTTAGTATCTCCAGTAGGGCAGGTCTCTTGTTAGCAAATTCTCTCAGCATTTCTTTGTCTGTGAAAAATTTAAGCTCTCCCTCAAATTTGAAGGAGAGCTTTGCTGGATAAAGTATACTTGGCTGGAAATTCCTCTCACTCAGAATTTTAAATATATCGTGCCACTGCCTTCTCGCCTCCATGGTGGCTGCTGAGTAGTCACTACTTAGTCTTATGCTGTTTCCTTTGTATGTGGTGAATTGCTTTTCTCTTGCTGCTTTCAGAACTTGCTCCTTCTCTTCTATGTTTGACAGTGTGATCAGTATATGTCTCGGAGTGGGTTTTTTTGGATTTATTCTATTTGGAGTTCGCTGAGCATTTATGATTTGTGTATTTATGTTGTTTAGAAGATTTGGGAAGTTTTCCCCAACAATTTCTTTGAATACTCTTCCTAGACCTTTACCCTTTTCTTCCCCTTCTGGGACACCAATGAGTCTTATATTCGGACGTTTCATATTATCTATCATATCCCTGAGGTCCATTTCGAGTTTTTCAATTTTTTTCCCCATTCTTTCTTTTATGTTTTCATTTTCCATTCTGTCATCTTCCAGGTCACTGATTCGTTGTTCAACTTCCTCTAGTCTTGTACTATGAGTGTCCAGAATCTTTTTAATTTGGTCAACAGTTTCTTTAATTTCCATAAGATCATCCATTTTTTTATTTAGTCTTGCAATGTCTTCTTTATGCTCTTCTAGGGTCTTCTTGATTTCCTTCATATCCCGTACTAGGGTCTCATTGTTCATCTTTAGTTCTTTGAGTAGCTGCTCTAGGTGTGTCTCTTCTGGTCTTTTGATTTGGGTGCTTGGGCTTGGGTTATCCATATCGTCTGGTTTTTTCATATGCTTTATAATTTTCTGTTGTTTTTGGCCTCGTGGCATTTGCTGACCTTGATAGGGTTCTTTTAGGGTTTGTAGACCAGTTGAAGTCCTTATCTCTAATTTATCAGATCTACAGCTTTGTGGAGTACACTTTCTCTAACTAACCAGCAGGTGGCGTCCACGAGCCACCTGTTCTCCACAAGCCAGATCTCCCCTGCTTAGCCTTTGTGGTGAGTGGGGGAGTGAGTCTTGTGGGGCCCAATTGGTGTCCCAAGCTTGCGTGTGTAGTTGGTGTTGCCTGCCCTGTATGTGGGGCGTGTTTCTGGGCAGTCGGGGAGGGGGGGTGGCCCTAACAATCAAATCTCCCTGATGATCCTAGAGTTTTAAAGCTACTGCAATAGTCTAATCCTTCAGTTCAGTCCTGCCACAGTTTGTCTCTGCCACTGACCCACAAGTCTTTGGTATTGGCGTATGGCTCCTGAGACTTGCAAGTGGGCCCCTCTTCCAGGCTGTGCACCCCGGGTCCTCTGTTGAGGGATGACTGTGCTATGTCGCAGGTGAGTGCCGTCCCCCCAGGGCAGTTCTGGGCTGCTGGGCTGTGTTGGGAGGCTCCCAGTCTGCTCAAATGATGGCTGAATGGGGCTCTGTTAATTCACACTGCTCCCCCTTCCCAGCTCTGGGACATTCAGCTGAGGTTGCAGGGAAGGCTAATGTCCACGCCCAGTTTTGTGGTGTGTGCCTGTTATTTGAAGCACTTCCGTCACACTGGGTTGTCTGGGGCAGCTCTGGGCTATGGGGCTGGCGATGGGCAGGAGTGTTTCCTGTCCACCAGGATGGTGGCTGTGAGCGGACACCCCCCTTTTCTTGGGAAGTTGTGTTGTTTAGTGAATTTTCTCAGCCACTGGATTATTGCCTTTTGTCTCAGAGCTCTCTGAGTTCTGCTCTTGACTTGACGTGCCCAAATTTCAATTCTTTGAAGCTTTCTGTATTGAGCTTCTTAGAGTAATTGTTTTAGAAAAAGCAAAAAGGATTTAAAAAAAAAAAAAAAAAAAAAAAAAAAAACGGCCCTCCTCAGAGATCTAATGGGTTATTGAAATGCTAATAGACAAAGCAACCAGGGCCATTAAGGAAAAGTGCCCAGGGCAGAGAGATCAGCCTTGCTTCGGGATTTGCATATGCGCCTCAAGGCCTGATCTCCGCCCTTCCCCTTTCTGTGTTCACCAGAACTCCAAAAATCCTCTGCTTTTATTTTGGAGTTTTTCGTGTTGTTTTTTTTCTATGCCTGTCTCCTCTCTGCTGGGCTGGCTGCTCTCAGAGTCTCTGGTGTCTGGCCTCAGTCTATCTATGGTTGGAGTTTGAATCAGTAGAATGAGTTTCCGGTAAGAGCAGCCACTGCAATTCTCCCTTCTCCTTCCTGGAGCTGACAGCCCCTCCTCCCCCGGGACTGAGCCTGGCAGGGAGGGGCGCGGGTCCCCTGGCCGCAAAAACTTACAGATTTCGCTGATCTCAGCAGTTCCACGTTTTCATGAGTGTTGTATGAAGTATGCCCAAAGACAGATTGCTCTGTGGTGTCCAGTCCACGCAGTTCCTGGCTTTTTACCTACTTTCCTGGAGGAGTAACTAAAACATACAGCTCACCAGTCTGCCATCTTGCCCCGCCTCTCGATTTGCTTTCTACAATGCCAATAATATTTAACCAATTTTTGCTGTTGCTGTTGTTATTTTTTTAATTTAATTTTATTGAGATTGTTCACGTACCATACAATTATCCAAAGATCCAAAATGCACAATCAATTGCCCAAGGTACCATTATAGAGTTGTGCATCCATCACCAAAATTAATTTTTTTTCCAATTTTTAGAACATTTTCATTACTCCAGAAAAGAAATAAAGACAAAAAATGAAAACTCAATTCTTCCCATACCCCTAACCACCACCCCCCTCCATTAATGACTCATAGTATTGGTACAGTACATTTGTTGCTGTTGATGAAAGAATGTTAAAATACTGTTAACTGTAGTACATAGTTTGCAATAGGTATATTTTTTCCCTATCTACCCCTCTATTATTAACTTCTAGTTGTAGTGTCATACATTTCCTCTAGTTCACAAAAGAGATTTCTAATATTTGTACAGTTAATCACAGACATTGTCCACCACAAGATTCACTGTTTTATACATTCCTATCTTTTAACCTCCAACTCTCCTTCTGGTGACATACGTGACTCTAAGCTTCCCCTTTCCACCACATTCACACACCTTTCAGCACTGTTAGTTATTCTCACAACATGCTACCATGACCTGTGTCCACTTCCAAACACTTATGTTCAACCTAGTTGAACATTCTGCTCATGATAAGCAACTGCCTCCCATTCTTTAGCCTCATTATGTATCCTGTTAACTTATATTTCATGTTTATGTGTTTACTTGTTATAATTAGTTCATATCAGTGAGATCATGCAATATTTGTCCTTATGTGTCTGACTTATTTCACTCAGTGTAGGACCCTCAAGGTTTCTTCATCAACCATTTTTTTTTAAGATGGTTTTGTTCACCCACCATATTATTCATCCCAAGTAAACAATTGATGGTTCCCTATTGTATAGTCACATATTTGTGTATTCACCACGATCACCACTATCTATATAAGGACATCTCCATTTCTTCCACAAAGAAGGAAGAGTCAAAGAAGTTAACGAGACAAAAGAAAAAGAAATAAAGAAAAAAATGACAGCTAAAAAGCAACAAAAGGAAAGACAGAGTTAACCTAAAATAGAATAAAGAGTCAGACAACATCACCAATGTTGAGCCCCATACCCCTCCCTTATGTCCCCCTCTTAAAAGCATTTAGCTGTGGTATATTGCCTTTGTTACATTAAAGGAAGCATAATACAATGTTTCTGTTAACTATAGCCTCTAGTTTGCACTGATGGTAAATTTATCCCCCATACCACCCTATTTTTAACACCTTGCAAGGCTAACATTCATTTGTTCTCCCTCATGTAAAAACATATTTGTACATTTTATCACAATTGTTGAGCACTCTAGGTTTCACTGTGTTATACAGTTCCACTCTTTATCTTCCCTCTTTCCTTCTGGTGTCCCACATGCTCCTAACCTTCCTCTTTCAGCCATACTCACAGTCATCTTTGTTCAGTGTACTTACATTGCCAAGCTACCATCACCCAAAATTGTGCTACAAACCTCTCACTCCTGTTTTTTCCTATCTGGCTGTAGTGCTCCCTTTAGTATTTTGTGTAGCACAGGTATCTTGTTCACAAACTCATTGTCTGTTTGTCAGAGAATGTTTTAAACTCTCCTTCATATTTGAAGGACAGTTTTGCCAGATATAGTATTCTTGGTTGGCCACTTCCTTCCTGCTTCCATGGTTACTACTGAGAAATCCACACATAGTCTTATTAAGCTTCCTTTGTATGTGATGGATCGCTTTTCTCTTGCTGTTTTCAGGATTCTTTGTCTTTGATGTTTGATAATCTGACTATTAAGTGTCTTGGCATAGGTCTATTCAGATCTATTCTGTTTGGAGTATGCTGCACTCCTTGGATCTGTAATTTTATGTCTTTCATAAGAGATGGGAAATTTTCATTGATTATTTCCTCTATTATTGCTTCTGCCCCTTTTCTCTCTTCTTCTCCTGGGACACCCATGACATGTACATTCATGTGCTTCACGTTGTCATTCAATTCCCTGAGATGTGGCTCATATTTTTCCATTCTTTTCCCTATCTGTTCTTTTGTGTGTAGGATTTCAGGTGTCTTGTTCTCCAGTTCCTGAGTGTTTTCTTCTGCCTCTTGAGATCTGCTGTGGTATGTCTCCATTGTGTTTTTCATCTCTTGTGTTGTGCCTTTCATTTCCATAGATTCTGCCAGTTTTTTTTTTCCAAACTTTCTGTTTCTACCTTATGTTTACTCAGTGTTTTCTTCATACCCTTCATCTCTTTTGCTATATCTTCCCTGATCTCATTGATTTGGTTTTTTATTTCATTTAGCATATTTTTTGAAAGTCTTTGATAGATTGATTCATTAAAGTGAAACAATCTCTAAACTGTATCTTGATTTAGGTGTAAGTTTGTTCCTTTGACTGGGCCATATCTTCATTTTTCCTAGTGTAGATTGTAGTCTTCTGTTGTCTAGGCATCTGGTTTCCTTGGTTACCCCAATCAGATTTTCCCAGACCAGCATGCGTTCAGGTGTCAGAATGGGGTTAGATTCAGGGTATATCTTAGAAGAATGATAGACTTTCCTGTGAGGTCTCTAGTTATTGTGCTTTTCCTAACCTGCCCAGCAGGTGGCACCTGTCAGCCTATTGCTCCCAACTGGTGTAACGAGGTGTGGTCACTTCAGTTTCTGTTCTGGCTGTTTTCCCTCAGGCTCTGGGGTCTGGTTCTGAAGGGAAAGCTGGGCCCACCTCCTTACTCTTAGGGAAGATATACCGCCTAGGGAGTTATCATCTGCATTTAAATTGTCTGACTCTGTTATCTCTACCCCTGTCTGGGTCAGAGTGCTGCAAACTGAAAATGGTTGAGTCTTTCTCCTCTAGCCCCTCAAGTCAAGAGAGAGAAAACAGGACAGAAGGCCCCCTTTTGGAGCCAGTACATGGCCCCCCAGTTTCAGTTGTTGGCCAGAGGTACACCTGGTCTTCTGGGCTCCCCCTCCTGGGTCAATGAGTCTTCTGGTCCTTTAAGTTCAGTCATCACTAAAAGCCTCTGTCTGCTTTTGGGGGTTTGTAGCTTGTATTCAGCAGTCCACACTTGTTAATTAAAACCCCAGTTGAAGGTCAGCTGAGCTATATTTACTTGCTCAGAGAATTCTGCTCTCTACCACAGCAAGCTTTTGCAGCTAAACCTGCCGTGGGGGCAGGGGGCTCCTGACACAGTTCCACAGTTTTTACTTACAGATTTTATGCTGTCAGCTCAGGCATTCCTCCCAATCCAGGTTGGTGGACGATGTGTGGACAGTCACGGTTGTCCCCCAGCAGTTATTCCAAATTATTTACTAGTTGTTCCTGGTTGCTTATTAGTTGTTCCAGGGGACAGACAAAATTCCACTCCTCTCTAAGCTGCCATCTTGCCCCTCCTGACTCATTTAACCTATTTAAATATCTAAAACAGAAATCATATTGAAATCAAGAAGCGAAGTACTTTATACTGTATCCAAGTAAAAATTTTTTGATATGTAATTGTGGTATCTTCTATTTAGTAAAACATTTAAAATAGAATATTCTGTAACATATTTTATTATTTTATTATCACACCATAATCATCTTCTCTTCTCAGGAACTAGTTTTCCCCAAATTTATTTTCCCCAAATTTATTTTCCATGTTTTCTCTTATAAATTTGATGTTCCTAATTTTTTTTTACTATTTATACTTTTATAATTAAGGTTTTATTATAATTTGCTTTCTTATAGTAACATGCACACACTAATTTCCTTAACGAATGATTTTTAGATTATTGTTATCACTTAGTTACTGGTTAACTATTAAGAGGGTGATGTAATATAAAAAGCTATTTTAAGATATTTTCTTTGGTTTGTGTTATACAACAGGGTATGACTGCCCCTGCATACTCATCTATTGCTAACTATTCTTGAGATGCTAAGAAAAACACTGAAAAATTAGGGCTGATGCTATTGATAAGTGAAAATATATGCTCATTGTTGCCAGATCCCTAATTTTTTAAAGCTACAAAACCTGTTTTTTATATAAAATCTTCCAATTCAAAAAAAGTATTTTTAAAAACCCAAAGATGTCTTAACAAAATATATCAGGCAGCAAAGGGCTCTTACTTTGCAACTTCTGCGTAGACTGGTGGTAAAAGGCAGAAGCACAAATTTACAACCAAATAGACTAACATTGTTGAAGCCAACCAGAGAGGTGTATATATGTAAGGTTATATTATGCAGACATCTCAAAGGTCATTGACGTATATATCCATATCATGGATACATTTTATCCATGGATACAAGTTATTCTTTTAGTTAATGTTCTTTTATGTTTTTTTATTATTATTTTAACATTAATGTGATGTGAACATAGGCAAAGCTATACCTCACATTTTGTTGTTATGAACAGGAAGAAGATATATAAAAATTTCAAGAGTTTAACGCTGTAATTTTAATTAAGGGTCACATATGCTGGAGTCTCCTGCTTTTAAAGTTCAACATTTGTTTCTATTTTCCTTGCACAGGGCTCAATTTACTGACACAATTAAAATTTGTTCTTTTATTCATTTTCTTTTACTTTATTTATTTTTGTATGATCTTCATAAAAAAGGCCATAGGGCTAAACTTGCTTCTTATTAGTTGGAGAAGCTCCACCCTCAGCATTCATTCCAGCCAATGTACTACCTGGACACATTCTTAACCACTTTTGGTTCTAGTAATTTTATTAACTAAAGGATAGCTATTGTTTTGATTTCACTAGTTTTTTTTTTTTAATTTTTAGGACACAATATAGAATCTTTAAAATTTTTATTACATTACTTTATATAGATCACATTTCTTGCATTTTATATTTATAGCTGCATTGGAAAAGTATATAAATAATATTTTTTTATTCTACTGATTCTTTTCTATTCTGTTTTTAGAAGAATACTCTGTGGAATCTTTATAACGAATTGTCAATATTTATAACGAAGCAGGTTTACAGTTAGAAGGTTGAGATGTTTACACTGAAGAGTTTTTAAAGAGCAGGAGCTGACTTCCCCCATTTACACAGCCATGTGGTGCAAGCAGTTAGATGTCATGTTCAGAATCATCTCTTCCAAAGACACGCTCAGCATAAACACTTCCAGTAAACAGCTAGATAAAAGACACAACTGGTCTTTTATTTAATCCTTCATTCTGGACCATCCAGTCAAAATGTGTAGCTGTGCCACACAGAAGTTCCACTCAGTCCTTCTTTCATATATCAACACTCCCTTCGTCACCAAAAGCACATGACAATTTGACTTAAATCCAAGCCTGTTCTTTATTTCCACAATTTTTAATATTATGGGAAAGATGGATGTGGTAGGCATAAGTGAAATCTTTATTTTATATCCCAAATACTGTTTCTTTCTCTAAATAGTGGAGCTGCCAAGATGGCACTAGAAGAAGTTTTTTTGTAATGTAGCATGAGGATTACCTCTTCTACAGAAATTTATTTGTGAAGTAAGAGGTGAGAGTTAGATGCTCAGCCCCTTCAATGTAGATATGCCCTGTTCATGCCCATTCCAAACATATTTTGGCAAGCAGAGGCAAAACCAATACAGTTAAAGTGAAAAAGGTACAAAAGAACTTCTAATCAAAAAGACGTCTGAATCCCAATTATGAATACCTGGCTTGGTGATAAAACCTAAATTAATTTCTTTCTTAAATTGTGAAATACTGTAAATATTATCAAGGGACAAAAATAATATAAAATATAGCCAGCTAATCATCACCCAGATTTAACAAATGAGTATTGTCCAAATTTTCTTCAAATTTTTGTTATTTAAGGAAATAAAATGTTAGATACACCTAAGCCTTATTCTCCCATTGCATTCCTGCCTCTCCCTCCTAGAGATAAACAGTGTCTTGAAGTTGGGGAGATTCTTTATATTTTAATTTTGTATACTTATATCCAGTATGGCATGTTTCATTTTGAGCAAAGGATATTAACTGGCAATTCCCAGAAAGGCCAATTAAAAGAAGATTTTCAATGTCACTCCTGATGAAGGAATGCAAATAAAATAACAGAGAGATATCCCATCATCCATTAGACTGAAAAAAAATAAAAGACAACACAAAGTGTTGGTGAAGATGAGGGTAAACAGGTAGGTGTAAACTGGTAACATGTCTTTCGAGAGCAACTTAGCAATTTTTTGGTAAAGTTGAAGACAACCCTATGTTATGGCCTAAAAATTCCCCTTCTAGGTACTTTCTGAAGAAAAGGTGTCACACATGTAAAAGGATACTATTAATAAATACACAGTCAACACTTGTATAGCACCTCTTATGCGCCAGGTACCGTTTTAAGGCCTTCATACATTTCTACTCAATTTTCCCATAAACACCTACTTCTTAGGAAACATGCCCATTTTACAGATGAGTGAACTGAGGCACAGAGGTTTACGACTTGCCAAAGTCACATATCTAGTAGTGACAGGACCATCAACCCAAGCAATCCAGCTCTGGAGTCTGTTTTGTTAACCACTATGCAGTACAGTTCATGAAAGCACTGTGTGTGAGAGCACAAGTGTGGAAGTCATCCAAGAGATCATCAAGAGAGGAAGGAACATATATCCAAGTAGTATATCCACACAGTGCAGCATAGCACAGCCTTTAAAATGCACAAATCAGGACTGCACACAGCAGCTTGTAATCATTTCAAAGACATAACATGGAATACAAGGTCAAGTTGCAAAAAGATTTGCATTATGAAACATAAAATCATCTTTATGATTTATTTCCAAAGCTAAAATAGCTAAGGTAATCTTAGGCTATATAAATAAATATAGAATCAAGAGCAAGAAAGTGATCCTTTTCTTTCCCCTGGAGTTAAGGTCTAATAACACCTAGAACCTGTGTCAATTCAGGTAGGAGATTGATCAACTAAACTGGGTCTAGAAGGGAGTAGCTGGAACAATGAAGGATTTTGTGGCTGTTTGGAGCACGCATGCAAATTCTCTCAAATGAGGGCATAAATCTGCTTGTGTGCAACAAAGGAAAATGGTCTCCATCACTCCTCTCTTTAGGCTTCCCATCAAGTTTGTGGGCACACAACTAGGACCAGACTTACCTTTTCTACTTATAACAACCATCCTCATACAAAACATAGAAACCTATGTAGTAATCCAAAAAAAGAGAAAAAAAATCTGGCTAATTTTACATGATCAAAAATGTGAACATATGATGAAAAATAAAACTGAATAGTTTTCATACTCTATAGTCTTAGAAGGTATGTTGACCAAGGAATTTCTCTTCTACAGAAATAAATGAACAACAAAAAAGTATTCTTCTTAAGAATATATATTTAAGGGGATATTCTAGTACCAAAAACAATGATCTCTGTCCACAGGCACAGCATTGGTCTCTTCCTCATCCCCCAAATGAGTATTCCCTGTGTAATGAACAGAGGAAGCCTGTCCAAGGACCACAATGATGACATCAGTTCATCCAGGCCGTCAGCCTCCACAGAGCACAGTTACTCTTCATGGAGAAGCAATTAATATTTTAAAATATGTATGTTGGAAAAAACAAAACTAATCTAGACAAATCTTTAAAATTCAAGAAATTAAACTTGACACACATTGTGTAAATGCTATTTTTCATGGAAACTTAAAGGACAAATAAGAAGGGGTATATTAAATTTTAATTACGTTCAATCTTAGCTATTGAAAATGCTTTAGGTTTGGGTGTGGTGACTCTTTTTGAAAGACTTTTTGGCACTCCAGCACAGACCTGTGCTATGATTTCTTTCCAACACTGGACACACCTTGTTCAAAAGACAAATGACTCATATGAGGCCAAAATCCAAGATGTGATATTCAACATTTAACTTGCTAATGATATCCCAGATGTAGCTACAATTTCTACTATGGGCATAATATTAGATAAAGGATTAAAAACTATGGCTTCTATATTTCACTAGAATAAGTTTTGCAGGAATAGTAAAAATACAGTGTAAAGAGTGTCAGATAAGGTAATGAGGAGAAAGGCCACAGAAGGATTGGGAAAAGTGTGCCAACATCAATAAACATTACTCAATATTTGTACCACTTAACAAAAATAAGCTATGCATAGAAGGTGAAAATGGTTAGATAAGAAAGAAGAAAACAAAGGCAACTCATGTAAGAATTAACTAATCAAATCAGTACTACAATGATAAAAATAACAAGTGGCACATAATATTCAACATCAACTACCTTATTAATTTTCACTGAAAAAAGACCAAGGAGTTATTTCTTCTATCAAAGTCCCTAGACAAATTTATGCATGTTTTAATGTATCATACAAGTTTCGTAAAGGATATTTTTGTTTGTTTTTAAACACCTTAATCGGCATAAAAAAATAGTGTTATATATATAATTCACACATTCTTTCAAAAAAAATTTTGTGAATACTTAGACGTTTTGTTCAAATATGAGAAAAGTTCCTTTTTGGTTTTTGATGCACTCATAATGCAGTAATGAGGCAGAAACCTAAACCAATATTTCTGTTTAACAGTGAAATAATGCTATCACAGAGTTATATAGGGGTCGGTTTTCTCCTGGCGTTCAGTCTTCCTTCAGAGGGAAAAAAAAAAAAAAGATTTTAATCCTATCTAGTCCTGCTAGTAAAAAAAAAAGAAAAAAAAGTTATCCAACAGACCCCAGGTACACTGAAGTGTGATAATGCAATGATCTTCCATGCATATATGATTTTAAAAGAATCCTAGGGAGAGGAAAATACTTATACTCTAAATGATGGGATTTTAGTTACAAAAATCAAGATTGAAAGAATACTTCCTGGTTTTATTTGCTTTTATAACCTCCCTCAAGTCAGAATATGTAGGGAACTGCCTATTTTGTACCTGAATCTAGGTCAACCTATGTTTGCACTTTTTCCACATAAATGGAAACAAAAATTAGTTTCTGTGCCTGAAATGTTGACTTAAAAAAACTTGTGGTACAAAAGTCCTACTGTGAATTATACAACTAAAGGAAGTAAGTGTTGGCTAGTTAATGTTGTTGAATATGTGCATATGTAAATGATATAAAAGCATGATAGATGAAGGATGGGATAAAGTGGAGTCAATTATTACAACGCTATTTTAGAGTTTAGTTTTTAGGATTCCACTTTCAAAACCAGTTATTTTTCAAATCATACCCAAATTCTGTTTCCTATCTACTACTTCCTGGCCCTACATTAAAGACTAAAACAAACAAACAAAATTGAAAATTTAATGAATTCATTTAATAAATATGCATTGTGTGCTTATTATTATTGACTAGGCACTGGGCTGGGCAGTGAGTATACAGTGGTGATTAAAATGGCACAGTTCCTTCCCCTAAGGAGTGTATAGTCTCAAGAAAGAAACAGAAATAAACAAGTTAAGTAACTACAAAATGTCAAGTACTATAGAGGAAAGAGAAAATGAACTGAGAGAATATTGTGTGCTGGGGAGGATGGAGTGTTAAATAGAATGAAACAGAGTGAAGAGGAAAGGCCTCCCCAAGAAGGCGACATTTAACCTGATCCCTGATGTGAGAGAAGGAATCTGCAATGTGAAGAGCCAAGGATTAGGGAGAAGAGCATTCGAAGCAGAGGCCACCGCACCTATAGAGGTTCCAGGGCAGGGAACCCTCAGGAACAAAGGGAAGGCTGTTGTGGCTGGAGCACAGGTAGCAAGGGGGAGAGTGCTGGGGTCAGGAAGAGGAGACTGGAGAGGTGGGCTGGAGCCAACCATGCACGGTCTTACAGGCCATGGTAAGAAGTCTGAGATGAATCTGAAGAGCAATGGGAAGCCATTAAAGTGTTTCAACAGAGGAAGTACATAGAATTTTTTTCTTTTCTTTTTTTATTGAACTATATTCACATACCATACAATCATTCAAAATGTAAAACAGTCATTCACAGTATTATCATATAGTTGTGCATTCATAACCACAATGAATTTCTGGACATTTTCATTACTCCAAAAATAAAAATAAAAGTAAAAAGAACACTCAAAACATCCCATACCCCTCCTCCCCGAATTATTCAGTTACTTTTTGTCCCCATTTTTCTACTCATTTGTCCATACACTAGGTAAAGGGATTATGAGCCATAAGGTTTTCACAATCACATGGTCATACCATATAAGCTATATAGTTATATGCTTGCCTTCAAGAATCAAGGATACTGGATTGCAGTTCAACAATTTCACATATTTCCTTCTAACTATTTTAATAAACTAAAAACTAAAAAGGAATATCCATATAATGCATAAGAGTTACCTCCAGAATGACCTCTTGACTCCATTTGAGATCTCTCAGTCACTGAAACTTTAGCATGGTATTTTAAAAAGACAACACTGGCTTCCAAATGGAGAACAAATCTGAAGGCAATTGGAGGCAAAGGGGGCAGACCAATAAGAAGCCTACTTCATAAGTCACATAGACATGATGGTGGGTTGAACAAAAGATAATGGATGGATTTGGAAAATAGTAGATGACATTACTTGGAGCCATGGTATGATTTGGAGGAAGTATCACCAAACCTTGCTGACAGACTGGATAAAGTGACTAAGGCAAAGGGAAGGATGGAGAATGCTTCAGAAATTCCATGAATGATCCCCCAGATTATTGAGATATGGACTGTGACAGGAACAGGTTTGGAGAGGACATTAAAAATTCTGTTTGTACATGTTAAGTATGAGATTTCTCTGAAATATCCAAGAGGAGTTGTCAAGGGGCAACAAAGTACACAAGACAAGAGCTTCAAAGACACATTTATGGGTTGTGAGCACACAAATTATACGAACAGTTATGGCTACTGATGAAATCACTAATGGAGAGAGTGTGGAGCAATATTTCTATAACTTAAGTATGCAGCAAAATTGCCTGAGGAGATTCTCATTCAGAAGGTGTGTGGTGGGGCCTTGGAATCTATATTTTTACTAAACTCCCTGGGTGAGACTCATCCCTGTACCATTTTCCTAAATACAAATATAGAGACAGAAAAAAGTGAGCCCAGTAGTGAGCCAAGAAACACTAACAGTTATTTTTTTCCAGTTTGAGAAGCTGGAGCCAGGACCAAGCAGGAGAAAGAGGGTCTGTGTAATTTGTACCATCAACAAGAGAAAGCAAAAGGTATCTTACTATTATTAGTTATTGCTAGCAACAATCTGGTGAGAGCTACTTTGAGCAAGTTCCTATAACACAGAGTCAAAAACAGCCCTTAGAACAATAGGTTGTGACAAGGAATCAATCCTGTTCAATGAATTTTTTGTTGCTATAAGGAAAAAAAATGGTATACCATAGCTGGAACAGCTTGGCTGGTGCTTTTTAAGTTGAACTATTCATATTGCTATACACAAATCAGGAGAGTGCATCATGGGATTAGTGCTGGCCATATTGAACTGAATGAGATCTTGACCAACACACTTCATATTACTGAGGGCAGGAAATGAGTTATACCACTACCCTCTCTCCTTCCTGTTATATGCAGCTAGCCTCAAGATCTAGTATTTCAGCTCTTAAAACACTAGGCTAAGAAAAGCAGAGTCAGACAAATTATGAGGCTGGTTCATTTCTGTCACTTTTTCTCGCTCTACATTTTGTTAACATTTCTTTCCTGGCACTCCATCTACAAACTATTGTAACTGCTTAGAACTGCCACCCACCATTCAGTCCTCACCTCTATCAGACAAACCAAGCTTTCTACATTTGATCACCTCTCAAAGCCTGCTGTATTTCACCAAGGCTTATGTAATATAACGAGATGATCCATATAATTATTACATGCTGATGGGTTGCCTATCACTTACAAATTTTCATTTTAACAGGAGCTTTCCTGGAGACAAATACTAATTTGAAGGAGTAAAGCTAATGTTAGAACACTTCTATATCATCACCAAGGTATAAGTGCAGAGAAGATAATTGTAACAATCTTCTGTCAATACACTGCAGATTGCTGTTTATTTCACCTGTAAAGTCCTGACAGACACTTGAAGATTTTGAGTTAAGCAGCTGGGAGCAAGCAACTCTTTAAAAAGATTGCCAAGAGATTATAAACTGCTTCAGAAAGCTGATTTCATGTTACGTGATAGCTGAAAGAAGTCTTGAACACAAACAAGTACATCTATGAGTCTGCCTTATAAAAAAAATCTACACAGATCCAAAGATTTAATTTAATAGAGAAGCTAATTTATCTGCATCTTTGAGAAAATCTGCACTTTTCTTCCATACATGAATTTTCAAATTCTTCCATTCCTTTGTAAAAGTTGGTTATTTTCAAAAGTTAAAGATGAAAATATTCCACGTTTTATATTTGATGCCTCCTCTTTCCAATCTCCTATTATTTTCATTATATATATTATTTTTCCAGATTTATTTTCCATAATTTGCGTTACTACTGCAGGAACATCTGGGAACTATTACAAATTTTGAGCATCCCTCACACACAGCCCCCAATATTCACTCCTTGCTGCAATCTGCTGGCCAAAGTCCACTCTCTTAAGTTATCCAATGGGATGAATTATGGAAAAACACAAGATTTTTTTTAAAAAGCACCTTTCTAAGATTTTTAATAAAGGTTCATGGTCAGCTAAGGCTATTAAATGGCAGCACATTTAATGAGTGCTTAAATAATATTATAAACAGCCTAATAATTAGACCCCTACACCACAAAAAAAAAATGTCAAAGTAACAGTCATAATTTCCGGCAACACTGGTTACAGGTGCTCTGGTTTAGCAGTTTTGTTTTCTTTTTCCTTCCCTCCCTAACTTGATTAAGCCAGAAATAATGAGCAAATGTGAACCCTTCCTGGAACACATCATTTAATTTCTTTTCAAAAATGACAGAAATACTAAATTGCAATTGCACAGGGGTATCCAACAGTTTCTTGGCAAGGTACTGAGATAGAATTTAAGAAATACAAAATATTCCATCAATTATCAACTAAGGATGAGATGTACAATGAAGCTCCTCTCATTGGTATTTACCTTCATGGTTTGATTTTGATAAATGCAGCCCAAAACATTATGTAGACAGTTTTCCCAAAGAGCTAATGCAGTAGATGTCACAAACCTAAGCATGCCAGACAAAAACATGCAGTCTGAAGAGAAGTTATTGGTCAGGGATGGGCTGATGAGAAAATGTCATTGCAAAAGTCTGTTCACTTTTAAAGGCAAGCTTACTTATAAGTGTGAGAGGCTACTAAAAAGTAGGAAATATGAGATTACTATCGTAACCTGACATAGTCCCTGGAACACTAGCATAATGGGATGGTGGCTGCTGTCGATATGAGTTAACAACCTGTTTTTGAAAGTTAGTAATTGCATAGTGCTCAGAGAAGCTGAGCTAAGAGGTGGCTCCAGGATGGACCTTATTTGTGATTGCTTCTCATCATGTCACTTCTCTAACAGAAACCTTCCAATGCCTGGAAAGTAAAGCCTCAAATTCTAAATCAAGCATTCAAGGTCTCCCATAAGTTGTTCTGACTGCCTTTCCAAGCTTTTGACCCAACATCCTAATTCAGACAATGCATATCAGTTATCTGGAGTTCCTTAACTATGTCCTCTGCTTTCCTAAACCCAAGAGCACTGATACATTTTCTTTGCTCAGTTAATGCATTCTCCCCACTGACAGGCACACTTCCAACTCTGTTCAAATTTGATCTATCCAACTAAAGCCTTAAGAAATTTCCAGGAAAGGGGAAAAGGAGCTGCTACATATGGCACATATCCATATAAAATGATGCACATTGATACACATATGTATGGGTATAGTATAGTGATCAAAAAAGAATCAAATACACATGGGTCCAAATCTTAGTCCTTCTGCTTAATAGTTATGGTACCTTGGACATATCTGATTATATTCTGTGCGATTCATTTTACTCAGCCATAAAATGGAAGATAATAATGCCCACCTATAGCACTACTGTGACAGTGAAATAAAATGGCATACATTAAGTATCTGGAATATAAATAAAATAAAAATACTACTACTATTATTATTATCAATACCATTACCTCTCTAAGAACTACAAAATAAAATGAAAAAAATATGAAAATCCTTAATATGACTACTTAGAATTTATTTTAATTGAATTAAATTTCAAAATTAAACATATACTACATAACATTTGGGAAAATGAAGGGATAAAATAAATCAAAGCAACACAATTTAACAATTGAAATTGACAAACAAAGCTAAATCTTGGAAGGAAGTAGAAAAAGGCCATTCCTCCTCTGATGAGAAGAATCAGTGCTTCCATAATCAAAATAACTTTATATCACATATTTTAAAAGTTTAAATAAACCTAACAAAACATTCTAGTTTACTCCCATATTGTCATATCTTCTTTGTTTTTCTGAATGAATATTGTTTGTTCTTTTCTTTTCAAATCTTCTTTCAGATTAATAACTTACCTTTTTACGATCCTTCTCTTGCTTTCAAAATGCATACAGGGACCACTTCTCAAATGTATATAACTTATGAGTACCAGAGCTTTTCCTCTTGCGGATTTCAAAACAATTTCTGGAAAGATGGCAGGAGGGGGGCATCTTGGGTTCCACTCCTGAGTAGAGAACCCATGGAAGTGAGGCCGAAGTCATCACCCCTTTTGCTGGTAATATTCCTCTCCCTTCCTCCTGTATGCAGACTGGGAGTGCGGGAACAAATGCCTTGTTTCAAACATGTCTGGGTCTTATTTCCACAACACCTTCCCCATGCCATTCTCCACCTGAAAGCTGAAGTACGCTTAATGTAGGGTAAGGAATCACTCACACGCAATTGGTCAATGGATACTCCTACAATTTGTTCCAGTCTGTCCACAAAAGATTTAACACACAATCAACTACAGTTAAGGGTACTTAGCCCAAAGGACTGAAGTGGGGAAAAAAGTGTAAATGTGCAATAGAGAATGTGTGACAAATACACTACGCTATATAGCTGATTTCAACACTTCCCTTGTTTTCTCTTGTATAAATCTATCTGTACAAATCTCCCTTGCATTCCTTAGATTATAATTTCTTGAGGACAGATCATGACTACATTGGGGTTTGTTAGCCAGTTTGTGTAGTTCTTTGATGTCTCACTGAATCTATAAAATGACTATGATTTCAAGAGGTATTTATTAAACACATGCCTTTGACTTTCCATAATTACCCTCAAAGAAATGGTATAAAGGTGATCTTCAGAATAAGACCCTAATTAACATTTAGGACTAGACCCTAAACAACTCTTTCGGCAAACACTATATTTTTAAAACTTATACAAAACAGCATTTCAATGCTGTTTTAAACCACTTACTTTAGTCCTCTAATTCCATTTTAAACTTCAGTGGTAAACAATCTTCAAGTTGCTTCCTCTTTCACAGCCACCATTGACGCAGACTACAGCTAGAAGAGAGGCCTCTAAGGATTAGGCAGTGCGTATTATAGGTAACTTGGCAGCCACTTGTAAACGCCAAAGAGAATAAATCAAATATCAGTGACCGATTGTGAAGCTGAATTGCTTCCTTTTTTCCAGGTTCTCACAAAACTGTTTGAAATCAGCTTCCCTTCTCCCAACAGCAGCCAATTCTGACGGAAGTCTGTTCTCTCAGACTTGCTTCTATTTAGGAGAAACTGCTTATATTGTTGTACTCAAGCCTATTAATAACCTAGAAAAGAGTTGCACATGCTGAATTTCTAAACAGAAACATAAATATTTTCCTGAGGTATTTTCAATATGTTTCTTTAGCCTCTGAAATTTATCTTTACCTCAAGAATATGAATTTAACAATAAATTCACAAAAATGTCATTGAAAATATAAAAAGGATATATTTCCTACAGTTACATGGTCAGGATTATCACAATTTCTTATGTATTTTTTTTTCTGAATTTTCCCTAAGGTTTATATAAATGGTATATAAAAAGTAGTATTGAATTGATATTTTTATATAAATATAAATATTAAAATATAAAAGTTACATTGATTCATGCCTTTACAGGTGTATTTGAAGTATCATTGAAAAATACACTTTATACCTGATTAGATTATTTTCCTATTTCTTCACCAGAATAAGAAAGGATTCACTGGAGATGTTATGAGGTTTTATTCTTTAAAATATGAAATAGTTTCTTATCATAATGCATAGTGAATGTGCTAGTTTCTAAGGGGCATCACTACAAAAAAAAAAAAAAAAATCTGAAACCCCACTGACCTTACACAGAGAGAATACTGAGTTTTCTATGAGCAGTTGTATATAACTGAATACTCTGGCCTTCTCGGATAAGACCAGTTACCACATTTATCAGAAAAATGTTTATTAAACATGAAAATGTATTTGTGGAATTAAACTTCTTATCCTAGAAAAAAATCTATCAGAAATGTTTGTGTGCTGTTACTCCCCAAATATCAGTTGTGCTCAGGTCTGGAGATTCTTCTCCCTTTTTTCCATGTCTGCACCAGTGGTAGCTCTCCACTACTCACCACCAACCTTAACCAGTGGAACCACCCCTGAAGCCAACACAGAACAATGCTTTTTGCATAGCTAATCCTGCCAGACACAGCCCATTCCTCTTCCTTTACTAATGTCTATATTTTAATTATATGGAGATTCTACCTGGTGAAGGCTTCTCATCTTTCAAGACAGCTTAAGCATTCTCATCTTCATAAAGATTTTGTTGACTTCACCCCTCACCTTGGATAAAATTCTTAACTTCCTTTTTTATGTTCCCACTGTATGCTGTAAAGATTTCTATCATATGCTTAAAACACTCTACTGCATTCATTTATTTACACTTATCCCCATTTTAGTAGACTATAAATTGCTTGAGGGTCCAAACTATATCTTATTTATCTTTATGTCTGCAGTTCCTAGCAAACAGCCTTATATATTACATATGACACTAAATATTTTCTGAATGGAAACACTGGATGACTACTGTATACAATGAGATAAATTTAAATTTTGCCTCCACAAAAATTTCGGAAAAGGTCTTCTTCTCGTTGTTACCTAGAGAATAAACTGAATTTTCGCTATCCTGAATAAAGAATCAAACAAGAGGTGGTATACAGACTGCCTTGCCCTCACCTGGCTTTTCCATATTCACACTAGTCTTCAATAGTAATCCTGACAAACACTAGTCCTTAAGAGTTTAAGGTTGCTCGGGTATGGGTTGTTTGTACAATATACAGCTATTTTTTAAGGGGTTTCATGAGTAACCTCATGGGTTAACAGTAATGATGACTAGTAGTTGAGTTAAAACACCATCAATTTAGCTACTCTGACTTCCTAAGGTTAATCTCTTGGACTCCTCCAGACTTTGTACCTCTATGGGGTAAGCAATGCCTACACATCTATATTTGTGTAATTGTAAATGCTTATATTGCCCTTTTTAAATAAATATTTATTGAACACCTCTACACAGATTCAAAGTAGCAAGAAAATTAACCAACACTTTCACTTTTTATCTAAAGATTTCTAAGCTGCAAAATAGCACTTCTTAAGTGCAAAAATTTTTATTTTTTTTAATTTTTGGGGGGAGAGGGAATGGGGTTTTGTGATTGTTACATCTCATGAACCCACTTATTTTCAAAATACCAGGCATTCTAATGAATGCTTTCAGCTACTCATGGGTAAAAAAGGTTTTGGGGATGTGGTATTAGGTATAATAAACTCAGAAACCAAGAGTAGTTTCATATAAACATGATTTAAACATGATAAGACTGCTCATTATGTCTAGACATATTGCAGTATGTTGTGGTATTTCATCTCAGCCCCAATTCCAACATTCTACCAGTATGACAGCCTTAAACTTATATATCCTTATTTTAATGGCCCATATTAATTACTTTGGCACTACAGACACTTAATAGTTAATTATTTATTAGAAATAGTTATTATAATTAGTTGTTATCCGTCTTGAGTGACTACACTCAATGTTACTACAAAACTTTATTGCCATGATAACCTTATGGAATATAGAAAGATCTTACTTCAGAAAACTTGTTCTGTATCCTTCAGTAGTTGTCTCATCTCTAATGATGCTTATCACTAAGAAGTTACTAAAACTGCTTTAAGAGCCAAATCCTATCCTCACTCTATATTTACAAACTTCAGGAACCTTAACATTTGCTATCCTACTCCCTAGCAGAAGCATCTACCTGAACTCAGAAAGCTGGGTTCCAGAAGTCTTCTTTTTCCCCTCCATCTCATCTCTCCCCACCCTCCACTAACCTGCAGCCCTTACCATCCACTTCTATGGAATGGACTTTCGAAAGAGGGACAGCCATATAACAGAGGCTGTGGGAGCAGCAAGGGTTTTCTTGAAATTTCAAATTAGAAATTAGAATGAGATTTAACATGAAGAAAAATTACCAAGTAAGTACAATGAGAATCCACAATAGTCTCAGTCTTACCAAGGGATAAATGGGCTTTGGTGGTTAGTTTGGGATCTTAATTTCCCATTGTAATTTCATTTTTTTTCTAAAAAAACAAATTATGAATTGGACCTGTTTAAATTACAAACAAAAGTTTATAATGGAATTTCTTTATAAGACACAAACCACTTCAACATTACATTTCTCTAAGAATACGAATAATCTATTTAGCTTAATCCTACTTTTTTTTTTAAGAAATTGAGAATATAGGAAGTGATTATTTTCATGAGAAAATGGTGATAGGTTAGTTTTAGTTTTCCAAAAAAGTTATTTAGGAGCGAGCCTTCCATTTCCTTTATCCTCATTCTTTCTTTCATTTATTTGACCGGTTTTTATTGAAAATCTAATGTGTACCAAAAGCTTTTTGTGAGTGCTAGAAATACAGGAATGAACAAGACAGGCAATCCCTGATCTGATGAGCTTCCATCCTAACAGAAGTAGGGAAAGAGGAAGGGGACAGAACATAATAAATAAACCAGATAATTCAGATATTAATATAAGATATACAGTAAATATAACAGTTATGTGATATTGAAGGGTAAGGGGGCTACTCGCGGAGGCTGCTCTGAGGTGGTGACATGTGGGCTGAATGTGAATGAAGGATGGATAATTAATATAGCAATACACAAAACACTGGGGGTGGAGCATTCCATGTTTAGGAATTAACCAGAAAACAGGACCCAGGACAAGAAGGAATGGGGCATGCTGAAGGAACTGAAAAGTCCCCAGTGTGGATAGTGCTGAGTGAATGAGGGGAGATGGTAAGAGATGAGAGCAGAGAGTAGGCAAAGAGATCTTGAAGGGTCTGTTGGACTGGGTCAGGATTTCCTTTTCTATGTGCAATAGGAGGTCACTGAAGGATATTAGGCAGATAACAACCTGAGTTAATTTAGTCTTTAAAAGGACCACTAGGGCTGGTGAGAAAACAATGGATTATACAGAAAGGGGCCCGAGTAACCACGGAGAATAGTTTGGAGGCTGTTGCAGAAGAGAAGTGGCTTGGACAAGCATGATGATGGTGAAGATTGAGAGGAAGGAACACACTTAGGATACACTCTGGAGGAAGTGGGGGAAAATGCATTAAATTCCAAAATATGGTTAACTCTATGCATATATTAAAAAAATGAAATCCATACTAAAAAGTTTTGCAAGTATACAAAACTAGCAAATTTACACTTAGAGGTCAACTTTCATTTAACTTTGATTTCTGTATTCTAGATGGAGGGAGAGCATAGAAAGGGGCAGAGTACCTCTCAGACGTGAGATCTGAGTTTGCTGTGGAATTTCTCACAGTTCCCATGCCAAGCCCCACAGAATCACTTGCACATGCCATCTTCTAAACAGGAAATTTGGCCATGACATGCACTTGATTGTTGATAAGTGACATGCAAATATTTCAGTTTGGCAATAACAATAACATGGTGCCTGAAACCAAGTCCCACCCCATCCCTGGCAGCACACAGAGTATATGTTCCTGGGAGATGGCATCCTAATGGGGCCTGGCAGGAAGGTAGATCTAGATTGCACACAGCCAACAAGCCCATAGGAAAGGATGCTTTATTTTTATGGCTGTTGTTATTTTGGTTCTCTTATTTATCTTTTGGCTTGCATATGATATTAAAAGAAAAAGGTCTCTTCCAGCGGGGACTTAAAGCTTGGCTAGGCAGATAACTGCATATAAGATATTCTGTGCACAGAGAAAAAAAAAGCAGCTAAAACTTAGGAGACACAACTTCCTGGGACTTAAATATATGCAAATTTAAAAACCAATTTCGTAAGGCATACTCTTTGAAAAACATCACAAAAGAAAGCAAGATTTCAGAAAAATTTAAAAAGGAGATTGAAGAGAGGCCTACTAGTATAGTGTAGAGTAAATATTAAAACTGTTTGCAAGAAGACCATGCTCTCCGGCTCCATGGAAGGCAAGGAGAAATGCAGAGCCACACATTCACCACCGAGGATTCTAAAGTCTGTGGGCAAACTGGCTCTGAAGCTGATAGGGAAAGTGATATAACCTCTTAGTGTCTCAGACTTCTCATCTGTAATAGAGAGGCAATAATAATAAATAAAAATAATACTGACTACCTCATAGAATGTTGTATGGATTACATGGAATTATGCATATCAAGTGCTTATCATCCCTTTCAGGGCTGAGTGTTCCCCTAAATAAATATCTCTCTATTTTAAAATATATGCCAAATTTCAAATGTATGTGTACAAACATACACAAGGTCATACTATATATAGATAGCTCCCTACAGTTCTTGAGGTTCTAACAATCCAACCCAAGCAATAAGGACACAAACACTTAGCAAATACCTCATTTGAAAAGTATGAGCAAAGCAAAATTAATGAGTGTTTACAGATAATGTAAACCAACAGAAAGCCTTTATGAGCCAGTAGGGTGAGAGGTGTGGTAGCAAGCTTGATAAACCCGCCTATTTGGAAAGGGTGAGGCTGAAAACTTGCCACCTCCCCTGCAGTTGATTTAAGAAAGCTTCAAGAACAGAAAAGGGGCCTCTGGTTCTCCAGAAGGCATTCAGAAATGTCAAAGTCAGAACAAAATCCAAAGGGCCTCTCATGTTGCCTGGCAGTAGTGATCATCCCAGTCCTGCTCCCCCACTCCTTTTTCTCCTTCACAGCTCTCATGCAGCACCTACTTTATACCAGGATGTGTTTCCTACTTTTTAAACATGATCCATTGCCCTCTTAAAAACTCTGCAAGGCAGGTATTCTTATTATTTTTCCAATGAGAAACCTGCAGCTTAGGGATGTCACCCCATTTATGCTTGACTCCAAAACTAGAGTAGGGCTCTCCCCCCTACACTCCATAGTTATTACTTAAAATTCCACACAACTACTCACTAAATATTTGTAAAAAAAAGTTTTTCTCATACTCTGGATTTTCTCTAGTTAGAGACATCAAAGCAAGTCTTTTAAAAGTCAAGGATAGTTTATGTTTCTGAGGCTGTAGTAGAAGATTCCAAACTGGTATTTTCTGGTAAAGTCTGGATTTGCCTCACAAATTTTCCTAGTAACAAAAGACATGTTGCAAACAAGATAATGTCACTGTAACCTCATTCAGAATATTACTCACTCTTTCTGTTGTTTTGCTACTTCAGCACTCGGGAAAGTTTGAATTTCCCAGTAGTGTGACCATGATACTATTTTTATATCTTAAGCATCCACTTATTTTCAGTTTAGTGAGAACAGTCTATGATTGAGCTAAACTGTGAAAGTTTGCTGAGAAAAGGGAGCTAGATTTTATTATTGAAAGATTTTAAGAAAGACAAATTTGACATATAAAGGAAGTTGTATCACTCAAATAAGAAGGCAAAAATAAAATATTTTATTATTTTAGAAGTCAACACTGAGCAATATTTAAGTTTCACTCCATTTTAAATAAGAAAATCTTAATTCCTCAAAGGACAATAACATAATATTTTTGGTGGTAGAAAGGATTATCAAATTATTTGATCATCACTAGTTACAAAATTGCCTCGCAAATTGACAGCAATTCACATGAAGTTCAATAATAATACCAAAAGTGTAGGGTCATCACAGAAACCTGGATTCAACAAATGGGGGAAAAAAAGGTAAAGCTAGAACTCTAACCTTTGCCTAGATATAACAGGATTAGGTTAGGCATACTAGCACACTACTTGCCTTAGGCGTAAAAAAAATCCAAAGCATTTAAAAATTATAAATAAAAACATGGACCAAAGAGACAATTTACTAATTCCTATTACTCTCTCATTTGACTTATACAGGAAGCTCTCTTTTCAAGAAGAGGAAAATACCTACCCATGGAAATGCAGGGCTGGGAGGGGGGAGAGGAGGAGACCTGTCCCTTCCATTTTAGCCCAGAGTCCAGCTTCCCCTCAGCAAACCTGCTATGATCAGAGCAGGTGGAGTTGTTCCCTCTTCCTGTCCCCTCAATGCTCCCCTTCTTTCACTGTCAACCTTCTCAGGTGTGGTCTGAGACAGCCTCTTCCATCTCCCCTACCCCATTCACTCCATAACCTTTTGTGTCTAATTTTCATCATCACTCTCCAAGGTTTTCTGCCAAATTTGAGGACAACTTTCCTACAGAAGCCCAATCTTTCCCTTGGAAACCTTTTTATTTCCCTTCTTGTCTTCAAAAATTTTCATTATGCTTTAATTCTCTGCTTCCAGTGGACCTCCTCATTCCTTATATTATGGTGTTTAAATTCATGGGTTTTGGAGTCAGACAGACTCGAGCTTGAATCTTTCTTCCCTCACTTTCTACCTATAAGGGTTAAGGCAGGGAACGGAAACTCTCTGAGCCTCATTTTTTCCATCTGTAAAATGGGGATTATAACAGTACCCACCCTCAACTGGTTGTTATAAGGAGTAAATTATGCAATACATGTAAATCACTTAGCCCAATGTGTCTGGCCTTTGGCAAGCCCTTAATGCATTAGCTATGCACATTCTATATTCAAAAGTTCACTACACTTCCTGTCTCAGAGAATCTATTTTACAGTGTCAAGACCTCCACTTTTATGAAGATAACATACAAATCTCTAGCATAAATGCTCTATTAAAATTTTAAATACCTGATGTCCAAAGCACTTGTCCCTCTCCATCCATTAAATCTTCCAGCCTTTCTTATTTAAGTCAAATGAAACCACCAGTTTTATAATCACCTTAAAGTTTTGTTTTGTTTTGTTTTTTTAACTTGTTTTAGTGATAGATACAGTAAATGCCGATTCTTCATTTGTGAGGCAGCATAGCATAATGGTTAACAGCAAAGCCTGGAACCTGGCTGCTTGTGTTCAAATACCAGTTCAGTCACTTACCACTATGTGACCTAGAGAAAGTTACTTAAACTCTTTTGGTTTCCTCATGCTGTATTACAGGAATAATATTGGTACCCACACATCATAAGTCTCTTGGGAGGATTAAATGACTTAATACTTATCAACAGAATTGAACAGTGTCTAACATTTAGGAAGCACTAAGTTAATGTTTATTAAATAAAATAAAATGTGTAATATCATCTTTTTATTGTTTTAAAGAGAGAAAGAGTGAAACTGCAAAACATTTGTAAAGCAAAACAGGGTGTTTTTATTAGTTCTTATCCCTTCCTTTGAATTCTCATGGTCACTATCATTGCCCAAGCTCACAACTCAGAATAACAAGATGAGGGCAAAAGCTGCCTACCCTGTCTCCATAAATGGATCTCCCTAATTCTAGCCTCTCCACTGCTTTTAATTCATTTCTCATTTAACCCCTCATTGCCAGATTCATCCTCAAAAACACTCCATTCATCCTGTGACTTTGGGGACTAACTCCACTAGTGACTGGTGACTCCCCACAGTTGTCAGACATTAGGGAAGGGCCCAAGTCTTATATATTTCTCTACGCACATCTCTAGACCTCACCCAGCCAAACTTCGTCAGGTTCACTCTTCCCTCCGTGGCTTTATACCAGTTCGTCTCTCTGCCTAGAATGTATCACGTTCTAACTCTTCAAATCTTATACATCTTTCACCAGCCAGGTCGCATTCCACTTCCTCCATGGAGCCTCTTCAGACTGAGGCTCAGATTAAATTGAAGAGATCTTCATATAGTGACCATGAGGTCACTGTTTTAGCTTGTTATTTTCATGCTTCATGCGTGCATGTCTTGCTTGGTGTTTCTCATGGCAAAATCTTAATACTGTATATATGGTAGACGCTGTAGAGGTGAATGGGTTGATGACTGATTGAAGTTTCTGACTGGGATAAGAAGGGTTTGTTAAAGTTTTATTTTGTTTGGGTTTTAATTTCGCCACTGGATAACTGAATGGGCATTTGTAGTCATGCATAATATTTTCGGCCATACTGATGAGCATTAACTAAATTAGGAGTCAAATAATTTAATACATTCAGCTTAAATATATATTTACACCTGTATGCAGAATGTCCTTTATTTCACTGTCACAAAATTAATCTTTACATGAAGAAAAGATACAGTTAAATAGCTCAGTTTTTTTTTATGAAAAATAAAAATAATATAGGCTCAATTCTACTAAAACAGGGCACTAACAAGCTCTGTACAAGAAAAAAAAGAACTTGGGGGAAAAACTAGCTACAATATCTTTTAGTGGTTTATTTTAAGTCCAGAAATAACACTGAGAGTTTCTGCAAAGTGTGAAATGCTAAGACAAAGACCAAAGTAAAAGCAAGGTCTGCACTCTGAGTTGTACATTAATTCGCTTGTCTAAGGACCTTTCCCTTTCTAGGTAATCAAGGAAAAAAAACAAAAAAGGAAAAGCAGAAAGAAGCAGCAGCACAAGCTTTTCCTTAAAGAGGGAAAGATAAATGATTGTAAGTAGTCTGAAAGGCAATGACACTTTAAATGAAAATAAAAATTTAATTAATGGAATATATATGCAATTTTCACAGAAAGGAAAATAGGTTAACTGTATAATATATAAAAATAATAATAATCATAGTAGTAATAAACAACTGCAGCATAAGCAGCAGTTGCAACAACAACCAGAGATGTGCTTGGGTCATAATAACAGCTAACCTAACATCTCAACAAGCAGGAGCTGGAGACCCATCCCAGAATTCAGTACCTGAATTTTAACAAGATGCTAACATCGAAGTTTAGGAAACATTTTTTTAAATCCATTTACATCTGCACTAATATATAATAATAAATGTTCTACTGAATGATGACCCTTTGTGCTTCTCAAGTTTCCAATCTTCAAAGAAAGAGCCAATTTTGAACCTTGTACTTAAATTCAGTAACAAAAGTAGATATAACAAAAGATAGTCTGGTTAATAAGTGATTAACCAAGTTAACGGAAAGTCCATTCTGGTTAATGAACATTTTACAATCTTTCTTAATCTGTTCAATTGATAAAAATTATGAGATACATATTTTTCAGGTCCTAAACGCACAATAAGTTCTTGAGTTGGCACTATTAACAAACAGTACAAGCTGCTGGGGGAGAAACAAGGCCCTATAGTAGTAGAAGGAGCTAGTATTTGGGAGCTTGCACATGGCTTCTGGCCTTGGTCATGTGTAGTCAATGATTCTCAAAGATTCTCAAAGATGCAAGGTGATCAAAACAAGAATGTCATAAATTCCAGGTTAAAGCAGAATCTCTTAGCAAGGATTTTTGAGCAGGCTCCTATGTGGGAAACAAGCCAATGCCAAATGATTTATCCCATTTGCTCAGGAAACTGAGCAAAACACACTGACACCCCAAGTTGTGCTAAGTTCCAGAGAATTGTCCTCTAAATTTTAAGGCAATTTCCTTTTCCCGTCTTGAGGAGAAGGCTTATGTAACCGTAACTCCTGCACATTCAGTGGCTCCCAAAAACTTAAATTTAGTATTTCAAATTTTCAAATATTCACAATGTCATCGGAATTCAGGCATTATAATATAAGGTTTGGTGCTAAATTTAATCATTTTTAAATACAAATTTACTACACACAATTGCCCTGCAGTTTTAGAAAATGAGTTTTGAAGCACATAAACAAACAAACAAACAAACAAACAAAAAAAAACAGAAGAAAAAACAATTATTTCCCCCTTGCTAAGTATTATTAATCACATTATAAGCAATTCTATTTTATCATCATGTTTTCTATGAGGAAACTTCTGATCTTTCAGATTTGGAGAATTGCATTCTTGACAGAACCCCCAAAACTCAGAACCCTGAACTGCAAACTTGCTCTTTGTCCTAGTTGTTTACCAGTCTTATCAGGGCACACACAGGTTGGCAATGTGATTCCAAGATAAAAATCCCAAAGATACAATTAGATGTTTTTACAAGAAATATTGCCCAATGCCATGAAAATTTATTTGCTGTTTTTCACTATACACATAAAGTAATGGTCCCTCAATTTCTTGCTGTTTAATCATTTTATTATAGGCAAGCGAGATAAACTGACTTGGCTTTGAAGAAAATTACCAAGTTTTTGATAAGCAATACTGAAAGTACAGATCTTGTCTGAAAACGTCAGTGACATTTCAGAAAACACATTATTCTATATCAGTATCACATGCCTTAAAATTTATCACAACAAAAATATAATGACAAAAAATAATTCTCAGTTCCTCAATTTAAATATTAATGATAACTGATAAAAAGAAACATCCGAAACCAACGACATCCAAGATTTCGTATGGCACCTTACTGATGCATCTACTTCAATTCTGAACAGAGGAGATAAAAAGACAGAGGTAGGAAACCACAAATGTGCACATGTTGTGTTGCAGACTAACACTTTCAGCCTAGGCAAAGAAGTGCTGTGAAAACATCTTTCAAATTTTCCACTGAACTCCACCTTTGCCAGAGACTGACAACCAGTTTCGCAAAAAAAATCTTCTACTGCCTCCTGCTGGTCAATGCTCCTCAAAGTTGCTAGCATGACATACACATGATTAAAGCAGAGACTTTTGACTTTTAAAGCAGAAACAATCTCTAGATTCTCATGTATCATCTCCATTTATAATTAATAAACTGCAGATAGAGAAGCAGAGCTGAATTTCAACATATTTTGTCTGACTGACTCACTGACCTCTATGATTCTCACTGCTAGGAAAGGAAGTCAGGGCATATTATAATCCCATTCTTCCCTTCTCCACAAAATCCATTCAACTTGGTCCTGGGTGAGTAATAAAGATTTGAAACAGAAAGGCCTAGCAGAAGCCTAAAGCTGAGGTCTAAAGCTTTGGGATGTGTCTTTACTGTGAAGACAGTCCTCCCACCCCAAAGTCTTCACAACTCAAACACTCTAGGTCAGCTACAGAAAGAAGTTTCACTAGGTCAAAGATACACAGGCCAAGCCTGTCTTCTTGAAGACTTCCCTAGTGGAAATCTAAACAACATAAAATTGATGGAGGATCCCAGATGAGACATCCAAGGCTGGAATTAGAATAACCCCTACTGGCAAGACTGGAGTTATAAAAATGACTTAAAATTCAGAAAGGGTAGGCCCAAGTACCTACTGTCAGCTTCATTTTTGTCTTTGGGGGGCGAATTTTAAAAAGCCTTTGCCAAAATGTTTTAAGGAGGCAATTACTCCCTTTAGTTAATTGGTATTTGTAAAATCATGGTAGCTAGCTATACCATTTTCAGAAAAAGACTTCATCAACAATATATCAATTCTTCCTGCCAAAAATAAGGTATGGAAATTGTATTTTAGTCATTTTGTGTCACAACCCACAAGCTATATTATTTTTTATGCTATATTGTATCATATATGCCAAAAAATATACCAAAGAATATGGATTTGATCAAACGTTTTCTCCAAAATTAATGTTAAGTACAATGTAAATCAGAAGGCAGGGCTCCAGCATATAAATCCTGGCTCTTTCTTACACATCCCTAGACATGAGGAAATTTGTCTGCTAGGACACTGAAGTGTTGTCTGCAATTCTACAGGGCTATAATTAAATCTTGTACAAATTCTGCTGCCAAAAAAATCACCAGAGTGGGTGGCAAATACAGCCAAGAAAACTCTAATTATGGAAGGAGGGTTTTCTAAGATCTTGCACACAAGAAGCAAAAGCAAGATCAGACAGCTAAGACAGGTTACCAAGGCAATATAAATAGCTTTGTCAAATTCAGTGAAAGCATCTTTTTGGTAACAGCTGTTACCGCTCTTAGTACAATGGTACTCTACTTATACATTTTGCTCAAGGATCATAAAAGAAGAAACATGAACATCTCATGAGAAGTAGGAATGTCGGCACTCTCCTACCTGTGTACCTAAACTGGTTGACATCATGTGAGTCAGAAGTTTAGCTGCAAACATGGAGTACCTGGCACAGAAGATATGGGAAAGTACAGCCAAGCAAAGACCTATAGGGACAAAAAACATCCATGTGTGGTTTTACAATCCATGAACAGGTCAACACTTTCATACCGAAAATCTCTAGGACAGCAAAGCACATAAGGCCTGTAGCTTGCCTATGAGAAAGATTTTAATTTCTTCCATTTTACATAACATAAAATCTTTACATGTATCAATAAAGTCCACAGGATAACTTTAAATTTAAAAATATCTACATATTCTCTCTCCTGCTAAATCACAAATGGAGATTAATAATTTTCATTAAGCATTGGGTTTTCTATGTTTACATTAGTATCAGTTTTACTGTTTAAGAAAAGCACAAAACTCTATCCAATTTTCTAAGAACAGGTGGCTTGGTAGATAGAGATATTCAGGGAGGTGAATAGCGTTTTTCAAGCATAAAATTGTGAATGGACCTACCAAAATTCAGGTTTGGTAATTACCCCTCATCTACTAGGAATAATTATGTAATTACAACAGTGGTGATTATGAACTTTAAAGGCAAGCTTATGCAACCAGGTGCCAAAACCAGAGCCAAATGTGTTCCTCCACCCTGCAATTACTTTTAACCTAAAGATCGACGTTTCTAAATGACATGAAGAAATTTACCTTCATTATCTTTAAAACCACTTGATGTCACCTATGACTACTACTTCAAGGGGATGATAAGAACTTCAACACTAAACAAACCTTTTATCTTGCAATTCATATAAATTTCTTCTAAGGCTAGGTTTGAAACTCTGAGTATACACATACTTTAAAAACATTTCCTACCTTTTAAATTTTAAATGTACTGCCTATAAAGGAGGAAAAAAAATCATTGATAAGTCATTTGTTTTTTTACTTAAGCCTTTTACTCAACCCTCACTTCAATAGTTAACTTATCAAGAATTATCAAAACATAACATCAATCAACATGTGTATTTTGCCTTGCCATGTACGTTGCATACATTACGTCAATTACTTACATCAATGTCTCCTTGACGTACAGGGGACACGTGTATTTAAGCATTTGTTTTCTTCCATTATCTTCTCTGATGTTATGAAACAAACTGTTAAAATATGTGTGCTGGCATAAGTGGACTGACTGGACATCTTTAAAATGCCCACCTGGGGCCTTAAGGCTCATTTTATGTACAGAAATGCCTCAGGATTCCTTTTGGAAAAAGCTTTCAATCATGTTTTCAGACTTTAATAAGATAGATAAAACATCACAAAGGAAGGGAGGCTTTGCATTAGTCAAGGCTTTCAGCTTAGAAATTTGGCCAAGAAATCTGGGCAATCCATTTCCAGGAATGCTGTGAGGGGGTGTTCCTGGGCAGGTGTGCAGGTCCCAGGGCTGCCTCCAAAATCCACCCACACAGGGACACAGAGCATCTTCAGAAACTGCAGAGTCTTGCCTGGTTTTGAATCTTTACTTAGGCTGTAAATTATTGGAGCTGATGCTCTGCCTTCACTAAGGTAGGCTTTGAGTTCACGGGGATAGTCAAACCCAGCTTTTACTGAAGGTTTAAGTGGATGTGTGAGTGTGAGTGTTGTGTGCCTGTGTGAATATAATGCATTGACTCAAAAGCGTCATTGTAAGTTTACTGCGGTAGATGATAACAATGGGAAGAAAAGGGATTAGTGTTGGGCAAGGAAGAAATACATGTGACTCAATTGTTTTTCTAGTTCACAAGAAGAGCTTATTCATAGGCATTTCCCTTAACTTGGTAATCCATTTTACATCTCTGTTTCATGAAATAAACTTAATACATGATATAAAATTGACCAGCTCAGAAATAATTAATTAATGAAAATAAGCTTCAATTAAAATGCTAGCGTGACACCTAGTGGCAGTGCAAGTTTCAAAGCTAGTGGCAGGAAAATGGACCATAGGCTATTAGCCTAGAGCTAATGCGTGATGGTTCTCTAGCTGCAATTTGTATTGAAAGGAGAAAAATATTGCTAAAAATCTCAAGTAAGCTGTTTTCTGGGCCAAGGGAAGCTCATCTCGCCTTGGGCCACATATTGAGTACTAGAGATTTAAAGAAATTTAAATTTAAATTTACTATAGTTACCAAGCTCCTAAAACACTATATGCTAATTTTTAAATTTTCTTACCTGCAATTGAATAGCTATATTTAGCATACATGCTTTAATATACAAGTCAAATTTCTATCAAAATGATAGAAAAAATTTTAACATAATGAGTATTTGCAAATCACAAAATGTGAAATAGAATATTTCTAAAAAATAAAGAATAACAATTACAGGTATTACCTAAAGTTGTATTCTAAACAGTTTTTTTAAAAATTGATTCTTTGGCAATTATATAGACAAAACAAGCATCTAACTGAGAATTCTCCTGTACTTTTTTCCTAGCACTATACAGATTACAGACTCAGTTGGAAAAATACAATTAGTTAATTCACTAGCACAAATGACTTTTCTACAAGATTCAATAGAAAGAAGATAAATTACCTTAATAAAATGATAATCTTTGATTAAGATAAGAAAAAATCTGAAGAACTGCTAGATATTTTTGCTTATATCAACCTCGACTAAAGATCTTAACTATCTATACAATATTTGAATGTGTATATATATACACATATATACAAACATAAGTAATTTTGCATATGAATAGACATATTTAATAAATATTTATATTTTCTGGCATTACTTAAGAATGGCCTACTTTCCAAATAACTGAAGTTTACCCTTCCATAAACATTTTCCCATGAAAATTTCTTAATGTCTGCCTTCTCGGCAGATAAATCCAAACAAACCAAATTACTGTTAGCTCATTATTAAACCAGTTATTATCTTTTTAGCTTAGCTGTTTTTTTCTATTTCAACACTGATTACTAGTTATAACTGTCACTTTTTCTACTTTTTATTGCTCATCTCTATTGAGTCCCATATTCCTGCACTCTTCCCTCAGCAAAACGCTACTAATAAGCTGAAGGCAGGAAAACAAAATAGTTCTAAAAGACTTAGGCTAAATAAAAGTCATTATGATTCTGACACACTTTACAGTAAACAAGTTCTATGGAGCAGGAGTAAGGATTTACTCCAGAGGGATGCAGTTACCAAGAGATGAGCCCTCAGATAGCCAGGGTGTTAAATCTGCCCTAATACAATAGCCACTAGCCACATGTGGCTATTTAAATTTAATTTTTAATCAATTGAAATGAAATATATTAGAAATTCAGTTCCTCAGTTGTACCAGCCATATTTCCAGAACTCAACAACCACATGTGGCCAGTGGCTACCCTATTGGACAGTGCAGAACATTTCCATCATCACAGGAAGCTCTACTGGACATTGCTGTATTAACCTTGTGAATGAAAGCAAGGAGTATATCACATTTCAGAAGAATTTTAGCAATGGTTGAAATAGGATGGTTTGGCACGTGAATATGAACTTAATTACACAGCCACAAGTGCATTTCATTGTTGGACGCTATCAGATCAACATTGTATATTCATTTATTTATTCATTCAACAAATAGTTATTGAAAAACTACTCTGTGTCAGGGACTGGATTAGGCACTGGAGACTCAATGTTCAGAAAAATAGACCTTCACTGCTCTCCCACTGCTTATTTCTCTATACTTCTATCTTTATTTTCTACCAGGGAATGACTGGTTTATGTACAGTTATAGGACATGATTTTGAGCAAAGAGATGTAAGAGGAAACATTCTAGGTGACTTTCAGGAAAAGTTTTCATTGTTCTTCAAACAGGATGCAAATAATTGTTCTTTTCTTGGCAAGCCTGGTCATTAGTGTGTATGTGATACTTTGCTGCTGCAAATGTCTCAAGACCATGTAAGGACAAGGCTGAGAATAAAAGAAGAAAAAAATCTTTGAGGATAGCAAAACAGAAAAATGAAAAGAACCTGGGCACCCGATGACACCAATGAAGTGATGAATCAATAATCCTTCGAACTAAATCACCCTTTTTAAAGGATTTTGAGTTTTCTGTTACTTGCTGCCAAACTCATCCTAAATAATACACCTATATACATAACTAGAGAAATCCAACACTTTTATTCATGTCTGTATTAAAACTAAGCTCTCTGACTTATTTATCTTCTGCAATTAACTCTTCAAACTGCTTCTTTTTTTAAAGTTCTTAAGTGACTTTTTCTATTATTCTTGTAAATAACTTTCCATTTAATTATCAGAAAAAAAGTTACTTTGATAGAATGCCCCCATAATCATAATGACTACCTTAAGATAATGATGACAGTGAACATTAACTTGATATTTTTGGAACAACTTGACATGAACTTTTAGAAAATATCTTTAAAACTGGTTTTGACTTTGAGATGCTGATCCCTTAGTGTATAACCTGATTGGTCTCTGGAACAATGGGTATCTCTGTGACACCTGAAACTCAGAGCCAGAGCTCAGCGGATATGAATGTCAGTATTAGTGCATATAGCAACTGTTAAAAAAGAAAAAAGCTGAAAAAGAGCCCAGCCTTCACTTAGTGATATGAACGAAGCAGATCTGGCTAAGACTAAGGCAAACCGGGCCAAAGGATAAAGGTCGAAACGGACTGTGTTTTAAAACTTCAACTTCCATGTGAGACCAAGGAAAGAATTGTCTATTTGGTGCAGGATCTTTATTTTCTAAACAGTATAACTCTACAGTCCGTTTGTTCAAACACCCAATTACATGGAACTTTGAATAGGAAGTGAGATATGGTAGGTTAGTATAGGTTAGAGTGAAATAATGACACACCCCAAAGTAATCTATCTGCACAGAGAATAAAAATATATTTACAGGGCCCCCCTGAGGAGCTGGGGGAAAGTGCGGAAGTGTTGGACTTCCTCACCTGGACTGATGCTGAAGTTGTCACAAACATTAGGACTGGTGGTTTGATGTGCTGAGCCCTCTATCATGGGACTTGCCCTTATGAAGCTTATTACTGCAAAGGAGAAGCTAAACTTGCATATAATTGTGCCTAAGAGTCTCCCCCTGAGTACCTCTTTGTTGCTCAGATGTGGGCCTCTCTCTCTCCCTAACTGAGCCACCTCGGCAGGTGAACTCACTGCCCTCCCCAATACATGGGACCTGACTCCCAGGGGTGTAAATCTCCCTGGCAATGCAGGATATGACTCCCGGGGATGAATCTGGACTGAGCATCGTGGGACTGAGAATATCTTCTTGACCAAAAGGGGGATGCGAAATGAAACGAAATAAAGTTTCAGTGGCTGAGAGATTTCAAATGGAGTCGAGAGGTCACTCTGGTGGACATTCTTATGCACTACATAGATAACACCTCTTAGGTTTTAATTTATTGGAATAGCTAGAAGTAAATACCTGAAACTATCAAACTCCAACCCAGTAGTCTGGACTCCTGAAGACAACTGTATAACAATGTAGATTACAAGAGGTAACAATGTGATTGTGAAAACTTTGTGGATCACACTCCCTTTATCCAGTATATGGATGGATGAGTAGAAAAATGGGGACAAAAACTAAATGAAAAATAGGGTGGGATGGGGGGGGATGATTTGGGTGTTCTTTTTTACTTTTATTTTTTATTCTTATTCCAATTCTTTCTGATGTAAAGAAAATGTCCAGAAATAAATTGTGGTGATGAATGCATAACTATATGATGGTATTGTGAACAGTTGATTGCACACCATGGATGACTGTATGGTATGCGAATAAATTTCAATAAAACTGAATTTAATTTAAAAAACACAAACAGGTTTTGAAATGAATGGGTGGCATCTGGCAAAGTTATCTTCTGGAAAAACTATCAGAATCCCAGTTTATAAAATATAGAAGGCACAACTAGAATATTCTCGCAGATTAATAAACCTTGAACAAAAGATTAAATATGCTTCAAAGGGCTTTGGATTATGTTGATTTATCTGTCCTGTATGCCTAATTATTTAGCAATTTATAGATGATTTTTCCTATTATTTACTGTAAGGTTGACATTGCGTTGACATATAAACACTTAGTAATATACTAAGAGTAACTAAAGCCATTAGCCATTTAAAAGAAAAGTTTTAGTTTGACTAATGTGTTAAAGAATTTCTCAACCAAAATAAGAAACATAAACAAAAAATGGCCAAGTGGAACAAATGTGAGCTCTCATCTCAGCTTTCAAACCACTCCTGAGATAGGAGACTCACCTCACAAGACCATCAAACATAACCTCATTCATTTTACTGATGCTAAAATGAAAATGGGATATGGAGTTGTACAGTCTCCTTAAGATCATAAGACCTCGGGAATTTCATTCAGAGTCAAAACCAGGATGGATCCAATCCAATATTCTGACATCCAAAGAGTTAAGAGTAGGCAGAGTAGTTTTCTCTGACATTAACCTTCAGATAGTAGCATGTACCTAAATCCATGCTAAGTTTTCATAATTGTTATATTATATAATTATGGCATTATCACCTAAATTTATTTTAAGTTATCTTTCCCCAAGTGATCTTTAGGGTGAGTTCCATAATGTTAAACTCTAAAGCATAGAGGAATACTTTACTTGTTCTCTTGTTCCATCTTTTTAACCTCAAGGGATGACCTCAGTTAAATTTTCTGGTATTTGAAAAACTGGTGTAAGATTTTATAGGTCACTGGTATATGTCATCTTTCTAAGCTGAGGATATAACTAATCTTTTTAGACTATGTGCCCATTTCTCACACTTTAATCATTTTAGTTGTTCTATTAGAGCATAGTAACCAGAACTGCAGACCAGAATTTATAAAGATACATTTGTTATCCATCCTGACTTAAAAAAAAAAAAAAGTTTAAATTCCTATCTAATTATATCTTATGACATTTCATGAAAATAGTTAGTCAGGTTGCTATGAAATTCAGAAGGATACTTGGTTTGGTCTGACCTAGATTATAGAATATGTATGTAACAAACATAAATTCTCTTTCTGGCTCCTGGGATCCCATCAGAGGAACAGGCATTCATCCTCCCATAAAGCTTAAACTGAGGCACAGAGACAAGCCTTCGTGTCTCCTGATCTACAGAACATGCATATAAGTAATAACATGTCATGGACAGAGGGGGAGAATCATTTCCAAATGACCCCAAATCACAAGTAATAAAAGCAGATACTGACATTGAGGTGTTGATTCTCACATGGGCAAACCTATGTAACCCTTTTCTAGAGTAAGGTACATAAAATACATATTCGGTAAGGATTCTACTTGGAAACACCATGGAGCCCTGCTAGTTTCCTACAAGGTCAGGATAATATTTTCTCCTTAGTTTTTAAAACACTTTATATTGGTGTTCAGTATTTGGAATAGGTTAGAATATTTTTGTATGTCATAGTAGCACTGGATTCATGTCTTTATGGAAACATGTAAAATGACACCTAGAGTTCATTTCAACTTTGTATCTTTTGGCTTTATTTCATCATTCTGTGAAATTTCTGTATTCTTTAAATAGTCACATTAAAGTAAAATAGGATATGTTCATCTGATTTTGGAATTATAAGGATCGAGGAAGAACCATTATGTCAGGAAATGTCACCCTTAATGAAAGATAGTATTAAAAATAAGAACTTACTAACTTTTGCTGTTGAATCTAAGTATAGGTTCTGAATTGAGAGATATTAAGGAAAATGTGTAACTTTGTAAAGTGAAACTATCCTGGAAAGATTTTAACACCAAGAACAAAGAACAGTAATTAACTACTTTCTAATACATAAAGATTATTAAAGGGACTGTTTGCACACCAAATATAAAAGACATACATTCAATGCTAATCATACATGGAGACAAAAATACCATTAAAGTAGGATATCAGAAATTTCTGAGTTAATATAGCTATCACTCTATTAGGTAGATATAATTATTAATAATATTGTGCAGGCAAGGAAACAGAGTTTCAGAGAATTAAGTAAACTACTCCAGGCCCCACAACTACTAATGGCAGAACCAGGATTTTAACCCAGGTACAATGGCTCCAGAGTTCGTGTTTTTAGTTATTACCATATACCCAGTTCTCGCCATCACACATTGTTCACAGAAGTAGTGGTGGAACTATAAAAAGACAAATCAGGGCTTGGTATGGGTGGGAGAAGGGGATAGAAATATAGTTTAAGGAATTCTCAGACTTGTAACCATATAATTAATCCAGCAAATGAAAATAATCCTTTAGTTAAGTTGCGTTAAATAGACAGACATTAATACAATTCAAATTCCTAGAAAAGGGGCCCACATGCAAAAGGTGAAAGAAATTGTTAACATAGTAGTTGGCATATTTAGAGCTCTTAAGTTTTAGAATACAAATCAATTCATGAAGTAGGTTTTTATTTTTTTAACAAAAATACTCAATGCTTTGTATGTATTATGTACAGAACCCTGACAACCTCCAAACCATAGCACTCTGAACTGAATCCTTCCCCATTATCTTGCTTCTCTCCCACACCATATTTTATCCTCCTTATGAGCCAGAAGTATGTCTTGCTCTTCACTGTATTCTCATTACAAAATTGACCCTCCATAAATATTTGTTGCATGAATTAATGACTAAGAATATGGGAAAACACATATATTAAAGACTATGGCAAAACAGACTTTCATTCTCATAAATTTAAAATTATTGATTCAAAAATACTGCAACTGACCTGAGACACATATAAATCCAGAAGAGAAAAAAGCTTCATTGTATGAAGATAAGTTGTCAGTCTGGGAGTAGATAGCATACATAGACATGTGAGAACAGGCACATTCCACGTAGTCTGAAGTGTCCTCAACCACTTTGCAAAACTGACTGTCAGACAACCAGCTAGGGCAAAAACACAGCAGTCACTATCCCTCTTTCATAATACTTATACGGTGTGATGTTTTTTAAAAGAAAAAATGTCTTGTTGAACTTAAGTGTTCTTTACTCAAGACTTAAGCAAACCCCATTTTCAAGAACACTGTAGGTAACATCTTGTCCAGGTCATGACACAACAGATCCCACAAGACACTTTAAGAAGCAGCCTAAATGTCAACCAAACCTGCCCGAGTCTTCCAGGTAAGGAAGAAGCTGGTCTTCTCAACACAGCAGTACCAGCCACTTCCTAACCTAAAGCAAACACCCTCCCAGGTTTTCAGTAGAAGCACTCTTTTCCTATCGATTAAAAAAAAAATCCTCAAAGATATACATAGCCCTTATACATGTAATGCTTACCCTTCCTTATTTTTCACAATCTGTTATATACTTTGAACCACTTTCCTATTCTTTTTTGTACTTTGGAGCCATTTGCCTTACATGTAGCAGGGTTCTTTCAAGTGTTTCCTTCTATAAGATCTAGCTAATATGGCACAAAACTTTGTCACAATTATAGTAAATACAGTCATTTCAAGACTTCTGAGCATTACTCAGTGACTGTTGGTTTAGGATCTTCTCTTTGCCTCATGATCTCCTTAATTTTCTAAGCTGGAAACATTCATCACTAATGAAAAAATGAGGATTACAGAGTATATATGTATCAGATTTAAGATCGGCCAAAAGGCCAAAAATTCCACTGAAAATTCCTTTTTTACCAAAAGGGAGATCCACCAGAATTTGGGTGCTTTGGAGGGCAGTTGTGTACCCAGGTAAGCTGTTAAACCCATTTAGAACTTTAGTTTGTGTCTGAAACTCAGTAATAAACAGTCTAGTGCCTGAATCTGGAAACTTGATCCCTTTGCCCAGCACTGCCTGATCCTGCAGTAATGATGAACTTGGAGTAAAGATAACTGCTCAGGAACTTGGGGTCTTAGACAAGGAGATTCAAGGAAAGAATCACTCTCTTCTTCCAATTTCTGTCCATGGCCTTAATCCCAAAATGTGCTCAAAGCCATAAATGGAGTTAGAGTTATAAATCCCTGTTCATCCTTCTAAACACAGAGCATAAGTTCCAGAACCACAAGCCCAGCTGAAAGAGATAAAAAGACAGAATTTCCTTTTCTGCCCCACAGATTGATAACTTCAGGAGAGTTACCTGAATTGGATAGAATTCATTTATCCCTGAAGATAATAATCATAAAGAAATAAACAATGTGTTTCACATATTTAAATCATGTGACTGCATTTGCCACCAGAATAGTGCTAGACCATTTCCTATGTTTCTCCCTCTTATTTATGGTAAATATTTTTCTCCAGTCTAAAGTCTCACTTGAGGCCCTCATCCATGATCAGTATAAAAAAAAAAAAAAAAAAAAAAAAAATGGGCTCAATGGTACAGGAAAAGAGAAGAAGTAGATTATGATTATTAAAATTACTATTAAGTACCTTGCAGCAGCCTGATTCCAAAGGAGACACAGAGATGTCCGAGGAACAATTCTAGCCTCGGCGGAATAAATCCTGTAGCGAACCTCATTGTTGTCAGGCAGGGGTTGTGAACTCTGACCTTTCACACTCAAAGATAATACCTATAATGTCACAAAGAAAAGATAATTGGATGATATTTTCCAATCAGTATTATGACTGAATCTACCATTCTGAACATCACTTCGTTTTCCCAGGCACTGTAGTCACTTGTTTACTGCCACTATGATTAGTTAGCTTACTTATGAATGCAGGGGTCTGACTGGTTTTCCATGGCAGACATTCTACCTGCACCTCAAGTACTCAGCAGCCCTCAGCTGACAACTCCCACTGACTTCATCAGGAGTGAAGCATATAACAAAATATTATATTAATTTTTACTTTCCCCACTCCTATATGTTTTACTCAATAAAACATGAAGGAAATACCTCCAACTATTTTTTAAACTAAACATTCTACACGTAGTTCACAAAGATGGAACATGTTTCACAATTAGTTCACCACAGGTAGCACTTAACACAATTGGATCATCCTGAGGCGTATGTCTGCTGAGGAAAAGTTAGATTCCAATGACGTAATTCTTTAAATGATAGATTACCTTATTTTTCAGAGCAAGAAGATTGTTTTCAGTTATAAACCAATGCTGGCTGCTATACTCTGTAAACTGGACAAATTTACAGGCACTTTCCCCAGCCATTGTTTCTGCATCGGGGACATCCAGTAACCTCTCAGGTATTCGAATATAATCGCTTTCCTTTCCTTCAAATTTGTGCCCATTGATTTGCTGAGGATACCAGTGGAGAGCCAGTATTGACAGATACGGACAACTGTCAAGGATCGTTTTGCTTCTAAAACAGAAAAGCAAAAACTTTGCTAAAATGTCACACATATGCATTCATGTATCCACTCATATTTGTTAAAATATCTTACACTGGGGTTCTGCTTTCTACATATGACATTAATTCTGTTAACCAAGAAGCATTAGATGGAATGTGCTTTCAGTTCTTTTATGGTTAATTGTCATGATTTTTACATATTAACCTTGCAGCAGCCTGATTCCAAAGGAGACACAGAGATGTCCAGGGGAACAATTCTAGCCTCGACGGAATAAATCCTGCAGCGAACCTCAAGAACTTTCTGCATCTTCTTGCCTGATCCTCCTTGTAGCCTAAAACATGAATTTTTGAAAGCTGTTCCAAGGATACCAGATACAATTTTTGACTATAAAATGTGCTTTCCTAGTTTGGTCGTATCAGCACTGGTTGGAATAGGCTAAGGAAAGGTGCCATCCCTTTCTAACCCACCAGAGCACTGCTAATCTAAACATGTCACTGATAAGAGAAACAGCCCAGAATGGTGATCTTTTTTTCATTTAACAATTGCTTTAAAGATCTCCCAGGCATAAGACCCTGTGCTTAGAAAAGTTGCTTCAAACCTCACTGTGTGTTAAAATCACTTGGAAGCTTGTTTAAAAATTCAGATTTTGAGATCATACCCAGACTTACTACATCAGAATTCTTGCCTGGGGAGTGGGAATAGGGTGGGTCTGGGAATCTGTATTTTTAACCAGTCCCACAGAGAACTTGTCTGTGAACTCATCGTGTTTGAGAACAGTGAAGAGATACAAAGATGAATCAGCTGTGAAACCTGACTGAAAAACTTTAGAGAGTGTTAGGTAACAAACATTAAAGGTTAAAGTTATATGGGCCATGCTGTAAAGACAAAGACCATGGATCTCAATTTCACCTTGTCAAGACCCCTCCCCTGGGAAATAGAGCAGCGAGTTTTAAGTGGAAAGGTTAACCTCTTCCTCTAGCTATATCCCGTCTCTAAAAACGTCTTGTCCATAACTTTAACTATCATATTTGGATTGGTGACTTCAAACATCTGTCTTTAATCCAGCCATTCATCCAGGGCTCTAGTTCCCATATCCAAGCCTCCCATTAAGACACCTCAATCTGTATGGGCCACGGGCACCTCCAATCTTCTTGTCAAAAGCTCAGCTCTTAATTTCCCCACCCAGCCTCCCACACCTTCATTGGCCACTCTCAGCCTATAAGCCACCACGGCAGATCCCAACTGGGCCCCATGTGGTTGAGACCAGTGAACTTCAGTGACATGGCTACACACTTCTTTACTCCCCCAAGAATCTACAGAGGTTTAACCCAGTCAGTGCCATCACGGACTCCACTACCTTGACTCCACTCTACCCAACCTTGACACGAGTGTGCCACCTCCTGGCCCCTCTTACTTGCTGATACTCAGGTTCTCCCCAACACCTTAATCTCTTATATCCAAGACCTTCAACTGCACTCACGTTGAGTGAGCCCACAATCCTCCTTACACTGAGGGTGAAGAGAAGAAGAAAACAGCAACACATTAACATGTAGACTGACATCACTGTAAGTCCACAGTGACCAATCTTTGCCAGGCACTTAATGCCACTCGACATTGTTTTTACAAAGCTTCCAAGTGGTTGATCAAAACTCCATCATTCTCTTCAATTTCCCTGCTCAACTTTCAAATTCTTCACTCTTAGCAGAGAGTGCCTAAGTCAACACGTAAATAATGTATATCAAAATGATCAACATATTCAGAGTTTTCTGGGTAAGAAACTAGTCTTGATCTCTCTCTCAGTTTGTTACATTTGTCACTAAGATATTAACTTTACCATTTAATTATTTTCAAGGTAACACCATCCCAGCCCTCCACTGTTCCTGCCTTAGTTTCAGCCCTCATTGTCTCTTACCTGAACAATTATCCCCTATGTAGTCTTCCTATCTCTTGCTTTGCTCTATTTTCTAACCTTAAACACTATCTCCAACAGGATTTCTCTAAGATCCTGTCTAATTCTTTCATACACACACAAACACACATTCCCTACCTAGTTTACAAGCCTTTTCTTATAGCCCTGCAGGCTAAAGCCTTAGGGGTATTGAAGTCCCATCTGCAGAGTAGAAACACTTTAAGCTTTTGCCCCAGCTCCGTTTCTTGCTTCTCCATCACTCTACTCCACATTCTGTGTTCAATCTTTAAGAAACTCATGATCTCCTCATGCTGCTTCTTGCCTGTTTGCCATCTCATATGCTGTTTCCTCTTCTTGGTTAAAGGAAAGAGAAGGTTATGAAAAGGAAGCTCGTGGCAGAGAAGATATCGATTTGTTCCTTCATTCTAGTCAATATTTACACCATAACCACTGAGAATCTACCATGCACCAGACACTGTTCTAGACCTTGAAAATATACTGGGCAACAAGTCAGATAAGGCCACTCTTCTAGCGCATCTTATACTCTGTTGAGCCCTCACCAGGCCTCGAAAGCACAGACATGGAAACCAATATTAAGAGAAGGACAGATGGTCCCTAAGACAACTTTGATATCCTGATAATTGTGAAGAAACAAATGGGGAGGAATGGGATTATGGGGAATTCAAAGTTATAAACTATTTGATTTCCTTGATCCACAACCGAGTTCAAGAGGGAAAAACAATAAAGGGTGTTTCTTGATGATATATATAAACTGTATTTGTTTGCACTGTGGCTTCAGTGTAAACTTACTTCAAGTAAAGAACTGATCCATTTCACAAGCTTCTGGAGACCTTAGAGACAGTCATAAAAGAATGGGGAACAGAACTGATAATCATTGGCCTCAGGTTCACATTTAGGAGCAGAAGGAAGGACTGGAGAAGGGGCCTCCTGAAAGGGCATGCACGGTTTTCCTGATTCTTTGCTGATGCTCCTCCTTGAGGAAACTTCAGTCTCCAGGATGCATTCATCAGGTTTAAAAGAATACAATGTAAGGGGATGGTGATTCTGCACCTTAACCTTAAGTCATATTCTAGCACCTACCTGGAATGAAAGTGTGAGACACTCTGGAGCCACGGGACTGGGGTTCCTGGAATGAAAGTGTGAGACACTTTGGAGCCATGGGACTGGGGGATGAGATTTTGGTACAGTGAAAGTGATGACAATCTCTTCTGACCACATGGCACGGTGAGCAGTAGAGGCTATGGAGTCAAGCAGGCCTGGGATTGAATTCAAATCTTACCATGGACTAATCGTGTACACTTTGGCAGGTAGTGTAAGGTTCCTGTCTCAGTTTGCACAGGAATAATAAAGCCCTAACCCAAACCATGAAAGACTACCTGAAAAAGTCATTGTACGAATAAAATAATATATGTACAACTTTGGAGAAGGATTAGGTTAAACTTTATGAAATTGCCAATATTACACGTTGTTTGACTTACAAAAAAAGGCAATTTCATATAGTTTGATTTAATACATCAGAACTATAGTAGTGGTACAGTTAATATTGGTTATCTTATTATTCTTTTTCTGATTCCTTGTTCTCTCTTATAACCGTTTTATATCTGGATTGACTATCTCTTTAAACTTTACATGTTTTATGACCTAAGTAAGAACAAATGCTACAAGTATTACAAATCCAACTGATTCTTAATTAACCTGTTAAGAGTTGATAAAGGGTCCCCTAAATAAAGAATGATTTCAATTATTATACAGGATTTTAAAAATTTATTATTAAAAATGTCTCAATTTCTGTGGAACTTTAATGCACACTGATGACAGCATTCATTAAAGGAATAAATAATAAACATATAGAGATTCATACAAAAATTCTTAACCAGACACCTCCCATTAAATAATCACCACTGCTTTTAAAATAGCATGTATTATTCTAAGAAAACTAGGGGGAAATTTCAATTTACAACCATATTATATTATCAGACATTTTTATATTCAATAAAATAGAAATAAAATATTTTTAAGTCTTTGTACTACATTTATCCAATTTACCTTATGCACATCAAAACACTCCTAAAGTTGTAATCACCTTCCTTTTTCTTCTATTCAGAATATATTTTCTACTCATAATATAACTAAGAATAACCAATAAAGATTTTTTTTTAATTTTTAAAAGACACAGCAAAATGAGGAATATATTGTTGACAGTATAAACTTATTTTTCTTGATGTAGCTGCTGTTTGCTTCAAACAATTAACTTCATATTGTCCAATAGGTACAATGCATTGATTTGTATAATTCTTAGTTATATCATCTAAATGTCAATTTGCATTACATATTGCTTTGTAAATATACCTGGTGATACTTACTTTTCACCAGGAGAGCCACAAGTAACTCCAGTTAGCAGAGAAAAAGCAAAATTCTCAATCACTTCAGAAAAGTGACTGAATCCCCTAGTGTCTTTGCGCTTTGGGTTAATCAGAGCACAGAGAATTTCATAGAAATGACTTCGGTTTTCAATACTGAATGCTTGATTTTTTCCTTCAACAGTTATCTGGAAAAATAATCCAAGTATGAACATATACCTCCTCTAAAATAAACTTAGAATATATGCATTGTCTATATAACATGTATTCTTTATTAACAGTTATTAAAGTTTAAAAACTAAAAATGAATCTATGAAGATTTAAAAGAATCAAAATTATCTTTTAAATACAACCATTTGTACTAGAAAGGCATAAATAATCATTTACAAAAGAAAGGCATAATCACAGAAATATTTTCTATATAAACATTAGATAAAGCCTAAGATGGTTTCATGGATCATTTAATTTTAATAATTAATATCATAATTCAAAATCAATCTCACTTTTACATCCACCTCAAGAATTCTTGTTCTTTTAGCTGACAACTTAGGAAATGAACACCTCAAGAATATTTGTCAATAACAGACAAAATTATTCTTGACTCTCTTTTTCAGTGAACAGAAGCCATCACATCACTAAATTTCTAAAGCATCAAATGAGAAAATCCCTCCCAACCAAGTATAGTCAAGAGTTCCTGGCACTTTTGTCCTTATCAATAAGGATGACTCCTCCCATGTTAAAGAAAATGGATTATCTGGGAGGCAAGGGGAGTAGAAGGAAAAAATAGCCTTTGTGATTTATTCTTTCCTTGCCAGAATGATGTGGACCAAATCTTTATTGTTGGCTAAGCCACTGAATCTATTGATATTTGATCACATTGTTATATTACAGTCCCTATTAATTCTACAATATCCAAATTCATCATCACTCACTGTGCCTCACCCACCAACACACATGATCACTCTTTGTAACGTGAATGTACTTTTATTAATGAACTTATGACAACCTTGAAATGATTTGTCTGTTTCTCCTACTAGATGAGCTCTTTAAGGAAGTAGCCCATGTTCCCCATATTTTTTGTAACTCTGTAATCTAGAACTGTGCAAACCCTACAGTGAACTCAAGATTTAAATTTATAAGAGTAGCCCTCTATAAGACAGTGGAAAAACAATACACAGAGAAAAATATGATAAAAGGTACAGAATAAAAAACTTAGTAAAAATTGCAACGAATTTGTCACGTCCCACTGAACACAGACACAAACCGTGTTAAATGGGAAACAAGTTCAAGAAAATCTCCCAGAACTCAGAGAAAAGATAACAAACAAGCAAGCCAAAATCATAAAATCCAACAAGCTTATAAAAGTGCAGGTAGAAGAACTTTCAGACTTTCACAGAATAAATAATACTCAAGCCCTTTCATGTATTCCAGAGCATAGAATTAGAGGCAACTCTTTCTGACTGGTGTTCTACCAAGCTTAAATAATTTTGAAACCAAACCTGACAAAATTAAAAGTTAGCATATCAAATCCAGCAGGGTCTTAAAAGACTAACATTATTATTAAGGTAACTGACAGTTTTTAAAATAATTTTCATTGCACCACGCCTGGGCAAATCAAGGGATAAAAATATTATGTCATAGTAAAATGTTGCCCAAACTCACAGCTGGCTATTTCCCAAAACACCTTTACAATTAGTTATTTAAAACTGTTGCTCCTTTTAACACAATATTTGTATTCTGAACATAAATAAGCCATCACTTTCTGTGTGTGTAATAATATCTAAGATTTAGTGAGACTTTACCATTAAGAAAAATTTCGTATAAAGCAGATTGTATTTCAAAGAGCTTAGAATCTTTGATGGAAAATAAAACATAAATATGAAACAATTTTACTTACAATACAAGACCTCACAGAATGAAGTTCTATTCAGTACTTGGAAGGTCTATTCTGTACTCTCGAATCTGAAGATATCTTACTGAGTATACTAATTACATATGGCTTATGTGTATGGTTGCCAAAAAAAAGTAGAGATCATCCAATTGAATCTGAATTGCAGATAAACAATGAATAATTTTTTAATATGTGTGTCCCAAATAATGCATACAAATAAAAATATTCTTTACTTGCAGTATTTAAGATGTACTTACACTGAAAAACTTCCTCATTGTGTATTAGAAATTCACTTAGCTGGATATCTGTATATGTTTTTATGTATTGCTAAGTCTGGCAACCTTATCTGGATGCAACTACCTATATTTTCAGGGCCTGTTTCATTATTCTTTTGTTCTCATCATTATAAACATATCTAAAACAAAATATAATTATAAAATAACAAAAGTCAATTACCCAAATCACTAGATTTCAGTACTGATGTATGTACCTCAACATAGTATGAATTAGCTGACCCAACATAGCATGCTCTTAATCTTAGCCTGCATCCCTGTGGTTGTGAACTCATTGCAAATAGGACCTCTTGAAGATGTTATTTTTAGTTAAGGTGTGGCCCAACTGAATGAGGGTGGGTCTTAATTCATATTACTGTAGACCTTATAAAGAGAAGAAACTGGAAGCCAGAAGTTGGAGAAAACCACAGGGAGAGGCCAGAAATCAGGAGAAACCAGAAAAGACACAAGGAGAGAGAGATGGAAGTCAGAGAACCTGAAGTTTGTTTCAAACCAGCACCAGAACACTAGTCTTTAGGGAGAAAGCATCATCTTGCAACACCTTGATTTTGGACTTCTTCTGACCTCAAAACTATGATACAATAAATGCTTGTTGTTTAAGCCAAATCAGTTTGCACTATTTGTGATAGCAGCTCTGGAAAATTAAGACAATGTACATATAAAGATGGTATTTGAGAAGACAATACACCAGAAAACTTTTCAAGAACTTTCAGAGACAATAACCTGATTTGAAAACAAGAACAAAGAAGGCTTCAGTTGGAATATAATGTTAATAATTTTAAGAATTCAAATGGTATTTGATTTTATAATATTTTTATAACATTTAAAAATATTTTATTCCCCTAATAATCTCCTGGTTATTTATTTCATATATATAATTTTAATATATTTTAAAAATGCACTGTTTGCTAATACTCAAAAAAATTAACTACATTTTCCCACAGGAGCTTCTGTCATAATTCAGTTTCATTATTGATAATGGAACCAATAAAAAGTCACAATGTAGCAGTTGACAACTCTACTAAAATAAGTAATGATTCTCAACCAAAAATATGTAGGTCCCTTAAATACTTACTGAGGGAAAAAAAAGTAGCAGAATGTCCATATATCTTCTCTAAATCTTACTAAATGACTTTCTCTTTTCTACATAGAATGTAGTTACCATACAATCTATGTCCATATCTAATTGGCACTTTACAACACCATTTTATCCTTAGAAAATTTAAGGAACAATATTTTCTGGGGTGAGTTCTTATCTTTAGAACTTTTTATGCAGAAAACAGCAGTCACTTCTCTTTACAAGCTTTACAAGCTATTTGCAAAGCCGTCTCTTCTTGGCTACATACTTTATAATTTTCTTCTCTTCCCTCAGGCACTATATTTTAAGAGATGTCATAGGAAGTAAAATAAGCATGAAAATCTGAAATCCCAGTAAACAGTTTAAATATTTAAAGGTCACTATACAGAGAATCTAGTATTTGTAAATTTATATACTTATATGTACTCAGAACTTTTTGTATTTTTGTTATTTTTAAGTAGCTTTATTAATTTTGAAAAATAGATAGAAACTCATTATAAACTATTTAAATAATACAGAAAAAGTACAGTGAAAAAAGTAAAAGTCACCCCATATCCAACTTCTGAGAGTTACCTACCAGTAATGCTTAGTATATATTCTTCTAGACATCTATGTAGTTATAGACTCATGCAGATCTATTAGTATTTTTTTCTGATTATAAAAGTATTCTTGCTTGTTGTTGAAAATTTGGAAATACAGAGAAAAACAATAAAATAACCCATAATCCCACCACCCAGAGATAAACACTAATTGTTTTATGGTAAATATCCTTTTAGTCATAGATATATGTATATTTATTTATTCAGTGTTTGTTTTACAATAATTTGCTTCCTATACAACCATTTTTGATTTAAGATATCCTGAACGTATCCCCACCACATTAAATGTTCTTCTCCACAATGAGTTGTTTTTTTTTTTTTTAATTTGTTTCCTTGTTTATTACCTTTCCCCTGACTAGATCTTAAGTTCCATGAGATCAAGGACTGTCTGTCTTGTTTATTGCCGTATTCCTGAGGCTTAGAACAATGTCTGCCACACAAAAGGTGCCAAGAAGTAATTTGTTGAATGGATGAATGAATGAACCAATGCCTAGCGATCCAGGATCCTTCTATTTTCCAGTGACTTTGCCTGTCTCTGCTCTGATCCATTATGTGTTTAAAATATAGCCCTCAGAGAGCATCCTTAGTTCCCTATTTTTTCAAAAATTAGTGGTTTACTGAGATTAATTTCCACATAATAAAATTCACCCTTTGAAGGTTTACAGTCCTATGAATTTTGGCAAATGTATTGAATCATGTACTACCACAATGAAGATATGGAATATTCTCATTACCCCCCAAAAGTTTCCTCAAGTCCCTTTGTAGTCAGTCCCTCCCTTCACCACCAGTTCCTGGCAACCTTTGATCTGCCACTGGTACTCAGAGCTTTTTATACTTGTATGTAAATATGCTGGTTAGAAATATATTGATAAGAAAGCCCAACATAAACCCCCACAAGTGTCTTTTCCTTTAGTGATTATTATTTTTAGACATCTTCTTTCATTTACCATTCTTAGGATTTTACATCTTCATTTAATGCCATCATTTGCAGACGTGTAAATAAATAAATAGATGAGAAATAGAACCTGGTTGGTCCTAGTCAATACCAATTTGAAGGCCTGAAATCACTCAGTCTCTCTTTTTGTGAAAGTTCTCCTTTTCCGTGAAAGTTTCCACTGTCCAGGAGGAGCAGTGAACAAAAAGAGAGCAAGAGCTTCTGTTGCATGGCATTTAAGCTGGAAGGAATAGGTAGACAAGTCCTCTTTCTATAGATTCAAAAACTGAGGTGCAAACCTCGAAGTTAATCAGCCAGTTTCTGGAGAATCAAAGGAAGTCTGTAGCCTCTGACATCTAGGGTTTCTTTTCAGACACTGTGTAGTGAGCACAGCAGGACTAGGTTACTCACGGTTCTCTGAATTAAAGGCAGGTTCCCAAAAAGGCATCAGTCACATCCACACAAGCGTACAGAGTTGGATAGTATGAAACCCATCCTTAGGTTCAGAAATTTAATGCTATCATACTTTCATACTTCCATTATAACTGGTAGTATGACAGTGGTGTATTTTTTTTTTTTAACTAATGAAATTTTCCAAAATTAGCTGCTTACATGCAGAAGGACTACTTACCTTATCTATTAAGTGCAGCACAGCGCTGAGCTGTTCTTCTGTGTTCTCCGTGGCCACTTTCAGGTTAATGCTGTAAAGCACTCTGCTGAGAATGGCATCGTCCAGGGGCTGGTGCAGCTGATCCGCAAGCCCCCACAAGGCCTGTGAACCTGAGTCAGAGACAAGGGTGATGTTGGCAGTGCCGTATACTTGATCAATTCTGGCACCACCTTTTGGGTCAAAAAGCACAATCTGGAATCGTTTAGGAAATGGATTTGAAGACCCTGACTCTGGGGTTAGGATGATATCCAACATGGAGTTTCTCTGGCCAGGTTCAAAGACCAGTGTGCCTTCAGTTCTTGCAAAATCCTTCCCAGAAATAGCTGGAGATATGAGAGTACGGCCAATTGTTTCACCACTCCTCAACTCCTAGAAATTAAAGAATACCATTTAAATGTGAGAATAACATTTCTCATCTTGTCCTAAAAAAAAACTGTTATCTCTTGATCAAATCCCATTTCCCTTAAAAAATTGATGGATAATAGCACTATTAAAATACGAGTATTCTAATTTTCTCATCTCCTTCCTAAGATACACAAACATAATAAAGTTATGAGGTTAGGAAAGACAACTGTCTTTACAAAGAAACGACAATCCAAGGTCGGAGAATACACCAAGAAATTATTTTATGCTAAAGAAATTAGAAGAGTAATGTCATTATGCCTTCTTACAGAATTTCTATAATTGTGAATACAATAAAAATTGTGCCTTAAACAACACATACCACAAAATACAAGTATTGAGGAAATATTTACATTTTCATTCTCACTGAGGATTTTTTAGCATTGGGAGGGAGTAGAGAGGAGGCAGAGAGGAAGGAAGAGGGAGCAGAAGAAATTGGCCTCTTATTATTTGTATCTAGATACAGAAATATTCTAAAGAATAAAGTCCTGGAAATATATATCCCTGAATTTCTTCAAATTATGGTTATTAAAAATGCCAATTTGGAAAACATAGACAAGGAAGACCCAAAGGAATGTGCATTTATTTACTATTGAGCCAACAAATACTGAAATCCTAGTTTCAACCAGGTGACATACTGGCGTGAATAGCAGAATACCTACACTTATGGAACATACTAGTCTAATGGAAGATTTAGACAGTATAAAGGTTTCAGGTAATATTAAATGAACATAAGCTCTATGAAGAAAAATGCTGGGTAAGTGGATGCAAGGCGATGGTAAGGTAACTATTTTAGATAAGGCTGGTGATAGAAGGTCTTAATGTGATATTTGAGCAGAGGCCTCAGGGAAGTAAGGGAACAGGCCATGTATGGATCTGGGGGCAAATATTCTAGACAGAGGAAATAGCAACTTCAAAGGCTGTGAGCTGGGAACCATCCTGGAATGTTAGAGGAAGAACCAGAAGGCCTGTGTGACTGGACTGGGAGGAGAGCGGTAGAAGTTAAGGTTAGAGAGGTGGAAAGAGGTCAAATCATGCAGTCCATTATTCTAACTGTGGCAGAAAAAATACTGGAGGATTTGAGCAGGCAAGAGACACTTTTATTTTATGTTTTCATGAGTACTCTGACTATTGTGTATAGTTAGGTTGTAGCAGGCGATGAGCAGTGGAGGCAGAGAGAATAGATAGTTTTTGCATTATCACATGCAAAAAATAATGGTAGCTTGGAATACAGTCATATGAGTGGGAAGAGTCCACTCATTTCAGATAGAGAATATATTCTGAATGATGTAGAATCTGTAGGACTTTCTGATGAACTTGATGTTGGGTGAGGAGGAAGAGAAGGCTCAGTTTGCCTGAGTGACTGATGAAAAATGGAAAACTAGGAGAAATACTGTTAAGGGGAGAAATCAATAGTTATTTATTATACATGTTAATTTCCAAGGTGTCTTTTAGACATTCAAATAAAGATTCCAAGTAGGAGCAATCAGATATATAAGCCTGGATGAGAAGGGGTGGTGGTGGTGGTGATGAGGTAAGAAATGAAAATGTGGTAGTCATCAGTTTTTAGATGATAATTAAAGAAACAAGTCTGGATGACCTAACCTGAGGAGTGAGTCTTGATGAACCCCAACATTTATTGGTCAAAAAGGGACAAGATAGGTGACAGGAAGGAGCTGTCAATGAGGTAAGAGGAAGCAGAAGAATGTAGTGTTCCAGAATCCCAGAGAAGAGTATGTTCAGGGAGGAGGAAATAATTACTTGGGTCAAAATCTGAAACATCAATGAAGGTGAGGGCTTTTAAGAGCTTTTTCAGTGCAGTGGTGGAACAAAAAGACTTACTGAGAGGATTTTAACAGAATGGTATTATAATACCAGCCCTAGGGCAGACTGGATAGCCTGAATAACTCTCTAATTGAAATGACTAACATGCTGGATAAAATATCAAAAACAAATTTAAAATGCATTGCTCAATTGCAAAGAAAGGAAGGAACCCACAGAGGTCAAAACAGGAAATAAGAATAGTGACTTCAGTAATAAGTGAGCATCAAAGTTTTCACCCTAAGCATTTCTGCTGAACCCTAGTGATCTGGATCTTCTGCTTTAATGACAAAAGACATGCTGTGCAGGAAATAAAACCTAGATCTTTTCCAAGGTAGGAAGTTAAATTAGAGAGCCCTGAGTCAAAAGCTACACTCTGAGAAAAGGAAAGAATGCTATTTGGTCTACCACAGAGAAGAGAACAATAAGAAAACATACCTGCTTCAAACTTAGTTCAGAGTAAGAGAGAAAAAATAATCTCCCTTGAGAATTTGTAAAGGTAGACTGGCCTTCGTAGAGGTTTGCAGTCCAAACTCACATCACCTGACACAGTCAGAAGAGTTCTAAGCAGAGAATTTAATTTAAAGTAGTCCCATGTCAGCTGGTGCTGCCAACAGGTGACATGCAAAAGCAAAAGCTCTGGAAAAGTACCACTTAATTCAGCCTCAAAAACTTTCCACAGATAAAGTCCCCAAAGAAAATAAGCAGTTCCTACAATAAAAATTGACAAGATAACAAGGCATCATGGGTGAAAGAGAGAGAGACAGAGGAAAAAAAAAAAAAAAGGAGAATCAAGCCTGTGAACAGTGTGCATATATAACATAACCACGTTTAATATCTTTAAAGTAACAAAGAAGCTGGAAAACATGAGTAATGAAAAATGGATAAACAAGTCTATTTGAAAACAACATTCCCAAAAATTAAAATATTAAAATAACTCAATTTAAAAATTAAATAGATGTATGAGAGATTGAATTAGACACGACTGAGGGGAAATAAGTGTCTTGGAAAAACAGGGCTGAACAAATTATTGAGAATGTAGTACAGAGACTAAAAAAAATTAAGTAAAAGAAATCAAGAGACATGCAGGATAAATTGAGAAGTTCTAACATATATCTAACCAACATTCTAGAAGGAAATGAGATATGGTGGGGAAGAGGCAACATTTGAAGAGACAGTGGCTGAGTATTTTCAAGAATTATTTAAGATAGTAATCCTCAGACCCAGGATGCCCCCCAAATCCCTCACAGAATAAATTAAAAGAGAAATGGGCCTAGAAAGTATAGAATATTAAAGATAAAAGAAGAACTTGAGAGGAGCAAAAGAGGAAAAACCGATGATCTACACATAAACAGTGATTAGTTTAATATTTTACTACTCACCACCGGCAATGAATGCTGGTGAAATAATGTCTTCAATATAACGAGAAAAAATAACTGTCAACCTAAAACTATACATCTAGTCAATCAACCTTAAAGGAGCAAAGGCAGAATAAAAAAGAATTTCAAAAACATAAAACCAATTGATCCTCACTAAAGGAAATTCTAAAGTATATACTTCATACAAAAGGAATATACCTAATAGATGGAAATACAAGATGCAAGAAAAATGGTGAGTAAAAATATTGATACACATGTGTATAAATCTAAGCAAACACTGACTGTATAAAGCAATGTCTAATTTGTAGAGATTAGAAAACAAAGACAAGACAAAAAATACAAGAGGATGAAAGTCTGGAAAGGAAGGGAGTGATCACAGTTAAAGCATTTTTAAGGTCCATAAGTTATTCAGGAAGGTGAATAAATTGATTGACATAGCTTATAACTTTAGAATACAAGTCAAAATAACTAGGTTAATCAATAAAAGTAGTTACAGCATGTAAATTCATAAAGAGGAACATAGATGAGAAAATGAAAAACTACCCAATCAATTCATTTATTCATTAAACAGCTAGAGAGTGCCAATTATGTGCCAGGCATTTTTCTAGGTGCTGGAGAAACAGTGTGAAACCAGGAAACAAAAACCCTTGCCCTCAATACAAACAAAAGCAAGAAAGGAAGAAAACACCCTCACACACAAATCCCATACTTATAATTCAAAAGAATGCAAGAAAAACAGAAAGAAAAACAAGAAACAAGCAACAAACTCAGAAATCATAAAAAGATATGAGAAGTAAATCCAAATATAGCAAAATCTCAAACAACAGAAAAGGAACAAATATAGCAATTAAAAAACAAATATTGCCAGATTGAATACAAAAACATAATCCAGCTATATATTTTATCTGCATCTATATATTGTATCATGTATCATGTAAATACATGAAGATATAGAAAAGTTGAAAGTTAAATGGTGAAAAAAGATAAATGAGGGAAATACTAGCTAAAGAACACTAATATCCCTATAGCAATATCAAAGTAGACTTTCAATTAAAAGACTTTTCATGAGATAAAAAGATCATTACCTAATGAGAAAAATTCAGTTTTGCTGGAACATATAACAATTTTTAAATATGTATCCTAATAACAAAATACAAAAAGCCAAAATTTAATAGAATTTAGAGACTAAATTGATAGTCACTATCATAGTGACCTCCTTTTGAGTATTTAATATATCAAGCTGATCCACCCACCTCCTGAATCTCTAAGGCTATAGAGAAATTAACATCTCAGTTAATGAGCTTAATATAATACAGTGTTTCTCAATCTTTTTAATGACATGAAATTAATAGAAATGATATTATTTGCATGATGCACTGGGTAAATGCCCTGAGAGCTGATTCCATCACCATCTCAGCACACCTATACCCCACATGAAAAGAAATGATCACATAGAATATATAGAACATTCTAACCAACAGTCATGAAATATACATTCTTTGGAGAGGGAGGGGGTCACATGGAACATTTACAAAAACTGATCATCCACTAAGTTATAAAAGAAAACCTCAAAAAAATGGGAAACAATTATCCTACCACAATTCAATTAAAATAGAAATTAATAAAAAAGAGTAACTAAATCCTCAATATATTTAAGAAATACAAAAATATATTTCTACAAATTGAGTCAGAGAAAAATCACAATGGATCTTATAAAATATTTAGAATGTAATTATAATGTATTAAAACTTAGGCAATGCAGCTGAAGCTGAGAGGAAAATTTATAGACTTCAATCTTCACATTAAAAAAGAAAAGCTCAAAATTAATGAGATAAACATTAAACTGAGAAAAAAGAAGAGCTGCTCTTTAAAAAGACTTACAAAATACAGAAATATTTAACAAAATTAATGAGGGAGAGAAGTGGAAGTGTGAGAGAAAACAGATTAAACAATATTAGGAATGAAAATGGAACATAATTTCAGATGTTACAGAGATTAAACAAATGATCAGAAGAATTGATGGCCGTTAATCTTAAAGGTTAAATCAAATGAAAAAATCCTAGAAAAATACAATGAACCAAAACTGATTCATGAATAGAAATCCTGAATAGTCCCATAACCATGAAAGTAATTGAATCAGTAGTTAAAAATCTTCCCATATGAAATCACCAGAAACATATAAAAAGATGTTCACTGGCTATTAAACAATAAAAAGTGTTGCTAAGATATAAAATAACAGATGTTATCATCCACTGATTAAAGGAGTTCAGATTGGTACAACCACTTCAGAAAAAAGTTTTCCAGTATCTAGCACAGTTGGGTATGCACATATCCAACAATATAGCAATCTTTTCTTCCATAGCTATATCTATATTTAGAACTATATTCCCTAGAGAAAGTCTTCTGCATGGGCAGAACTGTTATGTATTTCAGAAAATGCCATGTTCTTTTAATCCATTCTTGTGGGTGCAGACCTATTGTGGGTGGGAACTTTGGTTAGGTTATTTCAATTGGAATGTGACCTACCCAATTGAAGGTGGGTCTTAATCCTTTACTGGAGCCCTTTATGAGCAATAAAAGGCCTTATTTTAACATGTTCTATTCCCTTATCATCTGAGTGTAGGAACCAATTTAAATTGGGCCTCAAAGCTCTTCATCATCTGTTCTTGATCTCCAGTTCCCTTTCTTTCACACTACAAAGTATTAAACATATGATGATATATATTTAATGGGAGAAGAGGAATAACAAACCACATTTTTTTATCACTTCTCTTCTTATCTTAAGTACCAAGAACAAAAAAATGAAAATCTCCCCACTATGAATCAAAATACTTCTCTTTGCATTCATACCACTCACTTGTATCAGTTTGGACATATTGTGTCCCCCAGAAAAAGCCATGATCTTTTAATGTAGTCTTGTGGGGGCAGACATATTAGTGTTGATTAAGTCGGAACCTTTGGATTAGGTTGTTTCCATGGAGATGTGACACTCAACTGTGAGTGATAATTCTGATTAGATAATTTCCATGGAGGCGTGGCCCCACCCATGCAGCATGGGCATTGATTAATTTACTAGAGCCCTACATAAGAGCTCAGACAGAAGGAGCTTGCTGCAGCTGAGAGACACATTTTGAAGATGGCTGTTGGAAGCTGACACTAACATTTTGGAGAACACCATTTTGAAACGCAACCTGGGAGCAAGCAGATGCCAGCCATGTGCCTTCCCAGCTAACAGAGGTTTTCAGACACCATTGGCCATCCTTCATTGAAGGTACCCTATTGTTAATGCCTTACTTTGGACACTTAATGGCCTTAAGACTGTGACCTTGTAACCAAATAAACCCCCTTATAAAAGCCAATCCATTCCTGGTATTTTGCATAACGGCAGCATTAGCAAACTGGAACACCACTCCAAGGCTATTTAAAATGGAGTTTATTTTTAGGGTTTTATATAATAGAGAGCCTTTTTTTCATGTGTTTGCTGAGCTGTGGACTCTGTCAAAAAAGGCAAGTTTTTCTGCTTGGCAAGTTACCAAGACAGATTACTATCCACAGCTCTAGACCCAGTCTCCCATCCCTGGCTCATGTGGTTGCTACAACATATTGGCCATATATATGTTATATTTTACGCACAGAATGTTATACTTATTAGAGTTGCCCAGTAATGATACAACCAAGTGATAAACAGGACTTTGCAACTTTATAACCTTGAGGCCTAAAGGGTACCAGATTCAGAATCTTGAAATTTTAAGTTCCCTGGAGTTACATGATTCAAGGTAAAAGAGAGAGAGCTAAGGTGGGTAAGCTCCAATTCCCACAATTCTGCTTCAAGCACAGCAGACCCAATTTTTTTTTCCTTAATATGTTAGGGTTTTGCCATTAAAACAAAGTTTGAAAAATGCCACTGGAAACATGTATGGATGTTACTTGGACCAAGTCCAGAATTAGATCACTTAGTGTTACGTAGACCTGCTTTATTGGGTCTCTGGAAACCCATCAGTTCCTTCTCTTTCAGATGATGTCACCTGATAAGATGGATTATGAAGAAAAGAGGCAGTGAGACCTCATCCACTCATGGCTTTGAAGGAACATACAGATCAGTTAGTGTTTGAAGTACTGAAGAAATAAATTTCTGACTAGTTCAGATATAAAACCTAACAAGACCCTTAACTTTTATTTCTGTTCTTATACAGCTACATCTGAAAAATTTTAACTCTCTAGATATTTTCTAGAAAAGATTTATGTCAGACACTTTGCTGTGCATAATCAACTTTGTCAAAGAAAAAAATGAAAAACTAGCATTTTGAAACATGATCTAAGTGTTCTTGATAGATGAAAAATTGAACTGCTTAAAGGATAAAGATTAATATAAATTAATATAATGTTAATTGCCATGATATCCTCAGAACACAATGTATCAATTATTCTTTGTTTCATTACACTTGCTTTAGTTAGGTAAGAAAATTTTAATGTGTATTAATATATATTCCATGCTTACCCGGGTACTGAAGTTTACAGATATCATTCGTGCTGTCCCAGAATCTCTAGCCACCTGCAAACTGATTAAAGTGGCTGCCTTATGAGCCACTGCTAACCGAGAACCCACAGAAAAATATATGAGGCTTCGAGGTTCATCACTCTGTAAGATTTTAATCTTGGCAAATCTGGCACTGTTGTTTATTGCTGCTCCTGAAGTGACTTCATAAAGTTCCACAAAAAAATGCATTTCAACTTGAGGACTCTGACATTGATAAAAAATAAAGAAAAAGGAGAGGCTATAACTAACATATTTCCATTTTTAGTTAATTATGATATTAACAAATGATATTATTCATATATATAATTACAGAAATAAGTATTCATCTAGAAATACTTTCTATACAATTATAGAATTAAATTCTTACATTAAGTTACCATATTTATTTTTTCAATCACTCCCTAAGAAATACATTTACATTCTCTCTATGAACTTCTTACTATAAAATCTGTTAGTAGACAACCTATGTATACTTCAATAAGCAAAAAGATACAATATACTATATTTGTACAGTGAAATATTATTTAGTAGTTAAATGGAATGAACTAGTTTGATATTTTTCAATAGACGGATCTCAAAAACATGATGATGAGTGAAAAAGTTTCATAACGATATGTACAGTATGATGCCATACATATTAAGTTAAAAATACTATGCATTGTTAATGGATAAATATTTCCATAAAGATTTTTTAAAACCATCCTGACAGCAGTTATCTCCAGTCAAGTAGCAGGTTGAGCAGGGGGGAGGGTGTGGAGTTAGAGAATGACCCTGGGGATATGGAAAAAAGGGAGCTTCAACTTTGTAAGGTTTTATTGTTAGTTCTTTTATGTTTAAAGGATTTAAAATAAATATAACTACATTTTTCTAATAGTCAATTCTGTAGGTTTATATTTTTTTCTAAATTCCCCAAAATTCAAAATCAAATAAGGCTAAATTCAGTCTTCTGTTATAGTCTGTTCATGTGTTACCTTGATTCTTTCTCAGTAATCTCAAATTTTTTTTTCTAAAGCCCAAATTCAATTTCATAATATACTGTTAATCACTTGTTTTTACTGATTCCTTCTTACACAATAATCTAAAAATCTTAGCAGTATTGTTAGTATTTCTGGCATAACCCAAAGAAGCTAAGCTGATGTATTTTTTAATTGCGTGTTTCTTTGTCTAATTTGATATAATGCATCATCTTTATCTGTCAGTAAGAGATTTATATATCATTTGTTCTGAGATCACTTTAATGATCATTATGTCATGAAACAATACAACAAACCCTTTAGTACTATCCAAGAGTAAGTTATATCTCAGTCACACAGTTAACGGACTTTAATCTTTTGTTGTCTGAAGAACTGTGGTTAGCTTTCCTATGGTACATATCATTCCTTGCTGATTAACTGTCAATCAACATTGAAATACAGAGATAAATGTATTTTCCCTACTTTTGAGAAACTAAATTTAGCAAATACAATAAACTAAAACACTAGGAAAATATGGGCAAGCATATTCGAAAGCTATGACTCCCTAATGGCCAGGTGAACTTGAATTCACAATAGTTCCTTTTAACTAAGAATTACAGCATAATGCATTTCCAACAGAGTCTTATCTTTATTTTCCAGTAAAAAAATTTCTTCTCATTGTGATGATGATGGGAACATTACTTACAACCACTTACAGTCAAAAGAATGTTATAATCTAAGTAAAGAACCTTCTAAAAATGAACAGTGTACAGATGGATGCCAACACATAATTAGACTGGAAACAAAAGGAATTTTCCAGTTGTATAAAAAAATACTCTGTTCAAACAATATGCCTCAAGTTTATTGGAAAACAAAGACTCACAGATCATGCCTGAACCTCTCTAGATTCCTAAATAGTACTGGAGACCTTACAAGAACTCATTTTATGTGTAGCTGCCAGCAAGTTCTTTCCCTAGTTAGGCCAGAAGCTCTTCAGGTTGATCTTTTTACCTAACTAGTATAAAATGATTCTTCCTGTGCCCAGAGCTGCACAAAAGCAAAAAAACCAAAGTAATAATAAACAATATCTTACTTATTTAATTGAAAAATATATTTGGCACAAATATTAAAACAATCTGTTAGTTTAGATTTTCTGGATTAAGAGCATGCTTCCTAAGTTAATTACTAGCTTTGTACACTTTGCTAATACAAAACCATAAAGGAAGCAGCAGGAGAAGGGGGAATGAACTGCAATTCAACAGTCTGGGATTTTAATCTTGGCCAAGTAATTGACCAGGTCAAACTACTTAAATTCTTTGTATCTTGAAAATGAAAGTATTGAATAACCATAGAGATGATCATTAGAGATAAGACAGAATAGGAAACCATTTAGATTGAGGGTCTTAAGTTTAGGAGACACCACCATTAATTAGTGCTGCAACTCTGTGGATGAGTTTGTAGTGACTTTCATAAGCAACGATGAAGTTACTGAATTCCCTCAAGCTCTATTCCCATCCATTCTGAACAATATTAATTCCAGTCATCTCTTATGAAAAGCCAACTCATTGCCAAGAACTGTGCTGAGAAACTCCCATTATTATCCCACTCAATCTGCCTATAGCCCTATTATTAAATGCATTTCAGCTGGGAGGCTCAGGAAGGTTAAGCAACTTGTCCAGTGTACCCAGCTAATTAGTGGCAGAGCTAACAATTGAACCCACGTCTTACTGACATCAGAGTCCAAACTCTTAACCACTATACTGCCAGAAGAAATTCAGTATAACTGAAACCCTTCTTTTGATAAAAATGAAGAGGATGGTTCTTGGATCAAAAGTCTAGCAATAGTTGTGCTGCTTGTTTATACCTCCAGATAATCTGTCAAAGCCCACTACAGAAGAAAATGGTTGTACAATCTTATTTACATCTCTAGGTCTCGATTTATCAGACATAAAAGGAAGGATTTGAACTAGATGAGTAATAAGTTCCCTTCTAGCCATAAAATTTCGGACATTAAAATGAGTAATAGAAGCCCACTGATATTTTTAAAAATGCATATTGTTTCCTTCTCATAAGAAATAATCTTCCTTTCCCCCTCTTTTTAAATTTCCTCTTACTGAAACTAGAATGTTTATTGCTCTTGCCATATCTTACCTTTTAACAGCTGGCAAGACAATGAGAACAAAAAGCCTTGAAAATCAGCTGTTTCTCAGGGTGATGAAGAAAACAATTCTATGACTTGAACATTACATTAAAAAGAGAAAAACAGGTGAGACCAAATTCTTTGTCTTGCCTAATTGAAACTACTTGGATATGCGCTCAGTATCATTTCCCTAGTTAACATCCCATGTACTGCCTACCTCATTCTCTCACTCCTTAATGATGACATCTTTAGCACCTAGGAATTCCCTGCAAGGAAGGCAAGCTCAGAGAAGCAGCTTCTTCTCAATTCCACCTACACCCTAAATTTCTTATTTCTCTTCTCTTTGGCTGGTCCAAGTCCAATCCCACTTGGCTCTTCACATACTCTCCTGCAGGTAGAGTCGCCTGCAAATAGTTATTAAAGCACATCTTCTCTTTCAGGATCTTTATTTTTTTTCAACATAAACTTCATTTGAAACATAAATGTATACACACTGACATAGGAAAAAAGTCTGAAATGATATACATTCTTGAGTAGTAGAATTATGAATGAATTTTATGCTAGTATACTTTCTCTTATGTTTGTAAAATATCTACATTGAATGCCTCAATTTATAATTAGAAAAACTGGGATTTTTGTAACTGTAAACAGACTTCCTATTTTTAAATGGAGCATATAAGTCTTCTTGATCACTTTAGAAAGTACAACTTGTATTGAGCTACCTTTTACTTACTTTTATTTTTTTATTTTTACAAATAAACACTCCCCCTTTCTACCTCCCCATTCCCCATCCAACCCTGGTAACTTTTAATCTGTTTTCTACCTCTGCAAATTTGCCATTTCCTGTCATCTCTTATAACTGATATCATACAATTTTTGTCCTTATGTGCCATGCTTATTCACTGAACACAATGTGCTCAAGGTTCTTCCTTTGAAAAAGGACTGGTATAGACTCCTCTTAAAATGTTTGCTAGAAATCGCCAGTGAAGCCATCTAGCCCTGGACTTTTCTTTGATGGAAGGTTTTGAATATTGATTCAATCAATTACTGATTCAATTATTATAGGTTTGTTGATGTTTTTTATTTATTCTTGAATCAATTTGGGTAATTAATGTATTTCTAGGACAATTTTTCCATTTCTTCTAGATTATCAAGTTTGTTGTACAATTGTTCATAATATCCTCTAATAATCCTTTTCATTTCTTTAAGGTCAGTAGTGTAATCAGCATTTTCCCCTCTGATTTTTAGTTATTTGCTTCTTTTCTCCTTTTTCCTTTGTTACTCTAGCTAAAAGTTTGTTAATTTTATTGATTTTTTTCAAAGCACCAAGCTTTTGTTTTGTTTATTCTTTAAATTGATCTTCTGTTCTCTATTTCATTTATCTCCTCTCTAATCTAACCTTAATTATTTCCTTTCTTCTGCTTTGTGTTTACTTTGCTCTTTTGTTCCTAGTTCCTCAAGATGTAAAGTTAGGTTATTAAATTGAGCTTCTCTTTCTTTTTTAAACTATAAGCATTCATAGCTATAAATTTTCCTCTGAAGACTGCCTTTGTTGTATCCCATAAGTTTTGGTATGTTGTATCTTTGTTTACATTTGGCTCTAAGTATTTCACTATTTCTCTTGTAGTTTTTTCTTTAACCCATTGGTTGTTTAACAGTGTGCTGTTTTATTTCCATATATTTATTTTTTCAGCTTTCATTCTGTTGTTTATTTCTAGCTTTATTCCATTGGGCTTAGAGGTTACTTTTTATGATATCAACATTTTAAAATTTCTTTAGATTTCCCCTGTGCGTTAACATATGGTCTATCCTAGAGAATGATTCACGTGCACTTGAAAAGTGTGTATTTCACCATTGTTGGTGAAGTGCTCTACATATGTTGGTTAGATCTAGTTGGTTTATAGTTATTTCAAGTCTTCTATTTTCTCACAGATCTTCTGTTTATCATTTCCAAGATTCCTCATGGCCCAGCAGCTCCCTGTGTGAATTATCCCCTGAGTCATCTTCAATCATATTACTCTGAATATTCAGTATTTTTCTTTATCATATCCATAAATTTGAAAGTTCTTGCATTCCCTATTCATAAACAGGTGGGAGTTAAGGTTTTTATCTACCAAAGAGCCAAAAAGGCCATACTTGGTGGGCATTTGAATAAATGAAACAATAAGAAAGAAGCAAATGAGAAAACTGACTTGCTTATTTACAAAAATGCATAATACAATACATTCTAAATCTGAAGTTTGTTGTCCAGAAAAGAGATTTAGACATTATAGCGAGGCAAGACACAAAGAATCTAGTCAATAAGCTATGGGTGCATCTCAATAAAGTGGTTTTAAAATTACTAATTATAAAAGAATGTAATTAGAAGTTGATAATTCTGTGTCTCATCATTTCTTACCTTCTCTGGTTTGAGCTCAATGGTGATGAAGCACTTTGTTTGACCTGTCATGCAGATTGTGGTCCCTGACACAGAGAGGAGTTCATCCATCAGGTTCACCCCATTTTTCTGAAGCACAATGGCTGTTTTGTTAAATGTGACTCTCCAAAAGACTTTGACATCTTCAAAGGCCCTAAACAAATGAAACCAATGCAAATGCAGTAATGTACTATGTTATCACTGTGTTAATTGTACCTCTTTGTCCAAAATACAACACTTAATACGGATAAGGCTGAAAACGACCAATTCATCTCATTGTGGATAATAAAATTGAGGTCTAGCATTTGCACAGCATTCTTTGACTACACACTATTCAGTACTGAATAAGCATTAATTGAACTATCTATAAGGAACAGGAAAACAAATAATTTACATTCCCCACCTATATGTACCATAAATGTGAAAATAAAAATTTCAAAGAACCCCTGCCTTCAAGTAAATGTTCCTAGTTTATCTTTTAACAATTCTTCTTCTAAAGGAAAAACACTACTGCCAAAAATGGTAATTTTAAAGACAAAGTTGGCATGTATTTTCAAAGAATATTTAGGCCCCAAATAGAAAAGGTATTGCATACACACACACAGACACACACACACACGTTCATGTGTGTGCACCCTGGTGCATGTACATGATGAGCATTCACAATATCTGTATAATAAAGTATCAAGTTGCTAGCAAATGTTGGTATTCCAAGTCTACCTCACATAAAATGGTTGTGTATGCAGAGTGATAAGAGAATGGCAGATATGATGAGGTGATGACCTACATCATAATGCATTTGACATTTTATAGTACTCTATGAAATACAAAATGCTGAAGGTAGCCCTAAGTCAAGACTGTAAATCAAGTATGTTAAATAACAAATTAAGAACAATAACAACTGAACACTAACATACCAAATTCCACTATAGCTTCCTACATCAATATTTCATCCTGCCTCTACCATTTTATGAATTCAAATTAGATACTGAATGGACACACAGGATGGTACATCTTCCACATATATACTCATACCTGTTTGGTTGCCTTGTGACAATAAGATGCAGTTTTCTTTTATCAGCATCTTCACCCAGTTCTAGTCCACTCCTAGACTCCTCACTAAATCCTAAAATGCCATTCTGAAGATCACTCCCTGTAAAGAGAAATGAAGGGTTATAATATATTTCAGAATTTAAAAGGTCTCCAACGCTTCATTAATCTCTCCAGCCCAGATAGTACAAAGGTGATGTGAAAGTTGAATCATGTATCCCAACAAAGACATATTCTTAATTTTAATCTGCATTCCTGTGGGTGGGAACCCATTTGTAAACAGGACCCTTTGAAAATGTATTGTCATTTAAGATGTGGACTCATTTGTGAAAAAGGACCTTCTGTAAGATCCTATTTAGGTGGGGCCAAACTGAATCAGGGTGGGCCTTAATCCATATTTCTTACAAAGAGAAATCCACAGGAAGAAGACATAGAAGCCAGAATTCAGAGAAAGACACAGGAAGCCAAGAACATTGACATGTGAGGGAAGCAGAGATGCAAATCAAGAAAACCCAAAGACTGGGGCAAACTATCATCAGAATGCTACCAACTCTAAGAGAATGCATGATCATCTCGACACCTTGATTTTAGACTTCTGGCATTCCAAACCATGAACCAATAAATTCCTACTGTTAAGCCAATACACTGTGTGGTATTTGTCATAGCAGCCCTGGCAAACTACACAGGTGGGGCATTCACAGTTGATTGTGTATGTGTGGGGGAGGTGTGGGAGGAAAGTCAGATACAATTTTTAAAGATCTTTACTAAAAATAGACTAAAATCAAAATAACAACAATAAGGTGGCTAACATCTTGAGAATAGAAACCCAGAGGAAAGAAAACATCAAAGTCTACTCCCCACCATGACACACACATATTTGTCTCTCTCTGATGAGGCCCTACTTTATATTTGATAGTACTTGACATTTTATACATGTTTATCTTTTTGTAGTCTGTATCTTCCAATAGAAAGTAAACGCTACCAGAGAAGTAACTGTTTTATTCACTGCTGTATCCCTTGCACCAAGAGCAGTACCCTGTATATTCTGTTTACTAAATATGTATTAAATAAATGAAATCAATCTAACAAATTTACCTTCCTACAAGATTTGATCAAAATACTGTTTTTGCTATGCATTAGGTTATTTGAACCAGGGAAAAACAGTAGGACAATTAAAAAAACTCCTGAGTACCTCTACATATCAGCAACTTCTGAGCAACACTTGAGATTATAGGAACTATCATTTTTTAAAATGTGTTTTTAAAGTGAAACAAACCAGGGCCCATACTCCCCTGAAATAGCCACTTCAAATCCTGGACAGCACTAGGCCACCTTCTCAGACTAGAAACATTTTAATGTACAGCTCCTGCTGGTTTCTCTTTCTGAATGGCACCATCTCACAAAATGACCTAGAAGCTTTAGATCCCAAAGCAATTAGCCTCAAAAACCACTTTTCTCCACCACTCTGAAATCTGATTCCCGAGATTCCAAGGAGATAGGACTTCTAAAGTTAGGAACATGGCAGGGATAAGAAAAGAGAGAAACACTTAACTGTCTTGATGGAGGAAAGCTAATAGTTATCAGCCCTGGGTCTATTTCTCAGATCTGCAGTGCGAGCAAACATGAAGACAATTGATTATGAACACATATAAGGAGGACCACATTTGTCCTAGCATCTCATATGTGTTTTGTCTCTGTCAGATTGCCAACCCTCATCCTCACTAATTAATCACTGCCACCACTTCTTAGACCTGTGTCAGAACCTGAAGTCAACAGTTCTCTTTGGCAGCAATCGTTCTTCTAGTCACCTTGAGTAGGAATTTGGTCTCACCACATAGATTATTAGCTTCTCAAAATTAGAACCTTCATCTTTGTTTCCGATCACAACTAGTTTAGCTTAAATTAAAATAATACTTTCCTTTGCCACATCCACAATAATAAATTTGATGTCAAACTTCTAATAAGATGCTCCAAGACTTCCAATTTGCCATAAATCAAAACCAAACTAAATAAACTCTTTCTTCTCTGATTTATTTTAATAGTTCCTTCTAAAATCTAAATGTGAAACAACTACATAAATTAAAGATAGATGGATTTCAGCAAATTTAATGAACTAATTTAAGCAATGATTTAGTTAAAAAAAATCAGGTAGGGAGAAGATGAAGCGAATAATTCATCGGCAGAGTAAGGAAAAGTTTTTTACTTACAGCATTATGACTACAAGAATGTGCCAAGCACATTGTCAGGTAAATTACATCATGCGATGTTAAGATTTGGTTATGACGGGCTATGATTATCACTTGCCATATGTGCTTCATCAGTTCACCTTAGGTAGGGAAGGTAAATGCTAGAGGACCTAGTCAGGATCTCACAATCCTTAGTTGAGGGGATACTTGTATGGTAAGTTATTCTCAGAGCTAATATACAGAAAGGCATTGGTACACCATACTGACTGATAAAATATAGAGAAACTTCCATTCAAGTTGGTACATACCTGCTGTTCTAAAGCCCTAAAGAGCCCTCTGCTACTGTCCTGACCAACAACACAAGATCCCCCCACTATCCAGTAACTAATGGAGCAATGCTTGGCATGGCAAGGACCCTTCAGCAACCGTTTTGATTCATTTGTGCCTGAGCCAAACTAATTACTAAATATTATTACTGTCAGTTCTGCCTGGTCATACTCAAATAATTGCCATAAAAGATCTATGTCATGAAATGGAGGAGCAGGGAGGGATACTGAGTGCCAAAATAATTATTTTGATAGAAACATTTAGATGGCATTAAGGCAGCATGAATCAAAATCAGTAAATAACTGGTAGAGTAGAATCATAATTATTTAAACTACTCTTAATAAACTGTAGGAATAGGAATAAATGACATCAATTATAATTGATGTATATTTATAGTGTAACATACATGGACTGATGCTGAGTATGAAGGTAGGCTAAATGCAAAATCAAAATCAAATTATAATTGAATGGCTAAAATAAAATAAGAATTCTAGGAACCACTGAATCCTAAAACTGTATTATAAAGATGTTTATTCTAAAACTTTCCCTTTTATAGAGGAGGAAAATAAGGCCAAGAGAGTAAATGATTTGTTCAAAGTCTCCCAATTAATGGCTAATCTGGCTCAAAAACATAGATTTCATGATTTTTAGTGCTCTTTCCCCTACTCTATTCTATCATAGTATCATCTGAAAACTCTAAAACACTGTGTAAAACTCACGAATGCTTATATAAAAGGCAGAGTATGTAAAAGTCATGGGATGACATTGTCACTACTCTTATTAGTGTAATATATTTGCAAGCTATGCTATACTACTTAAGGAAATTTAGTATGACTTCATGGGGAAACTGCAAATTATCACCAAAGAATTTTAAAATAAGATGTATGAAGAATCCCTGAATAAAAATTGAATTTTTAATCTAGAGAAAAGGCTGAGAAAGGACTCAACAATACAATGGATACCTAAGCAGCACTAGCTCAAAAGCAGAACAAAAAAGAAACAGTTTTAATTTATTTCATAAATAAAATTTCTTAACAATGAGAGCTTCGATTTTAGGAAGGATTATTGAAAGTGGCTAGGAAATTAGAAGAGGGCTTCAATACAAGATAGACTGCCTTATGTTTGAATGATTAAATTAAATATTTTCCCCAAAAGAACCATGGATTAAAATATTTTTAAGATTTTCCCTGTATTGTATAAGGATAGAATTATAGATTATGTAACCAGCTCTGGGTTGTGACATTTACTGCCCATGAAATTCTAGCCTGGAACCTCAGCACAATGTCATTGGTTCATGTTATAGGTCCATGCTACAGGGGAAAAAAAAAAACTTGTTTTAATAAATTCTTACAAGTGATTCAAGTAATTCATCCCCTTAAATTAAGTTTAAGATAGCTGGATTTTAGTCCAAATTCTGTATCACAAAAGTACATTCTCATATCCATCACTCAAAGATATACCTGTAATAATAATCATGGCAAAAGCTGCAAATCCAGTGTCATCCTTTCCTTTCACAATCTGTGCTCCCCCTTTAGGGTCTGTGAGAAACACATAGAAGAATTCCTGCCCTTCAGGCTCATCGTCATCCAAAATTTGTACTGATATTTTACGTTCTCTTTCTCCATCTAGAAATGTAAGGATAAGAGTTTGTTCTTCAAAATCTTTTTCTTCAGTTGCCCAAGTTAGGTTGGCAAGTCCATGGATATCATGAAAAAGCAAGGCATCTGGTTCCTTCTGAGCACATCTTTCTCCAAAGGTTTTAACTGTTATACTGACATTGCCAGTAAAACCACCAGTTCTTCGAATAAGAACTTCTGCAGAATTGAGTGTGCCATTTTTCATGTCCTCTTCAATGTAAACAATTGGTCGCCCAAGACTAAACGTTCCATGAATGGAAATATCAGCAGTTACAGGGTCCACATCAGGCTTCTCAGACATGGCAGATGTACTAGGAAGGGTGACAAGTTTCTCAGGGATGGCAGATGTAACAGTTGCTGCAGTAACAACGGCAACCATTTCAGTTGACTGTGGAATGGTAGTTGTCTTGGTTGTGTCAAGTTGGGTGGTAAAATCAGTTTCTACAGGAATGCGAGCTGTGTCTACTGCTGCAGTTGTCTTGGGGAAAGAAACATCCATTCCTGCCAGGCCATCATTATCCAATATCATGATCACTGCAACACTGAAATCTAGATTCAAGCGTGGTCTCCAGTTAGCATCAGGTTTTTGTAATCCCCTGATTTCTACAGAAGTTAGATTGATATAAAAAATTTCATCTATCTCAGGAAGCTGATCATTAATAATAGTTATTTCAAAATCAACCTCAGTTTGGAATTTTTTAAACAGCAGTTCCCCATTCTGAATAGGTTCAAAGTCTTCCAGTGGCTTTGCACTTCCTGCAGTTGTCTGATAGGAAACTTTAATAAGATCACTGTGGAACCCAAACAATCTCTGTACATGTAACCTGATCATCTGCATATCCTCCAACACGATGACATTTCTTGAACTAGGGGAAAATTGAAAGACTCCCATTGGTTCAACTTCAGCAACAGTGAAACCTGATCTGGGGAAAAAAAAGTTAAGCCATGAAAGAACTGGTGAAAATAGGAAAAGTACTGGAGAGACTCATCTTCCACATATTGAAGATGTTGCTCACAGAGGCAGCATGTTAAAATGACGTGCCCTTTCAAAAACCTGGAAACCCTACTTACTTACTGATGAAAATACTAGAGCCCAAGAAATTTAAGAACAGGAGCTGCAACCACAGGTGATGGGACCTAACAAGTAAAGAGCTCATAGGTCTCCGGTTTGCTTGTCCAGACAACCCTGTTCAGCTCTGAAGGATCTGAAACATCTGGCTCTCTCTTATCATCAGCACAAATATACCAAAAACTTTATGATATTCTGGACCCTTCCAGCTTTCTTATCTAACAAATAGAAATAATTGCCCCTATGAGGAGCCAGTAATGGGACAAAGGTAGCTAAAAACTTCATATATGAATTGAAAGAAATATCTATGACAATAATTTATCTTTAGCTTTTTCCTATGGATTTTTGCCATGAGCTACTTTTTATGTCAGAGGTTATAATCAACCATAGACATATATTCTTTGGTTGACTGTGTGTGTGTGTGTGTATATGTTTCAATCTAAAGTTCAATGCCTTTAGTGAGGACACCCAGACCCCATGACTACCTGCTGTCAGACACCCATCACTCAGTTTACAGCATAGTGGTTAAGCATATACATAGTGATCAGACAGTTCAAATCATAGCCTGAAAAATATGTGACACTGGGTTTGTTACATAATCTGTGTCTCAGTTTCTTCATCTGTAAACTGGGACTAACAATATATCTACCTCATAAATTGGTTGTAATGGAGAGTAACTGAGTATATATATAACAATAACAGTGGCTGGCACAGGGTAAGCGCTATAAAACTGTTAGCTGGTTATTTTTGTTGTTAAAGGTATTTGAATTTGTGATCCTGAAGTATGTTCTGTGGCCAAACAGTTTTTTTAATGGTGTATGTATAACACGAAGCCATATTCTGCCTACCCATATCCCCCACACAAACATATACACAAACAGACGTGAATATATGCTGGTTTTGGTCACACTTTTCCTGTTTTACAAATAAGTCAACTGAACAACAGAAAGATCAAGTAACTTTCCCAGAGTTGCACACTGAGTAAATGGCAGAGCCAGGACTAAATCTACAGATCTGGCTCTACGGCCTGCCCTCTGCTACTCTGCTCATGCTTGTCCCAGGCAGAGGAAAAGTAGGAAAATCTCTTATCAATTAACTTTTTCTCTAAATTCCTATCAGTTTTCTAGTTCAATAACCCCTCGTTCACAAGCTCTACATTTTTCCCTTTTCAGAAAGTAATGAAACTGAAAAATAAACCCACTGAATTATGCAAATAGACATAGGGTAATAGTTAAAAATACAAGTGCTAGAGACAAATGGCCTGTTCCGGAATCCAGGCTCTTTCACTTACTAGCTATGCGATCTGGGGAAACCTACTTAACTTCCCTAAGCTTTAAAGTCTTTAGCTGTAAAATGAGATACTAACAGTACCTATATGAGACAAGGATTAATTGCTGCTGCAGCTGATGTTATTATTTTTCCAGTCGCCTAGAACATTGTAACGCATGAGCTTCATGAGAGCAGGGTTGTCAAATTATTTTTTATAATGTGTAATGTACACCTGTAGAAAGATCCACCCGATGGCTCATGTGTAAAAATGGCCCATTTGTAGATAACGGGCCATTGCTTCAATTAGCCTTGCTTCAATTCAGGGTGGGGAAGGAGAATGAAGCTTAATTCAAAATATTAAAATTGCTGTAAAAATCAATTCTATGAGTTTTCTATCATCATCTCAAGTTATTAGAACCAATATTTTAAAACCTAAATTAATCCGAAAATAACGTCTAATAAGTTCTGGTGAATAGCCTCGTGACAAATAGAAATGATAGTCTATTTATATAAGCTAAAGACAAAAAGGGATTGACAATGCTGTTGACTGGGACTTGTTTATCTGCAAATAGACTGGTTTCTTCATAAACAGTCATTATAGATACATTGAAAAATTGAATAAAATTAAATTAATTCAGAAGAACTATTGGTTTAAACAAGCAACATTATTACCCTACCATGATGCCTTATTCTTATTCTCAGTCTCCTGAGGAAAACAAATATTTTCCAGCTTCTTTATAAGGAAACAGCCCTCTTTAAAAACAAGTGCATTTGCTTTCATGGTTCTTATTGCAGAGGTTATCCCAGGACAATTCTCTTAAGTTAGAGGTCCTGATAAAGTCTCTTTAAGGCCGTCCAGCAGCAATTGTAGGTCTACCAAAGATCAGCCTGACTCCACGATATCTCTGGAAGACAGGCTGTATGTTGCTAACCGCTATTCTACACTAGAAACTGTTTTGGGATCTACTTTGAGGAAAGTGATCCTTGTGACTTTTTCTGACTTGACCCATAAATTCCAGATTATTCTTTAGGGAGTTTCTTGGTTGCGGTTCGTTTGCTCTTACCGAAGGTGAGCTCCACCAGGGGCAGTGCTCTGCACTCCAGATAGGTGAATAACAAAGGCCTCGGGTCGACCGGGGCTTGGAAAAGTCCGTAGCAAAACACCTTTACTTTGTTCACCATGAGAAAATGAAAGGCTCCCTGAAAGGAACATGAAAAGGAAAGGAAGGTATTATTTCCTAGTTCTCAAATTAGGATTCAAGTCTTAACATTGTAGTGAAATATCCTCTCTTCTAAAATTATCTTCCAGTCAGTAAAAAGTAAAACAGAGCTTGTGTTAAAAAAAAAAAAAAAAAAAAGGTAGCGGTGGTAGTGGTGGTGGTAAGTAAAGTTTTAGGACGCTCGCTAGACCACCAAACCTTGCCTTCAACCCTTGTCTTACCTTTCCCACTTTCTCTTTTCCTTTCCTGACTCAATTACAAAATCCAGTAATGGGAAGGGAACAGTGTTAGGCAGACTTTGGTTTGAATTCTGGCCCCTGTATATTTTTTGGACATGCATATTAAAGTAATTTTGGGTGAAACATCATAATACATGAGTCTTATTTTAAATTACTTTTTAAAATGATGTAGTATGGTGGAATGTTAATAATTGTTAAATCTAGTCAATGAGTGTTCATTGTACTAATGGTGTTCATTGTACTAATTATTTAACTTTTAGTTATGATTGAATATATTATGAAAAAAACATTAAAGAAACTGAAAAAAATCCTTGATGATATCAATCATCAATTCCTGTTATTTTAGTATGATTGACTTATTAATAAATTGCTCAAAGATTTGGAAGATCAATTTTATATATAAGAGTAAACTCACGTATGTACTCATAAAGAACAATATTTCTACAAACTGATTTTTTACAGACCTAATAAGTGGTTACTAATATAAAAAAGAAAAAAAGAAGCCACTAAATTATATGGAGCAGTGTATATCATCCAAACTGACAGAAGAGGTAGGGGAATGAAAGATAAGAGTTTCTGAGGAAGAAAGGGCTAGAAAATAGACAAGAAAGATAATTAAATACCTTTAAATAAGGCACATGCCAAAAGGAAAGTAAAGAGGAGTCAGTGTTTGATACATTCAGAGCAGAGTGCCCATTAGTGGTTAAAGAAACCCCAGTATCCAAGTCAGTTCTAGTGCTGTGGTATCCCTTAGACGAGCTTCTAAACTCACTCTATCTATTAGTGGGATTCCTATTGGGATGGAAACTGGCGTGACAATGTTGTCATCTTCACTGTCCCTAGCTCACCCCCATCTTCTAAAGGACTTCAGATTCCATTCCTTCTCATCGCTCAGTGATACTAAGACTTGGAAAAAGGGAAAATCAATCCATCCTCACTGAGAGACTGAAGATCACAGCCCATGATGCAGATTCATTAGATTTATTACTGACGGTCAGTGGCCTTTGCCTGGTGACCAGCAGGACACGGAATCAAGAAGGGGAACCTCAAAGTTTAGGAGTCCTCTGGAGAGGTCCTTTATAAACTGGCATCACATGAATTTGCAGTGAAGCTTTCTATAACCCGGTAGAGGGCAAACCATCAAATATTCACATCTCACTAACTTTCAAATAGCTAATAGTACAATTCAAAACTCAAGCAGATGAAATAACACCTGCTCTACTATCTGAAATATTCAGATGAACATGAAAATGTATCCAAAGTGGTATCTTACTAATTATTGCATAAACTGAATAAGGTTTTTAGAAACACTTTTAACAAACTCCTAATGTATGGATAGAGCATTCTGCTTAGTGATCACTACTTTGGGGTGAGGAATGAAGTTTTTAATTTGACAGAATAAGGCTTCTCTCATTTTCACCAAGAGGCCTGCACTGATCAGCCTCCCTGATCTCTTAAAATCTGGGAGCACTGTACTAAAAGACAACCATTTCAGTGTCCAGAGGAAGTGTGGCCCAAGAAAACTAGTGGCCGGTTATACACCTTCATGTTCTACAGGGTTGATCTTGGTGAAAACTACCACTCACCCAATTTAGGGGTCATGTTACCGACAACAATGAATTCAGAGATTTCTAGCCCTGGAGCATATCCAGCTGTCCAGGCAACTGTGAGAGAACCATACGTCCCTCTCCTTGAAATCACAAATTGGCTTGTTCCAGCAGTGATATCCGTAAGTTGAAAAGCAGTAGACATAAATCCAACCTAAGGGGAAAACAGGCTTAGAATAATTTTTCTCTCTAAAGTTTCCTATTTTCTGAAAGAGTGGGTTAAACATGAACTTTTTCTGTTTATAAAACACATTTTCTTTGTTTAGAAATATATTCATTTATAGAGAAATGTTTGACATGACATCTGATAGTTGAAAATTTATTCTATTTTATAATGTAGATTATAGTTGCATTATATGATCTGGATGCACAATGATCTGGAAATTAAAAACTCTACATCTTACATTCAAATTCTGTAGGATATAAATTTTCTAAAACTCCATAAAGGAAACATATTTTTCCACATAATGTTGAAAATTGACAAATCATTTTCATATAATGTATTCATAAGGTTTTCTTTGTATTCACAGGGTTATTTGGATTGAAGGAAATAGTTAATCTTAAAATAATTCTAAGAATCTCAGTCCATCCTGTAAACGCTGCCCTCTAGTGGCTGTCAAGGAATACAACACCCAGGACCAATTACCTGAGAATTGGCAGCTTTCTCAGGGACTGGAAAGACAGCCGACTTTGCTTCCTGGAGAATCTGTGGCATTCCATAGAGATGTCTACCAACAAGCCTCACAGTCATCAGTTGCAAAGTGATGTTAGAGCCTAGTAACAGGAAGACCTGCAAAGAAACAGCACCAATGATATTTTTATTGGTAAGAAATAATTTTCAGAGAAAAATACAGACATTTGACAAAAGCCATTGGCACACTGCCTTTAGCATCAAACATTCTTATTAACATACGCTCTTTCCCCTCGTTATAAGACCAACCACCAACATGAAGACTGTGGGTTGGAGAGTGGTAGTGGTAGAGTACAAAAAACACAAATTTTCAAATTATCCATTTGTGCCCAAATGGCATCAAGAATGACAGTAATAAAATTTTATGAGTGGTCACGTATCAAGGGATCATGTGTCAACTATTAGTGATCATGTATCAAGCACATACTGGAAAATAGTCTCAACTCCTGAAACCTGGAAAAACATTTTCCTCATCATCAAGGAATAAATAACACTAAGATATTTACTTAAAATATATAATAAATTAGGGGTTCTGATTATTTAAGTATTTTGGATAAATAAAAATGACTAGCACCACATAAAATATTACCAATTTTTGAAGTTTTAGAGTCAAATTGTTTCATATTTCTTTCCCCCGATTTTTATCAGGGCACATCCTAAATTTACAAATTGGTTTTATACTAAACGTATACTTTTGAAACTTAGAATACATTTTTCCATAGAAACATTACTATTGATAATGATTAAGGCCCCAAGTTGTCCCATAATCTGGAATATTACTAAACACTCTGTTCATCTTTATTGACTGTAGTAGCAACCATTTCTGTGGTGTTCCTGCTTCTTTTAAATATCATGTAATTAAAAATACACATCTCAGGTTCAAACACTGGGTGACATGAAAAAAACAAATGTTTTATTCATTCATTCAACCACCATCCATTCAAAATGGCATTCACTGAACAAGTACTAAAGATACAGAAATAAATCATGATATCCTAACTTCAGCCATGTGCACCTGCTTCTCCTATAAGTGTGTGCCCCTTCCACCTGCTGGCCACTGGCTGGACAGTTAAAGAGCTTTTATCCCCATTTCCAAATCCTGAAGGACCAGGCATTAGCTTGAAGCACCAGGTCATTGATGCCTTCCCATCCAGCTCCTCTGCTCTCTGGCTGCCCTATCAGCCCTCCGGGCAGACACATTCTTGTCTGATGTGGCAGGTCCCTATCATGAAGTAGTTAAACATTGAAGTGGAACATGAGTGACGGCAGATTTGAGGAAAAGATGGTTCATCTACTTAAGAAAAGTGGGTAGATAGAAACTTCCGATTTAGTTGGCAAAGGTAATTGGAACGTTTTAGGAGTTGACTGTGTTCTGCCATTTTCTTGTTCAGGTCTGCATCACCAATACTATTCTTTTATTTCTCAATATTCTTGAAGGTATTTGGGTACAAATAGAGAGAATTTACAGTCCCATGATAACCTGGGTCCAACTCCAACATTGCTTTTCCACATTGTTTTATAATTGGCTGTTAGTGGGTCTGTCTCCTGCACTACACAAGGAGCAACATGAAGACATGAATTGCATCTTAGTTAACTTTGTATGTGCTGTGCTTCTCACACAGGTTGGCACATGGTAAGTGCTCAATAAATGCTTGAGTCATTGACTCAACTGCAAATGTAAAATCCCTCTCACATTCTGACTTAAATACTTTTAAACTTAGATTTCTTATTTCCATAGCATGACAATGATTCTTATCATCAGTGTGTGCATCTCATCTAAGAAGCCACTTGTTAACTGGGTATGGTAACAGTTTATGCCTCCAGGGTCCTGATGTTAAACCAAAATCAAGGGTTGTCTAGTTTACAGAGTCTAATGGACCCTTCCCTGTTCAAAGACCTACCTGAAGGTTAGAAGTCACAGCAAGGTGGTTAGCTGTAACAAGGCTTTGATGTCCTTCTCTGTGGCACAGCTGCTGGAAGTCTTAACTTTTACCCAGAAGGATGGAACTGGGAGAACTGTACTCGTAACTATTCTCCAAAATTTCAAAGGACATGCAGTCTATCCAGGGTGTGAGGTAGGGAGAGGAATGCTCAGAAAATCCTATCCTTAACTTATGTGCAAGTCACACCTTGCCTGAAAACAGTTACCTTGGAAAACTAACTCACACTGCTCCTTTCTACACCATCTAACTGTGTGCAGTCTTATACCACACACCCAAGAAAGGGAGAAATAGAAGCAGCCCAAGCAACTTATAAGAGGTTACTGGAAAGGTTAAAGTAAGCAAACCAGAAATAAGTCAACTTTTGTTATTTTTTATTGAAAATAGACAGAAATCATAAAAAATAATTTTAAAAGGTTCAGAGGAGAAATTAAGTATTTCATAGATGGTAATTCAAATAGTTATTAGAACACCTAAGAATCTTCTTAAGCTATACTAGCAAGCTTTTAAAGTGAAATGAAAAGAGGCCTATCATCCTTCAAAATGTTCCTAGGTACCCTTTAAAGAGACAATCTCAGAGCCAGGCAGATCAAGGGTCTTATTCCATGTAATATATATTGCACATGTTGGTTTTCCTATATGTAGTCTAGAGTAATTTTGTACTACCCACATTGCTTTGTAAAAGAATAGAATAATAAAATAATAGAATACTACCAGTAATTAATAGAATAGAAAAATAAAATAATCTAATCTTCACAGTGTCAAGTTTTATAGTCAAATGAAATATTACTATAATATGATACAAAGTTATTCCTAGAAATGTTAAAGGAATGTTCCCTACTGTTCATTAGCAGATATTATAATCTGAATGTCCCAAGAAGATGATGCTATGTAGACAAGCATGGAAAAATGTTTCAAGTTTTAGAACTTAAGCACACTCTATTTTAAAAATCCTTCAGATTTATAAACAAGACTTGATACAATGACATTCTTGTTTAGTTAATCCATCTCTCATTTTCCCAGATTTGCACTCTTTATTCCACTCTTAAGAATAGATATAGATATTGGAGGCTGGAAATTGATAGAGTAGAGCCATGGCATTGAATCATTTTCCAAAAGACAGGGTCATAGGAATAGCCATGGAACCCATGTCTCACTAAGAAGCCTCCATTTTTCTATTTTATTAAACAACAATAGAAATAAAGACCCTTAAGGTGCACAGAAGACCAAAGAGTTGCAGAGTAGGCACAAATTAGTGTAATATGCTTATTCAGAGCAAACAGGTCTATATTCTATTGACCATAAGTTTATATGAAACTAAGATCATCAACTTACTGAATGTGCTAAACTCAGTGAAATCCAAATGCGAAACTGCTTAATTTTTTTTCCTGCTACTGTTCTGTAGGGTTTCTATCCATTACCCTTTGACAATGTTGTGGAAGATCACAAAGTTTTCTGTTACTTTCAGTAATTTAAAAGGCCAGATCCATATAAATAAAAACTTCAATTCTCACAATTAATCAATGCTTCCCTATTCATCCCATTCTTGCTTGATCCATGACTCAGAAGCTACAATGGGAGAGGGATCATGATCTGATTTTTCAGTACTCTGCCAGTACCCCACTTTGATCTTTCCACCACTGTTCTGAGACTTCCAGTTTTGAGGCAAGGGAATGTTACTTTGAGACAGAATGGCAAAAGTCCTGCCTCACTGCTGTAATCCTTCTTGGCTAACACTGGCTGACCACCAAGCCTCCATCAAGGCAAGCCCCCAGATTTTTGACCCTCTATGGAATTCATTTAGGGTCTCCTTAGAGGCTTCAGAATTCCACTTTTCACCATTCCTTGATATGGATGATGTTCTCTCATGTGACTTTTAAATTCTTTCCTAGTTTCACAATCCACCAAAATTCTCAAGATGACTCTAATCTGGCCACCCTCTTGGGCAAACTTTCTTTACTATGTAATAATTAAGCCCCAAAGCCAAAATGCATGCAGTGTATGAAATAAGTCAACTTCTCTCCTATGCATATAGAAGGATACTAGTTATATACCACCCTTGAGAGAACAGCAAAAAATAGTCACTCAAATCACTATCTGTGGTTCATTGAGAAAGGCTGCTGGCCCACAGGAAATCCATAAATTCTTGTCACACCCATCCCAAATCCTGGAAGAGCACTGTGTAGCCTTCTCCTCATTAACATCACAGGAATCATAACCAATTTCCTATGTTCTAAATTTCCAAGCACAGAAGCAGGTGCCAATCTGGATGTTCACATAGATCCTCCAAATTCCAGAGAAAACACAGCCCGCTCTCTGGCTGCACCACCCATTGGTAGCACCTTGAGGATGCCTACAAATTTTATCATCTTCAATAACCATCCAGCTGAAGAATAAGATGCCAATCTGTTTTGTTGTGGTTGTGAGCTTTTTTCTCTTTTTTTTTTTTAACAGACCCTCATTTCTAAGAGCAATTCCACTTTTTATTCAGCTTGGATGGGAGGAAAGAACAGCCACTCTCTACTCTCCCATGAGTAAGTAAAGAAGAAAATCTACAACACCCTCCTCCTCAGCCCAGATCATTGATACCAGCTTTGAATTTCTCCTCATACCTCATATGTATAGGCTGGAAGAGACGACAGAGAGATGATGGAGAGATGGTCATCAGTTCTACTATCTTTAACAAATCCAATATAGATCTATCTATTACCTATTTTTAGAATATGGGCAGTTATTATAGCTTATAAGGTTCAGCTTCGGGGTTCAGCTGAAAATGAGAAACAATATGAAACATCCAGATTAACATCTTCCTGTACAAAAACAATGTCCTGATAGAGTTATGAGATATTAAAAGGATGAAGAAGAATAAAGAGGAATTTAAAAATCAGGAAACTTCCTTATGTCATCAGCAACTATGCATACAAAACAGGTCAGCCTGCTGATACTCAAGATTCCTCTGCAATTTTGAATGAGAAAGTTATGAGAAAATTCAATTCATTCAATTCAATACTGCTAATGTAACAGTAACAGTAATGTTGTTCCCCTTGATATTATAATACATGGCATTATAAGAATCATCTTGATGGCTATAAAAAACAAAATTAGAACTGGTTTAACTCTAGGATTGAAGGACCCATTAGGTAACAATAAAATGGAACTCTGGAAAAAGAAAATTTGAACCCTTGGCTGTTACTAGAATCTCCTGAGATTTCTAACAAAATTTGTAGCTACTTTTTCATGAAATCAATAGTGTTTTAAACATAACCTAAAAAATGTATTAGCTTATAGAAGGAAAAAACTAGACTTATTAATTAGAATAAATTTCCTAAACCTATTTAGATTTTAGATATCTACTTATATGCAAGCAGCCGGATGCCTGCTATCATTATTATGGGTTATTGTAATCATCATGACAGAAGAAGAATAAATTTAGTGTTGATTTAGGGAATTAGTATAATGCCATTCTACATCTAAAGGGGAGTAATTAAGAGCACAGTTTTTAGACCCTGTCCCTTGGGTATGAATTCCAATTCTGCCACAATCTCAGACCAGTTAATTTACCTCTACGTGCCTCTGTTTCCATATATAAGGAAACAGGGATATTAACAGTTATCTACCTGCTAACGTGGTTGTGAGGATTAAATGAGTATATGTATATATGTATGTGTAAGTGTATATATGTGTATCTTACTTGGAATAGTTCCCTTTATAAATACTAAATAAGTATTTGCCACTATTCAGACAAAAATATTTTTATCTCCAAGTAGGGATATACTTATTCATTTGTAATTGCAAATACTTCAGTACATGTATTACGCAATAATTACTATGTATTTTCTAAGGTACTTTTCATTTTACAGTTAAATGTCCAAGTAATAATTTAAACCAATCATGAGGTAAAACTCTGGTGAAGGAGATTTACCGGAATGATCAGAAAACTGAAGAAATGCTACAAACCTGATTCTTTATTGGTACCATGTCAACTTTATATTTGGCACCATCTTTGAGCACCAGCTGCCTCTCTGCATTTTCAGTAACAATCGGCTGTTCCTTATGGTCAGATGATATTAGAACTCCAACAGCCACATCTCCAAATGTCCCAGCAAGTCGGGTTACATTAATTTGGATGTATCTAGTAAGGTTCTGTCCAACAAGTATTGATTGGTGATACGAATACAAGGCAAATACTCCATGTGGGTCATCATTTGCAGAAACAGAGAACCATGTGATACATCTTTCTAAATCCAGTTCTGCTCCGCCCTCTACAGAAACAAGTTGGATCACATAATCTTCTTCAATCTCAGGTATATCATCTGGTAGTAAATGAACATTAAAGCTCACTTCACTCTCTCCATCAGCTAAGATAAAAAATCCTTTTGTGAAAATGAAGTCTCCAGTAATATCAAACTCACTACTTAATTCCCAGTAAACCTAAAATAAAAGGAAAAAATTCAACAAAGTTAAATAATTCAGTATATTGTATTAAAATCCTTTAAATTATGTATTCCTCTTTAATACACACAGAAAGAAATTGTAATTGTGTATCATTATATCTGAAGTGAAACTTTCCAAATATAAGTTATTTTGGAAACTACATTAAGTCTTTCAAGCTGTCACACGCAATTTGCAGAACAAGATTACAAAATCTCATTATTCCACCTGCTTTTAAAATAACAACAGAATTTGAGGAGATAAAGAAAAGCAAGTTAATTTCAAAATGCTGGTTTCACAAGTACATTCATTGGTGATCTAGACAATATTTCAAGACAGAAACGAGTAGATAATCTGATGATTCACATCAGAATTGGTTTCTGGTTGTTTTTTTAAAATAGGGAATATCTACAAGATTTCATGACTTAAGATTTCTATTCCGAGAATTTTTGACCTCCAAACCATGAAAAACAACCAAAAAAGTACCAGCTAATCTGCAATACAGGAAGAGAGATACGTAACAGAAATTTCACAAAATATATTTTGCTAGCAAATGAATTACCTTGATCTGTTAGCTGAGCATCCATATGACTTTTAAGGACATCCCAAAACATTTACACACAAATGTAACATCCTACAAAGCAGTTACTGAACAGAAAAATCCTATTGAGGAATAAAGCCCTGAATATACCGAGCAATTTATGGAAATCATTGAGAGCTTAAGAAAAGCTTCATGTTATAGCAAATAACGAAATATAAAATAGTTCAGTCATGTGAGAAAGATCTTGGTAGCCTTAGTGTAATTGAGTTTAATGAAATAGCTGGTGGTTCATGCTGGCTGAAGATTCCAAAGGTGTTTACAGGAAACCTCTCAGCTTCACTGAAAACTCAAGGAACCTCAGTTTATCAGAAAGTTCCTTTAACCAGGACACAAGGTTTCTCTGTCACATTTCTTAGGCAAATTGTTACTCTACTTAGCAAAATCAAAAAGAAAAATGATACCGTAATTTCTCCTAAAATGCCCTTGACTCTTTCGACAAAGAAAGTAATGCTCAATGGCCCTTCAGAAGCCAATGGCTCTGAATAGGTCTTCTTGGGTAAAGACTCAGAAGCAAACTGAACAACTCCATTTGGATCACCAAACTTCAGTATCTAAAAAACATGAACAGATAGCTAAGTAAATAACAAATGGATGAAATTATAGCAAACCCAACACATTAAAACACAGATAAGCTAAGGATATTAAAGAAGCATAAAAATAACACCTGCATATAATCTACTATGGTAGATTGAATTATGCCCCCCAGTTTAGACATATTCTTAATCAACATTCTTGGGGGTATGAACCCATTGTAAAAACAACCTCTAGAAGATGTCAGTTTTAGTGAAGGTATGGCCCAATGGCCCAACTGAATAGAGTGGTCTTTAATCCATATTACTGGAGGCCTTCTACAGAGAAGAAACTGGAAGGCAGAAGTTGGAAGAGACCACACAGGGAGAAGTTGGAAGTCAATGGAAACCTGAAGAGCCCAAACAAAGAGAGAGAGACATCACCATTGACGAGAGGCAGGGATGCAAGCCAAGAAACCCCAAGGATTATGGCTAGCCAGTGCCAGACCACCACAGATTTTGGGGAGTAACACTGCCTTGATGATGCCTTGATTTTGGAATTGTAGACTTCCAAACCATGAGGCAATAAGTTTCTACTGGTAAGTCAACCCATGGTGTGCTATTTGTCATAGCAGCCTGGCCAACTAAGACATCTACCTAGCTACCTGATTTTTAAAAACCTTCTTTACTACACTGACAAAACAAACATGTTCCTATTCCCCAAGAATAATGGGAATAAGTGACCAGAAAACCACACTTCATAGAACCCAGAAGAATAGTACTTTGGTGCCTGACTTTAATTTTACTCACCTCATGTTTGCTTCATTTAATCAGTTTTTAGCCAACTTTTCCTACTAGTCATGATACCTCCTCTCTACAAGTGCCAAATAACAACAGCAAGCAAGCCCCAAAGACCATGCTTTCTCAAAGGCTGTAAAATAAGTAGCTATGACTTTCTTAAAACATTCTTCTGAAAAATTGCCACTAATCAGGCTATGTAATAAACTAACATAATGCAGAAGGCTCACCCATCAGAATTACTATGACTTCATTTGGTTTTATAATTTTCAATTCATCGTTAGCCTGTCACGGTTTCACGAAATGTCTATGATTTTCTGAGAAATCCTTTAAATCCAAAATTTTGTTAGAAAAACAAAGTTAGACTTACTGTTAATGTGACATCTTTAGCTCTGGAGTCTAATCTAGCTTCTCCTCTCACAAGTTTAAGTTTAACAACAAAAGTTTCTTCAACTTCAATTTCTTCATGAGGATAGATTGTCAGAATTATGGTTCTCAGTCCACCTTCACCCTCTCCAAAATAGAAGAACCCACTCACAGGATCTGCAATGTCACCATTCCATGGTGGTAAGGCTTCCTGAGAATTGGGTCCTAGAATCTCCCAGTTCACCTACAGGGTTAGTAGAGATATTAGTTTTAAACAAAGAATTATTAGGGAATAGATAACATTATACATATATATACATGAAAATTATTCTACGATATATCCAGCAAATTCTTGTTTCATTAAACCATTTCTATTTTTGTTGAAAGTAATTATAATTGCAAATATAAACTACATACCTATAGATTATCTGTTTTCATGAATAAAATTGTCTTAACAAAAGAAGAAAACTATTAATACTTGATCATTTGTCATTACTACAGGATTTCAAAAATATCAAAGGTAAGTGTATCATATAAAATCAGAATATAATATATACATTAGAGAAATATGATTAAATACATGTAGTACAACACTGTCCTGTGTATACAGGTTCTACCAATTAAAACCTATCTGGATAAGACAATAAAACAATACAAAAAGCCTGCTGGTTGCATTGTCCCTTCTAAATCTACTTAAATAAATTACTAGTGTAAAATGAATAGAAATGTTCATAAATTGGTTTTAATGTTTCTGCAACTTAAAATTGTATAGTTTTCCTATAATCTCATGAAGAATGAAAATTTGGCCACTTCTCTTTGCATCTTACTAGATCTTCCATCAGTGTTGGACAGAGTTGACCACTTCCTTCTTCTTGGAACACAGTTCCGTCTTTCTTGACTTACATGATAACTCTGCCTTCCTGATTTTCTTCGTTTACTTCTCAGTCTTCTTTGCTAGTTCCCACTCCTTTGATCCCTAAATGCTGAGATGCCAGGGCTCTGTTCTGTGTCCTTTGCATCTCAGTCTATATTCCTTAATTCCATGGTTTCAGATCCTCCCATATGTGTCAACACCTTTTAAATCTGGGTCTGCAACCCTGACAACACCAACACGCATGCATGTCCACTTGCCCACTTAACCCTTCCATTGGTATGTCTAATAGATATCTCAAATTCACATGGCCAAAACAAACCTTCCAGTTTCTACATCTCAGTAAAAAGCACTACAATTTAACTGGTTGCTAAATTTCTGGTAGCTATCCCTGATTCCTCTTTCTTCCCTCAGCTTCTACTTGCAGGACAATAAATTTTTCCTCCAAAGCAAACTCTATGTCTATTCATTTCTCACCCTTTCCATCTCCACCATTCTCCTAACTGTCCTCCCTGCTTCCCTCTTGGCATCTTTGCAATCCATTTTCTCACAGCAGCTACAAATGGACTGTTGGGGACGATTAAGGTAGCATGTATAAAATCCACCCTCAGCGATGCCGGAGATATGCAACATGACCGCTAGGGCTGATGTAACAACAGTTTAAGTTGCCCTCAGCCTTCTATGGAAGTGATAGCCGTTTGCGCCTAAGATTCACATCTAGAGTGCTAGCTTTACTACCTGCCTTCTATCCCAGCAACAGTAGCCACCAATCCTGTGCTAGCCTTACATCTGCCATCCGCCCTAGCAACAGCAGCAGCCAATCCTAGGCCGCCACCCGTTCGTACTAGCCACTCCCTCCGCCCTTAGGGTATATATACCCTGCCTCTTCAATAAAGTTTTGCAGCTTGATCAGAAACCTGTCTTGCTGTCATTCCTCGTGTCTCTTGTCCCATACCATTCCTCCCTCACAGGATTTGGAGCTTCCGTTGAACGTCCCGCCGGCCGGGACAATGGACTGCTTAAAATCACTGTGCTGGTTTGGATGTATTATGTCCCCCAAAACACCATGTTCTTTAATGAAATCTTGTGGGGGCAGATGTATCAGTGTTGATTAGGTTGGAATCTTTTGATTGTTTCCATGGAGATATGACTAGTAACACCTTTAATTAGGGTATGACATGTTGATGGGTTTGTTTCCATTGAGGTGTGGCCCCGCCCATTCAGCTTGGGTCTTGATTTAATTATTGGAGCCCTATAAAAGCTCAGAAACCGAAGGACTTCAGAGAAGCTACAGCTGAGAGACACATTTTGAAGATGGCTGCTGAAAGCTGACACTGACATTTTGGAGACCACCATTTTGAAACTCAACCTGGGAGCAAACAGACACCAGCCACGTGCCTTCCCAGCCAACAGAGGTTTTCCAGATGCCAATGGCCTTTCTCCAGTGAAGGTACTCTATTGTTGATGCCTTACCTTGGATACTTTATGGTCTTAAGACTGTAACCTTACAACCAAATAACCCCCCTTTATAAAAGCCAATCCATTTCTGGTGTTTTGCAAAACGGTAGCATAAGCAAACCAGAACAATCACTATATATTGATGTAATTTCCCTGCTTAAAACTCTCTAAAGGCATCCTATTTTCACTTGGACTAAAATCTTTAACCTGGCTTAGGGGGCTTTGTGTGATCAATACCTGCTGATCACACCGATTGCCCAGACTGGTCTATCTTGTGCTTTCATCCCCTGCCCTCTATGCACCCCACCACATGGCCCTCTCATACCTCAAGGATGCCAAGCTTGTGCCTCTGCGCTGGCTATTCCTTCTGCCTCAAATGCCCAGCCCCCTAATGTTAGTGCTCATCTCTTTCTCCTCACCCAGCTTTCAACTTAAGTATCACCCTCACCACCCAATCAAAAGTAGACAGCAGAAAAGGAGAGGCTAAACCTGCTTATAATTGTGCCTAAGAGTCTCCCCCTGAGTACCTCTTTGCTGCTCAGATGTGGCCCTCTCTCTCTAACTAAGCCAACTCGGCAGGTGAACTCATTGCCCTTCCCGCTACATGGGACCTGACACCTAAGGTTGTAAATCTCCCTGGCAACACAGGATATGACTCCCGGGGATGAATCTGGACCCAACATCATGAGATTGAGAACATCTTGACCAAAAGGGGAATGTGAAATGAAACAAAATAAAGTTTCAGTGGCTGAGAGATTCCAAATGGAGCCAAGAGGTCACTCAGGTGGGCATTCTAATGCATGATACAGATAACACTTTTTAGGTTTTAATGCACTGGAATAGCTAGAAGTAAATCCCTGAAACTATCAAACTGCAACCCAGTAGCCTTGACTCTTGAAGATGATTGTACAGCAATGTAGCTTACAAGAGATGACAGTGTGATTGTGAAAAACTTGTGGGATCACACTGCCTTTATCCAGCATATGGATGGATGAGTGGAGAAATGGGGACAAAAACTAAATGAAAAATAGGGGTTGAGGGGGGTCTTGGGTGTTCTTCTTTACTTCTTATTTTTTATTCTTATTTTCACTTTTTCTAGTACAAGGAAAATGTTCAAAAAATAGATTGGGGTGATGAATACACAACTATATGATGGTTCTTCGGTGAACAACTGATTGTACACTTTGGATGACTGTATGGTATGCGAATATATCTCAATAAAATTGAATAAATTAAAAAAAAAAGTAGCCAGCAGGTCACTCACTAGCAGGTCTCTCTATTTTATATTCCAGCAGAGCACTTATTGTCATAAGATAATTTTCTTTTTACTATGTAAGTGTGTATTGCACAACCTTTCCCACTAAAATGAAAACTATGAGAACAGAGTAAGAAGTCTGTCTTGTCTACCAGTGTATACTCAGGGCCTAGAACAGGGTCCAGCACACAGAAGGTACTCACCAAGTACTTACTGAATTAATGCATTTTACCAGAATCATTCATTTAATTTCTAACTTGCTCTCCAGAACACCCTTAGGACAGATATATGCCTCATAAATTTTTATGTATTTCAAAAGAATCAGAATCTACTTTACACCAACTAGGTAATTAATAAATATTTTATCAATTGTGACTAAATAAATGAATATATGTGGGGCATATGAAAATCCAACACCATATTCAGTGTATCAAAAATTATTTTTAAAATCTACCTGAATCTCTCCCAAGAGTCCTCCAGTCCTCTCCAGCACCAAGGATAGAATCATTGTCGAATTGGGGTTAGGAACAGAAATTTTGCTTTGATTAAGAAATCTTAGAACATCAAAGGGAGAGTCACTCTTGGCAATCGTGATTCTGCTCACTAGGAGGCGCCCAAGCACCGCTCCGCCAGTAGCACCAGCCAGCAGAATTTCAATCGGCTCCTCAAATTCACTGCATAGCAAGGAGTAATTCTGTGAGCCTAAACATATTTAAATGCTTCTAAAATCCAAATAGCTATTCATTTTCCAAATTGGTCATGCATATTCAAGGCACAGTAGTCACACACCAAGTGGTAAGAAGAGGGTGCTCAGCTAAAGGCATGACTATCAACATCAATATCATATAACTAGAAACAGTTATTACACTTTCCTCCTCTTTTTAATTGCCTAATGCATTAAGGAAGTGAACTGAAGGAGATTCCACACTCTGATTAGACTTTTACAAATCTAAAACAACAAAATTATTTCCTCTAAAGGAAAAAAAAGTGATATATGCAACCACAATGGTCTCTCAGTCCCTCTTTCCCTCAGCACACCCAAAAATTTATTGTTACTTCTCAAGGGGTACATGTATTATCTAAAAGTCTATTATCAATGCAACACGTATACAAGGATTAGAGCACAATATTCATGCTTTACATAGGCTCGTATTATTTCCTGTATCTTGAAATATTACCTTTCATTGTCATCAATGATGGAGATATTTATAAAACTTAAGTTCTGCCCATGCTGAAAAGTGACTGAACTACCATGCAGTATATAATCGACACCACCTGTAGTGGCAGCAGAACTCTGAGAGCGGAAATCAGCTGTGACATGGCCGTAAGTCCCATGCAGTCTCACCACTGGAATCACGATCATCCCCACATCCTCCTCCACTGCAACAGGAATTTGGAATTAACTAGGAGGCCAGACAAAGCCATTAACTTTTATAGGAGTTCAGAAAAATTAAATATGATAGGACACTGTAAGCATTCAAATGTTTCCACAGTTCCTTTATCATTTAAAAACAATGATTAGGGAAAATGTCATAACTCATTTTTTGGAGGAATATAGTTTATCAAAAGCTGAATTTATAGTAAGCATTGTAAGTCAGAATTTAGATAACCTATTTAATTATTAGCACAGGCATTTTTCTTCTGTGTTTTATATATAAACAGATAACCTTTGCTTTCAAAGCTAATGCTAGACGGACAAGAAAAACACTAAAATATGTGTACTCAAAGGAAACCAGTCTGTATTACTTCTACACATTTAGTTGAAACATAAGAAATAAGACATTAATGAATGAAGTTTATATTATTTATACCATATGAATGTCTAAATGTCCAGTCATAAACACCATTCTCTTTTCAATTCCTATGAAATCTACCTACGAATCTCAAAATACATCTTCAATGTTTTACTTTAACTTAAAATTTCTTTTCAAAATTTCTTTCTCTTGCTAACCTCCCATATTAAAATATTATTAATCGAGTTCACATTAACTACCATGAAATAATACTGAACTTACATTATAAGTGTAAATATGCCCTGTTCAAAGTTTCCCTAAGATAGCTGTCAAACAGAAGCCAGCTAACAGGAAAAAAAAAAAAAAAATCCAAGGTCTTGTTTCTTTCTTGATGCAAAAATGCAACACAAGTTTTACTAGATTTAGAACGAAATTCACAAAATGTCTTCCTTTGCTTTACCCATGAAGTCAATAAAAATCAATTCCTAAAGTAATTTTTGAAGTTTTTTAAATTTTAAATAGATATTTGGAATTTTGCCAGAGGCAATGAAGCTGATAAATTAATTGATAATAAAAAGATAACATGCTTATTTTAAAAGGCTTAGTCATATTCTGCCTTTGAATAAAATCATATTCTACAAAGGTGGCCACCTCTTCATACCCAGGAGGGAATATGGCCATGTATTCTGCACTGTATGACAGGAGGGGAGAACTGGCCAAAACAGGCGAGCTGCTCTTAGGAACTCTCTGGACAAAGCAAGACCAAGGATCCAGATAACACCTGCTTTTGTGGCCCAGTAAAATAATTAATTTCAAAGGCAATTATTCATTAGAAAGTGAAAATTCCTTGATTTCTAACCTCAAAGGAAATTAAATACTGGATAAATCAGAAAGATTTTCATTAAAATGTTTGAAACAAACATTTCAATAATCCTAAGTTTAAAAAACCTTTTTTTTCCTAGATTGCCCTATTCCTTAGCCTTTCAGCTTTGTCATAAACAAATAAGGTTCATTACTGCCCAAACATAAGTCAAAATATATTTTCAAAACAAATACATAAAATATATAAGGATATAAATTTGTGTGTGTATATACCATACTTAGAAAACTTATCTACAGGGAATTCAAACTAACAATGTCATATTCAAGTATTTTGTAATTCAGAAAGTGGTGGTAAACTTACTTATAAGTAAGGGTAACAGAACCTACCTTCAAAGGCAGTATATCTTGGGTCAAATTCAATGATGCCCTCTGCATTATCATTTTTCATTATTATGATTTGAATGATGGAGATATTTCCTGTTTCAGGAGGTTGATCTATCTGAAGTCCATTTTCTTGGATGGTAAAATCATACCCTCTTGAAAAGTCATAAAAAATTAAATAAAACAAAAGAATAATTGCTCAGCATGAATTGAAGGGTCCTCTGAACTCCTATAACTTAATCTTATTAAGCCTTTTAATCCTTATTAAAGTTCCCAACACCGAAATATCTTTTTTCTTTTTCCTGGAATGAAGTTTGAAACAGATTTTTGTGCTGCTTCCAATTATTATTGCCATCATGAAATCAAATTAATACATAGTTACTAAACCGGGCAACGGGAAGATATTAAACTATTAGGACATAGGGAAGAAGCTTTCATAAACAAAACCTCTCAAACTAGGCATACACTGTCAGCACCTACTTCAGTTAATAGGCCAAGGATGGGAATATCTGTTAAACCAGGTGTGCTCAAAGATGACAAACCAGCTGGGCTTGAAATTTATAGTTTTAGGTTGAGAGAGTTAAATTTAATGAAACAATGGGTGTCATGCCACTAATGAAATTTCAAGCTAAACCACCAAGATTAGAGAAAATATTTTAATTTCTGAGAAAACCAATTAAAATCAATGCCTCTAGTCTCTAAAAAAAAAAAAAAAAAAACAAGCAGGGGGGTCATTTACTTGTTTAATGCCATATTTCTGCTAATTTTATAGACTGATATTCCCATCAAATAAAGTTTTGACTTCCAGAATTTTATCACTCTTTCATTCCTAATACTTAAAAATAGCACAAAACCATTTTAGTCTTTCCTTCAGTACCTGAATTCTATTAACTCTATTTATACACTACCCACTTTCAAAAGGTTGGAAGTTGATTAAAATTAGAAAACTGGGGATTAAAATATTAAATGATGGGAGTAACTATTATCAGGAGTCTGAAACGGTTTATTGATTAGCAGATTACCATAACTGAATACCAAAGCAGCAAATTGTCTCTAAGTCAAATGAAATGTTCGAAATGAGTGAAATGTTTTCATTAAAGAAAGCTTTTAAGCTTGACATTTATAAAACAAATGCAAAAACACTTTCATGCACAAGAAAATTTACTTTAAGGCACATATAAATACAAACATTATTCTTGTGGAAGATTCCATTTTCCCGGGTTCGATGTAAGGTATCAACACAGAAGTGCTTTAGGACTGCTCAACCTGTGGTTTGTAAGCTGCTAAAGGTGTTTGCCACCCTTGTCAACCGAGTCTGCCCCAACTAAATCAGAGGATGACTGGGTTCAGTATAGTTGATTGTTAATCTTCAGTGAAGACATAGTGTATATCAATGACCAAGTATCTTTGGAATTTTTTCTCCGTTTTAAAACTGCTATTATAACTGCCACACAGAGAGAATTCACACCACAGAAACATATGCTTTTTTTAAAATGTTTTCACTTGTTTTACATTGGGGCATTTTATTTCCTAATACTTGTTTAATCTAGAATTTTATTATTATTATGCTAATAATTTCTCTCAAATTTTTCTGAAAACTTTCTAAACAAACAGATACCCTCAAAATGATAGTATGTCACTTCTTATACAGAACTTTGGATATCTTCTAAAACAAAGTATTTTGGAGCATTCCTTTAGCTTCCATACAGAATGCTAAAAAGGAAAATGAGTAGATTCTCTGATAGAATTTGTCCATATAACATTACTTTTTTTTTTTTTTAGTCAATAGATTTTATTTTTTAGAGGTTGACAGAAAAATTGCTCAGAAACTACAAAGAGTTCCCACTGGCCTCACTTCCCTCACACAGTTTCCCCTATTATTAACATCTTGCATTACTACGGCACATTTGTTACAACTGGTGAACCGATATTGATAGATCACATTGGGATTCACCCTTGTGTTATACCGTTCTGTGAGTTTTGACAAATGCATACTGTCATGTATTCACCATTACAGTATCACAGTGAAAGTTTCACTGCCTTAAAAATTTCCAGTACTCCACCTTTTCTTCCCTTCCTCCCTCTGAACCACTGGCAACCTCTGATCTTACTTTCTTTTAATTTTTATTCTTGTAGCATATATATACAACCTAAAAATTTCCCCTTTAACCATATTCAAATATATAATTCAGTTGAGTTAATTTTATTCACAATGCTGTGCAGCTATCACCATTACCACAGATTTTCCATCACCCCCACCCCAAGTTCTGTGACAACTAAGCTTTAACTCCCCCTTCCCTAAACCTCTCCTGCCCCTGATAACCTGTGTGCTGGTTTCTGACTCTGAATTTGCTTATTCTAACTGAGAAACATACTTTTAACTTTGAGGAAATAATTATACTTTAGAAGATTGAAAAAAGAAATAAAACAGCCTTTGTCATAATCTCTCTACCATGCTCTGTGCTAATATTACACAAATCTGAGCAAGAGCAGGGAAGGAACTGTTTTACGGTTCAGTATTAATTGCTACACAATCAAGTATTTACTCTCTACTTCTTTCTTTCTCTGTTGTTTTCATTTTTCTAAAATTCCTTTCCCCTTTACCTTCCTTGGAGTTCCACCTCTGTAATTGCTAGAGAAAATTCCTCAAAGCCTTCAGGAAGGTCATCATCAAGTATTTCGATATGCACACTTTTTGCCATCTCCCTTGGTTCAAAAAGGAGTTCCCCAGCCACAGGAGTGAAATCCAAACCTGCTTCTGCTGTCCCACTCACAGTCTCATAATGGAGTCTCACGTGGCCAAAATATCCACCAGAACGTATGACTGTGAGGTTAACCTATGTGAAAAGCATTTTTTGTAACTGATTTGAATTGTCCAATCTACCAGACAATACTTAATTTGTATCGTCTCTACTTACAGATTCTATTTATCGCGATTATGTTTAAAATTATCTGTTAAAATCAGGATGGTAGAAGCAAATAAATCCGTTTGTGATAACTTTGGATTATGAACAAGAACACACATTTTGAAGATCCCTTCACAATATCAAAACAAAAATTGCATTTAAGATCATAAGCCTTTCACACTTTACCCTTTGTGCTTCTTCTGACACTTGAAGTTGTTCATGTGAAAAAGCAAACTGGCCATAGGGAAAGTCACTGGCTGCCATTGTGATATTGGCAGTTCTGCTGGAATCACTCATTATTCCTTCCTCACTGATTTCAGTGAGCTGAAACTCATAGAAACACTTTTCCTCAGGAACGTCATCATTCAAAGCCTAGAGAAGGACAAAATGAACCAATAACGGTAGAATCTATGAAATTTAAAGAAAAATATCACCCAAACAACAAACTGTAATATTGGTTCCCCCTTCCTGCCTCCCCCACAAACACATAGAGCAAAGGGCACAGCAGAAACCAGTAACACTGATACCTGTATTAATACAACGGCAGCAGACTGTCCATCTCGCATTGTCAGTTTTCCTGATGTTTCTGCAAATTCACCCACTGAAGGAGGGACTATCCTCCATGACACAGTGACCTCCCCCAAAATCCCTGGGCCACGAATAAGGCTAAAACAATACACACACATATAGTCAATACATTTTTATGGAAGGAACTTTTCTCAAATATTTGCTGGGTCTTTCAAAAATAAATAACTTTCATTTACTTCAAGAATATTTAGGTTTTTAAATATCATCAGCTATAAAAAGTATTATAATTCCAAGGTAGTTACATACAAAGTACTGAGATAGTGCAAATATATCTTAACAAGAACACTGGCAAAAGCTTCACACTAAAAGTGGATGGTTCAAAGTAGTAAAAAGAAATATTTTTAGACTTTTCACAGAACACATAAGGTATGAAATATAAGTAGGCTAATAAAGTTCTCTAAGGAACAGTAAATATTTTATAGAGGCTTATAATAATGGGAAAACAATCAAAAAAAGATAAAAGTGTTAAAGTCAAATCCAGCTACTTCATTGCTATCTGATGTCCCATTCCTCATGAGAAAATTGAGGTAAACAAACCTACCTATGATCATACTAATTTAGTTACATGATAGGCCCTAATTTTAAAACACTTAGAATCATAAAATGTTGGCTCTAGATGATTTTTTTCAGAGTCATTTTGTAGTTAAAACACACAAGCTTCACAGAAAAGAAGTAATGCTCTTAGTAGTACATTTAGTAACCGAATAAGGCTTAAAGCATAGACCTTCTGATCTTAAACCACCCAAAAAGGAGTCAGAAACTTCCTCACGATCTAACTTAAAGTAGGTCAGGATATATTTTCAATTTTTGCAAATAATTTGTTCAACTGCCCCCCCCCACAAGTTACTACAAATATATAAAATGATAATTTGAAGATTATGTAAGCATTGAGAACAATGCATTTAAGGCAGAAAAAAATACTACTTATTTAAACCAAACTCCACACACCCCCACATAGGTAAAGAAAAATTATGAAGCCTTTACCTAATTATAGCAGTGCCATTATATTTTGTTGAGGGTTCCCCGATGAGGATTTGCCGAGATGACGGAGCTATGCCAACTGCTCCTGATGTTCCTTTATTTCCCCGAATGATTATTGATGCGCTACCTAAATTGAAGATGATATATACCACTTCTATGACAAACATGCATACAGACTCAGTATATGCCAGGTAATTTTCTGAACTCTTTACATATACTAACCCATTAATCCTCATGGCAATCATATAAGTTAGGTACACACATTACCCCCATCTTACCTTAAACATTGAGGTGCATTGATTAAAGACACAGAGGCAACTAACTCACCCAAGATCACACTTTAGTAATGCTTAACCAAAGGGGCAAGAGAAAGTGGACATCAGTTTCACTCCTCTTTGCACGACAGGCAAGTGCTCTACCATTGGCACGAATTCACTTCCTCAGTGACCATAATGCAGCTCAGTGTCAACTGGCTGTATCACAAAAGCAAGAATTCTTGGGAGCTCTTTTTATTTTTAATTTTCTGATTCTACCTTTTATAAACATTTGCCTTACGTTACTACAAAAGTTTATAAAAATGTGTCAAATATTCCTATAATTTTATAATCTAAAAGCATATGGCTAAAATGGAAATAAAAACTATGCCAAGTAATTGTATAATCATATACAATTTAGCAGTAACTTAAAGAAAATTGTCTCCAAGATCACACATTATGGTTTCACGAAGCAAACGCCTGATTGCTATACTCCTCCAACACTGGACTGCTGTAATCTCTTAACCCTTAACTATGCTCTCCTAACACTGGATTAATATACTCTCCTTTTCTTTGACAAAAGGTTAATGAAATCATGAGTGGTTTGTCATATGCAAACATGTGACTGTCAGACAGAAATATATTTTGAATTTTACTTTTGATATTGACATTCATTTGCCCTGACCCACTGATATATTCTTGTTCTTGCATCTAGTTAATTCTATACAATATCAGCCCTGTAAGTTTAATGTGATGCAGACAACTGAGCTAATTTAAGGCAGAAGAATAAGGAACAATGATATTGTTCCCTGACAAGCTTGATGGGAAGTAGTCTTACATAAAAGCACAGAAAGTATAACTACCCCAGGTACTTATTATGATAATTTCTACAATTTTGAGAATTTCCTTGGCCATGGAATTCAGCTTTTGACCACAGACCTCTAAACAGAATGAGTCCTTAGTTGCAAAAAGACATTTTAGCAGTAACCAAGCCCTTGTAACAAAGCTTCTGGGTCATTTTTTGTGTGTGGTTATTATTATTTGCAGCACAATAAGCCCTTTTAGAACTATCAATCCTTTCTCCATAGATTCAAGAAACAGATGATCATACAGACCATAGGTAAATGTGAATTATGATGCCTATTTCTGAAAAGTCAAAATATCTAGGAAACTACTTTCAAATGAAAATACATTTGGATGGGCTAAGCATTAAACATAGTAAAATGCTAAGTTTTAAAATACTTTTTTATTACAAAAGCAATATGTAATATGTATTACATAATAAAACACCTTTTATTACAAAAGAATATGTTTAAAAAATATCAAAGACCACTATTAACATTTCAAGTAAATAATTCCAAACACATGTATGCCAGGCACATGGCAAAAACGGGATTATATTGAACATGCTGCTATGATGCTTGCTTTAGTATGACAATTATCCATGTAATTAAAGTGTTCTTGATTTTTAATGCAATTAAGGGTTCTTCTGTCATTCATTTTGAATGGTTACATAGGATTCTGCCATAGTTAGCCAGTCTCTTGCTGTTGGACCATTTAGGAATCTTCCACATTTTATTTTATAAACATTACTACAAGGAACATCTTTATTTAAAAAAGAATCACAATGCTAAACAGTATGAAATCTTTGACCTATGACCTTACCAGCATGAGGTATTATAATTTTTAAAATTTGTTACCTGTAATATAGGTGGAAAATGACATCTTTGTGTTTTAATTTGAAAATATACAAACATTTTAGGAATTATAAAACCTAACATCGCCTATTTTTGTAAATATTGGCTACATTTTTCTGAGGATCTACTTTTTAATTTTCTAAAGGTGAATTTCTCTTACCTTTCATTGGGGATAGTTCTACCTTATCAACTGATGTCAGCTGAATGATGAAACGCCTGTCTCCCTCTAACCCGGTGCCTTGAAGTGTGTGTAATACAATGGTCTTCTGAGACTCCATCTACATTAAATCAGAGGAACAATACATTTTTCGGATTGACCAAAACATAATTTTGAGTGTTCTCTTTAGCAGAATCATGTTTATGTCCATACACATTTTTAATGGGTGTCTTTTTTGTCCTTTAGAATTATGGCTGCTTCTAGAGAAAACTATTATAATAAAAATTAACTCTGACTATAAATTTCATTTAGGCTCTTAATGGGAATTTTTCTTTAATTTTTACCTTTCATCCTAAATTTACTAAAAATTGTCAACAATGGGAAGTATAATATCTTTAAGAGCGCTAAATGGTCAGGGCATAATGCAAATGAGACAAAGATCATAGGTTCAAAACTTTTACTGGACAGTTAGCGCCATTCAAAGGAGAAAATACAATACAGATGAACTTGGATCACAGTCTTAGGTGCAATCAGCAGTCCTGAGATGCCTGCCACTGTTCATAATCACTGGAGATCCAACTCATCACGTCTTGCTGATTTGAAGTTAGTGATGGCACCTCCCTAGTTAACAAAAAAAGTATCTGAATGCAGCACTAACAGGACCTAACTCATAAGAAAATTTTGTCTTTCTATTCAAAACCTGGTTATTTTGTACATTTTTTTTTTTTTACCTTCACCTTTAAAATTTTGTTTTGCTTCATTTTCATGTAGGTCCTACTTGGTTTCTTGGTAAGTTAATTCCTAGTTATTTTATACTCTTTCCCCACTGTACATTTTTCTCATTATTGCTAAATCAGTTCAAAGTTATTGATCTTACTTTTCATTTAAATTTTTTCTTGTATCTCAGAAGCACACAGTTCGATTGATTCTCTCACCTGTCTGGAGCACCATCTTCATTAGATCACAGAAGCCTTGTCTTTTTTTTTCTTTTACTTTCTTTCTTTTTCCCTTTTTTTTTTTTTTTTTTGCAAGAGGTATTAGGGACTTTATGTGACTTCATATAAGTGTTTCTTCTCTTTCTAGCCCTCAGTTTCTGCATCTGAAAGTGGGATTCCTCAAGGATCTCCAAAGCTCTCTGTCACTTGTATTACCTTCCACATAAATAAATAACCTCAAAACTTAGTGGGTGAAAACAACAAACATTTACTATTTCTCGGTTCCTCTAGGTCAGGAATCCAGGTGTGGCTTAGTGGGTGCCTCTGGCTTAGGTCCCTGCTGAGGTCACCTTCAAGCTGTCAGCTGGGGATGAACTGTCACCTGAAGGCATTATTGGAAAGGATCAGCTTCCCAGCCCAGCCACGTGGTTATCGGCAGGCTTCAGCTTTTCAAGCTGGCTGATGGACTAGGGGCCCCAGTTCCTTGGGACGTGTTGCCACGTGGTGCCTCCCCACCGGGCAGCTCACGATATGGCAGCTTTCTTCTGCCAGTATGACTGGCGAGTAGAGTTTTTCTCGCTGGTCGTGATTGCAGAAAACCATGAGTTGCTCTTGCTACTGCAAGGCCTGTTGTCTGGGATCTGAACCATGAGCTGTACGCCAAGCGTTAACTCGCACACCGCCAGCTCGCAGTCAGCCGCCATCTCCATGGTGCTCGCGGGAGCCACATGCCTTCTCTTTTTATTTTATTAATTCTTTTGTCCCCTTTATCTGCTCTATTCAATCCTATTCCCCAAAACTTTCCCCATCCTGTTATTCCTAAATGCATTTCATTCTGCTTCTTAATTTGTTGATATTGTCCATGTTCCCATATGGCGATTTATTTTAATTATTGTGGGGATTCCATTGTATGCATTTGCGCTCTTTGAGGTTTTTTAAATCTAATAATGGCTATTTTGTTATTACAAATAATGTTATGAACATCCTTACACATGCTTCTTTGTATTTCTCTGAGGTACTATTGATTCTATTCATTTTATATATTTACATTTTCCTTCACTTTAGTGCTACATATGTGTAAGGCAGCTTTCATAGAATATGATTTCCATTTCTCAAAAAATGTACAGGTAACAGACAAAGAAAAGTAGGGTTTGAAGAGACATTTCCCAATTTTTTGGAATACTCATTATAAGAGATTACAAAAGTTCTGGGATAAAGGAGGTGGTGGGGAAAAAATTCATAAAATCCAAAGAACTAATTTCTCCTATTAGATATTTACCATGCACAAAAGTATATTACATGTTCTAAAGTTCCTGCACTAAAGGTCTACTTAATTTAGTTTAACCAAGATTTTCCCAAATCTATTTGAATATGGAATCCTTTTTTTTTTCCCTTAAAATTCAGAACAATCATTACTGTTCTACAAAACAATGGTGCAAATCAGCCACTTAGGATATACCATTATAGGCTGTCTCAGGAAAATATAAATATAAATCATTTCCTAACTTTTTTAAATTCAAAATTCTTCATTTTTTAACTACACAAGGTAGAAAAAGTTGAGGTAGCAACCTGTCATTTCATTAGATATTTTCTAAACAACAATGATTTTACAAAGAACTTTTTAAGTGCCAGGAAGTTAGTTACCCTCTTCATAAACATTATTTATTGTAAGTCTCACAGTCTCTGCTTTGTTAAGCTTTGTTATCCTCATTTTGCAATCAGGAAACTAAATGTGAGAGAAATTAATGAATTTTCCCAAAAGTCACATGGGTATCAAATGGTGGAGTGAAGATTTGAATTAAGCTATAAACATCTATATCCTTTCAATTTTGCAGTGGCTACTTCCAGTATCATAAGAGAACCAATTCTGAAAAGACAGTAGAAGCTACAAGTAGAAGTGATGGAAGAAGTCTGTGACAATGAATAAAGATTCTGGAATGGAATGGAATGCAGAAGGAAAAAGAAGATTTATCGGAACTGTAAAACCCAGGGTGAAACAGTGTGCCCATGAAGAAACGATGATCAATACTACTGAATACTGAGGGGAATCTAGGCAAAGGAAAATATGTGACCAATTTTTTGAGATAGATTTTGTCTATTATGAAAAATAAGTTTAAGATAGATTGTAACATAAAAAGAGCAAGTTACAGAACAGATTGCAGAGTAAAATTCCATTTGTGTATGAATAAAAAACATGTTTGAATATGCATAGAAAAATTTTGGGTAGATACATGAGAAATGTTCAATAGTGACTACCTCTGAGAAGTAGGAAGGGGAGAACAAGAATCCTGGCGTGTTTTTATTTATATTTTTATTTTACATCCTTCTACATTGTTTGAGGTTTTTACCATGAACACATGTATTTGTATATGTGAGTACAACATAAAGACAGACTAAAGAGATTCTGAGTTAAGCTGGCAACAGATCGGTTGGGTAAATTATGTCTTCTCCAAATGCACAAGCAGACACCATAATGGGTCTAAAGTGACAAGACTAGGAGCTAAGATGGCATCATGCCTTGACTTCACCCCTGCCCAATCCTGCTTGTTTGCCCCCCACAGGAAATCTTGATCCCAAGAGGACTTCCTTCTGACATTAATCTCCATCTCAAAATATTCTCCCCAGGAAAGACAACGTGCAATATTCCCAGTGATTTATTATCTGTGGACCATTTATCATTCATCAATCCTGGAGAATTGTACATTCCTATAAATTAAAGAGACTGGAGATTAGATACCCTGCATGGAGACAGAAAATAGGAAGAACTTCACCCTCTTACCAGGGTAGGACTGTAGAGAACTAACGAGAGAATTTCCCTGTAACTGGAGCAGTGGTGACGCCACAGTCATTTACATTTTGAGGCAATTCAACATACCATTATACAGTGAAGCTTTGATGGAACCTGGGAGGTATCCTAGGTATAATAGCTCCTGTACAGTAGCAACACTATTGTCAATTTTAGCACTAGAAGCTATGAGAATGGTGTTTGGAATTAGAGGTCCTTCTGTTTGTTATTGGTGGAAGGAATACCACTAGCTATGATTACAACTGGGAGAAGACTGAAGACATCATCAAAACCAAAGTAGAACCCTTAGAAATATGTGTAGTTCAGCGACAGATATACAAGAACAATGAAGCTATTATGCAGCTGTACATGATATGCAGAAGGTTATTGACCAAAGAACTAGATGGAGGGGTAGAATACGGAAAGTGATATACAAATCCATCCCTCCTGATGAAGCACACTGAAAAAGGATGACCTTATACCTGAGAGAAAAGATCATGCTATCTTCCATTTGGTGTGGATGTAATTGCTGAAAATTAGAAACCGGGAAGTGGATCTGGTAATTAGAAACTGTTAACTGGGAAATTATTGCTCATTATCACCCAAGAAAACCTTTATTAAAAGTTGAGACTAATTTCTAAATTCCACTTTTGCATCATGTGAGAAGTTTTCAGACCATGGCTAGGAAATGCAACCTAGATGTTGCTTGAGTAGTCAATTATCAAAATCTGAGAATTGAGTAGATGAATACCTGAGACATATGACTTGGGATCATTAATGTCATCATTCACCAACACCTCAAGAATGGTGGCAGAATGTCTAAGTAGCAAACGGGCTGCCAGGTGGCATCTCCAATTAATTTCTTAACTATCTATCAGGAAGATTGGGGAAAAAGTGTTTGCTCCTGTGCCAAGTTTGTTGCAGAAAGCTCTAGAGACTCCAAAAATGTAGAAATGGACCAAACAGCATTGGGATGGCATGGTAAAAGCTTGGTGGAATTCCTTTGGAAACCATCTGAGGAGCTTCTACTGTCTTCTTTAGTTTTTTCTATTTCTTTTATAGAAATTTGTTTAGATTTTCTGTATCTATTAGTATCAATTTAATACGGTTTTTAAATTTTATTTGCCTAGATCTCTTACAATTTCTAATATCTCCTCTGTTTTAATGGTTATTTCCTTCTTGTGATTTCTTATTTTGTAAGTTTTTTAAATTGTTTTTTTCATTTCAAAGAACAGAACATTTATTCATTCTTCAATTTTACTGGTTTTTGTGTGTTTGCTTGCTTTCTAACTAATTGTCTTTTGCTTTCATTTTTATTGATTTAGGAAGGATTTATCAAACAGACTCTAAAAGCAAAAACCATATAGAGACTGATAAGTCTGGACTCCCTTTTCTTCTATTTGATCTATTTGTCTATCCCAAAGCCAAAATCAAACTGTCTTACTTACCTTAGCAAAATATTGTCTTAATTTTGGTTAGGCAATTCCAACTACCATGTTCATCTTTAAGTTTCTGGCTAACCTTGGGCTTCTTCATTTCCATATTTATTTTAAAATCATCTTGTCAGTTCTCTTCTACCCCCCAACTCCCTCCCTTTCCCAAAACATAAGTGGGAGTCTGATTGGGGTTACATTGGTAAATACCACTTGGCTCTGGTTGGGTTGGGGTTATTCTCAGTGAAACTCTGTGCCCAGCTTACTTGGGTATGGTGTCTTGTCTTCCCCAAGTCCTTTCACCTTTTAAAGTTGGATAGGGAAGGGGACGTGGGGGAGGAAGCTGAATGGATAACAGGAGACATCAAAATTACATCCTAGAAAGGATTTGGTTGATATTCCAAAGTCCTCATGGCTAGTGTTGATAAGGTCATAAATAAATAAATCATTAATGACTGTTCTACAGGGCTTTGGAAAGAGGCGTTATTCTCAGGAGTCATAGAAACCAATTTCTGGGGCAAAGAGATCTTGGCCCTTCTTTGTTGTTGTGCTTCACCATTAGTTGCTCTCACTGTGGGAAGCTGAGACACATGCAGATGGATTGTAATGTGATTTCCATCATTATTTATTTTGATTCAGATTTTTTTGGATGGCTGAAGTATACCCAAATGTTTGACTTGATTGACTAATTTTGCCCTCAATAGTGAGAGAAAATGTTGAGGGAAACACACTTTTGATGGTGGGATGGAGGCAGGGTCTGAATTTTTAAAATGCAATTTCAAATATGTAAGGGTTTTTGTTCTATATTTTTCATCACAGGGCATATAGATTTCAAAAAGAATTCTAGACCTCCTGAGTACCAACATATGAATTCATAAATACCATTATGAGGGAAAAAAAAATGTTTAAAGACAAATTAAAGAAAACAACAGAAGTCTGATGCTGACTATACCTCATCAAAATAAAGTGTTCCATTCAAAGGAGTGAGATCATTTTTAGCCATCTCATCTACGGTCCACTGAAGCCGCACAGCTCCTTTTCCTCCAGGGGACCGGACAACTGTTAATGTCACATATGAATGAGGGTCATCAGACAAAAGGGATTCATCAACTATCACCTGAAAGAAAGAAAACCCAGTAAGGTCAAAAAAAAAAAAAAAAAAAGAGCAGTAGAAACAAATGTAATTTTATTCCTGTTTACAATGACTTCAATTTTTAATTGACAACTCTATTTATGGCATGTTACAATAATGTGGCAGAAAAAGGTCCTATGTTCACCAAACCCCAATTCCTTTTTGTTCTAGACACTCAGCTAGATGACATTTTCTAGACTCTCTAGCAGTTAGGTGGGGTGTGTGACCAATTTCTGGCTAAAATAATACAGGCAGAAGTGATATATGCCACTAACACACTGGCAGTAAACTCCCCACACAGTCTTCTCTCTTTCCCCATCTGCCCGGGGAATGGCGAGTACTCCAAAGACCTAAGCGAGAATAGAGCCACAAGATGGAAGGACACTGGCCCCTGAGCTGCCACTTGGAGGAGAGATGCCCAAGAAAGGCACCCAACCAGGAACACCAGCACATGCCCAATTTAGGCATGTTTTTAATCTCAGTCCACGTTCCTGTGGCATGAACCCATCATAAATAGGACCTTTTGAAGATGTTACTTTTAATTTAGGTGTGGCCCAACTGAATGAGGGTGGGCCTTAATCTGTATTACTGGAGGCCTTATAAAGAGAAGGCCACAGGGAGAAGTGGGAAGTCAGCAGAAACCAGCAGACAGAGAGAAAGGAAAGGACATAATGTGATGGGAAAGCCAAGTAACCCCAAGCATTGCCTACAGCCAGCACTAGTATGCTGCAGTCTTCAGGGAAAAAGCAAGCTTTGCATAGATTTTAGACTTCTAGTGTCAAAACCATGAGCCAATAAATTCTCACTGTTTAAGCTAATCCAATGTGTGTTATTTGTGATAGCAGCTCTAGCAAACTAAGATAAGATCCTTGCATTAGGAAGAAATCAATTTTTGTGTGTTAAGGATCTGAGATTTGGGGGGTTCTTTGTTATAGAATTTAGGTACCCTGCCTAAATTGGCCTTTGAATTCTCTGCAGTTTGCCACCTTTAATGAGTACAAGTTTAAAAGAGTTGTACTAACCTGACATAAAGAAAGAAGATTCAAGGTGTCATTTACCCATTCTGTTCAGTTTTTACTCAAGACCTTGGTTCAACTGAATTATATTTACTGACTCTGTGAAGCAAAGTTCAGATTGAACCTATATTGACAAACTTTTAGGTAAATACAAAATATAACACTATGCTTTCTATTTTCATGATTGAAGCTGAACAAACGTGCAATGCAATCTTGTTTTGGTCTTTTTAACAAGATATTGCTTTGGTCTAGAGCAAAGACTTAGAGCCAAGTAATATTTATTGAGCTAGTAGCTTACTGTGTGCCAATTCATTTACATACTTTATCTTCTTAAAGCATCACAGAAACTCTTAAGAAATATCTCTGGTCTTTGGACACGATATACATATATTTGGAGAAAAGGAGCCCGGAATGTAATTCAGGTGTTTTGACTCCATGCCCAGTGCTGTTCATACATACCTCCTCAGAGACCAGACATATTTAATAAGAAGGAAACTAAGAAAGAAAAAATTCATTTTAAACAAGCTGCAAATAAGTCATATTTGTTTCTGTGTATATTTTGGTTTGGGTTTCAAACATATGGGTCTCTTCTATTTACCTATTCTCCATATTGCCCTCATTAGGAGGCCTGTTTAATTTGACACATTTATACTAGCAATCTTTTCTCAATGTTTTCAGGTCTGAATCTAATCTCAGTGTCACCAAATAATGCTAACAGAATGTTCATTGTGTGTATGATACAGTATATCAAGAAAAACTTCATGTTATCAAGAGACTATTGCAATAAGAAAGATAGGCTATAAGGAAGGCAGTTACAAAGGGTTGAGCAATAAGCTACTACTAATACTACCCAGAATAAAAATAGCAATTGACACCTACGGAGTGTAAGGCTCAGTTATAAGTGCTTTTTTACATGTATTAACTCATTTACTCCTTGCAACAAAGGTTATGAGTAATAATAACCTTCAAGAAACCTAAATCATGTTAACATTGCAGAAAGAGAAATCTTAAAATTCTTGGTATTAATATTATATGGATATAAAATGTTACCAAAAAAAAAATTATCATTGTCTTCTGCAATTAAAAAAAACAACTGGTTAAACGTTCTTTCTACCTCAGTGGCCAAAGCAATAATAACTGGTCTCTCCAGCAGGCTTAGAAGTAAACAGCCACTGTGAGAAGAGACAGAAGAAATATAAAGAAACACATGATCTGGAACGACTGTAGTGTTTTGCTCATTATAAGACAGGTACAAGAAAGGTGAGTAATAGAAATCCCTCTCCAACTAAACCCATCTTGAGGTGTAACATTCAGACTGTGATAGAATTCTGCCTGGCAAGAAAGATGGTGGTCTGGAAGTAGGGCAAGCAAAGAATAAAAGGTATGGACAAAAAAATACTTTTTCTTTTATATCTTGGTCCACTACACCCAATAAATAGGAATTTGTTCCCCTTTGTAATCGCAAGAACTCTCATTACTAATAGGCTGTGTGTAAGCTGGAGGAGGAGTAAAACTGGCCCCTAATTCACTAGCCAACTCAAAAGACACTTAAGAAAAGAATCATAAGTGAAGGGTAATGAAGAGTTTCAAAACAAATATGAAAGACTTTTCTACTAAAAATTACACGAAAAAATTAGCTTAGGGGAAGGTGCTGCTTATGTATTTAACTTACAGTCTTTTCTTCAAATCCAAATATTCCAAATGGAGAATCATTTTGTAGAATAACAACAGTTACCACAACATCATCACCAAGTCTGCCACCTGCAGTCACCCTGATTAAGGAAATAGTGAACGTCTCCATGAGTTCAAATTCAGCATCATCAATTATGGTGATTTCTAGCACTGCAGTAACCTATGAGAGAACAAAAGAAGGAAGGGAGGAAGGGAGAAAGGGAGGTGGGAGGGAGGGAAGAATGAAAAGAGGGAAACAGGGAGTAGGGAAGGGAGGGAGAGAGGGAAGGAAGAAAGGAAAGAAATAACTAATAATTCTTGATCATATAAAGTTTAATTTTTTAGTTGAAAACTTGGAAACATAAAAAGAACAAAGCAGATTTTTTTAATCTATGTTCACAATAATATTTTAAAATCACATTTCTATAATAATTCAAAGTCAGAAATTTACAAAGTCTATTATTTTCATGAGAAAAGACTCTGCAATAAAATACAGTGTTATTTACAATACAAAAAAGAATGATTCCTTATCCTTGAACAAAACTTCTTAAAAAGCCAAGTAGTGCTCCAGCAACATTGCACAAACAGAAATCTTAGCATGCTTAGTATTAATATCACATGGGTATAAAATGTTACCAAAAAATTATCATTGTCTTCTGCAATTGAAAAAAAAAATCCCACCAGTTTCAAAAATTGTTCTTGTAATGTAGAGAAAATGAAAGGGAGGGAGAAAACCCAAATTTGTTTTTCACATGTTTATGATCAGGATTTAGTTCAGCTAGTTTCATTTCTGCTAGAAGTCTGATAACTTTCAAATAAATAAAACATGGTCCTGTTTGTGACTTCACTATTTGTCATAAAAATATCCTAATTGTACCTCCATATTTAAAATCCTTTCTGTATCCCAGAGGAAATTTCAGTACTTTGACATAAAAATTTATCTCACATGGGCAAATGTCAGAAATCTGGATGTCACACTCAAGAGTGGCAGAAATCTGAACAAAATCAAATGCTACAATGAAAGCAACTCAAATATGTACTGTAGAATACAGAAAACCTTTTGTACAGGAACTGAGCTTCAAGAATGAAGACAATCCTAAGGATGCTGGTAAATGAGGGGACCTCAACTTCATACCTAGAAAAAAGTACTGATGATATAACTGAAGTTGGGAAGCTACTCCAACGAAAACTCAATTTGTTTGTTTTTGTTTTTAATGAAAAATCTCATTAACTTGCATGCTCTCTTTCACTAGGAGATGTATCAAAGTTCTAAATTTGTTAAAACACTCATGGTTTAAAAATATTAGCAATGATAAGTTCGTATGTATAAGAAAATCCAGGTTTATATACATATCTTTGAACAGCATTTGCTGTTCCCTTAGGTAAACTAATAAATTGAAGAACACTGCAAATCTGTCAAAGCAAAATCAGACTAACTGAAGATAGACTGTGCCATTTCAAATTACTGACATATTTTTGCATTTTGTCATGCTTCTTCCACCTGTTTAATATAAAAATTTATGAAAACACCTTATTCTTACATATTGCAAAATGCCCCAGTTTGCAAAACTTAAAATTCTTGGGGAATATTTTATAATTTTTAAGATTGGTAGGCCCAAATCTATATTCTCATGTTTTTAATTTTTCCAGTTTTGCTTATATAAAATTCTTTAAGAATATATTGCATTTTCTATTAATTTAATCTTTTCTTAATTATAAAGGAAGTTTTGGATATTGAATAATAAATGTGCACTCTTTTACTACAGATTCTAAATAAATAAATGTCTGTTTATGAGCATTAAGATAAATAGAATAGAAGAATCGAAAATTCACAGGAATAGTCTAGCTCATCAGGCAGTTACTATATTTTTAGGTACCTCTAAGCCAATTTTTATTCCCTTTTATAACTTCTATTTTAAATAGAATCAGGTGGGGAAGTTCAGAAAAGGCTGAGAATCTTACCATTTAATATTCTCTTCCTATGCCCATTAAAGAATTTTAAATTAACTAATAATATTTCTGTTTGAATATTTCAAGTGTAATACATTTAGCAATCACTAATACACAGTCATTGATGGATGCCTATGAAATGTTTGAAGTACAGTCATAAAATGCTTAGGTTTTCATGAATAGCATACTTGTCCATCTGAAAATTCAAGAATCCCATGAGATGGAGTAAAGTCTTCCAGGCCAGCAGTGTCCAGGGTTGCTTCCCAATAAACATTTGCTGCCCCAAAGCTTCCAGCCAACCGGACCACGGGAACTTGAAGAATATTCAAGGGTGGAGGCACCTCATAGGCACTAATAACTCCATTGACATCCTTTAAGTAGAGTAGAAGTTGAAAGGTAAGACAAAAGTGGCAACACCTTTAAGTCATCACTTTCTAAATTTATTATTTTTACTTAAATTTCTTATACCCCACCCTTCAAAGTGGAAATTAATAGCTGTATATAAACATGCATAATAGGTCTTCAGAATTCTTGTAATCTAAGTTTAATGAAAATAAAATTGCTTAATCCCTTGGTCTAGGTAAAAGAGAACTAAGAATTCACCTGTAAGACAAACCTGGCTACTTTTCTGTTTATGAATATACACAAGAAGAGCCCATTATTTTGCAGAAAAGAATGACGTCATAAAACACTGGCCAATCGGCAGACACAAGTTTCTACAGAACTATAAACATAAGGAAGTTCATCTTACTCTGATAACATGAAACTTAAAAATTCCACTGGGATCATCATTTTCTTCTATCCTTATCTCAGCTATTTCCATCCCTGGCCTCTGCACACTTGGCTGTCCTGCAGAGAAGTCAGAGTTCACCAGATATACTTCTGTGATATTGACAATAAATCCTTCCTCCAGCTCAGGAGCATCATCCTGTGGGGAGTGGGGGGAGGGGGGGAGATGATGTTTTATTTTTAAAAAGTATTAATGACATTAGAAATCTGATTTTTTTTCAGCAAGGAATAACTAACTTTGTCTGCAGGAATGGGCAGTGCTATCACACAAAAAGAGATTACTTTTCATGTTTTAATACATCCTCACTGACAACTTCAGGATCCTATGGGATACTCAAGTTTATTGGTGATGTCTTAGTGGAACCCCGATACTCTTACCTAGCAAAACATAGCTTTAAAAACTATCCCACAATTTTGACCATATCCTATTGAATATGTTTTACATATATAATATTCCAAAAGAAATATAGGACAAACTGGTAAGTGCTACATATATTTTAAAAGTGAAAGCTCTAGATTTGCAAATCTGGATGTTAGAGCTTGTATTTTAATTTTTTTATTTTTCCTTTAATTTTGAAAAGGTAACAAACAATTTCAAAAGGAATATATAATGAAAGGAAAGGCAGCATCCTTTCTGTTCCATCCCTCATGCCTTTCCCAGGTTATCCTCTCCAGAAGCTACCACTATTACCACTTGCAGTTTCTACATCATTTCAGGTATAGCCAATCATTTATATTCTCTCTATATAGACAGATAGATAGGTGATAGGTAGATACATAGATACATAGATACATAGACAGATATACCTAAAACCGTATCTAAACCATCTGAAGACAAATCTCAATTCAATTAATCTTAGCATGAAATGAAAATCCTGTCCTATCAAAGAGTGAAAATTTCCAGATTGATCTGAGACATTTCATTCATTTGGTTGTTAATTTAAAATAGCCAATCAACCAAAATAATAGTGGATCCAATCAGACATGTAACCAACCCAAATTCCATGCTTCAAAGTTTATTCAAGTAATATTTCAATTTCAAAAATAAATATGGATAATTGATACACTTGTATTTTATACAGCCAGTTATTAAATATTTAATTCTTTGGGTGGAAAATTAGAGGACTAATATTCTTATGTTTAAGAGCATCTTTGTTTAAGACTTTATTTTCCTTTAAGAGCATCACATTTTTACCTTTGAAAGCATTTACCCTTGTTTTACAACTTTATTCTCACTGCAGCCTAGACTCACCGGCAAAATGGCAACCCTGGCGTGAGTTTCTTTCATGTTTTCTTTCATTATTATTATTGCTTCTTGTAGCACATAGTCTTCATTTTCAGTAGCTTGATTATTGATGTGCAGTAAGAAATTGGGTTGAGCTATCAAGTGAATGGCAATGTCCCCAAATAATCCTTTATCTCGCACAATTTGTAACTGAAGAAGTGTGACATTCTCTGTAAAATAAACATGTCTCCAACAAATAAATTTTGCTATTTGCTGTCATTGCTGTACCAAGTTTAGGGTGGAATGATCTGACTATTCTTATGAGACAATTACAGAAAGGGAAGTAATACAGACAATTTATACTCTCAGGGAATATTTTATGCATTGTCTCCCTTGTCTCCAAAGTTATGTTGAGAATCATCTTCAACTCCTGGCATTATATCCCAGTTCTAACCCCTTATATCTGGCTCTCTAATACACCCTCCACTGTTGCATGTCATACACTTTAACACGAATTACAGAAAATCTAAAGAATTGTATATACGCAGGTTCAGCAGAGGTGCTGATTATAAATGCTCAAAAGATTTTTCAAAAATGGAAAATTAAACATGCAAAGTTATCACTTAATATTTAATCATTAGAAAAGTGATTTTGGTTCCTATAGTGAGGTGTCTATCACAAAGCATATCACAGCAGTTATTTTTTATTTCATTTGTTAGATTTTATTTTATTTGCCATATAAAATGAAAAAAAGTTATATATGCCTGTTAATCTTCCCTACTGGTCTGCGAGGTCCTGATGACCAAAGACTACATCTTTGTTTCCAGAGCACATAGCACAATTTCTAACACTTACTAGGTGCTCCCAAAATGTCTGTTGAATGAATACATGAACAGTTCATTTTACTGTAAATCCACTGTCGCTATTCCCATCTATATAGCTATGTAAAGGCTCCTATGCATAATTACATGTCATTTTTTCCCATCAATTATTTAAATGAAAGGTCCTCTAAAGCAGGACATCCACATTATTATCTGAAATTTTAGAACCTTCACATAATATAGTCTAATAAATGCTTAATACATATACTCTTTTATACAAACAAGTAAAATGATCTTTATGTAAAATAAGCTAATTATCCTACAGTTTATGTGAATATACTGGTGAAGATTTCAGCACTAAACTTAAAGGAAATAGTAAGTGACCACTGTACACATCACAGGAAAAAATCATTCTAATTACTGTTTTAAGTTAAACAATACCTTGAGTACCATGTGCATTTCATTGTGTTGGCCCATAGTTCCCAGCAACTATTGAAAATCTATGTAGAGAGGAAATCTGAGTGAGGAAAGAGAGCAGACAAAGAAGAAGGATGGAAAGAGAAAGTAGAATAAAACCAATCACCTCTACTGAAAGGGCCTACTAAAATTTTAGTATTTCAATTACGATAGTTCTGTCTCAAAAGAGCTAAAAGTATCTCCTATGGCACTATCGGTAAATGATTATGTGATTATAAAACTTAATAAAGAAAAACAAAAAAAGTAAAAAGGATTGTGCATGACCTGTCAAACTGAAAAATTCACACGAAAAGAGAAATTTACATTCTCTGAAAACATCAGAATTAAATTATCCCATAAAACTTACTAGAATCTGGAAAATATTTAACAGAATTTACCTTTAGGTTCTGCTACTCTAATGAAGAGAGACTCAGCATGCCAGCCCACCAAGCCATAGGGTGAGTCATTGGGTAGAGTAGTTATCACAGATTTGTTCCTTTTCTGATCTATAGAAGCACCTCTTGATGGGTCCTCAACCCCTTCTGTGGTAATTCGCGTGAGAGTTACAATCACAACCTCTGATAACTCTGGTACATCATCAGCCAGAACAGTCAGAGAGACGGTAGACAGTGCCTGGCCTTCAGAAAATGAAATCTAAAATTTTAAAGAAGGAAATTTTTATTTATTTTGTAATTATCAGTGAGTAGTAAGAATATCAAAAAGTTTATTTTTTTTTAATACTGGTCACAACTTAAAAAACAAGAGATATTAAGAAGCATATGATTCTACAAATAAATCAAATGTCTTTCATATGGGAAGTGGAAAATTGTTGCAGAAAAAAGTAAACCATTTCTAAAAGTTAAGCTAATAGAATATGAAGATAAACTGTCTATCTGGAAGCCTATATTCTATTTTAAATACAGAGTACACAGTCTCTCTCTGGAAATCTAAAAGTCCAGATGCCATATATAAAGAGCTATAAAAACAAACAAACAAACAAACAAACAAAAAGGTGGCATTCTAGCTTAAGCATTTTTCTCTACAAAGCTTTTGCCAGGATTGCTATACCCTTTGGACAAACTGAACAGCTGCATCATTTAACAATGAAAAAACTGATACAGAAAGCTAAGGAAAAGATACAAATTAGAGCGTCTGTCTTCTCCTACTTAAAACGGCTCCATGTGCTTCCATTGTCTAAAGAGTAAAATCCAAACTGGCCTACTGGCATCTGAAACCTTTTCTGACAAGGCTTCTGCCTACCTCTTGAATGTCATTTCCCATTGTACCCTACCTCATAACCAATTCTCCAATAATACAGCTAAAAACTGTTTACAATTACCCAAACTATCATTACATATTGATGCCTCCACTGCTGCTGATCCTGATCCCCTCCACCTAGAGAAGGTGCTTGAGGAGCTAAACTCAAGAGCTTTATTAACAAAGTCAGGGTCAGCAAACTATGACTCACTGGCCAAATCCAGCAGGCTGCCCATTTTCATAAATGACATTTTACTAGAACACCGCCAAGTTCACTGGATTACATATTGTCTATGGCCACTGTCATGCTACAAAGGCAAATCTGAATATTTGTGGCAGTGACCCTATGAACTGCAGAGCCTCAAACATTTACTATCTAGCCTTCTACAGAAAAAGTTTACTAACCAATTTATTCTTCCAATAGTTTACACCTCAGATACTATTCTGCACGTAAACTAGAAACAACTTTGAGCATGTTTATATAAGAAATTTTAAATTGGGGAAAATATTATAATTCAGAACATACAGATCCTGTCCTCATCAGAGGCAATTCTATGAGAGGTCTTATATAAGAACTCGTTGGAGAATCATTTGGGCAAGATTATTCGCAACACAATGCACAGATCAATCCCAATGCAAGCCAAGGAGACAATCCATCTTCCAACCAGGTACTAAATGCTCCCCGAACCCGCCTTCTTTGCTCCATTCTGACTCCATCATTGAGCCTGAACTCCAATTGTATATTATCCTCCTTTAGTGGATATTGTGATCCTCTGTCCAGCCCCCTTCTTGGGGTTGATGTACCCACCCTCAGCTGCTGGAACTAACAGCTTCTGTGTTGTTCATTAAGACTCATTCTGCGGCAGTGAACTGCTGGTTATGCTCCACCCAGAGTGTGGCCTGAGGTCAAGGATGGTTAATAAGGAATATAAGGGTGCAGCATCCTTGCTCCAACTTAGTTCACATCCAAAGGATGACCTCAGCTTCCCAACTCCCTCAAGGGTCGACCTCAGTCATGCTTGCCTGGGGATTAGCTTCTCGCTCTGCACATTCCCACCTTCCTTACTGCCTTAGAGGTATATCTCCCAATAAGCCTTCTGTCCACAACTCTCCACCTCACAGTTTGTAGAGAGGAAACAACTTTCATCACTCCTCAACTCTGATCTAGTTTCTCATAAGTCTGGCTATTTGGCTATTTTATAGACTTACTGCCTATTTGCTACTTCCATTTTACCCAAATCTTGATCACCACATTTCTATCTCCAATTTGATAGGTTTTCCTTTCCTGACCATGTAAAACACCCACAATTTGCCCAACCAACGTACCAAATCTCAAAAGGGATGACTTTTATTACAGATAATTTTGGCATTGTAGGACAAAAGAGCAATAACCACCATGACAAAACTAACCTTAAATTGTATCCCTCACTACGTTGATTAGTCATTGCAGAAATCCAGTGTTAACATGGTCAAACTCAAACACTTCATCTGTAAGGCAGGGTTTTGTCCCATGCATCAACAGTAAACACAATTTAAAAGTGACTCTCTATAATTTTTGTAAATTACATACCACTCCTGAGGTAGGAAATACATCATTAGTACTTCCATCAGCTTCCCATGTTACAGTTACATGACCATATGTTCCTCTTAAACGCTCAACATTCAAGGTTACTAGGCTGTCTTGCTCCATTTCTTCCACTTGTTTATATAATGAATTCTGGAAAATGCACAGAAAGTCAAATGAGGTGATTTGAAATTACCTAGGCAGAATTTATTTAATATAATCATGCATTCACAAACTTCAGAGCACTAAGCAATGAGATATGTAAAGTGAAAAAATAATAATTAAATGTATAGGATTTTATTTTTAAATGTGCATGTTTAAGTAAGCAAATGACTAAGTTAAAGAAAATGTTAATTTTTATAGGATTGTTTTTATTTTTGTTTTAATACTTTCCTATATTTTTCAAATTTTCTTCAGTGAATTTATATTATTTTCATACTCAAATAATATCCTTTTTTTTAAAATAGTATACATAACATGTAAAAAGTTTGCATCATAGTTTTCTACATAGCATCAGAAGAACCAGGTTCTTCCCCTGTGTAACCTCTGGCAATCCCTCTAGATCTCTGTTTCCTATTTGTAAAATAAGAGTTTGACCTACATGGTCTTCAAGATTCGTGAGAATCAGGGCACTCTTTCCTATCATTTGCAAAAGTCTCATCCTTAAATTCATGTCCTCTGAAATGTTTCTGCAGCTGTCCTGTTTCCACTGATGGTGTTTCATCCTTAGTTCATGGCCTTTCAGACTGTTGTTCTTGCCCCACCCCCCCAAAAAAAACCCTTTCTCCTATGTTAGAACGCCTCACTTTCTTCTTGTTCGCATTCATGTTTCCTAGCCTCTTCCTCTTTTTCCAAACTGATTTCTACCTCTGAATGATTAAAACATTCTTCACTGAATATTTGCAACATCTCCTGCCAGCCATTTAAAGTACTTTTCCTCAAAAATTAATACTTCAAAGAATCCCATCTTATACAACACCCCTGGGTTCCTCCATAGGCAACAGGGCAAGAATACAGCATATGAAGATATTTTCTTTAAAATGTTTCCAGTATGATTTATCTTGTCTTTCTAGTAGGGTAATCTGAAAAGAGATCCCCTCATTAATTTCTTAATGCTTATGAAAGCTTCTATTTCAAATGCTAATTTGAATAGAGATCTTATCTTATAACAGTATTTTACACAGTATTTCAACACATTTTTACAGATGTTATATAGTAATAAAATCTTGCTCAAAGTAATCAAACATTTCTGCAGAAAATGCCTTGATTCTAAAATATGCATATAATTTATTCACAAAAGACAATATCTCATAAAAGAGAAGTCTCTCTGGCTCCATGCCCTCTATTAATGAGGGTTAGTAAAATGAGGATTTAATGCATCCAGAAGATATTCAGGAAACTTTCAATATCAATTAAAAACTCTCTTCTTGGAAGTAGGTTGCCCAGGCTCAAGAGGCTACTGAAAGGACTGAATGAACCCAGGAGACTCTCTATTGCCGAAAATAAAACCATAATGATATTATGTCGATAGAACAATTTTGGAACAAGCTTCACACAAAGATGCTTAGTTAACATGCTTCAATGGTTAATAAACAGAACATGCTCTCCATCCACAGCAAGGGTTTGAGGCAAGAAGATGCCCCTGAACAAGAGAGCACATCGGTCCTCTCCCAGGAGCCTCAGTACTGCCCTACATACTCGTAATGCACCCTGAGGCTGTCATATGAGTGTTCTCTTCCCTCCCCTAAGCACCTACTATGTGCCGAGCACTTGTCTGAGTGCAGGGCAGGGACAAAGCCGTGAACACAGCAGTACCTCAGGTCACATACTCTTCTTCATACTCACACTCATTCTTCCTCATGGAACTTATAATTGCCTGATTTGTCTATTCTCAGTTTCTTTATTTTTCCTAAAATTTAAAAGTGCCATGAAGAACAAGACAGGATAAGAGAATACAAAATGATGCTGAGGACTTGCAATTTTAAATGAGGGATGGCCTTTCTGATAAGGTGATACCTGAGTAGAGACCTGAATGAGATGAGGAAACAAGCCAACTGAGTAGCTGGTGAGGACAGAGGTCTCTTCTTTTTATCTATCCCACCCCCACACAGCTCTTCTGTCTTGGGGCTGCACTATTCTAACTACCCTCTGTGGCAACTACTGTCCACATGTGGCATGAAGTACTTGAAATGTGGCTAATCATTAAGTATAAAATGCACACCAGAATTTGAAGACAAACTAGGAAGAAAAAAAGAATGTGAAATATCTCATCAATAATTATTATGCTGTTATAGCTGTAATTCTAGTTAGGAAATCATGGTACACTTTGCAAATAGTAATAAATGATGCACATCAATGGGTATTCTTTTGCTCATTGGTAAAAGATTATGAATTCTGGGCATGGGAGATGTGGAACCATGAAGATTTGTACAGTTCTCTTTCCTCAGGATAAGGCATCTGCATGTGTACAATGCACATACAGTTACAACCATCTCTCTCTCTCTCTCTCACACACACACACACACACACTTTCTCTGTCTCTCTGAATAGACAGAAATAACAAAGGAAGAATAGGCAACTAATATATCTCTATGTGATGTATGTGGTACAGTAACTCAGTGTATTAGTATATTTGGAATGTGCTTCCAAAGTGCCCTCTAGTAACAGGGATGGAGCAAAGCCAAAATCCTGAACCAAGACAAACAGGTACCATTCCAAATGCAATCATACAAAAAAAAAAAAAAAAAAAAAAATCAGAACAATAATGATTAGGACAAGTTGACCCAGAGGGTCCAGGGTAAGACGATAATTCGCATGACATGAATAGTCACCTTAGAATGCTGAGAAGGGGAAGCAGCAGGAGAAAGGGACAGGAGAGAGACTTCAGATATTCAAAATATGATAACAGCTAATACATAAACACAATAAATAAATTTCTTTGACTCCTAACTGTGACATACTCAGTATTATTACCTGAGCAAATGCAACAACTCCATAGGCATCATCATTAGACAGAATGATTATTTTTACATAATCATTAATACCAATCTCTGCTCCTCCTTTGGGATTTTTAAGCTGTACTTTGAAGGATTCTTCTTCTTCTGGAACTATATCATCAAGGATATTTACTGCTATTATAGCTTCTCTGTCTCCAGGTTCAAATATCAGTTCACCTGAACTAACATGAGAATTATATATAAAATAAGTCAAAATCAACAAATCTAAACCACAAATATAGTAGAATGCTCACATATTCTCACTATATTGATTAATACCAAGGTTTGGGAAAAATCACCACCTTTCATAAACAAAATTTTCAATCCAAAATGTTCATATAATATTTACCAATTTTGTAGAACAGACATTAGAAATATGGATAATAACCAAATTTCTGGGTTATTAGTAGCTCTGGTATTTTGTACGTGCCACTTAATAAAGACTTAGAAATTAGGTGGCATACAAAATCATGACAAGCATAAAGACACTTTGCATAGACTATGGAACTTACCTAGGAATAAAGTCAGACTGGCTGGAGATGTAGGCCAACTCATATATGTGTGAGTGGGTAGCTCCTGTCAGAGCAATTAAATTCTTGCTTGAATTAAGAGACCTCACTGTAACAGAAGCTGCATCATAAGCAGCAGGTGCTCCCAGAACAAAAGAGAACTGATTCAGCTCTGAATTCCAGCAGTAAAGAGCAGACCCATGTGGACCAATAAGAAGTATATGGACTGCAGGGAGGAAAGAAAAGGAAAATGGAATGAAACATAGTCACCTCACGCACTCCCTACATTCGTCTCAAACCAAAACCCTTCCGATTCTCACAGTTCCATTTAGATTTCTGAGGTAATGCAATATATTTCAATGTCAGAAGTAACTGAATATATATAATAATTCTTAAATGATGTGGAATGATCAAGCCAGCATGAAAATGTACCCACAATCCACTTAACAGAAAAGGAATCACTGGCTGGTAAAACCCCAAATGGATTGTGGACCCTTGTATTCTTCCCACATAATTATTTATTGGATAGTATGGTAGGACTTTTTTAAGTGAAAAATACCCATAATCCTACCATCAAACATTTCACTTTTTTATTTTCCTTTCCAATCATCATCCATTGAATTTATAATTGACTTATTTATAAAGTGCGAGTACAGAAGCAAAGCCATTCTTAATTAACAGTGTTAATACTAAGTTTTGTATGTTGGCTACATGGCATTCAAATGTCAACTTTAATGCACAGAATAATCTATAGGATTAATCTACAAAACAGACTTAATGATTTCCCTACATTGGATTTTTATAGTTGTTTTTCTTTTAATTTTCCAATATTAAGGTTAATTGTTAGAGACAGACTATCTTCTCTGATTGTTTTCACTTGACAAATACTTGTGGGTGGTTAAGTAGGCCACAGTATATAAATAATTTTTTATGACTCTTGGAATATACTGTGCCAGTGCTCTTATAAGTGTCATTAGGAAACTGTATTTCTATTAGTTTAAAGCTATGATACATATTTGTATCTACAGAAGTTAGGAAGAGCAAGGATCTTGCTACATTGCATATACTGCTAAACAATCTTCAGACTTGAAACTCTGGAGAAAACGAGAAACCGCAGAGAAATATACAACAAATTCCAGTAATTGGAGAGATACACTGGAACATAAAAATATCAAAATGAGTGATTAACTATCAAAATAGCACACAGAACCAGAAGCCACGAGTGTCTTCTAAAATTTTAGCTCATAGTTTACAATAGAAAATCCTATATCCTTATTCTTACATATCAATAACTACTGATTATGTTTATTTATAGTAATAATATTAAGTACTATAATAATTAATGTAAGTACTATTGCAGCTTAGGAAATTTTTAGTAAATGTGGTATATAAAGAAAAGAATGTCAAGAAAAGTATTGCTATTAATAAGCTTACATTTTTAAATGATCATATCTTTTCAAAAAGCATTGTAAAACTGGAGGCACTCAATAAAGAGCAAGCTCCTTGGACAGATCTTGACATCCCTCAAGTTTAACTGATTTTACAAACTCAATCAAAATCATAAGCTAAAGGTAATTAAACACATAAATAAAAATCATAAGTTGAACATCACTAATTAGGTGGTCTAAGTATGTGTCTTAATTCCCAGAGATAAACCTTATTTACTTCCCCAATATGATTAGTAGCATAGGAATCTAATAGATAATTTGTTCCCTTATGCCCGAATATGTATGCAGAAAACATTTTCTCAGAAAACGGATGTCTGTACTGTTCGAGATCATGAAATCAGACCAGGGAATTCATAAAGAACAAACCCAAATCTCTACCTTGTAGAAAAGGATTTTAATTAACACTAATCATACAATTTTCTTCCCTTTAGCAAAACTATTGAAAAAAAGTAAAGTAAACTATTTAAGAAGTGAGTATAGATAAAGTGAAGTCTGGGGACTAAGTGCTAGAGCAAGAACTCCCAACATTAGAGATCCAGGAATGTAAGAAGAAACCAGCAAGAGGTACAACAGTCAGCAACGGCTTCATGGGAAATAGTGTCCTTGGGAGAGAACCGAGTTTCAGAGCAAGGAGGTGAAGGGAGATTCTGGGAAAAGGCTGAGATAAAGTGTATCTGATCCACAGGGCAAAATAGAAGCATTTAGGGAGTTGGGAAGTGAGAATTGGGCATCAGATTAGAGGATATATAGAGCACATAGGGATGAGAGTCCTTTTATCCCCAGGGGTCGCTAAACAGGGATGAAGGGAGTGATGAGCTTAATGTAGATGCTTTCCAAAGGAGATAGTGTTGGTGAAGCTGAGAGTGTCACGTAAAATAGACGGAGGGGATGGGGAGAAAGTATAAGTGTCCTTCCAGCAGCATACAGAGTTAGATCAAATGAGGAAAAGAAAGGGATAAAAGAGGTGTAGGAACATAGTAAATTTTAAATTTAGAGTCCATATTTTCTGACTCATTTCCCCAGATCTATCTGCCCTTTAAAAAGTGAAATTCAATATGGCTTGGTTTGAGAACTTCTTCCTTCACACTACCTAGTCTCTTTTTAGACAAATTTCATTTCTGCCTACACTTATGAATCTCCAATTTATACCTGCATTCTAGGACTCGCCTCCAAGCTCCAACCAGTACCTCTTAAATATCTGCACATGGATGATTCAAAAGCATCTCAGATTTAACATATCCCAATCAAGCTTATTATATCTGCCCCCAAAAAGCCAGGCCCTCTCCTAGTGATCACCATAATAGTTAAGGAACCACCATCCGTCCATTAATTGCAGAAATTAAAGCTCATCCTTGACATCCTCTCTCTCACCTACCCCCATATCTAATCTATAATCAACTACTGTTGATTTTACTTGTTAGACATCTTCTGAATCAATCTACTCTCTACTTCTCTTACTCTCCACCTGTATCACTCACCACCTTCCAAACTCCATTATCCAAGATCCCTAGTCTGGAATATGACATTGGCCTCCTAATTTGTTTGGGGGCATCTTCTCTTACTAGCCTATAAGCTTTTCTCCCCATGGCAGCAGCCAGAGCTCCCTTTGAAAAATACACACACAGTCTCTGTTTCTCTCTTTCTCCATCTTCTCATCACCTCCTCATAAAAGGCACACCACTACTTTTAAGATAAAGACTAATCCTTTAAGTCTCTATCTGGTCTGCCTACTGATTGCATCTTCAGCTACAATGTGTAACACTCTTCCCTCACTGCCTATGCCTGGGCCACAACAGCCTCTTCCAGGTGGTTCCCTAAAAGCACATGCTCACTCAACACCTGACACCTTTGCACATCTTTCCCTTTGCCTGGAGCCTGCCCCATGCTCAACAGTTCACCTCATTAACTCCTACTCAACCTACAGGTCACAATTTAAATGACCCTTCCTTAGGATCATTTAAAGCTTTCTGTGTTCTCCTTAGACAAGGTCAAGTCTTCCACATTCTGTGTTTGAGAGTATTTAATCCCATTCCTTCAGGACAATTATATGTTTGTAACTGGAAACGTATTGATGTGATTTTATACTTAATGTCCCTCTTCCCTGCTACATGTTAAACTTCTTCAGAGTAGGACTACATCTGATTAGCTTACCCTGGTTTCCCTCAGGCTCTACCACCATGTTTGACACATAACTGGCAGTTTAAAACATCTATTAAATGATAAAGGAGAGAAGGGAGAAGGGAAAGATAAGTTTATATGGCCTTGCAGTCTTCTTCGTAGTCATTCTTCCTCCTTCCATTAAAAGAATTCAGTCACCACCCAGTAATCTGTCAAGTCCTTAACCAGAATAAATATGTGACTCCCACAGTCATGGCTCCAATCTTAAATTTTTAATAACATATTTGACACATTCAAAATAAGAAAGTACTTGAATATTATTTAATGCATAATTTTAGCCTTCAGTGGATCTATAATAAGCCATTCTAAATAATTACCTATAATCTTTTCATACTTCTACAACCTCAAGTCACAGAAACAATTGCAATAAAGAGACCTCACAATGGGTCCTGTAACAATCCTCTGGCAGAAATTTTCACCAATTCTTTTAAAAAGTGTGCCTATTATATGTTAAAAGAAATCTTTAAAGGGAATTCTACAACTTCAATTAATGGCCCATTCTGGCAGCAGTCATCGTCATTAGAAACATTCATTAGGCAACTATTTTGAACAATAATAAGTGACTCAAGCAGATAGGGTGGTTAGTCCATTTGAAAATTTGTGGTATAAGAGAAGCTAAAATGTATTAAAAAGGCACAAAATTAAAGGACAAGTAGACAAACACTAAATGAATACATGATGAAAGATACATAATTTATTCAGGAAAACGTTGAGTGAATGATAAGAAGGTCACTCGAGCAGAGTATCATACGATAACATCGCAAATTTAAGACCTGTCAGAGTGTTGCCAATGTAAAGAGAAATTATTTAAGAAAATGAGCCCAATGGAGACAGGCACAGGACTCCGACAGCCAACTGACACTAGTGTGGAAGACAGAAAACATTGTAACAGTTGAGATGGGAAGTGGCCGGAGTCTGGGAGAATGTGGTGGAAGTAAGACTGAGGAAGAAAGATTAGGAAACGTGGCAACATGAGTAACAATGATATAAACAATCTATGAAAAAATGAGAGAAAATTAACCTCTAATTCCTAATCAGCAATTGTCGGAGACTTAACGGTGACAGTACCTAAATGTTACAGACTGACAGAGAAAGCTGCAGTTGGGCACCTAAGAGAAAAACTTCAAGAAGAGATTAATGTATTTGTGCTAATCCTCTGCTTTTCTCAATATCATTTACTTTTAAGATTTTATTAACTTTCATGAATTCAACTATCCCCACACTTAAATGTCTCCAAAATCTAAACCTCTACTTCTGATTCTCTCCTGATTTAGTTAACATCTTTAACCATCTGCAAATACTTCTACATCATCTCAGACTAAAGATACCTACAACCAAGCTCATCATATTTCCCGCTTAGGTCATTTCCCTATATCCTTTCCTAATTTCAATAGTATCTCCTCCCAATTGTCAATGGGTGACAGCTTTTGCTCTCCATATTTGGACAGTCATGAAGTCCTGTTGACTCATTTTTTTTTTCTAATTTCTCCAGCATACAGCACTTCCTTCCACTGCTACTGCTGCCAGCCCAACTCAGAACCTTCTTCAGCTCTTGCCTGGGCACTGCAAGTTATGCACCCAGTGTATTCAAGACATCAAAGCTAGGTAGAGTTATAAAACGAGCCTTTGATCATCACTTGCCTTCGAAATGCCTTCTAGAATTCCCCTGCCTCAGTAGTGCTCAGAGTGGTCCAGGCACCCCTAAGAGTCATTGAGACCCTTCTGCAACATCAGATCTATTTTCATAAAAACACTAAGACCTTGCTTGTCTATTTCACTCTCATTCTTTCATGAATGTACAGGGGAACTTTCTAGAGGCTGCATGATTGGTAATGTTACAATTAACTGAACCAGATGCAGACATGAGAATCCAGATATCTTCCACTAAACCAGACATTAAAGAGATTTGCAAAAATAAAACACAATGCCACTCTTCTCACAACAGTTCTTGTTTTAGAAAATAGTTATTTTTCATAAGCTGTATCATCTTTATGTTCATGTTTACTGCCGTTACTTTTAAAGGAAATACTAAATAAATGTCTTTTTAATTCCTCAGATTTAATTCCTAACACACACACAAAAAAATCACTAGACATAATCCATACAAATAAGTACTGAACAGAGTGAAAAGTTCCTGAGACCAGGATGTTTGAAAACCACTGCAGGTCTTCTCTACAACTCCAGCCTTAGCACCACTACGTGACTCATCAGATCCTCTGTCCCACTACTCCTCTCTGCTATTTGTGTCTATAATGCCATAAACATGTCTATCTTTCTCCTTTGCTCACACCTTGCCCCCTGCCCAAAACATTTCCAGCACCTATCAATCAAAATCTTACCATTCAAGGCAAAGATCAAGCTTTCCTCTTAGAACTCTTGACCACTCCAATTTAAAATTATCTTTCCCTTCTCTGAAATTTTCCTCTCACAGACAAATGGTATTGGTACTCTACCTTGAATTATTATCTCATTATTTTTTCCTGTTTCTCCAACAAGGAAAAGGAGTTCTTTATAACTTTACAGCAGTGTCTTGAATACAATATTCAATGAATAAATGTTTGCTGTTTAATTCACACTATAAAGAAGCAGGGCAATAAAAGCAAGGACAGAATTTTGCATCTCAGTTTAAAACCATGACGTTGATTCATTCAGACTCTCCTGTGAAACCACTCAGGCCTGGCTCCCACGTTCCTTTCAGCACTTTGGCAGGTGTCCCCCTGACCATGCACCATCCCCACACTGTTCACGTTAGACCCGAATGACAGCCTGACAAGCTCATACACCACTGGTCCTTGCTCCTCTTCCTTATTGTCATTTGCCCACCCAAGTGGTTCCTCACCAACACTGAATTAATCCTATAGTCTCCAGATCCATTATTCCTTGGTTCCACTAGCAGACTCTGTTCCTGAAACCATAGTGATTAAAAATTTTGCTAATGTTTCTGATGTGTGGAGAAAAGTACAGAGAACCAAGAAAGAATTTCAGATTGGAAGAAGTTTGGGAGAATGAAGAAGGACAGCAGAGCTCCCATAAGCATTTTCCAACTCTTTTGTTTCTTTAACTTTTAAATGTAAATGCTTGCTATCTCCTTATAAATCCGTTCATATTTTAAAATGCATTTAATCTTATTCCTCTTTCTCCAGACAAAACAAATATAGTATTTTCCTCAATTCCTCTATTTTTTTCCATTTTTAGTCATTCTGATTACTCTCAAGCACAATACCCATTCAAAAAGTATATTATCCTTTTGAAATTCTAGAATTTCTGGAAGGAATATTATGGAAAAGATCTTTATTTTTACATTCCTATTAAATATCTGGTTCTGGCAATGTGAAATTATATCTAATTCAATCACATTAAAATCATTCTAGCTCTCCACACTCTTCTTAGGATTGGTTAAAAGTTTAAAAGCCCTTACCTATTCCTGAGGCCGGTGTGAAGGAATGGATCTTGTTAACAGTAGTAAAATTTAGGAACTGAAAATATCTGAAAGAGGTCTGTCCTCTCTCCCAAATGAAAATATTGATTAAATTCAGAACTCCTACAATAATGGAAAAAAAGTCAAATCTGAAGGCAAAAGTTACAGAAAAACAAATGACAAAATTACACAGTAAAACTATAATAAAAACATCTAATTTAATTTAAAGAAAACAAATATCATAGGAAATTCCTCAGAACTCATTTAGTTAAAAAAAAATATAAATACAACTTAGTAGGAAACACTTCAAAAGATTTTTTGCATCTACTACATAAAGTGTATGCATGATCAGCCACTAAACATGATCTGAAGTTAAAGAAATAACAGTAACAAAATGTTTCATTAAGTTTTGAGAACTCTGTAATTTTACCTACAAGTTTCACTAAGCAGAAGTAAGCATATTTGTTTTCTGAGAATATTTTGAAACAAATATTATTTTTATTTTTAATATTATTGTCTGATAAGTCTTCTCAAGAGTTGCTAAATACTACTCATTACTACCATAAATTATCCGCTGCACCCCAAGAATACCCATAAGAAAAGTTACCAATTTTTACTTTGGGTATAAAATCTTCACAGATCTTTTCACTTTACTCACCCATCTTCCATTTTATTTTAATATAACTTTAACGTAGTGATTCAGAATGCCACAAGATTATAGGCATAAAGATTAAAGTGGTTTTTTTTTTCTTTTCCCAAAACATATTTCTACTTGACAGTCAATACTTGTCATCCATCAAGAAACATTTTATGGGTTAGCTAAAATATTACCACAAAACCATTTCCACATAATACATACTACATGAATGCTAGATTGTTTGACAATAACTATATATGCATTGCAATATCTATATTTTCTCACCTGGAAATATATTTTTGGCAAAAATCAAGTAAACGTCATCACCTGAAGTCAAAGCCTCAACTTGTGTTGTCCCACTGACCGGCACTTCTTGAGAATTAATAAACTCACTGCCAGACCATCGGAATAAAAGGGAATTTAGCCTGGCATTAGCCTGGGAAACAACTAAGAACACTGAGCCTCCTCTGGTGAACAAAGCCATGCCAAGGACACCTCGCAGAGGGAGTTTTTGATGCAACACGAAGCTTTCTCCATTCCATCTGAAGACCTGTAGGAAATGTTCAAACACAAAACCTTTACCACTAGGAATTTAGCACTTGTGAGAATTTAACCGACATCATAGTTATATGCTCACGGACCTTTTTATATACTTAGGAGGATAATTTCATAAACAAAAAAATACCAAATCCAATGCCCTCTCTTTTGCTCTCTCCCTTTTCTCTTGTACACACACACATGGAGAATGTATGAAAGAGAAGTTATTTGAAAATAAATCCATTTCAAATATACACCTGGGCAGAGATCAGTGACAGTAGGGCAAAGGGAAGGCCAAGACAGGAAAGAATTAATTTAGTTAATTTAAATATGAACAATTTAGAACTGAGCAAAAAAAATTGAAGAAACTTTCTAACACTATAATATCATTACCCACTAATCAAGAAATACCTAATATTTTCTAATATCCAAGGGGGCAATGCATGAGAAGTTTCAGGGTGAGAGTTCATGTATTTAAAATTAAAAGAAAAATTCCCAATTGTAGAAATTCAGAATCCACTCGGTTACCCATACAAGCCAGTCAATTCCAGAAAGATTTATATTTATTCATGTAATACTTGAGAACCTTATATGAGCAATGGATGCAATGATCTCTCTCTTTATGGATCTTATAATTATTAGGAAAAGACAAACAGCAAACATCAATGACTGAATAAATGTATGACTATAAATTGAGACAAGCGCTGAACATAACAATTAGGATGATGTGATAGAGAAATATGGGTATATTATGGAATTCAAGTTGAAAGGAATGACATGGACCAAATTTCCAAGGAAGAAAGAATTTGTCATATTCTGAATCAAGACTGGTCCAACTAGAAGGAAGTTGTTAGTGCTTAGAGAGTAAAGAGAAGGGCAGTTAGAGAAGTAAGATCAAAGGTACCTGTCCTTAGGGTGATTATATAATTTATCATAAAAAAAAAACAAAAAACAAAAAACAAAAAAACACAGATCACTTTGGAGAGTGAAAGAGAGCAACTCAGTATTTTCCTGGACAAATCAGGAGGTATGGTTATCTTACTTATAAACCATATTAAATCATTTAGAATGTATTCTGAGTGTAACTGGAAATTATTGAATAGTTTTAAACTGAAGAGTACCAGGAGCCAATTAATATGTTTAAAGCATTACTCCAGCTCTCAGTGGAAAATGGATCTTAGGAGGTTAGAGAAGAAGTCCACAGACCAGCTAGGAGGTTACTCTGATAGTGTAGCTAAGAAATGATGGGGACAGGATTAGGGAGAGAGGAATAGAGATAATCAAAAGGACAATGATAAATTTGATGTGAGTGAATAAATAGGAGTAAGCAAGCAAGATATATCCCAGAATTCTAGATTGAGCAACTGCATTTATGAAATTGGTATTCCCTGAGATGAAGTACAGAAGCAACAAGTTTCATAGAGAAAATCAAAAGTTCATATATTAGATGTATGGTATATCCCAGCGGAGATGTTAATAAGTAGTTAGATATTTAAGTCTGGACTACAGAGGAAAGGCCACATATATAATTTGGAAGACATTAGCTGTAGCTGATATTTAAAACCATAGAATTAATAAAATAGCCCAGAGTGAGTGAAGAAAGAGAAAAAAGAAATTTGAATTAAATCTCAATCCTGAAAAACTCCAACATATCTAAGTTCAGAAAAGGGAGGAAAAGCTAGCAGTGAAGTTTGAGAAAGATGACACGGAGAGATAGAAAATCTGTGTGGTATCACAGAAACCAAGAGAAGAGGGGAGGAAGGGAGAGTTGCTGCTTGACGGGTACAAAGTATTAGTAAGTTTTAGAATTTTAAAGAATAAAAAAAGAGATGGTTTAAAATTTGAGGATAATGTGGGAAGATAAACAGAAAAGTATCTACTGGATTTGGCAACTTAGTCATTATCGGTGACTATGAGAAAGCAAAGACGAAGTAGATAATTCTTTCAAGATGTTTTACAAAAGAGGTAAAAAAGAAATGAAATTAGAAGGGGATGAGTGGTCATGGGAGGAATTTCTTTTCAAGCTTGGTGATACTAGAGCATTTATGCTGATTATAGTGATACAGTATAGCAAAGATGCTAATAATAGCAGAAATGGAGAGGGTAACCAAACCTTCTGAAGGCAAGAGAGATACCTAAGCGAGGTAATTGTCTTTTATACATAAAGAGGCAGTTACTCCATCATAACAGGAGGGAGGAATAACACCCGGTTCCAGGTGGTTTTATGAAATTGGTGTTGGGAAAATCAGTGATCTACTGTCTGGTAACTTTCATCTCAACAAGGTCATTAGCTGAAGTGAGAGGATTACAAGGAGGTATTGGAGTTTGAGAAGTTACCAAAAATTATAAGTAAAGCATTATTGGGATTATGAATTTACTAGAGAAATGTATGATTGATTGCTGGAGTGATTTTTGAATGTCTATTTGGCAATGTTAACCATGAATTTTTATTGATACCATCTGTCCAGCTGTGTGATTTTCCTCCATGATATTTTCCAGTTCAATGAAATTATAATTAAATGTTCATGTTTATTATTTTATCTGCTCTCAAAAGCAATATAGCATTCATAACTTTACCATCTAAAATTTAACTGTGACTAATCAATATCAACATTCTATTTTACTATTCTCCCAGAATCAAATTCTGCTTTTATTTTATACTAGAGCTACAGATCATATCTTTGATAGTTTCAATTATAGTATTAAAAAGAAAAACACTTGATCTTAAAAGAATCAAACCTGAGTTAATTCAGAATCATCTCTTTGACTTGCAATAATTAAATAATCTTGACTGTCTGAAGTAAAGTACCTTACTTGAGAACTTTCTGAAATAATGATTGTTTGTACCTGTAAGGAAGACAGAACAGTAGGAATAAAATTTTTTAAAATATACAGTAACAGTAATAATATGAATTAGTAAGTTCAAGACATGAAAAATCATCTGATCCCTAGGTATGCATATCTCAGTATCATTTTAAGAAAGACAAAAATATCCCTGAATTAAGGTATTTTGCTAAAATGTGTATCAACTTTTACATAAACAAAAAGTCCTTTTTTACATTAACATAGCATTATCTTCCATTTCAATCAAACTTAAAATCTAAGTTTTCTTTTAAATGAAACAATCTACAATAGAAAATGAAGTGTTTGTTTTTTTTACCAGGAATAATTTGAATCCTGATGTGAAAGTATACACACTGTTCACAGAAGGCTTTTCTTGATTTGCTTCTTCATGAGTTATCACAAAGTAGGGTGAAAGACCAATATTAAAGGTCTCACAGGTTTTAGGATTTTCCATACTTAAATTCTATGAAAAGAGGAATAAGAATATCAGTAATTCATGATGTGTCAAAAATTTACTAGTACATTTTATTTTGTCTAAAATAAGTGATGTCTACCTCAACTGGAATAAAAATCCCTTGCCATCGGTAAATAGTAGAAAATCCCATAGACCATTTTCTTAACATTACAGCATATATTAAATCTTCCACAGTAAAGAAACACCAGCCAGAAGCCGATTGATCCAAAAAACTTTGAAATATGGAAAACACAACATCCATTCCCCCTGAAAAACATGAATCATGATTTGCTAGTGTATAAGACCTTCTAAACCTTATTTTGTTTGTTGTTTCAATAGTAAGACCAGTTCATCTGTTACTAAAAACAAAGATCCTTCCATGATTTGTGTATGTGAGTGTGTGAGAGACAGAGACACAGAGAGAAGACAGAACAAATAAAAATAACTAACAACAATTTTAAAAAAAACAAGAAAAAATTTTAATACTCTACTCTACACCATGTAGACTTCACCAGACAATCTTTATTCACCATACAATATTTATTCACCATACAATATTTATTCACCATAAAAATAAATTCTAATTGTTTATTTTGAAGGAAAATATGCTGGATATGATTTTTATCAACTTTGATAAACTTTGATAAAAATGATGAAAATATAACTGATAAATTTTTAAATAATGAATATCCTCTGTAGAAACATGCCAAATGTTAGATTTTAAAACTTACACATATTAATTTGAAACTATGCCCATCCAATGATTTCTCATTTATATTTTACATATTCTATGAATGCCAAAGTAGACTTATATACTTCCAATGGCTGTCCAGGTTTTCTTATCAACCTGTTACAACAAGTACAAGTCCTAAAATTCTGTAGTACAGAAACAAAACAAAACCCTACATAATGAATATAACTATAAAAAGTGCCATGTTCTATTAACATGACTCCTTCCCAAAGAAAGTACGTTATTTTTTAAACTTTATCCAATGATGCTAACATAAAGCAGTAAGGACAAATATCATAGTCATTTTTAGATTACCAATTCAAAAAATCATAATGCGAGTGCCGTATATAAAATATCCATTAGCAATTTCTTTTTTTCTAGAAATTCAATATTTAAAAATTTCTATTTTGCCATCTTTTGAAAGTGAAGGTATGCCACAGCTTTTTCATTAAGTGCCCTCAATGGTCCTGACCACATGGGCAAATGCTTCTCTACCATAATTCAAAAGGCAGAATGAAAAGAAGGCAAGGACTGGTGACATTTAAGAATCTCCAATAAATACACCCACCAGTACAGACAGAGTCCAAACAATGAAATAACTCTGAATTAGAAAGCATAATCTTCCTTTATTGGATCCCATCCCCTCCTGCCATCCAGGTAACTTTACCACTATTAAATATTCCCTTTCTCTTCTGAATATTAAATCTTTCCCTTTCTACTAGGTCTTTTCCATCAGTATTTAAAGATGCTCAGGTCTCTCCAAACTAAAACAAACAAACAAAAAACCCTCTGAACCCTACAGTCTCACAAGTAACTTCTCTAGGTCTTACTTTTCCATCCAAACTTCTTGCAATAGTTGCCTATATTTGAAGTTTCCACTTTTCACCTCCATTCAAAATATTATTTAGCTCCCACCCCTCCATACAAATAGCTCTTTTTATGGTCATTAATGCCTTCTATGTAACTAACTACAATGAATGTGTTTCATTTCTCATCTTTCTAGACTTTTCAGCAGCAACTGACAGTTTACCACTCCTTCCTTTTAAACATACCCTTCTGTTGGTGACTGAAATCCTATATTCTCCTGGGTTTCCCACCAGGTCTTCTAAGTCTCCTTTGCTAGATCATCCTCTTCTCAGACATTCAATTTGAACCTCCTAGTGCTCAGTTCTAGGTCCTCTTCCTTTCTCTACCAACAGTCTCTCTTTCCACATTATTACATCAATTCCCATGACTTCGAATACAATATACATGCTAAAAATTCCCAAATTTATCCCTCCAGCAGAGATCTCTCCTTTGAGGTCTAGAAAATCTTCCTCTCAAAAGTAATTCAAACTCAAAAAGTGCTCAACCATGTTTCTTTTACTGCCTTCACCAAAATAACCTTAGTCCTCTTCCAATATTCACTTTCTAAATGAATGACACAACTCTCCATCCAACTGCACAAGAAGAAACCTAGGTGTCATCTCTGATACTTCCCTTTCCCTCACCCTCAGATTCAACCCACCACCTAGTCCAAGCAACCGTCATCTCTTGTGTTTGTACATGTCTCCATGAATCCATCTTACTCTTCCATATCAACCCATTCTCTACACCCAAAATAATGGCACCCAAAATAATATCTTCAAAATGCTAATGTGATCATACCACCCACATATACACATGGTAATCCTCCTCCATGCCTAAAACATTCAAAGGCTTTCCATTGCTCCTAGGATAAAGACTGAAATCCATAACATATTCTTCTAATTCTTAAAAGATCTGGTTCTACCTGGCTCTCCAAGCTCCCTCTCTCCCCTTATTTCTATGCCTACTCTCCTCTCTTAAGTTCTTCACTTACAACGTTCCTTATGCTGCAAGTCTTCTAACTAGACTGCTTCCCACTCTCACCTACATTTACATAATCAAGCCCTACTTATCATTAGATCTTAGTTCAAACATCAATATTGCTGGGAAACAGTCCCTTATGTTCACACAGCATCTAGAATCCCCCCTTTAAAACACTTAGTAGAATTAAACTACACATTGATCTTTGCTTATCTAATGTATTTCTGTCACCCCTAAACTCTAAACTCCATGAGCTCAGAATCATGCCTGACACATGATAGGCACACAATAAATATTTGTGGATGCAATAAAAGAATTATACGTCTGTTCTCCATTTTTAACAGATCCTGAAGATACAATTCATGGGGAAAAAGTAAACCTTTTACATACAATCTTTCTTGGTTATAGACTTTTGTTCTCATAAGAAACTAAACGTACTCATGCCAAAAGCTGTTTCAGATATCGTCTCCCACTCCACACTCACAGCTAAATCAATGCCATTAGCACGTGACACATTTACATACACAGTCCTGTTGGCTTCTTCGATGGCTATAGAGGTGGCTCTAAAACAAACAAATGGATTGTGGAAAGAGAAAAAAAGTATAATTTCTATGTATTTAGAATATATCACATTGCTGACATATATTTAATACTTAAATTTAAATTTATACAAGCCAAGGTGTGATCTACAAATATATATATCAGACTAGACTCTACAGCTCAAAAATTTTCACTGATGAGATTAAAAAAAAAAATCAGTGCAAATGTAACACTCAACTATGATCAGAAGAAAATACTGAAAATCAGTAACTTCACAGTGCATATTCTAAAACAATAAAACTTTATCATTGCTAAGTTTCTTCTCCCATAAATAAGAAACATTTTGCATGAAAATGATGAGTCAGGAAATTTTCAGCGTATTAATGAAACTGGGTCTACTGGAATATTTCTAAAATATAAAAAAAATAAAATTTGTCAGCTTCTAAAGGAAATTTTAAAACTACAATTATGTTAATATATATTTGAGGAGTCATTCATTTGATTGTAGCAGCTAAAGATATTTTATTTTATTTCTTACTTTTTATTATTTTTAAAAACACAAAATGGTTCAGGTCTTTGCCTGAGAGCCTGAACTCTGAGAAATTAAGAAAGCTAATCACATCATTATACTGAACATGTTTAGTTCCTTGATGCGCCCTGTTATGAGAGGAAATAAACCCTCTCTGGAGCCGTCTCTGGACCTCCTAGAGCTCATTGCAAAAGATCCCTTTAAAATAATCAGAGATCAATTTCATTCTGCATTTTCTTTATGTCAAAAATATTTCCTACTTTCCTAATTGTAGCTGTAGAAGCAACAATTTTCTTATGAATAAACTATACCTGCTTTCAGCTGCAGAGATACTGAATAGCCCCAGAGGTGCCTGGTTTTGCAAAACTGTTATCAGGGTTTGAACATGTGCCCCTAGTCTAGCACCACCAGTCGGATTAAACAATGTGCAAACAAAATGTTCATCCATTTCTGGTTCTGTGTCTAATATGGCAGATATGTGAAGAGCCTGAAAATGAAATCGTAAGATAAAGTTACTAGAACAACAACACATACAGAGAAATCTGCTAAACATTTTTGACAATAAAACAGGTTTTGAAAAATGTCACATCTTTTTTCATATAGATCCCCATAATGCGATAGGAACAACTGTTTCAAGTTACTACTTTCAGGATTTTAATACTGTGATATACTGCACAGAAGTTTCTAAACTATATTGTGTATGGCATTTAAAAATATCATCAAGAATAATTAAATTTATCTCTTAATTTTGGCTAACCCTAGATACATAACTTCATTAATCCGATTCTAGTCTAGGTTTCACTATTCAAAAGCTGGTCTTGCCAAAACAGCTATAATTGGGAAAAAAAAAAAAATCCAAATGTTCATCAACAGGAGAATGGATAAACAAATAATGGTCTATTTAATGAATGGCTATTCAACAATAAATAAGAATCAATTACTGATATATGCAACCACATGGATCTAAAAAATTATGCTGAGTGAAAGAAGCCAGACAAAAAAGAATACATAACGTATGATTCTATTTATATGATGTTCAAGAACTAGCAAGATGAAACTTCAATGCTAGAAATCAGAAAGTCATTTGCTCTCAGCAGGGCAAGAATGCTAGTAACTGAAAAGGGGAAAGAGGGAATCTTCTGGGGTAATGGTAACATTCAGTATTTTAATCCACGTGGCAATTACAAAAGTGTTTACATATCTCTAAAGTCACTGAGTCATACATTTAATATGTGCACATTTTACTGTTCATACCTCAAAATAAAAACAGATGAAAAAAAGCAGTTTGGTAAAAGGAAATGTTATTTCATCCCATTTGCTCTAACATTTAATTTGCTTGATGAACTGAAAAGTCCTTAAATAAACTGTGAAAAGGAGTCTTTAAAGAAGAAAAAATATGAATGCAATTTGAATTTTTTATATCTATATCAAGATTTAAGTGTAAACATCCTTGAACAAATCAACTAAAGTTTCTAAAATTCCAAGAAGATGAAAAAATTGGACATGTAAATGAATATGCATTCAAAAATCTGTTGAGGTTTGCACAAACTGATCATTGAGCAAATTATTTAATTATTGGTTAGATTGCTTTTAGATGAAATAGCTTTCAGTATATTATTTTAGAGTTATATTTTATATAGCTGGTTTACAAACATATCAAATCTAATGCAATTAGATATTTTAAACTTAAATGGTGCTTTAAAAAAGTATAGTTTAGTAAAACAAAAGAAAATTGTTAATATATAGATAGAAATGTTTTGAAAGTTAAACTTTCATGAGTATAGATCATATTTATATTAATCTCAAATTCAACATTTTTTCTCCATTAAGCTACCCCTGAGCAGTCTCAAGTAATCATTTATATTTTGTTCCGTTAAAATATGGCAAAAGGAATGATTGGCTTGAGTGAAATGAATGGTTTGGAATTTCTTTTAATTTATGGTCTATAGACAACATAAAGTGAACTATACTATTTAAATATGCCAAAAATTTTTAATATCAATAAGTACATTTTCTTCATTATTTGCAGATTCTGCTATCCTATTAACACACCCAATTTCTCCAGCTACACCTTGTACAGATTTCCACTATAGCACTTGTCCCACAATAATCTAATCATATCTTTACCTATCACCTCAGCTGGAATATTTTTTTCCTTCCTAACACCTAGATACTCCTCTACAAGAAAATTATTTTGTATATATTAAAGATAATCTTTCATTCTCATTAAAAGTATATACCATACCTTGAATCGAACACCTTCTTCTAAAACAATAAAGCCTCTGGAAGGGGTTAGATCTTTAGACTCAGTTGAAGTATTTAATTCTGTCACGATGAACTGAATAGTCACAGTTCCAGCCAGTCCTTCTGCAGGTTCCCGAACAATGTACAATACTGCAACACTCTCCTGTACATAGAGAGCTGCTGGTTCTCTCAGGAAAAAGTGCTCACTGTTGTTAAATGATAGAACTCCAGGGCCATCATCATTGGCAAGGACAGTAATGAATGCTGTCAAAATAAAAATATTAAAGCAATAAATCATGATCTAATAGGTTGCAAGTGCTGGAACAGCGTGGATGTTTGATTGGAAACTAGGTCAACTCTCCTCTACATCACCTTATAAATGAGGGAAGCTTTAGAAAGCATTTAGCAAAATTCTAAATTCACTCCTAATTTAAAAATACTCATCTTGACATAGAAGGTGGTTTCCTCAACCCGATAAAGTGATATCTATCAGAAGTGAATAACAAGTATCAACCTTATTGTTGAAACATTAAAAACATGGCACTAAAAACAGAAACAAGACAGTGATGCCTGTGATTTTTCTGAGGGTATCAGCCAAGGAACAGGTATAAAAATAATGGAAACGAAGAGTCAAAACTGTCACTATTTTTAAATAACCTTATTGTCTACTTAGAAAATGCAAGAGAAAAATTATTAGAACTTTTATGATTCAGAAACAAAGAATGAGCAATCTTCAGCAATCAAGAGCTATCTACTTACTAATACTGAAATATTAATAATAACTTCAACAACTAATACTTCCGAGCACTTACTAATTGTTTAAATTCTAGCAACTAATTTAGTTCTTACAACAACCCTATGAGGTTGATTCTATTATTATTGCCTTTTTACAGAGGAGACGACTGAAGCACAGACAGGTAATTTGCTGAGATTCACAGGCTAGAAAGTGGCAGACTGGTGCACAAAGCCAAGCGTCTGCTTCAGAGTGTTCATTCTAACTGTTATAATACATCAGCTGTAACCAAGAAAACATAATACAGAAGGGACCGCATTCCCAATAGCAACAATGCCTCGGAATCAATTTAAAGTAAAATACATAAGACCTATATGAAAAAATATAAATTTTAATGCCTGCTTGTGGCAGACACTATGGGCGCCCCACCCCTATCCCTTCAGCCCACCTACAGCAGTTCCTGCTTTCCCAATGGCCTCTCCAGTCTCTGCCTGAGGACAGCATCAGCCCATAGGGCCAGAATTACTGGAGACTCAACAGCCAAGAGTGACTCACAAACAATGAAGGATTGGAAGTCAGCATCTAGGAAGGCTCAGCAGGACTGAGCCCCAGTTGCCAGCCTTCCTCTCTTCTGTGTCTCACTTTCTCATTTTCTTACCGTGCCTCCAGAGATCACCTAACAAATAAACTACTTACATCTAAATCCTTGGCTCAGAGTTGGCTTTTGAGGAACATGAACTAAGGCAGTGATTTAGAAGATCCAAATAAATAGAAAGGCATATCACTTTTCTAAATGGGAAAACTTAATATTATAGCCATACTGAGTTCCTCCATATTAAACTATAATTTCGATTCAACTGTAAACAAAATAGAAGTATTTTTTTGCTGTTGTTGTTGTTGTTACAGAGCTTAATTTGTTGATTCTAAAGTTCATATGGAACTGATCATGTGCAGGAACAGATGAGACAACTTGGAAAAAAAAAAAGGTATGTGCTGCCCCCAAAAAACAAATTATACTTTGAATCTATGATAAATAAAACAATATGGCAATCAGTACAGAAATATGAAAATAGAACAGAATAGAGTTCAGGAAAAAAATAAATTGATCATTGAAATCAATAGCTAATGGGTGTGCCATTCTCTAAATGGTATTAGGGTATAGATCATATATTTTAGGGGAAAATAAAGTTAAATCCCTACCTCAGAATCTACCAAGAAATAAAGTTCTGGTAAGTTAATTAAAAATAAATCAAAACTATGAATTTATTAGAAATATATAGTAAATTGATTTCATAGCCTTTGGTCAGAAAAGACCTACATAAATAGGATTAGAAAGCATATCATAAAATATCCATTCTTTTTAATTTAAAATTGTTTATTCAATAAAAGATGCCTTACTAAATGTAAAAGATAACTGAAAGACCAGGAGAAACTCTGTAACATTTTTTACAATTAAGGGATTGATTTCAGAATATATAAAGAGTTCCAAAAACCAACAAAACAATACAAACCACAGAAAAGTGCACAAAGGATATTAAAAACCAAATCACACAAAGGAAAAACAAATAACCAGTGTCAGGCTCATAACAAACAGGGAAATGAACAAAAAAATGCACAATTTATTTTCCATTCATCAGAACTGGTAAAAATGTCAATGACTATTAAAATAAATTGCTGGTGAGAATGTAGAAAAATAATTTTACATACACACTTTTAGAGTATAGGTTATTTGGAAGATAGTCAATGTCCTTTCCACTAAACATCCATTGTATTCAACGGATAGTCTTAATTGCCCATGTATATAAAGATTTATACACAAGGATATTAATTGTAACTTTGTGAAAGTTTAGAAATTACTAACAATTCACTAATGGAGCATGGTTTCAGAAAGTACTCCCTTTCAAAGTATTTATTGGTCTGAGGAATCTTTTAATATTTAAAAAATAGAAAAGTACAAACACAAAGCAAACTTGACAGAGCCAAATAGCACATTCCTTCCTCCGGGTCACTGTGGTGAGCATGTAACCTATGTAATTCCAAGCAGAATTATCCCAGGACCTCTTTCAGGGATGCTTGGAATTATGTACTCTCTCTTTCCTGTTAGGTGGCATGCAGAAGAGTGATGCTGACACCATTTTAGGACAATGAGTAACATCAGCCTTGAGATGAAGTGAATATTCCAAAGGGCAAAGAGGAGAGAGAAAACAACAGAGTCCTTGACGGCATTAGTAGGTTCTGGGCCCACCTCATCGAAAATCATGTCTCTGGATCCTCACTATAAGTGAGTCAATAAATTATCTTTGTTTAAATCAGTTCAAGTTGGGTTTTCTGTGTCCATTCCTGGAACCCTTTACATTCTCCAGTGATTCCCAATACATTCTCCAGTGATTCCCAATACATTCTCCAGTGATTTCATCTCTAGCACATATGCTCTGGATTGGAAACAAAGGACCCAGCCTCAAGGAAAGGTTTCTGGGGCCTCAAAAATTTCATTTTATATTATCAATATGGCAAGAAAAGTAAAATCCAGCCTTTAAGTTCCTCAAATTTTTTTTTATGTTTTATACTACAAATCAGATTATCCACATAAAGGTAAATAAGATAGGAATTCAAGGTCAATCAAACTAAAGGAATCCCAAAGAACACTCAGTACTGGCTAAAACAGGAGGTTGAAGAGCCAGTCAACACTCAGTCCTTTATGTCTACTTGGCTTATCCATCAGGAAATTTAATTAAGCGCATTTTTAAAGTACTCTCTATACCAGGCTCTGTGTATCTAGGAGCTTCCTTTCTTGCCTCTTCTTTACCTTCTCTAAGCAGTTAGCAGAGTATCTGACATGCAGAGAACTAGGATGGTTTTAGCAACAAGTTCAAACTGAAAAAGCATTGCTCCTATAATCTGTCTACAGTATCAGTACACCTCAACCTTAAGCAGTAACATTACAACAATTAGATGATATTAAAAGAATCAACTTGCTAGTACTTCTGTTGCTAAAGAGAAAAGCAGAAACTCAAATTCCAAAAGAAAGACAACTGTATAATAATAAAACCTATCAATAATTGTGGAAATTATTTAATATGCTCCATGGTACAACCTACTTTTTTTTTCTTACTCATATATACACACAGAGACCAAAAGTACTGTTACACAACACAGAAATTTAGAAATACTTAATTGAAAATATGTTTCACTCTAAGCATAGAAAGCCATCAATACTCTAACTCCTTTTACATCTGTCCCTATGTTAAAGGAAAAAGCATGAAGGAGAAGGAGTTATATATAAGAAATTGCCATTTACCTATTGTATTTGCTCCCAGCTCCAGTCCAGGAGAAGGATTTGTTAAAATCAGCTGAAAATTTTCATCTCCTTCTGGACTGTCATCATCAAGAATCCCAATGTCAACGTTTTTATACCTTTCTCCATCAGCAAAATAAAGAATCTAATAGCAAAGGTAAATATAGTTAGTATTACATTTTAAATAACCTGAAGAGTTTGTATATAATATTTGGAAAGAGAAAATGTACTTATGAAATTAGAAAAGTAAGTAAACTATTTTACAGGAAGCCCACCCCCTTTTTTTGTTTGCATGACCTTTTTATTTGCAATTGACAGTATTAAGTAAAAAAAGAAAAAATATAATGGGGGAAGAGAAGAAAGCATACATTAGGTTAAGGAATAAAAGGCATATGAGACAATGTAAAAAGGGTTTATAAACATTAGATGTGCTTCAGTAAATTAAGACAAAAAATAAAAGGTTAATATTTTCAAGTACTGTAAGAAACATTCTGACTGGGAAGGTCAACTAATGAAATAAATTATTTATTTAACAAAATAAGCTTCCTTCAGTATCATAAATTGCAATAAAATAGTAAATGAACACAGGATAATCTTTAGAATAGTACTGTAAATTAAATTTACATCTAAATAAAATAGCGAAGGGGAATCGTGTGGAAGTCTTTTGCCAATTGACAGGAGAATATATATTTTATTACAAGATTCATTTATTTACATAGAACCTAAATCACTATAACTCTCAAGGAATAATGATTATAAAATAATTTGTAAAAGTCATCTGTGATCAATCCTGAGCCCTACCATTGGCGTGAAGATATAATCCAGCCCTAGTTGTGCTTCCAAATTCTGTGCGTACACAAACAAGGAAACATGGCCAAAAGCCCCTCTGCTTCTCTGGGCTACCAGTGTTAAACTTCCTTGGGTCTCATTTACATCAAACCTATCAATAAAGAAAAGAGAGTACATTCATTTTTTTTTCCTTATAGGCGTATTCAGTAGACAGCAAATAATCTGAAACTCAGAAAAGTGTCCTAACAGTGTCTTGGGCTTACCTGCTGTGTTGCCATTCAATTATGCCTCGGGCTCCATCATTGGCATCAATGACAATTTGTGCAGTCATGCCTTCTGAATCTGACCAATATATGGAAATATCATTTTAAAATAAATACAATTGACTAATAAAATCACTATTTTACATAGAATTTAAAGACAGTGACACTGAGATTTTTTCTCTAATACACAGGTATTGCTGATTGACACGATTCAAGAGGTTTAACAAAATAAAGACATGAATAATTATGACATCTGAATAAAGAAACTTTTACTAATAAAATTCAGTGATTTATAGAAATTAAATCAACTGAAGAACAGTACAAAATAATAAACAACTGAAATTATGGCTTTTTCTGGTATTTTATTTTAAATTTATTTTTAAAATTTTTAAAAAATATTTTGTACCTCTATTCTAAAATACCAAGAATTCAGTAGGAAAGGAAAATGGGGAGAGTTGGAAGGAGTAGAAGAGCAAGAGAAAAGAAAAGTAAAGAGAAAGGTAAGGAACACTGCAGAGAGAAATTCAGGTGGGGAAAAGAGAGAGATAAAAACAGAAGTTGAGACAGGTGGGAAAGATAATGTAAACTTCTTAACCCTATTTATGCTACATTCTATCCACTAAGTTTAATATTACCAGTATGTATTATTCAGTCTTGACATATTAAATAACCCCTTACTGCTTTTTTATTTTTAAATGCATTTTTTATTGTGAACATTAACATATATACATTAACAGTGAAAACTTTCAAAGTACAATTTAACAAGCAGTTAGAGAACAAATTTCAATGTTATGGGATACAGTTCCACAATTTCAGTTATTTCCATCATTGTAAAATATATATACAGAAAGCAATTAACTTTCTATGTACAGCTCAACAGGCAGTTATATAGGTAATTTCAAAAATTGTTATGGATTACACCTTACTGCTTTTCAAAAGAATATTTCAACTGCCCTTCACCTTTAAAATTTCAGAAGCTCTATCTTACTCCAGGATATTTATGGCAGCTTCCCGGGTAGGGGAGTGATAGGGGAAATGTGATTTTCTTTAGAGTGAAGAAAGCATTTTCAAGGAAAGATTATAAAATCAAGAATTGTGCCTATCATACTAGAGGCCTACAAAGCACAAATTCTAAAACCAGTCCATACTACTTGAACACCATCTCTATCACTTATTAGCTGTGACTTTGGGCCTGTTACTTAGCATCTCTTGGCCTCAGTTCCTTCATCTGTAAAATGGGACTACGTGAGTTATGATGTTCCCAAGTGGTAATATAAGAAGCACCTGCCTGGAACAATGACATTATTAAGTATGCAACAAAGGTCAACTCTTCAAATTACGTTTAATATTAATATGAAAGAAACATGAAATATTTTGTTAGTCTTTGTAGGGTGAACAATAATTATCTTCCAATATCTATTATAATAATTGTTTAACATACACAGTCCAGTTGCTGGAGTCAAATATTTCTTTTGCAAAAGAACTGAAACTTTTCAAACAATAATGTTAGAAATTGATTATTCTCTTTTGATATTTTCATAGTTGTCACATTGAGCCTCAGAAGTAGAATGAGAAACACCTGTTTCTCAGGCCATGCTCCCATAACTCAGCTTAATTTAGCCTCTGCCCAGTTCACCTTTTAAGCAGGGGCCAGGAAAGCAGGTTACCCTCACTGCTGCTCACCACCATCCCCTACCGGGCCATCACACCTACAGGCTTCAGACAAACTTTCCCAGTAGTAAATTTTCAAACCACAAACAGGTTTAAAAAGGTCTAAAAATGGGAATACATCTTTTTAGAGCAATTAAGTTGTACCTTGTACTAAAATTCAAGTTTTGTCTTTCAGCCTGCAATGGATTAACTGAGTCTTTTCTAAAAGCATGGAAAGAAAAAGATAAAGCAAAAAAAAAAGAATGAGGACACAACAAACCAACCAACCAAAGCTCTGCTTAACCTAAAAGAAAATAAAATCAACTGATAGTCTGGAGATCTAATGAAAACAGCTACTGCATTTTAAAGGGGAATGAAAGGAAAAGGCATTCTGTGGAGTCAATCAAGTAAAGAACAAATTCTATTTTAAGGATTGTAAATTTTGTTATAAAATCTTTGTAAAATTTAAAAGGCCTCACATAATAATTCTTAAATGTCTTTATGGTGTCCAATGTACGGAAGTGTAATATATCATAGTCTTTAAATCAAATTAATCTAAAAGCCTATGATATTTTCACAGAGAACTTAGATTAACTAATATTGCAATCTGATTGAAGTACCTATACTTTTTTGAAATAAGTGAGCAAAAAGAAGCAAACAAACAAGCAAAGCACAATACCTAGTCTTGGAGGAAATGAAGTTAAAGGAGCCATGATAAGTTCAGCGTAAGTTAAATTCACCAGGAAATATTCTTCTAGCTCTGGTATATCGTCCTGCACAAAGCACACCCATTAAAATCCCTATAATTATGCTGCTAAAGTAATTACCTCTCATGAGCTGTTTTTAAAATTATCTTATCAGTATATATGCTTAAAGGGTATACAGAAATATGAAAATGGAATACAGTAGTAAAGAGCTAAATTAGTAAAAATAAGAATAAAATTATTAAACTAATAACTGGCTATGAGATAAGGTATTAAATTGAACCATATGAAACTGTTAATATTGTGTCATTTTTTATCTAAACTAATCTAATATGTAAAACAATTTTAAAATATACAAATATAATAGATTCAAAACATAGTATGAACAAAATATTTCAAATGCCTTTATCTTAACTATCTCATATTAGGAATGAGGAAAAATGATACCATGAAAAAAGTACAATCTTCGCAGTCAAGAAGAGCTCATACCAATTTCTGTAATTTTACGTCAGTTATTTAATTTTCAGGGCCTCAATTCTACTGTCTTTATAATGGGAGAAATAACAGCTACTTTGTGGGATTGTAATAATGATTAAAAAGAATATGTGTGGTGTGTCTGGCCTAGAGAGGGTACTTTAGAATAATAACTGTTATTTTTAGTCACTAGTCCAAACAGTAACAATGAAATTAACACAGGTGTTCAAAACATGAGGACTAACAAAATCCACATCAGGGATGCCCAGCCAGGCCCCAATATTTACATAGAAATCCAATATGTACACATCTGTATATAATATCAATACATATACACCAACAGACACTAACTCTTCATGTTATATTTAATGGACTCATGCTTCCATGTGGGAAACATAGGTTCTGAACTCTTATGTACTATACAGACCAACACAAGTTATAAAATCAGATGTAAAAGGGACTCCCCCACCCACCCACCTTTACACAAACACATGCAACAACTCCCCCCTCACCCACCCCCAGGTTAACTTATCTCCTCTATATATACAGGCCTTCAGCCTCTTAATCTAGTGCCACTCAGGGAGCAGAAAGAGCTACAAATAGCTGGGGAGAAAGAGAAGTGGAACTGGTACCCCCAGGTTCATAAAGCTAGACTTTGTGAAGAAAAGAAGGGTAGCCGTACATTTTCTGCTTTAAAATCTATTACGTCTAAAATCTATTTTTCTATTAAGTTACACTAATAGATTATATATTTGAAAAATGACTCACCTGCAAGTTTTATCAAATCTTGCATTGTATGTCACTTATGAAATAATATTACCTTCTAGCTTGAGGATTTAGAGTTCTCATAATATTATATTAGATCACAATGCCAGCGTAATCAATAAAATAAGAGTCACCAACTTCAGATGGTAGCTTATAATGGTACACTACTTATAATTTTGTAAAAATAAAAAGCCTCTAAGAAAACAAAGCCTTTTTTAAACAGAAGCCTCAAAATACATAGTAATTAAAAAATATTTTTGAAAAGCAAAATTCATTCTCTATCCCATCCCCCGTGACCCACCTCATATATCGCCTCTCACTACCTCCACATGTACCCTTGGAAACGTATTTAGAAAGCTGAAACACTAAGTTCCAAAACTGTACAAGATTTCACAATATGAAAAAATCATTTAAAATGCAATTGCAGGTACCAATGATTACTTTAGTTTGACAGCAATTATATTTATGCCATCAGTATCTCATGAGTTTCTTGGTATCTCTAATTTAACCGGTCCGACCAAAACAGATTCTGACCTTCAAGGATTTGCTGGCCCAATGAGTCATTTGGCACACTCAAAACGCTTCTGTAGAATCTCTTAGACCAATACCATCTTAAGGGGAGTGCACTAAGGAAATTCTCTTTATCACAAGGTGTTTCTACAATAAAACTCACAACAGCAGACCAGCCTATCTAAACAACAACAGAAACCCCTGTATGGTTAAAAAATAAGTTGTGAAAAGAAATAAGCAGATTTAAAGGCACCAGCAGGGAGAACCAATCAGAAATGAATTCTCCAAGTTTCTGGAGATAATTGCTGTATAACTCCAAATCTTATACTGAAAGCAGGGTAGTGTGAAAAAAAAAAAAAAAAATAGAGAAAACTGAAAAAAAGTACTTGGTGAGCTCAGTCTGCATGAAATTTGATGACTTACAGTGCAAAACTGTCAGAGATCTCTTACTAAAATGTCATGACATATTACAGATAGAACAGCCCATCAATTTCTACTTTCTACATGGTTATTTGGATTTGATATGGTAATAGGGAAACAACATATTTGTTTTACCTCAAGTATAGTAACATTGATGGCTGCTGATGTCTCCCCTTCTTGTAAAATCAAGAAGCCAACCACAGGTACAAAATCAACTTCAGGCTCTGCCAGGTCTCCTTCTGTTTGGTTCTTTAGAGTCAGCATTCCAGGAACTGTGCTATATGTCACATTGATAATTCCTGATAGAATGGGTAAGAAAAAAGTATAATTATTTAAACTTCAAAAATAATATCACACTGTTAATTTTTTGCCTTTCCTAAAAGCACCTTCCATAGATAGTACAATTGGCACAATTCCTCAACCCTTCCTATGTCCATGGCCTTTGCCATGTAACAGCTGAGTGATCTTTCACTGTGGGCAAGGCATGCTTCCCTGCCTCTAGACTCTGAGTTTGGCATTGTGGACTTATTTTGGCTAATAGTAAGACGCAAAAACGATGAAGTGATGCTGTGCTAGTTCTTAGCCTAGACCAAAGGAGGAGGCCTTGCATGATTTTGCTTGCTCTCTTGTGCCTCTGCTGGTCCCAAAAGGCAAAAGCATTTTTGTGACTACAGATAATTCCTTTAATCTGTATAAGAATAATAAAGTTATAAGGCCCTGTCCTCAACTAATAAATATTTTGTCCTGTCCCTGACTTATTTTAGCAATTACTTTCATCCATATTGAGTAAAATATTTTTTAAAAAATTCTGCCTAGTAACCTCATTCATTCTAGAGTAACACAAACCTAGAGATCCAAATTCTCTGTTGATGAAAAGCTGTATGGTTATATTAGCCTCTTGTACTAAAACAAATCTTGATGAAGGAGCAAAGTTTAAAACTCCATGTGGTTCATCACTGGCTTCTACTGTCAGGACAGCAGCATATCCTTGAGCATCAAGCAGAGCAAATCCCGCTGGCGGAACTCCTAAAAATGTCAGGGAACCATTAGGGAATCTGACAGTGACTTTGCACTAACTGCTAAATACTTTAAATAAAACCCTACTCTCTTAAACATATTAAAGTAACCATAAAGTATTCTACTTTATTCACTTCTCTAACAGAAATCTTCAGGTGGATTCACAGAGCCTAGATTTTGTTTCCTTTTTTCTAGACAGCAAACCATTGATTTGTTTTCACATGACATATTATCATCATTTGCTATGTTAGTCATCTATGAATTATATAAACTGACTAGGCATTAAGGAAAGTACAAAGATAATTTGCACAAAAGCTGATTAAATTTCAATTATCCATATATTTGCTCCAAAATCCAAATTGTTCTACTAGTATAAAGTTCATTTCAGGAAAATTCTGCCTTTGGAAAAGTGTTTTCTACCATAAGTAAATATTTACCAGAATTTTTATAGGGCTTTCTCCGAAGTCCATAAAGTATTCCCAGTGAACAGTGCTCATGTTTTTAGAAATAATGTTTCTATAAGGTACACAATATATCAAGTAACATTTTTTCTAATTTATATGCATCTACTTGTTAAATATAGAGATAGCAACTATTGTTTTTTTTTTTTAGAAAAGAATAATACATCATAAAAAATATTAATTCTGAATTACCTTGTGTCCTGACATCATACAGACTGATTTGGTAAACTTCTTTCTCCTCAGGAATGTTGTCATCCAACAAATGCACAAATATCGTTTGATTCAATGACCCCTACGTCAAACAGACAAAAAAAATCTATCCTCTCTATTATTACTGAACACAAACTATCTGCTGCTTTCATTGGTCTTACAAGTAAATTGAGCATCCAAACATTTCATTTAAAGAGTTCTGTGGCTGTAAAAAAAAAATGCTAAAATTAAAAAACATTGACTCAAAAATAAATAAATAAATAAATAAATAAATAAATAAATAAAATAAAAAATAAAATAAAAACAACAACAACAAAAACCACTGAGTCATGGGAAACCCGTCTTAAGATAAGGAGGGGCGATTGCAGGCAGTCCTGGATGCTGAGATAAGGAATGTAGCACTACTGAAAATTTCAAACAAGACAATAACTTAGGGAGATTTCAGTTTTTCTAAATAGGAAAAACTGGAGCAGGGAAAAAAGGATCAATGCTGCAGGGAGATCATTAGTAGAAATCCAATGTAGTACTCAAGTGAAAAAGTAAAAAGACGTGGCTTATGGTCGAGATCGCAGAAACAGAGAGAAAAGAAAATATATTACCAAAGATTTCATACCAAGTGGGTGTGACCAAGAGAGGAAGAAGACAGAGTGACAATAGGGCAGTGCTAATTTTCTATCCAAGAAATGTTTTCATAAAGTACTTCCCTCCAATTGTCTTCTTGTAAAGTCCCAGAAAGAGCCTCTAAATGGAACCCCAAAAATATAGTGTGAACAGGACTTAAAGGATATTTGTTTTTAGAGATATATTTACTGCAGTTTGTAATGCATCTAAAGTTCCAAGACAGTGAGGAGTGAGAGGAGACGGACACGGACAACCCATCGTATACAGAATGGCATAGCTGATAACAATTGTGGGAGGCCAGGAGATGGCTTACCTCAAATTTACGAGTTGACAGCTTCTATTTCCTTAAAGAAGATTGACAAAGCACATACGGAAGAACAAACCCCTCCTTAAGTCTTGGAACATCTTTATTTGTATAATGTTCTACTTTAAGATTTCTAAGCAATCAGTTCTCTTATCAATCTCCTGTAATCCTCGAATTACATAGTTTTTCCTTTTTTTCTTCAAAATACATTATTTACTCCAGATACTATTTGCTTAATCTTTTCTCTGTGGTATTACCTCAGGAAAGAAGAGTTGTCCAGTATAATCAGCAAAACTGAGTTCTTGATTTTGCCCAATAATCTTCCAGTTAACAGTAACATTTCCTCGACCAGGAGATGTTCTTATCACATGGAATTGCAAAATTTCTCCTGCAAGTGAAATGTACAGATTGATAAATTCTTAATGAAAAATGAATTTAACATTTGAATTCAACAAAACCCAAATCTCAAACATGCAACTATTACAGCACCTTTTCTGAGAACACTACAAAGCTGTTCTGTTTTGAATTTTCTAGAAGCTTTTTACATGCTTATTATTTATTAACACAGGGACTTACTTCTAAACGCTTTCATTTGGTAGAACTTCAAGAAGTTCAATATGTAATTACAAAATCTCATGCTAAAATGGAAACACAAACTTATATACACTCCAAAACATGCACCAGAACATGAGTGCTCTGTAATTTAAAGAAAATAATAAATTCCTCATGGTCAAAACTAGTAATAGCAAATTCTTCCTTCACTGCTCAAAAGAACACAAATTCCTTACACTTATATGCAATGTGATTTTACACAATGCATGCATAAAAATGCTTGCAAATACCTGAAAATCACATTTTTTTAGATTGTAACTTACATACACCATCAATGATTTTGTTTTATAAAAAGAAATACAAAGGAAATGTGTCAAATCTGTACAGCAATCTCTGTAACTTCACCAAAGTCAGTTATCCTTCCTAGATAATTGAAGTACTTTAGATACCTTCCATGTCTGGCTTTTTTCCCCAAGTAAGACTTGTAAAATTGAAGAACATCATGGTAAGTCATTTCTTCTAAATTCTAAAAGTGGAAATTTATCTCCTAGGAAGCACTACTGATGACCACGTGGCTTGCTGAAAACATGGTAGATTCACAAGCCTTATATGATGATGAGGACAAGCTAAAATATACTAATGAACCATGTCACTAAAAACAATTTTTATTATGAACGTATAAACAGAATGACATTTAAAATGCTTAAAAAGTGCACATCCTTCAAATTTTGTAGCATAGACATATAAAAGAAATCCATTAACATTCATTACAAATATCAATTTTACTTAGCTATGCAAATATCTTTTGTGTCTACAAGCAAACACTTTTACCTAATGCTTTTACAAAAGACAAATAACAATGACATAATAAAATATAAACACCTTTTTCAAAGATTTTTTTCAACTGCCACAATTTTTTTTATTTCTGAAGATAATAAAAGTAAACAAATAGTTCCAATAGAAAGTTTTCTTAAATAAAAATATCATGGATAAATTAATTTACAGACTATCTTAATTTAAATTACAAAAAGTCCAAAGTAAGTTTTTTATACGAACTTTAAGCAGACACAATTTTAGTACAATGTAGTATTTGGGGAGAGCAGAGAATAAAAGAAAGCAAAAGCATCAGAAACACTTCTAAATAAGATTGCCTCAAATACGGCAGTTTTCAGTGGTTCAATGTATATATTTTAAGTATTCCCATGCAGAGGAAAAATTAGTCAACCACCACTTAGTAGACTGCATGTTATTTTTTTTTAAACATATAGGGACTTCTAATTAGCAATCAGATTGTCCAAGGGTTGCAATATGACTCTAAGACTGCACAAGCAGCCATAACTGCCAGCATACCATTTAAAATATTAACACTTGTATAACTTTTGTGAACAAAATATAAACACTACTATGATAAGTGCAGTCTCCCTATCATACACTATGCATACATTTTTATGGAGCAGGTTTGTACTGAATAACAAGGGTTTATTACTGAAAAGCATAGAGAGAGCTTTGTAGTAATTAGGCTGTTTCACCTAAGGTGTTGTTTAATGACACAAATAAATAGGTTTAGAGGGTCATGGTTTTCAAATTTTTTTAAATCAAAACCTGTTAATAGTTCAAAAAGAAAATTATGGAAGTTTAATCAAGTGCTAAAATGCAATGAGAGTAAAAGCTACATTAAAAACAAAAGATAGGTCAAAAAAGATCCACGTTGAAGGGCAACCTGTAGTCACAATAAGAAAAATTATGATTATAACCTTATAAGGTTGCACATAGAAATATGTAAATAAATACAGCATTAGAAAGTGAAAATAAAAATGAAATACCAGGGGGAGGAAAAAATAACATCCTCTTACAAATTTACCATATATAAAAATCCACAAAGTCTGATACTACTTATAGCAAGCTACCATGGAAGTAACTTTCAAAAAACACAATTTGAAGCATGACACACACACATACAGGGGTGAATAAAAGGCAAACAAAGCATTCCTTATACATCTAATCTTATACGGCTATTGCAAATTTATCATGCCTAAGCAAGAATAGTGTGAATTTGAAGAAATTATTTTTTCTAAGAATTTATTAATCAAAATGAAGGTAATGATTTGCTTCTTTAAATCAGACTACCAGAGACTAGGTCCATTTAAAATGCCTCCTGGGAGAAATGACTGGATATACTTTTATCTGGCTAACTGTTATCTGGATGGGGAGTCAAAGTGCTTGTAGGAAGAGGGAAAACTTAGAAATAAGAGCTTAGTTTTCTAACCTAAAAGGAAGGACGGAAGGATGGTCTCAGAGAAGGTATGTTCTAATTTTCAGGCAACAAGCATTTTGCTATTTTCTAAACTGCCTTCTGGGTTTTTCTTCCAGGTTAAAAGCCCAAGAGAGGGCCCTCAACTACCAGAGTCCAACTATATTCCCCAAAGATCATCTTGATATGAAAGACACAGAGTTCACCAAAAGGTGGTGACATATTTTGACTCTTAAGCAGAAGACCTATCATACATGATCTTGGCCTAGCCTAATGTGGATAAAGGAATATGAATGTAAAATGCATTTTAATAACCCTGAGTGTTATGTCCACTTATTCCCAAAATAAGTCAGAATCGTTTTTGCAAAGAGAAACATCAACTTCAGTGTGTGTAAAAATCATGAAAGATTGAAGTACAGAAAATATACTTTAATAAATACATGTATTCACTGCCTACATCCAAAATGATTGCCTTCTACAATATAAAGAAAGTGGATTAAAACAATTACAGGAATATGAATAATATGAAACAAAAACTGTCAATTTGAAGATAAGAAAAGCATTGAATGTTTCTAATATAGTAATTCTGTATCTGGCTTTTAAAAGAATCACATTTCTTGTTCAAATCTTTGCCTAAAGAAGATTCATGTTGTCTTTATTAAAAATCCATTGAACATGACATGATTATGATGCTGCTAAGTTGGATGACTGAGTAAAACATCTAAAACAGATTTATAAAGAGCACATTTATAGTTTGCAAACATAGCAAAATCCATTCTCCCATATTTCTAAATTCTGTCCATTACATTTGAAAGAAAGTAACATTTACCACTGGGCATCTATCCAACTGCTTTAGGACAAATACACAGAAATAGGATTCTACAGAATTCAATACATTGTTTAAACACTAAAGCAATTCCTCCTCATGAATCAAAAATGCATTCTAGAGCCAGAAGTTCAGCATAGTGCACATTTTAAACCTAATCATATAAAGTCCCAACACTAGGTCAAAAGTAATATTAGCATTGTTAGCCTACAGGGCATAATTTTTATTATTATTTTTTTTACCCCATTTGTTTAGCAACTGTCTTTGAAGAATCACCATGAAGTTTGCATTAATTCACTTTGGTAAACTCATGCTTCAAACACATTTTCATATGCCATTTTCACAGTAATATTAGACATAAACCAACAAAATACTGAATTCTTAAGATTCAAAATGATGTTTTTGAAAAAAGAAAATTAACTTAGACTCTAAGAAACACTTATAAGTAAGTAAAATACAGAAATTCCCCAGAATTTTCATTTAGAAAATATAAAAATCTAGGGTGTACTCATGCAAACAGTAAAAAGCATTCTATCCCAACCTCATTCTCATAGAATGAAATGCTAAAGTAGATTTTTAGAACAAAGGACACATTCCATACCATCAGTTTTAATTACTAATCCTTTTCCTCTCTGCATCTCTTGCAGATATTTAGCTGTTGGAAACTAAAGCAACCACAATATGGTTTTCAGGTTAACTTGACTCAGGCTAAGGAGAACACAGGCGCCAGTGTCAGCAGTTTCTCTGAGATGTTGTGGTGAGCAGCAGGGAGCCTCTGTTCTTTAGTCCTCCAACCCACCACTGCCATCACCACCCAGACTCTTACAGGATGCACTCTTATAGGATGCATTTCTACCACCCTAGCTACCTTAAAGTTAAAATCCCTTTAAACTGATCCTGGACATCCAAATTCTTTTGTAATCACTAAATAAATAAATAAATAAATAAATAAATAAACAAATATTTAAAAACCACCATATTGCTGGAAATCAATTGCCTAGTCTAGCTCTAAATCAATCCTTAAATTTAATCCTCCTTCCTTGGTTTCTCTTCTACATTATTTTCTTTCCTATATTTGTTCACTAACAACAAAAAGCAAATCCAAAATACTCCTCCTCTTCAGTCTTTCTCCACTTTTTTTCCTGGCTTTCATAGTTAGTTACTAGTATATCCTGAAGGTAGTGCTTTTCAAACTTTCTGTAGTGCAGGTCCAGAGTTGTTCTGTTTTGTTTTGTTTGCCCTAATCCATTGTGGAGTGACATGTTTGTGAAATAATAAAATGAATGACTCAACCAAACAGCAAAAAGAATGTAAACACAAAATACAAGCCCACAGGTATCCCTTTTTGGATGTCACAGCAAAATGAAATTATTTTAAAAGTTTCTAATGGTTAACTTTCCATTTCTGAACTTATCTTGTCACAGACAGTAGCAAACACTTTGCAAACTGGGACCAGCCTTAGGACCGCACTTTGTGTAGCACTGCCTGCAAGCCTCCAAGACCTTTCATCAGCTTTGGATATTTTCTTTCCTTCCTCAACTCTCCTTTAAAATTCCTCTACATTTGCTATTGTTTTCTCTGTCCCCACTTTAGGATCTAACTCACTTATTGGCCTGTTAGTGTCAGACATACTGCTTATGTTCTTCTGATAACTAATGAAAACATGATCTCTCTTTGGTCTCCTCATCTCTGACTCAAACTTCTCCCTCTCTTTCCTCTCTCTCTCTTCTCAGGTTCTCCTTTTCAGCATGTTAGCCTGGTGTTCCACATGGCACCATCCGTGATGATGTGCTTTTCTTCCTCTACCCACAAATACCTTACTCATTTTCCTGATTTCAGCTATTATCTCTACAAATTCAGTTTCCATCTCTAAGCTAAGATAGAGTCAGAGTCTCTCCTCAATATCCTTCTCTCACATAGGCATTATTTTTCCAACTCAAGTCTATTATTCCTACAGTTCAAATCATTTCAAATATTTACAAAAGTTCCTACACTGTTAGGTTCTGCAGCAGACAGATTTAAGCAGAATAAAGTCTCTTCTCACAAGGTGTCCTACCACATGGGCTATGGCTTCAGACAGAACTGGGTTTAATCTTCTACTACTGCATGTTATTTAGCCTCTAAACTTCAGTTTCCTTATGTGAAAATCTGGATGTATACTATTATACCACCTTTTGTAGGACTGTTAGTAAAATTAAGTGAAATAATGACTGTGGAATGTCTGCCACACAGAAAACAATAAATCTTATCATTGTCATTTTCATCAAGAGTAACTTCTGATATTTTACTTGCATTACATTACAAATAATTTTTTGACTGTTGATTATCTGTCTTTAGATTGGACTTATAGCAATTTCTTAGTTGCTTTTACTCACTATTGCTATGATGGAATGTCATTTTAAACTATTAAAAGATAGATAAGTAAACATGCAACTTGGGAGAACAGTATAGTGAAATGGAATGCATGCTAAAATACATTCATTTACAGCACAGCCACTTGTCAAGTCATTTAATTGCTCTGTCTGTTTTCTCATCTGTAAAATAGAATTCCAAATGCATGATCTACATCTTTTTCATTTCTTAATTCTATGAAGTACAATTAAAAAAAAAAAAAATTCTAAGCCAAGACTCAGACTACATAATGAAACACTGGCTTAAATACATGTATCTCAAAACAGGTTTATTCAAAGACCAAAAATCGTGATTATGTTTTAAACAAACAAAAATTAGCCTATATGTGCAAAACCCTATATATGATAAATATTAAGTAAGGATTCAAAATAATTGCTGTTTTCTGTACCTTAAGAAAAAAAATATACTTCCTACTACATTGTATAAGATTATCTAGCTTGGCACTTTATTGATAAAACATGCAAACACAATATAAATCCCAGATTGAAATAATCACTGATTAAAAACTATGTTTTTGCAGTGTTTAATACCAAACAGCTAACACTGAACACAAATTACACTTGCCAGGAACTACGGAATTGTGCTAAGCACTTTACATTCCTTAGCTCACTCAATCCTGACAAAGAAACCTATAAAGTAGGTAATATTTCCCCCCATTTAACAGATGAGAAAGCTGAGCATCCCAGGTTTGACTAACCCTTAAAATCACACCAGTGGGAGGGGCAAGCTAGGACACAAATCCAAGTCTGCAAGGCTCCTAAACCTAGTCAAACACTTCACTATTTAGCTCTCCCCCAAATAAATTCTATGCAAATTAACACACACAACAAAATAACGAAAGGAAAAAACATCCGAAGATTTTAAAAGACCAGACAAATAACAATATCCATGGAAAAGACAGTGAATGTGCTCAAGAAAAAGAGGAACCCACCTTCATGGCCTATGACAGATCTGGAAGCTGTCTGAAAGCTAACAATTCCCGCCACATTGTCATTGGCCAAAATGTTCACTCGCACAGTGTCAGAGCTGGGCAAAATTCTACTTCCGCCTTCAGTGTATACCAAACTAACAATGATGCTTTCATCATCTTCTGGCTCAAAATCATCCAAAATGGTTAAAATGACTGTTTTTTTGGTTTCACCTATAAACAATTAATGGAATTGTAACCAAAGTAAATAAACCACCAACATAGAGAAATCACAAAGGCCCCAAATAATGTCTATTAAAAAAAAATTAAGTAAAAAATATTTAAGTGAATTACAATAGTTCAATATCATAAGCAATATTAGCACCACTGTAGGCAAGATTTTCATGTTCATCTATATATCCTTTTACATATAAAACATTGTAAAATTTTATTAATATGTACAGATTGTGGAAAAGATCATTTTGAAATGTGGAAAATTAAGAGCAGAATTATTTCAAAGAATCATGGTTTTATTTCCTGCTCTTTAGCCAAAAACAATGAGCTAGATAGGAAAGAGCTCCTCAAGTATTTTCTGTTTAGAAATAGCTCCTTGTAAAAATATTCCATGTTCATGGATAGGAAGGCTAAATGTCATTAAGATGTCAATTCTACCCAAACTCATCTACAGATTCAATGCAATCCCAATCAAAATTCCAACAATCTACTTTGCAGACTTGGAAAAGCTAGTTATCAAATTTATTTGGAAAGGGAAGATGCCTCGAATTGCTAAAGACACTCTAAAAAAGAAAAACGAAGTGGGAGGACTTACACTCCCTGACTTTGAAGCTTATTATAAAGCCACAGTTGCCAAAACAGCATGGTACTGGCACAAAGATAGACATATAGATCAATGGAATCGAATTGAGAATTCAGAGATAGACCCTCAGATCTATGGCCGACTGATCTTTGATAAGGCCCCCAAAGTCACTGAACTGAGCCATAATGGTCTTTTCAACAAATGGGGCTGGGAGAGTTGGATATCCATATCCAAAAGAATGAAAGAGGACCCCTACCTCACCCCCTACACAAAAATTAACTCAAAATGGACCAAAGATCTCAATATAAAAGAAAGTACCATAAAACTCCTAGAAGATAATGTAGGAAAACATCTTCAAGACCTTGTATTAGGTGGCCACTTCCTAGACTTTACACCCAAAGCACAAGCAACAAAAGAGAAAATAGATAAATGGGAACTCCTCAAGCTTAGAAGTTTCTGCACCTCAAAGGAATTTCTCAAAAAGGTAAAGAGGCAGCCAACTCAATGGGAAAAAATTTTTGGAAACCATGTATCTGACAAAAGACTGATATCTTGCATATACAAAGAAATCCTACAACTCAATGACAATAGTACAGACAGCCCAATTATAAAATGGGCAAAAGATATGAAAAGACAGTTCTCTGAAGAGGAAATACAAATGGCCAAGAAACACATGAAAAAATGTTCAGCTTCACTAGCTATTAGAGAGATGCAAATTAAGACCACAATGAGATACCATCTAACACCGGTTAGAATGGCTGCCATTAAACAAACAGGAAACTACAAATGCTGGAGGGGATGTGGAGAAATTGGAACTCTTATTCATTGTTGGTGGGACTTTATAATGGTTCAGCCACTCTGGAAGTCAGTCTGGCAGTTCCTTAGAAAACTAGATATAGAGCTACCATTCGATCCAGCGATTGCACTTCTCGGTATATACCCGGAAGATCGGAAAGCAGTGACACGAACAGATATCTGCACGCCAATGTTCATAGCAGCATTATTCACAATTGCCAAGAGATGGAAACAACCCAAATGTCCTTCAACAGATGAGTGGATAAATAAAATGTGGTATATACACACGATGGAATACTACGCGGCAGTAAGAAGGAACGATCTCGTGAAACATATGACAACATGGATGAACCTTGAAGACATAATGCTGAGCGAAATAAGCCAGGCACAAAAAGAGAAATATTATATGCTACCACTAATGTGAACTTTGAAAAATGTAAAACAAATGGTTTATAATGTAGAATGTAGGGGAACTAGCAGTAGAGAGCAATTAAGGAAGGGGGAACAATAATCCAAGAAGAACAGATAAGCTATTTAACGTTCTGGGGATGCCCAGAAATGACTATGGTCTGCTAATTTCTGATGGATATAGTAGGAACAAGTTCACAGAAATATTGCTATATTATGTAACTTTCTTGGGGTAAAGTAGGAACATGTTGGAAGTTAAGCAGTTATCTTAGGTTAGTTGTCTTTTTCTTACTCCCTTGTTATGGTCTCTTTGAAATGTTCTTTTATTGTATGTTTGTTTTCTTTTTAACTTTTTTTTTCATACAGTTGATTTAAAAAAGAAGGGAAAGTTAAAAAAAAAAAAAAAAAAGAAAAACAAGGAAAAAAAAAAAAAGATGTAGTGCCCCCTTGAGGAGCCTGTGGAGAATGCAGGGGTATTTGCCTACCCCACCTCGATGGTTGCTAACATGACCACAGACATAGGGGACTGGTGGTTGGATGGGTTGAGCCCTCTACCATAAGTTTTACCCTTGGGAAGACGGTTGCTGCAAAGGAGAGGCTAGGCCTCCCTATATTTGTGCCTAAGAGTCTCCTCCTGAATGCCTCTTTGTTGCTCAGATGTGGCCCTCTCTCTCTGGCTAAGCCAACTTGAAAGGTGAAATCACTGCCCTCCCCCCTACATGGGATCAGACACCCAGGGGAGTGAATCTCCCTGGCAACGTGGAATATGACTCCCGGGGAGGAATGTAGACCCGGCATCGTGGGACGGAGAACATCTTCTTGACCAAAAGGGGGATGTGAAAGGAAATGAAATAAGCTTCAGTGGCAGAGAGATTCCAAAACGAGCCGAGAGATCACTCTGGTGGGCACTCTTACGCACACTTTAGACAACCCTTTTTAGGTTCTAAAGAATTGGGGTAGCTGGTGGTGGATACCTGAAACTATCAAACTACAACCCAGAACCCATGAATCTCGAAGACAGTTGTATAAAAATGTAGCTTATGAGGGGTGACAACGGGATTGGGAAAGCCATAAGGACCACACTCCACTTTGTCTAGTTTATGGATGGATGTGTAGAAAAGTAGGGGAAGGAAACAAACAGACAAAGGTACCCAGTGTTCTTTTTTACTTCAATTGCTCTTTTTCACTCTAATTATTATTCTTGTTATTTTTGTGTGTGTGCTAATGAAGGTGTCAGGGATTGATTTAGGTGATGAATGTACAACTATGTAATGGTACTGTAAACAATCGAAAGTACGATTTGTTTTGTATGACTGTGTGGTATGTGAATATATCTCAATAAAATGATGATAAAAAAAAAAAAAAAAAGAAATAGCTCCTTGTAGGGGAGTGGATTCTGATTCTGGCATTACTGTGACAACTTTCATCAGGTAGTCAAAACATTGCTGAAAGACCAGGAACACTTACCAAATCATGGTAAAATGGGGAACAGAAAAGGCATGGCAAATCATGAGCAAAAGAACCAGCCTGAATGAGCTAAATCTTTGGATAACTAGAGGACAGCATTGCTATGTGTGGCAAAGAAGAAGAGATGCAGAGAGGAATTCATAGAGGAGTGACAGTGAGAAGGGCCAAGCAATCTACTTTGCAATTTGGTCTGGGACCCCACTAGTTAGGTAGGGAACCACTGAACATTCCTAAAACCAATGATACCATTTAAGTTCTCCCCCCCTTTCTGGAAAGAGGATGAAAGCATAAGAAGACAAAAGGTAGGAAAAAGGAGAATGGGGATATGAATGCATGTTCTCTCTCTTGTGACCTTTGTCCTTTTTCCTCAATTCAACAATGTCAAGATTGCCCCAAGAATGTATACAATATCTAAGAACCTAGGTTGGCTATAAAAGAGTGCATTTTTGTGATCTTAAAGTTACAGTTCAAGGTAATAATAATTTGTATAATGTTATTACTTTAACTTTCCTTGTAGTTACCAAAGCCACTGGAAAATCTGCCTTTAAATTTTCCTGCTCATTAAATTTTCATTTTTCCCTTTGAAATAGGGAGAAATGTTACCAATTACCAACCTGCCCCCATCAAATATATCAGATTTCACCATTCTACTATTCCCAAAATTATTTAGCAGAAAATAACCATTATAGATGTTTCAAAAAGTGTACTATATATGCACTATGATCCTAATCACTGTTTCAAAAAAATGTATGCATTAAAAAGTTATACGAAAACAGATGCAAAGGATGCTCTAGGATATGGAATTACAAATAATTCTTCAATTTTGTTTTGCATTCTGAAGTTTTTATGTGTATAGATTACTTTCCAACTCAGAAAAATTTATTTTTTAAAATTGTATGGAATCAGTAATTGCCTAAATCAGGATTTAAACAATGATCTCAGTAAAGATACCATTCCCCCTTCAAAAGAAAATTATTTTTAAAGCTATCCAAATTTTCAAATATCAGATGATTCAACCAGTCCTGAAAAAGAAGCAGCAAATCTGATCCTAATTTATTGGTTATAAAATCTATAGTTATATTGTTTATGAACATTTATAATAGTGAGTCCAAGACTAACAGCATTATATTATTATATTATATTGATCTATCACTAGGATTAATTTAATATTAATGCAATCACCAAAGTTTAGGCTATTAATACTTACAAATCATTTTCATTGAGGATTCACCTGATTTGTCTAGTTCATACAAAAAAGGTTAACAGTTAATACTCATTTTCCTAGCCACCACCACTTCGTACCCATGACTTATTCTTATAATTTCCCTTACAAAATTAGAACTTGCCTGATGAGTGCCTCTACATTTCCTTAAAGGTGCTGCTATCACACATAAAGGGATAAAATTTGCACATTCCCTAAAAAAATTATCTTTTTACTAAATCACAGAGAAATTTATGTAGGACTATGCCAGGCTACATATGGCTTGCCAGTCATTACAAGCCAACTAACAGAGAAACTATGGTAGGACAAGCATCTTTGCACATGGACATTTTTATTTTCTGCGCCCCCCCCTCCCAAAAAAAGTGACTGTTAATTGTTAGATGTTTTTCTTTCTGTAATAAGTGAGCATAACCGAAGTTGTAAATGGGGAAAAAAAAAAGCCAACAACTTCTATTTTTTCAAAACCATATTACACTTTTACATAAACACAAGAATATACATAGTAAGCAAGAACTCTTGTGAAGATTATCATAAGAATGACTATGATGACCTTAGTAGGGGGGACTGAAGTCCACTTAGAATCATTACTCACCTTCAGCAAAAGTCAGAATATTTCCAGCTCCTATAAAATCCAAACCTGCAGTAGCTGTTCCACCAATAACACACCATTCGACTGTCACCTGACCTAAGCTGCCTCCCATCCTGTGAATCATCAGCTCCACTGTGGTTTGGGGCTGTTCCTTAACTTCGACATATAAGCCATCTTCTGATGTATTGGGACTAATACTGTAGATCACAAACACTCCAAAGGCATCACCATTTAACGCTATGACAACTGTAGAAGTATTTGGCTTTCCTATGGTTGGCTGATTTTTAAAGCTGGCTGTGATGTTCATGAGATGAACTTCGAGAAGAGAAATTAGGAAACTCTCATCCATCTCTGGAAAATCATCAGGAAGAACAGAAACCGTGAGATTTGCAAATTCAGCGCCTTCCAGCATTACTGCCCATTGCCTTGTTACAGGCTCATAGTCACTACCAGCCACAGCCTGACTGCTGTAAAGAGACACTACCCTGGTCATGTTTTTCCTGTAAGTCCAGAAGTCCGAGTTGTTGAGAGATGGATTGATCCACGATGTCATCCAAAAACACTGGGGGCCCTCAGAAGCACTGAAAAATGAAAATGCTGAGCAAGCAGGCTCTTTGAGGCACAAAGTGGCACAGGTGTATTGGGGTTCCCCCACCGTAGAGACATTCACCCAAGTTCTCCAAAGCGGATCAGGCACCCCTTGAATTGGTGATTCATAGTAGGACAATAAATCTTGACCTTCCTCAACTGCAAGAGCCACTACATCAATATCGGAAGTATTGTAGAATAACAACAGCCGACCAAAGTGTCCTCCGCTAAAACATGGAGTGACAATTAAAAAACAGGTTAAGCACTCAAAGTAATCTGAGGGTTACATACAGAGAAGAGAAATGCTGACTGTGGTTTTCACTTTCTTTTTAAAAAGTGTTTAATTCACTATTACAGTTGCAAAGATGTTTTTGTATTACAATTGCAAAGATGTTTCTCAATTACATTCATCTTTGAATATTTTGTTTTTCAATCAAACTTATTTAAAGCCAAGTTCTGAAAGTATCCTGCAACATATACAAATAGTATCCATCTCAGAACTGTCAAACAGAATTTCAAAATTAATCTAATGATCATTATTAGATTTCACCAAAACAAAGTTAACAATGTTAGTAGCATGAGTACATTTTGAAAGAATATAATTACTTGTCACAAGGACCCAAGATCCTATATTTTCTATTTCCCAAGAAGTTCAGTGAACAGTATGAGACCTCACAACCGAAATTCAGGAAAAGGAGAACCTGAAAATCAATCACTTCATAAAGCACTATAGTGTTCTTTAGTTTAGATATTAGTTGTATATAAGTTCTAGCTCTAACTAACCACTGATTAAGACAGAAATGTACTGACATTTCTGGGATTAGAAAGTTCAATGACATACTATTTATAAAGTATTTCAATAATAATAGGTATGAAAAATTTGCTGGGCTCCATATATTAACAGGTGTAGTTCAATTAAAAAATTGTAATAATCTATAAAATAATTTACAGTGTAGAAAAACCACCAAATCTAAATCATTTAAATGTGCAAGAAGTCCTTCCCCACCACCCCACAACTCCCATCACTCGCACAGATGCAAGTAGCATCTCATGTACCTTCGCCTCACAGTTATGTTAGCACAGGAACTTCTTTCCAGAGGCTCTTGAACACGATAAACCGACTGAACAAAGGCTACTGTACCATAAGGATTATCATTGGCAGGAATAATAATATTTGCCACTTGATCTAACCCAATAGTACCTCCACTGGAGACATGAGTTAGTTGCACTTGGATAACCTAAAAATACAGTGAAAACTTCCTTAACAGCATCCCAGTTCTGAAATTAGAATAAGAATGATGAAGAAACAAAATATCAAATACACCTACACAAGTACAAAAACAAAATGGAATGAAATATAAATGAACCCAAAGAAACTCTCCCAATTACATTTACAAGCCAAGCATGATACAGAATAATTCATCAACTTTATAACAGAGCAGAATTATACATAAGAATTTAAGCTATTTACATTGCCTGATACTCAGTTATATAAGTAACCACACAAGTCTATTTTAAGATCCCTGTTTAAGTTCACCATTTCAATAATATGACTTTTATGTTCTGTATCTTTCTTATATGTAGTGAAAATATGGCATATATAATGAATAGTTAATCTTTTATGCTTGACTCTCCACATTATCTTAAGTGGAAATTCTGACAGCACTGAAAATTAAAAAAAAATAGTATCACCAATGCCACCTAATTTAGAGAGAAAGAATGAGAAACATTTTATATTTATTAATATCTAATATTTTTAGAAGTGAATAATAGTACAATTTGCATTCAAAAGAAATTTTACGGACTTTCCTCCTATAAAAATTTGATACTATCAAAGAATAAATGCTATTAAAAGTAATTTTATGAGGTCTATGCATTTCATAATGTAAAATTAACTTCAGCTGATATATGTTAGTGATAAATCAACTTTCCCACTGAGACTATATTTTTATTTGCCATCTTGCCACCTCATCATGAAAAATAAATACATGGTGTTTGTCACGTAGTGTTGAATGAGCAAATGAATGAATGAGTGGAGAATCAAAATCCACCTTTAATTAAGATTGACTGGCTCACACTCAGCCAAAAGGGAGTACAGACGCAAATAGATTAAAAGTTTATATGGAATAAATTCAGTAAAATTTATAAAAGATGCATAAATATTTAATCATTTAAAATGTTGAAAAATACAAAGTAATTGTACAAAAAAATCTGGCACCAGTAAACTGGCAGGTGAACATGACCTGTTTCTAAAATATTCTTGCTTTTGTTATCTGTAAGGATCACTTTCACACTACCATATTTGAATAGTCTTGCAAAAATAATTTATTTCACATCCTCTCTAAAATGTCATAATAACAGCCATCTGTTCTAGTCACTAGAAGACAAGGCACGTTTTACAGTGTCATTCTATACTAGCCATTCCTCTCACCTCTTCAATCTCCGGAACGTCGTCAGCCAGGACCTCTAACAACAAGGTTTGAATGGTTTCCCCAGGGGCAAAGGTCACATTACCTGAGACAGCTCGTAGGTCGCCAGTAGCAAGCTGTCCATTAATGGTGGCAACCCACTGAACAGTAACATTGCCGAGTGTCCCAGAATTTCGTATTATTGGCAGGTTTACCTTCACTGAGTTAAACTCAGGTTCCTCTACAATAAGTTTAGTAATCTGAAAACCTGAAGGGCAGAGCAGAGGTAATTTCAAATATAAAGTGAAACTGAGTCAACATCTAGCTAACCAACTGCCATCCTGTAGCCAATTCTTTTTCCTCCCTAACCAGTCTAAGTAGAGAAACCCCACAAAAATCAGAGTAACAGGCTGTGATACAAATTGGTTAGGCCTGACAAAATTTCCAAATTATTTTTCATTATGAAGGAAGAAAAAATCATAAATTCAGAATCAGGTATCCACCAAACATGAGGGAAGTGGGCCTAGTTAGTTCTGTGGCGAACAGGACAGTGCAAACCTGGTCCAGGGGGGCAGCTGTTATTTAGCTCCCAGGACTGATGCTATGCAGGAAAGGGAGCTTGAAGTTGCCAGGTTTTCCCATTTATGAAGAAAGCCTAGAAATCCAGATTTTTGTGTACAATCTGATTTAAATTAGTATTTTAAAGTATTGTCTAAGACTCACAATCAAGGAGCCAGACCTGACCCAAAGGGCACCAGTTTGTGATTTCTGTATATATGCTAAGAGGCATCTAGCCTACAACTGGACCACATGTCCTACCTACATATTAGCAATAGCAGTCTTTAAAATAATAGCATTATCAAATCAATTCTGGATTTCTATAAAGAAAAAGTCATTATCCATGACCTTTACAGACAGGTAAAGGAGAGACACAAGTTAGTCTGGTTACCAAATAATCCGTAGGGGTCATCAGAGGCCTCAATAACAATGACCGCCTCTGTTAAAGCCCCTAGCTTGGCTCCTCCTGTTGTCTCATTCAGCAGTTGCACAACAAAAGATTCTTCCAACTCAGGGTAGATGTCATTAATGATATATATTGGCACAGATTTACTAGTTTCCCCTTCTAGCAAGACCACATCCGATGAAGCAATACTATAATCTTCACCTATAAAAACAAAAAGCAAAATGCTAGCAGACTTATTCTAAAATATGATAAACATTCCATATATTAGGGAAACACTATCATGTATTAAATTTCATGGATATGTTTGGAAAGACTTTTGAGGATGTTCACTGCATCTATTATAAACAAGTTTTCACCTCTCTTCAGAAAAATGTGTTTGATAGTATCACAAAACAGTGAAAAAGACCTCTTAAAAGTCCTTCACTTTCAAAAAGATATGCACATAATTTGTTCTGTTGGTCATACATACACAGAGACAGAGAGACAAAAAGAGAGAGACAGAGAAAAATAGTGTGTCACTCATCACAAGAAAGCCTCTTCTCTACAAAAAACAACAAAGTGTGCACAAAGCTTTTACAACAAAGAACAGAACTAGAGTCCTCATCTCATTAGGGAAATAAATTACACTGTTGCACAGAAATGGGCATCTGAGCACATCAACAATACATCTGGAAACTGTGGACTTCCCGACAAAGTTGGATTAAATGCTGCCCCTGCTCAGAGTGGCGACAGCTGTGTTTCTGGGCAAACAGTGGCTGGAGAAAGAGGGGAGATACTCCCTATGGAGCCAGGGGAGAAGGGCTAATTTCCTAGAACATTGATCGATGCACATTGTCCGTCCATGTCTAAGGGCTTCCGGAGGCATCCCAGTCAGCATTCCTCGGGGCTACGCACCCCCAAATGCACCTACACACACCACCAAGGGCCTGGTAGGTGAGCATGATTTATTGTCTTTTCAAACAACCATCATGTCCAGATGATTTATTTCAAAAAGTCAAACATGCTGCCCCATTCCATTTACATTCACGTTTCTTCACTACACACTGGAAAGATTCTAACTGAATCGCTCTTGGGCCACTCTAAATGCTGGAACTGCACTACCAAAGATGTTTGCATTGACAATGAAATCATTTTCCCTATACATAAAATAGTTAATTTTAACCATTTGCCTACTCCGTGTTCTCCTAAAATAAAAAAGCAAGATAAATGGGTTCAGAGTAAGGCTGTTACCAAGGAATGAAATCATATGGCTGCTCATTTTTCCTTGCCTTCCTCACTAGCCACTTACACATGAATCCTTTTCAAGAAACGAAAAAAGACACAGAGAAAAAGCCTAACAATGTTTTCCTTAGTTTACTTTTCATTGGTTTGTGCATATTTTGGTCATCATAACTTTTAAGTTCATATGCAATTTTTCCAAAAGTTTTCACAAATTCAGCATCATAAATATATAAATTCTGCAGGAGTATTGTCATTTTCTGGTTGACTTTTCCAACTGTATCCTTGAATAGCTTTCTTAATCAAGGATACACTGTCCCTCTAAAACACTTCACTGCTCCTCAGATACCATTTCTCACCAGCTATTGCAGTTATTGGCACAGCTTTAAACTTCACAGAAACATCTGCAAACGCTCCTCCTATTCTAGTCACATTGATAATGGGTCCAACATGATTTTCAGCCACTTGAACAATTGGTGCCGAGAGCTGAAGTGTTCCAAATGCATTGTCATTAGAAATGATAATCAGATGAGCAATAGTTTCTACTTTAGGCCCAAGACGTGGTGAATTTAGAACTGAAAGACAGAAGAAAACAGTTAAGAGCTAATATATCAACACTCTAAGAACTGGCCAAAAGTCACCACTTGCCAAAAAGAGAATATATAAAACTTCTAAGAACTGAACGAAAGTCATCAAGCAGCTTCAACAAGATTCCATCAGCCAAATGAAATCATCACTTTGTATCTTCACTCTATTATTTATATTTAAATATGTATATTGATTTACTGTTAATGTTCTAGTACTCATTCTAGATATGGGGGATACAAAAATAAGTTAAAAAGAAAGTCCCGCTCTCTTGTAGTTTATATTCTAGGGAGGATTTTATTATAGAATTCTTTTTAAGGGAACAGATACCCAACAGGAATATGTTAATAAGTTCTGGAAATATGCCAAAAGGAAAAAGTTATTAGAGTGTAATTAATCTTCACTTTGCATAATATTACCACAGATAATGATGAAACCTACAGAATTATGCTCTTCTAATTAGTTCACCATGCCATTAAAGAAAAAACCAAACAGTATATGAGTTGCAAAATTGAGTAGGAATGTAATTTAGTTACTTACCCTCAAAGAACAGCTGCAAATCATCACATTCAAATTAAATTACTCTCTCGCTGCTCCACTGTCTTCCCTAACAAACCGGATCCTCTCTACCCTATCTTAGTTAATTGTCTCACCCCAAAATCAGAGTCACCCTCATTGCTGCATCAGTGCTGCTGTACATTAGCATATTACTTTCCACTGATTTCAGAGAAAGCAAAGCTTGTTTTGAAAGCATTTAGGGCCTTCAACAAATTCTCCAGTAACTTATTTTCTAGGTTCAATTCCAAATCAATATAAAAGGTGATCTTTAAGAAAAATGAAGCATAATCAAATTCTCATCTGAGGTAAACAATTTTAAGGTTTTTCTTTACAATACTTTCTAATAATTGTAGTATTTAGAAATGTGTTTATTTATATTTCATATTTTCAGGACATTTAACTTAAAAACTGGTAATGACACCACTGAATATCAACTATATAGGCCCAAACTCTTCTAGATTATATCATAGTTAAAATCATAAATGATAAATAAACATAAAGTAAATTCAGCTAAATTAGAAACGAATGGCAGTACCATAGTGTTGTATGAGCAGGTGATGTTTTTTGACATGTTAGACGTTGTTCTACAAGCTTTTCATTATTACACCATTAATTCTCACACCATCTCTATGTGGTAGGTAACACTATCCACATTTTACATATGGGGAATCGGAGACGCAAAGAAGTTGAAGAAGTCACCTAAGAACTTATACTAGTATGTGGTAGACACAATCAAAAGTAAAGGTTTATTGACTTTCAGTTTCTGTTGCTCCACATGGCTTTGTCTTCATAAAGCCTCCAGTAATATATGGTCCAATCTCATTCAGTTGGGCCACTGCTTAACTAAAAATAACATCATCCAAACATCATCCAAAGGTCCTATTTAAAATGGGTTTACACTTACATGAATGAATTAAGATTAAGAAAATGGTTTTCTTCCCGGGGTACATAATTCACCAACCAACCACAGAGGGTCAGAGACTTGGAAGTCATGCTTCAAAGAACAATGCTGGAAATATACACTGAAAGCCCCAGAGAAGTCCCCTCTGCTTTAATCACTGGACACAGGTACTGCAGTTTTCACTCCACAAACCTTCTCCACTACTGCTCATAAAAAGCTAGTATCCCACTGCCAGATACACGGATTTTCAACTGATTCCATGCCTTCATGCTCAATGCTTCAAAATGGTGTAAGTAATTGGTATCTGGAATAATGAGTTTCAGAGTCCTAACTTGGGATGCTGGACCCAATGTGGCAAATATGCCACTTTAACAAAGATTACTGTAAATATTCTAAGTGTCAAGAGGTCATGAAAGTAATTCAGTATGACAGTTAACTCTGCTCATTCTTGACAAATTGCTACTAACTTTGCCTAACTTTTACAAAAAATTTTCTTTGTACTTTCCCCAAACTGTGACATACTGCTACTGACATCAACTAAGAAAACCCATTTATATGAATACACATGACAGAGACATATTTGAAAAAAAAATGTATTTACTGTGAATGTTCCATCTACATTCCAACTAAATTGAATAACTTGGTATAAATGTATGTAAAATTTTGATATGACTGTACTTATTAAAAATTAACTATGTATAAAAATTTAAAAAGTAAAGGTTTGCCCAATCTCTGGCTACTTGTCTACAATTCCTCATTAAACCAGATACAAAACCATTGGTTATCTATGATTGTTCATCCTACCCTACAACCTTCCCTAAGTACTGATCTCCAGTCCTCTCACACTGCTCTCCTTACTCACAGTGATAATTACACTCAGAAGAAAATAGCAAAGATACTATCAGATCCAACACTTATTTTGTCATTAAAATGAGCCAATATCATGCAGATTCATACTTAGTTGTCCTTTAATTAACACATCATATCTTATCCCTATTCTCAATTGTCCCAAGTATACTGCATGTTTCCAGGAACATATCAAGCATAAAATATGTGTTTATTGTTTCCCCAGTCTCATACATACTCTCCACCTAGTACTTTATTAACAATAATTGCCCACATTTATTGAATGCTTAACATGTGCCACTGTATTAATTTTTAGGTACATGACCTTATTTATTCCCCACAATATTTCTATATTATAGATAAGGTAACTGGGACTTAAGAAGATTATGCCCAACAGCTTAGTACTATATATGGGAAGCGAAGTCATCTGACACCAGCACCCACAGCTCCTAACCATTATAATATGTGATACTCCCTCCTGGCATATTTTTCTATCTTGTTCAATAAACAGCAAGTTTCTTAAAAACCAGGCTATGTTTTACAATTCCTAATAAGACTAAGTATTGAGTTTTATTTTAATTTCTTTGCTATAATTGCTCATCCTAAATCTTGCTTTAAAAAGGGTAGCGGGTAAGAATTTTTAACCTTGTTGTAATAACAACAATTGTGGTAGCTTGGAAATATGTACCTAGAAAAACAAAAACAAGTTCTTAAATTTAATCCATTCCTCTGGGTGTGAATAGGAACTTTTGATGAGGATACTTAAGTTAAGGTGCGACTCAGTTGAATCAGGTTGTATCTTAATCCTATTACTGAAGGATGTATAGATAAGGACAGGGAGAGAGAGAGAGAGAGAGAGAGAGAGAGAGAGAGCGAGCCACAGAGACAGCCAGAAGGTGAAAGTCAACAGAACCCAGAAGGGAAGGGAGAAGGCAGGAGAGGCCATGTGTATTGTCATGTATCAGAAAAGCCAACAACCAAGAATTGCTAGCAGCCATCCCCAGAACACCACAGTCTTCTGGAATAAAGCATTACCTTGATGATGACTTTCATTAGCCTCAAAACTGTGAGCCAATAAATTCCTATTGTTTACGCCAACCCATTGCATAGTATTTGATTTAGCAGCCAGGAAACTAAAATAGCAATTGTCATACAACGTAAATTTCCTTCTACAACTTCAGACCACAATTATTTACATGTGGACTAGTGTGTTCCACTCTATAATGTAAAATCATTCAGGTATTGCAAGTAAGGTGAAGAAACTTACTTATAAGACCCATTAACCCATCAATTGAAGATCTTGGAATTTACATTTTTGGTTATGTAACTTCAGTTCTCTTAAGGCTTTACTTATTTTCCTACATATATTGTCCTCAAACTGATACTAACTTGATATTAAATTAATATCACCAATTTTCCTTCCTTTTCTTATTTCTTATATTCCAGGAAAATCAGATTCTTTTCTTTATTTCAACACAGCTTCTACAGTTATATGATCTCTTATAAAGATGTGACTAATGAACAAGCTTTAATGCAATAACTGCTTTCAGTTTCACAAGCTCAAGTTCTGCTACCTACCTGTAACCACCCATGTTCTCCATGAAGCTACTGAGTCACCACCCCAGTGAGCAGCTGCTACTTCCCAGCAGAAGCTGCTTCCCCAGACACTCTGCCCAATGCATGTCATTCCTCACTCTTATCCCCAAACAGTGTCTCCTCAAGTCTCACACTAATCCACAAATTTTCAGGATTTCTTACTGCAGCAGAGCCCTGTCCCCCTTCCCTCACAAAGTTGCCAGATCCACATACCCCACGCACAAAGAACTTCTGTTGGTTAGGGAATCTTCCAGAAGTGGATCAGAGAGAGAAAGAAACAGGTTCTTGTTATAGGACTGTCCTTGGAATACCCAGATAGATTCCAGAATGTTTTGGAACCTACAATATATAGTACAATAGTAGTAAAGGTCAAGTGTACACAGATTAAATAGAAGCTTTTAAAATTTAGTCTAGGGACTTAACCGGCTTTTAAAACATGATTCCTGAGTGTGTCCTGTTTCCAGTTGCCTTACAAATAAACTTTTTTAAGATAATGCTTTCAAAGTTAGAGCTGGCTATGATACTGTTTTTACAGATTTTTCTAAATTTATTGCTTTAGTTTTCACATCTTTCATAACAACAACACACTAATGGGTACTTACTTGGATGATCCTGTACTTTCTCTGTTAAAGTAGAATTGAGTAGTTCAATAAACACAGATTCCGACCTTTCTGGTTCATCATCATCCAAAATTGAAATCCTTATTGTTGCCTCACTCTGGTTAGCTCTGAAAATAGCAAATCCGGAAGCTGGTCTATAGTCTCTTCCTTGAGTTGCTCTGGCTAAGTTAGGTGGAAAATAAGGTGGTCTGTCCATATCATCCACTGTTGCATATGTGACTGTGACTTTTCCCATGAGGCCTTTCAACCTTATTATTGATAAGGTAATGCTCTGTGTAGCTTCCTCAACTTTAATAGGCCTATTTTTCTCAGAAAAGATGAATATCCCATAAGGATCATCACTAGCCAACACTGTTAATGTGGCATTAGTGTGAACTCCCAAGGAGCCACTGGAGACACTGAGGATTGACACAGAGAATGCCTTATCCAGTTCTGGAGTTTCATCCGGCAATACTTCCACTGTGATGTTGGCACTTGTCTGCCCAATCCCAAACGTGATGTTGCCTGAGGTGAAGGCAAGATCACCATCAGGATCAGAGTCTATGCTCCAATGCAAAGTCACCTGAGACAGCGCTCCATGACTTCTCATAACCTAAAAAATAGTTAACATTCAAGTGAATTAAAAGAGGAATTGAAATATTTCTTAGAGATTTGTAAAAACATAATTTAATAGTAGCATAGTAACTTTTAAATTTTATTTTACATAAGTTGTTCTCAAGACTATAAGCTTCTTAAAGGTGGAGGCCATGTATTAGCAATCCTTGAAGACCCTCAGTGTCTTACAAGTAGAGGCCATTTCATAAGTGGACACTGAATGAAATGGCAAATTGATTGAACATGTTTAGCTTCTAGCTAAATTATAGCAGTATCCTTCTGCAATTCTAATATACATTAGTAATAAGCCAAATGTGATTAATAATGCTATTTTTAAACATACTCATGAAAATTTTTTCATTCACTGCAAAGATGGAGATATTTTCCTGAAAAAGTAGCTGGAAAACTCATTTTTAAAACAAAGCATATTTTCTTTTATCTTTAATACAAAATGAAAAACAAATCACATGCAAAAAACATATTTGCTTCCAAAGCGTAGTAAAATACATGTAAGAAGAAAGAAATTATTTTGTCAGTACTATATTAAGATGAATGAAAAGCTTTAAAAAATACTCTAAATGTAACCGAGAAGGTAAGATTTAAGAGACAATTATTATCACTGAATCATTATATAGACATTTCTTTTTACTTTGTGGTATATTAAAATAAACAGAGGGAAATACCCGAAATTTCTGAACTCTAATCCTGCTGCCTCGATCTCTGACAATGATTGTATAACTATATAGTCTTTATCCTGTGATTGTAAAAACCTTGTGACTGACCCTCATTTGTACCCCTCCTTATCCTGTTTTTCAACTTTAGAGTCTTATGATCATTAAAGACAGCCCCTAGTGTTTATTGATGAAAGGCCATGAGTTAGCCCAGAACTAACCCACCCCAATTCAAAAGTTATCCTGATAACGGAAGCTGGATCTAACCAATTTAGCCCACCTGACATTTGCAGTAGATTAGACTTTAACCTATAAGGTGATCTATACCTCATTATAATACTAAAAATCATGCCCATATTAGGGCCACCAGTTTCTTACATATATTCTGTGACTAAGTATGTAATAAATCCGCACATGGTCTATAATTAAATTATCTCATCATTTCCAGCCATTGTGCTCATTATCCTAAAACCTGCCCATCTTTTAATACTATAAAACTATCAGAGTTACTGGAGTTCAGGGAGACAGATTTTTAGGCTGATAGGCTGTCTAATCTCCTGCTTTGCACCTCACAATAAACTTTCTCTTTGAAACCCCATGTCTCAGAAATTGGTTATTTGAATGGATCTGGCAGAGAATCCACCGCTTTTGATCGGTATCACAAATAAGTCGCAACTAAAAGTAACTTTTATTTGTACTTAAAATATGAGTGCTTTAAGTCAAAATAAAATTAGAAATAGCAATTTTATAAAACTTGGTTCTTTCCCTTAATTCTCCTATTCTTATCCTTGAGCAATTAGCTGTCTTTCTGAAGTTATTCTATTTATTCCCCAACATTTTATTGGACCTCTATCATGAGAGTGCTGAAGGGATATATTTTGAGTGACTTTCTTAATTATTTGTATGAAATCTGAGGAAACTGGGCAAGCTTCTAGCTCCTCTGAATTATTTAACAATGGAATCCTGCATAATTCATTCTTGGAACAAAGCAGAGTAGACACACACGCATGCGAGCATCATATGGAATTGTTACTGCTGTTCAGAAATGTTCTGGATTTTTTTTTCCTTCCTGGAAAGAAATAGGATAGAACTGCACTTCACGCTGATAAGAAATTTAAATGATGCAAATAACGTCCAGAAACAAGCAATGAGACCCAGTAGCCAATTCTCCACATCCACGTTTTCTCCTCTCTTTGAGGGCAGAAGCATCTGTTGAGATATAGCCTCTATGAACCATGGTCCCTATGGTGATCAGAGCCCCTGGCTTACTTAAGTTGGATATATACCATGAAGGATAAACAAATCTTTGTTTTATTAAGCCATTGAGACTTTTGAGACATTTGTTACCACAGCCTATCTTAATACAAAAATCTCTGTAAAATAAATACTTGTGATAAAGTTCCATTTTATTCCTTAAAGGATCATGAACTCTCAGAATAATAAGATGAATCTAAATGCAAAACTAAATACAATACCCAGAGGAGGGGCAAAATACAAAACTAAATACAATAGCCAGAGGTGGGGCAAGATGGCCGTGTAGGGAGGTGTGGGATTTCGTTCATCCTCTAGGGCAGCTAGTAAATAGCCAGGAACTATCTGGAACAACTGTTTGAGGGACTTCCGTGACAAGACACACATTATGCACCAGTCTGGATCAGGTGGAAGAGCTGAGATGACAGCACAGAACTGATGTCTACAAAATTGGTGGTATTAGCACTATCCCTGTGGGCTGAGTGGAGACTGGTTTTTTCAAACCATGCATAGTGGTCACCTTTGCTCCAGTCAAAGTTACAACTGAAGTAAAGTCTGTTGAAATGCAACATGAAGCATTGAGTGAAGCTCTTTCTGGAGACAACGTGGACTTCAATGTCAAGAATGTGTCTGTAAAAGATGTTCATCATGGCAACGTGGCCGGTGACAGTAAAAATGACCCACCAATGGAAGTAGGTGGCTTCACTGCTCAGATGATTATTCTGAACCATCGAGGCCAAATTAGTGGTGGCTATGCACCTGCACTGAACTGTCACACAGCTCACACTGCTGGCAAATTTGCTGAGCTGAAGGAGAAGATTGATCATGGTTCTGGTAAGAAGCTGGAAGACGGCCCCAAATTTCTGAAATCTGGTGATGCTGCCGGCATTGATGTGATTCCTGGCAAGCCCATGTATGTTGAGAGCTTCTCTGACTATCCTCCTCTGGGTCGTTTGCTGTTTGTGATATGAGACAGACAGTTGCTATGGGTGTCATCAAGGCAGAGGACAAGAAGGCTGCTGGAGCTGGCCAGGTCAACCAAGCCTGCCCAGAAAGCTCAGGAGGCTAAACAAATATTACCCATAACACCTGCCAGACCAATCTCAATCAGTGGTAGAAAAATGGTCTCAGAACTCTTTGTCTCAATTGGCCATTTAAGTTTATAGTAAAAGACTGGTTAGTGATAATAGTGGGTCGTAAAACCTTCAGAAGGAAAGGAATGTTTTGTGGACCATTTGTTTTTGTGTGGCACTTGAAAGTTATTAGTTTTTAAAATCCAGACTTTTTAAATAGAAACAACGACCAAAAACCTGTCACAGAATTGTGAGACCCATTAAAACAATGTATAAAGAGGAAAAAAAAAAAAAAAGCTAAATACAAAACAAATGCTAAATCACTATTTAATTACTAAATTTTATTATCTATGCCTCTAGGCTCATTCCCCTCCACCCACAGAAAAAAAATAGAACATATTTTCATAATATAATAAAACACTTAAAAAATAACATGAAATGTCTAGAAATAGAGGAAAACGTACTCACATTTAATATAACAGTGCTGTATCCATCTTCTGGTTCAGTTCCAGTAACAAAGAGTGACTCTGGGCTAAATTCAAATACGCCGTGAGCATGGTCAGAGGTTGCAATTGTCACTAGAATGTGGGAAGCCATTCCTAGACTGGCTGCATGAACAAGTGCCAACAAATAGCAAGAAAATGTTAATCAGGAATTTACAAATCAAAAAAACCATGGAAACAAATTTTTGAAAAGAGTTGTTCCATTCATTAAGTTCTAATTTGTTTTAGAAAGAAAGGCAGAAACAAATGGTTGCCACACATATTCATGCTTTTATGACCTTTATCTACTTTGGCACCAACTTGACATACAAGTGCTGCACAAGCACTCGGAGATGAATAAGGAAAACTTGCTTTTCTTTTACTCCTCTATGAAAGAGAACATTCTTCCACACAGAGTATATGAGGAAGGTCTCCCACGACTTTTGTTGACCTCAGAACGTGAGCCAAAATGACTCTTACCTTTACGAAGCAGTAGCTTCCCTATGATTTTCATCAGTATGCTTGAACAGTTTCTTGTTTTCCATGTGTGCATTAATTGTAGACCTATTTTATCATCACATTATGACACTATAGATCTAGCTCCTGGTTCCAAACAGTCTAATCCTATAACTAAAAAATTCCAGATCTAAAAAAAAAAAAGACTCTACTTGTTTCCTGAGAAGTATGTTTAACTTTAAGTTGCATTAATGTATGGAAACAAGAAAATGAGCAATCCCAAAAGTAACAGAGTAATTAAAGGCATAACTTATAAGAGGCATTGATCAAAGCTAGGAATGAAAGGGATTGGGTTCAAGTTCTGACAGTAAATTATAAAACCAGACATTGTAAAAAAGGAACATTAAGGATGAGAAGGAATTTTCCTATAAGAAACAAGCATTCAAAGAATTCTCTCCTAATAGGGTAAAATATTTGGGGTAGAAAGTTGAATCATATTTGTATATGAATCCACTTCAAAAGAATTAACTGGCAATTTATTTTTCACGTTTATTTTTTTCTTAATTTCTTTTCCCACTTGTTTTTATTAAATGCTACATATAATAAACTCATAATTCTTTTTGCACAGAAAATAAGCTTGATGCATTTAAAATGAAAAATATGAAAGTTCTATTTATCTCTTTTTAGGAATTCAAAGCTATATAAAATGTTTTTCAGTAATTATTTTACAAGAACTATTCTTCAATAATTATTGTTTTAAAAAACGGAATTGTACCAGGCTGGAAAATGAAAGCAATCTTATTTCAAAGTGTGAATATGAATAATTTTTCATTTCCATTATAATTAAAATCAGGAAATTGCATGAAGTACACACAGGGAGGAGAGTTGGCTTTGGACGCAGGCAGGACTCAACCTAACCTGATCACTTTCTACCTGGGTGACTATAGCATGGAGCAAATAATACCCCATAAAGTTGCTGTGAAGATTAAATGAGATAAAATATACAAAGGTGTCGAGAAATGGTCACTTTTGCTGTCTCTAAAAAGAGAAATCAAAATGAAAACTTATAAGAAAGGGCCTTGGAACAGCTGCTTACCACATCTGTGAATAGTTGGAAGGAAGAATTCCATGTCCCCATCACCACTACCACTGCCATCAACCCTAAAGAGTTCAGCCACTTCACAAGGAGACACACAGAGACACAATCCACACAACACACATTGACACAACGAGAAAAGTGAGACCTCTTAAAACATACCAAGCAAAGTGCAAAGTGCAGTAATATCTACCCAATGACATGTGTGCTTCCATAGAAAATAGATTATTTTAAATGGTAAAAGTATTAGCCAAGCTACCAATTTACTAAAACTTCATTGATAGCTTCAGGAAATAGTCCATTTAAGTTGTAATTGGTATTTCTCATTTCTGCCAATTTAACTAATTTTATTTTTAAATTTTCACTTATTGCAGCAATCAACATTATTTTTAATTAATTGCTTGTGTATATATAAACATACACTTCAGCAGCCATCTTACCACTCACAACAACCAATTCAAAATTAAGAAATGTATCTAATACTTCCCTCTGTCGACACATTCAAACCCCCATTACATTTACCATTCCCAGACTTTAGCATTCCTTTGCCATTAGCACTGTGGAAGGAGCCCTAAACAAGCAGTCTAAAAAAATTGTACTTCCATCATACCTGGGAGATATACCAGCAAGTCACTAAAACTCTGGGTAATTCAGTTTTCTCACCTATAAAAGGTGCTATCTTTTATAGAACTGTCATAAAGTTCAAATAAAATAATGGAAAATAAATAGCACTGTACAAATATAAAGTACCATGGCAAAAGATAAGGAATATAACAAAGAAAAAGAGGTTATACCTTTACTTCCAATACATCTTATACCCCAACCATTATGTTATCAAATGTTTGCAAAGAAGACATGAAGGACAGCAATGGTAACAATGGAAAAGAAGGGGAGTCGGGGAAGTAAGGTCACATCCACACTTATGTGCTTCTGCCAGTCTCCTTGACTAACATTACGCTAGTTTAAGATCTGTCCTGTTCTGTTTTTCCCCTCAACAGAACTGGGCTATACCAGACATGAGAATTTATGGCCACCCAAAACCTGAAATCATCTTTCAGACTTTAGAGACAAAGCAGAATTCCAGAGAATAGCCAGTCACATGCCCTTGCTCCAATATTATCCAGAACTCACAAGAAAGAGGTGTGAAGTTCAACACCAATGTACTTTGACTAGTATAAAGCATCTATTCAGGTAGTGGCTAGCTTATGTATAAGCAATTTCATACACAAAACTGTATGGGATAAGGGGTGCCCCTTGGCGCTCAAAAGAATTTAGCTCTACAACTATCTTACTTATTAGGCATATCCTATTTATGACTCCTGAGGACTTAAGTAATGGAACCCAGTGCCTAGATTCCTTCACCTCCAATCCCAACTCATTGGGGAAAAAATTAAGATTCTTTGCTACTATCACTGACTAAGAAACTATAAAATTGGTCTTAAATGGATACATATGCCTACTTAATATGTAACAATCCATATTCAAGAGATTTGAGGACTAGTTACATAAAATCTCAAGTATCATTACAATTACAAATATAATTTCTGAAAAATATTTGATTCGCTTTTATTGACCAATATTAGGAAATGATCATTAACATTTTCTTTTTTACATAAGTGTTTTTGGCTATCAGGGATACAAAGGACAACTTTTCAAATGTTTATAGTGACCTTTGCATTAATGAAAGTACTGTCATGAGAACAATGATTTGGATATGTAAGGATCTGTTTCTGGAAGACAAGCAAAGCTGATATTTTTTACATGCCACCTGCCAGACAGGTCCTCTAGCATATTTTTACTGTTTTATGCATTCAATCGATCTGTGGCACTTTTCAATGACTTCCCTACTCCCAAGCACTGAGTTTGCCTCCTTTTCTTTTGTCTGGGCTTTAGAGACACAAAGACAAAAGATTTGGGAAAATTTCCCATACTTACTCCAAATTCTCACTTTATTCTAAAAGAAAATTTTAATATTTCTGTCCTACTCAATTTCTCTCATTGGATGGCTTATACAATATGACTTTCTTCATCAGAATAAAATTCTACAATAATAATACCAGGTTTTGTAACAGAAGGACTGTTCTGGTGAACATCATACTAATCCTCAATTTCCTACACCTATAAAAGTAATATGATTCATATAATATGTATTTTATAACAGCTCCAATAACATCTCATAATCAAATATATTAATACTTTTTTATGAAACATACATAAATAGTTACTCTTAAAAGGCTAAATAAAGACTATGAATAGCCTCATTTCAATTCAGTTGAGTTTTTGCCATGAAAAGCGTCTTGGCTCCAAAGACCTTTTGTATACAGAGCTCTCTGAATATCAGAATTGAGATCCAGGTATTATAAACTTGCTTTATTGATGATCACCTCATAATACACTATCTTAAAGGATCAGTTTTTACCTATGCTATACCTGGAGATAGCTCTAAAGGAGCTAATGTGAAATTTAGAAAAAAAAGAAAAGGAGAGAAGCGATTTAAAGGGCACCTATTATGAATGACAACTATAATTTGGTCACTCACTACAATTATACTATCTCATTTTTAAAGCACATCTACTTGAGGAAAAGACCAATGACTTATAAAAGGAAATAACAGCACAATTGATAGTAGCCATATGATAAACATATAGAGATATTAACTAAACACTAACATATAGAGAATCAACTAAACCTTACAGCAAAAGTATATGTAAAGGAGACTATGAGTTGAATATTAACTTATAAAACCAATAATTAAAATTTATGCAGGGAAATGGGAATTTCTTAATCCAGATAGGGACTATCAATCAGAAATCTTCTGACAAAATGTTAAGCAATTATTAACCTTCAGAGTGCTTTCTCCAAAGACAGGTAATTGATTCTTTGAAGAAAAAAAAGTAAGGTTCATTAATTCAAAGGAACAAATTTCCTTAACAGAATCTATTGGCATCATACTGGTGGGGAAGCAAATACATAATATTTTTGAATAGCCAGTCTTACCTCCTGCTTCTGAGTTTAACAACTCAACTTTAAAAGATTTTTCCAGTTCAGGTATAGAATTATCAGTAATATTGACAGAAATGTATTTATATCGTTCTCCTGGTTGAAATTCTAAGGTGCCAACAACACTCTGAAATATAAATAAAAGATTCATCTATTAGATTGTAATAGTTCTGGATATGAATTTGCAAAATGAGAATATCTGTTGTTTCTCAAATTGTTATAAATATGAAACAGAAACATAAGTAAAAAGTAAAATTGGAAAACCACGTATGAGAATATGAATGGTGTTCAGTGCAAAAACTACTTAAGTATTCTCTAAAGTAGAAAGATTTTTTTCTTATTCACCTGTTTTCATGAGAGAAGTAATCAAGGCAAATAGGAAATTCTAACAGGTAAAATCCACAAATTCCTGAAGAATTAATTTAGCTAAACATAAGGCATTCTCTTGGTTAAATATATTTAGAACTATTAAAATCATAGCACTGGGAAATATAAACATTCTGTGCATTATGGAATTTTCACTCTGAGAATCTCTCCAAGCAATAATAAAAACCAGTCCATTTGGCATTAATCTTTCCTTGATTATACTTGCAATGGCAAGTCATAATCTAGATTAATCTTAAGAAAAGTTCACATATTAAATGAAAAACAAAGAGCATTCGGAATCAAAGTTTTGAGGTTCTCCTTCCTCCTGTTATCTCTTATATAAGCATTTTCTTCTCTACTTATGAGGATAAATTTGAGGTTGTTTAAATTTTTCTACTGTTCACTATTCTAGAAAATGTAGTGGGCAACTACACTTCTTGTGGAGCTATTAATTAATGATCTCAAAGTTAAATTGACAAGAGGCATACAACTAGGTCAATGAACCTTGAGGACACTTCGTTGAGGGTAATAAGTCAGAAATGAAAGGACAAATATTGCAAGGCCTCACTAACATAAACTAACTATAATGAGCAAATATGGAGAATTGAATTCAAGAGCATAGGTCATTGACAGAAAGTGGGCAGAGATTGGATAATTGACAAATAAGGAATACAGAATGTTCAATAAGGCTTATTGTAAAGGTTCCTAGATCATAAGCTCTTACAGCAGTCACATCTATTCCTGAGTTTTAATTGTTATTTCTAAATTCTGAGATGCTGAGCTCTTTGTGTATAACCTTGTAGTTCCCTGGAAATTTGGGTATCTGTTTGAGACCTGAGACTCAGAGATCTGCAGCTCTGAAAGTCAGCATTACTCCATACAGCAACTATTAAAGAAGATGAAAAAGAGATCAGACTATAATTAGAGATACGAATGAAATGGACTTGGTTAGTTCTAAGGTAAATTAGAATACAGGGTAAAGGATGATATTGACAGTGTTTTGAAACTTCAACTTTTGTGTGAGACCAAAGGAACCTAAAATAGGGAATAGGATCTTATTATGCTGTACAGGCTAATGTAACACCCTAATACATCATAGAATATTTCAGGCAGAAAATAAAAAAAGTATTTGCAAAGTCACCTTGCGGGACTGGGAAAAATATGGAACTATTAATCTTCCCCACCTGGGAAATTCCTGATATTCTCTTAAGCAATAAAATCTCCTAATTTAATAAGCCAAGCCCTCAATCTAGAGTCTTGCTCATATGAAACTTACCTCTCTAGTGGCAAAGTTAAGCCTACTTAGAACTATGCCTAAGATTCACCCCCAGAGAACCTCTTTCGTTGCTCAGATGTGGCCTGTATCTCCAAGCCAACTCTGCAAATTAACTCACTGTTCTCCCCACTACATGGGACATGACTCCTACGGGTGTAAGTCTCCCTGGCAACATGGGACATGACTTCCAGGGATGAGCCTGGCCCTGGCATTGTGGGATTGAGAATGCCTTCTTGACCAAAAGGGGGGAAAATTGAAACAAAATAAAGTTTCAGTGGCAAAGAGATTTCAAATAGAGTCAAGAGGTCATTCTGGAGGTTATTCTTACATATTATATAGATAAAAGTGTTCACAGACAGAAGGAGCTGCTGCAGCCAAGAGAGACACTTTGAAGAATGCACAGGAGCTGAGAGTGGAGCTGGAACACAACCCAGGATCAGCAGATGCCAGCCACATTCCTTCCCAGCTAACAGAGGTTTTCTGGATGCCATTGGCCTTCCTTCGGTTAAGGTATACTTGTGTTGATACCTTCTTTTGGACATTTTCATGGCCTTCAGAGTGTAACTTTGCAACCAAATAAACCCACTTCATAAAAGCCAATCCATTTCTGGTATTTTGCATTCTGGCAGCATTAGCAAACTGAAACAGTTGGGGATCACCATGACTTGGTATATAACTATAAGGTTAGAAACAGTGACATCTGATATTCAACTGTTTCCTGCTCTGTACATGATCCTTCCTGGCACCTCCCTACTCTGCCCCTAACATATGCATATACACACTTACATACACAGCCTAAGTAACCTTCAGACCAGAGAAAGCTGAAGCACCACAGAGAAGTAGTGAAGGCAGAAGTTATCAGGTTATCAGAGAGAAGCAGACACGATAGTTCCAAATGTTGATAAGTGACAACCAGGCAATCTAACTGTGATGGTTACGTTCATGTGCCAACTTGGCCAGGTGATGGTGCCCAGGTGTCTGGTCAAGCAAGCACCATGCTAACCATTACTGCAAGGACATTTGTGGCTAGTTAATAAGCCAGAAGGCTGGTTTACGAAATCATCAGTCAACTGACTGCACCTGTGACTGATTACATCAACTTAGGGTATGTCTTCCACAATGAGAGAATTCAATCAGCTGGATTTAATCAAAACAGTTGAAGACTTTTAAAGAAGAGAGAGAGGGGACCTTCACTTCTTCTTCGGCTAGCCAGTGAAGCATTTCCTGAGGAGTTCATCAAACACCTCCATCGGAGTTGCCAGTTTGCTGCCTGAGGACTTCATCAAACACCTTCATCAGAGTTGCCAGTTCACTGCCTGCCCTACGGAATTTGGATTCGTGCATCCTCATAGTTGCGTGAGACACTTTTATAAAATCTTCTATTTACAGATCTCTTGTTGATTCTGTTTCCTTAGAGAACCCTAATACACTAACCATCCCTGAAAATCCCCAAAAATGTCTTCAAGGGTACTAGCTTTTTGGTAGTTATTTATTAAATAAAATAATGATTCAACTGGAGACAGGATTGTCAATCTACCTAGAAATGAATGACCATCAGGATAAAGACTAAAATATGTCTTTAAGAAAATACTGGAAAGACAACACAAGTCAAGATGAGCTGTCTTATGGAATATATTACATACCAACCTAGTTAAGAATGCAAGAAATGTCAAAGGCTCCCAGGGGAATGATTCTCCCTGGTGACATGGGACATGATGTCCAGGAATGAGCCAGGCCCTGGCAGTGAGGGATTGAAAATGCCTACTTGACCAAAGGAGGGAAAAAATTAGGTAACAAGCTGAGGTCACAGTGGCTGAGAGATCTCAAATAAAATTGAGAGGCTATCGTGCAGGTTTCTCTTATGTAAGCTCCAGCTAGACGTACCACTGGCCACAATATGCCCTTACGAAAAACAGTCCTCAAATACCTAGGTCCCTACCTGAGATTTGATAAAATATTCACTAAGTTTTATCTTTCAAAAACTGAAATCCACCAGAGTGTTCCTGTGCCAGACAAGTCCTAAAACCCAGAGGCAACAGCCTCTTTAAGAATAACAATCAAATGCAGTCCCCCTTTCAATATGAGCAAGTTGGGGTGCTCAGTATCTCAACAACCCTGAAGATGGAGGAAGAAATTAAGTGAGAGGAAGGGGTAGCAATAAGCAAGATAAGATTTAATAAAGGTCTATGAATACTGATATTTTATAAAAATGTATATATTTTTAGATGCTGGGGTGTTGGAATAGCTGGAAGGAGGTAAATGACATGGTGGAACTGTAACCTGTAACATCCTTTGAAATTTTCTCTACAGCTATTCATTGAACTGTGCTTTGAAGGTCTTCACCTTTCTATATATACCCTATATTGCATAATAAGGAAAGAACTGAAACTGTAAAACTGTAATCCATAACAATTCTTGAAATAACCCATATAACTGCTTGTTGAGCTGTACATCAAAAGTTAACACCTTTCTGTATGTATATTATATTTTACATTAATGGAAATAGCTGAAGTTGTGGAACTGACCCATGACATTCTTTGAGATTTGCTCTCTAACTACTTGTTAAATCGTACTTTGAAAGTTATCACTGTTATATACATATGTTAAAGTTCACAATTTAAAAATCCATAAAAAAAGAAATATCAAAGGCAAGAGAGATATAATTGTCCAAGAAAAATAATTTGAAAAAGAAGAAATCTAGGAAAACCTAACCAACCAGACCAAAGTCAAAATTAATTGGGTTCAGTTAGCCAATGTTTCCAGGGGTTGGGGAGGATAACTATGTACAAATTATTGAACACTTAGCATTTGTGGATCTTATTTGGTAGAAGGAGAAAATGTAGAACTGATATCAGATTTAGGGATAAAGATTCTTTGAGAAAACAGAAATGCTAAGAGATATAAAATCCTTTTTGGAAGGACTACCCAGAAGAAATTATGAGTGAAATGTTTGATTTGAGTACTGATAATAAGAATAGGTGGTGTTTATTGAGTATTACTGTATATATACCATGTCTAATATGTAGTGTCTCTCTTTTACAAATAAGGAAACTAAAGTTAGAAAAGAGTAAATGAGTTTCCCGCAATGTAGTTATTTTAGACTATTTGTTTTTCTTATTCAATTGTTTTGTTATGGTTTGTTAATTTTCTTGGGGTGTGCTAGGAACATGTTGGGAGCAAAGTAGTTATTTTAAGTTTTTTTTTTCTTAATCCTTTGTTTTGTTCAAAATGTTGTGAGGATTTTTGTTGTTGTTTTTAATTTTTGATAAAGTTAAAAAAAAAATAAAAAATAAATGAGTTTCACAAAGCAACATATTTAGAGGAACAGTTAAAACCCAAGTCTATCTAGTTTGAAATCTCAGGCTTTTTTGCCAGTGTCACACTGTTTCTTGGAGAAGAAAAATAATTAAAACTGAAAAGACATAGAAATACAGTGTCTTTGCAAAGTTGGTTTTGTTTGTTGTATGCAGGTGGGAGCATTTAAAATGTACGAGATATATAATTTTCAATATATTTTATCAAAATCTATAGCAATAAAATAATAATACAAGTGAAATTTAGGACAAGTATAAGGTACAAGAGAAAATTACTATTTCTACATAGTTACTTAAACATTAGGCTTTAATGCATGAAAACACCTTATTTTATTACCTAAAATAAAAATGTTGGAAAGCCATCAGTGTTTATCTTCTTCTTTATCGATTATTTTCCAGGTACTATGTAAGCCCCTTCCCGTCCTCCACTGGAGATATTATTTCTGTTTTACAAGTATAAAAACAAGTTCAAAAGGAGTAAGCAATTTACCTGATAGTCCTCAGGACTGAATGCCGTGAATGAAACTGTTCGGAATCCCACCATAACCCTCCCCAGGAGTCCCTGTGCACGGACAATCAATAGCCTGACTTCTCCATCTTCCTCCTGCACAGTGATGAGTGGAGCGCTGCTTGCAGGCAGAGTCATTGGGTCCTCGGGCTGGGGAGGCAGCTGTGTGGAGAACTGCAGCAAGCCTGGCCGATACAAAGAAAGACAGGTCACTCTGTCCTACTTACCTGTTGAAGAATTTCTTACTCATTTAAAAAATCTCGTACAAACATTTTGATCACCAGTCTAAAATCTTGAGGACCTTCCTTTAGAAAAAAATTTAGCAGAAGTTTGATTAACAAGCTTTTTTGAAATGGAATATGTTCATAAGTCAATAAGACTGTTAAAAACTAAAGTATTAATTTTCCTGGTTGTTACCCAAGGAAGCGTCTTTTCTTTTTTTTTAACAGAAGCAAAAACAAAAGGAATAGTTACAGAATTTAAAATATGTACTAGCAAACATTTACTCATATTTAATTCTCTAGAACTCATTCTCAAACTTATAGGAGAACATGATTAATGGTATCCTAAAGGATTTGCAACACTTTGTAAAACATTAATGATGAAAACCAGAGTTGAAGTCTCTCCCAGGTTTCCTACCCAGCCCTTTTAACAGATGCTCTTCTTGCTTTGGTCATACATAAGAAATAATGCTTTTCAATACAGAAAGTGTTCACAGTTTATTAGGACAGATATTTATGACTGTTTCCCCAATTAAAAAACTATCACTTTTCAACATAAGATGAAAAGATATAAACAGTGAAAACTCCACTTTTTAATGTTTAATAAAATATAAAGTACAAAATACTACAATTATTTAGATACATATTGGGAGGATGCTTGAAAATTTTTTTCAAATTATGATAGAATAGAAATTGTTTTTTTTTTCATTTTAAGTAATCTATATAAACTTTTCAAAATACCATATTATTTAAGTTCATATAATTTATTCAAATTTTCTTTTGTAAACAATGTCCCTCAAAATGGCAGCTTCAAAGTTAAGAGGTTTAAAAGTTAGATGACCCGAAGGCATTCTACATCAAGCATTTGCAGAGTCCGTTAAGAAGTTCTAAAGAAGACCAAGTCTACCAGAGAAGAGAAGGTTATTTTTGCAATGGACAAGAATACCATATGGATGATCACTAGCTTTGATGGTGATATCTGTTGTTTCCTTTTCAGGATCTATACTTGCACCACTGGTGGGAGTTGAACCTAGTTTTCCATCTCCAGAAATGGCAGAAACCAATGTCACACGGAAATACTCATTAAGCTCAGGAATATCATCATCAAGAACATCTATATTCAGGACCTATAAATGTAAAATTCCAGAGGCATTAAGCAATGAAGCACATAAAAATTACATACCAGAGGAAAACAAAATAGCCAATTAAATCATTTCATTAGACATTACTATTTAGCATGACTTATTTCTACACAAACTTAAACATTCAAACTTTACATACAAATACATAGAGAGAGGAAGGGAGATCTCAGGAGATAAATTCTTTAAACAATAATAGGTGTAGAACAGTAACATTGTCTGTCTAAAAATATCCTATTCACCCATTAATCCCATATATGACTGTAATAGTATATATTCTTTATAGAAAACACACTAGTATTACCAACCTCAGGATACAGAGTTCCTAATTAAGAAGCTGCGATGCTCTCTAATAGGATGTAGTAAGAAAAGGGTAACGAATATGCATCTAGTGCCTATGGAAAGCCTGGCATACTCAGTAGCTATATTTGAGACAGGAGATTCACACTTGGCCTTAGAAGTCTGGCACAGCAATTAGTCCAGAAATGTTCAGAAAAGAAATAGCAAAACTCAGCCATGCTCTACAAAATTTGAGTCAAAATTAGAAGTGGAAAAGCAGTTCCTCTTTCTTCATTAACTGAACAAACATGTTTTGACACCTACAATGTGCCCGAGTTGGACATGGCCCCAGACCCTAACTGGCTCACAATCTATTGGAGGAGACAGATCTATAGAAAGACTCTCTAAATTAAAAAAAGAAACTGTTTATAATCGTGCATGTACAAGGTAAACTGAGGGAGAAATAGCCAACTCTACCCAGTAAAGGTTTTACAATAGACATGCTTGAAGTGAGTTTTAATTGACTAATTACCATTATAAATAATAGCAGGAGGGAAAAGAGATTCCAACCAAAAGATTCCGATCAAAAGCCCTCAGGACTGACAGAATGATCAAATGAGAGGGAGGAGTTGTAACCAAGAAGGTAGGATTTAAGAAATGATTATGATTACTGAACCAATAGATAGATGTTTCTTTTTGCTTTTGTGTATTAGAATAGCCAGAAGGAAATGTCTGGAATTGTTGAACTGTAATACAGTTGCCTTGATCTTTGATAATGATTGTATAACTACATAGCCTTTATCTTGTGGACTTGTGATTGTAAAAGTGATTGTATCCCCTTTGTCCACTTTTCTTTTCAACTTTAGTCTTATCATCACAAAGGCAACTCCCTAATGTTAATGAAGGAACCTGAGTCAGATCAGAATTAACCATTGACTGGTTCTTGTAATGGCTGGCTTACTTCTAGCGTAGCTCCACACCTTTACATTTGGAAGTTGTTTCTGCTTATACTTGTTATTGAAATGTTAACAACTCCCATCTCCCTTTGTCTGAATCCATAAAAACCCTGAACTCCTTAGACTCAGGGGGACAGATTTTTAGACCAATAGGCTGGCTGATCTCCTGCTTTGTGCCTAGCAATAAACTCTTTCTTTGAAACCCTCATGTCATGGATTGGCTGTTATGTGCATCAGGCAGAGCACCCACCACTTTTGTCCAGTATCATATATGCTTACTGATTTTCTGTTTGTTCAATTAATTACTAAGAGAGGAATGTTGGAATTACAACTATGATGGGGATTTGTCTATTACTCCTTTCTGTTTCGTCAGTTTTTGTTGCAGGATTTTGCAGCTCTGTTCTTAGTGCATACACATTTAAGATAGTTACCAGTGCACACACATTTAAGATAGTTATGCTTTCTTAAAGTATTGACTCTTTTATCATTAAAATAAAAATTTTAATCATGTTGTCTGATAAATGATAGTGTCTGATTAAAAATAGCCACTCTGATTTCTTCTAATTATTGTTTCCACAATATATCGTTTTCCATCCTTGTACTTTTATCCATTTTGTGGCTTACTATTTAAAGTGGGTTTCTTGTAAAGAGCATTTACTTGGATCTTGCTTTTGTATCCACTCTGGCAATATTTGTTTTTACTGGACCATTTACCTTAATAAAAGTGAAATATAATTGGGTTTAAACCTACCACCTTGCTATTTGTTTTCTACTTCTTCCAACTATTCTTCATTACTTTTTATCCTTCCTGGCTGCCTTCTTTGATTTCAGTTTTTAGTGTTCCATTTTTCCCTCCACTATTTTTTGGCTTAGTGGCTATACCTATTTATTCATTTATTTATTTATTGCTTCACTAGGATTTATAAAATGCATCTTTAACTTACCACAGTCTACCTTTAAATAATGTTATATCAGTCCCAGCTTCCTCTGTGCTATTATTGTTATACATTGTACATCTGTATATGTTATAAACCAACTCCACTTCTCAATGTTATTATTTTTGCTTTAAAGGTCAATTATTTTTAAATAATTTTCAATGATGGAAGAAAATATTTTAAATAAATTTTGGCTGGCGTATTTACAACTATTTGCCTTCCCAAATTTGACCCTTACTTCTGCCAAAATACACATGTATCCACTTTTTAAGACAATGGTTCCATGTTACATTTTTCACCTCACAGTTGGTAAATTTTCCAAGAGAAAAATTGGGGAAGACAAGTCAATTTTGCCAAATAAGAGCATTAAAAAATTATCATCTACTATCATACTATTTATAAAAGAAAGATCACTTTAAATCCCCCAAAACAGTGAGAATGACAAAGCATCAGAATAACATATAATCCTTTAAATTGAATAATTTTAGTTTTATGAAAACTCACTCATTATCCTAAAACCTTACCATCTTTTGATGCTATAAAACTATCAGAATTACTGCAGTTCGGGGAGACAGATTTCCGTTCCCCTGCTTCGTGCCTAGCGATAAACTCGTTCTCTCTTTGAAACCCTGGTGTCTCAGGAATTGGTCATTTGAGGGCATTGGGCAAAAGAACCCACTACCTTGGTCCAGTAACAATTTCCCTCATTTTACCACAGACAAGGAAAACCTTTATCATGGACCTATCTGAAAACTAATTTTAGGGATCTTCTTTACAAAGTAAACTATTTAATTTGTTTACTTCTTTCCCAAGATTATGGAGATTAGGTCATTCTTCCTTAGATCTAACTCTAAATCCTAAAGATATTTTAAACCTTCCCTCAATTTTCTATCTTTTTTCCACCCAATTAACTCCTAATCCCCTTTGAAATTTTCTCAATGATTATATTTGCGGGCCTTACATTATTTTAACATTTAACCCTGTGATTCCATAAACTGCTTACATTTTTAATGTAAAAAAGTTATATTGATATGAACATGCCAACTAAAGGTTGTAGACTGAAAGTATTTAGAAAATTCTTATATAAGAAGGGGTCTCACCACAATTCTACCTATAGGAAGTGTTATTTATTTCTGAAGCATCTATTCAAAAATGAGACCTTGGCTCATGAAAAGTTTTTGATTAAACTATAGATCACTTTAACTTTCAAAACACGGCAAAATTACCTCATTCTCAAAATTTAAGGCCAGTAAAATAAGATTATAAGAATTTCTTATTGGCTGATCAGAAGAGTATCATTAAGAATTCTGTGATTTCCTATTGAATGAATAACAAAAATAAAAATATTTATATATGGGAATTAAAGAACAGATAAACCTAATGTACATATTATTCAAAATCCTTAGCTTTTCTTTCTAATAAGCACAAAAATATTTTACAGTATGATATTTTAAATGGCTTAAATTATAAGAAGCTGCGAAGATTACAGAACAAACATTATCAGGAAAAGCTTTCCAGGAGCTTTCAAAGAAACAAAGAAGGTAAGGTTTACCTCTGATCTCTGCCAAGGAAGGAATGTGATAGTTCCACTGGCATTAGCAAAATCCTCCACAAGGTAATTAATGCCGTCAGATTTGATCTGTGAGATGGTGTAAAAAACATGCACATAATCCAGAGCTCCTCTTGTTCTCTCCACCACACATGAAATGGTGGAACCCTCCTCTGCAATCTGAAATTGAGTATAAATTATTTATAAGCACATACCAATTGCAATCAGTTGATAAAATTACAATGCTTTCATGAAATCCTTTTACCATAAACTTAATTCTATTACTTGCTACCTCTCTAAAAAGGACTAAGGAGGACACTCTATTCTCCTAGATATATTTTTGACTATTAGAAAGTAATTAGAATCATTCATTTTCTCTCATTCCTTTGAAGGGATAAGTAAAACAAAAAGAATTATAGTCAGTTAACTGTACATGTAATTCATTCATTTATACTGTGTGCCAGTCACTGTGCTAGATGCTATGGTTACAAAAGATGATCCTTTCACTGTAAAGCTGAGCCTAAAGAGGAAGACAAGCTAGAGATTGCATGATGACATCAACTCAGCCAGAACAAATGGGGACTGGGTTTGGGGGTAGAGGATGGACCATGACATCAGGGAGAATGTTAGAGGTGGGGAATACCCACTGTGAGACACCAGAGGGTTCCACTTAACTACCACCTGGTCATTTTGGATTTCTCACACAAGTGGACAAGCAGGCAATTAAAGAAGTTACAATATTGCCACAGGGGTGATTGATCCTGTTTAACATGAGGCTAAAAGCAGAGAATGACATTCGTCATGGACATAGGAAGAAATATAGTTGTCTGTTGAAATAATTTTGGAGGTGGTATAAAGAGCTAAGTGGGTAGAGTCTTAAGAAATGTTTAGATCAGAGCAAGGAAGGCATTTTATGTCAGGCTTAATATCATTTTGACATTTTTGTCATATATATGTGTTCGTTTGTGTGTGTATATATATATATATATATATACACACACAGAGATATATATGCATATACATACATATTTTTTCATGTAGGAAATATTTTTGCCTACACACTTTAAGATAATGCTTAAAAATTATATGTAACAAGAATTTGGAACATCTTTAGAATAAGGTCACCGTACTCTTAAATTCTCAGTCTCTCAATTCAACATTATTTTTTAGCAAACATAATTCATAGGAAAAAAGAACTAAAACTAAATAGAGATAAAAATACAAATCTTAATATATACAATGTCATTCTCTGCTTTTAGCCTCATGTTAAACAGGATCAATCACCCCTGTGGCAATACTGTAACTTCTTTAATTGCCTGCTTGTTCACTTGCGTGAGAAATCCAAAATGACCAGGTGGTAGTTAAGTGGAACCCTCTGGTGTCTCACAGTGGGCATGCCCCACCTCTAATCCTACTTTCAGAGCCAGAATTTTTAATCCAGTGAGCTCAAAGCCTGGAAGCAGAAGACACAAATTCTGGCAGTGGGTCACCAAGACTGATGGATATAGGGACCAGTCTTACTTTCACCTCTTATTTCCTAAGCCTGTGTGTTCCAAGTTATTGGGGACACTGAACCAGGTATCAGTGATTGGATGCACATGTGTTAGATGGCAAATTCTGTGGGCCAGTGAATTCTGTGGCTGTGTGCATGTTCCTTCAACTCCTTCACATAAAATGCATCCCTTGGGCTGAGGTGATGTGATACAGGTTCCCATGTGGATATAGCAGGCCTTCTTTAAGCCTTCAAATGATGCTGCTGGCTAGGAAAGTAAACCCATTAGCTACTGTGTAAACTGCAGTAAGAATGAATTGCTGCCCCCTTCAGGTGAAAAAGTCTAATTAGGGTCAACCTGCCACCAAATGGCTCATTGGACAGTGCTTAGCTTTGATTGGGCATTCAGTGATCCGAGTTGCTAGATCTGCCTTGGTAGGAAGAAGCGAATGCTGTCGGGCCAATGTCCCTGCCCTCCCTTTGTTAACAGCACTGTGGTGGCCGAGGGCAGAGTCTGGCTAACAACCACCAGACACCTCATCCTGACTTGCTAGTTGTCAAGCACCTCCTTGGGAAATGCCCTTGCATATCTAGTGCCTACTCCCAGCACATTCCCCTTCCCCAAGCTTCCTTGTCTCTAGTCTCACTCCTTCCTGGTCCCTGACCAATCCACCACACTATTATCACCACTCAGGAGTTTATCTTTGTATGGTCAACCTTCAGGCTGTCTCTCCCTCTACATGAGATGAATGACTAAGAGGACTGTTCACAACCCGCTCTCCTCCAGAGCCCCCCCAGAATGGGACAGTAAAACAGCAGCAGCCCACTTTCAGGAAGTACCAATATATCAACTAAGACATCTGTGAAACATGCTTGAGAATTTTTCTTCTCTATCATCAGCCACAGAGTTTGGAGGGAAGATCAAATGATTTAGTTTTAAATATGTCCAGTTTGAAATGCCTATTAATATCCAAGAGATGTGTTAAGTAGGCAACTGGATAAATGAATCTGGAATTTTGGAAAGAAACCAGGATTGACATTATAAATTTGGCATTCATCAATATATAAAAATATATTCTTATTTAAGGCTATATACAAACAGCATATAAATATATAATTATATAAATGGCAGTTAAAAACCAGGTGAGATCACAAAGGAAGTAAATATAGATGGAAAGGAGAAGAGGACTAAGCAGAGCCAGTTCTGCCATAATACTTGTTTTGAAAATGCAAACTGTTCAAATGCAATTGATAAATTAGAGATCAATATGGACATAACATGTGTAATTTCATCCACAAGAAACATGGTGAATGCAGAAACAAGTTACATAGGAATACACAAACGCACAAACACCTCAAGCATCTACCAGCTACCTCAGCTCAACAAGTATTACAAGCCACACTTTTCCACATCTAGTGTGACAACTTGCCCTCTCATTTCAGATAACTCTCCTTCCAACTCTTCACAACAAGGCACAAGCTGCAGCCCTTCCAATGACATCTTCACAAACAAAACAAATATTTTTCAAAATAATATGCAATATTTATTACTGTACTTAAGCAAAACTGTGCTACCATTTTTATTAGGTCCCTGTCTTTCTTTCTAAATGTCAATGAACAAGCTTTTGAGTATTGTGTTTCTAATACCGTTTTTCCCAGAAATCCTGTGGGTTTAATTATGCAACATTGCATTGCATAGTGATTTTTAGGAACCCATATGTCATGTTATGGCATTTACTGCTGCCAGGGACTTCCAACCTTAAGAGGTTAGAGAGAGAAGAGGAGGAAGCAACAAAAAGCCTGAGGTGCTCAGTCTTTCTATTGCTCCGTCTTTTTGAGACTGAGGTGCTCAGTACCAGTATCCTATTTAATTTCCACTACAGGTCTGCATCAGCAATTTCATGATGGCAGAATGGTATGTGAACAAATATGCGGTGGTGAGAATATGGCTTTAAAGGTTAAACAGTCCAGAATTTCCTCACTCTACTTAAAATGAAGATCATAATGTGTCATGGATTTCGGTGGAGACTAAATAAGTGGATTGAATGGAGCCTAGTAGTACAGTAAGTGCATATATATATTTTTTCTTCCCTTTAAAATACAGACATATAAAGTAAAAAATGTTGCATAAAATATTATCTCACTTTATAAAGAAATATATATGCTTACATAGTGAAAAGCAAAGTGATGCCCATGTATTTACACTCCTATCACAATAAAAATACATTTGCTGCTTTCTCCCATCCAAAATTTTAATCAGAATGAATATTTTCAATAAGTTGAATAAACCATTAATCCCAGCCATTAATCCCAATATGTGAACCTTCCTTTTCAGCAATAGGCAGGTATTAAATCCAAAGGTATACTCAGGAATGTGTGATGTTTCCTTATGGACTTAAATATTTACCCAATTAATGAGCAATATCACCCAGAATCCAAAAGGAATGAGAGGAACTTTTCATTTGTTAGGAGTCACATGGGGAAAAACTATCTAACCATACCTTCATCTAGTAAAACCTTCATCAAAATCTATAGCCTACTGAATGTTTTATTTTAAAAAGAAAAAATCACTATCCATATCTAATAAGAGGGTATATAATATATCAAAATTTTATTAAAAAATTTAATTAATGTTTCATTCAATAAAGCAAACTTTGTAAAGTCTTGTTTAGGGAGAAGCTTTCAAATACAATAGTCCACAAAATATCATCTAGGACACTTGGTAAAAATCAACTTTTTATGCTTATGAATTTACACAGATATGCCATAATGTCTGAGATTTGCTTTAAACAATACTTCAACCCCCCAAAATGAAACAGAATTGACAGACACTAATAATTGTTGAAGCTAGGTGATGAGTACAGGGATCCAGTATTCTATTTTCTCTATTTTTGTGTATGTATGAAAATTTTCATAATAAAGGGTATTTTAATTCAGGTTTTTGCCTCCCCCACACCTAAGATTCTTATTTAGTCATGGGGTCCTGAATCAGGGATGGTGTACAGGAATACATATTAGATATTTCTGACCAAGATCATCCATAGAAAACACTTTGAGAATTACTAAGCCAGAGGATGTAATTAGCACTAGAAGATTATTCAGACATAGGGAATAAGTATTTTAAAGCTTTTTTTCCTACTATTAGAATATCCATCTAATTGTCTTTAGAATCATAATACAAGCAAACGTTTAGATCAGTAATACAAAGGGTTAATATTGTGTGATAATTATCAAAACTAGCACCACTCAATTCTTCACTAGAAATAACTGTACCCAAGACTATTTCCCCTTCTGAGTCAAGAATTTGACAAATCTGCAACTCAGCAGAAGAGTAATAATAAAGGTGAACAAGGAGAAGAGTTTTTTAAATCTATTTTCCAAGAAAAAATAATGCACTAATCTGAAACAGTAAGAGGCTTTCTCTATTGAAATAGAAGATCAAAGCTAAACAATTACACATCCAATTAATTTTTAACTTTGTTTCATGCTTGAGCGATGATCTGTGATATCAGATTATATCAATATCACTTATATCTAATGGAATCTATTTTCAGAACAGATGGCAGGCACTTAAAAACAAACACAGTCCAAGTTGGAAACCAATATGTGACAAGAGTTTAATACCCAGAAGGCATAAATAAAACCTACAACTCTATAATGTAAAGAAAACCATTTTAAAAATGAAAAAAAGACTTAAATAGATTTTTCTCCAAAGAGTATATACAAATGGCCAAAAAGTACACAAAAAGATGAGCAACATCATTAGATGTTAAAGAAATGCAAACTCAAAAGAAATGAAAGCAGTAAAAAGGAATGAAATTCTGGTACATGCAACAACATGGAGGAATTTTGAAGACATCACGTTGAGTGAAATAAGCCAGACATAGAAGGACAAATATTGTATGATCTCATTGATATGAAAGAATTAGAATAAGCAAATTCATAGAGTCAGAATCTAGAATATAGGTTACTAGAGACTGGGCTGGGGGCAAGCAATGGGGAGTTAATACTTAAATTTCTATTTGAGTTGATTGTAAAGTTTTGGTAATGGATTATGGTAATGGTAGCACAACATTGTGAGAGTAATTAACAGCACTGATTTATACAAATATGAATGTGCTTAGAAGGGGAAATTTTAGGTTGTAAAAATGTTACTAGAATGAAATTTTTTAAAAAATCAGTTGGTCTATATTGCAATTTGAATGGATCTTTTTACCCACGTATGATTTTGTAATATCAAACATTGGCCATTTGGAAAATACTGGTTCACTGATTTACAAAGATCTTTCAAGTGTTGATGTAGTTCATGATGCAAAATAAGTAAATCATACTTGTTAATATCACTACCAATCTTATTTGAAAAGTCTTTAAATATTGGGGAGCAGTCTAGCTTGCTTTGGTGGCACAAGAGTTCCAAAATTCTAATTTTCATTTGAAAGCTTGGATTTTCATCATTGGCAACAATTCTTGTCAGTTTTTTCTTGAATCACTTGCCTACTTTACTCATCTTCAAGAAATTTCCAGATACCCAAGACCGAATAATCAAAGATTTCCAGTCAGTCTTTCAAGCAGTAATAGTGTTTCATGAAAAGAGCTACAAGTTCAACTCAAAACTCAAAAATTGCACAAGTCCTTTTCTTCTGTCGGTAATAGAGCAGAAGTGTTTTATTTGAAAGCTTCCCATTTAGTGAGGCAGAATATTAAAAAGGCAGGTACTACAAGGTAAAGATTTTATAAAATTAACATTTTTACTGCTTCATCAAAGACATTCTTAAGTGAAACATGCACTTTTTTTAACTGTGCGGCAGTAAATAATGCAGTGACAAATTCAGTTTGCTTTTACAGTCTTGTTAAGGTACTAACAGTTTTATTCTCCATTGCTTTTGCAGTGCAAATGTCAATAGAGCAACATCTTAGTATTTTTATGAAATTAGTTTGGCCTTGTAGACCCCCTGAAGGATCTCAGGAACCTCCAAGAGTCCTTGGACCACACACTTTGAAAACCACTTCAGTAAACAATCAACAAATACTAATGATGATGATGGTGTTGAGGATGATGATGATGGCAATGATTTTTAAAAGCACTTCATCTTATTCCCGTTTTCATATCACACCAAAATGAAAGTAGGAATTCTACACTTCTTAACATTTTCAGAAATGAAAATTCTGTAATCTTCCTGGAAATCAAACTCCAATGTATAATTTTTTAGACCCCACAAAATGTTTCTTGCATTAACCATGTAAATATTCCTCTTTCCAATACAGGTAACACTTCATTTTTCTCTTCAACTAGACTTGGAGTATAACCAATCGAGTTTTCTTTTTCTTTCCAGCTAGTTCTACTGGTATGGGTGTAGTGGCTAGTTCTACTGGTATGGGTGTAGACGTTTTCTCTTCTATAATAAAATGCTTAAACAGAATGGTTCAAGTTCGGCGATTTCCAGGAAGAGACAAAGTTGCATATTTCAGAGGAAGTACACCAACACCAACCAAAATCTATCAATGGAACTGTGAGACAAGTCAGCTTTGAAGAATTTACTATAATGGCCCACTAAGCAAGAGCAGCACTCAGAAGCTTCTCCAAATAGGCAAGTTATTTTATTTTGTTATGTATCATTTTGTGTTTTTTTCAGTATGGCTATTGATGAAGTTAAATCAGTCTAAACATCTTTGATATGTGAATTGCTAATGAGCCTTTTCATGCCTTGATATTAAAATAGATTCATAAGCTCAATAAATATTTATTAAATCCTTACTATGCTCCATTCTAGGGACTAGATATACATTGATTAACTGTAAGATTTTGTTACACTAAGAGACACTTCAGAGCTCTTTTGTTTTTATGGTGGAAAAAGAAAAGGCAGTAAATAGGTAGACTTAGAAATAATATGAGAATTTGAGAGTGATCAATGCTACAAAAAAAATAAATAAAATTAGGTGAAGGGATGGAGAGTGACAAGTTGGGAAAAGGGAGGGGGGGTCACTTTAAATAAGAAAGTCATTACTGCGATGTTTTTGGAGCTGAAATGAAAAGGAGCCAGACGTATGAAGATCTGGAATAAGAGTCTTTCAGACAGAAACGATAGAAAGCACAGACGCCCTGAGCTGGGAACTGAAATAAGTCAAGTCTGGCTGAAACATTCTGACTAAAGGGAAGAATTGCACAAAAAGAGCTCACAGCCACAGGCAGAGGGGACAGATTGTGAAGGGAACTGTAGACATGTTGAGGAAAACTGACTTTATTTATAAAATGGTTCCCATTTTGTAAATCCATTTGTCTTTTTAAAAATAGACATGATGATAGTAATACGTTAGGTGTTACAAGACACACAGGGATCAAATCCCAGTTCATTGTATCTTAAGAGGGAAAAAAAAAGGAAAAGTAATATTTATCAAGCATGAGTAACTGCTGAGCATTGAACCAGGCATTTGATCTGGTCTCATTTAATTCAATTTGGGTTGGTTATTTTCTCAGATCTCTAAGCCTTAATGTCTAACCCTATAAAACGGAGAGAGTAATAATACTTATTGTACCTATATTATGTATTATCAGAAGTTACATAAAAAGTAATATATAAATGTTCTTCAATGACTGAATTGCTATTTAAAGTTGTTATCATTATAGGCAAACATATTTCTTTTTTGAATTTTAGATTTGTATGATATTTGTCCTCCCTATTCTAGAATATTCCATATCTGGTGTGGAAGAGACCAATATTCAAAACCTCCTATGATTATCACCAAACCAAAAATAGCTAAGAAGGGGCCAATAAGACATTCCAGAGAGTCAGGCCCTCCAATTTGAGCTCCAATGTGGCCTATGAGCTACATTATTTTACAAGCTCTACCCATTCATATTTTTTTCAATCATTTCAATTTACATATATACCCTTCTAAGCCTATTAGAATCAATTTGCAAAGGGAAAGGCTCTCTGGTTCCTTGGCATCCTTTCACGGACATCAAGCCATTGCTGTCACACATAACACCTGTGAAGTAGTTTCATGAGATCTCATGTTACTGATCAGGAAACTAAGACGATAACAAATCTTTGAAAACTTGGAAAGAACTGATAAGGAGATTAAAACAGCCAAATGAATTAAGCTAGCCAAGAAAGTAGATAAGAAAGGCATTTACAACCAACACAGCGGAACGTTTAACTACATAAGTGCATTCAAATGTTAAAAAAAACCTCCCAAAAAATCACATTTATTAAAATTTCAATTAAAAATTTTTATACAAGCTTTCAATATATATAATTTCATTTACTTATACATTATCCAAACCAGAAGCCAAAAAGTAAATTACAAGTGGAATATAATTGTGTGTTCTGTGAAGTGCCTTAACTTTAAAGCTAACAGCTAGAGTTTCATTGGCTATTGTTATTACTTCTATCAGCTCATTAGGTTTCTGTTACAAACTGTGAACTCATAAGACAAGGACCTTGTCCTTTATATTCACAATCACAGGCTCTAGCAAACTTCTGGGCTTAGAGTAGATGTTCAAGAAAACTTACCAAATGAAAGAAAGATCACTTGCAAACAAATCCTACAATGAATTTTGTAACTCAAAATTCTCTGGGCTCACTCCTTACCTCTGGTATACAAGCTCCTGTGAAACCAAACAAGCCATTGGCATTGTCACTTTTTTGTATTATTAACCTTGCTGTTGTATTTTCTTCAGAAATGCGAGCTCCTCCATATACAGAGACTAGTTTAAGAATGAATAATTCTTCTCCTTCCTCTTCATTGTCATCTCTTGCAGAAATAATGAATGATTTGTTAGTTTCTCCTTGTCTGAACTCCAGATATCCAGAAATAGGGTGTAAGTCATTCTTTGCTGGCATGGCATGAAGTTCATAAATTTCTTCAACAGTCAGTCTCCTCTCATAGGCCCGCACATCCTGCATCAGACCTGTAAATCTGTCGTTGCCATTGATCCCTGCCCCTATTCTCAGTATTCCAGGACCTGAAATCACACATGATTTTAAATGCTACAATATCCACAAGTATCCTGTCCTAAGTTATAAGTTTGATTTGGAAAATGAAACAATTTTAATGAAATATATTACTGGATAACTAAAACTTTGGTATAAGAAGTATAAAATCAAGTAAAGGCTATCTTCTATTAGGAAGAATAACGAAACCATAAACTAATCAATGGGATTTATGATATTTTGTTCTACAGGAATTAGCAACTATCATCAATTTAGATTATATCTTTCAGGTAAATTTTATTAGTCTGTCAAATCACATTTCTGTACAGAAAACAAACTAAACATATAAATGTGTATGTATATGTATATACAGGAATGTCTTTATGTGCGTATGTCTATGTATATGTACATATGTGTGAACATATATGTATTTGGAAAGACATTTCTTCCATGACAATTTTTAATATATTTGCACATCTAAGAACAGAACAATTCAATTCACTCATAATTTCAAATTTTCAGTATTACCTTTCTTTGAAAACTTCAAGACTTGGTCTGTTAGAAATTCATCTTGAGTCAAATAAAGTTATGAGAATTCAGCAAAAAGGTTAATGTGGACTAATTATAGTTCTTTACCCAAACAACTAATGGAATGGTATAGAAATAGAAGTAGTTCTTCCAAGAACATTATATGCAAGTCTTGGAAACTTTTTCACGATGATAATAGTAACATGAAGCCCAACTATGTCACTATATCTCAATTACAATCCTTTTCAGTAATTCACCAGTACTTATTTCTTTTGCTCCTTCTCCAATAGCTAAACTAAGATATATATAGAAGAGAGCTTGGCAGTGATTTTGCAAAAATGTACAAGTATTTCTTATCAATAGCTTCAATGTAGGCAGTTTTACGAGACACTGTCCAGATAGTTCTTTTCAAGAAGTCACACGTACTTCACATTATTATCACTACTGCTTCCATGCCTACTACAGTGGTTCTGTACTGACAATGTGCCTGTCCAGCAAACCAAAACCACTCACTCCCTGGAACTCCAGATCAGGTGCAAAATCCTATGATGTTGTCCTTCCTATTGGATTATCTGCAGCAAATGATACAAGGTCTTCTGATTCTCACAAAACCACATCATGGGTCTTGCCAGCTAGGAGACTATTTAGGATCATTATGTATAAATGAACATTTCTCCTTTCATTCTGTTTCTGTGGTCTACTAGAAAAAAGAATAACCTGAGCACAGTCATCCCTCAGCAGAGGACCTAGGAGTGCATGGCTTGGAAGAGGGACCCACTCGCAAGTCCCAGGGACCACACGCCAATACCAAGGACTTGTGGGTCAGTGGCAGAGACAAACTGTGGCAACACTGAACTGAAGGATTAGACTATTGCAACAGCTTTAAATCTCCAGGAACACATGGGAGATTTGATTATTAAAGCCAACCCCCTTCCCTAACTGCTCAGACACACATCCCATATGCAGGGCAGGCAACACCAACTACACACACAACCTTGGTGCACCAATTGGACCCCACAAGACTCACACCCCCACTCACCACAAAGACAAAGTGGGGGAGAACTGGCTTGAGGGGAATAGGTGGCTCACGGATGCCATATGCTGGTTAGTTAGAGATGGTGTACTTCACAAAGCTCTAGATCTGACAAATTAAAGATAAGGGTTTGAATCAGTCTACATATCATAAAAGAACTTTATCAAGTTAAGCAAATGCCAAGAGGCCAAAAACAACAGAAAATTTTAAAGCATATGAAAAAAACAGATATATGAATAACCCAAACCCAAACACCCATTCAAAAGATCAGAGGAGACACAGTACTTGGAGCAATTAATCAAAGAACTAAAGATGAACAATGAGAGCATGGCACAGGATATAAAGAACATGAAGAAGACCCTAGAAGAGCATAAAGAAGAAATTGCAAGAGTAAATTAAAAAATAGATGATCTTATGGAAATAAAAGAAACTGTTGACCAAATTAAAAAGATTCTGGATACTCATAGTGCAAGACAAGAGGAAGCGGAACACTGAATCAGTGACCTGGAGGACTGACAGAAAGGAAAATGAAAGAACAAAAGAAAGAATGGGGAAAAAAATAAAAAAAAAAATCGAAATGGACCTGAGAGATATGATAGATAATATAAAACATTCAAATATAAGACTCATTGGTGTTCCAGAAGGGGAACAGAAGGGTAAAGGTCTAGGAAGAGGATTCAAAGAAATTGTTGGGGAAAACTTCCCAAATCTTCTAAACACCATAAATACACAAATCATAAATGCCCAGAGAACTCCAAATAGAATAAATCCAAATAAACCCACTCCAAGACTTATTCTGATCACACCATCAAATACAGAAGAGAAGGAGCAAGTTCTGAAAGCAGCAAGAGGAAAGCAATTCACCACATACAAAGGTAATAGCATAAGACTAAGTAATGACTACTCAGCAGCCGCCATGGAGGTGAGAAGGCAGTGGCATGACATATTTAAAATTCTGAAGAGAAAAACTGCCAACCAAGAATTCTTTATCCAGCAAAGCTCTCCTTCAAATTTGAGGGAAAGCTTAAATTTTTCACAAACAAATACTGAGAGAATTTGCTTACAAGAGACCTGCTCTATTTGAGATACTAAAGAGAGCCCTACTGACAGAGAAACAAAGAAAGGAGAGAGAGAGATGGAGAAAGGTTCGGTACAACAGAGATTCAGAATGGGTACGTTAAAGGACATTAAGAGAGAGAGGGAAAAAAATATATCTAACAAACATAAACTAAAGGATAAGATGGCTGATTCAAGAAATGCCTTCACAGCAATAATGTTGAATGTAAATGGATTAAATTCCCCAATTAAAAGATATAGATTGGCAGAATGGATCAAAAAAAAATGAACCATCTATATGTTGCATACAAGAGACTCATCTTAGACACAGGGACATAAAGAAATTGAAAGTGAAAGGATGGAAAAAAAAATTTCCTGCACGCTACAGCCAAAAGAGTAGCAATATAAATCGCAGATAAAATAGACTTTAAATGCAAGGATGTTAGAAGAGATAAAGAAGGCCACTACATACTAATAAAAGGTGAAATTCAACAAGAAGAAATAACAATCATAAATGTTTATGCACCCAATCAAGATGCCACAAAATACATGACAGAAACACTGACAAAACTAAAGGAAGCAATTGATGTTTCCATAATAACTGTGGGAGACTTCAACACATCACTCTCTCCTATAGATAGATCAACTAGACAGAAGACCAATAAGGAAATTGAAAACTTAAACAATCTGATAAATGAATTGGATTTAACAGACATATACAGGACATTACATCCCAAATCACCAGGATACACATTCTTCTCTAGTGCTCACAGAACTTTCTTCAGAACAGACCATATGCTGGGACATAAAAACAAGCCTCAATAAATTTAAAAAAATTGAAATTATTCAAGGCACAGTCTCTGATCACAATGTAATACAATTAGAAATCAATAACTGTCAGAGACTTAGAAAATTCACAAATACCTGGAGGTTAAACAACACGCTCCTAAGCAATCAGTGGGTTAAAGAAGAAATAGCAAGAGAAATTGCTAAACGCACAGACACAAATGAAAATGAGAACACAACATACCAAACCTATGGGATGCATCAAAAGCAGTACTGAGGGGGAAATTTATAGGACTAAATGCATACATTAAAAAGGAAGAAAGGGCCAAAATCAAAGAACTAATGGATCAACGGAAGAAGCTAGAAAATGAACAGCAAACCAATCCTAAACCAAGTAGAAGAAAAGAAATAACACGGATTAAAGCAGAAATAAATGACATAGAGAACAACAACAACAACAAAAAAAAAAAAACAATAGAGAGGATAAATAACACCAAAAGTTATTTCTTTGAGAAGAGCAACAAGATTGACAAGCCCCTGAATAGACTGACAAAATCAAAAAAAGAGAAGACTCATATAAACAAGATAATGAATGAGAAAGGTGACAATCCTGCAGATCCCGAAGAAATTAAAAAAAATATAAGAGGATACTATGAACAACTGTATGGCAACAAACTGGATAATGTAGAGGAAATGGACAATTACCTGGAAACATATGAACAACCTAGACTGACTAGAGAAGAAATAGAAGACCTCAACCAACCAATCACAAGTAAAGAGATCCAATCTATCATCAAAAAGCTTCCCACAAATAAATGCCCAGACGGCTTCACAGGGGAATTCTATCAAACTTCCCAAAAAGAACTGACATCAATCTTACTTAAAACTCTTTCAAAACAATGAAGGAAATAGAACACTACCTAACTCATTTTATGAAGCTAGCATCAATCGAATACCAAAACAAGGCAAAGATGCTACAAAAAAGGAAAACTACAGGCCTATCTCCCCAATGAATATAGACACAAAAATTCTCAACAAAATAACTTGCAAATCAAATCCAAAGACGCATTTAAAAAATCATACACCATGACCAAGTGGGGTTCATTCCAGGCATGCAAGGATGGTTCAGCTAAGAAAATCAATCACTGTATTACAACACATTAACAAATCAAAAGAGAAAAGTCAAATGATCATCTCAATAGATGCTGAAAAAGCATTTGACAAAATCCAACATTCCTTTTTTGATAAAAACACTTCAAAAGGTAGGAATTGAAGGAAATTTCCTCAATATGATAAAGAGCATATATGAAAAACCCACAGCCAGCATAGTACTCAATGGTGAGAACCTGGAAGCCTTCCCTCTAAGATTAGGAACAAGACAAGGATGCCCACTGTCACCAATGTTATTCAACATTGTGCTGGAAGTGCTAGCCAGGGCAATCCGGCAAGACAAAGAAATAAAAGGCATCCAAATTGGAAAGGAAGAAGTAAAACTGTCATTGTTTGCAGATGATATTATCTTATATCTAGAAAACCCTGAGGTATCGACAATATAGCTACTAGAGCTAATAAACAAATTTAGCAAAGTAGCAAGATACAAGATTAATGCACATAAGTCAGTAATGTTTCTATATGCTAGAAATGAACAAATTGAAGAGACACTCAAGAAAAAGATACCATTTTAAACAGCAACTAAAAAAATCAAGTACCTAGGAATAAACTTAACCAAAGATGTAAAAGACCAACAAAAAGAAAACTACTTAACTCTACTAAAAGAAATAGAAGGGGACCTTAAAAGATGGAAAAATATTCCATGTTCATGGATAGGAAGGCTAAATGTCATTAAGATGTCAATTCTACCCAAACTCATCTACATATTCAATGCAATCCCAATCAAAATTCCAACAACCTAATTTGCAGACTTGGAAAAGCTAGTTATCAAATTTATTTGGAAAGGGAAGATGCCTCAAATTGCTAAAGACACTCTGAAAAAGAAAAATGAAATGGGAAGACTTACACTCCCTGATTTTGACGCTTATTATACAGCCACATTGTCAAAACAGCATGGCACTAGCACAAAGATAGACATATTGATCAATGGAATCAAAGTGATAATTTGGAGATAGACCCGCAAATTATGGCCGACTGATCTTTGATAAGGCCCCCAAAGCCACTGAATTGGGACATAGTCTTTTCAACAAATGGGTCTGGGAGAGTTGGATATCCATATCCAAAAGAATGAAAGAGGATCATTCCGGCAAAATGGCAGACTGGTGAGCTGTATGTTTTAGTTACTCCTCCAGGAAAGTAGGTAGAAAGCCAAGAACTGCGTGGACTGGACACCACAGAGCAATCTGCCTTTGGGCATACTTCATACAACACTCATGAAAACGTAGAACTGCTGAGATCAGTGAAATCTGTAAGTTTTTGCGGTCAGGGGACCCGCGCCCCTCCCTGCCAGGCTCAGCCCCGGGGGAGGAGGGGCTGTCAGCTCCGGGAAGGAGAAGGGAGAACTGCAGTGGCAGCCCTTATCGGAAACTCATTCTACTGATTCAAACTCCAACCATAGATAGACTGAGACCAGACACCAGAGAATCTGAGAGCAGCCAGCCCAGCAGAGAGGAGACAGGCATAGAAAAAAAACAACACGAAAAACTCCAAAATAAAAGCGGAGGATTTTTGGAGTTCTGGTGAACATAGAAAGGGGAAGGGCCCTGAGGCGCATATGCAAATCCTGAAGAAAAGCTGATCTCTCTGCCCTGTGGACCTTTCCTTAATGGCCCTGGCTGCTTTGTCTCTTAGCATTTCAATAACCCATTAGATCTCTGAGGACGGCCCGTTTTTTTTTTTGTTTTTTTTTTTTTTAATCCTTTTTTTTCTTTTTCTAAAACAATTAAGAAGCCCAATACAGAAAGCTTCAAAGACTTGCTATTTGGGCAGGTCAAGTCAAGAGCAGAACTAGGAGAGCTCTGAGACAAAACGCAATAATCCAGTGGCTGAGAAAATTCACTAAACACCACAACTTCCCAAGAAAAGGGGGGTGTCCGCTCACAGCCATCATCCTGGTGGACAGGAAACACTCCTGCCCATCGCCAGCCCCATAGACCAGAACTGCCCCAGACAACCCAGTGTGAGGGAAGTGCTTCAAATAACAGGCACACACCACAAAACTGGGCGTGGACATTAGCCTTCCCTGCAACCTCAGCTGAATGTCCCAGAGCTGGGAAGGTAGAGCAGTGTGAATTAACAAAGCCCCATTCAGCCATCATTTCAGCAGACTGGGAGCCTCCCTACACAGCCCAGCAGCCCAGAACTGCCCTGGGGGGACGGCACTCACCTGTGACATAGCACAGTCATCCCTCAACAGAGGACCCGGGGTACACGGCCTGGAAGAGGGGCCCACTTGCAAGTCTCAGGAGCCATACGCCACTACCAAGGACTTGTGGGTCAGTGGCAGAGACAAACTGTGGCAGGACTGAACTGAAGGATTAGACTATTGCAGCAGCTTTAAAACTCTAGGATCACCAGGGAGATTTGATTGTTAGAGCCAGCCCCCCCTCCCTGACTGCCCAGAAACACGCCCCATATACAGGGCAGGCAACACCAACTACACACGCAAGCTTGGTACACCAATTGGACCCCACAAGACTCACTCCCCCACTCACCAAAAAGGCTAAGCAGGGGAGAACTGGCTTGTGGAGAACAGGTGGCTCGTGGACGCCACCTGCTGGTTAGTTAGAGAAAGTGTACTCCACGAAGCTGTAGATCTGATAAATTAGAGATAAGGACTTCAATTGGTCAACAAATCCTAAAAGAACCCTATCAAGTTCAGCAAATGCCACGAGGCCAAAAACAACAGAAAATTATAAAGCATATGAAAAAACCAGACAATGTGGATAACCCAAGCTCAAGCACCCAAATCAAAAGACCAGAAGAGACACAGCACCTAGAGCAGCTACTCAAAGAACTAAAGATGAACAATGAGACCATAGTACGGGAGATAAAGGAAATCAAGAAGACCCTAGAAGAGCATAAAGAAGACATTGCAAGACTAAATAAAAAAATGGATGATCTTATGGAAATTAAAGAAACTGTTGACCAAATTCAAAAGATTCTGGACACTCATACTACAAGACTAGAGGAAGTTGAACAACGAATCAGTGACCTCGAAGATGACAGAATGGAAAATGAAAGCATAAAAGAAAGAATGGGGAAAAAAATTGAAAAAATCGAAATGGACCTCAGGGATATGATAGATAATATGAAACGTCCAAATATAAGACTCATTGGTGTCCCAGAAGGGGAAGAAAAGGGTAAAGGTCTAGGAAGAGTATTCAAAGAAATTGTTGGGGAAAACTTCCCAAATCTTCTAAACAACATAAATACACAAATCATAAATGCTCAGCGAACTCCAAATAGAATAAATCCAAATAAACCCACTCTGAGACATATACTGATCACACTATCAAACACAGAAGAGAAGGAGCAAGTTCTGAAAGCAGCAAGAGAAAAGCAATTCACCACATACAAAGGAAACAGCATAAGACTAAGTAGTGACTACTCAGCAGCCACCATGGAGGCGAGAAAGCAGTGGCACGATATATTTAAAATTCTGAGTGAGAAAAATTTCCAGCCAAGAATACTTTATCCAGCAAAGCTCTCCTTCAAATTTGAGGGAGAGCTTAAATTTTTCACAGACAAACAAATGCTGAGAGAATTTGCTAACAAGAGACCTGCCCTACTGGAGATACTCAAGGGAGCCCTACAGACAGAGAAACAAAGAAAGGACAGAGAGACTTGGAGAAAGGTTCAGTACTAAAGAGATTCGGTATGGGTACAATAAAGGATATTAATAGACAGAGGGGAAAAATATGACAAACATAAACCAAAGGATAAGATGGCTGATTCAAGAAATGCCTTCACGGTTATAACGTTCAATGTAAATGGATTAAACTCCCCAATTAAAAGATATAGATTCGCAGAATGGATCAAAAAAAATGAACCATCAATATGTTGCATACAAGAGACTCATCTTAGACACAGGGACACAAAGAAACTGAAAGTGAAAGGATGGAAAAAAGTATTTCATGCAAGCTACAGCCAAAAGAAAGCAGGTGTAGCAATATTAATCTCAGATAAAATAGACTTCAAATGCAGGGATGTTTTGAGAGACAAAGAAGGCCACTACGTACTAATAAAAGGGGCAATTCAGCAAGAAGAAATAACAATCGTAAATGTCTATGCACCCAACCAAGGTGCCACAAAATACATGAGAGAAACACTGGCAAAACTAAAGGAAGCAATTGATGTTTCCACAATAATTGTGGGAGACTTCAACACATCACTCTCTCCTATAGATAGATCAACCAGACAGAAGACCAATAAGGAAATTGAAAACCTAAACAATCTGATAAATGAATTAGATTTAACAGACATATACAGGACATTACATCCCAAATCACCAGGATACACATACTTTTCTAGTGCTCATGGAACTTTCTCCAGAATAGATCATATGCTGGGACATAAAACAAGCCTCAATAAATTTAAAAAGATTGAAATTATTCAAAGCACATTCTCTGACCACAATGGAATACAATTAGAAGTCAATAACCATCAGAGACTTAGAAAATTCACAAATACCTGGAGGTTAAACAACACACTCCTAAACAATCAGTGGGTTAAAGAAGAAATAGCAAGAGAAATTGCTAAATATATAGAGACGAATGAAAATGTGAACACAACATACCAAAACCTATGGGATGCAGCAAAAGCAGTGCTAAGGGGGAAATTTATAGCACTAAATGCATATATTAAAAAGGAAGAAAGAGCCAAAATCAAAGAACTAATGGATCAACTGAAGAAGCTAGAAAATGAACAGCAAACCAATCCTAAACCAAATACAAGAAAAGAAATAACAAGGATTAAAGCAGAAATAAATGACATAGAGAACAAAAAAACAATAGAGAGGATAAATATCACCAAAAGTTGGTTCTTTGAGAAGATCAACAAGATTGACAAGCCCCTAGCTAGACTGACAAAATCAAAAAGAGAGAAGACCCATATAAACAAAATAATGAACGAAAAAGGTGACATAACTGCAGATCCTGAAGAAATTAAAAAAATTATAAGAGGATACTATGAACAACTGTATGGCAACAAATTGGATAATGTAGAGGAAATGGACAATTTCCTGGAAACATATGAACAACCTAGACTGACCAGAGAAGAAACAGAAGACCTCAACCAACCCATCACAAGCAAAGAGATCCAATCAGTCATCAAAAATCTTCCCACAAATAAATGCCCAGGGCCAGATGGCTTCACAGGGGAATTCTACCAAACTTTCCAGAAAGAACTGACACCAATCTTACTCAAACTCTTTCAAAACATTGAAGAAAATGGAACACTACCTAACTCATTTTATGAAGCTAACATCAATCTAATACCAAAACCAGGCAAAGATGTTACAAAAAAGGAAAACTACCGGCCAATCTCCCTAATGAATATAGATGCAAAAATCCTCAACAAAATACGTGCAAATTGAATCCAAAGACACATTAAAAAAAATCATACACCATGACCAAGTGGGGTTTATTCCAGGCATGCAAGGATGGTTCAACATAAGAAAATCAATCAATGTATTACAACACATTAACAAGTCAAAAGGGAAAAATCAATTGATCATCTCAATAGATGCTGAAAAAGCATTTGACAAAATCCAACATCCCTTTTTGATAAAAACACTTCAAAAGGTAGGAATTGAAGGAAACTTCCTCAACATGATGAAGAGCATATATGAAAAACCCACAGCCAGCATAGTACTTAATGGTGAGAGACTGAAAGCCTTCCCTCTAAGATCAGGAACAAGACAAGGATGCCCACTATCACCACTGTTATTCAACATTGTGCTGGAAGTGCTAGCCAGGGCAATCCAGCAAGACAAAGAAATAAAAGGCATCCAAATTGGAAAAGAAGTAAAACTGTCATTGTTTGCAGATGATATGATCTTATATCTAGAAAACCCTGAGAAATCGATGATACAGCTACTAGAGCTAATAAATTTAGCAAAGTAGCGGGATACAAGATTAATGCACATAAGTCAGTAATGTTTCTATATGCTAGAAATGAACAAACTGAAGAGACACTCAAGAAAAAGATACCATTTTCAATAGCAACTAAAAAAATCAAGAACCTAGGAATAAACTTAACCAAAGATGTAAAAGACCTATACAAAGAAAACTACATAACTCTACTAAAAGAAATAGAAGGGGACCTTAAAAGATGGAAAAATATTCCATGTTCATGGATAGGAAGGCTAAATGTCATTAAGATGTCAATTCTACCCAAACTCATCTACAGATTCAATGCAATCCCAATCAAAATTCCAACAACCTACTTTGCAGACTTGGAAAAGCTAGTTATCAAATTTATTTGGAAAGGGAAGATGCCTCGAATTGCTAAACACACTCTAAAAAAGAAAAACGAAGTGGGAGGACTTACACTCCCTGACTTTGAAGCTTATTATAAAGCCACAGTTGCCAAAATAGCATGGTACTGGCACAAAGATAGACATATAGATCAATGGAATCGAATTGAGACTTCGGAGACAGACCTTCAGATCTATGGCCGACTGATCTTTGATAAGGCCCCCAAAGTCACTGAACTGAGTCATAATGGTCTTTTCAACAAATGGGGCTGGGAGAGTTGGATATCCATATCCAAAAGAATGAATGAGGACCCCTACCTCACCCCCTACACAAAAATTAACTCAAAATGGACCAAAGATCTCAATATAAAAGAAAGTACCATAAAACTCCTAGAAGATAATGTAGGAAAACATCTTCAAGACCTTGTATTAGGCAGCCACTTCCTAAACTTTACACCCAAAGCACAAGCAACAAAAGAGAAAATAGATAAATGGGAACTCCTCAAGCATAGAAGTTTCTGCACCTCAAAGGAATTTCTCAAAAAGGTAAAGAGGCAGCCAACTTAATGGGAAAAAATTTTTGGAAACCATGTATCTGACAAAAGACTGATATCTTGCATATATAAAGAAATCCTACAACTCAATGACAATAGTACAGTCGGCCCAATTATAAAATGGGCAAAAGATATGAAAAGACAGTTCTCTGAAGAGCAAATACAAATGGCCAAGAAACACATGAAAAAATGTTCAGCTTCACTAGCTATTAGAGAGATGCAAATTAAGACCACAATGTGATACCATCTAACACCGGTTAGAATGGCTGCCATTAAACAAACAGGAAACTACAAATGCTGGAGGGGATGTGGAGAAATTGGAACTCTTATTCACTGTTGGTGGGACTGTATAATGTTTCAGCCACTCTGGAAGTCAGTCTGGCAGTTCCTTAGAAAACTAGATATAGAGTTACTATTCGATCCAGCGATTGCACTTCTCGGCATATACCCGGAAGATCGGAAAGCAGTGACATGAACAGATATCTGCACGCCAATGTTCATAGCAGCATTATTCACAATTGCCAAAAGATGGAAACAACCCAAATGTCCTTCAACAGATGAGTGGATAAATAAAATGTGGTATATACACACGATGGAATACTACGCGGCATTAAGAAGGAAAGATCTCGTGAAACATATGACAACATGGATGAACCTTGAGGACATAATGCTAAGTGAAATAAGCCAGGCACAAAAAGAGAAATATTATATGCTACCACTAATGTGAACTTTGAAAAATGTAAAACAAATGGCTTATAATGTAGAATGTAGGGGAACTAGCAATAGAACAATAATCCAAGAAGAACAGATAAGCTATTTAATGTTCTGGGGATGCCCAGGAATGACTATGGTCTGTTAATTTCTGATGGATATAGTAGGAGCAAGTTCACAGAAATGTTGCTATATTAGGTAACTTTCTTGGGGTAAAGTAGGAACATGTTGGAAGTTAAGCAGTTATCTTAGGTTAGTTGTCTTTTTCTTACTCCCTTGTTATGGTCTCTTTGAAATGTTCTTTTATTGTATGTTTGTTTTCTTTTTAACTTTTTTTTCATACAGTTGATTTAAAAAAGAAGGGAAAGTTAAAAAAAAAAAAAAAAAAAAGGAAAAAAGAAAGATGTAGTGCCCCCTTGAGGAGCCTGTGTAGAATGCAGGGGTATTCGCCTACCCCACCTCCATGGTTGCTAACATGACCACAGACATAGGGGACTGGTGGTTGGATGGGTTGGGCCCTCTACCAGAGGTTTTACCCTTGGGAAGACGGTTGCTGCAAAGGAGAGGCTAGGCCTCCCTATGGTTGTGCCTAAGAGCCTCCTCCCGAATGCCTCTTTGTTGCTCAGATGTGGCCCTGTCTCTCTAGCTAAGCCAACTTGAAAGGTGAAATCACTGCCCTCCCCCCTACGTGGGATCAGACACCCAGGGGAGTGAATCTCCCTGGCAACGTGGAATATGACTCCCGAGGAGGAATGTAGACCTGGCATCGTGGGACAGAGAACATCTTCTTGACCAAAAGGGGGATGTGAAAGGAAATGAAATAAGCTTCAGTGGCAGAGAGAATCCAAAAGGAGCCTAGAGGTCACTCTGGTGGGCACTCTTATGCACACTTTAGACAACCCTTTTTAGGTTCTAAAGAATTGGGGTAGCTTGTGGTGGATACCTGAAACTATCAAACTACAACCCAGAACCCATGAATCTCGAAGACAGTTGTATAAAAATGTAGCTTATGAGGGGTGACAAGGGGATTGGGAAAGCCATAAGGACCACACTCCACTTCGTCTAGTTTATGGATGGATGAGAAGAAAAATAGGGGAAGGAAACAAACAGACAAAGGTACCCAGTGTTCTTTTTTACTTCAATTGCTCTTTTTCACTCTAATTATTATTCTTGTTATTCTTGTGTGTGTGCTAATGAAGGTGTCAGGGATTGATTTGGGTGATGAATGTACAACTATGTAATGGTACTGTGAACAATCGAAAGTACGATTTGTTTTGTATGACTGCGTGGTATATGAATATATCTCAATAAAATGAAGATTAAAAAAAAAAAAAAAAAAAAGACATAATGTTGAGCAAAATAAGCCAGGCACAAAAAGAGAGATATTGTATGTTACCACTAATGTGAATTCTGTGAAAAATGTACAATGTTTTATACTGTAGAATGTAGGGGACCTAGAGATACCAATTAGTGGAGGGGGAATGATAATCTAATAAGAACAGACAAACTATGGAGGGTAATCTCAATGTTATGGGAATGCTCAGGAATGATTATGGTTTGTAAACTTTCTTGGATATAGTAAGATCATGTTGGAAGCAATAGAGTTATTTTAGGTTTTTTTTTTCTCTTATTCCTTTGTTTTCTTAGGGGTTGTTAATTTTCTTGGGGTATGGTAGGAACATGTTGGAAGCAATGTAGTTATTTTAGATTATTTGTTTTTCTTACTCCTCTGTTTGGACATGGTTTATTAATTTTCTTGGGGTATGGTAGGAACATATTGGAGGCAAAGTAGTTATTTTAGGTTATTTGTTTTCCTTAATCCATTGCTTTGTTTGAAATGTTATGGGGTTTTTTTGGTTGTTGTTTGCCTGTTTGTTTTTAATTTTTTGATAAACAAAGTTAAAAAATTGAAAAAAAATCAGTAGAAAAATGGGAGTAAAAACTAAATGACAAATAGGGTGGGATGGGGGGATGGTTTGGGTATTCTCTTTTCACTTTTATTTTTTATTATTATTCTGATTCTTTCTGATGTAAGGAAAATGTTCAGAAATAGATTGTGGTGATGAACGCATAACTATATGATCATACTGTGAACAGTTGATTGTATACCATGGATGACTGTATGGTTTGTGAATATATTTCAATAAAACTGAATAAAAAAAAAAAAATGAAAGAGGACATTTACCTCACACCCTACACAAAAATTAACTCAAAATGGATCAAAGACCTCAGTATAAAAGACAGTACCATAAAACTCCTAGAAGATAATGTAGGAAAACATCTTCAAGACCTTGTATTAGGCGGCCACTTCCTAGACTTTACACCCAAAGCACAAGCAACAAAAGAGAAAATAGATAAATGGGAACTCCTCAAGCTTAGAAGTTTCTGCACCTCAAAGGAATTTCTCAAAAAGGTAAAAAGGCAGCCAACTCAATGGGAAAAAATTTTTGGAAACCATGTATCTAACAGAAGACTGATATCTTGCATATATAAAGAAATCCTACAACTCAATGACAATAGTACAGACAGCCCAATTATAAAATGGGCAAAGGATATGAAAAGACAGTTTTCTGAAGAGGAAATACAAATGGCCAAGAAACACATGAAAAAATGTTCAGCTTCACTAGCTATTAGAGAGATGCAAATTAAGACCACAATGAGATACCATCTAACACCGGTTAGAATGGCTGCCATTAAACAAACAGGAGACTACAAATGCTGGAGGGGATGTGGAGAAATTGGAACTCTTATTCATTGTTGGTGGGACTGTATAATGGTTCAGCCACTCTGGAAGTCTGTCTGGCAGTTCCTTAGAAAACTAGATATAGAGTTACCATTCGATCCAGCGATTGCACTTCTCGGTATATACCCGGAAGGTTGGAAAGCAGTGACACGAACAGATATCTGCAAGCCAATGTTCATAGCAGCATTATTCACAATTGCCAAGAGATGGAAACAACCCAAATGTCCTTCAACAGATGAGTGGATAAATAAAATGTGGTATATACACACGATGGACTACTACACGGCATTAAGAAGGAACGATCTCGTGAAACATATGACAACATGGATGAACCTTGAAGACATAATGCTGAGCAAAATAAGCCAGGCACAAAAAGAGAAATATTACATGCTACCACTAATGTGAACATTGAAAAATGTAAAACACATGGTTTATAATGTAGAACATAGGGGAACTAGTGATAGAGAGCAATTAAGGAAGGCGAAATGATAACCCAATAAGAACAGATAAGCTATCGTAGGTAAATTTAATGTTCTGGGGAAGCCAAGGAATGAATATGGTCTGTTAATTTCTGATGGGTATGGTGGGAACAAGTTCTCAGAAATGTTGCTTTATTAGGTTATTTTCTTGGGGTAGAGTAGGAACATGTTGGAATTTAAGTAGTTATCTTAGGTTAGTTGTCTTTTCCTTACTCCCTTGTTACAGTTTGTTTGAAATGTTTTTTTTTTATTGTATGTTTTTTTTTTAATTTTTTTTTGATATAGTTGATTTAAAAAAAAAGAGTTAGTTAAAAAAAAATAATGAAAAAAATATGCAGAGCTCCCTTGAGGAGCTGGAGAAAAAAAAAAGAAAGAAAAAGAAGAAGAACCTGAAGAACCCATGAATCTTGAAGATGATTGTATAAAAATGTAGCTTATGAGGGGTGACAATGTGATACAGCTTATGAGGGAAAGCTTTGTGGACCACAGTCCCCCTTGTCCAGTGTATGGATGGATGAACAGAAAATTGGAGGCAAAAAAAAAAAAAAAAAAGCACCCAGTATTTTTTTACTTTAATTGTTCTTTTTCACTTTAATTTTTATTCTCATTATTTTTGTGTGTGTGGTAATGAAAATGTTCAAAAATTAATTTTGGAGATGAACACACAACTATATAATGGTACTGTGAACAACTGAATGTACGCTTTGTATGACTGCATGATATGTGAATATATCTCAATAAAAATGAATTTAAAAAAAAGAAGAAGAACCTGGGAGTCAAAGGCTTAGATTCAGGTCATATCTCCTTTACTGCTTGGCTATGTCATCCTGCGCAATTTACTTACTGGCTTTGAACTCTATTTCTTTATCCATATAATATTTAATACATAGGAATATTGTAAAGTCCAAATGAACCAATGTATGGAAAATGCCTCATAAATGTAAAACACAACACAAATCTGAGGCATTCTAATCCATTGTTTCTATGTCTAATTCTCTGGAACAAACATCCCAGTTTCTCTGATTTTAGTGTCAACTACTTTAGTCACAATGAAAAAAGATTCAAAATAAAAAGATTATAAAGTTGCCAATATGTTATAGTGATTCCTTCAAAATGGAGGGAATATAGTAACTTTTACTTTGCTTTTTAATACTATCATGTACTTTTCAAATTTCATGGAATAAATGTGTTATTTTGACAATAAAAGAGAAAATAGAGTGAAAAATATATTTTACATACATAAAATTTTAATAATATAATTAAAGTTTACAGCTGTATTCCTTGAATGATGGTATTGTGAATGATTTTTATTTTTTGTTTTACATGTATACTTTTAAATTTTTCTATAGTGACCATAAATTTATCTCTTTAAAAATACTCTTTTTTGAGACCACAATGAGATACCACAACCAGAATGGCAAAAATGAAAGATAGGAAATGCCAAGTCTTAGTGAATATGTGGAAAAAGTGGAACTGTCATATACTAGTGGTGAGAGGATAAATTGGTTCAACTATTTTGGAAAACTATTAGGCAGTATCTTTTAAAACTGAATATATGCATACTCTAAGACTCAGCAATCCCACTGCTAGGTATACACTCAGCAGAAATGTGGACAGGCATACGTTCATAAAAAACATGTATAAGAATGTTCATGGGAGCACTATATGCAATAGCTAAAAACTGGACACAATCCAAATGACATTTGGAAGTAGCATGAATAAATAAATTGTGATAGTTACATATTTAGAATCCTATATAGAGATGAGAGTGACAGATCTACAACAGGCAAAAATATGGATAAGCAAAATACGGAATAAAAGAAGCAAACACAAGTGTACATACTGCTCAATTCTATTTACATAAAGAAAAAAAAAACAGGAAAGCTAATCTTACTTTCTTATAAAAGAAGACAACAGGCACCCTTGATGGACAAAGTGGGTTAGAAATTGCAGGAACTGCAAAGGGGCTTTCGGGGGTTCTTGAAAACTCTGTTTCTGGATCTGGGTGCTGGTTATGTGGGTCCTAAAACCGATGAATTTTAAGTTTTTAAAATTTCATCTCACTGCACACTTACAATATATACATTTTTATATTGTATGATATATTTCAATAACAGCTTTTAAAAATCTATACATACTTTTAAATTTTTCTTCAAAATATAAGTTCTTAGCAGTGAGCCAAAGGGGGGGGGGGGAGCTGTCACTTCCCCCAATCTTCTCCATTCTCATTCTACAGCCACTACCATCACTAAAGGAATCAGTTTTAACAGATGTATGTATGTATTCACACAGTCAGAGGTGAATAATTTAATTCCCTGGAGTGCTCTAAGCCTGTCCTTGAGGTTGAAATCAGTAAAGATATGTGTCTTGTTTCTTTTGCCCATCATTGTTTCTGCTGGAAAAAAATAATTCATTGAGATGCCTAATGTAGGTAATTCAGAAGGGAAATATTTCATTAAGCTATAATCATATTGCTCTGTTCTACTTTGTTACTAGATATAAAATAGAATGAGAGCATAGAATGACTGGGAGGGAACGGGTGATCATAGTGGAGGTAATCAACATTTGTAAATTTGTTAAAAAAACAGCATAAGACCCAGCAACAAAGATTACATTTAACTCTTCAAAGCACTCCACAGAATTTACAGATTTACCTCTTGATTTTATAAACCTTGTATAACTTTTTTTACATGATTTTTCTATCTTATCTTCCTCACCAACCTTACACCCACTGCCCTACACCTCCAGCAATACTTAACTACTAGCAGATCCCCACGTACAATACGCTATTTCACATTTCTACACTTTTGCTCTTTTCTCTGCCTGAAATGTCATCCCTCATCCCTCCTATTCCCCACAAGAGGTATAAATGTTTATCCTCTAGAATTCTTTCCTTTCTTCCTACAGTGTATTGAAGTGATGTTTGTACTCCTCTCCCACAGAGCTTAGGTTTCTCAAGAGCAAAGGCTTTGCCTGATTCATTTCTGCAACATTTAGTACAGAACTCACCATGGTCTTTGTAGACTATAGTTTTAAGGAAATTAAACCAACACACAAGCAGAGTTTTTAAATACTTGTGAGTGTTTTTTAAAATTGAAAACAGGGTCCTAGTTGTAAAGATTATACTTACCATCAGTAATGGCTTCTCCTTTCAGACTCCTGATTCCTCTGGGCATTGCGTTTCCATCAAGGTAGAATTCAATTATGCCATCATCCAGGATAATTAGAAAATGAAGCCAAACATTTTCTTCTAAATATTTCATGACTGTTGTCTTGGCAATATATGTAACATTGGAACCCAAGGTTTTGTAATGAAGGGAAAGAGTCAAATGGGATTCATTTGTTTGAATTTTTACCCCATAGTACATGCTTCCATTGCCATCATCCTTTGCTATAACAAATCCATTCGTGTTGACATTAGGCATTACCCAAGCTGAAAATGTAAAGCTGGTAATTGTGTTGTTTCTGGAGGTACAGTATTTGGGGCTAATACTCCCAAATGCACCCTCTAAACCACTGAAGTACAAAGCATCTGTTCCACTATGGTGATGCCGCATGTGTGGTTGTAAAACCACAGTGCTGGGGAAAACTGCAACCAGTAAAAAATCTATTATTGGAGGCAACCCAGCAATGGATTCACTGGACAGTATTTCCCAGCCAACTCGTACATCACCAAAGACACCCTGTTGCCTCAAAACAGTGAAGATGGTAATATAAGACATATCATCTTCTGAGAGAACATCTTCTGCCACTTCTCTCTCTAAACACTCTGGATCCAAGAAGAAAACTCCAGAAGGATCATCATTGAATGGAATCATTACTGTTACCTGGAGATTGGTTTCTGCTAGCTGAACCCCAGGACCCAGGGACCCACCTGTGATTAAATAAAAAATTATTATTATAAAGAGTGAGAAACCAGAATTTTAATTACTTTCTAGTATAAGACAAAGAAAAAGGAATTTGTTTAGAAGACAAACTTCTGTTTAAAATATTTAATTCATTGATCACTCAACAATAGTGTCACTATCTGGTTTTCACCATATTTTCAGAGGCATAATAAAAAATAATATTGGTTCAGTGTAACCTCATTAATAGCCAGTCAAGCCTGAAAAGAGGATATGAACTAGGAAGATTTAATTCTTTTGCTTAAAAGCAAAAGCAATGGGAAAATTGATTGCTTAAACTAAGCTTTAAGGTACCATGAATCTGTACTTCTTATTTTCCATTAATGTTTAACTGGAGACACTGTAGCGGGTGGGGGAAAAGTCCATCTACAGGTCTGAGAATGGATGCGAAAGCCTCCATGAAAATGAACCAAGCTAAGACCACAAATTTGAACATTCAAAAATAACGTTTTATCAAGAAGGATATTTTGACATTTTAAATCAGGCAATTAAGATACACTTACTTCTTCATCAATTGCATGTGGCACACAGCTCTAATTACTTAAGTATAAAATACAAAAGTTTGGTGGTAAAATTAAAAAGAAGCAAAAGTACAGTACCTGAAATGTTTACAAGTTTTAGAATATAAAATTCATTGAATTCAGGAATTTTATCTGGAAAAGCATGGAGAATTAGAGGTTTGGCTCCTTCTCCATCCATGAAGTTAACCATTCCTGAAGTTTCATAGAACTCGTGTCCAGGTTCCAAAGCAGAATCATTCTGAAACAGCTGCCAAGCCACAGAAACATTGCCAAAGTGTCCCCGGTGCCTCAAAATCCTACATAATAAATTAAATTATTTTTATGAAAAATGTGTAAGTGGTGACTCGAACTCCAATGACAGCTTTCTATGCTGTATCAGAAGTATACTTTTTCTATGTATCATCCTTAATATAAACCAAACCAGCCAGTCCTACAATGCAATCATGAAGTATCTCATGGAAAGGAAATAATAATAAAAAGAAGCAGTCTTAAAAGTCATTGTCTTCCTGTGTTTTAAAATTTCAACTTCCATGTGAGACCACGGGAAGAGATGTTTATTTGGTTCAGGATCTATATTTTTCTAAACAATTTTAACTTGTACAGTCAGTTTGTTCAAATACCATAATTACATGGAACTTTGAATAGGAAGTGAGATCTGGTAGGTTTGTACAGGTTAGTGTGAAATAGCGACACATCCCACAGTAATTCGGGCAGAGAATAAAAATATATATGCAGGGCCACCCTGAGGAGCTGGGGGAAAATGCAGAAGTTTTGGACTTCCTCACCTGGGTTGATGCTTATGTTCTCACAAACATTGAGGACTGATGGTTTGGTATGCTGAGGCCTCTATCTTGGGGCTTGCCCTTATGAAGCTCGTCACAGCAACGGAGAGGCTAAACCTGCATATAATTGTGCCTAAGAGTCTCCCCCTGAGTACCTCTTTGTTGCTCAAATGTGGCCCTCTCTCTCTAGCTAAGCCAACTCAGTAGGTGAACATGCTGCCCTCCCCCTCTACGTGGAACCTGACTCCCAGGGGTGTCAATCTCCCTGGCAAAGCAGGATATGACTCCCAGGGATGAACCTGGACCTGGCATCATGGGATTGACAACATCTTCTTGACCAAAAGGGCAAGCAAAATGAAACAAAATAAAATTTCAGTGGCTGAGAGGTTACAAATGGAGTCAAGAGGTCACTCCAGTGGATTTCTTATGCACTATATAGATATCCTTTTTTAGGTTTTAGTGTATTGGAATAGCTAAAAGTAAACATCTGCCACTATCAAACTCCAACCCAGTAGCCTTGACTCTTGAAGATGATTGTATAACTATGTAGCTTATAAGGGGTGACAGTGTGATTGTGAAAACCTTGTGGATCACACTCCTTTTATCCAGTGTATGGGTGGAAGAGTAGAAAAATGGGGACAAAAACTAAATGAAAAATAAGGTGGGATGGGGGGAATGATTTGGGTGTTCTTTTTTAATTTTATTTTTTATTCTTATTTTTATTCTTTCTGGTATAAGGAAAGTGTTCAAAAATAGATTGGGGTGATGAATGCACAACTATATGACGATACTGTGAACAGCTAATTGTACACCACAGATGATTGTATGATATGTGAATATATCTCAATAAAACTGAATTTTAAAAAAAAAAGTTATTATCTTCAAAATCTAAACTGAAAGAAAAATTCTAAGTCCAATCCAAAAATATTTAGATGAGAATTAACAAAAGTTCTTCAAAAACAAAATCCAGGGTAAGAGTAGACATATATCATTTGAAAGAAGGGATCCTGAAGACCTTGGATAATTCAAGTCTCTCACTGCTGACAAAGGATGGAAATTTGGGGTAAGGAAAATACAGAGAATAATTTCTGCTTATCAACTAATGTATATTTTTACAAGTGGCAACAGAATATACAAAGTTTATAATTCATTCAGACTGCCAACTTTGAAATTATTCCATTCTTGACCAATTTTTTTTAATTTTTTTTTAATTTTTAAAGATACAAAATATTTCAATTTTTGCATAATTAAAGGGTTTATTTTATCCAAATCTAAATTTTCCTTATCCAAATAGGCTTACCAAAATGAGTTAGTCTTTCCTTCATCTACTGCTTTGTCTATGGGTTCCAGAGAAAAAATACCATTTGTGTCATCATTAGCCTCAATTATCACTGTAGCTATTCCATATTGATATATTACTGTATCACCTAAATTAAAAAAAGGAAAAGTCAAAAAAAAAAAGGCAGAAAGTAATCAAGAGAAGAGTGGCTAATACTGTTAGATTTATATTTTTAAATTAAGGAACTGTTTATAATTAAGTTCGCTTTTTCAGCAAAGATTTCACCGATGGTCATATAATAAATGCAAAATACTGCTCAATTTCTCCAAATATATTATATATACATACACATATCAAACTTATAAATATATGTGAAATAGTTCCCATTCTTAACTTTTGAGAAAATTTTTAATTATAAAGATACTATTTCATTGAAAAACATGCATGACACTTTTCTTCACAATAGGAAGATCACTTCAATAGCTTAACCAGATATCAAAACAGCATTTTCTATTTCCAAATTTTTAGGTAGTCTTTTGTTTTATAAAACTAGTGAAAGGATTGTCCCATAATATAAAAGTACTCTTGTACATACTGATTGAAATCATTGGCTCAAGCTTTTCCCTTTAGATCTCCATCTTCAGCCACTAGAATTTTATCTGGTCATACAGAGACTCTCTAGAAATTCTCTACGGTGTTGAACTTGATTCCACCCTACTCCAATAATTTCCACAGCTTGGTTAGCACCATTATTGCTTATACATCAGCCTCTGCTCATCTGAGCTTCCCTGGGGTCCACAGAGCTTTGCCTTTGCTCCAGCTGTCCCCTATGTGAGCAGAAGTCCTTCCCATCCTTACTCACCTGGCTAACTCTCACACTCCTCAGGACCCAGGCTCAGGAAACAACTCTCCCAGGGATTCCTCCCAGAATCCCCAGGTCAAGCTAAGTTCTCTCCACTGTGCTCCCATAGTACTTTCTACTCTGTGAATCTATCATAACTATTATCACATTGTATTAGCCTGCACACACATACACACTCATACAAGTGTGCACACACACACACACACACACCATTTTACTTTAAGCTCCATGGACAAATTCTTCTTATTCAAAATTGTTAAAAATTCATTATGTTTCTCTGCAGTGCCAACTGACCATTTTCAACAAGAGCTGTAAAGATGGCCACATCCTTTGATCCAACAATTCAATCTCAGGGTATATTCTCTGAACAACAATTACTGGGCTTAAACACCCACTGCCGGCACTAGGACATGTTAGAGATGCTGTGCCTCCTACCCTCTCATCATAGGCCCCACAGACCCTCGATGTTTGGAGAACATAAAGTAGGACAGATAAAGGGTGCAAGAAAGTCATCCAACTCTTGATAGCAAAAGTCATTAGATTCCAAGATGCCACCCTTTCTAGAAAAATGAAGACAAATGCAAGGGCAGTATGTAGACACACATATCACAAGACAGTCAGCCAATTACACCTTGCTCTTTCTTTCCTTTTCTCTCCTCTCTCTCTCCATTTGCCTTTCCCCCTACCCCTCCTTCCCTCTCTCTGTCTGTACTGGTTTGTACATATTCTATCCCCGAGAAAAAGCCATGTTCTTTGATGTAATCTTGTGTGGGCAGATGTATCAGTGTTAATTAGATTGTAATTCCTTGAGTGTTTCCATGGAGATTTGCCCTGCCCAACTGTGGGTGATGACTCTGATTGGATAATTTCCATGGAGGTGTTACCCCACCCATTCAGGGTGGGTCTAAATTAAATCACTGGAGCCATATAAATGAGCTGACAAACAGAAGGAACTCAGTGCAGATGACAGTGACATTTTGAAGAGGAGCTACAGCCAAGAGGGACACTTGAAGAATGCACAGAAGCTGAGAGAGTAGCTGCAGATGAGAGACAGTTTGAAGACAGCTGTTGAAAGCAGACTCTTGCTCCAGAGAAGCTAAGAGAGGACAAACACCCCAAGAGCAACTATGAGTGACATTTTTGAGGAAATGCAGCCTAGAGAGGAATGTCCTGGGTGAAAGCCATTTTGAAACCAGAACTTTGGAGCAGACACCAGCCACGTGCCTTCCCAGCTAAGGGAGATTTTCCAGACACCATTGGCCACCCTCCAGTGAAGGTACCTGATTGTTGATGACTTATCTTGGACACTTTATGGTCTTACGACTGTAACTTTGTAACCAAATAAACCCCCTTTATAAAATCCAATCCATTCTGGTGTTTTGCATTCTGGCACGCATTAGCAAACTAGAACACTGTCTAAAATCAGTCTATTTATTTCCCCAATGATACATTTACAAAAAACTACACCTCTTCTTGCGGGCTCCTTTCCATTCTCTTTACAAAAGGTTCAGGAATTTTTTCTCAACAAAAGTTTATTCTTGGATGTACAACAGGACTCCAAGAAAAACTTCTTGCCTAGCTATTGGGGCAACAGGTGTTATAACAGGGAATACAGATGTTTATACAAGGAATGTTGTCAAGAGCCACCATGGCCTCAGGTACAAGGAAACTTGCTTTTTGCAGATTTCTTAATTTTCCCCAGAGGCCAGGGGACCCTTCACCATGCAGCCTTGGCTTTTAGCTCAAGTTCCTTCTGCTCTTCTTTTTTGTTGCTGCTTGAAAGTCACATCTTCCTCGACCACTTCCTTGATCTATTTCAGAGGCTCTTTCTTGCTACCTTCGCCACCAGACATGGCACCTGTCACGCCTTCTCCAGACCCTGCCACTGGAAGCAGGTCAGGATGTTTTGATCCACTATCTTAAACCTGGTGACATTTTTTTCCTGAAGATAGTTTAACCATAATGATATTTTGGCTCAAAAGATGATTAGGACTAAAACACTTATACCAAAATTACATCAAGTTAATAACTTTCATCAAGAACTTATTTCTAGCCAACAACTTACTTTGCAGAAATAGAAAACCAATAACCAAATTTATTTGGAAGGGCAAGTTGCCCGGAATAGCCAAAAATATCTTGAGAAAGAAGAATGAAGTGGGAGGTCTCACACTACCTGACTTGAAGCATATTACAAAGCTACAGTGCTCAAAACAGCATGGTACTGGCATAAGGACAGAGATACTGACCAATGGAATCTAATTGAGTGTTCAGAAATAGACTCTCACATCTATGGACAATTGATCTTTGATAAGGCAGTCAAGCCAATTCAACTGGGACAGAGCAACCTCTTCAATAAATGGTGTTTGGAGAACTGGATACCCATTTCCAAAAGAATGAAAGAGGCCTTCTACCTCACACCCTATACAAAAATTAACTTTAATTGGATCAAAGACAAAAGCATAAGCGCTAAGACCATAAGATTCTTAGAAGAAAACGTAGGGCACTATTTTAAAGATCTTGTGATAGGAGGTGGTTTCCTAGACCTTACACTCAAAGCGCGAGCAACCAAAGAATAGACAAATGGGATCTCCTCAAAATCAAACACTACCGCACATCAAAGGACTTTGTTAGAAAATTAAAAAGGCAGCCTAGACAATGGGAGACAATATTTGGAAACCACATATCAGATAAGGTTTAATATCCCGAATATATAAAGTAATCCTACAACTCAACAACAGAAGACCAACAACTCAATTAAAAAATGGGCAAAAGACACGGACACTTTTCTGAAGAGGAAATACAAACGGCTCAAAAACATGAAAAAATGCTCAACTTCACTGGCTATTAGGGAAACGCAAATCAAAACCACAATGAGATACCATCTCACACCTATCAGAATAGCCATTATCCAAAAATCAGAAAACTACAAGTGCTGGAGAGGATGTGGAGAAAGAGGCACACTTACTCATTGCTGGTAGGAATGCAGAATGGTGCAACCATTCTGGAAGACTGTGTGGAGGTTCCTCAGGAAGCTAAGTATAGATTTGCCATATGACCCAGCTATTCCATTGCTAGGTTTATACTCAAAGGAAATGAAAGCAAAGACACAAACAGACATTTGTAAACCAGTGTTTATTGCAGCATTATTCACAATTGCCAAGAGATGGAAGCAACCCAAATGTCCATCAACAGATGAGTGGATAAACAAACTGTGGTATATACACATGATGGAATATTATGCAGCTGTAAGACAGAACAAAGACACGAAACATATAATAACCTGGATGAACCCTGAGGACATTATGTTGAGTGAAGTTAGCCAGAAACAAAAGGACAAATACTGTATGGTCTCACTAATATGAAATAACACTAATAAGCAAACTTTGAGAGTTAAAAGCTGATAATGCAGGCTACCAAGAGATAGAAAGAGGGTAGAGACCATGCATTTGATGCTGAAGGACTAAAGAAATGTTCAGCAGGAATAACTGTATAGATCCAGAAATGGATAGCATAATACCATGTGATGGTAGCACAATATTGTAAGTACATGGAACAAAGATGTCTGTGAGTAAAGCTCAAAAAAAAAAGGTGGGATAGGGGAATGTATTCACTGGAGGTAAAGATAGATGATGAAGACTGGGACTGTACAACTTGGCAAAACCTGGCGTGGCCAATGACTGTTACTAAATGTACAAATATAAAAATGTTCTCACATGTGGGAGAACAAATGAATGTCAACCATCCAGAGTGTTGGAAAAAAGGGATAGTATTTGGGAAAGAACATAATCAAAGCAAACTTGAGTCTATGGTCAACATTAACATTCCAGTATGCTTCCATTAAATGTAAGAAAGGCAATATACCAAAGTTAAATGTGTATGAGAGAGGGATATAAGGGAGGGATATGGGATTCTGGGTAGCGGTGTTGTTTTTTGTCCCTACTATTATATTGTATTGTTATGACACTTTTGTTTTTATTTTTATTTTTTTTTTTATTATTCACCAAAAAAAACCACTTTTTTCATAATAATCAATATGTTCAAGTGCTGACTGTGGTGATAAATGTACAACTATGTGATGATGCTGTGAACAACTGATTGTACACTGTGGATGGTTGTATGTTATGTGAATATATCTCTATAAGATTGTAGGAAACAATATAAAGAGGTAAACGTGCTGGAGAAAACATGGAGAGAGGGATGTACCTATTTACTGTTGATGAGGAGGCAGAATGGTGTAGCCTTTCTGGAGATCACTGTGGTGGCTCCACATGAAGCTGAGTATGTGGGGCCATGGGGTCCTGCGACCTCATTGTGGGATGTGTATTTGAGGGATCTGGAAGCAGAGACATGGGTGGACATTTGCACACTGGTGTTTGTGGAGGCAGCATTCATGATTTGCAATGGTGGAGGTGGCCTAAGGGTACACTGACTGAGGAACAGAATGGTGAACTGTGGTGTCTGCATACAATGGAATACTGAGCAACTACGAGAAGGAGTGAAGCTGTGAGACACGCAACGCCACGAGGTGAATGGATCCTGTAGACAGCATGTTGAGTAAAGTAAGCCAGAAACCAAGGCAAACACTATAATGTCTCACCAATATGGACTAACTACAATGTGTAAACTCAGAATTAACTCTTAGAGCACAGCCTAACAGGGAAATGATTATTGTAAAGGTCCCTAGATTGTAAGCTCTTACAGCAGTCAAATCTATTCCTGAATTGTAATGGCTGCCTCCAAACTCTGAGATGTTGATCCCTTAATGTATACCCTGATTGGTCTCTAGAACACTGGGTATCTGTGTTACACCTGAAACTCAGAGCTAGAGTTTGGCAGATATGAATATCAGTATTTATGCATATAGAAAATGTTAAAAAAAAAAAAAAAAAAGGTGAAACAGAGCCCAGACTTCAATTAGAGAAATGAATAAAGCAGATCTGATTAAGATTAGAGCAAATCGGGCCAAAGGGTAAAGGTTGAAACTGTATTCAAACCTCAACTTCCATGTGAGACTAAGGGAAGAGATGTTTATCTGGTGTAGGATCTATATTTTCTAAACAATATAACTTCTACAGTCAGTTTGTTCAAACACTGCAATTACATGGAACTTTGAGTAGGAAGTGAGATATGGTAGGTTTGTATAGATTAGAATGAAATAGCAACACATCCTAAAGTAATTTGGGTGGAGAATAAAAATATATACTCAGGGCCCCCCTGAAGAGCTGGGGGAAGATGCAGAGGTGTTGGGCTTCCTCACCTGGATTGTTGCTGATGTTCTCACAAACATTGGGGACTGACGGCTTGATTTGCTGAGCCCTCTGTCTTGGGGCTGGCCCCTATGAAGCTTGTTGCTTCAGGGAGAGGCTAACCCTGCTTATAATTATGCCTAAGAGTCTCCCCCTGAGTGCCTCTTTGTTGCCCAGATGTGGCTCTCTCTCTCTGGCTAAGCCACCTTGGTGGGTGACCTCGCTGCCCTCCCCCCTACATGGGACCTGACTCCCAGGGGTATGAATCTCCCTGGCAACGCAGGATATGACTCCCGGGGATGAACCTGGACCCAGCATCGTGGGATTGAGAACATCTTGACCAAAAGGGGAATGCGAAATGAAACGAAATAAAGCTTCAGTGGCTGAGAGATTTCAAATGGATTCAAGAGGTCACTCTGGTGGACATTCTTACACACTATATAGATAACACTTTTTAGGTTTTAATATATTGGAATAGCTAGAAGTAAATACCTGAAACTACCAAACTCCAACCCAGTTGCCTTGACTCTTGAAGATGATTGTATAACAATGTAGCTTACAATGGGTGACAGTGTGATTGTGAAAACCCTGTGGCTTGCACTCCCTTTATCCAGTGTATGGATGGATGAGTACAAAAATGGGGACAAAACCTAAATGAAAAATAGGGTGGGATGGGGGGGTGGTCTGGGGTATTTTTTTGTTTGTTTTTTTTTTTAATTTTTAGTTTTTATTTTTTCTTCTGATTCTGATTCTTTCTGGTGTAAGGAAAACATTCAAAAATAGATTGGGGTGATGAATGCACAACTGTAAGATGGCACTGTGACCAGTTGATTGTATACCATGGATGATTATATGGTATGTGAATATTTCTCAATAAAACTGAATTAAAAAAAAAAACTTATTTCTAGAGTGAACTCTATTTAGACAATGTCATTTCTTCATCAACTTTCTAAATTTCACACCAGAAATTTCTTTTATCTACTTTTACTTCACCAAAATTATTTTTAGCTGTAGAAATTTCTTTCATCTGAGTTTTAGAACAATAATTTGATTCATCAAATATTTTTGGTCTATGTAAGATTTGGTTAATTATGATTTTTGCCATTGTGAAATTTCTTTTGTGGCCATTATTCTATAAAGTCAATTTTTCCCTCACTAGAGATGATAGTTTTTAGTGTTAACTATTTTGGTTGCCTTAGTTTAGCCAAGATAAAAGGAAAAAGACAAGACAGGGAACAGGAAGAGAGCAGACACAGATTCAAATATACATACAGTCAAAGGACCTACCAGGAGCAAGAACTCAGTAACAGTAAGCATACAAGCACATTTAGTGCCCAAATCCTGGTTTCTAAACATCTAAATATCATTATTCACAAAAAGGAACCACGTCTTTTTGGAGAAATGACTGATTTCAGTGTTGTGACAGGAAAATACAAGATGAACATGGAACACCTTGCTGTGCCAGGAAGTAAGAAAATGCTCAGAGAATGATAGGAATATATCGAGGAAAAAAAAAAAAAAAAAACACAAAGAAGACATCTCAAACAGGCTACAACTGGCCAAAATTGGGACAATCTGAGTATCAAATAACTAATGATAGTGGCAAAATAAAACTCAATGCACTAAATAGAAATCATAAGTCCACAGTGATAAGTATATAAATGAAAAAAATTGGAAGTCTGATGAGGAACAGGATATTTACATAGTTTTAAAGTAACTCTTCACAAAATATTTATCAATTACAAAGGGAAAAAAGTAGTTTCACAGTGAAGAAGGCTGGTAGTCACTACCTTAATCACAAGTGAACACCCACAATAAAGGGACAAATCATACTTGTTTGCCAACTGATAAGATACAATAAGAACACAGCATCTCTTCTGTCAATCCCTGTCAAGGATGCATAACCAGAATGTAACCACAAGGAAGCAACAGAGAAACCCAAAGGAAGGACATTCTACAAAATAACTGACCTCTAACTGTCTAGACTGCCAAAGTCAGGAAAAGCTAGGGAACGATTCCACATTGAAGAAGACTAAAGAAACATGGCAATTAAATGTAATACATGATTTGGAACTGGATCATTATTCTGGAAAGGACATTATTGGGACAACTGGATAAATTTAAATGGGGTCTGAGGATCGGATGGCAATAATGATATTATTAACTTCCTTATGTGGTTATGTAAGAAAATGTCCTTATTTGTAGGAAAGACACGCTAATATATTCAGCGGTGACAGGGCATCATGTGTGCAAATTACTCTCAAAAGGTTCAGAGAAAAAAGAGTTCTTTATAGTCTTAAAAAAATAAAACAACTATCAAGACAAGCTACAGCACTTCTGCTTTACTAAAGGTGGGGTCAAAACATTCTCAGTGCCCAAAGGGTGTGGTCAAAATATTCTACTTCATCTACAAGTTGAAGAAAAAAGAGCCTATATTTTCACCCTTGCAGACTGCCATTCATTTTGACTCCAGTTCCAGAGAATTAAACAGTCAATCGCGTTCAGTCACCTAAAGAATGCAGCCTCCCAACCAGTGTACCCAGCACCCTATGGTGAGGGACAGGGTTTACAAGAAATTGATCCTTTAAGCCCTTAGGTGACTAGGCAAGATCTAGGGCAGCCATTATCCCAAAGCCAGCCTCTTTAAGCTATAAATTTCCTTCTTCTCATATAATATCATAATTTTCTATATATGCCATAATATGAAAAAGTTTAAAAAATACTGCTCTAGAGAATACCAGCTACACAAAGCTTCAACATGCATATTCTTCACCCCATCCCTTATGAAAACAATGAAACAAACACTTTTGCTCTTGAAAAGTCACAGATGACAGTTAAGCACTATTAGGCACCACTACTGTGCAGCAGTACTTACTGTCATCTTAATAAAGCAGCAAAACAACAAATCAGCCATAAAAACATAATTTACTTACCTGTCGAATTAAAGAGGATTATATAAAAGGACTCATCTGTTTCTGGAACATCATCTTCATTAACAAATATGGATATGTTCTGCTCTCTTCTTCCGACCTCAAAAACAAGCATTTCTCCTTTTTCAACAGGAACAAAGTCTCCCTGCCTTGCAGTTGCTTCCCCATCCAGGGATGCATAGTGGACAGTGCAGGCAGCATCAACAGATCCATTTCTCAGAACTGTGAAGTTAGCAGTCCCACCTTCCTGAACACTAATTACACGAGGTTCTGACATAGCCATAAAGAAAAAGAAGGAATGTGTGAGCTTTTCTGATTCTGTCTACAAATTTTCAGATCATTTATGGTTTCCCTTTACATTTGTCCCTGCCCCCTCAAGAAATGTCCTGTGCTGTTTTTGTTTAAAGGATATCTGTTTCCAACTCCTACTTGAGGCCTATTCTGATTACTTAAACATTCAATCGCCTTCCTCTTAATTCCTATAGAATCCATAGATGTCACCACCTAATTTGTCAATAAACTACTTTCTATTTGAAACCCCATGCCTCCTGCTTCATATACTCATTTCCAAATGTAGGCTCTATATTCCTTGAAAACAGGCCCAGCCAGTATTTTATGTTTTATTTTTGCCACCACAGTTAGCAGATGAGATGACTGAGCACAGGACCAGTTCATTTAATGCATGTTAATGGAAGGTTAATAATATGAATTAATAAAAGTTAATTTTGTAGCTCTCCAAAAACAGTTTAAGAAAGAATTAGACACAATTTACCTCAGAAATAAAATTAAAAGATGCCTCAGGTGGCAAACGGCACTTTAAAGATACCACTGAAGTAGCAAAAATGGGGAAATCTTAATTGATATGTCCACTAAATATTATTATTTTCACATAGTACCAGCATTGAGTATGACACCCTAGCCCTGAATAGGCTACAATATGTATTGGAAGAGATCAATATGTATTGGATCTTTTTTCTGCACAAAGGAAAGAAAATACCTTGGTATTTAAAGGGAAGAATAAAGTCTAGCAAAATAGTACTTATTTTATTTTCTTTTTCCTTCAGAAGACCTTTAAAAATATTTGTAAACTTCAAAGAGATCAAATAAGGATCATCTGAACAAATAATGAAATCATATTTAAACAAGCATCAATTGCAATGCCGTAAGTATTAAGTTTTAAAAATTCATTGAAAAATAAATACTGGTAAGAAAGATGTAAACCCACTCAAATAAGATAGTAATACCACCTGCAAAATAAATGGGGTCATCATTTCTTCTAATCCTCAGAGTTGCGGTCGTTTTATTTACTATTTTAGCTCCTCCAGTGACATTGAGTAGGGTAATGGCAAATTCTTCCAATTCCTCTGGAATCTTTTGGAAAATACGTTATGCATGTGTTAAGGCAGGTGGTCTGTTTGCATGTATGATTACATTACATATTCCTAAATTATTTTTGTCTTTTTAAAGGGCTCTATTAATAGGACTAATATTCATTTCCATTTCTGTGGTAGAATAACCTGGAAGTATTCAATGAGGGTTCAGACCAAAAAAAAAAAAAAAAATTAATATGTGTTCATCCAAACAGCCATGGTATTTTGCCTAACTATAAAATTTAGTGAAAACAGTGATATTTTCCTTATATAAAGTAAAAACAGAAATCCTACATAGCTCATATGACTTCTATAAGAAATTGAAAAACATGTTGTTTACAAGAAAAACAAACAGAATAACTTTGATATTCATTTAGAACATAATTCATAATAGTAACCAAGGTTCAGCTAACTCTTGAAGGCCTCTTAAAAGCCTCTTAAAAACCTTACTAAAGTGTCACCCAAGTGGATCACAAAAACTTCTGTGTCATAACAAGATGAGATATCCCATAGCTCTGGATCTAAATGGATCTCAGGTAGACACTGTTTCTCTTTCACTTCATGTGAACTGGTCCCCTCCCCACCCTAAAAGAGAAGAAAGCTGGGATGTGTCTTCCAAGGGGTGGATGTGAGGGAAAGCAGATAAGTCACCATCAGTGTCCTAAGACCAGCTCCCCTCAGAAAGGTTCACTCTCCATTGTCACTAAGTTCTCTATAGACAGTACCTACTTTATCTTCACATCAGTAAGAAAAAACACCATGCAGGATCCATGATCCATCTGGCCCAGTGTCCCCATTCTAAGAGTGGAAACTGATGTGAAATCTTGATAAATGGCAATCTTGTCTCCAAATGGCCTAACTTCTAGGCAAGCACTTAACTTCTCCACAACTGTGAATCCTTGATATGTGACACATCAGCAGTATCACTGACCACTATCAGTTCCAAGAGCTAAAAAAGCCTTCAGGGGAACTAAAGAGTAACATTTCTTTGTTAGCTTACGGTCAAACTTTTTCATACCAGAGTTCTTTATCTCATACTTCATGACAAAATAGATTACCAGGTATTTAATTATTCAATAAAAAATAATTTTTGAGCCACTAAAACAAGCAGAGCAGAGTGTTATATATGCAATATTTACCTCATCTGCAAGGGAGTAAATGGTGATATTTTTTGAAAATTCCTGATCTCCAAAGAAAATATTCCCTTGGATAGGAAATACATCCTCTGTAAAATCTGGGCTAACCACCCACGATACACTAACATCACCAAAGTTACCTCGATTTCTTATTACACCATAAACAGCTGTGAAATACAAACATATTTAACATATGTGAATATATTAAATAATATTAAAACAATAAAGAAATTGCTCCAATAAACAAAAGTAAAAATAAGAACTCTTTTTAATAAAAGCCAATTATTAGCAGTAACTCTTAGTTTTAAAGTTTCGCCAACCTGACTTGACTCACTCTTGAGTACTTGAGTTCCACTGCATATGATTAATTGAAATCAAAATACAACCAGTCATCAATATCATCACAATAATATGTATGAAGTAAAAATAGAGATTCTAAATATGTCTGACAAAAAAAAATTTTGGAACTATATGCAATTTCTAAGAAACAATGGACAAGTGAAAATAACTACATGCTAAAGAGATAAACTAAAAAATGATATTTCCTCTTTAGTAAACAACTATAGATTATAAGAAGTAGAATAAATTACCACTGTAAGTATTGTCTCCTTTACTTTCATTTATCATCACAATTAAGCCATCAAAAACAAATTCTATAATTCCATGAGGATCATCATTTTTCAGAATCGTTATGTTCACAACCGTAGCACTTCCCAGCTTGCTTTCCCGTTCACCATGGCTGCCAAGGACCACCCAATAGTGCTCATCCCGCTAACATGAGAATGTCAAATTAGGAAAAAATATAAGGTTGAAATTATCAGAGCAAATGAAAGATATATAGTCAATAATATTAATATACAATGTTTTCAGAAACATGTAACTCACTGAAAAGATGAAAGAACTGATCTTATTCATAAAATTTCTTTTAACATTATCTCATCAATTAAGACACTAGACATAAATATACATTGTCTAAAAAGAGAAAAGATAAACCATGATAATATTATAAAACAGTAAGGAAACCATACCTTATTGCTGATTATTTAAACTAACAAGACTAAATAAAATAAAATTAATTTAAAAACTACATATACATTAGTGCATAAACCTAATTGAATTACACCTAGTTCCATTAATATAAAACTTCATTTTCTTTAAAAATAACATTACCATATAACTTCAGTTCAAAACCATATCATTAACATTTCAGTCAGTAGAGATTATATATATAAGGCTTAACAACCAACAGGTTAAAAGGATATGGAAATGTATCACACACTGAAAGTTTAAGATTGCTTGGTATTTCTTTATGTAGGATTAAAATGCATCACTCAAATTTGAACGAGTATTATAGTTTGTTTTTGAGCTTTTTTTCCCCAAACATAAGTACTGCTCAATTATTTCTTGTCTACTTTCTTTCCTGTATCTCCCTGCCAATATTCAAAATATTTATATTTATAATATGCTATATATCATAAATTTCCATAAAAGCACAAGGAAAAAATAAAATCTCATACCTCTGGTTTCCCATCCAATCTTGTTAGCAAGGTGATTATAATCTCCCTTTCCCCAGGTTTAAATTCTAGTACCCCTGAGTTTCCATAGAATTCACTGCTATCTCTTGGCTCTACCCAGTAGTGTAGAAATTGTTTAACAAGAGCTCCCCTGGATCGGATGATATGGAGCTCTACAGATTCTCCTTCCTTGAAAGAAAACAAAAATTTACAAACATTCAAATCCTTCTGAATATCATTCTTCTGAAGTTGTGAGCACAAAGTATATTGAAGTTTCCTTCATACTTACTTTTATAACATAGGGTCCTCTGGAAGCAGAAGAAAATTCAAATACTCCCCCAGGATCATCATTTTCCAAAATAATTAAGTCACAGTTAGTATATCCAGATTTCAGCACTTGATTTTCTGCATTGACCCTGCAGAAGTTGGAGGGAAAAAAAGGCACCCACTACCTATAGTTTTACTTCTGAAAAAAAGGACATTTATTAGGAATTAAAACTTTAAATTGAATTTAAGTGTATTAAAATCACTTAAAATCAAAACAGTTTTACTTCTAATAGTTATGGAAGAATTTTTTCTGAATTCATTCTGTCTTTCTCATTTGACTGAAACCAAACACTCCATTTGCAAACCAAAAGTTGTCAATGTACTATATTTTATTTTTTTTATTTTTTTAACTTGGTCAGTAAGATTCAATTTAATAAGGACAATACAGAGAACCTACATTATTAAGCATTATTTCTTCAACTATGACAGATTGCTATAGAAATCAGCAGGTAGATCTTTCTGATGCATACTGATTGATCTTTTAAGCTACTGTGAACAGATTTCTAAGGCCATCTCTTCATTTTTAAGGTGGGGGAAATAGTCTATAAATGAATATTGTGGCTTATGTAGAGTTGCATGTTAGTCTTTATAATTATTGACTCTTTAACATTCTACAGAACTCACGACATGATTTCAACACAGTGTTAGATTTGTGCATTTTATTTTACTGACCATCTCGGTCCAGCCAATGTATAGTTATCCACTCTATGTGCCAAAACCAGTAATGCCTTTCACAGCCCTTTAGTCCAGAGAAGTTCTGCACTGATTTTAGTCTCTTGCTATCCCATCCTACAATTATATCAATCATGATGGAATAAAGTGTGACTTGTACTGAGATCAACAGCATATGTCTCTTTTATGCAACAGAAACTGCTGGGGTGAGTGAAATCATTTCTTTGCTCTCAGAAACAGGATGTTTTCTCTCTTGTCCTACAGGCTGTGGAATTAGAAGTACCGACCTATAAATCAACTGCCATCAAAAGCTTGGATTAAAATATTTGCAATGATGCTTCAGACACCAGGCACTTTAAAATATGCATATTAACCATGATAGGTCAGAAGATCCTGATTTCACATGTTCTCCTTAAAAGGCTTCCCTTTTTCCTTTTAATCCTAAGAGTAGTGAGCACATTATATGGCTCAGTTATGGAGGCAGTTGAACAGTTTTTTCTTTGCTCACATGAAAGTTTGTTTCTTTCTTTCTTTTCTTTTTTTACAGATATGTATAAGTGACTTCTCAGGAAATTTGAGGATTTTTTAAATGGAACTTTTATTTTCAGCAATGTTTTTCAAATTGAATGTACTTAATTTTTTTTTTTCTGATTGTAAAAATAGCTCCTCACTGCAAAAATAAAATGCAAACACAAACTATAAAGACAAAATTTCATCACCCAGACATGACCACTATTAACAGTTTGAAGAATAACCCTCCCCACAGCTATGAATGGATATTGATATAAATATGGATTACAGGATCATGTTCTTCTATAGCCTGCTTCTTTCACTTAGCAATATATTATGTGCATCTTTCCATGTCAATAAATATAAATATAAATCATCAATTTTAACAGTCTGAGTATTCCACAGCACAGTTGTCCAAGTGGCTGTTTCTAACTTACAGAGTGTTATATCACAGATGGTTGGTATGCCCACATTGTTATAAGCCAAGGGTCATCAGGTTATCAAAAACATGAGGCTTATAAACTTTCATACATCCCCCAGGGCTAGTTCAATCTAGCATATTCTTAACATAAGTGAATGGTATGTGTGAACGATCACCAAAGGCAGAGAACACTAGTAAAATTCCTTGGGGAGATCATTGATTAGATCACACCTTTGGTTGATGTTGCACTGATTAGTTCTCCAGCATTTAGACTTGTATTGACGTTGGCAATGAAACTAAAAAACACCACCTCTGCAAACCTGCTCTGTGCCCCAATAGGAAATGGAACCTTCCACCTACATACCAGAGTGCAGTGCTCCTCCAGGAAGAGAAATAAGAGATACTTTTTTTTTCTTTAATTGTCCCCTTTTAATACATAATAGAAACTTTTTACATCTTGTAAAAATGGACAATCATATTATTATGCCTAATTGGATTGTTTCCTTAAAACACATTATCCCCATCCCTTGCTGAAAACATCTAAAATACACATTTTAAACTTGATCTTTGTTTATTTACAAAATTAACAAATCATTCCACACTAATTGCTCTGGGTTCTGTCATCCTACATGCCTTTCTATCTGAAGAATTTAAACCATGCCATAAGAGTGATTCTCAAACTTTAATATATATTTTATTTTTATAAAGTATCAGAATTTACAGATTTGTTTCTGCAGTTTTAGAAAAATTTAATTTGTAACATGCAGTTAGAAAATATATTTAAACAAAAAAATACATTTTAATTTTACATGCCCTTAAATTTCTTTTAAAAACTTCATTGCCTGAGATTATACCAAAAGTTGGATAACTGCATGGACTAACATAAGCCAAAGTGATTGAAAATAAACACTATTAGTAAAACTATGGTCGGATTTTAGAAATATTTTGTGATTTTCAAATGCTCTCCATGCACCTCCATGTTAACCTCATGTTTTTTTAGTATTAAAGAAAATACAGGACATATAAGAAAATAATAAATGGAATAGAATGAACCTGAGACACATGGCATGTTATAACAATTCCTACAAATATCTCAAAAGAACATATAAAAAGAAGATTGTGTTTTTTTAATTTCTGTTTTTTATTGCTCAGTATGGAATTAGAATGATCAAAGGACTTGGATTGCAAGACTCTAAGGGTTTAAAAGCCAGCAGGCTTTTTGAGAATTTTCAATCCTGCAAGCTGCTATAAACTTTTCCAAATGTCACTTCCTATTGAACTGAAAAGTACTCATGATCAGACCTCAAAATGACAATGAAGCCACAATTAATATGTAGAAATGATAGCTCGCTTCCTATGTTGTGGAGAATCTGAATTAACATCCTTCCCCAGCTTTTGGAAATCTGGCAACAAATATTTAGCATGGTAGTGGTCACAGGAGAAATAACCCAAATAATAAGACAGTTATTTATCATATTGTTAATGCAGTCATATGAGTTTCATAGCAAATTTGCTCATATTTCATGTATATCAACATTTTCATTAATTAAAATTTCCTATGTCCACACAGCTAGAAGACAAGAAAACTGGATCAGAATGTAAAATATAAAAGTCCATTCTGAGCATTAAACAAATGCATATGTTTTCAGACTTTATTGAAATATGCTACCATTAGGTAATAAGACAAATTTTGAAAAGTTCTGTATAAACCGAGAAGATGTAGGCAAAACATTTCATAGATGCATTCAGAAAGACACTGGTAGAGAGAAGACTATTGTTTGCTAATTCTGTTATGCAAACTACGAGATTCATAAAAGATGGTGTGTAAGAATTCCAATCAGTACACAATTGTTCTCCAGGTTATGTGTAAACTATAAACATTAAATTTCTAAGTCCTTCAAAACATGTAGTTACAATGATTCTCAAACCTTTAAGCCAGTATCCTAAATGTACCCATAATTTAAAACTCCTGGGACAAAAAAAAAATACCAACTTCATAAATGCTCCCTTTATTATTAGAAAATGAAACTGCACACAAAGCATGCACAGGCAGGTGGACAAACAAAATTACTCAAGAACCCTGGGGTCATGCAAAAAGGCAGCCTTATCCAAAACAATCACTTGCAAAGCAAAATATTCAGTCACCAAAAGTAAGACATTTATATTGTACACTTACCCAAAATATACAACAAACCTTTCAGTTTCTACCCTGTCAACACAGAAAAAAAGTGTGGGAGAGGGGGAAAAGAGGTGAGGCACCATTTCTCAAAAATCTCACTAATACGCCTAGATACTCAGAAAGGTAGATAAAAATAAAGCTAAAACAAAGCCCTTTTTTTCCCCAAGAGCTAGTAATGGTCACTTTATGGGAATACCACACACTGGGTACTTTGCTGTTGACAATTGCTAGCAAGTCGTTAACATAACTTATGTTAACATAAGTGGCAGTTCCCACTTTTGGAAGCTGACCCCATAGCCAGACAGCATGTCAAGATCTATTCAAGATATTCCTTTCCAGGCCTCCCCCAAGGCACTTGTGCCTGCAAAGCACTGTACATGTTCACAAACTACAGCAAATTTCATTCAGCCCTATGTATAATTACTTAGTAGATTTAATTAGGTTAAAAAAAAAAACAAACCTCAGTCCTCAGATCTAAAGCTTGTTATTGAATTAGAAAAAGTAGACCTCTCTAAGCAGAAAAATATATACCTTTCATCCTTTCCACAGGAATATTCTCGAGAAGCCATAAAATATCATCATATACTTTACTTACGACACCTATAACTTAAACACAATTTCACATCAGGAAATCTAAATACTTTTCCAAATCCCCCTTTTATTGCATTTACAAATGGCCTTAAAAAGCACATATCAAAAGGTAGAGTTCTTGTGCTTCATTCTAAAAGTCAAACGCATTATTTATGAAAGTGGAGTTATATACCACATACATTAAAAATTTTCTGAAATAAACTGGCATGATGAAATTGTGTCTGATTTGGGGGAAAAAATCCAAAAAAATATTTTTAACTACTATGGTATTGGAAGCATCATAAACTGTTTAGTCCCAGGACAACTTGTTTCTATATGTAGTTGAAATACAGAGAATTTGAATTTGAATGTGATGTTAAGAGAAAAATTGTAAACATTATCACAATAAAGTATTAATTTCTTGTTGTTGAAGTACTGTATTGTGATTCACTGCAATCACAATTTAATATCACCCATTGATTCTTTCATTTTAGTTTTTTTTAATTAACAAAATTGAAAAGGTTTTGATAAACCAGTATGCTATATCAAATCATTGATTTTATTCTCATATTTACTTAACTAAATGTCTTAGAAACATTCAAATGTAATTTGCTCATTCTCTTTCACACAAAATTGAGATAATACAAGTACTGTATGCTCTAGTTACTAATTGAATTAGAACATTTTAATAAATATTGAACTAATTTCCTCTACTTGAATAAAGAGAAACCAACCTTCTTGAAATCTACCCCATGATTTATACTTCCTTGTGTACTATTTTAACCCATAAGAGACAGAGAAAAAATTTTAAACATAGAACATTGAAAATTGTATTTAATTTCAAATGTTTATATGATGCAGTTCAAAATGAATATTTTGAAAATATGTAACTTTAAAGAACTGTCACCATAAATTTGCACAGGTATTATTTAAACCATTGTTTTAAACATTTATGTTAGAGCAGAAACTCTTAGCTGAACTAACAAAATTTCCATGGATTGCTACAGCTTTGGTTTAGTATCACTGTTCATTTTTCTTTAGTTTTTTTCCCCAAGATATTCCACTGTTTTAGTAAGTGCTCAAACCTAATTTAAAGAAAAAAGGTCATAAGTGAAAAAAAATAATTTCCAGTTTATATGTCACTGATATTTTTTCACTGATATTTTTTCATCATATGAAATACCTTCCCTTAGGATTTAAGCGAACACATATATTAAAACCATAAGTCATCTAGACAGTTTTTTTTTCAATTTGTGTTGTATTTGGGCTTTGCTTTTGGGGTTTTCTGTTTACTTGCTTTTCTTTTCCTTTTATTTATTTATATTTTTTTACACTTTATTAAGAAAAGAAGTAAATATAATGTGGTTCTGAAAGCAAACAAAATTAAAGTGGACAGTCAATAAATTCATTTTCCTACATTCTATCTCCTTTTTACACATTAAAAAAAATACTCATCAGGTTTCTACGGCTGTGTTCCTCTCTTGTTTGAGTAGTAAAGGAGAGACTGAACCAAAACTTGAAATGTGTTTAGACAAAACACCTACAAAGAAATTAAGAGAATGACAATAAAATATAGAGGATGTGGAGTTATATAAACATATTAATACTACTTCAGTCCTAACAAAGTAGAACAAAATACTGTCTATATAATTAATTTGTTATTTTTTTTCCCTTTTTAAGCATGATTCTTGCAAAGCCCTCATGTCACATTTCTCTAGTATGTCTCAACTTTAACACAAAATTGAAATCAGTAGTAGGTAAGTTTGCTTTTGATTTAAAAAAGAGAGCATTCATTAAAATAAAATAAAAACAGTATTTTCTTCATAAAAAAGGATTTTCTGACTTACTGAAAAAATTCTAATAGATTACAAAAATTTTTATATAAATTGTCCACCAAAGAATGCTAAGTAAAACCTAGGCATTATTGTAAAAGTACTACTTAAATATGCTTAATTTTTTATTTCTCTGTAATATAATTATCATTTAATGTTTAAACTCCATGTAAAAAACAGAATTTCATTATATGAAGATTAAAGCTTTCTTTTCACTTACTCGAAAATCTGTAATCCTCTCCCCTATTGAAAATTAAGCTAACAGAGCTGTTTACCTAACCTAGCATCTTAGATTTGTTGCTGCCACTTTTTTAAAATACACTGACATAGCTATGCTTAAGACTTATCTGCTACATCCCATAAACTCTCTATGTAATGCTTCTCCTCAAGGAATAGTATGATAAAAGCTCAGTAACGAATATAATAGTAATCATAATCTAACCAGAAGCTATCGAGGTAACAGAGAAGTCAGAAGGCCAGCATAACGTTATCTACTTGATTTTTTTTTTTACAGGGAGAAGAGAATTAAAACAAAACAAAACAAAAAAAGTATACATTTAAGAGAACTCCTACTTAAAAATGTTACTAAACATTACCAAAATGGGTTATTACCTGTCTAGATACAGTGTTACGGTTTCATTCATTTCCGGTATGTCATCAGCTTTGACAGTAATGTTGATTGTTGTGTCACTTTGCCCAGACAAAAACACAACAGAGCCATTAAAAGGCTCTATATCATCCAGAGTCACTGCTTTTGAATTAAAGCCAGAGGGCTTCAAACTCCAGTAGACAGTAGACTGGCCATCAGTTCCATCTCGATGTAGAGGAATGTGTACCTTATAAGAAAAAAAAAACAATTTCTTCTGAAATATATGCTCACATGTAGTGTCTGCACATGTTTCTATTATATGAATATATGTATTCTGTATGGAGAAGTGAATATTAAATGACATCAAAAACACAAGTGAACAAACCTTTTTAAGCATGAAAAGAATTTTAGATATTATTTATATTGGTTTCTTCTAATTAAATCTAGCTACAAAATGACCCCCATCCAACAATGTGCCTCTTCAGGGTTTATCTTAATAAAAAGTCTTAAATATTTTAAAGCCAAAGAATCATGAAAAATATAGAATAAGCTTGCAAAAGAATAAATTTCTATCAGAGGCCCTCTGAAAAAATTCAAGTAAATGTAAAAATACAAACTGAAAAATAAATTTTTGTGATTAAAACTGGAAAATTATGCAAAATGTAAAATGCATCCCAAAGTATTAAGGAACAAATAAGAAAAAAAAAAATCTAACGAATACAATAAATAGAAATTGAAAGAAAATCAGGTACTCAAATCATGGCTCCGAGTTATCTTGGGAAAGTTACTTAACCTCTCTGACTTCCATCTCCTCATGAAAAATGAAGTTAATGGTCCCTGTTTTGCAAGTTTGTGGTGAGCATTAGAAATCATTTGAGTAAAGCACCTAGGACAGTGCCTTTCCACAGTATGAGCTAAATAAAGAGAATTTATCAACAATAATTCCGAAAACAAACTATTTGGTAGTTTTGTTCAGGTATAGTACAGTTTAAATATATATAACAAAAGGATCACTGTAGATCATGATGAAGTTTTTTCAAAGAATATAAATGAATACTTAACGGTAGTAATATACTATTGGGTTTGAGCTCCTAAAAGAGGTACCCTCTTTTTTAAAGGAAGATGTTTTCATCACTAATTCTCCAGCTAATTTGGTTAGCAATAAGCAGGGTCCCAGACTAGTAAGCAAAGTAAGATTCACAGCAAAGTAACAAAGCCCTTAAATTACCCTGGGGAATGTGTGTGGCCAGGGCTGTGGAAGGGGGCACCAGGAACAAAGAGGATCTCCTACTCTTCAGGCTGTTTACCAAGAGGGAAAGAATGCAGGATCACAGAGCCCAAAACATTCTCGGAAAGCTAATTTGCCTCAAGGGGAAAATACAAAATGGTAAATTTACGGCTTTACGAGATAAATAAAAGCAGTCCACTCTTTAGGAACAAAGTAAATGCTCCTTTAATATAACAGGAAACACTATATTAAGAAAAATTTTAGAAAACGTCTTGATAAATGGAACTTCTCTGCCCACTATAGAATCAAATAGACAAACAAAGGAAGTTGCAAGAACTGAACCCCAATATGGTTTTAATCAACTCTAAATGTGAGGGACTGGGAGGGTGTCAGGGACAGGTTGTGGCTGAGGGATGGTAAGGACAGAGCCATCCCTACCTACACAGGCCGAGGCTTGGGCCAACTCAACCAGGGGGAGTGTGCATACTTTTATATGTGCATGTGTGTATATAAATAAAAATATACACAAATATGCATGTATGATAGAAAGACAGATATATTTAATTTATTTTCAATATAAAATTCCCAAGATTCACTGCCCTAAAACTTTACCACCATTATCTACACTCCAGTCCACAAGGGCTCAGAGATAGAGCAAGTCAAGGGTACTTGTGGTACATATCACTTGGCCATTAAAAAAAAAAATTGTATTTGCCTATCACTGAGACAAAATGGCATACCATTGTTATCTAAAACAGACACATCAAAATATCCTACTCTCAGTGTGAGCAATTAATAGTAACTTTATTCTATCAAATATAGCAAAAGACGGTGGAAAATCACACCCTTATCAGTTACTTGGGGCAAATTAAATATTCAAGGCTTGCTACAAATGGTGAAGTTTTTCAAGATTTGTTAACTCTATATGCTAATCCTATAAAAGAACGATAGTATATGTACATTATCTCATTAGGCCCTCCATCAATAAGAGAATGCCCACTTACCACTTCAGCAGGGAAATATTCTGGTTCATACAAAATGATTGGAAAATTGCTAGTAAAGCCAATTTCACCATTCGCAATGTCTGGAGTAATTAGTAGAGAAATATTTTGGATTTTCCCAAATCTAGGACTTATAGGTGGGATAGGGGGAATTATGTTCACCAATTCCACAGTTTCCATCTATAAAAAAAAACAAATGAAAAACCATAAAAGTTGTTAGACAGAAATTTTTTAATTTAATTACATTTTTAATGCAATTATTAGCTAAACTGATAATACTGTTTAAAACATCAAGGAAAGAGACTCAATACAGTTTTACGAAAAACTCTCTAAAAAGAAAGAAAGAAAAGTCATATTTTACTTATTTATCAAGAAGATTGCTGAATTAGTTCTAGATATAGCACTTGAAATATTTATATATAGAAAGATGAGGAAGGGTATGGAAAATGGACTGATCAAAAGGAAAATGCTAATTTTACATGGCTTATTTTCTAGTCTCTGAGTCTTTTTTTCTGAGTTCCTTAGACATCTGCTAAATCAGACTGCCCCATTCATAAAGAGTTGTTCTTTGCTTTCAGATAGTTTGCAACTGCGACAGCACATTAGTAACCCCATGCCTGCCAAAAGTCGTATCTCAGATTAATGCATTTAACTACAGGGTTACTAAAGAATGAGGAGCTCATGTCTCCAGTCTCCTTTCTTCAGTTTCATTCAACTTTCCATGCCGAGTCTGATGCCTCCCATTCTTGAGCTGCTCGTTCATTATGTGCTATACAAATTACACAACATTCTAATTCCAACGAGCTTTCCAGGGCCTACAGCTGTTCTGAACCTCAAGGAATTGTGTCAGTGACAAATAATGCCTTTTTTTCTAAACAAGTGTTAAATTAACTGTCTGCACTGCAAGACTTTTGTTTTTTATCTGAATACAGAGATGTAAAAAGAAATGGGTCTGGAAGTAGTGGAAAAGAATAGCTGTCTAACACAGCTTTGAACACATAAATTCAGCTATTACATGTTTTGAGTTTTTTCTTGGTTTTCAAGCATCATCAAAAACAAATTGTGTCATGCTTCTATAGGAAGCTGTTAGTGATGTGGCTGGGATAATACCTGACCCACAGAAGTTTCTTAATAAGGATGTGTTTAAAGAGAGATCCTCTGCAGATACACTCATAGAGATATTGGGTGTTTTCAAAAGGCTAAAAGTTAACATAGAGACTACTACTGATATTAGCATAGACATAGGGGTCTCTAACCACAGCACAAACTGGTATTGAGGCAACAAGAGAAAAGAACTCAGAAAACTAGAATGGAAACAGAAAAGTAGTTCTCTAAAGCTCAAAACAACATTTCTTGTTCTTTTATTGTATGTTTTTTTATTTATTTTTTTTATTTTTTTAGCTGTCATAGTTGATTTAGAAAAAAAAAGTTAAAAAAAAAAAAAAGGAAAAAAATATGCAGAGCCCCCTTGAGGAGCTGGTGGAGAATGCAGGGGTATTGGCCTAACATGCCCACAGACATAGGGGACTGGTGGTTTGATGGATTGAGCCCTCTACCACGGGATTTGCCCTTGGGAAGACTGTTGCTGCAAAGAAGAGGCTAGGTCTCCTTATAATTGTGCCTAAGAGCCTCCTCCCGAATGCCTCTCTGTTCCTCAGATGTGGTCCTCTCTCTCTAGCTAAGCCAACTTGAAAGATGAAATCACTGCCCTCCCCCCTACGTGGGATCAGACACCCAAGGGAGTGAATCTCCCTGGCAACGTGGAATATGACTCCCGGGGAGGAATGTAGACCTGGCATCGTGGGATGGAGAACATCTTCTTGACCAAAAGGGGAATGTGAAAGGAAATGAAATAAGCTTCAGTGGCAGAGAGATTCCAAAAGGAGCCAAGAGGTCACTCTGGTGGGCACTCTTATGCACAATATAGACAACCCTTTTTAGGTTCTAATGAATTGAGGGAGCTGGTGGTAGATACCTGAAACTATCAAACTACAACCTAGAACCCATGAATCTTGAAGACAATTGTATAAAAATGTGGCTTATGAGAGGGGACAGTGGGATTGGGGGGGCCATGGGGATCACACTCCCCTTTGTCTAGTTTGTGGATGGATGAGTGGAAAGGTGGGGGAAGGAAACAAAAAACAAACAAACAGACAAGGGCGCCCAGTGTTCTTTTTTACTTTAGTTGCTCTTTTTCACTTTAATTATTATTCTGGTTATTTTTGTGTGTATGGTAATGAGGGTGTCGGGGATTGATTTTGGTGATGAATGTACAACTATGTAATGGTACTGTGAACAATCGAATGTACGATTTGCTTTGTATGACTGTGTGGTATGTGAATATATCTCAATAAAATGAATATTAAAAAAAAAAACATTTCTGCAACATCAATTCTCAAACTCACACCACAACACTGCAACTACCACAGGGATAACAAGATGCCCAGGCCTCTGTGAAAGCAGAAGCAACTGTGTACAAGTTTTGCCTTATTTCTCTCAGTTTAATAAAATTTGGTTCTCATATATGTTGTAGACTATGCTAGACTGGAGATAGACAGAAGGAAGAATTAAATAAAAGAGACAAAGAATCTGAGACTTATATTAATAAGACGGCTCGAAACAGCAGAGAAGATCACAGAGTGTTGACCTTCCTCCCAACCCCAAACAAAACAAAGCAAAGCAGAAAACTGTCATTATATTCTGAAACTCCATTCAACAAATTATCTCCTAGACTCTTGCTGACTTCCCAGTTGGGAAATGCTACCTAATCAGAAACTGGTAAAACAATATCCATTTTCACAATAACAGAATCAACTTTAAAAAGCAATCAAGTTATGACATGCTTTGGTGTAAGGCTAAGCTTAAATAAAACCTGGTTTAAATTTCTAAACATAACTAGACAAGTTCTGGTGGCAGCACTCTACTTGTTTTAACTTTTTGCTCTTGCTCAACAGGGCCAGGGTCATAGTCTTGACCACCTGCTCGATTCCATTTCACAGATCCAGAACCATGGCAACCTGGTCAGTCATCTCATAGGAGCAATTGATAAACCACACAATTTATTCAATTGTGAATAAAGTCATGTTCTGTACACCCATCATCCCAAGAACAGAAACTCAGGGGTCCACTCTCAGGAGGACAAAAGCATGGATAATGTAAAAGTTTCCCCAATAGGAGGAGACACATTAAAATGTAATAATAAAGATGAAGAAGAGGCTCTCTTCACTGGTGACAAAGCCTTTGGGGGAACTGGCAAAAGGCCTCCCTGTGGATAGGCAAATTAAAAAAAGATGTCCCCTAGATACTGACAAATTATACATCCCCATAACAGGGTCTCTCTCCAGCACCCTCGTGGTCAGACACAGCCCTATGAAATTTAGAACAATAAGAAGAAGATATAAAAAGCCTTCAGGATATTTAAAAATTAATAAAAGTTTTCAGAAGATATTAAAAAGCAAAGGCAAATACAAAGGCAAATAATTTCTTTACCCTCATATGCCTCATCGGCAACTCTGGATGCTACCTAATCAGGAACTGGTGAAATTAGTATCCATTTCCATAACTTCCAAGTTCTGAGGGAAAAAATTATAGTAATCTAGAAATCTCTTCCAAAGCCAAACTATCCAGGTGAGTATGAAATAAATAAATTTTAAACCATTCAGAGATGTGAAAAGTTGTACCTTTCCTAGAGCAAAACTAAAACATAATCCTAGAAGGGGAAGGCAAGAGATAAAGAAAATCCAGGAGTTCAGTAAAAAGGGTCCCAAAAGCAGGCGCGAAGCAAGTGTAAAAAGCAGTTAATACAGCAAAACTCAACATTCAACATATAAGATAAGACAGCTGGGACAGAAATGAAGGAATTAGAAACTCCAGAACAAGCAATAATAGTAAACCATAAGATAAAGTCTTGGAAAGAATATGCAACATATAAATTCAGCATGATTCAAAGCAGGTGACGGAATATGAGATTCCACTCAATATATACTTTGACTGGCAAAAGATACAGTGGCATAAAATTATAGGTTTTTATTGATCCATTCAAACTACCCGATACTGCATTAAATTTAATTATATAAGCAAAATTTGATAAGCATCCTTTATTTACTTTCTAATTGTGAGAATCAACCAATACCAAATTCATAGACAGTATAACCACAGTCTCAAAACTGAATACAAATATTTTAATCTTTCACAAGAAAAATAATATTTGGGTTAATAGAAGTTAAGAAATAAAAGGAAACAAGGTGGAAAGTTACGTTATAGAACACTTATTTCTTCATCTTAAATAGTTGAAAGTCCAGAGATTCTATCTACAATTAAGAGACAAAAAAAAAAAAAAAAAAATCCCTGTTTGGATATATTATTTAAAAGTATCTGCACAGTTTTCCTCTGTGAAGTCTGGGAAGTCTCTCTCCCAGACTTCCCCTATAATGGTTTGTTAGTTAATTCATTATTGCATTCATTACATTCTGACTTGTATTATCATATTTGTTGTACTCTTTATTATCACCTGATTAAAATATTAACCTTTTAAACATAGAACCCTTGTCTCATTCATCCTGATGTACCTTAGGAACAGCATAGCCTCTGTGTGGTATCTTTGGACTACCTAAATTACCTTTAGGAACTCATAGTAGAATTCAAAATATAAATGAGGGCAAAAATAACAAGGGCATAATAAAGGTTGCCTTTCTCACAAAAATGTATGAGTACCCTTACAGTTTAAACAAAATTGAGATTATTTTAATCATTAAAGTACCTGTACTAGGAAGTGGGCCCCATTTTGAAGGAATGCATCATTTCTTATCAGAATTTTTGTAGTCAGTTGAGTTTTTTGTTCTGGAAAAATGAGGCTATTTCTCCTGGATATATTTAAGATGCCATCTTTTGCTTGCAAGGGGTCCACAGCTCCAGCAGGAATATAAAGTGCAGAATAAAGCATCCTCACATCTCCTTTAGTTCCTCCTAGTCTTGAAAAGCTCAAGGATAAAAGTCGCTCACTTGGTCTGCTTTCAATCTTCTGATTTTCCATAGGAAAAAATGTTATTAGGCCATAAACATCATCACTATCCTGAATATAGAACAAAAGCTGTAGATAGAGGAACAAAATGTTAGAACATGGAATTCTCAAATCTGAGATTACCAAACTCTTTAATTTACTAGAATACTGTAATTTTCAACATTATCTCATTTACATATCATATCTAAAAATGATCACTTCTTATAGTAATAGAGTAAAAGATGAATCAAAAAAAAGATTTGAACTCTACTAAATTACAGTTTGTGGGTTTTCTTAAGAATAAAATATTTTTTTGCACAAGGACAACCTTGAACAAGGGAAGCAACCATCACTTCCAAAGCCAGTGTTCTTCCTGTCACATAAAGCTAAACATAAATTTGATGTGTATGACCAGATTCTCTGGCCCTTTTTTGGCACATAAATATTCGAAAGAGATGAATAACAAGAGATCTACCTCTGCTGGTTCGCTCACTTCTGCACCTCCATGTATTGTATGAGGCAGAATTTGAAGTAGATAAGCTTCTGCCTCTTCTGGAAGATCATCATCAACAACAGTGAGAGGAATTGATGCCACCATCTGCCCTCGTGCAAAATGGAGAACTCCAGAACTTGGTCTGATATCTGCTGTTACCGGAGACGGATCACTGCTGCTCCTTGTCAACACCCAGTTCACAGAAACATTCCCATGGGTGCCACCATTTCTAACCACTGTGATTTCTTCAAATCTAGAATTTAAAAATATATATACATATATACAGTCTCATAATACAATCTACTTCCCCTGGACAGGATTTCCTAATGTCAAGTTGGACATCAAACACTGGTAAAAGCAGAATTCATATCATAAAGAGTAATTGTTTTTATTATTCTTTATGAAGTAGATACATGGATGTGTCCTAGAGAACTGTCATAATATGAGTTCATCTGTATATTTAATCACACCCACAGTAAGAAAGAAAACAATGAAGTCATAGTAAAGGAAATGACATACACCCTAACCGTCCATTGTGTCCAACACAACAAAAATTAAATCTTGGAATAGCATACTAAAATAATTGCAGCAACAGTTTAAAATAAACCATACCTTGAGACTGAATCTTCATCAATTATAACTGTCTTCTCGAACAAAATACTGTTGAATGAGAGGACCCCATACGGTTTGTCATTTGCCTTGATGGTGACTTGTAAAATAGAAGGGCCTAATAGCACAGCATCTCCCCGTAAGGTATCCTTTAGTAACACAATGTGAAAGGATTCAGCAATCTCAGGTAAGTCATCATCAACAATTTGAAACTTCAAGTGTGATTCATGACTAAAAGGTGGAAAAACAATAGTTGTGTTTGGCTGAAGACCAATGAAATCCAAATTTGGCTGGGCATGTGCTGTTGAATTCCCAGTAATGATAGCATAACTGATTGATACTTCACATTCATCAGATCCAATCAGATTTTCATTGTCATCCTTTCCACGAATCACTGCAATATTGAGTATGTGGTCTTCTTCGGCTACCAAATAAACACTCTGAATGAATCTTACGGGGCTATCATTTTTCTTAATGATGATCTCAATTGAACTCCTAGAAGTGTTGATCTCAGCACCTCCTTCTACACTTTTCAGATGAATCAAAAACATTTCATCATTTTCTGGAATCTGTCAAAGAAATATAAACAATGACATCAATTGCACAAAACACCTGCAAAGAAACAAAAAATGCAAAAGGCATTATGTTTCAATACAATTCCATAAAATAAAAACATCTTCAACTGATGGAGTCAGAGAGGATTGCTTAGTCTCTATTTACTAAAACATTTTTCAAAGGTAAATTATGTACTTTAAATAAGGAAGGAAAAGTTAATAAAGCAATTACATGAATTGGTAGTGAGGAATAAGTAATGATGCCTTCCAACCTTGATTTGTCTTTGGATAAGTCTAAAGATTACATAGTAAAAATTAACATAAATTCTTATCCATTTTATCAGGTTGGTAGGATCAGAAGCAGCACACAAGAGTGAACAATATGTAAGAATCTGGAAAAGTACAACAAATATCACACAAAAATTGTTAATTCATTTTCCACCATATGAATTAGTCTTCTTTCTCTCTGATTTTTAATTCAAGAGTCAAACAATTTAACACCTGTCAGATGATTTCCAAAATAAATACCAAGCCCCTCGCTGGAGAATAAGCTATAAGAGCACAAGCAGTCAGACTGTTGATACTGCTAAAATGAATCTTTTTCTTGTGTAACTGCATGGAAATCCATTGTGCTGTCTGAGTCTTTTCTTCATTATAAATTCTATTTTATAAACCATGCTAACCATATACATACATACATATATATATACACACACACAAGTCTCTTTGCCTCCATTAATAGCAACATAAAAGTAAAGCTATTTATCTCAAAAATAAAATTTTATAATTTCATTGATAACCTTTTAAATCAGCAATTAAAATATGTAGTTAATCACCACTACCACCCCAAAACTGGAACCCAAATCAATCATTTGGGTTCTTAAAGAAAAACATTTTTACTGGCTTCTAGAATCAGATGAACAAGAGTTTTCAATACTACCTATATTTCAATTTCTCAAGTTAAGTAATCTTTCCTAAAATGTCTTCTAAAGATTTTTTTTTTTTTGGGGGGGGGTGGTTGTTGTGATCCAATTTTAGGATTTTTGAAGGAGGATGAGGGAAAAGGTCATCAATTCCCAGCTATTTTCCATTTTCTTTTTTGGCAATACTTAGATTCTTTTATACAAAGTCATATTTTCTCTTGGTTAGCTCATTGGGGACATCCTAGCACATAATTGTTCAAATGCATTCTTTCCTTAGCTTTTAAGCTAACTATATCTCAATCCTTGGTAGCTTCAGTGTGAAAATAATCAAAACCTTATGAATGTGAACACTTAAAATATCAAAGCAGAAGAACATAAATTGCAGTAGGATTCTTTGCTTTAAAGTAAAATATTTATGATAGATAAGTGTTACTAAGCCTAATCAAAATGGAAAATCATTAATAAAATTCAATCATCAGGGTTTACACAATGCTTACATTTTTATATTACATGTATGGCTGCCAGATATATTCAACTTCAACAGTTTTTAGATGAACAATTTATGTGAATTAAGTAAGGTAAGGTAATATATACCAGTTTCTATGTATTATGTCCCCCAGAAAAAGCCATGTTCTTTGATGCAATCTTGTGGGGGCAGACATATTAGTGGGGATTGAGTTGGAACTCTGGATTAGGTTGTTTGCATGGAAATACGCCCCACCCAACTGTGGGTGATAACTCTGACCGGATAATTTCCATGGAGGTGTTGGCCCGCCCATTCAGTATGGGCCTTGATTAGTTAACTGGAGCACTATATAAGCTCAGACAGAAGGAGCAGGCTTGCTACAGCCAAGGGGGTACTTTGAAGAATGCATAGAAGCTGAGAGAGTAGCTGCAGATAAGAGACAGTTTGAAGATGGCCGTTGAAAGCAGACTCATGCCCCGGAGAAGCTAAGAGAGGACAAATACCACAAGAGCAACTGAGAGTGACATTTTTGAGGAACTGCAGCCTAGAGAGGAATGTCCTGGGAGAAAGCCATTTTGAAACCAGAACTTTGGAGCAGACGCCAGCCACGTGCCTTCCCAGCTAACAAACGTTTTCCAGACACCATTGGCCATCCTCCAATTAAGGTACCCAATTGCCGATGGGTTACCTTGGACACTTTATGGCCTTAAGACTGTTACTGTGTAACCAAATAAACCCCCTTTTATAAAAGCCAATCCATCTCTGGTGTTTTGCATTCTGGCAGCATCAGCAAACTAGAACAGTAAGTATTAACAAGATATATTCCAAAATATACAGCCATTTATATCTAAAGTATGATTAGCCATGATACACTAACTTTATATAGGACTGTGTTCTTGAATAATTTCAAATACTGAAAACAGTTTAATACTTGACATGTTCTCTAACATATTTGTTATAGAGAGGAGAGTTCTTGTTCCATTCAAGTATTTAACATCACCCACCACATCGTCGAGCACTGTCAAGTTATAAACTAGTGTTCCTCTGCCAGGTGGAAAGGTGATGTTTCCTTTCACTGGACTCAAATCTTCTTCAGGTGGATTTGGGCCCTCTACCTGCAAAGAAACATACAGTGCCTTCAATAAATACAAAATATCAGCTGATGCAGGGAAATGCAAATCAGAACCACAATGAGATATCACTTGACACCTACTAGGGTGGCTATTAACAGAAAAATGAAAAAATGATAAGTGTTGGCAATGGTGCAGAAAGATTGGAACCCTCGTACATTGTTGATGGAAGTGTAAAATGGTTCGGCCACTGTGGGAAACAGTTTGGCAGTTCCTCAAAAAGTTAGACATAGAACTACCATATGACTGGCAATTGCACTTCTAGGTGTATACCCAAAAGAATTGATAGCAGGGATTTGTACAGGTATTTGCACACCAATGTTCATAGTAGTATTCTTCACAATAGCCAAAGATAGAAGCAACCTAAGTGTCTGTCAACAGACGGATAGATAAACAAAATGTAGTATATACATAGAATGGAATGTTAGTCAGCTATAAAAAGGAATGAAGTTCTGATACATGCTACAACATGGATGAACCTTGAAAGCATTATATTGAAGGAAATAAGCCAGACACAAAAGGACAAATCTTATATGATTCCACTTATATAAAATATCTAAAGTAATAGAAACAGAAAATAGATTAGAGGTTATCAGGGATCGGGGGTGTGAGGAATGGGAAGGTATTGCTTAACAGATATAGGGGTTCTGTTTGGGGTCATGAAAAAGTCTTGGTAATGGATGGTTAGTAATGGTAGCACAACATTGTGAATGTAAAAAAACTACTGAAGTATACACTTAAAAATAGTCAAAATGGGAAATTTTGTGTTATATGTCACCACAACAAAAAAAATATACCAGCTGACAAAAATCTGAAGCTTATTTAAAGATATTTTGGAAGATAAATTATACTACCTGTATGTAATTCTGCCCTTCTAATTAACAGTCAGGGCCAAGAATGTAATTATAATCTTAACAATTACATTAAACCATGTGGTTTCTAAGAGCTCTCTAATTTTTCTCAACCTGAGAAAAAAACTCTACACAGATTTCTTCTTGTGAATTAGGGTGTGCTGGTTTGAATATATTATGTCACCCAAAGAGCCCTATTCTTTAATGCAATCTTGTGGGGGCAGATTTATTAGTCCGTTGATTAGGGTGTGACCTCTCAATTGAATGTTTCCGTGGAGATTTCACCCCGCCCATTCAGGGTGGGTCTTGGTTAGTTTTCCGGAGTCCTTTAAAATGAGCTATCCCAGACCCAGATGCTTGCTGATGCCTAGAGATGCTTGGAGAAGTAGACAGAAGGACATTTGGAGATGCTTAGCTAAGAGATGCTAGCCCAGAGTTTGCTCTGGAGAAGCTAAGAGAGACAAACCCTGAGACATTTTGGAGAATGCCATTTTGAAACCAGAACCCGGCAGCAAAGAAGCAGCAGACACCAGTTACGTGCCTTCCCAGCTGACAGAGGTGTTCCAGACGCCATTGGCCATTCTTCAGTGAAGGTACCTTCTCGCTGATGCCTTAGTTTCGACACTTTATGGCCTCAGGACTGTAAATTTGTAACCAAATAATCCCCCTTTATAAAAGCCTATCAATCTCTGATATTTTGCATAATGACAGCATTAGCAAATCAGAACAAAGGGTATTCAAGAGTAGTAAATTCCCTTAGATAATCAATCATATCAAACATCAGCTCCACCATTGATTGTGTGACCTTGGCAGGTTATTTAACAACTCTGTGCAGCATTTTCCTCATATTTAAAATAAGCATAATTATATCCACTTCATGGTCTTGATATGAAAATTTAATGGAAGCATTCATGTTGAAAATGATTTTGTAAGTACTCTGTACCTGATCTCTTCTAGGTGCTAAGGATACAGCCTATCCACATGGACCTACATTCATTTAATGGAAGGAAAAAAACTGATAACCAAATAAATGTGTATGTGTCAAATGATGATAAGTACAATAGAGAAAAATTCAGAAAGACTTGAGGGAGACTGAGTGCTGGGGAGAGTTGCTATTTGTATGCAGAGATAGTCAGTGTAAAACACTTATAACAGTGTATGGAAATAACAAGTGTCCCAAAAAGGCCAGCTGTAATTATTTAAACAAAACAACAAGCTAAAGACCCAATAAAATAACTCAAACATCCATTGAGAAGTTGAATACACTGTAACCTGGATTCTTCTTTCTAAAGCCAATTTCTTTTTTCTCAATTCTTGCCATACTTTTTATCAGAAATACATTCAAAAATTTATTATTTATAGCTTATCTGTAAGTACATGAAATACTGCTTGAGGATTCCTGTGTAGAACTTGCAAGCCTACTGCATGTTTATTTGGTGCTTCCTATGTTTTTCGTTTATTATTGCCTTACGCTATTTTATTTCCTTATATAATTATCATAATCACCATATATAATATAGATACCCATGAGCATAGATAAAATTCTGTACTTCCACAGAAGTATGCTAAATAAATCTGAGTATCCATTTTATTGATATTATAATTAATAATTAAGATATAAACCATGATCAGAATTTTCTAATGCTATTTGAAAATAGTACATGATCGTGTTCTGGATCTTACAAAACACAAAATTTAATTTAAGATTTAAATGTATATCTCATAGAACAGCGGTGGGTTCAGTAAGCAATAAAATGGAATGATTACAGTTAGCACCCCTAAGAAATGAGCCTCATCCCCAGCCATGTCATTCATGCCACATCCTGCAAAATCTATGAACCTTCATCACAGTGTGACCACTGTCAACACCACTCATTATGTGTATTTTACAAAGGGAGATATTTTTGAAGATTACATATTAATTTTATATAAGCCTAATTGATCCACAGGCACTTTCAAGACTTACATCCTTGAAAAGATTTATCATAAAGGCCCTAAGAATTTTAAAGAATTAACATTTTTAATATTCTGTTATGTGATTTATCACCATCAATCTGAAATTGTGTTTCATGTGAGCATAGTTTATTCAGGCAGCAAGGTTAACCATTAAATTTATCAGATAATAAAAGTATGTTTATTTTATTTTTATTAAATGTCATATTATACAACCACCTTGATTTATAAAACTCTAGCCACCCAGTACAACCTCTAAAGTGTTGCCATTTACAATGATTTCAGAGTAAACTTACCTCAAAAGTCACAGTGACTGTTCCGTAGGTTCCTTTTTCCCTAATCAGAGTAAGAGGCACAGACTCATTTCTGCCACTGGGCTCACTCGCCGTGACTGAAGAAGGCTATTGGAAAGAGCAATGACAGACAAGCAGGTGCTAATCAATCAGAGGTAGCGGAGGAATAATCTATTGCCTTAGAAGTACTACCTTTCCACAGAAAAATCAATCCCCATTGTACTTGAAGAATGCAGTATTTCTTAGCATTAATTGACCGTAGCTAACGAACACACTTAAAAAGTTAAAAATAATGCTGTAAAAGAACATAAAACTAGTCAGGCAGGAGATGTAAGTGCTTGCCCTGTGCTTGTCCTGTCTTGTCTAACAGATCCACTAAGGAATCTTAAAGGTTACTTAGTCCAAACATGGCAAACTCAAAGGTCATAGGGGCCCAGGAGGTCATGAGTGAAGCCACCAGACCAGGGTGGCTCACTGGGACCACCACTCGGCCCAGCGTCCATCAGCTCTTCCCTCCTCATCAGATTTCCCATTGAAGAGCAGGCAACTCTAACGGCTTTTTAAGATCATTATCACTATGGGGGAATAAGAGTCAGGACTTCAAATGTTACAACGCCATCTTGGCTGGCACAACACAGGGCAGAAGAGGAGGAGCAGGGAAGCAGCCAGGTGCACAATTACTAATCCAGCAGACTGTCTCTCAGGGTGACACTAAGTCTCAGAATCCCCCTCCGTAAACAAATATAACAATGCCTATCTCCAAGGGTTGTGATGAGGTTTCAGTGAGATAATTCATGTCAAGTGCTTATCCAAGTACCAGTCACATAGCAAGTGCTCAATAAATGTTGCCTGCTACTATTGTTATTTTCATTGTCATCATCATCATCATCATCATCATCAACATCATCATCAATGTCAATATAATCATCCTGAAGGTTGGGAACGAAAGTCAGTCTATTGAGCACCTACTGTGTTCAATAGATACTTGGTGTAATTTTAAGCTTTAGGACCTGGAGTCCAGTCAGGGGTTGCCTGGTGGCAATAAGACCTCACCACGTCAGGGACCTGGGCCCAATGCCAGGGGCTAAGGTGTGTAATGTCAAAAAAAAAAAAAAAAAAAAAAAAAAAAAAAATTTGAAAAGTTAATATGAGGATGGGGGTGATAGGTTTGGAGAGAAGGTGGTGTGGAAAAAATCACTCTAGTTCCCTTTCAAATTACCAAGTCCTGAATGTGAGCTTGCATCAAAAAGCAGAGTAGCTATGTTTAAAATAGTAAGCAATTAAGGGATCCAGCTTCATAATTAATTAATAATGCCCTATTGCTCAAAGAAAAATGATTAATTAATTTTATAAGTGGAGAAATAATGGAGATTACAAAATGTCTACTGAATTGAGGTTGCCCAAAAACCCTTTTTAAGATAGTGCAACTACAAAGATAGCATTTATCTCTAGCCCACTTTGCTACAAAGGTAATTTAAGGTACTAAGAAAATGACATACAAATACAAATGGTGATCTAAATTGGGAAATAAATAAAAAGCTACCTTACTAATGACAATAACATGATTCCTCCATATCAGGAAAGTTATTATAATCTAAAACTTAACCATATCCACTTGTATTGGAGATTTTCTTTTTTTTAAATTTTAAGAGCTGGAAACAATTTCTTTCAAGGAGAGACCTGTCTTTTGTGTTTGTTTCAAAAGATAAAACACTCTGAACATAGGTGGGATTGGCCAGCAGCACAGGAATTTTGTGATAAGAGAGAGAATGAAATGATGAGCAAAAGTGAGGGGAATAAGATGGAGCATTAACCTTCAAAAAATATTAGCTAATGAGAAAAATCCCAGCATTGGAACTGACTACAGAATTTTTCAGAGCTGTAATGTCTGTTTTTGTTTTACATTTACTGTGTTTTTTCAGTTTTCCTTCAGTATGATTTCTGGTCTTCCAAAAAGTCACTCCAAATTTTCAGAAGTTTCTGACACACAAACATGGTCTGTTTAAGTGGTGTTTGGGGAAATCAAGCAAAAGGCACTGTGCTATCTGTCTGAGTTAGAGAACAAACAAGAGGGAACAAATGAGTCAGGTAAAATGATCATCAGAAAGAGGAATTAGGAAAGACATGACCTTGACAACATATATGCCTCCTCAATTTGCAGAAATCTTAGGTAGAAAAATTAGATATTCTACTGGATGTGGAATAGGGAGGGAGTAAAAGCAAATTTTATTTAGATATCAAAAGACAGGATGATACTAGCTGACATGTAAAATAATAAAAAAATTCAGTAAACTATTATCTAGCAACCACCAGATTAATCAAATTATAGCCATACCATACTAAATGAAATAATTCCAAAGGCATTGTCATTTGATAATATTGTCACAGAAACAGTCCTTGGCCATCCAAGCTTCACATTTGCTGAAGGTTTCTAAAATCAAAGGAAAAAAAAATTACCAAAATAACAGGAAAACATAATCATTTAATAGAATTTCTGTCTTCAAGTAACTATTCAGAATATAAATAAAAATACAAGTATACCTCTAATTTTAATATATAAATTAAGAAAACATATTCTGACTGACTCAACATGGTAAGGAAGCCCCAAACATGAATTCTTCAAAATAGTTTTGAAAACCAGAAATCACTGACTATTAAGGATACTAAAACACAACTATATTATAAGTAACTGCTGGTTAGTATATTCTAAGATCATTGTAATTATATTATAATTACTAAATGTCACTACTAATATTATAACAGGGAATAAGGTACTTAGCTTGAAATTCTGCTCAAGCGAGATTATTTTCTTACACAATAGAAGGTACTGAAACTCAAGAATTAATTATTCTATGTCTCCCAGGGAGGAATGTAGACCTGGCATCGTGGGACGGAGAACATCTTCTTGACCAAAAGGGGGATGTGAAAGGAAATGAAATAAGCTTCAGTGGCAGAGAGATTCCAAAACGAGCCGAGAGATCACTCTGGTGGGCACTCTTACGCACACTTTAGACAACCTTTTTTAGGTTCTAAAGAATTGGGGTAGCTGGTGGTGGATACCTGAAACTATTAAACTACAACCCAGAACCCATGAATCTCGAAGACAGTTGTATAAAAATGTAGCTTATGAGGGGTGACAGTGGGATTGGGAATGCCATAAGGACCAAACTCCACTTTGTCTAGTTTATGGATGGATGTGTAGAAAAGTAGGGGAAGCAAACAAACAGACAAAGGTACCCAGTGTTCTTTTTTACTTCAATTGCTCTTTTTCACTCTAATTATTATTCTTGTTATTTTTGTGTGTGTGCTAATGAAGGTGTCAGGGATTGATTTAGGTGATGAATGTACAACTATGTAATGGTACTGTAAACAATCGAAAGTACAATTTGTTTTGTATGACTGCGTGGTATGTGAATATATCTCAATAAAATGATGATTAAAAAAAAAAAAAAATGTAGCTTATGAGGGGTGACAGTGGGATTGGGAAAGCCATAAGGACCACACTCCACTTTGTCTAGTTTACGGATGGAGGAGTAGAAAAATAGGGGAAGGAAACAAACAAACAAACAGACAAAGGTACCCAGTGTTCTTTTTTACTTCAATTGCTCTTTTTCACTTTAATTATTATTCTTGTTATTTTTGTGTGTGTGCTAATGAAGGTGTCAGGGATTGATTTAGGTGATGAATGTACAACTATGTAATGGTACTGTAAACAATCGAAAGTACAATTTGTTTTGTATGACTGCGTGGTATGTGAATATATCTCAATAAAATGATGATTTAAAAAAAAAAAAAAAAAAAAAAAAAAAAAGAAAAATAGGGGAAGGAAACAAACAAACAAACAGACAAAGGTACCCAGTGTTCTTTTTTACTTCAATTGCTCTTTTTCACTTTAATTATTATTCTTGTTATTTTTGTGTGTGTGCTAATGAAGGTGTCAGGGATTGATTTAGGTGATGAATGTACAACTATGTAATCGAATGTAAGATTTGTTTTGTATGACTGCGTGGTATGTGAATATATCTCAATAAAATGAAGATAAAAAAAGAATTAATTATTCTATAAGTCATAGAGCCAAATTAAAGATTTACTTAGTTCTCTCTATATAAATATATACATAAATTTATATTATATGTAATATGTTATATATTATATATATATGCAAATACATATATATATTTGCAGAGCCCCCTGAGGAACTGGGGGAAAATGCAGAAATGTTGGAGTTCCCCACCTGGGTTATTACTGATATTCTCACAAACATTGAGGACTACAAATTTAGTAGGCCAAGCCCTCAATCTTGGGGCTTGTCCTTATGAGGTTTGTTACTGCAAAGGAGAGGCTAAACCTACTTATAATTGTGCCTAAGAGTCACCCCCAGAGAACCTCTTTGCTGCTCAGATGTGGCCCCTCTCTCTCTCTCTCTAAGCCCACTCACCAAGTGAACTCACTGCCCTCCCCCTGATATGGGACATGACTCCCAGGGGTGTACATCTCCCTGGCAAAGTGGGATATGACTCCCAGGGATGAGTTTGGTATCGTGGGATTGAGAAAATCTTGACCAAAAGAGGGAAGTGAAGTGAAACAAAATAAAGTTTCAGTGGCTGAGAGATTTCAAATGGAGCCAAGAAGTCACTCAAGGGCATTCTTATGTGCTATATAGATATCCATTTTCAGTTTTCCTGTATTGGAATAGCTAGAAGGAAATACCTGAAACCATCGAACTGCAACCCAGTACCCATGATTCATGAAAATGATTGTATAACTATGTAGCTTACATGGTGTGACTGTGTGATTGTGAAAACCTTGTGGCTCACACTTCCTTTATCCAGTGTATGGACAGATGAGTAGAAAAATGGGGACAAAAATTAAAAGAAAAATTGGGTGGGATGGGAGGATGAAATGCTTTAGGTGTTCTTTTTCACTTTTTTTTGGAGTAAGGAAAATGTTCAAAAATTGATTGTGGTGATGAATGCACAAATATATGATGGCACTATGAACAATTGATTGTATACTGGGGATGACTGTATGATATGTGAATATATCTCAATAATACTGAATTTTTAAAAAATTAGGTATTCTGTAAGTCATAGAGCCAAATTTTTAGTTCTCTCTCTATAAATATATATAATTATATAAACATATATAATTATATTTATATTATATATTATGTTATATATTATAAAAATATTTATATATGTTATAAATATATAAATATATTTATATTATATATTATATATGTTATAAATATATGTAAATAGATTTATATTATGTTATATATTATATATAACAATATGTGTATGTGTAAATGTATAAATAAAATATTTATATATATAAATCAGGAGACTTTTCTGCAACATCTCGATTGATATTCAGCAGCAGCAAAAAGGGATATGAAAAAAAGTGATTTACAAAAGCAAGACATGACTGTTACAAGTATCATTTTCATGAAAATTTTAATCATATTGACATTATAATTCTAAAAAATTCTCAGTGCCTTTCAGAAAAATTAACTAGAGCAATGTTATCAGTCATTGCTTCAACCTAACAAATCAGGCCATAAAAGACAATTAAAACTTAGGCTATTCATGTATTTTTCCTAGGGGTACTCCAAATTTATTCTAAGATATAGGGACCTCCCATTTTCATGCCTGTTTTTTGTATCCTTGTTCTTTGAACTCAGAAGTCATGGTAATTCTTTAGGCATCTAGTAGCAATGGAGGGATAAAAGAGAAAAGGGCCAAAGGTAAGATAAGGTTCTCTTGAGCATTCCCAAAGAAACGGAATGGATCCCAAAACCAACTACAGAATCCAAACAAGATTATAAGAGGACTTGCCAGAAGGTGAAACTGCTAAAGAGTTTATCAGTTCTGGCTTCTGTGAACATCACCACCAGCTCCCTGAACTGGCTTGTCTCTAAAGAAATGATTTTTTTAAGTTTGGCCAGATTTTTAAGAGTTTAAGGTTAAGCAGGGAAGAAAGGCTTACCTGTAACGTTAAGTGAAAAATAAAAATTTCATCAGGTTCTGGAAAGTCATCATCACATACTGCTATGTACACTGTCCTATTTGTTTCTCCAGAAGGTATGAAAGCTGCAGCATATGTGTCAAAAAAGTCACCCGTGTCTTCACCATGCAGCTATCAAATGCAAAATACAGGTAATCCTTACATAATGCAGTGTTAGGACAAACAAAACTAATGTCAGTTGGAGCAATCCACAGAGAGGTTGGGAAACATGAATCACCAAGTGGCACTGACACTTTTAGATAGGATACACAAAATAAAAACCTAAACACTCTCCCCCCACTCAAAAAAAATATATAAAAAGAAATGCTTCTATCCGAAAGCATTTCTTTATGCTCTAGAAGGGAAAAAAATAATTACATTAAAAGTAATGATGTGCAGTTTTTTTCTCTGCCTCTTGATTGACCTGGAGTAGACTTCAGCAAACCTAACAAGAAGACAAATTGTAGCTAAAACTCACAAAGATGAGGTAAAGTAGCCTATCAAAAAGTTTCAAGAAAATCAATTTTTTACTCTTATCAATTTCAAACTGCCCTTTCCAAAAGTTTCAACCTGAAACTGTATTTATATTCTCCCACAACAATCCTAATAAAGTCCTAATTCTTTTAGCTCTCCAAATTTCTTGTTCATTGCAAACTAACTTTTTATGACCCCATTCTGTAAAATCAAGCATTGTTAATAAGATTCTCAGTGGAGTAATAATTATGATATTGTAAACGGGCAATTTCTTATGCAAACCAAAATGAAATTTCTTTTGCCATAGAATTCAAAATAAATAATTTAACTACTAGAAAAATAATATGATTTCGTACAAATTAAAAATGCAGGGCAGGTATAAGTAAATTTTAGTTAATTTCTAGTTTTCACATTTATAAAAATAAATCATGCTTTAAATACTGGAGAAACACAAGTAAGTTGGCAAGGTTGTTGTATTCATATCCTAGTATTAAAAATGTCACATTCTTTTAGAAAGCGTTAAGTATCAAGAGCCACTGGAACAAACAGAAAACAGAGCAGTTCAACTTATGAAAATCATTTAAAAATCTAAAACATGCAAAAATCAATATATATGTAAGTAGTCCATCAGAGCAACATTCATAATAGCTAAATTGAAAGCAATCTCAATGGAAAACAGTTGAAGAATTATTAGTAAATGACAGTAGCACACACCAGAAAAGTGAAAATATACAGCAGCCTGAAAACTTATTAGGATACAATCAAAGTTATATGAAAAAGTAGATTATCAAATACAATGCACACCCAAACCAAAAAATTCAACAAATATATACATATTGTATACTAAATTGATTAATACATAATAATATGCACATATAATAATATATATAGATTAAATTAAAAACAAAATCAATACACAAAATTTTATTGGATTTGTTTCACTGGTAGTTTTCCTTCTTTTTCTCTTTTCACTGTTTCATAATGTGATCATTTAACTTATTACTTAAAAATTTATTTTTACAAGCAACAATTACAAGTGCTTTGTACCTCAAATATAGCAATATCCTAAGTGTTCATATGATATTATTTCTGGTTAAAAATAGATACACACACACATAGATTAGTAGTTCAACAAATTCTATTTAACTTCTATTTAAGTTAATATACTTAGTGTTCTCCCACAAAAACAGCTCTCTGATACAACTAAGTTTTTTTTTCTATTGTCACTTTTGTACTTTAAAGTATTTCAAGTATTTTCTCTAAGCCTCCCTATAATAGAAAAATGACTGAGTAGAGATAACTAGAATCCAAATTACCCAAAATAAAATGTGCTTTCCACTAGACATAATTATTGATATTTTTACTTGTTTAAAACAAATATATGAAGGTATTAAAATGATCAATCTTTAAAATACTATTAAATTAAATACTATTGTCAAATGCACAGCTATCAGTGGAGCATTCTATAAGATACATGAATGGGACAGTGTTTCTGTAAATCATTTATCATACAGAAACTACTTAGAATATCAAATAATTAAAAAAAAAAAAATCCCTGCCGTTGAAGACTAAGAAATTTCAAATCAATTTCAATAAGAATAGAAACTACAATCATTTCTTACCGATACAATTGCAGTGACATTAGCTGGCTCTCCTATCCTTTCGATGACAAGACGAATAACTGTTGTACTTGTTTCGTTAACAACAAAATCTGTGTGTCCAGCAAACCTTACTTCTGTTTCTCCAAACACAAAGGGGACGAGTAAGGCTAAAAGAAGATTTACTAATAAAGATGCAGAGGGCATCCCTATAGAAAAAAAAAAATTTTGTTCACAAAACATATCTGTTTCCATTAACTTGTGTCGTCTACATATATAAACACAGAGCCAAGAGTTAGATGGTAAGCAACTAAGACATAAATACATCAAATATGAACCAATCTAATTCAACTGTGTGATCACAGAGGTAAGTTTAAAAAATCACAATTTCTTATTATGGCTCTCTTCTACTATTCAAACCTAGTTTTTGTTCTTTGGCTTCTAAATTAGGATAATAGTTACATCTAGTGTAAACTGACTCACTAAATTTAGCTTATTAAAAAATTTACTGATCACCACTTTATCCTAAAACAAACCTAAGCAGCAACATAAAAATTCAATAAAATCTTTCCCCAGATGGAACTGCAACATACCAGACAAAATGAAGAAAATTACCAAAGAGATCAACAATCTTAATGAAACTTATCATCTATTTACTTGATGACCATGCAAATATGGATAACCTCTTGAAGCTGGTATACAAAATAGTTGTAGTAAAGTTTTAGCAATAAATTAATAATTTCTTGGTAGGTATCTACTTTTCCCTTAAATTTGTTTGCCTCATTTGACAAAGCTTTTTTAAGTTTTTAGTTATTGCAAAGAAACGCTAATCCTTTTAAGCAAGAGGTAAAATTTCTTTCATTTTACTAGTTAAATACTAATACCACTTCTAAGAAAACATCTATGTTGCTTTAAAAATAAGCAAATTTGGCAAAATGTGTATTTCTTTCTGTTCCATAACTTCTACTGTTTTCTTCTTACTACGATGTGTGTGTTTTGTGAGTCAAAACTTTCAGTGCTTGGTGATTCCAAAAGCACAACAGTGCAGGGGCCTCTTGAAAGTACTGCTTTTTTGTAATGTAGATGCACCTCTAAAAAAGTGAACAATTTGTCTCACGGATCATTAAGATTCCAATGGCTCTATGTGGTCAGTCACGCGAACATAATAAGTTCATGCTTTTTAGAGGAGTGTTGCATATGTACTCTATGAGCCAAAACGTTCCCTATAAATCTTTACCTTGGCCAAGAAGTAACAGAACTTTCGTATATAAGGTAAACTCTCTTTTATTTCCAAAACATGGTTTTAAATTTAGGAAGCACCAAATGCACTGGTTCCTGATATATCTTCGGATTTAAACACAATTTTCTCAGTTAAGTATATTCAAACAATGCAATCTGAAATTGGTCAGTGGTGTCTCGCATGCTTTTGACTGACTGCACAATGCGTAGACAGCGATGCAGAGTTCAGATGGAGTTCGGGCAAGGGACCACAAACCAATAGGGAAAGACATTCTGGAAGACAAGGACTCTGCGCCTGTGCCTTCTATCCAAGCAGCTCTGCCAGAGGGCTAAAAGACCTGGGAAAAGAAGTATTTTACTCCTTTACTAGCTTCAAATTCTTCTCTGACTTCTAAGAAAAAAACAAAAAAAAAAAAGATGAGAGAAAGGAAAAGAAAAAAGTAAATCAGGTGTGAGGCAGGAAATTGGGTGCAGTTCTCAGCTAAACCAAAGCAACTCAAGAAGATCTTTTGTGGAATTCTAAAGCCAGAAGGTTTACACACTTCACTTATGACAAATAGTGGGGGAAACCCAAAGTAGGGAAATGAAGACAATGCAGAATAGAGGGATAAGAGGGGAGCAACCTAGGCCTTGGGTGTGTAAGAAACAGATTAACATTGATCTACTATTATTTGGAAGAAAAATCTAAAGTTCATGAACAGGAGATATGATAGGCCACTGGATTGAGAGAAATTAGAAGACACCTTGCATTAAAGGTGAGAAGGCTAAAGTGAGATTACAGTTTTAGAGGCAAAAATCATGGATGATCAAGAGCAGAAATTCTCAAATTTTGTCTTGCATAAGAATCAGCTAGGGAGTTTGTTAAAATGCCTACTCCCACTCCCAGAAATTCTGATCCACTGGGTCTAGGGTTGGGTCCAGGAATCTGCATTTAGCAGGCACCCCTATTGATTTGAAAGCAATGGATCCTTGGACAGTTTTTGAAAAATACTGTCCTAAAGTGTGAGGAAGGTGAACATATGAAAGGCCACACTTGTAACTTGAAGTGAATTACTGAATTCTTTAATGCTGTATGCTTGGACTTTCTACAGACTTCCTCCTATGTTTCTCTCTATATTTTGGCATTACCTTTTAAGATTCCATGCATCCTGAAGAAAAACTGTAATGACTTACAGAAAGTACTGTTAATAGCAAATGTTTATACATCACTGTGCCAGGTACGTTATACACATTAATGCCTTTAATCCTCACAACATCTCTGTGAGGAAGGTGCCAGTTCCATTGACCTCATTTTCACTTAAGGAAACTAAGACACAGACAGGTTAGCTAACATGTGCAGTGTTATCCAACTAAGTGGATAGGCAGGATTTGAACACAGGAGTCCACCTGCAGTCTCTCTACAAAACAACCACCCTATACTGCCTCTTACATTTTATTCCTACAAATCACGCATCTCTATCTTTAATAATATGACAGATAATTGCTGCTCCATGTTGACAAGTGCTCAAATATTTTAAGCCCATGCACAACAACCAAAACTACCATAAAATACATAATTACAAATCTCCTAAAAGTTTGCACCTTATTATTCTGATGAACATTTGATTTATTTCAATGAAACTACAGTTCCCTTAACTACTTTAAATATTTAACAGCATCTTTTAATGTCAGGACCAATGAGCTCAAATGCTGCATTCTGTAGCTTCCAAGCAATTAGAGCTCCTGGATCTCGTGTCTAAATCAGTAAATTCATTTTAAATTGGTCCACATCAGTGAGTTTTAAGATTATGGGAAACGAACAAACAATCATGACTGGAAATGCCTCAAATTCTGTGACATCATTGATAATTGTGTCTCCTTGCCTTTCATCTTTTCACATTTGTAAGAAAAGTGGTTGGAGCAAAGTTGGCAATCAACAGAAGCTAAAAGATGAAAAAAAGCTTTGAAAGTGAAGTGCCCATTAGAAGACAAGGCATAATTACACAAATGCTGAATAGTTTCTTTTTTGTAGTAACTAGGTACATTTTCCTTTATTGTCCTAAAACTCTAGTCTTTGGAAGTTCCTTTATTAAACTCAGAAGACTAAGCATTAGTAACTGATACATCATATAAGTCTTAAATCTATTTCAGATCACTTCTTCTCTTATTAGATTTAACACAAAATATACATGCTCCATCACTTATTTTAAACTTCTCTATAACAAACATCTTATGTTTAAAGATCATAATATGTTTAATTCTTGTTGTCACAAGGGTAAAAAAATAATTTTGGCATTATTGTATTGGCATGATAATTCCAGTAATCAAACCCTCTCCTTACCAAAAATCATCCATATTCTCTTCACCTCTCACTCTTACTCAGTTTGATTCAAAGGAAATTAAAACTCTTCCTACCAACAGATATCATCCCTCTTAAGGCAATATGAGACTTAGGTTACTTTCTGGCTTCTTAATTCCTGATTTACACTATGTAGTTTTTTTATGACTTTTAAAAGAATCTTAATAGCACACAGGCACAAAATCTCATATTCTTGGATTCTATTAATCATATTCAGTCTAACCAAGTCACATAATTCTGTAGAAAATTTAATTTCAGACAAAATCTGGAACATATTGGGTAGCTCTTATAATGCAAACTGGTTGTTTTCAAAAGAGAAATTTACTGTTTAGTATAAAATTTGTAAACTGGGTGCCTACTATATATTTTGCAACACTTTATGCTAGTTACTGTGGATACAAAGATGCATAAGACATGGTCCTTGACTCTGAGGTACTCACAGGAATGGACACTGGATTCAGATCAAACCAATCAAAGCCAATAAGTCACAATTCTGGGACTTCTGCATAAGCATAGGGATGCAGATTCCCTCTTCTGCTGGATTTGGAATTATGATGGGGGCCATTTTCCCCCACAGCCCAAAAATGAATCCGACAGAGCCAAGAGGTGGAGAGAAGCCAACTCCTGATAATCAAGCTTTGGTTCCTGAATTCAGGTCTAACCCTGAACTTTCCAGTTACCATGGCAATAAATCACAATTTTTGCTTTAGCCAGCTTGGTTTGGATTTTCTATCACTTTCACCTTCATTATTTATACACCATTCTCCAGTCTGCAGCACTGTGAACTCATGTTAGGGAATACCAAGAGCAAGGTTCCCCCAACCCTGATTCAATAGTCTTAGTCTTCTCTAAGCACTTGTGAAAGGACACTATGCTAGCTTTCTTTCCTGATCACTTGCAATTATCACACCTCCTGTACTCGTCGTCTAGTATTTTCCCTTCCACCTCAACACTGACGATGAGAAGGGAAATTCAGGACACCCAGGCAAACCAAGGATATCTTCACAGTAGATAAAAGTAGTATATAGCGTTGGCTTAGTGTCCTGAAAAAGTTAATGCCCTTCGGAATGTCACCAAGCGGCCCCTACATCATGCTTTTGTAAATTGACCTGGTGCTAATACTTTTCCATCGCTGTTTTCCAGGATACCTAACTCTTTCTTCCCTTTTGAAAATTTGTATTCCGAGCACACAAGCATATTAAATGTCATCTATAAACAATATTTGCTAACCACAATGTGTCCTCATAACTTTTAAATTTAAACCTTGTTTTTCTAGGGCAGTGGCTTCCTCCCATCTTGCCTCTTATTGACAGAGTACCTAAGGAAATGTAACAAGAAGAGTACATTCTGAGTAAATGGGTATAGTCTTCTATTACAGTCTTCAATAAGTCTGTAGAAGTAGAGTAGAATAAGGAACAGAATAAATAAATAAATGAAAACCAGGACCCAGTAGATGCCAATGTAAAGAATAAAATAAGAATTCAACTGATTTTGCTGATACTGCAGTAATTATCTTTCAAATAGAAACCTTTCCTCAGTGTGAAAGTCAAATCTGTCTTCTTCAGCTTCAGGATAACCCTATACAACCTCTGTGAACAATGGGACAAGGACCTCAAAAGAAGAACTTTATTAGGGCAAAACTCAAGGGATGTATTGACCTTTCAGTTTCAGTGTGGCCTTGTCATGCCTCAGCAAGCATCTCCCCACAGTGTGACTACCAGGTAATTAATACGGAAAATATGATCCTAATGGAGCAAGGTTTTCAAGTTTAGAATTACTTGAATTCTACTACATTTACGAAGGGGCATTATAAAACTATAGAATTACTCCTGTAGAACAAGAGAAGTTTCATCATTCATAGCATCAATTATTCAACCTCTGAGAATTCTTAATCTGTGTTATTTGTATTTGGAGAGTACTACAAAAAACTGACCGTTTCCTTCTTTCATACCAAAATGGAACTTAAATTTGCAACTTTCAAAAGAAACAAAGTAATCTAACATTACAAATAGAGGTAATGATAAATATTATTAAAAAGATAACAGGGATAGTCTTTTATAGTTTTCAGGACTATAGGGTAATGTCATTAATTAATTTATTTATTTTCAATTTTTAAGGGATATATTTTACTTATTTTTTCAAAAATTTATATATGCACATAACACAATATTAAAAAGGAACAAAAAGGTAAGCAGTGAGTAGTAAGTCTCCCTCACCCCACCCTCCCCGGCTACATGCTTCTCCTAACGTAGTCAGTCACAGTTGTTAACTTTGTCTATACCTCTTAAGAGGTAATTTATGTGCATACTAAGATGTATGTCTACAAAGGAAAATTTTTGCTACTGGGACAGATTTTGCTTTCTTCTGCAAAAAGACTACAGGAATCAGCACATCTTTCCAAGAAGGGTAGCAGACCTTGATGTAGACACTCATGTTGAGAACATATTTATCCTCTCAGCTACACGTTATCATCATTTGTAGAGCTCAAGGATAAAAGCAGTGGTTGCCACTGATTTTTACCTCTGCCTATCAATTCATTCTCTGGGGAAGGGTAGACACAAATATATTAACTTGCACTTTCCTAAAACACATACTGTCAAATCTAAGTCAATCAGGACTGGCTGTGCTCAACACTTGGGGTACAGGCATCCTAGGAACCTCCTTCACATGATCCTGGGGCTCCCCTGGATTCTTTCCACATTTGATCTTGTGTTTGCTGATCTGATGTTTTCTTCTTTCTTGGTTTGCTTGGCTTACTCCCTTGTACTAAAAGATTACATCTTCCAGTAACTTCCTGAGAAAAGACGTTTGGAGATAAATATTTTACATCTTGTATATTAGGAATTATTGTGATACTACCTTTCCACTTAACTAATAATTTCATTGGGTATAGAATTTTAGGTGTGAATAATTATCTTTCAGAATTTTGAAAGCCTTGTTCCATTTGTTAAACAAGCATCCAGTGTAACCATTCATCTCAAATAATTGTGATTCTTAACAGTTGTAGGTAACCTGTTTTGTTGTTTCTTCATGTTTTTTCCCCCTTTGGAAGGTTCTTCTCTTTGTCCTCAGTGTTCTGAAATTTCTCAAAGATATGTCTTGGAATGGGTTTATTATTTGTCCATTTGGCTGAACAGTTGGTCAGTTCCCTTCAATCTGAAAACTCATATCCTCAATCCCAGGAAATTTTCTTAAAACAGATGATCAGAATGATGGTTGGATGCTCTGAGTATACGGTCTGAATATCCGTATTTGATTTAGAATAAGGGACCAAAATGATAATTGGAAGCTGTGAGCATGAGAGAGAATGTGGCTAGTCAACTTAGAGCAAAAAATGGGAGAACCATTTATTAGAAAGTCCCAGCTTTAGTATCTTTAAAAAGGACTTTATTCTTGGGTTGATCAGGTTCCCCAGAGAAGAATCTTCCATTCCCTTTCTAGACAGTAAAGATATGACTACTGGAACCCAGTCCAGAACCCGGACTTCTGGAACCAAGTGGGGAAAGGGACTAGAAGTCTCAGCATTCAGTAATCATATGATCACTGATTCCTGTTTTCTTTAGGGAGCCTCACCCTCAGAACATGCCTCACACTCCCCAGTCAAGGCACCATGTTATCACCCTTTCCAGAGAATAACACCACATTTGTGGGGAGGGGAGCAGATGTGCAGTCAGCAGCAGGGCAAAATGCATGCAGGATAGAATGGATGAATGAGAATTACAAGGATCTAATTGCTTCTGGAGAAGCTTTCTCCCCATCCATCTTCCTTATGTCATGGCTTTACTGACTGAGACTCCAGAGGCTCATCTGTCAATACTAGTTATCCCTCACTGACTCTTTGCCTGAAAATTCCTGGATTTCCTCAAATGATTATTCTTCCAGATGAACTTTAGGAACATTTTATAAATCTCTTTGGCATCTACTCCCCAACCAATTGGAATTTTGCTGGAATTAAGTTGGTAATTTAGGAGAAATTAGCTCTTATACAACTTTGTCTTTTCAATGAGGAAATATAATGCCAATTTGTTCAAGCTTTCTTTTATGTCTCTCAACAAAGTCTGTCCTTTTTCACATCATTTCTGTACTTCTACAGAGTTTATTCCTAGGCTTGGCGGTGGTGGCAGTAATTCTTACAGTTGATGTCATTTCTGTTGTTGCAATTGTGAACAAAAGTTTCCATTACATTGTCGAACAGGTTATCGTTAGTATAAACAAAAGCTATTTTGTATATTTATTTTCTAAACAACTGCTTTTAAAATCATGTTATTAGTTCTAATAATTTTACAAGTGATTCTCTAGGGTTTTCCAGATCCAAACAACTACAAATAAAAGATAGCTTATGACAACTTTCTTCATTTTTTCCACAGTTATCAATCTAACTAAATTTTTCAATTTCTTCCAGCTTTTGACAATTTATACCTTCTTTGAAAATCATTTATTCAATCAAAAATTTTACAATTGGCACAGATTATTATATAACAGACTTAACTTATCTAGAGTCTTAACCTATCTAGTTCACAATTTTCCTGTTTTCTAATTCATCAATTTCTTCTTTAATCTTCACCAATTTTTCTATCCTGATTATATTTTTTAAGACTCATAAATTAAAAACCAACTTCCTATTCTTTATTCCTCATCCTCTAAAGCTATTGCTTTCTCTGAGTATGGCTTTGGCTATATCTCACAGGTTCAAATAAGCTTTGTTCTTGCTGTTTTACATTCTAAAAAGTTTGTTGCTGCAGATGGTTCCTAGTTAACACAAGGAGTATTTAGAAGAATTGGGTTTTTCTTCATTTCTAAATGGAAGGGAATTATTTCTAAAGTTATATTGATTTCTATTTTTGTTTTGATAAAAAGTATGCTTCTATTTAATTTTGTTCACAAAAAAAGTTTTCTGGTGATTACTTTCATTTATTAACTTAGACACAAAACAATTGTGTGAGCTTAACAATCATATGAAAAATAAACCATTTGTTCTTTGGTCTTGCCGGCATTTTATTAAGATAAAGCAGTTTCCTTTAAGTGGCCACGCTGGCTCAGTATGTGATGTTCATATTAATTAGAAGTGCTTGAAGATCACTTTATTGTCCAGCTAAGTAACATCTTTCTCCCATTTGTAATGTATTTATGTACCTTGTTGTCTATGATCACTGCCAGGAACCATTTTCCTAACTTAAAATAATCTCTTCAATTAACAATTTTTTAATTTTCCACAGATACTTGAGAAATGTACAAATTCTAATGATAAAATAAGAGCCTTGATTTGAAACCAAAATATCTGAACACACTCTACTATCCCCCAAATCCCTACAATGCTTCACAACTCTCCACAACTTTGAAATTTGTAAAACCTAAGCTTGGATTACAAATCTGTCTCTCCTGGAAAGTATGAAACCAATAACCTTACAATATTAGTTACTTCTCCATCTGTCTCACACACAATGAACTTGTGAGAAATAGACTGATGTCATCTCAGTATGCAATGTTGTTTTGTTGATATTGTATCTCCAAGGAAAAAAAAATCATTGCAAATGGGGCTTCTTTGGCTATTCAATTACACAGAATGGTTTATAAATTTAAAATATCAGATAAAGTCTAAGATCTACTTTTTATTGAATCTCTGTAATACTAGATAAGATTACAAAAGTGTCTCTAATGCTGAGATCAAAAATCTCCCAAATGTTAAAATACTCTTCACTGAATTGAATCCATTAAAAGTTGTTAAGCACCCTCTGGAATGGCACTAACTCTGGGGTAAACGCATTTCAGATTGATTTTTTACTGATAAAAATATTAATAACTAACAGAACACAAAAAGAGTCTAGGTCAAACCCTAAAAATTTTTTCAGTTCAGGGAAAGTCTAGTTTATAAATACAAGATAACTGAGGTGTGTCTGAGCTATGGAAACATTTTGCAACATCTTCTGATTTATTTTTAATTTTAAATAAAGTATTTATTAGATTTGATTTAAATTCATCTTTACAGAGAAGTAAATGCCCAATAATATATTAACTCTAATCTTTCTGGCTTTCATGAACTGGCTCTGTAAAAGTATCTGTTCTTTTCTCAAAGCATTCACACTAATTCACCTAAGTTTTTCTCTTCTTACTTCAATCTTCCACTTTTGGGGCCTTTGATGTTCATGATCCACCATTTACACATACTGCAAAATTAATTTTTCTCCTTTTTTTTCCTGGTTGGTAATATAGACAGTGTTTTTTTCCTTGTGTCTTAGATTCAGAAAGTAAAAAGGAATATCTATATAATGATTCAGTAATCATAATCATCCCTTAAATGCTAACTTCTTGGTTACAAAAATGCAGGCCAAACCCTGTTTCTGTGCTATGCTGGGGGGCAATGGAATGACCAGGGAAGATAGGATTGAAATTTTCTTATGGCCATTACGTAACAAAAGTTATTAATTCCTTGACATCTTTAGAATGTAATAAGAATGAACTAATCCAAAACACTCATGATGCAAATGTGTCATCACTCCATTATTTCTCCAAATTAAATGAAATCCTACTCAGAAACACCATACATCATGCTGGCAGGACACAAGGTTTTCCTCTTGGAGTTCTCCTATTTGTATGCTCCAAGAGTTCCAGTGGCTAATGCATTCCCACAGGATGTGGTTTGGTGTCTCCCAAACCACAGTCCTCCAGCTGCCCCTCAGCCTCTAGACCTGGTGTCCTGCCCAAAGTTGGTCCTCCTCCACCTGATAGGGCCTGCTGCTTCAGGCTATAGCCTTAGGGCCTTGCACAGATCACAGCATGATCTTTCAGACTTCCACTGAACATGCCACCTTCTCAGTGCTACCTTCAGCCGGCAGGCCTCCCTCCAGCTACAGAGTTTAATGCCAAGTCTTTTCAAGAGGTTAGTTTTTTGTTCATGCACACAAGTTAAATTTTCAATAGGACTCCTCTCTCTCTGCAATGATTAACAATAGCTTACAGGAAGCTAGCGAATGGCCTAAGGACACTATTGATGGCCTTTGGCTATCTAACATTCATTGGTCATTCAACAATATTCAAAAAATACTTAACTGAGTCTCTACTATGTGCCAGGCATTGTCTGAGGCCTAAGGATGCAGCAGGAAACATAACTAAAATCAGCACATTAAAACAGAATTCCATCTTTAGTAAGATTTAAGTAAAGAAAAGGTAAATTCTCTTTAGATCAGTTTTTACTTCCCAACTGTACCCTCCACATCAAGGAATGAACAGTTACAGGAAAATGAATTGCAAATCTTAGTGCATTCTACATAGAGAACAGAAAGGTTATTCTTTGCTTTAATCACTCCATCAGAATATACATCAATATAAATAGTCCACCCTTAAACTTTTAGAATAGTTCAAACACTGAAGCAATTTTATTTCCCTTCCCTCAAAATTCTTTTCCTCCACCTCCATAAACTGTCTCCATCCTGTCTCCAAAAATGAAACATCCATACTCCTCTCCAAGGATATTAAACCATTTATGCGTTTGACCCCATTATGTTTCTTTAGAACCTTGTTCCTTTTATCTGTCTTCGTCTTCATTCTTTACTCCCCACTTCCTCTTCTTGCCTCCTCAAATGCATTCCTCTTATCCACAAACAACACTCCAACCTCAGCCTTGCTTCATCTTAAAGCTTCCACCTCATCTCCCTCCTTCCCTTTGATATCAGAATTAAATATTCCCTCTGAACAATCTCAGCTTTTCCTAGTCTCTATAAAAGACCCTCAATGCCCACTCTTACCCTCTCACATAGACTTCAACCAGTGTTTTCCAAAGTGTGTTCTATGTACTGCAATGCTCACATTTTTGTAACCAAGAAGTTAGTATTTAGGGGATGATTATGATTACTGAATCATTATATAGATATTCCTTTTTACTTTCTGAATGTAAGACAAAAGGAAATATCTAAAATCTCTGAACTGCAATCCACCTGCCTTCATCTCTGATAACGACTGTATAGCCTTTATCTTGTCCCCTGTTGATTGTAAAAACTTTGTGATTGACCCTCACTTGTACCCCTTTTATTCAGTTTTTCAACTTTACATGATCACTGAAGACACCCTCTAATATTTATTAATGAAGGGCCTTGAGTCAGGCTAGAATGAATCCACCCCAATTCCTAAACTATCTTCCCAGACGAAGCTGGATCTAACCAAAATTGGCCCACCTGGCATGCTAGCTTTAACTTTAAGCTATAAGTGACCTATACCTCATTATAATACTAACAAGCATCATCACATTAAGGTTGCCATTTTCTTCGTCATTTCAAGCCATTGTGCTCATTATCCTAAAACCTGCCCATCTTTTGATACTATAGAACTATCAGAGTTACTGCAGTTTAGGGAGACATTCTTAGGCCAATAGGTAATCAATCTCCTGCTTCATGCTTAGCAATAAACTCTCTCTTTGAAACCGTAGTATCATAGATTGGCTGTTCTGCACAGCAGTAAGAGAACCCCCTGCTTTTGGTCAGTTTCACAACCTTGTAATTGGAAGTATATGTGAATGTATTCCCAACACATAACCAAATCAGGAAATGTCTAGATATGCTTAGTGCACAGACTGTTTTTATAAATCAAACAGGCAAAAACAATCATTTAATCAAAACAAGACATTAAAACAAATCTCCCATCATCTGCTGTACTTTTCCCAAGCTATTTTCTTCCTCATCTTCCATCCTCCATTTTACTCTTGCAGTTGCAATACATTTCTTGAGGGGAGAATCCTAGCTTCTACCCTTCATCATTCTGTGAAATTCTTTGTAACTAAAACTTAACTTTGAAGAAAATTCACCTGTGAAAAAGAAGTGTTTAATAGAATTCACTTTTACACCAAGTATTGTATCTTTCATTTCTTGACTTTGCCTTAGGAACTCTGGTGCCTTAAATTGAAATACTGGGAGAGTCTTTTTCTACTAATGTTATGACTTCTTTAGACTTGCTTCTTTCATTGCTTTGTCTTTGTTCAATGTGTCCAGGGTACCCAGTACCTTGAAGTTATACCACCCACTCTGCCCTCACTTTCTGTCATGGTAATTGCCCCTTCCTTCAATCACAAAATTTAAACAAATCAATTGGCTTAAAAAAATCTGTATCATTTGTCTTTTTTTGTTTTTTATACTTCATTAAATGAAAGACTTTTGTTCTTGTTTATTCTTATTCCTCCAACTTAAACTTCAATTTGATCCTCCTTTAAATCCAGAGTTCCATTTAAGATGAGCAAAATCAACTTAGAGTTTTGAATTTATAAGAAGGTCTTTAAGTTAGGAGTAAAGTTTTTACAGGCATTGGCTTACTTGAATTTCTTTTCTAACTTGGACTCACTTTCCCATTATTAGAGTATATCCCCTCCCACTCTAGATACCTCCCACTTTCCTAATTTCAGCTACCTCCTATAACTCTTTAAATATTCACTTCTGGTTTAGGATACATAGGAAGATAACAATACAGAAAGTGACTTAAAGGACAGATAGTCACTTCCTCCTTCTTGACTCATTATCTTCACATGGTTTCCTCAAGCCGTTCTCCTCTGACTTCCCTTTTATCTCATGAGGCACCCCTCAGACGCTTTGCTGGGTCCTTAACTTCTTTCTCTACATAATAAAGTATCCCAATTTCCAGCCCCCAGACCTCTTCCCCATCTAGACTTATTCTCACTGTGAGCTCATTCACCCCATGGCTTTAAATACTATCTCCCAAACATCCATCTCCAGCCAAACTTCTTCCTTAAATCCACACTCATATATCCAAAAGGCTATTTGACATCTGTAGGTGATTTTTTTAATTTTTGAATATATTACACATTTACATAAATCTAAGGCCAAACCTATATAACAAGATACATTCAGAGAATTCTCAGCTCCATCCATCCTATTCCTTCCCTCTCCTAGAGATAACCATTTTTACCAGCCTTTGAATTATGGCACCAATGTTCCTTTTGAAAACATAAGCAAATAAATTGGCAAACAAACCAAAACAAAGCAACTGCATATCAAGCAGTGACATAATCACAGAAAAAAGAATAACTTTTGTGGCTATAAAACATAGTATTTTGACTATCCATCCTAGTAGAATAAATTCTAAGGACAAATACAGCTACAAAGAAATTTATAAGTTAGTATTTTTATTGTTAGTAGTAATATCAGTATTATGATGTTGAATTTAAATTTTCATATTGTATAATAAATATATAGAAGCCATATTTTATATATCATAAAATTATATATTGAAACTATATATTATATGGTGAGAAAAGAACAAAAAATAAGCAATTATATAAGAGAAAAAACAAATGGCAATAGATTCAAAGAAATTATATAAAGCCTCTATAAGGTTAAACTTAAATTGGAAATATCAGTATCAACTCACAATTTTTTTCCTTTGTAAAAATACATTTTTCCTAGCTCTGTCCACTAAAAAGGATCAGAAGTAATGACAATTCAGTACCAATAGGTATCACTAGTGCCCAGATTTTTGTCTCTAGCCACCATTCACCACTAAAAGCTTCTTTGACAGTATGACTGATTTGCAGGTCTGGGGCAGGAATATACAAACTAAACCAAAACATCTTGTGTCAGCAAGGAAGCTATCGAAGATTAATGGGATCATGTCAAGAGGACCCAAGAGGAACATGAAAAGGTCCCCACTGGCCAAACATTAGAAATTTTGAACATCTAAAAGGATAATAACTGCAATTGTTTGAAACACACTGAATGTAAAAATATATGTGTTCACAGGTTACTAAAAAAAAAGAACAAAGAAAGTTCACCAGTCAGCACTGGAAATAACTAGGGCACCAACTCCTTACTCTGAAATTAACATTAAAAGTGGAATAATTAAACATTTATCCTGCCTATCCTGTGTGAACTCTTCTTCAGGGTAACCGAATAGCCTAGTTGTTAAGGAAAAAGTTCTTCTTTACAGAATTCCAGCTAATGACGGAGGAGTGACAGATTTAGGAAATCACCTGTTTGCAAACTCTAATAAAATAATTAAGGAAACAATCATTAGTGGATGAAAAAAGTAGATAAAAAGTTGATGGGCAACTTGACAATGAAGGGTTTGTGCTGTCACTACTTGAACCCACTAATTAATCCTAGCTAAAGTGAGAGAACCAGACACGATATGCCTCCAGATGTGGCGCAATATGAAGTTCATAGTACCACCTGTATATCATTTTTGCCCAGAAAGCTGAACTTGAATCTAATCAAGGCTTTAGACCTAACATCCAGTGTACAGTAAAAAAAATGGGGGGAAAAGAAACACAGTAAGTAACCCTAAAGGAAGGAAACAAACAAATGCAGAACACAGGAATTTCTACAGGACAAATTTTCATGTGTCTATAACAAATCAAGGACATGGAGAAAATGACATTCAAGGAGACTTAGGAGGCTCTCAAAGGAATATCCACAATTTATTTATATCCTAATTAGAAGAAACCAATTAAAAAAGGCATTTTTGAGACAAAGAAATTTCACTATAGAATTGGTATTGAATGATACCAAGGACTCATTGTTAATTTTTTTAGAAATGATAATAACTTTGTGGTTACGTAAGAAAATATCCATATATTTTCTGGCTGCATGCTGTAATATGCAGAGATACATGAACCAAGTATAATAAAATGTTAATAAATTGTGATTCCGGGTTATGGGTGGAAAGGGGTTAATTTTACTATTCTCTCTACTTTCGTGTATGTTTGAAAGCTTTCATAATAAAAAAAATTTTATGGCAAATCCCACATAATAATCAAAGCTCTAACCATAATTTAACATCAACTCCATTTTAGTTTTCTTGGCTGTTCAAGCAAATACCATGAAATGTATGACTTAAACAATGGGAATTTATTAGCTCAGGTTTTGAGGGTAGGAAAAAGTTCAACTTAAGGTGTCATCAAAGCAACACTTTCTTTCCAAAGACTGGCATTTGGGGGCTGGCTGTCCATGATCCTTGGTCCTGGGCTCCTTTGTCACAGGGCAGTGTACTTAGCAGCCTCTCCTGACCACTCCCTTCTCTTCCAGATTCCACTGACCTTCAGCTTCTTGCCTCCAATGGCTTTCCCTCTGAGTATCTGAATTTCCTTCTGCTTATAAAGGACTCCAGTAATAAGATTAAGACCCATGCTGATTGAGTTTGGCCACACCTTAACAGAAGTAACCTCATCAAAAGGTCCTACTTACAAGGGGCTCACACCCACAGAAACAGAGTAAGTTTAAGAACACATTTTTCTGGGGTATATACAGCTCCAAACCACTACACCTTTCTACCCAACTAAGGACTGCTGCAGGTTGGTGGGTTGCAGTTAGAGAACGGGCTACTGTCCTTCTTTTCTCTTTGCCCATCTATAGTTTTCCTTCTTCCTCAGCTGACCAACTGGTTTCCTATTCTCATCAAAGCCAGAACAAGGTGGGGGCTGGATGAGGTCAGGGGCAGGAGAGGAGAGATAAAGAAGTTAGAAAGGTTCTTACTTGATGGAAACCGTCATGACACAGCTTTGATCTCCATGTCCCTGGCTGTGTCCTCCTCATGGACATTTTTTCATTTCCACAGAGTTTTCACAGCTAGGCCCCAACAATCGCTAACCTCAAGATGCTTCAGCTAACTGATTCAGATCCCCCTGCAGCTTCTGCCCCTGGCAGCATGTCCACAGCACATTCCTGCTGGGCTCGCCTACCCTGACAGGCTGCCTTCTTGGGCAAGACCCCTATAGTAGGTTTCACAGACAGTCCTTTGCCCTCATTTCCCTTTGCCCTGCAGTGGGAGATGGTACAGTTTACCCCACAAACATCCCACCATTCTGCTGTCACAGTTCTCTCAGAAGTTAATCAAGAACTTGTTCCTTCTGGTTTCAACCACAAATCAATTCGGCAAGACGTTTTGTTGAAGCCCTTTTCACCACACTTAAGGTAAGGACAGATACATAGGAAGGGGATCCTCATAGCCCTTCCACAGTTCCCCCAGCATAATTCTCTTCAGAAAATCCTCTCAGACTTCACTCTTTTGAATTTTTTATATACTCAGTTTAAATGAGGGGATTTAAAAGTTGTGTAATTGGTTTTCTGTTGTCTTCTTTAAAATGATGTATCTTGGTAACCAATCACACAACCCACTTTAACATCTGATATATACTTTTTTTGGTGACCAAGATGAAAAGTGCAATTAAAAAATGCATGAATGTATTGATATCAGGATATCAAAATGTTTTTTCCCTTTTCTAAATAATTCAGAAACCCCAACCTCTTCCAAATTGCTACACCTCAGCAAAGCAGTCATGATAGCAACTTTTTTTGTCATTATTTTTATTAAGAACAGCAGTGTGTTGGTTTCAAAACATGGTCTCAGGATTTTTTGACACTTCTCCACTGAGACGTGGGATAAATTTCCCGTCTTCTTAAATCTAGCCTCTATGACCACTTAACCAATAGAAAACGGCAGAACTGAACACTACGTTAGTTTCCAGGCCCAAGCATTAAGAAAGTAAGACATTAGGAGTAAGACATTATAATGGCTAGTTTTGTGTGCCAACATGGCTAGGCTATAGTGTCCAGTTATTCAATTAAACACTAATCTAGGTGTTTCTTTGAAGGTATTTTATAGACATGGTTAACATCTAAAACTAGTTAACTTAGGAAATTATCCTTTATAATCTAGGTGGGCTTCATCAAATCAGCCAAAAGGCTTTAAGAGCAAAAATGAGGTTTCCAAAAAGAAGACAACAGCATCAGCTCCTGCCCGAGAGTTTCCAGTCTGCCAACCTGCACATTTCAAGATTGCCAAACCTCACAATCAGGTAAGCCAATCCCTTGAAATATATCTCTTCATATATATAATTTATTTCAAGGATACATAGATGATAGATTCTACTGGTTCTGTTTCTCTGGAGAATGCTGACTGACACAGACTTCTTGGAAGATGATCCTCCAGCCCCACATGAACTGCCCCAGAGGACCCAGTGGGGAGCAGAGACAAAGTGTCGCACAAGCCCTACACAGATTGCAGATTCATGAGCAAATAAAGTGCCTGTAGTCTTAAGCCATTAAATTTTAAGGGGCTTAAAGGATAAAGGTCAAAACTGACTGTGTTTTAAAACTTCAACTTCCATGTGAGTCCAAGGGAAGAGATGTTTATTTGGTGCAGGATCTATATTTTCTAAACAATATAACTTCTAAGTCAGTTTGTTCAAACACCATAGTTACATGGAACTTTGAATAGGAAGTGAGATATGGTAGGTTTGTATAGGTTAGAGTGAAAAAGTGACATATCCCAAAGTAATTTGGGCAGAGAATAAAAATATATATGCAGGGCCCCCCTGAAGAGCTGGGGGAAAATGCTAGTGTTGACTTACTCACCTGGATTGTTGCTGATGTTCTCACAAACACTGGGGACTGACAGCTTGATTTGCTGAGCCCTCTGTCTCGGGGCTGGCCCCTATGAAGCTTGTTGCTGCAGGGAGAGGCTAAACCTGCCTATAATTGTGCCTAAGAGGCTCCCCCTGAGTACCTCTTTGTTGCTCAGATGTGGCCCTCTCTCTCTAGCTAAGCCACCTCAGCAGTTGAACTCACTGCCCTCCCCCCTACGTGGGACCTGACTCCCAGGGGTGTAAATCTCCCTCGCAATGCAGGATGTGACTCCCGGGAATGAATCTGGATCCCACATCATGGGATTGAGAACATCTTCTTGACCAAAAAGGGGATGCAAAATGAAACAAAATAAAGTTTCAGTGGCTGAGAGATTTCACAGGGAGTCAAGAGGTCACTCTGGTGGACATTTTTATGCACTATAAAGACAACCCTTTTTAGATTTTAATGTATTGAAATAGCTAAAGTAAATACCTGAAACTACCAAACTCCAACCCAGTAGCCTTGACTCTTGAAGACGATTGTATAACTATGCTGTTTACAATGGATGACAGCATGATTGGGAAAACCTTGTGGATCACACTCCTTTTATCCAGTGTATGGATGCATGAGTAGAAAAATGGGGACAAAATCTAAATGAAAAATAGGGTGGGATGGGGGGGATGATTTGGGTGTTCTTTTTATACTTTTATTTTTTATTCGTAATCTTATTCTTTCTGGTGTAAGGAAAATGTTAAAAAATTGATTGGGGTGATGAATGCATAACTATATGATGGTACTATGAACAGTTCATAATACACCATGGATGACTGTATGGTCCTATGTGAATATATCTCAATAAAACTGAATTTAATTTAAAAAATCATTACAAAATTTGAAAAAAAATTGAGATTAGTAACCAATAATAAAATGTGAAAGTAGAACCCACCATCTCAAATTTATAAGCCCCTGGTGGAATGCTTTAATAAACAATTAATGTCCAACCTCCAATATAATAAAACTCAGGAACATAAGGAGAAATAAAAAGTGGATGAAGTAAAATGCCCTGCAAGATAAAACAACTTTTTAAATTCTATCAATCACATTTCTCCAAAGTTAGTAGACCCAAAGTTAGTAAATATACTACTAACTTATAGAGACAGGGCAATCTAATTCTAGTTACTGAAGAGGAAGAACAATTTCCAAAGTTTCCTGACTTTCTTAAAGAAAGGTACTTAAATACTATGCAAAAGTGCCACACAACAGTCAAATTCCTTTAAACAGATATTCAAAGATTATTTTCAATTAATTATAGTTTGGGGAATAAATTTTCAAAAGCAGTGAACTCCTGGCTGATGTTTGGAAATAGTTTTATTATAGTGAGGTTGTCAATGTAATGTTACCTGATGAAAAGGTCTCTCATAAAATTTTTTAACTGGCAGCTAGAAATTTATTTTTATTAGGAGATTTAGGATAAGAAATGAATTCATTTTAAAGTTAATAGAAATGTTTTGTGAGACACCAAAATATTAATACTCACAAAATACTTCCTTTTGCTTATGATTATGATTATTGAGTGGTCAATTATTGGACACTGAATTGAAGACCTGGATTTGTTTTGTTGTTGTTGTTGTTGTTGTTGTTTTTAATTAATTGTGTCCTTCTGGGCACACCACCAGACTTCTATGAATCTTATTTCCTCATCTATAAAGACAGTTAACAACTTGTAGTTACTTGGCTATTAGGATTACAAAAATCAATTTATGTGACACATATATTGCAAATCATAAGACCCTATGCAAATATATTTTTTAGGTTTTTTCAAAAAAACCTTGAAATATTTTGCCTCCACCATAATTAGACAAATTGGTTCAAATGTCAATCTATTTTATAAAATACATAAGACCCTTCAGGAACTCAATTAAGATTTCAGAAAAACAAATACACAAATGTACCCACAAATATGCACACATGACACAGATACCTAAACACCAGAATTAATAATATCTGACAAACTATACATTAGTGAATTGGGCTTATTTTGTCCAGTTCCCAATCAAGTGAGTTATTGACTTGTCCTCATTAGCAAAATAACTTTTTAAAACATTAGTAATTTGACTTGGAAGAAAAAATAAATATTTCTCATTTTGGTGGTTTAACCAATACCATTTATATGAGGCCCTATCAAAAAGACAGAAGACCTAAGGGAATTGGGTTTAGCAGCATCAGATAATATCCCATCACATTTCTGATTTTAGCATATCCTGGATAGGTCAATCACTATGCCTGTCACTCCCATACTTTCCTTCTTATAAAAACCTAACCACACTGCTGAGGGAGAAGCCCTATAATGAAAAGTGTTACTTCGTTTTGTTTTCTCACAATTGGTTGGCTTTACATTTCTTAGTTAATTGACAGAGTTCTATGCAAGGGAAGTTCTGAGTGATAAACCTTCAAAAAACACTTCTTGCATTTCCCTATTACTAAACTCTAGAGCTAACAGTGTATAGAAGGGACCAAGGCCTTCTGTATGCATCCTTGCTGTTTCATTCACCCTCCTCATTCTTTAAGAAGAGGAGTAGGGATAGATTCTCTGCTGCATCACCCTTCCAATCCAGCCCTTTCTTCTACTTTCTACCAGTTACTTTCTTTTCTCCTCTCTCAGATTCAAAGGACTCTCTCCTTTCTGAAGGCTATTCACAAAATACACACTCTTATGTTCTCAATAATAATCCTTCTAGTTTCTTCAGGTTGTTTTCCTATCAGTTATGCATTTGCCATCTTTCTATTTATTAAATTCTTATTTTCAGCACCTATTCTTAGTTCTCATATCTCTGCACCAACCTAAAATACCTTGATCATAGAATCCAACAAATCACTGTCTCATCTTTCCTTTCCTCATTGAAAAACTTCTAGAAAGGATAGTCAAAACTCACTGCCTTTACTTCCTCTATAAAATGGCTCAAACTCAAAAGACTTCATGAACAGGCAAGTAATATGAATGGGTGAGTCGGGCTTGGTGTAAGACAACTGGGATAGGTGAGAACTGTTGTAACCTAGAGCATTCAGTTCCCAACACCTTAACTCAGGCTGATTGTTGGCTTGTGGGACTGTTGATCCAGTACTACTATACTTGATTCTCCAATTCTTCAAGAAAATCTGAGAATATGGATTTTGATGTGAAATCTCAATATTTGTAAATGTTGGCAAGTATTCTGTTCCGGTTTGCTAATGCTGCCATTATGCAAAATACCAGAAATGGATTGGCTTTTATAAAGGAAGGTTATTTGGTTACAAAGTTACAGTCCTAAAGCCATTAAGGTGTCCAAACTAAGGCATCACAGATAGAATACCTTCACTGAAGAACGGCCAATGGCGTCCGGAAAACCTCTGTCAGCTGGGAAGGCACATGATTGGTGTCTGCTCTGGGGTTCTGGTTTCAAAATAGCTTTCTCCCAGGACATTTCTCTCTAAGCATCTGGGGGTGTCCTTTTAGTTTCTCCCAGGCAAACTCTGGGCTAGCAAATGTCTGCTTTCAACAGCCATCTCCAAAATGTCTCTCTTGGCTGCAGCACTGAGCTCCTTCGGTCTGAGCTCTCACTGGACTCCAGTGATTTAATTAAGACCCACACTGAATGGGTGGGGTAACACCTCCATGGAAATAATCTAATCAAAGGTATTACCCACAGTTGAGTAAATCACATCTCCATGGATAAACTTAATCAAGAGCTCACACCCTAATCAAAAAGATTAATAAATCTGCCCCCACTAGACTGCATTAAAGAATATGGCTTTTGGGGGAACATAATATATCCAAATCGGCACATATCCCAAATTAAAAAAAAAAAAAGCAGGAGGGAAAATTAAACAAGTTGATAATCCCACCTATAGATTGAGAGTCAATCATTGTCAATTTGAATTCTACTCCCAATATTTCTGAGACTGCTCTCTCAAACGTTGCACTCTACTAACTGCGTGACTTTGAAAAATGATTTAATATCTCTAAGACATAATGTTCCCCTCTGTAAGATGGCAAAATGAAGACAAGAGGAAATACCTTACAGGAGGTTTGGAAGGAACAAATGAACAAACACATACAAAGCACCCAACACAGTACAGAGCACAGTATAAGTTTCCTATGAGTGTTTTGTCTTCCACTGCTTCCAACATATAGCAATCCTGGCTCCTCTGAATTTGTCATACAACAGTAAAACCGCCATTCTATTGTCCATGAATTTCCTTTTCTTTGAGGACTCATCCTTCTCTGCCCTTTTGCACTTAAACTCCCATCTAATCTAGGCTGAAGTATTTTTTTACTTTGCAAATTATTCACCCAAGGTGCCAACAAACACAGTAGCCAATATATATTTGGTGAATGAATGGATGACTGGAGAGAGAATATGTTCTCAGAAGAACTTACCTTCATTTTACCAAGGTATCTTCAAATACCAAGCTTGCTTAAACACAGAATTCAGGCAGAAGCTCACTAAATACTGCTGACCTCCTCTTTAAAATGTCTCAGTTATGCCTCATTTTACATTATGTCTTCCCAAAACAAGACCTTATCACCTTACATCCATGATATTGTCATAGTCTCCTGGTTTGCCTTCATTAATCGCCCTCTTCTGCCAATTCCAATCAACCTTCTTTATACTACTATCAGATCAATCACAAATGAAACTGTTTTTAAGTCAACAGTTCAAAAATTGTTCAAAAATTGACTGAGATGCCCTAATAGCTATCAAAACAATAAAAAAAGAAAGAAAACTTGATCCTTACTCTGAAAATCCAATCAAAGGGGAAGTCAGTAAAAATAACAGGCTACTGACTTCTGAAAATCCTTTCTCCATAAAAGCAATGGGAACCCTGAAAAAAAATTGTCAGAATCATTTTTTCAGAACATGGAAATTAACCAAAGCTTGCAGAAATCTGGTGACCATTTATTCAAGAAAAATGAATGAATGTTGGTAATAACAAATGATTTTTGTCTTTTTAACTTACCCTAATGCCATCCTTCCTTTCTAAATTTCACAGCAGTCTTAAAAGCCAATAGCCTGACAGTCACTAGGGAAGACGGAATGGGGTTGGAAATCCTTCAAAGCCCATTTTTGGAGAAATGTCACTATCTGAACTGTCTATTCATTCCCTGGAAGACCCCATACACAAGAGTTTCTTTATTGGTCCTGATTTTTGAGGGTCAAAAGTCTTTTCCCAATGAGAGTTTGTCAAAAATATTTAGAGGAAATTATTTGACTTAGCAGCAGCCAGAGGTGGAAGATAACAGGACCAAAAAAAATGGGCTAACCAAAAGCTTAAAAGAAAAACCTGAGGAATGAGATGTCCTTAAAGACTTTGAAAAGGTCTGACACATGCCTGGGAATCAAGAAGGTGAGCACATGCGTGGGGCTGTAAATATGCATAGGTCTGTGAAAACTGAGACAGTCCTGAGCTATCACCTCTGGATGACCTTAAAAATCTGTGCAAAAAGACAGTGAAGGCTAGGACAGAGTTTTAAACTGCATGGCTGAGTGTTGAAGGCATGCTCCAACACACAGAGCTCCCCAGAAAAAGACTGAGAGACCTACTGGTTGCAAGAATTTAAAGAATTGTCTATCCAATCATTAGCTGATCACTAAACTAACCAAGAGGAGACTTTAGTGACCACACATGTCAAAGAATATAAACTTAATAGAATTGCTTCAGAAAAGCTACTAATCAACAACAAGCTTTGTGGACTGAGATCATCTGCTGTTTCCGTGGGTGCCCAGGAATGGGTGTTGGGATAGAAGAGAATACACCAGAGTGAGAATGAGGCAAGGGCTACGTCAGGAAAGCTAAAGTTGGAGCCACAATCTGCATTTTAACCAGACTGCTTTTGACCTTGGAGTTGGGAGGGCCAGGCTCAAGAAAGGCAGCCTGGAGAAGGGGTCTAGATGTCTCAACAGTTAGAGGCAGATGGGAGAAAATATTTGGAAATCATATATCTAATAAGGCACTAGTATCCAGAATATATAAGAACGCTTCAACTCAACAAAAAAGAACTCAATGAAAGAACAAAGAATTTGAATAGCCATTTCTCCCAGGAAGACAAACAAATGGCCAATAAGTGCATGAAAAGATGCTCAACATCATTAGCCATTAGGGAAATGTATTTCAAAACCACAATGAAATATTGCTTAACTCCCACTAGGTTGGCTAAAATCAAAATTGAGGAAAATAACAAATGTTGGCAAGAATGTGGAAAAATTGGAACCCTTATATATTGCTGGTGGGAATGTAAAATGGTGCAGCCACTTTTGAAAATAGTTTGGCAAGTCTTCAAAAAATAAAACATAGAGTTACCATATGACATAGCAATTCCACTCCTAAGTTTACATGCAAAATAACTAAAAACCTATGCTCATGAAAATATTTGTTTACAAATGTTCATAGCAGCATTATTCATTATAGCCAAAAAGGCAAAAATAACCCAATGGCCATCAATTGATGAATGGGTAAACAAAATGGAATATCCATACAATGGAATGTTATTGAACCATAAAAGGGAATGAAGTATTGATGAACGCTACAATATGGATGAACTTTGAAAACATTATGAAAAGCAAAACAAGTCACATAAAAAAGGCCACATATTGTATGTCTATTCATCTGAAATGTCCAGAATAGGCAATTCTATAAAGATAGAAAGTAGATAAGTGGTTTCCAGGTTTTTGGGGTTGAATTGTGTCCCACAAAAATTAAAAATTCAAATGTTAACCTGTGGTACTTGTCGATATGACCTTGTTTGGAAATAGGGATTTTCGCAGATATAATCAAGTTAAGATAAGGTCACACAGGATTAGTGTGGGCTCTAAATCCTATATAACTTGTGTCCTTATAAGAAAAGGGAAACTTGGACATAGAACCACAGACAGAATGCCAGGTGAAGACACAGACACACACAGGAAGGACTTTGGCTATGTGAAGACAGAGGCAGAAATTGGAGTGGCTACAAACCAGCGAATGTCAAGAACTGATGAAAACCACCAGAATCTAGGAAGGAGCCATGGAACTGATTCTTCCCTAGAAGCTCAGAGGAAGCATGGCCTTGTCAACACCTTGATTTCAGACTTCCAGCCTGAAGAACTGTAATAGAATAAATTCCTGTTGTTTTAATTCACTCAGTTTGTTGTGTTTTGTTACGGCAGCCCTAGGAAACTGTGACACTAGAATCTAGGTTGGGGTTCGGGATGGAGAGAAAGGGATGGGACATGAAAGCTAATGAGTACAGGGTTTCTATTTGAGTTGATGATAGTGGAGATATTTGCATGGTTTTGTAAATATACTAAAAACCATATAAATGTGTACTTTTAAAGATGTAAATTTTTGTGAATTACATCTCAAAAAATGTGAATTGCATTTAAAATATATATATATATATATATATATATATATATATATATATATATATCCAACCCTCCCTGCACTTCTACATATCTTTATTTCTTCCTTGAACTGATCCAGTCAAGTTGATGTAATATGTGTGTGTCAAGCTGAGGTTAAATATGTGGGATAAGACACCTGAATCATTCTCACTTCTGTACCTTTGATCCAAGCTACTTCACGTTCTCTCTCCCTCTCCCCACTTTTCCTTCTTCATCCTTCTTCAAAGTCCAGATCAAGTCCCACCTTTCCTAAAACATTTTCCATCCTTAGCTGACTAGTCTGCCGGATGACTTAGTTTCATTCCTGTTCATCAACACTGTTCAACTTACTTCATTAATATACTAATAACTAATTGTAACTGCCGATAGGGCTTTCTCTGTATAATCATGGATTCAAAATATAGAATACAATGCAATTCTTTCATATCTGTTTTTAAAATTATATTGATCATCTGCAAGGCTTGTATCTAAAACACATGTCTCTATTATGCCTTCTTTCAGTTATACATTTGAAAAATGAGAATATATTATTCTATTTCCAATAATTACGTAAGTACAACTCTACAAAACAGTGCTGCTTTAAACATGAGCTAAATTGAATTACTGTACTGCCCCATGACATAGATTAAAGGATAATATCATTCCAATTATCCTAACAAAAGGATGATCATAACATGCACTGGTTACTAGAGAGGAATATGAGTATATGCTATGAAGAATATTAATATCACCTAATTATCAGAAGCTAACAAACTATTATTTTAAATTGTGCACAAATACAAAACCTTAAATTATTTCTGCAATATGCCTCAGAACACTTGTTCATTTGCTATAAACATTTAATAAAAGAAGTTGTTTCTCTTTTACACATATTCCCCACAGAATTCTTTCTTGCAGAAAGAAAGCAAAGTCAATATAAATAATTAAGAATTGCTTCTGTTTTGTAAATTTTTATTCCAGTATATATGCCTTCTGTTTATTGTGCAGAAATAAACTATTAACAGAGCTATACGATGCCTTTTTTGGAGGTGCATTTTATTTAAAGCTATTCCAGTTTTCAACCCGCATCACATTTCAATAATGACTATTTAATGATTACAATCCTCCCTTTATAAGCTTGGCATTTCATTTTCCTTGCCCTATGGCACCCTACAGTTACAGGCAAGGAAAACTCTCTATTGATTAGTTATTTAAGATCAGCAACAATAACTATGCTGGAGAAGGCTACTTGGAGAGGATTACATACAAGCCAGCACTCAACAGCCTCAGACCCAGAGCAGCAAATTATAAACCCAAGTACTTCGTTGCATGTAACTAAATTGGCTAGTTGAAATGCTAATTGCCTTTCAGCAAAACTAAAGAAAGACAGGGGACCTTGTGCTTCAGAGAATGAAATGCATTTTTACTCCACTTCTGCACCATTGTCTTGCTGAGAATCATCTGCAGTCTATTCATAAAGGTAGCTCTTTCCCTAACCTTTAAAATGTGGGAAATTTATTTCACCCCTACCAGCACCTCTGATGTGCTGATGTGCCAAGAAACAAACAGATGGTTGGATTAGAGCCATGTTAAGCCCCTAATAAACTAAAGCATGAAAGAACTTGATGCTCAGAAATAAAGTACAAATTGAGGAAAAGTGCCTAGAGAAAAGGAGTTTTGAATACCAAATCAATTTATTCAAGTAAAATAATCAAATAATGTATCTTTAAAACATGAATATTTTTAATGTACTCACATGCAACCACACAAGAGTGGAGAACTATCAGTGCCTCTCTCAAAGAGATCCCAGGCCTCCCTTTATACCTAATAATTTTATGAGTATTAGTTCAAAACTCATTTATGGGAGGACAATTATTCCCACAGCCAGTTTTCCCCTTCAGATGAATGAAGATCCATTTTGGGTTTTCAGAATTCAGAGTGAATGAATGAAAAATGCCTATCAGCATCCTGCCCTCATTTTGAGGTACAGTCAGACTTACGCCTGACTGCACCAGAAAAGGGCCCCATAACCACCTGCCCAGCAGCTGGGGGAGGGCCTTGGTCTGGTACATTTTGAAGTGTATAGTGTGTCACAGTGGAATCAGAAAACACAGCCTTTGTGTTGCCACAGCCTCCTGTGTCCCAATTCCTCCCTTCTCCTCTGCCACACCTCTATCAAGGCAACAGAGCTGGGATGCTGAGGATCTTGTGTGGCCTGACATCCTGGCATATTGGGGAACCCTCCATACATACAAAGATGCCACCTGTCCTCCTAATCCTGCCCTGTGGAGGGAGAAAAATAGGCATGCATGTTGGTGAACTAACTTCTAGACTACTTCATTCTGCATAAAGTAGAAAGAACCCAGTTTATTAGTATTATGTTTATGTTCATTTCTCAAAAAAATTATTTACATAAAGTTTGTAATAGTATACAAAGACTAAACAGAGTTGTAAACTATCAATGGTTTCAATAAATAATTCCATTCTCATCCAGATTCTGCAGGAGTTAAGGGAAGAAAGACATCTCTCTGGCTGGATAGTCACCAAAACCCTTGACAGTGGGGTTTCTGGTGATTTTTCCTTATTTTTATACTTTTGGAATTTCCTATATGATTTTGTACTATCTTTCTAGTCAGAAAAAAAAGTATTCCCAAGTCAAAGAAAGAAGGAAAGAGGGAAAGAAAGAAAAACAGAGACTCAACTATGTGTTAGCTGCTTGAATTTTCCCACAAATAAGGATATATTCATCCAAATCTCTCCATGGTAACACACTACATTTTGTAATCAAATTAAGCAATCACTATCTAAGAAGCACAACACTCTTTCTAAGTATCCATAAATCATCTAGTTACTTTCTGTGTGAGGTAAAAATGTTGACGGCACAGTGCTTCCACTGTGCAGATTTCAGACTTGGCAAATAAAATAATGACTGTCACAGGTAAATTGGTAAGAAAGTCATTTATTCAATATATTAAAACCACCTTGCTAAGCCCTCGAGACACTACAGAGTATATAATATAGTTACTGGAACTCTGTATTCCAACTGGGGAAAGAAAACGCAACCTTGAAATTTCCAAAACATGAGGGTAAGAATATAAGGCGATGAGGTGGCATGTGGTTGAATGGCAAAAAATCAAACATTTAATTGCCAAATTAGCCTGTTAAGCTGCTTCTCATATAATTTATAGGTATATAGAGGTGACTAAAGTCATAATTGGGAAAATAGAATACGTGAAGTTAATCAGTTCTCTTAACTTTTTTAGTCTCAGTTTCCCCAAATATAAAATAAAAGGGTTAGTCTTGATCAGTTCCCAGTCTCCTCTCAATGCTTCAGGATTTCATGTTGTGTCCACATCCTACATCTCTGAACAACCAAATGTAAAGCAAAAAGTATTTTTTTGTGTGTGGGTCCTTCCAGGGTACAGAGCTTTCTGCCTCATTTCTTCATCTACAAATCAGAATAATACTATTCAATTCATAATTAAATACAAAAATATTCCATTTAAAGAATTTAGTACAATTCCTGGTATATAGTGGGCATTCAATAAATGTAGCATACTTTTATCATTCATCATGGAAATCAGAACAAAAAAGTTTAGTTGCAACTAATTCTGTTGTGAGCACCCTATTTCTTTGGGTGTAGCATCATTCTCTTAAACATGGGCACAAGAAACTCCAAGTAGAAGGATCTCTGCCTAATACTAGCTTCTGTTCTCCCACATCATTTCTAATATTTATTTTAATTACTATAAAAGCATTTGTGTTTCAACAATATCTCATATTATCATTTTCCAACAATGAATACAATAGGTATTTAATATTTGCTAAGTATATGTACAGTATAAAAACTATAATTGTTGTAATTAAAATATCATAAATGTGAATTGATACATCATTTCTCTATCTGATGGTATCCAGATTCATAATTTACCTTCACCCATTATGGACTGACATGGTAGTCTAAGATTACTCCAGTTTGCAGGCAGTTTCAGCTTTTAATCATTTCATTCGGTATTGTGTAGGTGCTATGAGCACTCGGAAAAAAGTTCTTGATTCAACTCCTACTAACTAGGGAACTTGGAACAAGAAGCTTAAACTTTCCTCTATGTCATTATCTGTAAATCAGAATAATACTGTTTAATATATGGTGGTGCTGTGAGCATTAAAGAAGATAATTTACTCAAAGGGCTTTTCAGAATTCATGAACTAGAGTATGTATTCAATAAGTAGTCACTACTATTGTCATTCATCACGGAACTAAGAACATGGAGATAGGATTCCGTCATACCTCTTCTTTAGTATTTACATTTGTGTTACTTCTTTTAAAAAGTTATAATCTTGAGATGTATAACTTTTAGTTGAAATAAGTCTTAACTAGTCCAATCCCTTTATTTAACAAATGAATAAACTCATTTATTTTATAAATGAGTAAATAAGGCTTCAAAACATGAATGAATGTACAGTGAAACTCACTGTAAAATGGCAGAGACAGGATTTTATATCAAATAACATATATTTAATATATTTTATTATAACAGAGTTCAGGCTGTATTTGGCATCTTCCTAAAGCCTACATTTTTTGCCACTTAGCTAGAAAGTTAGCCAAAAATAAATTGCCAGTGTTCCTGATTCTAACATTCTTTCCTCTTCTCTAAATCCTTTGTTGTTCTTTGATCTAGTTCTTTTGATAAAAGACACACAGAGGGGAGAAAAAAGACACTTTAGTAATTTAAAGTAATAATAAATTAAGCACGAATTTTCAAATTATGCTGTATTAGTTAAAATACATTTTTGAGCTTTATCCTAAACCTCAATAATGATGTACCCTTGAGATTTTATAGTAATAATTTTTAAAAGAGTATGCAGCTCACTCTATAAACACACACATTTTTAAAGGGTATGAATTCATGAAACGTGAAAAGTTGTTTAAAGACAAAAGTTGCATACAAAAAGTTAATATTGCACTTTAAAATCGATTTTTCTTTGATGAACATTGCCTTTTTTCTTAGTTTTAGCTTTAAGAAAAGTCATAAGATAGTTTAAGGCATTCAAAATTTGTGAGGTTTTTAAAAAATTAATTATTCCACAACTCCAAGCTTATTCCAAACTCTTTGAAATCTATAGGGTTCACTGGAAGTTCTGCAACCAAGCTGCTATTCTCCCTTAAGTTTCTCTCAGCTCAATCCATTTTTAGTATTATCTATGGCGCGACGTTCTCGGTCAGTTATTTACCAACTAGACTTTGTAAAATTAAAGTCAGGGTTCGGATTTCAAACAGACAGAAAGAGAAGAAATGAAACTTTACAGTCTGCTGACTCACTTCTCACCTTCTGTGAGATCAGGCAGCTTTAGGAAGCGGCGGGTGGGAAGGAATGCAACGCTTAGAGCAAAACGGCAGCGGTGGGCAGGGCGGACGGGGGCAGCGCCGACCGCTCCGCCCTCAGCCGCCGCGCCCGCTGCGCCGCCCTCGCTCTCCTCAGCAGCAGCAGGTGCGGGGGCTGCAACCCGGCACCGCCGCGGATGCTGCGGACGCTTTCTGGGGCATCGGGATGCTCACAGCACCATCCCCCACCCATAGCATACCTAGCCCCGGGAACACCGACATCCGCGCGCGCCCTGCAGTCCCCGCCGGTCCTCTCTTCGCACAAGTTTGATCTGCTTCTCGCTCCAGTTTCCACGCCTCACCCGGGCTGAGGGCTGATTCTCTTTCTCCCGCTATTCGGCCAAGAAGGGGAGAACCATCCTCCACCCCGTCTCCCTCCCACCCCTTCCTCCCCGACGATGTTCTCCAGCTCCAATAGGGCTGGTGGTTCCCGGGGCTGCGCTCACCTGACCAGCGGAGCGGGGGTGGCCGCCCATGGCAGCGCTCCCTCCTCCGCTCAGCGGGCAGCCAGGTCTGGATCCCGGCGTCGTCAACACCCTGCCTTGGCCATCCCTAATGGACTCTTCCAGCAGCAAGGCGCCGAAGCTGACCCTCCCGGGAGCAGGAAGACGTCACCCCTTGCAGCTGCTCGCGCGCATCCCAGTTGCGCGGTGGGCGCTTGCTAGTGGTTTCCTTGGGCGAAAGAAAACCCCCACCTCGGCAGCGGGGCACTCCGTCCTGGAGCTCTGGCAACTCCAGTGTAAACAATTCCCATTTTATTCCCGGGGAGAGAATCCGTTTTACTGAGTCTTGTTCCTAAAAGGCCATTTCTTTTAAGGCTGACTGAAACACTCACTGAAATCACCCTGTGAGAATTTGTGCAAAAATTGGTGAAATATTAGAAATGAAGAAACTACTCTCTCACAAACACATACTTAAAAGCAGGGACTGAAGTCAACATGTGGGATCAATTATCTGTCCCCTCATTTATAAAATAGGATTATTAATTCCTCCTACCTCATAAAGCTGTTAAAGGAATTAGATGAAATCATGTGTAAAGTGCAATTTACAGTACTCGGGACAAGTGGTAAACTCTCAACAAATGTTGGAAATTATTCCTAGGACTTAAAAGTAAAGCCCCAAATGTCAGACCATAATATTAGCAATGTGCAAATCCCAAAGCACATGCAGAATTCTTAGAATCATATAAGTTTCAAACCGTGAAGGAGGCTAAAATTTAGTAGTCCAATAACTCCCTGCCAATTTTATGAAGCAAAAAAAACTAAACATAAAAGTTAAGTGACTGGTTGATGTAAAGGCAGAGGCAGGACTAGGTAGGTCCTAGGTCTCCTAATTCTAAATGCAGTGCATGTGGGTGATCTTCCAAATAAACCGAGATAGGATTAACTAGACAGTTACCTTTGAGTTACGAACTGCTGTCCAGGAGAAGCACTTTAGCATAATCACAGCCTTGAAGAATGCCTGATTCCAAAGCTGCTGCAGTCAACAAAGATCTGGGCATCAAAGGCAACAGTTATGCAGGCAAAAAGTTCTAGTACAGAAACTGCAGGCGAATGCAAATGCTGCACTTAAGGAACTAGGGAAGGTAGTGAGAAGAGCAACCTAAATGATCAAGGGGATTGAACAGCTTTCCTGTGAGGTGAATCTGGGTTTAGAAACTATCCTGTGATTGATGTCTGTAAATCCATGGGGCATATTAACAGAGCAAACACAATCTTGCTTACTAAAGCCCCCTGTACAGGAACTGAAACTGGAGACAATTTAAGGTCAAAGAGTAAATCAGTTATACATGTAGCCACAAAGTGAAACAGAAAACAACAAAAATATTTTCTTACGGATTTTTAAATCATCTTCCTAAAATAAATATTCAACCCACAGTTTTATTAGTATGGTTAAAGTCTCTATTTGTGGATAAACGTTACTCTAATTTATTAAAAGCCTTACAAAGTCAGTGTCTACCAACCAAATGGTCTATCTTAATCATTGTTTAATCCATGATTAAACGCATTCTCCACAATTGGTTTTACTGAACATGCATAGTCACTCTATGACACTGCCTAGGCACTGTGATAGGTTAAAATGAAAATTTACCCACCTCTTCTTCCTCTAATCTACCTCAGGATAGATTAATACATTTACTGAGTATTTAGTTAGTGGAAGACTCTGGGAGGCACTGTGGGAGAGACAGTGATCTCTAAAACACAACCCTGACTTCCCTGAGCTTGCCCTCTGGGGTGAAATTTTAATCAGCCCAAAAGCAGAATATGCCAAGCAAAACGTGAGCAGCCTGGAGAATGAAAGAGGTGCTCTAAAAAAAACAGATTATATGGATTGATGGAAGTCTTCTCCAGAAAGTTGATGATCTTGATCTTAAAGAATAAAGCCACAGGAAATAGCATTACTGATGTTTTAGCACAAATATTTGACAAAGTAGCATAGATGCTAGATGCTACAAGTCTTCCAATGAATGCCCAGTGCACTTAAATCCAAACCGCCTAAATAGCCTAAAAGGCCCCATATGATTCCGTGCCTCTCTGCTTCTCTAGCTTCATCTTGTACCATTTCTGCCCTTTTCACTGTATTCCCATTACACTGACCTCCTTTCATGGCTCAAACACACAAAAACCATTCCTGCCCCAGAGTCTTTGCCCAAGCTTTTCCCTCAGCCAGGCACACTGTTCCCGCAGATCTTCATATGGCTGGCTCCTTCTCATCATATCCCCCACCTGAGGGAGAACCCAGCTATTCCTTCCTCAGAGGCACCTTCCTTGAGCCACTCTTACACATTACCCTGTTTAATTTTCTTTATGCCATTTATCCCTAACAAATATCTTATTTACTAATTTAGGTATTTTTGTCTGCCCATAAGAATGAAACCTCCATAAGGGTGGGTTCCCATGACTATCTTATTTACTCCTCTAACCCCATCAGCTTGAAATAGGCTCTGACACATCTTAGGAACTCAAAACATACAGAAGGAAAGAAGGAAGGGAGGGAAGGAGGGAGGAGGGATTAGGGAGTAAGGAAAGGAAGGATGGAAGGGGTAAGGCTTGCATAATAAGGCTCTGTAAAGAACCTGTAAGGCTGTCATATCAAAAAGTTTCCCAGAATGGAGAACATCTTGACCAAAAGGGGGATGTGAAAGGAAATGGAATAAGCTTCAGTGGCAGAGAGATTCCAAAAGGAGCCGAGAGGTCACTCTGGTGGGCACTCTTACGCACAATTTAGACAACCCTTTTTAGGTTCTAAAGAATTGGGATGGCTGGTGGTAGATACCTGAAACTATCAAACTACAACCCAGAACCCATGAATCTCGAAGACGATTGTATAAAAGTGTATCTTATGAGGGGTGACAATGGGATTGGGAAAGCCATAAGGACCACACTCCCCTGTGTCTAGTTTATGGATGGATGAGTAGAAAAATAGGGGAAGGAAACAAACAAATAAACAAACAGACAAAGGTACCCTGTGTTCTTTTTTACTTTAATTGCTCTTTTTTCACTTTAATTATTATTCTTGTTATTTTTGTGTGTGTGCTAATGAAGGTGTCAGGGATTGATTTAGGTGATGAATGTACAATTATGTAATGGTACTGCGAACAATCAAATGTACGGTTTGTTTTGTATGACTGTGTGGTATGTGAATATATCTCAATAAAATGAAGATTTAAAAAAAAAAAAAAAAGTTTCCCAGAGCTTATTTCTTTATACTTCAGAATCCAACCTTAGCAAAACAGAAGACATTATTCCCTGTTAAAATACAACTTTGCCTGAATCAGAGATATTTTAAATGTCATTCATCATTCACAGCTTAGTGAATTTTTGTTCTTCAAATCCTGCTTTGATAAGGAAAACAGAAAGAAAGGAAGAGGATTACTGGGCACCTGGGGATGGGAGATGGCAGGTGCCACTGAGAGAAAAGCATGGCAAAAGGAAAGTTGAAGTTTCTCTCAACAAAGTTGGCCTAATTCCCATTTCTGGCTAAATTCATCACTGATGGAGTATAAGACTTTTTCTCTATAGTAATCCTCATTGAATCAATTCAAAAACTCTAAATTTCACACAGTAAAAAATAATTAGTTTTTTAAACCCTAGAAGAAAAGTATTGATGTCATAAATTTTCCGTCTTACTCCAATGTAGTCTTACATACTAAATAAGCCTTATAAATCTTCTTAAAATATTTTTTTTTGTTCCTTGAAAAAGGTGCTTCTCATACTAGAGGTTTCACATTACTAAATTGAAGCATGCGTAAGGGAATTTCACCAAAGCAGTAAATCCAAGCTAAGCAGTATCAGGCATCCAACCTTCCCCAGACCAGGAAAAAAAATATATATGTGGGATGGATGTTACCCAAGAATGCCCAAATCTGTCTGTCAAAGGCTTCTTCCATTTGGGCCCTGGGTGTCTTTCAGGGGGTAAAAAATTAAGTGATTCTCAGGAGCTAGTCACAGAAATAGATGCCTCGTTCTCTTTCCACTTCCAGCTTCAGACCCACCTGGAATCTAAGAATTAGGCAACTAGTCACCCAAGTCATCCTGCCTTGCACACCAATATGGAGTAAAGCTCTCAATAAATGTTAGTGCTTCTCATAATAGCTCTCCACAATTTGGGGAAAAATTCAAGTTCTCTGAGAACTTGGCACATAGTAGGAGTTCATTAAGCATTTGTTGGATGAAGGATGTGATTGAACAAAGACGTGACAAGGAGTCCCCACTGTCAGACCCAGAAACAGAACTTGTGAGCCGAAGGAAATAATTTTCTGTCCCAAGTGGATCAGAGAATCCATTTAATAGGTGTGAATACTTTGAGCTTGAGATTCTGCTCTTGAGTCAGAGAAAGCCAAATTAATAATCTTGGGCCTTTGGGGAAGAAAAAGTCTCAGAAAATCTGAGTGATTCCCTGAAGAGTCTCTCACACAGTACCACCCCTTGGTGCTACCATGTCTTCAAACACTCTAGTCCAAACTCATTTTCATTTATCTGCTCTCTTGCTTAGAAACACTTAAAAGCTTACCACCTCTGACCTGCCAGATTTCACTTTTCCTCTTCTAATAGTATCATAATCCTGCTGGCTGCAGTGCATATTTTAAATGAATACCTATTTATCCAGAAGCATTACTAGACATTCAGGATATGAACATGGGCAAAACGTGGTCTCTGCCTTCATAAAGTTCACATGTAGTAGAAGAAAGAAGACATAAATCATGATAATCAAAGTACAATGGGACCAGTGCCATCAGAGATGCAAACAAAGATGGTTCAGAGATGGGACAGAAGAGATTACTCATTTGTATCTGTGGGAAACCGAGTCTTCCATGTTGCCTGAGGCATATCTAGGGTGGTGGCTTGGAACGCTAAGCTGCAGGCCTGCATGGAATGCCATGCAGGCCCACCCTGTAAAGATATGTGTCTTGTGACTATGACAACAATGTTTACCATTGTCCTAAACCTAGATTGTTCCTTCTGATATGCAACAGGATGTAAACATAGGTATCTGGTGGGCTCTCCCAAGCCTGAGGACATTTAGCATATACTCCCTGATCTTCTGAAATAAATAACTGGAGCAAAGGTGCATTATCGTCCACTTAGCATGAGATGCAGTGGGCCCCCTGCTCCCTTAATTCTTAACTTTGTGTCTGTGTCTCATTCCTGCACAGCCCTGTCAGCAACATGTATCAAGATGACCCACCCTGTTTTGGTATCCCGGATTTGCTATCATCCTGTCTGACAAAACAGCCAGTGCTCCCAATTACCTCTACCTTGGATCTACCCTTTGGGATCTGAGTTAGCCATGCTGTAACTGAGTCATACTCAACAGGAACGATATGTAAAAACATTTTTAAAACTCTATGCCAAACCCAGGGACCCTACACCAATACCAAGGACTTGTAGGTCAGCGGCAGAGACAATCTGTGGCAAGACTGAAATGAAGGCTTAGACTCTTATAACAGCCTTAACTCTCTGGGAACACCTGGGAGGTTTGATTATTAAAGCTGCCCTGCCTCTCTAACCACTCAGAAACACGCCCCACATTCAGGGCAGACAGCACCAACAACACACCCAAACTTAGTGCACCAATTGAACCCCACAAGAATCAGATCCCCACACACCACAAAGACAAAGTCAGGGAGAACTGATTTGAGGGGAATAGGTGACTCGCAGACACCATCTGCTGGCTAGTTAGAGAAAGTTTAGAGATCGGTAATTTTTTATATCCAGAAAGAACCCTATCAAGTAAAGCAAATGCCTAGAGGGCAAAAACAACAGAGGCCAAATCAAAAGATCAGAAGAGACACAGTACTTGGCGCAATTAATCAGAGACACAAAATCAAACACCGAGAGCATGGCACAGGACATAAAGGACATGAAGAAGACCCTGGAAGAGCAAAAAGAAGAAATTGCAAGAGTAAATAAAAAAATAGAAGATCTTATGGAAATAAAAGAAACTGTTGGCCAAATTAAAAAGACTCTGGATACTCATAATACAAGATTAGAGGAAGTTGAACAACACAGAACAGAAAATGAAAGAACAAAAGAAAGAATGGGGAAAAAAATCGAAACGGATCTCAGGGATATGATAGATAAAATAAAATGTCCAAACTTAAGACTCATTGGTGTCCCAGAAGGGGAAGAAAAGGGTAAAGGTCTAGAAAGAGTATTCAAAGAAATTGTTGGGGAAAACTTCCCAAACCTTCTACACAATATAAATACACAAAGCATAAATGGCCAGCGAACTCCAAATACAATAAATCCAAATAAACCCACTCCAAGACATATTCTGATCAGACTGTCAAATACTGAAGAGAAGGAGCAAGTTCTGAAAGCAGCAAGAGAAAAGCAATTCACCACATACAAAGGAAACATAAGACTAAGTAGTGACTACTCAGCGGCCACCATGGAGGCGAGAAGACAGTGGCATGACATATTTAAAATTCTGAGAGAGAAAAATTTCCAACCAAGAAATACTGTATCCAGCAAAACTCCCCTTCAAATTTGAGGGGGAGCTTAAATTTTTAACAGACAAACACTGAGAGATTTTGCTAATAGAAGACCTGCCCTACTTCAGATACTAAAAGAGCGCTACCAACAGAGAAACAAAGAAAGGAGAGAGAGATAAAGAGAATTTTAACAGACATATATAGAACATTACATCCCAAATCACCAGGACACACATTTTTCTCCAGCGATCATGGATCTTTCCCCAGAATAGACCATAAGCTAAGACATAAAACAAGCCTCAATAAATTAAAAAAAAAACAATTGAATATATTCAAAGTGCATTCTCTGACCACAATGTAATACAAATAGAAGTCAATAATTTTTGTTTTGTAACTCCACTATTTACTTCATACAGAATATAAAATACATAAACTCTAATGACAAATCAGTGGTTTTGGACTCAAAGTAAAATATGTAATTTTTGACAAGAACTATATAAAGGTGGGAGAATGGTGGAGTATAGGAACATAGTTTACATGTCCTATTGAAGTTAAGTTGGTACCAAAGAAAAACAAGATTGTTATGGATTTAAGAGGTTAAATTTAAGCCCCACAGTAAACACAAAGAAATTGTCAGAGAATATGACCATAGAGATGAAAAGTAGACTATGGGTTATGAGAAGTGGGGGAAGGGCCAATGAGGAGTTAAGAAATGAGTGTAGGGTTGCTGTTTGGGGTGAAGGGAAATTTCTAGTAATGGATGGTGGGAAGGTGATAGCATTACAACATTCTAAATGTGATTAATTCCACTAATGGGATGGTAGGGAGGGGTTGGAATGGGAAGATTTAGGCCATATATATGTTTCCACAATTGAAAAAAAAAAAAAAGACAGTCTAAATAGGCAATGACAATTAAATGCCAAGGATGATCCTGGATGGGATCTGAGGATGGAGGAGAGGAGGCTCAAAGGGACACAGTGGGGACATAAGGAAAAAAAAAACAAAAAAAAGAAGGAACTATAGAATGTAAGCTTTGTATCAATGTTGAATAATGTTGAATTTCTTGAACTTCTTAGCTGTGCTTAATGGGATTGCATAAAAGAATGTTCTTGTTCACGGGAATTGCATATGTGAATTATATTGTTTGTTCAAGGATGTGTGCAGCTTGCTCTCGTGTTCAGAAGACAGAGCAATAGATGATGGATGACAGAGAGGGAGGGAGGGAGGGAGGGAAAGAAAGAAATGGTGGTGTGACAGGACGTTAAAGTTGGTGGATTGGGGTATTGGGGAAGGGGGGGCGGGGTATGCTGGAGTTCTGTGTATGGGTTTTGTATTGTTTTTGCAGCTGTTCCTGTAAGTTTGAATTTATTTCAAAACAAAATTAGGAAAAAAAAAACTATGCCAAGGGTCAGGACATTTTTTTCTGTAAAAGGACAGATAGTAAATATTTTAGGCTTGCAAGCCATACAGTCTCTGTTGCAACTGCTCATCTCTGCCACTGTAGAGTCAAAGCAAACAAAGATAATATGTAAATGCATGAGCATGTCTGTGCTCCAATAAAACTTATTTACAGAAACAGGTAGCAGGCCAGCAATGGCCTCAGGGTCATGGTTTGCCAAACCCTGCTCTATGCAGAAGCAAAAATTACTTTAGTTATTTTTTATACTTGATGTCCTAAATTGATAAATTCACTCAATAAGTATTTATTGAGTACCAATGATGCATGAAGACTTGGAGATATATAGATGAATGCAGATGTGATACCAGCTCTCAAGAAGCTTTCTGTAGGGGAATTTGTTGTCCTGCCTAGTAAGGTCTCTCTACATATTACATCCGATGTATGTTCTAGCCCTGATTTTGTTTGAAATCTGTACTATATCCTGTCCTAGTTCCTGTTTCTTTTTTCTTTGCCTTGTTTCTGATCAGTATTTTGATCTGACCCTCACAACTACTATATATCAGGATTCTGGCTAACTTCTTGCTTACTCTGGCCTAAAATTCTGCTCCTTAACTGACTTGCCCAAGTTTCACCTACCTCATTCGCACCCTCTTAAAAAAAAAAAAAAAAAAAAAAAAAACTACATAACTACTATTTTCAACATCTGCACTGATGTTTCTTGTCCATGCTATGCATATTGTATGGTTTAATCAATGAATTGAATGGGCCATTTTCTGCTCCCCAGAATTGGTGATTAGGCATAAGCTGTAATCAAAGAGGCAAAAAGTTCCCAACTTGGAAAGAAAGCTGCCAACCATTGTGACCAGATTCTGCCTCTGGGACTTTCTATGGCGTGGAAGAATTGTATATACAACAATCATCTGCCTCCCAAGTAGGAGGGGGAAAAGAAAAGAAGACACAGCCATTTGTAGCTAGCCTTGTGAACAAACTCTGGCTTTTCTCTCTCCTCCAGGAGCCAAAGGAGATGGAACTCCAGAAGAACTGTAGTAGAGATTAGAGATTGTGGTAGAGAACAAGAACTGGCAGCTCATGCCCTGTTTAATGTCTGTCTGCTCAGGTCAATGGACTTGTTGAGTGTTCTGACCTTATCACTAAGAAGAAAGAGAAATAGGAAAGTAGGTAGGACAGAGGGAAGGATGTATAGGTCTCCTGTGAACTGACGACACAGAAGCTATGCTTGAGCAAAAATCTTGACAATTCCTGCCCCAAGAGAATGAACAACCTATTCTGTGAGGAGATCACAGAACAGGAGGCTGTGTATTTCGTGGCAGGTAGTGAAGGAGGTAGTGAAGGAAGAATCCACTTCCATAATCAAACCATCAATGTGGGACACATTCTTAGAAAATCACCCAGCACAATAAAATATGAAAAGATCTTGGAACTGTAGGAAATAATTTAAATTTATTTGATCACAGAACTCTTTTCTTCATGTGATTCTTATTAGTAACCTTCAAAATACACTTTTGGAGGTGCTATTCAAAAGAAGCAATAAGGCCTGGCTATGGATCTAAAATCAAAGTTACATGAATGCCAAATTGCCAGTCAATGTAAAGCCTTTGGGTTTGGGATCCTTGTGGTTTGGGGCCACAACTGTCTGTGCCAAACCCTCCAGGACCACAGGAGTTGTGCAACTCTAGGGGAAGCCCCTCCCCTGGAAATTTATGTGAGCAATGACCCCTGCAGTTGTCCCACCAATGAGGACCATAGGGAAAACATGTACTTAATTTAGGAAGGGGTGAAAGGCTGGGAAACTGCAAGTACTTCTTGAGAGGCATAAGACATATCAGAAAATAACAAAGTTGGAAGCCTGGAAGGATTGGAAGGCTATAAAATGGCTCCTGAGAGGCATTTTTCACATCTTTCCTATCCTACACTAAGACTTCCATGATCAAACTTCTGCAGATGAAAAGCAAAACAAAACTGAAACCAAAATTTTTCTAAAATTTATAAGTGAAGAGCACAGGATTAAGTAGGATTTTTATGTTCTACCACAAATATTTTAAATCTTTATTTTCCTAAGTTACAAAAAATTCCTCAAGCAATCTAGTTATAGAACACAAAGGCTGAGACTTTGTAAGAACAGTAGTACAGTTTCTATTTCTAAAGAAATTCAGGGGCAAAAATAAAAGCATTTCACATGGTTAAGTCCAGGTGATGCCAAAAGACAGTTGAGTATGGTAAGTTGTGCAACTTAGATAAGTTTATTAATCCTTCAAAACTTAGTTTCCTCATCTACAAAATGGAGATTCTTATTTTACCTACTACACAAGTTTGTGGGGGCGCTAAATGAGATAATACAGTCTGATACATAGTAAGATTTCAATAGCTGACAGACATAAAAACAATGAAATAAAATTAAAATAATGATTTTCTATTCTAGCTGTATTTAAAATGCAGTTAAGAAAGTTTTTCTTCTGAGTTAACCAATCCAATAGTGAAAAGAACTACAATGTTAATTAAGCATAAATAAATTTGACAAATTCATAATCACATATTTGAAAGCATTTTCATGTTAAAAATGTTTTTAAGAAAACTTCTTTTCATTGCTATGATGTGAACTGTATCTGCCTTTAATATATCTAGATACATTTTATACTAGTGGAGAAAAGAATGTATACATAATCGTTCTATCCAGTGAATATTAAGATCAATAGCCAACTGTAAATATTGCTTGATAACAGTCTCATCCTCTTACATATCTAAATATTAATATTTGATTACACATATTGCATTTTATTTTTATTATGGCCAGATGGAATACATTATTACATTATTTAGTAAAGGATTAAATACAATTTTTAGATCCTGTAGAAAATATTTTAAATCTTTATCTTCCCAAGTTAAAAATATTTTTTCTTCAAGAAATCTGTTTACAGACATTTATAGAAAATGATGTCTGAGGCTTTTTAAGATCAATAATAGCTTTTATTTCTAAACAAGAAGCTTGTCAGTTTTTCTCATACTTTAAAAGGAATTTTCCCCATAAACCAGACACTAATGTATATGGAATTTTTAATCCTTTAACAATAGCTAATTAAACCTTTTTTTTTTTTTTTTTAGTTGCCTCTGGTTTAGGACTGCTGTGTGTGGCACTTCCCATGGTTTGTCATTTGGCTTCAATGGCAGGGGGAGGAAATCAGCAAGGCTCAATAACCACACCGCATATCGAAATGTCACCATGGCAGCATTTGTCCACTTGTCAGAGTCCTTCTGAAATGACTAAGCCATTCATTTTGTTGAATCAATATTGAAGCTTTTGAGATTTATTACTTGTGGTTTGGGAGAAGGCAAGGCAAACAAATTCTTCATTCCTTAACATCAAGTTCTGGTTGGATCAAGATTATGATTTCTGCCTATGCTTTATTTATGAAGATGGACTATAATGCTTCCACTGCTTGTATAATTGTTTTGTAATATGCTTGCATTTACATGCTGAATACAGTAACAACAAATCTAAAGTATCCAAAAGCATTCAGTGCGCTCTGGTAAACTTATCAATTGCTGAATTCAAATAGCTAAATTCCTCGGAGATGGGTGAAGGGGATGGGTATGGATGGGAATGTAAATATCTTGGTATAAAATATTTAAATCTATATATAAAACTTTTCAAATTCCATTTTTATATATACTCCCTGAAGTCTTATTAATAAGAATCAAAAAAGCATGTTATCTACCAAATTTTTCTGTTTAATAACTTCCATTTATTATCTTCCCCCACTCAACACATACAAAATTATAAAACTGACTGTATTTTTTTAAATTCAGCTTTATTGAGATATAGTCACACACCATACAATCATCCATGGTATACAATTAACTGTTCACAATACCAGCATAAGGTTGTGCATTCATCACCTCAATCTATTTTTGAACATTTTCCTTATACCAGAAAGAATGAGAGTAAGAATAAAAAATAAAGTAAAACAGAACACCCAAATCACCTCCCCCCCATCCCACCCTATTTTTCATTTACTTTTTGTCCCCATTTTTCTATTCATCCATCCATACACTGGATAAAGGGCATATGATCGACAAGGTTTTCACAATCACACGGTCACCCCTTGTAAGCTACATAGTTACACAATCATCTTCAAGATCAAGACTACTGGGTTGCAGTTTGATAGTTTCAGGTATTTACTTCTAGCTATTCCAGTACACTAAAACCTAAAAAGGGATATCTATATAGTATATAAGAATGCCCCCCAGAGTGACCTCTAGACTCCATTTGAAATCTTTCAGCCACTGAAACTATTTTGTTTCATTTAGCTTCCCCTTTTATAAAACTGACTGTATTTTAAAACACTAAAATTTCTTCAAAGACTTTTCATAACACATACATTTCTAGTAGATTGAGTCACAAAATGAGTCCAATTTCTAAATACCAGCACTGACTGTGTATATTTTCAGCTATTGCTGGGCTAAATTCAGTGCAGAGTTTATCAATACAGTCCAAAGAGGAAATTATGAGAATTTTTCATTACCATAGATCTTACTGACAGGACCCTGAAGTCCTCTGAAGATTCACTAATATATAAGTCTAGGCTAAAGTAAAAGAAAGCAAGTTTCTCTTCAGTATCCTTTCTTTAGATCTCTTCCCAGCAGTGGGAAGTCTCCCACTTAATATCCCATTACCTAAGCTAGTCTTATATGGATCTGCATAGGAGGCTGCTATCCAATTATCCTAAATGCGGTGAGTGTACAACCAGATAATCTGATGAAGTCGTCTGTGTTGGGTTATTGGAAAACCTCTCCCAGGACCTCCAAGCTCTACCAAGGACTTGGCCAATTTGAGTAATGTTTATTTTACCAGTGGCTGCAAGCAAACAAAGCCATTGCAAACAAAGCTCCCACTGTCTATTCCCCGCATGGGTGGGAAAATGAAGCCCAGGGAGAAGAAAGGTTTGAATCAGGGTATTTTTGAGGATCATGCAGGGCCTTGCAAAGTTTATATCTTATGTGTGGGTGCCTGGTCCACTTAAACACTGACATCTCTGCCAAGTTTTAGACTTAAGTTTGAAGTGCTCTACCTTTCAAATGTCCAGTTAGCCTTCTAATGTCATACCACCATAAGAAGTTCAAATCATATTGAAATGCATATGAGAAAATTCTTTGAAGAATGCTTTAATCTTTTGTCTGTAATTTGTATATAACATAGGTCAGGTCATATCAGAAAACTTACTCTGGAATTGCCACACTTTTCAGAAAATTGAAATTCTCTCCAATTTTCTTCTCTGTAGGGTTCTGAAAAGGTAAAAAGTTTTTTAAGATTGCACTTAAAAGAGTGCCATGCAGGCAAATTCAGCATTAGCATTTCATCATGGAATACTCCCAAACAAAATGGAGTTGTCCAGTATGCCTCAGTATTTTTTTTTCTTTTTCTTTTCTCTTCTTTTTTTTTTCCCCTTCTTTTTCTTTTTTCTTTTTCCAAAAGCAAGAAAGTGAATTGTGAATATTTCCTATAAGAAACGCTGAGCTGGTTAATTTCTGGTAATTATAAAATCACGGGTGGCCACCAGTTCAAAGAAAATCTTTCTCAAATAAAACCAATTATGAGCATAGACTTTTAACTGTGTCCCTTCATCCATTGCCAAAATGCAGTATCAATAGAACAGAATGTTAAAGCTGCAGCTTTGATAAGGAAGGTACTGAAAGTATTCATCTGTGGTAGTTGTTCTGCCACCACATGGAATGGAATAAAAGGAAAAAGAATTATGCAGCATCAACTTGAATTATGCAACTGGAGAAAAGGAAAGGCAAATCATAACCAGATGCCCCTACACTTACATTTTATTTTTGAAATTTTCATTGATGTCACCAGGCAGTCAATGCACTCTACTGGCAATGTGAAGTAATTGAAAATAATATAAAAGAAAAACTTAGATGAACATATTAACATTGAAATTAAAAAGTGTTTACAGAAGAGAAATATCAGAAATTTGTGTCTTTAAAACATCAATATTAGGCAGAACCACATGAAACTGACATCTTATTTTGTTAAAATTCTCAAATATTGGCAAAGTGGTTGAATAACAGAAATTTCATATAGTTCAACTTACTATATAATTTTCCTCCTAATTTAAAATGGCAGTTTGTTCTGTTCATTATCTTCAGCCCTCAATACAATAAAATATATTTATTTAATTTTACACTGCCTCACATAGCATGATTCCATAAACACATGAATTAATTAATGTTCTTTTTCCCTCCTAATTAGGAAATATTTTAAGTTGAATATATCCAAATTTTCCACTGTTCAGTCTGTTTGCACCTACTATCAGCCAGTCATGAGGCCCTTTAAGGAAACCCACCTCTACTTCAGAAGGTAATAGGCAGACGTTATTCTTCCCTTTTGGAAGAAGCAGGTCAATCCTCTCCTATATCCATTTACAAAATGGTGATATAAGCAAGGTCCCAGACTTCCCTCCTTTGGTCCCTTGAGGGTGCCGAGGCAGAGGCAGTTGGCTTATTGAGGGATTGGAAGATTTGAGAGGGAGGTCTGGGGGTTGCTGGAGTGGGACTGGGTGAAGCTTGTATCGATGTAACAAGGGGGCAAAGGCAAAACCCTGCTTATGGAAGATCATTTCAGCTCCAGTCAGAAATATCAACATCTCCTCTGGAAAAAGGAGGCAAAGCCAAAGGTTAGAAGCTGGTTTATCATAGGAACAGTGTAAAAAGGAGAGGAGAAGAAAGTGGGGAGGGATGAGAAACAGAATGGGACTGAAGTGCAATGGAACAAGAATCTGCCACTGAGAGCTGCCTGTACAATGTAGTTATAAAGAGATAACACTGGAGGGTGAAAAGCCACTGTCTGCATTCCAGAGCTCAGCAGCCAGAATAGAATCAACATCCAAACAAATGTCTGGCCTATGCTCAGTCAACTGCAGTTGGCTCTCATTGTAAGGGAAGAATTTGTGTGGCATGACTGAGAAAATTTCATGTTGTCAGTGATAATCTACTTCACCAACAATTGGAAGAGTTCTGTTTGCAGTTCACACAAAGGCAACACAGCACACAGTCCTGGATAATTTCCCAGGGGAAGAATAACTCTTAAACAGCTCCTCCTAAATTAGAGTCAAAGGTCAGAGACAACCTGGTAGTTGTTGAGAAAGTAGTCCTTTCCCAGAGTTCAGTTCAGAATTCAAGAGAAAATACTGTAAAGGGACTGAATACTTATGCAGCCAGTTTACTGAATTAACTGAATTCTGTTCTTTCTCACCCTTGACTCTATAAACCTGCATTGTTATTCATGCTTTTCTGTCCCTGGATGAAATCTTAGGTAGATCCCTTATTTCACATTAATTTTCAATTATTAACAGTCTCATTTCTCAGGTAATATAAAAGGTGAGTCCAATTTAATTGCACACCTTAACCTCCCATTCAAACTTTGATAGTTCTTTGTCTGCTTGACAATGGAGAAGAGGGCATGATCATGCTTTTTCTCAATTACTCCCAACTATTAGACTTACCTCCTTTCACTTTGCTCTTCTCTGGATCCTTCAGGGTTGGGAAGCAGAGAAAAGAGATAGAAGAGCTAAAGAAAAGTTCTTTTCCAAATGGATTCTTTGAAGACTCTCGTCTGTGGGGATGCCTGACATGAGCCATGTCTCCCTGAGTAGGCCCCTTGAAATTTCCTCCCAGTCCCTACTTCCTGGCAGTCCAGCGCAGATGCTCTTGGTTGGAGTCACATCATCCCTCCAAATAGGTCTCTTGGGTGGGGGACTTTTAGACAATTTGGACCCTTCTGAGTTGTCTACAACTGGCCCTCAGATCACCACACATTGTCCTTGCCTTTATTCTCTCTAAAGGGACATGTCAGTCAAACTCACCTTTTGACTTTTTTCAGGGTGAGTCAAGTCCCTCTGTTCCTCAAATTCCATGTTAAACTCTCCAAGTAGTTCTCTGACTCTGTACCACTTTTACCTGGGTGTGGAAGAGGTGGAATTCACAGCACACAGACATCTCAGGCCAAAGGAATTGACCTCACTACAGTCTCAAGATCAATCTCATGGCCTTCATTTATATTTCCTGGAGGTAGGTGATGAGCTAAGAATCACAGAATCAGTTATCAGTTTCTTCACAATGTGGTTAGTGGTTAAGCTTACTGAATCTGGAGCAACTATCTGGGTTCAAAATCCTGCTCTACTGTTTACCAATTATGTGATCCTAGTCAAGATACTTAACCTCTCAGTGCCCTTATATACAAAATAATGCAATCTGTAAAAAATAAAAGTTATAACTACAACACAAGGTAGTTTTTAAAAATAGATGAATAAAGTTCTTAGAAGAGAGAGAGGAGAGCCTGGTCACAAATGAGACAAAACTAACATCATGTGTCTCCTGATTTGATGCACTGAGAAGGACACACATCATGTAGGTAGCATTTTTGCGAAAAAAAAAAAAAATTGAACCTGAATCTAATGATGAGAAAACAATTTTAAAAAGTCCAAAAAAAACTGTGCCCTACATTTTTCAAAAATATTGAAGTCACACAAAACCAGTAAAACGACACAGGGGGTGGAGCTGGCGAACTTCTAAAATATTAACAACTAAATGCAATGCATGAGCCTTGATTGAACCTTGAATCCAATTTTAAATAAATAAATAAATACAAAAAGAAAGCCAGATAAAGGGCATAATTCAGGCCAATTGGGATATTTAGATATGAACTGAATATTAGAGACTAATATGTAGCAGTATAATATTTCTTTAGTGATATATTATGGTTATAAAGAAGAAAGTCCTTTTTCTTTCTTGCTGAAGTATTTAAGGGTGAAGTCTCATAAGGTCTGTAACTCATTCTCAAATGGTCTTACAAAAATATATATATTTTTAAAAAAGGATAGTGCCAGACACTTAATAAATCTCTTAGAACCTAGCACATAATAAACAATTAGTTAGTCTAAGCAATGTACTGTTAGTATAGATTGTCAAGCACCTAGACAACAGAAAAAATCACATTTGAAATTATTACACATTTGTTAAATTGAATTAACATAATGAATCATGAATTCCTTGGCCAAGCTCTCTTCACCCACCACTCACCATTTTTCAAGTCCCATCCTCTAACCCAACTCCATGACTTTAGTGGCTGACACTGTCTGTGCTCCTAAACCTTTCTTCCTTCATCTTGATGGATCCCTGTAACTATGCTCTTCTCTGCCATCTCCACTCCAGCTGCAGAGTCACCTCTGCTTGTTTTTATCCCTTGCCCTACCTTTCCTCAACGTTTTCACCGCTGCCTGTGGACCATGCTTCCCACTACTAATTTATAATATTCTAATTTACATTTTGGTAGCTAATATGATCAGAAGAATCATAGTTTTTCTAGTTATGCTTTAATCAGTAACATTTAGAGTCACAACTTACTTATATTAGAAAATCATTTGTTCTCTGAAAACCACACAGTAACTTGTCTTAGATAACTTTCAGGCTACATCTTAGAGTACTATAAGCTAAAGCAGTTATGAAACTAGAGTCCAAACTCCTTTATTCTCTCAAAAATTGAAGACCTGAGCTTTTGATTATGTGAGTTATATCTATCAAGATTTACCATATTAAAATTGAAAACTAAGAAAAATTTAAGATGTGGAGTTATTAATTTATTCAATTAAAAATATTTCATGTTCATATAATATATTTTAGGAAAAACAACTATTTTCAAAAACAAAAATATTTAGTGTGAGAGTGGTGTCATTTTATATTTTTTACTAATTTCTTTAATGTCTGGTCTAATAGAAGACAGCTGGATCTGTTCTGCATTTAATGTTATTATATTTTGTTTTGGTGGAAGTATATGAAGAAATCTGGCCACACATAGATATGTACTTGGAAAAAGGAGGGGGATTTTAACAGTTTTTTCAGATAACTGTAGATATTTTTTCTTGACATTATTCCAGAACTCGCTAGGTGAGAGTTTCTTAAAGGTTACTTGCAATGGGACATCAAAAACCGTATCAATAAGCTTTTATTATTCTGTCACATTAAAATCCTTTGGTCTATCTTATTCTTTGAATGGATCTGTAACCCATACATGATTTTCTATCATCCATTACTCCTTTGGAAAATATTGGTTTACTGACTTAGACAAATTTTCCAAATGTTGACACATTCATTATATGAAAATCACATTATTAATATCACCACTGATCAGATCATAAAATTTTTTCAGTTTGGGGATGCTGCCAAACTCACAGAAGTGAATAAAAGTTTTCCAAAATTCTAATTTTTGCTTGAAAATAGTTATTCTTCATAAAATATATTATTTATATGAACATGAAATGGGTTTTTTAAGTGAATAAATTAATAACTCCATATTTTAAATTTTTCTTAGTTTTCAATTTTAGTATCACAAATATTGATAGATATGACTCACATAATCACATAATCAAAAGTTCAGGTCTTCAATTTTTAAGAGAATAAAGGAGCTTGTACTCTTAGAAGTTTCAGAATTGCTTAAATATACAGTATTCTAAGATGTAGCCTGAAAGCTATCTAAGCCAAGTTACTGTATGGATTTTAGGGTACAAATGATTTCTAGTATAAATAAGTTGTGAATCTAAATGTTACAGAGTAAAGCATAACTTTAACCATGATTCTTCTGATCATATTAGCTACCAAAATGTAAATTAGAATATTATAAATTATATTAATAGTAGGAGGCAAGTAAGGAGAGACCAGGTTGAAATAAAGACTTGAAGCAGAGGTGAAAACAGTGAAGAAAAATAAGGCAGGGATGAAAAGAAGCAGAGGGGCTCTACTGCTACAGCTAGAATGGAGATGGCAGAGAAGGGGGTAGTTACAGGGATCTTCTTAACAGTTGACTGCTCATTGATCAGCATATATCACTGCTAAACAAACCATTCTGCATGGAAAGGAAGGAAGGTTCCACTACTCTTGCCATATACCCCACCGAGAAAACGCAAGTGTGAAACACTCTTTGAAGTCAGCAGGCATTCTTTGCTTCAAATAATTCTGAAAGGATTTAGAATCCAGATAGGATTAAAGCTTGAGAAGAAGGAGGGGGTGGTGGTGTACCCAGCTCAACCTTAGCTGTAAATAAAAGAAAATATGGTGAGAAGGCAGAAGGGGAACTTTACTTAGATCCAACAATTGCTACAGTGGTAAAGCTGGCTTATTTAGAGTAAATGAGGAGACACTAAGTACAGACTCACTGATCAAATAAAGTATGTCACATGCAACAGTGGGGTTGGAAATCTTTAAAACTAAAATTGAGGAACCTAAAGGAATTAGGTGCTTTGAAAAAGTATTTTTAAATCAAATATTTTTAATCCAAACAAATCTGATATTTGATATTCCACTCTAATTCAAGTCAACCCACCTCTTGCCTGAAATACTGTGGCAGCCTCCTCACTGATTTCCTTCCTCTTCAGCCTTCTGAGTGATCCTTTTAAAAGGCAGATCATGTTTATCCTTCTCAGCTCAAAACCCTCTTATGGTTTTTCCATCTTGCTTGGAGTAAAAGCCAAGGTACTTGCAAAGCCTACAAAACCCTACCTGATTCGGCTCCCCCTGACCTCTCCGATCTCATATCCTACTACTCTTTCCTTGCACGGTCCACTTCATGCTGGTGTCCTTGCTGATCCTCCAATACACCAGGAATGATTCCTCTCTCAGGTCCATGACATTTGGCTTTCCCCTCTGCCTGGCAAGTTCATCCCACCAGGTATCAACATGGCTCACACATTTGTTTTCTTCAAGTCTTTATTTCAACCTGGTCTCTCCTGTTTAAAATGCACACTCCCTTTTTCCAAATCACTCCAACCTTTCTCCCTACTTCCTCCATTCATTTATCACTATCTGCATACTGAAACAAACACAGGAGAAGCCCAGGTATTATTTATTGAATGAATAGATGTAATTACTTACTTTATTTTTTTGTCAGATAAGCACTTTTTTTTACTTTAGATGTGAATACCTAACTACTGTGATTCTTTATACTAATATTGATCAAACGTGGTTTTCTCTACTCAATACACATAGCAGCCACTCTATGACACAAGGGTTTCAAAAGGGAGAAAAATTTCATTCCCACATGAAGCAAGGGGATCAGATGGCTTTCTCCCCAAATCTGTCTCCCCAAACTGCATAACTCTGATAGTTTTATAGCATCAAAAGATGGGCAGGTCCTCCCAGTAAATATCCCTAGCCAAGATCTACTCCAGTCCATTCATTCACTCATTCATTCACCCACTCAGTGAATGTTTAGCATTTAGTGAATATTTGGGAACCTTATTTGATTAGCATTTAGCTAAATGTTAGGCAAATAAAACTGCTCTCATAAATTAGACAGGTGAAGAACAGATGGAAGAAGATTCTATAGGGAAGAACATGTTCAAAGACCCGAAGATTAGGGAAAGAGAGAAAGGCATGATTCCAAAAACTGAATATAGTTTTGAATGATCAGAATGAAAATGGGAGCAGTGACCTATGTGGGACCTGACTCCCAAGGGCATAAATTTCCCTGGCAATGCAGGATATGACTCCCGGGGATGAATCTGGATCTGGCATCATTGGATTGAGAACATCCTCTTGACCAAAAAGGGTATGTGAAATGAAACAAAATAAAGCTTCAGTGGCTGAGAGATTTCAAATGGAGTCAAGAGGTCACTCTGGTGGACATTCTTACACACCAGATAGATAACACCTTTTAGGTTTTAATGTATTGGGAAAGCTAGAAGTAGATACCTGAAACTATCAAACTGCAACCCAGTAGCCTTGACTCTTGAAGACAATTGTATAACAATGTAGCTTACAAGGGATAACAGTGTGATTGTGAAAATCTTGTGGATTGCACTCCCTTTATCCAGTGTATGGATGGATGAGTAGAAAACTGGGGACAAAAACTAAATGAAAATTAGGGTGGGATGGGGGGGGATGATTTGGGTGTTCTTTTCTGATTCTTTTTGGTGTAAGGGAAATGTTCAAAAATAGATTGGGGAGAACCTAAGATGGCAGCTAGGAGAGATAGGGCAAAAAAACACCTCCATGAAAAATACTAGATAAAAGCCAGAAAGTGACCCAGAACACCAGTTCCAGCGATGCACCAGCTGGACAAGGTCTGCTAAATCCACAGGGACCGTGCACTTGATGAAACCAGGAGACTGTGTTCTGAAATGAGTGAGTAAGCTGCTGAATATCTGGCAGCCACACTGTGGTGTGGGGAAACCGAGGGTTGGTGTTTGGAGGCGGACTAGTTCTTTTTAAAAAAAAACCCAAAAGCGGCTGCAGACACAGCAGCAAGAACCACACAGTGAAGCGCAGCAGAAACGGGCTGTGCGAACACCTCAATATCAATTCACGCACCTGCTGCTAATTGTCTCAGAGGAAGGAAGGCAGAGGTGAGCCAAAAGGGTAAAAAAACCACGTCCCTTGCAGCCATCTTTCCGGCAGGCTGGGAATGCTCCTGCTCAGTGCTGGGGCCACAGCCCAGAGCCGTGCCAAGAAACCCAGTGTGACGGGGGGTGTTTCCAGCAGCACGCACACATGTCACAGTGTCGGGCGTGCACAATAGCCTTTCACATACCCACAGCTAATTGTCCTGGAGCTGGGAAGGCAGAGCTGTGTCAAAAGGGGGAAATTGGCACACCCCATACAGCCATCCTTACAGCAGGCTGGGAACGCACCTACATGGCCCGACAGCCCAGAACTTCCCTTGAGGGACAGCGTGCAATTGTGACATAGCACAACCTTCCCCCAGCAGAAGCCCTAGAAGGGCACAGCTTGGAAGAGGGACCCGCTCAGAAATCCCAGGGACCATATGCCAATACCAAAGACTTGAGGGTCAGTGGCAGAGACAATCTGTGGCGAGACTGAAATGAAGATTTAGACACTTGCAACAGCCTTAAATCTCCCAGAATACCTGGGAGGTTTGATTATTAAAGCTGCCCTCCCTCCCTAACTGCTCAGACACATGGCCCACATTCAGGGTGGACAGCACCAACAACATACCGAAACTTGGTGCATCAATTGGACCCCACAAGAATCAGACCCCCACACACCACAAAGACAAAGCTGGGGAGAACTGACTTGAGGGGAATAGGTGACTCACAGACGCCATCTGCTGGTTAGTTAAAGTGTATGCCACCAAGTTGTAGATCTGACAAATTAAAGATTCTTCTTTGAATAATCCTACATATCCTAAAAGAACCCTATCAAGTAAAGCAAATGCCAACAGGCCAAAAACAGAAAATTTTAAAGCATGTGATAAAACCAGACGATATGGAGAACCCAAACCCAAACACCCAAATCAAAAGATCAGAGGAGACACAGTACTTGGAGCAATTAATCAAAGAACTAAAGACAAACAATGAGACCATGACACAGGATATAAAGGACATGAAGAAGAGCATGGCACAGGATATAAAGGACATAAAGAAGACCCTAGAAGAGCATAAAGAAGAGATTGCAAGAGTAAATAAAAAAAATAGATGATCTTATGGAAATAAAAGAAACTGTTGGCCAAATTAAAAAGATTCTGGATACTCATAGTACAAGACTAGTGGAAGCTGAACAATGAATCAGTGACCTCGAGGACCACAGAATGGAAAATGAAAGAACAAAAGAAAGAATGGGGAAAAAAATTGAAAAAATCAAAATGGACCTCAGGGATATGACAGATGAAATAAAACATCCAAATATAAGACTCATTGGTGTCCCAGAAGTGGAAGAGAAGGGTAAAGGTCTAGAAAGAGTATTCAAAGAAATTGGTGGGGAAAACTTCCCCAACCTTATACACAATATAAATACACAAAGCATAAATGCCCAACAAACTCCAAATAGAACAAATCCTAATAAACCCACCCCAAGACATATTCTGATCAGACTGTCAAATACTGAAGAGAAGGAGCAAGTTCTGAAAGCAGCAAGAGAAAAGCAATTCACCACATACAAAGGAAACAACATAAAACTATTAGTGACTACTCAGCAGCCACCATGGAGGCGAGAAGGCAGTGGCATGACATATTTAAAATTCTGAGAGAGAAAAATTTCCAACCAAGAATACTTTAGCCAGCAAAACTCCCCTTCAAATTTGAGGGAGAGCTTAAATTTTTCACAGACAAACAAATGATGAGAGATTTTGCTAATAAAAGACCTGCCCTACTTCAGATACTAAAGGGAGCCCTATGGACAGAGAAACAAAGAAAGGATAGGGAGATATGGAGAAAGGTTCAGTACTGAAGAGATTCAATATTGGTTCAATAAAGGACATTAAGAGAGAGAGGGGAAAAATATATCTGACAAACATAAACCAAAGGATAGGATGGCTGATTCAAGAAATGCCTTCACAGTAATAACATTGAATGTAAATGGATTAAACTCCCCAATTAAAAGATATAGATTGGCAGAATGGATCAAAACATATGAACCATCAATATGTTGCATACAAGAGATGCATCTTAGACACAGGGACACAAAGAAATTGAAAGTGAAAGGATGGAAAAAATATTTCATGCAAGCTACAGCCAAAAGAAAGCAGGAGTAGCAATATTAATCTCAGATAAAATAGACTGTAAATGCAAGGATGTTAGGAGAGACAAAGAAGGCCACTACATACTAATAAAAGGGACAATTCAACAAAAAGAAATAACAATCATAAATGCTAATGCACCCAGTCATGGTGCGACAAAATACATGAGACAAACACTGGCAAAACTAAAGGATGCAATGGATGTTTCCACAATAATTGTGGGAGACTTCAACACATCACCCTGTACTACAGATAGATCAACCAGACAGAAGACCAATAAGGAAACTGAAAACCTAAACAATCTGATAAATGAGTTTGATTTAACAGACAATATAGAACATCACATCCCAAATCACCAGGATACACATTCTTCTCTAGTGATCACAGAACTTTCTCCAGAACAGACCATATGCTGGGACATAAAACAAGCCTCAATAAATTTTAAAAAATGAAGTTATTTGAAGCACATTCTCTGACCACAGTGGAATACAATTAGAAGTCAATAACCATCAGATACTTAGAAAATTCACAAACACCTGGAGGTGAAACAACACACTCCTAAAATACATGGTTTATAATGTAGAATGTAGGGGAACTAGCCATAGAGAGCAATTAATGAAGGGGGAACAATAACCCAAAAAGAACAGATAAGCTCTCATGGGTAAATTTAACATTCTGGGAATGCCCAGAAATGACTATGCTTTGTTAATTTCTGATGGGTATGGTAGGAACAAGTTCACAGAAATGTTGCTATATTAGGTTATTTTCTTTGGGTAGAGTGGGAACATGTTGGAAGTAAAGTAGTTATTCTAGGTTAGTTGTCTTTTTTTTACTCCCTTGTTATGGTTTGTTTGAAATGTTTTTTATTGTATATCTTTTTAAAAATTTTTTTTTGATATAGTTAATTTTAAAAAAAGAGTTAATTAAGAGTTAATGACAATCAGTGCAATATATGATACTGGAGTGGATCTAAGAATGGAGGAGAAAAGCTCAAAGAGGGCATAAGGAAAAATTGGAACATAGAATTTAAGCTTTATATCCATTTTAATTTTCTTGAATTAACTGCAGTTAAGTTAATGACATAAGTGAATATCCTTGTTTTGTATTGTATTTGCAACTGTCCTATATGTCCTATATGTTTGAAATTATTTCAAAATAAAAATTAAAAAAATAGATTTTAATTTTTATTTTGAAATTATTTCAAAATAAAAATAAAAAAAATAGATTGGGGTGATGGATGCATAACTATACAATGGTACTGTGTACAGTTGATTGTACACCACAGGTGATTGTATAGTATGTGAATATATCTCAATAAAACTGAATTTAATTTTTAAAAAAAATGGGCAGGTTTTAGGATAATGAGTGTAATGGCTTGAGATGATGAAGTTAGGGATGATCTAATTATTGAGCATGAGCAGGTTGATTAGGTTAAAAGTTTAAGCTACTGTGCATGTTAGGCAGGACAATCATGGTTAGATCTAGCTTCATCTATTAAGATAGTTTAGGAATTGGGATGGGTTAGTTCTTGGCTGACTCAAGTTCCTTCATTAATAAACATTAGGGAATTGTCTTGCAATTATAAGACTCTAAAGTTGAAAAACAGGATAAGGGGGTACAAGTGAGGCCAGTCACATGGTTTTTACAATTGTAAGATAAAGGTTATATAACTATACAATCATCAAAAAGCAAGGCATCTAGGTTACAGTTCAGTGGGCTTCAGTAATTTCAAGTATTTCCTTTTGGCTATTCTCCAATATACAAGAAAGTAAGAAAAAGTCATCCATATAATGATTCAGTCACTTTAATTATTCATTAATTCTTAAGTTCTTGGTTACAATTCCTCCCTTTTTGTTTTGTCCATTCCTCAAGCTTGAAGGATATCTGGGCAATGACTGTTCTGATTTCTTCATGCTGAAAAAGGTCATCGATTTTATGGGGTAGAGGAATGAAATGGGTTGTTATTCCTGGAGTGACTGGTGCCTCTGGGTTTCAGGGCTTAACTGGCATAGGAACAATCCGGAGGCTTTAAGTCTTGGAAAAACAAACTTAATAAGTAATTTTTACAATAATGGAAATAGCTAAAGTTGTGGAACTGTGACCCATGACATTCTTTGAAATTTGCTCTCTAACAGCTTGTTAAATTGTACTTTGAAAGTTATCACTGTTATGTATTTAAGTTAAAGTTCGCAATAAAAAATGCTTGTAAAAAAATAAATAGAAAATTATAGATTTAAGTAAAAGGAGTAGAAGGATTATAATTAGATGATTTACAACTATGTTACATTGGGAAATAACCTTTTTATAGTTTTAGATAGAACCCAGGATGTTCCTTAGGGTTTTCAGGAACAGTATTGGCAATAATTGGCTGATACCTGCATAAGACTAACATCCAGAATGACCTCCTGACTCTATTTGAAGTCTCTTAGCCATTGAAACTTTGTTTTATTTCTTTTCCCCCTTTTGATCAAGAAAGCATTGCTAATCCCACAATGCCAGGGAGGTCACCCCTGGGAGTCATGTCCCATGTAATCCAGTAGGTGGTAAGTTTATTTGGAGAGTTTGGCTTAGAAAAAGAGGCCACATTTAAGCAACAAAGAGGCTTTCAGAAGGTGACTCTTAGGCATTACATCATCACAGAAATAAGTTTTATAAGTGCAAGCATCAAGATTGAGGGCTTGGCTTATTAGAATATTTCCCATTTTGAGACAGGGCTCTTTTATTCTAGAGGTTATTTTCATAGGTCTTTCTGTTTATAAGTTTAAATGGGGATAATTTATGTTTTCTAAAAAATGAAGGATCTTAGATTTAGAACTTGCAACATTTCCTTGATTACAGTTTTAGTAAATTTGGAGCTCCTTATTGCTTGAGAGAATAGCAGGAGTTCCCCAGATGGGGAGGTTTAATAGTTTCATGCTTTCCTTCTCCAGTCTCTCAAAGGACTTTGCAAATACTTTTTTTTAATTTTATATCTAAACCACTCTGAAATGTATCATGGTATTATATTAACCTGTACAGAATACTGTCTTAGGTTCTCTAAGTTTCTATGTTAAATAAAGCTGAGTTAGGTTGTTTAAATGAACTGACAAACAGGTTAAATTAGATAGCGTGCTATAGAAAATTAAAAAAATTTTTTTTTTGATAAAACAAACTTCTTCTTTTCGGTCCCTCACAGAAATTAAAGTTTTAAAATACAGATAATATTACTTTTTACCTTGTATTCTGATTCACTTTAGTCTTAAATTAGATTAGCCCCATTCACCAATTCAATTGAAGTTTGATTCTTTCTTTAGTTTCTTTAACACTTGTTCAATGGAGTCATCTTTTTAGAATTACTGCTGCTTCTTTAGCACCTTCAGATATGGAGAAATTTAATTTTGAGTCTTGGGTGTCACACAGGCATCCAAAGTTCCATGGAGCTACTAGGTTACACACACAGAGTGAAGCATCTCAAAATTTAGATAGAGTAACTAAAGCTTAGGAACAAATGCGACTGTTGCAAGAGCTTACAATTTAGGTCCTAATTCCTTTATTATGAGTATTTTTAAATGAAACTATTTCTAGAAATAAAAAGCATTTAACAATTAACTTATTTTGAGGTTATTATTTACAGACTATAGCTGAATTTGGGTCTGTTTTATCCTATTTTACCTGTTATGTTAATTAACAGGCAGAATATAATTTACAGATTTGCCTTGCTTCTTTTTTAAATTCTTTTGTTGTTGTGAAGATGAAACTCTGACTTATAGCTGGCTGCATGTGTTTTTAGAGAAGCATCAAGAGTAAAACAATGTAACTGACAAGGAAATTTGGCTGTTTCTGTGATATATAACATTTTTTAAAAAAACTAAAACTATGATTAATATCACTATACTTTTGTTTAATATGATGCAGATCAGTATCAGGACATATCATGGACAGTGAGAACACTGTTAAGTCTTAATAAGTTTCCAAATATATGAATAACATTTCATCTATACCAATTTAACTAACAGAAGATTAAAAAAATCCCTTTTAATTTCATAATACTTCCCAAACACTTCTAATGCCACTCATAATATATTAAATGAAACTAACAATTTTCAGTACCTCACTTTTTACAAGGAGAAAGAACAAATCCTTTGTAATCGTTTGAAATAAAAGATATCCTTTAGGGTTTGATTCAAAATGTTAACATCAAGTATTTATTTTTTAGATAGAATGCTCAGATGGTTAAAAAACTTTTGATAACTTTTCATCAAGAACAGGTTAACAATTTAAGAAAATTTCATTACTTTAACAGAGTAAGCTAAATTTCAGTTTTGCATGAATATAATGTTTGACAGAAAAGCTTTTTATTAAATCTTAGTCAACACTGACTATAAGTAAAATTCATTTCTGTAAACTTTTTTATAACCTTTTAGATTTTAGAATATTTAGATTTTGCCCTACAAATTTCTGCTTTACATTCTGTGAAAACTGGTTATTTCCCCTTAGAACGAAACCACACCCTTAAAAAAGCTTATTGAACTTTAGTCAGCATTGACTACAACAAACAAAATTAACTTTTACAAACCCTCTATGACTTTTTATATTTTTCAGGTCTTGTCTTCTATATTCCTGATTCTCATTCTGTGAAAACTAGTTGTTTTACTTTCGGGAAAACTACATTTTTATTTCTTTAACAAAGCACATCTGGTATACTTTACATATCTGCATACCTTTAAATAATTTTATAAAACATAATTATTTTTAAAATAATTTGTCAAAGTAACTTAATTTTGTTAAATATAAACTTATATAGTTCATTACCCTAAAGATTTAATAGATATAATGCTAGTTTATTTTATCAGTAAACTTGTATAATTTTAGGGAGAACATACCCAAGTAAAATAAAATTGTATGTTTAACAATGATAGACAATCAGTCCAGAAATACTGCTTTTTTCAGTTTATTATTTTACCAGTATTTTAGTGAGATACATTATAGATAAAAAGTTTTCTTGATAACAGTATAGTATCCAGTAATTTCTTACTGCAAAAAAAAGTTTTTAATTTTTCCTCCATAGAAGGTTAAATACCTTTTTGTTTTCATAATATCTTAAAATTAAGAACAACTTTAAAAGCGTACTGATTGTCAGGCTTTGGAAAATATATTATAATTGTTTAATTTGTTTCAAGCATAATCTAGGAAAATCTCATAGCTCTTAATATTTCCCTTTACTTACTGGAGCTTTTAAATTTAGCAGCTGGATTTTATTCAATTACCCTTATTCCAAGGCTATAAATATGTTTTAATAATGATTTGTCCTCTATGGCTACTGTTACAAAGGTATTGTTAGAAAAAAATAAATAGGGGAATTACAGAATAAACTATGCAAAACATGGCCTATTCCATAACATTCTTTCTGTCCCTATCACTCCTAATCTCCAAGGTCAGTAGAAAGAATTTTAAAGGCAAATTTACATTTCCCCCTTCTTTTCTGTACCCACTCCTTCCCCCATAGCTGTCGTGACTGGTTTACATTTTACTATTCTGTTTGAATTTGATCAAGTTACAGGAGATGGTCCTGGGGGCAGGGATGTGTAAGATAGAAAGAATGTGGAGGATTTCTTTTTCTTAGTTTATTTCTTTCAAATACTTTTGTCTATGTAGGTTTCTATATGACCTTCACCAGCAGTCCTTGCAGAACTGAGCTTTGAATTCCAGAGCCCAGGCTCTTAAAAACTTCTACATAGTACTGCCTCCAGTCCCTCCTAGTGGAAGGCAGGAGGAGTTTAAAGAGCACCAGAAGTTCAGTTTTCTTAATATCTGGTACTCTTGGAGTACTAATTTATATATATAAGCACTTATTTATCTTCAACCAATTTAAATGGAGCTCTTGTAAGAATTTTGTTTGTTAATTTGGTATTACCATCTGCAGATAGGATGATCAGTTGAACAAACAGACACAAGGAGAAAGTCAGACACAATAAACCAGAAATAGAGAATTATAAAACTCACCAATTTGAACTATAATTTTTCTTTTTTCTGTATGATTTGCAATTAAGATATCATCCATATACTGTATTAATGGAACAATTCTTTCTCTGGATTTTAGCTTAAGTGGATATTGTTTAATTTGATGCATAGTACCTGCCTGTTGGAGTTTGATTTGAATTGGCTTTACTACTTTGCATATCTGGGGTTTCCATCAGCTCATGTCTCTGGTTTTATAGCTTTTAAGATTTCTTCAGGATTAGGGGTGATTTGCTTATCTTTCTTAATGAACAGCAGTGCTGCTTGCAATGCACAAGTTTGACCTGGAGGCACTCCTATTGATATTTAATCTATATCTAATCATATCTAACTTGGTTAATAGGTTTTTCCTGGCAAGGGAACCAGACATTGTAGGTATGTACAGGAAGCTGTGCTTTAAATATTTAGTTTTAATTAGGCAATTTAGTGGCATTTTTAGGGGACACCCCTGTCATAGTACATTTTCTCATCAACATTGATTGCTGGGAGAGACAATTAAAGGAGTGAACATACATCATCTCATCCCATTTGTGCTGTCCTTTGCAGAACAACTCTAACTGTAATACAGCGTTCTTTTCTATAGAACCGTTTTCAAGCCTTTTCTGTAAATCATATTGAAGCCAGACTATGTTACAGAAATAAACAATTTTTTGTTTTTTCATAGGCTCTTAAAAAATCATTCCAATTTTTCAAAATACAGCCCAAAGGGCTACCTATGTTCAGGAATACTACTAAAATTAAAATTTCCCATTTAAAAGAATTTCAGTCATCAGTAACCAATTAGGAACACTTGAATAATACAAATGTAATAACACACCAATTAACAATTTAAACAGACACTTAACACTTAGTATATACCTAAGTAACATACCAATTAATTCAAACAGACACTAAGCACTCAATTTCATTACATATTAACTAATTGTTACATTACTTATTTTATATATATATATAAGGAATATACTCAGTAGACAGGAGGAGTTAGAGCCTCCAACCGACAGAATGATACTCAGAAAAGAGAAAGTTGTAGAACAGAACAAGGGGTATCATCCTGGAAGTGGGACCTAGGGTTTTGAGTACTGGTCCAGGGGCCTCGAACCCTCGTACTAACTACCTGATCCACTTTAACCTTGACCTACTTACCCAGACACATGTCCAAACCTGACTCTGGAACTGTTTCTCCCTTTGAAGCTTCAAGATGCCAATGAGCCTGGGGCACTGGCAGGGTAGGAAAACCATGGTTATCGATCTTCTGGACTAACAGGTTATAAGTGACTGCAAAATACTTACCATGCTTCCCTGTCCTGTTGGGACTCCAGAAATTTGGGCAGTCAGACTCTTTATTCCTTAGGTCCCACCAGAGTCATGTGATTCCAATCAAACTCAGGGTTCTCTGCCTGATGCACATAACAGCCAATCTATGACACCTTTCAGAAGGGAGAATTTATTGCCACACGAAGCAAGGAGATCAGATGGCCTATTGGCCTAAAATCTGTCTCCCCAAACTGCAGTAACTCTGATAGTTTTATAGTATCAAAAGATGGGCAGGATTTAGGATAATGAGTATAATGGCTCAAGAAGACTAGGTTAGAGATGATCTAATTATTGAGCATGCACAGATTGATTAGGTTAAAGGTTAAGCTATTATGCATTTCAGACAGGCTAGATCTAGCTTCATCTAGTAAGATAGTTTAGGAATTGGGGTGGGTTAGTTCTGGGCTGACTCAAGTTCCTTCACTAGTAAACATTAGGGAGGTTGTCTTTGGGATCATAAGACTCTAAAGTTGTAAAACAGGATAAGGGAGTATAAGTGGAGCCAGTCACAAGGTTTTTACAATAACAAGATAAAGATTATATAGTTACAGAATCATTATTGAAGATCAAGACATCTAGGTTACAGTTTCAGTAATTTCTTGTATTTTCTTTAGACTATTCTACAATATACTAGAAAGTAAGTAAAAGACATCTGTATAATGATTGTCTTCTTAATATTTGTTAATTATTAATTTCTCAGTTACAATATGGGCATGGCGGTTTGGATTTTGAACTCTTGCTTAGTTTTTCAGAGTGCTTAAGATGATGATTATCATAGATGTGGTCTCTACCTAGAAAGACCTAGATAAGAATGAGAAGATGCAGTTGTCTCTTCCATTCTCTCTTTATGTTTCCCCATCCCCTAGTATGCTGGTTTGGATATATTATGTCCCCCAGAAAAGCCATATTCTTTAATATAATCTCCTGGGGGCAAACTGATTAGCCTGTTAATTAGGGTGGAAACGTTTCATTAAATTATTTCCATGGAGATGTGGACCCTGCTCATTGAAGGTAGGTCTTACTTAGATTACTGGAGTCTTTTAAAGAGAGCTCACACAGTGAGCAGAGAGGACAAAACACCCCAAGAGAAGCTGAGAGAGAAATTTTGGAGACAGCCATTGAAAGCTGACACTTGCTGACGCTTTGGAATGCTTGGAGATGTTTGAAGATGCTAGCTCAGAGTTTGCTCTGGAGAAGCTAAGAGAGGACCCCTGATGCTTAGATGCACAGGAGCTAAAGAAGTTAAGAGAGACAAGTCCAGAGACATTTTGTAAAAAGCCATTTTGAAACACAACCCGGGAGCAAAGGACCAGCAGACACCAGCCACGTGCTTTTCCAGCTGACAGAACCAGACGTCATTGGCATTCTTCAGTGAAGTTATCCTCTTGTTGATGCCTTAGTTTGGACACTTTTATGGCCTCAGAATTGTAAATTTGTGATCTAATAAATCCCCTTTAAAAAAGCCAATCCATTTCTGGTATGTTACATAAGGGCAGCATCAGCAAACTGGAACACCTAGCCTTCCCAACTCCCTAAACACACTATTGGCCACCTAATACCTAGAGGTCTTAGAGGTCCACTTTCTAGACTCTACTTTAACTTGCCCTCCATCTCGAAAAGATCACCATCTGCTCTCACCCAAATTCTGTATACTGGGTCATCCCTCCTGTTGTTCTTTGGTGAAGTGAACTTAATTGAATTTTGTATGGTCACCTTAGGTTTTTGGAGAAGTAAGCACAAAAGCAAGCAGGTTAAGCACGTTACAGTTTCTCGGGCCTTCACTGATTTGTCAGTGTGAGCCTAATGATTGTAAAGACCAAAGAAAGCAAAGCATGTCAAAATTTTTAATGTACTTAATTATAAACATGTAACTCTTCCTTTCTATATAGATCAATTTGTTAGCCAAAGAATTTAAGAATGGAATTTGTGAGGCTGGTTTTCACCTAACTTTTGTATGGTATGGAGACATTAGAAATGGTCATGTTCAAGTCATAGTTAATATTTCTGAATTGCCAGCAACTCTGAATTCTGACTACACTTGACTCTTCCCTATCTACATTATGGCAGAGCTGTGATTATAATAATCACTATGTTATAAAAGCACATAAGTGCAAGGCAACTGGAAAGTTCTCTGGTTCATCTGCTGGCAGAACATGTCTAAACCATGCAGTCTGCTTTTGTCGAGACTTCTAAAGAAGGAACAACAATTTCCTTTCCATATATATTATTCAAAGACTAGACATGAGGGATTTTTTTTTTAGGTTTCATCCTGCGATCCAGTTTTAAAGTCATATAAGTTTACTTTAAGTATTTCCTTAGTGTTCAACAGTCATTTCAAGTTTTGCTTCTAGAAAATAGAATTAATATGAAAAGGCAGATAAAAGAATATAGGAAGGAGCCGAGAGTGAAAGAGCAGGGCTGAAAGAAATCAGGCAGATGAAAATAAAGAAGAAATGTAAAAGGGATTCAGTGTGCCTTCCCTTTCATTTTATGATTTCCAAGGCAATATTTCTGGTTCTTTTCTCCAGGGAAATACTGCTTGAATACAAAGTACAAATAGACTCAGGAATGATTAAGAGAGGGATGTTTGACTATTTGTGGATAAAATAAGCCCTGTTGTTCAACAATAAAATATTGCAATCTTAAATATTTTGGTGACATAATTTTTAATAATAATAAAAGCACAAGGTAATAAAAATTCAACCTATATAGAGAGTTCTAAAAGGAAAAAATCTCCCACTTATTCCCTTACCACATCTAGTCCCTTTTAACTACCACTGTTAAAAATTCCTTGAGTGATCTTCCAGAAACAAAAATTGAATGCATATTTCTACACAAGTACATAAGTATGTGTCTGTGTGTTCTTATATGTTTAAAATTTTATTCCAAAGAAATAACATCATATCCCCTACACAGCAACTTACTTTTTTTCTCTTAAAAATACATTTGGAAAAACTGCTAAAAGAAATTGAACAGGACCTAAAAAAATGGAAGAACATACTATGTTCATGGATTGGAGATAAAATATAATTAAGATGTCAATTCTACCTAAACTGATTTATAGATTCAATGCAATACCAATTAAAATCCCAACAACTTACTTTGCAGAAATAGAAAAACCAATAACCAAATTTATTTGGAAGGGCAAGGTGCCCTGAATAGCCAAAAATATCTTGGGAAAGAGGAACAAAGTGGAAGTTCTCACACTACCTGACTTTGAAACACATTACAAAGCTACAGTGCTCGAAACAGCATGGTACGGGCATAAGGATAGATATACTGACAATGGAATCGAATTGAGTATTCAGAAATAGACCCTTGCATCTACAAACAACTGATCTTTGATCAGGCAGTCAAGCCAAAGCAACTGAGACAGAGCAGCCTCTTCAATAAACGGTGTTTGGAAAACTGGATATCCATTTCCAATAGAATGAAAGAGGACTCCTATCTCAAACCTTTTACAAAAATTAACTCAAAATGGATCAAAGACCTAAACATTAGCGCTAAGACCACAAGACTCTTAGAACAAAATGTAGGGCAATTTCTTAAAGATCTTGTGATAGGAAGTGGTTTCCTGATCTTACACCCAAAGTGCGAGCAACCAAAGAACAAATAGACAAGTGGGAGCTCCTCAAAATTAAACACTTTTTTAAATCAAAGGACTTTGTCAGAAAGGTAAAAAGGCAGCCTATGCAACAGGAGATAATATTTGGAAACCACACATCAGATAAGGGTTTAATATCCCAAATATATAAAGTGATCCTACAACTCAATAACAGAAAGACAAACAACCCAATTAAAAAAATGGGCAAAAGACACGGATAGACACTTTTCTGAAGAGGAAATACAAATGGCTCAAAAACATGAAAAAAAATGCTCAACTTCACTGGCTATTAGGGAAATGCAAATCAAAACCACAGTGAGTTATCATCTCATACCTACCAGACTGGTCATTATCCAAAAAACAGAAAACTACAAGTGCTGGAGAGGATGTGGAGAAAGAGACACACTTATTCACTGTTGGTGGGAATGCAGAATGGTGCAGCCACTCTGAAAGACGGTGTGGTGGTTCCTCAGGAAGCTAAGTATAGATTTGCCATATGACCCAGCTGTTCCATTACTAGGCATATACTCAGAGGAACTGAAAGTTTAGACCTGAACAGACATTTGTAAACCGAAGTTTATCACGGCATTATTCATGATAGCCAAGAAATGGAAACAGCCCAAATGTCATCAGTGGAGGAGTGGATAAAAAACTGTGGTACGAACACACGATGGAATACTATGCAGCTGTAAGACAGAACAAAGACATGGAACATATAATAATGTGGATGAACCTTGATGACATTATGTTGAGTGAAGTTAGCCAGAAACAAAAGGACAAATACTGTATGGTCTCACTAATATGAACTAACATTAATGAGCAAAACTTGAGAGTTAAAAGCTGATAACACAGGCTATCAGGAGATAGAAAGAGGGTAGAGACTGGGCATTTGAAGCTGAAGCTCTACTGAATGTTCAGCAGGATTGACTGTATAGATCCAGAAATAGGTAGCATAATACTGTGTGATGGTAGCACAATATTGTAAGTACACTGAACAAAGATGTCTGTGAGTAAAGCTGAAAGAGATGGGATAGGGGCATGTATGACACCTGAGGTAAAGATGGAAGATAAAGACTGGGACTATTGAACTTGGCAAAAACTGGAGTGGTCAATGATTGTGACTAAATGTACAAATATAAAAATGTTCCTGCATGTGGGAGAAGAAATGAATGTCAATCACGCAGAGTGTTGAAAAGGAGATGGAATTGGGGAAAAAATATAATCAAAGGAAACTGGAGTCTATGGTCAACAGTAACATTGTAATATGCTTCCATTAAATATAACAAAGGCAATATATCAAAGCTAAATGTGTATGAGAGGGGGATACAAGGGAGGGAAAAGGGATTCTTGGTAGTGGTGGTATTGTCTGACCCTACTACTATATTGAATAGTATGATATTTTATTTTTATTATCTTTTTTATTATTTGTTAAAAAATACAGTTGGAAATCTTCTCACATGCCTACAGCAATGGAAGCTCTACAAATAAGAGGCTTTTGTCATTTTACCACTGTATGCTCAATGCCTAGAACAAGAGTTTCACATATACTTTTTCTTAAAAAAAAATTGTTAGATAATGAATGAATAAATCAGCAAATACAGAGTAACTTCATTCTTTCAAGCAGATGCATAATACTACATTGTTTAAATGTAGCAGAAATTGTTTATACTGTCTACATATGTATCTGTAAGTGAATCCAGATACACTATTTTGATAGATATTGCCAAATGATAAATGATCTCCCCTAAAAGGTTACATCAGTTTACACTCTAATTACAATACAATTCTTGAGCAAGTCTCAAAACCTCAAAGTTAGCCACAGAAATACCCATTCCTAGAGGCCACATATTCTTTCATCTACAGCCTTTTAATGGAAACCGTTGTCAGATGGGATCTTAAAAAACTTAAAGTCCTTTTGGCTTTGCTGAGCAATAAGGACATCTTTTTTTCTCAAAGACAAAGTACTTGCTCCGACTGGCCAACTTTTTGGAACATGGCCAAAATTCATGGCTCACTGCTTCCTTTGTATATTCTAACAATAAAATATAATTCTATTAGGCCTTTTTTTTTTGTAAAAAAGTTCATAACCAGGCCTTTATTAAATACAAATAATGATTCAATAGCATGTAGATATCATCAAGAAAGTGTTTATACAAAGGAAACAGGTAGCACTCCTGTAGAAGTGCTTGAAATTCTATCACTCCGGCTCTCACATGTATTCCACTGTCTATTGACATTAAAATAAGAAAAGTAACCTATATGCAGAAAGAAGGTTGAATTCACATTAACATTCATGAAGGCCGAGCAGCTGAAGCCCTACACATCAAGTAGGGAATATATCCTTTGTCTACTGATGAGAAAATGTCTCAGTGATAAATGGTTACAGACAAGGGTGTCACAAGGGCAACCGCATTCAGAACAGCTCCGACAAACTTTTTCTTTTTCTTTTTTTTTTTTTTTTTTCCAAGTCTTCTTCCCCTGCAGTTCTTTTTGTAGCATTGTGGAGCTCAGTGCCTATCCCCTCAAATAAAAAAAAAATATCGCAATGCAGAATTCCTAACCTTTGCTGAAGCACTTTTCAGAAAACCAAAAGCAAACCCTTTGAAAACAATTTAAAACAAAGCTTCAAAGGCTTCATGATGCATAAATATTCAGACATTCTGAAAAGAAGCGCTCCCAGCCCTGCACCCGGCTGCTTGGGCTTAAAGTGGATATTGTCATAAGACTTAGCATGGTCGTCAAAGAGCAAGGTCTGCAACATCAACGTTGGTAGACATTAGACGCAACATTAAAACGCTTTACATAAATTCAAACACATCATACTTGCTTAGCAAATCTGGTGAGAAAAATCATATATGAATTATAAGTTCGTTACTTAAACTGTCTTACAGATTCCGATAGTGACTTTCAGTTAATTTTTAACCAAACTAAGTTTGTGGACAGATTTGTCTTCTAGGGAATGGGAAGCCTGAGAGCCAGGCAGGGATCCAGGAGCAGACATTTCCCCGGACCTGACTCTAGGTGGCTCACTTTCTTCACCTATAAACAAAAGGCCTGAAGCAAACACCACCAACCCCAGCCTCCCCATCATAGGATTTCCCTCCAGTATTCTGCCTCTTCTGCAGCAGTCTGGAGGCTTCGCCATGAAAAGGTAATAAGCATAGTATCATTTTTTAAAACAGGGATGTCAACACCGCTTTTGGGGTGTCCTTCCCCACCCTACAGAAACCTCCAGATGCAGAGCAAGAAGAAATGCACACAAGATCCCCGACAAATCCTCAGTACCACCCCCTCCTCAGTGTTTTGCACAGTCTTTGCCAGCTGGACAAAGGCTCAATCAGCAAGTAGCCCATGGTCGCACTGTTGGTCCAAGGTCCTGGTGAGTGGAGTTGATTTTACTAGAGGTGAGGGGGCGCGGCCAAAGGGCAAGGAGCAGGGGCGGAGCTGGAAATCGGACCCGCCCGCGGACCCCGCAGGAGGCCCGGCGCCTACGTGCCGGGAGGGGCCGGTGTTTGGAAGCGTTGGGTAGGGAGTTCGCCCTCGCGCTCCAGTCCTCCATCTCCTCCCCCGCCTCTTCCCACCTCCGCCCACTTGACGCGATGACGCATGACAGGTTTGCGGACGTGGCGGCAGCGCACGACCCGGAAGGCGGAGACGTTGGCGGCGGCGGCGGCTGTGGACCGGAGCAGCCCAACACGTATACTCGGTCATGAATTTGCCCGGGTCGGCGGTGGCGGCGGCAGGCCCGGCAGTCATCTCCTCGTTGCGACACCCCTGCTAACGGGGAAGGTAAAGAAGGCAGAGGCTGGGGATGGCGCTGTCGTCTCGTACGACGGGGGTGGGCCCCAGCTGGAGGCAGCGGGGAGGCCTCGGCCCCGAGTGCAGCGAAGGTGGCAGGGCGGGGCTAGGATCCCGGGGGCGGGGAGATCTTTGAGACCAGCCCCGCCAAAACTCCTCGTTAGACTGTCGGGGAAACTGAGGCACAGAGCAAGGACTCCTACGTGCCTAACTCCCGCGACAGCGCATTTCCCACCCAAGCACTACATTCACCGTGATCTTTGTATTGGTATTGAATATTTGCTGATGGCGAATCGACCAAGGATCCCAAGGGTGCTGGTGGGATATAAAAATTCTTGTTGAGCATAACAGGAAAAGAAAAACTGGACGTGTAGAATGGAGAGGGAGGAAACTTAGGTTTTTAAAAACTGAATTGGCCCTGGTGGTTGTGGTCCCTGTGATTCTGTCCCAGTGCTGAGCTGTCTTGTACTCTGCCCTTTTATTGCTCCCTGCTCAGGAAAGGTCAAACCGAAACACTCAACAGCATTTATTATACAGTAGGAAGGTGTCTGGAAAACCATTTTAAGTGACAGACTGAGTTGATGAACGGAACACTGTATCCATTGGTAATTTTTGTGGCTTCTTGCATTCTTTGTAGCATGCAGTATTGTTTCAGCTTTCTGGAGAGGGAATTTCCTGTCGGTTTGCTGGTCCGAAGAGAATTGAGCCAGATGTCTTGAATAGTATGTACTTGGTAATCTCTATAAACAGTTGGCCCAGATAATTATCTGCCTGGGCCTGAGTTCAGCTTTTCACAACCAATTCCTGATTGTTCAGAAACGGAATACTTGGTATTCTGCAATCTGCATTTCATTTCATTGGAGAGACTGAGACAGGTGAAGTTCTGGTCTTTACCTATTATTTAGCAAAATATCTTGAAGAGAAAGGATATAAATATCTAAAATGTTTTTTGGGCATTCTCAGTGAACTTCAGTTAGCTGTACTAACCCAGTTTTGGGAATTAAGAACAAATTATCAGGGAGAAAAAGATTAATGGACAGCATAACTGGGTCAGTAGAACCACGTGTAAATAGTTGTACATTAGTGATTCTTAATATTTTTGACCATGGACCCCTTTGGAGCATATGAAACAATAAATATTGTCCCCAGAAAAATGTAGATATGTATAAAATTTTGCCTATGATTCCACAGGATTCACAGACATTTCCCAGATTAAAGAGACAGTGTAAAGAGACTCAGCTAAGTAAATGGAAGTTGTTAGCCATTTAGGTGAAGAGCTACTTTTTCAACTTTTTTTTTTTTTTGAGAATTAAGTAAAAAATAAGGCATCTTTAATTGTCACTTGTTAAAGTCCAATTTGTTGAAGGAATAGGTGTGATCATGACTTCAAAACTGCTTTTGAGATGTACAATGTGGGTAGCTTTCTTTAGTTGGGCAGCGGTGAAGTTAGGAATCTAGCTCTTGGTAATAAATGTAAAAAAATATAGCTGTTATTTACCTATGTTATCTAAATAGGAACCCTTGAGTTTTTACAGCATTACAGTGGTGACTTAGAACAGAGTCAGAAACTGTTTTTTAAGGGTTGGATTCAATTATATTAAATAGTTCTAAAAAATTGTGGAAGTATGTACCTACATAGAGTAAAATCCATTGTAATTCAGCTAACAAATTAAGAGCATGGAGTGGGTCTCTTCTGATTTTGTTTTTCTTTTTTACTTGGTACTCATCTTACTTTACCTCTCCATAGTATCCAAAACTGAACTGAGTCCTTTGAGATATTATTTTACCTTGGCTTCCTGACACAACACTTCCATGGTTTCTTCTTCCTCTGGACACTCCTTTTCCATATTCTTGGCAGACTAATTTTACTCTACCCACATACTAAATGTAGGATTTTTTTCAAGGCTCAGTCTTGAGCCCTCTTTTCTTATTCTGTACTCTCTCTGTAGGAAATCTCACCCACACCCACAGCTCCAGTTTTCACCTGGGTGCACATGAGTCATAAAATGGTATCTCTAACCCAGACTTTTCCTCTGATTTGCCTCTATGGCCTGCATGTCTACTTGAAATTCTTTTTTGCTGTCTTACAGGAGTTTATAATCACAGTTCCTCTCCTACAAGCCACTCTTATAGTGTTCCATATCTTAAAGAATGGCACCACAATTTATTCAGTTAAGCAAATCAAAAATCTTGGAGTGATTCTTAACTTCTTTCCTCTCACTCTTCATATTTGAACCACATTACTGAGTCCTATTTATTTTAACTCTGGACTATTTATTTTATCTCCGGAATGCCTCTTATAACTTGTTTACCTCTATCTTTGACAGCAACTGAAAGCAGTCTACTATCCTTTCTTATATGAACAATTAATATGAAGTTAAAGCTGTGAATGTGGATTAGTGTTTCATGTTCTTGTTTTTGTTCATTTTTTAATGAGCGTAAATCAACTTGAAGGTGAGTGGAGAGTGAGTATTCAAGTAAACAGTATTCATTGATGGATATTTTTAACTTATGTCAGCTCTCAGTCTTAACAATGTTTTGTTTTGTTTCTTTTAAGTATAAATGAATGCGTAACTCAAAATTTTAAAATTTATACAGTCTTTATGGGCCCTAACTGAGTTTGATGAAGATTCTTAATTTAAGCTGGGTGAAAAGAGTCCAAGGAAGAAAAATCCCTAGCAGAGAGCAAAATCATGACCTGGCTCAGAAGAAGTCATAGAGGGCACATTCTGTACAAACTATACATACCAAAGTCCACATGATCCAAAGAGGTAGTAGGTAGTACAAAAGGTATTTCAATCCCACATGAATTTAAAACGCATAAACAAGCCAAAAAGCTTTGGATTCATAAAAGTATTGTGTGTTCATGTATGTAAAAAGCATATACTTTAATTCCATCAGAACTATAAATTGTATATATGGCCACACAATTTTAAAACATAATTGAGAATCAATTATATCCCTAATTTTATTCACCTAATTAGAATAAGGGAAACTTAATTTTTGGACCTAAAAAATATTATCGCAATTTGCCCTGGTTAAAATGTAATTACCCCTACATTTTGAGATATGTGGTCTATTAGAATGGATTACTTCTTCCACCTGTTGCATTGTCTCCATTGCCATTGTGCTCATTGTACTTCAGCAAAATTTGAACTTCAATTTTTGAATAACTAAAATCGTTCTTTAAAAAAAGAAAAAAAAGATCAGGCTGCCCTGAAAGTAAGATGCATGTAAATCAGTCAGATGGATCAGCTACATTATAAAGTTTTATCTTTTATTTTTTTTTGTTTATTTTGCAGATTTTTGATATTATGGCAGGGAGGAAGCAGAATCGTAGTTTTCCTCTTCCAGGGATTCAGTCAAGTGGGCAAGTACATGCATTTGGAAATTGTACAGACAGTGATGTGTTGGAGGAGGATGCTGAAGTGTATGAGCTTCGATCCAGAGGAAAAGAAAAAGTTCGAAGAAGTACATCAAGAGATAGACTTGATGACATTATAGTATTAACAAAAGATATACAGGAAGGAGATACTTTAAATGCAATAGCCCTTCAATACTGTTGTACGGTAAGTTTTAATTTAATTTTTCATAATCCAGTCCAAAATAAATCATTTGATCATTTTCCCAAGTCAAAATAAATTCTTCTCCTGTTATCTAGTCCCTTCCTTTTTTGCTTTTTTCCTTCCTTTCTTAGAAATCGGTATCATGTTGGTGAATGTTAATTTTTTAAAATTTTAAGCATATACCCAAATTTCTGTTTATTTCTAAATCCATGACACTATTTTCAGTATTGTAAAACACCTCAATATGTTATCTTTTTCTCTTTCATCAGGTTGTAAAAGAATGTAGAAACATGTAAGGAAAAAAATTTGCCCATCCTAATTTCTTGAGATACCCAGTGTTAACACTTTGGTGTATTTACATACTTTTTTTGTGCTAATAAACATATATACACACACATATATTACACAGATTATATATGTTGATATTTAGGGAGGGAGTAGTTGATTTTTGTGTTTTTAAAATTTATTTATTCTATGCATTTTGCACTACAAATTGTCTTTTTCCTTTCTTAGTATGTCATGGACATCCCTTATGATAATCCTTCATAGCCAGGTAGATTTAACACATTATTTTATATAGCTATATGATATTCCATAGTGATATTCCATAATATGGATGTATTATTAAGCTGTTCCCCTATTCATGGATAGTCAGGATTTTCTCAGCATTTTGCACTGTGCAGTCACTGTGTGATATATATCATTATGACCTTATCCTTCAATGGAGGTGCCTTTATTTCTCTGGGATAGAGTCCCAAAAGTGGGATTGCTAGATCAAAGGGAGGGTATATGTTCCGGTTTGCTAATCCTGCCATTAAGCAAAATACCAGACATGGATTTTCTTTTATAAAGGGGATTTATTAAGTTACAAATGTAGGTTCTAAGGCCATAAAAGTGTCCAAACTAAGGCATCAACAAGAGGATACCTTCACTGAGGGAAGGCCAATGGCGTTCAAACATCTTTGTCGGCTGGGAAGGCACGTGGCCGGCATCTCCTGGTCCTTTGCTCCCAGGTTGCATTTCAAAATCACTTCCTCCATAATGTCTCTGGGCTTTTATCTTTCCATCATAAAAGCCAATCCATTTCTTGTATTTTGCATAACAGCAGCTCTAGCAAACTGGAACAGTATATTTTTAATTTTAATAGATATTAAACTCTGTATCTTTAAACCCATTTTATTTCTTTGTCACGTGTCTTGACTCCTTAGCAAGGGAATCTGTCTTCATGTAAGCATACTGACATGGAAACTGTTTAGAACATTGATTTTCAGACTTTTTATTCTCATATTCCCAAGAGAATTTTGAAAAACTATATACATCATTGTGCATTTTAAGTGAATTCCTTAAATATTTCCTAATGACTTTACAAAGGATGTAATTTCCAGAATGGTGTCCATATTGACATTTAAAAATAACTGTTAAACATTCTTTAAATGTATTCTATGAACTCTATAACCAGGATTTGCTACCTGAAATCATTCATTTTTTAAAATATACATATACATGCTCTTTTTTAATAGCCAGAAATTTTATATAATTTCTTTTAGTCATTGATCCATGTATTTTTGAAGAGGTGAGAAGAACTGAGGTTTTTGTTTTTTGTTTTGGGGTAACTTGTTCATTTCTCTGTGGATGAATACTATTTAACTACTACAGTGGCCTAGAGTTTGGCATCAATTTTTTTTTCCTCAGTTTTATAAATGAAAAAAACATTGTTCACATAGACTGGATGCAAATGAAAATTTTGTCATAGCAGTTTAAATGATTTATTTATACACTTAAGTTACATGCAGAACAACTAATTGTATCATCACACAGATCCAGCAGCTGAGAATTCAGAGATTTGGAAACTACCTTACTTTCAAAAGGTTTTATTATCTAATCACTAATGTCATTCACTTTGTCATTTTCTGGGAAGTATACCTTAATGTTTTACTAAGTCTTAGCAAATGATAATTCTTTCGATCTATTAGTTTTTCATTAGAGGTACCTTGTTTAACCCAATATACTCAGAAACAATGAAGAAAATCACAATAGTGTGAATTTCAGTATGTCCTTGCCAATGTAATTTTTTAAATAAAATGCTTTTCTAACATTTTATATTTGTGTCAAAATCTTACATATTGCACTCTTTCAATTAATAGAAGATGCATACCCTATATACAGTTGGCAGTGCCATTCCTGAGACTATTAAATCAGAAAGCATCTGACTTCATTTTTAAATGCAGATAAACATGTGAATACATGTTTTACAGAGAAATAAAACCACTGAGAAATAAATTACAGAGGGTATCTTGTAAAGTAGGTGATGGAAATTAATCAAGACTTTAAAATGAGAGGCAAGGCTAAAAATATCAAAGTATTGCTCTAAGAGAAGAGTGTATTCTACCAGCTTTATTAGAGAAAGACATTAGCTCTCCTTTCCTGTATTTGGAAAATTTTCTTACAAGATGGAATATGTGAAATGTCATCTGACTGATTAAAAATTGAGGTGAAAAGGAGAATGTATTTCAGGCATATGAGTGATGTGAAGAAGATTTCTTGGAGGAAGTAAGGTAAACAACAGAGTAAGTTTTAAGTTTGTTTCAGAGATTCATGATATAGACCGGGATGAAGTGCTTTGAGACAACTGAAAAAAAAAGTTTGATCTGTAAAGTAAAAACACCATTGTAAGGTTTTAACGAGAGTGAGGCAGAATGGTGGAGGAGCCTGTTGGTGAATTGTAGGGGTTCCAATAAAGAGGTAAGTTATTGAGATAATTCAGATGATGATCAAGGCTTAGATGAAAATATTTGTGATAAGGATAGAGAAGAAGCTAATAGGAAATGTATATTAGGGGAAATCACAGGATGTATCTGCTGATTTATCTGAAATGAACAATGAAAGGAAACTAGCCTAACGAGGAAAGATGGTAAAACAGTTACGGAGTTAAGAAAAGCAATGCTTTCTTTTGTCAGGAGCTCAACTAGCAAAACATATATATATAAACTTTACAAAAAGGTTTTTAAAAACATTGTAGGTAGTGCTGTATTCCACTTATAAATAGTATTAGGAATGATTTAAAACATACCTATTATAAACAGAGATGGTAGGAATAAAAAGTTCAAGGTTGAAATCCTAAAAGCAATCAAGGAAATTAGCAAAGCAGAGGTAGTGGAAATGCAGACAGATGGGTACTAAACCTTGGAAGTCTAGTTCAAAAAGAGTTGAGTAGTTATTGGTGAGAATATACACTACCATACATTTAAAGAGGATGGAGTCAGTCTTTGTGCTTGTAGGTGAATCTTCATTTGTTTTAAGAAAAAAATTTCTTGAAATAGGAAAATGCAAAGCACCTTTCTCTTTACTGTCTCATGTAGTTATTCAGTTTTCTCCCCCACCCTACTCCCACACATACACTCCAAAGAAATTGATTTTTTGAATATGACCTTTGGTATTCATTGGACTTGATCACTCATCAGCATTTGATCCTGTTCACAACTTTCTCCTAAAAATCCTCTTTGCTTGACCTTGATTCTGCAGTTTTTGATTTTCCTACTATATTTAACAGCTAACACATAATACAAATATGTATCACTTATGTACTGTGTAAGCACTTTACATACATTTTAATTTATCTTCACATCAACCCTATAAGGTATGTAGTATTACTGTTATTTTCCAGATGTGGAAACTGCAGCACAGAGAGGTTTGACAATTTGCCCCAAATCATAGGACTAGAAAGTGTCAAGAGCCATGCTTCAAACCCAGGTGGTCTGTGTTCTTGGCCACCGTCATATATTCCCCTCCTGACCTCTTTTTGTTAATCTCCTTTGTGAATTTTTGACATACCCCTTGTAGTTGGTGTTCTTTGGGGGATCTTCCTTATGTCATCTTCTCCCAAGTCTTTTGCTAGTAAATCTGTCTACTCTTGTGACTTTGGTTACCATTTTTGCTAAAATCCAGAAATACCTATCTCTAACCAAGATCATTCTCCTGAGTTTTAGACATATATCTACAACAACCTACTGCACATCTTCCACTTGTATATCTCATAAGTACTCAAATCCAACAGGTCTACAAACTGCTTATCCTCTTCTCACCATATCTTAGTGAATGGCATCATTATCCACTGAATTGACAAACAAGAAATTTAAGTTTTTTACTAGACTCACCCCTCAGATTATCAGTCAGGGCATAAGGCATCATAAGCAAATCATGAATGGGACTAATAACTTAAAGATGGTGGGAGGGCCTGACTTACCAATTGGTAACCTGAGAACCATTCCTCTGCTCCTCACAATGGCAGGTGGTTAGGATATACAGATAGTTCAGGGATATATATTACATATGGCAGCTTAGAAGAATGACTGATGTTGAGGTTGGTTAAATAATGCATTTAAACTAAGAATTTTGGTAAAAATTGCTTCAGAATTCAACCTAGAGGTAAAAAATTATATTCTATCAATTTGAAGGTATATAATTTTTTTTCCCACACATTTTAACATCTCTATTTTCATGAATACTTGGTGGATTTTTCTCCACACATACAACCACCCCTGCCTTAGGATGAAATTAAAAAAAAAAAATGATGCATCTTATGTTTGATAAAATATAGTAGCTTAGTTGGATAAGTTGGCATTTTTCTATATATCAATTACCAAATTGAAAGAAAGAATATAAGTATCTAGAATCCTTCCAGAATTTGTTTATGAGTAGCAGAAGTGATATTTGTGCATGATACACAAAGGAAATAGCAAAGGATCCTAGCATTTAGCTAGAGCTAGCATTAATTAGGTTTAATAATATATGGATGATATTAAAAAGTAATTGGTGATTTCCTAAGACTGGTAGATTAAAAGTGGTGTAGAACTGTTATCCACCAATAAAATTAAATCTCTCTGGGTGAGGTAACTTAATACTATAGTTGTGCTCACCTTTTGTTTTCCTCCCAAAGTGACTGAAATGAATGAGTATTGCAACCTCTCTTGATTTGGAATTCAGTTAACTGTTGCTTTTTTTTTTTTTTTTTACAGGTAGCAGATATCAAGAGGGTTAACAATCTCATCAGCGATCAAGATTTTTTTGCCCTTAGGTGTATCAAAATTCCAGTTAAAAAGTTTAGTTCACTGACGGAAACACTTTATCCTCCAAAAGGAAGGCAGGCTTCACGTCCTTCACCTGTTCAATATGCTCTAGAACAACAGGAAATTTTGCCAGCTAATGATTGCCTTTCTTCCAGTGAGTCAGCTGGTAGCTTTTTAAAAGAAGTGGACCGAGACATAGAACAAATAGTAAAATGTACAGACACCAAAAGGGAGAACCTTAATGAGGTGGTGTCTGCCTTAACAGCACAACAAATACATTTTGAGCCTGAAAACAGAAACACTCAACGTAGGGATCCCTATTATGGAGCAGACTGGGGAATAGGGTGGTGGACAGCTGTAGTGATAATGTTGATAGTAGGTATAATAACACCAGTATTTTATTTGCTGTATTATGAAATTTTAGCTAAAGTGGATGTTAGTCACCATTCAACAGTGGATTCTTCACATTTGCATTCAGGAATCACACCCCCATCACAGCAGAGAGAAATGGAAAATGGAATTGCGCCAACTAAAGAAATAAACTTTGACCAACAAGATGATCATAAACTGTATAGCCAAAACTCTCAGTCACTTGCTGCTCAACACAAAACCTAGCAATTAGCTCATAATCACAGTGTTAGTGATCACATGGGCATCTGGAATTCAGTGAATCAATTCAATAACCACTTCAAAGGCAGTATTTAGAGTGAAGATGATTTGCTGTGTGTGGATTTTTTTCCCCACTTTTTTCTTTTTTTGAGCCATTTACAGTGGATTGTGTGTAAAAATCCCTAAACTTGCTAGTTGTTAATGTTGCAAGTAGTCCGTAATTTCTGTTCTAACATTGTATCATTGCTCAGAGAAATGAATTTAAATATGTGTTTAGGAAGTTCTTAACTTGGAAAATGCATCATTTTTCTTATTCAAGACCAGTTATGCTTACATTTTATTTTTTAAAGTAATTTTTGGTTTAAGGTTATTAATGTTAAACACTATGAATGATAGCATTGGATGTTTGCAATTGAAAAAAATTCACTGTGAGCCATCAAAATAATGAGTTGCAAAAAAAAAAATGACTATTTATGATAGCATGCACTTAACAGTCCATTTTGAGACTTTTTAAAAACATTTAAGTAGAAACAGGGAAAGTAATGTATAATTCCTGTAATAGAGGCTAAGAAATAGACGGTTTTTTATATGTTGTGGTTGGGAAGTTGACATTTGGTCACTGACACACTGGAATAGGTCAAAGTGAATGCTTTCTTCCCTAGGCAGACCCTACCTGTCTCTGCTCCTGTTTTTAAAAGGATTCTATTTGCCTCTTAAATTTTAAAGCACTTTTTGCAGTTCTTTGGTGAAAAGTATTACACACTTACAAATTAGCATTATTTAGGAAATTTTTACATACTGTGATAAATTGTTGCTGTGATACATGTAGTAACATGCCTTAATTACATTTAATGCCTTAAAATAATACTTCATGTAAGTTAATATAATTTTTGAATTAAAATTAAACATTACTTCAGATAGTCAAATCCAATTCATTAATAGCCTGTATGAATTCATTTCCCCTTTCACTATCAAGCACAAGTTAATGGGGGCAAAACAAATCTATCATCTGCCTCTGAAATTTGTTAGAGAAAATGGTTCATTAAGCAAAAACAAGGGTAAAGGGGTCTTTTAGCATTAGCAAATTTTATAAATTTATCACTCCCTTAATCTCTGTTTTTCAAAGAGAAACTGTCCCACTTAGACTTTTTTCTGAACTGTAGCATCCAGTTGAGGAACAGAGACCAAAGGTTTGTGTATTGGCCTAAAAGGGCTTGATACTGCTGCTTTATTATGGATTTGCTAAGGATCAACCACTGTCTGGCTAAGTAAGAAGCATTTGCACATAGATACCATTGTTTAATTTTTTAAAATATGTTTTTAAAATGTAACCAAAATGATGCAGTAGAAGCAAGATTTGGAGGAGTCTGGATTGCCTTTGCTATGTATAATAAAGCATGTACCGTAAGATATATAATACCACCTCATTTTCTGGGTATTATTTCCTGATTTTCAATGTTTCAACTTTTAGATCAGTCATTTGATATCTTGAACTCCAATTTTAATACAAAATGGGATAAAAAAATGAATATATATGATAAATGGGGGTTTTATGTACCTTACGGAGCAAAACATCATAAAAAGGACAAAGAAGTCAAACATAAAAACCCTTGCAAACTTCAAAGGACCTTAGACTGTTACCAAAACATATAAATAGAGAAGTAGCAAATTGATTCTTTGGGTAAATCTTTTAATTTAAAAATTTTTAATTGTTTTAATGTGCCTTGGGCATCCTGAAAACAGGAGTGTGGTCTTTCTAATCTGTATTCAGTGTTAACTTGGTCAGTTTACATTGTATTTATCAAGGCTGCTGAAAAATTAAGTTTTAGGGAAGAAAGTACTGTTTATTTTAGGGTAGAATGGGCTAAGTCCTTTGAAGAACTCTGTTTACATCAAATTGATGAAACTAGAGTCAGTGATTTCTTTAGGCTAGTGGTACTTCAAAATTATGATGGACGGGTATGATTTCTGAAGTAATTTAGTAAGTAATGATGCATACTTGTATTTGTTGATTAAAAACCATTTCTGCCTTGGAGAATATCTTTTTTGAAGGAAAAACATATCCTTATGACACAATCAGGCAGTTTCCTTTTTTTATGTATTTGAATGTATATTTTTGAATTAATGAATATACTTCTGTATATATTATATATATATAGAATTACAGATTCTAATCTTTAAATGTCATTTTAAAAGAAAAAACTTCCTAAGTATTTAATAGATTATAAAATAATTTTAATTTTTAGGAAGTACTAATATACATCAAATTTGTAGTAAATGCAAATTACTTTGTATAACTTTAGTAGTATAAGCACAGTTATTTGATATTGTGGATTTTGAAATGAACTTATTTTCATTATATTGAAACCATTTGAATTCACTTTGAGGCTTTATTTACATTAGAAGATATATATGTATACATATATATGAAAATGTAAAAGTAACAACTGTGAATTGTTAAATTTGTTTCACTTAAAAATTGGTTGCAAGTGAGAAAAATCAGATATATTTAGGACAGATTCCTTTTTTTTTTTTTTTTTTAGTCTAGGCAGAAATGGTTAAGGTTGTTTTAAACTAATGGATGCATTTGAATTAGATGTTTTTTGCCACCCCACTCCCAGGAAACTTTGGGATTCATGTCCTCATTATAATATATTATGTTATAGAATCTGCTGACATTAAGAATTAGAAGAGTGTAATATTAAAGTAATTCAGTAGCCTGAAGAGTTCTTTAAATAACCACACACTTAGTGATTAGGGTTTTTTTTAAGGTATCTACTTCTAAAGTTGCCTAATTGGGAATATGAAGGATAGATTTAAGATTTTCAGAAGTATCAGGAAGTAAGGATCCAAAGTAGTAAAGAGTACAGGTGGTTTTTAAAGTCTGCATTTAGATGGTGCATTATGATAGCACACTTATTTTGAATTACAATAATGTTGCTCAGGAAATCCGTATTTTTCTTCCATGTATGTACATGTTGCATTCTTAGATCACAGAAATATCTGAATGCTTTATTTGAACTCTTTATGTATGTGAACACTATAAATTTTTTCTATAATGTATTTTATATAAATGCAAAATGTAACTGTAGAACATAGCATGTACATCTGTAAAACTGGTTTTTAAAACTTTTTGCTCCTGATTTTTCATAGTTTAAAAGATCTGCAAAATGTAATAAAGTTTCTATTTTATTATCCAATTTAAAATGGAAGCTGGTGAATTTAACTGAATAAAGCTAATCTTTTTTCTTACACTTTCAAACTATTTGACCTAGAGATACTATGTAAGATAGATTAAATCTCTATAAAGGCTTTCCGTTTCAGATTTCCCAATTGTTATATTGAAACAAAACCCAGTGGATTCTTTATAGAAAGAAAATGATAATTTTAAAATTTTAGATAAATGTTATTTGGGTGATCTTCCTCAGGGAAGAGGACCTACTGGTGAGGCATTGATTTCCTAACAGCAAGTTTTGGATCAAGGTCATACAACAATATGTTTAGTTTATGATCATGACAAAAACCTATCAATCAACTTCAAGAATATTAATTATTTTAAATTTCCAGTAGCAAAAAGAACTGAGGAAGTTCTTTGGAGTATTTGCTTATTGAATGAAGGAAATTTGTGCTGAAATCTTGAATTATCCATTTTAAAAATATATCTTGAGTTATATTTACAATCATCTTTCATAAAAAGATTTCCATTTTTAGTCTTTAGCTACATTAAGGCAAAGCCATTAATACTGGACATTTGAAGGTGGTGAGGAAAGGAAAGGAAGTTAACAGGACACTCAACTTAGCATTCTCTGGTGTGCAGTGCAAGTCCTTGACACCAATGATTACACAATATTATCCTGTCTGCCAAATCTCTCAGTTTGTTCTCATGACTTTTCCCCTAATCACACACCTAGAAGATTTTTGTTTTGTTTTGTTTTGTTTTGTTTTTTAAGTTGTGGTCTGTTCAATAATAGATACTGGGTATCCCTGCTCAAAAAACAACACGTGGTTATTTTACTAGATAAAATCTATATTAAGTTAGTTTTCTTTACCAAATAAATATCACATACTTAAGTAGGTTCAAAACAATCTTAATATAAAACAAAGGACAAAGTTTTGTAAGAATTTAATTTGTAAACAAATACAGAAAAATAAGCATTATGGCAACAAAAAGTTTTGCTTGTTATGTAGCAATTTTAAAGACACTAAGGCTCTGAGCATAAAGTTTACATTAATATGGAACTGAGATTTTGTCTCTGGAGATTTAAGCCACAAATATTAAGATTCCTGCTGGTAAAGCACCGGGAAATACTTCCTGCCTGTTCTCGCTATTAGCCTACTTTACAATTGTAAAAAGATTTTCCAAAGGGGGGAATACAATGCATGCAAGAGAAACGGAGCCCTCCCTGAGTAAATTCTTCCTATCAGCAGGGCAAAAATGGTGGAGACAAATTGAAAGCCAGGAAAAGAAATACCTTTGCCTTTGGTGGCCTGGTTTCATACAGACTTACAATAAAGCAAGTAAATAGAACAGTAGAACAATATTTCTAGGAATTAAATGGTATTTGGCTAAGATACTAAAAAAGAGGAAGAATAAAACACCTATGTTAATTACCAATCCTAAAGGGCAATTTTATTTGCCCATCACTACTGAAAACTTTGCGAAGCTTCCACTCTTAAGTGCAGTAGGTTGCTGCTGTAAAGTACACTTGTTTTATTAATGTCTTCCATTTAGAATCTTTTAAATTTTTGATAAGCTTCTTTACAGGAGAAATAATTCACATATAATCAACACAGCACTAACCTAGTAATGGTCCTCAAGCAAGCCCATCTTGAATTATTTGAGGAAGTACTGCCATTGAAAGTGATCTTCCTAAGAAAATTGTGTTACAAAATGGCATGAGACAATTTTCTCCAATTCTCCCCATCAAAATATAAGATGAAAAATCAGATTATAGCATATTTTGTGAGGAAAATTTTGTTCTGTTTCTCAAAACTTACGTTTTCAGTTATTTTCCAAACTAGAGTGTTTTAGCATGTGAAGACCAAATTTAAACTAAGAAGTAATTTTTATAAGAGAATGTATGCATATGGTAAGTTTTGGTTGGTGTGTGAGGAATTTTTATAGGAAATCATTTACAAGTGGAGAAACCAAGGCACAGAAAACATAACCAAGCTCGGTTTCAAGGTTGACTCTAACAGTACAGGTAGAAATACAATCTAGGTCTCTGATTCTCAGGTTACAGGGTAATAATGGCTGTGGTATTTTCCCAAAACAGAAAAATAAATTTTATTTCTTTTGGTAGATAATATTAATAAATAATTTTTGAAAACTATAACATGGATTTTGTTGAAAATCTTTGGCATTTGTGACAGTTTTTGGAGGCTGAGGTCTTTAGGTATTTTCTCCCCCAAATATAAAAAGGCAAGGGGGCTAGCTTTTAAACAAAAAAGATTAATCTTAATTTCAAAATGACCTGAGTTTCATTCTGCCTTACTCTATAAATTAATTGTACAGCTTATGAGTCCTGTGAAACACAACAGAGGCCACTTTACCTCACACATTTCAAACATAAGCATTTTAGAGACATTTATATGACTAGAACTTACTCCACAGTTTTGTAAAATAAAGAAAATGTCTCAGTCTGATTTTTCATAATTCCAAATAATCAAAGATGCCATATTTATTACAGAGGGTTGATTAATCCATATACCATATGGTATGAAGTTAGCCCCAAATTCAAGAGTTTATCATATTCATACCAGGTGACAGTTATTTTCTACTGGCTGAAATGTGAGCTGTGAAATTTCTATAGCTCAGATTAGCATTTTTCCCTGTATGTTTACTCTCAATCACAAAACTTCCAGTCTCAAAACTTTGCATTTGTAAGCAATCAGGTAGGTTTGTGTAGTCATAATATACTACTATATATCTTCTTCAAGCTCCTTACCTACTATTATCCTGGCATCAACTAGCTAAGAGAATACTACTAGAGAACATACCATGAAAAATTAAAAAAACAAAAACAAAAACAAAAAACTCTTCAAGTTTCTTTGTTTTTAAAGTGCTCCATGTGCGGTACTGTCAAATTTTAGACTCTAGAAATTCATTATGATGACCAGTCATAGTTTTACGAAAGATTAGCAGTTAATAAGAATAATTTGTTCAAGTATTAATGCATAGATTAAGAGATGTAAAGGCTCTTTAGGCACATTCCAACCCAAATAATACTTTTAAATGTCCACTTGAATACATAACAGGGATGGCATGACAGAAGTGTTTGGAGGGAATGTCAAAGTGTCAGATTAATTTGTATGCTAACCAGTATATAAACTCAAAGCAGTTCTGGAAGTTTTGGTAACAAGTATTTGTCCAATAAAACCAGAACAAAAATAGAATACTCATTCCTTAGAAATAAAATGGAACACAAGTCTGTCCAAATGTTCAGAAGCCGTATCATAAAAATATTTCTTAGAAATTTCATGGCTAATAGGTGGCTTCATCCATGTTGTCATCACTCTCTGCACCAAAATCATCTCCATCTTCAAAGTATGAATTAATGTAGTCATTTTCCTAAGTGAAATCATAAATTCCTCAGTAAACATTAAAATGAACAAATAACAACATTATTATTAATTTAGGCTGTCCATTAATCTAAATTTATAAATACAAAATTATATAATAAGAAAACATATCAAGCTTTAAAAAAAAGTCCATTAAAAAACACATTAGCTGTCACTCACATCTTACCTGTACCATTTTCTTCTTCAAGATCATTACCTACTATTCTCCTGGCATCAACTACCTAAGAGAACATGAACGGTTTCCCATTCTACCATTGTAGGGGGATATATTCCAAGTGTAAGCTAAACCCCTAAACACATTCCAACAAATGCACCGACACTCAACAAAACAAAACCAATTACCATTTATTAGACTATACCAGAATTAAGTTTTTAGTCACAAAGCATAAGCAGAGGGACTCTTAGTTTGCTATCAAAAAAACGCCTCAGGATACCAAACTTCCTAGAGGATGCCATATTATGTTTCTTCCCAGAGACCCTCAATTTCCTTTAGGTTAAGATGGATAAGGCCCCTAAGAATGTTCCAATTCCCGTGGCTTAGGAAGACTATTTTCCATGCAAATGACTCAGAAGATATCGCTCTGCTTTCTATGGTTAAAGCATTAATTTGAAATCCATTTTGGATGTAGATTAAAAGATACTTAAGAGTTATCAACCAGTGGCAGGTTATGGACTGTATTTGGATTATGATTGGAGCAAGTAAGGTTTGAAGAAAAAATTTTCTTGAAACAATTGGGGAAATTTGAACATTGGAAGAAATTTAAATTGTTAAGTTTGTAGGCAGAGGACATGAAATTAAGGGTGTTTCCTTTTGATGCATTCATTTTCTATGTGAAGGTACGATCATCTGCTAAGCGTGAAAAGAATGGTAGAGTAGAGGAATTAAGAATGGAGATGATTTAAAATAATTGCTGTAGAGAGCTGTTTTATTAAGAGAAAAACAGAAAACATGTCAGCCAGAAAACAGTGGAGAATTTTTACTGGCATCCATTTCTGTGGTTCCTTGGAAATGCTCAACAGGCAGATTTGGAAACAAAAAACAAGACATACTAGAAACAATCAAAGGCTGCTTTGGTGTAGTACTAGTATGTGCTGAGAGGACAAGGGTCAACACTAATGGCAAGAAAGAGGTTTAAGAATGCGCAAGAGTCTAGGTAATGAAGACAAGGAACCAATAAAGCCTAAATAGAAATTAAAAGGACTGGCAGTCTAAATCATTTCAGAGAGCAGCTGAATTAAGAAAAGGGAATGATCTAGAAGGAAAGTTGGAGTCAAATGTGATATGTTTAATTTTTAAACGTTTAGACAACCTTTATTTGGAAGAATAAAAAGAGAATACTTGGGAAAATTCTGAAAAATAGCAGGAAAGACATGCCCTATGAATATTAACAAATAATTAGAAGCTTCTAGTAATTGAACAGCTTAGTGTTGATTTACAAATAGGCCAAAGAAACAGAGTCCAGAAATATATCTAAGTAGATATGAAAACCTACCAGGAAAGGAAGAATTTCAAATCAATGAAGAAAGCAAATTATTTAAACAGTGTGTTTTGTACCTCACTGGCCATTTGGAAACATAAAACTGTATCCAGACCTCTCCCTTTACACCACTATAAATTTTAAAAAAGAATCCAAAATTTAATGCAAAATTATTCAAGCATATAGTAAAGAATTTCAGAGTTCAGACAGTTTCAGGTAAAGAAAAGGGTCAAAGTCCCAAAAAGGTGGTAACTGCTCAAAAATATCCTGATTGACTCAAGCTTATTTTGAAATTTAAAATGTTTCCAAAAGTTAGAAATCCCAAATCCTGAACACTGAGTCCTGACTGAGTCAGATACCTGAGGTTGGATTATATACATTACCTAATAGGGTTCACATGTACTTTGGGATTTGAAACAAGATGTGACTAAACCCTTTAATTACCTTGATTTCTCATTTTAAATTTCACATAGATAAATTTCAGTCACTAATCTGAACAATTTCCCAAACTTGCGGACTTCTATTTACAAATTTGCCTACAAAGTTACTTTAACCTGTCATATTCAATTTGGCATCACTACAATTTCAATGCTTTAATAATTCTCTTGATACCATGGAACTGATGCCAGTGATTAAAACATAATTCTGGTTCCCATCAACTTGGATTTTGTTTGTTTGTTGATTTTAATTAAATACCATATATCCAATTCCATAGTATACAACCCTTAAGTTTGGTATCTTTGTTAGCATCCCCAAAATGGACCGTTACCTCTTCTTGCTCCTCTTCATCATACTCCTCTTGTTCTGCAGCATCGTCATCATCATCATCGCCTTCTTTACTTTTCTCCTTGCTTCCTTCTTTCTCTTCATTTTCCTCATCTGATTTTTCGCTATCACCTCTTTTTTCCAATTCCTGGTATGAGCGAGTTTCATTAACATATGTGGGAACCTCCCTGCCAGCCTCAGGAGAACACAGTTATCTGTCGTCCTATTCTAAATCCCCCTTACCACCACTCCAAGCCAACACCGAGGACACTGTGAGTTAACTGAAGAAGGAGAAATTCACCATCTTATCATTACACTGGTATTTTCTTTGATTTTGATACTTAATAATTGGGTCTCAGGTAATGCTGGGGTCATCAGCTGTAACACATAATGATTTGTTTTTATGATTTCTACCCTACCTTCTTCTAAAATATTTGAGGTGATTCAGTTTATGGAGAAGAACTTTCAAAATGTTATTTCTTTTTTCCTTCTAAAATAAAAGGAGAAAAGGGAATGCAATGGTAATATCTCAAAATGTCTATGTTTTAGTTTTTAAGTGAGATCATTTAAAACAATTAATATTAAGTCATCCTAGAGTAAATTATCCTTTTTGAGACTATCGATGTCTCTATCCCTTTTGTCCCTATTTACTTCCCATTCCCAAGAATTGTTGCTTCTTAGTATATCTGACAAGTTGAGAAGGAAGAGAAAAATTAAAACTCAAACCACAGTCCACATTAGCACTTATTAGCAACCCTAAGAGAGGAGCAAAAGAGATGTAGAGTTAGAATAAAGCTTTCAGTTGTCTAAGTGTTCCACTTACCCACTCTGTAAATATCACTATGTCATCTTTTCATATCACACAACTTTTAGAGTGACTACAATTTAGCTATTTCTTTATTGGTTCTAAATGTTTATTTTTTAAAATTCTTTTAATAACACTGAAATTTGAATTTAGAGGAATCTAATGGAGTAGAAAGATTATATCAGATAGACTCACTTTTTTAAACTCCATTCCTTTGGTCTACGTACCCCACACAGGCAGAACAATTAAAACGAAGTTAATGGACACAAGATGATATGACACATATGCTACTTTATATGAGTTACTACTACAATATAATGTGTGCAATTTTTCTAACTGGAAATAACTTTGGAAAACTGTAAGTAAAGAAAATAGTGTTCATAGATGTAATGAAGTGCCTATAATAAGGAATGTAGACACACATACATACTATCATGCTATTATCAATATGAATTATATGGTATTTTTAATTTCTTTTCTATTTTAATCAGATTATAGTAAAAAAAAAAAAAAAAACAAAGACCTAACCCATAAACATGTGGAGTTAAAGGAGAATTGTAGTGCTATGTTTATCTAACTCTGTGCAAGGTATACACTACATTGAAAAATCATGCTACTAATGCTATTTTATAATTAGTAATAGAATTACATAAACCAGTTATGTAAAGTAGTTTTTAAATACAGAATTCATTCAGTGCTAATTAGGGAAAAGGAAGTCTTCATTTCTATTACCGCCATCTCAAATATTTTTAAATAAATAATTCTAATCTTTATTTCTATTGCACAGACCTAAATGAAACCCATAAAATACCTAAGCAGGTTAACAAATAGCAGATTTATGCAACTTTAAAAAAAAAATTGTCTCTGAGTCATACATACTGTCTTATAACATTATTCCTTTTGCATTAATCCACTAGTTTTAGCTCTTTTACTTAGTCTCCATTTTCTCTTCTGTGAGACTTAACTATCTACCCCTACTATTTTATAGATGTTGTAAGAAAAAAATGAATAATATAATGTGAAAATACTTTAGAAAATACTTTTAGAAAAACAAGGTCTTCTAGTTACTATACGACCACCATATAGAGCCTCCTTTATGTCGTGCAGAAATGAGATGCTCAAATATTAGTATATGGATTATTCATACATAAATTAATCATGAGATTTGAGTCTATATCGCTCCCTCTCCAGCCACAGATTCATTATAATGAACCTTACAATTGCTTTTGCTGAAGAAATGAACAGTAAAAGGGTCATCTGGAATCTAATTTGCCCTATTAAAACTGATACTTACTGGGACTTCTAGATTTAAAATGCTGTTTTAACAGAGTATGTACTGAAAAATGTGTTTAAATGTAGGGAATAAGAAGATACAATCTGTTCTGAGGAGAAACCACATCAGGAGGTCCAGATCAATCTTCCTTAGAGCACATATCATCTTAGCAACTTCTTATCAGGAAGCTTTAAGAACAGCCAGAATCTGTGTTCAACCAATACAAGCTGGCTAGTCCTGCAACCCCATCTGTCATTCCACCAAAGTTAAACCTGACAGTTATCGCTGTACCTTCGTTAATCCTCCTGGCTTTATTTTCAGACATGTCATCTCCAGCTCAAGCACTAGTTAAATAATAAAATAATAAAAATAAGAGTTGTTGCCACCAAACAGCTGTGCTAACTTGGCTGGCAAATAAAAAGTTTTGAAGAATTGACTTCCTCATCTTTTAAATAAGGAATAATAATATATACCTCCCTTTGTTTTTGTGAAATCTAAAGGACATAATGTATGTTAAGAGCTCATCACACAGATGAGTAAGAAAATAAAGACAAAAAATAAATAATAGGGAGGGATAAGGGGTATGGGATGTTTTAGGTGTTCTTTGTTATTTTTATTTTTATTTTTTTTGGAGTAATTAAAATGTTCAAAAATTGATTGTGGTAATGAAAGCACAACTATTTGATGATATTGTGAACCACTGATTGTACACTTGGGATGCTCATCTGGTATGTGGATGTATCTCAATAAAATTGCTTAAAAAAAAAAAAAAAACTCGTCACAGAGCCTGCCTCATATTACATTCTCAAGTGCTTGGTGCTATCACTGTCATCATCATCATCATCAATGCAAGGCAATGCATGCATTGATAGTGGGAGTTAATTGGTATAATTACCATGGGGAGCAATTTGGCAATGCATTGTATCCATATTACAATGCACATAACATTTGACCCAACAAATCCACTGACACTGAAGCATTATTTATAACAATAAAACACCAGACAAAACATAATGTCCATCAATGGGCATTGATTAAATAAATTATGTTTCATTCTAATAATGCAGGGAAAAAAAGAATGAGGCACCTCTATACATACTCTAAATGGAACCACCTCTAAGATACCTTAATAAATGATACAGTGAAAGTGCAGAAGAGTCTAATACACTACCATCTGTCATTTTAAAAAGGAGAAAAAAAATCTGTATTTGCTGTACATAAAATATTTCTGAAAGAATATATAAGAAACTTGTAACATTGATTGTCTACAGGAGTAGAAGTGAAAGGCTGGGAAACAGGGATGCAAGGACAAATTTTCAGTGTATTAACCTTCTGAATTTTACATCTTTTTATTTCTGGAATATTTTAAAAAATAAATATACAAAACCAAGTTCCATAAGATGCAGTTTCTCTCCTAATAGAATCTTCTGCACTTAACATAAGACAGAGAGAACAGTAAGAAAATATGATAGTTTTTAAAAGAAATACATTTTAGTTATGTAACTCATGTTTCTTTCCCCTTTCATAATTCAAATGTAAGGGGAAACCGGGGACATAGTACAAAAGGAAGGAGATGACAGAAGGCAAGGAATGTTGACAGGTGAGTGGTAAAAATGGACAGGAAAGAATCTCCACATCTCCCAGCCAACAATGTTTAAACCTTTCCAGGTACCCCATGTGCTGGGTCACTTCTGCCCAATTCACATGATTACAAAGTGGGAGAAGGTTGAAAGATAGAAGCAAAAAGGCTTCACTTTTGTAGTAAAAAGAAAACCTTACCTCAATTTTTTTCAACACATCTGCAGTATTAGTGAGTGAAGTAACTTTGCCTGTATCTTTTGCCTTTTTGGATTTTGGGTCTGCTGAAATAAAACGACTAGTTAACACATTTTTCTGTAACAACTGCGGTTACATTTCTTTGCCTCTCATATACTGTCTAGTTTAGTGATATATCATATCAGGCAGTCACATAATTTGCAGACTGAATTAGTTTTCTCAAAAGATAAACAAACTAAATCATCATACCTCAGAAATTTTCCAACAATGGGGAGTAAATAATATTCATTGATATTTTCTAAGACTGTTCCATGATTTATGTACACTAGTACTGAAAATTTGTACTGGCAATTAATATCATTAAGGCCAAACTGCTAAAATGTCATCTCAAGTGGAAGCAGAATACCAGTGAAAGGCACTCACTAATCTGTCTTTCACACGGGCTTCCTGTTCTTGATTGGTGTGATATATTTTAACCAAAACAATTTTATCAGGTTTTCAAAATAAAGAAGTACACGATAAATATGCATCTACCAAAGGTGAAAGAGATGAGAAATAGGTTAAATGCAGTACAACACAGCTCTATCTCTGGAATCACAATTAAAATGGTTAAACACTCATCCTACGAATATGGAAATCCAAAGCGCTAATAAGAAATGAAATGTTTCCACAGTTTAGGGAAACAGAATTTTTAAGCTTTATCAAAATATTGCATTTTCAGACTATTCTGAAACAGCAGGGAGTAGAGAATCATTTCACAAATAGATTCTGTCAGTTTCTTATAAAATCACTATAATATGCTACAAAATTATCCCATTATGACCAGAAAGTATCATTACAGTGCTTTTCCAAAATCAAACCAAATATGTAGAAATTACCTGGTGACAGAGTAAAGTATGCCTCAGAAAGATGTAATTTTGTTAAAGATTAACATTTAACCTAAAGAAGAAGAGATTTTTAGACTGTGGTAGATGACCCATGAATGATGGAATTACAATTTACTCTTAATACCATATCACCCATCAGGTAGTCACTGAGCACATGGTTCCCAAACATATAAATTAGTGAGGTTTTGCTCAAACAAAAGTAACCGATTTAATGATGGGTAACTTTCTCTGTCCCAAGTCCTTGCAAGCAAAGACTGTTTAATTTGAACGACAGCACATAAAATATAGTATCAGAGATGAACAAGATCTCAATAAATATGATGCTAAAAAACATTAGCTAAGATGTAATTTTCTTATGTCATGAAGTCTTTTTCTCTAAGGACCTTTCATCAAATCATTTCATTTCACACCACAAAAGCCTGTTAAAAGGATACTATAGAATATGTTCAGGTAAATCAATTTATTAGAAATTGTTAATCCTTTATACAAGAAAGTCAGTGGCAGACTCAAGTCCATTCAGCATTCTTTGCCACCTCTCATTCTGGTCTTACAATGCCTAAACCTTATATGCATCCTTTGAGGGAGAAGTATTATCAAAATTTGTTGAAACACTGTTTTAACCCCAAAATATCAACATGAATATTCTCCCCATTTTTGGTCAAACATATGCATCTATTTGAAATTTTTTGTTGTTTCTTTCAACACTTTCCAGTATCTGGTTCTTCAGGAAACAAACTTTCCCCGTGACTCTTCTGATACTACTTCAAGGGAAACAGTGGAGGACAAGTCAAACAAAAGGGAGAGTACAAGCTTATTAGGAACAAAACACAAAAATCACAAAATATGTAATAAAAAACATCAGAGCAGAAAGGAAAAAAGAAAGTTTTGTTGTTCCTTTTTTGTTTTTTAACAAATGGAAATCCTGACACACTGGAAGCTCTGACCAATGATTAATGTACGTATTAAGCTCTAGGAATGAGAGGCTGGTGGGATGCATGTGAAAACATTAATTCTTCCAAATTAAATACATTCTTTTCAGCTTTATAAAGTCTGCTGAAGATTTGTGATCCACTAGGATATGACCAGTATCATTCATGTGAATATTATTTTACTATGAAAATAATATATTTGTCCAAGAAAAGCCAAGGGCATAAAAGACAGTAGATAAATTATTATATTTTAACATACAATATTCTGCAGTGAGGCTAAATATTCAGGTACTTTAGCTTTGAAATAAAACAAAATAAAAATATTCCTACCTTAAATTAGTGTAAGTTCTACTAAAAAAAAAAAAAAAAAAAAAGATCAACTCTGAATTCTCCCTTCAAAATCCACCTGTTAAAGGATCCCTGATTTTCATCAGGTGAGATTCTCATTTTTCCAGCATCCCTTGAAACTAGGCACAGCCATATAACTTATCGGCCAATAAGATAAAAAAGTAAATCTGATGGAGAGCTTTTGCTTTTCCTCATAAAATGCCAAAAAGAGGTCCCTTCTTGCCTTAAAAATGTATATGATGTCTGGAGCTGGGGCATCCAACTTGTGACCATGAGGCAACAAGCATGAAGACAAAAGTTAACGAGCTAAAGATGGTCAGGAAAGTTAGAAGGAGCCAGGCCCCCTGTTGATGATGTGGAGCATATATCACACCAACCACAGCCACTTATTGCTAAAATTCTTATTACTAAGGAAAATAAAACCTTCTTTATTAAGCCAATGTGAATTAGTCTTCCTGCTACTTGTAGCCAAATGCATTCTTAATTGATACAGCAATATTTATTGATTGATTTCCATCTTTCAAGACTATTAGTTTCTGAATATTTTTCCTTCCTATTTGTGCAGCCTTCCTTTCCATTCTCCATTAAACTCAAGCTATACATTCTGTCTTTCAGACAGCCTTTTTTTTTTTGCCTTTACCTCTTCTCTCATCTCATCACAACCATTTCAATTCATACTCTCATAATCCACCTAGGCTTTGCTAGGGTTTTCTTGGTCTCCACTTATTCTCATTTAGTGATTCACATGTATAGAGTAAAATCTGAAACGGGATTCTGCCTTTGCCCCAAAGAGTAGTGGCCCTCCATAGAAAAACAGGGTAATCAGAAAATTTGATGAATAAAGTTTTTATTTACTTATTACATATATAAGTGACCAACTTATTTTTAAAAACAGTTCAAGGTGAGTGAACAGGGTAGTAATTAGAATACCTCAATAAAAAAGTGTAGACAGCCAATTTAGAAAACTTTAACACTGTTGCCATGAGGCAAGACTTGCTCACTCACTGATAGATACCTTTATAGTAAACTTTTCAGTCTTCTCCATACACCTACGTTTTATGCCTGTCACCTACATAATTCAAGGATAAAACAATGTAAAACGAAGTAGTCATAGAACTTTGTTCCATTCTGCCTATTCTTTCAAAAACACTGTAGCGAGGCAAGATAGTAAAAGTGAAGTTTCTATACAAAATTAAAATCTTGTTGAATCCCTCAAAGAAGAACTGAATATCATGTTATTTGGATAGATGCTAGATCCCAGAAATAGATACAAATATATAGACAACTGATTTTGACAGTTTTTTAAACAAATGGTTCCTCAACAACTGGAAATCCATATGAAAAAAAAGTATTTTAATCCATACCTTGTACCACATAAACAGATTAACTCAAAATGTATTATAATCCTAAATGTAAAACCTAAAACTATAAAATATCTAGGAAAACAAAAACATTGAAGAAAACTTCCTGACCTTGGGTTAGCCACACTTTCTTAAATATGACACCAAGAACATAAAAGAACAAATTGATAACTTGGACTTCATCAAAATAAAAATTTCTGCTCTTCAAAAGACTATCAGGAAAAATAAGCCACAGACTAGGAGAAAATATTTGAAAATTGTATCTATAATAAAGCACTTGTATCCAGTATACATAAGCAATTCTCAAACCTCAATAATAATAAAACAAACAACCCAACTAAACAATGGGCAAAAGGTTTGAACAGACACTTCACCACAGAAGATAAATAGATGGCAAAAAAAAGTACATGAAAAAAAGTTCATTAGTCATTAGGGAAATGCAAATTTAAAAGAGAAAAAAACAATGAGATACCACTACACACCTATTAGACTGGTTAAAATTCTAAAAATTAACCGTCCCAAGTATTGGTGAGGGTGTGAAGTAACTGGAGGGTTCCTCTGTTGGAAATGGAAAAAGGTAAAAACCACGTCTGAAAACAGTTTGGCAGTTTCTGAAAAAGTTAAACATACACCTACCATATGATCCAGCCAATCTACTCCTAGGTATTTACCCTGGAGAAATGAAAGTGTATGTCCACGCAAAGACTTGTATGCAATGTTCACAGCAGCTCTACTTGTAACTGCCAGAAACCGGAAACAAGTCACATATTCACCAAAATGTGAATGAATAAACAAACTGTGGTATATCTAACTCAATGGAATACTATTCACCCCTAAAAAGGGATGAAATATTGATACACGCTACAACATGGATGAATAGCAAAATAATTATGCTTGATGAAAGAAGCCAGGCAACAAAAGAGTTCATCTTTCCATTTATACAAATTCTAGGAAATATAAACTAATCTATAGTGACAGAAGGCAGATTGATGGCTGCTTGCAGACAGGAATGGTGGTTTGTGGGGTGGGGGTAAGTGAGAGGGAGTGATTACAAAAGGGCATGAAGAAACTTGGTAGTGATGGATATGTTTATTATTTTGATTGAGGTGATAATTACACAAGTGTACATATATGTCAAAACTTATCCAAGTATACATTTCAAATATGCAAACATACTATATATCAATACCTCATCAAAGCTGTTACTAACGATAGGGGAGGAATTCCCCCTTTTCTCTGATTTCCCAACTCTACTGCTTGTAACTTCTTTGGCTATTCCCTTTATTGGCTACTTCTCTTTATTCTTCACAGCAAAATTCTCTGAAGACTCATCTTTGCTAGCTGTCTCCTTTTCCTAAGTGCCCACTCACTATGCAATCAATCTGGATTCCATCCCTGAAAATCTTCTAAAAAGCTCTCACTTAGGTCACCAATGACCTATGTGTCAAAAATTAGTTTGCATTTTCCAATCTTCACTCCACCTGACCTCTCTGCAGCTTTTAACACTGTTGCCCTCCTTTCTGAAATACTCTTCTCCTCTGTACACTGGCTTCTATAACTCCACTCCCTCTTGGTTCTCCTCCTTCCTCTCTCTCTTTCTATCTCCTTTCCTTTGCTGATTCAACCTCCAATTCCTGCCATTAAACTTTGGCATTTCTCCAAGCTCAGGTTTAGGCCTTTATTCCTTCTCATTCTCTAAGCTCACCTGAGACAATCCCATCCTTTCACAGATTCCATTATCGAATCTATGCTAAAGACAACTATCTCCATTTTTGATATCCATTCTTCTGTATCCAACAAAATAATCTACATTTCAAAGGAACCTCATAACACATTTGAACGGAAACCGTGATTTCCCTTCACAAATCTGGTCTTCCTCTAACGACTCTCTTCTAACCTTACCCTAGTAAACTCTACTCATCCTTCAATCTTGAGTCCAAGCCAGTTTCTTCAAAGAATGCTTTTCTGACCTTCCAAAGAGGACAGTGTGTTTGTTTAATGTTTTTATTTCATTTGACTGTAACCTCTATGAGACAAGAATTATTCTCACTTTGCTCACTGGTTTATTCCTCTCACCACAGTGCTTAGTAATAGACTCTCAACAACAATTTACTAAATGGAATTATTAAAGAATGGAAGATTCACTTTGGTATTTTTATGTACTATATAAGGTTATATTCTACCAGTCCCCAAATTTTAAACTGTATTAGTTGAAAATTTAGAATGCAGCCAAATATAATAAAAAAAAAAAAAATTGAAAATATGCAAAGGTAAAGCACTGCATAATTGAAAAGTCTTTCCCAAAACATCAAAATTCCACAACTTAAAAAAGGACAACTAAACAAACAACAAAACAAAACTCAACAAAAAATCAATAAAAACACAAAACCAAGCTTTAGTAAAATAGTCAAAATGTCAAATATACTTTAAGCAAAAGCATTCAGCTATTGAGTGTAACTTCAGGTCGACAATTCCACATAATAGAATTTAAGCAATAACCTTTCCCTATTTGGATTGCTATTATATGGTCAATGTACCTTTTTTGCATTTTTTCCGTGGCATCATCTCTCTTGGGAGTCTTCTCCAATCTATGTGTACAAAAGAAGAAATACAAAAATTGCAGTTCCCTCTAGGAATCAGCAGTGGAAATAATTATTTAACAAACACAGCAACAGTTGCCCATGCAATGAAAATAAAATTTCTTAGTATCTAATTGTATGGATTTAGCCTGGGAACCAAAATAAAGCAAAGAGTGATATTTTTGCTCCTATGAAGAAAAAAAGTTCATTAAAATAGCTTTGAAGTAGTGCTATAAAATTTATACAGTATTTTTAACAGCTACATAGTATCTTATATAATCAATTTTAAATGTAGAGGCTTCATAACAATTAAGAATGATGTAGAAATACATTTATGGACAGGAAAAATTATTCATGATATATTATTGAATAAAAAAGTTTTTAAAACACTATGTACTGAATCCCATTTTTAAAAATAAAGCTAACAAATATTTTACATATGTTATATTTGTGCAGAGAAAAAGCTCTAGCTTAAGGACAAAAATCTTACAGTAATTATTTGTGGATATTAGGATTACCACTGTTTTTCTTAAGTGTTATTAATTTACTTTGTGACTACTCTGCAATTTATAAGCTTTCTGTAGTGATATGTATTTCTTATGTAATAAAGGAGTTTTTCCCAAAAATTAAAGTATGTAACCACAATCCCAACACACATAAAATTAAGTAAATAGTTCTAACAATTATCTGAAAACTCTAAAATTAAAATTCTAAATAGCTGTGGAATTTTATTGGATGTATATTCCCTCCAATAAATGACTTTGCCCGTATTAACAATTACTCTAATTTGTCACTATCTTTTAAATTTTAAGCAAAGAATTAAGCATAAAATAAAGAATATAAAAATGAATGTAAAACATTGCCCACTAATAAAGAAATCACTGCAATTTGAACAAAACTGTTAAAGCTTATGTCATTTTACCTGGACTAACAAACTTTGCTTTGAATATATTTATTTTTATAAAGTACTCATAGAAGATCATGAGAAAGTATGTAAAAAGATTCATTTGGGGAATAATTATTTATGACATGAAAGAAATGAGAGACCCCCAAGAGTTTTCCAGGGGCATCCACACTTATTAACGATCAACATTGAAGGGTAGTTTCCATAAAACAACAAGGACAGGGAAGTGAAAGGAAAGTGAAGTAAATTGAGGAGCTCTAGTTCTGGGCTCTAGTACTGGCTATTGTCACCCAGAGAAGTCACTTCATTTCTACACCTGAGCTGTGTGGGATCTCCTTTGTCTGTTTCCAAGGTAAGACTGTCAAATGTTGAAAACAAAACCCTTGTACAAATGGTTCTTTTGAAAAGGCATTTTAACAACTGAAACTAGTCCATGTCTGCTTGAAAGAAAGGAAGCTCAAGAGCTTGGCCTAAAATATCTTAAAATGAAATTTTTGTTTTTTTCTCAAATGCTAAAAATGCACTCGAGACCAAAGAATTAAGCAATATTAGTAGCAGGGACTAAAACCGTGATTGCGGCAAAAGACACTGGAAAACCCAAGTGGGTTTGGCAGATCTTATTTTTATAAAAAACATATTTTTAAGAACATCCACAAATACACTTCAACTCTTCCTTGTTACAATATAAAAATCTTTTCATCTCAGGTTCCAAAAGACTTACATTACTAAGATAGTACAGGAAAAGAACCAGACTCTATTTTCCTATGGTGAAAATAAAACTCACTCCTCAAAAAAAGATATAGGGTAGGGAGACAGCCTTTAAAAATTATTATAACATTTGTCTATTTTATGATTACCTGGTACCCATTCTTCTTTGTATACCTTCATGTATCTTTTACTATACCTTTCAATATCTAGAGAAAAAACAAAAAGGTATTCATTAGAAAAATCCATAATAAAATGGAACTGAAGCCATTCCTTTAAAACAATTGAAAACCCCAGATAACATCTTTAATTTTGTAACCAAGAAGTTAGAATTTAACAAGTGATTATGATTACTGAATCTTTATGTACACATTTCTTTTTTACTTTCTAGTATATTAGAATAGCCAGAAGGAAATACCTGAAATTACTGAACTGCAATCCAGCTGCCTTGATCTTTGATATTGATTGTATAATTATATAGCCTTTATCTTGTGATTGTAAAAACCTTGTAAGTGGTCCCCACTTGTACCCCCCTATCCTGTTTTTTAACTTTGGGGTCTTATGATAACAAAAGACAGTCTCTAATGTCTATTAATGAAGGAACTTGAGTCAGCCCAGAACCAACCCACCCCAATTCCTAAACTACCTTGCTAGAAGAAGTTGAATCTAACCAAAATTGACTTACCTGGCATGTGCAGTAGCATAAACTTTAACCTATGAGTGGCCTATACCTCATTATAATTCTAGAAATCATGCCTATCATCATACTAAGGCCGCCGTTTTCTTACATACTTTCTGCGTCTAAGCATGTAATCAGTCTGAGCATGCTCAGTAACTGATCATCTCTAACTTCATCATCTTGAGCCATTGTGCTCATTATCCTAATATCTGCCCATCTTTTGATACTATATAACTACCAGAGTCACTACAGTTCAGAGATACAGACTTTCAGGCCAATGGGCCATCTGATCTCCTGCTTCACACTTAGCAATAAACTTTCTCTCTTTGAAACTCCGGTGTCTCAGGAATTGGTCATTTGAGCATATCAGGCAGAGAACCCCCTGCTTTTGATCATTATCAATTTCATACACAGGGAGATTCCAACATTTGTACGTAATGTGTTCCTGAACACACACTGAAAAGTTCAATGAAAACTACATGTTAAAGAAGGTGGTAAGGGATTGGGGCCAGCCAAGACCTAAACCCCAATTATGGTCCTTAGTATCAGATAACCTGACCTCTGTGAAAATCTTCACAAAAGCCCAGTAAGGTCAGGAAGCCACTTGCATACCAGGTCAGGGAGGTCTACTCAGGCATCTTCTATTTTCTTCTTGTGATAATTCCCTCCCAGCTCATAATCTTAAACCCTTTGTAACAGGGATGCATTATACCTAAGTGGGGATGGAGGGCTGTGTACTCACCTCTAGCACTTACACACATAATCATTCAATTAGGCTCTTCATTGAGCTACTTTTCACAGCCCACTGGGAAAGTGAATGGGGAGAAGGGGGAGGAGTAAGCAATGTTTGGCTTGGTGAGGAGTTACCTGCCTGGGACACGAATGAACAAGGTTCAAGCCTTCCACCCCGCTACTGAGAACTCTGCAGGGACCTCCGAACTTCCTAAAGGAAAGAAAGCCAAAACTTTGGCTCTCGCTTCTGCTTTGCCTACTGTGCCTCAAGAAATTACCTTGATAAGGGCCCATTCCCTTTCCCAGAGGCACAGATTGATAAGCAACACCACCGCACAATAGCTTGAAACAATGGTTCATCACAAAAAGTGGTTTAGGAGTATAAACGTAAAAAAGGTAAGGTCATACAAAAGGTGAATATATAAAAGTCAAGGACCAACTACGTACTGATTTTTATTCTACATTAAGAAAATGCTTCCAAGTAATACAAGGGCTATGGTGTTAAAGAAAGAAAACTAATTAAAAAAAAAAAAAAGTAGATGCAGAGGCCTCAAGACAAGGCTTTTCTAGGTATTTAACTGATTGACTTCAGATCAAATGCTTAACCAATCTTGCGCTCAGGTTTCTCATCTGTAAAAGGAAGTCAGCACAAATTAGACATGCCCGGCATTTGCATTACAAGAATTCCCTTTTTATAAGTTTATTCCTTTTTTATAAATTTCTCCAAAACAGAACATATATATATATTTAATTTAGCCCTCAGTTTACCAGAAAAATTGACAGATGAATACAAATACATGAACAATCAAATGTAATATGGGTAATATGTTTGGGACTTGATTTGATTAAACCAATAATGAAAAAGTACTTTTGAGACAATAAAAGAAATTTGAGCATAAAGTAATGATTAGATGATGTTAAGGAGTTATTGTCAATTTTGTTAGTTGTTATAAAGGAATGGTGATAATGTTTAGGAAAATATTATCAATTTTAAATGTGCATTTAAGTATTTAGAGGAGAAATGACATAAGATATGCTTTAATCCACTCTAGGAAAAAAAGGAAAAGAAATGAAAGTGTATATGGGGAATCAAACAGCAAAATGATGATAGCTTTGGAACCGAATGATGTGAATATGGGTGCTTACTATACTATTCTCTCTACTTTCATGTATATTTGAAAATTCCAAATCAATATTATTATTATCGTACCTTTCTTAAATTAAAAGGGCTATGACAAAGCCTAATGCTCAAGCATTTTTAAAATAAAGAAAATCAGTTAAAGGTCATTCATTCACTCAAAATGATTTTTTGCGAAGTATCTAAACAACTCATCCTAGACAGTCAAGGTAAGAGAAGGAACTTTTCTGTTTGTTTGTTTTTCTCCATGGCTAACTGAATATATAAACTGAAGTGAGTCACTGAAGCAGCTCTCCCTCTTTATATTATTTCTATACATCTTCCTACCCTCATTCTTGGCCTTACATCTATGATGGCAGTTGTAAAACAGAGTTGATACGTAGGTACAAAATTAAAGATGGCAGCACCAAATCAAAACATAAAAACAAAAGCATTAAGGAAAACCAAAATACACTTCAGAAACTGATAGAGAAGATAAAATAATCTAGAAAATACTCATGTATCCCACATAATAACGAAAAGCATGAACTGGGATATACAATGTCAGAAAGACTAAAAACAAAAGGTAAGGTGACATCAGCAAAAAAGGCAAAATAAGGATCTCCAAAAATTTTCTCAATAAAAGAAAACTGGTGCAATTCTCAGAATCAACTTTTTCAGAATGCTGGAAATGAACCAAAGGTAGGCAGAAACCCACATAACATTTTTCAAGGCAAGAACAGCAAGCTTTGTGAGATTTTTACTTGTCCTAGTTCAATCCCCCAAGGTTAACGTTTAGTATCCCCACCCCCAACCCAAATGATTTAGGCATAAATTTCACAAACTATGCACAGAATCTATATGCAGAAAACTGCAAAACTCTTATGAAAGAAATCAAAGGAGATCATAATATAGATGCAATATAGATCTAAATATAGTCCATGTTATGGATAGGAAGATTCAATATTATTAAGATGTCAATTCTTCCCACCTTGATCTATAGATTTAATATAATCCCACTCAAGATCCCAGTAAATTATTTTGTGGCTATAAACTGATTCTAAAGTTTACATGGAAAGACAAAACACTCAGAATAGACAAAATGAAATCAAAGAACAAAGTAGAAACAACAGAAAAATTCCAAAGTGGGGGACTGACTCCACCTGACTTCATGATAAACCACAAAGCTACAGTAATAAATACAGTGTAGTACTGGTGAAAGAATAGAGAAATTGATGACTGGAACAGAACAGAGAACTAGGAATAGACCCACATAAATACAGTCAACTGACTTTGGACAAAGGGGCAAAGGCAACTCAGTGGGAAAAGGATACTCTTTTCAACAAATGGTGCCATAACAACTGGACATCTACATGCAAAAACATGATTCTAGACACAGATCTTACACCTTTCACAAAAATTAAAATCAAAATGGAACACAGATCTAAACATAAAATGCAAAACTATACAACCTCTAGGAAATAATACAGGAGAAAATTTAGGTAACCTTGGTGGATTCAGCAATCACTTTTGAGATATACTACAAAAGCACAATCCATGAAAAAAAATTGTTAGGTTGGATTTCATTAAAATTAAAAACTTCTGCCCTGTGGAAGACATTGTTAAGAGAATGAAAAGACAATCCATGCCTGGGAGAAAATATCTGAAAAACCTGTATTGGACACACTTTTATCCAAAATATACAAAGAACTCTTAAAACTCAACAATAAGAAAACAATCAAATAAAAAATGTACAAAAGATTTGAACGCATCTCACCAAAGAAGATACACAGATCACAAATAAGCATATGAAATGATGCTAAATATCAAATGTCATTAGAGAATTGCAAATTAAAACAATGACATGCCATTACACACCTATGAGAATGACTAAAACCCAATAATCTGACAATACCAAATGCTGATGAGGATGCAGAGTAACAGGAATGCTCATTCATTCTGGTGGGAATTCAAAATGGTACAAACACTTTGGAAAACAGTTTAGCAGCTTCTTACAAAGCTAAACATAATCTTACCATATGATCCAGTAATCGCACTTCTAGGTATCTACCCAAATAAGTTGAAAACTTGGGTCCACATAAAAACCTATGTACCGATATTATTAAAGCCTTATTCATAATTGTCAAAACCTAGAAGCAACCAAGATGTCCCACAATAAGTGAATGGATAAACCAACTGTGGTTTAGCCATACAAGGGAATATTATTTAGTGATAAAAAGAAATGAGCCATCAAGTCATGAGAAGACAAAGAAGAACCTTCAATACACATTGCTATGTGAAAGAAGCTAGTCTAAAAAGGCTACATACTGCCTGATTTCAACTATATAATACTTGGGAAAAAGGAAAACTAGAGAGATAATAAAACTATCAGTGGTCGCCAGGAGTTCAGAGGGAAGGAATGAATAGGTGAAACACAGGGAATTTCTAGGTGGTGAAACTATTTCATATGATACTGTAATGGTGGATACACGATATTATATTTGTCAAAACCCATAGACCTTTAAAGCACAAAGGGTGAACTCTACTGCAGGCAAATTAAAAAATAATCATTTAGGAAGCATAAGGATCCTAGGAAAGATGCAGACTGTGACATAAGAATTCACCTGTATTACAAATGTATGAAACAACCTCACTGAAGAGGATAAAAAGAAAAGGTGCTGACCTAAGTAACTTTGGAAATGAGTGGAGCCTGTTAGACTAAAAGCAAAAGGAACTGCATATGAGCCAACTGAAAGAGCTCTCAATGGCTAAAGCTGACCAATTTGAATAACAAAATAAAGTGGTATTGCATCATAACCCAAAGTATAAAATAAAAATCCATGAGTCCATACTGACATAGATGACTGAATAATATTAAATAAATAAACAGAAGAGAAGAGAAAAAGTCTCCCATGCAGTAGGATTCCAAATAATTTATAAAGCTACTCTGCCCTCAAGGAATGGGAACATAACTCCCTCCCTCCTTTAGTGGAGGCTGCACATAGTGCCTACCTACCAAAAAGAACAGTATGGAAAGGGGGAAAAAAAGAGTAGCTTTACAGTAGAGAAACCTACCAAACACTACCTCAGCAAAGTGATCAAGGTCAACATCAGCAGTGACAAGTCATGATTACAGTATGTTAATGAAATATAAAGAAAATGGCATTTTACATCTGTGGTCTTCCTCTCTAGAATCTATAAAGCCAGTCTAAGCATGTGAAAACAACAGAAAAATTCCAATAGAGGGGCATCCTACAAAATACTTGACGAGTATCCCTCAAAACTGTCAAGATGATCAAAAAAAGGAAAGACTGAGAACCTGTCACAGCCAAGAGGAGCCAAAGGAGACATAACAACTAAATGTAGTATGGTATGCTGGAACAGAAAAAGATACTAGGTAAAACTAAGGAAATCTGAATAACTATGGATTTTAATTAATAATAATGTATCAATGCTGGTTAATTAATTGCAACAAATGTACCATACTAAAGTAAGATGTTAATAATAGGAAAAACTGGGTGCGAGGTAAACAGGAACTCTGCTACTACCTTCTCAATTTTTCTATACGTCTAAAACTTTCCTAAAAAATAAAGTTGATTACAAATTAAAAGAATTGCACTGAATTCTAATCATAATTTTTCTCTGAGCATAAGAACCGAAAGATATTTGGCTACATAAAAGCATCTACTTACAATACAACATATATATATGACTCATATATATATATATTTGGAGGAAGAAGACAGGAGAAAGGCAATAAAAAGAAATTAGAGATTAATGATTAATGATTTAAAATACATATGCAGGAGGCTCTAAGACAGTGGCATAGAGGAGTGGAAGCTACTTAGCCCCCGTGTAACAACTAATAAACAACCAGGAACAACTACTACTAATCTGGAATAACTGGGGGGACGGAGGGCAAACGTGACTGGACAGTCATCATACACCAACCTGAATGGGGAGGAATGCCCAAGATGGCAGCATAAAATCTGTCAGCAAAAACTGTGGATCCAAGCCAGGTGCCCCCTCCCCCCATGGCCCGAGCTGCAAAGCCTCGTGATTCTAGAGAGCAGCTCTCTCTGAGCAAGTGAATACAGCTTAGCTGAGCTCCAACTGGGGTTTTAATTAACAAACGTGGACTGCTCGATACAAGCTATGAATCCCCAACAAGCAGACAGAGGCTTTGGGTGATGACTGACCTTGGAGAGCCAGAGAATGGCTGCGGACTAGCCCTGAAGGGGGCTTTTCCTGTTTCGGCTCAGCGGAGAAAGCCTCAGCCATTTTCAGTTCCCAGCACTCTGACCCTGACAAGGATGGAGAGAGCATAGGCAGAGAGAGACCACTGAAGTACTAATGACCTCTCCCTAGGGGATCTATCTTCCCTAAGAGGAAAGAGGTGAGGCCCAGCTCTACTACCTGCCTTCCATTCAGAACCAGACCCCAGAGCCTGGGGGAAAACAGCCACAGGCCACACCTCCTTACACCAGTCTGGAATTACAGGCAGACAGGTGCCACCTGCTGGGCAGAAAAGCACAGTAACCTGAGGGATCACGGGGTGTGCCAATTTTCTAAGACCCACCCTCAGGGAAACCGGATACTGAATATTTCTTCCTTCTGGGAAGAAAACCGTTTTGGTCCAGGAAAACCTGATTGGGGTAACAAAGGAATCCATGCCTAGATAACAGAAAACTACAACCTAAACTAAGAAAAACGAAGTTATGGCCCAGTTAAAGGGAGGAACTTACACTTCAAGTGAGATACAGGAATTTAAACAACTAATACTAAATCAATTCAAAAAGTTTAGGGAAGATATGGCAAAAGAGATGAACCGTATAATGAAAACACAGGACGTACATAAGGTAGAAATTGCAAGTTCGAAAAACCAACCGGCAGACTCTATGGAAATGAAAGGCACAACACAAGAGATGAAAGACACAATGGAAACATAAAACGGTAGGTCTCAAGAGGCAGAAGAAAACACTCAGGAACTGGAGAACAAGGCACCTGAAAGTCTACACACAAAAGAACAGATAGAGAAAAGAATGGAAAAATATGAGCAACATCTCCCGGAACTTAAGGACAAAACGAAATGCAGGAATCTACATGTCATTGGTGTCCCAGAGGGAGAAGAGAAGGGAAAAGGGGCAGAAGCAATAACAGAGGAAATAATCAATGAAAATTTCCCATCTCTTATGAAAGACATAAAATTATGGATCCAAGAAACGCAGTGTACCCCAAACAGAATAGATCTGAATAGGCCTATGCCAAGACACTTAATAATCAGATTATCAAACATCTAAGATAAAGAGAGAATCCTGAAAGCAGCAAGAGAAAAGCAATCTATCACATACAAAGGAAGTTTGATAAGAGTATGTGTGGATTTCTCAATAGAAACCATGGAGGCAAGAAGGAAGTTGGGGGATATATTTAAGATGCTGAAAGAGAAAAACCACCAACCAAGAATCCTATATCTGGCAAAACTGTCCTTCAAATATGAGGGAGAGCTTAAAATATTCTCTGACAAAAGACAATGACAAAAGTTTGTGAACAAGATACCTACGCTACAGGAAACATTAAAGGAAGCACTGCAGACAGAAAGGAAAAGACAGGAGTGAGAGGTTTGGAAAACAATTTTGGGAGATAGTAGCACAGCAATGTAAGTACCCTGAACAAAGATGACTGTGAGTATGGTTGAAAGAGGAAGGTTAGGACCCATGTGGGACGCCAGAACAAAAGATGAAAGATAAAGACTGGGACTGTATAACTCAGGGAAACCTAGGGTGCTCAAAGATTGTAATAAAAGGTACAAATATGATTTTATATGAGGTAGAACAAATGAATGTCAACATTGCAAGGTGTTAAAAATAGGGTGGGATTGCGGGGGAAAATATAATCAATGCAAACTAGAGACTATAATTAACAGAAACATCGTATTATGCTTCCTTTAATATAACAAAGGCAATACCAATACACCAAAGCTAAATGCATATGGTGGGGTGGGAGAATAGGGGAAGGGTATGGGACTCCTGGCATTGGTAATGTTGTCTGACTCTTTATTCTACTGTAGGTTAATGCTATCTTTCCTTTTGTTGCTTCCTAGCTGTCATGTTTCTCTCTCTCTCTCTCTCTCTCTCTCTCTTTCCTTTTTCTTTTGTCTTTCTGCCTTCTTTGACTCTCCTTCTTTGTGGAAGAAATGGAGATGTCCTTATATAGATAGTGGTGATGGTGCTGAATACATAAATACGTGACTATACAGGGAACCAATGATTGTTTACTTAGGACTGAATGTATGACATGTGAACAAAACAGTCTTAAAAAAAAATGGGTTGATAAAGAAACCTTGAGTGAAACCTGAGTGAAATAAGACAGACACATAAAGACAAATATTGCAGAGTCTCACTGATATGAATTAATTACAATATGTAAACTCATAGACATGAAATATAAGTTACTTGGATATAGAATGAGGCTAAAGAATGGGGAGCAGTTGCTTATTATGAGCAGAATGTTCAATTAGGTTGAACTTAAATGTTTGAAAATGGACAGAGGTGATGGTAGCATGTTGTGAGAAAAACTAACAGTGCTGAAAGGTGTGTGAAGGTGGTGGAAAGGGTAAGCTCAGAGTCACGTATGTCACCAGAAGGAAAGTGGGAGGTTAAAAGATGGGAACATATAAAACAGTGAATCTTGTGGTGGACAATGGCCATGATTAACTGTACAAATATTAGAAATCTCTCTCATGAACCAAAACAAATGTATGACACTATAACTAGAACTTAATAATAGAGAGGCATAAAGGAAAAAAATGTATACCTATTGCAAACTGTATACTACAGTTAGTAGTATTTTAACATTCTTTCATCAACAGTAACAAATGTACTATACCAAAACTATGAATCAATAATGGAGGGGGGGTGGTAGGGTATGGAAGGATTTGAGTTTCCCTTTTTTTGTCTTTATTTCTTTTCTGGAGTAATGAAAATGTTCTAAAAATTGAAGAAAAAAATTAATTGTGGTAACGGATGCATAGCTGGATGATGGTACCATAGGCACTTGATTGTACACTTTGGATCTTTGGATAGTTGTATGGTATGTGAACAATCTCAATAAATATATATATATATATATATATATATAAAAACATGCAGATTTATATATACACACATATATGAGTGTATATTATAAAAACATTAGGTGAATATATATTACATATGTCTACATACAAATATAAAATGTATATATTATATTTAAAAAATTTTTTTTTAAACAATAGTGTTTTTAACCATACTACATCAGCAAGAGAAGGAAACATGAAGATTTCCAAGGAGAATTTCCTTGTATCAATTTGGAAAATTCTGTGCAAGAGTTTTCTCCTAAAAGGAACAGAAATGTAAAATCCCGTATATTTTTGAACACTTTATTGCAGTTACCAAAGATAAAGAGCCCTTTCATCAAGATACAAGCCAATTGCTCAAAAAAAACCAATGACAGAATTATGTTCTCAAGGTCCCTGTATACAACTCATATAAATGCTTTAATGATTTAATACACTGTTAAATTAGACAAGTGCTTTAATAACAACCACAATCTAAGTAAATCTGTCCCATAACCTAGATCAAAGATTAATTTTAAAAAGCCTAAAGTAAACTTTGCACTATTATTTTTTTCTAGCAAGAATGACTATTTATTAGTTCATTTAGACTTACTTTTTTTGCCTTTAAAATGAGAACTTTAATTTCACTTTGGAACTCAGATGAAAGACAATCACGAAAGTAAAAAAAGTTCACATTTTTGAGGTAAAAATATCTATCAAACCATTATAAAACTTCAAACAGCTATGTTTTAAAAATATAAATAAAATTGTCTAAAATACTTGTCAGAATTATGAGTACATGTGATATCAAGATACAAGATTTCTTTTTGACTCTCAGCCAATTCTAAGTCTTTCAGGGAGAGGAAAAATGGAACGCATTTTTTAATATTAATGGAATGAGGTGATACAACATGTATTTCTCGAGTTTTAATGACGTTTTGAGAACTCAAGGATGATACTGATCTCTCTAATTTTAACAATCAAGGTCAGAAACTGAAAATCAATATAATTCTACTCTACTATGCTAAATAACTACTCAGGTTTGGGTTTCTTTCCTCCAAAACCACTTCCCACTTCCAGTCTGCGACTGTCAAGCCTTCTACAATTGTAATTTCTCCTCTCTGCCCTGGCATCATAGAAAAATACATATTTTATATTTTCTAGCATATCTGATACATGAGTGGTAAACCAGAAAATAATCAAGGCTTTTAAAATTTTTAGCCTAAAATAAATAATCAGAGACCTGCATAAAGATTTATGTACAAGAATAATTATCACAGCATCAAATATTTGAGTAAAAAATTGGTAACAACTTAAAACATAATAGTAGGGAATTAATTATAATTAATAATGTTATATTCATACAATGGAATGCCACAGTGATTAAAAATGTTATTTCCTAGAATATTTAATGATATGTGAAAATGCTAATATATTGAGTAAAAAAAGGAAGATACAAAGTAATAACATGCAAATACGAATCCAATTTTATAGAACGAATACACATAAGCTAGAATATACAGTAAAATATTAATACTAGTTCCATAGATGTTCTGTTAATACTTTTGCATGTTTTACAGAATTTTCACTTAACATATGAAACTTTTATCATGAAAGGTTATTTTTAACAATAAAATACCAAAAAGGATAAAGTATTTTTCTATTAAATCAACATAAACATGTTATTTCAAAGTAGTTGATAATTTCTGATCAAATCACATCAATCAGCATTAAATGATAATATATATTGTGCCTAAACATTATTTTTTAGGTATACATTGAGCCACATAATCAATGATTTAAATACTCACCTTGTTTTTCTTCAGGTGTTTCCATAAAAAAAGGCATTCTTTTCATTGTTTCTCTCAGCTCCTGTTTCAAAGCCAGCATATAATCTTCACCTTCTCCTGTTTTCAGTGGCACTGGTTTATAATCTGTATCCTGTTTAAATTGAGAAATGAAGATTTTTAAAAAACAAATTTTAATATCATATTTTTCTATACTATGTAAAAAGTAAACTATTTAACCTCTTGTGATGGTTAGGTTCCTGTGTCAACTTGGCCAGGTGATAGTACCCAGCTGTCTGGTCAAGCAAGCACTGGCCTAACAATTGCTGAGAGGACATTTGTGGCTGGTTAATAAACCAAAAGGCTGGTTTATTAAATCATCAGTCAATTGACTGCAGCTGTGACTGATGACTCAATGAGAGAAGAGCATGTCTTCCACAATAAGAGAACGCAATTGGCTGGATTTAATCCAATTAATCAGTTGAAGACTTATAAGCAAGACGGATAGAGGACGATCACTTCTTCTTCTTCTTCGGCTGCCCAGCGAAGCGTTTCCCAAGGAGTTTGTCGAAGTTTCCGGTTCATTTCCTGAGGAGTTCATCGAACACGTTTGTCGAAGATCCCAGTTCATTTCCTGAGGAGTTCGTCCAAGTTGCTGGTTTGTTTCCTGAGGAGTTCATCGGACATCTTCCTCGAAGATGACAGTTTGCTGACTGCCCTACAGAATTCGGACTCGTGCATACCCACGGTTGCGTGAGTCACTTTTATAAACTTTATAGTCATAGATATCTCTCATTGATTCTGTTTCTCTAGAGAACCCTAACTAATACACCTCTTAACTCACTTCCTACTTTCTTCTTACTTAAGGGGTAGAAAAGATGCATAATTTTCCTACTGGCCCTAAAAACTACACTGATAACCATTTTGTTATATCACTATAGTCTTGATCAGTGTGATTCCACATTTTAAAGATCAAGGCCTCCAAATGAGAGCAACTGCTCCTGTGTCCTAATAATATCAATTATTGGTGGTGGTATTGGTGGGAGCAGTAGCAAAAAAGGTAATAATATAAAAAATCTAGCTTATGAGGGGTCACAATGTGATTGGGAAAGCTATGCAGCTCACACTCCCCTTTGTCCAGTGTATGGATGGATGAGTAGAAAACCGGGGGCAAAAAAAAAAAAAAAGCACCTAGTGATCTTTTTTACTTTAAAAAAAAAAAAAAAAAGTAATAATAATAGCAGTTATCATCTTACTACTTATTATGTCCAGATGTACTTAATATTCAACACCCATTATCTCATTTAAGTTATTACCAATATTCCCCCCTTTATATGAAGAAATTCAGATATGAAAACATTGGAAGCCTGTACAGCTAGAAAATGGCAAAGCAGGAGCTTGAATCTGTATATTCAATTAAAAACTAGATATGTGTCTGTGGTGTGTATATGTATACACTTATATACATACACACTCATACATTTATTTAAAAACTGGGTCCTCAAGAGACACAGTGAAGACATTTCTGGTTTCAGAGGATTAAGATAGGGTACATTTTCAAAATTTGACTCAGAATTTATTCATTCATTCCACAACTATTTATTGAATGCCTGCCACACACCAGGATACAATGGTGGACTACTCAAAGTCCCTGCCATCATGGAACTTACATTCTAGGGGAAAAACACACAACAAATAAGTAAACAAATGAGGTCATATATAATTTTAGGTAGTGATAAGTGATGAGGAAAAAAACAAAATGGGGTAAAGAGTGATTGACAGACTAGATGGAGGATGGAGCTGTATAGAGTAAACATGGATGGCCTCTTGGGGAAGTCACATTTGAGCAGAGATCTGGATAAAATTAGGAAGTCGTCCATGCAAAGATCTGGCGGACAGATGGCTCCAGACAGAAACCAGCAGGATCAAAGGCTGAGGGAAACAGGAGGCCAGCACCGCTGGGGAGTAAGAAGGGCAAAAGGGTCAGAGACAGATCAGACAAGCCAGATCGGACAGAGCCTTTTAGGTAGTAGAGAAGAATTTCAATTTTTATTCCAAGTAGAAAGCAACATTGCATGCTAGCATTCCCAGTGTTCAGAAGTAATCTCCAATCAGGCATGGAGCAGAGCTTGTTTTAGAAAAAATCACTGTAAGTGTATGACTATACATAAGATACCTGTCTTTGTTTTAAGGCTGTACTGAATACCAGAAAGGCAAAATATCAAGAGCAGAGATTGACTATATGGAAATCTAGATCCCAGATACATTTGTTTGGCACCCTCTACTTACATAAATCCTTCAGTGAGGGAAAGGATTCCTGAGGGAAGGGGTGCCTGGTTGTTTGTGGCTTTTTATTTTTTATACTGCAGCATATATGCTTCAGGAAATGTAAGCCTGTCTTTTAAACTAAATATAAAGCAAAAGCCTTAGATTAAACACGAAGACAATTATGCTTGCAGCACATTCATTAAATTCAAAAATAACACTAGCTGTAGCACAGACGCTTATATTCTGAAAAACGGTAATATTCAAAGTGACTTTGATTAAACAGAAATAAGTAAAAAAATAGGCAAAAGTACAGTGGGGAAAAAAGGCCAACTGGCATACTGAAGAGCAAAATGAAAATATATAGACATAAGGTAAAAAGAAACCATAAAGCAAAAGTATGCCAGTTTAGGGTAGGAGCTGAGAACCAACATGACTTTTTATTTTTTTATTTTTTTTTTATTTTTTTTATCATCATTTTATTGAGATATATTCACATACCACGCAGTCATACAAAACAAATTGTACTTTCGATTGTTTACAGTACCATTACATAGTTGTACATTCATCACCTAAATCAATCCCTGACACCTTCATTAGCACACACACAAAAATAACAAGAATAATAATTAGAGTGAAAAAGAGCAATTGAAGTAAAAAAGAACACTGGGTACCTTTGTCCAACATGACTTTTTAAAATATTATTTTGATACTAGAAGATATCAATAACAGCAATAGAAGATTAAATAATTGAATAGTAATTCTTTCCTCATTCACACAGTACTGAGTATATTCTCAGAATGGCAAATATAATCTTGTGTTCTATATTTTAAGAAAGCAATCTGGAAATTGGAAAAAGTTCAGGAAAGAACAGCTGAAATATTTAAATTAAAGGTAAGTAAAGTTTGCTGTCTTTTACTTTCTTATACTTAGTATATCATCATACATTCAAGTCCTATGTTAATTTTAATATTCTTTGAAACATGAAAATAATTGGTGAGAATTCAGCTGTTAAGGTACTTACAGGAAATAGTGGGGGTGGTTTCAATACGACATCAGGTAACTTCTCACCTCTGGTAAATCCAACTGCCTCTATGTTAAAGGTGTAAGCAGCACGCCCTCTTCCTTTATTCCCAGCCATCAGAACTGGTTACACCAGAAAAGCGGCAAATTCTGAAAGGTGTCATAATTATTAAGATTTATTGGAGCATATAAAAAATGAAAGTAACATTTTAGAACAAATTCTAAAACTCTAACCCTTAAGTAGCAAGATCAGTTTAAAATATTTCTGAAAATCTTGTGAAGAAATAAAACACATCTTAACTGATTCCTTAACCATTCACATGCAGTCATGTTTCGCAGGTGAGATGAGGTCTCTACCAACTCATCCCAGGTGCTGGGTGGAGGTCGGCACTGGTTCTCCTTGGTGGTGCAACATGACCACCCGGCAGCCAGTGGGTACAATTCTCCCTGTCTCTCAGGGGTTGGCAACAGCACATATAAAAAGTTTGGACAAGGTTGGCTAATGAAGTGAGCAGGTAGCCTTGCTTTTTCACATCAACTTGAAGACTGTCATTAGTCAATCGTATTTTAAATATCTAAATGACTTATTTATCCCAGAATTTGCACATTAAAAAGGATCCCAGTGATCTAGTCCAATGTCTTCCTTTTAGAAGTGGGATCAATAAAGACCTCTGAAGATGTCTAGCCAAGGGGGAAAAAAGTTCAAGCAAAACAGTTGAAATACTGAATCAGATGTTCAGCATCTTTCTACCTTGAAATGGGGTTTCCTCTTTGCTCTTTCTGTGAATTGCTCAGATAGGATGGCATGTGATTTGATATGATGGCTATGACACTGAAAAGATTTTTAAATATGATTGTGCATTGTACATTTTGTAAATGCATCCTTCCTTATTTGCCTCCATATTTGAAAGTTCTCCCTTCTTCATTACTGCTTGAACATTAAAACTTGATCTTACTGTTGTTACGTTTAATGCTGCCAATTTAAAATACAACTTGTTCCGGTTTGTTAATGCTGCTCTTATGCAAAATACCAGAAATGGATTGGCTTTTATAAAGGGGGTTACTTAGTTACAAAGATACAGTCTGAAGGCCTTGAAAATGTCCAAACGAAAGCATCAACACAAGTATACCTTCACCAAAGGAAGGTCAAAGGAAAACCTCTGTTAGCTGGGAAGTCATGTGGCTGGTGTCTGCTGATCTCAGGTTGTGTTCTAGCTCCACTCTCAGCTCCTATGCATTCTTCAAAGTCTCTCTCTTGAACAGGTGGAGTAACACCTCTATGGAAATTATCTGATCAAAGGTCTCACCCACAGTTGATTGAGTCACAGCTCCATGGACACACTCAATCAAAGGAGGTTGATTACAACCTAATCCACACTAATAACGTCTACCCCACAGACTGCATCAAAAACATGGTGTTTTGGGGGACATAATACATCCAAACTGGCAAACAACTCTTTCTATATCTTTTTTTTACTTTTTACAGAAATTTTCAATAATATACAAGAGTAAGAGCATAGAACAATAAACTTTTGTGTATCTACCACTCAGCTTCAACAATAAAATATGGCTTATCTTATTTTATCTATATTCTCTCATGCCCACCCCAGATTATTTTCAACTCTTAATAAGTATCTCTTATACAAGGAGAAAAGCTTTTTTAAAACAACAACAAAAACATACTCATAATTACTTCACCCCCCAAAATTTAACAATTCCTTAATACTATCTTATACATAATCACTGTTCGAATTTCCTCAGTTGTCACTTAAATGTCTTTTATGGTTGGTCTGTTCAAACCAGGATACAAAAAGTTCATACATGGCATTTGAGTGACATGTCTCTTAAAACTCTTTTAAACTGTAAAAGATCCCCTTTTTTCCCCCTTACCATTTATTTGTTGAAGAGACTAGGTCATTGTTCTGTACAATGCTTCTCAAAATTTGAGATACAGGAGATCACCTGGGAATCTTGTTAAAATGTAGATTCTGCTTCACTTAGTCTAGGGTGTGGCCTGAGATTCTGCATTCTAACAAGCTCTCAAAGGATACCAAACACGCTGGTTGGCAGACCCCACCTTCAGTAGCAAGGCTGTAAAATCTCCCATATCCTTGATTTGGCTGACTGCAGAATTAAGATGTGGTTTAACACATATTCTCTATATTTCCTATAAACAGGTAAACTAGAGACTTACCTAGATTTGTTTGATTATTTTGCAAGAATATTTAAAAGAAATGCTCTTCATTCTACTGCATCACATTGGAATATTCATGAAGTCTGGTTTTCTCTCTCTTGGTGAGTCAGGCTGGTCACTGGGTTCAGGTACTGCCAATCTGTTTCATCTATTATAAAGTTCCCCATCAGTTTTGCCTGATTTTAGCAGCCATTAATGATTATTGCTTAGATCCATTATTTCATCATGGATTGCAAGGTGATATACAGTTTTTTTTTCATTCTTTCTGGATTTATTAGCTGGAATTCTATCAAGAATCAATTTCCCTCATCCACTATTTTGCTACCCTGAAATACAGTTAATACAGGAAAGATACTCTTTTAATTATTATTAACCAAGCTCTTTCCATCTGTTAACACTAAGAGAGGAAAAATATCCAAATGGACTTGTTTCAACTGCTGAGTCACTGAAGCATACGCTGAGCCTATAGGTCTCCCAAGAATGAAAACTGCCGAGCAAAAGTGCTCATACCTTCACTCTAAGAAACTCACTGCAGGAACCCTGTAGGCATGGGCAAGACCAACTAGGCTGCATTCCAGTTCAGGAACTGCCACTAATTAAAGATTAAGAACAATTCTAGGTAGGATTTCCCAAACTTGCCTAATCATAAGTATTACCTCAAGGGGTCTAACCTACTGCATCAGAATCTTCAGAGGTGGGCCCTGGAAAGCAGTTTGAGAAATACCCTAAAAAAGAGACTAAGTAGATCAGTTACCGTTACTTGATGGAAATATCCATTGAGAAATATCAAACTCTGTTGACCCCCAAGCAATCTCTGGGTGTATAAATTAGTATCAATAGTGAATATACTTTTCTTGGCAGAAAAATCAACCCTAGATCTTGAGACACCGTAAATAATGACACAGCATTCTGGCCAAAAAATCCATCTCTTTTTAGTTTGGTTATCATGAGTCAGTTCCCTCACACCTGGGGGAGCTGGTGAGTTCATTTTCTTGACCTGCAAACCTGAGAGGTAGTCCTTGGACTCTGGTAACTGTATCATGGAAAAAATGGCTCACAAGTCAGGTCCAAGTATCATTCTTTGAAATCCATTAAGCTGCTTCAACCACTGCCTTGTTCCTTTTTCACCTTGCTCAACTTCTCGAATGAGGGTTTATACCAGCTTTTCCCATTTCCTCCTTTTTCAAATCTTTCTTAACTTCATCTAGCCTCATTTCATTCAGCCATTCATTTAACCAATATTGAGCATTCAGGTACTATACTAGGAGCCAGAGGGCATTGAACAAAACTAAGTCCCTGCTCTCTGGGCTTACATTTCAGCAGATGACAGAACATAAACAACAAATAAGTGTGCAGTAGAAAGTTATGTGCTCTGAAGAAAAACAGAGCATCATGAGTCCAGAGAACAAGGAAAGAGGATGGTGGTGGCTTTTTCACACAGGGTGGTCAGGGAAGGTCTTTCTGTAAAGGATAAATCTGAGCATGGTCCTGCAGAAGAGACCATGAGCCACAGGATGGAGGAGTAGGGTGGAGTTGGATACCAACAGGGGGATCAGCAAGTACAGAGGCCCAGAGGAAGCCAAAGGTGGAGTGTCTGATAACAGGGCACTAAGGGAGCTGGTGAGCTGCAAGGGGAAAGGCTGGCTGAGGACAGATCTGGTGGAGCCCTGTAAACTGCAGTAAGGGATTTGGCTTTTAGCTTACTGATGATAAGAAGCTACACCTACAAAGATGCTAAATGCAAGGCCACTGATAGTTCCCTAGTGGCAAAATTCATTGGCCTTTTCTCCTTGTGAATGCTCTAGGACTTCTGAAGCACATGGTTCATTACTGCCTCCTCCCTTTTGAAACCCTCTTCCCTAGGCTTTATTAAAAGTACATTTTCTAGTTGTTGAACTGTAATCCAGTAGCCCTGATCTTTGACGATGATTGTATAACAATATAGGAAAAAAACAAAAAGTCAGTTGCCTGTGTTTGTATGGATCTACTTCTAGATGCGTTGTTCTGTTCCACTGATCTATATGCCTACCTCTGACAATACTACACTGTCTTAATTAACCTACCTGTATTTAAGTCTTAAAATTGGGTACAGTGCAATACTAGTAGTCAATAAGACAGGGGGTGGGGGTGAGTGGGTAAGGGGTATGTGATGTGTGGGGTTTTCTTGTTTCTTTTTATTTCTTTTTCTAGAGTAATGCAAACGTTCTAAAAATGATCATGGTGATGAATGCACAACTATGTGATGATGCTGTGAACAAGTGATTGTATACTTTGGATGGATTGTATGGTTTGTGTGAATACATCTCAATAAAATTACATTTGAAAAAAAAAGGTATGTTTTCTAGGTTCTTCTGACACACTGACTACTTTTTCTCTACTTTCCTTATTAAACTCCCTAATGACGGATTTCCTCAACATTCAATCTTTGGTCTTCTGCTCTTTTTCCATCTTTGGAAAATGTACCTACTCTCAGGGTTTGATTACCTCTCCCAGATCATTAGCTGTAGCACTGACCTCTGTCTTGAGTTTCAGCCCATTTTCTTACTAAAGGAGTATTTTGATGTTGCTTTAAACTCAAAGTACTAAGATCATCTTTTCCCTCACTAGCTTGCCTTTCAAATATAATATCCCTATTTCTATCCATGGTGCATTATTTTCTCAGTTACCAATATTCGAAGATTTGGAGGAAGCCCCCGTATTGATTCCTCATTCTGTGCCACTCCTCCTATCCAATCAATCATTTGATTCTTCCGCCAAAATGTCCTTCCCTTTCCATTTCTTTTACCAGCTCAGTCCTTTCCACCTCACTCCTGATTAACTGCAATAGCCTTTTCATAGTATTCCTCACTTCTTCCTCTTTAATTCTTCCACATTATTCATCCTAAAGTATAGCTCTGTTCTTGCTACTCCTCTCTAGTATCTTGGCTAGAGAAATAAATCCAAACTCCCTATCCATGCATTCAGAGCCCATTAAGATGGTTTCAGCCTATGCTTCTGACTCACGCGTCTTAACTACCATTCTCCCAAATTCAACCTATTCCCCCTTCCTTTCTGCCCGGCTGCATCCCTTTTCAGTTTAAGATACAGCTTAAGTCCCTCAACATCCACAACACTTATTTCATCCCACCTTGCTGTTAAAATAAATGGATACACATTGCTACACTCCTGAATTACAGAAGAAATACAAGACAATGCCTGTTTTGGAAAACTGGCCTTTTCCAACAGGGATGTGTTTCACTTACGTTTTGTATTTGTGTTTGTTTCTTTGACTGTATTTACAGTAGAAATTATATATTTCTCACTATCTAGCACAGTGCTTTATATACAGCCATGGTTCCAAAATGAAGAAAAACTTCCCCATTCTTTTTTCTTTTGCATTGATTTAATGAGCAAATCTACCCACAGAGGTACAATTCACTCAGCCTTCTAATACGACTGTTTTTTTTAACTTTCTGAACTATAACGTTTGGGACCTTGCCTGTCCATGGGAATCATCAGGAGTGCTTTAAAAAATTCCCACACTTCACCCAGAACAACAAAATCATTATCACTGGGGGTAGGGTTTAGACAGTAGGACTTCTTAAAGCTTCAAGGAGATTACAATGTACAACATGAATTCAAAAAACCATGGCTCCAGACTAAATCTCCCATTTTACAGATGAGGAAAGTGAAGCCCAAAGAGTTTCACTGACTGCTTAAGGACACAAAGTTAATTTGTAACAAAGGCAAGACTGAGTTAAAACCTCAGGATACTTCTCCATTGTTCTTTCATCTACATTACACTATGTGAAGCACATTTCTAGGCTAGTTGAAAACATTCATAACCACATTAATCTTTTGTGGTAAGGTGAATTTGTAATGGCAAAATGGGCTGGACTTAAAAATGTTGTCAGCAGCATCACCACCCCACCCCCCTTTCTAGATGATTCCAGAAACACAAGCAAAATTGTTCTGAGATGGTTTTATAACAGATGTGGTTCAAGCATCCAAGTGCTGAAATGCAAAAGCCCATTCTAATCAACTATAATATCTACCACACCACTGGGGCTGAGCTAATCTCTGAAATTCCTCCTAGTTCTAGCATTTTATGAGTTGTGATTGTGGCTTAAATGTATTGTCCTCCATGACTAACACAGTTCTGTGCACATATTAGTTAGATGAATAAATGTGCAGATAAACAGATAGGCACATGCATGGAAGGTAGGGGAGCCTGGTGACAGTATTTTACAGGAAAAAAAATGCAGGTGACTTTCTTCTAACATATTCTCTCATAGAATATTGCAATTATATACTCAAAATTTCTACCCTTCTAATTCATTTTGCATCCAATCTGTAGATTATTATCCCTAAAATATTATTCATCAAACATTTATTGAGTGTACCTATGTGCCAACCATAGCACAAATACGAGGTAGAAAGCATAAGGCATCTATGCATCACATGTAACTATCATTCCCCAGGGCTCCAGCTCCAGTCTTACTTTCTTCTTACTACAGAAGAGTGATCTTCAAACATTTTTGCTTGACTAAGCCCAAAGGAATTTTGAAAAACTACTCTTGCACACACTGGTGAGGAAATATCTAGAACAATTCATCATAAGTGTAAGTTGCAAAGGAAGTCACTTTCAACATATTAAAATTATTGATATTTTTAAATAAAACTGTTGTATCACTCTTCTAAATGTACCTAGTAGAATCTAAATACAATAGTCCATTCTCCACTATCCATTTTAAAATACATGAATAAGTTTATTAGTGAGAAATTTTAATTCTTTTTCCTCTCAATTCTGTACTTCTAGTCTACCTCTCACAGAACTGTATCCTAATATATTACATTTTGCTGAAAATTTTTTGATTACCTGTCATATTTTGTTGCAACAAAAACATGTACACAAATTGAAATTAAGAAAATTTTAATTTCCTTTTAATAATTCAACACTCTAAGTTTTAAAGTTTTTCTAAATTATTATCACAACTATTAGAACACAACTAATGAAAAAACTATTAAATTTTGATCAATTATTACTAAACATAAAAAAGAAAAACTATCAAAAATTCATCCCTTGATTTGATTGATGGACCTCCTTAAAATTAGTTTATATATTACATTTTTATTTTTAAAATTAGTTCAGAATATATTTATTGCTAGAATGAACAGGTTTTAGTATGCATTGCTTTTTTATTTTTTGTAGATGTCAGTGCTGAGACTCGTATTCATATACATCAGGATATGGAGAAAGAAGATATCTTGATATAGCAATATCATTAGATTTTTGTACCTATATAGTCACATAATAATCTATTTTAAAAATTACTTTTAATGATCTATCAGCTGACAATTCAATCGAATCTTTCAAAAATTTTGTTGAAAGCCAAAAACTAGAAACCACCAAATTTGCAAAAGGATCCCTTCACCTTCTCAAAGACACCAACATATAGAACTTTCCCTTGCTTTGGCAACTGTGCATTGTTTATTCCCCAAGCAATGCACCAATTCAGGGTCAATGAGAAGATGACTTTCATTTATAAAATGGAAAAGGAAAACCGGGAAAGATAAGTTAGGAAAGGAAAACCAGCAAGATGTAGAACTCTAGCCTCTCAGGTAGGCAAATTTTGAAACGTGTAATTCCAGGAGTTCTGTCCCATAGTGGTGACTCCTACTCTAGAAACCCTTCCCTGTGAGTCCATCCACTTTGCTGGCTTTGGCTAACCTCTTTGGAGAATTCTCCAATCTTTAAATCCAACCTTGATCTCTTTCCTCTCTTAAGAACTCTATCTAGAGCACCTGCATATTTCTACCTGTATATCTGACAAGTATCTCAATTCAGTGTGTCCTAAACTGAACTTTCCAGCAAACCTGTTCTTCTATCTATATCTCCTTTCTTGATGAATCACACCTTAGTAGCCTGAATCAGAACCCTGATAGTTATCCGCGTCTCCTCTCTTTCTCTTTTGACCCTGTCATCTGATTGTAGAAGACTCTCAGGTCTGTGTCCTCTCTCACAAGTTCCCCTTATTTCTCTCATTTAGTTTACACCCTCACTATCTCTCATCTGAACTCTAAAACAGAAAACTTCCATGAACAGACTTTCAATCCACTTTTCAGTTGCCTTTCTAAAAAACAAATCTTGATGTGTTAATCTCCTCCTTAGCTAACACCCAAGAAAGATTTTGAATCTAACTTTCTGTCTCTAGCCCTCTACATCCCACACTCTAGCCACACTAGACTCTGCTGTGCAGTCTTGGATACAGTGTACCCTCTGGCTGGAGTGTCCTTTCTCCAACATCCACCTGAGGAAGCCGTAGCAATCTTTTAAGACTCCTTGCAAATGTCACTTCCTCTATAATCATTTCTAACACTCTGCACAGAAGTAGTCCTCTCCTGTCTCTGGGTTTCCCAAGTACTCCATGCTTGTAGGGCTAGTTTTAGAATTGTAATGTTAATTGTTTGGGTCTTGTTTGTCTCTCCAGTATGCCTCATCAATCATCCATTCATCAAGCATTTATTAAGCACCTTCTATGCGTCAGGACATATTCTATGTATTGGGAATACAGAAGTGAACAAAACAAAGTCTCTGCTCTCATGGAGTTGTAATCTAGTATGGAAAATGGAAAATAAATAAACATAAATTTATAGAAAATGTCAGGTAGTTTCAAGTCAAATGGAGAAAAAACAAAGCAGGGCACTAGAGTGCTACTGTGGAAAGGATGGTTGAAGAAGTCCTCTCTTATTCAGTAATATTTGAGCACACTAAAGAATGTGAGGGAGAGAGCCTTTCCCTGATGAAAGCAAGAGAGAACCATGCAGGGAACTAGGAAAGGATATCTAGGGAGGAAGCGTAATACAGGCAGAGGGATCTGTAAATGCACAGGACCTCCTTGAAAAAATATTCCTTTTTTTGCCGCATCACTAACCAGAGCCTGAACAAAAAACTACAATAAATACTGGGTGAATTAGTGCTGAAATTGTCGTCTAGTAAGGATATCATTCCTTTTCACCTCCACTGGCTCCCTTCTGCCCAGATGAAATATACCCAAACTACAGTAATCATTGTATTTCCCTGCTGAGAATATTCTAATAAACAGCAGTCTCAAATGCTATTCCTCAACAATACCTTCCACCTGTACTCTATTGCACCTAATTTCAACTCCTGTTTTCCATACCCTAAATAAGCTTTGGGTAGCAAATATTCGTGTACAGATATTATCTTCCTTCACATTCTTTAGAACTCAGACCATCTTTTTCTTACACAATTATGTTCTTCATTCAGCCTCTAGCTCAGCGACTTGCACATCAGAGTGCCCCCTAAATAGGGACTGGATAACCTCTAACCAGATTCGAAAAATCTTCAGAAAGGCCCCATCCCCACCAAATGCCTTAGGAATGTAGCAGAAGAGAGTATACCTCTGCTTCTATTAAGGTTTATTAGCAGTTGCCACAATAAGGGTTTTCATCATTATCTTTTATAATGCTGTCTCATGGGTTCCTTAATAATTTTTTCCTGGCTGAATGGGGAGGTAAGTCAAGTTCTCAAGAGAATTTTCTAAGCCTAAATGGCTGTTTCAATAGCTGCAGATAGGAGAAAGGGAGGCTGCAGGGACCGGGTGTTAATAGCAGAGGTGATTTATATGACTGGTGAGACCACACCCAGTTATTACCTACTTTTCCAGTCCTCAAAAGGTGCTAGCTGCCTTCACCTTTCCTTAGATGAGCATGTCTACCAACTTTCCTTGCTCTCTTCCAAGAGCGGACAAACTAACCAAAAATGGGGGCGAAGGGAGAAGAAGAAAAACAAAGAATTTTATTTTTTTGGAAAAGAAGAAAAACCTTATTAACAACTTCCCTCCCCACGATACGGGGTAAAATGCCAACAGTTAAAACAGATACTGAAGACTGTCCTTAGCTGCAAGTCTGCGGCAATGACTAGTACCTGAAGTATCACATAGTCATAGGATTCGGTAGATCTCCTACCATCAATAAGAGCAAAATAAATTGCCTTCTAAATCACCGCAAACGGTCCCAGGAATGGAGCAGGAGAAGAGGAGGTAAAGCTATCTCCCAACATTCCTCCTCCCAGAGGATCCTTAATCTCCAGCTGACTTCCCCCACCCACTCCATGTGCTCTTTATACTCCCCTGTAACCACCCTGTCCCCGCCCAAGGTCCCGGTTCCTTCCTCTGCTACCTGCTCATTTAAATCTCCAGGCTCCAGCGAATCCGTGCAGTCCAGATGCCGGCTGGCAAGGAAAGAGTGCGGACAGAGGGAGCCGGCGCTCGCAGCCGCGGGTTTTACCTCAAGAGAAAATCGCTCCGCCCTCCACGCGGCCCTAGGTCCGCGTTCAGAGCCCAGCCATCTAGCCCCGCCCAGCTCGCAACCAGGCCCCACCTCCTGGGCTAAAAGCTTTTTAGCCCTTGGCGGGCGCCGTAGCCCTCGTCCAACCCGCTGGGCCTTTTTCCGCGCGGGGTGGGAGTGAGCATCGTGCTGCGCCAGTGGGCGGATTTACGTGGGGCTTCGCCGGCCTTTGCAGTTAGACGGCGGTTCCTTTCTCCCCATCCCCCAGGTGGAGAAAGTGTCGCCTTTTGGATTTCCTTTTTGTTGAAGTGGCCCTTGCATTAACACTCCATTGTGCTGGACAGCGCATCCCCTGCTCTCTGCGGCCCAGGTGGGAGGGTGCGGGAGCCGTGAGTCGTCTTTCCTCCTCCCCCTCCTCACGCGTATCCCGCACTCCCCGCCCCCTCCTGGCTCTGCGCTTCTTCTGGCTGCCGGCACTGCGCCCCGCACCGCCGCAGCGCCGCGCCTCTGGACTGCCTAGGGAAGCACACACACTCCCACCCACCCGCCCCGGCCGCACCCCTGCCCAGGATGTCGGCGCTCGAGTGGTATGCCCACAAGTCCCTGGGCGACGGCATCTTCTGGATTCAGGAACGCTTCTACGAGTCGGGCAACCGCGCCAACATCTGGCTTGTGCGCGGCTCTGAGCAGGACGTGGTGATCGACACGGGCCTGGGGCTGCGCAGCCTCCCGGAGTACCTGTACTCTTCCGGTCTCTTGCAGGACCGTGGAGCAAAGGACGATGCGGTGCACCGGCCGCTGCTGGCGGTGGCCACGCACGTGCATTTCGACCACGCCGGCGGCCTCTACCAGTTTGACCGGGTGGCCGTGCACCACGCTGAGGCCGAGGCTCTGGTTCGTGGGGACAACTTTGAGACGGTGACCTGGCTGTCCGACAGTGAGGTGGTGCGGGCACCCAGCCCCGGCTGGAGGGCCAGGCAGTTCCGAGTGCAGGCTGTGCAGCCCACCCTAGTCCTGCAGGATGGTAATGGTCCCCTATGGGCGCGCGCTCTGTAAGGGAAGGGATTAGGGGAGAGCCTGTCCTAAAGATGCATGTTGCAGACCTGCGTGGCTGTAAGGGCCTTGTTTTGGCGCATGGCGTAATCACTGCTTCAGTTTCACCCCTCCCCGAGTAAAAGCCCACCCGCATCAGAGGCAAGGGCATCGCAGCTTTCGTTATCGAGACCAGCTTTGGCACCGTATAGCGGTTGCTAGTATTCGAGTGAAAACCGGCTCCACCTCCTTTAGTCACTTTCCTCTATCTGTAGTAAAGCTACCGCTACCGGGACTTGTGACAGGGGATTTCCCACTCTTTTTCTGGGCACCCGTCTGACATTTCTCCAAGCACTTTTGTAGCTGGAAGACTATTAAGGAGTGACGCCTCAGGAAGAGAGTATGTCATGCGCTATGCTTTTGAGAACTGCTGACTTCATTTGCTTGGTCACCACTGGGTATGAACAGTTACCACTTGTAGGTTTAGAAGACCGTAAGAGAGTAGTGGTTCCAATTTGATCGTGCATCCTTATGTACCAGATAGGTTTCTGTTCTTGGTGTTGCTTCACAAGAGAAAAAACGTGATTATGAACACAAAAGTAGAATACATCTGAGTCTCGTGATATGACACATATAGTGTCTCGTTGAAAGCAAAGCCTGAGAATAACGGATTTGGATGTTGCTTCCCGTGGTGGAGGGATATGTGGTCTAATGCATAGGTAACCCTAGTCTTTTTCGGCTTGCTGAAAGAAAGGGGCTCAGAGGGAAACTCATGGAATAGAACCAAATAGAATAAGGTTTCAGACCCTGTCTCCTCCCCACTACCAGGGTACTTAAATAATTGAGCTAAATAGCCATAATAGCGATATTTAGTTTATTGAATTTTTTTTTTCTGTTTTAGAAGTACTTTCATTAATCTCTTTATCCTCACCACACAATTGAAGTGAGACCACTGAACCTCAATTAAATAACTTGGCTAAAGTCTACAGAGCAAGATACTAACAAAATAGAATTTGAACCAAGGTGCAGTGTATCAAAGCTTGCTGAACGTACAGAAATCTCCTCCTGTAAATATATTATGATAATTCTGAGTAGGATGTGAAATCTCCTTTCCTTTCCATTTCCAAAACATTTTAATTGCTGTCAGTATATCCCTTGATAAGGTAGAAAGATCCAGTTGTTGCTGGACAGTGAGGTACCAGAGCTCACTTGTTGACTCAACAGAAGGCCAAATAAGGAAATAATCATTTTATCTTACAGACTGGATTTTGTTAATTTGAGATATTAAAAAATAGAAAACACAATTCTATAACTTGCCCATGCCACCCAAAATGTCTTTTCATGAAAGTTTTAAATCTAAAAATAAAAAAACTGATTTCAATGAGGGTCTTACATTACCTGACAATTTGAGATGAAAAAAAGTACATTTACATTAAATCTTCTTTTAATTTCTGTATTTATTGATAAAATTCATACTTTAGAGGTAAGATTTGCATGCAGTTATTAGGTAGTCAGAATTAATTCCAGTGAATTACATGGCACCCAGGCCAAAATATGTTTACATTAATATTAAATATATTTAAATTATTTTAAAGAATAAATTACTTCTGTGGGTACCAAGGGAGATTTGATAGAATCATAGCGTTTTGCAGTTTGGAACTGCAAAGGACCTACAAATTACTTGTGTGGAGCTTTAAGACTTTTGGAGGTGTGAAAAGAAAGCTTAATATTTACCAAACACTTTGAAGGTGATAATACGGTGTTATCAAAAGTTGTTTTTCATTAGGAGCTGGATGCCTCACTCTCTCAAGTAGTATCTGATTTCCTCTCTTTCAGGAATGTTAATTTCCTGTGTCTTCTGAATGATGTGGCTTCCTAACTTGCTATTATTAAGTAATCCAGATGACTGGAAGGAGATATAAAATTATTATATTAAAAATTCATAAATAGTTACATCCATACATGAATAGCACAGACCCAAATAGGATAAAGTCTTCACTGCTTTCATTAGAATGCAAGGAGACAAAGCCATTTGTTTATTACATTTCATTTAGTGAATTGATGATCACCGGTCATGGAGAAGCATAAATCTGACACAAACCCAAAAGCTGACTTGTGAATGAGGTGCGGAGAGGCCAAGGAAAGACTAACCATATCATCCAGTGCATTATCTTTGATGAAAAAGCAACTTACCCTACTAATAGCGAAATAGAATCTACCTATAAGAAGATAGCAACATACCTTCGAATAATATAGCACATTCCTCTTGAATGGGCACACATTTTGCCTGTTTTTCACAATACTTAAATAATATGAAGTGCTATCAAATGATAAGAAGTTGGGACATTTTTGTCCCTATTATACATGATTAAGCAATTCGCCCAGAGTCACCAAGATACTATATGAACCAACATTACAGTAATTGTAAATACTCTGTCAGAGTAATAGTTCCAGTTAGACTTATTGTATGGGGAGATTAGAAACTTACAGATTCCAAGGAGTTAGCAGATTAAACAGATCCATCTGATTTGGCTCCCTCCCCAAACCCTACTAACTTACTATAAAGGGACCGAGGGTTGTTTTAAGTATAAATCCATATTGACCAGGGAACTGTTGCAGATGCTGGAAAGCAGCTGTAGTGACTGAGTTAGCAGTTTTATCCTGTCAGCAAGGGGAAATCAGGAGCCAATCCAATTTATATTGCAGGAGCCTAAAGATGCTCAGGAATTACAAGGTACCTCATTGGGGGCAAAGGGAAGGATACTAAAATGAGTAGAATTGGTTGAAAGCCATTTAAGAAGCTGTTAAAACCCTACATTTGGTCACTGAAAGTGCATGCCCCTCCCCCATTCTGTTAGTTTAAAACAGAAGGATTTCTTGATTGCAGGATTGAAGGAAGCCAAACATTACTGAGTTTAGGACTTCATTGTGGAAGACGGGGAATACGTGCACATATGTGTCCCCACTAGTTTTCCAGAAGGATGACAGCCACACCTTTGCTCCCCAGGTAGAAAATTAAAAGAATCTTTTCTGGACTTCTGCCCTGCCCAAAAAGAAAAAGTTTAAGATGCTGAACTAGAGGAATCTCTTAAGTAAACACCCTGACCTGATCGCTTTACAGTAAAGCATGTGCTTCAAGCAGTCTTTTCATCCCAACTCTTAAACAGGCAACCAAGCATGATAAAAAATCCTCTAGCATGAGATCAAGTACCAAAACAAACAATGTAAAGCAACTCAGTGGGAAAAACTATTAATATCTTCAGGGGGATAACAGAAGCTATTGCATCCTAGACCTCCAAGAGATAATAAGGAAATTTTAAGAATGAATAACAGGCAAAACAGCATCAACAACAACAAAAAAGAGCTCTTGGAATTTAAAACATCTGAAATTACTTAATAGAAGGTCTGGAAGTTAAAGTTGAAAAACTTATTTAAAAAAGTAGGACAGATAGGTAAAATGGAAACTAGGAGAGAAAAGAACAAGATACTTAGAGGACCAGTGTGGAAAATAATCCAACACTGAAGTAACAGGAGCACGGATAGAGAAAACACAGGAGAGGAAATAATTATACAGATAATTCAAGAAAATATCCTATAATCCAGGGATGAACTCCAGCCCCCAGAGTTAGCAACACCAAGGGTGAAAACACACCCACACCAAGGCACATTATTGTGAAATTTCAGGATACTGGAGTTAAAGAACTTTCCAAAAAAAGTTTTTTAAGAAAGGGTCATATGTATAGGTAAGACTGCCTTTGGAAGCTAGAAAAGAAGAGCTATGCCTTCAAAATTTGAGTGAAATCAATTTCCAACGTGGAATTCTATATCCACCCAACTATCAATCAAGTTCTCAATAATTTATTTCCCATATACAGTTCTTAGGAAGCTACTAGGATATGCTCCATCAAAACAAGGGAGTAAACCAAGAAAGAGGAAGACATGGAATACAGGAAATAGGAGTTCTAATATGAGAGAAAGTAAAAAAGGATGCATCCAGGTGATGGCAAGTGTTGTGGGTTGAATTGTGTCCCTGGAAAAGATATGTTGAAATCCTAACTCCCAATACCTCAAAACTTGACCTTATTTGGAAATAGGGTTATTGCAGATAGAATTAGTTAAATTAAGATGTGGACATACTGGAGTATGGCAGACCTCTAATCAAGTGTGGTGTCCTCATAAGAAGGGGAGAAAAGACACACGCATACAGAGAAGACAGCCATGTGATGATGGAGGCAATGATTGAAGTGCTGCAGCTGCACGCCAAGTAATGCCACGGATTGCTGGCAAACCACCAAAAGTTAAGAGGCAAGGAAGGATTCTGCCCTACAGGTTTTAGAGGGAGTACAGCCTTGCTGACACCTTGATTTCCAGCTTCTAGCCTCCATTTTTGTAAGACAATAAATTTCCATTACTTTAAGCCATCCTGATTGTGGAACTTTGTTATATTATAGCAACTCTGGAAAACTATGACACTCTGACAATGATAGTACCCCAGGTACAGAGAGCTCCAGTTTGGGGCAGTGGAAATGTCCCTAGAAGAGACTGTTTTGAGAAAAATAGAACACCTAATGTGAAAGAACATCTTGAGAGATGATTTATATACTTAATAAAGATTGTGTATTTGAATTACTAATAATTGTTTTTTCCAGAGAAAACAAAAATTGCATAGGAAAAGTAATCATAGTTTGCAGTACAGCTCTGAAGAGCATACACAGTCATAATATAAACATTGAGTATTCTAATCAAAATCATAACTTTGCAGGGGGAGAAGAGGATGAGAAATGTATATATGTATGGTAGGTGGAAAGTAAGGAGTAAAGAGATTTAAAAATCCTTAGATTTCATATTGGGAAAAAAAAAACAGATTACACCTAAAATTGAAAACCAAAAAGTGGAAATATATGCATGAAATCAGGTGATTACATTCAGCAGCGGTAACTGTCAGAAGAAATAGCTAATTTTTTTTTTTTTTTTTTAATGGTTGACTCTTGGGAGCAAGGTTGGGGGTTGAGTCAGAAGGGAGTAAAGAACTTTTTACATATTCTATTTATACTACAGCCCTTCTGTAATCTATTTAGTATTTGATTAAAAATGAAATAAAAATAAAAGGATGGGGAATGCTTAGATAGAGAAGGGCTTAATGCATTTGAGAAGTCAGAAGAAGTGTGGTATGGCTAAAGTCTGGTGATGACTGGGTCAGGATGAAGCTGGAACAATAGGCAGGGACACAGAAGCCTTGAGATCTTATTAAGGATTTTGGCTTGTCCTACGTTCAAGAAGAAGCCTCTGTGGAGGAGATTGGCATGATAAGATGCATCTAAAAGATGATCCTGGTTGCCATATAAAGAACGGATTGAAGGAAGCAAGAGTAGATGGAGGAAGAAAATTAGAAGACAAGTGATGGTGGTGGCTTGGACCAGAGTGACACCAGTGCGTATAGTGATTTGTATATGGATTTGAGATAGTTTTGGAAGTATAACCAAGAGGAATTGGTGATTAGTTGGATATGAAGAGAATGGTGTGAGAAAGGAAGAAATTAAGCCTAAGTTTTTGGCCTGAATAACTGGGTGGAAAGTGGTTTTCTTTACAGAGTTGGGGTGAGAATAGAGAATACAGAAGATCAGATCTGAGAACACCTTGAGAAGCCCCAGTCCTGAGTATATTCAATTCTGCACCCATTCCATGTCTACAGATGTGGGTGGAGAAAAACAGACTACCAGGCTTTAAATTCATGACCTTGAATCTCAAATAGGCTCTTAGAGCTGCGTATCTTACTATGTTTCCCTAGTGTACTCAATCTTCCACTCCACCACCACTTCTATCAATCTTCCATGTTTCTGTCTAAAGCCCATCTCACTACATTTCCTTTAGCTACTGCCCCCTCTTATTTAAGGATATAGCTCCAGCAATTGTCTGCATAATTAAATTTTTCGTCTCTGTTGAATCATTTTTGTCAATTAAGAAACATGCTATCATTGCTTCTATATTAAAAAATAAATTAGAAGCCCCTGTAAAGGGTTGTCTAGACTCATCGTCTGCTATTGCGCTTTTCCCATTCTGTCTTAACTCACTCCCTATCCCTTAAACTCATCCCTCCAGATAGGCTTTCGTTCTCACAGCTCCCCAAAGCAGTTCTGGTTAGCGTCACCAAAGATCTATATGTTGTTAAATGCAATGGTAACTTCTTCGCAACAGCATTTGTCACAGAGGCAACTCTTTCACTTGGTTTCCTACCTCACTGGGTGCTCTTTTCCATCTCTGTTGGTGGTTCTTCCTGTGCTCTATATTTGGAGAACCCCTGAGACCTCTTGTCTTCTCTATTTGTGCTTACTCCTTAGTTGATCTCATTCATTGTAACAGCTTTAAAATTCATCACTGATGACTCCCAAATTATATCACCCTGATCCAGTGCAGTGTCATCTCTCTCTTGAAGTATCACAGTCAACTTCCCACTGAACTTACTACTTCTACCCTGTTGCCCTATAGTTGTCCCTAACACAACAGCCGGGGTGATCCCATTAGAATCTAAGTTATATCATGCTACTACTACTTTTCTCAAAACTTCCAATGGCTTACTATGTTACTTGGAGTAAAATGCTAAAGCCTGAGAGTGACCTAGAAGCTTCTACATAATCTCGCCCCTTTACCACTACCACATCCTGGTATTTTTTTGCTCTGCTTACTCTGCTCCAGCTTCATTCGCCTCTTTCCTTGAACATGCACACTGTGCTCCCGTCTCAGAGACTTTGCACTTTCTGTTTCCTCTGTCTAGAATACTCCCTTCAGAGAGCTCATGGATATATTTTTCCCTTCAGGCCTCTGTGCAAATGTGATTAGTGAGGCTTTCCTAATAACTATATAAGATAACAATCTCTGGATCCACCCCTCTGTCTTAGTCTACCTATTCTCCTTACTTGCCCTGCTTTGTATTTCTCCATGGGATTTATCATCATTGACATAGTTAGTGTATATTTGTTTATTGCTTTTTCTCCTCCACTAGAATGTAAGCTCCATCAGGGCAAAGAATTCATCTGTTTTGTTCTACTGTATTTCTAGCAGTTAGAATAGAATCTAGCATACAGTTCACATTCCATAAGTGTTTGTAGAATGAATGAGTTAATCCGATTTTAGACATTGTAAATTTGGTTTCACCATTAGGGGAGGATAGGCTGATTGGATGTTTTAAATGTGTTAAATCCTCATCATATCAAGAAGTCAATAGAAAATGAGTTTGGTAAATAAAATATGGTAGCGTAAACATATTCTCTAGAGAGGTAGATACGTACATATGTATACACATACACATTTATATGTGTGTGTGTATCACAATTATAGGTCTGTGTCACGGCCCAAGAGGGCATTTGTAGCCAAAGGACTAAAGAAGGCACCAGACACATTCTGAGACATGAGCCTTTATTATGGGGCTTACTGACAGCATGGGAAGTCGAGTCACATTGCCCTGAATTCAGGACCTTCTCTGAATGGATTCAGGAGCTGCTCTGAATGGCAGCAGGTTCAGAGCTCAAGGTGAAAACACTCTGCACTGCTTTGCACATTGGGGTGCTGAATAAGTTGGTTGTAAGGGCTTGACATTCCAATGGGTGTGAGAGCATAAGGCGGGCTTGCAAAGTAGGTAGGGATTGATTGTAATCAACAGGGAGGAGGGGAGGATTATAGATTATCTTGTAGATCACAGTATCTCAGGGAGTTTCAGGGAGGAGGTAGTTATAGATTACATTTAGCACGGGGGTCTGATTTTACAAAGAGAATAGGTCAGACATTAACTGTCCTAGGTCAAGCAAACTGCAGTTTGCAGTCTTCAAGACACTTAGGGGCCCAGGGTTCCCACAGTCTGGATTTCATAAGAGAGGTCTTGATTGAAATCATATATGTGGGCATTATTGGCATATGGGAAGGATTTAAAGCCACAGGGTACTGGCAGAGCTAATGATATTCAGCCACTATGGCCTTATCAGTTGCCCATTTTGATGGCTGGGTCTTAGCTGTTGTGAAATATTTTGAATATCACCTTGATATACCCAAAGATCACTAAGTCTATCCTGGTATTGGTACTTCTCTACAGCTTCTTTTTAGGATCTTTTTAAAGGAACTCTTCTGTACATGCATTAAACAATCGAGCCCCAACAGCTCTATCATTAAATGAACTTAGCACAATTTCTTTACCTTCCCTGCCAACCATACAGTAAAAGTCAGTGGTTTATGATTCCCAAACACATCTTAGATATGGAATAGTTAGCCAATAAAGGAATCCTGGCCTCTAATGTGGAGAGACTTAGGAGTCTGATTCCATCTTAATGTCATTGCTGGGAATCAAGAGCAGATAGGAAGATGGCACAGCAAAAGAGGCTCTGCTTTTTATCACTTTCATGCCCTGAAATACATTTCAGCTATCCAGGATAGAAGTCAGGGCCCAGGCTTCTTGCTGTGCTGTCCTGGGAATACCTCAGAACTAAAATTCAGTCTTCAGCCCTGGGTTAAAGAATGCTTGCCATTCTTTATGAAGGTCATTAGCATAATGACAGTGGTTCCTGAAATTTGATGTACAAAAGAACCACCTAGGGGACTTGTTAAAAATAGCAATTTCTAGGCCTTATCATACAAAGTTTCTGATATTATAGGACTGTGTAGGTGTGGGATGCAGTAATGTCCATATTTAAGTTACTCCAGTTCCAAGTGATTCTCATGTAGCTGGTCTGCATATACTGTACTTTCAGGGATACAATATTATTTTATAGAATTGTATCATACAGAACTGTGTTGTTCAATTCTGTCTATGCCGTATTTCTGCTTCAACCTTCTCCATATGTTAACATCACTGAACAGGTAATATTCCCTAAGCCAATAGTTCTCAAAAGTGTGGTCCTGGATCAGCAGCCTCAGCATTGCCTGGGAACTTGTTAGAAATGCAGAATCTTAGGCCTCACCCCAGATCTACCAAATCAGAAATGTCTGGATTTAATAGGCCTGACAGGTGACACTGATGTACACTAAGGTTTGAAAACTACTGGTATGATGCATTGCTTTCCAGACACACCTTATAATGAGAATCACCATGGTTACTTATTCAGCATTTAGATTCCAGGACTCTTCCTTGGAGATTGATACAGAAAATCCAGAGTGGGGCCCATGAATGTATAGGTTTAAAAGCATTGCAGGTGATTCTTATTGTCAGATAAATTCTGGAAACCTTGATGTGGTGGGATTCTCAAACCACAGCATAAATAAAAAGCTGCTGCACCTGCTGATACTACTACTACTGGTCTTATTGGTCCTCACATCATATTTTAAGTAGCACTGTGGTAGAGATAAATCATTTAGCAATGAAAGAAAAATGTTAATAATGACACAAGTTGTACTTTAAAACCAAATAATTAGAAATTCAAAATATTTTTTTGAAAGACTTTAGGAAAATTAATGAAGCCCTTGAATTTTCTTGCCCAAAGGACCCACTGCCACCTCAGGCCCCAGGGAACCACTGATCTGTTTTGTTTTTTTTTTCATTATGGTTTTGTTTTGCTAAAAATTTCATGCAAATCTAGTCATACTATATATAATCTTGTGTCTGCCTTCTTTCACTTTGCATGATGTTTTGGAGATTCATGCATGTCATTGCATCTGTTAATCATTCATTCATTTTTATTGCTGGGAAATATTCCATTTAATGGACATGTTGCTTTTTGTTTATCCATGCACTGGGTGAAAGAAGTGTGAATTCTTTCCAGTTTCAGACTGTTAAGAGTAATGCTGTCATTGACATTTGTATACAAGTCTTTGTATGGACCTATGTTTCATTTCTCTTGGGGAGTTACCTAGGAATAGAATTCCTGGGCTGTAAGTAAGTGGATTAATTTTTAAAGAAAAAAACCAGATTATTTTCCAAGTAATTATACAATTTTACATGCCCAACTGCATTGTATAAGGGTTCCACTTTCTCCACATCTTTTTCAACCCTTGGTTTGGTCAGCCCTTTTGATTTTAGCCATTCTAGTGAATGTGTAGTGGTATTTCACTGTGGTTTAATGTGCATATCCCTAGTGACTAATTTTGTTGGTCATCTTTTCAGGTACTATTTCCCTTTTAAATATCTTCTTTGTTAAAGGGTCTGTAATCTTTTGCCCGTCTTTAAAACTGGATTACTGGTTTTACTGAGTTGCTAGAGTTCCTTATATATTCTGGATACAAGTCTTTTATCAGATACATGTTTTGCAAATATTTTCTGCCAGTGTGTGGCTTGCTTTTTCATTGTCTTAGTGATATGTTTTGAAGCACAGAAGTTTTTAATTTGGATTATGTCCAGTTAGTCAACTTTTTTCCTTACGTTTTATGCTCTTTGTGTCATATCTTAGAACTCCATGTCTAACCCATTATCTTTTCTCCTGTTTTTTTCCTAGAAGTTTTATAGTTTTAGCTCTCACATTTAGGTCTGTGATCCATTTTAAGTTGTGTTTGTTGTGATATTGTAAAGTAAGAGTGGAGGGTCTTTCATTCTTTCCTTTTTTTTTCTTTTTTTGCACGTGGATATCCAAAGTGTTCCAGCCCAATTGTTGTAAAGGTCATCCTTAACCCATTGAATTACCTCAGTTGGACCTTTGTTAAAAATCCATTGACCATGTATGTGGAGTGTCTATTTCTGAACTCTGTTCTCTTCCATTAGTTATATGTCTCTCCTTTTTCTAGTACTGCACTGTCTTAATTACTGTAGCTCTGCCATAATTCTTGAAACCTCTAACTTGGTTGTTTTTTTTTTCAAGTTTTTTTGGCTATTCTAGGTCCTTTGCATTTATCTAGAAAGAGATTTTTAATTTCTACAAAAAATCATGTTGAGATTTTCTTTGAGATTGTTGAATTTCTGTATCTGGATTGACCAATACAGTAGCTACTGGCCACGTGTGACTATCTAAATATAGATTTAAATTAATTAAAATTGAATAAAATAAAACATTTAGTTCTTCAGATGTACTGTCTTGTTTCAAGTGCTCATTACCCTATTGAACAGTGTTGATACAGAACATTTCAGTCATTGTAGAAATTTCTATTGGACAGTGCTGCTATAGAAAAAATTGGGGTAAATTACCATGTTAATAATATTGAGTCTTCTAAATCAATGAACATGGCATCTCCTTTTATTTAGGTCTTCTTTAATTTCTCTTGACAGTGTTTTTGTAGTTTTCATCGCATCATATACAAATGTAACAAACATTTTTTGTTAAATTTATTCCTAAGCATTTTATTCTTTTTGATGCTATTGTGAATGGACTGTTTTAATTCATTTCATGATAGTTCATTGCTAGCATATAGAAATATAATTGATTTTTGTATGTGGATCTTGTATCCTGCAACATTGCTAAACCAGCTTTTAGTTCTGGTACTTTTTTCCTGGATTTCCTGGGGTTTTCTAGATATAAAATTTTGACTATGAATGAAGACAAGTTTACTTCTTCTTTTCCAATCTTTATTTCTTTACTTTCTTTTTCTTGGCTTATTGTACTGACAAGGACCTTCATTACATGAAGAATAGAAGTGGTAAGAACAGACATCCTTTTTTTGTTCCTAATCTTAGGAAGAAAACATCCAGTCTCCGTTAGGTATAGGTTTTTTGTAGATGTCCTTTATCAACTTGGGAACCTTCCCTTCTACTCCTAGTTAACTAAAAGTTTTACCATGAATGATGCTTGGATTTTGTCAAATGCTTTTTCTGCAACTACTGAGATGATCATATGGCTTTTCTTCTTTATCTTATTAATATGGTCTGTCACATTAATTTATTTTGAGAAGTTAAACTAAACTTGCATTACTAGGATAAATCTACTCAGTCTTTATTCTCCATTAGTTGCAGGATTTTATTTACTGATCTTTTGTTAAGTATTTCAGACAATATTCATTAAGGAATAATGAGGAATTAATTAATTAGGAACTAACATTAATAAGGAATTTATATACAATTTTCTTGTTTTCTTTGTCTGACTTTGGTGTCAAAGTAATTGATCTCACAAATTTAAGTTGGAAAGTTTTTCCTCTCATCTGTTTTTCTGAAGTCTTTATATAGGATTGGTATTATCCCTTTCTTAACTGTATGGTAGAGTCCGCCAACAAAGTCATCTTTGAACCTGGGCTTTTCTTTATTGGGAAATTTTAAATAATTAAATCCATTTGTTTATTTGAAGTATATCTGTTTGTAGTTTCTATCTTTCTTGGATCAGTTTTGCTAATATGTTTCTTTCTAAGAATTTATCCATTTCATCTAAGTTGTCAAATTTGTTGCCTTAAACTTGTTCATAATATTCCCTTTTAATCCTTTTTTAATATTTTCTTTTTAATTTCTTTAAGGTCTGTAGTAATGTCTCCTTTTATTTTGGTCATTTTCTTTTCTAATTTTTTCTTGATTTGTCTAGCTAAGGATGTATCAACTTTGTTGCTCTTTTCAAAGAACTTACTGTTGGTTTCATTGATTTTGTTCTATTGTCTTTTGTTTCCTATTTCATTCATTCCTACTGTGGTCTTTATTATTTCTTTCTTAATATTTATTTTATGTTTGACTTGCTCTTCTTTTTCTAACTTCTTAAGGTAGAATCTTTGGTTATTGGTTTTAAATAGTTAATCCTTTATTAAATAAGCATTTAAAGCAATAAATTTCCTTCTAAGTACTGAGTTAGCTGCATTCCATACATTTTGTTATGTTTTGTTTTCATTTTCACTCACTTCAATTCAAGATAGTTTCTAATTTCCCTTGTTGTTTCTTCTTTGATCCATGAGTTATGTAGAAATGTGTTGTTTGCTTTGCATGTATTTGGAGAGTTCCCATATTTATTTCTCACTGATTTTTTAATTTGATTACATTGTTTCAAAGAATGTACTTTGTATGATTTTATTCCTTTTAAATTTATTGAGACTTTTCTCAAGACTTGGCATATAGTCTATTCTGTTGAATATTCCATGTACAATTGAAAAGAGTGTGTATTGTGCTGAGGTAAAGTGCTTTATATATGCCAGTTAGGTCAAGTTGGTTGTTGTTATTATTTAGGTCTTTTGTATCCTCATTGATTTTTCTGTCTTCTTGTTTTTTAAGTTACTGAGAGAAAAATGTTGAAATATTTAAGCATGATTGTTAAATTGTTTATTCTTATTTCAGTCTGTCAGTTTTTGTTTCTTGCATTATGGGACTCTGTTTTTAGGTTCCGTGTAAATGTGTAATGTTATAATTTCTTATAAAACATACTTTTTTTCAATGTAATATTCCTTGTCTAAAAGTCTATTTTGTCTGATATTAATATAGCCACTCTAATTCTCTTGTGTTAAATTTACATAGTAAAACTTTTCAACACGCTTTTTTTAACTTACTGTTCTTCTCTCATATATTGCATATAATTGAATCTTGCTTTTTATCCAGTTTGACAATCTCTGCCTATAAATAGAATGCTTAGTCCATTCATATTTAATATGATTATTGATATAGTTGTATTTTGCCATTTCTTTTCTGTATGTCTTTTTTCTTCCCTTACAGTAATTTTTTATGTTCACCAAATTCTAATTATTACACCATTTTAATTCCTGTATTAACTTTTTTAGCGATTTTTTTTTCATGTGTCTGTATGTTTGCACTAGATATTACAATATGAATCTTTAACTTACCACAGTTTACTTCAGGTAGTATCAACTTAATTCCAGTAAAATATAGCAGTTTTACACCTATATACCTCCTTATCCTCCCACTGTCAAGAACCATGAAGAGTCTGAGATTTTACCTTACTTGCCACAGTTTGGTGGATTTTGCCAGAAGAAATGGGGTTCCAGGGAGAAAGACAAAGGACAGTTTATTACTCATAGTAGTAACAAGTAGCGTGACTATCATCATTTGCACGAATTCCCCAAGCCCCAATTCCACAGGGTGACACAATGAGGGCCAAAATATAATACTATCCACTAGAGAGTGGCATTCACAAATTTTGTCAACAAGATACTGGCACCATGGATGTTCTGAAAAACCCATTTGGTGGTCAAATAAGTTTGAAAAATTATAGAACTATATCTGCCTCTCACATATCAATGGTGTACTTTAGTGTATTAAAAGCTCCAAGAAGTGTTGGGGTAAAGAAAACTCTTAATTTCCTTAGAAGCAAAAGTTCTCAAAATTATTTAACCACAGAATCTTCTACTTTTCTTTTACACATCATAACACCCTGCAGAAACAGTGTTCCACATTGCCCTCTCTGGCAAAAACTGGTCTAGCAAAAAATAGAAATGATGTATAATTAATTTATTGTTGTCATTATTTGGAAACAGTATTTATGAAAGAGAAGTAAAATAGGAGTCATCCTTCCCAACCTCTTTGAAACATTTAATGTTCTTTTATTCTTTAAATAATCAAAGTTCAATTATATGACATGTCTATCTGTAAACTCTGTTTCCATTTATAGGGGATGTGATCAACCTTGGTGACAGACAGCTCACTGTTATGCACATGCCCGGTCACTCCAGGGGCAGTATTTGCCTACATGACAAAGATCGAAAGATTCTCTTCAGTGGAGACGTCGTGTATGATGGATCACTGATTGACTGGCTCCCATATAGCAGGATAAGTGACTATGTTGGAACCTGTGAACGACTGATAGAATTAGTGGACAGAGGTCTGGTAGAGAAGGTGCTTCCTGGGCACTTTAATACCTTTGGTGCTGAAAGGCTTTTTCGATTGGCTTCCAACTATATTTCAAAAGCTGGGATATGTCACAGAATTTCTACTTTTGCCATGCGATCTCTTGCTAGCTTAGCTCTTCGTGTAACAAATTCTAGGACCTCACCCTAGTATCTATACTGATAACCTATTTTGATTAATTCTGTAAACTAGTCCAGTTCACTTTGTGTTGTTTGAATGATTGATAGTGAGCATTTCAAGAAGTGCTTTTATATTACTATTGTATATTAGAGAAAGAAAGATTGAGAATGAATAAGCCAAAAAAAAGAGAGAAGATTATAGTTTAAAGATTTTTTTTTCTTTCTTCCAAACAAGAAACCACTGAAATAGCTCGTAATTTGCCAAAGCTGCCATCTTTTCATATTTACCCTAGAAATTACATAGAAGTATTTGGGGAAGCAAGGAGGCATCATGTGGGAGGAAAAAGAACTGTCTTTGTCACCCATTTGTCTTATTTTATTCCTAGATGTCCTGGAAAAAAAGGCATATGTTAAAAAAGAAAGTTTTATGTTTATAATCCAAACATGGTATTTTTGGTATTTTATTTAAAGATGAAGGTTCTTGGGTTTAAAATACATTAGAATGCAAACATATAAGCTAGCATTTAGAATGATAGCTAAAACATTTCATTGTTATGGGTTGAAATTTTTATGCCTCATTTTATTTATTCATTCTTTGTGTAATAATAGTATACATTATGTGATGTGTAATTTTACTTATGCAAAGTACAATGAATTTTGTTTTATTGCAAAGCTTTAAACTGCAGACGTGCACAGTAAAAAGCTACTATATATATTGTTATTATGTAAGTGTAATATTTGCGATCATAAAAGTAAAATTTAAATGTCTGTAATCTAAAAATTGTCGAATTTCTCAAAAGGACACTGTCAGGCAAATTGAAAATATACACATTGAGAATAATTTTTTTATTATATCCTATTTTAATATTAACAGATATTATGAACAAAATTTTTCTTGTTAAAGAGCAACTTCAATATATGTGTCATATTTTATAGTATCAAAACAACTATAGGAATCTATTGCATTCTGATGTAAACCATTCTTTTACTTTACATAACATGCATCTGTATCATACAAGGCTTTTCAAATTGAATGCAAAATGTGCGTTAGATATGATTTAGAGTGAATTACCTTTTTATCCTGATTCACAACACCTACTCTTATTCAGTATTCTTTGTATGGAATGAAAAGAAGTCTACATTAGTAAAGACATAGAAAAGGTTATACGCCTGTTTAGTAAAATGTTTTGGTTTGGTGCTCTTAATAATAATTTATTAAAAACCTTTTGAAATATTTCATAAAGTTTTTTTAAACTGTTCTTTTCACTGCCTTTCTATTAATGACATGTCTAAAACCAAAATGAGGTAGCTTTGGAAATCCAATTTTTTTAGTATTAGGAAGGTCCATTAATTTTGATTTCTGGAAAAAATATGAATTTTTTTCTATCCTGCAGCCACCCAGGTTCTTTAGTTTTTACTCATTCAATACACATGCACACATCACATACATGCACATATATACAGTCACACAAACATACATACATACACAACAACACTGTGCTAAACACTGTGGAAGCTTAAAAAGTGAAAGAGACTACATTCTAGCTAGGTTGAAGACAAACATAAAACATGAACAATAAAATGAACAAGTTGGAGTTAATATAAATTTTACATGAGTGTAAGGGACATAAATGATGGGGTGTGAAGTTTGCTTAGGGAAAGGTTCTTGTAGGAGGTTGTTTTTGAGTTAGATTTTTTTAGTTAGATTTGGAAGGATGATGATTTGTTAGGTGGTCAAGGTTGGAAATAAAAAGACCTGAAAACAGGGATGTAAGCATTGCTGTCTAGAGTAGTCTATTTCTTATGAAAGTTTATTTCTAATTTTAGGAACCCCATATTTTCCAGACACCATGTATTTAGCATGAGAAAGATGGGGTTGTGATTGTGTATATAACAGTCATCCTTAATGACAAGCAAGCTGTACTGCTGCATACCACCAAATGAACCTTAACTTAAAATTGGAATGGATACCACCACAATTTGCTCAGAGAATATCATTGAAGTTTCTCTGTGATAGTCATTCAAGACAGTAGATCTGTTTCAAATGATAGTGCATCAAGAACATAGTTTTGGTTCATGGCAACTATGAGCAATCACTTAATGAGCCTTAAATATAGCCATTATTTTTATATCAGCACAAAAAAATACCAAAAGTCCTTAACCATTGACCATTTTATCATACTTTAGGATATGTTTTTTTAAATCAGGGTAGAGTAGGCACTAAGTTTTATTGGCAAATATTTAAACTTGCTGAAGGATTTCCTTATTTAATAAAACTACAATTTGTCAAAAACGCATAGATTTTTTTTTTTTTCACTTTTTCAAATCGTACCAGAAATGACTGTGATATTTTACTGTTATTTCAATGTGAATAAATTGGGGAAAGGATCAATCATTCATTGAGTGCCCATGCCAGTCATTTAAAATATGCATTATTTAACATAATCCTGGCCCCATGCTGAGAGATAATTGACTAACCTTACACAATACAACTTTGGACACAAAGCTAGTATTTGGACACAGGCCTGTCTGCCACCCAAACTGTGTTCTTTTTCTTATATCTGCACAATAGCATAAAATTGGCAAAGTGTATTTTTACTTTTCAAGATGCCATATGTGCCAAGAATGAATCATGTGATGTTAAAGCATACTTTAAAAGAAGTTTAAAAATATATATTTTCACCCTGACAGTGACCCTTGTAATTTGTGATTTTTGGAGATATTAATATGTAGGTATAATTCTAAGTTGTCAAAATGTAAAACATTTAGAAATAATTTTCGTTGTTTATATTGTTAATACTGAATCTTGGAAAGTTCATTTTCCTTACTTGATGTTTCCTTTTAACTAAAAAGTTTAAAACAAACAAAAACCTTGTGTGTTATCCTGATACAGTTAAATAAAGTTATGTACGTTTGTTCTTCTGTGGCTAGTAATATGAATGTGACATGCACAAATTGTCTTATGATTTTCAAAAAAGTGTAAGTAAACATTTGTGTAATAAATATTAAAGTGGGCATTTTAATTCAGTCTGTAATTGACATTTTTTATAAAGTTAGCAAATTTCCACTCAGTTTCTTGCAAGGATATGTCCTATATGAAGTACAGTTTTGAAAAGCTTGTGATAAATAAGATGTCAGATTGGTAGGAAAGAATAGTGAACCCAGAAACAGAAAAATACCCATATAAACCCTTCCGTAGTTAATACTGCATTCCAAATCAATATCAACTGTTCAATAAATATTCCAATGTTCCAGTTTTTAATGTTGGAACAAAGGTTCCTACCATCATAAAAATAAATTCCAAATGGATTAAAAACATGAATGTGAAAATCAGAACCACACATGAATTGGAAGAAAATTTAAGAGATCATATTTAAGCCTTTAGGATAAGGAAGATCTGCTTTATAAAGAAACAAGCAGCAAAATTGTATCAAAAGTTAGAATGTCTGTAAAACTGTTGTCATAGCTCCCTTGTCCCTGGAGCCATGTTCCAGGCTAGATGTCTCATGAGAAGGAATTCAAGGATGAGACAAGCAGGTATAAGCAAGTGAGAAAAGTTTACTGAAGAGAAAGAAAGTACACACTCAAAAAGTGAGCATGGGCATGCTCAAAGGAGAGACACAACCCAGGCTGTTTGGCACATGGGTTTTTATTAAAGGGAGGTGGGGTTTGAGATGTGGGTACATTGTGGTTTGTTAGCAAACATGCAAATTAAGGATTGTTTATGAGCTATTGTGATAGGCTATCTAGACATTCAAATTAAGGATTATAAGTGGGTTATTGTGATAGGCTGTACATACATTCAAATTAAGAACTGTAAGTTAGCCTGTCAAGCCTCTGACCTAATCCGGCAGGCTGTTTCCCCCCTGCACTGGGCCCTAGAGATGCCCCAGGGTCTGCAAGATATTTTCCTATATCCAGCCTGCCTCACAACCCGATGCTGTGAAGATAGTTTAAAAAAGAAAGATTAAAAGAAAATATTCACAATATATATAACAAAAAAAAATTAGGAAATATAAAGAATGCCAACAAATCAATAAGAAAAAGATTACCCATTAGAAAAATGGGTAAATCATATAAAGAGGTTATTTGTGGAAGAGGAAATAGAAAGGACCAATAAGTGCAAAATAATGCTGACCCTCACTTACCACGTTTTATACTAACCAGAGTGGGAAATTTTGATAGTAACAAGTGTTGACAAGGATAAAGGGGAAATGAATGTTTTCATGCTGTACTGCTAGGAGTGTAAAGTAGTCCAGCTATTTGGGAGAGCAATTTGGGAGCATGACTTGACATTTTCTGATTTTTGAGTTAAGAATAGGTTGAGCACACACCTTGGCCTCTGCTCCTTTCTGAAACTCTTACTAAAATGACAGTTTAGGACTCTTTAGAAGGCATAAACTCGAACAAGAAAGGTAACGGAGAAAACAGCAACAACATTTTGGGCACTGGAGAACTTATGGATGAATGAAAACCGATTTGGCAAAGCCAGGAAAGCTAAAAACTAGGCTAGAAATAGAGAAAGCCAAGAAGCAATCTTATTACAGAGCTAAATATGCCTCAGAGTGGGTGTGAATGTCTTTAATTCAAGTATGTTTGACAGACCACCAAATCCCTCTCTATACTGCTAAGCAGTTTCCCCACATTAGGAAAGATTGGAGACTAAATGGGATTTACCATGAATTTAAGCGATTAGTAGCTTCAGGTCCCTGCATTGGCATGGGCCCCTTCTTATGCTCCTGGAGTGGTCAGAACAGTGTATTTGTTTTGTTTTGTTTTTTAAATAGGGTTTTAAAAATTCTTTTTTTTTTTTAAGAAAGCCCCAATAATCAGGCCCCACAAAATTGGGATCTACTTTGACTAGAGGATTATTATGTGGAGAGGGTAAAACAGGATCTCTATTCAGAGGAAGTAAGACCTTAATAAGCATGGGGGTCCTCTATTGAAAACAGAGATATTTAGCAAAAGCTTACACACTAGTTGAGAGTTTGTATATTTAATGTTCAGGCCCCTGGTTCCCTCCAACCTAGCTAAACGATTTCTCTCAGTTAGGATTATACCCTCCAGGCAGGAGACTGTAAGAGCCTTTTCTCAGGAATTTGACCCCAAGAGAAAAGATCTAATGATACTTGATCTGAGGTCCCCAAGAAAAATGAGACCACCCTACTATACAGCCACAATTGCTGAACCTCCACTTCCTGCAGCCCCCACCCCCCACCCACAAACACATACCCCAAAACCCAGCATCTTGTGGAAAACCAAAAGAATGAATGTAAATCAGTGGGAAAATCATTAAAAGCAGTAAGCATTTAACAAACTAGTACAATTTAAAATCACCGTTAAAAATCTCTAATCTGCATTTATACAAACAAAAATGAGTTCCAAAATATAATTTATAATACACAACACTATGGATTTATAAAAATATTTTTAAAATACATACACACAAACATAAATGTTCAAATTTTATATAAGGACAACTAAAACACTTCTGAAGATACAATGGTAGACTAGAAAAAATGAAAAAAATACCATATTCTTAGGTAGGAATATCAGGAGGAATTCTCTTATGTTTCTGCACATCTTGCAAACAGAAGCACTGACTGTCTTTATTTCACTACCTTTTCAAGGATTTTTTAAAATTATTTTTTAAATTATTGAGGTATAATTTACATACCATAAATATCTAACTGGGAAGAGGGGAGAGGATCAGGACTTGGGAGAGGAATAATCCAGAGGAATTTTAGCAATGTTCATAATGATTTAATATTTACAAAGATAATTGTAAACTCATTGAACAGTTAAACATTGCATTGGTCAGGGTTTTCCAGAGAAACAGAACCAACAGGATATAAGATTTATTATAAGAAATCAGCTAACGCAATCATGGAGGCTTGCAAGTCCAAACTCTTTAGGGCAGGCTGCAAGCTGGAAACTCCAATAGAGATGAGACCGAAGTCCTTAGTCTGAATTCCTCAGACTGTCTGGAAATTCTGGCAAGACCCAATACTGAACTGAGTCTGAATTCTTCTGAGCTCTGAAATCCTCAGTTTGGGCTTTTAAGACCTCCAATTGTTGGATGAGGAGACTCCCCACATTGCTGAGGTCAACTGCTTTTGTTGATCAGAGATGCAGTCCACTAATATATATGCCTATCCCATCTCAAAATGACCCTCACAAGCAGGCCAGTGCTTGAGCAAACAACTGGACACCATAATCTAGTCAAGTTGACACACAAAAGTAATTATCATAAACATCAATAAAAATAAATGGTAGATCTTTGCTATGCATGCCCAATTTTTGCTTTCAGTTTATGTCAATATTTTTTGGAAGCCTACTGTGTGTTAGACCTCAGGAGAGGGATCCTGAATGTAAAATATACTCCTACAAAGATCTGAGCAAAGTAGGTACTCAATAAATATTTTTACATGTTTGAGGCCAACAGTGACTAAATGGAACAGAGGAGAGGCAAGTATAGCATGAATTGATAAGGGAAATTGTATTGTTATTTGTTCAAAATATTGTTGATGTTGTTTTAATGTTCTATTTTCTAGATATATAAGGAAACCCGTTTTCTTTCTTCTTAAGCTGTCTTTAGACCCCAGCAATTCAATAGACTGTGCCTTTGTAAAATGAAACAAAACATCCTGAAACAATATCTGATTATCACTACCCCACCCCAAAATTCAGAAACTCTTATTGAGTCTCCTTTTTTTCATGGTATTACAGGTATTTGCATAGGATCAGTAAGAATTTGTCCTCCTTTTTGCCAGATAATAATTGGAAAAATCACTTATGCAACCAAGGCTTTGCCTAGAAAGTCACATTTGAGAATGAAACTTATTTAAAACAGATATTACAAGCCTCTTTTAAGGAACTGAGATTGATCTTACAGAGCCATTGCCTACAGAGTCCTCCCAGAAAAGCTGCTCCATACTTGACTTACATGAACTACACTTACAGTAGGTAAAGAATCTCACTTCCTGGCATGCTAGGAACATTAGGATATTTTGGAGACCTTAAGAAGTGAGGAATTTACCCAAATTTAAGGTATTGTCCATGAAACTGGCTGTGGAGAGTTTTTTGGGTTTCCTAGCTAGTGGATAGGAAATATTAGAGGCAATTAAGTTTCTTATGAACATTTTTTGACAGAAATTTATTTACTAATTGTTCAATCTTATATGGATCTATATTTTGCAAAGCAAACTTTTTAAAAAGCCTATATGATAATTCATTCTCTTGCTGCACCTATGCAAATAATCAGAACAAACCTACTGAGACTTGCCTTATTTTGATATCAAGAAAAAAATATTCCTTTGAGTTTATTTTGATCAAAAGAGGGGAGAGTAAAAGAATCAGCAAACTAAAAGACAGAACAATTGAAATTTCACAGATAGAAGAACAGATGGAGAAAAGAATTGGAAAAATTGAGCAGGGTCTCAGGGAATTGAATGACAGCATGATGTGCACAAACATACATATCATGGGTGTCCCAGAAGGAGAAGGAGAAGTTAAGGCAAAAGGAGCAGAAAGAATACTTGAGGAAATAATAACTGAAAATGTCTCAACTATTATGAAAGGCATAAACATAAATGTCCAGGAAGTACAAATTATTTCAAACAGAATAAATCTTAATGACCCTACTTTGAGACACATACTAATCAGAATGTCAAATACCAAATATAAAGAGAGAATCCTGAAAGCAGCAAGGGAAAAGCAATTCATCACAAACAAGGAAACTGCATAAATTTAAGTTCCAATTTCTCATTAGAAACCATGCAGGTGAGAAGGCAGTGGTATGATATATTTAAGGTACCAAAAGAGAAAAACTGCCAGCCAAGACTTTTGTATCCAGCAAAACTGTCCTTCAAAAATGTGGGAGAGTTTAAAATATTCACAAATAAATAGAAACCAAGAGAGTTCATTAATAAGAGACCTTTACTACAAGCAGTACTAAAGGGAGTTCTGCAGGCTGAAAAAGATGAGAGAGAAAGGCTTCAGGAAACCGTAGAAATTAACATTATCAATAAGGGTAACTAAAAGGGTAAAAAGACAAAAATCAGATATGATATATAAAAAAATGGATAAAATGGTTGAAGTACAGCCTTTTTAGAAATTAACATTACCAATAAGGGTAATTAAAGGGTAAAAAGAAAGACAAAAATCAGGCATGATATATAAAAAAAAAATGGATAAAATGGTTGAAGTACTGCCTTCACAGTAATAACAATGACTGTTAGCGAATTAAACTCCCCAGTCAAAAGACACAGTTTGGCAGATGGATTTAAAAAAATATATGATCCATCTATATGTTACCTACAAGGGACTCACCTTAAACCCAAGGATACAAATATATTGAAAGTGAAAAACTAGAAAAAAGATTTTCCACTCAAATAGTAACAAAAAAAGAGAGCTGGGGTAGTTATGCTAATGTCAGACAAAATAAACTTGAAATGAACAACTGTTATAAGAGACAAAGAAGGACACTATATTAATAAAAGGGGCAACCCACCAAGAAGAAATAACAATCATAAATATATATGCACCTAACCAGGATGCCTCAATATATATGAGGCAAAACTGGCAAAAACTAAAGGGAGAAATAGGCATCTCTATAATAATAGTTGAAGACTTCAATGCACCACTGTCATCAAAGGATAGAACATCTAGACAGAGGATCATTAAAGAAAAAGAGAACTTGAATAGTATGACAAATGAACTAGACCTAACAGACATATAAAGAGCACTGCAGCCCAAAACAGCAGGATATACATTCTTCTGAAATGCTTATGGATCATTCTCCAAGATAGACCACATGTTGAGTCACAAAATAGGTCTCAATAAATTTAAAAGATTGAAATAATGCACAGCACTTTCTCTGACCATAATGGAATGAGCTGGACATCAGAAACAGGCAGAGAACTGGAAAGTTCACAAATATATGAAGGTCAAACAACACACTCTTAAACAATCAGTGGGTTAAAGAATAAATTGCAAGAGAAATCAGTAAACAGCTCAAAACAAATGAAAGCGAGAACACAACATATGAAAACATATGGGATGCAGAGAAGGCAGTGCTGAGAGAGAAATGTATAGCCCTAAATGCCTGCATTAAAAAAGAAGGAGCTACAGTAAAAGCCCTAACTGCACACCTGGAAGAACTAGAAAAAGAAATCAAATTAACCCTAAAGCAAGCAGTAGGAAAGAAATAAGAATTAGAGCATAAATAAATAAAATTGAGAACAATATAACAATAGAGAGAATTAATAAAACCAAAAGTTGGTTCTTTGAGAGATCAATAAAATTGGTAAGCCCTTAGCCAGACTGACAGAAAAAGAGAAAGATGAAAATAAATAAAATCAGAAATGAGAGACAGGACATTACTAGTGACCTCACAGAAATAAAAAGGATCATAAGAGATGCTATGAACAACTGTATGCCAACAAATTAGATAAGCTAGAGGAAAAAGCAAATTCCTAGAAACACATGAACAACCTATGCTGACCCTAGAAGGAATAGAAACCCTAGACAGAACAATAAGAAGTAAAGAAATTGAATCACTCATAAAACACCTCCCAAAAAAGAAAAGTCCAGGAACAGATAGATGGCTTCGCAGTTGAATTCGACGAATCATTCCAAGAAAAATGAATACTAATCCTGCTCCAACTCTTCCAAAAAAATGAAGAGGAGGGAATGATATCTAACTCATTGTCCAAAGCCAATGTTACCCTAATACCAATGCAAAATAAAGATACTACAAGGAAATAAAATTACAGACCAATTTCTCTAATGAATATAGATGCAAAAATCCTCAACAAAATATTTTCAAATCAAATACAACAGCATATTAAAAGAATTATACAACATGATCAAGTGGGTTTTATCCCAGGTATGCAAGGGTAGTTCAACACAAGAAAATCAATTAATGTAATGCACCATGTTAACAAATTTGAGGTAGAAAAAACCACATGATCATCTTGATTGATGCAGAAAAGACATTTGACAAAAATTCCACATCAGTTCTCGATATAAACACATTGAAAGATAGGAATAGAAGGAAATGTCTTCAACATGATAAAGGGAGTATTAGAAAAACCAACAGCTAACATTGTACTCAATGGTGAAACACTGAAAGATCTGGAGCAAGACAAGTATGCCCACTGTCACCACTGTTATTCAGCAGCTAGCTAGAAGAAATAGCTAGATCAATTAGTCAAGAAAAAGAAATAAAAGGCATCCAAATTGAAAGGGAAGAAGTAAAACTTTCACTCTATAGATGACATGATTCTATATTTATAAATTTCCAAAAAATCTTCATCAAAGTTACTGGAGCTAAGAAACAAGTTCAGCAAAATGATAGGGTACAAAATCAACATGCAAAATCAGTAGTGTTTCTTTACACTAGTAATGAGCAATCTGGGGAGGAAATCAAGAAAAAAAATCCATTTACAATAGCAACAAAAAGAATCAAATACTTAAGAATAAATCTAGTCAAGGATGTAAAGGATTGTACACAGAAAACTACAAAACATTGCTAAAAGAAATCAAAGAAGAAGTAAACAAATGGAAGTATATTCCAGGTGCATGCATTGGAAAACTAAATATTGTTAAGATGTCAATTCCACCCAAATCAATTTACAGATTCAAGGCAATTCCAATCAAAATTCCAGCAGCTTACTTTGAAGAAATGAAAAAGCCAATGATCAAATTTATTTGGAAGGGTAAGGGGCTCCAAATAGCCAAAAACATCTTGAAAAAGAAGAATGAAGTTGGAGGACTCACACTTCCTGACTTTAAAGCCTACTACAAAGCTACAGTGGTCAAAATAGCATGGTACTGGCATAAAGATAGATGTATTCACCAATGGAATTGAACTGAGAATTCAGAAATAGACCCACACTTCTGTGGCCAGTTGATATGTGACAAGGCTGCCCAGTCCACTTGACTGAGACAATAGTTTCTTCAACAAATGGTGCTGGGAGAACTGGATAGCCATATCTGAATGAAGGAGGACCTCTATCTTGCACCATATACAAAAATTACCTCAAAATGGATCAAACACCTAATTATAAGAGCCAGGACCATGAAATTCCTAGAAGAAAATGTAGGGTGTAGGCAATGATTTCTTAGACTTTACAACCAAAGCAAAAGCAATGAAAGAAAAATAGACAAGTGGGACCTCATCAAAATTTAAAACTTTTGTGCTTCAAAGGACTTTGTCAAGAAAGTGAAAAGGCAGCCTACTTAATAGGAAAAATATTTGGAAACCACATATCTTATAAGGGTTTAACATCCAGAATATATAAAGAAATCCTACAACTTAATAAAAAGACAACCCAATTTAAAAAATGGACAAAAGACTTGAATAGACTTTTTCCAATGAGGAAACACAAATGGCTAAAAAGTACATGAAAAGATGCTTAACATCCCCAGCTATTAGGGGAATGCAAATCAAAACCACAGTGAGATATTATTTCATGCCTACTAGAATGGCCACTATTAAAAAAAAAGAAAAAGAAGAAAACTACAAGTGTTGGAGAGGATGTAAAGAAAAAATAGAAACACTTCTGGAGGGAATGTAAAATGGTACAGTCGATGTGGAAGACAGTTTGGTGGTTCCTCAGAAAGTTAGGTATAGAATTGCCATATGATCTGGCAATACCACAACTAGAAGAACTGAAAGCAGAGACTTGAACAGATAATTGAACACTGATGTTTATAGCAGCATTATTCACAATTGTCAAGAGATGGAAGCAACACAAGTGCTCATCAACTGATGAATACATAAATAAAATGTGGTATATACATATAACTGAATATTATCCAGTATTTAAAAGCAATGAAATTCTGGTTCATGTGACATCATGGATGAACCTTGAAGACATTCTGTGAGCAAAACAGACCAGACAAAAAAGGACATATATTATATGATCTCACTGATATGAACTAATTATAAGAAAACTCATAGATTTAGAAGCTAGAATATAGGTTACAAGGAGATCGAATTGTGGTAGAGAATGGCTGATGCTGAATTTGTGTAGAATTTCTAATTAGGTTGATTGCAAATGTTTGGAAATGGATAGTGGTGATGGAAGCACTTTATTGTGAGTGTAATTATCAGCTCTGAATTATGTGTGTGAATGTGGTTAAAAGGGGAAGTTTGGTATTGTGTTTGTTATTAGAAGGAAAGTTAGAAGATAAAACATGAACTGTGTAACACAGTGAACCCTGTTGTGGATGATGACTATAGTTAATAGTGCAAATATAAGAATGTTCTTTCATGAATTATAATGAATATACATCACTATTACAAGGTGTTAATAATAGAGTGAGATAGGGGAAAAATACACTTAATGCAAACTATAGACTATAGTTAAAAGTAACATTCTAATATTCTTTCATTAATTTTAACAAAAGTACCATGCCAATACAAAGTGTTAACAATAGGGGGATTTATGGGGATGTTGCTTTTTTAATTGACTTTTATCTAAACCTACAACTTCTCTAATTAAAAAATACATAATAATAAAAAAGACAACATTATGCTAAGTGAAAGAAACAAGACACAAAGTACTGCATATGGTATGATTCCATTTGTATAAAATATAAATAAATCTATAGAGACAGAATCAGATTAGTAGTTATGTAGGGCTGGGGAAGGAGAGTAGGATTGAGAGGTGACTGCTAAGGGGAATGGGGTTTTTCTTTTTGGAGTAATGAAAATGTTCTAAAAGTGATTGTGGTGATGAATGCACAACTCTGTGATTATACTGAAAACCATTGATTGCATTCTTTGGATAGATTGTATGGTATGTGAATATATCTCAATAAAACTGCTTTTAAAAACGGGATTATAGGGAAAATATGCTTCAGTGGAAAAACATGTATTATTTAGCACATTCTCATGTGTTAACTGGATTTATAGGTTTCTGTACTTTTTATTGCTTTTGAGCTATTTTACCACTCTGCAAGTGGTAGTTAGATTATAGCAATGCATATAATTCTTGTCTATAGATATGTAAATAAATTCTGACAGAGGGACAGTAGGATGCTCCTTCTTCCAAAACAGCCAGTTTTGTGTCCCTCTGCAAATTCATTCCAATATTTCTGCTCTTTGATTTTTCCTTTGAACTCATTGTAACATCTTCCTGACTCCCTCATTAAGAATTAGTTAAATAAAATATTTGATACATGTTCATTTTGTATCTATATAAGTCATGATTTTACTTTTTCTGAAAATTATCTTTTAACATGATTCATTTCTTATTGGCCCTCTTATATAGGCAGCACTTTTTTTTTTTTTACAGCACTATCATATGCCCAACACTGTTTTGTTTTATATATATTAACATACATCTTTGTTCTTACAACAAAGAACTATAAAGCATGTACAATTAATACCTTGCCTACCCCTACTCCTTTTTTTTTTTTTTTTTCGGTAAATGGGGAACCTGAGACACAGAAGTCACAGACGTATGAACCAGGTTTAAAATCCAGGCAGTTTCAATAAGCACATGAAAAGATGCTCAGTATCATTAGCCATTAAAGAAATATAAATCAAAATCACAATGATATACCATTTTACACCAATTATAATGGCTACTATTAAAAAAATTACAAGTGTTAGAGAGGATGTGGAGAAACAGGAACACTCATTCATTACTCGTGGCCTGTAAAATGGTGCAGCTGCTGTGGAAGATAATTTGCAGTTCCTCAGAAAGTTAGATATAGAATTACCATATGACCCAGTGTTCTAGTTTGCTATTGCTGCCGGAATGCAGAACACCAGAGATGGACTGGCTTTTATAAAAAGGGGTTTATCTGGTTACGCAGTTACAGTCTTAAGGCCATAAAGTGTCCAATGTAACACATCATCAATTGGGTACCTTCACTGGAGGATGGCCAATGGTGTCTGGAAAACCTCTGTTAGCTGGGAAGGCACGTGGCTGGCGTCTGCTCCAAAGTTCTGGTTTCAAAATGGCTTTCTCCCAGGATGTTCCTCTCTAGGCTGCGGTTCCTCCAAAATGTCACTCTTAGATGCTTTTGGGTTATTTGTTCTCTCTTAGCATCTCCAGAGCAAGAGTCTGCTTTCAACAGCCATCTTCAAACCGTCTCTCATCAGCTGCTCCTGTGCTTACTTCAAAGTGTCCCTCTTGGCTATAGCTCCTCTTCAAAATGTCACTCACAGCTGCACTGAGTTCCTTCTGTTCGTCAGCTCATTTATATGGCTCCATGGATCAAGGCCCACACTGAATGGGCAGGCCAACAACTCCATGGAAATTACCGAGTCATCACCCACAGTTGTGTGGGGCACATTCCATGGAAACACTCAAAGAATTGCAATCTAATTAACACTGATAGGTCTGCCCACACAAGATTACATCAAAGATAATGGTGTTTGGGGGGACATAATACATTCAAACCGGCACACCCAGCAATCCCACTTCTAGGAATATACCCAAAAGAACTGAAAGCAGAGACTGGAAGATATATTTTCACACTGTTGTTCATAGTGGCATTTTTCACAGTTGCCAAAAGATGGAAGCAAACCTGGTGTTCATCAACTGATGAATGGACAAACAAAAGGTGGTATATACACACATTGAAATATTATCCAGCCATTAAAAGGAATGAAGTTCTGATATATGCAATGGCATGGATGAACCTTGAAGACATCATGTTGCATGAAATAAGCCAGACACAAAAGAACAAGTATTGTATGATCTCACTGATATGAAATAATTTGAACAAACAAACACATACATAGAGTTAGAATCTAGAGTTTGGGTTACCAGGAGCCAGGTTGAGTATAGGGAAAGGAAGTTAAAGCTTAAGTTGTACAAAGTTGATTATAAAGTTCTGGTAGTGATGGTTGCACAATATTGTGTATGTAATGAATAGCACTAAATTACATATTGTGGTTAAAAGGGGAAATTTTAGGTCATATATATATTACTAGAATAAAAATTTTTAAAAATACATATGATTGTACAACACAGTGAAGTCTATTGTAGTAAATGGATTATAGTCAATTATACAGTTATAGTTAATATTATGGTTATAAAAATGTTCTTTCATGAATTGTAACAAATAAACCAAATTACTAGGGTGGTATATGAGAATCTGTATTGTTTATTTTAAGAATGACTTTTCTGTAAACCTACAACTTCTCTAATATAAAAAAGAATATGCAAATTCATAGAGTAAAATATTAGAATATAGGTTACCATGGGAGAGGGTAGGGAATGATGATTTAATATTTAACTGGTACAGAATTTCTGTTTTTGGTCATGGAAAAGTTATGGTCATGGATAGCGGTGATGGTGGCACAACATTTGTGAATGTCTTTAGCACCACTGAATTGTATACTTGAGAGTGGTTAAAATGAAAAATGCTGGGTTGTGTGTATATGTTACCAGAATAAAAATTTTAAAACCCCATAGAATTGTACAATACAAAGAGTGAACCCTAACATAAACTATGGACTATCATTAATAATAGAATTATAATAATTATTGATTTATCAACTGTAACAAGGTAACACACTAATGCAAAATGTTAAATTGGAACATTGTGTGTGGGTATGTGGGAAGGGGAGGGATGTGGTGATATGGAGCTATGTACCTCAGGAAAAACATTTATTCAACCCATTTTTATGAGTGGGAACCCATTGTAAATAGGACCGTTAAATGAGGTTACTTCAGTGATGGTGTGGCCCAATTAAATCAGGATGCTCTTAATCATGTTACTGGAGTCCTTTATACATAGAATGAGAATCAGACACACAGAGAGAAAGCCACAGGTATAAACCGGAAGTCAGTGAAGCCCAGCAAGGCCAGTAGAGGCTGCCATGTGTATTGACATATGACAAAAAAGCCGAGGACCAAGGATCACCAGCAGCCAGGCCCAGAACACCACAGTCATCTATGTGAATGCATTACCTTGATGATAGCTTGATTTTAAACTTCTGCTAGCCTCACAATCATGAGCCAATAAATTCCCAGTGTTTAAGCCAACCCATTGCATGGTATTTATTTTAGCAGCCAGGAAACTAAAACAGGGGTACATGGGAACTCTATACTTTCTGCATAATTTTTCTATAAACTTAAATCTGCTCTTAAAATTTTTTTTTCAAAAAAAACAATCTTCAGTAAAGAAATTTAAAAATAAAAAAGGAATGAAGTTCTGATAGATGTTACAACTTGGATGCACTTTGAAAAAAAAAAAAAAAACAGGACAGTTTAACTCCAGATCAATGTTCTTAACCACTATTTGTGCTTGTGATAAAAAAAAAAAAAAGGCTTTAGCTTTGAAGACTAATACTGAGTCCCCTGAGACAGAGATTTGCCAAGGTAAGTCAAGAATTTAGCATCTAGTTTTGATTTGGCTTCCCTTGGAGCTTGCTTGAGTAATTAGGAAAAATGTGCTGGTTTTCATAATGAAGCAGTTTAGACATAGGAAAATATCTTGCAAGCTCTGAGGCACCTCTGGACTCAGTCCAGGGAAGGGGGTGCATCTGGTGAGAAGTCAGGCTCCTGAAACCGGAGGAGGTAGAACAAAGATACACTGTTCAACCACGTGGCATGGACTAATCACAATAAACCGTCTATAGTCCTTTGTTTGCATGTTTATTCAGCCTATTGCAATAGCTTACTTACAAACCTTGGGTTGCATGTTTATTAACCAATGACAAGAATGTATAGACAACCAATCACAATAGCCTACTTACACTACTTAATTAGAATGATTACTACCAATCACCATGTGCCAACATCTCAAACCCCACCTCTCTTTCATTTAATAAAAAGCCCTTGTGCCCAACCACGTGTGCCGTGTTCACCTCTTACAGCATGTGCTTTCACCTTCCTCAATAAATTTTTCTCACTTGCTTATACCTACTTGCCTCATCTTGAATTTCTTCTTGGGAGGAGAGGGCAAGCCTGGAACGGAGCTCCAGTAACATCTTTCTGGGCGAAAGGGAGCTTGGCTGCAAAAACACCAACATTTCCAGTTATACTGGAAAACATAAGACAGTGATAGTTAAGAATTTGGCATTCTTGTCCCCTACCCATCCACCTCCAGCCTCATCCAGTGAGTGTCTTATGAACTTTATTTCATGTGATCACTGGAAGCTTGACACGCTCTGGGCACTGATAAGAATGGGCCTCTGGGCTTTCAAGCTAAGAAGAGGTTCCCCTAACCTGTTGCCCTTGTGTGACCCTTCTTCACATCACCCTTTTGAGCTTGCACTACTCTTTCTTGACTGATTTTTCTATAATAGTTGATAAAGATGAAGGTTCTATATTATCAATAAAAGATGAAATTATGTTCAATAAACTTCTTAGGAAAATAGGAAGCTTATAACACAATTTAGGACAATTTGCCCCCCAAATGTTTAAAGTCGTTTTTCAAACTTAAAGAAAGGATTATCCACCTCTCCAGAAAGCTGCCACCCAGAATGCTTTATTTCCCAAGGTGGCCAGTAGCTTATTAAATTAAATTCTGCTGTTCTTTGCCCTGGAGCACACTTATGACACATAAGGGTTCTTTAAAGCCATGTGAAGTACCTCATCAAATTTTGAATTCTGTAGTTATTGTAAAGATGACTGCCTCTCTTTCTCAGGTAATCCCAGGTAAATTCCAAAGTCAATTACAAGTATGCCATAAACTCTATAGTTAAGGCAAACCATTCCAGACATCCTCCAAATATTTTTGTGAAGCAGATAGAGATGTGTTTGGGTAATGTTCTGGTTTGCTAATGCTGCCTGTTATGCAAAAACAACAGAAATGGATTGGCTTTTTTTTTTTTTTTGAAATTTAAAAATGTAATCCAGTTCATTGTATGTATGTTTGGGGAATGTGTTCAACATATAATATATATGTGATACATATACTTCGCTTTCAATTTTTTCCAGCTGGTATCAACACAAACTCAATGAGTGAGATTTTTAAAACCCTATGGGATGAGCACAGATAACTCAGGAAAAGCAAGAGGTGATTCTTGCCTTCCCCTCTCCCTTAAAACTATATCGCCTAACAACCAAGTAAAAATGTCTTTTATATTTTAAGGGGAAAGCAGATTATTAAAAAGCATTAAAATTGATTTTTTGAACCTGTGTTCAGCTGATATGTTACATATTTAAATGCTTAGAAAATGTTCGCTTTCTTTTTCTTTACAGAATTGATCTTAATGGAACCATTTCTTTTCTCACACATGAATTTTTGTAACTGTTTTTTTGGCCTTGGGTTTTATAAAAGTGTACCATTTTCACCCACAGCTTAAGACAGCTCTGATGTTCTCTGTACAATATACTGTAAGTAATGTTAGCTGTTTAAAGCTGGAGATCAGATTGTGCACAATAACATATATAGTATTGATTACATAAACACCACGGGAAATGGGGCGACTGGCCCCTTCTGTGTACAAATTTCAGAGTGCTAGCTGCATGCCTGTTTAGAATGTTAATTACTCTTAACTAGGCAGAGATGAAATTACTTCTTTAGTGATTGTGACTTTCTTTTTTTTAATCACATTTTTAAAAATTGTGATTGTTCACATATCATACAATTATCCAAAGATCCGAAGTGTACAATCAATTGTCCCTGGTACCATCATACAGCTGTGCATCCATCACCAGAATTAGTTGTTTTTTCAATTTTTAGAACATTTGCATTACTCCAGAAAAGAAATAAAGACAAAAAAAAAAAAAAAAAAAGACACTCAAATCCTCCCATATCCCTAACCATCCCCCATCCATTGATGACTCATAATACTGGTACAGTACATTAGTTACTGTTTATGAAAGAATGTTAAAATACTACTAACTGTAGTATACAGTTTGCAATAGCTATATATTTTTTTCCTATATGCCCCTCTATTATTAACTTCTAGTTGTAATGTCATACATTTGTTCTGGTTCATGAAAGAGATTTCTAATATTTGTACAGTTAATCACAGACATTGCCCACCACAGGATTCAGTTTTCAGTTTTATACATTCCCATCTTTTAACCTTTCCTTCTGGTGACATACATGACTCTAAGCTTCCCCTTTCTACTACATTCACACACCATTCAGCACTGGTTAGTTAGTTATTCTCACAATGTGCTACCATCACCTCTGTTCATTTCCAAACATTTAAGTTCAACCTAGTTGAACATTCTGCTCATAATAAGCAACCGCTCCCCATTCTTTAGCCTCATTCTATATCCTGGTAACTTATATTTCATGTCCATGAGCTTACATATTATAATTAGTTAATTAGTTCATATCAGTGAGACCCTGCAATATTTGTCCTTATGTGTCTGGCTTATTTCACTCAGCATATTGCCTTCAAGGTTTCTTCATCAACTCATTTTTTTTAAGATGGTTTTGTTCACACCCAATACATTCCATCCTAAGTAAACAATTGACGGTTCCCTGTATAGTCACATATTTATGTGTTCACCACCCTCACACTATCTATATAAGGATGTCTCCATTTCTTTCACAAAGCAGGAGGAAGAGTCAAAGAAAGTAGAGAGGCAAAAGAAACAGAAAAAAAAAAAAAAAAAAAAGACAGCTAGGAAGCAGCTAAAGGAAAGATAATCTTAAACTAAAGTAGAATAAAGAGTCAGCCAACATTACAAATGCCAAGAGTCCCATACCCCTCCCTTATGCCCCCCTCTTATGGGCATTTAGCCTTGGTATATTGCTTTTGTTACATTAAAGGAAGCATAATACAATGTTTCTGTTAATTATAGTCTCTAGTTTACATTGATTGTATTTTCCCCCCAATACCCCCCTATTTTTAACACCTTGCAATGTTGACATTCATTTGCTCTCCCTCATGTAAAAACATATTTGTACCTTTTATTACAACCATTGAGCATCTTAGGTTTCCCTGAGTTACACAGTCCCAGTCTTTATTGTTAGTCTTTTGTTCTGGTGTCCCACATGGTCCCAGCCTTCCTCTTTCAACCATATTCACAGTCATCTTTGTTCAGTGTACTTACATTGCTATGCCACTATCTCCCAAAATTGTTTTCCAAACCTCTCACTCCTGTCTTTTCCTTTCTGTCTGCAGTGCTTCCTTTAGTGCTTCCTGTAGAGCAAGTATCTTGTTCACAAACTCTGTCATTGTCTGTTTGTCAGAGAATATTTTAAGCTTTCCCTCATATCTGAAGGATAGTTTTGCCAGATATAGGATTCTTGGTTGGTGGTTTTTCTCTTTCAGTATCTTAAATATATCACCCCACTTCCTTCTTGCCTGCATGGTTTCTATTGAGAAATCCACACATAGTCTTATCAAGCTTCCTTTGTATGTGATAGATCATTTCTTTCTTGCTGCTTTCAGGATTCTCTTTGTTTTTGATGTTTGATAATCTGATTATTAAGTGTCTTGGTGTAGGCCTATTCAGATCTATTCTGTTTGGGGTACGCTGTGCTTCTTGGATGTGTAATTTTATATCTTTCATAAAAGATGGGAAATTTTCATTGATTATTTCCTTTATTATTAATTCTGCCCCTTTTCCCTTCTCTTCTTCTTCTGGGACACCAATGACACATAAATTCTTGCTTTTTGTTTTGTCTTTAAGTTCCTGGAGATGTTGCTCGTATTTTTCCATTCTTTTCTCTATCTGTTCTCTTGTGTGTAGGCTTTCAGTTGCCTTGTTCTCCAGTTCCTGAGTGTTTTCTTCTGCCTCTTGAGATCTGCTGTTGTATGTTTCCAGTGTGTCTTTCATCTCTTGTGTTGTACCTTTCATTTCCATAGATTCTGCCAGTTGGTTTTTTGAACTTGCAATTTCTACCTTATGTACATCCTGTATTTTCATTATACGGTTCATCTCTTTTGCCATATCTTCCCTAAACTTTTTGATTTCACTTATGATTACTTGTTTCAATTCCTGCATCACAGTTGAAGTGCAAGTTTGTTCCCCTGACCAGGCCATAACCTCATTTTTCTGGGTGTAGGTTGTAGTTTTCTTTTGTGTAGGCATGGTTTCCTTGGTTACTCCAATCAGGCCTCCCCAGGCCAGAATGGGCTAAGATCCCAGAAGGAATAAATATTCAGTATCCGGTTTCCCTGAGAGTGTGTCTTAGAAAATTGGTACACCCTCTGATGCCTCCAGTCACTGTGCTTTTCTGCCCAGCAGGTGGTGCCTGTTAGCCTATGATTCTTGACTGGTGTAAGTTCTGAATTAAAGGCTGGTAGTAGAGCTGGCCCCCACCCCTTTCCAGGTTGCATTTCAAAACGGTATTCTCCAAATGCTGCTCTTGGGGTGTTTTGTCGTCTCTTAGCTGCAGCTCTTCAAAAATGTCACTCTCAGTTGCTCTTGGGGCATTTGTCCTCTCTTAGCTTCTCTGGAGCAAAAGTCTGCTTTTGAAGGCTGTGTCCAAAATGTCTCTGTAAGCTGCACCCCTCTCTCAGCTCCTTGCATTCTTTAAAGTGTCCCTCTTGGCTGTGGCAAACTCACTCCTTCTGTCTGAGCTCTTATATAGAGCTCTAATAAACTAATCAAGACCCATGCTTAATGGGCAGGGCCACCCCTCCATGGGAATTATCTAATCAGAGTTATCACCTACAGTTGGGTGGGCAAATCTCCATTGAAACACTGAATCAAAGAATTAAAATCTAGTCAACACTAATTAGATCTGCCCACACAAAATTGCATCAAAGATAATGGCATTTTGGGGGACATAATACATTCAAATTGGCACAGGTGATAAGAAAATAAACAAACAGAAATTTAAATTTCTTTCTTTGGAAGAGAGAAATAACAATTCTTTTTCTTTATGGTACATTTGAATAATCTGGGAGTTTAAAAAAAAAAAAAAGTCAGTGCCTGGGAAGCACACAAACCAATTAAAACTGTACAATTAGGAGTGTGTAATTTTAAAAGCCTGGGTATCTAAATGCCTAAAATTTCCAGAGGTGGTTCTGATGATCAGTGGCATGGTTTAAGAAACAGTGACAGAAATATTGTTATATTGATATTTTGAAGCCAATTTAGGTAATGTTAAGTAATAGATCCATTAATTCATAATATCTCCCCTCCCCCTTTTCAAGATATTCAGATTGGGGAAATCAACATATTTTTAAATCTTAAAAAATTCATTTGCAATGAATGACGATTTGGTCAGTAACCTCTTCTCCGACTAGACATAATGTTCAGAACAATTCTCCAAGCTGACTTCCTCTGTACGGGAGTTGACAGTGATGGTCTCTTTGGCTGGAATTCTAGGCAACCAGCAGCCTATGCTTGAATAAGGGTGGCTAGCATTCTTGGCAATACCGTCTGCCTTCCTGGCAATAGAATGTCTGAAGATCACTTCTTACCTTATCTGCTACTAGCATCTTCATCTCAGGGCCAAGTTTTTTCTTAACTTGATCTTTTGGTGCCATCCATTAGACTAAATATGCTCAAAACTTAGAATTCCATTTAATGGGCCTTTCTGATAAGCAAGGGATCTAGGTGAGTGGACTTTCTTTTTTCCATATTATAAATTGTGAATACAATAAAACAGCTTTCCACCAAGTTATAATATGTGATCATTGAGATATTTTTTCCTCATTGGCTTATATTGAATTCCATATGTGTATCTAAGCATACTTGTTATTTGATGAGAGCTAAGACATTTTGTGGGAGTTAAAACTTGTGATTTTTTTTGCCAACACATCACTGCTATTCCAGGACAGTTTATTCAAGATTTATCATGGCTTCAGTTTCTGTCAAAGACAAAGCACAACCTCAAGACTGATCTAAGGCTTCTAATAAACAAAGCCAAAGGCCTGTTCACAGAATGAACTATATAATTTGTGGAGCCCAGTACAAAATGAAAATGTGGAGCCCTTGGTTAAAAATTAATGCCACTGAATTAGTAAGTAAACTTAGAAATGGTTAAAATGAGGTATTTGGTGTTATATTTATATTAGTACAATAAACATTTTAGAAAATAAAATAATTAGAATTTGTTTATATCTTTTTAAAAAATTAAGAACTTCTCGATGGCAACACAAAGCATTAAACCAAGAGTGGGGCCTTTCTAAGTATGGCGCCCTGTGCAACTGTGCAGGTTAACATGCCCTGTCTCTACCTTCCTTAAACTTCCTGCAACATAGAGCACCTTCAGCCAAACCCTATTTTTCAAATTCCTTTTCCCCTTGACTTTAATGACCTTGCATTTTCCTGATTCTTTTCTCACTCATCAGATCACTCCTTTTGGCTTCCTTCATGGTGCCTCTTCCTCCTCCCAAATATTGGTATTTTTAGGCCCTTGCCTTCTTCATATGCATACACACACATACAGAGCTGTGTTCTTCCTTAAAAATCTTGTGTTTTCTTAGAAGTTGAGCTATTACTTTTATGAAGATGATGACAACACTTGTATTTCTAGTTTATTCAACAAATATTTTTTGTGTGCCAGATGCTAGGTTTTCTGGGCATTATTAAGCATTTGGAATGTACATAATGACTGGAGCTTCAAACGTCTTCTTGTTCCATAGTGGAAAGTTGGGGATGGTAAAACACACAAAGTGGCAACAAAATGGAAGGATTCTAGGTTATGCATCCCTCCTGTTACAGAGGCTGAAAACTTTCGAAAGGGGCTCTTAACTTGGGGTTCACAGTTGTTCAAGGGGTCAAGGGAACGTAACTGGATGGGAAAAAATTATACCTACATTACCGTGAGTCTGTAACTGAAATTTAGTATTTCCTTTATTTGTGAATGTAGACAACAAACCACAATAGTGTTATAAAATCTGTGAGTTTGTCAGCAAAAAAAAAAAAACAAACAAATAAAAAACAATGATAATTTTCTATCTCATTATAGCTGTTGTAGAGATCTCAAAATATCATTCATGCTTATCATTTCTTTCAATTATAGCAGCAATTTTAAAGAGGCGGTTTTATATATCACATACCTTCTAAAATTTTTGATAGCATTATATTATAATTGACTTCCTTTGTAATCCTATGTTTTTCATTCCACACATTTAAAAATTTTGTTCTGAAGAGTGCTTCATAAGCATCACCAGTGGAATAAAGGGGCCCATGACATAAAAAAGGTTAAAAGTTCTTGCTTTCTGGTCACCTCTCAGTTTATTTCATTTCCCATGTGGCAGAGTGTACTGGTTACCCCCAGTATCCATTCTTTCCATTTTCTTAGTAATAGAAGCCTATTTATTTCAGAGGAATAATGCTTCCTCCAAAAGACTTCATTTCCCAGACATTTCCTTGTAGTTATTGTGTCCTAGTGACTGAATTCTAATTAAGGGGTTAGAAGTCAAAGTTTTTTCTAGGACTTATGGAAAGGTTGCTGATAGGGTCTGACTTAGCTGGAAGGAGGGCAGGTTGGGCTCCCTTCCTCCCCTTTTCTCTTGTTATGAAAAGAGACCCAGTGAATGTTCTTCTGGATCATCTTGTAGTCTTGAGGATAAATGCTATAGTCTAAGAATGGTAAAGCAGAAAAAGAGAAGGAACTATGGTTCCTGATGACTTTGGAGAGCTACCACACCATCACTGAAATTATTTTACTTGAGAGTATAAACACTGTGCACAGATTTGTAACTAATTGCTGAATGCATCTCCTAACTGACACACTGATGTTAAGGAAATTCTGTGTTTGAGTACTTCTCACCATCTCCACCACCCCACCCAGCTCCCATTTTGGCTCATCTTAATTATTGCAGTAGCCAAATTCTAATTCATTTCCTGCCTTGGTTTCCTCACAGCGTATTCTCAATAAGCAGCCAGAGTGATCTTTTAAATTTTATAAGGCAGATCATGTCACTCCTGTGCCTAAAACCTTTACTAGTTTTCTATCTCATTCCAAATAAAAATTAAGTCCCTTTAATGGTGATATGTTTTTATCAGATGCTACTAATATACCCCACTCTTTTGATTTCCTGGCTGCTAAAACAATACCATACAATCGGTTGGCTTAGACAACGGGAATTTATTGGCTCAGGGTTTTGAGGCTTGGAGAATCCCAAAATCAGGGTGTCAGTGAGGCAAGGCTTTCTCCCCAAAGACTGTGGTATTTCAGGGAAGGCGGCCAGTGATCCTTAGTCCTTGGCTTTTCTATCACATGGCAGTGCACATGCTGGCGTCTTCTTTCTCTTCTGGTTCCAGTGACTTCCAGCTTCTGACTGCTCCCCATGGCTTCCCTCTCTGTGGCCTTCTCTATAAGGACTCCAGTAATAAGATACAGACTGTCATGGCCCAAGAGGGCTTTGTAGCCAAAGGACTAAAGAAAGCACCGACATGTTCTGAGACATGAGCTTTTATTATGGGGCTTACCTACAGGCTGGGAAGTTGAGTCACATTGCCCTGAAGTCAGAGCTTCTCTGAATGGATTCAGGAGCTACTCTGAATGGCAGCGAGTTTAGAGCTCAACTTGAAGATACTCTGCCCCTTGGGGTGGGGGGTGGGGGGCGAATAAGCTGGTTATAAGGGCTCAACATTCCAAAGGGTATGAGAGCATAAGGTGGGGAGCAACATAGGGAGGGATTCATTGTAATCAACAGGGAGGAGAGAAGATTATAGATTATCTTGTAGATAACAGTATTGTAGGGAGTCTCAGGGAGGATTTAGTTATAGATTACATTCAGACAAGGAGAATAGGTCAAACATTAACTCTCTTAGGTCAAGCAAACTGCTGTGTGCAGTCTTCAAGACACTTGGGGGCCCAGGGTTCCCACACAGACCCATCCTGATTCAGTTGGGCCACACCTTCACTGAAGCAACCTCACCAAAACGTCCTATTTATAATGGGTTCACACCCACAGGAACGGATTAAGAACTTGTTTTCTGGGGTACCTAACTCCAAGCCACCACACCTCCTTGCCTCTCTGGCCCCCTTCTTTTACCATTGTACCCCAGTCACTTTACTCCTGCCCCTTTTGCCCTCCTTATTGTTCTCTGAGTATGAAAAACATGCTTAAGGCAGTTACTTGTAATATATTTATGGAATGAATGACTGAAGAAGCTAACAGCAGGCTCTTTCAGACCAGTCTTTGCTCTAGGCTGGAATTATATCATTAGGTGTGGTAAGCCTGATCATTTCCAATGATCAGATTCTTCTATGAACTATTGGTAACATAATCCTTGATGGTGCCAATTGGGGAGGAAAATAGCAACAAAAGAGATTACTGATAGTGAAAGGAAGAAAGGAACACTTAATAGTTTTTTTTGCCACAAAACCAACTGTCTTGATTTCCCCACTTCTTTCATAGGTACCCAGAATTGAACGCTCAGCTACCTTGACCCTTTCCTGTTTAAAATGCCATCACCTTTTGCTGTCTCTCAAGTGTGTCTCTTACTTGTCATCCCTTCTACCTCTAGTGTAGTTCAGGCTCACATCATCTCACATTTGGATGGGATAAGAGCCTCCTCCTGTGTTTCCCCTCATCTCTCTCTCTCTCTAATCCTGAGCATTATCATTACATTAATTTCCCTAAAACATGAGTTTTAGCAAGACACTCTCCAGTTCAATATTCTTTAATAGTTCATGCTTTATTTACTGATGGTAAAAACTGATGTGTAATGAAGATTGTTATGAGTAGAGAAGCTGAGGAGTCTACTTGTTCTTGTTGCCATATTCTAAATTCATAGTGAAATAATAATAATGAAATTTAATTATCTGTAGCATATTGGGGCACATAGTTGGTATATTAGGTGTAATTATAAAACTACTTCTCAGTAAAAGACTTGGAAAAATAAAAGGTGTTTAAAAAAACTTTTATGCTTATGTACACATCCTCTATGATTCATTTCAATTTTTTTTTATTTAACACTAACAAGATAAACAATACCAAACTAAATACTGTGGAATAAACAAATTAATAAATAAACTTAAAAGATGGGGAATTGTTCTATGTTGTCAAATCAAATAGAGATTCTGGTAAGCTATTGGAAAGAATGAGACACAATGGGGAGAGAACAACCAAAAAATAGTTGAATCATTGATCAAAGAATCAAGGAGAGATACACTTATATTGTGGTGATGATTTGCTTGCATTGAACTACTCTGCTTATTTCAAGGTTTTAAAAATACATGACCATTAAATGGACAATAAAACTGACTAAAGTTTAAATATTAAAATGGTATTGTTCCTTATGGCTAAAACTGCAAAGATTACAACTTTTAAATGTAGTCCTAGGACCCACCAAGAATTTGGTATTTATAATAGAACTACAAGATGTTGAAAGAATTACATAGGAAATGTCAAGGAAGACTCAATTTGACCCAGAGATTCTTTCATTTCCTTTTAGCTCATTTTAATTTTTAGCCTTCAGAGTCAAAAATGAAAAAGCACTTGAGAATCAGCTGTGCACATTGCCATGGGGACCACAGTGTGTTCTCAAGTCACATACATGAGGTCTCTCCATTCCCTCAAGGAAGAGTTCCCTGAATCTGGCAGTGCTGCCACTAATAGGCAGGGACTATGAGCTGTGGTTGCAACTAACAAATACACACTCAAAATGAGCATCAGTGAAGGGAGGGCTTACCAAAAGATAAAACTGGCTGTTTCAAAAATATTTGAAGAAATTAAGTACAGTTGGGCCACCAGGAGAATGGAAAAAGCAAGCAAGCAAACACTTCCTTCCATCTCTCTGGATGCCATGGTTTCTGCTTCTTTCTATGCTTCTGGGAATCTCTGCACTCCATAAATTATCTTGTAGTTGGCTTTGATTTGCCCTGACCTTTCAGTTCAAGAACTTAGCATTGTCCAACTCATTGTCTTAGTGTTCATATTCAAATGCCCCAAGAAAAAGAGATTCTCATTAGCTCAGTTTAGATCAGGTGTCCACCAGTGGACCAGGTTGTGATGGTGGTGGTGGAGGGCCTTGGTAAATGTCCTTACAGGGCCAGAGGTCAGTTAAAATGTACTTTCCATCATCTACAGTTTTGCGACTTTCTTAGGGAGTAAAGGAGTAAAGTAGGCTATGATGATAATGTATTCTTAGTTCCATTCTGGAATTTTACTGTTAACAATTCTCTCAAACCTTCCCTTCCCTACTGATGTTAGGGAATGAAGACATAGTTCACACACACACACACACACACACATGCATAAACAGTCTCGAGTTATAACACAACTGGCAAGAAATTAAGGTTGATATATTGATCCTTTCTCTTTACCTCTTCATTTGAATGACAACTCTATCAGCAAATATTTATTGATTCCCCTCAGTGAATTCAACACTAATACACCTTTGGGGTGAGGGAATAGGGGGGACAATAAATGATAAAATTGGTCTGTGATTATAAAGTTTTTTCTAAATTATGAATTCTCCAGTCCTCAAAGGACCTCCATTTCTGTTGGTTATCAGTTGGCTTATAGTCTACACATTCCTATTTTTAGCCAGCTCATCACTGCTGCTTAATTCTTGCTACCACATCTCCAATCGCAGTCTTCTCAGAACTTGCCCTTTTAATGGATTTCAAATGGTAGAGGACTTCTAGAAAATTCTCTGAAGCAAAATATTTTTGGAGGTGGGGGAAAGCCACGTAATGCGTATTTATTTAGGTTAGTTGACAGCACTTTAAAAATCAAGAGAATACTTTTTAAAAATCAGGGTAATACTCTTGTAGGCATTTGTGTTTGCAAACCTTGGCCTTTCTTTGTCCTGAGATGTACTGTGTTAGCTTATTTTCCCACAAATCTACTCTCTGGATAAATCTTCAGATTTGAGGATGTTTTATGGTACCCCCCCAGAGGTGTCACATCACACTCAAAATATTGAGCCAAGTCAGAGCTGAGTAATTTCTATTCTCTTTTAACATTCCTTGCTCTTTTTACAATTCTTTGCTTACCTCCTGGGACATCTACTTCTGGAGCAAAAGAAACAAATTGTCTGCTCAGTTTGTTCCAAAACTTAATGGCAGTGTCCCTGAATTAATCATCAATCCCTGTCACTATCTGTGGAAGCAATCTAGTGCAGAAAATGCCTCCTTGTGGTTTGCTATAATATTACAGTGCCTGGAATAAAGCTCTTTTCTGCAATTATGTTGTTCATTCCACAGATATAATTATTTAAAAAAAAAATATCAGGAAAAATTGTCTGCTACTAGGAAATGGCAAAAGAGATTACTAAGTTTAGCAGAACTTTTGGGAATTATCTGATTACATAAGGGTGCTTACCTTTGACTGACTTTTTATTGAGGAGGGTTTTTTATGTATCAGTAGGATGGAAATTAACTTGTACAAAGATGATAGTAATGTGAATAATTCCTGTCCATAGCAATGCAAATTAATTAACTTGTCTGGTAGAAATGCAACTGATTTCTGCTTTGTAGAAAATATAACCCCAAACATTAAATTTTATTGCCTTATGAATATTAACCAGTTTTGCATCTATTAGCAAATTCTTTTCAGCATTCCCTATTTTGTGTGTGTGTGTGTGTGTGTGTGTGTGTGTGTGTGTGTTTGAAAGTCTCCTTTGAACTGTTTCCGTCCTAAGTTAATGAGTTGTGCCAGTTTGAAGATATTGTGTCCCCCAAATGCCATTATCTTTGATGTAATCTTGTGTGGGCAGATGTTATCAGTGTTGATTAGATTGTAATTCTTGAGTGTTTCTTTGGAATGCACCCCACCCAGCTGTGGGTGATGACTCTGACTGGATAATTTCCATGGAGGTGTTACTCCACCCATTTGGGGTGGGTCTAAGTTGATCAGTAGAGCCATATAAACGAGATGACATAACAGAAGGAACTCAGTGTAGCTCTGAGTGATGTTTTGAAGAGGAGCTACAGCCAAGAGGGGCACTTTGAAGAAAGCACAGAAGCTGCAGATGAGAGACAGCCATTGAAAGCAGACTTTTGCTCCAGAGAAGCTGAGAGAGGACAAATACCCCAAGTGCAACTAAGAGTGACATTTTTGAGGAACTGCAGCCTAGAGAAAAACATCCTGGGAGAAAGCCATTTTGAAACCAGAACTTTGGAGCAGATGCCAGCCACATGCCTTCCCAGCTGACGGAGGTTTTCTGGACGCCATTGGCCATCCTCCAGTGAAGGTACCCGACTGCCGATGTGTTACCTTGGACACTTTATGGCCTTAAGACTGTAACTGTGTAGCCAAATAAACCCCCTTTTATAAAGGCTGGTCCATCTCTGGTGTTTTGATTCCGACAGCATTAGCAAACTAGAACATGAATAGAATAAAATCTGTCATGTGTTCATTTTATATTTGCATAGACCAATTATTATTATTATTTTACTTTTTGAACATTACACTTTAGCAGCTAAATACATAGTGATTTCAATAGAACCAATTACAAACACCTGAGTAAACTTGGGTTACTAAATATGTAAACCTAAACTGCACAAAAATTAGTTGTAGTGATCTTGAGGTAGAAAGAACATCTTTGGTATAGTGACTATAGTTTTTATATGCAGTATGTAACATTTTCTGCGAGAGAACAATCTCTTCAGTGAGTGTTATCTGCTCTCAAACCCTTCCTTCCACCTTTCACCATAGTTTTTAACCACAAAAGAGGAAAAAGAAGGTCTACAGATGGTGAAATTAGAGGAGAGAGGCAAAAACTACTGGAAAGAAATGAAGACAGATTCAAGAGCCCTGGTTCAGTTGTTTCTTTCCATATGAAGTCTCTTTATAGGCCTGAAACCTTGGAGGTCTGAGTGCTGCAAAGTGAAGCCCCTCTTTTTTTCTCTTAGCAACCTGGTGACTTCTCTGTTTATTAAGAATGGACATTAATTTACTACAACTTGAACACAATAAAATACTCTTTAATTGTATTGGAGTTTTCCCCTCTTTAGTTTTCTTTCTTTAAAATTGAGGAATAGCAATTTGAGAACTGAGCACAAAGCTTTAAAAAACATGATAATTGAACGTATTCTTCAAGAGCCATTTGTCTTGTTGATTCACAAAGAAACAAAGAGATTGCCATCTAGTGGTTTAATGGAAGAAATTCAGTAAAGTAATTTTTCTCATGAAATTTCACATTATTTTCTTCATATGACTCTGAATATAAAAACTTTGTTTCTGGAAAGCAATTTTCACTACCTTTTTCAACTTAAGGTTTTGAATTTAGCAACTCTTTTTTTTTTGAAATGTGTGATTTTTTAAATGCAATTTTATTGAGATACACTCACACACCATATAATCCATCCAAAGTATACAATCAGAAGCTCACAGTATCATCATATTTTTGTGCATTCATTGCCACAATTTTTTTATTAAATTCAGTTCTATTGAAATATAATCACTACCATACAATCATACATGGTGTACAATCAACTGTTCACAGTACCATCATATAGTTATGCATTCATCACCCCAATCTATTTTTGAACATTTTCCTTACAGCAGAAAGAATCAGAATTAGAAGAAAAAATAAAAGTAAAAAAACACCCAAATCATCCCCCATCCCACCCTATTTTTCATGTTGTTTTTGTCCCCATTTTTCTACTCATCTATCCATACACTGGATAAAGGGAGTGTGATCCACAAGGTTTTCACAATCACACTGTCACCCCTTGTAAGCTACATAGATATACGATCATCTTCAAGAGTCGAGGCTACTGGTTTGGAGTTTGATAGTTTCAGGTATTTACTGCTAGCTATTCCAATACATTAAAACCCAAAAAAGTGTTTTCTATATAGTGCCTAAGAACGTCCACCAGAGTGACCTCTCGACCCCATTTGAAATCTCTCAGCCAGTGAAACTTTATTTCATTTCATTTCACATCCCCCTTTTGGTCAAGAAGATGTTCTCAATCCCATGATGCCAGGTCCAGGTTCATCCCCAGAAGTCCTATCCTGTGTTGCCAGGGAGATCTACACCCCTGGGAGTCAGGTCCCACATGGGGGGAGGGCAGTGAGTTCACCTGCCAATTTGTCTTAGCTAGAGAGAGAGGGACACATCTGAGCAACAAAGAGGTACTCAGGGGGAGACTCTTAGGCACAATTATACGCAGGTTTAGCTTCTCCTTTGCAGTAATGAGCTTCATAAGGGCAAGTCCCATGATAGAGGGCTCAGCACATCAAACCACCAGTCCTCAATGTTTGTGTCACAATCAATTTTAGAACATTTTCTTTACTCCAAAATAAAGAAAATAAGTAAATAAAAAAGAAATAAAAAAGAACACCCAAACCAACCCATACTCCTTATCCTCCCTATTATTTTTATATTTTTATCATTATTTTATTGCTCATCTGCCCATACACTGGTTAAAAGGAGTGTCAGTCACCAGTTTTTCACTGTCACATAGTCACATGATAAAAGCTATATAATTACACAATTATCACTGAGAATCAAGTCTACCAGATTACTGTTCAACAGCTTCAGGTATTTCTTTCTAGCTATTCTAATACAGTAGAAACAAAAAAGGAATCTCTATATAATGTGAAAGAATAACCTCTAGACTGACCTCTCAACTCTATTTGCTATCTCTCAGCCACTGAAATTTTATTTTGTTTTGTTTCTTTTCCCCTTTTGGTCAAGACGGCATTCTCAATCCCATGATGCCAGGGCCAGGCTCATCCCTGGGAGTCATGTCCCATGTAGAGGGGAGGGTAATGAGTTTATTTGCAGAGTTGGCTGAGAGAAAGAGGCCACATCTGAGCAACAAAAGAGGTTCTGTGGGGAAGATTCTTAGCAATAATTATTAGTAGGCTTAGCTACTCCTTTGTAGAAATAAGTTTCATAAAGGCAAGCCCCAAGATCGAGAGCTTGACTTATTAAATTGGAATTCCCTAATGCTTGCAGGAATATCAGGAATTCCCCAGGTGAGAAAGTTTAATATTTCCTCATTTTCCCCCAGTCCCTCGAGGGGACTTTGCAATACTTTTTTATTTTCTGCCCAAAGTATTCTGGGGTGCATTGGGGTATCATATGAACCTGGACAGAATAACAAGATCTCATTCTACATTCTAGGTTTCATGCAACCATGTTGTTTAAATAAACTGACCATATAGGTTATATTGGAAAGCATGCTACAGAGAATATAAATTTTGCACCAAATAAGAATCTCTTAAATAAAAGTCAAATCTCAGGAATAGATATGACTACTGGAAGAGCTTAAAATCTACTAACCTTTACAACAAGTCTCATTAAACACTCTGTACTCTTGCATTGTCAATTCTTTCCACATTCTATCCCCTGGTACCTATGTTCTCGAATTCAACTCTCAGCATTTGCTCATTACACTAAGTTTATATTAATGAGACCTTACAATATTTGTCCTTTCATTTCTGGCTTATTTTATCGACATAATGTCCTCAAGGTTCATTCACCTAGTTTCATGCCTCACAACTTCATTTCTTCCTGTAGCTGTTCAATATTCATTTTATGTATACACCATACTACACCCTTCTGTTCACCCGACGATGTACCCTTAGGCTGCCTCCATTCATTGCAAAGCGTGAATACTGCTGCCATAAGCACCAGTGTGTAAATGTTTATTCATGTCCCTACGTTCAGTTCTTCCAAGCATATACCAAATAATGGGGTTGCAGGATCATATGGCAACCCTACACTTAGCCTCCTGTGAAGCCACCACACAGCCCTCCAGAGGGGTTGCACCATTCTCTTCTCTACCAACAGTGAATAGGTACATCCCTCTCTCCATGTCTTCTCCAGCACTTGTTTTTTTCTGTTTATTTTTAAAACAGTTTTATTCACACACCATGCAATCCATCCTGAGAGATCAGTAGCTCCTGGTATAATCACATAATTATGCTTTCACCACCACAATCTGTATGAGACTATTTCCATTTCTTCCATTAAAAAGAGAAGAGGGAGAAAAAAAAGAAAAAAGATACAAGAATAAAAATAAAATAAAGTAAAATATAAAAGGGGAAACAACAACAAGACTCCCATACCCCTCCCTTATATCCCCCTCTGTTGACATTAGCTTGTGTATTACCTTTGTTACAATTACTGGAAGAATATTACAATGTTATTGTTAACTGTAGACCCTAGTTTTCATTGATTGTATTTTTTCCCATATACCATCCACAATAGCTCACAGTGTTGACATTCTCTTGTTCTCCCTTATGTAAATACTTTCTTATATTTCTATGTTTAATCACCATCATTGTCCACTCCAGTTTTTGCTAAGTTATACAGCCCCAGTTTTATCCTGTTATCTTTCCTTCTGGTGTCATATATATGCCCCAGCCTTCCTCTTTCAACCATACTTACCCTCAGCTTTGTTCATTATACTTACAATATTGTGCTAATATCACATAGTATTGTGCTATCCATTTCTGGATCTTTACTATCAGTTCTGTTGAACATTCTGTACTCCTTCAGCATTAAATGCCCAATCTCTACCCTCTTTCTACTCCCTGATAACCTGTGTTCTTAACTTGAACTCTCAGAGTTTGCTCATTATAGTTAGCTCATATTAGTGAGAACATACAGTATTTGTCCTTTTGTTTCTGGCTAATTTTTCTCAACACAATGTCCTCAAGTTTCATCCAAATTGTTATATGCCTCATGACTTTACTTTGTCTTTGTTCTGTCTTACAACTGCATAATATTCCATCATATGTATATACCACAGTTTGTTTATCCACTCATCTGTAGCTGGACATTTGGGCTGTTTCCATCTCTTGGCAATCATGAATAATGCCACTGTAAACACTGATTTACAAATGTCTGGTTGTGTCCTAGCCTTCACTTCCTCTGAGTATATACCTAGTAATAGGATTGCTGGATTATATGGCAATTCTATACTTAGCTTCCTGAGGAACTGCCAAACTGTCTTCCAGAGCTGTTTCACCATTCTGCATTCCCACCAACAGTGAATAAGTATACCTCTTTCTCCACATCCTCTCCAACACTTATAATTTTGTTTTTTTTTTTATAATGGCCATTCTAGTAGGTGTGAGATGATATCTCATTGTGGTTTTGATTTGCATTTCCCTAATAGCTGGAGAAGTTGAGCATCTTTTCATATGTTTTTAAGCCATTTGTATTTCCTCTTCAGAAAAGTGTCTATCCATGTCTTTTGCCCATTTTTTAATTGGATTGTTCATCTTTTTGTGGTTTCCAAATATTTTCTCCCATTGTGAATGCTGCCTTTTTACTTTACTGACAAAGTCCTTTGATGCACAAAAGTTTTCAATTTTGAGGAGATCCCATTTATCCATTTCTTCTTTAATTGCTTGCGCTTTGGGTGTAAGGTCTAGGAAACCACTTCCTATCACAAGAGGAACAATCTGCTGTCTTCCAGTGGCACTCTGTTTTTTGCCAACCAGCAAGACCTGGGTTTGTTTTAGAACCCTGCTTTAACAGTTGGGTTGTCCATATTTCTCAGTCAAAACAAGGCCAGGTTTCTGTGTAGGGGGTGTAGACCAGCTCCAGTCATCCTAAGAAATGATCTGGAGCATCTTTTTAAAAGTCTTTCAATTCCTTTGCACCTTCTGGTCTAACCAGCAGATGGCATTGTTTGGTAACATGTTTGTCCTCAGAAGACACTTTGCCTCTGAACACAGGCTGTGTCTGCACAGGTGAGCTGAAACTGCAAGATTCTTGTGCCCTTACTTTGCCAGCCAGAAATCTGGCTCAGTATGGGGCTGTGTCCCCCACTCCACCTGTGGCAGAGGACACCCCCAGCTGTACCAGTTTTCAGCCACCCCCCAGGCAAGGAAATGGCCTCCTGCTGCTGTTTCACTCAGGGGTGGTGGAAGGGCTTTCAGACCCAGGGCTGGAGACACTGTCCAGTTTTCTCAGACTCTATCCCTCTCTGATCTGGGCCTTAAAATGTCCTCCCCTGTCCCCTGGATCTTCAAATGGTGGGGGTCTGTCTCACTGTTGTGAGAGATTTTGTAGTCTGTGTCCCTGGTAGGAGGAGTCCCAGCTGTTATTTCTGCACCCTTCCTATGCTGTGTGAGACTGAGTGAGGGGGAGGGGAGAGGACTGGCCAGTCTGGGACGGAAGATTCCTCCCTGACATGTCTTCTCTTTCTTCAATTAGGCATTTGCAGGGTCCTTTGCTAATCTGTGTCCTCCTCCACAGTTGTGAACAATTCAGAGTTGTCTTTTTTCTGGTATCTCTGTAGAGAAGTTTTCAGTAGCTGTTTATTTCGCTATGTTGATGATCTCACTAGCCACTCCTCTACCTTTTCAGTTATATTCTCTTTCTGTCAAAATCAGTAGGACATGAATTAGAACATGCAAAAACCTTTTCATAATTGAAGAAAATATTAATAAAAGATGATGTTTCACTGAAGAGATTATCAGATGCTAAACTGCCTAAATCAAATTATAAAATCATATTAATAGGTTATAAATTTTTAAAAGGTTATATATAAAATACATAGGTTACATATTATGTACAGTCATAACAAAAGGGTTTTCTAAAGTATGGTCTAAAGCAAGGGGTCTTATACTAGGACTAGCTTCATCACGGTAAAATTGGTTACAAAAGAAGAGTCTGCTAAATAAATTGTTATTTTATTACTGACCTTGATATAAAATGAAAGGTATTTATATAAAACTCAGCAATCCAAAAAAATTTACTTTTAAATTTATCAAAATTTTATCTAAAAGTCCAGAAAAACTTTATTTACAGATAAACCTAGAAAATTCCCAGAAGTATTATTTATTTTCCACATTGGTACAAATTTGTGTAGTTCTATATAAAACATAATCACTCTATTCTACTACAAACTATTTTATTTTCTATTTTATTTCTAATAACAGCATGAAGACAACAACTCTGACTCATTTTGACTCCATCTAACCACAACAGAAATTGTCCCAGGATCCCTTTATTTTATTATTTTTTTTTTATCTTCATTATCTTCATTTTATTGAGATATATTCACATACCACGCAGTCATACAAAACAAATCGTACTTTCGATTGTTTACAGTACCATTACATAGTTGTACATTCATCACCTAAATCAATCCCTGACACCTTCATTAGCACACACACAAAAATAACAATAATAATAATTAGAGTGAAAAAGAGCAATTAAAGTAAAAAAGAACACTGGGTACCTTTGTCTGTTTGTTTCCTTCCCCTATTTTTCTATTCATCCATCCATAAACTAGACAAAGTGGAGTGTGGTCCTTATGGCTTTCCCAATCCCATTGTCACCCCTCATAAGCTACATTTTTATACAACTGTCTTCGAGATTCATGGGTTCTGGGTTGTAGTTTTATAGTTTCAGGTATCCACCACCAGCTACCCCAATTCTTTAGAACCTAAAAAGGGTTGTCTAAAGTGTGCTTAAGAGTGCCCACCAGAGTGACCTCTCGGCTCCTTTTGGAATCTCTCTGCCACTGAAGCTTATTTCATTTCCTTTCACATCCCCCTTTTGGTCAAGAAGATGTTCTCCGTCCCACGATGCCAGGTCTACATTCCTCCCCGGGAGTCATATTCCACGTTGCCAGGGAGATTCACTCCCCTGGGTGTCTGATCCCATGTAGGGGGGAGGGCAGTGATTTCACCTTTCAAGTTGGCTTAGCCAGAGAGAGAGGGCCACATCTGAGCAACAAAGAGGCATTCGGGAGGAGGCTCTTAGGCACAACCATAGGGAGGCCTAGCCTCTCCTTTACAGCAACCGTCTTCCCAAGGATAAAACTTATGGTAGAGGGCTCAACCCATCAAACCACCAGTCCCCTATGTCTGTGGTCATGTTAGCAACCATCGAGGTGGGGTAGGCCAATACCCCTGCATTCTCCACAGGCTCCTCAAGGGGGCACAACATCTTTTTTTTCCTTGTTTTTCTTTTTTTTTTTTTTTAACTTTCCCTTCTTTTTTAAATCAACTGTATGAAAAAAAAGTTAAAAAGAAAACAAACATACAATAAAAGAACATTTCAAAGAGACCATAACAAGGGAGTAAGAAAAAGACAACTAACCTAAGATAACTGCTTAACTTCCAACATGTTCCTACTTTACCCCAAGAAAGTAACCTAATATAGCAACATTTCTGTGAACTTGTTCCTACTATATCCATCAGAAATTAACAGACCATAGTCATTCCTGGGCATCCCCAGAACGTTAAATAGCTTCTGTGTTCTCTTTGGATTATTGTTCCCCCTTCCTTAATTGCTCTCTACTGCTAGTTCCCCTACATTCTACATTATAAACCATTTGTTTTACATTTTTCAAAGTTCACATTAGTGGTAGCATATAATATTTCTCTTTTTGTGCCTGGCTGATTTCGCTCAGCATTATGTCTTCAAGGTTCATCCATGTTCTCATATGTTTCATGAGATCGTTCCTTCTTACTGCCGCGTAGTATTCCATCGTGTGTATATACCACATTTTATTTATCCACTCATCTGTTGAAGGACATTTGGGTTGTTTCCATCTCTTGGCAATTGTGAATAATGCTGCTATGAACATTGGCGTGCAGATATCTGTTCGTGTCACTGCTTTCCGATCTTCCGGGTATATACTGAGAAGTGCAATCGCTGGATCGAATGGTAACTCTATATCTAGTTTTCTAAGGAACTACCAGACTGACTTCCAGAGTGGCTGAACCATTATACAGTCCCACCAACAATGAATAAGAGTCCCAATTTCTCCACATCCCCTCCAGCATTTGTAGTTTCCTGTTTGTTTAATGGCAGCCATTCAAACCGGTGTTAGATGGTATCTCATTGTGGTCTTAATTTGCATCTCTCTAATAGCGAGTGAAGCTGAACATTTTTTCATGTGTTTCTTAGCCATTTGTATTTCCTCTTCAGAGAACTGTCTTTTCATATCTTTTGCCCATTTTATAATTGGGCGGTCTGTACTACTGTCATTGAGTTGTAGGATTTCTTTATATATGCAAGATATCAGTCTTTTGTCAGATACATGGTTTCCAAAAAATTTTCCCATTGAGTTGGCTGCCTCTTTACCTTTTTGAGAAATTCCTTTGAGGTGCAGAAACTTCTAAGCTTGAGGAGTTCCCATTTATCTATTTTCTCTTTTGTTGCTTGTGCTTTGGGTGTAAAGTCTAGGAAGTGGCCGCCTAATACAAGGTCTTGAAGATGTTTTCCTACATTATCTTCTAGGAGTTTCATGGTACTTTCTTTTATATTGAGATCTTTGGTCCATTTTGAGTTAATTTTTGTGTAGGGGGTGAGGTAGGGGTCCTCTTTCATTCTTTTGGATATGGATATCCAACTCTCCCAGCCCCATTTGTTGAAAAGACCATTATGACTCAGTTCAGTGACTTTGGGGGCCTTATCAAAGATCAGTCGGCCATAGATCTGAGGGTCTATCTCTGAATTCTCAATTTGATTCCATTGATCTATATGTCTATCTTTGTGCCAGTACCATGCTGTTTTGGCAACTCTGGCTTTATAATAAGCTTCAAAGTCAGGGAGTGTAAGTCCTCCCACTTCGTTTTTCTTTTTTAGAGTGTCTTTAGCAATTCGAGGCATCTTCCCTTTCCAAATAAATTTGATAACTAGCTTTTCCAAGTCTGCAAAGTAGTTTGTTGGAATTTTGATTGGCATTGCATTGAATCTGTAGATGAGTTTGGGTAGAATTGACATCTTAATGACATTTAGCCTTCCTATCCATGAACATGGAATATTTTTCCATCTTTTAAGGTCCCCTTCTATTTCTTTTAGTAGAGTTATGTAGTTTTCTTTGTATAGGTCTTTTACATCTTTGGTTAAATTTATTCCTAGGTACTTGATTTTTTTAGTTGCTATTGAAAATGGTATCTTTTTCTTGAGTGTCTCTTCAGTTTGTTCATTTCTAGCATATAGAAACATTACTGACTTATGTGCATTAATCTTGTATCCCGCTACTTTGCTAAATTTGTTGATTAGCTCTAGTAGCTGTATCGTCGATTTCTCAGGGTTTTCTAGATATAAGATCATATCATCTGCAAACAATGACAGTTTTACTTCTTCTTTTCCAATTTGGATGCCTTTTATTTCTTTGTCTTGCCGGATTGCCCTGGCTAGCACTTCCAGCACAATGTTGAATAACAGTGGTGACAGCGGGCATCCTTGTCTTGTTCCTGATCTTAGAGGGAAGGCTTTCAGTCTCTCACCATTGAGTACTATGCTGGCTGTGGGTTTTTCATATATGCTCTTTATCATGTTGAGGAAGTTTCCTTCAATTCCTACCTTTTGAAGTGTTTTTATCAAAAAGGGATGTTGGATTTTGTCAAATGCTTTTTCGGCATCTATTGAGATGATCAATTGATTTTTCCCTTTTGACTTGTTAATGTGTTGTAATACATTGATTGATTTTCTTATGTTGAACCATCCTTGCATGCCTGGAATGAACCCCACTTAGTCATGGTGTATGATTTTTTTAATGTGTCTTTGGATTCGATTTGCAAGTATTTTGTTGAGGATTTTTGCATCTATATTCATTAGGGAGATTGGCTGGTAATTTTCCTTTTTTGTAGCATCTTTGCCTGGTTTTGGTATTAGATTGATGTTAGCTTCATAAAATGAGTTAGGTAGTGTTCCATTTTCTTCAATGTTTTGAAAGAGTTTGAGTAAGATTGGTGTCAGTTCTTTCTGGAAAGTTTGGTAGAATTCCCCTGTGAAGCCATCTGGCCCTGGGCATTTATTTGTGGGAAGATTTTTGATGACTGATTGGATCTCTTTGCTTGTGATGGGTTGGTTGAGGTCTTCTATTTCTTCTCTGGTCAGTCTAGGTTGTTCATATGTTTCCAGGAAATTGTCCATTTCCTCTACATTATCCAGTTTGTTGCCATACAGTTGTTCATAATATCCTCTTATAATTTTTTTAATTTCTTCAGGATCTGCATTTATGTCACCTTTTTCATTCATTATTTTGTTTATATGGGTCTTCTCTCTTTTTGATTTTGTCAGTCTAGCTAGGGGCTTGTCAATCTTGTTGATCTTCTCAAAGAACCAACTTTTGGTGATATTTATCCTCTGTATTGTTTTTTTGTTCTCTATGTCATTTATTTCTGCTTTAATCCTTGTTATTTCTTTTCTTGTATTTGGTTTAGGATTGGTTTGCTGTTCATTTTCTAGCTTCTTCAGTTGATCCATTAGTTCTTTGATTTTGGCTCTTTCTTCCTTTTTAATGTATGTGTTTAGTGCTATAAATTTCCCCCTTAGCATTGCTTTTGCTGCATCCCATAGGTTTTGGTATGTTGTGTTCTCATTTTCATTCATCTCTATATATTTAGCAATTTCTCTTGCTATTTCTTCTTTAACCCACTGATTGTTTAGGAGTGTGTTGTTTAACCTCCAGGTATTTGTGAATTTTCTAAGTCTCTGATGGTTATTGACTTCTAATTGTATTCCATTGTGGTCAGAGAATGTGCTTTGAATAATTTCAATCTTTGTAAATTTGTTGAGGCTTGTTTTATGTCCCAGCATATGATCTATTCTGGAGAAAGTTCCATGAGCACTAGAAAAGTATGTGTATCCTGGTGATTTGGGATGTAATGTCCTGTATATGTCTGTTAAATCTAATTCATCTATCAGATTGTTTAGGTTTTCAATTTCCTTATTGGTCTTCTGTCTGGTTGATCTATCTATAGGAGAGAGTGATGTGTTGAAGTCTCCCACAATTATTGTGGAAACATCAATTGCTTCCTTTAGTTTTGCCAGTGTTTCTCTCATGTATTTTGTGGCACCTTGATTGGGTGCATAGACATTTACGATTGTTATCTCTTCTTGCTGAATTGCCCCTTTTATTAGTATGTAGTGGCCTTCTTTGTCTCTCAAAACATCCCTGCATTTGAAGTCTATTTTATCTGAGATTAATATTGCTACACCTGCTTTCTTTTGGCTGTAGCTTGCATGAAATATTTTTTTCCATCCTTTCACTTTCAGTTTCTTTGTGTCCCTGTGTCTAAGATGAGTCTCTTGTATGCAACATACTGATGGTTCATTTTTTTTGATCCATTCTGCGAATCTATATCTTTTAATTGGGGAGTTTAATCCATTTACATTCAACGTTATAACCGTGAAGGCATTTCTTGAATCAGCCATCTTATCCTTTGGTTTATGTTTGTCATATTTTTCCCCTGTCTATTAATATCCTTTATTGTACCCATACCGAATCTCTTTAGTACTGAACCTTTCTCCAAGTCTCTCTGTCCTTTCTTTGTTTCTCTGTCTGTAGGGTTCCCTTGAGTATCTCCAGTAGGGCAGGTCTGTTGTTAGCAAATTCTCTCAGTATTTGTTTGTCTGTGAAAAATTTAAGCTCTCCCTCAAATTTGAAGGAGAGCTTTGCTGGATAAAGTATTCTTGGCTGGAAATTTTTCTCATTCAGAATTTTAAATATATCGTGCCACTGCCTTCTCGCCTCCATGGTGGCTGCTGAGTAGTCACTACTTAGTCTTATGCTGTTTCCTTTGTATGTGTTGAATTGCTTTTCTCTTGCTGCTTTCAGAACTTGCTCCTTCTCTTCTGTGTTTGACAGTGTGATCAGTATATGTCTCGGAGTAGGTTTATTTGGATTTATTCTATTTGGAGTTCGCTGTGCATTTATGATTTGTGCATTTATGTTGTTTAGAAGATTTGGGAAGTTTTCCCCAACAATTTCTTTGAATACTCTTCCTAGACCTTTACCCTTTTCTTCCCCTTCCGGAACACCAATGAGTCTTATATTTGGACGTTTCATATTATCTATCATATCCCTAAGGTCCATTTCGATTTTTTCAATTTTTTTCCCCATTCTTTCTTTTATGCTTTCATTTTCCATTCTGTCATCTTCCAGGTCACTGATTCATTGTTCAACTTCCTCTAGTCTTGTACTATGAGTGTCCAGAATCTTTTTAATTTGGTCAACAGTTTCTTTAATTTCCATAAGATTATCCATTTTTTTATTTAGTCTTGCAGAGTCTTCTTTATGCTCTTCTAGGGTCTTCTTGATTTCCTTTGTATCCCGTACTATGGTCTCATTGTTCATCTTTAGTTCTTTGAGTAGCTGCTCTAGGTGCTGTGTCTCTTCTGATCTTTTGATTTGGGTGCTTGGGCTTGGGTTATCCATATCGTCTGGTTTTTTCATATGCTTTATAATTTTCTGTTGTTTTTGGCCTCGTGGCATTTGCTGAACTTGATAGGGTTCTTTTAGGATTTGTAGACCAATTGAAGTCCTTATCTCTAATTTATCAGATCTACAGCTTCGTGGAGTACACTTTCTCTAACTAACCAGCAGGTGGCGTCCATGAGCCACCTGTTCTCCAGAAGCCAGTTCTCCCCTGCTTAGCCTTTTTGGTGAGTGGGGGAGTGAGTCTTGTGGGGTCCAATTGGTGTACCAAGCTTGCGTGTGTAGGTGGTGTTGTCTGCCCTGTATATGGGGCGTGTTTCTGGGCAGTCAGGGAGGGGGGGTGGCCCTAACAATCAAATCTCCCTGGTGATCCTAGAGTTTTAAAGCTGCTGCAATAGTCTAATCCTTCAGTTCAGTCCTGCCACAGTTTGTCTCTGCCACTGACCCACAAGTCCTTGGTATTGGTGTATGGCTCCTGAGACTTGCAAGTGGGCCCCTCTTCCAGGCTGTGCACCCCGGGTCCTCTGTTGAGGGATGACTGTGCTATGTTACAGGTGAGTGCCGTCCCTCCAGGGCAGTTCTGGGCTGCTGGGCTGTGTAGGGAGGCTCCCAGTCTGCTGAAATGATGGCTGAATGGGGCTTTGTTAATTCACACTGCTCCACCTTCCCAACTCTGGGACAATCAGCTGAGGTTGCAGGGAAGGCTAATGTCCACGCCCAGTTTTGTGGTGTGTGCCTGTTATTTGAAGCACTTCCGTCACACTGGGTTGTCTGGGGCAGCTCTGGGCTATGGGGCTGGCGATGGGCAGGAGTGTTTCCTGTCCACCAGGATGATGGCTGTGAGCGGACACCCCCCTTTTCTTGGGAAGTTGTGGTGTTTAGTGAATTTTCTCAGCCACTGGATTATTGCCTTTTGTCTCAGAGCTCTCTTAGTTCTGCTCTTGACTTGACCTGCCCAAATTGCAAGTCTTTGAAGCCTTCTGTATTGGGCTTCTTAGAGTAATTGCTTTAGAAAAAGAAAAAAGGTTTAAAAAAAAAAAAAAAAAAAAGGGCCCTCCTCAGAGATCTAATGGGTTATTGAAATGGTAAGAGACGAAGCAACCAGGGCCATTAAGGAAAGGTCCACAGGGCAGAGAGATCAGCTTTTCTTCGGGATTTGCATATGCGCCTCAGGGCCTGAGCTCTGCCCTTCCCCTTTCTATGTTCACCAGAACTCCAAAAATCCTCCACTTTTATTTTGGAGTTTTTTGTGTTGTTTTTTTTTTCTATGCTTGTCTCCTCTCTGCTGGGCTGGCTGCTCTCAGATTCTCTGGTGTCTGGTCTCAGTCTATCTATGGTTGGAGTTTGGATCAGTAGAATGAGTTTCCGATAAGGGCTGCCACTGCAGTTCTCCCTTCTCCTTCCCGGAGCTGACAGCCCCTCCTCCCACGGGACTGAGCCTGGCAGGGAGGGGCGCGGGTCCCCTGGCCACAAAAACTTACAGATTTCGCTGATCTCAGCAGTTCGACGTTTTCATGAGTGTTGTATGAAGTATGCCCAAAGTCAGATTGCTCTGTGGTGTCCAGTCCACGCAGTCCCTGGCTTTCTACCTACTTTCCTGGAGGAGTAACTAAAACATACAGCTCACCAGTCTGCCATCTTGCCCCGCCTTCCCAGGTTCCCTTTAGAAGTTTTAGTACTGTTAGCCTCGACATTGTAAAAAGGAAACTCTTTATATTTTTTTCAATCTGTGAGTATTCTGATTACATTTTTAAAGCAAATTTCAAAGTTTGGAGACCATGATGGCTTAGTGTGAATTAAGCAGAGTAGAACTCACTTCTGATCCTCGGTGTGGAGAGTGCCTATAATAGAGTCAGTTCTTGATGGATCAAACAAGGTACTCAGTCTTTTCATGACATTTTCTGGGATAGATATAAGAGGCTAGGGAGGAGACACATAATAGACAGAGCGACAGAGAGGCTAAGTTTATGATACCTGTGTGAAAAGATAAAGCCTTCTAATCTGAAAACAGATCAGGGGCAGAGTCTCTCACATCAGCCCAGGATAGAGTAGGAGAGGGAAGGAGGAGAAGGGGTATTATTGTGTATAGTTGTCCTCATTCTGCAGTCCCCCTCAATTGTTGCCAGGGTCCAGGTAACTAACTCCAGACCCTATTGTGGATGTTGTGGAAAATAACAGCCTCAAAGTTTGGAGTAAGATTTGATTTTGTCATTTACTAAAGGTGCAGGAAGGAAGTCATGCAGTGGGCAAACACAAGCCAAATTTGAAAGACCATATTCCCAGTTCTTTGGCTGACTTTGGTAAGCATGCAGTTTATATCTACTTTTTCGGTTTGCTAAAGCTGCCGGAATGCAATATGCCAGAAATGGGTTGGCTTTTAATAATGGCGATTTATTAAGTTACAAGTTACAATTCTAAGACTGTGTAAATGTCCCAGTTAAGGCATCAATAGGACAATACCTTCTCTGAAGAAAGGCCAGTGGCATCTGGGGTTCCTCTGTCCCATGAGAAGGCACATGGCCAGTGTCTGCTGATCCTTTTCTCCTGGGATCTGGTTTCAATATGGCTTTCTGTCTCCAAAATATCTCTCTTAGCTTCTCTGAGCTCTCTGGGTCTCCTCTGAATTTTACCCTCTCATAGAGGACTCAAGCAAGGGGATTAAGACCCATCTTGAATGGGCTGGGTCACACCTCCATGGAAACAACCTAATCAAAAGGTCCCACCCAACAATAGGTCTGCCTCCACAGGGATGGATTAAGAGAATATGGCCTTTTATCGGGTACATAATAGCTTCAAACCAGCACATCTACCAAGAGGGAAGAAAAAAATAGACAATGGATTTTCTTTGGGTACATTAAGTTACTAGATAATCCAATCAAGGCAGAATATTATAACGCTGCTAAACTTCAAAAGCTATTTGTAAAGTGTGCTGGTAATGTCTTTTGACATAGAGAATTAAAACAAAAGTGTATCTGTTTGTAGAAATACCAATCTTTTCTTTGTCTGCCTATATAATATGTAGATAGCATTTTGTCATAGGAGATAATTTTTCTTCTTCAAGATCTTAATGAAAACACAGTCCCTCTCCTCTCAAATCTGTGCATTTGAGGTTCAGACATCTCTATATTTTAACATGCTCTCCAGGTCATTCTAGAATATATCTGAGTTTGAGAACTACATTTCTAGACTTCATTGACAGAAACTGATAAGACTTAATACTTTCCATGGAAAATGTGTTAAGGCAATCAAGGGTGAAAAAGTAGAACAACTAGTCAAATTTAATAGCCACTAAGATGGAGGACTGGCAGATCACCAACGAGATTCCCAAATTAAAATACTATCTGTACAGTCAATAATTTTCTAATTACTTTTATTACCATAGGTGGTAACTGATAAAATCTCTGTGGAAGAGTGGAGATACTCAAAGCTTAAGCAATTTTATTCCTTAATTCAAAAGTTACTTACTGAGTACCAACCACATGCTAGGTGCTATGTTAGGAAACAGAAGTATAGAGAAAAAATCTTTCCCTTAGAATGCTCTTAGCATAATGAAATGATCCTCAGGCTTCAGTGTAAATAAAATCACTTTGGGTACTTGTTAAGAATGCAGATGCTCAGTATCTGAGTATGAAGAATAGTGGTCTAATTAGTAAGATGGAAAGTAAGCGACATGTATAATACATGTAGTGAGTTTAAAGAGATATACAGAAATACTATTTGAATACTGATCCAGACTGAGAGGGATGGGGAGTAGTCAGAGATAGAATTTCATAGACGGTGGTACCAACTTGTATTTTCAAATGAAAACTAGGAGTTTTCTAGATGAAGAAAGGTAGGGAAAGGGTGTTCTAGGAAGAGCATGGGCAAAGGCATGGAATGAAGAGAAAGCATGGAATATATGTGGCACTAAGAAGGCTTCTTACGTCTGGAATTTAGGAGTTGAGGGTGAGCAAGGGGAGACACAGCTTGATAAGGAAGCAGGACTAAGTCATGAAGTGTCTTGTATCCTAAGCTAAAAAGTTTTAATTTCACCCAGAATTAAGTGGTGGACCACTGAAGAATTTGAAGTAGGGGTATGACCTCACCAGAGCTGCATTTTAGCTGCATTCTGATAGTACTGAATAAGTGGATTGGGTGGGGGACAGGGTGAGGCAAGAATTGGAGAATGGCAGGAAGACTACTTAGAAAGTTGGTATAATGATTAAAACAAGAAATGTGAAATGTCTGCTTTAAGGTAGTGTTTCTGGGATGGAGAAGAGGGAAGGAGAGACATTAAGGTGGTTGAATTGCTGGGACATGGGGGATAAAAGTTGGGGGGGTGGGGTGGAAGGATGATGATGGAGTGAATGATGACTCCCAGGTAGAATTGTGTGATGGTTACTGCATGACTCTCATCCCTTTAGTAATAGTGTTTCCTCTTTTTAATTTGGAGGACTTTCCCTTTGACATTTTGTTGCTTAGCACTTGGTGATTTATGTAGTTATTTCATATGTTCCAGTCGCTACTGTGGTAAACACATTGCCTCACTATAGAAGATGCTGTGACTGTCCTGCCCATTTACTCCTTTTGGCCCATTCCAAGGTCATCTGCAACCTGGGTGGATAGTTCTTATGGGAACCAAAGCTTCCTATCTCAAGCCCTTGATCTCTGCTTGAGGGCTTTTTCTGAGCTCTGTGTCTGCCTGGTCTGTGCTCCAGGTAGGTGAAATGTGTAGAAAATCAATGCCCGCAGGAGCAACTCTCAGTCAGTGAGGAAAGGAATGATCCCTCAGTGGGATTGTGCCTGGCTTTTTTAGCTCTTGGTGGAGGATCCCAGTGGGATTTCTCCCAAGCTGCCCAACGTGGTAAGGCATTCATTAACGCTGCATTAGTGGCATTCTTCCTTTCCCTGCCTCACTTCATCATGCCCTCACATGCTTCATGGGATACCACCCAAATAAACTACTTGCACCCACATCTTTGTATGAAAGTTGCTTTTAGGGGAAACCTAAACTAAAGTACTCAATACTCTTGAAAGCCCAATGTGGACAGAAGGAATGATTACTCTCATCATTTTATATATTTGTAAACTGACACTCAGAGGGGCTAAACAAATTGTTCCTATCACTCAGCTGGTAAATGCTACAGCCTGGATGCAAATACAATGTCTGTGATCTCAACATTATGCTATATTGCCATTCCCAAATTTCAAGATGCAACCCAGAGGCAATGTCAGTCTCTCTCAGGTAACATTGAGACTGATTAATACTTCCATACCCCAATTCCTATTATTAAAAAGGCTAGCATTTTACTTGCTTGCCAGCACATTCCCTCTCATGCTCACTTCAGAGGATTGAAAATTCCTTGTGTGGTTTCTTTCCTTTATTGGGTATAGTAGTAAAACAGAACTTAGAAACATCACTTTTGAAGGACGTCAAATGTAACAAAATAAGGGCAGAGGGTGGTATATGCATGAACTACTCTTGCCCTTTGTTCTACATGTCGTATTCCACCACCCAAAAGGGGTATTATTGTGTATAGTTGTCCTCATTCTGCAGTCCCCCTCAACTGTTGCCAGGGTCCAGGTAACTCCAGATCCTATTGCGGATGTTATGGGTAAGTTATATATAATACATTATATATTATATACAATACATAATTTATAAAACATAAATATATGTAATCTTTGTATCTTATTATCTCACATAATTTTTTATTCTCTAGTGAACTTTACTTGCAGGGTTTATTACATAATTTGGAAATATATGTATTTATTTCTTCACCCTAACCTACACAAACTACTACTGTGATTGTGCTTCTTAGCTTCTTTTATCTACATTCACAAAGTTTACCTTCACCATTAATATCCAGATATCAGTTCATTTAAGTCCTAAACATAATTTTTAGTGTTTCCTTTCTTTTCTAGTTCCCAGTTTCCTCATTCTATTCAATAAAGATACTTTTTTCTTCTTTAAATTACATTTTTTGTTGTTTAATAACCCTATTCTCTCCCCCTCAACCCATCTCTTTCTGTCCTTTCTCCCCATACCTTCCCCTCTCTCTCTTCATATCTAAGCTGTTGCCACAATAATCACTTTATTTAATTAGATGCCCCAATTTTGGAAAGAAAGAAGTTCTTTTTCCAGGAACATTATGGTTTATTATACTAAAAATCATTATTTCTCTCCTGCTATTAATTTTGTCTTTCTATAGTATGTGGGTGGTAGCTAAAAATAACTCTCTTAATATATTGTATTCACTAGCATGTTTAGTGCCTCATTACTAATGAGAATTCATAAAAAGCAAAATTCTTTGTTTCTAGCAGTTGTAATAAGAACACTGTTTGAATTCAAAGACATCCTAGGAATCTACAAATATTAACATCTAAATACAACTTGCTTGATTTTAAGAAAAATAAAGCCAGACAAGAAAAACAAATTATGAAATTTCTTTTCCTTTAGCCAAGGCTCACAAAAGTTAGTTATCGGACCACTGCTAGTATCAAATAGTCTGATTTCTCTACTGGGTCTTCTATCTTGACTAAAGATGACTCATTGTTTTCACCAAGCTATTTATGAGGAGCAATTTCCAGCAGCTTTAGCCCTTTTTAAGAACATTTACTGATTACCTACTGTAGACACTTCATATACACTAGCTCCTTTAATCTTCACAGCAACTCCCTGAGGTAAGAGTAATCCCTGTGATATGGATGTGGAAACTAAAACAGCAGGGTAATGTGCCCAAGATTTCACAGCTAATGAAATAACTAATTGGCCTCATCAAGCCCTCAAGCTCCAGTCATCTTTTCCTCTTACCTTCTGACTTTTAGTGGACATCAGTTACTTCCTATTTTACTAAGAAGGCTGAGACTGGTGCAATGAAAGTCAGCAAATTATCTTCTACCTCACAGTTTCTTAGTTTTTCTCCCTTACCTTTCCTTTTTTGCCCTAGTTTATAAGATAGATATCTTCCTTCTCTTTTTTGGCTAATGCCTCCATTTTTGTTCTGCACTGCAAGACATCTAAGTCTTATCAACCTTTTCTTCTGCTCCCCCACCCCCACCATCAACCTCACCTTCAATCTGTATTTCACCATTTGTTTCTTCATGCCTGATAAAGCATTCCCTATTCTAAAGGAATCTCAAAAACAACTTGCATTTATTTCTTGATATCTTTATTACTTCCTTAATTTTTTCCTTTTCACAGTCAAATTTTCTTGAAAGAGAAGTTTATTCTCACTGCTTCATGATTATGTAACCCATTGCAATCTAGACTCTAGACTATTTTCCCTAAGCCTACAAAAATTGTAACCAAAGGCCCCATGACAAACTGGTGTTTTTTGATGCATAATGTACCTAGTAAAATGCATAAAGTGTGCTAATCTTAAGTGTGCAGTTAAATGTGCATCATATGTTTGTTCTAGTTCATGAAAGACATTTGTAATATCTGTACAGTTAATCACAGACATTGTGTACCACAAGATTCACTGTTTTATACATTCCCATCTTTTAACCTCCAACTTTCCTTCTGGTGACACACATGATTCTGAGCTTCCCCTTTCCACCACATTCACACACCATTCAGCACTGTTATTATTCTCACAACGTGCTACCATCACCTCCATCCATTTCCAAACACTTAAGTTCAACCTAGTTGAACTTTTGCTCATAATAAGCAATCACTCCCCATTCTTTAGCCTCGTTCTATATCCTGGTAACTTGTATTTCATGTCTATAAGTTTACATATTATAATTAGTTCATATCAGTGAAACCATGCAATATTTGTCCTTATGTGTCTGACTTATTTCACTCAATATAGTGCCCTCAAGGTTTCTTCATCAACCCATTTTTTTTAAGATGGTTTTGTTCACACACCATACATTCCAACCTAAGTAAACAATTGATGGTTCCCTGTATAGTCACGCATTTATGTATACACCACCATCACCACTATCTATATAAGGACATCTCCATTGCTTCCACAAAGGAGAAGAGTCAAAGAAGGTAGAGAGGCAAAGGAAAAGGAAAAAAGAAAGAGAGAGGAAAAATACATGACAGCTAGGAAGCAACAAAAGGAAAGATAGAATTAAACTAAAGTAGAATAAAGAGTCAGACAACATCACCAATGCCAAGAGTCCCATATCCCTCCCTTATGTTCCCCTCTTGTATGCATTTAGCTTTGGTATATTGCCTTTGTTACATTAAAGGAAGCATAATACAATGTTTCTGTTAACTATAGTCTCTAGTTTGCATTGTTTGTATTTTTCCCCCAATACCACCCTATTTTTAACAACTTGCAAGGTTGACATTCGTTTTCCCTCATGTAAAAATATTTTATCACAATTGTTGAGTACTCTAGGTTTCACTGAGTTACAGTCCCAGTCTTTATCTTTCCTCTTTACTTCTGGTGTCCCACATGCTCCTCACCTTCCTCTTTCAAACATACTCACAGTCATCTTTGTTCAGTGTACTTATATTGCTGTGCTATCATCACCCAAAACTGTATTCCAAACCTCTCATTCCTGTTTCTTCCTATCTGTCTGTAGTGCTCCCTTTAGTATATTCTGTAGTGTAGGTATCTTGTTCACAAACTCTGTCATTGTCTATTTGTCAGAAAACATTTTAAACTCTCCCTCATATTTGAAGGACAGTTTTGCCAGATATAGGATTCTTGGTTGGCAGTTTTTCTCTGTCAGTATCTTAAATATATCACACCACTTCCTTCTTACTTCCTTGGTTTCTGCTGAGAAATCTGCACAGTCTAATAAGCTTCCTTTGTATGTGATGGATCACTTTCCTTCTGCTGCTTTCAGGATTCTCTCTTTGTCTTTGACATTTGATAATCTGATTATTGTCTTGGTGTAGGCCTATTCAGGTCTATACTGTTTGGGTATGCTGTGCTTCTTGGATCTGTAATTTTATGTCTTTCATAAGAGATGGGAAATTTTCATTGATTATTTCCTCTATTACTGCTTCTGCCCCCTTTCCCTTCTCTTCTCCTTCTGGGACACCCATGACATGTACATTCATGCTGTTCATGCTGTCATTCAATTCCCTGAGATGTTGCTCATATTTTTTCCCATGATTTTCCCTATCTGTTCTTTTGTGTGTGGGATTTCAGGTGTCTTGTTCTCCAGTTCCTGAGTGTTTTCTTCTGTCTCTGGAGATCTGCTGTTGTATGTCTCCACTGTGTCTTTCATCTCTTGTGTTGTGCCTTTCATTTCCATAGATTCTGCTAGTTGTTATTTCAAACTTTCAATTTCTACCTTATTTTTGCCCAGTGTTTTCGTTATACCCTTCATCTCTTTTGCCATATCTTCCCTAAACTTTTTGAATTGATTTAGCATTAGTTGTTTTAATTCCTATATCTCAGTTGAAGTGTAAGTTTGTTCCTTTGATTGGGCAGTATTTTTGTTTTTCTTAGCGTAGATTGTAGTTTTCTGTTGTCTAGGCATATGGTTTCCTTGGTTATCCAATTACATCTTCCCAGACCAGAACGGGTTCAGGTCTAAGAAGAGGGAAATATTCCGTATCAGGTTTCCCTGAAGGTGTGTCTTAGAAGATTGAGACACCCTGTGAGGCCTCAAGCTGCTGTGCTTTTCCTAACCTGCCCAGCAGGTGGTGCCTGTCATCCTGTCACTCCCAACTGGTGTAAGGAGTTGTGTCCCCCTTAGTTTCTGTTTTGGCTATTTTCCCCCAGAATCTGGGGTCTGATTCTGAATGGAAGGCCAGTAGTAGAGCTGGGCACCACCTCCTTCCTCTTAGGGAAGATACACCTCCTAGGGAGTTATCATCTGCATTTAAATAGGTTCTTGGTCTCTCTGATTCTGCTATCTCGACCCTTTCTGGGTCAGAGAGCTGCAAACTGAAAATGGCTGAGGCTTTCTCCACCGAGCCACTCAGGTTGAGAGAGAGAGAAAGGGACAGAAAGCCCTCTTTCAAGACTAGTCCATGGGCCCCCCTCCCCCAACCCTCCAGTTTCACCCATCACCAGAGATAGCACCTGGCTTTCTGGGCTCCCCCTCCTGGGACTTAGATGTCTTCTGGCTCTTTATGGTCAGTCATCACTAAAATCCTCTGTCTGCTTGTTGGGGATTTGTAGCTTGTATTGAGCAGTCATTTCTTAATTAAAGCCCCAGTTGGAGTTCAGCTGAGCTATATTCACTCACTTGGAGAGTCCTGCTTTCTACTACAGTGAGGTTTTAGTTTGGGCTGCTGTGGGGGAAGGGACTCCTGATGCAGTTCCACAGTCTCTACTTACAGATGTTTATGCTGCAATCTCATGCATTCCTTCCACTCCAGGTTGATGTACGATATGTGGACAATCATGGTTGTCTCCCAGCAGTGATTCCAGATTATTTACTAGTTGTTCCTGGTTGTTTATTAGTTGATCCAGGGAGACTAACTTACTTCCAGTTCTCTCTATGCTGCCATCTTCCTCCCAGGTGCTGCCATCTTCCTCCCAGCTTGCAGAAGTTTTTTGGGGGATATACCACTTCTTTTGAGTATGTACCTAGGAGTGAATTGCTGCATCATGGGTAAGAAATATTTAATTTTAGCAGAGATAGATAATTTACCATTGTGTTTATATCATTTTGTACTCATATCAGCAATATTTGAGGGTTGGTACATATCCTTACCATCATTTAATATTTTTAGTCTTTTTTTAAAATCACATTTTCATTTTAGCCATTTTGGTGGGTATGCAATGGTAGTCATTGTGCTTTAATGTATTTGTATTTGTTTTTTCCTGATAACTAACGATGTTGAGCACTTTTTCATATGCTTGTTGGCCATTTGGATCTCCACCTTTGCAAACTGGCCATTCAAGTCTATTTGTTTATTTTTCTTATTGAGTTAGTCTTTCTATTACTGATCTGTAATGCTTTCTCAGATATATGTTTTATAAATGTTTTCTCCCATCCATGGCTTGCCTTTTTATTTTCTTAATGATGCCATTGATGAGTAAAAATTTTTAGTTTTGATGAACTCTTATTTATAAATTTTTAATAAAATTCGTGCCATGTTTTCAGTGTCTTCTTTTATTTTTATTTTTTATTAGAGAAGTTGTAGTTTACAGAAAACTCATGCAAAAATTACAAAGTTCCCATACACCTATTATTACCACTTTGCATTAGTGTAGTACCTTTGTTGCACCTGATGAAAAAAACATTTTTATAATTGGGCTATTAACTATAGTCCATGGTTTACTTTAGGGTTCACTGTGTTGTGCAGTCCCATTTTTTTTTTTTTGTTTTGTTTTTTTTTTAATTTTATTCTAGTAACATATATACAGCCTAAAATTTCTCCTTTCAACCCCATTCAAATATATATTTCAGTGCTGCTAATTACATTCACAAAGTTGTGATATCATTACCACTATCTATTACCAAAACTTTACATAATCCCAAATAGAAACTGTACGATTCAAGCATTAACAACACTTTCCTTCCTCCCACCCCAAACCCTGGTAACCTATATTCTAGTTCTTGACTCTATGAGTTTGCTTATTCTAGTTACTTCATATCAGTAAGATTATGCAACATTTGTCTTTTGCGTGGGGCTTAATTCAGTCAACATGATGTTCATCCATGTTGCTGCACATATCAAAACTTCATTCCTTTCTATGACAAGATTATTTTCTGATGTGTGCATAAGCACATTTTGCTTATCCATTCATCAGCTGATGGACACTTCAGTTGCTTCCATCTTTTGGCAACTGTGAATAATGCTGCTATGAACGTTGAATATGCAAATATCTGTTCCAGTGTCTACTTTTAGTTCTTTTGGGTATATTCCTAGAAGTGGCATTACTAGTTCACATGGTAATTCTGCATTTAACTTTCTGAGGAACTGCCAAACTGTCTTCCCACAGCACCATTTTACATTCCCACTAACAGTGAGTGTTTCTATTTCTCTATATACTCTCTAACACTTGTAATTTTCTATTTTTTTTTAATAGTAGCCATTAATGTGGATGTGAAATGGTATTTCATTGTGGTTTTGATTGGCATTTTTTTAATGGCATATGACGTCAAGCATCTTTTCATGTGCTTTTTGGCTATTTGTATATCGTCTTTGGAGAAATGTCTATTCAAGTCTTTTGTTCATTTTTAAATTGGGTTGTTTTTTTGTTTCATTGTTTCCTTCCATTTTCTGTGCACTGCTGAATTTGCCAGCCATTCGCTTTCTTCTTGGGGAAAAACATGGGCATTGGAATCAGAGAGATTTGTCTTTAAAATGTAGCTCCATCACCACATGGTAGTGATGTGATGTCAAAGGAAAGGGTGAGAAAATTATCCAAAACTGGGCAGTAAGGCAAAAGGATGACTGCACATCACATTGGAGCATCGTCTAATAGATCTACCCAATGATTATTTAATTCTCTAGGAGGTATATTTTTATTTGACTTATTTGCCACTGTTTAAGGCTAAGGCTGGATAAAATGTTAATTTTTGTAGATTTTTGTTCTGAAGAGATGCAAATGATTTATTTTTTCTGGTGGAGAAAGTGACTCCAAAGTTACAGTTTATTTTGACCTAAAGGTCATTAACCTTTGGAATATTGTCTGTAACTTAGCAAATTTATTTCCACATGCCTTCCCTGGCTGCCTATATATGCACAGTTTTTCTAATTTTTCTGTGAACTGGCTTCATCATCTAGCTGGCTTCCTCCTTAAAGAGTTAAATAGATCTTGGATGCATATTCATTCTATGTTTGTAAGATAGTCATATTTTTAAATTTTGAAAATTATGCTTTGACAATAGGGAACAGTTAAGTATTATTCCATTTGGTATAACAATGGTATAACAATTCTAATGGTGAACTGGGTAACTGCAAATGCCATATCCAAGGTAGAGAACACTTATAAGAAGGGTTTTAGAAGAAGATAATGATTTTGTTTTGGTACACCGTGCCCAATCCAGGTGGAGATGCATGGCACACATATGGAAAACTAGGTTTGAAGATGGAATGTAGAGGGCTATAGGTAAAAAATGTGAGAAATTTTGGAGTCATCAGCATGTAGGTGACTGTTGATATTTAGGAGGTAAGAATGCCTAGGGATAGGAAGAATGGGTCGACATTTAGGCTGTGGATGAAGAGCCACTGAAGGAAACTAGGAAGGAACAGTGAAAAGCAGCCATGTAAGCAATTTCAAGAAAAGAGCTGAGTGGTCAGTGTGTAGATGTTACCCAGGGGACAATTAGGATGGGAATTCAAAATAGCAATTAAGAACTCTTTGGTGACCTAATAAAAGCAATTCCAGTAGAGAGGTAAGGATATAAGTGGGTTTTGCTGTCAGTTTGTAGAAAATGAGGTATGAGGAAATGGATGCTATAAATATGGATTAATGTTTCAGGAAGCCTGGCTCTAAAACCTAGATCAAATCATACTAATTCACTGCTTAAAACCTGCTGATGAATATCCATTACTCTTGGAAGTAAATTCACCCCTTCATCATGGTCTATTAGGTGCTACATGATTTGTATTCTGCTTATCACTCTCACTTCTATACCACCCTGCCCCTCTCTCATTATGCTTCAAACCTATCAAATTCTTTCTTTTCCTCAGACATGCCAAGCTTTTTCCTATCTTAAGACTTTTGCCTTTGCCCTTTCTTCTTCATGTACCGTTCCCCACCATTCCCCACCATTCCCCACTGATTGTTGCACTGCTTGGATCTCCATTCAAGAGAACCTGCCCTGAGGGGCACAGTTTCCACCCTCTAGCTGTCATATATGGGACCCATCTTGCATTCACGCTGAGGTCATGCTTCCTCAGCCAATGACTGAATACAGTGGGGGTACTAGATACAGTTCAGCCATTCCTGTTTAATACAGGACTCCTCTAAAGGACAATCTCTGCTCTGGGGTTCCTCACTGGCCTGCCTTAGACTTTCTCAGAGCTGGGCTGCACTCTGTAGTTCTTCCTACTCAGTTCTCCTTGCCTGCTGTCTTGTCACAGGTCTCTGACCATATTGCATCTGAAGACTCTCCTGCCTTCTCCTGCTCTCCTGCCTCTATTCTTGACAGGTGATTCCTAATCTCTTGTGTGACTAATCCTGACTTGTCATCCAGACCTCTGAGGACCTGAAATGATAAGACTGGCAATCATTTAATAACTCAGCTGAAATGTCAGTTTCTCAGAGATCTTCCTAAATCTCTAGTACCTAATCCCCAGTTACCTTCTCTCTCATTTTTCTGTTTCATTTTCTTCATAACATTTATCATTGTACCTTTTTATTTTTTAACCCCAATTTGTATGCTAAATTATAGACATCTTGAACATTTCATTTCTAAACACTTCAGTTTGCATCTCTAAAAAAAGAAAACATTTTCATACGTTGACAAAATACTATCAGCATGCCTGAAAAATTAAAATAATCTCTTTATATTATCTAATTCCCAGCCCATATTCAAATTTCCCCAATTGTCATCATAATGTCCTTTACAGTGGCTTTTTTTAAACCATTATCATTTAAAGCAGACAAAACATTTTCTCTGGTTGTAATCTTAAACCTCCTTTAATCTAGCATGGTCTCCTTTTTCGTGCACTGCTTTGCTGAAGAGAATGGCCAGTTGTCCTATAGAATGTTTCACCTTCTGGATTTGTGGTAGTATTTTTTAAAAAGCAGTTCCTCAATCTTCTAAATTTCCTATAAGTGGGAAGTTAGATCTAAAGGTTTAATTAAATTCAATTAAACATTCTTGGTTAGAATGTGTAAAAGGTCATATTGTATACTTCATATTGAATTATATCAGCAGACATATAATACCTGGTAGTACCCCCATTGCTGATCTAAAATTGACCACTAGAATAGACTGGTGACACCCTGATCCCTCCATTGTAAAGTTACATTTCCTCTTTTGGGATCAGGAAGTCATTTTAGTTTATCTGCTTGTTTACTTTGCTTAATGCAGTCTTTGCCATACAGAATTTTTGCATTTTCATGGAGTCAAACTTGTCAATCTTTTCTTATTAGTACATGGCTTTTGAGTCTTATTTAGGCAGGACTTCACCACTTTAATATTACAAAAGTACTTCCTTATACTCTCTTGCACTACTTCTTTGGGTTTCATTTTTAAATTATTTAATCATTTAGAATTTATCCTCATATTAGGTATATGGTATGAATCGACCTTTATGGATTCTCACATAGTACTCAATTGTCCCAACACAATTTATCAAACTATTAGGGGAGAACTAATGAGCTAGATGTAGTTTTCACAGAAATGAGACTGGACATGTTAATACCAGAAGGGAATCATAATGATAGAAATAGGTCTTATTCTTAAAATCAACAGTTAAAAGAGAGCTATAAGATATGTCCTAGATATCAAGCAACAGCTAAGGTAGATTGGATAAAGCACAACTGAGAGCAGTAAATGGAGAAAAAATCACTTCTTTTCAGTTTGCAACAGGTAAGGGTAGATTACTCAAATAAACAAGTTTCAGTGATATGTAAAATATTAACATTTTGATCATCATCTATCTTGCAAATATTTTTCCATTTCATGATTTGCTTTTTAACATTTTTTTATGTTTAGATTTTTTGTTGTTGACTTTATTTATCAAATGTGTATATTTTTATTGAGAAGGTCTTTCTTTATTCCTTTCCCTTATTCCCTTTGGTTTCTCTAGAGTTAACCATGGTCCATAGTCTGGCACATTATATTTATTTAAAAACTTATAGAGTATTTACATTTTTGTGTAGCCAAATCCATCATACTTTTGTGGTTACTGATTTTGATAATTATGCTGAGGAAGGATTTCTGAATCTCAAGATTGTAAAAATTCTCAATTATATATTCTTTTAATATTTTATTTCTTTACATTTAAACTTTTAACTTGTCTTGTGTTTATTTTTATACAAAATCTGAGGTGGGATCTAACTTTATTTTTACAATGTGTAGGTTCTATTCTGTCTCAATCAAATTTTTCCATTTTGCATTTTTATCGAAGTAATTCATGGACATGGTATTAAATATAGAACAAAAGGGCAGTAGTCACCTATTTCACTTCCCACTTTTCATTTCAACTGTGAAAACAATTGTGAGAACAAAATAAGGAATTTAGAAAGTTCACCTGTCATGCATCCTTTCTAAGAAAGCTTCCTGAAGATGTACTCTAGTAAAACAAGAGTAATAAACCATAACAGTATAAAGATGTGGTAGGGTGACTGTTATTAAGCTGAATTAGAAAGCCATTGGTCTAAATGAGAATAGAAAATTAGTGTCCCATTTTCCAGAGGTAACCAATTTGAAATACTGTCTTTTTACCTTTCCTTTCTAAGAAGTTCGCTCATTTTCTTTAAAGATAAGTTCTTTATTTCACTTAAAAAATCTGAATCTCTAAGCCTGGGCTGCCTAACTTTATTTGTTTTGATCCAATGGATTTATTTTCTTTTTCTTGTTTTTCTTTTTAGATCCCATCATTTGCCCATGTCTTAGGTTCAGTTCTCTGGGAAACACTATGAGATTTCCATAACAGAGGTTTATTGGGGAGTTCTCTTAGAAATAGGACCTTTGAGGGAGTGATAGAAGCAGAATTGCGCAGAAGGAGGTGTTGAAGTGTGATGCAGTCATAATAGATGCCTTGGCCAACCCTAGGGGGCGATGGAGTCAGGATAGCCCTTCAGAATTCCCCTGAATTGAGGCAAGGGGGCCCAGCATTGGTACTTCCATATGGACTGGCCAATCTTTGGATGTGTGCTGATCCCAGCAAAGGAGGAGAACGTTGGGTTAGGCAGTTAGGTTTGGAAAAGGGCAATTCTTCAGGAGGAACTCAGATTGACTTTCAGCAGCCACAACTCCCAGAAGCTGGAGGAACAAGTTTCTTGGTCTTGTGGAAGGGTAGCTGAGTGACACACTGTAGCATTCACTGCAGTCTGATATCGCATTGTTTTAGTTTCTGTCATTCTTAAGCCATGATTTTCTTATTAAATTTAATTTTTTTGAAGACTTTGTTACCTTTTTTCTTTTATACTGAAGAAACAGATGTTTTCCTCACCATGCCACTGAACTCATTCACCTTTTCTTTATTCATTTATTTCTTCTTGAAAACATTAAGTTATCATTGACTTAATTTAGACCAACTTGGTTTATAGTCCTCTTGTTTTCACCCTTCCTCTTCTCACTGAATTATGAGGTGTATTAATTTTCTATTATTGCTGCAACAAATTACCACAAATTTTGTAGCTTAAAACAAGACCCATTTACTGTGTCACAGATATTTCTTGAAATAACTTGTCTGATGATAGTCCCTCTCCATGTCATTTCAGTATCATAAATTATTTTTAAAGCTATTGTTTCATTAAGGTTTCAGGAGGGAAGCTTAAAAAATATTAATACCAACTTGAACCAGAAGTTTGAAATACATTTAGTTGTGGCTCTGGGCTTACTATTCTGACTACCATAGTACTAAATGCATTTAAATATCCTATGGAACAACTTTACTTTTATTATTAATACTTTTCACAATGTATTATTTCTATGCATTTATTCTTTTTTTGTAATTAAAGAAGTTGTAGGTTTACAGAAAAATTGTATATAAAATAGAGTTACCATATACCACCCTATTATCTATGCATTTATTTTTTAGGTGATCTTTAGCAGAATTTTGTTAAGTTCCAGAAAATCTGATTGCATTAAATTTACAGATTAATTTAGGATATAATCAACATTTTTACAATATTGAATAAAGTATGGATTGTCTCTTGATTTATTCAAATCTCATGTCCTTCAGTAAATTTTGTGATTTTCTATATGCTAATCCTACAGACTTCCTGTTAAGTTTATTTCTAGGGTGTTCATATTGCTTTTACTAATCATTTTATTATATATTGTTAAATATAATAAAATATTTATTGATTTTACGAACTTGGCAGATAATCAATCACTTTACTGAATTCTTTTATCAATTTCAATAGTTTCCTTGATACTCTGGAATTTTTCCAGGTAATCCCATCAAACGCAAACAATGTTAATTTTGTCATTTCTTTTTCTTGTTTTATTGCATTATTGGCTAGAATTTCAAGGATGGTATTGATAACTGCTTTAATGTTGTCTGTGGCAGAGGGGCTAATTCCTTTTCTTATCTTTAGTAATAGATGACCTGAACCCAAGTTTTAGCAGGGCTCATGGTTTTCCAGCTAGAGATTCCCTTTCCCAGTCTCCTCTGTGGCAAGTAGTGGCCATGTCACTAATTCTCATTAATAAAATGTGAGCAGCAGTGATGCACATAACTTCTTTGACATCCCCTTAAAAGAATATCCTGTCAAAAACATTTAACATTTAAATATCCTTTTCTCAAATTATTTGCCCACAAAATGATCATAAACATCTCACAAAATTTCTTTGTGTTTCAGGGGCGAGGTTTCAGAAACACTACTGTTTCATTGTTACATATGCTTTTTATCATGTTAAAAAAAGTACTTTCTATATCTGGTTGATCAATATAGCTTTAATTAGGAATGGTGTTGAACATTATTTAGTGCCTTTAAAAAAATAGAGATGATCTCCTCAACCTAGAATTATGTTTAATTTAGATAAATATTTTGAATGATCTTTTCATTTTTGAAATAAACCCTATTTGGTTATAGTGAAATATTCTTTTAAGACAAGACCAAATTGATCTTGCTAAAATCTAGGATTTTTACACATATGCTCAAAAATGAACATCAACTCTAAGCTAAACACTGGGGATACCATGGGGAGCAGCATGCACAGAATCTCTATCATCACGGAACTTACATTCAGTGATTTTACTGTTCTAGTGGACATGCTTTTTTAGCATGCTATGAGGGTTGTGCAAGCTTCAAAAACTAAGCTAAAAAGCTTTCCATCATTTTCTCTGCTTTGAATTTAAAGCATAGGAATTAACACTTTAAGAATTTTTAAAACTTACCCAGATAAATCTGAGTGTGCTGGATGCTTTTTATTTTGGGATATAGGTCTTAAGCGTCTGTTTTTCAGTGATTGACCTAATTCAGTTTTCTATCTTTTTGGAGTCATCTATAATTTGTTTTTCTTGAAATGTAACTATTTCATTTTGATGTTAATACTTACTGGCAGCATAAAGTCATATAAAATATTTTAATAACTTTTAAACCTCCTTTTTAAGCTATCAGCCTTCTTAGTGGCAATATTCTCTGTCCTGTTACACTTCCCATAAATCTGTCAATTTTATTGATAATGCCAAAAATCAGCTATTAGATTACGAGAATATCAATATGTTAATTATTCTATCAATTTCCTTTTTAAAATTGTTTTTTAATTCTTTTATTGTTGTTGTTTTATATGTACTAATTTCTTCCTCCTGATTTCAATTAGATTATTTCACTTTTCATTTCTATTATCTTTAAATAATTCTTTAAAAAATTCTTATTTTTAGTCTTTCTTATTTACAGATAATTTTTTTCTCCATAGCTTGGTCATATCTGGCAGTTTTAACATGTAGTTTTTCACTCATGATGTTCCAACATATAACTGCAGTTTTACTTTTCTTTTAGACTCAGAGATGACTTATAAGGGTACTTTAAACTTCAATGTTTTCTATTTTTGTTTGTTTCTTTTTGGGTTTTCCTTTAATATTAATTTTTCGTTTTATTCCATCATACTATCTTCTTTTTCAAATTTAGTTCATCCCTTTAGGCCTCACATACATGCCACCTCCTTCAAGCTTTTCTCCTACCCTGCTGTGTTCTTGCCCTTCTCTACACTTTTACATACATCCCTAACATATTAGTGTTTAATACATTATTCGTCTTCTTTCTTCTTTTCTACCTTGTCCCCAGGCTATCTTATTCATGTTTATAAGATCTGCAGTTTAGTTCAGTAGTTTGTGAGGTTTCACAGCAAGATTCCATTTAATGCAACAAATATTTATTGAGCAACTATGCACCAGACATTGTATTAGGCACTACGATCAGAGTTAAATGGAAGATACAGCCCTGGGCTTCAAGAAATTCATCCTAGTAGGGGAAAGGAAAAAGTTATCACATTAAATAACCAAAATAAGCGTCGAGAAACTTTGTTTGGTAGTGAAGATAAATCATGCATAAAAACCGCTTACAGCACTAGAAAATTAACTGACATGCGCGAACAAATCTGTTCAAATGAAAAGAGGGAAAGGAAAGTGCGTTAGGTACAACTTCACCATAAATAGCCTAATAATTCAACCAAGTGATTATCCAAGTATAATCCATAGCACCTGCCAGAATCACTTGGACAGTTTGTAAGAAAAAAAAAAAAGTAGAGTCATACTTACTGGAATCAGAATGGGGTTAGGGGGCATTTATACCTGCGGTTTAAACAATCCCCAGGTATATGGGCCACGAGAAGTTTCAGAACACAGTGGGGCCGAGTTCCACAGACCTCAGGCCCCAGCGGCTTCCCCCATCTAACAAGTCTGCGGCTTCCATTCCCTTCCTCAGAGCTGGCACCTTAATATCCCGGCACCCGCCCACAGGGCTCAGCTACAGGATTCAGACCCCCAACCCCGCAAAGGATTCAGGGAAAAAGCATCTGGCCAATCTAAAGGGCGAGCGGGACGGTAGGCGACGTGCGGCAAGAAAGTTTCTTTGATTGACGTTAAATCTGCCCAATGAAAAACGAGGGTTAGGGGAGCTCCCGCCCGAATGGGCAGGACATTAGTGATTACCAGCCAATCCAGCTCAAGACTGACTATTTTGCGGGCGGTCTTTGAGATCGCCGAGGTCGTTCGTGTCTGTTGAACGGTTTGTGGGAGTAGTGGTTTCCTTAGTAGGGGGTTAAAATCGTTCTTGAGAAGAACATCTCTGTCCGAAGAGAAAATGAGTTTAGCTCTGAGGTCGGTAATGTGGAGGCCGCAGTGTCGGAGCGGGACTGTGTGTGTGTGTGTGTGTGTGTGTGTGTGTGTGTGTGTGTGTGTGTGTGTGTGTGTGTGTGTGTGTGTGTGTGTGTGTGTGTGTGTGTGTGTGTGTGTGTGTGTGTGTGTGTGTGTGTAAGGGAGGTAGTTTGGAGCCGAGGCGAAGAAGGGGAGGCGGGAACGGGTGAAGGAGGAGCCTTGGCCAACATCCTGGGTCCGGATCCGTCACCCAAGGGTCCTTCGTGTCCCACAGGTGATGAGTCCTGTGCATTTGTGTTGAGCTGGTCTTCTCTGTCAGCCCCTTGGACTTTACCAAAAAGGTGGCTGTTGTGGTTTGTGATCGAGGAGGGAATGAACTATCGCGAGATTTCTGCTCAGGGTGTTCTGGGAGAAATCAGGCAGCGGAGCATCTTTTTCGTCGGTGCTTGTTACCAGTCTCCAGCCTCCACCTTTTCTGCCCTTGTGCTAATGTAATCACTGAGTCGTACGTTTGGAAATAATCACAAAACTCGTTCTCCCAGGTTATATGGTATAACTGGGGACCTGTTTTAGTGACTAATAGGCAATCTTTCTCTTGGATTTCTTAAATTTCTTGCTTTACCTCTCATTTCCAGCCTCATCCTCCTTTGCTTGTCTCTCCTCTACCAACTCAGTCTGCAGTTAAAAATGTACAGATAGTGAATTCACTCTAAAATGTTCTGTGTTCCTCTAAGGGACAGTTGTGGTAGCCTTGGATGGGGTCACTTGTCGGCTACGGATTTTACTTCTGGGAATCTTGTAATAATGACTGACCCCGAGGAATGTCCAAGCTTGTGTGAAGTCAGGTCTCATGTGAAATAAAGGTCTTTCTCAGCTTTCTTATATTTCACCTTCTTGGCACTTTCTAGCCGTCTCTTCTTGACTTTTTTTTTTTGGTAGATTTCGGAGACCAAAGTGACCTTCAAATGCAAATACATAGTGTTCTAAAAAAATCAACTGGGTTTGCATTTAAAATTTTGTAAGATTCTTTTATCTTTAAAAACTTAGTCTTATGCAGGACTCAGTATTTTGGCTGATTGTTAACATAAGTGGAAGAAATTAAAAATGCAGTGCTAAAGTGTTAGAAACGTATAATCTAAAAACATTTTGAACCTGCAGTGTCAAAGTACTTTGTAAGTTTATTGGTAAATTGTGTGAGTTTTGTTTGTGGTAATTTTGAGAACTTAATTATAAACACCATCAAAAGTAAATCAAAAAAAAAAAGTAAATCAAATATATAATGATAGTCATGATTTTTTACTTTCATTTTAAGGTTTTTAAAAACTATTCTAGAATGATGTAAATAATAATTACAGGTGCTTTTTTTTGTGGGAGTTTCTGACATAAAAGTAATGTTTCTTATTCACAGTTCTTGTTTCTTTCACAATATTAGTGGTATTAGAAGAGTAAGGAAAGTTAGTTCCTCATTTCTTTTAATAACTTGTAACACTTCATTATTAGGAAGGGCAGATTTATAGCAGCTTAGATTGTGGAATGAGCAGAGAATTGACTGATAAGGAAAAATTTATCTTTCTCCAAAATACTTCCTCTTTAGAAATTTAGAAAATCATTCATTGGCTAATGTTTTTATTGCATTTTTGCAATCTTATTTTAGTCATTTAGAGGCATGAGAGTAAGATTAAAGTGGTCTAAAGACTTTTTCCCCCCCATTTCACAGAAATGAGTTTGTAGTAGACAAAACAAAAAGGAAAAAAAGAAGAGAACTCTCTGAGGAACAGAAGCAAGAAATTAAAGATGCTTTTGAGCTATTTGATACAGACAAAGATGAAGCAATAGATTATCACGAATTAAAGGTAATAGTGTACTTTAGAAACTATATTTCTCTTAAAATTATTTGCATTCTTGACCTTTGCTTCGAAATACATTTCTAAATAATTTCACTAAATTGGTTTTGGAAATATGAAACCATTTTAAGCATTCTTAGTAAGGTTTTATAGTAAAACTGAGTAGTACCCCTAATCCAACTTCTAGAAAATCCTTTTCATTTGGTAAAATAAATAGTATTTTAAATGTAAAAATACATTCCTATCTAAGGTACTTCTTTTTCATTTACATAATTAAAGGATTTTAGACTTTGGGATGTAAACAGTTCTTATATTCTTCCCACTTTTTTTGTGTGACATTCTTTTTTCAGATTGGGGGAGCATTAATTTGTTTTTAATTTGCACGTTAGTGAACACAGTGTCAACCTACTTTTTCTGGTGCCACAGCATGTCATGTCTGATGTTGACACAATGCTAATGGAGGAAGTTGTCTAGTGAAAGCCTGTTATTTATAGAAATATAAAGGAAAATTGGCATTTAAGGTGGTGTGGGTCTTACACTAGGCAGAGTGTGGGTCTTATACTCAGCACAGTGAGAAAGGTAGCATTTTGAGGAGATTTTTTGTCGTCTGTGGGGGATAGATGAAAATAAATGTTTATTTGGTAGTTTTAATTTTGGTAACTTTGTAAGGCAGGGATTTTTAAGCACAAGAATTCTGTGTAGGGAAAGTAACTATGCAGGGACAGGCTAGAAGGCAATAAAGGCCTATAAATTTGGCTTTCTCAATCTTGGGTCCTCTTTATCTCTCCCTCCCCACTGCTTTTTAAGTCACCCAGATTTAATCAGTTCTTCCTTTATAATGTCTTTTCCATTTGTTGACATTATCAGCATCTTAGATTGGGACCCTATTTCATACTTAAGCTTCCTAATTCCTAAATGGCTTCTTCACTTCTAGTTCACCCTGTATACTACCATTAGAGTCATCTTTCTAAAATTCCTCTTTCACCATATTGTTCATTGCTCATAAATCTTTAGTAACTCCTCCTTGCACAGTGCATAAAGTTGACATTCTCTTGCTTTTTCGTGAATGCCCTCTACACTTTCACTACCACCTACTTTTCTCATTTATTAACTTCTTTCTTTCTACCTGGACTCTTCTCATTCAGGTAAGCTTCTCTATTTATTGTTCTTCACACCTACTCATTGCTTTAGTGTCTTTTTTAATGCCAGTCATCATTTTCTAAATGCCCTCTACACTTTTTCATCCATCCATCAAGGAACAACCCAAATCTCTCCAAATAAGACTTTAACTAGTACCATTTCTCTCCTTCCTTGTTACTTGTAATGAGATCTCTTTTTCCTTTAAACTCAGGGTACTAGACTTGATAACTAATCCTGTAATTTCTGATGGTAGTTCTTATTTTAACATTTTGTCTCTTCTAGAATTGTATAACTTTTTAATATTTGTGCCATGCCTTTTTCCCATTTTGGTTGTTAATTCCTTGAAAACAGATAGCTTGTTAAAATTATCTGTGCACTAAACTATAAGTGCATTGTATAGTATATTCTACAGCACTTGTTTATTGGTTTGTCCTGTAAAAAGTATATGTAAATGACAAAAAGTTTCCATTTACTTTGTTTTTTTTAGACATAAAGTGTTGCAAAAGGATTATATGTTTTATTAATGTTCTGTCATCTCTTAAGATGTAAAAACTTATTTAAGAATTGGAAATCATTTTTGTAAAGAGTGCTTTATAATTTGCTTTTCCTTTTTAATCCAAAAGGTGGCAATGAGAGCCTTGGGGTTTGATGTAAAAAAAGCTGATGTACTGAAGATTCTTAAAGATTATGACACAGAAGCCACAGGGAAAATCACCTTTGAAGATTTTAATGAAGTTGGTGTGTATTTTAATAGTCTTTGTAATAAGCAGTTGTTAGGCTATTAACTGGTTAATATCATTAATTTTTAATTTTGTGGGTTATGGAATTTTATTACAGAACATTGCTATATAATGTGGCTCTTATTCAGGTGGGGTTTTGTTTTGTTTTGTATTGTTTTTGGTGCTCTTTTTTTCCTGGTTTTCAGAGAAAAAATAAGATTTACAGCTTTGCTGTGTGATGCATAGTTTTTTTTTTTTTTGGTATGTTCTGAAGATTCTAACAAAGGAGCTATACTGTAACTTTTTATGGAAAGATGCTTTTCCAAGTAATATCTGTTTGTATTATGTGATAAAACTAAATTATTTTCACCCAGTAAAACAGAAAATTTGGTATCCTGATCTCTGCAAAATATTTCCCAAGACCTTTTTGGTATGTGATTTTTTGTTGCCCAAGTGGTAGAAAAAGCAGCTGGTAGCAGCAGTTGGTATCTTTGGCTTTATTTGAAGCCTCGGCCTTAATGAGGGAAAACCCAGTTTGGATGACCTTGATCTCTGTGCATTTAGGTCATCTGTTTAGACTTAGAAGAGGGGAGAGGGTTTTAGTAAGGGAGGCAGTTGACTGAGTAGAAGCAGGAGAAAGTGTTTTAGCACTGCCAACTAAAGATAATGCATTGGGGTTTAATCTGGTTGAATGTTTGATTTTTGTATGTTTGATTTTAATGAATTATTTATAGTGTGTATATCAAACTTTCTTGGAATAGAGGATACTGGTAGGCAAGGACTTTGCTGTTATAACAAATATATTGTAAAGTATTATACATAGAATGTATAAATACTCAAATTTATTTTTATTAATTTTATATTATACCACTTCATATGGGTCACGAAATGAACATATTAAATGATTTTTAGATGTCATTTTAAAAATTTGGGAACAAATTCAATTACACACATACACACACACACACATATATATATACCCCTTACTTTAAATATACAGTATGAGGCAGTATGGAAAAGAAACAAGAAGAGATGGTAAGTATTAGACACAGAGAAATAACATTCAAACCATTATTACTTTTTTTAGATTTGAAAGCTCCAACCAAAAAGGGAGGAGAGGTAAGGTAGGGAACAAACCTAAAAGAGAAAGAAACCAGAGCACAGAAGATCCCCAATTTATGGATTAACAAGAGACTGTTTCAAGAGGCAGCTTGTCCTCTGGGAGCATATTCTTTTTTTTTTTCCCTTCTGTATTGTAGAATTATGTACTTCAGGGGAAGGAGATAGCCACCTTTATTCTCCTGCTTTGTAAGCTCTCCTCAGTTTATGATCATAGAGTGTTCCAAGTTTCAACTTAGATTATTTGTAGAAACAAAGTGTTAGGATATAGTAGAAATTGGTACTATTAGGATGGAGCTTTATGTAGTTCAGGTACATTTATTACACTGTAGTGGTTTAGCATGGACTATCTTGGAACCAGATTGCCTGGATTCAGGTACTGGCTTTGCTACTTGCTAGCTATGTAACTTGGTTATTTTACTTTTCTGTGCCTCGTTTTCCTCAACCATAAAATGGGAATAGTTGTACCATGTCTTAAGGTTCTTATGAGGATTACATAAGTTAATATGTAAAGTGTGTAGAAGAGGGCCAGCATATGGTAATTGCTATTTAATTGTTTGCTGTAATTGTTATTACTTTAAAAAGTAATTTTCTTTCTTTTTTTAGAAGGCTGGAAATAATCATATATGCATTACTGGATATAGAAATCATTTTACTCTATGTATTTATATTTTTCTGATTGTCTTTCTCAGTTGCAGACTATTTAAAGCATTATATTATTGTAATTAATATTTTTATCAGACATTATTTCACCTTAACTGCATGCAGTTTTTTAGTTTTAATTTTATTAATAGCTGAGACTGGAGTCCCATGCCACTTCTCCCTGCCTAAAGTTCCCCGTCTTTTCCATGTTATTAACAGCAGAAATACTGGGTTCCTTTTTAGAGTAAATGGTCACGGCTCAACTTCAGTTATGAATCTCAAAGATGAACATTTTGAATGACTCAGTACATATTTTAGCTGTCTTAAGGTTACCTGTTGATAATACCAGCTGTCAAATAAAATATTTTATTACTGATTGGCAATCACATAGTCAAGAATATGTATTTTCCCTATTTGTTGATTAAATTTGAATAATAACTGACCACAGATGAATATGTTTCATGCTTTGGGACAAGTAACTCCAATTCAGAGCAATTTGAGTCTTTAGTTTTATGTACCATCTATTACTAAGGATACTGTTCCAAGAGTATTTCTGAATGAAGAAGTCTGGCACTTCATTGGGATGTTTTAATTAAAATTAATAAAAAATATTAAAAATATATTTAATGTAAGTTTAGAATCAAGGTAGCCTGAAACTAGTGAGTAACATAGGTGTTTTTGGAAATTGCTGTCTTTAAAATAAGACCAGGGTAAATCAGAATTTATACTTGGTTTTAGTTTGCCAGAGCTATTGTAACAATGTAAACTAGTTGACTTAAAGAAATTTCTCTCACTATTCTGGAGGCTAGAAGTCCAAAATCAAGTTTTCAGCAAAGCCATGTTTCCTCTTGGGGGAGAATCTGTTTCTTGCCTCTCCCCTGGCTTCTGGTAGGTGGCTGGCAATCCATGGCATTCCTTGGCTTTTGTTAGCTTAATTCAATCTCTACCTCTTTCACGTGACTGTCTCTCTTGGACTCTCTGTGTCTTCTTACAAGGACACCAGCCATATTGTTTGTCCTCATTTTAACTAATAACATCTTCAAAGATCCTACAATAAATTCATATTCATAGGACGAGGTGTTAGTTCTTGAACATGTCTTTTGGGAGGACACAATTCAATCCATAACAAACACTATCTGTTTTGGCATGTACTACTTATTTAATTGCCTATTTGGAATAAATGCATTATTTTTATTTTGCTTATTTAACATTTGCTGAACTTTTTGATGTTAGGGACTGTTGTGGTAAGGGAGGAGAATTACTTAAAGGTTACTAAGAGGTTCAACTTTATAGGAATTTGCAATTTAAATGTATGTGATGACAAACTATGGTTCCATGTGGTAAATTGTAATTTTGTCTTGGGCAGAAGTTCATAAACTACAGCCCTTGGACAAAATTTGATTGCCCTTTGTATACAGCCACACCCATCCTTTTTTGCTGTTTTGTTTTACAGTGGCTGAGTTGAATAGTTGCAGTGGAGACCTTACTGTCTGGAAAGCCTAAAATATTTACTCTTTGGCTCTTTATAGGCAAGATTTATCAATCCTTGTTCTAGAGGAGTAGAAAAAGGTTTTGCAGAGGGGATTTAAAATTTAGGTCTTTGGAAAAATGAGTAAGATTTCATCTCAAAAAGAATATTGCAGGAGGAGTAGAGAAAGCCATTTCAGGCATGAATAACAGCAACAAAGAGTATACCATGTTTGGGAAACTTCAGGTAGTCCTGTGTGACTGGAGATTAGGGGAATGTCTGGAAAGGTAGGATTGAGCCATGTAGAATTTGGACTTCAGTCAGCAGATCATTGGCCATTTTTAAGGAAGGGGATATGATATGTTTTGGAAAGGAAACTGATGAGAGTATTGAAGATGGGTTGGAGAGACCAGAGACTGAAGTCAGAAAAGTACAGTTTTTTTTTGTTGTTGTTTTTGTTTTTATGCCAAGAATAGTGAGGATAAAAAGAAAAGGGATACTTTCAAGAGTAAATAGATAGGCAATGTCCTCAGAGGACTATGGGATCTAATCATTGATCAGGTTTATGGGATTGAAAAGAATTCAGGATTTTCAAATATAGGAAACTAGCTGTTAATGATGCTAATGTTACTAATGTTAATAACTAGCTGTTAAAGATGCTAATGTTATTGTTAATGCTTTATTTTGGGAGAGGGTGGGGGGAGTAGGTAGCAGAAGCTAGCTTGGTGATAGTGGGAGGAGTTTGGGTTCCAATATGATGAGTTCAAATTAACTGGATAGAAAATTTCAGAAGACGAAATATAGTGAAGCCGTATTTCTTAGTGATACCTTTAATGATTACTATTTACTTTTAATATGATATTTTTGAATTTGCTGTATTCATCAGTGATTTTTATAATGTGTGAAGTGCAGTTATTTTGCTGAAGTACATTTTTGGTATTATAATTAAATCATTTGAAAATACAGTTACCTTAATAGAAATTTGGAGTTTTGTGAAATGGATTGAACCCGGCTTAATTGCTTGCATGTCAGTTGGCTTATTTTCATTGAAGAAAAATGTACTTCTTATGTAATTAATTCTACTTTGTGGAACAGGAATAGTGTGAAGGTATGGGGGAGAGTTACCATAAAGTTATGTACAGGATAATGTTTTAACTGTCCAGAATGACAGGAATTTACAGTTCCCAAGAAAAGCTACATTCTTAGGCACAGTATTGATAAAAGATTATAGACACATAAATCTGAAATAACTCTAGTGCAATTAAAGCACCAGTGGGATAAGGATTTCTGCATCTTGGAGCCCCATCTGTTCCCCAGATCACCCTGTTGCTTCTTAAGTACGTTAATACTTTCAGCAAGCTGCTTGTTTGGTTCACCTGTCATGTAAATTATTTAATTGGTGAAGAAAATTTCTTAACACTTTTTTTTCCCTGTCCTGCTTTTTTATTGGGACTCAATTCAAAATAAGTTGAGTAGAAGCCACAGAGTTAAGTGTGGTATTTTATTTTGGTGTTATGTCTGTATATATGCCAACTCATTTTTGACTGAATATTTATGAGCTTTGATTTGCATATTTATAGTAATATACTGCAATTAGTTACTTGGAAAGCTTTTTGTATAAAATTAATAGATGAAGACTTTTGAATGTATGTGTAGATTATATAACATTAGCTTGAATAGGTGCTTACTCTAAAACTTACTCTGGTTGAAACAGCAGCAAAACAACAATAGCTTATTAGGAATTGAATTGTAATTTTTTTTGGTGAAGTTTATTTAATTGTTCCAAAATATTGATCTACAAGCTGTTGTAAATTTCTAATGATTTGTAAACCTCAACAAGGGTTACTTTTCTTGTAGTGCTAGGCCAGCACGTAGAATTACTTGGCTATTTTAAAGTTTTTTCGAGTAGCTTAACATTTTGTATACCACAGATTTTTGCCTCAGTTTTTGTTATTGTGAATTTATTAAAGACTGTAGTAATGTTGAAAATGTTGTTTGTTTACTATATTATTATATTTAGTATATTAAAATATATGATTACTTTTCAGGTCTGAAATTATTCACATATATTTTTAGTTAGTTGTTTTAAGACTAATATCTTGCTGAACAAAATAGATACTACTTTAGAGAGAACTCTTTCCCAGAGCTTTTTTTGACTGCAAGATTCAGTCCTTTTTACTGATTTCCATATTTTGGAAAACCAATAGGTTCTTTTAACCATAAAGATATCAACTATATTTTCACCTATTGTCTGAGATTATGTCTGTATCAATGATGTCAGTATGTTTTGTTAATTTGTCAGTTTTTTTGTTGCTGTTTGTTTTTAAGTTGGATTAACTTGAAGGAGAATCAGTGGTTAATATTAGGCTTAACCAACCAATAGGTTTTATCTAATTGCCTTTATTTTGTTTGTATGTCTTCTCTACAACTAGGTTAAAAACTCCTGTGCTTAGTGTTAGTGGAGCTTAGAACAATTCTAAATAATAGTAGACTTTAAATATGGTGTAACTATAGTACTTAAAATTTTCTCTTTGTGTGATAGAAATGGTTTTGCTTATTTTTATAGTAGAACAAATTGTTGATAATAAAATGACTTAACTTCTGAATATTAATTTGATCCTTCTAGTTTCAGGTTTATATCTTTGAGGCTTTGGGCTCTAATTTGGCATTTTGTCAGACTAAGTATTGACACATTTACAGCTTTAATTCTTATTTAATGTTTAGTTGATTTCATAAATGAATATCTTTGTGATTATGCAGTTTTTTTTTAAACTATAGTGACAGACTGGATATTGGAAAGAGATCCACATGAAGAAATATTGAAGGCATTTAAACTATTTGATGATGATGATTCAGGTAAAATAAGCTTGAGGAATTTGCGACGTGTTGCCCGAGAATTGGGTGAAAACATGAGTGATGAAGAACTTCGGGCTATGATAGACGAATTTGATAAAGATGGTGATGGAGAAAGTAAGTTTTAAGTAGAACATTTTCCAAGTGTTCCTGATACTGCATATATAGTAAATTTTTCTAAAATCAAATAACTTTCAAGACCCTTTGCAAACTGTTTCTTTTCATTCATTGTTATTGTTCTTATATGGCCTTATTGCATAAACATTTTACATAATTAATTTAGACTAAAGCAGACCTTTAAAACCAACTATACACATTGTAATATGAGGCTTCATACTTCAACAAGGTACTTTACTTTTCTCTGAAGTGAAACATCACCAAAATTTCCGTGCAGAATAAAATTTTATTCTGTAATGCCTTCTCTTATCCTACATGCATTTCTTACATGTTACTAAATTCTGTTGAATCTGTCCTTCAGATGTTCTGAATCTGTATTATTTCTTTGTTCAGGACTGCTGTCTTACTTCAAGCCCTAATTCCTTGCTTGGAATGTTATAGTAGCCTTATTTATTATTTTCTTGGGTGCCTACTGGGTCCTATGTGCTGATCAGTGCTGTACCAGGGGAAGAGGCAGATGTGTTCTCTGCCGTCATAGAATTTACAGTCTAGTAGTGGCCTCCCAATTGCCCTTGTTTGCCTATAATTCCATAATCTCTTCCTTCTTCAGTTTAAAGATTCTGTTCTTTTCCTAAAATATAGGGCTGATGATGTGATTGCCCTGTTCAAACATTTAGGATGATTCTTTACTGCCTACAGAGTAAACTTTAAGGCCTTCTATGATTTGCCCTACGTTAAACATCTACAGCCATACCTTATTTTTTTGTGCTTCACTTTGTTGTGCTTCACAGATACTGGTTTTTTTGTTTGTTTTTTTTTTTACAAATTGGAAGATGTGTGGCAACCCTGCATTGAGCAAGTCTGTGGGTATCATTTTTCCAACAGCATGTGCTCACTTTGTGTCACATTTTTGTAATTCTTGCAGTACTTCAAAATTTTTCATTATTATATCTGTTATGGTGATCTGTGATCTTGGATGTTACTGTGTAATTGTTTGGGGCACCACAAACTATGCCCATATAAGATGGGGAAATTAATCGATAAGTGTCTGTGTGTGTGACTGCTCCACCGACTGGCCGTTCCCCCATTTCTCTCCCTCTCCTTAGGCCTTCCCATTCCTGGTGAAGATACTGAGAACATTGTTGAAATGACAACAAAGGATTTAGAATATTTAAAATAAACTTAGTTGATAATGCAGTGACAGGGTTTGAGAGGATTGACTCTTAATTTGAAAGAAGTTCTGCTGTGGGTATAATGCTATTAGACAGCATTACATGCACAGAGAAATCTTTCACGAAAGAGGCAATCGATGCGGCAAACTTCATGGTTGTCTTATTTTAAGAAATTGCCACAGCCACCCCAAGCTTCAGCAACTACCACCCTGATCAGTCACCAGCCATCAACACTGAGGCAAGACTGTCTACCAGCAAAAAGATTATGACTCACTGAAGGCTCAAATGATGGTTAGCATTTTTTGGCAATAAAGTATTTTTTTAAGTTAAGGTATGTACATTGTTTTTTTAGACATAATGCTATTGCACACTTAATAGACTGCAGTGTAGTGTAAACATAGCTATTATATGTACTGGGAAACCAAAAAATTCATGTGACTTGCTTTACTGTGATGTTCACTTTATTGGGGTGTATTGGAACTGAACCCACAGTACTTCTGAGGTATGCCTGTAGTTTTATTTTCTCCTGTATTCTTCTACTTTAATTTTTCACTCTCATCTTCCATATATATACAACTTTGACAAAATGCTCTGTATTCTGGAAACACTTTTATGCACATTGCCTTTCTTCATGCTGTTCCTTAATCCTGGAATGCTCTCATTGCCAGTTTCTGTCTGCTAAAATGTTGGTCATTCATATGGCTACATTTTAAACACTTATCTTTTTTTTTCGCAAAAGCCTTCCCCAGTGGTCTCTGTTAATGTGAAGTATGAGTCTTTCATTGAGGGTCTATAGCCCTCATTTAGATACTTCTCTGCCTTCTGTGAGTTGTATGTATGTCTATCTCTCCAGTTGTGTTGTAAGCCCCTTAAACACAGTTTTGAATCCTATTGTAGGAAAGTACTGTATCAAAAGACTAGAGGCTTTAGAATCACATAGACCTGAATTTGAATTGAATCTCTGCCACTTAATTGCTTTGTACATTTGAGCAAGTTCAATAACAATGAGTCTCAGTTTCCCCTTTTGTAAAAATAGGAATGGTAGTACTTTCCATGGTGGTTATGAGTATTAAATGAAGATTTAATATTTAAAAATATTTGAAAGTGCCTAGCATTAAATATAAGCTTGTTTTCCTTTTTCATCTTTACTCATTTTTGTATTCCCCTGCAGTTTCTTGAACATAGTGAATGCTGTATTATTTGTTGACATAAAGCCCTGAGTAGGAATGTGTTACAGTAGGTATATACAGTACCAACTACACACATATATATTCCTTTGGAATACTTTAATAAGGAGGTAAGAGAGTAGCAACTCACTGTTAGTTCAGGTTTGTAGATTGTAGTTGGTAATTGTGCATTACTGTGCTCTCATTATATTTTTGTGAGCATTATATGAGCATTATAAAACTTTTAAATTATTTTTTATATTAGTCCTTTGAAGGGTACTGATATAGTTATATTTTAAAATAAAGATGACTAAAATCTGAGGATATTTAAATGACTTCTTAAGCTACTAGTCTCATATTTGGACTTAAAATTCACTGAATTCATGTTATTAGAATTTCTAAGTCTTCCCTAGCTGTCAGTTACTACCACCTCTGTCTCATAAATTAACTTTAAAGGAACTCTGTTTTTAAAGGTTTCCTCTTCAGTGGCATAGAGAATCCTGGTATGTCTGTTTCATAAGTCTTTTGAGTAGTCGTGTCTGGATTTGAAGTACAAGAGTTACAAAATTTTTTTTTTTTTTTTTTCTGTACGGGACATCTGCAGATTAGATTTTGGTTATTAGCTTCATTTGGCAGTAAAAGAAAATATCAATTAGGAAGCCACCTCAAATTCAGAGTTGGTGTAAAACTTTGCTTAGAAAACATATCCATTCTTGCCTCTGCTGTTATACTACTGTCTCTTGCTTTTGAGTCTCAGAGTTGACACCTGTGCTCCATTGCTTGAGGATTTATACCAGTGCATCCTTAAAATATTTCTTCTGCCATCACTACTTTCATTACTCTATTTTAAGTCAATCTACACTTGTTGCTTGGGTATTTTATTCTTGTTTATTCAAATGACTAATAGACAAAATAACATTTTTTCTCTTTTTTCCAAGTGATCGGTCACAAATTGAATACATCTGATGCATTAGATTGTTAATTTGCATTAAAAAATTTGTAAGGTTTGTCTTTTTGTGGGGGAGTCTAGGGGTCTTATCATCTTAGAATAACTCTATCCAGTAGTTGCCAATTTGGTCTGTGGATCTCTAGGGTAGGGGACTTCTGAGGTATTGCATGGGGTCTGGGCATTCATGTATGCGTCAGATATTGTCTGTTGACCATATGAATGATTGCACATGCACATATATTCTGCTATTTTTCATTTATATCTATAGATGCTATTGTAATGGACAAATACACTTATTTTACAGAATTCGTAGTAGCTATTTGTCATCATATATTTTGTCAAACAAGATATGCTAAGTACAACTGTTATTGTGGCAAGTCTAGGAAATTATCTATAGTTGAAAAGGTATTCTTGTATCCAGAAACAATTGGGAACTACAGATTAATCCATTTGGTCTGGCTTTGGGATATTGCCTTAACTTAAATGGTCTCTATGTCTGTATAAACATCTGCCCATTTTTGAAAAAGCAGGACATTTCATAATAATTTATTAATTCCATCACATAATTTGGAGTCTTTTGACTGCAAACCAAATTTTATTCATAGACATAAATTGCTTTCTTTGAACATGTTAAACTGGTAAAGATCACAATACTTTGCTGCCTTTTTTCAGGACTTTAATAATTCTTCTGTCTTTATGACTATTTCAAACTATTCATATCTAAGAGCAATGAAAATGTTTTATTTTTCCATTGTGTATATAGAATAGTAACGTAGTGAATAAGAAATTAAAGGAAAAGAAGATAAAATGCAAGGTATAATGGCAATATATAGAGAGGATCCCTTTTCTATCACTTTTCCAAGATATGTAAAATAAAACAGTAAGTTTTTTTTGAAAAATGAAACCAACAATTATAAAGCCAAAATGGGCCAACTTTTATATGATGATAATAGTTAACATTTATTTAGCAGTTACTATATGTTAGATGTTGTACTCAGCATATTACAGTAGGGATTATGTCATTAATTTTCATAATAGCTTTTGTGAAGTAGACACAATATTCCTGGACATACTTAGGATAGATGCATGTATAGATGAGAAAACTAAGGCTTTGAGAGGTGGTTATCACACAGCTAATATATATGACAGAGCTGGAACTCAAACTCAGATCTCCATAATTTTAAGTATATGCTTTTAACTATAATAACACTGTACTGCCTCTTGGTCTATAAAGTAAAATATGAATTAGGTTTCTGTGTTTATGGATTTTTTAAAATTATATACTATTGTAGGAAGCTATGTGTTAGCAAAATATTCAACAGGCACTTCAGATGGTAAAATTTGTTTTCTCTGCTCTGAAACCAGGTGATCTCTAAGTTTAATCTATTTAATTCTCTAAAATTCTTTATTTTAGTGACTTGTAAGATTTACCCTGTGAAGTGGTTGATTTATGAAAAATTTAAGGCAGTGTAGAAGAAAATGAAGTATGTGTTTGAATCAGTAAACTTTTAGCAAATGCCCATTTTATGTTTGACATTGTGCTAGATTTATTAGATATAGTAACTTCATATTATTAGATATTGTAGATAGAGAGGGTTATAAAACCAAATGTACAAAGAAATCACAGATTCCTTTTAATTGCCTGAAAGGCGCGTTGGTAGTATAAGAGCTAGTTTAATTTCCTTAGCTGCTTTCTTCCCCTTTGCTTTCCTTTTTTTTCAACTTAAATTTTTTTTTGTGTGTAGGAAATTATAAATAGCTTAAAATACTTTTGAAATGCTATTATACTTTAAAGTATATGGATATAGATAAATACTATAAAATGAAGTATTTTGTGATTTATTCTGTATGAAGCTTACTTTGAAATTCAAGTATTAAAATTTTACAGATGGGGGAGAGGTTTAGATCTGTAACAACACATAAATACGTTTCGTATTTTGAATATTTTAGTCATCAGTTCTTTTTTATTGTTAAGATAATTTGTAGTCAGGTCATTCTAAGGCTTCTTTTATTATTTTATTTTTCTTAAGAAGTTAGTCTGGCTTCTGGTTTTGGTTTGCATGCCTCAGTCTAGATTGACTAAATCAGGGATTCTTAAATTTGGGTCCACATGGGTTAAATTATTTAAAAATTTTCTTTATTTGATTTTTGATTTACTGGAGGGAGAAGAGAGGTCATAGCTTTCATAACATATTCACACATGACCATTTAATTGCAAAGGTTAAGCATCACTACTACAATTTGTAAGATCCTTAAAGTAGTTTTAGTTTCATTCTCACCATGTCTTTCATAGTGCCTTGTAGGTGTTTAATATAATATTGAATGCATGAATATGTGGTTCTCTATCAGTTTTTGGACAGGTCACTCTTTAATCATTATAGCTTATATTTGCCAGGCACAAACAGTTTTCTTTCTTTATCTATGTTCTATGTACTACCACTTCAACTTTATTTCTGCCTCTTGTCAAACCTGGTCCTATGTTTTTATTTTAGGGCCCAAGGCAAAGATTTATCTTTACTGAAATTTTTCTCATCAGTAATGTTTTCCCAATATGACTGATTTTTTTAAACACCAGTATGTGGTTTTTATTTTAACAGATCGTGCTTTGTGTTAAACGGCGGTTGTTCTCTGTTTCAGGTTTGAAATGTGACTAACATGATTATTGAAACTGGTTTTATACACGAATGCTGTAACTTTTTCATTTTGTCTCCTCAACATTTTTGTAATTGGTTAATGTTTCCTTTCCTTTTCATTATGAATGTTCTCAAGCACAGAGAAAAATTGTTAAGACTAGTACAGTGAAAACTGCTGTACTTTCTATCTAGATGGAAGAATTGTTAACATTTTACATATTTTATCTACCGTGCACATATATAGGCATATCTTGTGTTATTGCACTTTGCTTTTTTGTGCTTTGCAAATATTGCGTTTTTTACAAATTGAAGATTTGTGGTAACCCTGCATCAAGCAAGTCTTATGGGCACCATTTTTCCAACTGCATGTGCTCACTGCATGTGCTCACTGCATGTGTGTCTCTGTGACACATTTTTGTAATTCTCGCAGTATTTCAAACTTTTTCATTATTATATCTATTATGGTGATCTGTTACCTTGGATGTTACTTTTGTAATTGTTTTGAGGCACCATGAACCATGCCCATATAAAATGGCAAACTTAATTTGATGTTACTATTGTAATTGTTTTAGGGCATCACTAACCACATCTGTATAAGGTAAGTGTTCTTTGTGTTCTGACTGCCCCACAGATGGCCCATCCCCCAATCTCTGTACATCTTTTCAGGCCTCCTTATCCCTTGAGACACAATACTGAAATTAGGCCACTGAATAACTGTACAATGGCTTCTTAAATGTTCAAGTGAAAGGAAGAGTCACAAGTCTCTCACTTTAGATCAAAAGCTAGAAATGATTAAGCTTAGTGAGGAAGGAGTGTAAAAGCTGAGATAAGCAGAAAGCTAGTCCTTTCTTTTGCCAAACAGTTAGCTGAGTTATGAATGCAAAAGAAAAATTCTTGAAGGAAGTGAAAATGCTGCTCCAGTGAGCACACAAATGACGAGAAAGCAAAATAGCCTTTTTGCTGATATTAGAGAAAATTTTAGTCGTCTGGGTAGAAGATCAAAATGGCCACAACATTCCCTTAAGCCAAAGCCTAATCCAGAGCAACGCCATAACTTTCTTCAATTCTGTGAAGTTTGAGGGAGGTGTGAAAGCTGCAGAAGAAAAGTTGGAGGGTACCAGAGGTTGGTTCATGAGGTTTAAGAAAAGAAGCTGTCTCAAAACAATTACAAAAGTAACATCAAAGATAACAGATCACCATAATATAATATAATATAATATAATATAATATAATACATAATATAATATAATATAACATAACATAACATAATAATGATAAAGTCTGAAATATTGCAAGACTTACAAATATACCACAAATATTCAATTTCCTGAACTGTTTGAAAACAAGCTGCAGCAAGTTTTCAGAAGATCCAGCTAAGATAATTGATGAAGGAGAATACACTGAACAACAGATTTTCAGTATAGAAGAAACAGCCTTCTATTGGAAGAAGATGCCATCTAGGACTTGAATAGCTAGAGAGGAAAAGTCAATGCTGGTGATTCTGAAAACCGTAGGGACCTTAAGAATTATGCCAAACCTATTCTGCCTATCCTCCATAAATGGAATAGCAGAGCCTGAATGATAGCACTTCTGTTTACAATCTGAATTACTGAAGAAGTCCCCTGTGGAGACCTGCTCAGAAAAAAAATTCTTTTCAAAGGAATCTTGTTGTTTTTATGCCTGCTAACATAGTATCCATTTTGCAGCCCTCGGATCCAGGAATAATTTTGATTTTCAAGTCTTACTAAGAAATACATTTTGTAAGGCTATAGCTGCCACAAATAGTGATGCTTCTAATGGATCTGGGAAAGTAAATTGAAAACTTTTTGGGCAGGATTCACCATTCTAGATGCCATTAAGAACACATGATTCATGGGAGGTGGTCAGAAATCAACGGTAACAGGAATTTGGAAGAAGTTGATTCCAACCCTCATGGATGATTTTGAGGGGTTCAGGACATCAGTGGAGAAGGTAACTGCAGATGTGATAGAAATAGTAACAGAACTAGACTTGGAAGTGGAGCCTAAAGATGTGACTGAATTGCTGCAATCTCATAAAATTTGATAGGATGAGTTGTTGTTTCTTATGGATGAGCAAAGAAAGTGGTTTCTTGAGACGGAATCTACTCCTGGTAAAGATGCAGTGAACATTGTTGAAATGACAACAAAGGATTTAGAATATTTAGAATAAACTTAATAAAGTTGCAGCAGGGTTTGAGAGGATTATTCCAGATTTGAAAGAAGTTTTGCTGTGGGTATAATGCTATCAAACAGCATTGCATGCAGAGAAATCTTCCATGAAAGAGTGAGTCACCAATGCGGCAAACTTCATGGTTGTCTTATTTTAAGAAATTGCCGTATCTATCCCAACCTTCAGCAGCTACAACTCTGATCAGTCACCAGCCATCAACATTGAGGCAAGACTGTCCACCAGCAAAAAGATTACAACTTGCTGAAGACTCAGATGATGGTTAGCATTTTTTAGCAATAAAATATTTTTTAAGTTAAGGTATGTACATTGTTTTTTTTTTTAGACATAATGCTATTGTACACTTTGTGTAAACATAACTTTTATATGCATTGGGGACAAAAAATCTTGTGACTTGCTTTATTATGATATTCACTTTATTGTGGTGGTCTGGAACTGAACTCTCAATATTTTTGAGGTATGCCTGTATTTTTTCCTAAACTGTTTGAAAACAAGTTGTATGTATCATAACATTTACTGCCTAATATTTTAGCATACATCTAAGAATAAGAATATTATCTATCATAATCATGATACTATTGTCATACCTAAGAAAATTAACAATAATTTTATATCATCTAATATTTTCCTCATTTCAAAAAATATTCCAGAATAGGAGCCCTGCGGTCCATTTTCTTATACCACACAACACCTAGAATGTTGAGCATTCTGTAGATCTTTTAAAATGTGTGTATCAATGGAGTGTTTTTCTATTTAACATTTAGGGTATTTGAGAGTTAGAGAGTTAGAGAAAGATCATCTGTAAATTTGGTGCTTTCACAAAAAGAAAGTGAGATGCAGAACTGTTCTGTGGCAGAGCTAGAACTAGAATGCAGGTCTCTTCTTTCTCCATGCAGTGCTTTATTTATTTATTTATTTATTCATACATACATACATACATACGTACGTACGTACATACATCAAAATTATTTCCAACTTGGGCCTTGATAAGATATGTATTAAGTCATGGGATGCATAAACTCACCTGTTTTACAAAGAGGAAGCATTCTTTTATGAACGTTTTTTACTAATGATGCATGTCTGTGTGTGTCTTGATTTTTAAACATTTAGTAAGATCTGCTATTTCTGGATTGCTGTTTTTAACATTTATGTTTTATAAATTGGAGGGTCTTACTGAATTTCATTTATAATGTTGGTAAATTAACTGTCTTTATCAATGATTATTTCCTGCATTTATATTTTATAGTTTCTATATTACTGTGGTAATTAAGATTAATTGTGAATATCTTTTTTTAATTGCCATTTCCATTGATATTTTTAGTTTTGAGGTATGCCAGCCTGGTTTCAATTATTTTTTCCTTTTAAAAAGCCTTTAAAATAAACTTTGAAATATATAAACATTTTAAAAAATGGATTTTTCCCTAATTCTGTTTCTTATTTTAGAATTCCACCAATTTGCATGCTTATGTTCAAGCTTACTTATGATGGTTTGTTAATGAACTAGTAGAATAACGATTATATATTGTTTAACCATCTAAGAAATTAAAATATTTCTAGCTCTTTAAACTATTTTAACAAGTCTATGCAAATATTATGACTGTGATTGACTTCTTTTGTAACATACATTATAATAATGTCTTTTCCCCAGATAGTAGTATAAAATACTAATTTATGTTGTGTGCCACTTTTTATATATTTTTGTATTCATGAAGTTCTATTTAATAAACATGTTTAAGTTCCTAGCTGAGAAGTAAACACAAAAATTTATTTATGAAGAATTTTGTGTAATGTAAAATTTAAGAATTACTTAGTGGAAAATAGTACTGTTCTTTTAAATGATAAGATACTTGTATTTCTGATGGTTACACTTTCTTTTTTACTACAGTAAATCAAGAGGAGTTCATTGCGATTATGACTGGTGACATTTAAAGAATTACAAGGACAATCACTTAAGAATGTTGCAGTTACCATCTTATATTCTATTTTTGTGCCTGGAGCCACATTAAAAAAGAAATCAGCTTAGTTCTTTTTTCCAAAAGGGCCTAGAATAAGCATCTTACGTATTTGTATTTTACTACTTTTAAGTTTCTTTTTATAAACAGTATTGTTAGTACGTAAATAGCTCTGTTTTCTATTTATAATATAGTTTTTATATAAAGTTTTAAAAATTGAATCATGTGATTAGATTATTTGAAGTTTTTAACATTAGTATTCACTTTTGTTTTGGTATACAAGTTTTTCAGATTTTCATTAATAAAATGTTTATTTTATTAGTATTTTATAGTTTGGTAAATCTGCTTTATTGTTAATATCTGTTGACCCTCAGTAGTATCTTTTTTGAAACTTTCTACACTTTTACTAGTTTCTAAAACAAAAGTTGAAATACAAAATTCTGTTCCTTATATTTCATCAAATTTGACATTCTATGTATCAGTACAAGATGACACAATATAGGCATAATTCATTTTTTTAAAAATCATTTCTTTTTGTTTGTTGGGAAAAAGTGTTAATGTTGTACAGACTAATTTACCCTCGTATTATGTTCTATAATTCTTCTAATATCTTAAAGTAAGTTTTGACAGTTAAATTTGGGTATTCCCTTCTTAAACTAATTAATAAATATAGCTTGAATCATCTAACTTCTTGACAAAGTGAAAGATTTAGATTTTGGAATTTTTATCTGCTAAGATGATTATCAGTCAATTAAATTTAACAGAGGTGAAAATAAACTGTAATCCACATATAGAATTTAAGGCTATGTTTTACTTATTTAGGGCAACATTCTGTGATTCACAAGGAAACAGTTGTTAGACTTTCTAGGTTATGATGGGCTCTTGGAGGAGGAGTGCATGTTAGAAGGGGAACTGATGGTTGTGGGAGAAAGGTCATAGGGAAATGGTAGCTATACCTATCCTTCACTGATAATCTGGTTCCTGATGGTATTGGGCTCTCCCAGGAAGACGGTTGGGTTGTCTGTTTCAGTGATCTTCCTTTAGACTTCTTGTTTTAAAGTACAGTATAATTTGAGGCCTATACAAAGTTATCTACTAGACGTTTAACAAAATTCATAGTGTATAATATAGGTGGTAATATTTCAAACAGTTATCTAGAAAGAAAGCAAATTAACTGTGAGCCTAGAATAAAAATTTTGAATTTAAAGTCAGTGTTCACAGTAGTAACAGTATCCAGGGCAAGTAGACTTTGAAATTAAAAAAATTTTTATCAGTCTTAGGATAAATTGCATTCTATATCTTGATCATGAAAATATTGATTTACAGGAAATGAAGAATCAAATGAAACACAGATAAAAACAAAGTTAGGCCTGCTAGCCTTCTACTACTTTTTTGGAGCAATAACCCAAGCTCCTTTTTGCCACTTACAGAGACTTGCTTCTTGAGATACTAGCAGTTTTGTTTCTTCAGTTCTTATGATGGGTTGAAAGAAGAATCCTCACCTCAGCCTTTCAGGTTTGTGGAAGCTTTACCTAAGAATAGGGTAGAAATTATTTTAAAGTTTCCAGAGTTAAAATCTGTAACTGTCAAGTCCAAAGGCCTTTTATGATAAACTGGTTACTGGATGTGGTGGTTTAAGAAAGGAGTGAATTTTTTGTTAAAAGAAGGGATGCAGGTGGTTAATGGTCATATTTATCATGCAGTGGCATTTAATGATGTGAGAATACTGAACTTGCCTGGTGCATTGCTGCTCTCGTGTTCTGGTGAGCTTTGATAGCTTGGAATTTGTCAGCTAAGATCTTTTCCTTGACCTTCGTTATGGCAACAGATGCTGCTTTCCAAGAAGCAATTTATCTGTTAGTAGCTCTTAGGATCTAGGGGAAGGTTGTTGGAGTGAGGAGAGAAGCAGAAACCACATTTGTTAAGCACTTAATATGTGGTAGGTACCGTTCTAGGCTTATTTTTAATCTTTTTTTTGCAGGACATTCATATAGCACTTAAAATGAAAGACTTTCAAAGGTAGGTGATGGATCCAGACCCTAGTGTTAATGACCTCACATTAGCAAACACTACTTAGAGTGGACAGTGGCAGTGACAACTCCATATGCCATCTGATGCTAGTCTCTAGAGGTAAATTCCTTGGGGAGTCACAAATGACATTTTCTTAGATTATTTACAATGTTCTAAAGACTGATAAAAAGACAAAATAATTTCAAAACCCATTTAAAATAACCAGATTTAAATTACATAAGTAATACATTAAAGACTGTATAAAGTAAAAGCAAATAGACTTTTTTTTTTCCTCTTTATCCCCAATCCCATTCTTTGAATAATAGCAGTATCAGTCCGAGTCCAGAGAGGAGAAAGGATACAACTAGAATGTTTTGACACTGTAATATAAGGAATGGGTTAAATTGGTACTGGAGCATCAAAAAAGCAGAAAGGGTTGCTCAGATAGTTAACTGCAGGAAGCAACTACCACCTCTACAGCTGGGAGAACAGAGGGGAGGGTTGGTAATTAGAAACTAGAAACTTGCATTACAGGAGAGGTCCAGCAGAGCAGGGACTCAGACAACTGAGGAAGGGCCACTGCTTGGTGGCAGTAGTATTAATGAGGAATGATGAGACTGGTTTGGATAATGCAGAGAAAAAGCTGGAGACTGCAACCATGTATTAAACATTTATGCTTAATCTAGCATGGCATTGTATTATGTGATTCCATGCAAGCTAGTATTTGGTGTCAGACATGTGCAAGTTTATAACTTAGAGTGACTACTTTTATAACTAGAGACAGCACATGGTAAATATAGATGAGTCTGGAAAAGAAATTCATTAATTAGAAATATAGTATTAAGCAAATACTTATTGAGAAAGTATATATTATTAAGTAGTGAGAACTCATAAAATGTTCAATTTGAGAGTAAAATTTAGGAATTTTTTTTCCCAATTAATATTTGTGGAGGAGATTTTATTGTAGGGACTGTTTGAATGAGGAAAGAGCAGTGAACTTCTTAGAAATGGGAAGGAATTTTTGATTTAGGGGTATGGTCTCAAAAAGGGTGTGTGAGATGGTCCTTGAGGGATCAAGCTGGAGAGGAGGTGGAAGCGAGGTTTATGGACCCGGACCTGATAGTTTAATCAAAGCTCCTGTCGGTCTCAGTGGAGATGCATTGGTCAGAAAGAGGTTTAGTAAGGGTCATTTTAATAGAATAAAGAATTTGGGTTACAAGCAGGAGTTCTTGGAATTGAAAATTCTGGGTGATGCCTTGGTTAAATAGCCTAGACTCATCCATTCAATTGGAATAGGTAATTTGTCTACATTTCCCATTTCTGAATTCAGTCATCTATCATCCTGTAGTTAAAATATGCATTGAAATTTTCATCCTAGATGTTATGAAAGCCAAGTAAAACCTAAAACTAGTAAAACCTAAAGTAAAACCTAAAACTAGTAAGACTAAGTCTGATTTATCTGTGATAATTTTGTTTACATTAGTTACCTCTCTGACACGTACTCTATACTAAGTGTAAACATTAGCGTTAAAAAATTGTGTATGAAAATCCAAATCATCCTTTAGAACTTTGACAACTTAGAAGTCTTGTGCTATTTTGAGGATATATAAAATATTTTTTCAGTACATGATAATTTTAGGAAAATTACTGACATTTTATAGAGTCAAAAGATCAGCAGGGTTACCTCCATTTTATACTTAATTAAAAACATTTAAAAATGGGGTTTCTTTATTCCATAATAAAAGAAATCAGCGTTATAGAATAGAATCCCTGGAGTCCAACATTTCTAATTTTAAAATGCTTGTAATATTTGTCCTACACACCATTGTGTTCTCAAAAAAGAGCAATGATCATTTTCACTATCTGTCATTACCATGGGCTGTCTATTCACAGGGCCTTCATAAAGGTCCATGTAAGCCAAGGAAGTACATACTGTTGTAGAACATAAACTCTGGTGACTTACTGATGAAAGCCTAGTACTGATGGATGGCTCTTTAAAGTAAAAATTATTCCACACATATCAGCTAAATGATAAGTGATAGAAATATTTCCAAATCATATTTTTTACTATTGGGTTAAAGATTTGGGGGTTGGCTTGCTGAGCAGTAGTCTTTCATTAGAAAGTATGCATTTTGCTGTTTTGAAAGTTCATGCATTTGAAGTCCTTGCCAAACATTTTAAGCAAGATCTACACTTTTCTTTTAAATTTTCTATTGCGTTTAAAAGTGTTCAGTTGAATCTTTAATAGGTGGCTAGGAGACTTTTTCTATACCTGTCTTATTGGGAAATAAGTGTTGCTAATCTAAGTCTTTAGGGATTGTGGGAAGTTTTTCACATTGCAATAAAAAAATAACTCCATCAAATAAAAAAAAAAGCACGTTTTGAATTCTAGGAATTTTCCTTTAAAAAAAATTGTAAGTGATTAGTTGGTTTCAATCTCACAGCAAAGATTAAAAAAACAAAACTGGAAAAGATTTAAAAACTAGAAAATTAAAAATCTGTCCTAACTACCTCATTTGTTTTTGGGACAAATTAAATGAGATTATAATTGTAAAAATATTTTTGTGAATTGCAAAATTATATTAAAATATAAATTATTATAACTAGTCTTGTCCTGTAATTGGAATTAGTGGTCTGTAGGCCCAAAGGATCTATAGTTCTACAATCTGATCCTGTAAGTTCTGGGACCTCTAGGGCTTCTGGGAGACTTTAGTTGTGTATTCAGGTTCAAGTAGTGGGGATATTGCTCGGGAGTAAATTCCAAACCCAGATTAGTTTCTTCTTTGGAGTATTCATAAACAGATGAGCAAGCCAAGTCTTCAGTCCATTTGAAGGAAATTTATTCTTGGAACAATTCAAAGTGGAGAACTGTATAAGTCATACACTGTCAACATTTAGTCAAAATAAGCTTAAAAGTCATAATTTGTATTTCTATCTAAGTTTTTAAGGTCAAAGGTTTAAAAAGTTTTCCTAAAGCTAACCTAATTTCTAGCACCTATTAGGATATCCACTTCTAAAGGTTAATTCATGTGAAGAGAGAAAAGGCAAATCCTTTTTTTTTTTTAGGTTTCTTAGTTTCTCTATAAATTTGTCTTGTCTTTTCACCTTTTCCTTAAAAGGATTTGTAGCAAACTTCTCTTGCACAATAAAGTAAGATTATTAATTTAGAAACAATAGGTCACAAACCAGATGGAAGAAGAGGCAGATACAGAGTTATTAACTTGCTATTTGGGTCAGATGGAAGAGTATTCAGATTAACTGTGGTTAATACACAGCAGACCTGGGGCAAGACTCATCTCCCCATCACTGATTGCTGCCTTTTACAACTTTTGCTCTACCCTTTCCCCCCTTGTCCTCCATGGACTAGAGGAGAAGTGCTGAATTAACAGAGAAGCATCTCTGATCAAAGTTGGGGTGAGAACCTAAAGCAGCCCCTCATCTCATTCTCCAGCACATACCCTGAACTACCAGCACCATCAGGGAGGTAAAATGCTGTGCCTTAATATTATTAATCTACAGACTGGTTAACCTACTCCTACATAATCAAGAAACTTGTTCCAGGAATCCAGGCCAAGGTAAAAGATGAGTGAGGGTCTAGCTGTAAGAGAAAGCTTGACTTAGAATACGACTTATAATATGTATGTGGAGGTTTCTGAATTGCAAATTATTTCATATACTCACTTGGTCAAAGATATACCCTATATGATTTTCTGAAGAAAACTGAGGAAAATGAAAGGAAATTAAGATTGCTATAATTTATGGCTCAGTACCTTAAAACATGGCTCAAGATTTTAATGAATGAAACATTTAGGAATAAATTAAGTCATATTGATACTTGCTCAGGTGTTCCAAAGCTTCCAGGGAAGCCAGAGATTTACTGGTGATGTGGAGGAACCTGGCGGGAGTCACAGGGAAATGGAGAGGGGAAGTGGGACACTTGGCAAAAAAAGGACAACTGAGTAGTCATTGGTCTGTGAAGGCAAATGATTTACCATTCTACAATCTGATCTTGGATATTCTAGGGTCTCTAGGACCTTTAGGGTGTGGGAAACAACGGAAGAAAGAAATACCCAATTCTCAATTTTCATCCTCAGCTGATCATGCTTGAACTGTATTTTCATGAGGGCATGGAATGAAATCTGACTGAGTTCCAAAGTGTTCCAAGGAAACTGTACTTCTGGGTGAAGATTTATTGATAGATTTGAATGAGAACATGTGATTCTGGTTTCATTTCCAGACCTGTTTCATTCATGCATAGAAGAAATCACACTTATTCTTCTATTATATATCATTTGTAGGATATCGTCCCTTGTAACCTAACAGTAAGTATATATCTTAGTATTTCAATTTTGTAATCTTCTTGTGAGTTTTCAGTAAGTAATGATTGTGCTCTCCTGTCTAGGGCTATTCACCTTGTGTATACATTAATAGATACAGACCAATAAGGGGATTCATTAGCTAGATACTATTTATTTATGAATATAATCTTTACAAGCTTTATTATGTTGCATGTTCAACTTTGTTAATCTCAATTAACTAATTCTTTGTTTTTTGGGGGTGTTCTTTTTAGGAGTAGGGATTTTGATTGCTGCAATTATGAATGTATTAAGTAAAAATTCATATGTGGACAGTCAAATCCATAGGCCTTCTAATCTTGTTTAAGCAGCCAGTTTTTTAAAAAAAACATTTCTCTGCATTTCTTCAGAGAAGCATGTACTTAATTCAACTGTTTAAATTAGAGTAGTGATTTGGAAAGAAAAATAGGACAAAATATACTTTCAGCCTCCACCAGGGGGACCTATTGCTGCAACGAAAAAATTGAATCTGAGGAAGAAAATGCATTTCACATGACAACTACATGCTATATCTTTGATTTTTTTAAGAGTACACACCTGTTTGAAAGAAATGCTTTACTATCACGCATAATGGTATTTTTCATATTATAATTTATTTTTGTACGTAATAAATAAAAATTGAAATATAAAAATAAATAAGGGATGAGGTTTTTTCTGTTTGAGCTGACAAGCTTTTTTAGAAGAATAACTATGAGAAGAAAATATAGTTAGTCTTTATTTGAAAATAATCTGCATTTAAAATATCCATAGGATTATCTAACAGAAAATAGAAAACAATGCATCTGTTTTCATAGAGCACATTTCTAAATTTTGCCAATTTATTATGTTTTATTCCCTATTCTACTGGTTTTTGTCTTTATTTACTTTTAAGGAATTTAATTTAAAGCGTTACAGTTTTTATGAAACATTTTCATACTATACTATTTATAATCACAGAATGGATCAGTTCTTTAGATTTTTCCCTCACTTCTAGTTGGGAGGACATTTATTTTGTGCTTTCAGATTATATATGTTTTCTTAGCATCAAATACTGTCATATATATATTTTTTACTCTTAAATATCTCCTTAACCTTCCTTAATATGTTTAATGATTCAAATATTCCCTTTCTGGGAGTTCTTTAATTTTTTATATTTTGGGACTTTTCATATAACTCATTTTACTATCTTCTTCCTGATTTTATTGATCAGAAATAATTTACGTTAATGGCTCTCAGTGATGAACAGAGTTTACAAACACTATTCCTGTTTTTCAGACCAGGAAAATTGAGATTGAGAGTGATTACATTACTTGGCTGATATAATGTACTCCGGTTTCTTGATTCCACAATACTAGATTTGATTTCAGCATATCCCAGATGTAGACTAACCATTGTTCCAAGCATATTTTTTCAACATAGACTACTGAATTCATAATTTGAGAGTTAGTGGGGCCTTCTGTCCAGAACTATTCTTTGGTAGAGATCATGCCTTGCTATAGATAATCTGTGGGGTAATTTTCATTGTCCTTAATAAATGCTAACATCTGATATTTTTGATGCAGGAAGAATTAATTTTTGTAGATAGTAGACTTACACGTTTGGCTCAACAATGTTATGATGATACCTCTGAACTTATGCTATGTGCACACACACACACATACACATACCGTTTTTCTCCTCAGAGAAAAGATTTAACTTTACATTTTGAAGAGTGGAAGGCAGCTCAAGCAAAGGGAAATGAAAATGTTTCTTAAACATATGAACTGCTTCATTCATACTTAGAGAAATACAAAGTTAATCTACAATGAAATATTTTCACCTATTAAATTTTTTATGATATACTCTTAGCTAGGTGGTGGTGGGAAATAAGAAAATAAATCAGGCTTTCTTACACTGTTGGGATTAAAAATTGGTACAACCTCCATGGTGTGCAGTTGGCGATACCTCTCAACATTATAAATGCACATACCACTTGACCCAGCAATTCTGTTTCTTTAAATTTAACCTATGGATGTACTGGCAAAAATGCAACATTATTTATGTTTAAGACCATTATGGTTGTAGTAAAAATTGGAAACAAAATGTCTCTTGATAGGAGATTGATTTGTTGGAATACTATATAGCTATTAAAAAGCATGAGAAAGAGCTCTATCCTGACACAGAAAAAGCTTCAAGCAATACTAAATGAAAGTTGCAAGGTGTAGAACAGTCTTACAGTAAGCTGCCTTTTGTGTGAAAAGGGAAGGAATAAGAATATATTTGCTTGTATATGTAAAGAAACTCTTTAAGTATACACAAAGGACTAATAAAAGTGATTATCTGACTGGGATTCAAGGTGAGAGCGAGAACACCCGGGTAGCTGAGAGATAAGAGTGAGGGAGACACTTGTTTCTACCTATTTCAAATTCTACCTATTTGAAAAAATTAAGAGAGAGCAAGGACCATATGTAAGTCAGGGATTAAGTATGTTCATATCCTTTTGCTACCTAAAATAACAGTAAAGGAATATTTTATAAAAGACATAAATTCACAAGGAGAAAAAGAATGGAAGAGGAAGAAATAGAGAAATTTTGAACCTGGACTTTCAGGACTTTGTGTTAGACAATGGTTTCTTAGACTATACACCAAAAGAATGAGAAGCAAAAGAAAAAAAATATAGATAAATGGGACCTCATCAAAATTAAAAAGCTTTTGTGCTTCAAAGGACTTCACCACAAAAATAAAAAGACAACCTACAGAATGGAAGAAAACATTTGGAAACCACATATATGATAAGGTTTAATTTCCAGAATTTACAAAGAAATCATACAAATCAACAACAAAAAGACAACCCAATTAAAAATGATCAAAAGAAGTAAATAGCATTTCTCCAGAGAAGATATACAGATGGCCAAAGGGCATATGAAAAGGCACGCAACATCATTAGCCACCAGGGAAATGCAAAACCAAACCAAAATGAGATACCGCTTTATACCCACTAGAATGGCTACTATTAAAAAATGAAAATCAAGTATTGGAGAGGATGTGGAGAAACAGGAAAACTTATTTATTGTTGATGGGAATGTAAAATAGAGCAGCCACTGTAGGAAACAGTTTGGTGGTTCCATAGAAAATTACGTATAAAATTAGCATATGACCTGGCAATCCCACTTCTGAGTATATGCTCAGAAGAATTGAAGGCAGGGACTCAAACATATTTGCACAGTGATGTTCATAGCGACATTATTCACAACTGCCAAAAGATGGAAGCAGCCCAAATGTCCATCAATGGAAGAATAGAAAAACAACATGTGGTATATACATACAATGGGATATTATGCATCCATAAAAAGGAATGAGCTTCTGATGCATGCAACAACATAGATGAAACTTGAAGACATGTTGACACACAAAAGGACAAATATTGTATGATCTCACTGATATGAAACAATCAGAATAAGCAGATTCATAGAGTCAGAGACTACAATCCAGGCTACCAGTGGCTGAGAAGGGTCAGGGAAGAAAGAATTAAAGCTTAATTGGTACAGAATTTCTGTTGGGGGTGATGGTAAAGTTGTGGTCATGGATGATGGTGATAGTTGCACAAAATAGTGAATGTAATTAACACCATTGAATTATATGTCTAGATGTGGTTAAATGGGGAAATTTTAGGTAATGTATATGTTACTAAAATACAAATTAAAAAAATTGAAGCTGGAAATCAGATGAATGAATGGTCCTTCCTGACTCATCAGACCAAGAAAGCCAAAACCTTTGTTGACAATGGGAAAAGCTGAGATTTCACATTGCAGAATATCCAAAAGCTTTAGGAATTGGCATCACCAAGTACTTCTGGAAATGGGATTGAATATGGGGCTAAAAATAGGAGGAATGTTTGAAAGCCTCTTTAAGAAGTGGTTAAACCCCCATTCTTTTTCTTAACTCTGTACAGTTAGGCAACTTCCCTGCCCCAAACTGAATACTGGAAGTCTAGACCTCTCTTGAAACTGCATCACAGTTCAGCTTCTCAGTCTCCCTAGTCCTGCTTCTCATATTCCCTAATTGGGGAGCATTTCTTAGGGCACTCCCCCAAAACTACCTGCACTTAAATCTTGGTCTCAGGAAACCCTGCCTATGACAGAATTCAAAACAAATAGGAAAAAAAAAAAAAAAACAAACAAAAACGGAAAGAAACAGATTAATAACCTCAGATGAATCAGAGAAGATATTACATCCATGATACAAAAGCAAGACCCCAGAAAAAAGGAACACTGAAAGTTCATAAAAGAGCTTCTGGAAATTAAAAATATGATGGCAGAAATGAAAAATTCAATACTGTGCACTGGTTGGAAGACAGAGTTGAAGAAATCTTAAAATAGAGCAAAAAAGGAAAGAAAAGGTACTGGGAAGCCAGTCTGAATATCTGGCATCTGAATAAAAGATATTTCAGAAAAAGAAAAAGAAGAAACAGGTGTTTTATGGGGGGGGGGAGTAGGAGGAAACAACCATCAGCAAAATAATTCAAATACATTTCGGATGTGAGTGTTCAGACTGAGTGCTTGACCCAATTTTGGAAATAGGGCACCTCATACCAAAACTTTAGAATAGTGGGGGACAAAAAGAAGATTCTGCAAGCTTCCACTGAGACTAAATAGGTCATATTTAAAGTATTAACATTCTGAATGATTTCTTAATACACTGGAAGCTTGAAGACAATAGATCAATAGTTTCAAAGTGGTGAAAATGATTTTCAAACTAATACTCTATGCCCAGTCAAACTATTAAATATGAAGTAGGAAAAACATATTTTCAAAGCTGCAATGTATCAAAAATTTACCTCATTTGCTTTCTCTGGAAATTCCAGTAAGACTGCTCTAACATGAGGGAGTAAAATAAGAAACTTAAAGTTGTGATGTCCATGAAAGGAGGGATCCAGCATGAAAGCAAAACAAAATCTGTATTATGTGGGTTAAGGGATGGTGGCTGTGCTCTAGGCTTAAAGAGTGACCAATCCAGGTAGAGCAGATCTGAGGGCTCTAGGAGAAGTTACTTCAAGATGAAATTGCTAGAATACCTAATAATAATAAGCAAATTGAGATTTAGACAAATGTCATAGAGTTTGTGGTTAAATTAGTGGTAACTACACAGAAAACTAAGTGTAGGTAAAAATAAGAAAGTAATTAACTTCTGGGATAGGAAAACTTACACAAGAAAGAAAAAATAATAATCATGTCTTTATTGCTTTACTGTAAAAACACTTAAATAGTCATAAAAATATTGATCTAACCAAAATTTATGAACCAATAATATTGGAAGAATGGGGAGAAAGGAAGTGTGTACATGTGTTGGGGTTAGAAAGAATGCTGAATGCTTATTTTCTTTAGAAAGAAGTAGCAACATAAGGATGGAGTATACTTTAGTGTTAAGAACATCAGCTTTGGGTCTAGACTGCCCAGGTTCGAATTATAGCTCTGTGTCTTTCCAGTGGTATGACCTTAGGCAAGTTACTTGATATTGTGCATTAAAGCTTATCTGTAAAATGAGGATAATGATAATATATATGTGATCTTAGAACGTGATGACACATAATAACTGCTTTATAAGTATTTGTAATTTATATTATCATATTGCCTAAAGATTTGAAAGTAAATACCAAAGATCCAATTTAAAGACCTGAGAATCGTTGCCTCTGGGAAGTAGCATATGATGTAGGGAAAAGAGACCGCTTATTTTTTTTTTTTTAATTAAAAAGCTTATAGAGTTTGTTGATTCTTTGTGTATATTTTTAACTTTGATAAAAACACACACTTAATATAAGACAGCATCTTTTAAGTCAGGGTTATCTCTTGTTTGTTTTCATCTGAGTGATTAAATTTCAGGTGGGACTCTCTGGAGTTCTCTTTCAAGCATTGTGGACTCTGGGGACACTGTAGAAGATAGCATCTAATAGATACTAATGGCACTTTGGGATCTCTTTATTAATGCAGGCAGTCCTACTTTTGATTTAGGCAAGTCTCAGTAATATCCAGGTAGCTAATTGGGACTCATTGTTCTTGGGTAGGACCTGGATCCACCAGTGGCTTTTTTTTTTTTTGTAGTTGAGGTCTCATCAAAGAGAAATGTGATGTGCCACATATCTCTCACAACACTTGACAAGAGATACTATATGTTGGTTATGGAGATAATATTTTTTATATTGTTTCCATATATTTTCCTTTTTCTGACCTCTGTTTTTTTCTCCCTGCTGCCTTCTGACATTTTTACTCCAGGGAAGATGTATTCGTGTGCTTTTGGCTACAATTAACAGAAAGCCAACTAACAGTGTTCAACTATAAGAAGATATCATTATGTCATATAGCAAGCATTCCAACCCAGCTTAGCCCCAAGACTGAAGAACATGCTAGGTACGGAGTTAGACATGAGTTTATTAGAACTTACAGACAGGAGAGTTCTTCCCGGTGGCAGCTGGCCAGAAAAGATGGAAGTTAGTCTCTGCAAAGAACAGGGGGTGCCAGGAGGTGGTTTATAATGGGTAGGACAAAGATATTCCATAGGGTATAAGGACAGGTTTCAACAGGGTCTTGTGACACAGGGAGGTAGAGATTTGTTATCAACAGTGATCAGGGGAGGGGAGTTTTAGTGCTTTGTTTATGATACCATTTGTACATTCTTTCCCCTATAGGGAGGTCTGATGACCTTTAACGGTTGTCCCTGTCAGGTAGGTGGCTATGTGCCAATAACTCACTTTCACTGTGGAGGGGAGAGGGCCCAGGCTCTGGGTCCCCACAGCAATAAATTTTGAAATGGATGGTTCTAGGCTGGGTGTCTATCGTTGGTTAATTTGGTGGCATCAATGATATCATTAAGGACCAGCTTTTAAAAATTTCAGGGCTGTCGTTGCAAGATAATCGCAGCAGTTCCAGGCCTTCTGTCCTCATATTGCAATGGGGAAAGAGGACACCCATCCTCATGTCCCTCTTTAAGAAAGAGAATACTTCCCCAGAAGCCTCCAGCATATTTCTCCTCACATCTCATTGGCCATACTTTTATTTCATGTTATTCCTAAATCAACTAGTCAGAGTAATGGAATTACTATGTTTAGTTTACCCAAATATTTACCTCTCTGGGGCTAGGAGAGGGCTCAGGCACCCCTAAAACACACTTCTGACCCATCATGATTTTGTTAGTGAGGAATGTGGGACAATGGGTTAGCAACTAACAGTGACTGCCATAGAAGAGAACGGCAAATGTCATGGAATTGAGAAGAAGACATACACACTTTAGAGATAATTCTGGTCAGACAAAAAAGGAAAGCAGAAAATTCTTTCACTGGGAGGAGAAGGAGGATAGATAAAGGGAGGCAAACAGTCAGATGAATGTCCTGGATAGCCCCTTGGGGTTTAAACCCAGGGAGCAGCATTGTAGGGAAGAGTTAAATGCAATAGACTCCTAGTGAAGGGAACATTAGTCCTGGCTTCTCAGAACATAATCTGGGAAACTGCAAGCCTCTAGAAGTCCTGAAGTTGGAATAAAGCCTCCTGTCACTGTGCAACAGATAAGAAATGGCTGAGGCATGGAACTGTGATGAATGGGTCTGGTAAGTTCTTACAGAAAGTGGACCTCATGCATGGAAACTTTAGCAGAGGCTAAAGAATTGACAAAACTTGCTACACCACATGGGAGCCCCCTACCACCACTGCCTGAAGATATTAAAGTTTTTCCAGGTGAAAAACAATCCTGATATGGACTTTGAATTGACTGAATATTTACAGCTTTGAAACTTGACTACTTCGAATTGAATGAGTACTTACATTTTTAAATATGAATAGACTGAATTACATTTAACTGGCAAGTTTCTGTCATCTACTGAAACGGGGCTCCAAAATAAGAAGAAATCAAATATAGAGAAAAATCACCATATCTCCTTACCTCAGTCAAAGAATATGAATTTTGGCCTGGCTATATTTTATGTATTTCAGAATTGTCTTCTTTTTTTTTACCTTTTGGGGGAACATTGTAGGGAGGTGGAAAAGGACAGAAGGAATGTGAAGATGGCCCTCTTGAGAAAAGACTAATACTCGATTTGCATATTTTTTAGAGAACATCAACTAGAATTATGTAAAAATAGTATAAAATTATCTAGCTAACCACTTTCTCTCTAAAAACTAATATGGTTAATAAAATATTTTTTAGTATAAGTAAACCAAATGTGACTTCATTTAATTAGGTTTTTAAAAATGCATGTATTAAAATGTTATGTAAAGATAACCATGATTCAGTAAAGAGGCAAGCTACCAGGTTACTTATATTTATTTTGTTTGCCTCATGTTTTCTTTTTATTGCATATGTTTAATCAGGTGGAAAACAACAGAGAATTCCCATTTTTAAAAACAAATACAACTTGGTTAATAACCGAATTTACATTCTAATTGTATTATAATAAGTCAGGAATGTTTATGGTCACATGTAGCACTCAGTTAAAACTCAACTCATGTATAACAATAATAAGAAAATTTGTTGGCCAAATATTGTAATAGCTACTAAAAATACATGAATAAATTTTAATATCCAGACAAGCAACAGACATACCGTGTGCATTTGAGGCACATGTATCATTTGAACGGATGCCAGAACTAGGGCGCTAAGATTAAAGTGTGATTTAGACATATCTTCCACTCCATATGCACGTATATTGGCTCCATTAGCAATAATAGAATTTACATGCACACAGAAGTGAGAACTGAAATTTGTTGAAAGGCAAAGGAGGAATGATTTTTAACTTTGCCTATAATTCCAGGAGCGTGGGACTGTATTATTAAAAGCTCTGTGAAAGGCTTTAATTTAGGAACTGAGATATAGAAGCTCTATATCAAACTACTACATGTATACTTCGTTTGTAATATTAAGGAAAAGTGAGCCAGGCAAGCTAAAGGATTTGTCAAAGGCTGTTCTGGGATCATGATACTGTGTGGAAATGGAAAAAAATATATGCCTTTTGATGTAGATTAATTTGCAGAATAAGAACAGTTCTAATCTGGAACTGAATGTAATTGATATTACTGTGGCCATGAGCACCTGCACACAGGCCGAAAAACTAGTTACTTATCCTAGCTATATTCACCTATAAGTATCTATTCTCTACCCAGGCTTGAGGAAAGTAAAAATATTTTCAGGCTATTGAGTATTTCTTTTTTCATTTTTTTCCCCTGTAAGATAATCAAATAAATTGTTGAATCTTCAGGTCCCAGTGAAAGCTTTTGGGGAAGGAAAAGTAAATTTGTATGGGAGAAGGCATTTAGTGCTTTCCATAAAATGGCTCTCATTAAATATACCTATCGCTTTAGTGGGTATCAGGAAGAAGTAAATTGGCTAAATAATGATTCAGGCCAAGAGGTGACAAGTAATAGACTTACCTTTCTGTGGGAGTAATTGTATTTGAAAGTACAGTTTATTTTGGAAAGCCCTTGGGCAATGTATTCACTCATTCATTCAGCACTTTCTTAATGAGTATCTACTATAGGCTGGTCACTTTTCTGGCTCTGGTGACCCAGAGGCAAATAAGATAAAGTTCCTAACCTTGTGAATTTTACAAGTGGGAAATATCCATTAAGAACTTTAAAAATGTCCACACTTTTTGACCTAGTTATTACATTTTTATTAATCTAATTTGATACTTAGAGATCTGCACAAAGATTGATGTACAGGAATTCCCTTTGCATCACAATGCAGAGAAGCAGTAATCTCCTTAAATGCCTAACAATAAGAGAATGTCATGTATCAAATGCCTGGATGCATTTGTATATGTTTGAAATTCTTTATAATAAGAAGAGGCTATTTCTATGGAGTACTTTTAAAAATTATTTTTGTTTATTTTAAATGTTTTTAATTAGAGAAATTGTAGGTTTGCAGAAAAATCATGTAAAAAAATACAGTGTTCCCATATATGCTCTCTCACCCCCCTATTATTACACTGCATTAATGTGGTACCTTTGTTACAATTGAAAGAATATTATAACTGTAGTTTTAACTATAGTCCATAATTTACATTAGGGTGTATTTTTTCCCCAATATACTGCACTATTATTAACACCTTGCATTGGTGTGGTACATTTGTTATAATTCATGAAAGAACATTAAAGAACTATTTAAGAACTATTAACTATAGTCCATTATTTACAGTAGGGTTCACTATATTGCAGTCCTGTTTTCTCTTTTATTTTCATTCTAGTAACATACGATGACCTAAAATTTCCCCTTTAACCACATTCACATATATAATTCAATGCTATTAATTACACTCTCAGTGCTGTGCTACCATCACCAACATTCATTTCCAAAACTTTACAGTCAACCCAAATAGAAATTCTGTACAAATAAAGCATTAACTCCCCATTCCCTAGCTCCAACCCAGCCTCGGATAGCCTATATACTAGATTCTAACTATGAGTTTGCTTATCCTAATTATTTCATATCAGTGAGGTCATACAATATACATACTTTTGTGTCTGGCTTATTTCACTCAATAGACTGTCTTTAAGGTTCATCCATGTTGTTGTATGAACCAGAACAACATCCCTTTTAAAATGCTGAATAATATTCTGTTATATGTTGTCACAGCCCATGAGGGCCATGCCAGTCCAAAGGCCAAAGACGACAACAAGCATTTTCTGATACATGAACTTTTATTCAGGGCTTACTTACAGGGTGAGAAGTCATGGAGAGATCATGACGGCTCTCTCAGGCCAGGCATGCATCGCGTTCGTAGGGAAGATGATGAAGCAATGAAAAAAGGACAGAAAGCCTTTTATAAGGGTTTAAGACAAAGGCCTTCCTAAGGGTGGGAGGAGCATAGATGTAGGAACAGGTCACTCTGACCTGGGGGGTGGTGCAGGAAGGACTAGAATAACACTTGAACAATTACATTTTGCTCTTTTTGTGAGACTAAGAGCCTCTCACTTCCTGCCTGCTTCCCATAAAGTTACATTTTAAGGTCAATCTACCCTTTTTCTCTTTACTGGCTTAGAAAGACAATAGGTTAAACATTTAGCTGCCTAGGTCATGCAGACTGCTGTGCACCAAAGATCTGCAGGCCTGTTTTGCTCAGGCCATGGGTTGCCACATATGTATATACCACATTTTATTTATCCATTCATTGGTTTACGGAGACTTTGATTGCTTCTATCTTTTGGCAATTGTGAATAATGCTGCCATGAACATTGGTGTGCAAATATCTGTTGGAATCCCTGCTTTCGATTCTTTTTGGTATGTACCTAGTAGAGGACTTGCTGGATCATATGGTAATTCTATACTTAGCTTTCTGAGTAACTGCCAAATTGTGTTCCATGGTGGCTGAACCATTTTACATTCCCACCAGCAATGAATGAGTGTTCCTGTTTCTCCATATCCTTTCCAACACCTGTAATTTTCTGTTTTTTTTTTTTTAAATAGTAGCCATTCTAGTGGGTGTGAAATGTTATCTCGTTATGACTTTGATTTGCATTTCCCTAATAGCTAATGATGTAGAGCATCTTTCCATTTCCATTTTAGCCTTTTGTATATCCTTTTTGGAGAGATGTCTATTCAAGAATTTGGCCCATTTTTTAATTGGGTTGTCTTTTTATTGTTGGGTTGTAGGATTTCTTAATATTTTCTGGATATTAAACTCTTAGCAGGTTTATTGTTTTCTCCCCTCGAGAGGCAGTCTTTTCACTTTTATGATAAAGCCCTTTGATGCACAAAGGTTTTTAATTTTGAGACCATCCCATTTGTTTAAGAAACCATTGCCTAACACAAGATAACTGAAGATGCTTCTCTACATTTTCTTCTAGGAGTTTTGTAGTCCTGGTTCTTAAATTTAGGTCTTGATCCATTTTGAGTTATATTTGTATATGGTGTGAGAGAGATGTCCCCCTTCATTCTTTTGCATGTGGATATCCAGTTTTCCCAGCACCATTTGTTGAGGAGACTATTCTTTCCCAATTGAATGGACTTCACAGTCTTGTCAAAAATCAATTATCCATAGATGTGAGGGTCTATTTTTGACTCTCAATTCCATTGTTCTGTATGCCTTGACTTGTGCCAGTCCATGCTGTTTTGACCACTGTAAGCTTTGTAATAAACTTTAAAACTGGAAGTGTGAGCCCTTCAACTAGGTTCTTATTTTTTCAAGATGATTTTTGCTATTCAGGCCCCTTGCCCTTCCATATAAATTTGATGATTGGCTTTTCCATTTCTGTAAAGTAGACTGTTGGAATTTTGATTGTGATGGCATTGAATCTAAATCATTTTGGGTAAAATTGACATCTTAACAATATTTAGTCTTCCAATCCATGAACATGGGATATCCTTCCATTTATTTAGATCTTCTTTCATTTAGTTTTGCAAAGTTTTATAGTTTTCCATGCATAAATCCTTTACATCCTTGGTTAAATTTATTTCTAGATATTTGATTCTTTTAGTTCCTATTGTAAATAGATTTTTTTCCTTGCTCTCCTTCTCAGATTATTGATTACTGGTGTATAGAAACACTGATTTTTGCATGTCAATCTTGCACCCCACCACTTTGCTGAATTTGTTTATTAGCTCCAATAGCTTTGTGGTAGATTTTTTGGAACTTTCTATATATAAGATCACATTATCTGCAAATAATTAAAGTTTTACTTCTTGCTTTCCAATCTATATGTCTTTTATTTCTTTTTTCCTGCCTGACTGCTCTGACTAGAACTTCCAGCACAATGTTGAATAACTTTGGTGACAGTGGGCATCAGTGTCTTGTTCCTGATATAGAGAAAGCTTTCAGCCTTTCACCATTGAGGATGATGTTAGCTGTGTGTGTGTGTGTTTTAATATGCCCTTTATTATGTTGAGAAAGTTTCCTTCTATTCCTATTTTTTCTGAGTTTTTTTTTTTTTTCCAATCAAGAAAGGATGCTGGCATTTATTCTTTTCTGTGTCCATTGAGATGATTGAGCAATTTTTTCCCTTTGTTTTATTAATGTGCTGTATTACATTAACTGGTTTTCTTATTAACTCACCCTTGCATACATGGGATAAAACCCACTTGGTCATGGTGTATAATTCTTTTAATATGCTATTGGATTTTATTTGCAAGTATTTTGTTTAGGATTTTTGCATCTACATTCATAAAGAAATTGGTGTGTAATTTTCTTTTCTGGTAGCATCTTTATCTGGCTTTGGTGTTATAGTGATGTTTCCTCATAAAATGAGGTGGTTCAACTTTTTGGAAGAGTTTGAGCAGTATTAGTATAATTCTTCTTGGAATGTTTGGTAGAATTCACCTGTGAAGCCATCTAGTCCTGGGATTTTATTTGTTGGGAGGGTTTTTATGACTGATTCAATCTCTTTACTTGTAATTGGTCTTTTGAGATCTTCTATTTACTCAAGATTCAGTGTAAGTTGTTCATGTGTTTCTAGGAACTTTTCCATTTCAACTAGGCTGTCTAATTAGTTGGCATACAACTGCACATAGATCCTCTTATGATCCTTTTTATTTCTGTGAGATCAGTAGTAATGCTCCCTCTGTCATTTCTGATTTTAGTTATTTGCATTTTCTCTCTCTTTTCTTTATCAGTCTGGCTAAGGGTTTATTAATGTTATTGATCTTTTCAAAAAACCAATTTTGGTTTTGTTAATTCTCTCTCTTGTTATTTTGTTTTACTTTACTGTGGAATATAGCATATCTGCATAGAATTGACAACTTTCCAAGTGCAACCCAACAAGGAGTTAGAGAGGAAATCCCAAAGAATGACATGGGCCACAGTTCCATAGTTTTAGTCACTTCCTTATTGTGAAATGTAACATACACACAAAAAGGCGATAACTTTCAAAGTACAATTCAACAAGTAGTTATATAGGAAATTTCGAAGAATGTTGTGGGTTATAGCACCATAGTTTCAGCTATTTCCTTATTGTGAAATATAACATATATGCAAAAAGGTGATAACTTTGAAATTTCCAAGAATGTTATGGGTTACAGTACCATAGTTTCAGTTATTCGTTATTGGGAAATATAACACATATACAAAAAGGCTATAACTTTCAAATTACAATTTAACAAGTAGCTATATAGCAGATTTCAAATAATGTTATCAGTTATAGTTCCACCATTTCAGCTCTCTCCTTCCAGCTATTCTAATACCCCAGCAACCAAGAAAAAGAAAATTATTTAGAGATCCAGTATTAATAATCCTTTGTTAAATTGTATCTTGTCTGTTGCTACCCCTTCCTCTAGTTTAAAACTTTCCTAATCTTCAGGGATGTCTACCAGTGACCATCCTAACTTGTTCATGTTGAAAAGGGTTGTCAACGTTATGGGGAAAGGGGATGCAGCTGGTTGATGTTCTTGAAGAGGCTGCTGCCTCTTGGTTTTGGGACTTAGCTGGCATAGGAGCTTTCTGTAGGATTTAAGTTTCCGAAGAAAAAACTTAGTGAATGAAACTTTTATTGAGTCTCAGGTAGGGACCCGGATATTCTTTAGGGTTTTTGTGACTACTGTTGAATTGGGCTTATCATACTGTGGCCATTTGGGATATCTAGCTGAAGCTTGCATAGAAGTAACCTCCAGGACAGCTTCTCGACTCTATTTGAAATCTCTTAGTGACTGAAACATTATTTTGTTGCCTCTCTTTTCTCCCTGTTGGTTAAAAAAGCATTCTCAACCCCTCAATGCCAGGGTCAGCCTCATTTCTGGAATTCATGTCCCATGTCACCAGGGAGACTCACTGACCTGGGAGGGCCTATCCCACATCAGGAGGAGGGTGTTGAATTTACTTGCAGAGTTAGGCTCAGAGAGAGAAAGTCCACAATTGAGCAACAAAAGAGGCTCTCAGGAGGTTTCTCCTAGGCATAATCATAGGTAGGCTTAGCATCCCCTTTACAACCATAAGTTTCACAAGAACAAGCCTCAAGATTGAGGGCTTGACTTACAAAGTAGGGGGTTCCTAATGTCACATATATGTTCTGTCCATAATAATCAATACCTCACATTATCATCAGTTAGTTGTATAATCCTCATCACTCTCCATTTTAAACAGTTCTTGTGAACCCAAACACCCCATAGCTCTTTCCAGCCCTTAATTATTTGTCCCTAGTAGTTATGTGGTACTAGTAAGGTATTCCTATTAATTATAGTCCCTAGTCTGCAATAGTTAGATTTTTCCCATATACCACTCTGTTTTAACTCTCTATACCAGTGTCATACCTTAGAGGTATATCATGCAAGCACCTATCTATATTGTAGTGCTGATCTGTGGGATACATACCTTTAAACAACCCCTTTCAATTCTGTTCCTCTTTAATGCAGCTCTGATAATTATAATCCCATTAACAATCATCACTCGTCTCATTTTTTTTAATTCTCAATTTCATTTATTTCTGCCCTAATCTTTGTTATTTCTTTCCTTCTGTTTGCTTTGATTTTAGTTTGCTGTCCTTTTTTTCTGGTTCCTCCAGGTATGCAGTTAGGTCTTTGTAGCTCTTTCTTCCTTTTTATTGTAGGCATTAGGCTTATAAATTTCCCTCTCAGCAATGCCTTCACTGCATCCCATAAGTTTTTTTTTAATTAAATTCAGTTTTATTGAAATACATTCACACACCATACAATCATCCATGGTATACAATCCACTGTCCACAGTATGATAACATAGTTATACATTCATCACCACAATCTATCTCTGAACATTTTCCTTACATCAGAAAGAACCAGAACAAGAATAAAAAATAAAAGTGAAAAAAGAACACCCAAATCATCCCCCCATCCCACCCCATTTGTCCTTTAGTTTTTATCCCCATTTTTCTACTGATCCATACACTAGATAAAGGGGGTGTGATCCACAAGGTCTTCACAATCACACTGTCACCCCTTGTAATCTACATTATTATATAATTGTCTTCAGGAGTCCAGAGTGCTGGGTTGGAGTTTGGTAGTTTCAGGTATTTACTTCTAGCTATTCCAATATATTAAAACCTAAGAAGTGTTATATATATAGTGCATAAGAATGTCCACCAGAGTGACCTCTCAACTCCATTTGAAATCTCTCAGCTGCTGAAACTATTTTCTCTCATTTTGTATCCCCCTTTTGGTCAAGAAGATACTCTCAGTCCCATGATGCCGGGTCCACATTCATCCCCGGGAGTCATATTCTGCATTGCCAGGGAGATTTACAACCCTGGGAGTCGGGTCCCATGTAGAGGGGAGGGCAGCGAGTTCACCTGTTGAGATGGCTCAGTTAGAGAGAAAGAGGGCCACATCTGAGCAACAAAGAGGTACTCAGGGGGAGACTCTTAGGCACAATTATATGCAAGTTTAGCCTCTCCTTTGCAGTAAGGAGCTTCATAAACACAAGTCCTATGATCGAGGGCTCAGCACATCAAACCACCAGTCCCAATGTTTGTGACAACATCAACACCAGTCCAGGTGAGGATGTCCAACACATTCGCACCTTCCCCCAGATCCTCAGGGCTGGGGAGGGGGAGGCTGTAAATATATTTTTTATTATCTGCCCAAATTACTCTGGGATGTGTCGCTATTTCACTCTAGCCTATACTAACCTACCGTATCTCACTTCCTTTTCAAAGTTCCATGCAACTGTGGTGTTTGAACAAATCGACTGTAGAGTTGTACCGTTTAGAAAATTTAGATCCTGTACCAAATAGATATCTCTTCCCTTAGTCTCATATGGAAGTTGAAGTTTTAAAACACAGTCAGTTTCAACATTTACCCTTTGGCCTGGCTTGCCCTGGTCTTAACCAGACCTGCTTCATTCATATCACTAATTGAAGTCTGGGTTCTTTTTCAGCTTTTTTTTTTGACAGTGGCTGTATGCACTAATACTGACATTCATATCTGCTGAGCTCTAGGTCTGAGTTTCAGTTGTCTCAGAGATTGCATCCCATAAGTTTTCCTTGTTGTGTTCTTATTTTCATTCATCTCAAGATATTTGTTGATTTTCCTTGTAATTTCTTCTTTGACCCATTGATTTTTTTTTTATTTTGAAATAAATTCAAAGTTATAAGAACAGTTGCAAAAACATTACTAGCCCCATATACAGAATTCCATCATACCCTGACCCCCCTCCCCCGATAGCTCAATCCACCTTTAACATGCTGTCACATCGCTGTTTCTTTCCCTCCCTCCTTCTCTCCCACCTTATCTGTCATCCATCATCTATTGCTCTGTCTTCTGAACATATGAGAGTTAGCTGCACACATCCTTGAGCATACACTATAATTCATGTACACACTTCCCATGAACAAGAACATTCTTCTATGCAATCCCATTAAGCGCAGCTAAGAAGTACAATAGATTCAACAATGATACAAAGCTTACATTCTATATTTCCTTTTCCTTATATCTCAACTGTGTCCCTTTGAGCCACCTGTCCTGCATCCTCCAGTCCCATCCAAGTTCATCCTTAGCATTCAATTGTCATCTAGTTAGACTGTCTTTTTTTTTTTTTCAGTTGTGGAAACATATATACAGCCTAAATCTTCCCATTCCAACCCATCCCTAGCCTTTCATTAGTGGGATTAATCACATTTAGAATGTTGTAATGCTCTTTCCCACTGTCCATTACTAGAAATTTCTCTTCACCTCAAACAGCAACCCTACATTCATTTCTTAACTCCCCATTGCCCCTTCCCCCATTTCTCTTAACCCAAACTCTACTTTTCATCTCTATGGTTATATTCTCTGATAAATTCTTTACGTTTACTGTGGGGCTTAAAATTAACCTCTTAAATCCATATCAATCTTGTTTTTCTTTGATACCACCTTCACTTCAATAGGACAATAAACTATGTTCCTATACACCTTCATTCCCCCACCTTCTTTGATACCACCTTCACTTCAATAGGACAATAAACTATGTTCCTATACACCTTCATTCCCCCACCTTTATATAGTTGTCTAAAATTACATATTTTACATTGAGTTCAAAACCACTGATTTGTCATTAGAGTTAGTGTATTTTATACCATGTAGGAAGTAACTAGTGGAATTACAGTTCAAAAATTATTGACTTCTATTTGTATTCCATTGTGGTTGGAGAATGTGCTTTGAGTATATTCAATTTTTTTTTTTTAAATTTCTTGAGGCTTGTTTTATGTCCCAGCTTATGGTCCCTTCTGGAGAAAGATCTGTGATCACTAGAGAAAAGTGAGTGTCCTGGTGATTTGGGATGTAAGGTACTGTATATGTCTGTTAAAATTCTCTATATCTCTTTCTCCTTTCCCTGTCTCTCTGCCAGCAGGGCTCCCCTCAGAATCTGAAGTAGGGCAGGTCTTTCATTGGCAAAGTCTCTTAGCATTTGTTTGTCTGTGAAAAATTTAAGCTCTCCCTCAAATTTGAAGGAGAGTTTTGCTGGATAAAGTATTCTTGGTTGGAAATTTTTCTCTCTCAGAATTTTAAATATGTCATGCCACTGCCTTCTCGCCTCCATGGTGGCTGCTGAGTAGTCACTACTTAGTCTTATGTTGTTTCCTTTGTATGTGGTGAATTGCTTTTCTCTTGCTGCTTTCAGAACTTGCTCCTTCTCTTCAGTATTTGACAGTCTGATCAGAATATGTCTTGGGGTGGGTTTATTTGGATTTATTCTATTTGGAGTTCGCTGGGCATTTATGCTTTGTGTATTTATATTGTGTAGAAGCTTTGGGAAGTTTTCCCCAATAATTTCTTTGAATACTCATTCTAGACCTTTACCCTTCTCTTCCCCTTCTGGGACACCAATGAGTCTTAAGTTTGGACGTTTTATTTTATCTATCATATCCCTGAGATCCATGTTGATTTTTTTCCCCATTCTTTCTTTTGTTCTTTCGTTTTCTGTTCTGTGGGCTTCTAGGACACTGAGATGTTGTTCAGCTTCCTCTAGTCTTGTATTGTGAATATCCAGAGTCTTTTTAATTTGGCCAACAGTTTCTTTTATTTCCATAAGGTCTTCTATTTTTTTATTTACTCTTGCAATGTCTTCTTTATGCTCTTTGAGGGTCTTCTTTATGTCACTTATATCCTGGGCCATGGTCTTCTTGATGTCCTTTAAATCCTTTGCCATGTTTTCGTTCCTCTATTGTAGTTCTTTGATTAATTTTGCGAGGTATAGTGTATCTTCCGATATTTTGATTTGTGTGTTTGGAGTTGGAGTCTCCATATCTTCTGGTTTTATCATATGCGTTAAGATTTTCTGTTGTTTTTGGCCTCTTGGCATTTGTGTTGCTTGACAGGTTCTTTCAAGTTGTAAAGAAAAAGGGATGCCAATCTAATTTTTCAGGAACACAGTTTGGTGACATACACTTTCTCTAACTAACCAGCAGATGGTGTCTGTGAGTCACCTATATCCCTGAAGTCAGTTCTCAACCTTGTTTCCGCTTTGTGTGGGGAAATGATTCTTGTGGGTTCAGTTGGAGAACTCAGTTTGGGTGTGTTGCTGGAGCTGTTCACCCTGAATGTGGGGCATGTGTATGGGTGGCAAGGGAGGAAGGGCAGTTCTAATGTTCAAATCCCCCAGGATCCCAGAGATTCAATGCTGCCACGAGAGTCTAAGCCTTCATTTCAGTTCAGCCCCAGACCCTCTCTCTCTCACTGATCCATAAACCACAGGACTTGGCGTAGCGCCCCTGGGTTCTCTGAATGGATCCCCCCTCCCAGCCGTGCTCCTCCAGGAGCTCAGCTGAGGGAATGCTGTGCTACATCACCAGTGAGCGCCGTCCCACAAGGGAAGCCCTGGGCCACAGGGCCGTGCCGCAGCGCACTCCCCACCCGAAGCAAAAATGGCTGAATGGGGCGTCTCAGCCCCCTCCTCCTTGCACAGTTCCTCCTTCCCAGCTCTGGGACAACTGGCGGGGCTCTGGGCTGTGGGCATGGCCCTGGGCAGGAGTTTATCCAGCCCTCTGGGGAGCCAGCTGCTAGCTGCAGGGTTTCTTTCTGCTTCTGGCTCCCCCCTCCATTCCCCCAAACCCAAAGGTATCTGCTGTGGGCTATCTTCCCAGCCAGACATCGAGAGACTGGCCCAGCCCCCTGTTGCTGTGTTTTACTGTGTGGTTCCCACAATTGCTGCTGGAGCCACTCCATTTTTTTTTTTTATAAGAGTGAGCTGGTCTCCAAATGCTAAACCCTCGCTTCCCCAGCCCACCATGCAGCTGTGGGTCTTCCATCCAGCTTACTCACTTGTTTCAGAATACCAACTCCTGATTTCACCAAGTATACAGCCCCTCTGGAGCTAGGAGCCCTCATCCACCTGCCGCATCACTGTAATCAGTATTCTAGGTCACTTTCTGGTTTTTAGCTAGTGTTTTTCACGGAGGTGTTTTTTTTCACCCTGTCTCACCTAGCCACCATCTTAGTTTCTTGACCCATTGATTTTTTTTTTATCTTCATTTTATTGAGATATATTCACATACCATGCAGTCATACAAAACAAATCGTACTTTCAATTGTTTACAGTACCATTACATAGTTGTACATTCATCACCTAAATCAATCCCTGACACCTTCATTAGCACACACACAAAAATAACAAGAATAATAATTAGAGTGAAAAAGAGCAATTGAAGTAAAAAAGAACACTGGGTACCTTTGTCTGTTTGTTTCCTTCCCCTATTTTTCTACTCATCCATCTATAAACTAGACAAAGTGGAGTGTGGTCCTTATGGCTTTCCCAATCCCATTGTCACCCCTCATAAGCTACATTTTTATACAACTGTCTTTGAGATTCATCGGTTCTGGGTTGTAGTTTGATAGTTTCAGGTATCCACCACCAGCTACCCCAATTCTTTAGAACCTAAAAAGGGTTGTCTAAAGTGTGCGTAAGAGTGCCCACCAGAGTGACCTCTCGGCTCCTTTTGGAATCTCTCTGCCACTGAAGCTTATTTCATTTCCTTTCACATCCCCCTTTTGGTCAAGAAGATGTTCTCCATCCCACGATGCCAGTTGACCCATTGATTTTTAAAGAGTATTTTATTTAACTTCCATATATTTGTGGATTATCCAGTTCTCTGCCTGTTATTGATTTCCAGATTCATTCTATTATGGTCAGACAAGGTGCTTTGTTTCATTTCAATCTTTCTAAATTTATTAAGACTGGTTTTGTGACCAAACATGTGGCCTATCCTGGAGCATGATCCATGTGCACTTGAGAAGAATGTATATCCTGCTGTATTTGGGTACAATGTTCTGTATATGTCAATTAGGCCTAATTCATTTATCATATTATTCAAAATCTCTGTTTCCTTGTTGATTGTCTAGTTGGTCTATCTATTGATGAGAGTGGTGTATTGAAGTTTCAAACCATTATTGTAGATGTGCCAATTTCTCCCTTCAGTTTTGCCAGTGTTTGCCTCACATATTTTGGAGCATGATGGTTAGGTGCATAAGTACTTATTATTTTTATTTCTTCCTGGTGGTTTGACCCTTCTACTGTGTCCTTGTTTGTGTCTCATAACAGCTATTGACTTAAGTCTATTTTGACCAATATTGTTATAGCTACTCTAGCTCTTTTTTGGTTCCTATTTGCATGGCATATCTTTTTCCTCCTTTCACTTTCAACTGTGTCTTTTGGTCTAAGGTGAGTTTCTTGTTAACAACATATAGTTCAATCATGCTTTTTTATCCATTCTGCCAGTCAGTGCATTTTGATAGGGGAATTTAATTTATTAACATTCAATGTTATTACCATAAAGTCAGTACTTACTTCAGCCACTTTGTTTTGCTTTTCATGTGTCCTATCTTTTTTTTTCACTCTTTCATTTTATTTCAACCTCCTTTTCTGTGTAGTTGATCTTTTGTGATGTATCTGACTGATCTCGTTCTCATTTTTTTATCTACACTTTCTTTTTTTTTGGCTTAAAAATAGGAATTTATTGGCTCATGGTTTCAGAGGCTAGGAGACTCGCTTCCTCCCAGGGTTGGTGTCTCTGGCTGGTCAGAAATCTCCGGGGTTCTTTTATTTTTTTCAACATATGACATTGCACATAGTGTGGCATCTCCTTCCTCTTCCAGGTTCTGTTGACGTCCAGCTTCTTGCTTTTCCTGTGCTTCTCTTTCTGTATCCAATTTCCTTTGCTTGTAAGGACTTGAGTCATATTGGATTAGGCTCACCCTCATTTGGGCACACCTTAACTAATAACATCTTCAAAGGTCCTATTTACAAATGGGCTCACACCCACAGGACCAGAGGGTGGGGCCTGGACATGTCTTTTGTGGGGGGATATGATTCAATCCTCAACAATTTTGTAGTGAATTTTTGACATATAAAATCAATTCTCAGAATATTAACCAATCTCCTCAAAAGTATTAGGAGGCATGAAGGGTAGCCTCTAGTTTATATGTTAAGTGTATTACTTCTAAATAATTTTAAGAATTTTTTGGTCTCCTAAAATTAAACTATTTTCAAATATTACATTTATATATCCATTTTAGATAAATTAATATGTTTTGCCAATAAGTAGATCTGTGGAAATCTTGAAAAAATGAAATCCTGTGTCATCATTGAATGGAAAAGAACACCTTGTTCACTAACAATGCAGAATGGTAAAGATGCATGGATGAAAAATAAACAAGAGTATTACTAAAAACAATTTTATAATTCCTAGCATTAGAAGGCATAATGCCATACTGTTTTGCGATACTACAGGAACATCAGCAAAGGGCCATGTGGAAGAAGAATGGTGATTTAAGTTTTATTGATTAAAATGAAAAGAATGCCACCATATATTATATTTTCACAACAATGTCTAACTGTAGTCTAGTACAGCTAATTCTACTAAGACCATATTATATAATCTGATCAAAGGTCATTATTTCCTAAAAAAAATTAGAGTTTCTTTATTCCATAGTCATCTTAGGTAATCTTTATATTTTATTCATCTCTCTGCAGAAGACTGATTTAAAAATGTTTTTATAAGAACACAGAGATACTCTCTGCTTCTAAAAAGAAACTGTACAATTATTTGTTAGCTAGAATAATAATTCCAGTGCTTTAGGAAACAAGGGCCACCTTCTGTAAAGAGTTGGCACGCATGGTGTGTTTTAAGCAATTTAATGTTTCTGGGATTAAATAGCAATTTAATCTAACAATTTCATTTCACACTGGAGGAGAACATACTAACTTGTCAAAAAATGCTTTCTCAAAAAGTTATGGTTAGATCAAGATATTTAGATATCATCAAGGTCAAAGAGATGTTATTATTATATATCTAAGCATTTATTTCACTTTATAAAGTTTGATTTTCAATGAAAATGAAATGTCCTTTTATCTAATGGCCTTTGGAAATTTAACTATATTCTGTTGTTCTCAGTAATGTCCTTTTAACCTGAAATTTAATTATGAAGCTATACTTTAATTCATTAATTTTCAATATGCCAGTTCAGAGAAAATTATCTGCATTTCCAAGACTTTTTCCAAAGTGACATATTTTAAAATTAAAAAGTACAAAGATTTGATTTTATCCTAGAAAATTCATTGCTTCTGAGTTGGAGCATCATAATATGGCACATTTTCTGTAAGAACGTCCTTCCTAGGGACCAGTTTCAATGTATTGTGGTCTGTGTGAATACCCTGTGTAACACATGTTCTGAGAAACAGTTCAGCGTCAGATCCTATTTTCATTAGTTCTTCTATTTTCTTAGGAGAAGTCTCACTTTTATTATTTTTGAATTCTTCATTTATCTTAATTCTGGCTTCTAATGCTCTGGTATCATTTTTAAAAACTTGTTGTCTGGTCCTGTGCAATGTTTTAAAGGTTGTAAAACTCAACATGGATGAACCTTGAGCACATTACAGTAAGCGAAGGAAGCCAGACACAAAAGATCACATATTACATGATTTCCTTTAAATGAAATGTCCAGAATAGGCAAACCTCATTGAATGATTGCAGCTCAGGATTGCCTTTAGAGTCTCGTACATTTCCCAGGGAGGTTAAATGGGTCCCTCAGACAAATATTTGGTCTTGGCCACCTGACCAATGGCTCTCCTCACTGCAGTGGCCACCTCTTCAGCAGTCAAGTCTATCTGTACATTTTTAAAGTACTTTCTTTGTGGTTACCGTGGGGTTTGTATTACACAACCTACATCTATAAGCTACTAATTTGAAAAGAAACCAACTTAGCTTCAATAGCATACACATTCTCTGTTCCCATATACCTCTCTTTCCCCTCTTTTTGTTGCTTTTGTCCCACAGTGCCATTTTATAGTTTGCATTTCCATTCTCAGGAAATATGCCTTTTTCTTTTTCAATTGTATTCTGACTGTTATAGAAATTAAAGAGTAGAGTTGTGTATTGAGAATACAATACTACTGGGTTTTGCATTTACACTTTTAGTTACCATTACTTAAAATCTTAATTTCTTCACACCCCTGCAAGCTACCTTCTTCTTTCTTTTCCTTTCAACTCACAGAACTCCCTTTAATAATTCTTGTAACTCCCTTTAATAATTCTTGTAGGGCAGGGCTCTTGTTGATGAACTCTCTCAGTTTCTGTTTATGTGAATATTTTAAACCCTTCCTCATTTTTGAGACAGTTTTACAAGATAAAGAATTTTTGGTTGGTGGTTTTCTCCTTTGGTATCTTAATTATGTCATACCTCTGCCTTCTCACCTCCATGGTTTCTGATGAGGAATCAGCACTTAGTCTTATTGCAGTTCCCCTGTATGTGACAAATTGCTTTTCTCACTGCTTTCAGAATTCTCTTTTTATCTTTGACTTTTGTCATTCTGATTAGTGTTTGTCTTTGGGTGTTCTATTAGGGTTTATTCTGCTTGGAGTACCTTGTGTTTCTTGTACATGCTTATTTTATGTCTTTATGAGAGTTGGGAAATGTTTGACCACTATTTCCTCAAATATTCTTTCTTCCCCTTTTCTTTTCTTTTCTCCTTGAGAGACACCCATAACATGTATGTTTGTGTGCTTCATGTTGTCACACACATCCCTGAGTCACTGCTCAATATTTCTATTCTTTTCTCTGTCTGTTCTACTGACTATATGATGTTGATTGTCCTATCTTCTAGTTCACTAATTCTTTCTTCTGCCTGTTCATATCTGCTGTGGTATGCTTTTAGTGTATTTTAATCTCCATTATTATGCCTTTTATTCCTATAATTTGTTATGTTTCTTTTTAAACTCTCAAATTCTTCTTTATTTTCACACAATGCCTTCTTAATATCCTTTAGCTCTATCTCCATGTTTTCCTTCATTTCCTTGAATTGATTTAGGATATGTGTTTGAATTTTTGATTAGTTCCAAATTCTGTTTCTCCTCTGAAGTTTTCATTTGTTCCCTTGACTGAGCTGTATCTTCCAGTTTCTTAGTGTGGCTTGTAATTTTTTGCTGATACCTGGGTATCTGATTATTTTGATGTGTTAACTCTGAAGGTCAGTTACTCCTTTTGTCTTGGGGTTTATTGTTGATTGACTTTATGTAAGGCTTTTCTATCATACTTGGTTCAACTTATTCTGGACCTTTAGAGTAGCTTATGTTTAACTGTTCAGATTTTTAAGCTCTTTTTCATCTGTTTCTTGCCCTGGATATTTGATATTTGGTACACCTCCTGGAGAAAGCCTCCTTTCCTCTGTTCCTTCCCTGGGAATATTGATCTTTTCCATTTGTTTTTGTGTAGGATTTTCTCCCCAGCTTCTATGATTTTTTAAATTCTCTCCTTCACGCAGTGATCCCTTTTCCCTACACTTTTCATTTCTGGGACCCATCCTGTCTTACAGCAGCTCAGTTTACCACCACCACCACCCTTTTTTTCTGTGAAGCATTTCAGTCTCTGGTTTCTTCCCTGTTAGGATATCCTGCCCTGGGGACTCAGATTGGGTCAATCCAGAAAGGTGTGTCAATCCAGAAAGGTCCATTTTGTATTTATGTAATATGGTGAACAGAGACTGGATTGAGGGAGTGTACCTCTTGCCAACAGTCCTGCCATGGTTTCTCTCTGTCTCTTTTTCCCTGGGGGCCCTTCTGTATGTGGCACTTCTCAGCAGCTTGTGCTTTACCCTGGTCCTCTGCAGACTTGTGTCTCTGTGTCTGGGTATATGCAGGGTTCTAACTGTCTGCTGTGAGTGGCTCTTTAGTCTACATCTGTGGTGGGAGGGACCTGGGCCATGCTGCCTCTGTGCAACTCCCAAGTTGTGCAGGGCTGAGTGAAGGGGAAGGGTCCATACTGGTGGTTCCATGGAGAAAATCTCCCACCTGATCTTGGAAATCTCTGTGTTTTTGATTCAGCTTTGTGGCATCATTCTCCAGTCTTTTGTCTTCCAGAGTTCAAAGCAAGTGGGATCTGTCCTTTTATTCTGGAGTACTTTCAATTGTCTTGATGCTTTTCTGTCCTTTCCAAAATTTCAGTGCATTGACTTTTCATTAAAATATTTTTAAGGTTTTTTAAAAATAAAGATATAAAATTTATAGACTTTGGGAGGAGAAGATATTTTTTCTCTTGCTTACACAAATCATCTTCTCCTGATTTCTGAAAGGTTGTCAGTTCCTTTTCCAGTGTTCGTTAGAGTTTTATTCTACATTATAAGAAGCTAGCACAGAAATGTTTTAGTTGTTGGGTATGAGTAGAGATGTTTGGGCCAGACTTGGGTCTTAAGATAGAAGATACTATTTAGAGAGAACAGGAGTGTTTTCCTATTTCTTACTAAGAAATGTGAACTGAGAGTTGCTTAAGTACAAAATATGATATAATTTATATATACATTCTCTTCCATTTCCAGGGGTATGGAAAGATTGAACTTTCCATCCCCTCTGAAGTTAGGTGGGTTATGCCACATGTTTTGGCTAATGATGTCTGAAAAGAAGTGGTAGGTATCAACCAGAAGTGGAAGCATTGAGAGCCCAATGTTCAGTCTATTGCATCCCCTTGCTGTGATGACCATGGAGCTATATTTGGGTAAGATGAAGCTTCCACAGCTTGGGTTTCTTATAGACTTTGTGTCTTTGAAACAGAATCTCCTTCTGATCCACTTTTAATATTTAGCATGGAAAGAATTAAACTGGTTGTGTTAAACTAATACATTTTGAGAGTTTATTAAGATACCATAGTCTAGTCTGATTGGACCAGTAAAAAAAGTGAAGCAAAAATTATGATTTTTAGATACCTTAGGGATTTTCATCCACATATCATGCACCAAATAGTTGTTTTTTCAAATGAATAGTTTTTTTTAACTTTAATTGCTTTAATACAGTAGTGCATCAGAAAGAGTTGCTAATCTTTAAAATTTCAGATGTTAAATAGTTTACATCCATCCCTTTTAGGTTTTAAGTTTAGGTTTCTCTGTGAGTGATACCAGTCATATGCAATTCACAAGACAGTTGAAATTGTTCCAGCAGGGTCCACTAGCTATAATCAAAGGTACCAACAGAGAGGCAGAGAGCAGCATGTGAGTTCTTTTGTGGCTCAGCCACAATAGCCATCTACAAATAAGGCTTTAGATATGAATAGAAAAAGGAACTTTGAAGCCATGACTTTGGAGAATGAAGAATGATTAGCATTTAAATTTATCTACTTTTTTAAGTTTATTTATGTGTTTAATGTAATGTAATTTAATTTATTTATGTTTGACTAGAAGTTTATAGGTATGGTTCTGTGGCTCAATTTACCTGCCACTTTCTAATCATCCTATTATATTTCAAGTAAATTGTGACAAACTTCAGGGACTTTTCTTTATGAGCCTGTAAAGCATGCATTACAAAGAAATTCCATGCTTTAATAATAAAGATAATAATGTAGCACCTTTTTAAGACAATATACTTTCTTTGGAGTGTCTAATTTATTGTACTTCTCTATAGATTGATTTTTTTTTCTTTTTCATGTAAGCACCCCAAAGTTCTCAAATTCACATGACCTCAATTTTTTTCACCAGCAGAGACAAACTAGAATTGCTTAATTCTAAATACAATTTCCTGGAAAAAGAATCTGATTGGACAACTTTTGTTCCAATATCCAATTGTGGTCCAGTTAATTATGATCTCAGAGTAACACACGGGTGCCATGACCCATCTCTGGATGGGATGATTTGTTCTCAGAGATGGAGACTGATACCCTAGAATGTACATGCCACAGAGAGTTGTTAGAACACAGTAAAGCTGGAAATCATTGCACTAGTGTATTGTTAGACAATTAGATTATTAGTATACTCTCAAAAGATTTAGCTTTCACAGTTAGTTTCTAAAATTGTTCCTTTGTTAAAATATTTCTATATGGTTTTTATTTGAAGTAATAATATAAAAGGAAAATATTGATGTGATTTTGGGCATATCATTATAACAACTAAGTTGGACTTTATAATGAAAGGATTAACTTACATATAATGAATACATAATAGTATATATGGAGATGTGATTGTGCATTGAATAAAATTTATAGAAAATATATGAAATAATTAAAATAATTTAAATATCATAAGAGAAATATTTTATAATTCAAACTATTTAAGATTTCAAATTGAAAGAAGTAAAGAACTGTTAAACATTTATAATAAGGCAGTTTTTGTTTAAGTGTTAGCTTTACAAGGTGCTTCTCAAAAAAGGTTCCATGCTTTAGGTAAGTTTAGGAACTATTCATTATATCCTTCATCTTGGAAATTCATTTTTCACATTAGCATATCACAGGCTCTGATATATCCTGTAGAAAAGAAAGTTGTTTACCTTTGTAACCCAAAATCATTTGAACGTAGATTTTTTTCATTTAACTTATTAAAATGCTTCATGGTACTAAGGTTATGAACTCAGCAAGTTGGCTGAATTTGAGGGCACTGTATCACTACCCTTTTTCCTATACTCCTAAAGTCTATTGCAGTGACCACATTCAAATTATATAAGTTTTAGAAGTTCTAAGAACAAATGTTAGGCAAATTTTAGCATTTTGCCAGTTCCTCAAGCACTCTTTTGATATTCAAATATTTCCTAATATGGATAACAAATCACTAAGATTTGACTAAGACTATATAAGTAAGGGGAGTATAATATATATTATTGATAATTCATGGAGTTCAGTTTGTGTTTGACAATGCCACAAGTCATGAAAGTGAGCCTCTGTTGTGAAGTCAAGTGTGAGACATTTTAATCTTTACTTTTATGGATGAATAGCATATCATGTTGATGAATACTATAACAGACAGATGTTCTTGGCTGAAGAAAGAGAGTTCAAATTCAAGTGATGATAAAAGGGAAAGAAAAAAATGATGACTTCATTCTAATCTTCACCAAACGATTATATATCTAATGATTCATGTACTTACTCAACTAATATTTATTTAACATTTACTATGTTCATGGCATTGTGCCAGGCACACTGTTGAGACAGATGAAGAATATGGCCTTGTAGACTTGATATTCTGTTAAGAGAAAGAAACTTGCTTACAATCTGATTCTGTAAATGTTATACTATTTTCTAAGTATAAATACAGACTTTTCAGGGAGGGTGGAGAGTGGGGTCTTGTATTAGCCAAATTACTAAAGACTTAGAGTAATGGTTCTCAAACTTCAGTGTGCATTGGAATCATCTGGAGAACTTGTTAAAACTCAGATTGCTGTCCCCCAACCTCAAAGTTTCAGATTCAGTAAGTCTGGTGTGGAGCCTGAGAATCTGCATTTCTAACAATTCCCAGGAGATGCTGATACTGCTGGTCCTGGGATTACACTTTGGGAATCACTGACTTAGGAAGTGTATTAGTAATCTTTTGCTATTATAATAAACTATCCCAACTTACATTATTTAAAAAATATTTATTATCTTACACAGTTTCTGTGAACCCAGAAATCTGGGAGAGCTTGAGGCTCTCTCATTAGGTACAGTCTAAACCTCAGCAGTCATCTGAAGACTTGACTGGGGCTGGAGGATCCATTTTCTAGCTGGGTCACTTACATGACTGTTGGCAAGAGGCCTCAATTCGTCACTGGATGTTTGCAGGAGGACTTGGTTCCTTGTCACATGGATCTTTTCATAGGACTGCTTGAGTGTTCTCACATTATAGCAGCTGGTTTCCCCCAGAGCAAGTAATCCAAGATAGAGAGCAAGAAGGATGATGCAAATCCATTTACGTCCTAGCCGTACTCCATCACTTCCACCATATGCTATTCATTAAAAGTGAGCCACTGAGCCTAGCCCACACTCAAGGAGACCAGGAATTAGGATCCACTTTTTTGGAGGGAGGACTATTAAAAAATTTGTGGATGTATTTTAAAACCAATATAGGGTATATTAACTCTTCAAAGATGATAATATAAGAAGGATGAAGTAGAAATACTAAATAGCCAGAATTCATTATTACTATACTTTCACTTTTAGTGATTTCAAAATAATATTATTACTCATATTGTGAATATTTCAATTTTATAAAAATGTATTTTGCTTAGTAGTAAATACTAGGATGCCTCTTTATATGTGTATGTGTGTTTATATGCACCATATTTAGTCCTGAACTTAAGTTTGATTCAGTAATGTTTAAGAGCAAATGTGGAGTTTCTGGATTTGAATCCTGGCTTTATCACTTACTAGCTGTATGACCTTGGGCAAGTTACTTAACCTCTCTAGAATTCAGCTTCCTCATTTGTAAAATGTATTTAATATAGTACCTATTTATCGAGTTGGCCTGAAGATTAAATGAGATAATAAATGATTAAGGAGCTTAGAAAGTGCTTGAATAAGGACTCAGTAAATGTTGGTTATTACTCTTTCAGTTATTTTGAATATATGTGTGTGTATATGTGTGTGTATAGGGCAATCCAGAGGGATTAAAATGAAAAGTATAAATTTAGAGCATACTGAATGTCTGGTGAGGTATAAAAAGTTTATCTCAGCCAAACGGTAACTTTAAATTGAGAATTAAACATTGCTTTGCTTAAAAACAAAAAACCTTAGGTATTTCTCAGACGTTCTCTAGCCTCCTACCATATTTCTTAAGTTTCTCCTCCTCCATTCTACCTCCACTCTCAAGGAATACACTCTTTTCCAAATTCCTTCCATTTTTTCTTGCAGAACAATTTAGTTCTACCTTTGTTATTCTCTTTTCTTTGGACCTACATTTTCACATCCAAAGAGCTCATTAGGATATTTTCCTAAATAAATACAGTATCTTCCCTCTCTAAGAGTAATTCTGGTGCCAGTTATTTTATGACACTTGTTTTACAGTTTTCACAGAGTTCACATTAGTGGTAACATGCAATATCTCTCCTTTTGTAACTGACTTATTTCACTCAACATTACGTCCTCAAGGTTCATCCATGTTGTCATATGCTTCACAACCTCAGTCCTTCTTAACTGCTGCATAGTATTCTATTGTATGTATGTACCACATCTTGTTTAGCCACTTGTCTGATGTAGGACATTTAGGTTGTTTCCATCTCTTGACAATTGTAAACAATGCCACTATGAATATCAGTGTGCAAATATCTGTTTGTGTCACTGCTTTCAGGTCCTCTGATTAAATACCAAGAAGTGAAATTGCTGAATCATAGGGTAACTCAATACCTAGTTTTCTGAGGAGCCACTAAACTGTCTTCCAGAGTGGCTGAACCATTATACAGTCCCACCAGCAAAGACTAAGAGTTCCAATTTCTCCACATCCTCCCCAGCATTCATAAGTTCTTGTTTTTTAATGGCAGCCATTCTTATTGGTGTGAGATGATACCTTATTGTGGTCTTGATTTGCATCTCCCTAATAATTAGCAAAAGATGAACATTTTTTTCATGTGTTTTTTTAAGCCATTTTATTTCCTCTTTGGAGAAATGTCTTTTCATGTCTTTTGTCCATTTTATAATTGGGCTATTTGTACTAATGTTGAGTTGTAAGATTTCTTTATATATACAAGATATCAGTCTCTTATCAGATAGATGGTTTCCAAATATTTTCTCCCATAGAATTGGCTCTCTCCTTACCTTTTTGACAAATTCCTTTGAGGTACAGAACCTTTTAATTCTGAGGAGTTCCCATTTATCTATTTCTTCTTTCATTGCTTGTTCTTTAGGTATAAGGTCTAAGAAGCAACCTCCTATTACCAGATCTTGAAGATGTTTCCCTACATTATCTTCTAGGAGTTTTGTGGTGCCGTCTCTTATATTGAAATCTTTGATCCATGATGAATTAATTTTTGTATAGGGTGTGAGGTAGGCTCCTTTTTCATTCTTTTAAATATATATATTCATTTCTCCCAGCCCCATTTGTTGAAGAGACTGTTGTGTCCCAATTCAGTGGATTTGGGGGCTTTATAAAAAATCAGTCGATCATAGATCTGGGCATGCATTTCCAAATTCTCAGTTTGATTCCATTGATCAATATGTCTATCTTTGTGCCAATGCCATGCTGTTTTGAATACTGTGGCATTATAGCAGACTTCTAAGTCAAGCAGTGTATTTCCTCCCACTTCATTTTTCTTTTTCAGTATATTTTTAGCAATTCAATGTGTTGTATTATGTTGATTGATTTTCTTATGTTGAACCACCCTTGCATGCCTGGGATGAGCCCCACTTGGTCAGGATGTATAATTTTTTTAATGTGTCTTTGAATTCAATTTAAAAGTATTTTGTTGAGAATTTTTGCATCTTTATTCATTAGAGAAATTGGCCTGTAGTTTTCCTTTCTTGTAGCATGTTTGCTGGTTTTGGTATTAGAGTGATATTGGCTTCATAAAATTAGTTAGGTAGTATTCCATTTTCTTCAATTTGTTTTAAAGAATTTAAGTAGGAATGGTGTCAATTCTTTTTGGAAAGTTTGATAGAATTCCCCTGTGAAGCCATCTGGGCCTGGGGTTTTATTTGTAGGAAGCTTTTTGATAACTGATTGGATCTCTTTGCTTGTGATTGGTTTGTTGAGTTGTTCTATTTCTTCTTTATTCAGTATAGATTGTTCATGTGTTTCCAGGAAATTATCCATTTCCTCTAAATTATCTAGTTTGTTGGCGTAGAGTTGTTCATAGTATCCTCTTATGATATTTTGATTTCTTCAGGATCTGTAGTAATACCCCCCCTCTCATTTATTATTTTGTTTGTTTGGGTCTTCTCTCTTTTTGACTTTGTCAGTCTAGCTAAGGGTTTGTCAATGTTGTTGGTCTTCTCAAAGAACCAACTTTTGGTTTTACTTATTTTCTCTATTTTTTTTTGCTTTCCATATCATTTATTTCTGCTTTACCCTTGTTATTTCTTTTCTTCTACTTACTTTATGATTAGTTTGCTGATCATTTTCTAGCTTCTTCAGTTGTTCCATTAGTTCTTTGATTTTAGCTCTTTCTTCCTTTTTAATGTGTGCATTTAGAGCTATAAATTTCCCTCTCAATACTGTCTTTGCTGCATCCCATAAATTTTGATATGTTGTATTCTCATTTTCATTCATATCTAGATATTTAGCAATTTCTTCTTTGACCCACTGATTGTTTAGGAGTGTGTTGTTTAACATCCAGATATTTGAGTGTTCTGGTTTTTTGATAGTTATTAACTTCTAGTTTTGTATTCCATTATGATCAGAGAATGTGTTTTGAAAAATTTTAATCTTTTTAAATTTATTGAGGCTTGTTTAAATTCATTGGGCATCCTTGAATTGTATATTTATGTCATTTAGAAGGGTTGGGAAGTTTTCCCCAACAATATCTTCAAATACTCTTCCTAGCTTTTTACTTTCCTCTTCCCTTTCTGGGTCACAGATAATGCTTATATATGTGCACTTCATATTGTCCATCATTTCCCTGAGCTCCATTTCAAATTTTTCAATATTTTCACTATTCATTCTTTTGTGCTTTCACTTTCCATCACCCTATCTTTGAGTTCACTAATTCGGTCCTTTGCCTCTTCAAATCTGGTGTTATGTGTCTCAAGAATACTTTTAATTTGATCAACAGTATCTTTTATTTCCATAAGATCTGCTATTTTTAAATTTACTCTTGCAAATTCTTCTTTATGCTCTTCTAGGGTCTTCTTCATGTCTTTTATATCCTGAGCCATAACATTAATGTTTGTGAATACTTCTTTGATTAATTGCTCCAGGTTCTGCATCTCTTCTGGGTTTTTCATTTGGATGTTTGGGTTACCCACATCTTCTAGTTTCTTCATGTGCTTTGTAATTTTCTGTTGTTTTTGGCCTCTTGACATTTACTTACCTTTTTTTTAAATTTTATTTTGAAATAAATTCAAACTTACAGGAACAGTTGCAAAAACAATACAAACCCCATACACAGAACTCCAGCATAACCCGACCCCCTCCCCCAATACCATGATCCACCAACTTGAGCATCCTGTCACACCACCATTTCTTTCTTTCCCTCCCTCCCTCCCTCTCTATCATCCATCATCTATTGCTCTGTCTTCTGAACATATGAGATCAAGCTGCACACATCCTTGAACAAATAATATAATTCACATATACATTTCCCATGAACAAGAACATTCTTTTATGCAACCCCATTAAGCACAGCTAAGAAGTTCAAGAAATCCAACATTGATACAAAGCTTACATTCTATATTTCCTTTTTTTTTTTTTCTTATGTCCCAACTGTGTCCCTTTGAGCCTCCTCTCCTCCATCCTCAGATCCCATCCAGGATCATCCTTGGCATTCAATTGTCTTCTATTTAGACTCTTTTTTTTTTTTTCAATTGTGGAAACATATACACAGCCTAAATCTTCCCATTCCACCCCCTCCCTAGCATTCCATTAGTGGGATTAATCACATTTAGAATGTTGCAATGCCATCGTCTTCCCACCATCCATTACTAGAAATTTCCCTTCACCCCAAACAGAAACCCTACATTCATTTCTTAACTCCCTATTGCCCCTTCCCTCACTTCTCGTAACCCATACTCTACTTTTCATCTCTATGGTCATATTCTCTGATACTTTCTTTGTGTTTACCATGGGGCTTAAATTTAACCTCTGAAATCTATAACAATCTTGTTTTTCTTTGACACCAACTTAACTTCAATAGGACACATAAACTATGTTCCTATACTCCTCCATTCCCCCATGTTTATGTAGTTCTTGTCAAAAATTACATATTTTACGTTGAGTCCCAAAGCACTGATTTATCTTTACAGTTTATGTATTTTAACCCCTGTAGGAAGTAAACAGTGGAGTTACAAATCAAAAATACAGTAGTATTGGTATTTATATTTACCATGCAATCTTTACTGGAAATCTTTATTTCTTCATGTGGTTTCAGCCAATTGTTTAGTGTCCCTTCCTTTCAACCTGCACAATTCCCTTTAGCATTTCTTATAGGACTGATCTAGTGGTGATGAAGTCCCTCAGCTTTTGATTATCCATGAATGTTTTCATCTCCCTCTCATTTTTAACCTTCAGTTATTTGTGAATTTTCTAAGTCTCTGATGGTTATTGACTTCTATTTGTATTCCATTGTGGTCAGAGGCTGTGCTTTGAATAATTTCATTTTTTAAAAATTTATTGAGGCTTGTTTTATGTCCCAGCATATGGTCTATTCTGGAGAAAGATCCATGATCACTAGAGAAGAATGTGTGTCCTGGTGAGTTGGGATGTAATGTTCTATATATGTCTTTTAAATTTCTCTCCATCTCTCTCTCCTTTCTTTGCTTCTCTGATGGTAGGGCTCACTTTAGTATCTGAAGTAGGGAAGGTCTTTTATTAGCAAACTCTCTCAGCATTTGTTTGTGAAAAATTTAAGCTCTCCCTCAAATTTGAAGGGGAGTTTTGCTGGATAAAGTATTTCTTGGTTGGAAATTTTTCTCTCTCAGATTTTTAAATATGTCATGCCACTGCCTTCTCGCCTCCATGGTGGCCGCTGAGTAGTCACTACTTAGTCTTATGTTGTTTCCTTTGTATGTGGTGGATTGCTTTTCTCTTACTGCTTTCAGAACTTACTCCTTCTCTTCAGTATTTGACAGTCTGGACAGAATATGTCTTGGAGTGGGTTTATTTGGATTTATTCTATTTGGAGTTCGCTGGGCATTTATGCTTTGTGTATTTATATTGTGTAGAAGGTTGGGAAAGTTTTCCCCAACAACTTCTTTGAATACTCTTTCTAGACCTTACCCTTCTCTTCCCCTTCTGGGAAACTAATGAGTCTTAAATTTGGAAGTTTTATTTTATCTATCATATCGCTAAGATCCATTTCATTTTTTCAATTTTTCCCCCATTCTTTCTTTTGTTCTTTCATTTTCCATTCTGTGGTCCTTGAGGACACTGAGTTGTTGTTCAGCTTCCTCTAGTCTTATACTATGAGTATCCAGAATCTTTTTAATTTGGCCAACAGTTTCTTTTATTTCCATAAGATCATCTATTTTTTTATTTACTCTTGCGATTTCTTCTTTATGCTCTTCTAGGGTCTTCTTCATGTCCTTTATATCCTGTGCCATGGTCTTCTTCATGTCCTTTATGTCCTGTGCCATGCTCTCATTGTTTGTCTTTAGTTCTTTGATTAATTGCTCCAAGTACTGTGTCTCTTCTGCTCTTTTGATTTGGGTGTTTAGGTTTGGGTTCTCCATATCATCTGGTTTTATCTTATGCTTTAAAAATTTCTGTTGTTTTCAGCCTCTTGGTATTTGCTTTACTTGATAGTGTTCTTCAGGATGTGAAAAATACCAGTCTTTAATTTGTCAGATCTACAGCTTGGTGGCATATACTTTCTGTAACTATCCAGCAGATGGTGTCCACAAGTCACTTATTCCCCTCAAGTCAGTTCCCCCTAATTTTGTCTTTGTGTTGTGTGGGGGTCTGATTCTTCTGGGGTTCAATTGGTGCACTAAGTTTGGGTGTGTTGTTGGTGCTGTCTGCCCTGAATGTGGGGCGTGTGTCTGAGTGGTTAGGGAGGCAGGGCAGCTTTAATAATCAAACCTCCCAGGTGTTCCCAGAGATTTAAGGCTATTGCAAGAGTCTAAACCTTTGTTTCAGTCTTGCCACAGATTGTCTCTGCTGCTGACCCACAAGTCCTTGGTATTGGTGTAGGTCCCTGGGTTTTCCGAGCGGGGCCTCCTTCTCAGCCATGCTCTTCCAGGACCTCTGCTGAGGGAAGGCTGTGCCATGTCACAAGTGTGTGCCGGCCCTCAGGGAAGCCCTGAGCCACTGGGCCATGCAGGGGTGTTCCCAGCCTGCTGTAAAGATGGCTGAATGGGGCATGTTAATTTCCTCGTTTTCACACAGCTCTGCCTTTCCAGCTCCAGGACAATTAGCTGTGGGTGCACTAAAGGCCACTGTCCACAACCGATATTGTGGCATGTGCACGGTGCTGCGGGAAACACTCCCTATCACACTGGGACCCTTGGTGTGGCTCTGGGCTGTGGCTCCGGCCCCAGGGAGGAGGATCCCCAGCCTGCTGGGGAGATGGCTGCAAGGGGCCTAGTTTCTTTCTCTTTTTGGCTTCCTCTGCCCTCCTGGCTCCAAGACAATTAGCAGCGGGTGTGGGAAGGGCTATCTTCCATGCCAGATATTGAGGTGTTGGCACAGCCCGTTCCTGCCATGCTTCGCTGCGTGGTTCCTGCTGCCATAGCTGCAGCTGCTCCTGGGTTTCTATTTTTTTTAAAGAACTAGTCCATCTCCAAACGCCAACCCACGGTTTCCCCACACTGCAGTGCGGCTGCTGGACTTCCAGCAGGCTCACTCACTTGTTTCAGAACGCAGAGTCCTGGTTTCACCAAATACACTGTCCCTGTGGATTTAGCAGACCTTGTCTGGCTGGTACATCCCTGGAACTGGTGTTCTGGGTGACTTTCTGGTTTTTATCTAGTATGTTTCACGGAGGTGTTTTTTGCCCTGTCTCACCTAGCTGCCGTCTTAGGTGCTCTATCTGCTTATCTTTATAGGGCTCTTTCAGAACATGCGGGATGATTTGAGCATTTATCTATAATTTGACAAAGCTACAACTTGGTAGTGTGCACTTTCCTGATGTACCATCAGATGGTGCTCCTGAGCCACCTTTTACCCTTAAGCCAGTTCTCCTCAACTTCATTTATGTACTGAGTGGGAGTCCAAACCATATGGGGGTCCAATCAGTGTACCAATTTTCCATGTGCACTGGGAACTGTCAGTCCTATGGGTGGGGGTCATGCCCTGTGTTAGGATCCTGTGGTCCCAGCCATCCCCAAGTCTGCAGGTAGAATACTCTGGGGCTGCAGAGCTTATGTCTCACCCTCCATCTCAAATGGCCCACTCTTCCTCTCTGCCATGCACTCATGAGTCCTGGGATTGGGGGAGAGCTCCTGGCACTTCCCTGTGGCACCCCTGCCTGTATGCTGTGTGCACTGCAGGCCTCTGTGGAGGAAGAGTGTGCACCAACCCAAGTCCACCAAATCCCAAAACATATATATGTTTTATATATATTTAAAATCTTGTTGCTTTTAGATTAATTCTTAAAATAATCATTGGGAGCTGATAGCTGCCGATCATGAACTTAACTGTGTGTTGTAAACATGAGTACATTGAGCCTATGATCTACTCAAATATGAAGGTGTGAAACACATTTGTATGATACTTGCATGTTCTTGATAATTCCTGAGTAATGATATATCATGAACATTGTTTTAAAAAATCTCAATTAACTTTATATTTCATTCCATATAATCTGATCAATGAAAATTTCAAAGCCTTAATTTACTAGAAGGCAACTAATCTAAGTTTGAAGTTTTAAAATGCACTGTCTTTTGGTAATTGAATCATGCCCTCCACAAAAGATATATTCAAGTCTTAATCTGTGTTCCTGTGAGTATGAACCCATTAGAAAATATGACCTTTGAACATACTATTATGCTATTATTAGTTAAGGTGTGCTTGCATTTGTGAATAAGATCTTTGAAGAGCCTATTTACATGAGGTCAAATTGAATCAGGATGAGCTTTATAAGGAGAGGAAATTTAGACAGAGGTACAGATGACTGAGCAGGAGAAGTGGAGGCCAGAAGGAAAAGCTATGTGACAGAGGCAGAGATGCAAGCCAAGGGAACCCAAGGATTGTGACAAACCAGCACCAGGATGCTACAGACTCTGGGAGAAAGCAGGGCTGGTCGTGACTTTGATTTTGGACTTGTAGCCTCTCCAAACTGTGAGACAATATACTCCTGTTGTTAAAGCCAACCCATTGTGTGGTATTTGTCATAGTGGCCCTGGCAAGGTAAGACAATTTCCTTAGTGGACAAAGGCATAAATTAGGGTTTTTGGCTTTTAGATTCTGACCTAGGATTTTGTGCCTTCAACATCTAACTTCAGATAATTGGAAAAAGTAATTAGTGGGAAGGATGATGACTGAGGTGCTGTCAAGTCTTGTGATCAAAAACAGCTTTCATTATGGTAAGTGTGATGGTTTTGAGGCTTTATGGACCCAAGAAGTTCATGTTCTTAAAGCTAATCCATTCCTGTGGATGTAAACCTATTGTGGGTGGGACCTTTTTATTAGGTTATTTCAGTTGAGGCGTGCCCCAGGTAGGTCTTAACCTTCTTACTGGAGTCCTTTATATGAGAAAGACCCAGAAGTTCAGAGAGAAAGCCACAAACAGAGAGGAAGCCACTGAAGCCACAAGCTAGAAGCAATGAAACCTTGAAGAGAAGGGAGAGACAAGTAGATGCCGCCATCTGCCTTCCCCTGTGACAGAGAAGTCCCAGATCACCAGCAGCTTATCTTCAGGGAGACGGTGTCATCTTGATGATGCCTAGATATGGATATTTTCATGGTCTCAGAACTGGAAGCTTGTAAACTAATAAATCCCCGTTGTAAAAACCAACCCATTTTATGGTATCTGCATTTCAGCAGTTTTTACAAACTAAAGCAGTTGGTATCCTTTACTTAATGCTTCTCATTACCCTAGATGTACATACTAAATTTGAATATAATCTTTTGAGGTGAAGAAGCCCAGGAATCTGCATTGTAGCAAGTTCTTCAAGTGATTTTTCTGTACAATAAATTTTCATAGGCACTGCTTTGCTTCGTAAAATTAGGAAGATTTCCAATAGCAAGATTGAATAAATAAAAAATATTTTCTCATTCATGATTAATTGAGGATTATAGTAATAAGAACAACTCCTAAATGTTCTGATTAATTGAAGCTTTATTGTACAATAGTTTGTTGACTGATTCTGTTTTAAGAATTCTATCTGTACCTTTTGGCCAGTCAGTGAGGGAGGCAATAAATATCTAATGAGTTGTTTTTATGAACCAGACATATGTTATGAATGAAGAGGTACAGGGTGAACAAAACTGTCTAAAACCCAAGTCTCCTTACATGTAGCCTGTACTATTTATGTTGGTTTTGTTTTTCTAAGATTGACTTTTGCCTCTTGTGATCTGCTTTTAGTTCTAATATAATTAAAACTTCATTTACCTTTTTTGATTTTATCTTTTTCATTTTTATTAGGGGTGTTTCTCTTTGTGATATAGTAGAAAGATCATTGACTTTGAAACCAAACTGAATATAAATTTCATTTCTGTCATTTGCTAGCTGAATGACTGTGAGCAAAGTTAGTAAGTTCTCTTAGCCTCAAGTTCCTCATCTGTTAAAGGTGGCCCAAAATGCTTACATTATAAGGTTATTGTAAGGAGGAAACAAGTAGGTGCTTACATTCCTGTTTCCTTCACTTTTTTCTTATAGGACTTCCCCCCAAATTTTGTTTCATTGTTTAGATTAATTGAACTTCTCTAAAGGTATTTATCATTTTCAAATTCCCATTTGTGTTTACATTTTTGTAATAGGCAGTTTGAAGATGATTAAAGGTGTTTTTCTGATTAATTGTTGTCCTTTCTATTCACAGTATGTAATATCGATCTATCTTCCTTTGCAAGAAAAGCATGTATCAAAATTGTGAAGTAAGGAGTACTCTCTTACTCAAATCATGCCTTCTTAAAGCACACACTGTTGTAGATGCTTTACAGGGTACAAATAAGAGAATGAAAAGATTTGATCTCTGCCTTCAGATTCCTTGGATTCAGCTGTTGGGGAGAATCATATACAAGTGGAAAGAAAAAGAAGATTCAGTTGACATTCAAAGCAACTTTAGAAGTGCTGCTCTGGATACCACGTAATTGCCAGATCAGAGTTAGCATGAATATTTGTTAATGTAACTCTCTGAGCAATGGTGAATTTTTTCATGAAATAAAGGCATTCATTGGAGGCAAATATGGCAAACAGAATTACATTTTCCCCTTCCTGTCCCCAGGGCAATCAAGGAAGGGAAAATGAATGTTGTTTATAGTTATTTACCAATCTCTACTGCAAGATCATGAGACACAAAACTGGACCTACCTTCTAAGTGTTGGAAATTATTCTCGAAAATACATTGACACGTAGTATTTAATCTTTATTTGTAATGGCTATAATATGCAACAGAAGGATTAAAATGGTGAAGTTGGTGGAATGCATCCTTTTTCCCACTTATGGTATTAGAGCATATCCTGTTAAATAATCACTTATGCACTGATTCTCAAACACCCTTCAAAAATGGGTAGGGAAACTGGATCTGTCTACCCAGGCAAAGTGAAATCAAAAGTCAACAGTCGTCAAATGAATTAATTTGTTTTAGCCACCTGATTTGAGTATTTGAATATGTCAGATACATGTTTTTTCTCTACACTCTCCCTTGTCACCAGTGTGTTTTTTTTCCTGTTTTAAAATTTTGCATTATTTGTATGATTTGTATATTTGCTACTTTCTTTATTTCGCTTAGGTATTATGAGATTTGTTTATATGTATTTGTAGGGAGTATATGTCAAAATTACCTATATGAGACCAGAGACTTATGTGAAAGGTTACGTCAAACTATTAACATTTGTTACCACATAGGGTAGGATTTGCAGGGGAGTGAGTGGGGAAGGAGGGTTATTAACTTAAAAAATCCCTCTATTGTTTGACTTGTTAAAATAAACATGAACTTCATATAATTATTTTAATTAAATGAAAGGAAAAGTGAAAGGAAAGGGAACATGTAAACAAAACCAAACAAAATAAATTTACCTGAGGGAGGTTTATGAAAGCAGACATCCTTACCGGCTTGAGTCAAACCCCTGTACAGGTTGTGGGAGGTCCTGGGAGAGGGCACTTGGAAATCATTATCAAGAAATTCTGACACATACTCCCTTGCTTCACTTTCCCACCCAGCCCCTCTATTCCTATCTCAAGTTGAGAGCTACTACTCAGAGCAAATAAACCTTCTTGGTTAATTGACTAATATAACCTTACACCCATACAACCTCATAATAATATTTTGTAGCTTAATATTTTTGTCTTAAATTAGGCTAAAGCCTGTCATGTTATAAGCAGTATGTGACTTTTGAAATCAGGTAACCTCTTACCTATTCCTGGAGTCGTATTTTTCTCTTTTTGAAAAGTTAATCTATGTTTTTAGCTGTATCTCTTCAAGAGTTCAGTCCTTGTTGAGCATTTGTGATTTGCTAGACACTGAGGAAAATTCACAGAAGTGGGGTATAGGCTTGGATCCTTTCTTTATAGTTGTCAAGGTAAGATAAGACATCTACCAGAAGATCTAGTTCTAATACTAGATCCTCCATTATTATCCATCTGCTTTTTTTTCTAATCTCTAAAATGGATAAAATAATAGCTGTACTACTTACCTCATAAAATTGTTGTTTAGAACAAAAGATTAGGAGGTTGATATTGTTTATAATAACACATTCATTTATTAATGTGCAGAAAATACTGTTACAGTGTTTCATAAAAATATTGTAGGTAATCTATATATATATTATTAAGGAATCTATAGATCAATCTTATATATAATAATTATTTATAAATATTAAAGTAGAGAATAATTGTTGCTGTTATTGTATTAAAATATGTATAATGGAGAATTATTTTTCTTTGAATTTAGAGATTTTGCCATAGCAATTGGGAAAATAATTTGTGAAAAACTGTAGTTTTGAGGCTGTTTCGGGTATATTAAGTAGACTCAGTAAAACAGACTTTTTAATCAGGGTGTAAAACTTTGGTTTGAACATATTTTAATTTTTAACTTTTAGCCAAAAAGTTTGGAAAGAGTATACAAAGATCAGCCATACCTTGTACACACATTCCTAAAATCTTAACATCTTTTATAAGTATAAAAATGAGGAAATTAACATTAATATGATACTAGTAACTAATTTACAGACCTTATTAAAGTCTCTCCAATTATCCCACTAAATAGTCCAGATCCCACATAATATTTAGTTGTCATGACTTTAATGGGATAGTTCCTTAGTCTTTGTCTTTGATACCTTGGCACTTGTTGAAAGTTACTTGAGGAATACTGGCCAGTTATTTTGTAGAATGTCTCTCAGTTTTGGTTTGTGTGATGTTTTCTTACGATCAAATTGAGCTTAAGCATTTTTGGCAAGAGTACTACAGAAGTGGTGCTGTGTCCGTCTCAGTACACTATTATCAACATAGGAAGTTCAATATATCTCATTAGACCTACATTACTTTGATCACTTGGTAAGGGGGTGTCTGACAGGTTTCCCCACCTGTTAACATAACTATCTTTCCCTTTGCAATCAATAAGTATCTTGTGGGAAGATGCATTGGGACCGCATATATTCTGTTCCTCATACTTTTGCTCATAAATGTTAGCATTCATTGATGGTTGTCTGAAACTTTTATCACTGTGATGTTTCCATCATTTCTGGATTTATTAATTTGAATTCTACTATAAGGAAGAATCACCCTGTCTCCTGCATTAATTAATTAATTAATTAATATATTTCATTATTTAATAACAGAATAGACTCAAGATATTTATTTTGTCCTATGGGTTATAATCTATTACCATCATTATTTATTTTGTTGCTCAGTTGTTTCAGATTTGGCCATCAGGAGCTTCTTTAAGCTGGATCCTGTATTCTTTTAACATATTCGTAATCTTTTTTGAGCACTTCCTTATTTTATGGTTCCACAAGGTGTTCCAGATCCACACTGAACTATCTCTGCACCAGTTCTGAAATCAACCATTTCCCCATGGGGTCCTGGTTCCTTTAAGTGATACCTTTAGGAACCAAGACCTTGGTACTAGTTGTTTTCATTGCTACTGTGGTGTCATTGCTTCTATGCCTTCTTAGTGGACAGAACAAGGAAATATATAAATAAATACTCTGTGTGTGTGTGTGTGTGTGTGTGTGTGTGTGTGTGTGTGTGTGTGTAATAAAAACCATGATTTCATACTGATACCTCTAATTCCAATCCAATACCACAGGGTCCATTCTAGCCTTCCCCCTTTCATTATTTGTGATTCCTTTTTCCGATAGCGAGATACCTGGCTCTCATTATCCACAATATATTTGTTTATTTACTTGATCCTAAAATGTACATAATTTTCATAATTTATTTACTGGAGTACAATGTTTATGTACAGTTCTTTGTGTCTTCAGACTTGGAATATATATTGAAAATATTGTTTTCCAAAGTTACTTAGGTTAATACTCTTCTTGGCCCCATTCAATGGGGTTGTGTTATTCCTTTCTGATTTACTTAGGTTTATTTGTTGTTGATTGTATTCAATTTTTGATTCCCCCCATGCTGGTTTGAATCTATTATGTACCCCACAAAAGCCATGTTCTTTCAATCCAGTCTTGTGGGGGCAGACCTATTGTTGGTGGGAACTTTTGATTAGGTTGTTTCCATGGAGATGTGACCTTGCCCATTTTAAGCTGAGTTTTAATTAGTTTACTAGAGTCCTTAAGAGAACTCAGAGATGACACAGATCTGGACAATTGGAGATGCAGATGGAAAGATGTTTGGAGATGCTAAGCTAAGAGATGAAGCCCAGAGTCTGCCCTGGAGAAGCTAAGAGAAGATGCTCAGATGCTTAGGGAGAAATGCCCTGGGAGAAACAAGCAAGGATGCCAAGGAACTGAGAGAGAGAAACTAAGACAGAAGCCCAGAGACATTTTGGAGAAAGCAGTGGAAACGAAAAGCTAACCCTGGAAAAGTCCCAGCAGACCCCGGCCATGTGCCCTCCCACGTGACAGGAGAACCTCAGGGTCTTCAGAGAAGGTATCATCTTATTGATACCTTAATCGGGACATTTTCATGACCCAAGAACTGTAAATCTGTGAACTAATAAACCCCCAATCCATTTCTGGTATTTTGCATTTTGGCAGCTTTAGCATCTGGAACACCCTCCAAATCTTTGTTGATTTTAATCATTTATTATTATTTTTGGATGTGTGAGACCATGTCATCATTCTAAATAATCAGAATTATACAAAAAGGTATACTCAGAGATATTCTCTATTACCCCTACTACCCAGTTCCTATTCCTCCATTCTTTCCACCCTGTTCCCACCCACGCCTTGTAGGTAGCCAATTTCATTACTCTCTGGTTTATCCTTTCTATGTTTCTTTTTGTTAAAATGAGCAGATTCATGTATATTTTCTTCTAGTCCCTTTTTTTCTAACATGAGTGGTAGAGTACCATAGATGCTCTTTGCATTTTGCTGTTTTCACTTAATATATTCTGGAAATCACTCTATATCAGTTCAACATGCCTTGTTCTTTTTTTTAATCTGCTTAATTTTATTAGAGAAGATGCAGTTTACAGAAACATTCATGCAGAAAATAAAAAGTTGTTATAAACCCCTTTGCCAAACAGTTTTCCCTATTTTTAATACTTTGCATTAGTGTGGTACCTTTGTTACAATTGATTAAACAATATAATTATACAATTAATTATAGTCCATTTACATTAGGGTTCACTGTGTTGTACAGTCCTGAGGTGTTTTAAAAAATTTTATTTTAGTAACATATACACAACCTAAACTTTCCCCTTTTACCACATTGAATTATATAATTCAATAGTATTAATTATGTTCATTTTGCTGCCATTACCACTATCCATTATCAAGACTTTTCCATCACCCCAAATAGAAATTCTGTACCAATTAAGTATTACCTCTCCATTTTACCTACCCCCACCCTAGCCCCTGGTTACCTGTATTCTAGTTTCTGACTTTATGATGAATTTGCTTTTTCTAATTATTTCATAATTTCACTCAACATAATGTGTTCAAGGTTATTCCATGTTGTCGCATGAACTGGAACTTCATTCCCTTTTATGGATGAATAATATTCCATTTTATATATATTCCACATTTTATTTATCCATTTATTGTTTGATGGACACTTGGGTTGTTTCTGTCTTTTGGCAATTGTGAATAATGTTGCCATGAACACTGGTGTGCAATATCTGTTCAAGTCCCTGCTTTCAAATCTTTTGGGTATACCTAGCAGAGGGCTCGCTGGATCATATGGTAATTCTATCCTTAGCTTTCTGAGGAACTGCCAAATTGTCTTCCGCAGGAGCTGCATCATTTTTTATTCCCACCAGCAATGAATGAATATTCCTGTTTTTCCACATCCTTTCCAACACTTGTAATTTTCTGTTTGTTTTAATACTAGCCATTCTAGTGGGTGTGAAAAAATACGTCACTGTGCTTTTGATTTGCATTTTGCTAATAGCTAGTGATATAGAGCATCTTTCCATGTGCATTGTAGCATTTTGTGTATCCTCTTTGGACAGGTGTCTATTCAAGTCTTTTGAGTTGTTTTGTCTTTTTATTGTTGAGTTATAGGATTTCTTTGTATATTCTGGATATTAAATACTTATCAGATATGTGGTGTTGTCTAGTATACTCCTTCAGTATTTAGTTCTTTCCAGAAAATCAGCCTAAGGCATAAGTGAAGTGCACAGTCCTCTCTTTTTTTTTCTGAACTGTGTCTCATACTGAGCTTGTGTTTGCTGGTAGTCTTATGAATTCTCCTTTTACAGGAATCTGAACATCCCCTCTACTCCCTATCAAATAAACTTCTTCCCCCTCCTGGGTGCTCTGTTTTATAAATTAAAGCCAGAATCCTTTGCCACACATCACTTTGACTATATTAATTCTTACACTGTTTTAGCTGTCTGCTGGGCAATTTCTGTTTGGGGCGGGGGGAGGCAGTGGTGAGAGGTGAGCCCATGACATGTTCCCTGGTTCAGTCTTTCAGGTTGCCACCCAATAGATTGGCACCAACAAGTAGGTACCTCATTATGTGCATAGGGGTTAATCTACTCCCTCCAGTACAGGGCTAATGTCCCAAATGGGAGTACAGGCTGGCTCCCCATTGCACTCGAGAGAGGCTGGTAGAGGAGCCAGCAAGGGTGCCATGAGCTTCTACTGGTGTTTTTAAAGATTCATTTTCTTGATTTGGCACATGTCCAGTTATTGCAACCCTTTACCTGTTTTCTGGAGTTCTGAAGAAGATGGATCTGCCATTTTTTTGCTAGTTCTTTAAGGATTCTGTTGGGGGAACAGCACCCTGGAGTGTTTAATGCTGCCATTTTGGTCAACTAACCTTTTATTCTTTTTTATGACTACATAATTCTCTGTGTATGAACCATGGTTTATTTATCCACTATTCTATTTATGGGATTTCAGGTTGTTTATAATATTTTGAAATGATAAACAATGATGCCATTAATAACCTTGTGTATATGTATTATTTTCATATACATTGGTGGGGGGAGCATATCTTCACAGTAAATTTCTGGATGTAGAATTTTTAGGTCAAATGGAAGTGCATTTGTAGTTTTGTTAGGTATTGCCAAATTCCCCTCCAAAAGGGTTGTACTAGTTTGCATTCCCACCAGCAGTGTGTGAGTGGCTGTCCCCCCTGAGTCTCACCAGCAGAGTGTGCTGTTATACCTTAAAAAACTTTTATTAATCTGGTTTGTGAAAATTTTAAATTAACTTACGTAAAATCTTACTGTTGATTTGGAAATTATTCTTTAGGAATTCCTTATTTTTTTAGGTTCCATCTGATGGTTTCTTAAAATACTGTCAAGTTTTATAATTTTTTTGTCACAATCTTAAGCTTTTATTCATTCATTCATTCATTCACTCACCTATTCAAAAAATACTTTTGAATGACACAATGCCTGCCCTCAAGGAGATTACTGACAGGGCAGAAGAGGTACACACGTAAATGGACAATTACAGTACAATGTGATAAGCACCTTAGTGTTCAGTGTGGGGCTGGGATGATGGAAGTAAATATAATGTATTAGGGAGTACAAAAGAGGGGTACTTACTTCAAATTTGCAAGGGGCTTCCTGGAGAAAGTGACTTCTTAGCTGAGCGGATCTTTAACAGGAGTAAGAATTAACTAGTGGAAAGGGGAAGGTAGGGCTGCTTGTAAGCTCTAGAGACAGGCACAATGATGCATATCCAATACTCTGAAGTGAGGGAAGAGAGAGCTATACTCTTGAATTGCAAGTAGCTTAGTGAGACTGATATATGGAATTCATGTGTGTACTTAGAAATGTGATGAAATTAGAGAGAAGCAGTGGGAAATATAGTTCAGGAGGCATATTGAGGAATTAAGACTTCATGCAGAGGACAAAGGAGACTTATTAAGAAATTTTAAGCAGGGTCATGATATGATCAGGATTTCAAATCATTTCTTGAATTTCTGAATCTGATGATATCCAGGAATTGAATCCCAAGTGGAGAATCCAATCAGGCAAATGATTGCTGGGACGGGGAAGAAGGGCTAAATACAATGAAAAACCTTTCTTCTCATCTCTAAACTTTCATGGCACATTTTGGGGGCTACAATGGAAGTAATGTCATTAACTACTCAGCTCCAGACGATAATACTTTTACTATCTGGGGATCATACATAAATGAAAATATACATGTTGAGTAAAAGATACTAGGAGTGCAGTAACACTGTTAAATTCATTTTTATTTTATAATTGTTGGCAGCTCATGGAGTGACAGTGAGGTGTTTCCTAAGAATTTGAGGTTTATTTTCAAAGTGTTAAATGCTGTTGCATATGTAGAGATATGCTAAGTCAAGTAAAAAGAATTGACAATGATCTTAAGGAAATTAGTTCTATAGTTTAAGAAAGAATAGGGCAATCTGAAGTTGGTCAGCAATGACTATGAGATAAGGGTGGGATCTGAGAGAAAACTTTCACCTCCTTTCATGGCTTTGTTAATGTGGGTCCTTTTCTGAGAAAAGGAGCTGCTCTTGATGTCCTGGGTCTTCCAGTTCAATATGGAAAACACTAATAGTATATGTGTTGAGAGTCAAAACCATCTATACCCATGTAACTTACTGATTACATAAACGTAACTTTACTATTCAAGTGCTTCATTAATATGACTTATTCCACTGTCTTCATAAACCTGATTTTACTATTTCAGGAAGATAAAGTTGCTATTAACTTTATTGTTCACTTCAGAAAATTCATGAATATCCATTTAAGCAAATACCAGACTACTCAACTTGAAACAGCATCAAATGACTGTTTACTGTTCAAGAATTGCTTTGAAAACCTTTTTTCAAAAACTTTCCTCTCTGGGACCACCAATCTTAAACCATTATATCATGAATTTGCCCAATCATGATTAAGTCCCCTCTCTTCCCACACCATAAGATCCATCTCAAACCCCCCAAATCTCATCATATCCTATCTTGGCCCTTCCTCTCCTGAGACATCACTAATATTCTTGTCAAGGCAGTGGCCATCCTTATTGTAGTAAGAAATAAATTCAGGTTTTCTTTATCAATAAGTTATTTGGTGGTGTTTTCAGGGATTAAAGTACATATAAGATTCATTTCTTATTCCATCTACAAATGGTGCTTTATGCACAAATGAGGTTTGTGAAATTTTGTAATAACTTCTTGGATTTCGCACCCCTGCCCCATCATTTCCATCCGCATCAATGATCGATGACCCATCGTTTGGAATCATATGTCTAAATTAACAGTCCAAGAAATATCTCCATTAGCTTTCTAATTTGTTCTCTTTCTCTCAACCTGGCACATGGCATTTACAGCAAGAGAGGCCCTAAGGAATGCCATTCATTGTTCAGTCAAAATTATTGTCCTTCAAATTAGGGAATCTGGAAATGAAGTATGGTTCAGGAATAAGGAATTAAACTATGTATCCAAGCCAATCAGCCTACATCAACCAAGAAAGATTTCTGAAAAAAGCTATATAGATTTTATGTAAATTTGGTATTTATGAGCACCAAACTTTTAGCACAGACATCTGCCTGAGAAGAAACTTCATTTACAGCAGTGGCAGAAATGAAGTTCACTGTGAACTAGTTTTGGATACCATATGCTTTAGCATTCTGAAAAGGAGGGGGAAAAGAGGCATTTCAAAAACAGATTTTTCTTGCGCTCACTGTGGATGATGTTGCATGACAACATTGTGACATCATAACTTACGCTATTTTCCTTGCTGTTGCTCCAATATAGCATCAAGAGGTGTAACAGCACCTTGAATGTATACAGGCTTTCCTTCCATGGAACTTACAGCACTTCACAGACATTTTCTTTCTAAAACTCACAACATCTCTCTAAGGTATTGCCAAACTGGAGACAAATTTCACAGTTTAATCATGTGGAACACATTGGTAAATATAGATGTGCCTTTTAGAAAGTTGCTTCAAAGTGTATTTTGCAGCTCAAGAGACGTTTCTCAGGGTGTAACCCAGTGGTGTAATGTAAAGCTTTTGGCCCTCCCCCACGTGAGCTGGGAGGAGAGACGTGTTTGGCATATAACACAGCAGTGCAGGAGGAAAGGGGTCATGCAGAAAAGGCGGGTTGACTATTTTGTTACTCTTCCTCCCCTTCTCTCCACCTCTGCAAGACCACACAGGGGTGCCTCTTTTTCCCTCCAGCTCATTCTTTTCTTTACAGCATCAAAAAAGAAAAATAATTGTAAAATTTTAACTTGTGATTGAATCTAATTAGATTTTCAGGCCAGAACCCAAAAGTGGTATACAGCAAACATTATTTTTAACAAATATCATGTCAGATCTATAATTTTGGTAGTGATAATTTCTATTTTAAAATAATTTAATTTAGGTACAATTTTGAATCAATTTAAAGGAGACAAATCATACTGTACTTGGATTATAGATATGTGAAGGTTGACTTCAAGTGATTGATATGTGGGAGGCCCTGCCTGATAGGACATGACCATTAGAATGAAAGAATAAGCTCCTCACCATTTGAATAAACATTATAAAAATATAAACCTGTTTACTCAAGGAAAAGTGCTTTATCAGGGTTGGAGAGAAGATAAGTACTCAATTGTGGCCCAGGTGAGGGGGTAAGAAACGGAGAAATATCAGTTGAAGATTAGCCTTCCATACATTTCCTGGTAAGTCCTGGGCCTCACCATCATTTTTGCACATTTTTAGTGTAAACTATATATAAAGAATTGATAAAAAATGGCAAAATTCTATAAATACGCTTTTTAATATTTTGTGGGGGATATTTTGTGCATAGTTATTCCTCGAGAGACATGATTTAGGACTGAGAATTAGCTGGTCTTGTCTTGAGAATTTCAGCAATAAAGAGTTCTCAAACTCTTCAAGTAGTTCATTTAATCCAGTGTTAACTGAAAAGTTTTTTCTGATTTCTAGCCCCAATTCCTTCTAATTTAAGTGCAAGCTCCAAAGAAAGAGAAAAAGAGGGAAGGTTCTGCTATTCTAACTCGCTGTATTTGGTTCAAAGACAAGGACAGATGGGCATTTCTAACCCTCACCTAACTTGGTTTACACTCCGTTTCTGTTCTGTTTGTGATTTCTGTCATTGGAAACATGAATGCTTCTTATTGTTTTTGTTTGTTTACTTGAAATGGAGACAAGAAACTTGGGCATGAATGATTAGAAGTCAGCTATTATTAAACACCATCTCCTAAAGCACATCACAGTGTTTGAGAGATGGTCATTTATAAACTACCTGTGTGCTCTTGAGCTCAGGGGTCATAAAGGTTTATAAGTATTTATGTGTGATTTTATGTGTATTTTCAGAGTTTTTTTTTTCTTGTGGAACTTTGAAAAATGAAGAGAATTAAGTTGTTTCTAAAAAGCCAGAGCAGCCTGCCATCTCTTTTTCTTTTCTGGGCTACGGTCCAATTTGCACAGCAGTTGCAAAGAAAAAGCAAACGCATCACTAGATTCAGCGAGAAATATTGTAACAGTATGTAATCTCTGTCAAGATAAAATTGCTTTGTGATTTACATTACAATAAATCCTGACCTTTAAGTGCTGCAGACTAAGCTAATCTGTGAAGTACTTTATTTCAACACTGAATCAGCAAGCGAAGCTCAACCAAAGTGACTGTATTAGTCCCACCATGGTGTGGTTAAAGAGCCTATATATATCGAAGCAGATTATAGAGCATTGTTCTATGTGTACTATAATAAGTAGAATAATTGAAATATTCAGTCTGTTTCACCATTGTGAAATAATAGAATTATTTTAGCCCCCTTTTTGTTTGCCTATTATGGGCATTACAATTAGCCACATTTAAATATCATTGAGGTCTGACTTAGATTGATGAGAAAAAGGAAATTCAGAATTAAAGCTAAAATACTACATGACATTTCAACCTTAATTCACATCCTATGGCTGCTATGTCTTTTCTTTTTCTTTCTCTTTTTCTTTTTAGTAAAATAATTAGAATGTCATGTTAGATTTCTCAGTACCAACTTTAAATTCTGGCTTTCTGTCTGTTTAAGTCAAGTGTTAGGCTTATGGATCTTTGGGAGAGTGGAATTTTCTAAGAGATATTATGAATTAAAAAAATAACTAGACTTGATCAAATTTGAGAAAACTTTAGCCATCATTTCTTAAGATATTTTTTCTCCCAAGTCCTTTTTTGGCTTACCTCTGAATTCTGATTACAGAGATATTAGACAGCTTTATATTGTCCCACAGTTCACTTAATATTCTCCCCCATCCCCAGTCTTTATTTTTTTTTTCTCTCTCTATGCTTCATTTTGCATAGTTTCTATTGCATGTCTTCAAATTTACTGATTTTTTTTTTTTTTTTTTTTTTTCAGTGCCTAATTGGTTGTTAATCCTATCCAGTGTAGTTTTCATTTCAGGTACTGTATTTTTCAATTTTAAAAGTTCTTCTTTTAATATATAGCTTCCATTTCTCTCCTCAAGTTATGGATTGAATCGTATCTCCCACAAAGACATGTTCAAGTCCTAAACCCCACTCCTGTGGATGTGAGCTAATTTATAAACAGTATCTTTGAAGATTCTATTAGTTAAAATGAGGCCAAAATGAGTCAGGGTAGGTTTTAATCCAATATGACTGGAGTCCTTTTAAGCAGAGGAAATTTAGACACTGTGGTAGGAGTGAGCTGGAGAAAGCAGGAGACAGATGGTGATGGAAGCAGAGATTGAGCTATGGACTGCAGCAAGCCACCCCTGTAGCAACGAGACTTTGGAGGAATCATATCCTGCTGACACCTTGATTTTGAACTTCTAGGGTCCAAAATTTTGAGACAATAAATTCCTGTAGCTTAAGTCAACAGGTCTGTGGTACTTTGTTATAGCAGCCTTGGCAAACCAAGACATCTCATCACATTCATGTTTGCTAATTTTATTATCTCTGTTATTTCTGGTCTGTTTCTATTGGTTAATAATTTTCTCTTGGTTCTGGGTCATATTTCCTGCTCCCTTTCATGCCCAGCGATTATAAATTGGATGCTGGACATTGTGATATTTTATTCCTTTAAATAATATTGGATTTTGTGCTGGCATGCCATTTAGTTCTTTGGAATCAGTTGAATTCTTTTGAGGCTTGTTTTTTTTTTTAATTTATTCATCATTTTATTTATTTATTTGGGCTTGTTTTTAAGCTTCATTAGGCAGGTCCAGAGCAATCATTACTTCTAGGATTAATTTGGCCACACTAATAAGGCAATACCCTTCTGAGAACTTTTCTGATGCTTCATGTATTACAAGGTCTTTCCATTCTGGCTGGTGGGAACATAGACTATATTCATCAGCATATGAGCTCTGGGAATTGATTGGCCTACTGCTTTCTGATACTTTTTTTATTTGGCCAGAAGTGTATTTTCTTCTCTCATACGTAAAGATCAGTTCTCAGAAAGATTTGAAGGGAATCCTCTGCAGATTTCTGGAAATATCTCTGTAGCTCCCTTCTATCTTGTACTTTGCCCCACCTATTTTAGCTACCTTGACCTCACTGAATTCTAACCTCTGTGTCTTCAACTCAGCACGACTACAGGGGTCAGTTTGGGTTCCCTAGCCTGAGTTGAGGACGGAAACTGCCTTCACTTAGTAAACTGGGGCAATTGTAGTAGCTCATATTGTGCCCCCCTCATCCCCCGTTAGGTATCACATTCCTGTGTGGCCTCTTTTCAATATTTGAAAATCATCGTTTCCTATATTTCTGTTAAGTTTTCTCGTTATTTAAGGTGGAAGGGTCCCCTTATTCCATCATGGAAAGTAGCAGAAGTCTCCAATAAACTGGAATTTAAAGGATAGTTTAAGATCTTTGTTTAACTATGTGATCAGCACTCTTTTCCGGGACATGTGGTAAGGAATGTGGTAGAAGGTTATTAAAGCAAATTAAGGACACAATAAACTGTAACAATAGTTAATGTTCATTGCCTAATCAAAAAGCAATATAATCATTGCAAAAAACTTAGGGTACCGTAACCACTTTATCTCCTTAAAATCAGAATTCTTCATTTTTTTCAGGGTTATATGTGAGTATTTTCTGGAGCGCTAGAGGCCTCTTCTATTGTTTCTTGCGTTAATTCTTGTTCTGCTCTATTTTAAAGTTATACTGAGTCAGGGGAACAATTTTAATTTTCGTAAGGCAAACTTTTTTATTTTGTGTTTTCTTATTTTAGATTTTTATAATAAATTTATAGGGTGCCTTGAGGGCTGCTTAATTTGCATCGTAGGGGGCCACATATGAAACTCACCTGGGATAGACCACTCTGTTCTGCCTTGGAGCACTATTGCCTGGAACCAGAATTGTTCATGAGATACCCCACATTATAAATAGAGACATCCTCAGGGCACCATATCAATGTATACTGGAGGGTCTTCTCATGCATTGTGAGGGGAAAAAGGAATTTTGATTTCCCCAAGATGAGAGAAAGTATTTCTGATGCTAATTGATACCTAAGCTCTTAGTTGAAGCAGTATATTGAAAGGTCAATTTCATAGTTCCAAACAATATTACAATGAAAATATAAGGATTTTCTAATTTTTTGAGAGATTATATAATAATATTGATAGATTAATATAGATAAGGTTACAAACATAAGGACACATAACACATGCATAGATAGTCTTTCAGGTTGCTATTTATTGTCTTACTACCTTAAAAAATGGCAAAGTGATAGACCATTATAATCTGATGATTTACCAATATTCAAATTTTCTTTGACCTAAGCTGCATATTAGAGTATAAGAATACCTTACCTAACTTTTGTGATATGAATTAAATCAGTATATGCCTCTAAAACTGCAGATTTTTATTAGGATGAAATCTTAACTCTTAGACTGCAACACTTTCCAGTGATTTAGGGGAGTTTGCTGTTCTACCTCTGTGAAACACCCCTTACTTCTGTATACACAAATGCTCTTGTAGCTGTTGATGCTTTGTTCCTATCTGCTTGATTTGGGGGTTCAATGGGATACCTTTTCAACGGTTTTGTTTTAGATGTTGATTTTGTGGGTTTTTGGTTTTGTAGTCATGATTGTTCGCCCTGTTTTTATGAGAGAATTTAGGGAGATTCAAAACTACCCAACTGTGACCACTGGTTTTCTAGAATTTCCCCTTATCTTGTGTCCATAAGTCTTCTGTTTCCTCATCTGTTAAAATAAAGAGAACTGAATGATCTCCCAATAGCTCTTCCGACTCTAAGTTCTGAGACTGTATAAAGTAACCTCTTTGGACTTACTTATTTGGACTTAACTAGACTACATATTGGAGGAAGGAGTCCATGAGGTGTTGCCTCCCTATCTTGTCCTTGGATCCTGTCTGTATGAGATTAAGTTGTGGTGTACTGTGATTATATTTTGACAGCTGGGTCAGTAGTAGTCCTCCTATCCATCCATCCAAAGAACAAACACTGAGTATCTGTTCTATGTAAGTTTTGTTTCTCTAGGTACTTATCAGGTTTGCTGTGCTGTTAGAAGCTACAAATAGCCACACTATAAGTGTCATCTCTCAGTTATATGATCACCTAAGCAGGCCTAATTGTTACTTAGAGATGAAATGTGAGGGTTATTTATTTATTTATTTTTGATAAATTTTTCCAGCTTTTTGACATAGAGGTTTCCTTGCAGGCCACCACATCTTGGACCACTTAGCATAGTGTAGGATTTCATAATCAGCTAAAGAGAGCTAATTGATGTGACCATTGGAGGCTTTTAGGCTCTCTTTATTTTTAGTTAGTTCAATAAATTTTCATGATGATGTGTTTTGGTGTATGTCTTTTTCATTCATTACATAGAGCACTCAATAGAGCTTTTCAGTGTAGAAACTCAAGTCTTCCAGGATTTGAAAATTTTTTCTTGTGTTAGTTCTTTAATAATTTATGCCCCTCCATTTTTTTTTTTTTTTTTTTTTGGTTTTCTCTTTTTGCTTTTCCTGATAATTTGATATTGGACCCCCTAGATAGATCCCTTAACTTAAAAAATTTTCTCTTTCATTTGAATTTCTGTCTTCCTTTGGGCTTGTATATTTAGAGAAGAATTTTCTAATCTTATATACTGGGGGGCTTAAATATGGCTGACAGTGTTCTGAGAGCCAAGTAGGGGATGGAGTTGGGAGAAGAGGTTGTTAAGAACGTAGACTTGCATCAACACTCATTTTCAACTTGGCATCTCACCGATGCCTTTCAGCTGTATCTTCTGTCCCTGAATCCAGAGCCTTCCTGGTTCATCCTCTCCAGAGAGTATACCTCAGTCTTTATTATAGATGGAAAATGCATAGTCACTGCATCAATTCTAGGAGAGAATCTAAAATTTAATGCTCCTAATGAAGATGTGCCTATAATTTTCTGTTTAGCCCCTCTCCACACCCAGCCTTTAGAGATACCTGATGCTGTCAATTCTTGAGACTTTTCAGGTTCTGTGGAACAACTAGATTGTAGACTTAGGGTTCAGCTTTCTCTGATATGTTGGCACTAACCTTTCATCCATTTGCTTTTCAACTTCTAAAATCATCTTGTCATCTCTTATCTCCTTTCTTTTCTCTCATTTTCATTGTCCTTATGGTTTTACATTTAAAAATTTTTAAATTTGCATTTATTTTTAATCTAGAACTGTAGGGAAGGAGAAGAGATGAACAAGTTCAACTTACTGTAACAACAATACATTTTACGTGCTTTATGTACCTCACAACGGATTTCCATAGCATGTATTAATATAGACCAAGAAAATGCAGAAGGAACATAGTAAATGACAGACTAGAATTAAAACTCAGTCTGACTTTACTTCATTTTGAAGTGAGTATTTTTAAACTTTGAAGTTTCCAGGTTTTGCTCACAAGCATGGAGAAACACAATCCTTTTCAAAACCAAGTGATTCATTAAATTAAGAATTGTTTCAACATGCTTTCACCTTCTCTAATTAGCAGTGCATTCTTATATATTTATTACAGTATAATGAAAAATAAATTAAAAAATCTAATGTATATTTTCTAATACATTTTTTATTGTAGATTATTGTTTTATACTTGAAATACTGAAACTAAACTCTGGAGTCATTAGTCTCTAATTCATACTTTTCCCTAAGTCAGAATTATTCTTCCATATAGACTATTTCCCTTTTCTTTCATAGAAAACAAATTTCTTGTTTAACTCTTGAGCTACTCTTTGCTTGAGGCCTCCAAATTTCTGGAAAGTTTCTAATTCTGTTGCCTTTGGGGCTATGCTAGAATTCCCTTTCCCTTCCTCTCAGTATGTCTTTGACCCTGTTTCTGGAAGTCCTTGGCAAAATTTATTTACTCATTTTAATGAGAGATAAGTAAGATCTGTGTGAAATAAGTAAGATTTTTTCCCAAAAGAAAATTTATGCATTTTGCAACAAATGGAACATATAAGGCTTGGAAAGTTTCTTTAAGAAATCTGCATGTAAAAGTTGTGCCAGCTTGCACTTTCATTCAAGAATGGAGAGGACCCTGTCTATTTCAAATGAGGGACAATTTAACATGAGGGAAGGAAGTTATGATGGGCTGTCATCACTTCCAAACATTTTTGCTCTGTGAGAGTTACAAAGGACCAGAAGTTAATCCCCTTTTGAATTTGCCACCCACTTTCAGGCAAACCCCATCTTTGCCTGCGGTTTCCTGCTCGCTTTCAAGAGGTAATATAGTTTATATCTGTTAGAAGCTTTGTGGGAAAATTTCAGATAATCAGAAATGAAAACAATGTGGAAGCATCCAGTGTGTCTCAAACTGTTTTAATTGGGATCAAATTAGGCCAAAATCACACTATTTAATTGTTTTCTAAGTCTCTAGGCACTCTGAAATTTCCATGTTGCCTGTTTTAAAAGAATCAAAATGAGCATCTCTTTGTTAAATGCCCTTTTCATTTATTTTAAAAATTTCTACACCCTAGGAACTCCCTTTCACCCTATTAGATCAGAACTATTACTCTGTTCTGTATCCTTGCTGAGTGATTTGTGTATTCAGTTTACGTCATCTTCTTTTCTTACAAAGTCATACTTCATTTTTAAAAGCAGTTTTATTGAGATATATTCACATTCTATACATTTTATCCAAAGTTATAATAAATAGCATTTAGCATAATCAGAGTTGTGTGTTCATCACCACTATCAATTTTAGAACGTTTTCATTACTTCAAAGAGAAAAACCCGTAGCCCTTAGCAGTCAACTCTCAATCCTGCTATCCTTCCCCAGCCCTGCATAACCACTAATCTAATTCTGTCTCTATAGATTTATATTTACATATTATACAAATGGAATTGTACCATATGTAGTAATTTGTGTCTTGTTTCTTTCATGTAGTATAATGTTGTCTTTTTTATTATTGCTTTTTTAAAAAAATTAGGGAACTTGTAGGTTTAGGTTTAGTACTTGTAGGTTGCATGTAAAAAATACAACATACAGACCAATTTCGAGGAACCCAGAGGAGAGGATCAGGAAAGATGCCAAAAAGTCTTTTTGATGGCTCACTGAAGCTGCACTTTCCTGCGTACAGCAAATGGCTCTTTTCAGCAAACTGTTCTCCATTGCCCTAAGGGGGCCCTGCATCATTAAACCTCCACTGGCTTTTCCACTGTTGGAGATGGGGTTGAAATGTTGGCCCTGGTGGTTCCTTTCTGGGATAGGCTAAAACAGTAGTTCAGAGCTGGGACCCAGCGATGCAAATTTGCCATTCCAAAGCCATGATCAGTACTCAGCTGTACCCCCTGTTCTTGGGAAGGATGGCTCCATGACCCTCTGCATCTGCAGCAGTCAGCCAGAGGCTGGACCTGAGGTGGCTCACCTTGAGAGTGGGGGTTGGGCATCGGCAGTCTCTGCAGAGCAAGTTACTCATGTTTTTTTTTACTGCAGTTTCCTGTCTCATTGTCCTGCTCTTTCCTGAATTTTGTACAGTGCTCCCCTGGCCTCCAGAGCCCCAGGACAGTTGTTTCATGCAGTTTCTGCCTGTCCACCAGCTGTTTTTGGAGAAGGAGTGAGTTCTGGAGCTCCCTATTCCACTGTGTTCCCTGAAAGTTCCCCACACTTCATTTTTTTTTTTTTTTTTTTTTTTGCAGTGATCCCTGTACCATTCCGTGGTGTTTTGTTTCTCAGTATTAGATTACAAGTTCTTACAGTTACAAAGGAATGCCATGCTGATATTACATAAAAATGTGCTCAATAAATGCTGTTCCTTTGAATCCAAAATGTAAATATATGTTTTAATTCTATAGGGTGTGTTTCTCAGTGAAGAAGGAGGCTGCCATTTCCACATTTCCAAAGAGACAACAGGTAGCTCAATTTCTGGAGTCTTTTAAAGCAGGACAATAATGTTTCGAATACTGTCTATGTCCTATGACATACACACCCCAAAAGAAGAATAAAGTTAAAGAAATTAAAGGGAACAATTCCAAAGTAAAATAGTGAAATTCTAGCTGAGTAAGTGATCATTTAGCAGACAGAGGCAAGTTGAAGAATTTTCCAATACAAATAAGCAAGGGGAAATCTAGAAACCACAAAAGAATACATATGTAGATATAATATAAATCATAGTGACTTCTGTAACAAGAGCAGTTTCCAACAGGCAAGTTTGGGTAAGGATTTAAAAATTAGTATTAAAGATATGAGGAAGAAAATAAAAGCGTAAGCAAGAATAGCTTCAAAACCACTTTGTTTCAAAGTCTTTTTATGGTAATAAAATAGTAGCAAAAAGGAATAAGTCCCTGAAGGAAGAAAGGTACAAATATGGATTAAAACTACAAATGTCAGAAAAAAAGGGAATCACAAATTAATGATGCAATTTCCCAAGTGTTGCAGAAAAAGGGATTTAAGTCATTTTGAGGAATTGACTTTCTGTGATATAGAGATTACTTTTCTCTTTTAAATAAAAAAGTTCTGCAGAAATGTAAGTTCCTGGTTCAAACCTAGATTCACTCTATCTTGCCCAAGCCTGTATTCCTGATGTACCTTCATTTGTTATATTAGGAAAAAAAGCTACTAATATCCTCTGTGGACATCCGTGTGAGAACTAGCTGATGTCTTAGCCTGGACTGGAGGGTGAATCATCAAAGTCTGCAGGGAACACAGAAAAAATGAGAAATAGCAGCCAGTAACTCAGATAATTGCAATAAGAAATGGAGGGATATGGTACAAGTAGATGTTACCAGAACTTCCCACATAGCAGGGTCCAATAAATATTTGATGAAAGAATGAAAAAAGCTGAATACACTTACGAATGCTGGAAAAAATTGTCCTAGAATTGATAAGCACACCAAAACAGATAATAAAAATAATAAAAATAGCATTTATCAAGTGCTTATCATGTGCTAAGCACTATTCTAAGCACTTTAAGCACATTTAATTGGTTAAACACTATTAGAATTAAATATTATCCCCAGTTTACTGATGAGGAAACCAAGGCTCAGAGATGTTAAGTGTCTAATCCAAGATCTCTCAGCCAGTACCCAGAGGAGCCAAGACTGGCATTCAAGGCCATCTGACTCTAGAGTCTGACCTCTCAGGTACTGTGGCCCTACCTCTTCTCCTTGAAAAAATTAGTGAGATCAGGTCTTACCCACTCTGCTGCTTCGAGAATGAACTACGTCACATTATAACATGGTGCAGAGGGTTTTTTTGGTCTGTTTTTAAACTGTCCATGTAAAATTGCCCAGTGGACATCTCCATCTGAAAGTTCCATAGATCATAGCCAAGAATTAAAGGGCTTAAAACTGAGCTTTGTCTTCCTCACAAACCTGTTGTTTCTCTTCCTCTCCTTCCTCTTCCCTCCCCTTTCCCTTCTCCTTCTCCTTCCCCTCCCCCTTCCTGTCCCCTTCTTCTCTCCCTCCTTCTCTCCTCCTCCTCCCTTTCCTCTTGCTGCCTCCTCCTTCTCCTCCTCCTCCTCCTCTCCCCTACTCCCCCCTCCTCCTTTTTCTTCTTCTTCTTTCTCCCCCTCCATTTTGGTTAATGGCACCATTATCTACCCAGGAGCCTGTGAGTAATCAGAACTCTATTCTCACTGCCTACTTAGCCAATTTTCACCAAGACCTGTGCTTTCATCTCTTTCGTATCTGTGGAATCTGAATTCTCTTTCCATTCCTGCCGCTATTGCCTTTGTCAGGACCTTATTTTCCTCTCTTGTACAACTTCAAGAAAATTTGACTTACATCACTGTTTACCATCATCGTCATCTCCAACTCAAACCTCAGCAATGCAGTTGGAGTCATTGCCTCTGGTTAAAAACTGCTGCCCTCAGGGAAAAAGCAATCTCATTTGCTCCCCTGGCTTCATTTGCCATCTGTATGTTGATAAATCACACATTTTTTCCTCTCTTCAGAGCTTCCACACTAATGTATCCAGCTTAGTAACAATAGCACCTTCTGTCTAATATCTCCAAATCTCTCACTTTGATACACATCAATTACTAGTTCTGACAGTCCTACTTCTTGAATAGTTCTCATTTCTTTCCTCTTTTCTCCATTCTAACTGCCACTACTCTGCTCCTTTCTTACCTTCTTTAATAGGCTGGACCCCTGAGGCAGCCATGACAGTGTCTTTCCAACTAGTCACCCTGTATCCATGATTTCCCATTCCCAACCTATTCTCTACACATATGATATTTCATCATTCCAAATGCACACTTTTTTGTTTTACATTTCAACATCTCTGAAATCAGGATATGTCTTATAAAAGGTATTGTGTCATAGTTCAATTAGAAGCATTTTTTTTATTTATCACATATAAAATGATGCAATTTGTAATTAATGGCATCTTACATTTGATGAAAAATAATACAGGAAAATAATCTTTATAGGTATGTCACCACTTGTTTAAAAATTCAATGATTTACTATCATCTTTAGGATAAAGTTCAACATTCTTAACATATCTAAAGGGCCTGCATGTTTTGACCCTTACTTACCTCTGTAGTATCATTTTGAACTATTCTCCTCCTATGCTTCAGCCACATTCATCCAACACATATTTATTGGGCAGCTACTATGTGTTAGGCATTATGAGGATATGCCAATGAACCAAAAAAATAAACGTCTACTGTCCCTTGGTGCTAACTGTGTAGTAGAAGCCTTCCCAGTCTATCTTGAATTTGCCATGTTATTTCTTGCCTTAGACCCTTGACTATGCTAGTCCCTCTCTCAGTAAAGGCCCTCATATCTCTTACCCTCCATCTAGCTGTGTTCTACCTCCTCCTTGTTCATCAGGGCTTAGTTTGCACCACACTTCCCCCTAAAAGCCATCCTGTTAAATATGTTTATACCCCCTTCCTTCTCTTCATAGCACTCACAGCAGTTGCTTTCTTGGGATCCATTTTCCCCCTCTAAACTGTGAGGTCCAAGAAGGCAAGGATTTTATCTATCTCACTGCTCTCTTCCCAGACCCTAGTCCAGGGCCTGAGTCACCTTGGTACTCTATAAATATTTACTGGATTAATAACTAATGGAAGTAAGAAACATGAATTCAAAATTGAATTGCCCTGAGGTACACTGAATTCTCTACCATTGTAATGAATTATTAAATTAAAACAACAACCAAAATAGAACCATCAACATAATGGGCTACATGAGAAGTTTTAGGTTGGCAGGTCAGAAGAAAAAATGTTATTTTCAAGCTGAGATGCATAGAAGTTGATGTTAAGTATCATAAATACTTCTTCCTTAAAATGATGTATTATAATATGATAATATCTAGCATTGTGATTTTCATTACAAATCAGTATACTGGCCAGCATTCATACAGTAGTCTTTGTGTCTTGACAAATTAGATCATACTCTTCCTCTGCTGGTTTTAAGGCTTCCTTCTCCTTGGTCTCCACATTGTATTCAAGATGGGCTGCCCTTGTGCGTCATGGATTAGCTCAGTGGGTTATGCTTATGGACTAGCTATAGATTCAGTTTCAAGTGGTGAGTCAGCCTAGCACTCCAGTTGTAGCTTGCTGTTTTGTAAACATGGGTCCTCTTACATTCCTAAGAAAGCAATTCAAAATTGTCATCTTATTTTAAAAAATACCCTATTTTCATTAGAGTTCGAAGCAGTCTTTAACCAGTTGTCTTTTCATCACTCTAGATATCAATTTTTATTCAATATGTATACCCAAGCTCATTATACAATTGTATGTTTCTTGAAATAGCCTCTACATTTATATTAGCATAATCTTCCTGTATGTTACTAAAGAAAAATTTGAGAAATAGCCAAAAAACTTACCTTTAAAATGCTTTATAATTAGCAGAGAAAGAATCACAACTTTAGGTTTTCTAGTTATTGAATTTTATCTCTCCTATTTTTAGTAACAACTCCCCAAATCCTTGGATGAAAGGGCTATAAAATTTGAAGTATTATTACCATAACCTATAGAAACAAACTACCTGAGCATAGGTATAATCAAAAGGAAAATTCTTATAACCACATTCATATTCAAAGATCTCATGATATGAGCCATACCCTGTGAGGATATTATTTTCAAACATAACAGGATGACATAATATAATTATACACTGCTGGATACTGAAATATCCAAAAAGGAAAAAGTGCTTATGGTAGTACTCACAGCACACTATTATGAGTATTCACATTTATCCACAATCTTTAGAGAATTATTTCTAGTTACATATTATAGACTTTAGTAAAGATTTAGTGATTTATTTAATATCAGTATTGGGTTTTGACATTAATGCCACAGCAAGCATAGGTAGGTGTGGTCCTAAGACTTAATTCCTCTCAATAAAGGGGCTCTGTGCTGTTTTGAATCTGTTATGTACCCCATAAAAGACTTTGTTCTTTTAATCCAATCCTGTAGGGACAGATTTATTGTTGGTGGTAACTTTTGATTAGGTTGTTTCCACGGAGATGTGACCCACCCAATTGTGGGTAGGAACTTTTGATTAGATTACCTGCATGGGGATGTGGCCCTGCCCATTCAAGGTGGGTCTTAGTTTACTGGAGTCCTTAAGAGAGCTCAAAGCTGACGTAGACCCAGACACTTGGAGATGCAGACAAAGAATTTTGGAGGCAGCCATTGAAACCAGAACCAGGAGAGAAACTAAGAGGTGAAATCCAGAGTTTGCCATGGAGAAGCTAAGAGAGGACCCCTAGATGCTTAGAGAAAAACGCCCTGAGAGAAACAAGCAAGAATGCACAAGAGCTGAGAGAGAGAAGCTAAGAGAGATGGAAGCCAAGAGACATTTTGGAGAAAGCCATTTAGAAACCAGAACCAAGGAGAAGGACAACCAGCAGTCATTGCCATGTGCCTTCCGAATGCCATTGGCCTTTCCTCAGAGAAGGTATCTACCTGTTGATGCTTTAATTTGGACATTTTTCTTGGCCTTAGAACTGTAAATTTGCAACCTAATATATCCCCATTGTAAAAGCCAATCCATTTCTGGTATTCTGCATTTGCTGGCAGCTTTAGCATACAGGAACAGGCCCCAAGGTGAACCTCCTATTCATTGTTCTTCATTTAGTTTTCTAAATGGACATTTCATATGTATGTGCATGTGCAAACCAAAATCCCATTCAGTTATTCTCATAATTTATGCTTGCAATCTACTTAACTTTCCCCTTTGTGATTTTTCCCCCTTTTGATAATGACACTGTTTTTTTGAAATAAAAATTCCTCTTTTTTTGTCAAAATTTGCCATCCACTTCTGCTTGATGCATCTTCCACCTGCTTGATAGAAATTTGTCAGAATTTCTGATTTCTCGGATTCCTTTTTCTCTATTCTCAATGCTACATTCCCCCTATTGACCTTTCTCCCTTTCAAGTATTACGTTTGCAATCTGTTCATTCCCTTCCTTTAACATGAACTTTTTGGTCTGTGTACTACATTGTGAAATGTAATTTCACAGACATTTAGGCCCCAAATGCCATCATTCTTGGAACCTGGTCTAGTCTTTCAAGTTGGCCATCTTGGTAAGCCTCTTCCTCATACTCTGTTATGTAGATAGAATACATTGGCTGCTTTTGGATTGCTCTATTATCCAGAGTGATGCATATAGTTATAGAGCATATCATTTCATACCTAATATTCCTAGAAAAAACTTTTTTCCAAGATAACTTACCTTTCAGAGAGTAGGATTGGAAAAAAGAGGAGAGTCAGAGAATAAGATCAAGAGACTGAAAGATGAATATAATATAATTTTGGGGGCACATTAAGTTGGCCTATAAGAACATTCACTATTTAAGAGTGAATACTAGTAAAGCAACAAACTGATAGCAGGTGTAGTAGCATGGGGAATAAGGAAACTACTTCCCCATCAACAAAAATCAACCAGTCAATTAATCTACCACCCAAGCAATAACAATAGGCTGTCCAAGGGAGCTTGGATTTAAGTGGGTGCATGCTCAATAAAGGTGAACTCTGACCCTTCAAGGTGGTTATGAGAGGGTCAAGGCCTCCTTGGCCTTTCCCAGGCTAGTCTGGAGAATGTCTATCAGGGGCACCATTACTGGCCTTTAAAAATTTCTGAGGGTATCATTTTGTGGTATGTCAGTTATGTCACTGTCTTTCAAAAGAAATAAAACTGGAAAACCCTATAGTCACTAGAAAACTAGAATAAATGAAAATAGGCATCAAATAAAAACAAAATGGAAACACAGCACAGAAGTAGTGTGACTATTCTACTTTATCTTCCACAAAATCTGCTCTTCAACCATTAATGGTCTCTTTGGAGTGCTGGTATCCATGAATAAAAATATTATTCTAAAAACAAAACAAAATTTCTTTGCACTAATTAGGAAAGTGAATGCCTTCTGTTACAATTTATACTATTAAAATTTGACATTTTCTGATGGCATAAAATGAATTCTATTTTAACATAATCCTATATTAGAAAAATACTTTGAGATTTCCAAGTTCTACTGATGCTTGAATTTTTTCTAATTATTATTTGATACCAAATACAAGAGTATGACAAAATAATTTTGGCATAACCTGGTTGCATTTTTTTTTTTTTTTTTGGGGACTTTTTATTTTTATTTTTATTTTTTTTATTTTTATTTTTTTTTAAATCATCATTTTATTGAGATATATTCACATACCACGCAGTCATACAAAACAAATTGTACTTTCGATTGTTTACAGTACCATTACATAGTTGTACATTCATCACCTAAATCAATCCCTGACACCTTCATTAGCACACACACAAAAATAACAAGAATAATAATTAGAGTGAAAAAGAGCAATTGAAGTAAAAAAGAACACTGGGTACCTTTGTCTGTCTGTTTCCCTCCCCTACTTTTCTACACATCCATCCATAAACTAGACAAAGTGGTGTTTGGTCCTTATGGCTTTCCCAATCCCATTGTCACCCCTCATAAGCTACATTTTTATACAACTGTCTTCGAGATTCATGGGTTCTGGGTTGTAGTTTGATAGTTTCAGGTATCCACCACCAGCTACCCCCATTCTTTAGAACCTAAAAAGGGTTGTCTAAAGTGTGCATAAGAGTGCCCACCAGAGTGACCTCTCGGCTCCTTTTGGAATCTCTCTGCCACTGAAGCTTATTTCATTTCCTTTCACATCCCCCTTTTGGTCAAGAAGATGTTCTCCGTCCCACGGTGCCAGGTCTACATTCCTCCCTGGGAGTCATATTCCACGTTGCCAGGGAGATTCACTTCCCTGGGTGTCTGATCCCACGTAGGGGGGAGGGCAGTGATTTCACCTTTCAAGTTGGCTTAGCCAGAGAGAGAGGGCCACATCTGAGCAACAAAGAGGCATTCAGGAGGAGACTCTTAGGCACAAATACAGGGAGGCCTAGCCTCTCCTTTGCAGCAACCGTCTTCCCAAGGGTAAAACTTATGGTAGAGGGCTCAACCCATCAAACCACCAGTCCCCTATGTCTGTGGTCATGTTAGCAACCATGGAGGTGGGGTAGGCGAATACCCCTGCATTCTCCACAGGTTCCTCAAGGGGGCACTACATCTTTTTTTTTTTTTTTTTTCCCCTTGTTTGTCTTTTTTCTTTTTTTTTTTTTTTTTTTTTTTTAACTTTCCCTTCTTTTTTCAAATCACCTGTATGAAAAAAAAAGTTAAAAAGAAAACAAACATACAATAAAAGAGCGTTTCAAAGAGACCATAGCAAGGGAGTAAGAAAAAGACAACTAACCTAAGATAACTGCTTAACTTCCAACATGTTCCTACTTTACCCCAAGAAAGTTACATAATATAGCAACATTTCAGTGAACTTGTTCCTACTACAACCATCAGAAATTAACAGACCATAGTCATTTCTGGGCATCCCCAGAACGTTAAATAGCTTATCGGTTCTTCCTGGATTATTGTTCCCCCTTCCTTAATTGCTCTCTACTGCTAGTTCCCCTACATTCTACATTATAAACCATTTGTTTTACATTTTTCAAAGTTCACATTAGTGGTAGCATATAATATTTCTCTTTTTGTGCCTGGCTTATTTCGCTCAGCATTATGTCTTCAAGGTTCATCCATGTTGTCATATGTTTCACCAGATCGTTCCTTCTTACTGCCGCGTAGTATTCCATCGTGTGTATATACCACATTTTATTTATCCACTCATCTGTTGAAGGACATTTGGGTTGTTTCCATCTCTTGGCAATTGTGAATAATGCTGCTATGAACATTGGCGTGCAGATATCTGTTCGTGTCACTGCTTTCCGATCTTCCGGGTATATACCGAGGAGTGCAATCGCTGGATCGAATGGTAGCTCTATATCTAGTTTTCTAAGGAACTGCCAGACTGACTTCCAGAGTGGCTGAACCATTATACAGTCCCACCAACAATGAATAAGAGTTCCAATTTCTCCACATCCCCTCCAGCATTTGTAGTTTCCTGTTTGTTTAATGGCAGCCATTCTAACCGGTGTTAGATGGTATCTCATTGTGGTCTTAATTTGCATCTCTCTAATAGCTAGTGAAGCTGAACATTTTTTCATGTGTTTCTTGGTCATTTGTATTTCCTCTTCAGAGAACTGTCTTTTCATATCTTTTGCCCATTTTATAATTGGGCTGTCTGTACTATTGTCATTGAGTTGTAGGATTTCTTTGTATATGCAAGATATCAGTCTTTTGTCAGATACATGGTTTCCAAAAATTTTTTCCCATTGAGTTGGCTGCCTCTTTACCTTTTTGAGAAATTCCTTTGAGGTGCAGAAACTTCTAAGCTTGAGGAGTTCCCATTTATCTATTTTCTCTTTTGTTGCTTGTGCTTTGGGTGTAAAGTCTAGGAAGTGGCCTCCTAATACAAGGTCTTGAAGATGTTTTCCTACCTTATCTTCTAGGAGTTTTATGGTACTTTCTTTTATATTGAGATCTTTGGTCCATTTTGAGTTAATTTTTGTGTAGGGGGTGAGGTAGGGGTCCTCTTTCATTCTTTTGGATATGGATATCCAACTCTCCCAGCCCCATTTGTTGAAAAGACCATTATGGCTCAGTTCGGTGACTTTGGGGGCCTTATCAAAGATCAGTCGGCCATAGATCTGAGGGTCTATCTCTGAATTCTCAATTCGATTCCATTGATCTATATGTCTATCTTTGTGCCAGTACCATGCTGTCTTGGCAACTGTGGCTTTATAATAAGCTTCAAAGTCAGGGAGTGTAAGTCCTCCCACTTCGTTTTTCTTTTTTAGAGTGTCTTTAGCAATTCGAGGCATCTTCCCTTTCCAAATAAATTTGATAACTAGCTTTTCCAAGTCTGCAAAGTAGGTTGTTGGAATTTTGATTGGGATTGCATTGAATCTGTAGATGAGTTTGGGTAGAATTGACATCTTAATGACATTTAGCCTTCCTATCCATGAACATGGAATATTTTTCCATCTTTTAAGGTCCCCTTCTATTTCTTTTAGTAGAGTTATGTAGTTTTCTTTGTATAGGTCTTTTACATCTTTGGTTAAGTTGATTCCTAGGTACTTGATTTTTTTAGTTGCTATTGAAAATGGTATCTTTTTCTTGAGTGTCTCTTCAGTTTGTTCATTTCTAGCATATAGAAACATTACTGACTTATGTGCATTAATCTTGTATCCCGCTACTTTGCTAAATTTGTTTATTAGCTCTAGTAGGTGTATCGTTGATTTCTCAGGGTTTTCTAGATATAAGATCATATCATCTGCAAACAATGACAGTTTTACTTCTTCTTTTCCAATTTGGATGCCTTTTATTTCTTTGTCTTGCCGGATTGCCCTGGCTAGCACTTCCAGCACAATGTTGAATAACAGTGGTGACAGCGGGCATCCTTGTCTTGTTCCTGATCTTAGAGGGAAGGCTTTCAGTCTCTCACCATTGAGTACTATGCTGGCTGTGGGTTTTTCATATATGCTCTTTATCATGTTGAGGAAGTTTCCTTCAATTCCTACCTTTTGAAGTGTTTTTATCAAAAAGGGATGTTGGATTTTGTCAAATGCTTTTTCAGCATCTATTGAGATGATCAATTGATTTTTCCCTTTCGAGTTTTTAATGTGTTGTAATACATTGATTGTTTTTCTGATGTTGAACCATCCTTGCATGCCTGGAATGAACCCCACTTGGTCATGGTGTATGATTTTTTTAATGTGTCTTTGGATTCGATTTGCAAGTATTTTGTTGAGGATTTTTGCATCTATATTCATTAGGGAGATTGGCCGGTAGTTTTCCTTTTTTGTAGCATCTTTGCCTGGTTTTGGTATTAGATTGATGTTAGCTTCATAAAATGAGTTAGGTAGTGTTCCATTTTTTTCAATGTTTTGAAAGAGTTTGAGTAAGATTGGTGTCAGTTCTTTCTGGAAAGTTTGGTAGAATTCCCCTGTGAAGCCATCTGGCCCTGGGCATTTATTTGTGGGAAGATTTTTGATGACTGATTGGATCTCTTTGCTTGTGATGGGTTGGTTGAGGTCTTCTATTTCTTCTCTGGTCAGTCTAGGTTGTTCATATGTTTCCAGGAAATTGTCCATTTCTTCTACATTATCCAGTTTGTTGCCATACAGTTGTTCATAATATCCTCTTATAATTTTTTTAATTTCTTCAGGATCTGCAGTTATGTCACCTTTTTCATTCATTATTTTGTTTATATGGGTCTTCTCTCTTTTTGATTTTGTCAGTCTAGCTAGGGGCTTGTCAATCTTGTTGATCTTCTCAAAGAACCAACTTTTGGTGATATTTATCCTTTCTATTGTTTTTTTGTTCTCTATGTCATTTATTTCTGCTTTAATCCTTGTTATTTCTTTTCTTCTACTTGGTTTAGGATTGGTTTGCTGTTCATTTTCTAGCTTCTTCAGTTGATCCATTAGTTCTTTGATTTTGGCTCTTTCTTCCTTTTTAATATATGCGTTTAGTGCTATAAATTTCCCCCTTAGCACTGCTTTTGCTGCATCCCATAGGTTTTGGTATGTTGTGTTCTCATTTTCATTCGTCTCTATATATTTAGCAATTTCTCTTGCTATTTCTTCTTTAACCCACTGATTGTTTAGGAGTGTGTTGTTTAATCTCCAGGTATTTGTGAATTTTCTAAGTCTCTGATGGTTATTGACTTCTAATTGTATTCCATTGTGGTCAGAGAATGTGCTTTGAATGATTTCAATCTTTTTAAATTTATTGAGGCTTGTTTTATGTCCCAGCATATGATCTATTCTGGAGAAAGTTCCGTGAGCACTAGAAAAGTATGTGTATCCTGGTGATTTGGGATGTAATGTCCTGTAGATGTCTGTTAAATCTAATTCATTTATCAGATTGTTTAGGTTTTCAATTTCCTTATTGGTCTTCTGTCTGGTTGATCTATCTATAGGAGAGAGTGATGTGTTGAAGTCTCCCACAATTATTGTGGAAACATCAATTGCTTCCTTTAGTTTTGCCAATGTTTCTCTCATGTATTTTGTGGCACCTTGATTGGGTGCATAGACATTTACGATTGTTATTTCTTCTTGCTGAATTGCCCCTTTTATTAGTATGTAGTGGCCTTCTTTGTCTCTCAAAACATCCCTGCATTTGAAGTCTATTTTATCTGAGATTAATATTGCTACACCTGCTTTCTTTTGGCTGTAGCTTGCATGAAATATTTTTTTCCATCCTTTCACTTTCAATTTCTTTGTGTCCCTGTGTCTAAGATGAGTCTCTTGTATGCAACATATTGATGGTTCATTTTTTTTGATCCATTCTGCGAATCTATATCTTTTAATTGGGGAGTTTAATCCATTTACATTCAACGTTAAAACCGTGAAGGCATTTCTTGAATCGGCCATCTTATCCTTTGGATTATGTTTGCCATATTTTTCCCTCTCTCTATTAATATCCTTTATTGTACCCATACCGAATCTCTTTAGTACTGAACCTTTCTCCAAGTCTCTCTGTACTGTCTTTGTTTCTCTGTCTGTAGGGCTCCCTTTAGTATCTCCAGTAGGGCAGGTCTCTTGTTAGCAAATTCTCTCAGCATTTCTTTGTCTGTGAAAAATTTAAGCTCTCCCTCAAATTTGAAGGAGAGCTTTGCTGGATAAAGTATTCTTGGCTGGAAATTCCTCTCTCTCAGAATTTTAAATATATCGTGCCACTGCCTTCTCGCCTCCATGGTGGCTGCTGAGTAGTCACTACTTAGTCTTATGCTGTTTCCTTTGTATGTGGTGAATTGCTTTTCTCTTGCTGCTTTCAGAACTTGCTCCTTCTCTTCTATGTTTGACAGTGTGATCAGTATATGTCTCGGAGTGGGTTTTTTTGGATTTATTCTATTTGGAGTTCGCTGAGCATTTATGATTTGTGTATTTATGTTGTTTAGAAGATTTGGGAAGTTTTCCCCAACAATTTCTTTGAATACTCTTCCTAGACCTTTACCCTTTTCTTCCCCTTCTGGGACACCAATGAGTCTTATATTCGGACGCTTCATATTATCTATCATATCCCTGAGGTCCATTTCGAGTTTTTCAATTTTTTTCCCCATTCTTTCTTTTATGCTTTCATTTTCCATTCTGTCATCTTCCAGGTCACTGATTCGTTGTTCAACTTCCTCTAGTCTTGTACTATGAGTGTCCAGAATCTTTTTAATTTGGTCAACAGTTTCTTTAATTTCCATAAGATCATCCATTTTTTTATTTAGTCTTGCAATGTCTTCTTTATGCTCTTCTAGGGTTTTCTTGATTTCCTTCATATCCCGTACTAGGGTCTCATTGTTCATCTTTAGTTCTTTGAGTAGCTGCTCTAGGTGTGTCTCTTCTGGTCTTTTGATTTGGGTGCTTGGGCTTGGGTTATCCATATCGTCTGGTTTTTTCATATGCTTTATAATTTTCTGTTGTTTTTGGCCTCGTGGCATTTGCTGTCCTTGATAGGGTTCTTTTAGGGTTTGTAGACCAGTTGAAGTCCTTATCTCTAATTTATCAGATCTACAGCTTCGTGGAGTACACTTTCTCTAACTAACCAGCAGGTGGCGTCCACGAGCCACCTGTTCTCCACAAGCCAGATCTCCCCTGCTTAGCCTTTTTGGTGAGTTGGGGAGTGAGTCTTGTGGGGCCCAATTGGTGTCCCAAGCTTGCGTGTGTAGTTGGTGTTGCCTGCCCTGTATGTGGGGCGTGTTTCTGGGCAGTCGGGGAGGGGGGGTGGCCCTAACAATCAAATCTCCCTGATGATCCTAGAGTTTTAAAGCTACTGCAATAGTCTAATCCTTCAGTTCAGTCCTGCCACAGTTTGTCTCTGCCACTGACCCACAAGTCTTTGGTATTGGCGTATGGCTCCTGAGACTTGCAAGTGGGCCCCTCTTCCAGGCTGTGCACCCCGGGTCCTCTGTTGAGGGATGACTGTGCTATGTCACAGGTGAGTGCCGTCCCCCCAGGGCAGTTCTGGGCTGCTGGGCTGTGTTGGGAGGCTCCCAGTCTGCTCAAATGATGGCTGAATGGGGCTCTGTTAATTCACACTGCTCCCCCTTCCCAGCTCTGGGACATTCAGCTGAGGTTGCAGGGAAGGCTAATGTCCACGCCCAGTTTTGTGGTGTGTGCCTGTTATTTGAAGCACTTCCGTCACACTGGGTTGTCTGGGGCAGCTCTGGGCTATGGGGCTGGCGATGGGCAGGAGTGTTTCCTGTCCACCAGGATGGTGGCTGTGAGCGGACACCCCCCTTTTCTTGGGAAGTTGTGTTGTTTAGTGAATTTTCTCAGCCACTGGATTATTGCCTTTTGTCTCAGAGCTCTCTTATTTCTGCTCTTGACTTGACGTGCCCAAATTTCAATTCTTTGAAGCTTTCTGTATTGAGCTTCTTAGAGTAATTGTTTTAGAAAAAGCAAAAAGGATTTAAAAAAAAAAAAAACGGCCCTCCTCAGAGATCTAATGGGTTATTGAAATGCTAATAGACAAAGCAACCAGGGCCATTAAGGAAAGGTGCCCTGGGCAGAGAGATCAGCCTTGCTTCGGGATTTGCATATGCGCCTCAAGGCCTGATCTCCGCCCTTCCCCTTTCTGTGTTCACCAGAACTCCAAAAATCCTCTGCTTTTACTTTGGAGCTTCTCGTGTTGTTTTCCTTCTATGCCCGTCTCCTCTCTGCTGGGCTGGCTGCTCTCAGAGTCTCTGGTGTCTGGCCTCAGTCTATCTATGGTTAGAGTTTGAATCAGTAGAATGAGTTTCCGATGAGAGCAGCCACTGCAATTCTCCCTTCTCCTTCCTGGAGCTGACAGCCCCTCCTCCCCCGGGACTGAGCCTGGCAGGGAGGGGCGCGGGTCCCCTGGCCGCAAAAACTTACAGATTTCGCTGATCTCAGCAGTTCCACGTTTTCATGAGTGTTGTATGAAGTATGCCCAAAGACAGATTGCTCTGTGGTGTCCAGTCCACGCAGTTCCTGGCTTTTTACCTACTTTCCTGGAGGAGTAACTAAAACATACAGCTCAGCAGTCTGCCATCTTGCCCCGCCTCCCTGGTTGCATTTTAAATAGTAATTGACCTCTAGAATTACATGTATCCAGAATAATGTGACTAATGATTAAAATTAGAACAGAGAATAATTATTAAAAGTTATATATATAATCATTAATAGGCAACAGAATCTTGAACATAAAACAGTCAAGTAGGATTTACCCACATTAAAGTTACTTGAAAGGATTCTTTAATCTGGTACTTCATGAACACCACAGAGTTGTTGAGAATGACTGGACAGTATTAACAAATTTTAAAAGCCATAGAATGAGTTCTGAGCCCCATATTCAGTTGTTTCTCATTAAGGAGCTGGTGATAACTCTTAGACTGTGTGGCCAAGACCACCACCTGTGTTGTAAGCCCAGATTTTTCTTTTCTTCCATGGTTTGCTGATTAAAAAAAAAAATCTTACAGCATCTTTCATGGGATATATTTTTCTTCCATCAGGACAATTTATTAAACTTTTTGATATATGCAATTACAAATGCTCAAAGTTTACCTCAAATAAAGTATTTTTGGGAATTTTGCTTTCTCCTAAATATTTCTTTTTTAGTTTTCTTTGGCTACTCAAGCAAATTCCATGCAATGCGTTGGCTTAAACAATGGGAACTTATTGGCTCATGGTTTTGAGGTTAGGAAAAAGTGCAAATCAAGGAATCATCAAGGTGATGCTTTCTCCCTCCGGACAGGGGTATTCTTGAGCTGGCTGCCAGTGATCCTTGGTCCTGGGCTCCTCTGTCACATGGCAGTGGACATGGTGGCCTCTCCCAGCCTCTCTGTTCTCTTCTGGGTTCTGTTGAATTTCAGTTTCTGTCTGCTCCCAGTGACTTTTCTTTCTCTGTGTCTGGATTTCATTCTTTTATAAAGGTCTCCCGAAATAGGATTAAGACCCATCTTGATTGAGGTGGGTCACACCTTAAGTGAAGAAACATCATCAAAAAATCCTACTTACAATGGGTTCACATCCACAGGAATGGAAATATCTATGTCTCTTTCTTTCCAAAGCTCTGAGTCTGTGTTCATTCTGTAAACATTTACTGAGTACCTATGATGAGCGGGTATTGTTACACTGTGAATTAGATACAATCCCAGCCCTAAAGAATACAAATAAGCAAAAAGGTAATTGCCATATATTAGTAAGCATGGATTGGGATAAACTGAGAATGCTTTGGGAACATCTAGTTTAGTTTTCATGGGTCAAAAAGGGATTTTCAGGAAAAGAGGCAGTGAAACTGAACCCTAAAGCATAAGTAGGACTCAGCCAGATCAGGTGTACAGGAAGAGTGGAAAGACACTTTCAGGAAGATGAAACAGCATGCACACTCTGATTAGGTTTTCTCTTTTTCATAAATATTTTTCTGTACACTGTGGTGATGTGAATAGTGTTTTAAACTACTCCTAGCAGGAAAAGTCTCTATCTGCATTGTGTCAGACTAGAACTGATACCTTCATAGGAGACCACCTGGCACTCTCTCATTGTTCACTATTCCCCTCATTACAGAGGTTTGGACACAATGAATGGACTAACCACTTGCATACAGTACAATGAATGCCAACTTAAACAGATGAACTTGCTCATACCTACCTAACAGGTCTCCTCACTAATAAACTGAACAAAATAAAATTCAGAAGGGATATGGCTATTAACAGTTAGGATGCTTTGGACTTCAGGTGACCAAGAATATCCACCCTAAATTGGTTAAACAATTATGAAATAATTTCATGAAATTGACAAGCCATGAGTAAGGCAAGCTTCTTATCATACAATTGCTGGTGTGAAGTCAATGAGGACCCAGGTTTGTTCTATCTCTACCCTCTGCCATATTCAGCATCAGCTGCATCCTATGCTTGTTTCCCCTTGTTGCTACCATCAAGGCCATCAGTGCTGTATGCTTTTTTCTTCACATCCAACAGGAGAGAGCGAGAACATCTATCTCAGGTATGGAATCTATCTCAGTACCTTCAGACTGGAAGGTAACTTAGGGAATGTCCTACCCTGGATGAAAAACAGTCATGAGAGTTACACAATGTTCTGATTGCTCAGTGGAAAGGTACACTTGGAGAGGGTGAGGAGTCAGGATATCCTCCCCCAAGTGATGTGGAAGGAGGTGTGGATTTCTAATTAAAACTGTTTCTGTTGGGACAGAGGAAGAGGAGAATGGATGTGGGATAGGCAAACAGTGCGTCTAACCAAGTGGTTTTCCATTTCTTCAGATTTGTTTAATTCAAATGGAAAGCGATGCTTCCCTATCACTGGGATAAATGGGCATGATTTTAATGGATCCTCTCTCTTTGAACTATGTATGGGTTGGTAATTAGGGAGAGATGAAATAAACATTGAATTGTGGAGACTGCTGTTTTATCCTTCCTTTCCTTCATTTCCTGAATTGTACTTATGAATTTCTACATTGGTTTCTGTGGTTCACATTTACCATAGAGCAGAAAGAAATTGCAGACATTTATTTTGCTGTGAAAGTATTTTTAGATGTTTTGTGGGCTGTGTATCAATTACTATATAACATAGAGTTAGGAAGGAATGTGCAAAATATATTTAGCAACCTTGATTATTTTAGGAGCATTTGATTCTGACACATGCTATATAATTTTTAGAGATGCAGGTTACATCATTATAAGGTTACATATTGGGAAATCTACACACAAAAAAAATCATTAACAAAAATACCTTCTGGAAACAGACCGAGGAATATGCCCTCAAAGGAAAAAATATGTGATGATTGTTCAAGTTTTTCATTTTTCTTTGTTTTCGTTTTATATTTCTCATGCAAGTATAGTTTTGTGGCTTCTCATCATGACAAATGTCTGAATCAGAAGAATTGAATGTCAATTGGATGATTGACCCTTATTTTTTATTCAGGACTATTCTTTCCCTCTGGCTACACAAGGTGGTGTGATGTGCTTGCCAGAGGCTGGTCAAAGATAAACCTATTCCCCCATGGAAGTGGCAGAGTGCAACTACATAATCAAACTGAAAAGGTTTCTTTTTGAAAGTTTGTTCAGGACAAACATTGATGGACAGAGGGAAAAATAAAATTAATAGCTTAAATACCAGAAAATAAATTCTACCTAATATTTGCATAGTGATTTATATTTTTCAGAGTGCATACATTATTTCATATGATAGAGTAAACCTATGATAAGGGAATGCTGGTAATATTAAAATCATTTTACAGGTTGGGAAACCAAGATATGTTGAGTTTAACTGGCTTTTCCACAGTTTCAAGTGAAAGAGCACAGTTCAGGAACAAAAGCTTTCTGATTCTTTTCCTTGTGTGTGTGTGTTTTCTACAAAATTGGTTTCCTCCCATCTCTCTCTCTGTATTCCTTTGAAAAGAAAGAGAACAAAAAAGATTCAAAGAAAAAAAGAATTGAACAAAAAGTTATCAATTTCTATAGAATACATGTTTGCAAGATTATGAGCTCTTGCAAGTGGAAACTGAATTTGTAGAAATTGAATAAATGTTGAAAGAATGGTACACTGACCTACAAATGATTTAAAATACTTTAAAAAATCCCATTGAAATATGGTGTTACTATTTTTCCCCCTTCCTTTTCCTATCAGGAAGGAATCTCACATGTCCAATAGTAGTCTAGACTTTCTCACACGCATGTCCAGCCTTATGCTCTTACCTCTTCTCCAGAACCTAAACTCATCACTCTCATGAGGGTGTTGGTGTCTCATACTACTTGTGAAGCCTTCACTCAAATCTTGGAGTATTAATAATGGTTCCTCAAATTATTCAGAGGGATCTGTTTAGGAAAATACACTAAGGGGAGGGGTTGTTGCTAGGAGTCTTTGAAATCACATATGTCACATGGTGATTACCCATTCCTGGAGATGCCCCAGATAAAATCTTAAGAATTTGATGATCAACTTGTAGTTGGCCCTCAAGAAACAGCTATGGATGATATTGAGTTTGCTGCTGGTATGATGGTGTTTTGGGTGATTTTGTGCTTTCTGAATACAAAATTGATTTTTGAGTAAGGTATGCTTTTTGACAGCTGCTGATAACATCTGAGAGACAATTTAATTCGCCTGCAACTAGAGCAGCAGAAAATAAAAAAGCAAACAGGCTACACCACTACCCTTGCTTATTTGATGACTATCAATAAATATGGATGAAACACCTGAAGGAGCACACGAATGCCTAGTTAGCAAGTTTGCCAAGTATGCAGACAATAGGTGTACTGCATGATTATGTTTGTTGAAAATAAAAAAGAGACACATAAATAGGGCTGCTGAGAATGAAGATTCAGTGACAGCATAGCATAATTCTCATAAAATACCTTTCATTTTGAGTAGTTGAAAGCACTTTAAAAGTGTCCTCATGACATCCTTCTAGTGCTAGTAGGTGGTAAAGAAATATCAACTCCGTTTAAATTCAAAAGGTTGCTGAAATGAGAACTGAAAAAGTTAAGTGAATGGCTCAGGGTCTGGGTCTCAGAAATGGAGGCTGTGTCTATTTGTGGCAAATATATTGTGTCATTTGCCCCTAACCAATCTTTTTCTAGCTCTGTATAAATTAGCTATCTGCCAAAAAGAAGACTGAAGCTGGGAGCAAAAATACACTTCTGTGGGTATAATTGTATTCATGGCCAAATAAAAATTGGACTTCTTCCATTAGCAGGAATGCCTGGTGGTAGTACTAACTTTAAAATCCTGAGTTGTCAACAAACAGAGGGAACCTAGTTGAGCAGGATTAGAGTGGAGGAAATGGCGAGATGTGATAAATACGGAGGCGCATCCCAGGATTTAACCTGAAACTTCCTAGAGAGAGATGAACTTGTGGAAGGGATCCTTTCTTGGGGGCTGAGCTTCCTTATTTCTCTCCCCTCCCTGAACTCCTACTCTTGTCTCCTCTTGCTCCTTGGCTTTTCCAGAAGTACCAGAAGCAAGAACTGGGAACAGCCAGCATCCAGGGCAGATTTCTTCCTGGTGAGAGGTAGCAGCACATGGTATTCCTTCCTCCTGCTGCAGACACTGTGCATTCCCTGAAGCACTTTGCTGGTTCTTACTTCTCTCATCTCATCTTTTACTTCTCTCCTACTTGCTCACACCAATTCCAACTGGTACTTGCTCTTCTTCAAAGATGCCAGGCATGGTCCTGCCTCAGGGTCTTTGCACTTTCTGTTTTCTCTACCTGAAATGTTCTTTTTATTCAAACAGTATCTTCGAAGTATGCCTTCTCTGGCCACTGCATATAAATTTAGAGTGACAAACTATCCTGGTTTCCCTGGGACTGAGGGGAGTCCCAGGATATGAGCCGTGTCCCTCCTTTTTCTTTTTATCTTAGCGTTTATCACTACTTAATATATATTTTACTTACTCATCTTGTTTATCTCTGTCTCTTTGCTTCCTCCCTGCAATGTTAACTCCATGAAGATAGTTTTTTTAAAAATTTGTTTTATTCACTGTTGTGTTCCAGAGTCCAGTATGGCTCAGAACAGGTACTCAGTAACAGTTTTTTGCTTTTTTTTTTAATGAATAAACAAGTGAATGAATGAGAAATTAAGAAAAATGTTAATCATGTACAAAGAAACCATATTAGGGATATTCTTTCCTGAGGTGATTTATTGAATATATGAAGTCTTGGTCAAATGTAATTTGACTCTCAAAATAAATGCATTACTTCCTAATGATTGATGAATTTTTCAGGAAATTCAAACAATGTTTTTGTTCATATATTAAAATCAAAGAGTTATTAATTCACTTTTAAAATAAGCTTTTGTAAAAATAGAATATTAAGAAAACAGGATTATACTTTGGATATCACATTGATGGATCATTTGTATAGGTTTAGGTCAACTGATTTTAATTTATTGTAGTATACTTGTAAATAGAAATTCAGGCAGTTTTAACCCTTCTAAGGCTCTTATTTGCACCTATGAGAACTTAGTCATAAGTTTTATTAATGAACATATCACTTTTTCTCCTAATATTCACTTATTATTGACTGGATGAATGCATGGATGACTTCAAAAGGGAAATGTACAGAAAACCAAATAAATTGTAATCTCTCCACTGGACAAGAAATCAGAATTTAGGTTCTTCTGTAAATTTAAGGTGATGTTCTTGCATGTCCTACTTTTGTTGATCTTAGAACTAACCTGAAAAGCCTGAGAAAGTTGTCCTGTTGCTATCTTATTTGCCCACACTTGGATTGTCTCTCACATATCCAGGTTGAGGTGTCAAGGAAAGAACATTGACTCTGGGGGCAGAAGCCTTGGATTTTCATCCCTTCTTACCATTTAACTTTCCATGTGGCCTTGGATGATCATCCACCATCTTAGAATTTGCACATTCTAATTTGCAATTGTTAAGTTGATAATCTTAACTCACCAAAGTACCATCTCCCTCACCAAAATAGGAGTAGAAATGCTTTGAAAATCATAAGGCACCATACATCAATGTAAAGTGAGCTAAGCTGAAGTGAGACATTCTCTTGTGTACATGTCTCCAGATGATTGAGCAGCCACTGCCAGATGGTTCTGAGTTAAGTTCTTGGTTCATACCTATTCTCCACCTCACCAATTAAAAGTCTCCCTCTCACCAATGACATCCAAAGAGTAATAAGAATGGAGTCTAGGTATTTCCCTTCAAATCTAGAGAGTCACTCAGATTTTGTTCTCAAAACATATGATTAGGAAGCTGTTCTCCCAGAGGCTTCTTGCCAGTTTTAATCACCTATGAAGGTAGTTACCCACTGGAGGTAGGGTTTTGTTCTTTCCTTTAAAATAGACATCAATCCTCCACTCTCAAATTAGATTCTACCTTGATAACTTGGTGAATAGTTACAAAGAGGTCAAATAATGCAGTGATAAAAAAGAGCTAGGCTGCCTATGATCAATTCCCATTTCTGCCATTTTCCAGGTATTTGGCATTGAACAATTGACTTATTCCATGCGTAACTTGGTCTCCCCTACCTCATAATGTGTATGTGAATTAAAAGAGTTAATAATGCAAAGTGATATGATGGCTGGCTATTATTATGTAGCACTTACTAACCTCTCACACTCAAAAAGTGTGACTTTGGTTTCACTTCAGACCTGGTTTCTGTTATCATTTTTATGGGGACCCACCAAAAGCATACTGTCTAAGCTTTGTTTCACTTCCATGAACTCTGGTGCATTTAACGCAAATTAAGTATCATCTCCAGAGAGTGGTACCTCCTGCCATTTCCTGCCTGTCCACTCTCCTCCCCCATCCCCAAGAAAACCACCGTGGGCTTTAGATATATTTGGTGATTATTTAGTAGTAACTTCATATAGGATAGGCCAACCACAGTTCTTATCCATTATTGTACCATCTAAAGGAAATTGGTCTTCCTATAGGTAGCCCCCTGTCAAGGGAAAAGCTGTATGTTGCTATGATGGCATCACTTTAATTTGTCCTTAAGTCACAGCTGGTTGATTCAAGGAAGGGCAATTGTCTCAGTGCAGATAGTCTACAGGCTGTCCAGTAAGTGCCCTATCAGGTGACTTTGCATGGAAGCTCTGTCAAAACACAGATGATGTTAATTATTTAGGCCAACTCAGATGTTCTACTTGGAGAAATCTTACTGAATGGAGAAAGTGAGAGTTACTTTATTAGTAGCAGTAGAGCTGAGTGAGCTGAAGTTAGGAGTAAGCAGACTCTATGAACAGGTAGAAGTCATGCATAAGCAGAAGGCAAACGTCACAGTGCAGAGCATTGGATAGTTGGCTTGGTAATGGCTAGAACAGAAGAAATAGAGGAGTTGATATCAGAGGAAGATAGGCATAGCCCTTCTGTTGAAGGAGTGATAGGCGAACTAGGTCTCAAACCTTCGAATTCTTCAATTTCTGACCTATTTCAAATTCCACAGGTCCAGCCTCATGGCTGTTCCTGAATTTTCTTGAGATTATGTCACTGTACATGCTTATAATATATTATCATTATTTAATGTAATCTGAATGAGGTCCTTTTCCTTATCAGACAAAGAGCTTAAAGGCCACTCCAGATGTAATCATTCCTTTCTTTATAGTAGCAAAAATAATGAACTTTAAGATCCTTGAGAGCATGCAATAAATTACACTCATCATTACAAATTCAGAAGTTTAAACCAAACATGTAATTATAACAACTTTGTTCAAGAAATATTTTTGGATAAGAAATGAAAAATGATCATGGTTAATTTTTTCCTTTTTCTTTATCAAGGTATATTTTCCATACAATAAAATGCACAGATCTTAGGTGTTTAGTTTGATGAATATTGATAATTGTGTTCACTATTAAAATCAAGATATAAAGCATTTACATCATTTCAGTAAGTTCTCTTATGCCCCTTTCCAGTCACTCCCCACCCCAAGCCCCAGCACCCAGGAGGCTATTACTTTCTGATATCTATCACCACACACAGATTACTTTAGTTTACTCTTGGAGTTCACATAAAAGGAATTACCCAGTAGATATTCTTATGTGTCCTGCTTTTTTTTGCTCAACGTATTTTTGAGTTTCATCCACGTGTGTGTTTAAGACAGTGATTCCTTTTTATTGCTTGGAGTACCTCCACTGTATGAATAAAACATAATTTGTTTATTCTTTCTCCTGTAGATGCATATCTAGATTATTTCTCAGGTTTCAGTTATGAACATTCCTGTATAAGTCTTTTTGTGGAAATATTCTTTCTTTTTTCTTGGGTAAATACCTAGCAATGAAATTATAGGATGACTGTGTAGATTTCTGTTTAACTTCATTAGAAATTGTCAACACATTTCCCAAAGTGGTTGTATCATTTTATGCCCTGACAAGCAAAACAGGAGAGTTTTAGTTGTCCTACATCTTCCCAACGTTTTGCATTATCATCGTGTTTTATTTTACTTATTTTATTGATTTTGGAATGATATCTTACTGTGGTTTTAATTTGCATTTCCCTAAGAATTAATAATGTTGAGCACTTTTTAAACTTATTTATTAGCCATTTGCAATCTCCTATGAAGCAATTATGTAAATATTTTGCCTATTTTTTTATTGGTTACTTCTTACTGTTATTTGTAGGAATTCTTTATCTATCCGAGATATGATTTCTCTAGCAGATAAACATTCTGTAAAGACGGTTTTCCCAATCTTTAGTTCGCTTATTCATTTTCTCAATGGTGATTTTTTCTTTGTTGAACAAACAATTTTAATTTGAGACTGTGAGATTTCCTTACATTTTTAAAGGAAATTTATTATAGTAATCATTTTTAGGAAACTCTGAATACAATATTTCACGCATCACAGGGGAATCACCTTTCCTGAAAATACTTTATTTTTTTTCAGGTAGCTGGACAGATAGGTAGTTTGGGATCAAGAACATGAATTCTTTACACAATATCTATACTCTCCACTGATTGTGGCCCTAATTAGTCATTGGTAGTTGTTAAATACTGGTGGTTGTTAAAAAATTCTTATTTTTATCATGGAACTGTTTTCAAGGAAGCAAAATTTTATTCCACACATAGAATGTAAACAAAAGAAAGTTGGCATAATAGCAAACAGAGCAGGTTTGGCTTTTAGTTTATAGAGCTGTTCTTTTTTTTAATATTAATTTGATTTTCAAGTGAAAGCAAATTAATTGGATTTTCTATTTAAAATGTGGATCACATCACAAATGATTGACAACTTACTTTCTGTTTTAAATAACTGCCTTATCAACTAAATTTTTTATCTACTAGGTCCTAAAGTACTGGAAGAGTGTTTGTTCTTAATATGTATGTGTGAAGCAAAATTTTCCCTGACCTTACTGGCTTTTGGCCCATGTGTAGTCACACTGACACTGCTGCTCAAATTACAGGGGCTTTGGATATGTGTCCCAAGAGAATGAAGAAAGTATAGTCTTATATTCAAGATACCTTAAACTCAGCTGTTGTGAAGATGCCTTATCATTTGCAAAGGGTTGACAGGTACAGATAGCATAGTGGTTTTAGGAGCATGGATTTTGGAACAGATTTTGGGGCTGAATATCAGTTCTACCATTTACTATGTGTGAGGCCTTTGGCAAATTACTCAAACTTTCTATGCCTCAGTTTTCTTACCTGTAAAATAGACATAAGAGCAATGCTTTAGTTTCCTCATGGCTAAAGCAAATACCATGCAATAGATTGGCTTAAACAATGGGAATTTACTGGCTCATGGTTTTAAGGCTAAGAGAAGTCAAAAATCAAGGCATCATCAAGGCAATGCTTTCTTCCAGAAAACTGGTGTTCTGGTGCTGGCTGCCAATGATCCTTAGTCATTGGCTTTTCTGTCACATGGCAATGCACATGGTGGCCTTTCCTGTCTTCTTTATCTTTCCTGTTCCCTTGACTTTCAGCTTCTGTCTGCTCCCTCTGGCTGTCTCTCTCTGTGGGCTTCCTTATAAGACATTCAGCAAGAGGATTAAGACCCACCCTGGTTCAGCTGGGCCATACCTTATATGAAGTAACCTCATCAAAAGGTCCTACTTATGATGGGTTCTAACCCACAGGAATGGATTAAGTTTTAGAACATTTTTTTCTAGGGTACATAGTTCCAAGACACCACAGTCTGCTTCTGGACCCTAAAAAGATATGTTCTCACATGCGACATACATTCATTCCATCACAATATCCCAAAAGCCTTAAGTCATGTCAGTAACAATGCTAAGTACAAAGTATCATCAAAATTGGTCATGGGTATGATCTATCCTGGGGCACTATTTCCCTCTGTCTTTGGATGTGTGAAACCTAGACAAGTTATCTGTTTCCAATATACAATTATGGAGTAGGCATAGGATAGACATTCCCTTTCTAGAAGGGAGAAATTAGAAGGAAAGCAGGTGTCATGAGGCACAATCAATTGCAAAACCCAGCAGGGTAAACTCCATTAGCTTTCAAGGTCTAAGTGTCAACTGTGGATCCATGTTTTGTCCTCTGGGCCTGATGGAGTGACTGCCCTACCCATTCCAAGTGCTTGTGCAGTGACCGTGCTCTCCCTAATCACTGGAATCTCCAAGCATCAGGAAGGCAGCCAGTCTGTCTACCAAACCCTGGAGCACAGGGTCCACCAACTCTGAGAATTTGGGTGGTGGCACTCTCTCTGAACAACAGGGTGCAAGACCAGTCCCCTCCAAGTGTTGGGGCAGATGGCCTGTCCTTCCAAATTCAGAGGTAAACCTGCCCGTTCCACACACCTACTGGTTTGGATATATCATGTCCCCCAAAAGCCAAGTTCTTTAATGCAATCTTGTGAGGGCAGACATTAAACTTTTGATTGTTTCCATGGAGATGTGACTCACCCAACTGTGGGTAATATTTTTGATTAGATTATTTCCATGGAGATGTGGACCCTGCCCATTCAGGGTGGGTCTTAATTAAATCACTGGAGTCCTATTAGAGAGCTCAAAGACAACAGGAGTTCAGAGCAGCTGAGAGAGACTTTTGGAGAGAGGCTTGCTGACAGTTAAAGATGCTTGGAGTTGTTTGGGGAAAGCTATTTTGAAACCACAACCCCAGAGCAAAGGATCAGCAGGCACCAGCCATGTGTCTTCCCATCTAATAGAGGTTTTCCAGATGCCATTGGGCATTCTTCAGCGAAGGTATCCTCTTATTGATGCCTTAGTTTGGACACTTTTATGGCCTTAGGACTGTAAATTCATAACCAAATAAATCCCCTTTGTAAGAGCCAATCCATTTCTGGTATTTTGCATAATGGCAGCATCAGCAAACTGGAACAGTGGGCCTGCTCTCTTGGCTCAAGGAAATCTCTTAGCTCCAGACTCAGTTTCCATGGTTCTGCCCTTGAAGTCACTCTTCCTGAAGTTCGTCTCTTTTCTTAGTCCAGGCTGGCAATGGACTCATGAAAATTTTGCAAAAAAAACCTTTTCAGCTTTGCATGAAATGGCTGAATAGTTCCATGTTCAGTTAACCCCTCACATGGAGGTCTATTCTCCAGGGCCTCACTGTCTAGAAGCTCAGGAGGTCCCTGATAAAGCTGCTTCTGGCCCTAGTCTCAGAGCACACTATCTGGGTAGGCTCAAAATTTTCCAAACCATCAATTACTGGTTTCTTTGTGTTTAGAAGTTCTGTTCTCAGCTTATCCCTTTCCTCTTGAATTTTACTGTAAGCTGTAATGAGAAGCCAGGCTGCACCTTCCACACTTAGCTTGGAAATTTCCTCAGCTAAATAACCAGGTATATCGCTTTCAAGTTCTGCTTTCCATCCAACATCAATTTTGCCAAGTTCTATGCCACTTTAAAACAATATCACCTTTCCTCCTGTTCTTATCATACATTCATCATTTTTTTCTTAGGCCTCAATGGAAGTAACTTTAGCATCTCTATTTCTACCAACAGTCTCTTCAAACAATTTAGGTTTTTTCTATCAGACACCTCACAATTCTTCCAGTCTTTACCCATTGCCCAGTTCCAAAGTGTCTTCCACATTTTTTGGTATTTGCAATAGTAGCACACCACTTTCTTGGTACCAGAAATGGTTTTAGTTTTCTGGCTATTAAAGCAAGTAACAATCTAATACTGTTGTTTAGAGACAAAAAAGGTTATATGTGTAAAACCTTGAGGAGAGTGTCTGGTACATTGGAGGCACCCATAAGCTATGATTGCTGTTATTACTTTCCTCCAAAAGAATTTCTGGCCATTCATGAGTGTACCTATTACTTTCATAAATATAGCATCATTATTATTTTTTGTTCTCTCTCGCCACACTGCATATATCCTGTTTGACTTTAGCCTCTTTCCACTCAGAATGCTGTCTCTAGTCTCACATGACTGACTTCCTTCAGGCTGCTGACCTCCTCAGGGTTCCTCTGCATTTTCTATTTGATCCCATGCACAGGCACAGATGCTTCCCTTAGTTTTCTACACTATGCCAGAACCTGGCTATTACTTTTACCAAACTCTACTGAAGGTCCTGAATAATAAAATATTTTGGTTTCCTAGCTGCTAAAACAAATACCATACAGCGGGTTTGCTTAACAACAGGAATTTATTGGCTCATGGTTTCAGAGGCTAGAAGGTTTGCTTCCTCCCAGGGTCAATATTTTCTGGCTGACTAGCAATCCTTGGGGTTCCCTGGATTTTCCATCACATGACAATGGACATGGTGGCATCTTTTACTTTCTTTTCTGAGTTCCATTGACTTCTAGCTTCTGGCTGCTCCCCGTGGCTTCCTCTCTGTGTCCAATTTCCTTTGCTTATAAGGACTTAAGCCATATTGTATTAAGGCCCACCCTCATTCAGTTTGGGCACGCCTTAGCTAATAACATCTTTAAAGGTCCTATTTACACTTTGGTTCTCACCCACAGGATCAGAAGTTAGGATCTGAACATGCCTTTTGTGGAGGACATGAGTCAATCCCCAATACACATGGTAAGGGCAACAAAGATAACAACTTAAAACTAGTGCTAGAGAAATTCTGGGTTATAGTAGAAACAACAAAAGGCAATGGCAACAAAAATACAACTCTCCATAGCCTACACATTCAATAAAACTTAGAGACATAAAAACCCCCATATACTCCAAATGAAATATAAGTTGGGAAGAACATCTGAAACCAGAAGAATGGCATGGATGCCAAATGGTATGGCCAGGTGGCAGGTGCAGTGGGAAAGAGCTGAGAGCAAGATTCTCTAGCAGAAGCAGAGCACAAAATTATCAGCAAACATTCATCCCCAGAAGGTGGGGCCCTACCAGAGTGGGAACTATTATGGGCAGGACTATAGGACTGGTAGGGCAGGGCACTAGTGCCTGGGGTGGCAGAGAAAATGGTTGTAGGAAGTGCAAAGAGAACAAAGTGGCATTGAGAGATAGTCAAGAAAATGCCTGTCACAGTAATAACAGAAAGGCAGATCCCTTGAGCTAATAAACTGGGAATGCTACCCTAACTCTTCTTTGCCCATCCACCAGGTTCTCTTGATAATAGGTGAGCCAGGAAGTGGAAACTCATTCAATTATGAATAAAAAAGTAAATGTGTTGCATCCACACAAAGATGCCATAAGAAAAGACAGAAGAATCAGAACCTTGTAGTGGAAGAAAACTCACTATAAAAATGCCACCACAATCAGAAGAAACATACAAGTGACATTTATATATTATAAAGAAAATCTGTATAAAGCAGTCACAACTATAAAAAATCATGAAATAGAAATAAAGGAACTTAGAGAAAAGATGGCAAGACAGTGGGAAGATGAAAATGGGAATTGACATGGTTCAGGGAAGAATTTGCAGAAAAATAAAATTGTTTCAGAAATGCACACTAAATTACAAAAAAGGAACAAGGGATACTAGATACTAGGAAAACATGATAAGGGATAGGGGACAGAAATGAGAAAAAGAAGAGAAAATGAAAATGACACAAAAATAATAAAAGATACTAGAGAGAAAAATACCACAGTTATAAAAGACAAAGGAGATCCACAAACATTTAAATAGAGTTCTTGAGGAAGAAAATGTAAATAATGTAACATAAATATTTAAAATTATAATTCAAGTGAATATCCTAAAATCATCTAAGGTTTGGATCTGCATATTGAAAGGCAGAGCATAACCTAGAATGGTCTATGTTAAAACATAGCTAAGAAAATGATTGGGCTTTAAAAATTAGAAAAACAACAACAACAATTCCCTGAATAACTAGGCAAGAAATTCTGGTCAGTTATGAGAAAAGAAAATCAGGTTGCTTGAAACTTTTCAATAGCAATATTCAATGCCTACAAAGCATTATAGAGCTCTGTACTCAAGAAAGACACTACTTCAGTAAAGGTATGGCCTAATTGAATTAGATTGGACTCCAGTCAGGATTACTGGAGTCCATTATAAGCAGTGTAAACGTGAGATGGTGAGAGAAGTCACAGGGAGCAGCTGGAAGTCAGAATTCAACAGAACATGCAGGAAAAAGGAGAAGATATTGCCATGTGCTTTACCATATGATAGAAAAGCCAAGGAACCCCAAAGACTGCTGGCCAGCCAGAAGATACCAACCTGAGGAGAAAGCAAGCCTTCTAGCCAATAAATTCCTATTGTTAAGCCAACTCATTGTATGGTATTTGTTTTAGCAGCTAGAAAACAGTTTTTGGTGCTCAAAAGTGGGGTGCTGCTATTACAAATATCTAAAAATGTGGAAATGGGCTTAGAATTGAATAATGGGTAGAGGCTGAAAAAATTGTGATGTGCTTGATAGAAAAAGCTTAGATTTCTTTGATGAGACTATTGTTAGAAATAAGGACCTAAAGGTACTTCTGATGAGGTCTTAGATGAAAATGATGAATATGTTAGTAAAAACTGGAAAAAAGACAATCCTTGTTATAAAGTGGCAGAGAACTTGGCAAAACTGTGCTCCTATGTTGGACTGAAAATGGAACTTGTAAGCAATGAACTTGGATATTTAGCTGAGGAGATTTTCAGCTAAATGCAGAAGATTCAGGCTAGCTTCTCCTTGCAGATTACAGTAAAATATGAGAGGAAATGGATAAGCTGATGACTGAATTCTTAAGCAAAAAGAAACCAAAAATTGATGGTTTGGAAAATTCTGAGGCCATCCAGACTGTGTGCTCTGAGACTAGGGCCAGAAGAGGCTTTATCAAGGACCTCCCTGAGCTTTTGGACAGTGACTCCCTAGAGGACAGGGCTCCATCTGAGGATTTAAATGAACAACCTTTGCCAAAGAGGGTGTGGCTGTACATGAATCCAGTCAGCCGTTGCAGTGGAAGTCAGGAATGGAAATGCAGCTATCCAGGAAGGATCTGTGGAAAGTTCTGATGTCTAATGGTACGGACCGACTTAAACTGCACACAAAGCCAACAAGGTTTTTGCAAAGATTGTATGAGCAGAGCCACTGCCAGCATGGACTGAAAAAGATGGAGAAAGTGTAGCTTTGCTGCTCCAGCAGGCCTGGCAGACAAAATATGGATTGATAGGTAACTCTCAGACATTGAAATCTAATGGAGTTTGCCTTGATGGGTTTTGGATTTGTTTGTGATCCATGACCCCTGTTTTCCTTCCAATTTCTCCCTTGTAGAATGGGAATGTTTATCTTATGCCTGTTCCACCATTATATATTGGAAGCAGATAACTTGTTTTCTAGGTTTCACACATCCATCAGACAGAAGAATTTTGTCCTAGGACAGACCACATTCATTGCTGATTTTGATGAGACTTTGTACTTAACATCGTTACTGGAATGACTTAATGCTTTTGGGATGTTGTGATGGAATGAATGTATTTTTCATATAGGAAGAACATTTTTTGGGGGTCTACAGGGTGGACTGTGGTGGATTGAATTGTGTACTCTGGTTTGGACATATACTTGGTCTGCGTTCTGGTGGGTGTGGAACCATTGCAAATAAGAGCTATTGAAGATGTTACTTCAGGTAAGGTGTGGCACAACTGAATCAGGCTGGGCTTTAATCAGGATTACTGGACTCCTTTATAGGCTGAGTGGAAGTCAGATGGAGAGAGAATCCATGGGGAACAGCCAGAAACTAGACATCAACAGAACCCAGAAGAGAAAGGAGAGGACACCACCATGTGCCAAGGAACCAAAAGGAGGAAGCAAGCTGTCTAGCCTCTGAAACCATGAGCCAATAAATTCCTATTGTTATGCCAACCCATTGTCTGGGTATTTGTTTTAGCAGCTAGGAAACTAAAACACTCACCTCTTTAAAGAAAAAAATTCATATTGTTTCACAAAACATAATCTAATACAATTCTGTGTATGAGAAAAACACCTAGAATTAAGTGATTCAGAAATGTTGAAATAAGGATGGACAAAGGCAGAATCTCAGGCAAAAAGAATCAAAAAAAGAAAGCAAAAGTCACAATCTTGATAATGGTTAAGGTAGAATTTAGCCTGAAAAGTACTTAATGAAATAAAGAAAGGCATTTTATAATGCTAAAGGTTAAAATTTCCTATGGCAATATAATAGTTATGTATACCCATGCACACAATAACACAGCAGCAACTTTCAGAAAGCAGTAACTATAGGAGAGGTAAGGAGAAGGAGATAGAACCACAGTAAAGAAGACATTGATAACATTCCTTTCAGATGAACACAAATCAGGTGGTTAAAAATTAAGAGCATTAAACAGTGAGTAATAAATTAGATTTTACTCTTACATGAGCTCTATATCCCAATAATAGGTTATTTTTAAGTATCAAAAAATCACAAAAATCACCACAAAGTGTCATAAAGAAAGCTCAAATTCCCTTAAATAAAATAATACCAACAGTAGTCTATGACAATAATATAAAAAAAACAGAAATTCAGAAAATCTGAAAACCAAGACTTTCTTTTGGAAATTAAAAATAAAATTGATTAAATATCCTTTGAATCAAAGTGAAGGTAGATCCAAAATAGCTGAATTTTGGGGAAGCATATAAGAATCTGCATGTTACAAGAAAAGTGGTGCTTAGAGAAAAATATAGACCCTTTTATACTTATATCAATAAAAATGAAAGAATGCAATAATTTATTTAAGCACATCATACAAAAAGATAGAAAAGAGCGAATAATTGAAAGGAATTAACAGAAGAAATTTGTTATTAAAAAGGTGAAAATAAATCAATGAGCAAGAAAATAGAAATAGAATTAATAAAAACAAGTTGATTATTTAAAAATAATAAATATATAAATGCTAATAAACCTAAATAAAAAAGGAGAAAAAGTACAAACACAAAATAGCAAATGTCAGTGGGGAATTACCACTGATATATAGAGGATATAAGGATAAAGTGAAGAATATGCACACCTTTATGCAAATAAAAATCAAAAACCAGAGTAAATGGAAATATTTTAAGGAAAATACAGTTTGTGAAAACTGACTCTGGAAGAGACAGACAGTGTAAACTGGCCAATTTCCATAGAAGAAATAGAAAACTTAGTCAAAGTGCTATCCCTTAAAAATATCAACACAGCCAGATGTTTTCTAAACACATCCAGATGTGTATAACATTTTTAAAAGGCAGATACTTTCAGTACTATTTAAACTGTTCCAATTTAGTAAGGGAGATACAGGAAAATGTTCAAATTCCTTTTATGGGGTCAGTATAACATCGATACCAAAACTAACAAAGTTGCACAAGAAAGAAAAAACTACAGGTCCTTCTCACCTATAGACATTGAAACAATCATATTGAATAAAATATAAGCAAACAATATTCAGTGGCACAGAAAAGTAAAGAATATTTTATATTAGAAACAGTAATATATTTAAGGAGAAAAATCATATGATTAGGTCTATAGATGCCGAAAATACTGAATTTTGGACAAAATTCAGTCTCCATGAATAAACTCAATAAAATGGGAATTTATGAATAGATATATATACACATATACAAACATACATATATATGTGTAATCATGCCCCAAACAACATTTTACATAATTAGAAAACAAGGAAGCATTTTCAGTAAAGTCAGGGATAAGACAATTACACTCATTTTCTCCACTACAACTTAATATTGCACTGGCAGTGTTAGCTAGCCCAATTAGATAAGAGAAAAAAGTAAAAGCATAGGAATAAGAAAAGAAAAGGCAAAACTACAAATAACTGGAAAATTACAAGAGAATCTACTAAAAACTATTACAAACAAAGCTCAGAAAGGTAAAGGATGTGAAAATCACATACACAAGTAAATAGCCTTAGTAAACACAAAGAAACAACTAGAAGATACAGTTAAAAACAAGACCTCATTTACAATAGCAGCAAAATAGAAAAAAATACCCTAGGTAAAACTTGGCAAGAAATAAGCAATTCATGTTATTTTATGCATTTAATGTAAAGCTAAGTTGTTTCCAAAGTTTGTAAAGAAAAGTAAGCAAGATGTGTCTGAATAACCCTGTACCTCTTGTCTAGTCCGCAGAGAAGGGTAAACTTGTAGATGTTTTTATTGGAATTGCATTAAATTCATAAGCTAATTTAGGGAGAATTTACAAATCTTAGAAATTGAGAAGGAAAAAACCAGCAACCCACTAGAAAAAGAGCAAAGTGCATGAGCTGATGCAACATAGTGAAAGAAATACATGTGGTGTTTGACACATGAGAATATGTTCAACCTCCTACACAGTAAGTGCAATGTAAGTTAAAATGACACCAAGGTGCCATTTCTCATCTCAGACAAGCAAAACCCCCAAAGTTTGGCAATATGCTGTTGGTAAGGTTGTCTGAAAATAGGCACTTTCATACACTGCTGGGGGAGTGTAAAAGAGTATAAGTTCTATGGAGGGATTTGATAATATCCAACAAAATCACAGGTGATTTTTCTTTTTTACCCAACATTAGGAATCTTACAGATACATCTTGTACAAATCGTTAGAATCTTCCTGTAGCTGTGGGAAAATCCCCTGTCATCACATTCTATCCTGAGATCCATCTGGAAGAAAGAAGGGTCCAAGGATCCTTGTGTGTTATATGGCACAAAAGTCATTAAGTTTTGTGAATCCTGCACATGTTTAGTTGCAAAATGTTAGTTTTCAGTGCCCATATGTGGAAATTATGGTGACACACATTTCCACTTAAATGAAATGTAGCCTCATTACTGAATTGTGAGGCAACCTGCAAAGTCGTCTTCATGGTCTATGTGAATATGAAAATTGCAGCAGCAATTGTTGTTTCAACATATTTGCCTCCATCAGGGCCTGGAGTATTTAGGTTTCACCTTGAACTGCTGACGGAGAAGGTATTGAACCCCAAGAGATGCCAGGTACATCCTTTCTGCTCCATTTGCTTGAACCAAGGGCAAATTATGTTTTGAACTGGTGGAAATTTGTAGTGTCTTAAATGGAATTTGCACTACAGTGCAGAACCAAACTTAGCAAACTCCAATATGCAAAAAATGAGAAACTGAAGCGTAACTTGACGATTTGGGGCACACTCCATGCTCATTTGTAACCTAGTTAATGAGTGCAGGTTAAGCTCTCAGTGCTCTGCCTATATTTCTTGGTACTCACCTTCCAGTCTGGCCCCTGGTCTGATTCCACAAATGAAGTTGGCTTGTCCCATAGCCTGGAGTACCCTCTAGTATATCTGGATGCCCCAAGTTCCTGTACTCTGAACTATAAGGCCCAAAGTGAGCAGAGAGTTTTTCATTATCACACATGCTGTCTGAATCTGCCTCTCTTTTCCTAGGATCTTCTCATTTCCACTTCTTTCCAGGGAAACCCTAGTCTGAGAACATCCCTTGTGTGTTCTTGCCCCAAACAATCAGATCAGAATATAATAGCTCAACAGATTATTTTCAAAGTCTGGGTTATTTCATATTGATTATGCAGTAGTTTCCCACAATGCATAATAGTAAAGGGCTTTTCAAACCTGGCTTGCTTCAGAAGCATGCATGGGGAATTCTAAAAATATACAAGTCCAGGCTCATATCCAGAGATTCTGACTCCAGTTCACTTTTATATCTTTGAAACCAGGATAATACCAGGTATATATTCTGTGTCTTAGCTCCAGCTATTCTGTGAACAATAACTAGACTTATCATACATACTCATCCACAAGGAAAGCAATATTTTTCAGGCATCCTACAATGAAAATGTGAATTTGAAAAATAATTTTTTAAAGGAAAATGTCTTCAGAGATTGAACTCAGCCTTTTATGTTAACTCCATGAGCATTCTAGCACTTTGGAAACACAGCTTCCCAAACATCTCTGCTTCATATTTTACATAGCTAAAAGGCTCATTTTGGTGCTTTTCCAAGTACAAAGAAATTAGTTGTATATGATTTTCACATCTTGGGGGATGGAAAGCTGCCTACAGTTTTGAAATGGCAGTTTTTCCAGCTTTAAGGATCCAGTGATCTTTGAGTCAGTTTTCAGTTGGGCCATAGGTCAAGATACCTGTGTACCTTTTCTCCTCCTAGTAATCCCTGGATTAAGAAAATGTCACATTGAGATGATGATAGGGGGAGTTAACCCAAGAAAAACTGCCCTTCTCTGTTTCGCAATTAACATCTTAACAAATTTTGATCAAAATGACTCAAAAATAAAGATAGGAATCAAATTTTTTAACTCTAACAATCTTTGCTAAAACCAAAGAGGAATAATATTGCTTGCCATTCTGATTTGTAGTTGACAGAACAGTGCAAGATGAAAAAATAAAATGACTTTCTAAATGTGGTACATGATCTCTTGATATCAGCATGTATTCACCAGCAAAAGGCCCTTCCTAACAATGCTTTTTCTGTTTCTTTTATGGATTGCTAAATTTCTGGGTCAGCAATATTCCATAGTATAGAGTAACTTGATCAGTTGGCAATTCTTCATGTACTTTTGGAACAGGTGAAAAAATTTGGAATTGTTAATAACACAATTTACTGGAACTATGGATTCTTGTGTGACTATATTCCAAGAAATTTTGTTAATTAATGCACCAATGTTAATTTTTAAGATTTTCACTAGTAAAGTTTCATGCTCTATTCATCCTATTAAACATTATTTTTACTGTCTTGGAAATAGGACCCAGGATTATAATAATTTCAATAAATATAAAATTTGAGGTATGGTGAATATATTGGTTAACAAGATCAATAATCATTGGAAAGATGCACAAAAATCAATGAAATAAAAATTTTATAGAAAACAATGTAAAGTTCTATGATTATTAAAATAATACAAAAAATAAATGTACTGCTGAAAAGGCATTAGCATTTTTGTTAATCCTATATCCAACATGAGAAAAAAAATGTGATGTGACTGTTAAGGTGTGCAATTTCAGAATGCATTAACTGAAGCCTGGTATTATCCACATGAAGAAAGATACTTTTCCTGGGTCAGTATCTTCTGGTTAGACCACACTTGACATATTGTATTCAGTTCTAGGTATCATACTCAAAGAAGTACATTGATGTATGAGAGCATCAAAGAGAAACTAGGGAAGTGGAGAGTTGGAAAAGAGTGTTATAAGAAAACACTTGAAAGATACGGGCATGTTTAATTTGGAACTGAAAAGATCTGGGTACATGGCAGCAGTGCTTAAATATTTGAAAGGCTGCAATGTTGGTTGAAGAAGTAGCCTTTTTCTTCCTTCCTTTTTTTTTTTTTTTTTGGTTTGGAAGAATTGGTAGAAGGTATGTATGGCGGCTGACTGTTGAAACAAGGAAAACCCGGCCAATAATTAGAACTATTTAACAAGGAACTACTAGCGGTTAATTGCCCATCACTGAGAGTCCTCAACAGATTTTCCAGTTTGGAAGATCATCTGTCAAGGGTGGTTATAGAATAAATCACCTCTATTACTAAAAACCTCCAGAGCCTTTCAAACCTTAAGAGTTTTTACTTCTACTTTCAGATATTTATTAATACATAAGTATACTTCATTTTATTGCACTTCATTTTATTGTGCCTCACAGATAACTGCAGTTTTTATAAATGGAAGAGTTGAGGCAATGCTGCATGGAGCAAATCTTAATCAGTGCCATTTTTTCCAAAAGCATGTGTTCGCTTCATGTTTCCATATCACATTTTGGGTAATTCTCACAATATTTCAAACTATTTCATTATTATTATACCTGTTATGGTGACCTGTGATCTTTGATGTTACTATTGTAATTGTTTTGGGGCCCCACAAATTGTGCCCACATAAGATGGTATTCTGGTTTGCTAATGCTGCCGTTATGCAAAATACCAGAAATGGATTGGCTTTTATAAAGTGGATTTATTAAGCTACAAATTTACAATTCTGAGGCCATAAAGGTGTCCAAACTAAGGCATCAATAAGATACCTTCACTGAAGAATGGCCCATGGCATCCAGAACATCTCTGTCAGCTGGGAAGGCACGAGGCTGGTGTCTGCTGTTTCTTTGCCTCTGGCTCGCGTTTCAAAATAGCTTTCACCAAAATGTCTCTGGGTCTCTTTTATCTTCTTCAGTTCCTGTGCATCTAAGCATCGGGGTCCTCTCTTAGCTTCTTTGCAGCAAACTCTGGGCTAGCATCTCCAAACATCTCCAAGCATCTCCAAGTGTCAGCATCAGTGTCATCTTTTAGCTTCTCTCCAAAATGTCCCTCTCAGCTGCTCTGTGTTCCTTCTGTTTGTGAGCTCTTTTGTAGGAGTACAGTGATTAAATCAGGATCTACCCTGAATGGGTGGGGTCGATATCTCCATGGAAACAATTTAATCAAATGTTTTGCCCACAGTTGATTGAGTCACATCTCCATGGAAACACTCAATCAAAAGATTCCAACCTAATCAACACTAATACATCTGCCCCCACAATATTGCATTAAAGAATATGGCTTTTTTGGGGGACATAATATATCCAAACTGGCACAGATGGTAAAAATTAATCAGTCATAGTTGTGTGTGTTCTGACTCCTCCACCAACCAGCATTTCTCCCATCTCTCACCCTCTATTTGAGCCTCACTATTCCCTGAGACACAACAATGTTGAAATAGGCCAATGAATAACTGTACAATGGCCTCTAAGTGTTCAAGTGAAAGGAAGAGTCTCACATCTCTCACTTCAAATCAAAAGCGGGAAATGATTAAGCTTAGTGAGGAAGGCATGTTGAAAGCCCAAAGAGGTCAAAAGCTAAGCCTCTTCTGCTAAACAGTTAGCCAAGTTGTGAATACAAAGGAAAAGTTCTTGAAGGAAATGAGAAGTGCTGCTCTAGTGAACACAAGAATAATAAGTGAAACAGTCTTATTGCTGATATGGAGAAAGTTTTAGTGCTCTGGATGGAAGATCAAACTAGTCACAATATCCCTTAAACCAAAGCCTAATCCAGAGCAAAGCCCTAACTCTTTTTCAAAACTATGAGGGCTGAAAGAGATGAGGAAGATGCAGAAGAAAAAATGGAGGCCAGCAGAGTTTGGTTCATGACGTTTAAGGAAATAAGCCATCTCCATGACATAAAAGTGGAGGTGAAATAGCAAGTACTTATATGGAAGTTGAAGCAAGTTATCCAGAATATCTAGCTAAGAAAATTGATGAAGGTGGCTACACTAAACAACAGATTCTCAGTGTAGAAGAAACAGCTTTCTATTGCAAGGAGATGCTATCTAGGCCTTTCATAGCTAGAGAGAAGTCAGTGCTGGCTTCAAAGCTTCAAAAGACAGGCTGATTCTCTTGTTAGGGGCTGATGCAGCTGGTCAGTTTAAGTAGAAGCCAGTGCTCTTTGACCATTCTGAAAATCCTAGGGCCTTTATGAATTATGTCAAATCTGTTCTGCCTATGCTTTATAAATTGAACAACGAAGCTTGGATGATAGCACATCTGTTTACAACATGGTTTACTGAATATTTAAGCCCACTGTTGAGACCTATGGCTCAGAATAAAAGATTCCTTTCAAAATGTTGTTGCTCGTTGACAATGCACCTTGTCACCCAAGAGCTCCAATGGGGATGTAAATGAGATTAATGTTATTTTCCTGCCTTTAACACAATATCCATTCTGTAGTCCAAGGATCAAGGAGGCATTTTCACTTTCAAGTCTTATTATTTAAGAAATACAATTTGTAAGGTTGTAGCTGCCATAGATAGTGATTCCTCCAATGGATCTGGGCAAAGTAAATCAATAACTCTCTGGAAAGGAGTCACCATTCTAGATACCATTAAGAACATTTATGATTCATGGGAGGAGGTCAAAATATCAACAGCAATAGGAGTTTGGAGGGAGTTGATTTCAACCTTCATGGATAACTTGAAGATTCAAGACTTCAGTGGAGGCAGTAACTGCAGATGTGGTGGAAGTAGCAAGAGAACTAGAATTAGAAGTGGAGCCTGAAGATGTGACTGAATTACTGCAATCTCATCCTTGAAAGAATGAGGAGTTGCTTTTCATAGATCAGCAAAGGAAGTAGTTTCTTGAGATGGAATCTACTCCTGGTGAAGATGCTTGAACACTGTTGAAATGAAAATAGAAGATTTAGAATATCACATAAATTTAGTTGATACAGCAGCAGCAGGGTTTCGGAGGATTGGCTCCAATTTTGAAAGTTCTACCGTAGGTAAAATGTTGTCAAACAGCATCACATGGTACAGAGAAATCTTTCATGAAAGGAAGAGTCAATTGATACGGCAAACTTCATTATGTCTTGTTAAGAAATTGCCATACCCATGCCAACTTTCAGCAACCACCACCCTGATTAATCAGTAGCCATCAACACAGAGGCAAGATGCTCCACTAGCAGAAAGATTTTGACTCACTGAAGACTTAGATGATGGTTAGCGTTTTTTAGCAATAAAGTATTTTTAAAATTAAGGTATGTGTAGTTGTTTTTCTAGGCATAATGCTATTGCACACTTAATAACACTACAGTATAGTTGTAAATGTAACTTTTATATGCATTGGGAAACCAAAAATTTCATGTAACTTAGTTTATTGTGATATTTGCTTTGTTGCTGTGTTCTGGATTCAAACCTGCAATATCTTCAAGGTATGCCTAAAATAGGCAAAATATCAAGATGAGTGATTGTACTTTTACTTAAAAATTTTTTTTTATTAAGATTTATTCACATACCAGTCATCCAAAGTATATAATCCATTGATCACATTACCATCATATAGTTGTTCATTCATTATCCCAATCTATTTTTTTTTTAACATTTTCCTTGTACCAGAAAAAGTGAAAGTCAGAATAAAAAATTAAGAGCAAAAACAGAACACTCTGCACTTTTACTTTTGCAATCATTTTTATCATTTTGGATTTTTTTGTCACTGTATGTCACACCCAAATTATTAAACAGGATCTTTTGTAATTTTTTCTTAAGTCACAACTACTGATAACCACTTGGGTATAAGAGTTAATGATATTAGTCAAATGAAATATTGTCATGTATGAAATACTGTAGCTTTGCTTTCAGGAAAGCTCATTGATCTAAAACAAAAACTAAAAGCCATACATAGAAATGAAACATCTTATAATAATAATTTGCTGAGACATGTTTTTCTTCTTATTTTTCACCATAGTTTTTCATGCATCTGCTACCTCATGAACACTAAGTTGAACTTATACTGAGATTATTAACTCAAGTTTATGTTTCTGTGGGTTATTTCTAGGGGTTCCAATCTTCCCATGTATATTTTCTCTAATTTTAAAAAATGACTTCATTTTTATGTGAATCACAATATGAAATTATTTATCACACTAAGAAAACATTAGGCCTACATTATATTGATTTATATTTATAATTAACATCAGTAAATTAAATAGCAAATATAATAATGCTAGCTGGTTTATGCATTTCTAGTGTTATATTGTCTTATTTCTCATTTAATCAACAAAAGGCAGTGACTATTTTCTTAACAATTTTTTTTTTTTGTAAGAAAAGAGGGTAAAATGAAGACAACAGTAATACTTGAATTTTTTGTTTTGTTTTGTACTATTATTCAGGGCGAAGAACCCATATTGTCTTGACAGAGAACCTAATACAGCTTTTATTTCCCCTACTAACATAGGTGCCTATTTTCGAAACAGTTGAGAATTAACAGAAAATAAAATTACAATAAATGGTTTTTGAGATTAGGTTAATACTCTTAATGGTGGCCTTTAGGCATTCATTCTTTGACTGGATTGTATTCTCAACAATTCATTTTAACCAAGGGTAATGGACAGAGTTGCCCTTTATCCCACACTTTCATTTTCTATGGTAATAGGGCTTTTCGGTGAGGCCATCTATATATTCCATAAATATAACTGTTATTGATGTAAATGGATTGGAGCATATAAACTAGCATTCATTGTTGAAGATCGTATAATGTTTGTCACTCACCTAGACTTCTTGTTTATGGTCTCTGTGGACCCAACTGAGGTTTTAGCATTAGTCTGACTATATGTATTTTTCTTCCTCTAAATTGTAGTCATTCCCTCATGAATTCAGTTCTACCCCTGAGGTTACATCTTTCATTTTACATTAGCAACTCACCATTTCAAATATTTATATATTCAGGTTATCAGTTGTCTAGGGAAAAATAGTGTATTGTACATGTACATCCTTTTTACCTGCTCCATTTTTTTTTCCTTTTGCAATACTTGGAAAAATGTATTTCTAAAAAGCATCCTAAAACATAAATTTGACTTGTTTAATTGATTTCTAGTTTTTATAAAAGCTTAATAGGAACTTAATTAAAAATATTTTTAATAATCAAAGCTGAGAAAATTTGAAAAATTACATAGTGAAAAGTATCCTTACATTCTCAGTTCTCACTCTCCCTCAGGTAACTACTGTAAAGTTTAAAAATGTGCTCCAATGCTAAAATATGGATAGTTATTTTCTTTTATTATGAAACTGGAATTATACCACTATTCTCTGTGTGCTTTTTTAAAAAATTACTTAGCTATATGCCTCTTGGATCTTTCTGTAACTATACAGGAAACTTCCTCATTCTTCTCATAGCTGTATAATATTCCACTGCACTGATGTGCCATAAATTACTTAACTGGTCCCTATTGATGGATATGTGGATTGTTTCCAATTTTTCTCTATTACAGTGCACAATGACTTGTAGCTGTAGGATAAATTCCAAAAGGGATATTTTAAATTTTATTTTATTTTTTGTTTCTTTAGAAATAGGCTACTATTGTTCCTTAAAGATTCCACAAGGTAAGGTTGACACTGATCCTCCCCCACTCCTCCCTTCTTAACTTAAGCATGTGGAATAAAAAAGGTTTCTGTCACACTAAATCTATAAAATTACCTGCTTTCCCTGAGGATCCTCCCCCAGCCCCCAAGCTATCCTTCGATAAATGTCTGGTTTAATTTTGCATACCTTCTTCTATATTTGCACTGTGGATTGTGGGCCTCCCAGAGTAGAACCCCTGGCAGGGTCCAGTTGAGTTTCTATATTCCAGAACTCTCATTTTGTGTAGAAAAGTACTTTTACAAACTGGCTCTCTGTTTCTACATGTCTCCTTGAATTATCATTCCATTGTTTAAGAACAGGTCTCTTCAAAGCATGACAAGAGGAGTGCTTTATTCTTTTACTAAATTGGTCAGCCAAAGAACAGCTTTTGGTGAATAAAAGATATTCCCGTTTTAGCAAATGAAGGGGAAGTTCTATTCCCTCCTGTCCAATGCAAAATGTTGTTATTCCTTAAAAATGTTCTAAGTGCTCAGAGTGCTGGAAACTGTTCAGAACATACCACAGAACCCAGTTCCTCCCTATATTCAAAATGTTTACATTCTAAAAATGACAAGAGAGGGAAGGTTGGGAAGGTAGCTAGATCCGGAACAGATGGGCACATATGCCCTCTCTCCTTACCAAATGCAGTTCTATGGATGGCTCAACAGTTAATGTAGATTTTCTTTTTACTAAGTTTTATAAGTAACTGCTGTACACCGCCAAAATGACTTGAAATGTGAAGATGTAATGCCTCTTTGCTGTGCCCTGCTGTTCAAATGTTCTCAGCTTTGACAATTTATCTTGCTGGAAAATGTCTTCAGAATGTCAGTCACTTCAGTTTCCCTGTTTGCCATTTGCATGTTGCACACCTGCTGGTATCTTTGGTTGTGAGCTATTGTTATTTTCCACGGGGGTGGGGGAGGCTACAGCACTGCATTTTCAGGCTTGCAGTTCAGTTTGTGTGCCGTTTGGAAACTATTCTTATGAGCCTGGCTGTTATTCTCAACATCACTGTCACCTACAGATAAGGGATCACCAAGTGTCCAGTGAAATTGTAGTGCTGCAGTAGCCATGTGGGAAGATAATTAGAGGTGAATGAGAAGACAGGTTCCTTGTCCCAAAAGGATTAGTTTTCACTTGAGGATACACATAGATCCATAGGCACACAGAATCACAAAGGAGTACTCAAACTATATCATCTAGGCAAACATAGGTACAGATATTCTAATAATATTTAAATCAAAATGTGTTATTAGTGGTTGCCTCTGATAAGGGGTTTGGAATGGGCAGGATGAAGGGAGATAGTAACTGTGGTCTGTATTCCTCTTTCTTGTCCTCACCCCCCCAATAGGCATGTAATAACTTGTTTCAATAAGTATGTAATTACTTGTTTAATTAAAAATAAATAATTATAAAAACAGCCATAAACTAATTTTACTTATAGTGTATCAATTAGGATAATTTTGGCTGCAAGTAACAGAAATAGCATCTTAATAGTAGCTGAAATAATAAAGCTTTTGTTCCTTGACATGGTAAAATCACAGAGTAAAATGGCTTCAAGGCTGGTTAACCCAATTGCTCAAGGATGTCATCAAGGACCTTTCTCTGCTGTGTCATAAGAAGAGTGTTGTCCCTCATGGTTATAGTTATGTTCAGAAGCTAGAAACAGGAGGAAGGTGCATCTCTTCTGTCAGCTTTTCCCCATGTCTCTAAAATCATTCACTTTTGGAAAACTTCAAGCATACATCCTTCATCCAACCTCAAACATTTTCATCAGTTTGCCAGTTTGTTTCATTTATTCCTTACTTCCACTTTTTTTGCATGAGTATATTAAAGCAAACATTATATACTTTACTTGTTAAGTGTTCAGCATGCATTTTTAGCAAATAAGGACTTTTTTTGCTTAACCACAATATCATTATCACATGTAAAAGTAGTAATAATTCCTTAAAATCATTTTATGCACTAATCTGTGTTCAATTTTCTCCAAGAATCTAAAGAAAAGAAGAATCCAAATAAGATCCATACACTGCATCTTATTGTTTCTCTAAGTTTCTTTTGTTCTATAATAGTCTTTCTCCATTTAATTTTATTTTTGAAATTATTATTTTTATTAGAGAAGTTTTGGGTTTATACAACAATCACTAATAAAATATAGGATTCTCCTATACCACCCTCTTACTAACACCTTGCCCGGGTGAAGTACGTTTGTTACAATTGATGAAAGCAGATTTTTATAATTGTACTATTTATATAGCTCATGGTTTAACTTAGAGTTCACTGTTTGGGTTCTATGGATTTCTTTTTTTAAATTTTTGTTCTATTACCATATATACAGCCTAACAATCTCTCCATTTATTTTGCTTTGTAACTTATCCCACATTCTGGATTTGGCTGATTGTTTCCTTGAGATGTTATTTAACTTGATCTTCCCACCTCATATTTCCTATTAACTAGATGTTTCAGTTTCCTAGGCTGCTCAAAGAAAATACCATGAAATGGGTCAGGTTTTAACAATGGGAATTTATTCACTCATAGTTTTGAGGCTGGTTAAATGTCCAAATCAAGGCAATATTGAGGCGATCATCAGGGCAATGCTTTCTTTCTGAAGAGTGGCTGCTGGCGATCCTTAACTCCTCTGTCAATAGCAAGGCACATGGGGGCAATCTGCTGGTTTCTCCCTTCTCTTCTGGGTTTTGTTGACTTTAGCTTATTGCTTTCGTGGTTTTTTCTCTGTCTGGATATCATTCTCTTGTAAAGAACTCCAGTAATAAGATTAAGACCCATCCTGATTGAGGTGAGCCAACCTTAACTGAATAGCTTCATCAAAAGATTCTACTTACAATGGGTTCAAACCCACAGGAATGGATTAGGTTTGAGAACTTGCTTTTCTGGGGTATATACAGCTTCAAACCACCACACTAGAGGTTTAAATAGATTCAGATTCACTTTTTGTTTTGTTTTGTTTTGCAAGAATATTTCAGAAACGGTACTTTGTAATTCTTAAAACTTCAAATCAGGGAGCATGTCATGTTGTCTGTCCACTTGAGCGATACTAGGATTCCATCTGTGGATTCAGAAGTTGTCAGTAAGTTATACCCACTGTAATGTTTCACATCAACTTTTGCACAATATTTTTAGCATCCATTGATAGTTGTTGCCTAGATTCATTATTTCCGTAAGGGTTACATTTATTAGTTGGCAGTCTTGAATGCAGTGAAACTTTCCCTTGTCAACTATTTGGTTTCACAAAATACAGAAAGAGAGAATAATGTTTGATTCATCCTTTCCCTTATTTGTCATTTTCTTCTGGCCCTTTTTAAGAATGACAAAATTGCCCACTTCTCTTTACAGAAGTCTCCTGTTAATTCCTATTGGCCAGTTTTGTACCATATATATGCCCATTCCTAAAGTAATCACCTGCAAAGGAAATAAAGTTACTGTTACCAATTTGGACCAAACAAGCTTCTCTCCTTGGGTTTGAGGAGAAGGCCGTTCTTTTAGGAAGGACATGGCTGACTTGTAATTGAATGAATTGAGTTGCTGTTACAATGAAAACTAGAGAAATTACTAGTAGGTAGGCAACCAAAATGCATGGGAGACTATTATTGTGCATTTGCATATGATTGTCCTCTCGTTTTTTTGGTCATTAAGAAGTTAACTACAATAAAATAAATCTTATTCTTTACTTGTGTTCTGACTACACTTTAGTTTCTTTGAATCTTTATTTTTATATCTTAATCAAATCCATTGTGACCCTTAATGGTAAACTACCTCAATATGTCACTTCCTTCTGTTTCAATGACCTAAAATTGCTTTATAATCTCATTGGCCTGACTCCTTCCCTGTGACTGAGTATCACTGGGTTCTTGCTGCCCAAGGCATCGTGATAGTTTTGAACCTTCTATTGGAGGTGATAAGTAAACATTTCTTTCATTAAAATAAAATTTAGAACCCTCTGAGGTTTAAGCATAGAAGCACATAGGAAAGAAAATTTTCAGCACAGATGAGTCTGATTCCCAGAATGTATGGTTTTGCTCCAAGTCAGCTTTATTCTAGCTCCAAAGAGCTGGGAGATTCACTGCCTACTTGCCATCCTACTAATTGCTGTGATCTTTTCCTTACCGCAGAGTGACATCTTGAATACCTAGGGTCAGATTCTTCATTTGTTTAGTCACAGATTTAAATCACAATAGCTTTAAGTCTTTTCCCAGTGAAGATGATTAAGTGTGCTTGGCCTGAGTCACCCATAAGTGTCCCTTTTTCTTTTGCAGTTGTGTTTATTTTCTCACAAAATGAAATTTGATTTAAAACAAAAGAATCCAAATATGAGGTTGACTGTGGGGACAATATGTGGGCAGGAGGAAAATTGTGTCTAACCAAAAGGAGTATTCTATTCTGGTTTTCTAAGAGCTAAGGCAGAAAATGTAATTTTGAGAAAAGCTAATATACTCTAGAGAGACTGGTATATATACAAACCATAAAGCTGAAGGTTGACTAATGGTAAAATTAGTGACGGCTGTACACCAGGAGAGTTGGGAGAATAATATCTGGCTAATTTTTAATGAACATTTATGATGTCCCAAGTCCTGTTCTAAGCTCTCTACATGTATTAATTTATGTAATCATATACAATCCTGCAAGGTCAGGACATGATTCCCATTGCTTTCAGATATGAAATCTGAGATATACAGAAATTAAATAACTTGTCTAAGATCATACAGCTGGTAAAAGGTGGGGTCAAGATTGTAACCTGAGCCTAAACCATTTATACTATTCTAGCCATACCCTCAAAAATTGGGAGTAGGGATTGGCAAGCAGGCAGTATAGGAAGCCCAGTCTCATAACATTGTCAAGTTGTAGGATGAAACGTATGTGGACCTGGAGCAGTAGAAACTCTGTAAAACATACTTTTCATGGCTGAACACTATCTACTTAGAATGTTCCCTTTCTGTTCTGGTTTCAAGTCTGGGGTACATATCTCCTCCATATGTGAATGGCACAACTATGGTGACTGACAAATGAATATCCTCATCCTTCCTGGTTAGGGTTATGGGTTCATTCTTCCCTGTAGCCAAAAAAAGCCCTTTCATACATAAGTGGTTCTGTGCATTGCAGATTCATATTCTTACACTACTTTTGCTAGGTGAAAATGTGAGAATCATCTCATAAGCAGTTATGAGAAGGTTCTCTCACAGTGTTCAGAAACAGCAACAATTGAAGTGTCAATATCATGAAAGTAAGTGGTATATTTTTTCTTTTTTTGCGAGGTTATCCAGCTCAGAGGAATATCTTTTTACTATCACTCCAACATCGGGTACAGATACATGCTCTGGTGGCTCTCTCTTGTTTCTGCCTCCTTCTCTTGGTAATAAAATTTTTTGGGAGGAGCAGGAAATTTCCACTTCGCTAATTCCATGGGCCCTGTTGGAATGGCCAGTCAATGTGCCCTAAATTCCAGCTGCAATACTGTTTGATTCCAAGGGGGCATCATTCATGCTGGTCTAGTCATGGATTAAATGGGAATTAGACCCCTGGAGTTGTGCAACATGGAGATCCTGTGTGGATCCTTGACCTAAACTAGGCCAGTCAGACCCTTCCTGGACTTCAAAACTTGAAGGGAATAATATTGCGATTAAAAAAAAAAAGAGACTTGTCATTCTTTGGGAGCTTCCTAATAATTCTGAACATTACTTCCTGCTCCTGAGATCCCATGGTTGGCCTATTGATATTTCTTCCCAAGACCTGATTGTTCAGATTTTACTTTGATACCTTGAACTATCCTATATCTTTTTAAAAAGTCCTTGTTATGTTTAAGTTAGCCAGAGTTGGTGTCTCTTTCCCTAACTGCATATCCACACACACTCATTCATGTTTTATGGTTCATTTTCTGAAAATACATTTGGCTTGCAAATAGCAGTCACCTCTTGGGCAAATGCAAGGTGCTCTAAAGATACTCATAACCAATTGAAATTTCAGCACACTATGAACATGATTTTACATGTTACAACACAGTGAAATTAGCTTCACTTTTCATAAACTCAAGACAATAAAAGCACTAGAAGGTATCTGTATTATTTGCAGATAGACATACTGTTATAAACATACTAAATATTATGTGTATGTAAATTTCACCTACAAAAAATATAAAGTCAATATCATATGGTTCAACTTAATACACCCATGAGAAATAATCAATACTTTTCTTCTTATTTTTATCTTATTTTTGCTTTCAGGAGCAATATGTATAGGCTATGTGTTTTCAGGAGCAATATGTATAGGCTATGGAATGGATGAAAGAGAACTCATGAAACTGGTATTAAGAGGAAAGGTTGAAGATAGGAGCTGGAAAGGAAGAAAGCAGGAATACTTCCCAAAGGAAGGGAGAGGATGAAATGTGAAAGGAGAAAAAGGAGATATGGAAAGTTTAGTGTCTACCAGTTTTGCCTGGCTTCTCTCCATACTGATACCATTCTGGGTACGTCTCTGTGTAGTTCATTTCCTCTGGTGGTTGCCAGTTCTTAAAACATGCCTATGGGGCAAAAGACTGGTTTCGAAGAAGCACACATTCAGTAGGAATAAATTACTCTTTTTTTTCTCTAAATTAGCATTAGTCAAAATTTCAAAACCTGTTGTTAATAAAAACAACAGCTACATTTATTCCATTTACTTAGTGTCAACGATGGGCTAAGAACTCAATCCTCTCAACAACTCACGGTGGCAGGTTTTATTATTCTGATTTGACAGATGTGGACTCTGTAGTTCAAAGAGTTTTAAATAACTTCCAAATCTTTCTGCTTGTTGGTAGCCAATAGAACCAGAGTGCAGGTCTCTGCTTTCACTCCTACCTCTCACCAGCGGCTGCCCCAGTAGCATTGCTTTTCATCCGCTCTTTAATTCCTCTCCTTGAATGGTTCTCTAATGCCTTGTGAGTACAGGTGCTTTATTTCTGCTTCTTTATCCCACATTTTTATGATCTACCAAAAGTAAATTTGACCTTTTCCAGTGCAAGGGAGGGGGGAAGTTGCCTTGGAAGCAATGCTACAATTTTTGGAAAAGGGCTAAGAGGTGATGAGTAAGAGGTGATGCACCTTCACACATTAATGTTTGCTTTTGTTACATTTGCCTATGGATTTCTTCATGATTTTAATCTTAACTGTTTTAAACTAATGATCTAAGTAAACATTTAAAAAAATTTTTATATATTGAGATTGTTCACATACCATACAATTATCCAAAGATCCAAAGTGTACAATCAGTTGCCCCCCCAGTACTATCATACAGCTGTGCATCCATCACCGCAATTATTTTTTTTCAATATTTAGAACATTTACATTACTCCAGAAAAGAAACACAGACAAAATAAGGAAACTCAAATCCTCCCATACCCCTAACTACCCACTCTCCATTGTTGACTCATAGTATTGGTATAGTACATTTGTTACTGTTGAAAGAACGTTGAAATACTATTAACTATAATTAGTTTGCAATAGGTATATTTTTTTCCTCTATGCCCTGTGGCATGAGCAAAACAGGCCTGCAGATCTTTGGTGCACAGCAGTCTGCATGACCTAGGCAGCTACATGTTTAACCTGTTGTCTTTCTAAGCCAGTGAAGAGAAAAAGGGTAAATTGACCTTAAAATGTAACTTTATGGGAAGCAGGCAGGAAGTGAGAGGCTCTTAGTCTCACAAAAAGAGCAAAATGTAATTGTTCAAGTGTTATTCTAGTCCTTCCTGCACCACCCCTCAGGTCAGAGTGACCTGTTCCTGCATCCATGCTCCCCCCACCCTTAGGAAGGCTTTTGTCTTAAACCCTTATAATAGGCTTTCTGTCCTCTTTGCATCACGCAGTAGACTTTCCTGTGAATGCGATGCCTGCCCAGCCTCAGAGAGCTGTCATGAGCTCTCCATGACTTCTCACCCTATAAGTAAGCCCTGAATAAAGGTTTATGTATCAGAAAATGCTTGTTGTCTTCTTTGGCCTCTGGATTGGCATGGCCCTCGTGGGCTGTGACAGCCCCACTATTTTTTTTTTTTTAAAGTTTCAGAATAGTATTTAATTTTCAGATATTTATAGTCATCTTATTTGATATCACAAAATAGTGGCTGTTTTATAAATTTTACAGATGTGGATATTGTTGCAGTAGTCTCATCATACATAGGTTGCAGAATACATCTGAATACAGATCAATACTTCCCCTTCTTTCTCCTTTGTATATTTACAAACATGCCCACACATAACCCTTGCTCTTCAACTTATTTTTATCTGAACCAAGGAACTAAATGCATTGAGATAATTTTGTTTTGTTTATAGGAATTCTCACTGTAAGCTATGTAAGCTTAGAGATCAGAGAGTAAAAAGATTTTTTTTTGCCAAACCCTCTATCTGAACTCAGAAGTTAAATGGTTCGGTATTTTCCATTAACTATGCAATAAATAGCAAATCTTGGGTCCACAATTAATGTTCTTTTGTTTCAGTGTATGAAACAGAAGTTAATAATTGCCATTTAAATTTAGTGGTTCAGTGACTAGAATAACAGGTGTCTTTCCATATATAAATAGACATTTTCACCAACACTGCTCCCTATATGCCTTTGCTCTGTATATCCCATGCTTATCTCCAGACAATGGCATCTAATCTACACCAACTGATAAAACAGAATTGAGAATACATGTTTTTCAATGCTCTCAAAAAGTATGAGTATTCCTTTGGATTTTCAAAAGAAGTCTATATTTTCAGACTTAAATTTAATAGTTTTTAATGATTCTTAGTCTAATTCCTGATTTATCAATTAGGAAACTAAGAGTCATCTTACAAGTTAAGTGAGATGACCACATTTACAATCAGCAAGTCAGAAAAATGAGGCAAGTATCTTCATCTTCTGACTTCTAGTGTTTCAGAGAGAATGCCATACCATAAACCTGTTATCCATTTGAAATAGAGTAAAAGAAATGGTAGCATGGCATAGGATGTGATACCAGGTATGTTTTCTCCTTCATAATGTCACCATTCTACAATGTCTGTTTATTCCTCTCTGAAATACAAAATTAAAAATAATTTAATATAGGGTTGTGTCTTATGATGACTATGATGATAATAGAGCAAACTTATATTCAATGGTCACTATATGGCTTAAAAAATGCATTGTCATCTAATATTACAGAACCTTTCTCCATGTCTCTCTCTCCTTTCTTTGTTTTTCTGTCGGTAGGGCTCCCTTTAGTATCTGAAGTAGGGTAGGTCTTTTAGCAAAATCTCGCAGCATTTGTCTGTGAAAAATTTAAGCTCTCCCTCAAATTTGAAGGAGAGCTTAGCTGGATAAAGAATTCTTGGTTGGAAATTTTCCTCTCTCAGAATTTAAAATATGTCATGTACTGCCTTCTTGCCTCCCTGGTGGTTGCTGAGTAGTTACTACTTAGTCTTATGTTTTTTCCCTTTGTATGTGGTGAATTGCTTTCCTCCTGCTGTTTTCAGAACTTGCTCCTTCTCTTCAGTATTTGACAGTCTGATCAGAATATGTCTCGGAGTGGGTTTATTTGGATTTATTCTATTTGGAGTTTGCTAGGCATTTATGCTTTGTGTATTTATGTTGTGTAGAAGGTTTGGGAAATTTTCCCCAACAATTTCTTTGACTACTCTTTCTAGACCTTTACCCTTCTCTTCCCCTTCTGGGACCCAATGAGTCTTATATTTGGATGTTTTATTTTATCCTTCTTATCCCTGAGGTCCATTTCGATTTTTTCAATTTTTTCCCCATTCCTTCTTTTGTTCTTTCATTTTCCATTTTGTCATACTCCAGGTCACTGATTCATTGTCTAGCTTCCTCTAGTCTTGTACTATGAATATCCAGAATCTTTTTAATTTGATCGACAGTTTCTTTTATTTCCATAAGATCATCTGTTTTTTTATTTACTCTTGCAATTTCTTCTTTATGCTCTTCTAGGCTCTTCTTCATGTCTTTTATCCTGTGACATGCTCTTCTTCATGTCCTTTATATCCTGTGCCATGGTCTCATTGTTTGTCTTTAGTTCTTTGATTAATTGCTCCAAGTACTGTGATCTTTTGATTTGGGTGTTTGGGCTTGGGTTATCCATATCATCTGGTTTTTTCATATGCTTTAAAATTTTCTGTTGTTTTTGGCCTCTTGGCATTTGCTTAACTTGATAGGGTTCTTTTAGGATATGTGTGCAAATTCAAAGACTTCTCTCTAATTTGTCAGATCTACAACTTGGTGGCGTACACTTTCTCTAACTAACCAGCAGGTGGTTTCTGCAAGCCACCTATTCCCCTCAAGCCAGTTCTCCCCAACTTTGTCTTTGTGGTGTATGGGGGTCTGATTCTTGTTGGGTCCAATTGGTGCACCAGTTTTGCATGTGTAGTTGTTGCTGTCCACCCTGAATGTGGGGTGTGTGTCTGAGTGGTCAGGGACTGAGGGTGGTTTTAACAATCAAACCTCCCAGGTGTTCCTGGAGATTTAAGGCTGTTCCAAGAGTCTAAACCTTCAGTTCAGTCTCACCACAGATTGTCTCTGCTGCTGACCCACAAGTCCTTGGTATTGGTGTATGGTCCCTGGGATTTCTGAGTGGGTCCCTCTTCCAAGCTGTGCCCTTCTAGGGCCTCTGCTGAGGGAAGGCTGTGCAATGTCACAAGTGCACACTGATCTTCAAGGGAAGTTCTGGGCCGCTGGGCTGTGTAGGGGCGTTCCCAGCCTGCTGAAAGGATAGCTGAATGGGGCGTGTTAATTTCCCCCTTTTTGCACTGCTTTGCCATCCTAGCTCCGGGACAATTAGCTGTGGGTGCGTGAAAGGCTATTGTCCACGCCGATACTGTGGCATGTGCACACGATGCTGGAAACACTTCCCGTCACACTGGATTGTTTGACACAGCTCTGGCCTGTGGCGCCAGGCAGGAGTGTTCCCAGCCCTCCAGGAAGACGGCTGTAAAGGGGCATGGTTTTTCTCCCCTTTTGGCTAACCTCTGCCTTCCTAGCTCTGAGAGGATTAGCAGTGGGTGCACGAAAGGCTATTGTCCATGCCAGATATTGAGGCGTAGTCACAGGTTGTGGAGACGCCGTTCCTGCCGTGCTTCCCTGTGTTCTTGCTGCCATATCTGCAGCTGCTTTTAGGTTTCTAAAAGGAACTAGTCTAACTCCAAACGCTAACCCACAGTTTCCCCACACTGCAGTGTGGCTGCTGGATATTCAGCAGGCTTACTCACTAGTTTCAGAATGCAGACTCCTGGTTTCACCAAGTGCACAGTCCCTGTGGATTTAGCAGACCTTGTCCAGCTGGTGCATTGCTGGAACTGATGTTCTGGGTGACTTTCTGGTTTTTATCTAGTATTTTTCACAGAGGTGTTTTTTTGCCTTGTCTTTCCTGACCACCATCTTCCAGAAGTCTGGATCCACAGTTTTTACTTACAGATTTCATGCTGTGATCTCAGGCATTCCTCCCAATTCAGGTTGGTGTATGATGAGTAGATGGTTGCATTTGTCCCCCTGCAGTTATTCTGGATTATTTACTAGTTGTTTCTGGTTTTTCTTAGTTGTTCTAGGGGGACTACTTGTCTTCCACTCCTCTCTATGACACCATCTCAGATCAGGAATCCCCTAAGTAAGCATTTACTGCTTTAAAATTTGTACCTCAACATCTGTGTTTTCTATATATTTTAGTGACTTTTTTCATTTTTTAATTTTAAAGTGGTGAATAAATTCATGTTTCCATTCTGTATTCCACAACTCTTCTTTTTGTAATCTCATAAAGCCCCTTTAGTAACAGGCCATTCTAGAATTCTGTATGATTCCAAGGAACAAAAAAATCAGTATTTCTTAAGTGCAGATAATAATGTGTTCACCCTTATAATACGTGTTGTGGGGAAGCAGGAGTTATATAAAACATGTTTCCTACTCTCAGGAAGCTTGCAAGCTAGCTAGCATTGTAAGATTATTAGGGGGAAACCACAGCAAGCAGCCAAGGACAATATATGCTTAATTATGAGGTGGCGATTAGGAAAACTATGAGATTAGAGAAGTGGGTGATTGATGAGGTTTGGAGTTGCCACAGGGGTAGTGAGACTTTAGCTGGGTCTTTAAGGATAGACAGAGAGAAGACAAACCATTCTAGACCTGGGGACCGTGAGTAAAGGCAAAGAAGCAGAAATGCATAATACAGGGGTTTGGAGCAATGAATAAAACCTTTCTACTCTCATGCTTGTTGATTTAATATTTAATGTGTGCCATCCATCGTCTATGCTGTGCACATTTTGGTATCTGCCAATCACAGTTCTGTTGCTTTTAATATGATCTTTATTATTTCTAACTTGTTTTATTGTATGGGCTTCATACTTTGAACTTTATTCTTTTACTTCAAGGTAATGAAATAATAAATGCTACTGCTTACTTCCTGAATTGTTTCATGCATGTACCCCAGCATTTAGCACAATATCAGGCATATAATTGATTGATGCTGTATTAATGCTATTAGTGGGATGATTAATTGCATTTGAGTATATAAAGCTCAATCTTTTAAAAAACTTATTCACTGAAGTCACGTTTTTATATAATCAGTGTGGTGTGAGAAGGGACAGGTATATATCATCATTCCAGTGATTCTCAGAGATGGTTGAAATGTTTTCCTCTCTCTTATGTCCGTGAAGAGGGAAGGTCAGGGCAAGAAAACATTCAGTCACTTTAGAGAAAATGCCAGTCAGGCTCTAAGTGTGAGGAGTTTTCCAAGTGACAGGAGGGTGCATGACTTTGCTTCCCTTTTGGTAACATTGCAGTGTTGTGACAAGATGCTAGATTTGGTGGCAGAACTGTGGGTGGTCTCACTTGCTAGCACCTTAGAGATGCATTCTTCTAGCCATGAAATCAAATTTTGTTTGGAAACCGATGATCTTACGCATCTTCTTGAAAGTAAATGTATCACAGGTATTTATTTCCAGCATAAGAGCTTCATTGGCCATAACTAATACATTCTTTACACTGAGACCAACTTTACTAAGAACTGGCAAGGGTAAAAAGTGCTCCTGGAGTGAAGACATTTCAAAGACATTTTAATATAGTGGCACCATGCAGAGGGCATTAATCTTTCTTGTGATTTCCACTTATTCTAACAATGGAAAAGGCTTCTAATGTGCAAACCTCGTTAAATCAATCATCTTGGGAATTTAGACGCACAGTGTGATAACAGCAACAACTTTTTCTACCTTAAGGCAATTTCCATATGTTTTGGAAGTTGGGATTTGGGGAAAATAAGCTCTTTGATAGATTTATGATTTAGCTTTAAATCAATGATTGGGAGAGAAAGTCTTAAATAGCTAATAATGTGTGTTTCAGTTTTAAATAATATTCATTGTTTACAAGGCTACTTTGGATACTCCTTTTATCTTTTAAGCTGTAACTACATTGACAAATACTGCAGGAAATGTATTTGGAGCAAGGAGCTGTTTATACTATTTTTTAAAATTTACAATCCTCTGCTATTTTGGTTTAAGGATTTGACTGCTGTTATTTGACAAAGCAGTTCTGTGAAGACTAAAAAGTGTGAGGGAAATGCTTAAGGAAATTATGTCCTCAGAGATTCAGATTTTGCTAGACTTAACTTCTCCCTGTTTGTATACAGAAAATTCATTGGAAAGGAACACTAACTTCCAGAATATTTTAAATTTGGACCTACAGGCACATGGGTTATTTCTATAGAGCTACAACATTAGTGGTGGCATGTGGGAGGGATAATATTGTAGGAGGCACTGTTTTAATGCTAGAAAGAGATCAGCCTGAGGAAATACACAGTTAAAACATTTGCTTTAAATCACTCTGCTGCTATATTAGGGAAAGAAATTGATCCAAAATGTTAGCTTTGACTTGCTTTTATTAAATGCCATCTGTTACTTACCTGGCTGCTGGAGTATATCTGGGCATTGCACAGCAAGATGGACAGTATGGGAAGGTCTAAGGGTACAGGGGAGCACACTGGAACCATTGTTTATGGACCCGTATCTAAACCATCTTGGAGTGAATTTGGTTGATGTTTATATTGCTAGATTTCCAGTGAGCCTTGCCTGAGCTACACATATTATTACTACCAGGAACACCCAGTTTGGATCTAGAGGCCAAGTGGGGAACTCTTGCTCTGAACTCAAGAATTCCACAAATCAATATCATATTGAACCAATTTTCTCACTACTTTCCCATGGTCCCTGGTTTGGTATGTTTGGAAGTTGTATTAACTGTTTCAGACAATTGATGCTCTATCTATATATGAGACAAGTGTTTTCTAATTTTATCATATTGCATTATCTAGCTCTATTCCAGTTCGAATTGCACTTATTATGTGGCACTAAGGTATAAAACAGAAATGAAATAATTTACTGAAATAAAAGAACCATGTTAGTAGAAAGTAATTCATGCTTAGTGTTATGAAATTGAAACTATCAAACAAATCATATTTCAAGTGAGATAATTTATGTATATATTTATACATATGCATATATGTAGACATAGTATATATTTATATATACTACAAACATTTTGAAGAACTGAGATTATATCCTGTAGTCTCTGAAAGAGGAATGTAGAGCTTTTTCGAAAGTTGATATTGTGTTACGTTTAGCCCTAAAGTTTCACTGACAACGTAATCCTCAAACTTTTGTCAAACACTGGTTTTCCTCAAAAAACAGATTTGACTAAGCACCGTAGTCTTGAAAGAGAAGTAGGACATTGTAAGTATTTCTCCACTGCTAAAAGCTTACATGGCATCTAAGTAAACTTACACTATCTGTTACTTGACAACTTAGATCTACATGGCTCAGAGCAAAGTGGCAACTGTGGGAAAGAAATAAGCCATTGAGATAAATGGTTACTTAGTGTCTAAGTTAGCAGTTGTCCTTTTTCAAACTTAGTTTGTAGAAGTGGTTTACATATAGGTGATATAATATGTATTTTCAAATCAGGATACCATTTTCTTCTTCCTTCTCCTCTTTTGCCCCTTTTTGTCCTTCACTACTTTCCCTGCCTTCCTGCTTGGTCTGCCTTCCATAAGTTTTTGAGGTAAAGGTGACTCCAGTAGGCTATTCTTTGTCTCGTGTTTGACATCAACCCTCAACAAAATTTCCTTCAGTGACTATCTGTCTACCTATGAACTTAATTGAAGTTTCTTACAGTGCAGTGTATCTTTTTTTTTGATAGAGCTCTCTGAAGGAGCAGAATGAGCAGGTTCCTATCCTCTATTTACCTGGCCTTAGCACAGTTTTTGAGATTTGAAAATTTGATCTGATGTTTTCTTGGTCACATGCAGGAAACTCTGCAGTAAAAGGTTTGGTTCTATTGTCAGAGCTTTGAGAGAAGGTCACATAAATGAACAGACTGTGTTCCTGAACACAGATGCTCTGATGATAAAGGGAGAAGAAAGCAAGACCAGCAGCACCCACAGTGCTACAGGGATTTTTTTTTTTTGGGGGGGGGTGGGGACAGTGAAAAGAGAAACCACACAGCAAGACCTATACTTGACAGATGGGAAAGTATTTTTGCTGTGAAATCCAACTACAGACAAGGGGCAATATGAGCAACCTAAGACCTGACAGGGAGTGGAGGGAAGATTGCAGGTTATTTGATGAAGGCTTAGAAACAAATACTATTTTATTGCATTGACTATTATATTACAGTATACCATATATTTTATATATTTATTATTATGCTATGTAATAATAATATACCATATGTTGTATACTATTCATTACTATAAAATTAAATACAGTATTTTGCCAAAGTAAACTATAATAAAACACTGTACAATTATAATGATGGTATAATGATTGTACTTCATCCTGCTGCCAAATGTGCCTTTTGTTCAGGAAACTTCCATAGATAATATAGAACATATTTGCTCCATGTGTATCCTTCTGATTTAAAATAGGACCAGAACAAATTGGGTGAGAGAGTATGTGCCGATCTATGACAATAGAATTCTAGGTTTATTTTAAAAGGGGAGCACAATTTGCCAATAATGCTGTCTTATTTCTTCTCTTCCCTCCTGCTGGGAGAGCAAAGGCCTTGGGCACTCTGTTTTTGACTTAGTCCCATCCATTCTACCTTTGTCATCACACTGCATTGCTATTGCCTGCATCTTAGCTCCATGTAAGGAGAGGAATGCCTTCACTCCCACCCTGCTGTATTTGCCTAGTCACCCAGGTATACATGTCTGCTCACTGATGCTGACATGTGTTCTCTGATGCTTTCCCTAGCAACTGATGCTAACTTTTACATTCCTTTGATCAGTATTTTCCAAGATCCTCATGAGCTCAGTTTGATACTAGTAATTTTTTCCCCTCCTTTGTGTCTTTGATATTTCATACACTTTCCTTTAAATCTTTTGGTCTAGTTCTTACATACAACCAGTTTAATCAATAGATCTCCAGATGGATAGCTTAGGCTTGGAGCCCACCTTATTTCTGCTATACTGTAAGGACCCTGCAATTGACCTCAAGTGTTAGGGCTTTGGTTGGGTCTGAGTCAGCTTATTTCCAAACTCAGCTTTTGGGAAAGTGAACTTGCACCTGGGGTGTTAAGAAGTCAGGAGCCTTAATATTGTTGAAAGACTTTGGACTGGTAGGATGTCTACTGCAAATGAGTGTGGGAGTGTTTGGCAGCTGTGCTGGTTTGAATGTATTATGTCCCCCAGAAAAAGCCATATTCTTTGATGCAATCTTGTGGGGCAGACATACTAGTGGGGATTAAGCTGGAACATTTGGATTAGGTTGTTTGCATGGAAATGCATCCCACCCAACTGTAGGTAATAACTCTGATGAGATAATTACCATGGAGGTGTGGTCCCATCCATTCAGGGAGGGCCTTGATCAGTGGAGCCATGTAAATGAGCTGATAAACAGAAGGAACTCAGTGCAGCTGAGAGTGACATTTTGAAGAGGCAGTACAGCCAAGAGGGACACTTGGAAGAATGCACAGAAGCTGAGACAGTAGCTGCAGATGAGAGACAGTTTGAGGATGGCCATTGAAAGCAGACTCTTGCTCCGGAGAAGCTGAGAGAGGACAAATATCCCAAGAGCAACTAAGAGTGACATTTTTGAGGAACTGCAGCCTAGAGAGGAACATCCTGGGAGAAAGCCATTTTGAAACCAGAACTTTGGAGCAGATGCCAGCCAGGTGCCTTCCCAGCTAACAGAGGTTTTCCGGACGCCATTGGTGATCCTCCAGTGAAGGTACCCAATTTCTGATGTGTTGTTACCTTGGACACTTTATGGCCTTAAGACTGTAACTGTGTAACCAGATAAACCCCTTTTATAAAAGCCAATCCATCTCTGGTGTTTTGCATTCTGGTAGCATTAGCAAACTAGAACAGCAGCTTTCTGGAGAATGGAAAGAACACAGAAGAAAATACAATAAAATTAAACCAGGAATTGATAAAAGGATTATCAAACAGTGTTGAGGTCTGAAAGAGGGTGGATATTGTTTGGAATTGATCTCCACCTGGAAGGAGCTAAGAAGATAGAACACCTGGCTAGGTAGTAATACCTACTGGGTAGGTGATAGGGGTAGGATACCTTTCAGTAGCTGCTATTGTATGTTGTGTGTATGGGAATTAAAGGTGAATTAAGACAGGAGTCCTGTCCTCCAAGAGTGCATGGTGTTGTATTTTTCCCTGAATGAGTGTCATCAAAGAAGCAAAGCTAAATACAGATAACCACTTTAAGGATTTTAGGATTTGGAATTGGCCTGGCAGATAACTGGAAGGGTTTAGAGTGGAGTGACTAAAAAAATTAGTGAACTGGAAAGACCATGGTTGAAGAGAAGAGGTTCTGACTAACTAGGAGAGTCTGACTGACTTTGGAAGTAATTGACCTAAGGGGGTGTATTAGTTAGGGTTTTCTAGGGAAACAGAATCAACAATAGATACCTGCAAATATAAGATTTTATAAAAGTGTCTCATGCAACTGTGGGGATGCACGAGTCCAAATTCTGTAGGGCAGGCAGCCAACTGGCAACTCCGATGAAGGTATTCAATGAATTCCTCAGGAAATGCTCTTCTCTGGCTAGCTGAAGAAGAAGTGAAGGTCCTCTATCTTTCTCGCTTAAAAGTCTTCAACTGAACGGATTAAATCCAGCTGGTTGAATTCTCTCATTGCAGAAGACACACCCTTTGTTGATGTAATCAGTCACAGCTGCAACCAATTGACTGATCATTTAATAAACCACTCTTCTGGTTTATTAACCAGCCACAAATGTACTTGCAGTAATGGTTAGGCCAGTGCTTGCTTGACCAGACACCTGGACACCATCACCTGGTAAAGTTGACACATGAACCTAACCATCACAGGGGGTAAATGATACAGGCTTAGTATAAATTCTTAGTAAAAATTCTTCAATCAGTTCTGAAGAAATTCCGTTCTCTCATTTGGCAACAACTTTCCAAAAACCGTATTCAAAATTTGATCCTTCTCTCTGTTTTTATTTCAAATTTTCATTTCTTCCTTTATGCTGTAAAGGAAGTTTGCAGCATTAACATTTCATTTACCATTGCAATTTAATATGACTGTGAAAGGTTCTAAGCATGGTATGTGTGAGAATTGTACCTTCTATGTTATTCATGTAAGAATCATGAGCTAGAAGAAATCTTACATTCTTGGTACACAGAGAGCTGTATGACTAGCAAAAACGACTGGTCAGTCAAATTTGATGCTCACTCAGCCGCATCCCAAGGAGATGTAAAACAGAGAGTCTGGAACCCTAAGTTTATCTCTTTTGTGGTATTAGGATGAACTATAGCAAATCATATTTTATGGTTTCATGTTCAATTCAACCACAGCATATGGACATGGATTATTTCAAATATAAATAAAGAAAATAGTGAAATTTTTTAGTCTGTGTGCTCATTGTAACCTGCCCATCTACATAATTCTAAATTAAGATTTTGGGCTCAACTTGCTAAAACTTGGCCTATATTGGCTGTAGTAATTTCCTGATCTGTTCACCACTTACTCCTCACAAAGTAAGCTTACACAAGTATCATGATTATATTTGGATCAGAAAGTGACTCTTTGTTTGCCACAAACTTCTGCATATGAATTCTCGTTCTTAAAATGAGAGTGAACCATAGATAAATGGACAGACTGCATGTATAAAGTACCATTTTATGAATAAGTTTTTAAATTTACTGTGTTCTGTACCTTATATCCAAAGGACAAATACTGCTTGTGAAAATGATTATTGATCCTTAGAAATCTTTTTAAATCTTGTATGCATCTACACATAGTAGAAAGAGTAAGGCCCCTTAAGTTGGAAAACGGTAAAGATGTCAACTGTTTAAGGTGGTCTTAAGTGGCAGAGGGTAAATTTGGACTAATGCCTGTTTATAACTGTTAAGAAACCCATGAGTTTTATCCACTGGCAGACACAGACACACAATTAGTGCTGCCCAACTCAGGACGACTCCTCTGGCTACCAGGCCTATGTTTTCTGCCTGATGCAGATATCTGGTAATTCCTTCCCAGGTGCCTGGTCTTTTTGTTTTCTACAGACTTTTCATCCTCAGTGGCCACCGGGTTTATATTCCTTTTGTTTGATTCTAGCTCCCATCTCCCTTGGTTCTGAATAGTTATGCAGAGATCAGCATATTCTATTTCTTGCTGAATGCCTCCCTTTCTCTGGGTTACATTTTGTTGTTTTTGTACTCATTTAATCTTTTCCTTGCCTTTCTTTGAATTAACTCCATCGTTGCCTCCTTCATTATGCTCGTAATGAGGTCACCGAGGTGTTCCAAAATTTCAGATTTTCCCATCTGCTTCAGGGTTCCAATTAGTTTTGTTTGAAAATCTGAAGCTTTTTGCTTAATAGAAGCTTCCAAAAAAATAACTGTAGACTCGCCTCTCTTCTTTCATCAGTTCAAATGAAAACTTTCAATATTATACAGGCTCTCGGTGGTGTAAAAGGCATCATTTTCTCTAGCATAGAAATGGAGTTAGAGACAACAACAGTTGAGCTGCACAGAAAATTTAAATATCTTTGAAGGAGTGTGAAGTCTGTTCTTCCAGATTGCAAGTAGATGCAGGTGAGAAATTTCAGAAAGACACTTTCATCCACACTTTGACGTGAAGGGTATGTAGCTAACACAACAAAATGAATTTTAAAGGAAATTTGCAAATAATATATCTTAAGGAAAAAGTTCCTTAACTTCAGTATCTTGCTCATGGGGCATTATTTTCATACAGAATTTTTCAATAGACTATTGTTTAGTCAGTTAAAATTCTTTTTAAAAAGTATGTAGTTTATGGAGAGATGCTCTTGAAGTTTGTAAGGCAGGGCATGAAACTATATACAGTGTGATCTTAATTTAAAAAGTATAGGAGAAATTAGAACCCTCATACATTGCTGGTGGAAATATAAAATGGTGCAGCCACTTTGGAAAATAATTTGGCAGTTCCTCAATATGTTAAACATAGAGTTACCATGTGACTCAGCCATATTATTACTAGGTGTATATATCCAATAGAAATGAAAACATACATCCATACAAAACCTTGTACATGAATGTTCATAATGCTATTATTCCTAACAGCGAAAGGGTGAAAACAACCAAGTGCCCATCAACTGATGAATGGATAAATATATACAATGGCATATTATTCACCTTTGAAAAAGAATGAAGTACAAAGTGAGGCTTGAGAACATTAAGCTAGGTAAAAGAAGCCAGTCATGACAAAACACATATTCTATGATTCCACTTATATGAAATATCCAGAATAGGCAAATCCATAGATATAGAAAACAGATTAGTGGGGGCCTAAGACTGGGGGGTGGCTGGTTGGGGGAAATGGGGAGGGATTGCTGATTGGTATGGGGTTTCTTTTGACGATGGTTGCACAACCCTGTGAACATACTAAAAAATATGAATTGCTCACTTTAAATGGTTGAATTGTGTGGTATATAAATTATATCTCAATAAAGCTGTTAAAAAAGTCTACATATATACATACATACAGAGAAATATACTAGAAGGAAATGCATCAAAATATTAATAAAGGGTTCATGTATACTTTCAGCTGATTTTCTACTGCTTCTTTATGCTGTTAATATTTCTAAAAAATTTTCTACATGAAATATACTTTTCAACAATCAGTAAATAAAAAATATTATCAAAAAATAAATATTCTCAGCTCTCCTGCCCTGGGCAAGTTCATTCTCAGAGATTTCCTAATCAATCAGGATGACAAGAACAACTGTTATCCACCAAAACTCTCCTCTCCACCCATTTATTGAGTATTTACTATGAGCTAGGTTTTTTGCTAAATGCTGGAAAGATAAAGTTAATTAAACATATAAGCTTCTTGAGAAGAAGAACTTTGTTTTTATTCAATACCATAAAGAATGCCCTTAATTCACTGAATGAATGAATAAAGAAATGAAGAGAGAGATTGTTTCTTCTTTCAGGGAGGTCACAATCTAATTGGGGAGACATAAAATATACAGGCAATGGTACATGAAAAGTGTAAAAATAGGGGGCTGTGGGAATATCTAGGAGGGACTCAAAACCCAGGATAAGGCATTTAGGACAGGCTTTTTGGGGGAAGTATTTTCTAGGCTGAGCCCTGAAGGACAAGTTTGTGGGAGGGAGAGAAGAAATCCTAGGCAAAGAGAGAAGCATATATGTACAAGGCCCAAAGATGAGCTGGAGTATTGTTCATTCAAACTACAAATGCTGTGTTTGCATTTGTTTGGAGTGTTGAGTGAGCAGAAGTTGTAATGAGAGGTGAGGTTGGAGGAATGAGCAGTCCAGATCATGAGAGAACCTAAATGGAGCACTGAGAAGTTTGGATTTTATTTTGAGACAATGGTGAGTCCTTAGGAGAATTTGAGATCTGAGGGTGATTCCATTGTATTTGTGCTTCTCTTGGTTTTGAAGAGATGTCCATTTGGGTTCCTTTGTTATAGTAGACATTTACCTAGAGGCTAGCCAGGAGTATGTTAAGTTGAAAATAAAGAGAGGAAGAGGTTTGAGGTCTTCAAGCAGAAATCTTTTTGCTCTTCTGTCTCATCCAACCTTCACTGTTGCCCTGTTGCACAGGAAGTTGGGGTCCTGGGAAGGGGATAAAGGGAGAGGCTTGGGCTGTGATTTTGAACATGGGTGGCAGGTAAGCAGAGAGCTGTGACTCTGGAGATTTTTTTAAATGTAAGTTGTCTTGGAAGTGGCCAGAGTCTCCTGCTAGGGTTTCTAGATCTCCCTAGAGCTTCCACCCAGCATGTAAGGTCCTGCCTTCTCCACTCAGTACAGCCACCATATCTAAGCTGTTGGTATTCAGGTGTTCCTACTTTGCAGGTGACTCTTAGTTAAGATTATAATTAATTACTCTGGATGGTATTTTAATTCCTCTTACGTTTTAAATTTATAATATTTAGACCCTCTCTTAGGTGGTACTCATACTGTATTTTCTATATATTTTGACCAATATAAATAAATTCTGGCTTTTAATCTTAAATGTTCACACACAATAAACTACATCCTAAACCAACATTACTGCAACACAACTAACCAGAGGTGGAGTCATAAAATGTATTTATATGGGTAGGGGAGGATTCCATTTGGAGAATGGATTTGAAAAGCAGTAATCCATGTGAGGGACAATAGTGGCCTGACCTGATATAATGGCAGAAAAGATGAACATAGTTAATGTTTGGGCAGTAGACATGGTAATGGCAAATGATGATACTAATAGCAAACACTTTACTTTGTGCCAGGCACTGTACTGCTTTACCAGGAATATTCCCATTTCATTTCTTTAATTCTTATGCCAGATGTTTTGCATTATAACTCTGTCACTGATTCAGATACAGTCAGATTTTGACTTGCATGGTATTCCAGCTCACCTTTCTGAGCATATTGGTTTTCAACCATTTCCACCCTGTTCCTTCCTGACTCAGGGCCTTTCTGCTCACTGTTCTCTCTGTCCAGAATGCCCTGTACACCTACTCCCCCACCCCACCCCCATCTCATACATAGATACCTAGTTTTCTACCTTTAGACCTTGGTTCAGATGCTCCCTTCTCAGGGAAGCCTTCTGTGATTCTAAAGACCAGGTGAGGTCCAGTTATTTCATGATCTTATAGCACCATGAAGATTTCTTCCCAACAATAATCTCAGTTTTAAGTTTACGGATATGTGTGGGTTTATTTGATTCATTGTTGTTTTCTACACTAGATTATAAATTGCATGGGGATAGGAACGATGCCCAAGTTTCCAATTTTACAAATTTATTTTGTTTTGATCATTATTATATTCCCAGCACACAGTATATTGCATGGCATGTTGTAGACGTTCGACTCATATTTTTGGGTGGATTATGAACTTGGGGAATTTCACTTCCCTTCTTTAATACTTTTCAGAATCTATCCATTTATCATGCTTCTTTCACTACAACCATGGCATCTCTTTGGGGCACTTAGAGTAGACCACAGACCCTCCAACAACTTACCCTACCAGGTCTCTCCTGAACACTGACAGTCATTGTGTTCCTGTGCCTTTCAACTTCCATCTGCCTCTAGGATTCACTCCTTTCCCTGTTTTGAGCATTGCTCCAATGAAGACAAAGGCTTTTTAATTCTGTGATCAAACACAGAGATATGTGCCATTGAGTTGACCACTATTCAAGTCAAAACCTGGAGCAGTTTTTTCTGAGACAAAAAGCATGGGAAATGATCAAAGGCTGGGAATTTTTAGTACAAGTAAGTGTTGGTTCATGCATTTAAAAGGCATGGCATTCATAATATCAGAGTGGAAGATGAAATTGCTAATATAGAGATTGCAGTTCAAGTAGGTAGTAACATTTCAGCTTCAAAGGCAGAGGAAACCAGCAACTTGATCACTTCTCTGTCTGACTAAGGAAAATTTTAAAAAGGAGACAGAAAAAGAGACATCTCTGAAGTTGGTTTACAAAAAAGTCAGGAAATTACAAAATTGAATCTACTTTATGATTATCATTATGTAAAAATATGCTACGTAGGTAAAAGATAAAATGGCAAGGCAAAATTGTTTTTTCAGATAAGATTATAGATGATTTTTTTCTTTATTTTATTTTGATTTACATTCTCATTGTAGTTTTGTTGTTTCTGCAATACATAATTTTTCAAGGAACTCTAAATCTTCTGTAGTTTCAAGTTTCTACTGTGTCAATTTCCTTATTGTCATTTTAGTTAATTCCAACAGCAACCCTAAGAGGAAGATGTTGAACAGGTTGAAAAAAAAAAAGACAAACTTGCTGTAAGTCATGTACGTTGAGAGAGGTAGAGCTGGGATTTGAACACTGCTTGATCTGATTCCAAGCTTAGTATTGATCCACTGACCTATCCTACCTTCTTTCAGAATCACTTAACACAGTACCTTCAAAGAATATTTTCAAAATCCCCTGACACTGTTGAAAGTAGCTCTTCTTCTGTTGCTTTATTACAATTAATCAATCAGATATTAATTAAGCATTTACTATATGTCAATGATTGTTCTAGTTTCTGGGAATATAAGGGTGAACACAATGGATCAAGTCCTTAACTATCTAATTGGAGAAGAAAGAAAAAAATTCTAAATTAGCAAATAAGGAAGCTAAGTGGTTACAGTAAGTGGTATGTAGAGAATAAATGTAGGCTTTCTGATAGTGACTAGTTATTGGATCTCAGAAGTTGCTTTATACGTAACATAATGGCAAGACCTCTCTAAGGCGCAAACATTGAAGCTGTGACCCGAATGACAACAGTGATTCCAGTTGTGGGATACAAGTTCACCAATGGCCGATGGTAGGAACCAGCTTGTTCAAGTAAGGCAAAGAAGGCCTGTGTCACCACAGCATAGAAGGTGCAGGTGAGAGATGAGGTTGGAGAAGTAGGAAGTAGCCAGGCCAAGTAGAGATTTTTAAGCCAGAGTAAGGAAAATGGATTTTAGCTTAATGGAAATAGGAAATCATTGGAAGATTTTAAGTGAAGACATAGTATTCTTGCTGCTGTGTGGAAAATGGATTGTAGGGGAGCAACAGTAAAAGGAGACGAGTCAGGAGGCTGTTAGCATATTCCCGGTGAAGAGTTGATGCATAGCTTTGACTGGGGCAGTGGTTCTCAAACTGAAGTGTTCATCACAATCACTGAAGGGCTTGTTAAGCTATAAATTGGTGCCCACCTGTGCCCCTCACACCCAAGTACAAACTGAATCAGCAGATGCTGACACTCCAAGGACCACACTTGGAGAACTAATGGCAAAAACATTAATAGTTGATGACTGTGTTTTAAAACTTCAACTTCCATATGAGACCAAGGGAAGAGATATCTATTTGGTACAGGATCTAAATTTTCTAAACGGTACAACTCTACAGTTGGTTTGTTCAAACACCATAATTGTATGGAACTTTGAATAGGAAGTGAGATATGGTAGGTTGGTATAGGCTCGAGTGAAATAGTGACAAATTCCAGAGTAATTTGGACAGATAATAAAAAATATATTTACAGCTTACCCCTCCCCAGCCCCGAGGATCTGGGGGAAGGTGCGGAAGTGTTGGACATCCTCACCTGGACTGGTGTTGATATTGTCACAAACATTGGGACTGGCGGTATGATGTGCTGAGCCCTCGATCATGGGACATGCCTTATGAAGCTTGTTACTGCAAAAGAGAGGCTAAACTTGCATGTAATTGTGCCTAAGAGTCTCCCCCTGAGTACCTCCTTGTTGCTCACATGTGGCCCTCTCTCTCTCTAACTGAGCCACCTCGACAGATGAACTTGCTGCCCTCCCCCCTACATGGGACCCGACTCCCAGGGGTGTAAATCTCCCTGGCAACGCAGATCATGACTCCTGGGGATGAATGTGGACCCGGCATCTTGGGACTGAGAGTATCTTCCTGACCAAAAGGGGGATGCAAAATGAGAAGAAATAGTTTCAGTGGCTGATAGATTTCAAATGGAGTCAAGAGGTCACTCTGGTGGACATTCTTATGCACTATGTAGATAACACCTCTTAGGTTTTAATGTATTGGAATAGCTAGAAGTAAATACCTGAAACTACCAAACTCCAACCCAGCAGTCTGGACTCCTGAAGACAATTATATAACAATGTAGATTACAAGGGGTGACAGTGTGATTGTGAAGACCTTGTGGATCACACCCCCTTCATCTAGTGTATGGATGAGTAGAAAAACGGGGATAAAAACTAAAGGACAAATGGAGTGGGATGGGGGGATGATTTGGGTGTTCTTTTTTCACTTTTATTTTTTATTCTTGTTCTGGTTCTTTCTGATACAAGGAAAATGTTCAGAGATAGATTGTGGTGATGAACGCATAACTGTGATCATATTGTGGACAGTGGATTGTATACCATGGATGATTGCATGGTGTGTGAATGTATTTCAATAAAACTGAATTTAATTAAAAAAAAACAACAAAAAAACCACATTAATAGTTGAGATAAAAGGCAAAAGATTCGGAATGTATTTTGAAGTTGGGGTGATAGAACTTGCTGACGGATTGAATTAAGGGCATGGAAATAGAGAGCTATGAACACCTAGAATTTTGGGAAAATAGGGGGTTCTTCACAGAGTTGAGGAGAACTCAGGGATGATTTTCAGCAGGGGAGGATTCCAGATTCACTTAATTTAAGGGAAATATTATAAAGACATATTTTATACAGTTATACCGGATTGCATTAAACATAATTTTAGATGATTGATCACAGTGAATCAACCCCTTCACTGAGATGGTGCTGCTGGTGTGGGGAAAATAGCCAGCTTAGGTGGGTCACTTAATTGGACCAGAATAGGGGCTGGAGTAAGAGGGCTGTCGGGGCCAGAGGTGTGAGTCAAGCCTGAAGGAGAATGACTAAACCAAAACTGCGTCAGGAATAAGAATGGAGGATTCTATATGACTGGATTAGCTGGTGTTTTTATCTAGGGTTTACAGACTGCAAGATGCTTTGATGAAGCAGGCCTACTTAGAGGAGGAGTGGCAAGATAGGGCCCTGTTTATTAATAATAACCTGTGATAATAATAACAATTAACCTTTATTGAGCACATACTTTTTGCCAGGCATTACTGAGTACTTGCATGGATTATCTAATTTAACTCTCACAATAACTCTATGAAATAGGTACTGTTATCATCTCACATTTACAGACAAGGAAATGAAGATTGAGCAGACAATTTGCCTAAAGTCATGTGGCTGGAAAATGATAATTCAAACTTGGGTTTTGAATTTTAAAGGGTTTTGCTCTGCACAAGTTAAAAAAAAAACTTTCTTCTTTTCAGAAGAAATAGCTTTTTGTTGCCTTGTCTATAAAATGTTTAGCATCAGACTTTAGACAGGAATATTACCCCCACCCCCAGTTATGACATTGCTTCTATTGACAAATCCAGATCCACGTATATCATTTCAATTCATAGCTCCTGTTCCAGGGATATAATCCATAGACTTGAGGAATGTTTGCATGATCTGCACCTGAAAACAAAACTCTCTATACAGAATTTGCTAGAGTTTATACCACTATTTAAAAAAAAAAGTGTTAATAAGTTAATCATACATATGAAGCTGTTAAATTTCCTTGAGAGAGCTTTTATTTTTCTTTTTTTTCCTTTTGCTTCCCAGATATGGGACAATCTCCATATTCTTGGATGTCAGGCTGTTTATCTACTTCTCCTCCCCTTCCTTCACCTAATATCTTTCCTCTTATCTCCTGTTCCCAGCACCCTCACCTTCCAAAATGATGTTAATGGGAACATAGAAAGAGAACAAAAGATAGCCAAAACATGCAATTTTTTAATGATAAGCATAAGATTATCTTCTGCACGAGCTCCAGATGCCTCCCTGTGCTTATTACAAATCTATCCCCTGGACTTTCACTTCTGGTGGAATCCCTGATGGACTGCTACACAGGCAAGTAGGAGAATTCGACAGGCTTGCTTGGGGGACCTGAGAGATAAGAAAGATATTCTCTTAAGATGTTAAATTTCATGAGATTTTTCTGCCCAGTGAAGCCTTCTAGAGTTGTTCTCTTGATATTTTCCCCAAGTCTCTAAATGAGTTATTCATTTGAAAACTTAAGAAACTGAAGGAGGATGGGAATACTGAGGATCCCCTTAACTGAATATGGGCTCTTTGACGGCAGGGAAATAGCTTTTATTAAAGAAGTAGATTGTTTTGCAGTAATTCGTTATGCTTGGGAACTGTTTAGTGAATACTGTTTTTTTTTTTTTTAATTTTGTAGAAACTGCTTTGCAGCCCATGTGGCCAAGGACACAGATCCACAGTGTATTTTATCCCTCTGCTGGCTGGGGGGCAGCCAAAATTGAATTTAAGGTATTTTCTTTTGGGATTAATCCATTTTTAAAAGTATGTCCTGCAGGTAAGTCTGCTGTGGCATCATCTGATATGCCGTCACCGATAACATTTTTGTTCCCGCAAATGATTAGCTCTACTATAGGGTATGAAGAATAAATAAGAACAAAAGATCATAAAATGAGACCATGTGTTCAAACATGCTATGTATGCCTTGGCGAAGAGTATGCACAGATTAAGACAATTACATCCAGCATATTACAGAATTGGGTCAAAGCTAGCACAAAATGACTCCTATTGGATAGATCAGACAGGACAGCTTAATAGTGGTTTCCTTGAAGTAGGAAGACCATATAATTTATCATCCAAATGGAGACACTTTGGCAAGTGGTAGGGATACTGTCAATAATTAATCAGGTCAAGAGATGTAAACTGGGAGTCTTCCAGGAAACCAGATGTATAGTTATCCTATCAAGAAGCTAATTCACCATTTCCTCTGTAAAATTTCCTTTATCTAATGGCCAGAAAACTCAAAGGTTGAAAATCCTGAACTTGTAGAATATTCTAAAAGCCAGGTCTCTTAAAAGTGCATATTGTTAAAATGACTTATAAAGTCAACATATCAGGGTCTTTATCTTTAGGGCCACAACTACCACATTTTAAGAGTGTTGACTTAGCCATTGAAGCACTGCTTCGGCAACTTTACTCAAATTAAAAGCAGTGCATCCATTAGCATCACTGTGAGGAGTCTTGGCTTCCTGGAGACCCCAGCTCACCTGAATCAGACAGGCCAGTCCTGAAGCCTTTCTGCCTGAATTTTTTTTTTTAATTGATGTAAAATTCACATAGCATAAAATCACTGTTCTAACCATTTTAAAGCATAAAATTCAGCGGCTTTTAGTACATTCATAATGTTGTACAACCATCACCACTATCTAGTTCCAGAACATTTTCATCACCCCAAAAGGAAATCTTGTTTCTATTAAGTAGCCAATCCCCATTCCTGCTTGCCCCCAAACCCTAGTAACCACTAAATGCTTTCTGTGTCTATGGATTTTCCTATTCTGCATATTTCATATAGATGGAATCGTACAGTATGTGGCCTTTTGTGTCCAACTTCTATTCTTTAGCATAATGTTTTCAAGGTTGATCCATTTTGTAGCATGTATGAGTACTTCATTCCTTTTTATTACTGAGTTATATTCCATTATGAATATACCAAATTTTGTCCATCCATTCATCAGTTGATTGGCATTTGGGTTGTTTGTACCTTTTGACTTTTATGACTAGTGCTACTGTAAATATTCATATGCAAGCGTTTGTTTGAATACTTGTTTTGTCATTTCTTTTGGGTATGTATCTAGGAGTGGAATTTCTGGGTCATATGGTAATTCTACATTTTACTTTTTGAGGAACTGTGCAATCAATTTTATAGGCAAGTCATCTTTAAAAGAATTCTTGAGATGATTACCAAAGAGAAGGAGTTGGGGGTGACCTTCATCTATGTATGGGTCCATTTTCTCAAAAAGTTAAGACCCAGTTACTGGAGGTACATGTGGCTACTTATTCCCAAACTAGGCAGATACAAATACCCCCACCACATCATGGATGTATTTATTCAATAAAACTAAGTAGGAAATTTGGCAAGAATTTTTGATTAAGAATTTTCTCTGGGTCCTACCCTTCTTTTGGTGCTACTGAGTCCCTCTTATTTCTGAAGTTTATTTTGAGATCAACCTTCAAAATTTACAAGAGGAGAGGTCACTATGTTCTTTATTTTGTGTTTTGTCAAACACTACTATCCCTCAGAGGCTGATCTTTCAATATCTTAGGAAACTGCTAATATAAAAAGAAACCGTCTTAGAGCATATGTAAGTTGCTTTCTTTCTTTCTCTCCTTAGAAATGTAATTCTTATTTTCATGAAATTGTTTTCATTTCCCCCTGAAATAGTTTATTTACTAGAAATAAACCCCTTTTGCATAGGAACAGAAGAGCCACATGTCTTTGGAATGCTAACAGATAGGAATATGTGATTCTGACTATTTTAGCAATATTATTTCAGATGTTTAAACCAAGGGTTGACTAGCTTCCAAAATTAAATTGGGAATACTGTAATTTGCTTTGGTTTCTTTTGGATGGAGGAGCTAAGAAAAAAGATGTATTCTGGGTTTTCTTGTTTTCAACTAATGAATGGTCATGGAATACTTAGGGGAGTTACCCATGCAATTCCCACCCATTATGATAGATAGTACATTCAGATTGTTTCCCAGCTTTGCAAAAGCTCTGACTCTCTGCTCCTCAAAATATTTGTTCAACAGATTTATTCTTTATTAACAGAAAAAATATTCTATAGATGTGAATCCTTTTGACCTCCTCATATGTGATCATTTCTTTGCCTAATGTAAGATAGCTTTTTCATGCTGGGGTGGGGGTAGGGGGGTGGGGAGGGATATGTACAAAATGTTCAAACATATTAAAAAATAATTTATAATAATGATTATATACAAGGGCCAATTGATTATATTTCCATGTTCCTTCATTCCAGAATATCAGATGAAAATTTTCTCCATTCTCTCCTTTATTAAAAGTATTTTGAATATTTTTTGTCTTTCTATTAATGCAGCATTTATTTTGCTGAACAAATTAACTTCCCATTTATGCTCTCAAGTGCAGTCTTATTTGCTGATTAAATAAGACAATTACAATTTTGTTTTATTAAATTTCAAATGTTCCCTGTGTTATACAACTAGCACAGTCTATAAATAATAATAAAAAGTCAAAATCATAATTAATAAAATGATCAGAGGCAATGACAATGAGAGGAATGAACTAATAAACAAGACTAGTGCAGGTAATGCTTCATGTAAACTGGAATGTGGATCACACTCTAGAAAACCTTGCAAAGATGCTGTAGGTTGGCACTTTCTCAGAAAATCAATTTTTATCATTTCAGAGATCCCGGGTAGGCAAGTTATGTGTGTGTGTGTATACATATAATTTTTCTTCTTTAGGATCAATGATGGAATGCAGATTGTAATGTGTTCAAGTTTTTTTTCCAGTTTTATTCAAACATTATCATTGTAAACCTTGAGGTCTGAACATACTACTTTGGTGTTCGGTGTTGGAAAGTGGATGATTAGCAAAAGAAAATCACCCTGAAGAACCAGACCCTTTTACTGGGAAAGAAATAAAAATATCTGGGAAGAGAGAACAGTAGCAGAGGCATTGCATCTGTTTCATTTTTTTAGGAACTGCATCTCATGGACCCATTCATTAAAATCCCAGTACGCCTAAGCTTGACTTCTGCAAAGCTGCATTTTAACCCTATTAGTTTTGGAGTAGAGAAAATAGGAGAGAGAGAGAAGAAGAAGAGTGTCCTCATTATAGATGCTTCATACTCTACTACATTGGACAATATCTACTATGGGGATTGTAAAATTTCAGGCACAGTGATATATTTTGAACATCTGAAATACTATACACTGAAAACACCACGAAATAAAAATAATCTCTTCACACTCCCAACTGGCTGTTTATCAACTTTTTCCTTTCCCACATTTGTGCATGAAGTGTCCCTTCACAGCCAGAAATCCTGTGGTGTTTTTGGCTCTGATTTGGACAGTAGCTTGCTTATTTTCAGACTTAACGGCAGAAAGCAAAGAAAAATGTAGTCCATTAGCGTGTTACATTATGTAAAGAAAACAAGATTGCTAAATACTGCCATCCAGTATACTTTCCAAGCATTTATTTAAACCTTTCACTTCAAATTAAACATTGACTCAAACAGCCCCCAAATATTAGAGTTGAAAAAAAATTGAGAAGTCTCTGGATGTCTTAGAGGGATTGACCCACTTATTTAAACTTTCTGTAAAACCATCCTGTATTAAGCAACTTCCAAAGGCAAACAACAACAACAACAAAACGTATCTCCAATAGCTACTGCTTATATTGAGTATTGACTTTTCTCTGTTTTTCTTTCCTTTTTTTTAAATCTCCTAAGGGAAGAATGGCATAAAGTTTAATTCTCTCCATAACTGTGTGTGCATGAATGTGTGTGCATGAGTGTGTGTGCTGTGAATTTAACAAGCAATGACAAGAAAAGATGAGTAAAGTGGGGTGCTGAACCAAAATGGTAAGTGATCCAGAAACTTACTTTGAGGTTCATCAGGTACAAATTTCATAATGGATACTGAGTGCAAATAACATTGCTTTTTGTAGATGGGCCTGAAGCAAAATATATGCTATCTGCCTGTGGGCTACAAAAGACAATGATGAGGGCTATTAAAGCAGGTGTTTTTTCCTTAGGCAGGGAAGGCTTCTGTTAATACCCATTTCAGAATCAAAATTCAGTGCTAACTTCCAGGCTAATACTTCCAAGAAAGTGTTTAATTTTGCTCAGAACAATTAATCAAATTATGCAGTCTTAGAGTTAAAAGATATCGTTTCTCCATTTGTGTAAAACCAAACAAGTGATCCTACATTCCAATGCACTAATTATATATAAAGACAGTTATGTATTTATTCTATATGTATGCTTTGGTTTGCTAAAGCTGCTGGAATGCAATATACCAGAAATGGGTTGGCTTTTTACAATGGGGATTTATTAGTTTACAATGTACAGTTCTTAGGCTGTGAAAACGTCCAACTCAAGGCATCAAGAGGACAATACCTAGAATGTAAAGACAGGCTGCCAGGATCTGGGACACCTCTGTCACATAAGAAGGCACGTGGCCAGGTTTCATTGCTTTTAGCTTCTGGCTGCTCTGTCTCTCAGCTTCTCCGGGTGCTTTTCTGAATTTCATCTCAGCTTTTTCTGTGTGTCTTTTATTCACTTATAAAGGATTCCGGTAAAAGGATTAAGACCCACCTTGGGGCAACTCCTCAAATGAAATAACCCAACGAAAAGTTCCCACCTACAATAGATCTATACCCATAGCAATGGATTAAAAGAACATGGGCTTTTCTGGGGTACATAACAGCTTCAAGCCATCACAGTGTATTTATAAGTGCATAGGAAATAGATTAGAAGAATATACTTGTAACTAGCAACAATGCCTACTTCTGTTTGTGTCTGGGTGATATGAGACTAGCTTTCTTTTTAATGTTTAGAATTTAATGTAAATACATTTGTGTGTCATTTGTGAAATTAGAACTTAAAATAATTCTCAAAACAGTAATCTTTTCTGGGCTCTTGCCTTTAACAGAATATCTAAGCTATTCAAGGTGGCCAGTTATTTTTCCTCTCAAACATTGCGGGTGATGGAGAACTTCATTCCCACTCACTTCAGTATTTTCCAAACCCCAGAGTTGCAATTTTTCCTTTATTTCTTAGTCAAATTCTTCATTGGTTTAAATGCATTTCCTTAGTTCTGTTTTCTTAGTTCTGAATACCAGTGAAGAATGCTAGGCAACACTGGGAAACATATCATAAAACAATAGGGAATTGATGAAATTTCTTGGTAATGATAACATTCAGGACAATATGACCATCAGGATTGTAATAACATTGATTCATTTATGGAATAAAGTATAAAAGCAATATTATAAACAATACCACATTTTTTGTACAAAGCCATAAATTGTAAACCCCATAATCCTAATGACTATATTTACAGGTAAAAAATGCAGGACAGATTGAGAGTTGTGCAGTGGTGTGTTCAGCTACAACTGCACACATAGCAATTAACTTCAGCAATGGTATTTTTAAAACAGAAGGGACAGACATCAACAAAATACAGTACTTTTGTACTCAGTATAAAACAATCCCCAGGACTCTGTATGCAAGGAAAGTTACGAAGCTGTTCCCTCACTAGGTTAAACAGAACTGGCTTAAGCCTCCACATGCTAGATTGGCCAGAAGTGCAGTATTGCATACCTGGATGAGCCAACAGTTTCCAGGATTGTCCAAGAACTGGAGGGATTATGTAGTTCAAAAGGAAGCCCTTCCCCAACAGCATTCCCAAGCACAGATGAGCCCTGTGCCAGCTTTGTTCCTTTCATGGCCATGAGTTTACTCTTCATTGACACATTCTGCTACTGTTCAGCTCTGGTCTTCTGTGATCTGCTTGTCTGTGCACCAGGGAACTTTACTGGGACACACCCAAGGGGCCTTTCAAAGGACCGTGACTCCAGTGCCTCAAAGTCAGGCAAAGCTCTCATTCTTCGGTGGGTTCTCAGTGCCCAGGCTTTTTAATCACACAGACATTTCTTATCATTGAAGCCCCCATTGCTGGGCCCAGAGTTACTTCAGTGTCTGCCCATTGAGAGTCCTGCCCTTCCACCAGACAAAGTTATAACATCCGCCTCAGGAATTTACTTTCTGGGCCAAGCTTTGCTTCAGTTTTTTTTAGGGTTCATCTGCTTCTGTTATCTTTACTTCTTACCTGGCATTTCCTCATGCTTATCTGATATCTCTTTCTGCACTCCTGATTCCTGCTTATTTATTTGCTTGCTTTGACTTACTTTTCGGCTCCATGACTACAAGTGTCCTTGTCCAGTATGACATAGACTTCTTTCTAATATTTCTACCATATTAAATAACTGTTTAAACAAGATAAATGTCTTGAATTTCTAGTAATTGAGAATTCCAGGGATTGTGTCCCACAAAACAAGTAATCATTAAGAAGAATGAGATCATGTATTATTTAATTTGCATAAGCAGATTTTTGAAGTTTATTCATATTGGAAAAGGTTTATGTGTAAAAGCACAATTTAAATATCCTCATCTTTTTTAGTTTTAAATATCTGACCATATTAATAGGAAAAAATCCCCTTTATTGCAAGCCCAATTTATATCACTAGCATCACTAGTTACGATATAAAGGTAGCCACCTCATAATATGAGCAGGCTGCCACTACCTTCTTTAGAGAAAAGTACAATTACAATTTAAAATATGTTGGAAAACCAAAGACCATATATGTGGTCTATGTACTCTAACAATTTAACCCTGAAATATTCATATCATTTTAGAAAATTTATGTGATAACCCTACAGTAATTGAACATGTTAAGGAGCAATGGCTTGATATATATTTTGTAGATTACTTCTTCCTAGAAACACCAACACTTATTGAGATTATATTATCATCAGCTTAGACTAGATAATATTTCTACCCATTTGTCTTTAGCTTTGCTTAGCTGGCTGAGGTTTTCCTTGATAGCAATTAGTGTTCTCAGTGCAGAAGGCCTGATAAGGTTGCCACCATCCCTAAGAGTTATATTGTTTAGGTCATTGTTTTTGCTTATAGGTAGTAATCCTCTTGTAAGGCTTAACCACTAATCTAGTCTTCTCTTTATGCAACCTCTTGTTTGTTTTAGCTTTACTCTATATCCAGAATGCTTTATAAATGACACAATATCCTGTGATGCAAATCTTTCTTGGAAAAGCTGCTAAAAACAAGAAATAGGGGAAAATGGCAATTAGTAGTAGGCAATGGCACATATTTTCCTTTACAGAACTTGGCATTATGCTTTTTAGCAGATCTATGATAATGCAGGGCAGCAAGGCTTGCATAGCTATGGTTTAACGTGAAATACATTTGTCGATTTTTTTTTGTCTGAAATCCATTTCACTTCTGACATTTAGAAGACTGCAGCTTTGAAGGATTGTTGTGGACCTTCTGCAAGTATTTTATTTTGCTAATGAACTAAAATCGTTCTTTGTAATTGAAAGATAATGATACTACTTGACTGTAATGACTAAATACCAAGTGATATTTTGCACAACTGAAATTCTACACAATCCTGGCTGTCATATGCCTGCTTTATCTTAATTGTGAAATTACGTTGTATAGCTTCTCTAAATTGTTTAATTACTAAAGAAAAAAATTGGACAAAATGAGCAGGGGGAAGGATGCTGGACTGTGGGGTTTGCAGACTTGAGCTCTAAACTGAAGTCTTTGCAAAACCTTGGGAAAGTCATTTAATTTTCTTAGGATTCAGTTTTTCACCTATAGACCTGATAGAACAAGGTTATTTAAGGTTTCTTCTGGTCATTCTAGCTCTATAAATCTGAATCTCACTAAGGTGATTTTTCATAGTAAAAAATCTAAACAAAGCTGATTTGTGAAATATTTGACAAGCATTAACAGGAGTGAACATATTTTAGACGTTCTGTGTTCCCCACATAACTTACACATCTTTAAATTTGAAAAACTGTGTAATCAGTTACTCTAAACTGGTTTTATACTTCTTGAAGTAAAGATGGATAGAGAATGCTCTAACCTGTAATTTCACAGGGCATGTTGTACTTTATAAACTCGGTAACAGACAGTGGGTTGGGTTAGAGATCTGGATCCTCTTTGGTTGTGTATAGTCTGGATGATATTTTCCTAGACTTATCCTTGGTACCGGATCACGAATCTTATTGAGATTTTTTTTTTTCTTGAGGGTAGGAAAAAAGAGAGATACAGAAAAGCAAAACTGCCTGCAATATCAGAGCACCTGCTTTATTAAATCTTCCCCAGGGAGGTTCATTATGAAGCTCTGAAATATAAGATCTTACCATAAATGACACACAGAAACCTGTATTCTCTTCATTTGTAATATGCATACTATATCAATTTCTTTCTAAAATCAAATTTTCTGATTGGCTCACACACAAAAAAGTCTTTGTAGAATTTTGTGGGTAGATGCAGCATATTGAATTGTACAGAGAAGGTTCACACAGTTATTAATAAAGATTCCTTCATGAGACAAAATGTATTCGTTCTCATCCCTTTGAATTTCTAGAATCTGTTTAAGATAACTGTCTTAAAAATATCAGAGAGAAGATTTTAGAAACAGATAAAACAGACTTAATATAACAGAAAATATCTAGCTTTTAAAAACTTAGTGATAAAAATAGTAAATGTGCATATATTTTGAAATGAAAGGTATAAATAAAACTCATTTGTAGACTATATAACCTGAATTAATAAAGACCATTTATCTGCCTTAGTATTCACATGAGGCTAGCTTTTAGCCATTTACATTAAAATACTTTTTGCCAACTGATCTCTAATTTACAGTATTTGGTCACACTTAATAATGATGTTGTTTTAAAGGACAGAATTCAGTTTTTTTTTTTTTAAGTAGTTATTCTATTGTCCTGTAGAGAAGAATCATATTCATATAGGCTATCTTCCTGAATAAATTCCATGTTTGCCACTGAATGATATTTTGTATAATGATGATCGAAACACTAATAATTCAGTTTAATTTAGAGCCCAATGAAACTTTTACTGTGATCAGAATTTTCAAGGCTTTCAAGGGTTGTGATAATTTATATAAATTTATTTTATTCAAACCTGAAGAAGAAATGAAAAAGGAAAGCACCTAGAGTGGGAAAGATTTTGGGATTAGGGATCTATTGAGAGAGAGAGAGAAAGAGAGAGAGAGAGAGATTGTTTGGCTCTTTTACCCAGGGTATGGTTTAATATTGCTTTTTACTTTGAGTATTAGATAGGTTGGGATGGGGACCATACTCTTTTCAGGGTTTAGGATCCCTTAATGCCTCAATATGGCTCTGGGTGCTTTGCTACCACCCTCCCCCCACCCCCTTCTAGAATATTCACAATATAGGCACTACACCAACCTTGTATTAAAGAAAAGATAGCAAAGTAAAGTGGAAAATAGAAGTATTAACTTAAGTTTACTTTGCTCATTATGCTGAGGAAAGTTATTAGAAATAGGATAACAGCAGTTTACAAATGTCTAGACCAGTAGAACTTGTTAGAAATACAAATTCTCGCCCCCCACCCCCAGACATACTGAATTAGAAATTCTGGGAGTGGGCCCAGTAGCATGAGTTTTAACAAACTCTATAGGTGGTTCTCCTGTATGCTAAAGTTTGAAAAGAGATATTTAGAGACCTGGGTTGTTGTCTCAGCCCTGCCACTTAATAGCTATTTAGAACTTGGTAAATTTCCTGAAATTTTATGAGCCTCTGGTTCGCAATATAAAATGAGGAATGATCAACAATGCCCCTTCTAGCTCAAACATTCTGTGAGTCTGGGATTCTAATAACTTGTCGAAGCAGAATTCATTAGGGAAAAGGAAAGCCTAGACATTCAGCTATGGTGACAAATCTGATATTGCTCAGTTACATGCTACTTCCATATGTTTAATGTACAGCGATCCTTCTCAATCCTCATTAGCTCTGTATCTTTCTTGTAGCAGTTACTGGAAAATAAAATGGGCCTGTTAAATAACTCAAGACCAATTCAATTGCAAGTAAATAGAATGGATTGCAATAGTCTTACTTTTAATTGTTGAAGATGACACCAAGCATCAGTGATATTATAAAATGTAATCGAAAAGTACAGTAGAATGCCATCTCCCCAAGTTCACCATAAACGCTGTGCTCAGAAAGTATTCAAGTCTATAAGCAATAATAGGATGACATAACCCCCCTTTCTGCATTATATAATTTATCTAAAGATTAAAAAGAGATAAACATAATTTTGGCATAAGGATCTGCTAAAGTGCACTTCTCGAAGTCTGATGGAGATTAATAAGTCGGCCAAATGGCCAAAGGGTAAATCTTTTACTTTTGGATTTTCTATTCTCCTAAAAACAACTTTCAAATGGTGACTTACTTTTCAATTCACTCAGAGGTATGTTACATGGTTTGGTATGCTGTATCTATTACTTAAAGATGCTGTATGTATAGCTTTATAAATATTAGCTATGAATGTGAGTATTTATATGATATAAATGGGGATCTAATTCTTCTCTAAGAGGCTTTGAACTCTGGGTACTGAGAAGTGCAGGTGTTGACATTTTGTATATTTTGGTTATGTCAATGCCACATTGTAAAATTAACCTTCTTCATTCTATTATTCAGCTGATCGGAATCATTATTTATATATATGTGACGTCAATTTTTAAAGGGACAGCAGTGATACATCTGCTTTGACTGACTTGAAATAATTGGACAGAAGAGTCCTTATGTTAAAGAGAAAGATTAGCCCATCAGACAAAATATGATCAGACTTTCCTTGTTCAGGTGTGTTTGTATTCTCATTCAACCAAGTTGAATACAATATAACATACCCACTTGGTTGCTTTGTTTAAAAGGCTCTATTTATATGCTTACTTTTATCTTTACACAATAGAATGCTATTTTAAAGCTTGTATATAGTATCACGCAAGCAGCATGAATATTAAAGTTTTGATTGTTTTATTGTTTATATTCTTGGTATACATAAATCAAGCGGCTACATAAAGATACTTGTAAATGAGGTCTTGGTGAACCTTCATGCAAAACTATAAAAGACCAACTTCAGTTAAGGGTGACTCCTCTGCATTTTGTAGAAAGTTATCAAACACTCTTATTTGCAATCAATGATATCAAATTATTTTCTTTTGGCTTTAGGCAGACACTGAAATTCTTTGCATCAAAACCTGTTGTTAAAAATATAAAAGACAATAAATTGCTGGGTTTTCTCTGAGAATGGCAATGCTGTTTTTCCAGAAGGGGGAGCTCTCAGTCCGCAAGCAGCAGAGCAAAGCAGACAGTCTAGTATCATTTCTGCTGCTTGGAAATTGTCTGACAGGAAAATATCAACACAAACCATGCGATTTGCCGCTGGAGCACGCTGGACCTCATCTGCTTAAAAAGATGCACGGATATAGTCATCACAGTTCATAATTTAATAAACTGCTAAAAAACCCACACATTTTCATTTTAGCGACTTTGGTCTCACAACTAAATTCACATTGCTACAAAGACATTTGAATTTTGCACTAATATGTCATGAGCACTGCACCCATTGCAAATTAATGAGTTTCTGAATAGCACTGAGCATTTGTCATTTGAATTTATGCTAATGCAGTGAGGTCTCCTGGTGATGCTGATAGTCCATAGCAGCTGCTCGAACCACAGAATATACCGACACTTCCCCTCTACTTTATATTGCTACCTCTTTTCTTGGCTTTTCTGGCTTGTCACTTAGGCGGCAATCCTGGAGCTGGTTATTGATAGGGCTGCTAATTATCTTTGACTTTACACTGTTGGCCTGACCCTCAACACTGAGCAGAAGTAATGGATCAGTGTTGAGAGAATTATGTACATCACAGAGTGACAGCCTCAGACCAGGAGGTCAGTAGGAGTTCATTGAGAACCAATGGTATTTACAAAGAATGTTGGTATGGAAATTGATAATATTTTTCAATGGTATTACGTAAATTATATCAATAAGTCAATCTAAGAAAGCAACTGTAGTTTTTGCAAACATCATGAACGGCATTTGTATGTGTGGCAAATAGGAGCATTCCATTTAGTTTTTCCCTTTTATAGTCATATTGCAAGCTAAGAAAATGGTCATGGAAATACTTCTGGGTTATCAGGGCATCTGAGTCTTCGTTATGGCTGCATAAACTGCCTGTTGGTCAAAGCGATTTGGTGACACAGTTGAATCTAGTTGTGGGATTGTTGACATGGGTGTGTGTGTGTGTGCGTGTGTGTGTGTAGGGAGGGAGATGGACAAGTAACCATCTTCATGGGGCACAAATCAGTGACAAAGGTCATTGACAAAGGTTCCCAGTATCTGAGATTATTTACTTTACCCAAGCTTTAATTACAAAATTAAAAAATATTTTTAGACTAGTGCTTTCATTTGTCCTGCTTTTAGAGCTAAGAGTGGAAGTATGTATGGTGTTGAGGAATAACATGGAAAAATTAAGCAGAAAATCAAAAGCTAAAAGACAAAAGCATAGATCTAGAGTATGTACCTTTAGAAAATTGTTTCTGATTTTTAGAAGTGTTCCTTTATTCCTGGGGCCAAAGGAAAGCATGCATTTTTTTTTTCTCAATTCATGAAAAGAAATTTTAAAGGGAAAAAAACCCAAATACACACCCTGTTTAAAATGTAGCATTGTTAGCATTCATTTCCTAGATTGTAAATAAAGCTGAGACTAGTAAGAGTCAATTCCTGAATTAACTCAAAGGGAAAATAACCTTCCAAGACATATATGTATAATTGTTCATTAAGTGATGTCAGGAAGTACAGAGCATAGAAGTAAAAGTAACCTATTAATCTCAAATAGTGCCCAAGAGCAAGAAGGCTTCTTTCGGAACAATGAAACTCATAAAAGGAAGAGGATTTGTATCCTGACTCCATAGCCTAGTAAGCTGCTCAGAGCAGAAGCCCCAGGAAATGCGGAACATTTCTCTCTCTGGCCATTGGCATCAATCTAAGGGTTAAAGGGCCACTGCAGAGAAAGAAACTTGAGTGCAAAGGCAGCGAATAGATTCTTTACTACAGCTCCTCCAGCTTCCATCAAGGAGGGGAGACGTTTTCACTCTTCTTGGAAAAACTTTGAAATGTAAACTGTTTCGATTGATGGCTCCTTCTGGCCCTGGCAACTCTTTTTGGTAGCTGGTGCTCTTTCTGTAATACTTGTTAAAAACGTCTCCGTAGCAAAGATGTTGTTTTTTATGTGATTTTTTTTTTTTTTTAAGTCAGCGCATGTGTGAGTACAGACAGGCTCTCATCTTGCACGGCGGAGACTGGCAGGTGAACACCTACTCCTGTTGCCCTTATTCATTTGCAATACTTTATAAGATTAGTCTCTTTGAAAGCTGTTTTCAGTCTAAACTGTCAATCCTCTTCGAATGTGGTCCCTCCCACTGGGAATGACTTCTTAGAACTTCTGAGAATGCTGTGGCCTGAAAGTCCCTTTCCTAGCCCGGAGACGCTTCCATGTGTGGCTGATAGCCTGCCCCTAAACCTTCCACTACAAGGCTGCCTGGGGGAAGCTTTGAAGAATGGGCCTCGGTATCTAAACTATCATATGTTTCAGAGCAGCCTTTAAACTACATACACAACTTCCACCACCACCCACATGACTTTAATCTTTTTATCTTGTGATAGAAATTCCATATTTAGTCAATCATCCATGAAATGACTGTGCATATGTGATTTTTTTTTTTTTTTTACATTCTTGTAACATTCCAAAACCACATCTATGGGCAAAGAATTCAAGTGGTGATATTGATCAATCTGCTTAAATCAAAGGATTTAGACAGTGAAATTAGTCAAACTGCATAAACCAGTCTGAAAAATACCCATTTTTATCCGACTATTAACTGCTTATATTGATCTAATGAACTTAAAATGAATAAATTATTTCTTTAACCTGTGCTATGTAGACTCAGGTTCATGAATTGCATATTCTTATTTGTTGGAGACGTATGTTTCTTTTTCTGATTATATTGCATCACTGTGGTATTCTTTTCTGTTTTGTGGGTGTTGCATTTCTGTAGGATTGTATTCCCTTGAATGCACCATAAAGAGGAAAATTCTGTGGTGATCTGTTTCCAAGTGGAGCCCCCACCAACTCCTGCCCCCGTGTTTTGTCACTCTGAGTTCTTCTACTTGCCAGCTACTCCACCAACCAAAAGTACATTCTGAGGCCATGAGGCTGCAAATCAATAGAGATTTTTGACTTGTCAAGTGTCAAGTCACGCTCTGATTAAGTGTTTGATCTTAAGGGCAAGGAGCCATGCTGACTGTAGTCCTTTTCAGCCAAGTGGCTGCTCAGGTGCTCAGAGGTACTTCTTTGCCTTCACCCCTTCTTTAATATATATATTAAGTTTAGATTGAAATTGTTATCTTAGTCTATTATTTTTAGCTTCTACATTAAACAAGAAACACTTGTGTAAAAGCATCAAACACATTTTTCAATCATTTACTGAAATACAGGTAAATTTAATCCACCTAAATCAGTATGAAACATTTAATGTCCTTTTTTTGCTTTAACATTTTAAGTAATGACTGATTCTCTTTCATCTCAGCCTCAAGTATGTATGTACTTGGTGTATTATGATTTTTATGCAGTATGTATAAGCCCTATGCCAAGACCCCTGTCTTTAAACACTTATAATCTAGTATGAAAACATTAGAAACAATATAAACAATGTAATATAAGCATAAATATACAAAGAATAACAAATATAAAATTAATTCTTTTATAATAAAGTGAAAAATACTAGGTAGTATTTACCTTTCAGAACAATGTTCTTGATTTCTTACACATAATTTTTATATTCTTTGTTTTTCAGAATATGTGAAAAGAATTCCAATTAGAAACTGAAAGATGGAATGGTTTGCCAAGTCATTGCTTAAATTGTTTCTGTTTTCCTACCTTCTATTTTTTCCCTCTTCTTGGTCTTGTCAGGGACTGAGAGCAACACTGAGTGAGACCCTACCTCTGTTGCCACAAACAATATTTGGGTCAAGTAGAAACCAAACAAATGATGAGACCTCTCTGTAGACCAAGGTGGAAGTCCTGGTATCTCTAGCGTTTTTCAAAAAAGATTCAGTTTTTACTAAATACCTGCCCTGATAAAGCTTTCATTCTTTAATACAATGGGCTTAAGTTTATAGAAGAGAATTATGGCAAATCACTGTCAGGGAGGCCTTGACAATCTCATTTGTAAAAATTTGTAAAAAATTAGATGATCTCTAAGAACCCTTCTAAAATAAAAATTCTTTTCTTTATGCTTCTGAATGATAGTGTCATGGGCTTCCAATTTTGATTACTTTGGGGCCCTGGAGCCTAAGGTATAGGGGAAAAAAAAGAAACTCCCTAAAAGCATTTAAATTAAAATATGTGTTGAATTTGATTAAAAAATAGTGGAAAGAAAAAAAAAATCAATTCAACCTGGCAAGATTTTTATATATAACTGAGAAAATGCCAATGAGAGAGGGATAGAAAGAGAGCAAATGAGAAATGTCTTAGGGAATGGAGTACAGTGGAGGCACGAAAGGAACTTGTGTATATAAATTACTTACCTTAAGAGTTTTGATGAATCTCTCTTATCATCTTCCAACTTCTTTAGCCAGGTTCTCTTTTACTGAACCACTGGCATTTCTGCTTCTTTTTGCTACAGACACTGGGATATGAAAATTAAAAAGAGTTTTGAACCCCAAAGGTACAGAAAGAGTATGTACCATCTCAATTATGTGTAGACTATATGGAGCAAGGAGAAAGGATATTTTTAAGACTTTGCACTTACAAATGCACCTACAAGAGAGAAATGATTGAAGTGAGGAAATTTGAGGCTATCATCTATTTATTTAAGGTTGCTTGAGAGAAGTTTTAAAATCATAAATGAGAAAGGAAAACATTAAAATGCTGAGAATATTTGAACAATGTCTGTGTAATGTAATGAGAGGGCATTTGTGGGGCTTGGTCAGATTCATGTGGGCACATTGGAAAAAATTGTTATTCTTTTTTTTAATTTTTTATTAGCCTAGAAACAGAATGTGAATTAAAGCCCTTTAACGAAAACAGCTAATCCTGAAAATGTGATCCATCATCTTTTTTGCTTAGGTGACTGGCAAGCTTCAAATTCACAAGCCTGCAAAGCCCATATCCCCTCCCTCTTTGTGACCCCTGTAGGGCCCAATTTACAGCTATGGTCACCGCAGGCAAGCAGGAAGTACTTGCCAAGTGATTTATTTTGCTAAAATATGATAATCGGCTTAGTAGGACTTGGTAGCTTAAAAAATCATAAGTGGTATTGAAAAGATGTCTACATTTCTGCATCTTTTTTAAAAAAAAAAACGCTTTCAGAAATCTTATCTGGCACTATGAAAAACTCTACAGAAGATTCTTCTCCTTCCTCCTCCCACTCCCCAATTTAAATCAACTAATTAAGAAAGACTGTAACTAGAAGGGAATGATTAACTCATTAACGTAATCATTGTCTTACTTGTGAATATGGACTTGTACCAGAGGTAAGAGGTTAATGAATCCAAATACATTGTCAAAACTGCCTATGGTTTTCAAGGAGGAGGATTTTATGTTCTATGGTTTGTATGCTTAAAAGGCAGAACTTGGCTCTGATGAAGTTTGATATAAGGAAAAGCTACTGAAATTGTGCAGCAAAAAACAAAAAGCTAAAACAAAAATCCCAAATTTCTCCTCATCATTGTTACCAACATCACTGCTACCTTCCAGACTGCTGTGACCAATACTACCATCACCTTTGTATAGATTTTTCTTTTTCATCTGGGTAGCTGAAGAATTGACTTGCATGGGCATAGGCTGTCCACATATAGGGATGTTTGATTTCCTTAGAATTTAGTCCCTGGCTGTCATTTCTTTTCACTATAAATGCTCTCAAGTGATTTTATCTGTCTACTCTACGCTAAAATTTTTTTTAAAAAAATATGTCTCCAGTCTAGTTCTCTCTGAGCCCATTACCCCATTACCCACTCAAACATCCATCAAATAAAGCAAATGCTGTAGTAGATGCAAAGGTTCTAGTGGACAGTGGAACAAGCACAGCCCTGGCACTGGCAGCCTTTACACCCTGGAGAGATGCATTCAACCAGTTGTGTCACAAAGAAGCGTCTAATTATGAATTGTGTTTGGAATTCAGTAAAGCATAGGAGATGATAAAAGATTATCCCCTCTCATGATAGGTCTGTGCTTCTTTAGATCAGGAAGTAGTAATTATGTTGGAACCTGAAGGATGAACAGGAGTAGCTGGGGGGAGAGAATTCCAGGCAAAAAAAAAACAAAAAAACAAACCAAACCAAACCAAAACAAAAAACAGCGCATGCAAGTTGTCCTGAGGTATGAAAGAGATTGGCACTCTGAAGAAACTAAGAGAAGACACTTGTGGCTGCAGGATAGTGAGAAAGAGAGGGTGATATAAGATGAGACTGGAAAGGAAGACAGAAGACCATGCAGAGACTTTGTAGGCCAAAGAATTTAGGATTTTATTTTAAGAAATAAAAAAAAAAAAGTTTTTAAGAAGGGGGGCATGATCAAACTTTTGTTTTAAAAAGATCATTGTGGTTATTTGTGGAAAATATACTGGAAGAGGGTATGTAGTGGACACATGAGAGCAGTTGGCTAGCTGAGGTGGGATGGTGTCTCAGAACTGAAGGTGGAAATGGAGAGAAGGACGTGGATTCAAGACATAATTTGGAGGTAGAATCGATAGGTCATATGCCTATTGAATAATGTGGAGTAGGGAGGAATTTGGGAGATAGTCTCATTTGTCAAAGAATTACCTCTCTTTTAATTACCCACAAAATCATGGGGTAATTCCTTTCTTGGATGAGGAGTGCTGTGCAGGCCACCATGTGGTACAACTCCAGAGGGACCACCACAGCGTTCCATATGCTTGGGGTCCCCTGGAGTCATGCAAGGTTATAAATACCCCTGGGGCTGTGGAATATTGAATATGCTTTAGTGCCTGTGAAGATTTTAAAGTAAGGTTCTATTTGCATTGAGGGCAGGCTGAAGGAGCTGATAAGGACTGGAAAAGTTACCCTGGTATAGGGTTATGCCAGTCACTAGGAAGGGGACAACTTTTGCTAGTTGGTCTACCTGAAGAAGGGAGCATTTAGTAATTCATCTGATAAAAGTGTTGCTGTTGTACAACTGGTATACCTAAAGGAGCAATCTTTTTTCTAATTATGTATTAGCAGAAGCCCTGTTTCCATTAGTTAGATATCATACGTGTACCACAAACTAAACTCTATAAACTGCACAAAATGATGATAGGACATTAGCAAAAATGTTTGTAAGCTGGAGATCACATGGATATCAGAGGAAAATTACTGTGTACTAAAAAGGAGCCATTTGTCAAGGCAGGAGGTCTGGAGTCCAAAGCTTCAGTTCTCACTTTCATGTCCCAGTTATACTTGTTTGAGTAGGTAAAATCTTTGAGCAAGCTATCCCTACATGATGCATCATCATGGACTGCTTTCATCTTGGAATTCTGGGTCAGATATCCTAGGGTACACTCATCTGTTCACAAGTTCTGATCATTCTTAACACCTGTAAGAAGCTACTTCCTGTGCTAACAAGAAACAAGCCAGTAAGAAAGTATGCTCTCTGTCCCCTTTCTCTTTTGTTCCTCTCCCGCCCCTTTCCGTTTTGTTCTTTAAGTCTAAAAGAGCTGAAAATTTGGACATACAAACGCTGTTATTTCTACTCTTTTGATTTCTAAACTTGATTGGCCCCTGAGTGAAAAACTAGGGATCTTGATTAAATTTTTGAAATTCAAAGTAATTAAATTCTTCACGTTTAGGTCCCAACAATACAAAGTAGAATAGAATGTCTATTTCATCCATACTTGTTCCACAATCTGTCTTAACCTTTACGGTAGATGCATCACCATTCCTGAAACCCAGTTGACCAAGCTGACCCAAACTGACCAAGCCAAATGTCCCAGTGAGCTGGACATTTTTATGTTTCTACTCTCCTGCTCTCTCTCCTCATCCTAACCTGGTCCCTAAGACCTGTCTCTTGTATCCATCTTCTTTCTTCCATGTCTACTGCCCAATTAAGGTAAAGTTAGAATAATCTTTCTTAAATGCACATTTGATCACTTTATTCCTCTGCTAAAAATCCTTCAGTGACTTTTTATTATCTTGAAGAACGAACTTCAAACCAAGTCTGACCAAGTCAGACAAAGTCTTTAATAACAACTGATGCCTACCACCTACCTGTTTGCCTGTTACCATGTCCCACTATTCCCATTTCAACGATACTGAAATGTAGATTCTCATATACTTCCTAATCTTACATGCTTCTGTGAGTTCAAATTCTGTTTTTTCTTTCTGGCTCCCCCCTTCACCCCAATCTTTTGACTGACTCCATTCTGTTCCTTGAAATTCAGATCAAACATTACCAATGTTGGGATGCCCTCCAATAATCCCTATCCCTAGTTAAGTCATCTACTTCCCAGGTGGAGGTAGAGACTTTCTCTTGGACCTTGTGCTTGCCTCCACCATAGGATTTTACTGTATTGTAACATTGGCTTCTTTTTACTTTTCTTTGTGTAGCTCAGACATATGGTTTAGTAGTTAAGAATGTGGACTTTAGAGTTATGTAGACCTACTAAATGAATGTGTTACCAGAGAGAGTTTTGGTTTCTGATGGGTAATTGATTAAATAAGATAATACAAGTAAAACATGTAACTCACAGTACACTAGTGATAAATGTTTGTGGTTATTATTGCTATCAATAGTAGTATCGTTTAGCTGTAGTTTCTATCATGGTGCTTCTTACTTAGTAGGTACTTAATAAAATGCTGACCAAATAAACCTAAACCAAGGAAAATTGGGTTGTAATATCCTGAGGATAACTTGAATTTCTTATAAGAGAACTATCTGAACTTCAGAGCAGTTTAGACACCCAACTGATTTCACATTGTATTGTCAAACACATGAATATGGGATACCCTAGATTCCATAACTACCACTTGATTTGCAGGGCCAGAAAACAAATACTGTAAATTTTCATCTACCTTACATTGTTGGTATTACCTAGAAAATTTTAGTGCAACATGTAATTATGAACGAATGATAAAAAACAAACTTCTGGGAGGCATTTGGTATAAGATGTGTCCACTAGATCAAAGGTTCCATAATATGAATCCCCAAACATATAGTCCTTATGTGGAGTTTGCTGTTTATTTTCCTGTGTGAATCACCTGATATGTTGAGGTTTGCAAACTTTCTTTTTCCTTTGACTCTATGTGTGGAATTAATGGTTATTTGCATACCTAATTAAATAGGATTGTATTTAGGACAGAATGCTTTCTTATCTGTAGGTGTTATTAGCAATAATCAGTTTAACTAAGTCTTGGTTATACACATCAATATATACCAATATATTTTGGGTTAGAGGCATGAACAACCCTTTAAATGTTTCTATTATTCAAAATGGTAATGTGATTTGATGTTATCACTTGCATATTAAGTATAAATATTTGAACAGAGTTTGGGTTAAACAATAAAACTACATTGTAAACCACAGGTAGGACAGGAAGGAGATGTCTAAAGATCCATTCCCTGTTATTTAGATTTGGCAAATAGAATGTGAGGGTTGAAAGGGATCTAGAGATCGTCTTTTACCCTCAGTTGAACTTTTTAAATCCAACTTTCCATGTAATGTACGATCCTCTCTGAGCCCTACCTGGTAAGTTGTTACCTAGTGTCTTTTTGGTCATTTCCAATTTGGAGACCTCCAGCTCATGAAACTTCAAATACCTCTACTGAGTGGTTAAACTTTTGAGTACAACACTACTTTCCTGTGACTTCCATCTATTTGTCTTAATTCTTTTCTCTGAATGTATTCAGAGTATTAATTTTTCTTGATAACATGTCACTTAAAAGATGGATATTTTATAGGGTAGTGTGCTGGTTTGGATATATTGTTTCCCTCCAAAAGACTTGTTTTAATCCAATCATGTGTGATATTTGGGTTAGGTTGTTTCCATGGAGATGTGATGCGATCAGTTCTGATTAGATTTTTCCATGGATGTTTGGCCCCACCCATTCAGTGTGGGTCTTGATTAGTTTACTGGAGTCCATTAAAAAGAGCCAAACAGGCCCAGATGCTTGCTGGCGCTGACGCTTAGACATACTTGGAGATGCAGGCAGAAGAACAGCTAAGAGACAAAGCCCAGAGTTTGCCCCAGGATATGCTAAGACAGGACCCCCAGGCACTTAGAGAGAAACAACCTGGGTGAAAGAACCAAGAACGTGCTGCAGCTGAGAGAGACATTTTGGAAATGGCTGTTGAAAGCAGACTTTTGCTGATGCTTTGGAGATACTAGCTCAGAGTTTGCCCCAAGAAGCTAAGCCCAGAGACATTTTGGACATTGCCATTTTGAAATGCCACCTAGGACCAAGCAGATGCTAGCCATGTGCCTTCTGAGCTAACAGAAGTTTTCTGGATGCCAATGGCCTTTCTCCAGTGAAGGTATACTCATGCTTATGTCTTGGTTTGGACACTTTTATGGCTATAGCACGGTAAATTTGGAACCAAATAAAACCCCTTTTTAAGAGCCAATGCACTTCTGCTATTTTGCATAATGGTAGCATTACAAACCGGAAAAGGTAGTATATGGAATTTCTGGAACTTCTAACATAAAAATTAGGATTTCTATGATGGGAGAAATATTAGGCTATTCTAAAAGTTTAAATTATAATTCTTTTTTGAGAGACATGTTCTTTGATGCAATCTTGTAGGAGCAGATGTGTTAGTGTTGATTAGATTGGAATTCTTTGATTGAGTGTTTCCATGGAGATGTGACTCAATCAACTGTGAGTGAAACGTTTGATTGGATAATTTCCATGGAGTTGTTACCCCACCCATTCAGGGTGGGTGTTAATTGGATCAGGAGTCACATAAAGAAATTCACAGACAGAAGGACCTCAGAGCAACTGAGAGTGACATTTTGAAGAGGAGCTGCAGCTAAGAGAGGACAAAATGCCTCAAGAGCAACATTTTGAAGAACACCATTTTTAAACATAACCTGGGAGCAAGCAGATGCCAGCCACGTGCCTTCCCAGCTAACAGAGTTTTTCTGGATGCCATTGGCCATCCTCTAGTGAAGGTACTCAATTGTTGATGCCTTACCTTGGACACTTTATGGCCTTAAGACTGTAACTGTGTAACCAAATAAACCCCCTTTATAAAAGCCAATCCATTTCTGGTATTCTGCATAACAGTAGAGTTAGCAAACTGGAACACTCCTCTTAAAATTTTGAAAGAGTTTGAGCAGGATTGGTATTAATTCTTCTTGGTAGAATTCACCTGTGAGGCCATCTGGTCCTGGATTTTTGTTTGATGGAAGGTTTTTGATGTCTGATTCAATCTCTTTACTTGCAATTGGTCTGTTGAGGTCTTCTATTTCTTCTAAAGTTAGTGTAGTTAGTTTGTGTGTTCCTAGGAATATGTCCATTTCATCTAGGTTGTCTAATTTGCTGGCATACAGTTATTCATAGTATCCATTTATGATCCTTTTTATTTCTTTGGGTTCAGTAGTAATGCCCCCTCATATCTGATTTTATTTATTTCCATATTCTGTCTTTTTTTTTTGTCAGTCTAGCTAAGGATTTTTCAATTTTATTGGTTCTCTGAAAGAACCAACTTTTGCTATTGTTAATTCTCTCTACTGTTGATTTTATTCTCAATTTCATTTATTTGTTCTCTAATCTTCATTATTTATTTTCCTTTGCTTGCTTTGAGATGAGTTTGCTGTTCTTTTTCTAGTTCCTCCAGGCTTGCAGTTAGGTTGTTGATTTTACCTCTTTCTTCTTTTTTAATGTATGTGTTTTAGAGCTATAAATTTTCCTCTCAGCACTGCCTTTGCTGCATCCCACAATTTTGACATGTTGTGTTCTCATTTTCATTCATCTCAAGATATTTACTGATTTCTCTTGCAATTTCTTCTTTAACCCACTGATTGTTTTATAGTGTGCTGTTTAACCTCCATATATTTGTGAATATTCCAGTTCTCCACCTGTTATTGATTTCCAGCTTCATTCCATTATGGACAGAGAAAGTGCTTTGCATAATTCCAATCTTTTAAAATCTATTGAGACCTATTTTATACCAAACATGTTGTCTATCCTGGAGAATGATCCATGGGTGTTTTTGAAGAATGTATATCATGCTGTTTAGGAGTGCAATGTTTTGTATATATCTGTTAGACATAGTTCATATATCATATTATCCAAGTTCTCTGTTTCCTTATTGATCCTCTATCTAGATGTTCTATCTATTGATGAGAGTGATGTATTGAAGTCTCCACCTATTATTGTAGTGACATCTATTTCACTTTTCAGTGTTGTCAGTGTTTGCCTCATGTATTTTGGGGCATCCTGGTTAGGAGCATATATATTTATGATTCTTATTTCTTCTTGGTAGCTTGCTCCTTTTATTAATATATAATGTACCTCTTTGTCTCTTATAGCAGTTTTACATTTAAAGTCTATTTTGTCTGATATTAGTATAGCTACCCCAGCTATTTCTTGGTTACTATTTGCATGGAATATCTTTTTATAATCTTTCACTTTCAACTTATTTGTGTCCTTGGGTCTAAGGTAGGTACTTATAGACAGCATATAGATGGATCATACCTTTTTATACATTTTGCCAATCTGTGTCTTTTGAATGGGGAGTTTTATCCATTAACAAAAATGCTAGTACTGTAAAGGCAACACTTACTTCAATCGTATTATCCTTTGTTTTTTTTTTATATCATATCTTATTTTTGCCTTTCTTTTTACCCTTTTAGTTACCCTTACTGATAATCTTCATTTCTACACTCTTGTCCAAGCCTCTCATTCTCCTGTCTTTTCCTTTTAGCCTGCAGAACTCCCTTTAGTATTTCTTGTAGGGTCTCTTGTTAATGAACTCTCTCAGTTCCTGTTTATCTGTGAATATTTTAAGCTCTCCCTCATTTTTGAAGGATAATTTTGCTGGATAAAGAAGTTTTGGCTGGCAGTTTTTCTCCTTCAGCACCTTAAATATATCACACCATTGTCTTCCCACCTCCATGATTACTGATGAGAAATCAGCACTTAGTCTTATTGCAGTTCTACTGTATGTGATGAAGTGCTTTTCTCTTGACATTTTCAGGATTCTCTCTTTATCTTTGGAATTTAACATTCTGATTAGTTGTGTTTCAGAGTAGGTCTTCTAGGATTTTTTGTTTTTGTAGTATGTTGTTCTTTTGGACATGGATATTTATGTCTTTCATAAGATTTGGGAAATTTTGGGCCATTATTTCCTCAAATATTCTTTCTGCCCCTGTTCTCTTCTCTTCTCCTTCTGGAACACCCATTACAAACATATTTGTGCACTTCATGCTGCTCTGCAATTTCCTGAGACCCTGCTCATTTTTTCCCATTCTTTCCACTCTCTGTTTCTCTGTCTATAAGATTTTGATTGTCTTACCTCATAGTTCACTGATTCTTTCTTCTGCCTGTTTGTTCAAATTTGCTGTTGAATGCCTCTGGTGTATTTTTAATCTCTTCTATTGTGCCTTTCATTCCTATAAGTTCTGTTATGTTTCTTTTATATTTTGAAATTCTTCTTTATGGTCATTCAGTGTCTTCTTAATATCCTTTATCTCTTTCACCATATTTTCCTTCATATCCTTGAATTGATTTAGGAGATTTGTTTGAACATCTTTGATTAGTTGTTCCAAATTCTGTGTCTCCTCTGAAGTTTTAATTGGTTCCTTTGACTGGGCCACATCTTCCTATTTCATAGTATGGCTTGTAATGTTTTGATGATGTCTAGGCATCTGATTTTCTTGATGAGTTTACTCTGAACATCATTTTCTCTCTCTTTCCTAGGGTTTTATTGTTGGTTGCCTTTGTGCTAAGGCTTTGTTTCACAACTTGGTTCAACTTATTCTAGACCTTTAGAATTGCACATGTTTAACTGATCAGATTTTTTTTCAGTTCTTCATCTGATTCTTGCCCTGAGTGTGCTGTACAATTTTTAAGATTGCACTCTTTGCACAATTGTTTCACCCCCAAGAGAAAGTTTCATTTCCTCTGTTCCATCTCCAGGAATCTTGATCTTTTCTTTTTTTTTTTTCTTTTTCTTTTGCCTGTTCTGTTGTTTTGCCCCTATTCTTTTTCTTTTTTACTCTCCTTTTATTGCCTATAGCTATTTTTGCCTGGTGGACAAATTCTGGGAGGAGGGTCACCCAGGAGAGGACTTTCCCAAGTCAGAATTTCTCCCCCAAAGCAGATCCAGGGATCCTCAAAGGGGTCACAGAGTAGTTCCAAAGAGCTCTGAGGTTAGATTCAGAAAAGGTGCCAAAAAACCTTTTCGATGGCTCCCCGAAGTTGCACTTTCTTGGCCTGACCAGAAGATGGCACTCTTCAGCAAACTTTTCCTGCAACCCTAGGGTAGCCCTGCATCTTTAAATCTTTACCACCAACACCCCTGTTGGGGTCAGGGTTGAAACAATGCCTGAGTTGGTCCCTGTCCTTGACAGGCTAAAACAGCGGTTCAGAGCTGGGAGTCAGTGATCTAAATTCACAGATCAAATCCGTGATCAATACACAGCCATTCCTCCCACCCCCATTCTTGAGAAAGAGGGCCTCCATGTCACTCTCTGTCCTCAGCAGCCAGCCAGGGACTGGAACCAAGGTGGTTCACCTCGATATTGGGGATGGGTGCCCGCAGCTGCCACAGAGCCAGATACTCACGGTTCTTTACTGCTATTTCATAGCCTTTTCATCCTGCTCTTCCATGGATAATGTATTCTCCTGGCCTCTGAAGCTCCAGAACAGTTGTTTCAGGCCATTTTTGCCTATCTACTAGCTGTTTTTGTACTGAGGATGAGTCCTGTGGCTCCCTATCTTCCCCAGATGTCAGAAAAGTGTCTTTCCCTTATCCTACAGCTACTCAAATCCTTTTCTTTGCATGCCCTTTATCTGGCTCCTAATATCCCTTTCTGATGACTCTACTATTGTTACAACCCATGCCTCTGCCTCTCCCCACAGCACACCTTTATCTGAAGGTTAAAATCCTCCCAGTGGCCTGGTGGGAGCAAGGGTCCCAACAGCTCCTTAAACCATGTATGTCCTGGTGATGTAAGTCCTGTTGCTTTTGCAATAGCCACATTTCCTTCTCACATTCCAACCCAATTGCTTGTGACTTACCTGCCCCCTTTCTGAGAATCCCAGAATGAAGCATTGCACATGATGTATGCACTTCAACCATGCAAACAGAATTCTATTTTGGATATTTGTACAACTGAGTGAGCTTATCAGTTGAGCAAGGGATATTACGTAGGCAATTGATAAGGGAACTTGGGAGGGTCTTAATGAAACCATGACTGATTTCAGTTTATTGTCTGGTGTCCCACCATTGATCTAATTAAAGCTGAGATTTGAGAGTTAGCAGAGAGAAGTGGGCATTATTCTGGTTAATTTTCATGCTCGTAAGACCTTAAACTGATTTCTTATCATTTTAGGCTTTAAGGTCTACAGCAATTTGACATGCATGCAGCAGCTGCCTAAATGGTGAGTGATTTGGTCATGAGACTGAAGCTTCTAGAAAGCACAGGAGATGGCTTTTCATGTTCTATAACCTAGAGTGAATGCCAGCTGATGCTGCCAAATTGGAGGCTCACCCTTTCTTTAGCTGGGCCAAAACCTCAATATGCCAAGGGTCGACATGGTTTCTATTTAGCAACTGCTTCACCCAGGCTGCTGGTGTTGAAGTGTATTCCATTTGTTATGCCAGAGTCCTCTGGATCCCTGGGTGACTCCAGAATTTTATAGAGTATATTTATATTTGTATAATCAGCACATTTTCTAATTAAGTGAGAATTAATGTGTTTTGCTAACTGTAGTTAAAATTATTGCCTTTTAATACTGAACTAGATTATAAAATAGAACCTCCAAAATTGTGCATCATAACAATAACATATTATGTGTAAGCACTGTTTTAAGTGTGTAACCTATATTAGTTCACTTAATCCTCACAACTCTGTGAGGTTAATTTTCTCTTATTAACCCCAATTTACATATAAAGATTTTAAGACAAAAATAGGTTAAGTGGTTTGCCCAAATTACACAAAATCTCAAGGTTCTACAAAAATGACTTTTTTTTCCCTGGAAGTGTCTGATATAACAAAATTCAACAGAGCTTTAAGTGGATTGATGTATACAGTTTGCTTGTATAGGAAGAGACAAAAAATCAGGATGGGTACCTAATTTAGAGCGTCCCTGAGTTGACAGTCAGTGACCAGGAGAGAAGGTTGGAAGACTCAGATGTCAGTGTGAGGGCAGCATGGAAAGTGTAGGAGTGTAGGAAAATTCAAGATCCAGGGAATCTACTTCTTGGCATTTTATGTAAATAATCAGTAGAGAAGGCAGTGAGTTAATATGGAAAAATGAAATAACTTGAGGAAAAGGAAAAGAGGGTAATTCAGGGAACTTGTGTGGGCAGAGTACAGTCCTACCTCTGATTCAAGACAGTTTTGATGTTTGATAGAGGAATTAATTGAAACCCTGACTGAAAAAGATTCAGCTCTGCTAGTGACCACAAGGATCCCATACAAGAGGTTCTGTCTTTGGGTTGGGAGGAAAATAGGGATTCAACTACTGAGGAATTTAGCCAAAGCTATGAGACACATGTACAGCAGTTAGTAACTGCATACTTTAAGACTGATTGCAAACATCGCACATTTTAGCCTACGTCTCAATGCACATAGGATTGTCTAAGAAGGGGGCAGCAATCAATTGGATGTAAGGAGAGAATCTTCGTTTAAAATGCCAACATTTAAAAATGTTTACAAGGATTTGATGGGCTACCATGGATGCTTTTTTGTTCCTTCAGAGCAGTGACTTAACTCTCTGAGAGCCAAAGTTCACTTTTTATAATATATGTTTGGTAGTGCTGACTCTATTTTCCTGAAACAAAATCAACATGCAGTATAAAAAATCAATAGTACTGCAACTTTTATATAAAGGAAAAATAAAAGATTAATGGTGAACTATGTATTTTCATATGTAAATGCTCTAGTAAAATGACACTAGTAGCCATAATGAGATCATCAGATGTGTATCTCTGTTCAAAGAATTTCTGGGGATTTGATGATACAAATGCAGACTGACACAGGTGTGTTATACTAGGAGTCCAAAACCATGACTAGCATTGCTGTCAGGGATGTGATTTTCCAAAATGATGAAAATCTAGGTAAACTACCAAACAAAATAAAATACAATCTTCTCTCACTTTCTACAGTAGTTGCATTCCCAAAATATTATGGAAATCAAAATTGTGGAACACATTCTTTTTGTTTGTATGTAGAAGGGACTTAAGTCAAGTTTTTCACCTAATTGAATGCCTGGCATGATATTCTCAAGTCAAGAGGGATGCGGAATAATTTCTTGTAGTACAAGGTATCTAGCAGCCCTGTGCCCCATCTACTAAATGCTAATAGCACCCTCCATCACTGTAGCAACGGGAAAATTAAAAGCCTGTTCTAATCCTGGGTACACATAATGAAAGCATAAAAGAATGAGGCTGCTGTCTCAAAGGCATGTCAGGATGATAGGAAGATCATTTCCACCTCATCAGTACCTTGCCTGGGCCATGTGAAAACTATATAATAAAATATGTTATTTTTCACAATTTTTTGGTTTCTTGGTCAATTCATTCTTGTGAGTGCCCATCAAGCACTCTCAGTTATGGTGATAGCCAAAAATGTCCCCATATATTTTCAAATTTTCATCTAACTTCTACTTGCTCTTCAAATATCAGTTTATATATCACTTTGCCAAGGAGACTTTCTTGATTCCACACACTAGATTGAATTTCTCTTGTAATGCACTCTTACTGCATTCCTTTCCTAACACTCTCTACATTTTAAATTATTTAATGAATATTTTCACGGTCACACTATAAGTTCTGTGAGGGCAAGTCCTGTGTCTTGTTTATCACTGTATCCTAGTCACCTTTTCTCAGATAGTTTAAAAAATTTTTTGTTTATGCACTAACTTGCATTGAGTTGATTTGAAATTGAATTTGTGGATCAATTGTCAAAAATTATCATCTAATAGTTTTAGAAAATGTTAGTGGGTTTTAAAAATGTCATTGTATCCATTAAATTTTTAAAATTTGGGCCGGGAGATTAAGTGAAATGAAATTTTTGTTCAATAGAAAATCATCCATATGACACAATATACTTCACATGTTAATGAAGTGTCACATCGTTACTTCTCCACTTTTGTCCTAATGGGTGCTTAGACTATTCTTTGGACATGCATCCTTATCTATCTTGATTTCTAGACACTTTCTGTCCTGTATTTCAGAGGGTACACATTCTGGATCTTGAACTCAGTTTGCATCTTTTGCTGTTTGTACAAAACTTTGCATGTCTTTTCCTCCTAAGGATTTATCCTCAGTTTTGAATCACCCGTCAGTGTCCCATTACAGCATGCCTCTCCCTTAATGGTTGATCCTAGGCCTTACTCTTACATCCTCACTTATAATTTATACCTGATCTTCATATCTCAGTCTTTACTAATGCATCTGTTTTATCCTGTTTTGTCTGAGCTCCAAGAGGAAAAGTGCAACTCAAAACTGGTTGAAGGAATGAATCCAGAGCATGACTTTCCATATTTTCACTTTCCATATGTGGATACCCCAGGCAAATGAAATTGATTTCCTCACATTAATAATGCATAAAAACACTTTTTATCACTAATTATTTAGTTCTCTCGTGGTTCCAGAATTACAACTTTGGAATAATCTGATCCTAGTTAAAGTCCACGTCGCTTCAGTTTCTTAGGATTTAGATCAAAGAGACTTTGTTGTACCGTGATGCTGGCTTAACTGGTGAAATCTTCTTGGACTATGAGAGAGTGAAGAGTTCCATCTGAAAAACAGAGGCTGGGCTATATTATTTCTAGAGCCCCTTGGAAATGCAGTATTCAAAAATTCACAAATTCCTCTCATGTTACTTCTGCTGTGTGTATCCCATAAAAAACTCCCCTAATTGCTGGCTTCTTTCTGCTTCCACTTGGTGCTATACCAATTCTTATGCAAGAAATTGGAACCTGGAAGAGTAAGGTAGGAACTGAGTAGGTAATTTTTTTTATTTGCATGCCTGCATCACCCATATGCTTAATCAGCCTTGTAGTTTGAATAAGTAGTAGAAGCGATGCTATGTATTTAAGCTATTTTGAGACATTGAAAACATTACATCTCTTTCAAAATTGGCCACATCTTTTTTGATTCTCTTCCCATTCTGAACATAAAACAGGTGCACCAGCAATAGTTGGCACAAAGTAAAAAAGTTTCTGCATTGAAGACTGATCATTTCTTGTAGTTCACTTTATCTTAGTCATCAGTGTTGATTCAGAGATATTAAGTATGGTAGTAACTTGAAGCCAAATTACTCAAGATTTGGCCAGCACTAACCAGGGTTTGCTTTAGCTGTGGGAGGAACTTGCAAAAGGCAATATTGATTATGTCTGGTATATGCCAATTATAATTTGACATTCTGATTTCTGCTTTTTGTTTAACTTAGAAGCAGATTCTGCTTTGCTCTATTTGTGAGAGACAACTGGATGAGTGAAGATTACTACTTGCAATGAGACTAGCAATTTTTCTGAAATCAGAGGCAGAGAGAAAACAATGTCTACTTTTTGTTCACTCTGACTCAAAATAGGCAAAGGTAAGAAATATTATTGAACAACATTATCTAAGTAAAAAGAGAAAGCTGAAAACAGCAAGAAAACCAGGAATGATTCTTAAGATGGGCATTAAAACAAAATACGATTAAGCAATGGAAGATTTAAAATATGATATATATCAATAAAAGAGTGAAGAGAAATTATGTCACCAAGAAAAAATAATTGGGAACCAAGTGGATGCAGAATGTGCTGATACATAGAAAGTGAATATATTAGAGACATAACTGGCCGCTTTGTGGTCAATGCAACCTGCAATCACTGACAGAGATGTTAACCTGAGGCATTTGCACTTTAGTGTGTGTAACTAGATGTTAAAATTGGGCTTTCTAAGTTCTATGTGTAAAAAAAAATGATATAAAAAAATGGGGCTTTTCCTCTCTCAGATTTGACTGAGGCTTGAAGACATGAGACTGTATTCAAGAATGAAATCTGAGCCTGATTGCTTACCTGAGAATCAGATAGGTGATTCTAAAAGCTATATTAGGGACCAAGAAAGTAGGGGAGAGAACAGGATTTTATGAGGACAGGAGAGTTTTTGGAGAGAATCCTTGAGTGCTGTGGGTACCACTCTACCCACACATGAGAATAACTGGAGGGGCATTCTTGCTCCAGAACTTGATGTGTGTACTTAGAAATGGAGCACATAATGGACTGATGCCTGACTCACACCTAAGTTAAAGCAACCAGTTGCTTCATCTGGAAAGTCTCTGTAAGTGTTTCTGTTAGGAGGTCAAAGGTGCATGAATTGTAGCCATGGTGAAAATTCAGTAGGAATATCAGTTTTGAGTCATTTAAACAAGGGACCCTGCAAAAGAAGATGCTGTGTTAGGGTGAAGGAATCCTAAGAGTAAGAGCCTAGGGGGATATGGCATGAAATCAGAAGCTGCAGAGCCAAAGGTGAGGCATTGTCTTGACCAAGGGAATTGCAATTGGAGGTGCCCAGCATGAAAGCCTCCAAAGAATCTACAAAAGTACCCATGAGAGAACGTGGATCAATTTTCAACATCTGACAAAGAACATGATACCTCTCATGACAGTACAGTCAAATAATAACTTCCTACTTCTTTTGCTTTTCCCCCTTGCACCATACAGTTGATCCTGAAAGATTAACAAATAGCCACTATTGAGTAAGGGATAAAGGAAAGAAAAGTGAGGAAAAGAGAGAGAAGAAATAGATTGTCCTGTTCCTGAAGGCAGGCAGCAACTCTGCTGCCATCCTTAGCTGGAAAGCAGAGGGCAGTCTTAACTTGTGAATGAAGTTAGAAGTATTAATTAATATATTGGATTAGATATTTGTTTGTGATGGTTTGGAGGCTTTATGGACCCCAGAAAAGTATGTTCTTCAGTTAATCCATTCCTGTGGGTGTAGACCTATTGTGGGTGGAACATTTTGGTTAGGTTATTTCGATTGAGATGTGACCCACCCCATTCAAGGTGGGTCTTAATCTTACTGGCGTCCTTTATAAGATGATAAAACACAGAGAAGATAAGAGATGAAATTCAGAGAAGCACCTAGAGAAGCTGAGAGATGGAAAAGCCAGAAGCTGAAAGCAACAACACCTGGAATAGAAGGACCAGCAGACACCACCCTGTGCCTTCTCGTGTGACAGAGGAGCCTAAGCTTGCCAGTAGCTGGCCTTTAGAGTCCAGGTATCATCCTACTGATGCCTTGATTGGGACATTTTCATGGCCTTAGAACTGTAATCTTGTAGGCTAATAAATCCCTATTGTTAAAAGCCAGTTCATTTCTGGTATATTGCATTTCGTCAGCTTTAGCAAACTGAAACAATATTGTAATTTCTGAATGAATATCTAAAGTGACCATAGGAATTTCTATTACTGACAGATTAGAAAATTATGGCATCTGCCTGACTAATGCAATGGCAGGGGTAAAAACTCCCCCTTTGATCAGGTTTAAAGGAACAGAGGAAGATAGAAATAATGAAGATTTTGATTATATATCATGAATACTCTTTTTCAAAGTACTGGTTCCAAAGGAAAAAATATAGGTCCTTTCTTGAAAGAGATTTTCCTTTGAATGAAAATATCATGACTTTAGAATCAAAGAAATTTGTTTTCAAATCTCTAATTTGCTTCTTAGCTATGACCCAGACCAAGTTACTTAAATTCTCTGAGTTTCGTTTGTACTTAACCTTGAATGGTGTTGAAGACTCAATGACTTATGCTCAAGAAATATTGTTTTTTTCCTCTCACCTTGTCATTCCCTTTTCTAGATAGAAATTTTGATATACTATTTTTTGAATGTACTTCCTGAGAGACATTGTGGTAAATGGGGTGTATCTTGGATATATAAAAAACAGGACTTGGCTACTGTTTATGGATAAATAATTCTCTCCATAGAATAGATTGTAAATTACTTAAATATGAGTAATAACAGTTATGATGAATGTCATGAAATATGATATTCAATGGGAACTATCAGAGTTTTGTAGAAGAAGGGATCATTGATGTGTACGATTAGGGAATATTGTAGTGTGTGGTGATCAAGTTCAGCTCTATGGATAAAAAGGGACTTTACGTGGATTTTATAGGATTATGGTATAACATTTAGGCATGAGGTAAAAGAAGTGATAAGGATTTCCAGACGCGAAAAAAATAGTATGAGCAAAAGTGGAAAGAGGCAAAGCATAGCCAGGGGACAATGAACTGACAATTTGTGATGGAGCAGATAATTTGCATGGGTTTGGGAATCTGTATATAGGAGGAGACAAGAAACCAGTTGATAGGAGATCCTTATGAACTAAATGCTTTAGTTTGGCATTTATTTCTATAGTCAATGTGAAGACCCTGAAAATTTTGGGTGGGAAATGTCAGATCCAAAGTATTGTTTGGGGATAATTTGTCTAAGATGGATTAGCTGGGAAAGAGACTAGAAATAGCAACCCATTTACAGATTATTGCAATAACTAAACCATGAGGATCCAGAACTAGGAGATAATAGTGAGAATAGAAAGAAAGAGATAAACTATAATGAATGAAGAATCGACAGCATTCAGAAAATATTTTTTCAAACTTTATACATGAAAAAGTCCCTAGACCAGCATTGTCCAACAGAACTTTCTGTGATGGTGAAAATTTCTTCTGCACTGTCCCATATGATAGCCGTTAGCCATGTATGGCTACTGAGCACTTTGGAATGTGGCTAAGAACTGAATTGAAAATTTTATTTAGTGTTAATTATTTTAACTTTAAATTTAAATAGCTCCACATGGCTAATGACTACTGTATTAGAGTGCAGCATCTCTTCCACAACAAATTCTAACATACACATTTGAGTTGATAATTGAACATTTTGAGTATTGCATTGATAGTGTTGCCTTCTAAGTAATGATTTGATTTTGGTATTATCATTGTCTTTGCAATTAGTGCAACTATTTGAACTCTTATTACATTTCCTTCTATTTTGTGGAAATAGAAAAATGAAAATGGTGTTATTAGTTTTAATAAATGTGGGTCTCATATATTAGCTATGTGAGGCCAAGTGAACTGAAAGTGGTTAAACTTCTGTCTCAACTTAACATGTGAGGTCAATTTGGAGAATATAAACAAAGATACAGACCATATGTAAAAATGCTAGCAATATATTACAAAGCATAATTTTGGATTTATATAGTAATGATAAAATAATAATTATTTTTATTGGCAGCAACTCTCATAGATGAAAGATCATCACTTATTATTCTCACATTCCACTTGTGCTTATAATTTCAGGAGTGTGTTAAGTATAAATGCAAATATTTTTTCTATATATTGTTTCTTACAGCAGTGAAAGTTATTTTTATCTTTATTATATTAATTATGAAAATATAACTCATTAATTTTTCTATAGCCACGTTCTTATAAATGGCAGAGTTAAATTTTGAACAGAACTAGCTGATTTTCAAATTCATATTTTTGGAGGTAAATAAACATGGGACAAAAAGTATCTTTTCACTATCATGTGCAGTAACCCATGTTTTACCATTTTAACTTGCTTGTTCAGGTCAGGCTTATTCGCTCATTACTAATGCTAGATTTAATCATTTATATTTGAATTGTTAGAGATTTGATGATTAATTATGAAAGCAATGAATTATTAATATATTAGAAGGAACAATTACTGTTTATTAATGCAGTTGACATCTTAATTTCTTAAGGTAATGGGTATATTTTCTGATGAAACGTAAGAAGTATCACCTATAAGAAATTCGACACTTGACGATAACAATCTCTGTTCCTGATTTTTTTCAGGGAATGAAATGTTCCTATTCTCCAAGTTTACAAAAAGAAGTATAGGAAAGATTGTCCTTTGGTTCTAGTCCCAAGTTGTAGGCAAAGAATCACAAAACTGGTTTTAAACCTTTCTCAGACAATCTGCAACAGTATGCTAATTTCTGAAAGTCAGCCAATCACCTAATTGCACGCTGGAAGACAGCCAATACCTATACACTCCCATTTCTAAACATTAGCTAATCCCTGAACTCCATGCTTCCCTGAAACCCAAATGCGAGATCAGGTCATTGCTGCTTTCAGAAAGACCGTATTTTGCACAGTTCTAGCTCCTAAATAATTCGGTCTGCTTCAGCTACAGTTGAGTGGTGGTCACTTCTCTCAATCTCTCTCTATTTTTTTACTAGGTGAGTTAGTTTGGTAGGGCACAAATGACCAAGAGATCATCCAAAAACCTGGTGAGAACCTTCCTCTCTTCATTCCTCCCAGCCTTCATTCTCATTGGAGACTTAGAAGGACTTGTTGAAAAATGGCTGAATAAAGTGACCAATTACAACTGATTACAAACTAATAAATATGAAATGATCTTCTTCCTCTGTTTTCCTGTCTTTGGGGTTTCTCCGTTGGAGCCCACTGAGAGTAGGCTTGTCTTACATAACATCCATGAGAATGCAAATTCCTCCCTGACTTCAAAAAAGTATTTGTTAAAAATATGATTTCTTTTATTATGCAAAATATACAAAAATTCATATAAACAGACATTTGGTTATTGATTTAACACAAAATTTCATTGGGTCACATAACTGATCTCTATTGCAATTTATGTTACAGAATACCCTTCTGCCTTGTGTAATCCCTGATGAGAGATTCTGGAATGCCATTCCAGCACTTTCCACTATAAGAATAGCACTTCTGCTTGAAGGAGAGTATTCCTCCTTCAGTGACAGTGGCCTTGTAAATGTGTAAACGGACATGGTTGTTCCTGCAGGATGGCAAAATTCCTGGACTTGCAGAAATCTGACAACATTTGGCATAATATAATACCGCAAAACTATGCCTAAATTGAAACCACAAATTTTACTATTTATCTTAGGAATAAAGGAATGGGATTGCTAATGTGATTCCTGTAAGCCACTAGATAGGTGGGCAGGAAGAATAAAATAGCATATAAATCTCGATTGGGAAGTTTCTCCTTCAAGCCATGTCTAGCTTACATGAAACGTAATCTCAATATATTTTAGCATTATTGGGTAAATAATGATTAATTCTACGGGCTCATGCTTTTAGCGCACATGTAACAGTGAATAGCTGAAGATAAACTGTGTGCTATTAGGCAGTGCTGTACTGAAGTCTTGAGGCAGTGGCTCACTAGAGCCAATTGTTAAGTTTTCAGGAATTTTGCTAGCTGGTTGACTTAATACTGGTAGCCTGAAATTAGCCATGGCAGGAATCTTTACACCACGGAAATTGGTATAGATGATAAAATCAAGTTCACCCCTTTCCCACTTCTCCCTCCCCATGCACCTCCACAGCTAGTTGGTTACCTGAACAACACTTCACAAATAATCATCTGTCCTTTATTGTTTAATTTTAGTTATCTTTGTCCATAGGTAGATTTAGACACCAATTTATCTCTATGAGCTACAGACCCCATAATGAAGAGAAAATATTCTTGTTTCCTTGTGGAACAGGGTAACAGTAGACAGATTTATTCTCTGACTAAATCGAAGTACATTTGTTTACAAATTCTAAAATGAGCTTTCAAGGATTAAATCCCGATCTAGGCTTTTTTTCTCATTCTGCTTTTTTGGGGTGGTGGTGGTGGTGGTAACTATATAGAGAAACTGTAGGTTCATTGGTATCAAAAGTGAAGATTAACTCATTCTTTCCCTGTATATCCTAGAATCATCATGACTGTTACTAAAATGTGAAATTCTAGATACTTGAGCAACCAAATGATTTCATTATCTTTATTAGTTGCAAAAATATTTAACAAATTTGCACAGAGATGACCTCCTCTTTTTGTGGGCTAATCTCCTAGGATGAGTTGCTAGGGCTGTTTCAGCATTATAATAACAAATAAGTATGTAATGTCGTTTGTGCACTGTGTAAGTTCTGACAATTTTGGATCCAGTTAAGTTCAGCTAGAACAGCAATGAATGAAAGGGAAACATACCTTGGAACTCTTTGGAGGGGCGTTGTGAGCTTTTGGTGGGGCTGCAGGGTGTGGGGAAGGGATTGGCAGCACTTGGGAAGATTCAGCTCTACAGAAACAAGGTTGGTCGCTGATCAATGATAAATTAAGTTAAATGACCATTTGGATGAACTGTCCCATAAAGGGGATTAGATTTCTAAGGCTTTTTCTGTTTTGGTTTACTGCTATATTATGAGACTTATTTGAAGTTATATCCCATTTTTCTGTTTAAGTTTTTCTTGTCAATATAGCATATTGGTTTCCAAATCTGACTGTACGTTAGATTAACTTGTGGAATTTTAAAAAATGAAAAAAAATGAAAAAAACCAAACAACTCCTGTTGCCTTGCCCCTGTCTCAGAATTAAATTTGAAAGCAATTGCTCTAGAATGTAAACTTTTAATAGGGTTAAGAAGACTTTAATTTAGTTTTATCATTTAAGGAGTTAATTTCTAAGAAGATTGTTTTTCTAGCTACCACATTTTCATAATGGTTCTCTGAACTTTTATTGTGTATGTGAAATATTTTTGATTACTGCATAAGCTGCTGTTTTGTCCAGGACATCAGTCTTACAAGCTGAGAAGCTGATAAACAGTTGTACTTGCCTTGTTTCCCTTGATATGAAAAAGAACCTATTGAGACATCAGCACATCTGGGGGAAAACATGCCTTTAATATTGGGTTATTATTATTCACTTTGAATAAAAAGCTATCAAACTTGACATATGTATCTTTAAAAAATAGAAATGAATCCTTGTATGGGTAATAATGAATCTGATTTTAAGAAGAAAGCCAACTAGGCAGAGAGCCTTAAGGAGTTTTCCTTATTGCCATTTTCTCTCAGGGAAGGACCTCTGAAGATATTAAAACTTGACTCTTGTCTATTGAGTGACCTCGTAAGAGATACACCGCCTGTTAAACTCACTTGCTTTGGCTTTGCTTTTTTTTTTTTTTTTTTGCTGGCTTATACAGCAGTTTGTTGATACAAAAAAAAAAAAAAAAAAAAAAAAATCCTCAAGACATGAGGTAAAATGCGTGCCATGCTCTGGTGACTGGTATATACCAAACTAGAAGCAAATTCACATGAGAAAAGTACTTGACAAAAATATTTCGTCTAAGATATTTTCCAGCTGAGTTGCCTTTGTATTCTGTTCCCACCACATTCTCTGAATTGCATGGTGGAAAAGCTGAGACATTTAACTTATGCTCTGCCCTGAACTGGGAACTTGGGTACAGAAAATCAGTTCAGAGTTTTTTTTTTTAATTGCTTCCTTTCTGCAAGGGTTTAATTACTTTTATACTGTTTATGTAAGGGAAGAAAAAATTTAGGAAAAATTTATTATCATTAAAAACTGTCAACTACCCCAGTTATATATTCCCATGCTGTATAACGTTGTGCTTTGTTATTATTGACAAATTATGTAGAACAAATGATAATAGCCTCTGCAGTCCTAATCTGGGTTTATACATGTTGCAAGTATAAAAACGTAGAAAGCATGTATTGTATGTAAGAAAATGTTTATTAATAGCATATGTACCAAATCAACAGACTATTGTATTTTATTGAGAACATGTTGCCTAAGCTTTGGTTGTTATCAATCCTGATTATTTATTTCATGCCAACAATGTGTTCAGATCGCAACAGTGAACGTAAAGGTCAAGTTTCTTCCTTAGTTGCTTACCACAGAAATTGCATATTATTCAGCAGACAATCCAGGCATGAAATGAGCATGTGACTAGATTCCTCTGTGCTTATATTGTCTTCTTTTCTAATTTAGATCATTTTGCAAGAACCATGCCTAGTCCTATCAGCACTTATAGAACAGTAAGTGAAATAAACCTATGATGATTTATTCCATTAGGAGAGACAAAGCAGCTTTACCAAAGAGATTGTATAGGGTTTAAAGAAATCTGGGGGAGTTTGGGAAAATGGCCAAGAGAGAAGAGTGACTGTTCATTCATAAAATATTTATTGATCACCAGTTATATGTAGGGCACTGGCTCTAGACTCTGAGGGAGATTATATATAATTTTATTCCTAAGGAACTCAGAGTCTAGTAGAGAAGATGAGATGAATGCAAATAACCACCCATAGTGAAAAGTGTCAGACTAAAATTTACACTTATTCAAGGTTCTATTAGTAACTAGTTATGTGACAGTAGGGCAGATCATGCGGTCTTCCTGGGATTAAGTTTCCACATCTGTAATATGCGTAGACTACTTTGCCACCAAGATCCTTTCCATCCCTTAAATAAATATATTAAAAAGAGGGCATGTTTATGTGATGCCGATTTCCATGCGCTACAAACATTGTCATGCTTTGGTAAGAGATCATCATTGGAAAGCTGATAAAAATTGGGTGCTTAGGAAGGGCTAGAAGAAGCTGGCATATGAATCAGAAGATGTGGACAACTGGGAGAAAATTCCTACTATAGTTCCCTTCTTTCTCCCTCCTGGAATGCTGTTTCCTCAAACCCTCCCCAGGCTCTCTCCTCATCTCCCAGGTCAAACATGCCACTTCTTCAGAGAAGCATTCTTGGACCAACCTGTTTATAAAAGTCTTCCCATTCACATCTCTCTATCCTTACATGCTCTGCTTATTTTTTCTCATGACTCTTACTACTACCTGCCATTGTACTATATGTTGTTTAGGTAAATATCTGCCTCTCCCACTAGAATGTTAGCTCTATTGTGAGAGAAATTATATTTATGGGGTTCATTGCTGTTTCACCAGCATCTGGCACGTTGAAGGCTCTTTATAAGTATTTATTAACAAAGAAAGTAAACTTCTTTATAATGACTCCAATTTTTGAAAGATGGCCCTTTCTCATTTTCGTCTCAGAAGTATTGCACTAAATAAATAGCTTACTAATTTGTGCTAGCCTTTGTAGATGAGGTTTCCGTTTCCTTCGTTCCTTTCTTCCTCCTTTCCCTCTTTCTTTCTTTTCATTCTTCTTTTCCTTTCTTTGAAATGTGGAAAGGAATTTCAAGTTAGGTAGTAAAGAATGTGGAGGCTTTACTTTAGTATCAAACTGGGAACCTTATGAGTTTTTATGAGTTTGTTGTTTCCACGCTTTATCAAAACAGATACAAGAAACGATTTTCGTAGTTTGTTTTCTATCTTATTTTTAGGAAAACCTGAATGTACATGAGTGTATAAATATTTTAATTTTTTATATTGAATTAAGTAATATTAGAATTAACTTTTTTGAACTTGGTAAATTATTTGTTTCTGCTCAGGTCAGGACAACAGATTGTACTTTTATTTTTGATTAATTGAAAATAATGTGTCAGTGCAGTGAAAAGCTGAACTGTAGCTAAATTTGGTTCACATCATGAATCATTAGTATACTTAGACAGTCACATTGTCATCGGCTACAAAGTTGAGGGGAGCAGTTGCACAGGATTAGTTAACTCTATAATTGGAGTCTCCTTGGAATTCTATAGGTGAAAAATGGTTTGTTTGGTTATTTGGGAGAAAAGGGAGTCAAATTGCTTATAACAAACTCCCACCCCCCCAAACAAAAATCAAATAAGCCCAAACACAATAAAACAATCAGGTTGTTTGTATGAATCCAAATTATAAATTTATAGCAAAAGCTTAAATTATTGGAATTGAGTCAGAACAAAAGAGAAGCACTCATAGGTATTTCATAAAGCCTGTGTTTCTTTGGAGTTGTAGCATAATATAACTGACACTGATTTTTATCATATTTTTATTATATCGAGCATTTATATGAGTTCTTGCTTTTTAACAATTATCAATAGGATACCAAATTCACTACCAACTACATAAATGTAGTTATAGATATAAATTTGGATGTTTATATTTTGATTTCATTAATTAATATAATTATAAAAGAAAATACTCTAAACAGACTGGTGTATCAGTTTTCATCTCTGAATATACACTTATTCTAACCTCTGATACCCTACAAATGTATTTCTGATCTCTCCTCAAGCAAGAAGCCAGGGACAAAGCACTCTGTAATTTGGTGCCATTCATTCCTTGACCCACTATTGTTTTAATGTGGCTCCTGGCAATGAAAGGCTTTGATGGACTGTGTCCATGCTACAACTGTCTGTTGTGAAATTGAGAGAAAATGAAGAGATCTGGTTTCAAATAGTATGGGCTCATTAATCTTCACAAACACAAAAAAGTCAATCAAAATATAATTCTTTCTGTACTTTTACAACTTAAGGAAATTGGATATAAAGCTTGGTAGTTAGGTTTATACAACCAAAGCAATTGTCTTTGTGTGGGGCAGTGACTGCCTCTGTTCCTCTGTTCACTTTAAAACCAACCCATAGCTGAGTTATGATGGGACATTGGCCTAGAATTAACAAAAGAAAAATTTTGGACCAGTGCCTTCTGCTTGCAACAGAGGCAGATTTGATGAATTTTTGAAACTATTGGTAAGTGCAGTAGGACAAGAACATTAAATAAGCCTTTCATTACACTAGTTAACTACATTTTGAGAATTTATACTTTTGTGGCTGAGTCTAGCACAGCTAAGCTTTGTATAGGATAAGCGTAGTTTCCCATCCAGCATGGCGACAGATTCCTCTGCACACATCTGAGCTAGATTCATAAAAATTCCTTCTCAAGACATCTTGGTAACTGCTGCCACATCCTCTTGTGACTGGTTCCAAAGCATTCTACTTTTCAAAAGTAAAATATATAGTAGTAATTTGCTGCAAATTCAAATTATGCAAATTAATGCTTGAGACATATAAAAATGTAACTGGTTTATTGAGTGTTTCAACTAAGTGTAGTATTAACATTTTTGTTTCCTGCTTTCAAGCATACTGTTAAGATCTTTGTCTTCCTGTGAAGACTAGATATATCTTAGGCAAATTCCATAACTTTCTGGACTGATTTAGTCTAGTTTTGTGAAAATCTTCAGTTTATGATGGGTTTGAATTGCATCTACACTCCTGCTTCCAGAGCAGGATTGATTAGAAGTTGGGAAGGGAGAGAGGTGAAGTTTGTTCTTTATTCCTCTTCTTACTCTAGCACCGTAGAAGGAAGTGACCCACATTGTGGGTCTTGAATGCTGTGTCTTTCTCCTTAAGGTAGGTCTAGCTCCTTTGCCTTGTTAGAGGCAGAGAGGAGGGAAGAGAGGCAAGGCAGAAGTTTGTTATCATTGCTTCTCTGGCTTATATTTTAGGGACCCCCGAATGGCAGGCATCCCAAGACTGGCTCCTCTGAAAGCATATGTGTAACTTCTTCAAGAGCTCTAGGGGAGGGATATCTGCCTTATTCCCTGTTTCCAGCTACAGACATTAAGATTTGAGTGGAGGTATCTTTCTTGGGTGGAATTCTGGTAAGATAGCTCAAGTCCAGCATTCTCTGCAATGCTCATTTGAATTTCAGAAAACTGTCATGAACTTGCCAGCTGTTCCTATTCCACTACTGTGCTGGTTTGGATGTATTATGTCCCCCCAAACACCATATTCTTTGAGGCAATCTTGTGTGGGCAGACATATTAGTGTTGATTAGGTTGGAACCTATTGATTGTTTCCATGGAGATGTGACTCAATTAACTGTGAGCAAGACCTTTGATTGGATAATTTCCGTGGAGGTGTTACCCCACCCATTGAGGGTGGGTCTTTATTAAATCACTGGAGTCCTACAAAAAGAGTTCACAGACAGAAGAAACTCAGTGCTGCAGCTAAGACAGACATTTTGAACTTAGCCGTTGAAAGCTGACATTTTGGAGAACGCCATTTTGAAATGCAACCTGGGAGCAAGCAGATGCCAGCCACATGCCTTCCCAGCTAACAGAGGTTTTCTGGATGCCAATGGCCTTTCTCCAATGAGGGTACCCTATTGTTGATGCCTTACCTTGGACACTTTATGGCCTTAAGACTGTAACTTTGTAACCAAATAAACCCCCTTTATAAAAGCCAATCCATCTCTGGTATTTTGCATTCTGGCAGCATTAGCAAACCAGAACAACTACCCATCTCTCCAATTCTCTTTCTTCTGTCCTGAAATAAGCCCAGAGTCAGTTCACCAAGTCTGCTGACTCAGAAATTATACTACAGGGTTGTGGTTTTCCAGTCTCTTTCTTCAGGCAGCCTCCTCTGAACTTCACAAGTGATTTTCTTGGATTCCTTCTCATTAGTCTGGTAGGGGGAAGGCACCCTTTCTCTTCCCCATGAGGAGGTAAGGTAATCCTTTCTCACCATGAACTCTGAATTTCCTGAAAAGTTGATGATCCAATGATTGTATCTTCCCCCTGTTTCTTGGCTCTGGGCTAATATAGATGACAGAGGCAATGGTAGGATGGTAAGTAGATAATTGGGTAGATCCTCCCAGGTGACTTTTATTAAGCCTTGAGGGAAGTGTCTGGTAAATTTCTAGAATTTGGGAGTATTAAGTTCCTCCTTTTCCTTAGCTGTGGGCCCTCATTGCTAATTTAGGGATGGCAGGAAACCCAATATTCTGTTAAAAATATCAATAAAGTCTTACTTTATGTTCAAAATTTGAAGTGAAGATTCTGCTTGAATTAAAAAAAAAAATCTGCCAACAATTCCACAATTCAAACCTGTTGGGTCAAGTAAAGTGAAAACTTTATTTTATGTGTTTCTACATGGTGGTGACACTTTAGCTATCATCGATAGCACTCCTATCCTTTGTAATTTCTGAATTATGCAAGTGTTGTATTGGGTAAGGCTTCCATACATACTGCACATAAAATGTGACCAATGTTTATTTCTTAAACATTTTGAAAACTAGTGTACAATATAAGCAATATCTTCTAGATGTAAAAGCTCCCTGTAATGTTTGGACCCAAGAAACCAAGGATGATCTTAGCCATGGGGAAAGGAGGGGGATATATGTCAGTGCTGGGGGACTGTGATTTCAAAGGAAACAAACGTGTTTGCAATCTCTTCCAGGAGCTCCTCAAGCCAGGTTAAGGTCCTAAAACACCTCCAAGCTTTTCTGGAACAGTCATAGGACCTGTTGAGGGTTGAAGGTCATCAATACAGGGCTGGGCAGGGCTAGAGAAGATGGGGACCAACTTGTCCCTTTAGTTTTGTTCACATTCAGGGCAGAGCTATCTTTAGAGGGCTTAATTGGTGTGTGTGTGTGTGGGGGGGCACACATGCATGTGCTCTCTCACTCTTTAAATTTAACTAAAAAGCAAAGTTTTTAAGATTTGTGTGTGGTTTTCTAACAATGCATATGGCATTTCCAAAAGGGAGGTTGGAATATATAGGTTAGTCTGCTGGGCAGAACCACACAAAGGTAAGAGAAACAACTTGAAGATTGGGACTCAGTATCTTTAAACAAAAAGTGGGATTCAGGAGCATTCTCTGGTGGCTTCTTTTCTCTTTTTATAAGAATGGGTTTATTTCTATCCAAGAGACTAAGTTCCAGAGATTTGGATCTGTGTTTTATTTATAATCCATAGCTATCTTTTACTCTGAAATGCTCTGGCTCAGAGCTTGGAAGGAGGAGGATTTGCAGTAAAAAAATGCATACAAGTGAAAGCTATAAAGAAAAAGGCACAAGCATTTGAATATCATGTTTGTAAATGACTCATAAAGTAATGAAACCCTTTAAAGGTATTTCCCCACATGACACTGAAGTCAAAGCTTCTAATCAGGTCTGTCTTCAATTCTGCATCCTCCCAAAATAACATAAGATCTTTTTGGTTTTTTGTAAGAGAGAGATGGGAGTATCTATTTGGATCAATTGTAATGGGAGGGAAAAATTAGTTAATTCTCTTTATAGTGGGTGGAAATTGGAGGTTGCTGTAAGGACAAACTCTTGAGAGTGGCATGCCAGGAATGCTTGCAGAGAAACTCATATACTTGGGTTCAGTGTTTGGCCTCAGGCCAAAGGCTGCAACTAACAGGAAAGTGTCAGCATCTCAATATAATTGCATGTCCTGGAGCCTATTATTGCACTAATAAAAATGCTTTTCAATAAATCTTAGAAAGAAAGAGGAAAAAAAAAACACCAGGAAGAAAGGAATTGCCTGAAATATTTTATTATATTTAATAAAATTCTCATTAATGGAAAGAATAACTTTCTTTTAAATAAATGTGCTTTAATTTTATTTTCTGATTAATTTGATTTAGAGGAAAATGCAAGTATACTTTTTTCAATATACTTTCTTAAAAGAAGAATAAAAAGCAAGTAGGCATCACTGTGGGTGAATGTTTTCTCAAGGAGAAGGAGGAAGCAGGAGGAAGAGGGCACTGGAAGTGTAGGGTTTGGTTAGTAATTATGTCACTGACGATTTGAGTGACCTTGGACAAATGATTTAACCTCACCATCCCCATACACAAAATGTTAATGTTTCATGCTTACAAAAATCTTTGAAACATCAAGAATGTCAAAGGCATTTGAAATGTGTACTATTATTTGTGATGGGGTACAATAGGGAGCATATATGCCCACTAACAATTATCTTAATCATAAACACACCTGAGACATTTTCCTCATTTGGCATATTTCATATCAAAAATGAATATTTGGAACACCCTTATGATATCCTCATATCCTTGAATATCCTCATAGGAACAAGTTCTCATAATGCTAGTGTATGAATGAAATCTATAAATATTTTTCTCTTGTGTTTCTTATAAAACAAAGAAACACAAAAAAGAAGAATAATGATCAAATTTTATTGCTCACTTACTATGGACAATGTGTTCACAATCATAAAAGGAAGGAAAAGGAAAGGGAATCCTTTTATATTTTCTACCATGAGTCAGATACTTTATCTACATTATCTGTTTTTTCTTAGTGTTTAGCAAAATTTCTGACACATAGTAGGGGTTCAATAAATTTTTATTGGATGAATGAATCCTTCATTTTGTTTATTTTGTTATTCTCAAAATAACTTTATAAAACAAGCCGTATCTCCATTTTACAGATTACAATGAGGTTGAAAAAGTCTAAATATTTAATTGAACCCACACAATTAACAAATGGCAGAGTCAAAATTTGAACACTGGTTTGTTGACGCTAAAAATAATGTCTTAATCACAGGACTTTGAAGTATTTTGACTAATACATATCACCATTCTAAAGTTTGCCAATTACTAGGATGGCTTTATTGATAAGATCACTTGCTCACATTAAACTTAGAGGATCTGCTTACTACCTTTCACTCAAGAGCTATTTCTGAATGAAAAGGGAGGTGCTGAATGCCTCCTCCCTGCTGAAGAGGCCAACTGATTGACATTGTCTGTGTGGGAACTTGTACACCAGGAATGAGTCACAAGAGCATTTCTTACACATGGTCCTGGGTATGAGTAGCTGATGTATGAAAAGTGTAAGTCATGAAAGCAAGAACAGGCTGATGTAGGTATCATGAGCTAGAGAGCCAAGGAGGGAAAAAGGAAAAGACAGTGGGTGAGTGGAGGTAGCTTTGGGCAGATACTGGAGAAGAGAAACTGCTGCCCACATCTGAGCTTTCCAGTGCTGTCCACTATTCGCTTTGGTAAATAACCAGGGGGAAATAGCACGTTTTACCCAGAATTGGTAGAATGATGTCTTAGTCTGGCATGCCAGTAATCAGCTTATTGCCTCTCAGTTCCAAATCCACCCTTTTTTGCCCTGCTTTATACCACTGGAGGAGGAATCTACAAAAGTTTTTCCTTAGCCAGCTGGCACAGTGTTAAACTTTGTCAATAGAAGGTGCTTGAAGGACACTGTTTTAGTTGCCTAGACTGCTCAAGCAAATACCATGAAATGGGTCAGATTAAACAATGGGAATTTATTAGCTTGTGGTTTTGAGGCTAAAAGCAAGTCCAAAAGAAGGTGTCAAAGTGATGTTTTCCTCCCTATGAGTGGTGTTCTGGGCCTGGCTGCCTGTGATGGGCTTTGTCTCCTCTTAAATCCTTAAATTTAAGAATATGTTTTTCTGGGGTACATACTAACAAAGACTCTGTAGGAGGAAGGAGTTTCTCTTCCTCTTCCCTCGGTGATTTTTCTTTTTGCTCTTCTGGGGTGTGGAAACACACAGTGGTGCTCAACATGCTGCAAGTTTTGAGGCAGTTTCCCAACAAGTTTTTCCAGTACTTCAAAGGGCAGCTTCCCAACAAGATGTTCAAGCACCCAAAGGAGAGCTTCCTTGCCAGGTTTGCCAGTAACACGGGTGACTTCCTGGAGAGTCCTGCCTGTTTAGCAGAGAGTTTCGGCAGCACCTCAGCAAGTCTTGCCAGCAGCCAGTGAGCAGCGTCCCAGAGAGTCTCCTGGAACCCCAGAGGGTGACTTCCTAGTGGGTTTCTTTGACACCCCAACAGGCAGTATCTTGCTTGCCAGCCCTGACTCATGGCACTCCAGCTAGTTCCCCCTCCATCCAGTGGGCCTCAGCCTCTCTAATGGTGTCTGAATCTCAGTCTTGGGGAGGAATCTGATCCAAGATTATTCTTTTTTCTGATACTTTGTCTTAGCCCTAGAAGTTGTGGCTGCTGCCTTTATCTGCTACTCCTAAGTTCTTTAAAATTCTCTTACTCCTTTGTAGTTAATTCTCTGTTAAAAGTTATTAATTCTTTATTGCATTTTCTTTATTCAAATTACTGGTGTAGTTTCTTTTCTGACTGAACCTTGATCAGTATAGCGGATTGCCCTCAAAAGCAGAGCCAGAAACAACAGCCTGTGTGAGGGTTGTTTATTTGGGAATAGAACCTCAGGGAGAAGAAGACAAGGACAGGGGAGTGAAATAGGAAGGAAGAGCCAGTACAAGAATGTGTTATCACGTTGTCAGGCCAACAGGCAAATGGTTGTTCAATCCCATGGGATCTTCTGAAAAACCATATGAAATATGTCCCTGAACCAGCAGGGGGAAGAATGGAGGAAGCATTTATCCATTGGTTCCCCTCCCCTATTGGTTAAGAGAGGTTCAGGGTGAGGGTCTGTCATATTGCATGAGCATGAAAGTGGCTGAAATCTGCATAAAACTGGTTGCAGAAGCAGTCACTGGAATAAGAGATGAAACTGATAGGATGTGCACTAGTACATATGAGGTGTTTGTTGCAATTACCAAGATATTATATGGATATTTAAAAATTTCTTGAATTTCTTATCATAAAAATTTAGCTAAAATTTCAGGGTCAGAGAATGAAGATGATAGTTCAACCCCTATTTAAGATACCTACAGTCACGTGGGGGTGGAAGGGTGAAAGATCAACCCTGTATAAAATAAACACCAAGGAGGGCAGTGTGCAGTATGCAGTAGGTATTAAATTATGGCACATAATGATAGGAATTTACTGTAAGAAGATATTACATCTTACTAGGGAAAGGGGACCAGCAATTAAGGACATGGCATTGTCTCTGCCAAAGCCAAGAGGTCATAGATAACCATGGCCAAGAAAAGGGAAATTGACAGAAAGTCAGGAAATATCAAGAGATAAGTCCAATTACTAACAATTGAGGGTGGAACTTAACACAAAGGCTTGGAAACCAAAGTGCCCAAGGATTTTGTTATTCTCTATCTCCTTTTATGGTGAGGAGTAGGGATTTGTGCCAGGACAGACCTGGGGATGAGGATGTGATTAAAGACGGAGAAAAACATAGCTACAGGTGAATCTTGATACTGAATGGGGGAAGTGTGGGGTGTTTTGGTTTGCTAAAGCTGCCGGAATGCAATATACCAGAAATGGGTTGGCTTTTACAATGGGGATTTATTAGCTTACAAATTTACAGTTCTGAGGCCAGGAAAATGTCCAAATTGAGGCATCAACAGGATGAAACCTACTCTGAAGAAAGACTGCTAGCATCTGGGACACCTCTGTCACATGGGAAGGCACGTGGCCGGCATCTGCTGGGCCTTCTCTCCCGGATTTCATTGCTTTCAGCTTCTGGCTTCAGTGGTTTCCTCTTTCAGCTTCTGTGGGTGTGTCCTTGTCTCTCAGCTTCTCTGAAGTTTCTCTGGGCTCTTGGAGCTTTTTCTGTCTTTCATCCTCCCATAATGGACTCCAGTAAAAGGATTAAGACCCACCTTGAATGGGCTGGGTCATATCTCAATAGAAACAACCTAATCAAAAGTTCCCACCTACAACAGGTCTGCACCCACAAGAATGGATTAAAAGAACCAGGTCTTTTATGGGGTACATAACAGCTTCAACCCCCAACATGGGGGAATAAGGACACCATATATTCCATTGCCCTCTCCTATGGGGCCTCCTTATGTGTTCCCATCTACTTTCCTCCTTCCATCTTAACTCAGGGGAGAAGGGAGAAGACAATTTCTTCCTTATACTTCCTTCATGCCACTTCCTGACCTCATGTCTGTAGCTTTCTTCCATCTTCATTGTTTGCAGCCCATGCTGTTTGTTTCTACTATTAATTTTTACTTACTGTTTCCATTTTCTAACCTATGCATTTGAGAGTTACTTAAAAAATGTTTATACTTTTTGATTTAGGAATGCGCAAAAATATTTTTGAATTTAATTTTAGAGAAATATTTTTAAAAGATTTAGCTTTTTGAGTTCCAGGCATCTAGAGGTTTTATGTGTCAAAGTGGAAGCATATACAATTTTCTGCAAAATTGTTCATTTTTCCTAATAACGTAGGCTAATACCCTCTCAATTTTGTCTGCATAAGAATGCTATCAGAAAGATGTTATCTTAGATTCATAGCTGAAGAAACTAAGTGCAAAGAGGTACAATTAACATATTCTGGGCCAAACAATCTTTCCTGGACTCCTTGGTGCACATTTCTTTCTTCTCTGAAATCCTATTACACATTTATATGTGGTGTTCTTTTTGCCCTTTCTGATATCCAAATGTATACTGTCAGTATGTTTCTAAGCTCAAATTCTACGATTAAAGACAAGGCACATTTTTTTAATGTTCTTAGTGCCTAGTGCTCCTAAAAGGATGATGAACACTGCGTGGTATATGGAGAAGAACATAGTTTGGTGTGTTGATGCCAGTTCTGTCAGTTAACAGCTGATGGCTCTAGGAAAATCACTTGAACTTTCTATGCCTTAGCTTCCTTATTTTGTAAACAGGAATAATGCAACCTATCTGACAGGGTTGTCAGGATGATTAAACCAGATTCTGTAGATCAGCAGTTCCCAAAATGTGCTCTTTGGAACATCAGTCCTGAAAGATGCTTCTCCATAAGAAAACTCCCTGCTTAAATTGTTTTGAGAAATGCAGTATATTGTATAAACCTCTTGATGGGTCACTGTGCAAATGAGCATATTCAGGAATCTGCAAAGTCCAGCAAGAAAGAAGCCTGTTTACCTTTACTAACACTTTACTAATCAAGTGTTTCTCATATATGTCTGACCAACCATTCTTTTACTTAACATGTGTTGACATAGGTGAACTATATATAAGAAACATGGTTGAACATAAAAAAAATACTTTGTGCCTGTATTTTGGTATATAGATTTTAGGATTTTATCATTACATTGCAAAGCTTGTATGGCCACCAGGATCAGAGAGAAATTTATCCAAAAATGTTATTAAGTAAAAAAATCAAAATGCTCCCATTTGTGTTTAAAAAAAAAAAAAAAAGGACATATGGTCCTACATTATATAGAAAATTTTGAGAAGGATACACGAAACTATTAGTGGTAGTTTCCTCTGTGATGGGTTTGTGATATAAATATATATTTATCTTTTTTTCCTGTTGCAATTTTTTTTTTACTATAAGCAGGTATTACCTGGATAAAAATGTATACAGTTAAATGTAAAAAGGATAATAAACTAAACAAGCACCTTAATTTTTTTACAATTTGTTGAAGACTCAAACTTTAAGAAAACTTTAAAAGTATTAAATCATATATTAATTATTTTTCTAAAAAGGGATTTTACGATTAGCAGACTAGTTTGTCCACTTGACATGTGAGCTTCCCAGTTTATAAATGCATGTGCATAACTATTTTGTACTTTGTTAGGTGCAAGCTTCAACAGAGATGCTGACTGCTCAATGTGGAAGCCCACTTACAGATCCCCTGCACTACAGAAACCACTACTAGAGAAACTTAGTAAAACTGATATATAGAATTAAATTTTCAGTTGATTCTTTGAGAGCTCAAATTAATTTGTACATATTTTAGTATTTGTACAAGATTTGGGATTTCCTAGTATAAGAAATTTAACTTACATTTGGGTTCAGAGACTCATTTAGAAAGGTCACACTGTGTGACATCTTTCTGTTTTCAAATCCAAAAGGTACAAAGTGTTATAAAATGCAATCTATATATCAATTTCTTAGAAGACAGAAGAGGTGGATTTGAATATGCAGTGATCGATAATATAAACAGGAAAGAAAGAAAAAGCCTCTGTTCCTATTCACAACACAAGGAAGGTAATTTGCAGTGTATTTCCAGTACATGAGGTACTTAGAGTACATTTGGCAACACTTAGCTGTAAGTGGCAAATCATTGTTATGTCTCTCAGTACCCTACACACCCTCATCCATCCGGGGTTGGGGCATTAGAATGGTCTGTGGCTATATCTGCTCTGTAGATCTTGCCAGTCTTTTGGTTTGAATTTTGCCTTAAATCAAAGATCTGCTTTTTAAAAGTTATGCCTGAGGCGTAATTGGCAGCTACTTGTTTGAACCCTAGTAGAGGGAGAGAAACAGAAATGGTCTCTTGTTTTACCAGTATCCTTCCATCCTTCTTCCCAATTCCATGGTCAAGTCTCCATTACTTATTTCCCCATGGGCTCCACCCTCAGATCTCTAGCTAGAAAATTCACCACTTCTTAGTGGAGTGGAATTTCCTGTTTGATATCCATCTAAAAATAAAGTCAGAGGGAAGGAAGGGAGAGGAAGTTAAGCAAGGTCAAAAGAAATGCTCTCAGGGATATTTCTTATTCTCAGAAGTGGTAGATTAGCATTAAACCCACAAAGGAGGAATCAGAACAGCAATTTCTTCAGGTACCTTTTCAGTCTTCTTTTTTATTCCTTTTCAAATGTGAAAAATTTGAGAACTTGTAGTCAACAAAGAATATTTTCATGAACCACAAGCCATCACTGCCCAGGAACAATGTGATAGAAGCATCTAGTGAGAGTATCAGTGATCAGTTAAAGAAAGTTTTTAGTTAGGAACTATCTTCTCTCTCTCTCTCTCCCCACAGTTGTGAACAATTAAACACCTTGTTTTATTTTCCTAGGCAGCTGAAAGCAGATACCATGAAATGGGTTGGCTTTTAACAATGGGAATTTACTAGCTTACAGTTTTGAAGCTGAGAAAAACTGTCCAAATCAAGGCACCATCAAGATTATACCTTCTATCCAAATACTGGCTGCCAGCGAGCCTTGACTCCTCTACCACATGGCAAGGCACATGGCGACCTCTATGGGTCTCTTCCTTCTCTTCTGGGTTTTGTTGCTTTCAGCTTTTTGCTTCATGGTGCTTTCTCTCTCTCCCTCTGTATTCATCCTGTTTATAAAGGACTCCAGTAAGAGGGTTAAGACCTATCCTGAATGAGGTGGGTCACAACTTAACTGAAGTAGCCTCATCAAAAGAGCCTATGTACAATGAGTCCACATCCGCAGGGATGGATTAACTTTAAGAACATGAGTTTTGGGGGATACATACAGCTTCAAGCCACCACACATCTCTACCAATACTAGGATGGCTCTTGATTGGTGTGCCTGTTTGAATGTATTATGTCCCCCAGAAAAAGTCATATTCTCTGATGAAATCTTGTGGGGCAGACATATTAGTGGGGATTAAGTTGGAATGTTTGGATTAGGTTGCTTCCGTGGCAATGTGCCCCACCCAACTGTGGGTGATAACATTGATTGGATAATTTCCATGGAGGTGTGGCCCCGCCCATTCAGCATGGGCCTTGAATAGTTCACTGGAGCACTGTATAAGGTCAGAGAAAAGGAGCGAGCTTGCTACAGTCAAGAGGGACACTTTGAAGAAAGCACAGGAGCTGAGAGAGTAGCTGCAGATGAGAGACATTTTGAAGACGGCTGTTGAAAGCAGACTCTTACTCCAGAGAAGCTAAGAAAGAACAAACACCCCAAGAGCAACTGAGAGTGACATGTTGAAGAGGAGCTGTGGCCTAGAGAGGAATGTCCTGGAAGAAAACCATTTTGAAACCAGAACTTGGAGCAGACGGCAGCCATGTGCCTTCCCAGCTAACAGAGGTTTTCCAGATGCATTGGCCATCCTCCAGTGAAGGCACCCGATGGTTGGTGCATTACTTTGGGCATTTTATGGCCTTAAGACTATACCTGTGTAATCAAATAAACCCCCTTTATAAAAGCCAATACACTTCTGGTGTTTAGCATTCTGGCAGCATTAGCAAATTGGAACAATTGGTTTGTGAACATTTTAGGAAATTGTAAAGCAGAGATAACATAAAGATATTTTTTATTAATTTGTTTTACCCTGTTTTAGGCACTGTCTAAAACACTTTAAATGTAATAACTCAGTTAACCATCACGTCAACTCATGAGGTATATACTATTAATATCACTCACAATTCAGATGAGGAAAATTTGTCATAGAGAGGTTAAATAATTTGCCCATGATTTCACAGCTAGTCAGTGGCAGACCAGGATTGGGTCCCAGGTGCTCTGGTTCTAGAGTGATTTCTCTTAACCATTATCCTCTACAACCTTGTGATGGATATAAAGAATCACAGATGTAAGGAGGTATGATTTTAAATCATGTTTGCATATTTCACTTATTCGTTTTGTGTACTATGTCATATAATCTTAGAGAAGGAAGAATTTATCAGGGGAGGGGCAGTGAGAACTAATATTGAGTGCCCTCTAAGTGCCAGGCCCTTTACATGCACTAAGAGGTACTCTCCATGTCTGGATGCTTTGGTTGGCTTAGGGGTCTGCAAATTTGGCTTTGTGGACCACAGGTGCTTCTGTTGCTGCTTCTGCTGCTCCTCCTTGTCCTCTTCTGGTTCTTCTTTTATGCCCTTTTAAAATGAAAAGTTGTTCTTAGCTTGGAAAAGTATAAACCAAATTTGGTCTGTAGGCTTTAGATCACTTACTTAGTCTTAAAAAAATAAACTGAATTAATTTGCTTATCCTGTTGAAAAGTAGGATGAGCTGCAGAGGGCAGTTCATCAACATTCTGCTTCCGTTCCTCTGAGACTCACTGGGAGCAGCCCCCCTCTTTGTATTGGATTTATCCTCAGACTGGCTTCCTTCATGATTATGGAACAATTGGGGCTCCTTGCTTTCTTATTCGTATTTGAGGGATGGTGTGGTGAGAGAAGTAGGGGCTTTTGCTGATAAACATAAAACACAAATCTTGAGCATCACTCTCATTGGACAATTTTAAACTGATTCCTGCTAAACTGATTTCTGAGCGCAGGAATGTATGCCACTGATTGGCTTAGGCTTGGTTTTCATGAACTCTCTTGGATCATGTGGCAACGGAGATGGGATTACCTGTGGCTCCGACTCCAGTAGTCTGGAATGGACTTGTTAAGATTAATTTTCTCATTTCATAAATAAGGGAACTGAGACCCAGAAATTTAAAGTGAATTGTCCAAGGTTCCAGTTTGGTAACCCTGCTGTTACGCAAAATACCAGAAATGGATTGGCTCTTATAAAGGGGATTTATTAAGTTACAAATTTATAGTCCTAAGGCCATAAAAGTGTCCAAACTAAGGCATCAACAAGAGGCTACCTTCATTGAAGAAAGGCTGATGGCGTCCGGAACACCTCTGTCAGCTAAGAAGGCACATGACTGGTGTCTGCTGGTCCTTTGCTCCTGGGTTGTGTTTCAAAACGGCTTTCTCCAAAATATCTCTGGGCACCTGTCTTTGCCCCTTCTCTCTCAACTCCTGCACATCCCTGTTTCTCTCTCCTAGGGCATTTCTCTCTAAGTGTTTGGGGGTCCTCTCTTCAATTCTCCCAGGCAAACTCTCAGCACCAGCAAGCATCTGGGTCTGTGTTGGCTCTTAGCTTCTCTGTTAAATAATCTGGTGAACTAATCAAGACCCACCCTGAATGGGTGGGGTCCACACCTCCATGGAAATAATCTAATCAGAGGTTCCACCCTAATCAACAGACTAATCAGTCTGCCCCCAAAAGATTGCATTAAAGAATATGGCTTTTCTGGGGGATATAATATATCCAAACCTGCACAGTAGCATAGCAAGTTAGCAGCAAAGTTCCCAAGGATTTTTAAATTGAAGTGCTTAGAGAGAGAACAATTTCTTCAATTTATGTTTAAAGAACAATAAAATGAAAATAATTGCCTCAAATGTTAAATTATTTTTAGGTTTGTGGAAAGTAGAATACTTTAGATTTAGAATTTGCTTTCTGCACAGAAGGAGCATCATATGAGGCGTAATGAGATGTACTTCAGAGTTTTTTGTAGTATAGTGTAGTTGTATTATTTACAATGGTTTCATTTGCTATATAATTGTAATTTTGAAGGTTTGGTTAATGCTGTATTAGAATGATGTTATTCTTTTAAATATTTGGTTTCATCCAAGTAACCACAATTCTCACTTTTAACTGATACTATATACAGAGACCACATTTTTGCTAGCAGAATATGTATCTTAATTTAGATTAAAAGCAATGGCAGGTTAAAAAGATTCACTTTAGATGAGAATGTTTTTTGTTTTAATGCCTTCCTTAAATCAAATATCAAAATCGAATTTTGATATTATAATTGTCAGTTATATTGCCGTTAATTGCCAATAGGTCATTGGTATAAAAGTGTCTTTTAAAAAATATTGAAGAACAAATTCATCTGAATTCAGTATTGACTCTGCCCTCTATTAGGGCTTTCAGCCAAAATATGAGTCAACAGGGTGAATACAGTAGCTGTAGCAATATAATAGCTTCACCCTTTGAAATCTTTTGGAGTAAAATGGTAACCACAAGGGCAAAGGGGCACGTCTTGACAACAGTGCCTTTCATTGGTGCAGACGGTCAACTAAAGGACAACACGCAGTGTTGCAGGCTAAATCTATAATTCTAATGGCTCAACTATTTGGCAGGAAGTATCGTATACATAAAAAGTCGTGAGAGTAAAATAAAAAAATACTCATGTTACCCAAAATCTTAGTTCCCTAGATAAAAAAAAAAGAACCAGATCGCAAGTCTGTGTAAATGTGAGTGTGTATGTGTGTGTGTGTGTGTGTGTGTATGAGGGTGGGAGGAGAGGAGGGAGGGAGAGAAAGACTGTTGTGGCTACTTTGGGCTTCTGCTGTTAGGTTGTTCAAAATTACCTATCTTCCTCACAGTTTACTTTGTTTCCTTGAGTTCTGTTGCTTCTTATGTCCTCTTCCCCACGCTCATCACCACATAAGCACAGTGCTGATTCTACTGGCATGAAGTGCAAAATCTTCAATAAGTTTTCCTCTCCCCTAATGCTTCCTCTGAAATACACCATTTAAAAAATCATTTTCAAATTAAGGATTATTGCTTTTCATATATAGGAAAAAGTTACTCATTTCACCTTTTTCAGGTACATTAGAAGCTGGAATACATGAGAGAACCTCCTTGTCAGTGAGAGGGTATTTACTTAATTGACCATAAGCATGTAAGCTCTTTTTTCCTGAAGTTTCACGTCCCAAATATTCAGTTACCCAGTGATACAGGAATATAAGTATATAAATATATATATTTATATAAGTTGGTCAGATATGCTATAGGTAGATAATTTAGGGGTGGTCTGTTTTTTTTTTTTAATACTTGATTTGCAGTTTTGAGTCTTCTGATTTCAGTAAAATCAAATACATCAGTTCACAAAATAAAGAGCTATCACTTAAAAATGACCTTTTCTCTGGTTCTGAGGCTGAGTGTATTCATATCCCACAGTTCCTAATGCACATGAGTTTTCTCCAAAATTCTATTTTGTACCTATCTGGAAAACTCTGATTTCTATTATATAAGAAAATTTATTGCTTATTTGTATTGAATGACTCTATGTGACCAGCTCAGTTTATGTTAAACTGGTGACAGATTATATGGTTTTTAATGAAAATTTAAAACAAAAGCTTAGTATTGTATTTGTATATTTAAGAGACCACATAAGGGAAATTAAATGCTTTTGCTATGTTAAACTTTCCCCTACTCACCTTCCCCACAAAATGGGGCTTTGCCATCTTGATAATCCCTTTCAATAAGTTAAATGAGAGCATTTACTTAAGAGAGTGAGACTGTGAATCTAGTGCAAACAGTGGTATGTAGACTAGAAATTGGAGAATCTGAATTCTGTCTGATTCCTTCTGATGGCTTGAGGGATGTGACAGTGTGGGAATCTGGAAGTCAGAGACAGAATTTGTATCCAAGAATAGGGCCGTGAGGAGCTGAAGTTCAAGGGGGAAATGCAGTCCACAATCAGAGCATCACTCCAAGAAAGTGAGATCCAAGAAGAGAAGGGACACAGGGAGTTGACTGAGAAGACAAGTGCAGAATATTGGCATGCATGGGTGGGAGGTGGCTAGGAGAAGCATGGAAAGAAAAAGTAGGCTTCTGGCTTGGACAGGGGAGCTGGGTTAACATAAAGAGTTACAAGTAGGCTGGATACATGCTAGTTCTGTTTTTACACCCTGCGTGATTTTGATCACATTTCCTTTTACATGAACGTTTATCATTTAAATTCAGTTTTTGCCTCTGTAAAAACCAGAATACTAAACCCATTACAATTCGGTGATCCTTCTTGATTTTTGGTAGAAGGACTACCATTTCTTTCAAAAATCAGCATGGATCACTACAGTACCCTGGAAAGAAAGAGGAAACCCTGACCAGGCAGAAATCTAGTAGGTCAACATCAGTTCTAATCTTTCTTAGAGGAAGATTCCTGTCATTTTTTATTGCTTAGAGCAGCATTTCCCAATGTATGTCCAGAGGAATCCTTGTATACAATAGAAAGTACTCTTTGTGAATGTATAGACTTTAACTCAGGACTCTTTAGAGTTTTTCTTATGCTAGATGCCCTATACAACACTACCCAAACTTACTTGACAAAGCGTCTTAAAAGACCAGAGTTCTGCACATTGAAAAATACTGGCTTTGGAATTTGAACCCTGAAAAGACATTCATATTCAGTACTGAAACAATTTATTTTTTGATATCACTCCCATCTTGAAGTTTAACAGGACTATTAGAATTACATTCACTCAGTATAGGATCAAAAGAAGATTGGAAAGTATTTTCCAACTGATTTTTGTCTCCTCTTTTTCCAGATAATTATTTCCAGTGGGAAGCATTTAGAAGGATATCTCTAAGTGTTTAGTGGTGATTTGCCTTGGCTTTTACTGAGATAATTGTCATGTTAGATCACTATGTTGGTGTGGAGGCAATAATTCCATTTTGAGTGGACGTCTGTGGAGCTTCAAAAGCTGATGCAGTTACAAAGTTCTTGGGAATTCCCACTCCTAGAGGTTTTACCTCCTTAGACCAACTCTTTTACTTTTATTTTCCAATGTCATTGGACACATTGGAATATAGCATTGCAGATTTCCTTTTCCATTCTGCTTCAGAAAGGATCTTTGGATTTTCATCCTGATGGGTTTAATGTTTTTCTATCCCAGGAAGAGGCCAACACTAAGGCAGGAATGAAAAAGGAATTACTATCCCTCCAAACTCACACAGCTAGTTACCTGAAAAATAGCCCTCTTCTTGAGCATTTCCTCCAGAAGGATCATTCCCTGTGGATTCCAAATAAATTTTGCTCTCTGAAGTAACCTTGTTAACAAGAAGTTCTTAAGCAGTTTCTTCTTTGCCTCTGAAAGCAACAAAATAAGACTTACTAACTGAATAAAATTGGACACTTGTATTTTAAAATGATAAATTATATTTTAATATTTTTTTCTTAACTTGATAAAAGCCTAAATATTCTTTATTGGTAAATTTAATCCATAAATTATAAATACATATTTATTGATATGTCCAAGAAAACATAATCATATACTACTTTAAAAAACCATATTGATTAATGCAGAAGAAAGGGAAGCCTCTACTCTTCCTTATTCCTTCAAAAAAGCAAAGAATACCTTTAAAACCCTGTAACAGCTTTTCTTTTATTAGTAGCTGAAAGGAATCTCAAGGAGAGGTGGATACTTTAAAAATAAAAGGAGCAACATGAAAAGGTGCTCATCTTTCTGAAACCTCTATTGTTCAGTCACGCCTAATGTTAGACATTAAAGGTTTGCGTGTTCATCATCATATTTTATTGAAGTTGGTAATAATTTACTTATTATCTGCAATGGGTTTCTGAAAAATATTTCTCTTTCCATTAAGGATTTCATTTTCAGCATTTGCTTGTCAGTTAAATCCTCACATCATTAATGTAACTTCTCATCATAGGCAGAATTGAATATTCATGCCTAGCTCAAATCACTGTTATTTTGGCCTCTTACTTTTTTTTTTTCCTGAAAGTGTAGATTGTTAACCCATCACTTTACAGTTAAGATTGTTAAATTTCCTGAGACTGCCTTGGTTTGTAAATGTAACTAGAAGTCTACATTTGGTCTTTTTTCTAATTCCTGCTTTTAGTGTTGGCCAGGTCCAGTCAGGTTGTTAAGGCTTTTGTTCTTTGTTGGCTACTTTATTAACTCTTCCATATCCAGGAATCATGCTACTTCAGCCCTTTATACAATGCCCTTCGAGCTTGTGTACTGTACATTGTGAATAAAACACTTCAAGGATGACCACCGCCTTCTCAAGTGACCTACACACAAGGAATTAATTTCTTTGTCTGAAAAACATTTGAAGGGTGCTTGTGAATGGGCAACCATGAAGAAGGAATTCCTGAATGGGGAGGTAAGTTAGACTAGATGATCTCTCAAGCCCATTCCAGTCATAAAATTCTAAGATTCTATTTGACTATTGATTTACCCCATTTTAGGTGAATCTACATTAATTCTATTAACCTTCAAATACATTGTTTTTAGGTCAGGGGCCATATTGTTGTTAATCTGTATTTTGTCAGGATAGAGTTCCCACTCCCTGTCTTTCTGGGTCCTTGCATAACTATTTGTCTGCTGGGGTCGGTCTCAAACTGAGCTAGGATAACAATAAGAGGCCTTTGGTAATGCACTGCAAGGGGACAAAAGAGAAGAAGATTCTTTTTATGTAATAATTTATGTGAATTATCCTACTCCCAGAAGTGATAACCTTTGGTGTGTTAAAAGTCTGATTGTCTTGTAGCTGTCTGATAGTAAATCTTGATCACGGAAAGCAACTTTTCTTCATCTCCTTCAGAAGAAAAAAAAAAACTAATAGTCCTAAGGGACAAACCAAAAAGCAGAACTTTCTAAAACTTGAAGAAACATTGGCACCTAGTCTAAAGCTGAATAGGAGGAGGAGGTAGGATGAAGGGTAGGATGAGTGTAGATGAGAAACAAATGGGTTTACAGGACTAAAGGGTCTGTCAGATTGGAGGGAGGATAGAGGGAACCATTCTAGGGAAATAAGAATACAGAGAGCGTGCAAGCTGGGCAAACCAGTTTAGGAAGGGGTGGAGTGAACTGATTATAGTGTAGAAGCATCTAAAGTGGATGCTGTGTAGATTGCAATATATAACTTGAGCCTGAATATACTTAGGGATTTTATGCACACTGTTGATTGGCTAACAGTAAAATATGTATACATTTTCATAATGGATTGTGCAGTCTTACCTTTCTACAAGGGTAGAATGAGAGGGTTATGGTGTTAATATGCAATTAATATTCATCTAAGAGGTGTTTTATGTTAAAATATATATAGGTTGATTATGAATGTCAGGTTTCAGAATGTAAGCTCTTAGAAGGTAAGTGTAGCACATATTCTGCAGGATGTTTATGAGATTCAGTTATTCCAATTCTCCCTTTATTTGAATTGCTCCCTGATGGCACACATATTGTTTTAGGCCATACTTAGCCATTTAATAGTTGATTTACTATCAGAGAGTTACTCGGGGGAGCCACAGGGGAGAGAGAGCCTAATTAATATTAAACATCAACAATAATTTGGGCTTGTTTTCATAAGTTGCCTGGTAAAGGAACATGCCAACCCTGGGTTATAAGTATGAATTACTGGTGGCTTCTTGTGCCCCTGGCCAGAATCATTACAAGCTGTTTAGCATACAAATTATTCTGGAAAACATTTCTGATATAGTAGAACTTGACTCATTCATTTCACTAATCTGCAGATCCAATAATTCTCAAACCAACCTCAGCAGCCTTTCCCTACTCTCACTAAAGTTTATTAATAGCAGAGAACTGTCATGAAATCTCACATTACGAAGACTTCATTACTTTGACAAAAGATGCTAGATTATGTTTATTGGTCTATTACCAAATAATGTAATAAAAATTAAAATGCAAGTCCATTTATCTGGTAGAAAGTGCAATATACTGGCTAATTTGCAACAGTCTTTATTAAGGTTCTTCATTAGTACAACTTTAGAAAAACCCTTAAGTAGAAAAAGAATCCTGTTTTATTACCAAGAACATTCAGCAAAAGTAGGAAGAATGGTAAGTGTCTTGATAGGTGGAACAAACATAACATTATTATTTATGTTTCTAATTTTTGTGTGCCCACCCTTCATAATAATCCAATACAATTCCCTACCAAGTTTAAAGTTCATATAATAAAATAGACTGAAAGAGAATCTATAAATGGAAAAGCATAATACATTTCCCATACAAATGATGGGTTAACTATCTGGGGGAAAAGAAAACAACAGGCCAGAATAACAGTGATTTGAGGTAGGCATGAATATTCAATTCTTCCTATGATGAGAAGTTACATTAGTGATGTGAGGATTTTACTGACAAGGAAATGATGAAAATGAAATTCTTAATGGAAAGAGAAATATTTTTCAGAAATCTATTGCAGATAATAAGTAAATTATTACCAATTTCAATAACACATGATTATAGCACGCCGGCTAATTCATTACATGTTACTCGAGCTTTGGTTGAAAAAACAGTGTTTCTATATAATTAAACAATTCACAATTTGAATGCCTACTATGTGTATCCTGTGTATGGATATCTTAGTTGGGATTGAGAAGGAATCTAGTTCCTTTCTAGGGGCTCTCCATTTTGTTTTAATCAGCTGAGGGACATGCTAAATAAATGCCATAATACCACATTCATTTAGCAAATATTTTATGGAGCACCTCCTGAGTTTGCTTTTATTGTAACTATGTAATAAGAAGCTGAATTGGAAATTTTGACTCAGGTACCAAGATATGATAATATCATAAGCTAGGAGAGGTACCAGATGATGACATATATTTTCAATGGAAATGATAGAGACTTGGCTTCATGACTCATGGGACTTTCATTTATTTGGGACATTTAAAGTGATGGGGGTTTCAAAATTAGAGAGGATTGGGTGAGTAGGATTTCTCTGAATAAAGCTGAGCCAGATTCCTTCCCTCCCCTTTTCTCCTCCAAGGGGGGTGAAGGAGTGCTTTATACATATTCCCTGAAGTCTGAAGTTGAAGGAACACAGTAGATACGCCTCAGTCACGTCTGAGAAAACTAAAAGAGCCTTTTGTAGCTAAATAGAAGTTACCATGAGAGATTTTGATATAGTAACTGTTCTCTGTTCTCCCCTCCATCATGGCCAAAGGAACCTAAATCCTACGAACAGTTGGAATGTTTGACCCCAGCAAACATTGCCAAAGGGGATCTCCCTGCAGTAAGAGACTGGGGATTGTACTGCCAGGAATCTGCAGTGGAGATGTAAATGGTAGATCCAGGGAAGGAGAGGCACTGCCTGTGGGTTGGGTGAAGAGATTCTGGAAAACCTGTGAAAGTGCTCATAAGAGAAAGAGCCAGCTTTCAGTATCTGCGAGTTCTAGAGTGTATGGCATCACCTGCTCTTTCTTTCCTCCCTTGGCTTCAACCACAGACAGGGGTGAGAACTGTGTTTATTCAGTTGGTGGATGCAGAAACTTCAAGTTGGAGAGAAAGGGAGAGGGAGTGGGAGAGGGAGAGGAATAGGGAGAGGCAGAGGAGGGATAAATAAAGAAAACCAACCATTCTTCCCTTCCTGGACAAGAAGCTTCAGTTGGGAAAAGGAAAAATTAACTAAATTGAAATTTAAAAGTTTTTGAGACTTGGAAGTCTTCTGCTTCCAGAAGGATGGAGTAGACATATTTTTCCCTATTCTTTTCTCTAAGTAGAGCTAAAACCCCTGGGTATCATATATAAAACAAAAGTAAGAAGACTCTGAAAGTTGGAGAGAAGAAGCAGGCTAGTTGGGGACCTGAGGAAGGACACAGCAATGAGTTCCTTGGGTTTTCTTTTTTGCCTTTTGTAGCTCAGACTGGGTCCTGGAGAAGCCAATAAGAAGAAAATTCTAAGGGGTGCAAAGAAAGTAATCTCCCCCCAAACCTTGCTTTTCTTGGTCAAAGGATCAGGAAAGCCTAACAGAGAGAAACTGTCTACTAACCAAGACAGTAACAGTTCTATTCTAGCCAAACACCACAGGAAAATAACACCTAGACTTTCAGCTTCACCATTCTATAATGAGATACTCCAGCGCTCCTGCTGTGATGGTGACAGAGGGGAGCCAAATGTTTATTGTCATTGGTTTGTGAATGAGCCTTCTCCATCCCCCAGGGTGTCAATGGAGACCTCCGGAGAGCCTGGATTTCCATCCCCACCAACAGCGAAGGTGTCAGAGAAAGCTTGGGGAAAGTTCTGGACTTTTGCCACCACTCAGTGGTAAAGGGACCATCTCCATCCCACATCTCTTGCCCATCAATGTCAGTGGAGGCCACATGGGGAAGAGTAACAGGGTGTCCTTGCCCCTCCCAGCCTGGGTGGTCTCAGTGGAGGCTTAGGGAAGAGCCTGAAGTCTCACCCCCTCACACTGGTAATTAGGAGCCCCTCTCCCCTGAGAATCAACAGAGGTTGAGTGAGGAACTTGGACTTCCACTCCCTGCCCCTCCTTTTGCAGTAACCAGACAGCACCACCCCCCTTCCTCCACCAGAGCAGCACAAAGGAGGCCTGATAAAACATAAGATTTGAATAATATGTAGAGTCTCTCCAAGTTGATGGACAGGTTTAATGCAATTCCTATTAAAAATGTCAGCAGGATTTTTTGTAGATATAGACAAGATTATTCTAAAGTTTATATGGAAAGGCAACAGTACTCTTACAGCTAAAACAGTTTTGAAAAGAAAAATAAAGTGGGAAGAATCACACTATCTGATATCAAAACTTATTATATAGCTTCAGTATTCAAAACAGTGAGGTAATGGTGAAGGAATAGACAGCTAGATCAGTGGAGCAGAACATATGGCTCAGAAATATCCCAAATCATAAGGCCAAGTGATAATTGACAAAGATGCAAAAGGAATTCAGTGCAGGAATGATCTTCTCAATAAATAGTATTGGAGCAATTGGATATCCACAGGCAAAAGTATGAACCTCAAACTAAACCTCACAGCTTTTAGAAAAATTAACTCAAAATTAATCATAGATTTAAATGTAAAACTATAAAACTTTTGGAAGTTAAATGAATAAATTCTTCAGGACATAGGACTTGATGAAGAGTTTCTAGACATGACACCACAGACTCAAGCCATAAAATAAAAAAATAATCAATTATATTGCAGCAAAATGAAAAACTTTTGCTTTGTGAAAAACTCAAGAGGATGAAAAGGCAAGGCAGAGATGGGGGCAAAATACTTGTAAACCATATATCTGGCAAAGGACTTATCTAGAATGTATAAAGAGCTCTCAAAACTCAACAGTAAAATAAAAATCAAATAATCCAATTAGCAAATGGGCAAAAGACATGAAAAGACATTTCACTGAAGAGGATATATGGATTGTAAATAAGTACATGAAAAGATATTCAATATCATTAGTCATTAGGGAAATGTAAATCAAGGCCACAATGAGCTATTATCACACACCTATTAGAACAGCAAAAATAAAACATGGTGACAATAGCAAATGCTGTTTAGTATATGGAGAAACTGGATCTCTCACAGTTGCCAGTAGGAATGTAAAATGGTACAGCCATTTTGGAAAATGGTTTGGTAGTTGCTTAAAAAACAAAACAATGTATTTTACAATACAACCCAGAATCCTGGAGAAATAAAAACTTATGCCCACACAAAAATCTGTATGTGATTGTTCAAAGCAGCTTCATTTGTCATAGTCAAAACTGGAAACCACAAAAATGGCCCTCATTTGTGTACATCCATACTATTGAGTACCACTCAACTATAAAAAGAAGTGAAAACTATTGATAACTCAGATTTGCTTGGATAGTTCTTAAGGACATTATGCTGAATGAAAAAAAAAAGCTAATTTCAAAAGGTCAAACCCAGTATGATTCCATTTAATAGCATTCTTGAAATTGCTATTCTTGAAATTATGGAGAAGGAAAGCAGACTACCAGTTGCCAGGGGTTAGGGCTGGTGGTAGGGAAGTCATGGGTGCACCTGTAAAGGGATAGCTCTGTAGAAATCTTTGTGATGATGGAATAGTTTGATATCTTGATTGTGGTGTGGTTACACATCTACCCATGTGCTCAAATGATGTAGGAGTATACACCCACAATGAAACTGGGTGAAGGGTCCATGGGATCTCTCTGTAACAGGTTACCCATTGCCCTTGAATCTATAATTATTTCAAAATAAGGAGTAAAACAAATGTTTGTGACAAAGTATTTGTACAAACAAATTTAAAGTAACTTTTATAATTTCTGTTACCTGAAAATAAGCAGAAACGTCATGGTACTGCCTGAGTTTTATCCAAAGGCAAAGAAGTGCTATGCCCATTGAATGAACTTAAAGAGAAAGAAAGAGACAAAGTCAGGTTGATCATATGTTTGCATATATGATGACTGACTGTTCAATATACCCGTTACATGCAACATTTTTCTTAAAATGCTTTATTCCCTTGGTTTTGATGATACAGTGCTCTCCTCATTTTACACAATATGCTGGTTTGGATCTATTATGTACCCCAGAAAAGACTATGTTCTTTTAATCCAATCTTGTGGGGGCAGACCTATTGTGGGTAGGACCTTCTGATTAGGTTGTTTCCATGGAGATGTGATCCCTCCCATTCAAGGTGGGTCTTAATCTTTTACTGGAGTCTTTTAAGAGAGCTTAAAATATGTAATCCAGAGTTTGTGCCTGGGAGAAGCTAAGAGAGAAGCTGAGACAGGAGCCCAGAGACACTTTGGAGAAGGCCCCTGAAACCAGAAGCTAATCCCAGGAGAGAAGTTTCAGCAGAGCCAGCCATGTGCATTCCCATATGACAGTGGATACCACTGGCCCTTCCTCAGAAAAGGTATCTACCTCTTGATGCCTTAATTTGGACATTTTCATGGCCTCAGAACTGTAAATTTGCAACCTAATAAATCCCCATTGAAAAAGCCAATCCATTTCTGCTATATTGCATTCTGGCAGCTTTAGCAATCTGAAACACCCATGTTAATTTTTGCTATTTCCGCTCCTCTTTCAGAATTCTTTTTCATTTGGAAGTGCCACTAGACAGCTAGTCACCCAAGTCATAAATCTTTGACTCATAAATCTTTGTTTCTTTCCCATCTCTCCCATATCATCAATCACCAAGTCTTGTTGACTTTACTTTCTAGCATTTTCCCCACTATTGCTTAAATCTTTTTTCTCTCTCACCTGAATTACTGTAACATCCCCAGCACTCACTCACATACCCGCAGGCTTGCTCTATGTAATTCCATCCCCCAATAACCAGCCAGAGTAATCTCTCTAAACTACATCTGGCCCTGCTATCTCTTGCTGGAAACACTTCAATGGTTACCCATTACCTTTAGGAAAATTTGAAGCTCTCTGAAGTCCCAATCAAGGTTCCTGATGGTCTGGTCTCTCCCAACCTCTCCAGTCTAATCCTTCTCCACAACCTGACTCACATATGTCACACAAATACTTATCTTTGTGTCATTTTTCTTGCTCTGTCCTCTAGCCTGAATGTAGTCCTTGCTTGGAGTACTTATATGTCCATATATATGAATATGCTCATTCCCACAATTTTTAAAGCTCAATTCAAGCAGAAAGTCTCTAGACTGTTGACCCTCTTAGACTAGGCTAGGTTCTTGTCTCTATGCTCCCCAAATTATTCTGTCATTTAGATTGTGTCTGTGATATAAGTGTAAGCTTCTTTGTACATGGAGAAATAGATTAAATTATCTCAAAATCTTTTAAGGTTTGTTTTATATGAACACATAAGTCACCTTGTGGCACCTGGCTTTTCTTATTCATCATTCATTCAAGTCCAGTAAACATTAGTTAATTGCTTCTGTGTAGGAATTATATTAGGGGCAGGGGATGTAAAAATAAGTGAGGCATGGCCTTGCCCTTATGTATCTCAAAGCATACAACATGCATTCTAGATATGTGATCAAATGGGGGAAAGCAGAGCAATACTTTCCTGAATAAATTAGCAACCTGCTCGAGCTGTGTTATCATTGGGATGAGCCCTTGAGAAGTGCTCGGTTGCTGAGTCCTGTGGAGAAGACTCAGGCTGGTGGTCAACACATCCACACCTAGTTGCATCTTTCAGGAAGTATGGAGCCACAGGCTATTGGAGTCAGTTTGTGCCAGTTATCCTGAGCTGAATCAGCAGTAAGATTATGGGAAGCATTTGGAAACCTGATATTTCTCAATGGCACTATCACCATTTTTCCCTTCTCCCTTCTCAATTCTAAACATTACTCTGTTTTTATTGTTATTTGGGTTGTAAAGGATTAGAAAATGTTATAGTTAAATATTGTTGGAACTCGAGAAGACTGAAAGTTCTTGGTATGATTCCTGGTCTTTTGTGATATTTAACAATCAGTGTACAGAAACAAAAAGAGAGTGGGCAATTTTGTTAGCTATCAAAAGAACTCTTAGAAGACAAATTGGAGAAGAAATGCTGCTTCTCTTTTTATAATATGACAAAGAGCTAATTCAGTTCCTTTAACAGAAACTCAAATAAGCCCAACCCTTTCAAAAAGCCTTTATATTCAATGTAAAGAAAAATGTGTCTTCAAATCCTAAGAGTTCAGCTTCCACTAGTTTCAATGGGAGCTGTACATTCAGAGCCAAGGGCTAATTTTGGTCTCTGTGTTTCCCCAATAAGTTCTCTTGGGTGATCATTTTAGCTTCCGCAAAATATTTCCTCCAGCTATGAGAGCCCATGTTTAAAAGTTTAAAGCAATGAGAATAGGCCAAACTCTAAATCAATATTCCGTAGAGCAAATAAAGGGAAAAGAGATGTCGGCAGAGGCGTATGGTATGTGTGCCAATCCCCTGGTAGGCAGATCAAGGAGGTTTCAACAAGTTAAAATAAAAGAGCCTAAAAAACAGATATTAACAAAACTATTCTCTCCCCCTCAGTGAGAAATGACTGGTTAGATTTTCAGATCAAGACACTGGGGTCATGAAGGGAAATACCAGTGTCAAGTGAGAAATAAAGGGCAGAAAGGATTCAGTTCAATAGGCTGTGGCTTATTTATCTTCCCAATGCCAATTATTTTAACAGAGTTTGCACCGACTTTGCCTAGCTTTTAGGTAGCTTATTTTGGGTCCTGTGGTAGTTTATATGGAAACTACATGGTATGAATGTTATGGTTTCTCCTCTTCTCCGTTTTTCCTTCCTCCTTTCAATTCCCCCTTAGAAACCCTTTTGCAAATAACATTTGTGGGGAGGACGGGAGCCTGCCTGCCCATGAGCTCTAGGGCTCTGAAGATTAGTCATTATCTTTTGCCCTTTGAGAACACAGTGATTCTAGCTTCAAACTGATGACTGGAAGGAAATACTGTCCACAAGCAAGTTCATCACAGGCCCAGTTTATTGTAACATTTTACTTCACTGTAACAGCAATTTGAGATGTCAGGGTGGGAAAAACAAACCATAGGAATGCATAAGCCTTCGATATTCTTTAAAGGTGGGTCTATTATAAGGTGGCTTAATTCCTGAAATGCCAAATGCATTTTATTATGAGGAAAATTTACCTTTTAAGAATATTCCATAATAATTGCAGCAATAATGATAAAGACAAATGGAATCTGTAGAGGGATTTATGTTCCAGAGCTTATTTTTATATCTGTTATCATCTTATGAACCACTAAAGCAGTTTATAAGAGAATTCCCCAGTTTCTTTCAAGATAGATTTTCTAATAGATAAGTATAAAAGTCCAAAATTAGAGAAAAAAGAGTATCCAGAGAGAAAAAAGCTAAGGAAGACTGAATTACAAAGTAACTGCTATTAAAATATGCAAGGTTACTGTTACTGTGTCATTGAAAAGGTGTTACAGGTCCCCAACATTCCTATTCTGCAGCCTTTTCTATTTTCTTCTCTTGTGGAAACTGAATTTCCTGAATTTCTTGATGATTTTGAGATGTTAATACTTTACTCAGTGAGAACATTTGTGTGAGAGTGCTTAAAAATGTTAGTTATTTTTCATTCTAGACAATATCTCATATCAATTTTTGGGTATAATTCTAGTAATTTTGGAAGATGTTTACTTTCTTCCCTTTTTTCACATCTCAGATATATGTAGCATCCTTAGAGGTACAGATGCCATACAAAAGTGTAAAATTCCATCCCTGTCCTGGAGGGGTTTGTTGCTGCATTAGGGACAAGGAACATACTCACTTGAAAAGTAAAATTACAGGACAGTAAATATTTAGTAAGGATATTGGAAGAAGTCTTCATGGTAGGGGGCCAGCTATCGAAGTTTACAGAGAGGATTTTAGATGGTTTGACAGAAGGAAGGGAGAAAGCATTAATGCAGAGCTGGGGTGAGGGGGCATAGTGCTAGTAACAGGCAAGGGAGAGCGCAAACACCACTGGTTAAGACATGGAGACAATATTAATGAGCACATGCATGACAGCCATGGGTTAACCAGTTTGACAGGAGGGGAGGTTTGTGCTAAGAGGCTGGTGAGAAGCATGGGCCCACTCTCTGGAAAACAGACATTAAGCTATAGAGTTTGAAAACTCTTTGGCAAGATGAGCAACTAAGGTTTCTGAAAAGGGACATGACTAAATTAAAATAATTTTAGAGAAATTAATCTTGCAGAAATGTCCAGAAAAGGTTAATGACTCAGAGGTAGCCCTAGGAATCCAGGCAACAGGTAATAGAGGGTTAGACTTATTCCAGCTAGACTTAAACCACGTATTTCTGTATTTGAGGAATATAACATTCCCTAATGTTTCCTGAGAGTCCATCAATCTCAGTAGCTCTAAACCAAATGGGATGCTTAAAAATTTGCCGTAGGCATTGTGGATGTATCTACATCTTTAACTACAGAAATAAAACTGTTATGGAGCCTGATTTAACCAAAATGTAGAATTGCACAGACTTGCAACAGCAGACGTTCAATTTATATAACCCTTTAAGACTGTAAGTAAAAACTACTACCACATCTAGGAGAGAAGGGATTTTTATTTCAAGGTTTTGGAGATCAACCAGACTTGCCTCTATTTGATCCCCATTACTTTTCCTCAGTGCCATGGATTAGCACACAGTCCATGTTGCTCACCTCCTGAATTCCTATAGTAGTCTGCTTGTCAATGAATGAAGACTTCATATGGCCTTTTTTTCCAGAAAGTAGAGAGGTATCCAATCAGTGTCCTGGCTTACAACTTGGTTAACTGGCAGTACATTGCTTCTTGTTTACTTTTCTGGGGTTGGTTTTTCAAGGGATTATTATACAGCAGAAGAGTTTTAACAGGAGCTATGGTTTTTCTAAATATTAGTGAGATCAAATTCAACTGAATTTTAGTACGTGCAGCAATCTGAGTGTCTTTTCCTTTTGGCACTGATATTCCCTGAGGCCCTATTTTTTTTGTGTGTGTGTTTGTGTGGTACTTACTGTTTCTAAATGTCTATTTAAGTTAAGATGTTTAGGAGTTGGTAGAGCTGGCAGACAATGACATTACATGTTGTATTATTCATTGTTTGGTGACTAGACTTCATATCTGTGGTAAAAATAAACATGATGCTTCTCAGTTTACTTCAATCCGTTCAGTACTCTCTGTGAATGGCTTCCTGTAATTGTGCAACTCCTTTTAAAGAATGTATAAAGAAGAAGAATCAGTCACAACCATGAACTACATTACATAATTTTTAGGGGCATGCTGAATGGCAACTTCAGTTTATAGAAACATGTAACAATTGTCTTACTTGGCACTCTAAGCACAGTAATTTTTCTTTGACAACTACAGTTTTCCTTCCCATTCATTCATTTGGAAACAGTCAATTTTATGTGTAGACATCACAGGTAAAAACCAAATTGTAATTTTTTCTCATTAAGATGGAGGAACTGATTTCTGGCCATATGGGTTTCAACTTTACTTCACAAATGTACCAGTAGGTGTTGCTATGTTAGCACTAATGTTGACTCCACAAAAACTAACTGGACACTCCCTGTGTGAGTGGGTCCCCAAACAATTCTAACTTGTGTATTCCTTCTCAAAGATCAAAACACTGCCACCATATATTGGAGGCCTGATGGGATTACTTTTACTGTATAACAAGTTTTTAAATGAACAGGCTCTTCTATTCTGCTGTGTCAATTCACAAGACTGGAAAATAACTTCATTGACTTCCTAGTAGTTAAGGTGTTTTGGCCTTTGAGGAAGCAAGCAATTACCAATTTGTACAACTAGAAAAAAATCATTTTCCTCCTTCACTCTTTTTTTCTCCCTAATTTCTACACTTCATCCACAATGTGTATTATTATTTTTCAAGTATCCCAAACCCACATTTTCAAGAAAATGTGAGGGTCTCACTTCCTGGATAAGCTTCCAGGAAGAAATAACATTTGAGGCATTTTCTTGTTTGTCAGACAAACAAGTGAATTTACACAACAGCCACTGTTTAACTCTTCACAACATACCTCAGCATTTCAAGTATGTATATACATTGAAAAGCATTTTCATATTCCTGTGTGTAGGCAGAAACAAATGATTTCCTTGTGCTAACCTCCATAACCCTGCCACCTGTACTTATCATTAACAACCTACCTGTACTTATTACAAACGACAGACGTTACTATTTCTGTTTTTGACTTAAATTTGCTAGGCAAAAACCAAAAACTTGGAAGAGTGAAATATCACAGAGTTCTATGTTCAAAGAGGAGGTTCTGAAAATTAAAAAAAAAAAGTTCCAATAATTGATTCATAGGCAATTAAGCCAACCACTTCAGTGTGTGTTTTGATGAGAAAAAAGCGGTTTATGTATATTTTTTCCTTCAGTTGTACCAATCATACAAAATGTGCACAGTGAAAATTTGAACCTATTAGAGTTACTTTTTTTTTTTTCCAATTGCTAAATACAGCAGAAACCTATACACTTTGACCTGAACAAAACTGTTAAAACTGTTAAAAAATTCTGGAACACGGTGAAAGAAAGAAGAAAATATAAAGCTCTAGGAGGAGACGATAGAGGTTGAGAGAAATGAAATGTGAAGAATGAACGGGAGTATAAGGCTGTTATCTTTTTTGTTTTCATAGTTGTACCGCTTCAAGCCAAAGAGAACATGGATTTTTCTATGTATTGCTCAGTGCACATTTAAAAATAATCTTTAATAAAAATACTGAAGTACTTCTGTTTTAGATATCTCTTAGCACTTTCTAAATAGAAAAACAATAAAGCATCTTGAAGAATAGGGTTCAGAGCGAAGTAAATAAATCTAAACAGTGAACATTTTTCTATATTATTTTATAATGAATTTTCATTATATTTTTATAGTCATATGATTTGCAATCCATGATCTGCCCCCTTACCCCCCTGCCTTCCCTCCCTCTCTCTTTTCCTTCAAGCTCCCTTTTCTCCATATTTCTTAGTGGTGTCATTTGGAGGCAGCTTTCATATATGGTAGATAGCTGAGTGAGATTACACAAGGTGAAGGAAAAACACCCAAACAGTTTTTCTCCCTGTAGAGTTTCATTATTGAAATGCTCTGAAGTCATGGGTGCTGAGTGTGAAAATGTGGAGATGTAGATTGGTTGGTAATCAACTCAGTGCTTGCAGTTACTCGGGATGTAGCGTTCTAATCATTCCTTGTAACGTCCTGTGGAAGCTGGGTTTAATTCAGCTAAATGGCCCATTATACGGACTTCACTCCCCTTCAATTTGGTTTTTCCCCTCTGGCGAATTTTTAATCAGAATTCCTTACTATTTAGTAACTAAATTAAAATCTGTAAGTTGTAGGCAACTGCACATAAAGCAATGATATATCCGTAAGCATTGAAATTACTTAGAGCAGTCCATGTAATGAACATTGTAACATAAAAATAATACAATTAAGCTTTGATGAGGGAAATAATCTTGTTAGATACAGCAATAAAGCATAAAGGATCACTTAGCTTTATTTTGGAAGAATAGATTTAAAAGGTTGTTGCTTTTTCTCAAGTGCTAATTTAAAAAGAGTTAGATGCTAAATTTCCACTCAAATAATACTAATATTTATTTATTGACGGCTTGATATGTGCCAGATGTTTTGCTAAGCATTTAAAAGACATTGTTTCATTTAATCTTCAAGCAAATTTAATGAGGTAGGTGCTGCTATTACATTGTACATATCAAAAAACTGAGGTTCAGAAAGGTTAAGTAACTTGCCCTAGGCCACACAAGGAGCTAGTGCTGGAGCTGGGATTCAAATACCTGACTCCAGAGTTTAGATGCTTAAACACTTGGTTATGGAGATAAAATCAGAATATATTCGTGTATTTAGATTTTATTATTTTAATTTATTTTGTATGAAGTATTCATCTGAGAATATGTGATCAAATCAGAGAGATAACTGAAAGTGTGGCATTTTTATCAAGTTTAAGTGAAACTTCCCGTCCTGCAAGCATTAGCAATGGAAAGTCAAGCACTAATATGTGAACTGTCAAACAGTAAGTCAACAGAATGTAAGACTACAGAAGATTAGGATAGACAAGGATTGTGGGGGGAGGCTTCCTGAGGAAGGCAAGACTTTGAATTGAATCCTCTTCAAATATAGAGGTATGCAGAGGTACAAAAATAGCTAGGTAGAACAGCATGAAAATGTTATTAAAGGTGAATAAATTGCTTTCAGGAGAAAGTGAGGTCAATATGCTAGCTCAGCAGTTCTCATCGGTGGTTGCACATTAGAATCATCTACAGTGCTTTTAAAAAATACAGATGCCTAGGCCCCACCCTTGACTAATTATATAAAAGTCTTTGGCAGAGGGACTTAGGTAACAGCATTTCTTAAAAGCTCTCCAGGGGATTCTAATGTGCAGTCAGTGCTAAGCAGCTCTGATAAAGCTGTGTTGGTGCATTTGTGTTGGGGGTCATGTAGAATATAAAATGGGGGTCACGTAGAATATAAAATTGAGTGGCAGTATGCAGCCACGAAAGACAGCCAGATCCTGATGGCTTGATGGCATAGGTATACGGGTATAACAGAGATTTCTGAGTCAGTGAGGTCAATTCAAGTCAATTCAGTTGGTAATAAGAACTGAATATTTGTTCCATGTGAGGTACTAGAGATGGATGTGAAATGAACACAATTTGGACTCTGCCCTTTAAAGGTTCATAAATGCAGTAGGAGGTATACTGATAACTGTATTAAAAACACGTATGGTAAAGACTATAATAAAAAATGCAAAAACGCTCTGGGATTACAAAGGGATACTATATCTCTGGTTGGGAATATCTGAAGATTTCAAGAAAGTGATAGCTATTCTTTGAATTTTGACCCAAAAGAAGATGGGATTTTTGAGAGTGACATGAGATGAAGAGTGTTCTTGGTACAGAAGGAGGCAGAGCTCAGGGCTTAGAATATATGTGGGTGGTGGACAGTGGGAAGGAGCTGGGTGAGAAGGGGAGAGCACACAAAGAGAAAGAGAGGCTGTGATGTCTGGGTGCTGAAATCCCACCCAAAGGTAAAATGTGATCCCTAACATGTAATGAACTCTATGTTGGTCCTCAAAAAGACTGCATATGCTGCTCATGAAGGAAGTGGAGTGTATCTCAAGATCAGATGGTGGAGAAAAATAGTAAGACAAGGAGTGGCTGGTACTGCAGTTTTTTAAAAGTACTAACTGGTGATGAATGAGAAATGTTTAGCTATTGCTCTGTAAAGGAATTATGTTATACTTGCCATGACTGTTTGCATTTCACATTACTATATTCCTCCCCCTTTTTTAGCTGCTGATATCCTACCAGCCTTACAATTTCACCTCTTCTGTTAAGCTTTTCCTTGAGCCTTTTTAGGAAGATTTACTTTGGATTTTCCTTTTCACTCCAATAGCACTTTGTTTTAAATATTGGCTTCAGCATTTATTAAGGTTTATTAATATGTGAATATGTATATGGTGCTCCATTAGCTTGTGAGTTTCTTGAGGGAAGATCCATTTTTACTAATAGGTAATGTAAGGCAGACACAGGTGTATGAAAGTGTAAGTAGATTTGCGTATCTGGATAATAGGGAGTATAAGATATTTTTTAAAATTAAAGCTGTAACATTTTAAAATAATTTATTGAGCTCCTGTGCACTAAACTCATTATTTTAATTTATTCTTTCCATAAAGCTGTGAGGTAGGCATTATTGTCCCCATTTTTTAGATGAGGAAACCAAGGCTTAGAGTGGCTAAGTAACTTATTCAAGGTCATATAATTAGTTGCCTGACTCCAAATCCTCCACTCATTTACCATATACAGCCGTGGTTTTCAGCCTTTAGCATCCATCAGAATCACCTGGAGGGCCTCGCCTAATTCAGTAGTATGGGGTGGAGCTGAAGAATATACTGCTAATGAGTTTCCAGGTGATTCTGAGGCTGCTAGTCAGGCATCCACATTTTGAAAACTCTTGAGTAGAGAGTCTGATATAATTGGTTTGAGATTTTGCCTATAAATTATATATATTTTTAAAAAGTGCCTCCAGCTGATGCTAATGACAAGCTAGTGTTGAGAACTGCTGATCTAGACAATGGAGAACCTTGACTGCTAATTTGACTTTATTACAGCACCAGTATAGAACTGAGAGGAGTGCAATGATGGCTGTGTTTTGGGATTATGAGAGGAAAATGAGTTTGGCAGATACATTAGACAAAATGTATTAGAGTAGGGGAGATACTGAAAGTCCAGTCTTTTCCTCCTATCTTCCCAAAGCATTGCTTTCACTGCAGTGTTAATCAGAGATCTACAAAAATCCCCAACAAACCGCTGGCCTCAAAAACCTGTTCCCTTCTCCCTTTCAAACTGTATTTTACAGTAACACTTCCACTCTGAGCAGGCCAGGCTTTTCACCATGTCTGTGTGTTATGGATTGAATCCTGCCCCTGGCAAAGACATGTTTGAGTTCTAACCTCCTGATACTGTGGCTGTGAAGTCATCTGTGAATAGGATCTTTGAAGATCTTATTGAGAGAGGGCCAAACTGGATCAGGGTGGGCCTTAATCCAGTAAGACTTGTTTCCTTATAAGCAAAGGAATTTTGGACACTGCAGTGGGAGTGAGTAGGAGACAGATGGCCATGTGACAGAGACAGAGACTGAGTTCATGGATTGTCAGCAAGCCACCACCAGAATGCTACAGAATTCAGAAAAAGCATGGTCTGCTGCTGCCTGAATTTGGACTTCTAGCTTCCAAAACGTGAGACAAAAATTTCCTGTGGTTAAAGCCAACCAGTTTGTGGTCTTTGTTACAGCAACCCTGACAAACAAAGACACTGTGTCTAGCATTGTGCTTTTGCTTCTTCAATTCTCCTTCACTATTTTGGTGTGTGCTCTCACAGCCTCAGTTTTGCCAAATCCTATTCACCCTCCTAAGTCCTGTATTAAAAAATAAAAATATAAGATTAACACTCACATATTAAAAAGGAAAATACCACTGAAAAGCTGATAAAGAAAACTTAACTCTCCCTTGCTACTCAATGCCCAGTTCTACTCCCCGGAGGAAAGAATCTTTAACTCCTTTGAGCTGTTTAACAATTTATGCTATTTTATGATTGATCAATTTCAGAAACCATTTACTTCCTGCCCTGAAAATAAGAATATAGATCTCTCACACTCCTCATTTCCCCTCTCTATCTTTTCTATATAGCAATATTATTTAATCAATTCAGTTTTCATTATTATGACTGTATATATTGCTTTCTTTAGATCTAAAGTACTATTCTCATTTTATTTTCTTCTACAGATTTTTGTTTTTCCTGAAGTTTTGAATGTCTTTTTTTTTTGTCATGTTTTCCATCTAATAAACCTCAACATTTTTTCTTCAAACCCTTTACCATAAGGTATTTTTTTTCAAGTTTTAAAAATGCTTTTCTTGGTGTCATTATTCCATTTTCATCTTTTTGTTCCTATGTGGGATGGTTATTCCTAGGTTTGCTGTAAGGTAGTAATCATAGAGCTTCCCTTGCCACTTTTGTGGTTTGAATCAACTGTTTCTTAGGCCCAATGTCTCATCTTTCTTGATTTACTTCCTCCTTTTGCTGGAGCACATTCTCAAATACTTCCTAAGAAAGCATGTGTGGGAGGTAAATTATATAAGTACTAGCATGCCTGGTAATGTCTATTTTTTGAAATTTGATTTATAGTTTGGCTAAATTTGACAGAATTTTATGTTGAAAATGATTTCCCTCAGAAAATTCAAAGCATTTCTCCTTTTTCTTCACCTAATATTCAGTATTGTTGAGAAGTGCCATTCTGAATTCAAATTCCTATGTTATAGAATTGGATAGTCTCAGAGGAGAATTTTAGAATCTTTTTTCTTTATAATGTTCTGAAATGCAACTAGGTGTGCCAGTTTGAATGTATTATGTCCCCCAAAACGCCATTTTCTTTGATGCAATCTTGTGTGGGCAGACATATTAGTGTTGATTAGATTGTAATTCTTTGATTGAGTGTTTCCACAGAGATGCAACCTACCCAACTGTAGGTGATAACTCTGATTATATAATTTTCATGGAGGTGTGGCCCTGCCCATTCAGCGTGGGCCTTGATTAGTTTACTAGAGCACTATATAAGCTCAGACAGAAGAAGCAAGCTTGCTACAGCCAAGAGGGACACTTTGAAGAATGCACAGGAGCTGAGAGAGGAGCTTCAGCTTACAAAGACATTTTGGAGACAGCCTTTGAAAGCAGACTTTTGCTCTGGAGAAGCTAAAAGAGGACAAATGCCCCAAGAGCAATAAAGAGTGACATTTTTGAGGAGCTGAGGCCTAGAGAGGAACATCCTGGGAGAAAGCCATTTTGAAACCAGAACTACGGAGCAGACGCCAGCCACATGCCTTCCCAGCTAACAGAGGTTTTTCGGGCGCCATAGGCCATCCTCCAGTGAAGGTACCCCCTTACCTTGGACACTTTATGGCCTTAAGACTGTAACTTTATAACCAAATAAACCACCTTCATAAAAGCCAATACATTTCTGGTATTTTGCTTAATGGCAGCATTAACAAACTGGAACACTAAGATATGCCTGGTATGACTATTTTTAATTTATTTATTTTTTCTGGATTTTTAGTGGAATATTTGAAGCTAAAGATCAATGTTCTTAATTTTGGAAACATTTTTGTACTTTCCTTTGATAATTTCCTTCTCTCCATTTGTTCTGTTCTCTCCATTGGTCAGATGTTGAACCTCCTGGATCACAACTTTATATTTTATATAATTTCTCTTTTCCTTCTTTTTCTGTTTTTGTTCAATCTTTTGAGAAATTTATATATTTTATGTTCTAACCCAGCTTTTAAATTTTCATTTCATTAATAACATTTTAATTTGCAATAGCTCTTTCTTATTCTTTTTAGTAGCCCCCCTTTATGTTTTTAAATATAATATAATGATAAAATATTTTAGAAAACTATTTTCTTTATTTGTTTCCTCTGGGGTAATATATTTTGATTGTTTTTTGGTCTCTCTTTAGTATATTTGATGTTTGCCTCAAGACTGATGATCTTAGTCCATACTTAAAAATAAGACCTCAAAAAGTTGATTGAGAAAAAGAATTAAAAATAACAACAACAACAACAAAAAAACAAAATAAAAATGTTGATTGAGAGGTCTATGTTTTGTATTCACTCATAAACTGGAAGAGATTATTTACAGTTATTGTTTGTGGAGCTGATGTTTATACTAATGGAGCCCTAAATGTCAGAATCAGGAGGTCTTTCCATAGGCCCATTCAGCTTTTCCAGAGGAGAAACATTCATTCTCTTTCCATACTTGGTAGCTGGTGTTCTCTGTAGTACCTGACATATGAGTCCAGAGTTTCATGTGGGCAAGTTGTCCTTTTTATTGTCTGCATCCTTCTGTGAAAGTTTTCTAAACTGTGGTTTCCTCCCCATCAGTTATAATTTTCCTTCTGTTTTACATCTTCCATAATTTTGTTGAAATGTCTTGTCTTCCAATGACCCCTCTCCAGATTCGTGTATTTGTTACGGGTTTACACTTTTTCATTTACTATTTCTTTACTTCTACTGGGGAAGAGCACAAATAAATTCTTGTGTACCGTCCACTGTCTTTTGCCCAAACTTACAACCCAATTTAACATTATATTCTATAAAACCTTCCTTTCTTGAGTTTTTGGTCTACTCTGATGTCTTTCTTCTCAAAATTTTTATTGTCTTGAAATCAATATTCTCGGTATACCATTTATCAGTCTATATTTTCATACATTAATTCCCATGTTTTCTGCTGGATTAGGGTAATGACCATGGCTCAAACTTCTTTTGAATCCCCATAGCACCAAGAATTATGCTGGGCAAGTTGTGAATAATTTGCAAATGATTGTTGGTTGATTAGATTCAGGAAATGAAGAAGAAAAGGATACATATATGACTGAGAGTAGAAGCCTTAGTTATAGGTAAAATCATAGCAATGTTGGCAAAGATAGAGAAGCTGGAAGGGGAAGCCAGTGAGTGAATATAGTAGACAATTGTCAGACCTTTGTGTTTGCACAGAATCCTTCAATGCCCTTTCTAGTTTGAGGAAATTTCTTACCTTATTGGTGCGTCTCCGAGGCTGAAGACAGTGATTCACTTTCCCAGCATTCTTTGCAGATATGATACAAATCATGTAACTGAGGCATCTCCAATCAGATGTACCTTGATGAAACTTCAGCTCAGAGGTGAAAAATGGGAAGAAGAAGGAATAATGAGTAACCCATTTCAGGTGAGGTCAGTGGCAGAGACATCTGGCTTTCCAGAGTATTTTAGTTTCCTGGGCTGTCAAGCAAATACCATGCAATGGGTAGGCTTAAATGATGGGAATTCCTTAACTTAAGGTTTTGAGGCTAGGAAAAAGTCCAAATCAAGGCATCATCAAGGCAATGATTTCTTCCTGAATACTGGCATTTTGGGGCTAGCTGCTGGTGATCCTTGATCCTGGGCTCCACTGTCATAAGGCAATGCACCTGGTTGCCTCTCCTGGCCTCTCCCTTCTCTTCTGGGTTCCATTGATCTTCAGCTTCTTGCTTCCCTTGGTTTTCTTTCTCTCTGTCTGAATTTCATTCTGCTTAAAAAGGACTCCAGCAATAGGATTAAGAGTCATGCCAACTGAACTGGGCCACAATTTAGCTGAAGTAATCTCATCAAAAGATTCCACATACAATGGGTTCTCACTCACAGGAATCAATTAAGTTTAAGAACATGTTTTTCTGTTCCAAACCACCACAAGGGCAATCATGGAGTAATTTCTGGTGTTGTTCTGTGCTGGGTTCCCTGGTAAGTGAGGGGGGGTTCTTTGCTGGCAGTGTCTAAGTATGGTTTGGGCATTGCTCTTGAGGAATTAGCCTTCAAGCTTGACCCTGAAGTGATCCTGAAAATTTGTGAGCTACTTAACATTCTTTAATATTCCTTTTGTTCTTGAACCAGCTAGAGTGGGTTTTGTTGTTTGCATCTAAGAATTCTGAATGATGAAACAAATAAGAAGTATGTGTGTGTGAGATGAGGTATAAAATATGACACAAGTAGGTCTCATAGTGTTTTTGAAACTTGTATATATATATATACATATATATATACACACACACATATATATATACGTATATATACATATATATATATACGTATATATATATATATGAAGTAATCCAAGAAAAATAGGCCTTTGTGAAAAAATATGAGGGCAGATAGGTTTAATCTCAGCTATAGCTTGCTTTCCTGCTACCAGGAGTGAGTTGGCCTGCATTAAAACAGCCAAAGAAATCTGTTACTGGGATTGCAACTTCTGTTCCTACTATTCTTTTAAGAAAGAGAGAGGGAGTGACAGTACTAGATTGGGGGCGGGGTTGGGGTATAGGGGAGAGGGAGAGAGAAGGGGAGAGGGAGACAGAGGTAGAAAGGGAAGTTAATTGAGAAAGTTAATGTCCACGTGGGTAGGGTGATGTATTGGGGATTGGGGTATGTACTAGATGGGATGTAGGGGGTGAGTATGTGTAAGGGAAATAAAATGAGTTTAGTCTTGGACATGGGATTTTAGAGGTTGTAGGATAATAAGATATAATTTATAATTGGAGAATATGAAACAGAAGCATGGATGAAGTTTATACCTACAGACAGAGAGATGAAATCAATCACAAAAGATGATAATTGAAGGCAGGAGAATTGATTCCGTTTCAAAAGGGAGAGGAGAGAGAGAAAGGGGGGGAGAGAAAACAGAGGACCTGATACTGAGCATTGGGGTAACTCCTATTAAGGGGGTAATGGAGGATAAAGAACCACCAAGACACAGAATGGATTAATCAGAGTGGTAGGATGAAAAGCAGAATTGTGTGTTTCCATGGAAATCAAAGGAAATTCAAAGAGAGTCTTTAAAACAGTCCATTGCTACAACACTGTGAAATCTTCAAGGGCTGTCTTTTGTATCTGTATCCCTGTATTTCATGATGCAAGGGAGGGACTCAATAAATGCTTGTCGAATATATAAATAAATGACCCAGGAACATAAGGACTGGGAAAAGAGAGTAGTTATCTTTTGAGTATAATTTTAGTATATTGGGAGGAGGCAGAACAGGTTTTAGGGTTTAAGGAGGGCATAGAGACAAGTGACCTAGACCACACAATTGAGACATTTGGGCAGAGAAATGAATTTATAAAATAAGATACTTATCAGAGGGACAGCAGGATCCAATGAAGGGACTTTACAATGGAGCAGAACTTTGCATGACTAAGGGTAGAAGGGAAGGAGCCAGTGGAAAGAGAGAAATTTAAAATATTGGATAGAAAGTATTAAATGCAAGAAATGCATGTATCAGAAGTCTCTTTATCTAGGAAATTAGAGAACCAATATTTATAGATATATCTCTTTTGATATAATTCCATGAAAAAAATTTCAAATCTGATCCATCTCAAGTCATTATAAAGTATAGACCCTTGGACCAAGGATTTTGAAACTCCAACCATGTCCCTTGTTTTACAGAACAGATCCCATGAACTAAGTTTGATCTTAAAGCCTTGTTCAGGTTCAAGGATTGTCAAGAATGAAGATTAGCCTAAGGTCGCTTTCTCTTTTGTTTGAAGCAAACAATGCAAAAGATATACACAAAATCAAGGGCATAGTGAATGGTTGCAGCTTCCTAATGGCTCCTTTCTTGTATTAGGTGAGGTACAGGGTAAATTACAGTCACAAAGTTGGCTTACTACATGGTGACTTAATTTCTTTGTCGTGGAATAGTACACAGATGAATGGTCCAAGGCTGTCAGGGAACCTCTGCCACCCAAAGTTGCTGTAGTTATCACCATTTCACAGCCAGCAAGAAGGGGGACAGAGAATTTAAGCCAAATAATCTGTTTGAAGATGACTTGCAAGTTGTACATATCCCTTCCACTCACACCCTATAAGCCTAAACTTAGTCATATGGCCACAGCTACCTTCCAGAGAAGTTGGGAAATATAGCCCATCTCTGGGCACCCAATGCTGTTACTGCATTTTTATTTTTTACTGTCCTGCATAAACATTTCTGCTCATAGCATTAGTCAGGTGTTTCAGATGGAGAAGTGAGGCAACGAAACAGACAAGTGAAATGAATACTTAATGAAATATCATAACATACTGAATAAATATGAGAGATTAAATACAAATTTACAGAGGCATCTATTTAAAACGACAATTCTATTTGGGTGCCTGTTTGATTTTCTACCATGTGGCATTTTCAGCCAGTGTGTGTCTGTTGTCTCTGGGCAATTAAAATTATTCAGCATCAAAATCCTAGCTCTGGGACCAGGAAAAGGAATCTAAGAAGCATTCACTGATAGTCTGATTCAGAGCAACTGCTTTTCCCTTTGGTCTATTCATGCATATTTCAATTGGCATTAATGTGAAGTACCTCGTGGGCTCTCTTCTACATGAAATCCTTGTTCTGTACTTGGCAGCAATTCTGGCACTAGGTTCTAAATGGTCATTCTGGGATGGTAAATCAGCAGTCCTCAGCTGATGAGTCTAACAATGCTGGAGGCAGGTGGTGTTGTGAGGGCTAATTCTGTTGGCATTAAGTGACGATTCATATTTGCTGCAGGAGCACTAAATTGCACTGTTTTAAAACAGGAAGTCTGAGTTAAAAGCTGTGTAAAACCATTATACTGAAGCCAGCACTCCAGGCTCTTCTAATTAGGTCATTTGGAAAAAGATGACCTTTTAGTTTCTGTGCCTCTTTGCTGGGGACACGTTTCTAATTATCATTTGTATTTTACTTTGCCAAAGCTGTTGACAAGCTGAGATTTTTTGTGTGTGGGTGTAGGCGTGTGTCTGTGCACTCTATGAAGTTAATGACATTTCTGTCTTCTAGCATTCTGCAAAAAGAAGATGGAAACAATGTGTACAGTAATTTCAATGTCAGAGAAACCAAAAATCATATGGTCGTGAGTGAAGAACACACTAACGGTCATTTCAGATGTCTTAGGTTTTTTAGGCCAATTTGACTTTAACTTTGTCTGAAATTGCTGTATCAATATTTATGCTGGTTTGGGATGCCAAGTGTGAACACATTGTAAGCTATGAGGAAGAAATGAACTTCAGTCCACACTGTCACTGGAAAAATAACTCTGGTTATGCTTGAAATTCTGTCCAGGACTTACAGAAAACAAAATAAAAAATCTCGTGATGATTTTAAGGATCACTTGTCCTTTAGTATGCTGTTTTTGGAATGCTTACAAGTGCAAATAATACTGTCTTTTAATGATGACTTCTTTCAAAAGAAGCTATGAAATAAAAGGACAACATAATTATCCATGGTTCATAAATATATTCCATATTTTAGGAGATAGCCTGTGAAGCAAGGCATCCCCTAAGGCTGGCTTTTCCACTAACTTTCTTTTCTGTTATGGGGAAAGTTTCTCAATGTTGCTATGAGGTTCTTCATCTGAAATCATAAAATCTTAAAATCAGAGAGTTGGACAGCTTTTGAGAGGTCATCTAGTTCACTCTCTGCCTTGAGGCCTTCTGAACTTAAATTCTCCTGGAATATAATGGTCTACTCTTTACTTAACAATCTCTCACATGGGAGAGTTGACAAAGAAAGATGATATGATCTAAATGTTTAATATATAAATTACTCTGGCAGTTTGAAGAAAATGTATGTAAGATGATTTGAAGTTTATTATGAAATTGCTAATAATTTATTCAACTCAACTTCCTCTTTAAAGTTCTAAGGTAGGTAATGATGGGCCTCTAAGAGGGCAGTTCAAAATTTTCAACTGGTGGTTGCTGTATATTGGAGGTTGGCAACATGTCAGTGTGCCCTGAGATGGGGCTCTGGGTGATAGAGTCTGGATCAGCTAAGTTGGGTGAACTGTTTCTCAATTTGATTACTCTCTCAAGTTTGTGAGTTCTCTCCTACTGTTCTGGTGATCCTAGAAGAGATGGCCTCTCTTTTTTCTTTGTTCTTACTTTCAGCTGGTTGGCAACAATTTAGTATTGCAATGTTAATCAATAATTAAAGCATCAATTGCAAGTGGCCCAAAGCAGGTCTTTTGAACAGATGATAGGGTTGAGATTGGTGTCCAAGGCTCTCACCAGTTGTGGTAGACTGAATCATGTTCCCCACAAAGACATGTTCAAGTCCTAACCCTGATCCTGTCAGTGTGAACTCACTTATAAATAAGATCTGTGAAGATGTTAAGGCCAAATCGAATCAAGATAGGCCTTAATCCAACATAACTAGAGACCTTACCAGCAGAGGAGATTGGAAATGGTAGTAGTAGAAACCACAGGAGGCGATGGGACAAGATCACTGTGTGATGGAGGTAGAGATTGCCAGCAAGCCACCATCAGAATGCTACAGACTTTTGAGAAGGAATAATATGCCAAAACCTTGATTTTGGACTTCTAGCCCCCGAAACTGTGACATCAAAAATTCTTGTTGTTTAAGCCAATCAGGCTGTGGTATTTAGATATCTGAAAAACTAAGTCACCAAATAGCTGGTTATGGTCATATTCATATCCATCAGAAGGTGCCTAGAAGACCTCAAAGCATAAGGAATAAAATTGACCAGGGGACCCAGTTGCTGCACTCTGAAAGCTACCACCATATTCAACATGTGTGCCCTGAAACCATGTTTCCCAAGGGCTGCTCCCGGCCAATGACTAAGAGAAGCAGGGATACTAAGGCAGACTTGTTCCTGGGGGGCCCAGAATGCCTCTGACAGCTGTCTTTGACTCAAGGACTTATTCCTTGCTGAACCCTTATACCACCCTGTGGTCCAGGATGCTTTCACCCAACTTTCCTCCCTCTCTGCCTCACTCAGGGTAAGGTTTGCATAGTGATCTGAACAGTCTCCCAGTCTCCCCTGGCTCCCTCCTGGCTTACTCTCACTTGTGCTTCCCCTAATGACATCCTTGACCGTGTAATCCTTGACTATCTTGGCTTCTGTTTATTGGAAGACCCAGGAAAAACACAATTTGGTAGGATTATTAGGAGAGATACATAAAAGGTAAGAACATGCTTTGGCTAGGGTGAGGGTGAACAGGGGGATCATAACAGAATAGAACAGGGGCTGTTTCACTATTACCTCCACTTTCTGACTCTGTGCCACCATAGTATATTATAGACTTGGCAGGGAGATGCCAAATCTCACCTCTGTCTCAGTCTCAGGCTTATCATCTTTGCAAATTCCACTTACCCTTCCTCCCAAGATGAATATACTCCCCACTCCATTGGTTATTCTATCCTGTTTATTTAAGAGAGCAAATAAAGAACATCTTGGTCCAGTACTTCTGAAGAATGACAAAACTTTGTTTCAGACGGGTACCCAATGAACTGTTGTAGCCAAAAAATTGATCTCATTAATATGTTTACAGAATGTATAGAAAAAAGACAAAAATGTTATTCAACTCTGTGTTTGTTCTGTTGGAAACTATCATGAAGCTGAACAGCGAGGGTGTCTAGAATGATGAAACTGTAACGGATGTACAGTGTGTGCAGTTGTGGGTGGTAGAGTATGAAGGTAGAGTACAGAAAATAAGTATTGTCCATCTGGTAAAAGGAAGGCTAAGGGAATATATGATCAAAACGGTAATGTGATTAAAGTGATGAGATAATAACTGGAGTTATTCTACTGTGATTTGTTCATCAAGCAATAAACTAGGGGCTGTCATTTAAGTTAAAGAGATGTAAATTTAGGGTGAATAAAAAGAAGCAAACACTAGATTGCATAGTGAGTTGTAAACTTTTGGAATTCATTATTCTAAGAATTTGAAAGGTTGTATCCACCCCCTAAACTTCAAATCAATTTATAATTATCCATCTATAACAGAATTTTAAGAGGTGTGATGGATTGAATTGCATACCCCAGTTTGGACGTGTTCTTTGTCTTGGTCTGCATTCTGGTGGGTGTGCACCTATTACAAATAGGATCTCTGAAGACGTTACTTCAGTTAAGGTGAGGCCTGACTGAATCAGGTTGGGCTTTAATCTGATTACGGTGTACTTTATAAGCAGAATGAAATTCAGACGTAGAGAATGCCATGGGAAGAAGCTGGATGTCAATGGAAGTCAGTGTCACCATGTGTACTGCCACATGACAGAAATGCCAAGGACCAAGGATGGTGGGCATCCAGTCCCAGAAAAAAAGCTTGCCTTGCTGCCACCTTAAATTTGGACTTCTCTTAGCCTCAAAACTGTAAGCCAATAAATTCCCATTGTTTAAGCCAACCCATTGTATAGTATTTGTTTCAGCAGCCAGGAAACCAAGATAAAAGGATATAGAATAATATGAATATTCATTCCTAATCTTTGAGAGTCACATTAAGAAGGATAATCAGGAAATTCCAGTATAATTCCCTGTGCTCAAACAAAATACTGAATCGAGGCCCACTCTAAGGTATGATTCAGCACTCAATGTTTTGTCTCCATTTAAATGAATGGAGGAAATACATTTAAACGACAATAAAATCTGATATGCTGATTTATAAATTAATAAATTGGCCTATTTTGGTTGACAAAATTTACCTTTTTTTAGCACTTGCCTTCACAGTTAAATATTTCCCCAAACTCTACCAATTTAAAGTAATTAGACTTTTGTCTAATCAACAGACCTTTGACTGAAGTAAGGAAAAATTAAAACCAGAGGTAGAGTGTTAGTGTGGACTAAAAGAGAGAGTTTACTCTTAAGATTTCTAGACAAGCATATTCTGTTAATGCTGCATTTGGGAATAGTTTTCACTTTTATATTTTGTCCTTTAAACCTCCTCTGGAGTACACCAGCAGTTCCAGACCATGCAGTGAAACACTGGACACCCTTCCATGGTAGTGGACAGAAGCCTTTTTGTGTCCATGCAGTTTCCTGTGTCAGTATACTTGTGTAATCTGAATGTCCCCAGCCCTGGGTGGTACACCTTTCCCCCCTAGAATACCCAGCTGAGTTTACTTCCATGTCTGTAGAAATCCACTTAGCCACTCAGCTGTGGCTTTCCTCATACACCTTCACCCAAAGCATGATAGACAAACACTCTTACTTCGTTCTCCAAATGAAATAAACACTAGGCTGTGGTGCTTAATAAAACCTTCTTGAAGGCTAGAGGTCTTATAAGAGAACAGCAATGTGAAAAAGGAAAACTTACAAGTTTTCTTGATGCCGTCTTCACACTCATCACTGGGAGCAGCCTCTTGACAGGTACTTTTCAGCCCCTTTCCCACTGTCACATTGCTGGGGGCCATTTTATCTTCCTTAGATGGGGATACCCTCAAACCAGTCCTTTCTGGAAATCTGGTCCATTTCTCCTTGGCCCCCTCCCCATTTAAAAGGAAGTTGACACATAACAGTCTCTATAGAGATGCTGTTCACAAAGCCATTATTAGGCCTTAGTGTCTGAAATTCTCTATTTCTTTATAAAACTCTGGCTTTTCCTCTGCATGACCTAAAGGACCATTCCAGTTTGCTAATGCTGCCATTTTGCAAAACACCAGAAATGGATTGGCTTTTATTAAGGGGGTTTATTTGGTTACAAAGTTACAGTCTTAAGGCCGTAAAGTGTCCAAGGTAAGGCATCAACAATAGGGTACCTTCACTGGAGAAAGGTCACCGGTGTCCGGAAAACCTCTGTTAGCTGCGAAGACACGTGGCTGGCATCTGCTTGCTCCCAGGTTGTGTTTCAAAATGGCGTTCTCCAAAATGTCAGTGTCAGCTTCCAACAGCTGTCCTCAAGCTGCAGCACTTTAAACCTCCTCTGGAGTGCACCAGCAGTTCCAGACCATGCAGTGAAACACTGGACGTCTCTTTAAGCTGCAGCACTAAGTTGCTTCTGTTTTTCAGCTCTTTTATATGGCTCCAGTGATTTAATTAAGACCCACCCTGAATGAATGAGGTAACACCTCCATGCAAATTATCCAATCAAAGGTCTTGCTTACAGTTGATTGAGTCACAGCTCCATGGAAATAGTTGATCAAAAGGTTCCAACCTAATCAACACTAATATGTCTGCCCCCTCAAGATTGCATCAAAGAACATGGCATTTTGGGGGACATGATATATCCAAACTGGCACACCCCCCAAACAAAGAAGCATACTTTTCCTTAAATTATATATTGCTTTTACCTCTAGTACAGGATATCTCAACCTTAGTATTACTGACATTTTAGACCTGATGATTCTTTGTTGTGGGCTCCTGGCCTGTGCATTGTAGGGTGTTTAGCAGCATTGCTGACCTCTAACCACTAGATGCCAGTAGCACCCTCCACCCCCAGTTGTAAGAGCCTAAAATGTCCACAAACATTCCCAAATGTCCTTTGTGGGGCAGAATTACCCCTGGTTGAGAATTGTTGTCCTGGAGCAATGGGGACAAGCTGAAGGAAACTTTTACAATAATATTTTTACCTATATATGGATGATCATCTGCACTATTTCTTTTCTTTCCTTTTCTTTCTCTTTCTTTCTTTCTTTCTTTCTTTCTTTCTTTCTTTCTTTCTTTCTTTCTTTCTTTCTTTTTTAATGATAACCCATTTGAAAATTATACAGACTAGTATAGGCCAAAAAGTTGATGCTTTTGGAGTTTCTTTAAAGCGTAAAAAGTAAATGTCCAAGGAAGCTTGTGTGTATATGTGCATATAGCCATCAACCTCTGGAAGAGCTAGGAAAAGTGATCTACCATTTCCAACAATATGTTGACTAATGCACAAAAATGCTGAAAATTCTCCATTCTCTACTAAGCCACCACTTAGCCAAAATATTGAAATGTGTAAAGAGATAGGTATTCCAAAGGTAACAGAATTCTCGTACTTTCATCTTTACTTTTATTTCCTATGGGAAACTTGCTAATATGTATAGATATACACCTTTTCAAGTTCATAGCCCCTGGATGTGTGAAAGATGCTTGTGCTCTGAGACCATCTTTTGGGATGCAGGCTAGTTCTGGGGGTTAAATGATACCTGGAGGGTCTGAGGACAGCATCTACAGCTGAAGGTGGCTGGGTGTTGATTTCTTCTGGTAGTGCACGACACACCATTGCTGTCTGCTGCTTTGAAAATCTCACCACCTGGAGTTGAGCACTTTCCTTGGCTGATGCTCTAGTCTTGTTGGTAAAGCAGAGTCCGTTTCTTAGAGTGGCTCAACTGAGTTTTGGTCTTCATTTTGGAATGACTCTAAAGACATACAATTTTGGGGGTGGCTAATGTGGTAGAAAGGCAGAGGTGAAGCTCTGTGTACCTCCTTGGATCATTATCTATTAGACCTGGAACATTTTTGAAAGTGAACAATCAAGAAGTGGTCAAAATATGAAGATCTTATTTCCATGTAGGTCTCTCATTCTTTGGTTTCTACTGATTTCTTCCTCTGCATGATTATTTTAGTTTTTCTAGCTGCTGAAGCAAATATCATGCAATGGTTGGCTTAAACATATGGAATTTATTGGCTCATGGTTTTAAGGCTAGGAGAAGTCCAAAATCAAGCTGTTATAAGGCAATGCTTTCTCCCATACTGTAGCACTTTGGGCCTGGCTACCAGCAATCCTTAGTCTTTGGCTTTTCTGTCACATGGTAATGTGCATGTCTGCTTTTCCTGACTTCTTAGTTCCATTGACTTCCAGATTCTGGCTGCTACCTTTGGCTTTTCTCTCTCTGACCTTCCCTATAAGACCTTCAATAATAGGATTAAGACCCATCTTGATTCAACTGGGACACATCTTAACTGAAGTAAACTCATCAAAAGTTCTTATTTATAAGACTTCATACCAACAGGAATGGATTAAATTTAGGAACATGTTTTTTTTTTCTGGGTGCCTAGCTCCAAACTACCACAATGATCTTTTGATCAAGTCAGAGAATCATGATAGACACAATGAAGCATTTAAATGATGATGTAAAGCAGAGTAAGACTGAACATCAGAATGAATGCCAAGCACAGAAATTGCTGCCAGAGCTTATAGAAGTGGGTTATTGTTGAGGGTAAATATCAAAAGTGCTCCAGGAGGCCTTGGGATTTGGGCTAGGTATTGAAGGTTAGGCAGAATTTAGAGGGGCAGAGAGACGAAGTTGTGCAGCAGAGGCATAGGGTGCATGCATGTTAAAATAGTGTGAGCAAATTTTGGCAATGGAATCAACTTGGGATGTTCCTAGGGTGTGGCCCTCACTAGGACAGAGGGTTTCTGGGAGGGGGAGTGTGGGAAAAATCTGGACAAGTAAGATGGGGATGATCTTGTGACATTTAGTTGGGAGCTTTTGGGAATTTCTTACATGCTTACCTTCTGCAACTTGCAATAATAATAGCAGGCTTGCTGAAATCTGACTTCAGAGTGGTACTAACTTCTAAAAACTTGTTTCATCTAAAGAGAGGTACAGGAAAAATCTGTTTACTGAGAGGACAACAGGGAAACAAAAGTACACTCAGGAGAGCTTTGCCCTCTCAAAATGAACAGGGACTTGTGCAGAAGCAAAGGCACTTCCTCTTTTGAGAGCAAAGTACATAAAAGAGGAGTTAGTAAGAAACTGAATTAATGCATGTGGACATTGCATGGTGTGGACTCTGTATGGCTCAGAGCATTTCACAATGTTCATGTAATAATGTTTGTACCAGGAATTGGCCACACTTACATCCTGAGATGTAGAACTTGAATATTGACTTTTATAAGCTATTATCTTCTGTTATCATAAGCTGATTTTATAGATACAAAGAGTTTTGGCTAGAGTGCTTCTAGACTTTCAGATTAAGTTATTTTAAATATGTATAATTAGCTCCAAAGGATTGGAAGTGAGGGTATATTATGATTATTATGACTTTTTTTTTTTTTAATAATCTTGTGGCTTTTCATCTGCTTTGAATTCATTCCCTTGAAAATGTGGATTCATAAAATTCCAAAGGAGTCTGAAAAAACTAGGTACCAGCTTAAAAAGTGAAAAAAGAAAACATAAATGGTACTTTCAAATCTTCCCTAAAATATTACTTTTAAGCATGATCTGACTGCAAGAGGCTATTTATTCCTTCCCTGTGGTGTTCCAGAAAGACAGCTATTAAAAGAGGTTCTTTGGCATTGGGGAAACTTCTGTGAGGCATATTTTTTTTTTTTTCAATAACTCATTACATTTAATGACCTCAAAATGGAGACAGTTCATTGAATTATCAAGATCAAAAGTTGGCAAATTTTGGAGACATTGTAGAGGGGAGAAGGCAAATCTTTATTTATTTTTAATCTTTCCACCTAGGTAAGGTGGAGAGTTGGAGAAAGGATGGAAAGTAGAATGTTTGATAGATATATCTGCTAGTGAACAGTGATAGTTTTACATTGGAGTCAGTTACCTCACAGCCACCAAGCTGAGGAATCACGTGCACATGAAGACAGTGAAGACAAGATGGCTGGTTCTTACATGGAGGTGACTCTCTTCCTTGGTGTTGTCGAGAAACTAGGAGAATCATTATCCTAGACACTCAAGGTATGGCAAAAAGAGTGATGGATTGGAATTAACTAGGTGTGGGATTGGATAAGTCACATAGCTTCTCTTGCATCAGTTACCTCTTCTGTTCCCTGAGGCTGCTTCTCCCAAATTTTCCTTTTCTCTTCTAATTCCTTATTTCATCATCTAATCCTGTGTTTCAAAAATTCTTTGAAGTTTCCTGTTTTGACTTAAAAATTTATGAAATTTTGTGCTAATCTACGTTTATCTTAATATTAAAATAATATTTTAATTAGCATAGAGTTCAGTGTGTGCTATCATAATATGTGCCTCCTTTATCATGTGGCTTCTACAATCCACTGGCATGTAGCAGTGTAAACTCAAAAGTAAGGGTACTTCAGTTTAAGGAACAAGGAATTAAACATTGTGAGCTAATCCCTGCCCTCATCAAACAAGGTAGGGTAGGCTAAACTGTGATGAGAGATAACCCCGAGATTTCAGTGGCTTTAAACAGCAGAGACTTATTTCTTCCTCCTGATAAATAGTCCCCACTGGTTAGCTTTGGACTCTGCTCGTTCTCACTCAGGGCCCATGTGGAGGGAGGCTCCATCTCTGTGCTCTCACGATAGACAAAGCAAAACAGTGGAGGTTTGGTCAATCATGCACTGGCTCTTACATCACTCACATTTCATTGGCCAATGCAGGGCCCAATGCCAGGCCTACCTGCAAAGAAAGATGGAGGAATGCCATTCTACAAAGTTCCAGAAGGCAGAGAGCCAGAGAGATGTGGTGAGCAGGACTAATGACTATCATACCATCTAAAATAAAAAGTGGGGCAGACTCTCCTTCCCAGCCGACTCTGCACATAAACTCACTACCTGACCCCCTACATGGAACATGACTCCCAGGGGTGTAAGTCTCCCTGGCAACGTGGGACATGACTCCCAGGGATGAACCTGGACCTGGCATCGTGGGATTGAGAAAGCCTTCTTGACCAAAAAGGGGAAAAGAAATGAAACAAAGTTTCAGTGGCTGCGAGATTTCAATTAGAGTTGAGAGGTCATTCTGGAGGTTATTATGCATTGTATACATACTCCTTTTTAGTTTTTGGTGTATTAGAATAGCTAGAAGGTAACACCTGAATCTGTTGAACTATAATCCAGTAGACTTGATTCTTTTTTTTTTTTAAATTCAGTTTTATTGAAATACATTCACACACCATACAATCATCCATGGTATACAATCAACTGTCCACAGTATGATCACATAGTTATGCATTCATCACCACAATCTATCTCCGAACATTTTCCTTACATCAGAAAGAATCAGAACAAGAATAAAAAATAAAAGTGAAAAAAGAACACCCAAACCATCCCCCCATCCCACCCCATTTGTCCGTTAGTTTTTATCCCCATTTTTCTACTCATCCATACACTAGATAAAGGGGGTGTGATCCAGAAGGTCTTCACAATCACGCTGTCACCTCTTGTAATCAGTAGACTTGATTCTTGATGATGATTGTATAATATATAGCTTTTATCATGGACAATGTGATTGTGAAAACCATGTGACTGACACTCCCTTTACACAGTATATGGGCTGATGGGTAATAAAATAAAGGCAAAAAATACATGAATAATAAGGGGAGATAAGGTGTATGGGATACTTTGGGTGTTCTTTTTTATTTTTATTTTCTCTTTATTTTGGAGTAATGAAAATGTTCTGGAATTGATTGTGGTGATGAATACACAACTATATGATAACACTGTGAGCCATCAGTTGTATACTTTGGATGGGTTATATGGTGTGTGAATATATCTCAAAAAATTGCACTTTAAAAAAAAAAGAGTGGGGCAGAAAAAGGTGCCCAGAAGATAAGAATTGGAAGTGTCGCCAGAAGACGACCAGTTGACTTGGAGCCTCCTCACAAAGTAACCTCATACAATGAACCCATGGCTAACTTGCGTTTCCCTTTACTATTCACACACTTCAATTCACAATATCTTTCTTCAAAAAGTTTGTGGAATTTTGAAGACTACGTTAGTGTTGCATTCCAGTCCTGCTTCCCTGAGATTACTTCTAAAGACTATGTTGATTAGAGTCCTGTGTTTTTGGGAACCCTTTGGCCATATGTTGCAGATGGTTTCCTACTTGGCTTTCTCTCGCAGCTGATTAAGAATCTGTTGTGTCTGGATTTTACTGATTTAAGTTTCAGAGGGCCACCTTATTTCCAAGTTCTTCCAGGGCACCTCAATGTAAAATGAGGAGGGCATTCCCTTTCTCTTGACATTATTTTTGTTAGCCTGGAAGGAGAGGAAATAGTTATCTGGAGGGAGGGGGGACCCTGAAGACAGGATCCTTTTGGGGCTGGCTCTAACCAGTCTTGCTAGGATACTTTTGAGTTGCCCTGGGTCTCTGACTTTTGGTCGGGTCATAGCCAAGTGCTGTGCCCGTTTTTACCTCTTCTTTCCATCTGCTAAATGTCTGCTGATTATTAGAGAGCATTTTCTGAGTATCTGCTTTGTAATATGGTGCCAGATGCTACAGAAAATCTGAGGTGGACTGAGCGACTTCTATTTTTGTGTGTCTCCTGGGATACTAAAAAGTAAAGTGATGTTAAAAGAGAATTGTAGAAACTGTGATGAACTTAAACTTGTTGGGCGAAGTACTCCTTTTTAAAAAAATCTGACCTGTGTATCTATGAAAGTCTAGGTATAACCTCATTTAGAGATATCATCAAAAGTCTAAATGTGAGGCCTCTTTTGAATATGAGATGTATGCCAATGACCCTCTTGGAGTCCCCCCTCCCTACCATCCTGTTGATAGGTCAGGAGAATAGCATAAGACAGTCCGTCTGCCCTTGAGACACTCAAAATAAATTTGGGGAGTCAGTATTAAAAACATAATACAGAGAGTGATACAGGTGGATATTAATAAAGTGATAAGTTGGCAGCAGATACCCTATGTATTTTTAAGAGTTCATAAAAAGGAGAGACCATTGTGGGCTATAGTAGTTGAGAGTAGTTTCATGGAAGAGATGAAGAAGTTAATCTAGTATAAAAGAGTTTTAGAAACAACAGCAACAACAACAAAAAGTTATCAACTTCCTCCTATGCATTTATATTGAAATAAAGCTGGCACTACCTTACCAGTTTTCACTTGTTGGTCCAGTCTTTATCTTTAGCCAAAAAAGCCCTGGATGGGAACTCTTCTGAAATTCTGTGTAATTTAAGCCCTGTCTAGCTGTCCCTTTGAAGTAAGTTAATATGTGAACCAACAGCCACCAGGGATGCAGATTTGAGAGCAAAAAAACAGATTCTGCTTATTCTTCCCTTTGAGTGAGGAGGGAGCTAATAACTTTGCTTGCAGCATGCAAACCCTGGTGGGGGCTGAACTGTATTGATGACTGAGTTGATGCAGGCAAGCCTTTTGGAGGGGCTTCTAAAGCTCCCCTGTCTTTGAAGTGGGTCAGAATACCTCATATGGAGCTATCCTGAGAGTGGCAGGACCAGGCCCACAAATGACACTAGCTGTAGCGAGGCTGAGAGCATCCCCCTACAGCCTCCCACAATGTGCAGCAGGAGCCTGGAGAGCACACCCCGTGGAGTCACCAAGTCTGCAAGAGCAGGAGAAGAACAATCACCACCAGGCAAATCCTACTCCCTGTTGCCATCTGGGTGGAAGGGGTCTGTTCAGGCTGAACTTCCATGCCTTCTGAAAGGATTTTTTTCCCCCCTCTTAAAACCAAAGTTAGAATTTTTGTTTGAAAATGAATTCTTTGACTCTGGTTTTAGTTAAAAAATTTCCATAGGGGAACAATAGAACTATAGTATATTTCTAATTCAAAATTTTGCATTGTTGATGAAGTCTTGAAAATAACAGGACCAGGCAACTCAAACATCTGTTACTTTAATTCTCCCCCCACTCCCCCAAACTAGCAGCAACCTTGTGGTACTAGTCTTGGAATGTGAGCACGGTCTCTGATCAGTATTTGGGGGAGCTCTGGAATGCACAAGAAAATATAGATAAGATTCTCTACTTAAAATTTATAATGTATTGCGGATTGTACTGTGGGTTTCTGAAAAAACAAAACATCATAGTGGGTTTTATAGCAGTTTGGAGGAGCAACCTAGCTCTTTGATGTAGGGTATTTAAATTAACGTTAGTCACAGCATAAAGCTCAAGTTCAAAATTTGGGCCTTCCTCTGATTACTACACATCAAACTACTTGAAATGGAGACGAAAAGTGTGCTCTCTGGGGAAAACGCAATGTTATTCTGATTATCAACTGTGCTGAGAATAAAGGTTCATGTTATCCATGTCGGTGTGGTACAGAGACGTTTCAGCAGACTTGGCAGTACGCCAGTGTTGGTTGCTAAGCAGGGTGGCTGTTGCTTCTGGCAGGGAAGGTGGAGCCTGGGCCTGGGGAGTGGGGGTCACACTCACTGAACAGGCACTAGCTGTCTGGGCCATGACTCCTCAGTCACCGAAAACTGGCAGCTTACTCTGCCTAGGCCCAGGAGAGCTGCAGAGACATAGTTTAACTTTGTCTGGAAGAGGTATTGGTAAAAGAGTCAGAGTCACATTCTGGAACAAATCCCTGTGTACCATTATTTTTATTACATACATACATACATATATATATATATATATATTCTGGCAAAGCCTAGTCTTAAAATGATGGTGACATTAATGCTTTCTGTTTAACTAAGGAGCTATTATACTATAACCTACTGTGGTGTGTAGAATTATTCTTAATCTGCATCCCTGTGGGTATGAACCTATTTTAAATAGGACCGTTTGAAGATGTTATTTTTGGTTAAGGTTTGGCCCAACTGAATTAGGATGAGCCTTAATCCATATGACCATAGGCCTTATAAAGAGAAGTCAGTAAAGGCCAAAAAGAGGAGCAAGAAACTGGAAGTCAACTGAAACCAGAAGAGCAGGCATAAAGAGAGAGAGTTCCCCATGCAATGGGAGGCAGACATGCAAGCCAAGGAACCCCAAAGACTGTGGCAAGCCCGCGCCAGCAGATGTTGGGGAGATAGCATGGGTCTTGCCAATGCCTTCTAACCTCCAAAACCTTGAGACTATAAACACTTAAATTGTCTAAGCCAACTCATTGTGTAGTATATGTCATAGGAGATGGGAAACTAAGACAACTACCATATAGTTAGTATCCTGCTCAGAACATTAAAGACGGTTCTGGTTTGTTAATGCTGCTGTTTTGCAAAACACCAGAAATGAATTTGCTTTTATAAAGGGGGTTTATTTGGTTACAAAGTTACAGTCTTAAGGCCATGATAGTGTCCAAGCTAAGTCATCAACAATAGGGTACCTTAGCTGAAGGATGGCCAATGGCATCTCGAAAATCTCTGTTAGTTGGGAAGGCACGTGGCTGATGTCTGCTTGCTTCTAGGTTGCATTTCAAAATGGCATTCTCCAAAATGTCAGCTTTCAACAGGCATCTTCAAAATGTCTGTCTCAGCTGCAGCAGCCAGCTCCTTCTCTCTGAGCTCTTATATAGGGGTCTAGTAAACTAATCAAGGCCTATGCTGAATGGGTGGGGCCACACCTCCATGGAAATTATCTAATCAGAGTTATCACCTACAGTGGGTGGGGCACATCTCCATGGAAATGACTTAATCCAATGATTCCAACTTAATCAACACTAACACACCCGCCACCACAAAATTGCATCCAAGGACATGGCTTTTTGGGGGGACATAATATATACAAACTGGTACAAAAACCATTACCTTTTTCTTTTAAAATTTTCTTTCAACCCACCCATGTTGGGTAAATTGTAGCCCTGTATGAACTGGACTGGGGAATTGGGTTCCTTATTGGTCGGGATGTTGGTGCTGGTAGAAGATCATGACCATATGGTAATACTGTCTAGTAATCTGCAGTGAGGTTCTGGGACTGACCTAGGTGGGCATGAAGGACAACCAGGTGAGCAGGCTTGTTTCGAGCCAATCACTAAAGGACCAGATAAAGGGGTCTTAGCATTTGAAGTCAGATGGTTCCAGAGAAGCTTGGAATTAAGGGTGGTAAAACAATTGTTTCCAAACCTGCATGTTCCCGTAGGATGATAGTCTGTGTTGACCAGGCTCCTTGCTTTTCAGAGCGCTGTCTTTCAGGGAGACCTTTGTGTCCTAAGCAGTCAGGTGTGCTTGGCTGCTTCAGCTTCACAGTGGGCACTGTTTTCTCACAGTGGGCCATTTCCTCTTGTTAAGGAGAGTGTTGGTGTCCCAGGGAGCAGCAATGGAGGAAACGTGGGTTCTAATGGGTTTTGTTTATCAGCATTCTGCATGATGTCATTCTTGCCACTTTAAAAATGCACTGTTTCCTCTTGATTTCTAGGGCCCAGAGGTTTTTTCGATTTTCTTCCCTGATGAAATAGTAAATGTCTGATATGTGTGCATCATATTTCTAAACCAGAATTACAAACTGGATAACTATGTGTTTGAAAATTAAGGGTCAGAATTTTATAATAAGCAAGTTAATTGCATCTCTGCGTAAACTACTGTTTAATGTTCTACCATGTTGGATTTTCCTTAATTGTATTCTTGTGACAGCAAGATTTACCTGCTATTCAATCAAATATGATGGACCATGGGAGTAGAGAACTGCTGCATCAGTATAACAGCACTCTTTATCTTCAGTAACAATGTGAATTGCTTCTCATATGAGCATCTTATATCTAGTTTACTGATTTGCTACCTTATATTGCTGAAGCAATATAAAAAAGGGTTAAATATAGTTTCATCAGAAATTCAGGAAAAAAGTTAATGGCCAGCCCTTCTTTCTTTTACCTTAGAAATCAAATCAGTGGTTTTCACTGTTGCTCCTTAAAACCAGAACAACCACAGATTTAAGCAACCTTTGATGCAGCTTCAGAAATATTTTAAACAATCAATTTCTGTGCTGGTTTGGAGCTATGTACCTCAGAAAAACATGTTCTTAAACATAATCCATTCCTATGGGTGTGAACTTATTGTAAACACGACTTTTTGATGACACACACAGTGAAGGTGTGTCCCAATCAATTGGGATGGGTCCTAATCCTATTACTGGAGTCCTTTATATGCAGAATGAAATTCAGATAGATAGAGAGAGAAAGTTATGGGAAGCAAGAAGCTCAACATCGACAGAACCCAGAAGAGAAGGGAGAAGTCAGGAGAGGCCACCATGTTCATTGCCATGTGACAGAGGAGCCCAGGACCAAGGATTGCTGGCAGCCAACCCCAGAATGCCACAGTCTTCAGGAAGAAAGCATTGCCCTGATGATGCCTTGATTTGGACTTCTGTTAGCCTTAAAACCATGAGCTAATAAATGTCCTTTGTTCAAGCCAACCATGCAATGGTACTTGCACAGGCAGTCAAGGAAACTAGAACAATTTCATTTTAAAATGTTGAAATGAAAGATATAGAGAATTCCTACTGTCAGTAATTTCTCTCATCAGTGATGTAACATAGCTTATATTTTCTCGCCTTCCCTCTATGTCCTCTTCCAAAAGTAGGTGTCTCTCTATCTTCACCAACCAATGACAAAGATAACTTTGGATATTAATGTTCTCACCTCCAATCTCCATTATGATCATGAACATCAACTTTTATGACTTTTCTGTTCATATGAGTATTCCAGAGGATAGTTTCCAGTGCTCTGAGGTAGTTGGTTTATTTTTTACCTGTGTATGTTTTCTTTGACCTTAGATTTTCCTCTTGACTTTGATCTCACAGATATATTTACATACGCATGCTTGTATTCACGTAATAGATATACATTCATACACATACAAATTAATGTACACACCACTCAATAAAATTTTGTTGAATAAATTATTAAACACACATATTGAAGAGTGGATGTGGGGGAAGGGGGCAGTTTATTTTGCCCTGTGTTGTACAGATTCAGGCACTAAGAAAAGTTTTCTTCTGACCCTGAAATTTTTATTATGTAGCTTCAGATACTTTCCTTTGGATAATTCCTTTTCAAAGGGTTTGAAGAAAATTTGCACAGCAATTTTGACTTACCTGTAGGTGGAAAAAAGGATAACATCATTTTTACATTTTATGGCAATTTTGGATTTTTCACACGTGGATCATTCCATGAGCTTTCAAAACAAGTACTTCAAAATTTCCTGTTCTTCAGATTAAAATAGTTAAAAGTAATACAATAATATTTGCATTTTGATTTTTATAATTATTACTCTGTATACAAATGTACATATTTATACAATCAACATTATTATAAATTTCTGTTTGATTAGTTATACCTTGTGCACTGCTTTTTAATCTTTCTGAAATATTAGGCACAGAGGAATTAAATTTTTTCTTTTTGAATCTCTATAAAATCTACTTATTTGCTTGTTAGCACAGGCAACAATTTTTTTTTTGTTCAACTAGGCATTTATTGTAAGTTGAAAATAAAGCATACTTTTTTCCTAAAACTTCCCTTTATACCACCTCCCACTATGGCTGGCTATGGGAACAGGGTCACTGTCTCCCTCACCCCATCCACTTACCCCACAATGGCTAGCATGTAGGTGGTGCTGGTCCTTTGTGTAGGTGACAGCATGTCCATGGCATTACGATAGCTATAAAGCCCTATGGAGGGAATTAGAAATTCTCTTTCTTTGAAGTAGAAGTGTCCTCTACCAACTGGTAAGAAAAAAAAAAAATGTACTGTGTTTAGGATGGTTTGGCAACAGGGGGAAAAAGGCCTTGTTCTAGGCCTCTAATGCTAGGAGGTAGCTGTTAGGTGGCATAATTGAAATCTAGAATAGCCTCCTTTTATTTCCTGAAGAAATACATCTATTGTAAAAGGGTAAGACTTTCAAGCTGTAATAATAAAACTGAATTTTAATTTATGGGCTCTTTCATTCATACTAACGCAATACTAATCCAATATTATTCCCAGATTGGGTATTAAGTATTATTTTAGAGTATAGTACATAAAACATGTATTACACAGGCAAAATATTATTACTTACATGAGCCTCATGTTTGGCAACCCCCTTGTGGGCTACATATTTAGGGTATTGAAATCAACAATGTCTTTCAGCTTTAATATTTTTTATCTTGCTATGTGAATCAAAGGTGATGTCTATATTTGACTATATTTTACATGTATCATTTTCTTAACCATGTAGAAAATAGAGTCAGAATAGGCATGAAGTGGCATAGGGTGAGAAGCTCAATATTACATTTCCTGGTAGATAAGTTCCTATGACTGTATAATAAATTCCTCCCAAACCTAGTTGTGTGGAACACTAATTATTTAATTTTACTGAGGTCAGGAGTTCAGGAAGGGCTTGATTGGACCCTTTTCTCTTGAGATTTCTCATGGGGTTGCCATTAGATGTCAGCTGAAGCCTCAGCTGGGCTGGACATACAAGATGGCGGGCAGTTGATGGTGGCTGTCAGCTGGGAGCTCAGCTGGGACTGTCGATTGGAACACTTACACATGGCCTCTTCACCATGGTGGTTTCAGGGTAGTCATACTTCTCACATGGTACTTGGCTTATCCCAGAGTGAATGTCCCCAGAAACCCAGGCAGAAGCTGTATGTCCTTTCCTGTACTAGTCTCAGAAATCCTTTGTGCTGTTGTTTATCAGTCAAAGCAGTCACAAGCTTGCCTAGATTCAGGTGGAGGAGAGGTAGACCCAACTTCCCAATGAAGGGAATGTGAAAGAATTTGGGGCCATATTTTAAAACCACCACACCTAGGTTTGGTCATTTTAAGTTTGTAACTCAAACACTGAATTAATAGAATAAAATTTAATATTATATAATTGTACCAGCTATTGTATAATTAACCAAAGTTATTAAAGACAAGGCATCATAATGAGGATCTTCTCAGACCACAAATGAAATTTACAAAAAGAGTAAATCAGGTTCATTTTCTAATGAAATATATTCAGCCAAAGATTTCAAAATGGATATGCTGCAATTTTTTTGTCTTTACAATATTTTTGTCTTTCAAAATGGATATGCTGCAATGTATTTACTCCATTTGACAGAATCCCATTAACTCAGAGTAACTGAGTATAAATCTAAGCTGAGTTGGTGAAAAACTTGAATTATGGAGTATTTTAAGAAAAATGAAGATGCTATTTGTAAGTAAAATAGGCTGTAAAAGAAAGGCATTGCTAAGAAGAAATCATTCATTTAATAAATATTTGCTGAACATCTACTGTATGCCAGGTACTGTTCTCTGTGTTGAGGATATAGCAGTGAATAAAAGAGACAAAACTTTTCTCTCATGGAGCTTAAGATGGTGGACAGATATTAAACAAAAACACGTTCTGAATCACATTCTGAGAAGTACTATGAGGAAGATTAAAGTTGGTTAAGAGGAATACATAATGACCAGGGGATTAGGGATGGAGCATTATTTTGAATATCTCTGTCAGGGAAGGAGACATCTGAGCTGAGGCCTGAGGGACAAGCCCTGCAGTTTTCCTGGGAAATCACAGTCCAGGCAGAAGGAACAGTGGGTGCAGATGTGTGAGAGATAGGAGGCCAGTGTAATAGGAGTGGGGTGTGACCCCCTGGGAAAAATGGGGAGAGTTGTGGGGGATGAGGTTAGTGAAGAAGTAAAATGGGAAGTCATTAGAGAGTTTTGAGCAGATGAGTGACATGCTCCGGCTTAGATTTTTAAAAATCACGCCAGCCGTTGGGTAAATAATAGCCTGTAATTTGGGGTGAATAGTTAGGAGGTTATTGTATTATTTAGGCAAGAGATGGGTGTGGGTTGGAATAGATTGTTAGCAGTAGGGATGATTAAAAACAATAAAAACAGATAACAGTCTATCCCCATTTTGCAGTTGAGGAAATGGAGGTTTAGAGACCTTAATTCTTTTGGAAGTTGTAAACTGGTATTTGAATCTCGATCTAATTTCACAGATGAACTTCAGCCAAATTCCATGTGGAATGTCACACATCGAAAATTAATAAAGTTCAAATAAATGATATTTTACTGGGGTTTTAATGGGTTAGACTAAATTAAAAGCAGTTAACCCTGCTTTTAGACATTTTCTATGATCATCCCTCTTCCTCGTCTCCATATAGAAAAAGTTGAAAATCCAATAAATTGTATGAAACTACATCATCATTTTGTTAAATGATTTTTATCAAAAATGAAGGATTACAGATATGAAGCCCATAGTGACATGCAAAATTCGACTTAATCCTGATAAACAAAGCCTAGTACCCAACCTGAGAAGGTTTGCTTCTAAAAGTTGGAGGAATTGGTGAATAACCAATGATGCATCTGAAACTCATGTTTTTTTTTTTTTCCCTACATCATGGAAGTAATTTGGTAGCAGATCTGCAAAATCCATATGCCTCATTGAAATGGACATAACTAGAACAAATCATTGTGGAACAATGAGCAGCCTGGAAATTCTCCCTTGATTACGTCTTTCTGATGGAAGACGTTTTAGTTCTACTCTTGCTCCAGCACTTAAAAATGACTCCTTTATTATCAAGTTCATGGAATCTTTTTGTATATTCCTTATCGTATTTACCTCTTTTGTGGTCTCTCTGAGTCGCAGATAAGGTGATTTACTTCTGGCTCCAAAACCTCTCTGTTCCTGAATTTATAGGTTACGCGGTGCTTTTTCTCTTCCACATGATCAAGATCTTCAAAGTAAGCATCTTTCAAAGTAGCAACAAGAAAAGTACAGCTGGAGGATCAGTAACTCCCTGTCATTGTTGACTGCCAGGGGTGGTGATCCATGTCAGTCACAAAAATGACGCGTTGGAAAGACTGCAACCTCCTTCTCGAATTTTTGTGTATGGGAACCCTTTTAGATAGTGAGTTTTTCATTAATCCAAGCACCTCGCACAGTTCCTGGAACATAGTAGGTTATCCAGTAAGTATTTATTAATATTAATTATAAAACCATATTTTGAAAACTGTGCTAACATGTGGTAGGTAGATTTGTTGCAGAATGGAGTAATGCAAGAATTTCATGTCAATCCTGAATAAAGTTTATTAATATTAGAAATAAATAACCTTCCAAACAGCCAGAGACTTTTAGCAAGACCCAATGGCTTGATATAAACTTACATTTTTAAGGCATCAAACTAAGAAGTGGTTAAGACTAACGTTTACTTATTAAGATAATTTCCTAATCATTCTTATAAGAACTTAATGAGTGACAAACTGACGCTGGATATAAATTTATAATTTCCCAAAATAACATTTGATTGGTTTGAGTGATGTCTTACATCAAGTAATCATAGTTAATTTTTGCTTCTGGAGAGATTTGACTTTACCAGTCTATCATGTCATCAGATGTATTTCAAGAATGATTTCTTTGTCTGTTGATACAGAGTTAAAGAATTCCTATGGAGATTTCTTGAATCTATAACTTGTATTTTTATCAGGGCAGATGGGACAGGTTCAAAATAGTAGCAAAAAAAAACCACATCTTCATTTGAAATATATTGCAAACATAAAAAAATGATTTCACCTTTAAAAATATTTTTAGTCATATAAATCAAGGACAAAGTTGGGATTTTTCCCATGTAGGAGTTGGAGTTGACAATTGTACAAGAAGCAATGGGTCACTTATTTAAATTTTAACAGGTCACTTATTTTAATTTTATTGTACATATCAACATTTACAATGAGAGAATAGGAAATATAAGCTCAATATACAAATATGAAAATTATTAAAATTAATGCTTTCTTATATTATTTCTTTAACATTCAATATCTATAATTAAATCTGATGTTTGTTTTTAATTCACAAAATCCAGGATCTAAAAGAAATTTTGAGGGGCAAAAAAAGATATATGATGGTAAGGATGACATTATTAGGTTTTACATTTCCAGATTCTTTCCTAAAGGATGAACTTTGAATGATTATATTCCCTTTTTTGGGGTGGGGTGGGGGGTAGGGGGAATAAACCAACCGACCAATCACCCTAACAATCAATGTCTCAACAACATTAGTGGCACAATCACAGAAAGCACACTGAAAATTGGGGATGGAGTAATCCTTACAGTTGAGAGCTACTTAGGCAACCTAGGTGAGAGCTTAACTTGGGTGAAGTGAAGAGCAGTCCCTGTGTTATGTTAGTGCTTCCCGCCAGGGCTGACATGAGGAGTCTCCATCTGGCTGTCACTTGACCCAGATTCCTGTTTATCCACTCAATCAGCTGCAGGGCAGTGCATTTCTTTCAAGGGTCTCCGCTCTTCTCCTGAGCAGCAGTGGGCATTTATTCCAAGAGCTACCTTGTTTTCTTAATTGCCTTTGCCCTTGAGAACTAGGGGTTAGCCCAGAATTATGAAGCAACTGGGGAATTTTCATAGAATTCCCATATCCTGGCCTCACCTCCAGAGATTCTGGTTTAATTGGTCCAGGTTGGGGCTCAGTCTTTGCTATTTTTGGAAAGCTTCAAAGGTATTTTTAAGATACAACAATGGTTAAGAACCACTGACCTAATGAAAGACTGAAAGAAGGAAGTGAGCACAACCAGTGAAGTCCTGCCTTAGTTCTCATGATCAATTTCATGTTTTCTCACAACTTCCTCAAAGAGTCTCAGAAAACCCAGTGTACCCAGTCTCAGGTGAACCCAGTGATTGGGATTCATGATTCCTGACTCTTTCCTGAACTGCTCCCTCGATTCTCTTTGCACATAATCTTTCCCAAAGAAATATTGGAGAGACAGGTCAGTGATCAGGGGTTAGCCTAACAGGAATCCTGACTGTTCTTGGCATCAGATGATGACACACAGTAGAATGTATTCTTTTGAAACGTTCAGCTAGTGAATTGGGTGGCAATGGAGAGTATTGGCTTGGCATATAAAAAGGTATATAAAACAAAAGTAATCAAAGCAAACACTTAATTTTAACCAACAGTATCTAAGTAAATAAGTACTGGCATGGGATTTGGAAAGTTTTAGATTCAAGTCCTGGCTTCAATGTTTCGGTTTGCTAAAGCACTGGCAATGCAATATAACAGAAATGGATTGGCTTTTTCAATGGGGGTTTATTAGTTCACAAATGTACAGTTCTAAGGCCATGAAAAATCCCAATTAAGGCATCAACAGGATGATACCTTCTCTGAAGAAAGGTCAATGGTATCTGGAGTTCCTCTGTCACATTGGAAGGCACGAGGCTGGAGTCTGCTGGTCCTCTCCTGGGTTTAGCTTCTGGTTTCCATGGCTTTCTCCAAAATGTCTCTGGGCTGCTATCTCAGCTTCTCTCTTAGCTTCTCCCAGGGGCAAATTCTGTATTACGTATTTTAGCTTCTCTCTTAGCTTCACTGCTTGTATCTCCCAGGGTTTTTTTAAGTGTCTCTGAGTTCTCTTCAAAATGTCTCTGCCTTTTATCCTCTCATAGACAATGGCCAGTAAAGATGTTTAAGACCTACCTTGAATAGGTGGGGTCACATCTCCATGGAAACAATCTAAACAAAAGGTCTCATCCACAGTGGGTCTGCCCCTACAAGATTAGATTGAAAGAACATGGCTTTTCTGGGAAATGTAATAGTTTCAAACCAGCACACAGCTGTTTGACTTGTATAATTTACCTACCCTCTCTGAGCTTTAATTTCCTTATGCATAACATAGAACCAATATTTGCAATGCTTCCCTTACATGATTGCCATGAGGATTAAATTAAACAATAAATGTGAAATAACATTGCATTAGTAGGTGATATACAAATGTTTCATTATGATGGATTGGGTTGCTTTAATTTGCATTTATGTGAACAGATTTCATGGTTCACTTTTCAATAAGGGAACAATTCTGGGGAAAATTGTTATAAAACTGTAATTAGATCAATATGTCAACTAATCTGCTTGGGTGGCAAATTTATATAAAATGAAGAATGCACCTCTTATAAACCTGATGTTTCAATATTGCATAGGATATAATCAGTTAAAAAACAAATTTCCATACAATTTTCTCATCATTTGAATTTATGTTTAAGGGTATTATCCCAATAGCTGTTAACCCATAGTAGCCATTAAAACAAAACAAAACAAAACAAAACAAACCCTTATAGGAATGGGAATGTCCTTGATTCAGTAAGGTTGTGAAGGAAGTCTTAGTTTGTTTTAAGCTGTTGCTACAAACAATGGAGTGATAGCTAATGTCCACAACCACTGTTTACTGAGCTAATACTATGTTCAGGTATCATGCTAAGTATTTCAAACACATCATCTCATTTAGGCATTAAAATTTTCTCGGCAAGTTAGGTTCTATTATCATATTAGTTTTACTGATGAAAAACCTTAGGTGCAGAGAGGTTGTCATATCCCTTTTAAACCTAAGCAGTCTGACTCCAGATCCCTTGCTTTTAGCCACTGCACTAAACTGTCTCCCAGTAATTGCTGTTTATTAGCATGATGATTTGGGGGTGAAGGGTGGAGGTGGTGAGAATATCTTAGAAGGGTGGGGAGTTGAAGGAGAGCTCATGGTTTCTTTCTGAAATAGTTACCCTGGTTCAGTGCACAGACCCAGGTTTGAACTGAGTGGTGCAGAGACTAGCTGAAATAATTGTTGTCATGAGAAATTCTGTGGATTGCTGGTGCCCAGTTGCCCTGCTCCAGTACCAGGTGATGGAGTATGACATCATCGTGGCTTCAGTGCGCTGGGTCTTTGAGAACATCAGAAGGCAATACTGTGGGCTGGGACAACTCAGCAGCAGTGACAGTGGGGAGATCCCTATAAGCCACGGACAAAGGCCATAACTCAGGGCAGGAAAGGAAGGATATAGTGGGTTCCATGTTGTGGTAGACTGCACTTGATCGTGAGCACAGGCCGCGTCTCCTGGGGAGTTCCCAGAGATACCCATGGGGCACTTTGCATTAACAAGGGGAGACACATCCTGGCAAAACACAGGTGATTCCTGTGGATGTGACCTCATAGGACCCACAGGGAGTGGCCAGAACAGCAATAATGGCAACAAAAATAGTAACAATTGACTTACCATATGCACTTCTAAATGCTTTACGTACAAATAGTTCATTTAATATCTAAAGCAGTACAATGACCTATGGAGCTAGATAGTATTAATACCTACATTTTACAGATAAGCATTTCAGAGATAAAGAACTTGCCCAAGTTCACACAGTCTAACCAATGCAACGTGAGACTGAAATCCAGATCTTTCTGATTCCAGAGCCTTCTTTGTTTTCCTACAAAAAAAAACTAGTTGAGGAGGATGTTGTACACCTTTTCATTAGAACTACTGTGAGTATTGGAGGTGGATGGATGTCAAGAGCATGAACACTAGGCTTGTATTAATTAATAGAAGACACAGCTGGGGCTTTTTGCTTGGCATTGCTCACAGTTCCTTTGACTAATCCTATGACCTGCAGAAACTGTGCTAGTCTTTAGGAACAATCAGAGAAATTAAATACTCTGTGTTGGAGACTAAAACAGAAAGCAGCATTGAATAAAAGGATTTTGATTGTGTTTATTTTGCACTGATACAGAAAGGCCAGCATTGATCAGCAATTCAAAATTACAAAATTAAATCGGAAACTTGTGTTGATCACAAATATTAAAGAGGTAGTTACCAAAATTCAAGATTTAGGTCTGGCTAAGAATGTGAACAGATTCTACCTAATTATATAGGAGATAAATACTTAAGTACTGAGAGCTGTGTATCTGTAAGCACTGAGAATCATAGGGCCAAAGGATCCTATGATTATGTTAGAATACTAAGTTGTAGCATACCCTAGAACACTATACCACACCATCTATTCTAGGTACATGTGGGGCCCTGCCTGATTTATTGGCCCAAGGAATGTTCTTTCAAAAGTGGAGTCCAATTGAATTCCAGATGCCTAGCTGGGCCAACATTTTGGTAGTCAGCATTAGGTTACCTATGCTGCCAGTTTAGCTCTGGCCTTAAGATCTGGTTATATAATGCAAACTTTTTCTTCATTCTGGTTCTGCCTTGTCTTCCAGCTGTGGTCTTTCAAAGCTGGCGTTTTACTCTGTGGCAGTTTTCTGGCTTGGTAATCTGTCCATGAATGCAGTCCTTTTTTGACGTAAACCAAATCTATTCCTAAAGTCTATACCCATGACTGGGGATGCACTTAAGGCTCTCTGTCACTGACAATCTTTGTGTATAGACTTGTTATCATCTTCAGCTCCTAGACAGTGGCAGCCACCTGAGTGAAGGGACTTTGCAGTGGCCATTGCAGTGGTTCTCAAACATCAACTTAAAATAAAATTACTTGATGAATTTTTACAATACAGAACTCTGGGCTCCACCCAAGAGATTCTGATCCACTTGGGCTAGGTTGGGGTGTAGATAGCTGCCATTTTAGCAACTCCCCTAGGTGGGATTCTGCATGTGGTTGTAAGGCTACACCTAGAAAAACACTGCTACCCTGTCTGTGGCAACACACTATGCACTGGCAACATTGCGCTTCCTTCTGTTCTAGCAAATGAGTAGCTCTTCCGCTAGGTCTTATCACTTTGTTCTACTTCAGTGGTCCTTTTGGTCTCATCTTAGATGTCTTCTCCTCCAGGATCTCTTCTCTTCTTTCCTAACACTATTAAGTGACTCTTCTATGTGCTGCTGTATATACTCATAGTAGATACAGATATCTACTATATCTTTGTTCACTTGTCCATATTTCCTGCTAGACTCTGAGCTCAGAGGGGAGCGTTAGGTCTTGTTCAGCTCTGTATCCATGCTGTCTAGCATAATATCAGGCATAGAGGAGGAGGTCAATAAACAGTTATTGAGTGGTCAGGTCTAAATGGTTCCAGGTGGGTGCTGGTCCTAGATATACTTGTTCCTCGTTATCATTGGATATCCTGGTTCCTAGTTATCCTTGGATGGTCCAGATTTAGATAGCTTTGGGGATGCTGGTATAGACTGTCTCTGGTCTGTGAAAGAGCTGGGGATAAGGACACCAACAGCCCAACCTGGCCTGTTGATTGCTAGACTGTGGCAGGGCTTCCAATATTGGCTCTTGAGTAAAGAGCCACCTTAAGTAAAAATAAGAAACAAAGCCCTTGTGGTTTCTTAGAGTTCAAAATATTCTAATTTTCAGAGTAAAATAACACATTCCAGATATAAGGCATCCTGACAGAGAAAATGAGAAGTTTCCTTTTGAATGTGGGGTGGATCCAACATTTTGAGGTACTTGATGAAAAATGTCAGAAAGCATCAGTTTCCTTATTTATATAAGGTCCTTCTAATTGTGAGAGTCTTTGACTCCAAGTCAGGGAAATCCTTAAATCTTACAATCACTGCTAGTCCTGGAAAGGACTTTTGAGATAATCATTTTACAGTTGAGAAAATTTGGGTCAAATATTTATTCAGTGTATGTAGTGTGGAAAATAACCAAACCAAAACAAAAACTCTCCAAGACTTGAGGCTAACAAATGCTCAGGTTCACATAGCTACTTAGTTTTACCTTTCCTCTAGATCCCAGATTCCTGATCTCCTTGGCAATCCTTGATCTGCTCTAGAAATTTCCATGCTGAAGTGAAACCTCTGAGTACTTATGGTACATACCTGTCTGATTCAGCCCTACACTGCAGCCAGCTTATTCCACTCTCCACTGAGTTTTCATGATTTCTTTTTATAATGCATTATTTTTCCCAAGGTATTGTATTATTTTAATAGCTAGACTGTTGAGTGTGTATTCTTTGGGGCTAATTATCTTATTACTTATTTAAGACATGTATCTGGAATTGGCAATAAGGGAACATTTAAGTGGAGCTTAAGAAGGAAATGCAGGGCAATTGAAAATGGCCATACTTAGGCAGTTAGATGTTTTTGGCTCATGTTTTATGAACATAGATTTTATGTTTTTGTATATTTCCTTAAAATATAATTAAACTATTGCCAATTGCTGGTCATTTTCTCTAATGGAAGAGAGCTGAGGATTGAATAATATATGATGCGGATAGTTCAAAAATTATTAACATTTGACATATGAGTATTTTTCTACTCATTTTTTTTCATAAAAACTCTGCTGAGCATCTGTTATGAACTATGACTATGAACATGGAGGTCAATTCATAATTTCACATTAAGTAAAATGTTAGAGGTATAATTTTAAAGAGTAGAAAAGCTATTGAGTTCCTTCATTATATATTCCACTCTTCCTAGAAGTCTACTCTTGGTAGGGACTAGATTTTCTTTCTTTTCTTTAGCTTTTCTTCAGGTTGATGCTGGATTTGCTTTCTCTCAAACTGTTCCTGGTCAGGAATCTTCCTGGTTTAGTTGGTATCTCTGTATGCAAATTACATAGAGCACTCAAAAGAGCGTTCCTTGTGCAGATTAAATATTAGTTGCTAATGTAATTTCTGAGACATAACCTGAGGAAGGATTTAGACAGAACAAGTAATCTCAAAACACAGGGAAGCAAGTTATGCCTTCCACAAACCTTACTGTAGAGGTAGGCGGTTGGAATTGAACTACACTGTGCAATCTCGACAAGTGTGAAAAAGATTTAATGATGCAGAACTAGTTAGTCCTCACTTGGAGTAAGAAGGAAGCTACAACCAAACCCATAAATGGTAGTGAGTCACTCTCATTTACTACTTGAAACTAGTATTTCTGAATGGTTACAGTAGAGTTATAATGGTATTTGTGATGACTTTAGACATTCCAGAATGGCTGTGGATTAGTCTGTTTTCTTAAAGATGGAAGCACTGAGCATCAAATATCCCTCTACTAAATGTTAAATAGAACATCCAAGTAATGGAAAATACAGAGGAACTTATATATTGATGAAGTAAAGAAGGTTAGAGAGTAGAAATGTGAGTCTTAATTTAAAGAGATATGTATATACACACATACACATTTTTATGATATATACAAATGTGTATTTATTTTTTTAGGTGGTAAAGAAGAGAGGGAAGTAATTAAATGTTTCACTCCAATCTATAAAATCTCTACAGGCCCAGTGATCAGGGAAACACTATAGTGGTCTAGGATCATTTAAGGATTTTCACCAGATGCTTCCGCATAAACTATGATTCCTATCAGTACAGTTGGATTAAGACATCATTTTCATACAGTCTCTGTTGAAATATAAATAGAAGGGTGACATGTAGGGCCTACTAACTGTGCAACAAAATGGAGTTTCTCTGATTAACTCAGTGCTGCTCAGTATATAGACAAGGACATGGGATTCTACAAACATGGGCAAGTTTGGTTGGGGCTGAGGGATGAGGGTTAAAAGAGAGCTCCCGTATCTGGGATACAACTCCAGAAGAAAAAGCAAGGGTGTGAGGGAGATGGGAATGGATGGAGGAGGACTTGGGCCAATGGAGGCCAAGGGGTGCCCCCTACCCACCCACCCCCACCCCCTCGGCTGGTGGCCTGTACTAGGGGCAGCCAGGCCTTGGCTCACAGATCTGGGATCAGTCTTGGCAGCACTGTCCCTGCACTCTCTTCCACTCTTATTAAGTGGGGGATTTTAAATTGCAGAGCAAATAGTTCTACCTGTCTTACAGAGCTGCTTTGAAGATTAATGAGGTAATGCTTAAAAAGTGCTGGAGATGAAAGGTTCAATATAAATGTTTGTGTACTCTGCCAAGAAAAGCTCTCTTTCAGAGCTGGTGCTTTTTAAATAAATGTAAACACCTGGTGTTTCTGGTGCCTTCATCCTATTATTAGGGAGATACCATGTTGGCAGCTGGACAAGATTTTGGTATTTGATCCTCTCTGATGTTTTATCTCACAATTTTCCAGGGACATTCTCCACAGGGATGAGTCATGTCACATTGGTCAGTCATTTCACATAGAAGTAAAGCCAGAGAACAAGCATTTAATCCAGGAGCTACAGGCATGGAGAAATTATGCATTGGTAAACTAATTATGTGCTGAAGACTCCAGCAAAGCAAACACAGACAAAGCCATGCACACACCAGTATATCTAGAAAGAATCTAATGTGATTTCTGCATGCATATAAAATTGGTGTCATTTTGAAAACTATAAAGCATTTGTAGTTTAATATTTGTTGTCTTTCTAATGATGTATGGGGATGGGAATGGGAACAGTAGAGAGCTTAGGGCATTTAAGGGTCATAACTATGCCCTGCCTAGGAGACACAGCAGCTGAGGGAGAACCTCTTCTTCTTTTGGCTCAAGGATGAGGTCAGTGTTTCTAAGTGGGGAAGATTTCCTGACTCTAATCTGCACTTTTGTTTCTGCCTCTTTTCCTCCATGTCAGAAACCCACGCTTGATCTATAAGCAGGTACTCAAAAAGTGAATCCTGGATTGAATCACCAACTTGCATCTTTTTCCACAGCAAGGCCTGATGGAGCAGCAGTGGCATAATTGGGGAACTGCCAAATTTGATTTCACCAATCTTATCCCAGAAGCAACATAACAGGTGGGAAAGGCCTAGACACTTCTTACTTTATTGGGCTAAATTGAGCAGGAGAAAAGGAGAGTCAAGGTAAGAACAAGGAACTCTACAGTACTGGGAAATAAAAGTGCAAAAGTTGGAAGAGGAAAGAAGCAGGGCCTCTAGGCTGAATACTCACAATTTAGCCGATGTATTTCTTCTTCTGTCTTCAAGGTGGGACCTGCTTCTTCTATTCCTTGTGTATTTCTCCTCTCATATATTAGACTTTGAATTTTAAAATATGATATCAAGAAATAATATCCCAGAAAATTCTCCAGAAAGAAATATCTGTATCTGTCTTGTCTGTGAAGAACCCTGGACACTAAATCTGTTTAAATATATTATTAATGTTACATACTATAATTCCAAGCACTGAGGTTTCAGAGTGGAATAAAGAATTTTTCAGAAAAGGAAAGAAAATAGAGGGGAGAAGGAAAATGCCTTCTTGGCAACTTCGAAATCACACGTTTCTATGACTGAAAGAGACTAATGCAGCAGGCTTTATTGGGGGTTTCTGGCCAACTAGGGGGTCAGGAAATTCTATATTTGTTCCTGTGGTATTAAGACAATTGTGGGGCTTAAACAATCTGGTACCTAATATTGCTGAGCCTTAATTTGTCCATCTGTTTAAAAAAGACATGCAAAGGGGTTGGACAGTGAGTCAGTCATTCTGTATATTATATTTTTGTATGAGAATGATTTATTTGGGTACAAATGTTAAGCCTTCAAGTATATGATAAGATAGGACTCACATGAAGGTTTGCATTTTTGCATGCATATCAACCAAAGACTATCAATAAATCCAGGGGTTAAATGTGGTAAAGGTCTTTTATACTGGAGCTCTTTGGAGGAGGGGGAGTGAATCTATAACTTTTCCAGGAAACAAAACCAGAAGGCTGGAACCACCTTTTCTTTCTTCCTTTCTTCCCTTTTTTCTTATCTGCAAATACCTCTGCTTGCCCATGGAAAGAAACCTGGCAACACTTTGGCCTATATACACCAGCACACCAACTGTACTAAATCTCTGCCCATCTATTTTGGGTGAGCTAGAGGAAAAATAGCAGACTGCAAAGGAGGAAGCTTGGGGGCCTGCCAAGGCCATGACGTATAGGTTTCCAAGCAAAGCCTATGGCTGAATCAGGGAAAACACGCCTGAGTCAGACTAGGATGCAAGGCCTCATCTTCTTAGAATTCCTCAGCATATCTCCAGGAAAGAAGAGTAGGTATTCACAGTAACTCCCCATTTCACAAAGGCAATCCATCAGATCATCAACCAATATTTTATCGAAGTTTACAAAACCTAGAAGGGGATGTTGGTGGAGGTGTTCTCTGCATCTTTTGCTTTGTATTTGGCCATTTGGCCAGCAAACAACTCATATGCCCTTAGTAATGAGGCCAAAGATTCCTGATGGAGAAATAATTAAAACCACTGGTATTTTCCTAAAGCTGTTTGATTTTTCAATAGCTTCAGTGAGTGGCTGCACAGCAGTTTTATTTGCACTGCTGTTAGCACAGAAAACAAAGAGACTTTGAAAAAGTATTTTTCTTGTGTTAGGTTCTTGCCTGTTTCTTGGCCCTACTTGCAGGACAAGTGGCTTATTTTTCTTTTATCAGATGTAGATGGAATTGGTAGCAAAATCTTCTATTGGATATTGAATAAAATAGCTCAGAAAAAGTCAGCAAGTTTCAAACCCATATATAAATAAATCTAAGGGCCTTTCTCCTTTCTTCTTGTCCTTTATAGGAATGATCCAGGACACACCTGTCAAACTTTCTTAGTTTTATGAGAGATTGTTTTGTATCTTAAATGGCAAGGTAAATTTTGGACAAATGACTTAAATAATGGACCAGTTTTAAATACAAGCATTTTAGGAATATGTTTCTTCTTTGTCCGGGAAACATCTTAAATAATCAAGGCTCAGTAATGATGTGACCACTCAACTCAAAATCATACTGTTACCATTTTAAGACATAAACATTTTATGTAAAGAAAAGCCATATTTTTAAGACCAAAAGTGGGTGTTGTTAAATGTTTTGACTTACCAATAAGCCTTGATTCAAGAAACAGATCATTCAAAGGCCATACAGAAGTAAATTAATTTTGATATTTTCTTCAGTTGGGACAGTAAGAGACAGAGATGTACAAAAGGGTAAATTCTTTCCCCATACTGCTAACCCACTTTAAATTAAGGACTGGAGATATAAAGATTTTACATAGAGTCACTATTTTAAAAACTCACTTGAACTCCATATTAAATTTCATTTGTAAAGCAATAATGAAGAAGCAAAGTAATAAAGAGAGAAAGAAAAAAAGAGCCATGAAAAAAAACTGATGAATAGGAAGGAGAAATAAATAAATAGACAAAGATAGCTATGCCAGTTTGGATGTATTTTGTCCCCCCCAATGCCATTATCTTTGATGCAGTTATGTGGGGGCAGATGTATTAGTGTTGATTAGGTTGGAATCTTTGAGTGTTTCCATGGAGATGTGACTCAATCAACTGGGTGAGACCTTTGATTGGATAATTTCCAAGGAGGTGTTACACCACCCATTCAGGGTGGGCCTTTTATTAAATCACCAGAGTCCTATAAAAAGAGTTCACAGACAGAAGGAGCTCAGAGCAACTGAGAATGACATTTTGGGAAAGCTGCAGCTAAGACAGACATTTTGGAAGACGGCTTTTGAAAGCTGACATTTTGGAGAACGCCATTTTGAAACGCAACCTGGGAGCAAGCAGACACCAGCCATGTGCCTTCCCAGCTAACAGAGGTTTTCCAGATGCCAATGGCCTTTCTCCAGTGAAGGTACCCTATTGTTGATGCCTTACCTTGGACACTTTATAGCCTTAAGACTGTAACTTTGTAACCAAATAAACCCCCTTAATAAAAGTCAATCCATTCCTGGTATTTTGCATTCTGGCAGCATTAGCAAACTGGAACAATAGCCTCAGTGGAGGAAAGACAAAGAGAGATAAGAAGAGACTAGTGTAGAAGAGTAGATGATTGAGGTAAATAGAAGGATTTATAAATGAGGAAGGGACATCAGAACATAAACCTGAAAATCCTTTGGGCTGTCTAGTACAGTGGTTAATAGAAGCTCTGGCATCAAGTGCCTGGGTTTGAATCCTGGTGCCACCATTCATCATGTGTCCTTGAGCAAATGACTTAAAACTATGGACTCAGTTGCCTAATTATAATATTTCTCTCCTGATATTAAGGTAGGGATTAAATGAGATAATCCTTGGTACCCAACACATGGTAGGAAGTCAATAAATGTTAACTATTATTACTGCCATTTGTCTTCTTTTGACATATGCTCTGTAGCTTTTGACAGTTCTTCCTCTAGGGCTCACACTCAGGCTATTTTGCTTAGTGGAATTTGTTCCCCTTGCTGAATATGGACTCTGAGTTAGTTTGCATGTGGTGTTCACACCAGGCATCTTTATTTAATGTATATATTTCCCTTTATCCCCAGTTTATAGAAATCTTGATGGCAGATCTCTGACTTACCTAGGCTCATTATAGTTGAGGCTCAGTGAAGATCTCTTAATGGATAAATGTCACTGGATATATCTTTTCATATGTTTAAGAGAAGAAAGATTGGCTGTTATGTTTGAAAGATTTTTGAGTTTCCCTGTATTAAACATGATTTGGGTAAATTACACATTCTTTTGACTCTCTCTTTCCCTTTTCCTTAAAGGGATATTCAAGATGTTTGTGAAATCTTATTCACCTAATGAGTGGAAGTTCTGAATGTGTTCTTGTTTGTCTTCTATTGTTGTCTTGTTACCCCACGTTCTCGTGTTCTGGAGAGACAGTTTTTTTGGGATTTCATCTTGTGACCAGAAGCAGGAGTATCAGAAATCTTGTGAAGTGACCTGCTTTTGAGAAAGTTGCAGTTCAGTTTAACAAGATGATGTTGCTGGGAAAAGGGGCAGCCCAAGTAGACTTCAGAGTTGCTTGTAACTCTGCCTGACTTTACCAAGTCTGAAGTTCTGATTAATGCGGCCCTGCATATGTTTTAACATTCGTGAAAGGTATATAGATTACGGGTGGCATGACTATGAAACCCTGGGTCTTTTATTCCCTCTCATTGCTTCTTACTTTCTGTTCTTATTCTTATTTTTTTCATATTTCCTCTTTCTCTTGGCCTTCTCTTCTCCCCACTTACTGCCATGTTTCAAAGAACATGACTGTTTTGATTGTAACATTACTTCTGAAAAGAGCCTCATAAGGCAGGCAGTGGAGAGAAGGTATGCAGACGAAAAGAGCAATAAAAAGAAAGCAATTCCAGTGCACAGGAAACTAAAAACTGCTTTCTCCTCACAGGTTACCCTCTGGCTCTTTGGAGGATTCTTGTAGCAGATACTTTAGAGCTTTATCTTACCTAGTAATCTCTCCCTTCTTTCTCTTTGACTTTCAAATTTTCTCCCTTTCTTTGCTATTGGCCATACTCAAGATTGCATATTCATGCACTATTACCATGTCTACATGAATAAACACACTCCAAACCTCTGTTGTCTGATATATTACACTAGGAGTTTCATCATCTGAATCTAATCTGGGGTGAGGGGACTTTGGGAGGCACTTTGCAAAAGTTATGGGAGGGTTGGGAGAAAGGTTGAATTGCAGAGCCTTCTATTTCTCTTTGGAACTATTTATCCCCATGGTGACTTATTTGCATTTCCTGCAAAGCCTCAGTTTCGCCTTCTATGCCTCTGTTTCTCATTTCTCAGCCACTCTGCCACAGAGATGGGTCTGGCTGTGAATTTCTAGGTTGTGGTTCTGTGCCCGTGTGCTTTGTGCATGGAGCACCTTCCTAGAAGGGCTTCTAGGCTCTTCACTAAGGACTGTGGCTGGCACACTTTCTCTCCTATTAGTATCCTGTTCAATTAGTGTTTCATGACAGGACTAGGTAGTGTCTACAGCCTTGTGGGAGAGTTACAGTAGACACTTGCTTTTTGTCTGGCGACCCTACGGGGACGTTTCCATCAGGATTTGAATCTCTGGAGCACAACTAGCTGCATCTCATTCTCTGCTAATTTGCATCTTAAGCGAAGCATCTTACTTTCTAGTCATCCATATTTATGATGTAGCAGAGTACATGGGTGACTCTTTTCAGTGCAATTTTTCAAATGCCATTAGTCTCTGTATTCCAAGTTAGGGCCACCCTGATAAATAGGCAAATAGTTCAGTAATGTTCAAGCAGGGATTAGACAAACATAGGTAAATAAGAATAAAATATCACTTCCACTCAAGCCAACTTAGAGAAAATATGTAGGTTCTATGTCAAAATCTCATCACCTTAAATTATATATTAATAGTAGCAGTAAAAAAGCCTTAATATTTGTATTGTCTTTTAAAATATACTAAGCATTTTCATGTGCAATTTTTGCATGTGTACTTCTCTAAAAATCCATAAGGTTGCCAGAATGGGAATATAGATGGAAGATTATTGTGATTCAGAGCAGGAAGACTTACAAAGTTCCAGAATAGAACTGAACCCTTAATCTTCTGTGTCCTAGTCTTGTACTCCTGTCACTACAACATGTTGTTTGATAGGCTCATTTCAGACAAACAATTGAGCAAACAATTGTTGAAGCTCCACACTAGGCATTTGTTCTAGTTTGCTAAAGCTGCCCTTACGCAAAATACCAGAAATGGATTGGCTTTTATAAAGGGGATTTATTAGGTTACAGATGTATAGTTCTAAGGCCATAAAAGTGTCTAAGCTTAGGCATCAACAAGTGGATATCTTCACTGAGGAAAGGCTGATGGCATTGGGAACACCTCTGTTAGCTGGGAAGGCATGTGGGAGGCATCTGCTGGTCCATTGCTCCTGGGTTCTGGTTTCAAAATGAATTTCTACAAAATGTCTCTGGGCTTCTGTCTCTCTTAGCTTCTCTATCTTAGCTCCTGTGCATCTTTGCTTGTTCTCCCAGGGTATTTCTCTCGAAGCATCTGGGGGTTTTCTCTTGGCTTCTCCAAGGCAAACTCTAGGCTTCATCTCTTAGCTTAGCATCTCCAAACATCCTTCTGTCTGCATCTCCCAGGGTCTCCATGCATCTGGGTCTGTGTTGGCTCTCAGCTCTCTTAAGGACTCCAGTAATCTATAATTAAGATCCACCAAGAATGGGCGGGGTCACACCTCCATGGAAATGATCTAATCAAAGGTCTCACTCCCAGTTGGGTGGATCACATCTCCATGGAAACATTCAATCAAAAGTTTCCACCCAACAAGATTGGATTAAAAGATCATGGCTCTTCTGGGGTCCATAACAGTTTCAAACTGGCATACCATTGTATTAGGTTTCAGGGACACAGAGATGAATAAGAACTGAACCTTCACATTTCTCCTGTTGACCAGTTTCTGCCATCAATATTCATTTTCAGAGATTAGTCTGGGGTTGTGTGATCTCAATCCATGATTTTTCATTACCTCTCCTCAACAGAATTCCGGATGAAAACTAGCTCACGTGCTAGTATGGGGGTGGGGTGGGGTACCCTCTGCTAAACTAAGAAGAACTTTCATCCTAGTACATACTTTCTGTTTGATTAAAAAGGCCAATTCTTTCCATATATTCATGAGGATGAATCCTAAGGAGTTTGAGAAGGCAGTTCAGCCACCTTGATATCCTATGACAAGTGTATCAGGATACACTTAGCTTATCAAACTTTGTCTTGTGTCTAGTAGAAAGTGTGGCTCTGGGCTAGGGATGAGAGTGTGTGGGGGAGAGGGTTTGAGTAAGGAGAGATTAAAGGGACTGTACCTTCTCTGATTATATTGGTCTTAAGAGATACTGTATGATTCTTGGTAATTCCTTATTTGAAGGCTTTCCCCTATCTTGAAAATATTTCTTACCTTGCTCTAGTTGCCATCCAATTTCTCTCCTTTCTTGTTTGAATGATTGGTCTAAACTTGTAACTCCATTTTATTAACCCTTAATTCTTCATTGTTGGCCTAAAATATGGCTTTTCCTCTGCTCCTTCTTTACCTTCTCAAAGGTACAAAAGATGTAATTGCTCAAAATAGTGCATAATTTTTCTATCCTAACCTTCTTTGACTTCAACCTAAGAGAAGACAGAAATCTCTATATCCTCTTTCTTAAAACTATCTTTTTCTTTGGACTTACAACTTCTTTTTCCTGTTTTTTCTTTCTCTGCCTCATCATTTTTATTTCTACCATACGACAATAAACATGGACATCACTAGGTTCAATTTGCTCTCTATACTGCCCATCTTCTCACTGGATAATTGCATTCATGCCCACTATTCAATGACCACTTATATGACAATGATTTACAGATCTGTCAAGTCAGCCAAGTCACCTTAGGTAGGTGATTGGTACCTTCTTCCAAAACCCTCATATTAAAAACTCCCCCAAATCCCCATATTAAAAAAAAAAAAACAAAGAAACAAACAAAATCTACCCACCAGTGTTATCTTTTCCAACCTAAACTTTCTCTTGCTCCTATATTCTCTGTCTTGGTTAATGTCATTACCATCCACCCCAAGTTAGAAATCAGAGTCAGTGTTGACTCCAAATACAGTTTTTACTAAGATGAATCTAGCTCTTAGGCATCTCTCTAATCCCTTCCCCATTCCCAGTTCCATCGTCTTACTCTAGGCCTTCAGGAATTTTCCCTTGGACTATTGCATCAGCCTACTAACTACCCTATAATTTACCTGTTCATGTGGACATGACTTTGTTTCCAGGTAGAGAGAACTACTGTCTTACATTTCCTTATATTTTCTGTCCAAATAGGATAGTTCCTTATTCATAGTAGGGACTCAGTAAATATTTGTGAAATTTTAAAAATCACATTTGGGTTTCCTCTAAATTAAGAATGGCCTGAAGGCAAGCTGGGTATTTTCATGAAGAATTTTGTTTGAATTCTCCTCTGTCTCTGGTCCTGGTGAATTTACTGACATAGAATGCTGCTTATACTAACCTGCTCAGGTCTCTACCATTTGGTGGCAAAAGGCTTGTTTACCGGACATTTCCAGTTGAATTTAGCACTAACTTTTTGGATTGTGCTCTAATATTTGGTAAATTTAAAGTTGCATTATGGATATGCTCCACTTCTGTGTGAAATATGCATTGAAATTTAAATATTTGTACTTATCTACACTTGCATATTCACATAAAGTTGCACCAGGAGTATGCAGAGCATTGTGGGTATGGGATGTCTCCATGTAAGGTATAAATATTCAAATACAACCTACTTTACGCTGAGGTAAAATGTTTCTTAGGTCCTATTGAGAGAACCAGGATATCCATGTGATATTAGGCTGCAGCAGTGAGTTCAAATACAATGGAATCTTCTTTTACCTTTGGGTCAGTTTCTAAAAAAAGTGGGGTAAAGATTGCATAGAGCCAAACTAACACTATAATTCCCTTAAGAAGGTGTCACTTGGGAGATGGACTTATATTGTCTCATTAAGTCCAAGTTATCCATATTTCCTCCCAGTGTTTAAAGAAATTTCTCTTTAGTTGAGAACAGATGAAGTATCTAGCTTTTGCTTATATGATATGCTAAATAAAACATGCAACCAGTGAAACACCAGAATCATACTCACCTTGACGGGGTGTTTAGATTATGAGAGGGAACACAGAGTAACCCTCCCATTTCTAGCTCCCTAGTCTACCATGCATGTTCATTGAGTGAAAAGTGAAAATCACTGAACCCATCTGTTTTCCAAATTTTTGAGCACATATAATTAATCTTGTATAAATTAAATCAGCTTAGGTTACAACTATATTGAACGTCCAAGCATTTATGCATAGAATAGATTTTTGACACCCAGATAATTTTAACAATTTTAAAAATTTAAAAACTTAAATTTTATATTTAATTTAAATGCTGTTTGCATCTCAATTTGGGTTCAGAAGAACATTCCTAACATGTGGAATTTTAACTCTTTGTCTTTAAAAATGAGTCTTGAAGATGAGATAGAATTTAGGTGCTCTCAGAAATTAAAGACCTCAAGGTTTTGCTTTTAGTTTCTTTAAAATAAATAGAATTGAGTTAGATTCCCACCCTCAACCCCCAGGACCTTGGCCACATTAAACATGCCTATGATGTTGTACTCTATAAAATATTTAAACTTCATCAGCTTTGAAAAGGTATAAACTATTGAATTTACTTTGTACAGCCCACATTCTTCTGGAATACTGGAATTTACTGTTAAATCATGGCTATATTTTCCCTTAAATTTCTGAATTTCTTGTAGTAGGTATGCAAATAAGTTTGTGGGATTCCTAAAGATATGCAACATACTGAGAAATTTTTAATAAAAGATTTGTTGTAATTATATGTCAACTTTTTAACCTGGTCAAATTTTCTTAAAATAAATGGATATGAAGTTCAGCAGGATCAAAGGTAATTAGTGTTTTCCAGCAGTGAGTATGATAAATACTTGCTTGTTAAGTCAATTACATCAAGACAAAACTTGAATGTGAAGTAAGGGTGTACTATAAGGAAATTGCAAGTACTATTCATGTGACAGAACCACTAATTTGCCACTAGTTATTCCTTCAAGATTTGAAAAATTAAATAGCTGAAGTTGCTATCAGGAACACAGTTTACTGCAGAGATGCCCCAAGAGAAAACTTTAGACCTCAGCTTTTCTTGTTGATTTCTGCCAACTAGTCACCTGGGATCCGTTTTGAAAAATTCTGTGATCATTCACACAAAAGCAATAATTGTATAGAAAAATTAGAAACAATTAAACACTTTGCTTCTTGGTAATATAATACTATTTGAATAAGATCTTGAAGTACTTGTTGCAGAGTATCAGTGGGTATTGTCCTAAAATACAAGTGTAATAGAAGAATCCAGGAGGAAATGACAGCATTCCCCGTTGAACTGAAATTTAATGAGGATGGTAGGGAGAAATAATTGTGTGTTCTACCTGACTCAACTTTTAATTTAACTGGAATCTGTAAAATGTGCTCTAAAGTTATTGTCACTTAGTAAAATAAGTTATAATTCTTACTTCTTCCCATTTACTTGGGATTTAAAAAAATAATTGAGCAAAAGTTGGAAAAACAAAAACTTTACTACCTGGTCTATACTTTTACATTTGCATATCCAGGAATCTCTAATATGAGGAATTTAATTTATTTTTATCTAATTTATTTAAAATATGGCTGATTTAATGCCCAAAGATAAATATTCACATGGTATATTATTTCATTTATTGTGGATCCACTTGATGGTATAATAATGTACTCTGTTTAGAATTCAGGTGCCATGGTTTTCCTGGCGTTTCAGGAATATGGGCATTTCAACCCTTGATATTTATTGATAAAGAAATTGAAAATGTCTGTGGGAGATGAGAACATATTTCATGACTGTAAGTAGTTAAGTTTTCTTTTCAGTTTGATTTCCTATCTCAAATACTTTATTTATTTATGGAAATATCTGTGACAGGTTGAATTATGTACCACCCAAAAAATATTTTCTTAAGCTTAATCCCATTCTTGTGGATATGAATCTATTGCAAATAGAACCTTTTGAGGATGTTGTTTTCAGTTAAAGTGTGACCAGTGGAATGGGTCTTAATCCTATTACCGGAGGAAGCAGAAAGTCAGCACGTACCTGGAAGAGAAAGGAGAGACATCACTATGTGACAGGAAAACCAAGGAACCCAAGGCCAATCAAAACACTATGAAGTCTTCTAGCTTCTGAAACTATGAACCAATAATTTTCTGTTAAGCCATCCCATAGAATGGTATTTTTCTTAGTAGCATGGAAACTAAGATAGTATGTATATATGTATGTATTTATGTATTCCCTTACTAATTTACTAATTTACTTACTTACCTACTTGCTTACTCACTTACTTATTTACTTTTGGTGACAAGACTTAAATTTTTCAAGCTCCCTTTTCATCTAGGAATTGTTTAGAGTGGCTTTTTTTAAAAATTTATTTTATTTTATTTTATTTTTTTGTCCTTTATTTTTAGGATGGCATTTGCACAAACCTACTAACTAATGTCTTCATGTTTCTGATTTTGGCTATTTTCTGTGCAGGGTTAGGTGTGTATTGCTTCTTTGTGTGCATTACAACTTTTGTAGATTCTGAATTCAACAACAGGTAGGAAACAGGTTACTTCTTGGTGTCTTTCTAGAGTGTTTTGCATGCAGTAGGAACTCAGCAATTTTTAATGATTTTATAAACCTAAGAGGGACATAAACAGAAATGAAAACTGCCTCAACAATTTAAAGCTGTGTAGGCCAACTGTAGATTGTCTGTGTACAATTCCGCATATTAAGTGTTAATTTTTAGATTCTACCTTACTCTGGAGGCATGGTAGAAATGATTAGGTTGAGAATCACAACCCTGATAATTAGCTTAGAGATTCTGAATTACGATGTCTGCTGCAAAAAAAAGTGATTTTTTGGAGCATTTGGCCCTAAGGGGTTGGATAACCAGCTGTCTCAGATTTTATACCTGCCAACATCTGGTTCGGTCAATAGGGAATAGGAAATGTAACAGAGCAGGAGAGAGTTCTCCTAACTCTGTCATGACCTCTGGAGAGTAGGACAAATCCCTGATTCCCTTTTGGGAGAAAATGGAAAAGTATAAAATTTTTTATATTGTATAACATTAGCAAAGTGCTTTGCAAACATTTTTAAAGTTCTTGCTCTCAACTCTATTTAAAGTGAATTTGTATGCAGAAAGATGTAATTTCTTTGCTTTGGTACCCAAATGAATTAACAGCAGATCAGAACAAATACTTACATACTTACTGTCAGCTTCTGTCATCTTATTTCAAAATAAGTAAAACCAAGAGAATCAAGGGAAGGAAAACAGAAAAGAAAAATAGAGCGACCAAAGAGGAAAACATTAAAAGGTTAAAGGTTATTTGTTTACTTCTCATTTTTTAATACCAAATGTACATTGATTCTGTAGTTGGTTTAACAATTTGTTCATAATATACTCAGACGGCCAAAGAAAATATTCCTTTTTTTATTCTATGACTAGTATAAACTTGCACATCTCTCCCATCCGGCTCCAACTCTGCTGTGTAGTGGAGAAAAAAATGTCTAACCTGTAACTTTAAAGTTAGAGGATTTATGTTACTCCAGTCAGTTCCAGTTGGATTGGTCTTTTTGGATAGTCCACAGATGTCTTCCATCACTCCCTCTTCTTTTCACAAGATACCACCTGGGTGCAGGAGCAATCTTGATGATCTCATGGCACTGGGGTGGGGGAAGGGGGCCCTTGAACTTGTGCTGGTCTTGGCTACCGGGTCTCCTGTTGACCTTGGGTGAGTACTGGCTGATCTCTTGAGATGTGCTTGGCTGATCTCTTGAGATGTGCTTGGCTGATGGTGTACCGAGTATCCTGTCCTCCTGATGTTGTGGTTCACAACTTGTGTACTTCATGGTCTGTTTTCAAGGATACTCAGCCATCTCAGCTCCTCCTGGCTCAAGAGAATTCCGGGATTGTTGCTGGGACTTTCATTTGCTGTTTGCCTGGGCACATCCCCAAGCTGGACTCACAGCCAGCTTCTACTTCTTCCTCAGAGCATGAGGAAATTTCCAGATCCCCTCTGTGCCACATAAGAGAGGAGGAAAGCTTGGGAGTATTCACTCAGGTTTTTCTCTACCCATCACCATTTTTCTGCTTTGGCTATCCCTAAGTTGATGATGGAGGTGCATTTGCTGCAAAGCCGTCTCCTCCTAGAATCCCAAATGAGAATTGGGCAAAGTCCTTCTGCTTTTGGCTTTTCCATAAACATAAATAGCACACCTCCCTTCTGGTGCCTAGAGTGCTGAAGTCAGGGCATAAGAGTCTCATCCGCTGCTTTTGTGTGCTTTTTCACACAATTTAACACCCAAAGGGGTCACTCTTTCCTCATTCTCTTCTTCTCTGGGAGAAATTTCCACATTTTATGGCCTCCTTTTCCTCCACTCTAGCCTTATAATAATGACAAAGAGAAACTTCAATCAGTGCGTATTACAAAAATATATGCTTACCATTGGCCCAAGGAAATAGCAGCAATGGAGGCTGAAATATGACACTGTGACTTGAAAATAAAAGAGGAAAATCAGGTTTGATTCTCTCAGTCTGCTTACCATTTGTGTTGTGTTCAAGAGGATAAGTATTTCATTGAAGAATCTGCACATTGTTGGAAAGGTCTGTCTGTCCTTGCCATATCCATAAAAACAGTGTAGTCTGGCAGATGAACCCATGGATTCTAATCTTTACTCTATGACTTTAAGCAATTTACCTAATCTTGCTTTCCTCATCTCTAAATTCCAGTAATAATTGTCATTCTTTATATATTGTGTAGTTGCTATGAAAAACAAAATAGCACTGTCTATATGAAAATGTTCTGGGGTAAAACAGCTCTAGTGGGGAGAAAAAAGAAAACACGTAGTATGAGCACTTGGGTAAGCTCAGGGGGTAGGATTTGAGATGACAAGATTTCCTTTCCTCCTCTCCTTAAGAATTTATGTTTGAATTTGTCCAAGTTGTTCTTCCACGATTTTTTCATTTATTTGCATCTATAATTAAATTTTGTCTCTGAATAGGATGATAGCAATAATTCTTTAATTTTTAATTTTTAGAATTAAGCCCTGTATATCACTTGATGGCTATGAAAGGACATTGTAGGGTTCTAGAACGCACTGTCTGATAATCATAATGATAGTTGTCATCATTATAACTGAATTATTTAATGGGGAATATGCTTTAAAAACTTTGACAGGTTCTAATGTGTGCCTTACAATAAAATATATATCCATCAAATATATTTATTTATATTTTCATAATACCATAACTATATTTATACAAAATATGTAGTTAATACAGTTAACCAACAAACACACATGTATATATACACAATTTTAAACAGCTAGTACAATATGAAAATTCCAAGCTCAAGAGTGCCCTAAATTGTGGTCTGCTTTCCTAAATACATGAAATAGATAAGCCGTATATGGATTCCTGTTTTGTGGCACCTAATCTTTTTTCCTATGTCATGAAGAGGACTTCTTTATATTTACTTCTCTAAGTCAGTCTTGATTTGGAGGTTTGCCAAAATAAAGCCCCACTAGCCACAAGGACAGTTTGTACTTAGCTGAGCTCTGTAACACTATCTTTTGCTGTCTCTTAATACACAAACCAAAAGACTTTTCCTAACCTTTTGCAAATAGAATCAGTTAGTTTGTATAATAGAGAAGCAAAATAAAAGAGAAAGACAGTTACCACTAGACTGCCATGATGTAATATGATGCATGAACTTTTTTTCTTTCCTTTTTTAGTGTTAATTTCTGTTTTCATAAATCCCTGAAGATACGTTGGTCAAAATACTTTATTTAAATATTTACTATAATATGAAATCCATAGTATAATTCTGAATAGACTTAGTTTTCAGTGAATGAAAATGGTCTTAGAAATGAAAAATTTTTAAGGTACATACTCAATTGGTAGTCTTTAAAATAAGGATTTTGATCTGTGCATAATAATTTTGGAATTGCATCTAACGAAATAAACTAAAAATATCCTTCTAATTCTGTTGACATATTTCCCTAAAAAGAAAGAGTATTTTACTCCCAAACCAAGAGGATGTTGTAAGAAGTAAGAAATAAAAACAGACAAACAGCAAAAACAATAAGGATGCATTTTGGAAACAACAAACAAATTATATAGATATTGTTAAAGAAAAAGCCAGCATAGTCATCATAGTCATAAACAGTTGACTCCGGATTCCTGGCATATATCCTTTTGAATTTGTAGTGAGTTGGTATTATATTGTAATGTAGGAGATCTGGTTTCAAATGGCCCAAAGATTTCTTTTAAAAGGTGGATATTTCTGAACAGGAAAACAGCTTCAATTAATTGTCAAGGCATCATAGAAGACACAAAGACAACACAATACCCAAAATGAATTTCCAGCCTTCAAACTCAATGTTTACCTTTGAAATTAAATCCAAAAGGAAGTTACATATTAGTTGCATACTTTTTAACTGAAGGACTCCTTTAAGATTTGTTGCAATTCTGATCAAGTATAATTCCAAGATTTACTGAGAATAATAACAAAAATTAATATTTACTGAGTGCCAGCAATGAGGGAGATATTGAAATCTAATGTATCTTAATATTTTGTTGAAGGAAATTCTTTTTCATCAAGATAAGTTAGGCCTATTTCCTATTACTGAGTGAGAAATATAGCAGCTTTGTGGGTTGAAATGGGAAAACTGCCAGTTATACACATATGTGCAACTACCTATGGGGCATCTTACACATTTTGCAATTCTTCTTAGTTTCTTTTGGACAGTTTCTTTCTTTAATTACCCAACTTTTTTTTTGCTGTTTTTGTTCCTAAATATTTATATTTCTTATTCCCGTTCTTCTCAAACATTGGCCTAATTTTAAAGCTAGGTGAAGTGCTCATAGGAGATTTACCCAGCCTTATTGCAGGATAGTTTCTTTGGCAAAAATTCTTTCCTTCTCTTTCTTCCTTCCCCTCCCTACCTGCCTCCCTTCCTTTCTCTCTTTTTGTTTCCTCTTTCTTCATTTGGATCTATTGTTCTTTTCTTCCCATTTGGAATCCTTCTCCTCCTTCCTATATTAAAGGTAGTAAAATCTATATTTTATTATTTAAACATTTGTGGGTTCTTCAATTCAGAATTTGTCAAAACATTTGGAAGCTTTCTTCTATTAATAAATGAAAAATCCAATTTTAAAAGCATGTAGTCTACCTTTAAAAAGTAAAATGCATTTAAAAACTAACTTCCAACATTCTTTTGAATGCTTTCCAGAGCACCATCAAATCATTTTCAAATATTTTTTTTTGCCCTGGGACAGGGGTGGATATTGTTTTCATCAGATGCCTGAGATTTGTCAGCTCAGAAAGCAGTTAGGCTAAACTGACACACTGTGACTTTCTATTCTGTATTTGTAGCAAAAATCTGAGTCTTTTATCTTGATGATTTCTTAAAGAATTATCCAGAAAAATGTACAAAAGAATAAAAATTGATTCAGTATGTCTTTAAAAATTTTTTTTGTGGCTGAGTATATTGTATCTTTATTGTATAAATGGTTTTCACATTGGTTAGCCAAGTCAACTTTCCATGCTTCCTCATACCCACCCAGCCCCTTCAATTTTTAATTTCAATCATACAGATAATTGGAGAAGGCTAGCCTACAAAAATCATGAAATTCACAGACTTTCTTTTCCTCCAAATTCTCTCAAGCTTTTTTCTCAAGAAATGATAATTTCTGAAGAAATTTGATTTTTTAAAAAAGGGATAAAAGCTTTAAATAGAAGTATGACAGGGCATGGGGCAGACTAGCTGTTAATATGTTTTAACTGGAATCGGGTATGAGTAAGGGAGAGGAATTTACAGAGTCTGCAAACGTCATTGTAAAAGACTCCATTTTGTGCTGTGTGAAAGTGTTTGTACTTTTGTCTGAAGGTAATGGAGACCTACTGGAGAATTTTTTAAGGGAGGTAGGGTCATGGCACAATTGGATTTGCATTTTAGGAAGGTCCCTCTGGTTGCAGTTAGGAATGTGGAGGGGGATCTCTTAGGATGCTTTGTTGTATTCTAAGTTAGAGGCAATGAGGGCCTGGTCCAAGGAGTGGCTTTGGGAAGGGAGAAGAGGGAAGCTACAGCAAAGAGACCGAATCTCTAGGGCTTGGAGTTGTTGTAAATACTTGGGGCCTGAGGATCAAGTCAGTTTTTCCTATTAGTTTAAGTGTGGATATATTCTCCAGTTCTAACACTGGCATTTCTGACTTCTTTCAAAAACCTAATCTCTACATTGTGCTCCAATTCTTGAATTCTAGAATTTTTGTGCATTCATTTATATAAGACATTTAGCTACATTAGTTAGACTACAGTGTCAAAGGAACCAAGGGGAAAATTTACTCTTCACAAGAACCGGCTCATTATACATAGAGCTAAATAGTTTTGTAACTATAAACTAGGCTTCCAATTCTTGAGGGTATTGTGGATAGAATTATATCCCCCCAAAAGACATGTTCAAGTTCAAATCTCCAGTCCTGTGAATGTGAACTTATTTGTAAACAGGATCTTAATTAATTTGAAGATGTAATTGGTTAAAATGAGGCCAAACTGGATTAGGGTGGACCCCTATACATTATGACTGGTGCCCTTACAAGGAAGAGAATTTGGACAGAAAGGGGTGGTGGGGGGGGAGAGAGAACCATGAGGTGGAAGCAAAGATTGAGTTATGTTGCCACAAGCCAAGAATGACATGGATTATGGATTGCGGTTCACCCACCAGAAGCCAGGGAAGAGGTGTGGAATGGAATCTCCCCTTTAAGAGGAAGCATGGCCCTGCTGACACCTTGATTTCAGACTTCTAGCACCCAGAACCAGAAGAAAATAAATTCCTGTTGTTTAGGCCAACAGAAGTAGCTTGCGGTACTTTGTTACAGAAGCCCTGGCAAACCAAGACAGAGGGCATAACACAAAAACTAGGTCTCTATGGGACATAGATCAGACTGGGAAGCAGAGGTGCTGAGGGCTCAGTACAAACATATCATCATCATGTCAATAAATAAAATAAAATAATGAAATGAAATGAAATATTCTCAAAGTATCTGGGACTTATGAGAAGTCAGTAGCACCAACACTCATTGCCAAAATCAAAACTTTGATATACTCTTTGTATTTATATACTTGTACTAGAAAACTAGTCAACAAATCCTATCCCAAAATAGTGTTCTATGAAAAGGAAACTCAATTAGAAAAGAGCAGAGTACCTTATACTCTTTGAACTTTGCTTAATTTCTTGAGTTAATTGGTAGTTCAGAACTGGGCAGGGCATGGGAAATGAGAGACACTGTGGAAGATGGGGATGATAGCCAGAATTTACTGTGGAGGAATTTGTTGTCTGCTCTGTTTAGTATAGGAAAAGGCCTGCAGAAGAACTGTCATAAATTTCCTTGGGAATGACTTGGCTCTCCTGATTTCCCAGAAGAGCACTACAACTAATTCTGTTAGGTTTCTCTCTCAGCCTTCTTCTAACCATGTGAAAGACAAGAAGGTATCCAATAGGGAATGAAAAAGGTCAGATCTCATTCGCTTCTGAGAAGCATGTAGTGAAAGCAGAAGTGACAAAAATGACATCAAAGGTGATTGACCAAGATAGCAATGGCAGCATTGGTGTGGTTTTTAGGCATGGAGCATTGATCAAGTTTGTGTCAAGAGAGCAGAATTAGTGAAGGAGAAAGTGGCTATGTTGGCAGAAGAAAACAAAATAACTTTGGAGGAGTCTGAGTTCAAGGAAACTAATCCATGTAGTAGAAGCAGCAGCCATAAAGGTGAGCCAAAAAGGTGGGTGGTGAGTGGTTGGAGTGCCTGCAATTGGTATATTTAAGTTTTGTCTTCCTTGATCAATTGCAGGCAATTGAGTATCAGCAGAAACCATGAGAGCAAGAAAGGGAGGTGACTGCATGACTTACTGTATTAGCCCTCATTGCTCCAAGATTTTCTTTTACTACTATAACTAGTACTACACCTTTAAACCTAAATGTAAACACTGGGACAGTGCTCATTGTTATGGTTTTGTTAGATTTATGAAATGTCCATAAACTGCCTATATCTAAACTGGCTTTCCTTTATGCACCTTGAGTTGTAGCGAAAAACAGGTTTTAAGCAGATCACTGGAAATTGCAGAAAGATATTGCAATATGTCAAATGATTTAAGTTGTCCGTAAGCATCAGAGATTAGTTCAGTTACTCTATTTCATGCTTAGCTTTCTTTTTTTTTTGCTAAATACAGGACACCTAATACTAGAAAACAGAGGTTAGCTATTACTTCTACTTTAATACTTCTCTTCTTGATTGAAATTGACATTTTTAGGTGGACCACAAAGCATACAAAATATAGCCATATTCTTTAAAAAAAGGACTACATCAAATAAAATTCAGACTATAGACCTGTTTCATTTCTTTTAAATTCTAATGCTGGCAATGAAGGAGGTGTACTGATTTCTTATAGGGGATATTTTGGTAATGCCTCATCATGCTGCTGGAATACATTCATATAATTGTTTTTGAAAGGTCTGCTACATGTCAGGTGCTGTTTCAGTGGTTGGGATACATTATTGAATTAAAAAGACAAGATTTTCTACCCTTGAATTTACATTTTTTTTAGTAGGGGAAGGCAGATAATAAAGTCACATAACAAATACATAAATTGAATAGTATGTTAGAAGGTGATAAGTGCTATGGATAAAAAAAGTAGAGTAGGATAAAGGGCAGTGGGTCACAACTTTAAATTCAGGCTTGGCCTTATGGAAGTGACATTTGAAAAAAATTTGATAAAAATATGAAATTTAGCCATGAAGATATCTATAGGAAGAATGTCTGAAAAAGAGAGAGAGTAGCCCATGTAAACATGTGCTGGGAGAACAGCATGGCGGCAAGGTGAGTGGTTCACCGTATGCAGCACGCCTAGTCGGCAACCCAGCACTGCGGGAAGTCTGGGCTCTCTCCCTCCTTCGGTAAATACATAAGAAATGCCTACTCAGAACCAAGCACTCTGTCAGTCTTTTGAGAACAGCAACATTTTCAGTGATCTCATAGAGTTTATAATCTATTAGGGAAAGTATACATTGAATACATAAAACCATATTCATAATTGTGAAAAGTTTACCAAAGAATAAGGATGCCACAGAACAGTATAACAAGTGAATTTAACCTAACCTGGAGCTCAGTGTTGATTTTCTCGATGAAATGACTTTCCACTGAGGTGAGAAGAATGAAGAGGAGTGAGCTAGACTAAGGGATAGGTGACTTTCTCACTCAAGGAATTACCATGTGCAGGAGGGACTGAGGCAGGAAGGAGGCCAGCAAGTTTATGGAACTAACTAGAAAAAGGCCAGTGCGACTTGGGTATGTAGAATGGGAGAAGTAGCTTGAGTTGCGGCTGTGGCCAGATGATGTGGGCCCTTAGATCATGTTAGGAGTTTTGACTATATCCCTAGGGTCAAATGAAGCACTGGATGAGTTAGTTATAAGGGGATGCTGGCAATGTAGAAAGAGCAGCTGGCAGGGAAGGAAGTAGGAGACCTGTGTTCTAGTGCTCACTGTGATACTAACTTGCCATTTGACTTGGGCTAGTGAATAAAACCTCTGGGTTTCAATTACTTTATTATCCATATCCATATCCATATCTATTCTCTATATACTGTGTCTCTAAACAAGTATAACCACTGTTAATATTCTGTTATTTTATGGAAATTTTTATGGAGAATTTTATGGAAAATTAAATATTTCATGATGTGAAGTATGACTCTAATAGATACTCTTGAGAGGAAGAACTTAGTGTTTCTTCAGGGAATCATATTGCATAATATTACATCTCTTTCATCTTAAACAATTTTCCCTTGACTCAGAGTTCCCCTCTATTACTACCTATTGCCACTGTTCTCTAAAGAATTGTCTATACTAGCTGTTTCAACTTATTTACCATCCAGTAGCTCCTCAATCCTGGACAATCTGGAATCCTTTTCTATCAATGCAAATTAATTGCCTTGGCAAAAGTCACCTATGTCCCCCAACTGCCAAACTCTATAGACAATTTTCAATCCTCATCATACTTGGTCTCTAAGTGCCATTTGACTCGATTGATTGCTTTCTTCCTTGTTAAAGTTTTCTCCTCCTTTAGCTTCAAACCCAAGTCCATAGTTTTCTCCTACTTTTCTAAATTTTTTGTTTTCTTTGTATCGTTCTCTTCTGTCTGTCCTTTAAGCATGGGTTTCTCCAGGGTCCTGTGCACTTTTTCTGGCTCATTCATCCATCTCTTCACTCATTGTCTGCATGTTGATGATTCTCAAATTCAACTTGAGCTCAAGACTACTAGGTCAAAATGACTTTTGGACCTCTATGGTCAACATACCCAAAACTGAACTCATTGTTGTTATCTCCTAAGCTATTCCACTGACTCTGCTCTTAATCTAGTGAATAGCATCACTTTCCACCCGTTCATCTGCATCAGCTCCCTGAAAATTTAATTAGATTGCCTTGACCTCATCATTCCTCATGATCATTAGTCACTTAATCCTTCTTACTCATTTTCATCTGCATGGCAATATCGTTGGTTCTTGGACTGAAACCGGTCTCCCTATTCCCACCTTGCTGTCAGAGGGACTTTCTAAAATAAAACCTCATAATGTTCATCTTAGGCCTAGCACCCTTTAATTATCTTTTATTGTTCATAGAATAAAGTTCAAACTCCTTAACACAGTGGCAATGATCAGCTTTCTGCCTGTGGCTTAGTTTGTTTTCACCTGCCAGACTCTAAGTAGTGCTTCAGTCACACACGGATGGCTGCAGTTCTCTAATCACTCTGCCTTTACTCATCCTCATGCCTATTAGTTAAAGTCCTCTTCCTCAAGCTGCCTTGATGGACAGCCTTAGTCGTCCTTCAAATCTCACTTCTGTGATCATATATCCTGTGAGCCTTCCCTGATTGCCCCTTTTCCCTACCTGAATAGAACACCCCACTCTTTCCTTGTGGATGTTTGTTATGGATTGACTCATGTCCCTCATCAAGATACGTCCAAGCCCTAACCCCTGGTCCTATAATAAGTGAACCTATTTGTAAATAGGGTCTTTGATGTTGCTACAAGTTAATTTGCAGCCTAATTGAATTGGGATGGGCCTTAATCCAATGGGACTGGAATCTTGATAAACAGAAAAAATCTGGACACAGTGGTAGGCATGAGGGGGAGACCAAAGGAGACAGATGGCCATGTGACAAAGGCAGAGACTGAGTTATGGATGGCTGACCAGCCACTGCCAGAATGCTACAGACTTCAAAAAAAGCATGGCCAACTGACACCTTAATTTTGGACTGCTAGCTTCCAAACTGTGAGAAAATAAATTCCTGTTGTTGAAGCCAACTAGTCTGTGGTACGTTTTTGCAGCAGCCCTGGCAAACTAAGACAGTGCTCTATCATACCATCTATGACATTTTATGAATTTAACATTTATTCACCTGTTTCCCCTTCTACCCTGTGAATACTTTGAGGTCTGGGACTATCTTTATTCATCTTCACATTCCCAGGGTCTACACCAATGCCCTCCCATAACTGGTGCTTAAAAATGTGTTTTGAAGGCATGGTATATAAAATTTTTAGATGTTTCATTTTTAAAAAGAGCACAATGATTTTTGGATTTTGATTTCTTTATGTACCAGATTATTTCTCTGAGTTATCTTAAAAAAGGGTAAATTTTGAAGCCCATCAGGAAAGGAAAAAAAAAAAAGTCTAGCTGAAACAGAAAAAAAGCTTCACATAATATAGATAATGAAATAATGTACATTGAAATTTTTACCATAATCTACATTCAATTATGCTTTGTGGTTAATCACTTTTGCTTTAAAAATTCTAAATTGATCAAAAGGTCATCACTCAACTCTGGCAATGGACACCTTAGGAGGGAAGATATGTCTTTAAGTCAGCAATGGGTGGTAAATTAGTGTCTATTGTTCCAATGGAAGGACTTAATCAACTTTGCCATGTTATGTTAGTGGAGGGCAGAGGGAGGTAGCAACTGTAAGCAATAAGACCTGCTTGAAAAGGGCATGTCAGTAAAGGTTTCCCTATAGTGAGGAAACTGCTCCCAGCTTGTTCTGAATATTAGTGCTTTATTATGGTGTTTCTGGATGGCTCTTTTCTTTGCTCACTCCTTGGGTCCCTCCTCTAGGGCTCAGTAACACAGTAGAGATGCTTTTTGACAGACAAGAGATAATCTTACACTTGACTTCCAATATCAAGGCATTTTAACTGGCACACTTTATATTGAATAATTCATGGTATTCAAGCTTTACTTCACTCCACAAAGAAAGTGCTTTCTCTTAGCAGCCACAGTAGATATGAGCAGCTAATTCATTATTTAAAGAGATTAAGTATTAGCAACTGGTACTGGCTCTTCAGAGCTCTCTTTATTCCCTTTGCTCCTGTTATCCCCAGCCTCTGAGCTGCCTAGAACAGTTTTTAGATTGATTTTACCATATTTAAGTCTTTTTAAAAACAGATCTACCCAAAAACCTCACTATTTTCGGAACCTCTTTGTCCTATTTTAAAAACATAAAGCAATGTCTGTTAGAACTCCGTGAATCTCTGCAGGCTCACGGGAATACATACAATTGCAACACTTTTTGCTTTCAGTTAAGAAAATGTGGCAGGTGGGAGGAATGTAAGAAATCTGAGTTTGCTCATATTTACAGACCGCTTGGTGCAATAGGCCAAGGAAGTCTTGGGCGTTTTAAACAGGTGGTGAGAGTGGATGAATCCTCAACTTTCAAGTATTGTTGCTCTGAAAGGAAAAGTCCCCATGGCGAACTGTCCTCTTTATGTGTTCAGAGAAAAAGAGGGGAGGAAGGGTTTGAAACGTCTGTTTCTCTTTTGTAGACAGATCCTCAGGTTGGATCTTATTCAGCACAAATTTTCATTCTTTCATTTCCAGTTAAGAAGAGAGAGGAAAATTTGTCAAGGGTTATGAAGTTTCACTTTCCATAGACTTTGCCAGAGGGTTTTATAGCAAGGAAATCTGGTCTGGAATGGTGAAATAATGACCGATTCTTAGGAAATATGTTTCTGGGATTAGATAAAAGGTAACCTGAACACCATGTTGCTTAAAGTAGCAGTAAATGTTTTTCTTAATTTTAGATTAGGTTTAGCCTTTTCTAGGGGTATTATAAGGCAAGACTTTCCACTGGACTGATGAAATAAGTTGATGGTCTTATTTCTACTCTACAGTGTTCCAAAAAACAGGGTGCCACTAAAACTAAGGATCTATTAACTTGCACAGCTTTCTTTTTCCTTTCATTTAAATTATTAATGGGCATGGATTTTAAGTAAATTTCTTGCTTCTCTAGTTTGCCTAGAAGCAGGAAATTTACTTACAATCTTTTCCTTGCAACATAGAGAATACATTATGTCCATACTTCATTCACTCAACCTTTCTTGAATAACAAAATTAGAAGAGCATAGAGTAGGTGGTCAATTAAAATGTATTTCTTCATTGATGAAGACATAGATGCAGTCTTAAGCTCATATCTGGTCCACACTGAGAAATTCCTTGATTTCAAAGGTAGATAAATGAGGATGCATCAAACATCAATTGCCCTTTTATTGTGTGAAGGGAAAAGTCCTGTGTGGTGAGACACTATCTTTGCCTATATAAAACTTAGTGTCTACACTAGCCTTACAGCCATCAGAGAACAGAGAGGAAACTGATGAAGATGATCAAAATTGTTTCTAACACTGAGATTCTACAAGCTCTTTCATTGTCTAATATGCAACAAGGAGCCCAAACTGAAGATTTTTTCAAGCAGAAGCAAGAGGGTTAGTAGCTTGGGTTTGAAGTTAAAATGACCTTTGTTTAAAACATAGTTCTACCATGTAATAGCTGTGAGAACTTGGACAAATGGCTTAATCTCTCCAACCCTCCTTTTTCTCATCTATAAAATGAGGATTTTAATGGTATCTACCTCATAGGGTTCTTGTGAGAATTAAATGAGATAATGTATGAAAATTACTAGGCATAGTGCTGGGCACATAAGGAACATTCAATTAAGCTCTTTTCTAAAATGTAATTTTGGAAAATTAACCTGGCACTGAGATAAAAATTTAATTTGCAATTGAAATTATAGAAGTTCAGGAAATTGTGGCATTGTACAAAATTGAGTTTTATGGAATGATACTCTATTTTGTTGTATTTTCAGTAGGTACTCCAGAATAGTGTGCCAAAAAAGGAGAGAAAAAATTTTTCCCTGGGATATAACTATCCACAGAAATCAAAAGAGACCTGCTCAATGTGATCTACTAGCTATTGCCTCCTCTGGGAGTCTTTTTATATATTGTCATTGAGGTGAAATTGGTTTTAAAAGAAAGTATATGGTTTTATTCATTTTGTAAAGTTTCATAAACATTTTTAAGTTTTTGTAAATGATGAATTAATGTAATGAATTTATTACTTTGGCATTTAACTGAGATGGACATGACATTTGAAAATTTTGTTTCTTGAGTGGAGCAAATGAAAAGAGAATGAGGCTCCATCTATTATGATGCAAGAGTTTTATAAAATTATGTAGAAAATCTGAATTGTAAAAAGTTGGGACAGATTGGATGGAAATAAAACCTCTTCCCTAAGAGACAGGATTTAAGTAATGAATCCTAGGATTTAAGGTTTATCAATCATGTCATCCATCATATAGAATCAACATCTTTCTTTTACTAGATTTCTTCCAGAGACGTCCTTCAGTAATGCTACCTTTTTCTAAAACACACACACATGCAAACACACACAAACACACACAAATTTACATACACAAAATTTTGAAAAGTAAGCAGCCACCCTCACATCCTCTGCTCTGATGAAATCTCAATAAAGAGGAGACAAATGCCAAAGATTAAAATAATCACATATTTATAAAAAATTTATCAATCCTTCTAAAACTTTATAATTGTAAGCTACTTTTTTTTTTTCTTTATAAGCACGCTTACTTTAATATGGATTAAAAAGTGCTGACAACCAGTCTGGAGGAACAAGTTGTTGTTTGGCAAGTTTCATTTGCAATTAGCTAAGGGAGATCATTTCTCTATACCAGGATCACCAAACAGGGGCCAAGTTGAGTTCTACCCTCAATTATTGAATCCTGACAATGTGCCCTCCCTGTGCCATTTGATGGGGACACAAACAGGAACCAAGATTGGGAGCTCAAGTTGCTGACAGTCCCATGAGAATGCTCTCATTTGAAGGCAGGTGTCAGAGTATCTGTATCACTTTGAAGTGATATAGCAAGTACCCTTTTGCCAATAAGAGTAAAAGATCTAAGGTTTGGGAATCATATTCATTTTTTATTTGTCTAAGAAGATTCAAGGTTATTCCTAGAATGGCATCCATTGCATTCATGTGCATTTTGATATGTTTTCGAGAGGAACAAGGGAGGTTATAGGTAAAGCAGGGAACTGCACGGAGTCAGCAGCCTCTAGTAAGGAGCCATTGATGATGTGGGTTAACAATGATGTGCTTAGGGTGTTTCGTAGAACCTGTGAATTTTGACATTAGAGTTACTTCCATTGTCTTTTTAATTTTACCCATGAATACATTTTTAATGAAAAGGTGAGCCTAGATAAAATATAAGGGTGCTTAAAGTATTATAGACATGTCTTAAAGTGCATTTTATATATATATATATGTATATATCATTGAAAAGAATAATGCTCTTTATATGCAAATGTATTACAGCCTGTACATTCTATATATTGTAATAAAAATAAATTATATTTATTTGTGAATATCCTTTAGTGTCACATAGTTGCTTGGTTATCAATATTATTTGTTGAGTACAATTCTGGAGAGTTTGAAATTCATATTTAAGAAATAAAGTTTAATCTTAAAGAAAATGTTATCCATCTTTACGTATTTTACTTTATGAAAACATATTTTGAGATCTTTAAAAGTAGGATTTAATTCTCAGGCTTTATAAATACCTTTTTGAATACTATGCCAACTAATGAATTAGACTGTTAATCTATTTGATTTATTTTCCTGATTTTCTTTCTCTTTATTCCTTTGGCTTTACATTAAAAAAATAAATCTAGTTTTGCCATTGAATCATGTGGCTGTTGTAAGCATCATCTGACATGTGTTATAGAATGGAACAAAAAATTGGAACATAGTGACCTCAGGGATTTCAAATGTACCTTTTCTCAGAATGCATGATGGTCATATTAATGCTATTGCAACAATGCTTGAGATTCATTCCTTTTTAAATACTTGGCCAGCTACGGATCTTGCCTCTGATGCTGTCAATCTTTCCATTTTCCAAACCTCAAATTTCCTTGATTTTTGTCATATTAGGGGTGGTGGTGGTGGTGGTGTTAAGGTTGTCCACTTTGTGGAGATACTAATATTAGGGTTGAGAAGCTCTTTCCAATTATTGACTAATTCTGTCCAGACAGTGTAATGAAGCCCTTTCCCAAATGCTCTCTGGGAAGAAAAGGGTCTATTTAAGGGCTAAGATTTATCAATCTCACTTCAGTTGACTGCGTTACTGTCTATCAACATTTACAAGAAAAAGAATTAGCTTATATGGTGTGACTCAAGAGTAGCAAAATATAAAAAATGTCTGCAATGAACAGGTGTCTTTTGAAATAATGTGAGCCTAACAGAAAGCTAAATGTATCTACTATTGAACAGACCCACAAGAAAATAGAGATAGAGCACTGGCCAATTTAGGTGCCAAGTGTGTGAGTTTAAAAAATTAAGTACCAAACTAGGCATGATAAATAAAACATTATAACTTATGATATTGAAAGAGGAAAAGTAAGGGAAATAAACAAATTTAAACTATTTTGGTAAATTTTAATTTATTATACTAATCAACTCCCCCACATAAAGACCATTGTAATGAATAAACTCAGTAAGCAATCAGTTGTAGGTTTCTAACGTTTTTAGAATGACTCATTTGTATGATTGTTGGTATTTTAACATTGGCTCACTAATACTTACAATATTTGGTTTGAAACATGTCTCTTTCTCTTTAGCAGCATATATGAATTTTTGCCCCAACTCTGGAAAATTTTCCAAAAAAGGGAAACTAATTTTGTTTTCTATCCCATGAATATCATCTTTTAAATAGAAGTTCAAAGCATGGATTCCAGAACACTTGTTTCAAAATGGAGCAGAGTGTGGTATGCTCAACTTTTGTCTCCAAAGGCTACACTAATTTCCCCATGAATTCAATTTAATGTAGGTACGTTTTTGGCATTTTATCACTGATAAGCATTATTGAACAGAGTGCAAATGTCTAAGAAAGCTGGGTTAGAGTTACTTTAGTGTTTTATAATTTGGAGTGTAATTTTGTCTTAGCCAACAGTATTTATTTAAGTTAAATTAGTTCTATTATACATCTTTTTTGTAAGTGACAAATAAAATAGATAATGTAGAAGATAAATATGCAAAATATAGTTCTATTATACTTTGGGAAATATCAGATGGATTTCTGTTGATTGAATATGTATGTATGTTTGTGTGTGTATATATACATATATAGTATATATATAATATATAGTATTTCCTTGGCATATGATAACCAGATAGGAAACAATAACAGGTCAAGATTAAAATCCAGCCATGTACAATCCACAATCATTCTATACATAGGAAATCACGAGTCATTTCTTGGGTGAGCTTGAGATACGAGATACAGGGAGAAATTTTGTCAGACCCTCAGATCCTAGGTGGCTATGCTGCTAGAATCCCAGGGCTCAGCTTATAAGACAAGTGGAACGGGCCTTCCAGCAACATTTAACTCTGGAAAATATGGCAAATGAAGGCAAATGTAAGTAAAAAACCAGGGGTTTTAACACAAATTATTCTCTTCAGTTCATTCCAATTCTTGAGAAGCACTGAGTTAAGTTTACAATTTGCTTACTGCAGAGGCCTATCTATCATCCATCCATCCATCCATCCATCCATCCATCCATCTACCTACCTACCTATCTATCCTCTTTCTATCTTTCTATTCATCTATCCATCTATCATTCTATCTAGGTATCTACCAAAGAAACTTTAAATGTATACAAACACAAATTAATTGATATTGTCAGAAAATATACACCATTTCACGTTAATACATAAATGGCTTTTCCACATAACTGCAGCATACCCCTGAGGACTACACTCAAAAATAAAAAATTGAAGAAAAAGCATTGTCAAAAGTAGCAAAAGCTTCTGGAGTTCCTAAAAAGCACACATAACTGGTTCCTACTAACTCAGGGTCAGAAAGTGCTTTGGCTCTTAATACACTTGAAGCTTGCAAGGGCAGCTAACATTTTGCCTCTGCACTCAGACACCTATAGGGTTATTCTCTGTGGTACCCTTATGTCTGCTTTTATTCTTTACTCTTTTTCAGTCACACTCTCTGTTCATTGCCATGCATGGGCCTGCCTTTCCCAGGGCTCTCCTAATCATCTCTCTTATCTCTAACACAATTTGCATATCCTATACTACCTTAGATGGAGAGACTTAGCTTAATAGAATTGTCTCTAAATATTGGTTTAAATGGACTCCAAGGAGACTCTTGGGGAGCTACTCCATTACTATAGTATGGAGAATTATGCTGAGGGAATTGTTGGAGAAAGCTACTTTTATTCTTTACATTTCCTCCTTGTTTACATCCTCTGGGAGAAGGAATTGAGAATCTAATTGACTAAAGCACAGACCACTTCTAGGGCCACATATACAAGTAAGGAGTGTTACTATGACTCTAATGCCATGACCCATCTATTTCCCTATCCGGTCTCTAGCACTTCTGACTTCTTTGAATTAAATAGATCAAATAGGATCTACTTCTTAAAGGCAGACCTGACTCACTGGTGCTCACTTGTCCCTCTGCCCCTCTCTGTCTATCTGTTTCAGTTCTTCTCCATCTGTGACTGGTGGGTCAACTGTGGAAGGTCAGTTAGGAGTGCCTAAAAATCTTAGTTTTTTCAGGAGAAGAGCAGGGATCCTTATTTAGACTTCATGTCTAACCTTTGTTCTTAAAGAAGTCCTGCAGGGGTGGATTGAGGTATTGAAGAGACACTTAGGGGAGCTTTTCAAACTAATGCAGGACTCACTTCCCAATTGAGTTGTTCCTTTTATTCATAATAACTTGACTCAAAAAAGCAAGGGGAAGAAGCCAAACAGTTCTCTTGTCCTAAGCACGCATTTTGTTTGTAGAGTTTTTGACCTCTATTTTGGTTATTTGGAGACTTTTGAGGTTCTTGTTTATATTCTTGATAGGTAGGGTTCTGGATACCTGAAGTGTCATTCTAACTATTTTAAGAGAATTAACGATGTCTTAAAATTTAGGTACTTGAGCTTTATTTAATATGGAAAGCCTTGTAGAGGGAAGTAATATTTGGTGGAATTAACTATGTTACAGAGCTTTACCTACTCAAGTAAAGTTTTGAGTTAAAGGATCAGTTGCAGACTTTCCAGGCAAGCTTAAACCAAATAATTTTCAAAGAAATTCCAGTCAAATAACTATTAGTTCTTATGACTTCTATAAAAAGGAAAAATACCTGAGGTCAAAGCTAAAACCTAATTTAGATCACTTGTATTAAACTCCATCTAAGAGGCTCATAATTTTTTCATTAAAGGAAAAAGCTATTTTTTTCCATTCCATTCTGCAAAATACTCTCCTTGTTATGGAGATTTTCATCTAATTTATATAGCTGGAGCCAGGTTGAATTGCCATTTTTGAACCAAACTTGTGATTGACTGAATTGGACCATTATTACTGGAAAGAGCAAAGAATGTTTTGCTAGAGAACTTTAGGTGTTGAAGACATAATGTCTGCCTGCAAAAAAAAAAAAAAAAAAAAAAAGAAATAAAACTATTTTTACATGTAATGATGTTTCAACACTTATCTATGCAACTACTTCGACCAGAACTCAAAGAAACAAGCACGTGTCGATGACGTTTAAAACTTTCCACGGTAAAATAGGCAAGTAGTTCATACTTTGCTTTGTTAATGTTGCCGAGAAGACATTGTTTAGGATTGGGGCAAGTAAGGTGGGATTTCAGCTGCTAATCTTTTGCGATCTTTCACTTAGACTAATGTGCCATTATGAAAGACACAGAAATTCCTTTTTGAATTACTAAGCTATTACTTTTGAAATTTCATGTAGTCAGATATCCCAGGATTTCCATTTAGTATTACCTAAACCACTTATAGGATTTCCTTCTGGAACTAGCACAACTCAGCTCTGGCAGGGACCTGATAAAGTTCTAGCCCTGGATAAGAGTAAGGAATAAAATCTCATTGCAATCCTGTCTTCCAGGGAGGATAGATAAACAAGTCCTATAAAAATTGTGTCTATTGTATTATTCTCTTTAGGAGACTTTTTTTTTTCCCCACTGCAGTGCAGTTTGGGGACCTAACATCAGCTATGAACAAATTATGCTGTACTAAAACTAGAAGATGTTTAAAAACTCAAGTTACTGGTATCTGGAATTAGAAACATTAAATTAATTTGGAATTAATTTCAATTGCATAAATATCTAAAGAACTTTTTCTGACAACTAGGTCATATTGTTCCAATTAGACAATGCTCAAAGCAGCAGTCAAACTCATGGCTACATCTTACGTCTTTCTAAGATACCCCTGGTTTGGGATTATTTGTCTATATAGCCACTTCACACAGCTGGTTGGAGAACTCAAGCTCTGAAAATGTTCCTCAATTGCAGCATTTATTTTGTTTTAGCTTCATGGAATGCAATTATTAAAAATAGGCATACCCAGAGTTAATTTTTTCTATAAGAGATTTCTATTATACATTTAGTTAGCCTTTGATGAACATATCATAGAATTACAGAAGTTGAGATTTGCAAAGAATTTCCAAAATTTCCAAAATGAAGCTCTCTCTCTGTTTTTAATAAGACAGCAATCCAATCATTTGGGAAAGCCATTGTCTACCTTTCCTAAATTTCTCCCAAGCAATGTACTTTATTTCTGTAGTCTCCAACCAACACATCAAGTTGTACCACTGGCAGGTTTCACACAAGAACTGAGGAAATTTCTGAATAGCTTGCTGGCATTACCGTTCCTTATCTTTTAGGCAGGAGTTTGGGAGGGGACCTGGGGATGTATTTGGGAAGAGTGGTCTTCATCTTGCTTTTAGTTTACTGATTCTTTGGAAGTACCTTCCATCTTCCAAATTGCATTATGCTACCGCTAGGCAATTTCACTTTCCCAGAAGTTTTGCAATCTGTAGATACTTATAAAATTCCATCCTAAATTCTTTGTGCTTCAACTTAGTCCTTGATGACTCCTCAGAAGAAACAGGGAAAAGCTGCTCAGGATTGCTGATACCACAGCTCTCTGTGTACTTGACGACTTTTGGCTCGTGGCTGATTTGCTGTGACAGAAGCAATGTGTGGCTCATCAGGAGCTGCTCATGAGTCAGCGAGTGATAAGACAACTGGCTGTCTCTCTAAAAGACTACTCACATCTGACGCTCACACTCACTGGCTTAAGAGTGCAAGAATGAACAAATGAGGATAACAGGAGAGAATTCGTATCCCCATCTGAGTCTTCAGATTACTTTTGTTTCATTTAGAAATCCAAACCTCAAGTTTCTAAAAGTTTGATGTACTTGCTTCCTGGAATATAAGCTGACTTTTAAGAAGTCTGTCTTTCATGAGGAGTGATATAAGGCTGACAGGAAGCCCCCTCTGTCAACATCAAGTCATCAAAACCAGAACTTCCTTGGGAGAGAGCAGAGATTAGTGGAAAGCACTTTGGAGACAGACAGTCCCAGACATGAATTTCTGTGCTTCCACTTAATAGCTGATGGGAAAGTTGAAAGGAGAAAGGTAGAGAGAAGAGGGCTTGAGGTGCTAACGAGTAGATGAGGGATGCCACGTGCCAGCAAGGAAGGCCTTGGACACATATATGTGTATATTGAGAAAAGTTTGGGTAACATAAGGGGATTATAGAAAAGATGAAGTGAGATAGCACCAAAGACAAATCCTTTGTTAAACATAGTGATAAAACAAGAAGTAAGAGAGAAAGACTCGCCAAATCTGCCTGCTTTACTCAGATGCTATGTATCTACTGTGTGCCAGCTAATGTGTCAGCCACTGGAAACATAAAGGTATATGAGCTATGGTCTTAAGTACCCTACGTTTGCATTGCCCTTATATTTTTCAAGGTATTTTTGTATAGCTTACCTCATTTTATGTCTTCAGCAACTTCTGACAGACAGATATTTAGTCTTTCCTGGAGTAATAGTAATCGTCAGCAGGGAAGTGTTGCTAGGATTAAGGCCCTATATCTTGATCTGGCACTTTATCCTTTGACTTTGAAAAGACTGTGAACTAAAGTCTAGGGAAAGCATAACTACCACAGTTGATGATATGAGGTACTAGCAGGTATAAGTTATGCAGCCTGTGAGTGTTGAAGAAAAAGATGTCTCTCTCCATTCCTATTCTGAATTGCCCTGTGTCTTGGAAAAAGAACTTTTTCTTTCAAGGAAGTGCTGGGGAATCTGTGACCCTATCTGCAGAATCCCAGTAGCTGCATGGTTCCTCAGTTGGGGGCTGTGTAGAGAACTCTCCTGAGCTATTATGTGCAGGCCCACTCTCCTTCCAGGTAGTAAAATCAGGATCTTTTAAAACGTTTCTATGGGCTAATTTTAATACAGGAGGTACAGGGTGCATGAGCATTTACATTCTTAAAAATAAGCCATGTAGACAGATACTCAGGAAGGCATTTTTCCAAATGAAGGGGAAATGGGGAAACAAATTTAAAAAAAAATGTCATCACAGATATTATCCATTATCATTAAATATAGATACACAATGTAGAATGCAATTAATGTTATTTTTGATTCCTGGCAGAACTTGTAATGGTGGCTTTTCTGACTGCTGCAGGACATCAATGAATGGGATTGAGCCTCATTAGGGAGGTGAAAGGACGAAGAAAAAGTGCCAATGCAACAAATGGAGCCCCTTGGTACAGACGTTAATGCACTTCGTCATATTATGGTGGGAACTCTGTATCTCCATGGTCATGAAGAGTAAAACAGAGAGAAAAACAGGGTTCCCAGCTAGGATGTTTAAAGATGTTAAGTGGTTGTGAGTTTTATGAGGGTTCATTAATTAGTGATATTGGAAGACAGCCATTTAAATTGAGTTTCGCTTTAGCATACACAGATTCAAACACTAAAGGTTGGTTAAACTTATATTTTAAATGCATTGCAGAAATTTTCAGTGGTTATCAAATGGCAGTATTTATTTAATTTAGTTTAGGCACAAAGAAAAAGTATATAAATCTGGTTATGTAAATCCCCTCTCTAAATCTGAATGATTCTCAATGCTCTAAGGGAAAAAAAACAAAAAACAAAAAACACTCTATTATGGCTTCTTGACTAGGTTTTAGCCATCCCAATTTTGTTTCAACTCCTTGAACATGGAAACCTCCTTCCTGCTTCCAAGAATGGACTTCCTCAATCTCTTTTCTATCTAAACTTCAAATCAATCTTTAGATTTCAGTTTAAATTTATCTCCTCAGAGAAGTCGTTCTTAATTAACCACCTCGAAGTGAGAACTTAAAACTTGGTACTTCAGCCCCCCATCCGTTCCATTATTCTTATTTCAGCCCCATGCTTTCCTCTAGTACTTTTTAGAATTTGTCCTTATTTTAATGATTTTGTTGTTTATTATTATATTTTTTTACTATCTTCCCTACCAGCGTATAAGACCCATAATCCATTGGATCTATTGGATATATTCAAAGGAGCCATAAAGGTTTGAGGGAGCAGACTAGGCCAAAAATAATGCTCTGTGTTCATAACTATTTGTATTGTGCTGGTAGCTTGCTGAAATGTCTAATAAAGTTACAGTCAGTGAAACTCTGGGGAGGTTTTGTGAGCTGATTTAAACAACAACATGTAAGATCCATAGGGTCTGTTAGAACACATTACTCCTTAGCTCACTGGAGCACTGAGAAAATGTGAAGAGTAGGTGGAAACCGTGAGTTGAGGTCCTGATTTTGCCTCTTGTATTCAGTCCTCACTGCATATGACAGGCATAGGGAAGACAGTGACGAGAGACAGGACTCTTGACCTCACTCTGTTTACAGTCTCAATTTTTATTGGGATTTTCCTTTTTAGATTTTTATCATTTCCCCAGGGAGATCTCCTGAGACATAAAATTCTCTGTGAATTTCTGTGGTCGTTCCCCAGTGAATGTCTTGAAGCATTTCCAGTCTGGTATCTCTTCAGATTTTTCTTCAATGTTTACCTTTGTCATTTTGTTCCAATGCTACATATTTGGTACAATTTTAATTGAAAAGTCAACATTTTGGAAAAAAATGGACTTTTAAATACTAGAATTCTTATTGCTGGCATTCTTTTTTTTAATTGGAGAACTGGAATAACTAGTTTTGGGGGAAAAATTGATTCTGGTAAATCTCCTTGCATGAGCATGTCTCCCCACGTTGGTATGAAGCACCCAAATTTTAAACGACAGAACAAAAATGAAACAAAAGCCACCTTATTTTTGGATAGAAACCCTTCTAAAATGCAATTGTAACCTCAAATCCTGTAAGTTAAATCTATCAATATTAGAACATGGGAATCACTCTGTAGGAATTAATTTTCATATCTTGTCTTCAAAATGGAATACACTGAATAGGTCACTATAAGAATCAGCTGTTATAATGTTTTGTGATTCATAATGCTTCCAGGAATTTGGAGATATGCAGGATATTTTTATTCCTTAACATTACACCTATTTTTTTCATTTATTTATAACATTATTGTGTTTGTTTTCCATGGTTTTTCTGGTTCTTTCCATGTGTAACTTCTTATTTTCAAAATATTTCCAATATTATCTGTAAGAGTCCATCTTTTTACTTCATATTTGCTATGACTAGTCTATGGTGATTTTTTGATACCAAATAACTAAGTATGTCATAGCCGATTTCAAAGTAAAAGTAAAACTCTCGAATGCAGGTGTGGTAGTCAGGGTTCTCAAGCAAAACAGAACTGACAGGAAATGTATGTATGGCATTTTTATCAGAATTGTCATGTAGGGATGGGCAAGTCCAAATTCCTTTGCCACAAGCTGGTAACTCCAATGAAGATTTTTGATGAATTCCCCAGGAGAAGCTAGCTGGCTGAAGTAGAGATGGAAATTGCCTCTTTTGACTGCTGAACTCATCACTCCTCCTTTTAAAACTTTCATCTGATTGGAGGAGGCTTCTCTCAATGTTGAAGCCAATCTCCTCAGTTGACAGTAGCTGTAATCATAGACGCAATCAATTTACTGATGATCCACAAGATATTGGCACAGTAATGATCAGGCCAGTGCTTGGTTGAGCAAACAACTGGGCACGGTAACTTGGCCAGCTTGACACAAACTTAACCATCATAGCAGTTATGAGATTCTTCTATGCATGAAGTATTCGAACTTTAAGGCATAGATTTTGTGACATTAATTTTATATCCTCAAAGACCTTTTATTTGCTTACTTTCCCTGGACAGGTAAGTTCATTGGAGAGCCAAGTTCTAGAGAGGAGGCACATAATTGTATTTTTTCTTTCTACTTCTCTTTGCTTGGTTTTTTTTCCTAATCACTTTTGCTCAAAATTATTTCTGATACTTCCATTAATGCCTCATGTGAATAATTCCAAATAATGTCTGAAAAAAATGATGCACAAAACCAGGAATATACCTCCTTAATGGTCCTCCAGATCTAAGCAAATCATCTGTGCTTTGTTCTGTGTGTGTGTGTGTGTGTGTGTGTGTGTGTGTGTGTGTGGTGAATGAATCAAATAAAAAGGAAAGGAAAAGAAGTAATGAAAGGAAAAAGGAAAAGAAGGAAGAGTAAATCACTTGAAAGCTGGAATGATCCACACCAAGGAAATAGTGGAAGAAAAGAAAGAAACAACAGCACATTCCAGAGATATGTCAGCATTGCCTCAGAAAGAAAAAAATAAAGAAAAACAGAACTAATAATAAAAGCAGCAAGCAAGCAAGAAAACTCTAATTATTTAATTACAGAATTTAGAATAATGCTTTAACTACATTATTCTGAGTAGCTATCAAGACAGTAGCAATTATTTAACCACAATGTCCAGAATCATATTATTATAGTATTTCAATGTTGTTGAAAGTTTACGAGAGGCTGTGTAATACATAACATGTTAGAAAAATAAGGAACTTTATCCTACATGTTTGATGGAAGAATAATAATTCAGTGCTTGAAAGGGCAAAAAAAAGTTATTGGAAGAAGAAATGGTGACATGTTATTGCATAACATTTAATTCTTGATTCCTCTTGCTGTCAATAGGGCATTAATGCCATAGCAAAAAAAGTCTTTAAAAAGATAAATTTACAATTTTATACAGAATGATAGACAATATTTGTAAGAGTTGTCTCTGCCCTTACTTGAAATAATTTTTCTTCTTTTTAATTAGTGAACTATTTTCAGACTTACAAAAACTTGCAAAAATGCTATAAAGAGTTCCTGTGTACCCTTCATTCCTCTTCCTCATATGTTAACATGTGATATAACCACAGTAGAATTATCAAAGTTAGCAAATTAACACTGATATATTACTATTAACCAACCTATGACCTTACTCACATTTCTCCATTTGAGCCATAGATTCAGTCTTTTCCCCCCTCCAATGTTAAGTAGGAGCATCCAACCATTTGATTTCTACTGTGGCCTGCATTGCTAACTTCATTGCATCTTGTCTTTTATCTATGACTTATCTCAGCTATTGGGCCCTTCATTCCTTGAGGCCAGGAGCTTTCTTATTTATTTTGCATCCCCATTACATGAAACAGTGCCTTGAACATAAGAGATGTTCAACAAATGCTTTATGAATATGGAAAGAGATTAATTTTCATAAGTGACATTTAAGCTTTTGAGATAGAGATCTACTGAATTCTTTTTTATCCCTATCAGATAGGTCTATTAATTGAAAATGAAGTATAAGGAAATCTCAAGCTCTCAGGAAGCAGAACATTTGGAAATGAAGGGGAAAGCAAGCAAGCAAGCAAGCAAGCTGCCCAGCCAAGAAAAGCAAATGATTTGTACTTTAAAGCCATTAATCTTTCTATTAACTAACTATATCCTTCCACTTTGTCCTACTTTGTCAAATAGCTATTTCTTTCTTATTGTGTAATATATATTCTAATTTGACAGTGTTTTCTTGCAATTTCATGTTTAAGACTTTCATTTCCTTTGAGGGAATGTGTTACTCAAACTTTTTATCACTAATGTCTCAAGACTTGGTTTTAGCTAATTAAAAGAAAAAAATAAATTTTAAAATAGTATGGGTGAGTGGAGGAATTCTTAAAGTTAATATAACTTCCACCATCGTAGATGTGTTTTGCTGGTGTTTTTTTTCTTTCTTCAGGCCAAGCTCTGACTTTCCACAGCTTTCAATAGGACATATATGTTTACAGTAGTTAAAGTCCTTCTTTCTTCCTATATAGAAGCTACAAACGTGTTAAAATTAAGGTCTCTGCAGCAGATTGTCTTTAGTACCCTGAATAACTAACTAATTATTATCAGGACTGAAAAGGAGTATATTCAAAATGCATAAAAGATCATTTGACCAATCCCTCTAGTGATGTGCTTATTTAAGTTTTTTGCCCATTTTTAAATTGGACTGTCTTTTTCTTATTGGTTTGTAGGATTTATATATATATATATATATATATATATATATATATATATATAAATAAATACCAGTCCCTTGTAAATATCTCCTCCCACCCCATAATATGTTTTTTTCAGTCTCCTGAGGCAAAAGCGTGTACATTGTACGATGCCATTTATTTATATGAAGTTCAAAAAGCAGGACAAATTTACCTATGGTAATAGAAGTCAGAACATATCTTTGGTGGGATGGGGGTGGGGGAGAACTAATTTCTGGGATGGCACAAGAAGAGACTGCCGTGGTGCTGTTTATATTCTATATTTTGATCTGAATGGAGCTTCCAAAGGTATATGCATTTCAAAAATTATTCAAGCTGTATAGTTAAGATTTGTGCCCTTTATAGATAAATATGTATATATCTCAATAAAAAAGTAAAAAGAAAAAGAAATAAAATTAATGAAAAAGAAATTTAAAATAATATCTACTGTCAAATAGTCACTGTCAAAGGAGGGGTGCCCAGGTCATTTAAAGGAGGAGAAAAGGCAGTCTTCTGCCTTTGTCAGTGTGATCCAGCCCAGCACATACACACCTGGATTTTTCATGGGTACTTTCTATGTAGCGCCCACAGATAAATATAACCCCAAATATACCAGCCATTTTGCATAATCTAGCCACATTAAATATCATCATCTCTCAAAAGGATCAGATTTACCATGTGTTGATAAACATATAATTTGCTGAGATGGTCACAGCCAAAGGAACTGTGTTTGTTGCATTCTGTCTAGGCATGTGTTAAATCATCTGGTATAAGCAAACTTTCAGCCATTATGCTACTTAGTTAGCTCCCTACCATGAAATCTATTATTTTTCTCACGTAAAATTTGGCTTAAAATTTACTGCAACACTTCAGAGAATTCTTTGCCAAAATGGAGGATCCTGCTAGATTTCTTTTCTGAGTGACTCCTCTTTTGTTTACTTCAAAGGAAGATGTATAAAATTTTAAAGTGGTCATCATTTTTTTTTTCTTGTGTGGTCCCTATATATCCCTCACACAATATTAAGTTGCCATCTAAATTTTTTTGTTCTAATTTTAAAGAGTTGCAAAGGATATAATTTCTAGTTTATCATAAATACTGACATTGTAAGCTAAAACTATGGTATATCACTCTTTAAAAAGTATCCAGTGGAATCTAAATACCACAGTCATTTGATACCCACCCTCATCCATTTTACAAAATGAGCAAACTGCTTTAATCGTTGAGAATTTTCTTCTTGAACTCATACTTCCATCGCATTGTCCCCAAATGATTTAATCTAGTATAATACATTTTTATGTTTGAAAGTCTTTTACTATAAACTTTATCTTAATTCTTTGCAACAATGTATTTCTATTAATTGAAATTGAAATATTTATTTCCTATGGCTATAAAGCTAAAAATGTTAAAATTTTCATTAGGATTGAATTACCATTACAATTATCAGTATATAATTGATCAAACTATTTGCAAATATTATAAATCTTGAAAAGCTAATTATTAAACACTAAAAGGTCTTTTTCATTTGAAAGTAATCATATTTGTGGGATAAATAGTATTTATTACTATAATGAGGCAAGTTCTACATCAATTCTATACCTATTTTTTGTTTTCATTGTTGGAAAATGTTGCAAAATCTTTTCTGCAGAAATATGTAAGTGGAAATGAAACATTTTTTATTTTTCTTTTTTGAAAAGCATGACACTTTTTATTTTTTAGCTTCTTCCTGGTCACATGTCAAAAATATAAAATGATATATTATGAAAATTTATATTTAAACTGTCGACTGGATGAAGGCTTGCTTCATTGGAAGCAAAGATGTAGAAGCCACCTAACTTGCAAAAATATTTATTACCCAGTCATTAGTTGTTAACATTTTCAGTACCTTAAAGGCTTTCCCATGGCTTTTCACGTGACAGTCACTCCTGGTACTTTTTCAGGTAAAGGCACCTTGCTTAACTTAATATATTCAGAAAGGGTTGGTAAAATAGAAACATCATTCATTTCAATACACCTATGCTAATACACATTTTTTATAAAGTACTTTTTACCTTATGAAGTGTTTTATATATATTTCCATCAAAACTTTTAACTTTAGAACTTAACTCTTGAAATTCATGGAAAATGTTTGGTACATAATCTGATTGACATATTCAGTTTTCATTGTCATATCATCCAGATAAGAGTTAACTTCTGTCATAAAATGCCTGACTTCCTTTCTCAATTTAAATAAAAATATTAATATGTTTTCCCATAATAACCAAAGCGATTCTAATGGATAGATCAAGGATTAAGTCTTAACATGAGTGTGTCACTTAGATACAATGACATGGCTACACCTTCAATATTTTGTGCCTAAGCTTCCACAGGACTGTCCCTTAGAAGAAATACATTCCGGTGTTAGCAGACAGGGAGGGACAAGATGGAATAGTTAACAAAAATTGTCTTCCCTCCAGCTACCCTCCTCCACAGTATATCTGAATTCAACACATTCCTTCCTGGGTCAAATTACCCTGTTGTGAATGTCACACTTAGCCCTTAATGGAAATAGGTATAATAAAGACAAGGCAAGACACAAAGCCCTATCAGGCACTTACGGTGCCTTGATTGAAGGGGCTGTCACGGATACCAATATTTCAAAATTTTCCTTTGGTGCATACCATAGAATTTTATACTCCAGGGCAGTACACCACGGTGGGATTCTGGATGGAGAGGGAAAAGTATGCCTTTTCTTTGTAAAGTGTGAGAAGAGTGATTGTCAAAGGGCACAAGGGGAAAGAGAATTGGCATGACTCCAGGACTGGTTTCTCTTATAGACCATGTTTTTTTTCCTGTATGACAATAAATATGTGTGTATTGTATGTGTGTGTATATGTGCACACATATACATATGTATAACATGAGTGACAAATTAGCTGAAATTATTTTGATTGTTGGCCTTATCTTTTTAGCATTTAAACTTGGTAAATGAAAAACAAGATGTTATTTTGTTATTATTTTTCAATGGAGGAGGCATATATTTACTTATTTTTCCCTGTTATTTTTAATCCCTCCTATAATATTTCAACAGATCTGAAGTTTAGGAAAATGACTTACAAAGTTAAAATCAAAAATCCTGTCTTTCCTGAAAAGGTTACCTACTGTCTAGCTAGAGAATAAGGTAGGAGAATTTATGGTAAATAGAATCTGTTTGAAACTTATATAAGGAAATCCAAAATGGCATTGGATTCCAGATACTTAGTACTTAGAAGACTTGGATTATGGTGCATAGATCCTTAGACATAGATGCAACTTTTGCCATTCTTTCTCATTAAATGTTTTGATTTATAAAACAAACTCTTAACTCCAAGTACTTACCCCCATGGGTGGCAGACAGGAGAAAATACCAGAAGTAAATAACAAAATATTTGAGTAAATATGAATTATTTTATTAATTCAATTACACAGTATTGTTTTGTAAAGTATGCTATTTCTGAAAGTAAGAATTACACAAAATTTTGAAAATTAGGAAAAGAGCGTAAAGAAGAAAAAGTTAACACTTATAGTTACACTTAGAAACAATCACATACTATTTGTTCCAGTCCTTTTTCCATGCACTATTCATGTGTATTTTCATGTAGTTGAAATCATACTGAATATATAAAGTGGCTTGTATCACCTTTCATGTATTAGAATATTTTATCATATAACTAAAAAATTGAGAAATATGCTTTTATTGACTGTATAGTTTCCCATTATATGGATTTATCATATATTTAAGTCATTTCCATTTTTGGTTCTTTTTAAAAAGTTTTGATATGATGAATACCTTTTTAAAAAATAAACTTTTGTCTACATTTCTGTTTTTCTCTTAGAATAGATTTTTAGAAATGGAGTTTTTAGAGCAAAAGAATTGAACATTTTAAAAGCTTATTTTGCTGAGTTGTTTTACAAAAACACAAATTCACAGTTCCATCACCAATATAAAAGAGTGGTCATTTCTTTGTACCCTTACAAGCACTGAGAAATAGCTTTAAAATTCTTTGTTAACTGGGTAGGTGGAAAAATGACATCTCTTATTAAAGCACATATTATTTTAACTCAGTCACCAATCTCTCTCTCTTTCTCTCTGTGTTTTAGACAGTTTTTTTTTTTTTTTTTTTTTTTTTTTGGCTAGATAAAACTTATTTGAAAAATAAAACTTATTGAAAAAGGGATTAATTTTATAAACTTGGGTGTATTTTATCTACTCATGTATGGAGACTGACTAAATATAAAGGAACCCCTAAAAATTCTAGATTTTAGGTGGAGATATAATGTAGATTGAATAATTTTAAAATGTGATTCTCTTTTGAAGTTTTTTTAATTTCAGCAAAGTTTCATATTCAAATTTCTTAATGGTTCTCTCCATTTGTACTTTTGTTCTTCAACGCATGACTTGAGTTCTTCTAAATGTCTTTTCTATGATATATATGTATTGCATTGTAATAGGCAGAATACTGTCTTCCCCAAATATGTCCATGTTCTAATCCCTGGAACATGTGAATATTTTGACTAAGGTTGCTAATCAACTTTAAAATAAGGAGGTTATCCTGGATTATCAGTCTGGGTGAGACCAATATAATCACAGGAATCCTTAAAAATGAAGGACGGGCACAGAAGAAAAGACCAGAGTGATATGATGTGATAAAGACCTATCCCACCATTACTGACTTCAACATGGAGGAAGGGAGTCACAAGTCAAGTAATATGTGCAGCCTCTAAACGCTAGAAAAAGCAAGGCAATGCATTCTTCCCCAGAGCCTCCAGAAAGGAATGCAGCCCTACCAATACCTTGAGTTTAGCTCTATGAGACCTGTGTAAACCTATGATGTGCAAGACTATGAGATAATACTTTTGTGTTGTGTAAAGGCACTAAGTTTGTGGTAGTTTGTTACAGCAGCAATTGAAACCTAATACATACTAAAAGCTTTCTTGTGATTCAGAAAGGATCTGGAATAGTAAAATCTTCTTTGATTCATAAAATTTTCCTCCTCTCATTATCATTTGTATTCCAAATCATTTTTGCCAAAAATGTAATGGATGTATCTACTATATTTGGATTTTTTCCCTCAGCCAATTTTAGCAACATAAAACAGATGTTTACTTATTAATGTAACTTTACAGTTTTTATCCACACTATTTATAACTTTTCTTTTGTGTACTCATCAAAATCCATTACCTATATTACTTTAATTAACACTTGTAGGGTTGGTTCACAGGCCCAGTTTTATTCCTTTATATATTTACTAGAAAGAGGTAGAGACCAATATCTCAGAAAATGTAGGATAATACCCACACTTCTCTCTCTCATCAGAGAGGCAGCAAAATTAGTTTTTGGGTTAACATTTCTGTTAAATTGTCCATGACATTTGATTCTTTTCAATGTCAGAATTTCTTTTAAAAACCTTTTTAAAAATATGTGTTAGCATGTTTATTCATTCAAAAAAATTTATTGAGCAGCTATAAAATGACAAGAATTTTGTAAGATGATGATGATACCAAGACAAAAGACCAGTTTATTTCCTTAAGGTGATTGCAGTTTTATTGAGGCAAATGTATGAAAGTAGGGTAATTCCACGCTAGACTTATGGTCAACTTGCAAAAGGAACATTCAGGGAGGCCCCATTACTTTCCTCTGGACTAGTTTAAAATTTCCTTAACGGATGTCCCAGCTTCCTCCCTGGCCCCATTTAGTTCATCCTTGAGACAAACCATAAGTCATATGATACCATTCCTCCACTCAGAACCCTCCTTCTTAACTCAGAGTAAATAGTGGAGAGCTCACAAGGTCTCCCAAGGCTCAGCATGTCTGTCCAGTACCTCACCACAGCCACCACCACTCTGCCTCCTGATCACACAGCTACAGGCACATGGGCAGCCCTTCTAATTCCTAAAACATACTGGATTAGCCAAAGTTCTCAGAGAAACAGAACTGACAGGATCTATGCACACATACAAACATATATATAAATATATATATATAAATTTATACATGTATATACATATACATTAAGAGATTTATTACAGGAATTGGCTCACGTGACCATGGGATTGGCAAGTCCAAATTCCACAGAGGGCAGGCTGCATGATGGAAACTGACTGATGAAGGTGAAGTTGAATTTCCTAGGAGAAGCCACAAAGTGGAGACTCCGATGAAGGTGACATTGAATTCCCCAGTAGAAGCTGGCTGGCTGAAGTAGATGCAGAAATTATTCTTTTTGACTTCTGAAATCTTCAGTTCTGGCTTTTAAGGCCTCCAATTGATTGGATGAGGAGACTTCCCTCACTGCTGAGGGCAACCTCTTTTGTTGATTTTAGATGCAATCAGCTATAGATGCAATCAACTGAGTATAGATGGAAATCCATCTACAAAATGTCTTCACAGTAACAATCTGGCCAGTGCTTGCTTGACCAAACAACTAGACAACATAACCTAGCCAAGTTGACACATGAAATTAACCATCACACTCACTAAGCATTTTTCCATCTCAGGCTTTTTGCATTTGCTCTTTCCTCTGTCTGGAGTACTCTGAACTTAAACCTGGTTTGTTCCCTCACTTCCTTGGATTGCTGTTTAAATGCCATTGTGCCATTAAAGTTTTCTGTGACCATACTGTTTAATAGCAACTACCCCATTGGCTAGGACAGTTAGAGCCCTAGCCCACTTTATTTTTCTGCCATTCTCTGTTTATTAATTTATTTTTTCTCTTTCCCTTCACTAAGAGGTAAGTTCCAGGAGAAATTTTAGTTAATATGATTATTGCTATAGTTCCAGAGTGTTGAACAGTATTTGGCACATAGCAGGTGCTCAAATGCTTTTTGAATTAATGATTTAATGAAGGGTACCTGATCCAAATCTCAGATGTTAAAAAATTTTCCCCTGAAGGTGACATTTGAAATCAGTTTTGAAAGGTGACCAAGAGTGAGCCAGAAGCAAGAGGAAAGGGCAAGTAGCAAGGCAAGAGGTCATGGGAAAGTGCAATCTTGTGAAACACGCACTGAATTACACATGACCCAAGGCTTAGGTGTGGAGGAGCAATGACTAGAAATGAGGCTGAAGTACATATGGAAGGGCTGACCTTGTGTGTTTGCCTAAAGGTTTAGATGCCATTTTCTAATGGGAGATCCATGAAGGGTCTTACACAAGATTATGACAATAATATTTGTGTTTGGAAAGATTAATATGATGATTGTGATGGTCTGAAGCAGCTGCAGGTACCCCAGAAAAATGTGTTCTTAAATTTAATCCATTCCTCTGGGTGACAACCCCTGATAAGCAGGACCTTTTGATGAGGTATTTCAGTTAAGGTTTTTGTGGCCATGCCCAATCAGGATGGGTCTTAATCCTGTTACTGGAGTCCTTCATAAGCAGAATGAATCCAGACATGAGAGAAAGAAAGCAACAGGGGAAGCAGCTAGGATCTGAAATCAATGGAACCCAGAAGAGAAGTGACAGACCAGGAGACAATGCCATGTGTCTTTTCATGTGACTAAGAAACCAAGGATCACCAGCAGCCAGTCCTAGAATGCTACAGTCTTTGGGGAGAAAGCCTTATCTTGATGATGCCTTGATTTGGATGTTTTCTTGGCCTCAAAATCATGAGCAAATAAATTCCCATTATTTAAGCTAAACCATTTCATGCTTGAGCAGCTTAGGAAACAAAAACAGTGATCAAGTTTAGAATGTACTGAAGTGATATATTGAAGTTGATGTAAGGTAGAGAGAGGAATTAGTAAAAGGCTAAAATCCAGGGCAAAATTCAAAGCCTTTGTCTTTGTGATTGTAAGTCCAGAGCATCCACTTTCACAAATTTAATTATCTTCCAAAGTGGTTAGAATTCTAAATGGATTAAAGTTATATTAAGGATGTTTGACCTCACTTCCAGGGGAGCTTCTAAATTATTTTATGGACATGCCTTTTCCTAACTCTCAGAAAGGCAACTTCTGTCCATTTCTAGTGGAAAGAGGATGAACACTGAAGGTCGATAGACAACTGCCTATTGAAGACAAGGTAGGTACAATGGTACTTTATAGGATGAATGAAAATGTTAAACATGGCCATGAACAGTTCTAGTATTGTGGTTTAGTATGTAAAGGGATAGTGACTCTAACTTTGGAAAATATTTTCTATTATTTGGAAAAAAGTATTTACTCTGCTTCTGGCTTACTGTTTCCCTTTTCCAACTTCAAAGGAAATCTCTGCAACAGTTCTGTTATAGGCTGACTTTCCTTCTAAGTTTCATAGACATTGAATCTAGGGAATGTTGGAATATGTCAGCCCCTCATATGGAGGATGAAGGAGAAGGAATATTTGAAACACAGTCACTCAAGGCTGGGCATGATATGTGTAGTGTTAAGTGATATATGGAATTATGAAAGAAAATGGTTTGCATAAATAATCATTGCCTGAAAGATACTTAGAATTTAATAAGGGATATAAAATAAACATAACCGTAGCCTGCATTTTTGAGGGCATACAATATGTCAGGAACAAAGATAAGTGATTTCATAGAGTAATTATTTAGTTATCATAGCAAACATGTGGGATAATTGCTATTATTTCTATATTTTACTAATAAGGAAAGTGAGGCTTGGAGAGACTAAGTAACTTTGCCCAAAGTCACAAAACCAGAAGGCAGCAAAGCCAGAATTTGAACCCAGCTGTGCCAACTCCCTAGCCCATACTCTACTATTACACACTCTGCTTTGACCTGAAAGCACACAAAATTACATATACAGAAGAAATGAATAAATTAGAGTTTCACATGGGTATACAGGTACACTCATTTGCTTGTATTATTGGCTCAATTAAAAAGTAAGTTTGTTGTCCTTGTTCTGTTCTAATTGTGCTCTTGGCTAAATTCAAATACCAAAATGTAGAAATTATTAACATTCCTCTGTAATTAGTTATACTTTAGCAGGTAGATGGAAAGTTTTGATGGTTTTATCAGACTGTTTTTCTCCTGTGGAGTCAGAAAATCAAAACTTTTTCCCCAAAGTGTATTTGCTTTTCTTCATTACTTTTATGTTGTTAAGTAGTATCTGTTGTTAAGGCATCTAATGCATATGATACTCTGGGCTGACATCTATTTTTTTAAGTAGGCCACTTTGTAAGAATTTGGCATTTAGAGAGGTGCATTAACTTTTTCAGGGCCCCGTTTAGTGCTTTGCTGGAGTAATTCATTGGTCTGCTATGCATCCTGGAGCAATTTGCTGGCAAAGTAAAGAAGTGTCATCTGTTAAAGCTCCAGAGAATATGCTGGCTTCTGTAGAAGCATAATGACTTATTAAACACACACACACACACACACACACACACACACACACACACAACAACAACAACAACTCTGGAGATTCTGCTGAAGATTTGGAAATAATCTTTAGTGCCTCTGTAAATATATGGATGTTTCTGAAATTTTTAAAAAGTCATAAAATCTCATTAACTTGATGTTGGTATTTTAAAACTGGTTCTAATTTGAAGAGTAATTCCCAAGTCACCTAAATTACATTATCTGTACAAATACAAAGCTGGGAAATTTGGTCCTAGAGCAGTGTGCCTCTAGAAACAGCTAATATCAAGCTACTGTTTTTAAAAGTCTGAAAATGGTCAGTTAACTCAAGATTTGTTAAGCACTTAGCAAAAAGCAGAAAGGAAAAAGATTAAAGGGATGTTTATATTTTATTTTTTCTTTCTGCCTTAAAAATTATCTTTTATCAAACAGTAATTTGTGTCAATAGCAGGTGGTTTGCCTAAAGGAACAATCTCATTATGTGTTTACTTGGCTCACTTAAAATCAAATAATGTTGAATTTATGTATCTTTAATTCAAAGGTATTTTTCCTTGGTCTGTTTTATTTTAAATCATTAGAACTTTATGTGGACTCTCTTCATTTTTCTACGGTAGAAAGAACTCAGATGTATTTATGTGAATGGTAAACAAAAGGCAGTTTTATTTCATAATACCAAATTCTTTTTTTAAAACAGGAATCTTCTCCTCCCACCACTTTCTCTTGATAGTATTGAATGAGCCAAAGAACTCAGACTTCTCTGAATCTTATCTTCTCCTTACTTTCCACTCTCATCCAATGTGTGACCAAAGTCTGACTTTTCTTTTGCAATGCTTTTCATTTGTTTTCTGTTTTTGCTTTGCTATTGCTACAAATCAAGTTCAGTTCCTTATTGTTTAATATGTGGCAATGTTGAAATGATGTTCCTGTTTACCCTTTCTCCAAACTCTTATGCGCATTCCATTCAGGGCACTCTTTGATTATTTTAACCTCCAATTCAAGAACTTATGGTGGTTCTCATTTTTTAAATCATATTTGAACTCTTGACATTCTCTTAAAGGTCTTCTCAAGTTGACTCCAAATCTATTTTTCCAGAATTATTTCTACTACTTCAAGAGTACACTATATGCTTCAGGAAAATTGAGCAATAGTACTCTCTGTATGAAATGATTTTCCTGTCTGGTCACCTTTGCTCATAATAGCTTGAAAATGGTCCTCAGCAATTTCATATGGTTCAATCTATAACTTAGGTTATATAATTCATAAGTGCCAGAGTTGTGATGCAAACTTAAGAGCAGACATCTTGCTCTTAACCACTGTGATATATTTTATCTACATTTGCTTAATGCTCAAATGAATGAATCATACCATTTTCCCCATAATTAATGACAAATGTGTAACATACTAGAAAAAATATTTATAAAAATATTTGAGAAAAAAACTATTTTCTGGCTAATAAACTTTAGAGATAGAAGCAAAAAGAGCACGGACTCTGGAGCCAGATTGCCAGTATTCAAATCATGACTGCTAAATGCTAGCTCTGTCACTTGGAACATATTAATTTTACTTCTATGTAACTCAGTTTCTTAATTTAAAAATTAAGTTGTATCCACCTCATATTATATAATAAGGTTAAATGAGTTAATATATGCAAAAAAGTGGGGTACTGCAAACTAACAGAAAGAAAAGTAAGTTAATTTTTAAAAATGGTATGAAACAAATATATTACAAAATGTTAGAACCTAGAAACCTAGTTGCAAAATCTAGTGCAAATGAAAGTGTAAACTTGCCTCTTAACTTGATTTGTTGATTTTTATCCAGACTTCTTTATTGGGTACATTTCCTCCAATGAATCCCAACTTTTGGATATTCTCAAATGAGAACTCTTCCTCACCGTAACCCCAATTAAAGAGTTGTTATAGATAACACGTGACTCAGAGTAAGTGTCCCTTGTAATTGCTCTTGCTGACCAGAACTCTTTGTATAAAACTTTCATGGTCTTTGAGAAATTGTTATGCTGCAGTTCTGGAGGACAGATAATCACTGAAAAGAATTCTAACAGTTTATTAAAATAGTTAAGATCATTGCTTAATCTATATGCCAGTTATTGTTCTAAGTATTAAATGTTTTATCTAATTTAAGCCTTACAATAACCTAATGAGATAGACACTATTATAATTCTCATTTTATAGTTGAGGAAACTGAGGTTCAGTGAGTACAACCAGAAAGTAGTAGAATCAGAATTAAAACCCAATCTGTCTGATTCCAGGTAACCCCCTTATTCCGCCATTTTAACCACTAAGCACATTGCCCCTTAATAGCTAATAGAAATGCTTGCCCTTGTAATCTGTGACTCTAGAAATCCATTCCTGGGATGTGTTGCATTTAAAAAAATCCTGATTTGGGCAAAACTTTTAATCTTATTATTCATATGAGCATCCACTGATTTTGTCAATACTATCTCATTAAATTTCCTGTCCTATTTTCTTTCACTCTCAACTCTTAGGAGTCTCTCACACTTTTATCTGATTATAACACCCTCATCCATTTATCCATGGCCATCTGTCCCTGATGTTTTGCTTCTTTTATCCCTTCTCCTCCTCTCAGTGGGAGGTCATGGGATAGAAGTTCTTGGTTAGCTTTGATGGTTTCTTTTGTGAAAACTTGCATATACTAACTTAGTCTTTTTTTTACCCTACAGAGTCACCCACAGAACTGTCCAAGTGGGAGAGGGATCCCACTATATTAATTTTATTGAACACTTACTCTGAACTAAGCACTGTGAGACAGTATTTTACATCCATTTATGTTATTTTCACTTTCACCTGGGTTTTATAATTTAGCATAAATTATCTCTATTTACAGATGAGAAAACAGATGCTTAAAGAATGTATATTATTTACTAAGGTCACAGAGCTAGTAAACGGTAGAGCTGGGATTCACACTTCAGAGCATGTTTTACATATAGTGGTCTAACTCTGATTACTGATAAACTTTTATAATTGCATATAACATTGCTGAGCAATTTCTCCCTTTTTATTTTGGTGAGGAATTTGTAGAAATTTATTTTAAAGGTGGGTGCTACAATTGTGTAGGTGTAACACTTTGATCTTCATAATTGCTAAATACTAATACCAAAGAGTATGGAAATTATCAAAATGAACACATTTAAGTTGCAAAACGACTGTATGGTTAAGTAATTCATATCCATATATAAAACGTCCTCCTTAGAGCTCCTGGGATGCATGCAGGTGCTAAACATAAATGGAACCCTGATAGGATCTGAGAAAAAGAATCCCACGTTCCAAGTGTAAGTAGGAAAGCCAAATATTGCACTGATTCTGGCTCTGGGAAAAGTACATACTGTTACATTCCGGCGTATCAGAATTTTCCAGGGATGTGCCTGGTGACTTGGAGTAAAGCCAATGTGATTTTTCTGCCATCTAACTCTTGCTTCTTTATAGGTCTCTTTGCCATGCTCATTATGTAAATCATAGCTTCCTGTCCCTGAAATGTGAGACTTTCTTCTTTTCCCACACAAATGGAACCACCCTCACCATTTTCCAGAATCTTTTAGATATAATCACCATTTTGTTCCTTTAGCTACAGACCTGGCTTTATACAAATGTGTGAAATACAGAACTGATGAAGGGAAGTTGGTTATATGCATTTGTACCATTCACTAATTACTTTTATTTATTAATATTAATGTTCAAATAACAAACCTTAGGTTGTTTATTTTTGTCGGAATGAGGGAGCTTTTTCTTTTCTTTTCTTCTGCTTATACTTAAAATCTTAGATCCAGGCTTAGAGAATAATTATGATGGTATAATAGTCAATTTCATTAAATTCATTTTACTGGCCCTTAATCTCAGTTTGACCTGGAAAATTCTTTTAGGATTTTTATAATGCAATTTTTCAAGCAATTTAGAAATGTCAAAAAAATCCAATGTCAATTACTCATTAAAAAGTAAAAATTGATAGTATTTAGAACAATTGATCTTAAAAATACCCAAGACTTTAGAAACATCATTTAATTAGAATAAAGGATCAGTATTGCTTTATTTCTCAATGAGATTTGAGGGTCAGCTTATAGTGTGAAATATTCATGTAATTGAGTCTAAATTATCTGTGAATGCCTAACATTTATGAGTACATTTAACAGAGCAAGTAGTGGGTTATATAGGCTCAAAACTGTCACATTAAATATGTGTAATGTAGTTGAAAACAGGAAATGAAGTAATGATAGGTGATTATTAGAGTTAATAAAATTAGCACGTGTGTAGTTGAAACAAAATCGTTTAGAAAAAGACCAAATTTACCTCAACCGCATAGTGAAATGATGGCTTACTTTCAACTCTAGAGGGAGAACAGAATATTTTTAAGTCAATGACAAGAAGGAAATAGCTTTAATTCTAGCCTTAATGAATATTTTTGGTGAAATTTATATATCATGAAGTTCCCAAATTCCATTCTCTGTGAATTTATATTAACTTATTTGTAATTACTCCTGAATCACTTTTTGAAGATGCAAATTTACTCTCATTATTTTTATACCAGCAACTTCAGGAATCCAGTCACACCACAAAACATGGAATATAATGGAGAAGGGAACATGGCCATGTCAGCAGGCTTGGACAGCAATTGGAGAAGCCTGTAACATGGCTGGGTTGTTCTTTAATTCCTGATTGGGAATCCCAGTGTAGGTTAATGGAGACTAATCTGAAACCAATACATTTGTTTCTTTCATAAACTGGCATTTGGTTTTGTGTTGGGGGTCATCAAGGTTTGATGATTTGCTAGAAGAACTCACAGAACTCAGAAAAAAACTTATACTTGTGATTATAGTATATTGCAGTGAAAGGATACAGATTAAAATCAGTGAGGTGAAAATTCACATGGGGCAAAGTCCAGAAGAAAACAGGCACAGGCTTCCCATGGAGTTGCATGGGTACATGCTCAATGCTCTAAGCAGTGATGTGTAACCATACCTGTGAAGTGTTACCAATAAGGGAAACTCACCTGAGCCCTGGTGACCAGGGAATTGAGGTCAGTCATGAAGACTGTAGTGCCCATGTAAGGCACCTCAGCTACTCTGACTCGAGAACCCTCAGAGGTCAAACTGATATGGATTAAGGCTTCAGGCACACAAAAACACAGATTCACCATAAATCATTCTTAACATAAAGTATTTGCTCAAACTGATGCAGACTGTCTCAAGTCCTTAGGCATACAAAAACACACTTCTTAGGGAGAATATTCCAAGGGTTGGGAGATCATTTTGCAGGAGTCTGGCCAAGGACCAGTCCTGAAGACTTTGGAATGTGCAGGGTTTAAGCAACCCAGACCCACTGAGTTAATCCTTTCCTGCACACATTTAGAGCTACAGAAATGGTAAATGAATAGGTTGTTTTACTACGATTTTATCAAAGTACATTTCTCAAAGTAATTTAGGACGTTATACTGCTCATGTCAACGAGAGTTCTATCTGGGGGGAGGGCTATTGTTTTGGGTCTTTTAATTAGTAGAGAATTTAGAAAGTAATCCAGAGGTATAGAAGGAAATCCAAGTATCCTAGTGTCCTATAGTAAAGGGAAAAGTATATTTTGCCTTAATTTAATATTTGTACCTTTTCCCTTTATGGGAATTCATATTTCTTTGGAGGAGCCAGAAGAGTAAGATATAGAACCCCAATAATTTCAAATGATATTATAATAATTTTTAGGGGGAGCACTGATTTATAAGTCCAACTCCCAGAGGTAAAGACAGGTTTATCATCCAGCTATAAATGTCTAAATGCATAATAGAGTGCAAGGTCTAATTTCTAAAATGTGTTTGGATGATGCATTTCTTATGGAGAAATGGAGCTGAAGTCTGAGAAAAGAGTTCAGCTATTTTTTTTTTTTTTTAAGTTAGTCATGCAGTGAATTATTCCAAAGGCAAATAATAAAATTTAACGTAGTAGTATGGGGAAAGATGGGGAAGCATTGGTGAGTTTTGTTTGCTTGTTTTCTTTCTTGGTTTTTAAAACTATAATAATTCCATTTTAGTTTTGGAGCAAGTACATATTTAGTGGTGACAGAGAATCATTCTATCATGAGAACTGGAATCAGCATATCAAAAGAAATAGACATTATAGTCAGTATACTATTACCTTTGCTAATAGCTCATGCTGGCACTAATTAGCTCTAACATAATAATGATAGAACCCATGCATGTCTCTTAATTTTTTGCATATTTTGGACATTCTATTCTCCCATGAAAATGATTTGTTCAGTTAAATATTGATGATGATAGACCTAACACCCATTATTAAAAATCCAGAGAGGTATATATGTATGTATTTTTAAAATAGCTAAACTGCTTAGGTTATTTCAAGAAACAGTAGATCTTGAGCAAGCACACAAGAATATGACTGGTTTTAATTAATCATAGCTGGAAGAGGAAATGTGATATGGGTTTCTGACAAAGAACAGAGTAGTTGAATATACGGATAATACTACATTCCATTTTATTATAGGATATAATGATAGGTATGGAATTGCCACAATTGCCACATTTCTCTGAATAAACTTTTCTAAGTTCTTTTTTTCTTTTATAAGACCAAGACTGGAGTCCAAGAAGTCCTGTGTTCAGAGCTTGAAATTCAAAAGAAAGATTAAGACTTATTTTAGATGAGGAAATAAAGATGGGCCTCAGAAGTACCCTGCAAATCACTTCTTAAGGATGCCATTTTTAAAAGGTCAATTTAGTAGCTGCTCCATGGTTCTTATTATCTCTCTCTCATTTAGCTGTTGTTTTTCTTATCAAACTTGACAACCCGAGGTAGATGAATGACAACTTGATTGGCAGTTTGACATTGCTAGATAAACTAATTCATTTTTGGAATGAATTCAATGTCCAGTGGCTCAGAGGGCTGCAGATTGAATATGCTGGAAATTTGTTTTTATTTCTGATAACCACTTCTATTTGTTTTAATAATAATAACTTAGTTTTCTTGGATTGGTGAGGAGAGTTTTACAATCATTAGTTGTGACTGTTTCTTAAATTTTTAATTTGAGGTATCCTTAAGTAGTGTCCCTTGAAGTGATTTTCAGTGGAAAGCACCTTGATCAATTTTCTTTTTAAGGAATTCAGACTTTCAAAGTAAAAATGGACTATGTTTTTGTTCTTGAAATTCAAATGTGACGTACAAGTCAGTTTACTTTCAAATGAAGACCTGCCTTCCCAAAGGAGAAGAGAGATAGATAAATAAAATTTTATTAATTCATTGTCAGCATTCTTCAAAGTATAATTCAAGTATATGGGATAAGATTTTGTTAAAATAGTAGTGATCATAAACATTGCAACAGCCACTTTATAATGCCCCCAAGTATGGAAGATTAGGAATACAGAATTAAATTAAATTCAAAATATACTTAGAGGTCTTGGTGGAAACCCTGTATTATATTCTTTGAGGGATAGCAAAAAAGCTAACATAATTATTCCTGTATATAAAGAAGCTAATGATTTTACTATACAGATAAATATAACTCAGTTGTTATATTATAAGAAGAGGCAATGAGGTGCTCAAGAATTTCTGATGGAGAAGAAACGAATATGAACAGGAAGTTATGGGGACAACTCTATAAAGGAAGTGGTAAGAAAAACTTGATCTAGAAAAACAGATACAATTTAGATTTACTAAGGGGAGGAAACAGGAAGGTTTGGGCTTCGGGGAAAGTATAAACAAAAGACAGGGTTGGAATAAGCAAGTCAGGACCATAAGGATGTCTGTAATATGCATCAAAACTTGGTAAGCTTGGACTTGGTTGTATTGGAGAAACATGGAGTTCCATAAAGCATAGTGTTTTTGTGCTTCCCTTTTCCAAAGAAAATCTGAGTATTGTGATAATATTTCCCCTATATCTAGACTCTATTTTTCTCTCCTTTCCAGTGCACTTTCACCCTAAATAGTTGGACGTCTATTGATAGCTCTTAGCCCAAGGATTAGGAAAACTGAATCAGGAGGATATTTGAAGGGTTTTTAAGCATCTATTTTTCAAAATTACCATACTAAAATTTCTAGGAACATTGCAAAACCCAAAGAACAGTAGAAGAAATGTGACAAGGGTGTTTATTGCAAGTCCCTTTCCCCAGTCCTTTTCTGAAGATTTTCAGTCAATTCAAGCTTTCCATCCCGATGTCCCAACACAGCTGTTCCCAGTATCTCTGCACTAATCTGTTTTTATGTCCATGTGACATCTTTGATGGGGAAACATAAGGTATTGATTCATTCCCAAATGTTCACAAATATATTGCACTGTATCCCTGCTGATAAGTCATTTCTAGAGAGGTGTCTTTGGGATTTGAGATTGAGATCTGGCTTGTTTCTTGAGCTGTTTCAACTCTAATGGCCTGGTGGCTTTAACAAAATGTGATTGATGAAAGTGGCAAAATAGTCTGTTCAGGAATTAATTAATCTGGGATAGATGAGAATGAGGATGAAGAAAAAGGGAAATCATGCCTTAGGCAATACTCTCAAGTCTTTCCCATCTTTCCCATGGATGTCAAACTGCCACTTTATCCACATTGCATACAGTGCAATGGTTAAGAGTCTCTGAAATAAACTGCCTGGATTTGACTCTTAACTTGACCACTATCTAACTGTAGCTTCAGGGCAAGTTACATAGACTCTTTATTTGTAAAATTTGGAAAATGCTAGTACCTACTTCACAGAACAGTTGTGAGGACTAAAGAGTTAAGTGCTTCGAATAGTGCCTGGAATATGACAGGTGCTCAATAAATTCTAAGAATTATTACTGAATGGAAAGAAGTGATTTCAAATGTAGCATACAGGACTTTATAATTCTAAAATATTTTCAGGATGTGAATCATCACTTTCACTGCTCTCTACTGGGAGGCACCTGAGCTATGCTGCATACCTAAGTTGTTTGCAACTTACAACATAAGAGAACTGTTGGTTTACAGAGCATCTACCATCATGGTGTAATTGCAGTGAAGTTTGCTGCTGAAGAAAGAATAAATGGAGTTAGCAGGAAGGACCATGGAAAGCAAGTTGTGATTGCTTTTGACATAGGTCACATTTAATGATCTATGTTATATCTAGGTTTAGCAAATGAGACAAATATATTTAGTTGAAAATGATAAAGGTTAATAAAAACATAGTCACAGTTTAGTATGAATAAAACTGAAAATTAAAAATAAAAGATGTCAGAACCTCATCCATATTGCAATCAGTGGCAGCACTTTAGCTTCTCGCTAATCTCCATCAACATACAATTTTGCAAATAAAGATTATGTTTGCTATAAAAAATGTACTTTAAAGATAAAGTGCTCTCTTCCAACAAAATCACTGTTTTAAGGCATTCTTATACAGAAATTCTAGAGACATTGCAAATTATAAATGACATGTTTTGTGATGATAAAATTCTTCTAATAATCCATTCACCCTTTGCTTTATTGGTATGTGTGAAGAAGGAAACTTTTACAGTACTGTACTGTGTAGGGAAGTTGGATTTTAGGAAAATACAGATTGTTCAGTTTTCCAAATGTGGGTGTCTGAGAGAATATCCATGAATTTACCCAAGCGTTTCTTCTTCCAGTTGGATTAGGAATGGAAATAAATTGTGAAGGACATTGCTAGGACGTATCAATATCTAGTTCTCCTTTTACTCCTGAGGAAAGACTGTATTTCCCAGTTCCCAGGGGTCAGTTTCTAATTCTAACCAATGAAGTGCAAGTAAAAGTCATGGGAGCCACTTCTACTCTGAGGCAGAAAATGTGCCTAATGGATTCTTTCTTCTGCCTTTGGGAGTGTGGTGGCCTTGTGTTGAGAGAGTAGAGTCACAAAATCAAGCAGCCTGGATCACTGAGTTGCTGAGTGGAGGAAAATAGTACCAGGAGCTATCTGGCCCTGCAGCTGGATAGCATGAGGGAAAAATACATTTTGCTCTATTAGCCACTGAAACTTTGAGATTGTTATCACAGCATAGCCTTTCATATCTTGACTAATGCAGAGGATTAAACCATTCTTAAGTGAATGAAAACGACTTTAAATATATCTTTAGTTTTGGCAAGATTAAATTACTAAAATTCAGAGAAATAAAGCAAAATACAATGTATCAATCTGTCTATTCATTCACCAATTCCTTTCAAATTATTCTATATTATGGGAGACGCACGCCTTCAACAAAGCAGAATTCAGGCTGGTAAATGGAGATCAGTCTTTCTTTATTGGTTCCTTCCGTTACTTTTTTTTTTTTGGAGAGGGCTAAGAGTTTCCCCGTAGTCCATGTCTTAGATATTCTTTCCATTTTCCCAAAGATTGCTTTATGTTTCCATAGTTTCTAAAAGAAAACTTTGCTCCAAAGCTAACACACTATAACACAGTGAACTACACTAAAGAGGCAAAACGAAACTGAGGCCAGAAGGAATTTCAGATACTATTGCAAAGTGAGTGGTGTGGGTATAGGTGTGGAATTCTCTAAGAGGGAAGCAGGAAGCATCTTGTTCGCATCATCAAAAAGTCAGCTCAAATGAGTCAATATTTCATTTCAACTAAACATTTATACCCAATTGATGACTTAATTAATTCTATATTTTCATATTCTCTCACCAGAAGATGAAAATATATTAATATAGCAGATTTAGATTTCTTCTAATAACCAGTAGGTATAATGTGGCAAATTTCATTTTCCAAAGACGGTTGTGCCAATATATTTCTTATCCTATTTGCTTTTCTTACAAGGTGACATTGGCACTTCTCACTGAGAGCTGGTTCTATGTTCCCTCCCCTGCAACTGGGCCAAACTATATAACAACTGCCTCTACTGATGGAATGTGGAGGAAATGTCGCTGCATGACTTTGGAGGTTAGGTCTTAAAAGGCCACATGGCTTTCATCTGTCTTTCTTTTTTGGGGTACCTATGCCAAAGGAACCCAGAATTGCCATAGAAGAATTTTGGTTGCTTTGAATCCACTATAGAGAAAGAGGAGCCAAACTGTTCCAGCCTGATCTGTCTTGTAACTGAGAAGTTAGGATTTAAGGGATGATTGATTACTTACTCATTATATAGATATTCCTTTTTTACTTTCAGATACATTAGAGTAGACAGAGGGAAAATTCTGAAATCTCTGAACTGAAATCCAGCTGCCTTGATCTCTGATGATGACTGTGTAGCCTTTATCTTGTGCCCTTGTGATTGTAAAAAACCTTGTGACTGACTCTCACTTGTACCATTCTATCTGGTTTTAAGCTTTAGAGTCTTATGATCACTAAAGACAGCATCTAATGTTTATTAATGGAGGGCCTTTGGTCAACCGAGAACTAACGTACCCCAGTTCCAAAGTTATCTTGATAACTGAGGCTGTATCTAACCAAAATGGGCCTGACATGCCCAGTAGCTTAGACTTTAACCTTTAAGTAGGTGACTTATACCTCATTATACTAAAATTCATGCCCATCATCATATTAAAGCCACCATTTTCTAACATGTGTTCTGTGACTAAGCATGTAATCAACCTGCCCATGCTCAGTAATTAGATCACCTCTAATTGCATCATTCGGAACCATTGTGCTCATTATCTTAAAACCTGCCTATCTCTTGGTACTATAAAACTATCAGAATTACTGCAGTTCGAGGAGACAGATTTTTAGGCCAATAGGCCATCTGATCTCCTGCTTTGCACCTAGCAATAAACTCTCTCTTTGAAACCCCACTGTCTTGGATTGGCTATTATGCGCATTTGGGCAGAGAATCCATCACTTTTGTCCAGTATCAGTCTCAGCCCAGGTACAAGTCATGTGGGTGAGTAAACTTCCAGATAATTCCAGATCCCAGAAAAAGCAATACCAACCAGGCTCTGGTGGATCAGAAACAAGCTGCTCCCACCAAGCCCTGCCAAGATGACAAGATTTGTGAGCAAAATAAATGTTATCATTCTTTGAAGCCACTAAGTTTTATTTTTTATTGAGATAAAATCACATACTATAAAATTCACTATTTTAGTATATTCACAACATTGTGCAACTGTCACTGATCTCTAATTCCAGAATATTTTCATCATCCCAAAAAAAAACCCCATGTCCCTTGGCAGTCACTTCCCCTTACCCCTCCCCTCAGCCCGGGCACCCACTAATCTGCTTTCTGTCTCTATAGATTTGCCTATTCTGGAAATTTCATATAAATGGAATAATGCAATATGTTGTCTTTTGTGTTTGACCTCTTTCACTTGCCATAAGGTTTTCAAGGTTCATCCATGTTATAGCATGACTTTTTGTGGCTGAATAAGATTCTATTGTACGGACATGCCACATTTTCTTCATTCATTTATCAGTTGATGGGCCTTTGGGTTGTTTTCACTTTTTGGCTATTATAAATGCTGCTATGAACAGTTGTGTATTAAGTTTTATGTGAGCTTATGCTTTCACTTCTCTTGGGTATCTAAGCAGGAGCGAAATTGTTGGGTGACCTTGTTTTGCCATACCTCTCCACAGCACTTTTGACAAGACTCTATTCTACACAGAATAGTTACTTTATAATATTTGTAAAATGAGAAATATTATAATCTTGAAATACATAGGATTCACCTATACTGCCTAGGTTGTGAGGCAAAATATTTAGTTATGCATCTACAGATTTGTCAATTTAAGCAGGTACTATACCCTTGCTATTCATTGTTAATTAAAACACCAATTATACATACCATTAGAATGGCTTAAAAAAGAGGCAATCCTATAAATAAGGCATATTACAATGGAATAATATTTGATATAAGGAAGTTATAGTCAGATGCCAAACTTCTGGTAACATATTTTTCTAGTTGCGTATATATTGTTAGGTATTCAGATACCAAGTGTGGGTCAGTTTGAATGATTTTTTATATGCAGTCTTGCACTTAATTTATATGTATTTAGAATGCAGGAGAATAAGTACAACAAGAGCACAAAAGGAGAGACTAAGAATGAGTTCTGTGTGGCTCTTACAAAAGAATATATTGAATTCTGAATTAGCTGCATTACCTGTAGTCAGGATTATTTATTTTTTTGGTCCAGGTTTGCTCAGGTAACATGGTGTGTTATATTGTACTTCAAAATATAAAAGATGAGGAAGCAACCATTGAGAATGTTTCTCCTTTCAACTTTGGGGAGATCCAAAATAGAATACACCTGCGGAGGAAGGTAACTGAATTCCATTAAGCAATCACCTACCAATATTTGAATTTTGAGAGCATGATATTAAATGTCTTGTTAATTTAACTATGCTCACAGCACCAAGTCCTGAAATTCTGTCAAGATAATGTTAAAATAAATATGAGATAACTCAAACCTAACATCAGAGACACATTAAGCCATAAGTGAAAAACAGCACATGAGTCTATGTAGGCTGTTTATATTGCCCCAGAGATTTAGATAAAGAAAAACAAACATAACCTTTTCAGCTGTTTTGCACAAGGGAAAAAGAAATGAAACATTTGATTATAATTGTTTTAATGAGCTGTGATTCAAATGATGAAGTTGTAATGGTTTAGGTAAAAAATATTCGGTTAATGAGCTTTTATTTCTGTCAAAACCTACAAGATGTAAAACTCTCCAAGGATAAAGTTTAGTGGCAAAGCACTGTTTACTTTCTGAAAATTAAAATCCCTAATATTTATCTACTTTATTTTCAACAAACATGCTTATTAATAGTTGGTATTATCATAGAAAAGAGATCTGCTAAAGGAATACAAACTTGTACAATAGGCAGAATATTTTTATGTTATTGGTTTACACACCAAACTTTAGCTATGAGACAAAATTCTTTGTCTGATAGTTAGGAGTTCCTTAGAGTTTTTTTTATATATATTGTCTCTGATTGTAATTACAAGGACAAAGTAGTCAAGAAAGTTGTCCTATATTAAACAATAAAATCAGCATGTCCATTTAAAACAAGACATTATAAACTGATACCTGTTTTGGATATCTATCATCATTTTCTCACTAATGAACATTTCCACAATGGAAACTCAAAAGGAAAGCCAAATATATGGGGTACAGATGTTTACCATTGATTACAACTTTTTAACCTGACCCAGGATAAAGCAAACCAATGTAGGCATTCACATTCAATATTACTATTACAAATTTCAAAAGATGAAACCTGACCAGTTTAATTTATCTGCATATTAGAATTCTAAATAAAAGTCAGTGAGAAACAGAAAAGAAAGATATAATTGTGAAGGGTTAATAAGAGAGATTCTACTTAGGTGATACTCTGGGCTCAGGAAGATTGACAAGGACTCCCACTGAGGGTCATTGATCTACTAAGGTCACTCCAACATTGCAGGCCTCTACTAAAGTTCATTCTCATCAGTAGAGAAACAGCTTTGAATTTTGAACTTCTATGCAGTCAGTTAAATTTAAACCTCTAAATTTCAGTTTGTTAATGGCAATATTCTATTTGGTATCACACACACACACACACACACACACACACACACACACACACACATCTTTTTCATCGAGCTATAGACTATGAAATGCATCAGTAGAGAAACTGTTAAGAAAGGTGGCCAGTGCCTCAAAACCTCTCTTCTTAATCTAATTAGTTTCTTTTTTACCTTGCACCTCAATGTTACAAGTTTAGGCGTACATGGGTCTCCTTGTGATTAGAAATGTTTAGATTTTGAAAGAGTTTACTTATAAACCTATTATATTTCCAAGAAGCTGGCAAGGGTGAAAGGAGATGTGATTTGTTAATTCCTGTTGGTATATATATCATGTTTCATAAACAAATCAATTAGAAAATAGACTAATCTGTTCTTAAAGGCCAGATAAGGACTAATGTTAGTAATAACAACAATAGTAAGAGCAGCTGGTAGTTTTTAAATGCTCACTTTATGCTATTTCCTGTTCTGAGCACTTTGCATATATTATCTAATTTAATACTTATAAGAATATTATGAAGTGGGTACTGTTTTAATCTTCATTTTACTAGTGAGGAAATCATGTCACTGAACAATCAAGTAACTTGCCTACTATCAACAGCAAATGTCAAATAAGGATGTCTTAATATAGGGAAAAGTTTAATTTGGGGTTAGAAGGCAATGGAGTTCATCTTACAATCACTTTATTGAGCTGAAAATGAATTAACAAAATGACATTTCCAGTACATGTTTTTAAACATGTTCTACGTATATAAATCCACAGATATATATAGTGTGTATTATCTTTCTAAGCTTCACAAAAAAATAATCTTTTATTTATTCATTTAATAAACATTTATTGAGTCATTACTATTGCCTACCAGGAATTGCTCTACTCACTGAGAATACAAAGTTAACTAGATAATTTCCTGTGCTATTTGAATTTATATTCTAGTGCTATCAAACTGTACATATCATTCAGAAACTTGCCCTGTCAAATTGTGTTATTAAGATTAATCCATACACACATAAACCAAATTCTTTTATGTTTTCAGCTAGTATATCATTGTATGAATATATCAAAACTGATCCGTTGCACTACTTATAGACATTGGGTATTTTTCAATTTTAAGCTATTGCAAATAATGCATCTGTGAACTTGTCTCCTTGTGTATATGTATGAAAATTTGTGTGGAGTGTATATTTATGTATTAAATCAGGATAGGCTAGTTGTGTTGCTGTAAGAAGCAACTCCAAATCTCAGGGGCTTAACAGGAAAGAAGTTTGTTTCCTGCTCACACTAAGTCTGATAGAAATTCACGAAACTCTCCAGGGCAGCTCCCTCCATTGTGTTTGGCTCAGAATTCCCTAGAATGCTTTAATCTATGACTCCTCCACTTCAACACATGCTTCCATGATCACTGTGACAGGAGAAGAAGGGGCTTAAGTGTCTTACATCGGCAATTAAAATGTCCAGATAGACGAAACGACCATTACTTCTGTCTCCAAACCATTCCCAGAGCTAGCCCTTCCAAAGACAAAGGGACTTGGGTGCATATTCCTTTTATATGCCCTGAAGAAAGAAAGAATAGCATAGTTTATTTTCACAACCTAGCAATGGAAATGCCCTTAACAGGTAAACACACTCCCACATTTACTAGATATTAGCAAATTCCTCATAAAAGGAATAGTTTCAAATTTATATTCCCTTTAGACGTGTAAGACAATTCCTGTTTCCCCACAGATTTACTGGAGTTTGATATTGCCAGACTTTATAATTATTTTGCCAATCTGATGTATGTAAAAAAGTATCTCCCGGTTTTAATTTGCACTTCTGCAATTACTAGCCAAGTTGAGTATTTTCTAAATGTTTCTCAAGGAGAAAATTTCTCTATAGAGTTTGCTTTTAGGGAGGGAAGAAAGGAAATGGGAGTGGGGGAGGAAATAAAGGACTTTAAGTTTATCTGTATTGCTTTATTTCTTAAAAATTGATTTGTAAAAATATAGAAAAATGTTGGCAATTGCTAAATCCAAATAGAAATATGTTAATAGAAGTCTTATATTTTGGTTATTCCATTAAAGCAAGTTTACCATTTTTTTATTGTTTTTTAAAGTCAGTGATTATTAACTCCCTGAGTGGTGTTGTGTTTGATGGTAACCCGGGTGATAAGATGCCCGCAGATTTCCAATAAGCTCTTGAGACTTGGTACCTCTGTCCAGCTTAAATTTAACTAAGCCTCTAGGGATTTGGGCATCAGGAGAAGGAACATTCTTGCTTTAATTCAAGTGAAAGCAAAGTTATACTTGAGAACCCATGAATGTGAGATTCTTTGAGAAAGAGTAAAGTGAATATTTTTTAAATCATGGGTAGAGAAAGAGTGTTTATAGAGAGAGCAAGTCACTGTATTTACAACTTGAAAAATAAACACATATAAAAGTATTTGAAATTCAGATATTAATTTAGGTAATTATTTTCAGTGTCCTTTTGATTTACATGTGTGCCATTATAATGAAAATGCAACTGTTTCAATTTCAATATCACTGTTTCACTCAACTAATTGGGCTACTTCCCAGGTGAATAATTATTTGATCTTAATATCTTTAACACTGAGTTTGAAACTGAAATATATCTGGTTCTTATTTTCCCCAGAGAATTTTTTGTTTTAGTGATAGATTTCTTGCATAACATACAATCATAGGCTGGTTGATTTTGAGAGTTTTCTTTTCACTTTTCAGTAAACCATATACTCTGAATTCTGATTTAAAAGGTTTGTTTTTGTTTTTCTCTGAGCTTTTCTTTCTAGGGTTTCAATGTGAGTTGTCCACATCTGAGACCTAAATAACAAACGTAGTCTCACATCCCCAGGTTTGAATAGTTAAATGCACTTCCTTTCAGATATCTGCGAACATTCCCAGAGTTTAGTTCTTGGCCATTTTTCTTCCGTTTTTGTATGCTTTCCTTGGATAAACTGTGACTCATGGTTTTGACTTTCACTTCCATGTTGATGGCCCTCCTCTTTACAGAACTTCTATTTATAAGTTGGTGAAGTTCCAAAAGGTTGTTTTAAGTCTGTTTGCAAAGTGACACTTAAAATGAGTAACTGCTAACACCCTCTCATGGTACCAGGCAGAGCTGATTGTGTTTTTCCCTTCCTCTGGCTCATAGCTTTGTTTGAGTCATAAGAGAAACTTTTGTTTCATTTACCCTGGTTTCAACCCTGTATCGCAACTGTTTTGGGACTTACTCCCTCTCTATCTCCTCAAACTCAACATATTAAAAATTGATATGATTTTCTTCCCAAATCTGTGCCTTTCTCCTTTTCTTTTATAATGGTTCCATTGAAGTTACTGGAACTCAGAGTCTCAGAAACATCTCTGCTTCTCCCAAAACTTTTGTCTCATTCGGTTTTATCAAATTCTGTTGATTCTTTCTCTAAACTTTGTCTGGGGTCTATATACTCCTTGCCATTGCCCAACTATGAATAAACTAGTTCCCAAAGTGATTGTCATTCGCTTTGAAGACTATAGCAGACTGCTCCCTGCTTGTTCTCAGCCTTCCATAGCTCCAGTCTCATCTACATAATGCCATTCCACCCAGCTTCCTACAGTGCCAGTTTTAACATGCCAGTCCTCTGCTCAAAAGCTTAGATTGACTCAAAATTTATAACTAGATAAAATTTAGACTTCTCAATATGGCATCACATTTCTGCAATAATCTGGTTCTACACTAATCACTCAAATCTATTTTCCAAAGTGAATCCTCTATTCCATTAATTTAGGTCATTTCCTCACAGATGTAACCTGTACATTCCCTATGCCAGGCTTTTACTCATTCTAGTACTGGAACTGGGTTGCCTTTCCCTTTCTCCTCATATCAGTCTCATCCTTATTTCAAGACCCGAATAAACACAATTGCCTCTTGAAATCCTTTGCTAGCATCTTCAGTTTACATTGACCCTCCATTTTCTTTTATCTGTTTATTATAAAAGTAAACAAACTTACAATATAAAATTTCCGAAGTCCAGAAAAAATTCAGAAAGTTGAAAAGCCCCACAGCAATCTAATCTAACATTGTCTTGTTTATTTTGACTTTCATCACTATTTCAATGATTTTGCTTTGGAGCCTCTGATAGGCCTTTTCATCCGGTTTCTATAGCTGCATAAAGAACCTTTCCACATTTATGGACTGCTGTAATCTCAAACAACTATTAGCATTTTGGCATATTTTCTTCCAGTCTTTTTTTTTTTCTTCTAAATGTGTTTTTACATGTCTAATGCATTTATATCATAACATTAGGTGAAAGTAAACTAAATTTTTAGTGGTTGTATATCATTCTAACATATAAATTTGCCTTACCATTCCACTATAATTGCATATCTTTAATTTAAAATATTTTTTATTTCCCATTATAAATGATGCTGATTAGTGCATTTTTAGACATGAATCTTTGTCCAATTTTAGATGATTTCTTCAGGTCAAATTTCTAGAAATGAAATTATTGTGCCAAAGGTATGGAAATTATTATAGCTTTTTAAAAATTCATATTCTAAATTGTTTTCAAAAAAGGTCTTACTAATTTATAACTTCAAACCAAGAATCTGTAAGAGGCCTGTTTTTATCATATTATTATATCATAATTTTAGGCAAGTTATTTAATCTCTCCAGGGCTCAAGTTCCTCTGTAAAATGGAGATAATAACAGTACTTACCTCAACATTTGTTTTGAAGAATTAATGTACATAAAATTATTAAGGCACTGCCCAACACAAAATGCATAGTCAATAGATGGTAGTTATCACCCCTATATTAACTAATCACTCCTATATTAACTAATTTTATACTATTTCTTTTCTATCATTTTACTTTAAACTTATGCAGTTGCTCAAAAAAGAATCTCCCAAAAGATTTCTTTAAATTAGTGTAAAGAACTTTCTGCATATTAAAAACAATCTTAAATTTAATGCCTCAAACAGTAAGACAGAGACACCTTTAAATTATGACAGGTTTCATTGCAGTATCTACAGTGCCAAGGCCACATTCTTGCTTTCCCTTGAAAAATCCCCAAACCTCTAGTAGACTGTCAGTCAATTCATCACCACCCTTTTTGCAATAGTTCCATACAGAAAAATGCACAAGTCTTATGAAGCTTCCATTAAACTTTAGTATGAGATACTAGGGGCAGATCTATGTTTTGTGAGGCCTAAAACATGTACAATTTCAGGAGAACTTTCAAAGGAAGATAATAAGAACTGTGAGTTAAAAATTGCTAGCATCTCTGCCAAGTCCTTGCAAGGGGCTCATGCAAGGGAGGAACTCTAAGTTTATATTAGCTTCATGGTAAATGAGCTCCTGCTCCTTGGCATGTCCTATCATGCTTTGCGTTGTAACTTTCATATCATAGGTGCTTAATAAAAATTTGACTTAAATAGGAATTGGAGAATTATCACAGACACTTCAATATTGTGTATAGATAGAAGTGTATTGCTGCAATTCACAGAGTTTCACACATAGCAGTGATGTAGAAATATAAGTTTCCTTGCTTGACTTTTTTTTTCAGAAACCCATTACGTCCCTTGATGAAGAATACACTCAACTCTAAAAAAACTCACTTGGGACTTCTTTCCTGCTAACCTCATGGCTTGAGATATTTGTTCATTAGGTTCTTTTCTTCTTTCTTTTTTCTCTTAGGTTCTTATTCTTTAAAGTTACTCTAATGGAAAAAGAGCCGTTGGCTGTCAGTTTTATTGGTAAAATTAGAACTGTTTGTAGATTTTTATCATTAGTATCAGCATTTTAAAGGGTAAAAGTTGAGACTTGGTCTCTTCAAAGAGGAACCATTTTTCAAACTCATTTACCAGTTTGGGACAACCAAATCTATGAGTCTGTAAGACTATTCCTAGCCAGTTAATGCCCTGTCATTAGAAATAAAAACAAAAAATGTTCCCATGAAAAGTGAAATCCTGCTTTAAGTTTTTATTGTCTAAGAACAGCAATAACAAAATGTGAGGTGCATAGTGCTTATTGGCATATGCTAAATATGAGTATTGGAAAGATCAAGCTCCTTTGCAATTGAAGAGAGTATGTTTCTGTTTCAGGCTGCTGCTGTTAGAAAACAGTAAAAACTGTAAAATGTTCTTACTTTGGAAACTAAGGTTTCAGCAAGCCACTCTGCTAGTCATCGTGGCCTTAATTATTCCTCTTTTATAAAGTCCATTTCTTCTTTATTCTTCAACAGAAGGAACTTGAGATTAGTGCATGTATTTGCATCTTTCACAGCTACTGAACCTGTTTTTCACCTGAGCACCTCGTTGAGGACTAGGTAAGAGCCCAGCTTCATACTTCCTTTACATAAAGAACAAAATGTTCCTGGCATGATAATTCTACTTAGCAATGGATAGATTCTCACATACTTGAATTCTGAAAGGTACACGAGATGGTCTGCTCTAAGCGACAGGTTGCCATGGTTACACTCTTCTGTGGCTCAGATGGGGATAGGGGCCAATTATCAAGTTTTGTTTGGTTGATTTTAAGTAGTTTGTTACCTGGATACTCAACAAATAAGAAAACTAGAAAAAACAGACTTGTTTTCCTCTTCTCTAGAAAGGAAGGAGTCATCGTGGGGAAAAAAAAAATCCCTCAAATTCCAAGCAGCATGGTAAATTATTTAGTGCAGATAAAGAGTTTTTAAACTGTTGACTTTATTTAGAGACTAACATAAGGCCTGTGCACTGAGATAGCTTTAGTGCTATGAATTGGAATTTTTGTTAACTCTGTTGATCCTATAATACCAGCTTTAAATAATTCCTCCCTCCCCCGATTCAAGTTTGTCAGGTGCTTTTCAAATTTGTATGTGTATGTGCATTTTAACAGTTACTCCTTTTGTCAGTTTCCTGCTCAGCCTTCACCCTCCCTCCCATGGTGGAAGTGGGATTGTTAATTAATGATATTCCAGAGGCAATTTCTGGAGTGACTATTGGAAAACCCTTCTTAATTAACAAAATGATAAATCCTCCACCGCAGCAGTGCTGCAGCGAAGTTCATCTGTGTCATTCAAATCCATGATTTTAAAACATCCTTCGACATTTTGGTGAGGATGTTGAACACTTAAGTCTGGATCTTTTATCAAAGGTTCCACAGCAAGCTGGAGAAGAAGAAATGAATAGTGAAAAGGAGAAAGAAGAACTGGACAAAATTAAAATGCTATTCTGTCATTGTAATAGCTCATATGGGCACTGACAGGAGAGCATTTTAATTTTGTCAAGTGTGTCTGCTACTCATTTATTCCATCTCCTGCTTGTTATCGAAGTTTCAGATTAAATGTAAAGATATGAATGTATTGCCATAATAAATTTATAAGTGGATATTTCAAGAGCAAAGATTTGAATGACACAAATGAACCTCAGTATAGCAGTAAAGTGGATAGGATTTGCAGAAAGATGCCACAGAAGTCAGAAATGCCTGCTGAAATCGCCTTAATTAAAAAAAAAAAAAGAAAAAAAAAAAAAAACCTTGAGCTGCATGAGCCACCACGGAAGGTATCTAATATGAAATTAGGCTTAATTTATGTTATTTATGTCACTTTAGAATAATCTAATAAAAGCTTTAGAAAATCTGATTAAACTGTAGCATTCAAATGTAAGGCAAATACTTTAGACAATGGAACACTAACCTATTAAATTGGGAGTTGGGAGTGGTGGTAAGTTCCAGACAAAGTTAAAGCAGTATATTATTAAACATATGGATTTCTTTATAGCTACAAAACACAATTTGCTGTTTGAAGTTCTGTCTTGTTAAGTGAATAGTAACCCCAATGTAACAAACTGTACAGTCAACACTTTCTAAGGCTACCTCATTTTATTCCTGGAAAGGGACACAGTATTTGTTTAGGCATCGCAGGAAAACCACATAACTTAATACATATTGTCTTATGGAGTTTGGATAACATTTGTATTCGTAATTGGAGAGAGAGCAATGCAGAGAGTCACTTAACTACTACTACAGGTATGGTGAAGAACCAGAGGACGGACTAAGAAGCAATGGAGAGTAAAATGAGGACACTGGGAAAAATTATTTGACATGATCCTCAGCAGACTTGACTTTTGTAATGAAATTCAAACAGCAGATAACCCTGAAGGCAATCTGAAAAAGAAGAATAAGGTGGTCATACTAGATATGAAAGGAGATGAGTAAGCTTTTCTGAGATGTCTGAACCACTTTTGAAAAGCATGTCCTTCGAATGTGACCACCACTTCTTTTTTCTTCTCATGCCTGCTGCCTCCTGGCTAATACAGGGCTATCTGCTTTAATACAGAAGAACCCTAGTGAGGATAAAATTATAAGGATTGTAAGGAAGAGGGAAAGAAAAAATGCATACAAAAATAGCAATGGAAGTTTCAGAATAATAGCATGAGAAGGATCTTGTTTAGTCTGGTTTTCTGATGTTATCCAAAGAAATATTATAGTCAAAATAGTAATATCTGCCTTAAGCTTAAATGGAGGGGAAGGAAATGGAAAAGTTCCTCACAGAATCTCAGAGCCAGCGGTTTGTTTTCAGTTAATTATAGATGGCAAATCTGTCTTAGGAGCAGTCCAGTCCGTTAGTATAATACTTAAAAATTGCCCATGGGAATAATAAAGCTTATGATTTTAGTAGATCCATTCAGTAATTTGGGCTGAGGGGAGCATGTGGGGAATTTTAACAAACAACCAACTTCAACAGATTTTGTCTAATAAAGAGATTGTATGCTGTAGATGCCCTATCAAATTTGTGAACAAATTTGATTTTATCATAAACTTAAGCTAATATTAAGCCTCTACTTTTTTTTAATTAGACCATTATTGGTTGTTTAACTACTCATACAAAATGGGAGAACTTATTTTACTGTATGGCATGGATCTTAGGTAAATTACATATTAAACTGGATTTCTAAAATATAGGTATGCAGCAGGGTCACAATTTACGAATTGCAACTGAAGTGTGCAGTGTATAAGTAACTAATCTAAACTTTCTCATGGGCTGGGAGTGGTGGTGGGAAGAAAAACTGATAATTAAACATCCCCCCCAGCTTCTCCATATTTAAGACAGTCTCTTTTGAAAAAAGTGTTAGTTCTTTTAGATTTCCTCCTCCACCCCAAGACAGCATCTGAGCCGACTGGTGATAATGGAGATGATGTGACTAGTCCCACCTGGCCTCAACGGATGTCAGGAAGGCAACCACTATTGAAGTCCATCTTTCCAGCTATTTGCATGCAAGAACAAATTCTCTGCTCACTAGGATTTCTTTATCCCGACCTCAGGCCTCTGTTATCTCATCAGTCTCCTAAGAGTCCCCATGATCTCTTACTGAGGCATGCAAAAGCTTCTTAACTAGGAGCACTATTTCAAGCTCATTTCTCCAGCCACTCCCCAGTCCCAGTGTTGCACTATGCCCCACTACTTCCCCATCTCCCCAGGGCAAGACTATCCCTAAATGCTTGCAACTTCTCTCAGGTTGTGTTGGAAGAGAATCCTTGCCAAAATGTTCCAAATTTCCTCATGCATTTTCAGTGTTTCTCTAGGCCCCCTCCTCAAGTTTGACCCCTTTTTGTTTCACCTCTGGTTCTCATCTTGGTCCTCACTGCACTGGCACCAGAAGCTGAGAGCTTTCTGCTATCTCTAGCTCTATAGAATAAATATATACCTTTTCGATTTCACTTCATTCTTCCTCTTTCATCTAATTCAAAATGGAATTCCCCAATCCTTATAATCTCTTTAAGCCCAATGTAAACTCATCTCCTGTACCTTTCTTAACTCAATTCCCACTATTTTTCCTTTTGTTCTTTATGCTCCAAGTACTTGGACTTCCTTATCATTCCTTGGAAATACTTAGGGGCCTCTGACTTCAGGGTCTTTCACATACTCATTTCTGTTTCTGGTATTCGCATATATCAGATATCAACATTGTTTGCTGCCTCACTTTTATTTAGGCCTCTGCCCAAGTGTTATCTTGTCATAGATCTCTTTCCTCTCCACCTTAAGTAAAATGGCAACCCCATGTCTACCTCTTTATTCCCTTATCCTTCTTTGTTTTATTAATAGCACCTTCCATATTAATATTATATATTTACTTGTATATGCATTTTTATTTTCAGTATCTCATCTCTCTACTAGAATATAAACTCTATGAAAGCAAGGATTTTGTTTTATTGATTGCTATATCCCCAGTACCTAGAACAGTATCTAGTACATAGTAATATATGTGTGTGTGTGTATAGATATATACACATATACATATACATATATATATATACTATATATATGCACACATACACACTAATTCAACACACATGAATATATTGAATGAGTAGATGAATGTTGGATGATATTCAGCAAGATAAACTGATTTACTGAAAGGAAAAATATATGGAATATATTTTCAAAAATACCATTTCTAACTCAGAGGTTACTTATATTTCAGATATTAACATTAGATTTTTTTTATTATTATACCTTTTTGAATTCTAGAAATTTTTTCTGAAGAATTATTTTAAAGGTATTTGGAAATTTAGTCAATGTAACAATCAATGCAGTGGGAAAAAATACCAGAAAAATCCATCATGTGTATAAATAAAACACCTGCTCAGTTCATTTAATTTTTCAATTTCTAGTCAGTTATTTCAGAAGAGGTTCTGAGATAATGTATGTGGGGGAAAAAAAAAACTAGACCCATTTTAGAAGTGTTTTATATTCTAAAAAATAGTTCAATGCAATTTATCCTTTAATTATTGGATAACAATTATATTTTAGGCAATGCCCTAGGGTTTGGTAATATAAAACTTAATAAGCCATGTGTGTATTCTATGAAGAATTCTTTATAAAAATAGTGATTTATGTTTATTGAGTTTTACATTTTATAAGACCCTCTTATGCATAATCCTTATTTGAGTCTCACAGCTGTTTCTGAAGTGGGTTATAATCCCCATTTTTTAGATTTTATTGGTTAAGAGATCTGTGCAAGGCCTTACAGCTAGTAAATAATGGAACCAAAACTGAAATTTAGGTTTTTGATGTGCCAAACCTAGGACCCTTTCCATCTTCCTCATCATTTATTTTTTTAGAGTTTCATGTTTTAAATTATAGTTTCATATACACTGCCTAATTTAACATTAAAACATTCCTGTGGGAACATTTTAAAAACAAAGAAACTCATTTTATAAAATCCCACTGACTTGATCATAGTTATATAATGGGTAGTGACATAGTCAATTCTTGAATTCTTGTTTTTAACTCAAAGATTCATATTTTTTTACTTTGTCCATTTGACCAAAAATAGAAAGTTTAGATGTATAGTTACTGTCAGATTGACAGCCAATCAATAATAAATCAGAAGGAAAAAGAAAACATTGAATTTTAGAGTAAAAATTAAGAAATTTACTTGAGGGGAAAAAAAACCCAAACGTTAATTAAGATGTAAGACATATAACTACAGTTGTTAAACCTCAAAGTGTGTATTTATACCCTGTAAGTTATTAATTCATTTATTCACTAATTGACTTCACATATTTAAGATCTAAGGCAGTTTATAGAGTTACATAAAATTAAACAACATCACACAATTTAAAAGTGGGCATGAAAGAAGAAAGATAAATAAAATGAGGACCTAAAGCTGAACCATAAATCATGTCAAAACTGCATTGGGTGTACCACAATATTGCTGTAACTCAAAAGGGAAGTGTCATGTGTTCCACAATTCACTTTGTTTAAAATGTAAAAACAAACCAATAACTTAAAAGAAGCAAAGATTTTTTTTTTTTTTTGTATTAAGACCACAAAGAGATTTTTCCTGAGGGTCTTCATAAATTAGCGTTGTATAAGACAATGAACATTTTCAACAGTATTCTTACAGTTCCATGGGGTGGTTTCACACAGTGTTCCTCAGTATAAACTGAACACATCACACCACAGCACAATTCAGTGAAAGAAATTAACTGGTGTTCATTGGGCTACGTCTCCAAAACATAAAAACCATGAAACTGAAGCAAGGAGTTTGTCAATAGAGGAGTTGAAATGCTAAGTAAAGACATAGGAGCCTCTCTTTACTGTTGGGCTCTTCATTCTGGTATGGATTCTAAAGGAATTTGAGGAGATCATGTATGTGGTTTCTCATAGGCAATGCCTTCCAAATATTTCTGCTGAAATACTTCCAATGGTATGTATAGATATGAGTGAATAAGTTTGTGGAAAAAGGATAAAATGGAAGAAAAAAGCAGTATGATGTTTAGGGATTAAAATGAAACCTGGTTTTTAGTTTTCAAAGTCACTTATGAAAATCTATGTTTGTCGTATTATTATAAGGATGCATGTTTCCCTAATCCCTAGTCAAAATGATGCTCCTGGGAGATGTGGCTTGTTTATAAAGTGACTTTGATTAGTTCCCACCATTGGACTATGTCCTCTTAGGTATAAGAGCACTTCAGTTTGATAAGCATACAGGTGAGAGTATTGAGGCAGTTTATATCTCATTGTTCTCTTTCAAAATTTTTTAAAAGTTTTATTTAAATTGTGAAATATTATAAACAAGGTAATTTAAAATATTAACATAATGAACACTCATGCACTTATCAAATTTTAAACATAATAATTTGCTTTTTTTGCTTTGTCCTTTCAAAAAATTACAGCTAAAACTGACCCTTTGCAGTCCTTGCAGATGATGTTCCCTTCCCCTGCTTGAGTAACCGCTCTTCTGAAAATGGTTTGTATCCTTCCTAAAAACGTTTTTCCCCCTTTTCCCCTTTGGTTAGATATGTATGTATCTATGAAAATACAGACTGTTGTTTGTGGGTTTTTTATACATGGAATCATACAACACGCATCATTTTGTAAATTCTTAATTCAATAATATGTTCTCAAAATAAGTCCATTTTGACACATGTAGATCTGTTTCATTAATTTTAAAGCTTTCCAGTGTTCTATTTAGAAATGTACTACCATTTATATATCATTATTCCACTGATGGATACGAACTTGATTTCCATTCTTTTCTATTACCAAAAAAATGCTGAAATGAACATTATTGTTTAAGTCTCCTTGTATATGTTTGGATTTATTTCTAATACTTATCCTAGCAGTGAAATTAATAGATCCAATGTGTGTGTGTGTGTGTATGTGTGTGTATACGTATATGTATCTTCAACTTTATGAGATATTGCCAAATTGCTTTTCAAATTTGTACTCACCTTCACTGTATACTAGATCCTCTTTCCCACATTCTCACTTAATATTTCAAACAGTTTTTGTCAATATTTAGGGGGTGAAATGTTATTTTATTTTGAATTTGCATTTCCCTGATTTTAGTGGGGGGAGTTGAGTATCTGTTCATGTGGTTTTTGGGCAGTGGGGTTACCCAATCAATGAATGTTCATATTTTTTGCTCATTTTTCTATTGGGTCATTGCTATTGTATTATTATCTCTTGTATTTTATATAGGATAGATCCTTTTCCCTGTTTGTTATATATGATCCAGTTATCATCTTTCTCCAAAAATGTGTCTTAAATTAAAACAATGTGTCTTTTGCTTAGCTTATGGAATTTGTTGTAATAGCAAAATTTTAAACTTTAATGTAGTCAACTTACCATTTTCCCCCTTTATACTTATAATTTAAGACATACTCCTCATTCCAGAGGTCATGAACATATTCTTCAAAATTTTCTCTAAAAAGTTTTAAAGTTTTATCCTTTATATTTACATTCTTTAGTTGCCTGGAATTGATTTTGTGTATAGTGTATGGAGGAATCTAATTTCCTTATTCTACTTCGTTTTCCTATCCCTTGAAGAAATAAGGAATTACTTTCCATATAGCTAGCAGAGTGACTCAGCACTTTTTAAATTAAATAGTCTGTCCTTTTCTTATAAAAATGGGAATATTTAGTTGCATACAATGTTGTCCTTTTTGAGTAGGAACATTTTTGTCCATTGTCCAGGAAGCCGCTCTTCTTCCCCCTTTCCCCTTCTTCACCTCCAAAATTGTCATAGCTATTTTTTGGCTCTTTACTGTTAGATATAAATCTTAGAATCCATTTTTTTCGAGTTTCATGAAATAAATAGTCTTTTGGTTCTTTGGATTTTTATTACAATTGGAGTGAATTCATAGATTAACTTGGAAGAGAATTTGGCATGGCAGGGGCATGATATCCTCTCTGCATATTTTATTTTATTGTCGGTGTGTAGAAATGATGGTGTTTTGGGTCTGGTAATTGTTTAGTGACTAAAATCATATTAATGTAAATAGTTTATAGATTCCATTGGATTTCTACTTTAAACATCTATTATTTCATCTGTAATTAATAAGAGTTTTCAGATTTATATCTCATTTTGCTTTTTTGTTTTATTTCATTGGATAGTATTATTTCCAATATCTTGTTGAAAGCACTGGTGATAAGAGAAATCTTGCTCCTGACTTTAAAGGGAAATTCTTACAGCTTTTTCCATTAATTCTAATGTTTCATGTAAGTTTTTGGCAAAATTATCTTATGTTAAGTTTCCTTGTATTTCTACTTTATTGTATTTTTTTTAAATTTTTATTTTAAAGTCATAAATTTCTCTCAGTTTTCCTTGAATGCTTTTTCAGTCTTTACAAAATGATCATAGTATGTTCTGCTCTAACTGATAAAATGGTGAATTGTAAGCATTTTATCCTGATATTGAGTCTTCCTGATGTTCCTGGAATAGATAACTCTAATTTGTGACAATTTTTAATTAATAAAAACTGCTAGACTTTATTTTATAATATTTTAAGTTTCAACATCTATATTCTTAGAGATTGCCCTTTTACTTTTCTTGTTTTGTCCTTATCTGGTTTTGGAATCACAGTTATCCTATGTCTTACAATGAGTTGCATAGTGTTTCCTGTTTTTAGTTCTCTTAAACATATTTTGTAAGATAGGGATTATCTGTTTTTTGAAGGTTTTGCAGACTCCTTTTTAAAATGGTCTCTGGTTCATGTATTTTTTTGTGGGAATTGATTTTTTTTTTTTAATTGAGATTGTTCACATACCATACAATTATCCAAAGATCCAAAGTGTACAATCAATTTCCCCTGGTGCCACCATACAGCTGTGCATCCATCACCACAATTAATTTTTTTTTTTTTTACAATTTTTAGAACATTTTCATTACTCCAGAAAAGAAATAAAGACAAAAAAAGGAAACTCAAATCCTTCTACCACCCCACCTCCATTTTTGATTCATAGTTTTGGCATAGTACATTTGTTACTGTTGATGACAGAACGTTGAAATACTACTAACTGTAGTACATAGTTTGCAATAGGTATATACTTTTTTTCACTCTATACCTCTCTATTATTAGTTTCTAGTTATGGTGTCATATGTTTGTTCTAGTTCATAAGAGAGACTTCAAATATTTGTGGAGTTAATCACAGACATTGTCCACCACAAGATTCACTGTTTTACACATTCCCATCTTTTAACCTCCAACTTTCCTTCTGGTGACATACGTGACTCTGAGCTTACCCTTTCCACCACATTCACACACCATTCAGCACTGTTAGTTATTCTCACAACGTGCTAACATCACCTCTGTCCATTTCCAAATGTTTAAGTTCACCCTAGTTGAACATTCTGCTCATAATAAAGCAACCACTCCCCATTCTTTAGCCTTGTTCTATATCCTAGAAACTTATATTTCATGAATATGAGTTTACATATTATAATTAGTTCATATCAGTGAGACCATGCAATATTTGTCCTTATGTGTCTGTCTTATTTCATGCAATATAGTCCCCTCAAGATTTCTTCATCAACCCATTTTTTTCTTAAGCTGGTTTTGTTCACACACCATACATTCCGTCCTAAGTAAACAATCTGTTCCCTGTCTGGTCACATATTTATGTATTCATCACCATTGCCTCTATCTACATAAGGACATCTCCATTTCTTCCACAAAGAAGGAGGAAGAATCAAAGAAGGTAAAGGGACAAAAGAAAAATAAAAAAGAAAGGGAGAAAAAGAAAAAGAAAAACATGACAGCTAGAAAGCAACAAAAGGAAATATAGCATTAACTAAAGTAGAATAAAGAGTCAGACAATATCACGAATGCCAGGAGTCCCATACCCTTCCCTGGTGCCCCCTCCCCCATATGCATTTAGCTTTGGTATATTGCCTTTGTTATATTAAAGAAAGCATAATACAATATTTCTGTTAATTATAGTCTCTAGTTTGCATTGATTGTATTTCCTTCCAATCCCACCCTATTTTTAAAACCTTGCAATGTTGACATTCATTTGTTCTACCTCATGTAAAAACATATTTGTACCTTTTATTACAATTGTTGAGCACCCTAGGTTTCACTGAATTATATAGTCCCAGTCTTTATCTTTCATCTTTTGTTCTGGTGTCCCACATGGTCCTAACCTTCCTCTTTCAGCCATGCTAACAGTCATCTTTGTTCAGTGTACTTACATTGCTGCGCTACTATATCCCAAAATTATTTTCCAAACCTCTCACTCCTGTCTTTTCCTTTCTGTCTGCAGTACTTCTTTTAGTGTGTCCTGTAGAGCAGGTATCTTTTCACACACTCTGTCAGTCTGTTTGTCAGAGAATATTTTAAACTCTCCCTCATATTTGAAGGACATTTTTGCCGGATATAAGATTCTTGGTTGGTGGTTTTTCTCTTCCAGTATCTTAAATATATCACCCCACTTCCTTCTTGCCTCCATGGTTTCTACTGAGAAATCCGTACATAGTCTTATCAAGCTTCCTTTGTATGTGATGGGTCGCTTTTCTCTTGCTGCTTTGAGGATTCTCTCTTTATCTTTGATGTTTGATAATCTGATTATTAAGTGTCTTGGCATAGGCCTATTCAGATCTATTCCATTTGGGGTATGCTATGCTTCTTGGATGCATAATTTTATGTCTTTCATAAGAGATGGGAAATTTTCATTGATTATTTCCTCTATTATTGCTTCTGCCCCTTTTCCCATCTCTTCTCCTTCTGGGACACCCATGACATGTACATTGTTGTGTTTCATGTTGTCATTCAATTCCCAGAGACATTGCTCATATTTTTCCATTCTTTTCTCTATCTGTTCTCTTGTGTGTAGGCTTTCAGGTGTCTTGTTCTCCAGTTCCTGAGTGTTTTCTTCTGCCTCTTGAGATCTGCTGTTGTATGTCTCCACTGTGTCTTTTGTCTCTCATGCTGTGCCTTTCATTTCCATAGATTCTTTCAGTTGGTTTTTTGAAGTTTCGATTTCTACCTTATGTATGCCCAGTGTTTTCTTTATATACTTCATCTCTTTTGCCATATCTTCCCTAAACTTTTTGAATTGATTTAGCATTAGTTGTTTCAATTCCTGTATCTCAGTTGAAGTGAAGTTTGTTCCTTTGACTGGGCCATAGCTTCATTTTTCTTAGTGTATGTTGTAGTTTTCTGTTTTCTAGGCATCTGGTTTCCTTGGTTACCCCCATCAGGCTTTCCCAGACCAGAATGGGCTCAGGTCTTGGACAGAGGCAATAGTATCCAGTTTCCCTGAGGGTGTCTTAGAAGATTGATACAACCTGTGAGGCCTCAAGTCACTGTGCTTTTCTGCCCAGCAGGTAGCACCTGTCAGCCTGTAGCTCCAGGCTGGTGTGAAGAGGTGTGGCCTGTGCTTATTTTCCCCCAGGCTCTGGGGTCTTGTTCTGAATGGAGGGTGGATAGTAGAGCTGGGCCCCACCTTTTTCCACTTAGGGAAGATACACCCCCATGGGGAGATATCATTTGCATTTGAATAGTCTGACTCTGCCATCTCCACCTTTGTCTGAGTCAGATTGCTGGGAACTGAAAATGGCTGAGGCTTTCTCCTCTGAGCAGAAAAAGAGGGGGGAAGCTCCCCTTCAGGGCCAGTCCATGACCACCCTCAATTTTACCCATCAGCCAGAGATAGCAGCTGGTCCTCTGGGCTCCCCCTCCCTCCCAGAGAGGTCCTCTGGCTCTCCAAGGTAGGTCATCACCAAAAGTCTCTGTCTGCTTGTTGGGGACACATAGCTTGTATTGAGCAGTCCATATTTGTTAATTAAAACCTCAGTTGGAGCTGGGCTGAGCTATATTCACTTTCTCGGAGAGTGCTGCTCTCTACCACAGCGAGGCTTTGCAGTTTGGGCCATGGAGGGAGGGGGCTCTCAACTTGGATCTGCAGTTTTTACTTACAGATTTTATGCTGCAATCTCATGCATTCCTCCCAATTCAGGTTGGTGTATGATGAGTGGACAGTCATATTTGTCCCCCTGCAGTTATTCCAAATTGTTTACTAGTTGTTCATGGTTGTTTATCAGTTGTTGCAGGGAGACTAACTGGCTTCCACTCCTCTCTATACCACCATCATCTTCAGCCCTGGGAATTGATTTTTGATTAACGATATAATTTTTTAAATTAAACTTAACTCTTTAGTCAATTTTAATCATGTGTATCTTTCTAGAAAAGTAAATGTTTCTTTGAAATATAAAAATATCATTTATTTCTTTATGCTATTTGGTTTTTAAAGTCTACTCTTCTAGTGGTTATTCTGTCTTTTTAAATTTTCTAACACTTTAATTTGTTCTCTCAGTTTTGTAATGGTTTTTGTATTAGGTTTTCTAATGTACCAACTTTCATTTAAAATTTCTATACTTTTTTCTATTTCATTAACTTCCACTATCTTAATTATCCCCTGCCTATTTCTTTCATTTTACTCTATACTTTTGCTGATTTCTGAGTTCTATGCTTAACTTAATCATTTTGAATTATCCATTTTTTAACACATCTGTTTCAGGCTATAAAATTTACCTTTAAATTCTGCACTAGATTCAGTCCACACTTTAAATAAAAAGTAATTATTTCCTTGCCATTCAATTCTAAATATTTCATATTTTCCTCTTTACTCTTTAACCAATGCAGTGCTTTAGTCTTTATCCTGTGACTTGTTTAGAGATGTATTTTTAAACTATGAGTTATTTAAGAATGAATTTCTAGCTTCCAAACATATACTGTACTGTGTTTTTATTATTAGATTCTTATTTCAGTTTAGTCAGACAACACAATCTGAGCGATAGTGATTTTTTGAAATTTGTTGAGATTTCTTTGTAACCATGACCTAATCTAGATTAATTTCTGTAAAAGTTTCTATCTGTATTTAAAAAGAAAGTATGTTTTATATTTTGGGGAATACTGTGTCCTAAATATGTCTAATCAATGGAGTTATTTAAACCTGTTGTTCAAATTTTTTATATCCTTTTATTTTTCTCATCTATTTTTGCCAGTTTCTGAAAGAAGAATGCTAATATACTCCATTTTATCTGAAGTTTGGTCAGTTTTTTTAAACTTGAAATTCTATAAGATAGTTCTTTTATCTATTTCAAAGTTATGTTGTTAGCTATTTTTAGTTCAATTATAATATCTTATTGGTTGTATATTTTAATATTAAGTAAGTTCCCTTTTTATTGCTATTAGTGCTATTTTCTCTTAATTTCTTTTATTAGCAATTTGATATTGCTATGCCAGATTTGTTTTGTGTAATATTTGTTTTAATTGCTAACAGTCAAACTCATCCCTAGGAAATGGGCACATTCTCATATTTATCTACCCACTAACTGGGGTCCTAATCCAAACTGAATATACCACCCAGAACCAACATTGCCAACCACATGATTTCAAATACTGTCTGTGCCTGAAAACTCCTGCTCTCGTGATCCCATTCCTGGACGAGAATTTTAGATTGTCTCATTCAGAGTCTGGTTCTACATTTGGATTTGTTTCTAACTTGGTCCTAGATTCTTCTTGTCTTCCATGGCTGACTATGGAGGTTCCTGTACCAGATACCTGCTTTCTCTCAACTGGAGTGGATTCCTAAGGGTTTAAAGAATAATATATGAGAATCCACAGACTGGTTGCATGGTGTGTAAGGAGAAACTTCTCTGGATAATTTGAAAATAAGATTATGCACAGAAAGTTAAATTGTAAATTTTTTACAAAAATAGATCAAAGTTGGTGTTCCAACACAGCTTAGTCCTAAGAGAACACACCAGGCACGGAAGTGGACATGGGTTTAACTGGGACTTACTGACCAGAGATGATGGTCTCATGGTTGCAGCTGGCCATGGAAAGTGAACTCTGAGAAAAAGAGGGAGGAGTGTCAAGGCTGGGGTTGGGGATGGGGTGGGGTGGGGAATGGGGGAGCAGATTATAAAGATTTGTGACAATGGGTTTTCTCTTGAGATTTGGTTACTACAAGGTCTTGCAAGAGTTGGTTACTAACAGTGATTAGGGGAGGGAAGTTTTGATGTTTTCCTGCTGAGGGGGTGGGAGTGGGGGGTGCTTTTTCCTGGTCATGTAGGCAGGTGCATGTATCTCATAATGGAGGAGGGGGTGGGGCTTGGGCCCTGGGTCCTCACAGTTGGAAAATGTTAAGTTGTTTGAAGAATACACCATGGCACAGTTTTTCTCTGTTCTGATTGAAGATATTGAAGAAAGAATTTGTCGAATAATAAGGGAATAGTGGGTCAGGAGTTAAAGAAAGAAAGTCACAGAGATAAGCTTTGGGTGTGCCCATGAAACTTGCCTAAGGGAAAGAGCCTTTCTTAGTGAATCAGCTTTTGAACTGTTTGGTTCCGTTTGCCTAGTCATGGTTTCTGTGAAAAAGACTTCAGTGAGTTGTAGCCAGCAGCTTTCAAATATTCCAGCTCTAACAGAAAGACCATCTCAAATGTTGTTAGCCTAACTAAATCTTGTTCTAATTCCATGCTCTTCGAGAACGCTCTGGATTGTTATTATAGGTCTGACTTTAGAGAGAAAATTGGCTTTTTATCTGGACACGAGTATTCTGATTGCTAAACTAAATATATTTCTCACGGTAAATTAATAACGTCATATTCTGATTATGATAGTATTTCCCATGAATTCTCCTTTAAAGCAATATTGTATATTGTTAAAAAAATGGAGAGTCTTTTGATTTGAAACATATAGAATCATTTCTTAAACAGTTGTATAGTTTAACAAGTATGCCATTGATTTAGGTTGTTTACACAAACAATGTTACAAGCATCTCTTACATACTTTGTTAACATATGCAATGATGCCAGTAAGAAAAATTAAGAAGGTGCTTCCTTTGTTTCTTAATTTCAGAGAAAGAATGCATCTGTCATGCCCACATGAGTATTCTGGGCCATAGGATGGTGTCATGCTTTGGGGTTTATATAAAACTACACACACGTACACACTAATACACAATACATTACACTGGAGTTCATATAACAGTTCCATGCACTTGTTTAACTTGAATCTTCCCTGGAGAGATGGAGTTACTCCTGGACCCTGACAAAATCACATATATGAGCCCGCTAGGCTAAGCAGCAGGGCCTTGATTAAGGAAAATTGTAAAAGACAATGTATTTGACCCTGAGGCTTCCTGTGAGTTCTTTCCAAGGTGATATTCTGACATTGCTGTATGCTTTTAAATGTTTACTATCCTTGCCTTTAGTTAAGTAGCTGACAGAAAAATTTGGAAAACTGCCTAATCTTCACCACCATAAATTACTCCCAACACCCAAAATCCAGCAAGGCCTCCTGACTTTCTGTCTAACCCAGAACCAAAGAATTAGTCACATAACTCCCTGATAACTGATTGTGATTGGTTCCTGGCTATAATTCTCATTTACATAGTCTACTGAAATCTGCCTGATATACAAGCACTGTGGTTGAATTTACTGTTTACCACTTTTCTGAGTACCTCTATTTCCCTTCAACCTACCTGATAACAGTGGAGGGTAACCGTTTTCATATACTATAGTTCTATTCTTCTTGCCACAGTTGATTGGTCCAAATTAGGTATCTTACCCAAGCTAGCCAATCAGAGTTTTTTCCTGAAAATATGGACTTGTAACTAATACATTTAACTTTACTCTGACTGGTCTTTTGTAAGAATTTGCAAGAGTTTTTATAGCGGCTTAGGAAGCCCAGAGAGTTGGTCTAGACTGTGAGAGTAGAATAAACACAGGGATAAAGAGAGATGTGGGAAAGGAGAAACTAGAAGAGACTTCCCAAATTATGTATGAACCTCAGGTCCTTGGTTTCAGTGTATTTCTTCCTGAAGCTCAGCTGCATCCTTGTTCTTGAGTTCCTTTATCCTTATATTACATTTCAACCTTTTCTTCATAAAGCTAACTGACAAGGTTTTCTATTAGGACTATACTGGGAATCAAATGTTCCATTCTACCCTTTTCCTATTATTTCCTCTTGAATGCAAGCTATGCCTCTGAGTCAAAATTTTCCTCCAAGGTCTTCCAACCCACATACCAGAGAATCAAATTAAAGGTGGTTTATCAAATGTGAAATTCCACATACAATTCATGATGCTTTTACTTCACAAAATTAAAGTTTCATCTTCACTGAAAATTAATTTCCACATAAAATATTTCTATGTGTTTCATACTCATGAATTTTTCTTTTGAGTAACAACTACACGATGGTTCAGTTACTTGGAACATTACACACACACACACATACATACATATATAATTTTTTCCTCTGGTCTAGACTTTCAACCAATTTTGTATGAATTTTAATGCTCACAGCAAAAACTGAGGCTTTTTTCCACTTAAGAATTTAAATTCTTACCTTTTAAAATATCCCAATAGAATTTTGCAGAATGAAAAGTGTTCTTTTATAAAAGGAAAAAAAAAAGTTCTCTTTTTCTTTCATTTTCATCTGTACTATAAATGTCTATTTAGTTCCCATGGAAATGCAAACTCAAGTTTAGAATATCTGTGTGCATGTGTTTGTATATATATATAAGAAAAAACCTCTGTGAGAAAAACCCCCAGTCACATAGGCAAATATCCTGATTATGACATGAAATCAAATGAGTTTGGCAAGAAGACCCTATTATACTTTATGTAGCACCGTTAAAGGCCTGTGATGTTGTAGTTGATGCTGTTTAACTGGATGTTCCCAGACAACATGTGGTTTATTTGAATTATTTTGATGTACTTTCTGAATTTTTAATTCTGTGACAAATTATATATGATTTCCTTCATTGGAGCTATCGGAAACAATAACATAAGGTAGAACAAATGAAGAGCCAAGCTGATGCCTGCTTTAGTCTCTGCATAGACAAGCCAAGCCATGGAAGTTACTTGGATCCAGACCTCTAGCATCAGGGTGGCGTTCCACCTCTAAGGGTTTCATTGTGATTGTTCTACAATCTTCAAAAGTTCCAAGGATTTCACTGCTACAGAATCCTGGCCTGGTTTCCCAACAGCATTCTTCATACTTAAGGAGACTTCCAAGATGAAAATCTGTTATTTCTTTGACTTCTTTCAGGGACAAGTAGAATAGTCAAAATTCTGATATTAAACCCCAGTCAGGGTAGAAGGGCAATTCATACTATCAAGTTAAACACTCTGCATTCATTGACAAGAATGTCTTTGATGCAGACTGGGATGCAACATAGTATCTTGGTTTTGTCTGACAGTACTCACATTCATGAAAATTCAGAGCTAAGTTGATTAAAAGTTCCAAGCCAGAAAACATTGCCAAGATTAATGCACTCGGTCTTGATGCCTTTGTTTTCTTTGCAGCCAATGAGGGGAAGGGAAGGGGAAAGGACAGAATACTGCCTCTTTAAAATTAAAAAAAAAAAATTGCTAGAGCAATTGTAGGTTTACATAAATATCATGCAGAAAGTACAGTTTACATATACCCCCTCTCTCACACACACAGATATTCCTATCATTAGCATTCTTCCATTAGTGTTACAATTCCATTTGTTACAATTCACAAAACAGTATTATTATAATGATGCTGTTAACTTTGGTGCAGTATTTATACTAGAGTTCTATGCCATTTGGATGTTTTATGTCCCCCAAAACTCCATGTTCTTTAATGCAGTCTTGAAGGGGCAGACATTTTAGTGTTGATTAGGTTGGAACCTATTGGTTCAGTGTCTACATGGAGATGTGACCCACCCAACTGTAGGTGATAACTCTGATTAGATAATTTCCATGGAGGTGTGGCCCCACCCATTCAGCGTGGGCCTTGATTAGTTTACAAGAGCCCTATATAAGAATTCAGACAGAAGGAACTTGCTGCAGCTGAGATAGACATCTTGAAAACGGCCATTGGAAGCTAACATAACATTTTGCAGCCTAGAGAGGAATGTCCTGGGAGAAAGCCATTTTTGAACTCAGAACTCCAGAGTAGACACCAGCCACGTGCCTTCCCAGCTAACAGATGTTTTCCAGATGCTATTGGCCATCCTCCAGTGAAGGTACCCGATTGTTGATGCCTTACTTTGGACACTTTATGGCGTTAAGACTTTAACTGTGTAACCAAATAAACCCCCTTTATAAAAGCTAATCCATTTCTGGTATTTTGCATTCTGGCAGCATTAGTAAACTAGAACAGGCTCACTCATTGTATTGTGTGGTTCTGTGGGTTTGTGTGTGTTTAGTAACTTATACAGAACTTAAAATCTTCCTTCATTTCCTTTTTCTGAATATAAAATTCAGCAGTGTTAATTACAGATGCAAAAAGTTGTGCCTCCATTCCCATCATCCAAACTGCCAAAACTTTTTCTTCATTCCAAAAGAAACGCCATACCAATTTAACATTAACTCCCCACCCCTTCACCCACTCAATCCTTGGTAACCTGTATTACAGTTTCTGACTTTATGAAGATGCATATTCTGCTTATTTCATGTAAGTGAGAATATACAGTATCTGTCCCTTTGTGTCTGACTTATTTCACTTAACATGACGTCTTCAAGGTTCGTCCATGTTGTAACATACCTCAGTACTTCTTTCCTTTTTGTGACTGACTCATCTTCCATTGTACCTATATACCACATTTTGCTTATCTTTTCATCTTTTGATAGACACTTGGGTTGCTTCCATCTTTTGGCAGTTGTGAATAATGCCACTATTAACATTGGTGTGCAAATGTCTGAGTCCCTGCTTTCAATTCTTTGGTTACATACCTAGAAGTTGGGATTGCTGAGTCATATGGTGTGCCAGTTTGGATGTATCATGTCCCCCAAAATGCCATGTTTTTTAATGCAGTCTTGAGGGGGCAGATGTATTAGTGTTGATTAGGTTGGAATCTTTGGATTTGGCTGTTTCCATGGAGATGTGACCCACCCAACTGTGGATAAAATCTTTGAGTAGATTATTTCCCTGGAGGTATGGCCCTGTCCATTCAGCGTGGGTCTTGATTAGTTTACCAGAGCCCTATAAAAGCTCAGACAGAAGGAGCTCAGAGCAGCTGAGAGTGACATTTTGGAGAACAGCTGAGAGGGACATTTTGGAGATGGCTGCTGAAAGCAGACTTTTATTGACACTTTGGAGATACTACCACAATGTTTGCTCCAGAGAAGCAAAGAGAGGACAAAATGCCCCAAGAGCAACATTTTGAAGAAAGCACAGGAGCTGAGAGAGGAACTGGAACACAACCTGGGATCAGCAGATGCCAGCCACATGCCTTCCCAGCTAACAGAGGTTTTCTGGATGCCATTGGCCTTCCTTTGATGAAGGTATACTCATGTTGATGTCTTAATTTGAACATTTTCATGGCCTTCAGACTGTAAATTTGTAACCAAATAACCTTCTTTATGCCAATCTATTTCTGGTATTTTGCGTAACGGCAGCATTAGCAAACCGGAACATATGGTGATTCTACCTTATGGCTACACCATTTTATATTCCCACTAACAATGTGTAAGTGTTCCTATTTCACTATATCCTCTCCAAAACTTGTTACTTTCTGGTTTTGTTTTGTTTTTTTTTTCTCAATCATAGCCATTCTAGTGAGTGTGAGAAGTTATCTCATTGAGGTTTTGATTACATTTCCCTGATAGCTAATGTCTTTGAGCACCTCTTTATATTCTTTTTTGGCCATTTATGTATCTTCTTTGGAGAAATGTCTATTCAAGTCTTTCCCCCATTTTTTAATTGGATTGTGTGTCTTTTTGTTGTTTTGACTTACAGAAGTTCTTTACATATCCTGGATATTAAACTCTTACCAGATATACTGTTTTCAAATATTTTCTCCCATTCTATAGGTTGTCTTTTTACTCTTTATAAGGTCCTTTGATGCACAAGTTTTAAAATTTTGATTAAGTCCCATTTTATCTATTTTGGTCATTGTTGCTTATATTTTTGGTGTAAAGGAAGTGGTTTCTTACACTGCCAAACACAAGGCACTGAACATATTTTCCTATGTTTTCTTCTAGGAATTTTACGGCTTTTATTCTTATATTTAGGTCTTTGATCCATTTGGAGTTAATTTTTCTATAGAGTGTAAGGTAAGGGTCCACCTTCATTCTTTTGCATATGGTTATCCAGGTCTCTCAGCACCACTTTTTGAAGAGACTATTCTTTCCCCACTGAGTAGACTTGGCATCTTTGTCAAAGAACAGTTGGTCAAATGCGTGAGGGTTTATTTCTGAGCTCTCGATTCCATTCCCTTGGTCTATTTGTCTGCCCTTGTGCTAGTATCACACTGTTTTGATTGCCGTAGCTTTGTAATAAGTTTTAAAATCAAGAAGTATGAGTCCTCCAACTTTGTTCTTCTTTTGCAAATTGGTTTTGACTATTTGGAACTGCTTATCCTTCCATATGAATTTGATGATTGGTTTTTTCATTTCTGCAAAGAAGTGTGTTGGAATGTGTATTGGAATTGCATGACTCCACATATCAATTTGACATCTTAACAATATTGAGTCTTCCAATATTGTTCAATATTATTCATGGAATGTCCTTCCATTTATTTAGGTCTTTAATGTCATTCAGAAATGTTTTGTAGTTTTCCATATACAAGTCCTTTACATCCTTGGTTAAATTTATTCTTGGATATTTGATACTTTTAGTTGCTATTGAAAATGGAATTTTTTCTTGATTTCCTCTTCAGATTGTTCATTATTAGTGTACAGAAACACCACTGATTGTCGCATGTTGATAATGTACCCCACCACTTTGCTGAATTTGCTTATTAGCTCTAGGAGCTTTGTTGAGGAATTTTCAGGATTCTCTATGTATAGGATCATGTCATCTGCAAACAGAAGGAGTTTCACTTCTTCCTTTCCCATTTGGATGCCTTTTATTTCTTTTTATTGTTTAATTGTTTTGGCTAGAACTTCTAGTACAATGTTGAGTAATAGTGGTGACAGTGGGCATCTTTGGCTTTTTCCTGATCTTAGGGGCAAAACTTTAAGTCTTTCACTATGTAATATAATGTTAACTGTGGATTTTTCATATATGCCTTCGTCATGTTAAGGCTGTTTCCTTCTATTCCTGGTTTTCTGAATGTTTGCACAAGAAAAGGGTGCTGAATTTTGTCAAATGCCTTTTGTATGTCAATTGAAATGACCATGTGGTTATTTTTTTCCTTTGTTCTATTAATGTGGTGTATTATTTTAATTGATTTTCTTATGTTGAACTGCTCTTGATACTGGAATAATACACACTGTATCATGGTGTATACTGCTTTTAATGTGCTGTTGGACTTGGTTTCTTAGTTGTTTGTTGAGGATTTCTGCATGTATATTCATAAGAGATATTAGTCCATAAATTTATTTTCTTATTGTATGTTTATTGGCTTTGGTATCTGCCTCCCTGAAATGTTTAAAGACCAAAAAGATAATTGCTGTAGTAACTTCCATTGCTTAAAATCATAATATTTCAAAGAATCATAAAAATCTTAGAGAGAGCAGGTCATCTAATTCAAACTCTTTTTAAAATAAGAGATACTTCTCAACTTCCCTAATTAATGCCAACCAACTTTGACTTTCCTACCTCTAAGATTAAAGAATTTAGCAAGTTAGAAAGCATCCTATGGTTGGCTTACTGAAGAAAGTTTCTCCTTAATGTGAGTCTGTTCTGTAGATTCAGGTATTTGCCACTTTCACCTGATTATTATCTCCAATTGTTACACCACCAAGGAACCTAATCATCCTAGGTGCTTAAAATCACTCAGACACTCTGTTTTTAAACAGAGAAAGGAAGAAAATTTTTGCCTTTGGTTAAGATGATCTTGTAAGTTCACACTTTGAGCACCAATGCACCCTTCTCCTGACCAGAGATCAATGATAGATAAACATTGATTAGTAAACATTTAAAAGACATTGCCTTACTCAAAGATCAACATCTCTAAGAAGCAATGCAGTAAATGTTGCTTTAACCATGAACCTGTTGGGTCTCGATAAATAATACGCTTCTGATAGTGCCTCTCCCAATGAAAAAAAAATTGTGCTCCCATGCAAGACAGGGACAGGAGTCAAGCTCACTGGGGAAAACTAGAGGCTACTACAGACTCTCCCACCTATACTGCCCCACCCTATGAAGATAAGTAAGAAAAAAATGACCAAAACCCTACTTATCCTTTAAGAGCCATTAAAACTATTCTGTGTCTTTTCATTCACTGCTTCCACAGAACTACCAACTCCTTTTAGATACCCCACTGTATCCCACACAGATGTCTAACAAAAAACCTACAACAAATTGCACTTACTGGTTAATATTAGCAGCCTTGACCAGATTATATAAGTTACTTGGTGGCAGACACGAGATCTTATTCAACTCTGTATAGACCCTAACCTACTTCCAGCAAGAAGGAGGTATCCAATTTATATTTGTTGGAGGAATGAAGGGATGAAGGAAGAACCCACTCCCTTCGCAAGACAGCAAATTCCTCTCTATGAGCAGAGACTTTCTCCCAGATGTTTACTCATCTTGGCTGGCTTAAACTCAGCAGTTCTTCCTGTCTCTATCATTTTAATCTTGACTTTTGGAGACCAAATCTTGAAAGGGTGAAATGTGGATTGGATTCAGAAAGTGGATGGATACTAGAAGTAAGGAGATATGCTTCATTATAGCTTATCTTATGACTATGCTTTATTGTTCGCAGTGGTGAAAGAATGACACAACGTGTAGTATAAAACCTTTACCACTGAAGCAATATTAATTGCTCTCTGTGAGCACACTGTCACTTATCTAGTTTTTACATAATGTTAAGCAGGTTTCTATGATAAAAATATATTGAGCTAAAACCGTGGATTAAGAAAGGTGTTTTAAATCCCACCTTATAATTTTTATTTAATGGGCCTAACTTCCTTGAAGTCTCAGGCTTTAAATTTGACTTCAGATATCATAAGTTATGGCTCTGAATCCTCTTGGAGGAGGTGCTTATGAACATTAACTGTACCTTAGGATGCACTGTGTTGGTACAAGAGTCATTTGAGCACAGAATTAGTGAGAGGTGAATGATGAATAATGGGCTCAGTGTGTGGAGTTTAAATATTCCAAAGAACAGACTCTGTATGGTGTTGTAAAATGTCTTGTAGCTTTATTTCTGCTTTTGAAATGTTACAGTGCTTGCTTATTGTCACAGCATGATCTTCAGCACAGTTGGGTAGTGCTTTTTTAAAGTAATGCAAATGCATGAATGTCAGCAATACCTTTAAATATCGGGGACTGCATCTTTAAGGAGTGCATTTGGCATTAAACAGCCTTTTCCAGCTAATGAATTTCTCAAGTTACAAGAATAATGGCCTTTTTAATCTTAGCCAGAGTAATTAAACAGACATTTGTTATTAATGATGTTGTTAATGGCAGAAGATATTGCGTTCTCACTTTAGATATTATATTGCTTGAGAATGATTATTTTGAATATCAGACATATGAGTGGATGACGGTTATAAAAGTATAACATCTCCTAAAAGCATTGTGAAGTACTAGTTATGTAAATAGAGAAAAAGCCCCCAATTTTTAATACACAAGAAAACAAAAAAATTCTCAACTGAGGCAGGACTAACTTATAGGGACAAAGAACATTTATTTGATCAATTCTACTCAACAACTGGTGTTTTTCTTCTTTTGAGAAAGACATATAGCAGCCCATAGCTTAAGCTCTTAGTTAACAGTCTGTTTCAAAATTGAAAGGCTTCTCTATGTTCATTTACCCTTCCTAACAGGTTCTTCAGTTCTGTTCAGAAATCCACCCATTCTCAGACTTCAGAAGGGCATCCTAATTAGTCAATTCATTCATTTGTTCAAGAAATATTTATTAAGTGTTAATTATGGCCAAGCAACATTCCATACACTGGGGATATAGTGAAAATAGAATAAAAAAAATAAACAAAGCAAAGCTAAAATACAAATAAACAAAAGCAAATATGCAAAAAGATGAAAATCCTCACTTGCTATGCATGGTATTAATGAATTAATCAAGGTGGAGCCAATCAGGCCTCAGCATCCCCCAGTGACCATCCTGGTCCAGCTCCAGTGGTAGGCATATGGTCCATGTTTCCCCAGCCAGACAAGTGAGCAGTGCTCTTATCTCTGCTTGGAAGAAAGATTTCTCTCTCTTCTACCAGAAATCAACAAAGCAACAACTAGGCCTGATCGCTACTGGCAGCCATCTTGTGTCTGTGGGGAAACCAGACTTAAGATGAATCAGAGGATGAGGACAACAGTGGGGATTTGTGTTACATGCTTTAAAATTATCTGAACAGATAGAAATAGTTTTATTAAAATTAACACTTGTGTGGTATACATGGATGCTTGTGTCCTTTGTTCATTATTGGCTTGATCCTAATGTGATTAAAGGCAAATAAAGGATGCTTTGGGAATTTGGATTTGAGGGTAAAGGGCATATTTATGTCTGTCATATTGAGAGACCTAAAAGAATCAGCTAGCATATACTGGCAGAGCCTTGGGATTGGATTTTGAGAGTGTTTAATAAAGGAGACTGGGCATAAGATCGGAAAAGCAAGAATTCATTAACTTAAGGGCATTCTCTCTGTGCATGGGATTTAACATCCTGTCAAGGACCCCAGGGGAAGGGAAAATCCTTTTCTAGAGTGGCTCTTTGAAGCATGGAGATGGCGATGGTCCATGAGGGGTAAAATGAAATGCCTGATTTGCTGTTGCAGAAGGTGGAGGAAGGGATTGAAAAGCTCAGGGGAGTGGGCATAATAAAATGTATATATTATGTGAGGTCAAAAGACCCACCAGGGAAAAGTGTTACAGAAACTACCCAAAAGATGCACCATTCACCAAGGCCATCGGGAATTTACTGGTGAGAGGAGCACCAGAGTCAATGGGAAGTTGAGTGGTTGTTTTCCTCTACAGGCCAGTGCTAATGGTAGAAGAGGCAGTCACAAAGCTGGGATCTTAATGGGCCCATGGTAATGACGGGGTCTCTAAACCAGTGAAGCTGAAGTGGCAGTGCTTAACATCTAAAAGCCAGAGGGTCACCATCATTCTAAGAAACATCAAGGCTGGAGGGATAACTGAAGGGAATTGATACACAAAAAAGTTTGATGGTTAATAGAACATGGCATTCCTAGGTCAAGATACACAAGCAGCTCTCAGGAGTGCTACTTAATATATACAATTAAAAAGAACACAACAGGGGAGGAGCTAAGATGGCAGCATAGAGAAGTGTAGAATTTAGTGAGTCCCCTGGAGCAGCTAATGAACAACCAGGAACAATTAGTAAATAATCTGGAACAACTGCTGGGGCACAACTGTGACTATCCACCCATTGTACAGCAACCTGGATTGGGTGGAAAGGCAGCATAAAATCTGTAAGTAAAAACTGAGGAACCACACTGGGATCCCCCTACCCCCATGGCAGGCTGAGCTGCAGGACCTCCCGGTGGGAGGAGCTAAATGCCTGTAAGAGGGAGATATAAAGGAGGGGTATGGGACTCTTGGCATTGGTGATGTTGTCTGACTCTTTTATTGTACTTTAGTTTGATTCTATCTTTCCTTTTGTTGCTTTTAGGTGTCATTTTTTTTTCTTTCTTTTTCTTTTCTTTGTCTCTCTATCTTATTTGACTCTTCCTCTTTCTTTGTAGAAGAGATGGAGATGTCCTTATATAGATAGTGGTGATGGTGGTGAATGCATAAATACGTGATCATACGGGGAGCCATTGATTGTTTATTTAGGACAGAATTTATGGTGGGAGAACAAAACCTTCTTAAAAAAAAGGCAGGATGATGAAGAAACCTTGAGGGCACTAAATTGAGTGAAATTAGTCAGACGCAAAAGGACAAATATTGTATAGTCTCACTGATATGAACTAATTATAATATGTAAACTCATGGACATGAAATATAAGTTACTAGGATACAGAATGAGGTTAAGAATGGGGAGCATTTGCTTATTATGGACAGAATGTTTAACTAGATCAAACTTAAGTGTTTGGAAATGGACAGACATGACAGTACCACTTTATCGTGAGAATAACTAGCAGTGCTGAATGGTGTGTGAATGTGGTGGAAAGGGGAAGCTTAGAGTCATGTATGTTACCAGAAGGAAAGCTGGAGGTTAAAATATGGGAATGCATAAAATAGTGAATCGTGTGGTGGACAATATCCATGATTAGCTGTACAAATATTAGAAATCTCTTTCATGAACTAGAACATATGTATGACACTGTAACTAGAAGTTAATAATAGAAGGTTATATAGGGAAAAATATACCTATTGCAAACTATGTAGTACTACAGTTAGTAGTATTTTAACATTCTTTCATCAACAGTAACAAATGTACTTTACCAATACCATGAGTCAGTAATGGGTGGGGGGTTGTTAGGGGTATGGGAAGATTTGAATTTTCTTTTTTGTTTTTATTTCTTTTCTGGAATAATGGATGCACAGCTGTATGATGGTACTGTGGGCAATTGATTGTGCACATTGGATGATTGTATGGTAAAAAGAACACAACAATGGATGAGCAGGTATCTGAGGGTGGTTGCCCCCAAGGAATCTACAAACTTGCCCAGTTTTGGAAACTGAATCAATTTTCAGACACAGAATCTGTTAACTGATGATATGGCTAGGTCCTCTAGAGAAAGTCTCTTGGCAACACTATGACAAATAAATACTGTAATGATTCCCTCATATTCCCCCAAAGACCAAAGGCTATTCACTTGTATGACCAGGCACTGAAGAAATGGGCACACCAGACATTTCATGGGCTGCTGACACAGGGTCTGAATTGACATTTATATCTGGTGATCTAAAACCATATCATGTCCTTATTAGAGTGGGGGTACATGGGCCAAATAATCAGTGGAGTCTTGAACAAAGTCCAGCTTAGAGTAGATCCATTGTTTTTTTTTTTGGATTCACAAGTTGTCATTTCCCTGATCCCCAAATGTAAAATTGGTATTTGGTATCGACATACTCAGCAACTGAATAAGCTCAACTGGATCTTTGGCTTGTGAGTAAGAGCTATTAGTGGGAAAGTCCACGTAAAGACTTTGGGACTGCCTCCTCCCCTGCCACGATAGTGAATCATAAACAATATTGTCACCCATAGGGTCTTAAGGATACATTGGTGGTGATGTCTTATCTCTACTTAATTCACCAGTCTGGTTCCTGCAGAAATTGAATAGATACTCTGAATGACCATAAACTACTCCAAGCTCCACCAGGTAATAGCCTTGATTGCAGCGGCTGTGCTGGATTTGGTGTCTTTATTAGAGTAGAGTAGGTCAATAAGTTCTCAAGATATGGTATTAGGCACTGAAATAGTGAGTGCATTCTTCTCTATTTCAATCCAAAAAGAGGATCAGAAATACTTTCATTCACATGAAATGTGTAATAATATACATTTAAAGCTTTGTCCTAGGTATATGTTAACTCTCCTACCCTGTGATATAATATAGTTAGAAGAAATCTGGACCTTCTGGATATCCCACAGAACATCACGTTGATCTATTATACTCATGATATACAGATTGGGGCAGGGATGAATTGTTCTATTGATCCACATTCGAGTTTGCTAGAGCTGCTATTATGCAAAATACCAGGACTGGATTGGCTTTAAAAAGGGGGTTTATTAGGTTACAAATTTACAGTTCTAAGCCTATGGAAATGTCAAAATTAAGGCATCAATAAGAGGATACCTTCACTGAAGAAAGGTCAATGGCATCTGGAGCACCTCTATCAGCTGGAATGGCATGTGGTGGATGTCTGCTGGTTCTTTGCTCCTAGGTTCTGGTCTCAAAATGGCTTTCTCCAAAATGTCTCCGGGCTTCTGTCTTTCTTAGCTTCCCTCTCTCAGCTCCTGTGCATTCTTGCTTGTTCTCCCAGGGCTTTTCTCTCTAAGCATCTGGGGGTTTTCTCTTAGCTTCTCTGGGGCAAACTCTGAGCTTCGTCTGTTAGCTTAGCATCTCCGAACATCTTTCTGTCTGCATCTCCAAGCATCTCCAAGTGTCTGTGTCAGCTCTTAGCTTCTCTCTAAAATGTCTCTCTCAGCTTTTCTGAGCTCCTTCTCTCTGTGAGCTCTCTCAAAGGACTCCAGTGACCTAATCACTAGATGGGTGAGGTCATACCTCCATGGAAATGAATGATCTACTTAAAAGGTCTCACCCTAATCAAAAGACTAATATATCTGCCCCCACAAGATTGCATGAAAGAACATAGTCTTTCCTGGGGTACATAACAGTTTCAAACTGGCACAATCTACTTGGGCACCTCTTGGCACACTCCTTTGTCTAATTGTGGCTGCTAATGGACAAGTGCATCAACCTCAGCTTGAGGAATATGTTGTCATCAGGGTCTCAGATGACCTCAGGAATGAGATTTTAGGTCACAAAATGAGGTAAGTAACCAAGGCCAGGAGATGGGACAGCTGAGGGCCAGGGAAACTTAAAATGGATTGTGAAGGAGGGGACAATGAGGAGTTGTGGCTCTGGGGCCAACTTCAACAATGGAGACTATAGTTTTTCCCATTAATCTCCCTCTTCAAAGATTTTTCTCAGAAAGAGAGGCCAACTGGGACCCTGTGAGAGTTAGTTGCTCTCCAAATGAATGGACACATGGATCCATGTAACACAGATCTCCCTTCAAAAAAGAATTTTCCAATCAGCTGCAAGGAGTGCAATTAGCTGATAGCCTCCAGCTGTAGCACCTTTGGGATTTTCTTCAGCATTTGAGCCAAGGCTACACATCCCAGGCAGCTCCCAGCCAATCACTAGGCATGGTGGGGACTCTAGAACTTGTGCCATTTCTGCTCAACACAGTGCTTTTCTACAGATAATCATTGCCTACAGCTCCCTGTCTGCCTGACTGAGGTTTTCTCAGAGCAAGGCTGTATCTGAAGCTCTTCATAGATAATCCCTTTCCTTCTCTCTGCTTTAACGGGTGTTAGAATAGCATTACAAGTCTTTCCCTGCCTCTTCCTGCTCCTTTCCCCTCTTTCACCTTCACAAGCATTACTTTTAAGAATCTCTCCTACATCTAACTCTGTCTTGGATCTCTTTCCTGGAAGATCTAACCAAACAGGAAAGGAGGGAATAACCAGTGATCCCTTTCTCAAGCAAGAAAAGAGAAAAGCCACCCACATAGCCATTTTGCTTCTTCCATTTTTCTGTGTGATTAGACATAGTAACACCAAACCACATGGTCATTCATTCAGTCTTAGCAGCAACATGTGTTAATTTTCTGCATTAGGAATTATGGTTTCATAGTCAACTATGAGGAATAAGAGAGCATGATGTTGACTTTATTTTATGTCTCTGCTCCATGCCGGGCCCATGGATTGTCTCTGTGGCCCCAGAAAAGTGCAAGTCAGGAAGCTATGGATCCAACAGTTCTGCTTGTGTGTAGAAGTGGCCCAATTCCTTGAGCAGTGGGCTGGTAGCTTACATTTTATCAGTTCAAAGAACAGTACTGCCTACATAGAAGGTAGCAATTACATGCCTGCTGAACTAAACTATATAAGGCGGTTTAGCCTAAAAGAGGAAATTGGCTTCCATATTTCAATAAATGACTCTGAGCTGTTGTCTAGCATTCTACACTTTCATTCTTGTCACAAATATGAATAAAGCCACAGAGTGATTCAGCATTCTCAATGAGCAGACTTCTTTCAAACTAGAGATTCAATGGAAAATTATTTTTCAGTGGAAGGGAAGCACTTTCTTATGCTTGGGGGCATCTCTCATAGTGACATGTGATAGTGTGCGATTCCTTTGGCTTTTAAATCTTCATTCTCCTGAGAAAAAAACATTTGTGCAATGCTTTAAGAAATCCACAAAGCTCTGGAGAATAGAGTTTACAGGCAGCTGAATTGTGTGCTTCTTTGAATCCATGGGTTCAAGCTCTCCTGCTTCTTGTGGTTTCTAGCTAACACCTTCCAAGCAGCACTGATTCGGACTGCATTTTCTCATCAGGAAACTAAGCCATCTTAGTTTCAGGGTCATTTGAATCACATGGTTAACCTGATTCTTTTTTTCATTTTCCAAAATATCACAAATAAGGTTTTTTGGTTTTTTTTTTTGGGAAAAAATCTGGCTTCAGTTGTTAATTTCCTCTGTTCTGTCAAGATTAGGCTAGTAGCTCTGAGTAATTCTGGCTCATTTTCTCAGGGGACTAGGCCTGAAATAATCCAGTGTTTATTTTTATACAAATTCTCACAGTACTATAACATTTCAGTGACTTCCTGGGATGTTTCTAGTTTTTCACAGGCCAAGAGGCCATTCTCAGAGGTAGCTTCTTCGTGTAAACCTAAAAATGGCACTTTCCCACATTATAGTTTATCAGGAAGTTTAAAGTTCAATAGTCCTCCTCTCTTTTCTTTCTCGTCAAAGGGAAAGGAAAAAATAAGGGGCAGTTCCAGCATTTCAGCTAAGTCCAGCATGGCCATTCTGTTGCAGTATTTTGGAACCTGGGAAAGAGGCAGGGTGACTGCAGTGTATCTTGGCTGAGAGATGGCTGGACTGGGAAACAGGGCTCGCTGACATTCCCTGTGTCACTCTCTGTGTGACCCTGACCTCTTCCCAGCATTCCTGACCCTACCTCTAAGTTGGGGAAAATGATGCTTGTCATGTAACCGTCACAGCATTCTCCCAAAATCATGAGATACTGTGATAAAAAAAAAAAAGGGAATCATGTTTGGGAGGCAGGCCCTAAATTCTCCACAGTTTGGTTTCACCCTGACTTCTGGATTTGGTCTACCTCCTCTAACTCATTCTCAAGAACCTTTAATTTCAGCCTAGATAGTGGATTCCCTGTCTTCTCCATATAATTCTCCTCTGTACAATTCCCTATCTCTACACTTTTCTCAATGTCTGCTTCTTCTTTGTCTATTTAAGCTCAGCTCAAACTTATTTCTAAGTTTAGCTTCACCCTGTTCCTTTCAAATCGTATGGCTCCTTTCATTGGCTATTGCACTTGCTTACAAATTCCTTGTTAATATCCGTGTGGGGTGTATTATAACAATTTCTTTTTGCATCCTCTATCTCTTCTAATATAGAATGAGTGCACTGGAAGCACTCAAATGTCTGTCTGATGGACCAAACAATGTATTTTTACATCAGATCCTGAGCAGTTCAAATTGGTTGAGAACTTCATGACCCCCTGTGGACACACACAAATTGTCGAAGCTGCACACCAAAATATGCTTATGGTATGGGTGTTCAGGAGTACAAGGTGGACAGCAGAAAAATCTGTTTGAAATATTTAGCCTAGAGTGTTAAATTCTATCCTGTCAGGTCCAGAGCTATATTTAAGTTTATTGTTTCATAACAAGTCAGGTCTATTTCAGTGTATTGTTCTCTGTACAAGGTCTCCCAGTAGCCATGCATTGTAATAGACTGCTGCCAGCATTCTCAAAGTTTCAGAGTTGGCTTCTTGATTACTTGCTTCCTGCCCCAGGGATTCTTGCTGTTAGGATTGTCATTAAACAAAGCAGCCTGCCTGGCATTGTATTCTGACAAACAGTTTGCACCTTTGTAAACTGATTAACAGAATGAGTTTGTTTTGATAATTGATCCTTGACTTGTGTCTTAAAGGACAGCAACATTTCAGAGGACTTCTATATTTGTTACAAATACTTTTCCAGGAATTTAAAAAATAATTTAGAAACTCCATTTTTTTTTTTTTTTAAAAGGACGTCAACAAACAAATTAAGACTGGAGGCCACTATTTCAATGATAATCATGTAAATTAATTTCTAGACTGGTCAGATTTAGCAGCCTACCCAGAACATGTCTTCTTCTCAAGCCCTTCTCAAAGCAATTCCCCTGCTCCCAACCCAAGATGAGTGGTAGGATCATTTGCACAGAGGCAATGACCAGCTGCAGTACTGCACACAGAACAAATTTTAAAGTCTGAAGTATTATTGCTTGTGAACTAGTCTGTATAAAGACCAGCATCTGAATCTTTGTTGATGAACTGGTTAAAAAAAAAAATGCTTCACATTGACGACTGTTCTTCATTTCGTGCTCCAAGTCAATAATTCTATCAGTCATGTAGCCTTTGGCAAGTAAGAGGGAACGTTTCTCCCAATAAATCTATTGTAATCAGGGCATAATTTGACAGCCATTCTCCTGTTTTCTGGTTTTTAATTACATTTTGTTTGCTGTTAGTTTTTCGTTAGTTTGTTTGCTTTTTAGGGAATAGGGCTCAGGGGAAATCCAATACAAATATCAACAGATGTCAAAGAGTCCAAATAGAAATGGAAAAGCTAAAACTAAGGGGGAAGTTTAGGGGTAGGCATGGATATATAGCCTCGGTAGAGAATTTGGCTGGTTTTGGTGGTCTACTGAAATCTAGGATACAGTTAGTATTGGTAAAGAATATTAAGAAATATTGGTACAGCACATTTTTTAAATGGAAGGAGATTTTTAAAGCCATTGAGAATTTATATAAAGTGAAACAGTCCTTTTATTAAAAAATACTGCCTTTTCCACTCTAAAGTAACCCTAAATATTGGAATCCTATTCAAGAAACAATGGGGAGAAAAGTGACTAAATATAGTTGCTAGCAGATTTTAAATGACAAATACTGTACCGCACACAAAAAATTTACCTTAAGTATTTCTTCAGGGAACAAAAAGAGGAAAAGAATAGAGTTTCATTCTGTACAGTATAACATTTTTATAAGGGCTGGAAAATACATGCTTCTGACATCCTGAGCTCTTCAAATTCCCCTAGGAAATGACTAGAGATGGATTTTGCTAGAAACAAATTCCCATTTTAAACTCTTTATAAACATCTTTCTTATTATTGGAGGGAGTAGCCCTCTGGGCATAACTGGGGAAAGGAAAGTAAAATAGTTTATGTCCTTAACCAGTTAATGAAAAATTGAGACAAACAAAAGAGTTGCTTAAATATAGACTTTTCTCCTCAAATAATTCATCTCTTTAGAATGCTTTTAAATTCTGCATTCTGATTTTCCTTGAAGGAAATATTGTTCTACAAAATTCCAATGAGACCTGCTAAAAAATAATGTCTGTGACAGAAATGTTAATTTCCCATTTGAAGAATTAAATTTATAACTATTGCGTTTTATATTTCAAAAAAAGATCGTTAGACCCTTTCCCTTAAGGGAAAATTGAGGCCCACTGAGCATAAGAAAGTTGCCCAAAGTCACAGAGATTATCAGGGTTGGGTTGAACTCAGGTTACTTAACTCTTCTCTAGTTGTCTTCCCATCATGCTGAGCTTATTTGAAAGTCTGTCTTATTTCCTTCCATTGCAGGAGGGAAGTTGTTGAAAGTCTGCATTTAGGATACATAATGCACTAAACTTATAGAATGTCAGCTGTCAGGCAGGGGTCTAGGAGATGAAAAGTCTTGATTTACTTTGTGGGCCCATTTTGATCTTTTTTTAATTAATGTCTAAGAATAGCTTTTCATTCCATGTAGATTACAATATTGCAATATTGCATATGTGCTGGGAAATACAGGATGAGATTTTGTTTTTGTTGTTGCTCTGAGAAATTCTCCAAAATGACAGGCTTTATATCAAATTTTGAAATAAATAGGAGTTTCCTTTTGAATCTCCAATTTTTCCACTTAGTGTCATTTGTCCCACCATCCCTTTAGTATCTTCTATCAGGGATCTACTATTATTATTTCCATTTGATCATGTCACTTTAAAACCTGGATAATATCAATCATTTTTAATTTATTGCAAATTTGGATGAATATTCTACCTTTCTTGAGAGTATTTGAGTTTTGACATTTCCATTGTGGAATAAAAGGCCATGTCTCCTATTATAAAAATGAATGCAGACACTAATTTCCAGGTAAAGAGTTTTATTTATGGGGAAAAATATATTCTGCTCCTTTGAAATCATACCACTCATGCAGCTGTCTATTTTCTCCCCAACTAAGACTTTTCTTTTGGTATCTGCTTCCTGGGACAATAACCATTGACCTCTACTTGTATCAGAACATGCAAAAAAGAGTCATTGTTACTATTTTTTTATTTAGATTCAGTTAAATTCATGGCATTTCTCTACGCTACATTCCAGGTGCTACTAGCAATCAATCCAAGTTGATATTCTAGTTCAAACTCATTAGCCACCTTTATTGTATAAATGTTTTTCTCAAACTTTTTGGACTCAGGACATTTTATAGCCTTAAAAATTACTGAAGCCAAAAAGGCTTTTTGATTTTGTGAGCAATATATAATAATATGTTCCACATTAGAAATTAAAGGTGATAACATTTTGGAATATTTATTTGTTCATTAAAAAATAGCAGTATTCAAGTACAATGAACAGTACCCTTCACTTTTTAGAAAACATATTTTTATGAAAAATATGTATATTTTCTAATGCAAAATGATATTTAATGAGAAAATGGTATAGATTTACATTGTTTTGTAAATATCTTCAATGTCTAGTTTAATAGAAGAAAGAGGTATTCTCATGTCTGTTTCTGCATTCAATCTGTCACGATATATTATTTTGGTTAAAGTAAGTAAAGAAAATCTAGACTCAGACACATATACAGATAATAAAAGAAGGGATGTTTTAATAGCATTTTCTGTTAATTGTGGATATTCTTCTTTGCTATTACACTAAAACTCAACAAGTAGAAATAGTTTTTTAAAGGATATTTGCAATGTAGAATCTGAAACCATGTCAGTGAACTTTTCATGCTCTGATACATGAAAATTCATTGGCTTATCTTACACTTTAAATTTACCTTTTACCCATGCATGATTTTGTAACATTATGTATTTATCAGTTGGAAAATATTGGTTCAGTAAGTTATGAATATCTTCCAAAGTCAACACATTTCATTATATGATGTCAATGAATCACAGTCATTAATACCTCCATCAATTCATCAGACAAGTCTTGAATTATTGAGAAGCTGTCGCAATGGCAGGTACAAATGTTCCCAAATTCCAATTTCCAGTTGATAGCTTGAATTTTGCTGTTAGCAGAAAATACTTTCCAGTTATTTCCCTTGAAGTAACAGACTCGCATCTTTCATTTTTGAGAGAATGTCTGTGAAATAAGCAAATCTGAATAACCAAAGTTCATTCTTTGAAGTGAAGGAAAGCAGCTAGTTCAGGCAGAAACCTGAACATTTGCACAAGGGCTGTCCTGGAGACAACACTTGCCCAAGCAATGCAGAAGTGCATTCTGTGTACTTCCCATGTTGTCACACAGAATATTAAAGCTTTGAAATTTAATAAAACTTACTCTTTTCTTTTTTTTATTGCAAGAGTGTGGCAGTGAAAAACACACCTATTAGTACAATTTGGTGCTGCTGCCTTGGCTCATTCTAAGATGGGTTTTACCCACCATTTCTTTTGCACTATCAGTGTAAACATCAATAGTGTGACAATAGCAAATGATATCTTAAGATTATTAGGAAACTATTTTTGGTTTTGTGCACCTGAAATGGTCTTGAGGATTCCTAGGGTTCTGTGTGCCATACTTTGACAACTGTTGGCTGAAGTGGAAAGAGTGACATATTATAATCTTATTCTGATATCTATTAACTGTTGTGATTATGCAAAGAACAAAACAAAACAAAAAAACTTTAATTTCCTGGGCCTCAGTTTATTTATTTATAAATTGAGAAGGAATGGCAATCTTCAGCTCTTAAATTCTGTGATTTTCTAATTCTCTTTTATTTGCATCTGTTTATTGCTGGGCAGACAAATTTTAAGTCCTAAAAATTGTCATTTGCCCACTGATCAAGCTGCAATTTTTATCTGGTAAGGAAGTAAAAATGCTAAATTTACTTACTTTCTTATTGGTGTTCCATTTGGTGATAGGAATGTCATTTCTTTGTGATTTTTCTTTTTAAATTTGAATTAATTCTCAGACCACATTATGTTTTTACATTATTTTTATTTTTGTACAAAAATCTCAGTCCTGATCACAATAATCATAGCTGCCATTTATTGAGCAATGTGCCAGGTATGACGCTAATCCTTTTATGGTTATTATCTTATTCAATTTTCTAGAACAACCAACAAAATATTCAGTTCCACAAGGGTCTCCCAGAAGTATTGGAAGTGAATTACTAATTAAGGGGAAAAAACATGCCTTATGTTTTTGAAATTGAAAAATAGAGACCCTTTTTGGGTATAATTCTGACATGAAGTAACATGTTACTTGAAGTAGCATTCTTATCTATCTTCTATGACTTGAACATTTAGAAATATTTGTGATACATATATAAACAGATGTATGTTATACACACAAACACATATATACACTTTATCTAAGCCAACTTAAATCAGGATTTTCTCCACATGTGTATGCAGATAGTTCATGGTAGAACTCAAGGTATCATTCTTGAAAGGATCGGAATGAACAAATTTGGAAGTAATTAAGAAAACAGGAGTGTGCTTCACTTCCAGTGTATGCAGTTGTGTTTATTGCAGGGGCATGATCTTTTCCCTAATCCCCAAGGAAACTGACATCTGTATTTGATTTAATGAACTTCTGTTTGTTCATAACTCATGCAAAAGAAAAGACCCGAAAGCATCTATGAGCACACCCGGCTTTTCAACTTTGGTTCCCAGAACTCGAAGCAGGAACTCTGGGAAAGAACTCATAAGTTTCTACATGTTTTCACAGACTGAGTCATTTAAAGCCTCTTCCCTTTGAATCTACATTTATCTTTAGGTTATGAAAATACTTTTTTTCTTATATTTTATTATTATTTTGAACAAAGATCAAAATCTTAGAAAGATCATCATTAAAATGGTGTGCTAGGGATCAAATAAGGTGTGATTAGATAAAAAACAATCTTACGTAAATCCCTACTATTGAGTTTTATCCTTCTACCTGTAAGGGATCGCTAATGCACTTGCTAAAGCACTGTTGAAAGGTTCTTTAGTAGGAACATTTCAAAATGTAGTTTTGTGCTGATGCTAAGCTTTAATAACCAACGCTTCTTTCCATGTTTTTTTTTTAAAGCCTGACAATAATGGCTCAGTAATTACTGAACTAATGTTATCAATTCCAACAGATACCACATTTATTAAACAGAAAATGCTATGTTGCTGTTCATCAGTTAGAAATGTGTGTAATTGAAATATGAAAATGAAGTCTGTTGGAGTATGTGATTCATCATGAATTCCGCAAGCCCTACACTAACTCTCCTTTTCCTAATTAAACTGTCAAATTGAAATTTTATAATTAATACAACCACATCCCTTATACTAAGTTTTCCACCAGCATGTAAAGCTCAATTCAGCAGAAACTTTGCAAAAGCCTTCTCCAGGAAGAATGCAATTCTTTGCCCTTCTGATCTCTTAAGCAGAATTCCTGCTTCCTCCACAGAACACTGTGGTAGCACAAGATTTCTGTTCTCAGCAAGATTAGAAGTGGAATGAGTTGCGTACGTCAGGGGAGCTGGTAATCCCTGCTTTGCATTTTTCCTGGGCCAAGCAGTAGAGAGGGAGTTGAGAGCTGGAACGTGTCTTCTGTATTCCTGCCAGCATTGTGTATTTCTATACCATGACTAGTCTTTTTTCTTTTGTTGCTAAAATTTAAAGACTGAGTGCTCTCCTGGGTTAAAGCTTCGGAGATAGATTTTCACCTCTGTTCTGTAACACCTGATGGCAGAAAGTGATTGACAGGAATTTATTTTATTCCCAGGGTGCAAACTGTACATACCCTGGCCAGAGTATATGTATTGAATTCTGCTTTGGTGAAGAGATACCTGGGAGATATCTTAAAGAGAGCTGGTTTCTGCATATATCCGTTCAATCAAATGTATGGTAAAAAGATTTCCTCTCTTGTGCTCACTCCAATCTATTGGTAGTGGCCACTTGGACTATTATCTCAAGAAGGATTGTGAATTTATCACTGGCTTTGCTGGACAAGATAGTGCTGAGATCAATTCATAATGTGTGATGTGGTGAGGCGATAGGTAGTGGCAACAAAGGGACTCTTAATTCCATCCCTGGGTTTGTCCTGTCCTTATAGATGCCTTTGTCCCTTATCATCAGTGATGCCTCTTAGTCCCCTGGGTTTTAATCTGATCCTATTTCTAGTCAAACTTGAGCTTGTCTTAAGTTTTTCTAAGAAACAGAAACCAGATTCTCTACTTAGCTTCTGAACTTAATACTCTTAATATTTCTGATCACCTGGACTATTCTTTCTCTCAATTTCTACAAAATAGCTTTTTACACACTATTGAGTTTTTTACTCAATTATTTCGACTTCTTGTTCTGTGGTTCTAATGGATCCATAAGCTTAATTATATTTAAAAATAAATGATTCTTTAATTTGGTTAATTAATATGCACAATCATGCTCATTTTACCTTCTATCTAGGAAGCTATTGATCCACTTGTTGATCTATCCAAGCCTGCCAAGCAGAATCAAGTGTTTCTGGAGAGTCAGGAAATTGCTCCATAGCAATAAAATCAATATCTGTCCATAGGAAAGACCATGACTGCATCTAGAACCCAGCAGTGTCCAGTGCTCTAGAGAGTGGGACTTACTAGGGGCAGCTAGCAAAATAAAGGCTTTCTCTTTTTAATCTGTGAACTTTTACACCTGTACATATTCCTTTTGCAATTTATTACATTTTTTTTTTACAATAAATATTGTAAATATCATACAATTGCCTTTACAAACATATGTAACCTACATGCCAGCTAGGACATCTCCGCTCTTTATAATCTAGAAATGATTTTCTTGTTCCTCTGTTATTTGGCCTGTGGTAAGAACATGCCACCAAGATTTCTGAGAAATACTGATAGGCACACATTTTCATGGCTCTAACTTCCTTGTTTCTTCTGATTTTTCTTCATTTCTCTGTGTCTTCTAGCTGTTTCTTTATCTCTATCCTGGCTCCACTCCAGCATAGAACTCAGTCCCTTTCCTTAATTCTCGCTCTTGTTCTGTCTCATGCACACACAAAGGTTTTTTGTGTGCAAAGCAGATTTTTCTGAAAATTTGAGGAGCTGGAGTATTAGACATCACAGCTTAAGTTGCAATTATTCATTGTGTTTCCTAGGATTCCTTTGGCCATCACATCATATTGCTTTGTCCTTCTATCTTTTCTCTTCACTCCTTTTAAGAATTAAAAAAACAAAAACAAAAACAAAAAACAAACAAAGAACAACTCCCAAGAGTAAACATTTTACTCTCAGGAGGAAAATAAAAAATCCTCTGATTTTCTTATATAGAATGATTTAATTTTCTCCACACCCATCTCTGAAGCTCAGAACTGAATTTTCTTTTGCATATGAAAAGTTTCAGCAGTGCACTGTGTTCAGCCCTCTGTTATCCCAGGCTTCACCACCAAACCCTTTCCCACGCTATAGAGATTATACCTACCCAGACTTAGACTTCAGTCTTGATTTTTGTATTTATGTTAATTAATGTGCATATATACATTTGTCAAATGTATGCAAATACATATAGCTCTGGCTTTTGTGTTTTGGGAGGGAGTATTTAACCATTTCCATGTGGTTCAACATACATACAGTTTCCCTACTAACAATATTACAGGCAATATCTTTGTTAACAGTGAGGTTTCCTTGTGCATAGAGTCCTTGAAATGCAGCTACATTTTTGATAGATAATATTAATCTGATCTTCAAAACAGGTGTTTCAAATTACAATCCAGTGGACAGCGTATGAAAAATCTCCATTTCACCCCAGCATTGCTGATCCTAAATATATTCAAATTAAAGAAAAAAGTTAATTCAGTGGAGGAGAGATGCTGTCTTGTTACTGTTTTATTAGTACTCAGTCAATTACTGGTGATGTTACGCACCTTTATCTGTCATTTATTAACTATTAATATTGCTTCTTTGAGTCTTTGATCACTTGTTCACATCCATTGGTCATTTTTTTTTTTTTTTGGAACTTTTCTATTTTTCTGTTGGAGCTGATGTGCTAAGAATGTTAGCTAATTTTTCTGCCTCAGATGTGAGCAAATAGTCTCTCTAAAAATTTCACTTTCCTTTAATATTTGTTCAAGGTGTACTTTATATCCCCCAAATTTTAGATTTTATTTCATTTCTCAATCTATTGCTAATTTTCTTTGAAGTTTCATATACTTCTTCAAAAGTCCTTCCCATTCCATACCAAAATAATCTAAAAATAATATATATTCAACACTATTTTATTCTGATACTTCTACGGTTTGGTTTGATCTGATTCAGATTTACTTTTGGTGTGAGGTAAGAATCTAACTTCTTTTTGTTTTTTGTTGTCTTCAAACCGAATGGTCAATGAGCTGAATGTCGTTTCTTAAAGAGCCCAACATTTACAGCTAATTTGAAATACCACTTTTCCCATATATTGAATAACTACATAGGCAAAGGTTACTTTCTGAAATCTATTCTGTAGTTTTAAAAGTGTTTTGATATCCTGTATTGCTGGTCCGTCTCATTATATTTAATTTTCAATTAATTTCTGGCTATTTTCCAAATCACTCACAGGTATCCAGCAATTTTCCTCCTGGGCAACTTGTCTGTCTTCTTGTGGCGCACTCCCTGCCACACAGGGTTGTTCAAGTGCTTGCAATTTCTATAAATACCATAGATACTGAAGGTTGCATTTTTCTTCCTATATTCCATGAAGAGATGAAAATAAGAAATTTCCATTTTTTAAAACATGGAATAATGTTTTAAATCTTTCTCAATATTGCTGAACAAATGCAAATGCCTAGACATGCATTTTCATTAAATTCATCCAAACCAAGTAGTAACATTGTTAGAAAACAGAAATTTATGCTCCTTAGATAATTGTGATGTTAATGGCTGTTTTAGGAGGGGGAAGATAAAGAGGAGGCAGACTGTAAAACCATGCAGGGACAATATGGTCACCTGTTTTGTTTTTAATTTTCCTATAATGAAAAGTAATATATATGAAAGAAGATAATGCAATTAATCTACAATCCCATCTTATAGTGATAGCTATTATTAATCTTTTGATGCATAACTTTTCATTGTTTTACATATGCTTATCCACATTTTAATATTATTTAGCAAAAATGAGCCCACAATGAGTATATTGCTCCTTTGCTACTTTTTTGCTTAATATATTGTGAACATGTGTAATGAAATTAATAGTTCTTTTCCAACACCATTTTAATGCTGTATTGATATTCCATAATTAATTTAACCAGTTCACTCTGTAGGGATTTGTAGCTGGTGTTCATTAACTTTTAATACTATAAATGACACTGAAATGAACAACCTTTTAGCTAAGTTTTTGTAAACATTTATGATTAGCAAATTCATTAGAAGAATTGTTAGTGCAAATATTATGTACATTTAAAAATTGTTAGATTCTGTTACCCTTAAGAAACCCACACTATGGTGCCAATCATGTCTTTACACAACAAAAATGATGTTCTTTAATCCTTGTGTATGCATGAGTATAGCCTTCATTTGACTATAATCCCAAATGAGCACCTCAGAGGGAGCAAAGCCCAGGGATGCTGAAAAACAGAGCTGGACACTGTGGGCATTTCTCCAATTCGCACACTTGGAACTTTTCTGTTTCCCAGCATGGTAGTCTGTCCAATATTTAAATGGATTGACTTAAAAATACTTGCTGGCTGGTGGCCAGTGTTGGTTAATGTTAGTTGGAATGTGATTCTCAAAGGAGAAACTTTGGGAAGAGAAGAGGAGTAACTGTTTTCTCATGGGACCCAGGAATATGCTAATGCTCTCTCATAAATGAAAATGCTACCTGGGTGTCATGAGTTGTTTCCTGTTTCTAGTCTATTCCACCTTAGCCTAGCTGACTGGTATAGAGTATTTCCATTGTAACTAAGAGACAGTGGGGTTCTAGGTTTGGCTCTGCCATTTACTGCCTATATCAACTTGAACAAATTATTTCACCTTTCTGAGTCTCAATTTTTCAACCCATTGTGAGCTTTAAATGAGATAATTTATGTAAGCCCTTCAGAGAAAGCCTGGAAAATAATAAATGTTCAATAATTGTTCATTCATATTATTATTAGCTAATGATAGAGAGTAGAAAGACAATTTTGCTGGTGTCATAGTGTAGCTAGGAGCAATACCTCTTATACCACTGGTTGATTTTAGTTTGACTGGCCATTTATCTTATCCTGTTCTTCCTTTGGGACCTGCTGAGTAAGCCAAGTAAGAGGGGTGGAGAGAGGAGGAGAAATCATCTATGACAGAATTACGATGCACTCCACTTCTTTTTGGAAGGAAAGCTGCTTATTTGAACAGATATATGGCAAATATTAGCTGGAGGCAGAAGAATATAAAAGAGTAAAGCATATATTTATATATACTGGTATAGGTTTGGATTATTTTATGAACATGTATATTCATGTTTGTTAACCTTATATTGCTACATATAGTCCCTAGCCAAATCAGGCTATCTGGGAATCCCAACTATGGCCACGTCTCATGCAACTCATTGTCCAAGTATTCAAAATAGATGCTTTCAACTCTTTCCTACAAGAATTTGGTCACATATATTCCAAATCACTTTTAGCAACCCATTCTATCATGGACAAGAGAATCATAGGTTCACCCTAATTATCCCTAGCTTTAATTTAAATGTTTTCTTTTCTCAGCCATTCCATGGACAGATAAAAGCTTGACATTTTCATGATAAAAATGTCCTCATATATTTGAAGACAATAATTAACTAATCGCTGAGGTCTCTATTCTGTAGGTTAAAGACCTTAATCTCTTTAACCTTTCCTTTCAGTTTATTTTTGAAAGAATTGGTTTAAAATGCTTTCAGGCATTTTATCTTCCTCTTTACTTGAACTTTCCCCTCTTGAACTTGACATTTCAGTAGAAAAGGGTGAAAATTTTCTTTCTTAGGCCACAATAAAATTTATTTGTGATAATGTTTAGCAATAATGCAATGATTACAGAAATCAATATAAATTCAAGGATGTCTCTGTTACACCAATAAATGTTTATTCATTTAATACACATTTATTGCTTACTGTGTTCCAGGCACTAGGCAAGGTGTTAGAGACATAATATTCACTAAGATGTAAATAGTCCCTACCCTCACATAGTCTACATTTTAGTAGGGAAAAAAGTCAATACACAGGAATAATTAAGATAAATCATGTAATTCCAGATAATCTGAAAAAAAATAAAGTAGATTATTGATGATAGAAAAGTAGAGGGAGGGAGGTCAGGGGCTATTTTAAAAAGGGTGGTCAGATAAGATACTATTTTATATAGAGAGCTGAATTATATTAAGGAGCTAGCCATATGAAGATCTGGAGAAGGGCACTTCAGACAGAATAAAGGAGAAAATGATGCTCAGATATGGAAGATCTTGGCACACTGCAGGAACCACAAGAGGCCAGTATGACTCAAGACAAGGGGATGGGGTCGAGAGTGATACATGAGGTCAGAGAGGGGACAGGAGCCAGGTCATATGGCTTCTGGAGAGTGATGGTACTGAGTTTGAATTTTACTTCAGGCAAGATGGGAAGCCACTAGATTAATTTGAGCTGGAAGAGTGTTGATATAATGTTTTACAAAACCCCTGTGGCTTCTATAAAAATGGACTACTGGAGAAAGTAGCAGAAGTAGGGAAACCTGCTGTTCTAGTTTGCTAATGCTGCCGGAATGCAAAACACCAGAGATGGACTGGTTTTTATAAAAGGGGATTTATTTGGTTACACAGTTACAGTCTTAAGGCCATAAAGTGTCCAAGATAACACATCAGCAATCGGGTACCTTCACTGGAGGATGGCCAATGGTGTCTGGAAAACCTCTGTTAGCTGGGAAGGCACGTGGCTGGCGTCTGCTCCAAAGTTCTGGTTTCAAAATGGTTTTCTCCCAGGACGTTCATCTCTAGGCTGCAGTTCCTAAAAAATGTCACTCTTAGTTGCACTTGGGATATTTGTCCTCTCTCAGCTTGTCTGGAGCAAGAGTCTGCTTTCAACGGCCATCTTCAAACTGTCTCTCATCTGCAGCTCCTGTGCATTCTTCAAAGTGTCCCTCTTGGCTGTAGCAGCATGCTCCTTCTGTCTGATCTTATATAGTGCTCCAGTAATTTAATTCAGACCCACCCTGAATGGGCGGGCCAACACCTCCTTGGAAATTATCCAGTCAGAGACATCACCCACAGTAGGGTGGGGCACATCTCCATGGAAACACTCAGAATTACAATCTAATTAACACTGATAGGTCTGCCCACACAAGATTACATCAAAGATAATAGCGTTTTGGGGGACATAATACATTCAAACTGGCACATTCCACCCCCTGGACCCCATAATGACGTGATCTTTCCATACACAAAATACATTCATCCCACAACAATATCACAGAAACTTAAACCATTTCAGTAACAATAGGTAAGTACAAGATCCCATCAAAATCAATTATAGGCATGGTCAGTCCTAAGTCACAATTCTCCTTTAGCTGTGGGTCTGTGAAACTTAGAACAAGTTATGTACTTCCAATATACAATGGAGGGACATTCACAGGATAAACATTCCCACTGCCACAAGGAGAAACTGAAAGGGTTCACAGGACCAAAACAGTTCCTGAAACCCACAGGACAAACTCCATTAGATTTCAAAGTCGGAGAGTCATTAACAGAACGACATTGCATCCTTGGGGCTTGAGAGAATGGGAGTCTAACCCTTCCTAAGGGCCTTTTTGGCAGCCCTTTCCTCTCCAAATGCTGTGGTGAGTTTTCAAACATATCCACATACTGGGGAGACCACCTTCTCGGCCCTACCCTCCTCAAACATCGGGGCAGCACCCAGATTCTCTTCCATCTCCGGGGCACACACTCAATCCCTTCAGAATAGTGTGGTGGCAGCCAGGCTCTCCCCATTCCCCTGGGAATGTGCTCCACCCTCTTTGGGTCCTGGGATGGCAAAACTCTTCCAGAGCATCGAGGTGGAATGCCCACCCTCGACCTCCGGGGCAATCTCACCCTTTCCATACATGTGGGCTGCTCTGCTCTCCCAGCCCAAGGCTTCTTGACTCCAGACCTCAACCTCCATGTCTCTATCTTTGAAGAAATTTTTCCTTCAATTTGTTCCTTGTCTGTCTCCTCCAGTCCAGACCGGCAATGGCTCTGTCTATAAAGATCTCGCAAAAATTCTGTTGGCTTCACATGAAGCACACAGGGGTCAAAGCTGCCAGACAATAGAACTTTCCACAAACCCTTTCTGGATAATTCCATCTCCAATCTTGGCTTGTACTGACATGGTGGTCAGGTTCCATGTTTGGTTAAATCTTCACGTGGGGCTGTAACTTCTGGGATTCCACCCCCTGGAAGCCCGTAATTTCCCAAACCATCAGCTTCTGGTTTCTTTGAACCCAAGAGCTCAGTTCTAAGTTTATCTCTTTCTGCTTGCATTTTACTATAAGCTGAAAGGAGAAGCCAGGGTACATCCTCCACACAGACTCTGGAGATCTCCACAGCTAAGTATTCCAGGTTGTTGCTTTCAAATTCTTCCTTCCATCTGACACCAGGACTCAATTTTGCCAAATTTTCTGCCACTTTAAAACAATGATTGCCTCTCTTCCAGTTTGCAACAACACATTCATCATTTCTGTTTCAGGCCTTGTCAGAAGTATCTATTTCCACAAATAGTCTCTTCAAAGCAGTTTAGGTCTTTTCTATCAAGCTCTTCACAATTCTTCCAGAATCCTTCCCCTTATCCATTTAAAAAGCCATTGCAACATGTTTGGTATTTGCAGACTCAGCAGCACCAGCACCCTGCTTCTCTGGTACCAAAATCTGTTCTAGTTTGCTAATGCTGCTGGAATGCAAAACACCAGAGATGGACTGGCTTTTATAAAAGGGGGTTCATTTGATTACACAGTCACAGTCTTAAGGCCATAAAGTGTCCAAGGTAACACATCAGCAATCGAGTACCTTCACTGGAGGATGGCCAATGGTGTCTGGAAAACCTCTGTTAGCTGGGAAGGCACGTGGCTGGTGTCTGCTCCAAAGTTCTGGTTTCAAAATGGCTTTCTCCCAGGACATTCCTCTCTAGGCTGCAATTCCTCAAAAATGTCACTCTTAGTTGCACTTGGGATATTTGTCCTCTCTCAGCTTCTCCAGAGCAAGAGTCTGCTTTCAAAGGCTGTCTCCAAAATGTCTCTGTAAGCTGAAGCTCCTCTCTCAGTTCCAGTGCGTTCTTCTGTGGCAAGTTGCTCCTTCTGTCTGAGCTTATACAGTGCTCCAGTAATTTAATTCAGACCCATCCTGAGTGGGCGGGCTGACACCTCCATGGAATTTATCCAGTCAGAGTCATCACCCACAATTGGATGGGGCACATCTCCATGGAAACACTCAGAATTACAATCTAATTAACACTGATAGGTCTGCCCACACAAGATTACATCAAAGATAATGGCATTTTGGGGGACATAATACATTCAAACCAGCACACCTGCTAACACAGTTTCTCTGTTCCATAAATACCTTTTAAACCCAGAGTGCCTTTTTTCCCAGTGCCTTAATTAAAAGCTCCAAAAGTGGATGATTTTGGAATGCTGTTCTGTTGCAAGTTTTGAAGAAAAGTGATATAAAGCATCTTATTGTAGAACATTCTCTTTGGTCAGTGTAGGATCCAGTAAAGTTCAGCCTTGCGGATAAGCTTCAAAGTGTCACAGAAATCAGTTATCCTGTTGGATGATCAATTTTATTTACCTTTTGCCAAATGAGGGTTGAAAACTACAGTAAATATGGAGGTTGAAATAAAACAGTTGAAGATATGGTCCAACTTCAAAGATCTTATAGTGTCTTGATGAAAAAAGAAGACACCTGCAAATTAAATAAATACATATTTATAGAAATGTGTAACTAAATATCTCCCTGCATACCTCTCCCCTCTACCTGTATTAATATCCATGGCTTTTTATGTCTTGTAAATACAATTTATCACTTACTCCCCTGTCTGTATCCTAAGGTTGCTAGGAAGAGCAACTGGTTTAGTATAGCCAACAGAACGAATTAACTACCCTCTAACCCTTAAAACCTAGTGCTCTACTCTGTCTGTTTCCCATTACTCTATTTCTAGTGCTCACAATATTTATAATTATATGAACAGAGAAATCATTGTTGCAGAGAGCTTCCAAATTGTATGAATTGCACTGAAGATGTTCTGGACTCTTTGTATATAACACTATGACTGCTGAGCATTGTAACAACAATTCTGAATCCTGGGGCAGTGGTGAGGGGGAGGGAGTATTGAGTTTGAAACTTTTAACCAAAGAAGAAAAAGGAGGGAGTGAAGATTATTAATGAAAGTACAAGTTTATTCCTGGAATGTGATGGTTTCTCTCTTTGATGATCCAGGTTCAAGAATATTTATAGACTTGGGGGGACTTTGAAGATCTAATGAGAGCTAGGGACTCCTTTCCTGAAAAAATGAGCATATAAATAAGTCCATGTACTTTAGCATTAAATTTAAAGGACTAAAGACACTCCCTGAAACTTATCCATGGCCTCTTTAGGGATTAGGAAGGTAAGTCGGAAAGTTGTTACCTCTGCTATGGTAATTTCTGTAAGATAAAGGGAAGAAATAAATTCCTACGATTCAGGGAGGTAAAGGAAATTAAAAGATAATTAAGTACTCATTGCTTTCAAAATATACTGATGCAGTAATTTATAATTTATCAGAATATGATTGGTTTGCATTTTATACTTTTTGTTCTTTGTAGTACTAAAATCTAACCCTTAACTTTGATTGTGAAAACCTTCTGACTGACACTCTCTTTATCCAGTGTATGGGCAGATGAGTAATAAAATAAAGACAAAAATATATATAAATAATACGGGGTGATAAGGGATATGGGATGTTTCATGTTCTTTTTTATTTTTCTTTTTTTTTTCTTTATTTTGGAGTTATGAAAATGTTCTAAAGTTGATTGTGGCGATGAATGCACAGCTATATGATGATACTGTGAGCCATTGGTTGTATACTTTGGATGGATTACATGGTGTATGAATATATCTCAATAAAATTGTGTTAAAAAACATCTAACCCTTAAATTCAGGATCTTTCATACAGAGAGGTAATAAATCTTAGATCTATACCCAAATATGATTTTTTTACATCATTTTATTTTTCAGCTTTGTACTTTAAGAAAACCAAAGCAACAGCTTACATGTTTTTCTGTTAGTGTAGTTATTAGTATTGGAGGAATATTGAATTCTACAATTTTCATTGCAACTACGTATGCCCACTATTTTATATGCATTAAAGTTAAATAAAATACCCTTGGATAACCTAGAAACTACCACATAAAATATTTTTTCCTATGATAAAATACATTCTGAGTTCAAAACCCTGATTTACAAATATTTTTTTTTTGGATTCCAAGCTGTTTGGGAAGGTAGAGTCTGACTGGTGCATGATGCTCAAGACGTAGAGGGAACTTGCAGTCAACCATCAGGAACAGTGAACTAAGTAACGTGTTTCTAGTTAAGAAATGGTTAATGTTTCCTGTTCTACATGAATCTGACTCATCTGCTGCTTGGTATTTACTGGGACTTGAATTTTTTTTAACCTTCTGAGCAAGTTGGCTCTGTGTGCAATTATGACCTCAAATGGAGTCCCTAAGCTGTGTTTTGAGGAGTAAAAATAATCACGGCAGAACAAAAGTGATTCACCTTTCACTTTGCCAAAGTAAGGCAGACAAGAAGAGCAAGAGTGAAAATATATTTTGACCACTGAGAGACAGGCTTGTTGGAGGCAACATTATTCAATCCAATTTTATGCCATTTGGCTTCTTAGCTATAGCATCACTCTCGTCAGCATACATCACGGAATCTGCCTGTTTTTTCCCACGACGATTTACTTAACTTGTCATCTTTTAAGGAAAGACAGCACATTATTCTTCCTCAGTTCCAGCCACTGGTGGAAGTAATTTCAACATCCTGAGCAATGGAAGCTTTCCTGACTGACAAAACTTTATTCCTCTATGGTTGGTAAAGCCCAGATTCCACAAGGCACTCACTTCCCTGGATAGAGGGTTGTTTTTTTTTTTTTTTGCTGACTAGCCCCTACTGTACATATTGCCACAATTATACTGGATTAAATGGCAGTGTAATCGCATAATAAGTTTACTTGGCTGAGGAGAAAAATGCAACTTACAGAGAACTGTGATTTCCCAAAAGGCTAACAAAGCAGAGGAAGTATTTGAATGGTGGAAGCAGAGATGAGGAGTGTTTTATTCCACAATCCCTCTGATAGTTATAACTTGCCAATAAATAAGAGCCTTTTGATTTATGCTCTTCATCAAGATGCTGCTACCCATTTTGAAGTTTGTTTTAGGTTATTCTTTCATTTTTCAGTGAATGGTGATAGAATGGCTTCTTATTCCTGTAGTTTTAAAAAATAACATCCCCTCGTTTTCTCTTTTTTTTTTTTGAAGGTCAAAATACACGTATGCATTGAATACTTTTTCATAAAATATTGTTAGTTACTCCCCAAGGATACCAACTATAGTTATGTTCCATTTGGGGGTTATTATTTTGGTAGCCAGCTGTGCACACACATTTCCTTTCTCACCTCTGTAGAGTGGGCAGTGAGAAATGTATTTAGTGTGTATATTTCCTCAATGCCAATTGTTAACACCTAACCAACGGCACATGCCAATATATTGAGGGTACAGTGTGCCGTAAAGCAGATACCAAATCTTTGTCCAATATACACCTAATCTAAATAGATAACTCCACCCACCCCCTATTCCCCAAATTTCCAGGAATAATAGTTTGGGGTAAGCGCCTTCTTATGTTTTCATTGCTGAGTTGCCAGATACAGGAGTTATGGAGAGAGAGCTCTGGAAAAAGCTAGAGAGAAGGTTTTAAATGTTGATTTTTAGCAATATTTAACCGTGTGCAAACGTTTTCAATTTATATGGTCTCACCACTCTTTTCCCTTTTCCTTAGCCTAGGAAAAATGCAAATCGTATTTATTTAAGATTAACTACATTAACTCAGGTTATCATTGGTTGAAATCAGTATCTTTAGCTAAAATGAAATTCTGCTATTTCATAGGGCAATGTTTCCACCTTACAAATTATATTCTTTATGATCCTATAGAAACTTGTAAAATCAGCTTGACATCGCAGGGTTCTGAAAGATATTGGGAAGAATCTTGTCCACGTATCTGTTTCATTAAGAAGAAGGATTCTAAGGAAGGACTTGTACTTTCTCTTCAAAAGTTTTTCCATGTTAAAAAAAAAAAGACTTTTTACTTTTTTGAAAATCCTTGCTTTTACACAATTAGCAGTTTCAGAATTAATCTTTGTTTTTCGTTTTTTGTAAGTCAAAACACCATACGAGGTGTGCTTTTGCAGAAAAAGAAAACGAAATGGAGGAAACAAAAAGACAATAATTTCCTCCTTTCAGCACGTTTTCTTTTTACTTAAACATTTGTGGAAGTGAGAATGTGTCTGTGTTTGGAGCATCAAGCTTCAGTCATGATGGTTTCATGCTACAAGAACCTGCTCCAAAACCTGCTCTCTGTGTAGCAGCTCAGATGGAAAGACCAAAAGTGTGTAACTCTGCTGGCTTGGCTGCAGGACAGCAGCGCGCAGCCATCCCACACTGCGGAAGGCTTCAAACAAGGAGTTACAATGCCGACCTCAGCGATCATCTGAGTTCCAAAGATTAGTTGCTATGGTTCCATGCTAGAATTTAAAGACTATTTTGGATGTATCACAAACATTTCTCTCTTTCTCTCTCTTTTTCACACACACACACACACACACACACACACACACACACACACACACTTTTCACCTTTCTTGTGAAGTTCTGTTCTGTGAACAGGGAGTCGGGAATTGTTCTGAATCTAATATTCTGTAAACAGCGACCCTGACTTAAATAGGTTATGCAGAAATAATTCCAGAAAGTTTTCCAAAATAGACCCACACCAACTTGGAATATTTACAAAGTCCTGTTTATCCTGAAACATTGAATATATTGCCTTCACTGACTTTTCTCCTTCTTGGCCCCATTTTGTTTTTCATTTCACATTTTATTAACATATTTATCTGAGGAAAAGAGTGAAAGGAATGAGTAAAAAGCTCACTATAAGTCATATATGGTGAATTGTTGGTTGTTTTATTAATGTAAGGTGTAGGGGATTAAAACTAATAACCAGTATAAAATTTGGAGACATCTGGTGTCATGATTCCATTTTCTTTCTCTATTGGGATAACAGAGTCGACTGTACATATTATCATTTTTAGGGAAATTGCTGAAGAGGTTTGTCTATTAGATCTGATGTTGATTTATTCCACCCTACCTAGCTATCCTCGGTGCCATTTCTGGAATTGCCTTCAACATAAATACTTAATAATGTTTTCCAGCTGCTTAAGACTTCTGGTCAATCTGTTCTTTAACCAAACCTCATCTGATCTACCCTTACCTTACTGAATCTGGGCCAAGCTTTGTTAAGCGACAAAGACATTTCTGGCTATGTGTTTTATATAGAGAGGGTTCAATCAGCCACAGTTCTCTTTCCCTGACACATAAAAGGGAAACTTCTCCCTATAAAAATCCATTATCTAATATGTTTGACAGTCTAAGGGAATTTCATATGGGAATTTCATACAGGCTTGTTGCTGTTACATCAGGTCAATGCTGGGAATTTTGGGCTAAATTAAGACTGGTCCATCAGATGTCAGTATAATGACAGTGTTAAGAGAAACATAAGCTCAGCCCTGACTACATACACATGTATGTCATACAGTCCTCATAAACATAACGTGTCCAAAAGGGAATTTTCCATTCCCCACTCCCACACTTCACTCAAACCTCTTTCTTTATCTTTCACAGCTCAGCAAATGGCACTACCATCTGCCATCTTTGAGTCTTACCCTTTCCTCATCACTCATATACAATGCATCAGTTGGTCTTTTTGATTTGATCTACAAAATACATCTAAAATGTGACCACCTCTCTTCATCTTCATTACCATGATCCAAGCCTCCATTCTCTCTCTCCTAGACCAGAAGAAACTTCATAAGAAGTATCCACATATTTTCTCTTGCCCCACTCCCACTTAACATTCTTTAAAGACAAATCAGACCATCCTCCCTTCAAAGGCCTTCCATTATTCTTAAGGTAAAGTCAATGTCTGCTCCTTGGCCTTCCAAATCCCACATCATCTGACCCTTTCCTGTCTTCCCTACCTCAGGTTCCCCTAACACACCTGAACCGTTTCAGTTTTTGACATTGCTGCCTTCTCTTCTTGGAATGCTCCTTCTCAGCTCTTACTGTGACTGGCTCCTCCTCCCATCACTTGTGAGCCACTTTAAATGTCACTTCCTTAAAGAGTCATTCTGGAGCCACCTATCTTCAGCCTCATCCTAAGGGCTCCAACCAAACTCCTACCCCCAGTTTCTTTCCCCTATAACCCTTTTCCAATCTGTTGTTATGTGTGATTTACTCTCACTCTCCCCCTGTTCATAAGAACCGGGGTTTTGTCTTTTCACTGTTGAGAAGCATCAAGAACGGTATCGAGCACAAAGAAGATGCTCAATAAATATTTGTTGGATTAATGCTGCTATAATGAACATAATTTAATATTTAGAGATATAGTGACAAGACCCATGAAGACATTTATTTTCTTATTGTTTAGAAGAAAAACCTACAAAACCAGTAACAAAAATAATGCTTAATAAAACATGATATCACATTTTCTCTTTGTTTAAGCATAGTAATGCTTGACTTTTTAGGCAAGCAAAATAGAAAAGCTCATACTTAATCACTCATTTATTTCTGAAATTTAGGAATAAAAAATTTACAATTATTTTCCAACTGTAAAAGACTTTGTTAGTACACAAATTTATTTATCTTCAGGTATTCAACAGGTAAGCCAATAGTTCAAAAACTCCAACAGAGTCCAAAACAAGAATATGTAACCCCAAGTCCATTAATCATATTAATAAGAGCTAATACTCATTGAGCACTTATGTTATCAACTTTTTAACATCTATGATCTCATTTGAATTTCACTGCAGTGCTGGAAATTGTATATTGTTATTTCCATTTTGTAGGTGAGAAGACTGAGGCTAACTGATGTTAGGAAATTTACCCAATGTCCCACTGCTCATAAAAAGTAGAAGCTGGAAAATATTAAAAACTTGATATCCTCCCAATGTCAGTTTGAGCTCTTCGTCTGCTGCTTTGATGCTTTTTTTTTCCCCATGCATTATTCTGATGGGAGAAAGTTGTTGATAATGGAAAGCCTTAATATGGCTTTTTAAAAAGAGTATTATAGTGTGCTTAAGTTCGCACTCAAGATGGAAGGAACAAACTTTGGCAGCATATCCGAATACACTCCTACCTCATTCCTCAGCTGTGGTTTGTTCCTCCCATCTTGGAGGCTGGAATTTTGATCAAACTAGATGATAGGAAAAACATATATCCTTCAATAATTGGTTAGAATAATAAATGCCCAGAGCCAGCATGGGGCATTGTGGAGGAAGCACCATAAATTTCATGCCGAATTGGCTTAGGAAGTCAAGCTGAGGCCAAAGAACCACAGCTGTCATTTGGCTGTGGGAAAGAGTTCAGAGGTCCCTTCTACTACTCATTCCCATGAACTTGAGGTTCTCAGAGGGGCACTCGGGGAGGTGACGCTCCATTTTCTGTAGTAATGTGACCCAGAACATGACAGATTGCTGGTAGTTAATCAACAGGTTATGATAAAAGTACAAACCTGATTTATTTCTTTTGCCTGAGGATTGACTTTATTTTATTTTCACATACATACAAATACATACACACAGCTTAGTGTTATCTAACAGAAGCCACTCCAATCTATCAAAGTATTGACATTTCCAAACAATATTTTATTCTTTGGAAAATTCATAGAGATTATGAAACATAGCTAAATATTTCACGTTTCCAAATAGAAGTGAACTCTACCCAGAAAGGCAATTTTTATTTATGTGGCATAAAATTTATGTTAAGTTTTGCAAAGTGAATTTAATTTAGGAGAAATTTCTTTTGTCACAGAAGGGTACAACTTAATCCAAATATGGGATGTTAAATATGATCGTGAGAAAGGAACTTTGCCATCAGCAAGGATCTTATACTATTTTAAAGATCTTTTTGGACTCTGTGTTCCTGAAGTAATTGGAATATTTTAGGAAGTATTTTGGTTGGAAATTTGGGATAAAATCTCTGTGTTTTTTGAAACTTGATAATGGGGATAATAATATTACAATAGCTAACAATAACTGAGGCTTACTACTGCCAGATGCTTTTCTGAGTACTTTGCACATAGTAACTTTTAAAATCCTTAAAACTACCCTATAAGGTAGGATATTATTATTTCCATTTCATAGATGAGTAAACTGAAGAACAGAGGGATCCAGTAATCTGTCTAAGGCCAAACAGCTAGCATATTGCATGGTCAGGATTTAAATTCAACCAGCCTGCTTCCCAAACTGCACAATTTACTTCTCAAAAACCAAACCCTAGAGGAGGGGCAAGATGGCAGCAGAGAGAGTGGAATTTAGTCAGTCCTCTGGAACAACTAATAAACAACAAGGAACAGCTAGTAAATAATCTGAAATAACTGCTGGGGGACAACCATGACTGTCCACACATCATACACCAACCTGGATTGGGAGGAATGCCTGAGATCTTAGCATAGAATCTGTAAGTAAAAGCTGTGGAACCATGCTGAGAACTCCCTCCTCCCATGGCAGGCTTTGCTGCAAAACCTCACTGCAGCACTCTCTGAGTGAGTGAATATAGCTTAGCTGAGCTCCAACTTGGGTTTTAATTAACAAATGTGGACTGCTGAATATAAGCTACAAACCCCCAATAAGCAGACAGAGGCTTTTAGTGACAAATGACCTTAAAAAACCAGAAGACTCATCTGTACTGGGAGGGGGATCCCAGAAGACTGGATGTTACCTCTGGCCAACAAGTGAAACTGAGGGACCATGTACTGGCTCCAAAAGGAGGCTTTCTGTCCCTTTTTCTCTCTCTCATCCTGAGGGGCTCAGAGGAGAGAGCCACAGCCATTTTCAGTTTGCAGTGCTCTGACCCAGACAGGAGTGGAGATGACAGAGTCAGAGAGACTATTCAAATGCAGACGATAAATCCCTAGGGAGTGTATCTTCCCTAAGAGTAAGGAGGTGGGGCCCAGCTTTCCCTTCAGAACCAGATCCCAGAGCCTGGAGGAAAGCAGCCAAAACAGAAACTGAAGCCAAACACATCTCCTTACACCAGCTGGGAGTGACAGGCTGACAGGCACACCTGCTGGGCGGGTTGGGAAAAGCACAGTGACAGGAGACCTCACAGGAAGGTCTGTCATTCCTCTAAGATACACCCTGACTATAACCCCATTCTGAGACCTGAAGCCGTCCTGGTCTGGGAAAATTTGACTGGGGTAACCAAGGAAACCAGATACCTAGACAAGAGAAAACTATAATCTATACTAGGAAAAATGAAGATATGGCCCAGTCAAAGGAACAAACTTACACCTCAATCAAGATACAGTTGAGATGTTGTTTCACTTTAATGAAACAATCTATTAAAGATTTTCAAAGAGATACACTAAATCAAATCAAAAACCAAATCAATGAGTTCAGGGAAGATATAACAAAAGAGACGCAGGCTATAAAGAAAATGCTGGGCGAACATAAGGTAGAAATCAAAAGTTTGAAAAAACAAATGGCAGAATCTATGGAAATGAAAGGTACAACACAAGAGATGAAAGACACAGTGGAGACACACAACAGCAGATCTCAAGAGGCAGAAGAAAACACTCAGGAACTGGAGAACAAGACACCTGAAATCCTACACACAAAAGAACAGATAGGGAAAAGAATGGAAAAATATGAGCAACATCTCAGGGAATTGAATGACAACATGAAATACATGAATATACATGTCATGGGTATCCCAGAAGGAGAAGAGAAGGGAAAGGGGGCAGAAGCAAGAATAGAGGAAATAATCAATGAAAATTTCCCATCTCTTATGAAAGACATAAAATTACAGACCCAAGAGGTGCAGTGCACCCAAACAGAATATACGTGAATAGACCTATGCCAAGACACTTAATAATCAGATTATCAAATGTCAAAGACAAAGAGAGAATCCTGAAAGCAGCAAGAGAAAAGCAATCTATCACATACAAAGGAAACTTGATAAGACTTTGTGCAGATTTCTCAGTAGAAACCATGGAGGCAAGAAGGAAGTAGTGTGATATATTTAATATACTGAAAGAGAAAAACCACAAACCAAGAATCCTATATCTGGTAAAAACTGTCCTTCAAATATGAGGGAGAGTTTAAAATATTCTGTAACAAACAGACAATGAGGGAATTTGTGAACAGGATACCTGCAGTACAGGAAATACTAAAGGGAGCACTATAGACAGATAGGAAAAGACAGGAGTGAGAGGTTTGGAACACAGTTTTGGGTGATGGCAGCACAGCAATGTAACTACACTGAGCAAAAATGACTGTGAATATGGTTGAAAGAGGAAGGTTAGGAGCATGTGGGACACCAGAAGGAAAGAGGAAAGATAAAGATTGGGACTGTACAACTCAGTGAAACCTAGAGTTCTCAAAAGTTGTGATAAAATGTACAAATATGTTTTTACATGAGGGAGAACAAATGAATGTCAGCCTTGCAAGGTGTTAAAAATGGGGTGGTATTGGGGAAAAAATACAGTCAATGCAAACTAGAGACTATAGTCAACAGAAAATTTGCATTATGCTTCCATTAATGTAACAAAGGCAATATACCAAAGCCAAAGCTAAATGCCCATAAGGGGGGGACATACAGGAAGGGTATGGGACTCTTGGCATTTGTGATGTTGTCTGACTCTTTTATTCTATTTTAGGTTAAATTCTATTTTTCCTTTCATTGCTTTTTAGCTGTCATTTTTTCTTTCTTTCTTTCCGTTTATTTTTCTCTTGTCTCTCTACCTTCTTTGACTCTTTCTCCTTCTTTGTGGAAGAAATGGAGATATTCTTATGTAGATAATGGTGATGGTGGTGAATACATAAATATGTAACTATACAGGGATCAATTGTTTACTTAGGATGGAAAGCACAATGGGTGAACAAAACCATCTTTGAAAAAACCAACTGATGAAGAAACTTGAGGGCACTACATTGAGTGAAATAAGTCAGACACATAAAGACAAATATTGCATGGTCTCACCGATATGAACTAACTATAATATGCAAGCACATAGACATGAAGTATAAGTTAACAGGTTATAGAATGAGGCTAAAGAATGGGGAGTGGTTGCTTATTATGAGCATGATGCACAACTAGGTTGAACTTAAGTGTTTGAAAATGGACAGAGGTTACGGTAGCATATTATTGTGAGAATAACTAACGGTGCTGAATACTGTGTGCATATGGTGAACAGGGGAAGCTTAGAATCACATATGTCACCAGAAAGAAAGTTGGAGGTTAAAAGATGGGAATGTATAAAACAGTGAATCTTATGGTGGACAATGTCCACGATTAACTGTACAAATATTAGAAATCTCTTTCATGAACTAGAACAAATGTATGATGCTATAACTAGAAGCTAATAATAGTAGGATATATAGGGAAGAAATATACCTATTGCAAACTATGTACTATAGTTAACAGTATTTTAACATTCTTTCATCAACAGTAACAAATGTCTACCAATACTATGAATCAATAATGGGGGGGGGGGTTTGCTTAGGGGTAGGGGAAGGACTGAGTTTTCTCCAGAAAAGAAATAAAGATTTTCTGGAGTAATGAAAATGTTCTAAAAATTGAAAAAAAAGTTAATTGTGGTGATGGATGCACAGCTGTATGATGGTACTGTGGGTAAATGATTGTGCATTTTGGATCTTTGGATAATTGTATGGTATGTGTACTATCTCAACAAAATAATAAAAAAAAACCCTAAAAATAAAATCCCCCAGAACTCCTCTAATTAATTCTTGATAGGATCATCAAGAACTAGTACTGAAGTGAAGATTCCGGAAGTGTAGACAGTAAACTGGTGTGATATCAAAATGGTGATAAATGCAATGTAGGAGTTGGATTTTGCTTATGGAAGGGCACAATGGAGGAAGAAAGTTAGGAGTGTGAGTTTTGCCACTGGTTGGTCTGAATAGCTGATATCCTATGAAACAGAAAACCAAAGTTCCCAGGAAATAGAAAAAAAAAGCTACCAAATATTTTTCCACATTTTTATTGCATTTTGTTGAGCTCTGTTGGTGTTGATATAGTATATCAAATATACCTCATATTTAACATTCCTGTTTTGTGGCACATTTTGGCAAGTGATTTACCATTTTTTAAAAACCAGTGGATATGGTATAGCCAACAGATTGGTTGTTTGGGGAGGAACAGAAAAGAGAAAGATGCCAAGTTCTTGAGGACAATAGTTGAATTATTGTGACTATTGTCTTCCTATCAGCATATATTTTTGTACCATCTCAGAATTGGAGCACCAGGAAAAGGTTGACTTTTTAATGCTACTCAAATAGAAGAACATGTAACAGCAGAAATTAGAGTGCAGTTTCTTGCAAATAATTTGAAAATGTAATACAGTGTCAAATGAAAACGAACTTCTTGCTCTTTAAATTAGAACAATGGTGAGAGAATCAGAAACAGCTGTGGCACTTCAAGAAGAAGACAAACACTCAGCTGTAGTGTGGAGGGTTGATGCTGAACTATAAAAAATTGTCATTGGGTTTTATTACATGCAAGCTAATTAATGATAATGAATCTTTTTTTTTTTTATTTGTAAATTTTGAACGTATTTCAAGATGAATAGGCAGACTACTCTGTGTGCATATCTGTGTTAACCTTGGCATCTGTTAGTTCCTCTTTTATTCTGTAAAATCCAGGGTAGGATTGACTGTCCTTTCTTTAAGCCAGTAACTGGGTTGACTCTTAGGCTGACTTTTATCATTATTATTTAATTCCTCCATCATATAAAATTTTACAGTTTTCCCAATGATCATCAATAATGATAGCATTAATTCTCAGTTTTGTGAGACCCAAAAATTCAAATGAAGAAGATTCTCTACTCTATAACTGGACCTTTTTTTTTTTTTAGAATTTAAATAAAGGTTCGCTACATTGTTCTAACCACAGGCAGTGAATGTGCTTTCTGCTTGTATCTCCAAAGCTAAGAAGCAACTTTCTGTGTTTTAGTTGCATGTTTATTTGTATTTTTATATTTATCTCTCTCACTAAACAGGACTTGAAGAACAAACATGTCAGTGAGTATTTTGGGAAAGTGTTCATTGAAAATGTCATGGAGGTGTTTTGCTGTAATTCTGAATGCACATTGTATATAAGGTTTGGAATATATGTGGCTTTCCAATTTCAAAAACCACATATGGACTGTGGGGGCTGTGGTCAGACTTTGGCATCTAGGTGAAGGGATAGACACCCAAAAGTCATTAATTCTGTTGCTTTTCTCTGACGGCAGGGCTGTACACATGTTTATGGTAGGGATGACATGGCTACATTTATTAAGATACAGAAAGCTCCTATTTTCCTGGACGTCTACAGCAAAGCCACAATGGTAGCTCAGAAGGAGACAGTCCCCTCACCCTCACCTCAGCTGCTCTTTCATTCACCACAGCCTTCGGGATGCGGTTGATTTCTCTGCTCCTTAAGAGAAAGGTGTAATTGTTCTTGTTTACTTATCTTTTGAAAAACGTTAAAGAACTTTCCTAAAATAAACAAACCAGAAAGGAGTCTACAAAACATCTCAAAAACATGATGGAGGCTCTTGGTGAAACAGGTTAAACCAGAACTATATTTAGTCACAAGACTGGTACCTTGACATAGAAAAAGTAACATTTCAGTATTTTGAGGTTGGTAGATAATTAAGGGTTAAAGGAAAGAAGGAAAGAGTCACCAAATTTAGGCATCAGTCAAAGAAAAACAGTTCAGACAGTAATTGTCAAGAGGATCCTTCTTCTCCTTTCAACTTGCAGGGACTTTAAAACATCAGATGCGCTTTCATATTCCTTTGCCCCTTGGCTTCTAAGGTTGAACACTTCTAAATCTTTACAAGTCACAAACCCCATTCAATGCTGAGTCAGAAATGGGTTAATTTTTAATGTATCTTTTTGTTGTCAATTCTGAGGATAAATCTCTATCAACCTTGTATTTTGGTAAAGATTTTAAAATAGACATAAGCTAAAGATGGATTATTGACTAATGAAAGGGAATAGCATGTGTATGTAGTTTGGAAATGATTTCTATGGTATAATTAGGGCTCATAGAATAAAATTGGGGAATTATGGATATTGCAAAGATAAATAAATAATATTGAGAAATGTAGCAGTAAGAGAAATGTGATAGTGTTAGCAGGGTTGGGTAATAATTAAAATCCTCTAATTAGACCCTGCAACTGAGGAACTTGTGATCAGTTGAGTGGGGACCAGATGATGTCTACCTTTGCTTAGCCAGAAATAGTGAGAACTAACAGCATTTACAAATTTTGGAGGTGGATATAATGCTCATATTGACTAAAATAAAGTGTTTTCAAGCATGCTTCCATATTTAGTAGCATCTTTTAGCCTCAAAAGCATTTGAAGATGTTAATTATAACCTAGTCCTATCCATTCCTTTTAAAAAATCCACTAAGGAAACTGAGTAGCTATTTGTTAAAGTGAGACTATGCTTTCAGATTTGTATTTTACTGCATAGAATAATCATTTAGTTGCTAGGGAAAGATTAGATGTTCATTAAAAACATACTTTTGATAATTCTGTGGAAGAGGTATTTATCATTAAAAATCCAAATGCTGAGCAGTTCAGATGGAAAATCATCTGAAAAGTGAATGCCATAATAAATGCAAGAGCCTATATTTATAATGTTATCTTCTTTTACAATGTTTATCTGAATATTTCATATCTAATTAATTCATTTATTGCTGATATTCTAATTTTTCCTGATTTTAAAAGGCAGAGAAAATAATTTAAAAATCACCTATTATGCTACCATTGTGAAAGTTTCAGTGTTATCTTCTTTCTGCATGTGTGCATACACACACACACACACACACACACACACACACACATTTATGCATTTTTTGACATAGCCCACTTTACAGTGTATTTGAAAGCTATTCTTTTAAATTAAAATAACATTCTTGGAGCCTTCTTACATTTTGCTGCCTTAATAAGTAAAACCTAGTAAGGGGCACAATTAAAGAATAATGCTCTGCACAAATGGGAAGCTATCTATAACTCTTATGTGGGATTGTAGCACTGTAGAAAAGTAAATTGGCTATCCTGAAATTATTTGTCAGAAGCCCAACCTCATAGATAACGATCTAATAAGAATGAACGGTTTATAGATTATGTTTTAGGTCAACTAACCCTCCAGGTTATTATGTGGGATCCTTTTGTCATTGCTGGACACCATTAATGGGGTGTTTCTTCCTCCTCCTGTATCTGTGGTATAGTGAAATTTACATCTTTGACACTGATCCTTGGAGCCTCTGTGGATTAAAAGATTGGGCTGCAGCAGAGTTAAGGACAAACAAGTCTAAAACTGATTTTGCAACATAACAAAAGTCCTACTAATAAGCACAGCAAGTGCAGTAATTACAGCACACGTTCTTGACTCAGTCCCTGTTTTCTACCTTTCTTCTTGTTTTTAGCTTAAACTCATTACCTGCGTAACTGAAGCTTCTTCTCTTCCTGTACTAGTGCTACACAGTGAGTTTCCAAGTACCCTCTGTCTATGTAGGTAAGGATCTGAAAGAAAGGCAGCAATACATTTATAAAATGGGATAGGACAGGGTACACTGAGATCATAAACAGACCCTGAAATACAAGGTTAACAAATTTGAGGCTTCGTTCCCTCCAGGTCTGATGCAGTTCAGGACTCTTCAGGCAGTCTGCTTCTGCCTTGTGGCTCTGACATCTCAACTTGTAGCCTCCACGTTTACCACTGGAAAAAAAGAGAGAAATGGAGGAAGCACACTGGCCCCAGGCTAGAAGTGACATGTGTCCATTCTCATGTCTTAGTCCATTTGCCAAATTAGTCACCAGGCTTCCACCTAACTGCAAGGGAAGCTAGGAAACATAGTGGGGCATATCAGTCCAGGTTCAACCACAGAAGCAGATTAATTAAGAGATGGAGTGAAAGGAATTGGTTTACACTATTGCAGAGGCTGGCGGGCCTTCAGGAGGGGAAGATCACTGGCAGGCTGGAACTCAGGGTAAGGCCAAAGATGCCAGGAATTTCTTTTCTGTCTTAGGGAAGCCTCAGCTCTGCTTTTAAGGCCTTTCAACTGATCAAATCAGTCCCACCCAAATTACTCTGGATAATTTTCCTTGCTTAAAGTTAACAGATTATGGATTTATCTGCAAACTCCTTTCATAGCAATACCTAGCTTTGATTGAATAACTGTAGCTAGCTAAGTTGATGCATTAGAAAAAAAAAAAAAAAGAGAAATCACAGGAAACATGTGTAATAACAGGTGAGCTCTAAAGGTCTTTGCCAGTACATGGGATCACAGTACTAAGTCTCCTGAGGCCTTACTCATTAATGATAAATCCAAAAGAATAAGCGGTATGAAAGGAATGATCAGATCAATGGCCCTGTGAGTTAATGTGTGAGAAGGAAGTGAAACATCATCTGATTACATAATACGTGTATTTCATCATCTAAATTGTATTAATAGATTGTTGTAGGTATTTAATCTAAAACATTTTTATCCAATTCTTAGAAATCTGCCTAGAATCAGCAAATACCTACTAATACTAACTTATCCTAATGGAGGTTGTTTTGATATTTTGTTTCATTGTGCTACTTCCTAGATTTCTATGTATGCTGCTCTGCTTTTCCCTTCCACCTATTTTTGCTGTTGGTGTTGTCATCTCCTAAGCAACTCATACATATTTGTTAAATTCTTATTATCAGGCAGTCCGAACTGGCCTGGATCCTTATTCTTAATGCTACAGACTTTGGATTTTATTTGAAATTTAAATGCTGCCTCTTAATTATCTTCCATCCTTTTCTCATACCTGTTGGCATTGCCTTTATATTCCTCAGTTTGCTTCTCATTAGCCACCCACCGAGCGGCATCATCTCTCACAGTGGTAATGGGCAAGGCAGCCTTTGTTTAGTAAGTCTACTTTGCATTACTATCAGCCAGTTGGTCCTTCCATTGCCCAAGTTACAGCTGCCATCACTGTTGCCAGTGTCACCTGGTAATGGCTGATGGTATTTCATGTGTCTCCCTGTCCTCTGCAAGTAATTTTCTCTGAGAGTTGTCTAGACACTAAAGTGGACGGAACCAAGCCAGTCTTCCATCTGCTGTCTGCTTTTGCTCTCAATATACATCCTGCATATCACCTGAGCAGAAAAAGACACCTACTTTCCCAGACATCAGTTCTACCAAAAACAAGCCCTTCTGGTCAAGTTGTGCTAAGCCTGTCTCTGTTGGAAGTTGCTCTTTGCCAGTCAGGCAATAAGTCAGAACTAAAAGCTGTAGGAGACAGACAAAACAATGCAGAATTAATGAACATCTTTGTGCCAAGGTATAAAAATAATATTTGGGCAGTAAACATTTTAGTTTTAAGGTCAAACTTATTCCACCCTGGGACCTTGCTATTAGATTAGTAAGTGATTTATCTGTCATAGACAGAGCTGCTTTAGGTGGTCTTCAACTGAAGTGATTGTGCTCAGTAAACCAAAATGTGTACTTTCCCTTTATTATCTACTGAGTGACGATCTCACCTTATTGTAACATACCTGAATATGGATTTTCATCACAGAATATAATTAGTGTATGGTCTATTGAGTAAGCAATATGCATTTTAAAAATTGTCTAAACATTTCTTTTACATGCCAACTCTGGTGATAATTACCAAATGTCTATATCCAGAAAAACAGGCAATTCAGAAATATCAATTTATGCTATTATTTATGATATATGTGCTAGTTTTCCCTAAATATAGACATTTGGTAATTATCACTGGGACTATTTGCTACAAATACAAAGTAGATACCAATAAAATAGATATAATTTATTTGGTAAAAATGTAAATGCTGAAAAATTCTCATTATCTTCTTTGCAGAGTACAGTTCATAGTTTCCTATTCATATTTCATGTAATAATTTTGGATTAGCCATCTGGTTTGTTGAGGGTTGAAAATCTGTTTAACACCAACGCAGAATTTTCGTTAAAAAATAAAACAAGTTACACAGAAATCACAAATGATATTCAGGTATTTCACAATGATAATAATGAATAACTGTTTTGGAGATGCCAGGTAAATTTGCACTTTTATCTTTAGCACCATCTCCTTTTTTTATTTGCACAAGTTAGATTCACCTACAGCATGCTTTTGAAACCTATTTTTCAGGGACATGTCAATAGTATGAATCATTAAAATACACCAAATCTTACCCCAAATCTTTGCTGTCCCAACTACATTTTTCTGGTATCACTCTTTCCTTTGTTCGACTGGTTAGCTTGGTGAATTAGGCAGAGCATTTTCTCACCCACATCAAATCTGTATCCCTGAGACTGAATTACCTCCTGTCTAGCCCATGTCTGCAAATGGACCCCACATTTCTGTAATCATGCATGTAACTGACCCACACTGGGAGATTGGAAAGCAGTGTGTAGATTTATCAGTACAGATCCATCATTTTATCTGTGCAAAATTCTTGAAGTGTGTGCTGTATAAAAAGTGTTATTCTTATATTTGGTAAGCAATATTCTCACTAGTGATTCCTCTTCCATCAATGGCAGGAAACTGGCTGCTATCTATGGACATGGGTGTCTGTGGCTTAATTTCCAAATCATTGACCTACAGCAACCAAAAAAAAAAAAAAAGTATTCTGTTATACCTTGCCAAATTATTTTGCAGTCAGGCACTGCATCTGAGTGTTAGAACATCTGGATAAAACATTCTACCCAGCCATCCAAGTAGCAAATAGGGTGGGTATGGGTTTATATATATGCCTAATATTGGACTCCGAAGGCTAAGCTTTATCTCCCACAGCTCATTCAAATGAGTTGTTAAAAATATTCTTTGCAGGAAAAGTTCAGGCCCATTCAACACAGATGTGGAATTCAGTGAAGAACTATTTCAAAACACCACCTGTAACTGATGCAGAGAAAAGCTTAATGGAATTGGAGAAGGAGTGCCTTAGGGCTGCTGTTTCTGTCAGGACTGGGCCCAAAGCTGAGTAAGATAACCACAAGAAGCATGAGTCTAGACACCCAGAGGGACAACTGGGAGGGAACTGCAGATTGGCTTTTCATAACGTTTTGAAATAATGCCTGGTTTAATTTTAATAGTGAGAAGATTGGTCAATTTTGCCCCATGATTTCTCATTTAATCATCCAGTCTCTGAAAAGGACAAGGTCAGGGAGCTGCTTCTTCCCTCACAGAAGACTCTAGGGTAAAAGTTATAAGTTTTCAGAAAATGTATATAGAGGTACATACTACATTCAAGAAGAGATTCAGAATACAGACCTAGGAATCTCTCCATCTTCGGAATTATTTTCTTTGTTTTCTGCTTAACTTTTTTAGTCTGGAAAGGGAAGAAAAATGATCCATATATTACTTATAGGACAAGACTTACAGTGGTCTCAATAACAATTCATTTTTGTTGTTGTTGATGTTAAACTGGCTAAGATAGAAAATAAAAGAAACATATACATGAATTAACAAGCCAATAAACGGATATATGTGCAGAATACGCATTCCTACCCAAAGCCCTGCACAGGTAGTGAGGTGTTGCAGACAACACTGACTGTTTGATGACAACACTAAGCAATTAGCACTAAATTAGTCTCTCACTGCAGGCAGAGACACACAGTCCAATGTAGTAGAAAAATGCCAGGGAATTGCCACGATAAAATCAGAGAAGAATATTCGAATCAAAGGCACACAGAATATGCATATTATAACTCCTTTTCATGAGAAGTGATACAATTGCTTTTATTGAGATAATTCCTATGATTGATTGATTAGGGATATGAAGATAAATAGTTCTGAATGATATGATTAGGATTTGTAAGATCTAAGTTAGTGCTTAAATGCATTTGGTAATGCATCTGAAATAGATTCTGCCCTTCAGTCTTGTCTATTGTTTTCCAAGGGACTTGCAGGTGGCATGGGTTCTGAGTTTGCTTCAGGGAAATTATTTCATTTTCTTAGCTAAATGATGAAGGGGACTATAGTAGAAGGGGATCCAAATGGCTGGGTGGGGAAGCAAATAGCATGAGGTATCTCAGACAGGAATATTGCAGTTTGGATCAGTGAAATATAATTACCATGGCCCCAATATTTTCTGAAAATTAATTTCAAGACTAGGCTAAAAGAAATGGCTGAAAGGTGATTTAGTGAGTCTGTCTTCTGGATATTCTCTTGCTTCTCACTTCAGTTGTCTATCCTCTTTGCTATTCTTGGTATAAAAATCCATTATTTTGTATAAAGTAGAGGATTTCTACATATTGGTTTATAATGATGCAAGGGCAATTAAGGGTGTTGCTTTCAGGTTTAAAGTTTGGGTCACTCTGTCATCAAGACTAGGTGCTTAATTTTGTGAAACTGTTCAAGTCTGAATATTTCAGCAAATTTCATTTTCCTGGTCTATACTGTATATGTTCAATTGGTTCTCCATGGGAAGCCTTCCCTAGAGGCCCTGCCAGGTTAAGTACAGGCAGAGTCAGCTCTTAGAACCTGCTGGGTAAAATCCTTAGAAGTATCTGTATGCCAAAATATATTTTTAAACTCATTCTATTTATAATTTATAATTCTTTGTTTCAAGGCTGTTAGACCCTGTTCTTGAGTGCTGATGTTAGGACCAAAGTCTCAAAGCATCATAGAAGCCTCTCTTTCCCTAGTTGCAAATACCTGGGTTTGTTTTCATAGTATGTCAATTGTAAAGCTGCCCTAGCCACTCAGGCCATGGCTAATTCAAAGCACTAAATAGAGTTAGGAATGTCATTTGGTGTGATTATATCATAAGCCACAATTGTCTACTTTCATGTACTCCTGTCTTTAGTGTTACTATTGACAATAATAAAAATAGCAATAACTTTCTCACAAGCAATGCAAAGCTCCATAATGTGGTGGTATTACAGCATCTCTGAAAGCATTCTTAAAAAATAGATTCATCTGGGTTTCCCGACTGAAGACATGGAGTTAAAAACATGAAACAAATTCCCAGAAGCCAGAGTTGCTAACTCCACTGCACTTAGAACAACTAAAGGGAAACTTGATAAAAATCACAATTTTATAATCCTATTATTCCTAGTATAATCCTATTATTGATTACAATTTTATAACTATTTTTATATTATTGACAGATACTTTTCCTAAAAAGAAATACTGTCTCCTTTCCCTAAATCTATTTGAGTATTAAAACTAAAACATAAGCTATGCTCCTGAAGTAATAGCAAAGCTTCCCTTGACCTTGATTAATACTGATGTATTGTTTTAATCAGACATAAATGCTCTTTTAACTTTATCATACTGGTTTCCATTCTAGATAAAGTTCTACTTGTGTAAGATTGAAATGATCAATTCTTAGAGCACTTCAAGCAAGTTGTAGTGCTACATAAAAGAGATGGGGAGGAGTGGCCATGCCCAAACCAAATTATCACAATGTTCTTTATTCTCTGTTACATCTTTAGATTGAGTGCCATTAATGCCTAGAATTAGTAACCTCAAGAGGAAGCCTGAGCTAGATGGAGATTCTGCTACCAAGGTAATGCATGATTATGTTGTGAGATATTTGCAGAAAGGTTTATTTTGGGCTGGGTGAAATTAGCATCTTTGTTTAGAAGAACACCATCTCACAGATCAAGTTAAAATACATGCCTAAAAACCAGCATTTCTGAGGCTTTTATGTTGCCCTTAATTAGACTCTTCAAAGTTAATTAAGGGAAAAATGGTACTTTTTGTTCTAAGTCCCCCTTAACAGCTTTCTCACTCATAAAATGTTCCCACATTCATAGGTAGCTTGGCTTCTGCTTTAAACCCACTGGTAAACTGCTCATTGGTTAAGTCTTCCTTCATTCACAGAGAGAAAACCACTTTACCTATTTGATTTCCTTTTCCCAATTTTCAACTATAAGTATGGTTTATTTTTAGGTACAAAATTATTCATTATGTGTTTTTGTTCCTGTTTGGGAATAGCATTTCGTTCAAGGGCTTAGAAACTGGTAAAGCCAAATTCTCAGACACTAGGTTGACTAGGACAGCTACAGCTTTAGAAAAATCTCACAGAGACATTGAATTTCCACACTCACACCCCTGGGCGTGGTGTGGTGGTGATGTAGATATAACAGTGTTTTCATTTGCATTCAAATAAAGATGATTGGTCTCCTTTTGCTACCTATTATGTGTGTGTGTGTGGGGGGGTGGGGGGATGTATTTTTATTTTTATTTAATATAGGGTTTATTCCATACAGAAAGCTGGCACTCAAAATCAAAAGTGAATCCCAAGGATGTGAGAATTTTTAGCTATGATGTCTGTCTGCTTTGTGTCACTAATGGTAATATGACTATTAGAAGTGAATCGAGTAAATGAAAAATAGTCTTTGCTTTAGAGCAGGAGACTGTCACTCTTCTGGCAACCCTGCTGAGAGCTACACATCAAAGCCACCACTCTATGCTAATAGTGTCACTTATCCCACAGCCTTTACACTGTCCCATATGCAGTTACTGTACAGGGGGTGTGTGCGCGAGGGTGAGAGGGGAGTTGACAATGTGCTAGAAGAAACCGTAGGAGATAAACTGAATGTGATTTATCACCTCTAGTCCTTGCAATGGAAAACATTAAGGAAGAGCAAATAATTGAGGTCTTTCAGAAACATGTTTTTATTGGGGAAAAAAACTTGAATTAATTGGAGATCTAAAAATGGAGGATTAAAAATAATATTTTAAAAAAGTCATAAGGAAATCCTTAGCCTGTATATATAATTGGAAGAAAGAATGTTTTAAAATAATCTCCTTAAAACTATTTAATTTTGATTATAAGCCTGAAAAAAATATTTTAAAAAGAGCCTTTATAATTGGTTTTGTATGTGATAATCACAAGCACAGATATCTATATAACTCAAGTTTCTGAAACAAAAATATTTCTATTAAATTGAAAGCAATCAATGCTAATGGATCCATATTTGCTTTCTGCTGTCTTCCTTACTGGCTAATATTGCGTTTATTGTATCTGCTGGGTTTTTGTTGTTGTTGTTTGTGTATTTAGTAATCAATGAATAGAACCAGATTGGAAGGTGGGATGGGGTATGCACCATGTGGGCTGCACAAGGGAAGTCAGGAAAAGCCCTTTTCAGGAGTAATTGGTGAAGCAGCACCTTTCATGCCTGTTAGAGGAGCTCAGAAACTCACCAAGACCTTGGCTAAACAAGCCAACCTTATTTCTAGGTCAGTCTATCTGGTCCTACTCTTAGGAACTGGGCAGGCCATAAAGGCTTCTTCTGAAGGCCTCAAATACTGTCCAAAAGGTTTGGGAGAAATGGGAGGGAGAAAGTTTAAATGGCTGAGTTGAAGTTTGACTTTGTATTTCAAACATGCATGGAGTTGGTAAGAAAAACTTCCAACAATGTTTTTCTGAGCCAGGATAATAGAAAAAATAAGGGTAAGAGAAAAACCAATGCCTAGAAAGAAGGATTGAAAACCAAAGAAAAGAAAACAAAAACCTCTGTTCCTTCAAATTGCCTCAAGACCTCCTTCGTGGAATTTGGTCAGTTATCCAGTTTTCAATTTATTTGGATGTTGGAATCTGTCACTTTCACCTCTGTAACTTCTAAGCAACCAAGGAAAAAAATCATAGCATGGATGCCCTGATATTTCTACATTTTCATCTAGGTGAGACTTTGAGTTCATAGTCTGGTTCCTGTTCAATCATATAATTTTAACATATAGAATTATTTGATTTAAAATTCCATTCAGGGACTGGGAAGATATTTTGACTACACAAAGGTTTGTTGAGTGACAATCTCTTTGCAAGGAAAGGAACAGAGAAACTATGAAGAGCAGACAGTATCATACAAACCGAATGAAAGTTGTCAACTCCAGAAAAATTCTCCTTGTAGTCTCATCTCAGTTAACAGCATCTCAATCCTCCATCTGCGAAGCTAGAAACCGCTGTGCCATCCTCAGGTTGACCTTCACCCTTACCCTCCCCTCCTTACCTGGTCAGCCGCAAGTCCTATGATTCTTCCAATTAAATGTCCCTTCATTTTGGGTCCCTACCCTTGCTGCCACTGCTTTATTTTCAGGCTGATTATGCGTTTGAAACTTTATTCTTCCTTCTTTATGTTCCTCATCCCATTCCATAAGTTAGAGTCAAGAAAAACAGTCGTGCAGTTTCCTGGTGCTTGATGGCAGGGGTCTTATGTTTCATTATTTTCTGGGGGCAGCTGCCTATCAGTTGGTCTCCCCTACTTCTAGTCTGTTGAATTATTGCTCCCAGAGCTCCTCCTCTCTAAAAGCACAAGTCTAGTGCTAGAGTGTGCCATGCTATTATTAAATTACCTTTAGTGCCTCCTGGGAGAATGAAATTCACCCTGGTCAAAGCCTTTCTAAACTTTCCTGCCACAAACCCTGCCACCTTCACCTCTTCTCATCTCTCACATATCCTCTATGCTTGAGCCACAAGTAACTTCTCAGTGTTCTTTGAATATACCACTCTTTTCAAACTCTATGTTTTCCCATATGCTGTTTCTTTTCTTGGTGTGCCCTTCCTTTGTTTAGCTGCATGGTAAACTCCCACTCAGCTGTAAGACCCAGCTCAAATGCCATTTCTTCTCTGAAAAATTCCCCATTCCCCCAAAGCAGACTTGCCCTCTCCCATTTGCTGATCCAATGGACTTTCGTTCACATGTCTCTTACAACAATTGCAGATAGTACCATCCCTAGCCCTGAGCCAGAAGATCCCTGATTTGGTGATCTCTGGCTCTCCTCCAAATGGGGAGAGGTCCATGAGGTCAAAAGGGTGTCCCACCCAGACCTCCAGCCTCTCCCTTCCTAAACTATGCTTTGGATAACTGGGACCCCAGAACTCCCTACCCAAGCCCATTTCCAGAAACAGCATGGAGTCTGTTCCCTGGGTCCGTACTTCTAAGAGTAGGCCATGCAGTTGGTGTAAGCAACACCAAGTTGAAGAATGGAGGAATGTGACTGGAGCTTGGAATTGTTGTCTGAGGTGTCCACACATGTGCCCAAGGCCCCTCATGGTGTAAGAAAGAGTCTTAGAGGGTGAAAGAGGAGAGGAGAGCTAGAGGCAAGGAGTCAGACTCTTGGATGATATTATGTGCCAGTCTGGTACTCCAAGGAATTCTACATTGAATCTGGTAGTCCAAGTTGTTAAGAATGTATTTTTTGTCAAGGTGGAAAAAGAAACCATTTTTATTCAACTGTTTGTTGGCTTAATTTATAACTGTAAATATTTAGACATATGGTATGTGGGCCTCCGTTTGTACTCTTGCCCAGGTCCAGCAAATGTTAAGAATGGGACTGCTTGTAACATAAGTATTTCTCGACATTCTTATCTCTCTAACTAGGCTGGGAAATCATTGTGGGCTGGGACTCTTTTTTTAATTCAGCATCTTTCTTGGCCCAAAATAATCCCTTTAAAATGTATTTGTTGACATAAAAAAAAATACTTTCATAATGCTTTGTTTATAAAGGTAAGGGCATGTATAACACATTTCAAAGAACAGTATCTAAATTGGTTCAAGTGAAAAAACATGATTCTGATAACTTTGGGAAATGATGAGTGGAACAGTTGCTCCCTGACAATTCAGGATCGATACAGGATTTTAAGTGTTAGAGTAAAAAAGATGCAGTTAATTAGCTCTAAAATGATAGACACTATGCTCCCAAATACTCTAATGCACTAAACCTACAATTGTGTTTAGTGAAAGCTGTGATACTTCAGGTTGCATACTCAGCTATCTCTGTTGAAGGAAAAAAAAAGGGAAAAGAAGTTAATAACAATGAAATATCTACTGCAGGACAGACATCCTGTCAGTTGTTTTACATACCCTATCTTATTTAGTCCTTGAGACCACACTATGATCTGTGCATTATTGATCCCATTTTATAGATGAAGGAATTGAAATTTACAAATTTCAGTAATATAACCAAGGCCAGAGAATTAATATGTGGCAGAGGCGAAATTTAAACCTACGTCTAAAAGTCATGCCTTTTTTTTTTATTATTAATAATAAATTTTATTTTGAAATAAGTTCAGTCTTACAGGAACAGTTGTAAAAACAATACAAACCCCCTACATAGAATTCCATCATACCCTGACCCCCTCCCCCAATACCCTGATCCATCACCTTTAAGATCCTGTCACACCACTGTCTCTTTCTTTCCCTCCCTCTCTCCCTCTCTCCCTCCCTCCCTCCCTAACACCCATCATCTATTGCTCTATCTTCTGAACATATGGGAGCAAGCTGCACATATCTTCGAACAGGCAATATAATTCACATATACCTTTCCCATGGACAAGAACATTATTTTATGAAATCTCATTAAACGCAGCTAAGAAGTTCAAGAAATTCAACATTGATATAAAGCTTAGATTCTATATTTACTTTTTTTTTTTTTTTTTTTCCTTGTGTCCCAGCTGTGTCCCTTTGAGCCTCCTCTCCTCTGGCCTCAGATCCCTTCCAGGATCATCCTTGGCATTTAATTGTCGTCTATTTAGACTGCCTTATTTTTTTTTTTCAATTTTTGAAAGATATATATAGCCTAAATCTTCCTATTCCACCCCTCCCTAGCATTCTCTTAGTGGGATTAATCACATTTAGAATGTTGCAATTCACCTTCCGACTATCCATTTCTAGAAGTTTCTCTTCACCCCAAACCAAAACCCCTACTCTCATTTCTTAACTCCCCATTGCCCCTTCCCCCACTTCTTGGAACCCCTACTCTACTTTTCATCTCTTTGGTCATATTCTTTGATACTTTCTTTGTGTTTACCATGGGGCTTAAATTTAACCTCCTAAATCTATAACAATCTTGTTTTTCTTTGAAACCAACTTAACTTCAGTAGGACATGTAAACTGTGTTCTTATACTCCTCCATTCCCCCACCTTTATGTAGTTCTTGTCAAGAATTACATATTTTACATTGAGTCCAAAACCACTGATTTATCATTACAGTTTATGTATTTTAGATCCTGTAGGAGGTAAATAGTGGAGTTATAAATCAACCATACAGTAGTATTAGTCTTTATATCTACCACGTGATCTTTACTGGAAATCTTTATTTCTTCATGTGGTTTCAGTCAATTGTTTAGTGTCCCTTCCTTTCAGCCTGCTTAGGATTGATCTACTGGTGATGAAGTTCCTCAGCTTTTGATTCTCCAGGAATGTTTTCATCTCCCCCTCATTTTTATCTTTCAGGTGTTTGTGAATTCTCCAAGTCTCTGATGGTTATTGACTTCTATTTGTATTCCATTGTGGGCAGAGAATGTTCTTTGAACAAATTCCTTTTTATATTTTTTTATTTTATTGAGGCTTGTTTTTATGTCCCCGCATACAGTCCATTCTGGAGAAAGATCCGTGATCACTAGTGAAGAACATGTGTCCAGTGACCTGGGATGTAATATTCTATATATGTCTGTTAAAAGTCTCTATATCTCTCTTTCATTTCTTTGTTTCTCTGTCAGTAGGGCTTGCTTTAGTATCTGAAGTAGGGCAGGACTTTTATTAGCAAACTCTCTCAGCATTTGTTTGTCTGTGAAAAATTTAAGCTCTCCCTCAACTTTGAAGGAGAGTTTTGCTGGATAAAGTATTCTTGGTTGGAAATTTTCCTCTCTCAGAATTTTAAATATGTCATGCCGCTGCCTTCTCGCCTCCATGGTGGCTGCTGAGTAGTCATTACTTAGTCTTATGTTGTTTCCTTTGTATGTGGTGAATTGCTTTTCTCTTGCTGCTTTCAGAACTTGCTCCTTCTCTTCAGTATTTGACAGTCTGATCAGAATATGTCTTGGAGTGGGTTTGTTTGAATTTATTCCATTTGGAGTTCGCTGGGCATTTATGCTTTGTGTATTTATATTGTGTAGAAGGTTTGGGAAGTTTTCCCCAACAATTTCTTTGAATACTCTTTCTAGACCTTTACCCTTCTCTTCCCCTTCTGGGACACCAATGAGTCTTAAATTTGGATGTTTCATTTTATCTATCATATCCCTGAGATCCATTTCGATTTTTTCAATTTTTTCCCCCATTCTTTCTTTTGTTCTTTCATTTTCTGTTCTGTGCTCCTCGAGGAGGTTGAGTTGTTGTTCAACTTCCTCTAATCTTGTATTATGAGTATCCAGAGTCTTTTTAATTTGGCCTACAGTTTCTTTAATTTCCATAAGATCTTCTATTTTTTAATTTACTCTTGCAGTATCTTCTTTATGCTCTTCTAAGGTCTTTTTTATGCCTTTCATATTCTGTGCCATGCTCTTCTTCAAGTCTTTTATATCCTGTGCCATGCTCTCTTTGCCTGTCTGTAGTTCTTTGATTAATTCTGCCAGGAACTGTGTGTCTTCAGATCTTTTGATTTGAGTGTTTGGGTTCGGGTTCTCCGTGTCGTCTGGTTTTATCATATGCTTTAAGATTTTCTGTTGTTTTTGGCCTCTTGGCATTTGCTTTACTTGATCTTTAATTTGTTAGAATTGCAGTTTGGTGACATACACTTTCTCTAACTAACCAGCAGATGGCGTCCGTGAGTCACTTATTCCCCTCAAGTTAGTTCTCCCCGACTTTGTGTTATGTGGGGATCTGATCCTTTTGGGGTCCAATTGGTGCACTTAATTTGGGTGTGTTGTCGGTGCTGTCTGCCCTCAATGAGGGGCGTGTGCCTGAGTGGTTAGGGAGGAAGGGCAGGTTTAACAATCAAACCTCCCAGGTGTTCCCAGAGATTTAAGGCTGTTCTCTGCCGCTGACACAAAAGTCCTTGGTATTGGCGTAGGTTCCCTGGGATTTCTGAGCGGTTCCCCCCTCCCTGCTGTGCTTTTCCAGGACCTCTGTTGAGGAGGGGAGGGCCGTGCCACGTCACAAGTGAGTGCCAGCCTCCAGGGAAGCCCTGGGCCACCGGGCTGTGTAGGGGCGTTCCCAGCCCACTTCAAAGATGGTTGAATGGGATGCGTTAACTTCCCCCTTTCTGCACAGCTCCGCTCTCCCAGCTCAGGGACAATCAGCCATGGGTGTATTCAAGGCCACTATCCACAGCCGATATTGTGGTGTGTGAGCGGTGCTGCGGGAAAGACTCCCTGTCAGGCTGGGTTTTTTGTCTTGGTTCTGTGCTGTGTGTTCGGCCCTGGGCAGGAGCAGCCCCACCCGCTGGGGAGACAGCCGCGAGGCTGGGCCTCTCTGCTCGGCTCCATGCTGTGCGCTCGGCCCCGGGCAGGAGCAGCTCTGCCCGCTGCGGTGATGGCCGCGAGGCTGGGTTTCTCCCCTTTGTTTCCCTGGACCTGAGACAATCTGCAGTGGGTGTGGGAAGGGGTATCCTCCACCCCAGACACTGAGGCATTAGTCCAGACCACTCCCGTCTTATCTGTAGCCGTTCCCGGGCTTCTCTCTTTTTTTTTTAAAAAAAAAAAATGCCAGCCCAGCATCTCCCCGCCCTGCAGAGTGGCCGATGGATCAGCCTACTCATTCACTCATTTCAGAATGCAGACTCCTGGTTTCACCAAATGCACGTTCCCTGTGGCTTTAGCAGAACTTGTCTGGCTGGTGCTACTTTGGAAGTGGTGTTCTGGGTCCTTTCTGGTTTTTTATCTAGTGTTTTCCATGGAGGTGTTTTTTTCTCTGTCTCACCTAGTCGCCATCTTAGGTTCCTCTTCCTGGTCATGCCTTTTTGATTAGAGCTGGAGCCGTAGAGACCTTGAACATAGAGTTGCTTTGGACATCAACCATAAAAATTTGAGCCTTTGGTGCCTTTGGGACAAGTGCTGAGCCCACACTAATTGGACAGTATCAGTCTTTTAGGAAACAGTGATTTGCTTGTGTACCATATACAGACAACAAACTAGGTGCTTTGCAGAACTATAAAAGAATTGTGTGTGTGTGTATAAAATCAGCTTCTCAATTATAAGATTATTAACTGGCACCTGTAATTACCAGCAACCTTTATGACTAAGCATTCTAATTTTAGAAGAAAGTGGAAAATAGTGATAAAACAAAATGATATCTGCACATAATTCCCAGTATATTCTGATGACAGTAATTAGTCAGCTTAACCTCTTATTCCCGCCATATGTATAACTTCACTACTGGATGAGAATAATTTTATGTGTTCAGTGGTATCCTTGGGTACCATGACATCCTTGATCATCAAAGCATGAATCATGTTCACTCTAGGGGTAGGAATGCATATTTATAAATACATATGATGGAAAGAATTGTAAAAATATGTAAAACAGGTTTTTATTTCTACTTTCAATCACTTCCCGCTTTATTTCTTTTCCAACTTTTAGTTGTCTAGTGAGAGTGAAGTCTTTCCTTTTCATTTCACAAGTAGATTCACTTACTCTTTGAACTCGTCTCCCTGGCCACTCTTGCTATTCCAACTCCTGCACCCCACGCTGGAAACTAACAGAAATCCCACCTCTGAAATGGGATTTCTTTAGCTTGAATCCTGTTACAATGTAAATTTATCTTAGAGTGATAGTAATGAGTGAATAAGTGAATGAAGGAAAGGATGAAACTGCTATTTATATGAGTTTCAGATATTTTCCTGAGAACTGATTTGATTGCGGGGACTAAGGCCTGGCCTCAGGATGACTAAAATGATCAAGAAGGAGAAAGCATCTAGGGTACATGGGTTCACAGAAAGGGTGGTTTTAAGGATTATTTACAAAAACATTTGGCCAATTTTTCAAAAGCTTTGACCTAAGTGAACAGTTCTATTCCATCCATGGTTATAGACTGAACAATAATTTCTGGCAAACATATGCCACTTCTTGTGGGAGGATGAGGATCTTCTGGCCAGAGAAACCTTGAAGTCTCAGCCTCCTAGTTCTCCAGTAAAGCCAAAGTCCAACTACCCAATTTCCATCCCTCCTTCCCTAGGCAGATATGCATTTTTGATGATTTCTCTTGTGTCTGACAGAGAATGTTTGGGAAGGGGAGAGTACAAAGTGGAGGAATCTTTGTAGTACCATCCTTTTAAGTCTTCTCATTCCTCCCCCCCCACTATTATGGAATTTTTAAAGAGACTCTCTTTCCCTCAAAAATAGAATGATCTTCTGGGTTTAAATTCATTTAATAGATGATCTTACTGATCCAGTGGCTCATTAACCAACATGGCAGTGAACATGAGCCCTGAATTCTCAGGGCCATGGAATTAGCAGTTTTCTGAGTGTGATAGTCAATTGTATGCATCATCGTAGCTAGGATATGGTGTTCAGGTATTTGGATGAATACTGGTTTTGTCCTTTCTAAGGAGGTATCTCATAGATTGTATTAGCAGCATCTACAATAAGTTGACATTGATAAAGGAGATTACCCTCTAAAATGAGGGTGGGCTGTATCCAATCAGTTGGAGGTCTTAATAGCAAGGACTGAGGTTCCAGAGGTCAGAAGAATTTCTGTCTGAAGGCTTGAACATCAACTCTTCTCTGAATTTCCAGCTTACCAGCTTCTCCTGGGGGAATTCAGACCCAGGACTTCAACATTACCTTTACTGGAGTTTCCAGCCTGTGGCCTCCACTAAGGAGTTTGGACTTGCTAACCCCATTGTCATGTGAGTCAATTCCTTATAATAAATCATATTGGACAAATGCCAATCTCATATCCTGTTGATTCTGTTTCTTTGGAGAACCCTGAGAGATACACTGACAAATGTGTCTCATTTCACATTACCGTTTCTGTTATTATTAATAGGAGTTCTTTGTTTTCAATGTGCTGAAATAAAAGGACTTCTTTCCTTGTTTTTTTCTCCACATTCACTGGGTAGTTGGATATCTACAGAATGACATTGGGCTACAGATTTTGTTCTTTATCTTCTTAATCCTCTTTATTTCTTTCTTTTCAAAATCTTTCCTAATTTTGCTCTTCCTTTTCCATTTATTCATACATTAAATATGTTTTCCATATGGAACAATTGCCAGTCTCAACCAGCATTCTGTTTAATATAGTGTCACCAAGGAGTAATAACTTCTGGGTATGGATTTATTATCAAAGAGTTTATTTCAAATCTCTTTTGAATCTACTAAAAGTTTAACAATAGAATTAAAAAATTTAAATAGTCATTAAAAATCATCAGTTCAACATACGCTCATTGTACAGGTGAGGACACAGAGATCCAGAGAAGTTAAATAACTTTCTAGTGGTCATACACAAGGACTAGAACCCGTTTCTCCTGATTCCTTGGGCAATTTTCTTGTCTATTCATTATTGCAGCTTTCCTTTTTGTCCAAAACCTTTTTCTCTTTTGAAATTGGCTCCTACTCCCATTAGGAAGTATTGAATTAAGTCTGAAGTTTAGGTCCAATTCTGTCTCGATAGATCAGATTGGACTATATTAGTGATGAAAATTAGCACTTGCGTGTGCCTTAGGCTTAAAATAAGTCAAGGCTAATGGAAATTATCCAGTGGACCTAAAAGCGATTTAGCATACATTCCTTCCTGTTTGTGCTCGGTTTTTAAAAGAATTTGAATGTTTGGAGAGTCCTGAGTGGATCTAAGACAGTCGGGTGCTTACATAATGACTGATAAAATGCAATCAATCTTGTTGTCCTTGGAGTGGGGGTATGAGTTACACACACACCATACACACACATACACATACAGACATATTTATATATATATATATTTGTGTGTATGTATATATACACATACGTGCACACATACACCCCATGAAGGTCCTGGACCATGCTTTTACCAAAAACAGCTTAGCTCCAACCATGTGGGATAGAGCAGAAATAAAACATGAAAGAGATATGTGGCTCATGTACACACACTTAGCTAAATTAAATTTGGTGGACCAGTAATCATCACATAAGAATTAACTATCTGAACTTGGTGTAGGCATCAGTGCCGTCCTCCCCCCACCCTCAAACCCAAATTAGCTCCTCTTCTTTGAGTGAGGGACTATACAACAGATTGGCTTTTATTTTGTGAGAAGGGGTCAGGGAGGAACTTTTGGATCAGGGATATAAAATGCACTGCAGTTTGGAATTAAAACCCAGGAAATTTCAACCCAACAATTGTTTAGAACCTGATAGGTTTGTTGACCATTATAGAATAATTATGAGTATAGATATCTCTCAAACAGTAGGAGCTAAATGTGAAGGTTGTTCAATTCATTACTTTTTCCTTTTATGTATTTCTGACCTCATTTTCTCCTATGTCCCTCTTGCTTACTACTTTCCAGATATACTGGCCTTCTTGCTATTGTGCATGCTGTTCTCTCACCTGGATTGCTAGTCCCCAAAATGTCACATGGTTTACGCTGTCACTTTCTTCAGGTGTCTGCTCAAGAGTCACTTCCTCAGAGAAGTCTTCATTGACCATCCTCTTTAAAGTAGCACCCTTAACACTCTTAATCCAGTCACCCTGACATATGTTTCTTTATAGCATTTATTTCCAGTTGGCAATAGTTAATATATTTGTTTGTTCATTTGTTTCTTGTCTGTCTCTCCAGTGTACTGTAAGTTCCATGAACATGGGGACGTTGTTTGGTTCATTATTTTTTTCCAGTGCTCAGAGCAGTGCCTGTATTAAGCAAGAGCTCAAAATAACATTTTTGAATAAATGAATGATTTCATACATTTATATTACCCATTTCACCTTCATAGAGCACCTGCCACATTTTGGGATGTGTGTCTTTGAAGGAGTGCTGGTTATAAGCTGGGGTATCTATTCCTATTCCCAAACTTCTTTTTCTTTCAAAGAAGTTGAATCTGAAGAATTTTGTAACTTTGGATTCAGTTTTTTACTATCAAATTAAAGCTGAAAATGCTGCCAGAAAGGAGGGAAAGCCAGATTGGAGGGGGAGGAGGCGAGAGGTAGAAGAAGGGGAAGCAGAGAGTTGGGGGAGGAGATGGCTGAAAGATCCAGGAAACCTGAGGAGAGGCAACAAAAACCAATTAAAGTTAATGAACTAGAGCTAAGCTTTTTATTTTAGTTTTTTTTTTTTTTCCCTTCACAGTATACCAGCCTCAACTTGGAACTATTTTTCTTGGAGAGACACTTTCAAAAAGTAGATTATTTCCTCCCTACCCCCATGCTCAGACAAGTAATGCGACACTTTAATCAACAAAAGCGTGAGGGTGTATTTTGTGCAGCTATCTGGTGGATTTGTCACTTGGCCTTCAGCCTTGGTCCTACCACCCACTGAATTCTGGCAAAATCCCAGAATGTCAGAAACTCTGTCCTCTATGTTCACGTAAGCCGAGAGAAAGTCGGCCATACTGAGTAGTTATCCTGAGACAGGAGGCGGAGGTCCAATTGTAGTATCTAATATTAGAAATAGAGACGCCTCCAATGGTTTTTGGCAGACTGGGATTAGAGAGAGTGGCTCTGGCTCTCCCACTGAAATGTCTTAGATAGTTTATATATGTTTGAATAATTTGGCTAGAAACATGACTGCAGTTAATATATTAGGTATAAAAGTTTAGAGGATGATTCTTATCTCAATACACCCATTCTCTAGAATAACTTATTCCTTCAAGCTAGCTATGCTTAAGTGATGAATTCTACTAATAATGAAACAGTCTTATGTTTATTTAGTGTTTCTTTTTTTTTATTCACAGAATCCAAAGAAATTTGAATGTGAATGAAATGTACTTCACTAACATTTTCTATTCATTCAATATTTGGCCAAGTATCACATTTAAATTTTAAATGTAAAAAAGTAGTATAAATTGATTTGAATTATTAAAAAGAAAGACATTTAATATATGAGTCTCCCACACTCAGGTTTCCCATTTGAAGCATATTTTTAAATACTATCCTTTTACAATATCTCCTTCCTTAACTTCCTTCCTTCATCTCAGGCTTGAAATCATATCTTTTCTATTTGTTTCCTTGCTCTTCATTTCACTCCATTCACCCATTTTTGGTTTCTTAAATGATTTATAACATTTGATTTCTTTCATAGAATTTAAAAATCATAGAAATAAAATTAATTTTACTGAATAGTTGGCTAACTTGTCACTCCACCCCAATTCCTTCTCCTCTACACTTGACAGATGCTTAAAATCCTGGGGTGCCCACTGTTGTTTGTGGCAGCCCATTCTTTCTTGAAAAAAATTCTTATTATAAGAGAAGTCACCCTTATCTTGAGTAAAAACATACATCTTGTAACTTATACTCATCGATCTTGGCTCACTTGGTTATTCATTCACTTTATTCAATAATTATTGAAAATTCTACTATATAGAGGCTATACCAGCTTATGGGCCAAGAGAGTCACAAAATTAGAATATCCTGATATACACTATGAACTTTTTGTGGTTGAAAAGGGAGAAAACTACTTTTGTAAATATAAATATCTTCAATTCTAAATTTCCTGATTCAATATAATTTTAAATTACTGTGATCATTAGGTTCATGTGTCAACTTGACCTGGTGATGGTACCCAGGTATCTGGTCAAGCAAGCACTGGCCTAACTGTTACTGCAAGGACATTTGTGGCTGGTTAATAAATCAGAAGGCTGCTTTATTAAATCATTAGTCAACTGGCTGCAGCTGTGATTGATTACATCAATGAAGGGCACATCTTCTGCAATGAAAGGATGCAATCAGCTGGATTTAATCTAATCAGTTGAAGGCATTTAAGTGAGACAGATAGAGGACCTTCACTACTTCTTCAGTTAGCCAGTGAAGGGTTTCCTGAGTTCATTAAAGTTGCCAGTTTGTTCCTGAGGAGTTTGTCGAACATCTTCATTGGAGTTGCCAGTTTGCTGCCTGCCCTGCGGAATTTGGACTCGTGCATACCCACAGTTGAGTGAGATACTTTTATAAAATCTTATATTTATAGATATCTTTTGTTGATTCTTTTTCCCTAGGGGACACTAACTAATACAATTACATTCTGTTTCTGGTCTCTTTTCTCCTAAAAAAAGCCTTTGTATGTCTATATCCAAATTAAAATGTATACCCAAATGTGACTGGGCTTTTTCACATTTAAAGAACAGTAAAACTGTTACCTTCCACATTTGAACACATACTTTCTTGTAACATTGCTTTACTTTCCTTTGTACGTTTTGGTTTTGGTCAACATTTATTTTTATATTATCTGAGAATTTTAGATTTTAAAATTGTGATGAAGTGCAATTAGGTAAGGAATTCTCCATCTTGTTTTTGGATAGTCTGTGTGTATGTGAGTGTGTGTGTGTGTGTGTGTGAGAGAGAGAGAGAGACAGAGAGAAAGAGAGAGAGAGAGAGGAGGGAGAAAGATAGGCCAACTGGTTTGCATTTTTACATTTTCCTATATTAAAGCTTATCTTGTCAAAGGTTTATTCTCCCCTATTTATGTAAAACATGCTTGCAAATAATGTAAACAAGACGAAAATTCCATTTTAACAACATACAAAGGACTCAAAAATGGAAATGTTCAATAAATCCAAAAATTTAGCCTTCACTTGTAATAAAAATATAAGCTGAAATCTCAATAAAATATGTTTTTTTTAACCCATCATCAACAAATACTTGGTTTGTTTTTGAATTTTAATTCAAGACTCTAGGTAAGGAAGCTACCTGCATTCATTTATTACTTGTTTGGATATTAATAGTTATATTCTTTCCAGAAGTCAATTTGAAAACATGGAAGAAGAGTTGACTTTTAATAAGTCCTGGATCATATTCTAAGGAAATAAACAAGAAATTGGAATATTGATCTATGAGCAAAACTGTTAAGCATTTTTTTTATTAGAGAAGTTGTAGGTTTATAGAAAAATCATGTATAAAATACAGAGATCATACCATATTTGTCCTTATTGATTTATTTCACTCAACATGATGTCTTCAAGGTTCATCCATGTTGTCATGTGTATCAGAACTTCATTCCATTTGGTGGCTGGATAATATCCCATTGTGTGTATAGACCACATTTTGTTTTTCCATTCATTGGTTGATGGACACTTGGGTTGCTTTCATCTTTTGAGAATTGTAAATAATGTTGCTAGTAGATACCTAGAAGTAGGATACATGGGACATATATTAACTCTATATTTAGATTTCTGAGGAAATGCCAAACTGTTTCCTACAATGGCTGCACCATTTTACATTTCCACTAACAATGAATGAGTGTTCTATTTCTTCACACACACTCCAGTACTTGTACTGTTTTTTAGTAGTAGCCATTCTAGTGGATGTGAAATAGTATCTCATTGTGGTTTTGATTTGCATTACCCTAATAGCTAATGATGTTGAGCATCTTTTCATGTGTGTTTTGACCATTTGCATATCTTCTTTGGAGAAATGTCTATCTAAGTCTTTTGCCCATTGTAATGGGTTGTTTGTCTTTTTGTTGTTGTAGGATTTCTTTATATAGTCTGGATATTAAGCCCTATTGGATAGTGGTTTCCAAATATTATCTCCCATTGTGTAGGTTGTCATTTTATTTTCTTGATGAAGTTCTTTGATAAAAAAAAATTAATTTTGATGAGGTCCCAATTATATCTTTTTTTTCTGGTTTACTTGTGTTTTGGGTGAAAAGTCTAAGCAACTGTTATTTAACAAAAGGTTCTGAAGAATCTTCCTTATGTTTTCTTCTAGGAGTTTAATAGTTCTGGCTCTTATATTTAGGCCTTTGATCTACTTTGAGTTGATTTTTGTATATGATGTGAGGTAAAAGTCCATCTTTGTTCTTTTGCATATGGACATCCAGTTTTCCCAGCACCATAATTTGAAGGGCCTATTCTTTCCCCATTGAATGGACTCAGCACCTGTATTAGTTAGGGTTCTCCTTGGAAACAGAATCAATGAGAGATGTCTCTGATTATCAAATCGTAAAAGTGACTCACGCAACTGCGGGAGCACACGAGTCCAAATTCTGCAGAGCCGTCAACAAGCTGTCAACTCCAAGGAAGACATCCTACTAACTCCTCGGGAAACGAACCGACAACTTTGACGAACTCCTCAGGAAACAAACCGGCAACTTCGACGAGCTCCCCAAGAAATGCTTCACTGAGCAGCCGAAGAAGAAGTGAAGGTTCTCTAACCATCCGGCTTATAAGCCTCCAACTGATCATCCGGACCAAATCCAGCCAATTGCATTCTCTCATTGTGGAAGGCACGCCCCTTGATGAGTCATCAGTCAGCCACAGTCAATTGACTGATGATCCGACAAACCAACTGATCACCCGGACCAAATCCAGCCAATTGCATTCTCTCACTGTGGAAGCACACCCCTTGATGAGTCATCAGTCAGCTGCAGTCAATTGACTGATGATCCGACAAACCAGCCCGTTGGTTTATTAACCAGCCTCAAATATCCTCACAGCAATCGTCAGGCCAGTGCCTGCTTGACCAGACAGCTAGGCCACCTAGCCAAGTTGACACATGAACCCAACCATCACAGCACCCTTGGCAAAAATCAGTTGGCCATAATTGTAAGGGTTGATTTCTGGACTTTCAATTTGATTCCTTTGGTCTATATATTTGCCTTTGTGCCAGTACCATGCTGTTTTGATTATCTGCGGCTTTGTAATAAGTTTTAAGTTTGGGAAGTATGAGTCCTCCAATTTCATTCTTCTTTTTCAAGATGGCTTTGGTAATCCCTATACTCTTCCATATGAATTTTTTTAAATTTAATTTTATTGAGATTGTTCACATACCATACAATTATCCAAAGATCCAATTGTTAACATACCATACAGTTATCCAAAGATCAAAGTGCTCAATCAATTGCTCATGGTACCATCATACAGCTGTGAATCCCTTACCACGATTATTTTCTTTTTCAATTTTTAGAATCTTTTCATTACTCCAGAAAAGAAATAAAGACAAAAAAAAAAAAAAAAAAGAAAACTCAAATTGTCGCATGCCCCTAACCACCTCCACCCCTCCATTACTGACCCATAATATTGGTATAGTGCATTTTTTACTACTGATGAAAGAATGTTAAAATACTACTAACTGTAGTACTACATAGTTTGCAATAGGTATATACTTTTTTCCCTATACACCCCTTTATTATTAGCTTCTAGTTATAATGTCATACATTTGTTCTAGTTCATGAAAGAGATTTCTAATATTTGTACAGTTAATCATGGAGATTGTTCACCAAAAGATTCACTGTTTTATACATTCCCATCTTTTAACCTCCAACTTTCCTTCTGGTGTCATATGTGACTCTAAGCTTCCCTTTTCTACCACATTCACATACCATTCAGCACTGTTAGTTATTCTCACAATAACGTGCTACTGTCACCTCTGTCCATTTCCAAATACCTAAGTTCAACCTACTTGAACATTCTGCTCATAGCAAGCAACTGCTCCCCATTCTTTAGCCTCATTCTATATCCTGGTAACTTATATTTCATGTCTATGAATTTACATATTATAATTAGTTCATATCAGTGACACCATGCAATATTTGTCCTTGTGTGTCTGACTTATTACACTCAATGTATGCCCTCAAGGTTTCTTCACCAATCAGTGTTTTTTAAAGGTTTTGTTCACCCACCATACTTTCCATCCTAAGTAAACAATTGATGGTTCCCTATATATTTACATATTTATGTATTCACCACCATCACTACTATCTATATAAGGACATCTCCATTTCTTCCAAAAAAGAAGGCGGAAGAGTCCAAGAAGGTAGAGAGACAAAAGAAAAAGAAAAAGAAAAAAATATGACAGCTAAAAAACAACAAAAGGAAAAATAGAATTAATCTAAAGAAGAATAAAAGAGTCAAACAACGTCACCAATGCCAAGAATCCCATACCCTTTCCTTATGTCCCCATCTTGAAGATATTTAGCTTTGGTATATTGCCTTTGTTACATTAAAGGAAGCATAATACAATGTTTCTGTTAACTATAGTCTCTAGTTTGCATTGATTATATTTTTCCCCAATACCACCCTATTTTTAACACCTTGCAAGGTTGACATTCATTTGTTCTCTCATGTAAAAACATATTTGTACATTTTATCACAATTGTTGAGCATTCTAGGTTTCACTGAGTTATACAGTCCCAATCTTTATCTTTCCTCTTTCCTTCTGATGTCCCACATGCTCCTAACTTTCGTCTTTCAACCCTACCTACAGTCATCTTTGTTCAGTGTACTTACATTGCTGTGCTACTATCGCCCAAAACTGTGTTCCAAACCTCTCATTCCTGTCTTTTCCTATCTGTCTATAATGCTCCCTTTAGTATTTCCTGTAGAGCAGGTATCTTGTTCACAAGCTCTGTCATTGTCTGTTTATCAGAGAATATTTTAAACTTTCCCTCATATTTGAAGGACAGTTTTGTCAGATATGGGATTCTTGGTTGGCGGTTTTTCTCTTTCAGTATCTTAAATATATCACACCACATCCTTCCTGCCTCCATGGTTTCTACTGAGAAATCCACACATAGTCTTATCAAGCTTCCTTTGTATGTGATGGATCACCTTTCTCTTGCTGCTTTTAGGGTTCTCTCTTTGTCTTTGATATTTGATAATCTGATTATCAAGTGTCTTGGCATAGGCCTATTCATATCTATTCCATTTGGGGTGCCCTGTGCTTCTTGGATCTGTAATTTTATGTCTTTCATAAGAGATGGGAAACTGTAATTGATTATTTCCTCTATTATTACTTCTGCCCCTTTTCCCTTCTCTTCTCCTTCTGGGACACCCATGACATATACATTATGTGCTTCATGTTGTCATTCAATTCCTTGGGACATTGCTCATATTTTTCCTTTCTTTTCCTTATCTCTTCTTTTCTGTGTAGGATTTCAGGTGTCTTGTTCTCCAGTTCCTGAGTGTTTTCTTCTGCTTCTTGAGATCTGCTGTTGTATGTCTCCATTGTGTTTTTCATCTCTTGTGTTGTGCCTTTCATTTCCATAGATTCTGCCAGTAGTTTTTTTCAAACTTTCAATTTCTACCTTATGTTTGCCCAGTGTTTTCTTTATAGCCTTCATCTCTTTTGTTATATCTTACCTGAACTCGTAGATTTGGTTTTTGATTTGATTTAGCATATTTCTTTGAAAATCTTTAATAGATTGTTTCATTAAAGTGAAATGATATCTCAACTGTATCTTGATTGAGGTGTAAATTTGTTCCTTTGACTGGGCCATATCTTCATTTTTCCTGGTATAGATTGTAGTTTTCTCTTGTCTAGGCATCTGGTTTCCTTGGTTACCCCAGTCAGATTTTTCCAGACCAGAATAGGTTCAGTTCTCAGAATGGGGTTATATTCAGGGTGTATCTTAGAATAATGACAGACTTTCCAGTGAATTCTCCAGTCACTGTGCTTTTCCTAACCTGCCCAGCAGGTGATGTCTATCAGCCTGTCACTCCTGACTGGTGTACGATGTGGCCCCTTCATTTTCTGCTTTGGCTGTTTTCCCCCAGGCTCTGGGGTCTGGTTCTGAAGGAAAAGCTGGGTCCCACCTCCTTACTCATAGGGAAGATACACCCCCTAGGGCATTATTTGCATTTGAATTGTTTTCTCTCTGACTCTGCTATCTCCACCCCTGTCTGGGTCAGAGTGCTGGGAACTAAAAATGTCTGTGGCTCCCTCCTCTGAGCCCTTCAGGTTGAGAGAGAGAAAAGGGGACAAAAAGCCCCCTTTTTAGAGCCAGTACACAGCCCCCCAGTTTCACTCATTGGCAAGAGTTAACACCTGGTCTTCTGGGCTCCCCCTTCTGGGACAGATGAGTCTTCTGGTTCTTCAAGGTTTGTTGTCACTAAAAGTGTCTGTCTACTTGTTGGGGGTTTGTAGCTTGTATTCAGCAGTCCACATTTGTTAATTAAAACCCCAGTTGGAGCTCAGTTGAGCTATATTTGCTTTCTGGGAGAGTGCTGCTTTCTACCATAGTGAGGTTTTGCAACTAGGCCTGCTGTCGGGGGAGGGGGCTCCTAGCACAGTTCTGAAGTTTTTACTTATAGAATTTATGCTGCAATCTCAGGCATTCCTCCCAATCCAGTTTGGTGTATGCTGTCTGGACACTCACAGTTGTCCCCCAGCAGTTATTCCAAACAATTTACTGGTTGTTCCTGGTTGTTCATTAGTTGTTCCAGGGGACTAACTAAATTCTACTCCTCTTTATGCTGCCACCTTGCCCCCAGCCCTCTTCCATATGAATTTGATGATTGACTCTTCCTGTTCTGCAAAGAAGGCTGCTGGCAATTTTTTGTTTTATTTTATTTTATTTTATTGTATTTTATTTTATCTTGTTTTATTGTTTATTTTTATTTAGGCTGCTGGAATTTTGAATGTGATTGTGTTGACTCTGTAAATTGCTTTGGATAGAATTGACATCTTAAAATGTTTAGTCTTCAAATCCATGAACATAGAATAGATGTCCAATTATTTAGACCTTCTTTAATTTCTTTTAGCAGTGTTTTGTAGTTTTCTGGGTACAAGTCCTTTACATGGTTGCATTTGTTCCTAGATATTTGATTCATTTAGTTGCTATTGGAATTGGACTTTTTTCTTTTTTTTTTTTATTAAATTCAGTTTTATTGAAATACATTCACACACAATACAATCATCTATGATATACATTCCACTGTCCACAGTATGATAACATAGTTATGCGTTCATCACCACAATCTATCTCTGAACATTTTCCTTACATCAGAAAGAACCAGAACAAGAATAAAAAATAAAAGTGAAAAAAGAACACCCAAATCATCCCTCCATCCCACCCCATTTGTCCTTTAGTTTTTATCCCCATTCCTCCACTCATCCATACACTAGATAAAGGGGGTGTGATCCACAAGGTCTTCACAATCACGCTGTCACCCCTTGTAATCTCCATTATTATATAATTGTCTTCAGGAGTCCAGACTGCTGGGTTGGAGTTTGGTAGTTTCAGGTATTTACTTCTAGCTATTCCAATACATTAAAGCCTAAGAGGTGTTATCTATATAGTGCATAAGAATGTCCACCAGAGCGACCTCTCGACTCCATTTGGAATGTCTCAGCCACTGAAACTATTTCGTATCATTTTGCATCCCCCTTTTGGTCAAGAAGATACTCTCAGTCCCAAGATGCCGGGTCCACATTCATCCCCGGGAGTCATACTCTGCGTTGCCAGGGAGATTTACACCCCTGGGAGTCAGGTCCCACGTAGGGGGGAGGGCAGCGAGTTCGCCTGTCGAGATGGCTCAGTTAGAGAGAGAGAGGGCCACATCTGAGCAACAAAGAGGTACTCAGGGGGAGACTCTTAGGTACCATTACATACAACTTTAGACTCTCCTTTGTGGTAATGAGCTTCATAAAGGCAAGTCCCTTGCTCGAGGGCTCAGCACATCAAACCTCCAGTCCTAATGTTTATGACAACATCAACACCAGTCCAGGTGAGGATGTTCAACACATCCGCACCTTCCCCCAGATCCTCGGGGCTGGGGAGGGGGAGGCTGTAAATATGTTTTTTATTATCTGCCCAAATTACTGTAGGATGTGTCACTATTTCACTCCAGCCTATATGGACTTTTTTCTTTTGATTGTTCACTACTAGTGTATAGAAATACTGTTGATTTTTGAGTGTTGATTTTGTACCCTGTCACTTTGCTTACTTCATTTATTAGCTCTAGGAGTATGTTGCAGATATTTCAGGATTTTCTGTATATAGGATCATGTCATCTGAAAATACAGAATGTTTTGTATATTCCTTTCCAATTTGGATGGCTTTTATTTCTTGTTCTTGCCTAATTGTTCTGGCTACAACTTTGAGTACTATGTTGGATAACAGCAGTGACAGTGGGCATCCTTGTTTTGTTTCTGATATTAGAGAAAAAGCTTTCAGTCTTTCACTATTAAGTAGGATGTTAGCTGAGTTTTTTTCATCTATTCCCTTTACCATGTTAAGGATGATTCCTTCTATTCCTAGTTTTCCATGTGTTTTTATCAAGAAACGGTGCTGGATTTTATCAAATCCCTTTTCTGCATCAATTGAGATGATCATGTGTTGTCTTCTTTGTTTTGTTAATGTGGTGTATTACATTAATCAATTTTCTTCTGTCGAACCACCCTTGCATATTTGGGACAAAACCCACTTGACCATGGTGTACAATTTTTTCAGTGTGCTGTTGGATTTAGTTTATTTTCTTGAGGATTTTTGCATTTATGTTCATAAGAGTTACTGATCTGCAATTTTATTTTCTTTTGGTATCTTTATTTGGCTTTGGTTTTAGGATGATTTTGGCCTCATAGAATGAATCAGAGATTGATGGCTTCTCTTCAATTTTTTGGAGGAGTTTGAGCAGGATTGGGTTAATTCTTGGAATATTTGGTAAAATTCCCCTGTGAAGCTATCTGGTGCTGGGCTTTCCTTTGTTGGGAGGCTTTTGATTACTGACTTAATCTATTTTCTAGGCATTGGTCTGCTGAAATTTTCTATTACTTTTTGAATCAATGTAGGTAGTTTCTAGGAATTCATACGTTTCATATAGGTTGTCTCATTTGTTGGCATACAGTTGTTCCTATTATCCTCTTACAGTCCTGTTTATTCTGTGGGGTTGGTAGTATTGCCCTCTTTTCATTTTTGAGTTTATTTATTTGTGTTCTCTATTTTTTCATTTTCAGTCTAACTAAAGGTTTCTGATTTAATTGATCTTTTCAGCTAACTAATTTTTGGTGTTATTGAATCTCTGTATTGTTTTTATTATGTATTTCATATATTTCCACTCTAATCTTTGCTATTTACTTCCTTCTGCTTGCTTTTGGTTTAATTTGTTCTTCTTTTTATAAAGCCTCCAGTTCTGAGGTTAGGACTCTGATTTAAGATCTTTCTTCTTTTTTAATGTAAGTATTTAGAACTAAAAGTTTTCCTCTCAATACTGCCTTTTATGTATTCTATAACTTTTGGTATGTTGTGTTAGTTCCCCTTGTGATTTTTTTCTTTGACCAATTGCTTGTTTAAGAGTACATTGTTTCATTGCCACATATTTGTGAATTTTCCATTTCTCTGTCTATTATAGATTTCTAGTTACATTCCATTGTAATTGGAGTAGAGACATAGTGTAATTTCAATAGTTTTGAGTTTATTGAGACTTGTTTTGTGTCCTAACATATGATCCATCTTGGGGAGTGATCCATGTACACTGGAGAAGAATGTATATTCTTCTGCTGTTTTGTGAAGTGTTTTACATACGTCGGTTAAATCTATTTGGTTTAGGGTATCATTCAAGTCTTCTAATTCCTTATTGATCTTTTTTCTAGATGGTCTACCCATTATTGAAAGGGCTGTATTGAACCTCTTACTAGAAATAAATAGAACCATTTATTTCTCTCTATGTATTTGTCAATATTTGATTATATATTTTGTGGCTCTGCTGTTAGGTGCATATATATTTATAACTGCTATGTTTTCTTGTTGAGTTGACTCCTTTATCAGAAAATAATGGCATTCCTTGGCCCTCATAACAGTTTTTGACTTGAAGTCCATTTTATCCCATATTTGTACAGCTACACCAGCTCTCTGTTGGTTGCTACCTGCATCCTTTCACTTTCACCCTTGTTATATCTTTGATTTAAGGTGAGTCTTTTGTAAATATCATATCATAGGATCATGCTTTCTTATCCACTTTGCCAATCTCTGCCTTTTAACTGGGGAGTTTAATCTATTTACATTTAAAGTAACTACTTATATTGCAGGACTTTCTTTTCTATTTTGCTATTTAGTCTTTGTAATTCTTATACTTTTCTTTTGATCCTCAGTTCTTCCATTAATGGCTATTTTTGCATTTATTTTTTTGTTTTTTTTTTTAAATTATGTCACATACACTCCCTTCTTATTATTTCTGGATATATTTTTCATATATTTTTATTGTAGTTTCCATGGGATTAAAATTTCACATTCTAAATATCCTTTTTATTTGATACCAACTTAACTTCTATAGTTTACACATGCATTTTCCTATACACTACAATTCTCTTACCTTTCTTTGTACTCATTACAAATTACATCTTTGTATCTTGTATGTCCAAAACCATAGATTTATCATTATTCTTTATGCATTTGCATTTTAACACCTGTAAGAAGAAATGGAGTTACATACTAAAAATACAATACAATATTACTGGAATTTACAATTTACCCTAAATCATACCTTTACCAGAGGTCTTTATTTCTTTTTGCCACTTTGATCCACTATCTATTGTTCTTTCTTTCAGTTTGAATTGCTTGGCATTGCTTGTAGAGCAGGGCTAGTCATAATGAACTACTTCAGCTTTTGTTTATGTAGGAAGGTCTTCAACTTTCCCTCATTTTTGAAAGAAAGTCTCTCGGCGTATAAAATTCTTGGTTGGCAAACTTTTTCTTTCAGAACTTTAAATATTACAACCCACTGCCTTCTTGCCTCCATGGTTTTTGATGAGAAATAGGGGCATAATCTAATTGGGACTCACTTGTACACAACATTTTGCTTTTCTCTTGCAGCTTTCAAAATGCTTTCATTGTCTTTTGCATTCAACAATTTTACTACCGTGTAACTGGGCATATTTCTCTGCAAGTTTATCCTGTTTGGTGTTTGTTGGGCTCTTGGGTGTGCATATTTATGTGTTTTACCATGATTCAGAAGATTTCTGTCTTTATTTCTTTCAATATTCCTTCTGACCCTTAAACTCTTTCTTCTCCTTCTGGGACTTGCAAATGTGTATATTAGTATGCTTGGTTGTTTCTTATTGATCTCTTAGGCTATTTTCTCTTTTTTCTAATTCTTTTTTCTTTCTGCTCCTTAGCCTGACTCATTTAAATAGTCTTGTCTTTGAGTTCTTTGATTCCTTCTTCTGCCAGCCCCGATATTCCATTGAATCATCATCTCAATTATTGTTATCTTCAACTCCAGTAGTTCAGTTATGTTCCTTTTAAAATTGTATTGCTTTATTGGTATTCTCATATTATTCACTCATTTTTTTCCTGGTATCCTATAGTTCTTTCTCTGTACCTCCCTTTATCTACTTGAGCATATCAAAGATAATTTTTTAACAGTCTTTGCCTGGTATGTCTATATTGTGGTCTTCTTGATTGATGTTTTCTGGATTTTTATCCTCTTCTTTTGGATGGATCATCATTTCCTATTTCTTTGTTTGTCTTGTACTCTTTGTTGCACACTGTACTTTTTTAAAAATTCCATTTTATTGGGATATATTATATTCACATATCATACAATCATCCATGGTGTACAATCAACTGTTCACTGTGCCATCATATAGTTGTGCATTCATCACCCCAATCTATTTTTTGAATATTTTTCTTATACCAGAAAAAGTAAAAATAATAACAAATAATAAAAATAAAAAACAACACCCAAATCATCCACCCTGCCTTATTTTTCATTTAATTTTTGTCTCCATTTTTCTACTCATCCATTCATCCATCCATCCCTGGATAAAGGGAGTCAATACCATTCATTTTAATATTTTAAAATGTTGACTCAAGGACTTAGTCCCTGAAGTGTCTGTTTCTTGAGTTTGGACCCAGCCTGTGATATGACAGATTTTCTTGAGTGCCAGGAGTGAACAAAACCCAAGAAACCAATATAAAAAAACACCTTTCAGAGTCCTGGCAAATTGGCTTTGCATTAGCTTGTGGCTTCTATCAGAGTTCAGTCCTCTTATCAAGAAGGTCAGCTCAAGATGAACACTAAGAGCAGAGCCCTCCCTGTCTTTTCATGGGCCTGTGTCCTGTCCTGAGCTTGTTCTTGCTAAAGGCCTTAGGAGTGTTCCTGTTTACAGGAACTTGAATGCCCCTCTACTCTCCAGGGTATAGACCTTCTCCCTCTCCCAGATGTTCCATCTCATGACTTTAAAGCAGTTGCACCTTTGCCCCAGTCCAGATCAATTTTTTTCTCACATTGTTTTTGCTATTTGAAGCTGTTTTTGCCTGGACAGCAAATTCTTGGAGTGGGGATGAGCCACAGATGTATTTCCTAGGTCAGTCTTTCCCAACTGGAAGGGGGCCAAGGACCCACAAAGGGAACACCAGCTGGCTCTGCAGTGCCCTGGGAAGGGGGTAAGAGGGCCACCAACAAGGGTACTGGGAGCATCTCCTATATCTCTTTCAGATGATTTGGCACTTGCCCAGTAAATGCAGATTTTTAACTTTTTTCTGTAGTTTTCAGGAAGGGTACTGTCTTTAAGACTCCTTTGCTATTTTTGTCTGAGATGGGTGGGGAAAATGGCTGCCTCAGAGTTGGGCCCTCAGCTATCTGAAGTAGCTGATCAAAAGCAGTGATCAGCAATTGAACTTCCCACCCCCAGATCTTGGGAAACATTGCCTTTATATTCCATCCTGGCACCAGCTTGCTGCACCAGAGCCAGGGTTGAGGACTTCAGTGCTGCCTGCCACAGGATGGGGGCTCAGTGATGGTAGCTACCTAACAGATTGTGAAATTCACCAGTATTTACCACAATTTATCAGCCTCTTCCTCAGCCCTTCCCTGGATGCTGCATTGTGTTCTCCTAGACTACAGGTTTCAAAACAGTTGATTTAGACATTTCCTGCCTGTTTAATGGTTGTTCTGGTGGAGGAGACGCTCATTCCTGAAGTTTCCTGCTCCACCATCTTCCTACAATCTTCCGTTTAGCATTATTTATGACAACAAAATTTGAATGTAGCATAGACACCAACAATAGGGAAAATAGTTAAATGAATCATAACAAAACCAATGAAATACTGCACTGTTGTTTACTGTCATTTTCAAAGAATATTTATTTACCCTTTCAATGTAATCCTAAGAAAATAAAATGTCATATTATAGCTACACTGCAATTTTATTTGTTTCTCAGACTTTTGGTTAAGATCAAGTGTGGACTGCAACTTTGATGAGGGTGAGGGTTTTTGTCTGTTTAATTAAGGGCTGACTGTGTCCCAGTGCTTAAAATAGTGCCAGGTGCTAGCAGGCACATGGTACATATGGGTTGAATGAGGTAATGAATGAATATACAGTATGTTTCCATGTAAAAATTCACACACATGCACACAAAATAAAAGAATAAAAACCATCAGAATGTACGCACTGCTATATTCTGTGTGTATTAATAAAAAATATACTTTATTATTTTCCAGCAGTTTTTGCATTTTCTGTTTTTAAAACCAGACAGAATTTACTGAGCCAATAGCCTTGGTATGTTTGACAAATAATTCCAACCATGGAAATATTTTTCATTTTTTCTTCTGCAGTTCAACTCTAAAGCTAGTCTAGATAAATTTGGCATATTTGCCTTTTATGAGTATGCTTTCTGAGCAGGATAGAATCTTTCACAGTACTAGATCATTCCCTCCATTTTGAATATACTTGGGAACAATGACTGAAATGTAAACAACCCCCACATTATCCGCTGTATTAGAAAGTGGGAATTTGTTCTTACCTCTCCATCTTTTTCAGGGTGATTTGTTGTAAAGTGTCACCAGATTATTTCTGGGGCACAAAATGCTTTTGTCTATGCCCTCTACTGCCCTGCATTGTCTAGTGAGCATTTCAGAAAAAGAACTGAGGTTAGTCTGTGTTTGTTTGATCTTAGTGATTTTTGCAATGATTGTCTTTCTTCAGTTCTCATGACCCAAATATTTGAAAATTAGTTCCAGTTCTTTTCTGAATAAAATGTCAAACTTAACTTTCTCTTCTTTCTAGGATCTACATTTCTGTATTCAGGAGATAAGATTTCTGATCTTATCTCCTGAGTACCACCTGGATACCTTTCCTGAGTCTGTGGTCTCTTAGAATTCACTAAGGCTAGATTTAGTTTCATGCTTGCAATTGTTGAGTAAGCTGCTTTTACCACATGACTTTAGAGATCTCTTTCCATTTGCCAAGATATTGCTCATTTAGGTTTAGAGGTTTAAACATATTTTAAATGGAAAGGTGATTTTTCATTATGCTGTTGCACTTTTCATTATCTAATTTAATGCTTATTTTGCAATTCCCAATGGAAGATTATTCTCCTTGAAAGAGAGGCTTAAGACACCTTTGTTATTGCTTCCCTTTGGAAACTGACAATATCACCATTACATCCTGTGATCATAATTTAACCCTCCAACTGAATATCCTGTGCTATTTTGTACTTCTATTACTTCTAGAATTGAATTTTCTGTGCCCAAAGCAGGGATATGTTTTAACTTTACTTTTTGAAATAATTTCAGAATTACAGAAATGTGGAAAAATACTATGAGGAATTAATCTTTATGTAAATTTCCCAAATGGTAATTGTATTAGTCAGGGTTCTCTATGGAAAGAGAACCAACAGGAGATATCTGTAAATATGAGATTTATAAAAGTGTCTCATGGAACTGTGGAGGTGCATGAGTCCAAATTCTGTATGGCAGGATGCACAAGTCCCAATTTTGTAGGGCAGACACTCCCTTAGTTGATTATAGATGTAATCAGCCGCAGATGTAATTAATTGACTGATGATTTAATAAACCAGCCTTCTGGTTTATTAACCAGCCACAAAAGTTTTTGCAGTAATGGTTAGCCCAGTGTTTCCTTGACCAGACACCTGGACACCATCACCTGGTCAAGCTGACACATGAACCCAACTGTCACAGTAATCAATATCTCTTTCTCAACTATTTAAGAGTGTTAAGTGCAGATATGCTGCCCCTTTATATCTAGATTCTTCTGTTTACTTCCGAAAACACAGCATATTCTCTTATATGACTAGAGCACAGTTATCAAAATAAGAAATTGGCATTGATACAATACTATAGTATACTATCTAGTAAATAGTAAATTATTATAGTACATAATAGTAAAGCCATATTCATATTTTGCCACTTATCCTAATAATGTCCTTTATAGCAAAATTTTTTTTTCCAGACTAATATCACATGTTGCAATTATCTCTTTAGTCTCCTTTGTTCAGAAACAGTTCTTCAGTCCTCTTTGTCTTTCATGACCTTAACATTTTAGAAGAGTACACATCAGTTGTTTTGTATCATGCCCCTCAATTTTGGTTTGTCTGATATTTCTTCATAATTAGATTCAAGTTATGTGTTTTTAGCAGGAATACCACAGAAGTGATGTTGAGTCCTTCTTAGAAGTCACATGATGTCTATTTGTCCCATTACTGGTGAATTAACTTTGATCGTTTGGTTAAAGTGATGTCTGCCAGATTTTTCCCATGAAGTTACTATTTCCCCCTTCATAATTAATAAGTGTCTTGTGGAGAGATACTTCGAGACTTTATAATCATCCTGTCTCATTAAATATTCACCTTCTAATTTTAGTGTCCATTGATGAATTGTACCTGAATCAAATATTACAATGATTGTTTCTATGTGACAAATTTCTAATTCCATAACTTTTTCTACATTCATAAGTTGACAGTTTTTTATAAGGATTAGCTTTGCCTTCTCCCTCTTTTAATTATTTATTTACTTATTTATGTTAGTATGAATTTATGGATTCTTATATTCATTTCATCCAGTGGGTTACAAACTATTACCGTCTTTATATATTTTGATGTAAATTCATCCCAGATTTGGACCATTCAACCTGGCTTTTGTGTATTTTGACATGTGTTGACTTTTTGGAGCAGTTTCTTACTTTTTGGAATCCAAGATTTTCCAATTCCAAGCTCATCCTTTACTTTCCTAGCCCCAACTCTGGCATCAGCCAATTTTCCAAGAAGTGCTGTTTCCTGTAGTATAGAATGATGTTTAGAAACCAAGATATGGATGCTGGATGCGCTCATCACTAAAAGTATCATTGCTTTTAGACCATTACAGAAGATCCACACACAACCCATTTGCACACAGAACACATGTACACACACATATGTATATGCAAACATATACACAGCTATACCTATTTCATTATCTGTCTATATCTATCATCTGTATCTTCATCTATCTTTCTAATTATGTGTTCATATTAATACCTCCCATTGACTTTGAATATTAGAGCTCATTCTATTCATCTTCTTTTCCATAGTTGTAACTCTCTTCTGTGATATCTATACTTTGATATGTCAGAAGTACATTTTTCTACTTGAAACCTCTGACAAGTGTTTTAAGTTACAGATTAAATCACTAACCACACAGTAAAACATTGAGGGAGTAGTACATTGGAGATATTTATGGAGAATATGGTATTTCCTGCATATTTTCCAATTTTATTTGAATATATTGCTCTCTCCACCCTCCCCTGCCATACTCTTCACATATCAGATGCCTAAACACCTGCACACTTGATCATCTTAAAGATTATCTTCAGGTGGTTGCCTCATTTTACTTACTGTGGGTCTTTGTTAAACTGTTGGTTTGTGTCCTTAGCAGTGTTGTCTATGTGATGAGGTCAGCAACGATGAACCAAGGACAGGACAGTGGAAGCAGTCCAGGCCAGGCACAAGCAATAAGGGGGAGAGATTGTCTCCAAAGAATTTAAAGATGGTAACAAAACCTACTAAAATAAGCCAGCTTTATATTATCATCATGAATATTTTAAACATTTTCAGTGATAAACTACTCTTCCCTCTGGGGTGGACTGCCCCCACCTTGTGTCACTTAGTACATTACTTGAGTCAGTCAAAATGATTGAACTGGTACTGCATGAAAATATAACTAGACTGTGCCATTTCCACTATGTTTTCCTATGTGCTTTCAAACTAATGCTTCATATTTATAAAAAATTGCAAATTGAGAATTTTCTTCTAGCTATAACCTCTACTTTTAATCAGATTTAAGGCAGTGATGAACTTGCTACAATTATTGTTTCTCAAATGTAAATAATGAACAGGACCTTTTAAAAGAAAAAGACATTCTTATGACTCATTTGGACAAACATCCGGTACCACAGTTTGAGAAGGAATGACAAGAAACAAGCTTTCAATCTTTGAAAATAGTTTATTCCTTCAATTGTGAATGTTCACTTTTAAAAAATATCATTATAACTGGTAAGTATTTTTTTTTAAGTTCACCATGAAAATGACAATTAATATACAAAAAATTCTTATGGACCTTTTTTAATTCTCAAAAATATATCCTCATATTTCCAGTTTGATAAAACCTGGACTGGAGTTTTAAACTGCTGTCCTGTGTCATTTACAGAAACATCTAACACTTTTTTTTTTTTCTAGAAATGCTACTGGATCTGAGAACATCTGCAACAGTCTGAAACATATTTTCCCAGCATTTTCCTTTAGTCTTTCTATAGACCTCCAATATTCTCACAGATTTTGTGATATATTAGTTTTACTGAACAAACATCATTTATGTCTATGTCTTAAGTAGTGTCAATCTGAATTGAAAATGTGTTAACTTTGTTAACATCCCTATATTCTTCTTTGAAAATAATGGAAAATCCATAAAAAGAGATCAAGTTTTTATGATAGAAGCCACTTTAGAATGTGACTGTGGTCATTAAAGTTTTGGAAAAGATACACTAAGCTAACGCTAAGGAACAGGTCCCCAAGTCATGTCTTACCTCTAATTTTGAGAAAAGCACTATATGAAAATTATCTAGAATTTGCCTTAACAGATGGAAGGAATGGAAAGGAAAAAAGAAAGGAAGGGAAGAGAAGGGAAGGGAAGGAAGTTCTAGGTAGGGAATACTTAATTCCCATACCATACAATGGAGCATTAAAATTCAATAATGATTGACTGAATTCCCACAACTTTAAGCTTTTTATTTTCTTTATGCTCTCATGAAAATGGAATTCTTTGAGGCCCTCTGGGGCTCTTCACTGATTTTTTGCACAGGAACAAAAATGAGTGACTGTTCTATTTATTGCTAAAATATATTAATTAGCATTTTTTTCCAGTTTTAGAATTTATTTTATTTTATTTTGGTCAGAGAGAGAGTTTAATTTGAATATCTATCTAAAATGGAGGTATATGAGGTAAATTCTTTGTAAACTTGCTGGCATTTTAAAATTTGAATTTAATTTAAAAAATTGAAGATTTTACAGTATTGTTTGTCTCCCAATGGTTGTCACTATGCAAATTCATGTTAAGATAAAACCACATTTGTTTAAAAATATTAAGCACTTCAGAATCTCCACTAATTCTGATTGATTTTTCCTTTACTTAATAGCAACATGCACATATTACTGCCTGAAGATCCAATTTCTAATCTAATTCTCCCATTAACTAACCCTGTGAGACGAAGAATTATTTAGCTTCTCTCAATCTCAGTTTAACCATATAAGATTAAAATACTAGTGATTCCCCTGTACATCTCCCAATGTTATCAATAGATTAAATGATGATTCATTTTAAGTTGTTTTGTAATTTGCAAAGCACTATGTAAATTTAAGTATTATTTTTATTATTGCATATGCCAAATATTTTGTAGTTCTGACTATATTTAAATGTTCCACATCCTAAAAGCGATCATCTAGAACAATGCTTCTCAAACTTGTGTGTGCATCAGAATCAAGGTGAAGCTGTTAAAACACAGATTGCTAAGCCCACTTCCCGAGTTTCTAATTTGGTAGATCTGGAAAGGTCTGATAATTTGCATTTTTAACAAGTTCTCACGTGATGCTGCAAGTGCTGGTCCAGGGACCACATATTGAGAGCCACTGATCTGTAATTAAGGAACACATTTTTTCCATATGGCAAACAATGCTATTAAAAATCCTGAAAATAAATTATATTTCCCTCATTGACTACTTAAATCACACTTTTCTCTTCAAGTTTTGTCCCCACTTCCAGTAAAATAAAAGCCCCAATTGAATCAGATTCAGAAGCATTAATATTTTACAATTTGTAGCATATATTATGTGATATGCTTCTAATTATGTTATGAGAACATTCTCAGTCCAGCAGATTCCATGGTTGATGAATATTTGTCTCCATAGTTAACTTCCATCTAAATAAAGTATTGAGTCTATAAATACGTACTTTAGTTCCTTTGTATCTTTTTTAGTTTAAAATTAAAAAAGAAACTCATCAGCAGTCTTCACTTAAAATTCAAAAGCACCCCAGAAAAAGGTGCTTTTAAATCCTAGTAGAAGAGAATGCCAGGCCTCTTTCTCTCAAATTTAGTTTTACTTTTTACCCAGGTACAAGGAACACATACGTTGTCAATGAAATCATTTTCAGAATGCCTTGTTTTTTTGCATTTTGTGGGAGCCATATAAATCTCAATGAATGTCTTGGACAAATTATGGTAAATCTCTCCAAATTAAATTTACCTCTGGAATAAAAATTATTAATAAAGAAAAATTTTGATGACCAAAGAAAGTGATATAGATTTTATGGCTATACAAGGTGTTATGGGAACATATAGACGGGATTGATTTAGATTGTATAAGATTGATTAACTTTAGATATTAATTTAAATTTGTTATGTGTGGCATTTATAAAATTATTCTAAATGTACCGAAAGCAAAATTAAATGGATAGTAACTTTCATTTAATTTTTCTATTTAAAAACCACATTCCAAGATCAAGGTTTTAGGGAAGTTGGTCTAAACTGGATGATTTTTTTTCCTTTTTGTATGCATTGTTTTACCAGAAACAGATTCCTTCTTAAATTAGACTAATGCTTTTTACATAGTGTCTTCAGGAAGTATGGTTGGACCAAAAAGCAAGAAATACCGGCCAGAGAGTTTATGAAAGTTGAAATGTATGGCTAAAAGGAAAAAAAAAAAAACATTTTGGCTATTTCTATGGAAATATACCTTCCAGTTCTCTACCCTTAGCATGAATCAAAGGGAGCTGAAAAAAGTAATAGCCTGAAATATTATAAATGTTCATGGAGAATGTGGTTGTCTATTGAAGGTTGTGCAAAGTTTGTTTGACTCCTCCAGAGTGTATAGTTCCCTCACACAGCCATTATGCACAACATCCAAAACATAAAAAGCACATTTTTCCAACAAAGATAAGAATTTTAAGGGAATTTAATCTAATTTCAGGAATTATGCTTCCTAGACAAGAGGCCTATGTTATTGTAATTTGGTCAATACATAAATCTAGCTTTGTTTTCGAAAAATCACAGACTGTATAGATTAGAATCTGGCAATTCATTTTTGTTAAATTTTTTCAAAATGATGTCAGTAAAGTACCATAACTATACTATGTCAATCTAGGTAAGGAGTCAGTACACTGTAATAATATATGACAATTTGAATTGCAAATACTAAAATTTATACTTCAAAGAAGGATCCCCCATTTATGAAACAGAAACTTAGTTATTATAGATTCAAATATATAATATCTCTAGATTTCTCTGGCTAATTAAACTACCCCTTATTCCAAGGGACTCAAATTGTGAAAGTCAGGAAAGATATTGAAACCCAGGAGAGTGAGCCATATTTAGAATGCTAAGCAGAATTACACAAAAGGTACAAACCAAAGAATTCCTGCAGAGCTACAGAGGAGGAGAATCTGGCCTGTGGCTCTGGTTAGAAAGCAAAAATGAAACAGAAAAACAAGTATCATCTGCTGTGTGATAATGAAGAAGAAGTTATGTAATGGCAGCTGAAAAATGCTTTTATTGTTTTCACTCAGACATTGGGTCAAAGATGCCTAAACTGTTCTTGAATGTTTTTCATGTAATTTCTAGGGCTTGTGACTCCAAGTTAACAAAGTGGCAGGATCTGATAGATTAGTTTTTCCTAGTGCGTTCCTGTCTTAACAGAAAAATATGACTCAGAATTGAGTTTATATTCAATCACTTAATTCTTCCTTTACAGGACTTTGTAAAACATTTGCGTATTATTGGTAAATAACCTGATGATTAAATACAAAATTTTTCCCACAAATGGTTTCTTTCTATATGTGTGATTAGATATTGTATCTTATGACATATCATTTGAAATCTCAGTTTGAACATATGTCTGCTCCTTTTCTTTGAGTTTCTTCCTTTTCCAATTTCCTTTTGAGTTTGGATTACTGTACTGTTGACTGGTTGATGAACTAAATCTCTTAGAAAGGCATCTTTCTTGCTTGCTATGTAAAGATGAATAAAGGTAAATCATTCATTTATTTATCTTCTGCTTTTGATGTTAAATGTCAAAGACTCATTTTTTTGCCTTCCTCTTGGGTGGGGACCATCAACTTTCTATATGTAGAATTAACTTTCAGAGCCACTCCTTAGGGGAATCCCAGTTATCCATTACCAAGGCAGTCTTCATTAAAGGATAATGGAAGTGAGTTTAGGACATTAAGTCCAGTACTTGATGAGTAAAATTTTGGTTTAACTTCTTCATTGCTACTTATATTCATAATTTAGTAGAGACTTGTAAAAAGCAAAGTTCAGAAATTGGTATTTAAATGCCCCAACTGTCAGTTACCTCAAGTTTTGCCATGTGGGCCATTAATATTCTAAACATCTATTACATCAAATGTAAATGGGTTTCATCGTGTCTATTCTGAACTGACTCTGTAATTTCCATTTCTGACTATTTTTCTGTCTGCACTAAATTGGGTTGATATATACACCTCTGTTCTCCCTCACATTTAGATTAAATCCCTTAATTGCAAAATTTAAAATTAGACCTGTCCAATATTTGATTTTAAATGTCAGGTTTTGGGAAAGACACTGGCCTAATGGGCCTCTTACTAATAACTCAATCAATCAATCAATCATACATTTCCCCTTATTTTTAATTGTGTCAGTTTAACACAGAAAACTAGAACTTCTACCCTTCTTTGTTGTTCAGCAGCCCTTGCAGTGCCCAGTATTGAACTGTGTTTTGTCCAACTTCTTCTTGTGACATTTGAGAGGGACCATGAAGTAGCAATTAGATTATAATCCCTCAATTGTAGTAAGCATGGATTAGGTGTTCAGCAATTACTGTTTTCCTAACGATAATTCTCAGAGGGTGGGGCTCATCTTGGGAGATTTTCTCAGGTCCTGCCAATCATTATGAGGAGCCTTTAACTAGATGCAGTTTTTAACACTTCAGAAGTTCCTAGAAAAGACTTGTACATTTTTCTTTTGTTGTCTTTTTAGGTCTCTCACTGCTAATGACTACTGCCAAGATGTATAAATGGAATGATTCAGCTAAGAGAAGAATCTTTCTGAGGTTTGAAAAGTCTCCTGCTCCATGACAATTTTTCTCTCATCTGGTGATTAAGTTGGGACAGAAAGTATAAGATAGGGAAATGGAAGATCTCTTTCAGCTAATACAGTCGTATCACCAGAGAGCAGTTGATTCCTTAAGTCAACTTGCCCGACTATCTTACCACATGAGACTCAGAAACTTAAACAATCTGGGAAAGGGAATTTAGACCTACTGAGATTGAATATGAATGTCTGGAATTCTTAAGAACAGATCATGTCTGGCTTCTAGTGATATTTAACATTGGAAATTTATGGACATGAAAAGCAATATTAATTTTGGAATAAACAGCTATAGTTTAGATTTGTAAAGAGCTGACTTTATTATCTTTAATATCTTTGAAGGGTAGGGTGGCGAACTAGTCCTGATTTGTTGTAACCTCCTGGTTTTAGCACTGAAAGTCTCACATCCTGGGAACCACTCAGCCCAGGGCAAACCAGCACGACTGATCACCCAAGGAAGGGTTATGAAAACCTCACAAGATGAGCCCCACCCTCTGAGAATTATCGTTAGGAAAACAGCAATTGCTGAACACCGAATCCATGCTGTTCCTTTTGACTTCTCTTGACTTAAGTGTTCAGGTATGTGCTTTAAGCATGTTATTGCCTTATTTTATGGATTTATGCATGAATGTTACATTTCCCTTTCATTCAACTGATTTTTAAAATGGTTTTGGTAGATAAGCCCTTTGAGAGGTGAAGTCCAGATATTCAAAACCATAGACTCCAACAGCCACTTTCATGAGTGAAATGGAAATGTTCACTTTCATACAAGATTTTCAAATGTGAGTCAAGATATATATAAACAAAGGGTCACTGATACTTCCATACTCATGATTTGACATGTATTATTTCCTTACTTGCTCTGCTCTGTAGTCCTTAAAGTCAATGTTCTATAATCTGACCTGATAGTGGGTAAAGGAAGGCATGAATTTGACTTGAGATATCCACAAATTGAATGATACACATTAAGAGTTGAGTTTATATTTCTATTGATGTGGATGATATGTAACTATATTTACAGAAGTTGGCATATATGCAGAAACCAAGATGGGAATTTGAGTCTCTCTGGAATTTTGCTTGGATCAATGTAATAAAATATTCATGAAGATGCATTTTCTGTGGTGCTCCTGATTGGGCTGAATTGAGTTGATGTAGTGTACTGTTATAATGCCAGAGGAACTGAGCAATCAAAAGTGGCAGAGTTTTAGAGCACTATCACTCAGGGTCCAAATGGCCAGGGCTCAGAGGTAAAACTTGCTTAAGGTTGTATCTTACATGATGCCGTCAGCATAAGAATAGTGGAGACGGTAGGCCTTTAAATTCACATGGACTGTGGCATTTCTAAAAGAAGGAGGATTTTCAAATACTTATGGTGAATATGGAAAGGAAAGAAATGAAAAAGATTAGAGGAGAAAGATCCTTTAATTCATAGATTGGTTATGCTACTGCATATACCAATTCAATTCCATCTATCAAATTTTTATTTTATATAATCCTTCCCTATCAAAGAACTTATAAATTAGAAATAACTCTAATGAAGCATAGATATAACAAAAACGAATTGTAATTAGTGTCATAATAAACAATTAGAATTTATAGTGCAATAATACAGGCTGTAATAGCAGTTGAAAGGTCTTGCTGAAGATGTAACTGATGACATAGATCTTGAAGGCTGGGTAGACTATATCAGTGGGACAAGGTGGGAAGAGACTATTCTGGTCAAAGGGAAGAGCATTAGTGAAAGCACAATTGGAAGAGCACAGGAGATGATGAGCAATCTAATTTGCTGAAAAAGTAGAGGAGAAATGAGCTACAAAACTAGAAAGATGATGGAATTATGGTAAGAAATATTTTAAGTATCAGAATGGGGTTTGGTACAGTAGCCAATGGGAAAAAAATTATAGTTTTCAAGTAAAAACATGGCATGGTTGTCATGTTGATTAAAAAAATGTTCTGGTAGAGGTGTGTTCCGGTTTGCTAATGCTGCCATTTTGCAAAATACCAGAAATGGATTGGCTTTTATAAAGGGTTTATTTGGTTACCAAGTTACAGTCATAAGGCCATAAAGTATCCAAGGTAAGGCATCCACAATGCGGTACCTTCACTGGCATCCAGAAAACCTCTGTTAGCTGGGAAGGCACGTGGCTGGCATCTACTTGCTCCCAGGTTGCGTTTCAAAATGGCGTTCTCCAAAATGTCAGCATTAGCTTTCAACGGCTGTCTTCAAAATGTGTCTCTCAGCTGCAGCAGCAAGCTCCTTCTGTCTGACCTCTTACGTAGGACTCCAGTGATTAAATAAAAGACCCATGCTGAATGGGCTGGGCCACATTTCCATGGAAACTTTTAATCAAGAGGTCACATCCTAATCAATGGTGTCACAGTTGGGTGGGTCACATCTCCATGGAAACACTCAATCAAAAGATTCCAACCTAATCAACACTAATATGTCTGCCCCCACAATATTGCACCAAAGAACATGGCGTTTTGGGGGTCATAATACATTTATATCAGCACAAGGTGTGAAGAAAGCATTGAATAAGGAAAGACTGTTGCAGTAAGATAAGTTCAGAAGTTCTTTTAAGGGTTTAAACGACCATTGATGAGGGGCTGATTGAGAATGGAGGCAGTGGGAATGGAGAAAAAAGATTACATTAGAGTCACTAATGGGGTAGACTCTATCATACTTAACATCTTTTAGCTAATAGCGGTGAGAGAGAGAGGGTGAAAGACGTTTCTGAGTTTTGTGCATGGGTGAATGGAAGAAGGATTGCTGTTCACATGAAAAGGAATATGAGTAGAAAAGAACTGATTTTTAGAAGGAGATACAGTTTGAACATGTTAAAATTGAAAGAACAGTGTAGTAAGCAGGGGGAGCTATACAGAAAAAAACCAGGGAGTCTACAGAAAAATGGAGCAATTTGTTTTTCTGAACAAAGACCATTTCAGGAAAATAATGAAACAATTTTTGTGGAAAATACATGGAAATATATTATTTGAAACTACACCTAAGCATTTTTTATATTTCTCCATTGCTTGAGGACTTATTTTTTTCTGTTTGGTTATTTTTTAAAATTACATAACTAGACTGCATTTTTGGGGGTGATGAGAACTCTAAGGAAAAGGGGTTTTGAAAATTTGGACCTGTAAAGTTAATTTGGCATCAAAGTTTAGACTCAACCTGAGACTCCAAATATTAGCCCATTTAGGAGAGACCAAGGGAGCTGGTTAAAATATGGAAGGGGTGGTGTTATTGGAACTGCTGGCTGGGGAGAGAAAGTTCTTGGTATTCTTGGTTGATTGCAGACAATGTTCCAGCATCGGAGGTGAGCAGACCTTGTAGATTGAATATATTGCATACTTTTCTGCTGCAAAAGGAAATATTATCAAGAGGGGAATATTCCTACAACATCATTTTGCCAGTATGGGAACAAGTGTGGTGGTCTCTTGAAATCCTTATTCTTGGGTCTCTTGTTCATGTTTTTGCAACATACTGTCTAATGATTTCTGGTTGAAATCCTACATACATCCTCAACAGCAGTCGGCTCCCTTTATAGTAAGTCATATTGCAGTGGTATAGTTCCTAGTTTTGTTTAGTGGTTGCCATGATAGTAGAACTCTTATTTAGAGAACTGTATTAGGGAAGACTGGCTAGTCCATGCTGCAGTAACAAATATACCCTGAAATTTCAGTAATTTGAAATAAAGCCTGGCACAATAAAGCCTGGTGAAAGGCAACAAGTGTTCTTCTCCAAAGAGTGACTCAGAGATCCAGAATCACTCCATTTTGTGCCTCCACTATCTCAATTGTGCTAAGGTGGGGGGTGGGGGTGGGGGGGGGTAGGGAACCAAAAGGGAAAAGAGAGATTGAAAGGAGGCACTATGCTCTAAACTAAGCCTGGAAGTGATTCATGGCACTTCTGCTTATAAGCCTTTTGAGTCCAGAGCTAGTCATATAGTCCTAATCTACCAAGAAAGGAGACTGGGATATGTAAAGAAACATATGGATATTTGATGATAATTAAATGTTTCTGCCACAGTTCAACCTTCTACTCACAAATTATCCTTTTGCTCCTTTCATTCCACTTGTAGAACAAATGCAACTTCTCCCCAAGAGAGGCAATCAAAAGTTTGTTTAGTCACTTAGTCCGACTCAAAGTCCAAGAACTCTGGACTCATGATGGACTCTGAATTAGGTTGAAACATGACTTCATTTTTTTTCCCCAGAGTCCTATGAACTTGAAAGACAAATCATAACTTCCCTCTGTCCCAAAGACAATAATGAATTGCACTACTTAGGAAGGGGAGGAATTGGAGACAGTCCACAGTCCTTGGTTCATAGCAAATCTAACATTCCACTGAACAGATAGGGAGAAGGTCCTACCTTGTCGTGGAGAGGGAGAGTGGCACACTGTCTAAAAACTGTTGACAAATTCTGGAGTAATTGAAAATGGGAGATTCTGGAATGTGTGTGTGTGCGCGCATGCATTTGCGCATGCGTGTGTGTGTGTGTGTGTGTGTGTAAGGAGGAGTTTTGTTAATTAGATCATGATTCTGCCCTATTCCTTTATCCATTGTTATCAGTGGTCCCATGTGAAGTTAGTGGTAAGGAATGTGCCCTCTTCAAGTATAGCACATCTTTTTCAACCTATTTCCTGCTCATGGAAGGCTGGGAGCCATGTTTTAAGACTTGAGAAGACAGATGATTTTCAACCAGTCATGGTTTCTTTGGCAATGCAGTTGCTTTACAAACTTGATAGGTTTCAAATCTTGTTGTTTCCAGTAAGTTTCATGTCCCAGTAACACACCCAAATTTCTTTTTAGATATTGTCCTTTCATCTTTATGTCTTTGCTCTTATACCTCTATCTTGCTCAATTTTATGGTGGTCACCTTGAAGCTATTTGATTTGAATAAAAATGCCTTATCCTTAATTTGAACTTTGCCATGAATCATTTAATTAACTTAGAATATTTGCCATATCATAAGTTAGGGGCTGGACATGTATTCTGATACAAATTTTAGAAGATACAATGGAACTAGTGATAGAAATGTGGGTATCATCTACATCTGAGGTTCTCAATACCCTTCAGGGAAGATTTGGCAATTTCTGGAGACAGCTTTGATTGCTATGACTGGGGGTGCTGCTTCTATTGGAATCTAGTATGTAGAGGCTTAGGATGCTGAAAAATGTCCTACACTGCACAGGGAAACCCCACATGACAAGGTATTACTGGCCAAATATGGCAACGGTGCCAGGGTTGAGAAACCCTCTTCCTTATACACACACACACACACACACACACACACACACACACTCCAGAATCTCCCATTTTCAATTATTCCAGAATTTTCCAACAGTTTTTAGGCAGCATGCCAGAGTCATTCACCTACTTCATGTTTCTTTAGAACACCCAGGATTGAGATTCTGGGAGATAGTCAATATCTAGTGATAGTTCTTCATCTTGTATGAACTAGCTAATCTTATTTTGTATATTTTGATTTTGATAAATAGTATGTGCCCTTAACACAATACTGAACACATACCATGTACTTAATATTTCAGAATGAGCTATTATGTTAAGCTATTAAGATAACATATAAGCTATTATGTTATCTTAATGTTAAGCTTATCCTTTGGAACAACAAGAAAACTAAAATGTTAGCCAAATATCATCTTTCTGAAGGCTGAAGAACTTAATGGTACAATCTAGAAATATAATTGGCCAAATGCAGTAGCATTTATAGGCAAAAGGAAGTGACAAAGAAAAAAAGTCCTATAGATTTCATGAAAGGCAATACTAAAATTATTTTTCAGGGAAGTAAGTAACATTATGATATGTTTTTTTCCCTCTATTATTCTTGAAATGGTTTAGAGCAATTATTAATTAGCATTTTCTTTGAGAAGAACAAATAAAGCTGTGGAAAGTTCACGTCATCTTAGAGTGCAATATTCAGTGAAAAAGATCTGAAAGAGGGATATGAAATGAACTGTTTTCTATATCACTGCTTAAAATCACTAGACATCTGAAAAAATTCATTTTTAAGTCATAGAATTTACATAATCTCAGTCTTGTCATCTATAACCAATACTTTCTCCTTTTTTTTTTTTTTTTTTTTTGTTATTTCCATTTCCTTCAGGTGCTCACCTTAGGTTTAAAGAGAAGAGATGCTTGGAGGAAATGACCGTTCAGTAATTGTCTGTTCCTCAAAGCATATCTTCATAAAAAATTACAAATTTGTATCACTCCACAGATATAAAGGGGTTTAATAAAATATGCTACATTTCTCAAACTCCCTTGCCTTGTTTCTATTTTGCCTATCTAGATAGCTTTAGTTTTGGGTCATATGGGTTATCATTTGTTTTGAATGCTGTGTTACACATTACACTTATTTTGCAGAGACAGAAAAGCAGCCCGAAATTAAAGAACATATCCGGTCTCCTATAATTCAGAAAGTCACAAGTAGAATGCCAGTTTCTTCCCCTTGTCTTCTGCACTAACATCTAACTATTCTATTCTATGTCTGTCTTATAATTATGAGTAATACCCTAAATATTTTACAGCACAGTGATGAATCACAAAGTAGAGGAACTATAAATAGTTTTGTTTGAGTAAAACAGTGAAGTTATTCTTTCACCTCACTCAACTCATATGGTGCTTCATTTAAGGTGAAACTTTTTTAACAACAATTTTCTACTACTTTAAGCATTCCAATCTCCAGTTAAAATTATGTTTTCTAGTAGACTGTTTCATATTATCTGATGCTTCATAAATATATCTATATCTAGTTCATCATGCACTGCTAACTGCACACAGGTCTGAATTGTTCCACTCCTATTTAAGGAAAAGAACCCAAAGTAAGAATGGCAGATTTGTTCATAATTAATATCCTACTGGGATAATCAGCAGATCCTTGGGAATGCTATGAGAGATTTTATATATTCAGAAAATCATTGCCTTGATCTATAACTCCTCCTTAAGCACATTCATATAATGAGTTTTGGAGTTACTGTATTCAGGTGTGTGCCTGACACATGGTGGGTACTCAATAAATTTTGAGTGAGAAAATTCTGGCTCAAACAGGAATGTCGGGATTTAACCAGTAAGTTAGCAACAAACAAGCAAACAAAATGTTCATCAATTCTTTCTTGACTATCTCCAGAACTAGGGTTGATGCAATATTTCCTGTAAGCAAAAGGATAAACTTTGCAATCATTTTAGGTTTATTATACCTCAATAATTATGTTTCAAGTACTTTCATTTTTTTATTTGATGAAATAGCTTTCCTACAATCTAGTTTTTTTTCCCACTGAAATTGACAATATCGACAGTCTTTCTGATTCATAAAATTTACAACTCCTCAATCTCTGAGGGAAACTTTAGTGTTATGGGGAAGGTTAGGATTCGGTGCTCACACCTCACTGTGTCTTGGAATGGGGCATGGTGGTAGCTATTCCTGGATATTTGCCCAGCAAGAATTGCTGTGCCCTAGGGAGTGTGACATTATATAGCAAATAAAAACCACCATGATAGGTTGACAGAGAGATTGAGAAAGAAATGTGGTCACAGCAGTGAGATAAAGTACTGAAGGGAGAGAAGCCTATGAGAGTCCTAAATACATGAGCTGTTGGGCAGACACTGATGCCAGGTTTAAATGTTGAGGAATGTTGAGCAAGGCTGTTTCCAAAAGCACATTCTGGAAGCCAGAAGAGAACAAGCAAATTGATCTCCAAGAAGGTGGATGGAATTTCAGTCTGTAGTTATGTGATAATTAGCTCAGTTGTAAGAGGTCAATACATACTCCAAGGTCATGCATTTTACACTATGTGTCAGTGTTCCCACAAACTGTGCTGAGCTCTGTCTTGAATTCATCCACCAGAACCTCCATGATCCATTTCTTGATCACATTGTAATCTCTGCCTTAGCATTTATTTTTGCCTCTTAAACAGCACCTGATAGGTCTGTCCTGAATCCCCACCTTGGCGATAGTGCCATGTCTCTTTTATTCTAGGAGAGAAGCATGGACACTAGAATCTTGGTCAAGATATGAAAGGATTGACAGGGAATGATCTTGAAATTGCCATGCTGAATTTCAAAATCCATTTTTAGCTCCAGTTGAATGCAGCAGAGAGACAGCAGATTTTAGGAGTAACATTCCACAATTCAGAATTTTGGAGCTACTCAAAAAATAAACTGGGTTAAAGCCACTGATTCTAGGTCCCCCTTCTCAAAAAATTAAAAAAAAAAAGGGGGGGGGAGTGGGGAAGAAGCAGCATACACTCTGTTTTGGTTTTAGGCATTATGTTAGGACAAGTTCCCTAGAGGATTCTTACCTAAGACAATGCCTTAGAGTATGTCTGTTAAGAGTGAGGAAGGAAGATACAGAAAGGAAAAAAGCTAAGCAAGGATTTCATTTCAGGTTTCTTACTTCTGCCTGATCCCACAGAGAAGCAGCACAGGAATATAAATTGTATCACAGAGTCTATCCTGCCTTGAGGCAGTGGGGCCGAGAGTCCTCCAGATGAGGTGATTCCAAGAACCTGTATTGCTATCTGTCTTGTGAGGTTAAAGATGTGAGCTGTTAGCAGCAGCACGCAGGATGGCAAGACAAAGGGATCCCTGAAGATCTAGGAAGGACATCAATAATGTCTGCATTAGGCACCCAGCTAGTGATATAGAGTAAATGATTGCAGCCAGAGAACAAAGAGCTTTACAGCCTCTGGAAGGAATCCATTGCAGAATAGCCAGAGTACAAGATGCGAATAGAGTAGGGACCATACACATATTAAATGCAAAGAGAGTTCAAGGAAAACAAGCTAATGGGCTTGGCTGGATAGTTACTGGAAACTTTTAAGACCCACAGATTTATTCAGTTTGTAGGCACTGATTGTGATGCCTTCAGAGAGGGAAAAAAAAAAGAGAGAGAGAGAGAAATTTAAGCAAGTGAGTTAAGAAGACATACATGAGATTAGCCCCAGTCATTCATTCATGTATTGAACACAAATTTACAGGATACAGACATATTTGCAATTGCTGTGATCCCACATGGCATATGATGGTGAGCAGGAAATTTAGGTTTGAGGACTTCACCCTTTCATGTATATCACTTTATTGAAATTAAAAATTCTTTTTGAGTGAAAGAATTGTTAGATAATACTTACTCTTGAGAAAACCAAAAAGAGTTTCAGAAAACTTTGGCTCCAAGTGAGATGTGAAAAAAATCTCATCTTTTCTTTTTTAATTATCACTCATTGGGTGAGAAACAAAATGCTTCTTTGTAGCCCATATTGAAATGAACAATTTGGTTAATGACTGCCGTTAAAACTTTCTGAAAAGGAAGGTTAACTTCTCATAGACAGATGCACAATTTTGAAGGATAGACGAACAGGAAATACATTTGTTGATCATTTGACAGTAATTTCACCAGTATTTGTTCAACTGAACACACTGAATACGTCAGGTTTTGGAAAGAGGATAAATTTTCTATTCAGACATACCTGATTTTAAATTACAGAGTGGCTATTTATGTGTTTGTTTGATCTTGGGAAAGTTACTAACACTGTACATTTCAACTTCATCTTCTATGAGGATAAGTTAAATGACATATACAAGGTGCCTAACATATCATTAGATGCTCAGAAATTGTTAAAGCCCTTTCTCCCATCTCCCAAGCCCTGAGGTTTAGTCTCTTCGCTCCACTAGGCCTGGGCCTTCTTTGCTCTAAATGTGTCATCCCAACTTTGCTGATGGCAGAAAGTGTATTGCAGCCTGCATCTTGGACTCTGTGGCTATCCAGTGGAGGAGGAGCAGTTAGATTCCTTACTACTCCTGAGTGGTGAGTGTGAGTGAGTAAGTGAGGGAGAAGTTGATCAAGGGCACCCAAAAGCTAAGGATAGAGTAAAAAGCACAATGATTTCCAATAAACGAGCCTACCAAAATTCCTTTGATACATACATAATTCATTCCTTAAACATATAATAGCACCATAACATTAAAGTTAAAAAGTAGACTTACATGTTACATGGTTTTCTTTATCCCTTGAGAGCTAACATATATGATATACTCTCTAATTATACCTTGCCACTTATGCACAGTCTTCCACAATTTATTCCCAGCATTTTATACAGGTCCTTAATCTTGTTTTTTCCTTCATAACTGAACCACAGTTGGCTGGGCTTAAATCTAATAAGAGCCTGATTGGGGTTAAAGATGTGCCATAATGGGAATGCCTAATAATTCCATCTTTGTTTCAAATGTATTAAGCTCATGAGACCTATGATTTTTATCACTATTATCGGCACTTTTAATGTTCATTTTCCACTCATTTTGATAGAAGAATAAGGGCAAAGAGCAAAAAATATTCAACTAATTACATAAAGCCTGCTCTTACAGACAAAGATGGCATGACTGCCCAAACAGAACTCTTGGCTGTCAGGCGGTGCCACCACACATTAGTGCAAAATGTTCGTTGATCTGCTGATGTATGAAAGTCTGGATTTGGCATACAAAAGGAACTTTGGAGTGTCGATGTATAATGCATGAAAATGTTGGCTGTTCGGAAGCTGAAAATATGGAAGTCAGGGACGGACTGCATGTATATGAACAAAGAAAAAGAGACAGACATAGTAAATCATGGCTGACTTGTCCAGGAGGAGTTAAGGAAGACTTCCAGGTGGAGGAGGTTTTGAGTTCAGTCCTGCAAGGTGAGCAGACATGAGCCAGGGCTTGGTCCACAATCTAAATGTACACTTGTCTTAGAAATGTCGTAAAACAGCATATACAGGAACAGTGGAAAGAGACAGAAAGAGTTAGATTGGGAACAGAGTTTGAAGAGCCATGCGTGCTTTGTCAAGGAGTTTGTACTTCATTTTGCAGGTCAGCAGTTCTTTTTGTAGCTTTGAACATAAATTGATTGGCAACATTTGAAAAGTTGGATGATTTTGTATAAAAATACAGATTTCATGCTTTTCTTAAAAAAAAGAGCAATGTTGAGCTTCCGTTCCTATGAGGCAATACTTGGCTGGAACAGATTAGCTTCTGTCCTCTTTATATAGGGCTTCTGCTCTCCATCTTTTTTCTTCCCTTGGCTGCTTCACTCATCTAAATGACTTGCCTGGCTCTGGTAGACATTTAAATTTGTGGGTCCTGAATGTGATGGGGAACCATTAGATGCTTTTAAGAAAATGAGTGATCAGAGAAATCCATTAAAAATATTTATCATAAATTGGGTACTGTGCTAGGCTCTGTACAATAGAAATTTGGGGTCTGGCAGCCAAAAGGAGGATGTTTTGAGGGTGGCTTTGCTAGAGAGAAGGAAAGAAACTGGGGGGTTATTTAGAAATGAAAGGTAGAGAAGAGCAGAGTATCTTCTGTATTTTTGTATATTCGACAGCCTAGATATATTGCCTTGCATATAATAGGGGTTCAATAAATGTTTGTTGAATTAATATAGATGCTGACAAACATTAATCAGTGTGTGGACTTTTTCATGCAATCTTGGACCATAAGTTCATCATTTATGGAGTGTAAGTGAAGGTGTTTAGTTCAGTGACGGCTCCCAGTAGAGACCAACACCAGGGATTTTGTTTAAATGGTTTGCAATGTTATTCATGGTACAGATTGATATATTACTAAATCTTCTCCAGTTTTATAATTATATGCTGATTTTGCACATTATCTTCAAAGTCAATTGTGTTGAATACTTGAGGATTAAAAAAACCATATTAATGTTCTCCTTTGTTTTTATAAACTATTTAGATTCTAAGAAATACTTATAAAATTATATGTAATGTACAAATAATTGTTTTCAAAGAATTCTTATATATTTATCATATAATTACAGAAAGGAATATTATCATTCCTTTTTCATCTCCTCTGAACCTATTTGCTTCCTGTGTAACTTAGAGGTAATCACTACCACAAAATTTTGTGTTCATCATTCCCTTGCTTTTTTTTATATTTTTAAATACCATGTTTCTAACACTAAACAAAATATTGCTTGGTTTTGTGTTTTCTTTTAACTTTCCATAAATGAAATAACACTATATGTATTCAGTGCCTTGCTTGTTTCACTCAGCATTAAGTTTCAGAAATTTGGACATATTGATGGGGGAAGTAGAATTAATTGACTCTCTAGCCATCCATTGTATGATCACACCCAATTTATTTTTCTATTATTGTTTGAGTGACATTTGAGTTGTTTCTAGATTTTTACTACTACAGTGTTATTTGAATAGCGTAGCTGTTTCTCCTGGTGTGTCTTTACAAATGGTTCTTTAGTGTTTAAGCCTAGAAATGGAATTGCTAGTCATAAGAAATGTGCATATTCAAATTTGCTAGAAAATCTCAAACTGTTTTCCAAAGTAGCTTATTGATTTACACAACTATCAGCAGTGTATATGTGCATAAATATTCTGTTTGCTTCACATGCTGACCCATGCTTGGTGTTGACAGACTTTTACATTTTTTGTCAATCTAGTGGATGTATATAATTCTCTTATTGTCGTTTGATTTATATTTTCCTGAAAACTAATGTAGCCTAACACTTTTTCATTTTTTATTACAATTCGGATTTCCTCTCTTTTGAAATACCTGTTCAATTATTTTGTCCATTTTTTACTCTGTATTTCCTTATTTATTAGTAGCAGTTCTTCGAAAATTCAGGATATTCGTCATTTGTTACATATGTTGAAAATATTTTCTCTCCTTCTCTGAGTCTTTTATTTAACAGAACTTCTTAATTTCAATGCCATTCAATTTTTCAATCTTTCCTTGTATGGATTTCACTTTTTATATTGGGTTGAAAAAATTTACTTACTTTATTACTTATTTTATAAAGATATGCTCCTATATTATGTTCTAAACATTTTATAATTTTGCTTTTCATAGTTAGTATCTAACATAATTGGACTGAATTTTATGATGGGTATGAGGTAAGTCCATCCCTTACCGCCCCCATCCCCCAACCAATTGCCCTGGCACCATTTATTGTAAATTTCATCACTTCATGATCTATCTGAAGTGTCTTGTCATAAATCAAGTGTCTTTGTATGCTTTGTCATGTCATAAATCAGATTCTTCATATGTGTGGGACGTTTTCTGAGCTATATTGTTTGACTGGACTTTTTTTTTTTTTTAATCTCTGTGGCAATACCACACTGTCTTAATTTCAATAATTTAAAAATAATTCTTGATATTTGGTAAGAGATGCACTCCGATTTGCTATTCAGGAGTCAGCAATTCTTAGACCTTTGGTCTTCCATTTTTCATCAGTTTTTTACCTTCTACTTAAAAAAAATGCTCTGGATAGTATTTAGAATTTTATTGATTAATACAGGGAGATTTGACAACTTTTTGATATTGAATTCTCCCACTTATTTCTTTTAAGTTTTAATGTTTTATAATTTTCCCTAAAATTTTTTTACAGATTTTTATTAGATATTGACTGGTTTGTGTATATTATGTCCCCCAGAAAAAGCCATGTTCTTTGATGCAGTCTTGTGGGGGCAGATGTATTAGTGTGGGTTAAACTGGAACGTTTGGATTAGGTTGTTTCCATGGAGATGTGCCACACCCACCTGTGGATGATAACTCTGATTGGATAATTTCCATGCACAGGAGCTGAGAAGAGAGGAGCTGCAGATGAGAGACAGTTTGAAGACAGCCATTGAAAGCAGACTTTTGCTCTGGAGAAGCTGAGAGAGAAAAATGCCCCAAGAGCAACTAAGGGTGACATTTTTGAGGAACTGCAGCCTAGAGCGGAACGTCCTGCAAAAAAGTTGGGGAAAGATAATATTAGAAAAATTCTCTAAGGAGAAAGTCATTTTGAAACCAGAACGCTGGAGCAGACGCCAGCCACGTTCCTTCCCAGCTAAATGAGGTTTTCGGGACACCATTGGCCATTCTCCAGTGAAGGTACCTGATTGTTGATGACTTACCTTGTACACTTTATGGCCTTAAGACTGTTACTTTGTAATCAAATAAACCCCCTTTACAGAAGCCAATCCATTTCTGGTGTTTTGCATTCTGACAGCATTAGCAAACTAGAACAGATATAGTCCTCAATACATGATTCTTTGAATCATGAATTATTTGGAAACATGTTTCTTAATTTTGAAACCCATGGACATTTTCTAGTTTTCTTTTTGTTAAAAATTTCTAATTTAATTACACAGTGATGAGCAACGTGGTCTGTGTGCTTCCAGTTTTTTAAAATGTGTTAAGATTAGCTCTATGATGCAGAGTACTGTATTCCCTTCATGTATGAAAAGATTGTGTATTATGAAGTTGTTGGATAGTGTTTTATAGGTTTATAAAACTTATTAATTGGATGATTTTAACAACTGTATCTTTATTAATATTTAACATAAACAATAGTTGAGAAAATTGGTCTAAATCACTGTATTGGTAGATTTGTCTACTTGTCCCTGTTTTGGCATCAATTTTTGCTTCAATATTATGACCCTAGGTTATATATATGCATATAAAAATTATTTTATTTTTATAGTAAAGTATAGATCCTTTTTATCTGTAGTAATAATGCTTTTTTTTGCATTAAAATCTGTTTTTTGATGATATATTTGGCCATTTTTTTGATTAGTATTTTTCTAATATTATCTTTCCCCAACTTTATATTTTTGTTTTTCATTGTTATGTTTTATATGTGTCTTTTGTAAATGGCATGTACAGATAGCTAATATTTTAAAATATAGTGTAGTAATTTTAAAGATATTTTTAAAAAGATTAAAAATATCTTATGTCAGGCATTTAATCCATTTATATTGTCTTAATTGTTGATATATTTAGGTTTATTTCCAACTCATTATTTTGTGATTTCTTTTTTTTAACATTTTTATTTAATGCTTTTTAAATTCTTTTTAAAAATATTTATCTAATTTTGGATTTATTGTTTTTTATCATTCAATTTTGTCTAGTATTTTGGCAGTTATACATTATAAACTTTTTAGTGAATTTATCACTATCAGTATAAAGCAATATATTTTCCCTATTTCCAAACAATATGAAGAACTCCCAAAGTATATGTTTGTTTGTTTTTGTGTGTGGGTGGGGGGTCCTATATTTTCTGACTCCACTACTGCTATTCTTGTTTGTGTACATTCACATGCATCTATACCATCTCCTCTATTTTTATTTCTTTTTGTGATGGATCACTTTCTTTCTTCTGAAGTACTACTTTTTAGAGTTTCCTTTAGTGATGGTTGTGCTGATGGCAAATTTTGTCATGTATTCTTTGTCTGGAAAAGTCCTTACTTCCTTGTGTTGGCAAGGATAGTCTCTTGGGTAGAATTCATTGCTCATAATTATTTTTCCTATCACAGTGAATATATAATTCTATTGAATTCTGGCTTCAATTATTGCAGTTGAGGACTGTCAACTTATCTTTCACTCTTTGAAAAAAAATTGACTTTTTAACTACTTGTAAGATTTTTGCAGTTTCACTGTAGTGATTTAGGTGGCAATTTCTTTTCATTAATCCAATTTGAAGACTTTTGGACTTTTTGAATATGTGGATTGCTGTCTTTCACTAGTACTGTGAGATTAATTCTCAGCAATTGTCTTTTTTTTTTTCAATTAAATTCAGCTTTATTATGATATGTTCACATATCATACAATCAATCCATGGTGTACAATCAACTGTTCACAGTACCATCATATAGTTATGCATTCATCACCCCAACAATTGTCTTCTGAAACACTGTTTATGTCATTTTTTCTCTTCTTCTGTTTCTATATCTGCAAACTCTATTCTTTGAGTTTTTCAAAGCATACAAATTGAGTCAATTTGGACTGTAAAACCATGTGAAGGCTCACTTTTGCTTATGAATGTTTTAACTTCACCATTACTATGAAAGGATGGAACTTTGGGGATCTCAGCTTTCTAGGAGGTTTCTCTTAGACTCCTTATCCTGGGCAGTGTGTAATAAGTGTGTGTTTGTGTGTGGGTGGGTGTGTTGGTTTGTGTATCAGTTTACTAATTTCCTTTTCATGTGTCTCTCCTTGACCTATTAAATGTATTCACTAAATTTTTAATTCCACTTATATTTATTATTCCATGAGTTCTCTTTGGTTTTTTTCAAATCTGCTTGTCTGTTTCCTTTGATAATCTATTGATTTTTCTACTCATGCTTTAATACCTTCTTTTGCTTCTTCAAATATATTAGCTGTATTTACTTACTACTTTTATTGATAAATTCATTCCTGCTATTTTTATGCTTGTTTTCTCTATTGGTCTTTTTATAGGGGGTGGACTTGCAATTTTTGATTATGAGATTATATTTCTTAGAATTTTATCTTTGGGAAATATTTTAGTCCAGGATGAAGGTAGGTCCCCAAAAGAGAATTTCCATTTGTCTTTGTATGGCCTGTGTGTATTACATAATAGTTTGGGACCAATGTAAATTCAATTTTTGTCTTGAGATTTTCTGAACACATATGTGTATAAATTTAGGCTGCAAATCCATGTGAAGATTGCCTTTGTTTATGGATTCTCAGGGGAATATTTTTGACTTCCTCTTTACTATAAAGGTTGGGCCTCTGGGGTCATAGCTTTTATGAGGATTTTCTCTTAGATTCCTTATCCTGGGCAGGCCCTGCTCATTTTCTCTTGTGTCCTGAGTCCTATAAGGCCATGCAAAAGAAATCTCAAGTTTACTTCATTTAGGAAACCCTTGGGGTGAAATCTAGCTTCAGTGATTCTCTTAACACTCTATTTCCCACCTTCACTTAGATTTTAGTCAGAATATTCCTTACTTTCCTGTGAATTAACTGAAGCATTTAAGAAGATACTTTACCTAGCATTTTTAGAAGTTTTTTAAATGGGAGTTTGGGTCACATTGCAAGTAACAGAAGTCTCACTGTTTACTTTTTGACTGGCAAATATTGATCTAAAACTTTGAGGAGAAAAATTACCATTGCTTTTAGCAATTTTCTTAAAGTGAGGGTGGTCCCAACTGACTCCTGAATGTTCAGAGTAGTCTGGGACAGAGGTCAAAGGGAGCTGTTCCTGTGAAAAAGGTTAGTCTCAGTGAGGTGAGTTTCATTGTGCGATGTCTAAAATGGCAGCATGTAAACAGTCGGTGCATAGATCCCAGGAAGGGTTGCCAGATAAAATACAGGATGTCCAGTTATATTTGAATTCCAGGTAACAATGAATAGCTTTCAGTGTATGTCCCACATGTTATTTTCTTTTATTCAAACTTCACCTCAAATATCTAGGGTTGTGTTGCATATGGTGGAATATATGTTTAACCGCCACTTTAGTTGCACCATACTGAATGGCTTAGAGAAGTACATTTCAAACTTTACTGTGTGATAAAAATACCTAAGGGATCTTGTCAAACTGCAGATTCTGATTCACTAGATCTGGGGTGAGGCATGAAATTGCATACTTTTAACATGGAAGGGCTCTGCTGTAAGTGTGGACATAGAGCCTCCCCTTCAAATATTTCAAGCAACAATCTCTTCTCAACAGACAAGAACTTATTGCTGCTCCCTCTTGGAAATATCAAAGTGGAAACATTTTTCTCAGCTTTGAACTTTGTTGTTAAGCATTCATTTAAATACCACTGATAATATGTGGCTATGCCTTTGTTAGGCTCACTGCTTGAAGCCTTCTCTGAGCCATTCTTTCAAGATGCTGCATCACTGTTTAAAAATCTGAGGTACTGGAACCTGCCACAGTTCTCTTGCCCACTTTGTATAGATACAAATAGTTCAAGACACTTCACATATAACCAAATAAATATCAGTTTGCCATATGTGATATTCCTCAGAGCAAATCAGTAGAAACCCCAAGGGGAGGAGTTATTTTGGATAAACAAGTTTCCTAATAGATCACAGTTTATTCTTTTATGTCCCCTTATATTTGAGGCAGATTCTGGACTAGTGTTGAAAAACACCCTACCTTCCATAGTGTCAATTACACTGAGGAGAGATTTATATCTGCTGAATTTTAATAAGAACTGCATGTAACTCTAGATGGTGAAGCAGTGAAGTCACAGACATAGAATGACAGGAACATGCTAGAATAATTTCCCTATATGCTTACCTCTCTTTTTCTCCTAATCTCTGTCCTGTTACAGGTTACATTTGCAACAAAAGATGGGAATGCCTGGAATAAATGGATGCAATCTCTGGAGTTTGGATTTTTTAAGATTTCATTAAGGGCTAGAAATGTTATCTTCCTCCTTTGGAAAGCCTGTTCTCAGTTTTCCAGAGAGATAGGTGGATCATATAAATGCACGGGGAATTCAGAATGTTCAGAATGGAGCAATATAACATTACCAAAGAGTGTGAGGTGTGAACCACCTGATCAACCTGGCTACCTTTGTGAATATTTAAAATTTGTTTTAATTTCCATAATAGCTCCATATGGCTCATTGTTTTCCACTATTCTGCAATTTTGTTTCATTTATTTTTCCTAGAATTGTTGTGAAAATAAATGTAGACCATGATATATTTAAAAGCAACAATTTAAAAAAAACTGCTCTTTTCTCCTAATTCATCAAATGTCATTTCTTTTGCATTTGAATGGTTATATCTCATTAATGGCTTCTGTAGTGTAACTCTGTAATTAATATTTGTATATTAGCACGGTATCAGTTCTTACGGCAAAAAAGAATTATATAGTATAAAATTGAATGTTTTAAAGCATTCAAGTAAACCAAAAATATTTCCTCAAAAATGTGTTGAAAGGATATAACAATCCAGCATGTGATTTTAATTAATGTCCAAGTAACTAAAAATGTATTTAGTTCATAAAGAAAACATATTGACATCTAATTATGGATCATAGAATTTGGTGCAGTGAAACTGTAGTGCATCTGTTCAGTGAAAACATAATCATGGAGAATACTAAATTGCACAATATATAATGAAAATTTGAAATAATGCTCAAATAAGACCATTAAAAATTCACAGTGTGAAACCAAATACAGTTGGAATTTTGTTAAAGAGGTCTGGTAGTTCTAGATTTACTGATAACAGCAATTGTCAAATTCACACAAAATTCACTCAATATGCTAATTTGAGTGGTGGTTCAGCAGAATAGTCCCTCTTTTCTCCTTTAAAGGAATTCAAAATTTTAAAGTAGAAAGAGAAATTGCTTTAGGGTACTTTCATACTTTCAGACTAATCATATAATATACATAGTTTGAACTAAAGTTTATCTTTTGATAAATCCTTTTTTCCTTAGTTAATAATAATGGAAAGACTAACAAACACCAATAAATGTTGACTTTATTTTTACAATACCACTTGGCTCATCCCCTTTGCTCTATTCCTATTGCTTTAGTTCAGAGTTTCACTTCCCCCACATGGAATTTCAGGAACCTCCTCCAAACTGCTTCTCTTGCCCCTAGGCTCTTTCCACTTCAACCTATTCTAAGCTTTACCGCAGTGGTTCTCAGACTTTAGCTTTCAGCATCAGAATCACCTGGAGATCTTGTCAAAACACAGAATATGGGCAACACCCCCAGGGGTGCTAATTCAAGAAGTCTGGGAAGAGGCCTGAGAATTTGCATTTTTAACAATTTCCCAGATGATGCTGGTGTTACTGGTCCCGAGACCACGTTTTGAGAACCACTGCCTTGGAGCCTTTGTTAATGGCCTTTATGCCAATCTTGCCACAATCCTCCCATGGTCACAAACCTTCATTAGCTTATGATCTTTAGAATGAAGCTAAAACTTGGCAAAATATTCAGGGCTCTCTGTACCATGTAACCCTCGAGTCTACCTGTTCTTCTCTTGGTGTCTCCCTGGGCACTTGATGCTTTTGCACATAGAATAACTCACTGTTTAGTATGCCCAAATACTGTTCTACCCTTATGCCTTTATTATGCTATTCCAGTCCACCTGGAAAGCCCTTCCCCTTTATCTCCATATTTGAGTAGTTCACATTCCAGCACAAATGCTCCCTCCATAACAAAGCATTCCTGGTTCTTTCTTATTTACATAGGCCACAAGTAAGGCTTTCCTTGTCTGAACTCTTTCAGCATTTTATTTCTCTTACCTGGTTTCTGCTTTCTCTACCTTTTATAATTTTACTTGAATGCATATCTAAATTCTTTTATTCGTTTATAAGCTTTCTCAGAGCAGAGCTTAGGTTTTATTCTCTTTTCTAGTACAATGTTTTACAAGTTACTAATAATTATATGTACACTGTTGTTACTTATATTACAACAACTTATATCTTTTGGAATCTTATGTGGCTAAGCGGGGTTTTAGCTTCACATATATTATTTCATTTAGCCCTCTAATTATCTCTATGGGATATTTTCATTCCCAGTTTATAGGGAGGAACCCATAGTCAGTTGGGTGTCAATAAGTTAAGTAATGTGCCCATAGTCACATAGCCTATAAGTGGGATAGCTGAGTAGGATCCTGGCAGTAAGTCTCAGGAGTCCACGCTCCTAATTGCTTATATAATGGTACTTCTTTTATCCTAAAATATAGACACTCAAAACTTGGGTATAAATACAAGGATACATCTGAAAAACCTTATTCAGTGGATTAAAATACTGACTGAACAATGATAATCACTAATTAGTGTCCGGTAAGCAGAGTGGCCTTGAACTTTCTTCCACTTGTAACTCTTGATCCATTTCATTCATATGGTCAATTATGTGCATGACCCAATCACAAGGATTCCAATGTAGCCTCTGTCTTGTTTCTACTTCAGTGTGGTGATGCAGTGTTTCTCTAAGAGTACACCCCAGACACCCTGCACTGATATCACCTTGTATGCTTGCAAAAAATGCATGCTCTCAGAATTAACCAAGATCTACCAAACAAGAATCTCTGGTGGAAGTGCCTGAAAATCTGCATTTTCCTCCAAGTACATGATGATTCCTATGCACACCGAAGTTTCAGAACCACAGCTCTCTCTGGATCACCCAACCTGAGAATGTGGTTTGTCAACAGCATTCTCATAGTGTGTGTAGAGTGGGGGTATCAAGAAGTGGGTTTAGCTTGTTGACATTCCAGAGTTAGGTTTCACATAGGGTTCTGCCACCCAAGGAAATGAGATTTATTTGGTTTGCCAAATCTTCTCTTAAAATGTTGCTATATATTTGGAGAGTTAGTGCAAGCTATTTTAATCAAATAATCAAGTCACTCTACTTCTAACAGGTATAGAGCTAAGTTATTCTAGTGTTTCTGAAATTTAAGTAATATCACCTTTTAGAGGAAGAAAAATCATCTCTTTGACCTCCCAGAATTAACATAAATTATATTCAATATAGAGTTTCTAAAATATTGTACAAACCAAAGTATATATTTTACAAAACTAAAAAATCAAATGTATAAATTAAGTTCAAACACAACTACAAAAAAACATAAAATTCAAGTCACAAACATTAAAGATGAGGAAGGATTTTTATCAAAACTATATTTCTGGTGTTATATTGTATGTCTTTGTTTTCTGTGTCATTTGTCAGCTTAACTTCTATGCTTTTGAGCACAAGCAACCATAACTTGACTCATCATTATAATTATTTCTCCTTTTTAATGATTTTTTTTCCTTTTAACCACCCTGCTACTATTTGCATGGGTCAATTGATTAAAACATATGTACAAAATATAAAACACAATAATAATAATGTTTATTAAGTGAAAAATTCTCCAGCACATATTCACTACATGCAATGACAATGAACTGTTGCAAGATGGTCTTTAGTCATTTGAGCCCTTCATAGACTGCAGAGACTGACCTGCCACGGCTGTTGTACATGATTTTTTGGGTCAGTGCATATCTACCACTGTGAACTTTGTAATGACTCAACTCCTGTGACCACTTCATTCAGAAAACATGCTGATGTCATTTGGCCATCAGTCACTTGGAAAATGTTCAATTGTAAACTAAGTACCTGGTCAAAAAGGGATCATGTAGATGGGTTAGAATATGCTAATATCAGCATTTTAAATTCTTTCAGAAAAGAAAAAACAACATTAAAACACAAAACAAATTTCACAGAGCTCCAAGCCAAAATGAGTAAATCCTTGTTCTTTTAGTCTGGAATCATTCTTTGGAACATGAATTTGGATTGGGAGTACAGTATACATGGAGAAATTAGGGGAGGGGATTTTTAAAAATGTGGGTCATGTATACTTCAGGAGGTTATCGTTTCATTAGATGCTCAAATAAATGAGGCTTTGAAGATGGGGAGAATATTGTATGAAGAAATTTGGAAAAGTCAAGGATAAAACCATTGACAGTCTTTTCTCTTGCTTTGTGCCCTTTCCTGGCACTCTCCTTGCAGACTACCAAAGATCACCCACTTAGGTATCTCTGTGATATACAAGTGATGACTTCTGATACAAGCATTTGAATGAAAAAGCTGAGTGTGATCATGTTGATTTTTTATTCTCCATTCTGCTAATCATGTAGACAGTCCTACATATGTCACATCTGTCATACCTTCTTCACCTAGGATTTCTAATTATTCAGGATCTTTTAAATTTCTTCATTCACTACATAAAAATGGATCCCCATCACAAGAATAAACGAATGACATCCACTTTCCTGACTTCAGGAAAAAACTCCTGCTTAAACATCTTTGACTGATACCCATCTCAATTAGTTCTAAAGAGTTCCATACTAAGAGAGTTTAAAATTATTTTCCTCCTGAAACTTATTCCCTTGCCTAACTCACTTTTCTGTGTAGGCATTCTTCCCCAGATCTAATGTGTACTCGCTGCAGTACGTTTTATTCTTTTTCCCTTTATACTGGCTTCAACAATCAGAAGAACAGATGCCCATCTTCTGTCGGAACTTAAGACTATTTCTAAGTAACATTAAGCCTCTCTCAGTCCTCCCTTAATGCAGGAGTCCTATTCAGGACAGAGTGGGAAAGCCTTTGAAGTCATCAGGTATGTCTTAAAACCTCAGTTTCCCCTTTCCTCCCTTTCAGTATCTTAACAGCTTCAAGTTCTTTTTCTTATCTGTTGATTCTGAAACAAGCTTCAGATACATAACTGCTAAATTTGATACAATTGAGGTAAATGTAAATGACTGCAAAAGCTTAATATAAGAACCATTAGGGGAGTATCTAAATGTTAACAAAGAGCATTTTTTCTTATATTGAGGTTTTACTTGCCAGGCTACAATATCTATAAATTGGATAAAGGAGAGTGGAGGGTCACTGTCGTCATCACTGGAGTAATTCTGTGCAGGTGATCTGTTATAACGTTCCACATGTAAGCAGTAGCTTCCTTCATTTATTATTCATTCAACAAATATTCATTAAGCAGCTAGTATCTGGTGCCCTGGGGATCCAACAGTGAGTTAGATAATGTCTTATAGAACTAATGTTCTTTTGGGGGTAGAAACATAATAAACAAACCAACCAGGAAAAAAAAAGTTAGATGTGAGAAATGTTATGCAGAGAATTCAAATAGGGTGAGATAATGAGAATGACCGGCTGATTACTTTACATTCCCTGGAAAGGAAAATCTTCTCAGCAGAGGTGACATTTAAATTGAGATCTAAATGATAAGACAGAACCAGCCTTAGGCAGTAAGGGAGAATGGCACTCCAGGGAGAGGTAACGGCTAGTGTCAGGACCCTAAGAAGGGGATAAACGTGACAGGTTAATGTCCGACTTGGTGGAAAAGTGGGAGTCTGTGAGGTTTGGGAGAGAAACAGGGACTAGATCATGTAAGGCTTTGGTATTTAGAACTTCAGATTTTGTTCTAGGTGCGGTGGAAAGCCTTTGGAGCTGGATCTTGATTTACATTTTTAAAAGCTCCCCCTGACTGCTCTGTGGAGGATAGATCATTGTGGCAGGAATGAAAGTGGGGAGATGATTCAGGACACTAGGTATTCCAGATGAGGGAAAATGGTGGCTTAGGATAGGATGGTGGTGGTAGAAACACAGAGAAAGATTAATTTTAGAGGGAGATTGACAGGGCTTGCTGATGGGTTGACTGTGAAGTATAAGTGACAGAAGAAGGTCAAGAGTAATGTCTAAGCTTAAGGCTTGACTAGTTAGAGGATGATGGTTTCTATTATAGTAGGGAGCAACAGATCTAAAGGCAAACCCAAGATTTCTTAGCGTAATGTCTGTAGTAGTTAATGTCACAAATTTTGAGGCTAACATACTGAATCTAAGTCCTGGCTTGTGTGCTTTCCAGCTTTATGATCTTGGGCATAAATGGAAATTAATATAAACATAGGATTGTGAAAATGAAAAAAAAAAAGACAATTCACAGACACTTAGAATAGTGCCTGGTACATCAGCCTTATCTAAATTGGGGATTCGAATTTGAAGTCTATTTTTTTCTGTTTTTCAAATTTTAATGTTCCTGGCTAATCTTTTATGCCCCACCCTAAGATATCATCCAAAAATGGTAGGGGTTAAAGATCAGAAACAATGTTATTGTCTGACTAATTATTTAATTAAATCAGTTTACATTCCTTTACATATATGACAGTCTTGTTTTAACCATAGTCATATGCTGCTTCCTAATGATCAGATTATCCAAGACCCATAGATATTTATAATGTTGTCTAGTACAATAATTGGCCATTTTCACATCTTGCTTTATGCTATGGGATTTTCCTTGTAAAGCCTAGGAACCAACAATTATCCACTTCATTCATTTACATTTTACCTTTTATTTAAAAATGACTACTAAATTTTGACCTTCAATAAACGCTACTCTTCTATATTTGGTGTCCTTATCAAGCTTAACTTATGAATATCTCTTGCATTTCTCCAGGTTTCTGATATTCTGATTTTTTATAATGGTGAATTTATTGAGAAGAGTATAGTGGGAGGTATTAGAAAGAATGATTTTTTCCAGTTGTGAAAGACTTAACAACACCCTTCTCTTCTTTAGGTCGTGTGTTATAAGAAGAAGCATAGTTCACAGTAGGGGAGGTTGGAGCTTGGACAAGCACTGTCAGTTTTCAATCTTCACTTGTAGCAACAAAATCCTTGTATAGGAGAAAACTATTTAAGTTTGGGACATGCTTTAAGTTCTTTCTTTTTTTTCTTTATATCTCATCTGTAGATTATAAAAGAAGTTTCAGATACATAACTGCTCAGATACATATTATGACTGGTATATGCTGTCTATTGGTCCATATTTTGTGGTCCCATGTCAGCTACCTTGGACCAAAAAGAAAAAAAAAGGATCATGTTCACTGATTAAGAGGATGCAAGCATTTGAGAACAAATGGATGGTGATCTAGAATTTTGTACATCAAAGTTACATTTTCATATTCAAGTATATTAATGAGAATGCTGATGAGAGAAGAATAAACAAAGAAAGATAAATTGCATGTACCTCTACCTCTCAAGTAATCATGCTCTTAAACTGGCCCATTAATTTCTAGCATGGCGGTAGCATTGGTGATATTCTGGTAATATTCCTGTGAGAGCAGCCTTTGCATTCAACATAGTTTACTCATTCAAGTTTAACTCATTCAATATGATCAATCTATCAATGTGAATGAGACTTTCAGACAGCCTATTATAGAAAGCTACTTATGTTGAAGCCTAATGCATATGATTTTTAGTTGAAGTAGAAAATACTTTTGGTGGGCAACTAGAATTTCTGAATAAAGGTGCAAAATGAAAATTCCCAAAATAAACAAGAGGTAATTGTATTTGAAAGCATTAGAGAGTCCAGAATTCTAGGAAGATAAACACTTTTATATTTGCTTCAGAGAGACACTATTTATCTCTGTTGGCCAACATCCTTTGAAACAACTATTTGGTTTTAATGGATATATATCTTGCCACTCTGCCATCAGTAATTTGAACAGCTTGAAATACTGTATGTCATCTTACATTGCTTTCTCTTTGAAGCAAACACAATCACTGGATTGTTTTTCATTGATTTAAAAACATTGACTTGCTGAAGTATGAGCCTGCATACAGTCATAATTCTTGTCTTTTCTTTCTCGGCAAAGCCTGTGATAATTCTTTGAGTTTCAAGAATCAGATCCAAATGCTTAATAAATGCACCAGAAGTATATTTTCCTTAAGGCTTTGTGTTTACCCCATTTTCATTTATCTTGTGAAATATCTTCAAATGCTTTTCAAAAATCCTGGGAAAGAGTAGGTTAGCATTTCCACTTGGCAAGCAGAGCTAGTAAGTGTGAGGCTCCCCTGTCTATTTTGACCTTAACCAACATTAGTGATTCCCAGCCTATGTGCCAAGGGCCCTCAAGGAGTGACAGAGTTATTGGATAGGGCCCACCAATCCATATGTGTACCAAACATTTTTTTGAAATCTGAATAAATAGCCTAACATAAAAAAGTACTGCATTTTCCCCCTAAATGCTTGCATATTATGCTGTGATCAATACAATACAAATAGATTTAAAAGTGGTCCTGAATTCATGGAGGCTTTTTGCCATTTTATATTTTCTGAACTAATGGATAGTCCAGCTGTGTTACTCATATTCTTCAATGTTGTAATTGGCAATGCTCAGTGCACTGAATTTTAAGAAAACATGGCATTATTGATCACAGGTACCTTACTGTTACCAAAATGAAATACTTTTATGATTTTTATAGTGTCAGCTGGCCACTAGTAATCTCACATTCATTTTGACAAAAAGCATACTAATTAATTAATAATATAATTAACAACCTTAACAGCTATCATATTGAGTAATGTATGCAGAGAGCTTTTAATTTTCATACCAGTCCTATGAAGTAATTATTATTCCCATTTCACTCAGATGAAACCAAGGCTCAAAGAACTGAAGGTTATTGTCTTAAAACTCACATCTACCTAGTCACTAGTGTAGGATTTAAATCCTAGACTGGCCCTCTGACTCCAAATTCCTTGCTCTTTTGATTTCATTACATTGCAGAGTAGTATGACATGCAAGACATAAACATCAATGTTTTACTTGATTCTAGAAAGTGTAGATTCATGTGCAGATGCGACTGGGCTTTCCTTAAGTTATGTCAAATTGAATCAAATATGATTTTTCAAGAACATTTATTCTATAAAGTTTTAATTTCAAAATCCATGAAAACATATGAATGCTATTCAAAACAGGCAATTGCAACAACTACCCCTAGGACTAAACCAGCAACCACTGACCAGACATGTCCAATTTTGACCTGTCATTTCAAATATCAAGAAAGGCAAAGAAGAGAAGGTTAAAAACAAAAACAAAAAAAAAACAAAAACGAAAAACAAAAACAAACAAACAAACAAGAATGATATGGAACTTAAAAAGAGTAAGAAAAAAGGATAAAAGAGCTACATGCAATTCATGAATTTTAAAAAGTAAAAGATCTAGGACATTAACAACTAGAGTCAACATCGGAGGCTTTAGCTCACTTTTACTTCCTAATTCCTTTGGTGAACTAGGTGCTAGCTTCATCTACCTCCTCTCCTCTGCCTCATTCTTCTCATTATTCTCCCTTCCACTGTGGAAAATCCTACTGTTTGTTTACAATCCAGAGTTTTAAAGAGGCTGAACTAAAACTGGCTGCTTCTGGGACATCCCTGCCAATGGATGGGATCCAAATTGGCTCTGCCATGAAGAGGCAGCTATGCCCACATAAGGATATTTTGGCTTACTGATTCTATCGTCTTGTTGCCAGGCAGACAATCACCCAGGAGTGGGAAAATACAGAAGGGACAAATGTTTATAACTGGAGTGGTCAGCTGGTTGGCAAACCAGTCTGAAGAAAAGGCTATGTCGATGTTATATTGGCTCCTCACAGGAAGCACTTAATAATGTTGGACAAATCACTTAACCTTAACTTAGCCCCCAATTTGATGGACAATGACTACAAAAAACCTATCCCTCTTATCTGCCCAAGGATACTTTTAAATGTATTGGGTTTATTTTTTCTGGTCCTGACTGCACACATGATAACTCTCTTTTCTGATACGAGGACAGCGGAATAACTCTTTCTCTGCAGCTTTTCTGGTGTTATACTTAAGTTTAAGAGAAAGAATTCTTCTCACGGTCCTAGAATAAGGACCTCCATTTAAATATTTCTTACATATTACCTGAAGAAGGGAGAATAGGGTGTGTGTACAAAAATCACATGTAGAAAACATAAGTGTAAATCATAGACATATATAATTCATTTAAAGATATCTTTAACTAGACATTCTAGCATAGCTCCTAGTTGAGCTACAACTTTTAAACAGGAAAGCACATCAGATTTGACTACATTGGCTGTTTTACTGAAGGAGCCACACAGATGGGAAGGAAGCACAGACAAATTGCTTTTGGCTCTGCTTTCCTTTATAACAACATCAGATATTTTTAGCTTCTTTTTCTTTATGTGTTGTGCATGCTTCTGCCTCATATAGAAACTCATTGCACATTGTCTCCATCAGTTTTGCCACCCTCTACTAATAGGCCCATTTAGCATTTCATTTACCTCTTTAAATTTCTGAGATCTGAACGTATGAGGGGAAAGTCCGTTTTTCAGATGGCGATGATAGGTATTAATATTTAATACCATGGAAACAGTTCTTATTAGTAGGAAAAGAGAATCTTACATTTTGACCTCATAGTGAAGGCATATTTCTGATTAGTGCAAGATAGATTTCCAAGCTGGATGGATGTTTACAAACCTTAATTCCAAAAATTACAATGAGTGTTTTCTATGACAGATTCTTTATTAATGTGATAACTGTGAGGTTCATTAAAAATAATTTAATGTTCCCATGAACCTTTCACAGTTCTATCACTTCTTCTCATACTCTTGATCTTTCCCATCTATAAGTGGTAATAGTTGATATTTTCATTTCTAGATTCCTTATAATATTCCATTATCAGGTTGGAAAGAGTACAGGTTTCCATATGGTACAGGTTTCATCAAGTATTCCAGCAGCTTATCTTGTAATTGTTAATCTCCTCCAAAGATCAAGGAATTCAAAACATATGACTCAAACATTTTGGCAGTTTCTTAAAAAGTTAACCATTGAGTTACCATACAAACAAGCAATTCCACTTCTAGGTTTCTATCCAAAGACAAATGTTCATACAAAGATTTGTACACCAATATCCACAGTAGCATTATACATAATAGCTCCAAATTAGACCCCTCCAAATACCCATTAATTGTTCAATAAACAACAACAACAACAACAACAAAATGTAGTATAGCCATGCAATGGAATACAATTCATCAACAAAAACTAACAAATTACCAATACATGAAACAACAGAGGAATTTCAAAAACATTATGTTAAATGAATGAAGCTGGACACAAGACTACATACTGTAGGATTAAATTTACATGAAATTTCTAGAAAAATCAAATCTATGAACAAAAAAATGCAGATCACTGGTTGACTAGGGCTGGGGATTTGAGAGCAAAGGACATGAGACAACTTTTTGGGTGAAGTAAATGTTCTAAAACTGGTTGGTGAGTATGTTTTCACAGCTTTCTATACTCAGTGAACCGACACTTATAATGGGTGAGATTTGTGGTACACCAACTAACCTTAATAAGGCTGTTAAAATATTGATTCCGAATGCTTATCAATTCCTATAGCTCTGTATCCACCTCATGCTCTGTGTTTCAGGGAAATTGGGGTTTGCGTGTGATGAGTACCTCCTGCTCTCAATATGTTCCAATTTGGATGGATTCCTTTTTTTCCCCTTGAATATACCAAGTGCTACTCTGCTTCCGGAAAGTCCTCTGCACATGCTGTAACCTCTCCCTGGAAAGTTCTCTCCCACCAAAGCTTCTCAAGGCTGGTTCCTTTTCTTTTGACTCACTTCTAATGCTTCTAAAGTTTCCAAAGTTTCCTCTTCAGAACAGGGTTCCCTGGCTGGGCAAAGGAGATTCCCTGGCCCCATATTTGTACATATTTTTTGGCTCCTTGAGAATTTCTTTCACAGTATTTAATCCAATTTTTAGTTATTTCCATTATGTATGTGTGCATGCATGTTTATATTATATATTTAGTCTCTTCCCTAATAAAATACAGCTCCATAAATGGAGTGTATGGTTTAATACTGTAATTAGTAGTGATGAATTTTTTGATTAATTAGTGGATGAATGAATACGAATATGCCATGTATTAAGCCATGAACAACTGGAGAAATCTTGAATATTTTAGGCGGGTCTGCATACCAATTTTCTTCAAAGATTTCTAGTCATGACTGGGTTTGTCTCATCTAGCACAGACTGCATTCTTGGAATATTCTGGAACTAACCTAATATTCTCAGCATGGGTGTAGGTCTTGACTGTCAGAGGATTCCTAGTATCCGTGAGGGACCCTCTAGGTTTCCCAGGTATATCTTCTAACATCTTACATGATCCTGGGGGGAATAGAGGCCACAGAGTTAGTTAATGACCTGGAATTACCAAGTTTTGGACACCTCATCAAGAACTTTTAAAAACCTATTTTTACAAGTGGATCAGATCTTCTAATGTGCAAACTACAATATAAAACTAATGTACAGTAAACTGTGGTCTAAATAATGAGGCTTCCCAAAGACCTAATCTTCCTCTTGGGAAGTAACTTACACTCTGGAAAAATCTCACTCATACATAATCTGATAAAATAATATAATATAGCTTTAATAGCTACTGTTAATACATTAAACATATGTTTCTTCAATAATTACTAATTTGTACATTTCTCACTACTAATTACAGTATTAAACCATTCACTCCTTAATTCGTTCTGTCATAAGTTTTTATTTATTCCCTACTGAATGGTGATGGAGTTGAGACTTTTGCACTTCTCCCATTAGCTTAGCATCATTGATATAAAGCTGCTGTGTGTTGGCTTATTATCATACTATTTTTGGTGATTCAATTTTCCTGTGAAGATGACCTCAATTTAGCCATTCCAGATGTGAAATGGCTTCAAAGTCTATTTTAAAAACTTATCAAGATGATTATTATTTGTAGTTTTATGTAATTTTAATGCCATTTTGATAAATGTTAATTACAATTGTCAGACTTCTCTGACTGTTTGCTACAGGATAATTTCACTAATACAGTATTGGGTGGACAAACTGGGCAGTTGGGATGTGAAGGAGTCAAAAGATCCCACAGAAAATGCTTTTTGGATTAAAATGAATAAATACCTCTTACTTTAAGATGTGTATATGTATTAGGTGCCTGTATCTCTGTGCCTGAAGATGGCAGGATTTGTGAGGGGTGTGGGAGTAGGAATATTGTAACAATTCATTTCAGTCTTTTAACAGACTGTTATTAGGGGGAGGTGAGTGAGGCACTTGGCCCCAGCATAAAATTTAAGGGGCACCCAAAACTCACTAATCAATATAAATAATCTTTAATACAATATTTAATCAAATCAACAAACCCCTGGTTCAGCCGCCTGTTTTTGTAAATAAAGTTTTGTTGATACCAGAGCTGGGGTTAGGGTGAGAATGAGCAGAGTCATGTAAATGGAGGAGCAGACGTTTTTCTTTAAAATTTTGATGTTTGGTTCATCATGAAATCTTCCACTAACTTTCATTTTTTAAAATTATGATTCATCATTTCTTAGTTTTTTTGTGACCTTCCAAAGAAGTAGGGGCTATGAGGAATGCTTAATAAGCCCATCTTCCACTAATTTTGGGGAGATGCGGAATTAGTGTATTTTTGGAGTATATATGTCACCCCTAAAATTCCAACCTTATTTAACATGGCTCGGTTAGAGGATACGTTTGTAAAGGAAAGCAGTACCTATGTATTTTAGATGCTTTTATTTACCTTGAGATGCAAATGCTTAGGACATTGTAAATTATTTTTGGAGAGAACTCTGACCATATTTACACTGAGAACACTGTAGCTCAGGACATCCATGTTGCCTATATAAAAGTAAATGGCCTGCCCCTTAACCTTTGTCCAAAAGTTATCTTTTATTTGTGTAGATTATTGCAATCAATATATATATATATTCCTATGTTACTATATGTATACCTTCCTATCATATATATTCCATATATATGTATATACACATTTCATACAGAAAATGAAATCATTCAATCCTTGAATGATTCCTACTTTAATGTAAAAATTTGGGGGAAAAATCAGGAAAAAAAGAGCTATATTTATAAACAGTGATTCATGTTTGTTCCATCATTGATGTTTAATTTTTAGAAAAATACTTAGTTGACTACTCTGAATATTTTTCTGAAGCTACCTTATTGCTATATCTCCACAGTGTTTTTGACACCATTATTACATGTGTTGATACTTCATTTGCTCCAGATTCCCTGCTGTGTATGTTCTAAGGATGAAGGGTGATTCCATAATACAGGAGGTGTATGATGATGCAAAGTAGTTTCCTACAAAATGTAGCAGAATTGAGGGACTAGTTGATGACCTAAGAATATGAATGTTAAGCCTTAGGAAGCCATACAGTTCAAACATGCTTTGAACCCTGCCAAGTGGGGGCTGTTTTTCTCTCCCACTCTTTGCATCACTAGGCTTTGAGGTTAGATGGCATGTTCCTTGCTTCTTATTTGCTCGTTTGTCCTTAACTCATCCCCACCTTTGAAGCTCCTGCTACAAGATTATCCACACTTCCCTCCCTATTGCAGGCATCCTTCTTAGTGATTTCAGTGCCCACATAAATGATACTTCTGGGCTCTCAGCTTCTTGCTCTCTCCTTCATTAGTCTTTTTTTCCCACTGTACATCAGCCATTTACTTTCATATCAGTTACTGCACTTCCTCCATTATCTCAGTTTTAAGTCTTCAATTATTCTACTTTCTGACCACTACTTATCTTTCGAGCCCATTCCTTCTGGTAGCCTGACTCAAAACCAAACCAAACCAAAACAAAAACACTCATTCGATCACATTTTTACTATCCCTTATCCCACTTCATATTCTCACTTCCCTCCTTACCCAGCTTAGATTCTATGGTTCGTAATTATAAACATCACTTTGCATATACCCTCATTTCCCTTGTCCTTCTCTCTTTTACTAACATAGGAGTCAAGATTTAAACCCAATCAGACTAATTCCAGTGTTTGAGCTCTTAATCACTACAGTATACATATATTATCTCATTTGAGTCTTACAACACACCTGTAAAAATAAATCAGAAATAGAAGCTTGGAAAAGTTAGGTAAATCTTCCAGGATCACACAGCTTCTAAGTGGTAAAGCAGGATTTAAATTCTCTGCCTGCTCTATGCTTCTACTTAAGCAGCTGAACTTGTTTCAAGAAAAATTTGGGTTGACTGGTTTTACTTTAAATTCGACCACTTCATCTGGGCTTTCAGTGCTGCCTGGGAGAACTGCACTCCTGCAGTCTGTTTTATTTCCCCAGTACTTCTCCTTTCTTCTCAAGCCTCATGTCCTTCTTCATACTCACTTTCTTTTGATTATGCTTCCCATTGCACTGAGCTCACAGATGCAATCTGAAGAGACTGTTTCCAGTATCCCCCAGCTGCATCTACCACCCCATCTGCCTGAGGGGCCTAAATCTGGCCTTCCCTCTTGTTTATGTGGATCTGTTGACCACGCTTCTATGCACATCGAACCCCTTCAATGTTGACTGTATCCCCTCTCCCTATTTAAGCATTCATCCAAGCAATTGATTTATGTCATCAGGTTTTCCCTCTTCACTGTGTCCTCCCCAGTTCTGGAATTATTCCCATTTAAAAAAAAAACATACAAACAGATAAAGCTCTCTTGTGATTCCATATCCCTCTCCAGCTTCTTCTTTTCTCTGGTCTCCTTTACAACATAGGCATTTAAAAGAGCTGTCTATATCTCCTGTCCTCAAGTCCTTTCCTTCCATTCTCTCTTACTCCATAGTAATAGGCATTTGATGTCATCAAGTAGCTCTTATTGTATTTACCAATGTTCCTTTGTTCTTCATCTCATCAGACACACTCACTCTTTCCTTCTTGAAATAATTCCTTCTTGAAATAATTCCTTCACATGACTTCAAGAACTTCATTCTCAATTTGTTATATCTCTAAATACCCCTAAATATCAGAGTGCTTGAAAGCTCCTGCATTCTACCTCTTTGCTTCTCTACCTACACTCCTCTCTCAGGGAAATCATCCAGTCTTAAGCCTTGAAAAACTCTGTCTTTCTTATTGCTCCAGTCAAAACCTTGCAGTCATCTTTGTTTGCTTTCTTCTTTACACACGTGGATTGGCAACCAATCTATAAGAAGATCCTGTTGGCTCTGTCTTCAAAATATAATAAAAGTCTAGAATTTGACCACATCTCACATCCTTCACTACCATCACCCTTGGCAAAGCCACCATAATCTCTTACCTGGATTATTGCTATACCCTCCTACCTGGTCTCTCTGCTTTTGTCCTTGTTCTCCTATAATTTATTAGCAACCAAGTATGCTAATCATATGTGCAATATCCTCTAATCATTTCTCATGAGATTCAGAGTAAATGCCAAAGTCCTGTGAAGCCCTGTATAAAATGACTCATGCCAGCCAGACTCTAACCTTTATTCCTTTTAGTCTACCCCTTATCCATTCTTCTCCACCTGGTCTCCTTGCTGTTCCTTGAAAACACCAAGCATTCTTTTGCCCTTGGACTTTAACCTGGCTTTTGTCTCAACCTATATGATTTTTTTTTTTTCTCACAGAGACCCACATAGCTTGTCCTCACACACCCTTTGTTTTCTGTCCAAATGCCACCTGTCAGTAAGGCCTTCCTTGAACACTCTCAGTATAATAGCTTTCTTCACCACATTAAAAAAAAAAAATTTGTAGTACTAATCAGACACACTGAGCATTTGCTTATTTATTTGCTAATACCTTTTGCCATGAGTTGGTATATAATTCATATAAAGAGGAACTTTTTTGAGGCATATTGGTGTTTCCCCAGCACTTGAAACTGTGACTGGCATAAAAGTTACTCAACAAATATATGTTCAATGGATAAAAGAATCTGGAAAACTTCTTGTATCAAGCCACTAATTAAGTAATGAAACTAATGAAATTATTTCTGTGGAAGAACTTTCAGCAAGACTAGATAGATCATTAGGAATAGCAATTACACACAGTTCAAAGAGCACTGATTTAGCCCTTACAGCTAAATACCATGGAGACTACACAAATGACAGGTAGCCAGAAACTGGTTCACAGATACTGCCCATAGGAAGCTTACTGTTGGGAGCATGTGGCAGTACACTGAAGGGAAGGGAAGACTATATAGAAATAACTGTAATGTGATCCAGAGTGTATTCATGTGATGAAAGAAGTCAAACCAAATGCTATGATTTAATCCTTCAGGAAACAGGCTGTTATAACTTGTTGGAGATCTAATGAGGTGAATTTTGTTTAAGCACCAGAGTTGGAAAAAAAATGTCCCATAAAATAGAGTTATATTTTTGAATACTGGTTAAACAATCCCAAAGACTGTCATAAATATGAACATGGTATTTATAATAATCTATTATTAGATGAGTAAAAACTTGGACAGAAAACATAATCACAAATCTCATCTTAGCCATTATAAGACAAGTTTGAACAATTGGTGTATTTGTCATTAAGGGATGTTATTCCCCTTATCACTTTTTTGTTTTCCTAAATTTTTTTATAAATGAGTTTTTACAAATTTGTGTTTGAAATGGCATGGTGCCTTAAAAAGTTCAATCTGCCTAGAGTCAGAAGACAGGACAACGTTAAGCTTGTCTTCTGGTTTGGCATCTCATTCCTACCCTTTTGGGCTTAACTCTCTAGACTGTCCTTTACTTCTTAAGGTACTTGGTCTATGACTTAGCTTAGACTGTCCTTTACTTCCTAAGGTACTTGGTCTATGACTTAGCCCTTGATTTTCCTTTGCTCCACACCTAGGGCTGACTACCAGCTCAGTTACTTCCAAGCAAGCCCCATTGATCAGAACTCCAGCCTACACAGGATCCTTACTTCTACATACTTTGGTGGAGAGTATAGACATCTCATTGGAGGTCACATGTATACATGAGGGACTGCCTGAAACTTGCAACTTTCCCTTCAACTCAGGGTCTCTTTGAGAGCCTTCAAGCTGAAACAAAGAGTAAGATAAACATTGCCTTGACAGAACTGCTCTTTCTTCTTTTGTAGGCAACAGGTTGATCACTATATCTACTATACTGTGACAACTCCTCAGGCTAAGAAATTCCTCACATTTTGTTTTCTTCTTCTTTTCTCTTCTTCTTCTTTTTTTTTTTTTACACAGCTCCTACTTAAAAATCCTATTTATCAATTTTTTTTATCATCATTTTATTGAGATATATTCACATACCACGCAGTCATACAAAACAAATTGTACTTTCGATTGTTTACAGTACCATTACATAGTTGTACATTCATCACCTAAATCAATCCCTGACACCTTCATTAGCACACACACAAAAATAACAAGAATAATAATTACAGTGAAAAAGAGCAATTGAAGTAAAAAAGAACACTAGGTACCTTTGTCTGTTTGTTTGCTTCCCCTACTTTTCTACACATCCATCCATAAACTAGACAAAGTGGAGTTTGGTCCTTATGGCATTCCCAATCCCACTGTCACCCCTCATAAGCTACATTTTTATACAACTGTCTTCGAGATTCATGGGTTCTGGGTTGTAGTTTAATAGTTTCAGGTATCCACCACCAGCTACCCCAATTCTTTAGAACCTAAAAAAGGTTGTCTAAAGTGTGCGTAAGAGTGCCCACCAGAGTGATCTCTCGGCTCGTTTTGGAATCTCTCTGCCACTGAAGCTTATTTCATTTCCTTTCACATCCCCCTTTTGGTCAAGAAGATGTTCTCCATCCCACGATGCCGGGTCTACATTCCTCCCCGGGAGTCATATTCCACGTTGCCAGGGAGATTCACTTCCCTGGGTGTCTGATCCCACGTAGGGGGGAGGGCAGTGATTTCACCTTTCAAGTTGGCTTAGCCAGAGAGAGAGGGCCACATCTGAGCAACAAAGAGGCATTCAGGAGGAGACTCTTAGGCACAAATACAGGGAGGCCTAGCCTCTCCTTTGCAGCAACCGTCTTCCCAAGGGTAAAACTTATGGTAGAGGGCTCAACCCATCAAACCACCAGTCCCCTATGTCTGTGGTCATGTTAGCAACCATGGAGGTGGGGTAGGCCAATACCCCTGCATTCTCCACAGGCTCCTCAAGGGGGCACTACATCTTTTTTTTTTTTTTTTCCTTGTTTGTCTTTTTTCTTTTTCTTTTTTTTTTTTTTTAACTTTCCCTTCTTTTTTCAAATCAACTGTATGAAAAAAAAAGTTAAAAAGAAAACAAACATACAATAAAAGAACATTTCAAAGAGACCATAGCAAGGGAGTAAGAAAAAGACAACTAACCTAAGATAACTGCTTAACTTCCAACATGTTCCTACTTTACCCCAAGAAAGTTACATAATATAGCAACATTTCAGTGAACTTGTTCCTACTACATCCATCAGAAATTAACAGACCATAGTCATTTCTGGGCATCCCCAGAACGTTAAATAGCTTATCTGTTCTTCTTGGATTATTGTTCCCCCTTCCTTAATTGCTCTCTACTGCTAGTTCCCCTACATTCTACATTATAAACCATTTGTTTTACATTTTTCAAAGTTCACATTAGTGATAGCATATAATATTTCTCTTTTTGTGCCTGGCTTATTTCGCTCAGCATTATGTCTTCAAGGTTCATCCATGTTGTCATATGTTTCACCAGATCGTTCCTTCTTACTGCCGCGTAGTATTCCATCGTGTGTATATACCACATTTTATTTATCCACTCATCTGTTGAAGGACATTTGGGTTGTTTCCATCTCTTGGCAATTGTGAATAATGCTGCTATGAACATTGGCGTGCAGATATCTGTTCGTGTCACTGCTTTCCGATCTTCCGGGTATATACCGAGAAGTGCAATCGCTGGATCGAATGGTAGCTCTATATCTAGTTTTCTAAGGAACTGCCAGACTGACTTCCAGAGCGGCTGAACCATTATACAGTCCCACCAACAATGAATAAGAGTTCCAATTTCTCCACATCCCCTCCAGCATTTGTAGTTTCCTGTTTGTTTAATGGCAGCCATTCTAACCGGTGTTAGATGGTATCTCATTGTGGTCTTAATTTGCATCTCTCTAATAGCTAGTGAAGCTGAACATTTTTTCATGTGTTTCTTGGCCATTTGTATTTCCTCTTCAGAGAACTGTCTTTTCATATCTTTTGCCCATTTTATAATTGGGCTGTCTGTACTATTGTCATTGAGTTGTAGGATTTCTTTGTATATGCAAGATATCAGTCTTTTGTCAGATACATGGTTTCCAAAAATTTTTTCCCATTGAGTTGGCTGCCTCTTTACCTTTTTGAGAAATTCCTTTGAGGTGCAGAAACTTCTAAGCTTGAGGAGTTCCCATTTATCTATTTTCTCTTTGGTTGCTTGTGCTTTGGGTGTAAAGTCTAGGAAGTGGCCTCCTAATACAAGGTCTTGAAGATGTTTTCCTACATTATCTTCTAGGAGTTTTATGGTACTTTCTTTTATATTGAGATCTTTGGTCCATTTTGAGTTAATTTTTGTGTAGGGGGTGAGGTAGGGGTCCTCTTTCATTCTTTTGGATATGGATATCCAACTCTCCCAGCCCCATTTGTTGAAAAGACCATTATGGCTCAGTTCGGTGGCTTTGGGGGCCTTATCAAAGATCAGTCGGCCATAGATCTGAGGGTCTATCTCTGAATTCTCAATTCGATTCCATTGATCTATATGTCTATCTTTGTGCCAGTACCATGCTGTTTTGGCAACTGTGGCTTTATAATAAGCTTCAAAGTCAGGGAGTGTAAGTCCTCCCACTTCGTTTTTCTTTTTTAGAGTGTCTTTAGCAATTCGAGGCATCTTCCCTTTCCAAATAAATTTGATAACTAGCTTTTCCAAGTCTGCAAAGTAGGTTGTTGGAATTTTGATTGGGATTGCATTGAATCTGTAGATGAGTTTGGGTAGAATTGACATCTTAATGACATTTAGCCTTCCTATCCATGAACATGGAATATTTTTCCATCTTTTAAGGTCCCCTTCTATTTCTTTTAGTAGAGTTATGCAGTTTTCTTTGTATAGGTCTTTTACATCTTTGGTTAAGTTTATTCCTAGGTACTTGATTTTTTTAGTTGCTATTGAAAATGGTATCTTTTTCTTGAGTGTCTCTTCAGTTTGTTCATTTCTAGCATATAGAAACATTACTGACTTATGTGCATTAATCTTGTATCCCGCTACTTTGCTAAATTTGTTTATTAGCTCTAGTAGGTGTATCGTTGATTTCTCAGGGTTTTCTAGATATAAGATCATATCATCTGCAAACAATGACAGTTTTACTTCTTCTTTTCCAATTTGGATGCCTTTTATTTCTTTGTCTTGCCGGATTGCCCTGGCTAGCACTTCCAGCACAATGTTGAATAACAGTGGTGACAGTGGGCATCCTTGTCTTGTTCCTGATCTTAGAGGGAAGGCTTTCAGTCTCTCACCATTGAGTACTATGCTGGCTGTGGGTTTTTCATATATGCTCTTTATCATGTTGAGGAAGTTTCCTTCAATTCCTACCTTTTGAAGTGTTTTTATCAAAAAGGGATGTTGGATTTTGTCAAATGCTTTTTCAGCATCTATTGAGATGATCAATTGATTTTTCCCTTTCGAGTTTTTAATGTGTTGTAATACATTGATTGTTTTTCTTATGTTGAACCATCCTTGCATGCCTGGAATGAACCCCACTTGGTCATGGTGTATGATTTTTTTAATGTGTCTTTGGATTCGATTTGCAAGTATTTTGTTGAGGATTTTTGCATCTATATTCATTAGGGAGATTGGCCGGTAGTTTTCCTTTTTTGTAGCATCTTTGCCTGGTTTTGGTATTAGATTGATGTTAGCTTCATAAAATGAGTTAGGTAGTGTTCCATTTTTTTCAATGTTTTGAAAGAGTTTGAGTAAGATTGGTGTCAGTTCTTTCTGGAAAGTTTGGTAGAATTCCCCTGTGAAGCCATCTGGCCCTGGGCATTTATTTGTGGGAAGATTTTTGATGACTGATTGGATCTCTTTGCTTGTGATGGGTTGGTTGAGGTCTTCTATTTCTTCTCTGGTCAGTCTAGGTTGTTCATATGTTTCCAGGAAATTGTCCATTTCTTCTACATTATCCAGTTTGTTGCCATACAGTTGTTCATAATATCCTCTTATATTTTTTTTAATTTCTTCAGGATCTGCAGTTATGTCACCTTTTTCATTCATTATTTTGTTTATATGGGTCTTCTCTCTTTTTGATTTTGTCAGTCTAGCTAGGGGCTTGTCAATCTTGTTGATCTTCTCAAAGAACCAACTTTTGGTGATATTTATCCTTTCTATTGTTTTTTTGTTCTCTATGTCATTTATTTCTGCTTTAATCCTTGTTATTTCTTTTCTTGTACTTGGTTTAGGATTGGTTTGCTGTTCATTTTCTAGCTTCTTCAGTTGATCCATTAGTTCTTTGATTTTGGCTCTTTCTTCCTTTTTAATATATGCGTTTAGTGCTATAAATTTCCCCCTTAGCACTGCTTTTGCTGCATCCCATAGGTTTTGGTATGTTGTGTTCTCATTTTCATTCGTCTCTATATATTTAGCAATTTCTCTTGCTATTTCTTCTTTAACCCACTGATTGTTTAGGAGTGTGTTGTTTAACCTCCAGGTATTTGTGAATTTTCTAAGTCTCTGATGGTTATTGACTTCTAATTGTATTCCATTGTGGTCAGAGAATGTGCTTTGAATAATTTCAATCTTTTTAAATTTATTGAGGCTTGTTTTATGTCCCAGCATATGATCTATTCTGGAGAAAGTTCCGTGAGCACTAGAAAAGTATGTGTATCCTGGTGATTTGGGATGTAATGTCCTGTAGATGTCTGTTAAATCTAATTCATTTATCAGATTGTTTAGGTTTTCAATTTCCTTATTGGTCTTCTGTCTGGTTGATCTATCTATAGGAGAGAGTGATGTGTTGAAGTCTCCCACAATTATTGTGGAAACATCAATTGCTTCCTTTAGTTTTGCCAATGTTTCTCTCATGTATTTTGTGGCACCTTGATTGGGTGCATAGACATTTACAATTGTTATTTCTTCTTGCTGAATTGCCCCTTTTATTAGTATGTAGTGGCCTTCTTTGTCTCTCAAAACATCCCTGCATTTGAAGTCTATTTTATCTGAGATTAATATTGCTACACCCGCTTTCTTTTGGCTGTAGCTTGCATGAAATATTTTTTTCCATCCTTTCACTTTCAGTTTCTTTGTGTCCCTGTGTCTAAGATGAGTCTCTTGTATGCAACATATTGATGGTTCATTTTTTTTGATCCATTCTGCGAATCTATATCTTTTAATTGGGGAGTTTAATCCATTTACATTCAACGTTAAAACCGTGAAGGCATTTCTTGAATCGGCCATCTTATCCTTTGGATTATGTTTGCCATATTTTTCCCTCTCTCTATTAATATCCTTTATTGTACCCATACCGAATCTCTTTAGTACTGAACCTTTCTCCAAGTCTCTCTGTCCTGTCTTTGTTTCTCTGTCTGTAGGGCTCCCTTTAGTATCTCCAGTAGGTCAGGTCTCTTGTTAGCAAATTCTCTCAGCATTTCTTTGTCTGTGAAAAATTTAAGCTCTCCCTCAAATTTGAAGGAGAGCTTTGCTGGATAAAGTATTCTTGGCTGGAAATTCCTCTCACTCAGAATTTTAAATATATCGTGCCACTGACTTCTTGCCTCCATGGTGGCTGATGAGTAGTCACTACTTAGTCTTATGCTGTTTCCTTTGTATGTGGTGAATTGCTTTTCTCTTGCTGCTTTCAGAACTTGCTCCTTCTCTTCTATGTTTGACAGTGTGATCAGTATATGTCTCGGAGTGGGTTTTTTTGGATTTATTCTATTTGGAGTTCGCTGAGCATTTATGATTTGTGTATTTATGTTGTTTAGAAGATTTGGGAAGTTTTCCCCAACAATTTCTTTGAATACTCTTCCTAGACCTTTACCCTTTTCTTCCCCTTCTGGGACACCAATGAGTCTTATATTCGGACGTTTCATATTATCTATCATATCCCTGAGGTCCATTTCGAGTTTTTCAATTTTTTTCCCCATTCTTTCTTTTATGCTTTCATTTTCCATTCTGTCATCTTCCAGGTCACTGATTCGTTGTTCAACTTCCTCTAGTCTTGTACTATGAGTGTCCAGAATCTTTTTAATTTGGTCAACAGTTTCTTTAATTTCCATAAGATCATCCATTTTTTTATTTAGTCTTGCAATGTCTTCTTTATGCTCTTCTAGGGTCTTCTTGATTTCCTTCATATCCCGTACTATGGTCTCATTGTTCATCTTTAGTTCTTTGAGTAGCTGCTCTAGGTGTGTCTCTTCTGGTCTTTTGATTTGGGTGCTTGGGCTTGGGTTATCCATATCGTCTGGTTTTTTCATATGCTTTATAATTTTCTGTTGTTTTTGGCCTCGTGGCATTTGCTGAACTTGATAGGGTTCTTTTAGGGTTTGTAGACCAGTTGAAGTCCTTATCTCTAATTTATCAGATCTACAGCTTCGTGGAGTACACTTTCTCTAACTAACCAGCAGGTGGCGTCCACGAGCCACCTGTTCTCCACAAGCCAGATCTCCCCTGCTTAGCCTTTTTAGTGAGTGGGGGAGTGAGTCTTGTGGGGCCCAATTGGTGTACCAAGCTTGCGTGTGTAGTTGGTGTTGCCTGCCCTGTATGTGGGGCGTGTTTCTGGGCAGTTGGGGAGGGGGGGTGGCTCTAACAATCAAATCTCCCTGATGATCCTAGAGTTTTAAAGCTACTGCAATAGTCTAATCCTTCAATTCAGTCCTGCCACAGTTTGTCTCTGCCACTGACCCACAAGTCTTTGGTATTGGCGTATGGCTCCTGAGACTTGCAAGTGGGCCCCTCTTCCAGGCTGTGCACCCCGGGTCCTCTGTTGAGGGATGACTGTGCTATGTCACAGGTGAGTGCTGTCCCCCCAGGGCAGTTCTGGGCTGCTGGGCTGTGTTGGGAGGCTCCCAGTCTGCTCAAATGATGGCTGAATGGGGCTCTGTTAATTCACACTGCTCCCCCTTCCCAGCTCTGGGACATTCAGCTGAGGTTGCAGGGAAGGCTAATGTCCACGCCCAGTTTTGTGGTGTGTGCCTGTTATTTGAAGCACTTCCGTCACACTGGGTTGTCTGGGGCAGCTCTGGGCTATGGGGCTGGCGATGGGCAGGAGTGTTTCCTGTCCACCAGGATGGTGGCTGTGAGCGGACACCCCCCTTTTCTTGGGAAGTTGTGTTGTTTAGTGAATTTTCTCAGCCACTGGATTATTGCCTTTTGTCTCAGAGCTCTCTTAGTTCTGCTCTTGACTTGACGTGCCCAAATTTCAATTCTTTGAAGCTTTCTGTATTGAGCTTCTTAGAGTAATTGTTTTAGAAAAAGCAAAAAGGATTTAAAAAAAAAAAAAAAAAAAAAAAAAAAACAAAAAAAAAAACGGCCCTCCTCAGAGATCTAATGGGTTATTGAAATGCTAATAGACAAAGCAACCAGGGCCATTAAGGAAAGGTGCACAGGGCAGAGAGATCAGCCTTGCTTCGGGATTTGCATATGCGCCTCAAGGCCTGATCTCCGCCCTTCCCCTTTCTGTGTTCACCAGAACTCCAAAAATCCTCTGCTTTTATTTTGGAGTTTTTCGTGTTGTTTTTTTTCTATGCCTGTCTCCTCTCTGCTGGGCTGGCTGCTCTCAGAGTCTCTGGTGTCTGGTCTCAGTCTATCTATGGTTGGAGTTTGAATCAGTAGAATGAGTTTCCGATAAGAGCAGCCACTGCAATTCTCCCTTCTCCTTCCTGGAGCTGATAGCCCCTCCTCCCCCGGGACTGAGCCTGGCAGGGAGGGGCGCGGGTCCCCTGGCCGCAAAAACTTACAGATTTCGCTGATCTCAGCAGTTCCACGTTTTCATGAGTGTTGTATGAAGTATGCCCAAAGACAGATTGCTCTGTGGTGTCCAGTCCACGCAGTTCCTGGCTTTTTACCTACTTTCCTGGAGGAGTAACTAAAACATACAGCTCACCAGTCTGCCGTCTTCTCTCTAAACTCTCAATTTTTTTATTAAGTAGACATTTATGAAAGGATTTATACCAATGAATAAAACATGTTTTCCTGTCCTCAAGGAGTTTTTAGGTTTGGGGCAAGGACAAAAATGCAATGAATAATTACAAGAACAATAACCGTTACAGTATTGAATGTATGTACTGAACACTGGGGAGAGGAACAATGGGATAAAATTGCTTGCTGTAGATGCAGAAGACCTCAGAGGACTGGCATATGTACTGGCTACCAAAGATGAATCCTGTTCTTTGAATTGTTTCCCACTTTTCCATACTCCTTTAGTCATAATAATGGAGCTGGCTGAAGGCAGTATGTAAATATGAAGGTGATTAATTTTAGTCTTTTTTTCCAATAATAGTAAGTAACTGATTCTCCTCTAGCTTCAGATCTTATGATTGATTGGAAAGACATTTTCATGGTGGCTGGTGTTACCTGTGGCCATTAAATAAGAATAGAAATAAAAGTTATAACCCCTGATTTCGTATTTTGACCTAGAGGTCCCTACCCAGGACACATGAAAAAGTGCCGTCCCACTGTGGGACCAAGTTTCTGTGCAAGTACTGGCAGGATAGCAATGGCTATTTTACTACACGCATTTTGTGCCCACCCATAAAAGCATATTGATGACAGAGTGATTATCTATTCTAAGTTGTAGACAAAGTAGCCATTCATGAACTACAGCATCTTACTATCATTAATAAATTACTTAAAACAAACTTCTCAACTGATCAAGATGAATTACTTGGTTACAAGACTAAGGTTTTAAACAACTATTATATTCACTGGAACCCCCAGAAACTGCCAGTGGATGCAAAGCTCTTTCATGATCTCTGAATTTATGTTAATCTTTTTAGAAGTGGCAAGAAGTATTGCATATAACATTTAGAGTTAGAAGACTTGGGTTTAATTATATGTACAAGATGTATCAGTTACATAATACTGAATAACTCACTAAAAATAATGGATCTCATTTTAATTATGGGATTGTGTAAACTGCAAAACACTCAACAGTTTTGAGTTATTATTATAATAATGTTTTTTTCTTTCCATTTTGCTATTATCTCTTTCATTTTTTACCCCTGAATAGAGGGATCTCCACAGTATTTTAAAACTTGCTTTTTCTAGTCATCATAAGCCTCTTGGTTGAATTGGGAATTTTACAATTGAGAGGTTAGGATACAGTTGTATGTTCAGAAGCCTGCTGAATTAACTAGAGAATTTTGCAGTGTTGAGTTACTCATTATTTCAAGAGGAATTTCTATATTTGAAATCATTTGGGTGTGGTAAGTGAGAAAGAAGGGCCAGGCTGATCATAATTTCTAAAGAGAAATGGAAAAAAGGCAGTGTAGGGGGTAAGAAGGGAAGGAGAAAAGGCAGCAGGGAAAATAAAGCACCTTAAGAGAGTACAAGGAAATTGATCTTGGGGAGAAACTCTGAACTGATGGCATATCTTTACAAATAGATGGCTCATCGCAGCTCCTGTGGAGAAGGACCAGCTGTTCTGTGGCTGCTGGGGAAGGGCTGGGAGGGCAGCCTCTGTGGATTGAGGCTCCTGCACTCAGCTGCCTCTGGTTCCAGGAAGAGTTGCACCAGAGACAACTGATATAAGAGGGTTTGCAGAGTTTGTGCTTCAAATGGAGAGCTGTGGTTGTATAAGACTAACCTGTTCCTTCTTTCCACAAGTATTTATTTGGTGCTTACTAAGTGAAAGGAATAGAGTAAACAAACCACATAGAAATTCCTGTCCTCAAGGAGTTTATATTACCTTGGTTGTAAAAAAAAATCTTTACTGGTTGGTTGGATTTATTTTTCTTCTCTCCCTCATGGACTGTTTGGATTATCAATATAAAAGCCTCGTGAGCATTCCCATTGTATTTCTAATGATACAAGTCTCTGACCATGTTGGAGGCATCTCGGTATAATGGAAAAAGCACCAGACTGGGAATCAGTCCCATCTCCCACCTATGGTGTGGGATCCTAAACCTATCACAAACTCAGAGTCAAAAGAAAGGGATGAGTTATTTGATCATTTATATCCCTCCCTGTTCTCAGTTTATGTGATTTCAGGCTCTATCAAGCTATGGGGAGGAAAGTCTCTCTTCCAGAGTTAACTTCTGCATAAAATGATGACTCTTTTAAAGCTTGCTCTCCTTTCTCTACAACATGAATTGTGGGCACAGCTGGCGTACAGGCTTCTGTGGCACCCACAGGTCAGAGCTTCCTGGACCTGCAATCAGGATATACCACTTCAGAAAATTGAAACACGAGCCTAGTCCGTCAGGGCTGGATGTTCCACTATGTTTAGTTTTAGGTGTTTTGGATTCTGAAAGACATCATTTTCTACTTTGTATGGTAACAGCAAGACTGTTTTTGGTTCAAATATTAAAAATAGTTCAAACAGTTAGTGTGGCAGCGCCTTGTATACGTCTTCAATATTTATTTATTTCTACTTTTTTAAAGTAGTGGAACCTCCGAGTTATAACTGAGCACATGGCTGCTCCAAATCAAGACAACATTTTTCAATCTCATTTGCAGCTTGGAGTGGCCAGGTGACTGAGGTCTGGCCAAAGGGATGTGGTGGAACAACTTCTAAATAGTGCCTTTAAAGCAGAAGGGGCATGCTGTTTTTCACTCCACCTTCCTCCAAATTTCCCTCAGACAAGGACACTGTGGACCTCATGGTGAGTCATTTTTAACCATACAGACAGGCAATGCCTGGGTCTCTAGTGAAGCAACATTAAAGAAGGATTCTGGGTCTTTGACCCCGTGGAGATGTCATGCCAGCCCTGAACTACCTATTTGGACCTTGATGTCTTTCTAAAACCGCTGTTTCAGTGGCCTAACCTATATCCCAACTCACACAGAAATAAACAGCCCAGCTAATAAATAGACATAAAACTGTTACATTATCATTACTTTCTTTGACCTGGACTAAAATGGTGACTAAACCCAATTATCAAATATTCTATGTGAAAAGAATATATATTATATATATAATTTTAATACCAGTAGAATGGAGAACATTTTAGGGATGACCAATGAGAGTATATATTTTAAATTTTTCATGCCTTTTCTTCATTACTTTTCTTTAGAGTAAAAGTTTAAAAATGAGGAAAAAACATTAAATTCACATAATTCCATAATTTCCAAATTGTGATTCTCTCATTGATAACACTTTTGTTATAATGCATGGTCACTAAAAGTCTAATCAAAATAGAGAGGTCCTGAAAAGTACCCAGAAAAGGTGAAAAAAATTACTCCATGCATATTCTAATATTGAATTTCCTGATATTAGACATTTATTTTCTCTGCAATATTAATACATTCCGGCTTGCATTTTGTTGCCAAATTTGTTTATGAAGAGGTTGTTCGTGAACAAACATGAAAAATTAAGCCCCTCAATATTAACTAAATAATATCTTGATGAAGACTTTAAAATCGTTTGGCTAGCATTTTTCTGCTTAGAAGTGATGCCGCTGTGAAATGTGAGGAAAACACTTCATGTGTTACTATTTGTTGTGAAGTGATTTAATAAATGTTTAAACAAGTCATTACCACGTTGACAGCATTTCTTATCAGAGAGTCGGAGTTTTGATATTGATTGTCATGCTGGGCTTCCTGCCCCCTTTCTCTGCCCTGAAAATGTGGGGACATGTAAGCATGACCCTCAGAGGGTGCTAACGCACTGCATTAAGTTATGGATATCTGCTGTTAGGTCTTCTCTTCCGCTCTTGTATGTCAAATAATGAAAGGTGATCAAGCCTCCTTTCTACACTGAGGTAGGTGCAAAATCCTGTTTAGAATGTTTTTATATGCTAGGAGAGCATCAGTCTACCATCTCTGAAGGATAATAGCTTTTCTTGTATACAGTATCCTCAACATATAAAGCAGCCAGGGAAGCCCTTTCTCAACTTGCCTCATGGCAACCAAACTTGCAACCAAAGTACAAGTATACTTTAGCCTCTTGGCTCCTCAGAGTAAAGGATGTAATTTTGCCTTCATAAATAAGTAGAGTAAAATTGGATCTGTGGCATTAATTCATCTAGTGATAATTATTGAGTGTGCCAGATAAATGAGTGACACAGATGCCGTTTCTGTCCTTTTGATGCTCACAATCAAGTCGTGGATCTGCATCCTTGTTTTCAGCTTTCTATGTTGTGTGTTTTGACTGGGTGGGTTTCTGTTCCTCTACGATCCTCAGACTACTTTACCAAGAACTCTTCCCCACAAGTTTTATCAATGAGAAAGGAAGCTGTGACCTGAGTATTGTGTAGTACCTTCAGCTTATACAATCTTAGTGATGGAAGGCCCCTTAGCTTATCTGTGACTTGAATTTTCTTGAAGAAAAGTGTTCATGGCAATTTCTGCTCCAACTTCTTTTATAAAGATATTGTGCCAGATTTCATCAAATTTCTTGCAATATACATTAATTTTTCCCAGCTTATTTGTTTGATCATACTGAAAAATGAGGTCAGTATGGCAAAAGTTGATCTTAGTGGACACATGTTTAGTCCTTGTGATCACTTACTTCTTCCTAAAAAGACTGATAAATTTAAGGAAATATTTCAAAATTTGTTCATGGACTGGTTGTAATTTTTGGTACCACCTTCCTTTTGAAAATCAGTGCTGTTGCTCATGTTGATTTTTCTGTCATCTTTCCCATTCTCCCAGTAATTATGAGAATGTGCTTTAAGTATTTTTTTTTTTTTTCCTGTGTCATAGATGTTGTCCTTCCTATCAGAGCTTTGCTATCATATCTGGGCTTCTTCTCCATTCTCTTTGAATAGCAGGTAAATAAATGGCTTTTTCTTGTAGAGTCCAAGAAAAAAATTTCACTTTAAAACAGTGGTTCTTAACCAGGGTTGATTTTGTTCTCCAGGGGCCATTTGGCAGTGTCTGGGGACAGTTTTGTTGTCACAACAAGAGGGTGGTGGTGAGCTATAGGCATCTAGTGAGCAGAGGTCTTACACATAGCTAAACATATTACAATTCACAGGACAGCCCCCGTGACAAAGAATTATCCAGCCCAAAATGCCAGTAGTGTTGACATTGAGAAAATTTGATTTAAAACAACTTGAAGGTTTGAATATTTATTTTTTACTTTTATTTTCTTTTTCATTTTTTATTAGACCAGTTGTAAGTTTAGGGAAAAATCATGCAGAAATTACAGAGTCCCCATGAGCTGCACATACACACAGTTTTCCCTATTTGCATTTTGCATGAGTGTTATATATTTTGTTTTTATTAAGAAATTTCTTGAAGGATTTTTTCTGTACTTATTTTTTTCTATAAACATTTTGAATATTTGCCTACACTAGGCACTGTAGGTAATGCAAAGACTTAAAAAAATCTTGATCTCTGGCTTTATAGAAAAAAAATAATTAGTATTTGTGAATAAAAAGAACTATAGTGCAAGATAAAAAGTGATTAATTAGGTAAAAGCAGAGAGAGCAAGTACCAGAGGAAGCTGGAAGGATTGTTTATTTCTGGCTGGAGGGACATAGGAAGATGTGATGGTGGGTATACCGGTTTGTATATATTATGTCCCCAAGAAAAAGCCATGTTCTTTGATGCAATCTTGTGGGGGCAGACATATTAGTGTTGATTAAGTTGGGACGTTTGGATTAGGTTGTTTCCTTGGAGATGCGCCCCACACAACTGTGGGTGGTAACTCTGATTGGATAATTTCCATGGAGGGGAGGCTCTGCCCATTCAGCATGGGCCTTGATTAGTTTACTAAAGCACTATATAAGCTCAGACGGAAGGAGTGAGCTTGCTACATCCAAGAGGGACACTTTGAAGAATGCACAGGAGCTGAGAGAGGAGCTTCAGCTTACAGAGACATTTTGGAGATAGCCTTTGAAAGCAGGCTTTTGCTCTGGAGAAGCTAAGAGAGGACAAAAGCCCCAAGAGCAACTAAGAGTGACATTTTTGAGGAACTGCAGCCTAGAGAAGAATGTTCTGGGAGAAAGCCATTTTGAAACCAGAACTCCAGAGTAGACGCCAGTCACGTGCCTTCCCAGCTAAAAGAGGTTTTCCGGATGCCATTGGCCATCCTCCGGTGAAGGTACCCAATTGTCAGTGCCTTACCTTGGACACTTTATGGCCTTAAGACTGTTACTTTGTAACCAAATAAACCCCCTTTATAAAAGCCAATCCACTTCTGGTATTTTGCTTAACAGCAGCATTAGCAAACTGGAACAGTGGGAATGGCATTGAACTGAGTCCTAAAGGACAATTATGATTTGAACATGCTGAGATGAGTGAATAATAAAGAAATGAGAAAGGAAGAACAGACATGGGACTGGGGCAGTTTCCAGGGATAGCAGTGGGACTAAGCGTGGCTTGAGTAGAGTGCATGAAAGTCAGTGAAGACAGATGTGGTGGAGAAAGTTCTTTGTTCCATTACCCAGATGGTTAATGGCATAGGTCAAATCATTTGGTTGGTTGTTTTGGAGAAAAAATGTGTTTCCAGATCATTACATTACTGTTTATTATTTTTCTGAGAAAAAATTAAGTCAAATTTTTATATTGTATATTCAGGACCCCAGAATTAAAAAAAAAGGAAATCTAAGCCTGTTTGGCACTGTGCAGAGTTAACATGAACGTTTTTTATTGCTTTTCCATCAACTGATGTTCTCTAAAATCAGCAGGAGGAACTTTTTTTTTTTCATTTTCAAATCTGAAAATTCACCTTGACTATGCAAATTATCTCAGCTTTGGGGGGCACAGTAACTAGAAAAGGCATAATTTAGAAGAGGACTCAGTGATTCACTACTGCAGTTTGGAGTGAAAATAAATTCCAGACTGAGTCAATAAAATCTGATACAGAACATCTCATAAAGAGTCGTACAAAGCTGGCATTACAATGGATTGGAAATGCCCGACTACCTCCCTACAGCCCAGGAAGGTTATCAAATTCCCCTGAAGGCTTGTTTTAGACCACAGATTCCTGGGCTCCTCTGTATATTGGATATATACAGTTGGAATGGGGAGGAAGACATGAGGAAATTTGCTCTATTTTTTTCTTTTTTACAAGTACCTCAGGTGATACCTGTGAGATGAAAGTTTAAACACCGCTGTTCTAGAGGAGGGGAGACCCAGACTCCTTAGGCTGTGGTGAAGCATGGTGTGATGTGATCATCAAAAAGCATATGTAATGAACAGGATTCCAAGAAAGTTTGTGGCCTTGTGTGGGTAAAGGAGACCTAAGTGAATAGACTGAGTTATATACAGAAAAAGGGATGGATGCAGGAGAATCTACAGAGAATAAAAGTGAAAATATTTATTTGCTGTGATTAGCATTTGTATTAGTTTCCTAAGGCCGCAAAAACGAATTACCGTAAACCCAGTGGCTCAAAACAACAGAAACTCATTATCTCACAGTTCTGGAGGCTTAGAAGTCCCAAATTAGTGCTGGCAGGGCTACGTACTCGCTAAACGCTCTAAGAGAGGCTCCTTCCTTACCTCTTCCTAGCTTCTGCTGGTGGCTGGTAATCCTCGGCTCTCCCCAACTTGCAGCTATATAACTGCCCGTCCCAGTCTCCATCTGCACTTGGCTTTCTCCTCTGTGTGTCTCTGTCTCTTAGTCTCTTCCTATAAAGACTCCAGTAATACTGGATTAGAACGCACCTCAATTCAGCATGACCTCATCTTAACTTGATTACATCCACAAAGACTCTATTTCCAAGCAAGGTCATAGTGAAAAGAGGATTAAGACATCTCATATCTCATATCTTTTTGGGGTACACAATTCAACCCATAACAGCATATCTCGGAGAGAATTACTGTAGTTTTAAAAAATGAATATATTCATTCTAATGTAAATATAGAAACTTACATGCCTAATCACTAATTACCAAATCAGTTCTCACAATCCACCTGGAAATGATTACAAAATTATGTTGTTGTTTTAGGTTCTCCAGAAAAAGCTAAATTGGGGACAAAGAAAATACTCCTTTCCTTTTTCTTCATCCTACTTTTGTCCTCTATTCACATAGAATTTTTTTTTTGAAATAAATTCAGTTATAGGAACAGTTGCAAAAACAGTACTAACCCCATACACAGAATTCCAGCATACCCTGACCCCCTTCCCCCGATAGCTCAATCCACCAACTTTAACATGCTGTCACATCGCTATTTCTTTCCCTCCCTCCCTCACTCCCTCCCTATCTATCATCCATTGTCTATTGCTTTGTCTTCTGAATATATGAGAGCTAGCTGCACACATCCTTGAACATACACTATAATTCACGTATACACTTCCCATGAACAAGAACATTCTTTTATGCAATCCCATTAAGCACAGCTATGAAGTACAAGAGATTCAACAATGATACAAAGCTTACATTCTGTATTTCCTTTACCTTATGTCTCAACTGTGTCCCTTTGAGCCACCTGTCCTCTATCCTCCAATCCCATCCGAGTTCATCCTTGGCATTCAATTGTCATCTATTTAGACTGTCTTTTTTTTTTTTTTTTTCATTTGTGGAAACATATATACAGCGTAAATCTTCGCATTCTACCCCCTCCCTAGCCTTCCATTAGTGGGATTAATCACATTTAGAATGTTGTAATGCTCTTCCCCACCATCCATTACTAGAAATTTCCCTTCACCTCAAACAGCAACTCTACACTGATTTCTTAACTCCCCATTGCCCCTTCCCCCATTTCTCTTAACCCAAACTCTATTTTTCATCTCTATAGTTATATTTTCTGATAATTTCTTTGTGTTTACTGTGGGCCTTAAAATTAACCTCTTAAATCCATAACAATCTTGTTTTTCTTTGATACCACCTTCACGTTGACACATAAACGATGTTCCTATACTCCTCCATTCCCCCACCTTTATACAGTTGTCTAAAATTACATATTTTACATTGAGTTCAAAACCACTGATTTGTCATTAGAGTTCGTGTATTTTATATCATGTAGGAAGTAAATAGTGGAGTTACAGTTCAAAAATTATTGACTTCTATTTGTATTCCATTGTGGTTGGAGAATGTGCTTTGAGTATATTCAATTTGTTTTAAATTTCTTGAGGCTTGTTTTCTGTCCCAGCTTATGGTCCCTTCTCAAGAAAGATCCGTGTTCACTAGAGAAAAATGTGTATCTTGGTGATTTGGGATGTAAGGTACTATATATGTCTGTTAAAATTCTCTGTATCTCTTTCTCCTTTCTTTGTTTCTCTGTTGGTAGGGCTCCCTTTAGTATCTGAAGTAGGTCAGGCCTTTTATTGGCAAAGTCTCTCAGCATTTGTTTGTGAAAAATTTAAGCTCTCCCTCAAATTTGAAGGAGAGTTTTGCTGGATAAAGTATTCTTGGTTGGAAATTTTTCTCTCTCAGAATTTTAAATATGTCATGCCACTGCCTTCTTGCCTCCATGGTGGCCGCTGAGTAGTCACATCTTAATCTTATGTTGTTTCCTTTGTATGTGGTGAATTGCTTTTCTCTTGCTGCTTTCAGAACTTGCTCCTTCTCTTCAGTATTTGACAGTCTGATCAGAATATGTCTTGGAGTGGGTTTAATTGGATTTATTCTATTTGGAGTTTGTTGGGCATTTATGCTTTGTGTATTTATACTGTGTAGAAGGTTGGGGAAGTTTTCCCCAACAATTTTTTGAATACTCTTTCTAGACCTTTACCATTCTCTTCCCCTTCTGGGACATCAATGAGTCTTAAGTTTGGACGTTTTATTTTATCTATTGTATCCCTGAGATCCATTTCAATTTTTTCGATTTTTTTCTCCATTATTTCTTTTATTCTTTAATTTTCTGTTCTGTGGACTTCCAAGACACTGAGATGTTGTTCAGCTTCCTCTAGTCTTGTATTGTGAATATCCAGAGTCTTTTTAATTTGGCCAACAGTTTCTTTTATTTCCATAAGATCTTCTATTTTTTTATTTACTCTTTCAATGTCTTCTTTATGCTCTTCTAGGGTCTTCTTTATGTCACTTATATCCTGGGCCATGGTCTTCTTGATGTCCTTTAAATTCTTTGCCATGTTTTCGTTCCTCGATTGTAGTTCTTTGATTAATTTTGCCAGGTACTGTGTCTCTTCTGATAACTTGATTTGTGTGTTTGAAGTTGGATTCTCCATATCGTCTGATTTATCATATGCATTGAGATTTTCTGTTGTTTTTGGCCTCTTGGCATTTGCTTTGCTTGATAGGGTTCTTTCAAGTTGTAAAAACAAATACCTATCTAATTTTTCAGAAACAGAGTTTGGTGGCGTACACTTCCTCTAACTAACCAGCAGATGGCGTCTGTGAGTCACCTATACCCCTCAAGTCAGTTCTCAACCTTGTCCCCGCAGTGTGTGGGGAAATGTTTCTTGTGGGATTCAGTTGGAGAACTCAGTTTGGGTGTGTTGCTGGAGCTGTCCGCCCTGAATGTGGGGCATGTGTACAGATGGCCAGGGAGGAAGGACAGCTTTAATATTCAAATCCCCCAGGTTCCCAGAGATTCAAGGCCACCGCAAGAGTCTAAGCCTTCATTTCATTTCAGCCCCAGACCCTCTCTCTCACTGTCCCACAAACCACTGGACTTGGTGTAGTGTCCCTTGGTTCTCTGAGCAGGTCCCCCCACCTAGCCATGATCCTCTAGGACCTCTGCCAGTGGAATGCTGTGCTATGTCACCAGTGCATGCCATCTCTCAAGGGAAGCCCCGGGCTGCTGGCCGTGCCAGGGCACTTTCAGCCTGATGCAAAAATGGCTGAATGGGGCATCTCAACACCCCCCTCATCGCACAGTTCCTCCTTGCCAGCTCCGGGACAACTGGAGTGGTTCTGGGCTGTTGGCACGGCCCTGGGCAGGGGTGTATCCAGCCCTCTGGGGAGCCAGCTGCTAGCCGCGGGGTTTCTTTCTGCTTCCAGCTCTCCTCTCCTTTCCCCCAGCCCCAAGGGTATCTGCAGCAGGCTATCTTCCAGGTCAGACACTGAGAGGCCGGCCCAGCTCCCTCTTGCTGTGTTATACTGCGTGGTTCCCACTATTGCAGCTGCAGCCACTCCTGGGTTTTTCCCCTTTTTTTTTTTTTCAAAAGAGCCTGTCGGTCTACCAAATGCCAAACCCTGGCTTCCCCAGACTGCTGCATGGCTGCGGGTCTTCCAGCCAGCTTACTTATTCGTTTCAGAATGCAGACTCCCGGTTTCACCAAGTATACGGCCCCTGGGAACTAGCAGACCTCGTCCAGCTGGCACATCGCTGTAACTGGTATTCTGGGTCTCTTTCTGGTTTTTATCTAGTGTTTTTTCACAGAGGTGTTTTTTGGCCTGTCTCACCTAGCTGCCATCTTAGTTTCCACCTCTCACATAGAATTTTAAAGTTATGGTAACATGAATGATTTTTTTTCCCTATTCTGATGCTCTATGTGTACGTTTCCTACATGCTTAACTTGTTTAATGGAGTGTAAACGCTTTTTTTTGGGCTCAGGCATTGGATTCATGTTTTATTCTGTTGTCTTTTAAAGTGTACATGTGCTGAGTGTTCTCAGATTGTCAGCTGGAAAGAGGCTGTTTATGTGGTTCCTATCATGTACTGATTAGTTCTTAATGAATAATTCTTAAAGATGAGCCTGGTTCTCTGTATACTTGGTCGAAAGAATCAAATTCACTAGCAGTCTGAAATGGCGGAAAGACCAGGGTCTTTGAGACTGGCCTTTATCAAAACTTTACTACTCTTTAACACAGTTATTTTCCTCTGAAACATCAGGCTGCTCATGCCTATCCAAGCCTATATTGTGAAGATTCTGTGGGGTAATTTTGTAAAGCACTTCACCTAGGAGGTGACCAATAAATATCGCTCCTCTTTTATTCCCTTATGTATATAGAAGCAACTAAGATAATTTCTGGTTTCTCTTACCTGGTGCAAACTAAGAGCAGAAATTACCTTGACTGAATGTGGAAGATTGGAACACTTTTTATTATATGCATTGCTTCTCCCTGTGGACCCCTTTCTAGAGGAGACTTATACAACTGTGCAGAATTCACCTTAGGCATTGCCATGTGACTACCATTAGCTAATGAAATGTGAGTGGAAGTGACAAGTCACTTCCTAGCAGAGATGTTCAGAAACAGTTCACGATTTCTATTATTCTCTTTTTCCCTTGTCACAGTGACAGCAATGTTTCAAAGACAGGCTGTCAAGAGGCCACTCCATCAGCCTGAGTCCCAGGGAAAAGACAACCTGGAGCAGAGCTAAAGCTGACTCAGAGTGAACACCTGCCATGCATGAGAAATAAATATTTGTTGTTGAAAACCACGGAGACAGTGTGTTCATTCTTATGCGGCATAACTAACCCTCACAAGGGTTTTTGTGAGGAATGAATCCTAAGAAATACTTGGCCAGGGCCTTTTTGAAGTTCCCCTTTTCCCTAGACATGGAGTTAAGTTATAGCAATCTCTCTCACCTCTCAGCCCTTGTGACTTCCTCACTTGCATCCTGTCATTGACCAACTCTAAGAGATTGAAAATTATTTGAGGAAATGTGTATACTCCCTTGTAATCCCCAAAATGAGGGCACATACCAAACAGTCTATGCAGAAATATTTGTGGGATCATAAATAGATATAGTCTACAGTTAAAGAGCATCCTTGTTGAGTCATATCAATGACACTGCTGTACATCCATATGAACAAAAAATGAGAGCATTGTACCTAACCTATAAAATTTTGGGAGAGGGCTGTTGTTTTCAGAGATGAGAAACATTGTGTTTGAATATGACTGTCAACACTACCAGGTCCAGATGCTCTTTTAAGGGAGAGAATGTCTTTATATTCTTACCATTTTCAAAATTGTACCCTCAATGGGTCAAAGTATTTAACCTAAGCCTTCTGAGCTATGCCAACAGAACTCTTCTGAGAATATAATCAAAATCTAAAGAGATTCTGACCTCAAATTTCTTGTCAATAGGATGCCTCCATTCTATTTTAACTAAAAATACCAGTTTGATACAAAGAAGGTTGTTCAAAAAACATTTGTTAGCTTGTCAAACTAAGCTCCTTTTGTTATTGCTAGAACAAGGGTCATTAAAAATATTCTCTCTATGAAAGTAGCAGCATAGACTTCTAACCATTTGTCATGAGGGATTAGAGCATTTCTACCTGTTTCTGTTCCTAAAACAAGGTTTTCCCCTAAGCACCAATAACATCTTAAAGATTTCTCTATGACTTTAAGCATGGTTGAATATAATATATTTTTGAGGTTAGATCTTTGTGAGGATATACCTGGCTAAAAGAAAATGGATATATCTGGTATGTATCTCACAGAGACTGATGAATGTGCTTAGAACCTGGGGTATAGTTGAAGATTTACATTTCACTATTTATTCATTCCAAAATATAGTTTGGATTCCAGTTCTGTGTTAGATATTGTGAACACAGTGTATCACCATAGTGAAAAAAATTGCTTATATTCTGGAGTGTATATTCAGCATTTATTCTTTGTGATAAAATCTCTTGAAAGTTTTTTCAACTTAAAAGCTTCTTTTAAATTGGTAACATTGAAAAATAACAGCTGTAAAATTAAAATAATAATAATTAAATCATATATTTCACATCAGGCTAATCTGAAAAAATGTGGTGACATAAAGATGTTATTGATCTAATCTATTAAACTAAAGTCAGCTGTACTACTTTATGGGTACTGAAACCCTAAGTAAACAAAATTCTGAAATAGCAGCAATGTGAACAAGAGAAAGTGGAATACATTTTTAGATAAGTTTTAGAGGAAGATTCTTGAATATAATAGGTATGAGCTATTTGGTCTGTACTGATTTCTTCCTTGGGTTTTCTGGAAAGTGGCAACCTACTTCTGTAAGAAGGTCTATTTAGGAAATCTCAATTTCTCTTTTAGATTATGGAATATTAAGTTTAGATCCATGTGCCAACTCCATTCAATTGGCAAAGGCTGTGTGGATCACAGTATTGAGAAGAAAAGAGTCCTGATTAATTAGTGATATCTACCATATTTGACTGAGGTGGGGAGAAGATAAAGCAGAGATGATGGGCATGTTGAGGTAGACCAGAAGCCCAAGTACCATGCATTTACCATCCTTGTCTAAGAACACTTTATCACTGGGAAATCATTATAGAAAGTTAGAATTTTTCACCTTCTCATATTCTCTAAGTCAGATTACCAGGTGATATCTTCTTTGATTCATTACTTAAGTCTCACTTAATATTGTTAATTTACTTTCCAGGAACTCCATCCCAGGATGATTTCAAGTGCTAGTTTACTAGGGAGGTATATGAGAGTACATCAGGACCCAAGGACAGGAGGAGGTGATGGTTGAAAGAGATTCTGAAGAACAAACGTGAAAACTTATTTTTCCTTATAGTTGATAACATTGCTTACTATTTATTTTGGAATGTGGATTGTGATCGTGAGGGTAGTTGGAGAAGGTTTGAAATAAATAGAGATTTTGGATGATGCTATAAAGTTGAAAGAAGGAAAGATTATATAAATTTTTGTGAGAACTTAATTCCTGTATTCTAAGCTTGAAATATATATTCTAAGCTTGAGGTTTACAGAAAATTCATACAGAAAATACAGAGTTCCCACATACTCCCTCTATTATTAAAACCTCACATTAGTATAGTGTATTTGTTACAATTGATGGAAGATTATTTTAACTGAATTAATAACTACATTCCATAGTTTATATTAGGGGTTCACTGTTTGTGTTGTACAGTCCTACTTTTCTTTTTTAAATTTTATCCTAGTTACATATATACAACATGGCTTGAGTTACATTCTTACTCCAACAATGCCAGCGTGCTTCATGAAGTCAATTAGAGGTGACAAAATCTATAAGCAGATTTGAATGGCAGTAATCTGGTGACTTCAGGAATCAGTTCTTGGTGGAAGGATCCCCAGTACTGCTAATTCTGTTGCTATTCATTTTCACAGCATTTTGTTTTTCTACTTTATTGTTTCTCAGTTTCCTTGAAGGGAGGTTGATTTATACCTTGTAGTTTATCTTATACTCCAGTTTTAATACAAATTCACTTACATCTCAGAGGTATGTTTTTATTTAATAACCTTTAGCTTATTGTCATATAATTTACAGCAAAGTGCAGAAATTGGAAGTCTACAAATTGATGAATTTTCACAAAGTAGACACACCCATTCTTCACAGGTGAAGAAATCATCAATTACCAGTAGCTCTTAAGTCTCCTAAGTCTTTCCCCATCAGTCTTCCTTCTCTTCTCCCAGAGGTAACCAACTATCTGAGTTCAAATACCATAGATTTCCTTTTTTTTTGAACTTCACATGAATAGAAACACATATGTTTGGAAACTTTTGAGCATTATGCTTGTGAAATTCATCCATGTTGTAATGTGTGGCAATGGTTTGTTCTTTTTTTAGTGTATAAATTTCCATTTTAGTGTTGAAATTTGGGTCGTTTCCACTTTGGGCTTTTATTAATAAGGCTACTCTGAACATTCCTATACATGTCTTTTAGGGCACTCAAGTATACATTTTGATTAGGATATACCTAGAAGTGTAATTGGTATATTAGTTTTAGTTTATCGGTGTTTATGTTTAGTATTTTAGTAGAACAACAAAATAGTTCTCAAAAATTGTTGAGCCAGTTTACACTTCCAAGAGGAATACATAAGAATTCCAGTTGCCGAACATCCTTACCAGCAATGGCTAATGTCAATCCTTTTAATTTTAACTTTCTGGTGGTGTGTAATGGCATCCATTGTGTGTGTTTTTTTTTTTTTTAAATTCAGTTTTATTGAAACATATTCACATACCCTACAATCATCCATGGCATACAATCAACTGTTCACAGTACGATCATACAGTTATGCATTTCTGCATATTTCTGAACATTTTCCTTACATCAGAAAGAATCAGAATAAGAATAAAAAATAAAAGTAAAAAAAGGAACACCCAAACCATCCCCCCCATCCCACCCTATTTGTCATTTAGTTTTTATCCCCATTTTTCTACTCATCCATCCATACACTAGATAAAGGGAGTGTGATCCACAAGGTTTTCAAAATCACACTGTCACCCCTTGTAATCTACATTATTATATAATCATCTTCAGGAGTCCACACTACTGGGTCAGAGTTTGGTAGTTTCAGGTATTTACTTCTAGATATTCCAATACATTAAAACCTGAGAGGTGTTATCTATATAGTGCATAAGAATGTCCACCAGAGTGACCTCTCGACTCCATGTGAAATCTCGCAGCCACTGAAACTATGTTGTCTCATTTTGCATCCCCCTTTTGGTCAAGAAGATATTCTCAATCCCACAATGCTGGGTCCAGATTCATCCCTGGGAGTCATATCCTGTGTTGCCAGGGATATTTACACCCTTGGAGTCAAATCCTACATAGTGGGGAGGGCAGTGAGTTCACCTGCTGAGGTGGCTCAGTTAAAGAGAGAGAGGGCCACATATGAGCAACAAAGGGGTACTCAGGGGGAGACTCCTAGGCATAATTATATGCAAGTTCAGCCTCTCCTTTGCAGTAACGAGCTTCGTAAGGGCAAGTCCTACGATCAAGGGCTTGGCACATCAAACCGCCAGTCCCAATGTTTGTGACAACATCACTGCCAGTCCAGGTGAGGAAGTCCAACACTTCTGCACCTTCCCCCAGCTCCTTGGGGTGGGATGTGGGGGAGGCTGTAAATATATTTTTTATTCTCTGCCCAGATTACTTTGGGATTTGTCACTATTTCACTCTAACCTATACTAACCTACCATATCTCACTTCCTATTCAAAGTTCCATGTAATTGTGGTGTTTGAACAAACTGACTGTAGAGTTATACTGTTTAGAAAATATAGATCCTGCACCAAATAAACATCTCTTCCCTTGGACTCACATGGAAGTTGAAGTTTTAAAACACAGTCAGTTTCGATTTTAATTTGCATTTCTGCAGAGACCAATGAGAATGAACACTCTTTTCTATGTTTACCGGTCATTTCTATATCCTCTTTTGTGAAGTGTATACTTTCCATTTTCACATTATTTTGTTTAGGATTTTTATATTAACTTGTAGATTTTATATATTCTGTATACAAGGCCTTTGTCATTTATTTAAATTGCAAATGTTTTCACTTGCTTTGTGGCTTGCTTTTTCACTCTGTTAGTGGTGTCTTTTGATCAAAAGAAGTTCTTAATTTTAATGGAGTTCAATTTCTAAATCCATCTCTCTCTCTCTCTCTCTCTCTCTCTATCATAGCTAATACTTTTTGTGTCCTTTCCAAAAAATCTTTGTCTATTCAAAATCATGAAAATATTTTCCAATGTTAGTTTCTAGATTCTTTATTGTTTTGCCTTTCACACTTAGATTCACAATTTAGAAGTGATTTTTGGGGCAGGGAATAAGGTAAGGGTTAACAATCATGTCTTTATTACAAAGGTATCTAATTGGATCAGTACTATTTCCCGAAAACATTGTTCTTCCTTTACTGCTCTGCAATGCCACCTTTTTCATAAGTTGTATGCTGCTTGTGTGTCTGTTTACGTACTCTCAAATCTGTTCTAATGGCTGATTGTCTATCCTCACTTCAACACCACATTATCTTAATTGCTGTATTTTAAAAGTAATGTCTTGAGATCTGCTAGTTCAAGTCACACTGTTATTCTTGATATTCTTGATTATCATATAATTTCAGGGCACCTGGTGAAATTTTGTGAAGTCAAAACTTCAAAAAAATGCTATCTTCAACTTTTAACTTCATACTGACACAGTTTTTCTTCCTGTGCAACAGATTTCTGAGTTATAACCTATTTCATAAGGTTATTGAAAGGAATATTAATTCTTATATATCCTCTTTAATAATGAAAATAACAAAAATAATAAGTCATCATGATGCAGGACTTTATGAACACTTTAAAAGACAAAATAATTCAAGGAATTTGGTGAAGTCCCTAAATGTTTTCCTTTCAAATAATAGCTAAAAATACATATTGCACAGCAGTCCATCTGAATTTTTTTTCATTTGTACTTAATGCATATTCTAGGAAAGTATCGAAAAATCCATAAATAGCATGTGGGATTTATGTGTCAGTTTAATAGGTATAGTATAACGGCATCTCAAGTTTGTGACCAAAATCTCAACTAGCTATTTTTATTTGATCAAAATGTTGTAGAGAAAAAAATAGTTCATTATGTTCTTAATAGCTGTTTGAGAAAGTTCAGCCTTCCTTGTGCATGGTTTCTCTGTATAACACTTAGAGGAATTGTAATGCTTTTACTGTCACCTCTAAATATCATTACACCTTAGAGAATCTGCAGAGTTATATAACACTGTGATTAAACAGAATCACACCCCTTTCACAGCACAGACTCTGAGTTTTGCTGATGTAGAAAATGCAGAATCCTAGGATCTCCAGCTGTCTTAACCAAAGTTTGTAGGAAGGAAGAAAGATGAACCAACAGCTGAAAAGAAATTAAGAAAAACCCCTCCTCAGTACAAATGAGAGAGAATGGACAAAAGCACATCAGGTTCCTCTAGCTTTGCTTTTTAACCACAATATTTTCTTTAGTTCTTGGTTTACTGCCCTGAAGGAATTCAGAACTGGAATGCAAATTGATTATTAAGAGAGATACTTAATTTGGAAATGAGCAAGGTAATTAAGAAAGAACAAGAATATTTCCAGTCCCTGAGATTTTCAGAGGAGTGAGCTAAACTAGATTTGTAGATCATATGGTTGATTTTAATGCATGTGCTGCAGTGAAAAAAAAAAAAATACACAGCAAAAATTATTCTTTGTTTCAGGGATAAAAATGTTATGTTTTTCCTAGTTGACATTTCTGTCACACTTGAGTTACTGAAGCAAACACCCCTTTCTTCATTAACAATGAAAGAAGTTAGCATCAGAGCTCAGCTATTTAAGTAATGCAATAGACACCACTTACGCAGGTCAATTACAATTTCTAATAATTAGAAACAAGAAAGAAAAATATTCATAGTCTCACATGACACTGTCTGATCTGGTGATTTTCACACATTTCAAAACTGAGACTTGAGGCTGAGTGGAAACAGTACACAGGCCTGGCTGACACATCCAGAGTTCCTGTGAATGCTTCTGGAGAAGTCACAGAACCTTCATCTTGGAGCTGACACCCTACTCCTGGAGTGCAAACTTAGCATCTACCTGCATCTCAGAAATCTCACCTGTCACAATTATGTATGTGTTATTCAATGCCTCATCCTATTTCACATTGGAGAATCAGAGTATTTGATGAATCATTATTAGGCTCCTATTTTTTATTCCATTTTCAAATTTCTACTTTCACTTGCTAAACCAGGATTTACTTTCATGGTCCTTTGTTAATTATGTAGGTCATCAGATCCTCTAACAAAGGAGGCAGTGACAGGTCTGCTCTTAGTTTAGGTGAACTCTTCAAAATTAGACTTCAATTGCATAGAATTGCAGCAACTCAATTCTTCAATCTTAAGAATATGGACTTATGGGAAAATGTCAACCTAATATTTCTATTTAGGATTGATCTTCATTATTTATTGTACTTTATCCCTTTGTGTGTGTGTATGTGCCTATGTATGTTTGTATATATTTTATTGCTCATAAAGTAATTAATCAGTTCATCTATTCCTGTACCCCTAACTCTGGAGATGAGATAGGGGCTGATTATGTCCAGATGGGCCCATTTTTAATGCTCTCATTAGGTAGATTATCAAAGCCAGCTTGAGAAATCATCCCATCTTTTTTCCTATATCATTTGCAAGAAGTGCTCATAGTTACATACTTTTTATCCTTTAGGCTGACCCTGCAATTTAACTTCTAGCGTACTAGATTTCTTTGATAGTGTGGTTTTGTAGCCTTCTGTGATTAGTGTTAATTGTCTCAGAAATGTGTTTGCATACTTCACCAATGGGAATCAATTTTCTAGCATGTATTTCCCATGCTTACGTGAAACCTCCCACAAATTCATTAGGGAAAAGTTGTGATTTCCTTGTATTCATGATTTAAGAAACACATAGATAGGGGCTTAAGTGGCTATTGTATACTAGGCGATTCCACATATGATATATAATATACATAATCAAATAAAGATGTAAGATTGCACCTTCTAATACATTATTTTACTGTATCTTTTAATAGCTTAGAAAACTGAAGCCCATATAGGGAATACAATTTGTCCAGAGTCATACATTCTGCACATGTTTAGTATAGACTTCTCTGACACCCAAGCCTGCCATTTTATTATTTCTTCTTTCCTGTCACAGACAGCTGACATGCATGCTTACTATGTGTCAAACTCTGAGAGCTCTATCTATATTATTTCATTCAATCCTCACAGCAATGTGTGAGGGTGTGAATCCCATTACATTAAAAACAAACAAAACAAAACAAAACAAAAATCCAACTTCTGTTTGGAGAGCTCAAAAGATGTGCAAACTTACCTCACTAGTCAGAGCAGTACAATATTTAAACTCAGAGCCACATGAGGCCTCAGCCTAGGCTCTTCTTTATTGTGCTAGAAGATACCCCTGTGGTCAGCAGAAAGTGAGAAATTCTCCTGATTGATTTGGTACTCCAGGTCTGTTGTTCTTAACCCTGTCTGCATATTAGAATTGCCTAAGGAGGTGGGTCCCATGCCATATCAATTAAATAAGAATCCTTGGGGGTGGGGCCTGGGTATATATTTAAAGGTCCCCAGGTGAATATAATGTACAGCCAGGCTGAGAACATCACCCTGGGCATATTTGATAAGTCCTGCCTCAATTTCCTCATCATTTGGTGAGTTCCACCTGCAGACCTGTCCCAGTTCCTATGCCAACCATGATGGGGTCAAGGGCCTCAGCCTCTGTGCTCAGGAAGTGATATGGGTACATTTACAGGCAAGTTACAAGTGACAGGAAATCTGATCCTTACTGGTTTAAGCGAAATAGTATTTATTCAATCTTGAAAACTTGCTGGTTTCAAATGTAGCTTAAGTCAGAGTTCACGCCATGCCAGGTGGGCTCATCTCTGAGCTTCACTTCCTCTAGAGTGGCACTTTCCTAGGTTTGTTAGCAACATTCCTAATCCAGTTAAAAAGATACTTTTTGGTGGCTGAAATACCCTAGAATTGAGCCTCATTCACTCTGATTGGCCTGTTTCCATCCCTGAAATGTCCTCTCCATCCTTGAAACATCCTCTCTAGACAAGGGGTTCTCCAGCCTGGGGACTGATTTATCCTAGGCCACCATCTCTATCTCTGAAATCTGAGAATCAGCTTGAACCTCAGCAGAGAGCTGAAAGTGGGGAGGAGTTGTTCTTACACAAGAAATTAGCATAGATTGCCTTAAGAAAGGAAAATCCTTTCAATCTGAAGTTCAGTGTGCATATTGGATTCACCTGAGGACCTTTAAAAATATACCCAGGTCCCACCTCTAGAGATTCTGATTGAGCCCTGGAGTCCCTGCAGCCTTGAGTGACACCATCTCCTCTCTCTGTTTCTCTGAGCATCATCCATCTCCTTTCTAGAACTGTCCCCCAACAATAAAACCCAGCCTTCTTGGCTGGAGACTTATTTCCCTGCTTAGATTTTGTTAGCTCTTTCTCATGGAAAACAAACCAGAACAAAAATATTGTACTGGATTATCTTTTGAGGACAATTTGCTGCAAACAAATTGAATCATTCTGGCCCATCTACCAGACTTAAAAATAGATTTCTCACTAAGAATCCAGTTAAGCCCTTTCAGCTTTCTGGGCATCAAACTTCCTATCCGTAAAACAGTGAAATGAGGCTATTTGATTCTAAAATCTCTTGCAGCTATAAAGTTCTATAAACTTTATCCTAACTTTATTTCACTTAGTCTGTGTTTTCTTTAATAATTAAAACATATACCTAATGAGATTTAAGTGTCGATGAGGGTTGATATATCTCTGTTCTCTTCAGACAGCTCAGGAAAGGTTTCCACCTTTGTCCCCGTGAAATTATCAATAATGTCATATTTTCTTCTCAGAAGTTTCCCAGTTCAGATGATAAATTATATGTTTGCTGTAGGGGCCATGTTGTATGAGAACGTACAGCATCTCACTCTGCTAATAATATTTATGTAGTTTCCATTTACTATTTTATTTTTAAAATGTTTTAATTCACTTAATTCTCATAACTTTGAATCAGGTACTATTATCAATCCCATTTGATAAATAAGAAGAATGAGCTTCAGAGAACTAAGAAACTAGCCAAAGATCACACAGTAAATAAGTAATAGCTCATTTTATTCTGCTACATCTCAAATTTAATGTATATTTGTTAAATGAATTAACTGATTATTTAAAATTAGTAAAATAACTTTAACAAATGCACTAAGAAAGAATATCTAAGTTTTGGAACTCAAATAATACTTATTATTTACCAATTATAACCACAACTTCAAACTAGTTTTCAATTGTGGAAGCCAAATGTTGGCAAAATCTATAAAAAGAAGTACAAGAAAATTTGTGATAAAATATCTCACGTATAATATGTTTCCTGAGAAAAGCTATTTCTATCATTGACCCTACCATCCCAAATCACAGTTTTATTAGTAAAATTGAATTACAATAGTATATATGGAGGACACATTTTGTACTGAAATTTACCTAATAAAACGTAAGTGATATGTATGTTTAATGAAGGTTGGTTTCTTCCCATTTTCCACTTGACTTCCAAACTCCTCATTCTTTTTTATTTATTTTTTGCTTAAAGAAATGTGTATAGAAACATATCAGTTAATATAAAGTTACCATTATTGTGTTTGGTTCTTTCAATTAATATATTTGTTTTCTCTTTGTTGTCCTCAAGTATAAATGCTAAATGTTATTAGAATGGGTGCCTCCAGTTAAATGTTTGGAAAACTGTTTTCTCAAATCTTTATTTTTTTTTTTTAGAAGAATGTGACAATCTTGTCTAATCCTAATTATTGCTTGGTGAACCCCAACCCAAATATGCTATTCTGCCCTTCTAGGGGAGAGCACTAGTAATTGCTATCAGTTAACAAGTATCACTGGTGAATCTTACAATCGAGATATTAAGAACAGAAATATCTGGGAAGCACTGTTTTAAACTCAGAACAATATGTGTTATATAGAATAGAATACAAAATCTGAAAGGAACTCTGTTTAAAATGATATTGGATAAGATACTAATTTGCACAATCCAAAATCCATTTTAAATTTTGTAAAATAAATTTATATACAGGCAAATATTTAGCTATTAATTCTGTGAGTAGATTTATGTTTCAGGGAGTGAGTTTACTAAAAAATAGACTTGAAAATTGAGTGCATAATCTACTCATTGAATTTCCCAGAATGCCTTAGTTCTTTTTTGATAACTTGAATTTATTGGCATTAATCCTCATGGTAAGAAACAGTGCCAGATATATATTTTCTGCTCTAATGATTTACATTAAAATGTCTAGAACTACAGTTATTTACCTACTTTTTCAGTTTTCCTAATAATAAATATGAAAATATACATTCATGTTCATTAAACTTGTTAGAAAACAATTTGGAGCATCTTTGTATATTTTAACAACACAAATTATTTTGTTATTGATGTGACTCTCTCAAACTGTAAATTTTGTCGCTTTTGCCACAAAGTCACAAGTCTGTCACATTTCTCCATGATTGACAGAGAGCCCTTGATTCAGGCCAGCTGTTGGAGTGCTGTGCACTTACTGCTAAAGCTTTCTGGAGGCCTTGGCTATCACATTTTCATCGAATGTGAATTCCTTTTTGTACGTGTGCATATTGTACAGAGAACAGAAGAGCTCACAGCAGCCCCTAAACGGCATCTGTTCTTTATATTGAGATGAAGAAGCTGCAGAAGGTTTGTGGAAACTTGCTGAAGCTTGTTGTCACTTAGCAGGAAGTGTTTAGAAGTTTGTGAAGAACAGAATTACAATTTGTCAAATGTTGCAAACTTCACAGTGAGCACACAATGTCTGATTTCACCGTTGCTCTAAATAGTACATTTCATGTACTTTCAAAATGACCAACTTTCTTTTTTGGTAAAACATCAAAAATTCCAGCACAGGAATTCTCAGTCACTCAGGTGAGACTCATTCTTTCTCTTTTACTTTTATTTCTCCCCCTGGGACTGAGGTAGGAGTGGGGAATGGGGAGAGATATTGTAGAAGTCATAGCAGTCCAGCCTTCTGCTTTGCTGACTGGGATGAATGTAACTTTACTTTCAGGATTACAAGGAATTCTTTAAGAAGCCAGTGAAGTGCAGGAGTCAGTTTTTATGTGCGCCTGCATGTAAAAGTCATTTGTTTAAAGTTCTCCACACCTACTCAGAATCCATCCTTCCATCAGTATGTATGCTAGACTGGCTAGATTCAGTCAAGAAAACATTGGATTCTGAAAACATTAACTTCTTTCTCCCTCTTTCCCTCTACTCCTGCAATTTTGAGATTCCTTATCAGTTTTCCCTTTTAATCATCTATTCACCATTAATTTTTTATTTCTGGGGGAGAAAAACATGGTCTCTTCTACAGCTCTTTATAATTTGGTTGATTTGGTTTTGGTTTAGTTGGAGAAATATTGTGTTGGTTTGGTTAAAGATGGGTTTGATAAATGTTTGGGGTTTACGAGAGATAAATTATTAATATAAAACCCTGAAACTCAACCAAATAATGGAGGACCATGAGATACAAGAAAATTGGGTTACAAGCATCTTTTTCTATGATAAAAAATTACTTTCAATCCTCTACATGAGAGGAACCTAGACACAAACTTACAGTATTGAGATGAGAATGTTTTAGTGAAAATATGATTTTGTTATAAACATATCCAGGTGTTATAATGAATTGTTTAAACCTCAAAGTCTTTTTTTCATTTCCAGAGCTAAGAGTACATGCACAGGGAATTTGAAAAGTAATCTGCTGACTAAATAGCCTCTGGGGTTTAGAAAGATTTCTCATCCTTGTTTTTTCCTATTGGTCCATGTTGGCTTTTCAAAGAGAACCTGGATGATCTAATAAATTCTGGGTTTTCTCTTTATCTTTAATTTTGTGTTTTTCTATTCAAAGTAATGGAGGTATTCTCCCGAGGTGGGAAAACAATATTTTCTATTGTCTTCAACTCTTTCCTTAAATATTGTCTCATGATGTTAACCTACATCACTCTTGGATTATCTCTCAAATGCATGCATGTAAAAGTCCCTGCCAGCAGGTTTAGAGAGAGATTCTTTGGTCTTTCAGGAATGGAGTTTGAGCAAACAGAATGGAATGCACTGGAGCTGATCCTTGTCGCCTCCTCCTTCCACTTTGGGCCAATTTATATTCTGCCGGTGGTCTGAAATGGCACTGCGCTCTTGCAGGGCTCCGGGACCAAATGGATGATGTCTCTGTCATTCGTCAAAATTATTTACCATGTTAAAAGAAGTCCTTTTAACAGGATTTTCTAACATCGGATGTTATATATTATTATTAATTTTTTTTTCTTTTTCAGTTATGTTTTCTGACTATGTTTAAGAAGAGTCTTAATTTTGAAACTTGACTGAAACTCTGAATCATTTTTTGGTTAAACTAGACCTTGCTGTTTTTGTTGTCCAGGGCAAACCGGAAAGGAGTGATGATCGTCGCTGCAAGTCAGAAATGGGCCTCTGGCATATTGTTCTAGAGTGGATATTTTGGACTGTTTGATTAGTTGTTTTGAAAGAGCTTAATATGAATGCCAAGAACTGATGAAGAAACTTACAAGTTCCTCAGGAACATTACCTCCCTTAATGAAAGGAAAACAGCCTATTCGCTCTTTAATAGTAATCAAATGAAATGCAGATACTTCTAGGCTTTTGTTTTCAATCACCATTTATAAGAGGCCTGCTTTTCACCATTCAGTGTAATCAGAACTTATTACACAGCAGTTCAATCATGTCGTGGATTCTCTTTTCCTGCCAAGACTTCATTCTACCTTGGGATTAGCTTCTTGATCAAAGGGTCCTTATCAAATAATTCTAAACTCTTAACAACAGTCTATCATAAAAAAGTTTTGATGTTTAAAAAATGCTATACCCATTTAAATGACTATAACCCACCATTCTTAAAATAACTTTTTACATAATTTGAATTCTCTTCCATATTTTTCTTCAGAAATTTCCCCAAAGTGAGTGGAGACATTAAAGTTGGTCTACTGATCTTAAAGCTGGATTAATAATTGTAATCATTATTCAGATAATCATTGCTGGATCAAAGAACTGAAGCTCCTTCTTCCTCTTAAAAAAAATAGGCAAGGAAGCAAAAATGTTGCCATATATTGTTTCTTTTCATCTTGATTCCCTTATGTCTGAAGTGAATTCCTTCACTGAAAGGAAAAAGGTATTTTCTGAAGGGGGTCTTAGGTGAGGTTGTGGGACTGAGAATGGAATGGTAACTCTCTGACAGTTTTTGAAAAATAAGCTTTAAGGCCCATATTTGAATAACCAGCCACTGTAGTCCCTTCCTGTCACCTCTCCATGGTCTCTCCACAAAACTGGTTCCTAAGCAAACAATTAAAAATATGCAATGCTCTTTGTTGTGCATTCCATACAACCAATTGATTCTGAGAGAGTGCCTTTGTTGATTTTGGTCAAACTCGTATTTGTAGCCAAACTGTGATTATGATGGACACAGGAGGGTAGTTCTGACATGAATGTTGATTGCTAAATTTTGCAACTTTTACATAATTTCTGTGGCATAAATAACCCCACCACAATTGACTTTAAGCTACTAATTTGAAGGCACCAAAATACAGAATTGGGCAGAGATCTCAAGCAGTACACATTTACGCCATTTGCAAACTACAGGGATAACATATGTAAATAATACCAAGAGCGTACATAATAGAAAGATGTAAAATAATTAGAAAGTGAATGTTGAGTATTTATTACCTTTATTTATAATATATTTCATTTAAATATGAGTTTATATAAGTTAATAACATAATAGCTCTGTTTAACAATTAGCTTATAAAATACTTGAAATTTTAGCATTTGCTCTCACAAACCAGTACAAGGCAACTATAGAACACCACTGCTTAATCTTTTTAAACCTGCCACTCTCAGTTTTAAACATTTCTTTTATGAAGAGGATCCCTTGTATCCTTGTCCACTAGATAAATCTGCAGTGTCTTCTCTACTTCCACTTGAAACAACAAAATCTCAGAGAAATCATTGCACTTCTGTTACATCTAATACATCAAACATAAGCTCAAATTCATTATTTCCAGCCTTCTCCATTCTCCTCCCACCCACAACTAGTTCTTTTTCATCCTTCCCTGTATTTGTTAAATAGCATCATCTTTCCTTCCATTTCAAAGTTCTTTGCAATATATAATCAGATTAAAATTGCACCTTGCATCACCTAAAATGCCCCTGAAAAAAGTCCTGGCAGTCACTTGTGTGGTTACCTTAAAATAAATACCAAGCTTCTTGTTAAAACCTTGAAGGATTATGTGTATTTTAATGTGTATCTCTTTAATCCTCAATATAGCAGGAAGAAAGTTCATCATGATTTACCATCTGTGTCCAATTGACCCTTTTTATTTATTTATTTTTGTCATTTTATGAACAATTTACCAAAGTAAGAATTATTATGTATTTATTGAAGGTCGCATGTAAGAATTCTTTCTTCCACAGTCTTCTTTTAAAAACCGCATGTCATCATTTCTTTTCTCTTTGAATTTCCTTTGTACAGAAACCTTATCAGTTGTCCCACCCATAGTTATTAGTTTATATTTGAGATAGTCACAAATAGAAATGGAAGCATGTTTTGGGCTCCCCACCTATACATCAAAAATCTGTCCAGGCATTAAAACTCAATTTCCTTAACAATTACTAAGGGACATCCAGTGATAACATCCTGTCCTATTGTCTTAGAAAGCTTATTCTCTTTCCCTAGTCAATAGGCAGGCAAAATATAATTTTATATTCATCTGGTCATGTCAGAAGAAATCAAGTGTTCGAGTTTAGTCTAGAAAAGTCTGGCTCTGTCAGTATGTGTAAGATGGATTGGCACAAGATACCAAGAGTTCACCAGAAGAAGTTCTGAGCTGCTCCCAGGACAAAGGCAGATGAAGACAGTGACAAAGTGGCAAGGTAGATTACCCTGCTTCTCCCCACTTCCTCTACCTCTCCGTCACGCAGTGTGGGATTTTACAGGATCCTATTATGAGAGGGCTGAAATCTGGCATGCAAGTATGTGTTGAAGGAAGGGTTTTTAAAGCATATATCTCTTCATTATACATATAAAGATATTATAGATATTATTTATATATATGTGAAAATGTTTAAGATACATATAAGTTTTTTCTCCTGTGGCTCTTTGCAGAAAGAAAATCTCCCCAAGTTACTGCCAACTACGTTGGCCTCTACTTTTTTTAATATTTACTTTTTTATAGAATTCCTACATATAGAAAATTGTCAGATAATATGATTGAATGTTCAGAAAGCACTGAATGATAAACATTCACAAACTAATTATACAATGAATCTTTTTTCTGTAACCCAGATCCAAGTTCAAACAACTGACCATTGTCAGCACCTTAGAAAACCCCATCATGTCTCTTTGCAATCACAATCCTTTCAAGGTTAATTAGGATTCTGATTGCTAATATCATAAATTAGTTTTGCCTGGTTTTGAACTTTAGGTAGATGGAGTCATAAACAGTTTGCTCTTTAGGGTATGACTTATTTGACTCACCATTGTATTTGTAAAATTCATCCATATTTTTGCACATAGTTGCAGTTCATTCATTCTCATTTTCATATAGTATTCCATTACTACTATATATATATATTTTACTGTTGATGGCCATATATGTACTTCCAGTTTGGGGACTTTTACAAATAGTCCTACTATGAACATTCTTGCACATGTCCTTTCTGAACATATGTGCTTATTTCTTTAGTGAATACAACTTGGTGTAGAATTAGTCATGGAGAAGAATTGCAGGGTCATTGGGTACAAGTATGTTCAGCTTTAAAAAACATTACCAATCAGTAGGTGTACTAATGTATACTCCCGCAAGCAAAGTATTAGAATGTTTTCTACCTTTTTCCAAGTCATCAGAGGATCTCAGAGAACTTCAACTACTTAAGAGGAATTCTGGCACCAGACACGGTTATCTATTGCCTCTGCCTTGTCCCTTAATGGTTTGATTTTTTGTCTGTCTTGCTTTCCAATTATATTTCAAGATATTTAAGGAAATCAAAATAATTTTGCCTTCCCTAATATACTCCACAGTGCCAAGCATTTATTAAGTTTGAACTCAATCCAAAGTTGCAAATTTATTGAAATATTCAAGATAACCCATTTAAACTTTTTGAAAAAAAAATGTAAGCAAAAAGAAATTTTTCCCCCATGATGGAAAGTGAAGACTTTAAAATCTTTCACATTTGCCAGTCTGTAAGTACTATGCTGAAGTTTCATTACCGTATTTCTTCTTCTTAAATGATTGTCAAATCCTTTCTCGTCCACATTTCCATCTCTCAACTGGACGGCAAGGCTACATTTCCTTCACAACCATAATTACCAATTATTCTGCCAACCATAGGTATTGCTGTCTCATGTTATAAGACAGTCCATATGTACTCAATTGCTTTGGAGTTCTCAGTTCATTTACCTGCTATTATAATGGTTCCATGTCAACCTAGGGCTGGTGATTTGTTTTAAAGCTGGTATATTAGGTTAGAGAAAGTTCCAAGTTATTGTCAAAAATATTTCTGACCTTCAGGCGGACATATGCCATGATTTTTGAAAAGCACATTGACAAGAAAATGAGGTGAAGTGGTGCATGGGCCTGCGTCATATCAACACAAGTGTTTTTTTTTTTTAAAACTGTATTCTGACAGAGAGCGATCTCATTTGAAACCAATGCAAAACAAAGTTGTAGCAAACCTTTGCTCGGCCCTGAGTGAAACCAGCTCATGGCATTTATATCAAGAAAGCCAAGAGTTTAGAAGGAATTGAGAGCCAAGCCTGGGCAAAAGTGCATGTTGGAAAATTCTATAATTCATGACTCATTTCCTCTCAAGCATATGTATGTGAACAAGTCTTTAAAACTTCAGAGAAGAACTTACTCATGTTTTGTGATGCAAGTTACGGGAGGTGCAGACAAAGTCTTATGATTTGTACAGGCACAAGTTGCACAGTGCTTTGAAAATCCCAAGATAGCTTATGCACCTTTTTTTTCTTCACAGTAGGAGTAGAACTGGAAGTTCTGAATCAGGAGTGTAAATATATTGCAGTGTAACAAAAATTTGAGAAATAGTAAAGGAAGTACAGATTAATTACCTAGTAATCTATTATCACATCCCACTCAAGTTACCATTAACCATAGCACTGTAGATAGTTTGTTTAGGTGTTAGATACTGCTGGTTTAGAAATCTAAAAGAGATACATCATCTCAAAATGTTAGAGGGGATTGTATGATGAGGACCTAACTTTATTGAATCCAGTAGTAATATGAGCCCCCTCACTCTACAATTCCAAAAGCTGAGGTCCAAATACATTGATTTGATCATTTATACATTCAACAAACAAATATTGAATATTTGCTATTACAATTCAGTGTTATAATAGCAACAACTAGATACATTTGCATGGCAGTCCTACCAAAGAAGAGAAATTAAGTTTCTGTTAGAGTTAAATGTTTTGTCTAGCCTCCTGGGACAATAGCTCACGACTCCTAACTCCTTGTCATATTTACATTCCACTCTACTATTTAGCTTCCGTTTTTGGATTAGAGCTGTAAATTGTACTCTATGTTACTTGAAATTATGTTCTTTCCTAGAGTAAAAAATGTTCTTTAGAATAAAAATGTTTTTTGGGGGTCACTAGCTCAATCTTACTGTGAATAGCTTAATCTGACCATTCATTACAAATGCCTCTTGAAGAATATTTTTGGAATTCTGTTTTCCAACACCACTAGGTAAACAGTGGTCTACTGGCATTATATGATGTCTACTGTAATGAACTCATAGAAGACAATAGGAAAATATGTCTATTCTTTTGTTATTTGCAATGTGCAACTATGGGTTTGTTGAAATTGTTTGTTGCTTACATATTCTGGAATATATTTTAATGTTAATCTTTATCATATGCAAGAGATAAAAGTGATAAAATGCATTTTAACTTAGAAAAATATACATGAATTTATATCTTATCTAAAAATTTACATAGTTCTTATTCTTTTAGTTACAGACTCCATTTTTTCTTTTTAAATCATCAAACAGAATTGCTCAGGCATATTTGCTATTGACATGGTGCTCATAAAATAACATGTCAGAAGAGCATATTCTGTTCCATATAGACTTTCAGCTTGGGAAAGAGGGGCCCTGGCCCTGGGCACTATATTTTAGAAGATTCTACAGATTACAAACATGAACACCCATGTAATTTATTAAGGAACATAGACACTTCAGCCACTACAGATTCACACTAAGTGCTGTTTCTGTGCAACCTGCATCCCTAAATGTCTGCTCTCTTGACGAATACAATTCAGGCCCCAAGGAAATTCTTTCCCACAGTTTTTGCCCTATTTCTTCCAAATAAAAGGTAACTGTGTCCAAATGATATAAAGGCTTGTGGGTTGTACCACTACCTAGCAGTCAGACATTGCTTCCTAATGTGGATGGATTTGAGTAAGGATTACCTAAAGTAAGAAAAAAAAATGTTAATCAATTCTTTCGTAACAAACTATCATTTCCCAGTTGGATCAAGAATCCATGTTCTTGCTCCTCTTTGTATTTCAATTTGTGATTCTGGAAAGACCACGAATTAGCATGGTTAATAGCAAAAGTGGAAACTTTTGCAATATTGAATAAATATTGATAAGATGGGAGAATAGATTAAACTACATTTAAGAGATTTTAGCTTGATTTATGGAATGAACCGAACAAATGTTAGGGGAAGACCTACTTCTCTTTAGAATTTGACCTGCAAGAAAAAGCCAGTATCACAACCCACACCAGATACCCGGAAGAAAGCAAGAAATTTTAGTTAGGAATCTTAGTCTGGCATTCAAGACCACCAGGTATGATTTTGAATATCTCTCCAGCCTTATTCCCAGAACTGACAAGAATTTGTGTGCGTGGGATGTAATAAGGGCAAACTCTCAAGAAACTCCGGTAAGGGAGCAGAATAGGCAAGTAGAAGATTCAAAATAAAGTTACAATGTCAGGCAGTCATAGCCTCAGCAGGATTCCACAGGGAATTCGAGAGTGTCTCTGGGTCTCTGGGCAAGGAACCTGAGCTTTCACAGTCTGGCACCAGTCAGTCATGGGTGTGTATGTAGAGGAGCGGTTGGGGACATAAACATCCAGGAACTTCTCTCTCTCTCTATTGGCACAACAAGTCCAATAGCTTGAGGTGGTTTCTCCAAAGGAATATGCGAGATGTGGACGGAGCCCCAACAGTAGGTTGCAAGAGTTCCATAAGCTAATATGACTAGGAAAATTTTCATCATGTCTTGTCAGCATCCTGGGGAACACATTTTGAGAAACTCTTTTCTAGAATTGTATGATTTTTGTTTCCTCAACACCCCATGTGCTGCCCTACCTTTTTAACTTATGTTATGCTAGCACCTTTATCTAGAATAAAATTTCCTCATCAGGAGTGACGCTATAGGAAGCTTTTTCGACCTCTGTTATGACAGATATCACAAATCACAGAGGTTTCTGTTTTGTTTTTGTTTTTAGTTATCTATCTATGTATCTCCTCCTTGTTTTATTACTACTCAATATCATCCACAAATGTAGGAAAGTATTTAGCAATGTTTAGAAATATTGCAAGAGGTAGATTATTAATTATATATTAAATTAAATTAAACATTGCTTAAAATTTTTGTATTGATTTTGTTTCCAAATTTTCATCTGCATATCTGGGAAAGAAAAAATTGAGGCTAATATCTATACTGAGTTTTACCCAAGCCAAGAAGAAATATTATTCCAATACAGCTGAGCTTCTTTAGTAGGTGATGTGCTAAACTAAAATGGTAATCTAATTCTGAAGAAGTCATCAATGGAAAATGTGGAAAAATGGTGCCAAGGAGTTAAGCGTATAGACAGATTTCTTTCAGCTTTGAGGACTACCTATAGTGTATGTGGAGATAAAATTGATTCAAATAAATATTAACCTTAAGATAGCATGATCTGTTAAAAAATCTGAAGTGCTTTTATTTATTTTCAGTAGAAAAATGCCATATATTTTAGTGATTAAAGTTCATAGAAAGCAGTATTTTTATATGCTTAATTCAATGGAAGCATGACACCAAGAGCATATATAAATATAATTTTCAGGGATAAAACAGAACTAAATTGCTAAAGGGGGGAATGTTTTACCTTCTATTTTTGTTGTGTTTATTGATGTGAACTTTGTTAAGAGCTGCTGTTTCTATTAAAGCCTGTGTCAAACAGCCTGCAGGGATTTGACCAAGAAATGGAGCGAAAAGTCAGCAGAGGCAAAAGGAGACAGGAGCTGGCTAAGGTCTGCGGGTAGGATTGCCCTGACCGCAGGGGTTGGGAAGCAGCCACTCCTCCACCCGGTCCCCGCAGTGTTGACTTACCCAACCTCTCCTCTGAGGTCCTGTCCCCTCCGTTGTCTTCACTGTCTCTCTGGTTCTTGTGACCCCCAAATCTAAAGCTCCAACTCTAAACTCACTCATGGGGTCAGAAACAGTATGCATTTACCACTGTCACAATCTTTCTAAGCCAGGTCTCTCAAATTCAAGATGAGATATCCCAAATCGAACAGATTCACTTCTCTGATCCCGTCCCTACATTAGCTCTTCTGGTTAATTTTTTTGCCACCTACCGTTGCCCATGTTTTAACTTTGTTTAATTTCTGATTCTTCCCTCTTCCTCAAATCCTGCATCCTATTAGTTGTAAAGTTCTACTTTCTAGAGTGTCTCCATAATCTAGTCTTTCTACCTATTTACACAAGGACTGCTCTAGTCCAGACCCTTAGTATCCTTGAATATTGAAAAATCCTTTTAATGGGCCTTCCAGACCCCAGTGTGTTTCCCCTCAAATTTATCTTCTTCACTCCCACCAAGGTTATTTTCCCGTTATCCTGATGGGTTAGGTTACATAACATCTTTTCTTGAAGCAAACACAGGGATACACAATGCAACACCTTTGTTAGCTCCCACTGCTTATAGAATGAAAAAAAATTCTTCACAATTATTCAACTATTTTTTCTGGCTTTTTATCGACATCATATTTCTCATGCCGTATTTGGGATGACTTGCCATTTTCCAAATATTTCCAAATATGCCATGTGCTTTCCTACCTTCACCTTCTTCCCACTACTTAAAATGATCTTCTATGTTAACCACATCCACGTAGTGAAACCACACTTAATTTTTAAGATGCAGATAAGTATTGCTTTTGCTATGAAAACTTTCTCAATCAGTCTATCATTGTTTATCAGAAAGCATTGTGCCCATACATTTAAAATAACACTTAATTTATGTTGGTTGCACATTCATCTTGAGCTTGTTCATCTTTGTAACATTAGAACTTAGTAGGTGTCGGATTTTGTTCAGTTTTGGTGAACTAAAATGTTGAACATAAAGAAGATTCTGATTTAGGGAGAATATGCTGGCAGAATAGTCTATGTTTTAGAATGTTCAGATAAAGGAATAACTCAGGGGATATCTTGTAAAATTTAAAAGCCATGTTCTTATTGGTGTCAGTTCAAAGTCACAATTTAGCTTTGCCTCAGTTATTTTCAACAAGCATTTATTTAGTGGTTACAATTAATTATGATTCTATTATCCATAAAATAGACATATCAACTCTTGTCCTATATACTCCCAAAGACATTTGTTAGAGGCTCAGTAAGAGATTTGATATCTGCAGGAAAAAAAAAAAAAATGTTTCTATATGTGCTTTGTTAAAATGGCCTGCATCCAAAATACCTTGTGTCTATAGAACAATTTTGAGATAATTCAGAGAGAAAGAGAGAGAGAAAAAAAAAAACCTTAGTAACTACCCAATCAAACATACAAACACAACCATAACTACAAAATAATGCCTCCCCACACTCCATACACACTGCTTCTTTCTGAATGACACAAATATCAGAAAGAGCAGAACTCAGATTTTCCCTAAATATCGCTCTCAGTTGTGAGTACTGGAACTTCTGATGAAATAGTAGGGTCAAGCTTTCTGCCATGCTTAAAAGACTGACACCATTCTCTTTGGCAGGTTTTGACCATGATGTAAAATCTCCCTATAGTTTGACAATTGACATTCTCTGCCACTGAAGATGCCATTACCATCTGTCATGTTACTGCTCTGAGGATAATAAGAATGCCTCGGACGTGTGGGTTGGAAAGAAATTACTTTATTCCAAGTAAAATAAATCTAAATAATACAAATGCAGTGGGAGTGTTGCTAAATTTTTCTGGAGACTCTTGAGGCGCATTAGAAGAAAATGAATCATTTTAGTAATAATTTGTTTCTCTTTCTCCTACCTCTTCCAATTCAAAAATATCATACAGGCAGGACCTGTGTTTTAAACTCTACCTTTACTTCCAGGAGGGTGTCTGCAGGGCTTTGCCTGCAGGGAGGTCATCAGGAGTCAATGCAAATCAGACCAGTTGCCTCACCTGACAACAATTTACCTCCAGGACCCTTGCGGCACAGGCAGATTTTAGAACAGGAAACACCACCAATGTGTTGAAACAAAACAAACAAGGTTGCTTTTTATCCTATTTAAAAGGAGGGAAAGATTTTTCTCTAAGGTTTTAACCTGTTTTTCCTGTCCAGCAAACACACCGCTGAACCAGCTTGCTGTGTCTCTTTCCTTCCCAGGTAGCTATAACGGGTTGAGTTAAAGGGAAGACAAAATCTTAACTCTGAAGTTCTGCTTTGTGTCAGCCCTTTTAATGTAATCTTAACATCCATTCTGTTTAATAATCTTTTGTCTAATAGACATAAATAAAGCATAAATATGTGTCTGACTACAATGAATTAGTTTCCTACAGGTGAAGAAATCCTTGCCAAGATTCCGCAGTGATCTGGTCAATGTAGAAAATGTGGTGCATTAGAGCAGGGTCTGGCAGCTCATTGTTCTATGAATAGATATAGATTTAGCATTTATGGGAGCCTTTGAATAGGATCAAACAAAGCAGTGAATAGCAGACAGTCCTTCCTGGATTTGATTTTAGTTAGCACTTTCATATCAGGTCAGCAAGTCTCTTGTTAATACTAAGAAAATTTGTGCTCAAGTTTCAAAAAGTAACATACATTTCCTTGCAAGTGGATTTTTGCCTACAACATTGTTAGTCCTCTATATGAATATCTTAAAAAAAATCGAAAGCCCTATTTTCATCCTATATGTTAATTTATTTTTTTTTCTAATTGGAAGAAAATGTTTATTTTCTGTTACCTCTTGGAAAGTTAAATCACCCAGGATTAATGAAGACACTGATACTGAAATTGAGAGTCTTGTGTTTTGGCCATTCTGTGGCAATAAGCTTCCAGTCTGACTTTGGACAAGTCACTCAAGTTTTCTAGTTTCTGGGTTCATCCTCTGTGTTGAGAGTTTCAGGTTCCGTAATCACCAGGTTACCTTCCAGGTCCAGAATTTTATGACGAAACATCAAGATAATGATCTTGTGTTTTTGCCATCCTGAGTTGATTATCTAAGACATTCAGATCTGTTTTAATAGTATTATGGCCTACACTTATTAGTGTTTATGTGGTACTTGGTTTTAATCAATTTTCAAAATTATTTTCATTAGTTTTCTTGTTGGAACCAATAGCTGCTGTGAGTTGTCCCTGTCTCCTAAATGATTGTTCACTTTCATCTCTTGTCTGGGTTTTCTTTTCAAAGGCAAAGCTTGGAAATCATTGGCACAAATGTCCCTGAATAGCTCCTAAATGAAGTACTGATGTTATGCTGCAACTACTTAAAATAGTTACTGTTTTCTTCTCCCCTGGTTCTTTCTGCTTACTTTTATTCCTGATTTTCCTTTCCATCTCTTTTACTTCACTCTGAAGCCCAAAGCTTTTCTGATTCCTTGAAGCTTTGAGAGCACTATTTGGTGCCAGAGACAGTCCTGGGGAGCAGGAGTGTGCTGTCTCCTCTGGAAAGTTAACGTATGGAAAGTGCTTGAGTGAGCACTCAGCACAGAACTTGCACAGAGCTGTCTGTTGATCAATAAAAGGAGTTCCCTTTCTCTTAAAGGTAGATATTCCCTATTATATTGCTTTAAATCTCAATTTCAGTGATCATGGTTTTTCCTAGATTTGCAATAAGTTATAAGCTTGGTCAGGCCTGAAGAGTGGGGTGGATGGTTGTATCAGACACAGTTGGGGCTTCTCCAGGCTTTATTTGTCTCCATTGTTTTGGTCATTTGTCCTGGACCGGGCACTACTGAGGTGGCCAATTTTGCTAGGGCTCTGACATGCAGATATAAACTGACCACCCGTCCCCTTATGATCACACTGAACATTTCTCCTCTTGCCCTAGAACTTCCTGGTTTATACTGAGGCATGAGACTCCAAGGCAGCTACTTGGTACTTAGACAAGTTGAATCTAGAAGTGTGGATTGGGGAGAGGGGCACAAAACAATGGGGATTGGAAATGTCTACTCTGCAGAGCAAATCACTGACCAATGGAGAATGGAACTAGTGGATAAATTGTTCCCTTTCCTTATTCTAGAGAGTCTCATCTTTTGGAAAATTGATATGCGGGATCTTCCAAGATCCAGTTGACTTGATACCAGTTCTGTAAACATCCAATTATTAGTTCTCCTCTCCTCTTTCACTTATGCTTTCCTCTCTAATAAAATAGTAGTACTTAAGCTACTATCAGACTCTGCTTCCCGGGAAACTTACACTAAGACATTGGTCAATTTAGATAATATTCCTGAAAGCATAGATTAATTCATTGTCTGGGGAATTGTTGACAGAGCGGAATATTCTTTGTGCCTGGAGATATTTAGGATAGTGGAGGATTATGGAGACTCATTACTAGTTACCTGTTTGCCTTGAAAGTCTGCCATATTTTTATTAAATTTAATGCTCTAGGGTAGGATAGAAATGCACTGAGATAGAAAAAGCAGCACATGTAAGTCCATGAAGATTCCCTTTTCTATTTTGTAGATGAGTCTTTCCCAAATGTGAAGTGCAAAAATATTTTTGAAACAAAAATCTGTTTTCCAGACTTAATTTCAAAGATATGTTCACTTTAAAATGCATTTTGTTATTTCGACAGGGATAGGTAGTAGGAAAAGATTTTGAAAATAAAATGTTGCTTATGAAAAATGTTTGAAAATTACCGTTGGAACAAAACTCACATCTTTTGTCTCTCTATACAACAGTTGCAACATCACATTTGCCATCCTCATATAAACAGATTTTTTAAAAAAAACAATACACTAGATATTCATATATTCAGCAAATACTTGTTGAGGGTCTACTCTTTGCTAGGCACTGCTTTAAATGCTGAAAATAAGCAGTGAACAAGGTAAGCCAGGTCCCTACTTTCATGGAGTTTATGTTCTAGAGAACAAAAATAGATGAAGATAGAAAAGTGCAATATAAATGAACAAGATAATTTTTGAAAGTGATATTGCTATGGAGACAATAAGAGAGAGTGAAATGGTCTGTAAGAATTGAAGGAATCTGCTTTGGATTAGGTCTACATGGAGAACTCACTGTGGAGGTGATCTGAGCACTTAATAATTCCTAGAAGCTGACTGTACAAAGTCTGGGCTAGATGTTTCCAAACCAATAGAAAAACAAGTGCAAAGCCCCAACATGGGGAGTACATTGATACAATCCAGGAAAAGAATGAAACTTATGGCTTGAGGGTAGCACCAGGAGTTAATGCAGTATAAAAAAGAGGGAAGTTAGAAATGGGCACCAGATATAGAGCCTTTTAGGCCACGTTAATGAGTTCGGAGTTTATTCTCAGTGCAGTGGAAAGCTTTTGGGATGGTTTTAATAATATGAAAAACAGCATATGGAAGAATTAATTTCACAGCACTCTTGCAAAAGTTAGATATTAACATAAAATCTGCAAATAACTTTCTTAAATGCCTGAAGGAGTTTAAGCAGTAGAGGGATAGGATCTGACTTATGTTTTTATCACAAGCGACTGGTAACAACATTTTACCAGTTTGAGTAAACTCTAGAAAACTTACCTCCAATAAGATCCCTTCTTTATATTATAATTGCTTAAATGGTCCCTCTACATATATTGAGATCTACATTAGACAATGCTATAACTTTTACTTTAACCATCGAAAATAGTTTAGAAAACTCAAGGGAAGTATAATCTATCATATTTATCTATATTTTTGCAGTTTCTGTTGTTCTTTCTTCATTTCTAATGTTCCAAGTTTCCTTCTTTTGTAATTTCTTTCCTGTTTGAAGAACTTCCTTTAAGCATTCTCTTAGGGTGTATCTGCTAGCAACATATTTTTGTTTGTTTGTTTGTTTAGTTTTTCCTTGTCTGAGAATGCCTTGATTGCACCTTTATTCCTGAAGGATATTTTTGCTGGGTGTAAAATTCTGGATTGACAGTTGTGTTTTGTTTTTTTTTTTTTCTTTCAGCACTAAAAAAAATTTTATACCCCTTCTTTCTGGCCTCCATGGTTTTTGATGATAAATCTAGTGTCATTTGAATCATTGTCCCTCTGTAGGTGATGTGTCATTATTCTCTACTCCTTTCAAGGTTTTTCTTTTCTTTAGTTTTGTGAAGATTTTAATGTGCTCAGGCATGGATTTTGGGGGGTGTGTCCCATTTGTAATTCACTCAATTTCTTAAGTTTATAGATTTATATCTCTCATGAAATTTGAGAAATTTTTCAGCAATTATTTCATCAAATACTTTTTCAGTACCACACTCTTGTCCTCTCCTTCTGGAATTCTAATGATAAGCATTTTAGATCTTTTGTTATTATTCCTCAGATCGCTGATGTTCTGCTTATTTCTTTTTGGCATATTTCCTGTCAGTTTTTCAGATTGGGTAATTTCTATTGTTCTATCTTCAAGTTCATGGATACTTTCCCTTGTCATATTCATTTTGCTATTGAACCCATATAGTGAGGGTTTCCTCGTCCTCCTCCTCCTCTTTTGCTTATTGTAATTATCAATTCTAAAATTTCCGTTTGGTTCTCCTTTATGTATTCTATTTCTTTGCTAAGACTTTCTATTTTTTTCATTTGTTTCAAGCATGCTTGTAATTATTTGTTGAAACATTTTTATTATAGCTACTTTAAAACTCTTACCAGATAATGCCAGTATCTGTGTTGTCTTGGTGTTGGAATCTGTTGAATGTCTTTTCTCATTCAAATTGAGATTCCTTGGCTCATGGTATGATGAGTGATTTTCTTCATTTAGTCTGGACATTTGGGGTATTTTGTGTGAGATTCTAGATCCTTTTTAATGTTCTCTTTTGCATTTTACACCTTTTCAGGTATAACATGCAGTCCCAAGTGGGGGTGCATGTTCAGCTCCCCATTTTGGCTGCTGACACAGTCCTGGCAAAAACCAAGCACTGATTTTCACCACCTTGCACTGTCTAGTTGCCAATGGGTGGGTGTAAAAGTTTTTCTGTTATCTCAATTGTACTGATATCTCCCTGGTGAAAGATGATCTTGCACTGCCTGGTTGCTTTCAGGGGAGTGTGGGAGTTTTGCTCCATCCTGGGTCCCTCTGACACTTGCAGGGATATGGAGAAGTAGGGTGTCTTGTTGCACCTCATCACTGCTGGGTTGGGGTGAGGGTGAAAGTTCAACTCCCCATTGAGTCCTGCTAACATTTGGGGAATGATATGCTTTTAAAATATTACTTAGGTTCTGTGCTGAGTATGGATTGCCCTGGGACAAGAAAGGATGCAGGGAGATTGTAATGAAGGTTCTCAGTCAAGGTGAGAGGCTGGTTTCTGTTTAGATCCACTTTATACCTCTCAGCAAGCTGAGAGCAATCATTGTACTACTGTATCATTTCAAATAATGCCCCTTTCATGGTAATTTTAATGATTGAAAATGTACTCATTTGTATTTAGATGGCGATAATTAATTTTTTAATGTGGAGTTTATATAGAATAGAATTCTATAATTCATTCCATGGAAGAATTGAGGGATATTGAGATTTTATTCATTTGGGACCAGACTAAAATCAGTGAATTTAAATGTTCTCTGTCTAATTATTGATTCTTGACTATGTAAAATTTCCTTTAAGCTGAATTTTCCAGTAGTAAATAAAAATAGCATAAAGGAGTATAGGATGGTAGGTTTAGTCTTGGAAATCAGGCAACCCTAAGTATAAGTCCTACCTTCTTTATTTAGAGATGTGTGACTTAAGCATATCTCTTTCACCTATGTAAGCCTCACATTCTTCATCGTGGATATTATATATACCTCATAGAGTGTTGTGAGCATTAAGTTATATAAGAAAAGTCCCTATTGTTATAGTGCATCCTTGGAATGCATTATAGAATGAAATGATTACTTCTGAGGTCATTTTTGTGTCTCTTGATATAAATAGCAATCCTTCCATGGGAAGACAAAAAAAGATTACCAAAATCTCTAGGACATTTGGGGAAGAAGTCATATCACTCATATATGCTCATACACAAACACACATACGCACATGCATATGTGTAGAAGGTATATGCTGATTTTTTTATTGCACTATTTAAATTTGTAGTATCACAATATTTTTGAACAAAATAACTATATTTTTCCCTGTTCCCAGTGAGATGGGTACTCAAAGTGGACTGAATGGAAGGAACCAAACTCAAACTTAACCAACGTTATACTTTGGCTAACTTGCCTGGTCTCAGTTAAGCAAGAAATCTGGGACTTTATATCTGTTCATAGATTAATTTCTCATTTGGCCTAAGTTTTCTAAAAAACTCTAAATCTTTCTGTGTCTCTTTTTTCCTATCCCTGAGCCACTGCTCACTAGCTTTCTGTTTGCCACATTTGACCAGTAGGCCAATGTGGGTTTATTTATGTCTTCATTTAAAATTAAATTTAAAGAGGATGAACTTGATTTTCTTTCCCTTACTTGACTAAAAATCTCAAGTATTTACTAAGTTCTGGCCAATTTGCAAAACATTTTCTAAGCATCTATAGAATAATGAGTTACTAGCTAGACTCCCTGAGAGAGACCCTTCAGGCTGTCTCTTAAGAATCCATTTTGTTCACATGTCCACACTCCTTCAGGCAGCCATGTGCTCAGGGCAGGCTGTTCCAGATGTTAGTTTTTGCAGAAGGCAATTTCTTATTTGTCTAAACAATTTGGTGTCCCCCTTCCTTTTGCAGGGATAGTTTCGACACCAGCATGCGAGACAATTCCAGTTATTAAATAGAACCTCTGCTAGGTTCCTGGGAAGGTTAAAAGTAAGAACAAAAAGGTGGATGTCCTTCACCTTGTTCTGAGAATAGTCCCATTTGGATGTGAAGCCCAGAACTGCTGCAGTGAACTTGTGAGCACAAGAGGAGTGGGTCCAAGGAGAAAGCCAAGAGGCTCGGGCTGCTAGGGCAGTGAGATGAGCCACTCTATTAACTGACCTTGACAAACTCCTATATCTGGGTTTCCTGAATTTGTTAAGAAATTTTCTTAAGTTGATCAAGTCAGGATTTCCTGTTAACTTGCAGCCAGAGGTATACTAATTGAGAATATCCCTGCACTATGTCACATGTACCTCAAGGGACAAGTGAACTCAAGAAATATTTTAGGTTTTTCTCCTCAAATTATATCTGTTGCTTCCATCTAAATGCAGTTTCCTTTTCTGACACACCACAGCACCCTGTTTACACTTTAGCTATGGCATTGACATTTGACTCTGAATATAGCTGCATATGTATTTGCCTCAATTCTCTAAGTAGCTTGTAATCTTGAAGGTCTATATGTTTACAGCTTATACATGTATATGCTCTTGTACTAGCAGTAGAAACTGAGAAACCATTGTTGAATGAATAAAAAAAAATAGTATATAAGGTTATAGAACTTCAGAAGTGTGTGAGGACGCTGAAGAGAGGCTCATCTTGGTTCCTAAACACAGCTGAAGTGAGTGGGAAAGGCATCACAGAAGAATTTGACCTTTATCTTGAAAGACTAGTGGAGTCTGAATAAGGAAAGAGAATAGGGAAGACGTTCTAGGAGGACAATGATAAAACAGACGTTTAGAGAACAGTTGTAGAATTGTCTGGCAGTCATGAAGTATAAAATGAAACTGGAAAAGTAGTTTGGGTTGGACAGGAGGGTCTTGAATGCCACAATAGGGGAGCTTGTCCTTGGCCTTTAAAGACTATAGAGGAACTGGTATGAAGCAGGGGTGTTAAGATATATGCAAGTGGTCTTTTTTTTAAGAAATATTAATCTAAAATTCCTTATTCTTCACCCCTTGCCTTATGTCTGGGTGCCCTTCTAGTTTCATGACCCAAGCCATACTGGAACTGACAGAAACTATTTTGACCAGCATGTTTTCTGAATATATGATGTTGCCGATGAATATACATAGGATTCAATATAGCCGATGATGAATATACATAGATTCAATATAGCAGAATCCCAGTAACTCTATTCTCTATGACCCTGCCCCTCCCCTTTACCTATATGTGTTCTATTCCAGAACCCCGTCTTATTCCCTGCCACTCCTTGACTATCCGCACTGGATGACACGAAGGTTTTTCTCTCGCTGTGTGACTAGAGTTAGCAATGTCATCAGATGTCTGTGGGTCAGCACTGTGCAGAGAGAGATTTACTATCAATGGAATGCTAATGGAAGAAAGAAGATTGCTTTAAAAAAAACTAAAAAGAGCAGCATTATTAAAAAAGTTATGGATAGTGATCGCTGTTAACATTACTAGTAAGTTTAATTTGGAGATTTGAAAAAAAATCACAACTGTATAGAAAGCATGTCAAATGTGGACTTTTCATAGAGTAGGTTTTGTGGAGTTGAATGATACTGAAGTATGTTCAGTGAGGGCTGGTAGGCTAAGCAATGTAGTCTGGTCACAAGCCCAAGAATACCTAGGCATAGTCCCAAGAGAAGTTTGTAATCAAATGCAGCTTCCAGAGAGAGTTTCAAATCTTACATGATTTTCATAATGAATGTTTTGGATTATCACAGTATGTTTTCCTATGCTCATTTTCATCTAGATGGTGGGGGGGATTTCAAGAATCCATTTGCCTTATACTTTTTATTTCATTCCTTAAGGTACCCAGAATGTCCTTGCCAAAAGGATCCATGTAAAAATTAGAATCCATCTTGAAATTCATCTGAAGACTGCATCTCTAATTTGTTTCAAGAAATTGAGAGCTGAACATATTGTAATCCTCAGAGCTGTCCGTAGACAGACAATATTGCAGAAGTTTTTGCCCATGTGTCTTTGTTTTACAAATGAATATGCAACATTACATTAGAGCAACAAAAAAAAAATTAATCTTGGAATCCAAGAACCTAACAAATGTTGAATTGAAAAACAAGTTAGTTAACCTTAGAGAAAGAGAAAAGAAACACCCTAAATGTCTTAATGCCTCAAATTTTCTGTGATTTTTTCCATTTAGTGGTCAAGGGCAAGGAGAAGCAACTAGAGACTTTGTATAGTATTAAATGTTGTTTTAAATGAGTATCTATTGTTGTTCCTGTAAACACCATATAATAAAGCTAAATTATTCAATTATTACTTGGAAATGTATTCTTATAAAACGAACCAGGCACATAGCCAATATCATTTCAAAACAGAGAGGCAACAAAAATAAAAATGCCTCATATCTAGAACTGTTAGAATTCTAGTGTAAAAATTAGTGGAATTATTCTTTGCATTCTTATGCAGATATCTCTAGGAGAATACCTTCTTGTTTAGTGTAGCATTATGGATGATCTGTGGAAAAGGTTATAGTATATCCTTTGGTGAATCTATTTTTGTCTCTTTCAAGTTGCATTTTTAACAGCTCCTAGTCTTGTTCCCAATCAATTAAAATATATTATGGACACTTGGTTTAAATGATGAAAAGGCATGGCTTTGAATTTTCTACAGTGTTGAATACTAATAGCTTCACAAATCAAGTAGAAAAATATATTTACTTCATAATTTAGAGCAAAATGTTCCAAATAAATATGCTTCTCTTTGTGTGGCATAATTCCAGATAGTTTGAGAAACAGATCTTTTAATTAATAGGGTTATTTCTAGGTATAAATCTAGATGAAAGATTGTCAATTAATTGATAGCTTCATCTTGAGTGCCTTGGGAAAGAACAGCATTACATTCTGCTTGGTAATGCCAGATGGCTAATGGCAGAAATTGTTGAGCTGAGAAGTTATTGCCATCCTTTCCTACACCCCATAAAGGGGGTCAACTGGCTGTGAGGTTTGTCTACTGCACCCTCCCCTGCCCTTCTCCCCATCCACTTATCTGATTTCTCTCACTGCCATGCTTCCTTGAGTGTTACTACCTCTGGTAACGACGTTTCGCACAATCAAGTGTGCTATTGAAACTTATTCTCTTGCTTAATAGAGGTTTCCTTACAATATAACCAGCTTTTCTAAGTGAAAAGAGGCAACAGCCTCTTTAAGAACATCAACCAGATGCAGCCCCCTTCCCTGTAATGTTGACACCCCTTTTTAATATGAACAAGTTAGGGTGGTCACTACCTAGACACCCCTGAAAATCAAGAAAGTGATTAAATGAGAGGACGGGGTAGCAACAGGCAAGAAAGGATTTAACAAAGGATTATGAATACTGAATCTTTATATATATATATATATATATATATCTATATATATATATATACACATACATATTGGATGCTAGGTTGTTGGAATGGCTAGAAGGAAATAACTGTAATGGTAGAATTGTAACCCATGACATTCTTTGAAATTCACTCTATAGCTACTCGTTGAATTGTACTTTGAAAGTTAACACCTTACTATATATATCTTAAATTTCACTATAAGGAACTAACTGAAACTGTGGAATTGTAAACCATAACAATCTTTGAAGTTACCTATATAACTGCTTGTTGAATTGTACTTTGAAAGTTATCACCTTTCTGTATACATGTTATAAATCCCAAAAAAAAAATAACCAAGATTCTGGAACTGTGACCCATAACATTCTTTGAAATCTGCTCTCTAACTACTTGTTGAATCATACTTTGAAAGTTGTCACTGTTCTGTATATATCTTAACTATCACAATAAAAATGTATTTAAAAAATAGAAAACAAATGAAAAAAAAAATGGTTTCATTGTATACGGCAACACATTATAGGTGAAAAAACTGGCACTCACAGAGGTTAAATGTGTTAGTCCCAGAACTTAGTTCTGCATACCTTAAGTTAGTGACTTAAGATATGACCAGAATTTAATTTTGTTACCTTCTAGCGTGGCCCTTTTTCAAACATGATGCTGCCCAGGCTTCAACTAAAATGAAATATATTTTGTGAAAATACAGTTCTTGTCAGAGGTCAATAGATTCAGCTCTGTATATTGTCCAGTATATCCATTCTTTCCACATCATTTCTAGTACTCTTTGAGGCAAAACCAGAATTCACTGTGCTGTCGAAGACACATCCTGATGATTCCGTGTGTTTGGGGCTGGTTCTCTCAGGCCTGAGCAAGTCTCCCTTTTCCCTGCCTAGACTGAATGGGTCCTTTTGTCCTTTTGCCCCTTTAACAAAAGTTTGTTCCATTTTTGAATTTTGTATGTTGTCATGGCTATTGTATGCTTGAGAGTGTTTTTTTTTTTTTAAACATTTTTTATTGTGAAACTCAAAACATACACAAAACAGTGACAACTCTGAAAGCAAGATTCAACAGCAGCCAGAAAGCAAACTTCAAAGAATGCCGTGGGCCACAGCTCCACAATCCCAGCCACCTCCCCACCGTGATGCACAACATCCACATAGATAGGTGACAACTCCCCCAAAGTTTACTTAAAATAATTTTATTTAAATTATTATTTATAGCAGTTTAAAGTTTGGCATATTTGGAAACTTATTCTTTATTTAAATCTCATTGGAAAATAATTATCTATAGTGTTTACATGAGCATAGCCTTTATCTGCTGCTTATTTTTTTCTTATTTGGCTAATATTGGTATTATATACATATATAATACCATATAAACATATAATAATGTTGGCTTGGTATATGTATATACCACAAACAACCTGCAAATGCTAGTTTCACTGGACTCTTTAAAAATTAGTCTCTTGTGAATGGGGTTTTCATCTTTCTGAATTCAGTCTAAATTCCTTGAGAACATTTGGGGAAAAGAACAAATCTAGTTTAGTCTAAAAACAAACACTCTAAGGGCCAAAATTCTCTACTTTTTCCCTTTGGCAATCTATTTTGGAAGACTAGAAAACTCATTCTGTTTAAGTCCTTTCTTCTTTAAAATACACCTGAATGCCAAACCAGGTTTCCCACAGAGTTTACCTATCTATTTCTGTCAAAATGCTTTTTAGGTCAGCTTGTAATTATATTATCTCATTTTAATGGTGCTTGCTTAGAGTGGAAATGACTTTAGCTTCAAATAGGACTTCGGTGATTATGGATTGAGAGAATCAAAAGTTGCAATTTGGATAGGGTTTACTTTTCATTGGATGAATAGAGTAAAACATTTCCCCAAATACTTTAGCAAATAACAATTTTTAATTAATCACTGAAAAGGGTTATTTTGCAGATATCTCTCTTTTTTAAACTAAACTCAAATTCATCAGTATAAAGTGGTTTATAATATACTCTTATTATCTATTTTCCCTTTGTAATGAAATGAAGTTGAAATATAGGAAGCGTTATACTTCCCATTTAGAAGTAGAGTTAGGTGCTGAAAAAGTCCTGTTATTATCTAAAAGAGAACTGTTATTTTCTAAAAAATATTGGCATAAAACTAAGAAAAAACATGAAAGAACATAAAACCATGTTATCTTCTGACATAAAATATAGGAACCATAACAACAGCAACAACAAAAAAGGCAAAAAGAGAGAGGAAATAGTCTAGGAAGAAGAATGCTTAAAATATTGAAATATTAAAAAGACATGTTTTAACCATGACTCAAGAACAGAGTGGTATTAAAAGAAACACACTGAAAGCAAAAAGATCAGTTAGAAATCCAAAAGTTGAAAAGAGCAAAATGTATAAAGAGTTGGATGGAGGTTGAGAAAATCTCCCAGAAAGTAGAGCAAAATGTCAAAAAGTTTGAAAATGGGGAAGAAGAGATGAGCAATTTAAAGTATCAGTCCAGTAGGTCCAATATTTGAAAAATAGGAATTCCATAGAAAACAGAACAAATGTGGGTGTAAGACATCCATTATTTTCTTGGAGTAAAACAAGAATTTTTCTTTCCAAAGTTGAATGACTTGAGTTTCCAGATTGTGGCCCCTGAATGTCTATATAAAGTTGGAAGACAAATTCATGCCAAAGTATACCATCACAAAATCATAACCCTGGGGACAAAGGAGAGAGAGAAACACACACACACACACACACACACACACAAGAAACAAAATAAGCAGGTCTGATAAAAATAATCAGAATACATCTGGACTTTTCAAGAGTAATATTGAAAACTAAAAGACATTGTAAAACTGCATCCCCCAAATTTTTTTGAAGAAAAATAATTTCAAATCAGAAGTCTATACTTTGCCAAACTATCAATCATGGGAAAAGCAAGGGTATGTTCAAGCCGTCAGATTCTCAAATAACCTATTTATTTTTGTAATCAGATATTGGGAGAATGTGTTCCACCAAATCAAAGAATAAGACAAGAATAACGAAAACATGGGATTTGGGGAACAGGAGATCTAACACAGAAGAAGCGTGAAGGGAATCACCATTGTCGAAAGGAGGTTCCAGAATAAGAGCTGTGCACTACTAGTTCCAAAGAGAAGCTGGCTAAGAAGTGAGCAGATCAGAGGGCTCCATGAAAACTCCCTTTCCAAGCAGATGAAATTAATAAAATACCTGATGTATCTGAACCTCTGAAGAGATTTATCAATTTATGAAGAGTTTTGGGTGGATTAGTAATGAGTGTAATTAAAACTAAGCAAGTGAATAAAATGAGAATAATATATTAATCACAGGGAAAACTACAGAAAAGGAAAATAGTCATAGTCTATTACATGGACAGATTTGAGTAATTAATTGTCATAATATATACTCTGAATATTAATCTAAAGAAGTTACAATATAACTTATGTGGAATAATGTTGGACATGGTAGAAAGAGTCTTGAGTTTTACAGGTGAAGGATTGTGAGGAAAGAGAACTAAATGCTTATCTTCCACAGTGGAAGTAAATAACACTTGAAACTGAAAACTGAAACTCAGTAAATAGCAAAAAAAAAAAAAAAAAAAAAAGTGTATCTCATGTTTTTTTGAGAGATGGTGGTGTATACCAACATAATTAGCTAAAGGTAGCAATTGTTGCCAGGGGGAGGAAAAAATGGGGGAGTAAGAGTGAGAAACTGTGATTTTGCATAATAAACTTTATAGAAATATTTCACTCTTTTAAACTTCTTGGAATTATAGATTTTATTAAATCAAAACTAAAAACACAGTAAAACCTTTAGTTTTAACTAAACCAAACAAAAAACACAACATAATCACATAAATTGGACAATATTCTTAAACTTAAGACATAAACATGGAAAGATTTGAATTTAGGCAGCACTTCATACTCTTCTTTTAAATTTCTTTCCTATTTACTGGCAATATGCACAGCAATATAAAAATGTATTTTCACAAGCCACCTTGAATTTTGTTGGAACAAAGCAGGGTATCAATAAGCAATAATGACATCAGGTCAACTAAGGGTTAAAATCTAACACCTATAAAACAAATGGAAAGAAATTAGATGTCCAGTACAAACAAATAGAATAAGGATTTGGGAAATGGAAAAATCATTGTCTGGCTCAATAACAGCTTATCTAAAAGTATTTAATGAATGGTTTGAATGGTCATTATGTGATTACTTTTGTGTTTTGAATTGTGGAAGACACAGAATATAAAATTGAATTGCAGTGTGAGAAAATATATTCCATTTAATAATTAGAAAATGACACAAGATAGAAACCAAAATTCTAAGACTAGTGGTGGGTGACTTCAGTATTTTAAATCGGAAACAGAAGAAACTCTGTGAAGGTTGGAAGGAAAGTGAACATTTCAGGGAGAGTTGTATTTAAAAAGGGGCTTAAGGATAGGAAGGATTTCTGTCTGGAGAGGAGGAAGAAAGATTTGTGGATGATAAGATGGGAAACGGATGAAACTCGGCATAAAACTGGGAAGGAAGGCACACACAGGCAAGTCATGGAAAAGAAAATGATATAGGTAGGAGCAAATTATTGAAGATTACTGATTTTAATATAAAAGTTGCCAGAAGTTTTTCTAGGTTCTGGAAATACATGATTAAAATGATTTTAAGGAAAATTACTTTGTCAAATAGGTACAAGAAAAATCAGAGAAGGAAAAGTCTGGTGGCAATAAGGTCAGTCAGAGATTGATTGCTTGAATGAATTGATTAAAGTCTTCATTAGAGTGGAACTGGAGAGATAGATATAATGAAACATATCTAAGAATTTGTGATATTATGTATATTTTATATCTATGAAATAGGGCGAGAGAATAACTGAAGTGGTCAATTTCTGAAGAAGAGTTTGTTGAAAGGCTTTTTAAGATACATTGTAACTCCTATAGCCAGTTATTATCAACATATTTGAAAGATTGCTTCTTGTCTTCTGTTCCTCTGGTGTGCTAAAGATATCTATTTATCACTTTTAGAAAACAATTTTAATGGGAATTACTCTACAGACAGATGCTAGGACCTTACACAAAGTTATCAGTGTGAAGAGAAAAACTGGAGAACTGCTATGATTATCAAGAAAATCTACTTCCAAGAAAATGGTCACAGAAATATTCAATAGTTTCAGCATTCCTTTAACTCTAGATACAAATGACTTTCATTTGTAAGTCTGTTCAGCTGAAATAAATATAGCCAATTTTTCAGTCAGTGGGTATGTGCAAATAAATTATATCTTTCATTATGTCTTGTTTAATCTCTATGGATTTGTCATTACAATGAGATGTATACAAATAAATGCATTAAAATACTTTCTGCACATATAATTAAGTACATTCCCTTTGTTTTGGTTGTTTAAATGTTAAAACTATCAGATACTAATGATGAGCCAGATCCAAAGGTCAATTGAAAGACAATAACTTAATCACATCAGTGCAATTGAAGTTAGTGGCAGACATGTTGCTGAAATTCTATTTAAGATTTTAAACATTTACATTGTAACCGATCAGCTTAAACACTACTCTTATTGTGCTACCTGCACAGCAGGAAGGGAAGAGAAGCAGGGTGTGGGTAGGTGGGGTTGCTGGGCGGATAAAGAGGCAGGGAAGAAAAGGCACCTCTCCACCGGCATCTAGGTAGTTTATAAACTGCAAGGATAGGAAACTTTTTGAATACTTGGCTTGGAGGTATAAAATTTTAACTTACGACATTCTTTCCTTTTATTTGGACAGTTTGTCTAAATTTGGTTTATTCGTTATAGCCCCAGAGTATTTCCTCTGTTTTAACTAGATGAAATAATTATAGCTTCTTTTTAAAAATCCTGAACAATAACAAATCAAGCAGACCTGAAAGACTTGTGTTTTTCTATTTATTTCTTTTGTGTATTTCTGAAAAGTATGAAACCAACTGCTGCTCTCCTCTGGTGGCATTAAATATTCATAATTATATCAAAAGGGATAGTGAAGTTTGACTTTGTTTTTTGGATTCTCATTTGAAGAAGAAATATGCCTGAAGACAATCGGGACGATGTGCTGCTGTGTGCGACAATGTTGGTTATTTGTGATACTGCCCATTGTGGCAGATGGTGGCAATGGGGCTTGCCTGATTTCATGTGGGCATAGCACATGCCCTACTAATGCACTGCTTCTAATATGGAAAGTCTTAGAAACCTTAACTCTAACATGCCTTGTGGCACCAGGTCAGGGCCAACCAGTCTTGAGGAGAATCAAGAGTCAGTTCTCTTGGCGCAGGCCTGGAGAAACCAACAGCTTTTTATAGTCAAAACTTCAATCCAGTGGAGTCCACATAAGGAAAAACAATATGGAAGCTCTCACTGGTGAGTGACTGCGGCAGGTAGACAGGTGAACATACCTGAGTACCTCTGTGAGGTGTGCTTCTCAATACCTCGGATAACGCAGTGAGTAACACAGAGACCTGCCCTCGGAAACAAGACATAATGGGAGCTCTGAGTCACTGGAATTTTGCTGTTGCATAATGTCTACTTTGTCTGTATGCCAGGCAGTTAAAAACAGGAAATATTACCTAAATATGCATGGAAAAAAAGACTAGAAATAAATGCCCCAAATGTTAACTGTGCTTATTTCTGGATGGCAGGATTATGGGTGATTTTTATTTTCTCCATTATTTTCTTTAGATTTTCTACAACTTTTATTAATTTTATTTTCTGAAAACCTAAAGCCCTAGTGAATGCCATCTGCTAATGTTCAGGGTCCAAAATGTGGAATAGAGTTAATTTGTAGAAAGTAGGGCCCACAGGCTAAAGTGAGTTTAGTCCAGGTATCAGGGTTGGTCTCCAGAGGTCAAGCTGGGAAGGGCATAGACAGAGGCTTGTCTGAGCATAAATCAGGGCATGAAGTCCACAGGCCCAAGCTAGAAAGAGTAGTGGGAGAGGGAAGCCAAGGCAGGACAATGAACAGTCTGAGTCAAGGCTGGGTCAGAGCTCAAGCCAGAAATGCATCAGCTCTAAGTTCCATCCTGAGCTACCAAACGTCTATGGTCCCTTAGCAAAACTGAAATCCAAAAGCTCTGAAACTTAAAAATTCTTTCTTTTAATTCATTTTATTGTAAAACCTGATCTGACATCAACTCATTCCATGGTAGAATTTTACCTGAACTGACCTGAAGCTACTTATAGGCTATACTCAACCCACTTAGTATTAATATTCAGCTGTTTCATTAATTTTTGTGTTTAATTTTTGGTGACAATCTCAAATACTGCTGGGGGTGTTAGATAATATGTGTTGTATGCTCCATGTGACTTTTCCTAAAATCCAAAATCATCTGACTTCAAAATACAGATGGCCCCAGGGTTTCAGTCTGTCATTATGGATGTATGTATCTGTCTACTTGCATTTCTCTCTACATACTGAGGTCACTTCCAACTCAAAACTCCTAAACCTGAACTCGCCTTGCCCTTCAAATCTGCTTTTATTTCCCTGTTAATTGTTGCCACCGTACATCCAGATACTGAAACTTAAAACTATTATCTTAGTGTGGACCTGAATTTTTTCTGCTTAGATCATTTTCAGTTATTAGTCTTCAAATAGGACATGCGACCCCAGAACATTTCTCACTTTAGTCTCTCTCATGCATTTCTGACAGATCCCATACCTTTAGTAGTATCCAATTATCTACTAAATTAAATAAAAATCTCACCACAGTATTAAGGACCGCACCATATGCTCCCAATCTATCTCCCTTGGGGACTCTTTTTATCTTTTTATCTCTTTTATCTTTTTAGGGAACTTAGTCTATTCTCCTTCCCTGAGTTTATTTTAGATTTTCATACGTCTGTTTATAATTCTTGTACTATCTGCTTCTCCTAGAATAATGTCTAATTCTATCATTTTAAATCTTAGATGTTCCAGGTGGAATCAGCACCTCCTCCGTGAAGCCTTCTATAGGTAGCCAGAAATGACTTCCAATCCTTTCTACACATACCGTGTATTATCTACACAGTTCCTGTGAAGTGTATATGCAGCCTTGAATTGTCTATATTTGTTTGCCAGCAGATGCCTCCTTAACCCAAGAATGGAGCATATGTTGGCCCTCAATATTGTTAATTTCCTCCTACTTGAAGAACAAGGATTGTTTCTTATTTATCTCCTTATCCCCCATAGTGCTCATGGTAAGTTCTCAGCAAATATTTGTCATATACACAGTTGGATGAAATTGCTGTTAGGGACCTATGCAACTGGGTGCAAAAAGTGGACTCATTCCATGAACTAAAATTTTCCCCTGAAATATGTTTAATATTTCTATAGTAACCTCTGATAGTCCCATGCTCACAACACATAACCCTTTGCCTAGATATGTTATTTTGGGCAAGAATTCTGGAGTTTTCATGAGATCTAAGAGCTTTCTGAAGAGCATTCTATGAAGCCCATGCAAAAATATTCTAGCAAAATTTCCCACACCAATTAAATATGCCAAAGATGGCTTATGTGGAGATTAACCTCTGAGTTTAAGGGTAAGTTTACTTCCGCCTTTTATTTAAAATGTTACTTCCCACTGTATTGGAAAGCCAAATAAGGTAAAAAAAATGAATTCACTGGAGGCTGTGTGTAAAGAAAGAGCTGAAAGCTCTGAGGCCTGAGTCTTGTTTAGGATTTTGAGAACCTATACTTCTCAAGAGTTACCTCGGCAGTCCTGTCAAGAGTGGAGGGTCAGGGAGAGATGATAAAGAAGGATATAGGTGTAAATTCCTTCTCGTCCAGCTTCCATGGGACTGTCAACAATCATCTTATTTATTTTGCAGCAGAGTTTAGCAGTTTTAATCATTCTTCTTTTTTGAAAATTTGGCTTCCCTTGGATTTACTGATAATTTCATTCTTCTAGGTCTTCAACTGCAGACTCCTCCTTCTCAGTGTTCATTTTTCTTCTCACACCTATGACATCTCCTCTATCGGCTCCTCTCTTTTGGGAAATTTCACAAACTCTCATGTCACCTCTCATAGCTCCTAAATGTGTTTCCTTAATGTGGATCCCTGTCCTAAGCTCCTGTCTATATTTCCACCTACCTTTTCAGTTGCATCCTTAAACTTCAACATGTCTAAAGCCCACTCCGTTATGCCATACATATGCTTACCTGTAATGTATCTTTCTATTAGGGTCCCTTCCAAAACAGCTGTATTCCAAACTTTAGCAATCTGACCACAAGCAATCATCTTCAACATTTATACCTCTACCTCCTCTAACCAGCCAATGATTTCTGTCTGTTTTACCCTTGAAGTCTCTAATATATACTGCTTCTTTCTATATGCTCTGCTACGACTTACTTTGGCTCCTTCCTAAACTAATTCTAGTAATTTCCTAAGTGGTTTCCCTGGTTCTAGTCTTTCTAACTTAGCCGACAATCCAATACTAAGGCAAACTTTGGAATATCTAGCTTCTATCACAATCTTTATTGAAGTTGTGAGTTGAGTATATACAAAACTCTTTGGTATCTTTCCTTTAAAATTACATTTCAACACTTCTTGATCCAACCCCAACAGAGCTTTTCAGCCTGGTTGTTATTGTCATAATAAGAGCTACTGTTTGAGGAGATTATACTCTGCTAATATTGTCCTAAATACTTTATCTATATTATGTCATTTAAGCATCACAACAACCTCTTGGAGTAGTTATTAATATCCCCACTTTATAACAGATGACAACACTAAGCTATAGAGATGATCTGGCACACAAGCCACACAACTGGTAAGTGGTGAGACTGGGATTTGAACCTAGGCCTGTAGATACTTAAGACCAAGATCTAAATCACTACTTTGTCCTAAACTAACTTTGCAGCTTAAGCATTGTTATCATCATCATCTCTTAACATTTATTGAGTGCCTACTATGTGCCATGCACTGGGTTTAGATTTTTTACATACGGTAACATTAATCTTCAAGATAGTCCTTCAGTGCAGGAATTACTCTATTGCACAGATGAAGTTTTATTCTGTGGGAATGCTCCAAATAAGAACATAAGGACCAGTCATTCGCATTTATGCATATGGAGCACCATCTTTACCCTTAATTTAGTTCAACAAAATCTGAAAGGCAGACATAGTTTTGAGGCATGGTTATATGCCTCTGCTTCCTTTTAAATTCCTTTAAACCAGAATGCACAAACTCAAGTGTCTACATTAGTAGAGCAGGTAACATAAATGAGTAAATCAGGCCTTAGGACCACAGGACTGGTGCGGATTGTGGACAATAGTTAGGTTCAATTCGTCACGACACCATGCAGGTAAATACACACAAACACATGCTCACACGCTGTCTGCAGCCCCTTAAGTTATATCTTATCTTTTTTTCCTAAAGCAAAAGTTATTATCTAGCTAGACTAAAAAGGTAAATCAAAAGATACACATTTCCATATTCAGGATGCATGTGAAGTTAGTTTGCAGGCATTCATACTTATACATATAAGACTAGCCTAATGAAGGCACGATGATCACTTTTAAGGAGTTACTGTTTTGGTTGAATTCTTTCATTTAGGAGGTAATAACACACATGAGCTTTAGTACTTTCTCAAAGCAAAAAAATAGATCATGAATTCCTTGTTATCTTTGATCAGACGATTAGCATTCATAACTCAAGAGCACGGCAGTTACCTCTCCACCTGAGGACTGACCCGGGCTCCACCGTAAGGTAGGGCGTGCTGCTCCCTGCTGCGTGGGCAGTTATGTGACCATGCACAGTCCTTGGCCCTAGCTGTTGACAGCTCTCACCCTAACTATGGATATGCAGCTTGGTTTTTCAGTGCTGGCTGACGGGACCTCATTGTTTCAAAGTTGCAGTTTGGAAAATTCAGACATTAAGGGTTAATCTACATTTTAAAATAATCCTTTTGGAGGAAACTATGCTATAAATGAGAAACCTGTGCGGAGTTCTGGGTTCTCTCTTCATGTTAGCTTTGGCAGGGCCACGAGCCTGTTTTGATGATAAAGCCAGCATTTGAAACCTGCATTTTATATCATGGGAAAACTAAGCAACTTTAAAATACTCCACATTTGCCTTTTGACACCCTAAAACCAGTAGATGAACTTTAATTTCTGGGAGGCCTCCCAGTGATTAATGCCTTTACATTTATGACGTGAGAAGAATGAACCGTATGTTACAGTTGGTCTTCTGTCCGTTTCTGAAGAGCGCCTGTGCCAGGAATTTGATGTGCACTCGCATTCTGGCACCAGGCTTCACACTTCTCACCCAGCACAGAGCCAGCTCACAGATCCTGTTCGGCACAGCGACTCCAGACATGCAGCATCAATTTGAAGGCGGCCTCTTAAAATGTGTCAGGCACAGTCTCCCTCTTCCTATTTGGAGCCTGTTGTGTCAGGCTAGGACCTCTCTCAGCTGCCTGCAAAGGAGCTTGGAAGGGATGAGTTTGCTAGGTACTCACAGAAGCAATCTCCTTGAAGTTGAGGCTTGGCACTATGGGGCTGCTTCTCAAACGTTTTCTGTTTCCCAGACTTCTGTTAAGAGAAAACCCCTACGCCTCATTTATTATGTTTCCACTAGAGTTTGTGTGCTCTACTCTCTTGGAGTGACCACCTTCAGGGCCTTCCTTAATTCCTGCATCCTCCCATGGGAGAGGAGTAACATTCGCTGAGCCATATGTGGTAGCTGTTAATTCTGTCCACTAAATATTTTTGGTTCTCCCTGCCTCGAGGCACATGGTAGGATTGTACTTCCTGCTGCTTGTGGCCATATGACTTGTTTTGCACAATAAAAATGAATAAAAGTGACATGCATTACTTTGGATTATAAGCTTTAAGAAACTGTGTGGGATTTAGCAATGTCCTCCTTTCACCAACATAGTGAATGAAAATGAGGAAGCACATGTTGAAATGAGGCCTCCAACAGCCTGGGTTCCTGAGAGACTGTGATGAACCGAGCAGCCCTGCTCACCCATGTTAGGCTTGTGGTGTGAGCAAGAAATACGCGATCAGATGTTAACCACTGACATTTTGGGATTGCTTGTGACTGAATGAAAATCTAACCCCTTCTGACTAACATGCCTTGTTAACCAGAGAGTAGAGCCATTACACTGAAGTTCAAACAGTGCAAAGCCAGGCCCCTCTCTTTCTTGTCTCACTTTCTCTTTTCTGTATCAATAGAAAAGGTGAGTTTCCCTAATAATTTTCTTCTCCAGGTAGAAAAGAGACAGAGTCTCCTTTAGCAAGTCCACTATCTTCTAGCTTTTCTTTCCATGACAGGATAGAGATATCAAAGTCTGAATCAAGACAGGAAATAGGAAAACCTCTTATGTTCTACAACTAGCTTTCCCATGGATAAATCTGCTATATTTTGATCTCCACCTGATTCAAGTCTGTTTCTTCTCACATTGGTCAGGAATCCATTAGAAGGAGAAGGAAAGATTACTGTCTCCCCAAACCTCCTACACTTACAGATCTTAGATCTTTATATAGCTCACCTCTTAGTCCTCCACGTAGATAACAGATGCCAGCACACGTTTTTAGCTGTTTGTTAAAAGTCCTGAAATGGTAGCAGCCTAATGGTTCAAAGAAATGGTAGGCAGAATTCCAAGACATGCAGCAAGTTTCCTACCCCTTGGTGTACACCCATCCATAATCGTCTATCCCTTTGTGTACAAATATAATGGGATCCCACTTTCATGATTAGGTTCTATTATATGGTAAAGGTGAAAAGATTTTGATGACATAATTAAGGTCCCTCATCAACTGATGTCACATTAATCAAAAGGGGGATTTTCCCAGGTGGGCCTGACCTCATCAGGTGAGCTTGTAAAGAAAGTTTATAAGTCACAGATGGAAGAAGTAAGGGCATCATTTTTCTTATGGACTTGAGGGAGCAAATAGTCATGCTGTGAACAGCCATAGGAGGCACATGGCATGGACCTGAGAGTGGCCTCTGGTTGCTGAGAGTAATACCTGGCTAACGGCTAGCAAGAACTCAGGGACCTCAATTGGAAACAAATCCTGCCACAAACTGAGGAAGCTTGGAAGTGCATGTTTCCCTAGTTAACGTTCTCAATGAGGATACACCCAGCCAATACCTTGGTTTCACCCTTGTGAGACCATGAGCAAAAGACTCAGCTAAAATATGCCAGACTCCTGACCCACAGAAACTGTGAGATAATAAACTGGGTCATTGTTTTATTATACTAGATTTAGGGTAATTTGTTATGCATCAATAGAAAACTGATACAAAATGATGAGAGCTTTTCTTGAAATACCTGGCTCTTTTTAATAAAATATCATTTAGGCATATCCTGCCCTGTCCTTGGCTCCCTGAAATCACTTTTAACTCCCACCTGGAAGAGTGAGATTGAAAGAAGTTTTGCAGTGGTTAAATGTGGAATTTGACCTCCTCAGTACATATCCAATCAAACCCCTGCCAGCAGACAGTCTGATAGAGCTTCATGGTCTCTAATCTTTCTGCTACTTAGTGTCCACCTCCCCTTCACTGGGAGTGTTCTTGTCCCTGTTATTCAGTAAACAAAAGCACCTGGAATCTGGGGAGATCAAGATGCCTGGGAAGTATCTCTAAAACCAAATGATGGGTCCCTTTTGAGCACAGTTCTCAAAAGGAAATATGGTATGTATATAGACAGAGGAATCCATTTGACTAGTTGGAAATTATTTGACCTTTTAAGGTAGAATTAAGCATTGGAATATATACTTTTGTAATTGTAGCACAGTCAGGCAGAAATGAGCCTCACTGCAAAGGAGAGAGAGATTTTTGTTTTGTTTTTTATTGACTTATTTGGGCAGCATATTTTTGAAGTTGACAGCCAGAGAGGGAAGAACCAGTTTCATAAAAGAACCATTTGAGGTAAATACATTTTTCTTTGTATATGCCAATGGTTTGACTTGTTGCATTTTATGTATACCTTTTAATAAAAAAAAAAAAAAAAACTAAAACAAACAAACAGTCAACACATGAATGGTAAAGTTTTAGGTCTGTTACCTAATAGGATAGAAAGATACCAAGACAGTCAGTTTATTATTTAGGAGAAAACATACATATTTGCCAAATCTTAAGGCGAGAGAATCAGTTTTCATGAAGAAAGAGAGAGAAAAAAGATAACTGGCAAATATGTGGGATGTGTTGTTTTCTTTTACGTAAGAACAAAGAGGCATCTGATCAAGTAGCAATGACTGGTCAGAGTTGCACAGAGTTCTACTCCAGGTGAGTTTAGCATTAGGACTCCACTCTATGGAAGTAGTATTATGAGGAGAAAGCCAAGAGCAAATAAGAGCAAAGGTGTTTAAGGATGTGGCTTACTCTCAAGACTTTGTTAAGGATTTTTCTGAAAAAAAAAAAAAAAAAAAACAAAAAAACTGATGACAAAGAGAAGTCAAGCAGAAGGACATCTATTTAAAATTGTTGACTTGTATCTATGGTGTAAGAGAATTTCTGGGGGCTTCTGAATCATTGCTTTTCCCACTGATTGATCAAATAAATGTAAATTTAAAAAATATCATATAGCTGCTTATCTGTATTGTCTTACCAGAGTTACAGATCATTACTTCTTGAAAGAAAGGCTCAGATAGAGCTAAGAAATAGGCAACATTTGTTCTCTTTGTGCCCTGTAGTGATTCAGCGATTTCTAGAGAGTTTATTGCTTTGACTGTTTTTTCCTACCCTTGCATTGTCCAGAGAAGGAACATCAGCCCGAGGGGAAAAGAGAGCACCGACTAGATATTTTGAAAATAATGGTCTTGAATGCATCTTATTCTGGGTGACCAATGGTGGCTGATTGATTTTTCTTTAGTTCAAGCTATTGACCACCTGTGTTAATAGTAGCGAAGTTCCCAAAGGAGGTGATTTTCAGGGACTTGGTGGATTTGAGTAGGAAGCCGAGATCACTAAGACTATGAAAAGATGCAAGGTCAGCTTTCTACTCTTCATTTTTTATCATCTTTCCTGCCCCTCTTATGAAAGATTCACTCTCTCTGAATCCCAGGAATTTTATGTTGCCCAGTTACTATTCAAAACATTTATTTCTTTTTCTACTGAAAGTTGCCAAAACACCCTGCTAGCAATTAGAAGGGAAAAATCTGATTATTTAATTCAAATACACAAGTAGCATCATATTGTGAAAGATCTGTGAGCTTAAACTTTCAAGGTTTAAACAAAGTTTACAATATAGTTTCATTAATCTAAATAATTCTCTATTTGAGTAGTAGGGCAGTGGTTTTTGAGTCTGAGGATCTGTCTGCACTTGTTTTCTAACCACAGCTGCCACTCTTTCATATCTTTTCACCATGAAGAATAGGGGTTTGAAATTTAATACTCCACTCCTGAAGGGCTGCCAACCATATTCAGTGGATGGAGACTGCTTTCTCCTAAAGACATATTGTTCTCATTGGGGTTTACACTGCTCTATTACCTGCCTGAGTTCTAAACAAAACCAAAGATACAAAATGGAGTCAAAGAACTGGAAATAAAAATGTCAGTTTCATTACTTGATGGCAGTACTGAGAACAACACTTGGGGTTATGGAAAAATTTGGCTTCTTCACATTGTGCCCCAGTACTAGGGAGACTTACCTACTCAGTCAGAGGCAGTCTAGAAAACCACAGACCTTGCCCACAAGGAAAATTTCTTTACCACTACTCTTCCTACAGGTGAAGAAGTGAACCAACCATATCTTCTTTGAAAAGACATTGATCACAAAGAAAGAAAGGGTTGGGGGAGCAGAAGCACGGAGCAACTCTTATGTGGTTCGTGCTACCAAATTACCAATCAGAAACTTCTCTTCCAGAACTGGCTACATGATGTGTGAGTACCAGTGCAAAATGAAAATGCAGGACTCCTTGTTCAAAAGTTATTAAGAATTTCAACGTGACAATAGAGCATTAAACCAAGCATAGGCCCTTCTGAACATGGGGACCTGTGTGACTACACAAGTTGCATGCCTGTGAAGCACACTCTTCATTTTTCTTCTTTGGAGAGGACTAAGTAGGAAAATGGAGGGAATCTGAGAATGAATTATATTAACTGCATGGATATACAGATCAAGTGTAGAGGAGGTTTCCCCACAGGATAACATTTCTAAGCCTCCTATGCTCATAATCCCTTAGGCATATTGAACAAATCAGTGTTCCATGGGGGTGGCTATCCCATTCACGGGAGGTGAGCAGCGATATGATAGAGAACTCCTGCTCTTACAGACATGGATCAGCCATTGTTAGTTTGTTGATCCTTTGGGTGGGCAGTGAAGAATTTACCCAAAAAGACTCTGAAATATGTCAGAATCATGGAATCATCATATCAACTTCAAGGCTACTTGGTATCCAAGAATGAAACTTTGCTTCCCTCTTTTGATGTACCCCGAATTATGTCCAGCCTCATTGTCCTACAGAAATATCAGAACTTGTGCATTGAATTTAAATTACATCTTAAAAATATTCCAATAATACAATGCCAACAGTAAAGTAAACAAAATTGGAATATAAGCCACTCCTATTATCAAGTTTTCAGGGGGTAAATTAAAGTTCAAACAGTAGACCCCCAAATAAAGCCCATAATTCTTCAGTTAAAGTAAAAAAGAATTAAAGTCTGAAATCAAATTCTCTGATTCTTGTTATTAAATTTCCAAAGAAATTGGAGCCCAAATGAATCTTCCCAATTTTTTTTCAGTATCAACTAGAGGGGCTATCGAAGAGGAATAAATAGGCTTTACCAATTTTGTAATTCTGAGGAAAAGTTCATTTTACATTTTAGGAAAGACAACATGATTTTAAAGCAGCAGATTAGTCTCTTCTTTCCAGAGATAATTTTAAATAAAATATTTATTTTATTTAATAAAGTGACCATGGAGAAAACTGAACAGCACTGAACATTGGGAAATGTGAATAGGTAGTTTTTATATTGGTATTCCAGTTTGCTAAAGCTGCCAGAAGGCAAAATACCAAAAGTAGATGGACGTTTATAAAGGGGGTTTATTAGTTCACAAATTTACAGTTCTAAGGGCATGAAAATGTCCCAATTAAGGCATCAGTAGGATGATACCTTCTCTGAAGAAAGCATCTGGGGTTCCTCTGTCACATGGGAAGGCACATGACCAGAGTCTGCTGGGCCTCTCCTGGGGTTAGCTTCTGGTTGCCATTGCCTTCTCCAAAATGTCTCTGGGCTTCTGTCTTACTTAGCACCTCTCTCTCAGATCCTGTGTGTCCTTGCTTGTTTCTCCCAGGGTGTTTCTCTTTAAGTGACTGGGGGTCTATTCTTAGCTTCTCTGTGGCTTCTCTCCTGGTTCTGGTTTCAATGACTATCTCCAAAATGTCTAGAGAGTGTTTTCTCTCTAAATGTACCTGATCTCACTTCAAAATGCCTCTGCCTTTTATTCTTTCATAGAGGATGCCAGTAAACTAATTAAGACATACCTTAAATGGGCAGGGTTACATCTCCATGGAAATAGTCTAATCAAAAGGTCTCACCCACAGTAAGTCTGCACACACACGTTTGGATTAAAAGAATATGGCTTTCTGGGTACGTAACAGATTCAAACCAGCACACTTGGGATTGTCATTCTGGTTGTATGGCAAAGGGCAGTGAGAATTCTCACTGCTGACTGTCATCAGGGAGTAAACAGCTAGAACATGAGCCTGGAGGAGGGAAAATCTTCCATTAATTAGGAATAAGCCAGATGGCCAAGGAGAATCTATGAGTGGTTCTGGAACAGGAGTGTTCTCTTTTCATGCAGTCAAGGCACAGCCAGTGGTGACACAGGTCCTCTACATCCCATCTCTCTCTCGCCGAGTGTAGAAGAAAATGGAAACTTCTCCAAGGATTGTTCAGTTTCAATGGCGACCAAAGGTGGCAGAAACACAAGCCTTCAATATCATTTGGGAAATCCTCCTTCTTCAAGGTGTCAAGTCTGAGTTCTAGCATCAGTTTTAAGGTAGTAACCAATAAAACAGATCCATTAGCCAGAATAAGAGCACATGCTGTTTTGAAATTAATCACTGAGAGTCTCTGGGAAGGGGAGTGATATTCTTCTGATAAAATTGAAACTCAATTAATTAAATAATATGTTTATTAGTTACATCAGTAGAGCCTTCAAATGAAGACCTTTTTCATCAGTTTGTGCATATTCACTTCAGTGTTGTCTTCTTGCTGATAATGTATTACCAGTTGTGTTTCAGGCATTTCTATTCCTTTCCTCATCTGCATTCTTGAAAATGGAAATTGTTGCTTCTCACTTTCATTGCACCCTCCCCTACTTTTGAGGCAAGGCTAAGTCCCAAGGAGCCTGGGTCATAGAGGGGGGATCCTGGCTGCAATGACTTTTCCTGCTTGAGGCTCTGTCCCAGACACAGGAGAAATGTATTACACGGGGAGAGAGGGAGACTTCAGGGTGAATTCAGAAGCCCCTGCCCTTGACCCTTCTCTGCCTTATCCAGGGAAGCCCACGAGTGGCTACTGTTGATGGTTGTGGAGAGGCAACAAGAGGTAACTCACATCCTCTGGGGCCTCAGAAGGTAAAATCTGTTGTATAAAAGATAAAATGTAGCAGATAATGTTTTTATTAACCTCAAAAGGAATTTTTTTTTTTAAGAAAGAAGAAATCAATGTAAGGAAAATTCTGCTCCCCATGAAATAAGGCTTTTGTGCTCCTGTATGTTCAAATCAGTCTATGATTTCTCTAGTTTTATCAATAGATTCTTACTGGTTATACAGCACCAGGGATGATCGTATACATTGTAAACCAAGCCCATGTTGTTTTAAATAGATTTTATGTGTGACCCTTGAGCAAACAGTCATAGAACAGATTTTCACGTAACAGAATTTTCTTTAAAGCATTTTAGGTTTCAAAAGCTTTACATCATTAAACTTCTTTCTTCATGCTTTCTTGCTCTATACCAAAAAAAAAAAAAAAAAAAAAAAAAAAAAAAAAAAAAAAAGCCAGAAAATGTAAATGTATGATGACAACTAGGTAAGACCCAAAAGAAAACTGGCTGAAAATGGGTTATAATATTGCAATATCAAAGCAAACAAACTCACAAACTATATTTAAATTAAAATTTTCCTTACACAAAGAGTTATAGATTTTTGTCGTTTAGTGCTTCCCTTTCTCAGTATCTGCTCTTCATAGCTAGATGATCATCAAGCCAAACAGTTCATCTGGCATCTCCCCTCACCCTTTTATTTCATTTTATTTTTTCATTTCCCCAGTACCATTCAATGTTAGGTTCTCATAATCTCATATAAACTGTATTTTATCAATAGCCTAACAAAACTAGGGTTGTCAGCTGTTCTAGCCCAGGAGTCCTTTCAGTTTAACTGGTGAGACAGGATCTTTTTCTTTGTAGCAGGCTCTGGGGTCCCAGGTCTTGGCATCCGATCACACTTCCTTTTTGTTTTTCAAGCATGCAATATGTCATGGGGCTTCTGCTCCATAGAATGCTGTCCAACAGCCCCTTTACGAAGCCCCTATACATAGCATATCAACCTTTATGTTTCAAAGTGGCCATAGGTAGATTATGAGAAAAAAGAATAAGAAAAGTGCAAAGAACTTACATAGTTTCTGACTCCCTTTCAACAAGTTTACTGCAAGACATATTTGGCTTTGTTCCTTGGCTTTATTTCAGAGGGCAGGATTCACCAATTCTACCTAGATTTCCAGATTCCGCCTTACTAAGGGCCATTTTAAAGTTAGCCTCACATTTCAGCTTGTTGAGGTAATTTAGGCAGAATATAGGTATGTCCTAGGCCTTAAGTGAGCAGATATCTCTCTGAGAACATCCAAACTGGATGAGGCCCAGATTCCTTTGTAATTATCCCAAACAAATCCTCTCAGGATGGTTTCACTTACTTTATATTTTCAGTCTTATCTCTCTGATTCCTCTAAATCTGTGGGCTTCAGTCTGTGCTCCTTAGAGCACTGTGGGGTGTCACAGTGTCCCCATAAGTCCCCGGCAGTGGAGGAGATGGCAAAAGGGTGCACATGCAGGCAAAAAATGTTGAGTGGTCAGGCCCTTCACCATTCACCCAAGGTAGCTGTGGGATTTTTTTTCTTGCTATTTTTCTTCCTGTTTTACATATTGGATTTGATCAAAGAGATTTGTCTCCCGCTCTTCCCTCAAACAGTGATCCCAAATCTTTCCATCCATCTCCAACAAAATTTCTTGAGAAAAAAATGCCTGCTCATAAATGTCTTCCCAATTTTCCCAAAACAGCTTTTTTCTTCTTTTACTGCTACCTTTGACACTGATGACCATTCTCTCCTCAATCAAGACTCTCTCCTCTCACCATTTCTAGGACATTGCCCTACCTCTCTGACTATTTTGCTCTATGTTTTTGTTGACTTTACTCCTCTCATAGATGACACTTGTCTTGGGTCATTTTCCCCAAAGGCAGAGCCTGGATTGGAATTATTCTTCAAGTGGTTTATTAGAAAATGCACTCTGGAGAAGGGAAGAAAAGGAAGCAGAATGGGGCATGGGGGGTGGGAGTGAGGGGAGTCTAAGCAAGAGCATGGCCTCAGCTGGAGACTAACTCGGTCTGATCCCACAGAAAGCTCTGGAGCACAAAGTGAACCCTTTGTTTTCCTCTTTGAGGCAAGGGGCCTGGATGTTTATGCCTGTGCTTTTTGCCAGCACTCGCAGCAGATGGGAGATGGGCTCTCCATGTAGTAAAGGGGATCTGGGCAAGGCCTTAGCAGCATCCACCACATCATCTATAGTTATATCCTCCTTCTTTTTTCTATCATTTCCCTTAAAGAGATGTACTTTCCTATTCTATGTGTATGTCTGCCACATGCATATCACCAATGTCTTGTCCCAACTGCAGATCTTCATTTCTTAATTAATTTCACATTAGATGTCCTTCAAAGTCCACATTTTCAAAACCCAAATCATTAAATGTTATTTTACCTCCCCCAAATGACTTTGTTATATTCACAAATGGTATCATTAATTTCCCTGTTACTAGGGCTCAAAAGATTTTAAAGTATCATGCTTTTTATCATGCTGTCTTTTTCTGTCATCAAATTATCATACTTCCTCGTCTTTATTCCCCACTTACAATTTATTTCAAATCCCAATGTTTCTACTACCTTTGTTTATATTTTCTCCAATTTTAATGCTTTCTACCCCTTTGCATATGGAGGAATTGTTGAAGGAATGAGTGAATGAACGATGTGGAGCTTGCCTTTCGTGGCCTATTGCTTTCAGCCATACCTCCCTTTCCTTCATCTTTGAAACTTCCCTTGTCCTGTTAATTTTCTTCTCCAAGTGAAACTTCATTCTCTTGCCCCAAGCCAGCTCTTTGTACCTTTCCCACTAGGTAGTCAGACAAAGTGACCAATACAAATATGCTTATGAGAGAGGGACAAAAGCACATTAATATTTTAGAGACAATACTTACACCTTTAGTTTTCTAACCAATCATGTTAGTTTCAAAATCTAACATAATGACAGAGTAAGAAAATACGACCCATGTAATATCAGTAAAGGAGATATTTTGGGGCATGATCCAAATTCATCATGAGTACTCACCAAGCCAGCCCTCATATATGCCATATTCCTACTGTGTAAGATGGTCACATTTGGCCTGTCTGCAAATGTCCAGAGATCCGTAACCATGACAATAGTCACTACTGTAATGTCTTCTTAAGATGACGACAGCTTGGTATCCTTGGATGAATCTAACATTTCAAAACTTACTTAAATAGTATTTTTGTACTTTTGATGCTAGGAATATTCTGTCAGTTTCCTCCTCTCTAAGGCTCTTACCACAGGCCAGCTTTGCTATGGACAGGGAGCAGATTTGGTCAGTTCAGTAGAACAAATTATATATTTCACAGCTGAACAAAAGATTCAGGTTTTAGAAATGGATATTTAACTAGCTCCAGAATTGACAAAGCCCAATTTCAGAAGAGAATGACAGTGAACAAATTTATTAATAACTCTCTTTCTATTCATAAAATAGGTAATATATTTACTTTCTCTGATTGTGTTTTAGCATCAGCCACATAGTGACTAAAACAAGGAACTTCTTTGCCTATCACAAACATTTTTAGAATTTTATTAATATTTTATTTTACTCTGGGTAATCATCTTTGTAAAAATATTCATATAAAAATAAGGTTCATATGATCAAGGTGAAAAGAATACAACTTGGAGAGTTTCACTTCCAGCAGTGGCAGACTAGTTAACTCAAACCAGTCTTCCCATCAGGACAACTGAAGAAGCTGGTTAATTTTTCTTAAAAAGCATATTCTTGAAGGTAACAAAGAGCTTAGAAGCCAACAAGGATAATTAGGCCAAAACTTGGGAAAACTCAGAGAAGATGTTCACAATTGCTTTTGCTTTGGGGATATTTTCCTAAGCTGGAAAAGCAGCTGCAAAACAGAACTGTGCTTTTGGTGGTCTCCTAGAACTTGGAAGACAGAAATCAAAGCCCAAATCCTGCCAAGAATGAGGACTCTGGCCCCCATGCTTGAAGAGCTATGCCCTTAAGGAAGAGTTAACCAGAAATAAAAAAATATATATATATATATATTATAGGGACTTGCAGCCAGAGTTTCATTATTTAGGGTCAATGAAACCCTAAGCCACTCTATCAATCACAGAAATTAAAAAAATAATCTCTGAAGAAAGTTACCATTTTAATATATATCAAAATCATCTACTAAATATTAAATACAACTTCTAATGAGAAAACAGCACTTAGTCTTATTGTGGTTCCCTTGTATGTGAGGAATTACTTTTCTCTTCCTATTTTTAGGATTCTCCCCTTATCTTTGACATTTTACATTCTGATTAGTGTTTGTCTTGAAATAGGTCTATTAGGATTTATTCTGTTTGGAGTGTACTGCATTTCTTGGATATGTATATTAATGACTTTCTTAACAGTTGGGAAATTTTAGGTCATTAGTCCAGAAATATTATTTCTGCCCTTTTCCCATCTCTTCTCCTTTTGGGACACCTGTGACATGTAGGTTTGTGTGCTTCATGCTGTCATTCAATTCTCTGAGATCCTGCACAAGTTTTCCAATTCTTTTCTCTATCTGTTCTTCTGTCTGTAAGATTTCAAGTTTCCTGTCTTCTAGCTCACTGATTCTTTCTTCTGCCTATTCAACTCTGCTCTTGTATGCCTCTGGTATATTTTTAATCTCATCTATTATGCCTTTCAGTAGTGATGTGATACATTTGAGGTACTGAAAGAGAAAAACTGCCAGCCAAGGATTCTTTATCTGGCAAAACTGTCACTCAAAAGTGAGGGAAAGTTTAAAATATTCATAGATAAACAGAAACTGAGAGTGTTCATCAGCAAGAGATATGCTCTACATATCTCTAAATGGAGTTTTCAAGGTTGGAAAGAAAAGACAAAAGAGAGAGGCTTGGAGGAGAGTGTAGAAATGAAGATTATTAGAAAAGATAACTAAACGGGTAAACAAAAGAGATAAAAAAATAAAAAATATGACATTTAAAAAACAAAGGATAAAATGGTTGAAGTAAGTACTGCCTTTACAATAATAACATTGAATGTTAATGGATTAAACTCCCCAATCAAAAGACACAGATTTGCAGAATGGATAAGTATGATCCAAAGACACAAATGGGCTGAAAGTGAAAGGTTGGAAAAAGATATTCTATGCAAACAGTTACCAAAAAAGTGTTGGGGTACCTATTCTAATATTGGACAAAACATAATTTAAATGCAAAGCTGTTATATGAGAGAAAGAGGGACACTATATATTAATAAAAGGGCAATCCACAAAGAAGAAATAACAATCATATATATTTATGCACCTAACCATGATGCCCCAAAATACATAAGGCAACCACTGGCAAATCTGAAGGGAGAAATAGGCATCTCTACAATAATAGTTGAATACTTCAATACACCACTCTCAACAATAGATAGAACATTTAGACAGAGGATCAATAAGGAAACAGAGCACTTGAATAATATGATAAAAGAGCTAGACCTAATATATATACATATACAGAACATTGTACCTGAAAACAGCAGGATATACATTTTTCTCAAGTATGAGTGGATAATTCTCCAGGATAGACCACATGTTTGGTCACAAAACAAGTCTCCATAAATTTGCAAAGATTGAAATTATTCAAAGTGCTTTGTCTGATCATAATGGAATGAAAACAGAAATCAATAATTGGTGGAGACCAGGAAAATTCACAAATATATGGAAGTTAAACAATACACTCTTAATCAATGGGTCAAAGAAGAAATCACAAGAGATATTAGTAAATATCTTGAGATGAATGAAAATGAGAACATGATATATTAAAACTTATGGGATACAGTGAGGGCAGAGCTGAGAGGGAAGTATATAGTTGTAAACACCTATTTTCAAAAAGAATAAAGAACTAAAATGAAAGACCCAACTGCATACCTGGAGGAATTAGTAAAAGAACAGCAAAATAATCCCAAAGCAAGCAGGAGGAAAGAAATAACAAAGATTAGAGCAGAAATAAATGACATGGAGAAGAAAAAACAATAAAGAGAATTAATAAAACCAAAAGTTGGTTATTTGAGAATATCAACAAAATTGACATTGAACTAGACTGACAAAATAAAAAGAGAGAAGATGTATATAAAATCAGAAATGGGGGGAGGGGCATTACTAATGATTACTAAGGACCCCACAGAAATAAAATGAATCATAAGAGGCTACTATAAACAGCTGTTTGCTAACAAATTAGACAACTTAGATAAAATGGAGAAACTCCTAGAAACAGTTTACAATGACTAGAAGAAATACAAGACTTCAACAGACCAATCACAAGTAAAGAGATTGAATCAGTCATTAAAAACCTCCCCACAAAGTAAGCCCAAGATGAGATGGCTTCACAGGTGAATTCTACCAATCATTCCAAGAAGAATTAATACAATTCTGCTCCAACTCTTCCAAAAAATAAAAGAGGAGCACAACCTAACTCATTCTGTGAGGCCAAGATCACCCTAATATCAAAGCCAGATAAAAATATTAGCAGAAAAGAAAATTATAGACCAATTTCTCTAAGGAACATAGATGCAAAACTCACCCCCCCCCAAAAAAAAAAACTTGCATATCAGATCCAACAGTATCTTAAAAGCATTTTAATTCTTTTTAATATGAGGCTGATCTTAATGATATGGGAATGCTCAATTGTGACCATGGTTTGTTAATTTTCTTTTGGTATGGTAGGAGTATATTGGAAGGAATGAAGTTATTTGAGGATAATTTGTTTTTCCCATTGCTTTGCTTTGTTTTCTTTTGAAATGTTTTTTTTATTTGATAAATAAAGTAATATTAAATAAAATAAAAGAATTATACACCATGATCAGGTGGATTTTACTCCAGGTATGCAAGGGTGAGTCAACCTAAGAAAACCAATTAATGTAATATGGCACATTAACACATCAGAGGGGAAAAAAATCACATGATTATCTTGATTGATTCAGGAAAGGCATTTGATAAAATCCAGCATTTTTAGGAAAATAGGAATGGATGGAAATTTCCTCAACATGATAAAAAGCATATATAAAAATCCCATATATAACATCATGCTCAATGGTGAAAGACTGAAAGCTTTTCCTCTAAGCTCTAAAATAAGAAAAGGATGCCCACCATCACCAGTGTTATTTAGCATTTTGTTAGATGTTCGAGCCAGAGCACTTAGGCAAGAAAAAGAAATCAAAGGCATCCAAATTGTAAAGGAAGAAATAAAACTTTCACTATTTGCAGATGACATGACCCCATAAATAGAAAGTTGGGAAAATCAACAACAAAGCTACTGGATCTTATAAAACAGTTTGGCAAAGTGGCAAGATACAAGATCAACATGCAAAGATCCATAGTGTTTCTATACATGAGTATTGAGCAATCTGAGGAGGAAATCAAGAAAAAAATCCATTTACAATAGCAACTAAAAGAAAATCAAATAAATTTAACCAAGGACATAAAGGACTTGTATGCAGAAAACTACAAAACATTGCTAAAAGACATCAAAGAAGACCTAAATAAATGGAAGGATATTCCGTGTACACAGAAAGGAAGACTAAATATCAAAGATGTCAGATGTACCCAAATTGATTTACAGATTCAATGCAATCCCAATCAAAATTCTGTCAACCTACTTGACAGAAATCTAAAATCCAATTATCAAATTTATTTGGATGGGTAAGGGGCCCCAAATAGCCAGAAGCATCTTGAAAAAGAATAACAAAGTTGGGGGACATACACTTCCTAACTTTAAAGAATACTAAGAAGTTACAGTGGTTAAAACAGTATGGTACTGGTATAAGGATAGATATATTGACCAACGGAATTGAATAGTGCCCATGAAAAGATGCTCAACATCACTAGCTATCAGGAAAACACAAATCAAAATCACAACGAGATATCAGTTCATGCCTCCTGGAATGGCCACTATTGAAAAAACAGAAAACTACAAGTGTTGGAGAGGATGTAGAGAAATATGAACACTCATTAGTGGCTGGTGGGGATGTTCAGCTGCTGTTAAAGACAGTTTGGTGATTCCTCAAGGAGCTAAGTATAGAATTACCATGTGATCCAGCAATCCCGCTACTAGGGATATACACAGATGAACTGAAAACAGGGACATGAACAGATAATTGCACATTGATGTTCATAGCAGCATTATTCACAATTGCTAAAAGCGTAGTAACCCAAGTGTCCATCAACCAATGAATAGATAAGCAAAATGTGGTATATACATATAACAGAGTATTATTCAACTGTAAGAAGGAATGTAGTCCTGATGCATGTGACAACATGATGAGTACTGAGGACATTGTGTTGAGTGAAACAAGCCAGACACAAAAGGATAATTTTTGTATGACTTCACTCTTATGAACTAATTATAATTGGCAAATTCATGGAGTTAGAGTCTAGAATATAAGTTAACAGGAGATAGAATGAAGTTAGAGAATGGGGAGTTATGCTTAACTTGTATAGATTTTCTACATAGGCTGATGGAAAAGGTTTGGAAATGGACGGTGGTGACATTAGTGCATTATTGTGAGTGTAGTTACAGCACTGAACAGAATATGTGAGAGTGATTAAAAGGGGAAACTTTAGGATGTATATTTTACTAGAATAAAAATTGAAAGATAAAACAGGACTGTACAACACAGTGAATCCTATTATAGTAGTAGAATAATAAAGTTTTTTCATGAATTATAACAACTGTATGACACTAATACAAGGTATTAATAATAGGGAGGTATATGGGAAAAATAAACCTAACGTAAACTATGGATGATAATTAATCATACTATTTAAATAATCTTTCATCAATTGCAACAAATGTAACTACTGTTAAAAAATTACAATTATTAAAAAGTGCTATAAACAATTTTAATGAATGTTCCATGTTTTGGTCATTCAATATAGGTATGGGAATCCTATATTTTAGGCAGTATTCTTCTGTAAACCCACAATTTCTCTAATAAAAAAATTTAAACAAACAAAAGAAAATTTCAATGACACAGTTACAAGTAACAAAATAGGGACAAAACATCAGAAACAACACAAAGACCCACAAAGACATGAAATGTTGGAACAGTCAGATACAGAAAATAAGGCAACTACTCTAATTATGATTTTAAAAATTAAAAGGTAAGATTGAATTATGTGGCAGGAAATTAAATGTCACTGCAAAAAGTAACATAGCAAATTTAAAAAGAAAGTAATTAAAATTATGGGAATAAAAACTATGATAAAGTAATAGAATAGCTCAGTTTATGGCTTTAAAAGCCAATTAGAAATAGCTGAAGAGAAATCAGTGAACTGGAAGTAGATCAGAAGAAACTATTAAGACAGAAGCATAGAACAACACAGAGATTAAAAAAAAAAAAAATACAGTTGAGGGAGATGTAGTTTAGAGGACTCAGAAAGAATATTTGCTATCCATTTGATTTAAGTCACCAAAAAGGACAAAAGAGAGAATAGGAGAGAAAGGCAATACTTCATGAGAAAACAAATGAAAACATTACAGAACAGATGAAAAACAGATTTTTAAAAGACAGTGAATCACAGTAGGAAAAATAAGAAAAAAAGAAGTCTTCCATTAAACATGTCATAGGGTTATTTCAGAAAACCAACAGCTAAATTTTAAAGCTAGAGGACATTACCTTTAAGGAAACAGTGGTCACAGTGCAGCTTACTTCTTGGGTACAACAATAGAAACCAAAAGGCAGAGGAGTGGTGTTTACAATGAACTGGAAGAAAATCAGTTTCAAAACTGGAATTTTATACCTAACGAATATATCTTCAAAATTGAATGAAAAATAAGAACATTTTCAAATGAACAACAACAAAATAATAACAACAAAACAGAACAATTTACTAGCAGATTACACTACAGAAAATTCAAAAGTATATACAGCGGGCAGAAGGAAAATAATCCCAGATAGCAGGTCAGTTGTGGGAAAGAAAATGCTACACATGAGGATAAACCTAATGAATATTGGCTGTATAAGACCAGAATAACGGTGATCTTTTATAGGGTTTAATATATTTCTGCTTTAATACTGTATCATTAAAATGCCTGACAGCAGCAGTTTATACATCAAGAGTTAGGTAAATGGATTTTAGAAGTTCCAATGTCCTTGCATTGTCTTGGAGAATAGTAAAGATATTGAAAAATACTAAATTTTGATAGGTAAGTTTACATGATTGAATGTAGGGGATAAGCAACAGGACAGAGGCTGCTGTTGCTCTGAGCCATATTCCATTGTCCCACTTCAGTCTTGGAGAATAGTAAAGATATTGAAAAATACTAAATTTTGATAGGTAAGTTTACATGATTGAATGTAGGGGATAAGCAACAGGACAGAGGCTGCTGTTGCTCTGAGCCATATTCCATTGTCCCACTTCAAATGCATTGGTTGGTGTAGACTGCCCAGCATATTGACAGCTAGAAGCACAACTGTCTGCTTCTCTTTCCCTTTCTCCTGAAGGAAGTATGTGGTACCTTTGGAACCTACTGCCTCACAAGAAGGTACAATCTACTTCATGCAGGGAAGCTAACTGCCTCTAGGGAGTCCCTCAACCAATGGGGATAGAACTTGGTGAAAAATGCCCTAGCCACCCCATCCTCCAGTGGGATGATCCTGAGGTGTGTTCTACCCAGGTTTTCAGAGGGTTCATGGAAGGATTGAGCCCCTGTTGTCCACACCAGTACCTCACTCATTAATACACTCATTACTGGCTTCTCTCCCTTCTGTGTTTCATATCCAACTACCCTCTCAGATCTTCTTGGGATTTCTCCCAAGTAAATTCCTGGCACCAAGTCCTTATCATATGGTCTTATTTTAGTGAAGTCCAAAATAAGAAAATTTCACCAGAAGTGGCCCTAGAAAATAGACCTTTAGAATGTGACTCTGATATTGGATTGCTTACCCATCAGAAAACAAGGACATGATTGCAGATGGTAAGCTGGTTGTTGAAAACCTTTCATGTATTGTAGTATTACAATTCCTTAGACTATCACTGTAGAAGACTGGGACAAAGTATAAACGTAAGGGGAAGCAATGGCTTATGTAATCACTCCAGCACCTGAAAGAAAAGAAAGGCATGTAATTTTAAACATTGTAGAGTTATCCGGCTTTTGTTAACTAATCTAGAGGCCTTGAAGAAGGAGACAGGCTCAAATGAGCTAAGAAATCCAAAAGACTTCTGTCTTAGTTTCCCAGGGCTGCTGTAACAAAGCACCACAAGCTGGATGACTTACAACAACAAATTTATTGTCTTACCGTTCTGGGGCCTAGAAGTCCAAAGTGGCAAATCCTCCCAGTCTCTTCCTAGCTTCTGGTGGTTTGCCTGCAAACCTCGGGCTTTGTTCTCTGCCTCAGCATCACACAGTGTACTTGCCTGTGTCTGTGTCCAATTCTCTCCTTAGAAGGACAGCAGTCCTATTGGATTAAGGCCTGCCCTAATCCAGTTTGACCTCATCTTAACTAATAACATCTTCAAAGACCTTATTTCCAAATAAGTTCACACTCACAGGACTAGTAGTTAGGTCCTGAACATGTCTTTTGGGAAGACACAATTCAACCCATAACAGCTTCCACTGAAGCGTTTAAAGAAACCTTTATATCCTGCTTCAGGGGTGCTGAATACATTGAAGCTCAGGTTCAAAAATTGTCAAAAGGTTGGTGGCAGAGCTGCAAAAGATGGTGAATGCACTGCCCTAACAAGAATCTCAAGCTAACATCAGGACCTTAACAAAGAAGTGGGCCTTAAGACCTGGCAGAAAAGGAGTAGCGGGATCGGTTTGAAAACTTTGAACCCCAGATGTCCTTGAATCCTATGGGCAAGAAGAAGCAGTCTTTTCTCTTTTGCTGGAGGAAAGCAGCATCTCATTGTACTTAACTAATAGAGGCAGGATGGATGTAATTACTATAACAGGCAGCGAGGCTAGAACAACTTTGATTCACAGGGATCAATGGCTGATAGACCATTTGATGGTCTTATTTGATGACTTATCAGCAAAATGATCCTGAGCATGTGAGTTCAAGGCTAATGTTAGCCATCACAATGGAAGCCTTCTTAACCACCCTATTAAATAATCACCTAACTAATCTTCTTATTCAGTCTCCTACCCTGCCACTCTTAATTACCTTTACCTAGTTCTTTGTATTTCCTTTCACACTTATCACCTTCTAACTCACTATATAATTTTCCTTGTTTATTATGCTTTTTATTACCTACTCCTTCCCCCCTCCCAGAATATAAATTTTACAAGGACATGGTTGGTTTGGGTTTGTTGTTTTTTTTCCTATTTTATATACTGATGTATCCCAAGTACCGAGAACAGTGACTGTCACATAGTAGGTGCTCAATGAATTTCAGCTAATGAATAAATTGACCGCCCTAGCTACCAGAAAGATGCTTTTTCTGAGTAGTACCATGCTGCCATGCAATTGATCAGTATCAAGGGGATGATTTAAAAAGAAGCCCCATGAATCTTGTGACCCTGTGAAGATGCTGCCCATTTCCTTGTATGAAGCCTTTCTGAGTGCTGTTGGGAAGCATTCCTGCCAGACTGAGAATACAAAGCATAGTTAAACTTTTTTTCCTAGGCAATCAGTTAACACTAGGCTTGTGGAACTGGAATTGAGATTTTGTTCTCCTGAAACATTTTTCTTATCCCATTTTGGTTCTCTTCAATGCAATTTATTCTACTCTGTTTTATTTTGCATCATTGTAATAGTCAGGAATTCTTTAAGGAAAAGTGCAGGATATGTTTAGTAAATATTAATCAATTAACTTTAAAAATGAACTCTTCTGGCTATAACACCTTACTGCTGCTGTTGCTGCCATTGCATCTTGTACTTCTAAAATGATGCTGCTAGACTTGGACAAGTATGTGGAGACAGGACGGCTTTGCAAGTATCTGCCAGGGAATGATCTAAAGCAGTTGTGTGACTTGGAAGAGTCAAATGTTCAGCCAGTATCAATACCAGTAACAGTGTGTGGAGACATACATGGACAGTTTTATGACCTTTGTGAACTATTCGGACTACATATTTATGGGTGATTTTGTAGACAGGGATTACTATAGTTTGGACACTTTCACTTACCTTCATGCACTGAAGGCTAAATGGCCAGATTGTATTGCACACTTGTGATGAAATCATGAGAAGAGATAGATAACACAGGAGTATGGGTTTTATGATGAAAGTCAAACCAAATAAGGAAATGTTAATGTCTGGAGTTATCACACCCAAGTTTTTGACATGCTCATAGTAGCAGCTTTAATAAATGAGCAGATTTTGTGTGTTTATGGTTGTTCATCTCCCAATATCAAAACACTGGATCAAATTTGAACTATTGAACAGAATCAGGAAATTTCTCATAAAGGTGCATTTTGTGACCTGGTTTGGTCAGATCCTGAAGTTGTAGAACTTGGGCAATCTGTCCCTGAGGAGCAGGATGGCTTTTTGGAGCTGTTCTGGTTTGCTAAAGCTGCTGGAAATGCAATATACCAGAAATGGACTGGCTTTTATAAAGGGGATTTATTAGGTTAAAAATTTACAGTTGTAAGACCATAAAAATGTCCAAACTGAGGCATCAAGAGGTAGATACCTTCTCTAAGGAAAGGCCGATCACATCCAGAACACCTCTGTCAGCTGGGAAGGCTGGCATCTGCTTGTCTTTTGCTCTCAGGTTGTGTTGCTTTCAGCTTCTGATTCCAGTGGCTTTTTCCTTAAGCATCTGTGACTTCTCATTTAGCTTTTCTGGGGCAAACTCTGGGATTCATCTCTTAGCTTACCATCTCCAAACGTTTGGATCTGTGTCAATTCTGAGCTCTCTTTCTCTGTGAGCTCTCATAAGGACTCCAGTAACCTAATTAAGACCCACCTTGACTGGATGGGGTCACACCTCATGGAAATAATCTAATCAAAAGTCCCACTCGCAATAGGTCTGCCCCCAAGATTGCATTAAAGCACGTGACTTTTTATGGCATACATAAGAGATTCAAACCAGCACAGGAGCAAAGGTCACAAATGAGTTCATTCATTTCAACAACTTGCAACGCATCTGCAGAGCACACCAACTAGTGCACAAAGGCTATACATTTATGTTTGACGAGAAGGTGGTAACAGTATGGTCTGTTCCTAACTACTGCTGTCATTGTAGAAATATTGCCTTGACCATGGTCTTCAAAGATATAAATACAAGAGAAACAAAGTTATTTCAGGCAATTCCAGATTCAGAATGTGTTATTCCTCAGAGAAGAATGAAACCATATTTCTTTCGAGGCCTTTGCCCATCCTGCTAACCCATTTTCCTGCCCTATTCTTACCCCAACTTTTTATTGAGCACTTTGGTGCTGATATGCTGCCTCTTGCCTTTTTTAATTTAAATGATCAAAATTTATTGGGTTTTTTTTTTTTTTTGAGTCTATAGCAATGTTTTTCTATCAATTTTCTCCTCCATCCCTTCCCTACCTTGAATTTATTTGAGAAGACTTGAGAAATATCTTAAAACTCACACTCCTTCATGTAGCTCTTGCTTATTTACTGGTCTGGAGGAAATAGGAAGTGTTTGTTTTTTTAAAAAACCCAATTAGAACAGACTGCATCTAAATACTCATCCTTTTGTATCATTCAGTTTTTTTTTTTTTTTTTTTTAGTTTGTTAAGTTTTAAGAAATTTCTGTAGCATGTGTGTTATTCAGTGGGCACAAAGGACTGTGACTGCCTCGAGTTATGTATACCTGTCCCAGCTGCAGACTTCATTGTCCTTTGTTGGATACTTTAAATGGATATAAAGTAAATTGGTCTAAAGGTGGGCTTAAAAACAAAGAACTGCTTTCACTGGATCCACAGCTTGGAAGGAGTTCATGCACTATCCTGCAGGCTTTACTTTCCCTGAGACAGGGGTATGTGTACTCCAAAGGCCTGAGTAGTTATGCCACTAACTTTCCTAGCCCAGTTCTAAAAGGCCCTTCACCATTGGTTCAAGTGGCTCTTTTTCCTTTCATTGCAACTTGCTGGAATTTTTATTAAGTGCCATTAATCAAAGGTGAAAAATTCTCCATGCAGAAAAATTGTCAGTGAAACTGGCTGCTATATGTGGAAAAAAATAAATAAAAGGGATTTGATAATTATATATTAACTCAAACAGTAATAGTCTTTTCAAATCATCATTGGTCTCAGGTCCTCTTTGATTTTAGGGGTCTAATTTTGGGGAAGACCTATTAATCTTTTTTCCATTTCTTTGCCCTTCTTATTCAGTAATTGAACTGTTCAGGTGTTATTGATTAATGTAGCTTTCTTAAATGACAGGTTGGTATGGCAGCCTAAGCTATTCTCTATGCCGTTCTTACTTCTGAAATGACTCATGAGATATTCTGGAATGTGGGGAAAGGAGAGGGATTTTAAGTTGTCTTATAGAAACAGACATAGATACCACTAAAGTGGAAAAAAACTTAAGTTTTCTTTGGATGACCAGTGTTGGGGCTAATTGGAATGAACTTTAATTCGTATTAAGGGTTAGAGCCAGCATATTATAAACATAGCAGATTTGGGCGTGAAATGTACCCTAGGAGAGTACGTAATGCTCCCATAAACCTTAAACTGAAGTGACTGCAGGAAGACATTCTACTTCAGATGTAGCATATTGTGGCTTATGCTGCAAGTTAAGTGAGTCAAGTGCTTTGGATTTTTAATAGTCTGACATCAAAGAAAAAAAGAAAACACAATCTTGAGGACTATGGAAAACTAGGATGGGTAGAAAGTAGGTATTTAGGAAGGTAGATCCTATAGGATTATGCCATAGCCCAAAACTGCCAGTATCATTTATTTTGTGGAATAAACATCTGTGCTCTGCAACATAATTGGGGGTTACAAATGCAATGTTAGTTCTGTTTAGTTTGCAACTCTGGTTGTTTCTTCCCCCATACTGCTTGTGTTAATTGCCCCTTTGTGAATGGGCTGCATATTCTCTAATCCTCATAGTGTGCAACCAAATTTATGCTGTGCTTCTCTCAAACACACCTGCAAGAAGTTTTAGTAGCTTTAAAACCTGTAGCTATTTCCCTATCTCCCTGTTGTGTAACAGTCATGACTACCAGAGGTATCATCACAAAACATAATTTAATAATAGCTATGATGATGTAGGCACCTGAAATTCCATTTGGCAGTGTACACTGTAGTATGATATATATAGAGAGAGATTTTTATAAACTTGGCTGATATATTTCCACTGGTGATATACATGTTGCATGTTCTTGCTTGGACATCCAAAAGAAGATTTTAGCAATAGTTACAATGGTGAATCCATGAGGAATTACAACTTGGTGAATGCTTTGACAAATTACGACCTGTTTCTCACCACCCCCTGAATTTTTCTCTTAATGTTTAAATTTAGGTTAGAATAAAATTGTGTAAATATAGAATGGGAGGAATAATCTGCTTCACTAGCTATAGTTTTGTTGTAGCTATGGATTCAAAGAGGCAAAAATAAATGCTATTTTTACTAAAATGTGCAAGGGACCTTAAAGATTTTCCAAGTTTCAAAATTATTTATTTACTATATCTTAACTAAATGATCATTTTGTAGGGAGAAGAATTACTTTGAACTAAGGCTAAATTATTTTTTCTAGATGGATCAGTAACTGTTGAATAAATAAGAGATGATTGTATGGAAGGATGAATGAATGAACTAAATGGATGTGTAAACTCATAAAGATTAAAAAATTATATTAGATTTATTCATATATTTTTCAGCTGGATCTATAAAGGGCAGTATCTCACAAAAATGAGCATCTTTTAAAATATATGTATTTTTGGTTTGTGGTGATGACTATGTGACTGTACATCTTGCTTGTCATTAACCAAATATTTTGAAATTGGGATAATATGAAAGTCAGCATAATAATGTGTATGTTATGGCTTTGAACCATGTGCTTTCTCTTTGCTTTCTGGTACTGTTGGCTTTTCGTGCCCACTGAAGATTCAATAGAGAACACCTTGGATTTTCCTATCATTAGAAATTATTTGTGTATTTATCTATATCTCATTATAACTGGTAGGATTTCTGGTATGTTTGTAGGAGAGGAGTGAGGAAGAGTACAGCTTAAGTGTCCATTAGGGATGACTCTCCACAGAGAATTATCTGCACTTTGTGCTTAGTTTCTTGCATTGGAAACTCTTAGATTACTGCTAGGTGATTAGTTTTATTTAATATTTGATATGTATTTAAACTATATGAATTCTTACTACTGTAATATGTTGCTTAAAACATTGCATTAACCTTTTTCAAAGTCAACGAAAGCAAAAAAGCTATGGTCAACTTAGATGATTTCAATGCCACTGAAACCTCAACAGAATGCTTTCTGGTCTGTATTCTTTTTTCCAAACAGAAGTGTAACTTTTTGAAAATAGGACTTGAAAGCTTGATCCAATTCACCCAGGCATCAAAAGTATATACTGTCAGTCTGTTTTTTAAAAGAAATATCCAAGTGAGGCTAAGAACCTCAAAATCTGTCTTGAGGCATTAAAAATTTCCTTTGAGTTTGAGTTTCAAATGACAAATGAATACATTGATACAAACCTTCAATCTGAATTAAATTTTTTAAAAGGCCAATATTTTGATTTTAATTTGGTTGGGATTTTAGATTTTAGAAGAACTCAGTTCTTCTCCAGATGAAGTCTGGAAGTAGTCAGGGCAAAACTGGAGCAGCATCTCCACCAAATCAGAACAAATTTCCACTTCTTTGGCTTTTTACTCTACCATTCTTGTCACTCCATAGCAAAATGGCTGCTGAGGCTCCAGTTGCAGCTGGACAAAAGAGGCAGTGCTAGTAGTAGGATTGGTCACATTTTTTTTTCAGTAAAGCAAAACTTCCCCAGATACATGCCAGTAGACTTTTGATTACCTTTCATTTGCCAAATCTGGGTTACAAGGCCACCTATACCTTCAAGGGAATTCTACCAAGATATTGGAAAACAAGTATTTAACACTCCCAGCCTCTATAGTAGAAGACAGTAAGAGAAAGTAGAGGATTGCATATTATGTCAGCAGAGTCTACCATAGTTTGCAAGGTCTATCTGCTGTCATATTGAATTCTAGTAACTTGAACGCAAAACGAATTATGGGAAGACAAAGGAACCTAAATATCTTTTGAAAGTTTATTGCAGAGGATCCTATCAACAGTTAAATGCCATTTTCTTTTGGGGCTTTTATATGTTGTAAATTCAAACCACAAAAAAATGTCACTGGCTGTTTCAGGAAAAAAAAAACTGGTTGTATTAAGTGTACCTTAAAAAATCAGGTCTCAAAATGGGATTTTCTTTTTAAGATGAGCATTTAATATAATCCCTTTTAAGTAAATCACAGCAGACCAGTGTATGATGATTAAATAAGGATTTTCCGTGTGTGTGTGTGTGAGGCTTTAGTTAAATGAGCACGAGCTTCACTGCTCAAATGAGTATTCATAACCACCACTTGCTTTTATTCTAGAGAAGCAACAAAATGGCAGAGACGACAGCTGCCACATCATATACATACACACACTCCTTCCTACACAAACTATGCTTTGTACATCAGATGCAGCATAAATACCATGGCATGTGGCAGTTGCTATGGCAACAACTTTTTTTTTTAATAAAGAGCAGATGGAATAGGCATGTAAAACTTGCATAAGTTGTTAGTAATCTGTGAGTTACTGCAGACTAGTTGCTGAGGGAAACTTTAAAATTACAGTTTTTCTAAATCTTCCACATAACATGTTTAGCCACCTCTTTTCTTCTTACCTAATATAGTCCATCTTGTTATCTAAATGGAAGTAGAAAATTGTTACTTACTTTTCCTGTGTCACAGAAAGTATATGTGTGTATGTGTAAAAATTATATATCTATGACACACATCCATATACATACATATATATTTTTTTCTTTGTTTCAGCAAATCAGTTTCCATTATGGAACTTTTAATTGTGTCTTTGACTGAATACACATGGACTTCCAATGGCTCCATATTAAGCGCTGTTCATTTAAGTAAAATTCATAAAATATACATGATAATTTTGAGAGTTTTAGTTCCAAGAATGGTCCCACTGGAACAACTGATGAGAAATTGGCACGTTATACATTACAAATTGCTGCTCTGAGCTGTAACAAATAGGACATATAGTTGGTATCTTGGATTGTTTTTTTCCCCCTGTTTATCTTGTCAATAACAAACAAATAGAGAAAAATCATCCAATCTTGGTGGGCCTTGCTCTAACGTGTCCTAATCAGCTATACTTCCTAGCTGCTATATTGAAATAGGCAGGGAAAAACAAAAATTAAGGAACAATTTGGGTTTTATGATCATAACCAATGACTTCTATCTTGAATAATTTTCTGTACTGATCTGTAAAAACAAACAGCAAAGGAGATTTCTACATAACTTGTCAACTACTTGGTGTGCACCTATCATGAGGCAGCATGTGTCAACTATTTAGGCCCAGGAACTGCCATCCAAGGACAAGAGAATCAGGAGGGAAAGAAGAAAAATATGCAAATGTCTCTAATATGAAATGGACCCTAAAGGTCATTAAGGAGGAAGCTGTTGAGGTTCCAAGCAGGAAGAGATCATATTTCATGGCTACTCTCTTTTTGCAGTCTCTTTATCATTAAGCTCTATTGATTGTAGGTAAATCTCTCTTAGATCTTCTCTCTGAGCTTCTAGGACTCTGCAATTTCCTGGTCTTTAATCCTCTTTAATGGCAAATTCTCTATAGTATAGACCATGAAAATACTCAGAGAGGTTGCTTCACATAGAGAGAGAAAAAAACCTACATTAAATCCACTTTTCTATATTCCTTGGGCTCTTTCTTGAAAATTTCCTTAAGGACAAGCTAAGTGTATCCTTGGTCTTTATATTTTCTATTCCTATGTGAGGATAAAACTGAATACAGAGATTCATGATAAGCAGTTCCTTTTATACTCTCTTCATGTAAAGGCATTCCTTTGGTTTATACTTCCGATTGCCACTTTAGATGCTATGATGGCTTGTGCTTCTGCTTCATCAGGTGACAGGCTTAACATGTGATACTGCAGTATTTTCCAGGCAGCCTCTCATGTGCACCCCCTTGTCCCCCACCCCCGCATCCCTTTGTTCTCCCTCCCCACCCTTATTGCCTGGGTGCTCTCAGACTTGTCTCAGTGTTGGCAGATGATCAGAAGAATTCCAGGGAGGAATGATCCCTGTTCGCATGGAGTATTCATTACAGGCTCTACTGTTGCTACTTCAGTAAACTGACGGCCAATTATAAAAGCTCAGGACACAAACCCTTATCTGTTAATTCATTAGTTTATCTATTCAACATCTATTTATTAAAACGTACTGGATGCCAAGTCCATATGGGGTACTGGAAATAAGGAGGTTAACAAACAAGACTTCTGGAGCTTATATTCTAGAAAGGGTAACAGACATTAAACATGTACATATAAGTATATTTTTAAAGCAATTACTGCAATTATATCTTTTACAAGTCTTAGAGCGTGGGTTTCTGTGACAGAGCATAACTAGTGGAGGATACTTTCCATAGGGTGGCCAAAGGCTGCTTCTCCGTAAAAGGAACATTTAGAAAAAGAGCATCTAGGCTCCTTAATTGAACTTGAAATTAAAGTGGTAGCAATTTCCATTTTTGGCCCGGGTTGTCTATGTTTTATGTCTTCTGTAACACTTTTTTGCCATTTTGTCGAGATATATTCACATACCAGATAATCATACAAAGTGTATAATCAATGGTTCATGGTATCATCATATAGTTGTGCATACATCACCACTATCAGTTTTTTAGTACTTTCATTACTCCAACAAAATAATAAAAGTAATAGTAAAAATAAAAATAAAAAAGAACACCCAAAACATCCCATACTCCTTATACGCCCTATTATTTATTTATTTATTTATTTGCATTATTTTCACAAGGTTTTCATAATTACACAGTCACACCATAAAAGTTATATAGTTATACAATCATCTTCAAGAATCAAGGCTACTGGATTGCAGTTCAACAGTTTCAGGTATTTCCTTCTAGCTATTCTAATACACTAAAAACTAAACAGGGATATCTATATGACACATAAGAATAACCTCCAGAATGACTTCTTGACTCTTTTTGAAATCTCTCAGTCACTGAAACTTTCTTTTGTTTCATTTCTCTTCCCCTTTTTGGTCAAGAAGACTTTCTCAATCCCACGATGCCAGGGCCAGGCTCATCCCCAGGAGACATGTCCCACATTGCCAGAGAGATTTATAACCCTGAGAACCGTGTCCCTCTGTAGCCCTTTTTAAATAATCAATGTACAAATCCAAGATTAAAAAAATAATTTCAGAGGGTTGTGTTATCAGGATAGCACCTATTGGAAATGATTATTCCATGCATCAAAATAAGCAGGATAATCATAATAATTTTATTATTTTACGTTATTGTTATATGAACTACAGTAAGCCTAGAATGATTATATAAATTACACTGATAAAAAGGAAAAATGCACTCTTTTAGGATTATTATTCTAAAACCAAAATGTATTTATTGTTTCTTAGTGATACATTCAGAGTACCTAATTTAATTTTTAAAAATTCCATTAGTTAAAGATGAGTATGCTCGCAGAATTTTAGCATGAATGATACTAAAATGTATTTTCTAGGGCCCTAAGAGAATTACACAGAGGTAATACCCCTGCTGGATTTAAAACTCAAGAAAGTTGTTCTCACTTATCAAGAACCAATACACAATAATTACTGTAATCATACTGCATTCCTTTATAAATTAACCCTTCACTCCATGGGAAGCTAAGGAAAATTAAGATGCTTTGACTTCCAGAGAATTACATGTATTTTTATATTTCCAATTCATTACAAAAATAATTGTGGACTCTAATTTTGTTTAACTAGTGTGCTGCTTATAATTGCAAAATAGCTGTTAAACAATTGCAGCAAAAGCTTGGCTTTGTAAGACATTAATAACTGTTCAACCTCCAGTAAGACACTTAATGTGGAAGGACGTGAGAGATTTATAATTAAAACAATCTTCTCAATGAACTGTTTGCTCAGAAAACAAACAGCTCTCCTTTACCGTGGCACTAGTAATTGACAATTAATTGACAGCCTTGTTGACAGTGCATTTGGCTATGCTTTACTACTTAATAAATAAAGGATTTACATTCATTATGTTATCACAGGACATGCGATATTATTAGCTGTAACTCACTAACAAAATACGATATATGATTGAAAACTCTATTCTTCTTAGTGTTATTAGAGAGAGTTTGTTCAGTGCAGTGGAAATTTGTAGTATTTCCAGTCATGATTATTCTCTCTTTATACTTCCATACATGGTTTCAGACTAACAAACATGGAAATTTGAAGTCTACAGAAGAAGAGAGATTTAATGGTTAAATGTAGAATAGCTCTGGGAATTTTTTTCTGAGACAATTCTAATCAAATAAAATTAGACTAATCATCACAAGTAAAAGTGGTCTAAAGTGCAAATTATATTAAATGCAAATATGGTGGATTTCAAAGCACCAGTTTTTATCTTCAGATATAGAGCAGTGTTTCATGCTTTCTGATATTCAGGCACATAAATGTTTTCAGTGCGCTAGTCTTCCATGAGATACCATCACTGGGGCCAGTGCTTGGAGAACTATGAAATAGGCAGATTGGACTTTTGTGGTCCCTTTTAGCACCATTTCTGCACTTTCCTTCCCAGTCAGCCTCCCCATACACCTATCTACTGTGGGGAAATGAATTCTGTGTTTGAGGAAAAACATGAAAGTAAGGCCTGATTCTGTCCCTCAGTGTCCTGGCCAGTGTAAGTTAGATATAACTCTCTAAATCTCACTTCTTCTATCTGTAGAATAGGTAAACTAATAATGTCTTTTCAGACTAGGCCATAGGATTTTCCTGAAAACACAGAGAAATTTTATGTGAAGATATTATGTATATATTAGCTATTGTTGTTTCCAAAACTGGTTTTCAGTTCTCATTAAAGCAAATAATATGGTCAGTCATTCCCAATAAATCATTTCCCATAAAGTCATTGTAGTCATTTCCCATTAATATTTGCATTTAATTTTTGATCAAAGGCTGAAAACAAAGCTTTAATTGGTGTTATTATAGGCAATGCAATACAGTGGAATGATCAATGACTTGGAATCCGACAAATTGGTTTGAAAGTTGGCTCTGCTTTTAACATTTGTGTCTTCAAATGAGTTACTAGACCCCCTAAGCCTCAGCTTTCTAACCAGCCAAATGGGACACAATTCCTACATTGCAGAGATGATGAAAGTATTAAATAAAACAGTGTAAGATTGTTGGCATATCGTAGGTTCTCAGTAACAGCTACTGATTACTCAGGACTTTGGTGTATTCTCTTTTTTTCTCTGACATTACACATAGTAGGCTGTCAACCACTGCAGCCCTTTCTGTACCACTGATGAAAACAAGGAAATAATCATTGCATTTTGTTTTCTTACATAAAAGACTGGCCCTTGTACATACATGCATATATTCCATGATTTTTTTCTACATTGTTTCCCTAACTTATCATTTATAAATAAAACAAACATATTGTCTACTATATGTCCATACCCAAGTATGGCCCCATGCCCTTGTTTAGAGAATAAAAGCCGAGTAACGGATCCAATGCTCTACCTAAGTTTTTTGGGGTATTCTAGTGAAATAAAACATTTCTGCCCTATCCAAATTCATCCATTCCTCCTCTGGGTAAACTCTTTTTTTGTGTGATGTGGCACTGATCTCAACTCTTTGGGCAGGAGCATATTAAAGAATTCTTAGCAGTTATGCTGATGGTCATTATTGACCCTGGTAGCCACTCTGACCCTGTTTTCCTGGTCTTGTGAGGGTAATTTATTCCTGAAAGCACATTATACAGAATATTTTGAAAAGCCAAAAATATAATCAACAGTTATTTCAATAGGATTTTTTATGCTTTCCTGAGTCCAAAGTGACACTAATTTATGCTTAGATATCAGCTCCCATTAAAATAGACAAAATTAATAGGCAACATTAGCTATCATAACACAACCTAATAAATCATTTTACCTTCAATAATTACTTTATAACATAACTGTTTACCTGCTATCATTAAATTCTTTTGTAGCTATGTTGAAGACTACACTTGCAAACAGCATATATATGATAGTCAATATTTATGCATTTCTACCTTTAACTCATAAACAAAAACAACAAAACAAGAGTAATAAAGACTAAAAAAAATTGAAAACAATGAAATTGATATCACCAGGGGAGTCTCACACCTTGGAAGCCTTTAACAATCTGAACCAGGCTATTAGATTGTTTTCCATAGTTGTGCTATGTTTGAAAATACTGCAGTACAAGCCTGTATTTTAATCATCTGGTGCATTGCTGACTATGTCCTAAGGCAGATTTCTTGATTTTGGTTTCATAGAAGAAAGTTTTGAACTTTTATAAGGCTTTAAGATACAAATTTACAATTGGCCTAACAGAAATATCTTCTACGTTTAAACTCTTTATGGCATAATGTAACACTGCCCATCTTAACAGACCCTTGGCCTACCCAAGTACTATTTTTCAAATATTTACCAATTTGCTAAATAAAAATAGAATGTGTTTAAAGTTTTCAGGGCTTTTTTTTGTTTTTTTTTTTTGTTTTTTTTACTGGAAAGGTTGATCATTTCCCACATGCACATTTCTGTGTGTGTGTACGTATTTTGGACGGGAATGCTTGAGTAGTTTGCCTATTTTGTGGTGTGCCAGTTGGGGTGAACTATGTCCCCTAAAATGTCATTAGCTTGATGCAATCTTGTGGGGGTAGGTTTATTAGTGTTGATTAGATTGGAATTCTTTGATTGTTTCCATGGAGATATGACTCACCCACCTGTGGGTGATGACTTTGGATAATTTCCATGGAGGTGTTACCCTACCCATGCAGGGTGAGTCTGAATTAAATCACTGGAGCCATATAAATGAACTGACCGACAGAAGGATCTCAGAGCAACTGAGAGTGACATTTTGGAGGAGCTGCAGCTTACAGAGATATTTTGAAGAATGCAACCCAGGGGCAAGCAGATGCCTAGAGAGGAATGTCAAAGGAGAAAGTCATTTGAAACCAGAACTCCAGAGCAGAGCCAGCCATATGACTTCCCAGCTAACAGAGGTTTTCCAGACACCATTGGCCATCCTCCAGTAAAGGTGCCCGATTGTTGATGCCCTTACCTTGGACACTTTATGGCCTTAAGACTGTAACTTTTATAAACCCCCTTTATAAAAGCCAATCCATTTCTGGTGTTTTGCATAACGGGCAGGATTAGCAAACTGGAGTACATGGCCTTCACCTTAATTGTTTTTATTTTTTTTATGTCCCTTATATTTTTCCTCATACAGTTTTCAGACCTCAAAGGTCTTAGGTCTGCATGGAGTCAAATCTTTGCCATGAAATGTTGTCGAGGAAGGCTGTTCTGGCATACGGCGAGGCTGACACCAGAAGTTGCCCTCAGCCCAGTCACTCTAGAGCAGAGTATATGTTCTGGGCTCTTTCCTGGAGTCCCAATTTAGTGCACTGAGGGTAGGTCTCACTGACCTTCTAGTCCAAGAACTAGGGGAGCCTAAGAAGGGATATGGCCAAGGGTAGAGTCAGTCTTTAACAGCAGCATTGCATCAGCAAGCTTTGTAAGTGGTGAATTGCTGGAGCTAAATGTCTTCCTCCATTTGGTATGTGGAAAAAGAACTGAACTTTTTAAGTGAATAAACCCCATGGTCCTTGGACCATTTGAGGTGGAGGCGGGGTCCTCAATAGAAAGGCATTTGACTTATTTTTGACTAATGCAATATTTAAGTGTTTAAACATTTAACTGGGGAAAAAAAGAAAGGCTATATCTTTACATTGAATTTATTACAGCAGGTTATGTAATTAAAAGTATATATAGGAAGTTATTGACTTCAGTCATTAGAAAATATTATACCTTTATTGATTAAAGCAGTTTTGTTCCTTTTAATGCTCTATGATTGAATTCCAATTTACCTTAGATAAATATTGCCAATCTGCTCTGTTCTACAGATGTTCTAGTTCAATTTTTCAATTCCTTTAAATTTTTTTCTGTTTTTGTTTTATTCATTTTTCCAGACAGTAGAAATCTAACTCAAATTTACAGTCTTGTATTTAATGAGTAAGTTTAAAACTTTATGTTTATCCTCATGATTGCGAAGTTTACTTTTATAGCTGTCATTACTTTTTTGCTTTCTGCTTTTCATATTTGCTTACTGTTTCCTTTTATCTTAGGTAATACTCCGTCTTTTACCTTTTAGAGTGATTTGGAAGGAAACAATATGACTTTATTATGTTTTGTTAAACTCATTCTTTAATCTATATTTGTAAAATTTTCATATTCATGGAAAAACAGAATATATGGAATATCTCCCATTAGTCACTGATTTAGCAAAATTTTACTTTTCCCAATTTTTGGCTCTCCCATTACCTCCTATACATTTCTAATATTACCTGGATTTTTTACCTTTATTATTGTTCTCAAATCATTAAAATGTTAACAGTTTGTTTTTCATGTTTTAAAAAATTTCTTTTTTATTTTAAAACTACTTAAAATAGTTATTTGTATTATGAAAATGTTACACATTTTAATTCTAAATATGAGATCTATAATAATATTTTTCCCAGTATTGAATTCTTATTTCTATTTTTTCTCTCAGTAGATAATATTATACAATTTTTAATAATAGCCTTTATTTTTACAATAATTTTAAATATACAGAAAAATTGAGAGAAGAGCAAAGTATTCCCACATAACCCTTACGCAGTTTCCCCCATTTTTAGCATGTTACATTAGTATGGTACATTTGTTATACTTAATGAACCAATACTGACACATCATTATTAACTAAAGTCTATACTTCATTCAAATTTCCTTAGTTTTACCTAAGATCTTCTCCTGTTTGTGGGATCTATCCAGGATAACACACTCCTTTTGGGAGTCATATCTCCTTAGGCTCCTCTTGGTTGGGACAGTTTCTCAGAGTTTCCTTGTTTTTTATGAACTTGACAATTTTGAGGAGTATTTGCCAACTGTTTTGTAAGATATCCGCCTCTACTGAAGTTTGTATGATGTTTTTCTCATGACTAAACAGGACTTAAGGGCTTTTAGGAGGAAGACCACAGAAGTAAATTGCCATTTTCATCACATTATACCAATGGTGCATATTATCAACATGATTTATCATTGGTGAGGTTGACCATGATCATCTGGTTGAGGTAGTGTTTGTCAACTTTTTCCACTCATTTAGTTATTTATTCAATAATTTATTTACATCAGTATGAACTCATGGGCATTTATACTTTGGGTTACAATCCAGTGCAGCTTTATTTATTTTGCTGCTTAATTATTCTGGCTTTGGTAATTGGGAGATCATGCAGTTGGCTTTTGTGTCCCTTTGCCATAACTCCCATCAATGTAGGCTTGTTGTTGTTATTGTTTGAAGAATACTTCCTTACTTTCTGGTGGTACAAGATGTTCTACCTTCATCTTGTGTATTTCCTGCCCTAGGCCTATAATCAACCATTTTCCCCAGGATCCTTTTATTGGAGAATGGTATTAGAAACCAAGATCTGGGAACTAGGTGTGTCCATTGCTACTGGGCCCTCTCAGCTTACAGAGCAAGGAAACATGTGCATATATACTAACCAGTGAAGATATACATATTTCTATAAATATTCTAATATGTAGCCATCTCTATCTTTCTTAAGCTAAACATGAATTCCTATGGATGTCTCCATACTGATTAAACTAAACATACTCCATACTGATGGATCTGTACTAATCGATTACCACTCAGATCATTATAGCCTGTTCCCTTTGCTTACCTGTAAGCTCCCTCTCCAACACTTAGGAATCTGGCTCCCACTATTAACTACCTATTAGTTTTGTTGTTGACTTTCAGTATACGTATATAGCAGTAGCAGGAAACAACTTTATCAACTAGAATAGAATGCTTATGTGAAATTCCTTTTACCTTTAGTTTTACAGACTCCACTCATTTACAAAGTTAAGTCAGCATCCCTTCCCCCGCTCCCTCACCGCATCCCCTTCGGTAAGGTTGTTCCATACAATTGTAACACAGTTAGATTATCTTGTGATAGTACGCATTCCTTATGGGGATCCCCAGACATCCTAGATTATTATTTTTTTTTTTTGATTTTTTTGATTTTGAAATAAATTCAAAGTTAAATGAACAGTTGCAAAAACAATACTAGCCCCATTACACAGAATTCCATCATACCCTGACAGCCCTCCCCTGATAGCTCAATCCACCAACTTTAACATGCTGTCACATTGCTATTTCTTTCCCTCCCTATCTATCATCCATCATCTATTGCTCTGTCTTCTGAACATATGAGAGTTAGCTGCACACATCCTTGAGCATACACTGTAATTCACGTATACACTTCCCATGAACAAGAACATTCTTTTATGCAATCCCATTAAGCGCAGCTAAGAAGTACAATAGATTCAACAATGATACAAAGCTTACATTTTATATTTCCTTTTCCTTATGTCTCAACTGTGTCCCTTTGAGCCACCTGTCCTCTATCCTCCAGTCCCATCCAAATTCATCTTTAGCATTCAATTGTCATCTAGTTAGACTTTTTTTTTTTTTTTCATTTGTGGAAACATATATACAGCCTAAATCTTCCCATTCCAACCCCTCCCTAGCCTTTCATTAGTGGGATTAATCATGCTTAGAATGTTGTAATGCTCTTTCCCACCATCCATAACTAGAAATTTCCCTTCACCTCAAACAGTAACCCTACACTCATTTCTTAACTCCCCATTGCCCCTTCCCCCATTTCTCTTAACCCAAACTCTACTTTTCATCTCTATGGTTATATTCTCTGATAATTTCTTTGTGTTTACTGTGGGGCTTAAAATTAACCTCTTAAATCCCTATCAATCTTGTTTTTCTTTGATACCACCTTCACTTCAGTAGGACACATAAACTATGTTCCTATACTCCTTCATTCCCCCACCTTTATATAGTTGTCTAAAATTACACATTTTACATTGAGTTCAAAACCACTGATTTGTCCTTAGAGTTTGTGTATTTTATATCATGGAGGAAGTAACTAGTGGAATTACAGTTCAAAAATTATTGACCTCTATTGGTATTCCATTGTGGTTGGAGAATGTGCTTTGAGTATATTGAATTTTTGTTTTTTTTTAAATTTCTTGAGGCTTGTTTTATGTCCAAGCTTATGGTCCCTTCTGGAGAAAGATCTGTGATCACTAGAGAAAAATGAGTGTCCTGGTGATTTGGGATGTAAGGTACTATATATGTCTGTTGAAATTCTCTATATCTCTTTCTCCTTTCCCTGTCTCTCTGCCAGCAGGGCTCCCCTCAGAATCTGAAGTAGGGCAGGTCTTTCATCGGCAAAGTCTCTCAGCATTTGTTTGTCTGTGAAAAATTTAAGCTCTCCCTCAGATTTGAAGGAGAATTTTGCTGGATAAAGTATTCTTGGGTGGAAGTTTTTCTCTCTCAGAATTTTAAATATGTCATGCCACTGCCTTCTCACCTCCATGGTGGCCACTGAGTAGTCACTACTTAGTCTTATGTTGTTTCCTTTGTATGTGGTGAATTGCTTTTCTCTTGCTGCTTTCAGAACTTGCTCCTTCTCTTCAGTATTTGACAGTCTGATTAGAATATGTCTTGGAGTGGGTTTATTTGGATTTATTCTATTTGGAGTTCGCTGGGCATTTATGCTTTGTGTATTTATATTGTGGAGAATGTTGGGGAAGTTTTCCCCAACAATTTCTTTGAATACTCTTTCTAGACCTTTATCCCTCTCTTCCCCTTCTGGGACACCAATGAGTCTTAAGTTTGGATGTTTTATTTTATCTATCTTATCCCTGAAATTGTTTCGATTTTTTTGATTTTTTTCTCCATTCTTTCTTTTGTTCTTTCATTTTCTGTTCTGTGGGCTTCTAGGACACTGAGATGTTGTTCAGCTTCCTCTAGTCTTGTATTGTGAATATCCAGTGTCTTTTTAATTTGGCCAACAGTTTCTTTTATTTCCATAAGATCTTCTATTTTTTTATTTAGTCTTGCAGTGTCTTCTTTATGCTCTTCTAGGGTCTTCCTTATGTCATTTATATCCTGGGCCATGGTCTTCTTGATGTCCTTTAAATTCTTTGCCATGTTTTCGTTCCTCAATTGTAGTTCTTTGATTAATTTTACCAGGTACTGTGTCTCTTATGATAACTTGATTTGTGTGTTTGGAGTTGGATTCTCCATATCGTCTGGTTTATCATATGCATTGAGATTGTCTGTTGTTTTTGGCCTCTTGGCATTTGCTTTGCTTGATAGGGTTCTTTCAAGTTGTAAAGAAAAAGGGATATCGATCTAATTTTTCAGGAACACAGTTTGGTGACATAAACTTTCTCTAACTAACCAGCAGATGGTGTCTGTGGGTCACCTATATCCCTCAAGTCAGTTCTCAACCTTGTTTCCACGTTGTGTGGGGAAATGATTCTTGTGGGTTCAGTTGGAGAACTCAGTTTGGGTGTATTCCTGGAGCTGTCTGCCCTGAATGTGGGGTGTGTGTATGGCTAGCCAGGGAGGAAGGGCAGTTCTAATGTTCAAATCCCCCAGGATCCCGGAGATTCAAGGCCATCGCAAGAGTCTAAGCCTTCGTTTCAGTTCAGCCTCAGACCTTCTCTCTCGCTGATCCATAAACCACCGGACTTGGTGTAGTGATCCTGGATTCTCCAAGCAGATCCCCCCTCCCAGCCGCACTCCTCCAGGAGCTCAGCCGAGGGAATTCCATGCTACATCACCAGTGTGCTCTGTCCCACAAGGGAAGCCCCAGGCTGCCGGGCCGTGAGGCGGCACACTCCCCGCCCGAAGCAAAAATGGCCAAACAGGGCGCCTCAGCCCCCTCCTCCTCACACAGTTCCTCCTTCCCAGCTCCGGGACAACTGGCGGGGCTCGGGGCTGTGGGCACAGCCCCGGGCAGGAGTTTATCCAGCCCTTCGGGGGGCCAGCTGCGAGCCGCGGGGTTTCTTTCTGCTTCCGGCTCTCCCTCCATTCTCCCGAACCCAAGGGTATCTGCTGCAGGCTATCTTCCCAGCCAGATACCAAGAGGCCGGCCCAGCCCCGTCTTGCTGTGTTTTACTGTGTGGTTCCCACAATTGCTGCTGGAGCCGCTCCTTTTTTTTTTTTTTTTTTTTTTTTTAAAGAGCCAGCTCGTCTCCAAATGCTGAACCCTGGCTTCCCCAGGCCACTGTGTGGCTGCGGGTCTTCCAGCCAGCTTACTCACTCGTTTCAGAATGCCGACTCCTGGATTCACCAAGTATACGGCCCCTCTGGAGCTAGGAGCCCTTGTCTAGCTGGCGTATCGCTGTAACCGGTATTCTAGGTCACTTTCTGGTTTTTAGCTAGTGTTTTTCATGGAGGTGTTTTTTTTTTTGCCCTGTCTCAGCTAGCCGCCATCTTAGTTTCTCCCTAGATTATTATTTAAAAATTTTTTTCCTACTTAAATTTTATGAGTTTTATGAGTTTAAGTCTATGAGTTTTAACAAATGCATAATGCCTTTTGTCCACCATGACAGTATCACTCAGATTAGTTTCACTGCCCTAAAAGTCCCCTGTGCTTCACCCTTAACCTTTCCTCCCTTCCCCGTCCCCCTGGAAACCACTGATCTTTTTAGTATCTCTATATTTTTGCCTTTTCCTGAATATCATATACTTGTAATCATATACAAGTCAACCTTCTCAGACAGGCTTCCTTCACTTTCGCAACATGTATAAAAGGTTCATCCCTGTCTTTTCTGGCTTGATAGATCATTTCTTTTTATCACTGAATAATATTCCATTGTTACGGATGCACCACAGTTCCACAGCTTGTTTATCTTAGATTATAATTTTCAGGTAATTTGTTGAATAAAAGATGGTAAATGGTAGGTATATTCTCTGAGTGCTCATCTGAATATATCTTTCTGTTGCCTTTCAAAGATTAAAAACTTGAATGGGTACAGGATTTTAATGAACCCAGACTTTTGCTCTCAAATGTGTACAATATTAAAAATAATATTTAGTGAGTGTAAGTCATCAATTCTTGGATGTGCATTTTTTTGTATTTTAATATCTCTGAAATTGCGATGGAATTTATAATTAATAGCCTCATAGAACACTTTGGGCTGGCACAATTATGACAGTTTGCTTATGCATATTCTTTATTTTTCATATTTTTATTTTTATAGCTTTTTGTTTTTCAGCACTTCAGTTAAGGGTATGCATTGATGTTTGTACATATATTGAGTTTAAATTTGATGTCAAAGGTCTTCAAAAGTATTACATGTTGATTCAGCATTGAAATATAAAGTTACCGTACTTAATTAGAGTAATAGAGCAGAGCAGAGGTGCATACATCTGATGTTTGTGCAGAAATATTCATCACTGTCAGAATGACTATAATTCTTTTTTTTGAAAGTTAAAAACAAAAGTGCTTTATGTTATAATAAAAAAGAACAATACCCTACAGAAGATGAACTGAGCTCTATTAATTATTTATTTATTACAAATATACATGCACAAATATTGCCTATCACACTTAGAGGAATGCAACTGAAAGCAGGAATAACTGCCAAAAGTATTGGTGTAGCTGAAATTAATTTCAAAGTAAATGAGAGGCTTGTGTGATGGATTGTCACTCAGGATTATCATTAAGACATTATGTCACAGTTTAATTGGCAGTCTTTTTCTTCCTTACTTAATAGTACAGAAAATAATAGTGTGTCTTACAATCCTTGAAATCTTATATTCAATAAAATATGGTGTTTATGAGGTACTGTGCTATGTGGTCCTTGTACTGAATATCATTTAAGCTTTGTTACCAGTTTGTATTATTGTTTTAATTTAAAGATGAGGTCACTTAGAATATGCAGCTTGCCCAAGGTCATAAAGCAAATAATTAGTAGAACCTGGACATGACCTTAGACTTTGAGAGCAGAGGCCTTTCCTTTATACCCCAATATACTACTTCATTCGTTTCTTACATTTAGTGTTACTGAAAAGCTTGAAGTCAGCCTGCTCTTTCACTTATTAACAGACATTTGCATTATTTCTAAACCCTGCCTACCACCTCACCCTCTTTCCCACTTAGATGCCCATTAAAATGATACTTAGTGTTTTAAAACAATGGAGGTGGGCAAGGACACATGAGATCACAGGAAATTTAGTGCACTGAATTAGAATTTGAAAGGTTTTTATTTTTTTGGTAGATATATGGAGAAAAAGCATACTAGAGATATCAATGAGAGTCAAATTCAAAACTCCCCACTGAGAAGTAATAACAATCCTATATTGCACAGCACTATTATTGAAAATCAGCAACATTTGAAAGCAGCTATCCTGGAAGATGCTGGACATGTGTGGTGAGTATTTTAAGCAGAGAAGTGTGGGGTAGCAAGGGCTTGATTCCAATATACCATGTGGTAGAAGCAACATAAAACTTGAGGATATTGCAGAAAATCACATCAGTAATATAGGGAAAATTTAGAAACACTCAGAACACACATAGGAAAGGGACAAAATTATTGTAACAATAAAAGAACTAAGTAATACTTGGAAGAGAGAATAGAATGCTCAATATCCTGCAAGGCTATAATTCTGAAGAAAAAGAAACAATTCCAAAACATACTGAAAATAAAAACTATCCAGAGGAGAAAAGTGATATGAATCATTTAGTTGAAAGCATTTATTAATATGGACAAAATTAATTAGTAGTTTCTAACACCTAGATATATAACTTGGTAGGATGTATTATAAGTACTTAAAATTATCCCATAAGCATCATGACAGAAAATAATGTTATTTATAAAAAAGAGAAAACTATGGCTTTCTTAGCCTTCCACTTAATACAAGTTTAAACATGCACCACTGGCTAATTTTCTTCACTGACTGGTTTTGTTCAAGACTATGTTTCCAAGGATGTTTGTATAGTAAGCAGCCTTGGAAGACAGAAATAGAGTCTCCCTTTGGAGCAAAGGGCAGGTATGCACACTGTTCATCATGAAAGATCTCTGCTCCCTAAAGTCAGGGTTCCTCTCCTCTAACACAAATCATTGCATGTGCAGGAGTGACTTAGCCCTCTTGTGTTGGCCCTTGAGAATTGAGGCTCTGAAAACTAGCAAAAGAAAAGGCTGCTTCACTGACTACTGTTATCACTGTGAGTAATAGAGCCCTTTCTCTCTGACCCATGAGCCTTGTGTCTTCTGCCCGCACCCATGAAACTATGCCAGGTTAATTTATTAGTTTTCAAGAGGGATAAGTCTCAGAACCTTTACTATTTTTGACAAAACAAACTTAAAATTTTTGAATAAAGACAAAAGAAAGATTTATTTTTATATAATTCAGGACACATATCACTTATTTTCTCTTCCCAGCAATGTTTCTTGAAAATATTAGCACTGAATTAAAGTCTGAAAAAACAAGAAAAAATTCATGTATTTGGAAATCATGTAAAAATGACTAATAATGAGCTTTAAGACAATTAAGTATAAAAGTAATTAAAAGGAATATTTAGATATATGGTAAAAAAGAAAAGTAATTATTATAAGAATAACTGTAATATTTTAAAAGTTTACTCAATAATAAAATCTTAGGACCAAAACCCTCATGAATACAAGCAGAAACTTGAAGGTGAATAAAGGAGGGAACAAAAAGATGTGTAACTGTGGAAATATCCTCATTTTTAAAGAGGACTGTGAAATGAAACTGTTTTCTATGCATTCTTAACATTTGACATAGTCTATAAAAACTTAAAGGATATGAATAAGGAATTGACAAAAGTGGAAATTTGAATGACCAAGAAATATTTGGTTCATAGCTCAACTTCCTAGTAATAAGATAAATGCAAATAAAAAATTTTAAATAAAAAAAACATATTGTAAAAATTTGTCAAAATATTGACAATATCCAGTAGTGTATAAATGTGGTGAATGGGCATTTTCAGTCAATGTTAATAGAAGTGTGAATTAGTAGAACTCATTTTAGGGCTAACTCAGTATTCTCCCCAAATCTCCAAATTCATATATTGACCCAGCAATTATACCTCTAAAATTATACCCCAAATACCTATACATGTACATGCACGTTGAGTAATAAATAAATACGGAGATATTGATTCACCTAAACTGTTCTTTTTTTTTTTTTATCATCATTTTATTGAGATATATTCACATACCACGCAGTCATAGAAAACAAATTGTACTTTCGATTGTTTACAGTACCATTACATAGTTGTACATTCATCACCTAAATCAATCCCTGACACCTTCATTAGCACACACACAAAAATAACAAGAATAATAATTAGAGTGAAAAAGGGCAATTGAAGTAAAAAAGAACACTGGGTACCTTTGTCTGTTTGTTTCCTTCCCCTACTTTTCTACACATCCATCCATAAACTAGACAAAGTGGAGTTTGGTCCTTATGGCTTTCCCAATCCCATTGTCACCCCTCATAAGCTACATTTTTATACAACTGTCTTCGAGATTCATGGGTTCTGGGTTGTAGTTTGATAGTTTCAGGTATCCACCACCAGCTACCTCAATTCTTTAGAACCTAAAAAGGGTTGTCTAAAGTGTGTGTAAGAGTGCCCACCAGAGTGATCTCTCGGCTCGTTTAGGAATCTCTCTGCCACTGAAGCTTATTTCATTTCCTTTCACATCCCCCTTTTGGTCAAGAGGATGTTCTCCGTCCCACGATGCCGGGTCTACATTCCTCCCCGGGAGTCATATTCCACGTTGCCAGGGAGATTCACTCCCCTGGGTGTCTGATCCCACGTAGGGGGGAGGGCAGTGATTTCACCTTTCAAGTTGGCTTAGCCAGAGAGAGAGGGCCGCATCTGAGCAACAAAGAGGCATTCAGGAGGAGACTCTTAGGCACAAATATAGGGAGGCCTAGCCTCTCCTTTGCAGCAACCGTCTTCCCAAGGGTAAAACTTATGGTAGAGGGCTCAACTCATCAAACCACCAGTCCCCTATGTCTGTGGTCATGTTAGCAACCATGGAGGTGGGGTAGGCCAATACCCCTGCATTCTCCACAGGCTCCTCAAGGGGGCACTACATCTTTTTTTTTTTCCTTGTTTATCTTTTTCTTTTTTTTTTTTTTATTTTCCCTTCTTTTTTAAATCAACTGTATGAAAAAAAAAAGTTAAAAAGAAAACAAACATACAATAAAAGAACATTTCAAAGAGACCATAACAAGGGGGTAAGAAAAAGACAACTAACCTAAGATAACTGCTTAACTTCCAACATGTTCCTACTTTACTGCAAGAAAGTTACATAATATAGCAGCATTTCTGTGAACTTGTTCCTACTATATCCATCAGAAATTAACAGACCATAGTCATTTCTGGGCATCCCCAGAACGTTAAATAGCTTATCTGTTCTTCTTGGATTATTGTTCCCCCTTCCTTAATTGCTCTCTACTGCTAGTTCCCCTACATTCTACATTATAAACCATTTGTTTTACATTTTTCAAAGTTCACAACAGTGGTAGCATGTAATATTTCTCTTTTTGTGCCTGGCTTATTTCGCTCAGCATTATGTCTTCAAGGTTCATCCATGTTGTCATATGTTTCACCAGATCGTTCCTTCTTACTGCCGCGTAGTATTCCATTGTGTGTATATACCACATTTTATTTATCCACTCATCTGTTGAAGGACATTTGGGTTGTTTCCATCTCTTGGCAATTGTGAATAATGCTGCTATGAACATTGGCGTGCAGATATCTGTTCGTGTCACTGCTTTCCGATCTTCCGGGTATATACCGAGAAGTGCAATCGCTGGATCGAATGGTAGCTCTATATCTAGTTTTCTAAGGAACTGCCAGACTGAATTCCAGAGTGGCTGAACCATTATACAGTCCCACCAACAATGAATAAGAGTTCCAATTTCTCCACATCCCCTCCAGCATTTGTAGTTTCCTGTTTGTTTAATGGCAGCCATTCTAACCGGTGTTAGATGGTATCTCATTGTGGTCTTAATTTGCATCTCTCTAATAGCTAGTGAAGCTGAACATTTTTTCATGTGTTTCTTGGCCATTTGTATTTCCTCTTCAGAGAACTGTCTTTTCATATCTTTTGCCCATTTTATAATTGGGCTGTCTGTACTATTGTCATTGAGTTGTAGGATTTCTTTGTATATGCAAGATATCAGTCTTTTGTCAGATACATGGTTTCCAAAAATTTTTTCCCATTGAGTTGGCTGCCTCTTTACCTTTTTGAGAAATTCCTTTGAGGTGCAGAAACTTCTAAGCTTGAGGAGTTCCCATTTATCTATTTTCTCTTTTGTTGCTTGTGCTTTGGGTGTAAAGTCTAGGAAGTGGCCGCCTAATACAAGATCTTGAAGATGTTTTCCTACATTATCTTCTAGGAGTTTTATGGTACTTTCTTTTATATTGAGATCTTTGGTCCATTTTGAGTTAATTTTTGTGTAGGGGGTGAGGTAGGGGTCCTCTTTCATTCTTTTGGATATGGATATGCAACTCTCCCAGCCCCATTTGTTGAAAAGACCATTATGGCTCAGTTCAGTGACTTTGGGGGCCTTATCAAAGATCAGTCGGCCATAGATCTGAGGGTCTACCTCTGAATTCTCAATTCAATTCCATTGATCTATATGTCTGTCTTTGTGCCAGTACCATGCTGTTTTGGCAACTGTGGCTTTATAATAAGCTTCAAAGTCAGGGAGTGTAAGTCCTCCCACTTCGTTTTTCTTTTTTAGAGTGTCTTTAGCAATTCGAGGCATCTTCCCTTTCCAAATAAATTTGATAACTAGCTTTTCCAAGTCTGCAAAGTAGGTTGTTGGAATTTTGATTGGGATTGCATTGAATCTGTAGATGAGTTTGGGTAGAATTGACATCTTAATGACATTTAGCCTTCCTATCCATGAACATGGAATATTTTTCCATCTTTTAAGGTCCCCTTCTATTTCTTTTAGTAGAGTTATGTAGTTTTCTTTGTATAGGTCTTTTACATCTTTGGTTAAGTTTATTCCTAGGTACTTGATTTTTTTAGTTGCTATTGAAAATGGTATCTTTTTCTTGAGTGTCTCTTCAGTTTGTTCATTTCTAGCATATAGAAACATTACTGACTTATGTGCATTAATCTTGTATCCCGCTACTTTGCTAAATTTGTTTATTAGCTCTAGTAGCTGTATCGTTGATTTCTCAGGGTTTTCTAGATCTAAGATCATATCATCTGCAAACAATGACAGTTTTGCTTCTTCTTTTCCAATTTGGATGCCTTTTATTTCTTTGTCTTGCCGGATTGCCCTGGCTAGCACTTCCAGCACAATGTTGAATAACAGTGGTGACAGCGGGCATCCTTGTCTTGTTCCTGATCTTAGAGGGAAGGCTTTCAGTCTCTCACCATTGAGTACTATGCTGGCTGTGGGTTTTTCATATATGCTCTTTATCATGTTGAGGAAGTTTCCTTCAATTCCTACCTTTTGAAGTGTTTTTATCAAAAAGGGATGTTGGATTTTGTCAAATGCTTTTTCAGCATCTATTGAGATGATCAATTGATTTTTCCCTTTCGAGTTTTTAATGTGTTGTAATACATTGATTGTTTTTCTTATGTTGAACCATCCTTGCATGCCTGGAATGAACCCCACTTGGTCATGGTGTATGATTTTTTTAATGTGTCTTTGGATTCGATTTGCAAGTATTTTGTTGAGGATTTTTGCATCTATATTCATTAGGGAGATTGGCCGGTAGTTTTCCTTTTTTGTAGCATCTTTGCCTGGTTTTGGTATTAGATTGATGTTAGCTTCATAAAATGAGTTAGGTAGTGTTCCATTTTCTTCAATGTTTTGAAAGAGTTTGAGTAAGATTGGTGTCAGTTCTTTCTGGAAAGTTTGGTAGAATTCCCCTGTGAAGCCATCTGGCCCTGGGCATTTATTTGTGGGAAGATTTTTGATGACTGATTGGATCTCTTTGCTTGTGATGGGTTGGTTGAGGTCTTCTATTTCTTCTCTGGTCAGTCTCAGTTGTTCATATGTTTTCAGGAAATTGTCCATTTCTTCTACATTATCCAGTTTGTTGCCATACAGTTGTTCATAATATCCTCTTATAATTTTTTTAATTTCTTCAGGATCTGCAGTTATGTCACCTTTTTTCATTCATTATTTTGTTTATATGGGTCTTCTCTCTTTTTGATTTTGTCAGTGTAGCTAGGGGCTTGTCAATCTTGTTGATCTTCTCAAAGAACCAACTTTTGGTGATATTTATCCTCTCTATTGTTTTTTTGTTGTCTATGTCATTTATTTCTGCTTTAATCCTTGTTATTTCTTTTCTTGTACTTGGTTTAGGATTGGTTTGCTGTTCATTTTCTAGCTTCTTCAGTTGATCCATTAGTTCTTTGATTTTGGCTCTTTCTTCCTTTTTAATACATGCGTTTAGTGCTATAAATTTCCCCCTTAGCACTGCTTTTGCTGCATCCCATAGGTTTTGGTATGTTGTGTTCTCATTTTCATTCGTCTCTATATATTTAGCAATTTCTCTTGCTATTTCTTCTTTAACCCACTGATTGTTTAGGAGTGTGTTGTTTAACCTCCAGGTATTTGTGAATTTTCTAAGTCTCTGATGGTTATTGACTTCTAATTGTATTCCATTGTGGTCAGAGAATGTGCTTTGAATAATTTCAATCTTTTTAAATTTATTGAGGCTTGTTTTATGTCCCAGCATATGATCTATTCTGGAGAAAGTTCCATTAGCACTAGAAAAGTATGTGTATCCTGGTGATTTGGGATGTAATGTCCTGTATATGTCTGTTAAATCTAATTCATTTATCAGATTGTTTAGGTTTTCAATTTCCTTATTGGTCTTCTGTCTGGTTGATCTATCTATAGGAGAGAGTGATGTGTTGAAGTCTCCCACAATTATTGTGGAAACATCAATTGCTTCCTTTAGTTTTGCCAGTGTCTCTCTCATGTATTTTGTGGCACCTTGATTGGGTGCATAGACATTTACGATTGTTATTTCTTCTTGCTGAAGTGCCCCTTTTATTAGTATGTAGTGGCCTTCTTTGTCTCTCAAAACATCCCTGCATTGAAAGTCTATTTTATCTGAGATTAATATTGCTACACCTGCTTTCTTTTGGCTATAGCTTGCATGAAATATTTTTTTCCATCCTTTCACTTTCAGTTTCTTTGTGTCCCTGTGTCTAAGATGAGTCTCTTGTATGCAACATATTGATGGTTCATTTTTTTTGATCCATTCTGCGAATCTATATCTTTTAATTGGGGAGTTTAATCCATTTACATTCAGCGTTAAAACCGTGAAGGCATTTCTTGAATTGGCCATCTTATCCTTTGGTTTATGTTTGCCATATTTTTCCCTCTCTCTATTAATATCCTTTATTGTACCCATACCGAATCTCTTTAGTACTGAACCTTTCTCCAAGTCTCTCTGTCCTGTCTTTGTTTCTCTGTCTGTAGGACTCCTTTAGTATCTCCAGTAGGGCAGGTCTCTTGTTAGCAAATTCTCTCAGCATTTGTTTGTCTGTGAAAAATTTAAGCTCTCCCTCAAATTTGAAGGAGAGCTTTGCTTGATAAAGTATTCTTGGCTGGAAATTTTTCTCACTCAGAATTTTAAATATATCGTGCCACTGCCTTCTCGCCTCCATGGTGGCTGCTGAGTAGTCACTACTTAGTCTTATGCTGTTTCCTTTGTATGTGGTGAATTGCTTTTCTCTTGCTGCTTTCAGAACTTGCTCCTTCTCTTCTGTGTTTGACAGTGTGATCAGTATATGTCTCGGAGTGGGTTTATTTGGATTTATTCTATTTGGAGTTCGCTGAGCATTTATGATTTGTGTATTTATGTTGTTTAGAAGATTTGGGAAGTTTTCCCCAACAATTTCTTTGAATACTCTTCCTAGACCTTTACCCTTTTCTTCCCCTTCTGGGACACCAATGAGTCTTATATTTGGACATTTCATGTTATCTATCATATCCCTGAGGTCCGTTTCGATTTTTTTCAATTTTTTTCCCCATTCTTTCTTTTATGCTTTCATTTTCCATTCTGTCATCTTCCAGGTCACTGATTCGTTGTTCAACTTCCTCTAGTCTTGTACTATGAGTGTCCAGAATCTTTTTAATTTGGTCAACAGTTTCTTTAATTTCCATAAGATCATCCATTTTTTTATTTAGTCTTGCAATGTCTTCTTTATGCTCTTCTAGAGTCTTCTTGATTTCCTTCATATCCCGTACTATGGTCTCATTGTTCATCTTTAGTTCTTTGAGTAGCTGCTCTAGGTGCTGTGTCTCTTCTGGTCTTTTGATTTGGGTGCTTGGGCTTGGGTTATCCATATCGTCTGGTTTTTTCATATGCTTTATAATTTTCTGTTGTTTTTGGCCTCGTGGCATTTGCTGAACTTGATAGGGTTCTTTTAGGGTTTGTAGACCTATTGAAGTCCTTATCTCTAATTTATCAGATCTACAACTTCGTGGAGTACACTTTCTCTAACTAACCAGCAGGTGGCATCCACGAGCCACCTGTTCTCCACAAGCCAGTTCTCTCCTGCTTAGCCTTTTTGGTGAGTGGGGGAGTGAGACTTATGGGGCCCAATTGGTGTACCAAGCTTGCGTGTGTAGTTGGTGTTGCCTGCCCTGTATGTGGGGCGTGTTTCTGGGCAGTCGGGGAGGGGGGGTGGCCCTAACAATCAAATCTCCCTGATGATCCTAGAGTTTTAAAGCTGCTGCAATAGTCTAATCCTTCAGTTCAGTCCTGCCACAGTTTGTCTCTGCCACTGACCCACAAGTCTTTGGTATTGGCGTATGGCTCCTGAGACTTGCAAGTGGGCCCCTCTTCCAGGCTGTGCACCCCGGGTCCTCTGTTGAGGGATGACTGTGCTATGTCACAGGTGAGTGCCATCCCCCCAGGGCAGTTCTGGGCTGCTGGGCTGTGTAGGGAGGCTCCCAGTCTGCTCAAATGATGGCTGAATGGGGCTTTGTTAATTCACACTGCTCCACCTTCCCAACTCTGGGACAATCGGCTGAGGTTGCAGGGAAGGCTAATGTCCACGCCCAGTTTTGTGGTGTGTGCCTGTTATTTGAAGCACTTCCGTCACACTGGGTTGTCTCGGGCAGCTCTGGGCTATGGGGCTGGCGATGGGCAGGAGTGTTTCCTGTCCACCAGGATGGTGGCTGTGAGTGGACACCCCCCTTTTCTTGGGAAGTTGTGGTGTTTAGTGAATTTTCTCAGCCACTGGATTATTGCCTTTTGTCTCAGAGCTCTCTTAGTTCTGCTCTTGACTTGACATGCCCAAATTACAATTCTTTGAAGCTTTCTGTATTGGGCTTCTTAGAGTAATTGTTTTAGAAACAGAAAAAAGGATTAAAGAAAAAAAAATGGCCCTCCTCAGAGATCTAATGGGTTATTGAAATGCTAATAGACAAAGCAACCAGGGCCATTAAGGAAAGGTCCACAGGGCAGAGATATCAGCTTTTCTTTGGGATTTGCATATGCGCCTCAAGGCCTGAGCTCCGCCCTTCCCCTTTCTGTGTTCACCAGAACTCCAAAAATCCTCTGCTTTTATTTTGGAGTTTTTCGTGTTATTTTTTTTTTTCTATGCCTGTCTCCTCTCTGCTGGGCTGGCAGCTCTCAGATTCTCTGGTGTCTGGTCTCAGGCTATCTGTGGTTGGAATTTGGATCAGTAGAATGAGTTTCCGAGAAGGGCTACCACTGCAGTTCTCCCTTCTCCTTCCCGGAGCTGGCAGCCCCTCCTCCCACGGGACTGAGCCTGGCAGGGAGGGGCGCGGGTCCCCTGGCCGCAAAAACTTACAGATTTCGCTGATCTCAGCAGTTCGACATTTTCATGAGTGTTGTATGAAGTATGCCCAAAGACAGATTGCTCTGTGGTGTCCGGTCCACGCAGTTCCTGGCTTTTTACCTACTTTCCTGGAGGAGTAACTAAAACTTACAGCTCACCAGTCTGCCATCTTGCCCCGCCTCTCTCTAAACTGTTCTTCTTATCTTCCATTGTAATAAAACTGTAGCCAGGTGAATGGATGCCCAATTACTTTCCATTGCCCACCCTCCCTTATGTGGCTTTTACCAATAAAAAGTGAGCAGACGTGAAGCACGTTACTTCCAGGATAGAGCTCTTAAGATAATAGTCTTGCCTCCTCCATGCTATCTCCACCTAATCCATCCAGTTGAGATGATCCCAGATATGGAAGTGACCTAACCTCAATGATGCAGATGATGACACAGTCCTAGGGGATGAAGAATCTAAAGAATGACCTTGGGTTCTTAAATAACTATGTAGAGCACAAACACACATTTTGGACTGTTACATTAATTGATTATTGCAATTATATCTATATCTATGTTTATATATATAGATAGGAACTCTGTATACCAAATTGTATGTGAAAGTTAGAAAGAGTAGGGAGACGTTTTATTATAAATATATAATTTGAGAATGGGTGAATGCATTTGTATAAAATACCAGAAAAAATGTTCTTAGTGTTAGCAAAACAACAAAACAAAAACAACACACAACCAGCCATCCCAAGTCTAGAAACCATAAAGCTAAACACTACACTGGAATAATAGAATAAGCAAAGGGGCAGAGGGAAATATATCTTCTAAATCATTAGCAAAAATTAAAATCACAAATACTTTTATTTATGGCATAATAATGTCTAATAATACAAAAGTACTTCAGGGTGGAATAAAAAATAAAATAACTTCAAGAAAAAACTATAAAAATATTGATACTAACACACACACACTTCAAGCAAAGTTTGCATTATTACTATGTGGTGGTGTGCAATTCAAGGGAAAGCCATGGAAAAATTTTATATTAATGGAAATAAATCACAGAAACTTTGAAGTATGAACATCTAAACAAAAAATAACAGCACCAGAATACATAAATAATGTTAGAAACAGAAATAAATGACTGTAAAATTTATAACCTATCCTATATCAAGTAGAAAAAATAGCAATTTATATCAATCATTACATATCAAGTATAAAATAACAGTTTCACAATTAGTAAATTGTACATGTCTGTAAATACATGCATAAAAAATTGTGTACTATGCCAACAGAGAATAAACCTTGATTCCAAGCATCTGTGGAATATTTTTAATAATAATAGGCATTTAATCCAAAAAGACATCTTCAATAAGTTGCTAAAAGCTGTCATTATACACACTAGAGCCCTTGACCATAAAGCTAGAACAGAATATTAGAATAAAAATTAAATCCATACTGAGATCAGTAATTTGTATCACCTTCTTTCATCCTCCCCCCACCCCCACCCCCCTTTTTCTGGTTAGTTAGGCTAGGAATTTATCAATTTTATTGATCTTCTCAAAGAACCAGCTTTGGTTTCGTTGTTTTCATAATTGCCTTCCTTTTTTCACTTTCATTGATTTCTGTTCTAATTGGTATTATTTTTTCTGCTTGCTTTAGATTTAAATCGCTCTTCTTCATCTTACTTTCTGAGGGTGGAAGCTTAAGTTATTGACTTTAGATCTTTTATTTTTTATAATATATGATTTTAATGCTATAAATTCCCCAATAAGCACAATTTTGTTGCATCCCACAAATTTTAATGAATTGTATTCTCAATTTTCATTTTGTTAAAAATATACTTTTTAAATTTCTTTTGAGACATCTTCTCTGACTCATGTGTTATCCATCTCTTGCTGATTTTTAGTTTAATCCCATGTGGTCTAAGAACATACTTTGGGTGATTTACATTACTTTAAATTTGTTAAGATATGTTTCAATGGCCTGAACATGGTCTATCTTGCTGAATGTTCCACACAAGCTTGAAAAGAATATGTATTCTGCTACGGTTGGATTGAATAGTTTGTAAATTTTGATTAGCTCAAGTTGATTGATAGTGCCCTTCAGGTTAACTATATCCTTACTGTTTTTGACCCTGTTTGATATATATATATAATTTTATTTTGAAATAAATTCAAACTTACAGGAACAGTTGCAAAAACAATACAAAACCCGTACACAGAACTCCAGCATACCCCAACCCCCCTCCCCCGATACCCCATCCACCAACTTGAACATCCTGTCACACCATTTCTTCCTTTCCCTCCCTCCCTCCCTCCCTCTCTATCTTCCATCATCTTTTGCTCTGTCTTCTGAACATGTGATAGCAGGCTGCACACATCCTTGAACAAACAATATAATTTACATCTACAATTCCCATGAACAAGGACATTCTTTTATGCAATCCCATTAAGCAAAGCTAAGAAGTTCAAGAAATTCAACATTGAAACAAAGCTTACATTCTATATTTCTTTTTGTGTGTGTGTGTGTGTCCCATCTGTGTCCCTTTGAGCCTCCTCTCCTCCACCCTCAGATCCCATCCAGGATCATCCTTGGCATTTGATTGTCATTATCTATTTAGACTTTTTCTTTTTTTTTTTTTTTTTCAGTTGTGGAAACACATACAATTGTCTTCAAGAGTCAAGGCTACTGGGTTGGAGTTTGATAGTTTCAGGCATTTACTTCTAGCTATTCCAATACATTAAATCCTAAAATAGTGTGTAAGACTGTCCACTAGAGTGACCTCTCCACTCCATTTGAAATCTTGCAGCCAGTGAAACTTTATTTCATTTCATTTCTCATCCTCCTTTTCTACCAAGCTGTTTTTAAATTATTTTCCTGATTTTGTTATAGATTAGCTTTATAGATACAGTTTCACATTTCAAGGATGCTGTTCATTTTCTGTATTTTATAATATTATTAAGTCAGTTTTCATAAAAATAGATCTTTCCAGACCTCATATTTGCATACATTTTGCTGCTTTGACTTCATCTACCATTCACTTGGGTCCTGACCAAATACCCTCTTCTGTTCTACAGTGAAAGGAGTTTAAGAGTTACAATACCAGCATTCAACAGCCTCTCTTCTGGTGGGGAGCTGTTGGACTGAATTGAGGATCTTCACCTATTTCCACTGCTTGGTTCCCGCATGTTCCTAGTCAACAAAATATTGGGTTGACTAAAATTTCCACTGAAATTTCTATCTGGGTTCTCAATGGGTTTATACCTCCCACAGTGCTAAAAATCCACTTTCACCACTCATCTTCTTATCCAGTGGTGTTTTTGGAGTCTAGACTCTATATGGAAGTATATGAAGGACACTAACAGACACTAACAGAGGGATATGCTAACTTTGTCATGGATGCCTAATTTTCAGGTTATCATTTTTTTGGACCTCAGAGGTAGTAACTAGGATGTGTGAGGGTTGAGGATAGAAAGGTTTTCCAATCTTGTTTCAACTGGGATGTGTGATGGGTTGAGTTCTATTCCCCCAAAAAGATATGTTGAAGTCCTAATCCCAGTACCTCAGAATGTGACCTTATTTGGAAATAGGGTCATTACAGATGGAAATAGGCAAGTTAAAATGAGGTCTCACTGGAGTAGTGTGGACCCTTAATCCAATATAACTGTTGTCCTTACAAGAAGGGGAGAAGAGACACAGATAGAAACACAGAGAAGATAACCATGTGATGGAGGCAGAGATTGAATTATTCCACAATCCAAGGAATGTTAAGAATTTCTGGCCATCACAAGCCAGGAGAGAGGCATGGAACTTTCTTCCCTACTAACTTTAGAGCAATTGTGTTGCCCCCAACACTTTGAATTCAGATTTCTAGCCACTAGAACTGTGATGCAATAAATTTTGTTGTTTTAAGCCCTCCAGCTTGTGTTATTTTGTTACAGCAGCTCTAGGAAACTAAGATAGGGAGCTTTTCTTTGTTTGCTGCAGCTAAATATACATACCTCACTGATCTTTATAAACCCTCTTCCATTCATCATGTTTTTAATGGGAATTCTTTCAGGATTCTCATAATATATTAACTATAGGTCTTTGTGTTGTGATTGTAATCTTTTTTTAAAATTAGGTTTTCATACATATTTTTGATATCTTTGGAGTTTGAAAAAGGATGGAGAAATTCTAAGATCAGTAATTTAAATGATTTTTTAACTCTTGAAAGTCACCAAAATGAAGGAACTAGAGAGGGACAAGACAAAAATGAACTTGCCATATTTCTTTCCTTTTTTGTCTTGAATATGATATCACTTCCAATGTAAGTTTGTTTTCCTTTTCTTTTTGAATTCTTGAACTTTGAGATTTCTCTATTTATAATTCTTCATCTCCCTTTGCAACTTATCTCATGGCTCTTCCAGAAATGCAGTGAGACTTTTCTTGTTAATGTTTATCAAGAATTCTGGTAATTGTAAGCTCAGTAACCAAAAAAAAAAAAAAAAAAAAAAATTGTATATGTCTTAATTTACACAAGGTTTGGCATTTCTTTCTCTTCTCTTTGCCTCACCTTGAGCTCCTCGTCTTCCCTTCACTTTCTTCTTTCATTATTCTTTCCCCATCTTTATGCTACCTTCTATAGGTTTATTTGGACATTTCAAATTATCCCATTTTAGAATAAAAGAGTATTTTCTTCTTTCAGTTCAAAAAGACCTTCCCCAGCCACTGCATTCTCCACTGAAAAATGCAAGGAATCTTTTAATTGCAGGTTGGATGAAAAAAAATAAGTGAAATTAGAACACTGAATATTCAGTATTCCCTCTTCCCTTTGCACACATGCACAAAAGCATTCTATTTATAATGAGTTGAGAGAAAAGAGACTTAGGGTGAGTGCTTGTTCAGGCAAATGGGAAGCATCTTCAATTTCTCTGCTTATTTTCTTCTCTCACGACTTAAAGGCCCATATTAGTCAGGGTTTTCTAGAGAATAGAGCCAACAGGAAATATGTGTAAATATTATGAGAATTTTATAAGAATTGTCTCACATGAATGTGGGGATAGGCAAGTTCAAATTCCTTAGGGCAGGCCACAATCTGAGAACTCCAATGAAGGTTTTCAATGAATTCCCCAGGAGAAACTGGCTGGCTGATGTAGAGATAGAAATTCTTCTGATTGCTGAAATCATCACTCCTCCATTTTAAAGCCTTCAACTGATTGGACGAGATTTCTCTCATTGTTGCAGGCAAATTCCTCAGTTGATTATAGATATAGTCAGTCATAGATGCAATCAACCTACTGATAATTTAAGTCCATAAACTGTCCCCACTGATGTCCATTGTTTGCTTGACAAAACAACTGGACACCAAAATTTGGCCAAGTTGACACACAAACTTAATCATTACAATCCAAACCTTCTCAACCTGGCAATAATACACATCTATGGGAGAAAACAGCACCATAGAGTGGATGCTGATTTAGAGCATACACAGCCTCCTGGAAAACATTTCCCCAGCCTTACAATGTATTACCACATAGTTGGCACCACAGTTGAGTGTTCCAAAGGCCGTCCACTATTCTATTAATCCAACTGCTTCAGGATGGAGGCAAACATGGTAAGGTCAGTGAATTCAATGAGCTTGTGCCCATTCCTACACTTCATTTAATGTGAAGTTGGTTCCTTGATTGAAAGCATTGCTGTATGGAATACCATGAGGCATTCTGAAAGTTCTTGGATGGTAGTTTGGGAAGAAACATTGTGTGCATGGAAGGGAAACCCATATCTGAAGTATGTATCTACCTCAGATAGAACAAATCACTGCCCTTTCCATGATGGAAGTGGTCCTATGTAATCTATGTATCACCTCAAGGAATAGTGTTGGTCTCTGTTTCTGGCAGATTGGGCACTCAGTAGTGGCTGTAGACAAGTCAACCTTGGTGAATGGAAATTCATGTTGATAAGCTTATGCATAACCTCCAGCTCTACCACCATGAACACTTTGTTCATGAGCCCACTGGGCAATGCCAGGAGTGGCTGGGGAAAGAGGCCAACTTGTATCCAGAGAATGGTTCATCTTATCCACTTGATTATTAAAATCTCCCTCTGCTAAAGGCATCCTCTTGTGAACTTTCATGTGGGAAACAAATATCTTCATGATTTTTGCTCACTTGAAAAGATCTATCCACACACCTCTCCCCAAGACCTCTTTGTAACCAATTTTCAAATTATATTCCTTCTGAGTCTTTGACCATTCAGCCAAACCATTGGTAACAGCCCATGAATCATTACACAAATGCACTTCTGCCATTTCTCCTTCAAAGAAAAATGAACAACCAGGTGCACTGCTCAACGTTCCACCCACTGGGAGATTTCCCCTCAACATTATTCTTCAGGGATGTCCCAGAAATGGACTGTAGTGCTGCAGCTGTCCACTTTTGGGTGGTACCTGCATATGGTGCAGAACCATCTGTATACTAGGCCCAAGTTTTCTCTTCCTCAGTCAACTAACCATAAGGAACTCCCCAAGAGGCCATAGCTGTGGGTTGGGAAAGAGAAGGTAATGTGGCAGAGTGGGGGCCATGGGCATTTGGGCCACTTCCTCATGTAATTTATTTGTGCATTCAGGCTCATGCCCAAGCTCATATACACCACTTCCATGGGTTTTTTTTGTTTGTTTTTTTTTTTGTTTGTTTGTTTTTTTATGGAGTGCTGCTGTGCATGCCAAACTTTATGGCTTTATGGGACAGATAACAGCCAGTTCTTGACAGGCAACTCAGTTCTCATGGTAAGTTGGTGGCCCATAGTTAAATATTTGGACTCTACTAAGGCCCAGTAGCAGGTCAAAAGCTGTTTCTCAAAAGGAGAATAGTTATCTGCAGAAGATGACAAAGCTTTGCTCCAAAATCCTAAGGGTCTTTCTACATTGTGTGACTCTCCTATAGTGACCTGCCAAAGGCTCCAGACAGCATCTCTATCTGCCACTGACACTTCCAGCTTCATTGGATCTGCTGGATCATATGGCCTAAGTGGCAGAGCAACTTGCACAGCAGCCTGGACCTGTTGCAGAGCCTCCTATTGTTCTAATACCCATTCAAAATGAGCAGCTTTTTGGGTCACTTGGTAAATGGACCAGAATGGCATACCCAAATAATGAGGCATATATTGTCTGCAAAATCGAAAGAGGCAACTAGGCATAGTGCTTCTGTTTTTGTTGTAGGAGAGGCCAGATGCAACAGCTTGTCCTTCACCTGAGAAAGTATATCTCTATATGCCACACACCATTGGACATCTAAAAATTTCACTGAGGTGGAAGGCTCCTGAATTTTTGTTGGATTTATATCCCACTCTCTGGCACACAGATGCCTTAGTGATAAGTCTAGAGTTGTTTCTACTTGTTGCTCACTAGGTCCAATCAATGTGATATCATCAATTTAATGAAGCAGTGCAATGTCTTATGGGAGGAAGAAATGATCAAGTTCTCTGAGGACTACAGTATGACATAGGGCTGAGGACTTGATGTACCTCTCAGGTAGGACAATGAAGGTGAACATATGGCCTGGCCTGCTGAAAGCAAACTGTTTCTGGTGGCCTTTACTAACAGCAATGAGAAAATCATTTGCCAGATCAAAATCATTTTCCAGTACCAGGGGATGTGTTGATTTGCTCAAGCAATGATACCATATCTGGAATAGCAGCTGCAATTGGAGTCACCACCTGGTTAAGTTTATGAAACTCCACTCTCATCCTCCAAGATCCATCTGTTTTTTGCATAGGCCAAATATGAGAGTTGAATGGGGATGAGGTGGGAATCACCATCCCTGCATCCTTCAAGTCCTTGATGGTGCCACTAATCTCTTCAATTCCTCAGGGAATCTGGTATTGTTTTTGCTATTTTTCTGGGTAGGGGAAGTTCTAGTGGGTTACATTTGTTGTTTCCTGCCATAGTAGCCCTCATTGCACAACTCAGGGAACCAAAGTGAGGATTCTGCCAGTTGCTGAGCATGTCTATTCCAATTATGCATTCCAGAACTGGGGAAATCAATGCAGAAGGTTTCCAGGGAGGCAGACCAGAGCTAAAGTTCCATTGATCACCTGACCTCCATAAGCCCCTACTCTGGTGAGCCACAGTGACATTTTGGGTCTCCTGGAAGTAATGTCACTTCTGAACCAGTGTCTAATAATCCCTCAAATGTCTGATTATTTTCTTTTCCCCAATGCACAATAAAAGGCCATAAGTCTCTTTGGGAAAGGTGGGGGGTGGGAGGGAAGATTAACATTATAAATTTTTTGCACTGTAACAGAGTCTTCCCCAAAGGGGACAAGGCCTTCAAGGGATCTGTAAACTGTCTCAAGTCTGGGAACTGATTAAGGGGTCATGACTTTCTGTTTTTGTAATTCAAGTTAGACTTTTGTTCACTTGACTTCGAATTCTTCTAGGGCAGAAGATCAAGTAAGAATTTACAAGACTGCCCATCTATTTTTCTTCCAAGTACCCATGATCTACAAGCTAATGCCATAGGTCTCTGCAAGTCAGACTATTTTGACTGCTGCTTTGAGTCTGCTGTCCATTATGGTAGCCATGGCCACCTTCTCTGGCAATTAAGTACTGCTGCTTGGCTTCTGCCAACCTGGGATCAGATTCATCCCCATAGTGTTTAAGGATCCCAGTTTAGTGTTAGCAGTTCCCACAGTAATATCTGACCTACAGAGAAGAGCAACCACAGAGCTCTTTAGGGATGATGGAGTTAGTCTTATAAATTTATTTCTCACAGTCCTGGTGAAAGCTGTGTCCTCTGGACATTCCTGGGACAGGTGAGCATGTCTTACTCTACATTACTCTAAGTCCACTCTACCATTGCAATATCTCTAAGCCTTTGGATCCCCTCATCTACATTATACCAGGGCAGTTCTGGCTTTTCGACCTCAGGTAATGTTGGCCACCTTTTGGTCTGTGTTTCAGCCAACCACTGGAATAAACTGTTAGAGCACTTTGTAACCCCTCAAGCCACAATATTGAATCCAGAATCTCTGCTCAGTGGGCCCATATCAATAAATTCAACCTGATCCTTCTTTATATTCCTTTGGCCATTATCTCATACCATTAACATCCATTCCCACACATATTCCCTTGATTTCTGCCTATATAAATTGGAAAACTCATGTAAGGAGTGCATCTCCTCATGGAGCACACCTTTTGGGATCTGTTGGGGATTCAGTCTAATTATACATCTGGAAGAAAAGAGGGGTGGTATGGGTGGGTCACAAAAAGAATTAGAAGTATCTTGTAAGCCAACTACCTCAGGGCATTCAATTGGGGGTTCAGCCAGAGGAGTGAGGGCTGTTTGCTCAGGGGAAGAGGTTATGAGTTTATCAGGCACACCAGGGATAATCTCTTCAGGTTAAGCTTGGAAGATTCAGGGTAGACCAGAGGCCAGGAGACTGATTTCTCATGGCAGAATGGAGGTGGGATGGCCTGTTCCTCAGTGCAGACCATTATAGGGTTATCTGGCAAAGACTCATTAGAATCTAGGGTTTCAATGGTTCCACTTCCATCATTATCAACCTATATGTCCCTGTCCCAATTTTCAGGATCTTGTTCCTTTCCAATCAATGACTTCACTTTAACAGCAGACACCTTGCAAGGTTGGGAATTTAGTTTAGATTATAATTCAGCCACTTGAACAATACAACTTTAGGTCTGTTTTCAAAAATCTCAAGTCTGTGACTACATGAAATTTTTTTTGGGGGCATCCATAGAAATTTCATGCCCTTCATGTGGCACTTAAATTTGAATTTGAAGCCTTGAGCTTATCCCTTTCTTTTATAACTGTATCCATCATGTTTAGGAACAACCAGCAAATATCATTATATATTTTAAATCTAGAAAACTCTGTTAAAGTGTCAAAAACACTCTCATTCATAGCCTTGCCTCTTATAAGCATTTGAATAGCTACATTCAATGGTGATATTTTGTCTATCTCTATTGCAAACTCACACCATGGACTATCAATGCCATCCTGATTATTGGAAATAGGGTCATTAATGACTTTGTATCAAATCAGATTAGAGAACCAATTCCAAAAACCACAAAACCAATTCAGATATCCTATCCTTAAGATTCTTTTTCTCATGAACTACTCGTGGTTACAAAGCTCTATTAGCCAGGGATCTCTAGTGAAACAGAACCAATAGGAGATATTTGTATATATATTATGAGATTTTTATAAGAATTGTCTCAGGTGAATATGGGGATAGGCAAGTCCAAATTCCATAGGGCAGGCCATAAGCTGAGGATGCCAATAAAGGTTTTCAATGAATTCCCCAGGAGAAACTGGCCGGCTGAAGTAGAGGTGGAAATCCTTCTGACTGCTGAAATCATCTTCCTTTTTTAAAGCCTTCAACTAATGGGATGAGACTTCTCTCATTGTTGAAAGCAGTCTCCTCATTTGATTGCAGATATAATTATCCATAAATGCAATCAACCTACTGATGATTAAGTCCTCAAAATGTCTTCACAGTAGCAATCAGTCCAGTGCTTACTTGACCAAACTGGCCACCAAAACCTGACCAAGTTGACACATGAACTTAACCATCACAAGATCTAACTGCCATAAGGAATCCTATCAGTCACAATTAGCCAAAATGGACTACATGCTGCATTTGACAGCATTCTATGGGGGTGCAATACTGCAAGTAGGATGGGTTATATTCATGAAATATAATAATTTTTATAACTTGGTGGTCTGTAGATGGGCAAATCAAAGAAACATGATTTTCATTTGCTTCTTTTAATATCTGTTCTGTAATATTCTCTTAGCACCTAGGGGAGGGCTGATCTATATGGGGATCAATTCAGAATTTACCTACTGGATGATCATAGATTTTAGAAAATGTCAAAAAATATCAAATTTCTTCAGAATTGTAACTATGAAGATTAATAGCATTTCCACTTCTTACAATTCAGCAGATAATGTAGTAAAAGGGGGCTTATTTAATTTATTTTCAAATTTGTTATACAGGTAACTATTTTAAATTCTGAAAGGAACTGCAATTTTAAGTTCAGCCCTATAGAGGATTGACTTGCCAGCTACAAATTATCTGCGACTGTCTTAAAAATCCTGGGAAGTGGGCCCAAATTTATTCAGGTATATTTTTTGGGTGACAAGAGGATACCTTAATTTATTCTATACAACTATTGGATTCTTAGATCCATCAAGAATAGTTATCATAGCAAATTAATTCTTTGAAAGAAACAGTTTTGAAATAATGTGGATATACGTTGAGTCCATTTTCTCCTGAATTTGCACTTTCAATGTGCTGATTTCAATCAGTTGGTGTTCCAGCTTTCTAATGCTGCCATTATGCAAAATACAAAGTCACAGTTCTACAACCATAAAAGTGTCCAAACCAAGGCATAAACATGAGTATACCTTCACTGGAGAAAGGCCATTGATGTCCAGAAAATCTGTCAGCTTGGAAGGCACATAGCTGGCATCTGCTTGCTCTCAGGTTGCATTTCAAAATGGTGTTTCCCAAAATGTCTTTTTAAGCTCTGAGGTCCTTCTGTTTGTGAGCTTTTGTAGGACTTCAGTGATTAAATCAAGACCCATGCTGAATGGGTGGAGCCACAACTCCATGGAAATAATCTAATCAATGGTATTACCCACAATTAGGTGAGTCACATCTCCATGGAAACAACCTAATCCAAAGATTCCAACCTAATCAACACTAATACTTCTGCCCCCACAAGAATACATGAAAGAACATAGTGCTTTGGGGGACATAATACATCTAAGGCTGCAGCAAAATGCCGTGTGTGTGTGGTGTGTATTACATACAATTGTGTTTAAGATACCATGCTATAAAAATGCACACACACACTTAGGTTTCCATACATAGAAAGCAATGTAGTCCATGCTTTCCAGGAAAAAAAAAAAAAAAAAAAGACTATTCCTGTTGAAATAATAACAAAAAATGTTGGTTCACTACTTTACTAGGGATGACAATTCTTATATTTAAATAAGAATTCTTGCAGCCAATTTAATTCCTATCTGTATTTCCTGTTGCTTGATTTTGAGGAGGAAATGAAAAGAACTGGTGTCTTACGTTGGGTTCTCTAGAAACAGAACATAAGGGAGGGATTCAGGGTGCACCTGATTTGTATATATACCAGGGGTGTGGTATGGGAGGGCATAGGTAAACTCCCTAGTAAGGTGGCTCACACAGTGTAAGGTCAGTTCCCCAGAGAAGAGGGCAGCCCTCACTCTACAGCAGCTTAGGGATGGGTGCACCTGCCAGGAAGGTGGAACTCAGTGGGACACTAACAGCATCACTAAAATTGTAAATGGTCTTCATTGAAGTAATCATATGCCTTTGGTATGATAAAAACTTTATTTGCCTCTTATGTTCTTATTTTGGGTAATATTCTAATAATAATAAATATTTTATTATTCTTAAAAAAATTAGCCTTTCTTAAGCTATGTTTTCATAGATTATCAGAGGTGATACTGAACCTAGTATAAAGGGGCAATGACCAGACAGGTCTTATTCCATGACTTTTTTAGGCTTCTGGTGTTATTCTTTATTTTTCACTGAAGCACATTATTGGCATACCACTCATGATTTTGCCAGTTTGTTATATAATGATAATACATTATAACATTTATTCCGATTTCACCTGGAATTCATTTACTATTGTCATTTGGAACTAATTAAATAATTGATATATTAGTGAATAATATTTATAACAGAAAATTGTAGGGTAGATTTAATTGACTATTTTAGAAAATTGTCAAAAGACCCTTTGATGTAAGAATTGATAAGTTTATGAATTCTTCTAGAATTACTTAAGTTTCTTTATTCCTAAAGATTAGAAGACTTTTCACTGAAATTGTTCAAGTCTGATACTATTATTTCAATGAGTGTTGGATATGGATTCCTGCATTCATTTAGGGTAATAGCATGGAGTAAATCACTATATCTTGGAAGAATTCCTTTATAAATTGAATGCTGTGATGCAGCTTCATGCTACCATATAAAAAAATAGGAATTTAACTGTCAAGAGTGAGGTGTTGTTTTTTAAAGCTAAGGAAATGGCTACTCAAATTAAATAAAAATGTAGCTTTTTGCACCAAACCTCATTTTATTGTGCACCGGAAATGATCACATAGGTATAATAGTAATAATATCAAACATTTACATTACACTAACTTTGTGCCAGGCAATGTTCTTTTTTCCCATTTTTAAATTTTTATTGATTTTTATTTACAGCATATTTTGCCAATACACCCCTACTTTGTAAAGTGTGTATACTTGTATAATGCAGGGGAATGCACTCCTCTTTTTTTGAAACAATTTTATTGAGATATACTAACACACCATATAATCCATCCAAAGTGTGCAATCAATGGTTCACAGTATCATCACATATTTGTGTATTCATCACCATGGTCATTTTTAGAACATGTGCATTACTCCAGAAAAAGAAATAAAAAGAAAAATGAAGACCTCAAACATCTCATACAGCTTACCCCATCCTCTTATTGATCACTAGTATTGCCCTCTACCCAATTTTAAGACTTACAATAGAGGTAGGTTAATTAAGACAGCATAGTATATATAGATCAGTGGCACAGAACAAAACATTCAGAAACAGATCCAAACAAACACAGACTACTGACTTTTTCTTTTTTGGCTATAGAGTTATATAATCATTATCAAAGATCAAGGCTACTGGATTACAGTTCAACAACTTCAGATATTTCCTTCTAGCTATTCCTAAACACTAGGCAATAAAAAGAAATATCTATATAATGAGTCAGTATTCACAGTCATTTGTTAAATCCACATTTCTTGGTTACATCTCTGTTCTAGTTTGCTAATGCTGCCGGCATGCAAAATACCAGAAATGGACTGGCTTTTATAAAGGGGGTTTATTTGGTTACAAAGTTATAGTCTTAAGACCCTAAAGTGTCCAAGATAAGTCATCAACAATTGGGTTCCTTCACTGGAGGATGGCCAATGGTGTCTGGAAAACCTGTTAGCTGGGAAGGCACATGGCTGGCATCTGCTCCAGAGTTCTGGTTTCAAAATGGCTTTCTCCCAGGATGTTACTCTCTAGGCTGCAGTTCCTCAAAAATGTCACTCTTAGTTGCTCTTGGGGCATTTGTCCTCTCTTAGCTTCTCTAGAGTAAAAATCTGCTTTCAACAGCCATCTTCAAACTGTCTCTCATCTGCAGCTCCTCTCTCAGCTCCTGTGCATTCTTCAGAGTGTCCCTCTTGGCTGTAGCAAGCTCGCTCCTTCTGTCTGAGATTATATAGTGCTCCAGTGAACTAATCAAGGCCCATGCTGAATGGGCGGGGCCACACCTCCATGGAAATTATCCAATGAAAGATCTCACCCTCAGTTGAGTAATCACATCTCCATGGAAACATCCAATCAAAAGTCTCTAACCCAATCAATGCCAATACTTTTCCTGCATACAGAGACTGCATCAAAGATAATGGTGTTTTGGGGGACATAAGACATCCAAACCAGCACAACCTCCTCCCTCACATTTGATCGTTCTCTCAATCTTCAAGGCTATCTGGGCAATGACCATTTTAACTTCTTTGTGCTCAAAAGGGGTATTGACCTATGGGGTAGAGGCATGAAACTGGTTGATGTTCTTGGAAAGGTTAGTACCTCTGGACTTCAGGGCTTGCCTGGCATAGGACCTACCTGGAGGACTTCAATTTCTGAAAAAATAAACTAAGAAAAATTTTTATATCACTCCTTAGGGTTTTCAGGAATACTGTTGGTTGGGGCTTGGAATATTATGTGAATTTGCAGTATCTGGCTACACTTGTATAAGAGTAACCTTGATAATGACCTCTCAACTCTATTTGAAATCTCTTAGCCACTGAAACTTTATTTTGTTCCATTTTTCCCCCTTTTGGTCCAGAAGGCATTATAAATCCCATGATGCCAGAGCCAGGCTCACCCTGGGAGTCATGTCCCACCTGGGGGAGGGTGGGTGTAGACAGTTTATTTGCAGAGATGGCTTAAAGAGAGAGGCCACATCTGAGAAACAAGAGTTTCTCTGGGTGTGACCCTTAGGCATAATTATATGCAGGCCTACCTTTGACCTTGCAGAAATAAGTTTCATAAAGGCAAGCCTCAAGATTGAGGGCTTGGCTTAATCAATTGTGAGTCCCTATTGCCTGAGAGAATATCAGGAATTCCCCAGGTGGGGAAGTTTAATAGTTCCACATTTTCCCCCGTCCCTCACATAGACTTTGCAAGCACTTTTTATTTTCTGCCCAAAATACTCTGGAATATGTCCTGGCATTACATTAAATTGTACAGAATAATAGGATCTCATTCCCTCTTCTAGGTTCCATGTATTTGGGTTGTTTAAATAAACTGAACAGATGGTTAAATTAGATAGTGTACTTCAGAAAATTTAAATTTTGGACCAAATAAACATCTTTTCCTTGGGTCTCACACAGAAGTTGAAGTTTCAAAATATAGACAATATCGTCCTTTACCCTATATTCTGCTTTACCTTAGTCCTAACCAGGTCTATTTCATTCATATCTCTAGTTGGAGCCTGATCTCTTATTTACCGTTTTAACAGTTGCTGTATGGAGTAATGGTGACTTTCGGGGCTGCAGAATTCTAACTCTGAATCTCAGGTGTCAAACAGATATCCAATGTTCCAGGGAACTATCAGGTTATACACAAAGAGCACAGCATCTCTGAATTTAGAGATAACAGCTAAAACTCAGGAATAGATGTGACTGCTGGAAGAGCTTACAATCTAGAAACCTTTACACTGAGACTTATTTGAATGTTCTGTACTCCTTAATCATCGATTGCCCATTTTTTAAAAATTCAATTTTATTGAGATATATTCACATAACATACAACCATCCAGAGTATACAATCAATTGTTGACAGTACCATCATATAGTTGTGCATTCATCACCCCTATCTATTCTTTGAACATTTTCCTTGTACCAGAAAAAGTAAAAATAAGAATAAATAATAAAAGTAGAAAAGAACACCAAAATCACCCCCCCCCCATTTTTCATTTAGTTTTTTGTCTCCATTCTTCTACTCACCCATCCATAAACTGGATAAAGGCAGTGTGATCCACAAGGCTTTCACACTCACACTGTCACCCCTTGTAAGCTACATTGCTCTACAATCATCTTTAAGAGTCGAGGCTACTGGGTTGCAGTTTGATAGTTTCAGCTTTTTACTTCTAGCTATGCCAATGCATTAAAACCTAAAAAGGGTTATCTATATAGTGCATAAGAATGCCCCCCAAAGTGACCTCTCGACTCCATCTGGAATCTCTCAGCCACTGAAACTTTATTCCATTTCATTTTGCTTTCCCCTTTTGGTCCAGAAGACGGTTTCAATCCCACGATGTTGGGTCCAGATTCATCTCCAGGAGTCATATCCCACATTGCCAGGGAGATTTACACCCCTGGGAATCAGATCCCACGTAGCCGGGAGGGTAATGAGTTCACTTGCTGAGTTGGCTTAGCTAGAGAGAGAGGGCCACAGCTGAGTAACTCAGGTGTAGATTCTTAGGCACAATTATAAGCAGGTTTAGCCTTGTCTTTGCAGTTCTGCCCACTTTTTATCCCCTGATAACCTGTAACTCGAATTCAATTTTCAGTTTGCTCATTATGGTTAGTTTATATTAGTGACACCATACATTATTTGTCCTTTTGTTTCCGGTTTATTTCACTCAACATAATGCCCTCAAGTTTCATTCATCTATTTGCATGCCTCAGGACTTCATTCCTTCTTGCAGCCCCTCAATATTCCAATGTATGTATACACCACAATTCACCCTTCAGTTCATCAGTCGTACATTAGGCCACCTTCATCCTTTGCAGATTGTGAATAATGCCACCACAAACACTCTAGTGTGCAAATGCCTATTCCCTTCCCTGCTTTCAGTTCTTCCAAGTCTTTACCTAATAATGGGGTTGCAGGACCATGTAGCAACCCTATACTTAGCCTCCTATGGACCACCACACTGCCCTCCAGAAGGTCTGCACCATTTCACTTCCCCGCGAACAGTGAATAGGTATATCTCACCCTTCATCTCTTCTCAAGCCCTTGTATCTTTCTGTTTATCTGTTAAACAGTTTTATTCACATACCTTACAATCCATCCTAAGTGTACAGTCAATGGTTCCCAGTATGATCACATAGTTACCAAGCAATGTTCTTAACCCTTTTGATATATGAACCCATTTAATCTTCAAACAATCCTATGAAGCATGTGTGATTATTATCCCTGTTTTACACATAGGCTCACTGAGGCACAGAGTTACTAAATGAGTTGCCAAAGATCACACAGCAAGAATGTGGTAGAGTCAGAATTCAAACATAGAGACAGCCTGGCTACAGAATTGGGTTCCTGGCCACTGCACTCACAAAGCATTCTCATGAGTAATCCTACTCTCCCTTTCCAAATGAAAATCTACATATGCACAAGTTAGTAGTATTTTTCTTGATCACACAAATATGCCCTGGAAATTACCAGCAAATTTTGTCCGTTGACTAAAACATGACTATACGCCTTAAAACTGTTCGGGTGCTGTGCTGATGCTATCAACTAGATGCTCTTACTCTTTCTCTCCTTCCCTCCTTTCTTTCCTCTCTTCCTCCCTCCCACCTTCCTTCCTCTTTCCCTCCCTTCTTTTCATTGCCAAATGCATTGAACTATTGTAAAAGTAAACCCTAAAATTCTGCAACTCAGAAAGTGGGACAAGAAATTTGACAATAAGCTTATAAGATAGCATTTACTATTTTATATGTATCAGCTGATACATATAAAAAGAATATATGCTTTTTATTTACCATTTTATTTTGCTTTCTATAGTGTGCATGATGCTGAAGGTAATTGAGGGGAGTGTTATAAAGGTAGCTGGACTAGCATTTTGCAACTTAATTTATTAATATTATTGTTTCTAAACTTTGAAAATATATTCTAAAGTAGCACTAGTAGTTGATATATGGGGACAAAATCTGCTCAGCTTTTCATTTTCTTGTTTCTGAAGCTAACACTCGGAATAACCACTTTTAGAAATGAAGAACATTTTCATGTTTAACTCTCTTTTTGGAAAAGGAAATTAGCAGCTGTAGAGTATTATTCAGACTCAGTCTGATTGTATAACTAGAAAACGAAGTCCTACCCTAACTGTTTAATTAAAGATTGGAAGAAAATATTTAAGCAGGTGCTAATCAAGTCTTTAAAAAATATATTGCATACCCCAGTCTTTCCAGGTGCAGTTCAAGTTTTCTTTCCAACTACAAAATAAAGCAGGTACCAGACAGAAAGATAAAGTCTATTTTGAGGTCTGGAAGTTTATTTCTTCAGTCTGGAGAATCTTATGCTTATCACCCAATACATAGCTCTGGTTCCTTTTGAAGAAATAATACATTTAAACTTTTTAAAAACAGATTTATAATTGACATTATATTATTTATAATCGATACACATTGACTGTGTATATTTCAAGTATATAATATGATAAATTTTGACATAGGTATATACCCATGAAACCAACACTTTGTAACCAACCAACACAACCAACAAGATGCAATCAAAATAATGAATATAACCTTTTTTACTCGAAAATATAATAAATATACAGAAAAAAAAAACCAAAGATGTCCAACTCAATTATTCATCACAAAGCAAACACTGATAAAACTACCATGCAGGTCAGGAAAAGAACATTACCAGCATCCAATGAACCAACTTCCCCACCAATCACTACCTTATATCACCATCACAAAGACAAATCCTAATCCAATTTGTTTTTGTAATCTCTTGCTTTCTTTATAATTTTAACAAATAAATTTGCATCCTTAAGCACAGTAGTTTAACTTTATCTACTTTAAACTTTATATAAATGGAATGATATAGTACGTATTCTTCCATGACTGACTTATTTTACTCAATATTATGTTCATGAGAATAGAATTTTTTCAAATTCATCTTGTGTATCTATTAAAATGATAGTATGATGGTATTTTTCCCATTTATTTTGTTAAATTGGTATATTACATTGATTTATATTTGAATGTTAAACCAACTTTGAATTCTGGGAATAAATGAAACTTGGTCAGTAGCTAGCTGTCTAGCTAGCTAGCTAGATATAAAAACATATTGTTGTATTCCATTTGTTGACATTTTGTTTAGGATTTTTACATGTATAACATGATATATATTGATTTCAGAAAATAAGAAATAAAATAAAGATCTGTGGTAAAGGATAGAAGACTTACAGGCCCAAGGTGTTTGAACAATCTTACCAATAATTTGCTGACCACTAAGATATGCTGACAAAGGAATGACCTCTAGGATGACAAATTAAAAGATAGAAACAATAATTTGGAAAAAAAAAACAAAACTCATACTCATCAGTGGCCACACACTATGGGAAAAACATACTCCACAGAATTACTCCAGGAAAGTCACTCAACAACAAACAAATAATAAAATCTAAGCAATATTAGCTTCCTGGGGTGAGGCTCAGAATACAAGGTTGCTACAATATATTATCCAAAATGTCCAGTTTTCAAAAAATATTACAAGATATGTAAAGAAACAGAAAAGTAAGACCCCTACTTAAGAAAAAGTCAATAGAAGTTGTCTCTGGGGGAACCAGATTTTGGACTTTGCTGGCAAAAACCCCAAAGTAGCTATTACAAATATATTCAAAGAAAATCAGATTTAAAAAATTAAAGGAAAGTATGACTACAATGACTCAACAAAAGGAGAATATCAATAAAAAGATAGAAATTATATAAAGTAACCAAATGGAACTCCCTAAACCTATGAAAAACCTGTACTTATTGGTGAGAGACTTAATTCCCATCCACCCCACTGTGATCAGGTAAGGATGCCCACTGTCAAAACCTCTATTCAAAATAATTGACAGGAGGATCTAGTTACTGCAATTAAAAAAAAAAATAAAATGCATTAAGATTGGAAAGACTCAAAACTGTCTTTATTTTCAAATGACATGATCTTATATCAAGAAAATACAAATAAATTCACAAAAAAATCTACCAAAACTAATAAATAAACACAGAAATATATGTTAATATATAAATACATGTACCAGTAAATTATAATTATATCAATGTACAATATAATTGCATATTATAACAATTATATCAATATATAAACATCAATATTATTTCTAGGCAGTCACAACAGTCTGAAAATTAAATTATTAATGCAATTCCATTCACAAAAGCATCAAAAAGAATAAAATATTTAGCAATACATTTAAGAAAAATTGTGAAACTTGTACACTAAAAAACTGCAAAATATTTCTGAGGGAAAGTAAAAAAGGTTTAAACAAAAGGGAAAATAATCTGTGTTCATGGACTAGAGGCTCTAATGTTGTTAAGATGGCAATTGTCCCCAAATTGATTCAACACAATTCCTGTTAAAACTCAGCAAGATTTTTATTTTTTGAAGAAATTGACAAAATGGTTCTAAAATTTATATGGAAAAGCAAAGGACCAAGAATAGAAACACAGTTTTCAAAAAGAAGAGCAAACCTGGAAGACTGACACTTCCTGATATCAAAACCTTACCGTAAAGCTACAGCAATAAAGGCCATGTAGTACATAAATAAGAATAAATGTGTAACTTATGGAAAAGAACTGAGAGTTCAGAAATAAATCTTTACTTTTAAGGTCAACTGATTTTTGACAAAGTGCCAAGGTAACTCAATGGGGGAAAGAAAAGTTTTTCAGCAAATGTTGCTGTGACATTTGACTATCTACATGCAACAAGACATTAGATCCTTACTTCATACCATACACAAAATTAATTCAAAACAGATCACAGTCCTAAACATAAGCTAAAACTTAGAAGAAAGCATTAGAGAAAATCTTCACGACTTTGTGACAGCCAAAAAAATAACAGCAACAACAAAAAAAACTTAATTCTGACACCAGAATGCTATCACGACAGGAAAAAAACTGGATATATTGACTTCAGCAAAATTAAAATCTTTTGTGCTTCAAAGCACACCATCAGAAAAATGAGAAATACCTCATGGAATAAAAGAAAATATTTATAAACCATATATCTGATAAGGGACTGATATCCAGATTATATAGAAATTCTTACAACTTAACAATTAAAAGACAAAACAACCCAATTTAAAATAGACAATGAATTCAAATAGACATTTCTCCAAAGAAGATATACAAATGGCCAATAAGTACATGAAAAGATGCTCAGCCTCATTAGTCATTAAGAAAATTCATACTAAACCAATAAGAAGAATCATTTCATACCCACTAGAATGGCTATAATCAAATAGGCAGATGATAACTAATGTTGGTGAAGATGTGAAGAAATTGACCCTCATACATTGCTAGTGGTATTGAAAACTGGTGCAGCCACTTTGGAAATCAGTTTGGTAGTTCCTTAAAATGTTATACATAGATTTACCATATGATATAGAAATTCACTTCTAGGTATATATCCATGAAAAACAAAAACGTATACCCACACAAACACTTGCACACAAATTTTCATATTAGCATTATTCATAATAGCCAAATAGTGGAAACAACACAAATACTCATCAAGTGATAAATGGATAAATAAAATGTGGTTGGAATATTGTTCAGCTGTGAAAACAAATGAACTACTCATACGTGCTCAATACAAATGGATCTCAAAAACATGATACTAAGGGAAGGAAGCTAGATGCAAAAGACTACATATTGTATGATTGTATTTATGTGAAATGTCCAGAAGGGCAAAAGAGAGAAATCAATAGGGTTTAAAAGCAGATTAATGGTTCCCTGGAGTTGGAGGTAGGATCACTGATTAACTGCAAATGAACAGAAGGAATTTTTGGAGGATAATGGAAATGTTCTAAAACTTGATTGTGGTGATGATTGCACAGCTCTGTAAGTTTACTAAAAATTATTGAATTGTATATTTAAAATGAGTGAATTTATAGTATGTAATTTCATGCTTTAATAAAGCTGTTGAAAAAACCAAGTACCATTAAAAGCATCCTTGAATAGCCCTACACTGAAGTCCAATATACTTTATTTCAGTAACTTCCAAACATTATCCCCACACATTATTCCGTCTTTCAATGAGAAGCAATATGAAGTAGTTGAGTTGCATTTGAAAGATAGGCATTTTTAAACACTGGAACACACTGAATTTAATGACGTATGAAACTAAAAGAAACCAGAAAACTGTGGATTTGCTTCTCTCATTACATGTTTATACAACATTAAATTCTCTTTGAGGAAATGCTTGGTAGAATTCCCTCAATTTGTCAAACATGTTTCTCCTCTCTCCTTCCTCTATCCCTCCCTCTCTTTACTCCTTTTGTCCTTTCACTCTTTACTTTTTTCTTTGTTACTCCCTTTCTTCTTAGCTACTCTTCATTCTTTTTCTATAAGCACATATAGTAGTGCATGTATGGCATGACTCAATTCTATTTGTATTAGTAAATTTATCTGGAAGAATACACACCAAAAATTTCTGTGTGCCTTTTAACAATGGGTATTGCTATCTACATGATGAGTATTGCTGTAGTTCCGTGTTTCTTCCCTTGAACTCTTCTTTTCTTTCTTTTTCTTTTTCTATTTTCTTTTTCTTTTTTAACGTTTTGTGCCAAATATTTCTGTAAACATTTAGGCAGAAAAATCAATAAATGATATCTTTTAAGTGAATACACTTATGATAACCAAATTAAAATAAATAAAATATATCAAGTTAATTGAAAAAATGTAGCAAATCTAAGATGCAACAGAAATACCAAATGTAAAAATACCATGCTTATAGAGTGAAATTTTTAGACTTTTCTTGGGACTTAAAAGAACTGGAAAATAAAATTTCATTTGTTTATTATCTGGGTACACCCAACTATATTTTATAATATTGAACAACACAGAATCAGTATTTCCCAAACATTTTTGATGAGCTCAAACTGAATTGTATTATGCCAAGAACATTTTGCCTTAATTTTTAATATCATGTGTCATTCAATGAAAGCTAATTCATATGTTTATGATTCACTTGCAATTCAGTTATCAAAATACTAATATTAAGGGCCCATTTGATATCCAAAGAGATTTTGAAATTTTAAAAACACATAGCCTCATTGTTCTAATTGTAAACCAATCAAAATTTAATGGAAGATTTGGGATTATTTTATGAATTTGTACAATGAATTTTTAGGTTATTAAAATACTCACTCCTACTTAAAAAAAAGATAAATGCATTTCTCTGGTTGAGTAAAGTTAGAGTCTAATAATAATAATAAGGAAACATTGGTAGAGATTTTATCACATTTTTACTTTCAAACAATTAGTTGCAATTGTGTATAATAATTCCATGAAAATGACTCTTTTCAGAACATTTAACTGAATGTTTTCCAGTTTTGCACATATAACATCACAAAACTTATTAGCTCTTCAATTAATTCCCTAATAAGTTTTGAAAATGTATCTTCAAAATTGTCATCTAAATTCTTATTCTTTAATAATCCCAGTGGTTTTCATTCTTCCCATATCCGTTATTGTTTTGCTTTGTGTTTAGACTTAATACAGCAATAAAAATTCTTCTCCCTGTCCCCAGATAACTTGATTGTGAATAAGAGAGAAAGGAGCTCTATTTCTAACACTTACATAAACATGCGTCTACAAACACATTCATGTGCTTTATGAGTTTGAAAACATGCAAATCACATGGGAAAATGTTTGTCACAACACTTTCAATCAGTGTACACCTATTCACATCTGGAAAAGCTGAAGCCTATAGAGCCTATTCCTGAATAAGTGAAGAGGTATAACTTTGCCAAAACTGCACTGGCAAATGTTTGTAAAACTACATTTATTTTAGAAATGTTAACTGCCTTTAGTTATGTCTCTTACCAGCCCATATCCTGTCAGAAAACTTCTATGTATATAAAATAATATTAATAATATATTTAGTGTTTATAAAATTAATTCTATTTAGCATACTAAAATTTAATATTATGAAATATTTAAATTATAACATATTTAGTGTTTAAAATATGCTAGACATTGTGCTAAGGGCTTTACATATTTTAATTAGCTCTCACAGCATTGAAGAAATGCTAAATTCTCTTTGCTTCTCCTTCATTTTCTAAGTATCAAAACCCTGCAGAATTGATTTCTTCCATGAAGATTTCCCTACAAGGCTTACATTTATCTAATCATTAAATGAATGCAAAAGCTTTCATATCATATGTATCATATGTTTCTATTATAAATGTTACTACCTAATACCACGGCATTCAATGAAAGCTAATCCATGTTTAATTATATCTCTGTATCTCAATATCTCTATCTCCCTTACATCTTTATCTGTATCTATATCATCTATATCTATCAGCTATCTATCTATCTATCTAATCTATCTTTATCATCTATGTATTTATTATCTACCTGTCATCCATCTATCAATCAATCTATCATGTATCTATACAGTTTCTTATAGCTATCTGAGATTGCAACACGTTCCCACAGATTTCCTATGCATAATATTTAGTGGTACCAGCTACTAAGTCAGCAGTCCTGGGTCCTTTTCCTGTCTTTGTCACGTACTAGATGTTTCACCTTCTGAAAGTTACATAGTGTCTTTGAACCTCACTTTTTTCATGAAAGTAATAGTATCTAATTGAGAAACTTACTTTGAAGATTAGATAAGATAATTACACAGTATGTTTCCAGGCTATACTAAACGTTCAATAAATGGCAGTATTGATATCTTAAATGGCCTGGGTTTATCTAGACCTCCTGTGCATACTAGCAGCCTATTTAAAGTCTTCTAAAGCAATGATTCTTAAGTGGAGAGGTAGATATTGACATTATTCCCATAGAAAGGTATATCACTCTCTTCCTAGAGGCTTGGGGAAACTATCCCTTCTTGTCCCAACTGTCTTTATCCTTCTGTAGATTAATTAACTGAAAGACAAATTTCCCAATGACAATTTGACAAAGATCAAATAATCCTAATTTACTTGTATTTTGACTACTTTGAACAAACATATAGGAAGTTTAACTAGGTGGCACATTTTTTTTTTTTTTTAACCAACCATTGGAATTTCCTGCACAACTTTATTTGATCATTTTTGCTTTTGTAATAATAGTCAGTAATTTTAATTTGTCTCTCTTTAACTACATGTTGGTGTAACTGGATGGAACTAAGATAAAGTGTTGAAATGCCTGCTGTTAGCTGGTATTACCATCACACAACAAAGCCCAGACTAGAGATGCCACAGATGGAGAACTCAAGGGAAAGAGGGGCCATGTAAGACATTGTTCAAATGAGATTTCTTTGGAGAGTGAAAGGGTCCACTAAATATTTAACAGACACTACTTTATCTGCCACAAGTGCAAAACCAGGACTGTTGTAGACCAAGATGTCTGTTCACCCCTCCTAGGGACAGACTGGATGGGCATTTATGGGTGGTTGACAGAAGGAGAGATTGAAGGGGAGAGTGAGAAAGGAGTGTAATAAGGAAGGCAGAGCAGAGAAAGGGAAAATCTGAGGCTTACAAGAATACATTCATGAGTCTGTAGTTAAAATATATTTATAATTAATAATATATTCAAGAAACTATCAAAACTGTATTCTTCATAAATATGTAAATGTTTTCTTCACAGAAATGTTCCTCATGAAAATATTTTCCTGATGGATACATTTTTTTCTGTTGGAGCAGAGACAGACTGAGTATTCCTTAAAATGCTATTATGGAGACAAATTGAAAGTGGTCAAATAAAACTTTATATAATTCTTGACAAGTTGGCAAAACCATCCCATCCAATGTGGGCTGATACATAAATAGAGAGAGTTTAGACAAATTAGCTTCCAGTGAATTTGCTGGTAGTGAATAGACCTGACAAGTTGAGTCCAGAGAAAAGTATTGAACAGAGATAGTATTAAAAGTCAAGATTCATAAGAATTGATTTGGAATTGCTGTTAAGTTTTGATTGTTATGCAAAATGGGGGAAAGGAATATATTTCTATATGAAATGCTTGAATTGCTTTATCTCTTCATTGGCTATTCTGCCTCCAGTGTAAATCCTGCTGGACAGGTAATTAGCCAAAATGTGAGTGGGGGGTATAGGGAGACAATGTGGAGACAAACTGGGAAGGAGGGAGCTAAAATTGGATTGGAATTCTCTACAAAGTCAGAATAATCAGGTCCTTAACATGGAGTTAGAAAGTTGTCTTCTATATTTTGAGTTTAAGCAGTTTAAAATTCCTGGGGATGGAAATATTTTCTTACCATAAAACACCGGTGCAGGTACTATGCAGCCAAGGTAAAACATTGGTAAACATTTGACCCTCCTTCCAATGGCATGGTCCAGAGCCAAACTTTCAATCTGCCCCAGTGGCTTAGGTTTCTTATCACACTCCAATAGAGATGGCCTGTTCTCAAGGTAATGAAATGTCTATCTCAAAGTAACATGAGGATTCTTAGTGCAAAGGCACTGAGGGCTAAAATAATTTTCAAGGGAGTTAGCTATATTTGTTCAACAGAAGAACCTTTTAAAGGGAAAGTGTTCACTGGCTGTTTGTACTGGACAGTGATGTTTTACATTCCAGTCATCTCACTTAGTCTCACTGGACTGGATTTTCTCCTTTTAAGTTAAGAGGCAGTTGGCAGACTATCTTCCTTGGCATAGAGGGGAGAAGAAACTTTTTCTTTCCATCTTTCAGACTTTTTCAACCTTCTATGTTTATGCCATGTTATACCAGTAAAAGCTACAAACAACTGATTACTCCAGGTTGTGAGTAGATGGGAAAAGTCCACTTTTGCTAAGGAGGTCAGGAACCAAGTCTTGGCAGCATTGCCAGGGCAATGCATTTTCTCATTTTGTCCCTTCTTATGCTCTCTGCCTTGAAGAAATGGCATGTTCTCAGAATTTGGGCAATTACAGCATCCATTTGTATGCTCTCCTTTTCAAAGAAGAGAAGCATTTAATTTCCTATTATTATCTATTTTGCTTTTTCTCACTAATTCCCAGAATCTTTCTCTCTCCTCATTGGAATGTGGTCCTAAGAACCATTTCCAATATTCCCTTCCTTCATAGAAATGCACTCTGACATCCACAGCATGTGCATGGGAGCAGTTTAGGGGATAAAGTACTGTCCAAATTGTAGCTGATGCTTTTCCAGTGTTTGGAAGGGGAGGAAGGGAGGAAGGGAGGAAGAGAAAACAAATAGTGCTGTGGAAATTAAATAAGACAGTGGTTCCTTTACTTCTGAATTCTTTCAAAATGTGTACAATTATGATTCTACTAATTATATATGATGGTACTTAAAACAGTGATATTTAAAGGGTGATGATTTGACAAAGAGAATGACACATTGCAGTTAAACACATTTGCTTTCTGAGTGGGACTGATTCACCTTTCACAGCAGGGAGGCTTTATGTCAATTCTGATTCACTAATGAAATGGACTCCACAGACTCTTTAAACACCTTGCAAAATTTAAAGAATAGATATATTAAATTGTTCTCAGGAGAAAAATCATGTACTTAAAATTCTGTTTTACCAATGATAGATTTTGTAAAAGCTGAAACTATGCTATCAGAAAATAGGTAGTCAAGTTAGTTTCTAATGTAATAGTGTAATTTGACCAGGACAAGTGAAGTGCTCAGAGTGTCCAATAAAAAGGAAAAAAATAGCAATACTGGCCCAGATTGGGTTGGATTTCTCTAACAAATTAAGGGCTGCATGATAGGTATGGTAGTTTGGAGCTGTTACGTACTTCAGAAAAGGCCATATTCTTTTAATCCATCATGTTCTTTTAATCTACTGGATGGGACCTTTTGGTTAGGTTGTTTCAATTGGGATGTGACCCACTCAATTCAAGGTGGATCTTAATTTTTCACTGGAATGCTTTATGAGAGGATTAAAAGCAGAAATACAGGGAGAGTTTAGAGAGAGAAACACAGAAAAGCAAGAAGGACCCACAGGTGCTAAGAGGGAGTCTCTGGAACCAGAACCCAGGAGAGAAGGCTCAGCAGATACTGGCCATGTGCCTTCTGCTGTGACAGAGGAACCCTGGATGCCAGCAGCCTTTCTTCAGAGAAGGTATCCTCTTGTTGATGCCTTAATTTGGACATTTTTCATGGCCTTAGAATTGTAACTTGTAACTTAATAAATCCCCATTGTTAAAAGTCAGCCCATTTCTGGTATATTGCATTTCAGCAGCCTTAGCTACTGAATGGAAAAACTTACTACCTATTATTGTAAGGGCTTAAACTCCAATATGAAGTGTGGTGGTGACCCAAAGGGGAAAACAAATAATTTCCCTGGACATGTGGAAAAGCAAAGAATCAGAATTTGGCAGGCTCAGATGCCTTAACTTTTTCTGGGTGCAAAAATATGTTAATTTGCCACTATCTGGAAGAATTCATGAGTCATTTGCAGAACTACTTCACTTCTGCTTGTAACATTTCTAAGTATCTGTTGTTTTGACCATTGTGTTTTCTCTTAAATTTACTTTTTAATAACTTGTCAAAAGTATGAAAAATCATTGTATCTTTCTCCACAAGAAACACATTTCTTGGTTTGAATAAACTTGTCCCTCTAAAGAGCAGGTCAGATTTAATTTCTGTTCTGGATATATTTTGTATTTTCTGTTTGACCAGAAGGTGTTGTGAAGAGTGAATGATAATCATTTACTGCTTAGGATCAACCAATTTGTTGTCAAATTAGAACTGTATTTTCTCCATAAAATGAGCTCTTTCTGCACTAAAAGATTTTACCTGTGCTTTCAAAGTGGTATTCTGAATTCTAGGCAATTAGCTGTGTGTGGAAGCAGAAGAGGATTGTATTGAAAACAAAAAAATATGAATCCGGCAGGTTAAAAAAAGAACTTTGTTTTATGATCTCAAAATATCTGTAATTTGAAACATAACACCCCTAATACACAAATAACCCAGCTTCACAGATGTCTCAAACCTTGTAACAAGAAGTTCCTTTACTCAGTCTTCAAAACTGCAGCATCTAAGCTCCCCTTCTCCCAACTACACTTCATATAATTAATGCTAATACTAAATTAAACAATTTGAAAATAAAGCATAAAAGTCTACCAGGGTTTAAAATCTATCATTAAGCAATTGACATTAAGCCATTGACTGAAACAGACAATGCTCTACTGTTGTGAAAGAAGTATAAAGGAAAACAGAGTAAAATCAGTATTTGGAAGAATTATTTAGCTATCTCTATCTGGGGGAGAAAACACAGGTTCTCAAAATGCTGCCACCTTCCTACCTGTTTTCAGCTAACAAATGGAATCATAAAAATTTACACACATACTGCTTGATCTCTTAAAATAGCAGTAAATGTATGTGAAGTCTCCAAATTCAAGTCCCACCCCTCCGCAACACCCCAACTACGGGACATTGCAACTACAAATGCCTTGAGATATTGGCTGATTCATCCCCTTTCCAAAATTGTCCATCTGTCTTTGAGAGTGGTTGTGATCTGGAGGCTCAAGTTGACTTACTCACTGAGTTGCCTGCCAGCTTAGATGCACTTTGTAGGTGGAAAATTGTTGGTCTTTGTCCCTCCCAGCTTGCAAGTAAAATGAAGCTGCCAAGAGATAAACACATTCTAAGTTTATCATGCTATTCTTGGCCTCAAACTACAAGCCATAAGGCAACTATTGCTCAAGGTACTGTGTTTACAAGTGTTCAGTCCTCCGCTGTTTCAGAGACCCAACAAGATGGAATTTCTTCCTGCCAGCCTATATTTTGTTTTTTTGTAAGCTTTCATATTTCTCAACTTCTTTTAAAAATGGGAGGAAAGGAAGCAGCTTCTTTGACAGAATCTTGAAGGTTTGAAGTCTCATTAAAATTTCCATGATGGTGTTTTGGGGTTTTCTCCCTTAGAGGCAACAAAAGAGCCGGAAAGGACTGGAGACTTCTTTACATTATTATCAGTATTATATTTATTATTGTTTTTTTTTATAAACTTAAAAGTGACCAAGATATATGCTAATGTATCTTTACATAGGCCTTTTCTGTCTTGGTATTTACTATTTCCCTTATTTGTTAACTGTATCAGGCCTCTAATTTAATGTATTTATTATTATAAAATGGCTGTTTCTCTTTTATTCGATGTGATTTTTTTCCCTTTAGGTGGCTATACTGAAAAAATAACTTAGACTGAAAATGTTCTCAAAACCCAAAAAAAGAATTCTTTTTTTTTTTTTCCCCTGAAAGTTAACTTTCTTCACAAATGTTTTTCTGGCTGCATTGGATAACAGGATGCATTGAGTTCATACATCTTAAATATAAAAGAGGAGCATAGCTATATCACATCCTATATTGGCACAGTATATTGACATGTATTATGTATGATGTTACACTGTTTAAATTATTAGAAATCACATTAAAAGAAATTATAATAAGATAGGGCTTTTTACCAAATCTAGAATATTTGGCAATGATATGATGAGTTCAATCCTTGATTTACAAATAAGACTTTGAGTTCTCAAGATTTTATCACTATATTCTATGTCATGATTTCTTTGCATTTCATTAAAATAATGTTATCTTCAGAGTACAGCAGAGTATGTATATAATTTACCTATAGAATTAGCAGTTAATTGTTTTCTTGGACATGGTAGATATTAATCCACACCCTGGAAAAAATTTTCAGCCTATACGCACTAATCTCTGCCCCTCTAATGGTTTTTTGGTGGTGCTGCAAATTAAATTCACCGACTACATGACAAATTAAATAAACAAAGTGGTACAAATTTTACTTGTTCTAGTTTTAGTCCTGAGAGTAGGGAAGAAAGACTTGCAACAATCCACTCTGAGACATTTTAAGGAAAAATGTATTGCAAATTTGAAGTGTTACTTAGGATGTATCAAAATATGAAAATCATTTTGTCTTCACTAAAATGGGCAGAGAGAGTTGGAGGACTGTCCATCCTTGGGCTAGAGTGGATTGCACAGCCACCACCTGTGACCTCCTGCAGATACGTAGATAAGATAATGGTGGACAATGAATTAGCATTGTATTTAAAAAGTCAGCTTACATATGTCGTTAGAATTTACCTGCCACACTCCAGTATTGAAAAAAAAAAGTTATTTTCTCACTGATGCTTGTAAAAATGTTAATGACATTTCTATTACAGAGTTCAAAGTAGGTGGCAAAACTGGTGTCTATTCTGAAGATCATTTTACCAGAGGCATTTGAAGTGTTTGCTTTACACATCTCTTACTTTACTCTTCATGTATTAGCTTAAATGTTCTTATCTAACCCAGAGAGGATTATTTGATTTTAAAATTTGCTATAATACTTTAAAACTCATAGTTATTTGTTAAAATGTCTGTGCCTTCTACTTTGAAAGTCTAAAAATTGGCCTAGATTCTGAAGGAGTAAAGAACGAATTGGCCATTAGTACCTAGTAATGCTAGCATCCAACATCCCAGGTTTGGACCAACATGCAGTTTCTCCACTGGTGGAGGAGGCTCTGCCAGAATATTGTTATTTTGGGATTGTGAAAGGCACAAGAATAGGTCATTAAACAAGTATATAATATGTTAGGAATCATAGTGGAGAGACAATCCTGAGTAGCACTTCACACTCTTTTGCACTGTGCACATTTATTTAATTACTTACTTATTTTAAGCCTGATTCTTGGCTTAATTTAAGTGTAAGTATGTACCAGAGTTAAGAGCCATGAGCAGGATGGTTCTAGCATTCAGTGGCACTCTTAAGACATGAATGTATGAAGTACTAAGAGCTTACAAGTAATGAAACAGTGGAAAAAAAACTTTTTCTGGAAGATTTTTTTCAGTGGAAATTTTCCCATTTGTGAAATATATTTACATTACCTATTAATACAGGCTGTCTCCTTTACTTTTCAATTTAACTTTCCATTTGAGTCTGTTTTTGATACAATGATACAATTTCTTTTTCTTTTTTTTTTTTTGTTGATAGCATGGACAGAGGATGTATCAAGTAACAGTGTGATAACAACAGCTCTCAAAATCTCTCAGATCTCAGTAGCTTAATAAAACAAAAGTCAATTTCTCACTCCCCTACATATTCAACAGTTTGAACCAATAGTTCTCAGGTTAGTTGGGACTGTTCATCATAATTACCTAAGACCCAGCTGATGGAGGCACTATCTCAGCACATACTTTAATTACCATTGAGGCAGGAAAAGGGAACAAATAATAACTCACTGACTCATAAATCTTTGATATGGATGTGACATGCATCACTTCCTTTCGTATTTTTTTTTAGCCAAGGCAAGACACATGTTGACTAACCCCAAACCTGGTAGAGAAATGCCCCTCCCTTGTGACTTGAAGGAAAAATGGAGCATGCTTGAGTAGACCTAGTGACTTGACTACCACAAGGGATAATGCTTATAATTATTAAGGACAGTCATTTTGCTAAAGATATCAAAAATAGAGGGTACTTGATACAAAGTTCTATTTTCCTTCCTAGCACTGATTTAATACTTGGTACCATTCTGGCATATTTGGAAACCCTCCTTCCACCTAAATTTATTTCATTGTGCTTGCCATAGTCATGCCATGACAACCAATGGGGGGAATTTCAGTGGTTCCACACTCTTGCTTAGGAAGTCAGCATCTGATTATATCTGGGAATTATAGTAAAGAAGCAGCAGCTGCTTAAACCTGGTTAGAGACAAATTGTGGTCCTATGCACATGTACAACTGAAGTGAGTAAAATGAGATAAAGCATATAATAATATCATATTGTATAAAGTTACCCAGAGATATGCTGCAAACCTGACCCTTGGTATCAAGCATGGAGTTTGGGTGCTCTGTGTGATCAACTCAAAATGACAACATATCCATTCAAGGGGACTATATAAAATTCAAGAGTGTCTGACCTTTTAGTTTCAAGTCATAATACTAAAAAAACTGTTGGAGTCTTATCAATAAGTAAATTTCAAGGAACCAATACATTGTATATGTAAGTATAAAATTTCAATCAACTGGAACATCTCATTAAGAACTTTAAGATAATCTTACTGCATGTTACATATTTCGGTATCTTGGTTTGGTCTACCACCTCACTAGCAATAGCGATATGATGAATTGCCCAAATTTTATTTTTGCTTTTACTTTGTATATTTTAGTTATTTCCCCCCAAACAATACAGACACAAGGTGCCCAAAAATGACCAAGAAAATCTTGAGGGCAATGCAGATTTATGTGAACTGCTGTTACCTAGATCATTGTATACCTTCTTCTAATGGAATTTTTTCCCCATAATCTCCACTACATAAAAGGTACTGGTGTGAAAGAAGTGCTGGATCATTATTCTTAGGAAAACTAAAGAGAGGACATTTAAATTAAAAAAAAAAAAATTAGCGAAGAAGCAGAGGCTTTGAGCAAGCAGAGGAAACTGGTCAGTGGAAGGAGGACAATAGAGAATCTGAAGTGAAAAAATATAAGAAAATGTGAGGGTTAGAATATGTGGGGAGTGAGAGAAAGATGGGAAATGGGAGCAGGCCTCTAGAGCTGCCTTGTTCTCCTAGTTCCACTTCCCTTTTTTCTCAAGCTGGTCTGAGTAGACTGTTCTCTCCTCACAATTAAAAGACTTGTCTAGAATAGTAAGAGATCTCTTAATTCTAGCTAGCAGGCTCTAACATGGTGTCCGATAGTCACTTTAAGAAAAACACCTAAGTTGCAATTATTCCAAAACAATTTTCAGGTGTTGGTACATAGCAGGCCCAGAGATATTCTATTTTTGAATTTCCACCTAGTTATCTAAATTCTCATATGAAATATGACTCTTAACCTTTATCTAAGAAAACTGTTTAGCTATTTCTGGACTTAAGCTTTCTGTATTATTGCTGAAACCATGGATCTTGTTTATTATTAACCACTTTATCTCTGATAGGTTGAGAAGTTAAAAGAGCCCTGAAAGGTCTCCAGTGTGAGAATTGTAAATTACATGGATCATACAATTTAAAGAATACATTTTTGAATTATAAGCACAGGCTGCTTTTCCAGCAGTATATACTATACCACAGTGAGGTAGCTGATATGCCCTTTTTTTTTTTAATAAGCTATATCATAGACAAAATACATAACTTTGTGACCTTTTTTTTTTTTTAACTCTACAGCATATGGGTGCAATTTGTTGACTTGTTTTTGTGTTTGTGAACTTAAGGCAACATTTAATTATGCTTGAGAAGCCAGCCCCCTTTGATACCAATTAAAAATAGTGGCATTGTTTTTGTATCCCAGTTGCCATCAACTGCTATACGTTACCCCAAATATTGTGAGGCTTTCTTTGGTAAAGACATGTATAGTTTGATGATTTTTAAAAATTTAAGCAAAAGGAAATTACATTTCTCTTCTAAAAATTTCCTTGAATTAGGACAACACAAAACTTTTAAATTTTATGGAAAAAACACCACAATAGGTTTAATGAAAAAACTTATGTTAGAGAAGTTGTTACAGTTTGCCAAAGCTGCCAGAATGCAAAATACCAGAAATGGATTGGCTTTTACAATGGGGAGTTATTAGTTCACAAATTTACAGTTCTAAGGCCTTGATAATGTCCCCTCATCATCGATGATGATGCCTTCTCTGAAGAAAGGCCGATGGCATCTGTGGTTCCTCTGTCAGTGAGCCTACTGGGCCTCTCCTAGATTAGCTTCTGGTTTCCATTACTTTCTTCAAAATATCTCCGGGCTTCTGTCTTAGCTTCTCTCTTGCAGCTCCTGTGTGTTTTTGCTTGTTTCTCCCAGGGCATTTCTCTCTAAGTGTCTGGGGGTCCTCTCTTAGCTTTTCCAGGGCAAACTCTGGATTTCATTTTTCAGCCTCTCTCCTAGTTCTGGTTTCAATGGCTGTCTCTAAAATGTCTCTGGGTGTTTTCTCTCTAAGCATTTCTGAGCTCTCTTCAAAATGTCTCTGCCTTTTATCCTCTCATAGAGGATGCCAGTAAACTAACTAAGACCCACCTTGAGTGGGTGGGGCCACATCTCCATGGAAATAACCTAATCAAAAAATCCCACCCACAATAGGTCTGTCCCCACAAGAGTGGATTAGAAGAACATAGTCTTTTGTGGGGAACATAACAGATTCAAACCAGCACAGAAGTTGAGTCAGTGCAAGATGAAAAAGTATTACAAGAAGTTAATTTATCTTGTTTTTCTTTTTATTTCAAGGTCAGTTGGTAAATGGCGCCAGGATTCAAGCTACCTCTTTTCAGTATATGGTGACTTGAAGGTTTGTCATTTGCAGGCACATTTGATCCAGTGGCTTCCTTAAATACACTAGTCAACATAACAAATGTGGGCAAGTGTAAAGTGCTCTCCTGTTTAAGTCTCTGTTCTGCTTCTTTTAAGTCATTGCTGGGAGGATCTGAGATCCTTCCTCCGTAAGAGAAATCAAAATCATTCTGTGTTCTTCCTCACAGGGGTGTTGAATCAGCACACATAAAGTACTTAGTGAATTATAATAGAATGAATATTACCAGTCAAAGGCATCTCATTTAAATTATCCATTTGAAAATATTTATTAATAAAATATAGGTCAAACCAGGCTCTGAATCCAAAATTAGAAAACATGATTGTTAAGGCTATCTTTATGCAGGTTTATGATATCTGAAGATAGAAACTTAACCTAGTGGACCTCAATACATTCCTATTTTGCTAAGGAAGAGGTTTTGACTTCCCCTCTATACATAGAGTTATAGCAAGGATGGGATAGCAGAGTTTACATAGGATTTTTTTTTCCTTCAGAAAAATTTATCTTATAAATATCTTTGAATATGCTCAATTCTCCTATTGAAGGTAATGTTGCTGGTAGCTATGATAGAGTAACAGGGAATGAATTTACCCCGCATCCTTAAGCAACTGAAAAACTCAGACAAAATATATGAAACAATGGGCTTTGGACAATAACCGGTGCAGGACAATGATCCCTAAGAAAAGGAATACAAATAAGCTGAACTCTATGCTTGCCCTAGCTCATTTCATGGAGATGAATGTCAGCTTCTCCTGCAAGGTGGTAGGTCTCAAACAAAGCACAGCAGTATCCATAAGTTGAGGACACAGGGAAGCCGAAGCAGCTAGAATTTGCAGAGCAAAGTACAATAAAGGAGAGCAGTATTAAGAAGAGAGAGGTGCAAAAAGGGAGAGCTCTGAAAATCTGCAAAGGATTCTCCACAAGTCTTCAGCTGAATACTTATTAGTGCACATATATAAGAAAAGTACTCAAGGCCAGGAAAAGAATCTCCAGAAAGGAGAAGTCAGAAAAATCCCTGGTGATAGCAAAGAGATGAGAATAGTTTGCGTTCCCGCTATCCAGAGGGGAAAAACCCTTGTAACACAGAGCATATGGTAGAGTACTCAGAATTGGTACTGCCACAGTAGTGGGGCAAAATTAGCCCTAGACTAAAGGCTGCTAGGGATCTGACTAACAAAGCTTAAAGGGAAACTATGAAAGGATCAAACGATTTCCAAGTAACTTGCATCCTAAGCCAAAACTCAAGAACATTTAAAGGAAGACAAAAACATCACACCTAATAATAAAAAATAAAAAAATTACCATTCATGCAAAGAATATGAGCCATAATGAGGAGGAAGATCAACCAAAAGAAACACAATGAAACAGATGATAAAATTAGTAGATAAGGATGTTAGAAGTTTTTGATACTATAGCCATATGCTTAAGAAGATGGAGGAAAGTATGAGCATAGTAGGGAGATACTGCATTTTGTGAATTCTAAATATTTAATGTAGAAATCATACCAATTTCTTCCAGAAAATTGAAGAGGGCAGAACACTTCCCAACTCATTCTATGAGTAATCTGTGAAGCCAGCATTACCCTGATACCCAAAGTAGAAAACCAATATTATACATGAACATAGTTTCAAAAATTCTTAACAAAGGTCAGAAAATCAAATCCAACAATATGTAAAAAGGTTAAGACATCATAATTAAGGTGAGTTTTATCACAAGAACGTAACATTTGTTTAACGTTAAAAACTCAGTAATGTAATTTACCATATTGACACACTAAAAAGGAAAAGAAAAAAAAATACGGTTATCTCAATAGGTGCAGGAAGAGCATTTGTTAAAAATCCAGTATTGATTCCTGATTAAAATGCTCAACAATTTAGGCGTAGAGAACTTCCTCAATTTCATGAAGAATATCTATATAAAACTTACAGTTAACAGGATATATAATGACAAAAAATTTTGTTTTCTCCCTAGGATCAGAAAGAGGACAAGGATGCTCATTCTAATTACTTCCATTCAGCTTTGTACTGGGGATTCTAGCCAGTGCATAAAGATAAGAAAAAAGTAATAATAAAACAAAATGCCTACAGATTGGAAAGGCAGAACTAAAACTGACTTCATCTGCAGATGGCATAGTCTTCTATGCAGAAACTCTGAAAGATCTACAAAAAAAATCTACTAAAACTGTAATTGTGTTTTCCAAGACTTCTCAATACAAGGCTAATATACACAAATCAACTATCAATGGGTATATATGGGACTAGACTAAAAATTAACATAAAAATAGAGAATTGTACAACACAAGTGAACCCTAGTATAAACTATGGACTGTAGTTAATAGTATAATTATAACAATATTGTTTTATCATTGTAACAAGAGTACCACACTAATGCAAAGTGTGAATAATGGGGAAAACCGTTTGTGTGAGGGGTGGTAGATGGGAGCTCTGTACTTTCTTCGTGATTTTTTTGTAAACCTACAAATTCTCTAATAACAAATGAAAAACATCATTTACAATAGCATAAAATGATGAAATAGGGATAAATTTGACAAAATGTGTGCACTAAAAACTACGAATATTGCTGACAGAAATTAAGCTCTAAATTACGTGATATATAATGTTCTAGAATTAGAAGACTCAATATTATCAAGATGTTAATTTTTCCCAAAATTAGATTTAATGCAAAAACAAACAAGTTCCTAGCAGGAATTTTTTTGAAGATATTGATAAACTGATTCTAAATCTACATTTTAATGCGAAGGACTTACAGTAACCAAATCAACTTTGGCTTTTCAAACTTTGGAAAAAAAAAATAAGAGTACCTACTCTACCTTATTTCAATATATATTATAAATCTCCAGTAATTATGTTAGTTTGGTATTGGTAAAAGTATCATAGAACAAAATAGCAGATGCAGAAATAGACTCACACATATATAGTCAGTTGAGTTTTGAAAAATTTTCCAAGGGAATTAAATGGAAAATAGAAAATCTTTTCAATAAATTGGAGACCCATAAGCAAAAACAAACAAACAAAAATGCCTTGGCATTGACTTCATTTCATACAGAAAAATTAAATTGAAATGTATCAAAGATCTAACTGAAAGAGCGAAAAATATAAATGTGCTAGAAGAGAATAGGAAAAAAGCCATGATTTTGGGTTAAACAAATACTAGTTCTAATATACCATGACAAAAGCACAATCCATAAAATATATATATACATATATATATTATACTTCATCAAAATTTGAAACACTTGAAAAACTCATATTTGATAAGGGACTTGTGTTCAGAATATATAATGAACCCACAAAGCTCAATAATATGAAAACAAACAACCTAATTTTAAACAATGGACAAAGGATTTGAAGAAACAATTCACAAAAGAAGATATAAGGATAATAAATAAATATATGAAAAGATGCTCACCATCGTTAGTTATTAGGTAATGTGACTTGAACTGCAATTAGATAGCCAAAACATCCACTAGAATGGTTGAAATTAGAAAGAATGACCACACCAATTGATGATGAAGTGGAATGACTTGAACTCTATACATTTATGGTAGAAATATAAATGAAATAACCACGTTGGAAAACAATTTGGAACTTCGGTGAAGCAAGTTGCTACATCATGCATCTTGGAAACACAGTCTCAGGCATAGCAGAAACTCATCAAAAGCTCGGGTCATGGTGTGTGACGGTGGTTCTACAATGATCTGCTTCGCATCAGAGATGAGAGACACCCGTGCTGTCCAGGCTTGGGTATTTATACGCCAGGGGGAGGGGGCCCTGCCACTGATCAAAAAGCATGTATCAAACAAACTTTGTGCAGAGGTCCCACCCTGATAAGCAGCTGGGTTTACTAGTTCCCAGTTTTGTGTTCTATGTGAGGTCAGGATGTTCCATTAGAACTAGTATCTCCTCCCTTCTGTGAAATGGAAGCAATACTGAAGTATCTGCACACAAAGAAAAGGGCAGACAAAGGGAGGTCTGGGAGATGGCCACTGAGCATGTCCCTCATTTCTGCAGCAACTTCTTGTAAAGTCAAAAATATTCCTTCCAAAGATACAGACATTCCACTTCTAGGCATTGCCCACAATAAATGAAAGTATGTGCCCACATAATGATTTGTATATCAATGCTCATTTTAATAGCCCAAAACTGGAAACAATTCCAATGACATCAACAGGTGAACATATAAACAACCTGTGGTATCTTCATATAAGGGAATACTACTCAGTAATAAAAAGGAACAAAACAATATGATTCAATCTTAAAATGGTGATCCTGAGTGAAAGAAGCCATATAAAAAAGAGTACTTCCTCTCTGATTTTGTTTAACAAAAATTCTAGAAAATACAAACTAATCTATAAGTGACAGAAAACAAGTAGTTACCTGGGATGGCAGGTTGAAGAGAGGGAATGGAAGTCTAGATTACTTTGGGGCACAAGAAAATTTGAGGAGGTAGGTAATATTCATTATTCATTCATTCATTATCTCCATTTTAATGGTGGTTTCACAGGTTGTGACAAAACTCATCAATTGTACACTTTAAACGTGCAGTTTCTTTCAGGTATACGTCAATAAGCTCTAAAATCAAGAGTGTTATTACTGTATGAAAGCAATGCAGACTACAGATAACCTTCATTTGCCTATACTCAGTGATAACAGCTTTAACACAAATCAGAGGTGACCATTTACAACTTCTTGTGTGTGTGTGTGTGTGTGTGTGTGTGAGAAATGTGCATGGCTTTGGCTATCAGACCTTTTTACACATCTACTCCTGAGACGTGAAACTAAAGCTATACCTAAGAACTATATGGGTTTGACATGGTAATTAAGTGCATACTGACCATTCATATGAATGGAATAATCAGTTTGGCTTTGATGATCAATTTTAGATTTAAGACAGATGAAATGCACAAATCAATGATGTGCATGGGTTAGCTCTCCATGACCCATTGTGTTCTTAATAACGTTATTAGAAGAAAAATGTCATTATCCAAAGTGATCTCATAAGCTACCACAATTTATAGCCATCCCCGCCTATTTTCTATTCTAAAGAACAACTTTGTGGCTTCGCTTAAAGAAAGTGAAGTCTTTTGTTTCTCCCTGAGGTTGTCATACCAACAACAATTATTTAGCTCTAATTGGTCTGTAGGAGGTCAAGATCAGCAGCCTAAAAACGCACTTTAAGGATTTCGGATTTCAGCTCAGTGGTTAAATTATAGCAATCTCTCTTTTTATAGTAATATTCTGAAAATGCCTATTTTAGACCTCTTGTTTGTCCCCCACCCCCTTTTCTTTCCTAGAGAAAGTCCCAATCCATTAATAAGGAATAAACTCAGGGTGCATGTGGCTTTAAAATGTGACCATTTTGCTTTTATCTTGCTCCAATTCTTTGTAACTGGATGTGAATGTGCCATTCAATCTGAAGTATATTTTATTGTGGCTGAAAAATAAAAATTATTTATTAAATAAAAATTAGTTGAAGCTAACCTAATTCTGATTATTTTAGAGCCACCTAAATTCCCATTTTCCTCCTTGTTTCCTCCCTTTTTTATCAATGTTCTTTTATTTACTCTGAATTTGCTGTTATGCTCATGTGTAATACATCTCTTACAGCTGAGGGCCATGGCCACATGTTTATCAGGGATAGTAAATCAGAAGTGACACAAAATATGATTCTGATAATATGGAGGTCATCAATGCTTGTTATTTGTTGGTTTCAACTTAAGACTTCATTTTAGTCTTTGGTTCTGATTTGATTTTTATAATTATGATACGATCTGCCACTAGAAATTTATAGAAAAGACTGAGTGAACGTTTTAATTTATTGATACTGGTAACAATGACAGAGTCTTCCAAGAGCTATATAATATTTTCCCTCACAAAAGAAATATAAACAGATCATTAATTCATGAAAATTCTGATGGTTTTTCCCTCTAGAGGATTAGAACATCTGTCCATTTATAAAATTTATTACACATTTATTATGTATCCATAATATATAATATTTTATTACAAATATATATTTTATATGTATCCATAAATATGTATATCTGTGTATCCACAGCTATCTACCTATTTTTCTATCTATCAATCATCTGTCTATTCATCTATCTATCCATGTCTTCAAGCCATCTGCCATCATGTTTTGGTCTGTTCTGCTTTCTTTAATTCACTCTAGGTCTATTGACTGTGACAATGAATTATTTGAGTAACTCTCTGTCGCCAATTATAATTTAACAGTATCATCTATTTTATCTAAGGAATGTGACTCCTCTTGCCAACAGTATGTTCCCAGAAGATTTTTAAAAAATTAAAACAAGAACTCTATAGGCATCCTTATTCCCTTAAATATATCCCATAATTGTCCCAAAATCTTGGTGTGAAATATTGAATGATAACAAATCAAATGAAAAAAGGAATGTTCAAATACCTTTACCCAGCTTTTGAAATACTTGAATCCACTATTACTCAGATCTAAAAGAATAGCCTATTAATTTTACTCAGAATTTCTGGGAAGGTAGGTTTTCAAAGGCATAACTAGGCAATCTTCAATAATTATTTCAGTAAAACAGTGATGAGTTTGTTGTGATATAGCCTCTCATTGCTAATACCTGTACAATATGGTTGTGAAGACTTATGGCTTAGCGGTTTGCCAACTTTGTGTGTCCATCCTGGCTTTCCTGTTTCTTAACTACGTGGCTTGAACAAGTTAACTAACATTTTTGAAACAAAAATTTCTCACCTGTGAAATGGCAATGTTAATTTCTAATTTACAATGTGGATGTGAAGGTTAATTGGGGTAATGTGCATTAGGTACATGATATAAAGTGAGCACTCAATAAATAAATATTAGCAATGAAATGCAGAGAATAAAGTGATCGGGCTGATTTGTAAAGAGTGAATAATGTAATAATAGGAATGATTGAAACAAAAGTAAAAATTTAAAAGTAAGTTGAGGCTATATCAAATTTTGATAATACTGATATTTTATTACAGTATTTAAAATTAATTCAACGTATTACATTGAGATTTAGTCCTCAAAACATTTTGTCTTTGAAATGAATGTGCTATTCAAACAAATCACTGTATCAATGAATACATAAAAAATTTGTTTAGCTTTCATTAAAAAGTATTGAAAGTGTTGATAAAATGACAAAATTAATTATACTTTTTAATTGTACATTTACATTTTATACATGTACATTTTATTTTTTAAGTGAAAAACATTTTAATGATAAATATTTCAATGTACTACCAGATACTGTGGGCAATGTTTGTGGTTTGTGTGTGTGCATGCATTCATGTGTGTGTGCTCTCTCCTAGTCTCTTCTATTTTACCTGGATTTGCACCTGTCCTGAAGTTAGTTCACAGTCATACAGGCACTTAACTTGAGTAAGACTGGATAATATGAGGAAACACAATCAGGACCTCGGTAAGAACTGTCACTGCAGCTCACCAGTAGCACACGTTTTTGTCCTGAGGAAGCTCATAAACACTTAATGTGGTCTGGGTTGCCATCAGTGGAGTGCATGTTTAAGAAGATATCTTACAGTGAATTGTATAACCCTAAAACATTTACGATGTGAAATACAGAAAGAGTATTGGTGGTTGGGGCTCATGCACTGGAAAATGGAAGCAAGCCAAAACACTGGCACTAACACCCTGCTCTTGTTAAGAAAATGCCAAGGGATCTTTTCACAAGAGTAACTCGCAGATTGCAACACAGTTACCTTAGCTGGCTCCTGATGTGCAGTATCACACCACATTTAAATTTCCATCTGTGGTGTCTGGAACTACTGTTCTCACTGTGAACTTTTTATTTTTTATTTTTTTATTTTTTGCCAAAGTAAATCAATAGGATCTGAAAGACCACAGGATGTGCCTCCTTTAGTGGGACAAATAACTAGATTTAAAGAAGCTGTAAATGAAGTTTGCAATCTCTCTCTCAACCACAGAAACATGTCATGTTTCAAATGAACTAAATTGGCTTTAAACATTATGCAGAGAAAATGCTAAATTTTGATGTATCTGGAATCATTCATTTTTTTTTCTTGGAATAAGTTTGCAATGCTCCATTCTACATTGTGTCTATAAGGGTAGGAAAATTGAAGCTGCTGCATTCTCGGTCCTAGCCATCAACTCCCTGAGAGTGTGCCTCGAGTAATTGAAGGTTATAAAATACCTCAATTGATTGAGATACCTACTCAACAAATTGCTTCTAATACAATTTTATTTGTTTATGCAATGTATCCTTGATATCACCCTTTGTGTATTAGGGTCTTTTTTGTTCATTGTTTTTGTGTTGAGATGCTGAAATTTTAAGCACATGCTCATAGACTCAACAAACATCAGAGTTGTGAGTGTAATAAATTGAAAGGAATGTTAAACTGAAGCTTATGACCTAGTTCCATGAATTACATTTCTGTTTTAAGCAGAGGCAATGACTATGATTTTTATGCTTTCCTTGTGTAGTTTTTTAAACAAGGGAAACCCTACTTATACTGTATTCAGCAGTCAACTTAGAAGAGAAAATGAAATTGTTTTAAGATCTTTAAAAGAAAAGCTTATATAAATAGTCTGTACAGATATATCTGAAAACAAAGAGGTACACATTTGTTGATGTCTTTGTTATTCTTTGCCTCAGACGTTAGTCTATAAAAACATCTTTCCTATTTTTTAAATATTTTCTTCTTTAACAAATACATATGCTATTTCTTCATAAATATATATCTACATATAATAATATATAGTGTTCATCTCTTCTACATATTCTACATTACACATTAACATATATACAATACAACAGTATCTAACATAGACCTCAATAAGTGCTAATTAAATTATAATTAAAATAAAGTTTCTATTTAAATGTCTTCCTATTGAGTATTTGAATATTGACATTATTGTTTATCTAAGTCATTATTCATGAAGAATTGGTTGTTTTTAGAGGGTTGCATTGTCTGAAAGGATCTTCCAATGATCAGCCCAAGAAGCAACATTGAAACAAATTCTATTTCTTTGCTCCAGGTCCTGTTGCTAAGCAACTAAATTTGTTTATTCTTTCCAGTGTAGGTCAAGACTGGGGGTAATGAGCTGATGTTGCGTGTCAGAGAAAGGAGGTAGTGGCTCGTGATGAACTTTAAACTCCTTGGCTTTGCATCGTTTTCCCACTTAGTGACCTCCTGGGTAATCCTGAGCACGCTATTCCACTCTCTGCTCTTGTTTCTTTTAGATCATTAAATTAACAATTCTATATAGGTTTTTTTTTTGGGGGGGGTTGTTTTTGTTTTGTTTTGTTTTTGGCAGAGTGCCTACATCCTGAAATACAGATATTCCAAATAATGTGACAAAACAAGTGGACCTCCAGACAAATATTTTGAACCTTTTTAATAAAAGTAGAGTAGAAATGTCTTTCTTGCCTCCTGAAGTGAAACTTTTTTTTGCTGATTTATTTTTTAGTTCCTTCAAAAATATGAATGGCAGAAGTGATTGACAAGGTACTATATACAAAGCCAATTCTTATGACATAATATAGTTCTACAAATAAAAATGTCTATAAAGATGCATAAGTTATTTCTGTAGGAATAGAAGGGATGAGTTTCATGCCATTCCATTTTGATGAACTTGAATCCAGTTTCTAATCAACAAGATTGCCCTATACAATAAACTACTGATTGTGACTGCTGGCGTTAACAGTAATAGGACAAGAAGATGTGTGGCACAATTTTCTCCATTCAGCTATTCGTTTTCCTACTGCTTCAGAGGAGTCTTTATGTCCTCATGCTTCTTCTCAAAGTTAGCCTGATCAATTGTACTAAACGTGCCCAGTAGAGCCAATGAATGCGTGGACAACTCTTGTTGATTGCTAAGTAGTGTCAGTTTGCCCTTGGTTCTCAATTCTGTCAGAGTTCTCAAAATATGAATTTAGTTTTGGAGTATTTTTGCACCCTTTTAAAATAATGCTCTCTACTCAAAGCCTACTTAGTTTTATGCACACTGCTAATATAAGTAATAGACGTACAGAAGCTGATATCCTCAGGCCATGTTATCTCTATCTATTTAGTCTCTCTGAACTCTGCAAATTCATATTTTTTTTTTTGCCAGTGCTAACTAGAGGCCATATGATGTGTTGTATTCAGTTGGAACAAAACCCTTTAGAAGAACAGTAACAGGATAGAAAACATCAACAAAACCTTTACTTTTGCATGCTTCATAGTCTCTAGCTCTGACATTTGGACTTGAAGCTTGGAAAGACTCGATTAAGCTGCAGTGAGAATTGTTTATCAACTCCAAAAGGCTTTCATTTGGAAGAGCATTGAAACACAGCATGGATATTTGTTTGAAGAAAATCACTTTATAAATTTCATAATGTGCATTTTTTGTTTATTTTTAAAGGAACTGTCAAACTATATTGTTAGATTAACTAAATAATATAATTTTCCTGTGGTAGATTGCTATGTTCACCACAGTTATAATGTGCCTTTATTCCCACGTTCTTTTGATGTGTGTAGTAGCCAATGCTTGCGTGGCTGCTATTTGTTCAAAATTATTCTCACTGAGGTGTGTTCAGAGTTTGGTAAGAAAGGATGCCTCCAGAACAGATGCCCTTTTACCTGGATTTAGTATCCATTATCCATTCCTGAAAGCTTAGCTACATCTCACCGAAACCACCTCATGGATTCCAACATGCTCTCATCCATAGCACAAACTAGAATGAAAGCCAGATGCTCACTGTATTTCTAATCACTAGGGAGGCCAATTGTAGGAGCATAATTAAAGATTATTAACCACATGATGTGGATTTAAAAAATCATTTACCCTCCAGCATTCCATTAAAAATAACAATTGAAGTAGACTTTCCTCTCTCATTCTCATTGTTGTCTCTCTCCTTTTTAGAGTAGTACTACTACTACTAATAAAAACATGTTGATTTCTTGCTCTATGTAAGTTCTGTACTAAAAGCTGTATATGTTTAATTTCTTTCAATCCTCAAAAAAAAAAAAAAAAAAAAAAAAACCCTATGAAGTAGAAGAGATGCTATTTTTATCCCCACATTACTGGTGAGAAAACGAAGGTTCCGAGAGGTTAAGTAACTAAGGTCATAATGCTAGTAAAAGTAAAGCTAGGATTCCAAAACAAGCAGTCTTACTCTATAGCTTGTCCTTCTAACGCTTCACAGCTTCAGACCAATGGAAGAAGGCATCAACCCTAGATTGAATTATTTATTTAAAGGATTTTCTCTTCAATGTTGTTAATTATTTGGTGTCAAGTATAGTCAATACTAATCTAAAAGTTGCCAAAATAATTTAACCCTAGTTTATTTTATATTAATTAAGAAGCCAAACTACCAAACCTTTTAAGTCATAGACTATTACTGGGAAGGGCCTTTGCAATCACCTGGTCCTACCATCCTACCTATTTGTTTTATGATTTGGAAATTTGAGATCTGTCAAGACGAGATATTTTTCTGAACTCATATATTTAGTTAGGCTCAGAGCCAGTTGGAGGACCTGCATCTCCTGGCTCCCAAGTATACTAATTAATTGTTTCTTTTTTTGTTTGTTTGTTATAAAAGAAGCCAATTTCCAGGGCTTTCTTCACTCTCTTTATCTTTTGGGGACATTTTTTCTACATGAGTACATTGTGTTCAGCTGATGTTCACTAACATACACACCAACGCTTGGGCAGAATGTGTGCATGCATACATATATGGGTAGTCAAGTAAATTTTGATTTCTTCAAAAATGTTTTGAGGCAGTTAGATCACAGTTATGGGAATGTGAGATACCACTCTTGCTTCTGGTGAAATTCTAAATAACTCACTGATATTGCAAGATTATAGTGATGAGCAATGATGTTTTCATTAGATGGAGGTATTTGGTGTTCACTGATTCCATTGGAAAATGCCAATGAGGGAGTCTCAATAAAGCACTTTGAAGATATAATCTGGGAAAATGTGTATGAATTTGATACATTCTGTGTGCTCTGAGCAGAATTTTTAGCAAATTCTACACAGTATTGTGCAGCAGGGCAACCCCACATTCAAAAGTTGAGGCCAGGTGTGAATAAGAAAAAAAGTTTTCTGGGAGATTCACCAGTGTAGAAAAGAGTTGAAGAAATTTTCAAGAAAAGAGTTCAGTTTCTCTGAACTCTGTACAGGAAAGAAGAGAGCAATGTCAAATGTCTTTACAGGCATTTCCAACAAGCTTCTACACTAGGGATTGTAGAATACTTTAAATTGCTTCATCTACTATGTTTTCACATGAAATTAGGAACTATAACATCAAAAATCTTCTAATCTAGACTTTAGGAATTTAGTCTTTTCTCTTCATGTAACAGGAAAATTCACATTTTATTTGGAAATTGAGAATTCCTGAGAAATGTTTTTATGTTTCTGTTAATATATTTTTAATTTTCTTTGTGTAATGGAATGTCAAACTGGATCCCAGCAATTTCAGTTATTTTTCTGAAAAGCAGGAATAAGGGGGGTTTCTTAGAGGACAGTTACTTCTTGGAATGCTTTTCTTCCGTTTCTTAATTTAAGTGATTATCACACTTTTTGTATCATAGAATAATGTCTATCCCATATTAGGCACTCAATAAATACTTGAGAAATTAATGAGTGTTTTTGTTTTTCATGTCACAGTCTTGGATGTGTTCATATAGCCAACTATTTGCTATATTTTGAGTGAAAATCAACAGCTGTTATTGACTAGATCAATGCTTTTAGTATCATTTATTGGGCATTTTGTCCTTGCATGTGCTGCCCTGAGACATAGCGGTAGGAAATGACCTTCATTGTAACACTTGTGTTATTATTCTCACTATCATAGTCATTATCATCAGAGGAGTAACAACAGCATTGTTTAGAGACGTACACTAGAGGGTGGTGTTTTACCTGGACAGTAGACCTATAGATGCACTGGCTTTGAGGAAGAATGGAAATTTTTTTCCAGGAAATGTTCCCGGTATTTAATGTTACATAATTCTCAGCACACATGCACCATTAGCAAAGTTGATAAACCCCAGGGAATGGAAGCAGAGGCTGAAGCACTTGGTGGCCTTGCTCTACGGTTTCTTCAACACATTCATGTAAGTGTCTGGTTTTTCCGAGCTCTACATCCAGAGTGTCACATGAAAACCAACACCGATCACTGGGTGAGAGTGTAGTTGACTCTTTCTAACTGTATGGAATTGGAAAGCAAGTGAGGCAAACAGTGAATTTGGGTAAAGCTATTAAGCTTATCATTTCAATTTTTAAGTCCTCTGAGTGATATATGCCTGTTTCCATGACTGACCTGAGAATCAAAAGAGCAAAAACCATCAAGGATGGAGGGACAAAATCTCTGTGCCTGTCCTCCCCCCTGCCACCGTCATGATTGTCTATCTCTTTCTCCCCCCACCTCTGGTTTTTATTTAGTTATTTAAAAAAAGTCTCTAATCCAGGGCAGCCCAATTTTCATAATATCTTGCATGGGATGATCAAAATGTTGCTGTACCTTTTCCCCCTGAGTAAACATCTTTATGTTACTAGTGAATTTATGGCTTTAGTTTAACTCATTTTGTTTCTAGCTTTCTTTCATTTTTGTGATTTTCTCAATTGACTCTTCTGATATTGGTAAAATCTTCCTCAAGTCATGAATTCTTTTGTGGTTTCTCATGACAAATGTCCCAAACTTTGTACATAAAAGGGGCAGAAATCTTGTTTATTTCTCCAATTGTCATCCAAGAGAAAATGATTGTTCTTGCTTTGACTAGTGGTAGTTTCCTTAAAATGCATGCAAGTCTTCATCTGATGTTGCAGGCTTTCAGACCTATATTCTTTATTGTTCTATACCACTATCTGATTCAGAAAGATGCTAGAATCAAGATTTCCTGGAATAAATTTTAAAAGCACACACTCATATGATGGGATTGAAATTGAATGGATGGTTTTGTATTTAAGTTATGCCCTGGCCAATACAGTCAACCCTCTATTAAAGCCAGGTACAAGCTTTCCTTCAAATGCTCCTTAGTATTTGGCTCTGTTGTTTCCATGTTCCCCTTTCTTCAGTGATATGATAACATTGCAATAATACTTAAATGCTGACACAACAGAAAACCTTGCCAGTTTGGCTCCCAACCTTGGCAAGCTTTCTGTTATAGTTGCAACCCAGCATACTTCTTGAGTTGCACAAAACTTCCATAGCTTCTCCACAGCATGTCTTGTTAAGGGGACTAAAGAGGAAATATAAAAGAGGTGCTAATTTTAGACAGAGAATAGTAAATAGGACAACAAATAAAAGCTCTGTTTTGGCACATTAGAACTTTCTTTTTTCCTTTTTAAATGTGTGATTCCTTTTTCCAAATGTTGCACTAGAATTTATTTTTAAAGGTGTCATTTATTTCCATTCCAGTGCTATGTCATCTATAATTTAAATTTATGAGATAAATCTTGAGGTTCACCAGTGGAGCAGCTGGAGTATTCTAGCCACTTTGCCATTGAAAACGAAGATTTGCTGAAGGTTTCTGTGTCTGACAAGCCCCATCGAAGGTACCTCACTCCTTTTCCTGACAAGCATCCATCAACATGTAATATTTATTCCTCTGTTTTAGTTTCACTACAAATAATTGGCGATACCTCAGCAAGAAGATGGTTTCCTGCTGAGACAGCACCACCTGCGCAACTTCACGGAGCCGAGAACGAATGCTCTGAAAAAGAAGTTTTCCTAGAACTGATGGATAAAATGAATGAGGGATATTTACTAAAGTGGGGAAAAAACAAATTATTCCTTTATTTGAATCATCATTATTAATTCTCCAATCCTCCTTTCTCAATCAGACTAGCCCTAGATCGTTCATGTATATGTTTTATTGAACACAAGAAAAATATTCTTGTTGATTTATCTCCCGTCTCTTTCCTCCACTGTTACTCATATTCATTTTTAACTTTGAGCCTTTAACTTCACAGTCATTATCTTCTCCTGACGCATCCTATGGTCTAATGAGGTAGGTGTCAGGGAACAAAATTCTATATGGTGATAGACTATATCAGTTCCTTCCCTTTATGTGCTTGTATATATTTCTGTTTTAAATACAGAAATAATAGAGTAAAAATTTCTTACTCTACCGTCACTGTTGTAAGAACACATTGGATGGGCCATGGTCACTGTGACCTACTGTTTTCTTGTAACTCCAAGACCTTGATTCCCCTTGTTGGGAGAGCAAGTGTTCTTACAGAATTATGTTTCCATAGACTGAGCATGGTTTGCACTCTTAAAGAAAGAGAAAAAGTGTCAAGTAAATGAAAAAATAAGTAAGATGATATACCGATTATTTTTCAATAGAGGACAAGCTAGAAGGACAGTTCAGATTTACCTTCATTTCCAATGCAGGAGTTTTCATTTCAACCTTTACTCCCAAAACTGGTATTCTGTACACTATGCATTGTGTTTCATTACCTGACTCAATCAGTTTTCTCCCAATTTGCAAGAAAATAATTAAATGAGTGTCTAGGAATTCCTCCACTTTTAGTGTTAATCCCTTATTATTTCATTAAGGTTTGGTGCCTACAATTATTCATATTCTGGTGAGAAAGATTAATGAACAAGCAAGAGAGGGATATTAAAGGATAAACACACCAATACCTGGCATACATTTCATTCATACAGTTTTTGATGAATGGACACCAGTATCCCTGGTTATTACTTTACATTTTATGCATTTTTAAAAAATTTAACATTAGTAAACAAAATAAAAGGTTAAACACTACATTTAAACACTACTGCTGATGGAATGGATTGGAACACTATTATGTGGAATTCATAAAGGACATCATGATTTCCAAGAGTTGTGCTGTCAGAAGTCTGATAATTGCCATCTAAAGGTGCTTCATTTATATTTTTAATAATTTTCTAAAACTAAGAAAAATAATCTGATTAAATGGAGTAAATCTAGTCAAACCCAAGATACTATGTATTTTAGTTAATTATTTTGTTGCCAATTACTTTTTTCCTCAGTATCTGGTTAATGTGTTCACTATAAATATTTGCAGATTACCTTAGTGGTCATGTGAAAAATTCAAAGTCAAACTGAGATTAGAGTCTGAGGTGATATTAGTTTTTAAAATATTTATTGAACATTCATAGAATACCAAGTGTCATAAGAAAGAGCTAAGGATAAGCTAAGAATACCTGATATAAAACCTGCTCTCAAGGAAATTGCAATCAAAATAGAAGAAATATAGCCCATAAACAATGTACAAACCAATTCAGATACAGTAAACCCCATAAGATTCAGGGAAGGAAAAAGGTCAGTTTTGGGGTTACATTAGAGAGGGCTGCTGAAGCTACAGATTTGGAAACACTGATGAATTGCTCCTCTGGACTGGTCCTGGAATCAGGAGACCTGAGTTTCCTGATTGTTTACATTCTAGCTTTGTGCCTGTTCCGGTTTGCCAAAGCTGCCATTACGTAAAATACCAGAGATGGATCGGCTTTTATAAATGGGGTTTATTAGGTTGCAAATTTATAGTTCTAAGGCAATAAAAGTTTCCAAACTAAGGCATCCACAAGAGGATACCTTCACTGAAGAAAAGCCAGTGTTGTCCGGAGCATCTCTGTCAGCTGGGAAGACATGTGGCTGGCGTTTGCTGGTCCTTTGCTCCAGGTTGCATTTCAAAATGGCTTTCTCCAAAATGTCTCTGGATTTCTGTCTCTCTTAGCTTCTCTCAGCTCTCTGCTTGGTTCTCCTGGGTGTTTCTCTCTAAGCATCTGGGAGTCCTCTCTTAGCTTCTCTGGGGCAAACTCTGGGCTTCATTTCTTAGCATAGCATCTCCAAATATCTTTCTGTCTGCATCTCCAAGCATCTGGGTCTGTGCCAGCTCTTAGCTTCTCCGGGGAGGGGGGGGATGTCCAATTTTAAAAAGGTTTTTATTACATATTTCCAGATTGAGACTGGGGCCTCTTGATATATGTTGCTCCTCCATATCAGCAGCATCAAAATCTTAGGATCCAAGCCATGCTATGTCACAAGATGCTCATCAACCCTCTATTCTGATATGTTTATAAACATCTTTGGTCAAAGTAGTAGGTCACACTAAAGTAATTCAAGGTAGGAAACCTCAGGTAAAGCACATACTAAGGGAAAACTCCAGACTGCTCTCATCTTTTAATTTTGTTCAATAATTTAAAGAATATCCTTGAAAGATATGTGCAGTAAAATTGTCTGCTTTGAATAGAAGAAGCAGGCATGGCCTCTGTAATTACACACCTACTTCTTGCCATTCGTGGCCTCCCAGGCTTTAGAAAAATGACTCAACTTTTCTCAGACCTATTTTGGATCCATGCAGCAGGAACCTTCTGAATGAAATATATCTTGGGGTTGATTTCCTGTTTCAAATCTACTTGGTATCTCAAACAGCAGCATGTCTAGAATACTAGTCTGCTGCTAGAGCAAAAATCTGAAAGAGCCATGCAAATTGGATCCACCCGGTCTTTAACTTGGGCCAATTCTGCCAGAGTATGTGCAGACATATTCTTCGTTGACTTGACTGCATAATAGAGATAATTATACACACTTACTTATCTCACAGGGGTCTACTGAAGATTAATTAGTTAATGTTGGCAGACCCAAGGTGCAATATATGTGCTAAGTATTATTATTATTACTTTGCCACTTATCTTTAAAGAATGTTGTTTCTAAAGTCATAGTGCCTATGTGCCATCTGCTCACAGCAGCCTTTACCATCTCCCTACTCAGAGACTGAATCCGGTATCTGAATAAATAGATGTGCTCAAAAAAAATCTATCACACCTCCATCTGTGCTTATGGAATATGAATTCAGACATAGGCAGAAATGCAAATCAATCACAAGTGGAGAGGCTTCTCCAGTGCCCAGAGTCACATTTTGAGATGTTGTTCTAATATTCCTGCTTTTCATTTTAGAATGAGCTAACTCACGATGCAATGCTTCTGTGAAATTCTGTTTCTTCTGCATGTGAAATAGGATGTCACGTTAGAGCCCTGAGCTGCCATCTCTTTTGTTCCCAGGAAGTTGAAAGAGAAAACTTCCCCAAAACACATTCACTGTCTCATTTTTTGCAGAAATTAGCTCCATGATTTTAATGCTTTAGATATTAGTATAATTACCAGAAGCTAATGAGTTTTTAAAGGTTTCTATATGAAATCATGATTTTGAAACTTCCCTTCTGCCAGAGTTATAACTAGGTTACAGACAACATGACATGATCTATGACCCATTTTTACTAATGACTAAAGAATGAAGATACAGATCCTTATGAATAAGCACTCTTTCCCGAACATGACAGAGCACTGCAACTGCAAAAGCTCTGAAAATCAGAAAGATTAAATCTTGAACTAAAATTATCCAAATGTTTCACAGATGCCACTACAGTAATATAAATACCATTCCTTGCTTTTGAACTAGATATTGGTATCACAATTATCACAGATATTTAATATTCTTCCACAGTAGGTGGCTCATTGGAATTTTTTCTTCTCCCATCATTCTACTAGCTTTTCCTCTAGTCAGCTGCAAAAGGCAAATTTATCTTCTATTTGAAATTTACCTCACTTGATCTATATACCCAGGGTGGAAATTCCAGTAATATTTTTGTTTAGTGTTTTTTTTTAAAGTTGTATCCAATATGTTCACAAATTCCCTGCCTAATCTAAGGATTTGCTAAAACATCTTTTGTGGTGACTATGGAATTAATCAAATAGGTAATAAACTCTGGTAATAGAGATCCTGTGACCTGTTATATGCATAATCTGATCTAATAGAGCATACATGTAGTATTTGAATTCAATTCTTCTAAATTATGCATCTACGTTACCAATTGGTTAGGTTTCAGAGTTATAAAGAGGAATAAAATCCCATACCTGCCCTCAACTCAAGAAGAAAGATAAATCTATTACTAACTATATTAAAAATGATAAGTTTCAAACTAGGCAATCTGAGCAAGTTCTGAGAGAACTCAGAGGAAGGAATGTTTCACTCTGTTGAGAGTCAGGAAAGACAGTTTCAGATTTCAGATGAACACTAACTGAATTAGGCTGCAAAGGATGAAAACATTTCTAGGTGGAAAAGAGGGAAGATGCACTTGGCTGTTCTGACTGTACTTTCAAGCAGACTGATGCCTCCATGAACTATGCAGCCCACTTATTAAAAACGAGCCTTGGTTCCATCATGCGACCATGTGATTGTGAAAACCTTGTGCCTGACACTTCCTTTATCTGGTGTAGGGGCAGATGAATAGTAAAATAAAGACAAAAACTATATAAATAATAGGGGGGTAATAAGAGATATGGGATATTTTAGGTGTCCTTTTTAATTTTTATTTTTTTTCTTTATTTTGGAGTAATGAAAATGTTCTAAAATTGATAGTGGTGATGAATGCATAGCTATATGAAGATGCTGTGAGTCATTGTATACTTTGGACTGATTATATGGTGTGTGAATAAAATTGCATATAAAAAAAATGAGCCTTGGACACCCTTCCCACTTTTGAAATTTTTCTTCTTAGTCTTTTGGATTTCACTCCCTTCCCAATTTCCTTGAGCATGTTTTCTGTTGCATGTCCTCAGGGACAATTGAAAATAGATGTGTTTTTCCCAATTTTGAGCTTCATTTTCTACTGTTTGAACAGTTAGCTTTTATCTTATTCACCAAAGCTCTAGACCCAGATATCATGTGGCTGATGTCTCTGCAAAGTTCACCTTGGCTACCTTGAGCAGACTATAGGTGAACAACAGACAGTAAAGCCCAGGACAGTGTGCGACAAGAAGCAATTTGTTTGGTGTTTGGTGGGACAAAAGCTCTCTGTTCCCTTGTGTGTCGGGTTGTTTGTCGGAATGATGTAACCAGCCCTGTAATAGCAATGATACTGTGAAATAGCAAAGGTAATCCTACCCCAGAAATGCTCTGGCCCATCCCTCAGAAAAGTCTAATTATAGGTGGGTTATGCACACAAATAGCTTTAATCTCCTAAACAACCATGACATCATTTCTTCTTAGAGAAGATGGTGTAATTTGTCATTCCTGAACCTATACTCTGAATATTTAAGGGGACAAGTCTTCCAGGGGATAGCTCTTCAAAACATTTGGAAAAATTAAATATAAGCTTCTTGTTTATCAATTTCTAATCATAGAGTGAACACAAAGATATTCCATGGCTTGAATCTTGGGTATTTTAGAGCTTGGTTGTCTTTGCCAGCCCATTCTGTTAGTGATATGATGCTGTCCCATAAAATGGGAATTCAAAGTTTCAGCCAGATTTGCTGCTCTTTAATGGCCTTACATTAGTGGGTAGCCTAAGAGTCTGAAATCTGTGTCTTCCCTCAGGAGCAAGGATGTGATGGAGTGGGGCTGGCTCAGAAGGATTGCAGCATGACAACTTATGCAATGCCTACTCTGTAGACTAAAAAAGGGAGTCTGGACTCAGGGTTGTAAATTTGGCACTGTCCATGAGTTCTAAATTGACTTTAAAATGAATGAGGTAATGGAATACTCAGACAGAAGGCTCATCCATTATAGAAATACACCTCAAATTGGTCCTTCTTTTGGTAAAGGCTAAGGAGTACTTCTAGTTAAAACTTGGCAAGTTATTTGCTTACCAGGTCTTGCTGGGATTTGAATTAACTGTCACAGTGAAAAAATTTTCCTAGAAACTAAATGAAAAAGCCAACATAAACAAATGTCACAGAAAGCCTTCAAAGTTTTCGGAATTAACTGTTTGATATAGTTAGCCCCTCTCGTTCTGCTGGTATAGTCCATTTAAAACAACTTCAATTCTAAAAGAGGAAAAAGAGGGAAATTGTAGCAAAATATACTTATGGCATTGATTTATTTATATATGTAATGGAAGAAGGGACAGAAAACAGGGAAAAAAGTAAATTAGAAGAAAAGAGAACAGTGCTAAGGAACTAATAAAATGCTCCTTTAGTGGACCCGAAATTCTGTCAGGCTATTAAAAACAACAAATGAAGGAGTAATTACAAAGCGTTCAAAATGCATTCGGCTGAATATAATCTACATGCCTCTCTGTGAGCTTTCTATGTTGATCAGGAGTTACTTAGTGAATTGAAACTCAATTATTAAGTTGCATGCGATTTCCATTCTCTTGTTTTTATATCTTTTTGGAATTTACTTTGGATCTTTTGGGATCTCTAACCATTTTCTGGCCTGAAGATGCTGTTGTAGACAATGCCACAAAGATAATCTCTGTTGGCTAGCCAATCCATTGCACAAGATGTCCTGGAATCTTTATTCAGTGTTAATATGGCATAGTTTATTATTCAATTCTCAACTACACTGTAAAGTTGTTACTGTCTCTATTTTATCATTCAATAAATTGAGTTTTTTGGAGAGTGAATAACTTGCCCATATAAGTGGTATATCTAGCATTCAAACCCAGATTAACTGAATACAATTCCAGTACTCTTTCCTCTAAATCCACACGTGTGCTATTAAGTTCTTATAACTTCATTTAACGTGTATGAATCTTTTTTGCTGTTGCATCATGCTGATTTAAAAATCTTGCATTGATCAAAGAACATCTCTTTTGCCTTCTCCTCACTCCTAGGATTATTTTTCCCTGGAGGGGGGTAAATATTAAGGTGAGAAATTATGGCAGGAAATGCTGTTATCAAACCATTTTAATAATTTTGTAAAAATTATTGGTTATAGTCATCATGAAAAAATGAAGTTATAAAAAGGTTAAGAATCACTTTAATAAAAAGTAATGCATGTATGTTCAAAAAAATTCCAAACAGTAAAGAAGGTGTAATAATGGATAGCAACTCTTCCTCCCATCCTTGCCCTCCAGTACAAATTTTCAGGTTAAAGTCTTTGACGTATGTTTGCAAAAAAATTTTTATATAGATACAGATATACAAAATATTTATTTCTTTGCTTTTTTAAACTTATCATTATATTTTGATGATATTTTCATTACCAGCTCTATAGCACAAGTTCAGAATATTTCATTTATGGGTGACCCGAAATTGACTTAACCCATTTATTACTGATGGATATTTAGAGACTTTGCAGGCTTTTGTTTTTTCATAGTACGCTGCAATGAACACCCATTTTCCTATTTCTTTGTTTACAAATGCATGTGTAAATGCTGAAAAAACAACATGAATTGGCATTCGTGGGTCAAAGGCTATGTTAAGTTTACAATTAGATGTGTTTTGCTAAATTTGTCTTCTATTTTTGCTTATTTACCAATTCAGTTGTAATTTTTAAAATTTATATGCATTCATTGTATGTAAAGGAAATTGCCTCATTTCTTAAGTTTTAAGTTATTTTTAATACTTTTTCTTTGATTTTCTGCAGTTTAGGGCATGAAATATTCTAACTCTTATATGGCCAAATTTATCAATCTTTTCTACTGTAACTCTTGGAGTTTCCTCTTATTTAGTAAGAGAATCCCATATAAAATAAAGATGTATTTTTACTTTAAATCTTTGGTAAATCTGGAATTCATTGGTGTCTACTGTTGAAACAATAACCAACGTTGTTTTTTTTTTTTTTTAATGACTAGCTAGTTCTCCCAACATCATTTTTTGTAAAAACTGTTTTTCTCCATTGATGTGAAATACCAACATTATCACACAGTAAATTATCATACATATTTCTGATAATTTCTTGACTTTTTCTTCCATCTAATTGATCTGACTCTTCAGACACTGGTACCAAACGATTACTGTTGTATTAAAATATACCTTACTATCTTATCTAGGTATCATTCTCTTTTACTACTTTTTATATTTTTCAGAAACTTACTGCCAATTTTTCCATGTTAACTTTTGCATAAGAAATTTAGAATCAGCTTGTTCCAGTTCCAAAAATAAGGCTGCTTGTATTTGGATTATGTGAAATCTGTAGATTAATTTAGTTTGAACTTACATTCTTACAATACTGAATCTTTCTATGCAAAAAAGTTATGCCTTTTCTCCTTTTAAAGCCTATACATATATAAATCCTTATATATATACATATATATATATATCCTATATATACATATCCTTAAATGGAGTTTTAAGGATATTTTTTAATGGGGATATTTCACATTTGCAAGTAAGTTTATATCTAGGTACGTATTCTTCTTATTTTGTTTAAATAGGATTTTATTTCTCTATATTTTATAGCTGGTATTTATTTGTGTCCAGTAAAAGCAATTAATTTTCATGTATTCATTTTTTTTATTTTATTCTTTTAATACTTCTATTGCTTTTGATTTTAACTATTTTGGGTTTTCCAGTTGTACAACTACCTGAAGAAAATGTTGCTTTATCATTTCCAATATTTATACCTCTTGTTTTTAAAATTACCTTAAGGTTTGTAATAAAAATATTAAAGCACATTATCTGGTACTTCCAGAGAATATTAAATATTTGAATAATAGTAATGATAATCACCCTTTTTATTGTTACTAAACTTAATGAGGACACCTCTAAGATATCATCATTATGACGGATTTTGCTTTGAGACATGTATATTTTAACAAATTACAAGGTGTATGAAGGACCAACAATCATTCTAAGAATTGTAAAAATCAGTATTAATTATTAATTTTTACCAAATAAAAATTTGCCATCTTGTACATAATCATATGCTTTTATCAGTTTACCTTCTAATATTTTAAGTTATATTAATAGATTTCATACATAGATGTTTGCCTTGGTATTCCTAGAATAAAACTAGAATAAACCAAATCCTCTCTTTGTTTTGTTTTGTTTATTTTGAATATAAAAGTGATATCGGGCTGTGATTTTTTTTTTTACCTTTTTTTAAAAGCTACAGTTTTCAAGGTTTAGGATATTAATTTTATGTTGGCTCCATAAAAATAGGTTTGGAAACTATATATTTCTCTCTGTATGTTCTAGAATATTTCAAATAATTTTGGAGCTATCTGTTCCTTGGAGATTTGATAAAATTCACCCCTGAAACCCTTTGGTCCTGGTTCTTCTTTAGACCAAGGTATAAACATTTTTCTTATTTTTCTCCCATGAAAATGTGAAATTTCTCCCTCATCTGATTTGATTTCTGTTCTTGTCTATGATGAATATTGTCATTTCTGTTTTCATAGGAAAGCAAATATTTTATTCAGATTTTCAAATCTATCTGCAGGGTGTGAACTGAGTATTTTTTCATAATTAGTTTCATTTCCTCTGCTTCTGAAGTTTCTAACATATTCTAATTTTTCCTATTTTATTTATCATATGTACTTCTTTCTTTATCTTATTTTTCCCAGATCAGTTTATACACACACACACGAACACATGTACACATATCTAGATACACAAATACATATGTAAGCTCACAAGCATACATATAGTTAGTTTTACATGTATGTAAATATAATATATGTGGCTAATATGTAGTGTAGATATATGATATAATATATATAGTTACTAACATATTCAAAATTGTTCTTTTTTCATGTGCTTTCTCAATCATCTTATGTTTTTCATTATGTTATATATATATTAGTACATATTAGTTATATATATTATCATGTATGTATATGCATATAAACATAATATATGTTTAGTTTTATATGATACATAGTTATTTATGTGCACATATGCATCAACCAGCTAGTGAACTTATTTTTTACTGTTTTTTCTGTTTTCCAATTTATTAATTTTTGTTTTTATCACTAGCACTTCCTTCCTTCTGATTTTCTTAGTTTCTTGTTAAGGGTATGTTTGTAATTTCCTTAGCGAAACATTTAATTCATTTATTTTCATCTTTTTTTTTTTTGTTTATTTAAAAAAGGTAATTATTAAAGCCTGTCAATTTTCTCCTGAGCACAACCTTATTCAAGTTTCATAGATTCTGATATATAATATTTCTTACTTTTATTTTCAGATATTCTACACTCCGAGATTGGCTTTCTTTTTAACTCATGAGGTGTTTACTAAAGAATTTTTAAATCTTCAAGCAGTTTTGTTATACATTCTAATTGTAGTGTATTGTAAGCAGGGAATTTCTCTAAATTAATTTCCTTTTAAAAATTGATTCATGTTTTGTTAAATTTGAATATTTTCCTTTAGGTTCTGCTGTGACTTCTGCCCTATAGAAATAACTCTACAGAAGGAACCAATTTTTTCTCTTTTGCATTGGGTGAATATATGTCTGATGGCCAGTGAAGTCCCACATAATGCACCATGGTAGTTGTGCCATGTTCATACAGAAGAGGAAATGATCTTAGGTGGAGGCAGCATGGTGTAGTGGTTGCAGAACTAGACAAACTTCCTGGGTTTCAATCTTAACTTCATCACTTACTAACTACATGCTTTTGAAGGGGTGACTTTTTCTCTCTGAGTTTCTCATCTGTCACTATTTCATTCATTCATATTTAGAGAACACTATTACTTTGAAGCAGTGCACTGCAGTGGCAAGGACCATAGACCCTTGAGGCAGACTACCTGTGTTCAAACCCCAGCTCTGCCACTACTAGCAAGGTGACATCATACAATTTACTGAACTTCTCTGGGCCTCAGTTTTCTTATCTGCAAGGAGGGAATAATAATAATACCTCCTTCACAGTGATTTGGAGAGGATTTAGGTGTATCTGGCATATAGTTTCATTGCTAATCACAGCACCTGGACCCACAAAAAGTCTTAACTTGGCATGGAATCAAGTGTATATTTTAATGTTGATCTATTCATGAGCATTAAATACTGGCTGAACATACATGTGCCCAGGTCTTTATGACTGTGAACATTTAGCCCAGTGCTCAACACAGTAGTAGCTTAGTAAATGCTTGTAGAATGAATAAACATATTGATAGGAGGAGTGTTGTGAAATTGATGCCAAGGCTCTTTTTTGTTTATCATGGAAAGAATATCGAATTGAATTTTCAAGCTCTCTTATTTGATGATCTTGACTCAATTACCTTGTCTTTGTCCTCAGTCGCTATACATTTTTTTGTACTTCTATTTTAACAGTACCAGTTATCTACAGGAATGTTACATTGATTTATGGGAATTTGAACTCCTTTGAAATCCAATATAAAATTATTATTATCTCCACTAGGAGCAAGCTGTTAAGAATTGCCTTAATTACAGCTCATCTCGGTGGCCTAGATGGCTCACAATGTTGATTTAAAACATTAGCTCAATATGGAGAACTTGGAGTTTCAGATTTTCCACTTAATTTATCTGACTCATCTTTATTCGTTTGCAGCCACTGGTGTATCCTTGGCTTAATAGAAAAGTGACTTTCCATTTCCAAACACTAAATTCATGCTTCATTTCTCCAGCTGCAATAGAATGGTCAGTCTCTGTAATTCTTGTGTAACTCTTGTTTAAGCACTGCACTGCAGTTCTTATCCTTATTGTTGTTATCATTACTGAAAACCTATTCAACACTTTTAAATATATAAATCAAATGTAGCTTTTGCCCTAGCAGTTCCTATCCTTGATGCTACAAATGATGCTGCAGAAAAAGAAAAAAATAATTTGAGAATGCAGTGAAAGTAGGTCAACCAGGGTTAATACTATTTCATACTTGATTCATTCATTAATGTTATTTCTAAGTACCTCTCATATATTGTATTAAGTCTTTTGAAGAATATTAAAAAAAAAAAAGTATAGGGCACTGTTCTGGTTTGTTAATGCTGCCATTTATGCAAAATACCAGAACTGGATTAGCTTTTATAAAGAGGGTTTACTTGGCTACAAATTTACCATTCTAAGTGTCCAAACTAAGGCATCAACAAGATGATACCTTCACTGAAGAACGGCCAGTGGGATCCAGAACATTTCTATCAGCCAGGCTACTGTTGGTCCTTTGCTCCCGGGTTGTGTTTCAAAATGGCTTTCTCCAAAATGTCTCTGGGCTTCTGTCCTCACTTAGCTTCTCCAAACGTCCTTCTGTCTGCATCTCCAGGTGTCTGTAAGCATCTAAGTCTTGGCTTAGCATATCCCGGGGTGTTTTCATCTCCCTGCTTTCTGTGCAAGCTCCCTTTAAAGGACTTCAGTAAACTAATCAAGACTCACCCTGAATGGGCAGGGTCAAATCTCCATGGAAACATGCAATCAAGAGGTCACACCCTAATCAAAAAGATTAATCTGCCTCCACAAGTTTGCATTAAAGAATATGGCTTCTTCTGGGGACGTAATATATACAAACTGGCACAAGCATAATCCCTTTCCTGGAAAAATTTACACTATAGTTTGGAAAGCCAAACATATGCATACAAAACAATTAGACAATAATTATCAGGCATCATATGTTAGCTACTATATATATGTATATATAAATAGATAGATAGATAGATAGATAGATAGATAGATAGATAGATATGGAGAGAGAGAGAGAGGATTTACAAAATGCCAGGAACAAAGAGAGAAGTTCAGGATACAAAGATGGTCAAGATAAGGGTCTCGCTGCTCTTAAAGAGATAATATATATATGTGGGAAAAAGTATCAAGCCATTCTACTATTACCGCCACTACTACTAGTAGTAATAATAATAAAAGATGAAGTTCATTGCAAAGTTACTCTAAGTGCAGTTACTATTTTACATGCATTTCACATATTAACTCATTGTAATGCTCACCATAACTCTATGGGGTTACATACTACTCTCATTCTCATTTTACAGATGAGGAAATAAGGCACAGAATGGTGAAGTAGCTTGCTCCAGTTCATGCAGCTAGTAAAACAAACTGTATTTATAGCCTTAATGAAATCAGAGTAAATGTGAGATGTAGTGATAAAGGAATTAGGAAAATCTCTTTGAAAGAGCTAAGTTTTGAGCAAAATCTCAAAGGAGCAGGATAAGGACATTCAGATGGGAGGAAGTTCAGGAGACTGTGTTGAAGAAGCACACAAGAGTGAAGAGAAGTGGAAAGATTGAGGAATAAAGGCAGAAAAAATTTGGTTATAGTCTAGCGGAACTGTGAATGAAATACCTCTGAAAAGTCAGAGAGAAATGCTGAGGAAGTTAATTCATATAAGATAACCTCCTCTTCCCCTCTAAAGTTGTCCTTGCCTGTTTTGGAGAAGCGTATGCTGAATGTCCCTGTAACATCTGAAAAGTAACCTGATGCACCTAAAATTTCTGTGGGTTTTTTAGTATCTCATAGTGCTACAGAGTAACTATTCAGAGTTAAGACATTCTCTTCAGGCCATCACCCTTAATATTGCAGGTAATATAGGAAAGAAAATAGAATCAAACTGAATACTTAGTGCTCATTAACTCATTGTGAGTTTAATGGTTCACTGAAGTTACTAGATCATTGACAGAATGCAAAACAGGGCAAGCAACCTTAATGGAGGTGAAAGCATATTATAGGATTGGTAAATCACAGGACACTAGCTGGGAGTGGAGGGGATGGCAAAGTGATGAAAAGACAGGGAATTCAGAAGGCAGCATAGAAGGCCCTAAATATATGTCCCACATACACTGCAATTCTGCCTAAAACTGGTCCTGAGAAAGCTATAAGGGCAGATCTTTCAGTAGTACAAATATTTAGTAGGGTGGAAACTGAAAGACACGTATTAGCCCTCCTGTAAGTTTCCCACATGAAGTACTTCTTCAGTGGAGTACAGAAGTTCATATCAGTTTGTGATAAGCTCATACCAGTTTGTGACACCCAACGATTAAATTTTCAGAAATTTTGGGAGCCAGATGGTAAACTGTTGGCAGATTTAAGTTGGCTGTGGTGGAAGTATTTACATCACGGAAATTGGCAAACATTACAAATCAACCCCACCCACCTCCTCCTTCCCTCAGTGATGGAGTGAAACAAAGGTAGGAAAGTTTTAAAACATGGGATTCAACCAGCACACCATGGGCTTTGAGAGACAAGTCCTCTTGAGCAGAGAAGTGGAAAGGTGAATTAGAGTTGCTCTATGATGATGTAGAAAAAATACATTCCTGCTTCATCATTCCTTAGAAACATGTAAGGAAGCCAAATAGTCTGGAGTGATAATTTAGTTTCCTGTCTTTCTAAGAATACAAGATACAGTGGAGCCTGTGGTTCCCATAGTGGAAAATATACAATGTAGAGAAAATAGTGAGAATGATTGGTGATACTATGGTGGACAAGTAGGGAGAGATTTAGAAGGTCAAGACTTTAAGGAGTGTTGTTTCAATGGTTTATAAAACAGTAGTGACTGAGATGAATAGACTTTTTTCCTCAAGCAATTGCAAAATTGTTGATTCTCTACTCTCTGCTTTAATCACCAACTGTTACAACTCTTCCTCTTTCTTTGTGACTTCATTTTAGTTTTTGGAATGATTTTAGGCTGGAAACTATCAGGCGACAAGGGGAAGTTTATTAAAGGCCTATGAGAAGAACAAAAGTAGAATATTGGAGAAAAAAGGTGGCAGAGAAAAAGTACACCAAGATCCTTTGACAGGAATACTAAACAGCCTTGAAATGTTCAACTTGAGAGGAATAAAGCAACTTAAGCAGATGGGGGAATATAAAAGTTAGATGAAACTATAAAATATTCCAGTTACTAAACTGAAGAAACCATTAGTGGCACTCCTTCTTTCATTTAAACAGCATGAATAAGACTCATTCAATAATAAATTCTTATCCTGCAAGCTGTTTTTAGAGTCAAGGAACCTATCTCATGCAGGTGTTCCATGTGTGAAATGCCAAAACAGATAATAGAAGCCCAAACATACCATATTGTGGTTAGAGGGAACCCTAAGCCCAAAGACACAGTAAGGAAAATGAAGGGTTTTCAAAACAAAAGTATGTTTGTGCTTCGGTGCTGCTTAAAATGATTCAGTTTGTTTTAATCAGTTACACTCCTTGTGCCATAAATTCCATATGTATACTAATTATACTAGCAAAATTTGAGTTTACCATTGTAAGGAGAGAGCCTGTGAGCTCTGTGAGAAGATACGGCTTTTCCCAAAGGAAGCAAACTCAACTTCAGGTCATTACAAATGAAATTTACTGTCGAAATTATTTGCAGAATAGCTTAAGGGCTTGATTTGGCATGCTCATGCATGCAGTGCTCCTGTAGAAGTTATGGAAACTTATAGCTCTATAAATGCCAGCTGTTGAAGGCATGCTGCTCATGATCTGAGCTGGGAAGGAAGGAAAATGTAGATATGAAAGAGAAAAATAAATGTTTGGGAGCAGACAAAGAGAAACACCAGGTTGAACATTTGGTTTACACAAAAGACTATGGGGAGAACAGGTTGGATATTGCTTAAGAGATGTGAGTAAAAAACGAAGAAATAAAATTAAAAGTGTGACTGCTGCCAAAGGGTGTTGGAAGCCCAGGGGATTCTGTTTATATATCCATCAGGTCAACCCTTAGTACTTTAGCCCCTGTTATATGTATGGGGTAAACAAAGTTATACACAAATATTTCATGCATATACACATAAATGTGTATATAAAATAGATGCATAAATATGCAAATGTATAAATATACATGTATACATATAAATATATGTACATATATGAATGGGTCATAAATTTGATAGAAGTATAAAAACTGCCTTCTAGAAACTTATAATTTATCATCAGGTAATTTCATCCCTGCCCATGACTTGACCATCACATATACATTGATGTCTCTGAAATCAGCCCACTCTTCTATCTTGAACTCAGGCATTTACGTATAACTGCCTATGATAAAAAACCTCTTGGTTGTCTTATATCACTTCAAGAATACCATGTCTAAAATTGAATTTGTCATTTTTCACAACCTTCCACAAACCTGCTCCTCCTCTTATCTTCCCTGTTTTAGTTGATGACACCCCCATCACCCAGAAACCAGAAGCCCAAATCAATCCTCATGAAATATTGCCAATTATAAATTTCAAATAGCTGTTCAACTGATCCTTTTCTCTTGATCAAGCCTTCATATTTTCTAGCTTTCTCCAACAGGCATCTAAGTGGTCTTTCTCTTTTAAATATTCCCTCTAAATAATTCCTAGATGGATCTGCCCCAAATATGTCTGATCGTGTCCTTCCTTTTGGAATTGCTTCTAACCACCATCAAAGATGTCCACAACTATAAAATATTGTTCTTCTGGAAGAAAAGCATCTTGAAGTAAAGCCTAATGTTTAGATCTTCCTGTGGCCGAAGTAGGTAGATATGGTACCAGGTCAGAGATCAGAATGGCTGAGACTTTAATTTTGATTTTCAGTGTTTGGATCAAAGCTCCTTTTTACATATGCCTATTATTTTGACTGAAAATGAATGAAAAAAAAATATATAGAAGGCAATGTTCATGTAGCTCAACTGCCATAAGAAGTTCTTTAGATGTTCAAAGTAATGGTTTTTGGAGCTTTTGTCTTGCAGTAGCCGGACTCCCAAGGCTGAGAGACTATGGTCCATAGAATCAGTTTTCCTTTAATTTCCCTTTCTTCTATATGCTTCTGGAAACATTTTCTTTCCCAACTCTTCCTTCCCAGAGTGCCCTTGGTGAGGTGGGCAATATTGGTGTGGAGTTTCCTGGGATGTCCTCATTCTGGTAGCAGTATGTTACAATTTCACTTTGGGTCAGTTTTTGCTTATATCCCATAAAGTGACAACATATTATAATGGATAAATTAATTTAGCTTATCCACTGATAAAACTCTGTGTATGTACAATGTCTTTCTACATAATCCATCTAATCCATCTAATCTATCATCTATCTATCTATCTATCTATCTATCTATCTATCTATCTATCATCTATCTACCTCTTTGTATCTATCTTTATATCTATCTTTTTCACTGCTAAAATTTTATCACGTTTCCACTTCAGCAGAAACCTTTATGTGACAGGAATTACTAGTTTCTGGAAGGTCAATTTTAGTCTTATAAAAACTAAAATTCTCATGTGGTTCTGGTCTGCATACGGAAAATACAGAAGGCAATGGTGTGGATACAGCATTCAGAGGAGAGGAGACGGCATGGCCAGAGAACCACTGCCCTGCTGACAACACAAATGAGTCTTCCATGACGAGGTGACATATCTTTTTAAAATTAATGTAGGCAATTGAGAAAGAGATCTTTTGGAAATGTCTGATTAAAGACCACAATTACTATCTAGCCATGGCGCTGAGAAGACCAGCAGCTAGCGTAACATTAGAAATAGGAAGACCTGATGAGTATAAATATATAACAAATCCAGTTTAACAAATTTATTTATTTATTGAACACATGTTTTGTTCTGGTCCTAGTGAGCAAGACTGTTGTGTCTTTAGTAGAAACTTGCACAGAATCTTTGAGATAAACTCTTCAGAACTATTTTGTTAAGGGGTGTGCCAGTTTGGATGTATTATGTCCCCCAAAATGCCATGTTCTTTGATGCAGTCTTGTGGGGCCAGTAGTATTAGTGTTGATTAGGTTGGAACCTTTGGATCAGGTTGTTTCCATGGAGATGTGACCCACCCAACTGTAGGTGATAACTCTGATTAGATCATTTCCATGGAGGCATGGCCCCACCCATTCAATGTGGGCCTTGATTAGTTTACTAGAGCCCTATGTAGGAGCTCAGACAGAAGGAGTGTGCAGCTGTAGTCAAGATAGACATTTTGAAGATGAGCATTGAAAGCTGATATTTTGGAGAACATCACTTTGAAACACAACCTGGGAGCAAGCAGACTCCAGCCACATGACTTCCCAGCTAACAGAGATTTTCCAGATGTCAATGGCCTTTTTCTAGTGAAGGTACCCTATTGTTGATGCCTTAGCTTGGACACTTTTATGGTCTTAAGACTGTAACTTGTAACCGAATAAACCCCCTTTAAAAAAGCCAATCCATTTCTGGTATTTTGCATTCTGGCAGCATTAGCAAACTGGAACAAGGGGTTTCTGATGTCTTCAGATCTAGTTTGTCCTTGAAAGAGAAACCAAGTTACAGGTTAGTGGGCCATTTCCTGTAGATTTTTTCTCATAACTTATGCTTTGCTAGTTTCAGTGAGTTAAAACATAAATCTTGGTATAGCAGTGCTAATTCTTCTGTAATAAATAATTCATTTAGACATGGTCTAAAGAAGGAAATATTTGTCCTGTCTCTTGGTTTCCTATAAGGATAAGAGTTTATGCAAAACATTAAGCTAATAGTGGATATCCTCATGGTAGTTTGCCAATAAACTTCATTGATTTTGCCTGGTAGATCAAGACCTTAGTAAATTACTCACATCATTTAGAGTAAAATTGTGGAACTTTTTGGAATTAGAATTGAGTCATGTTATAAACTATATTGAACAAAGGTCCCTTACTTTGGGTTCAGGAAACTTAATTCTACTATAAAGTTTTTACTATGAAGACATCTGCAGTTCTGTGATCTGCAATTCTGCTTTCTATTTGTAAGCTTTCAAAAAGTAGGTTTCTGACAGTTAAAGATTACAATAATTACCTCTGGGCCTCCCTCTATATTTCTCTTCTAGACCTATCATATTTTACAATTTCTATCTAATAGAAGGTCATTCTCTCATCATTTTGTAAAGTAGCCTGTCACGGGTATTCTGGAAGCAAGTTTGAGGCAGAGCATTTTCTGCTTTCTACCTCTGTTTACATTCTGACCCCAGTTTTATCTGCAGAAATTATTCATAAAACTCTTTTTTCCCCCTTCTTGCTTGCAAAGCAGCTCTTGGGTCTGTAAGCCATAGAGTGGTGTGCTCATCATGCATATATTTAGCACCCTAATCTCTGCAACCAGTTTTAGCTGCTTGTTATACTTTTCTTGACATTTTCTTGTATGCTTTTTGACATCTGCTTGCACACTCCTGCAGCCTTTTCAATCCTGATATTCACTTGTTTCATCTGATGTTGTTATCATTCTCCTTAGAGATGCAGATGTGTTGCTTTCCTTCAAGTCATGCTAGAAAGACAGTTCTGGAGACCCATTCCCATTGCTTGCTTATTTGTTTGTTTGCTTGCTTGTATATTGTTATATCATTTTCTGCCTCAGATTGCTAGCATTTTATAAAAATGGCATCATACTCTTCCTTTGAGAACCAAGTGCCTTCAAATTATTTTTTAATACAATCTGCTTTTTAAAAAAAGCTGTGCAATAGCATTTCAAAGAAGTCAGTATTCAATATCAGCTTTCCAACTGCTCTGACAATATTCACTGCAAAGCTCTATTTCACAAGAGAGCTCAGAAAGCCTCGTGAAATGAACACTTGTCAGAATTATTTTATAAACTTAAGTAATTAGCAACCTAAGGTCCTGTCTCATCTCATGGCATCGCTTTGTGTCAACAATCATCCTTTCTGATCACCAAAACTGAATTAATTGCTTATTTGCCTACTACCACATAGATCTACAACATTACTGAGTGTTTCGTAATGAACTCCCAATACAGTGCAGTGCTCTCTTTAAATCTCTGAAGATTTTCAAAAGGAAGAATTTTTTGTCCCTCTGGAAATGTGCTACATTCATAATGCAATTTATATCTTTGGAAAAGATCACTGCAGGGATGCAAACACAAAGCACTCATGATTCCAAGTGCACTATAACAGGTCTTCAGACCTTGGAATCATCTCACGTTGTGGCTCCAAGAATCAGGAGAGTTAAGAGCTCATGCCATATCTCTAATTTCTGAAACAAAAGCTTTCTTGTTCTATGTTCCAACTGTCAGAAGACTTTTGGGTAGTAGTTAATTGGTAAAAATCTGTCAGTGCTGAAGGTGAAGCAGTAAGGAGCTCAGTTTTCATCAATGCAAAAGGGTGTGATGTCTCACACATAATATTTAAGTCAGTAGCTTACCCTCCCTTATATATTTAATGTAAGAAAAATTACCAACAGCATTTTGAGGTATTTAGGTAACTCTTTATTTGAATTGTTTCTCTATCAACAACATATTTCTTCTAGTAAGAATAATAAAAAAAGTTTTGTACATGATGTTGTTCCTACTCAAATCACTAAATAAAAATTGGCACAGGATATTTGAGTTTTCTTCTTAAATAGACATTGGTTTATAGGGGAGATCTTAATTTATGAAAGTTCAAAAACCGGTAAACTATCCAACTAAACTATCCAAACACTTCCTGTAAACCAAGATAATAAAATCTTTCTTTAGGAAAGTTAAATAATGTTTCTATTACTCACAGGATTTTGGACATTTTCTTTACTATCTTGGAAAAAGAAAAACAAAGAAAAGAAAAGGCATAGTCTTCTAGAAAAATTGATGCTTCTCTGGGTCTTTCAACATTGAGCTAAGTACATGAGTTATTGAGGTGAAATAAGCTGCTTTCAACAGTTGTTAATATATCATTAATAATCATACATGCAATAAATAACAACAAGAGTTATTTCCTAAGAGATATAGGACTGTAAATTGCAGTAACAAATCACAGCGTGTGTAAAGAATGCTCATTACTCTAGTGTGTACAGAAGCTGTTTTAACAACTGTATTCTTTATGGTGAAGCTCACCCTAATTAGCCTTGCAGATTCCTTAGGGAATGTGTGTGGAATGTTTGACATTGTGATGCTGGAGCTAAAATGGGGTAGATATCATTTCTGCACCAGGAAAGCACCAGGCCGCAAGACTGGTTTTCTATTCAGTCTCTTATTTTAATGTATGCATTGTGGTGAAAGTAAATAGCCTTTTCAAACAAGTCGATAATAAGAGTGTTTGGAATTAAATGACTAATTAAATCAATATTAAACATGTAAGCTAGACAGCAACAAGGACTAACATTTATTTCTCAATTGTGCCCCTTCCAACATGAAAGCTATATAATCCAATTGTGTACCAGCATGTGCTTAGACAGCAAGGTTTGTAGCGTGCACATGTAAGAAGAACACACTTCCTCATTTTTATTGTATTCAAAAGCTAACTGGACTATATATATATTTTTTAATTAAAAAAGATAAAAAATACAAAGTTGGCGCACACAAAAAAGGAACATGTTTTTTTTCCCCCTTTCAATGAAACATTATATGTGGATTCTGCTGCTCTGTTAGCTTATAGTTTGTTACTAAATCAGACCTTTCCTGCAGTGAAAAAAATTGCATCTTTTCGTTGTAATCCTTGACAGCTTAAAGTTTAATGGAGGCAGGTTTTTTTTAAAGGTATATAATGGGTTGACACCATGGAAGGCTGCTGAGAGCTCACAAACGCAGAAATAGCATGAAATGCAATAAGAACAAGCTCTTGCTGATTTTTTTTAAATCATAATTTCCTATTCTTGATAAGAGAAAGCAAGTGAAGGAAACAGCTTTTTGTTTTCTTAAAGTAAGTTGTTTGTCTCACTCCAATCAAATGATTCCCTTCCACCCTGGAACAGCTTCAAATTGGGGATTTTTTTTTTCTAAAGTTAAGGGTAATGTGATACAGCCATTAATAAGAAGACAATAGATATCTGCCCCAAAATAGGAGTAAGTACAACGCAAATTGCCAAGATGAGAACTAGGTGAAAGGAACAGATTTTGCCTCTTTTGGAGAGAAGGGATAGGCAACAACAAACAAACACTGACCTGACAATATTAACCTGCTAGACACCAAAGGTCATGGTTGGTTACAGCTCAATTTACAGATTCCATCACTGCATCTGTAGATGACACGCCATGTGTTCAGGAGGGTGGTTGAGAAAGGTTCACAGATTACACCTGTAATAGGCTTTAAAACAATCTTGACAGTTGGCACCAAGATTGTTCTTGGGGAAAGGATTATCTTGGTTAAGGATAATACTTGATAAAGGCTTAGAATCACAGGGTAGGCTGGAATTGTAAATAAAACCTTAAGGGATTGTGATGACAGAAATAAAAAATGAAAAGATGGGTAACTATTTTACATAATAAATGAATAGCAACATGTGTGAGTGGAAAAAGAGGAGAGGAGAGAGAAATAACTACTCAAAAAATAAAGCATGGTCTCCATTTTTTCTTCTTTTAATCACAAAGCTGCCTATAATTTAATTTATATTTCTTTAAATGATTGTAACGTAAACCCTAATCATTTTCAAGGTTCAGTAAAATATGCTACATACACAAAATATCTCGTATGAGTGGTCTTTTATGGAAAACAACGAAAGGGACAAAGGTAACTTGAATGAATTGACTTGGAGCAAAGAGAAGGAAACATCCATAAAGGTGACAGACACTAGCATAAAGGATATTGGGCAAGCAAGCCCTTCAGTCAGAAGTAGGCTTTGGAAAGGAAATCCTGGGATGGCAGAGAAATAGCCAGGGCTTGGGGAGGGATTGAACTGATACTTGGGCAACAGATACCTTCAGCACTCTGCTGTGTGCCTGCATTATGTGTTTCCTTAGGAATGTCCCTGCAACCACAATAAAAGCAAAATCCCCATGGGTCAGATTTTCAGGAGACTCTTGGTCCATTTTTCCTTCCTAAGCTAGGACCAAGGTAGATGGTGATGCTATGTGGTTGGTGGTGGATCAAGGCTAATAGAGTTTCTTCTCTGGTTCTATATCCAAGAAACCAGAAAGTGTTCAATCTGAATAGAGAATTAAGCTCAGTTCATTCAAACCTGGATCAGATTCTCAGGGTTTGACTTTTTTAAAAATGAAGCAATAATTTTCCTGTTAATCACACTAAATGGGCTTCTTTTGATAAGGGACTCAGAACCAGAAGAAATTTATTTCAGCATGCTTTCTTTACATTTCTTTTGGAGAAATTTTTTTTTATCTGAGTGTCTTACTCTATTTTGTTCCATTATACTTTCTGAGACCTTTCTCGGGATTCCATTAAGTTCCGTGCAAGTACTACATGTGATGGGGTGGCAAAATTCATGATCATGGATATGTTAGTAATATTAATTAATTTTTATTGTTAGCTTTGAGAACAAATTATAGTGCTAGTTCTTAGGTCGAGTGATTTTCCTCTACTTTGCAGAACAGTTCAAATTGTGCTCATGTGTTGAAATAAGCATATTTAGAATACTATTCAACATAGAGTTAAAAATACACTAGAAAAAACAAATGGAGGAACTAAAATTTACAATCAAAGTAATCCTTGAATATATTATAAGAGAAGTAATAAGCATATACTCTCAAGATTTTCAAATATCTCTAATTTATTTAATAATCATTTATTGAGAACTTACTGTGACAAAACATTATTTTGGAAACATAGTAGGTAGTCATGATTCTAGACCTTGATTACCAAAAATTTATATTTTCATATATTAACCATGTTTTTATTACTCCATTCAAAGTCCTTATAATAAAATCTGAATGTGCTAAAGTTTGGGTGCAATTTTCCGCATATTTTTAAAAAATGTATCAATAATGTCAATCAAGTGAAAGTTTTAAATGTTGGGATTTATGCTCTGTAATTCTTACCTGCATTTCTATTGAATGCTGAGATTTACATTTAAAAAATAATTCACCACCTCTTAAAATGATCTTGAAACTAGAGGAAATTTTGAGGTAAGCTCTGGGCCCCTAATTTCAAATGTATAAATGTAAGTTGATTGAACATAAAAGTATACTGTGCACCTACACAATTTGAAGTACTCTACTAGCATGGGGTATGATGGAACATAGAAGAAAACATGCACTTTGAAAGTAAATAATTTATAGTTTAGTAGAAGAAATCACTCATTTAAGTGGATTTTGCTATATAAGGTAATATAGTGGTTTGGAGCTATGTAGTCCAGAAAAACGTGTTCTTAAAGATAATACAGTTCTGTTGGTTTGAACCCTTTAAATAGGACCTTTTGATGAGGTTACTTCAGTTAAGGTGTTGCCCAAATGAATCAGGATGGGTCTTAAACCTAATGCTGAAGGCCTTTAGGGAAGGCCACAAAAAAGAAGCCACAGGGAGCAGCCATCACCTGATGGAACGTGGAAGAGAAGGGAAAAGCCAAGGGATGCTTCCATGTACACCCCATGTGACACACAAGCCAAAGACCAAGGATCACTGGCTGCCAGTCCCAGAATGCTACAGTCTTTTGGGAGAAAGCATTGCCTGGATGATATCTCTATTTTGGACTTCTAGCCTCAAAGCTGTGAGCCAGGTTTGCATGGCATTTGCTTTAGCAGCTAAGAAACTAAAACAGGTAAGAAGCAAGAAATACTTCAAGAGAGCCAAGAGAATAATACATCAGGCAAGGGAGATTATTTCCAGTTCCCGTGAAGACTTCCTAAAGCTGGGTTAGACCCTGACAGAGATTTTGTCCCATATGGAAAAGTTGTTATAAAATGGGGTATCTAAAGAGGCCCAAGGCAGAGTGGGGAAAGGCAATCAGATGGGAAATCATGGCACATCTACAGGGGGAAGAGCGAAGTAGTTTCAAGTTCATGAGGGTACTGAAGCCTTGATGAGGAAGTAATGGGAGAAATCTTTAAAAAAAAAATGGGCTAAGGCATGAATACTAAAGTGATGAATATGGACCATATATGGAAGGAAATGGGGAGTCCTTGCAAGTTCATAAGCAGAGCAGTCAATGTGAAAGCTAACCCTTAGAAAGATAAATTGGCAGTGGCATGTGGGAAATCAAAAATGAGGTGGTTTATCTGTTCGCGTCGTGCAGGACTTCTAGTGGCACAGCTGTCACAGATCATACCCTAGTTTTTGGTAGATGCTATTCCAGACAGTCAAGAAGCAACCAAATAACCAAATTTTTACTGCTTTTAAAGAGTCACCCCCTCCCCAACTTTGGAGGGTTTTCTTCTACGAGCATGAAGAACAACTAATAAGAAAACAATCCCTTCTCTAAAAATGTTACTATTACTGTTTTTATGTATTTAATAAGAGATAAATAGGCATGGTTAAAACGGAATATTAAACCTACCATTTCCTGATGGTTTCTAGGTGCTAGCATTTGTGTTAAGTTCATTATATGAGTTATCATATTTAATCTTCAAAACTACCACATAAACAAGCATGTTACTATTCCTGTTTTATGGATATGGAGGCCAAGGCTTTGAGAAGGAAAGTGAGAGACCAGACTTAAAACTATAATATCTATCTCCAAGTCCCATATTGGTGGAAAGCCATAGTATACATCAATAGGGACCACTCATGAAATAATTGGTACAGAAAAAATAATACAAATTCAAGACAACTGAATAATAATAGTACCTGCGATTTATTGAATGCCACTTTTGCTAGTGTGTTAGGTGGGTTACAGATATTACCTCTGCACTGTTTAGTTAAACATGGAGTATATCAATATATCTTAAATTTGACCTAGAATCAGTAATATAGAACTATTTTTCAAGTGGAAATGGACAAATGGAGCATAAAATATTATGATATGCAATATCTAAATAGGAAGCTTCCACATGGTGCCAACTGGCCTTTTTTGTCCCTTTTTGATGGCAAAAGATAAGCAGAATATTGAGACACTGGAGAAAGATTGAAAGGAGGAACCAAGTAATTAAGATGTCAGAAAATATTTCCTGTGAAAAATATAGGACCGTGAGTCTGTATTAACATGTTGTAGTGTTGTTTTTATTACTTTTTGGTTATGTGACTTTGGGACACATTATTTATCTTTCTGGATCTCAATTTCTGCATCTAGAAAACAAAGAAACTTAGTTAGAGTTCCCTTTGAATAACAGCTAACGAAGGATGCATATTTCCCCAGGCTTATCTGAGAAGGATTTTTTTAACCAGAGAAGGATTTTTTTTTTCCTAAGTGAAAAATGTGTACAAAGACATCAGAGGAATGTGGAAAGGGCAGGCATAGGGTACCCAGAGATCTGCAAGTTCATAATTTGTTAGGGCAGGATGGAGAGGTAAATGTTAGGGATTTTAAGAAGTGAGGTGGTAGAGTTAGAAATTAAAGAAAAAACAATAATAGGGAGAGATCAGATTCAATCTGGTAGAATAGGAAGTTTTGCACATTGCTCCTTCCACTAAAAAAAAATGAGCTGAAAAAGGAGATATGAATGAATGAACTAGGTGCTAACCCTCAGACCAGTTTGGACATCTAGAATAATTAGAGGAGTACCAGAAGAAGCAAAAGGATGCCAAGTGTTCACCTTTTGTAAACACAGGAATGATCTGGTGACTAGTGGCAGACCCATGGCAGCAGCCGTGGAAAGGGCAGTGGCTGTGGAAACATGGCCAGGATTCCAGGAGTGGACAGCTGGGGCAACGGTAGGCAGAGAAAACTTATCCTCCAAAAGCTGAGATTGAGAGTCAGGTCAGTCTGGTGGATCCCTGAGGGACAAGCACAGAGGCTGGCCTCGGTTTGTGCTCTCTGGCTAGCAGGAGCTTTTGGCCTCCCACCAGCATCCCTCTAGATATAAAGAGCCAATGGACCCTTTTTGGTTGGTTTACTTTCTCTTGTGGGTGGGTGTTTCTTGGTCTGGCAGATTCCTGAGGGTCCAGTACAGACAATAGCTTAGGTTTCAGCCCTCTCGGCAGCAGGAGCTTCTGGTTTTACAACAGCATCACCAGGATGTAAAGAGTCAATGTGCCCATTTTGGTTGAGTTTCTTCTTTCTCTTTCTTGTCTGGCAGATACCCAAGGACCCAGCACAGACACTAGCCTTGGTTTTGGTCCTCTCAGTTACAGCAGTTTCTGATCTTACATTAGCATCTACCAATCAACTGGGATGTACAGAGCCAATGTATATATTTTCTATTCATTTATTTATTTTTGATGTTGTTGGTTGTATTGTTTATTTCTCTCTTTTTTTTTTTTTTTTTTTTTTTTTTCAGGAGGGTTCCTAATGGATGAGCATGGATGCTGGTTTGAATCTATTATGTACCCCCAGAAAAGCCATGTTATTTTAATCCAATGTTGTGGGGGCAGATCTCTTGTGGGTGGGACCTTTTGATTAGGTTGTTTCCATGGAAATGTGATCCTGCCCATTCAAGGTGGCTCTTAGTTCCATTGCTGGAGTCCTTTATGAGAGGATAAAAGACAGAAACATTTTGGAGAGAGTTCAGAGAAGCTAAGATATGTAATCCAGAGTTTGCCCCCAGGAGAAGCAAGCGAGGACCCACAGGAGCTGAGAGAAGCTGATACAGAAGCCCAGAGATATTTTGGAGAAAGCCACAGAAATCAGAAGCTAAACCCAGGAGAGGACCAGCAGACTCCAGCCATGTGCCTTTCCATGTGACAGAGGAACCCCAAATGTGATCAGCCTTTTTTCAGAGAAGGTATTTTATTCTTGATACCTTAATTGGGACATTTTCATGGCCTTAGAACTGTAAATTTGTGAACTAATAATCCCTCATTGTAAAAGCCAGTCCATTTCTGGGATACTGCATTTCTACAGCTTTAGCAAACCAGAACATGTAAGTTTTGGCTTCAGCAGTAGCAGCTTCCAGCTTTCCACCAGCACATTGCAAGAAATTTGGAGAGGCATTATATTTGCTTTTAATTAAAAAAAATATTTTGCGTGTGTGTTGGTTAGGTGGGTGGTTTGTTCATTTGCTATTTTTTCCTAATTTCCCTTATTTCTCCCTCTTTCTACTCTATTTTCTTATTCTTGTTCCAGTGGATTGAAGAGTAGGAGAAATAGATTTTCAGAGTAACAACAACCTAAAATGCAGAATGCCAAGTTCTCAGGAAAAATATTATAAGGCATACAAGGAGACAGGAAAGTATGACCAGTTACAGGAATAAAAAAGAATTTTACAGAAACTATTTCAGAGGAAACAGACTCTGTAACTACTAATCAAAGATTGTACACAAACTCTGAAGTAGGATATATAAACTAAAGGAAAACCTGGACAAAGGAATAAAGGAAATCAGAAAACAATATATGAACACAATGAGAACTTCAATAATGAGATAGAAATTATAAAGAAGAATCAAATGGAAAATCTAGAGTTGAAAAGCACAATAACTGAAATAAAAAAATTCAATAGAAGAGGTCAGAAGAATGGATCAGCAAACTTGAAGATAAAACAATTGAAACTGTCTAGTCTGAGGAGCAAAAAGTAAAAAAGAATGAAAAAGTGAACTGAGTCTGAGGAACCTGTGGCATGTCATCAAGTGTACCAATATATGCATCATAGGAGTACCAGTAGGAGAAGAGAAGGATAAAGGGGCAGAAAAATATATTTGAAGAAATGATGACTGAAAACTTACCAAAATCTGATGAAAGGTACAAGTGTACGAATTCAAGATGTTTAATGAATGTTAGAAAAATGAACCCCCAAAAATCTACCCTGAGACACATTATAATCACATCATCAAATGCCAAGAATAATGACAGAATACTAAAACAGAAAGAAAGAAATCATATGTCATATACAGGGATCCTTAATAAGATTAACATCTAAATTCTCAATAGAATCTATGGAGGCCAGAAGGCAGTGGGAGGATGTATTTAAATTGCTGATGGGGAAAAAAAAGTTGTTATCCAGGAATAATATACCTAGCAAAGCTTTCCTTCAAAAATGAGAGAGAAATTAAGACATTTCTGAACAAACAAATGCTGAGAGAGTTTATTATCACTTACAGGAAATGCAAAATGGAGTTTTCTTGTTGAAAGGAAATGACACTCAAAGCTGCATGATTAAATAAATACTGCTGGTGTAGGTAAATATATAGGTAGATATAAATGCCATTATTGTTGCATTTTTAATTTGTAATGTTGTTGTATACTTCTTTTATGGCTTGAAGTACAAATGCAAAAACAAACAAACAACCAGTATAAACCTTTGTTACTGGCATACAATGCATAAAGATGTAATTTGTGAAAATAACATAAAAAGGAGTGACAAAAGGATATAGGAGCATAAAATGTTTAGGTCACTGAAATCAAGTTAGTATAAACACAAACTGGATACTAATATATTTATGATGTTAAATACAGTCCTCATAGTAACTGTGTCAGTTTGAAGCCATTGTGGACCCGAAAAGAGCCATGATCTTTTAATCCAATCTTTTGGGGTGGGAACTTTGGATTGAATATTTCCATGGAGAAATGATCCCACCCAGTCAAGATGGTTCTTAATTAGACCACTGGAGTCCTTAAGAGAGCTGAGAGCCCACACAGACTCAGGTGCGTGGAGATGCTTGGGGATGCAGACAGAAAAACATTTGGAGATGCTAAGCAAAGAGATGAAGCCTAGAGTTTGCCCCAGAGAAGCTAAGAGAGGCCCTCCAGATGCTTAGAGAGAAGTGCCTTGGGAAAACAAGCAGAGATGCACAGTAGCTGAGAGAGAGAAGCTAAGAGAGAATGAAGCCCAGAGACATTTTGGAGAAAGCCCCTTGAAACAAGAGCCCAGATCAAATGACCAGCAGATGCCAGCCACATGCCTTTTCAGCTGACAAAGGTGTTCCAGACATCATTGGCCTTTCTTCAGTGAAGGTATCCTCTTGTTGAAGCCTTAGTTTGAACACTTTTATGGCCTCAGAACTGTAAATTTGTAACCTGTTAAGTCTCCTTTATAAAAGCCAATCCATTTCTGGTATTTTGCATAGCAGTAGCTTTAGCGAACTGGAACAGTAACCATAAAAAAAAAAATCTAAAAAAAACTGAGCAAAATGAAATGAAAAGTAATTCAAAGTGGCTCATTATAAAAGATATTATACACAAAAAGGAGTGGAGTAGTGGAGGAAAAGGGACAAAAAAAGGTATAGGGCATACAAAAACAAGTAGAAAAATGACAGAATTGTCATACCTTATCAGTAATTACCTTAAACATAAATAGATTAAAATCTCCAGTAAAAATGTAGAGTATGGCATAATTGATAAATAAACATAACTCAAATATATGCTGATTGTAAGATACCCATCTTAGATCCAAAGATACAAACAAGTTAAAAAAATGGAAAAAAAATAATTCATGCACACATTTCATGCAAAACAGAGCTGGAGTGGCTGTATAAATATTATACAAAATATAATTTAATTATCAAATGGGTACAAGAGTAAAAAAAGGACATTATATATTGATTAAAGGGTCAATTCAAAATGTGATATAATAATTATAAACATATATGCACCTAATAACAGGGCCTCAAAATATATGAAATGAATATTGACAAAATTGAAGGGAGAAATAAGCAGTACTACAAATATATAAATTTTTTTGGAGATTCCAATACACCACTTTCAATACTGGATTTACTATCTAGACATAATATCAACAAGGAAATAAAGGATCTGAACAACACTATAAATCAAGTAGTTGTAACAGGCATATAAACAATACTTCAAACAAAATAGCAAAGTATATGTGTATATGTGTATATTTCAAGTACACATTTATAATTGTCTAGGATACACCATATGTTAGGGCACAAGAAAATCTCAACAAATTTAAAAATATTGTAATCATAAAAAGTAACTTCTCCCATCACAATTGAATGAAGCTTGAAGTCAATAGCAGAAGGAAAAATGGAAAATTTACAAATACATGTAAATTAAACAGCTCACTTTTAAACAACTAATGGGTTACATAAGAGATTACAGGGATAATCTGAAAATACTTAGAGATGAATGAAAATAAAGGTGCACCATAAAACTTATGGGATGCAGTAAAGGCAATGCTCAGAGGGAAATTTATGGTTATGAATGTCCATATTTAAAAAGAAGAGAGAGGAACCTAAGATGGCGGCTAGATGAGACAGGACAAAAAACTTCTCCATGAAAAATACTAGGAAAAAACCAGAAGGTGACCCAGAGTACCAGTTTCAGCGATGCATCAGTTGGATGAGGACTCCTAGTATCAAAGGGGCTGTATAGTTGGTGTAACCAGGAGTCTGCTTTCCGAAATGAGTAGGCCAGCTGGAAGACCCACAGCTATGCTGCAGTGTGGGGAAGCCAGGTGTTGGTGGTTGGAAACAGACTGGCTCTTTAAAAAAAAAAAAAAAAGGGGAAAAACCCAGGAGTGGCTCCAGTTGCGATGGTGGAAACCACGCAGTGAAACATGACAGGAGAGAGCTGAGCCGGCCTCTCGGTGTCGGCCATGGAGGATAGCTTGTGGCAGATACCCTTGGGACCAGGGGAGTGCAGGGGAGAGCCGGAGGGAGGGAGAAGCCCTGAGGCTTGTAGCTGGATCCCAGGAGGGTTGGATAAACTCCTGCCCAGTGCTGTGCCCACAGCCCAGAGCCGCGACAGTTGTCCTGGAGCTGGGAAGGAGAAACTGTGTGAAGACAGGGAGGGCTGAGATGCCCCGTTAAACCATTTTTGAGTTGGGCTGAGAGCGCCCCGGCACGGCCTGGCAGCCTGGGGCTTCCCTTGAGGGACGGTGCACAGTTGTGATGCAGCACAGCCTTCCCTCAGCAGAGGTCCTGGAAGATCACAGCTGAGAAAGAGGGTCAGCTCGGAAAACCCAGGGATGCTGTGCCAAGTCCAGTGGTTTGTGGGTCAGCGAGAGAGAGGCTCTGGGATGGACCCAAAATGAAGGCTTAGACTCTTGTGGCAGCCTTGAATCTCCAGGAACACCTGGGGGGATTGAATATTAAAGCTGCCCTGCCTCCCTGGCCACCCGGACACACGCCCCACATTGAGGGCAGACAGCTCTAGCAACACACCCAAACTGAGTTCACCAACTGAACCCCCACAAGAATCATTTCCCCACACACCACAGGGACAAGGTTGGGGAGAACTGACTTGAGGGGTATAGGTGACTCACAGATGCCACCTGCTGGTTAGTTAGAGAAAGTGTACGCCACCAACCTGTGTTTCTGAAAAATTAGACTGGCATTTTTTTTTAACAACTTGAAAGAACCCTATCAAGCAAAGCAAATGCCAAGAGGCCAAAAACAACAGAAAATCTCAAAGCATGTGATAAAACCAGACAATATGGAGAACCCAAGTCCAAACACCCATATCAAAATATCAGAAGACACACAGTACCTGGCTCAATTAATCAAAGAACTACAATCGAGGAACGAAAACATGGCAAAGAATTTAAAGGACATCAAGAAGACCATGGCCCAGGATATAAGCGACATAAAGAAGACCCTAGAAGAGCATAAAGAAGACATTATAAGAGTAAATAAAAAAACAGATCTTATGGAAATAAAAGAAACTGTTGGCCAAATTAAAAAGATTCTGGATATTCACAATACAAGATTAGAGGAAGTTGAACAAAGACTCAAAGTCCTAGAAGGCCACAGAACAGAAAATGAAAAAACAAAAGAAAGAATGGAGAAAAAAATCAAAAAAATCAAAATGAATCTCAGGGATATGATAGATAAAATAAAACATCCAAACTTAAGACTCATTGGTGTCCCAGAAGGGGAAGAGAAGGGTAAAGGTCTAGAAAGAGTATTCAAAGAAATTGTTGGGGAAAACTTCCCCAACCTTCTACACAATATAAATACACAAAGCATAAATGCCCAGTGAACTCCAAATAGAATAAATCCAAATAAACCCACTCCGAGACATTCTGATCAGACTCTCAAATACTGAAGAGAAGGAGAAACTTCTGAAAGCAGCAAGAGAAAAGCAATTCACCACATACAAAGGAAACAACATAAGACTAAGTAGTGACTACTCAGTGGCCACCATGGAGGTGAGAAGGCAGTGGCATGACATATTTAAAATCCTGAGAAAGAAAAATTTCCAACCAAGAATACTTTATCCAGCAAAACTCTCCTTCAAATTTGAGGGAGAGCTTAAATTTTTCACAGACAAACAAATGCTGAGAGAATTTGCCAATAAAAGATCTGCCCTACTCCAGATATTAAAGAGAGCCCTACCAACAGAGAAACAGAGAAAGTAGAAAGAGATATAGAGAATTTTAACAGACATGTATAGAACCTTACACCCCAAATCACCAGGACATTCATTTTTCTCTAGGGATCACAGATCTTTCTCCAGAAGGGACCATAGGCTGGGACATAAAATGAGCCTCAATAAATTTAAGAAGAAAAAAGAAAATTGAACATATTCAAAGCACATACTCCAACCACAATGAAATACAAACAGAAGTCAATAATTTTTTGAATTGTAACTCCACTATTTACTTCCTACATGACATAAAATACACAAACTCTAAGGACAAATCAGTGGTTTTGAACTCAACATAAAATATGTAATTTTTGACAAGAACTATATAAAGGTGGGGGAATGGAGGAGTATAGGAACATAGTTTATGTGTCCTATAGAAGTTAAGCTGGTATCAAAGAGAAATGGGGAAAGGGGCAATGGGGAGTTAAGAAATGAGTGTAAGATTGCTGTTTGAGGTGAAGGGAAATTTCTAGCAATGGAGGGTGGGAAGGTGATAGCATTACAACATTCTAAATGTGATTAATCCCACTAATAGAATGCAAGGGAGGGGGTGGAATGGGAAGATTTAGCCTGTATATATGTTTCCACAGTTGAGGAAAAAAAAAAAAAACAGTCTAAATAGACAACAATTGAATGCCAAGGATGACCCTGGATAGAATCGGACGATGGAGGACAGGAGGCTCAAAGGGACATAGTTGAGACATAAGGAAAAGGAAATATAGAATGTAAGCTTTGTATCATTGTTGAATCTCTTGTACTTCTTAGCTGCGCTTAATGGGATTGCATAAAAGAATGTTCTTGTTCATGGGAATTGTATATGAGAATTGCAGTGTTTGTTCAAGGATGTGTGCAGCTAGCTCTCATATGTTCAGAAGACAGAGCAATAGATGATGGATGATAGGGAGAGAGGGAGGGAGGGAGGGAGGAAGGGAGGGAAAGAAATAGTGGTGGGACAACATGTTAAAGTTTGTGGATCGGGGGGTATCGGGAGGGTGTCAGGGAATGCTGGAGTTCTGTGTATGGGGTTTGTATGGTTTTTGCAACCGTTCCTATAACTTTGAATTTATTCCAAAATAAAATGTCAAAAAAAAAAAAGAAGAAAGACCTCAAATTAATGATCTAATTTCACATCTTAAGGAACTACAAAAAAAGAGAAAGGAAACTCAAAGTTAGCAGAAAAGAATTAAGATTTGACTGGAGATAAATGAAATAGAGAATAAAAAATAAACATTTGGAAGAATAAACAAAGCACAAGTTTTGTTCTTTAAAATATAATCAGCAAAATTTACAGACCTTTAGCTAGACTAACAAAGAAAAAAAGATTAAAGGGTAAAATAACTAAAACGAGAACTGAAAACACTGATATCACTACTGACCTTACAGAAATGAAAAGTATTATAAGGCAATGCCATGAACATTTGCATGCTAACAAATTAGATAATCTGGAAGGAATGGAAAAATTCCTAGAAATACATAAATTGCCTAAATAGACTAAAGAGGAAATTGAAAACCTAACAAACCTTTATCCAGTACAGAGATGGAATCATTAATCCAAACGTTCCATGAGAGAAAATGCCCAGGACCAGATGAGTTCACTGGAAAATTCTACCAAACATTTAAAGAAGAATTAACACCAATACTTATTAAACACTGTCAAAGAATTCAAGAGGAGGGAACTCTTCCTAATTCATTCCATGAGACTAGAATTACCCTGATATCAAAGTCTAATAAAGAAATCACAAGGAAAGAAAATTACAGATAAATATCACTTAGGAATTAGAAACAAAACTCAATAAAATACAAGCAAACTGAATCCAACAGCACATTAACAGAATTATACACCATGATCAAGTGAGATTTATTTGAGGAATGCAAGAGTGATTCAACATATTAAAATCAATCAATGTAATACGCCACATGAGTAGAAGAATGGGGAAGAGGGCAACATGACTACCTCAATAGACCCAGAAAACAGATTTGACAAAAATTTAGCACTTTCCTAAATAAAAAGAACAACGACAAAAACAACAACAACAATAACAACAACAACAAAAAAACACTCAGAAATCTAAGAATAGATGGGAACTAGGAACTTTCTCACCATTATAAAGACTATTTATGAAAAACTTACAGCTGACAACAGCCTCAGTGGTGGAAGACTTAAAGCTTTGCCCCTGAGATCAAGAATAAGGCAAGGATGCCCACTTTCACCATTGCTATTTGATATCATACTAGAAGTTCTAGCCAGAGTAGTTAGGCAAGAAAAAGAAAGGAAACATAACAAAGTTGGAAAGAATGAAGTTAAATTATCTGTATTTTTAGATGATATGATTATATATATATATATATATATATATATATATATATATATAAAATCCAAAGGAATCCAGAAGAAAACTATTAGAGCTAATAAACAAGTTCAACAAAGTGGCAAGGTACAAGATCAATATGCAAAACTCCATTGTTTTCCTAAAACATTTCACTAGCAATGAACAATCTCAGGAGGAAATTAAGAAAATAATTTTATTTACAATAGCATTTAAAAGAATAACATATCTAGGATTAAATTTAACCAAGGGTAGAAAAGACTTGAATACTAAAAACTATAAAACACTGCTGAAATGAGAAAAGACAACGTAAATACATGGTGACATACCATATTCATATACTGGAAGAGTTAACATACTTAAGATGTGTCTTAGTTTCCTAGCTGATAATACAAATACCATACAATGGGTTAGGTTAACAAATGGAATTTATTTGCTCACGGTTTCAGAAGGTAGAAAGCTTGCTCTTCCCTGGGGTCAGTATCTTTGACAGGTCAACAATCTTTGGGGATCCTTGGCTTTTCCATCTCATGATAATGCACATGGTGGTCTCTTTTCTTTTCTCTTCTGGATTCTGTTGATTTTCAGCTTCTGACTGTTCTCTGTGGATTCCATGTCTGAATTTTACTCATTTATAAAGGACTCCAGTGATCCAGATTAAAGATCAACCTGATTCAGTTGGGCCACACCTTAACTGAAGTACCATCTTGAAGAGATCTTATTTACATTGGTTCACACCCACAGGAAAGGATTAAGATTAAGAACATGTTTTTCTGTAGTACATAATTCAACCTATCACAGTCTTCCTCTGTACCCCCAAAAGACATGTCCTTCCCACATGCAACATACATTCATTCCATCACAACATCCCCAAATCTTTAAGTCGTTTCAGTAACAACACTAAAAACACTATAAAGTCTCATTAAAATCAATTTTGGGTATGGTCTGTGTTAGGGGAAAAATCCCTCTCTTATGGACCCATGAAACCTAGAAAACAAGTTATCTGCTTCCAATATAGAATGGTGGGGCAAGCATAAGATAAACATTCTCGTTCCAAAAGGAAGAAATTAGGAGTAAAACAGAGGTCACAGTTCTTGACCCAGTAGGGCAAACTCCATGCATTTCAAGGTCTGAGAACCTTCCATGACTTGATGCTTTCCTCCAGGCCTTAGTGAATGGCAGGCGCACCTCTTCCAAGCACTTGTGCACTGACCATATTCTCCCCCAAATGTTGGGGTGTAGGCCCTACCCTCTTCAAGTTTCAGAATGGTGGCCATGCTCTCCCTGAACAATGGGCAAAAGGCCCACCCCCTCCAAGCTCCAGGGCAGATGGCCTACCTTCTCCAAGCACAGAAGTGGAAATGCCCTTTCCAGACATTTGGGTGGGCCTGCTCTCTTGGCCTAAAGAGATCACTTCAGTACAAACTTTGGTTTTCATTGTTCTGCCCCTGAACTCATTATTACTTCAATTTTTCCCTTCTCTGTTTCTCTCAGTCTAGGCTGGAAGTGCTTCCATACGATGAAATTTTGCAAAATTTTGTCAGTTTTGCCCACAGTTCTGGGGTGTCCAAACCATCTGAAAAAGAACTTTCCACAGACCCTTCCTGGATAACTATATTTTGAGTCCTGACTTAATCTGAAATGGCTGACTGGATCTGTGTTCAGCCACACTTTCTTTACCAAAGGGTGTTCAGTTAAGCTATCACATGGGACCCTGTTCTCTGGAGAGTCACTTCCTGAAAGTTCAGGGACATCTCTGATAGAACTGCTTTTGGCCCTAGTCTCAGAGTGCGCTATCTGGATAGGCTGAGAATTTTCAGAATCATCAATTGCTGGTTCTTTTATGCTTAAGAGTTTAATCCTTAATTTATCCCTTTCATCTCACATTTTACCATAAGCTACAAGGAGAAGCCAGGCTGCACCTTCAATACTTAGCTTGAAAATCTCCTCAATTAAATATCCAGCAGTTTCTACCTAATCTCCATGACTTCTCTTTATGTCAGAATTTCATTCTATCTATGAAAGACTCCAATAATGTGATTAAAGCCCATTGTGATTCAACTGAGCTACACCTTAACTGAAGTAACATCTTCAAAAGGTCCTGTTTACAATAGGTTCACACCCACAGGAATGGATTAAGATTAAGAACTTGCTTTTCTAGGGTACATAATTCAATCCCCAAAAAGATGTCATTATTATCCAAAACAATCTACAGTTCCAATGCAATTCCTATCAAAATTTCAGCAGCCTTGCAGAAGTGGTAAACCAAACCTCAAATTCATGTTCTAGGCAAGAGGGCCCTAAGTAGCTAAAACAATTTTGAAAAATAAGAACAAAGTTGGAAGATACATATGTCCCAATTTCAATTTGTACTACATAGCTACAATATCCAAAAGAGTGTAGAAGTGTAGTATTTGCATAAAGATACAAAAACAGATGAATGGGACAGAGTTGAAAGTTTAGAAATATATGCATACATCTATGGCCAATTAATTTTACTAGGGTGCTAAGTACACGTGATGGGGAAAAATAATCTCATCAACAATTGGTACTGGGAAAATGATATTCACATGCAAAAGAATTAATTTAGACCCTTTCCTCACACCATATACAAAAATCAACTCAAAATGGATAGAGGACCCAAATATAGGATCTGAAACTAAAACATCTCTTAGAAGATAAGAAAGGGGCAGATCTTCAGGAAATGAGTTCAACAATGGATTCTTAGTTATGACACCAACAGCATGAGGAACAAAAGAAACAATAGATAAATTTGACTTCATCAAAGGTACAAATCTCTGTGCATAAAAGGAAAGTATCAAGAAACTGAATAGACACCTACCAATTGGGAAAAACTAGTCAAAAATTATGTATTTAATAGGCACTTAATATATAGAATATATAAGGAACTTTTACAATGCAACAACAAAAAGACAAACAATCCAATTTTAAAATGGGCACAAGACATGAATAAACATTTCTCCTAAGAAGATATACAAATAATGAATACACAAATGAAAAATTGATCAACATGTACAGCCATTAGGGATATGCAAAACAAAATCCACAATGAGATACAACTTCATGCCCACAAGGATGGCTTTTGATTAGAAAACAAATAAACAAATAGAAAATAAGTGTTGGGGAAGACGTACAAAAATTGGAACTCTAGTGCATTGTTGGATGTAATGTAAATGGTGCAGTTGTTGTAGAACATAATAAGGTGGTTCCTCAAAAAGTTAAATATGGAATTACCATTTGACCTGGCATTTCCACTTCCAATATATACCAAAGAAAGTGAAAACAAGGTCTCAAACAGATACTTGTAATATTGTACAATATTTATATCAGCATTATTCATAATACCCATAAGGTGGAAACAACCAAAATGTCCATCAATGAATGGATAAATAAAATGTGATACATATACACAATGGAATGTTGTTCAACCATAAGAAAGAATGGAATTTTGAGACATGCAGCAACACGGAAGGACACTGTAAACATTATACTCAGTGAAATAAACAAAACATATAAGAACATATATTGCATGATATCATAATAAGATATGACTAGAAATAGCAAATACACAGAGATAGAAAGTAAATTAAAGGTTACTGGGGAATGAGGGAAGTGGGAAAGGAAGTATTTGAGAAAAATCAAGAGTATTTTATTTCAGAATAAAAAAATAATAAAAGGAGAAACTAATAGAAGCTGTATATAATAGGAGTGAAGAGCATGCTCAGGAATCATCATCTGGATACAAATTCCACTTACTGTTTATTTGCTGAGTGATGTTGTATAAATTATTGCTTGTCTCTTTAACTCCTTTCCTTTATCTGTAAAATGGGCATAACAGTGAGCCCACCACATAGCACTCTTTATTAAATAAATTAACAATGTTAAAGAAACCATCACCCTATATCTAAAATAAAAAGCTGAATCTATTGCTTTGATAAACAAAGAGGAATAGTCCTTACAAAATACAGTCTATCTGAGCAAAGAAAACAGTTAAGGACTTGGGGGAAGCATAGAGACGGGGGATTGGTGAACTTTCAGAAGCTGGAGTGTTTAGATTGGCATTTGGCCATGGAAGGATGGTTCCTGCAAAATGGTTTTTGCTGCTTCACTGACTCTCAGAAGCATGGTCACCGGAGTGAGTGATTGAGACTGTTGCTGATTGGTTGGCTTTCAGAAGTGTGGTTACTGATGTAAAGTTGTCTGATTGATTGGGATGGGTTTGAAACTGGTTCTAGTGGTTACTTGTTACTATGACCAAAGAACAATCAGTCTTTTCCTGTCTTAAACATAGAATATGGGATCATTTATTCTCAATTTATTTTATGTGTTCAGAGAAGTGCCTGCATATAATAAGCATTAATTACTATTACTGGTTTTTTTTGCATATTTATTATTAAATTGAATTGAGAACTTTTTTTCATATAATGATTGTCTTTTTCAGTTTCTTTTTCCTGAAAGCTATGGAGACTACCTACTAAAGGTTTGTCAGCAATTGAGTGACATGATTAAATTTGTGTTTATAAAACAGAAACATCTCTAGTAGCAGCATTGAGGTCAATGAGGAAAATTATACATTAAAATTGTTTTTTTTATATATTTGGGTTTATGTGTTTCATGAGCTGTTGATCTTAGATATATATTCTACTGAGTCATAATGATGGTAAAAAATGAGTAAAGGAAAAGGAATAAAAGTTACTTTTATAGCCTTGTGGCAAAAACACTTCCCTCACCAATTTTTACCAATAAAAATAACTTGCTTGAAAGTTTCAAGAGATTTTCACATTCAGAAGGTAAAAGGGAAATCAACTAATTCTCTAATGTAAATGAAATGAAAATTCATTATACAAATTATTGTTGAATTTGAAACAGGTGTTCCCTTCTTATTTAGGAAGTTAAGAAATGAGAAAACTGCCACAGATTTGCTAGTGATTTAAAGTGTTCTAAAAGTCAGGAAACAGATAATTCTCAGTGCTATACTTCAAGTTTCCTCTGAGGAAGTCCTCTTTAATAAGGAGAATTATAGAACATCAGAAAGAAAATAACTAAGAAAGCAATGTGTCATTTATAAAATTTGGGTCTACTGATAAGTTTGGCCAAATAATTAGGGAATTGAGATGCTACTGTTCTAAAAACAAATGTTGATTTATTAGTTGGAGCCACCCAGTTAATGGCGTCTCTTGTGTCTGTGTGAATTTGGAAATGCCAATTTCCACCCCTAAAAGGAATGCAGAGATTAAAAATACAGTAGAGCTGTCATAAGCTTTCTCAGAGGACTCTCATTCTACTGCCTGAAAACGGGAGCACAGAAAGAAAAATATTACACATGGGTCTGTTGGCAGGAATCTGTCTTCACAAAACTCAGCTGTTCCATGTAACTTTAAGAATGCCCAAGAAGTTTGAATAAAAGCAGACATTCCTCTTTTATACTGACCTCATATAGAAGGGATTCAAGGGATCAACTTATTCTTACAAATCTCAAATTGACCTCTTATAATAACTCAGTTTGAAGCATAATTCTCCACAAAAGGGTAGCTAGCATATATTTTCTTGCGGCATTCCACTTCTGTAAGCACACTGGTGTTGCATGATATTTCTGACGCTCTCGTGCTAGGGTGAAGAAAGGTCAATCGGAGGAGAAGCATTGCTTGAAAGTATAATAATTTTAAAATCCAAGCCTAACTGCCATAAATAATCCTGGATCCAATAGTTCAAGTTTTCAAAATCAAATAGAAATTGCTATACAACTTGCCACTCCCACAAATCAAGCAGGTTTGAATTGATGTGCCCATTCTAAGCCTACTCTTCTGTATAACCCAACAAAATGTAAACTTGCCTTAGCTGCCTGCCAGGGAATGCAAAATTTACATAAAATTAATGGTGTCTTGATGATCTGGTGTATTTATACATTAAAGCATGACAACGTTTGGGCAGGCACCATGTGTCCTTTAGCACTTGTGACTTACTCCAGTAGCTCCTATGAGTATATATTGTGGTAACAAGTGATACTGAAACTGAGAATGGACAGGTGCTTCTTTCTGAAACTGCCATAGCTGACACCATGAGATGAGGTCTAAGATAGCTTTATCATAGACAAAATTCCAATTTAGAGAGTGTGTAGTTTCAACATGCACATATTTTCAGCATACTGTGAACAATCAATAAGCACCACTAAATAGTGGCATCAGTGAAAGCAAGTGGTTAAGAAAAGGTTATGGTTCAAAGTTCATACTATGCCTCCAGGGCTGACCCCTACATATCTTTCCAGCATCATGCATCATCAGCCACTCCCGTTCAAACTTGAAATTCCAGCCATAGTGAGAACTATCCACCCCCAGAAAGCATCTCTTCAGAACACTCCCCCTCCTCTTCTCTGCATTGTCTCTTAGTTATTCTATGTGTCTCAATTTCTTTATCTTCACAAGTCATCTCCGATGTACCCACCAATTAGATGGCTCACCTGAAGAATACAATCACCCTATCAAATCCTTATTATAGAGTTTTTCCAATAGCTAGTAATTTTTTTAATACATAAGTACTTCCCCCTTAAGGCTATAACCTTCTGAAGAACAGGGACACTAACTTTCTTGTTTGCTATTGCATTGAAGTCTTCAGGCCTTTGTTTGGCACATGGCAAGTACCTTAAATATTCATTGATTAAATAAAGGCTGTTATTGAAAGCATATATAACTTTATCAAGTGCTTCATAAATAGTATATTCCTGGGTAAATATTTCCTCAACCACCATGTCTGCAGGTCACTTGAGTTTTGGCCTGGTTTGAGAAGACCAGTAACAAGGAGACTCCATTTTGTCTTCTGAGCATCCCAATTAGAATTTTTCAGAGAATCCTGAGTCAGTCAATTTAGTTCATGGTATATTCACTTTGATGTTGAATTCCTATGTACAGTCAAGCTTCATTACAATATGATTCAACAATACTGAGGTACAGCTATAGCTCTGATCAAATCATGTGTACTGTATGTACTGAACCATAACCTTTTCTTAACCACTTGCTTTCACTGATGCCACTATTTAGTGGTGCTTATTGATTGTTCACAGTATGCTGAAAATATGTGCATGTTGAAACTACACACTCTCTAAATTGGAATTTTGTCTATGATAAAGCTATCTTAGACCTCATCTCATGGTGTCAGCTATGGCAGTTTCAGAAAGAAGCACCTGTCCATTCTCAGTTTCAGTTACATGATCACAAACAAATAATGAGACTGTTTCACAAGGCTTTAAATAATAGACTTGCTATTTTCTAGTCAGTGTAATGTAGTACACCTATTTCCATCATGAGCTTTTTAGAGAGCTCATTTAATGAAGTTCCAAAGAACCTATTAAAGCATGTTTGGTTTTCTAATGATGCATAGTCAATTAAATTTGTTGACTCACTTCTTGAATCCTATGTCATTCAGTAATCTTTAAGTATCTGAATGCTGTTTGGAAACCAAAAGATTTAGACAAATGCTTACACTTTATTTTGATTTGAGGAAATATGACCTTGTCTGGAAATACACAATTTTCAAAAGTACAAATATGGAAATGCTTTATTCACTGATTTTCTGGAAGGGATAACGATTTTTTTTAAAGAATTTGCATATTTTTTTTTAACGTAGATGATAATGAATGTAAATCATTCTGCAAAACAATGTGAGCTTATTTTCACATTTGTTTGGGATTAAACTACATCCATAAACTGCTTCCACATGTATGCTAATTAACTGCAGCAGAACCAACTACCCTATTTTGAGGATTATAGACAAAAGCTTTATGCAATCATACCTTTTCAGTATACCATTTATCACCATATCTTTGGTCACCAGGGCTCAGCAATGAGTAAGTCTATTTTTGGGTCTCTTTTGACTCCGGGCATTGGTAATAGGATATGGAATCTTTTCCTTGTAGATAAAAAGGTTGAACACAAACCAGGCTGAAATAGATCCATGGTTATTATTATTTGATAACTGTCAGCACTGGATATAAAATGAATTAGTGGTGTTCTAGCAAACACATCTTAAGATAAAAAAGTCACTTTGTATTGGCATTGAATAGTACTGTTGCTAGCAGCTCCAGGAGGCCAGAGATTGACTGGGCCCGCAACAATATGCACAGTGCTAGGGGTAGAGATTTTAGGTCACACATATGCAATATTATTTGCTAGCTTCAGGAGGTCTTAATAGTAGTGCCTAACCCTAAGTGTTTGGGAGTGATTGTTTCTATTTGATACTTGTTAGTTGTAGAGGAGTGAAATGAAAATGAAAAACATTGCTTTTGGCAGTGTGTGTGTGTGTGTGTGTGTGTGTGTGTGTGTGTGTAAAAAAAGAGAGACAAAACATGTTTTAAATATAGACTCTATTATCACAAATTTGCAGAGAGATGGATTCTAATATTATCAGAATCTTCATGTGCTTATTGCATTAGTGCTTTCTTTCATTTTGGTTGGAATAGATATGCAAATAAAAAGTTCTTTAAGAATTTTTGGAGTATCTAGTTCTATTTTGATTGAAATATAGGTCAGACCCCTCAATATAGCAATTTCTTTCATAGTTTATATTATCTTTGCATATTTTAAAAAATGATTTAGATAATAATTATGTGCAAATAATGCCAGTGAAAATAATAATCTATAGCTTTCAAATTTCTCAGACTAATGTAATATCCCAGAATTCCCATTGTTTGTTCACTTCTTCATTCATACATTTATTTGACAAGAGATTGCTGAACACCAGCCCTGTACCAGATACTATATTTGTTTTACATAGGCATGCATAGAACTGATGTGTTACTTCATTTAACAGTACTTTTAACATAATATATGCGTGTGTGTGTTTGAATGTAATTTAAAAATGTGAAAAATTTGTGAAGGAAATGAAAAGGGCCTATAAGAGAAATAAGAGGATAGGCTGAGGGTCAGGGTAACATCTTTTGAGCCCTTACACTACTGAACTTGCTTGCCTCAATATGGTAATGGCATCTGCTTCACTTAGTGGATATCTATGCAACAATGGGGAAGAATTTTGTGGCCTCAAATGATGCAAACTCAGAGTGACTTTGGGTTTCTCTCTGTACTATATTGGCCACTAGCTCCCAAGATAACTGAATTAGAGAATACTGGAAGAGTGAGAAAAATGAAAGATATAGTTGCCTAGAGTGGCTCTGCAAGTTGTTTTTATTCTGAACAAAAGCAACACTTGCTCAACCTCACTTATATACACCCATTCAATGTCACCAAGATGGCACCATAGAGAGGTGTGGAATTTGGTTAGTTCTCCAGATCAACTACTAAATAACAAGGAACAACTGTAAATAGTCTGGAACAACAGTTGGGGGACATCCGTGATTGAACACACACCAGTGTGGAATGGGTGAAATGGCTGAGATCACAGCATAGAACCCTAAGTAAAGCTCCTCAAACTGTGGAGTTGCGAGACTTTGCTGTAGGAGAAAAAAGCAGTCCCTGCTGGAAGCAAGGGAAGGCAGGTCAGCCAAGCTCCAATTGCAGTTTTAATTAACAAATTTTGACTACTGAATACAAGCTACAAGCACAGATAAACCTGGAGCAAGCAGGAAGGGCACCTGAGGTTACTCCTGGCAAAGAAGAGACAGGACTCATGGAAAAAAAATACATAAATAAATAAAAACAGAAGCTTTTGGAAATGGCTGAGCTCAGAATACTGGAAAATAGCAGTATCCCCAAAAAAGGGGCACAGAGAACCAGGCACCAACATCAGTTGACCAGCAAAACTGGGGGTCTGGGGACTGGCCCTGAAAAGGGGTTTACTCTCTTTTTCCTTTTTTTTTTTCCTCATTCTAAGTAGCTCATTAGAGAAAACCTCAGGCATTTTCAGTTGTTGGCACTGACCCAGGCAAGGGTGGAGTTACCAGAGTCAGAGAGACAAAGGAGGAATTCAAGTGTAGAAGGTAAATCCCTAAAAGGTGTATCTTCCCTAAGAAAAGGGGGATGGGGCCTAGCTCAAGTGGCAGCCCTCCCTCAGAGAATTCAGATCCTAGGTCCATAGGGAGGAAGGGGACAAAACCAGAAACAACTTAAGCTTGGCTTCTGACTCCCTTGGCCCCTGGCCAGGAAAGCATCCTCCAAGATTCAAAGGGACCACACTTCCTTACACCAGTGGGTAGCTGTGGGCTGATAAGTGCCACCTGCTGGACAGGATAGGAAAAGTGCAGCATCTAGAGGTCTCACAGGAAAGTCTCACAATCTTATGGCTCTGACCCTAAGGGAAACCTGATACTGAATACAGCCTCCTCCTGAGACCTGGTCTGGGAAAATCTGGTTGGGGTTATCAGGGAAACCAGATGCCTATACAACATGAAAAATGAAGATATGGCCAAAGGAATAAACTTACACTTCAACTGAGATACAGGAATTGAAACAACTAATTATTAATCAAACAAATCTAAATCAATTTAAAAATAAAATCAATGAATTGAGGGAAGATATGGCAAAAGAGAAAAAGGATATACAAAAGACATTGGGTGAACGTAAGGAAGAACTTGAAAGTTTGAAAAAACAATTGGCAAAACTTATGGGAATGAAAGGCACAATACAAGAGATGAAAAACACAATGGAGACAAGCAACAGCAGATTTGAAGAAGGAGATGAAAATATTCATAAGCCAGAGGACAGGACATCTGAAATCCTACACACAAAAGAAAAGATAGGGAAAAGAATGAAAAAATATGAGCAGTGTCTCAGGGCATTGAATGACAACACAAAGCACATGAATGTATGCATGATGGGTGTCCCAAAAGGAGAAGAGAAGGGAAAAGGGGCAGAAACAATAATGGAGGAAATATTCACTGAAAATTTCCCATCTCTTATGAAAGACATAAAATTACAGATCCAAGAAATACAGCATACTCCAAACAGCATAGATCAGAATAGACCTACACCAAGGCACTTAATAATCAAATTATCAAAAGTCAAAAACAGAGAGAATTCTGAAAGCAGCAAGAGAAAAGTGATTCATCACAAACAAGGGAAGCTAGATAAGAGTATGTGCAGACTTCTCAGTAGAAACCATGGAAGCAAGAAGGAAATGGGTGATATATTTAAGATACTGAAAGAGAAAATTTTCCAACCAAGAATTCTATATCTGGTAAAACTGTCCTTCAAAAATGAGGGAGAGTTTAAAATATTCTCAGACACACAGGCACTGAGAGAGTTTGTGAACAAGATACCTGCTCTACAGGACATACTAAAGGGAACACTACAGACAGATAGGAAAAGACAGGAGTGAGAGGTTTGGAAAACAATTTTGATGGTAGCACAATAATGTAAGTAGACTGAACAAAGATGACTGTGAGTATGGTTGAAAGAGGAAGGTTAGGGGCATGTAGGACACCATGAAAAAAGTTTGCTGTTATTTGTCTCCATTGTGTTTTTCATCTCTTGTGCCTTTCATTCCCATAAGTTCTGCCAATTGTTTTTTCAAAGAAGATAAAGGCTGGGACCGTATAATTTAGTGAAATCTAGAGTGGTCAATGATGTGATTAAATATACAAATGTGTTTTTACATGAGGGCAAACAAATGAATATCACCTTTGCAAGGTGTTAAAAATGGAGTGGTATTGGGGAAAAAATATAATCAATGCAACTAGAGTCTATAGTTAACTGTAACATTGTAGTATGCTTCCATTAATTGTAACAAAGGCATTATACCAAAGCTAAATGTCTTGGCATTGGTGGTGTTGTCTGGCATTTTTATTGTATTTTATTTTAATTTTATTTTTTTCTTTTGTTGCTTTATAGTTGTCATTTTCTTTCTTTTTTGTTTTACTTTTTTCACATCTTCTTCTTTCTTTGTGGAAGAAATGGAAATGTTCTTATATAGATAGTGATGATGAATGCATAACTATGAGATTATACAGGGGACCATTGATTGTTTACTTAGGATGGAATGTATGGTGTGTGAATAAAGCCATCTAAAATATAAACAGAGGGATACAAATGCTGGAGAAAATGTGGAGAAAGGGATGTATCTTATCACTATTGATGGGGAAGTAGAATGGTGGAGCCCATCTGGAGAGCAGTGTGGTGGTTCCACAGTAAACTAAGCATAGGGTTGCCATATGGTCCTGCTACTTGGTTATTGGGTATATACTTGGAAGAACTGAAAAGGGGGACATGAATGGACATTTGCACAGTGGGGTTTATGGTGTCAGTGTTCATAATTTGCAGTGGATGGAGGAGACCTATGGGCACATCGACTGATGAATGGAATGGTGAACTGTGGTGTATACATACAATAGAATATTGAGCTGCTGTAAGAAGTAGGGAAGCTGTGAGGTGAATGGACATTGAGGCAGTATGGTGAGTGAAATAAACCAGCAATAAAAAGAAAAACATTTTAATGTCTCACTAATATTGATTAACTATAATGTACACACTCTGAGAATTGAGTATGAGAGCATAGGTTATCAGGGGAAGACTTACTGTAAAGGTTCCTAGATGGTAAGCTCTTAGAACAGTTACATCTATTCCTGAGTTGTAATGGCTATTTCTAAATTCTGAGATGCTGAGCTCTTTGTGTATAACCTGGTCAGTCCCTAGAACTTTGGGTATCTGTATGACACCTGAGACTCAGAGCCAGAATCCAGCAGCTATGAATGTCAGCATTATCCCATATAGCAAATGTTAAGGAGTCTGAAAAACAGATGAGACTTCAGTTAGAGAAATGAACAAAATGGACTTGGTTAGGACTGAGGTAAATCAGTCTAAAGGGTAAAGGACAATATTGACAGTGTTTTTAAAACTTCAACTTCTGTGTGGGACCAAAGGAAGACATGTTTATTAGGTGCATACTCTATATTTTTTGTAACACACTATGTAATTTAACTTGTATGGTCGGTTTATTCAAATAACATAATTACATGGAACATTGAATAGGGAGTGAAATCTGGATGGTTTTTACAAGTGAGTGTGAAGCCCCAATATTTCCCAGAGTAATTTGGGCAGAAAATAAAAATGTATTTGCAAAGCTCCCTTGAGGGACTGGGGGAGAATGTGGACATATTAAATTTCCCCATCTGGGGAATTAATGATATTCTTACAAGCATTGGAAGCTACAAATTTAGAAGGCTGAGACCTCAATCTTGGGACTTGCCCTTAGGAATTTTGTTACTGCAAAGGAGAAGGTAAGCCTACTTAATGTTGTATCTAAGAGTCACCCCCCGAGAACCTCTTGTTGCTTGGATGTGGTGACTCTCTCTAGGCCAACTCTGCAGGTAAACTAACTGCTCTCCCTCCTACATGGGACATGACTACCAGGGCTGTAAATCTCTCTGGGAATGTGGGACATGACTCTTGGGGATGAGCCTGGCCCTGGTATTAAGGGATTGAGAAAACCTTCTCAGACCAAAAGATGGAAGAAAAATGAAACAAAATAAAGTTTCAGTGGCTGAGAGATCTCAAATAAAGTCAAGAGGTCATTCTGGAGGTTATTCTTATGCATTATATAGATATCCCTGTTTAGTTTTCAGTGTGTTGGAATAGCTAGAAGGAAATACCTGAAACTTTATTCTTGAAGACAACTATTTAACTACATAGCTTACACTGTGTGACTGTGTGATTGTGAAAATTTTGTGGTTCCCACTCCCTTTATACAGTGTATGGACAGATTAATAGAAAAACAAGGACAAAAAGTAAATGAATAATAGGGAGGGATAGGGGGTATGGGATGTTTTCAGTGTTCATTTTTACTTTAACTTTTATTCTTATTCTTTTTTGTGTGTGGTAATGAAAATGTTCAAAACTTGATTGTGGTGATGAATGCAAAACTGTATTATGGTTCTATGAACAATTGATTGTACACTGTGGATGAGTGTATGGTATGTGAATATATCTCAATAAAATTGAATTTAAAAAACAAACAAACATGGAGATACTGTAATATAATCCTACAGTTAACATACTTGGACGAGGAAATAATCTTAAAGTTGAATTTAAAATTCAACAGTCTACTTCGGAATTACTTTTGGTTTCACTAAATTGATCTTAATGGGAGAATTGAGTTAATATTGCTTGGTTAAGATTTTGCTCCAATAAACATTTCCTTTCAATCAGTAAATTTTTCCTTTACATTAAAATATATTACATTCATTCATTTGTATATTTTGATGGTCAAAGATCAATTGGGGGATTTGAGGATTTATGGACTGTAATAACCTAAAGGGAAATGGATCTTTCTTATTTTATCTCAAATACTTCTACATTGAGAGCAAACACTTTATATTTTATTTTACTTCTTAATTTATTTTATTTTTTATTTTATTTTATTTGGTAGAGCAAAAATCTTTCAATCTCTTCCTTATCAGTTGCTTGCCTACTTCAGATCTCTGTGTTGTACAAGGCTATGACATGCATAAATACATATCGTATTATTGTGGTTATGTGCATTTTGGATTGTACCTTTGAGCCAAATTTTAACCTCTGTGAGATTACTCACTTTACCAAATTACATATACCTATTGTGCTGATTTGAATGTATTGTGTCCCCCAAATGCCATTATCTTTGTGGTCTTGTGTGGGGCAGACATTTTTGGTGCTGGTTGGATTTGCTTGGAATGTGCCCCACTCAGCTGTGGGTAATGATCATTTTGATGAGACGTTCCTATGGAGGCGTGGCCCCATCCATTCGGGGTGGGCCTTGATCAGTGGAGCTATATAAATGAGCTGACTCAGAGAGAGGAAACTCAGAGAGTGCAACTGGGAGTGATGTTTTGAAGAGGAGCAAGCTTGCTGGAGAGGAACGTCCTGGGAGAAAGCCGTTTTGAGGCCGGAGCTTTGGAGCAGACGCCGGCTGCCTTCCTAGCTAGCAGAGGTTTTCCGGAGGCCATTGGCCATCCTCTGGTGAGGGTACCCGATTGCTGATGTGTTACCCTGGACGCTTTGTGGCCTTAAGACTGTAACTGTGTAGTGAAATAAATCCCCATTTTATAAAAGCCTATCCATCTCTGGTGTTTTGCATTCTGCAGCATTAGCAAACTAGGACACCTATAGAACTAATATGATGAAGGGAATAAAAATCTGGGTCATAATTACTATCATCCCCGACACCAGAAAGAAAAGACATTTATTTTATCAGACCATACGGATCCACTGAAATAGGTCTGAAAGGGTCTGAAGCTACTGACAAAACCACAACACTGGGCCCAATTAATACCATTTTTAATTAACAGTTGCTGACTCTTCGCCATTGAAATATTCACACTCTAGGTGTGAAATGGCAACCCCATTTGTCATCTCTGTCAAAATTAATTTTGAAATCCCACAGTCTTCCTTCTACAGGACAGAAGTGAATAACTAGAGCATACTTCCTACCTGCCAAAGTTTAATTCCAGGACAAAGACTAGGAAAATAGAACCAAGAAAATGATTGATACAGCTTTAATAGGACAAGTCATATTGATTGTCTTCCTAGTATTTCTAATGCTGCAAACTAAGCCAAGATTTATTACACACTTTGGGATAGGGTATTTGAAATTTCTGGCCCTCAATTCATTTTAATTTTTCTTTTAAAAATTTATTAAGCACCTAATATGTGTTAGACATTAACCAAGGCACATCCTCATAGTTTATATCTAATAGTGAGGTCACAAATATGAACAAGACAATTTGTTCTGGAGAGCATCACAATATCATAAAGAAAGAAGAAATCACTAAGTTTCTGTAAATGTATTAGGAATGAGACTATAATTTCCTTACAGAGATGTAAAAGTAGAGCACCATCAGTGAAAGAATGGTGTGAAAGGTGGCAAAAATAAGGATAAAGAGCAAGCGAGCTGCCTAAACATAGGTAAAACTTCTTATAAATAGAGTATTTTACAAAATAAAATATTTGTTTGGTCTCAGTACTACTGTTAGAATTGGCATCATTCATGTGTATTTATTGAGCATCTGATAAAATAATATTTTTGCAAATAAATAGCACAGCATCTAATAATTATCTCACTTTATCCTCCCAACAACCTTATGAGGTAAATAGTGTTATTTCCATTAGACAAATGAAAAATTTAAACTCAAATACCTAGTTGGCCAGCCAATGGTTAAAGAATTGGAGTGTGGTAGAGCCAGTAACAGAACATATTAATTGATGCATTCATTCATCTATTCAATTACTGAATGACCACTATGCATTCCTAGGTATCAGGGATTGGAAATAAAGAGATGAGTAAAGCAAATATACTGCCCTCAAAGAGTTTACTTCTGGCAGAGTTGAAAGGTATGTTATCTAATAAATAATGATGTAGATGGGGAAAAAAGGCAAAATGTGATCTTATCATGAACCAGGATAGCACAGTTGAAAGAGTGAGTGCTAAATTCTTCCTGAGGAAATAGAAAGTATTCTAGTAAACGGCATTTTCTGATTGATTTCATGATGTTCCCCCTCCAAGCATACGCCTCCTTTGTCCATTCTGTGGAAAACAGTTATCATTAGAGGAAAACATGCAGCTAAAAACACTGCATTGTTCTAATGTTCAAGAAGCTTATATTCTAATTAAAGAATAAAATACCACCCTTGAAACAACATAAAAGCTGTGGAGTTTTCGAGATTTTAATCATTGCTTAGGTCTTCACTTATACAAAAGGGAGACTAAAGGGTGGAGCATAGAGAAGCTGCCTCAATCCTTTACCCTGAAAGGGAGAATTAAGCTGAGTTTTTCAACTATAAAAGCACATTTGAGGAGGTTAAATTCAACAAGGGGTACCTGGAAATATACTGGCTTGTTTAAATTACTGTACTATATTTTAGGTGGACCCGAAGATGAACAATGTGAAATACTGGCAAGATTTCACTGATATTGTATCTATTGTTATCTGAACTCTGACAGCTTTCTATGGAGGCGGCAAATGTTAATAATTTAGCAATAACTTTTGTTTTCATTTTATATGCTAATTTTTAAAATGTCAGGAAATACAGACAGACAAAAGAAGAGAAAAATCACAGGCATAGTTCTTCCATTGTTTGTTATTATTTTGGTTCTTATAGTTTTGTGCACACACACCATACACGCACATTTCAGTACAATTACATTGCGTATAATTTAAACACAATTTTTTCATGTTCTATTCTATTAAATATCATCTAGAGTTTTATTTTAAATGGCTATATACTATCCATTATATCTTTATATATTACCATTATATATTACTTAAGTTCTTTCAAGGTACTCTCAATTTTTTCACTATTATAAACAGCAAGCATTCTCATAGCTAAAACTTTCATATTTTCATGTTTCCTTATGATAAATTTTTTTAAAATGGACTGATTTACATACCCTCTTATATTGTGAAAGCATATTTTCTCCAAATCCAGAGAGCCTCATTACATCATCATTAAAAAATATCAGCTTGACAGCAAAAGTGACATTTCATTGTTTTAATATTTATTCTTGATTAATGTCATGGAAAATTTTCCCTTGTATTTCATCTTTTGTTAATTTTTGGTTTGTCCCTTTGCCCAAATTCTTTCTGGTGACTTTTTCTTGATTTGTGAGAGATATTTACATATTAATTGCATTGCTTCTTTGTTCTTAGATATGCAACAGATGATGAGTTTTTACTTTGCATTTTTATGTAGTGAAATTGAACAATATTGTCCTTCACACTTTCTATTTTATTGTGGTCATACATAAAACTTTTCCAAATTATAGATTTATTATTCATTTATTCTAGTGTTTTCATTTAGATCTTTATTTCATCTAGAATTTGATGTATGGTATGACATACGAATCTAATTTTATTTTTCCAATGGTTAATAATTTCCCCAATGCTAATAAATTCTTTCTTGACAGTTTTGGCACACAACATTTATTATACCCTCAATTATTAAATATACTGTTATCTGTTTCTGGTTGCTCTCATCTTTACCAATGATTTGTCTATTTCTGCTTTACTGTTTTATTTATTAAATCTTTAAAGTAAATTTTATACACTGATTGCATAATATTACTTTTACAAATATTTAATTTCAAATATTTCTCATATATATCTTCCAGAACACCCCTTGAACAATTTTGTCAGATATTGAAAAACAAAGCTCCTGGTATTTTTTTCATGATTGTGTTAAGCTCATATATTAATTTGAGGAGAATTGACATCTTTAAATTATTTACTTCTCTTAATTAGGTACATTGTGTCTCTGACCTTTTACTGCATTTTTTTCTGTATTCCTTGAAAATTAACAACTCTTGGTTCTTTATCCTGGAAGAACTTATATTAGAGAAATTCTTGGATTTCCTTATGCAGGAATGTAAAAACTGCCATAATACACTTGAATGAATTAGACAAAGGCTAATTCAATCTCGAAAATATTTACATATTTTTTAGAAGAAAAAAAATGGCTGTTATGATATTGCCAAGTTAAATGCTATCTAGAGACATAACATTTAAAGTAAGCAAATAATTTTTACAACTTGCAGTTTTTATCAGTCATCTTATTTTATCTTTAAATACATAGAATTTGCTAAAATACGTGCTGTGAAATTTTCTCGCTAAACCAAAAAACCAAATGAGGAAAGAAAGTGCTAAATGAGAGCAACATTGTTATGCAAAAAGATGAAATGCCTCCAATAACCAAAATGGTTAAGTCAGATATCTGAAATAAATGCATGATGGGTGAACCAGAACAAGTGGTCACCACCAGGAGCCAGCACCAAAGTCAATGAAGGCACTCATCAGGTGATTTCAAACATCAGGTCAAAAAAATATATATGGAGTAGTACACACTTGCAAGGAAAGAGTACAAGAGCACAGACATGGAGAACAGGCCAGGAATGTGACTGCATGGAGTAATGTCTCCAGATACATCCCAAGGAATGATACAAGGATACATTGTTTGTGCTTTTACTTGGAAAAAAACTCAAGGAGTTTAAAATAATAGACTTCTACAATTTTTTTTCTGTATATGCTCCTGGCAACAATAATTATTTTGTATATTTATGAAAGTTGCATATGAAAGTATGACTATAGAACTTTGAGTTATTTATCTTTAATAGAGATGGATTTTCTAAACCATATCAAACTCACATTGTACACCTTGGTACCGGAGACATACATCAGCAATGTGAAATAATGAAGGAAAATGTTATGGTCTAAGACATACAAAGAAACAGGAGAGTGTGATTCATACACAGAGAAAGAAACATGTAGGAAACACTCACTGCCTTGGAGAGGGCCCAGATATTGGACTAAGCAGATTTAGCTATTATATATATATATATACAGGAAATCATATTTAAAGAATTAAAGGTATGATGACAACATCTTATCAAATAGAGAATATCCATAAAGAGATAGAAATTATGTATCTAAATGTGATAGAAGGTCTAGAGATACAAAAATAAAATAAATGAGAAAATCACTAAGGTGCTCAATAGTAGGTTTGAGATAGCAGAGGAAAGAATTGATGAATGTTATCTGTAAAAATTATGTAATATGAAGGCAAAGATGAAAAATAAGAGGAAAATTAATAGAGATTCAGAGAAATGTGACACACACAGCGTTAAGTATACCAACATATGTGCAATTAGAATTCCAGAAAGCAACAAGAAAAGGAAAGGGGCCAAAAAAATATTTGAAGATACTATGGCAAAAACTTCCCATCTGTGATGAGAAACATTAATCTACATATCCAAGAAGCCCCACAAACTTCAAGTAATATAAATCCACACGCAAAAAGATCTAAATCCCAAATATTGAGAGCAAAAGACAAAGAGAAACTTGAAAGCAGCAAGAGAAAAATAACTCATCACATAAAAGAGAAGCCCAATAAGATTAACAGCTGACTTCCCATCTAAACAATGGAGGAAAATGTCAGTGGGAGGATATATTAAAAGTGCTGAAAAGGGGAAAAAAAAACTTGTTAAACAAGAATCTTCTATGCAAAAAAATTACCTCTACAAAATGAAGGTGAAATTAAGACATTTCCAATTAAACAAAACTTGGAGAATTTATGGTCAGCAGATTGATCTTATAAGAAATACTAAAATAAGTTCTTCAGGCTGAATGCAAGTAACACAAGAAAGTAAATTGAATCTGCATGAAAAATCAAAGAGTGCCAGTTAAGATAATTAAGCAGGTAATTACAAAGGACAGTATAATTGCATAGTCTCCTTTCATTGATTAATTGAATTAAAAACAATTGTGCAAAATATTATCTATTTTCTACTTACCTATCTATCTATAAAAGTATTGTTGTATTGTTGGGCCAATAACATAGAAGTGTAATATATTTGACAATGACAACAGAAAGGAAATGTGTGGGAAAAAGTTGTACTTGAGTAGAGAAATAGCACTATATAGTAATAGGAATCCACAGAAAAACAGAAGAGAAACAGAGTCAGTAAGTAAGAAGGTTAATATAACGAACTACATGAATATATATACTTGCTCTCTGTTCTTCTCTCAGCTTCTTTAAAAGGCATAAAATTTTATATAGTCATATTTATAATAATGTATTGTTAGGTTGTAACATATGTAAAAGTAACAACAAAAGAGAAAAGGATGGAATAGAGATATATAAGAGTAAAGTTCCTATATCTCACTGGAATTAAGTTAGTATAAATCCGAAGTAGATTCTAATAAGTTAAGATGCATACTGTAAACCATACCACTAAGAAAGTAACTTTATATAACAGTTTGAAAATCATTGAAAGAATAAAATGTTTCACTTGAAAGTGTTCACTTAAAGAAATAAAGGCAATAAAGAAAGAACAGTGGAACAAAAAAAGATATGACACATAGAAAATGAAAAGCAAAATGATAATTGTAAATCCAACAGTATAAAAATAACATTGAATATGAATGGATTAAATGATCCAATTAAAACACAGAAGTTGACAGGCTGGATTAAGAAATAAACAACAAAAAGAAGATTCAATTCTATGTTGTCTATAGGAGTCACAGTTAATATTCAAAAACACAAATGAGTTGGAAATAAAAGGCTAGAAAGAGATAAACTAGGCAAACAGCAAGTACAAGAATCCTACAGTGGCTATAATAATATCAGATAAAATAAGAATTTTGTTTATTTAAAAGAGAATAACAATGTCACTATAGATAAAGAGATATTTCATAATGATGAAAGGATCCATTGTCAAGAAAATATAACACTTATAAACATATATACACCTAACAAGATAACCCCATAATACATGAAGCAAAAATTGACAAGAATTTAAGGGAGAAATGGACAATTCAATAATAATAGTTGGAGATTTCAACACCTCTCTTTCAATTTTTATAGAACAACTAGGCAGAGATTTAAGTAGTCTATGGAAGACGTGAACAACACTATAAGCCAACTAGACCTGATGGAAATCTATAGAAGTGCCCAATTAAGAACGTCATGTACCTTCATCTCAAGTACGTATACAACATTCTTCAGAAGTATATTAGAAATAAATATCAAAATAAATTCAGGAAATTCATAAATATGTGGAAATTAAACACCACATTCCCAAATAGACAAGAGGTCAAAGAAGAAATCACAAAGAATATTAGAAAATACTTTGAGATTAATGAAAATACAACATACTAAAGCTTATGGAATACAGTTAAAGAAGTGTTTAGAAGGAAATTTATATTAATTCTATATTAAAAAAGAAAAATCTCAAATCAATAACCTGACATTCCACTTTAGGAAACTGGAAAGAGAAAGCTATATCCAAAGCAAACAAAAGGAAGAAATGATACAGATTAGAGTGCAAATAAATTAAATAGAGAATAAGAAGTCAATTAAAATCAACTGAACCAAAAGTTGGTTCTGTGAAAAATCAACAAAATGACAAGCCTTTACCTATAGTGATCAAGAAAAAATGAGAGGAGACACAAATTAATAAAGAGATATGGTCTAGGGTCATGAAAATAATCTAACCAAACTGAATCCCAGTTTAAAAAGTTCATCCACAAAACTCATGCATTATTTCTTGAAGGAACTGAGGCCACTTTATTCTGTTTCATTAGAAAGATCACATAGTAATACATAGTAGACATTAAAAGTTATCATACTATGTGAAAATCTACTTTTATTTATGGGATAATGCTAAAGCAATATAATATTTTATCTATTAAAATAGAGAAAAACTATCTCATCAGGTTCTTTGGACTTCTAAAATACAACTTTATTATGAATTACAATTTATATGTAGATTACATAAATCAGTTACATAGCATCTTTTCCTCTATGGTTAGTGTCTATTATGTTCTGTTCAATGAACCTTTCTTTACAACCAGCTTATGAATATGCTTTCCCATATTACATTCTAGAACTCTCGTGTTCGCCCTTTCACATTTAAATCTGAAATACCCCTTGTATTGATTTTTGTGTATGGTAAGCAGTAGAGGGTAAATTTTTATTTATTTTAATATGCTATTTTGTTGAGCTAGTGATGTTTTTTGAAAATACTACTTTTTACCTATTAGTTACAGTACCATCTTTGTCATAAAACATTCTGTATATCTGTAGTTCTGTTTCTGGATTTCCTACTCTGTTCCATTAGTCTATATATCTATCCTTGTATCATTACCACATTATCTTGATTACTGTAGCTTTAAAGTAAGTTTTGACATAAGGCTGAATAAATTCTCCAATTTTATTCTTTAAGTTTGCCTTGGTTTTTCTTAACTTCCTACGATTTCCATGAAGTTAAGTAACAGCTTATCAATTTATAGACAAACACATCCCACACAATATGGCTTCAATGAGGATTTCATTGAATCTATAAATCACTTTGGGGAAAACTGACAAAATATTGAGTATTCCAATTCATCTCTATATTATTCTCCATTTATTTATGTTTTCCTTAATATGTCTCAATAATATTTGGTAGTTTTCTGTGCAGAGGTTTTGCATATATTTCATTGCACACACACACCTAGATATCTCCAGTTCCACTGCAATCAAAATGCTATAATACTTTAAATTTCATTTAATTATTTGATGCTGGACAACAGAAATATAATTAATTTTAATTTATTATTCTTTATGGCAAATTTTCTAGATTGACTTATAAAATCTAATATTTTACCTGAAAATTATTTTGGATTTTCTTCATACGCAATCATGAACCTTTTTAAAATAATGATACATTTTTGTCTTCTTGAGCAAACTGTATCTTTCAGTGACAGTTGCATAGTTTGAGAGTAGCCATCCTTCTTTCTTAATCTCAGTGGAAAATAAACATTTCCTCATTAGTTATAATGTTAGCTATAACTTTTTTATTAGATTCCCATTATAATTAGAAAATTTATTTCTATTACTAGTTTGCTTGTTTTAATTTTTTAAAATTGTCAATGCATACGGAAATTTATTAAGCTCATGTTCAGCTTGTGTTGAGAAGATGTTGTAATTGTTCTCCACTACTCTATCATTGTTGTCATTTCATAGACTGATTTTAAAAGTTAAATCAAACTTGCAGGTCTTTAAGTATTCCAATTTGCTATTTTTTTTATGACACTAGTAAAAATTTGTTATTTTGTTGTTCTTGTGTTCATAAGTGATACTGGCCTGAAATTTTCCTTGCTTTCAATGTCCATGTCAGAGTTTGTTATCATAAAAGGACTTGAAAAGACTCCCCACTTCTTTCCATTTTCAGGAAAAACTTGCATAAGCTTCAGGTTATTTCTTCCTTAAATATATTTGGTAGATTTCAGCTGTGAAGACACTTGGGCCTGAAGTTTTCTCTGTGGAAAGATTTTTGTTACAGATTCAATACCTTAACAAACAGAGTACTATTAAGATAGTGTGTGTATGTGTAAGTCAGTTTTGGCAAGCTCAGTTTTTCTAAATTTTCACATTTATTTTCATAAACTTGTTCATAATATATTTTTATAACCTTTTCACATCTGTTGATCTAAAGGGATGCCTCTTCTTAAGCTCCTAAAATTGGAAAATTTTGGTAAATTGTGTATTCTCTTTTTTTTCTTTATAGGTGTTGCAAAAGTTTTATCAATTTTAACAAAGTTTTCAAAGGAATCAACTTTTGTCTTTGCTGATCCTTTCTATTGTATGTTTGCATCTATTTCATAAATTAATGCATTTATATTTTTTTCTTTTACTCTTTTTTTCTAATTTATTGAAACAGATACATAGATAGCCGATTTTTCAAACTCTTCTTTATAATATCTGCATTTAAGGCTATACATTTTGCTGAAAGTGTAGGCTGAATTTATTCCACAAGATTCAATATAAAGGATTTTTATTATCATTTAGTGCAGAATATTTTCTAATTTTGATTTTTATTCTTTCTTTGTATACATGGATTATTTATAAGTATAATTTTTAGTTTGCAAAAATACAGGTTTTTTCCTTAGTCCTATTATTTACTTATAAGTTAAATTTATAGTGATTGGAGAACAAACTCTGTATAATTTCAGTCTTTAAAAATCTGCTGAGACTTGCTTAATGATCCAATGTATGATCAATTTATGAAAATTATCTGCATGGACTTGAAAAAAATGTATATTTTGTAAGTGTCAGTCATTTTATTTTTTGTTGTCAATTAAGACAAGTTTATTTATCTGGTGATCACTTCACATAAATCCTTACAGGTTTACTTTCTGTCTTTTCTTTTAGTTACTAGGGATTGTGTGTCAAAATCCCCATCATGATTGCGAAGTTGATTATTTCTCCTTTTATTTTGTTGACTTTTGCTTTCAATATTTTGAAAGTTTATAACTAGTTGCATATAAATGTAGAATTTTAAACTCTTGGTAAATTTAATTATACTAGTGAAATGTTAATCTTTACCTTTTGTACTACTTTTGTCTACTTTGTCTGACAGTATAGCTATGCAATTTTCTTGTAGTTAATCATTGCATAGTATATCCTTCTGCATCCATTGACTTTTAACTATTCTGTAACTTTATACTTAATACATTTCTTTTGAATGCAATTTTTTGATCTTTTATTTTGATTGGAGCAGTCAGCCTATTGGCATTTAATGTTATAATAATATATTTGGTTTAAACCTATCCTTTTACTATTTGTTCTCTTTTCCCCATCTGTTCCATCTTGATTTTTCTTCTCATTATCTTTTTCCTGGATAAATTGCATATTTTTGTGCCATTTCTCACTTATTGGTTAATTAAGAATGTGATCCTCTCTATTCTTCTAGTAGTTACACTAAAGATTAAAACAGTCTAACATAAATTAATAGTTTTTACCATTTCCAGGACAGTATAAGCACTGTAAAACACTTTCATTTCCTTTACACTTTTCCCAATTTAATGCTATTTTTGTTGTGTAATTAAATTATAAATATATTTTAAGCTCTGAAAAAAATGTGAACATTATTTCAGATAGTCAATATTAACTCAGATTTACCCACATTTTACATCTTTCAATTTCTCCTTATTCCTTCCTGTGTTTCTGAGCTTGCATCTGGGTTAATTAACTTTTTCTTTTGGGACAAGACTGCAGGTCTTGTTTTCTCCAGATTTTGTACATGAATATCTTGATTTCACCTTCATTTTTGAATAATAGATAGACTTTAGGTTGGTAATTATTGACTTTCTGAAAGTTTATGATGTCATTTCTGTGATTTGTTTCTTTATCATTGGATATGGATTTACTTGCCTGTCATATGCCTTGTTATTTATTATTAATGTAAAAATTTCAGCACCAAATTACAACTTTAGAGAGTGGTATTTTCCTCCAGTAAAGATTGTGTGTGTGTGTCTGTGTGTGTGTGTGTGTGTGTGTCTAGGAACATTTGCAAACCCAGATTACTTTAATCCAGTGATAGACTGAGATTAGTTACTACTTATTTTTTATCCATATGGGATGTAATCTATTTCTAGCTCATCCTTTTCCCTAAAGTATAGCCCTTTGACATCATGACTAAATGCTGAGCGTTTTACCAGGGGGTAATTTAATGGCTCTGAATGCCCATTTCCCCTCTCCCCTGCCTCTAGTTGAGAGAGTCTGCTAAATTTATTGCCCAGATTCTCAGTCTCTCAGTTGTTCCTCCGAGAATCATCAGAAGTCCCTAGGGAAAAAGTGGCCCCAGATGGGATTCCTTCCTCTCCTGGATCTTTATCACAGTTTCTCACTGCCCTGATAAATTTCTGATGACTACAAAGAGATTTAAACACACACACACACACACACACACACACACACACACACACACACGCACTCAGTGGTTTTCTAGTTTTCAGAGGACGGGTTGATTTCAATCACATTGTCTACCTTTTCTGGAGGTCATTTTAGGCATTTTTCAAAAATTTCCCTAAGAAGTTGAAAATGGAATTTAACTGATTATGTTGAATCGTGGGAATCTTGACCTGCCTTAGTTTCTCACAAGGCTTTCCTGGCTTGTCAGCATGGAACTGAAAGTACAAACTGAAAATCAGGAAGGAAGACAGGAACAATGAACCACTATGAGAGTGTGACTTGAAATTAACACCTAGTACATATAATACGAAGAAAACAATATGTGAAGAATCAAAATCAAAACTGAGCTAATGAATGGAGCAGGTGTACAAGTACTGGCATTATTCTTACCTGCTGGTGGGTCAATTTTTATTTTATTGAGCACCAAATGGCCTAGACTCAAGATTGCTTCCACCCAAACTAAAGTTCTAGATCTCCCGAACAGCTTTCATTTGGATATATTTTTTTAAAGCACAGAAATAAATTTACATGATAATGATAATTAATGGATAGTTTTCTGTGTCAAGAGTAAGCAACTTCTCAGTGGCATTCGCATTTAACATTACATAAGTAAAAATAATAATATCGTTATTGAACTCATTTGTAGATTCAGAGAATAAACAGCTTTGAACATGGAACTTTTCAATAGAGTATAATGGGTAACATTTTGGAGCTACATTAATTAATATTTTTATGGATGTATAAGATACAGAATAAAGTAAACACTGTTAGGTACCCAGTTCAATACATTTTATACATGCATATATCCATGTAAGCACCACTCAGATTAAGACATAGAACATTCATCACAGAGCCCTTCTTTTCCTTACCCTTCCTGACTTCTATCAACATAGATTAGTTTGCCTGGTTGGATTTTCAAATAAATGGAGTTATACAATACATACACTTTCATAACTCTTTTACTAGACACAATGTGTTTGGTATTCTTAATTACCAGAAGCTTTAAGAAAATAGTATTGCTGTGCAGCATCATTTGGACATATGACAGTCAGTTAATCCATTCTCTTGCTTAGGGATATTGGGTTGCTTCCAGTTTGGGACTGTTATGAATGCAACTTTTATAAAAATTATTATGATATGAACATTACTGTAACATCTTTTTGGACAAATGTACATTTATTTCTCTTGAATATATACTTAGGAATGGAATTGCTGGGACAGATGGTAGGCATATATTTAACTTTAATGCAATCTACCAATTTTCTAATCTATTGTAACATTTTACACTCATATTTAGAATATATTAGATCAAGTTGGTCAGTTTATTCATTGACACTTGGTATTGTTGGCTCTTTTAATTTTAGTCACTCTTGTGGGGCCATAGTGGTATCTAGTTTTAATTTTCATTTGTCTAATGAGTAATATGTTGAACACTATTACTATTCTTTTTGGCCATTTGGAGATCTTTGGTTAAGTGCCATTTCACGTCTTTTGTCTTTTTCTGACTGGGTTGTTTGTTTTTTACTTACCGATTTTGAAGATTTTTTTAATATACTATGGATCATGAATTCTCTCACATATATGTCTTGTTAACTTTTTTCTCACAGCCTATGGATTGCCTTTTCACATTTTTATTGTGCTTGGATGAGTAAAAGTTTTAATTTTCATGAAATCCATCTGATCTGTTTATTTTTTTTAAAGGGTACAGCATTTTGTGCCCTGTTTAAGAAATTTTTGCTTACCCCAAGTCCATGAAGATAGCCATATATATTCAGGTCTCAAACATTTATAATTTTACCTTTCATATTAAACTGTGTGGACAATCTGGGATAATTTTCTGTATACTATGTGAGTTAGAGGTCAAAGTTCATATGATTAGCCCTTTGTGCAAACACAATTTCTTGAAAATACCTTCCTTTCCCTTTCCTTGAATTGCAGTGGCACCTCTCTAGTCTGTTCAATTGATATGTTTTTCTTTTCTTAAGATGATACAATCCTATCTTAAATGCTTGAAGGTAAATCTTGACTAATTTTGCATGTGTGTGTTTGTGTGCATGTTTCTTAATACTGTGACTTGGTAACAAGTCTAGAAAAACTGTTCTTGATGATTGCCTTGGTTATTAAGAGCCTTTGCCTTTCATATAAATTTTGGAATCACCTTGTCAATGCCTACCAGAAATAAGAGCCTGCTGTGATTTTAATTGAGGTTGAGTCAAATCTAAAGATCAATTTGGGGAGAAATTATGCCCTAAAACTATCAAGTTTTCTAATCCACAAGCAAAATATATCCCTTGATTCATGTAGGCCTTCTCCAATTTCTCTCACCAACATTTGCAGTGTAGGGTCTTGCATAGTTTTCATTACAATTATTCCTAAGTTTTTTATACTTAAAGATTTTATTGAAAGTAGTATTATTTTATGAGTTTTATTTTCACTTGGGTGTTGGTAGGATAGAGAAATATAGATTTTTTTATATATTGACCACACATTATGTCCTGTTAGATATTAGGTACATATACAATTAGGAATGTTATGCCTTGTGAAGCAACAACCCTTTTGTAATTACAAGACAGCTCAATTTAATTCTAGCAATATTTTTTGTCTTAAGTCTATACTTTCTTACAATAATATAATAATAATATGCCCATATTGGGTTTCTTCTGGTTAGTGTTGGAGTGGTATATTAATTTATCTTTTTTTTGCAACCTACCTGGATACTTATATTTATAGCACATCTATTTTAAATAGCACACAGAAATTTTTTAAATTTAGCTTCAAAATTTTTGTGTTTTAATTACAGAGTTTAGTTATTACAGTTGAGCTTAAGACCACAATCTTGCAATTTTTGTCTCATTTTCTTTGTTCTTTCTTTCTTGAGTTCTTGGCATTAATCAAGAATTTTTTTACTGATTTATTTTATTCTATTGCCTTTTGGCTATACTTTTTTTTGTATTTTTTAGTAGTTACTCTTTACAACATGCATTCTTAATTTTTGAAGATCCACCTTGAATACGAGAAACTTACAGCAATAAAATTTCATTTACATGTCCTCTAGCTCTTTTTGCTATTAGCGTCATGTGTTTTACTTCTACATAAGCTACAAATCATATGATGTATTTCATTATTGTTACTTTTAAAAGTCAGTAGTCTTTTAAAATATTATTTATAACATGTATTTATATACCCTTCTGGGTACTCATCTTCATTCCCGAGGATTTGTGCTTCCACCTGTGATAATTTCCTTTCAGCTTGAACAAATTTCTTTTTTATTTTCTGGTAGTGTGAGTTAGATGACAACAAATTCACCCAGCTTGTGTGAAAATGTCTACTTTTTAGCTCTATAATTGAATGATACCTTCGCTAGATATAAAAATCTATAATGGCAGCTATATCTTTCCTTTCCTTTCATCACTTTAAAGATGATATTCAATTGTCTTCTGGCTTGCATTGCTTCTAAGATGATAAAAATTTTTGTTCCCCTGTGTATATGTGCCTACTTTTAAATATTTTTTTATTTGGCTTTCAGCAATTTGAATATGATGTTCCTAAATACAGTTTTATTTATGCATATCTTTTATGGGCTCATTGACTTTCATAAATAATTGGGTTGTTCAGTTTTTTAAATAATTCCTCTTCTTCAGGGTCTCTAATTAGACAAATGTTATATTGTCCTACATGTCTCTTACAAGCTGTTTTTACAGATATCTTTAGTTTGTTCTCCTCTTTGTGCTACAACTTGGATAATTTCTATTGATCTATTTTCAATTTCATTGATCTTTCTTACTACTGTATTCAATCTATTCTTAAGCTCCACATCCAATAAATTCTTAATTTCACATTTTTATTTTTCAGTTCTAGAATGTTAATTTGATATGCAGATTCCATTTTTCTACTGAGAAGTGGAATTTTTGTTCCATTTTTTTTTGTTGTTTTTTCTTCTAATATCTTTAACATACTTAAAATAGTTATTCTAAAGTCTGTAACTTGCTAATTACAATATCTGGGTCATATGTGGATCTGCTCCTGTATATTTATTTTTTATGTTTTAATTTACATCTCATCACTTTTTACTGTTTTCAGGACCACATATTTAAAAGAACCATAGAATTTGGAGTAAAAATCATTTTACCCTGAGAAAGCATACCCCATTCTCCATCAGGCATCTAGTATGAGGAGCAGATTATTTGAATCCAATTAAGAATTCAATTGGGTTGGGTCTGGGTTGCAACCTGAGTTCTAATTCACCTCTGATTTAAAACGTTTTAAGATTGAGAAAATCTTCTTGACCAAAAGGGGGAAGTGAAATGAAAGAACTTTTCAGTGGCTGAGAGATTTTTTAAATGGAGTCAAGAGGTCACTCTGGAGGGCATTCTTAAGTACTATATAGATATCCGTCTTTAATTTTTAGTGTATTGGAATAGCTAGAAGGAACTACCTCAAAGTGTGGAACTTCAAACCAGTAGCCTTGATTCTTGAAGACAATTGCATAATTATGTAGCTTACAGGGGGTGACTGTGTGATTTTGAAAATCTCGTGGCTCAAACTCCCTTTATCCAGTGTATGGACAGATGAGTAGAAAAATGGGGACAAAAACTAAATGAAATAGAGGATGGGATGGGGGCATGGAATGTTTTGGGTGTTTTTTTACTTTTATTTTTATTTATTTATTTATTTATTTTGGAGTAAGAAAAACATTCAAAAGTTGATTCTGGTGATGAATGCACAACCATATGACGATACTGTAGATAGTTGATTGCATGCTGTGGATAATTGTAAGGTATGTGAATATATCTCAATAAAACTGTATTTTAAAAAAATGTCTTAAGAGTGAGATCTTTCATAAGTACTTATAGGCACCCTCTAACAGAAATTTGGGATCTAACCACTGCAAGAATAGGGAGATTACTCTTTTCGGTCCAGCCTAGTATCCTGTGCTGCCACATTTTCAGCAAAATTACATTGGTAGACATGCCTGGACAGAATAAAAAGCTGTTGATTTTGGAAATACTATAGATCCCAATCCATCATTCCAGTTCATGCAACAGTTAAGAACTATGCTATGTTTCTTGATACCCCAACAGAGTTACTGCCCATGTCAGACCCATTTATTGCCCACTTATTCCCAGATATGGTTAATGTTCACAAGGCCAGTGGTATTTGCTCAACAAGAAAGGGTTCTTTCCCGTCGGGAAACTAGTTGTTTTAGAATTTCTGCACAACTTCCTTAACTCTTAAAAAATAATGTTTTTTAGTGTTTGTTTTTAAAAATTTATTTTAGTTGGTATGGGAGGATTTATGATCTATTGCTACTTTGTAACTTCCTAAATGGATGTGGAACTAACTCCCCAGGCTAGCAGTAGCGTATTCTCGTTCATTTACGTCTTAAAAAGTAACTGATATACTTTTCTATTTCTAAAATAATACATGTTATGGTAACCTACATGATAGAGTCAATACAGTATGTATGCTATAACAGCAGCTTATGCTTATAGAGTTCTTACAATAAGCCAGGTAATGTTTAAGTGCTTTACATTTATTATTTAATTTCATTCCCATAGAAATCCTATGAGTAAAGTAATATTGTTAACCCTATTATACTCATTCCTTCCCATGCTGGTCACCTACATCCAAGAAAAGACTTGTTAGACCATCATTCCATATTTCTTTTCTTTTCCATAGCCCACTTCTAGAGTTTGGGGGAGTCATTATTCAAATGTTAGTCATCTGCAAAACAAAGAATCTAGATTAGAAAGAAAGGTTAGAAAGTAATTTCAAAGAATGATATCATAGTCACTCACTTGACCACCAATTATGAAACTCCCAAGGTTTCAGAACTAACCCTCCTTCCTTCTTAGGAACAGCACTCTCAGCAATTTTTATTGCTGGGAGCGATATACATTCTGTAAGAAGATACAAAAAGTTTCCAAAAGGTTTGCAAACTTAAACCAATTTGTTAGATCTAACTGAGAAGTTATTTGTGTAGCTTACCCCAATATTTATTTCTAGGATTGCAACTTTAAAAATCAGTAGAAATAAACTGTATTTAACCCATTGCTTGTAGTAACATTTTTTTTATATATATGCAATGGATGGAAAGAGTGGCATGGATTGAATTGTGCCCTTCAGAAAGATCTGTTGATGTCCTAATCCCCAGTACCTAAGAAGGTGAACTTACTTGGAAATAGGATTGTTACAGATGGAATTAGGCAAGTTAAAATGAGGTAATTTGTTTTAAAGAAACCAACCAAACTCTTAGCTGAAAGGTTCTTTAGCTTTGTTCCTTCTTTTTCTCAGATTCCACAAAGAAAGAAATTCCACATGTTTTGCTCCTTATTTCCTTGCAATTTTTCATAGCTGGGAAAATTGAGGGTTAGGAAGTTAAAAAAAAAAAAAAAAAAAAGTCCCCCAAGGTAAGATATCCGCTAGGGGTTGAGCTGAGACTGATTCAGATATATCCAAATCAGTCATATCACCTTCCTCCCTGAGTTTTAACTGTGTTTGTCAAAACTTGGGAAAATGTAGCAAATTAAATGTAACAAGTTAAAAAAGTTTCTATACCAACTTTTTGTAGTAGAATGTATTTTGTAATCTGTCTTGTCCTAAATATTCCTCCCATTTCACTTGTTTCCTCTGATGCTGGAGTTCATTTAATGTTCAATTTTAGGAAGTTGGATCTTTATTAAGATTCCTTTATATGTTTTCCATATTTAGCCAATCTTGCAGTTCTCACCAGTACATGGAAGAGCAAAATAGAGAGTTTAAGAAAAATCTATTTAGTTTACTTTTAGATGAAACCATATTTGGGCTTTCTGACTTTTAAGATTTGAACAAATGTTGGAAATCTCAATTTACCAATAACTTAACATCTTCACATAACTCTCTTTCCAAAGGGCTTAATGTGTCTTAAGTTTTCACGAGTGGTCCTTTCCTCTAAGTGTTTTCAGCTTGACAGATACCTCTTTCTGAAAGTGCATTAATTCAGGTCCTTTGTCGCTACTATGTATCAATTTATATGAAGAAACATAGAAAATGTGGGAGAATTCATTGCTGACCCTATTAAAAACACACAAAAAAATGAATCTGGGTTTAGTTTGTAAAACTCTATAAAGCTTGAATATTTTTATTGAACATGTGCAATATCATCCCTCATTTTTTTCCAGCAAACACTTAAACAAAACTAACAATTCATTACTTAGGCTGTTTGGTTTCTGTGAGGCTGTCAGTACTGAGCCCTCTATCTCCCTATGAAGTGGAGGGGGGGGGGCAGGAGGCAAAATGATGGCAGGAAGCATTTTATGTTTAGCACAATTTTTATGAAAAATCTTTCTCTTCACTTATTGTACAGAGTTACTATTATTATCATTTGGTGGGCCTGAGGCATGGGCCACACATCATCTGCCTAAAAATAATTCTGCAGCCTGTTTGGGTGCCATTATACTATTTGTTTCATAACAACTGCCAATGAATCTTTATTAAAATTCAAGAGGGCTGGGATTCAGAGCCAATGATAGGGTCCATCATACACCAATAGAGCACAGCCTGTCCTTGGGAAGGTTCTAGCAGGATCAGAGTAGGGAGTGCCACACACTAGGCACACTCCAAAGAATTTGAGGTGCAGAGACTGGAAGAGACAGGCAAGACCATTAGAATGTATCTCACCCAAGAAGCTATGTGCTGTTCAGTGCACTCATAGAATGAGAAGGAAAGCACCTGCTGAACCAAACAACCTGGATGAGAGTCATGCCACTATTCACCTTGCTGACTGACTTAGGGGACTGAATGGGGAAAGGTCAGAAGTTTCTCCTAAGAAGACATTTTGAAAGTGCAAAGGCAAAACAACTGGGATTTGAGTAGATAAATATAAAACCATAGAAAACCACCTTGGGTTTAGTTGATTTAGTAGCATAAATTATGGTAGTAGCATCAATTCTTTCATATTTTGAGATGCAGCTTATGTTTATGACACAAAAATCTCCATAAAAATGGGGAAAATCAAGGGTGAAATTCCAGACTTAAACGCCAAATTAAATATCTATTACTTCTATAGGTTGGGGGTGGGGGTGGGCAACAGATTGTAGTATCAGGGATGTCAGAAAATGCAGCAACTTGCCTGGATATCACAACTGCTCTTAGCTGTATTCATTCTCTAGCCCTCTTCCTCTTTTCATGGCCCAGCTATGTGAAGCTGAACTACTTTTTATTTTAGGCAATAAAAATTAGGCTCTTTGGTGATGAAGCAGGAACTTTATTTTCATAGTGCAATGTTCAAATAAAAATGATAGCTCTAATTTATGTTTTTGGGGAAGATGGTTTAAATATCTTCTCAAAACCTTGTTTAGATTTTATTCAATATGTTTGGTTTATGGAAAAAATGCTGGCCATAACACTCTTCCATCTCACATAGGTGTTGGTAGCAAAAACAGGCAGAGAAATAAAGGCAGTGTATTCAAGGAAACCAATAGACAACCTATCCCAAGATGTTAAATAACTGATGGGGTAGGGATGCTAAATTTCTAAAGTAAAATAAATGGAAAGTTACCTTTTTTGATAAGGAAAAATTCCTGAAAGATAGTAGTTATATGTTGCATTTGGGGAAAACTAGATGATCAAAGAAAAATACTTATGATTCCAGTAAGGAAAAAAGATGATTTAACATATGATGTTACGCTAAACTGATGTAATAGGTTTGACCTCTACATAAAACACACATTGTAACATCAATAAACCAAGTGCTGAGGTAGAAATCAGAGTTGCAAGAATCTGCCATTACCTTTGGAATATCCATAAGAATTTTGAAATTGGGAACTAAGAACAAAGAGAATTAAAAGCCAGAGAAACAATTCTAATCCAAAGGGAAGGACTTCACATTTCCAGTATGCACATGTCTCGTTATTTGGATTAGAATGCTGTTTATCATTCTATCTATATATTGGTATCAGCTGATGGTTTTTTTTTTTTTTTTAATTAATGCTCAGGCTCCACTCCAGACCAAACAAATTAGAATTTGGGGGAAGGGGGTTGGGAACAAGAGCAGTGATGCCCTCACAGCAGCATTGATGGCATTGTTTCTGAATCTACCCAAATTCCAATGTAAGAGTAGACAGAGCATCTCATTTACCATAGAACTAGGTTACAAGAAAACTCCATGGACCCCCAAAGGCAAGTAGTTAGGAAATAATCACCAATAGCCACAAGACCTGCAAGTTATCAGTGTAAGAGCAGGAGAAAGCAGAGGAGAAGAAGCAGAGGGAAGCAAGAGAGCATTTGATAGACCTGAAAACAGCAGAACCTTAAATACACTCTCAGGCATTCACAAAGAAGTGGGAAGGAGAGCTAAGTTTAGAATAACAGCTGAAACAGGGCAAGATGTAGCCCACTTGAAGAGTGGGTAAGTACAGAGGGAAACACAACAAGACCTAAAGGGACTGGAGCACTCAGGTCACTAGAATCACTCAAAACCAGCCTACCAGGGTCCCAGAGAGAAAAATCAAAATTGAGCAGAAGAGAGACAATAAAGAAAAAAGTAAAGAAAAAGACCACATAAAAATATGTAAGTGGAAAAGAACCAAGAAATCTCAGAAAGTAAACTTTCTCATTTTTTCAACACTGGAAGGAAAAAAAAAAGAGAAGGCTTAAACTTGGTGAATTGGAAAAGTAATCTGTTTAGTTAGGGTTCTCTAGGGAAACAGAACCAACAGGAGATATCTGTAAATATAAGATTTTATCGAAGTGTCTCACACAACTGTGAGGATGCATGAGTCCAAATTCTACAGGGCAGATGCATGAGTCCAAATTTCGTAGGGCAGGCAGCGAACTGTCAACTCTGATGAAGGTGTTTAATAATCTCTTCAGGAGACACTGGCTAGCTGAAGAAGAAATGAAGGTTCTCTCTTTACTCCCTTTAAAGTCTTCAATTCATTGGATTAAATCCAGCTGATTGAATTCTTTCATTGTGGAGGACACACCCTTCATTGACATAATCAGTCACAGACGCAGTCAATTGACTGATGATCTAATAAACCAGCCATAAATGTCCCTGCAGTGTTAGTTAGGCAGTGCTTGCTTGACCAGACACCTGGGCACCATCACCTGGAAAATTTGCACATGAACCTAACCATCACATGATCTAACTCCCCCAAAATTCATGAATACCAATTTCACGTTTTCAAAACTGTGCAACAAAGTACTGAGGTCAAATCCTATCCAAGGTTATTTTAGCAAAACAAAAAAAGGAACAAGAGGCAGAATTAAGTCTGAACAGACAATAAAAGCATGATGGAAAGAAACCCATAAAACAGAGCAAAACTGTAATGTATTATTTTAAAGTGAGCTAATATACATGAAGGAAATGATTCAAAACATGAAAGAACAACATAAATGAAAGTTATAAAAATTTAGAAATCCAGTTACAAAATGTAAGAAAGGATTGGAAATGAAAGGAAATATAATCTCAGAAATGAAAACTAAAAAAGAAGGCATCCATACATAATTAAACCTAAAACAGTATATCTTAAGATAAATGGAAGGTAGTGTGGAGGAAATGTTTAAAGATAAAAATGAAATGAAGAAAGAGAGAAAAAGGATAGGAGAGAAAGCAAGAAGCAGGTAGGCAAAGAAGATCAAACATATGGACAATAGCAGTTCATGAAAGAGGGTGGAGGGAAGAAAAGGAACAAAAAAAATTCTTTAAAAAGCCATAATTCAAGGACAATTTCCTGAAATAAAATCCAGATATTGTCTGATCTTTTGTTTAAGAAAAGTTTGTATCAGAAAAAAATGAAGTAACATATTTAAATTACTCAGAAGAAATTGTGAGCTAAGAGTTGTATGTCCATAAACTTGGATCTTAAGTATAGAAAGAAAAGGCAAACTGTTTTCAACATAGAATAATTCAGGGAATAGTGTTCTTATGAGCTTGTTATGAGAATCTATTTGAGAATTAGCTTTGGGTAGCCAAAATGATCATGTAGACATCGATACATGGATTGATCATGGGTAAAAAATGTAAATTTAATGATTATGCACTCTGTCAATATCAAAATAGTACATGAAACAAAATTGGGGAAATGGAGATACCATATGCAAAAAAATAGCTGTTTTCAGCGATCGTATTGGAATAATAGTATTAATATTATTTTACATAGACATTGTACATGCATGGTTATATAAAGCAAATGAGTAATTATAAAATATTTTAATTCTTTCATCCTTGGTGTAAGGAAGGAAGTTTAGTTGTAATACAGAGAAAGGTAACTTAAATCCTTGTAATCATGTATTTGAGTTAAATGGATCAATATGAACTTATACATTATTATATTTTTAAATAATGTATTAAATACGTCTGTCTATATGTTATATATCTTTCCATTAACAACCAGTCTAGTAGCATTGATGGTCCCTAACTCCAAGACGGTGACCTGGTAATATCAGTTTCCAGTAAGAGAAATGAGGACTTCTTGAAGAAATAGATGATTATATGTCTCTAGCAGGTACTGTACAAGATGGATTTGAATCATCTTTCATGCTATAGCATGAAAGCTAACAAAGACTACTAGTTATGTTTAAGGAACACAGGAGTTGACATGAAGAGGCTTCCACTGGCCAAAGATGGGGCAATTTAGCTTCCATAAGAATACTAATTACAGTTGAATAAAATGAGTCAAATACATGAATTCACTAACAATAGTTTTCAAACTAATAATTGGTCACTTCAGAAGATTATAAGAAGCCAATATCTTGAAAAGAGGTAAATAGAGAAAATGAATCAGTATGTATTCTTCCATGTCCTTTGTGAAGTGAGTAACCAAGTAGTAGATAAAAAGTATTTCTTTATAGAATATATTCCAATTAGCAAATGCAAAATAAATGATACAATTAGAAAATTATAACTTTTAGATACAATTAGACCTATTTATTGAGCATCAATGGATGCTAACATCACAAAAAGGAAAACATATGTGCCTTTTGTGTAAGAATGCAACAACATTGCAACAACATGGTGGAACTGTACCATATAACATGCTTCAAAATTTGCTGTATAGTTACTTGTTAAATTATACTTTGAAAGTTATCACATTTCTTTGTATATGTTAAATTTCACAATAATGAAATAACTGAAATTGTGGAACTGTAACCCATAACATTCTTTTAAATTTGCTCTATAACTATTTAAGTCATACTTTGAAGCATCACTTTTTGGTATATATGTTATACAGTGATACCTCGGTATTTGTTGTTAATTGGTTCTGCGAGGTGCAAAAATGACAAGTACCAAACAAATTTTTCCCATAAGAAATAATGTAAATAAATTCAGTGCATTCCCAAACCAAAGGCAATGGACATTTTTAAGGCAATTTGTAAAAAGATATGGTTGTATATCATTACTTTACATGAGAAATAAACCTAAAAATTAATAAATGCTCAGTTAATATAAAATAAAAACTTCACTTTACCTGTACTAAGAAGAGTCCATGGCCTAATGGGATGGTGGGAGAAGAGTGGTGAGAAGGAGAGATTACGTGGAGTGTTGCTTGGAAGGCAAGTCCCCCTCCAATAGCACATTGGGCACTTGCATTTCAGGTGATCTTTCTCTTTTCTGCCTTTTATTCAACTTGCACCGCAGGTGCTGACATACTCATTGTCACCTTCACTAAAAACTTTTCCAATGACGACTGCTTCTGTTTTCTTTTCAGAATTCCTCAAAAATGTGAAATTGTTTGGTTATTCAATAAATTCACATTTCTACTTGTCAGAGCTTTGTCCAGATGGTACTTCTCCACAAAGTTTTGAGCTTCTGCCCATTTTGCATGCATTTCTTTTATCAAAGAAGTGGGGACATACTCCTTTATCTTCTCCTCACCTGAAGAAATTTCTTCAGCCACCTCTTGTTGCTGCTCCTTCTGCAGTTCCTCAGCTCCTCAGGGCTGAGCTCTTCATTATATTCTTCCACTAACTCCACAATTTCAGCAGCATCAACTTCCAGAACCATGGATTGGCCCAAAGATGCAATATCCTGCACAACTGTACCCTCTGTACCTGCAGGCTTAGGTTCATCTTCAAACCCTTCAAAGTCTCTCTAAGTCACAGCTTCTGGCCACAGAATCTTCCTTGCTGAATTCACTGTCCTATAAGAGACTTCGTTCCAGGCCTTATCAATAATGTTAAGGCAGTGCAGGATATTGAAATGCTCCTTCTAGAACTCTGTGAGGGTCAACTGGGTGTCAGAGGTGATCTCAGAGCTCCTCTGGAAAATGCCTTGGTGTACCACTTTGTGAAGTTTGAAATGACCTACTGGTCCATGGACTGGAAGAGGGCAGGAACCTTACAGCAATGAAGGTGAACTCCTCCAGTAAGTCATCCTCCAAGCCTGGAGGGTGGGCAGGTGCATTGTCCAAAAGTAGAAGAGCCTTCAGAGGCAAATCTTTCTTCAGCAAATATTTTTTTTTTTCATGGAGGGACCAAACACTTCATTTACCCACTCAGTGAAAAATTGCCTCGTGACCCAAGCTTTGCTGTTTGCCTTCCACATCACATGGAATTAGCTTTTTATGACATTATGCTTCTTGAAAACTTGTGGGTTTTCACTATAATAGACTAGTAGAGGCTTGAGTTTTAAGTCTCCACTAGCATTCTCACACAATAGAGTCTGTCCTTCATTGGTTTGCTGCCTGGTAATGCCTTCTGCTCTTTTGTGATGTAGGTTCTACTCAGCATTTTTTTTGCAAAAAAAGTCTGGTCTCATCAGAGTTAAAACTTAGTGGGGAATAAAACCCTCAGCCTCTATATAGTCTTGAAATTCACTGATGAATTCATCAGCAGCCTTTTTATTAGCACTTGCTGCCTCGCCATGACTCAAGACACTATGGATGCTTGTCCTCTTTTTAAAATTATCTAAGCAAACACTCTCAGTCCTGCCTTATTTTTCAAAAGAGCGGCATGCAACACTTTCACTTTTTCATATATCATGGCTTCCGATACACTGTCGCCTGCTAACTGCTTCTCATTTGCCCAAATTAATAACAGCTTTTCAACTTCCTCCATTTGTTACTTATTACTTTGCTGAACTCAGAGTCTCCTGACTCAATTTTACTGCATGTAAAATGGACGTAAGAGGCCATACCTTACAGAATTGAGAAGAAAAATAATTTCATGTGAATGCACCTAGCTGTTTTCTTTGATTTTTAAATATACATTTTTAACTTTAATATGAAATATTTTTAAAAAAAAATAACAGAATAAAACAGATACCATGTATCTACAATTCACATTTAATAAATCTTAACATTGTGTATTTAAAAAAAAGTAGCACAGATAAATCTAAATCACTTGCATCCCTTTCTACCCCCTTCTTGCCTCCAAATTTGTTTAATATTATCTTCATGCATTTTTAAGAACTTTATTGAGAAATAACTCATATACCATTGAGACACCCATTTAAAGCATACAATTCAATGTTTTTAAATGTTGTACAATTTGGTAATTTGGGAATTGTTTGATTAATATTTTGAGAGATTACCAAGCTGTTTTCCAAACCAGTTACACCATTTTTTCATTCCCATCAGCAACATATGAGGGTTCCAATTCCTCTAATCATTTCCAACACTTGTTATTGTTGTCCTTTTATTTTTGCCATCCTAGTGGATGTAAAGTGATACCTTATGTGGTTTTGATTTGCTCCCTAGTATGCTTAGTGGTCTTCTTTGGAGAAATGTCTATTCAAATCCATTGCCCATTTTTAGATTGGGCCATTTGTCTTTTTATTGTTGAATTGTAAGAGTTCTTTGCCTATCTAGATACAAAGCACTTACTAGATACATGATTTCCAAATATTTCCTCCATCTGATCCTCATGAATTTTTATACTTTATATATATGTATACACATTATATTTATAATATATATATACATATGATGTGTACATATATACTCTATATGGACTATTATTTTGTATATTTCAATTTTTATATACATGGCATTCTTATTTTATTATTTTGTACTTTGTTTGGCTTCACCCCACTGCATGTATTTTATATATATCCACTGGCTGACAACCTTTTCTAGTTTATTCCTTATAAATGTTGGCTGCCATTTCACTGTATGAATAAGCCATGGTTTAGTCATTATAATTTCTTCCTCCTGTATTCTGCTCTCCAATTAAGTGTATTTCAGAAAGGGTTAGATATCTTCAGACATAGCAGCTACTCTGTCATTCTTGATGACTATTAGATGGTTGATTATTATGTAATATTAGGTAAATCCTCTTCCCCCCAAAATTGGACTTTATACTGTCCAGACACTATTACTCTATACAAATACTACTCTGGAAATGTGCTTTTAGTTTTCATGATTTATACATTAATACCTCACCTCTGTAGACTTTAAATTATTTATTTTCATTCTGTAGGATGAGGAAGAGTCATGGTGGACAAAGCAATTTAGCTTAATGATCCCATAATATGTTTCTGAAGTTAGAAGAGTAGGAAGAAGAAAGATATTCTGAAATTAAAACTTTCTGAGGATAATACATAAAGTAAAAGCAAGTCATATGAGACAGTCAAGAGTTGACTGCAAAACAAATAATCTGCTGTGAAGCAAACCTTGGGTGGTAAAGCTTGCTGGGGACTTTGAGGAATGATGCTGAACGCTGCAAAGTGTTAAAGACATTGACAGCTTCTCTGTCAGGCACTGACTTAAAAGGGGGCACATCCATCTCCACCACACATTCTGAGTCAAAAAGTCACTACACACACTTCAAAGAGAAGCAGTCATTCTATTCACAAAGAATGCCATGATTCTGAAGAAGATATGCTTTTGGCCTGGAAAGTAGAGGAAAAGAAGTAGAGCTCCCAGGAAGAGACTTTCAGATTTATTGTTCTTCTTTTTTACTTAATTATTTTTCTATCTTTATGGAGCTTATCAGATTATCTGTCAATGAAGCAATGTTTCTTTTCTATAATTCATCCCTTAGCACAAAATCTTGATTACCATATGTTTACCCATGTTTCAGATTCTGGGTAATTGTTTACTCTGGGACAGTGCCTTACAATTTGTTGCTCTCTGGCTTTTTATTTTTTTAATCCAATTTGTGTTACTCTTAATATCTCAATTATTTTAATTTAATTTTTAACAACTTTATTGAAAGATGATTCACATGCCATACAATTCACCCTTTTAAATTGTACAATTCAATGATTTTTAGTAAATCCACATGTATGTGCAAACCATCACCACAGCCAATTTTAGAACATTTTCATAAAGCCATCTCATATTCCTTTTTAGTTTTTAGTGTATTAGAATAGCCAGTAGGAAACACCTGAATCTATTGAAGTATAATCCAGTAGACTTGATTCTTGATGATGACTGTATAACTTTATAGCTTTTATTGTGTGACCATGTGATTGTGAAAACCTTGTAACTAATACTCCCTTTATCCAGTGTATGGGCAGATGAGTAACAAAGACAAAAAATATATAAATAATGGGGGGATGGGGGTATGGGATGTTTTGGGCGTTCTTTTTTATTTTTTTCTTTATTTTGGAGAAATGAAAATATTCTAAAATTATTTGTGGTGACGAATGCACAGCTATATGATGATACTGGGAGTTGCTGATTGTATACTTTGGATGGATTATATGGTGTGTGAATACATCTCAATAAAATCACATTAAAAGAAAGAAAACTCATACCCTTTAGCTATCATTCTCCTACCCCATCCCACTGTACTCCTCTCCACCACTACCAACACCTAAGCAACCACTTATCTACTTCTTGTCTCTATAGATTTCCCAGTTCTGGACATTTTGTATGAATGGAATCATATAATATGTGGCTTCTTGTGTCTGGCTTCTTACACTTAGCTTGATGTTTTTAAGGGTCATCCCTATTGGAGCATATATCAGTACTTAATTGTCTCTGATTAACCACTTTTTAAAAACAATTCAATTTTGTCTCTTTCCTTTTCAGGAATATTCAATAATTCTATTTCTGAAGGTAGAGCTGATATTTGCTTCAAAATAATCCAAGGGTGGGGGGAAGTGGGTGGAGATATCAGTACCCAGTGAGTTTATGATGATTTATTATACTATTCTTTCTACTTTTTAAAGTAGATTTGAAAACTTTCTATAATAAAAAGTTAAAAATAAAGGAGTTTATTCAATTATTCCCTGCTTTAACTTAAATAGATCATTTGTTTAACCTATTTCAGGTAGACAGTAAATTTGAGGCATTCAGATGAAATATTTTGCCAGTTGTTTAAGATACATTACAAATAATGTTTAAGGAGCATTATAAGTAATACTTGATAATCTCCTGGGGAGTGTAGGTAGAATATAAAGATAGTTATATATATTTTACATGTAAATGTAAGCATCATGTTACATTTATTAGATTTCTCACCTGGGGTATTCTAGACAGTGGAAGGGGGTACAAATTAAACAAGATTTCTTGGTTAATACTATAGAACTGCATTGTTCCATATAGCTGCCAGTAGCCACATGAAGTTATTCAAAATTGCATTTATTAATATCAAATAAAATTTAAAATCCAGTTTGTCAGCACCGCTAGCCACATTTCAAATGCCTAATAGCCATATATGCATAGTAATTACTGTATTGAGTTTCACAGACATAGAGAATTTTCATTGCTGCAGAAAGTTCTATTGAATGGCAATGCTATAGAATATTACTAATACTTGGATCTAAATATTCATGTGCTCTGCCTCTGCACCAATCTAGCTTATTTGTTTGGTCAAGATAGAAAGTTCCTCCCCCAAGAGTCACATAATACCAGTCCTATAAGGGCATTCAGATGATATTTCCCATTTTTCACATAAGAAAATCTTTCATTACTCTTGGGTTGGAAAATTAACAGAGGTACCAGAAATTACAAGAAACACAAACAATATAGTATTAGTAGAGTTAAAGTGTGGAAAAAATGACAATTGAGTAAAAGTATCTATAACATAAACTGCAAACCATGAAAGAGTTAGTGTATTAGTCATGTCTCTCCAAAGAAGCAGAACCAACATGTTATCCATCTGTCTGTCTATCTATCTATCTATCTATCTAGAGAGATCTATTATGGAATTGGCTTGTATGGCCATGGAAACTGGTAAATCCAAATTCTTTAGGATGGGCCACAAACTGGGGACTCAGTGATGATGCTGAATTCCTCAGAAGCTGGCTGTCAGAAGTAAAGATAGAGATTTTTCCTTCTGACTGCTGAAATCCTCAATTCTCCCTTTAAGGCCTCTAACCGATTCCTCTCATTGCTGAAGGCAATCAACTTTGTTGATTGTAGATGTAATCAGCCATAGATGCAATCAACTGACTAATGATTTAAACCCACGAAATACCCTCACAATAACAATTAAGCCAAGTGCTTGACCAAACAACTGGACACCATAACCTAGCCAAGTTGAAACATTATTATGTTAATATCTTAACATTACAGTGATATTGTAGCACACATGTAAAAAAGCAGATTATTTACAATGTCTGACATTAAAAGAGTTAAAAAGGCTTGGGCAGGCATTTTTTTCTCATAAAAAGTAAAAACTACTTACTGTGTCTAAAAAACATTACTTTATGGTAGGGCCACACCTTGATTTACTTCCTGATTTCATTTATTGAAAAATGTAAGTAAAGCAATATTTTATTTTTTCAACTCTGCTGTATGTAAAAATTCTTTCATTCTCAATTTTATCAAATGTAGTAGAAAAAATACCGTGAGCTATTTTTAATATGAAAAGAGAAGAGTATATTCTCAGTAAATGACTTCACTTTGGTAGTGTTTGTTTCATGAAATTCTTTTGTTTATGTTAATCTGTTTATAAAATAAATACATTTCATTTTTATTATTTTAGGAATTGATATATTCAATAAACATGAAAATTTCTGATATGTAAAACATATCTGTTTAAAGCTATATTTGAAAGACTTACTCTTTTGAGAGATATATATCTAAAATATATGGCAATCCTTTGCTTTATTAAATATAATGCAAGAGTTGTGTTTAATATTTTTTGATTATCCAGGCTCACAATTCTGCCCATCAGTTTTGGTAGCAACGCTAATACTTTGATATCCTGAGGCTTATGGAGTAGGTGTGCTTCTGAAGTAAATGGCTGTAGGGAAATTGTGATTCTGCTACCTCTCTTGCCTTTCTTTTATTGTAAATTGTCCCTTCACAATAGGTCAGCTATTAGCCCTCTTCTTGTGCTTCTAATCAAGTGCCCACTGTCTGCTGTCATTTGCTGAGAAATGAAGGTTTCCAAGGAAACCAGGTAGACAAGTTTGTTAAATGAGTATGTTTAACTCTATGTAAAAAACCTAGTCATTTGACTCTTGTTTAAGGGTTAGAATATGTCTCCTGCCACAATAATGGTCTCTGGGATAACTATTTTTTTCATTCTTCCAAAAGCTTTCTCAACTATTTCTGAGTAACTGGAATCTGAGTCTGGGTATAACTAAGGTTGCTGAAATGGGTTGGTTGCAGCAATATTTCCAAGAAAATTATGAGGTGTTTTTCTAGTTGTGATTCCAAACTGGGAAGATATAGAAATGAATGTAAAGGCAGAACTAGTATGATAATTAAACTTAAGAATTAGATGTTTTATTAAGGCTATTCTTGAAAGAAACCAAGAATGAACTCCTTCTTAGGAGCAAAAACCAAGAGTGACGTATTCTCCCCTGAATACTGTATTTCTTATCACTTTCCTCATGTTGAGAACATCACGCCAAATATTTTATTCATCAGCTAAATTGTTCTTATTTTGTCCCAGAAAATGTTTAACTGAAGCTGAATGCTATGTGAATAGTAAAATAATTTTGAAAGTTCATCTACTTATCTAGTAAAGAAAAAGAGTAATCTTAAGCTCTGGACTACTTTATGGAACTCAAAAGAGGTTTTGGTCAATGGTGTAAGTGTTAAATTATATCTGGAAATAAATTTTCTGTGTATTTTACAGGAAATAAAAATAAAAATATTGTTTTTACTGGTTGCTTCAAAGGTAAATATTAGCGAGCCACAAATAAAAAGAAATCTATGCAGAATTATGAAGGCATATAGGGGAGATTGCTCTGAACAAAAAACAACAACATATTTTTCCCTTTAAAAAAGAAAGACGGTTTTGAAGTCTCTGCATGGAGGCACAGTTGTGATTAAAAAGAGGTTCTGAACAGGAACTTAAAAGTTGTGAAGTCATTTCTTTTATACTCTGGCTATTAACAGTGTCTAATAACAGATAGAAATTTAAAAGACGGAAAATTAGTTTGAATTCTGTTTAGTAATATTAAAGAATAAAATAAGTTTCTAAAATCTTGTTATGTTTTTTTGCTTTGCAGGTAATATTGAATCTCTCATTATCAATTATGTAATTAAAGAGTCAAAGACTCAAACTGATCTTTGATCCAAGTATACTTGATCAATCACACGGTGCTTAGCACATGCAGTGAGAGGATAGTGTTTTTCATGAGATTCCTTAGAGTGTAAATCATCATGCACATTTTCAAAGGGGCTGATTTTTACCTGTGTGAAGAGAGTAAAGAAACCAATTCTTTTGCTTTTTCTAACATGAATCAGGATCTGAAATGAATGGAGATACATTGGAGCAAACAAGAGCTTTTCAGGAGTCTTATGAATGCTCAAAATTTCAGGGAGATGTCCATATGGTCATGTTTTTTAGTTCTCCCTAATATTAAGAATTATGATCATCAGTCCTCTAAAAATATCATTTGTTACTTTCATAGACTCTATGTGTTATTAAAGATGTTTACAGCCCTCTATTTATGTGGTTTTCCACTTCATTCCTTCATGCTACCTGCCCATCCTGTCACCCAGGGCCCCAGTACACAGTTGTGCAGCTTCTTCACTGCAGGAGCATGGGGGGGCCTTCACATTGTTTCCTATTTAAACAAAATATCCTAGGATTGTTTAATGCCAAACTGCACAGCCCAACATGGCAGCAATAAAGGGTATTGGCATTAAGATCATACATCTTTTAAAAAATAACTGAACTATACCAAACTACTTAAAATTTTTTTCCTCTATTTTGAAAACAAAATAATTTTAGTTCCAACTAAAAACAGAAAATGCAACCAACCTCAATGATATGTTTCTGAGTATGTTGTAGTATGAGGGATCTCACTTCTAAGATTTGTGATGATTGACAGCTGACTTTTGATAGTGAAAACAATTAAATTTGCTACAGTGGAAGTATGTATTTCTGAAAAGTGATGCCTACAAAAGGTAGCACAGGCATAGCATGAACAACCAGCAATAGATAATACTAGTTTACTTTATTACTATTGTTTGCTTAGTTCACACAGTATCTATGGTTTATACTATATAACTGAATATTATATGTTACTAGTTCCTAACACATAGTTTGTTTAGAATTAATGTATATGATAGTTTATCTTATGTTCAGGAAGAACCTGGCACAAATTGGGAACTTAAGCGGGGAGATGTAGGTAAGTGGGTTTAAAAAGAAGGAAGGGAGCTGATAATCTCCACATTCATCTTCAAAACTAAAATTTAAATACTAGGGGCCACATACACTTAAAAGAGAAATATCACCACTGGTCATGTCTTTAACAAACTCAAGTATACATTTCATTTCCTAGGGATGTACTTTGATTGCTGAGTCACAGTGAAGCAAGCTCAGTGGCTCATGTTGTTCTGTTTTCCTTAAAAAAAATAAAAATAAAAAAAAATCAGTGATTATGTGTAAGATCTTTTCTTGTTTTCATTTTTGAACCATCATTTTTCAGACAGGAGGCTACAACTTTCTTTTTGTTTTTGGTCTCAAATCAGATTTACATAGAGAATAAATAGCAGAGACTCAAATGTTCTTTACTTGACAACATATTGCTATCAGCATCACAGATAAAATGATATGCTCAAAAGGAATCTTTTTCCTGTATTCCTTTAAAAAAAAATGGTCCCAACTTCAAAGCATGATAGGAAAGTAATCTTTTTTCAAAAAAGAGCTTATATACTTTGTATTAAGCAAAAATAACAAAATATTTTTACTTTTTGCCTTTATCATGTTTAGCACTTATATTTTTGTATTTATTTGATACCTGGGGAAATGTGACTTCGATTTATGTGCCTTGGATTTACAGTCAAAATTTTCTGTAAAATACGTAAATAATAGAGGAGAAAAAGAACATTAATATATATGTCACTAAATGCCAAAATGTGCTTATATGTATCATAATTTCTTTGTAAGGAGCTGGTTTAGTGATAAAATCTTGTGTTTGGTTCTTTATAGCTGGCAATGTGCTTTGTAGAGTAACAGTAGAAAAGTTAGTGATAATAATGTTCTCAGTTCTCAGCTCTGCTGAAAAGAAGCCAAAATGCTCCTTAACACTACATAAAAGAAGGCTCTTTTGAGTTCAAATGAGGATTTAGAATTCCAGGAGTGAGCAGCAGAGAGTTTTCTCCATCTCCCAGATTCAGATAGTGCATTATTTTATTCTTCCGAGTAGTCATACCAAATATGGAATTAGAGATAGATATTGCACCTGTACGAGTGTCTTGTACCAAGTATATTTTTGACATGTTTTCTATTTGATCTATGCTTTTTCTCTTTCTATTATTTTTTCTGAAAGCTTGTACATACAAATGGATAATATAAGAAAATGGTGTGTTCTCACTTTCATTTGAGGATACTACTAGCTAGACTAGGTGGACTGCTTGAAAGAATGGTCTTAATATGTTGATCTTCTTGTAAAGGGCAAGTTAAGTCTGACAGGGTTAATACTGAAGATTTTCTTTTCAAAAGAGACATAGCGTGTTGGAAGGCACTACAAGAGGTAACAACACTTTTGAAACATATTGTAACAACTGGGTATCCTTGTGTTCCAGAGGTTGAACAAGGAACCACATGACAAGTTTCTGAGGATTTCTGTGAGCCTTTTCATCCTGCCCTTGGCTGACTCAATTCCGTAGCTGGGAAGGGGTGGGTCAGATATTTGAACTAGAGAGTCTTTGGAGAGTCCCCACCATTAAAAATAGTCTCTATTGGCTTCAACTGTGAATACATTTGTACATTCTGCAAGCAAAAAGGCAAAAAGTAAAGTATAAACACTTTTCCTTATACTCGCTTATAATGGATTTTATTGTTAGTAAAAGGCATTTGTGAAGAGATATTTTTTCTTTTGAAATGGAATAGAGTAAATAGAACGTTTTAGCACCTGGGGATGAATGTTTTTTGAATGCATTTCGAACGTGTTTTGCATACATACTTTCAAGCCTAATGTGCTATATTTCCTTTGGCAGAAGACCTCTCTGCTATGCCCTTTCTTGGTCTGGTCAATCCAGCAATTCCTTAATTTATACATCAATTCACTCATCAATCACAATTTGTTGAAAAACCCCTGTGGTAGATTGAAATATGTACGCCACAGAGACAAGTTCACGTCTTAACTCCTGGTCCTGTGGGTGTAAATTCATAAGCTGAAGTTCAATATAGCTGAAGTCCTTATAAGTAGCGGCAGTTTGGATGTATGAGTCACTGGAAGTCAGAGAAGGAGAGAGAAATCTCCATATAATGGGTGCAGAAATGTGTGTACAAGTTGAGGAGCTCCAAGGATTGCTGGCAAACGAGCACCAGACGCTGCAAACTCCAGGAGAAAGCATGGTCTGTCAATACCTTGATGTTGGACTTCTAGCCAACTGTGAGCCAATAAATTCCTGTCGTTTAAGTCAACCAGTGTGTGGTATTTGTCATGGCAGCCCTGGCAAACTAAGACAAACCCTGAAGACTAGGTTGGGAAAGCAGAGTTACGGCATCTGAAGGTAAGAATTCTCTCGTATTGTATTCAGTTTTCTACCACCTAGTGATGCAATGAGAAGCGGAGAAAAGGTGTTTTCCAGCATTGTACCCTTCCCTTAGTGCTATAATGACAGAACAGTAAGCAATCTATTTTAGTCCACATGTGTGAATCACATTCAAAATATTTACTTAGTCCCAAATTCATGGACAGATATGCATGGGATTAAATCATTCAGAAGCATCTCGTTTTCCCTTGCATTTTATTTGTGTGATCTATATTCTTTTCTGTGCAATCAACTGGTAAATATTCCAGCCAGATTTTTCTTTATTAATTCTTTTGGCTTTTCTTTTTGTAGCTTTTGACTGACATCTATTTACTTCAAGGGTGATTTTCCTGTTGGCAAGAGGCAGAAGAGACACACCAAGCATCACCTCCAGCAACAAGCGATTTAAGTACTATAATGAGATGGGTCTTTTCAGAGTCTGTAATTGGTGACAAGGTATGGCAGCTTCATATCAGACAAAGATGTACAATACAGAGCTTATTAATGAGAATGGAGTGTCTTACTCAAGAAAGCTTCCTGTGACTATGAGACAGAATATAACAGATAGTGTAGGTTGTTTCTAAGTCCAACATTTCCAGTTTGCATCATAAAACCTTTATGTAAGCCAATTCAAGCTAATCCAGGATGGGATGTTTTTCCCCTTTCAAATTCACTAGGGTAGCCAGCAATCCATCAGTTTGGATCCCAGCCCTCACAGACAACAGCAATAATTGTCTAAACTTGCAGATATGCTCAATTTAATTGGGTTAGTTTAGTAACCTTTCTTGTATTAGAGCCAACTTGCAAAGAGATGTAATATTTTCACAGTTATGAAGACATAGCAGCTGGCCATAGTAAGATTTGATTGTGGATCAAGAAATCAGATTTTCATCAATTTAAGAACTCTTCATGGAAATATATATATGGAATAAATAATAAAGTAAAATGATTAACAAGGAGACCAACAAAGATATTGGCAAGACGATAAGAAAACTGCCCTACTGACAATATTGAAATCTGTTACTCAGCTTACTCTGATGGTTTTTACTACTGTTTTGGGGGAAAAGATTCATTTAAAATAGAAGCAAAAGATTAAAAATTAGATTTCAAAATAATATACTATTTTACTATTTAGAAGCTCAGTGGAACATCAAGAAATTCAAGTTATTTTATAAATATTAATCCATTAAATTTTATACAGTTTTCTAAGAGAGATATTAGTATATTCTTTCTAACATTCTTAAAAACCAAAAATGTAAGTGACTTTGACAGGCAAATAAGATTTCAGGGGTTGTCAAAGAAAGAACCCAGGTGTTGGGTTCCTGGTGTTTTGTGCTAACTGATAAATCATTCTTCTTCTCTTGTGAACAGCAAAGCATAGTATTTAGAAGACAAATAACTTCTTTTTAAATGTAACCCTGGGACCTATTTTAATGAGAGTTAAGTGACCAAGATATTGAAGAATAAAACACTGCACAATCCCCTCACCATCTGCAGCATATTAACAAATTTCCTTGATGACTGTTTATAGTGTAATTACAAATAAAAATGAGGTTAAAGTAAAACAGAACAAAAGGTAAAAGACTGGCTAATTTCAATGTCCTTTTCCTGGGTATCAAGCATTCATTTTCAGAAAAAATCACCTTCATTTCAGCATGTATTGCTTAAAGGAGTGTCTTTCTGTTTATAATTATGGATCCTTTATTCTAGCAAATTTTAGGGTTCTCCCTTGGATTGTCACTCTAAGGTATTATTTCTAGGGAGTTCATGAATTTTCCAAGTAATCAGAGTGTTTCTTGAAGTCCAAATTTTATCTTCTTTGATTATAAGCTACAGAAATCATGGCTCAATAAAACAAAAAGCATTTAAAATTATAATTGTATATTGATGGAAATGTCCAGGGCCACATTTTAAATTAATGATAGTTGCTTTGGTATTATTATTAATACATCACATACAGCAAGTTTTATAAAAGAGCTGGAAGCATTTCCTTCTGGGAAACAGGACTCGAGGTTGATCTTCTCCTGTTTGAATGGGAAAGCGGGACCAGACAGGGTTAGTACTTTAGAAATGAAGATTCTAGGGTGGATGAATGGCCCTACCTTATTACACTCCCTCCAACCGAACTCTACTCCTCCATGAGGACAGTTGTTTTAGTTCTAATCAACCCACTGGTCAAAAAACTAGAGCAAGCCCAAATCTGCTCCCTACCTGATTCAGTATTTACAAAGTGAGGAAGTAAAGAGGGAGAGGGGGTAGTTTATTTGATTCATTAAGACCATCTAATAGCTCAGGCGATGCACTTAATATAACAGCTACAGACTGTTTTCTGACATTGACATTTCTAATTTAGGGACTCCACTTGTGTATTAAATTTGTATTTCATATGCCTATCATACTTTCCCCCACCTCCTTTTCTTTTCTGGATAGATAAATTAAAAACTGAGTTTTAAAGATCTAAGTTTAAATCCTTGCATTCCCCTTTTTTTGATCTCTCTTCACAGAAACACTTTACACATACACCGAAGACACAGCAGCAAAGTATGCTGAGTAGTGGTCTTTGGTATTGGACAATCCTGAGGACAAACACAGCTAGTTTTATGACATTAGACAGCTTCTCGTCTGTCTGAGTTTCAATATCCTCATCTATAGGCAGAAGTAAAAATATCTATTTTGTAGGATGAGTATAGTGTTTAAAAATAATGTACATGATGTGTCTATCTTGGCGACTAGCATGGAATGTATGCATACTGAATGATATTTTTATTATTATTTCTGCTGTTATTATATAGGGGAAGATGTCTTTGAGGCATGGATAATTGTCTGAGTGAGAACAGAGCTGTATTTGGGATGATAGAATAGATATCCCTTCTTTTTCAAATATCACACTCATGACAAGCTGTATTTGGGCCTTTTCTCAACGTGATTCATTTACATCTTGTTGGCCACCTGCTTGTAACCTTGCCACTCTTTCACTTTCACTAAGTGTGTTTGGTATTAAAAATACAATGACAAACAGTTTGCCACTTCCAAGTGCGGTGACTCAATCTTTAGTGTTTGTTAAGTTGCTTACTTTTTTCTCACTCTATGCAGCAGAACATTGGAAAGTAGGGGTGTTATGTGATACAAACTTTTTTTTTTCTTTTCTCCTAAAACTTAACAGAGAAATTACTTTTCCAAAATTACCTTTTCAGTGTTTTGTTTTACAGAAACAAAAGGGGAATTAGACAAGTATGTGTACATTATTTTAATGTTAACATTCAGATATATTTGCTGGCAAATAAATAATCAAATATCTACTAATTCAGGACTACTAGAGACATAGATTTCATAACAGGTGTGATAAACCTGTTCAATTATATCAGTAGTGAAGCCATAATACAAATTAACATTGGAAATTTGAAAGTAAGATTTTTTTAAAAGGATTCCAGAATTAAGGAAAAGAAAGGGCTAGGAAATTAACTAAGAATGCCAAAAAAAGATTCTTTTCAGTTATATGAAAATCTCTTCTAAAATATGTCCCATAAAATGAATGAAGATATATTTTTTCCTGTATTTTTTCTGACAGGTGTCATTTTTCCAGGGGAAATGTTTGAATATCTTCAGTCACTTTTAGAAAGTAACAGCTGTTAATAATTTGCAAAGTTTGAAACTAGTGACCAACAGTCTGTCAGGTGTTGAGTTGAGTCAAAACTTCTTTCATAATATTTGTTGGTGATTTTTATTCCCTCTGTCCCTTTAACTGAGTGTTTTTGCAGAAAACCCAATACCACAATGTCACTGGCCAAAACAATTCTGAAATTGGAGTTTTTCAAACCTATCTACTTATGAAGCCATACTGCTAGCTCAACTTTCAAGAGAAAGAGCAAATCAAGCATTTAAATCTTCATTTTTGTTTTTTTCTTCTCCCAGGAAACTTATTTTCTCTGAGAATTCTCCAAGTTGTACATGTACATTTATGAATAATCATTTTAGCTTCCTGATCCTCCTATATTGTATAACTTATTCTAATAACTCCTGGTCTTCTGGTTTCATAAAACTGGAGGACACTCTTGTTTTTCTATGAGAAGATGAAAAAAATATAATGAGTTTCTCACTTTGCTTCCCCACGTATTACCTCTGCAGTTCAATGGTTGTCTTCTCTTTGGACATTTCTCTTATAAGTGGTAAGTAATGCAGAAAATGATCTTGTGTTTTGCTTCTTCATTCTCTAACAGGGTTTAAACATTTGCTGACCATGTAGAGGGAGCAGGTATATTCCAGCAGAGAAAGATAGTAGCTGCCAGCTCTCTGGTAGCAATAGCAAGCAAATGTGTTGTCTTGATTTGTAAAGGGTTTTAATGTCATCAATAGTAATTCAGCAAAGAGAGAGTTGTAAAATGCAGCTCAAAATGTAGCAAATTGCATCATTGTCAGTGCTTTAGAATTTTAAAATATCTTCAGCAGATGGTAGAATGCTAGGAGCAATGTCTTGCTTTAGTGTCTAGGAAAAGTTTATGTCATCATAAACCCTAGCATGATTGTGGTTTCTTTGGCCTGGCAAAAAGAGTTGTTATTTATGTTTCTTCAAATAATAGTTTGCATTTAAAAAAAATTAGGATCTCTTGGAGGAATGGTTCACTTTCTGAAGATACGAAGAATATTATATAGTATCCTTAGAAAAGGAGAAATGTTTTTAAACTACTTAGTAAAGATTCTTTTCCTTAGACGAGTTCTCTGCCTTATCTTGTCTGGTTTGAAATGCCACAAATAAAGAACCCATTCCCGTTAACAAAAATTGATTTCTAATAATTCACAAACTTACCAAATTTTAGCTCTGGAATCATCCTTAAAGATGAGCTACTCTTATCCCATTACCTACAGTTGGTAGAACTGAACCTCCACTCTGGACTTCCTCAGGAACACACAACTGGGATTAGGCCACAGGAGTTCTCTTCCTTTCCTTCAACTTGGATTTTGTGTGTGTGTGTGTGTGTGTGTGTGTGTGTGTGTATTTTTCTATTGTACTCAACTGTAGAAAATTAATAAACTAGTTGATTTTTGTAGCAAATATACAAACTTTTTAAACTGAAATTGCTCTTTGTCTGTGCAATAAACTTGGCTATAAATCTCCAGGAACCTTGAAGAAACTGATCAATGGGTTATCTTTCTTTCATGAATCATGCGAAAATTGAAATGAAGAATAGGATACAAATGACGTTCTATTTTAATAGAAGAAGAAAATATGATGAAACAAATCACCTCAAAATAGGAACTATTTCACCACACAGCACAAATGGCCTCGGGTTATGTATTATGGTGACTATTAGGGAGAGGCACTGGAGCCAAGCGGCTTGGCTTACAGTCTCAGCTCTGCCACTTAACCTATACATTAAGTATACATTAAGTATAATCTATATGTTAAGTATACATTAAGTACAATCTATACTCTGCCACCATGTAGTCTACACATGTTACTTAACTTCCCTGTGCCATGGTTTTCTCATCTGTAAAATGGAGCTGATATCCATTCCATAGTTTTGTTATGAGGATAAATGAGTTAATAATGTAAAACATTTAAAATGATATCTACCACATAGAAAGCATGTAACAAATACTAACAACTTTTATTATTTTTGTATATTTAACAGTATGCATTAGGGAGTCAACTTTTTTCAGGAAGACAGCATGACTGTGGCTGAGCCAAGCAGGAATGCACAGGTAGCTATGGAGAAAGGTGACTGGTACAAAGATAGGAGACAAACAGGTCACAAAGCAGATTGCTAAAGGAGAAGTGCTTCCAAAATTATATTCTACTTTATCTGTCTTACAGAAATAACTGCAAAGAAGTAATTCTCTTGTTTCTCTTAAACTGTGCCTCAGTTTCTTCCACCCCCTTGTACTCAAGTTTCATTCTATTTATCCAGAAGTACATAGTTTCATAAAATGAAGTATGTTGGGGAGATGATCAATCAAATCAAGTCTACTGAGAAAAAATGCTCTTATAAAAAGTAAAAAAAAAAAAAAAATATTCACCCTGCTGGGTTCAAAAAAGAAAAGATAATCTTGTAGAAGAGGAGATTTTTCATTCTTCTCCATATCCTCACAAAGTCCAAGACAGAGCCCCCTTTTACTTGTTTCCCGCAGCTCATCCTGATTCCTGGTAGCAAGGGGACAGGGAAACATTTTCACTAACTTGTTTTTGTACCCTCTCTCCCCAGTCTTTTCCTTCCTAAAAGCCACACACCTCGTGTGGTTCTTCTGTTCATAGAAAGACAAGGGAGAAAGTAAACAAAGACATGGTCAAAAGAAAGAACAGGTTGCTAGGTATGCTAGGGAAATATTTCCAGAGATCTTTTATTCTGAGCTTCAATACATAACTTGTTGCCTTGGTCACCAGTCCATAGAAATTCTTTTCTTTCAATTTAACATTTTGACTTTTCTCCCCCTCTCTCTTTGGTAAGATGTTAGGTTAGTCGTCAGGTTCTAGAATTCTTTAGTCCTTACTAGTGCTTGGAATGTTGTGATGAAGGACAAACTTATAGAGGCTGCTGGTTGGTGCCCCTGAGCTGACATTCACCATTCTGATTGTCATCCTTGAAATCTGTACCTCATTTTTGAGGGTCATCCTCTGACAGATTCAGCCCTCAATGTAAATGAAATAAACAGAAAAACAGTCAATCTTCCTCCACTATCTTCATCTATCAATTCAACACAGTTTTCTAATCAAAGGATACAAAAATAAATGTTAGAACATAGCTCTTTCTTACATGGGTTCAAAAATGCTGCACAAATAAATTAAAGCTCAAAAAATGGGAAAGTAACCCAAATACAGACAGGAATAACATGGTTCCCCTATAAACTGAATATAATCATTACACATGGCATTTCTTGTGCTGGAGAAAAATCCAAGGACAGAGCTTTTTCCAGTGACCTTGCATCCTTTGTTGATGTTCAGATGCTCCACTATCCTAAGAAATAAACTAATTCATTCCAGGCCTATGCATGAAAAAATCAGGGTGCTTTTTGTCATCTTCTCTATATTGCAAATGTGAATGAGCCATCTTGAATTGTTAGTTTTTACATTCTTATTTGTTGATGCATAGTAAAATTTACCTGCATCTTCTCCTTTGAAATTAATAAATCACAAATATGAAATATCTGTGATGTGTAATGGGAACTTGATATATAAGTACTCATTACCTGAGTTTCTTAATTGAAAGATTGGTAAGATAGCTAAATTTTTACAACACAAAGATGCATATTAATGGAATGACCACTTGTAAAATTGGTCCCCATCCTCTCCTTTTAACTTTGGCACCTATTAACTTTTCATTGAATATTTATTGGTCACTCTCTAGATGATTGTTAGAAGATACTGCAAATGAAAGGCAGGGCTAATATGTTGCTGCATGTACCTGAAACTTGTAAAAGATTTTATGAAGCTAATCTACTTGGAAATAATCTCAATCTCCTTCCTCCTTCAAAAGTGAGCTCTGATTCTTTTTTCAGGCACCTACATAAATCTTCAGGTTTTCTTCCTTAATATTATAATCAATCATAAATGTTTCTAAGTGACCAACATTTGCTAGGGCTTGGAAAGCCAAGAAGTTTGAGTCATAATCCCTTCCTTCTAGGAGATTTTTTGAATAAGAATAGAAGCTGATTGTAAATGTTTGGAAATTGATAGAGGTGATAGTAGCACATTACGGTAAGGGTAACTAAGTGATGAATTATGGGTGTGATTATGGTTGAAATGGGAAGTTTAAGGTTGTGTATGTCACTAGAAGGAAAGCTAGAGGATAAAACATGGGACTGTATAACTTAATGTAACCTGTTGTGGAGGATGATTGTGGTTAATTATGCAAGTATAAGAATGTACTTACATGAACTAGAACAAATGTACACCATATTATAAGGTTTTAGTAATAAGGTGGTATATGGTGAAAACACAACTAATGCAAACTATGGACTATAGTTAACAGTAATGTATATTCCTTCATCAATTGTAAAGTGATGCTATACCAATGCTAAGTCTCAATAATAGCGGGGTATAAGGAGTATGGAATTTTTTGTTGTAGTTGTGCAGGGAGGCAATGGGAATGTTCTCAATTTGATTGTGGTGATGAATGCACAACTCTATGATTATACCGAGAATCTTTGTACACTTTGGATGGATTGTATGGTGTGAATATAGCTGTTTATTTTTTAAAAAAGTGGCTGACATTTTATGCCCAAAAGTATGGCAGGGGCCATATTTAAGCTTAAAAAAAATAGAATAAAATAGAGTAGAAGATGAGGGTCAAATTAATGCTTAGGTAGTATATGTTCTTGGATAGGAGGGTGTGGTCCCTGTGGGCTGAGGAAAACATGCCCTAGATGCCAAAGAGATTGTGATTTACATGCAGTCTTTAAAATGTGTGTCTCTGGATCATAGGCATCAGCATCACCTAGGAGCTTGTTAGACATGCAGAATCGCAAGTCCTGCTCTCAATCTTTGCAATCGCAATCTCCATTAACAAAAACCTCAAGTGTTTAATAGCATATTGAAGTTTGAGAAACACTGCCTGTTGGATAGAAGCAAGATTTTCAACTTCCCCCTTTCCTAATTTCCTTCCCAAATTGACCAGCTCTAAGACTTTAAAGCCAATCTTAATGCATGCACGATTTTATTTACTTCACAGGCAATATTTGAGGTAGCACTGATGTTCTGTGTGCAGGATGCGATTCTTTCCAAGAGACTCTTTTGCTATACCAATGTAGGAGAGCTTCCACACAGGGTTCTCATTCCCAGGGATCATCCATGGATTTCATTTTCATTACCTCCAATTTGAAAGCAAGGAAGTGAGGGAAAGAAGAGAGCACTTGATAGGAAGTGGTTTATAATCTCAGTTTGGGTACAGTCATATAATTATTCCAAGTGGTATTTTCTTATCTATAAAATGTGATTGAATGATCATTAAGGTTACTTTCAGCTATGAAACTCAATAATTCAATTTCAGGTTTTAATATATTAAAAGCTAAAAGGAATAAGATTAACATCACTAGCCTTCATGTAATCTTTCAAATAAAAGAATGCTGAAGATACTGTGTGTGGAGTGTGCGTGAATGCAAATTGTTTTGGGGATTAAAAGCAAGTAAATGCTGAGTTTTCTCAATACCATGCTGTTATTTAAAGGAACTTCCTGCTTACTTTAAAACATAAAACAGATTTGTACCTTCAAGAGCCAACTTTGAAATACTGTACATATTTCCTACATAAGCTAAATGTTGGTGTGTCTTGTAAATAGAGAAGAATACTAATGAACTCAACCTTGCCATAGATCCTTATTTTCTCGTTTCCGCTTTTGGCTTAATTTCCTCAAACTTCTTACCTTAATTAGAGTTGTGCTATCTTGAAATATAGTTACTCCTTATCAAATGCCTTACTTTCCTAAATACATAAAGTAAATGATTATTGAATGTCTCTTAGGGGCAAGGCAATGCTAATCTCCAAAGGTCCTTCAAAGAAATAAGACATGTCCATTAAGTTAATATTTTTAAACAGTAGAGTAGTATAATCAGGGTTACAAATTCAGATACAATATTTACTGAATAAACATCTACCATATGCCAGACACTATGATAGGTGTGTTACATGCATATTCTCATTTACTCCTAATGAGAATACTATGAAGTAGATATTTCCATTAGGTGGCAGAAAGACCCAAGACTTAAAGAATTAAGTTATTTGCCAAAGGTCACTCAGATTCTAATTTGAAGCTCAGTATACTATACTTATGCCACATCAGAAAGTCTTTTCTAACTTTGAAAGGTAGGTTGGAATAAGGAAACAATGCAACACTAATAAAACATAAAATGAAATGAAAAACCAAAACAAAACAAAAATAAGTTGCTGTAGTGGTCCAACAAGGTAATGAGGCCTTGAACCCAGGCAGTAGAAAATAACCATAAGAATAAAGAAAAAGGCATGGCAAATACACAGAAAAAAAAAAAGTGGAAATTTATGCAAAAAATCAGTAATTTTACAAAGGGAAGTAAAAAAAGATTCAGAAGTTTAGAATTTGAGGGACCACAGAATCTAATGCCATCTTTAAAAAATGAGAGTTAGGAGACACTTAGGATTGGGTGAGGGTGGGGTAAGGAAAAGAAGAGGCCAGAATGAAATTTATTTTATACATATTGAGTTTAGTATGCTGGTTTAGTACTAGAATGTATTATACAAATTAGCAGAATAAGTAAGAGGTAAGCATCACCCCAAGAGTTAAATGAGGTCAGTATCTCAGTATCTCACTCAGGAGAGGATTAATAGAAAGAGAGTGGAGAAAGGGACTGCAGATAATCACTGTACAATATTTATCTTAACCCAATGAAAAATATGGAGAAGTTGTAATCAGAGATGAGAATTTTTGTTAAAAAATTATATATGGTAAAAATGGTAGTAGCTTTAGTCTACTGAATGCTTTTATCTACAAAACACTCTCTATATATTATTACTAATTTTCACATCAGCACCATCAGATGGGTTAAAGATGAATAATTTCTCTACCCAATCCTTCTGGAAGTGGATGCTCAGTCAGCAACATTTCCTAGTCCCTCTTACGAGTAGGCATGGTCTTGTTTGGTATTGACTTGTTTTCATGAAACAGAAGTAATATAAACAACTTATGGGGTGATCATTTAAGTAGTGGTGTATCTCCACAACCTCTTTTTTTGTTTTGCCAGATGGATGCAGAGAGACTATAAAACCCAAAACCTGAGGTTGGCAAACTACAGCCCATGGGCCAAATCTGCCCTACTGACTGTTTTGTAGTTTTGTTGGAACACAATGATGACCTTTAATTTACATATTGACTGTGGCTTCATTTTTACTACAACAGCAGAATTGTGTAGATGCTACAAAGAACTTACAGCCTGCAAAACCTAAAATATTGACTATTTTGAGCTTTACAGGAAAAAAAAAAAAAAAGTACAGACCCCTGCCTTAGAATACAGCAAAAACAAAATCTGGAAGGAGGCTGGAAGCCTAAATTACTGCATAGAAGAGGGCTGCCACTAACCTAAACTCAGCCTTCCTGCACTATTATGTGAGCCTAGAAATAAAGACTTTCTGCATTTGATACATAGATTTCAGGGTTTGTTTGAAAGAACAGTTTCTCCTCTTCTACTTAGTGCATCAATTTATGTAGGAAAAAAAGTCAAAGAAGTTAAATTAGATTATATTAGCATGTGATAAGAACAGTATTTGAATACAGATCTGAGTAGCTCTCCAACTGCCCTGTTTCTTCCCTTCTAAGTTCAGAGTGATTATCTTTGGATGGTATGCTCATAGATGATTTTTATTTTCTACTCTGTATTCTCATACATTTTTTCTAACAAAGTTATTCAGATACAATTTACACATCACAAAACTTCACCCTTTAAAAATATTTAATTTAATGTTTTCTTAGTATATTCACAGATTTGTAACCATCACCACTTACTTTCTAATCATTGAACATTTTTATCACCTATAAAAGAAACCCCATCAGCAGTTGCTCCCTATTTCTCACTGCACCCATCTCCTGAAAACCACATATCTACTTTTTGTCTCATCAAACAATATGTGCTCTTTTGTGACTGGATTATTTTCCTTCGCATAGGGTTTTCAAGGTTCATCCATGTTATAGCATGTATCAGTATATCATTCCTCATTTATATATATATATATATGTATATTGTTTATCCATTAATAGGTGATAGACATTGAGTTGTTTCCTTTTTTTTGGCTATGATGACTAATACTGAACATTACATAAAAGTTTTTGTGTAAACATGTTTTCAATTCTCTTGGGTATATACATAATGCTGGGTCACATGGTAATTCTATGTTTAACAACTGACAAGCTGTTTCCCAAAGGGGCTACACCATTTTACAATTTCATCAGCAATGTAGGAAGATCCCAATTTCTCTACATCCTCTCCAACACTTCTTATTGTCTGTCTTTTTAATTTTAGTCATCCTAGGCAGTGTGAAAAGCTACAAACCTCATTGTAGCTTTGATTTGCATTCCCCTAATGACTAATGATGTTGACTGTCTTTTCATGTGCTTACTGATGATTGTATATCTTCTTTGGAGAAATGTCTATTCAAATCCTTTGCTCATTTTTTAATTTCATTATTGTTTTTCATTGTTGAGTTGGAAGAGTTCTTTATATATCCTTGATACATGTCCCTTATCAGATAAGTGATTAGCAAAATATTTTCTCCCATCCTGTGGGTTGTCTTTTCACTTTATTCATGGCATCCTTCAAATCACAAAAGTTATTTTTTTTATTTTTATAAAGTTTAATTTATTTCTTTTTTGTGTTGTTGCTTGTGCTGTTACTGTCTTACTAAGAAACTGTTTGTCTAAGCCACAGCCATGAAGATTTATACCTATGTTTTCTTCTATGAGTTTTATAGTTTCAGCTCTTACATTTAGGTCTATTATCCACTTAGAGTTCATTTTTGTTTATGATGTGATGTGGGGGTACAGCTTCACTCTTTAACATGTGGCTATTCAGTTGCTTAGTATCATTTGTTGGAAAGATCTCATGTATTTTTTAAAGTTTTAATCGAGGTGTATTAGTTTTGTTAGGGAAAAGACTAAATGTCATAAAATTAGACAAATATTTCAGAATTATATTTAAAATATATTGGAGAGTGGAATATTATCAAAATTGGAGGCATGGAAGTGATTCAAGAAAATTGGGAAGGCTGAGCTATCATTTGCAAACTAGAAATCAAGGAACTTAAAGAGAAGAAAAAGAGATTAAAGTGTGGGAGAGTAATTTCAAAAGCTGGAGTTGGAGAATTTCAGATACGTGAATGATGTGGAGTTAGAAGTAGTGAGCATCTACTAGTTTTCCAGAAACTTGGTGATGAAGGAGGTTCATAGTTCAAAGAAAAAGAGGTGGAAGGAAGATTCTTATACAGAGGAACACATGTTTTGGAAGAATAAGAGTTATTAGTTAAGGAAAATTTGAGGATCCAAGAAAAGGTGGGGACAATTGATGAATGAGATGTGAGAGGCGGTGACCAACAGTGGGCACAGGCTGTGGAGTAGATCTATGGTATTTACTGAATGTAAGAAAACAGAAGAATGCCTGCGAGTTAGTTAAAAAACTGAAAAGAGGAGAAAGGAAGATAAGGGGTCATCGAGGAGGGAGGATGTTTGGAAGTGAGAAGGGATGGATCAAGGGCAAAAGAAGATGAGTTTTCCTTTAATAGACAAAGGGAATCTTCTTTCCTGGAGTGCTCATTTTGACCAAGTTTATGAATAATGAGCTAATGCTTGCTAATTTACTTGTATGCAGAGAAAACCAATGGGGGTTAATCCCAGATATGTATTTTGCTTATTCACTTAGGAATTTAAAACAAAACAAAAAAATATGACTCCTCTGAATGTCAAGGAATCTGCCAATTCTGAGTCTGCAATCAGGAATGGGAACATTTACTGAGTGTTTCTGGTTTGTTGGTCCTTTAAGAGAGCAAATTTGCTTAACAGTTTGCCTCAGTCTTCACAACTCTTTGTTTTATGTGTACTCTCTCTGCTTATTCATTGATTAACTGTTTAGTTTCATACCATTGAAAAGGATGAGTGATGTGCTTATTTGCTAAAATGCATAATGTAGAAGGCAGAGTAAAATAGACAACCAGAACTATCTTTATGGTGTTTGGAAACACAAGGGCATTTTTATTCAAGAATTGTAAGCCATAAATGGGAGTTGGAGAGAGATCTTAGCCTCCTGGCTATTATTACAAGAACCGCAAAATAGGGTGGCTTACACAATGGGAATTTATTGGCTCATGGTTTTGAAGTTAGAAGTCCGTAATCAAGCCATCAATAAGGTAACACTTTCTCCATGAAGACTGTGGCATTCTGGGGGTGGTTACTGATGATCCTTGGGTCCCTGGCTTTCCTGTCACATGACAATGTACATGGTGACATCTCTTGTCTTCCAGGTTCCATTGACTTCAAGCTAGCTTTTCCTCCATGTGGCTTTCTCTTCATAATGTCCCCTGTAATAGTAAAAGGATTGAGGCTCAACCTCAGTTGAGCCACACCTTATCTAAAAATAACAATCTTGGAAAGTTTCTATTTACACTAGATTCACACCCATTAGAGTGGATTAAGATAAAGAACATTTTTTTTTTCTTTTTCTGGGGCACATAATTCAGCCTACAACAGGGATCTAAAATAAGTACAAAGATATTTTAAAATTAGAACAGCTCCACCTCTTCCTATCTCTTCTTTATGATAATGAGCAAGAGATAAAATGTATAAAATCCAATATTGTCTGATTCCCAGAAGGCTAAATGGTACAATGATTACTGCAGTTTCACATTTCTAAGAATTTGACAAAATAAGTGCATTTTCCTCTAATATTGCTTTGAGTTATTTCTCCAAATTAAGCTTGTTACAAGTTTATAGATGGTATTTTTATTTTTTTTTTAGTTGAAGGTAAAAATTGACCCTCAGGTGTATAAATTTACAACTCTCATTATAGGACTTTTGAATAACTCCCTAAAACTATTCATCTATAAGCTTGAGTAAAGCATTACTACTTCCTACTTGTATTTCAAATATTTCACTTCTGAAGTCCTACAAAGTCTTCATTCCCATTCCATCTCATGCCAGCATTTTAGCCACTAGAAAGAATGAATTGAGACTTTCCTGCTTTGATTTATGCATTGTTTATGATATTAAAAGAATGTTTGATGCATTCACACATTTAAATCTGCTCAGGCATGATGGACATGCATACATGGTTTTCTTTAGAAAAGTACACACACATAAGAAATGTGCCCTGCTCTCCCCTTATTCATGCTGTGGAAATAGTCTCCTAAATGTAATGGAACATGCAGGAGGAAGGAGAATCAGAAAGTTGCCAGATTTCTTACTCTTTCCTTTGGCATCGCAGTCTAGTTTTTCTGGTGTTTTGTGGTTAACTCTATTGTTTAACTTTACTCCATAGGATGACCCACAGTTGTCCTGGTTTTGCCTTTATATTTCCAGTACATCCCTTCTACATCTGATTCATTTTGGGAAAGGAGGGAAGAATGGCACTGGATGTCAGCAAACCTCATTTTCTGAGCATGTCTAATTTAGAAGCTATTTAACACTGGTACAGGGGCACAGGTATTCTTACTTTCACATTGCTTTTTTGTCACAACCCCACCAAGAGTAGATAAACCTACCTTTTCCAATGAAACTCTTCCAAAACACATAAATAGCAAGCTGCTTCTTCACATGAATCTTTACAAAACATCAATAAAAACAAAGAAGAAAATCACTCTAGTATTTAAAGAGGCTTAAATACACACACACACACACACACACACACACACACACACACACACACATATAGTTTTTACTGTAGTTGATTCCAAAAACGAATGCTAGGAGGAGAAACTTAAATACACAAAACATACACACATACAAGCAAAAAGTTGCTACTGCCTTCATCCCCACCCACCACCCTCTGTGGGGAGTCAGAGAATGGGGGAAAACCATAAAACAACATATTAAATAATGTTTGGTGTTTACAGCAGCTATTACTGTGAAACTGTCATCATTTCTGACAATACTTTCTGTTGTGGTGGTGTTTATTTTTATGTGCACCCCAGAATATAATTGGACACTTGAACATACATCATTATTGAGGATGTTTTGGGGGATGAGTGATATAATGTCACTTAATTGGTATATTTTAAAAACAGGGTTAGAGTTGTCTATCAAATCAGTAAATATCACAAGAGATTTCAATCAGCTGCTGCTGATGCTTTTGATAAGGAGGAATTATTAAGAATTTCTGAAGGCAAGGCATAAAATTGTAGCAAAATTTCACTTCAGAGTATATTGACAGATTTAATCATGAAAACTGTCTTAGAACATGAAGCTTCCTTCTAAAATAATTTACTTTGTTGGTTGCATTTCAATGATGCAGAAACCAAAATTTCATTTCTCCAAATTTCCCTCTACCTCCCTTTGTTCCTTTCTCCCTCTATAATCCTCTTCCTTTCTTCCTTTCTTCCTAACAGGGATTGGTATCCACCTAACTTAAGTTGATAGTTTCATTGTTTAATTGAATTAATATTACTATTTTAATACACAGTCTTTCCTAATACATTCTAAACAATAATTCATATGTTTCTGAAATTTTAAGAGAAATTAATGAGATTATGAAACATTCCTTCTTTCAATGTTAAAGAGAAATTAAATCTGAAATCTGGAAGCAATTGTCGTCTTCCAAATCATAAAGTGACCATTTTATTTCTAGTCTCCAGTGGAACCTCACTATGCCTCAATATAGGAACTACATTTGGATGACTATATTCTAAATGATATTTTAAGTGTTCTAATCATTGATTTTTGACTTGGAGAAGTGAAACTGCTATGTGCAGATCAAGTAAATGCATTTTGTGCTATTTGGATTATTACAATTAGCTGCTGCTACTAATACCATCAGTGGTGTTTACCTTCAGCAGCTCAGTACCACAGGAAGGTGATGCATTCTTGGTTCTGTTGGGTAAGAACAAGACAATCAAAGGCATCATCTTAAATCAACTTTTACAGTGCAAGAAATTTACTGATCTAAAAATTTACTAAGAGGGAGACCAGCACATCTGCCCCTATAGGAAATGATTTTTGCATAGTAAGTGTTGATCTGCATAACCATATGATCATTGCAAGTGCTGATTACCAAATCTGAATCATCATTACTTAGCAAAGTTCTATAAATACACATGGCACCATGTAATATATTCAGCTGTGCTAAATTAATGACAAAGTCCTTATCCCAAGGAGCTTGGGGGTCTAAAACAAAGAATAACACAGAGACAAATATGCAGAACACACTGAATTGGGGGAAATTATCAGTGAAATAAATTCAGTAAAGGATTTTTATGGTTTGTGGCAAAGGAGAAATTAAGGGTCCATACAGAAACTATAATATAGGTTACCAGTGACTGAGGTGGGGGTAGAGAATAGGGAGTTAATGCTTAATTGTACAGAGTTTCTATTTGGGTGATGGAAATGTTTTGGTAATAGATAGTGATGATGGTAGCACAACATTGTAAACATAATTAACAGCACTGAGTTATATATTTGAACATGGGTTAAAGGGGGAAATTTTAGGTTGAATATATGTTACTAGAATAAACATTTGTTTTAAAAAACACAAAACCATGGGACTCTACAACACAAACAGGGAATCATATAAACCATGGACTGTAGTTAATAGCACAATTATAACAATATTCTTTTATCAGTTGTAACAAATGTACCACATTAACTCAAAAGGTATTAATGACAGGGGGAGTATATAGGAACTTGATGTTTTTTGCAAGACTTTTCTGTAAACTTATAATCTCTCTCAAGAAATTTCAAAGGTGCCTTCTCCCCTACTGCTCCTCATCTGCCACCAAATCCTCTAGATTACCAAATTGGCACTATATTCTCTATTTCCACCTTTTCTGTCCTACTTCACGTCTTCATCGTTTTCCTTCAGATGATTGCTCTGACAGACAGTTTCGGTTTAATCTGTCCTTTAAAACAAAGGTCCTAGCCCCTCTGGGTCCAAAGACTTTGATGGCTTCTCAGTGTAAAGGCAGCTTTGCTTTATAATGGCATTCCTGGCCCTTTACAGTCCAACCCAAACCTCCCTTTCCATCCTTACTTTCTACAAATCCCTACTCAGCATACCCTAAAACTGTAACCTCTTTTAGACTTCTTTTCATTGATTTATGCTCCTCCAGCCATTTTCTACCTCTCTATGATTGCAGACCTAGGAAGAATGCACTTCTTTTATGAAACATTCTCAAATAGCCCAGAAGAAATTGGTTACCTCTCTACATATATGTACCTATATATATATGGCAGACTTTGTTTTTATATACTAGATATCGGTTGACTGCCTCCCCAACAATTTCCCCCTTATGTCATCAAGAATATCTGGCTTTTCCTATTGAGGTCCACCCCTTTCCTATTCTCATTTAGGGGCATTTGTCCCTCCTTGAATTCCAGGTGTGGGGTTTCCATGATGCTGGATCATAGTGATTATTTCATGAGTGAGCAAATCAACTACTCATTAACTTCAGACGTTTTGCTGAGACATTGATGGTCTCTTTCCCCTTTGATTGGACCAATAATGCCTGACATTGCTTCATCTATGTTTTCTACCATGAGGGGACAAGACTGTGGTTAGAGGTAATCCCAAGTAGGGAGAGACAAGAGATTCATTTTAATGATACATTTGGAGTTCTCTATCTAGCTGCTTCTAAATCAGACCCATCCATGGACTCTTCTGTTATATAACTTAATGCTTTCCTATTTGCTTAAGCCACTTAGAGTTAGGTTCTGATGCATGCACCTGAAGAATCCTACCTCTACCTATTTAGATCTGTTAGTAAGTATTTGCACAACTATTTTTTCCAGTATATATTATACCTTCCATGAGGACAGGGAATGGCTTATGTCTCCTGTGTCTCTGATTGTGCTTATCTTAGTGTATTCAGTTACCAGTAATTGAAACAGAGGTCATGTTATCATCTGTCAAGAATGCTTCCAAAGAAATCCTTCAGAAATGGGAACTTGAACTGCATGACCTACCTTCCAACTTTCCAGTATTTTTTATAAGTGTATAAATTTTAAAAGCTCTAAGTGTGTTCCATGCTGAAAAGTTGACTCTGATGGCAAATCCTGTTTAAAAAAAACAAAAAAAAAAAACAAAAAATCTATTGCTTTCTAGGAGGACATTATGTTGGGAACCCTTGCTCTACAGAGGGGAATAGGGACAATTATGCTAGTAGCTTTTCTGTAAAGCAGATGGGTTATTAATACCCTGAGGAAGGAGTCCAAATGATTTAAGATACACAACAAAAAAGTACTGGTATTGCCCACAAACAGAACACAGACACCTGTTGCCCAGCAACCCTTTTTTTTAATAGGTAGTTTTTCTCCCATTATCGGTCCTTGCCTATGAAAGAAAACATAATCCCACAGGACACTATCTAGCGCCATCAAACAAAAAGTGATTCATGCTAACAACATGACCTTACTGCTGAAGAGGTAGTTTTATTCATTTTTGCTCATGACTAAATTAGTTCTTTAAAAACAGTCATGGGAGAAAAAAACACTGTATGAAGTTGTTTTCACTTTTATGGAGGTTGTTTATTGAGTTGAGGGCATTATGTAATATTAATGAATGAAATAGTAACAATATCTTTTTTATTTCATAACAAGAGTAAATTTGATTTTGAGCATAATATGGAACTTCCCAGTTGAAAAGCAAATCCAAAGCTTTTTTGTCTACAAGGATGTATTCTCACACAACCGATCAGCTTAGAACACAAGTGTGTAGTTGGCGTATATTGGTTCCAATTCTGACTCCACCATATAATTTCCATGTACCTTGGACTAGTTACTCAACTTCTCCAAACCTCAATTTTCTAAATTATAATCTCATATTATTGATGAGTTAGGTATATGCCTGTAGGTCACTTAGTGTTTGGCACACAGCACTTAATAAAATTCATTTGACATCATTATCATCATTATTATGAGGGTTAGAAGAATTTCTATTCAGAAACATTCAAGGCAGTAATAAAATAGAGAAACACCTAAAGTATAATAAACTATTAGAGGAATTATCAGTTTTGTGGATTTTTTTGCAACCATTCAGTTATTTAGTTAGGCATGTGATCATATATAGAACTAGAATTCAGTTTCTTTCTGAAAACTTAAGGCCTTTATCTTTCTACTACTGTGTGAGTTAGAATTCATCCAAGTGACTGTTTCTCTGTTTCTGTTCCTACCACCCGATGTGGAAAGGACACTTCTTTAGGTAGCTCAATTCAAAGGGGATAGGTACCACATCATTCCAAGAAAAATAAAAGGCTTTTACACCATATATCCTGTGTTGACTCTCGACAGATGCAGGCTCTCTTCAGAAGTGCAAGCAGCCAGGTAATGACTAATCTGCCAGGTAGCCCATGTGCTCTCCTTAGTTTTCCTCCTTCCCAGTTTTCACTGAAGGCTTTTTAGCATCTGTTTGTCCATCATATGTTGGTACCTCTCAACAGTTTAACCTCTGCTGTTCTTTCCTTACTCAACCTTTTTTATTTCCTTGCCCAACCTTTTCCCTGGATGATCTCATCCTCTCCCATGGTGGCAAATATCACCTATGTACTGATAACCACCAAGCCTCTGTACCAAGCCTGAGATCCCCAGAGCCATTTGCCTCCTGGATCTTTCCACCTAGATACAAAGATCTATAGAATGTGAACTACAGGAATAGTCCATATTGCATTCTAATATATCAAGTGCTTGCAAAAATACCAGGCATAGATTAGGGGCTTGGTAAAGATTGTTTGAGTAAATAAAACAAGAGAATATTCCACATGTACCACTGACTCTTTGTCTTTCCTCCAAAACCTGTGGCTTGTCCTTAGTTAGTGGCACCATCATGCACAAGTTGCCTAATCCAGAAAACTGGCTGTATCTAGTTCTTTCTCTCTTACTTTCCATACCTAGTAAGTCACCTGTCAATATTATCTCTTTAGGACCTGCCAACTTGGTCCACTTTATGCCTTTGCCAGGCTACTATCATCTCTTGCCTTCATTACTGCATCAGCCCCTGCCTGGTCTTCCTACTATTTCCATTTTTGCATTATAATACAGAGTAAGTTGGAGTGATTTTCTGAAAGAAAAATAGCAACATACCCCCCCTCCTTATAATTCTTCAAAACCTGTTATTTGCTCCAAGGTGAAATCCAAGCCCCTCTTCATTTTTTGCACATCACTGGGAGAACTTCTCCAGTCTCATCTCTCAACATTCCTCACTTCCCACTCTACTTTCAGATCATGATAATAGCTTGCCACACTGTGCTTACATTGACCTTCAACACACTGCACAATAACTGGCCCTCTTGGAAGTTTCCTCCTGCCAACTCCTTGGACTTAAATAACTCCTTCTTGGCCTTTGGGTCTGAGCTGAAACATCACCTCTTCCAGGAAATTTATCCTGATTTCCCTCATCCAAGTCAGGGATAGATGCTGCCTCCTTCTCCAGAACTCAGAGCATACAGTTCTTATGCCATCTGAGCACTTCACACTCTATATCACCAATGCTTCTCTCCCCAGGAGACATTACAGGCATACTCTATGCTGGGATTGTGTCTTATTCATTGATATATTCCCAGCACCTAGGACAGAATCTAGCATATAATCAACACTTAATAAATATTTGCCGACTGAGTGTTATGTAGACACAGTGTAAAGTAGCCTTTGGCCAAAGCAATGATTACAGCATTAGCAAGTCTGTGCTATATTTTTTTTTTTCTTCAGAGCAGTTCACTTTGATTTATCTTGAACTGTTATGCAAGCTGTAACTAAAAACGACTGTGCTTGACACTGACTATAAAAATACCACTGTACAGACTGTGTTTTTAAAAACCAGTATTGAAGCTCAAATCATTTATAGTGGTGTCCATATTAAAAGCTCTCTACCTACGTTCACTAAGTGTTGAAAGATTTTTTTACATTTTTCCTACAGATTTCTCCTCCAGCTGCTACCATAATAGCTTCCCTCACTTGGTCCACACTGTTGCTAAATGCAAACAAATCAGACTGTGTCACAGAATCCACCTGATTCCAGGAGTAAGCAGTCATCCTATGAATCATCCATTAAATCATTCAGCATAAGCAGCTGTTAGTCTAACCTGGCATTTGTAGTACATGGAGAGGGTGATTTGACACATAAACTGGGTCACTTTCTACACTTTAAAAAGTTTCAAATTTGGAAGTATTAGGATAAGCTAGTACATGCCCCATATTTGTCTTTTTCTAGGCCACGCATTCCATGGATTTTAAATACCTGTTATTTCAGGTTAATTATTACATCAGGCATAATCAGAGTTTCTTTTTAGATTAATTGTTTTTCTCTTGGTCCTTGATGCTGCTTCAATATTACTGTGGCTCAGATCTCAGGTGTCCAGATTCTTTATTGAAAGTAGCTCCAGAAAGGCAGCATGACTGACAATGAAGATGAGATGAGAAATGAGAAAGCCTGGGTTTTCATCCTGACTTTAGCACTTATGGATTCATATGCACATAAATGAGACACCTGGTTCCTGAACTTCATTTTTTCATTTGTCAAATGAGACTTTGGCAACCTGTGTGGGGCTGTTGTGAGACAATTAAGTCAGAAATTTTGGTGATGGCATTTTGTAACTTTTTAAAGAATTACATCATTTTTTAGTTATCTTTATCATATTGATACTCACAAAGATAAGAATTTATAATGTATTTCCTGAAAATTAAAAGATTCTTTACTGAGACTTTATTGAGTAATATCAACATTTATTTCATTTCTGACACTGGTCAGAACAAAGAGCCCAGGCATTGGAGTCTTACAAAACAAACCCCAGATTTACCAGCTACTGCCTGAGTTTCTTAGAGCCAATTATTTATTTCTCAGAGACTCAAGTTTCTTTCTCTATAAAATGGAACTGACAACAAAAATATGACCTGGGATTGTAAAACTAAATTAGAACATGGAAAGAAAGTCCTCGGCACATGGTTGCTTCTAATAAAGTATGCAACCATAGAATGTGTCTCCTGCAATGTCTAGGTCTTTCTCTTGCCACTTCATTTGGCAGGTGTTTCATTCTGGCTTGGTAGGATCAGCAGTAGCCAGAATAAGGAGAATCTAACCTCTGGCTTGCTTTATTTATTTAAGGGTCATTATGCTGTGGAGTAAAAACTACTGACATGTCCTTTGCTTGACCAAAAGGTAGTAGAAGAATTTCCTTCCTGGTGCTGCCCTTTGCTCATCGTGAGACTTAGACAGCTCATATTATTTTGTTGGTCTCTAGTTACTCTTCTATTAAATGAGAACATTGGTTCCATGATTTATTCTGTTCTTTCTAGCACTGTGACTCTGTCTACATTCTGAGATGCTCAGTTAGACCCCTCTTTGCCCAGCTAACAAAGAAATTATATCCAGATATTCTTGTGCTACTTCTTTTTATTTGTTGGAGAACAAGATAATATCAGCTGCTGCAGCAGGTAAGAATTAGTGAGGATTCATCATGTATTCATTTATTTGATCTTCACAACTATCCAATCATTACCATCATTTTACACCTAAGAAAACTGAGGCCCAGAATAGGGTTGCCAGATTACAGGTGGCCAAATATGGCATTGGACATACTTATACAAAAATTGTTCATTGTTTACCTGAAATTCAAATGAAGCTGTGCAGACTGTATTTTATCTGATAATGCTAGCCCAGAGAGGTTAGGTAACTTACCTAAAGTACACAGCTAGTAGTAGAGAAGCCAGGCTTCAAACCCTTGCAGCCTGCCTACAGAGCCCCAAGTCTTAATTGCAAATGGTTTTAAAGGAAGACCATTTGGTTAATAAAGAAGGAACTAAGCTAGGAATTATCCTACCTGACAATTGGAATATATTCATAGATTGAGTGGATGGTAAACAGGGTCAATGCAGAGGCTGTAGGAAGGCTTAGGGTCCTGACCTTGAACTTAGGGCTCTGGTTAGCTGGGCAATTTACTTTGACATCAGGAGCAGAACAAAATTTAAAAGCAATGTTTCTTTTTGAAGAGTTATTAAGAATATCTATTTTTTCCTTTGCATTAGAAAACATTTTATCAATTGTAAATAATGCTACAGCTGAAATAGCTGTAAGCACATTAGAAAATGGCTATTAAGAGTGCTTCCTTGTGAAAGATGGGGCTCTACAATCCTTTTGCCAGTAGTGAGTTGCAGTGAACTGAAGCAGGAGGTCTGCCCTTTTGCATGCAGGTCATTATGTACCTAATCTGGCTCGTTCAGCCCATTTGGTGAAACAAGAGACCTTGGGCTGCAGAATAAACTAGAGTTCTGTTAATTACACCAATTACAAAGTGTGACTATTTTTGCACCTCTCTGTTCTCCCTTCCAGGCAGCAAAGATTGTAGCCAAAAAGCAGGGAGACAAATCTGAAGAAAAGAACAATTTGTAGGAGGACGATATTGGATTGAATTAATTTATCCAATTTCCTTTTCCATAAAACACAAGTTATTTATTTATTTAGGAAGGCCAGAAAGAGTCTTGACAAATAAAGTCACCTGCCTGCTGAGCATGTTCATATTTAAATAAATGAAAAGAGAACAAGGGAAGAGTTAAGTAAAGTTAAAAGTAAAAATATAAATGAAAACAGTATGTGATTGATAATTCTGAGCCAAAGTGGGATTGAAAACCATCAGTGATTGATTCTTTGCATGATAGGAGACTGTTCTAGTTTGCTAATGCTGCTGGAATGCAAAACACCAGAGATGGATTGGCTTTTATAAAAGGGGGTTTATTTGGCTACACGGTTACAGTCTTAAGGCCATAAAGTGTCCAAGGTAAACACATCAGCAATCGGGTACCTTTACTGGAGGATGGCCAGTGGTGTCCGGAAAACTCTGTTAGCTGGGAAGGCACATGGCTGGCATCTGCTCCAAAGTTCTGGTTTCAAAATGGCTTTCTCCCAGGATGTTCCTCTCTAGGCTGCAGTTCCTCAAAAATGTCACTCTTAATTGCAGTTGGGATATTTGTCCTCTCTCAGCTTCTCTGGACCAAGAGTCTGCTTTCAACAGCCATCTTCAAACTATCTCTCATCTGCAGCTCCTGTGCTTTCTTCAAAGTGTCCCTCTTGGCTATAGCCGCTTGCTCCTTCTGTCTGATCTTTTATAGTGCTCCAGTAATTTAATTCAGACACACCCTGAATGAGAGGGCCAACACCTCCATGGAAATTATCCAATCAGAGTCATCACCCACAGTTGGGTGGGGCACATCTCCATGGAAACACTCAAAGAATTGCAATCTAATTAACACTGATAGGTCTGCCCACACAAGATTACATCAAAGATAATGGTGTTTGGGGGACATAATACATTTAAACTGGCACAAAGACCATAGGTTTAAAAAAATGCAAATATTTAATGTAATTTTACTAATATTTAACTTCACAGGTAAAAGTATTGCTATCAGGTAACTTTATTGTAAATATGCTGAAGACTGCTGAGATGGTCCCCACCTTCATGGATTTTGTTCCAAAATTTGTGTGTGTGTGTGTGTGTGTTTGCTTGTTTGTTACTCCACAATTCTCAATATGCCTGAAATGATGTACTGATCCTGTCAAACAACAAAGCAGTGGTTTTGCATTCTGACATTGGCTTTCAACAGGACCAAGCATTTCTGCTCTTGTTCTCTACATTATCTAGTTTCTTAAAGAGTAAACTTTTTTTTTAATTTTTATTTTAATTCAGTGTTATTGAGACATAGGCACATATCATACAATCATCCATGGTGTACAATCAACTGTTCACAGTACCATCATATAGCTGTGCATTCATCACCCCAATCTATTTTTGAACATTTTCCTTACATCAGAAAGAACAGAATCAAAATAAAAAATAAAAATAAAAAAAAGAACACCAAGATCACCCTCCTCCCATCTCACCCTATTTTACATTTAGGTTTAGTCCCCATTTTTCTACAAAGAGTAATCTTTTGATATAGCTGTTGCCTTTAGAATAAAATCCAAACTGCTTCCAATGGTTCAGGAGGCCCTTGTGATCTGAACCTTAATCTCTAGCCTCACCTCATCTCTCTCTCCCACTTCTCATAATTACTCATTTTATTTAGGGAATCAAGTTTTAAACAATTTTGCCATTCCAACTGTATTATAACTGCTTCCAACATGCTTTAGATACCTTATAGTACAGTTTAAATTTGATTGAAGGTGGAGAATATTACGTAAGGGAAAAAACACAGGAGAAGGACTTAACAAGAAGTAAAAATAATGAATTTAACCTTGTCTTTCAGGGAATAATACTAGCAGCATGAGAATGGTCCAAATTCTTGTGATGTAGTGATTATATAGCTTCCAGGGAAACTCATGCTATATTTATTGGCAAATTTATTGCAGAAATATGAATCACAAGATTGATATGGAGAGTTCCCACCTTTGAATATTTTATACACTGAAATTGTTTTTCCCATCCTGATGGATGAAAGCAGATGGCTGTGTGTGCTGGTTTGGATATATTATGTCCCCCAGAAAAGCCATGTCCTTTAATGCAATCTTGTAGGGCCAGACTTATTAGTCTTGATTAGGGTGTGACCTTTTGATTGAATGTTTCCATGGAGATGTGACCTACTCAACTGTGGGTGAGAACTCTGATTAAATTATTTCCATGGAGGTGTGGTCCCTCTCATTCAGGGTGGATCTTAATCAGATGACTGGAGTCCTTTAAGAGGAACAGGATGCTAACGCTTAGAGACGCTAGGAGATGTGGACAGAAGGACATTTGGAGATGCTAAGCTACAAGATGAAGCCTGGAGTTTGCCTTGGAGAAGCTAAGAGAAGACCCCTAGATGCTTAGAGAGAAATGTCCAAGGATGCAGAAGAGCTGAGAGAGAAGAGCTAAGACAGATGCCCAAAGATATTTTTGGAGAAAGTGATTTTGAAACACAACCTGGGAGCAAAGGACCAGCAGATGCTGGCCACGTGCAGTCCCAGCGGACAGAGGTGTTCCGGACACCATTGGCCTTCCTTCAGTGAAGGTATCCTCTTGTTGATGCTTTAATTTGGACACTTTCATGGCCTTAGAACTTAGGTTATTTGTAACCTAATAAATCCCCTTTATAAAAGCTGATCCATTTCTGATATTTTGCAAACGAGCAGCATTAGCAAACCAGAATGCTGTGGTACATGCTCATGGCTTGATATTAGAGCTAGGCATTAGAACTTCTAATCCTAAGCATGGAAAGAGATTGACTTGTGAGTAAATACCTAGAACCTTCAGAGTATCTCCTTAATATAGTCAATGGGGACTGATGAATAAGTAAGACACACCAACATTGCAAACAGACCAAAGAGGAAGAAAATCCCTGAATTATTTTCAATTTTTTTTCGGATTTAACTCAATAGCTTTTTTAGCCATTAGAGTCATTGCTTCATCCTAATTTGAGGAAACCAAGGATAAAGAGAGAAGTGCTTAATATTTAAATTTTCTTTGCTTTTAAGCTTTTAAACTCTTTAGATTTAAAAAGTGTTAAGAGTTAATAGAGTCATTACAGGTCATTAGTTTATATTCCCTCCTAATACAGGAATCTCCTCTACATTCCTAAAATGTGATGTCTACTCTCTGCTTGAAAACTGCTGGGCAAGTAACTCATTCTATAACAATGCCCAGTTTGGATTTTTCTCAATGTTAGAAATCTCATTTTTCTTGCCCTAAATCTACTCCTCTACAGGATTCACCTTCTGGTTTTGCTGCCAGAAGCGATATGCTATGTCTTATCTTTGTCTACATGGGAGCTCATAAATTAGTTGAAGAAAGATACATACAGTCTCTATACTTTGAGGTAAAATGGTTCCACTCCATCAGCCTGTTCTCCATATTAGGTGATTTTCAGTCCTTTCAACCACCAACCTCATTGCACAAGATGTGCTTCCCATTCAACAATCTTCCACTTAAAGTGGGATCCTCAAAATGAGACTAAATGATTCTGTTACAGTCTGAACTGTAAGAAACATGAGTGGTTTTCTCTGACCATACAGCCTATCTGTGAAGGACTATCCAGCTCACTAAAATGCCGTGTCTTTATGAAATCTCTAATGATGTCATGATTTTCTAGCATAATTTTTAAAGTTACTCAATGATGTGTAAATCAGGTGCATAGAAACGAGTGAATTATACCTAATTGGTCCAGACAAGACCCTAATATTACTCTTGTTTAATTACTTTATCCTCTGTTTTCACTTCTGTTATCTTGACACTCCCCCCAAAGCGAGCATTTCAGTGTGTTAGTAGGAATAATTTTGTTTGTATGGGTTCTTACAAGTATATATTGTCAGTTTTTTGCACGCATTTTAAAATTTACATGAATAGTATTGGGTATGTATTTCAGTTTTTCCATTTATTTTATTAATCAGTGCTATTTTTTTAAGAGCTCAGATAGATTTGTAGTTTGTTGGTCCTAACTGCTACATAAAACTTCGTGGCATGCAATCATCAAAATTTACTCGTCTGCTCTCCCAGTGGTGAATATGCTGATTGCCTCCAACTCCCTGATGCAATAAATAACACTAACAAGTGATGAGCTTAGTTCACCCTGTGTGAGACTTACAGATGTATGGACCATGGGATGTAATATCTGGATTGCTCTTCAGACTGACAACGACAATCTACGAGCATATGCATGAGGGTCTCTGCATTTCCCACTTCCTCACCAAAATTTGGTGTGTTCCAGATTTCTAATTATTGCCAGTTTAAAGAGAGTCCTGTTAGTATCATATTACTGGTTTCATTTTCATTTCTTAATTATTAATCAGTTTGAGCATCTTCTTGTTTGTGTTTTTTTTTTTTTAATTTCCTCTTCTGTAAACTTATTTCCTTTGCATTTGTTTTTCCATTGGAATTTCTTTTTCTTGTTGGCTTATGAGAATTCTTAAAATATTTTGAATACTTATTGATTTTAAACATTGCAAATACCATCTTTCAATTTATCATACATTTTCTATTTTTGCCCATCCACATTTATTTTGGCTTACGATTTTTAAAGTTTTGTTTTAAAAGTTATTTTTATGTGTCTCGGTCACAATGTCATCTACTTACATTTTCTTCTGTTAACTTGATAGTTTTTCAATCTATTTAGAGTCCAACTTTGTATACAGTGTTAAGTGGTGAGTTGGTTTTATTTTGCTTCACAAAATGAGCCACTTTTTCCCACACCATTTGATAGCAAAATGTGCTTTCCATTTTGAGTCATATCATATATCAACTTCACAGATGTACATGGGTTTATCTCTGAGCACCTTCTTCTGACCCATCAATCCACTCATTCTGTTCTTGGCCAAATATATGATTTTTATTACTGTGACCTATTAGTTGTTCTTCATATCTATTTGGAAAAATCTCCCCTCATTATCCTTTTTTTTAAATACCTGTCCTGGATATTTGTGGTCTTTTATTTTCTATACAAATTTTTAAGTGCATTTATCAAACTACCCCTCTAAAATAAGAGTGGAATTGCATTGAATTCATAGATTAATTTAAGGAGAATTTACATTTTTATAATATTAAGTAATCGCATTCAAGAAAATAAAATGTCTTTCCATTCATTTTAACCATGTTTATGCCCTTTCTAAAAGTTTTCTTCTTATATTTATTAAATGCTACTTTATTCAGATTTATAGATATATGTATTGAAAGGTATATTTTAAATCTATATTGTCTTTTCATCATATCTCACAAATTTTAGCGTGTACTTTTTTTATCATATAATTCCAAATATTAATTTCCTCTATGATTTTCTTTTCAACTGAAATTGTTTTTATATGTAGTCATATGATTCCAAGTATATGTATTTTTAAACTCTTATTTTACTATTAATTTTTGCATTTATTGCATTAGGGTTAGAAACCATAGCTGGTAAGATAATGATATCTACCACAATGAGGGGAAAAAAAAAGATTGTCCCAAGGCAACTTGGAGGAAGTGAAGAGCTGAACATAAAGCATTTTCCTCTTTCCTACTCCCACATGATAAATGATGAAGCTGCAGCCATTTATCTTCCTCTATACAGGTTAAGTTTATCAGAAATCAATCAAGATATCTGCTTCTTTCTGTTAGTCCCTAGAGTCATGAAACCCTCTTACATCGTAATTTCTACAATAATACTTTTGATTTTTGGAGGGGGGGTTGGGAATTGGGCAGGTAGCCAGCAGACCATGTTCGTACATAAATTAGATAAGTAAAGAAGTGAAAGTAAAGCCATCACAACAGATTGCCCTGTTGAGTTGTGGAAGCTTCTAAGTGTGTGCTGAGGGCTTGGCAGTAATGGCTGAAATAGGTAAGTATAGGAAATAAAACATAGGATGAGAAAGGGGAGCCTGGAAACTGGCAATAGATTATTTAAAAAGGATCATCATATAAGCAACCAAGTGGAGTCAATAATGACAGGAAAGAAAGAGAAGGAGATAATCTGGACAACTAGGTATAGTCTACAGCCAGAAATCAGAACCTTCGAGAAGGAAGTCAGAAACTGCTACCAAGATCACAAAAATCAACTGGCATGGTTCCTAGAGGCTGGGATGGGGGGAACTGTGCTTTGTCTGTGCTCACTTCCAACCCTTTGAAATCTTTTCCTTTGCCTTTTGCCTCTTCAATACCTTAAAGCATTTTGTTATTGCTATTGTAGTTATTTATGAATTGTTTTTATCTGATATCAATGACACTGCTTATTGCTCTAGTCCAGTCTAACTCAATCTGATTCTTCTAAAATCACATGGTCTGAATCATCAGTTCCTTCTAAGAGGGCAGAGGTCTATGTTATGGAAGCCAGTAACCTGGGCCCTGATAATCTCTACATAGTGCTATCCTTGTTTATCAAAATGTTTTCACCCGCTACACTATCCATATCTCTTCTCTTTCAATGAAAACTATACCAGTACACATGCATCCACTTGTAAGTCCAGTTTTTAATTTATTTTTCCTTGAAGGTAGCTGTTAGCAAATTTAATTAGTTTTATTGACTTGGATCAAGCATAAATTTGTATAAGTTATTACGATACCTACTCATGGATAGGACAATATTTCTCTTTAGTTAGCTGTTTTTGTTTTTGTTTTTTTTTTCTTCTTAAAAACACTGCTTTCACTTAGCCCAATCCAAATATGTGTGTGTAAGGAAAATTTCTGCTGGATATTTTTAGCCATTTATTTTATTAAAGGTATCTCCCCAAAATATCCCAGCCAAAATACTACTGTTTTCAAGAGTCATTTGTTTCTACAATGAAAAGCGTTTGGGAGAATTAATTTAAGGATCTACAAAAAGAGCAGTAGTAATGCTGTCCGAAACCTAGATTCAGTTCCAGTTAGGTTCAATTTTAATCCTCTCGGCAGCGCTGAAAATCTGTATCCCATCTCCTTGTCCTTTGTACAACGTAGTGAAACATAAATCCTCTGAGGGTGAATGGTCAGGATCTATGAATATAGTCAGTCATCTTTTAAAATGCATTTTAACTGCCAAATAAAAGGATATAATCTGAATACTGTCTTTAAAATAGGTAAATTTGTTGCAACTACAAATTTAGATAGCAGTGGAATGACTTGAGCTACCAATAAAAGGATGAAAGGAAATTGAATGTGGAAAAGTTATTCTGTGAAATATTTTGGATGGAATCATTCAAGCAAAGGATCTCTTTTTGCCTAAGCAATGGATAGGCTCTGTGTCAAATTTCTGCAGGTTATGTTTTCTCTAGCATTGTTTGGCCCATTTCTGAGTCCTTTTCAATGTTTGTGTGAAAAAAAGTTGGTTTTATTTTTTTTGTGGCCGAAAATATGCTTTTCATCTCTGCAACAAGTGGAGCTTTTGTATTTATTTTTCAGTGCAAGAAATCATGATAATTTAAATTCTGAAATCATGGAATTGGGCTTAGAAAATAATTGGGTTTCTAGCAGTAGAATCAACTGGGAGGACCCAATTTCATCCAATTTGTAGCTTGATTTCATCCAGCAAGACATACTTAAGCATAAAGACCTAAAAGTGGTAGGTGTTGTATTGAAATAGCATCACACTTAGGGTGCAATGAGGCATAAAGTAATGCTGAATGCTTTACATTCACTAACACGACATTATTCCAGCATGACACACAATCCAAAGCTTTTGCAATTACAGCTGTGACCCCAAATTAGGTTTTAAAACATGTGTATATGTATATGCATTTTAAAAATTTCCCTTCATTTTGTCTCCTAATAGTTTAGAAATGCAAATGCCAGTGGCTTCCTAAAATAACTCTGTTCACCCAGAGTATCATCCTCCCCCTCCACTGACTTTTCTTTGGACAAAGTCTTGTCTTTTCAGCAATGGATAGGACTAAAGCTTGGGTTTTAGGGAATGGAGTTTAGGGGCTGAGAAGACGCTGCTGATGTTCTAGTCAAGTTCCACTATTTATCTGAAATGGATAAATTGCTTTCTCATTGAGGTTATCTATTTTTTCATATAAATTAAAAGTAAGACTCTGATGGGGTTTTTAAAGCTACAATGACAGTGCCAGCTGGACTAGTGCAGTCTCCCATCCTCTTCCAGTGTCAGGACTAAGTCACGGAGGCTCTTCACATTTTCTCTGGGCTTGGGAAGCATTTCTTATCCCTCTGAAGGATCCTCACATCACTGGAAGCCTCAGATGGGAAAAACCTCCTAACCTCCATTTGCTGCATTACCACAGCACTGGGCCATGAAAGGCCTGGATTGACGTGCACATTGTCTAAATATGCCCGATGTGTGAGCATTTCATCTGTGCCTTATGTTCCACAGCTTCCTGCCTCCCGTAGAAGATTATATAATCACTTATCTTTTCTATTTTTAAAGCAGATTAATTTGATTTCGTAAAAAGAGGACAAGGGAAAAAAGAAAGGCATAATGAGAGAGTCAATATTATTTCTTTCAAAGCAGTTTGGTTTAGAGTCATTTTAATAGGTCTGGAAAATTAGAATTGGAAAAAGAAAATCAATTTTGATGCTATATTCTAGTTTGGAAAGGAACATAAATCCACATTGGCACCAACTTCCTCGTGCTAGATAATTAGTACTGCTTTGTACTCATGTGGGAGAGGCAGGGGACTCATCAGTTTCTTAAATCTATTAATATTATTAACAATGTCATGAATACCAGGAATTCTCTTGGGAATGCAAGATATTCACAGGATGCATCTATCACAGGAGGAAAGGATAACTGACACGTCTACCTTCTGTGTTCATAGAGAAGCCTGGGACCCAGCCCTGGGCATCCACAGAAGGCTGCCTGCTCTTCCGCCAGCCCTGCCCACTGCCCTTGTTAAACATCAGATTTCATCCATAGTTCCTTCCTCCATGATGCTTTCTAAAGGCTTTATCCTCAAAAATTATTTTGAAATAGTGAAATAAATGCAGCCTACGTTTTGAGTTTTATGCAATCTAAAGCGATGGGAAATTTGTCTTTTTTGTTTTTTTTCCTCCCTTTTCTTTATTATATTTTGAAAATTTCAGAAAACAAACTAGGTTCAAATAGCTGAGAATATGAAGTATATATTTATTAAGGGTGTGAAAAATTTAAGTGGTCAAGGTGGGAGGAAAATTCTAGGAGGGAAAACAGAGAAGAAACAAAGATTAAAGAACAGTATGTTGGTAAATTCCAATTTCAACTTCACACATTCTGTGAAGTTGGTTGAAGTGATTTTGAAAAGAAAATGAAAGAAAGAATGCAAAGGTCATGGGAGCAAATTAAGGACTTAGAATTTCCCATTTGGAATGGACAGAAAAGAAAATGGGAAACATATATATGGCATACAGATAATTGAAAATATTCTAGAAAGCTATTAACTGTCAAAAAGATAAAAACTTGATTATGGAGATCAAAGAGGAAAAGCAAGATTGTGCAAAATGTTGTAGAAAGTGGAAGACAAAAACTTGGAAAAATACCAAAATTGTGAATGGGAGAGAGGTTCCCCAAACTTCTATCTCCTCACGTAAAATGGAAATATATGTGCATACTCCATGAGGTTGCTATATGGCATAAGGAAATTTACACGTATAAATACTTAGAACACTTAATTCAGCAATAACTGTTAGCTATTATTTTTTTGCTGTTGTTATTTATACTAATTGTATGGAGGGGAAAATGGAAGATATTACGATTTAGCGGTTCAACTAGATGAAAATGTACCTTTTGTGAATAATCTTTAAGGAAAAGATAAAAATAAAGAATAAATAAAAGTTTTATTAAGATAATTTAAGCTATTAGTTGGGAAATATTTTGCATTGCAAGCAGAACAACGTACTGGAGCCAATGTATACTGACGGTTCCCAGTTTTTCAAAATTAATGAGTATTTATTGGGTCCATATATATGCAAACATAAAAAGCAAAGCCCAGTTCCTGTTCTCAAGGAACTCAAAGGAAATAACAGATGAAGGACAGTTACAATACAATGTTGCAAGAGCAATGACTGAAATATGCACAAAGCATTATTCTAATGATCAATAGGAAACAAACTGGCTTAGAATTTTCCTTGGTAATGGGCTCTATTCTATGCTGTAGTGGAGTTGCATAAGGAGAGACTCACTGTTAATCTGAAAAATCTGCAGAAGCATGAATGCAAGATTCAGGCTTGGAACCCTTGTTTACAGCCTGGAATGCTATTTTGTGCACCAACATTTGGTTAGTGGTCTCTCTCTCTATCCCCGTAGGGAACATGGACAAGTTTTACCAGAAGAATTATTAGGAGCACAGAAATAGTAATCTCACTTTGGTGCAGTGTTCCTCTATATTCCAATGGAATGGAATGAATACAAAGAAGATGCTTTTATTGGTGCATTGGAACCCGACCCATAGAGGCCCTCAACAGAAACCCTCTGGATGTCAAGATGGTGTAAATCTGAGGAAATGAGAAAATATTGAAGGGAGTCAGAGGTGGACACTCCCTGTCACAGTGGTAAATACTACCTCTGACCAAGCCAAGTTCCTAGGACTGGCACTGAAAACGTTTCCTGGATGAGAGCCGTACCTTTTCCTTCTGGGTTCATGGTAGTAAGAATGACTGAAGCCACTGACTGTTCACTGTTTTTGGTGAATTTCTGAATGAAGGAGAGGGAGGTCATCCTTTCACCTATGTCTGGGATACACTCTGTCCTTCTCTCTTGAGCTGCAGAGGAATGATAATGCTCCCTGGGGAACCACATGACCATGGCTAATCATCTTACACAACTCAATGGTAAAAGAAAACATGGACCTCCCTGACCTCCGTTTCCCTGAGCCTTCGCAACTCAGATACAGAAAGGGAGAGGTCAGAAATGCTATGTTATGCAAAAGGAGCAAGATGTGGCTACATTGGTCAGCGCTTGCTCACAGAAATCAACGTCCTGGACCCCTGACTCCTTTTGAATCCAAGAAAGATTGCACCATTCAACATTGAGCCTGGACTCTCTAAGTGACAATGTCCTTTCTAGTTCATTTATTTCTACCAATGTCACTGTCACCCCCGATTATCTCAGTCACATCGATGGATCACAATATATCACTAACAAAAATACAGCAAGGGGAATGGATTAGCCATACTTTATTATCTGCATAGAATTACAGTCTTCTTTCTTGTGGTCTTTTGATCTGAATCTGCTTTAACCAGGGAACTTGGCTTCAAATCTCTTTTCTCTTATGGAAATAGTTTAGACTCTTTCCCTGATCAGAGTATTCCTCAGATTAAATGTCAAAATGCTTTCATTTAGCTACCCTTTGTATGAGTTTGGCTTTATGCATCTATCCAAGCCGCTCAAAGGAAAAACAGTTTGGAGAATGGAAAAGAAAATGAACCCAGGTGAAGAATCTCTTTTCCTGAAATCTGCAAGTCTCTGAAGTATCTGGCAAACACTTCTTCTCCATCTAAACTACCACTGCCAAATCATTAATGGTAAAATATTGAACAATCCTTCAGCAATAAAAAAAGGCACTAAAGAATATCTCCGAAGAAAAAATAAAGGGGAGGGTCTGCCTTACTCTTGTCAGTATATCCAACTCTTCCCTTTTCCTTGCATCTAAAGCCAAACCTGCAAGCTTATTCTGATGCACCAACATTTGGCAAGGTATGAAAGTGTACTTAAGTGTGGTATATTCCAATTTCAGGGACTTAGACAATATGTCTGTAGTTTCGCAAACCCGTAAGCCTGGTTCTGTACATGCTGGGAAAAAAATTACATTCCCCGACTTGTCTTTCTTTCTTTCATATATACTAGTATGCATGGACTTGTGTACACACACAGACACACACACATACACACATGTATATACTGCAGGGCCAGTTGCAGCCCTTGGAATACAGAAGACAAAAGTTCCAGATATGGCCCAGTATGGCCAGAGAGCACTTTATCCCAGTTTTCTCCAAGGTGTCCTCTTGATTTTCCTTGCTTTTTATTAGAGCTACTACTAACTCCCTAAAATCTATCTTAATATTTAAACAGGATGGAGCCCAGACCAAGAGGCAAAGTAGGAGTAGGGTCCAGAGAATCCACTTTTCTTGGGACCTGGGAAATGCTTACTCACTGGTGAGAGGGGCAGTAATCAAGCTGATTAATTACACGTGCTTTGAAGAGGAAAACTTTGCTTTATTCCTATGGGTTCTAGTTATTTTTCTTTCCTTGAACATAGGCATTTACTGCTTATTCTTGTTTGACTGCAGAATACATTCCAGGAAGACATTGCAGATGTCTGTAAATCAGTATAGAATAAATACCATGATATAGTTTATTTTCCACATTTGGAACAAATACTTGTATTTATAGTTATTTTCAGAGCTGTTTTTGGAAAGGTAGTATTGATTGATAAACAAAAGTAAATTATAGCTGAAATATTTGTCTATAGGTAAAAGTGGCTTTGAGCTCTGGGACGTTCAATTTAGCAGACTAGTTGCTCTGCTACCCTTACTATTGACTGGGAATTATTCACTAAATGATGAATCTACTGGCCCATCTTTATATATAGCTTGTAACTCAAATAATTTTAGCTTGTTCAAAAATGGAAGTCGTTACTTCTTTTTTTACTGCAAGCAGAAAAGGAGTGATTTGAGGCTGCTCTTTAATGTGGTAAAGAGAAAATGAAAATAAAGGAATCAACTTTTCAAATAACAGGAGGTTGCGAATAAGGATTTGTCTCTGATAGGCTTAGAAGAAATTTCATGGTGCAGAGCCTGCAGCACAAACATTAGACATAACTCATATAATATTAGCTCCATAATTCTTCTTCTATGGAGAAATGGAGGGAATTTTCTACCCTTTGAAAATTAGAAATTCAGTTTGACTATTTGTGTGCTTAAGTTGTCTGTAATAACAGCCCCTAATTATTATCTCACCTGAAGGTTGGGCCACCTCTTGCTGAATTATACTAGGCGGGACAACAAACTCCCAGCTCTGTTTCAAGTCACATCAGCTGTGAGATTCCAAGGGCAGCAAATGTCCACAAAATTAATTGTGATGGAGAAAACTAATAATAATGTAACACATACACACAGTAAATTTCCCCCTGAGTGTGAAGAAGCATCAAAATCAAACACATAGTTATTTTGGCAACTTCCATAAAACAGAAATCATCAAGCCACAGGAAGGGCTAATATTGATAAGACTGCATCTATCATTTTTGTCTTTCAACATTTTCACTTGTGTAGCATGCTTCAACAAGAACAATTCCAATGTAAAAAGGTCATAATATGTTGATGATGCAAATAGGATGATTTAGACTCTTGTAACCCACCTCTGTGCTACTTTTCAGGTTAATTGATACAACAAATGTAGGATTTGCTGGCATTGATACTCCCAGTGGGAAAACATTTACTTTCCCCCACAATAACTTCTCTTTGCATATGAATCATCCTGAGAAAGTAAGGTTTGGAACAAAGAGCATATTTATTAACAACAACAATAAAAGAGCAACTCTTTCCATTGAATAGTGTTTATCTTTGCTGTATCCTCACAGTGATTTTACAAGGATGCTGGAAATTGTTGCCTTAACTCATGGGGATGATTGTTTGTAGATAATAATGAATCATCTTCATTTATGGAAGGTCAATTTAAAATCTCAGTTACTTGTTTTGGATTAAGATGTTCTACTGAAAAGGATGCATGTTGGGAATCATTCCAATGCATTCTCATTTTTTATTGGACTTTGGTTCAGGAAGTATATGGAATATCTTTATCATCAAGCAGTTAGCCAGACTACTAACCAACTAGCTGATTCAATGTGTTCAATGAAAAAAAAAGTAACGGGTTCAATATAAGACTAAAATATAATTATTTTGGATTCAGAGCCAGACTGGATGAATTTGTTGCCAATTGGTGACTTAAGATTGATTTCTTTTGCTAGCATAATTCTTGCTTTTATTTTCAGTTGTCGGTAATATTGGCTTCATTTCCACATATGTTCACTAATGTCAACATATTAATAAATAATTGAATCCAGAACTTATTTAATAAATAATTCCATATATGTTCACTAATATCAACATATTAATAAATAATTGAATCCAGAATTTATTTAACATTTGGAAAGTTAGACTTTGAAAATTTTACCCTGTCTTTTGGAATTTTTTTTTTGTTTGATTTCCAAATTCTGTACAAATATTTATTTGTAAAATGAAGTTGACTTAAGGCTGATTTAATTTTATTTTAATATTTTATCTGCATTTCTTAATAGGCTTTGAGGTGACTAAAGGGCTTCTGGAGCATCTGAAAAGGATTAGGAATGGTCATTTGATAGCATTGATAGCACAGAATTGCAATTTGAATGGGATTGAACATTTTTTCCCTTTTTAAAACCAAAAATGTATATAAGAAATATCATCAGTAGAATGATACATCTGGAAAATTCAAGAACATAAATATATCAATCTGTGTTATTTATAAAGTAGTAGCTGTCTTTTGTGAAGTCATAATATGTTCATTAATACAATTCCACTTGTCTTTAACAATTGCCAAAGCCTTCTCCAACACTCCAAGCTTTCATCCATCACTAGAACGCATAAAGTCATTGGTAAAATCTGGCATCTATTTAATAACACAGAGCAATGTCGGGTGTTTTTATCAGTCAGGAGTGAAAGTTAAATCAATACAAAAATATTCAGTATGCCATGTGACATCTCATCTAGTCCAAACAGCAGCTTATAGCTGAAATTAAAATAATGTTCAGTTCAGAATGCATGCTATTTGAAACAAAGGACAAGCTATAGATCAAGGCAAAGCAATTATCCAAACTAAAGTGTAGTGTTTGAACATTGCAAGAAGTTTTTTATGTCTTATGAGGAAGGTTGCCTATGTCTCTTTCTATCCAACATGTAGCCAGATCATTGCTTCAAATTTTGCTACTCCCCAAAAATTGCCATTTTATCCTCTTGACTAAGAGGGCAAAGTGCCATTCATGAAGTTAAATAGTCTCCTAGAACCCTTTTCAGGGAATAGTCTCTTTTCAACCCACCAAAGTATGTATTTGGGGTGACTGACCAGTTCATACACAACATGTATTTAGTGAACATAGGGGCTAATGGTTTTGGGATCACAGATGAATTTTAATCAGGATAGGGCTCTTTGAGACACAATGAAAATGTGCATTGGTTTGCATTGACTGTTTTCCTTTTATCTCAGGAGAAATTCCTTGATGTTTAGATATTCAAAGTTAAGAAGATATGCAATAGATGAAAGTCTGAGAAGATTTTACAAGATAGAAAAAATATGGTTTCCTTGAAGTATACCAGCATCACTTCCTCACAGATGAGAGAGGAAAGAGCATGTGCTACCTGTTCCCAGTGGTGGAGGGGAGGCCATCTTGGGGTTTCAGGAGACAGAACCTTACCATTCATGAGTCAGACATGGTGGAATGTGTAATAGTTTCATGGATTTGTTGAATGACAACCTGATGCATGATCCCTCTTGTATCCCCCTTTTGGCCATGCTAGCACAGAACATAAAGGCCTAGGAGGAAAACAGTTTAGTGAGCAGAACTCATTTTTCACAGCTGCAAGATTGAGGGTATGTTGGTCATGACAGCAAATTCAGTTATTTAGTGATTGCCATAATTGCCAACCAAACTTTCCATATCATAAGAATGAGAACAAAACCTTTTATTTAAAATTTTGTTTATAGGGCAAATATTTCATAGTAATTAAGTTGCTAAATTTGCTATGTAAAAATGGCAAAATATAGTGCTAACCAATTATCTGATAAGTTCTACCAATGTTGATAATTTATTTAGATAATTAGACACTAGAAGAGAGTCTAATATATAGCAGGTGGTCAATAAATTGTGTTTAATTGAACAAATGAATAATTCAAGACAAAGTGTTACTTTTCCTTCTGCAGCAGATTCCTCTTCCTTCAGCCTGATACATGTATTTAACTAAATCTGTTTTTTCATCTGTTTTATGTAAATAAATCTCTTATATTTATTGAGCTGAGTGCTGCAATTTAATAGAAATAAACTTGAAAGGAAATACTGGAACATGGGTTTTATAATCATAGTGACTGATTTAAAACTCAGGTCTACCACTTACTAGCTCCATAATATTTCAGTTCTTCAGATTTTTCAGAGGTGACAATGCAAACAATAGTAGTATTTGCTTCAAAACTATGGGAGAATTAAAGGCAGTGATGTATGTAAGGCACTTAGAATGCTGCCTGGCACATTAAAAATATTAGCTCTTATTATCATCCATGCAATCTGAAATGGAACTTTCCTTTTGTACATGTAGTTTGCATCCCTATTTTTAACTAGATGATTTCTTGGCTTCATGCAAGGGAACTTTAGACCTTGAACTATAAGAGGTACAGAGGAATAAACTTGATTTTCATTTAAATAATGTAAGGGCAAATTAATCTTACGCCCTGCCTAGATGCACCTAATGATTAGTCCCGAGGTTGTTCCATCACCAGTAGTTTGTAGGCAGTTTGTCCTTACCCTAGAGCAAAGCTGAAGACAATGTCTTTCTTTAAGAAACTAGACATTAATTAAGGTAAGCAGGGGACTAGAGTGTATAATTGCTATTATAAAGTATAAAGAATGTTACAAATAGCAGTAAGCTTACCATTAGGAAATAAAAAACGCAATGCCTCTTCCTATAAGGTAAAATATAAGAACATCTCTTTCTGAAGAAATATACTTAGTTATAATGTTAAAAATATTAGGAAAACTCTGTTCTCCTTTTCCAACCTTCTCAGTTTCCATTGCACAGAATAGAGAAAAATTTCAGTATGTCCCTTACTCACATTTTCAGGAGTTAGGCAAGTGACAGCCAGATACCCTGACCCAGATACCTTGTTTGCTCTCCAAATTGTGCAGCATTTCCACCAAATTTTTCCAGGTTGTGTCCTGTATGTTCCATTAGTATTGCCCCCTTTCTGATTTTCCACTTTTCTCAATATCAATTCATTTGCTCAAATCCTGAATAGTATCCTTTATTTCTTCCTTAATTCCCATATCTAATAAGTCACCAGTTTGACTCTATAATAGTCTAAAATGAGAATCTTTCTATCTATCCCCATATAGTACAGTATTCTAATTCAAAGCTCAACCTCTAGAATTAAGTGACCTCTGTGTACAAACCCCAGTTCTTCTTTGTGATCTTACGTGAGTTCCCCGTTTGTAAAATAAGGATGAAAATATTATATATCTCAAAGAATTGTTTCAAGTATTAATGCTGTAGTGGAGGTAAGGGGCTCATATCAGTGCCTGCTTGTGTAAAGCCTCAATGCATGATGGCTATTATTATTCTTGCTGTTACTATTGTTGTTTCCATCATCCCCACTCTAATCAGCCCTTCCCAGGTTCTTTCTTGATCACTGAACTAGTCATTCCTCCTTCAGTCTTACTGCCAATCATCCTGTACAATACTGTCAGATTAATCCTCTGACTCTGTGATGTTTGACAGATTACCCTCTGCCCCAAGAGCCAAATTGCTTATCTTGACACATTACATCCTCCATTCTGTCTCAGCCTCAGTCAGGTCTTATTCTCTTACTGTACTTACCCAATACCCTAACCGGAGTGTACACCACTTCCTGTGCATGCTTCATACCTTCCTGCTTTTGAACCGTGTTTATTCCATACTTTTTCTTGGAGTTCTTTTAACCATTGGCAAATGATAACATTTATTAACTTTAAATGCTACATCAAACAGCACATCTTTCATTAAATCTTCTCGGGTTCCAAGTCCAAAGTGACCCTTCCATGCAATTGATCTTCCATAAGTTTGTATAGTTCCCTCAGGTTACTTATGATTTTCCGTGATGTATTAAACTGTGGTTGTTTTGTGCTGGGCTTCTCTAGGTGGCTTCAATGTAAACTTCACAGGAGTGGATGCTGTATCCTAAACATTTTTGATAACTTAGATCTGTGTTTCCTAGAATGTAGACAAGAGTATTAGTGGTGGCCTCAAAGATAGTTTTAAGTGGTACACAATTAGGACCTTAAGTAACAATGAATCAGATTGTGTGTTAATCGGGGTTCTGCATGGAAACAGAACTGACAGGATACATAAATATAATGAATTTTATTATAGGAATTGGCTCACATGACTGTAGAGACTGGCAAGTCTGAATTCCATTGGGCAGGCCACAAATTGGGAACTCAAATGAAGGCTTCAGTGAATTCCCTAGAAGAAGCTGGTTGGCTGCAGTAGAGATAGAATTCTTTTTTCTAACTGCTGACATCATCAGTTCTCCCTCTAAGGCCTTCAACTGATGGGACAGATGGGACTTCTCTCACTTCTAAAGGCAATCTCCTTTGTTATGTCATCAGTCATAGATGCAGTCAAGATAACTGATGATTTAAACACATGAAATACCATCACAGTGGCCATCAGGCTAGTGCTTGTTTGTACAAACAAATGGACACCATAACATAGCCAAGTTGACACATGAACTTAACTGTCACACATAGTAAGAAATGTATTATATTTTAAAAATCCTTCTGGTTATATCAAGAAAGAAACCACGGTTTGGTGTTGCCTTTACAATGTCTTTAATGTCTATTAACTCTTTTTTCAATGACAAAAAATTTTACAGGATTCAGGCTCAGAGCCTTTAAAGTCCTCCATATCTAACTAGCACTTTAAAAGCTTTGTTTTATTTTCCTTGCATACATTTTCCTGTTAAGACACCATAAATGACTAAATAATAGTACAACTGGTACAGAGATTAGGCAAAAATAACTGGAGATAACCTGGAATGGCTAAAGAGCATTATTATGGTACACTTCTACTTTAGGCACTGAGCAGGTAGTTGTTGCAAAAGAGTGCCACTAATTTTTTTGTTTGTTTCCTTGCTAGCAAAAATGACTGAATAGCTCCCAATTTTTTCCCCTACATTACTGAAGTTTCCAGACTGGTCTCCAAGCCTCCATTTACAACCAGATTGCTTCCCTTTAGCCTCTTCTATATAGAAACTCTATAGTTGCAGTGTGCTGGGAGATGGCCACAGAACTTTTCCAGGAGCACTGTGATTCATGTGAAGATGCTAAGGCTCTTCTTCAGGCTGTTGGCACAAACCCTGAGAAAGGTGGAGTGAATCTTATTTTCCTTTGTAAGAAGTTGACTATAATGAGATAATTTAACACCAAATATAATATAGGTATTGTGCTGGTTTGAATGTATTATGTCCCCCAGAAAAAGCCATATTCTTTGATGCAATCTTGTGGGGCAGACATATTAGTGGGGTTAAATTGGAACATTTGGATTAGGTTATTCGCATGGAAATGTGCCCCATCCAACTGCAGGTGATAACACTGATGAGATAATTTCAATGGAGGTGTGGCCCCACCCATTCAGGGTGGGCCTTGATCACTGGAGCCATATAAATGAGCTGACAAACAGAAGGAACTCAGTGTAGCTGATAGTAACATTTTGAAGAGGTGCTACAGCCAAGAGGGACACTTTGAATAAAGCACAGGAGCTGTAGATGAGAAACATTTTGAAGATGGCTGTTGAAAGCAGACTCTTGGTCCAGAGAAGCTGAGAGAGGACAGATACCCCAAGTGCAACTAAGAGTGACATTTTTGAGGCACTGCAGCCTAGAGATGAACGTCCTGGGAGAAAGCCATTTTGAAACCAGAACTTTGGAGCAGACGCCAGCCACGTGCCTTCCCAGCTAACAGAAGTTTTCCGGACACCATTGGCCATCCTCCAGTGAAGGTACCTGATTGCTGATGTGTTACCTTGGACACTTTATGGCCTTAAGACTAACTGTGTAGCCAAATAAACCCCCTTTTATAAAAGCCAATCCATCTCTGGTGTTTTGCATTCCAGCAGCATTACCAAACTAGAACAGGTATATAACTTGTATGGTAGGTTGAATTGTGTACCCCAAAAAAGACACATTCTTAATCTAAATCCATGTTTCTATGGGTGTGAACTCATTTGTAAGTAGCAACCTTTGAAGATATCCAGCTGAAGTGAGTCAGAGAGAACAGATGCAGGAGAAGAACAAAGACAGCACCATGTAATACGAAGCAGAGGCAAATGCCAAGAAACCCCAAAGACTGTGGCAAGCCAGCACCAAAATTCTACAGACTTCAGAGAGAAAGCATGGCTTTACTGATGCCTTGATTTTGGCTTTCTAGCCTTCAAAACCATGAAACAATGAATGTTTGTTGTTTAAGCTAGCCCATTTTGCGGTATTGTCATAATGTGGCAAACTAAGACAACTAGACACAACTCAATCAAAATAGAACCATATGGCATTCATAGAAGTGAGTATCTAGGAGCAGGGGACATTGCAAAGCTCCTTTGGAAAACATACTGCTATTACGGCTTCTCTGCTGCCACTTCTAGCAGCTGTGGAGCCTTTGGGAATGGGGCTGCTACCTCTGAAAGCCTAGGTAGAGGAGGTCAATCAATGGCCTAGGGAAAAGAAGACTATTTTACTGTTTCCACAAGAAGAACCTCTGGCCTTCACAAAAAAAAAAAAAAAAAAAATCTCTCAGTGCAAGCACTTAAAAGTATGTACAACACTTGAATTGGGAGAACATTTCTACACCTCAATACTGACAATGCTATCAAAAACTCAAGTACAAAGGAACCAGTATGAAACCATCTTCTAAGACATAAGTCAATATATCTAAGTGGATAATACAGCCTCTCAAAAGGCCTTTGGATCCTGAATTGTTTGTGGTTTTCCTAAATACCATTTATTCAAAAACCTTCTTACATAAGATGAGGAATTGTCGCGTAACAGCTTAGAAGTACCCCCGTGTTCGTCACCATCTATGCTGTGTGCTGAATGAGTCAGCCATTGTTCATCATGAAAATACTGTGAGTCATACTTTCATCACAGCTGATCATGATGTCTGGTGATCCACGACATTAAAGGAAAGGCTAGATTCTTGGCTAACATGTTTTCTTCCTGGCAGTACCAGCAACTATTACAATATCATTGAACCCCTGCCACCTCCATCACCTTTGCTCCTTTGTTAATTTTATTCTGTCATGTATTTCATTTAATCAACCACACATACAAAAATTTTAATATTGCTGTCAAAGACATGGATTAAAAATATTTTAAAAAGTGTTTCTATTTCTTCATTAATGGCAAATCTTCAAAAATCCTACTTTTAATTGAGTATATGAGGAGAAAACAATTAAAGAGGTTAATTTATACAGTTAATAAGAAATCACATTTTTCCATTTTGGTATTACCATTGAAACGAATAGACTTAGTTTTGCAAATACGTGTTTAATAAACACATTTTTAGAGTTTTGGTTAAAATATAACTTTAGATAGTACATTTATGAAATAAGAAGTCAGTACAAATTCACAAGTTAGTCCTAGATATAAGCATTTGTGTGTGTATGTTAAAAGTACTGATAATTGTGATTAAAAGTAGTAATTTAGATCACCAGTAAAAACATAAACCTGTTTACTTATAGAAGTGAAAAAATAATGGGAATGATTTTTCAAGCTCTACATCATATGCAGGGTCCGGGGATTTTCTTGTGGTTGGGACACTGTGGAATCTCCATTCGTTTTTTCTTTTCCTTCCCACTAAGAAAATTTGTTGGAGATAATTCCCCTAAACCTTGAGATTTTCTAATGTGACATGAGGAACTGAAATAAGAGAGTCAAGTTGTACTGTGCTTAATTCTTTCCTATTTATAGTGATTAAGGAGGATAGATACAAGCAAATATGGACTAAGGGATCACCAAAACTGGTAAACTTAAATTCCAAATGTCATGCAACAGAACATAACACTGATATTCAACAAATTACAACTATATTTACAAGTCAAAAAAGTCACATCTGTTAGGTATAACTTGATTGTGTGAATGAATCAAGTGACAGCTGCCACTCTAGATGGATATTTGGATCTCAAATTGTTTAGGAAACTTTTCTTTGATAAGCAATTGGGTGATGTTAATCAAAGGGTAAACACTGTTTAAAGGCAAACATCTCCCTTAAGACCATAAACGCCTAATATAGCATACTGTGCAATTCCATTATCCAAGGAATACAGCACTGAAGTTTATATCTTTTGCCCATGAATAACTTTTAGAAATTGGTGATTGGTTTATCAAGCACTTGTTAGGCTTTACTTCTATGTTGGAGGATTTTAAGCATTGTAGTTTTAAGCTACTCAGAAAATTGATTTGACTTAAGGATCAATGAAACATGCTTCCCTCTACTTTTCAATGCTTATGGTGTCACACAAAACAACAAAATGTTGCACGTATTTTTGAGTGGAAAATATTATGCAACCAAAGCAGGAGTGGCAGAATATTTAACCACAGAATATTCTCCAAGAAGAGGCTAAATTATGAAGCGTATACATCTAAAATTGCATTAGTTTTCTCAAATTAGAGGAAGCTTGCTAATAGTTATGTTCATTAATTTTATCTCCTTTGGTTCATTAATTTTATGTTGTTGACCTCAAAAATGATACTATGCTTCCAGCCTGAAGGTTATCTCTTTCTTTGCAACTTTTTCTGTATCACAACTGGTCCAAATTAGGTTAAACTAAACTCATGCCATATAAGCAAAACTGAATAAATAAATTTTGTCTTTTTATTTATGAATCAAAAAGATTACCAATTAAAAAGAAGAAGGCGCTAAAAATTATTCTATGGGGAAATACTTTGCCCTCTTCTTAATGAGCCAAGACCAGGATTAAGATGTGTTCCGTTTGATAACAATTTCATTCAGTTGAAATGAGATCATGTGAATATCAAAGTATAATAATATGATCATGTTTTATGCACCAGGAGATAGGGTTAAGGCAGGTTAGACAAATCATCAGTCAAGAGTGTATTTTGCTGCAGATCAAGATCTTTTGGGCATAGAAAATCATATTCTTCATGTCCTTTTCAAGCCTATATCTGTCAGTGGAGAAAAATTTATATCTCCCCCATAAGACAATGACAGAAATAGGCTGTGGATATGTGTCTATGTCCAATCGGCAGTAATATGCATAGTAATATGTGGCACAGCTTATGTAATGAAGTTCCCAGCGTGCAGCCTGGAAAGGTATCCTCCAGTGTGTAGGGTGATTTATTTCCTCTGTCAAGAGGCAGGACAGCTAGGACTTGTCCTTACTACTCCACCTGCAAAAAATACTGTATCTTGAGAAGTGGTAATGGGTTCTGTGAGTCCTGTACAGGGACATTTTTTGAACCCTTCATCTAGCTGGGCTACTTCCCATCCCTTTTAATTCTTTGACTGGAACATTAAAGGGAATGTTTTTTTAAACAAAGCAATCTCTAGTGAAAAGGACTACCATATTGTACTATTGCCTTGAAATCAGTACTCAGAATGATGAATAAAAATGTTTTTGCTATGATAAAAGTATAAAGAAAATAAGACAGAACAGTTTTGTGTGTAATGTAACAACTTTCTCTGTAATAAGGGTAAAAGAAAAGCAAGATCTGTTTGCTTATTAAAATTATTCAGTGTATTCATTCTCTGTAGTCATTATTTCTAGTGCTAAAATGCCACTATTAACTGAATAGTTTTTCTTGACCATTTAAATTAGACTTCGATCTTGAATTTTAATTTCCTTAAAATCCTTTTTAAGGTACGGAAGTTCATTGGACATTAGCTCTTTTCAATCAAATCAAAATTTTTGCTTACTTAATAAGATGAAATTAAATATTTTATACCAAACAATTCTATTTTAAATTTATTATCTACAACTGTAATAATCATTCAATAATAAAATGTCTTCTCCCTTTTTTCGAAAGATTAGAAAATGGAAAAAACAAAATTGAACAAAAAAATCTATTGTTAATATTAGTACAAGTTATTCCTATCATTGAGGTTTTTGATATCAAGTGTTCTTACGAAAGCTTTCCTTAGGTGTTGCTCACAGACTTCGTCATTTAGAAAGCCATCATTATTTGTTTTTAGAAAATGTATCCTACATTCTGTATCTCTAGCACTTAAAAATGTTGCGCTTTGAAGTGTTAATAAAAATCTCATTTTGGGAACTTACAAGTGGAAATAATTCATGATTTGTTTCTAAATAAAAAACATTATCAATGATAAGAGGCTAATATGATGGAAAATAATTATTTTTTCAAAGAAAGAAAGAGAGGGATACAGGAATTATCTTAATGTTCACATAAAATATATTAGGTGACTATTTTAATTAAGAGGATTCTTTCTAAAGTATATTTTAGTGTTGTATAGTAGTAATTTGGACAAATCTGTTGAAGAAGCACATCATAGTTAAATTTTCATTCACACTGAATTGCGTTCCAGGGCTCCACCATTTAGCTCGTTGCATGCCTACAAGGAATTTGAGTGTCAGATTCCTTATTTGTAAAAGAAGAAAAATAATCCGTGGTCATTGCCATCCATAGGTTTTACAATGTTAAATCAGTTAGTTCTGAAAAATTTTGGGCCTAACACCTGGCCCCTAATGAGTAAGATAAGTGTACTACATTCAGTAAACATCTTTATGTCACTTCTCAATTTTGCCACACAACAATTGTAGAATTTTTGACTGGGTCACTAGTGTGCTTTGCTTTTTCTCTGATGTTCTTCAGTCATTTCAGACAAGATGTATCTTATTTTGCCTCCAACAATGACTGATTACTTATCATGCAGGAATTGGTGGGAGACTGTCAAAGACTAAATCTTCTTCTCCATTTGCACGTTAGGTAGAGTTATATACCTCAGGAAAAAATGGTCTTACTCTTAATCCATTCCTGTGGGTGTGAACCCAGTATAAGTAGGACCTTTTATTAAATGCAATTTTACTGAGATATATTCACATGCCTTACAATCATCCATAGTGTACAATCAGTTGTTCACAGTATCATCATACAGTTGTGCATTCATCCCCACAATCAATTTTTTGAACATTTTCATTACTATCAGAAATAAAAATGAAAATAAGAAAGAAAAGAATGTAAAAGAACAAAAGAATGCCCAAAACATCTCATACTCCCCCCTCCTATTATTCATTTCCTTCTTGTCACACTTTTTTCTACTCATCTGTCCATACACTGGATAAAGGGAGTGTGAGCCACAATGTTTTCACAATCACACAGTCACACCGTGTAAGCTATATAGTTATACAATCTTCTTCAAGAATCAAGGATACTGAATTGCAGTTCAACAATTTTAGGTATTTCCTTCTAGCTATTCTAATACACTAAAAATTAAGAAGGGATATCTATAGAATGCATAAGAATAACTTCCACTATGACCTCTCAACTCTATTTGAAATCTTTCAGACAATGAAATTTTATTTTGTTTCATTTCTCTTCCCCCTTTTTGTGAAGAAGGTTTTCTCAACCCTACAATGCTGGGTCCAGGCTCATTCCCAGGAGTCATGTCCCATATTTGAGGGAGATTTACACCCCTGGGAGTCCTGTCCCCCGTAGGGAGAAGGGTAGTGAGTTTGCCTGCAGTGTTGCCCTAGAGAGAGAGACCATATCTGAGCAATGATAAGTAGGTTTAGCCTCTCTTTGCAGTAACAAGCTTCATAAGGGCAAGCCCAGGATCGAGGACTTGGCCTTCTAAATTGGTAGTCCCCAATGCTTGTGTGAATATCAGTAATTCCACAGTTTAATATTTCCAATTTTTCACTAGTCCCTCAAGGGGACTTTGCAAATACATTTTTATTTTCTGCCTAAATTACTCTGGGATGTCTCAGGGCTTCATGCTAATCTGTACAAAACAAGCAGATCTCACCCCCTGTTCAAGGTTCCATGTAATTATGGTTTTTGAATAAACTGAACATACAGGTTAAATTATATAGCATGCTACAGAAAATATAGATTTCTCCACCAAATAAACATCTCTTCCTTTGGGCTCACATAGAAGTTGAAGTTTTAAAAAATGTCAATATCATGCTTTTCCCTTTAGTCTGCTTTACCTTAGTCCTAACCAAGTCCATTTTGTTTGTATCTTTAATTTAAGTCTGATCTCATTTTCAGCTTCTTTAAAATTTCCTGTATGGGGTAATGCTGATATTCATAGCTGCCAAACTCTGGCTCTGAATCTCAGGTGTCACACAGACACCTTAAGTTTCAGGGCTGACCAGGTTGTACACAAACAGCTCATCATCTCCATATTAGGTAGGGTTCTCTAGGGGAACAGAATCAACAAGAAATATCTAAATATAAGACTTCATAAAAGTGTCTCATGGATTCAAGGGTCCAAATTCCATAGGGCAGGCAGCAAACTGGCAACTCCAATGAAGGTGTTCGATGAAATTCTCAGGCAACAAACTAGCAACTCCAATGAGGGTGTTAGATGAACTCCTCAGGAAACACTTTGCTGGCTAGCCAAAGAAGAAGTGAAGGTCCTCTATCTGTCTCACTTAAAAAATCTTCAACTGATTGGATTAAATCCAGCTGATTGAATTCTCTCATTGTGGAAGACACACTCCTCATTGATGTAATCAGTCACAGCTGCAGCCAATTGACTGATGATTTAATAAACCATCTTCTGGTTTATTAGCCAGCCACAAATGTCCTTGCAGTAAAGGTTAGGCTGGTGATTGCTTGACCAGACACCTGGGCACCATCACCTGGCCAAGTTGACACATGAATCTAACCATCACAGTCCACCCCGTATCACCTTGGCAGTTATACACATCACCTTAAACCATACTTTACCCCTAAGTAGAGAACAATAACAGACATGTTTTGCCTAACAATACCCCACTGTCCTATGTACAACCAGAAATGCACTGACTCTCTCCAGAATACAGTGAAAGTCCTTGGGTGACATTAACTCTTAAAATTGATTTCATTTAACTTAAATCCTGCAAAATGAACAATACAGCTTATGTCATATAAGGGGATAAGATAGAGAAGAAAACAAAGATATTTGCTTTACAGACAAATACAAATATACTCATAACAAAACAAGGAAGAAATATTCATGCCATCATAGTCCTTGTTTCTACAACTGATCATGTGGTCATAGTTCATATTTATCACTACCATTGTCCACTACCCATTTCATGTTCCCTTTACCCTCAGCAAGCATTTCAGCTGGCCATGGTTCTTTGCCTAGTGGGGTGACCCAAACCTTCATTCCTGAAGTTTCTTGGCCATTGGTAGTCCTGCCTGGATTGAGTTGTTGCAGTTTTCTGTCGACTTTAACCACAGGGCATGGTAGTACTAAGAGATGCCCTAGGGAATCTCCTGTATTCCAGGAAAACTCTTCTTTACCTCCATTGTGTAGTTGCAGTGCTACTTCCTCTTGATAGAATCAATCACCCCAGTCAGTACAGTAATCCCCTTCCTTGCCTGTTGATTCAGAGGCATAAGAAGCCCCAAGTGGCCAGGTGGCAGTCTTAACTTCCAGTTCAATGAAATTATTGTTGTGTTTCCTCATGGAAACACTCATCCTTTTGGAACTGAGACTTATAGACCAGCAGAGCTTAAGATTGCAAGGACAGGAAGCAAAAATTTTCCTAGTGGATCACTAGGAGAGATAGTGAGTGTTGCCACTCCTGTTTCTATGCCTTGATTCCTGCAACTGTGGCTATGGGAGAAACAGCACCATAGAGGGGATGCTGATTCAGAGCATACACAGCCTTCTGGAGAACACTGCCCCAGCCTTGAAAGGTATTGCCACCTAGTTGACACCATTACTGAGTCTTCAAGAGGCTATTCCACCATTCTATCAACCCAGTTGCCTCTGGTGATGGAGAACATGGTAAGACCAAAGAATTCCATGAGAAGGTGCCCATTCCCTCACTTCATTTGCTGTGAAATGGGTTCCTTGGTCATAAGCATTGCTGTGTGGAATACCATGACAGTGGATAAGACATTCCATAAGTCCACAGATGGTTGTTTTGGCAGCAGCATTTCATGCAGGGAAGGCAAACCCATATCCAGAGTATGTGTCTATTCCAGTAAGAAAAAATCACTGCCCTTTCCATGATGGAAGTGGTCCAATGTAATCAATCTGCCACAGGTAGCAGGCTGATCACCTCTGGGAATGGAATGTGGGGGACTGAGTGTGGGTCTCTGCTGATGGAAGATTGGGCACTTAGCAGTGACTGTGGCTAGGTCAGCCTTGGTGAGTGGAAGTCCATGTTGCTGAGCCCATGCATAACCTCCATCCCTACCACCATGACCATTTTGTTCATGAGCCCACTGGGCAATGACAGGAGTGGCTGGGGAAAGAGACTGATTGGTATCCACCAAATGGGTCATCTTATCCACTAAATTATTAAAATCTTCTTCTGCTGAAGTCATCCTCTGATGAGCATTCACATAGGACACAAATATCTTCATGTATTTTTACCCACTCAGAAAGGTCTATCCACATACCTCTTCCTCAGACTTCTTTGTCACCAATTTTCCAATCATGTTCCTTCCAAGTTCCTGAACATCCAGCCAAACCATTAGCAACAGCCTATAAATCAGTATACAAATGTACCTCTGGCCGGTTCTCCTTCCTAGCAAAGTGAACAACCATGTGCACTGTTTGTTGTTCTGCCCACTGGGAGGATTTTTCCTCACCACTGTCCTTCATGGGCTGCAGTGCTGCAGCTGTCCACTTTCAGGTGGTGCCTGCATATCATGCAGAACCATCCATAAACTAGGTCTGGGTTTTCTCTTACTCAGTCAACTAATTGTAAGGAACTCCCCAAGACACTATAAATATGGGTTAGGAAAGAGAAGGTAATGTGGCAGGAGTTGGGGCTATGGGCATTTGGGCCACTTCCTCATGTAACTTACTTGTGCCTTCAGTATCTGCTCAAGCTCTATCTCTTATAGACCATTTCCATTTTATGATGGAGTGCTGCTGTGCACACTCAACTTTATGGCTTGGCATGTCAGACAACACCCAGCTTGTGAGAGGTAACTCAGGTCTATTGGTAATTTGGTGGCCCATGGTTAAGCATTCTGTCTCTTCTAAGGCCCAATAGCAGGCCAAAAAGCTGTTTCTCAAATGGAGAGTAGTTATCTGAAGAGGATGATAAGGCTTTACTCCAAAATCCTAAGGGCCTGCATTGTGATTCTCCTATAGGAGCCTGCCAAGGGCTCCAAACAGCATCTCTATTTGCCATTGACACTTCCAGCACCATTGGAACAGCTGGATCATATGGGCCAAGTGGCAGAGCAGCTTGCACAGCAGCCTAGACCTGTCACAGAGCCTCATCTTGTTCTGGTCACCACTTGAAACTAGAAGCTTTTCTGGTCACTTGGTATATGGGCTGGAGTAGCACGCCCAAATGAAAATTATGTTGTCTCCAAAATCCAAAGAGACAAACTAAGTGTTGTGCCTCTTTTTTGGTCACAGGAGGGGCTAGATGCAACAGCTTATCCTTCACCTTAGAAAGGATATCTCAACATGCCCCACACTACTGGACACCTAGAAATTTTACTGAGGTGGAAGGCCCCTGTATTTTTGTTGAATTTATCCCCCAGCCTCTGATATGCAAACATCTTACCAACAAATCTAGAGTAATTGCTACTTCTTGCTCAGTAGGTCCAATCAACATGATATCATCAATATAATGGGCCAGTGTGATGTCTTGTGGGAGGGAGAAGTGATCAAGATCCCTATAGATAATGTTATGACATAGGACTGGAGAGTTGTTATAAACCTGAGGTAGCACAGTGAGTGTATACTGCTGGCCTTGCTAGCTGACTACAAACTGCTTCTTGTGGTCCTCACTAGCAGCTATTGAGAAAAAAAACATTTGTCAGCTCAATAGCTGCATACCAGGTACCAGGGGATGTGTTGAATTGCTCAAGCAATGATACCGCATCTGGAACAGCAGCTGCAACTGGAGTCATCACCTGTGTAAGCTTATGATAATTCACTGTCATCCTCCAAGATACATCTGTTTTCTGCACAGGCCAAATAGGAGAGTTGAATGAGGATGTGGTGGGAATCACCACCCCTCATTCTTCAAGTCCTTAAGAGTCTCATTAATCTCTGTAATCACTCCAGGAATCTGGTATTGCTTCTGGTTTACTATTTTGCTAGGCAAGGGAAGTTCTAGTGGCTTCCACTTGGCCTATCCCACCATAATAGCCCTCACTCCACAAGTGAGTCAGGGAACCAATGTGAGGATTCTGTCAGTTGCTGAGTATGTCTATTCCAATTATGCATTCTGGAACTGGGGGAAATAACCACAGAATGGGTCCAGAGACCCACTGGACCCACTGTAAGATGGACCTGAGCTAAAACTCCATCAATCACCTGACCTCCATAAGCCCTAACTCTGACTGGTATACCAGAGTGACATTTTGGGTCTTCTGGAATTAACATCATTTCTGAACCAATGTCTAATAACCCCCCCAAATATCTGATCATTTTCTTTTCCCCAATGCACAGCTTCCCTGATAAAAGGCCATAGGACCCCCTGGGGAAGGCTGGGAGGAAGATTAACAGTATAAATTTTGGGCAGTGTAACAGGGTCCTTCCCCAAAGGTGCCTGGTCTTCTTTCATTTAAGGGGCTCTGCATCTGTAAACTGTCTCGAGTCTGGGAATTGATTAAGGAGCCATGACTCTGTTTTTGTAATTCAAGGTAGACTTTTGTTCACTTGACCTAGAATTCTTCTGCTTAAACAGCTCAAACAAGAATTTAGTAGACTGACCATTTATTTTACTGCTAGGTACTCCATGATCTATTAGCCAACAACATAAGACTTTGAGAGTCAGATTATTTTGACTGCTGCTTTGAGCCTGTTTTCCATTATGGAAGCCATGCCCACTTTGTCTTTGATGATTAACCACTGCCATATGGCTTCTGGTGACATGGAATCTGATTATCCCCTTTATGTTTAAGGATTCCAGCTCAGTGACAGCAGTTTCCACAGTAATATCTGATCTATAAATAAGGGCTGCTACAGAGCTCTTCAGGGATGATGGAGCTCATCTCACAAATTTATTCCTCATAGTCCTGGTAAAAGGTGTGTCCTCTGGACATTCCAGTGTTGTGTGAGCAGGTCTTCCATGATAAATCCACTCTAACTTTCCAATGTCTCTCAGCCTTTGAATCCCTTCCTCTATATTTTACCAGGGCAGTTATGGCATTTCAACCTCAGGTAATGTCAACCACCTTTTGATCCACATTTCAGTCAACCACCCAAACTGTTAACCCCCTTTCTAATACCCCAAGCTACAACATTGAATGTAGTATCTCTGCTTAGTGGTCCCATATCAATAAATTCAGCCTGATAAAACTTTATATACTTTCCACCATTATCCCATGCCCTTAATATCCATTCCCACACATATTCCCCTGATTTCTGTCTGTATAAATTGGAAAACTCAAACAGTTCTTTTGAAGTATAGTGTACTTCCTCATAAGTCACATTTTGTACCTCACCCTTAGGGGCCTGTTGGGACTTTAGTCTAGTTATAGGTCTTGAAGCAAAGACTGGTGGTGGGGGTGGGTCATGAAAAGAATTAGAAGTATCCCTTGAGCCATTTACCTCAAGATATTCTGTGGCAGTTTCATCTCATGAAATAAGATTAATCTCTCCAGACAGAGGAGTGAGGGCTGCTTCTTGAGGGGAGGTGATTACAGGTTTAGCAGGCACTGAAGTGTTAGTCTCTTTAGGTGGAGGTTGGATAGCAGGCTCCTCAGGGCAAACTGGAGGTGGAGAAGCTATTTCCTCAAAGTAGGCTGGAGGTTTGGTAGCTGTCTCCTCATGGCAGACTAGAGGTGGGGGGCTGTTTCCTCAGGACAGACCACTACACGTATATCTTAAAAAGACTCAGCAGAATCCAGGTTTCCAATGTCCTCACTGTCATTATTATCAATCCATATGTCTCCATCCCAAGTTTCAGGATCCCATTCTTTTCCAATCAATGCCTTTACTTTAACAGCAGACACCCTGCAAGGTTGAGATTTTAGTTTACTTTGTAAATCTGCTACTTGCACAATGAGACTTTGGGTCTGGTTTTCAGAAATCTCAAGTCTGCAGCCATGGGAAATAAGATCTTCTTTCAAGGCACACTTAGAAACCTTTATTTCTGTCATACAGCACTTAAGTTTAAAATGTGAAGCCTTTAGCTCATCCTTTTCTCTTATAACTTTAACCAGAGTATATAAGAGCAACCAGCCAAAATCATTATACCTCTTAACTTTGCAAAGCTCTGCTAAGGTGTCAAAAACACTATCACCCAGATCCTTGCTTCATACAAGAGTATGATTAGGAGAATTAAATGGTGATATTTTGCGTATCTCCACTGCCAATTCATGCCATGGGCTGTCAGTGCCATCTTGATTATTGGAAATGTAGTCATTAATGCCTTTGAATCTAATCAGAGTAGAAAACCAATTTAAAAAGCCCATTTTAAGATTACTTTTCTCAAGAACCACTCCTGGTACCATGTTGCATTAGTTTGGGTTCTCTAGGGAAACAGAATCAACAAGAGATATCTAAATATAAGATTTTATAAAAGTGTCTCACACAACTGTGGGGATTCATAAGTCCAAATTCCATAGGGCAGGCAGCAAACTGGCAACTTCAATGAAGTTGTTCAATGAACTTCTCAGGAAATGCTTCTCAGACTAGCTGAAGAAGAAATGAAGGTCCTCTATATGTCTCACTTAAAAGTCTTCAACTGATTGGATTAAACCCAGCTGATTGAATTTTCTCATTGTGGAAGATGCACTCTTCATTGACATAATCAGTCACAGCTGCAGCCAATTGACTGAGGATTTAATAACCCAGCCTTCTGGTTTATTAACCAGCCACAAATGTCCTTGCAGTAATAGTTAGGCCAGTGCTTGCTTGACCAGACACCTGGGCACCATCACCTAGTCAAGTTGACACATGAACCTTACCATCACAATCTCAGAATCTAGAAAGAGCCATCACAACTCATGAATAGATGTGACTGCTATAAGAGCTCACAATCTAGGAATGAGATCCTACAATCTACAATTAGGAACCTTTACCATAAGGCTTCCCCTGATAACCTATGCTCTTAGATTCAATTCCCAGTTTGCACGTTATTGTTAGTCCATATTAGTGAGGATTTGTAATGTTTGTCTTTTTGATTCTGGCTTATTTCACTTAACATACCATCCTCCTGTTCCATTCACCTAGTTGCATGCCTCACAATTACCTCACAACTTCATTTCTTCTTGTCATTGCTCAATATTTCATTGAATGTATACACCACTGTTCACCATTCCTTTATCAGTCAATGTACCCTTAAGTCACCTCCATCCATTTCAAAAATCATGAATACTGCTAGCATTAACACCAGTGTCCAATATCAATTAATGTCCCTGCTCTCAGTTCTTCCAATGGGGTTGCAGGACCATATGGCAACTCCATAGTTAGCTTCCTGTGAAACCACACCACATTGCCCTCTAAATGGACTACACCATTCTACTTCCCTACCAACAGTGAATAGGTGCATTCCTCTCTCCATATTTTCTCCCAGCACTTGTATCCCTCTTTTTATTTTTTTAACACTTTTAGTCCACACCATAAAATCTATTCTAAGTAAACAATCAATGATTCTCAGTATAGTCACATAGCTATGCATTCACCTTCACAACCCATATGAGGGCATTTCCATTTCTTCCACAAAGAAAGAGGAAAAGGAGAAAAAATGATGAATAAAAATATAAAAGATTGAAGAAAAATAAAAATAAAGTAAAACACAATGAAAAGGTCAGACAACATCACCACCAAGAATCCCCCTCTTGCAGACATTTAGCTTTGGTATATTGCCTTTGTTACAATTAATGGAAACATCTTACAATGTTACCATTAACTATAGTCAGTAGTTTGCATTGATTGTATTTTTTCCCTTGTACCACCCAACTTTCAACACCTTGCAATGTTGACATTCATTTGGTCTCCCTATTTTAAAAACATTCTTATATTTGTACATTATTCACCATTGTTGACCACTCTAGGCTTCACCAAATTATACAGTCTCAGTCTTTTTCTTCTATCTTTCCTTCTGGTATCATACATGCCCCTAGGCTTCCTCTTTCAACTGTACTCACACTCATTTTTGTTCAGAGTACTTAAAATACTGTGCTACCATCACACAGTATTATGCCATCCATTTCTGGACATATACAATCAATTCTATTTACCCTTACATACTCCTTCCACATCAAATGCCCAATTTCTAACCTCTTTTTATCTCCTGATAACTTTAACTGTCAAAGTTCACTCACAATGTTAGTTCATATGAGTGAGACCATAGAGTATCCATACTTTTGTTTCTGGCTAATTTCATTCAATGTACTGTCTACTGTCTACAATTTTGACTTTTGGAAATTGTATGTCATAACTTTATTTACTTTATTTTATTTTATTTTGTTTTGTTTTGCTTTGTTTCCTTCTCTCTCTTTTTACTCTCACTGATACTCTTCATTTCTACTCTCTTCTCTGAACTTCTCTCTCCTGTTTTTCCTATCTGCCTGTAGTGCTCCCTTTACTATTTCTCATAGAGTAGATCTCTTGTTCACAAACTCTCTCAGTGTCTGTTTTTCTGAAAATATTTTAAACTCACCCTCATTTTTGAATGACAATTTTGCTGCATATAGAATACTTGGTTGTCAGTTTTTCTCTTTCAGTATCTTAAATATACCATGCCTCTGCCTTCTCAGCTCCATGGTTTCTACTGAGAAATCTGCACATAGACTTATCAAGCTTCCTTTGTATGTGAAGAGTCACTTTTCTCTCGCTACTTTCAGAATTCTCTCTTTATCTTTGACTTTTGATAATCTGACTATTAGATGTCTTGAAGTAGGTGTATTCAGATCTATTCTGTTTGGACTATACTGTGCTTCTTGGATCTGCAATGTTATGTCTTTTGTAAGAGATTGGATGTTTTCAGTGATTATTTCCTCCATTATTGTTTCTGCCCCTTTTCGCTTCTCTTCTACTAGGGCACCCATGGCACACATATTCATGTGCTTCATGTTGTCATTCAATTCCCTGAGTTCCTGCTCATAGTTTTCCATTCTTTTCCTTATCTGTTTGTTTTTGTGTATGATTTCAGATTTTCTGTCCTCTAGTTCCTGAATCCTTTCTTCTGCCTCTTCATATCTGCTGTTGTATATCTCCAGTGTGTTTTTCACCTCTCCTGTTGTGCCTCTCATTCCCTTAAGTTTTCAAATTATTTTTTCAAACTTTTAAGTTCTTCCTTATTTTTGCCCAATGTCTTCTTTATGTCCTTCATCTCTTTTGCCATATCTGAATACATCTGATTTGTATTTTTATCTTCTGGGAGAAAGGCCCTCTATATCCCTTAAGTATTATTTGTGGAGATGTACTTACAAACATCCTAAATTCTTTTGTCTTTATCTTAGTGTTTAGAGGAAAAATAACCTGAAGGTTGTATTTTTAAAATTTTAATGAAAAATACAAAAATTCCAAGTATTGCTTCAAGTAAACATTTATTGACCATTTTTTTTAATTAAAAAACATATGGTTATATTTGAATTTACATGTAATAGACTTCTAGTCTCCTAACTGAAATGTGAGATATCATTTTATAAAGTTATTCAAAATCAAGATTTTTTCTAACATAATTAAGCTAAAGTAAACTAAATATCATGAATCACTTATTAAGTGAGAAAGGTTGAATTTTGCCTTTACATGTAAAATTATCAAAGTATTTATATCCATTTTATAATACAATATTTTCTAATATGACAATACAAAATAAAAATATCTTATTAAAAAGACTTCTTTGTGACATTCCATATACTCGTCAAATGACAAAGGGATTTCAAAAACATTTAAAAGTCTCTTCAGAATTATATATTTCTGTGAAAGGAATTCAAATCTAAATAGCTAAAAACTTAGAAATCACCCATGAAGTTGAGTTTAGAATTGGAGGATGCATTTGAATTCTATGCACCAGTATTCTGTTGACTTCTGCTCCAACGGCTACAGTGTTTGTAGTCTTCAAACTATGGAAGTTTCTCAGATTATGAAAAGAGAAGTCATAATTGTATGTTCTGCAAATCTCTGTTACAATTTTGAATAATGCACAATGAAGCCATATTGCATACCAGATGCAGTCAAATTTGCAGATGATTCACTCCCGGGAGTGTTTTGAGAAAATTAACACCTCAGTGGAATCTGAATATATACATATACCCATACATTCCAAAAAGTCAGCCAAACTGGCCATTTGCAGCTGCCCATCACATTTAAGCTGCTTAGATTCTTGGTAAGGTGTAGAGGCAAGGATGTAACAAGGATACAACTAATTGGTAAAGAATGGCTTTGCCAAGCTACTGAAAGACCACTCTTGAGTGACTTTCAATATTATTTTAATAATGAGTTCTGAGCATCTAAATAACAAAGAGTAATTTTAGAAAATGCTAAATAGTTTCTTTTCCTATTGGGCTTCTCAAGCCCAGTAGGAATTGCTGTACTGGCTGGGGTGATTAATCCTGACTATCAAGGAGAAAGAGAACTGCAACTACACAATAGAGGTAAAGATGAGTTTGTCTGGAATACAGGACATTCCCGATGGCATCTGTTAGTACAGCCATGCCCTGTGATAAAAGTCAATGGAAAACTGCAACAATCCAACCCAGGTAGGACTACCAATGGCCCAGAAACTTCAGGAATGTAGACTTGGGTCACCACACCAGGCAAGGAAGCATGGCCTGCTGAGGTTTTTGCTGAGAGTAAAGGGAACATGGAATGGGTAGTAGAAGGTAATGATAAATACAAACTATGGCCATGTGACCAGTTACAGAAGTGAGAACTGTAATGGTATGAATATTACTTCCTTGTTTTGTTATGAGTATGTATGTATATGTACATAAAGCAAATATCTTTGTTTTCTTCATCTTATCCTTTATCATATGACATAAGTTGTATTAGTTCATGCTATATTTGTTATAGGATATCAAGTTTAAGACTGAATGTTACCCAAGGACTTGTACCCTATTCTGGAGAGATTTAGTGTCTTTCCGGTTGTATGCAGGACAGGTGACTATTGTTAGGTGAAAAATATGTCTGTTATCATTTTTTACTTAGAGATTAAGTATGGTTTAAGATGATGGGTATAGCTGCCAAAGTTGACAAGGGGAGGACTCTGATGGTTAGGTTCATGTGTCAACTTGGCCAGATAATGGCACCCAGTTGTTTGGTCAAGAAAGCACTGACCTAATTGTTACTGTAAAGACATTTTGTGGACTTTAAATCATCAGTAAGTTGATTGCATCTATGGCTGATTACACCTATAATAAACTAAGGAGATTGTGTTCAGCAATGAGAGATGCCTTATCCAAGCAGTTGAAGGCTTTAAAAGGAGAAGTGATGATTTCAGCAGTCAGAAGAGAGAATTTCCATCTCTACCTCAGCCCACCAACTTTTCCTGAGTAATTCATTGAAAGTTTCATCGGAGTTCCCAGTTTGCAGCCTGCCTACACAATCTGGACCCAAGCATCCCCACAGTTGTATGAGACTATTTTATAAAATCTCATAATATTTGCAGGTATCTCCTGGCAGTTTTGTTTCCCTAGAGAACACTGACTAATGCAATATACATGCACCTATACATTCCAAAAAGTCAGCAAAAATGGCCATTTGCAGCTGCCCACCACATCTAAGCTGCTTAGATTTTTGGTAAGGCATAGAGGCAAGGATGCAACAAGGATACAGCTAATTGACATGGAATGGCTATGCCAAGTTACAGGAAGGCCACTACTGAGTGACCTTTAACGTTGTTTTAATTATGACTCTGAGCATCGAAATAATGTAGTCATTTTAGAACATGCCTAATAATTTCTCTTCCTATTATAAATCCAACATATTCTTTAACTCAGCCTAGTGCTACATTGTCTTAAACTTTTCCAGAAAACACACATCCTTGGGGACCTGTGCCTTGCTGTTAGCCTTAATCCCTGTTAAATCCAATATTATTTCTTTATCCCTGCTGCCTGTGCCGTTCATTAGAAAAGGACGGCATTTTCACTTATAGCTTAAGGAAACCATAGTTTCTGCATATCAAAAGTGGTTTGCTTATTATGTTACCAAAACAGGAAACAGCAGAAGTAAAACTGCAGGCAGAAAGAGAGTCCTTGGGGCAGTTATATAACAATACACTGCTCAATTGGTTGAATATGGTAATGAAGCAAGGGATAAATACTGGGTACATTACTTTCAAGGCATATGTTGACCTTCTATTTTTCCCCTTTAGTTTTTACACAATATAAATATTTTGGTGGGAAATTTCAATATGTTTTCATTTGGAATCCAAGTAGTGATATTAATCTGCTATATTTATGTATTTTAGCCTATGTCTAAGGAGTGTAGCCCTGACAGAAACCAAACCAATCCAAACTACCACACAAACAACCACTCTATCAAGCTTACCTGATATTTCAGAAGACTTCTAAAATGGTAGGGGGTGATCAGTAGTCACCAAACAAAACAAAGCATGCAAACAAAAATTAAAGCAACTAAAGAATTAAAAACATTCATGAATCACAATCTAAATTATGTTTGCCGGCTTCTATTTTTCAATGTGAGGTCTCTTGTACCTAAATGACAGACCACCCTCTTCACTAACAGCATGTGTTTTAATGGGAGAATTTCTATTTGCTTACAGCCTAAATTTAATACAGCCTTATCACCGAAGCAAGGTAATACCAGCCCAGCATGCATGTGATTTAAACACACAGACTTGCATTAAAAGAACATTTAATATCCTCTTATTTGCCCTGAAGCAAAAGAGAGTCCCTAAATCCATTCTTTTGTGCATCTTTTGGCTCAGAATAATAGAAAATTAAGATGATTCCTTTGATTGTGGACTTCAGTATTGGGGAGCTAGGGGAGGAATGCAATTTATTGACCCCTTTCTCTTCCTTGGCTCTTATACAAGGAGAGCCCAAAAGCAAAATCTGTGGAAAATAGCTCAGTGTTCATCCGTTAGCATTTTACCACTCAGGTACTACTAATACAAATTCAAAAAATGCTAATAAAGTCTGAAATTTCCCAGTAGGGGAGTAATGGAACACTTTTAAAAAAAGGCACTTTCACTTAATGACTAAGGCATTTTTTGCTAACAGCAATTTTGGCTTCTTATCCCAGGTGGAAAAAAATGCATTAAACAGGAGATTAAAATGTCCTTTCAACTGCTTGGTAATGCCAGCTGCTGCTGCAGGCTAAGGCATCCATGAAGTGGCATTTAGTTGATGGTGGTTCTGTTCCAGGGACAGAGCAAGTATGAAAATCCCACTGGATGGGGGTCTCTTTAAATATCCTGTATATGCACAAATAGCAAGTGTAAGAGCTGGGATAGGATGGTAAACTGTACAATCTGTTCATTGCATTTTGGTTGCTAATTAAGAGGTGACATACAGTATGAATGCACAGAACCTGTTGAAATTCTGTCAGGCTCTGTCTTTGCTTTCACATGTTTGAATGCTATTTAATAAGGCATCTTAATTGAAAGTGGAGAATTATATAAAAGTAGAGGACAAATATGTTGGATTCGGATCCTGCGACGTGTGTTCATGATTTCTAACCCCTCACTGCTTCTTTAAGACAGCTACTCTACTTCATAAGCACATTATGCAAATTCCATGATTTTCTTCTTGCTGTGGGGGATAGGACTGGAGTGGAAAGTTGGAAACAGAACTTGCAAACACAAATGTGAACTTAACACAGTGACTCTGACATAAAGGAAAAATGGTTTTTCTTGCCAAGAAATACCATTTTTATGAGGAGTGTTTAAGGAGAGAAGATGGAAAAAAAGGGGGGAGCACTATTACTCTTAATGTATTGTGTATATTTTTATAGCTAAATGCATATTTTCTCTCAGCTTCTCCTGCCTGTATAAATCCAGATTAATAAATTTCTCATATTCTGCAAGCTGGATTCATGGAGTCAAGAATATGAAAGAAAAAGACACAGTAAGAATTGAAAGCCATCTGACCCTGAGAAACTAGTAATGCTAGAAGCAGAAATGCGCTGAAGTTTAGAATAAGGATGATTCCCTGGAATTGAGAATTCTGTCTCTGCAGACTTTGTTTCTTCATTTGTATAAAGGGATTAATGATTTAAAACATATAAAGCACTTTGAATTTGCTTGGTGCATAGCAAGTGCTCAAAATGACTTGCTTTATCTATTGTGGTAGCTATTATTTAGTTCTTGAAAATGCCAACTAAATTAGGAGATCTGATGATAGTAGGTTTTCTCCATGAAATTCTCAATACCCATGTTTTTTCTTGCACTTAAATTAGTGGAATTTGTTTTACTTATGTTATCTAAGTACTCCTCTTCTACCCCTCCAAATGGCAGGTTAAAAACTGGCATTATTTAAAAAACTGTATATACACCCACTTTAATAATCACTTGGTGTTAGCCTAAAAGGATATGTTTTGAGTTAGAGTTCCTTCCAATTCCTGTCTGAACTATTCTCATCTTTCAGTCTCCCGGTTTATTCTGGGTTATTCACAGAGTTAGATGTCCAGATTCATTGATAAACCCCCTAAAATTTCAGCAATATCTGAGCCAAAAGACATACATACTACTTAGCTGGAGCATTGAGTTAATATCAAATGTTTGCCCTTGTTTAAAATGCATAGACCTACAGTAGTCACAATTTGTTTGCTGAAACTCTGAGTTAGCAATGGGGCATCCAACATAAATATCCATTAATTCATAAATAACTGAGGGGTAACTTGAGTAAATGATTTCAGCAAATGTCTTATTCACATTTTTTTTAAATCACCACAGTCCTAATTGGTAGTCTCTTCAGCATAAGTTGTCCAGAATTTAGACAACAGAAAAACAATATTGATTTTTTGTAACTGTTTAGATGAGATAAGAGACAGGGGAGTGGGAAGAAGGGAAAGTAGTGTTGTCTTCCATGATTTGATCCCATCTCTGAGTCCAGGATCCAGACACCTTTATATTAAGATACCCTATTTTTAAAAATATATGCATCAGATTGTCAGAAATTTTGTTACAATGATTCTCCATAGCTTTGCCACTGTCTTTTGTCAATTCTGGTCATAAAAATTTCAAGAACTACTATTTCTAGGGCTTTGAAATGTGGGGAAGTACAGCCCCTGGGCTGCAGTCAGGATGAGCTGAGACGATCCCCTAGGCAGCTTTGAAATTCCCTGGCTTCCTAACAAAGCAATGGACTAGTTATACAAAAGTTCTATGCTTAGATGCTCTGAAATTCCTTCACATGATTAGTAGAATGAAAATATCATTAGAGATCTCGGACTTCTAATTACTAAGAAAATAAAAATCATACTAATGTTTTCAATTACTTACCATCAGAATTTAGTTGTTTTTGGTAAATGCCAGTTAAAAACATAGCAATTACATGTTCTTACAGATTTCTCAGCAACTCTATTTCTAAAGTTTGGTATGACTTGCCCTCTGATTTTATAACCAAAATAATCTCTTCACCCTATAATTTCTTGCTATGTAAATACCTGTCAATAGATGACTGACTTTGGCCATTCCCATTTAATTAAAAGGTCAACACTGACATATAAATACTTTTTTTAAATAATAATATTTGTGCCTATAACCACACAGGTAGCTAAGCATCCAAGACAAATTTATTTTTGCTGTGCACACTGAGATACACAACATGAATTTGATGTCATGGCAGTAACATCAAATTCTCATGTGGCAATTACAAATGGGGGTAGGGACACTGTAGATAATAAATGCATGTAGAAATGTTGCGTGTAAAAATGTAAATATTTATGAATTTATCATATTATTATTGCATATATTAGGTAACAATGAGGAGTGGGAAAAAAATCATTCCAGAGGTTTTCTATTCAGTTACCCGAATTGCATATCTATTTGTTTGCATATTCCTTCTCCTTTGAGCCCAGCAGAAAAAAAAGGAAGAAGAGATGGGTTGGGCTCACAAAATGTATTCCTCTGTTCCAAGGAGAATCTGTGGGGATAGAAGGGTGAAATGGAGCAGAAAGACAGAGGAGGTCAGATGGGTTATGTGACAGGAGTAAAGAGCAGGCTAATTGAATTTGCAAATGATATGAAATTGGGAGTTGTCAGGAACAGAGGGGAAGACAGACTCTCTGAATGTTAGTAAATGACTTAAGAAGTTTGAGTAAGTTGACATTCTGGAACTCTGAACATTTATATTTTGCCTGCTTTGACTTTTGCTTTGTTCTCTTCTATAGAATTTATTATTTGCTGTCCTTGAAAATATCCAATAATCATTCCATTGTCTATTCAACAAATATGCACCCAAAGTGTCCCAGTCTTTTCTCACCCCAAGGAAGGGCAGAGATTAAAATAAATATAGTCACTATTTTTATAGCTTTCCTGGCTTAAAGACACACTTGCCCTGGAATGTTCCAGTTAAGCATAGGGCACATGGCAACTTGACTCATTTTGATTGTTGCCTGGCTCTTCATTTGAAACATTTACAAAAGCCAAGTTAGGATTTAATCTGAAGGAGAATATCAAGAAACAGTCTTATAGAGAAAAAACACCCTTTAAATGAGCTACATAAAAGAGATGAAAAGTACTACAGCTTTTGGTGAATTGGTAGATGGAAACCGCCTCATCCCTGTTGCCGTTACTTAAGATGTAGGAATGCACTTTACACCTCAAAGGGTTTGGCCTCCTTTGCCAGGTATGGAATGTCTCATTCTCGCTTTAATCAAATCTGGCTTCATTTTTGAGTGATGCAAGGTGCCAGTCTGTCAGTCCTGGAAGGAGAACCCACTTTCTGGAAATGGGTACTGAATGAAAGGTGGCAGGAGCCAGGTTCTCCACTCTCACCCTCATTAACCTTCTCTTGCTTCACCTCTTCTCCACACAGTTCTTATAACTCTGAAGAAGAAAAAAAAGTGCTCTGGGAATGAATATAGACCTCTTAATATAATACAAAGAAATGTAGGTCATGAAAATTTCAAGCCTGAAAGAAATAGTTAATGCTCATTTATGCAATGACCTATGTTGTTTAATTTATTTATAACTTCTAAATGCTATAACATTCTTTTCAAACTTATCTCCTGACAGTTTTCTTACAGTGCCCCAGGGAAAATTTTAAACTCGAAAGTTCCAACATTTCAGATTTATCAAAGTGAAAGAATTTCTCAGATTCTCTTTTCACTGAGTTTCATGGATTTTTACATTGGAGAGTTAATATAACTACAAAAAAAAAATCTTTCCCTGAAAAACTAAATCACCTCTAGGCTGAAACCATATTTGGAGAGCTTCTGCTCCAAAGCAATTTTGAGGCTATTTACATAAGAGGGGGAAACAGGAATTTATAACTGAAATTATTTAAATGACAAAATTTGCTAAACTGTATGCTATGATAATGTCTGATGAACACACAAGTTTTCTGAGGGAAATCAAATAAAATCTTAGCTGGTTAAACCGCTACCTAGTTTATAGTGGAAAAAAAAATGACTTGTTTTAAACAGTTACTTTGGAAGTGTTCAGCAGACTGTAAACTCTCAATCATTTTTCTAAAGAAGGATGTTTATTCTTAATAACAGTAACTGAGAAAATTGATTAAGAGGAACAAATCATTTCACAACTAACTTGCCACTATTGTAACATTCAGAGTCAAAATAGAAAATATTGTGGCAAGTTCATGCCCCAGTATTACTAAAAATTACTCTTTACATACTGAATTACCTATATATCTGTGGGTTTAACATGGGACTTTAATTAATCCATGCATGCTTAAAGCTACAAATTATTTCAAGTTCAACAGCAGACCTGAGTACCTTGAAACCTGGAAACTTAGTCAGTGCACTGAATGAGATTAACACTCAAAGTTTAGCAAATCATGCTGTCATACTTTCACATGCACCCATATATATGGGGGTCTAAATTACCACCCGCTGATTATCATTTAATTAAACAAGAAAAGTGCAGGTAAATTGCTCCTGTCACTGAAAAGGCTGTGGACACATTCAAGGACTGTCACTCAGCTGAAGTAGTCCCAGAGTGATTAGGTAGCTGCAGGTTATACAGAATATAGCATTTCCTTCAAAAACAAAACAAAGCCAGACTGCTTTTTTTAGGGGGAGGGAGGAGGATATTTTTTATTTGTTGTACATCTTTCTGCGTGTGTAATTGTGAGATTTGATTATTTTGAGACAATAGCTTGGTGTGTAAATTACACTGTCCAGCAATTTTAGCCCACCTACATTCTATGGCATTTATTATCATTTTTTTTTACATTGTTCATATTCTCATTTCAGACATTTTTAAAAAAAGTAACTTGAAGTATGGGCTAGCTTTCTAATGATGAAGAATGCACTTTTGCATTAAAATGTTGGTGCATGCCATTCCTTCATCCTGCTCTCCCACCTCACCTTCTCTGCCCTGCTGTCCCACAAAGAGGCTTTGCCTTCAGAACTCAGCTGAACCTCCTTGCATTCTGCCCTGGGTCTTGGGAAAATGCAGTTGCTGCTCTGAGCTCTACACTTTAGAGATCACCTCTGTGGCCACCTTCCATGGTGGACAGAGTCCATGCTGCAGTCTCAGGGGATGGGTCCAGGTGGAGCCTGTAACCACCCAACTAGAGATGACAGTCCAGGCACTTGGGACCTCAGAATTTCTTGCCCAGATAGGCATGAGATCATTCCTAAGGGCTATGATGGATGATACCCAGGATCCTTCTGAGTGCACCAATGTGCTTTCCCCAAGGGAAGAAGGACGTAGAGGATGTGTCAACTGAGCATGAACATAGTGGTCTGGGGCTGGAAAGAGAAGTGGTATGTTGCTTCCCAGCAACCTCCATTTAAACTCAAGCTTGGCTCAAAAAAGGGGAGCAGGGAAGAGGGCTGGTGTCATTTACCCAAGAAAGTCTTTCCAAATTCTCTGATAAGTCAAATTGTTATAGGCTTTCAGATCCTATGTGGTATCACTGAGCAGTTGCTATTTCACACTTGTTTGTGTGACTATCTAATTAATGTTGACCTTGCCACTAGTCTATGACCTCCATTAGGCCAGAAAATAAGTTTGGTTACGTTGGTCTTTGTATCTCCCTACTAAATACATTAACAGTCATCATAGATGTCTAATCAATATATTTTGAATGAATGAATGAATGAGTGAGAACTTTCTCACTTTATAACATTCTTTTGAAAACTGAAAGACTATGACTCCACACTACATGAATACATGAGGTTTGAGTTGTGTGTAGCACACTTAGAAAAAAGTGTGTTAGCTAAGATTTGTCCAGCCTGATAATCAATTTGAATAAACATTATCTGATTAGCATCTGCATACTATTGGTTATTTATTACACATAGTTATTTTGATTTGAAAAACCATTTTTCTCTGCTTTATTGATATATTGATACATTTAGTTGAAAAATTCAGGAGAATTATTTGGCTTTAGGCACAAATGGATTCAGGAAATCAAATATCATCAGTAATCTGCATCTTTCCATCTCTAGAGATTATGTTGGCTTTGTTCTCAGGCAGACTCTTTCCCCAAAGGTTGCCCCCAAATTTCCAGAACTGAATATCATAGGCCAGGCCTGGGTCACATTTATACCCATGAATTATCTATATAGGTCAGGTCACCATAACACAGGAATTGAAAATGAGAAAAAATTAGTTTGTCTTTACTCTAATAAAGGATACTGAGCAGGTAACACCACAAACGTCCACCAAGTACAACTATCAACAGACTACAAAACAGAGATTTTTGATTTAAGGTGACTTGATTTTATAACTTGCAATCAATTGCTACTGTGTTATCAATTTCCGGCACAGAGAAGAGGAGCAGTGTTCAATTTTGCCTTCCAAGCCCACTTCCTGAAGAACTTTGCTCAACTCCCAGGCTCTCCATTCAGGGTGGGCCTTCCTCAGTTTCTCTGGGAGATGAGGTGGGGTAGGAGGGAAGTAGACTCATCGCCCCAAGTCATAGTCCAGTCATACTCTACAGGACTCCTTGGGCTCCTGGCCAAAAAACCAGAGAGGTAAGGAAAGGAGCAGATCCAAGCTGAGAAAAGCAGGAAGAAAAGAGTAGGGAAAGAGGAAAGTGAGCATTGTATTATGACACAGAGTCTACGGAACATAATGCAAAGAAGAAATTTTGCTTATGAGCCCAACAAACCATTTCAACTAGTTATTCCTAAAAAGAAGAATCTGCTTAATGTTATGGGAAAACACAGCATCATTTGAATAATTGTGTAACTGCTTAGAAGACTACTCTGTAAAATTAAACTAGTTTTTGGTATGTTTGTTTGGAATAGAGAAGTAGTTAAGAGGACAGACCTTGGAGTCCATTTCTCTGAGTTCAAGTTCTAGCTTTGCCACATACTAGCCTTGTGACCCTTATTTAATCTTATTTAATGTCTCTGTCCTTCAAAATCCACATCTGTCAAATAAGGATAGTATCCACCTAGTAGAGTTGCTATAAGCAGTAATTGGGCTAATACAACTAAAGATTTTAAACTACATACTAGCACGTAGTAGTCATTAAAGAGTTGGCATAGCTAATAGAATGCCTTTGTAAACAGAATATATTTATTAGGTACTAAATTATTAAAATGGATCTCAATATTTTTAAACACATGTCATAGTCAATCCATAAAACCTTTGAATATGACTAATAATAACAAGGAAAAAAAACCCAGCAAGTGATACTCAAGTGATAACTGCACTCAGTATTATGGGGTCTTATAAGCTAAATGCAGAATATACCCTGAAATGGGGAAGTTGATTTGTGCATTTAGGATACAGACCAGCTCTGCTTGTATAGGTGCTCAACTACCATTCAGTCCAAGCTTTGAAATTCTTGGACACTGTGAAAGAGCATTGTGGTAAAGGATCAAAGGATGATAATATCAGTGCCAATAAGGATCGGTTTACAGATTTTAAAGACTGGTATAACTCATGTAACAATTAGTGTGTAGAAGGCAGTCACAAGTACTGAAGAGATGGCAGCTAAAAGAGTGCTTTTCTGTTTGGAAGTCATCAACATGACCAAGAATATCCATTCATTCTAATACTCATTAGTTTACCACTTATGCATTTATTAATTAATCCATTCAATACATGGTCATTGAATACTTAAAATAATGTACCAGTGCTGAGAATAAAGAGTTCTAAAACATGTGGTCCCTGCTCCCAAATGTTGACAGTCTACAATAGGAGAAACATATATTCTACTTCTGCTTCTCCTGATGCAAGATTGAAAAAGCCTTCATAGAGATTGTTCATGAGGCAGAAAGAGGCATTTAAGTAGGCTAGCTGCCTGAGTAAAGGCACAAAACTATAAAACACCTCAGGGTATTTGCCCAGGGGCAAGGCCTTTAGTAGGGTCGGAGCCTGAGTTGCGAGGACCAATGAGATTGGTTGAGTGGAGAAACAGACAATCATTGAATGTTCTAAATGCTATGGAATAGCTGCTATATTTTGTGTGTGTTGGGGAAACTTTTAATCTGAGGAGTGACTAACAGCTTTACATTTTTTAGAAAGATGACTTTTATGACAATGTGGAGGACAAGTGCAGTGGCATAAGACTAGAAGCAGGTAGATTGGTTAGGACATGGCTTCAGATGAGCTAAAACAGGAGCTTAAAGAGAAGTAATGGTGTAGCTACAAAAAGTATAGAAAAAAGAAATTTTGAATATGTGAATTTGGTGATTGGTTGAAAATCTGAGATTGGTAGTGTCTGTGGAAAATCCAATGCATTTGCAGGGAAACAGCTAATTCCTGGGGGATTTACATGGTTTCTGCCTCTGCTTCTGCTATATCAGTTTAATTTTATGGGCCATGTCACTGTCCTTCAGGGCTGATATCATCTGTTTTCTTTTATTTACATGCCCAGAAACTACCACTTAACACCTTTGGATATGCATGGCAGACTTTACTAAAGCTTTGAGAAGATGCTCTAGGTTCCATAAAATTTTGTCTTTTAATTCTGAAAAGAGAAGCCCTCACCAGTCGACTCCGAAATCTCAGGTTCAGAAAGGTGACTCTGTTGACTGGAAGCAGGCTAAGACAATTAGAGCATTTGTAGTAGAAGAAATCAAGGGAGAAGATGATTGGGAATGGTTGTTGAGTGGGACAATGAGAATATCCACTAAACACACATATCACTTCATTTTCATGAGAATTCTGCTAGATTGGATTACTGCTATTCCTAATTTTTCACATGAAGAAATCAAGCTTTAGGTAGTGTTCTAGTTTGCTAATGCTGCAGAATGCAAAACACCAGAGATGGATTGGCTTTTATAAAAAGGGGGTTTATTTGGCTACACAGTTACAGTCTTAAGGCCATAAAGTGTCCAAGGTAACACATCAGTAATCAGGTACCTTCACTGGAGGATGGCCAATGGCATCCAGAAAACCTCTGTTAGCTGGGAAGGCACGTGGCTGGCATCTGCTCCAAAGTTCTGGTTTCAAAATGGCTTTCTCCCAGGACATTCCTCTCTAGCAAGCTTGCTCCTCTTCAAAACGTCACTCACAGCTGCACTCTGTTTCTTCTCTTTGAGTCAGCTCATTTATATGGCTCCACTGATCAAGGCCCACCCTGAATGGGTGGGGCCACGCCTCCATGGAAATATCCCATCAGTTATCATCTACAGTTGGGTGGGGCGCATCTCTATGCAAACAACCTAATCCAAACATTCCAACTTAATCCCCACTATTATGTCTGCCCCACAAGATTGCATCAAAGAATATGGCTTTTTCTGGGGGACATAATACATTCAAACCGGCACAGGTAGCTTAACCAAAGCTATAAGTGAGGAGGCAATGCCATTCTTATACCAAACCTGTTGCTTATTTTAAATTCCATAAATTGTCAACATGCCGCAAGTGAGTCATCACACCTGTGAGAAGAAAACCATTGGTCATCACACTGGGTTTGTGCATCTCCTATTCCCTGAATATCCTCATGCATTCTTGTTTTTTAACCTTTCTTTATATTCAACCTCTTACATAGATGGTCTGTTTCTTCCTCTGTTCTTTTCAGAATCTCAACCATTGAATTTTCATGTCATCTATAAAATTTTCTTAGCATCCCAATTCTAGTAACTTTCTCTTTTTTGAATGTCCATAGCTTTTAAGGTTCAATCTATTTATTTGATGCATCTTACAAATTGTTTTGAATTTTCAGATATAGTTCTCATTATATGTCAAAACTTTCTACTTAGATTGTAAGCTTTGAACAGGGAGGATATCTCCTAAGAATTATATTCATCCTACCTCTACTTCCTGCTCTCCCTTGTCAAAATTCTAACAAATAGATGGCATTTAAAAGATTGAAATATATTCATGTTCGTGGTGTATGCAAACAGATTTTCAAACTTAGCCAATTTCTCCTAAACTATCAGCAGTGTTACAAACAAATACAATGAACTAACAGATATTGGCATTTCATGGCTGTTCTGTGGGGAGAAAAGCCCACTCCTACATAAGCAAAGCCTTCTTAAGTAAGACTAAAACCTTAAAGTTGTTTGTCCTTCATGTAATATTTATTGGGTACCTGAAATGTTCTTGAGGTTGTTTAAGAGTAAACGGCAACACAGCTCCTGTCCTCTTGGAAGTTATAGTTTAGTGGGAGATGCAGAAAAGTAAACAGGTAATTTTAACACTGTGTGTTCTATATCCTTAGTTTGCCTGGAATACTATTTGTATCCTTTTTCTTTTTTTTTTTTTTAATTAAATTCAGTTTTATTGAAATACATTCACACACACCATACAATCATCCATGGTATACAATCCACTGTCCACAGGATGATAACATAGTTATGCATTCATCACCACAATCTACCTCTGAACATTTTCCTTACATCAGAAAGAACCAGAAAAGAATAAAAAATAAAAGTGAAAAAAGAACACCCAAATCATCCCCCCATCCCACCCTATTCGTCCTTTAGTTTTTATCCCCATTTTTCTACTCATCCATACACTAGATAAAGGGGGTGTGATCCACAAGGTCTTCACAATCACACTGTCACCCCTTGTAATCTACATTATTATATAATTGTCTTCAGGAGTCCAGACTGCTGGGTTGGAGTTTGGTAGTTTCAGGTATTTACTTCTAGCTATTCCAATACATTAAAACCTAAGAGGTGGGGAGGCGGGGCAAGATGGCAGACTGGTGAGCTGTATGTTTTAGTTACTCCTCCAGGAAAGTAGGTAAAAAGCCAGGAACTGCGTGGACTGGACACCACAGAGCAATCTGTCTTTGGGCATACTTCATACAACACCCATGAAAACGTGGAACTGCTGAGATCAGCGAAATCTGTAAGTTTTTGCGGCCAGGGGACCCGCGCCCCTCCCTGCCAGGCTCAGTCCCGGGGGAGGAGGGGCTGTCAGCTCCGGGAAGGAGAAGGGAGAATTGCAGTGGCTGCTCTTATCGGAAACTCATTCTACTGATTCAAACTCCAACCATAGATAGACTGAGACCAGACACCAGAGACTCTGAGAGCAGCCAGCCCAGCAGAGAGGAGACAGGCATAGAAAAAAAACAACACGAAAAACTCCAAAATAAAAGCAGAGGATTTTTGGAGTTCTGGTGAACACAGAAAGGGGAAGGGCGGAGATCAGGCCTTGAGGCGCATATGCAAATCCCGAAGCAAAGCTGATCTCTCTGCCCTGGGCACCTTTCCTTAATGGCCCTGGTTGCTTTGTCTATTAGCATTTCAATAACCCATTAGATCTCTGAGGAGGGCCGTTTTTTTTTTTTTTTTTTTTAATCCTTTTTGCTTTTTCTAAAACAATTACTCTAAGAAGCTCAATACAGAAAGCTTCAAAGAATTGAAATTTGGGCACGTCAAGTCAAGAGCAGAACTAAGAGAGCTCTGAGACAAAAGGCAATAATCCAGTGGCTGAGAAAATTCACTAAACAACACAACTTCCCAAGAAAAGGGGGGTGTCCGCTCACAGCCACCATCCTGGTGGACAGGAAACACTCCTGCCCATCGCCAGCCCCATAGCCCAGAGCTGCCCCAGACAACCCAGTGTGACGGAAGTGCTTCAAATAACAGGCACACACCACAAAACTGGGCGTGGACATTAGCCTTCCCTGCAACCTCAGCTGAATGTCCCAGAGCTGGGAAGGGGGAGCAGTGTGAATTAACAGAGCCCCATTCAGCCATCATTTGAGCAGACTGGGAGCCTCCCAACACAGCCCAGCAGCCCAGAACTGCCCTGGGGGGATGGCACTCACCTGTGACATAGCATAGTCATCCCTCAACAGAGGACCCGGGGTGCACAGCCTGGAAGAGGGGCCCACTTGCAAGTCTCAGGAGCCATACGCCAATACCAAAGACTTGTGGGTCAGTGGCAGAGACAAACTGTGGCAGGACTGAACTGAAGGATTAGACTATTGCAGCAGCTTTAAAACTCTAGGATCATCAGGGAGATTTGATTGTTAGGGCCACCCCCCCTCCCCGACTGCCCAGAAACACGCCCCACATACAGGGCAGGCAACACCAACTACACACGCAAGCTTGGTACACCAATTGGGCCCCACAAGACTCACTCCCCTACTCACCAAAAAGGCTAAGCAGGGGAGATCTGGCTTGTGGAGAACAGGTGGCTCGTGGACGCCACCTGCTGGTTAGTTAGAGAAAGTGTACTCCACGAAGCTGTAGATCTGATAAATTAGAGATAAGGACTTCAACTGGTCTACAAATCCTAAAAGAACCCTATCAAGTTCAGCAAATGCCACGAGGCCAAAAACAACAGAAAATTATAAAGCATATGAAAAAACCAGACGATATGGATAACCCAAGCCCAAGCACCCAAATCAAAAGACCAGAAGAGACACAGCACCTAGAGCAGCTACTCAAAGAACTAAAGATGAACAATGAGACCATAGTACGGGATATGAAGGAAATCAAGAAGACCCTAGAAGAGCATAAAGAAGACATTGCAAGACTAAATAAAAAAATGGATGATCTTATGGAAATTAAAGAAACTGTTGACCAAATTAAAAAGATTCTGGACACTCATAGTACAAGACTAGAGGAAGTTGAACAACGAATCAGTGACCTGGAAGATGACAGAATGGAAAATGAAAGCATAAAAGAAAGAATGGGGAAAAAAATTGAAAAACTCGAAATGGACCTCAGGGATATGATAGATAATATGAAACGTCCGAATATAAGACTCATTGGTGTCCCAGAAGGGGAAGAAAAGGGTAAAGGTCTAGGAAGAGTATTCAAAGAAATTGTTGGGGAAAACTTCCCAAATCTTCTAAACAACATAAATACACAAATCATAAATGCTCAGCGAACTCCAAATAGAATAAATCCAAAAAAACCCACTCCGAGACATATACTGATCACACTGTCAAACATAGAAGAGAAGGAGCAAGTTCTGAAAGCAGCAAGAGAAAAGCAATTCACCACATACAAAGGAAACAGCATAAGACTAAGTAGTGACTACTCAGCAGCCACCATGGAGGCAAGAAGGCAGTGGCACGATATATTTAAAATTCTGAATGAGAGGAATTTCCAGTCAAGAATACTTTATCCAGCAAAGCTCTCCTTCAAATTTGAGGGAGAGCTTAAATTTTTCACAGACAAAGAAATGCTGAGAGAATTTGCTAACAAGAGACCTGCCCTACTGGAGATACTAAAGGGAGCCCTACAGACAGAGAAACAAAGACAGGACAGAGAGACCTGGAGAAAGGTTCAGTACTAAAGAGATTCGGTATGGGTACAATAAAGGATATTAATAGAGAGAGGGAAAAATATGGCAAACATAATCCAAAGGATAAGATGGCCGATTCAAGAAATGCCTTCACGGTTTTAACGTTGAATGTAAATGGATTTAACTCCCCAATTAAAAGATATAGATTCGCAGAATGGATCAAAAAAATGAACCATCAATATGTTGCATACAAGAGACTCATCTTAGACACAGGGACACAAAGAAACTGAAAGTGAAAGGATGGAAAAAAATATTTCATGCAAGCTACAGCCAAAAGAAAGCAGGTGTAGCAATATTAATCTCAGATAAAATAGACTTCAAAGGCAGGGATGTTTTGAGAGACAAAGAAGGCCACTACATACTAATAAAAGGGGCAATTCAGCAAGAAGAAATAACAATCATAAATGTCTATGCACCCAATCAAGGTGCCACAAAATACATGAGAGAAACATTGGCAAAACTAAAGGAAGCAATTGATGTTTCCACAATAATAGTGGGAGACTTCAACACATCACTCTCTCCTATAGATAGATCAACCAGACAGAAGACCAATAAGGAAATTGAAAACCTAAACAATCTGATAAATGAATTAGATTTAACAGACATATACAGGACATTACATCCCAAATCACCAGGATACACATACTTTTCTAGTGCTCACGGAACTTTCTCCAGAATAGATCATGTGCTGGGACATAAAACAAGCCTCAATAAATTTAAAAAGATTGAAATTATTCAAAGCACATTCTCTGACCACAATGGAATAAAATTAGAAGTCAATAACCATCAGAGACTTAGAAAATTCACAAATACCTGGAGGTTAAACAACACACTCCTAAACAATCAGTGGGTTAAAGAAGAAATAGCAAGAGAAATTGCTAAATATATAGAGACGAATGAAAATGAGAACACAACATACCAAAACCTATGGGATGCAGCAAAAGCAGTGCTCAGGGGGAAATTTATAGCACTAAATGCATATATTAAAAAGGAAGAAAGAGCCAAAATCAAAGAACTAATGGATCAACTGAAGAAGCTAGAAAATGAACAGCAAACCAATCCTAAACCACGTACAAGAAAAGAAATAACAAGGATTAAAGCAGAAATAAATGACATAGAGAACAAAAAAAACAATAGAAAGGATAAATATCACCAAAAGTTGGTTCTTTGAGAAGATCAACAAGATTGACAAGCCCCTAGCTAGACTGACAAAATCAAAAAGAGAGAAGACCCATATAAACAAAATAATGAATGAAAAAGGTGACATAACTGCAGATCCTGAAGAAATTAAAAAAATTATAAGAGGATATTATGAACAACTGTATGGCAACAAACTGGATAATGTAGAAGAAATGGACAATTTCCTGGAAACATATGAACAACCTAGACTGACCAGAGAAGAAATAGAAGACCTCAACCAACCCATCACAAGCAAAGAGATCCAATCAGTCATCAAAAATCTTCCCACAAATAAATGCCCAGGGCCAGATGGCTTCACAGGGGAATTCTACCAAACTTTCCAGAAAGAACTGACACCAATCTTACTCAAACTCTTTCAAAACATTGAAAAAAATGGAACACTACCTAACTCATTTTATGAAGCTAACATCAATCTAATACCAAAACCAGGCAAAGATGCTACAAAAAAGGAAAACTACCGGCCAATCTCCCTAATGAATATAGATGCAAAAATCCTCAACAAAATACTTGCAAATTGAATCCAAAGACACATTAAAAAAATCATACACCATGACCAAGTGGGGTTCATTCCAGGCATGCAAGGATGGTTCAACATAAGAAAAACAATCAATGTATTACAACACATTAAAAACTCAAAAGGGAAAAATCAATTGATCATCTCAATAGATGCTGAAAAAGCATTTGACAAAATCCAACATCCCTTTTTGATAAAAACACTTCAAAAGGTAGGAATTGAAGGAAACTTCCTCAACATGATAAAGAGCATATATGAAAAACCCACAGCCAGCATAGTACTCAATGGTGAGAGACTGAAAGCCTTCCCTCTAAGATCAGGAACAAGACAAGGATGCCCGCTGTCACCACTGTTATTCAACATTGTGCTGGAAGTGCTAGCCAGGGCAATCCGGCAAGACAAAGAAATAAAAGGCATCCAAATTGGAAAACAAGAAGTAAAACTGTCATTGTTTGCAGATGATATGATCTTATATCTAGAAAACCCTGAGAAATCAACGATACACCTACTAGAGCTAATAAACAAATTTAGCAAAGTAGTGGGATACAAGATTAATGCACATAAGTCAGTAATGTTTCTATATGCTAGAAATGAACAAACTGAAGAGACACTCAAGAAAAAGATACCATTTTCAATAGCAACTAAAAAAATCAAGTACCTAGGAATCAACTTAACCAAAGATGTAAAAGACCTATACAAAGAAAACTACATAACTCTACTAAAAGAAATAGAAGGGGACCTTAAAAGATGGAAAAATATTCCATGTTCATGGATAGGAAGGCTAAATGTCATTAAGATGTCAATTCTACCCAAATTCATCTACAGATTCAATGCAATCCCAATCAAAATTCCAACAACCTACTTTGCAGACTTGGAAAAGCTAGTTATCAAATTTATTTGGAAAGGGAAGATGCCTCGAATTGCTAAAGACACTCTAAAAAAGAAAAACGAAGTGGGAGGACTTACACTCCCTGACTTTGAAGCCTATTATAAAGCCACAGTTGCCAAAACAGCATGGTACTGGCACAAAGATAGACATATAGATCAATGGAATCGAATTGAGAATTCAGAGATAGACCCTCAGATCTATGGCCGACTGATCTTTGATAAGGCCCCCAAAGTCACCGAACTGAGCCATAATGGTCTTTTCAACAAATGGGGCTGGGAGAGTTGGATATCCATATCCAAAAGAATGAAAGAGGACCCCTACCTCACCCCCTACACAAAAATTAACTCAAAATGGACCAAAGATCTCAATATAAAAGAAAGTACCATAAAACTCCTAGAAGATAATGTAGGAAAACATCTTCAAGACCTTGTATTAGGAGGCCACTTCCTAGACTTTACACCCAAAGCACAAGCAACCAAAGAGAAAATAGATAAATGGGAACTCCTCAAGCTTAGAAGTTTCTGCACCTCAAAGGAATTTCTCAAAAAGGTAAAGAGGCAGCCAACTCAATGGGAAAAAATTTTTGGAAACCATATATCTGACAAAAGACTGATATCTTGCATATACAAAGAAATCCTACAACTCAATGACAATAGTACAGACAGCCCAATTATAAAATGGGCAAAAGATATGAAAAGACAGTTCTCTGAAGAGGAAATACAAATGGCCAAGAAACACATGAAAAAATGTTCAGCTTCACTAGCTATTAGAGAGATGCAAATTAAGACCACAATGAGATACCATCTAACACCGGTTAGAATGGCTGCCATTAAACAAACAGGAAACTACAAATGCTGGAGGGGATGTGGAGAAATTGGAACTCTTATTCATTGTTGGTGGGACTGTATAATGGTTCAGCCACTCTGGAAGTCAGTCTGGCAGTTCCTTAGAAAACTAGATATAGAGCTACCATTCGATCCAGCGATTGCACTTCTCGGTATATACCCGGAAGATCGGAAAGCAGTGACACGAACAGATATCTGCACGCCAATGTTCATAGCAGCATTATTCACAATTGCCAAGAGATGGAAACAACCCAAATGTCCTTCAACAGATGAGTGGATAAATAAAATGTGGTATATACACACGATGGAATACTACGCGGCAGTAAGAAGGAACGATCTGGTGAAACATATGACAACATGGATGAACCTTGAAGACATAATGCTGAGCGAAATAAGCCAGGCACAAAAAGAGAAATATTATATGCTACCACTAATGTGAACTTTGAAAAATGTAAAAAAATGGTTTATAATGTAGAATGTAGGGGAACTAGCAGTAGAGAGCAATTAAGGAAGGGGGAACAATAATCCAAGAAGAACAGATAAGCTATTTAACGTTCTGGGGATGCCCAGAAATGACTATGGTCTGTTAATTTCTGATGGATGTAGTAGGAACAAGTTCACTGAAATGTTGCTATATTATGTAACTTTCTTGGGGTAAAGTAGGAACATGTTGGAAGTTAAGCAGTTATCTTAGGTTAGTTGTCTTTTTCTTACTCCCTTGTTATGGTCTCTTTGAAATGTTCTTTTATTGTATGTTTGTTTTCTTTTTAACTTTTTTTTTCATACAGTTGATTTAAAAAAGAAGGGAAAGTTAAAAAAAAAAAAAAAAGAAAAAAGACAAACAAGGAAAAAAAAAAAAAAGATGTAGTGCCCCCTTGAGGAGCCTGTGGAGAATGCAGGGGTATTCGCCTACCCCACCTCCATGGTTGCTAACATGACCACAGACATAGGGGACTGGTGGTTTGATGGGTTGAGCCCTCTACCATAAGTTTTACCCTTGGGAAGACGGTTGCTGCAAAGGAGAGGCTAGGCCTCCCTGTATTTGTGCCTAAGAGTCTCCTCCTGAATGCCTCTTTGTTGCTCAGATGTGGCCCTCTCTGTCTGGCTAAGCCAACTTGAAAGGTGAAATCACTGCCCTCCCCCCTACGTGGGATCAGACACCCAGGGAAGTGAATCTCCCTGGCAACGTGGAATATGACTCCCGGGGAGGAATGTAGACCCGGCATCGTGGGATGGAGAACATCTTCTTGACCAAAAGGGGGATGTGAAAGGAAATGAAATAAGCTTCAGTGGCAGAGAGATTCCAAAATGAGCCGAGAGATCACTCTGGTGGGCACTCTTACGCACACTTTAGACAACCTTTTTTAGGTTCTAAAGAATTGGGGTAGCTGGTGGTGGATACCTGAAACTATTAAACTACAACCCAGAACCCATGAATCTCGAAGACAGTTGTATAAAAATGTAGCTTATGAGGGGTGACAGTGGGATTGGGAATGCCATAAGGACCAAACTCCACTTTGTCTAGTTTATGGATGGATGTGTAGAAAAGTAGGGGAAGCAAACAAACAGACAAAGGTACCCAGTGTTCTTTTTTACTTCAATTGCTCTTTTTCACTCTAATTATTATTCTTGTTATTTTTGTGTGTGTGCTAATGAAGGTGTCAGGGATTGATTTAGGTGATGAATGTACAACTATGTAATGGTACTGTAAACAATCGAAAGTACAATTTGTTTTGTATGACTGTGTGGTATGTGAATATATCTCAATAAAATGATGATTAAAAAAAAAAAAAACCTAAGAGGTGTTATCTGTATAGCGCATAAGAATGTCCACCAGAGTGACCTCTTGACTCCATTTGAAATCTCTCAGCCACTGAAACTATTTCATCTAATTTTGCATCCCCCTTTTGGTCAAGAAGATACTCTCAGTCCCACGATGCCGGGTCCACATTCATCCCTGGGAGTCATATTCTGCATTGCCAGGGAGATTAACAACCCTGGGAGTCGGGTCCCACATGGGGGGAGGGCAGCGAGTTCACCTGTCGAGATGGCTCAGTTAGAGAGAGAGAGGGCCACATCTGAGCAACAAAGAGGTACTCAGGAGGAGACTCTTAGGCACAATTACATGCAAGTTCAGACTCTCCTTTGCGGTAACGAGCTTCATAAGGGCAAGTCCCATGCTCGAGGGCTCAGCACATCAAACCACCAGTCCCAGTGTTTGTGACAACATCAACACCAGTCCAGGTGAGGATGTCCAACACATCCGCACCTTTCCCCAGATACTCAGGCTGGGGAGGGGGAGTCTGTAAATATATTTTTTATTATCTGCCCAAATTACTCTGGGATGTGTCACTATTTCACTCCAGCCTATACTAACCTACCGTTATCTCACTTTCTATTCAAAGTTCCATGCAATTGTGGTGTTTGAACAAATCAACTGTAGAGTGTACCGTTTAGAAAATTTAGATCCTGTACCAAATAGATATCTCTTCCCTTGGTCTCATATGGAAGTTGAAGTTTTAAAACCCAATCAGTTTCAACCTTTACCCTTTGGCCTGGTTTGCCCTGGTCTTAACCAGACCTGCTTCATTCATATCATTAATTGAAGTCTGGGCTCTTTTTCAGCTTCTTTTTTTTTTTTTTTTTTGACAGTGGCTGTATGCACTAATACTGACATTCATATCTGCCGAGCTCTAGCTCTGAGTTTCAGGTGTCTCAGAGATATGCATTGTTCCAGAGACCAATGAGGTTATACGCTAGGGGATCAGCATCTCAAAGTTTAGAGATAGGCATTACAATTCAGGGATAGAGTTAACTGCTGTAAGAGCTTACAATCTAGGGACTAATACAATTATTATGTCCACGTTAGGCTATGTTCTAAGATTCAATTCTGAGTTTACACATTGTAGTTAGTCCATATTGGTGAGGCATCATCCCTCTCACCATGTTTTCTCCAACACTTTTACTCCTATATATATATTTTCCTACAATTTTATAGAGTTATATTCACATACCATACATTTATCCACAGTGTACAATCAGTTGTTCATGGTATCATCATAAAGTTGTACATTTATCACTACAATCAGCACTTGAACATATTGATTACTACAAGAAAAAGTGTTTTTTTTAGCAATAAGAAAAAAATGATAAAAAGAAAAATAACATGTCATACAATACAATGTACTAGTAAAGACAGCAAATAACACCACTACCAAGAGTCCCATATTCCTCCCCTATATCCCCCTCTCATATACATTTAGCATTGGCATATTGTCTTTGTTACATTTAATGGAGGTATATTACAATGTTACTGTTGACCATAGACTCCAGTATGCTTTGATTATGTTTTCTCCTGAATACCCTCTCCTTTTCAACTCTCTACATGGTTGACATTCATTTGCTTTCCCACATGCAAAAACATTTTTATATTTGTATATTTAGTAACAGTCGTTGGCCACTCCAGTTTTTGCCACATTATGCAGTCCCAGTCTTTATCATCTATCTTTACCTCTGGTGTCATACATTCTCCTATCCCACCTCCTTCAGCTTTACTCACAGACATCTTTGTTCAGTGTACTTACAATACTGTGCTACCATCACACAGTATTATGCTATCTATTTCTGGATCTATGAAATCAATCCTAAACATTCTGTAGTTCTTCTGCATCAAATGGCTGGTCTCTGCCCTCTCTATCTCCTGGTCACCTGGGTTGTCAGCTTTTAACTCCCAAAGTTTGTTCATTAATGTCTGTTCATATTAGTGAGACCATACAGAATCTGTCCTTTTGTTTCTGGCTAACTTCACTCAACATAATGTCCTCAAGATTCATCCACATTATTACATAATCCATGTCTTTGCTCTGTCTTACAGCTGCATAATATTCCGTCATGTGTATATACCACAGTTTGTTTATCCACTCGTCCTTTGATGGACATTTGGGCTGTTTCCATCTCTTGGCAATTGTGAATAATGCTGCAATAAACATCGGTTTACAAATGTCTGTTTGTGTCTTAAGTTTCAGTTCCTCTGAGTATATACCTAGCAATGGAATAGCTGGGTCATATGGCAAATCTATATTTAGCTTCCTGAGGAACCTCCACACTGTCTTCCAGAATGGTTGCACCATTCTACATTCCCACCAACAATGAATAAGTGTGCCTCTTTCTCCACATCCTCTCCAGCTCTTGTCATTTTCTGTTTTTTGGATAATGGCCATTCTGGTAGGTGTGAGATGATATCTCATTGTGGTTTTGATTTGCATTTCCTTAATAGCCAGTGAAGTTGAGCATTTTTTCATGTTTTTGAGCCATTTGTATTTCCTCTTCAGAAAAATGTCTGTTCATGTCCTTTGCCCATTTTTAAATTGGACTGTTTGTCTTTCTGTTATTGAGATGCAGGATTCCTTTATATATTTGGGATATTAAACCCTTATCTGATATGTGGTTTCCAAATATCATCTCCCATTGTGTAGGTTGCCTTTTGACTTTTCTGACAAAGTCCTTTGATGCACAAAAGTGTTTAATTTTGAGGAGATTCCATTTGTCTGTTTGTTCTTTTGTTGCTCGCGCCTTGGGTGTGAGGTCTAAGAAACCACCTCCTATCACAAGATCTTTAAGATATTGCCCTACATTTTCTTCTAAGAGTTTTATGGTCTTGGTGCTAATGTTTAAGTCTTTGATCCACTTTGAGTTAATTTTGGTATAAGGTGTGAGATGGATATCCTCTTTCATTCTTTTGGAAATGGATATCCAGTTCTCCAAACACCATTTATTGAACAGGCTGCTATTTCCCAGTTGCTTCGGTTTCACTGCCTTATAAAAGATCAGTTGTCCGTAGATGTGAGGGTCTACTTCTGAACACTCAATTTGATTCCATTGATCAGTATATCTGCCCTTATGCCAGTACCATGCTGTTTTGAGCACTGTAGCTTTGTAATATGCTTCAAAGTCAGGTAGTGTGAGACCTCCCGCTTCATTCCTCTTTCTCAAGATATTTTTGGCTATTTGGGGCACCTTACCCTTCGAAATAAATTTAGTTATTGGTTTTTCTATTTCTGTAAAGTAAGTTGTTGTGATTTGAATTGGTATTGCATTGAATCTGTAAATCAGTTTAGGTAAAATTGCCATCTTAACTATATTTAGTCTTCCAATCCATGAACATGGTATGTTCTTCCATTTTTTTAGGTCTTGTTCAATTTCTTTTAGCAGTTTCTTATACTTTTCCATGTAAAGGTCTTTTGTGTCCTTGGTCAAGTTTCTTCCTAAATACTTGATTCTTTTGGTGGCTATTGTAAATGGGATTTTTTTCTTGATTTCCTCCTCTTGTTGCACATTACTTGTGTATAAGAACACTACAGATTTTTGTGTGTTGATCTTGTAGCCTACTACTTTGCTGTATTCATTGACTAGTTCTAGTAGCTTTGCTGTAGATTTTTCTGGATTTCCTACATACAGAATCATGTCATCTGCAAATAGTGAAAGTTTTACTTCTTCCTCTCCAATTTGGATGCCTTTTATTTCTTTTTCTTGCCTAATTGCTCTAGCTAGAACTTCCAGCACAATGTTGAATAACAATGGTGATAGTGGGCATCCCTGTCTTGTTCCTGACATTAGAGGAAAAACTTTCAGTCTCTCCCCATTGAGTGTGATGTTACCTGTGGTTTTTTCATATATTGCCTTTACCATATTGAAAAAGTTCCCTTCTATTCCTATCCTTTGAAGTGTTTTCATCAGGAAAGGATGTTGAATTTTGTCAAATGCCTTTTCTGCATCAATCGAGATGATCATGTGGTTCTTCTGCTTTGATTTACTGATGTGGTGTATTACATTAATTGATTTTCTTGTGTTGAACCAGCCTTGCATACCTGGAATAAATCCCACCTGGTCATGATGTATGATTCTTTTAATGTGCTGCTGGATTCGATTTGCAAGTATTTTGTTGAGGATTTTTGCATCTATATTCATTGAAGAAATTGGTCTATAATTTTCTTTTTTTGTAGTGTCTTTGTCTGGTTTTGGTATTAGGGTGATGTTGGCTTCATAGAAAGAGTTAGGTAGCTTTCCCTCTTCTTCAATTTTTTTGAAGAGTGAGCAGGATTGGTACTAATTCATTCTTGAATGCTTGGTAGAATTCACATGTGAAACCATCTGGTCCTGGGCTTTTCCTTTTTGGGAGCTTTTTGATGACTGACTCAATCTCTTCACTTGTGATTGGTTTGTTGAGGTCATCTATTTCTTCTTGAGTTAATGTTGGTTGTTTATGCTTTTCTAGGAAGTTGTCCATTACATCTAAGTTGTCCAGTTTATTAGCATATAGTTGCTCATAGTATCTTCTGATTATCTCCTTAATTTCTGCAGGGTCGGTAGTTATATTTCCTTTCCGATTTCTGATTGTGTTTATTTGCATCTGCTCTCTCTCTTTTTTTTTTTTTTTTTGTTAGCCTAGCCAGTGGTCCATCAATTTTATTGATTTTCTCAAAGAACCAACTTCTGGTTTTGTTGATTCTCTCTATTGATTTCCTGTTCTCAATTGCATTTATTTCTGCTCTAATCTTTGTTATTTCTTCCCTTCTGCTTGCTTTGGGTTTAGTTTGCTGTTCTTTCTCTAATTCCTCCAGGTGAGCAGTTAACTCTTCAATTTTTGCCCTCTCTTCTCTTTTAATACAGGCATATAGGGCAATAAATTTCCCTCTCAGCACTGCCTTTGCTGCATCCCATAAGTTTTGATAAGTTGCGTTTTTGTTGTCATTTGCCTCGAGGTATTTACTAATTTCTCTTGTAATTTCTTCCTTTACCCACTGGTTTTCTAAGAGGGTGTTGTTTAGCCTCTATATGTTTGTGAATTTTATGACCTTCTGCCTTTTATTTATTTCCAATTTCATTCCATTGTGGTCTGAGAAAGTGTTTTGTATAATATCAATATTTTTAAATTTGTTGAGACTTGCTTTGTGACCCAACATGTGGTCTATCCTAGAGAATGTTCCATGAGCACTTGAGAAAAAAGTGTATCCTGCTGTTGTTGGATATAGTGTTCTATAAATGTCTGTCAAGTCTAGTTCATTTATCATACAATTCAACATCTCTGTTTCTTTAGTGATCCTCTGTCTAGATGCTCTATCCATTGATGAGAGTGGTGTATTGAAGTCTCCAACTATTATTGTAGAGGTATCTATTTCTCCTTTCAGTGATCGCAGTGTTTGCCTCATGAATTTTGGGGCATTCTGGCTTGGTACATAAATATTTATGATTGTTATGTTTTCTTGATGAATTGACCCTTTTATTAATATATAGTGTCCTTCTTTGTCTCTTTTAATTGTTTCGCTTTTGAAGTCTAACTTGTCTGATATTAATATAGCTACTCCTGCTTTTTTCTGGTTGTTGTTTGCATGAAATATCTTTTTCCAACCTTTCACATTCAGTCTATTTTTGTCCTTGTGTCACAAGTGAGTTTCTTGTAGACATCATATAGATGGGTCCTGTTTTTTAATCCATTCTGCCAGTCTGTGTCTTTTTATTGGGGAGTTTAATCCATTTATGTTTAGTGTTATTACTGTAAGGGCAGTACTTTCTACCACCATTTTGTTTTTTGGAATTTATATGTCATATCTTATTTTTTCCTCTCCTTTTACCTTTCCTGATAATCTTCATTTCTGCACTCTTCTCCAACTCTCTCTTTCCTGTCTTTTCCTATCAGCCTGTAGCACTCCCTTTAGTATTTCTTGTAGTGCCATTCTCTTATTGACAAACTCTCTCAGTGTCTGTTTGTCTGAAAATGTTTTAATCTCTCCCTCATTTTTGAAGGAAAGTTTTGCTGGATATAGAATTCTTGGTTGGCAATTTTTCTCTTTCAGTATCTTAAATATATCATGCCACTGTCTTCTTGCCTCCATGGTTTCTGCAGAGAAATCTGTACATAGTCTTATTGACCTTCCCTTGTATGTGATGGATTGCTTTTCTCTTGCTGCTTTCAGAATCCTCTCTTTGTCTTTGACATTGGACAATCTGACCAGTAAGTGTCTTGGAGTAGGTCTATTGGGATCTATTCTATTAGGGGTACGTTGTACTTCTTGAATCTCTAATTTTTGGTCTTTTATAAGAGTTGGGAAATTTTCAGTGAATATGTCTTCTATTACTCTTTCTGCCCCTTTTCCCCTCTCTTCTCCTTCTGGGATACCCATAACACGTATATTTGTGCATTTCATGTTGTCACTCAGCTCCCTAAGACCCTGCTCATATTTTTCCATTTTTTTCACCATCTGTTCTTTTGTGTGTATGAATTCGAATGACTTGTCTTCCAGTTCACTGATCCTTTCTTCTGCCTGTTCAAATCTACTGTTGTGTCCCTCCATTGTGTTTTTCATCTCCTCCATTGTGGCCTTCATTCCCATGATTTCTGCCATTTGTTTTTTTAAGTTTATGAATTCTTCTTTATGTTCAGCCAGTGTCTTCTTTATATCCTTCAGCTCTTTTGCTATATCTTCCTTCATTTCATCAAATTTATTTAGCATTAGTTGCCTCCACTCCTGTGTCTCAGCTGAGCTATTAGTTTGTTCCTTTGGCTGGTCCATGTTTTCATGTTTCCTGGTATGGCTTGTTATCTTAAGTTGTCTAAGCATCTGATTCTCTTGATTAGTTTATTTTGGAGCTTGTTTTCTGTCTTTTACCTAGTGGTTTTCTTGTTGGTTGGCTTTGTTTTCTGGCCTCTGTTATTCAGTTCAACTTATTCTAGACCTCTAACTTAGGTTCTATTTAGTTGATCAGAATTTTTCCCCTCTTGTTTTTTCTGTTTCTTGCTCTGCCTCTATGTAATCTTTTTGTGAGTGGGTCTCCTCAGATATCATTGACCCTAGTCAGATTTTCCCAGTCTAGTGAGGCCCAGGTCTCATTGGGAGGGTATGGAGTTTTCCTGAGAATGAGACCCTCCTATGAGGCCTTTAGAATTGGTGCTTTTCCTCTCCTGTCCAGCAGGTGGCACTTGCCAGCCCACAGCTCCCCCACCAGTGTAAGGAGGTGTGGAGACTTTAGTTCTCCTGGTGACTCTGATCCTATCGGGGGCATGGCTGACTGAAGCCGGAATCTGAATTCCAGCCCCTGGGGTCTGAGTTCCCAAAAGGAGGACTGCCAGTTGAGCTGGACCTTCATCCACTCTCCCAATCCTCAGAACTCCAGTTGCCTCTCAGGGGCACTATTCCCTTCTCCCCTCTCCTCTTTGGAGCCTCTCCAGGTAGATTCCTTGGTCAGCCTGAGTTGCCAATTAAAGATGGGGGTGGAGATCTTCAGTAGTGAATACAGAACTCAAAGACACTGTGGGTACTCTGTCTCCCCCCAAGCCCAGCCTAGTCCCTCAACCTGGGCTTTCTGAAAGAAAATAACCACATATATCACTTTTAGATTAAAAAAAAAATAGAAAAGAAATACAAGAAAAAGAAAAAAGAAAAGAGTCTCTTTTAAAAGTCTTTCCCTAGCCTGGAAGTTTTGCCAGTGTCAGAATAGAGCATTTAAAGATATGCTTTGGGCTATTGTCTGATAATTACTCTCCAACAGCTTCAGTTCCACCCCTGCCGGGGGCTATTGAAATGCAAAAAGATAAGGGATCAGTGAGAAGCCAGAAGGGACAAAATGTATGGAAAAAAATGGCTTTTTTGGAGTCTAGGAATGGATGCCTGCTTTTATGTGCCCCCACCTCTCAGAGCCCAGCCCTTCTTTAGCACCCCAGCTCCCAAAATTAGTTAATTAATTTGTTAATTAATTCTGCAGTTGAGGCTGGGTTGAGCCTCCCTTCTTGCCCTCAGCAGATTGCTGTTTTTTTGGTGTGTTTTTTTTCCCCTCTTTCAGGGAGCCGGCAGCAAGACAGTCTGTGAGGTCTGGGTGGGGAGGGACACAGACCCCTGGTCCGGGGAACTTACAATGTTCGCTGTGATCTCAGCTTTTCCTCCAATTCCAAACTTGTGTCTGATGTGTGACTGGTTACTGGAGACCTGGAAAACACTGTTTTATATAGTTCTTGGGTAATTGCCAGCTGCTCTAGGGGAAAGATGAAATTCTGCTCCTCACCACTCCGCCATCTTGCCCCGCCCTCCTCCTTTTTCTTTTTAATATTCATTTTATTGAGATATATTCACATACCATGCAGTCATACAAAACAAATCATACATTCAGTTGTTCACAGTACCGTTACATAGTTGTGCATTCATCACCAAAATCAATCCCTGACACTTTCATTACCACACACACAAAAATAACAAGAATAATAATTAAAGTGAAAAAGAGCAATTAAAGTAAAAAAGAACACTGGGTGACTTTGTTTGTTTCCTTCCCCCTTTTTTCTACTCATCATAAACTAGACAAAGGGGAGTGTGGTCCTTATGGCTTTCCCAATCCCATTGTCACCCCTCATAAGCTACATTTTTATACAATCATCTTCACGATTCATGGGTTCTGGGTTGTAGTTTGATAGTTTCAGGTATCTACCACCAGCTACCCCAATTCATTAGAATCTACAAAGGGTTGTCTATATTGTGCATAAGAGTGCCCACCAGAGTGATCTCTCAGCTCCTTTTGGAATCTCTCTGCCACTGAAGCTTATTTCATTTCATTTCCCCCTTTTGGTCAAGAAGATGTTCTCCATCCCATGATGCCAGGTCTACATTCCTCCATGAGAGTCATATTCCATGTTGCCAGGGAGATTCACTCCCCTGGGTGTCTGATACCACATAGCGGGGAGGGCAGTGATTTCACCTGCCAAGTTGGCTTAGCTAGAGAAAGAGGGCCACATCTTAGCAACAAAGAAGCATTCAGGAGGAGGCTCTTAGGCACAATTATAGGAAGGCCTAGCCTCTCCTTTGCAGCAACAGTCTTCCCAAGGGCAAGTCCTGTGGTAGAGGGCTCAACCCATCAAACCACCAGCTCCCTATGTCTGCGAGCACATTAGCAACCATCGAGGTGGGGGAGCCCAACACCCCTGCATTCTCCACCAGCTCCTCAAGGGGGCTCTGCATTTTTTTTCCTTGTTTTTTTTTTTCTTTTATTTAATTAACTTTTTTTTAAATCAACTGTATAAAAAAATTTAAAAAAATTTAAAAATTTAAAAACACATACAATAAAAGAACATTTCAAAGAGACCATAACAAGGGAGTAAGAAAAAGACAACTAACCTACTTTACTTCCAATATGTTCCTACTCTACCTCAAGAAAGTAACCTAATATTGCAACATTTCTGTGAACTTTTTCCTACTATACCCATCAGAAATTAACAGACCATAGTCATTCCTGGGCATTCTCAGAATGTTAAATTTACCCATGATAGCTTATCTGTTCTTATTGGATTATCGTTCCCCCTTTCTTAATTGCTCTCTATTGCTAGTTCCCCTACATTCTACATTATAAACCATTTGTTTTACATTTTTCAAAGTTCACATTAGTGGTAGCATATAATATTTCTCTTTTTGTGCCTGGTTTATTTCGCTCAGCATTATGTCTTCAAGGTTCATCCATGTTGTCATATGTTTCACGAGATCGTTCCTTCTTACTGCCGTGTAGTATTCCATCGTGTGTATATACCTCATTTTATTTATCCACTCATCTGTTGAAGGACACTTGGGTTGTTTCCACCTGTTGGCAATTGTGAATAATGCTGCTATGAACATTGGCGTGCAGATATCTGTCCGTGTCACTGCTTTCCAATCTTCCGGGTATATACTGAGAAGTGCAATCACTGGATTGAAGGGTAACTCTATACCTAGTTTCCTAAGGAAGTGCCAGACTGACTTCCAGAGTGGCTGAACCATTATACAGTCCCACCAACAAGGAATAAGAGTTCCAATTTCTCCACATCCCCTCCAGCATTTGTAGTTTCCTGTTTGTTTAATGGCAGCCATTCTAATCGGTGTGAGATGATACCTCATTGTGGTCTTAATTTGCATCTCTCTAATAGCTAGTGAAGCTGAACATTTTTTCATGTATTTCTTGGCCATTTGTATTTCCTCTTCAGAGAGCTGTCTTTTCATATCTTTCACCCATTTTTATAATTGGCCTCTCTGTACTATCGTCATTGAGTTGTAGGATTTCTTTTATATGTAAGATATCAGTCTTTTGTAAGATACATGGTTTCCAAAAATTTTTTCCCATTGAGTTGGCTGCCTCTTTACCTTTTTAACAAATTCCTTTGAGGTACAGAAACTTCTAAGCTTGAAGAGTACCCATTTATCTATTTTTTTTCTTTTGTTGCTTGTGCTTTGGGTGTAAAGTCTAGGAAGTGTCCACCTAATACAAGGTCTTGAAGATGTTTTCCTACATTATCTTCTAGGAGTTTTATGGTACTGTCTTTTATATTGAGATCTTTGATCCATTTTGAGTTAATTTTTGTGTAGGGGGTGAGGTAGGGGTCCTCTTTCATTCTTTTGGATATGGATATCCAACTCTCCCAGACCCATTTGTTGAAAAGACTGTTATGACCCAGTTCAGTGACTTTGGGGGCCTTATCCAAGATCAGTCAGCCATAGATCTGGGGGTCTATCTCATTTGTCTCCTTTTCAACATTATTTCCTAGGTATTGGAATCTATTCTTCTCTGTCTCTATTTTCTTTATTTTATTTTATTTTCAACATAGTTTTGGAATGTCCCAGTACGCATTTTATTTATACCTTTTTCTAATAGGCCACTTATAAATCCTGATTTCATTTTGTCTCCTTGTTCATGTTTGCTGTGCATTTTAAAGCTTGCTCTGTGTGGTAAGATGCTTCTAAATTGTCTCCCAATGATCCCCACGTCTTGGTGGTCATGCTTTTGTGTAATCTCTCCCCGTGTGCAGACTGGACCTAATGATTTGCTTTTAACAAGTAGTACAAGCAAAAATAATGAAATGTCGTTGTGCCGGTTTGAATGTATTATGTCCCCCAGAAAAAGCCATATTCTTTGATGCAACCTTATGGGGCAGACATAATAGTGGGGATTAAGTTGGAATGTTTGGATTAGGTTGTTTGCATGGAGATGCACCCCACCCAACTGTAGATGATAACTGATGGGATATTTCCTTGGAGGCATGGCCCCACCCATTCAGGGTGGGCCTGGATCAGTGGAGCCATATAAACTTGCTGACTCAAAGAGATGGAACTCAGTGCAGCTGTGAGTGACGTTTTGAAGAGGAGCAAGCTTGCTAGAGAGGAATGTCCTGGGAGAAAGCCATTTTGAAACCAGAACTTTGGAGCAGACACCAGCCACGTGCCTTCCCAGCTAACAGAGGTTTTCCGGATGCCATTGGCCATCCTCCAGTGAAGGTACCCGATTACTGATGTGTTACCTTGGGCACTTTATGGCCTTAAGACTGTAACTGTGTAGCCAAATAAACCCCCTTTTTATAAAAGCCAATCTATCTCTGGTGTTTTGTATTCTGCAGCATTAGCAAACTAGGACAGTCATTTTCATGATTAAGTCATAAAAGACTGACTTCTGTCTTGCACATTCTCTCTATGGCTTGTTTCTTGTGCTTGCTCTGATGAAGCCAGCTCCCATGTTGAAAGTTGCCTTATGGAGAGACCTATGTGGCAATGAACTGAAGGTGGCTTTCCGTTGAGGAATTGAGGCCCTCAGTCCAATAGAATGAAAGTAATTGAAGTCTGTCAATAACAGAGTTCATGTTTGCATGAGCAAACTCAGACATGGATCATTCCCCAGAAGAGCCTTCAGATAACACCACAGTCTTTACCCCTACCTTGACTGCAGTGCTGTGAAACACCCTGAGCTGGAGGAACCTGGTATTTTGTTTCCAGATTCCAGCCCACATGAACTGTGAGATAAGAAATGTTGTCGTTTAGAGCCACTATGTTTGTGGTGATTTGCTAAACAGCAATAGATAAGTAATACAGCTGGAAACATGAATTGTCGTATTAATACATGGACTTAATATCTGATCTTCTGTTCTCATTTTTTCCCAAGGATATTTGTAACTTCTAATTAACTTGTCCTTCACTTTAATTTTGTCTTCTTTCACTGCCAACCTTTGGAATGGCCAATTCTGCTCAGTGAATTGTTCTAATTCTCTATTAGAAGCTACATTTTGACCACTAATATAATATAATTAGGAATGGCTTACAAATAAGGCCAAAAAAATCTTTCTTCTCTTTAAAATAGAGTCTAAAACTCTTGGAAAATAATTTCTGTTTATCCTCTGAACACATGGAAATGGGGAGCTATCAGTATTTTCACCTGAAAAACTGCAACAGCTTCCTCACTGGTCTCCCTGACCATCAGGAGTCTGTCCTCTCCACTGGAAGCCAGATAGATCTTTCCAAAAGGCAAATCTCTCTTTACACCTCCCCTTAAAACATTTGTATCCTTCCCATTGATTTTAGATAAATGACAGACCTATTCATGACCCAGCAGGCCCTGCAGGGCCCGGCCAGGACACATCTCTCAGGCCTGATGCTGCACATGCTTTTCTCACTCTTTCTATCCTGGCCACTTCAGCTCCTCATCTGTGCTCCCTTCTGCTACAGCATATTTCCACACCCTGTTTCCTCTGCCAGGAATTGTCTAGCTAACTAAGTTCTGCTTATCTTTCAGATTGCTGCTTGCCGCTCAAATCTTACTTCTTCGGTTGAGCTTTCCATGACCTCATCTTGCATGTTCACACACCTAGCACCATGAAACTCCTTCATAGCATGCGGCTCAATCACCATATTACACTCTTTGGATGAGAGTATTAGACTTTATGTTTCTAACACTCAATTTTAAGCCCCCTGCAGGTACCATGTAACTTTTTTTTCTCACCATTCTGACATTATGCCTGGCAATAGTAGGAGCATGATAAATATTTGTGAATAAATGAATGAACTGGACAGCACTCAACTATTCTTTTTAATAAGTTACACTATTTTTAAGCTAGAACATCAATAGAGTGTTAGTCTTATTTTTCATCTAATATGAATTTAATGTAAAGAACTGTAACACAAAGAAAAGCTTGTCATGCTTTCCTGAGCCTATTAGTATACATTAGTCCCAATTTTATGCTGCATGCTGTATTTTGTGTGTGAAAAATAAAGATTTAATATTAATATACATCATGTAAAATTTCTGTTTTTCTTAAATCACATTTGAAGTATTAGATTAATTCATTCAAGAAACAAATCAGTCATTTGGTTAATAGTTGATTAGTGACTCATCGACTTTATCATACCAGGTTTATCAAGCAGCACAAAATTTTAGAAGCATCCCTGGAGACACATAAGGCCCACTTGAAATCATCTGAATTGCAGCGTTGCATGTTGTTTTATTCTTTGCTTGGTCACATTTTTCTTTGACGCCATTACTTTTCATTAGAATCAGGCTGATATTTTTCTTTATTCTTTGTTCCTCCTCAAAACTAATTTTTAAAATAATGTTCAAAGCCTTTGAAATATTGAGTTCTTCAAATTTAATTTTTCTCATTTTGTTTCTTATTTACACTCTGTAAATAAATACATATATTTCAAATTGAGACAGACCTTGAAACATAATGTGTCTTTAAATAGCTGTGATCCACCCACTCAGAAGAAAACAATTCATGAACATGGTGTTTAAAATATATCATAAAATTCACACTTCATGCTGTGCCAATTTAACACAAACATGCCACATCCTTTGAGTTAATAACCATAGATGATGACTGATAGAGTGAGTTCATAAGATTACAATCCTGAAACAAAATCAGTTTATAGAGCAGAGAATAATTTGAGTAATTAAATTTAGATATACCAAAGAACCATTTCTGCATTAATACACGGATAACCAAAATCTATATTGCCATACCTGATTAATTATACAAATGAGACAACTAGATGATTGTGCCATTTTTCTTTTCCCTTCAAAGAGGATCAGGATATGCTTTTCATATATTTCTATTTTTTGTCTATGGGTGCATTAAAGCAACAGTTGTATGATATTTGTGGGATAAGAAAATAATTTTGTTTAATTCTGTCTGCCTATAAAAACACCCTCTTTCATCATCAGTGGTTTGTGAAATGATTTGAGCCAAGTTAGAAAAGACCAACATTTAGAAAATAATTTCAAAATTATATGAATCTAATACAAAATCACTTTGTAGATTATGAAAGCTGGAAATGGTAATCAATAATCAACCTTAGAAGATTAATTTACATATAGAAAAACAGATAATAGCACTTTGTGTGGGAAATATTATACGATTTATCATTTGGAAATTTGGTAATCAAACTATTAAGCTAGGCTAAACTATACTTATATTTTATTCCCAACATCTCTGATTTCTCAATCTAAGTCACTAAATGCTATTTTGAAAAGTCTGTCAATTTCCAAACTTTTTTCAGAGTTGAATTCAGGAACAAAATTGTTTGTTGGTTTTATTTTATCCCTAAGTATCATGGAATTAAACATTTCTAAAGTCAAATCTTATTAATATGCTAAGGCTGGAAAACAAACTAAAACCTCATTTAAAGGTTAGCCATGTTAAATAAAAGTGATTTGTGGAAGTTATTATTTAGGAGATTTTATTTGTTCCAGTGCATACCTCTGCAATTTGATTTTGGAGGTGCCAAGTGTCATAGTAAAAAGATACCTGAACTGCAACTCAGGACACAAGGTGCAAGTCAGAAGAATTCTAAAAGAGAACATCATTGGTGAAATTTTATGCGAGAATGCTTTTATGGGTACACTTTAAAACAATATATGATTCAAAGAAAAATGCTTAATATTCTGCAAATCTGTCAACTACTATTTTTATTGTTTGTTTTATTTTGTTTTCCTTTGTTGTTTTTTTTTAATTTTTTGCTATTTGTTTGATTTTTAGGGCCCACACTTTATTATGTGTGGGAAGTACTATATGTTTTTAGACTATTTAGCTGTTCACAAAATGTGTTGCCCCTTTTTCCTAAGCAAACAGCTTGTCTAAATTTTGCAGTTTCCTTTTAGTTAGCTTTGGCTCTGGACTCAGTTCTGACCAATGGATGTAAGCAAATGTGATGCATGCCTCTTTAGGCCTGGCCATCTAATATGCGACAAAGCACTCTCTTTCTCTTTTGCCAACTTGCAGCCGTCCAGCCTGGAGAACTTGAGGTCTTTATATCGGACAATATGTAGGCACCATAGGGAGGAAGTTTGCTTCCCTGAATCATCACATGCAGGAGGACTGCCATGGATCGGAAACATCTACTTTCAACTTTCCTGAATAAGAGATAAATTTATACTGGGCTAAGTCAGCTAGAATTACAGTAACTCACATATTCTATTTTTCAAATCAATATTTTAATTGAGGTAAAAGTTATACACAGTAAAATCGATGCAGTAAAGTTAACTCATAGGCTGAGTTCTGGCAAATACATGTAGTTACCTCCACTACAATCAAGATATAGAACTACTCTGTCATTACCCCCAAAAAAATCACTCATGCCCATCTGTAGTCAATAGCTACGATCACCTCAAGTCTCCGACAACCACTAATCTGTCTTATTTCCTATAGTTTTGCCTTTTCTGAAATATCGAATTAATGGCATCATAGAGAACATAGCATTCTGAGTCACTTAGCATAAAACATTTAAGATCCCTCCATGTCATGGCATGTATTGAAAGTTCATTTCTTTTTATTGCTGAGCAGTATTTCATTGTGTGGATGTCCTGCAGTTTGTTTAACCTTTCAAAAGTTGGAGGACACTTGAGTCGTTTCCATTTGGAGGCCTCTATGAATAAAGCCACTATAAACATTCAGCCAGAGGTTTTTCTGTGAACCTTCATTTTCATGTATCAAATAACTAATTAGTCATGGGATTGCTCGGTCATATGACAAGTATATGTACAGCTTTATAAGAAACTGCCAAAGTGTTCTCTGAAAAATCAGTATACTTTTCATTCTCATAGTAATGTATGAATTCCCATTGCTCTGCTGCATCACTGCAAGCAGCACTTATTATTGTCATTTTCTTATTTTGTTTTGTTTGACCATTCCTAAGAGGGTACTAGTGTCTTGTATTAGTTTCTACTGCTGCATAACAAATAACTGTAAATTTAGCACCATAAAGCAGCCTAAATTTATTATCTCACAGTTCTTGAGAGTCATAAGTCTGGGCACAGGATCTCATAAGATTGAATTCAAGGTGTTGACCAGGGTTGCAGTGACATCTGAGGTCAAGATCCTCTTCCAACTTCATTCAAATTCCTGGCAGAATTCAGTGTCTGGCACCATAGGAATGCGGTCCCTGTTTTCTTGCTGTTTTTGGCCAAAGGTAACTTGCAGCTCTGAGACATCCACCACTCACAAGGCAATTAACTTCTTCTTTGAAGACAGCAGGAACATGTCTCTGATTTCTTCTGTCTCAGACCACTAAACCCTCTTTTAGGAGCTCATCTAATTAAGTCAAGCCCAGCCAGGAAATCTCCTTTTCAATTAACTCAAAATCAACAGACTTGGAGCCTCAATTACATTTGTAAAATCTCCTTACCTTTGCCATATAATGTAAACTGCTCACAGGACTGAAACCCCATTATATTTACAAATTCAATCCACACTCAAGAAGAGTGGGAAAGACAAAGGAATGGGTCATTGGGGAGGGATGTTCAGCTTCGAATTCTGCCTACCATATAGCTCATAGTGGATTTAATTTGCATTTCTCTAATGATTAATGATATTGAATAACATTTCATGTATTCATTTGTAAACTATATTTCTTCTTCAGTGACATGTCTGTTGAAATATCTTGCCCAATTTTTATCAGTTTGTTCGTTTTCTTATTATTGAGTTTTGAGACTTCTTTATACATTCTTGACATGTCTTTTAACAGATATGTGTTTTACAAATGTATTCTCCCATCTGTGACTTGTCTTTCATTCTCTTAACATTATTCTGCAAGAGAAAAGCTTTTATTTTAATAAAGTCCAAATTATCTTTTATGGTTTATGCTTGTGGTGTTTTATCTAAGAAATTTTTGCCTAACACAAGTTCACAAAGACTTTTCTTTCATGCGTTCTTCTAGAGGTTTTATGATTTTAGTCTGTACATTTGTATCTATGATCCCTTTTTAGTTAGTTTTTATTAAGGTGCAAGGTATAGCTTTAGGTTAATTATTTTTATTACGATGTCCAAAAGTTCCAGCATCATTTGTTGATCCATTCTCCATAACCTTTGCAACTTGGTCAAAAATCAATTCACTATATGAGTAAAGGTCTATTTTTGGACTTGCTATTCTTCACAATTAATTTATGTTTCTATTCTTTCCCCAGCACCACACTATCTTTATTACCATAGTTTTAAAACAAGTCCTGAATTCAGGTAATGTGAGTTGCTTCTTTTTCATATTTAATGTTAAAAAAACATTAACTGCAAGCTGTAAATTTTGGAGTAATTAGTGCCTTTTAATATGCTGAGGAAGTTTCCTTCTATTCTTAGTGTGCTGAGAGTTTTCATCATGAAGCGGTGTTGTATTTTGTCCAGTGATTCTTGTGCATCTATTGAGATGTTCATATATTTTTTTTTATTTAGTTCTGTTGGTATGGAGGAATTATATTGATTGCTCATGATGTTTTAGCATTTTTATATGTTGCTGGATTAATTTTTTTTTCTTGTAATAGCATTGTATGATTTTGGTTTCATGGTAATACCAGCATCATAAAATACGTGGGAAAGCATTCTCTCCTCTTCTATTTTCCCGGAGAAGATTGCAATGAATTGTGGTCTTTTCTTCCTTAAATGTTTGCTGGAATTCACTATTGAAGCCATCTAGCGAAGCAAATTTTGGGTTTTCCTTATTGAAAAGTTTTTAACTATAAATTCAATTACTTTAATAGGAATAGGACTATTCAGGTTATCTGTTTTTCTTCATTGAGCTTTGGTGGTTTGTGTCCTTTACAGAATTTCTTCTATTCATCCACTTCGTACATTGCCAAAATTTTGGGTCATGAAGTTGTACATAATATTCCCTTATTATTCTTTTAGTGTGTGTGTTCTTCAGTGATCTCCTTTCTTTGATTCCTAATATCAGTAATTATTTCTTCTCTCTTTTTTCTTGCTTGATATGATAGAGGTTTATCAATTTTATTTATTTTGGGGAAAAACTAGTTTTGGGGTTCAATTATTTTCTCTTGCTTTTTTGTTTCCAATTTCATTATATTCTGCCCTCATCTTTATTATTTCCTTCCTCCTGCATGCTTTCATTTTCATTTATTCTTCTTTTTCTAGTTAACACAGAAGCTTTGATTTTAGACTGTTGTTCTTTTCTAAAATATGCATTGAACGATACAGATTTCCCTCCAAGCACTGATTGTCTTGCATCACACAAATTTTGGTATATTCTGTTTTTAATTTCATTCATTTAGAATATTTTCTAAATTTTTTGAGATTTCCTTTTCATTGCTGATGAGTTCTATAAAAGTGTATTGTTTAATATCCAAATATTTGAGCATTTTCCAGATTTATTTTTGTTATTGATTCCTAATATAATTCTGTCATGATCAGAGAATATACTTTGCATGATCCATACGTTGCTTTTATGCCTGGAAGTAGGCACATCCGTTCTCTTCCTTGGCTTTTAGTGTGGGGGTGTGAGTCAGTCTAGTCAGGAGTTAGCTGCATTACATATTGCCATGGTTTTGATACCTTCTGAGTATCACTGACTCCAAATTTCTCTACCATTACTGTGTTCTTGGGGTGGGGCTGGTTTGCCAGAATTTTTTCAATGTTTCTACTCCACTGTCAGCATTAGGCTTCCCCTCTGTGCCTACACCTCAGAGAGGGTCTCTCTCCATGCCCGTGCCCCATCCCCAGAGGAGGCTGCTCTTTCTTGTCCCCTGTGCTCACTAGCCTAATGGTGGATGGTAAGGGGATTCTCTGTTGTCTTTATCCAACATCCAGTCCTTTGTCTCTGGCATAGGGTTTATAATACAATTTCAACAGTTAGATTTGCTGACTGCTTGGCCCTCTGCAAGTTTTGTCACCATTAGCAAATATCATAGGTCCTTTACAGTGCCAAACCTCATTCTGACATAATACCCTCGTTAGGTTATTTCTATGGGAAAATGTGTACTATTGTCCAGTCAACTAATTTCTAAACAAACACTGGTAACACAACCATGAAAAAGAGAGAATTACCCATATTCATTTATATTATATAATTTTGCATAGCTACTATTGTATTAAGTAAGTCTTGAGGTGTGTTACTTGAGGTGTATTTCTTATACTACGGTGCCTCCTCCTTGAAATCAAGGACTAATAAGTGTCATTCCTCTCCCCCCTCTTTTTTCCTTTCCTCTTTTCTTTTCAACAGGCATTTATTTAAAGTCTACCTTAGGCCAGGCACTATGTTATAGAAGATTTTACGCACCTCAGACATGATTCAGAAAGAAAATGTAAATAGATTTTCTGCTGATTTTCCAGATCCAGCTTTTTTCCTATTATCTTATCCTGGGACCATACAATCAATCCAAAGAGTTTGTAAATCTCTGAATATGAGTCAAGTAAGTTAGCATTATTTTTGAGATGCCACATTCATTTTTTAAATAGATTTACTAAATTTAGGTGATATTATCCATAAATCCAAATTTTAGGTCACTGTTTTCATGTTTCTATATTTATTTCCATTATTTTTATACAAATGTATTTATCTGATTTTAATCAGAGTGCACACATATTTTCACATACTGTTTTGTCATGTAGCATTACTTAGTAAGCATTTGCTATGTGGTTTTCATTGCCATCATTTGTAGAGTACATAAAACTCTATCTCCTGCATGTACCATAATTTATTTTTTTTATTGTTAGACACAGCTATGTATTTTTGCATAACCAATTATCACAATAATTAGTAGCTTAAATTACAAATTAGTTCATTTGATTTTGTTTCTGTGGGTCAGAGTTCAGACAAGGCACAGTAAAAATATATTGTCTCTGTTCCTTAATGTCTGGGGCCTCTGTTGGCATTGCTTAACTGGCTGGGAGCCTGGATGCTTGACTGGGATTGGGGACATATGTCTGATTCCTTGGTTCCCCTCCATGTGAACTCTCCACCTTGCTATCTTGAATGTCCTCACAACATGATGGTCTCAGGAACTTCATACTTCTTACAAGAGGGCTGACTTATTCTCATAGAGATAGCAAAAATTGCCCCATTTCCTAAAGGCTAGCACTGGAACTGGCCCAGTGCTACTTCTGCCACATTCTATTGGTCAAGATAAATCACAAGGCCAGCCCACGTTCAAGAAGGAGGGAAATGGACTCCACTTCTCAAAGGATGAAGTAACAAATACATCTAGAGAGAGAACAAATGGATGGTGGCCAACTTTGGAGACTATCTGCCACATTTTGTCATCCAGCTGGCCATGTCTGTCCTGGCTGGTTGCATTTTGAGACCTGCTTAACCTTAATTCAAAATTGAATCCATTCATCAGATTTCACAGAAAATCTAAACATGCCAAGCATATGGTGTCTTTTGTATTTTACTGAATAAAGGTTTGTGGAGACATAAAAATGTGATCATATCACTAAGCAGAAACATTTTATTCAAATGATTTCTATCTTCTCACAAAACAAGTTTTCTCCTGCAAAGGAATTATTACACCAACTGCTACTATAACGGTTCTTATTTCACAGGTCATGAAATCATGGTGAGGTTCAAAAGCTAAGTATGTTCTTCCACTTATGCACGCAAAGAGTTGGCCTATGGACACATTCAGCCCACCGTGATACTGAGCCAGTACCCTATTACCTATTCTCCATAAATCCTGCTTCCTGGGAACAGTCCACAACTAATGCAGAAATGGATTCTGAGCTCTTAATATAGCATCATTCCTCAAGGTGACCAGTCTGCCAACTCATGACAGTTTTGTCATATCAGTCCCTTCCACTCTAGACGATCAATGATACATCCTTATCAGGATGGATACATACGCTGGATATGGATTTACCTTCCCTTCCTGAATACTGTTACCAGCCCTTCCACCTAAGGGAATATGGATGTCTTATCTATCAACATTACACTTCACACAAAGTTACTTCAGACCAAAAAACCCATTTTTACGATAAAGGACGTGTTACAGTAAACCATGAGATTCACTGATCTTAACTTATACTCCTCACCCAGAAGCAGTTGACCTAATAGAACTGTGGGAAAGACTATTAAAGGCTCATCTAATGCATGTGCCCTGAGATTTGGGCTCTGTTCCCCGAAAGCTTGTAAATGTACTGATCTAATGGCCATCTTCAAGAGCTATATCCTTAATAGTAGAATATATCTGACTCAGAATGAAGGAGTTAGAAATATGAATGGCCCCTCTCATCATAATACTTTGCGATCCAATTGTGAAATGTGTGATTCTCAGCTCCACAATCTTAAGTTCTGTCAAATTTGAGATTCTGTTTTCCATTGATGGGGCAGAGGATTCTTCTGCCAGGGTACACATTTCAAGTTCCACTGAACTGGGAGTTCTGACTACCAGCTGGTTAGTGTGATTTCTAAGAGGCATAGAATGAATTTTCTATACCGGCACAGGTAAGTGACCCAGACAGACCTAGGGCTGCTGCTGCACAGTGGAGGCATACAGGAGGCCTCTAAAGCTCAGTAGATTCCTAAGGGTGTCTCTTGATGGGTCTGTATCCAGTGTCCTAGAATCAGCCACTTCTCCAAGTGATGAAATGGCATTTAGAGACCAAATATACCCAGGTGTTAGGGATTCTCACTGTTACCCTGTTGGGTGTATATCTAGACTTTTTCAGCTAATTAAAAAAAATGTGAGTTCATCTTGATGTTTCCAAATGAAATTCAGGATTACTTAATTTTTAAAATTAGTTTCTATTTTTATCTGTATCTCTTTTCTCCTCACTGAAAACCCATGGTCCGAATGCTAGAAACTAATTTACTTATCTGTTCTTTTATTATATACACATAGTCCCAGACAACACTTCTAGCTCTATCAACAATATGATTACTTAAAGTTGATGAAGTTTTTTCCCCTAATGTACTTTATGTCAATACTACTTGGGAAATTTTGCCAAAAATCACTATTTTAAATCTATTTAAAATAATTTCTCCCTGTGTGGTTGTGCCACTGATACAATATGCATTTGGTTCATTTGTTTCATTTTGCTTTTGACCTTTAGGTATTGCTTGTCTTTATTTCAATTTAAGTTTGTTTTATAAATTATGTTAAATATTTGCCTGATTCCAAAGTCCAATATTAAAACAAGACATGTTCTGGAGAAGTTTATCTTCTTTGTCCCTTTCCCTCTGTTGGTGTCCTTCCCCATATGGTAAACACTTATTTTTTTTAGTGTCGAGTTTATCCTTCCATTTTTTAAAACAAGCAAACATATATGTTAGTTTGTGTATGTGTGTGTAGAGAGATAAAGAGTTAAAAGATAGATAGATAGATAGATAGATAGATAGATAGAGAATGAGATAAATGATAGACTTTGTATCTCCTATCCCTTTCTTGGATAAGTGGAAGAACAGTTGTAGGAATTTTACTCCAAGAATTCAGGAATTGTTTAAAAAAGAACACCAAACCTTTTTTTCTTTTCTTTTCAATGAAATGAATTGGCTCACACAGGTCCATCTTAGGCTGGTGCCCATCAAGTGACAAATCATATTCTAAATAAAAGGTCAATAAAGAGAGTTTTAGAAGACATATTCTTCTGGTTTACTTTAGTTCCTAATTTTGTTTTTAAATTATAAAATATTCTATTTTATAAAGAGAAAAACTTTGAGGTCAAGTCAAACTCATTACTGGATAGACTAAACTAAAATGATCCACATATGAGGTCAGTAGATCTTTTCATACAGGCAACAGGCAAAGATTGCCCCATGGTTTGCTTCAGTGCCCATTATTTCCACAGGAATTGCTGTTAATAGCTCTGTAAACAAGTTGAGATAAAATTCTAAATCATGCTATACAGTGATGATAAAGTATGTTAGAGAGCACATTTTAAACTACTTTTGTAAGTAAGATGTTGCATAAAATACTGCATAAGGAAAACACAGAGAATAGAATATTAATCCTTGTCTTCTCAAAGAATAGATAGTTCAGTTGAGATAATAAGCTCAAACAGCATGAGATCACTTAAAATTACATAGGTATATGTGCAAAATAATGTCATATAAGCTCATTACAAAAAGCCTCCGCCTTTCATGTTTTCCCAAAAGATTATTTTTCACTTGATCCTTTTAATGTGAAACATCCTTTTTTCTGGATTGGCATTATAAATAGCAGTTTTTCCAGAAAATTCTCACATCACATAAAAGAAAAAAAAAATTGAAAAATACATTACTATAGTAACATTGAAATAAAGTTAGTGAAAAACAATTTTATGTTAATTTTACTTATCTTGACTATTGGAGTCAGAGGACATTGAGAGAGCTAGAAAAAATAATAGTGTGTATATGTAGGGACAATTACATGGTGGGGGTTGGTGGGCAGAGGGGCTTAGGGACTAGAATATAGTGTAGGAAGTTTAGGAATTAATGTGTAGTAAAGGATTTGAGTGGCACAGATGTGGTTAGCTGAAAAGGTAGACTACAGAGAAAGGCTTAGAAATTTGATATATAGGCCCACCTCATCCATCTCTGTGGCCCAATTACATAGAAGAGAAAAAATTATTTTGTTATTTTGAATTAGATGAAATGGATTGGAAATAGAAGGAGAAAGTAGACAGCCTGGCTATGAAAGTTATGAAACCTAAATCACAATTGTGTTTTTCTTTACTGTATAAAGTTTACCAGTTTTTCATCAAGACAGAATATGGAAACAAAGAAAAATTTTTAATTTTCTCCCAGGACTTTATATGTTGGTTATGTATATATATGTGTGTGTGTGTGTGTGTGTGTGTGTGTTTCATTGGGATTTTACGATATATAGTTTATATTCTAGTTGGTGCTGTGTTTTGTTATGGCTAACATAATCATTTCTAATTTTACATTATTTTTTTACCATTATAAACAATGCTGACAGTAATTATCTTTCATGTAAATTTTTCTGCCCATGTCTCATAATTATCTTCAGAAAATTCCTAGGATCGGAATTACGAGGTCAAGTTTATGAGCAATTTCTTTCCTCCTTGCCTTCCTCCCTAGCTCTTTCCTTTCTTTCCTTATTCCTTCCTTTTTGAGTAAAAAAAACACACAGATTTCTTGAAATAATATTGTGCAGCTCACAGAATAAAAGTAAGACCTAATCGCCACACCTTGGCAACAAAAGAAGTCTGTGGGACCTTAGCAACAGAAACAAATGGAGTGTTTCTTACGGACTGGCATGAAGGAAGTTCCAACTGCTTTTATATCTCTGTGTGCCTCCATTTGGGATTCATGTTCCAAGAAAAGAGAATATATCTGACCTAACTTGAGTCATGCTTCCATCCATATGGTGGTGATTGGTGGGGAAATACATAGTCTGTTTAAAAATTTTCAGAACCTCATACCATAGAGTGAGAGCAGTTTCCCCAAATATATGTTGCTGGCCATGCAAAAAAGCCCATGTAAATTATATTCAACAATACAATTAAATTCTTGGCTGCCCAACATACCTTCTCCCACCTTCTTCTCCTACCTGCCCAATCAATCATCACCTTAACCCTCTACCCAGGAGATAACCAAAATCATATTCTGCTTCTTCTCCAAGTTCATTATCAATGACATTCATTTCTACCCTAGTTTTGTTGAAATGTTCTGATAGCATCTCTTCAAGTAATGATCAATGTCAGACCCTTAAAAGTCAAGAACTTTAAATGGCAAGGAACAAAGAGAAGAGAAGAGAGGGCTTTTGTAGGTGTCCTCCATTTTGCATGAGGCTATCACAGCTCTTATTACAAAATGGCAAATAACCTTTCAGTTTACAATCCAATCAGGAATGTGCAAAAGTACCTATTTTCCTTACCTCGCACCATAACACACCATATTCAACAATCAACTCAAAATGGATCAAAGACCTAACTATAAGAGACAGGAGCATAAAACTTCTAGAAGAAAACATAGGGAAGCATCTTAAGGACAGTGTGTTAGACAATGGTTCCTTAGACTTGATATCCAAAGCACAAGTAATAAAAGAAAAAATAGAAAAATGGGACTCATCAAAATTAATAACTTTTGTGCTTCAAAAGACCTTATCATGAAAGTAACACAACAACCTACACAATGGGAGAAAATATTCAGAACTCGCATATCCAATAAGGGTTTAGTATCTAGAATATATAAAGAAACCCTTCAACTCAACACCAAAAAGACATACAACCCAGTTTAAAAATAGGCAAAAGACTTGAATATACATGTCTCCATAAAAGATACACAAATGGTGAAAAATCACATGAAAAGATGTTCAACATCATTAGCCGTTAGGGAAATGCAATTTAAAAACATGAGATATCATTTCATACCCCCTAGAATGGTTACTGTTAAAAAAAATGGAGGACTACGTGTGTTGGAGAGGATGTGGAGAAATATGAACACTCATTTATTGCTGGTTGGAATATAAAATGGTGCAGCCACTGTGGAAAACAGTATGCCAGTTCCTTAGAACATTAAGTATAGAATTATCATATTACCTAGCAATTAAAAGAATTGAAAGCAGGGATTTGAACAAATATTTGCATATCACTGTTCATAGCAGCATTATTCACAATTGCCAAAAGGAACCCAAATGTCCATCAACCAATGAATGGATAAACAAAATGTGGCATATGTACACAATGGAATATCATTCAGTTATAAAAAGGAATGAAGTTCTGATACATGTGGCAACATGGATGAATGCTGAAGACATCATACTGAGTGAAATAAGCCAGACACAAAAGGATGACTATTGTATGATCTCACTGACATGAAATAATTAAATTAAGAAATTCATAATGCCAGAATCTAGAATACAAGTTACTAGGGAATGGGGTTAGAGTAGGGAATAGGGAGTTAAGGCTTAAAATGTACAGAGTCTCTATCTGGGTGATAGAAAATTTTGATAATGGATGGTGGTGACGGTAGCACAACATTGTGAATGAAGTTAACAGCATTGAATTACATATTTGAACATGGTTAAGGTGGGGGAATGTTAGGTTGTATATGTTACTAGAATAAAAGTTTTTTAAAAATCCAAGGAACTGCATAACACAAACAATGAACCCTAAGTTAAATCATGGACTGTTGTTAATAGTATAATCATAAAAAAGTCCTTTTTTCAGTTGTAACAAATGTACCATAACCAATGCAAGATGTTAATAATAGGGTGGTATATGGGAATTCTGTATTTTATGCATGATTTTTCTGTAAACTCAGAACTTCTCTATTTTAAAAAAAGTGTCTCTTTCACTTTATCCTTACCAACACAAAGCATTAATATTTTTGGCAGTCAAATATAATATATTGTTGCTTTAATATAAAATATTTTAATACCAATATGATCAGACATTTCAATATGTTTAATGGCCATTTAAAACTTCTTTTGTTAATTACTGTAATGTCATTTGCCCAATCTATCTATTGGGCCATTCTAAAGATATCTTCAACTTAAAGCAAGTACCATCTTAAAGTACTACTCATTACCATTCAGAGAATCAAATATATATGCATGCACCCATGCACAACTATACACACATATTTGTAGATTATTAGCAATTCCTGAAATATGACATATCTTCTGTATATTTCACCTGTCATAGATAGTAATTAGCTATTATACAAAATTACTATATAATTTTATAATTATCTGATTGAAAGTAAGGGTAACAGAAAATACTTTTTTTTAACGAATGTAAAAGTAAAGTTTAAATGAAGGAAAGGCTAAACTAAGTTCAAAGACAGAACATAAAATCAGAATTTCTTGGTGTCAGAAGTACCCCTTAACAGTAGAAGAGGCACATTAGGAAGCTGAATTAAGGTATTATGTACTATTTTATAAGTCCTGCTGTAAGTGACCTAAATACAGTGGTTCCCAAGTGGCCTGAGAGAGGCAAGTTCCAAAGACTGGTAGTAACCACCAGGGAACAGCTTGTGCTGTGGGAGATGTACATCAGTAGGTCTTAAAAGCCTTCCCTTGGGCATGGGAGATTGGGGTGAAGAATCCTAAAAATGGCCTGAGTATCACTGTATGTGGGAGCATATCCTGAATCTACAGGAATATTCTGGAGCTGACATTACCCCCTAATATGCCTCCAGGATATCTGCCCTTTAAAACCTGGAGCCACATGATGACATTTAATTTTGACCGCTTTTCTTTGTATTAAGTGAAATGAGTGCTAATGCAATACAGTGGCTAGGATAACAATTGCAAGAATATTATTTAGTACTCTTGCCCTTTCTAACAGGGATTGTGAAGATACTGAAGAGCAAGATTTCACATCTGATCATAAGCTGCTGGAATGATTCTGTGTAGCTTTAAAGTAACTGAAAGGAATGAAAACTGAGGGGTTTAAATAGCAAAGCAAACTTGTGGAATTTAATAACTGCTAAGATATTTTATTTACACTTAAAACATCATTTTTAAAGCATTTTCCTTTCTTGAATTCCAAGAGCACAGTGTGTCTACTAGTCTTGCATCATTTATTATATACTGCTGCATATTATATTATAATCACTTCCCCACTAGGTTGTAAGTTTCCTGAAGGCAGGATGCATGAGGCCATCATTGCATTTGGAATATGTCCCAATCAGAACTGGATCAAGATCAGTGCTGCATTCAGTAGTGACTATGGCATTAACAAAAAGAAACAACAGGGTATTTTTTTAACCAATTTAAAAGCTACCAACAATATATGTACTTGTGTAAAATGCTTCAGAAAATGTGAAGAGCTGTAAAATTTTAGAAATCATCATTCTTACTTTTACACTATATGAGTGATTCATTGAATCATCATAGCTATTACCTGAATAGGAGATGGGCTTGATCATGTCTTTTGTTGTGTCTAAGGGAGGATGTAATCAAACATACATTTTAATAATAGAGTCTGATATTCTTTATTTTTGTCTGTGAAATATTTCACAATGAAAAATAAATTTTAAAAGGTTTCTGAATATGTTATTTTCAAGCAGATATTTGATTTTAACAAATATAAAGAATTTAGCTACAATCTTTGTAGTATTCTGGGTGATAAAAGGAAGACGGCATTTGGAGTTTGAGATTTTGAATGAGGAAATACAGACTTTTGTGGCACTAATTTTAAAGTAAGTTGTTATATGATTTTAGTGCTACCTATTACTCTTTTAATGTTTAGGGCTTGGTGGAATTTTGAGGAGGGTGAGTAGACCAAATTGGGGAAAAATACAGTCCTAGCTGTTTTACCAATGTGTATCAACACTCAAGATTTTCTTTTTCTTTTTCTTTTATTTAAATTATTATCACCCTGACAAAATTAAATGTGCAATTCACAAGAAGTTTAAAGTCTAGTTAATATATTTCAATGTATTTGGAGTCTCTTTGAATTTCTGGATGTATTATCTCTTCAATAAACATTACAAAATGCAAACTCTAGTTAACAGCTTTATATTATGCACTAGTTTCTTATCTTGGGTCTATCATCAGAATAGTAGTATTTGACACTTCTTGGCCATTTTCTTAAATAAGAGCTTTTCTTTATCTTAAAATCTCTAGTGCAGGATTATTATTATTATTTGAATTCAAGCAGAATATCTGAACTGTTTGTGCCTGTGACTGGCCTCTTTTTGTTCTACTTGTGTCAGTGTTTGAAGTTAAACGTCTATATCCCATTACCTATACCTAAATGATCTTATGTATGGGAAATAGGACATTATAACTTCAGAGAACATTGTAAGAGAAGGGTAAAGAACAGAATCACAGAAGTTCAGAAGGAAACAGATTGTTCTCCCTTAGGGAAAAAAGGAAAAAAAATGCAAAGGAACTAGTCTCTTTTTATAATCTCTGGGACAAAAATGGTAACCATAGAAATAACAATAAAATTTAGGTTTCCTTGTCAAAGAATTCCTCTTGGTGAACGACAACTCTAAAGACAATTTTTAGACCTTTGACCTTATCATCTTTCCAAAAATTTTAGAATTTCTAGAAACAGTATATTTGTACCATTCATGGACCTGTAACTTGCCCTGATAAATTAAATGGAGGTGAAAATTTGAGCTTCTCACAGACATAAGTATATGGCACACAAAGCATAACAGTTAGCTCTCTGCAGGGAATGGGGAGAGAAAAGGAAAGAGATGAGAGTTATTCCTCACCTCATATTTTTAACAGTTATGTCCTTTCAATTCATAAAGAACAGAAACACTCTGGCTAGTTTAAGAGGAAACTTGCTGGAAGTACAGAAAAATACCTTATGAAATTTAAGAAAATAACTAAATAACCAGGACTTGAGAAGGACATAAACTACAACAGCAGAAGCTTGTAGGCTTTTCTCTAGAATGCTACTCATAATGAGAATTTACTCCACTGAGTCTTAGCCTTGGTGTTTTTGTCTACCAAATATCCCAAAAGAGAGTCTGATTGGCTCAATTTAAATCAGGTGTCTCCACCTGGGCAAATTAACTATGACCAACTCTCAAGTTCAGGAAGGATGAATGAAACCACTGAGGGGAAGGGTCTCTCTCTGCCTGGGGGCAGTTCCCAGAGCAGGGGCAAGCTGGGTGTGGGTGGGCGGGGGGCATCATTTTAAAAGGTACTGCTACAATAGCCACATATTTAGGCTCAGTATTCAAAACTACCTTGCTCAGGCCATAAATGACTAAATAGACTTGAGCATGGCAAAGTCAGTGACCCCACTGCTAAAAATAATTCATTTATCCATTCGTTAGTTAATTTAAACATTAATTGATCATTTATTATAAAACAGACACTATGCTATATAATTAGGATATTAAAACAAGTAACATACAACCTTGTATTTTAAGAATTTATGGTTCAGTGAAAGGGACAAAACATACCTTGTTAAAATTAATTAACCATGGAAGTCTTCAACAATAAAAATAATTAACGAGGCTAAGTGATAAGTAGCAGGTTTAAATTTAAGGGGAACAGAAAACACATTCTATGTATTCATATTCTCCTAAGTTCAGTGCAACAGGACTCTCTCAGGAAACATACTCAAACAAATATAGCAAGTATTGCTCTTGGCATCTATGCTGTGTGTTTCCTGCCTCTCTCTGTTTCACTCTTTTTTTTTTTTTTTTTTTTAGTGAAAGATCTTTGCCTTCAGATTAGATTTCAATGCCCTTGGAAAACCCTCTGATTTCCATAGCAATTTAAAGTTGCCTGAAATTCCCTCATTGTGAAGTCTATCTATTTTCCCCAAGAAGGGAGCAGATGAACAGTCTGGGAATGACAAAGAAAATCTTCACATTTTTTTTCACCGTTTTGCTCAAGGCTTTACATGGCTGATAAAAAGTAAGGAACAAAGGAAGGGAATTTTTTTTTTCTTTCTCTCCCTATTATGTCCAGGAGTATACCTAGTTAATAGAAATAGATTAATAGAAATAAAAACTAAATGAATTTTTTCATAAATATGATGCTTTGCTTTAAAAAATGTTATTAGGCCTGTTTCCAGCTTCTGCAATTAGAAGCATGAATATAATAAAGCAAGTTTGCATTTATGTGCAATTATTTAATTCTATTTAAAGAGGAGTGTTCTACATATTTCAAACTATGCAGTGAAGTGCTTTCATATTCAAGAGCATGCATATAGCCTTTTTTCAGTAATAATTTTATGTCTACAAGACAATGTCTCTGTATAATAAGAAACATACACTTTACTTAAGAATTTGTATTATATAAAATTGTGTTTTGTCAAAATACTTACCTCCCCTGATTTGAAAAGAATAAATAGCTCTAGACAAACCATATGTAAATGATGAATAAACATATGGGTTTTGATGAAAGGAATTGAAGGCACTGACAGTTTGAACCTTCAAAGTGGATTTGAAGAGAGGCTCAGATGAGGATGAGAAACAGCCAAATTCCAATATGGCAATCTCCATCATTCAGAAAATTCAGTTACTTAAAAAATTTCCCTGTCATTTTTAATTTTTTGGAACATCCCATAAATAGATACAAGGGGTTATTATGTGAGGGAAGATAGTACAATGTAAGGTATATAGCTTTGGCCGTGAAGTCAGACAGACAGCTTAACCTCTCAATGTCTCAGTTACCTTATCTATAAGTAAGAAAAATAGTAACACCTACTTCCTGTGGTTCTTGTACAGACTGAATGGAATAATGCATATAAAGTGCTTAGGACAGTGCCTGTTATATAAAACGGCATCATGAATGTAAGCTATAATTATTATATTATATTCCAGGAAGTAACCTGAGTAATTTTTAGAAAGAATGTTTTTTTCCATTGACTCTATCACAAGGTCCTGGGTTGTGACAATTTTAAACTTTTCAATAGGCATTCATTCATACATTTACGAAATATTAGTCTAGCACATTATCTTGTGACAAGTACCTTTAAATACTGACAACATTAAGATGGTCCCTGCATTCAAGAAGTTTAAGGACTAATAAGGGAGGCAGTTTCCACACTCAAAAAAAAATGCAATAAAATATCATGAATGATAGAATGATTGGAATGATAGAAGTAGAGATAGGATGCCGTGGGAGATGGTGATATAACAAATTTTCCTAGTAGGTAAGTACCAAAAAGGCTTCAGAGAGGAGCTGAGTCTTTGAATCTTACATAGCTTTCACCCAGAAAAAGGCTAGGAGAAGTGTTGCAATCTAAGTTTCCAAAGGAGCACATGAAAGAGTTATGAAACATTCTCTTGCACTTTGGGAAACTGTAGATACTTTCATAAAAGTGAAACATAGTGTGCTTAAAAATGGGAAGGGCTAAAGCTTCAGAGTTGAGCAGGGAGCCAGTTCATGTACAGCCTTAGGCACCGTGCTAAGAAATCTGATCATGGAGCCAGTAGGAATACGATATGGCAAAATTTATTTTAGAAAGTTAAATCCAGTGATAGAGCATGTGATACCTCATTTATCATCTTTTAACATACTAGCCGATTTACTTATTTAATAAGTTTTTATTTTCCATCTCCTCCACTAGAATGTAAGTTCAAGGAAGATAAGGATTTTCATATGTATCTCCTAGAAGAGCATTGCTTGGCACATGGTAGATATTCAATAATTATTTTCAGAACAAACAAATTTCAATGGTATTGGTAAAAGAAAATGAGAGTGTGAACACAAAATATTATTAGGACTGGAAAAAAAACAGATTTTAAGGAAGTACAGCTGAGAGGAATTGATGACTGATTAGATGTGTGTGAAGGAACCAGAAGTTGTCAGCCAATTCCCACTGTCTAAATGGAAATGCTTTACCATTGTCGCAGAGGAAGAACCTGGGTCAGGCAGAGAGTTCATTTTGGCATGCTCAAGGGATATGCAGGTGGAGATGGCCAAGAAGCACTTAATTATATGGTTCTGAAGTTCAGAGACAGGGACTTTGTTCCAGTTTGCTAATGCTGCCTTTTGCAAAACATCGGAAATGGATCGGCTTTTACAAAGGGGGTTTATTTGGTTACACAGTTACAGTCTTAAGGCCATAAAGTGCCCAAGGTAAGGCATCAACAATCAATCAGGTACCTTCATTGGAAGATGGCCAATGGTGTCCAGAAGACCTCTGTTAGCTGGGAAGGCACGTGGCCAACGTCTGCTCTGGAATTCTGGTTTCAAATGGCTTTCTCCCAGGACGGTCCTCTCTAAGCATCTGCTTGCTCCTGAGTTGTGTTTTCCAAAATGTTGCTCTTGGGATGTTACATCCTCTCTTAGCTGCAGCTCCTCCAAAATGTCACTCTCAGTTGCTCCCAGCCCTCTGTGTGTTCTTCAAAGTGTCCCTCCTGGCTGTAGCAAGCTCACTCCTTCTGTCTGAGCTTATATAGTGCCCCAGTAAACTAATCAAGGCCCATGCTGAGTGGGAGGGGCCACAGCTCCATGGAAATTATCCAATCAGGGTTATTACCCACAGTTGGGTGGGCTGCATTTCCATGGAAACACTCAATCAAAGACTTACAATCTAATTGATACTAATACATCTGCCCACATAAGATTGTATCAAAGATAATTGTGTTTGGGGGGGACATAATACATTCAGACTAGCACAGGCCTGAACTGAAGTTGATATACTTGGGACCCTTCAACATATTATTATAGTTTTGTTTGATTTGTGATTATACCTAGGTCCAACCCTTGAATGTACTTTCAGTATCTCCTTCTAGATGGTAGGAATTGCTGTCTGTCTGAAACCAGGCTTTTTTTTTTTTTTCCCTATTTCCCTTGCCCCTTTCCACTCGGCAGACCTTGCTCCCTTACTCTACTCATACATATATGCTGTTAGGAGGCAGATTGTCATGGTTAAGAGAATGAGTATCAGGATCAGAAAGCTCTGACGTCCATTCAACTTAATAGTTATCATCTTGAATGAAAAGTTATTTAATTTTTCTGAGTCTCAGACTTGTCATCTGTAAAATGTGGATGCCCAGCTTCATAGGTTATTGTGAGGATCACTGAAGTTAATACAATGATTGGACACAGCTGATAATTCATTATTTATTTTAATTGTTAGTTTCGTAAGTGGAAGTAGGATAGCTCTGAGCATAACTTTAATCATTGTTATACAAAATGTAAAGAGTGTGTTGCATCTAGTAATATATCAAGATTACAAAATTGAAGGTTTTTAGGTCATTGGCTACCATTTCTCAATTTGTTCTTTTGCAAACTTTAGATGTCCTTAAAATATTTTGCATCTTAAAGCAGCTAAATATTCTTTTTGAAAAGAATTTTAGTTAAAAGACTTTTTTTTGCGCTGAAACACAGGATTATCTGTCTAGAGTGAGTATAATTGAGTATAATAGGTTCTAATACATCAATTGCACGGGTTATAGTCAAGTCATCTCCTTCTAGATCTGTTTCTGCCATGAAACACACCACATTCTGTAAGAGAATAGCTCATGTTTGTATAGCGATTTTAAATGCGTGATCTCTCTTGATCCTCTTCACCAACCTGTGACACTGAAAGGTCAGAAATTATCATTTCTGTGCTATGAAAGAGAAATTTCAGACTCTGAGAAGTGGTGGCAGTTTAGCCCAGCAAAAGATGGAAGAGCTGGTCTCAAAGCCAGTTAGGTAACTAGCAGGGCATTGTCTCTTCCCCTACCCTTTGTCACCTCTCCATCCACTACAGTTTAGCTTTGCCTCCACTGCTCCTGGCCCTGCAAAGGTGGCCACTGAGAATGAACTGCAGCAGAGATAATAAGCCTGGCCAAAATTGATCGTTGATTGCAGATGTTAACTTGTAATTACCAAACATGTAATACTGCAATACCTAAAGATGCTTAAGATTAAACTTAGGCTGCTATATCGCAATATGCATCCCAGAACGACTGTCTGACATTCTCTATAAGAGTTATTTTGAAACATCACTAGCAGGTGATTATCAGCCCCATTTCAAATATAAAATGGAAGCTATGAGGCCCTTCTTTACCACCGACTCATCTGCATCACTCCTCTGACATCTCACAGATAGAAAGTGTTGCCTCTCCTCCATCTAATGCTTCTACTGTCCCTTATGGCCCGTATCCCATCAACTTCCCCCTATTCAGAGACCTTCTTACTTTAATCTCAAGTCTATATGTAAACGAGTAAGCAAATTATCACCTATAAAACTAAAATGCTGTTCTGAAAATCTTTTATGCCTTGCAAGCTTCTGAATTTCTTTTGTGCTCTAGCCATGTCTATGAAAAGGGGCCTGTCTGTCCTTCATTTTCTCATCTTTCTTTATCTTCGAGACCACTGTAGCTCTGACTTCACTATTCTGTTCCTGCCTGGTTGGTCAATAGCTACCTAATTGCCAAGTCTGATAGGCTCTTTATATTTGCAATAAATTTATTTCTGTTCTTATCATAACTCATCTTACCTGATTGATAATGACACTTCTGATAGTGACTATATTCAACTTAAAACTCACTTCTCACTGCTTCCCTAGGTGTTCTCTTTTCTTATACTTTTGATCATTCTTGTTTAGATTGCTCTTTCACAGCTAGCTCTTTATGTGCTGTGCTCTTCTCTAATAACCTCCTCAGAACCATTGTCTGCTGATAACTCCCAAACCCCTTCTCTTACCTTGCATCCCTCTGCTCAGCACAATATGCAAATACCTCACTTTCTACTAAAAATTCCACTTTAGTGTGACACTAGCATCTCAAGTTCAATGTGCTCCGAAGCAATGTTATGATTCTTCCCAAGCTTCTACTCCCTGTAAATTTCCCCTTCCAGGATTTTCTATCTTTTTTACATAGTACCACTATCCATTCAGTCTTCCAAGTCGCACCCCAGGAGTCAACCTTTATGGGGTGTCTAGCTACTCTTTTATATCCATACCCTGACCCCGTAAGTCTCTTAATTCTTCACATCCTACTTCTTAAATATCTTTCAAATCCACTTACATCCCTCCAGCTCCAAAGCCATTGCCTTATTTCAGGTCTGTACTGAACTATTTCAGTGGTTCTTCCAATCCATTCTCCAGCCTGCAATCAGCAATCTTTCTAAAACACATATCTTTTATACCACGTTCCTATAGACAGACTTTTAGCGACTTTGTTCCCTTCAAATAAAGTGCCCCCCCTGACTTTTATCTAACTGAACTCACATGATCCTTCAAGATTAGTGGTCTACACACTTTTCCAGCCATCAGTCTGTTTCCCTTTCATTGGGCCAAATATCATTCATCCTTAAAATCTTAGCCGAGTCATCCCCTATTTTTGGTTGGTGGCCTCTCCTCCTTGCACCACATCATTGCATGTATACCTCTACTAGAGTATTTATCATATATTGCAATCACCTCCATGTCTGCTTTTTTATTACAGAGAGCTTGTGGTATTTTGCTTGGTAGCCCCAGACTCTTCCATGGAATTTGGAACAAATCATGCACATAATAAAACTTTGTGAAATTTCTTAATATAATATTTATATAGTGGGGATATGTTGGATAACAAGCACTGTTCTAAGCACTGAATATACAACTGTGGTAAACATAGACAAATTTCCTGTCCTCAGAGAGCTTACATTCCAGTAGACGGAACAAATACAGATAAACCTGTGTTCTAAAAGGCAAAAAAGTGAAGTCATTTAAAATTTCCTATTGTTATTTTTTTAACAAGGAGAAGGGTAGCTTTTCAAACTGAAGATTTTATTTGTATTACAAAAATTTCTGGATAAAGTAAAAAAAAACACACTAAACTAGAAATTTTACTAAAATGTCTCCAATGTGTATGTTTTAATGTAAGTATGATGATCATCTGATAAGAGTGGTAAAAAATACTGTAAACAATTCCAATTACATTGACTTAAAACATTTTAAATCAAACTTTGCATATAAAATTTATTTCAGAAATCTCAAGCCATAAAGTATGCAAAGAAAATGGGCTATGAATGGATGAGAGTCTAAAAAAGTGCCTAATTTCTAATCCCAGCTGCAAGAAAAAGAATGTCAACTATGTTAGACTGTGGCTGTGTCTGCATCCACAAACCGATTTTTAAAATGATTGAATTCATTTAAACAGCCAGTTATTTTGACAAAAACCAATAACCGAAAGTGGCCAAAGCTAGTCAATAGCTGGTTGTTTGCATACGGCCTACTTGCTCCCTCAAATTGGTTTTGATGTGTAGATAGTCTGTGCATCAAGAAGTCAGGGTGAGCCCTGATGTCATTTTGTGAAAACATGTTGCCAAATGTGAGTGCTTTCTGGTGGTTTGCTCTCGGCCACCCAGGGGTCTGAGAGTGTAGTACGCTGGGCTCACTACTTTAGGGCCTCACATCTTTCTGATCTTCTGAGAGTGTGGAAAAATAGTTTGATTGGAAAATAGTCAACTTGGTGATTGCGGAAACGGTTACCGTAGATGGCCTGTTATCAAGCCAAGGATCAACCAGCATCAGGGTGCGGGGGCTGCTACCCGAGAACCCAGCAATTCCTACTTTCCTTTAATTAACCTGATTGTTCTATTGGATAGAAATGTTTACTCAAAAGCATAGATTTGAAAAAAAAAAAAATTGTCAAGCAACTTTGCTTTTGAATTGCATTTGTTTCTGTAACAATTCCCCAGCTTTGGTTTCCTTCAAATAAAAGACCAACTAGTATTTTTCTAAATACAAACAACAACAAATATGCTTACTGCAATTACTATAGCTGCCGTTTTACTATTGTTAGGAGATATTGAGAGTCTTAATTGCTTGTATTTCTTGTAATGCTGATTAAAAATAAGAAAAATGCACAAATACATTTCAATGAGGACTTTGAAAAAAACAATGTACAGCTGAAAATTTAGTCTTATTCTCCTGCTGGTCCTTAGCCAGGATGATTACTATTTTAGTGTATACCAGTACCAAATATGTGGTGAGAGTTCTACTTGCTACCATTTTAATTTTTGTTACAATAATTTTCCTTACACCAGATCCATATATCTTATTACTCTACTATATACCAAAGCAAAAATTTATGCTTGAAGCCTAATGCATATTTGACCCTATTCAACAAAGCAGGTCAAAAGTCATTTTGAAAACACAGGTATGAAATAAACATGGTATTATTATTATTATTATTATTATTATTATTATTATTTAAATAAACTGTCCTGACTAACCATTTTTCTATGATTTAGAGATAGAAAGAATAGAAGAAATGGTAAACCATAAGAGGAGGTACGAATTCACTTGCCGATAGTTAGGCATTTACGTTTGGTAAGAACTGACTAGAAAAAAAATAAGCATTGATTGTGCTTCAGGACACCTGAGTCAGAAAAATCACCTGCACATGGCTGAGAGAGGGGTCCCTCATAATGCAGATTTTGTGTTTGATTTTAAGGAGAACTCAAAAGCCAGAATACAGTAGCAATGGATGGCATTTATATTTAGTAAGAGTGCAATATACTCGTTTGAAGTTGGGAGATGAGTATTTATTGAAACAGCTGGCAAATCAGCAGGAAAATGCTGATTTTGGAAAAACTATTCTTCTTCTGTGGAATCAGACCTACTGTATTTAGCAACACTATTATAATTGAACACAAAAACTGCATTAAAATACCATTAACAAGGAGACAGAAATCCAGAAAAATAAGAGAATTCTAACTTAAAGGCTGTCACAGCATTCCTGAGTCAGCCCTTTTAAACATAAATGCACAAGTGCACAAATGGTCTCTGAAATATGACATGAGATGAACTGACTGGACTTGGTTTTCCAGTCACTTTTGTCCACTGATGCTACCAGGATATTTGCCCAGGCTGATCTACTATAGCTCATCTATCTATATACCCCAGAGTACCAATTCCACCCCCTCGTGAAATTAAAACACCAGGAAATTGTACAAAATTTCAATTTCAGCGTGGCATGAACCTAGCCAAACCTGTCCCTGAAAGTTATCTATTTATTAGTAACGGAGGTTCTGTAACTCCTTCTGAACACCATGCCATCTCTCAGAAACAGAGGTGTACTTTTTTACATAAGGATTACCAGGTCATTTTTTTTTTTTTTTTTTCAAATGAGAACATTGGAAACTGGTAATTTATGTGCCGTGCTAAAGGTCACAAAACTGGTTGGTTTGTGGCTAAAACCAAAGCTTATGACTTTCAATCCAGTGTCTTTTCCATTGCATTCCTTGCCCTCTCTTTAGTTTGTCACTAATGTTTGTTACTATGCATAAAATAAAGACTTTGTACCAACCCTGGGCCTTAAATGCAACAAGGAGGGCAGAAGTGGATATAAAAACAGTAAAGCATTTTGTGAAGCACTTAACTGTTACTATTTTCTCCTGCATTAAATAATGACAGCAGTCAGGTAGGGTTCACCTCCCAGCGCAGGCCAGGAGAATCTTGTGGTAGGCCACTGTGCAGTTTCCAGGGAAATCGGCCATTGCTGTGTCTTCTGCTGCCCTGGAAAACATCAGGGAAGTATCAGCTGTACAGAGAAGGGCACCGGGCAGATGCCTGAGAGTCTGCCTGATGTGGCCCAGCTCTGGATCCAGTTCTGAACTCAATCTTAAATTCAGAAGTCCCTCTAACCATTCAGCACAAATGTATTAATTGTTTTTTTCTCTAATGAAAAACAGTCAGTAACTCTTTGGGGATGAACTTGAGCTTCAATTTTACTATATTTGTATTTATTATAAATACATGTATATATGTGCATATTATTATATTATATGCCAAGATAAATCTAACATTGGCTTCAAGAGAATCAAATGTTAGTGTTGGGCAAAGTGTGCCCAGGTCTTTAATAAGCTTTTGATAATTTTCTATAGATTCATAGCTGTTTTGTGGAGACTTGACTTCCCAGGCTGCACCTCTGAAAACACAGATGGCTTTGGAATACATCTGAACTTAAATCATTGTATCTATCAGAACGCAGGAGATATGCCAGTGGGTCCCAAGAGGCTACATTTTTGTGCTGAGCTATGATCTTCAGAAGTGCAATCCCTGCCTCTCCCGTATCCCCAAAATTAGAGATGGACTTGTCTGGAGTATAGTTTCCCAGACTTGACAAAATCCAAAATCAGAGGTATTACTTTATCAATTAAGACTCACCTTATGACCCTGGGAAGTTTAGCAGGCAGGAGATATAAAATGTGAGAACTTATTCCTTTGAGTTGGTGTTCTAGTAGTTGAAATTCAAGTTCATACCTTCTTGGCAAAGCACAACCTCCCTGTCTTTATGGGGAAAAATTAGTAAATGCTTCAAAAGTTACTTTTTAAATCATTTTAATTGCAAATGAATTAGAAACATATAGGCGAAGTATCTCTGAAATTGCACATAGCTTCTAATACTAAAAGGCAAAAGATTTTAGACTTCATAAATATCCAGAAATTTTTTGGTGTGGGGGGAGATAAAAATGCTGTAAGATGCCTATTTTTATATATATATATATAGGAAATAGAACTGAAGAGAAATTTTTCCTGAATATTTCTGATCACAATCTCAAATCTGACGGTCTGTTTCCAGAGCAGGGTTTTAGTTTTCTTCTCTGTTCTGCTTTACAGTAACATATCTTTATTCTTCTAAACAACTATATAACTAAGAGAACCATTAATAAATCCTGATAGAAAACATAGCTTTGATCCTACATAATTCTGGGGATGGGCCTGCGGTTTTTAACATAATTTGTCTACAAGTTTTGTGGGAACAAGTTTGGTTAGAACTCTAAACAATCCTGAGCTTTTACTGTTACTTTTAATAGTCCCTTATCAATGATATTAAACATTTCCTTCATTTGTTTTCAGGCAGATTGGTTTATGTGGCAGACATGCTATGATCTTCCAATCTATCTTTTAATAATTGTTGTACCTTTAATTTTATTGTGACATTTCAGTTTTAATCCTAGCAAATTCCTTATGGGATTTTTAAAAGAACTTTTTTGTCACAATCTTGACATTGGATGTAAATGTTGCTTTCATTAATTTTGTTAAAGAACAATCAACATTCATCAAGTGCTTACACCACACAAAATATATAAAAGTCTTCTATCTATTGAGCAGTAGCATGAAGGGCCTTTTCGTATAGAGTTCTAAATCCAATAACAAATTCTCTCCAAAGGCAAATGTTCTATACTTTTTGTTTCTTTCTCCCATCTTCCCTAACTTCTATCCTCCCACCCCACCATGCTCCACAAAATTGTCCTGCAATTTTTTTGATTAACTATGCATCCCTATGGAAGCCTAATGCAAAATGGAAGCCCAGGGAAAGATGCCTCCCTTAGTGATCCTGGGGCTGTCTAGTGAAGCAACGCTATACTTTACCTGCTTATAGATTCAAAAGTTCTTATAGGTAAGGGCTCCCAGGACATTTTTGTTGATCCATATTCTGGCCTGCTCTGCTCCTCTTGTGTTTGAGAAGTTCATGAAGCTGATTCTTTTAACTGTCTTCCAAGGTCAGTATCTGGAAGATACAAAATTTGAAGGGCAAAAAATGATCTTCATATACTGGATATACTTAAATTCAATGGATTTACTTACATGCAATGATTTATTAGACAGTTTTGGCATTGAGGGTGTGAGAAAGCCTGATTTCTCTGTTTCTTTGGGCTAAATTGAATAGGAAAACTTTAGGTTGGTGGTGATGCTAAAATCACAACGTACCTCACTAATGTGATTTCAGTCTTCACTGGTCAACACTGTTTGGAGTGCCCAACAGCCGGACTAAGCTCAGGAATAGGGCAACAAGAAAATACAAACATATATGCATTTTTGGTTAAAAAGTTGCCATTAAAAAAGAGGTAGCAGTCACCTTGGAAAAAAATCAGCACTCTTACAGACATTTTATGGTTTTGTTTATATTTTGCATTAGATATTTGGGTGGGGGCAGCAGGGGCACAATAGTAAATTCAGTATTTTGGTCCTAACCAATATATCACAGTAATTAAAAAGCTTTTCCAAGTTTCAGATCAGTGTGTTTTCTGTCTTTCTAATGATATGTAGCCTCCACAAAAAATTCTTAATCCTTTACATAACTTCCATTTAGGGGTTAGAATTTCTTCAAAGTTAATTCCCTCTGAGAATTCTTTGGAGACGCCTCTACCCTAACTCATCTTCTCAAACTCCACACAGTGTTTTTCAAGTGTTCAGATTACAGGTCCAGAGAATTCCATGGTACCAACTCTAGATCAACTAAAACATTGATAGGGATATAAGTGCTATGCAACTCTAGCACAACTGCACAAATAATTTAGGCTTGGAGCTATTAGCCAGCCTTCTTAATTATTTTTACTAACCTCTTCTAGACATGTCCAGAGCTATTTTTATAACTTCCCTTTGTATCAGTTCAGGTTCTCTAAGGAGACAGCAAGACAGGATTAGCCATGCCCGAGATTTAATGGGGGTATATCCTGTGAGTGATAAATAAGGATGGAACAGAAGAAAATCAGGAGTCTTTGTATCATGATGCGGGTCTGACATCTGTGAGAGAAGAGCAGAAAAGAAGATACAATCAGAAAAGAATCATATTGCAGTACAGTTCTAAGAGTTCCAGGCAAGAAGGGAGTTCCCAAGCAAAGGTTGCTCATTAGAGGAGTCCTGTAGGAAAGGCCTAGATCTAGCAGTGCTGCCATGCCCAGTCATTGTCTGGGAGCAGCCCAAAGGAAGCGTGGTTTTCGTGTGAGTGCCATGGTGGATTCAAAGCTATGACAGCTAGAGGCTGTCAGTCAACTAGGCTTTTACAGCAAGCCTTCTTACAGATAGATCTAACCGGCACACTTTTATGGCCACTAAAATCTATCTCTTGCTCTGCACGGGTCCACTTTTCTGCTCGTGTTGAGTAAGGAATTTCTTCACTTTTACATGATCCTCAATTCCTGAAGAGGTTAGTGGGACAAACTATGGTCTTCTTTGCTGTAGTCGTTCTCAGGGTCACAACTGGTACTTATCACCCATGTCCTTGACTATCAGTTCTAAAATTCCTTCACTCCCAGATTCATCTTGACAGGTCTTGGTGGCTTACCTGGTGGAGTTAAACAAACCATCATTCCTAAAAGGTCTGAGCCTTGGTCATCATAAACTGTCCATTTGTAGCAACATATGGACAAGTGAGTGCCAAGAAGCACCCTGTTGGATCATGTGGGTTCCACATATATTCATCCCTGCCCCCATGGTGTGAACACAACCCTCCTTATCCTGCTGATCAGGTTCAATTAACCCCAACAAGATGGTGACTCCTGCTTTCACCTGCTAGTCCTTGGATATAAATAGTCCAAAGTACCCTGGCAGCTTCTGTCATTTATAGTTTAATAAGACATTTGCTTTGTCCCCTGACAAAAGTGTTTCCCCTTTGGGGACCAGGACCTCTAATCCTGAAGAGTCCAGAGCTGCAGGAATGGAATGTACAAAGTCCCCAATTGGATCATTTGAAATGATAGTTATAGGGACCCCTCCTGCTTTTCACCTCTTGGTTTTCAGACCCATGCATTCCTATTTGTGACCCAGCACCATTTGGAGGTGCTCATAATGAGAAGCCTGAATTAATGCATATAACGCATCTTGTAGAATGAACTTAAACCTTGCAGAACATTATCTCTGAGCTGATGCTTCTGCTGTGTCTACAGTAGTCTGTTGCAGAACTCTGGATGGTGACATGCCCTATGGAGCTGACTGCTCTGGGCCCACTGCTATACCTCCGTCACTATGAAGTTGATGCCAAAGTTGGATCCTATGTTGCATGTGATTTCATGCCTGTGGATCCATTATACCTATAAGTCCTCAGATTGTGGTGCAGGGAGCAATCTGCAGGCAGGAAAGGCAAACTCATACTCAGGATAGGTTTCTATCCCTAAGGGAATGAACTGCTGGCTCTTGCAGCAGGATAAAATGGGGTTAATGTAGTTGACCTGCCAACTACTGGCTGGTTGTTCTACTTGAAGAATACTGCCATACTGAGGACTCAGCATTTATCTCTGTGGATGGCAGGTTGGATATTCAGGAACAGCAGTAGTTATATCAAATTTGGTAAGTAGGAATCCATACTGTTGATGTCATGTGTACCTTTCATCCCTGCTACCTTAGCCATTCCATTCATCTGCCCATCGTGGCAGTTCCAGTGTGGCCAAGGACAAAGGTTGGCTAATATCAACTGGCCAATTCACCTTGTTTACCTGGCTCTGTGGTCTCTCTTCTATGGTGGATATTTATTTGAGGAGGTGTTAACGTGTATATAAAAATCTTCCCAGGTGTGTCTACTCCCATATATCCATCCACATGCTTCATCCTATTCCTCCTCTTCCAATTTTTTAGTCTTTTCCTTCCAGGTCCCTGAGAAGCTGGCAAGGCCATTTGTCACAGCCCAAGTATCTCTATCTCTAACTATATATCATGTAAATCTATCTATCTATCTATCTATCTATCTATAGACATTTCTTTTTTCACACAAAGTGGATTATCAGATGCACCACTTGTTTTCCACCCTGTAACACGTGTGACTTTATTTTTGATGTTTGACTGCTGACATCTTTCCCCATATCTGGGCAAACTCAATTGAAAGGCCCGGTGCTGCTTCCTTTGATGCTGACAGGAAGTTCAAAGTATGCAAGCCCTGGACCACATGCAGGAATCCTTACCCACTCCTTCCTATTCTCTCAAGACATTATCAGACCTGCTTGGGAGCTTCCCCTGTTTTCTCCAGAAAGCCTCATTATGTGAGTAATAAACTCCATCATACCATCTCCATGCATGTATGGCATCATCAGGCTCAATATTCAGAACAGATTTTCACTGGGGTATCCATTTCTCCTTTGCAGAGTTTCCACGACACACTCATTGGGATTTTTTTTCCTTTCAAGGCCACCCTTGATTGTGACTGTAAAGCAGCTGCCATCTTTTTTTTTGGATTGTAACTTCAGACCACAGTATTCTATCTATAAATCAAGCTCAGGCCTTTTTCTCATCCTTCTGCTGGTAAAACAGAGCCCAAATATATCCATAGCTCTGAGCTGAGAGCACTGGTACAAATGTATTGGGTGTCATGGGAGTAAGGCAACCTGTTCATGAAACTTTCTTGTGCCCTATGGTCCTGATTGGAATTGATCCCAAATCTACCATTTCCATCTTATGATGAACTTCTGCCGGACCTTTCCAACTTTAAACTTGGCAGGTCCAATATAATCCAGCTCGTAATTGGTAGCTTGAGATGCACCATCACTTATTGCCTCATAATCAACCAATCAGTCTATACCAATCATCAATAAGACACCAGAAGATATTTCTTCTCAAAAGGCATTTAATTCTCCACTGCAGATGGCATAGCCTTGCTTCTGCATCCCAGGAGCCTTCATTTTCATTTTTCCATAGCACCTTGCAATTATATTCAAACTCCACCATTCCCCATTAAAGGCACTTCCAATACTAGAAGACTGCAGGAACATACAGTGAAGCAGCTTGCACCATAATCTGAGGCTACAGAGCCTTTTCCTGCTGGCAACTTCTGGGTCATGTAGTATATGCACCAGAACTGTTTACTAGATATGGAAAATGCAGCCTCTAGAACCCAAAAAGGCCTACTAGGTACCATGCTTCCTTTGTGGTAGGGGATACAAAGGTGCAACAATTGTCTTTTATTTTTGAGATGACATGTAACATGCCCCTGAAATTCTTAAGGATATCACTGGAATGACAGGTCCATAAATCATCATAGGGCTCATCTCTCGCTCTCTTGAACAAATGTGTCTTATGAAGGCCGGCAACATATTAGCCACTTCTTGTTCATTCTATTACATTATCCTCTTTCATTTCTGTAGCAGATCAGTGTGGTGTTTTGTGAGATATCCAGATGAAGCAGATCTCTTCAGGCTATATTATCATTGACTGTGAGAGAGTTAACACTAGGGCATTACTGTAAATGAGTATTGCTTTCCATCCCATGTGAATGTCAACTGTTTCTGATGCTCTTTCCTGATGAGAAAAGAATGCATTTTTCCAAATCTATAGCAGCATACTATGCATCTAATGCCACATACATGATACCACATCTAGGACAACTAGCTGGGTATAGGCTATGCATTGGTAGTTTATGCAGAGTTTATCAGCAGTGATTCTTTGGTCTCCATCCAGTTTCTGTAGGGACAAATTAAATGAAGTATTTTAGAGACAGTCACTCCTGTATCCTTTAAATATTCAATGATAGCAATAATCTTCACCATCAAGACCAGGAAGGATATTATTTTTGAGTTACTGTCTTGGGAGGAGGAGTGGACAGCTTCAGAGGCATCTATTCACCTTTCACAATGATGATAGCTATTACCCCACAGGTCAATACTGCCACATATGTCAGTTGCGATGATATACTTGGAAATTAAAAATCCTAGTGGACATACTTTAAGTGAGACTTTAACCAGGACTCCATTTATTTCCTGGGTGGCCATGATGATGCTTTGGGTCTCTGGGTATCAGTGTCCAATAATTCTCAAAATATCTGGATACTCATCATCTTTCCCTGATATAAGGTCACCCCTGTTAATGGTTACAGATACCTTTGGAGAAGGATCAGGTAAATGGTTTCAGTATACATGTTTTGTGGGGTTGCTGATCCATTGTTTTGGAGATCTGCTACCTCTTCAGTCATTGAGTTCCAGATCTGAAATCTGGCTTGGATTCAGGAACTGAGCAAGTGATTGTGACTTTTTGTTGAACAACTGCCCTCAACTTCCTGTTCCTCTTGCTTTATTCTGGCTTCAGATGTCAAGTAGCACCTTCATTGGCTGTCTACCTTTTTTCCCTCTAGGCACACCATGCTTTATTAGCCATCTCCATAAGCCCTGAAATTTGAGCCTCATTGACTGTCAATCTGATTTCGCTGATTGTTTTGATAATAGCAGTCACCTTGCTTCTGGCACATAAGTGCTGTCTCCTTGCCCCTACTATTTCAAGGATCTGTTACTTCTATGGCTATTAATAAACCCAACTCTGTGACTGCCTCTTCTAGCATCATCTTCTGTCTGCAGAGGAGAGCCTCCACTGAACTTAGTGATTCTGGTGCCCCTCTCATTAACACATTCCTGATGATCTTGGTGATTAGTGTGTCTTCTGAGTCCCTGAAACACAATCCTCTATTAAGTCTTCTGACCTCACAAAATGTATCCATCCCAGCATACTCACATCTTTCATCCTCTTTACCCATCCTTTTCCATCTTCCAGAGAAACCCATGCAGGATTTTGTTCAGCATGGCCATCTCTTTCTCTAGGCTCTACAAGTTACCATAGCATAAGTTTGCCTTATCACTTGGGTCTTTCCCAGAGCATTGAATCTCAAGTCCCAAGGTGTCCCTAAGTAACTGAATTATTACTTATCCATTGTTATATTTTGGGACCTTTCATCAAGTATCCTTAAAATCCATCCTCAGGACTTCTCCTCTGGTTCCTGCCAATGTATGCTAGCCAATTCTTTTAGCTCTTTGTGGTGTATTGTCTTACTCCCTTAAAAGGCCCAGTGAGGCTGTGCAGAGATTTCATCCTGTTTATCAGCCTAGTAGTGAAGACAGGTGGGGGTGGCTGCTCTTGAGGTCATAACTATTGTTTTGTGAGGTATGAGTATAAGCAAGCTTTTCCCTCATGTGAGAAGGACTGCTTCATACTGGGGAGGGATGGGGCACTGCTAGAAGCTCTGAGATTTCAGGCTAAAATCTGTGAGGACCAAATCCTTGGAGGACATCTTCTCAAGTACCCATACAATGTTTTAGCATCTCAAGTTTTCCCAAAAAGAGCACTGGATTTAGCATACATACCTGCCTTTGCAGAGCATTTAAACATCTCTGGAGTGCTATGACTCTATTAAGCTACCAGAAGGATCTCTGGCTCTCATACACAGAGTGTAACAGTTTGTTAACCATTTCTCAATATTCCCATGGAAGACATCAATAATACTTAGTAATAACCAGCCAATTCTACTTCCCTTATTGGCATTGTTCCCTGTACATCTCTCAAATGCCTGAAAATCCTACCAATAATGGGGGTTTTCCTTAGCAGTATATTTTCCAAGGTCAACAATAGTGAAATTTTCAGCAATTTGGCACCCATATCATACCAAGAACTAACTATGCTCCATGTTTCACTGAGGATTGGTGTTTTCATTGGCATCTGGTGGTGAATGAGCCAGTCCCAGATTCCAACTTCCTGTATCACCTGTGTCAGTTCAGGTCTTTCAAGAAACATTAGATTACAAGATGGAAAAAGTCTATGAATGGTAAACGGGTACGGAGCAAAAGAAGGCAAGAAGAGCTTTCATGTACAATGCAGGTCTGATATTTATAAAATGATAATAGGAATAAAGGGACTTGAGTAGGAAAAACTTCAAGCTCAGTACAGTTCTGAGAAATTCTTTGTCATACAGGCATAGAGTCCCTTGACAGAGGTTGCTCATTAGAATCCAGCAGTGGAATGAATGACCTGGCTCAAGTACCCCTGCTGTGCTCAGATGTAAGTTAGTATCACCATGGGAGAAGCATGGCCTCATCTTGGATGACACCATTGATCTACAGGTGCTACAGCTGTAGGGTGTCAGCTAGCTGAACCCCACAGCAAGTTCTTTTGAAGGGAGAGCTGAGTGGCACACTTCCATGGCCATTGCACCCTCGATTATTGGTAATGCGTGTGTCTTTTTGTTGAGGTCTAATGTTCAAAATATGTCTTAAAATTAATCTTCCCTTGCAACATTTGTTTCCTTGGCTTAATTCAGTTCACACAATGACATTAAACTAGATTCTCCTCCCCTTCTGTGCAACTGCATTTGAGATTATCACTCCCAAGCCAAGCTGGTTCTGAACTTTTCTTTTACTACTTACAGGGTTTTTTTTTTTTTTTTTTTTTCCTTTTTTCCCCTCTAATTCAGCTCCACATCTCTGTTAAGAAATGAAATAGAATAAATAGCAGTTTCAAAATATGTTCCTCTGCAACTCTTCCCTCAATGACCATATTCCAAATCCCAAGATTTCAATTCTCTATACTGAGTTCCAAACATCTTTTTTGAGGAGTCATCTCTCTAAGTCATGTCTCTAATTGTTTCCTCTAGCTTGGCATGGAAATTAAGAGCTATATAGCTATTTTTTTTGAAGTGACATAGTTATATGATCTTTGATGAAACTGGTTTTAATTACAAATGTAGGAATAACTTTGGGTAGGTTATTCAGCTATTGTTTACTTCTTATCTGTTGGCAGTCAGGGCAATCAATGTTAGCTGCTACAACAGGCAAACCCCTAAATCTTTGTAGCTTAATACAATAAAAGTTATCCATTCAGCAAAGGGCCCTTTTCTATTTGGAAATTCAAGGATCCAGACTTTTTCCATTTGGTCACATCTCTTTTATCACCATATGGCAATCAAATTGGCTATAGCAAGGAAGAAAATATGAGGCACACTGGTTTTTAAATATTCTGAACAAGTGACACATCACTTCTGCTCACAATATTACCTGTCAGAACTCACTCAATTATCCATCACCCAACTCTAAAGGAGGCTAGGAAATGTGAGCACAGTGATCCTTGCTGAACACTAATTATTTCTGCATACCATGCCAAACCTGCTGGAATGACTGAACCTCTGTCCTTTTATTTTCCTCCATATCTCCTTATGTATCTCCATATTTCCCTTGCCTTGGAAGAAAGGAAAACATTTTTGGAAAGAATGAGATATTTCTAAAGACTTTTTTGGTTTAAAATATTTATCTAAATGTCATGTGTTTCCAATGCTAATATCTTTCTTTAGGGATTCCAAAGTTTTGGTATTTATCTTTTTGCCAAACATCTTAATTGAAGGGTCACATACTTGAATCAAGAGGAACAATACAGGAGGGTGGAGAAAAGTAAATACTGCTCCCCAAAACCTATTATAAAACATTTAAAGATATTCAAACAAATAAATGGATCTTCTTAAATATACAATTACATTCTTCCTGTTGTGGACATTGAAGATAATCCAATAATTCTGGTCTTGTCACTGGAACAATTTTTTTTTAATTTGATGTTTTAATTCAAAATTTATAAAGTAATTTGTAAATTAATTTTCTATTGCTGCTATAACAAATTAACAGAAACTTAGTGGCTTTTAACAACAAAAATTTATTCACTTACAGTTATGGAGTTTGGAGGCTTGAGTCTCCTGACTAAAATCAAGGTGTTGGCAGGGATGGTTCCTTCTGGAGTCTCCAGGAAAGAATCTGTTTCTTGCTGCTTCCAACCTCTAGAGACTGTGGGCATTCCTTGACTTATGGTCATATAACTCCATTTTCTGCTTCTGTCTTCACTATCTTTGACCTTTCTCTGTCTTTGACTTCTGTTTTTGATCCTTCATCCTCCTTATAAGGACCTTTAAGATAATATTGGACCCATCCAAATAATCCAAGATAATCTCCTCATTCTCAAGATTCTTAATTTAACCACATCTGCAAGTCCCTTTTAACATGTCAGGTAACCCATTCACAAATTCTTGGGATTAAGAAGTAGGCAGCTTTGGGGAGGCCATTATTCAGCTTACCACACAGAGTCATCCACAGTCTTTCTCATATAGTTTACATTCTTATCAATAGCCCATGCTTGTCAATCAGCTGGATGAAGGTAAGGATATAATCTGAAGTCATGTTATAATAGATTTATCTTCATGAAACTAAATGACTACAGTAGTAGCAAAATCTTCAACATTAGCTGTTTTCATTTCCTAGGCAAATCAAGCAAATACCATGAAATGAGTTGACTTAAACAATGGGAATTGATTAGCTTATAGTTTTGAGGCTAAAATAAAGTCCAAATCAAGACATCATCCAGCTGTTGCTTTCTTCCTGAAGACTGTGGCATTCTGGGATTGGCTGCCTGTGATCCTTGGTCTTTAGTTTGTCACATGGCAAGGCACACAGCAACATCTTCTGGCCTCTCTGTTCTGTTCTGGATTTCATGAATTTCAGCTTCTTGCTTCCATGGCTTTCTCTCTCTCTGCCTGAAATTCATTTCATAATCCAATAATAGAATTAAGATAAATCCTGATGGAGGTGGGCTACATCTTAACTGAAGTAAATCCATCAAAAGGTCCTGCTAAGAATGGGTTCACACCAACAGGAATGAATTAACTTTAAGACCATGTTTTCCTGGGGCACACATAGTTCCAAACCATCACCTTAGCCAACTCAGAATTGGTTAATGAATATCATTTAATAGGTAGCATGAATCACTGGGGATAAGGTGGGCAAATTTGTATAGGTGTCAAAGAACATTTTGGAAACCAAGGGATCAAGACCTCTACTATTTCCTTTTTGAGACCCGATGCTAATAAAACTTCTTTGATGGGTTAAGGTGGTTAGACAACAGAGGTTCACAGAAAGAATAGATTTCCCAGGGTCCCCATATCCTAGTTAGTAGCATATTCAGAGCAATAAAAATAATTCACATTTTAGAGGACAGATTGAATTTTTTAAATTTAAATCACAAATATCTTCAGGCATGGTGACAGATTGGATAGTCTAGAAGCAAAGACATTTTCATAAAACTGCACGAACTCTGTAAGGTAAGACTTTCTTAATAGAACTCCTTTCCTGAACATTAATCTGATCTTTCCAAACCGTTACCTGACTTTTCCTTTGTGAGTATCACACACCCTGAGATTATCTATGACCTAATTGTTGCCCTTGTAGTGGTGTTACTATAGAACTACTCTGAAATCTTTTATCCAATATAATGGAATTATAATGGCATTATAATGGGTGCCCTATAATCTCCTTCTACTATTTTAATGCTCTCATAATGGCGTTGTAAAGGGTTCTCCATAAACACACACTGAAATCATTTTGCCACCATCATGACAGTGAAATGAGTCCCCATAGTGTTTATTTGAAATTGTTTTGCTCCTATAATGGCATTATTAATACAGTCTCCAAAGACTCGTAGGGAAATTGGTTGACCATTGTAATGTGGTCTTCATAGACCTACAATAATTTTGCTTACCAGTGTGGTGTGGTTTCCATTAACTTGCACTAAAATCATTTTCCTACCATAATGGCATTATAATAGTGTATCCATGAATTGGGCTACCAAAGTTTGGTTCTTTTGATAGCATCAAAGAAGCCTTGTTGCAAAGATGGTTAAAGTGATGTTGATGCTAGCTCTGTTTATGTCATAAGCAAAGACTGTAAGTAATGCACATCTACTTTTCACACTTAAGTATCATGTGGTTTTTCCTTTAAAAGTATGTCCTGACCACAGTATACTTTATAAACCAACAGCAATCACTTCTCAAATTACTAAATGAGAGAACCATAGAGTCTGAATGCAGAACTCTTCTCATGCACCCTCTATGTAAATTATAATGGTATTTAGTAATTTGACTTTTTCCCTCTTTAAATGAAAAGTGTGACATATTGTTTTCTCCTACTCCTTCAAGAAATGAAAAAAAAATTTTTAATATTCTTTTATACTGAATTTTATAGATTTTATGAGGTTACTATGAAATATAAATATTACTTTCTACTCCATATGAGCATGCTGAATTGCATGATATTTATATAGAGTTTTTCATAACTTGGGTCCTTTTTATTTAAAAGAGACAATACAAACACAGAGAACTCACCGGCAATGCATGACTGTTGTATAAAGACAGATTTAAAATGTGTAATAAATAGAGTGGATTGAATATTCGTTGGATGCAGACCCAGTATTAGGCGAATTATTGGAAGATGCAGGCAGAGCGAAAGATGTGATGTTGTGGGAGTTTTATGTTTGTATAGACATAGTTAGGCTACCAGTAGTATAATTTTGCAAAGAGCTCGTGGGGTCTTATCTGTAACAGACCATTTTTCCAGCCTGGAAAATTTTAATCAACACTTCTCTGAATTAGCATTAACATAGTGAAGATATATATAATTTCAGGAAGCAGGGCATTATGCTTGAATTGCTTAGAATTTTATTTCTGTTGTTATTAAAATTCTACCTAGCTCCCAGTCTGATTTCCTTTAGGCACACCCATGAGTTCTCATATCAGTAATCAAGTCTATTCAATTACTGATAGTAATTGTATCAGTTGGGAAACACAGCACATGGCTTAGATAGAACTTTAACAATTATAAAAAGCACTTTTATGAGAGCCACTAGGCACTTGTATGTCTTGGTGCAAAGAGAAAATGTGTAGAAGAAATTCCATTTTTGAGTCTAGAATGTCTCCCTGAGGTTGACTTTTTTGTATAAATATAGGCAAGTATATACCAATTGCCCTGGAAGAATGGTATGAAAGGATGTCTTTTCTGTGATGAATTGTCCTTCACAATATCCACTTAATAGGTAGCATTGATCCTTGAGGAGAAGGAGGGAAAAATTGTATCGAGGTCAAGGAACCTTTTGGGAATAAGGGGATCAAGGTTTCCACCACTTTCTGAAGTTCAATGCTAGTACAGAATCTTTGATGGATTGAGGTGGTTAGACAATATTGGTCCTTAAATAGGATAGATTCCACAGGGGCATCTCAGTAGAGATTCATAACAATGGGGTGCCTGAACTGATGACTAAATTCTTTACTGAGACATAGATGGTCATGGGTTAGTGGGCAGGAACAGCAGGGAATATGTCTCCAGCTAATGTCCTCTCCCAATGCTGGATGTAATTTCAAACAATGACTATTTATTATTTAAAAGTAAGAAAATAATTATATTATTGTATGTCAGAGATTTTTCTATGTGCTTTTCATAGATCATCTCAAAACAATTCTATGAGGTAGGTATTTCATGATACATATATTACCCATGGGGAAGCTGGGAGGATAAACTACTTGGCCAAAAAGTCAACCAGATATTAATTGGTTAAGCCAGAAATCACCTTTAGCAGTTTGACTCCAATTCCAATGCCTACCATTTTTGCTCCATGGCATTTCTGGAGCACAAGCTTGGGACATCCTTGTCCCTAGTAATCCTACAGAGTGGGATCTTACTCCAAGTGCAGAGCTCCTGGATGATATGAGTGTTTTGAACCTGGAGCTTATGTTTAAAGTGGTATAAGGAAACTTTGGTTAAATGCACTGTTTGCCCTTTCTAAGAAACTATTTCCAGACCAGTAGTGACATCATCAGAGCAGCAGATGAATCTGGCATCTGAATGCATGGGTCCTTGTGTTCTGCTGTTACTACATATGGCTGAGACAAAGTGATTGAAGCACAAAATGGGGAAATACCTACCTTTGAATTAATCAGATTTCCTACTTCTCTCCCCAAAGTATATGAAGCAGAACTGATACACTAGGAATGAGAAAGTCCCCACAGTTCTTGAAATATTCAGGGAGTTGGAGGAGTCCCGGGAGAGATACTTAAGCTCCTACAAATGGTCATGTAAATGCTCTAGATATTAATTTGAAAACTGAAAATAGAAATGACCTCATTTACATCACAAGATCAGGAAACAGGTCATTTTGTATATTTTGCAAAGACCTCTGGATTAACATATATCTACCAGATTTCAGAAAACAAAAATGCAACTAATGATTATCTCACAATTATTTAATGAAAGCCACTGGCTTTTACTGCCAAGGTTGGGTTACCGACTGATGAATAGAATAGAAAAACAAATTACAATGGTCAGAGGATGGTAGCCAAATAATGTCAGAATAAAATTAAGAAAATAGCTATTTTCGAATTATAATATGGCATAACTGACATCTAAAATGGCAAAAACAAGAAACATGTATGATTCTTCACTTTTATCATTTCGCTTCTATGAAAAGATTAACATCAACACTAAAGATATTGTCATTCCTCAATATTAACAAGAGTTCTTGCAGATCAGTGAAAATAGCATTCAATCTGGGAATCAGACAAGGGACATAATAGGATCTTCCTAATAAGATTGTTGCAATGATTAAATGAGATAATTCACCTACTGCATTTGACATAATGCTTGACACATGGCAAGCATTGAACAGATGTTGGCTCTTACTCAAATTTTATTGTTGTGTTATTGTTATCTGTCACTAAACCATGTTGTTTCAGGCAAGTCACTTAACTTCTCTGGGTGTTAAGTTGCTATCTTCAAGATAATGGAATTGAATTAAATGACCTCTAAACCCTTTTTAATTTTTAAGTTGTTTGAATATATGTGTATATGTTGGAAGAATTCTGATGACAGTATTTAATGACAAATTCTTTCAGATGACTCAACAGTATTTAAGCATAGGTAGTAAAACTTCTATGAAATTTAATAGAAAAATAACTGCATTTAAAAAAAATTTAATGCATTTCTATTGTGAACTTTAACATAAATAAATAACAATAATGACTTTGAAAGTACAATTTAACAAGTAGTTAGAGAGCAAGTTTCAAAGAATGTCATGGGTAACAGTTCCACATCTTCAGCTATTTCCATTATTGTAATATATAACATACAAACAGAAAGGTGTTAACTCTCGATGTATAGCTCAATAAGCAGTTATATAGGTAATTTCAAAAATTGTTATGGGTTACAGTTCCACAGTTTCAATTCTTTCCCTATTATGAAATATAGGGCATATACAGAAAGGTGAAGACTTTCAAAGCGCAATTCAATGAGTAACTATACAACAAATTTCAAGAATGTTATGGTTATAGTTCTACCATGTCATTTACTTCCTTCCACCTATTCCAACACCCCAGCCTCCTACAGATATATATACATATATATAAAGTTTCACTATTCATAGACCTTTGTTAAATTTTATCTTGTTTGTTGCTACCCGTTCTTCTCAATCTCCTTCTCCATTTTCTGGGGTGTCTAGGCAGTGACCACCCTAACTAACTTGTGTATATTGAAAGGGGGTGTCGACAGTATGGGGAAGGGGGCTGCATCTGATTGCTATTCTTAGGTTTTAGGACAAGTCTGGCATAGGAACACTCTGGTGGATTTAAGTTTCTGAGAGATAAAACATAGTGAGTGAATCTTTTATAGAATCTCATGTAGGGATCTAGGTATTTGGGGACTACTTTTGGTAAGGACATGGCATGCTGTGGCCATTTAGGATGTCTAGCTGGAGCTTGCATAACAGAAATCTCCAGGATAGCCTCTCGACTCTATTCAGGATCTCTCAGCCACTGTAACCAAAGCTTGTTACCTTTCTTTCTCCCCCTTTTGTTCAAATAGGCATTTTCAATCCCTCCCTGCCAGGGCCAGGCTCATTCCTGGGTGTCATATCCCATGTTGCCTGGGAGGTTCATTCCCCTGGGAGTCATGTCCCTCATGGGGGTGGGTGAGGTTAATGAATTTATTTGCCAAATTGGGCTTAGAGAGAGAAAAGCCACACCTGAGCAACAAAAGTTTCCCTTGAGGTGCCCCTTAGGCATAATTATAGGAAGGCTCAGCCTCCCATTTACAGCCCTAAGTTTCATAAGAGAAAGCCCTAAGTTGATGGCCTGATTTATTAAGTAGTGGGTTCCTAACTTCACTTAATATATATTCTATCCCAAAATAAATAGTCTGTTTCTTACATTATCTTCACTTAGTTGTACAATTATCATCACTCTCAACTTTAAACAATTATCGTAACATAAAACATCCGAGAACTCTTATTGGCTGCTAATTATTCATCCCTACTATTAGTGCACTGTTGGTAAGATATTCCTACTAAATATAGTCTATAGTATCTGATGAGTAGTTTTTCCATGTATCACTCTGTTGTTAACTCCCAGCACCAGTGTCATATCATGCTAACACATATATAGGTTTGTGGTGCTACTCTGTGGGTTTCATGACTTTAAACAACCATTTACAAACATGCTCACCGTCAATGTATGACTGATACTTTTAATCCCATTAATGAACCATAGTCACACCTGACCATTCCCATACCATTAAGTTCACTCTCATTATAATATCTGTGCATATTAGATTATCATTCCCTCTTCACTAGCTTCTGTCTATCTCTAGGTGCCCTATATTCCACATTGTAAGATACTTATTTTACATTTTTTATGGAGCTCTGGGAACATACAATATCTCTCCTTTTGTGTCTGGCGTATTTCACTCAGCATTATGTCTTCAGTGTTCATCCATGTTATTTGTTTCACGACCTTGTTCTTTCTTACTGCTGCATACTATTACATTGTATGTATATACCACATTTTGTTTATCCACTCATCTGTTGAAGGACATTTGGATTGTTTCCATCTCTTGGCAATTGTGAACAATGCCACTATGAACATCGGTGTGCAAATATCTGTTCATGTCACAGCTTTCAGATTTTCTGGGTATATACTGAGAAGTGAAATTGCTGAATCATAGGGTAACTCGATATCTAGTTTTCTGAGGAACTGCCAAACTGTCTTCCATACTGGCTGTACCATTTTACAGTCCAACCAGCAATGAATAAGAGTTCCAATTTCTCCACATCCTCTCCAGCATTTGTTGTTTCCTGTTTGTTTAATGGTAGCCATTGTTATTGGTGTGAGATGATATCTCATTGTTGTCTTGATTTGCATTTTCCTAATAGCCAGTGAGGATGAACATTTCTTCATGTGTTTTTTAGCCATTTGTATTTCCTCTTTGGAGAAATGTCTTTTCATATCTTTTGCCCATTTTATAATTGGGCTGTTTGTACTATTGTCATTGAGTTGTAGGATTTCTTTCTATATGCAAGTTATCAGTCTCTTATCAGATAAGTGGTTTCCAAATATTTTTTCCCATTGTCTTGACTGCCTCTTCATCTTTTTGAAAAATTCCTTTCAGGTACAGAAGCTTTTGATTTTGAGGAGTTCCCATTTTTTTTTTTTTTCATTGCTTGTGTTTTGGGTGTAAGGTCAAAGAAGTGACCACCTAATACTAGCTCTTGAAGACACTTCCCTACATTATCTTCTAGGAGTTTTGTGATATGTCTCTTATATTGAGGTCTTGGATTCACTTTGAGTTACTTTTTGTGTAGGGTGTGAAGTAGGGGTCTTTTTCATTCTTTTGGATATGGATATCCAGTTCTCCCAGCCCCATTTGTTGAAGAGAGAACAGTTCAGTGGATTTGGGGGCCTTATCAAAAATCAGTTGATCATAGATCTTGGGGTCTATTTCTGAATTCTCAATTCAATTCCATGATCTATATGTCTATCTTTGTGCCAATATCATGCAGTTTTACTACTGTGGCTTTATAGTAGTCTTCAAAATTGGAAAGTGTAGTGCTCCCACTTTATTTTTCTTTTTTAGAATGTTTTTAGCAATTTGAGGCTCCTTTCCCTTCCAAATAAATTTGATAACTAGCTTTTCCAAGTCTGCTAAGTAAGTTGTTGGAATTTTGATTGGCATTGCATTGAATCTGTAGATCAGATTGGGTAGGATTGACATCTTAACAATTTTTAGACTTCCTATCGATGAATACAGAATATCTTTCCATCTCTTTAGGTCCCCTTTTATTTCTTTTAGTAAAGTTATAATTTTCTGTATAGAGGTTTTTTACATCCTTGGTTAAGTTTATTTTTAGGTACTTGTTAGTTGCTGTTGTGAATGGAATCTTTTTCTTGAGTGTCTCTTCAATTAGGTCATTTCTAGTGTATAGGAACATTACTGACTTACAGGCATTACTCTTGTATCCCCCCACTTTGCTGAATTTGTTTATTAGCTCAAGTATCTGTGTCATCAGTTTTCCAGCATTTTCAAAATGTAAGATCATATCATCCACAAATAATGACAATTTTACTTCTTTCTTTCCAATATTTTATTTCTTTGTTTTGCCAGATTGCTCTGGCTGGGAATTCTAGCACAATATTGAATAATAGTGGTGGCAGCAGTCATCCTTGTATTATTCCTTATCTTAGAGGGAAGGCTTTCAGTCTCTCCCCCACTGAGAACTTTGCTGGCTGTGGGCCTTTCATATATGCCGTTTATCATATTGAGGAAGTTATTTTCAATTCCTGCCTTTTGAAGTATTTTTATCAAAAAAGGATGCTGAGAGGCAGGGCAAGATGGTGGAGTGGTGAAGTGTGGGTTTTAGTTACTCCGCTGGGATAGCTGGTAGATAGCTAGGAACTACGTAGAACAGACATCTCATGGAAATCTGTGTTCAGTCATGCATCATACAACACTGGAGCAGGTGAGATCAGTGAAACCTGTAAGTTCTCACAGCCAGGAGGCCCATGCCCCACCGTGCCAGGCATGTTTATCCTAGAAAAGCATAAACAACCAACATTGACTCAACAAGAAATAGATGACCTCAACAAACCAATCACAAGTAAAGAAATTGAGTAAGTCATCAAAAAGCTCCAAAATATGAAAAGCCCAAGACCAGATGGCTTCACATGTGAATTCTACCAAGCATTCAAGAAAGAATTAGCATCAATCCTGCTCAAACTCTTCAAAAAAATTGAAGAGGAGGGAAAACTACCCAATTCATTCCATGAAACCAACATCACCCTAATACCAAACTCAGACATATATACCACAAAAAAAGAAAATTATAGACCAATCTCTTTAATGAATATAGATACAAAAATCCTCAACAAAATACTTGCAAATCAAATCCAGCAGCACATTAAAAGAATTATGCACCATGGCCAAGTGGGGTCTATTCCAGGTATGCAAGTCTGGTTCAATACAAGAAAATCAATTAATGTAATATACCACATCAATTAATCAAAGCAGAACCACATGATCATTTAAATCAATGCAGAAAAGGCAATTCACAAAATTCAACATCTTTTATTGATGAAGATCCTTCAAAGGATAGGAATAGAAGGGAACTTTCTCAATATGATAAAGGTAATATATGAAAAACTCGCAGCTAACATCATACTCAATGGGGAGAGACTGAAAGCTTTCCCTCTAAGATCAGGAAGAAGACAGGGATGCCCACTGTCACCATTGTTATTCAACATTGTGTTGGAAGTTCTAGCTAGAGCAATTAGGCAAGAAAAAGAAATAAAATTCATCTTAATTGGAGAGGAAGAAGTAAAACTTTCACTCTTTGCAGATGCCATGATTCCATATGTAGAAAATTCAGAAAAATCTACAGCAAAGCTATTAGAGCTAATCAATGAATACAGCAAAGTGTCAGGCTACAAGATCAACATGCAAAAATCTATAGTATTCTTATACACAAGAAATGTGTAACATGAGGAAGAAATAAGGAAAAAATTCCATTAATAGCAACCAAAATAATTAAGTATTTAGGAACAAACTTAACAAAGGCCACAAAAGACCTATACAAAGAAAACTACAAGAAACTGCTAAAACAAATTGAACAGGACAAAAAAAAAAAAAAAAAAAAAAAAAAAGGAAGAACATGCCATGTTCATGGAATGGAAGACCAAATATAATTATGATGTCAATTCTACCTAAACTGATTTATAGATTCAATGCAATACCAATTTAAATCCCAACAACTTACTGTGCAGAAATAGAAAAACCCATAACCAAATTTATTTGGAAGGGCAATGTGCCCTGAATAGCCAAAAATATTGTGAGAAAGAAGAATGAAGTGAGAGGTCCGAAACTACCTGATTTTGAAGCATATTACAAAGCTACAGTGCTCAAAACAGCATGATACTGGCATAAGGATAGATATGCCAATCAATGGAATAGAATTGAGTGTTCAAAAATAGACCCTTGCATCTACAGACAATTGATCTTTGATAAGGCAGTAAAGACAAAGCAACTAGGACAGAGCAGCCTCTTCAATAAATGGTGTTTGGAGAACTGGATATCCATTTACAAAAAAATGAAAGAGGACTCCTATCTCACACCTTATACAAAAATTAACTTGAGATGGATCAAAGACCTAAACATTAGCACTAACACCACAAGACTCTTAGAAAAAAAGGTAGGGCAATATCTTAAAGATCTTGTGATAAGAGGTGGTTTCCTAGACCTTATACCCAAAGTGCAAGCAACCAAAGAACAGATAGAAAAATGGGATCTCCTCAAAGTTAAACACTTTTGTACATCAAAGGATTTTGTCAGAAAGGTAAAAAGGCAGCCAACGCAATGGGAGAAAATATTTGGAAACCACATATCAGATAAGGGTTTAATATCCTGAACATATAAAATTTTATAACTCAACAACAGAAAGACAAAAACCCAATTAAGAAATGGACAAAAGACATGGACAGACACCTTTCTGGCAAGGAAATACAAATGGCTCAAACACATATGAAAAAGTGCTCAACTTCACTGGCTATAAGGGAAATGCAAATCAAAACCACAAGGAGATACCATCTCATACCTACCAGAATGGCCATTATCCCCAAAAAACCAACAAACTACAAGTGCTGGAGAGGATGTGGAGAAAGAGGCACAGTTATTCACTGTTCGTGGGAATGTAGAATGGTGCAACCACTCTGGAAAACAGTGTAGTTTTTCCTCAGGAAGTTAAGTATAGATTTGTCATATGACCCAGATATTCCATTACTAGGTATATCCTCAGAATAACTGAAAGCTAAGACAGGAACAAACATTTGTAAACAGATGTTTGTCACAGCATTATTCACAATAGCCAAGAGATGGAAACAGCCTAAATGTTCATCAATGAATGAGTGGATAAACAAACTGTGGTACATACACATGAAGGAATATTATGCAGCTGTAATACAGAACAAAGACATGAAACACACAATAACATCGACGAACCTTGAGGACATTATGTTGAGTGAAGTAAGCCAGAAACAAGAGGACAAATACTGTGTGGTCTCACTAATATGAACTAACATTAATGAGCAAATTTGAGAGTTAAAAGCTGATAACACAGGCTATCAGGAAATAGAAAGAGGGTAGAGATCAGGCATTTGATGCTGAAGGACTACAGAATGTTCAGCAGGATTGACTGTATAGATCCAGAAATAGATAGCATAATCCTGTGTGATAGTAGCACAATACTGTAAGTACACTGAACAAAGTTGTCCATGAGTAAAGCTGAAAGAGGTGGGCTATGGACTTGTATGACACCTGAGGTAAAGATAGAAGATAAAGACTGGGACTGTTTAACTTAGCAAAAACTGGAGTTGTCAATGATTGTGACTCAATCTACCAATATAAAAATGTTCTTGCATGTGGGAGAACAAAGGAATGTCAACCATGCAGAGGTGTTGAAGAGGGGATGGTATAGGGGAAAAATACAATCAAAGCAAACTGGAGTCTATGGTCAACAGTAACATTGTAATATGCCTCCATTAAATGTAACAAAGGCAATATATCAAAGCTAAATGTGTATTAGAGGGGGATATAAGGGAAGGATATGGGATTCTTGGTAGTGGTGTTGTTGTTTGACCCTACTATTACATTGTATTTTAAGATATTTTATTTTTCTTTTTATTATCTTATCTGTTATTCATAAAAAAAGTTTTTTGTAGTAATCAATATGTTCAAATGTTGACTATGGTGATAAATGCACAACTATATGATGATACCATGAACAACTGATTGTACCCTGAGGATAATATGGTATGTGAATATAGCTGTATAAAACTGTAGGGAAAAATATAAACAGGGAAAAAAAGTGTTGGAGAAAACATGGAGAAGGAGATGTAGGTATTTACTGTTGGTTAGGAGGCAGAATGGTGTAGCCTTCCTGGAGGACAGTGTGGTGGTTCCACAAGAAGCTAAGTATGTGGATGCCATAAGGTCCTGCAACCCCATTAGAAGGCATATACTTGGAGGATCTGAGAGCAGGGACATTAATGGACATTTGCACACTGGTGATTATGGAGATAGTATGTATGATTTGCAATGGGTGGAGGTGGCCTAAGGGCACATAGACTGAGGAACAGAATGGTGAACTGTTGAGTGTGCATACAATGAAATATAGAGCAACTGCATGTAGTGAAGCTGTGAGACACGCCACGAGGTGAATGGATCCTGTAGACAGCATTTTGAGTGAACCACACCAGAAACAAAGGCAAACACTGTAATACCTCACCAAAATGGACTAACTACAATGTGTAAACTCAGAATTGAACCTTAGAGCACAGCTTTTCAGGGGAACACTTATTGTAAGTGTCCCTAGACTGTAAGCTCTTATAGCAATCAAATCTATTCCTGCAGTGCAATGGCTCTCTCCAGATTCCAAGATGTTGCTCCCTTTGTGTATAACCTGATCAATCCCTGGAACTTTGGGTATCTGTGTGACACCTAAAACTCAGAGCTAGAACTTGGCAGATATGAATGTCAGTATTAGCGTGTACAGCAACTATTTAAAAAGCTGAAAAAGAATCCAGACTTCAATTAGAAATATGAATGAAGCAGATCTGGTTAGGAATAGGGCAAATTGCGCCAAAGGGTAAAGTATAATACTGACTGTTTTAAAACTTCAACTTCCATGTGAGACCAAGGGAAGAAATGTTTAGTTGGTGCAAGATCTATATTTCCTGAACAATTTAACTCATACAGTTTGTTCAAATACCATAATTACATGGAACTTTTAATAGGAAGTGAGACCTGGTAGTTGGCATTAGTGTGAAATAGCAACACATCCCAAAGTAACTTGAACAGAGAATAAAAATATTTATGCAGGGCCCCCTTGAGGAGCTGAGGAAAAATGCAGAAGTGTTGGGCTTCCTCACTTGGATTGTTGCTGATGTTCTCACAAACACTGAGGACTGGCTGTTTGGTGTGCCGAGCCCTCTATCTCGGGGCTTACCCTTATGAAGCTTGTTACTGCTAAGCAGAGGCTGAACCTGCTTATAATTTGCATAAGAGTCTCCTCCTGAGTACCTCTTTGTTGCTCAGCTGTGGTCCTCTCTTGTAGCTAACCCAACTTGGCAGGTGAACTCACTGCCCTCCCCGCTATGTCGGATCTGACTCCCAGGGGTGTAAATCTCCCTGGCGATGCAGGATATGCCTTCTTAGGATAAATGTGGACCCAACATTGTGGGATTGAGAATGTCTTCTTGACCAAAAGGGGGATGTGAAATGAAACACAAAGTTTCAGTGGCTGAGAGATTCCAAACGGAATTGAGAGGTCACTCTTGTGGGCATTCTTATGTACAACATAGGTAACCCTTTTTAGGTTTTAATTCATTGGAATAGCTAGAAGTTAATACCTGAAAATATCAAACTGCAACCCACTAGCCTTACTCTTGAAGATGATTGTATAGCAATGTGGCTTTCAAGGGGTGACAGTGTGATTGTGAAAGCCTTGTGGATTGCACTCCCTTTATCCAGTGTATGGACAGATGAGTTGAAAAATGGGGACAAAACCTAAATGAAAATATGGTGGGGGGATGATTTGGGTGTTCTTTTTTAGTTTTATTCTTTATTCTTATTTTTACTTTTTCTGGTATAAGGAAAATGTTCAAAAAATAGATTGGGGTGATGAATGCACAACTATATGATGGTACTATGAACAGCTGATTGTACACCATGGATGATTGTATATGTGAATATATCTCAATAAAACTGAATTTAGAAAAACAAACAATAAAACAAAAAAAAAGGATGCTGAATTTTTTTAATGCTTTTTCACCATCTGTTGAGATGATTATTTGATTTTTCCCTTTCATTTGTTAGTGTTGTATTATATTGACTTTCTTATGTTGAACCACCCTTGCATGCCTGGGTTGAACCGCACACTTTGTCATGGTGTATGATTTTTTAATGTGTCTTTGTATTCCATTTGCAAGTGTTTTGTTGATAATTTTTGCATCTATATTCATTAGGAAGATTGGCCTCTAGTTTTACTTTCTTGTAGCATCTTTTGGGTATTACAGTCATGTTGGCTTCATAAAATGAGTTAGGTAGTGTTCCATTTTCTTCAATTTTTTGAAAGAGTTTGTGTAAGAAAGGTATCAGTTCTTTTTGGAAAGTTTGGTAAAATTCCCCTGTGAACCCATCTGGCTCTGGGCTTTTATTTGTGGGAAGCTTTTCGATGACTGATTGGATCTCTTTACTTGTGATTCATTTGTTGAGGTCTATTTCTTCTCTGGTCACCTTAGGTTGCTCATGTGTTTCCAGGAAATTATCTCTTTCCTCTAAATTGTCTAGTTTGTTGGCATACTATTGTACATAAAACTCTCTTATGATTATTTTTTAAATTTCTTTGGGATCTGCAATAATGTCCCCATTCATTTATTAATTTTTATTTGGGCCTTCTCTCCTTTTGACTTTGTCAGTCTAGCTAAGGGTTTGTCAATCTTGTTGATCTTCTCAAAGAACCAACTTTTCATTTTATTTATTCTATTGTTTTTTTGTTTTTGTTTTTGTTTTGTTCTCCATATAATTTATTTCTGCTTTAATCCTTGTTATTTCTTTTCTTCTACTTGCTTTAGAATTAGTTTGCTGATCATTCTCCAGCATCTTCAGTTGTTCCATTAGTTCTTTGATTTTAGCTCTTTCTTCCTTTTTAATGTGTGCATTTAGAGCTATAAATTTCCCCCTCAGCACCACCTTCACTGCATCCTAGAAGTTTTGATGTGTTATGTTCTCATTTTCATTTGCCTCTAGATATTTAACAATTTCTCTTGCAATTTCTTCTTTGACCCACTGATTGTTTTGGAGTGCGCTGCCTAACCTTCAGATATTTGTGAATGTTCTAGATCTTTGATGGGTTATTGACTTCTAATTGCATTCCATTGTGGTCAGAGAATGTGCTTTGAATAATTTCAATCTTTTTTAAATTTATTAAGGCTTGTTTTATGCCCCAGCATATGATCTATACTGGAGAAAGTTCCACAAGCACTAGAGAAGAATGTATATCCTGGTAATTTGGGGTGTAATGCATTATATATGTCTGTTAAGACTAGTTTATCACATTGTTTACATTCTCAATTTCCTTATTGGTCCTCTGTCTGATTGTTCTACCTATAGAAGAGAGTGATGTATTGAAGTCTTCCACAATTATTGTGGAAACATCTGTTGCATCCTTCAGTTTTGCTAATGTTTGTCTCATGTACTTTGGAGCACCTTGATTGGGTGTATAAACATTTATGAATATTTCTTCTTGGTGAATTTTCCCTTTTATTAGTATATAGTGTCCTTCTTTGTCTCTTATGATATACTTGCATTTATAGTCTATTTGATCTGAAATTAGTATTGCTACCTCTGCTTTCTTTTGGCTGTAGCTCATGTGGAATATATTTATTTTTCATACCTTCACTTTCAATCTCTTTGGTCACTGGGTCAAAGATGAGTCTATTGTAAACAGCATATTCATGGTGCGTATTTTTAAATTCATTCTGCCAATCTATATCTTTTAGTTGGGGTGTTTAATCCATTCACATTCAATGTTATTACTGTGAAGGAAGTTCTTGAATCAACCATCTTTTCCTTTGGTTTTTATTTGTCAGATCTATTTTTTCCCTCTCTCTCTTTATTTTGCTTATGTTACCCTTACTAGCACTCTTCAGTTCTGTGCTTTTTTCCAGGCCTCTCTCTCAATGCCTTTTTTTCTCAATGTCTTTTTTGACTTCTCTTTTTCTGCTTTCAGAACTTTCTCCTTTTCTTCAGCTTTCAACAGTCTGATCAGAATATATCTCAGAGTGGTTTTATTTGGATTTATTCTATTTGAAGTTCATTGGGCATCTTTAATTTATGTCATTTTAAAAGGGTTGGGAAGTTTTCCCAAACAATGTCTTTGAATACTCTTAACCCTTTACTATTCTCTTCACCTTTTGGAACACCAATGATTCTTATATTTGTGTGCTTCATGTTGTCCATCATTTCCCTGGGATCCATTTCAAATTTTTCCTTTTTTTTTCTCCCTTCATTCTTTTGTGCTTTTGCATTCCATAACCTGTCCTTGAGTTCACTACTTCTTTCCTCTGCCTCTTCGAATCAGCTGTTATGTGTTTCAAGGATATTTTTAATTTGGTCAACAATATCTTTTATTTCGATAAGATCTGCTATCTTTTTTTTTATTTTTATTTTCTCTTGAAAATTCTTCCTTATGTTCTTCTAGGGTCTTCTTGATGCCCTTTATATCCTTAGCCATGACATTGATGTTTGTGTAGACTTCTTTGATTAATTGCTCCAAGTTCTGTGTCTCTTCTGGCTTTTAAATTCAAATGTTTGGGTTGTCCATATCTTCTGGTTTCTTCATGTGCTTTACAATTATCTGTTGTTTTTGGCTTCTTGGTATTTGCTTATCTTGATAGGGTTCTTTTAGGATATGCAGGATTGTTTGAACATTTATCTATAATTTGGCAGAACTTGGTGGAGTGCACTTTCCCTGTCCTACCAGCAGATGGTGCTCTTGTGCCACCTCTTACACTCAAGCCAGTTCTCCCCCAACTTCTTCTATGCATTGAGTGTGGGTCAAAATCATGTGGAAATCGAGTGAGTGCACCAATTTTCCATGTGCACTGGGGACTGCCAGCCCTGAGAGGTGGTGGTGAGGGTGCCATATGCAGTGTGCAGTTTTGCAGGGAGTCTGCTCCAGGACTCAGTGGTCCCAGCTGTTCCCAGACTGTGGGAGGAGTTCTCTGGGGCTGCAGAGCTGCATGTCTCACCTTCCAGGTCAAATGCCCCACAGTCCCTGTCCGCTGTGTACCCATGAGTCCTTGGGATTGGGAGAGGGCTCCTGGCACTTCTGTGTGGGTCCTTGCCTCTAGTCTGTGCAAATAACAGGCTTCCATGGAGGAAGTGTGGATGCTGTCACATGTCTGCTGAATCCCAAATTCCCTCAAGGGAGCTCTCGGCCCTGGTTTTGTGAAGGATTATCTCACCAGCCAACTGCAGAGATGGGGCTTAGAAAGCTGTTCACTCCATGCTCAGTGGCCAGTCCCCAGCATGGCAGCCAGGGGGCTGTGAAGGGTTATCACCCCAGCAAGTGCTGAACAGAGTGCACAGGGCATGGAAGGCTGCTCCCCTCCGTGTTCATCAGCTGACTGCAACTGCCCATTCCCTGGCAGCATTCCAGGCTGAACACTTAACACAGTATTAAACACAATCTCTCAGGTTCTCCAGCTACGTACTTACTATGTGGTGTGGAAGTCCCTGCCCAGCCAGTGGAACCCTGTAACTGCTGTTCTGGAATGCTTTCTGTACTTTATCTAGTGTTTTCCATGGAGGCGTTTTTTCTGTCTCTCCTAATCCACTATCTTCCAGGAGTCTTCAACTTTTCATTTTTGAGACTGATTATAAGAAAGGCACAGAATGTGATCTGCTGGACAGTAGTCAAAGACGAGAACTCAAAGTTAAAGTATTGTGCCAGTTTGAAGCTGTTATGGACCCCAGAAGAGCCATGATCTTTTAATCCAATCTTATAGGGTGGAACATTTGATTGAATGTTTCCAGGGAGATGTGACCCATCCAACTGTGGGTGAGACATTTGATTAAATTATTTCTATTGAAATGTAAAACTGCCCATTCAAGGTGGGTCTTGATTAGTTTACTGGAGTCCTTTAAGAGAGCTCATGGAGAGAAGGAGCTTAGAGAAGCTGAGAAAGACATTTTGGAGAGAAGTTAAGATATGCAATCCAGAGTTTGCCCCAGAGAAGCTAAGAGGGGACCCCCCAAAGCTTAGAGAGAAAAGCCCTGGGAGAACAAACAAGAATGCACAGGAGCTGACAGAGAGAGGCTGAGAGAAACAGAAGTCCAAAGACATTTTGGAGGAAGCCATTTGAAACCAGAACCCAGGAGCAAAGGACCAGCAGGCAACAGCCATGTGCCTTCCCAGCTGGCACGGGTATTCCAGACACCATAGGCCTTTCTTCAGTGAAGGTGTCCTCTTGTTGATGCCTTAGTTTGGACACTTTTTTAGAATTTATAGTTCTAAGACTATGGTCTTAGAACTATAGATTTGTAACCTCATAAACCCCCTCTATAAAAGCCAATCCATTTCTGGTGTTTTGCATAATGGCAACTTTAGCAAACTGAAACAGAGATCATTATGGATCTTAAGGAAAAAAAAAAAACAAACTGGAGGCTAAATAAGAATTACTGCCAGATATTGACTAATTATGCAACATGTTACTCAGTAAGCTCTCTAAGACCCTGGAATAGTAACATTATAAGCAGAATGCCCATCAAAAATATTTTTATGGTAAAAATACTTTTCCATAACTGTTATGACAAATACCACACAGTGGTTGACTTAAACAATAAGAACTGATTGGCTCACAGTTTTGGAGGCTACAAGTCCAAAACCAAGATGTCAACAAGACCAGGCTTTCTCCAAATTCTGTAGTTCTCTGGTAATAACCATCCTTAATTGTGTGGCCATCTGTCTGGCTTCTCTTACTTCTGGCTTTATTTCCATGTTCAATTTATTTTGTTCATAAGGAATTCAGCCATATTGGATTAAGGCTCACCATCATTCAGTTTGGTCACACTTTAATTACATAGCATTTTCATAGGTCCTATTTATAAATGGGTTCAAACCCAAGGACCACAGATTAGGACTTGACCATGGCTTTTGTGGAGAACATGATTCAGTCCACAATAGTCTGTCAACTGGACCCCCAAAAGACATGTCCTTCCATGTGCAAAATACACTCAGTTACATCTTAAGTCTTGGGACATCAGAAATCTTTAAGGTAAAGTCCTCTGAGATATTTTGATATGAAGAGGAAATAGTTTGTCAGCCAGTCAACAAGATTTACTGAGGTTATTTGACCAAGGAGCTGCCAAAATACTAGAGAAAAACAAAAGGTAAACTTAAGAATATCAGGTATACAGACAATCATTAGGCGAGTTGAGTTCTATGGAAACTGGAAATTAGAGCTAACTACTTCTTGGGATGTGTAGGGAAGAATGTGAGATGCAATAAGCTGAGACTTAGAGTCACTATTTTCTTCTTTTGGTCCAAACTCATTATTCCAAAGGGTAAAGCAAGCCTTTGACAAAAGTGGGGCAGGTACAATTGTGTGTTCGACTTTTTGATAAAATTGAAACCTTAGACTTTGTTCATGAACTCTGAAAATTGACCTATACCTGTGGAAATTTTCTTCTCCATGTAGAGGTACCTGAGAGAATTCTGAGACGTGGCAGGGGATCAGCATTAGTGATGAAACATCTCCCATCTAGGCCCCTAAAATCCTTATAATTGCTGTCTTCTTATGATTTTTCTTTCCTTTCTTTCTTCGAACCATCTTACTATCTTCTCTCTATGCTTATGCTGTTGCTCAAAAGACAAATAAATTGACTAGCAATACATCACCTGTCCATGCTGCCTTTTCTCTGAAGTCCTTGAGTCATCTAATCCTTCCCTTAATTAGCTATTTTTATTCATCACAAAAATTCTTACTCATCTCAGGAATTACCTTTTCTGTATGGAAAAGCAATGGTGAAGATGGTGGATGTGTCAAGGAATGACTTTATAGTCCTTCAATGGGTTATTACAACATCTCACAGTTTCAGTGTCATGAGCACATTTTACTGCTGCAGCCTCAATAGCTTCCTATTTAATGCCATTAAGTAGCCATAACTGTTCAAATGCTATATTTCATTGAAAAGTTTACTGTATCCTTAATGTTCAATTAAAATATGAACAATTCAGTTAAAAAATCTTTCAGAATAAATTCCCTAGACATATACTTTTTAATTCAGATAAAATACATACAATAAGATGCAGAAATTGTGTAAATATATAGCCTATATATATATATATACAATTAATATATTAATTAATCAATTAATATATATATACAACCATATGTATTATTTCCACATATTTTACACACACACACACACAAACACCAGTTTAACCATTACCCAGATCAAGATCAATATATACAACTTTTCTGTCACCCTAGAAGTTTGCCTTCATGACAATACCAGCATCTACCCTCCCCTCCAAAAAGTAAACCACCTTTCTGACTTCTATCATCATTAGTTAGTTTTATCTGTTCTTGAACTTCACATAAGTAGAATAATAAACTAGTTTGTCTTTTGTGTCTGGTTTTGTTCATCATTATATCTGTAAAAATCGTCCAAATTGTTGTATGAAGCAGAAATTTGTGTTTTTTTTTCTCATGACTATATAATATTTCATTGTATGAATCTAACAAAATGTATTGCTTCAATGTACTGTTAATGGATATTTGGCTGTTTTTTAGATTTGGGCCATTATGAATAAAGCTAGTGTAAGCAATTATGTTCAAATCTTTGTGTGAACACCTGTATTCATTTCTCTTAGGACTACTCCTTGGACTGAAATAGCTGAATTATTGAGTGGTATATGTATAGCTTAGTAGATATTGACAAATACTTTCAAAAAGCAGTTGAAGCAATTTACATTCTCACCAGCATTTAAGAGTTCCACTTTCTTTGAATCCTTCCCAATGTGAATGTTTTTAATTTTAGCCTTTCCAGTAGGTGTGTTGTGTTATATATTCTCCTGGTTTTTATGTTTATTGCCATGACTTATGGTGTTGAATTAGAAAGTTCAGAAATGAAAGTTTGAGTTTCTATTCATAGGTTACTAGTTTCCTTGGGAAATATGGTGCCTTTGTTCACAAAACAGTACCACAATGTTACTGCAATGAATTGGTTAGAAGTCAAGAAATGGGTTTTAATTCTAGTTCTTCCAGCAACAAATAGTGTGATCTTTGACAATTAAGTTTTCTTGTCTGGCTCTTGGATTCTTCACCTGGAAAATAGGGTTGGATTGTGTCGTTGTTGCTTCTAACATTACATGGTTTAATAAATATTTTACTCTCTTTCTTAGTCTGACTGAATCATTGGCTAGAGAAGATCCCGTATTCAGTGGGGAGAACATCTCTTGTAGACACAATAAGCATTGTTTTAAAAAGTCTAGATTTTCAATTTCCTTAGATTCATTTGGATTTTTAATCCTTTCCCTTAGCTGAAGGTGGAGGGTCTAATAATGTAAGTTACTATTCATTCTTTGCAGGTTTTCTTCCTGTCAGATTCCCAAACAAACTCCTCCTTGGTCCTCTTGGTCAGGAAACTTTGCTCCAGGGCCACCAACTTTCTTCCATATGTGCTGACACAACTCTTCCATCAGATCTAAATCTTAAAAAAGGTTATGCCCTCACTACAGTAAATGGCTTCCCATCTGCTTCAGGGAAATTCCATAGCTGAAGAGTGTTGGAAAATATTATGTAGTCACAGTAACAAAAATAATTCCTTTGTTACATGTAGATAGAGCAATTAGTGTTAGGGTCTTCACTCCTGTGTGTGATTGAATTAGAACATCCTTTTTAACTTTTTGTCTAAATCCAGACAGATGGTGATTAATGGCCTAAACCATAAATTTGTTTCTTTTAAGAAGATTTTCTTAATTCTACATAAATAAATGAATCCTTTTGAAACTGCACTTTGTAGTGCCAAAATTGTTACCAACTATAAAGTTAGCCACTTGTGAAGACTGCATTAACTCTTCTTCAAAGTCACTAGATGCCTAGTTAGTGTAGTGAAGCACCCATTTTTTACTGAAATGATCTATTGTATTTGATAGAAAAATAGAACTTAGCAACTAGATCTTGTGTCACAGATAGTCTGGGCTTCTGGACTTACATGGCTTGTCCCTGACATTTGAAGACCTCTCAGTTTATAAATCAGATAAAAATCCTACCTGAAAATATGACATGTGATGCGCTGGTTTGAATCTGTTATGTACCCCATAAAAGACTATGTTCTTTTAATCCACTCTTGTGGGGCAGACCTATTATGGGTGCGATCTTTTGATTAGGTTGTTTCCATGAAGATGTGACCAACCCAATGTGGGTGAGAACTTTTAGTTAGATTATATCCATGGAAATGTGACCCTATCAATTCAAGGTGGGTCTTAATTAGTTTACTGGAGTCCTTAAGAGAGCTCAGGGAGACAGAAAGATCTAAGAGCTGACACAGACCCAGAAGCCTGGAGATGCAGACAGAAAGATATTTAGAGATGCTAAGCTAAGAGATGAAATCCAGAGTTTACCTTTGGGAGAAGCAAGCAAAGACCCACAGGAGCTGAGACAGAAGCTGAGAGACATTTTGGAGAAAGCCACTGAAACCAAAAGCTGCAAGCAATACAACCTGGGAGCAAAGGAACAGCAGACTCCAGCAATGTGACTTCCCAGTTGACAGAGGTGTTCCAGACACCATTGGCCTTTCTTCAGTGAAGGCATCCTCTTGTTGATGCCTTAGTTTGGGCACTTTTATGGCCTTAAACATAAATTTGTAACCTAATAAATCCCCTTTATAAAAGCCAATCCATTTCTGGTATTTTGATTTTGGCAGCTTTAGCAAACCGAACATGTGATTAGTTATCTATACTTTTTTTTTTTTTTTTTTGCCTTTTGAAAGTTTATACCTTATCAAAGTATCACTAATTTATGAATTCAGCAAATGTTTAGTACTTAGTTCAGGCACTATGATACTCTTAAAAGTACAATAGTGAAAGCAAAGAGAAGACATCTTTCTCTCCCTACATCAGTCTTATAAACTTATGTCAGTGAGCAAATTTCCTAAAATTTCAAGTCCTTGCAATCAAGAACCTGAATTAGGTGATTTAATGTAAAAATTAAAATTTTAAAATAAACTTTTGAAACTTTAAAATGTTATTTTATTTATTTAAATAATAAAATAATTTTTATTTACTTATTTGAAATAAAATAAAAATTTCAAAAGTTATCAGGGTTTCAAAAGCTTCCTTGACCTATAGGTAGAAAGATTAGTTTCAAGCTTCCCTTTCTTCTACAAATATTTTTCACTTCGTATGATTTAATTCATGTTGTTCTAAGCCCTGAGAATTCAGGAGTTTCTGCCCCATTGATATCTTAAATTCTGCTTGGAAATGTTGTGGTTCATGGCTAAAAACCTGGGTTACAACTAAACTACTAATAGTACAGGTTTAATCTGCATCCAAATATTCAGACTCATATGTATTCTCCTCCCAGGAAGCCTAGAAACTAGCTCTTCCTTCTCTTTAAAATTATTCAACATTGAGTGTGTGTGTGTGTATGTGTATGTGTGTGTGTGGGGGGTGGTAATTGCAAATATTTGGCTTGTCAAGAGTATATACAGCTTGGAGGGAAAGGGAATGACAGAGTAATTCTCATGTCTTTAAATATATCCTATTAAGCTTGCGTATTAGTTACAATCAACAACCCAGGCAAGGCAGGATGTGGTATGTCTGACTACTAGCTTTAGAGTCAGAGAACTGAAGTTTGGATTCTACCTCTGTTATTCAATAGTTGTGTGACATTGGTCCACTTATACTTCGCCTTTGAGCCTGAATGATTTCATCTGTTAAATGGGGATAAATGATTCCCATTGTCTGCTAAATCAATTTTTTAAAAGGAAACTGGATGTAGAGAAGATTCAGGAAAATTGTTCTAATTGTATAATGTGGGTAACTTTCTGTTTAGATAAAAAAAGCTTGTATTACATTTAATTCTCACTTATCATGCCCATTGGCAACCAGGCAGATTAAGGCAGAGAGAGTACCTCCTGCTCACAACCCTTTACACATTGTAACAGTGCTGCCACCTTCTTGTTCTTTGCCAGTGATCATTTGTTCAAAGCATTATTTGTTCTTTTCCAGTCATCAAATCATGTCTTGGATGTAGGTATAATATCTGGATGGCTGGGCACATATGCATTCAGAGAAAAATCCTTTCTGCATTCAGGGAGGGCTTTCATAAAGTTCCCTCAACATGCTTCACTCCTCCATTGAATATTTCCTCTGCCTATGGGTCAGTTATCCCATTTCCCTAATGAGGCATGGATAAGCTAAATGATATCACTCAGGCACAAATGACAACTAGATGGCAGAGCCGGAATTAGAACCCATTAAGACCGGCTTTACTTCCAGGTCTGTTCTCATGTCATTGAGCAAATCTTGTGCTCCATTGCAGCTCAGATTTCTTATTTACAGTTGATATTTTGTTGTCTCAAATTTCAGATTAGCACTTTGACCCCTTAAAAACAGGTTTATGTGTTTGTAGCACTCTTGCCTCAGTGCACTTTCATTTTTGTTTAATCAACTCATCAACACTCTCTATTGTTAGCAGGAGAAAAGCAGATCCTGAGAACTTTCATGACAACTCCAAACACTTGATTATTCCTCAGAATTGGTAGTGTTTTATGGAAGCAAAATAGTCACAACCAGAATTATCACAATTTAACAGGTAAGCTGCTCTAGATCCGAGCATGGAAAGAATATGCCTGTGCTGCAAAAGCAAAAATATAGAATCTGCTTCTGTAAATCTGTGTTTTTGCCTTAGGAAATTTTATTTCCCACAATCATCTAGTCTGTCTATATCAATTAGGACTAACTTCAGCTGCATATAATGAGAAAATTTAAAATAGTAGCAATTGAACACTAAAAAAAGACATTCAAAAAAAAGTGTCTCAGAGTGGGCAGTACAGGACTAAAAAGTGGCACCATGTAGTCATCAGAAAATGTTGTTCTCTGTTCTCCATCATCCTCAGTGTGTAGCTTCATCATCATTGTCACCTTATCATCCAAGAGGTTGCTACAGCTCTGGTTTCCATGTCAATATTCCAGGCAGCAGGAAAGAGCAAGATGGAAAGGGCAGAGGGTATGCATGAGCTGCATGATTTCTTTTTAAGGGAGTTCCCCAGGAAGTCTCACACAATAACTTCTGCTTATTTCAGTTTGGCTAGATGTTATTTTCATGAATACTCCTAATTGTGTAGAAGTTATAATTTCTGTTTTGTTTTGTTCTGTTCCATTCTGTTTTACTTTTAAGCCAGTCATATTGCATCCCCTACTAACACAAGGTTTCAAAGAGTAAGGAAAAGGGAGAATGGTTATTGGAAGGACAATTACCAGTGTCTGTCACAGTGTTTAAACCATGCATAGAGTAAAGGTCAAACATGAGAATTATTTCGGGTCCAGCTATAAACGAGCTTCCAAATAATTCACATAAAAGATTATTCCATATAAATGAATAATCCTACACAATAACTATAATGATGACTTTTTTTTCATTTTTAAATGATTTATTTGTTAATCAAAATTAATTAAAATTAATTCATTTGTTCAGTTTTACAATAGTAAAAAGCGCTAACTATGCACCAAGCATTGTGAAATATTTTACATATAGAATTAATTCATTTGTTAAAATGCAAAATCTGTAGAACTAATTGAATTTTGAACCAATAATTCCTAATGTCAGCCAGTCATTCTCATCCATTTCTTCAATTTTTTTTCTTCATTTTATTGAGATATATTCACATACCACGCAGTCATACCAAACAAATCGTACTTTCGATTGTTTACAGTACCATTACATAGTTGTACATTCATCACCTAAATCAATCCCTGACACCTTCATTAGCACACACACAAAAATAACAAGAATAATAATTAGAGTGAAAAAGAGCAATTGAAGTAAAAAAGAACACTGGGTACCTTTGTCTGTTTGTTTCCTTCCCCTATTTTTCTACTCATCCATATAATGATGACTTTTAAGACTTTTTCGCAGTATTTTAATAATAAAAACAATGCATGATTTTTATAACAAATAAACAATGTAGAAATAAAAAGAAAAAAGTTAATTTCCCCCACTTCCTCATTCTCTTTGTCACTTTGAACCACTCCCCCCACCTCTCAGAATACCAAAGCCAGCAGTTTATGTATTTTTTCCCCAACTCTCTCTGGGCTTGTACAGACAATCTCAGCTCAAAACTTGGAGACATACTCATTCTTTTTAATAGCTGCTTAATATTCTAGAGTATGGATATGCCATAATTAATTCACAAAAAAAGACAACTGTTCAAAAGAGCAGCACAATCAAATCATGATGAAAATCTGAAGACAGCTAAAAACAAGGAGTCTAAGGGACTGAGAAAAAGGTAGAACCTTTAGGGTCGAGCACATGGAGTGAGTTAACGTGACGAACTAAGGATGTAGAGTGTGTTCAGTGTCTGACTGCAGCATATTCAGGACAGACGGGGCACTTTTTAACAGAGCTTCTTATGCTACAAAATCCCTAAAGAGGCCATTTATGCCATCTGGCTTTGTCGTTACTCCCAATCAGCATCTTTAGACATTTCTACTATTCATTTTTTTTCCCTTTTCAGAACATCTCTCCAATCAAATCACCATCTGATTTCTAAATTCTGGAAAAAAGTTTAAAATAATTAAACTTCGTCCATAAACCACTTTTCTAGTTATTAGTCCCACCTGTTGAAAGTGTTACTTTCAGTTTTCCGTTAAGGATCATTTTAAAAATCTTTCTCTTCTTTCACACATTTTTTCCTTTTCCTTTGCAGGAAGAATACACAAACCAGCATGTATGCTTTCACCCGGAATGTACTTAAATGTTTATAATTTTAAAGGGAAAGGAGCTAGCTGTATTAGAGTCCAAATCTGTTCCTCCTTCCCAAATTTGAACCTAGTGCCATGACCTGCTCTCCTTCCCAACCTTACCTTATCCAATTCTTAATCAGTGAATGTATGTATGTTGGGAGGATGGTCGATAAGGAAAGAAAGAAAGTAACTGGAAAAGGTCACTCTATATATCAAGCAGCTCAGAATCTTCCAGCTGGTCCATGAATGAGGTTTTGTTTTTTTCCATTTGGTTTTGTAGAGTGTGACTGGATCTATAGGGAAGCGTTGATGCTCCTTGGGAATTCTTCATGTACTAAGGCCTCTTTCATTCTTTCTTATTTCCCAATTTCCTCATTTTATAAGGAGGTTAACAGGGAAGCTAGAAAAATGGGGGGCTAGTCTGGGAGCATCTAACAGTTTAACTACATGTTTTCCTTGGTCTTTTTGACACACCTCTTTTATTTAAAGACATGATCTATGTTTATACAGTGATCAGTGATAACATTAATAAGAATATAGATCTCACAGAATCTCATATATGGATTTAATTTTCATGCGAGGAAACAAAAGAGATAAAATGGCTTGCACCTAATTACATTATTGTTGGCAAAGTCAGAACCAATCTCCTTTTCACCATCCAGCTGCCCTCACTCTACTGTCTGCCCTTCTTGGCCTCAGTCTGCTTCAGATGGTAAGTTGATAGATACAGGTTAACCCTCTACTATTTCCAAGAAAAAAATCAGCTAACATGATATGGAGTGCTGGTAAGACTCCACTGTGCTAGATGTATTCAGACTTTCATTTACACCATGAATATTTATTGAGGGACATTAATGTGTAGCCATTTTCATAGTCCCTGGACAAAACAAAGAAGGTACCTTACTCAGGGAGCTTACATCTGGATATCTGTGTGTGTGTGTGTGTGTGTGTGTGTGTGTGTGTGTGTCTGTTTATGTTTTGGCAGGGTGTGAAAGTGGGGAGTAAAAGAAAGACAATAAGCAAGTAAAAGTAAAATTGTTTCTGTTTATAAGATTATATGTTAAAAGAACATCAGAGATTGGACACAGAATAATGTAAAAGAAGGAGAAAGAAAGCGGCTTTATATTATTTCATTTAATTGTAACATCAAGTCTATAAGACAGGTATTAATATTATCCCTAGAACATAGGTAAAAATACTGAGGCTCTGAGGGGTTAGGCAACTTCTTCAAGTTCATGCTTCCTGGGTAAGAAGGATCCAGCACTAAGCCCAGGTCTGCTTCACTCCAGAGTTTTGCTCTAAATCTCTATGCCAATTACCTCTAAATGAGTATGTCATGGGAAAAATATTTGCTTGAATTTTTCTTTAAAGCCGGGATTGTTAAACGGGAAAATACAATGGGTAAATGCTGATGATTAAGTATCTGAACAGTTGAGCTGAGTTGCTTAATGAGGTTAAGGCTCATGACATAGTAACTTAAGTTATTTCATCTTGAGAACAGCGGAAAAGAGGCCCAATAAAAATGCATTATTGGATTCATCTGGTTCCTATTTTCAAGGATCAAAGAATCAGCTAATAGGTACACAATTCTTGAAGCCATGCTGTTCAAAGCAAGGTCAGCAGCTAATAAAGACATCTACTATTTAATCATGGATCAGACCACTTGACTTTGCTTGTATCACTGATACCAGCCATTATTGGCTGGGAACCAGCAGAGTACTCAGTACAGCACGAAATACGAGAGGTTTGAGGATCTGTTAATTGCATCTTGTCTCAGCTGTACGAGGTATACTACTCCAAAATCAGTCCCTTCCAATTATTCCAGGTTGCAGCTGGCATGGTGAACCCTGAGTTGTTTTCACCCAATGAAAGAGTCTAATTTTATCACAGAATCACAGGACTGGCAAGACCTTGAGAGGTCAGTGAGGCTTTCAGGCAAGACTGCACTGAGTTAATATATCTAATCCTATTTTAAACCATCTCCAGAGGAGAGATTCCATGATTTCTCTCCAAAACCAAGTCCAGTATTCAGCAAACCCTTTTTCATATCCAGTCTACCCTCCCTGGTAATTTATTTCAAGTCCCTCTTTCACAGGGTTCATAATGCTAGTTTATCACTCAAAAAAAAAAAAAAAAAAAAAGTGTGGACTAGAAATGTAAATAACTCATTTTTGGATCAGTGATTTTGAATTGTTATTTAATGGGATATAGTATAAATTAGACAGTTTAAAATTCCTGAATGCACCTATTCTATGGAAGATGTTAGGCTTTCAAAGAAATAAATATGACTGAAGAACTCACTACTTAGCTACCACTTTCCTCCTGGTTCTCTGTGCTCCAGGCACACTGGTCATTCTGTAAACCTCAAATTGCCTAGCTTTTTTCCTCCTCAGGGATTTTTCACTTGCTATTTGGTCCTGCGCCTGTAATGGCCTGCCCCAAATCTTCTAGTGGGGGGCTCCTCCTCCTCAGAGGAGCCATCCTTGATCAACCTATTTAAATTTTCCTCACTCCCAAACCTTTCTCCTTGAAGCACACATCAGTCTCTAAAATTATCTTATTTATTCCCTGGTTTGCACATTTGTTGTTTCTCTCCTTTCCCATTAGAATGTAAGAACTATGAGATAGGGGACATAACCCATTTTTTTTTAACTGTTGCAATCCCAGTGCCTAAAACAAACATAGTTGGCATTCAACAAATAGTTGCTAAGAAAAATAAAAATGAAAGAAAAGTATTTGAGTAGCAATAGGGTAGTGTAAAATGTATACTATGGTCTTTCCTCATAGAGTCCACAGTGCTATGTTCTGAGAGGAAGTACGGCTTGCTTGCATGAACTCAAAGCCTAGACCATATGGCTTCAAATCCCAGATCCAGCAGTTGCCAGTTGCAAAAACTTGAGCATTGTACTTAAATTCTCTAAGTTTAAGCTTTGTAATCTGTGGGATGATGACAATAAAACTGAACTCACTTGCCGGTTATGAGAATGAATGATTTTCAGAAATTCTAGAACATTGCCTAGCACAAATGAACAGTTTATTTTTTTGAACAATATTTATTGAGCACCTACTATGTGCCATATGCTGACCTAGATGCTCTAGAATACAGCAGTGACCAATGAACAAAAATCTGTATCCTCAAAGCTTATATTTGGGTACATGTAAGCGTGTTTCATAATTATCCTAAGACTGTGCTTCCGAATTTAACCTATATGGGGATTAAATCTGAGCTCTGGTTAGGGTACTAATGCAGGCTCTCTCCAATACTCTAATCAGTTCTTCATTCAATAGTCGACATGTATTTGCTGAATACCTATAATGTGTACAAGCATAACTGTTCTGTGAACACCATTGTATTGGGAGGGTTGTTAGAGGTAACAATGTATAAGAGGGCTGGCTAGCCTCGCCTCCAAGTGGGAACACAGCTAGCATAAAGGGACCTGTTAAGAGATATACAGAACATATTCATTTAATAGTCGATCACGAGCATTTCAGATACACTATCAAAAAGAAACAGGTGGATATTTGTTCAATCGGTTGATAAGGAAGGACTTTCTTTTTCGTTTTTTTTTGGTCTGGAAAAAATATATTTCTTGATTTTATCAGTGAACCATGTTGAAAGTTGGGGTTAAAACCTTGACTTTTTTCTGAAAAAAAACTATTTTTTTTTCACCAGTGACCCATGCTTATTTTAGAATGTTTAAAAATACATAAGTGGAAAGAAAATAAAAATCACCCTAACATCCACAATGAAGAGACAACTCTATTAAGATATTAATGCATTTAGGCAAAGACCTATTAGCATGTATGCTTCTTTAAACATAGGTGATTCTGTATTTCTTTTCTTCATTTAGCCATAGGTGGTATCCATATTCTATATCAAAAAATATACAGATCTCTCATCATTTTTAATGATTGCACAAGATCGGCATGTAACTGTAACAGGATATATTTAATCAATTCTCGGTTGTTAGATATTTCAGTCACTTCCAGGTGTTTTGCTCTTCTAAATGATACTGGAGTAAACATACCTGATAAAACATGCTACACCTAAAAGGAAGACGCCAATCAATGTGTTAGATTATATGAAATCTAATTCTTAACTTGTGTAATAATACAGCAAATTAAAGGGAAAATGTGAAGTTTGGGAAATATTTGTAAGCCATAGTATGAAAGCTTGATTGCTCAAGCATTACTAGCAATCCTTGGCACTTTCTGACTTGCAGAGGGAGCACTCCAGTCCTGCCTCCTCCATCTTCACATGGCCTACTCCCTGGGGTCCGTCTCCGTTTGTGTCCAATTTTCCACTTCTTATAAGGACACCAATCATGTTGGATTAAGGCTCAGCCTATCCCAGTTTGGAATCTTCTTAACTAATCACATCTGCAAAGATCCTATTTCTAAATAGGGTCACTGGGAGTTAGGACTTGAACATACCTTTTGGGGGGGACACAGTTCAACCTGTAACAGAAGGTAAGTAACATCAAATGGCAGAAGTTGTTTCCATGTGGTTGAATGTGAATTGTATTCTTTTGTATCTATATGCTTACACATATGCATGTATATGATTCTGTAATTTCTAACTTTTTCTGCCATATATATGTGCTTCTTGTATACACAGAAAACAAATATTTGTATTAATGAAACAAATCCTTAAGGAAAATATATTTTACATTTACAAAGATATACAAATAATAACAGGGTAAGTATAATTTCATTGGTTAAGAATATGTTTTTTCCCTCTTATTCTAACATCTTCCTATTATCAAATATTTATTATGTGTTCCCAGGCACTTAGCATTAGCTAGAGGCAAGCCTGAATAAGACTGTGTCCTCAAGGTGTTGACACACAAGAGATCAGCTCACCAATAAGGTATAGAACGTGTATGAATTTTCATGGTGACTTCTGAATAAATTCAAAATGACAGTAAATATTTTGGAGTAGATATTTATATCCATTGGTATACATAAATGAAATTCATTAAAAGTTTAACATTAGAAGTACTAAAAGACTAGAAGCTAACATTTTGCCAGTAAAATAAAAAATAAAAATAAAAATAAAAATAAACCCAAACTTTCAAGTTATAGTAAACTTTTAGTTGTGGAGTTCCTAAGTGTACACATAGAGCAGAGTGCAACTTTTACTACCTGTCAGTTTGTGAACAATTAGCAATTAATATTTTCCACAAAAGGAGAATCGGCAACTCTGCCTATGTTATCTAAGAGCCACCTTTGTTCACCTGGCTTTTACCTGTGAAGGCTGTTGTACTGTGCTAAGCAAAGCTTAAACCAGCTGTTTGATGAGAAAGCATTATTCCAATTCTTAATGGTTACTGACCAAGGTCTTCCCAGAAAATCAGCTATAGCATAAAATTTAGTATAACATGAAATTTTCCCCATTCTCAAAATAAAAAATATGAAATAAAGAGTCAACTGAGAGGAAAGATCTGAACGATATTCTGAAACAATATTAGGTCTCCCCCACTTGTAATCTTGAAGAGGAGATGACTGTATTGGGTTTGTTCATCCCTGGCACATAAGTAGGTTTTGTTTCAGATGTTAAAAACAAGGAATGAAGTGATGCATTATAATGAGGCACAAATATATAAATTAGTAATATTAATTTCTAAATTAAAATATTAGTGAATATAAAAGTATATAGAGGCATAAGTGGCCTGACATTCCCTGACACATTCAGGATTTCATCAGGAGAGTTTTGGAGCTTTCCTTTCATCAATCTTCATTATGCTGTTTGTAGTCCCACAATAATATTCTGTGAGAAAAGTGAGTTACTCTTGGAAAGTAAGGGAGAGATTTAAGAAAGCATTTTTTGTCACAATAGTAGATAAATATTTATGGAAATAGAATTTGAGCCTTTAAAACTTTTTCAAACTAAATGTTTCAAACACACAGTTAATACCTGTTCATTAAAGAAAATTGGAAAAATATGGAAATTAGACAGATAAGAAATGATCACATTTCCCAGTATCCATGGACAGCTGCTTGGATAATTTTGTGAACTCCCTCCCCCATTTATTCAGCAACCATCATGGCAATGGCAACCATCATGGCAATCACAAACTCCCACAAACTATAGATATTCTTCACATCAAAGAGATCTAGAGAAAACAGCTATAGCTCTGTGCCTCAGTTTCTTTATCTATGAATTCCTTTTATCGTGTTCAGAAGAGTCTGAAATATTTATATTAACCCTCTGCTTCTTTTCCTACCTCTCGCAATAGACACACAAGTTGTGCAGCTCATCTGATTAGTGGTAGAAGTTATATGTAACCCCCCAAATGGAAGTGATCAGAATGTCCAGTGTTTTTTCAATGGCTCTGCCCTATTCTCAGTAAAGACCATCTGTTATCAAATATTTAAAATAGAGGAAATAATAGCACCTACCTCCAAAGTTTGGTTAAGAGAATTAAATGAATTAATATGTGTGAAGTCATTGGAACATTGCAATCATATAGTAAGAGTTCAACAAATGTTAGCTCTTATTGTTGCTGTTGTTATCTTTCACATGGTCTCTGTGGTTTTGTATAAAGGAACAGAGGAAAGGAAAGAGTGAACATGTGGGTCACATCAATATCAGTCAAAGTAAAGATAGCAAAACAAAAGTTCTGTGTTTCTTCCACTATATTTTGATAATGGTGTAAGGGAAAAATCATTACATATGGGCATCAAGAAACAAACACTGTTTATGAATATACAGGGAAGATTTGGGCTCTAACACCACACAACATAACAAATTATCATAATAAATATTGTGAAACCTCTCACAATAATTATTTCTCATGTTCATTGTGTAACTGAAGCTAATATTTGCTATTCAACTAAAGAGTGACATAAATAACTTCATGGAATTTGTAGTATCTTAATTAATCTAATTTCATCCATATAATATGAGTCAACTTGGCAAGGATCAAACGCAATTTTATTTATCAATTTAAAATTTAAAATCTAGTTGACTATTTTTAAATTGTCTAAGAGTAAAAAGAAACAAAAAGAAGAAGAATTATTGCTTTCAAAGGCATCCTTTCTACTTTTCCTACTCAAAAATGGCTCTGATTAAAATTTTTAGCTTTGGCAAGCAGTAATCCAAAAATATGATCAAATGATAAATGGATGAGAGATTCATGACTAAAACCTAGTTTTGTGTTGTGCTTTCTAAGTAATATTTTCAACAAAATTTGAGTTAATTATTTTTATAATGAGACTGATGTGACTAATATTTGAGCAGTCTATTAACGTAAAATGGGGGAAACATTCTTATAGGGACCCAGTGGACAAAGGGAAAATTTACAATTAATGTCCTTAAAACTTCCTCATTTCTTCTGCTTAACGTACGATCACAGGTTGGGTTTTCCAGGAAGCAGACTCTGAGAAGTGCAGGATGTTTATTAAGAACTCTTGGTATCAACACCTGTGGAAGGGGAAGGAAGGAAGTCAAGGGAGAAGTTGAACTGTATCGTAGGCACAATGTCAGCCTTGGCTGCCTCCACCAGGAGATTTAGAGCTAAAATGACCCTTCAGTGTTGCCCCATGTTGGGCCAAAAACAGTCCATCCCTATCAGGCATGGAATGTTGGCCTCTCTGGGCAGGACAGACCTTGGATGAGGTGGGTCTGTCCAGCTGAAGCAATTCCAGAAGGGACTGACAGCTAAAAGTTGTCTGCCCGCCATATGACCAGAATCTGGACAACAAACCCCTCCTTAAAAGATGCTCTGGGCAAAACTTTACCTTCTGGAAAAAATGTATACCACATATACTCTATCATGTTTGTTTAGACAAGTAATTTCAGATTAAACCTTAAAAGGAAGTTTTGTGGAAGTGTAAACCCTTTTATTCCCACTCCTCTCTTCCATCTGATTTCATCTGGTTAGTTCATCATTGTCCTTTGACAACTAATTTCTGCATCATGTTCTCCAGAAAGCCTTTGCCACCTAACCAAGCTTGTGTATAACAGTCTTTCAGTTTTTTTATTTTAGAATTGTCTTTTAATTTGTCCATTTCTTGCAAAGAAAGAAATCTCCTCAAGAAAAGGGATTTGTGTCTTGACTATCTTTATGTTTTTACTATGTACCACAGAATGTGCAACATAGTTATTATTCAATTAAATATTTGTTTAATGAATGAGTGCATTTTTCTTGTCTCTTTTAGCTCTAACACAGCAAATCCTTTCCAGCATTTAGAGCATAGCAGAGTTAATAAAATTTGTTCTCATTCCCATAACTTGTAAGCTCCTTTTAAAAAATAGTCTGTCTTGATCACCAGTATATCACCAGGGCCCTGGCTCAAAAGAGCTTAATAAATAGTTGTTGAATGGGTGAATGAAATAGCTCTGGAGGTGACAATGATGTAGTGAATACAAGGAACTACATTATTTGAAAATCCATTGTACTTCTGGAAGCTTCAGTAAATCTCAGGAAAATTTACACCAAAACTTTAATATTATTAAGTATTAAAATAAAGCATGTTAGTATTTTAGAACATTTGTCACAAATTATAATTCAATATATATATTTTTTATTTATCTGCAGAAATGTCGGGATGCCTGTCTCCATAGTCTCAGAAAACACCTCCATCTATAAAGACAGCAAACATTTTTGATAGCCTGAAAGCTGTGCGGTTTAAATGGTGCATATCATTTAATCCTAATACTTGCATAAAGCAAGTATTCTTTTCATCCCCACTTTGCAGAAAAAAAAAATTGAGGCTCCAGGGATTTTAGAAAGTTATCTATGTACGGGCCTTATGAGTGGCAAAACTTGAGAGTCAAACTGATTTATCGGATTTTTAAAATTATGTTTTACTACCACACCTAGCCACCAGTACTTCAGAAATCTACATATACTTACAGACTTGGTTATTATATTGATGTGCACATACTACAAATAAAAGAACTGGTAACTATGTGCTGTAATAACATATAGACCACATTGCAATTTCCAAAGATGGTTCCAAGAGGAATCTTCTTTCTACCTCACTTGCCCTTTCAATTGTGGAGTCTTATTACCTTCCTCTGGAATCTGGTATGTCCTTAGTAACTCTTGAAACCAATAAAATGTGGCTGAAAGGGCACTGTGTGACTTTTGAGGCAAAGTCAGAAGAAGCGTGCAGGTTTCTCCTCGGACTCTTGGGCCACTTGCCCTCTGGATATTTGCTTTTAGGATGCTCTTTCTCTCAGAACCCAAGCATTGCTTTTTGAGAGGCCAAACTACATGGAGAGGCCATATAAGGCACTCTGTCAACAGCCAAAGCTGGGTCCAGACACAGCGTATTCCACCCAGCAACATGTATGTGACTGAGGCAGCCTCCAGATTGTTTCAGATCCTGGCCACGCTAGTTACTTCTAGCCATTTGAGTCTTCCTAATTAAGGCACAGATGTAATTGAGAATTGATAAGCTTTCTCCTCTCTGCCCTGTCTGGAACCACAAAATTTTTGAGCATAATAAATTGGCTGTTGTTTTATGCTACTAAAATTGGGGTGATTTGTCATATAGCAGATTCAGTCATTGTAGCATTATTAGTTTCATCTCCTATTACGCAAATCTTAGTGAGCTACCCAATTCTACCTGCCAAAGGTCAAATGGTCAAAGGTAACAGTTCTGAAATATTCCACAAAATACTAATTATTCCTTAATTCTTATTGCCTAACATACAAATCTGATTCTTGAATATATAAATTCTTAAATTATTTTTAAAAAATAATGGAAAAGATGGCTTAACAATGAAGTCATTCAGATTACTATATTTTGTGTTGATACTATTAAATAATCCCTCCATTTTCCACCAAAACCCCTCAAAATGGAAGCTTTAACAACTTTGAAATGAAAGGTTTTATTGGTCTTTCCTGATAAGTACCTAAGTGACTACAGAGCATTAATACTTTATGGATATGGCAATACAGACACAAACTTTATGTAATAAGATTAAATCAGATTTATAATAATGTAAATAGTAGTATTTGACTTAATTTTTGCTCCTGAACAATTCATTCAGAGCTCAGAGAGGTTCTTTAGTCAAGTAGTTGTAACCTAGAGGATGGAAAAAGACTTCTCATAATTTTTTTTTTATTTTCTGCATGATTTTTTTCCCTATCATGTGTATGGTTCCTGAATAAATCTAGCCACAGAGAGTGTTGCCCAGGTAGACACAAGTTAGAGGTTATAATTGCAAGATTTTAATGCCCTCACCTAGAGTGAAATAGTGTTAGACTTTATTCCTCTTTTTACCCAAATTGATTTAAAATACTACATGCTATGGAAAAGAGAAAAGATCAAAACTTTTAGGAATCATTTTGACCATCCAACCCTGCATATTAAATATCACATGAAATATGTTTGGACATAATGGTTTTCATGAGTCTTATCAGTTTTTAGGATTGCGATTTTTTTTTTATTACATCTGATCAATTTTTGGATTCTTTCTGTTCTTCCACACTCAGAAAGTGTTACATAGACATGTATGTATGCATATAAATGTGTAAATATGAGTGAATAATTTATGCAAACCATATAAGGTAATTTATTTCTAGAATTCCACAAAACACATTAAAATAGACGTTAAAAATCAGATCTTGGAGTAGTCAGCATAAATCTATTAAGAGCAAATTTTTATTCTTGTTCTTCTTTAAGAAGTGAATGCAACATTTGTTTATATCAATATTCTCTTTAAAATTTCATTACTTAGCTCAAAGTAAAAGAACCATTTTAAATAAAAAAAGATAAAATGAGTCATTAAATACCGTTCACCTTTGTTTATACGGCTTCTTGGTTCTGAAAGCTTGCTAAACAGAAATTCTTGATTTATCCATTTCTGTTTTTCTTTTATCACAAAGAAGTCAGATTAATAAGAGCTTTAAGCTGATGAGAAATAAGTCAACCACTGGATGCAGTTAACATTCCTATTAAAAGTACAATTTGGCAATTCATCTGCCATCAGCATAAAAAAAATGGACAGGAATAAACCCAGAACCTGGAAACAAATTTGTCTTTCTTAAATGCTCACTTTCAATTGTGTCTGGTTTCTATCCCAGTTTGTATCAGAAGGGATCAATATTTTTTTCCCTTTTCCCCGTTCTACTTTTGTACTGGTATTGTCTGAATCCCAGAGTGAGCAGCAATACATCATCCTGCTTCAACATCTGCTAGAGCCCCCTCTCCTCCTAATCTGCCCAGATCCCCAAAGCCTTTTCCACCTGCTATAGCACCAAATGCTCATTACAGCATACAGCTACGCCCTTCACTGTCCTTCCTCCCAGATCCTCAAGGTTAACTTGGAACAATGACTATTATTAAGTGGGGGCTTTAGGAATATAAAAGCAGACTGGGCAAGGAGAAGGGGGAAGGGCTGTGGAAACACTGGGTAGAATGCCAGGAGAGCTGGCAGGAAAGAGCTTCTAGAAAGCTGTGGCCAATTTTCCAGTTGAAACATGAGTCACTGAACAGAGATGCCATAGAAATAAATAGCTTCCCTGTTCAATGCCCAGTACAAGCAGAGACCACACCCTCCAGTGGTTTTGTGTCATGCACTTTGGGGTATGGCTTTGAGCTGCTAGTGGAGAAACGGGAGATAAAAATGGCCAGTTTGAGAAAGCTGGCGAGTCTAGAAGTTGTGTTTACTGTTTGGCCAACTGCAAATTGTAAGCAATCTGAAATTCTTCTGTCTCCTCTTCTTTTCTCTTAAAACCACCAACCTGTTCCTTCTGCTTGCATCGTTGGACCACCCGCCAATGGAAAATTTGAGGCACATTGAATTAGACTGCTTAGAAAACAGAGAAATTCAGAAATCTCTCTGACATCCCGCATTCATCAGGGATAATCATGGGACCCCAAAAAAATTTAAAAGGAATCTAATCAAAGGGGGAAAAAGGCAGCTTTAATTTAAATTTCCTGTCTTTAGCAGCTGTGTACCTCACGCCCAGATGCCATATTTGGTGCAATTTCCTTGGAGTTTTCTAGCAGATAGTTGAAGAAGTTGAATGCAGTTTCCTCAGTGTCATTCATAGGGATGATCTTGATAAACCACATGAACGCTGCTTGGCCTGCCTGGCAGCATTGCCGGTTCTGCCCTGGACACTCCCTTCTGTTAACAGGCCATTGGGCAATATCTCCAGCAGGATCAGGTCACTGCCTGTTGCTTTTCCCCTCCTGGAAAAAGTATAAACCACAGGTTCCCCAAAAGGCCATCTAGTAAAATTTTATTGGCCTCTACCACCCCAAACCCCATGGAAGTGTGTCCCTGTACTATAGCCACACAGTACATGGATCTAAGTATTGCACAGTCCACTTAGCTCAATCACAACTCTAGCAAGGATACTGGGAGGTTACAATGAACTCAGTAATGAAACTCAGTAATGAAAACAGCAAAGTATAAAACTGCCCAGAAGAGATAAAGTAGGAGCTTGTTACTTGCTCTGTTAAATGGTAATGCACCTAAACTTTCATAAGATTGTTGTGTTTCCTTGTAATTAAAAAAAAAAAAAATGTTTTTAAAGTTACGACTAATTTGGGATAGATAGCATTTTTTAAAAATTGCAATTAAGAAAGAAAAGAAACACTTTGAGGGTTAAAATGTCCTCATTTTCACTTGGATTAATTAAGAGACTAGATTTTTGCTGTAGGTTTGCGTAGGATAGAAAAGTAACTGGAGTCTAACCAAATGGTGGACATTTCTGAAACATAATTGCCAAAGTCTAAAAACAAAACCTTGTCCTGAATACTTCATATATACATTACTCTCTGCCCCCTCCCCAGCTTCACTACCTTTATTTTGAGATTGAGTGATACTAAGCGAATGCTAACATGGAATATTTTAGGTTGATATAGCTTTATAGGTAAGTAAGAAAATTAGGGAAAATATTTTTCTATTAAGGTAAATCTTATAAAGCATATGGATGCTATAGAAGCATAACCCTAGCTCTTGCCCTGACTTGCTGTGTAATGTTGGGAGAGTCTTATTTTACCTCTCTGGGCCTTAGTTTTATGTTACGAAAGGGGGGATTTTATCTACTTCATAGGGTTATGGTCAGGATTAAATAAGAGAGCTTGGGAAGATTCCTGGAGCATAGTAAAAGATGCATCAACTTTTGTTGTTATTGTTCTTAGTCTATTCCACTTAAAGACATTTGCAAGATTCTTTCCCAAGACCAAAGGACTCTATTTCCTTACTCCTCCCTTCCCTTTTCCTCCTCCTCCTCCTTCTTCTTCCTTTTCCTCTTTTATTACTATTTTTCTATTCAAACCATATAAAGAGTAGGATTCTGTTTTTTTGTTGTTGTTGTTTTACAAAATTTGAAAATATTAGATTATGATAGGATATTATACTATAAATCTACCAAATTAGAAAACAAAAAATGACTGTAGCTTCAAAATCCATGACCTGATTTCATTAGCTTGATGGTGGGGTTTCCAATAGAACCAATAAACTTTAATCACCAAGATTCCAAATTGTCTTCTGACATCACAACTTCAACTTTGGAGTTGATTAGCTCTATATATTATTTTAAGCAAATTTTCCTTTATCCCTAATAAGTTTCACCAGACTACCTCTCCAATTGTGCATTATGTACAGTTCCACTCATACACAATTATCAAGCCCTTCTCTCCACTGCTTTCATTTTCTCTTTAGCCAGCTCCATTGTCTCACTCTCCTACACAACCCTAGTCAGGATAGCTCTCCCTTTAGGAAGCCCAAATTTCTCACCTTATTATAGTATTTTTCCTCTGATTGCTTTTTCTCAGAACCATCTTCATTAATCTGTTCCAAGCATTTGGGATTCCTTGTCCACTTCTCCTTTCCACTTGTGTTTCTTTAATTTTCCTTAACTTTCATGTCCCTTTCTCCCCAGATTCTCATCCATATCTCTCATCATGCCTTCTCCAGTTTCTTTTGCTCTCTCTGAAAACCTACATCTAGCCAGTACCGCATGATCCTCTTTCCTCCCTATTCCTTCACTCTTAGTGGATACCTTCTTCCCCCAAAGGTTTTACTTTTCACCTCTCTGAAGATGACCTGCAGCAGTTGAATGTTATAGTATACCAGTGATGTGTATAGTTCATTACACGAAACAACACAAATTAAAGAGCCTATACTAAATATTATTTTTGGTAAGAGATAAGATTATTTTAAAATAATTTAAAATGCCATATGTAAGGCAAAGTTATTTTTCCTATATGTAGATGGGAAATCTCAGAATTAATATAAAAAATGATTTTGTATTTTATGCATGAATGTTCTATAAACCCACAACTTCTTTAATAAAAAACAATTCGTTCATAAGTATGTTTTTTTTTTTTTTTTAACTCCTCAATTTCATCAAAGTCCAAGAAATCTGAGCACTAATGTAGAGCAATATAGAAAGTTTGGGGTATACAATGAAGACTTGTAAAAAGAGCCAGTCATTTGAAGATATTCGGGTGATACATCATCAGCAAAAAACACATCTTAAAAGTCTATGTTTAGTAAAAGAGAGAAGAGAAGAGAAGCTCAATGAAGTGATGACAGCTGTGGGTGGCCATGCTTGGGAGATCCCATGAAAGGCCTCGGTCCACCGCAGAAGGTTTTGGTATGGGTGACAGGATATTTCCATGTGTGTTTCCTTTCAGTTGATATCTTCCGGTAAAGCTTCCTGCGTGCTGCTAGAATGCTCCCCTCCACTGCCCACACACCCACAGCATAGCTTATTGATTTGAATTAGATTTCATGGAAATAGCAGGAGTTTGACTCAATATGCAGTCATTCAAGAATGTAGTGACAATCCTAATTATTGAGTTCAAAGATTTTTGTCATTGCCAAAAAAGGTCTTGACAATGAGAAAATAAAAATCCATAGAACTGTAATATGATGGTGCTTGTAGACACAGAATTTGAGTGTTGTAAACCAGGACATCATATCTTCAGGCAAAAATAGGAACACCACATGAGATTGTATTTAGATGCCGTTAGAATGTTAAATTGAAAGGGACATATATTCCAGATTTATTTCACAGATGAGGAAACAGAAACCAAGAAAAGTTAAACAACATGCTCAAGGTTAACTGGTAAGAGAGTACACTCACAAGGTGACTTGTACTCATTCAACCCCATAGAATGACCTCTCTAAAGAAAACAATCACTTCAACACTGAACACCTGGATGTTATTTTGATACCATTCGTGATAACTCCTCCCCACCCCCCCCAGATCCTTTTCAAAAGAGCAGATTGAACGAAGAAGAAAATGTTTGATAAATTTAAAGGGGTCATAATTTGGTTATATATGATTGAGTTCTTTGAACTCTAAAAGGGATCTGTGTATGTATGTATATATATATGCATGCCCATGCATACGTATATATACACATATAATTCTAAATCGTTATTTAGAACAATTTATAACTTGTTCCATCAAGTTGTAAATGATGGAACAAGATGAGGTATATTTGAATTGCTATCAGAAGTTATTAAGCTAAGATTCCCATATCTAATAAAGTGTCCTTTGTCTAAAACTTGGGAGCTTGTTTTTCATTATACGTTCTTTTCCCTAATGAGTTCATGCAGGGTGAAAAAAGAGTTAGTGGAAATTATCTTTGTCACATACTTGAAAAGGCAGAAAGGAAAATCAGAGAGTGGCTTTGTTTAAACATACTCTGGCCAGCTCACAGCTATCATTCAATAAATTCCTATCTTAATACAAAGAAGGCAAAATTATTTTAAACTTCAGTGTTACCCTAATTTGTACATAAATATCCTTGACTTAAAGGATTTTTAAAAGAACAGTGGAATCTATAATTGAAATTCATTCTAGTAAGTAACTAATATCGAGTGAAATTATCTTGTTGTTATTTAGCTATCCTATCAAGTGATTAACCATTAAGAAATTGAGGACTTTCTGGATTATAACTACCCTGTTGCTGTCATGATTACCTATTTTGGGTCTATGTTTCTGCTTTAAAAAAATTATGATTTAGGCTAAGGAGAAGAATACAGTGTTAAATATAAGCACAAAGAATTTGTTAAAAGTTGTGATTGGCTATCCTACTAGCCAAATTAGCTAGAGTGGAGAGTTCTGGACGAGATACCCAATATAAACTGGAATGGGCAGAAATTGGAAGGAGGGAAATGTAATTATGATAAAACATAAAAGCCTGAGGATTAAGCCAGTGGAACAAAAGAGCAAAATATTATTTCAAAGGACTAGTAGATAGTAGGCGCATAATAATATGAAAAAGAGAATGATTAAAAACCTAGCAAGTAGAGGCCTGGAAAATAATAAAGGTGAAAAGCTTTACTGTTCAGCATTTGGAAATGGTTATTTTATAGCATGGTCCTGGCAGAATATTAGGTTGTAAGATTTTGTTCTAAATATCATGGAATAAATGAGGAAGAAAAACTTACAAGGACAGGTCAGAGGATTACACAATAAAAGTTCATAGTCTCATTCAACTAATTCATAAAACTTAGTAATCCTCACATACATTCAGTTCTGTCTCTGCAGACACCCCCACACACATGCTGCCACTAATTTCATTGCAGGCATCCGTAAGGGTAAATTAAATAACCAGAGCTCTTCTTTTTGACATCTCCAGACAATCAAATTGCTCTCTAAGATAAATGAAACGATACCTACATTGTGAAGTATTATAGACATATTTAGTTCAATAGGGTCTCCAAGTTTGGCAAATTACATTTAATCAATCCTATCTCAGTAAATCTTGATTATTCAAACACTTAAGGATGTTTAAAAAGTTTAAAAATGATTTTGTTTTATTTCCATTTATGCAAACTGTAGACCCTGATTCACAAACATATACATGGTCTTCCCTTAGACATTTTGCAAATTTTCTTTTTTTTAAAGGTAAGATTAAGTGAAATAATGCATTGATTTCCACAAAAAACAAAATTCTGGTATTACTGGGACACTATACAATATAAGCATGTATCAGCAGCCATGGTATCAATACCAAGTGCTTTTTGCCTGGCCAAATAGTAACTAACCCCTTTCTAGGTAAAGTCCTATACCTTGAAATAGGCAAGATTGTCACCCCACCTTCCTTTCAACATAAGCAATATATGGGTCCATCAAAACATTTTTCTAAAGAAAAACAATTCTTCAAATGCAGTGTAATTGTAAAATTCATCGGGTTTAAGGATTACATTTGTTACATTCAGAAGAAGAGGGACGCTTGGCACTTGCACATTATTGGAAATTCCCCAAACACAGACAACAAAAGCTCAGTCAGTTTAATCAAATTATCAGCTTTTCCTCAGTCTGTGTTTAGTCTGTGTTTGTCTAATGTCCGGGTGCATATTTTCTACTTAAGAAAATCAATAAATCTGCTGCTTTAAAAAAAGGCACATTTCAAATGCAGTATACAGCGTATTGCACTATCTGATCCAGCAATCTGTCTGCCTCTGCCCCGCAGAAGGAATGAAAGAGAAATATGTCTGATGAGCTTATGAGATGGTTTAGAAACTCACATGTTGGGAGAAAAAAAAATGATGCCATTGAGATATACACACCATTTGCTTCTGAAGAAGTATGGCATGAAAATATATACCTAAAATTTCTTTCTACTGTTTGGAAAAGTAGAAATAGATTGGTTTTTAAGTGTCCTGGACAGAACTAAGATGATTTTACTAACGAAGTAGCCAAATTAGATTTCTTAGGTAAAATATTTATTCTTGTAATATTATTTCATAGACATAATTGTTATTTTTCTGTTTATCATGGGGTCTGACATCTTTGCCTTTATTATTTATTTTTGTTCTGTAAATATTTGAGTTGTCAGTCTAACGTATGATACTCAATTTTTCTAACTATGAGAAATGATCATTTTGCTCCAAGAACATTTCTTCATGTCCAAGTTGCCCCCAGGTTCTCTGTTCTGCTTCTTTATTTGCAGCAAAACTTCATACATAAACAAGCACAAATGAATTGTTTGCATAAACCATTTTAAGCATTATTACTTTTGATAAATAAGTAATTAGTGATATTTGGTCTATAAAGTTCACCTTACTAGTAAAAGAAATCAAAAAAGTGCAGGATTATTCTTAGACCCAGCCAGAAAAATTCAGAACTTTGATGGTAGGAATTTGGTGCATTCATTTCCATGGATGAATTCTGACTGTATTAGAATCAAGTACATGTTCTCACCCAGAAGAGTGGATCTTATTAAATAAAACGTAAAAGGATATAAAGAAGAAAAACCCTTTGGGAATAAAATAAATGTGCCCCTTAGTAACAACCAATAAATGATAAAATATGCTAGACCTAGGTTATTATGTTAGAGCTTTTTGTTCTGAGGTTCTGCTCACCAGTAAACCTTAGGAATGAGCTTGTCATGATATAAATCTTTACTCTCATAACCAGCAATGATGCTTCGAAACAAATTGGTTTGAGCTGTGACAGCATACTGGGTTTAGTTACTAGAGAAGTATTACTCTTTTTTCTTCTGTGTTTTTGGCAGTGAGTAGTAAGGGGAAAATAGTGACATCCACATTTCAATGAATATGTCAAATATTAATCATTATCCAAGTAATTTATGAACCTTTCATTGACTTATATGTTTATGCTTATGGGAACAATAAATGAGCAAGAACAGGGGAAGGAACCTGGAACTTGGAGCTGCACCTCAGTAAAGAGAAATTTTGATTAGCAAACTCCCTTTTCTCCTTAATATGTGATAGCAAAATGTTGGCTGTGTTTATCACAAAAATGCAAAAGTCACCATCATCAAATAACTTTCTTGCTTATTCCTGGTAATTGCAGGCGGATATTTTCATTTTTGATGTACCACTCTCTTTGGAGCTGGCTAGCAGTTTCCTCCCCCCATACCCTGTTGTTTATGTGAAGAATTTCTAGTCAGGATGAAAAAAGGTGTTGCTTGTGCAGAGAATCCGTTTAGTGGAGCAGGCTAATAGGCTGACCAGTCATTAACTACAACACAGCTGGGAAGAGGCTATAATCCCCCAATTTCCTTCACAAATGCAGTAAATAAATATTCAAATGAAGCAGTGCACACATTTGCATATGTGTTAAACAAAAGCCCAGCTGAAGATTTGGTTTAAAAGCTCTGCTAATATTTCTCTCTTTTCTACCTACAGTTCTCCTACCTGAAGAGTTCATGTTTCACAAAAGTCCCCGTACTTCTAAATAGAAGGCCCTTTGCTTCAATAATTATCTCCCAAATCTTCTTTTGCTGACCCTCCTTAGCTGCTTCATTGAGTCCCATTTTAAAAGGGAATAAAAGCCACCTATCAAGTTAATCTATATCTTCTTCTTTAGTTGTTTTTAATCTAAGTATCTTTAATGTGTAATATGCCATTGGCACTATTTTTGTATTCTGGTGGCTCACGAATAGAATTCTCTTTTTTGGACCTCCAAGCAAGAAATACTTAGGAAATAAAACTCTAAGGCTTATGGGTAAAACTAATTTGTTAACCCCATGGCCTTTAGGAGGCAGATTCAGATTAGCTTCCTAAATTCCTTTGTCTGTCCTCTGAGGTTTCAAGCAAATGATGTAACATAGGATGCTATTCAGTTAATTATTCTTTAGAATGAGCCTTGATATCCTTATAAATTCCCCCACTCTGCTGCTTTTCTCCCTCTCCTGCTCCTATTCCATGATTATAATTTCTAGTGTTAGATTCTAGGGCACACCTGACCTTAGGCTCTGCTGGGTTGCTTATCCTGAAGCAGTGTGATTCCCTCCCAAGGTGAAGAAATATAATTAGAAGAAAAAGAGATCATTCAATGAGCAGCCTAAGGTAGGACATGAGGGGTTATCTTCTAGGGGAAAAAATAGATTGCAAAAAAAAATTAAGAGATTCTGAAAAGAAAAAAAAAGAAAAATGTTCTAGTGTTATAGAAGCATGTCAAATATTAGCAAGGGAAATTGATTTTACTTATTTTCAACACTGCTTGTGACTAGCAGGGTTGCCTCAATCCTCTCCTCCAGAGGACAAAGAAAAATAATAAGATGGTAGTCAAAGACCCAAGGCGTTCACAAGCTAAACTCAGTTTGTACTCCCCACTACCCTAGTTGTAAGAAGTAGGTGAACTACCATTATATATTATGTATCTTTTCCCTTACCTTTAGAAAATGTTATTGACTCTCAGCATAGTGCATTGTATAGATGTGAGCTCTCTGAATCTTATCAATAGGAAATGGTTTATTATAGAAATGCCAAAATGGAATTTGGGCCTTTGGTATTATATTTGAAAGATAAGTAATAGAGGCATTATCTTCACCAAATTGTATTTAAATGCATTAGAGGAATCTCTATTAGTATCTTAGTTATTTGCTATAAGCGAGTCTGACTTGTTTTAATTCTGCCATACCTAAGAAAAAGTGTGCCTGAAGCAATAAAGCTTTCCAAAGCTGAGGTAATGAAAGATTTTTTTTCTTCTCATTCAATCACGTTTGCAAAGCATACTTGTAGGGAGAAAGTCACTATCTTATATAAACAATAATGCTTTGTATTTGAACAAAACCATGTCAGTATATTTTGTGTTAACCTTTTATACAAGCAAAAATCTTTGTTCCTCCTGAAGAGAATAAAAGCTTTAATACCAGGAGACTAGTTTCAAGGATATGCTCTAGCTAATTTTATCAAAGTGCAAAAGGAACTTTTAGAATCAAATTTTGTGAATAGTGCTGTATATCTGTGATAATTATTTTGAAAAGAGACTTCACATCCTTCAAAATGCATATAAAATATGGCAAAATAATAATACGGATCTCTCTGGATTTTATCTTTTATTTTTTGCTCCTTTCTTTAACAGGCTGTAAAATTATTTTTTGTCTGGTTGGACCACATTGGACCAAGACCCTGAGTTAACCATATTTGACACACACAGGCTTGACAAGATGAAATGCCCAGGGGAACACCTGTTGAATTTAAACATAGCTCCTTTTTGTTCATTTGTCAGCTATTCCAGTTGATCTTTCATGAAAGGTGACACATCCCCATTTTGTTTTACTGTCCTCAAAGCTCCTGAAGCTTACCTATAAGCTCTAGTGAAGTCCAATAGTGTGTGTTTATTCACAGCCAAGTCAGAGCAGTGCCTCCATACTTCAGTTGATATTGGGAATGCTCCTCAACAATTATCTTAATAATCCTCATTTGAATAGGAGGTAAATTAGATTTTCCAAGGACTTTTCCAGAATATTATCTCTTTTGATTTTTACAGATGTTAAATTTAGTGTTATTGTAGTATTTGTTGCTTTAAACACAAAAGGTTCCTTTATAATTACTTTTTTATAATTTTTATTTTCTTAATTGTAAATGGCTCCAGGTTATATGAAATATTGTGTTTTGGTTTCATTGAAGCTTCCTAATCAAGTTCACATCAAAGATTCTGAAATTTATTTAGGTAATCATAACCTCCATAGTGACAAAAACTAGCAAAGAGAGAGTAATTCAATCACCATGGCAGTTGATTTTTATCAGCCATTCTGTCTGTGCAAACACAGTATGTCCAACAGTCCAGTCTGAGGTCACAGCTGCCCCAGAATTTGAGTGGTTGGGGATATTTTGGGATGCTTTCATTAGAAGGTACAGAGTACAGTTAAGAAATAGGCTTGGGGAGCCAGCATGTGATTATGGCAAGACGGGCTGACCACTGGGAAATTGCTGAGCCAACAGGCCTGGGAGACAGGCTGACCTCCCTTGGAGCCAAGTCCACAGAAAGCCACCACCCAACACACCTTCTAAAGGGCGATCTGAAACACTCCGTGTTCAAAATATTCATCTAAGCAAAAGATGTTTTTGTAAAACACAAGTATTGTACGCTTTCGAACCCTCTGTTTACGAATCTTTCATTCTTTATTTCAAGGGGATGGTATCCAAAAAATATTCCTTACATTTCCTTGAGAACTATCCAGAATCTTTGCTGCTTTGTTTCACTGGTTGTGGTAGATCGTGGTGGTGAAGGGAGATTGCAGTAAATCTCTTTCCATAAGGTGAAAGAGTCACATATTTAGCAGGTATCAGGTTACCAAGAGCTTGTTCAAAGAACCATTATATACAGCAGGTATATTTTTGACTTCTTGTATTGAATGATATTTATCTGCATAATAGCTTTCTCATTTCAATTTCCGGGTAACAAAATATTTATTTCCTTCTTGTTTCTTGTAATTCTTGCTTCTTTTGCCTTGTAGCACCCAAACTTAATGTGTTTTTTTCCTCTTTATTTTTAAGCAGCCTGTTTATACAAAGCATGAAAAAGAGTTAAAATAAGAGAGAATTTAAAGAAGGTGTCATTTGATAACCATGACAACTCAGAAGGCAATAAGAAAAAAATTTGGAATCTAATATTTGTCTTATGAGCAGTAGAAAACCTGGCAATTGAAGGAACAGTCCTCTATTACCTGGCACAGTCAGAGCATGGTTGAAATAGAGTAAATCTGAAGAAAATGGGAAAATGTTAATTTGATATCTTGGAATGAAAAAGTATATAATAAAAAATCCACTAATGTCACTTGTTATCAAGTCACATCCTATAAACACTTTCTATTTGAAAGCAAGATAATATTCACTGTGCCCCATGTCCACCCATTCCCCACTCTTATTTCCTCCCCCATCCCTAATTCACCTAAAGCATCCCTTCACAAGATTTTGATTGGGCAATAATGTGTAGGTTTCCTTAAAGTAACAGAAAAAATTTTTTAAAAATGCTGTGCAAATGAATTAATGTATGCTTGACTAAAACAAACTGTGCCGAACATTGATTCTTAGCGTAACAGGAATTGCAATGTAGTTCTGTTTGATTTAAGTAAATAAATCCATTGAGCTTTTACAAATCAAAATTTATATTTCAATTTTGGGTACTATTAAAAGCAAAAAGGAATATTACATATCAACCAGGACTGACCAAGCTCAGAACAGCACAGCTTCAATGAACAGGTTTCCGCTCAAAAGACAGTAAATCAATAACAATGAAAACTGAGATTTCTACAAGAGAAGCAAAGCTCTAAAAAAATCAGGTCCTACTTACCACCTGTATAGTCTGTCTTCATGTGTGTGTGTGTGCTTGTGTGAGTGTGTGTAATGTGCTTTTCTTGGCCACACATTTGTCTCTTGTCTAATTTATTTCCTCCCTTATTGTTTCTTTCCCTTTCCTCTTTTAAATATATCTTAAGGTCTTCTTCAGCAATTCCAGGCCATCTGTCCTCCCCGTACTAAATAAGCATTCATGGACACATGGTCGCCTCCTCCAGACTGACAAAGGCTCTTTGGTATAGCTGAGAGAAATGACCCAACAGCAGTGGTAGAGAGGCCTAAAAATATTTAAAGTACAAAAAAATAATGAGACCCACCAACTTTCTTTTTACTTGTCTTAGGTTTATTTCATGTTTTACCATTGGAAACTTCCCTTACGGAATGCATTTGCATAATTGCCTGCCAAATTGGATGTAAGTTTATTTTTAAAGGTAAAGAATCCATGTTTAAAAGACAGAAAGGTGATTGCATATAAGAAGTGCCCCTGAAATTTCCACTTTCACTGTAGATAAGAGCAGTTTGGTAGGTATTGTTTTAACAGTTTAATTACAATGTACCCAATGAGAGGAGAAGCTTTCAAATAACTTACATAAATTGTAAGGCTGTAAGGACACACATTTAAAAAAAAAAAAAGTAGTCAGAGGATTAAAATTTTAAATAAAAGACTTTGACACTTATTCCTCTTTCAGTAGTCCAATCTCTGATTTTTTTTTTTTTTTTTTTTTTTTTCTGCATGCTCTATAGACTATTGGCTGGTTTTATTCCCAATGAACACTATTTTCTTATATAAATTTGTTGGTTTATTAAATACTTATTTTATCTAATGAAAAATATTTTAATTGGATGTAAATTATCACTATTTTTTTCACAACAGATGCTGTGTGAATTATATGAACTTATATGAATTTCTGAGCTACTCATAAGTATTCAGAAAACTGATAAAACCTGTTAACGGAATAGAAGATAAGATATTCCTATCATTATGGACTAAACATTGCTTATGTAAAATCCATACAGTTTATCTTTCCTGAAACTTAAGAAATTATGCCTAAGTAAGTGTTTTTCCATGCTTCCACCTACAATAAGTGTATCCCAAAGTGTTATCTTCTAGGACTTAAGTTACAAAATGACTGAATGCTATCTGTCATATATTTTATGTTAAAAGAAAATACTATGCTCAACATTACTTTCATCTATAGATCATTATATCTCTATCTTTAATATGCTTTTGGCTTCCTTCTAGTTAATCTGCTGAAAAATTTCTGTTTCTTAAATTGTCTGTAATAAAAAAAATTAGCAAATTAGCTTTTTATGGTTTTTAGAAAGAAAAGAGTAATAAGGAGATGGTCCTTAGATTGCAATGGCACAAGCAGAGCAAGTTGTCCAGATGAAGTCAGACTTCAGAGAAATTACCATATTATCTATTTGAAACACAAACCAAGATTGCCAGTTTTACACACTCCCCTTTGAAAATGTGTATTATTTTGTATACACTATTAAAATTGTTCTTATGAAGGTTTTTTTTTCTTTTCTTTTTTTTTTTTTTTTGCAGGGTGGGTAGAGGGAGAAGAGGCGGTGAGGTGGAGAAGAAGGAACTGAATTTAGGTGGTGATGAATTTCATTAAGAAGTAGGTGTTCATCGGTGTGTGCCTTACAGTGTTCAGTGTTTTTTAATAGAATGTTTTCCCCCTTCAAAAAAATCTAGTGGGTGTTCTGTGGGTTCTTTTGTTGTTCAATCTGTTAATTAGAATTTTGCAACGAATCTTAAAAGAGGAACAAAGTACAGTAGAAAGGTCTTACTTTAAAATTTAGAAAATGTAAATGCCAAAAACAAAGCCAGAATTATAAACATGAGTGGAAAAATTCTAAAGGATTTAGTAAAAATTTGAAAAGAAAAAGCACTTCACCCTTTGAAAAACATAAAGCCAGAATTAGACAAAGGTCTGGGATTTGATTTGGGGAGGAAGCAGGAGCAAAGCCACAGAACCTGTATAAAATGTAGATAAAATGCCCATACATTTATGGTTTCATTTCAGCTGTCAGAGAGAAAGCAATTATTGATCTAAGTCAGAATTTTCCAAATCCTGGATAATAGGTAGGGAACAAGAAAATGCTTCATCTCTAATTTGTCAATTCATTGAAGAAGGTGAAGAAGGAAGAGAACGAGGAGGAAGAGGAGGAGGAGGAGAGAAAGAAGAGGGAACACGGAGTGAGAAGAGAGACCTAGTACAATATACATTTGGCCCTGAGAGTCAGTTCAATCTCCCCCATAAATGATATAAGTTAAAAGCAACTGCACATAGTGTAGGGTATTTTCATTACATTATTTGGCTTCATTAATGAGATTTTCATCGGTAATTCTTTTCAGTTTACTTGTCAAATTCTTGATGAATAAATTGAGTGAAGAATTTTAACCACCCTTTGCCTGTATATTTTATGTTAATTTCATAAGAGGAAAATAATTGGCCAAAACTTGTAGACAACACATTTGAAAATAAATCCTAAATTAGTGAAGCAGCAGTTCCACTCTGGAAAGCAACATGATACAATGGTGTAATATAGACATCAAAGCCACACATTACCTAAATTATACATTGTTACTCCACTTCTTGCCAGGTATATGGCCTTTGTCATATTACCCACTTACCTGAGCTCAGGCTCTTCTTCTGTAATCAAAGGGTAATAATTGCTTCATCATGGAATGATCATGAATACTAAGCAAGATAATATATGAAAAGTGCCCAAAAAGCAGTTCAGGCCTATAATGGGTGCTCAGAAAATGTAAAATCCCCCGTTCCTGTCTACCTCAAACTGGACTATCTAATGGCACATGGTCAGTTTAATCACCAAAAAATGATTGCTCAAAAATTTTCTGGAACATTTTTAGTATTGAAATCAACAGTGCTCTTAATACAGACTCTGAACAATGCAAAGAGGATTTTCACGTTTAAGAGATGTATGCGGGTAAATTTGGTAGGGGAGTTTTCTTTTAAAATTCCCCTGTTGCAAACCTTAACTATCATGCATTCTACTACAATGGTATCAAAGTTATTGTTTCATTAATAAATCCTCCTTGATTAATATATAAAAGCAATATATTACAGAGAAAACAATAAGAATACGGGACAGGATCCGTTCAAACAATATTTAGAGTTTTGATAGTATTGCAATCAAATATACCGTATAAAACATAGATTTGGGTAATAGGGGGATTTTAGTTTTAAAAAATGATATTTCAATATTTCACAATAAATAATGAATTTTAATATTTTAAACAATAAATTTATGTTGTTCCATTGCAATAAATAAATAGCAAATCATCTAAATAAAGCAATTTTGCAATTAATACAAATGTTTAATTTGGGGAAATTTTAGCTTATTTCTTCCTAATTATTTTAGTCCTGTGGAGTCAAATATGTTAGTGGTTTTTAAAATTTTTTTATAGACGCTCTCTCATAGATGGTACATATTATGTAGATGAAATTGACAATTAGTAAATCCTGTGCAAAACCACTCTTTTACAGGAAAGTTGATATTCTGAAAATGAGAACAATAACCTTTTTGGAAAGAATACAGTACACCATAATGCTTCATAAAAGTTTAAAATTTCCTTTCTGTGGCTTGAGAATAAAGAATTTACTTCTGATGAGTAATATAAAAATACCTTTTTCTTTTACTTGGATTTTTCTGGAAGTCATTGTGGTTTTCCGCCAAATTAGTCCACAAGTGTGGAGTTTTATTGTGGTTAATAGTGTTATTTGTCATGATTTTAAAATAAATAAACACCAATTGCTAGTGGATTAATGTGTCCTGTTTTCTTTAAGCACATGAACACGCGGATGCACACACATACACACACAGTGGCTTTTTGTGCATTTAAACATCCTCACAGCAATCTGGGCTGATCCCAGAAATAAACAGAAACACAGTAAAGCTGCTTTAAAGCTACATAATTTAATTTTACCTATGTTCCAAATGGTCCAAATATTCTTGGGAGCTAGAAATGCCTAATGAAACTGATATCACTAAGCAAAGATGGCATAAGGCCGGCATCTAACTTTGCTTTCCACTTACAGCAGAAACAGTTTAAATTACCTTGGAAACAGAAGCACAAATACTTTGCCAGAATATGTTATATAAAGTAGGAATAATCCTTGTTTCCTGTTGCCAAACAGGAGACTATCAGAGAACTAAAGTGGAGAGAAAATGGCTATAGGGAAAAAAGAGGGTGTGAAGTTATGTGAAAGGAAAGGCTGATGAAAAGGAGAATGAAAAGGATCTGGCTGACAATGGATACTATTTCATAAAACTTTGGTTTGGTTTACAAGACAAGTTAGAGAATTTTTTTTTCTGGTTAGCTCAGGTTGTAAAACAATTGATCTGGATCAAAGTATGGATTTGACTTTCTGTCTATAGGACCATAAAACTCATGATCATACACTTTACCTCTTGTCAAGACATAAACAGTGTATCTCATTCTGATGAGGAGGTTTGCGATGTTGCTTTATTTATAGCATCTGATTCTTTAGAAAGATAAAGAAAGGCATTCTCTGAATTTCTATAAATCATGCTATCAGTGTAATTAGGACAGGCTAGGTTGTGCTGAGATAACATCTCTAAAATTGCAGTAGGTTAGTGCAGTCAAGTTAAATTTCTCACTCATATTATGTGTCTATCACAGGACAACTGGAAACTCTGCTCTACATCTTCTTACGACAGACTCAGGGCAGATGAAGCTTCTGCCATATGGAATGACGCTGGTTGCCTTGGCAGTGAAAGAGAGCAATAGTAAATTGAACTTTTCTCTGAAAGGTTTCCATCTTGAAGTGACACCTGTTTCTTCTGCTCACATTTCATTGACCAAAGCAAGTCTTGTGGACATGAAATGCATTTCATGTGTCCAGGAAAATGCAGTTTTACCATGTGGCCAAAAAAAGAGGCACTGGAATATTTACAAATATTCCTAAAGACCGCTACAGTTGGCACAGAAAATATCCATGCAATGGCCAACCATGAGAGATAAACCAACCAGTGGGAAGGCTGAGCTATTGATTTTGTCTATTTCATTGTTGTTTATGATCACTTTTATCTGAATGATTATGTGGAAACCCACAATGATTAATGCAGTCAAAATTAATGAATAGCTTATACTTTATAGTTTCATTTCAGGGAGAGAAAGTCACCTACTTTTGGAGATTTGTTTCCTGGAAATGTGTTTCACAAAAGAATAGCCACTAGAAAATTGTTTGGCTTATAAAAACATAATGATTACAATAGTTATCCTAGAATCTCAGTTTATGAACAGTGCTTTGGATACTAGCTTCTCAGTTTACTTTCTATCTTTCTGCCTCTCTATGTTGAAAGTCAGGGCTCCTGCTTTATCCAAAAATGTCATAAGATTGGCATCACCATTAGGGGTGCATTTGTTATTGCTATGCCGTTGCCAAGGCAGCCAAAATATAGACCTGGGTTCAAAGTAGTAACTGGGAGTGTAAGAGGGTGGTCACTTCCACTCTCATGAATACAGCTGCTCCAAATGTGACAAATACCATTATCATCATGGGTCATATTACCTCAAACCACAAGGTGCTATGTGGACAAATGCTCAGATTTAACTGTCAGATTCTTGAATGTGTCACATTTTTCTTTGGATCTTTGGGTTATTGCAACAGCTGTTTGTAAACATTGTGAAGTCCACATTAGCTACAGAATGGGTAAGAATATTTTGACCCAAATGGCTGCCCCCTGAACCATAATAAAGAATGTAGAATGTACGCTGACACTTAAGCAATATATTTAAATAGCAACCAGGATCAACTTCCAGCCAAATAAGTTAATAGGCATTTTCAGTTTCTGACTCCATCTGGGACAATTTTCTTTCATCAGCTGGCCTAAGAATGCACAAGGATGTTCAGACCTTAAATGAAAAGGGTAACAAGCTAAAAGTTATTTCAAATGAGACTTTTGTCTGGGCAATATTTTCACTAAATGATTTCACTAATATATCCTCTTCAGCAGTTAAAGTTATCAGCACTTGTTGAATAACAATCCTTTTTTCTTTAGAAACAGGGATACAAGCAGTTTTAGAATTTGTCATGCTCTGATGTCTTTCATTCTGAAAATACTCAATGCTATTTTATGTAGTGGTAATGAGTTAGATATTTCTAGTGCTTGCCTGGGTAAGCAGTCATGAGGGCTGCTGTAATAAATAAATAGTAAGAGTGCATTGCTCTGATAATAGCAACTTTCATTGAAGGATGTCATTGTGCCTTGCAAAAGAGTGATATAGAATCCTTAGAAAGGCTTTTATTAGCAGAAATGTAGTACAACAATTTTTAAATGCAACAGTAAGGCAGAGTGGAGGAAAACATCTCTGACATTGTGTTCCTAGTATCAGTTGCAATTTTGGACACCCAGGATTTCAAACCAAGCTGTGGGGAAGCTAATAAAAGTTTCAATAAGAAGATGAATTTATAGTGCATTGAATATTATGGGAAATCTTATCCTTGGAATTGCTAGAATTTGTAGGCACCACATATCTGCCAACAAATTGTATTAGGTAGTCACCTCTGGAAGTACCTAAGCAATATATATCTGGTTGAAATTTTACTTAAGATTCAAAATAAGATTTTTGCATTAATACTCTAAATGTTTGATCTACTTTTCACAGTATAATTAAAAACATTGTGGCAATGACCCCTCCCCCAAATTAAAGAAATTCCCCTTCAAGCTTGCTTAAATACATTCAAGTATCTACTTTATATATATAAAAGTATATAGCAGTAGAGAAAAAACATACACATTTGTTCCTGAAATAAGGACTATATTTTTAACAGATAAACGTCTTATTTTTTTTTAGAAATATTTGGGTCTTAATGAAAGTGAATTTGAATTAAATGCACTACCAAGGTAAGCTAATTTAGGTGCATGCCGAGTGACAGGACAAAGTCAGACCAAGATTTAAGTTTACTGTGAAAAATCAAGACTTGACTGAATGTGGGATAAGCATTTTCATTTTAAAAATGTAGAGGAGTTCTTTTAATGTTTTCTTTTCATGTGATGTTTGGATAAATTGAGGTTTGTTCTAGTCTCAACACACACACACGCACACACACAGACACACACACACACGGAGAATCTCAAAATGAAACTGGCAGAGTTGTATTTCGCTCTTTTATAGTGTGATATTCGTGAGGTTTCTCACTTTGTTCACAGGTTTTCCTTGAAATAAAGATGGCACTTTCATTTGGGCATGCGTCCTGAATTTCCTTGTGAAATCAAAGTTGAAAATGGAGGCTAGGAATAGTGAATTAGACCTCTTTAGTCTGTTTTACCATGGAAATTTTCCTTTGTTAAGGCTGGACTTGACAAACGGGGGAAGAAAGTTAATTTTACTCCATTGCCTTCTGCCTTTTATTATAGTATTTTCTCTAGATTTTACCATATTTTACTCCTACTCCAAGGCCCCCAGAAGTCCAAAATTTAGTGCCTCTGTCAATGGAGGAGTTTTAGAAAGTGTCTGTCTCATTTTATCGATTTTTGGAACTCTCATCTATTATTACAAGTTTTCTAAACTCGATTTCTGAGTAAGGATATAGATTTTTTTTTTGCATCTTACATAACATACAAACAAATTTCCATGCTATCAAGGGATTTTTGTTCATAGAATTTATCATAGAATTAATTGTATAAATGGTTGGTATATTTCGAAGTTAACAAACAAAACCAAAAATGATTCTTGATGCTTATATTCAAACTTTAATACCTGTGCTCCCGTCTCCCCGTCTCTTCCCCATGTCTCCCAAGTCAGAAATGCCAGATCCTAAAACAGTTGATCTCAGCTCTTGTTAAGAGGAAAAAACATGAGAAGACTAATTCTCACTAATTCATGAAAGTGTGAATCAATGTTAATACCTTAAACTCCCAAAGGTTGAGAGTGGTTAGAATAATGGTTAGCCCAAATAAATCACATATTTGTAGAACTTCACACAGCATCAAAAACTGAAGCAAAAAAAATGTTTAGAAGTATGTAAGAATTTTTTTTCAGCCAACACATGGGCGGGTCAGCCTAGTCTAGACTTTCACCTCTGGATTTTTTTGATTTTTTTTTATTGTCTATAAAACTCATGAAAAAGACAGCTTTTCCATTTTTAACTTTTTGCACAACAGAATCTTTAAAAAGTCCCATTTGTCTTTGTTGTAGTTCCCATTACAGCAGCTGCAAGGCACTGGTGTGTGGGAAAAGTGTGGCAGGAAAGAAGGTATTGTGTACAATTATTTGGGGTAAATGAGAAACCCTGTGTATTTGCATTCAACTAGGGACTTTCTGGGGATAGTGCCTTAACAGAAACCATGAGGCCTGTAGCCTTTGTGGAAGGTTGCTCAGAAAATGTTTAAGTCCTGCAAATCTCACATTTTGCAACTTGAATATTCATTTTGCTAATATCTATATGAAATAAACTAGATTTATAAACCAGAAGCCTGGCTTTCTAGCCTCAGTCCTAGCACTAACTAGCTCTGTGTTCTTGGGAAAATCACTTCATCTCTTTGGGTCTCAGTTCTTCTGAATCAAATGGGGATTGTGATTCTAGCTGTGCCTTACAAGGTTGCCAGTGGAGGCATACTGGATTAATAGATGTGAATATGCTTAGATGAAGTTAAGATTATTATACAAATTTAAAATCTGTTTTAATATCAAATGCTATGCATCAGAACAAAATGCAGCATTAAAATACTTTCTTAGAACAATATTAGAACTCATTTCTTGTAGAAATCAATTCCAAGATTTAGGGAAGTCAAAATCTCAACTACTTTCTTGAAACTGAAATTACCATGCAGTTTCAGATTTCATAAAGAATTTGTCAAGAAGCCTTGATATAACTACTTGTCCTCTGCTTCTTTGAATGCCAGGGAACAGGATGCACTTCTCAGGATTCTCAAAAACCATCAATGACAAAGTTCTCCCCCTTTTTTTGGATCTTTGTCTTTTTCTTTTATATTTGGGGTAAAAGCAGAATTCTAGGGAGGGATTCAAAGATTTTCAAACATACGTGATGAGCTAAGGTTTTAATTTTATACCATATAAAGCAAATGTTAGAGTGCATAGTTTTATTTTGGAACCCAGGAAACAGGCTTTGTGAACTTTGAGATATAACTGAGGACGTTTTTCAGGGAATTGTACAAGGTGAGCTCCATTCTGTCACTTGCTAAAGTAAGTGGTCCAGGGAATCAGAGAAGAATCTACTGACCTCCAAAATGAAACTAATTTTGTTAAAGGATAGATCTCGCCCTCCCATTTATAATTAATACCAAATCTATCTCCTAAGCATCTCTTATATTTGTGAATTTCCCTTAGTACACCTACTCTGCACCCATTATCTCCCCCGAAACTGTTTCGTAAATAGTTTTCTTTATCTATATCTAGTCCGCTGAAATTAATTTTTTCTATTGCATTTCAATATAATCTTCCCCAAATTCAAATAATAACATATCTCTCCCCTGCTGAAAACTTTTTTTACATAACTTCCCTTAGCACTAAGGACAAATGGATCCAATCATTTTGTTTGTTCACAGTAGACCTTTTCTTTCATATGGTTGGGTTTCCTGAACTTTTTCAAGATTCTTGGGTACCTAGTCACATTTAGAAATGATGCACTAGTAAGGGTAGCTGCTTGCTTTTGTTCAGCACTGTTTGATCACAACCCCTGTCACCTGAGTGGGAAGGCTGACTGCAGGTTCTGCATAAGTAGGGGAAGTTGAGGGGATGTTTTGACAGCCACTCTCCTTGAAGTACCCGTGGGAAAGAAGCAGGTTTCAGAGCAAGATCCCCAATGGACTATAGTCTAGTATATTTCACTATTAAATGGAAGTGCTTTACTGCATTTTATTTTAAGTCTGTTTTTTCCCTTTGTCTTTATGCTAGTCTAGAGTTAAGATCTACTCTTGCTCCTTGGGGTTCCAGCATGCTCACAGGGTAACTTTCTCATGAAGATCACCACTTCCCTAGTTTGTTGCTTAATTATAGCTCTATTTAGACTCATGATTGGGGAAGAGTTAAACTCTCCCAGCTGTTCAGAAAGTGGGTCTTTATAAAATAATCCACGATTGCTCCTGGCCACTCCCTGGCCTCTATATTTTTTGACTCACCTTAGAGGTCTCTGGTGACTTTTATTGTTTCATCTTTTTTCATTTCCCTACCAAATTAAATTGCATTTGCTTGCTATCTTCCAAGAACTTTTATAACATTTTGATTCACTGATGATGACATATTTTACTTGTTTTCCAGAGTGTCATGCTGTTATTCATTTTAATTTATCATTTCTGTCAATACAAGGAGACTTTGAGGAAAAGGAAATACAAATAGATTTGAACTCAGTCTACCACTTTGAACAAGAAGTTTAACCTTACTTTTAAATTTTTTTGAAAAATACCTTTAGTAAATTAATAATTAGATAATTAAATTGCAGGAGGCAGTTTTAATATCTAGAATAACTCAGTTTTAATACCCTTTAAAACTCAAAAATATTTCTATTAGTTTACAAACATTGTTATTCATTCTTATTTAAGATAGTACTCTAAGAATCAATTTACAAAATTTAATTAATTTATGCCAAAAGGAATAAAATTGACTGTTTTTATAAAGGTTCTATTTTCTTTAATTGTCAGATATTTTAAAGAATTTCAATTAATGATAAAATATTAAGAATCAATGATATGAAAATCAAACTGACAAGTAATCAGTACACCATTTTTATACTAAAGTGTAATGGATAATATTTAGGGAATTTTCAGTTAATTAAAAGCCCTTATTTATTATAACATTTCTCAGACCATCTTCTTGGTGATTCTTTCTGTAACAACACAATTTTCCATCATAACATTTTTTAAGTCAATTGAAGTTATGGTAATTAATTAAGATTAACTAAATTGCATAACTTTTCAAACTTTTTCTAATATTATCAGATTACTGATGAATTGTTCAGTGAAGATTTGAAAACCATCATAATGTCGCCATAAGAACTGGTTATCATAAGGAATCCATGGTGATAAAAAAGGAGAAACAAAAATTTTAAAAGATATTTCTTTTCAAAATCACTACAAATGTTACTGATGGACACAAAATATTTAATCCTTGCTTTAGAAATTAGTTTACAGGTAGTACACACATTTCACACAGAAATTCCATTACATCTATTTGAGGAGATAACCCAAGGGACCCGCAAAAACAAAAATGGTTCTGTGGCAAGGAATGACTTTTAACTAAAGGTTAAATAAAATTGTACTGTTGTTATTTTAAACTGATTGCTCAAGACATTGATTCCTTTGGAAGTAGTCCTTGGTCCTTCTCTTTTTCTTTCTGCTTTTTCATCTCCAGTACACCTCCATTTCCCTGATTGTTATATTTTGGTCTCTATCAATGTCTTCTTTTCTCACTCTCTCCAAAATCATTGCCCCTTTGTCCAAGATGTATCAGTGGTTGTCCCAACTTTCACAGAGATTTATATGTAAGAGTAATCCACCTTATTCTTTTATCCCTCCCTCCCATGATAGTTTTTCATCCATCACCACTCATTTATCCTGTTTGCTTCTTTTTCCCAGGGATTTATTAGGGCAGAGCACTGAATTCCCACCAATAATTTGGATTATATCACAGTGTTTAGAAAGGTAATTATAGAGATGGTTGAGATGTTTAATGGATCTTTAGCTTTGTTTGTAAATGAAAATTCTGAATGGTGGATAACAAAAGTGTGTTGATAATCTAAACCACTGCAAATTAAAATTTCCTATAGTTAATTATTATTTCTGTTGTTGATCTATGGATTCAAGACGTCTTGCAAATTATCTACACCATTATAGGATCTATGTCTTTTATATTGAAGAGAAATATTTACATCTCTAAACTGTTTGAAAAAATGGAACATAAAAACAACTATTTAAACATTTTCTGTTCAATCTATCTATGCAAGTATCTCTTAAATTAAACATACACCAGATACATTAAAATTGTAATTAAAGTACACTTTGAAAATTGAGCCAGGTAATAGATTAATATTCAACTTTTCTCTCTGCTGGTATTATAATAATAGTTCTCCATACTCTTCTCTTCTGCCCCTTAAAGCTAAACCTGTTTCCCAATTTACTGTTATAGTTTGGGAAATCATTTCATTAGGTAAGTAAGCATTTTAGGCCAAAAGGATTTCTCTAATATATATCCAAGCATGTTTGCATACAGAGAAGTTTAAAATTAAGTGGTAGCTGGATTTAAACAGGACTAGGTAAAATAGACTGAAAGGAAAAGTTTTAGTTTTCATTCATTGTGTAGCTTTTTCCAAAGGGAATTTAATTCAAGAACTAAGGGTACATTTTACAAAAAATCTAGCTTTACTTCAAACCTTTTCATGAGAAGTTAGCTGTTAATACTGACTGGATTTTTGCTATAATTTGGTCTCATTAAGTCCATTCAGCCCAACAATTTAGGATGCCTAAGTCCCAGAAAAAGTACAGATTACTCAAAGACATGAGGTGACTGAAAACTAGGAATTTTAATTAAGGTAAAATAAAGAAACTCACCAGATCTACCCTTTCTAAGAGTTTTTGAGAAACATTGCCCCAAATCTTACAGTCAATATTTGTATAATTCACTAAGCAAAGCGTTATATAAAGTGGTAGAGAAAGACACAGAGGAGTCGGAAAGACCCTACATTTGTTACAACTTAACTTGGAAGACATAATTCCATAACACTGTTAATCAAAGAAAAGGCATAGGAAAATTATGTGGTGTTGGGAATTTTTAAATGAATTCCATGTTGCTTAAAACCCTTTTATAGGAGAGCTTCCATTTCTTCAGTCCTCGTAACTGTACAATGAAATATTTGGAAAGTCTTCAAATGCTATATATAACCCAAATAAAACTGAGCCTTTTGCCCCTGCCTTAAGGTCAATCTCAGAATTGAGTCACAGCAAGCACAATATCATGAACATAATTAACAGCACTGAATTATGAATGTGAATGTGGTTAAAAGCGGAAATTTTAGGTTGTATGTATGATACTAGAATAATTTTAAAAAAAAAAACCATAGGACTGTACAACACAGTGAATACTATCGTAAATGATAGACTATAGTTAACAGTACAATTATAAAAAATGTTCTTTCATGAATTATAACAAATGTACCATACTAATGCTAGGTATTAATAATAGGGTGGTTTTTGGGAAATCTGTATTTTATGCATGTTTTTTTCTGTATACCTACAACTTCTCTAATAAAAGAATTTATAAAGAATATAAATCTGAGCAAAAAATAAGATAAATATCTATCATCTCTAAAGAAGCAATGAAGCTGCTCTTTGATGAGCTCTTTCCCCATACTCTCACACAACACGTAATTCTTCATATTTTTCCTCTTTAAAAAAATAAATGCTGAGTTTTTAATAATATTTTTATTTGAAATAATTTTAGATCTCAGAAATGTTGCAAAGATAATACAGAGAGTTCCCACATACGCTTCACCCAGCTTTCCCTAGAACGTTAACCTCTTACATTGCCGTGCTACATTTGTGAAAACTAAGATGCTAGAATTGGTACATTCCTATTAACTAAACCCAGGTTTTTAATTACTTGTAATGTTCTTTTTCTGCCCCGAATTGATCCAGGATACCCCATTACATTTAGTCATTATTTCTCCTTCCTTATTTTTTTCTGATCTAAGGGAGTTTTTTAATCCTTCTGTATTGTTAATGACTAACAATTTTGAGAAGTACTGATCAGGTATTTTGTAGAATGTCCCTCAATTAGTTGATGTTTTTTCATGTTTAGACTGGGGTTATGTGTTTGAAGAAGAATAACACACAGGTGAATATCCCTCTGCATCACCTTGTATCAGGAGGTACATGATAACACGATATGAACCTGACTTACCATGAGGGAGGTTAACTTTCATCATTTGCTTAAAGCAGTGTTTGCCAGGTTTCTCCACTGTAAAGTTCCTGTTTCCCATTACCGTACTCCGTTCTTTGGATCTGAGCCACTAACTGAAGCACATCTTAAAGTGTGTGTAAAGTGAGGAAGGTGAGGGAATAAGTTCTACTTCCTGGAAAGTGAGTATCTATCTACATATATTTGGAATCATTTTGTCAGAAAGATTTATCCCTTCTACCCCACTTATTTAGGAATTCAATCATTTGTTTATATCAGCATATACTCATGTATATCTCTTTTATAATTTGAGGTATAATCAAATATCATGCTATTTACTTTCTTTCTCAAATTGTTCCATCTTTGGTCACTGAAGCTCTTTCATATTGGTTCTGGTGTCCCTCTGACTGGCCCCATCAAGTGTAGGATTTTATACTCACTTTCCTATTCTCTCTCTTCTGCTAAATTCTTCCAAATTCTTCCCTCCTTTGATATCTTTCTCTTTGAGATGTCACCTTCTCTTTTCTTAGGTAGCTAATGCTTAGCTTTCTTCCTCTTCTTTCTATTATCCTCTCCACCTCTCACCCAGAAACCTGTTCACTTCCCAAGAAAATATTCTTCCAAGAAAGGACCAGCAGGAGAGGTTAAGTGAGAAGATGTTATATGTGTTGTGTTTGCCAGTGTCTTTTTTCTATATCTGTTACATAGTCAATAGGCCCTGTAATTAACTGCTTATCTTTCTGATTACTACATATTTTACCAATATTTATTGGCTTTGTTATTCAATACTTATCCTGTCTTCTCACCCCTTCAAAAATACTATCAACAGATAATAAAAACTAGTGCAAATTTTGGAGGTTTACAGATTTTTTAATTATTACATATTCTGAAAACAAACAAAAAAAAATGTAGCAAATTGCTATGGGACACACAAAGAGTTAGTGAAAAGAAATCACATGAAATACAATCTTCTGATTCTACATGACCATTATCACATCTAACGATTCCAATCATTGATTTATTATGAAATTTTATTGACAAAATTATCCTGTAGCAAAATGGATAGATGAAATATTTGCTTCTTTTTGTATTGCTGCCCAACCAACAACTCAAATAGATTTCATTCAGTTGTAGGAAATTAAGAAATTAGGCACCAGGGAATAATCCACAAACTAGATAATTACATAAATTGACTAAAAAACTCTTCATCCTAAGATTCTTCTTGATAAATGAAAAATTAAACAATCCTCCAAATTTCATCCTCCTGATATAAAAACTAAATGTTATACTAGCAGTTTTACTCATAAAATTGTGTATATACCATCACTATTCTATAACTTCTAAGAGGATCAGCTTAGAAGTGATAAAGAGACTAATGGAAGTAAGAGGAAGAAAATATTATGGAGAAAAATTGCAAATTGTGCTAAAAGAGATTTCATCTTTCATGATTTGTTTCAACTCTTTTATTCATAAAATTCCTAAAATTATCTTGAAATTTTTTACTCTAATGGGCTTATTGTGGAATCTTATTTTATTCTACCCTGAGGTATGTCTTAACCCATAACTCGACTATTTGAAACTAAGAGTCAAGTTTCTATTTAATATTTTATATGGCTAAACTTGAAAGTGAAAGTCATCTATCCAATAGATATCCATGAAATCTTATTAAATTCCTCAGAATTTTTAGAGCTTCTTACAAGTCTAAATTGGTAATATATCCTGAATTTCAAAGTAATATATTTATTTTGAGACTTTAGATATGATATAATAGCATTACCTCAAGTCTTTATTTGTAATAATATTAATAATAAATTAATATCTTTAAAGAATGTTTACAGACATTATCACATAAAATATGTATAAGGTGAAATACAGGAATTTAAGCACAAGAAATCTTCCCAAAATGCTATATAAATCCAATATATTTGTAGTCTTTTTTTTTTTTAATGCCACCCAGTAGCAACCACGCAAGCCAAGAACAAGATTTGACAGATGGTACTTGAAGACACTTTGATGTTAGAATAATGAAGAAGGATGTGCCAGCACAACTGCCAGAATGGGCTATAAGAAAAGGCCTTATATTTGGTATATGAAGAAATGAAGAGTTCAGATTGTGTTCCAATAATCCAAGAAAGGATATAACTGATGCACACAAATAGTCATAAAAAAGAAGTACATATTGCTCAACAATTGTAATTCATTCTCACATGGCTGGTTACCTGTTGTCATATATAACCTGATCCCATAAAACCCCAGATACTCAAATTCCCCAAGACAAGACCAACTGCGTATAATATCTTACTAAAATGTTGAATCTCAGATGAAGGGTAGTAAAGCCACAAGGTATAGTATATTTGAGATCTATGGTAGATTTGATTATCATTCCCAGTTATCCACTCTCCTCCCTTAAGGAGTGTAATTCAGCTCTACTCTTACCTTGCCTCTTTGCAGGTAGATACTTTCCTGCTCTATTGTCAGGCTTAGCCATGTGACTTGCTTTTGCCAGTGGATGTGACATATAGCTCCTGGGCAGAAACTTTAAATGTGCTTGAATGGTTTGATTCAATTTCTTCCTTCTGTCCTTTGCCAGGACAACACAATATTCCAGTTATGGGCTGCTCCTTCAGCCTAGATTCTGAAATGACAAGATATGTGTAAAGCAGAGCTAACTTAACTGTTCTGTAAGTAAGAAATTAATGTTTACTGTTGACGCCACAGAGATTTTAAGGTTGACTTTTAAAGCAATAAAAGTTGACTAGTGCAAATACAAGAGATGATTTTGCACTCACCATTGTTTTTTTAATCATCCAGTGCCCTACATCAACTTAGTACTCCTCTGGGAATAAATATAAATGGAATCAAAGTGGTCTCTCACAGGCTGTAGATGGCAATATCTCCTGATTAGCACCCATGGATCTAGCTATGTTTACCTTGGTTATTGAGCCATTTAGACTTTATACTGTCTTTGGACCATCCTCCCTCAGATATGTTGACATATGAGCCTTCTAGGATGAACTGCTCTTGGACTTCCTATTTGAATCTGTTTTATTTGTGGACTATTCTGGAAAGATAATGCCATAGCTGACATTTAAAGTGTTAAACCTCTGCTTGTGCCAGAAGAAAAAACATAATTTTACCTACTGCTTTTCTCTTATTAAAAGTGCAGGAACATCATTCAGAATGTAGAGGAGGCCATCTGCCTAATCAAAGTTTGAAGCAGATTGCAAGGGCATTATGCATCAAGCTAAGGAACTCTGATATACAGAAGGAAATCAGTGAAGGTTTTTAAGCAAGGGACTGCCTTAATCACTTTTTTTATTTAGGTGAATAAGTCTACTGGTAAAATGGTGCAAAAAAAAGCATAGGAAGAAAATAGTGGCAGGAAAAATAGGTAAGAAGCTTTTGCAAATTCTGTACTTCAAGCAAACAGAAAGTTCTGAAGGCATGCAGTAAAGCTATAGTCATTTAGACAGAAAAAAAAGCATAGATTTGGAAAACTTAAAAAAGTAGCTCAAAATGTAAGTCAATTTGAAGATGCTCATACTTTTCTTTGTTTTAATGAAATATCTTGCACATTTAACAATGTAACAAATGACAAAGTGACTCGAGATACTGCATAGGTAAGATGATGTTATCCATTAACCATTTGATGGAGAGTGTGTAGAGCAAACCCAGTGAGAGAAGAAAGAGAATAACTCCAATCATTAAATAAAAAGAAAAAAAGAACCAAAAAGGGAAAGAGAAGGTGGCTGCCAAATGACTAGAATTGCTGAAAAACACATGTGGTGTAACTGGATGCAGTCCTCAATGATCTACTATTGTTTTAACTGTTGGAAATTACATGTTAGGTTTCCTTTATTCAGAATGGAATTTACCTAATTTGGCTTGTTCATTATTGGCACGATGAAAAATAAGCTCATCCCTGTAAAATTCACTGTGGCACTTTGACTATATAAAGTTGTTATTGCAAACATTTTATGACCTAGTGGTTAAATATTGATAAGACCGTCCAACAACTCATCCAGAAGAGGTTAGTAGCATTTGGAAATACATATTCTTCCTTCTCTTTAGAAGCCCACAGGTCAGATAGAGACTACTGCTGAAGTCTTTTGGGTTGTGGTCAAATCTTTTGGAATCATTGAAGAATGAGATCTTAAGGATGAGAAAATAGTGAGTCAGAATGTAGAGGTTTTCAGACTAATAATCACAGTTAAAGTTTAAAATCCTGATTCACTGCTTAAAGGAGATGATGACTCATTAATTATACAGAGCAACTCCGAATTCAGTTTTCACCTACTTCTTCATTCTAACCCATTTTTTTTTCTTCTAAGTGAGGAATGAACACAAAACGAGGAGGTAAAACTCCTTCCTTATGACAGAAGTGGGAGGGGGGAGAGGGAGAGAAAGAAAGACAGAGAGAGAAAAGCTTCTATATATACAATTACATTATAAATATACTATCCCATCTTTAAATAATCTTATGTGAAGTTTGCCTTTTGATCACTAATTAGTTGAAATTTCCTTTTTCTCTAAAATAAAATTAAAATTTTAAATTAAACTAGGTAGAAAATGAGAGAACTATATTTTATACAAAATAAAGATGATAATCAGAATTGTATTCTAGACACTGTTTCCACTTAACTCTTTCTTAATAATTTCGATAAACACCCTGAAGAAAAGAGGTAAAATTTACCACTGAAAGAATTGCCTTGACTTTGTGAGACCCCTACAGTTCCGTGTTGCCTCTCAGAGCAGCCTGCCTTGGTGCAAAGCAGTCATTTTCTGCAATGATTGACTCCAAAAGTGTCACTTTTACCAAACGAAGATAGGGAATGAAAAGAGTAAAATCTACTGCTAGATATTCTGTATTTTCATACACATATAAAGTAATTATAATAGATGCATATTAAGAAATGAATAGTTTTATTTAAAATAAATACAGTGGTCCTCTTGGAAGATGTAAACATAACTAAATCTCCCTTTTCTTATTTCTCACTGATATATCCATGAAATTGTCCTGAAGAGGAAAATAATCCTCAGCTTTGTTAAAAAGAATGACAAAAAGAAAGCAAATTCCCAATTTTTATAAGAATCCCTAAAATCTCACGCCTAATGGATTAGAAGCCAGAATGGTATCTGCTGTCAAATAGATCCCCAGGCAGTTTTTCAGGAGAGTCATGCTGTCAGAAGTCAGGGCATACAAACAAGAGGAGGGATTAATTGCAACTACTGCAACTACAGCTTGAATTCATAGAATTTGGCTTGGTGGGATCAATCTACTGTGTACAGTATGGAAAATATGACATTGAAGGTGACCTCAAAATTCCAGCTCTTGATGTAGGGAGGGGATGAAAGCATCTCTCCAAGATGGTGTGCTCCTCAATCACAAACTCATATGATACATTGTGTTGATAATCCCACAAAGGGTGTAAAACCCATGCATAGGAACAAAAGTTTAAGCATCATAGAAATGAAATAGAATGTCTCCTTTGTTGCCACCCTAATCCATTCCTTGAGTTTATAGTTGGATCTTGGAATTTTCCTTCCAACAATGGCATCTGTAGAACTGCCCTTAGTACCAAACAGCCATAAACTGGGCACTTTGCATAAAACCTCAAATCTGCCTTGGTCTCTAAGGACTGAGCACACAATCATAAGAAAACATGAGAAGGAATAATAATATATTAACTTAGTAAAGAAAGAACCTAGTTAAAGAAAAAAGTTGGGGGAAAAGATCTATACCATCCCTGAGAGACAGCACCCACAAGAAATGCTGTTTTTGAAAATAGCTGGCATTCTTTTGCAAGGAATGAAAGAGTGCATAGAGGCTGGGAATAAAACTGAACCAATTAAATGCTGTTAAAGAACAATTCAGGTTATCATTGATGACAATTAAGTGAAGAAAATCTGTGGTTCAGACAATCATTTTATGAAACAGAAACTAGAATTTAGAAATCTAAAATGTGAAGGAGACAAATAATTTTCAAAGATAAAGCAGAGAAAAATTGTCAGACATGGAAGATAGTGCTTGGAGAATATCACCATTTTATAAATGCCTAATGGAATTATATATCTGGGCCATGATTATTAGTGCCAGTTAACATCACAAATGGAGATGCTCAGAAATTTTAAGTCTTCTAAATCAAGTATACAACACCAGCATTGGAGAATTTTTGACAAAGCCCAAACTTGAATCTGATTGAATCTCAATTTTCAGTGTGCAAGTCATGGAGGAAAATCCCACAAGAGTATGGGAAATTTTAGAAGTGAAATTTTCTTCAACAGATAAATTGCAAAGAAAAAAATAGGAGAGTAGAGAGTATATTAGTAAAGATTTGAGAGGTCTAGCAATGAAATAAAATGTGTAGATCTTGTTTAGATATTGATTTTTAAAATAAACCAACTGAGAGAGGGCACATGCAAGAGAGAGAGCGACAGAGACAGAGGGAGGGAAAGAAGAAGGAAGAAGAGATTTGAACACTGAAAAGGTATTTGATAATATGAAATAATTATTAATTTTTATTTTTAATATGATGATATTATGGTTATCTTTTTAAAGTGTCCTTATCTTTTAGACTTTCATACTGAATTATTTGTGGGTGAAATAGTAATTGAAGTCTCGGATTTGCATCAAAAGAATCCAGTGACAGGGGGACAAATGAGTAGGGGTTTGTATAACTGAAACAAAATTAGTCATGAATTGATAATTATTGTAACTGGGTGGTTACTTGGAAGTCCACTACATTTTTCTGTATATTTGAAATGTTTCATAATAAAATATTAAAAAGAATATCTAAATAAATGTGGTATTTTAACTATTAACTCTGTTTTAGCAGTTAAAATGAAGGATTTATTTTCATTCAACTATTCTATTTCATTGAAGCTAAAACAATATAGGTTATAGATGCACCTTTATTTTACATAGCAAGAAGAAAGAGAAAGAGTCAGCTTCCAAATAAACTACAAACATGAAAAAAGATTATAAATGTAAAGGACTATCATGCCCCCAAGTAATATTATAATAAATGAACACCAAGACATAACCTAGTAAAAGGTGGATTTTTTTTAAACCCTGAGGCAGAGTGGAGGCAGTAGATAGACAAAACTAAATAAATAAAAGGAATTGTTTCCTTAGAATCTAAAGTCAGTATGAAATCAGTGCCAGAATATAATGGAAGACTAGTCTGAATGCTAAGCAAAACAGTAATATATAAATGCATGCAAAGCTAAAAGCAGTGACACGAACAGATATTTGCACACCAATGTTCATAGTGGCATTGTTCACAATTGCCAAGAAATGGAAACAATTCAAAAGTCCTTCAACAAATTAGTGGATAAACAAAATGTGGTATGTACACATGATGGACTACTACGTGGTAGTAAGAAGGAACGAGGTTGTGAGACATATGACAACATGGATGAAACTTTAAGACATACGCTGAGTGAAATAAGCCAGGCACAAAAAGAGAGACAGTATATGTTACCACTAATGTGAACTCTGTGAAAAATGTAAAATAAATGTTTTATATTGTAGAATGTAGGGGACCCAACAATAGACAGCAAACAGTGAAGGGGAACGATAATCTATTAGAACAGAAAAGTTATAGAGGGTAATCTTAATGTTATGGGTTTGTTAATTTTGGGGGGGTTTGGTAGGAACATGTTGAAAGCAATGTAGTTATTTTAGGGTATTTATTTTTCTTATGCCTTTATTTGGTTATAGTTTGTTTATTTTCTTGGGGTAGGGTAGGAACATGTTGGAAGCAATGTTGTTATTTCAGGTTATTTGTTTTTCTTATTCCTTTGTTTTGGTTTTGTTTGAAATGTAGGTTTTTAATTGTTTGTGTTTTAATTTTTTAATAAATAAATAAATATAAATAAATGCAAAGCTAAATTTTCATGCATGTGTTACTGGAATGAAGACGGGAGTTGCTTCTTTCCTGCTATGTAGGTTTAAATTCTTTTCATATAAAACTACTGATCTCTTTCCATTTCCCGACTCATATGCATACTGAAGCAAGAGGAGCTGAAGCAAAGATTTGATTTGGGGGGAAAAAGAAAGTCTTTCTTATTCAGGTTTGTATGGCAATGGGGGAACAATATCACTGCTTTTAAACACAAAACAAATGGGTTTTGTTTGTACCTGTGAAGTTTTAATGTAAATGGTGAACCCCACCTCTAGACAGGAAGTACTAGGTAAACTAACCCAAACTCCATTTTGCATTCAGTACTAGCAAGGAAAAGGTGGCAGAAGTAATCTGTAATTCATGTAACTTTTACCTAAGGCTCAAGAATTACCCAGTTAAATAATCACACTGACTCCAGAGTGGTTGAATACATATGAAGAGGAAAACATCCTCCACAGGTGTGTTTCTTAGACCTAAGCAATTGTATAACAAGAGGCAGTGTAAATAGCCACAGTGCCAGAGACCTGGAAATGCCTGTTCTCAAAGAGGGTGTGGCCATCGTCATTAGAGTCACTCAATTCAGTATTGCAGTTGCAGAAACACTGAACCAAAAGGAAAAGGGAAAGTTAGATGCTCTGACAATACTGTTCAGGAAAGAACTCACTTTGTAAAAGACCTCACAATGGGAATGCCACTAAGGCAAATGCGGGAATGTATGGAAGAACAATGGCTCCAATGGAACTCTTTGAGTAAGGAGGCATTACGCCTCAGAGGATTACACGCCCTGCCATGTAATAGTGCTCAAGTTAACCTTTGGTTGGGAGAATCCTCCTAACTGAGTCTGTTTACTTTAATTTCCTTGATCTTTAACTGTAAGTTCAAGATAGTGTAATTCACACACTTTTCATAGGTGAATATTCTTAATTCTGTGGTTCGATATTAGGAAGCACATTTAAATACAGATATAAGCCAATTCTTCTATAATGATTTTATATCAAAGTGGTATTTTGGTTGCCATCTATTTGCTTTCCTTGTATTACTTCTCAATTGGTTTACAAATGGGGAAGGAAAGAAATATGCTAATTACTGGTCTCTTCAAATGCTGACCCATGTGAAGGCAAAAGGAATATTTTCACACTTAGGTATACTTTCAGATAATCCTACAGGGATCATTGAGGGTAGAAATTATTCAACAAGGGTACTCTAAAAAGGAATGCTGCTGCAGAAAATAATCAGTGATTACTCCTGACACCCATAAAAAATTTCAAGATAAGAAATAATAAAAAGAATAATGGATGCTTAGTTTATGATGGAGCCTTATTTCATTAAACAATTATTTATTGGTCACAGCCATGCTAGGCACAGGGAATATGATTGTGCCAGTTTGATTGTATTATGTCCCCCCAAACGCCATTATCTTTGATGTAATCTTGTGTGGGCAGATGTTATCAGGGTTGATTAGATTGTGATTCTTTGAGTGTTTCTTTGGAATGTGCTCCACCCAGCTGTGGGTGATGACTCTGATTGGGTAATTTCCATGGAGGCATTGGTCCACCCATTTGGGGTGGGTTTAAGTTGAGTCACTAGAGCCACATAAATGAGCCAACAGGCAGAGGGAACTCAGTGCAGCTGTGAGTGTTGTTTTGAAGAGGAGCTACAGCCAAGAGGGACACTTTGAAGAAAGCACAGGAGCTGCAGATGAGAGACATTTTGAAGACAAGCTGTTAGAAGCAGACTCTTGCTCCAGAGAGGCTAGGAGATGACAAATATCCCAAATGCAACTAAGAGTGACATTTCTGAGAAACTGCAACCTAGAGAGGAACATCCTGGGAGACAGCCATTTTGAAACCAGAACTTTGGAGCAGATGCCAGCCACATGCCTTCCCAGCTAACAGAGGTTTTCCAGACACCACTGGCCATCCTCTAGTGAAGGTACCCAATTGCTGATGTGTTGCCTTGGACATTTTATGGCCTTGAGACTGTAACTGTATAACCAAGTAAACTCCCTTTTATAAAAGCCAATCCATCTCTGGTGTTTTGCATTCCAGCAGCATTAGCAAATAGAACAATGATGTAGAACAAGATATATGAGTACTGCTTCCCCAGAGTTTAAATTCTAACTAAACAAAAGTAAAACAAAGAAAAATGAAAACAAGAAAGGAGGAGAGATGCTATATTCTTCTATAAAAATCTAAATTAAGAAACAGAAACTGTCAAACTAGCTGGTGGGAAGCAGGTAATGCATTGAAGGGATAAAGGGAAGAATTGGTCTTTGTCTCAGTGAGGCTGCATGGTATTTCAATTTGGAAAGTTTCTGAAGAGTAGTTTTTTTTTTTTCCCCTCCTTTTTTCTTGCTCCAGACTGTCCCTATTTCAGTATGCATATGATATAAAATGACTGCCCCAAACTTGGGTCTGAGCTCAAGCATCAAACACAGATAAACTAATGTCCTCAAGTCATAATTCACAATTGACACATGAGAAAATTTGTTTGAATCAGAAATAGGGGTTCACCAAACATCCCATCAATAGTGGCCAGCAGTGGGGTACAGTCATGTGACACTAGCATGGAAATTAGCCCTCATGACAGATATTGCTAATTGCATATATAATATCCATTCTCTACATTCCTCCAATAAAACCCTGATTTTGTCATGGGCAACAATGTTCCCAAATAAAATTCAACCTTCTTGAGTCTCTATTGTTGATAAAAATGACAATTTTCAAGGTTCTAGTACAGTGAGATGTAAGTGATATTTTCTAGGTGAAATTTTGTGAAAGTTCTTTAAATGGAGACTTAGAAGGCTCATGCCTTTTGTCTCTGGCTTTGATAATCTTCTTTCTCAGAACTCAGACACAATGTTGGTGGTAGTTAGTCATCTTAAAACTCATGCTAATGTTGACTAAGCAAAAAGCCTACTCAGTAAAAAGCCTACTGATTACAAAATCCTCTATGTAATGGAGGAACTACCATAAGACTCAGGACTTCTCACCTCCAGAAAATTGCTATATGACCAAATAAACTTCCTGTTTAGGTAAAACATTGTGAATTGGTTTTCAATGGCTTACAGTCATATGCCTTAACTAGTCCTTCTTCATGGGCAGTTTGTAATGCCTGGCTTTATCCAAGTAGTGAATTTTGACTGCTTAAGCAAGTCAAGAAGATTTATCTTCAACAACTAATGGAGGAAGCAACTATAATTGAATTAAAAAAGAAAAACTATTAATCTCAAATATTCAGATTAAATCAGTGAAAAATTGGAAGACAGTAGGGAGAGAAGTTGTGTAAAAGCACAGTACCATTTATACTTCCCAAAACTTTAGATCAATATACATAATTATGGAATAAGAATATTTGTCCAATGCCTTATATTAGTTAACATAGTGTAAACATCAAAAGTCATGGTAGAAAATGAATCATCACTTAAGCATAATGAATAAAAAGTGCACAATAGATGGCAAAGAGCAGAATTTGTATAAAAATTATTAGAAATAAAATGCACACATTAATAAAATTTAAAATCTGAAATTGTATTAAAAAAATCCTGAAAATAAAAATTAAAAGAATAATCAATAATTTATTAATCAACTTTCTACAACACTTCCCTAAATGTAAATATTAATATGAAATAAATTAGAATTTCACATTTTAAACTAACAAAATCATTTATGATTTGAGGTTTGGAAAATGACAAGGTCAAACATTAATAAACCCCCAGGCACCAAACAATATAGCACCCAAATCATAAGGCAAACATTTTTAAAAATAAGGACAGTATTTGCTAGAAAATATGGAGTAGTAAATTTTATTGTTCACATAATCAGTCTTTGATAGATCTATTATGCAAATATCAACAGAATCACTAGAGATTGTTAATAACAAATTAGGAAGAAGAATGGCTTTGACATGATACAGGTCTCAGTTTCAGCCCAGGCTCCAAGTTAACTAATATCTGGTTCTGAAACATCAAAAAGAGAAGGGAAATGAGAGGAAGAGGAGCAGAAGGAGAAGGTGAAGGAAGAGGAGAAAAAGGAGGAAGAAGAGAAGTGGGGGAGGAGGAGGAAAATTTAATCCAGTACTGTATTGTGGCCATTATATGCATTATATGCATTTAGCCCTCACATAAATCTATCCTCATTTTACAGAAGAAGGAACATGCTTTCAGAGGGAAGTAATTTTCCCAAGATCACACGATGTTATTTTTTTCTTTGTTTTTCCTTCAGTTATAATATTTTATTTTTTGAACATGAAAAATGTTTAGGGCTACTATATTTTGAAAAGCTTGAAGAATCAAGAGGAGTAATTTTATAGTTTGGGGAAAACAAAATTTTAAGGGGTGACAGTGATAGTTTTTTTGACTGAAGAGTCAAAATGAAGTATTGTCATTTGCTAAAAATGTGCAAATAGGCTATACTTTAATATGCATACAATGGAATGGGAGGGGTTTTTTTATGAGAAAAACTATTTCTGGAATTATTCACATTTGTTTCCCTATCTCAGAAGCATGGAATACACAGTGGAAAATAGTTTGAAATGAATGACAAATTATCCAGTTTACATAGAAATTATATGATACAGGACAAAATATATTCCTAGGTATAAATCTTTTCATTTTCTTAAAAGTAACCATTTGAATTTGTAAATGTATTATTCTTTTCAAACATTTTGAAACAAAAATTTGCCTTTTGATAGGAATTATGTATTTCATTATGAAGATGGAACATGATGTTCTGGCTTACATATTCTCTGCAGAAGGAGGTCCTTTTTTATACTGAATTTTTAGCATATAGTAAAGATCCAGATTGTAAAAAATTAATTTCAGGCATGACAGACTGGAAGTATATGTTGAACAGATCTGGGAACAGAAATGATGCAAATGCCTTTCTCCCAGCTTCTGAAAATTATATAATGGACCAGAATTTCAGGGTAGACTTCTGTTTATGTGGAGCATGGACTCTCAATCATAGTGTACCAAAAATGACTTTTGGAAAGCAAAGCTATACAACAGCTTCCCACAAACAGTAGTACCATGGACATTGACTCTAGAGATATCATTATAGCAAAATATCAGGATGCTCAAATATATTTTAATTATTAGTGATGGGAACAGAACTAGGATAGAAAACATTTCTCCTGAATGAGCAAGAGCAGTAAAGAAATTGATTCATGAAAGGAAGAATTCTAGTGATGCATAAAGAGCTAGAAATAAAAATCAGTGAGATTGTTTTAACTATTCAGTAGATTGTTCCTATATCTTATAGTATTACACACTTTGCTGGGTCACAATGATGATGCTAACAAATTACATCACCTGTACAATGACATATATTGTTTAGTATTTCTACCTCAAAGAAAATAAGAATAACCATAAATGGACTATAAAGAACACTTGAAAGATCCATGTGTATCATTAAACTATTTAAAATATGACAGTTGCATAGAGTGCAACTGAGTTGTGCCAGACAGTTAGCATGAAAGTTTTACTGTGACATTTTTGATGAATGACATAACCTTTACTCAGAAAAACTAATGAAGGGTAAGTAATCCTAGTACATGAAGAAATGAGTTCATTCATATTTGTGTACATATAACTAGAATTACAAATATAATACTTAACCGCTATCCATACAGCAGATAGTTGGATGTTTTATAAAAGTTCTGTTAAACCTATCAGCTTACAAATTGTCTACAAATTCAATCCCATTCAATGTGACTCAACAAATATTTATCAAGAGACTGTTATGAGGAAGACAATGTTTAAAATGATTCCCTCAAAGAGTTACTAGGGGGAAAGGAAGTAAAAATAAAAAGTCATAACAAATCACATCATTCAAGAAGTACAAACAAAATGATGTAGGAATTTACAGAGATCTTAAATGTCTGGGGCATCAGGAAAGACTTCAAGGCAGGGCTGTCATTTGAGAAGATACTGGAAGGGAGAACAAGAATCCAACATTAAGGGCTATAGATGGTGGTGGTGGTGGGGTGGTAACTCAAGAATGAAAGGCAGTATAAGCATACTATCATAAAACTGGCTATAATAAAACTCAATGAGTCATTAGATCACTTTGACTCAGTAAGTAGAAGGCAAACAACCTAGAAGAGAAAGGAAGTGCTATTCAGTTATACAAACACTCAGAAAACCCTAATTGGCCAGGATCATACGTGAGTTACTTATGCAAACTGGCTTTTTATTTTTCTCTATTCCTATCTCTAACCTATCATCTATTTTTCAATTTATATACTTCTGTTTTCAATTAGTGTAAATATAAAAAAGGCTCTTACCCAATTTTGTCTATGAAATATATGTGTGCCTGTATATGTGTATATGTATGTATGTAAGTCTGCTGCTCTCAAAATACCATCCCCAGGTATCAAATCTAAGGAAGTTATAATCCTTCAAAGTCCCTGTTGTTAAACACTTTCATAGAATTTGTCTGGAGTGACCCTGTCTGAACTAAGTTCTTTAAGATAATATATAGGTGAAAGTCTATGACACAAAGATAAAATCTTATTCATAGAGTCTTTGCAGCATCTTGACAAAGCCTACACATTATCCAACACAGCATCTGGCACATAGTAGTTACTCAATAAATTATTATTGATTGAATAACTAAAACATCTGTAAATTTCTCTGGAGAACTGTACTGAATACAGTCATAAATATGTTACATTATTATAATAGTTTCATTCATTAATGTCCTCACAGCTGCTTTTCACTTAGGAATAATATTTTCTGCTCATTACATGTCCTCCCTCTACTTTTTAAAAATTTATTTTAAGGAAATTTACCTATTACTCAAAATAATAAAGTTCAGAAAGTGTCTAATTGGATTTTACATAGCAAAAATGATTATATTTTAACAATGTTATCATAAATCACTTTTTTTATTAGGGAAAGTAAGAAAGAAGATATTTCTTTAAAGATCTTTTCTTTCAGTTGATACTAATTAGACTTTTTTAAACCAAGTTTAACGCTCACACTATTCTGTCTTGATAGTGCCAAGTGATAATCCAATGTGACTCACATTTTCTGTAGCAATAACATTTTGGCAGATAAATTTCCCAATGAGAAGCAACCATTTCTATGCTTAGATGAATTTTGTTATAGAACGGAAATGCAAGAAAAAAAAAGTAACAGAATTTAGAACAAAATTACTCCACAGTATAATGAATCCCCTTTCCATATTTACTCAAAGTGCCTAAATCCATAGAGAGTAAAACATTGAGTATATAATAAACAATACATCATATATTCTACATTATCCTTGGAAGGTGGATAGAGTAACTGATTATTATTTACACTGAAATTCATTCCTAGAAATCTTGTATCCCTTCCTCATTATGCAATGCTGCCATGGACCTGGTAGTCTAGAAATGTGGAAATTATAACACTTTGACACACCATGTAAATGAGGTATCACTGTAACATGCTATTTGAATAAAGTTTGGAACAAACATTCAGTGGGGAAGTTTGGAAAACTTATAACGAGATTACCTCATAACTTTTTTTTAAGAGTATTCTTGTATTTCCCCCCAGCCATCTTTTAATTCCAACAAGAAGGCACAGTCTGCCAATTTAGGTCTCCAGCAGCAAAGCCACATTGTATTATTGTTGGCAATTAGTCAGGAGCTGAGCTTCTCATTTGAGCTTCTCCTTCTTTTCTGTATGTAGATAATATTTGATTGGGAGGATCTTTGTACCTCTGATGGAAATACTTGAATCAGATATTTTCAGTTTCAATCAACAAGATATTCCCCATCATGGGTTCTGAAACTGAGGCTAGTATAGGATAGGAAGGAGAAGTTTTCACATTAGTCTACTCTCTCTATTCAAGTTTTCTATGTGTTATTTTCACAATTAATTGTAAGACCTGGACAACTGGATGCCTGTGGAAAGCTTTAGGAGAGCTCCAATTCTTTTAAAATTGTAAGTTTATTTTTTAAAGATCATGTCTGTAGCAGCACAAATGACTGGCTATTTGTTATAGTTAAGGATGCCACCTGTGACCCTGGAAAGAAGAAACAGAACAAAATGAAAATACCTCATCCTTGGGAATTAAGTCAGTATCTTTAGTACTGTTCTTAGGGACAACTTATGTTCTAATGAATTAGACAAAAACTATTTAGAAATAAAGAAGATATAGGCTATCACTATAATTAAAAATTCAGACATCCTTATTACACAACTTGCCAAATCAGCTAGATCTCATCCAAAATATTGATTTATAAAGACGTCTTTATCTGTCTATGATTCACGAGTGGCTAAGAAAAGGTGGCAGAGAGACCTTCTTCAATATCCATTCAGCCAGTCGGCCACACCCTGAACTCTACATTCTGTTTTTTTGAATTCGAATCACACATAGCCCCAACTCTCTCCCCCCAAACACACTTTCCTTCCCCTCAATTATTTCCCTTTTACTTCTTCTTTTATACTTCTTATTGTAAATCAGAATTTAATGTTAGACCTCTTTCTGTAAAAGGATTATACCAATCGAATGGAATAAAATTCCGCCAAGCTAAAGACCAGAGAAAGCAAAGAGCAATGCACAAAAGAATCTGACAAGGGAGGTCCACACAGTCCCCACCCCACCCCCCACCCCAGCCCTTCTCAAGAAAAGCAAATGCATCTTCTCAAAAGCTATTTCAGTCCTCATGTGTTCTCTAAATAGCCTTCTGAAAAATTTCCCAAGGAGATTTCTTCCCAGCGAACTTGGGAAAGGTCCCTTCCATTAGGATGGACTTTGGGAAGGAGTGGATGAAAGAGACCATTAGATCAAGTTACTAAAGATAGCCTGCCATATACTTTAATCCTGACAGTGGAAAAAAAATGCTGCATATTGCAACATTGTAATGAAACTTTGGAAAGCTTTCTGAATAACAGTGTGAAGTTTTCAAATTTAAATCTGGCCATCCCAATACATATTTACATCAGATTATAGAAAGTAATAGCTTATAAATAGCCTACCTTATAAAGTTTTCATTACTAAAACTATTTCCCAAAATAGTGCCTTATCTCTTTCCAAGGCTTCAATTTTCTTATTTTCATGAATAGAGGAGTAAAAGGCAAATTATTATCATTTTCATAGCTTTTAGGCATCTTCAATGGAGAAAGCCACTTGTCAGTTTTATTTGCCCAAATCTTTTAAATTGATGAGTAGTTTTTGGAGGAAAGCAGTAGAATCTAAGTTTAATCTGCATTTGTGCTTTTTGCCAGTTTCCAGCAGAGCTGACTGAGAGAAAACTGAAGGGCTGTGATTTAAAATCAAAGTGGATATGTTAAGTGGTTTCATTTCCTCATCAGAGAGTTTACCAAATGTGCATTTTAATTTCTTATATTTATCATTTATTAAACAAATTTAGACTTAATTGTGGTTGGTTGTTTGCTTTGTTGAAATGTATTAAGAGTTCACATATATTTAAATGAAATATTCTCACACAATAATATCAGCTAAACCTTATTTTTAATTAATTCTGTAATTTTTATTTTGTGCTTATACCTCTGGCCAAAAAGATAATACTAGATGCAGAAGCTTGTATTGTTTTGTTTTGTTTCTGACTGTGTGTTCAAAATTTGTGAATATTTTATATGAGGTATTGCTATTTTCAAATGAGGAAATATATCCCATGTTGTTCTGTCTACTCATTTCTGACCATACACAAACATAACTCATGCTCATTGTATATATTTTCCTGTGAGAGCTTTAAAAATTATAACTTTATTCTCCTAGATCAACAAATGGTCACATTCTTATATATTTCCTATGTGTGAAAAAAACCCATCTCCTTCTCCACAAATGTCCATGACAAAACACGATTTCATTTCTGGCTCTCTTTTATAATAGTTTACATTTAAGGAAAACTCAGTGGAAGGTGCTTCCTAGTTTTTTTAATCCATTGATTTCATGTTATGAATTTAGTGGAAGTACTGAAAGATTATGTAATAATTTGAACTGATTTTTTAAAATAAAGTCTTTTATTTTAGTCACAAGTTCCTTTTTATAAACTCTAACTTGTATATACTAGAAAGCAGTTTAATTATACCTTAAATACATTTGACTAAATTCATTTTTATTTTTCATAAAAACATCACATTTGTAAACAACACTGAATGGAATCTAACACCTTTCCATTCAGATAGAGGAAACCTGCCACTGAAAGCCTCATGTTTTACTTCTTTACTTTAAACAACAGGGAAAAATGTGTTCTTCTAGTATTACTGGAAATTTGATGGATATTAGATCAATTCTGAATTTTTTTTTGTTTTTATAAATTTTAATTAATGAAACCATTATCATTTCAGCCTCCACCATAAGCTAATATTGTAAAAAGAGAGAATTAATTAAGATACAAGACCTTTAGCAATCTAAAATTATACAAATTCCACCTAAAGATAATCAGATGATAGCACAGATTTTAATAGCTGCTATCAGACTATATTTATGGCAGTTCATTCTAAGAAAGGATTAGAAATTATAAATCAGAAAGTGATAATGATTATTACCGCTATGCTTTGCTATTAAACCAAATATATGAATTAAAATCATGTAACTCTAACTCTCTGATTCTACATAATATAAAAATCAATGGAAGTACCTGATTTACAAATAAAATGTAGTCAGTTGAAAATCAATTTAACAACATATATAATTAAAATGACTACCTGGGAAAATATTTACAAAAAATATGATAAGAAAAGAGTTAAAATCTTTCCTACATGAAGAACTCATAGATTAATATGAAAAATACTAACACCCTTGAAAGGCAAGTATATAATTTAAAGAAAAAATCATACATACTAACTGTAAGTGCATGTGTGTTGTAGTGTAAACACATGAAAGTACAAAAACATAAACAAGAAGAATATGCAGAAGAGAATTACTCCCTAAGAAGAGAGGAAGAGTAGAAGATGTTTCAAACATAGCTATTACATTCTATTTAATAAATAAAAAAATAAAACATATTATAAAAATGCTAACATTTGTCAAATTTTGCTGGTGAGTTTATGAGGGCTTGTTGTTCTCTCTACCTTTCTTATGTTTGACATCATTTGTAATTTGAAAATATTCGTGAGATAATTTACCAAAGAAAAGATAAAAATGGCCAAAACGAAGAAAATAGCCATTAAAGAGGTTTTCAACATTGCAGCAATCAAAAAATGGAATTAAGGGAGTGATAATAATTGGCAAAAATTAACAGAGGTTTTAAAATGTAGGATGCTCATTGTTAGCACAGGTAGAATGAGAAAGTCACATTTACAAATGCTGTGGAAGTGTAAATTGGCATAACCTTTCTGAAAACCCATTTGGCACTAGGTATAAAGAGCATGAAAAAGCTCAGTTCCCCTTTTTTTTTTTTTTTTTTCCTTTGCTCAGTTCATTTTGATCCAGTAATTCCATTTCTGGGAATCTAGCCTAAAGGAAAAAGACAAATGTGAAAAAATATAGGCACAAATACGTTGACCATTTATTCATTTATTGATTTAAGGAATATTTACAGAGTACCTACTATGTGTCTGGCATTGCACTAGCCACTGAGTCTACAATAGGCATCAAGATAACAAGACTCCCCCCACCCCCATAGAATTTGTCCGTCGAAGCATTTTTCTAATAATGAAAGATTGAATATATCTTAGCTATCCAACAATGGGGGAATATAGAATTTTGATATCATCATATAATGGAATAATTACAATTTTTCATAGCAAATGCTCACCTTTATTAAGCAATTACCCACATGCCAGGATCTGTTTTAATCATGAGTATATGTGTCATTCCATTTAATCCTCATAACAATCCTGTTTGGTAATGTATGTTACCTACTGCTGTTATAACAAAGTACCATAAACTTAAAGACTTAAAACAACACAAACTCCTTCTCTTAAAGTTCTGGGGATCAGAGGTCCAAAATTGGTCTCCTGGGTTAAAATCAAGATAGTGGCAGGGCTGTGCTCTGACTTCTGGAGACTGCCTGTATTCCTTGGCTTGGGGCACTACTTCTCCAACTTCAAAGCTAAGAAGGTCAAATCAAGTCCTTCTCACAGTGTCATGTACCTGGTACTTTCTTTTCTGCCGCCTTCTTCCACTTATAAGGACTTTCATGATTACATGGGCCCATCTGGATACTCCATGATAAGCTCCCCCATCTCAAGATTAGCCGATTAGTAACCAGAATTCTATCTGCAAACCTTAATCCCCCTTTGCCATGAAACCTAACACATTCACAGGTTTTGGAGATTAGGATGTGGTCATTTTTGGAGGATCATTATCTGCCCCCTAAAAATAGTTACTATTTTTATAGGTACATGAAATAAACAGAGATGAGGAATGTTCATTAAGTTCACACAGTTATTTTGTGACAAATCTAGCACAAAATCCAGCTATGCAACTCAGAACCTGAGCCTTTAATCACTAGATTGTACTTCATAAGCAAATTGATGGTGGTAAATCCCCTATAACTAGAGAAATTTTTAGGGAAAAAAGGTAAGAAATTGCTAAAATATTAATGGTATTTGCCTCTTCATCCTGAGTTGAAGAACATACTTTGCCTCTTTATGTGTTTTGGTAATTTTCAATTTTCTTCAATGAGTATGTGATGGATTGTTCTATTGTCAACGTGGTTAAGTAGGACTTATGTTTCCCAGAATCCCCTTCCCTGTGGGGTTCTAAGTTCTAGCCAACCAAAAGTGATGTCATGTGAGTTCTGGAAGGTGAAAGTAAAGCACAGTTATTACCAACCTAACAGTCACCATCAGTCAGAAGTAATTAAAGACAGAGCAGAGCCGCAGCTGGTGTCTAATTTTTCCTAACACTTCCCCAATCTGTGTCTAGTTCTCCTTCCTGTTGACAACACTGCTGGCCAGTAGCAGCCCCAATCTCACCTCCAGATGCTTTGCTGTGAACTCACAGAGATAATAGCTGTGGCAAGCCAACAACCTTTTATGGACTTCTCTATAAGCCTCCCTTTGTGGACCCAATTCTGCCACTGAATGTACATATATTCCAGACCTCCATGCAAGCACTAACTAGTTCACCTGTGCCAGGGTTGTCCAGTTACTTTTCTCCCATATTGTGACTCTTTATTTTTACTTTTATTTCCATAGTTTGTCTCACAATTGTGTAAGTTCTAATTCCTGAGAAAAATTTCTTCTTCCTAATATACAGGATTACTATTGAATCCTGACTGATGTAGTTATTGGAACCAGAACTGGGTTGCTTCTGTTTTGAAAATCTAAGTATTCACTTTGAGACTGGGAGTGGACGAAGGTGGAAAGACATCAAGGACTCTTTCAGGGTAGACTTGAAGGCCAGCACAGAAATTATTAGAAGCTGGAGGAAAGTGAATCCAAGTTATGCATTGGCAGAACTATTAGTCTTGCTTGTGATGATGTGGGAAATCGAGTTCTTAATAAACCCACTGATCTGTCTATAGTTCTAACCAGATTCTTCCAACTGCATATGATAAAATAGGAGTAAAGAGAGATGAACTTACAAGAGAAGTGTTTAGTTTTTAGTAGAATATAGAGGGATTAAAAAAGGTCAAGGATAGTTTTTCCTCCAGAATTAGGTTCCCAAAGTAATAAATGGCCTCAGGGTAATGATCAAAGTCAAGAACCTACCAGCAGTATATCATTTTGGTTTAAAGATATAGTCAAGAATGCAGCTTTAACCTCATTAAATCAGATAGATTAAATGGTATGCCCCACAAATAACCTCCACTAGACAAAAAGAAAAAACAAAACTCCTAATCAGTTCTCTTAGGCCCTCTCTGCTAGATAAGAGGGTTTCTATTGACTTTAACAACGTTATACCATGGCATCCTAACTCTCAGCCCAAGATAGTGACATGCTTCAAAGAGATTTGAGGTAAGGCTTTTGTCTAATAGAGTAAACACCAATAATTTTCCTGGGGAAACCATAAAACTTTTAAGACAATGGTATCAGCTGAAGCATAGATAGTTTATACTAAATGGGAGAGGTCTGGTTAAAAAAAAAAAAAAGTAGCTGTAGGCTTCCCCAGCTTAATATAGACAGACAGAAGTCCAAGAAAGTTAATCAGTGGCACACCTGAGCCATTCCCAATGGAAAAGGATGATTCAGAATGTGGAACCAATTGGCTGGATAGTGGAATTAAGAACCACAGAGAGTCACTCCCAGAGAGCAGTACTGAGACCTAATCAAGGAATTGGTATTATTGTCCTGGTTGGATTTCAGGATTTCCATGGACTAGTGACACTGCATATCTCTCATTTTCCCCCTTTGGAGTGGCAATGTCTATTAAAGTTGTGATACCACCCCTACTCTAAGACCATCTTGCCATGAGGAAGCCTAAGCTAGCTATAGTGAGAGGCTGAGTGAAAGAGAGAGATAACCAGCTAATCACTAGTTCTCCAGCCATCCCAACCCCAGGTGCCTGTGCCTGGAGAAACAAGGTAGAGAAGAAACAAGAAATTCAACTGACAGGCAGAACCAAGGCCCCAGTCAAACCTTCCCATCCATCTCTAGCTGCTTGAGCCACCCTAGCTGAGAGCCCAGCTATCATGCAGAAGAGACAAGCATTCTTAGCTGTGCCCTGTCTGAATTCATGACCCACCAAGTCAGGAACAAAATGAAACGTTAGCCATTCTATTCCACTAAGTTCAGGAATGGAGTAAATACATAACTGAAACAATAAGCAATATGTAATTGAAACAAATACTTTTTAAAACTTGTACAAAAAAAACTCAAAAATAGATTGTGAATAGCCTTTTACCCAATAGTTAATTTAGTAATTTAAATTTTAAAATTTAGAAGGCTAAACACCTTAATTTTCTAAACCAAAGAGTAATAATCCATCTATCAAGATCCACAAGCATTTTTATGTGGTCTCAAGCTGGAAATTACCTTCTTCTCTTCTGTTTTGTCATACACTTAATTATCTCTTCCATTCATCTGGCATTCCTTGTAAACTATTTTATGACATAGGTGTGTGTTATTTCATATTACACTACAATAGTCAAGATAGTATGCAACATATTACAGGACATACAAAGATATATGAAGTATTGTTCCTGCTTTCAAATAGCTCAAAACCTTACCAGCTAGCTGGATGATTTGTTTAAGTAAAAATAAGACTTTTATGCAAGATTAATGAAACTTTGTTCCATAAGGAAAATACATAGTATTTTGAGTGTTCAAAGAAATGAGCCTATTTTCTAGAGGTATAGGGAAGTCTACATGCAGGAGACAAAGCTGAGATGAAACTGGGACTGTAGAGGCTCTTGGCCCAAAATAGACTCTAACGGGCTCAAGAGCAGGAATGCCATGATCTTCATGTCTGAATTCCTCGAGCACCTGTCAAAGGGTTTTGCAAATAATAGAAGCTCAATAATTGTTTGTTGAACAAATTATTGGATGGATTTACAGTTTCTGTGCACTATATTGTTGGAAAAGAATCACTTGATTATCTTTTGTTCTAAGAAAATAACTTAACTGGATATTTTTCACTACTACACTGTGAGATGCAGAGAGGCTTGAAAATAAAGCCATTGTGACAATTTTAGACAAAAACCTCTAAAACATAAAATATCATTAGATGAAACAACAAATAAGTGCTAATTCACTAATATTTCTCATGCAACAATGATTTTGTTACATACCTAGAGTAACAAGTACAATGGGCTTCAAGATGAAAAGTCCATGCAATTTGACCAAGATATTTGGACATGTTCTCTGTTTTCTCATGATGTTATAAATTACAATGTTTATAACCATCAGCGTATGGCCTGATTGAGGTAAATGTGTGAAAAAGAGAAAAAAATATATAATTCAGAATAGAGCTGTAAAAACAAAAAATTAGAATAAGGTCTTTTATGTCACTGAGATAAATTGTTGCACCCTTTTATGTTCTACATCATGGACTTATAACAGATTCACAACTTGATGTGTCATATGGGCATGAGCTATTTCTCATCCTCCCACTCATACTTCCTTCCTAATAGCAAATTGTTCCAAAATATCTTGTCAGCAAGCCTTTGCTGCTGCTTGAAGACAAACTTGATTCTGAAATACTTTGCTCTTTGTAAAAGAAAGAAAAAAATCTTGTTTTATTTCAGTGTTAGAATATAAATCAGTATCATAGATACCTTCAGCAGTGCTTAAATTAAATACATGTAAAAGGCAGTATCTTTTTTGATAAGATTTAAAATGGAAAATGGATGCTGCACACATGTAAAAATCCCTCAATTCCATATTTTTCTTTTTTAGATCCTTTTAACTTAAAATCTATTTGTATGTTCTGAGTTCAGCAAAATTATTAAGAATTATGATTTCTTCAACACACTTTAGAGAAAAATTTCAATTGATGTAGATTATATAATCATATTTGTTTAAACCATAGATTGGTAAAAATTTCACCAACCCCAGTCCCAACCTCCTTGAAAATTGCAAAAGGCTCTGATAAAACGTCAGCCAAGAAAGTGGTCATGGCTTAACCTGGCCACTCCACAGGCCTCAGAGAAATTCACTAACCCACTCTCAAACTTCTAGAGTGGAGACAAAGTCCCAGTCAAGTCACTTCTTGCTATCTGCAATTTAGTGTTTGATCCCAGTATCCAGCTCAGAAATTGTGATCAAGGAAGAAGGAATGGGGTAGGAACCGTTAAACCACCACCTCAGGGCTGGCAGATCCCCACCCTACAGTTTGTAATACTGGAACTGGAAGTTCCAATGCAAGGACATCAGCCAACTGGGAATAAGACAAACTTCTGTGGTGATCATAATATATCTCTGGTCCACAGACGAATAGTTGTCAAGAAGCAGGACATTCATTCATTCATACACAGATATGCACATCATGCTTTTCAGTACATTTACTTATTTACTGTTATATTGGTGGGTCAAAAATAAGCCAAAGGGGTAGTTGTGACTGAAGGTCAATTGAGCAGTGTTCTGAAAGTGGTGGGAAGAGATGGTAGTGTCCATGTAAAGGGAATATTGTGTCCATGTAAAGGGAATATTATAAAGGGTGGAAGTATCTTTTGGTGGATGCTGGAGGGAAGGAGAAGCAGATGGGTGAAAAAGGAATTCTGACTTGTGGAGAAAATTGAAGAACCACACAGAAGTTAATCTGGATCTCAATAAAGAATTTAATTCTGACTGTAGAACAAAGGGAAGGTAGGGCTTGGGTTTGGGGCCTGAGGATGTTAGAAAACACTGAAGAAAAAACTTAATGGCAATATGACAAGGAGGAGTCATACAAAGAAAAATCAGAGGTTTTGTGAGCTAAAGTAAAGGCCCCACTGAAGTAGTTTAGAAAATACAGATGTATAACATATACATATATAGTTAATTCTCTATCCACAACTTTTGCCAGCAATGCTCAGCAGTTTGGTAGTTGTATTAAAGAAAATGGTCAGTAGAATTTGGTTCAAGAGTGATCTTGCGGCTTGGAACTATACACTCCAGAAAAACATGCTCTGAAACTTAATCCATTCCTGTGGGTGTGAACCGTTGTAAATAGGAGCTTTTGATGAGGTTAATTCAGGTAAATTGTGGACCAACTGAATCAGGATGTGTCCTAATCCTACTACTGAAGGCCTTATAAAGAAAGCTACGTGAAGAAGCCAAGAGTCAAGGGAACCCAGAAAAGCCAGGAGGGGCTGCCAGGTACACTGCCACATGACAGAAAAGCCAAGGGCCAGGGACTGCCAGCAGCCAGTCCCCGAATGCCACAGCTTTCAGGAGGAAACCATCACTTTGCTAACACCTCAGTTTTGTACTTTTCCTAGCCTCAAAATCATGAGCCCATAAATTTCCATTGTTTAAGCCAACCCATTGTATTATGTTTGTTTTAGCAGCTTGGAAACTAAAACAACTGGCATGATAGGATTGTTGCTATGGTAGAAAGATAATGGCAAGGTACTTAAAATAGAAAGAACTGAGGATTTTATTTTGAGACTATGGGTATTTTATGATTAGAAGAAACAATAAACATTCACAATTTTAGTATTATCAAGTAATGAGTTCAACATTTCTTTTCAGGTAAACTCCATCTTTGACCTCCACCACATCTCTGAGATTTACCCAAGGGGTAAGTTTGAGAGGAAGAAGCTTGGCTCAGGTCTGCTGGCCTTTTTCGGAGCCAGACTGTCTGCTGGATGCATGAATTTTTTTCTGCTGTCTACACTGTGGCTAAGCCCATGAGAGAAGTCTGCATCTCTCTGTGGACATGTTATTATTCCATTCAAATCTGATTTATTTAGAAGGGTAGTAGCTGATTCATTTGGTCACAGATCAAAAGCCATGTACTCTTGGATGACCACTCCCTAAATTTGTGTCTCACTGCAAGGAGAAGGTAAATGTTAGGAATAAAGTAAGTTACTGAATCAGAGGTCAGAGATGAATTTCAGTAATGAATGACAATTAGAGAAGAGGTTAGTGTTTGGACTGGATAACAAAGGATGTGGGTTTCCTGTTGCACACATTGATTTTTATAAAAATTCTATTCATGCTGTAAACTTAATTAATTTTAGAAAAAATGAAGCACATGTAAACACCAAATATATATAGATTAAAATAAAAGTAAATATGTCAGGCATCCTTGGGAATCTAGTGAGTTATTTGTAGCATTACACATAGCTGGTTATTGGGTCTTGCGTACATAAGGCAGCAAGTGAAATGAAAAGGCAAGTAGCTCTCAGAGTGGTGGTAGAACACCCGTACAGAATCACCAATGAGAAAAAAGACATGCAATAGCCTCTCTTCTTTTCCTATGAGTTGCTTGATGAAGGGTTATGAAGAAAATGTTAAAATGAATTGTAAAGACACATTCTTATAAGGGCAAAATAACAGAAAGGTGGTGATGATGCAGAAAAAATTAATTCACAAGATCAGGGAAAGGAATTAGGTGTGAGTTAGATAGGAATCCACACATCAGAGGATAAAACAGAAAATATTTGACTTTAATCTTTGGTGTTCACTGTAGAGTGAAGGATTGATGGGTCCTAGAGTTGGCAGATAAACTAGAAGGCCATGTTAGAAACAAGAAACAGGATATGTAATCTTTGCTGTTGGCAGAATTTGTAGCCTCTAAAACCACAAAGGCCTGACTTGGGTGTTGGTGTGATCTTGTAAACTAGCTTCCTCTGCTTGGTTTTGCTGCTGATAACAGCCTTATGTTGGAAGGGCAGTTGTGGGAGGATGTCCCTCAGCAAATTTGCCTTCTCCATACAGAGTTCTAAAATGAAAACGAAGGATGTTAGTTGTCAGAGATCCTCGGTAGCCTCCTTGTCTCCTTGTCCCTGGAATTATGTTCAAAATACTAGGCTATGTAAAGTTAAATGCAGTTTATTGGTGAAGCGAAGATTTGGAAACTATAGCATAATGTCAAGTTGTAGAAATCAGGCCCTGAATTGTCAGGACAATATTGCACAATTGCTGACTCAGGAGGACCTCGATTATTTCCTTCCACTAAGTAGAAAAAGAAAAAAAAGAAAAAAAAAAAACAGCATCTAAGTTTCATGTTTAAACCAAAGCACATATTGTAGCAATGGCTTTCATACCAATCAATCTCCTGCTCTTTTGTTCTGGAACTTCACATTATGTGTAATCTAAAGAGTACTAGATGGGAAGTTAAGAGTCTTCATACCCTTGAGTCACTAAATTATCTAATCTCTCCCTGTCTTGGTGACTTCAGTATTTGGATGATCCCTATAATTCTTTGAGGATAAACTTGATCAGATTTGTACACTAGAAAGATGACTTTGATACCACAACAGAGGATGGATCGGTATGTCAGAGATCCTAGGCTAGACCTCCTTGTCTCCTTGTCTCCAGTCTATTATGGAAGAATAGACTGGAGATAAATCAAGAAACTATTGTCAAAATCCAGTGAGAAATAATAAATAAATAAGTCTACAGTGTGAAGACTGATTTGATATAAAGGATGAGATGAAGTAGAGGGAGCTAACTAGAATGAAACCAGGCTTTCTTATTTGGGGTGTGGATGCCATTTCTGAGATACAGAACAAAAGAAATTGAGCATATGTGAGTGGGAAGAGACTGAATTCACTTTTGGACCTGTTGATTTTAAGCATTGAATTTTAAACATTTTTGAGACATCAAGATAGCAATCACGATACACAGTTCTGAAGACGTAGAATTGTGAGATCTCAGACTGAACATAGTTACTGAGGCTGTGTGTCACCCAAGGAGAATATAGAGAAATGGCCCAGACTACAAATTTTAATTTTAACATGTTTGAAAATTTGAACTGTAGTCAAACAAGAAGCAATAGACAAAGGAATATCTTTATATTTAAATGTTTGGCACCATTGGAAAAAGAAATTATTGATTGCAAACAATTAGTATTTAATAGATTGGTACCCCTGTAGTTGTTTGTACATTTAGATGCTTACTAATCAGAGAAAGAGAAGCAAGGTATCCTTGAGTTTATGTGAGTATGTGTGTGAGCACATGCCAAGTGTGTAACAAAAATACTGTGTACATATATGTGGGTATAAATAAAACTCTTATGAATCAATACATGTGAGGAAATAAAAATTTGCCCTTACGAGCTAAAAGAAACACTTGTTTGGGGAGGATGAGGAAGGAAATGTTTTTTATGTGGGTATGAATATTTGGCTTATAGTTCTGCTTCTAGTGGGGGTAAAGTTAAACTTAAAACTACCCAAAAAGTGATATCTGGTTGGTTTGTACAGGTTAGTGTGAAGCCCTGATACATCCCAGAGTAATCTGGACAGCGAATATAAGTTATTTGCAAAACCCCCTTGAGAGACTACTGGGGGATCATATGGAAATATTAAACTTCCCCACTTGGGGAATTCCTGATATTCTTGCAAGCATTGGGGACTACCAGTTTAGTAGGCTGAGTCCTTGATCTTGGGGCTCACTCTTATGAAGCTTGTTACTGGAAAGGAGAAGCTAAGCCTATTTATAATTGTACCTAAGAGTCACCCCAAAGGACCTCTTTTGTTGCTCAGATGTGGCCTCTCTCTCTAAGACAACTCTGCAGGTAAACTCACTTCCCTCCCTGCAATGTGGGACATGACTCCCAGGGGTGTAAACCTCCCTGGAAATGTGGGACATGACTCCCAGGGATGAGCTTGGACTCAGCATTGTGGTATCGAGAAAGCCTTCTTGGACCAAATGGAGTAAGAGAAATGAAACAAAATAAAGTTTCAGTGGCTGAGTGATTTCAAATGGAGTCAAAAGGTCATTCTGGAGGTTATTCTTATGCATTATATAGATATCACTTTTTAGTTTTTAGTGTATTCGAATAGCTAGAAGAAAATACCTGAAACTGTTGAACTGCAACCCAGTATCTCCGATTCTTGAAGACGTTTGTGTAACTATATAGCCCATGTGTTTGTGAAAACCTTGTGGTTCCCAGTCCCTTTATCATGTATATGGACAGATGAGTAGAAAAATGGGGACAAAAAGTAAATGAATAATGGGGGTGGGAGGAGGGGTATGAGATGTTTTGGGTGTTCTTTTTGCTTTTATTTTTATTTTTCTTCTCTTTTTTTTGGAGTAAAGAAACTTCAAAAATTGATTGTGGTGATGAATGCACAACTATATGATGATACTGTGAATAACTGATTGTACCCTTTGGATGACTGTGTGGTATGTGAAAATATCTCAATAAAATTGCATTAAAAAAAAACTACCTAAAGAATCCCAATTTGATAATATACAGGTTAGAGAGTTTTCTTCTCCAGGGAAGGCCTTATTACCAGCTAATAACTGTATTAAATAATTTAATTATAAATTCTAGTTCAAATATATGTATATTTTTGTATTGTTTATGTGCAAATATACATCACACATGCAAACACACATATATACAATTTTTTAACTAGTAGAAAAAAAATTTTCAAGAGTGTGATGATTATGGTGAAATATTTAAGTTTAACCAAAAACAAACATAAATGAGTTATGGCAAAATAATCAACTTAAGACTTGGTTGTGTTTCTCCCATAATAATGAGTTTTTAAAATTTGATTAATTTTCATAAGCTTAATGAGTCAATTCTTGAAGAATTTGGCAACTTAACACTGAAAATTACATTAAAAAATATCATTTCTTGTTCTCTATCTGTGTATCTGTGGTACTAATACATCCTTCGCGTTGACAATAAAAACACTTGACACAAGCATAGTTCTATTATTCTTTTGCTAAGCTCAGACTATTTATTGAATTTTATGCTTGCAGTTTCCTAAAAAGTATAAGGAATTTTTATATAAAAATAAAGACTTTCAAATGCCAACAAATGGAGCATTTAAGTGATGTAAGAGTTTTAGGGTCCAATAAATGAAATCCACTTTTGAGTTTGTAACTGAAAAACTGACTAGTGGAGCTCAAAATATTAACTTTATTTATTGGTAAAGTTCATTGGAGAACATCACTTTTGATCTGTGATCAAATGATTCAGCTACTGCCCTTCTAAATAAACCAGATTTGAATGGATGATAACAGATGACCCCAGAGGGATCCAGCTGCTCTTGAGGGCTTAATCACAGTGTGGACAGCAGAAAATAATTCATGCATCCAGCAGACTGGGTGGCTTTGAGAAAGTCAGCAGACCTGAGCCAAGCTTTTTCTTTCAAACTTATCCCTTTGGTAAGTCACTCCTCTTGCAGTGTGGAGGTAAGAAAGAAGAAAAGGAAAGGAACTGAAGATACCCCTCTCATACTTTTCCTCCTAGGTAAATGCAGAAGAAATTTGCTTTCTATGAAAACATGGGCAATGTAAAATGCATCCCTGCCTCAAAGATAAAAAATAACAAGGATACTTCCATCACCCTTGAGTGTATACAAAGTTCCTTGTATTTAGTGAGGTGATAAATATCAGTAAAATGTTATGGAGAATCCAGTTAACTCCATATCTATAAAGGTGTTAGATCTCCATTTCTTTCCTTTTTTTTTCTTTTCATTGCTCTAGAAATGTGCAGTTCTGATTCAATGTCATAGTGTGATTCTCATCTAATCCAAAAGAACCAGAATTATCTTACATGTCTTTTGTAGCTTTTATTTAAACCTTATAGTCATAATTATTATTTTAATTAACATATTTAGTCTATCAAATTTTATACTTCATATTCTTATAACATTTGATGCACTTATAGAATTTTTTAATATATCTGCCCCCACTTCATTCTGTTATTTTGTTTAGAAAGTAACTATAAACTACCTTAAATACAATTTTATAAGTTCTTTATCAGGGATAATTGGTATTCCGAGTAACAGTCATCAAACTGATGAAATTATTCTTTGTAGGAATCACATCTGGACATGTTAGAGGGAAGGCAATGTAACATGTGAAATCCAAGAGACAAATCAACCAGAAGAGTTTAGTTAGGAAGATAGTTAATTCTACAGCAGATAATTAAAAACCCATGTAAATGAACTGTATAGTTAGATACCTAAAGATAAGGAATATAATCATATTTACTTTGACCTCTAAATGTTTATTCTAATTAGTAAGTTGAAAAATAGAGGCGGTATTATAGAGTATGTCCAACCATTCATTCCTTCTGTTAAAGATATTAGATTTAAAATGGTTAATATTATATGAAACTTGAAACTTTACCCCAGAGAAAAGAAAAATGCCATGAAATTTTAGTTTTCTGATTGAATTGCACAAATAACATATAAATTTATCATGCTGAAAAGGCAATATTATGGATCAGTGCATTTGCCTTATTAATGTTTCCATTTACATTAAAAACTTCCATAAGAGTGTTTTAGGTTTTTTTTACCACTACAATTAATACTGAGACTTTAAGAAGATTCGAGTGATAATCACATGCCTTCAGATTTCATGAAAGCAAAGATCATGTTGCGTCAGTTTTGTTCACCAACATACCACTTACGCTTCTGAACTCACAGTAGGAGTTCAATAAAGTTTTGTTGACTATATGAATTGACTAAGAAACTGAACATAGCTGAGAATGTGAAAGACGTCAGCCTCAATCTTCTTGAAAAGCCTTGTTAGCTTGTCATGAGGTTAAAAATTGCTGATCTTTTCAAGAAAAAGGAAAACAAATAGCTCTTTTCCACAATTGTATTTTGATCTAAAGATGCCAACATTTTGTGAAGGAATTTGAAAGCATTTATTTTTCCTAAATAGAATAAATTTGGCTTTAAGATAGGAAATGGTGTCTTGGAAAGTTCTCTCATTATTTATTCTAGAGGATTTTTTCAATAATTTAAAAAGTGTGGCAGTGCAGCTGCTCCGGGAGACAGCTTGGCAGTTCCTCAGAAAGTTAAGTAGAGAATTACTACATGACCTGGTAACCCCACTTCTAGGCATATACCCAAAAAAACGGAAAGCAGGGACTCGAACAAATATTTGCATATTGATGTTCATAGAGGCATTTTTCACAATTGCCAAAAGATGGAAACAACCCAATTGTCCATCAACAATATGTGGTATATAGAACCAATGGAATATTATGCAGCCATAAAAAGGAATGAAGTTCTGATACATGTGACAACATGAATGAACTGTGAAGATACTATTGAATGAAATAAAACAGACACAAAAGGATAAATATTGTATGATCTCACTGACATGAAATAATTAGAATAAGCAAACTCATAGAATCACATTCTAGAATATAGGTTAACTAGGTACAGGGTGGGGGTATCATATAGTAAGTTAAGGCTTAAAATGTACAGTTTCTATTATGGACAATGGAAAATTTTCGTAAAGGATTATGGTGATAGTAGCAAATATTGTGAATGTAATTAACAACATTGAATTATATATTTGAAAGGGGTAACATTAGGTTGTATATATATGTTACTAGAACTTTTTTTTTTTAATTCAGGGGACTACATAACACAAACAGTGAAACCTAGCTAAACTATAGACTATACTTAACAGTACAATTATAAAATTGTGCTTTCATCAATTTATCATATGTACCAAACTAAAGCGAGATGTTAATCATAGGGTGTATAAGGGAGCCCTGTATTTTATGCATGATTTTTCTGTAAACCCACAAATTCTCTAATAAAATAGAAGTGTGGCAATAAGCCTTACTAAATATGGAATAAATGAACTGTTGACCCACTCCTATGGGGAATGGAGATATTTTCATCTGCATTTTAATTTATCTAGATTAGCAAGAAACAATGAGAAAGAGGACAACTAAAGCAATGCTGGCTTCCTCTAGGCTCTGAATTTAGGAATGGATATAATGATTGTTTATTATTAGATGTTGGAGACTTTATTACTTTTTAAGACAGATAGGGTGTTAGGAATATAACCAATGATGACCTTAAAGTAATTTGCACTTTAAAACAATTTAGGAAATGTGATAAACTATGTAACAAAATAGTGAGATATGAGATTCAAATATCAGTTTACTATTGAGCTAAGCATTTATTAAATTAGGATCATAATATATATTTCATAAGGGCTAATGTGAGGATAAAATAAAATAATGTAAATAAGGGATTATTACAATACCTGGTGTGATGGTTTGAAGCTGTATATGCCCCAAAAAGTGTTATTTTAATCCATTCCTGTGGGTGTGGACCTATTGTGGGTGGGATATCTTGATTAGGTTATTTCGGTTGCTGCCTGAGGTGGGTCTTAATCCTCTTACTGGAGTCCTTTATAAGAGGATAGAAGACAGAAGACACACACACACACACACACACACACACACACACATCAGCACCAGAGAAGCAGGGAGATAAGAGCCAGAAGCTAGAAGCAACAAAATCCAGGAGAGACAGGAAAAGGGAAAGACCAGGAGACATTGCTATGTGCCAAGCCACATGACAGAGTTGCTGAGGACTGCCAGTAGGTGGTCTTCAGAGAGAAAGTATTGCCTGTTGATACCTTGAGTTGGACATTTTCATGGACTGCAAAATATAAACTTATAACTTAGTAAATACCCATTGTAAAAGCTGACCCATTTCTGGTATATTGCATTACATCAGCTTTAGTAAACTAAAACACCTGGCATATTGTTGATCTTCAGTATCAGCACCCTTGCTTATTCCATCAGAAATGTGGGAAAGCTGTTTTTAAAGACACCAATTAGCCTCTCCTGCCAGAAAGGTACTTAAAAGAACATGGAGCCATGCATCTAATGGGTTGTGTTTAGAAAAAGTCAAAGGCACAGAATTGCCCATGAACCCAGTAAAATTATCTTTTGTTAAGCTTCACAGTGAAGGTTTTATTGGTGTGGTTTTAGAAAGGAAAAAATTATCACTGAAGATGATCATTGAAGATGTCAAGTGAAGAGGTAATGACACAGCAAAAGCAACTTGAACGCTTCTGGGTACAACCAGGCCACTTTAAATGAATGGAATGGATGAGAGTTTAGAGAGAAGAATATACAAAGCTTCATGAGGACCATAACCTTTTTCTGAATGAGGCAGTCAAAATGGCCCCTGGAGTTAGTGGTATGGGACAGAACTCCTATGAAATCAGACTGGTGATCAACTCTGTGGTAAACGTCATCATGGCACAGACCAAGGATTGGAAAAACACTACATAGGGTCAATCTCAGGAGATGTCTCCTAAATTGGGAAAGAATTTCACTGAAATGGAGCCATTGGTCCGTAGCAGTGCCAAAGTGTGGTCTAGGGACTGACAACACCAGCATCACTTGAGAGCTTGTTAGATAGGCTTGGCAGAGGGGCCTATGTCTTCGTTCTAACAAGCTTGCCAGTTGATTTGAGTAGTACTAGTCTACAGAAGAATTTCCTGATCCCCAAAGTAGCCTATGCCTACATTTTTGAAGGACAGAAAGGGCTACTTGGTGGGTCTCAGGATTGGGTTGATGGTATTCTCTTCTGATTTCTTTATCCTTAGGGCACAATGCTTATGTGGGTTAATTATAAATAACAGACAATTTGGGAAAGAGATATATTTTCAGTGTTTGGACAATTGAGATCCCCTGTACTACGTATTTTTCATCTTCTGAGAGTGGTCTCCTTTTTCAGCTGTGTGGGAAGACTTAGGGAGAACTCAGCTGAGGACGAAATGCTTGCAAACCATAAGCTCGATACTCAGACTAGGCTGGGTTAAATCCAAATCGAGTAAGGTTGAAGACAGAATTGTTGAGATTGATGTAGGCTGAGGCTTCTTGGCTCCTCCTCATTTCCAGTAAATATATGTTACATCACTCTATGGAAAAGAATCTTGTATAATTGATGTATAGACTTGGAAACTTACTTCTACTGTTCTTTAACTGTTGATTGAACTGTTAATATTTTGCCAGTTCCCTGATCATTCTAACATCATTAATAATGTTAGAGAGCAGCTGTGTTAAAACAGAGGCTGTCTCCTGACTTTAGCATCCTTTGAGGTCACCAACTATAAGCAGTTCAAAGGGATTCCCTTTAAAGTCAGATGTTTCCCCCACCTGTTATAGTCTTAGGGCAGTTCCCAACTTCATTTGCTAATATAACCATTCTACATTTATTTCTCGGGGTTGTTTTTTTTTCTTTCTGTTTTTCAGTGTATATTCTCATTCTCTTTTCCATCTATTATTCACCTAATTTAACTTCTAGATTAAACTTTCTTTCCAGAGTCACAACACTCCTAATTTTATATCATTCTCATCTAATGGTTCAACCGAGACTCCTGCCCTGTAAAATTCAGCACTGGAGACTTCATCTTGAGTAACATGTTTCTTTGCCAGCTGTTTTTTCTTTTCATCAGCCTACAAGTAGATCCTCCATTTTAGGTATCTGAAGATTCCCAAGTTGGACTTCTTAGGAGAGAGGGGTGAAATAAACAGTGAATGCCAGGAATCATAATAACACACAAAGAACAAACGAGATCTTTAATATGGTGTCAGACATGGCACCAATGCCCTGATCTAGTGTTCATGAGTCTGATATCAATTACAAAGCTCTGATGTTCTAAATCAATTATGTGGCTAAGATGACAGCTACTTTGGAGACCTCAGAAAGAATTGCAGACCTTCAGCAAGTTATTTTTAGCTTCAATGAAAGAAGCAACAGAGAAGCATTTTAAGGGTCCAATATTTTACTCATAGAATTTCTTTCTACCAAGAATTTGTAAGGTCTAGGTTTACGTTATGATGAGTCTCATATGAATAGGCCCTTATAGAAATTATTAAGGAATTCCTAACACTTGCAAATAATTTTGATTGCCTGTATACTTTCCTATGTATTTTAGGTTTTTATTATTTGGTTACAATTTTGGAATAATCTATAAAACGAATCTAATAATAATGCCCCAGGTACAGAAAAATTGGGCTGATTCTTCTTATCTAACTGACCTTATTTGGACTTAATAGATCTTTAGACCGGGGAAAGATGTAAACCATTGTAAGCTGGGTTTCAACTGGAAATGTACCACCATTGGTCATGGCTAGTACTAGATGAATGCACATCATAGAATAGAGATGCATATGCTAGAAACGTAAGTCCAAAATGATCAAAAAGAAAGATCAGAGGATAGGTAGACTCTGTAAGCAAAGTTCTAGCACTATTCCTTTGCCTACCTGGAAATAAATGCTTCCACCTTACCTGGATGGGAGCTTCCAACTTCAAAATCAATACTGTTTTTAGAAACATGTTTCTTCCTCATCATTAAACTTTAAGGAAAAAATTTTCCTAGAAAAATATGCCGGCCATATTTTCCTTTGTCCTCCCAACTATCCACATAGATCCTGATGAATCTGTATATATACACACACATACATAGATATGTGTATGTGTGTATATATATATTTATATAACACTATTGTATCCATTTTATGTTGTTGCTTAGCAAATTACTACAATCTTAGCACCTTGAAACAACACATATTTATATTATCTCACAATTTCTGTGGGTCAGGAATCTGGGTACAGCTTAGCTGGGTCATCTGCTCAGGGTTTCACAAGGCTTCAATCAAGACATCAGTAGTGCTGGGCTCTCGACTGAAGGGTCATCTGAGAGCGAATCTGCTTCCCAGCTCATTCGGATGTTGGCAGAATTGATTTCCTTGCAGCTGCCTGACTGAAGCACTCAGCTCCTACAGGCTGCCTGCAGTTCCTTGCCACACGGACCTCTCCACAGGCAGTTCACCACATGACTGCTCCTTTAAGGACAGCAGGGGTGTGAGAATAGAGCAGTTCAAAATTGTCTAAGGTCTGGTTTTAAGAAATCTATTGAGCGATTGTCATTTGCCATCAGGCCACATCAAGGAGGGAGGGTTTTACATGGGGTTCCCTTGTAGCCTGTCTGAAACCAGGCATTATAAAGACTCCTGTACTGTGGTACAGCTAGTTGTTCACATGCCTATGTTCTGAGACTCAACGAAGGACCTGCATAATTCACTGAACATATGTTTCTGTTCTGGGGTTTATCCTTTACTTCCTGAGACAAGGCTCCCTGGGAATTCAGACTTGTAACAACTTTAAAGACAGATACCAGCCTTCTCTTCTTCTCCTCTACTACACAACCACCATCCTCCCAGGCAATTTCAACCATTCCAATGACCCTCAGAGACCATCTTTACACAGATGATTCCCATAACTCTCTAACTAAAGCCCAGAGCTCTAGTTCTATTTTCAGTCCCACATCAAAATTGACTCCCCAGCATTTTACTAAGATATACTGCAGGTATCTGAATATGTACAGTTCAAAACTGAATTCATCATCATCCTGCCCTCTCACTGCCCACCCCCACTCTCGTCTGACCGTCTTCTTCCTCCTCTCATTAAATAGTTAACATCATGCACTCAGATCCCAAACATGGAACCCATTCTTCAGCCTTTCCTCTCCCTCATTATGTACAAATTAACAAACACCATTAATTCGTCTTGAAATTTAAAAAAATTTAATTATGAACATTGTATAATTATAGTACAGATAATATTATAGAAAACATAATTATCTTAATTATAAGATTATCACCCATGAAACCACCACTCAAATTAAAAAAATAAAAGTCGCTGTTACTGTATCTGTTGAAATGAACTTTGTGTTTATCTACAGAGCATTCCAGAGACTCCTCCCTCCCCAGAGTTAAATACTACTGTAAATTTTATGTTAATCATTTTCTTGATCTAATTTATATGTATCCCCAAACAATATATTTAGTTTTCCCTGATTTTGAACTGCATAAAAATGGTATTCTTATGTATGTTTCTTCCACAACATGTTTTTTTTCACTTAATATACTAATGGCTTGAGATTCATCCATATTGTTGCATATAGGGGTAGTTTACTTGAAATTTCTATAACATTTTATAAATATAATGGTTTATAAATAAATATATATGCATATATAAATATTTTATCAATATGAATTTATAATTATGTAACAATTTAAAGTAGAGATGAAATGCACAGCCTCTCCCTAACAAGGGTCAGACCCATCCTGAATGAGGTGGGTCACACCTTGACTGAAGTAGCCTCATCAAAAGGTCCTACTTACTATTGGTCTACACCCACAGAAACGGGTTAATTTTAAGAGCATGCTTTTCCGGGGTACTTACAGTTTCAAACCACTACAGTATGCAAATTTTATTTTCCAATTCGATGGCTTTTATGTCTTTCTTTATAAACAACAGAACAGTTTCTCTTTCTCAGGATCAACAGAAGTTCTTAATTTTAATGTAAATTAAATAATTAATATACTTTTATTTATGTTGAGTGATTTTGTATCGTAAGATATTCTTTCCCTTCCTAGAACCCTGTATCCTATAGTTTCCTATAAAACTTAAAAACTTTGTCTTTGGCATTAAAATTTTTAACCTGGCTGGGATTTATTTTTGTGTATGGTGTATTGTAAGGAAAAGAATTCATTTTTTTCTCCAATTAAAAATTGATTGTTCTATTACCATTGATGGCACAGGTGATCAGTTTCCCACTGATATACAATACTGTTTTGTATCACTTTTCTATATATGTGTGGGTCTATTTCCTTGTTCTCTTTTGTTGGTATATCTTCTATCCCTGTGCTAATACCAAACTCCTAAATAATGTGGCTTTATTATAATCTGGATACTCAGTAGAGGCAGTCTTCCTACCTTGCTTTTCTACCAGAATGTCCTGACCATATTTTTCTTTCCCATATAAATGCTTTAAAAATGTACCAGAATCCTTGAAAAGCCCTGTTGAGGTTTTGGTTAAATTTGCATCAAAACAAAAATATATTTGCATAGAATGAACAATGTTACAATATTGCATCTCTATATCCTTGAGCATGTCCTTTATAATGTTCTTTATAATGTAATAACTTGATAAACTTTTATTAATTCTAATAATTGGCCTTTTGAATTTTTCATATAAATAATCATGTCATTCGCTAACTGACAATTTGGTTTCTTCATTTCCAATCTTAATAATTTTACTTATTTCTCTTGTTTAACAGAGAGTTCCAGGATTTCTATACAAGGATGAATGGAAGTGGTGATAGCTTGTTGGCAATTTTTCATTTTTTCCCCACAATTCAGCTTTTGGCTTTGCTAACATTGTAGCTTTAGTTTTTTGTTGGTTTTTTTTTCACTAATTTCTGATCTTAACTTTATTATTTGCTCAATTTTACTTTCTTTTGTACTTACAGGTTTATTATGCTTTTCACTAACTTCATTTGAATTAATTAATGTTCAGTCTTTCTTCTATTCTGACATAGTTATTAAAGGCTAGAGATGTCCTTTTGAATAATGCTTTCATAGTACCCCACAAGAATGAAAATATTTCTTAGTATTGGTCAGATCTAAATATTTTCTTATTTCATTATGAAATCTGGTTAGACACATGAGTTATTTAGAAGTATGATTTCAAATTGTTATTATAATTTTGTTTTCCTTGCTTTCTAAATATATTTATTGTTCTGGGTTGCTAACGCTGCTCTTATGCAAAATACCAGAAATGGATTGGCTTTTATAAAAGAGGTTTATTTGGTTACAAAGTTACAGTCTTATGGCCACAAAAATGTCCAAAGGCATCAACAGTAGGGTATCTTCACTGAAGAACACAGATGGCATATGGAAAACCTCTGTTAGCTGGGAAGGCACGTGGCTGGTGTCTGCTTGCTTCCAGGTTGAGTTCCAAAATGGCATTCTCCAAAATGTCTCTCTAAGCTGCAGCAGTGAGCTACTTCTTTTCTGAGCACTTATAGGGCTCCGGTGATTTAATTAAGACCCACACTGAACGGGTGGGGCCACACCTTCATAGAAATAATCTAATCAAAGATATTACCCACAGCTGGGTGGGTCACATCTCCATGGAGACAACTTAACCCAAAGATTCCAACCTAATCAACACTAATATGTCTGCTCCCCAACAAGATTGCATTAAAGAACATGGCGTTTTGGGGAACATAACACATGCAAACTGGCACATCTGTATTTTAGCAATTTAGATATTAAGCAATCCAATGTTAAGTGATTTGGGCCTATATGATATTGATTCTTTGGAATTTTTCTTGACATATTTATGAAACATGTTCAATATGTGCTTGAGAAAAATGTCCATATCCCAAATACTGGATGCACCATTCTCTACATGAACATTAAATATGTATTTTGTTCATTAAATAAAATCTAGTTTAATTGTGTCACTAAAATCTTTTATATGCCTACTGATCATTTCATCTTCTTGATCTAATTATTAAAAAGACCATCTTAAAATATCTCATTTTGAGGTCAGATGTTCATTTTGTATATTTTGAAGCTATATTATTATGTTTTCAAGTTCATGATTATTGCATCATCCCAATAAATTGTAACATTTATGATTATATTGCTACCTTTATTTCTACATTGTTACCTCCTTCATTTTGGCTTAAAATCTACTTGTCTGATATTAATATTGCATAATACTATTTTTTAATCATCCTTTTCTTGAGACTAGCTCTTCATGAGTACCTATTCCATGCATAGGTGGAAGGTGGGAGGAAAGCAGAGCTCTGTTCCCTGTTCCACACAGGTGCCAGCCAGTAAAAGCTAAGCTCTAGGCTACCCAGAATCAGTAGATATACCCAGAGCAGCAATTAGCATCAGTGTTCACTAATGCCCCTGGATTCATGTCTATGGTTCATTTCTGACCCCTGAGCATTTCTCTTTTTTGTACTTGAAAACATACTTATTTAATTAAATATATAAATTCATATAATTATTTAGGTATGTAGAGGAAAAGTTTTAGTCCCTTACCAGCCATACTGCCAGAAATAGACATCCTGCACTTAAATATCTTTTAAATCCACCCAACCTCATCATATCCACTACTACTAATCTCATTCAGATCCTCACTGGTTACCCTGTCTCTTCCCCTTCCAATCATTTCTATTATAATCAGAGCCTCTGTTATGAAAAAAAAAAAAAAAAAGGAGTTCTTAGGAATTAATTCTTAGCATAGACACTGAATTATTTAATATGGGCCATCATGCTCTTGAGGACTTAACCCTACTTATCTTGCCATATTCTTGTCTCATATCAACCAAAAGGTTTGACTCTGCTGTAAATATTGCTAACCACATTTGTAGAGGATTCTTTTTATGTGTGCGTCATAAACATTATCTTAGCTGATCTTTAAAAAAGTTTTATTTGTTAGGTATTATAATCCAGATTTTGCAAGGGAGAAATAGAGAGGCTAAGTGACTTAAATAGAGAGGTCACACAGTTTTTAATTGGAACACATGGGGTTGCAAAGACACTGATATTAAATACTGATCCTCCTGTAGTAAATTTCTTATCTCTGGCTTTTTGTTCTTCCTAGAACATACCTCATCCTCCCTGCTCCATCATACCTTTTCCATTGTCAGGTCTTAACTTGATTTAAGTGTCCCTTTTTGGGAGCTTTTCTACTCTGGCCTCATATCTCTGTTTCTTTACTCTTCTGTATTTCTTTTTAGATTGTAAGCTGTGTGACAGTAGATACTAAATCTATCTTTTCTTGTTGCCATCCTTAGTGAAGCTCCAACAGGCAAACACCATCTAAAAACTCTGACCCTGAGGAAACTCTCAAGATGAAGAATTTTTTACTTACCTCTTTTATTTCACCCACAGGAAAAGTCCTTTTTGATTTACATCTCCTCATATGTTCACAGTTATCATTAAATAGTTTTTAAATCCTCCATATAATGGTTTCAAAAATTATGTAATTTTTGGATTTTTTTTCTGGTAAAAGCCTGAGGGCTCAATTTTTATTTAGAAGACCCAGTCACTAGGTGCCAGGTCAAAGAGAATACTGATTTAATTTTCTGTGTTCATTATAAATCTTCCCATGCATGAACTCTTGTATACAGGAAGAATGGAAGTTATCTTTTAAAAACCAGTTCTATTATAAGCCCACATAATATTTGTTTTGACATGCTGGACCAGATTTTCAACCTCTGCAATATTATGAAAGAAACATGAGCTCCATAAAATTAAAATCTAAGCAGTAGAGGGGCAGGGCAAGATGGTGGAGTGGTGAGACATGGAACTTAGTCTCTCCTCTAGGGCAGCTGGTAATTACCCAGGAACTGTATGAAACAATGTTTTGGGGGTTTCCAATGACCAGTCACACATTGTACACAGGTTTGGAACCAGAGAAAAAGCTGAGATCACAGAGAACTTTGTAAGTTCACCTGACCAGTGGTCTGGCACCCCTTGCCACCCAGACTCTGCATACTGTCTTGCAGCTGACTCCCTGAAAGGAAAAAAAAAAACAAAACAATCTGCTGAGAGCAAAAAAGGGGACTCAACCCAGCCTCAACTGCAAAATTAATTAAGAAATTAATTTTTGGAGCTGCAGATGTTAAAGAAAGGCTGGACTCTAAGACGGGGGGCACATAAAAGCAGGCATCCATTCCCTGGCTCCAAAAAATCTTTTTTTTCTCCTTCATTTTGAACCTTCTCCTTTCTTACTGACTCCTTACCTTTTTGCAATTCAATAGCCCTAGCAGGGGCAGAACTGAAGCTGTTGGAGAGTAATTATCAGACAGTAGCCCAAAATGCATCTTTAAATGCTCTGTTATGACATTGACAAAACTTCCAGGCTGGGAAAAGGCTTATGAAAGGGACTTCTGTGCTTTTTTTTTTTTTTTTTTTTCCTTTTTTCTTTTTTCTTTTCTTTTTTTTAATTTAAAGGTAACATATGTGGTTATTTTCTATCAGACAGCCCAGATTGAGGGTCTAGACTGGTCTTGGGAGGGGACAGAGTACCCAGAACTTCTTTGAATTTCAAAATCACTTCTGAAGAAGGTCTCCACCCCAGTCTTTAATTGGCAATTAAGGATGACCAAGGAATTAAGCTGGAGTTGTCCCAAAGAGGAGAGGGGAGAAGGGAATAGTGACCCTAGGAGACAGCTGGAGTTCATAGGATTGGGAAAGTGGAGGGAGGCCCAGGCCCAGCTCAACTGGCAGCTCTCCTTCTGGGAACTCAGACACGAGTGGCTGGAATTCAGATTCCAGCTTCAGTCAGCCACACCTCCGACAGGCTTAGAGTCTGCAGAGAATTAAAGGCACTTCACTCCCTCACACTGGTAGTGGAACTGAGGGCTGTCAAGTGCCACCTGCTGGACAGGATAAGAAAGGCACCAACTCTAGAGGCCTCACAGGAGGGTCTCATTCTCAGGGAAACTTCATATCCTCTTCATGAGACCTGGGCCTCTCTAGACTGGGAAAACCTGACTGGGGTCAACCATAACTGAGGACACCCTCTCACAAAAAGGCTTCATAGAGACAGGGCAAGAAACAGAAAAACAAGAGGTGAAAAACTCTGATCAACTAAATAGAACCTAAGTTAGAGGCCTAGAATAAGCTGAACTGAACACCAAAGGTTAGAAAAGAAAGTCAACCAACAAGAAAACCCTAGGTAAAAGAGTGAAAATAAGCTCCAGAATAAATTAATCAAGAAAGTCAGATGCCTAGACAGCTCAAGATAACAAGCTAGGCTAGAAACCATGAAAATATGGACCAGCCAAAGGAACAATCTAATAGTTCAACTGAGATACAGGAGTTGAGACAACTAATGCTAAATTGATTCAATGGACTGAAGAAAGAACTAATTAAAGATGTTCAAACAAATCTCCTAAATCAATTAAAAAATGATGTCAATGAATTGAGGGAAGATATAGCAAAAGAGATGAAGGATATAAAGAAGACATTGGATGACCACAAAGAAGAAGTCATAAACTTGAGAAAACAAATGGCAGAACTTATGGGAATGAAGGGCATAATGGTAGACATGAAAAAGACAATGGAGGGACACAACAGTAGATTTGAACAGGCAGAAGAAAGGATCAGTGAATTGGAAGACCAGACATTTGAATTCATACACAGAAAAGAACAGATGGCGAAAAGAATGGAAAAATATGGTCAGAGTCTTAGGGAGCTGAGTGACAACAAGAAATGCACAAACATGTGTCATGGGTGTCTCAGAGGGAGAAGAGAGGGAAAAGGGGGCAGAAAGAATAACTGAAGAAATAATCACTGAAAATTTCCCAACTGTTATGAAAGACAGAAAATTGCAGATTCAAGAAGCACAGCAGACCCCAAACAGAATAGACCCCAACAGACCTACTCCAAGACACTTACTGATCAGATTGTCCAATGTCAAAGACAAAGAGAGAATTCTGAAAGCAGCAAGAGAAAAGCAATCCATCACATACAAGGGAAGTTCAATAAGACTACGTACAGATTTCTCCTCAGAAACCACGGAGGCAAGAAGACAGTGGCTTGGTATTTTTAAGATCTTGAAGGAGAAGAGTAGCCAACCAAGAATTCTAAATCCAGCAAAACTGTCCTTCAAAAATGAGGGAGAGACTAAATATTTTCAGACAGACACTGAGAGAGTTTGTGAATAAGAGACCAACACTACAAGAAATACTAAAGAGAGTGCTATAGGCTGATAGGAAAAGACAGGAGAAAGAGGTTTGGAGAAGAGTGTAGAAATGAAGATTATCAGGAAAGGTGAAAGGAGAGAGAGGAAAAATTAAGACATGACATATAAAATCCAAAAGACAAAATGGTAGAAGAAAGTACTGCCCTTACAATAATAACACTAAATGGTAATGGAATAAACTCTCCAATAAAAAGGCACAGACTGGCAGAATGGATTAAAAAACATGGCCCATCTATATGCTGTGTAAAGGAAACTCACTTTAGACACAAGGACAAAAATAGGCTGAAATTGAAAGGTTGGAAAAAGATATTTCATGCAAACAGCAACAAGAAAAATGTGGGAGTATCTATATTAATATCAGACAAATTAGAGTTCAAAAGGAAAACAATTAAAAGATACAAAAAAGGGCAATATATATTAATAAAAGGGTCAATTAATCAAGAAATCATAACAATCATAAATATTTATGAACCAAGCAAGATGCCCCCAAATTCATGAGGCAAACACTGAGAACACTGAAAAGAGAAGTAGATAACTCTACAATAATAGTTGGAGACTTCAGTATACTGCTCTCATCAATGGATAGAACATCTAAACAGGGGATCAATAAGGAAATGTAGATGTTGAATTGTATGATAAATGAACTAGACTTGACAGACATTTATAGAACACTATACCCCACAACAGCAGGATACACATTTTTCTCAAGTACTCATGGAACGTTCTCTAGGATAGACAACATGTTGGGTCACAAAGCAAGTCACCAAATTTAAAAATATTGATATTACAAAAAACAATTTCTCAGATCATAATGGAATGAAGTTGGAAATAAATAACAGGCAGAAGACTGTAAAATTCACAAATATATGGAGATTAAACAACACACTCTTCGAAAACCAGTTGGTAAAGGAATAAATTGCAAAAGAAATTAGTAAATACCTCGAGGCAAATGACAATGGAAACACAACATATCAAATCTTATGGGGTGCAGCAAAAGTGGTGCTGAGAGGGAAATTTATTGCCCTGAATGCCTATATTAAAAAAGAAAAGAGAGCAAAAATTGAGGAATTAATTGTCTACCTGGAGGAACTAGAGAAATAACAGCAAACTAACCCCAAAGCAAACAGATGGAAAGAAATAACAAAGATTAGAGCAGAAATAAATAAAACTGAGAACAAGAAAACAGAGACTCAACAAAACCAGAAGAAGTTGGTTCCTTGAAAAATCAACAAAATTAATGGACCCCTAGCTAGGCTAACAAAAGAGAGAGAGAAAGAAAGAGAGAGAGCAGATGCAAATACATGCAATAAGAAATGGGAAAGGAAGCATAACTACTGACCCTGGAGAAATAAAGGAAATAATGAGAAGATACTATGAGTAATTATATGCTAATAAACTAGACAACTTACAGGAAATGGACAACTTTCTAGAAAAGCAGAAAAAGCCAAAATTGATGCAAGAAGAAATGGACAACCTCAACAAACCAATCACAGGTAAAGAGATTGAGTCAGTCACCAAAAAGATCCCAAAAAAGAAAAGCCCAGGACCAGATGGCTTCACATGTGAATTCTACCAAGCATTCAAGAAAGAATTAACACCAGTCCTGCTCAAACTCTTCAAAAAAATTGAAGAGGAGGAAATCTACCCAACTAATTCTATGAAGCCAACATCACCCTAATACCAAAATCAGACATAGATACTACAAAAAACGAAAATTATAGACCAATTTCTATAATGAATACAGATGCAAAAATCCTCAAGAAAATACTCACAAATCAAATCCAGCAGCACATTAAAAGAATCATATACCACTTCTAAGTGGGGTTTATTCCAGGTATGCAAGGCTGGTTCAACACAAGAAAATCAATTAATGCAATACACCACATCAATAAAACAAAGCAGAAGAACCACACGATCCTCTCAATTGATACAGAAAAGGCCTTTGACAAAATTCAACATCATTTCTTGATGAAAACACTTCAAAGGCTAGGAATAGAAGGGAGTTTTCTCAATATGATAAAGGCAATGTATGAAAAACCCATGGCTAACATTGTAGTCAATGGGGAGAGACTGAAAGCTTTCCCTCTAAGATCAGGACCAAGACAGGGATGCCCACTATCACCACTGTTACAACATTGTGCTGGAAGTTCTAGCTAGAGCAGTTAGGCAAGAAAAAGAAATAAAAGGCATCCAAATTGGAGAGGAAGAAATAAAACTTTCACTCTTTGCAGATGACATGATTCTATATGTAGAAAATCCAGAAAAACCTATAGCAAAGCTATTAGAGCTAATCAATGAATACAGCAAAGTGGCAGGCTACAAGATCAACACGCAAAATCTGTAGTGTTCTTATACGCAAGTAATATGCAACAAGAGGAAGAAATTAAAAAAAAAACAATTTTCAATAGCAGCCAAAAGAATCAAGTATTTAGGAATAAACTTCACAAAAGCCACAAAAGACCTAAAAAAAAAAAAAAAAAAAAAAAAACTACAAGAAACTGCTAAAAGAAATAGAACAGGACCTAAAAAATGGAAGAACATACTGTGTTCATGCATTGGAAGACTAAATATAATTAAGATCAACTCCACCAAAACTGATTTATAGATTCATTGCAATACCAATTAAAATCCCAACAACTTACTTGCAGAAATAGATAAACCCACAACCAAATTTATCTGGAATGGCAGGGTGCCCCAAATAGCCAAAAACAGTGTGAGAAAGAGGAACAAAGTGGGAGGCCTCACACTACCTGACTTTGAAACATATTACAAAGCTACAATGCTCCAAACAGCATGGTACAGGCATAAGGCTAGATATACGGACCAATGGAATTGAATTGAGTGTTCACAAATAGACTCTCGCATCTACAAATAATTGATCTTTGATAAAGCAGTCAACCCAAGGCAACTGGGACAGAGTAGCATCTACAATAAATGTTGTTTGGAGAACTGGATATCCATTTCCAAAAGAATGAAAGAGGACTCCTGTCTCACACCTTATATAAAAATTAACTTGAAATGGATCAAAGACCTAAACATTAGCACTAAGACCATAAGACTCTTAGAAGAAAATGCAGGGCAATGTCTTAAAGATTTTGTGATAGGAGGTGGTTTCCTAAACCTCACATCCAAGGCACGAGGAACCAAAGAACAAATAGACAAATGGGATCTCCTCAAAATTAAACACTTTTGTACATCAAAGGACTTTGTCAGAAAAGTAAAAAGGCAACCTACAAAATGGGAGATGATATTTGGAAACCACACATCAGATAAGGGATTAATATCCCAAATATATAATGGGATCCTACAACTCAACAAAAGAAAGACAAATAATCCAATTTGAAAATGGGCAAAAGACACAGACAGACACTTTTCTGAAGAAGAAATACAAATGGCTCAAAAACGTATGAAAAAATGCTCAACTTCACTGGTTATTAGGGAAATGCAAATCAATAACACAATGAGATCTCATCTCACACCTACCAGAATGGCCATTATCCAAAAAAACAAAACAAAAAAAAAAAAAACAGAAAATTACAAATGCTGGGGAGGATGTGGAGAAAGAGGCACACGTATTCACTGTTGGTGGGAATGTAGAATGGTGCAACCACTCTGGAAGACAGTGTGGAGGTTCCTCAAGAAGCTGAGTATTGATTTGCCAAATGACCCAGCTATTCTATTGCTAGGTATATACTCAGAGAAGCTGAAAGTTAAGACACAAATGGACATTTGTAAACCAATGTTTTTTGCAGGATTATTCACGATTGCCAAGAGATGGAAACAGCTCAAATGTCATCAACAGACAAGTGGATAAACAAACTGTGGTATATACACATGATGAAATATTATGCAGCTGTAAGACAGAACAAAGACATGGAACATATAACATAGACGAACCTTGAGGACATTATGTTGAGTGAAGGTAGCCAGAAACAAAAGGACAAATAGGGTTAGGGTTAGGGTTAGGGTTACAGTCTCACTAATATGAACTAACATTAATGGGCAAACTTTGAGAGTTAAAAGCTGATAACACAGGCTACTAGGAGACAGAAAGAGGGTAGAGATCAGGCATTTGATGCTGAAGGACTACAGAATGTTCAGCAGGATTGATTGTATAGATCCATAAATAGCTTAATACTGGGTGATGTTAACACAATATTGTAAGTACAGTGAACAAAGACATTTGTGAGTAAAGCTGAAAGAGGTGGGATGGAAAATGTACGACACTAGATGTAAAGATAGATGATAAAGACTGGGACTGTATAACTTTGCAAAAACTGGAGTGGCCAAAGACTGTTACTAAAGGCACAGATATAAAAATGTTTTTAGATGTCGGAGAACAAATGAATGTCAACCATGCAGAGTGTTGAAAAAGGGATGGTATTTGAGAAAAAAACATAATCAAAGCAAACTGGAGTCTATGGTCAACAGTACCATTGTAATATGTTTCCATTAAATATAACAAAGGCAATATACTAAAGCTAAATGTGTATGAAAGAGGGATATGAGGGAGGGATATGGGATTCTTGGAAGTGGTGTTGTTTTCTGTCCTTAGTATTATAATGTATTTACGACATTTTATTTTTCTTTATATTATCTTTTTTATTATTTGCTAAAAATAAAAAACAAAAAACATTTTTTGTAGTAATCATTATGTTCAAGTGCTGATTATGGTGATAAATATACAAATTTATGATGATACCATGAACAACTGACTATACACTGTGGATAAATGTATGGTATGTAAATATATCTCTATAAAATTGTAGAAAAAAATATAAATGGGGTAAAATTGCTGGAGAAAACATGGAGAAAGGGATGTACCTATCAACTGTTGATGAGGAGGCAGAATGGTGTAGACTTTCTGGAGGTCAGTGTGGCAGTTTCACAAGAAGCTAACTATGTGAAGGCCATAAGTCCTGCAGTCTCATTATGGGGTATGTACTTGGAAGATCTGAGAGCAGAGACATGAATGAACATTTGCACACTGGTGTTTATGGAGGCAGTATTCACGATTTGCAGTGGGTGGAGGTGGCCTAAGGGTACACTGAATGAGGAACAGAATGGTAAACTGTGGTGTATGCATACAATGGAATATTGAGCAACTACAAGGAGTGAAGCTGTGAGACAGGCAATGAGGTGAATGGATCCTATAGACAGCATTTTGAGTGAACTATGCCAGAAACAAAGAAAAACACTATAAAGCTTCACCAATATGGACTAACTACAATGTGTAAACTCAGAATTGAATCTTAGAGCACAGCCTAACAATGGAATGATTATTGTAATGGTCCCGAGATTGTGAGCTCTTTCAGCAGTCAAATCTATTCCTGAATTGTAATGGCTGTCTCCAAACTCTGTGATGCTGATTCCTTTGTGTATAACCTGATTGGTCTCTGGAACATTGGGTATCTGTGTGATGCCTGAACTTAGAGATGGAACTCAGCAGATATGAAGTCAGTATTACTGCACACAGCAACTGCTAAAAAATAAAAAGCTGAAAAAGAGCCAAGACTTCGATTAGAGGTATGAATGAAGCAAATCTGGTTAAGACGAGGGCAAATTGGGCCAAAGGGTAAAGGTTGAAACTGACTGTGTGTTAAAACTTCAACTTCCATGTGAGACCTAGGGAAGAGATGTTCTTTTGTGCAAGATCTATATTTTCTAAACAGTATAACTTCTGCAGTCAGTTTGTTCAAACACCACGATTACATGTAACTTTGAATAGGAAGTGAGATATGGTAGGTTTGTATAGGTTAGAGTGAAATAGTGACACATCCCAAAGTAATCTGGGTGGAGAATAAAATATATATGCAGGGGCCCCTGAGGAACTGGGGGAAAATGCTGAAATGTTGTACTTCCTCAACTGGATTGTTGTTGATGTTCTCACAAACACTGAGGACTGGCGGTCTGATGTGCTGAGCCCTCTATCGTGGGACTTGCCTTTATGAAGCTTGTTACCGCAAAGGAGAGGTTAAACCTGCATATAATTGTGCCTAAGAGTCTCCTTGAGTGCCTCTTTGTTGCTCATACGTGGCCCTCTCTCTGTAGCTACGCCACCCTGGCAGGTGGACTCACTGTCCTCCCCGCTATGTGGGACCTGACTCCTAGGGGTGTAAATCTCCCTGGCAATACAGGATATGACTCCTGGGGATGAATATGGACCTGGCATCATGGGACTGAGACCATCCTCTTGACCAAAAGGGGTATGCAAAATGAAACGAAATAGTTTTAGTGACAGAGATTCCAAATGGAGTCAAGAGGTCACTCTTGTGGGCATTCTTATATACTACATAGGTAACCCTTTTTAGGTTTTAATGCACTGGGATAGCTAGAAGTAAATACCTGAAGCTATCAAACTGCAACCCACTAGCCTTGACTCTTGAAGATGATTGTATAACAATGTAGCTTACAAGGGGTGACAGTGTGACTGTGAAAATCTTGTGGATCGCACTCCCTTTATCCAGTGTTTGGATGGATGAGTAGAAAAATGGAATGATTTGGGTGTTCTTTTTTAGTATTATTTTTTATTCTTATTCTGATTCTTTCTGTTATAAGGAAAATGTTCAAAAGTAGTTTGGGGTAATGAATGCAAAACTGTATGATGGTACCATGAACAGTTGATTGTACACCATGGATGATTGTATGGTAGGTGACTATATTTCAATAAAACTGAATTTAATTAAAAAAAATTAAGCACTATATTGTACTTTTCAATCTCCAGAAGATCTACCTATTATTGTCTATACTGTTGCTTAAGAATTCAGATCAATGTGGTTGATGCATTCCTAATACTTTAATGAGAAAAAAAATATATTTGTTCATCAGAAAAAAAAATACTTTTTTTTTTTAATATTTGTTAATTTCTTTTAGGCATTAATAATTCATTTGCATTTTACTTGAAATTTTAATCAGGCCATTCACTTGTTTCCTGCTTGGTGGAATTTTCCCTTCAGAATTTGAGAAATTATTTTCTTAAATAAAACCAGTCAAACTGGTATAACTAACTTGCAAAATTCATTCTCACTTTTCTAGTAAAATTGAAGATACATACTCTTGGACCCAGCAATTCACTTCTAATTATATGCTCTATAATAAAACTAAGTAGATATACTAGGATATACCTATGAATGTCACAGCATCCTTGTTCATAATGGCCAAAACCTGCAAACAATCAAAATGTTCATCAGCAAAATAGAATGGAAAAGTAGATTAAGGTGTATTCATACAATGGATTACTAACCAGCAATTAAAATGAATGAACTACACTAAACCTATCAATGTGATAAATCTTAAATTTAAGTGAAAGAAGTCACACCAAGAAGTTTATACTGTATGATTCCATTTATGTAAATTTCAAAACCAGCAAAACTGAATTACATGCTTTAGTGATGCCTTTTCAGGTGGTAAAAGTATAAAGGAAAGCAAGCAAGGAAATTATTATAAATAGCAGGACAATGGTATCTTTGAGCAGGAAGACAAGGTGTTAAACTGGTAAGGGCTCTTACAAAGTTCTATTTTGTGACCTAGGTGGTGGTTACATGGATGCTTGCTTTATAATAATTCATTAAATTGTGTATATTTAATTTTTATACTTTTCATTATATTTGCGTATTTAACAATAAAAGAGAAAGGGAAACATAGTAAAAGTTCCATTCCTGTTTCCTTTAAAACCAGAGCACTACTGAAAGATGAACAAGTCTTACCACTTTCAATCAGCATGTTAGTCCATACTGCTCAGGAAGGAAATGATCTTTTTGAGAAAATGAAGAGAAAGTTGTTTTGGATAAAGAAGAGTCAACCTTCTTCATAGGCAGGATCAATAAAATACTCATTTTCCCTTTATACTGATAGGTTGAATTAAGCCAGTCATGTTTTTGGTTTTTTGGGGTTTTTTTTTTAACCTGTGAATAGTGGTCAACTTTAGAAACTAAGGTTGTAGAATAGAACCTTGTTTGTAGAAAAAGCTAACACAGCTCCTTTAGCCATATTAATGCCTATTATTCCTCTTGTTATTACCATTTTCTGAGGAAATCTGTAATTCCATTCGACATACGTAGGGAAATTTTTGAGGTCATTTCACCAGTCATTCAATATATAGGATAGGTTATAGATTGGCCATAACTATGTGTGAATGAAGTGGTTGAGAACCTCATAATGCCTTTCTGTAGTATTGAAGAATAAACAGGTCAATTCATTAAATAATTACTAATTGACCAGCTCTCTATTTTAGTGCACAATCCTTGGAGCTGGGAATATAAATATAAAGATGATATTCTTACATTGCTTAAATACTTGTTTCTTATAAATTAAACCTCTGAAATTTAATATTTTAAGTGTAGTTCATTAAAATGTTTCAATTTAATTAAAATAAGAATATTGTCTGTTTAGCTTTTATTTAAAATTTTTCATTAGAGAAAATGTAGGTTTAGAGAAAAACCATGAGGAAATACAGGGTTCCCATATACATCCTCCACAGTTTTCCCTATAAACACTTTTGTATTAGTGTGAAAATATAATTAAAATTGATGAAACAATATGAAAATACTTATGACATTAACTATAGTCCATCATTTACATTTGGGTTTACTGTTTTGAACAGTACTTTTTTTAAATTTTATTCTAGTAACATATATACAACCATAAATATCCCCCTTTTAACCATATTCAAACATATAATTCAGTGAATGTAATTTAATTACATTTGCAAAGTTGTGCTACAATCACCACCATCCATTACCAAAAATTTTCCATCACCCTATAAAACAGAAACTCTGTACCAATTAAGCAATAACTCCCCATTCTCTACCCTACCCCTAGTAACCTGTTTTCCAGTTTCTGACACTATGAATTGGCTTCTTATAATTATTTCATATAAGAATATACACTATTTGTTCTTTTGTGTCTGATTTATTTCACTCAATATGATGTCTTCTATGTTCATCCATGTTGTCACATGTACCAGAACTTCATTCCTTCCTACAGTCAAATAATAGTCCATCGTGTGCATATACAGTGTTTGTGTATCCAATCATTGGTTGATGGACGCTTGAGTTGCTTCCATCTTTTGGCAAACATGAATAATGCCATTAGGAACATTTGAGTCCATGCTTTCAATTCATTTGGGTATATATCTAGAAAGTGGGATTGCTGTGTCATGTGGTAATTCTCTACTTAACTTTCTGAGGAACTGCCAAATTGTTTTCTAGAGTGGGTGCATCATTTTATATCCCCACCAGTGATGAATGAATCTTCCCATTTATCCACATCCTTTCCAACACTAGTAATTTCATGTTGCTTTTTTTTTTTAAATAGAAGCTATTCTGTGGATGTGAAATGGTATCTCATTATGTTTTGATTTGCATCTATTTAATGTCCAATGATGTTGAGCTTCTTTTTTTTTTCTTTACAAATATATGTAAGTATTTGTTTAATTTTTTTAATTAGAGAAATTGTAGGTTTACAGGAAAATTGTGTAAAAACTGCAGCATTCCTCTATACCCTACTTCACTATAATTTAAACTTTGCATTGGTGTGGTACCTTTGTTACAATTGATGAAATAATATTATAATTGTACTATTAATTATAGTCTACAGTTTGAATTACAGTGTATTTTTTCCAATATACCACTGTATCAGTGTGTATATATTATTTCCCCCCCAAAAAAGCCATATTCTTTAATGCAATCTTGTGGGGGCAGATTGATTAATCTTTTTGATTAGGGTGTGACCTCTTGACTGAATGTTTCCATGGCGATTTGACCCTGCCCATTCAGAGTAGGTCCTGATTAACTTACAGGAGTCATTTAAAAGAGCTGACACAGGCCTAGACACTAGCTGATACTTAGAGATGCTTGGAGATGCAGACAGAAGGACATTTGGAGATGCTTAGCTAACAGATGCTAGCCCAGAGTTTGCCCTGGAGAAGCTAAGAGAGACAAGCCCAGAGACATTTTGGAGAATGTCATTTTGTAATGCAACCCATGAGCAAAGAACAACAGATGCCAGCCACATTCGTTCCTTAGCTGACAGAGGTGCTCCAGATGCCATTAACCGTTCTTCAGTGAAGGTATACTCTTGTTGACACCTTTATTCGGACACATTTGTGGCCTTAGAACTCTAAATTTGTAACCAAATAAACCCCGTTTATAAAAACTGATCCATTTCCAGTATTTTGTATAATGGCAGCTCTAGCAAACCGGAACAACCACCTTACTACTAACACCTTGCATTAGTGTAGCACATTTGTTATAATTCATGAAAGAACATTTTTATGATGGTACTATTAAGTATAGTTCATCATTTACAATAGAGTTCTCTGTGTTGTACAGTCCTATGTTTTATCTTTTAATTTCTATTCTAGTAACATTTATATGACCTACATTTTCTCTTCTAACCATATAAATGTAAATAATACAGTGCCATTAATTACACTTACAATGTTGTGCTACCATCACTACCATCCATTTCCAAAACTTTACAACCTACCCAAATTAGAAACTGTATAAATTAAGTGTTAACTCCCCATTCCCTACCCCCAATCCAATATAGGTCATATTCTGGATTCTAACTCTATGAGTTTGCCTATTCTTTTTTTTTCACTAAACTTTATCAAAAAAAAAAAAAAAAAAGAAATCCAAACAAAACAAAGCAAAAGAATAAGAAAAACAAATATCCTGAAATAACTTCATTGTTTCTAATATGCTCCTATCATACCACAAGAAAGTTAATGAACCATAGTCATTCCTGAGCATTCCCATATAATTAATATTACCCTCAGTATCTTATCTATTTTTATTAGATTATAATTCCCCCTTCACTAGCTACTGTCTATCTCTAGGTCCTCTATATTCTATAATATAAGACACTTGTATTACATTTTTCACAGATTTCACATTAGTGGTAAAACGCAATGTCTCTCCTTTTGTATATGACTTATTTCACTCAACACTGTGTCCTCAAGGTTCATCCACATCATCATATGCTTCACAATCTCATTCCCTCTCACTGCTGCATAGTGTTCCATCATATGTATATACCACATTTTGTTTATCCACTCTTCTGATGTAGGACATTTAGGTTGTTTCCATCTTTTGGCAATTGTGAACAAAGCCATTGTGAACATCAGTGTGCAAATATCTGTTCATGTCACTGCTTTCATGTCCTCTGGGTAAATACCAAGAAGTGAAATTGCTGGATTGTAGGGTAACTCAATATCAAGTTTTCTGAGGAACTGCCAAACTGTCCTCCAAAGTGGCTGAACCATTATACAGTCCCACCAGCAATGAAAAAGAGTTCCAATTTCTCCACATCCCCTCCAGCATTTGTAGTTTCCTGTTTGTTTAATGGCAGCCATTCTTATTGGTGTGAGATGATACCTCATTGTGCTCTTGATTTGCATCTCCCTAATAGTTAGTTAAGATGAACATGTTTTCATGTGTTTTTTACCCATTTTTATACCCTTTTCAGAGAAATGTCTTTTCATAACTTTTCCCATTTTATAATTGGACTATTTGAATTATTGTCATTGAGTTGTAAGATTTCTTTTTATGTACAAGATATCAGTCTCTTATCAGATAGATGGTTTCCAAATATTTTCTCCCATAAAGTTGGCTGTCTCTTTACCTATTTGACAAATTCCTTTGAGGTACAGAAGCTTTTAATTCTGAGGAGATCCCATTTATCTATTTTTTTTTCTTTCATTGCTTGTGTTTTACGTGTAAGGCCGAAGAAGCAATCTCCCAATATTAGGTCTTGAAGATGTTTCCCTACATTTTCTTCTAGGAGTTTTATGATGCAGTCTCTTATATTGAGATCTTTTATCCATACTGAATTAATTTTTTGTATAGGTATAAGGTAGGGGTCCTCCTTCATTCTTTTAGATATAGATATCCAATTCTCCCAGATCCATTTGTTGAAGAGGCTGTTAGAGTTTGCCTGTTGTAATTATATCATATCAATGAGATCATACAATATTTTTCCTTTTGCATCTGATTTATTTCACTCAATATAATGTCTTCAAGGTTATTCCATGTTGTTGCATGAACCAGAATTTCATTCCTATTTAAAGCTGAATAATATTCCATTGTATATATATACCACATTCATTTTTATCCATTCATCAGTTGATGGATACTTGGGTTGCTTCCATCTCTTGGCAATTTTGAATGTTGTCACTATGAACATCAGTGTGCAAATATCTGTTTGAATTTCTGCTTTCAATTCTTTGGGGTATATACTTAGCAGAGGAATTTCAGTTTGATCAGTATTTGATGGGAAATGTTTTTCTTCAAGTTTATCTTGTTTGGTATGCTCTGGGCTTCCTGGATGTGCATATTCATGTGTTCAGCTATGTTTGGGAAGCTCTCTGTCATTATTTCTTCGAATATTCCTTCTCCTCCCTTTTCTCTTTCATCTCCTTCTGGGACTCCCTTGCATTTATGGATGAATTTATCCTGTTTGGGGTTTGTTAGCAACCCTGAATGTGCATTTCATGTCTTTCCTTAAATTTGGCAAGTTGTCTGCCATTATTTCTTTGAATATACCTTCTTTCTTTTTCTCTGTTTTTCCCCCTTCTGGGACTCTCACAATGCAATATAAAGTATGCTTGATGCTGTCCCACTAGTGTCTTAGGCTTTGTGCACTTTTTTTCATTCTTACTTCTTTCTACTCCACATCCTCAATTATTCCATTTGCCTTGTCTTTGACTTCACTGATTCTTTCTTCTGCCAGGTCTAAACTTATGTCACAACCCTCTAGGGATTTTATCATTTCAGTTACCTGGTCTTCAAATCCAGTATTTCTGTTTGGTTACTTTTAAAATTTCTACACCTTCATTGAGATTCTGATATTGTTTATTGTTTTCCAGATATCTTTTAGTCCTTTCTCTGTTTTCTTTTATCTCCATGAGCATACTGAGGTTCATTTATTTTTAAAGTCTATGTCTGGTATGTTCATAGTTTTGTCTTTTTTGTTAATTGTTTCTGGATTTTTATATTGTTCCTTTGGATGGGCAATTATTGCCATTTTCCTTGTTTGTCTTGTAATGTTTTGTTGCACAGTGTCCATTTTAATATATTAAAGTGTTGACTCTGGAATTTAGTCCCTGAGCTATCTGAGATTTCCTTGATTGCCAGGAGCTAACCATAAAAAACACCCAAAAAGAAAACACCTTTCACAGTCTGCAAGTTGGCTCTGCACTGGCTTGCTTTCCTTCAGAATTTAGCCCTCCTATCAAGAAGATCAGCCTGAGGCAAATGTAAAATGCAGGGTCTTCTCTATCTTTTCTGAATCTGTATCTTGTCTTGGGCTTCTGTTTGCTCATTGCCTTAGTAATTTCCTTATTTGGAGGAATTTGAGGGGATTTCTACTCCCTATAAAATATACTTTCTCTCCCACCCAGATGCTCTATTATATGACTTAAAGCTGGTAATCCATTGCCATAGGCTTTTTTAAATTAATTGTTTCTTACACTGCTATAGCTGTCTGCAAGTTGCTTTTCTCTGCAGGATGAGTCTGTGTGGGTGAGCTAGAAAGGAGTTTCCTGGTTTTGCCTTTCAGGCTGCCACCAGATAAATTGGTACCAACATATACAAGCACCACAGCATGAGCATAGATGTTACTCTACTCCCTCCAAAACTTGAGTAGGGACCCACAATAAGACCACAGGCTGGCTCAACACTTCACTGGAGAGGGGAGCAGGAGAGTCCAGCAAAGGTACCATGGACTTCAACTACCATTTTTTAATCTGCATTTTCTTGGTTTGGCGCTCACCCAGTTACTGCAATCCTTTAACTGTTCTCCAGAGTTTTGAGGAAGATGGCTTTGCCAGGTTTTGCTAGTTATTCAAGATTCTGTGGGAGGATGGCATCCTGGAGAGTCTGTTTCCTAGATTCATCTGGATTATTAGTTTCTTACTTAGTTGTAAATATGTTAAATACTTGGGTCCCTTAATTTACAATAGTTTGGACTAGAATGATGTTGTTAGAAAAAGAAAAAATTTCATGGATTTGAGAAATTTTTGGAAGTTGGCTGGAGGAAAGAAGAAAGGAGATGACTCATTCAGTTTTGGACATTTGTTTTTTCAGAGGGCTGTGGGACATCAGAGCAGAGAGGTTGAGCAGTTAGTTAAATATACGGGACTGATCAAACTCAACAGGAAGTCATTTGTTGAAGGTATAGTCTTTGCATCAGATTCTTCCATATGTAAGTGGTAATTGAAGATACAAGCAAATTAACGGAAATTTAATCTATAAATTATATTTCTCAGGAAGAATATGTAGAATAACAAGAGCCAGGTGTGTCAGAGACAACTATGAAGACATTAATATTTAGGGAAATGACAATGGAAGAGTAGTCTATAAAGAAAATGAGTAGTGTTATTAAGCCAAGGAAACTGTGCTCAAGGAGGAGTTATTAGTCAGCAATATCAAGTCCTTTAAGTAAAATAGTATAAAATTTCCATCAGGTGTTTATAATAAAGGTATTCATTGATGATCCTTACAAGAAAAGTTTCAGGAAAATCTTTGGCAAGAGAGGGGTGGTTTCCATATTGCAGTGAGTTGAAGAATACATAGAAAGTGAGGGAAGGGTAAAACAGTGACTCTAGGCCATTTGTTGAAGAAGCTTGCCTACGAAAGGGAGAGATAAGGCAGTAGCTAAAAAGAGATTTAAGATGAGGATGTTGGTTTGTTTTTGTAAATTGGAGGGGTTTAGTTATACTTAGTCCATATATATATTAAATATTATATATATTATATATGAAAAGGTATATAATATATATATAATATTATATATATTAGATAGAACCAGTATAAATAGAAGAAACTGTAAAAGGGATGACTGGACTGATAAGAGACCATGGTCCTTGAAAACCCATGTTGGGGGAGGGGAAGGGAGAGATCCTGAGCACAGATGAAAGGATTGGCCTCATGCAAGAGAAAGTAGGAAACAGTGGGAGCTGATGGCCATATGCTTGTCATTCCTGGATAATTGCTTCCATTTTCTCTATGAAGAAATGATTAGCAAAGAGTAGAAAGAATGTGGCTAACGTAGAGAAGAATGGGAAAATAGAACTTTCTGGTGAAGAATGTGAAAAAGAGCCAGGGATTAGGAAGAACTGATCCAATTCTAAGATTGTTTTCCAGGAAAGTGTGACATGGAAAAAAAAAGTTAGGCAATGAATTTGAGCCACAAGCAGAGGTTAAGAGGATAGACCAGGGAATCTAGATCAAGCAGGAATTAAATAGTTTAGGATTGATAGAGACAAAGAAATGGGACGATAAGGAGATTAAAGATTTAATCAGTTTGGAGAATAGAGGTGACTGAATCAGAGCCCTGGCAGGCTAAGAAACTGTTGGCAGAGGATGGAATTAAAGATTTTAGAGATGGATTGGTTCTAGGTGATGACAAGTTTCAAGATTAGACATGGCAACTGATGATCAAAACAGAAAATAAGCAAATCTGCCCTACTGATCTGCACATCCTTCAGTCTACCATATTGGTTTTACAAGTCTTGCCTTCATGTGTTTTCTGGTCCTATTTACCTATGGTATGCAAATATTTCTTTACCTGTCTGTTCAAAATCTACCCAAACCTCATGATTCACATTAAAACCAACCTCATTCAACTCTTTTTCTGATTACCTCGTCCTCCTGGGATTACTTCCTCTGAATGCATAGTGTAGTGTTTTCTCTCACTGGCTTACATAAGATATGCACACATATGATTCAGTACGTACTACACTACATTCACAATAAATTTTTTATATTCTATTTCTTACAACCTGTACACTTTTTGAACGAGGTTCTTCCTTTTATTCAGCCCAATGCCAAGCACCATGCCTGGTACAGTACAGATGTTCAGTATATTTATGGCAGTGAAATTTAAGTAAAGCCTTGTTAATCACTTAGTGGCTGTGATATCCCACAGCACAGAAGAGTTATATCCACTCTTCCAAACTCTCTAGGAAGGGGGTGATAACATCTCACATACAGAGTTGTTGTGGGATTAAATAAGATACCTAACAGAAAGGAAACCTGCCACAAAGTGTCTGGCAGATAGAAGGCAATAGTGAATGCCTTCCAACTTAATTTTAGTCTACTTTGTGCCATCTTTGTATTTTAGTCAATATAGTATACGTATTGCTATTTGACATTTTTATAAGAATGCCTTACTCTCATCAACTAGCTTTTAAAATTTCTTGATGATGTGGATCATATATTATATTGACTTGTATATTTTACATTACCTAGAATGTATTATGAATATAAGTAGATATTTACTACTAATGAACATTAAACATTAATGAAGAAATGAACTACTGTCATGGATTCTGTTCACTCTCTTCACTACAAGATATTCATGTGTCTCACTCTAAGGTATATATATGTATCTGCATTTAGTGACATAATGCAACCATAACCAACCACCTATCCCATAAGCAATGACTTCAAGCTAAACTGCATATAGTCTGTACCATTTAGGGTGCAGGGAAATTCTGACTGGACAACACACCACACAAACAGACAAGAGCAACTAAATGAATTGAATGGCATCACATATGTAGATGCAGATAACACCTGAGTCATTAAATCCCTTTTCTCCCTGTTCTAAAGAGCATTCCAGCGTCATGCAGACGTAGCATTCAGCTGCACAGTGTGTTGAAAATTCGAATGGACAAAAGCTTTGATACAGATGACCTACATCAAATAGTGTTGTTTTCTCATATAAATGTATATAATTCTCATTAAAAATTGTATTCCCAACTTAACTGATTTCTTACTGAAGATAACAAAGCCTCTTTTATAATCATCTAGTAGAAAGTTTGGTAAACCTCTTATTTTCCAAAAAAGGAAACTGAAGCAGAAAGGAATATCACATAATAACTTAAAAGTGAATATACAGAAATACACCTGTTACTCTCTCAGCCAGAGAAAAAAGCCAGTGCAACCCTCCCATAAAGTCCATTCCTTTATTCTGGCAATTTAATATGGCACTTATCAGGAAGTTTTGAATAATATGCATGTCACAACCTCAGAATGGAGAGCTGATTTGACTTGTCTATTTGTTTGTACATATTTTGAATTTTTTTAAATGACACAATACAACTTGAAAAGGAAACATTTGATTGCAGGAGTTCATATGTACTCTTTAGATGTTTTCAAAAACCTTCTTCATCTATATTTTCAGCAATTTTTCTTGGATGTATAACAGATACTGAAATCAGTTTGCCTCTCCACTTACCCTTTCATAATGTTCGTGACACCATCCTGTGTAATTTGACACCTTGGAACTTTAAACAGACTCAGAATCTTTTGGCCCTTCTAGCCATCATCAATTCACATAGTGTGCAGTAAATCCAGCTCAAAATAAACAACACAGATGGAATCGAAGCTTATAGTACAATGTCAGCAGTATCCACAGATTGACAGAGTTAGTTAGGCTGCCAGATGCACAGAATGTTGTTCTATCTACTTGTTCTTTATAACTGGACTTGATGGAGTACATCAGTGTCAAACTCCTTGCTGGTTTCCGCACGCACACGCACAGAAACGCACCCGCATAAACACGCACATTCCTGCACTCTATATCAACGGCACCATCTGCTCTCAGCTTTACATGTGGTAGCTAACTAACTATCCTACTGTGCCTGGGTCTCACCGACTGCTTTCCCTGGAAACAAATGACAACAGTTTTTATCTTGTGCCCTCCTTGGCATTATAAAATAAGGCTCTTATCATTTCCATACGCATGTATTTTACATGCATTTTAAAAAATATTCTGTTCTCCATTTTATTTACTGATTCCCTAGAGAATGGCACTATAGCTTTTTATATCTCCCTCAAATTGAGATTTTCCTAAGGAACTTTACATACCAAGACTGTTTCTTCTAACTTGGATTTACATAAAAGCAATATATTAAAAATATAATATTCCTCACTCCGCACTATTTTTTTAGGGTGCTACATATAAATTGCACAATGGGAATGTAAGAAAATTCAGGGGTTCAACAACAAAGGCAAGACATTCATTCCCTTCTGCTTTCAGTTTTTTGTAATCTCATGTGATAATAATGACCATACTGGGGGTGTTAAGGTAAGGGCTGTATGAGCATGAAATGTCATTTTCGTACACAAGCACCTGGGCTGCAGTAGGAAGATCATGTGTTATTCTGTTCCCAAGCAGAATTTTGCCTTGACCTCTTTGCCATCTCTAGTGAACTCTAGATGTGTTGTGGGATATATAAAGGGGTAATCACTTTAACAGACAAAATTCAATTGTAATGTCTTTTCAAAAAAATACATCTGTATTACCTGGGAGGATGAAATGTCATTAGAATGATGTACAAATTGAAATGATAGAAAGGTGACCCGGGTTTCGGCCACACCAAGCATCTTTTTCTGACCCATTTCCATATTTGGCACCAGTCTTTACGACAATCTCTCCAAAAGATCTACAGAAATTACACTTACCTTCTGGTAACTAGGTAACATAATCTCCTGTAGGCTAGCTAATTGCCACCCACAATAACCTCACATACAGTAACTGTTAAATTTTTCATTTCTTTCAAATTATTATGGATCAGTAGAGAGGGTATTGATTTGATTCATTAACAGATTCTCAGACTGTTCCCAGTTTAATGATTACATGTATCTCAATTACATCCTTAACAGGTTATTCTGTATGATTTGCTTCGACTGCTTTGTATATTGTGTACCTTCCTCAGAAGAAAGGCTTCTCAGCACTTCATGATTTAACAAATCTATCTCCTCCCCATTCCCACAGTGATCAAACTTTTGTAGAACTTGTCAAGATAGGGGGAAAAAAGGACCTAAAAAGCTTTTTTCAAGATTCTCCCAGAGCCATAGCAGAATATTTTATTTTAGTCAGGTAGATCTTCTGAAATTCATTCATGTTTAAAATATTTCTAAGTATGAAAGAGGGATTTTATTCTCATCTTTGGTATTTTACACCACCTTTTTATGTAGGAGGCACATTTTTTTTTAACTCTGGTCTTTTGAGTATACACATATTGCACATTTATTTGCAGAAGCAAACTATATTTTTTAAATCACCTGTAATCCTACCAACAGAAGCCAGATACATTTTAAATGCTCTGAAGAACAAAAAATATTAAATAATTCAGAATATAATATTCATGTGGCACTGTTTAGGATAACAATAAGTCACTCTCAAATGATTCACGGGTACACTTTCCATATTGGCAAAGGATAGTGAGGCCAGAGGATAAGGAGATTTATTTCAGGAACCTCCAGTGTAGGGACCCTGTCTCTCCAATGGTGGGTAAGGCAATTATTTATTCCATTTCTTTTATTTCCTTCTTTCCCCTTACCACTATCTCCAAACCTACTTGCCTCTATATATTTAAGCCAAGGAATCTTCTGTTGAATAGGAGCAGTCTGATCTTTCTTTCTTTCGATCAGAAAGCTCTACTTCTTGCATGTAGTACTATAGAGTTCATAGCAGGAATTACATTTTAAAGAATGTCATTGCTTTTACTATTCACATGTATTCTCAACAAGCAAAGCACCAGACTCCCCTCTTTTCTGGAACCCCCCAAGAACCTGACAGATTTTGGGGACTCAGAAGCCAAATGGGAATCATCAGGAGGAAAGACTTCGGTTATACAATCCATTAAGTAAAACAATAGAGCCTGCAGCTGAGCTATTAAAAAGAGTAGAGCAATTTTTATTTCAATGGCTACATTTTATTTCCTCTTCTGAGTGACTGTTAACAAAGGGCCGCTGAAAGGACTGGATAAAAAGCAGGCGTCAGATGCAGGATCCATGAGTTAAACAACATTATTAGATACAATTTCATAAAATCTAGTTGCTTTTTTGCTACTAGAAATCATGTCCTTTTGTCAACTTGTGGTCACATCAGCACTTCTGCTGATATAATTTGCTCCAGCTGCAAAGCATAGCTGGCCTGCAAATCAAGAACCAGAATGAGGACAGGCAGGAATAACTCAATGGCTTGGATAATGTGCAAATCACTACACTTCTCGCTATTAGTCTACTTTTTTTTTCAGAATATTTGGAAGAGGAAAGATTTATCTTTAGCAAAACAGCCAATCAGCCACCCTCTTAAGAATTGGTTTGTCTGGTTATCTTCTCCTGAAGCCTAGCCCTCTATGCAGTGAAGCTTTGTAATCATGATATTATGTATTAAAAAAAAGAAAGAAAACAAAAAACTTCTTTTGCTCACCATAAAGTGGCAGTCTGAACACCTAATATCAAATAGCTTCTGGTTTTGTTCACCACTACTCCCCCTCCAAAAATATTCCTTCACTTTTAAAATATTGCTGAGCACTTCTGTTTATCAATTTTGCATTTCAAGTGCTTTTATCTGGCATCTAATATATGGTTTCACAAATACACATTTTTTAATGTCAACAAACTGCTATGAATGCCTCAATTCCAGATGTAAAAAGATCCAGTAAAAGATGAAATATAATGCTACTTATGGATTTAGGTATGAATTAAAATGGTAAGGGCTTAAATAGTCATTCAGTGTTGAACTTCAGACAGTTCTATTTTCTTGATTGGAAACTCTATTGATTTACATTGAAACGAATTAGAATTAGATCCCAACCATTTAAAATTCAGCTATAATTGAATACTCAACAATAACTCTGTGCATGAAGGAAAGACCGTTTCTAAATAAAAATCAAAGCCCAAGTACTCTTGCATTTCTGAGGAAATCATTATATATGGTGAGCAAGTAAGAGAGAACAAACAATAGCATATTCAGCAGGAACAACTGAATCAATGTCTCTAATAACAAAAACAGATTACCAAGTGTGCAAGGTGGGGCTAGCCTATTGCTCACCAGTGCAAACAAGCTGATCCTCCCTTTCCCTGGCAAGGCAACCTTGAGGAGCCAGATGCAATCATAACTGCAAATTCATTATGTAACCTGTCACCTTTAGAAATCATCTCTGTAGCAAAAACCCAAATCCAAAAATATGGTTGGAATACTTTCCTGTTTTTTTTGTAAACTGACCTGAAAAATTTTGTGACTACTGTGAATTAAGGCTAATTATGAAATTGACTAGCATTCTATGCAATGTTTGATTAATATCAAACAACTCTCCTTGTTCAATTAAATGAGAAATAGAATGAATGAATTGTAAGATGTTTTTACACCACTGGGAAAAGAAAAACACACTGTTAACAGAAGAAAAACATTTCATGTGATGAATTTTAATATCACTAGTCACATTCTTAAAACCCTGCCCCTAGCAGTGTACTGATGGAGCTAGATCTGAAAGATAGGTCAAAGGCAGAAAGCTTGAAATCTGTGAAGTGGCTCTTGCATGGGAACCAGTTATTTTATGGTTCTATATTTGTTCATAGCCCAGAACAATTCTTTCCTTTATAATCTTTAAACCATAAACTGGTTTTAGCAGTCTGCAAAGTGTGTGGGGCACTTATAAAATGATAGTACAACAGACATGTTTAAGGACACCAAATTGCTACTTCACTGCCAGATCTTAAATGATCATCTGGTATCTTGAATTTGTGTCTAGACAGGAAATAGAAACAAACAAACAAAAAAAAATCATAAAAAAAGAATTTCTAGATTTTTCTTTCATTTTCCAAAAAGGAAAGTATATTTACTCTGTTCATGTTGAAGTCAGAAAGAAGTTGTTCCTTCTACAACTTCTCTCTCTTATTACTTATACATTGCATATGTTGTGGGAGTCACAAATCAAGCAAACGAATATACATGGCATTGAAAGTTCAGTGTGTCAATCTAATAGTTTGCCTAACAATAAGGTTTCAGGAGTATTGCACCTGGAAGTTACATCATCCCACAAATATATAAAGAATCATTTTGAACATTGCATATACCATTATTCAGGTCTGTTTCATGAGGTGTTAACCAAGCAGAGGGAAGAAAAAGTATTTCCATACCACATTCAAAGAATCATAGTTAAAATATTAAGATCCAACACCTTACCAGCTTGCATGTTATTTTGACACTTGCCTTTGCTAACAGTAGGCCTCCCTTATAATAAAAGATAAAGCTTTCAACAACAAAAAATCTCTGCATAAATTTTAATTTTATTGAATTTTCTTCCTATTTCCTATTTGATATATTAGATATGTCTGTGGAATGCAAAATGATGGTGGGACAGGGAAGGCTACATTTGGACATTTTGAATATGTTGAGGGTACAGCAACCATTAACCTTAATGTAAAACAACATTTTTGAAGCAACTTTAATTAAAGAGGTAAATCTAAAAGGACTGGAACCCTATCCCTACTCCCAAAAAGATAGAAGGAAAAAAGGAAGAAAAGAAAGAAAAACAAAGAAAGAACAACAAAAAACCTTGAACAATTTCTGTTACTTTTATCTAATATTTGTCTACATTAAACAGATTCATGAGTCACTGTCTTTTTATTTTGTTTTATAAGTTTTTTTGTTTGTTTTTTGCTTAAAACACTACTGGCCACACAGCAACAGTAAAGGTATAGCTCTATGACAAAAATATTTAAAGCAAAAAATGAAACTTTTAACAGAGACATGCATATCATTGTTGAGGTCTCCTGATGTTTCACAAAACATTGCCAAAGATTTAGTGAGAGTTCGGGAGCCGGTTGTTTCCAGGCCCAATGCAACCCTCCTGTGAATGCAGGGACACGTGGATTGGGTTTACTTTGCCCGCTGGTAAATGAAACAAGTGATTGTGATTGTCAGCATATCTGTCTCACATCCGTGTTTCTTAGAAAAAGGTATATTTGTAAAGCTATAGGAAATTCACCATGCTAAAGAAATATGAGGATGATACTGTCTTGTCTTTTCCCCAGCTTTATAAACTGCTCGTTGACCATGAATCTATCAATTCTGTTTGATGTTTGTACTTTTTTCTATTGTCAGTGATGTTTGTTTTCCAGTTTGGATGCAGGCCTCATCACATGGAGAATAATTGAATTAATACTCAATTTATGTGGGTTATAGCATGTGCTCTATGAAGCGAGTGTTTATGAAAAACTCTTGTTTCCCTGCTGGATTGTGAAGCTGAATAAATTGCAGACTGTGTACTGCTTATTAATATACGTCCTGGTGAAGAGACAGTCCCTTGCACCTAGCTGAATGAGTTAACATTTGGGAGTTAAAATGGAATACAATTGAATTATAATGGTAGTTAAGCAGCAATTATTTGAAAACTATCTAAAACCATCATAGCTGATACATAGACAATTTCTAGCATCAAATGTTATTTGTTTATGAATAATAATCTGGATGGGTTTTTAAAAATATTTAACATAAGTACATTGCTCATGTCTTTATGGTACAATATTCTAATTTTGTTTCCACTTTGGGTTTTCAAATAACTGTGTAGCTTCAGCCTCATTGATCCTATTGATTGGGTAACAATAATCATCATGAGTTGGGTGTAGACCCTGTCCTAGGTACTATATTAGTTGTTTTAATACATATTTTTTATAACCCCCATTCTAACCCCTTGAAATTGACATCATTTTTGCTGGTTATTCAATGAGGAAACTAAATACAGAGAGATTTTTAATGACTGCTCAATTTGTGGTAGTCTGAAAAATTATACCTCCAAAAGATATCCTCATCCTAGCCCATGGAATCTGTGAATTTTACCTTATATGCCCAAAAAGAGTTTTTGCAAATATGATTAAGTTAAGGATCTTCAGTTACATAGATTATCCTGGATTATCTGGTGGGCCCTAAAAGCAATCACATGTATCCTTACAAGGGAGGAAGAGGGAGATTTTACACACACACATATGACAAAGACACACAGAGACACACACTCATGCACTAACATACAGAGGAGAAGGTGATGTGAAAACAGAGGTACAGATTGGAGTGTTGTGGCCACAAACCAAGATATGCTGGCAGTCACAAAAAGCTAAAAGAGGCAAGGAACAAATTTTCCCCTAGAGCCTACAGAGGGAGCTTGGTCCCACCAACACATTGATTTCAGCCTAGAGATACTGATTTCAGACTTTTGGATTCTAGATCTGTGAGGAAATAAATTTCTGTTGTTCTAAGCTAGAAAGTGTGTGGTAGTTTGTTACAGCAGCCTTAGGAAACTAATACACAGTTATAGTACTTTGGCAGTGATAATGTTAGAATTTGAACACAAGTGTATTAATATGTTATTGTTGTTTAACAAATTATTGTAAATTTAGCAGCTTAAAATGATACCCATTTATTATCTCACAGTCTGTAGGACAGATTTTGTGGTGGGCTCAACTGGGGTTTTTGCTTAGGGTCTCACCAGGCTGAAATCAAGGTACCTGCCAGGATAAGCTCTTATCTGGAGACTCTGGGGAAGACCCATCTGGATAAGTTAGACTCACCGGGATGAGCTCCTCATGATAAAGCCAATGTATTTGTAATCTCAATTACATCTACAAAATCCTTATTTCTAAGTGACAACAAAACCAGGGATGTAATGCCAGGAGGTGAAGGTCATGAATGGCGTCTTAGAACTCTGCTAACCACACCAGGCCTCATGCTCCCAAAGCCCATGCTCTTTTAGCTTCCATCCACATTGCCTTCCAAAGCACTTTTTCCCCTGGAGTTATTTAGAAAACACACACAATAGTGCAGTAATGAATGTGATACTTGTGTGAGAGGTTTGTCCTTGTAGCCCAAAATCTTTTGCACCTGTTCTAGCTACATTAACTGGAACAACTTATATAGTACTGGTTCAGGTCTTAGAATCTGTGAAATATTCCACACCTCACTACCTTAAAAAAGCAAGAGGATGAATATCAGGGGATCAGCAAGGAGGAAAGTCATAGGAGTGGAGCATACGTTTTCAGAAGACAACTGAGCATTTTCCCAGTGGTGTATGCTCCCACCTTCTCTGATTTACTTCTAACTGTTCCAGAAGGTTTCCCTGGGGTTATGGAGGCCATGTTCCTCTTGTGGAGAGCTAACTGGAAATGCCCACGAGTTTATGTCCTGCTGGAGTGACCCACAGCCAATGACTGACTGGGAAAGAGATAATAAGCCCTGTTCCTTTGCCTCAAGACAAGACAAACTGACTTGTAATTTACGCTCCAGAGCTTTTTCTGGGATCTGTCTGAGGCCATCTCCACCTAAAATGCCCTTTTTCTTGGTTCTTCTCTTCCTCCATTCTGCATTCTATTATCAGTTCCTCCTCAGAGCACTGTCTTAATAAGTCATCTGTACTCAAATCCTTGGTTCAGGGTTTCCTTTCTGGGATGACATGGAATACATTATGGTGTTCTGGAGTCAGAAGCATTAGGGACTGAACACTCTAAAAATCTCTACCTGTCAGGGATGGAAATTTTATGAGGTTGTTTTTGCAGGTAGTGAACACAGCCTGGTCATACCTGGCAGCCACGTTCTCTGCTGTCAACTAGATGCCTCTCCTGAAAGTGAGACTGTGTCCTCAACATGTGGACTATTTCCTCTTTCTTAGCAAGTGCTATTGAAGGTTTACGCTTAACTATTAGACTCAATGACTTTTCTAGCACCTCTGGAGAAAAAAACAATTTTGTCCTTGATTGCCCACTTTTTGAAACTTACTACCTAAAACTGTGCATACAGTTATCTCTCTTTTGGCTCAAAGTTGCTATTTCCCAATGTGTGTGTGTGTGTGTGTGTGTGTGTGTGTGTGTGTGTGTGTATGTCAAATGATTAATTTTTAAGTGCTTGTAAAAATTACAATGGTGAGTATATGAATTCAAAGCTGAGCAAGTTTGAAAAGAATGTTTTAAATGTTATCCTAGTTATTTCAAATCTGTAGTTGATTTCATGAGTATGAGTACAATGTCCAAAACGTTGATCCATGGATGGATCCACAAAGCACTCTTACCTGCATGTTCAAGTGCATGTGAATGATACCACAAGCAGAATCAGAATTCAGGATGAGAGCTAGTGTAAAGGAGGAGAGCAGGAGGCCAAAAATCATGCTAGGATTGCTCACTAGAGACTACTGAGATGCAGTGTGGTTGCCTGAAGATGGGAGCGGGACTCAGCAGCTATATATGGTGAGGTTTCCAAAATTTCCATGTTTGCACTCTAACTAAAAAAGAAAGAAAGAAAAGAAAACTTTCACAGAGAAAAAAGGACTTTGCAGATACAATCAATTTACTAATCAGTTGACCTTAAAATGGGGAGATTATCCTAGTGAAACTAAACTAATCACATGAGCCTTTTAAAAAATCGATATATCTGAAGCCAGCATGATAGGGATCCATCTTTGGGTGGTAATTCTTGAGCACAAGGATGCTCCATAGGCTGATCTAGAAGTTTTGAGGCCTTTCCTTATGATCGGCTTTGTTCCGGGGAATAATTTTGTTACCTGAAGACAATGTTCTTAGTCATTGTCTTGCCCAGAGTAGATTATCATTTTTTGCTGGATGAATAAAGGAAAGAATGAGTTCCCTCATGCAACTACATTTCTAAGAATTACTTCAATGAAACTTCATTCTTGTGAACAGTGCTGAGAGAAGCAGAGTAGGCACAAAAAAGTAGAGAAAGGACATTGAGAATTCAAACTGGATAGGCCAAAAGAAAGGCTAACTCTGTCTAGTAAGTATCTGAAAAGACCACCCTCTAGGGTCAATTTATGAACATTCCAGCATAGAATTCACTGCCAGGGTGCCACAACAAAACTTCTAATGGACACTCTGCCCAGGAGGGAAGTATGAGAGTACTGGCACCATTTTGTTTTCTAGAAACCTAAGGGACACCCTGAAATGTGCGACTCTACAGCTCAGTAAGTACCAACTTTTGACATTAGACGCTCCAATAAAACACATGGATCTGCAAAACATTATAAAGGGAAAAGCCTATTTTTTTTAATAAAACAATGAGGTGAATCAGCAAAATTCCTAGAACATGTTATTTACTAAATAGTGTTGCATAAACTTCTAGCTAAACCTACTGATCATTATGATTCACATTTTCTGCATATGTCATCATTTATATTCTAGCCTGTCCTAGGTAAAGAAAACTCCCAGTGTTTGAACTTTGCAGACTTGTTTTGATTAACAGACCTGATAGTGAATATAATTTAATGGAAAGAGCTCTGGAGTGGGGTCAATAGTGTGGTCTGGACCTGCCAGAGCCCCTCACTAGCTACATAGCCATGGGCAGGTTGTTTCTCATATTTTGGTTTCAATTTTTTCACATTAAAATGATGCTAGTGTATTAGCCTATCTTTGAGTTGAACTTTTATCTTCTAGGAAGTACCTTGCAGTGGAGCATGTGGATTCAAATGGACTTGAGAAGCCTTTATGGTCTACCTTAAATCTTAGTAGTGTGAACTTGTTCCCCACCACTTGTTTTATTTAGTTAATTTAGTTAGTTAGTTCATTCGTTCTTAGTTTTTTTCCCATTTTTATCCCCATTCTCCCTTATCGATTTGATTGCATGTGTTCTTTTAAAATGCCTATGTTTACATGCTTATATTAATTTACAAAAATGGAATTGTTGTGTTGCACCTTTTGCTTTTTTTTTTTAACTTTTTTGTGTTTTTTTAACTTTCAGCGCTGTATCTTTAAGATCCATCTACTTCACTAGTTGTTCATTTAGTCGACTACTTCTATCAGCTGTATAGTACTGCAAACCGTGCATCGATCCCATTTTGCCTATATCCATTCCCCTGTGATGGATACCCAGATATTTTCCCATTTGCAATGTCTTCATGGATGCCTCATGGGAATTTTCTTGGAGTAAAGGCCAGAGCACATTTGTTGGGTCATATATATTTGTATATTTAATTTAACTGAGTGCTGCCAGGTTGTATTACAAAATGGTTGTGCCAACTTACAGACCCATTAGCAGTACATGAAGAGTCCTGTATTCCAGTGTCCCTGCCAACACTTGACATTATCCACTTTTCTAGTTTTTGCCAGTTAAAAAGATATAATTAATTTGCATTTTTCTCATTATTATTATGATGGCCATCTTTTATAGACTTTAATCTTTTGAAATTTCTTCTTTTGTAAATTGTCTATTCATGTCCTGTACCCATTTTTCCTTTGACGTCTGTCTTTCTCTTATTTAATAGTTATTTGTATAATCTTCTGGGAAGTAGTTCCTTGGCTTTTAAAGAGTGCAGTTATTGTGGCCCCTTCTGTAATGTGTCTACTGATTTTGTCCAAGGTGTCTTTTGTTGAATGAAACTTTACTGTGGTTAGTTTAATCAAAATAACAAATTTTTGCCTTATGCTATGCAGCTTTAAAGTTTTATTTAAGAAGTCCTTCCATGTTCCTACAAAACAGTTATTCCCCCATAATTCTTCCACTAACTTTATAGCTTTTTCTCTCCTATGTTATCTTGAGAATATCTTTCTTTATTCATATTTGCTCTATGTAACATTTAATAAAATGTAATTTATGCAGGTTTATCTTGACCCCTTGTGATATCTTAATTGCTGCAAATAAAAGTCAAATATACTTATTATTGTATCAGTAGAAAGTCTTTGAACAATCCTGAAGTGGGTCTGTACTATTTTGGCAGGACAACTAATCCTGTGATATTTAACAATCATGATTTTCATCCATAATTGTCTAATTTTTTTTCTCCATACCTGCTCCATTTCTTAGGGTATGCGTCCATTCCCATAGGATGCTGTAGCTGTAGTCTTACCTGCCATATGCCTAGAATATTGCAAAACGTTCCCAACAAGCTATAAAGCCCCTGTTAAAGGACTCACTACAGCACCTCACTCTCTTGCTTTCTCTTCAACTCTGTTTTCCTCTAGCCCCAGTTACACTCTAAATTGCCATGCACACAAGTGGAGGTAGATTATGGATACATTTTCACACACCTAATCATTCCTTAAATACTTTACTTCTGACATGAACTTTACATATTATATTCACAAAGGTTACAGGGGTTACAGAAGCTCATTAAGTCCAAGATTGTGCAAATTAAAAACGTTTGTTTTCTGAAACCAAAAAGCCAAATATATAGGGTTTTTTTGGTAGCAGCCATTCATTGCAAAAATCAGTTCTATTTTTTGCAGTGTCTCATTTCTTGCAATGACTGAATGGTGAAGAGTTAGGTTCAGAAGAAAGTACAAGGAACAGAAATCCCAGTTCGATTAATACACTTCAAAATATATGCCACTGAAAGCTTCTGCCAGGGAGAAGGCTGCAGTAGGTCTAATCAGGATGGAGGGCAATGGGCTTCAGGTCCAGATTAGTGAACTAGGGTGAGGAATACAGGACTCCAAACAGAACTAGAAATCCAGGAAATGGAGTCAAGTTAAAAGGCTCCAGTTAGAATAAAAAGAATGGAATTAAGTGATGAAGTGTAACAAAAAGATTCCAAAGTAGAACAGGAAGACCCAAGAACCTTAGAGACCATTGAACAATAAACATTTAAGAATGCAAGGGATCTTTAATATTTCCTGATTTACTGTCCTGACTTCAGAGCAATACAGTTTTCTTTATCCATATTATATACGAGGCATTAGAGGCCAAGAGTGGTAAATCTTTATTTCTAGCAGGTAGATGAGTGGTGATTAGAAAAGAGATATCTTGTGCTCATCTTAATGCAGACATGCATCATGATTTTCTTTTTGAGTCACAGTCACCATCCCCCCAACTTCTGAGTCAAGCCCTGGCAGGAAAACTAGAGTGCTTCTTAGGACAACTAAAATTTCTGCTAAAAGGCTTACGACTCTAATCATGGCAGTTTCTCCCCTGCTTTGTTTAATTTTCCTCATCTCCTATTACATTCTAGATGCTGCTCTCTGCTCTAGCCAGTTATTTAATTAGCTTTTTCTTACATGAGACTTACCTCTTCTTTTTTTCCTAAATCCCCCACACTTTCCAAATTTTCTTTCTCTTCCTTTCCCCCTTTCTTCCTTTTCCTTTTTTTTTTTCTTTCATTTAACCAACATGAATTGCATTTCTGTACATGAGTCAAACATGAGGAACAGACAAATTAATGGCATGGTTTTCCTTTCCAGAGTAATTTGTAGTCTAGTATTAGAGTCAGAATTTGTAGTTTAACTCAAGGGTTAACAAACCTTTTCTGTAAAAAGAACATGATAGCATATATTTTAGGGTCCCTGGGCTATAAAATCTCTGTTGTAACTATTCAACTTTGCCACTGTAGCACAAAAGCACCCACAGACTATACGTGAATGAATAGGCATGGCTGTGTTCCAACAAAACACTATTTACAAAAACAAGTGACATGCCAGATTTGGCCAGAGGGATGTAGTTTGCCAATCTCTGGTTTACATAGATATTTTAATAGTATAAGTATTATAAGAGAGATATAAACAAAGGGATATGGAAACCAAGAAGACTCTCCTTTCTGTCAATTCATGTTCTATTGCTTAATCAATAATTTTGTAACACTGACTTTAGACATGATACCTTTCTCATGTAATCCTCTTTCTTTCTTGATATTTTAGAATGTCTATTATTTAGTACATATAATTAGTCAAAAGTCCCTCTTTTATATTTTTGAATTGTGTCAAACTATCTTGATAACAGAATGAGTAATATATTGGCCATTGATCTTTTCTGGCATAGCTTTTTTTATAAATAGATTTGATACTATATCATCATTATTCTTGGAAAATTAGTAGGAACATTTTCCTTGTATGACTAATAAATATTGGGATTCTAAAAACAGATGCTGTGAACAATTTATGGTATTCAGTCTTCACTATAGGAGAAATTGACTGAGAGAACATGGAAGTAGATTAAACAATATAATAACATATGGAGAGTAATGCAAATATATACTCAAAAGAAAAAATGCACCTATCCTTCTTTGACATATATGAGTCTAGTGTTTTTTTTCAAGGTATGTTATGAAGAGAGTATATCAGGGAAAGTAACTCAGAATATTAGTTCTAAGGTAAAGGATAAATAGCAATACACAGTGGTTTCCAACTGAGGTGAGTTTGCCTCTCAGGAGACAATTGAAATGTCTAGACATTTTTGGTTGTCACAACTGGGAAGGGAATGCTACTAGCATCTAGTGCATATAGGTCAGTGATACTGCTAAACATCCTACAAAGCATAAGACTATCTCCCACAATGAAGAGTTATCCAGCTTATATGTCAGTACTTCCAAGGTTAATAAATCCATCGTTCACATATTTTACACCATTTCATCCTTTCAAGCCATGTAGTTATGTTTCTTTTTTTTTTAAATTTAAAACTTTTCCTTTTGAGATAATTGTAGAATCACATGCAATTGTTAAGAAGTAATGTAAAGAGATCCCATGTATGCTTTACCAAGTTTCCTCTAATGATAACATCTTGGTAAACTGTAGTACAACATACAACCAGAATATGGGCATTGATACAGTTAAGATAAAGAATATTATGATCACAGTAAGGATACCTCATGTTGCCCTTTTATAGCTATACCTACTTCCCTCCAATCTCCATCCCTGCTTAACCCTGTAAACCCCTTTGATCTGGTCTCCATTGTTATTACTTTTGTCATTTAAGAATGTTATACAAATGGCATCACAGTAGGTAATCTTTACATCTTTGTAACAAATATCAATGAGCTGGAGTGATGTCAGCAAAAATGGTGGAGTAAGGACCTATGAAAATTTGCTTCTCCATTAAATAAATGAAAACACTGGCAAAATCTGTCAGAATCAACTTTTTCAGAACTCTATAAATTTACCAAAGTCTTGTAGCAATTTAGGAAGAATCTATTAAAGAAAAACAGCTGATTCTCAGAACAGCATGCTTTATAGCTTTTAATCTGCCTTGTTCCATCCTACTCCACCCCAGCTACATTGTAGCCTTGAAGAATACCTAACCATAATCACAATGAAAACCAGCAGACTGGCAGGCACTGGAGGAAGTGAAATAGGTTTAGAGTTCCTTGAGAGTCTTACTCCCATGGAATTGTTATTATTGAAGTTTTGTGGTTCTTAGGAAGAACCTTAGAAGCCTGTTTCTATGAGGATTGACTCTCAGGTCACCTAGGGCAAATAGCATTTTCCCAAGGGGTATTTGCTGAAAGTTATCAGAGCTAAATGAATATCACAGCTGTCTGAAGGAGTTGATAACATTTGGGGCAAACAATAAGCTAACCAAAAAGCTGGAAAATAAAAACTGGTCTTTGAAAAGCTATAACATCTATTTGTAGGAATCCATGCATGCCAAGAGCTCTGTGCATTCCAAAAGCTGTGAAAATGCAGAAGAAACACCTGAGAAGGCCCTAACCTTTCACTTCTTGATAAACCAAGGGTCTACACAATCAAGAAGTGAAGGCTCAGACAAAATTATAAACTACCTGGCTGAGTGTTGAAGGTATGTGCCAACACCCACATAGAAACCCGCAGCATACTCTGAAGAATTATTAGCTTCATCATACAAGGAAATCTCTGTCTGATCATTAGCTAACCACTAAGCTAGCCAAACGAGACTTCACTAGACACACAGAACAAAAAATACAAACTTTATGGAAATAATTTATAAAAGCCACTAAACAAACTAACAAACAACACAACAAAAAGCAATAGCAACAAACTCTAGAAATGGGAGACTCTGATTAACAGTTGTCCTATATAATATTTAAAAGGTAAAATTTTCAAAAACCATAAAATAATGAGGCATGCCAAGAATTGAGAAAGTATGGTCTAAACACCAAGTGGAAGCAGTCAATAGAAATTGTTCCCAAGGAAGCCCAGACATTAGACTTACATAGGCTAAAATGTTAAATCACCTATTTTATATATGTTCCAAGGACTGAAGGAAACCATGACTAAAGAAAAAAAAAAAATATATGAGCACAATGTCTCAGCATCTAGAGAATGTCAACAAAGAGATAGAATATATAAAAGAGAACCATGCAGAAATTCTGGAATTGAACAGTACGGTAGTATCTTTATCAATGTCCTTTATCAGGTTCAGGAAATTTCCTTTATTCCTCATTTGATAAAAGTTTTTATTAAGAATTGATGTTGAACTTTGCCAAATGCTTTTTCTTCATCAATTGATATGAACATGTGGTTTTTCTTCTTTAGACTTAAAATGGTGGATTGCATTGTTTGATTTTTGAGAATTGAATCAACCTTGTATTCTCCCAGTAAACTCTATGTGGTCATGACATATCTATATATTTATGTTTACATATTTCTATATCTATGTCTACATGAATATGTCTATTATGTTTATATAGAGATAGATATACATGAATATGTGACTGTATAGATATAGATGACCTAATACATAGACTCTGACAGGGACATAGACACAGATACTGTATTGCTAGATTGACTTTGCTATTTTGTTGAGAATATTTGCCTCTTTGTTCATGAAAGCTATTTGTGTTTTTTCCTTGTACTTCCTATATCTTGTGCTGTTATCAGAGTAATGCTGGCATACCATAGTAAAAAAGAAAGGTGGGAAGTTTTTCTTCACTTCAACTCTGTGCAAGAGATTTTGTCAAATTGCTGATATTTCTTCTTTAAATGTTTGCTAGAATTTTCCAGTAAAACCAACTGGGTGTGGAGAATTCTTTTCAAGAGGTTTTTAACCATTAATTCAATGTTTCAAAGTTGATAAGTGACTACTCAAGTTATTTATTTTATCATGAGTAAGTTTTCAGCATGCAGACCATTTCAAATCACAGGAGAAATGTTTTTTAAGCAATTGTCCATTCCATCCTGATTAACAAATTTATGTAGAATTGTTTTAATATTTCTTTATTATTCTTCTAATAGAATAATAGAATTATTATTAGTAGTAGAATAATACAGAATCTATAGTGACAGCCTCTCTAATTCCTAATAATTATAACTTGTGTCAAAACTATTGTTTGGTCATGTTAGAAGTTTGTCAATTTTATTGATGTTTTCAAAGAACCAAAGTCAAGTTTCATTAATATTCTCTATTGTTTTTCTGTTTTCAATTTCATGGATTTCTTTTGTTATCATTTTCATCTTTATTATTACAGTATCTCTTTCTTCTCTTTGCTTTAGGTTAACTTTGTTTTTCTTTTTCTAATTTCTTTAGCTGGAAATCCAGATTATTTACTTGTGACTTTTCTCCTAGTCAAATATAAGCACTTAATGCTATAAATATCCCTCTAGGCACTGCTTTCACTGCATACCACAAATACTGACATGCAAGTATTTTCATTTTTATTCAGATTTAGATGTTTTCTAATTTGCCTTGAAACTTCCTCTTTGATCCATGGATTGTTTAAAAAGTGTGTTATTTAATATCTTGGTGTTTGAAGATATTCCTTTTCTCTTTCTGCCACTGATTTCTAATTTAAGTGCATTATGGTTAGAAAAAATACATTGTATGATTTCAATTCTTTGAAATGTATTAATGTTATTATATGACACAAGATATGGTTTATTCTGGTGAATGTTCCATGTGCATTGAAAATTAATTTCTTTGTGGAGTGTTGCATAAATTATTAAATCCAATTGATTGGTGGTGCTATTCAGTTTTTTGATATCCTTGTTGATATTTTATCTAATAGGGCAACAATTACTGAGAGAAGAATGTTGATGTCTCTGACTATAATTGAGAATATATCTATTTCTCAGTTCAGGTTTGTTAGTTTTTGTTTCTTGAATTCTGAAGCTCTCTTGTAACTGCCTGCACATTTAGAATTATCATACCTTCTTGGTGAATTGAATCTTTTTCATTATTTAATGTTCCTGTTTATCCCTGTAATTTTGTTTGGTCTGAACTTTAATATAGTCACTCTAGCTTTCCTTTGATTGGCATTTACATGATATAATTTTTCATTCTTTTACTTTTGATATAAGTATATCATTATGCTTAAAATAAGTTTCTTGTAGAAAACATATAGTTATTTTCTTGTAGAAAATACATAGGTCATTTTGTTTTAGTTAATTTTTATTTATTCATTTATATTTTAATTACTTTTTTATCAATTATGACAATTTCCTTTAATTGTGCATGCAGACCATTTATATTTATGTGATTACCTATATGTGTGGAGTTAAGTCTATTTTACTATATTGTTTTCTGTTTTTCATCAGTTTTTTTTTCATTCATCTCTTTCACTTTCCCTGTCTTTCTTTGGCCAATTTGATTATTTCTAGTGTTCCTTATTATTTAGCTATTTTTTCACTATATATATTTCATAGTTTTGTTTTTCCTTTAGTGGTTGCTCTAGGGATTACACTATACACACTTAATTTTTCATGATCTACTTAGAATTAAAAGATATTTCACCACTTCAAGTCGGAGGTTGAAATCTTACCAACTTAAAAGTATCTTTATCCTCCCCTCTTCATGTTTTGTTACCTTATAAATTACATCAACATACATTTACAATCCCTTCAGAAAATACCAAAAGTTCTTTTAACTGTCAAACATATTTTAAATAACTGATGAGAAGCATAGTCTATTACATTTACAGATACTTATTTTTTATAAGTATCTTATTTTTGTTGTTTTTCTTTATTATAGTTGTTTTGAGTCCCCTTCTGATGAAAATCCCCTTCTGTATGAAGAATTTTCTTCAACATTTTTTTGTTGTTCATAGTGTCATCATATAGCTGTGCATTCATCACCACAATCAATTTTTTGGAGATTTTCATTACTACAAGAAATAAAAATAAAAATAAAAGTAACAAAGAACACAGAAAACATCTCATACTCCCCCACCCCCATTATTAATTTACTTCCCCCCCCCCTTTTTTCCACTCCTCTGTCTGTACACTGGATAAAGGGAGTGTGGGCCACAAGATTTTACCAATCACACAGTAATCCCATATAAACTACATAGTTATACAATCATCTTCAAGAAACAAGGATACTGGACTGCAGTTCAACAGTTTCAGGTATTTCCTTCTAGCTATTCTAATACAACAAAAGATAAAAAGGGATATCTATATAATGCATAAGAATAACCTCCAGAATGACCCCTTGACTCCATTTGAAATTTCTGTCACTGAAACTTTATTTTCTTTCACTTCTCTTCTCCCTTTTTGTCAAGAAGACTTTCGCAATCCCACAACACTGGGTCTAGTCTCATCCCCAGGAGTCATGTCCCACATTGCCAGGGAGATTTACAACCCTGGGAGTCAAGTCCCACGTATTGGGGAGGACAGTGAGTTTAACTGCAATGTTGGCTTAGAGAGAGAGGGCCACATCTGAGCAACAAAAGAGGTTCTCTGGGGATGACTCTTAGGCACAATTTAAGTAGTTTTAGCCTCTCCTAAATAACAGGCTTCATAAGGGTGAGTCCCAAGATGAAGGGTTTGGCCTACTACAATGGTAGTCCCTAATGCTTGTGAGAATATCAGGAATTCCCCAGGTGGGGAAGTTTGATATTTCCAATTTTTCCCCAGTCCCCCAAAGAGGCTTTGCAAATACTTTTTATTCTCTGTCCAAATGACTCTGGGATGTATCAGGATTTTATGCTAACCTGTACAAACTAACCAGATCTCACTCCCTATTCAAAGTTCCATGTAATTATGGTGTTTCAGTAAACTGACCATACGAGTTACATTATATAGCATGCTACAGAAAATAAAGAAAATAAAGATTTTTCACCAAAAACATCTCTTTGACACAGAAGTCAAATTTTTAAAACATAGTTTTTCTAGTTTGCCTATGCTGCAGGGATGCAAAACACCAGAAATGGATTGGCTTTTATAAAGGAGGTTTATTTGGTTACAAAGTTACAAAGTTACAGTTTTAAGGCCATAAAGTGTCCAAGGTAAGTCATCAACAATTGGGTACCTTCACTGGAGGATGGCCAATAGTGTCTGGAAAACCTCTGTTAGTTGGAAAGTCAAGTGACTGGTGTCTGCTCCAAATTCTGGTTTCAAAATGGCTTTCTCCCAGGATGTTTCTCTTTAGGGTTCAGCTCCTCAAAAATGACACTCTCAGTTGCTCTTGGTGCATTTGTCCCCTCTTAGCTTCTCTAGAGCAAAAGTCTGCTTTCAAAGGTCATATGCGAAATATCTCTGTAAGCTGAAGCTCCTCTCTAAGTTCCAGTGCATTCTTCAAAGTGTCCCTCTTGGCTGTAGCAAGATTGATCTTTCTGTCTGAGCTTATATAGTGCTCCAGTAATTTAATTCAGACCCACCCTAAATGGGTGGGGCAACACCTCCATGAAAATTATCCAACCAAAGGTCTTGTCCACTGTTGATTGAATCACATCTCCATGGAAACACATAAAGGATTCCAAAATCTAATCAACACTAATGTGTCTGCCCACACAAGATTGCATCAAAGATAATGGCATTTTGGGGGACATAATACATCAAACTGGCACAATAGTCATTGTCATCCTTTTCCTTTTAGTCTGGTTTACCTTAGTCCTAACCAAGTCCATTTTGTTCATATCTCTAAAGTATGATCTCTTTTTTCAGCTTCTTTAACATTTGCTGTATGGGGTAGTGCTGACATTCATAGATGTCGAACTCTGGCTGAGTCTCAGGTGTCACACAGATACCTGAAGTTCCAGGGACTGACCAAGTTATACACAAACAGCTCATCATCTCAGAATTTAGAAATAACCATTACAAATTATGAGTAGATGTGACTTCTGTAAAAGCTTACAATCCAGGAACCTTTATGATAAGCCTTCCCCTGATAACCTATGCTCTCAGATTCAATTCTCAGAGTTTGCACATTATAGTTCATCCATATTAGTGAGGTGTTATAATGTTTGTCTTTTCAATTCTTTCTTCTTTCACCCAACATACTGTCCTCGATTTCCATTCACCTAGTTGCATAACTCACAACTTCATTTCTTCTTGCCACCACTCAGTATTCCATTGAATGTATACACCACAATTCACCCTTCTGTTTATCAATTGATGCACCCTTAGGTCACCTCCATCCATTGTGAATCATGAATAACAACATCATAAACACCAGTGTGCAATGTCCATTCATGACCCTGCTCTCATTTCTTCCAAGTATATACTCAATAACTGGGTTACATATCAGATGGCAATCCCACAGTTAGCTTCCTATAAACCACCACACTGCACTTCCCTACCAACAGTGAATAGGTACATCCTTTTCTCCACATTTTCTCCAGCACTTGTATCACTCTCTTTATTTTTTAAACAGTTTTATGCATACACCATACAATCCATTCTAAGCAAACGATCAATGATTCCTGGTATAATCATATAATTATGCATTCACCACCACAATCTATAAGAGGACATTTCCATTTCTTCTGCAAAGAACACATCTATCTACCATTTCTCTTTTGGATTTTATATGTCATATCTTTAAAACAATTTTTTTCTCTGTCTGTTTTTACTCTTACAGATAGTCTTCATTTCTACACTCATCTCCAAACCTCTCTGTCCTGTTTTTCCCATCGGCCTGTAGTGCTCCCTTTACTATTTCTCGTATAGCAGGTGTCTTGTTCACACACTGTCTCAGTGTCTGTTTGTCTGAAAATATTTTAAACTATCCCTCAGTTTTGAAGGACAGTTATGCTGGATGTAGAAGTCTTGGTTGGCCATTTTTCTTTCAGTATCTTAAATATATCATGCCACTGCCTTCTCACCTCCATGGTTTCTACTGAGAAATCCACATATAGTCTTATGGAGCTTCCATTACATGTGATGGATCACTTTTCTCTTCCTGCTTTCAGTTCTCTATTTGTCTTTTGACATTTGATAATCTATTATGTGTCTTGGAGTAGGTATATTCAGATCTATTCTGTTTGGGGTATGCTGTGCTTCTTGGATCTGCAATTTTATGTCTTTCATAAGAGATGGGAAATTTTCAGTGCTTATTTCCTCTATTATTCTTTCTGCCTCTTTTCCCTTCTCTTCTCCTTCTGGAACACCCATGACACACATAGTTGTGTGCTTCATGTTGTCATTCAATTCATTGAGATCTGCTCATATTTTTCCATTCTTTTCTCTATCTATTTTTTTGTGTGTAGGATTTCAGATGTCCTGTCCTCTAGTTCCTGAATCCTTTCTTTGGCCTCTTCAAATCTGCTGTTGTATGTCTCCAAGGTGTTTTTCATCTCTTCTATTGTGCCTTTCATTCCCATAAGTTCCACCAATTGTTTTTTCAAACTTTCAAGTACTTCCTTATGCTCACCCAATGTCTTCTTCGTATCCTTCTTCTCTTTTGCCATATCTTCCTTCAACTCACTGATTTGATTTTTTAATTTACTTAGCATATTTGTTTGAAGATCTTTCATTAGTTGTTTCAAATCTTGTATCTCATTTGAAGTGTAAATTTGTTCCTTTGACTGAGCCATACCTTTGTTTTTTCTAGTGTGATCCATAATTTTTGTTGTTTAGGCATCTGGTTTCCTTGATTACCCCAATCAGATTTTCCCAGAGAAGATGGGTGCAGGTCTCAGAAAGAAGGTGTAATCAGTATCAGGTTCCCCAAGGATGTGACCCAGATAGTTGTCAGACTTTCCTGGTAGGCATCTAAACACTGTGTTCTTCTATACTGCTCAGCAAGTGGTGCATGTCAGCCCACAGCTCCCCACAGCATAAAGAGGTACATTGTCTTTAATTCTCAGTACTCTGTCCCTGCCAAGGGCTGAGAGTGTCAGAAGCCAAGCTTCAGCTATTTCCACCACACCCCCCCCACCCCAGGTCCTAGGGTCTGTGTTCTCTGAGGCAGGCAGAGAACCAAACTGGGCCCACTTAAACTGGGCCTTGCCTTCCCCTTCTTTTGGGGAAGATAAGCCCTTTAGGGATTTATCTCCTACACTTGACCTCTTCCTTTGACTCTCTATCTTAACTCCACCTTTGCCTGGGTCAGCATTGACAATTGGTAATGCTTGAGGTTTTCTCTAATGAGCTACTTAGAATGAGAGGGAAAAAAAGGAAAAATGAAAGAAATCCCCTTTTCAGAGTCAGTCCCCAGCCCCCAGTTACAGTCAAGAATTTATGTTGGTGCCCAGTTCTATGTGCCTCTTTTCTTGGGACACAGACCTTTTCCAGAATTCTGAGCTCAGCCAAGTCCATAAGCCTCTGTTTTTATTTATTTATGTATTTTTTTTCCATCAGTCCCACTTCCTCTCTGCCAGGAGAAACCTTTGGGTTCCTTTCCTGCATGCTCAGGGTTTATCTGTGCTCACAGCTTGTATTCAGTAGTCCAAATTAATTAATTAAAACCACCATTGGAGCTTTGTTGAGTTACTTTCACTTCCTCTTAGTAGATTGCTTTTTCCCACAGGGAAGTCTTCCAACTCAGCCTGCCATGCCAGTGGAGGAGGGATGCCAGCTCCACAGTTTGGGGAGATTTACTTACAGTTATTATGCTGAGATCTCAGCCATTCCACCTATTCCAGACTGGTGTACAATGGTTGTCTGGTCACAGATGTTCCCCAGCAGTTGTTTCAGCCTATTTACTAGTTGTTCCTGGCTATATACTAGTTTTTCAAGAGGACTAACTAAATTCCACACCTCCCTATGCTGCCATCTAGCTCCCCTCCCTAACATTTATTTTTGAGTAGGACTTCAGAAATTCTCTTAGTTTCCATCTTTGAATTTTCTTATTTCACCTTAATTCTTAAAGAATATTTACACCAGATATAGAATTCTAGGTGGATCATTCTTTTAATATAGCACTTTTAAAAATGTTGTTGCACTTCCTTCTGGCTTACAAAGTTTCAATTGAGATAGCTGCAATCATTTAATTATTGTTTTTCCTTAAATACTACATAATTTTATTCTGGGTGATTTCAAGAAATTATTCTTTGTCTTTAGTTTTCAGCAATTTGATTATGATATTTCTGGACCTTGACTTTTTGATTATGTTGTTTGGGGTTTACAGAGTTTACTAAAGCTGCAGATTTCTATCTTTCACCAAAATTGAGAAGTTCATCCATTATTTATTCAAATATTTGTTTCCATGTTATGCTCTTTTTCTTCTCCTTCTGGGAATCCAATGACACGAATGCCAAAACATTTTACATTGTCCCACAGTTCCAGGGGTTTATCTATTTTCTCTTTATTGCTTTGAATGGATAATTTCTAATGATCTTTCTTCAAGTTCACTGATTCTTTCCTTTGTCATCTCCATTTTTTACTGAATCCATCCAGTGAGGTTTGTTTTTTGTTGTTGTTATTTTACATTTTAGTTCAAAATTTCTTTTTGGTTCTTTTTAAATATATATTCTATTACTTTGCTGATAATTTTTCTTTCTTTCCTTTCATTTCAAAAGTGTCTGCCCTTATTTCTTGTGTCACTTTAATAGTAGCTGCTTTAAAGTGCTTGTCAAATAATTCCGGCACCTATGTCAGCTTGGTCTTGGTGTCTGATTTTCTTCTTCCATGATATTCAATATTTTCCTGGTTCTTTCTATTCTGAGAACTTTTGGATTCTACACTTCACATTTTGAATATTATGTTATGATATTTCAGGTCTTGGTTAAACACTATGATGAATGTTATATTTTGTTTAGCAGGCAATCAACTCAGTTGGACTCAGGCCATGTGTTCTGACTAGCCTTTTGGGTGTTGCGGTTTTAATGCCAGTTCCATTTTCAAAGCCTTTGAAGTGTTATTTTTATCATTCCTGTGTTTGCTACACCCAGTGGCCAGGCTGAGATTTGGGGAGCTGGTCTATTCCTTAGTTCAGTTCTCAGGGTTCTTAGTATGATGTTTAGGGTCACGCCCATGTATGCACAGATCAGGGGTGAGCCCAAGAGTTTATAAACATATATATGGGTTATGTTCCCAAACTTCTCCCTCTCAATGATAGCCACCATTTTTTTCTGGCCAGAAACTTGGGGCTTTAGTTACTCTGCTCTGTTGTGCATACTTCATGACAGCATCCTCATCTGGGACCAAACAGATGATTTGAATTGAATTTATGATTTGAATTGTGTCCCCTAAAAGATATGCTGAAGTCCTATTCACCAGTACTTTAGAATGTGGCCTTTTTTGGAAATAGGGTCATTATACATGGAATTAGAAGCTATAGTGATGTTATACTGGAGTGGGGTGGACTCTTAATTCAATATGACTAGTGTCCTTATAAGAAGGGGAGAGAACATGGGGGGAAGAGAGAGAGGGGAAGAGGGAGGGAGAGGGAGAGAGATTGGAACCCAAGAATTGTTGACAAATTGAAACAGGCCAGGAGAGAAGCATGGAATAATTTCTTCCCTGGAGATGTCAAGAGGAGCATGGCCCTGCTAACACTTGAGTTTTAACTTCTAGGCTCCAGAACTGTCAGACAATACATTTTTGCTGCTTTAAGACATCTTATTTGTGGGTTTTTTGTCACAATAGACCTAGAAAACTAGACAAACTCTTTTATTGATAATATTAGCAATTATTTACTGAGTACTGTGTGCCAGATGCAAAGTCCTCTTCTTGTATTATCTTCGTAGCAACTCTATGAAGTAAATTATTATCCCAATTTTACAGCTGAAAAGAAACAGCTTAGAGAAGCTAAGTAACTTGTTCAAGATTTGAGACAGAAAGAAGTGGAGCCAGAATTTTATTTTAAGCTATCTGACACTAGAATCTTTTCAATTCTAAGGGATAGAGTTTTGGGAAAATATTGCCATCTCAATTTACAGTGAATTATATTGGCCATTTTAATTAACTCCTTAGTTACAGATATTCATATTTTATTTCTGAAGCATGCAGAGACCTTTTGCATCTGTCTTCATAAGGGGTATTGGTCAATATTTTCTTGTGATAGCATTATCTGGCTTTGGTATTAGTGTGATGTTGGCCTCACAGAATGAGTTAAGAAATATTCCCTCCTCTAATTTTGCGGGGAATGAATGATTGGTATCAATTATTCTTTGAAGGTCTGGTAAAATTCACCAGGGAACCCATCTGGTTCTGGACTTTCTTTGTTGGCAGGTTTTTGATTTTACTGATTCAATCCCTTTTATTATTGTTCTGTTGAAATCTTCTATTTCTTTTTGAATCACTTTAGGTAATTTGTATGTTTCTAGGAATTTGTCCATTTCATCTCAGTTATCTAATCTGTTGACATTCAATTGTGCATAGTAACTTCTTATAATTCTTTTTATGTCTGTAAGGTCAACAATAATGTTCCCCCTTTCATTTCTGATTTTTGTTATTTGCATCTTCTCTCTTTTTTCCTTGTCAGTCTAGCTAAAGATTTGTTAATTTTATTGATCCTTTCAAAGAGCTAACTTTTAGTTTCATTGATTCTTTCTATTGTTTTCATGCACTATTGCATTTTTCTCTACACTAATCTTTGCCATTTCCTTTCTTCTGTTCCCTTTGGATTTAGTTTGCTCTTCTTTTCTAGTTCCTCCAGGGGTGAAGTCTCTTCTTGAGATCTTTCTTCCCTTTTCAATGTAAGCATTATAGGTATAAATTTCTTTCTGAAGACTATCCTTGCTGCATCTCATAAGTTTTGGTATTTTATGTTTTTATTTTCATTCACCTCAGGATGTTTTCCACTTTCCCTTATGATTTATTCCTTGGTCTATTCGTTGTTCAAGAGGGTATTGTTTAATTTACACAAATTTGTGAATTTTCCAGTTCTTCCTCTGATATTGATTTCTACCTTCATTCCCACTGTGGATAGAGAAGATACTCTGTGTGGTTTCAATATTGTTTAATTTATTGAGACTTGATTTGTGCTCTAACATATGGTATATCCTAGAAAATGAAAGAGAATGTATTTGGCAAGTATGCTTTCTGTGCTCTTATTAAGCATTTTATATACGTTTGTTGGGTCTAATTTGCATGTAGTATTGTCCAAGCCCTCATTTTCCTAACTGATCTTCTGCCTGGATTCTCTACCATCATTGAAAGTGGTGTACTCAACTCTCCTACTATTAATGTAGAATGGTCTATTTCTCCCTACAAATCTGTCAATATTCTGATGCTTTTGTTAGGTCCACGTATGTTTACAACTATTATGTCTTCTTAATGAATTGCCCTATAGTGTCTTTCTTTGAGATTTCCTGAATGTCAGGAGGGTGCTAGCAAAAAATAAATAAATAAATAAAAGACATAAAAAGGAAAAAAAAAATGAATACTTTTTTCCATTCTTTGCAGATTGGCATGTTCAAGTACCCAACAATTCATCTAAAGGACAGCCTGAGGTGAAAGTGTAGCATCCTCCCAGTCTCTTCTTAGCATGCTTTATGTTCTGCACATATGCATGTGGCCCTAGGAATTCTTCCATTTACATGGATCCAAATGTCTCCTTTGCCCCTAGGAAATAATGTTTCCCCCAGGTCTGGAGGGCTGCAATGTATGTCCCACAGCCCATAATCCTTTGCCCTTGGCAGTTGAGATATGACTTTTATGCTAAAGTATTCTAGCTGCTCAGTGTTCTAGTCATCTATGTGCAAAGTTAATTCTGGGATAGAGAGCCTATAACAAATATCCCAGTTCAGCCTTGCAATTACACAGATTAGCACAGACATACATGTACCCTAATATTTGCACATGGATCATTCTGCTCCCTCTGGAATCAGGGACTCACCCAGGGAGCAGTGGCCTGCTTCATACTGAGTTGGGGACGGGGTAGGGAAAGGTTCATCAAGAGCATCATGAGGTTTTCCTACCACTTTCAATTAGGTTCATTTTTATTGTTTCAATTCTTACCAAGTTACTACAATCCTTTAGCTGCTTTCTGAATCTCTGAGAAGGATGGTTCTGCCAGATTTCTCTTGTTGTTTAAAATGTCTGTGGGAAAACAGAATCCTGGAACATCTCAGTCCACCATCTTGGTGATGTCGTCAAGAAGAAGTTTTAAGAGTCATTGCATGTGTTCACCAGATCTTTTGGCCTTACATTTGCCTGGAGAATGTAATAATGAACTATCCATATAAGGCTCCTTCAGCCTGGGTGCCACAATGAGAAGACTTGTGAAGCAAGGCTACATTCAACTGTCTCAAATTTAAGTTTATCATAGAGAATAACACAGCTGGTATGTTAAAATGAATAAGAAATAATTGTTTTTGCTGTAAGCTGTTGATATTAGAGAGTCATTTGTTACCACAGTATAATGTATTGAATGCTGGCTGTTACCTGTAAGGTGGGAATTAACCCTAGGGCTGCCCTGTTCACTTACCATTGCTGAGGAATTTTTCTTGGATGCAAAATAAATTTTGATATATTTGAGTACTTTCAAAACATGAGGTTATTCCGTATTCAGAGATAAGCAGACTAAATGTTAAGATATCAGTTTTTTTTCAACTTGATCTATACATTCAAAGCAACCAATCAAAATCCCAGCAAGATACTTATGGGATATTAACAAACTGATTCTAAAGTTTATATGGAATGGCAAAAGACCCAGAATAGCTAACACAATACTGAAGAACAAACTCAGAGGACTGATGTTACATGACTTCAAGAATTACTATAATGCTACAGTGATCAAGACAGTGTGGTAAAAGACTACACGAATTAGATCCATAGAACAGGATAGAGAGCCAAAAAATAGATCCACACAAATATAGTCAACTGATCTTTGGCAAAGGAGCAAAGGCAATTCAATAGTGAAAGGATAGTATTTCCAAAAAGTTATGCTGGACATTCATAGGAAAAAAACAATTAATCTAGACACAGTCTTTAAACTTTTCACAAAAAGGAACTCGGAATGTATCACAGATTTAAATGTAAAACACAAAACTGTAAAACTTCTAGGATACTAGGTGACCTTGTATTTGGCTATGACTTCTTGGATACAACACCAAAAGCACTATCCATGAAAGGAAAAAAAAATGGATAAATTGGACTTCATTAAAGTTAAAAATTACTACTCTGTGAAAGATGCTGCTACAACAATGAAAATATAAGTCACAGACTCGGAAAAATATTTGCAAAACACATATCTGACACAAGACTTATATCCAAAATATATAAAGAACTCTTGAAACTCAAGAGTAAGAAAGCAAACAGCCAAATTTAAAAATGGGCAAAAAATCTGAATAGACACTTCATCAAAGAAGATATACAGATGGCATATAAGCATATGAAAATATGCTAAATAGCATATGCCATTAGGGAATTGCAAATTAAAACAAAAAATGAAATACAACTACACAGCTATTGTAATGGCGAAAATCCAAATACTGACACCACCAAATGCTGGCAAAGATGTGAGGTAACAGGAAATCCCATTCATTGCTGGTGGGAATGCAAAATGGTATCTCCAATTTAGAAGACAGTTTGGCAGTTTCCTACAAAGCTAGACATTGGCTCACCATATGAGCCAGCAATTGTGCTCCTAGGTATTAACTCAAATGAGTAGAAAATTTATGTCCACACAATAACCTGCACATGAATGCTTACAGTAACTTTATTCACAATTGATAAAAATTGGAAGCAACAAAGACGCCCTTCAATAGATGAATGGATAAACAAACTGTGGTATATCCATATAATGGAATATTATTCAGTGATCAAAAGGTTTCAGCTACGAAGCCGTGAAAAGACATGGAGGAACCTTAAGTGCATAGTGCTACATGAAACAAGTCAGTTTGCAAAGGCTATATACAAGTATGATCCCAACTATATAACATTTTGGGAAAGGCTTTAAAATCATAGCAACAGTAAAAATATCAGTGATTTCCTGGGATTCAGGGGGAGGAGTAGAGGATGAATAGGTGGAGCACAAGGAATTCGTAGGGCAGTGAAATTATTCTGTATGAAACTGTAATGGTGAACACATGATATGCATTTGTCAAAACCCATAGAACTCTACAGCACAGAGTGAACCTTAATGTAAACTACAAAATACAGTTAATAACATATCAATATTGGTTCATCAATTGTAACACCTGTGCCACACTGTTAGGGATTGAACTGTGTTCCCCCCAAAAATATGTTGAAATCCTACTCCCCATTACCTTAAAATGTGACTTTATTTGGAAATAGGGTCATTATAGACGGAATTAGGTAAGTCAAAATGAGGCCATTCTGGATTAAGGTAGGCCCTCAACCTAAATGACTGAGATAGAGATTGAAACCCAAGGATTGTCAGCAAACCACCAGAGGCCAGGAAAGAGGCACAGAACAGATTCTTCCAGACATCAAGGGGAGCATGGCGCTGCTGACACCTTGATTTCAGATTTCTAGCCTCCAAAACTGTCAGACAATAAAGTTGTGTTGTCTTAAGACATCTCATTTGTGGTCTTTTGTTACAGCAGCCCCAGGAATCTGAGACACACTCTAAGGCAAGATGTTAGTAAGAGGGGAAACTGCTGGGAAGGGGAGAAGGAGTATGTGGGTATTCTCTGTACTTTTTACACAAGTTTTCTGTAAACCTAAATCAGTCTAATAAATAAAGTCTATCAAAAATGTAAACAAACGAACACAAAAAGAAATGAGAAAACCATAAATGATGGATCAACTTGTTCTGATGGTTAAATTTAATTTTTTTCTGTGGATCTAAAACTGTTCTAAAAATAAACTACAAAAAAATACAGTTCGATATTATTTTGGCAAGGCTTTTGATGGTACAGGAACCAGGAGACCTTGGTACAGTCAGTTTTGAGAGCAGGAAACAACAGAAAATAAATAGGAGACAGAAGTTCTAAGGTAATACCATATATATTTCAGTTTTTGCCCAACACCAACACTGCATAAAACACAAGCTGACATATATAATCAAGTAGTTAGAACTAGAGGGAACCTTCATAATCATGTCACCCAATCCCTTAGTTTCAGAAACAGTGAATCCAAAGTGGAGGCAGGTTCAATGGTTTGTATAAGTGAGCTAAGAAGCTGGGATACAGAACAGATCTAATTCCCACTTCAGTTCTCTGACTTCTACATAATAATAGCAATAATGATAATAATAATAACATTTATGACATGTTTACCATGTGCTTTAAGTTCATTGAATCCTCACAAAAAGTCAAAATCAAAACCATAAAACAACAAGTAGAAAACTTAAGCAAAAATAAGTTAAATAACTTACCCATGATCACATAGCTATTAATGGCCACTACAATCTCACAGCTTTACATTTTACAAGTAGTCCAATCTGCCTCATTCAAACTACCCTGTGAGGTGCTAGGACATTCAGAATGTACACAGAACTTACTGTTCATTATGAGGGCCAGCATGTCATTTTTTCAGTGAAGACCATAATGTTCTTTTAATATAAATATAGTTGTCTTTTATTCCTATGGATGCCTCACTATTCAAATTACTAACAGCTCTACTCAAAACCACCTATTCAAAATACTGGACTCTCATGGGGGTGGAGATGGGTGTATTCTGTTTGTTTTGTTTGTTGTTGCTTTAATTTAAAATATTCTCTTCAAGAATATCAGAAATTAAAGATTAATATAATTCTTGTTAAGGGAGGCACCAGTTTTTCGTAAGTGAGCTACCTCTTTCAAGTCCATGTCAGCAAAGAAATTTTAAAATGTACCCAATGGATGAAAATACTTCTTTTCATATTTTATTTTTTAAGTCAACCAGAGTCTCTCTCCTGAACATTAATATTCAGAATTTTTTAAAATATGAAGATAGGTTTACAATAACTTTTGACATTAACTAGATACATGAGTCAAACTTATTATGTCAAATGAACTGAGAGTATTTTGACATTGGACAACACTCATGAAATTAGCCTAGGGCTTAAGTTTTTCTCTCACCTTCAGAACAATTTTCTTTAGAGCAGAGGAGAAGTAAGTCTTCTAATTCCTTTGGCTTCCTGACTGCTCTGTTCTCTAATTCACTTTGCCTATAAAGACATGGTTTTATGACAGAACTCCACAACGAATTAGAAGCTAATCCTCATTCTTGCTGATAGAATTACTCTTTCTGTCACTTCTATTCACCCAGACCATCCTTGGCATTAGTTTAGGAAGCAAACTGCCAAGGATATTTGATGGAACCAACCAGTCTGAGCAGCAACCTGCCAGAGAGGCACCCATTGCCTTCCACGGATTTCAAGTGCTCTCAGGCCATTAACCCATTTCATCCTAAAATACATGTTTTTCCAGGAGGCAAACAAATGCATTATTGTCTTATTTGTACTCAGGAACACTAACACATAGATAGCTTAGGAAAATTCTTCCAGGACAACCAGAAAAGAATTAATAATAATAATAAAAGAACCTAATATGCTTTCACACAGTTGAGCTTTCCTTAGCATCTCCTTTGCTTCCTCACACTTCAAACATTCCAATCACACAACTATCCCCGACACCACCATTTCTCCAGGATAAAATCTAATTACTTAATGTACAATGAGGTGAAAGTGAAAAAGAACAGAGCTTTCACTGAGTTTTCCAGAAATGTATTTTTTTAGATCAAAAATCTTTGTTCTGTAGCAGTTATCTCTATCTTTGAGATTTACTATCTTCTATAACGAAAAGAAGTTAGTTTAAACTTTATTTATATTAGTACCAGGATTCACTCACTGAGTTTCCTTTAATACAAAGAAACATTGAATTAGGGATTATGCTAAAGAAATAAGAAAGCCATAAATGGCAGAGCTGCTTGTCTGGATGATTATAGTTAATTCTGGGTCTTTGGTTTAGAAAACTGCTTTTAATATCTCTGTTTTGCAAATTGGTCTAGTAGACTATGCTTTTATTTCTTTCTAAGCCTGCTTCTCTCTCAATCATATTATAATATTATATATATGCATATAGATATGTATGTATACTAAAGTACATTTTATTTTTTATTCAATTGTTACTTTAGCTATGTCTGCAATTAAGAACCAGCTCACTAAATGAACTGTAATTACTGCAAATTGTCATAAGCACCAGTAATTAAAATGTTGCAGTAATGCTAGCCAGCTTTGCTAGATGCCCTTTGAGAGTAGTGTAAAATGATGTTATATCTTTAACTGATGTTTGTATTACAAATGAGAAAACCTGGAAAATCAGGTCTTCAGAACCCTTTGGCTGAGTTTTTAGAACACAATGTGAAGTGGGAATTAGCAGTTGTCCAGTGAATTCAAACTGGGATGATAGTCAATTTGGTTAATTCCACAGGGAAAAGTGGCTTTATTTTTTTCAAATATGCAATCTTTAGGACATAAACATACATGGTTTCCCAGTGGGGGGAAATGAACAATATACTTTTATCTCTTCTTTGTGTTCGCAGGATGCTAATAGTGAGCCTTCTGGGTACAAAAGCAAGACAGAACTCCTTCAGTACCCACCCGTCTTTTGAGGATCCTCACCCAGCTGCTCCCCCCAATGAACTCTCCAGCTGTGCAGTCATTTGGCATAGAGTACTGTTAGGCATAACTTAAAGCTATGTGTGTGTGACTCTAAAACAACTGGTGAATACAGATTGTCCACATGAAAGCCCCCAAACTATCTGCAAGTGAAAACAATGAAATCAATGATTTGATGATCATGAAAATGACCCAATTTTCAGTTTCTGCATTGACTGAATCCATCCATCAGCAACATAGTTATTTTTTCCTTTTCTCCCTTTACTCAACATGATCCAGAAATGGCATCTGATTAACCAAAGGCTGTGACTTAGAGAAAGATACAGTAATACAGGTGAGAACTCTAAGAACATGGATAGCAATGTAAAACAGTGCTAATGAATAAGTACAGCAAAGCTCCATAAGACCCATAAGATCCTTAAAGACGGAGGCTGAAGGTAAAGGAGAAGATAGTCACAGAAGTAGGGGGGGGATTGTAAAGTACAGGTATTTGCCACTCTAGGATGCTGAAACTACTCTACCCTGATTCTAGTCACCAAGAACATTCCAATTGCAAATTCCCATGGCCCTGTGTTCTGGAATAAGCTTCCCGCCACAAACAATTATAAATCTAGGCAAAAGTGTAAATCACCTAATTCCAGACATTGGACAGAAGACAGGTAAAGTCTTACTTCAACAACCAAGTTCAGGCCCACATCATTTTTAATGTAGAAGCATACCTACCTTCAACTGAGATCTTCTAAATCACTGAATAAAATTAAGATCCATATCTGATTTGTTATTCCTATACAAAATATTTTAGATATTTAAAGTCCGTAAGTTTATGTACAAACTTACTGGTAAATTCAACCACATCTTCTGCCTTTCCCTTTAATAGCCCAGGCTTTAGTCCTATAAAACATTTTGCCTTTTAACTAACAAATCTCTACTCAGTTTATCACAAAACCCTTTCTTCATGACAGACTATCAACCTTGGACTTGGGCTCAATATTTTCTGAGAATAACAGTTTAAGAGATTTCTGCTGAAGAATAAAAATTGTTTCCTTCTAGGAAGACATGGAACCAGATATAGTAAAATGATGATAGACTCTGTCAGAAACCAGAAGTTCACAGCCCAAATCCAAAATTATGGCTCCATCCTTCTTGGAAAGTTTATTAACTGGTCTGAACATTGTAAAGACTGTGACATAGGTATAAGGTACTCATTTTTCTTACTAATCCCTTCCCATATTCTGATCATGGACTGAATATTGGACTCTGGGCCTACCTGTGGTTGAAATCCCTTAACAAATGGTGAGCCAAGCTAGTAGCACCTGTTCTGGTGAGCCAGGTGGGGATCGTGCTATCGCGACTAGCCAGAAGATAAGTGGGGAAGTGGTTATTCCACCCACACATTCTCACATGTTGTAAAATGCAGCTGGTGGTTATTCTCTCATAAGAAGACCGCTAGCGTGCATGTCAATGAAAATAAGTCCTCTGATCTTGTCTGACACGTGTGACTTAATTACTGACCCTTACTCTGGGAAGATCAACAAGGAAGATGTTTTCTCCTTTTCTGTGAAACTGTAGGGGAACAAAACAATCATAAAGTCAGCCAAGTGTTAAGGCCAATAATTTTCAAATATAATACCCAGCAGTTTCTTTAGGTTATAAGCACTATATCATCTGTAAATTTATTTTCCAGTATTCAATTTTCCAATGTTAATTATAGATTTAAAAAAAAATTGAGTGAGTACTAAAACTTCTGAGTTACATAAAACCATGAACAGATATGTTTTCCCACATATTTTGAACAGATGAGGTTTTAGCCTGAGAGCCATTTGTATCTGTTTCCTCAGTTTTGTTTGTCCTAAGAACAAATAGTATTTCTACTGGAACACAGACAAATATTTGGTGAAAATGGGTATCACTGTTTAGAATTGAGCTTAACCTCTCTACCAACACACTACCCACACCCACTTCCCACCCCAGGCCCAACCTGTGGCCAAGTATAAGCCAAAGCATGTATACCATGGAAGCTCTTTCTACTTTATATATAAAAAAATCCTTTTGTCCAATTTTTTCACAGATTGAACATACCTTCCTAAGGATCACAGAAAACTGTGGAATATAGACCAAAATCTTCAAACAACTGAGAATTAAAAATTTTTTAAATAAAACTAAATTTTTCTGTTGAAAAGCTAGAGTAATGACACGGGATCTGGAATGGACATATTTCCATACTTCCATGGAGTAATTTTGTAGTGGAACCCAGTGTCAGAAAAACTGTAGCTGTGTAGCACATTTCCAGATAGGTGGACACGTGGGTTAAGTAGAAAACCAACAAGCTCTACAAAATAAAAAGCAACCAGCAGCATTGTTCTTCATTCTCTTCCTTCCTTCCTTCCCTCCTTTCCCTCTCTCCCTCTCTTTCTTTTCTTTTTTTTTTTTTTTTTTTTTTTTAATATGAGAATGTGAAGTAGTTTCAGATGGTGAGCAAGTGGCCAGACTCAAACAAGTTGCTAAGCTTATTGGCACACGGAGCCTGCTTGGTGGTGACATACAAGTACAGAATTCTCAGTCCTGCTTCCTGGTGAAACTGGGGAGAACAAACCAACAATAGAAAAATGAGTACTGTAATTTATCTTGGAGGCCATTTAGATTGTTTATCCCAAACTACATTTTGATTCCAGTTACAGTTTAATTATGAGTATTTGTTCTGCAACAGAGACTAAACAAAGGGTAACTATTTTCTTTTATCTTTTTCTTTGTTATGAAAATTTCAGTTTCATGTTTGCTTCTCCTCTCTCTTTAAATAGTGTCTTATGCTATGTGAAAGTTTTCTGCTCAACTTCTTCCCATTCGTACAAAGTCCCTAAAACAAACTAACAATAAAAAGAGCAGAAGATTTTACATATAAGCAATACATGACTTAATAATGCTTTATGTGTTTCTTTAGACTTTTATGGCATATCCTTATGAGTCCTTTGTGCTGTAAAGGGGACACTACCAAGTCTCTGGGCATCAAATCTTGTCAAATTTTCAAGGTGGGAGCAACACACCAAGTCTAGATACTCATCTGCAGCAGTAACTGGCAGAGTTCTGTTTTATAATCTTGATGAGGTAGAAAATTATAAAGATACAGAGGGAGTGCATGTTCTGCTCTTTCCTTGCTGTGTGACTCACACAGCTCCTGCTAGTGACGAGTTTTCCTCCTTTGCTTCAGAACGGTTTCAGTAACTGATCAAAGGCTACTTTTAGCACATAATTTTTATCAAATATATTGCTAAAGAGACGTGTCTTCCACCTAAAACACCCCCCACAATTGCTGCTGGTTTCCTTCCGTGTGCTGTGGATGGACACCCCGAAACTTCCTTAGCCATTTCTGGGTTCTGCCTGAGTTGTGGTGATGAGAAGTGTTTGATGGGGGAAAAAGACATTGCAGATTGGGTTGGAGTTGAAACCAAATCACATATTGCTAAAATAAATAAACAAATAAAATTAAAATTAAAGGTTTTTAAATGCAGAAATCATTTGTGTGTAACCTGATTTTTTAAAAACCCTTTCCTCTAGGGTGCCATAATTTTAATGTTTAATTCCCTCTTACTTCCATGAGGGTAATATATTTTCATTGTTTTCATGTATCATTTGTGTCATTTGTGTTATGGATCAGGCTTTTTTTTTTAATGAACTTCTATTTATCTAATTTTGGGGTCTTTTTTTTTTGTTCTCCTAAAAGAACTTATTTCCACTGTTGCACTGTCCAGTTTTTCTATTTTCTCATAGAAATGATTTTTATAATTCAGTTCAGATCAACTATGGTTGGCACACGGTTTCAACAAAACTACATAGCACAACTGATTAAAATTTATTGAATAAAAAAGAAATGAGCACAATATGGTGAGTTTATCAATGATCATCTGCATTTCATTCTACATATAATAGTAAATGTTGCACTTTTATTAAGTTGGTTTTAGCTGTTCAAAAATTCATCTTTGGTTTCTGAACAATGAAAGGTACATTAAAATACCTACATACTCAATGTTCACTTCTTATTGATTCAAGTTCAAACTCTTCTGTCCAGTCAATACATTTTACATGACACCAAAAATTATTAGGCAAGATGTAGAAGATATTACATTTGGATTTGCAGAATTCTGGATTCAAATACAAATTTAACCATTTACTGCATGTCAGATGTTCAAGTTGCTTAAATGTCTGAGCCTCAGTTTTCCAACTCTAGAATAAGGATAATAGTATTTACCTAATAGAGTTATCATGAGGATCATAAAATATAAATTTATAAACATATATCATTTATAAATTACATATCTACATAAAACATGTGGCAGATGATAATTTTGGTTATTATTAATATTGCTATTTCCATGTGATAATTTGACAGAAAAATTGAAACAAAATATTCAATACATTGAATATTTAAAATAACAGACTCTCTAATGAAAAAGATTTGTAACTTAGCCAAAGGCATTATTCCGGCAAGAAAGTGGACATCACTCTTTGACAGTGTCTTCTTGAAAAATATTCTTTAAAGGAATCTTTTTATGCTCTATGGTGACAGTTATAAGATTTTAAAATAATAATTAAAAGAAGGGGTTTTCTTATCATCTTCCCAACTTGAAACTTTTAAAGCACAATAGGACAAAATTTTGAAAGAAGTTACTTCTCCCAATATCTGAGAGCTCCTGTGACCACATTTTGGATTTCATACATATTAACTACATGGAAAAAAAAAAAAAAAGATTCCTTCCACAAGGTTAATGTAACATTTAATTTGAAATATAATTATTTTTCCTCAAGAAATTCCAAATGAAAAAAGAATAAAAATCTACTTTTAGATATAAGAAAGATGAAAAGCTGATATTGTACAACTCTTTCTCAAAGTTTATTTTTTAATAAATCACTCTGTATTTACTCTGTGTAGGTGTATACTATCCAACAGGAAGGCTGAGCTCATGTCCAGTTAGACCCCTGCCTTTTACCTTGCTTTGAGGTACTTACATAGGGCACCCACACTAATGTACCAGCAAGCCTTCCACTCCCACAATCAATAACTGAGTTAATATTGTAGGTCAAAATACAGACCTCACATTGGAAAGAGAATCTCAAAGTGTGATTACAATACAGCATACACTAATTTGCTGAAAATAATTTTTCTGGAAAGAGAGCTCAAGATCTGTACCATCTGGTTCAAAAGTGGGTATTGGTTACTCTAATTGCCATGAACATTTATCAAGTGCTAACCAGGAACTAGACAAAGCACAGGAGATCCAACAATGAGTAAAATATAGATGCTTGCCCTTAGTGATATCACTGTCTCTGGAGACAGATGCACGACAAGTATTTGGAGATAAGGTGGCAAGTATTTTTATAGAAAATGGGCATAGTCCATGGGGACAAAGAGGAAAGTCTGTTTCTCAGACCTTCCTAACTCAGCCTATGGGCAAATTCTTGGAAAAGGTGACACCGTCAGGAGAAGAATACAGTTAGTGCAGAAGGCAACAGCTTGATAACTGAAGAATCCAGCTCACTTCAGTCATGAGCTTTTATTTAGTTTCTGTGAGAAGCAGGAATTGATATCTAAGCAAGGCTGACTTGAATATAGGAAGCAATTGTTAGAACCTAGATAGACTAGAAAAAATCGAAAGGAAAATCTCAATAGTAAAAAAAATTTGCCTTTTGGTTTTCAGGTAGTTCTTTTATTACTGTACTACTACTGGTTTGAGAACAGATTTTTGAAGCACTGGGTTTTGTTCAGCATCTCTTGGTTTATCCTTCACTTTGAACTGAGAATTATTGTGAAGAGTTCGTATGTTTTTGCTTTTTCTAATTTCTTGTCTCTATTTATTACATGTAGGACCTCTCTTCTTTCTTTTTAAAGATAACTATGATATATATCTCTCATCTATGAATAAAACTGTCCCTGATGGACTTTATGTACTTTAAAATGTATCTTAGTGGGGGAGGTATTTGACGTCTATTCTTACCAACCCAAAGAACTGGAATAGTAGTAATTTGGCTGTGTGCAGAACTCGTTTTATGCTGCCAAACCCATGTAGTCTCCTCAAATTGTCAACAGGAAGTGGGAGTTCCTTGACCACAAAACCTTTGGAGCTGATAGTATTTTGAGAATACAGTGAATGGGATTTCCTAATGTCTCTTCTCAGAGCTTGGTAACTGGGTGGGGAGCAGAAAAACCTCGATTCTGAGCCCTCAGTTATGGAACATGCTTTCTGTTCATTATCCTGTAGCCTGAATTCAGTGGTTTTTAAGCTACAATACAAGTAACATCTGGTCAAAACTCTTTTTAGAATTTGAAAGGAATGTCTTACTTACTGTTGGGGTGGGCTTTAATTAATAAGATAAAGGTTTTTTTTCATTCTTTGCATCATGTTAATTTGTTCTTAACACTTCCATTATGTACCCAGAGACTGTTGTTTTTCAAATGACTGCAAAATAATAATTTCAAAATGTTAAATATCATACACCTCAACAACTAGACTAACTGTAATTATGAACAACTAAGGAGGTCCATAAAAGCTATCCGTTGTAACTCTGAGCCTCAACATCAATATTTTAGAGAGCAGGGTTTGAACTAGCAGGCAAGTTTGTTCACACACACACACATGCACACACAATCACAATGCTTACAACACAATTTTGTCAACAAGTCAAGGAAAGAAAGATACTTGTCCTAGACCTTTCTTGTAATAATTGTATTGTATAGCCAAAATTAGCAGGTTGAAATATATGTCTGTGTATCCAGTTTTATTTTTAAGATGTTCCCATTCAAAGAAGTTCCTCAAACTTCCTTACCTAAAAGCAAACTGTGATCCAGTACAAAAGATCCCACCCCCTACCCAATTCCAACAAATAGCATGGACTTTCATGCAAGGTCCTGTGGTCACTGCCATTGCTTTTTCTTCAATCTACATTGCATGTGCTGTATTTGTGGTTATTTTTGACTTGTGATTTACCCTGTGTGTTCAATGTGTGCAAAGAAACAAGGCTGAAAGTTCCAATAAAATGATAGATAGGATATATGATCACAATGGAAAAAAATGGGAAACTCTTTTTAACTGATGGTGGGTAGAAGATCACAAATGTTATACATCTATATAGGATACATTGTTCAAGAGTAGATATGATTATAAAGAACACAAATGAAGTGTTGTACCCTTGTACCTGAATATACCTAGCAAGAGACAAAGAATCGTAGTCTACAAAATGAAAAAATATTTGAGATTTTGGACAGATACTCAGTATCTCTTTTGGATAATCTTAACTGAATATTTATTCAGGGAAAGTTTGGGAGTGGATTTAAGGATCTGAAGGTTAGGCATGGTGAATGTGTTGTTGATGACACTTTGAATGCAACTAGAATTTGTAGATGCTTTGGAATCTGCAGATCAAATTCAGTGGCCACGTCTGTAATATGGAACCCCCATGATATTTGGGTCAAGATCATCAAGGAACAAATGCTTCAAAAGACTTTCAAAGTAGGTTAAAGTCATTCATTCTGGAAAACCAAACTCCACAGAATCTAGGTTAGCAATAAGAAAAAGAATATACCTAATAGAAAATACATCCACAGACTTGCAAGCTTGCACCACTGCCAGTCACTATTGAGTGAGGTTAATATCTTCTCAAATTTGAGTAGATTTGAACTTAGTAGAACCTAAAGTAAAAGAAAGTTTAGAAGCGCAATAGTATTTATAAGTCCCATTTGACTTGTTTGTCTCTCTCTGTAACACAGATCTATGTTATGAATGTAAATGCCTATTAGCAGTATACAAAACAACAATTAAAGTGAAATATCTTCCATGGATACCTGTCTCAAGAAGGCTATTTAATCAATGTATCTTTAAAGTGGGCTAATTTACCCAAATGGTAGCATAAAAATATGAACTTTTTAAATAAAAACTGTAAATGAGAAGTGCCATGAATTCTTTACTCAAATATAAATTTTCTAAATAAGAATAATTGCTACAATCCTATCATTTTTAAATGGAAAATATTGGGAATAAGTCATAGATGTTTCAGTCTGTTGTACTTTAAGCTTCCATTATGTAGAATAACAAAATGTTACATTTGGGATTAGAAAAAGTTAATAAGTATCTCTTAGTTAGGGAATCCCTTCTATATACTTTCTAGATCAGTGAATGGGTCCAACTGTTTCAATACCCTCTAGGCTGCCAGAGGTCATTACTCTATCAAAAGGAGAAAATCAGCTCCTTAGAGAATCATGTCAAAGAGTTTTGTCACTTTTTCCTCCCTCTACCTTTTGTCTCTGATTTTACCAGCTTCTCAAACTTTTCTCATCATACATTGAATATTTCTGTCTCTCTATTTCTGTATTTGTCTTTATCTACAACTCCTGCAATAATCTGGGTAATTACTGAGTTCACCTGGACATCACAGCAAATACACTAGTTTCTCTTTTTTGTTAACCTCCACAAATTCAAAGCCCTTCACCACCCAGCAGTTCAGCCATCCATCATCCATTAAGATAGCCACAGCTTTGACATAATTATTGTAATAACTGCTGTACTTTTGAAATCTTCCATTTTTGTCTTTTTTTTTTTCAGGACAGTCTCCAGTATTTGGAAAGCAGGAAGGCTCATGGAGAAATCAGATTCATATTCAAGTCTTAACAATCTTAAAAGCTATGAGAAAGAGCAGATATATTACCTACAAAGAAATGACAATTAAACTGACAGCATCAATAGAAACCAGAAACAAAATGGAATGATTGTCAAATTAGACTTACATGCTCAGAATTAATGAGTGAAGGTGAAATAATGATACTTTTAGATATACGAAGTTTGAAAGTTCTGCTCAAAGATCCTTGTTAAATGAACTGCCATATTTCACTGGATTTAAGATGTCATCAACTGTAAGACGCACCAATTAAAAAAAATTCTGTTAACTAAACCATGATATGCCCCAACTGTAAGTGGCACCCAATTATAAAGATGTTAAAAATATGAAAAATATGTCTTAGAATGAATGAAGTAAAGCAGTAGAAGCGATACTTCCTCAAGAAGCAATGGACACAGAAGGTAGGAATTAGATATAAGAAACAATGTTGAACAAAGAAACCAGTAAACATATTTGTAAATACAGATAAAACCTGATGATAGCTAATAATGATAACTATGTAGCTTGAAAACAAGATTGAACTAAAAAGCCAGCCAATAATAACTTGGAAAAAAGAGAGGGAAAAGATCAGGTTATGATAGTCCAAGTTCCTTATATTTTGCAGAGGAAAGGTAATCAATATCTTTGGCATTGTTGAATATATTAAATATTTTAATGGTAACCTGTAAAAGAATAGGAAAAACATATAATAATCAAACAGGCAAAGAAAAATTATGGAAATCTTTATTCATGCAACAGAAGACAATATAGCAGTTAGAATGAAGGAATGAGACCTATTTCTGCAAATATAGATAAAACTCAAAAAACAATAATGAATGAAAAAAGCAAGCTGTAACATAATATTTATGCTATATTATGATAGCAACTACAACAATTTTTTTTAACAAATTGTTAGCTTTCTCCCCAGGTCTGTTCCTCTTCCCATGTATTTATTCAAACAAGGAAAATGAATAACTCATCCAATCAATCACTAATCCCTCCCATTCTAGCTTTTCAGCCCCTTTATATTTTATTTTTCCTTTGCCTTCAGCCTTGCACCTCTTTTTGCACCCATGCTATTCTCCAGCTACTCTGCAGTGAAACAAGTGAAAAAATCTTACATGAAACTCCTCTGCTTAAACTTCTTTGATGTTCCTCGAACTCCTTAACAAAATATATCACCTTACGTAATTTGTCCTTAAACAGAACACCTGTTTAAGATTATGTCCGTTCCCTTCCTACTACAGACCCAAACTAAATGACTTGAATGCTCTCTCAAAGGTATTAACTGCTCCACATGCAGTCTGAAGCACTCTCTCCCAGTCCTGCTCCCGTCCTCTCACTACCCACCCCAAACCAGCACACCCCTACGCTGACTAAACTTTCAAGACTCCATTCAGATGTCACCTCTCAAGGAGAGCAACCTTGTTCACCTCAAGACTGTGCCTTTACTTCGTCTTACTGAAATTGCATTATTTTCTAACTTCTCTAGACTTTAAAATTCTTAATGGGAGGGACTGCATAATAATAATAACCAGCAAAACAGCTACCATTTATGGATTGTCTAACATTAGCCAGGCACCATGTTCTGTGATTTGCCTGAATGGACTTATTTAATCTAACAACTCCAGAAAAAAAAAAAAAACATTTTCCCTGTGGGTACATAAATGCTCACAGGCTCAGTAAAATAGTAAGGGTGCTACTCCACTCTTTGAGGAGCACAGCTACTAAGTGATGGAGCTTGCCTTCAAATCCAAATATAACTCAAGAGGAACATGTACCCTTAACCACTATCTCCTACCATTAGTTCCCAAACTCTTTTACAATAGCACCTGATATATAACTGGCATTCAATGATAGTGTTTTAAATGAAAGAAATAAGAGAGGGAGAAAGAAGTGGAGGAAGGGAGGAGGGAAAGGAGTGGAGCTATGATGCCAACTCAGGACACCAGTACCAGAACATCTTTACAGACTTGATTGCCTTTGCTCTTTTTTATGAGAAGCTGGGAAGAATTGATGGGTCCATTTCCTTATTCAAGTAAACAGAGCTGGAAAATGATAAAGAAAGGTAGATTTATAAATGTGTAAGGCATCAGAATCAGCTATCTATTTCTAATTAATTAGATTGATGAATATAGTTTCTATACTCAATCTGGGTAGATATTCTGTAAACCTGCCTGGACCATTTCCTAAAATGATTTAGTCATAAAAATGAGCAACGTGATTGTACAAGAATGGAAAGGGAAGACTGATAACTCAAATAAAATTATGGAGACCCAAAATATAAATTTCTAGTGGTTGTCCATTATGGAAATAACAATTCCATTGGAATATGAGTCAACTACTTAGACTAGAACATTATGTACAACTTATTTGACTGTGTGAATTTTCTTGTGTATTAGTTAACTATTGGCTGAGTCATGAGAGAAACAGATTTTTTACTATTATTTTTAAGATCGGATAATTAATGACAAACTCAAAACACACAGTGGCTTTATTTGCTCAGAGGAGCATCTGATACTGGCATTTGGCTTAAAGAACAGTTCACGTGTCTCTTTTTTAGAGTAATTTAACAGTGGAGTCACTTGGGAATGGAGAATAAAACAACTCTCTTTCTAACTCTCTCCCTACTTTCAAATGTTCAGCATATGAAGTATTTCCTTTTCCTTAATCTGGGCTTTTAACTGTGGATGTCATGACCTATGGTCAAAAGAGTAAGTACAGAAACCCCTAGGAGGAAATTGGACATAAATTCTGAGATTTTCATTACCTCTATTAACTTTGTGGGGGACATTGCATTTCTGGGTGGTGACAAAAACAAATTTGGATGTTTTCCATTTATATCCCACTGACCATTTATGAACTTTCTTGGGAGAGAAGAACTGATAAAATGAAAAAAAAAAAAAAATGGTATAAATATATGTCAGTATGGTAATTACAAAGTCAACATATAAACAAATTTCCATTTTTCACCCTTTATAGGTGTAACTACTTGAAAATAATTAATCATTATTTTATATTCAAAGAAATGTGCAATTCAAGTCAGTAAATTGAGTAAGAATTTTGTTTTGATGACAATCTTATGGCATTAGTTGTACTATTCTGTTTTATAAAGTTAATGCCTAAATTGTAATTCTTTTGTACATTAGTATATGAAGCAATGTGTGTTTTATTTTGGATTGATGGGATAGTTTAATGTAGACCAACACTTGAGTGGTTTCCAAAATGTGGGATGCTTACCATTGGTGATCTTAGGAGTGTTTTGTGATGGTATAGTGATGTAAAAAATAATGAATAACATTATTAAAAATTTAATCTTTTTAAATTACCTTCCAATCCCTTTCTTCTTTGTTGAATGCAAAGAGAGAAGGCCTGAGGCCCAGAACCTTTAACAGATAATGGTAGCCAGCTAGAATAAATATTATCTTGTTCTAGTTTGCTAATGCTACCAGAATGCAAAACACCAGAGATGGATTGGCTTTTATAAAAGGGGGTTTATTTGGTTATACAGTTACAGTCTTAAGGCCATAAAGTGTCCAAGGTAAGTCATCAGAAATCAGGTACCTTCACTGGAGGATGGCCAGTGGCGTCCAGAAAACCTCTGTTACCTGGGAAGGCACGTGGCTGGCATCTGCTCCAAAGTTCTGGTTTCAAAATGGCTTTCTCCCAGGGAGTTCCTCTCTAGGCTGCAGTTCCTCAAAAATGTCACTCTTAGTTGCTCTTGGAGTGTTTTTCCTCTCTTAGCTTCTCTGGAGCAAAAGTCTGCTTTCAACAGCTATCCTCAAACTGTCTCTCATCTGCAGCTCCTGTGCGTTCTTAAAGTGTCCCTCTTGGCTGTGGCAAGCTCGCTCCTTCTGTCTGATCTTATATAGTGCGCCAGTAATTTAATTCAGACCCACCCAATGGGCGGGCCAACACCTCCATGGAAATTATCCAGAGTCATCACCCACAGTTGGGTGGGGCAAATCTCCATGGAAACACTCTAAGAATTACAATCTAATTAACACTGATAGGTCTGCCCACACAAGATTACATCAAAGATAATGGCATTTGGGGGGACATAATACATTCAAACCAGCACACTTGTTTTCATAGTATTCACTTTTATTTTCCCTTCTATTTATCTCAGTTTTTCAGTTAGAGCAGTTACATATACTTTATTATAAACAAATGTATTTAACTAAAAGTGACAAGTCAATTTAAATAAAAATATTGGATAACTGCAGAAGTGCTTTTTTTGAAAAGGTAAAAGTCCCAAGTTTGATAGAAGAGTATCTGAAATCTGGTACCACAGTGTAGTGAAGGTTAAGTAAGTGATATAACATTGATTGACAGAATAAATTCCTTCTATATCAGCAAACTGAAGTGAGTAATTGACTTATCTCCCAAACAATATCCTAAACACTCATCTCAATATCCTACAACATTTTGGAGAGGGGTGTGTGCGTGTGTGTGTGTGTGTGTGTTAGCTGCTGGTATTGGGCAATTGCCTCAGCTCTCCAGTTCCTTTTGACTTATAGTAACCCTCACCTGATGTCACTGAGTCTGGGTAGACAGTGTACGCTATCACAGTTCACTGGGAAGAGGCACATAAACACTTTTCAGATCACATATGGAAAAAACATGGGCAAAGTCTGTGTGGGTATGAATAAAGTGCATGAAGGAGCACTTCAAAATTGAAGTAAGAATTCCTTCTTTTCCTATTTGAAAAAGGGCCCTGGTAAAGAGGTGGAGCTCTCATCACTTGGCAGTTCCATTTAAAGGGTCCATATGCTTTTAGAAAATGAAACACAGAATAAGTTCAAACAACCTGCCATAAGTAGGGTGCTTATCTTTAGAAATGGAGGATTTGTTAAGTTTTGAAAAGCATTATGAATGATGAAAGAATCACAAGCCCGTTAAGTTGTTGTTACTGTAACCTTTGGACCGAATAATTCATAACAGCCTTCATTCAGAGCCATAGCAAAATTAAAAATTATTCAAGCTCTCTACATAACAGGTGCTTGCTTGCACCAATGATAAACAGACACACGTGAAGGAAAATTTCACTGACTCCCTATGCACCTCTTCCTCAAAGGCCTAATCACCTTAAAAACTAGTGTTAATGTGGATCACACCCCCTTTATCTAGTGTATGGATGAGTAGAAAAATGGGGATAAAAACTAAAGGACGTATGGGGTGGGATGGGGGAGATGGTTTGGGTGTTCTTTTTTCACTTTTATTTTTTATTCTTGTTCTGATTCTTTCTGATGTAAGGAAAATGTTCAGAGATAGATTGTGGTGATGAACGCATAACTATGTGATCATACTGTGGACAGTTGATTGCATACCATGGATGATTGTATGGTGTGTGAATGTATTTCAATAAAACTGAATTTAAAAAAAAAAGAAAAGAAAAAAAAAAACTAGTGTCAAAATAGAACACATACCCTCAATTTCTGCAGAGTAGAAGAGCAGGGAGGTGAGTGTTTTGCATTTAAGTAAAAGAGAAAATGGTTAAAGTTAAACTGTTGCAGAATGATGAGCCAAATATTGTAATGGTTTGCAAAGATGAATTAATGTCATTCTACTAATAATAGAAGTCTTAGGGGCCACCGATACACTTCGTTCATTTTGAACAGTGGTCCAGAGAACCACTTCAATGTCAGCAACTATTGAGGATTAGTGAAATTATATATGTCTATTGTGTGTGTATGGATATATATATATATATAGTATAAAAATTATAAATTATATTTGATTGATTCAGGCCCTGATTTTAAAAGTAGAAAAATACATATTTCAGACTTCAATAACTTTGTCACATATCATGACTATCCTAGAAAGTCAAAGACACTTGGTAATCACTTCATAGATGTTTTTGAATATTGATTGAATGAAGGATTGCTGGTCACTGGATCTTAACACAAAAGTTGTTCATCTCCATCAGTTTGTCACAAAATTAAATAGTGTAGCCACTTAATTAGTGTTTTCCAATAACAAATGTACGAATTATGAATGGAAATTTTTTGGAGAGAAGAGAGAAATATGTATCTAATAATGTTGGACTTGTAAATTTAAAAGAGTTAACCAAAGACTATTAAATTATGGATTAAGATCAGGAAAGAATGCTTTAGGCTTACATTATGATTTCAGAGAATAACTAAAAAAAATGAGTGTGAGGTTTCTGTCACGTGGTTCTTAAAAGTACAAAGCATGACACAAAATCCTCTGATGAAAATTGCAACAGTTTTTTTTCTTTCAAATGTCCATAAATCTGAATCTATGCCATTTTTGAAGAGTGAAGACAAGTGTCATTCCAAATACGAGCCAGGATTTTTCTGGGTTACTGGGTTTATTGCTACCTTATAGTGCATATGGCCTTCATTTTGAGAAAATTATAATTCAAGACCTAATTAGGTGTTTCTATCAATTTTTGATGTTTGAATCAGATATCTGAAAACAGAAGATCTAATAAAGGAGGAAGTGGAAGGAAAGAGGAAGAGGAAAATAGGTGGGAGGTTGTTTTCAAGAATATCAAAGAACCATTTTGTTATCTATTGTAAATGTTTATTTCAAATTGAAAGTGGCATAGAGAGGAAGTCTGTAGAGAATTCAGGGGAAAGAACTGATTCAACCCATGAGTTTCCTTAGTCTACCAAACAGAATGTTTTTTCTTCTTTTTTGCATACAATGTTATTTTAGGAATTCGATTTCCTTTTTTAAAAACAGGAATTAAAAAGCAATACTATTTACAAATTACCGGCTTCTCAAGTTTCTTCTAATCCATAGAACTTCTATTTAGGGAAAAGGAATCTCTATAACTAGTATTTATTCAATATTTGTTATTTAAGGAAAAGGGCAGTAATAACAACAAAAGGAAAACTGTCAATTTTAGTAAAACACTTTCAGCAAAATGAGCTTTATTCCCATCTAGGTAACACCACAGCAGCTGACAATTAAGTTAATTCTAGTAACAAACAAATTATTTGTTCTAGCAAATAACCAGAATTAAAGAAAGAAAATAAAGAAATCAGTAGATACTTTGCTCAAACCAGTTGATTCAATAATTTCATTTAAATGATTCGGTAACCTGAGAATGCATTTTACTCTAGGCAAAATTAGAAAGTGAAAGGAAAGTATAAATCCTCAGAGGCATATGTATTTTGAATTTGCCAAATCTTTCTATACTGATTTTCTCGCAGGAGTATAAATTATTTTGTAGGAAAGCAGTATATTAAATATTATTCCAAATACATAGGCTTTTGGTGCTTAGTAATAGTTTTCCTAGGTAGAGAGTGCATGTTAAGAATTTTCCTTGTAAAATAACTTGATCTATATCTCTAACTTTTCTGATTCTATACTCTGTTACTAATATGGCTATTTTTTTTTCTAAATATGGGCATGGGATCATAGAGGTCCTTATAATCATTTAAACTGATTTTTAATTGGGTTACTGCTGACCTACTACAAGATCCCAAATTCATTACAATGCTTTCCAGGATCTATATCAAAGGAATGGCTTTTCTTCCAATCTCATTCAATATCTTTCATTTAAATGCAGAGTAATAATATAATCTTTTATTTTTCTTCTTCTTTTTTTTTTTTAGTTTTAAGTAAAATAAATTTTCAAATTGGTAAAAGTGAATATACAGCTTATCTAGGGGTTCCTGGGATTCAAAAACTCTCTAGTACGTTTCTTCAATACCACTGTTAATGAAAAACGTGTTTGTAGATTTCTCTCAGCCTAGGAAAAACATTTGCAAGGCTTAAAAATATCAAAACACCTTAACATCCTACATAATTTGTTGAACATGTCCTCATAGAGTACTTATTATCTTTTATATACATGCTTGGAACATGGAGATAAAAAGACATAGTCTATGTCCTCAAGAACACATAAACTAGAGTAGACTGACATGTAGCATATAATAAATATGGGATGAATACAATACAATATAGAACATGTTTTAGTTTCCCAGTTGCTAAAACAAATACCATACAGTGGGTTTGCTTAAACTGTGGGAATGTACAGGCTCATGGTTTTGAGGCTAGAAGTACAAAATTGAGGCTTCAGCAAGACATTGCTTTCTCTCCAAAGATTGTGGCATTCTGTGGCTGACCACCAATGATCCATGGTCTTCGGCTTTTCTGTAGCATGGCAATGTACATGGCAGCCTCTCCTGGCTTCTATCTCTGTTTGACTTTCACTCTGTCCATAAAGGATTCTGGTAATCTGGATTAAAGCCAAACCTTATTCAGCAGGGCCATCCCTTAATTGAAGTAACATCTTGAAGAGATTTTATTTACAATGGATCCACACCCTCCATCCATTTCTTCCTGTACTATCACATTCCCCTTGCCATCACCAATGAACAACTGGAAAGACAGTCCCTTGAACTCTTTTACTCTATTCCAGCTAAATATATAATTTTCACTAACACTTCACTAGTTCTTATCTTGAGGGAACCTTCCATTTACTTGTCATTCTTAAATATAGTCAAAATTTCTACTGAAAGAACAATGAGACAGTGACAAATTGTGTTATATGGACCAATTGCAGTGAAAAGATTTATTAGGGTGTAATAATTGATATAACATAGCATTAATATATTAAAATATGTTATGCAAATTTTCAGGAAATTACAATTTCCTGGTCATTACAGATACCCAGATAGCTGATTGAAATTTTTCTTCTTTATCCAGAAAACTAGAAATTTAGGAGACAGATTCAGTATTAATTAGACATGTGCCCCCAACATATGTTATAGATGTTGACTATTTCATACGTATTTCTATTTCACTAGGGTTGTGAACTAAGAAAAATTATTATGCCTGGTACAAATATGAAATGGTAATAGTTTCTCGGTAGACTCCACCTGATTTTTTATTAAAACATTTTAACCAACAGTCTCTTAGAGTATATGATATATATTAGCCTAGTTCAATTGTTTAGGATATGGTTATTGTGATAGAGAGTTCTAATTTCTCATTATTCACTGTCCTATTCTTTCCTTTTGTAATAGAGCCTCCCTGCATGTTTAGCTGCACATGTGGTCATGTGGCTATATTCTGTTACCCAGCATCCCTTGCAGCTACTTTTGTAACATCACTAAATGGTTGCCAGTGGAATATGAGTGGAAAAATATACAACTTTCAGGCCTTGTTCATTTGCTTCTTTTTCTCTTTTCCTTTTGCCATTGGTTGAGAAAAGGTGAGAACAGAAGAATTTTTTGGACTAAGATATGGAAGCCATATGCTAAAGAAGTCAGTGTCAACCTGCCAGCTGGATTCCTGAATTACCTATGGAGCCTGTTTAAGTCTGCTAGGCTGCCAAAATAAAATAAAACAGAAATGGGCAGGCTTTAAACAATGGGAATTTATTAGCTTACAAGGTTACAGTTCCGAGGCCATGAAAATGTCCAAATTAAGGTATCATCAGGTGAGCTTTATCCCTGAAGAACAGTTGCCAGTGATCCTGGACTCCTCTGTCACATGGCAAGGCACATGGAGGGTCTGCTGGTCTCTCCCTTCTCTTCTGGGTTTCATTGTTTACAGCTTCTAACTTCTGTGGCTTTCTCTTTTTGTTTCTGTGTCTTTCTCTCTCACCTTCTGTGTTTTTCTCTCTGTCTCTCTCTCCATATTCATCCCATTTATAAAGGACTCCAGTAAGAGGATTAGGACCCACCTGGGGCATGCATCAACTGAAATAAGCTAATCAAAAGGTTTACTCCCACAGGAATGGATTAGCTTTAAGAACATGATTTTTTGGGATACATAACAGTTTCAAACCATCACAGAGCCTTATCACACTGACTGTCTTCTCTTGAAAAGTTACCTGAGAAAGAGAAATAAACACCCACCTTCTTTAAAGCACTCTATTGTTTGTCTTTTTTGTTATAGAAGCTTATCCTATATCCAGAATCGTATTAGTGACAATGACAGCAAGGTTTTTGGTCCCATTGTTGGCTGGTGGTCTTTAGAACACACAAGCAACTATATCAAACAATGTCATAAGAAGGTAAAGTTCTGCAAAGGAACTGGGTATGGTGGAAAGGGCAGAGGGATAGGTAATGTACAGACAGATCATAACAAAACAAGCACCAGAATTGCAGAATTAATAAAGATTCATGTGATATGTTTTCCCCTAAACTCACTGACCTCCAAACTCAATACTTTGAAAATGAGTATGTGGAAGATGGACCATCACAACAATATTCTAACTGGAAGTTGGGACTGGCTGACGAGTCTTAGCTACTCTGATAATGACCCATAGCACAATTCCCCTACAGTTCATGAACAACTCAGTATATGAATCAAATAAATAAATAAATAAATAAATAAATAAATAAATAAACAGACATGAGTTTCTCACACTGAGAAAAATCTACAAACAAGAGCACAGCTGAGCAGTGGTTTGGTTATTTGGACTTTCCATTCTGGAAAAAAATACTTCTTGCCTCCTACAAACTAGATTTGGATTTTACACCTTAGACTATGACATCTTACTTCTAAAAACCAAAATGTAAAAGGCTTGGGCGGTATTATTCATCAGCTCACTTAAAATTGCATTTGAACTCATATTTATAGCATCATGCAAATATAAATATGAAACAAGAATAAACACTTTGTCTTAAAGTGTTTCATTCCAAGAGTTTGTGGAAACCTTTAGAAGTGGGCAATAGAAATATCACAGTGCCTGATTTTATTTATGATCTACCCTTGAGGTGTGGGCAGACCAGAAAATGTGTGCATTTCTTCAGAAGTCAGCTTCATCTGGAACAGGGCAAGGTGTGAAACTGAGAGTAAAATCTCAAAGTAGTGTGGCTGACAGTGGAATGTAAATTAGTACAATTTAGATTATTTTTCCTTGGTTTACACAGTATTTAGAGCTACCAAAAAAAACTGAACATAGAATCCCTCCAAAAATAAGTTGATCTCCAATTCATCACATTTCAGAGTTGATTAGCATGATTCCAAAAAAGTAAATGGTTTGCAACTTCCAACACTGTCTCTCAATTAGAGATTATGGACACCAAAGAGGTAGACTTGAGCTCCTAAGAACTGAAATTCTGATATGTCCAGCAGTTCCGCAAAACTGGGATAGGAGTGTGAGTCGTTAGTGCTGACTTTATATAACAACAACAACAAAAAAAAACTGTAGTTGAGTACAACTGAGTAAAGTCTGAAAAGTTAATTATAGTATTATAAAAGCAGAATGAGTTAATATGTCTGGGAAGTTTATCACTATTGTTACTGAGATTTTAAAAATCTGAGCAAGAATTCTTATGGTAGAAGGAAAAAGCACTTTTTGGTAACTCTATAAGGAGAATTGCCTATTGATAACAATTTGCGAATAAATATACTTATCAGAGTAAAGAAAATATTCCTGTATCACTTAATTGGATTTTATATGAATCAAATTCCCTCAGTTTCTCTACCAGTATTTTCATCATTCCATGTCACACTGGAATGGTGTTTAAAAAGTTTGGTGATTTTCTAAAATTTCAGAATTATACTAAATTTAGACTTTTATAATTTAGTTTCCTACTTCTGTTTGTGTGTTTGTTTTTTGGCAGTGTAACTGGAGTGGTGGAATAAGAAGAGAAATATAGAGGGCTACTGTATTTAGTAAATTCCTTTTGAAAATGTTACTTTTTCAGAGCAAACATCCTTATTAAGGGGTCACCACATATAAATGTAAGGGAGGTATTCGAGGGAAAATGATGGAAGTTAGTAGTAGGTACAGATTTTATCGGTCTAAAATGAGTGCTTAGTTTTGAGAAATAATTTACTTTCATTTGTTTTGAATAGAGTATCAGGAAAGACCAATAAATAAACCTAGGTGGCTAGGAGGACAGATAGTAGACTAAATTAATATACCCAGAGAATGAGTGATAAAGTCATTTGTTCCTTGAAAGTATGTTTTTCCAAAGAATCTAAGAATGTTTATAATGGCCATCTTTACTTGGAAACCTGTTTATTAAGAGAGCATGCTGGAACACAGACTGAATTAAGTATACTGTCACTTATCCCAATTTCAGTCAAGTTCTTAATATTTGAATATAGAATCCTCCTTTGTTGGTACGTAAAAAATACAGGAAAGAATGCAGTAAAATACCTGTACTATCAGAGAATCTGAAATAGGCAAATTCACTATTATTTGGAATTTTTTTGGAAACATACAGATTTATGTACAACAAATTCAAGAATAAGATATTCCTGAGACTCATTGGGGGATAAACAAATCATTCAGACAGTGGGTCAGAGATTTAAAAAAAAAAATAGGAAAGGCCCACATTTTTCCCTCCTAATAAATAAATATTTTAACATAGCTTTTGACTTTCTTGGCCTGATAAATGGGTATAATATAATATGGATAAAAATTGAGCTCCAAGTATTTCATTAACTTTACAAAAGTCCTTAGGACTACAGATACTAACTCCTCTATGCTTAAACCAGTCTCTCACATACTCCAGTCCCCATTTCTCCAACTGACAATGGACTATTCCCATAGATCTTGCTAATCTGGCCCACTGAAAAGTGAACCTTCCTCTTCCTTCCAGAAACAGTTTCCATTCATGTTCTTGGTGTATTGCTATTACCATCCTTCACCTATCTGTCTGGGCTTCAATTACCCAAGTCATCTTTGACTCCAAATTCTTTCATCTCATCTACACAGTAGTTTTTAAAAGCCTATAAACTTTCCTGCACACTCTCTAGAATCTGTTTCCTCCTTTCCATTCCAACTTCCATTGCTTAAGGTCAGCATCCTAAAATCTCATCCCTGGACTCTTACCAATACTTGCCTCACTTTTTCTTTGCCTCCAATATCTTTCCCTTTGAAGACATTCTGCATGTTGTTACTAAGTCAATTGGTCTTAGATCGAATTTTTATCATACCACTTCTGTATTCAATACTTGGAAAACTTCTTCCCCTGAATCTGAGGCTTCCTAGCTATGTGACATGGGTATGTAATATCACTCTCTGGTCTCAGTTTTAAGTGTAAAATGAAGGTATTGGTCTAAACAATCACAAAGTCCACTCTCTCATTTCTATCTCAGATTACATGATTCTTGAGCTTCTGGTCCTCCTACTGTTTATAGCAAAATTGGCTGTACATAAGAGTCACCAGCGATGCTGTTATTTTACATCTGCCCCTTCCTGTCCATTCTTTATCCTTCTCTCCCCTACTCTATGCTCCTGGAGGATGATCCCTGCACAGTGTCCTCACACACTGGCTTCTTACAGGATTCAACCAACAGGAGGCATTGAAAGGAGACAGGCGGGAAGGAAGGGAGTGATCAAAGTATTTTTCCTTAAGTCTTTCCCTGTTTGGGAATCATGACCTTGGCAGTAATTTTGTCCCTTTGTCACTACAGCTCTTGCTGGAAGGCCCAACAGATTCCAGATGTTTCTCATTTCTGGCCATTGCATTAATCTTGCTCACACTTTTTGCAAGTAGTCCCTTCATTAAAGTCTCTTTATTTGAACCATTTTCTGGAACCATTTTCTGGAACCCTGACTGACACATCTGTAAAATATACTCCACTAGAATCAGAATGTTCTGAATGAGGCCCAGGTATAAGAATTTTATAAAAGAGCCACACAGTAGATTATAAAGTCCAAACCTGTTATATTCTCTTTCTGTAATTTGATACCAACCAATCTTTGCAAGTAAGCAGATAATTACAGACCCAAATCTCTCAAAACAAAATTTTCTCTCTTAATGATTTTGCCTAAGGTTGGCCCCCATAGACTTATTTAAAGAAACATGTGAAAGAAACATAAACAAGTATAAATAAATATAACACAAACTGGACCCAATGCTTACCTGCTGAAAAGATGGTCCCCAGGTGGATTAATAATCAGAGTCTGGAAGAATTGTTGGAACAAATACTTCTAGAAACAGGTAATTATAGAGTTAATGAAAGACATTAAAAAGGGGAGTTCTTTCAAGGTAGCATATGTTCTTTGGGTATCTTTCATAGCCTTAAAATGCAAGCATTCTCAAAATTCCATTTACACAATTTTCCAGAAAGGTATTTTACTCTTGTCACTTGATCAGTTATTAACAAGTCCTACATTTAACCATTCCATATTCTTTCACTTGCTTTGATCCCCATAGAGTCAAATGCTAACAACCAGAGAAATGGGTCAATAAATTGATAGCCAGGGTAAAAAGAAGAGATATGAATGCTTTCAGTTACACAGGAGGTGGTGATGTTTGGGGTGAACACATAGTGACTAGTACCTTTAACTGTTGGCAGAGCTGAGCTTCTGAGATGCGTTCAAGTCCTGCTTGTCTAGCAGATAAATTTTTCCCTTTTGCCTGTCATAAAGGTCCATTTCAACTCTTCTGATCTCAGCTGGGAGGTCATTATTAACTGTTGTTGGGAAGCGGTTTCAAATCAGCAAATCAAACAAATCTTTTGAAGATAGAGCCATTTATTCAGTAGTTAGAATGCCACCCACAAGCAACCAGAGTGCATCAATTTGATGTTTGGAGCTACTCATTAAAACAGGGCTTTATTTGTATGTGGTCTTAAGTTGATTCAGCAGCATCACTGGTAAAACAAAATGATAAATGTGCATTTGTAGCAGATGTGTAATTTATTTATTACCAATCTATATACAGAATAGCTGCTTGAGAATTGAGTGTTTGATTGCACTTTATTCTGGAACCATTTCTCTATCTGTGTTTGGTTTAGAGTGGGGGCAGGAGAACATGATGGTAATGAGAGCTATGAGTAATTTACCTGGAACCCAGCAACTAATGTCACCACAGGTTTTTATTGTTCAGAAATAGAGCAGAGTTTGGATGAAGAATTCTGTTACTTTAATTGCACGTGCCTAAAAGAAGAGGTGAATGCATGTCAGTTTTAGTATTAGTATTTTATTAGAAGAAATAAACTCTTCCAGTTAAAGGGATATCTTCTAGGAAGGTCAGATCTTGCATAAAGGAGAACAAGATGTTAATGTTTACATCAATTAGGCCTGAAATCTTTAACCTTAACTAGTCAATTTGGTCAAGCATAAATATGTAAAACAGTCCTCTGGAAAATAATTGTTTTAATTCATAAAGGCTCTTTCCTCCAACATGGAACTTGTACTTTTATATTAATTGGGAGAGATTGCCAATGACTTGTTGTCATTAGTACCCAATGGTGAGGTCGGCCAGGGACTTTGAAGTGACTAAAATGTTTATTGGTGACTTTTGGTGTCCTGGCTTTAGCCAGATAATAAAAAAAAATTTTTTTTTTAAACTCTGCTCTCTCTCCAACCAATTCCAAAGTCCAAACTATTAGTGTTTAAGTAACATTGCATCCTGTGGAAAGATACTTTTTCATGCTAGACTTAGTGTTTAATCCACATGAAGATCACAAAAACTTGTAAATGAACAGGGGGAAGAAAAGCCCTTCTTTAGCAGTCAGTCAGATTGTATGTTTATACTACGATCAAGAAATTAAAGCCACCTTAGAATGAAACAAGAGGCTCGGCAGTTATTGTGGGTCTTGGAAGGGATTGCGTGACTATGTCATTAGAAAACCATATTTTTTTCACTCTGAATCCTTTAACAAAAAAACTACTTTTGGCAGAGAGAAGAATAGTATGTCTTCTAAACGCTAAAAAAATTCTCTCAGAGGCCTTTCCAAGATGTTTTGGATGGCTCTCTGCCTCTCACTCTCTGGCAGCCTGCTCTTCCATCAGTGTTTACAGAAGGTCAATAAACCCTGCACAGGCGGGTGCTGTCGAGTGCGTGTGTGAGAAAACCTGCTGTTGTTGCGGTAAATGCAGTGTCCACAAATTCATTAGGAATGCATTTGTTCCTGGAAGTGCTAGCTATTCCGGTAACCGGCTGCCGCCAATGTTTTTAACCATATTCTCTGCTTTTATGCAGACATTACAGGGCAGAAAACCAGTCTTCTGTTCTCACTGCCTGCATCAATCTGTAGTTTGTTACTTGATCGGCTCGTTTTACCTTTCGTCTAGTATAAAAGGGCAATCTGGGACACTGTAGTTATGTCTGGGAACTTCTTATTAGCCTTTATGATGAAAAGGGGCTCTCTATGTTAAGGAAAACTCTGAATCTACTTATTCGGGTCTAAGGAAACTAATGGGCTTCAGGAAAAGTTGAAAATTTATAGGCAGTGTGAAAATTGGAGAAAAAAATGACTTCTACCTTCCAGATTTCCTTATACAAAATAATAGAAAAATTATATTTTGTGATTCCACTAAAATGCTGAATTACTGTATTGAAGATTCTTTCACTCTTTCTTTCTTTCTTTTTCTTTCCGAGAAAAATAACAAAATGTCTCCATTCTTTCTAAGCAACACTTCAGTAAGCTAGCCCTTCTGAATTTCAATAATACCAATATTGTAGGGGTTTATAAGGAGAAATTGTAAAAGGCAAAATGAAATTATGTATCAAAATTGCCAGGATTGTATGAGCCTATATCCCAAGTCAAACACTACTGCTTTGTACCTGATCTAACTGCCAAGCCAAGAGGAGAAATCACTAAACAAAAATGGAATTGGTACCTTTTCCTCATAAGACAACTCTGGTCTGGCTTTCTTGAATTAATGTCACCTTTAGGGGGTGACAACATTGAACTTCCTGCGATTACAGTATCTGACACAACATGACTTCAGCTTTCTTGTAACTGACATGTCAGAACTCATGAGAAGTTTAAGACCCTTCCATCACGAATGCAACACATCTGTACAGGAAGTACACTTCACCAGTGCCAAAATGCTTTTAGTGCCCTATCAAGCTACAATTCCCTGTCAGCAAGTACCTGGTAATTCCTTTCCTTTCATGTTGATGAAAGTCTTAAACTATTATGCCAATATTGCATGTTTCCCACATCTCCCAGAAACTCTTACTCAGTGATGTTCATAGGGTATCGCACTCTGTTACTTAGACAACCAACCTCAGCTAAAAGCATCAGCCCGTGCAGAAAAGCAATAGCTAGGTGGTCAGACTTTGTAATATGCTCAAGTTCCACTTTGGGAAAAGTGGGGGAAAAAAGAAAAAGACCAATGGTAATATTAGACACTAGAGAAGATAATGCGCTGCTTTTAGAGAGAGCCAAGAGGAGTGAGTCAAGCAGGGATTTGACTCACTTCATTCACCAGCCTGGTGGGTTCTGACCACATTCAGTGAGTTAGGGTTAGGATGAGTCGAATATGGAAGTCCCCCTGGTATTCTACTTATATTAGCAATAGCAACAGAGCCTCAGAATGAAGCCTGGGTAGCCCCCACCTCCATTTCTTGAGAAGATAGTAGGAGCACAGATTGTGTCTACATTTTAAGCTGCTTGGTAGTTCTCAAGTACATCATACACACAGTCCTTCTAAAGAGCAAACTGAATTCTTAAGATCAGGAATTTTGGGCTTAGCACAATGAGACAAGATTCGAGAGAAGGGACTGGGTATGATGCATTTATGTTCACCCAGATGTCACTAATCAGACAGAAGTGAACTAGATTCATGGGTGTACCAAGTTGAAAATCATTTGACCCTCCACTTAACTCCATTTGATTGCTTCTAGATGAAGCCAGGTGTCATTAGCTGTTTCTTCAACACTGTTCATTCAGAATTTATTGAATGTTTCCCATGCCAACCATTGTGTTGGGTGCTGAGGTTGCAGAGCAAATAATAATTAACGCATCATTTGATAACTGTCTTCTTTGTGCCAGGCAGTGTTGTAAGAACTTTAAAAATATTAACTCACTCAATTCTTACAATAGCCTGAAAGATGAGGTCTGACAATTATACCAATTTTGTAGGTGAGGACACTGGGTCAGAGAGGTTAAAAAGTCTTGCTCCAGGTTATATAGCTATTAGATGGCAGAGCCATGATTCAAACCAGGCAATCTGACTCCTCGTCTATGCTCCTAACCCTGTGCACTCACATTTCATGATCATTAAACACAAACAGAAGTATTTTGTTTTTGTGACCTAACAACAACTAAGGTCACAGCACATTGATGACAAAACCAAAAAAACAGCTCTTCCACTTCTGAATCCCTGACCACCTGAGTTCAGGCCTCTGAAACCCTCTGCCAAATGAGAGCTGAGAAATGTACCCTCACTTTTCGACATTCAAGCTATCCTGGAAAATAAATCTGTCATTTAAATGTGGCTTTTTTTAGGTTCATAATCTAATCTTTTGTTTTTGAACTATTCAACTAAAACAAAACAAAGCCTCATGCTCCAAATACCCCAAATCGATACCTCAGATCCCATATTTTATAGCCAAAACCTACCCAGGGGCGAACATGTCTTTGAAGGCACCACTAACATTTCATCAGCAATTTTCTTTTCCGATAAGATGGCACACTGAAGAAACATGCTTTATAATAAAAGTCCTCAAGAGTGCAAAAGTTTCAAGTCATGGTTCTCAGTGGATGTTTTTAATGAATAATACAGGATTTGCAATAGACCTTTTAGCCTCCATATCCCAGGCATATTGAGAGGGGGATAATAAATCCCTTGGTATAGATATAATTCAGATTTTCAACTCCATATTCATATGATTGTTTAATATTTATTGACAAGCACTATTTGTTGGTGGCCCAAGTTGGCCAAACATGTAAAGTAAGTGATTTCCTCCAGTAGAAACTCAGGTTTATAAAAATAACTTGGCAAACAATTTGTAAGTGATGTTCTTAAGTAATCAACATGCCAGCTAAGGAAATGTTGAAGTTGGTCTGCTATTTTAAAGAAGGAACATACAAAAGTTTCCAGTGCTATTCATTATGAGACAAAGTCGTAGGTGGAAAAATCCTTAATATTATTCTTTTGGGTAGATATAACAGATAGAAAAGCACTCCATTTATAACATGTCACTGCAGGAGTGACTTAATTATTCATTTTGGCTTCTGAATCATGCGTTCAAGCTTTGTAACCTTTTCATTAAAAAAATTGCCATTTTCATTGTAATTTGGGGACTGTTTTTAATAGATCAAAAAAGGCAGCCAGGTTGAGCTTGTCACAAGCGGTACATAAAGGAAGATATGGCCCATTTTCTTTTCAATGTGAATCTAATTCTTTCATTTATTTAATTCAAATATGTATAAATACATATGTATCTATATATGTAGTTATCTAATCTGCTGCTATATTAATCAACTACAGCATCCAAAGACCTACCCCAAGAACTGCAGGTTGAATGAGGCTTAGTCCCAGATTTTAAGAAATTTACAGCTCATTTGGAAAAATAAGAGATATGTAAGTTATCTTATAAAAGAAGTATAAAGCCAACTATACATTTGAAGAGTTTAAAAGAGTGATTACGTCTATTTAGAAACATCAAAATGCTTCATGTAGAGGATGCATGTGAGGAGTGTTCTGAGTGATGGATGGGTAGCAGTAGGCTTGGAAGGAGATCCCAGGAAGGAGGAACACAGGCCAAGGCATGTGCATGAGAAAGACACAAACCAAAATCTAAAAGCCAGTAGGAAAAGCAGGGAAGAGGCAAATTTATTAGTAGCATAGAGCACCATGAAAGATGAAGACAGAAAAGTGGGTTGACAATCAAAATGAGGAATTAGCTTGTATTTCATCTCATAAGGTAAAACACCTTTTGAGAGGGTAGTGGTGTAATTGGAGTTGCCCTCTGCATGTATGTTGAGCGGTGATTTGCAAAATGAATAAGGAAAAGAAAAACTAGGAGCACAATCAGGAATTCTTGGTGGTAAACTGGGGTCACGTGTGAACCCACAGCGACTAGAAAGACAACAGAAAGAACAGGGCAAGAGACAGGATTTGAGATTCACTGTTGAGAAAGAATTTCTGGAATGTGTCATCTGATTCGATTTTCAGCCAGGGGTAGGAGTTATAAAACTTTAAAGGTTTAAGCCTGGATGAGAAGGAGAAATATTTCAAGGAAGAGAATTGTTATTAAAAAAAAAAGATGAGTCTAATATTAAGCATCTACTTGTGAGAGGCTGCAGGCAGTTCAACATGTGTGAGGCTGTTGAGTGAAACTCTCACGTCATATGCAGGAAAGTAGATTTGCAACTTGAAAACACGAAAGCCAATACATTTTCTATGACCAGGGCTATTACTAAAAATATCCTCAAAGTTTTTTGTTCTGGTTGAAAGTACTACTTGGATAAATGTGAACTTTCAAGTTGAAGGTGCTACTATTGTTAATTAGATGTGTTCTTCATATCTGAAAGTGTTACTTCCTGCAGGGTGAGCGGTCCCCTGATAAAACCAGCACATTCTGATGGCCCCTCACACAGATTGGAGGAATGAGTCTTATAGCCAAGGCTGACAAAGCTCGTGGCTTTCCAAATTAAGGTTGGAGAGAGTGAAGCATTTTGTCATGTTACTCTCTCCAGTAGCCTCAACAAAGCAGACCACCATGGCCACTTACTGCTCTCACTTCTGATTGACAGTAACATTACATTTGTTCTGTATTCTGAACTCAGTTTGATGTAGTGCAAAGAGCAAGTGACTTTGTATCCTACAGACTTGGATTTTAATCCCATCTAATCATGTGGGTCACAAACTTACGGAGTCTAGGCTAAGGTAATTTCTTTTTTAAGATCTAGACTAGACTTCATCAATTCTAGCATGGATAACTATTTCAATTGTGTAAACTAAGGCTGAATTTTTGGCAACTACTAAATTGGACATTCGGCCAGTCATTTGAAGTCAAAAGTAGAGATACTTCCCAATCTCTTTTCCCTCTTGCAATCCATCCTAATTATTAATAACAGTCAATTTTCCCAACATATCACTTTGGTAATATATTTGATGACACCAGTGTTTCAAAAATACAATTGTGTATATGTTGTGTTTCAAGCAATGTGACTGCTTCTGAGGATTCACACATAACATAGAGAATAGTTTTATCTGGACATGGTTTATTTAGTCTGGGAACAGAGAAAGAAAAACATAGATTTTATAAAAATATCTCTTTGTCCATAATTTTGAACAGATATTTTATTAAGTGTTCAATAAATTCTTAAGACAATATAGGTTACCTTGTAACATAAACTCATGGATAAATTTTCTAAATATTACTTATCTGAGCATTTTTGTCAGCCTCTAGGTAAACTTCTAATACTTCTTTACTTACCCTTAGAAAGCCCCACAAAATTGAAACATCAGTTTCTAAACAGTTATTTATAGGATTTTCAAGTTTTCATTGAAATATAGGAAAAAATAGTAATGGTTGGAAGACCAAAGCTGATCATATATCATGGATCTGAAGCAGCCTTTCTTTTACGTGTGGAGTAAAATAATACAGTGGTCATAATCTCTTCTCATTTTACTAGAACACAAGCATAGTATTCCTTCTACAGGAGTAAAAATTGCTATTCGTAAATGAAATTGACTGTTATGACAAGAGTCAAGCCAGTTCAGGGAAAAGAATGTCCATTATGTTCCCTATGAGATCAAACATAAACTGGAGCTGGAATTCTGCCTTAACAAGTGATCTGAATAAATCTACTTGCTGCATCTTGGTTCCCTCATTTTTGTCCAAATCTAGGTACTCTAAATTATTATACTCAAAAGCCATATTTTTGTCTATTATTTACTATAATTTTTGTATTCTAATTAATGGATGTAATTAGACTATAAATCACTCTATTTTTCCTGACTATTTTATAAAAAATTAGGGCTGAGGATATTAAATTTTCTCAAGGTACAATAAGGAAGTGGCTTTATGGTTCTCCAGCATTTCCTTTTAATATGCATGATAGATCTACTTTCTCTACTCCTTGGTAATAGCTTGGGTATATCTTAGATTTCCAATCACTTTCAGCTATAAAAACAGCCAAATTATGGTAGTAATAGATAATAGATGGTAGAGAAATAGATTGATAGATCAATAGATGGATAGATTAGATAGATAGATACATGTGAGAAAGGAGAGAGATTTTGCTTTTAAAAACCCAATCTCTATTAAATAAAATTTTCAATCTCATATCCAATTCAAGGTTATTTTCCTCACCCCTGTACAAACTAGACTGCCTGCCAAGGTAAGGGAGTTTAAGCTTCAGTGTCCTGAACTTTTAGGGCCCCCTTACAAACCCTCTGCCTAATGTTGTATTTGTAATTTTTTTCTTTATTTCTCAAAGATAATTCCCCAAATTGTACAAGGCCCCACAAAACCTGAATTCACCCCTCCCCCCAATTTAGTCCTGGTCAGTGGACTGAAGGACATGTAGAAAGGGATGGAGGGGCTAAATTACTCTTCAACTCTTCCTCCCTCACTGGGATCTATCCCTTATTCCTATAGGGTTAGAGAAGAAGACGATGATTTGGAGGTAAAGAACAATCATCTCTTCACTTAAAATCATCTATATGTGATTCCCTTTGGGCTGTAGATGCCCTCTCTGAAATTAAAGTGTTAACACTTGCTCACTTGGGCAGAGTTCCATGTTTCTAGATGACCTCAGATGATCACAGATACCTCTCATCCTCCCCTGCAGTCCACACTCACAGGTAAACTCCAGAGAATGCCACAAAAGACAGATCAGCATCCTTGGTGGTCCAAGTCTGATCACTTTTTGAGGCATTCACTTGACTCACAAAAATGTCCCATGGCCTTGCCTAATGGTGTAGTGCAGGATATGCCCACTGCCACCCTCCCTTTTCTTGTCATCTCTCCACTCATTTATTAACCGCCTCACTGGATATTGACTGAGTACCTTCACTGTTCTAGACACTGTGAATAACACAGATTTCCTATCCACACGGGTCGTCCCAACTCATGTCATCTCTTTCCAGCATCATCTCCTGGTAACAAACTGTGAAAGCCCAGGTGTGACTCTGTTAAATGAAATTTTGCTCTTTATTCCTTGAAATGGTGTAAAAGATGCCAGTATATAAAATTGGAAATTCAAAAAAAATAGTAAGTTGCAAATAAAGGTGCAGAAATGTTACTTATAGTATTGCTGATGATGACCAATACATTCTAATTTAGAAGATATACAAATACCATGGTTCATTCAGTCATTAAACATTTTCTCTGTAACTAGGCTTTATGCTAAATATTATCTCTCATTATTCTTCAATAATGAGATTAAGGAATAATGTTTGACTTGTAGAAAGCATCAAGTTTATCAACTGTAGGTACAAAGAGCAGAACTGAGCAAGTAAATGTACAGCATTTTGGGATATCACAAAGTACAGCACTAGGAAATTTGTATAATACAATGAACCCCAAATATTTCAGACAAATCATTCTCTGTGATAATTATGATGGGAAATTCATCTGAAGTGTATCTATTGCCAAACAATTTCTTAATTAATTTTTGTTAAGAATCTACCCAGTAAATTATAAACCACTATTGTAACTTGATTCAAAAATTTACATTGAGTGCTACCTGTGTGACAAACTACTCAATCACCAGCTTTGTACTATTCATGGTGCACAAAAGGTGCTCATTAAGCTTCTGTTGATGAAATTAATTAATGGACAATGTCTTCCCCCAACCTATTCATTTCCCAGTGCAAATCATAGGCCTTATTAGTAAAGTAGACAAAGAGGGGGAACTTGCCATAACCTACCAAGCTATGGTAAGTTGTCACCCTTGCAGCTATGCGCAGGGAGTACGTAAATATTTCATCTAATTTTCAGCTTCCTCTTAGGCTTATGAACCTAGGTGGCACCCATATTTACCTTTTCTTCTAATGGACTTGGACAATCCCTGGAAAAAGTGCCAAAGAGCACAGGTAAAATTGACAGCGATTTGATTAAAATGAAAAAACTTGGACTGGCTGGACTCTCTCTGAAAATGAGTTCTAAACTTGAAATCAGCTTCTAGCTTTCATTTAGGAATTAATTGCCCATGTGCTTAAGAAATATAATAAAAATTTTGCAATGTTTTTACTGTTTTTTTGGAAACTTATGAAGTAAGACAAAGAGAAAAATTTGTCAGATTAAAATCTTTATTACTGCAGCATTCCTGAATACTTTTGCAACCCCTTTACTTTAAAATATTTTGTGAAGATCCTAATTCTTTTAAATAGAACACTCAGAAAACATACATGTAGTAATATATATATGTATATATATATATATATAATACTACTCCATTATGCTTTATAGTTTTAAATGGATTTTATGATGATATTGCCACCAATATGTAAATGGAATGGGGAAACTAAGAAAATGAGAGGCTTCTCTTAAAGAGACATGTGGCTTGCCCTTCAATGAAATGTTAGAAGCAAATGTCTTTCACCCTTTGTAGTCTTCTCTTTTCTCTTCAGTCACATTATTGCCAGGGTGATTCCACGGCGGTGACTTTCCAGAAGTCACTGCTCAGGCCCCATTTCCTGAATTGATGATGCGCGACTCGAGGACTGTTTCCTCATCGCATAATGACTTACTAACCTTCACCACTCCAAAAATCTGCCAATTAGGATCTCCTTGCTCCAGAACCTGTTTATTTGTGTATATTACATTGTCTAATTTCAGAGGCAGCTTGGCTAGTGATGTTTCCTTTAAACTTATGCTGGTAGCCAGAAATGAAAAATAACCACTTTTGGGATCTTTACTTCCTTGGGGCTACACTCAAGCTATTATCTAATGTAAAAGTAAAAACACGGTATATTCAAGGCAAAAGCCTGGAGTGTGTTTTAGGATTTTTACAATTTCTTTTACTTCAATCAATTGTCAAAAGTATTAATTCTCCATTTCATGTAACATTTGCTACCCTAGCGGAAAGGGAGGAATCTTAAGAGGATTTTATAGTGGTAAGGGCAAGAAAAATACATTGAGGGGGAAGTCTTCCATGTCATGAAATTTGCTATCCTCAGTGAATACAATCATAACAGCATAGGCTTAAGATATTGAAAGATTAAAAACTATGGAGTAATATATGCTTTTGCAAATCTACAAAATTATGTAAATTGGGTTATTAATAAAATATTTTAGGTTGAATTTAAAGGCTTTTCGTATTTGAACTGACTCAAGTAGTTTACCAGGGAATTGTGCATCTAAGTGTTCTCTGTAGCCTAAACAAATAAATTAAGCTGACTTTCTAATGACATGAGCAGGAGTTCCCTCACCGTGATTTTGAAAACTTGAAACCAAGAAACTTTAGTTTGAAGAGGATTGTGGAAAGATGGGGAAGTAGGAAGCTCTAGGGAACATTGTCTCCATCAGAGAAACTATTAAACAGCCCAAAACTGTCTGAATAAACTATTTTGAAATTTCAGAGTCCACTAGAAAACTGTATAGCATCCAAGGAAGGGCAGAAGGAAGAGGCTGATAAATTATGGTAAATATCAATCATTGCTCTCTCTTCACAGTGGTTACCAGTGCTCATTCCCCACACCTGTGGTAGGCAATAGTGGGTTCTGGCCCCTGGCATAGCTTTCTGGTGTCAGAAAGGGACATAAAAGTCCACTTCCCCAAGTTATGGGGTGGGAAAGGGCAGATCGCTGACAGTGGCTTTTGATAAGCCATCAGATCACTGATGGCCTGGCTCTGTTGTTCTGAACTGCCAAAGACAAAGGAGGCAGAGGAGACTAAAGAAGGTATACTTCCTCAGAGCTGTAGAAGGCAACTGAAGGTCTGCATTTGTGGGCAGGTCAAGAAAACGCAGCTTTGGGAAATCACGATAGAAGCTCCTGCACTCTTCCAGGCCTCTCTCTCATTGCCTCTCCAGGGAAATCTGGGCCCAGCCAATACTCCCTTTATGGGTCCCTGGCCTTGTTCCAGCTGGGAAAGACTGACTTGGGAAACTCTTCTAAAGCATGTCCCCTATCCCACAATTGGCATTCCAGTCAAAGGCAGCTTGAGACAATGAAAGCAGTGTAAGAAACAATTTAGGTGGATGGCCTGGGGCAAAGGCTTACCTGCTTTAAATGCCAGAGTGGAACACCTGGGAGAGGGAGAAGAAAGTGTCTCCTGGGAAGTAGAGGGGAGTATTCAAACCCTTGAACTCATTGTAACTCCTAAGGACTCTTGCAAGCACAAGCCTAGGACAAGACATGGGACCAGAGAACACAGGAAGGACCCTGTACTTAGCATCTGCTTTTCCTAACAGGAGAGCTGATGCTCAAGAAAGCCTCTGGCATATCACCAGTTGGTTACAAATTCAAGAAACAGACCTCCCAGGGAAGAAATCCCAGAGTTAACACCTTAAAATATTCAAATGAGCCATAGGCAACAAAAAGATTAACAGACAAAAGAAACTGGAAATCATGGCTCATCCAAAAATCCACAAAACGTCAACAAAGAAGACCAGACTGTGGGCATACCAGACAGACATTTTAAAAAATGATCTTCAATATGCTAAAGGAGATGAAGAAAAATACAGAGAAAGAACTAAAGCATATCAGGTAAACAATAAACGAACATATAAAAATCTCAATAATGAGACAGAAATTTTAAATATGAACCAACAGAACTACTGGAGTTAAGACCACAATAACTAAAATAAAAAAAAATCCCAGAAGGCTTTTAACAGCAGATTGGGGCTAGCAGAATAAAAAATCAGCAAACTCAAAAACAGGCTGAGTATCAGAAGGGAAAAATAATTATAAAAGTGAAAATAGCCTTAGAGACCTCTAGGACACCACCAAGTATACCAATATATGCATTATGAGGGTCCCAAAAGGATAAGAAAGAAAGGGACAGAAAGATTTTCAAAGAAACAATGGCAGTAAAATTCCCAAATTTAGCAAAACACACCCAAGATGCCCCAAGGAAACTAAACAAGATCAACTTGAAGAAAAATATGCTCCATCATATACTGATAAAACCATTGAATACAAAGGACAAGGCGAATTCTGAAAACTGCAAGACAAAAGCAACATGTTATGTAGATAAGTGCTGATTTCTCATCAGAAACCATGGAGGCCAGAAGACAGTGGGTTGATATACTTAAAGAGCTGAAAGAAAACAATTGCCAACACAGAATTTTATGTCAGTTATGACTTTTTTCATATTTCATATTTTATTAGCAGATAAACAAAAGCTGAGGGAGTTCATCACCACTAGACCTGCCCTAAAAGCAATTTGAAAGGGAGTTCTTCAAACTGAAAGGAAAGGACATTAGACAGTGGTTCAAAGTGGCATAAAGAAATACAGACCTTCAGTAAAATACATGTCAGTACTATTTTATGGTCTTTTTTTGGTATGTATTTGCACTTCTTACCTCCTATAGGTGCTAAAATGCAAATGAAGAAAAAGTAATGATCAATCTATGGTTTGAACATACAGTGTACAAAGATATAATTTGTAACAAGTACAAAAATGTGGAGAGATGGAGGGGTATGCCAGTTTGTATGTATAATGTCCCCCAGAAAAAGCCATATTCTTTAATGCAATCTTGTGGGGGCAGATTGAATAACATTTTTGATTAGGGTGTGGCCTCTTGATTGGATGTTTCCATGGAGATTTGACCCCACCCATTCAGGGTAGGTTTTGATTAGTTTACTGGAGTCCTTTAAAGGGAGCTTGCACAGAAAGCAGAGAGAAGAAAATGCCCCAGGATGTGCTAAGTCAAGTCCCAGGTGCTTGCTGATGCTTAGAGATGCTAGCCGAGAGTTTGCTCCAGAGAAGCTAAGAGAAGACAAAATACCCAAAAGCAGCTGAGAGACGCTTTTGGAAAGATGTTTGGGAGCTGACACTGATGCTTGGAGATGCTTGAAATGCAGACAGAAACCTGGTGACATTTGGGAGAAAGCCATTTTGAAGCACAACCCAGGAGCAAAGGAACAGCAAGTATTGTTGGCCTTTCATCAGTGAAGTTATCCTCTTGTTGATGCCTTAGTTTGGACACTTTTATGGCCTTAGGACTGTAAATTTGTAACCAAATAAATCCCCTTTATAAAAGCCAATCTATGCCTGGTATCTTGCATAATGGCAGCATTAGCAAACTGGAACAAGGTGTATATGAACAGTGTATGTGTATGCTTTTGAAGTCAAGTTGGTATCAAATCAAATATGATAGTTAAATACTTAGGATGCCAATTATTAACCCCATGGTAACCAAAGGAAAATATATGAAAATATAGCCAGATATAAATGAGTAGAAACTCAATATGGTACAATACAGATAAAGCCAAATATGAAAGTTGGCATTAACAGAAAAATTGAGGAACAAATAATTATAAGACTTACAAAAACAAAATAGGAAAATGGAAGAAGAAAGTAGATGGATTAAACCCTCCAGTCAAAAGGCAGAGACTCCAATAAAGACATCAATTCTACTGGTGAGATGTAACAAATATATATATTCACCTAACAACAAAGACCCAAAATATATGAAACAAATATTGACAGATTTGAAGGGAGAAATTGATGGTTCTAGATTATTAGAAAGAGACTTTAATACAACACTTTCAATAATGGATATACCATCTAGAAAAAAAGGTCAATAAGTATTACAAGACTTAAATGATGGTCTAAACCACTAAACTTAACCAATATATATATAACAACCCATCAACAACAGAATCAAAATTCCTGTCAAATGCACATGGATCATTCTCCAGGACAGACCATATCTTAAGTCACAAAACAAATCTCAATTAATTCACAAATATTGAAATTGAAAATGTATCTCCAACCACAATAGAATTGTGCTGGTTGGATATATTGTGTCACCCAAAAAGCCATATTCTTTAATGCAACATTGTGGGGGCAGATTTATGAGTCTGTTAATTAGGGTGGAAATGTTTGATTAAATTATTCCCATGGAGATGTGGACCCCACCCATTCAGGATTAGTCTTAATTGAATCACTGGAGTCCTGTAAGAGAGCAGCTGAGAGAGACTTCTGGAGAGATGCTCACTGAGGCGTTGAGATACTAGCCCAGAGTTTGCTCTGGAGAAACTAAGAGAGGGCAAAATGCCCCAAGAGCAGCTGAGAGAGACTTTGGGAAAGATGGTTGGGAGCTGACAGAGGTGTTCAGAGATGCTTGGAGTTGTGGACTGAAGGACATTTGAACATGCTAAGCTAAGGATGCACAGGAGCTGAGAGAGGAGCTGAAACACAAGACAGGACCAGCAGATGCCAGCCACATGCCTTCCCAGCTGACAGAGGTGTTCTGGATGCCATTGACCTTTCTTCAGTGAAGGTATCCTCTTGTTGATACCTTAGTTTGGACACTTTTATGGCAGTAGAAATTATATTTGTAAGCCCACTTTAGAAAAACCAATCCATTTCTGGTATTTTGCATAATGGCAGCATTAGCAAACCAGAACAAAAATGAAGCTAGAAATCAATAACAGAGGAAGATCTAGAAAATTCATGAATATGTGGAAATTAAATCTATTCTTTAAAAACCAACGGGTCAAGGAGAAAATAACAAGAGAAATTATGAAATGCCTTGAAGAAGGTAAAAATGAAAATAAAACTCAAAATTTATGGGATTCAACAATGATGGTGCTAAGAGGGAAATTTATAGCTCTAAATGATTACATTAAAAAGGCAGAAAGATTTCAAGTCAGAGTCCTCACCTAAAAACCAGAAGAACTAGAAAAACAAGATCAAACTAAACCCAAAGCAAGCATATGGAAGGAAATTACAGAGATTAGGGTGGAGATAAATGAAATAGAGAATAAAAAAACAATAGAGGGAATCAACAAAACCAAATATTGGTTATTTGAAAAGATTGACAAACCTTGAGCTATACTAAGGAAAAAAAAAAAAGAGAGAGCACCCAAATTAATAAAATCAGAAATAAAAAAAGGACATTATTACTGCCCCCACTGAAATGAAAAGGACTAAAAGAGGATACTATGAATAACATTACACCAACATATTAGATAATTTTGTTGAAAACAAATTCCTAGAAACACAAAAACTGCCTACACTGGCTCAAAAAGAAATAGAAGACTTCAAGAAGCCAATATCTAGTAAAAATATTGAAAAAGACCTCATATAGAAAAGCCCAGGACCAGATAACTTCACAGGGGAATTTTAACAAACATTCCAAACAGAATTAACACCAATCCTGCTCAACTTTTTCCAAAATATTAAAGATGCATGGACACTCCTTAATTTATTCTACAATGCCAATATCACCCTCATACCAAAGCCAGATAAAGATAACATAAGAAAAGAAGATTACAAACTAGTATCTCTTATGAATATAGATGGAAAAATCCTCACAAAATACTATCCAACCAATTCCAATGGACACTAAATTATACACCATGATCAAGTTGGATTTTTCTCTGGTATGCAAGGTACAAATTGAATTAAGAGCTCAGAAATCAACTGTCACTTTTATGGGCAACTGATTTTTTTTAAATCAGTTCTATTGAGTTATATTCACACAAACTACAGTAATCCACAGTGTACAATCAGTTGTTCACATTACCATCATATAGTTGTGCATCATCACCAAAATCAATTTTTGAACATTTTCATCACACACACACACAAACACACACAAATAAATAAATAAATACAAGGATAAAAATACAAGTAAGAAGAACACCCAAAACATCCCATACCCCATACACCCTATTATTCAGTTAATTTTTGTTCCCACTTTTTCTACTCATCTGTCCACATACTGGATAAAGGGAGTGTGAGCCACAAGGTTTTCACAATCGCACAGTCACACCATGTAAGCTACATAGCAATACAATCATCTTCAAAAATCAAGGCTCCTGGGTTGCAGTTCAACAGATTCAGGTATTTCCTTCTAGCTATTCTGTACACTAAAAACTAAAAAGGGATATCTATATAATGCATAAGAATAATCTCCAGAATGACCTCCTGACTCTATTTGAAATCTCTTAGCCACTGAAATTTTATTTTGTTTCATTTCTCTTCCCCTCTTGGTCAAGAAGTCTTTCTCAATCCCACAATGCTGGGTCCAGGTTCATCCCCAGGAGTCATGTCCCATGTAGGGGGCAGGGCAGTGAGTTTACCTGCTAAGTTGGCTTAGAGAGAGGGGCCACATCTGAGCAACAAAAAAGGATCTCTGGGGGTGATGTTCAGGCATGATTGTAAGTAGGCTTAGCCTCTCCTTTGCAGTAGCAAGCTTTATAAGGGCAAACACCAAGATTGAGGGCTTTGCCTTCTAACTTGGTAGTCCCCACTTCTTGTGAGAGTATCAGTAATTCCCCAGGTGGGGAAATTTAACACTGCCACATTTTACCCCAATTCCTCAAGGGATCTTTCCAAATACTTTTGTATACGCCACTGAAATTACTCTGGGATGAATTGGGGTTTCATGCTAACCTGTACAAACCAACAAGACCTCACTCCCTATTCAAGGTTCCATGTAATTATGATGTTAGAATAAACTGACCATACAAATTAAATTAGATAGTGTGCTACTGAAGAAATAAATTTTGCACCAAATATACATCTCTTCCTTTGATCTCAAACAGAAGTTGAAGCTTTAAAACACTATCGATATCATCCTTTACCCTTTAGTCAGATTTGCCTTATCCTATCCAGATCAGCTTCATTCATATCTTTAATTGAAGTCTAATCTCTTTTTCAGCTTTTTTAAACAGTTGCTGTGTGAGGTAATGCTGACTTTCATAGCTGCAGTATTTTTGCTCTGAGACACAGTACCTGAATTTCCAGGGAATGTCCAGGTTGTAAACAAAGAGCCCAGCATCTCAGAATTTAGAATTAACCATAACAACTCAGGAATACATGTGACTGTTGTAAGAGCTTACATTCTAGGAATCTTTACAATAAACCTTCCCCTGATAAACCATGCTCTCAGATTCAATTAGTTTTCACGTTGCAGTTAGTCCATATCAGTGAGTTGTTATAATACTAGTCTTTATGTTTCTGGCTTATTTCACTCAACACACTGTCCTCAAGATTCATTCATCTGGTTGCATACCTTACAATTTCATTCCTTCTTGCAACTGCTCAATATTCCATTGTATGCATACACCACAGTTCACTCTTCCATTCATCAGTTGATATTCCCTTAGGTTACCTCCATCCTTCATAAATCATGAATACTGCTGCCATAAATACCAGAGTGCAAATGTCCATTTGTATCCCTGTTTTCAGTTCTTCCAATAGATAATAACAGGTTTGCAGGATCATATGGCAAACCTATACTTGGCCTCCTGTGGAACCACCACACTGTCCCAGGGGCTGCTTCATTCTACTTTCCTACCAGCAGTGAATAGGTACATCCCTCTCTCCACATTTTCTCTGGCACTTGTATGTTTGTTTATTTTTTAAACAGTTTTATACACACATCATACAATCCATCCTAAGTAAACAATCAGTGGTTCCTGCTATAATCAATAGTTTGCATTCACCATCAAAATCTATATGAAGACATTTCCATTTCTTCCACAAAAAAAGAAGAGAGGAAAAACTGAAGTAAAAAAAATTAACAAAAAATAAAAAAATTAAACTAAACTAAAAGGAGAAACAACAATAATACCAAGAATCCCATATCCTTTCCTTATATCCCTTTGTTATTGACATTTAGCTTTTGTATATTGCCTTTGTTACAATTTATGTAAGTATATTACAATGTTACTGTTAAATATACACTCTAATTTGCATTGATTGTATTTTTCCATATACCATCCCATTTTCAACAACTTGCAATGTTGACATTCACTTGTTCTCTTTCATGTAAAAACATTCTTATATTTGTACATTTAATCATCATCATTATCCACTCTAGGTTTTGTTAAGCTATACAGTCCCAGCCCTATTCTTCCATCTTTCCTTTTGGTGTCATATATGTCATATATGCCCCTAGCCTTTCCTTTTCAACCCAACTCCCACTCAGCTTTGTTCATTGTACTTATAATACTGTGCTACCATCTACCATTTTGTCTTTTGGATTTTATATGTCCTCTCTTATTTTATTTTTATTTTTTCCCTGTCTTTTTATGCTTTTTCCTGTTTCCTCTTTTTACCCTAATGATAGTCTTGATTTCTATATTCTTCTCCAAACTTCTCTCTCCTGTCATTTCCTATCTTCCTGTAGTGCTCCCTTTACTATTTCTTGTAGAGGAGGTGACTTACTCACAAACTCTCTCAGTGTCTATTTGTCTGAAAATATATTAAACTCTTTGATGATTTTTGAAGGACAGTTATGCTGTATATAGAATTCTTGGTTGGCCACTTTACTCTTTCTGTATCTTAAATATATCATACCACTGCCTTCTTGCATCCATGGTTTCTTCTGAGAAATCCACACATAGTCTTATCAAGCTTCCTTTGTATGTGATGGATTGCTTTTCTAATGCTGCTTTCAGAATTCTCTCTGTCTTGTCTTTGACATTTGGTAATCTTATTAGTAAGTTTCTTGGAGTTGGGCTATTTTGGTCTATTCTAATGGGGTATGCTGCCCTTCTTGGATCTAAAATTTTACATCTTTTATAAGATAGATGGGGAAATTTTCAGTGATTACATCCTCCATTATTCTTTCTCCCCCTTTCCCCTTCTCTTCTACTTCTGGGGCACCCATGACATGTGAATTCATGTGCTTCATGTTGTCATTCAATTCCCTATGATCCTGCTCATATTTTTCCACTCTTTTCCCTACCCGTTCTTTTGTGTGTAGGATTTAAGATCTCCTGTCCTCTAGTTCACTAATCATTTCTTTGGCCTCTTCAAATCTGCTGTTGTAAGTTTCCACTGTGTTTTTCACTCTTCTATTGTGCCTTTCATCCCCATAAGTTCTGCCATTTGTTTTCTCAAATTTTTGAGTTCTTTCTTATGTTCACCCAATGTGTTCTTTATATCCTTAATCTCTTTAGCCATATCTTCCCTAAACTCATTGATTTGATTTTTCAACTGATTTAACATGTTTGTTTGAACATCTTTAATTAATTGTTTCAACTCCTGTATCTTATTTGATGTATTAGTTTGTTCCTTTGATTGGGCCATATCTTCATTTTTCCTAGTGTGACTCATAATTTTTGTTGGTGTCTAGGCATCTGGTTTATTTGATTAGTTTATTATAGAGGTTTTCATTCTTTTACCTAGAGTTTTCCTGTTGGTTGGCTTTGTTCTCTATCTGTTTTTTGGCATTCAGTTCAATTTCTTCTAGATGTCTAGCACAGCTGCTGTTTAACTGATCTGAATTTTTCAGCTCGATTCTTGTCTTGTCTATATGGAACCTTTTTTTTTTTTTTTTTTTTTTTTTGAGGAGAGCCTACCCAGATATGACCAAGCCAAAAAGATTTTCCCAGACCAGACAAGGCCATGTCTCAGGTGAATGGTGTAATCAGTACCAAGTGTCCCTGAGGATTAGACCCAGCAGGTTGTCAAACTTTCCTGTGAAGCCTCTAGACTCTGTGCTTTTCCTATCCTACAGAGCAGGTGGCACTTGTCAGCCTGCAGTTCTCCACCTTTAATTCTCAGCAGACCCTCTCACTGCCAGGAGCACAGCTAAGCCAAGCTTGAGCTATTTCTGTTTTCTCTTCCCCAACCCCTGGGGTCTGAATTCTCTGAAGGAGGGCTGCCACTTGAGCTGCTCCCCACCCCCTTTTCTTGGGGAAGATAAGCCTTTTAGGGAATTATCTCCTTCACTTGACTCCTTACTTTGTCTCTCAGACCTATCTTAACTCCACCTTTGCCTGGATGAGTGCTGACAATTGAAAATGCCTGAGACTTTCTCTAATGAGCTACTCAGAATAGTTTGGGGTAGCAAAAACAAGATAATATTTTAACAAAGGTCTATGAATACTGAAACTTTATATAAATATATATATTTTTAGATGCTGGGGTGTTGGAATAGATGGAAAGAGGTAAATGACCTGGTGGAACTGTAATCAACATTCTTTGAAGTTTGCTGAATAAGTACTCATTGAATTGTTCTTTGAAAGTCTTCAACTTTCTGTATATACCCAATATTTCATAACAAGGAAAGAATTGAAACTGTGGAAATGTAACCCATAACAATTTTTGAAATTACCAATATAACTGCTTGTTGAGCTGTACATCTAAAGTTAACACCTTTTTGTATGTATGTTATGTTTTACAATAATGGAAATAGCTGGTTATAGAACTGTGACCCATGACATTCTTTGAAATTTGCTCTCCAACTACTTGTTAAATCATACTTTGAAAGCCATCACTGGTATGTGATAAAGTTCACAATTTAAAATGCATTAAAAGAGAGAGAGAGAAATCCCATTTTCAGAGCCAATTCACAGACCCCCATTTTCACCAGTCAAGAGCCACAGTTGGTACCCAGCTCTATGTGTCCCTTTTCCAGTGTTTTGTGTTTGGCCAACTCCAAGAGCCTCTGTTTTTTTTTTTGTTTGTTTTTTTTTTATTTCTATCTATCCCACATCCTCTCTGCAGATAGAGACCTCGGGTTTCCTTTTCTGCTTGTTCCAGGTTTATCTGTGCCCATAGCTTGTAGTCAGTAGTCCAAATTTATTAATTAAAACCACAGTTGGGGCCTAGTTGAAGTACCTTCCCTTGCTCCCAGCAGATACCACATCTTTTTCCTATAGAGGAATGTTCCAACTCAGCCTGCCATGCCAGTGGGGAAAGGGTGCCATCTCCACAGTTTGGGGGACTTTACTTACAGTTCTATGCTGCGGTCTCAGCCATTTCACCCATTCCAGACTCGTGTACAATGTGTGCCTAGTCATGGGTGACCCCCAACAGTTGTTCCAGACTATCTACTAGTTGTTCCTGGCAGTTTACTAGCTGCTCTAGAGGACTAACTAAATCCCACACCTCCCTACACAGCCATCTTGCCCTGCCCTCTGCCAATTGATTTTTGATGAGGCTGCCAAGTCCACTCAATTGAGAAGAATGGCCTCTTCAACAAATAATGCTGAGAGAACCATATGTGAAAGAATGAAGGAGGACCTCTATCTCACACCAGATTCAAAAGTAAGCTCAATATGGATCAAAGACCTAAATACAAGAACCAGGATTATAAAATGACTAGAAGAAAATGTAGGAAATCATCCTCAGGGTCTTTTGTTAGACAATGGTTTCTTAGACTTTATACCCAAAGCACAATCAACAAAAGAAAAAAAAATAGATAAATGGTACCTCATAAAAAGTTAAAAGTTTAATATCCAGAATATATAAATACTGCAACTGAACAGTAAAAACACAAACAACCTACTTAAAAAATGGGCAAGAGACTTGAGTAGACCTTTCCCCAAAAGAGGATATATACATGACTAAAAAGCACATGAAAAGATGCTGAACATCATTAGCTATTTGGGAATCACAAATCAAAACCACAATGAGATACCATTTTACACCTGCTAGAATGACTACTATTATAAAAACAGAAAATTATAAGTGTTGGAAAGGATGTGGAGAAATAGGAACACTCATTCACTGCTGGTGAGAATGTAAAATGGTACAGGCTCTGGAAGACAGTTTGGAAGTTCCTCAGAAAGCTAGGTGTAGAATAACCATATCACCTGGAAATTCCTCTACTAGATATATATGCAAAAAAAAAATTGAAAGCAGGGACTCAAATAGATATTTTCACAGTGATGTTCATAGCGGCATTATTCACAATTGCCAAAAGATGGAAGCAACCAAAGTGTTCATCAACCAATGAATGGATAAACATTATGTGGTATGTACACACAATGGGATATTATTCAGCCATTAAAGGGAATGAAGTTCTGGTACATGTTGAACCTTGAAGACAACATGTTGAGTGAAACAAACCACATCCATATGGACAAATATTGTATGATCTCACTGATATGAAATAATTAGTTAAAGCAAACTCATAGAGTCAGAATCTAGAATATACTTTACCTGGGGATGCAGTTGGGGGCAGGATTCAGGAGTTATAGCTAAAAACCTATAGAGTTTCTATTTGGGATAATGGAAAAGTTTTAATAATGGGTGGTAGCCCAACATGTGAATGTAATTATCAGCACAAAATTATATATTTGAATGTGGTCAAAATTAGAAATAATAGGTTGTGTATATTACTAGAATAAAAATTTAGAAGAATCCATGGAACTGCACAACCTAGATATGAACCCTAAGTTAAACCATGGACTACAGTTAATAATACAGTCATAAAAATGTGCTTTCATCAATTGTAATAAGTATACCACAACAATGCATTGTATTATTAATAGGATGGTATGCGGGAACCCAGCATTTTACACGATTGTTTTGTAACTCACAACTTCTGTAATAAAAAAAGGAAAGTAATTTTTTTGTTTTTCATCAAAAGTGATTTATAGGAGATGATTGTAGGGGAAAAAGAGGAACCCTTTTTTATTCAAAAAGATGAAAACCTTGCCTGAGACAGCATTGTGACACTGCCAATGTGATAGGGTTGTGAAATACTGAGTGTATATGTGTTTGTGGTAATGTCTGAAAGTACTGGTTACTGTACTGATGTCTCGCTATCATGCATCTCTATTTCCGGATCTACTTCCTTATCATTGTTAATGAAAACATGCAATGGGCAGATCAGTGAGTCGGTTTATGCTTTGATTCGTCTGTTGTTTTCAATGATAAATGGCTTCTTCTGAAAGTTTCTAAAGAATTCACTTCCACTTTCAAGAAAGAAAATGCAATTCTGTCTTTTCATAATTAAATAAATATACTATATTTGTTAAGTTTGTTTCACCTTTGTACTACAAGCTAATAATTTCTTTATTTCTCTAGCCCTAGATTCCAATTAAAACCAGCCTCTGACTTGAATGTGCATTTTGCAAGTAATCAACAGGCTAAATCACAGTAACAGAGGAAAATCAGGACAAGCCTAATAGTAACCAAGCTTCAAATAGGATTTTAAAATAAAAATAGAATATGTGACTCAGAATACAATACTAGTTCTTCATCTTACAGATGTTCCCAACCATTAGAGTCAGTGTGGGCTATGACACTGGTAAGTGTGGGCTGGGTGGGTAAAAATTTGGAAAGAATGATAGGCTTTTTTTTCACGTTGTCTCTGGACTATTACCTCACATTACTTCATGTTTTATGGAGTGTACAGAAAACTTTGCCTACTCATTTCTCATTTGCCTTAATATCAAGCTTTCAGTGAGCCTTAAATTAGTAATAGAACATAGCCTATCTCTTCTAATGGCATTTTAGGTTTAAAAAGCACATCTTAGGAAATAACTGTCTGATTTCAGTCCCTGATTCTAGTCCCATACTATTCGCGTGTGGTCAGTTCATGAAACAAAAGTCACCAATGACTTCTGTCATGACACAGTATGCACAGGACCAACCTGACAGAAAAGGCAGAAAAGACCATGGAAGGGACAGGACAGAAATGCTGGTATTTATATCCCACCTACTCAGAAGACCAATTGAGAAACTCCATATGGACTCCAGTTTGATACTAGCCCACAGAATTGAAATTTTTTTAGGTAGCTTAAATTAAGAATTTGCGGATAAGTTTAAAACTTTGCAGATATTTATTTTCACAATTCCAGGCAGCTTATTTTCATACAATTCTTCTCATCTCCCCTGTTCTCTTTTCATCAGCCTGTTAGGCAAAGCAAGTCTGTTCTTAGAAAGCTTGTAGGAAGAGAGGGCCAGGTATTATAGGAAAAAATAAAAGAGCACTGTAAAATAGCTCTAATGTGTATTAATGAGTGAAAGGCTGTCTGGATCTGGTTTAAGACAACAAGAAAAATAAGTTTGCCTACAACGAAGTAGTTTGGCCTATTTGAATTATCTTCCTCTCACTTCTCAGCTTGGCCAAATGGCAGGTGGTACAAGTCCAGTTCCCCAGTAAGTTCCTGTAAACAACACTACTTATTTATAGCTAGCTTCTCAGTATTGTTTTCAGGAGCTCAGTCAGACTGCAACTCAGAGCCACATATCAACTGCAAAGAAAGATAAAGACATTATATCCTGTCTTCAAAAATCTGCTTTACACCTGGAACTACGCAATCATATTCTCTGTTTATTAGAAGTACCCTCAGAATCATGATTGAGAACAGGTTTAAAGAAATACAGAAATAAACCCATGAGTCTCTGCTTTGGAACAAAAAGAAAATCGGGCTGACATCATGGAAATCTGCCAGCAGACCTAAGCAAAATTTGATGTACTACTTCTCCTTTCTATTCTTTTTTATTTCTGTTTGTATTCATGGGAATCAGCTTTGATGGGAGAATCACTGAGCCTCAGTGTATAGATGTATCATAAAGTGGAGACCTGAGATTATTGAAATGCTGAAGCCTTCCAAAAAGCATTATGAATAATGGTAATAAATAATAATGAAATAATAATAATAATTCCAGTAATATTTCCTTCCTTTTTAAAACTTATTTTTTAATGTGCTTTCATATACATTAATGTAGCCTAATTAATTCCCATTTTTCTTCCTTTGGTAATATGCAGATTTAACTCAGCATATATTTAAAAGGGTAAATTCTTCAGATATTTTAATCTAGACTTGTGTTACATATAGAAAAGGAGGAATAGGTACAGCTATGTAGAAGGATGCAAACCATGGCAGTTTTTAATGTCACAACTAAACAAAATCACTTCATGCATTCTCCAATTTTCATTCAGCAACTGTCAAATTCAAAGCCTCTGTTACTTCTGAGGTGAATAAAGTTGCAAATATTTGTAAACAAAATCTTACTCTTCAGGAACTACATTTCACCAAAGAGATAAAATGTAAATTCTTTTAGAGCAGGGATATTATATCTTTATTCATTGGTGGCACACAGTAGGCACTTATTAAATATTTATTGAATGAATGTATGAAACATAAAATCAAATAATTCCAATATAATGCAAGATAATAAGTCCCAAACATTATTAAGTGCTAAGAGATTTTAGAGGAAGGAGGAATCACTTTTAGCTGAGTTATGAACTGATAAGGATTCAAATTGGGACATAGTTAAAATGGGGGAACACTGGTATGCAGAAATAAGAGAGGGATGTTCCAGGCAAAGAGAACAAAAAGAACAAGACCAGATCAGAGCAGGGGTAGAATGCATGGTACAAATGAGTGGCAACTAGGAGATGAATCCATTTTGAGTGGCTGGGGGGGGGGGTGTGAGGAGAAAATGGATTGAAGGCAGATTTCAAAGGCCTTAGTTGTTATACTGAGGACTTCAGAATTTATTCTGTGGACCAGTGGTATCCAGGTCTCCAAATTTGTATTATTGTGCTCCTCTATCACTAACATGTTTTAGAATTCACCACAATATATGTATATTTATTTATGTTTTTATATATTACATACTTCATATTATGTATAAGCATATATATACACATATAAACAACATATTACAAAGTAGACATTTTAAAGTCTGATTGTTCCTGTACTTCTTCACAACACTTATAACAAATGTAATGAAATAATTATTTCTGTATATATTTATATATGTTATCTGTGTTCCCTGCTAAATTGTAATCTCCATGACAGCAGAAAACTTGTCCTTGTTCTCTATTACAAGTGCTTACTGTGGTATTTGGCAGATAGTAAGTGCTCATTAAATTATATTTTAAAAAATATTGCTATTTTATTACCACTATAAAAACCATTTTGAGTTTGCTAAAATGCTACAGCATTATAATAATGTTATTATACTTCATACTTTTTCAAAAATTTTCATCTTATATATATGATACACTGATTCCGAGTTTTAGTTCTAAGTTCAGTTCAATTTGATACTTGGTTTTAATAGCTGTCGTGGTTGGTAAAGAAACTATGCAACAATATATAGGTCCAAATAGAAGAAATGCACTGATGGTGTTTACTGAATCCTGATCCTCAATTACTTTCCAATCCACCAATTTTTTTGTTGTTATTGACATTCAGTCAATAGATTTCCATCTTCTCTGATGTAAATCAGTTAAAATTACAAAGTAATCAGGATGCATGGATTTTTATAGATTTTAACTTGGAAAATGTTACAATACATTAGAAAACAATGTTTCCAAATATTTAAAGGTGCAAATCTGAGAGGTTTTTTTTCTTGTAGATGACACACTTAAATAAATTTCAGCAATAAAATTACTCAACATCTCTTCCAAACATGGTTTCAAAACCCTCTCCAACTTCTTTCAAAAACTCATTATTAAAGAGGCCTCTTTTACTTGTAGAGACAGATTAAATGCATTTTTTTCTAGTGCCAGTTTGGATATACTATGTCCTCCCAAAAGCCATATTCTTTAATGCAATCTTGTGGGGGCAGAATTGTTAATTTTTTTGATTAGGGTGTGACCTCTTGATTGATTGTTTCGATGGAGATTTGACCCCACCCATTCAGGGTAGGTCTTGATTAGTTTACTGGAGTCCTTTAAAAGGAGATCACACAGAGAGCAGAGAAATGAAAACACCCAGGGATATGCTAAGCCAGGAGACTCAGACACTTGGAGGCACTTTGAGTTGCTGGCCCAAAGTCTGCTCTGGAGAAGCTAGAAGAGGACAAAACACCCCAAGAGCAGCTGAGAGAGATTTTTGGAGAGATGCTTGGGAACTGACAGAGATGCTCAGAGATGCTTGGAGTTGCAGACAAAAGGATGCTTGGAGATGCTACGCTAAAGATGCACAGGAGCTGAGAGAGAAGCTGAAACACAACCCGGGACCAGCAGACGCCAGCCACATGCCTTCCCAGCTGACAGAGGTGTTCCGGACGCCATCAGCCATTCTTCACTAAAGGTATCCTATTGTTGATGCCTTAGTTTGGATGCTTTTATGGCCTTAAGACTGTAACTTTGTAACCAAATTGGCTTTATAAAAGCCAATCCATTTCTGGTATTTTGTATAGTGGAAGCATTAGCAAACTGGAACACTAGTGATAACAAATTGATAGCGTAGTCTTTATAGCTACTTATCCTCACAGCAGTGGTCAGCAATTTGAAACATGTTTGTTTGTTAATAAAAGAAAAATGTGTACTTTACTCCAAGTACAAAAATTATTTAAAACCTCTTGTAAAAAGATAGCCAGTGACCCTTACAGAATATAAAATGTTTTGGTTTGCTTTTTCTTGACTCATTTCATGGTACTTTAATGGTTCTACTACCTAGAATAAAATAATTGCAAGCTCACTTACTGGGAGCCTGTAAAGAGTGATTCATTTCAATAATCTGAAAGCCCACAAATGAGTGATGCTACCACAGTGAATCCTGCCATATTGTAGAACTTCCATATTTCTCACAAAACTTTTCCCTTACTCTGTGTAGCAGGCGACCATATGACAGAAATGAGCAAGCCAATGTCAACCAGCATGCTAACCCTTCAGTATTTCATTTGTTATTTTTTTAAATGAAAATATATAGAAAAGCCAAACATTTTTATACTCTACCTCCATGGATCATCTTGCACATGTCCTAGGGTACCTTCATCCATTCCAGAAACAGTAACTATAGATGACAAGAAACAACTGAAGATTTTGGGAAATGGTATGTCACGATAAACATGGATTTTTAATATAGTGATAGTAGACAAGATTAGAGGGAAGACCTGCTAGAAGCAGAAAGAATTATATGCATGTTATTATAGTAGCATGGGATAAGGTAATAAGTACTTAATATGTCACAAGAAAGTAGGATTAAGAGTAATTTATTTTCTCTTTTTTACTTTCTGAACTTCCTATAATTCTGATATATTATAATTTTTAAATTCTCAACAATAAAAGATTTTTTCTGTTTGGTGACTTGGAGAAGTCTATTTTCTGCTAGTATAAGGAATATAATTGTTTTTATTTCCTGCTAATTATTTTCAACTATAGCATGTGTGCCAGTTTGAATGTATTATGTCCCCCAAAAGACCATTATCTTTGATGCAATCTTGTGTGGGCAGACATATTAGTGTTGATTAGATTGTAATTCTTTGAATGTTTCCATGGAGATGTGACCCACCCAACTGTAGGTGATAACTCTGATTGGACAATTTCCATGGAGCTGTGGCCTCACCCATTCAGCATGGGCCTTGATTAGTTTACTTGAGCTCTTTATAAGCTCAAACAGAAGGAGTGAGCTTGCTACAGCCAAGAGGTACAGTTTGAAGAACGCACAGGAGCTGAGAAGAGAGGAGCTGCAGCTTACAGGACATTTTGGAGTTGGCCTTTGAAAGCAGACTTTTGCTCCAGAGAAGCTAAGAGAGGACAAAAGCCCCAAAAGCAACTAAGAGTGACATTTTTGAGGAGCTGCAGCCTAGAGAGGAATGTTCTGGGAGAAAGCCATTTTGAAACCAGAACTCTGGAGCAGATGCCAGCCACATGCCTTCCTAGCTAACAGAGGTTTTCCAGATACCATTGGCCATCCTCCAGTGAAGGTACCCAATTGTCAGTGTCTTATCTTGGACACTTTATGACCTAAAGACTGTAACTTTGTTACCAAATAAAACCCCTTTAAAAAAAGCCGATCCATTTCTGGTGTTTTGCAAAAAGGCAGCAGTAGCAAACTGGAACAGCATGTCATACTTTTTCAATTTCAAATTTCACATATTAATTTTAGTTCTAGAAAGTTTTGATCTATTTTACCCAGCATCTGCCCCCACCCAACACCACCACCACCTTGCATTTGTTCTGTATTTTCCTTTGAGGAATTCTGTTATTTTTATTTGTTGACTGCATTTCTATGGTTTTTGTTCTCTGTCCGCTACATTCTATAGAGCATTCTTTCTGCCTGGAAACTTCCCTTCATCTCCCAAACATATGTAAACCCCACCCATCCCAGAAAACTATTATTTAACCTTCAATTCTAAAATTAATTGTCACTTTTTCAATTGAAAACTTCCCTAAATTTAATTTATATTCCTCTATTGTGTGCTTTTGCACTTCTTCAGAAACACTTACCACAAAAGTAATTAACAAAAAATGTGCTTAATATAGAAATATATGATACAATGTAATAAATGAATTATATAATAATATAATATAGCATATTACAATATATATTTGATTAATATATGTCACCTGTATCCCTTGCTGAATTGTAAACTCTGTGAGAGCAGGAAACTTGTCTTTCTTGTACTCTGTATATTGCAAGTACCTAGTGCAGTATTTGGCAAATAAAAGATGCTCATTAAACACTTGTTTTATGAAAGAATAAACTGAGCAATTGGTTGACTGTTCATATCTGTTTTGAAGTGAGAATACACTATTGCTGGAACAATCAAATGTCTTTCATATTTCCCAGGAGAAGCTAACAATCTATCTATCATTTCTTATAAACATAAACTGTCAGTCTTGAAATTATCACATAGCAGAGTCAATATTAAAAGATAGAAGAAATAAGACTACCCAATCTTATAGTATAAAATTGAGACTTTCTCAATATATCCCATATTTCTCTAAACTGAAGAAACAGCTGGTTTAACTTAGGACATTTTTTTTTTTCTCCACACAGGATGGATTAGTAAAAGAATACAGAATTAGATCTGTAATTTCTTCATCTAAAGAAACTTTCTCAAAGTGGGTTCCTTAGAGCCCAGGGGTCTCTAGTAAGATTGTTAATGATATTTACTATAGGATGAGGTTTGGAAAAGGAAGCCTAGGCAGGGCTCCAGACTTCTTCAACCAGCAATCTCCAATTTTCTCTATTAATATAGGTACTTTTATAAGATGCAGTTCATAAAAAAATTATTCAGGCAATTAAAATAACATTTTCAAAACTATTGATCTAAAATTGTTTAAATCCTGTAGAATTCCAATAGATCCAGTTAATAACTCCGAATTTCATCAGTTTTGCCAAGTTAGTTTGTCCATATTATAGCACATTTACTCTTCAATATTATAGTACATTTGCTCTTCAATCTATAGCATCACTGCTGATCCAGAGTAAAAAGAAATAAAACTAACATCATGATCAAAGTCCAGCTTTCCCTCAAAAGTTTATGGAACTTATTCTTTGTTTGCCTTTCCAGATCGATCTCCTCCCTTCTCTTCTCTATGTATCACTCTAACACCCTTAAATGACTTCTGATTTTGGTAAGCCAATGGGAGACACTGGAGGGAGATTAGAAGGGGGGAGGAAAAAAAGAGTTCTCCATTGGTAGTAGATATCTCCATGGATACCATGGGCAGCCCATTCTTTCGAGTTCCAATTCTAAGTGGGCTCATGTAACAGTATTTCATTCCATTTCTTCTCAGTCCTAGAGGGGAAAATCTTCCCACTGTTGCTAATCTCTGGGGGTCTCGCCATCCTTTGTATATTCCCTTGCCTTTCACATCCCTAAACTAATCCTTCATCTCTTTATTTGAAACATCTTGTGAATTCTGTTTTCTACCATGACTGATACAGGGTTAAGCCTATTAAAATAGCAAGACCTAAAATACAGAAAATAAAAATGCATTCTTTAAAATATTTTATATTGACTCTTTCTAGTTTACTGTGTTTCCAAATGAGCATGCCATACAATTTGCACCCAAAACAATGACCACCCTATTCTTATAGACTCTGAGCAAACAAGAACTATAGAGTCAATCTATTGTCACACTTGTCAATAAATGTCCAGGAAAATGACTGCATTGAAAATGAAGGTTCATAACTTCTCCCTTGATACCTATATGCAAGCTGGAAGGACACAAGTCCACATAGCTCCCTTCAAAAATCAAGGGAACATGAGAGAAATATCCCTGAAAAAGTTCAAACAGCTACATTTATGCATGGGCACATGTGCATATTTTCTACAAAAAAGCAGAATATGTTATTCTCAAAGGATCAAGAGATGAGTCAATAACAATAACAAGATGTTTTCCTCTAGGTGTGAGTGTCAGTTACCACCTATAGTTCAGTGAAAAGTATACCTGGCAAGCACCTTTATAACACTAACTAGCATTTACGCTAAAAAAAAAAAAAAAAAAGTTGTATCTAGAAACCCTGAGGAAAGAAAATTCATGACATGAACATGAAGAAACTTTAAGAGGACTAAATAAATAAAGAACATTGCTGTATGATTTGAACATATTCTTGAAAAGAGATCATAGAAAGTTTCCATAGAGCTTTCTGAAAATGGTGACTGGTTATTTTTATGTAACTGTAAAAAAATGTTAGCATGCTTCTTTACAAAGGAATAAAGGGAAAATTTTTGTGATGAGTTTTTTTAAGGAAAACTTGTTTGGGGAGAAATGTTCAACATTTCCCTCTATTGCTTTTGGCATTGTGTTGGTTTGAAGCTGTGATGTACCCCAGAAAAGTCATGTTCTTTTAATGCATTCCTGTGGTTGCAGACCTGTTGTGGGGTAACACCTTTTGATTAGGTTATTTCAATTGAGATGTGACCCACGCCATACAAGGTGGTCTTAGTCCTTTTACTAGAGTCCCTTATGAGAGGATAAATGACAAAAAAAGCCCAGAGAGCTTAGAGAGAAAAAGCCCTGGAGAAGCTAAGAGAAGACCTACAGAGGAAGTCACTGGAACCAGAAGCTGTATGAAATGAAACACAGGAGGGAAGGGCCAGCAGATGCCGGCCATGTGACTTCCCATGTGACAAAGGTGTCCCTGATGCCAGCAGCCTGTCTTCAGAGTCTAGGTATCACCCTGTTGATTTCCTTAATTGAGACATTTCCATGACCTAACAACTGTAAATTGTAAGTTAATAGATCACCATTGTAAAAACCAATCCATTTCTGGTATATTGCATTCTGGCAGCTTTAGCAAACCAAAACAGGCATCTTAAAGGAATGTCCACCAAAAGATAATAGATATCAAAAACAAAGATAATACTTGAATATGTACTGGGAGTTAAATAATTTTAGTGCAGCCATTTCTGAAAGTAAGAAGGAGTTTCATTTAGCTCCACCATTAATGTATATACAGAACATCTCAGATTGACAAGTTCAAGAAAAGTAGATTAGTGGCCCCTGTCTGTCTTGAATCTACAGAATCTACCACAGAGAAACCAAAACAAAACAGAAGGGAACTGCCAGGCAGTTCAGGGCAATTTTTGTCTCTGTCAGGTAGAATTACAGTACTGAAATAACAGAATGTCCCCAGGTTTTCTTCAGTAATGCACATGAAAGATAGCTGTGATTACCAGAAATTTATGAGAAATTGAAGTATCCTGCCCACAGTCTACCTGCACCAAAGAGAAAAAGTTGGGGTCAGAAGTGAACTTCCCTCCCTGAGTTTGTATGGTGGAAGAGTCAAGACCACGTGTAACAATATGGGTACGCTTGGTGGGAGACTATTTACCTCACAGACATGGCCAAATTCAGAGAAGCATCTGTAGGTAGTCAAATTCTAAGTCATATTTGTAATCTAGGGCACTCAAAAGATTGATCAATAAGAGGGGAAGAGCGCCAACATGAGCAAGAAAATATTAACAGAGAAAAATCTCATGACATATTGAAACCATTGCGCCATTTTGCAATTATATGCAGCTAGGTTATTCTCATCCTGCAGTAAATATTTTTTTTTCTTCATCCATATGATAAGTTCATCAAGATGAATCATTTATGTTACCTCAATTATGACATGCTTCCTAGGTACTTGCTACCTGACTTTTACCATTATCAATTAGTTGGAGCTTTTCATCAGAAAAGTCTCCAGACACCCCTTTGCAATACTCAACTTTATTCACCACCATTTCCATCTTACAATTTTTCCTCCATTGAAATTGATGACACTGTACACCCTTGGTTTCCTTCCTATCTCGCCAACTGTGCTTTCTCTGGCAATTTTCCTCTGCTCATCCCCCAGATATCAATATGCCTACAAAACAGATTTCAGTTGGAGAGTCAGCTGTATGTTTTGAGTATCAAGACATAAGGAGAAGGAGTTTTCTTAATGTCCTCAGAATTCTGTTGAAGGCTTAAATTATTAGTGAGATGGTTGTTAAATTTTTGAGATCAGGAAATACAGAACTTTGTTTACAAATATTCTTATTTAGGAGCAGTTTTTTGCTGTTCTAGATTGTATATGTGTGTACACAAAAACAGTTGTAGATAGACTCTGAGGCACATCAAAGTTTTTCAAATCAGAATGCTTCTATGATGCATATATTCACTGTAAAATGATTTAAGCACTAACATAAGAATTTGTTAATTATGATTTGGATAGCATTTATTCTCTAAGAGCGTTCAATTTCTTAAATAAGAAACAGTTAAGTAACCATGCAAGGTGAGTGATGGATTATGATTATAGCATCAGAAGAAATTTCACCTAGTACAGCGAATAAATTACCATTAATAATAAACCTTCTTTCTCAGCTCATAGAATAGCCTTGCAAGATTTGGCATGTAGTTTTCATGGGAAACTTAGATACTGGTTACAATAATTTCCTTTTTCTACATCTAGAGAGAACACAAAATATTGTTCTAAATTACTTTTTCTACCAAGCATAGCTGTCACAACTACAAACTAGTGTTTATGCTTTGAAAGATACCAGGAACACTGGTCTAATTCCTCCTACTCTTCACCTTGTAAGTTCCTTGGGCCTCTCCATTTCCTTTTCATCCTTATGAGTTCTAATTCCTGAGTGACCCCACTGAGTATATTCTATTATATGAAATGCCATGTTGTGAGTAGAAAGCACCAACTGATCATGAAGACATGAGTTCCTGAGAGGTTCAGAAAGCTTGTTAGAGCATTGCATCCTGATTGCCACTGAGGTCAGAGCACCTGTTAGCTATCATGGCTTGTTAAACTAAAAATGTATAAGACTGAAGGTTTATACTAAATAAGATAACATTTGTATTTTAGCTTATATAGATAATTAGTAGCAGCTATAAATGTTTTAAGAAAAAAATTATCAAAGAAAACATTGAATCGGGAAAAACTAATATCTATTTTCCCAGTGAATTAGGAAAATATTAATTTCAGCAGTGAAACACATTAGTAGAGCTCAAGGAAAACTTTCTGAAAAAAAAAAAGTGAAAACTTCTACACTGTAACATAGAATAATAAAACCATAGAATGTTAGCGCTGGAACAGGTCTTATACATTTTATATTCTAACACTTTAATTTTACAGATGGGAAAATTGAGGCTCAGATAATTTGGGTGAATTTCAGGGTTACGTAACCATATTTAACAGAACTAGTACTACAAAACATGGGTATTCTGACCCCTTGTTCACCACAATTCTTCCTATTCAACAGTTTCTTCTGCATTCTACTTTCAAGGGAATATATATTTTTTTTCTGAAAGCATCCAAAAAGTAAAAAAGGATTTACGGTTTTCATGACAAAAAATATTGAAGTTCTGAATTGCCATTAAAAGATACTTGATTTACCAACTTTTTTCCTTTTCCTTGCCAACTATTATGATATATTTTATTGGAAGAAAACAAAATTTGTTGCTCAGTAATGATCTTTAAAATTCAGTGGCTTGAAATGCATTAGGGTTTCACTGAAAATTACTTAAAGAAGTATCTTTTAATAGTTTTCAAAATCAACATTGCACAAATAACTCATTTAGCTATTATATGACCTACATACTAACAAGTAAATATTTGGTATTCAAGAGGCAATAATTTAAGTTGGAATTATAAATATATTTTAGGAAATCTGATTTCTTGAGATTTTGGTATCCATTAATTTTCACCGTTTTTTTTGTTTGTTTGTTTGTTTATTTCAAATACCCCAGAGTTTAATGGTGGTATTCACAACCTTATTTACTTGCAGTTCTGCCTTTCCTTGAGGGATTTCTAAGTGCCCAAAACTATTAATAAAGATGAATAAACAGACACAAATGAGCTTCTTTTCAGTCATTTACAATTTAGTCTACTATGTGCTAATCCTGTGTCCTCCGTTAATCAACCCCAAAACACAAGTCTTCCATTGTCCTCCATAGAGATGAGGCATATGTGGTTGAATTCAGTCAAAATATTAATTTAGACATTTGGGAACCATCACTTTATTGAGAAAACTATCAGGAAAAATACATTCATTTTTCAGCTAAGCTAAATTCCAATGCCCATGGATTGCACAACTCTGTTAAAGTCAGTAAGTGTCAAAGTCTTGAGCTATGGACTAGACAACATTGCCCAATAACCACAATTAGGGTTGCCAGCACCTGCTGTTCCTCTTTTACAAATCTGAATTCTTCTTCCTATGCTTTCTCCTATATACTTAATGCATGCTGATGTTGAAATAGTAACAATTTATGAGGAGAGTTCAGTAGTTTGGTGTAGCATTGGAAATCACTGCCCAAATAACAAAGGAAAACTTACCCCAGGAAAATTATCTCATAAACACTCTTAAAAATCCATTTCATAATGGAGTGCTTTAAAAACTGTATAGAATAGTACTTTTCAAAATTTTTGATTTGTCCTGAACATTAAAACCAAGACTTTAACCCTCAGTTTCAAGTTCCTTCACTGACTTGCCCTGATTTTACTTCTCTTTTTTTCTTCCATTCCCATGTCTGTCCTTTTTATCAGTCATCTACCTACCTTGCCACTATCTCTTACTCCTGATTCTCACTCTAACTTACACTTGAAATCTCTTATCAGTGTTCAGAATCCTCTCTATTTCCCAAATACACTTAGCTTGCTAGATCTAACCATGTAATGAAATTAATATATTTAAAATTCAATGATTACTTTCACTAATCCATTCTGTATTATTCAAGAAATTTAACTAATTCTCTTCCTTTGCCTTTTATAACACCAAAATCAAGCACAAGAAAAAACTAACAATGAGATGAAAGCTCAGACAACATGTAAATCAGCCATAAAAATAGGTATTAACCCTCAGGACTAAAGCCTGAAAGAAATGAAAGAAAGCCTAGTGAAAAATCAGGAAGTGAAACTGAAACAAAAAATTTACTGTATTTTTCTTTATTATACACATTTGTTTGGTTTTTATGGAAATCTGAGTTTTATGAACTGCTTAATATTGTTTTGTGCATAACTATGTCTTCCCTGACACAAGAATCAGCCAAAATTGTGGATTATCAAGAAGAAAATTTGATGTAGGCAGCACCAATTTTGAGGCCAAACTGAAATTTGGAGCAAAATATAATACAATTATTTGTTTATATTTGTCATTATATTAATATTTAAAAATATGCAAAACTCTTTTTTGTAGGGGAGATACAGGACACTATTTTTAAATCAAGCACTGCATATGCATTTTCTATCATTCTTAATAATGACAGGTTTTCCTTTGGGTGACCTAAGATCCATGGGTGAGCCAAAAGAATTTCCATAGCATGTGACTGAACCAAAAGAATTTCCATAATGCATTTTCCTGAGGTTTGTAATAAACTAACTTTTGGCTTGAGGGAGAAGTTAACTTGTTGATTCACTTATTTATCACTAAAGCAAACTTCTAGAGAATATCTAAATATATTTTTAACTTTTAAGTTAGCAAAGTTTAGAAGGCATTCTAAGGTTTTCATCCACGCCTTCCATGAGACCACATTTGTTTTCCATGTAATCCTTTTCCCTCCTACCAACAGCTGTAGTACTGTTTAGCACCCATTAGTCTACTGCTATTCTTAACTAAAATTGCTCAATTGCCTCTAAGAGAAGCACTAGAGGGGGCCTAACAGTAACTCATTATGGGGTGCTCCATTGGCCTTCCCAACATCTTATCCATTCTGCACTTACTAGAGTACATATTTATTAAAGTAATCAATCAGATGATCAACCAACCAAAAATCTCATGGAGAATCTACTACAGGTAAGGCATTGTTGTAGCAATACTTGGTATTGTAAAGAAATATGTTACTGGCAAAAGATTTGACATTGATACTTTGACTACACTAAGCAATAGTCAAGGGTTCATGAGATGTTGTAATTTGTAATTTTGCTGGGGCATGAAATTGAATTACATGTGCCAAGAAGTTGGTCTCTAGCTAGAGTCATTTAGCTAGCATCTAGATTACTGGCCTACATATCTTCTCACAGTGGTTTCGATATTCTTTGCTAGTGGTCAAGTTACTAAGTAGTAATTCTCATGACATGATTAAAATATATATATTTTTTTTCTTTGTAAATACTTTTCCTGAAAATAAAGTCAGCTGCTAGTTCTAGTGATGAAAGCAAAGTAGAAGCAAACCTATCCAAGACACTGATGGTTCTAATCCGGAAAACAGAAGTTTAATGGAGACAATTACATGCTAAACCGATATTCATGAATTTGAGGCTGTGGTATCCCTCATGAATATTGAGGGTCTGCCATATAAAATAAAGTCCTTATCATCAAGGAACATTTAGAAAAACATGAAATTGCTTATTGTAGTTTACTTTTTACAACCCACTTTGTCTTTAGATCATTGCAGATATCAATTCCATTTAATTATATTTTAAGATCAGACTATCCATTATATTTTGTTAAATATTATACACAAATCTCCACAGTGTCTGTTCCCTTACCACAAAAGATTTAAGGTACTAACCAAAACTAAAGTAATTTAGTCCTAGTTACTAGCTAACATAGCTTAGGTTACAATAAAGCTGAAACTCAAAAGTGCCTATTCCAATTAATTGTGGCAGTATATAGTAATAAACCTGGGCTAAAACAACCTTGTAGGGAAATGGGATTTGATATACTGTTTTAAGTGGGCCTAAAAATTCTGCCTTTTCCAGAAAGAATAAGCTTGGAAACACTTTTTGAAGTCTCGAAGATTGTGACAATATACATTATGTTGCACAAGGGGAAGAATGCTTTGGCCACCTGTCCCTGGTGAAGATCAAGGCCCATCATCTCAGCTTATGGCAGCTGTTGTTTTCGGTCCTCCGTTCCTCCTCCTGCTGATGGTTGTATATCCAGCCATGCAAGGTTTCCTAACCTTAGGCTGCTGCTGTTTGTGGTTCTTGCCCTTGCTATTTTCACTTTATATAGGCTGTTTCTCTCCTTTCTCAAACTTGTAAAAATAGAGCTCCTAATAAGGGTTGAAAATCCAGTGCCTGGCTTCTTGAATATAAACCTTCCTTTTTCCCTGGACGAGTACGCAAGACTTAGAAAAAATGGGGATAAAGGAAAAAGGAAGGAAACAAGTCATTTAGCTTTTATTTTAAAGTTTGTAAAGTATTTTTTGAAAATAAGAACTCTTTGTATTTTTAAAACCCCTCTCCACCCATTAGCCTCAACACTACATTGCTGCTATACTTATACCTCACTCGTTATGTATTTACTTTTTATATAACTAAGCAGCACCCTGTCATAAATGAAATATTCATGCAGAAAAAAAACCTGCTCAAAATGCATTTATAAAAAGAACATATAAAAACTACCATCTGCTCCCACTCCCAGCAAGCCCTTAGATACCCAAGTGTAAGCCCTCTGATTCCGTAGAGAGGTAAGGCAATGGTGTCGTTGACATATTCCTGAAAGCCAAAATTCAGACTTTGTATGAAGGTGGATCTTTGTATGAAGATGGGTCTTTGAGCTTTGGCCATCAGATTGCTTAGATCAACATTGATGGACTTAGATATTGCACATAATGAATTCATGTGCTAGCATATTGTAATAGTCAGTCCATACCCTGTCTAGTGCTGAAATGAGGTGAACATCTTCTGGGAAGTTGTGAGTGCATTTTGCAGTCAATTGATACTATGCTACTTTATAATATGCCTTCCTTTAAAGAAAGCTGTGCAGACATTCCAGAACTCAAAGCCGAAGTTTGGGCACTTGGATACTTTATTGTTTTCAATTCAGGTAAGAGAGCTAAAGATACCTCTGCTACCACTCAGTGCTTTTTACTACTCATAGTTGGAGTACCATCATTACTAATCACAGTAAGATACATCAGATGTTCTCAGTGCTCAGATTTCTCCTGAATGACAAGCGCATCTTTAAAAGTTCTGTGAACATTTTTAGGAAATTATCCCTTTTCTATACCCTTCACTTCCTGTCCAACACATCCCAAGTCTCTTTAATGTTCAGTGCTCTCCAATCTGAACTTTGTATATGGAATTTTCATGAGTTCTTCCTAAATCAATTAAGATTAAATTTACCTGATAGTGACTAAAAAGCAAAATATTACAGTGGCATAACCAAGATAAAAGGTTTTTTGTTTTTGTTTTATTTTTCTTTCAAGGTAAAGATATACAGAGGCAGACAGTATAAAGCTAATAGAATAGTTCCAGGATCATCAGGGAACCAGGCTCCTTTTTTGGCTGGTTCGCCATCCATGTTGCGTTGACTTATGGTTCTTCAGTTCTTGACATTCCATTGCATTCCAAATAGTAAGAAGAAAGTTCTGCTCTCCCCTTTTTAAAGAAGATTTAAAGGAAGAAACACATACTTCTACATACATTTCTTTGACCAGAACTTAGTCAGATTTCCAAATCTTGCTACAAATAATTCTGGCGAATGTAGTCCTTTAGCCTGACACATTGCCACCCCAAACAAATTGAGAGTCCTACTAAGGAAAAGGGAGAAAATGAATGTTGGGATAGGCAACTAGCAACTTTTGCTAGATCATATGACAACTTGCTGTTACAGATCATCTGTTCATGCTTAGATATCTGATTGTCTTCATTTGTTAAACAATCCAGATGTTCATAATTTACTAAGCAAATTATAGACAAAATGAAGATAAAAATGGGTAGAGAAAAGTTCTCGGGTATTTTAGTGAGGTGCTTAGTTCATTGGTGCACTCTATGTATAAGGGAAGATCAGAGACTGCCTTCAAATGACTACAGTTAATTACCTAAATCAATATAGAATCAGGGCTCTAAGTATATGGTCCAATACCTTTGACATCTTCCTTATCAATAGAGTAAGCATATTTTTATCAACCAAACCAGAACACTTTTGAAGGTGTGAAAAGGGAAGTTATACTAATACATTGGTACATCAGGAATAAATCAGGACTGTCCATGGCAAAATGGGACATTGGTCATCCAGCTCATATGTTATATGTATCCCTCCACATATGAGACCTCAAGTAGAGGTCAGTTTACTGTTATGAATTTACCAATCATCCCTCACTGGAAATGTGTTAGAATGTGAAGAAAATATGGCAGAATTGGACTACTATCATACACACTGTGTCTCTATATTGGGTCTGGAAGGGCACAGACTGTAATTAAAGGGTCCAGTTAAACTGAAAAATAATATTAATGACTGTATTCAGTTGTACAGGCCAAAATTGTTCAGAAAATGGGTATGAGAGATGAAAATCTACTCTTAGTATTCAGAGTCTAGTTATAAGGGATTCTGCTCAGAATCTCTGTGTTTGGGAGTATTTTTATCAGCCATTCTGAGTAGTTTGTCACTTTAATCTGTAACCTGTGACAGTTGACAGCTGCCAGTTGGGAGAATTCACTCTGGATAAAGGCCAACCATAAAGAACAAGGCCGGGTGTGAGAGCCCAGGCTGACAAACTGTTTTGGCTTTCTTCATGGGGGACTAACATATTGTTATGTTTGAAAATCTCTGCCTATGACAGAATTGCAGATCCCACCTTTCTCCTCGTTCCCATATATTTTTGTATGATATTTTTCTGCAACATATTTTGTTATGTTGTAGACATACTTTAAAAAAAAAAGACAAATTCTTTTCTTTTAAATAAGATCTTATTGGTCTGGAAGCTTCCAACGATGCTTAATACTCAACTGAGGAGAGACAAAGGTACTGAAGAATTTTGATGAGTTATAACTATTAAAAACATCTCTAAACATCAATAATCCATATTATGCTTTCTTTGTTGAGTTCTGAATTTTCTTTTCCTAAATGAGTATACAATAATCAGTGTACCATAGGAGTTCAAAACATAGATTTTTGAGACAGACTACCCACATTAAAATCCCTGTTCTGCTATTTCCTAATGTGTAATTGTGGGCATATCAACCATCTGTAAATTGAGGATAATAGTAGTAATTACCTTATATTTGTTTGAATATTTATTGAATTAATATATCTAAAGTGCTCAGAGTAGGCCTGACAAACTGTAAAAGCTTTATGAGTGTTTGCTGTCTATGATCTAAAGACGAACACAAGATATGAAATGTGCATCTATATATAAATCCATTCAAACTCAAGGAGTTCAAACTGAACTCTTCTTATATCAAAACTTGTGTCTCTTCATGGCATTCCAATCTTTATTAAGTGTATTGCTTTCTTCTATGCACCCAGGTCCTAAATTTTAGTCTTATTCCTTTCTTCCCTTTCTCTTCTTCCTCACATCAATAAGTATTCAATTCCATTCCTTTCCTTCTCTTCTCACTGCCTCAGACCCTCTTTACTCCTTGCCTAAAGGATTCCAGTAGATTTCCTAACATGTCTTTGCACCTCCAGGCTGCTTCCTTTCAACCCATTTTCATTCAGCTTATAGAACATCCCTGCTGGAATCCTACTGTGGCTCCTCCTGGCCCAAAAAACTAAATTATCCATCATGGTTGTGGTAGATTGCATCATCTCCTCCCAAAGACATGTTCAAGTCCTAACCCCAGTCTTGTGGGTATGAATTCATCTGTAAATAGGATCTTCAAAGATACAGTGGACACTAGAAGCCAGAGGAGGAGACAGAAAACAGATTGTCATGTAACAGAGGCAGAGATTGATTGCCAAAAAGCCACCATCAGAATGCTGCAGCTATTAGAGAAAGCCTGATCCTACCCACACCTTGATTTTGGACTTCTAAACTCTAAAAATGGCAAGACATTAAATTCCATTTTTTAAGCCAACCAGTTCTGCGGTATTTGTCATAGAAATTCTGGCAAGCTAAGACAGTGGCATTCAACAATTTTATGATATGGTTCAAACCCTATCTTTTCATTCTTATTCTCCTCCACCCTTATGCTCCAGGTAAACCAAATAACTTGCTATGCATTTTTGCACCTTAATGTTTTTGTCCATACTCTTCCATCTGCATGGAATGGTCTTGTGCGTTTACTGTTTTAAATGCACAGCACAGATGCAAACTTCTACATAACTTATTCTCTGAGTTATAAGTACTCTCTCCCTCTCTGAAGCTCCTGTGACTCTGTACATTTATGATAGCTCCTTACATTGACCATTATGCTGTGGTTTCTTATACCTCCTGGAGGTTGTGAGGCATGTGTCCTTCATCTTTGCACTTCCTGGTAAAATTCCTCCTCCTACACACTGGTCTCTCCTGGACCACTGAGTATGGTCATTTGATTTGTGCACTGCTCAAAGAAGTGGGCATATGGAAGTTAAACTCTAACCTATCCTCCTCCTGTTGAGCCATGTAACACTAGCTATGTCAACACAGAGGGCAAGTGTTTTCCTAACCAATCTACCTAGAGCCTGCCAAGTGGAGCTGCTGCTTTCTTTCACTTCCCCTAAAAGCTAAACAATGTACCATCTATGAGGGATACATTTTTCCTTCTCATAAAACTGAGTGATATAGGCTAGCAGTGACCTTGGGAACTCATAATAGATTCTTAACTTTAATTAAATAAATCTGGATTGTCACAGACAGAACGGTGTTAATGAGGCTATGTCAACAAATCATACTTCACAGATCCTAGCTTCTCTATCCCAGACACATTCTTTCACTAGGTAGAGCCCATGATAGTGATGATTAGCTGGATTATGACATGAGAATACAAATAACCACATCTCGTGATTGTGGTGTGCCTGAATTAGTCAAAATAAGATACAGTAGCAAATAGATTCAAGGATATGTAATGGCTCAAACACAACTGAATTTTGTCTCTTTTTCATATAAGAGTATGCTCTTGGTTGGCAGGCAGCTCTCCTCCATATGATGATTCAGGGACCTAAGATTTTTTCATCTCATTGCTCCATCACTCCCTAAAGTCCCAGGTATTATGCCAGCTGCCAAGGATTCAAAAAGGAGTAAGTCAGGTATGGTGTCCCTTAAATACAATACAATATGGAGTGAGAAATAGGTGTGTGCACAGTACAAAGTGAGAAAATCATATAATAGAGAAATGTGCAATGTGCTTATAATACACAGATCAAAAAAGGATCATTTGATCTCATCTGGGAAATAGGGGCTTGCCAGGAAAAGCCTTACAAAAATATAAATTTGGAGCAAAAGTCTGAAGGAGAGTTGGCAAGGTGGATAAAGGGAAGGGTGAAGGATATTTTTGCATAAAGGCACAAGAAATCATAGCAAATTTAGAGAACTGCAAGTAGTTTCGTCTAGTAGCACAATGGGAGCAAGAGGGGATGTTGCAGAAGATGAGGCTAGCAAGACAGGCAGGGTCCAGAGCATGAATGCATTTGAAGGTGCTATAGAGGATCTGACCTGCCCTTTAAATGATAGGAAGCTACTGGAGTTTAGTTTTTTGGATCATTGTTATTGTTGTTCTTTGTTATCTGATAGACAGGACTGCTAGTCTAACTGACATGGATTGCTGTGAACAGAGAGGCATGGTCACTAGCTAGAAGGCAAATACGATATTCTAGAAAAGATGATGAGTTCTTCAAATAAGGCAATGGCAGTGTAAATAGAGAAGAGGATAAGAGAGAGGAAAAAGCAATTTAGGAAGCAGACTCAGCAAGGCTTGTTGATAATTTAAATTCAGGGGATTAGAAAGAAGTTCAGGATGTCCCAGCTTTCTAACTGAATTGAAGTCTGTACCTGTGTCTACAAAAATCAGAAGTTATTCATTTCTATCTTAGCACTGAATTTAGTGGTGCTACCTAATAAGATATTTTATTCTGGTCACTAGTGAACAAATTGGACAAAAATAAATGCCCTTTCTACTACTCATCCTCCAGAGGCCATGTGAACAGGACCCTTCAATGTGGAAGGTAAGAATCCTTTTCATTGTCAGCATAAAGTTTCCAAGATTCCTGTTAGTTAAGTAGGCAACCAGCTGGCAAGAACTGACTGCAACCTTTCAGTGACAGTTGCCTGACCTAAACGTCACCGAAAAGCACCTACAAGAGCCTCAAAATAGATTAGCTCTGCCTATTCTAAGTTGTTATTCATTACTGATTGTTTGACTTTGTTTTAAAAGGATTTGGAGTCTGAAAACATGCACTCCTCAATAAAAAATCAGCATATATTAGATTACTTGCTCCGTATGGCTGTTGAACATTGTAAAGCTAGAAGCAATCGCAGAGACTCGTGCTTGCTGCTCCATTTCTCCAGCAGTGTGAAAAAGGCAGACTGGCCTCTTGAATCCATCCCCCAGGATTAAAGGAAACTGGAAAAGGTTTTTACTCTTCACTGACTTGCCATATGAGGCTGGCTGAAGATGGCACTCTGAATTGAATTGGCACAGCCCTACAGCATTGGAATGGTATTTCTTGACAGGGTTGGATGGCATATGTAGTTTTGTGTATTGTTCTGGTGCTTCTTAAATAAAGTTGCCCAATTTAAGCCAAGCAAATGTTCTATTCTCCACACGCTCTCTGAATCACATCAGTTCTTTACATGGTCAAGTTATACCTCCCCTATTGTGCTCTGCAAGTTTCCCATGGTGCTTTAAAAAGATTTGCATTAGAACAGACATTAATAAAATAATATGCTCAATTAAAGTGATTCAGCATTTTTATTTATTTTAATTATGTTATTCCTAGATCAGTTAATTGTTTAAATTTTATAGTGCATAAATGAGTAAAAGTTTGTGAAAATACTTTGTAAACCATGAAATAATGTTCAAAATAATTGACTATAATTAAAAACAAAAATAGTTCCCAGTTCTAAATCAGTTTCTAGATCACTTTACAAATTGGAAAGAATCTACCTACAATAAGTTATGTCTAACATTTCTTCAGAGAATGTCTAGATCACCACTGTTATCTTTTTGCAAGAGAACAAGACCAACTTGAAAGGAACATAGAGTTGTGAACTTGTCCGCCAATACATGAACAGGCAGGTCCTTAAACTACTACTGTTCTCTATCAGAATCAGATTTCACAAATTTGAGGATGATAATGGATGTGTGTGCCCTATAGTTTTTTTTAATTGGAGAAACTGTAGGTTTACAGAAAAATAATGCAGAAAATATAGATTTCCCATATGCTCTCCCACACAATCACAGTTTTCCCGATTATTAACACTTTGCATTAGTGTGGCCCTTTGTTAAAACTGATGAAACATTACTGTAATTATGCTATTAACTGTAGCCCATAGTTTACATTAGGGCTCACTGTTTGCTTTGTACAGTCCTATGTTGTTGTGTTTTTTAAATTTTATTCTAGTAACATATATACACCTTAAAATTTCCCCTTACAACCACATTCAACTATATAATTCAGTGGTGTTAATTACATTCACAAGGTTGTGCTGCCATCACCACCATCCATTACCAAAAATTGTTCAACTCCCCCATATGGAAACTCTATCAATTAAGCATTGACACCCTATTCCCAATACCTACTGGCCCCTGGTAGTATTCTAATTTCTGACTATATGAATTTGCTTCTTCTAATGATTTCATATCAATGAGATCATACAATATTTGTTCTTTTGTAACTGTCATATTTCACGCAACATGAACTCTTCAAGGTTTATCCATTGTTACATATATCAGAACTTAATCTTTTCATGGTTGTACACTATTCAATTGTATATATTTAACACACTGTGTTTATCAATTTATAGGTTGATGGACAGTTGGGTTGCTTCCATTTTTTGGCAATTGAGAATAATGACATTATGAATATTTGTGTGCAAATGTCTGTTTGAGCCCTTGCTTTCAATTCTTTTGGGAATATACCTAGAAGTAGGATTGCTGGGTCGTATGTTAATTCTATACTGAATTTTCTAAGGAACTATCAAACTGTTTTCAACAGTGGCTGCACAATTTTACTTTCCCACCAGCAATGAACAAGCATTCCTATTTCTCCACATCCTGTCTAGCACTTGTAATTTTCCATTTCTTAATAGGAGTCATTCTAATGGGAGCAAAATTGTATCTCATTGTGGTTTTGATTTACATTTGTGTAAAGGCTAATGTGTTGAGCATCTTTTAATGTGCTTTTTGGCCATTTGTGTATCTTCTCTGGAAAAATGTGTATTCGAGTCTTGTGCCCATTTTCTTCTTCGGTTGTTTGTCTTTTGTTGTTGAGTTGTAGTATTTCTTGATATATTCTGGATATTAAAGACTTATTGGGATATGAGGTTTCCAAAATTTTCTCCCATTCTGAAGATTGTGAGATTGTGTTTATACTTTCATGAAGAAGTCCTTTGACGCACAAAAGTTTTTGATTTTGATGAAGTCCCATTTATCTATTTTTCTTTTGTTGCTCATGCTTTTGATATAAACTTTAAGAAACCACTGTCCATACAAAGTCCTGAAAATGTGTCCCTATGTTTGCTTCTAGGAGTTTTACAGTTCTAGTTCTTATATTTAGGTCTTTGATCCATTTTGAGTTGATTTTTGTATATCATGTGAGGCAGGGGTCAAACATCATTCTTTTGCATATGGATATCCAGTTTTCCCAGTCACATTTGTTGAAGAAACTGTTCCTCCCCCCTGAATGGACTTGGCACCTTGTCAAATATCAATTGACCATTCATATGAGATTATTTCTGAACTCTCAGTTTCAGTCCATTGATCAATATGTCTGTCCTTGTGCCAATACCATGCTGTTTACATTACTGTACCTTTGTAATGAGATTTAAAATTGGAAAGTGAATCCTCCAACTCCATTCTTTTTCAAGATAATTTTGGCTATTTGGGGCCCTTTACTCTTCAATATGAATTTGATGATTGACTTTTCCATTTCTGCAAAGAAGTCTGTTGGAAATTTGATTGAGTGTATGAGATCTGTAAATCATTTTGGGTAGAATTGAATTCATGAACACAAAATTTCCTTTCATTTATTTGGGTCTCCTTTGATGTCTTTTCCAATGTTTTGTATTTTTTGTTTATAAGTCATTTGCATCCTTAGTTGAATTTATTTCTAGATATGTGATTCTTTTAGTTGCTTTTTGGAAAGGCATTTTTTTTAACTTCCTCTCAAGATTTTTCCTTACTAGTATATAGAAACACTGGATATTTTGCATGCTAACCTTGTACCCTGCCACTTTGCTGAAACTATTAATTAGCTTTGGTAGTTTTGTTGTGGATTTTTCAGAATTTTCTGGTTATAAGACCATGTCATCTCCAAATATGGAGAGTTTTACTTCTCCCTTTCCAGTTTGAATGCCTTTTCTTTTCCCCACCTAATTGCTATGGCTAGAACTAATGTTAAACAACAGTAGTGACAGTGAACATCCTCATTTTGTTCCTAACCTTATAGTGAAAACTTTCAGTCTTTCACCCTTAGGTATGATGTTAGCTGTGGGTTTTTTAATGTATGTCCTTTATCAGGTTGAGGAAGTTTCCTCCTATTCCTAGGATTCTAAGTGTTTTTATCAAGACAGGTACTGAATTTTGTCAAATGCATTTTCTGCAACATCTGAGATCATCATATAGTTTTATTTCCTTTGTTCAATTAATGAGGTATATTACATTAACTGGTTTCATTATGTTGAACCATCTGTGCACACCTGGGATAAATCTCACTGGAGCCATTGTATATAATTCTTCTAATGTGCTGCTGGATTCAGTTTGCTAGTATTTGTGTGTGTGTGTGTGTGTGTGTGATTTTTGCATCTATGTAATAAGGGATACTGGTTTGCAATTTTCTTTTTTGTGGTCTCTTTATCTGACTTTGCTATTAGGGTGATGTTGACCTCATAGAATGAATTAGGAAGTGTTGCCTCCTCTTCAATTTTTTGGAAGAAGTTGAGCAGGATTGGTGTTAATTCTTCTTGGAATGTTTCATAGAATTCACCTGTGAAGCCATCTGATCCTGGGCTTTTCTTTGTTAGGAGGTTTTGGATGACTGATTCAATCTCTTTTTTGGTTCTTGGCCTGTTGAGATCTTCTATTTTCTTGAGTCAGGGTGGTTAATTTGTGTGTTGCTAGGAATTTTTCAATTTCATCTAGGTTATCTAATTTGTTTTTGTACAGTTTTTCATAGTATCCTCTTTAATCCTCTTTAATTTCCATGGAGTCAGTAGTAATATCCTCCCTTTCATTTCTGATTTTAGTTATTTTCATCCTTTCTCTTTTTGTCTTTGTCAATCTAGCTAAAGGTTTCTCAATTTTATTGGTGTTTTCAAAGAACCAACTTGTGGTTTTGTTGATTCTCCTCTTTGTTTTTTGATTCCCTGTATCATTTACCTCTGTTTTAATCTTTGTTATTTCCTTTCCTTCTGCTTGCTTTGGGTTTACCTTGTTCTTATTTTACCAGCTCCTCCAGTTTTGTGGGTAGGCTTATGAATTGAGGAATTTCTTATTTTTAAATGTAAGCATTTAGCTATAAATTTTCCCTTTCAATACTGCCTTTGCTGCATCCCATACATTTGGGTATGTTGTGTTTCCATTTTCATTTGCCTCAAGATATTTCTTGATTTCCTTTGTGATGTCTTCTTTGACCCATTGGTTGTTTAAGAGTGTGTTATAAGAAGTGTAATATTTCTATATAGTAATTAATTTTCCAGTTGTTCCTCTGGTATTGCTTTCTAACTTCATTCCATTGTGGTCAGTGAAGACACATTGTATGATTTCAAAATTTTGAATTTACTGAGACTTGTTTTGTGACCAAACATACGGCCTATCCTGGAAAATGTTCCATGTGCACTAGAGAAGAATGTATATTCTGCTGCTGTAGGGTGAAATATTCTATATATGCCTGTTAGGTCCAGCTGGTTTAGAGTATCTTTCAAGTCTTCTATTTCCTTATTGATCTTCTGTCTAAATGTTCTGTTCATTATTGAAAATGAAGTGTTAAAGTCTCCTACTATTAATGTAGAACCATCTGTTTCTCCCTTCATAACTGTTACTATTTGCCTCATTTATTTTGAGGCTCCATCATTATGTGCATATATATTTATAATGTTATGTCTTTTTGTTGAATAGACTCCTTTATCAGTATATAGTAACTTTTGTGCCTTGCAGCAGTTTTTTACTTAAACATTTATTTTATCTGATATTTGTATAGCTACTCTAGCTTTCTTTTGATTCCTAGCTACATGGTATTTTTCCCATATTTTCACTTTTAACCTACTCGTGGCTTTGAATTTAAGGCAAGAATCTTGTAAACAGCATATAGTTGGGTCATGCATTTTTATCCATTTTGTCACTCTCTGCCTTTTGACTGGAGAGTTTAATCCATTTAAATTTAAAGTAACTGCTGACAATGCATGACTTTCTCGTGCCATTTGGTATTTGGTCTTTATACATCAGATCTTTTTTGACCCTCAATTCTTCTTTCAATGCTGACTTTCATATTTATTTGATTTTTTCTAGTGTGCCTTTTTGAGTTCCTTCTCATTTCTATCTGGATATGTTTTCCTTGTTGTTACCATTGGGTTAAAATTTAACACACTAAATATACAAAAATCATATTTGATTTGAGACCAACTTAACTTCAGTAGCACAAACATACACTCTTCTTGTATCCTTTCCTTCCCCACCTTTTTTGTTGTACTTGTTACAAATTATATCTTTCCACATTATATGTCCCAATCCATAGATTTACTGTTATCTTTTATGTAGTTGCATTTTAGAAACTTTAAGAGGTAAAAAGTGGAGTTACATACCAAAAAATACCGTACAATAGTATTGACATTGTATTTGCCCATGTCATTACCTTTGCTGGAGATGTCTATTTCTTTATGCCACTTGAATCCACTGTTTAGTGTCCTCTCCTTTCAGCCTGAAAAACTCCTTTTAGCATCACTTGGAGAGCAGGTCTAGTGGTGATGATCTCCCTCAGCTTATGTTTAACTGGAAATGTCTTAATCTCTCCATCATTTTTGAAAGACAATCTCACCTGTTATAAAATTCTTGGTTGGCAATTGTTTTCTTTTGGCACTTTAAATATTTTGTCCACTGCCTTCTTACCTCTGTGTTTTGATGAAAAATCTAATTGGTATTCCTTTATACATAATGTTACTTTTCTCTTGCACTTTTCAGAACTCTCTCCTGGTACTTGACAGTCCAGAGTTTGACTACTACTTGTCAGGGCATGGTTCTCTTTGAGTTTGTGCTGTTTGGGTTTGTTGAGCTTCTTGAGTGTACATATTCATGCCTTTCATTAAAAGTGAGATATTTTCTGCCATTATTTCTTTGATTATTTCTTCTGCGCCGTCTCTCTTTTTGCTCCTTCTGGGACTTCTATAATGAATATATTGGTGTGTTTCATGGTGTCTGTTCTAGTTTGCTAATGCTGCTGGAATGCAAAACACCTGAGATGAATTGGCTTTTATAAAATGGGGTTTATTTGGTTGCACAATTACAGTCTTAAGGCCATAAAATGTCCAAGGTAACACATCAGCAATGGGGTGCCTTCACTGTAGGATGGCCAGTGGTGTCCAGAAAACCTCTGTTAGCTGGGAAGGCACGTGGCTGGCGTCTGCTCCAAAGTTCCGGTTTCAAAATGGCTTTCTCCCAGGACATTCCTCTTTAGGCTGCAGTTCCTCAAAAATGCCACTCTCATTTCTTTTGGGGTGTTTGTCCTCTCTTAGCTTCTCTGGAGCAAAAGTCTGCTTTCAATGGTCATCTTCAAACTGTCTCTCATCTGCAGCTACTCTCAGCTCCTGTGCGTTCTTCAAAGTTTCCCTCTCGGCTGTAGCTCCTCTTCAAAATGTCACTCACAGCTGCATTGAGTTCCTTCTGTTTGTCAGCTCATTTATATGGCTCCAGTGATTTAATTTAGACCCACCCTGAATGGGTGGGTAACACCTCCATGGAAATTATCCAATTAGAGTCATCACTCACAGTTGGGTGGGGCACATTTCCATGCAAACAACCTAATCCAAATGTTCCAACTTAATCCCCACTAACATGTCTGCCCCACAAGATTGCATCAAAGAATATGGCTTTTTCTGGGGGACATAGTACATTCAAACTAGCACAGTGTCCCACAGGTGTCTTACGTTCTGTTCCCTCTTTTTTTTCATTCTTTTGCCCCTGCTCCTTAGCCTGAAGCATTTCAATTGTCTTGTCTTTATGTCCACAGATTCTTTCTTCTGCAAGTTCCAGTCTGCTGTTGTGACCCTCTAGGGAATTTTTCATTTCAGTTACTGTGGTCTTCATATTTTTCATTCATCATTTTCCTGATATCTTTTAGTTCTTGTATGCCTTTTGCTTTATCTCCTTGAGCATACTGAGGATCATTTCTTTAAAATGTTTGTCTGGTATGCTCAAATTTGGTATTCTCTATTGGTGGTTTCTGGATTCTTATCTTGTTCCTTTAAATGGGGTGTCATTTCTTGTTTCTTTGTTTCCTTGTAATCTTTTCTTGCTCACTGTACATTTTAACATTTTAAAGTGTTAATTCTGGGATGTAGTCCTTACATTGTCTGCTCCTCAAGCTTGTATCCAGATAGTAATCTGATAGAGATTTCCTTGAGTGCCAGGAGCTAAAAAAACAAAGAAACAAACAAACAAAAAAAACAATATAAAAAACACCTTCCACAGTCTTTGCAAATTGGCTCTGTATTGACTTGTTCTCTCCTTCTGAGTTTATTCCTTCTAATAAGAATATTATCCCAAGATGAATGTGAAGTGCAGAGTCCTCTTTATCTTTTCTGAGCCTGTGTCTTGTCCTGGGCTTGTGATTGCTCTTGGCCTTAGGAATTCCCCCATTTACAGGAATTTGAATGCCCACTCTACTCCCTATGAAATAGACTCTCTTCCCCTCAGAGTGATCCATTGTATGACTTCAAGCAGATTTCCGTTGCCTCAGGCTGCTTTGACTTGTTTCCTATGTTGCTTTAGCTGCCTGCAAGGTACTTCTCTCTCCATGCCCTATAATTTCTAATCTTCTATTTGAATTCATGGCAGTCCTCCAACATTAGCACTACTGATTTAGATCACATCTATGATTTTTTCCCACCAATCATTCAAATGCAGCTCCTCAATCAAGACTTGTTTTTCCTATGTTCTTGAATCTCAACCACCAAGATGTACTATGAAAAATTTTGGCAAAACTGAGCTCATGACTGATAATTCCAGTGTGTAGCACTGCAAGGAAAATAGCTGCACTTTAATAATGACCTGGAGTGACATATGTACATAATTGGCATCTCACAAATCTTCCCAAATTGGTGGCATGTAAAAGTACCCACAGTCACACAGGAGGGCAAACATCTGGTGTGAAGAGCATCTGGGCCTGTAACAAATTCTAACCACTAATCAATATGTATGTAGAGTCCCAAAATGGGAAAGAGTGAATATGTGATCAAAAAATTTAAAACTTAATGAAATGACTACTTTGGTATTAAAACAGTACTCCACTAGGGAATGCTCTGGCTGCAGTCCCATAACCCATTTACCTTTCTGCAATAGTCCCATTAGGAAGTCCATATGCAGACTTCAAGGCCTTTTCCTGCTTTGTATTTCCTGGATGGGGCACTCCCAGGTTAGACCATAACACCAGTGAGTGGTGTTAAGAATCTCTCTAATGGCAATTGTTCAGCAGATCTTTACCCAGTATGAGGATATAAAATGCCCAACCTGTGGGCTATTTACATTGACAAAATCTCCATGTCCTCCTATATTATTGGTTTTTACTGCTTTCTAGTTTCCAGCTGTTTGTTTCAGGTAATTCTTGATGTCACTTTCCTTTTCCAGGTTTCTTTGGTCCCTGGCCCATGGACTGTTTGAAGGACATTAGCTTCCTTCCATCCTATTTTAATATGGGCATTCTGTGTGACCTCTTAAGTCACCAAGATAACTAAGTGAGGGAAAGTAGTGGCTTGTTTGTTTTCCTTGCAGATCCCAGTTCTGGTTCCTTTGGAAACAGATTAAAACTCTTCTTCGTCACAGATCAGCCAGTTCTGACTCAGATAAAACTTTTTGGATCTGAGAAATAAGTGTATTATTCATATTTTTAAAATTTAGTTCTCTTTCTGTGGTCAGTGCTGCTTAGTTTCATCTTATTATTATTCCTCTACTTGCTTTTATTTCTTCTCTGTATCCCTGCCTGCCAGCCCCTGCCAAGTTTCTTTATCATCTGTCTCTACAGCCAGCTTTACTTTCTGAGCCAATGGTGTCAAAGCAGAATGTATACGGGTAGTGCTAATCTCATATGGTACAACTTGGAATTAATTTCTGCTACCTACCAGATTTTTAACCCATGAGCAGAGTAAAACTTGGGTGGTCCTATAGTCTCTAAATTAGAACACTCCCTATTCATCTCTCTATCCTCCTCTTCTGTGTTAACTCAAATGGAAAGCCTCAGATTCTGTCTTGATGCAGGACGTATCTTCTGCTTTTTTTTAATGAGCTTCTTACCTAATTTTCTTCTGGGGCTTGGGCCAATTCTTGTATCCCAAGTACACTTGTTTATTGTCTAATGCCCTGCCTGCTCTTGCTGATCCTGTCTCCAGTCCTGCTTCCTATGCCCTCAATCACTTTCTGCTCTTGTCCTGTCCTAAATGGGTCAATATCTTCAAACCTAAAGTAGCTTTGTCAGAAAACCCTCTAGCCAGCCACTTGAGCCAACCTGGCCAGTGCCCTCTGCCCTGGTGAATGAAACTCTGCTCACCCCCGTCTTGAATGGACCTGTTTTAATATTAGCTCAAGTCCTTAATGTCATATTGTAGCATCAAACCTGGATCCATAACATGAGTATGTTGTATTCTCTCTGCTGAATTCCCTTTTCTCTCTACAGTAGCTTGCAGTCTGTTTTTCTTTCACTCTTAATCTCCCTTTTAAATGCACCTTCCCCAGCTCCCCTTACAGCACAACATAATCCAGATCAAAAGACATTATATTAAAGAAACCTCTATTTCACTTTTGCTTAATAACTGTCAGCTTTTTAACGGAATACACTTGCATTCACTATGACTTGGGGAGATTTCTTTTTTTTTCCCCTTCATTTTGTTTTCTCACGGTTTAAACCTGACTTAACTGTAAGTGATATTATTAAATATTCACTATTTGCTAGACATTCAGGTAATAATTCAACACTTGTTTAAATCCCAGAATGCCCATATGAAGGAGATAAAAATTTTAACCCCATTTTCCCCCAAAGAACATTAGACTTGGAGAGATTAAGCAATTTGCCTAAGGTCAGTCAGATAATAAGTAAAAGAGTCAAGATATGAACACAATTCTTGCTTTAATCCACTGTTACACTCAGTATTGCATGTCCCATTCAGGTATAAGTGTCCCAGGAGATAATTATTGTTTTCATTTAACAAAAATTTTCTGAGCACTTAGTAAATACCAGTAGCTGTACTAGGCCCTAATGACATAGTTAATTAAAGAGGTAGCAGCCAGCCACTCAGAACAAGCTGTGCTCCAGTATAAACACAGCTGTTCTGGTTTAAGGAGAACAAACTTCCCCCAAAAGAGGGTCAGGCTCTCCCACGGCCAGCTCCACAGCACAGAGAGGCATATCCACTGTGGCTGGGACATTCACCACAACTTCTACTTTTGGTCATAACATTATCTGGGACATTTTAGGTTAATCTACAGAGAATCTAATATATCAAAACCAGAAAAAGTTCATCCAGTTTAATCACCTCCCTTTAGAAATTTAAAAAATTAATTAATTAATTAACAAACCTGCTGAAATGTTAACTTTTCCAAGATTATATTGATTGGTAATTAAATAATCTGTTTATAAATGTAATTGTTCTCCTCATCCAGTGCTTGCCCGAATATATCATATTATCACCTGGGGAAAGGATGTAATACATATTGAAATCAGAATTTTCCATGACGCTAAACAAAAATCTCCTGATCAGGGTTCAATTTCTCAGAAGAAGGCTCCCTCATTTAAGCTATTGCCCAGGAGGCATATTTTCTTGGGTTTTTCAATGGGAACTGTGTAGCGTCACAGGACTTGCACATCCTACAACTTACTCTAATGGTGGATGGTTTTAGCCCTGTCTCCCATTAAAAGGGGCCAAAAAGGAGAAAACTTAGAGAGCCCTATCAGTATACTTCCTATTGAGCTTGCTTATTAATCAACATCCCTACAGCTTTCTGACTCTTTTCCAGACCCTCCTATCCATACCCTTCCAGACAACATTCGTGGGTTTTCTTTGCCACGAGGATATCAGGTTAGCCACTGAGTTCTGCGTACTCACCACATTCTCCTTCTATCAGTTTACCACTTCTGCAGTTTATCCTGGTGCTTAAAGGTATAACCATCTCTTCACCTCCCCCATCCCACCCCATGCAGTGTGAAGTTAGTTCCTTTGTTTTTCCCTTCTGACACCCTTGCTTTGTGCTATATTTAACTCCTGTACATTAGCATTAATATCCAGCCGCACAATTGAAGTTTCCGCTGTGCATTACTTCCACCAGGTACAGTAGGGATTTGTTCCGCTAATTCCCTTTGGGGATAGGGAAACAGATGCAAATATAATAAGAAAAGGGCTGAACCTTAACTCCACAGTAAATTGAATACAAACCTTTATAAGGTTCTTACGTGCATGATTTTGTCCTTTTGCGTTTTACCTACTTTTTGCTTTTGGTTTTGGCTGGCATACAAAGCAACTTATAAAAAGGGAGGCTGGCAAAATAAAAGAATTTTCTCCTGAAAAAGAAAGTGCTTGTAACATAAAGAAGAAACACAGAAGATCACCGACATAAATTATTCTTAAAAGATTCTCTACTTCTTAGTGCAAAACCTGCTACATAATAGGTCCTCAAAAAAAGTGTTTAATGAATAAAACCAGACATGATTTCTTTTCTCTGGTTACTCTCCCTTTTGGCTGGATAGAAATTCTACCTATGTTTCAAACAGAAAAACCTGAACCAGAAAGAGAATAGTCATTACAGACTACGTATTTATTTGTCAAATTTCCTTTCCTTTCTTTTCTTTTTTTTTCCTTTTTAATTTTGATTTGTGAAATACCCTCTTCCTTCACCTCCCTTTTTCTTCTTTAAATACAAGTTTTTCTTTTTGTTTACTTTTCATATTTGTTTGAGCACTAACACTGCAATAGAATTTTTTTTTTCTTTCGTTGCTACAAATCATTGCCTCATTAGGTCAAAAAATAGATGTATTCAAGGGTTTTTATTCATATAAGAAACAACTTTTTTTTTTGTCTTGGTTTAACTTATATTTTTGGTGTGTGAGAAGAGGAATCACAAAACATCATATTCATGTGATCCTTAAGTGATAAAACTTCATTTATTGAAGTTGCCAAATGTTTAGGTAGGTTACAATTTTATTTGAAAAGAGATGAAGAGGGCTTTGGAGAGAGGGAGGTAAAAGTGATAGAAACACTCTAAGGAACAGTAATAGGTGAGAAAGAGAAAATAGGCAGAAGGGGAAGAAAGTGATCCTGAACTGAAAAAATCATGGAAAGCTAATGATTCAAAAGGAAGGTGCCCTAGTGTACCCTCAAAGTTCTCTCGACAGAACTTTTGGAGGAAGGCAGGGCAAATGTGGAGAGTGGCAGTTCTCTCCGAGTCACATCCACCAGGAACACAAAGGCTATTCTCTTAGAGCCCTGGACTCCTTCTACGAATCTTGCTTCCATGCCAGTGGTCCTTCAGCTGCTTCACAGAGGCAGACAAGATCTAGAGGAGGCTTCTAGGATCATGTCCAAACAGAGAGACCTCTTTGCAGAAGCATTTTTGCCTGGTGTGAATGAAAGTGCCCTCAACTTAAGGGGCTGTCAGCTAATAAGAAACCCAGTCACTGAAGAAAAGCCTACAGTTATTCCCAGTCCATGTCTATCCTGCTGCTCAATGCTGATGCTTTACATATTTATAAATATTTTGAATACCACCAACTTTGAAATTGCAACTGAAAAAATAATAGAGACATTATCTTGGATTGCAAAGACCTATAATTCTTTTAAATATGTCAGTTTAAGCTAGTTAGTTCCATTCATTCATTCATTTATTCATTTGTCCAACAGACATTTACTGAGTGCTTCCTGGGATATAAAGTTGATGACTTGAGATCTAATCAGTAACCTGATCTGGGGGTCCTTTTGGCCATTCTTAAAAAATTGTATTTTGTTTTGTTCTTAATAAGGGCCATTTAAAAGTTTTAAATAGGAGAGTAGTATACTCAGATTATTGCTCAAAAGCATCACTCTAATAATCAGATGCAGTTGAAGACCAGTTCAATTGATCCTCCAATAGTTAAGCAAGAAATAATGAACACTTTATCCGGACCTTCAACAAAGAGACTTGTTGAGAGCTACATAAAAAGAGAAACAGAAAAATAGGACACAGGGACACTTCAGATGTTGAGAATTATAAGAGAAAAGGGAGAGTAGGATGATCCTCTGGTTCCCAAATGAGACCTCTGGAATGTATGGGATTGCTGCAGAAGGAGTGATCTTGTAGGGGTGAAAGATGAGCATGTTGGGAAGTGTTTTAGTTCACTAAAGCTGCTGAAATGCAGGTACCATAAAATGAGTTGTCTTTTACAATGGGGATTTATTGGTTTACAATCTTATAGTTCTGATGTCGTGAAAATGTCCAAATCTAGGCATCACCAAGACAATTCCTTCTTCCTGAGGATGAGCTGCTGGCGATCTGGGACTCCTCTGTTACATGGCAAGGCACATAACAGTGTCTGCTGGTCTCTTTCTTCTCTTCTGGGTTTCGTTGCTTCCAGCTTCTGGCTTCAGAGGCTTCTTCTGTCTCTGTGGCTTTCTCTCTCTCAGCTTCCGTGTCTTTCTGTATTCTGTGTGTTTCTCTCTGGGCTTCTCTCTCTGAATTTCATCTTCTTATTAAGGACTCCAGTAAGAGGATTAAGACCTACTTGCAGTATGCCTCAACTGAAATAACCTAATCAAAAGGTCCTACTCACAAAAGGTTTGCACCCACAGGAATGGATTAGCATTAAGAACATCATCTTCTGGGATCCATAAGCTTCAGACTACCACAGGAAGGAAAATGAGAAGAGTAGAGTACTGAGGAGAGAACTTTGAGAAACATGGAGGGTTGAATGGAATGCTGAGGCAGATTTGCAACAGAAGAGAGTGAGAAGATCTAGCCTGAGAATTAGGAAGAGAATCTGGGCAGTGCAGAGAAACTTTGAGTGATTCAAAGTAGAGACTGGTAATGCAGACTAATTTTTTAAGATGTTGAAATATGGGACAGCATGATGCAGTTTGGGGAAGCAGACAGGGTTTGAAGTCAGACTAATACGAAATTCAAACAGGTATAGCCTTACCTCCTATAAGATCTTGGGGAAGTTACTCAACAGTTTCAAGTTTATTCATCTATGTAATAGAGATAATTCTTGTACATACTTCTGAGTATTAAAGGTTATAATATATTTAATATCTAGCATTATGCAAGTAGATTCCTTTTACTCTTTTCCCTTTAGTTTTACCTTCCTCCAGGCCATTGAATTCTGAGTTCACTTTCAAAATCAGAGTTCAGATTATCCCAGTGCCCTGCTTATCATTCTTCATGGTTTGCCTTCACTACAGAATAGGAGCCACAGGTGGACATTCATTACCTGATTGCTGCATATGCATTTAGCTTCATCCATCATCACTTTGACCCTCTCCACTTATACTCCAGCTATACCATACTTACAGCATCATGTTCTTCCATGCTTTCAAGTGTTTGCAAAAACTGCTCCTTCATCCTAGATTGTCCTTATCTGGTTCTTTGTCTGCATAACCCTTAACAATTTTTCAAGACTTAATTGAGTTCAAGAACCTACTTCTCAATATAAACTGCCTTGACCTGACACCTTCTCCACATTAACCCCCAGCATCCACCTGCCAAACATTTCCACTTTTCTGCCATGAAATTTTGTAGATTATACTAGTCACACTTAAGCAACATTTTAACTACTTGTGTCTTTCTCCCCCAAATACCAAACTGATGAGTTCACAAAAGCAGTTATTTCATATACATTATTGTAACTTCAGTAATTTTACCCTGTAGATGCTCAATAAATGTCTCTTAAATGAATGAATGGTTAAGGATTTCACAGGTTAGGTATTGATTGCACTAGAAATTTTAAAGCCACATTAATAAGTTATGATGTTCCTTTCTTGGGAGTATTGTGGTCAATGGCCTACCTGAGGCTAGATTAGATTTCAGGTTCAGCAAATCCAAGCCCTAAAACCACATCACCCTAAAAGCTAATTCCCCTACACTGATTTTTGATCCAGTATGGAACTGATCAGTAGTTTGAGAGAGAGGTGAAATGGTGAGGTAATAATGAATATGGACAGTAGACTGGGACTGCCTGGGTTCAAATTCCTTTCACTGCACTTTACTAACTTTATGACCATGGTAATTATTAAATCTCTCTACCCCTCAGCTTCCTCATTTATAAAATGGAGGTGATAATAATGGAACATTACTTATAGAGATGTTACGCAAGTAAACTAGTTAATAATGTAAGGTAATTAGAACAGCATATGGCAATAAGTATTAACTAACTTCTATGACTCGTGACTCCTTTTAAAGTTGTTAGTAGCTAAAGTTATACAAAGCTGTATACCATTTTTTGCATATACACATTTAGCAGAATAATCACCATATGCCAAGAAGAACCAGAATTTCATGAAAACCCCAAGGGAGAATCTTCTCTACCACTCACTTTCTTTCAAAGCTCCTTTTGCACCAGGCAGTCCTTTCAGAACAGAAGTAGGAGAAATGAAAGCACAGCAGAGCACTCTTGGATGAGTCTTTGTTTTTAACAAGGAATTTGAGAAGCATGGATACTAGTGAAGGCGATCAATGAATATTTCATAAATATCTACTGTGTTAGAAGCCCTGTTCTAGGTACAATGGGGCAAACTCCTTTTATTCCCAGCGTTTTGAAAGACCATTAAAATCATGGAGGGTTCTGATTATTTTTGGCCTTAAAAGGCCCTTGTTTTACGACAAGAAAGAATCTTTTTTCCCCTGCCTTGTACTTTTTTTTTTTTGCTAAAATTGCACTCTTATCAAAGTGTGTGGGTTCTATGGTGATAGCTGCTATACAAATACAGGAAGAGAGAACAAGAGAGGAGGGGGAGGTAATTAACTCAATTGTATAAGACTTTCTTTAAGAAGCAGAAGAAAAAGGTTCTCCATAATTTCATTACTATCTTCAAAGAGACAAAAAAAAAGGTGTTGCAAGCAATATCCTTACAATCAGCCCTAGAGCACAAAGCTGACACTAAGACAGAGTCCACTCAATTTTTCCACATGGCTGTGTGAAACAATCTACTTTCCCTGCTGCTTTTCCCCCTGTATGTAAATAACTTCTTTATAAATGGAAAAATGTAGAGCAAGTCTTTCAAATTATTGTCATAAATTAGAATAAATTGCATTAATTCAAAATGTAAAACTAGGAGAACCAGGAGAACATGCAACATATTTTCCCCAAATAACACTGTGAACAAGCACAAGTGTATACTTTGGGCATATGTATATCTTCCCTCTGACTGACAGCCTGAAGGATAGTCCATGTGATTTTTTGTGTTGCTGAGGTGAAAACAATCTTTATTTGGATTGAATAGCTGAGTAAACAGGAATGCATAAGAGACGCAAAAGTTTACAGTACAGATGGTTTCCCAATGCTTTTTTTGAAAAACGTATGCCTTATCAATTAAAGGTGCACTTGCCTTTTGTTCTAGTTGACTGTCATGGTGTCTTTTCATGGTTGGACAACAGAAAAATTAGAGGTGATCGGTAAATTATGTCCTGAGTTTAATCATATTTAATAGACTAAATATCGCAGTTAAAGTTTAACTGCTCTACCTTTAATCTGTAAAAATTAAGATTCACCTTATAGTGGAACTATGTAAATCATCCTGGAAACTAAAATCCTTAGTGATAACAAGTCAAGGGAAAGAAATAAAAAACAAGGAAGCAATTTATATGTGTACACACTTACACACATACACACACATGCCACTCATACTTATGGTGGGAATGGGTAAAAGAGTTTGATGATTCAAGAAAAATATTAAAAGGTGTGCCAAAAGTGATCTCCAGAGACTCAGAAAATTTGATTAGACTATAATTACGCCTACCCACAAGCATCATACACCTATGCACCTAAGAGCCTCCTTCCTAGAATTGGGAGATCATTTTCCTTCTCACACAGTCATCTGGCTTTCTCATCTAAGGCCTACTTTCCCATTCAGAAAGGCAAAAAGCTACTCTGATGGAATTATCCATGACTTTACTACAGTAATGCCAAATTTTTAAAACAAAAAGGGTAGCACTGTTTAAAACAAAAGAGCACTGCCTAAATATCTACCTGGTGTTTCAGATTTAATATGATTATGGCAATTAATCATGATTTATCTTTCAATCTGTGTCAAATGGTGCCTCTATCCCCAACAGTTTTTGAACACAAAATCCAAGGCTGTTAAAAGGTCTAATTCAGGGGCACATGAGAGATCAGGGGACAAATGCACAGGTCTGACTTCCAGACTTGCCCTTGATCCTTCAGGCTCTTCTGCCTGCTTTGAAAAGGCTGTTACGACTCTCGAGGGTGCTGTGTTCTGGAACAAGTCCCACAAAACAATCAATGGCATATCATTATTTCTTTCCTTTCCCAAAAGAACAGGATGCACAGAAAATAATGCACATGTAGTAAAGAGCTGAAAGCCTAATGCACGTAGGAAACATCCCTCCAAATCAGCACATCAGGTCACCAGATATGAGTGCTGGGCAGGAGTTACTCATCATTTTCTTACAGGAGCCATGCTCTTCTCCCAGGATTTATGTGCCCTCTTCCACTCTACATAAAGAATTAGCTCAAACAAAGTTAAAATCAGAGGACGTTAGGGCTGCAGATGGCTGACCAGCTGTTTCTGGGTGACTCCCCAGGAATCAGTGCCTCATCTGAGCTTTAGTGCGTCCATATTTTCGGGGCAAAATATTCTGCATTTTGGAAAACTAGTTCATGGAAAATAATACAGCAAGCTAACATTTATAGAAAACCACAGTAATCTTGTAACAAATGTCCTAAATTATGTACTCAAAAGCAGATCCAATTTTACCCAAGGTTCTCTGTCTGCAGCGCCTGTAGGATCCTTTTAGTCTGAAACTGCTCCTCCTTCCAAGCCCCAACCAAAATGCTTTTTTTAAAAAAAAAAAAATAATATACCACACAAATGACAAAATTTCAGCCTGGAGAATATGGAGGGGGGCATATAATTTAAAGGACTTCCCTTTTGTGTTTTTCTGTCCCCTTTGAAGATTCATCTTACATATTTTTTTATGTTGTTAAGATCAATGCTGCCTTTAAAAGCTTCCTCATTCTCTTTTGAACATTATTCGTTACTCTGTGCTTAATGCAGTGTTGGGGGTATTGACAAAATGAAAGTAGAAAGGAATTTTATATTCCAACCTCTCCCATTCCTTTTAGAGGTAGAAGTTTCTAGAGGGTGAGAGTTTTACTAAATCTTTCTCCTGTTTTTTTCTCTTCAATTTTAAATGAGTATTCGAAGTGAGTATCTCTAAGAGGGCACATTTTAATTCACAGAGGAGTAGAGATAGCTCCAAATGCCTATTATCAGGAAAAGGCATTTGTGTGATGGGAGAGTAAGAAACCTTCTCTGCAATCATTTTTATTCAATGAAAGCCATGCCTTTGGGTGGGATAGTCAAATGCTAGTACCCACACATGCTGCCTGCATACCAGCATGAGCTGGAGGAATGCAGATTTCTGTATCTGAGAGCAGCTGCTAAGTGAAATGGAACGTCCAACAGATGGCTGCATTGTCATTGTTGGGGGAGGAGAAGAGGGGAGCTATTTCGGTTTTTCTTTTCAGAGTGTGTGTGTGTGAGTATTTAATCAGATGTGTTCTCCACTACCTGGATCTTTCTGGTATTATCGAGGGCTTTCATTTACTTTGACTCTTAGAGATAGAACAGGCCTTAGAGATCATCTGATCATTTAGTATTTAATGGAGAGGGAGAGAGAGGCTGAAGGACACACAGCTCCTTAGAAGCAAGAACAGTACTCTTTAATTAGGCCATACTACATAGAAGTCAAATTCTATTTACTTGAATATTGGTACATAGGACTAATACCAAAGTTGAGAAAAGGATACCCTATAGAAGGTGCAGTTTCAGAGTTCAAACGTGTGTGTGTGTGTGTTTCCTTGGGAAGTTTTATGGTGCAGTTGCCTTGCAATTCTCATATTGGAAGAAAAAACAAAGATACGGTCTTAACTGGCTTGTATCATCAGGTCTTCATTAGATACTTTATTAGATGTTTGGGACAACTTGATCCATGGCACTCCCAAATTGAAATGAAAACATGCTATAGGTTATTAGGATTCTACTGCAGTTTCCTATTCCAGGAGACAAGGAGCTAAACATTGAAACCCAAGCTATCAAAAGCCATAGTTGAGAAGCAAAGAGAAAACAGAATAATGTTGAGGTTCCATCACAATTTGGCTGCAATGGTCTCAGTCCCCCTTCTGATGGTGGTGTTGGGTCAGTTGTGCTGTCACATGGCTCACCCATTGGTTCATGTTTTTTTCCAGAAATAGAATCAATAGAGAACAGAAAAACCCACAGTTGCCAGTTTGTACAGTCTTGCGGTTTCTGTCAGGGGCTACAGACTCGAGCAGGTCTACCAGATAATGAAGGCAAACTATTTCATTTCCTGTGGGTCCAAGGAGCCTCGGCAGAATTCTGGTTTCAAACAAATGAATAACAAATTAAAAGGTACAGTAAAATAAGAGTTGGTTAAAATATATTAACTAAAATCAATGCAGGAGAAACATAGTTTAAAACCCTGCCTTCTCAGCAATTGCTTATGATGTACTTTGTTAATCTCTTAAAATTTATGTTAAAAGCCTTTTAACAGAAAGTCAATATATTTTGGTGGTTGAGAAAGTATATCATCCTGTACCGGTGGTTGCATTAAATACTATGCATAGGCTCCACTGTCTGTAGGAAATGAACAGGGGTCTGTCCAACGGAAGTCCTATCTCAAGGAGACCAGACACTTTTCCCAAAACGGCCTGTGGATTCAAGCTAAGTGTTATGTGCTCCTCTCTGCCTAGGTCCCCCACTGACGTCAGCGAGAGTCCTGGAAATGGAGAGGGATCAGAAAACCAGAAGCATAGCCTAATAATAGAGCAAAAATGGAGAGCAGATGGAAATAAAGCTTCTTGGATAAAGTGTGACCTAATGTTACAAATTCGTTGGGGGAAAGGAAACAACAACAACTGCAAAACAAAAAGGCCTATAACCAGACTTACTGGTGTAAAATTCTGGAATATGGCTGACTAGAAAAATCTCCCAGAATAGGACTGAAAAATGAACAGGAAAACAAACACATTTTCAAATGAGTTCGGGACACCTCTACAAAATGTGGGGCAAAAAAAAAAAGACCCAAAAACATGCAGAAAACTCTAGAAACAGGTTACACTAGGTTCTTGTACCCATAATTTGGACTTACTTTTGTCCATTATATCTTCCTTCCTGGAATGTCTGCTGTCCCCATATATAAATAAAGCAGCACCGGGGGGAGAAAGATGGGTATACAGGTAATAACTTTGAGCATGGGTGGTGACAATGAGTTGAAATACTGGCCCCAAATTAAAGAGTTTGCAAAGGTGTGCTGTTGTACCCATAGCTCCTAGACTCCTAGAAATGCTTTCACCATTTACCCTGTAACTCCGCACTCCACCCCCACCCCATGTGTGTTTGTGTGTCTGTCTGTCTGTCTGTCTAGCCATATTCACCAAGGGCTACTTTGTCTCTTGCTATGTCTATTCAAACATTCCACTTATTTTCTGGGTTGAGCAGCAAAGTCTTGATACAAACTTCTGATGAATCTTGACTAACTGTGTATGCGTTTTGACAGAGGAGGGAGTTTTTCAGAGCAACATACAAATCGGACTTGGAAATGTGTATTAATTTTTGTTGTGGACAAAGAATGTCCAAGGATGTTGAGAATCAGATATAAAGAAAAATCTCAGTTTCATTCTCTAAATACTTGTTCTTCTATGTGGCAAACAAGATGCCCTTCTATTTGATCTGTGCCTTTTCTTAAAAGACTGGAATATTGTGTGCGCATGCAGATGAGGTAAAGTTTTAGAGTCAAGCCACTTTTTCCCTTTATTTTTATTTTTATTGTTTAACCACTCATGGTACTAAAATTAAAAAAAGAAGCCAATTTTTAAAGAATTTCTTTTCTTTTCTTTTTTTTTTTTTTTTTTTTTGGATCACCACTCTTACTGGCTCTTGGGCTCTGCCTCTAGCACCCCATAAAAGGAAATATTTTTTCTTTTCTTCGGAGTCTCCCTCTAGGTTTTGTCTCCTGAACACCTTTATTCCATCCAGGCAACGTTTTGCTTTGAATCTGAACCTTGTTCTTCCTCATTCTTTGAACATGATATTTCAGACTCTCCCCCACTCCCTGCACTCTTCCTCACCTTGGACTGTGACTTCAGTCCTCCTCTGCTCCTCACCTGGTAACTGAGAGTCAGCCCAATCCATCCCCTATCAGGCTTTCTAGATATCCAGCCTGGCAGAGCCCCAGGCCTTAGGCCACCACCTACCTCCCAGGAGGAGATTTTGGACACAAACCTCTGCTAGGACAGTCTTCAATCAGATAATTATCAAGGAATGATTGTAAAGTAATGAATCCATGATACTGTGGGAATGCATAGGATTCAGGACATAAAAATCACAGAGTTTTAGACTTGAAAGATAACTAGAGATCATTCATTTTACAAGGGAGAAAATTATTACTCAAACCCAACTAATAATACAGGCTTTCTGTGAGAAGACAGTGACATAATGTATATAAAAATATTTTATGAACTATATAGCACTCTACTGTATGCATATGAAAACAGTGTTTACCTTCTAGGTAGTATATTTGAGAGTTATTCCAGAGATGCTGCCACTACTCAAAATGTTTTAAATCTCTTCTTTTAAATTGTCATTTGAGACAGTTAAGATTGTCACTGTATAGTCACCTCTTGTTCTTATCAGTAAAGGTATTATCCAGGGCTCAGATATTCATCTTAGATTTGATCTTCTTTGAAGGCAGTAACCATGTCTGTCTTGCTCCTGGTACACTATCTGCCACTTATTAAGCACCTAATAATTATCTGTGGAATGAATTTTTAAAAATCCAACCACTCTCAGAGGATGATGTTTCACTATGATTTTTAGGCAAAGGCTCTAAAGGCATTTTAAATGAGAATTTACTAAGCAAAATTATTTTTGAGCAGTAAACTGATGTTGGAATAAGTTCAAGGTCACTAATTAGGAAGGAGGAACATTCACTTTTATTTACACATCTGTGTCCTGGATGACCTTTTTACGTTACCAAATTTATTTACTTTTACCTTTCCAAAAACATTTTTTGAGACAGATTGAAACAACAAAAACAACAAAAGAACCATAATAACAATAATGTTAATAAAAATCACATTACTGTAATTATGCCTCAGATATTCACAGCAAAATGCAGCCCACAGGGTGGGTTCCTTATGTGTGGTTAGCCAAGGAGTGACAGCAACAAGAAACAGAGAACAAATGAGACTCTCCCAGTCTCCAGCACAAGTCTGTATGCCATCTGGCCCTTGTTCCCTGTTGAATAAAAGAGTTACTTACAGCTAGTAAGAATGCAGTCATAAGGAAACATTCTGGGGTGACTGGGGTGACAAGATTCCCAGATTGATAATAAAGCCACTTTCAGGTGTCACGATGACCGTATCATCACTACCATTAGAACTAACAGGTAAGCCAGTATCAATATTCCACATGCCGCATAAAAGTGAAAGCAGTCCCTCTCCAGTACACTGATATTTTAATTTGTTTGAAGAGGAAAGGATGAGCTGCACATTTAGGTGGCAGGCATATCAATCACAAGACGAAACTGCCCATCTTTTTCACTTGTGAGTTTGTCACAGGAGAGTCTACGAATAGTGATCTTTTAAACCCCATTAGGCACACATGCAAAAAAAATCCAATTTGCACCACAGAAAACATGTACTTTCTCCCATATTTCAACCCCTTCCAGTCTAAAACAGCCTGACCCGACAAGGGTGAGTTTATTTTTAATTTTATTTTATTTTTTTATGAATCTTACCACACTCAGGTCTGGAATTAGTAATTGCTCAGTGAACAAGCATATTTGTTCTTCTTACTGCTCCCTGGGACATCTGATTAAGAAAATTCAAGTAGATCCAGTGGAAAACATAGCAAAATATGGTACCTCATAAAAATGAAACCAAAGTGTGTTCATAAGAAGAAATACAGAATGCCGAATTCCTCACTAGGCCACCAGCTCAGTAATTTGAGAGTCACTCTGATTTTGATGAGGGTCAGAGCACAGGTGTCATTTATGATGTGTGGCATCAAAAGAATAAAAAGTAGCATGTTTTTCCTAGAAATGAAAGCCTTTCCAGTGCCGTAATAAAAATAAAGGAGGAATAGTTGAATTCTGAAGTGGTTGAATATTTAGGCTGTTTTTCAGCTTAAGGAGGTGATGCAATAGGCAGTGGTCATGATTGATTTTTCTGGGATCCTTTCATATTTCCTAGAGAACTCATGGTCTAATATCACTCCCTAAAATGCCAGCCGAACTCCTAGACTCAAGACTGGGTTCCAGTTCAATCAGTACAGTACATCGAGAGCAAATCTCTAAACTTCAAGTCATTCTATAACCACGTAGATTAAATTCTTTTATATCATCCATATTGTTTATAGACTAAAGTCTATAAGCTTAATATAAAAAGGTTTTGTTTTGTTTTGTTTGGTTTGGTTTGGTTTTGTGTTTTTTGTTGTTGTTGTTTGTGGTTTTTTTAAATGAACTGGCTCTTTCTTACCTTTCCTAAATCATCTTCTACAGCTCCCCCTGAGCTCTGGCCATACTGAAATAGTTAAGGTCTTCTTAACCCAAGATTCCACCATGTTCACTCGTACCACTGTTTTCTCTGAGAAACACGTACTTTCTTCCACCTTGTCCCTGGAAAACTCCTATTCACTCTCCAAGGTACAAACTCATCTTCTCTTTGAATTCTTTACACTTATGCAATTCTAAATAGTACAAACTATTTTAAACCACTTTGACTTTGAGGTTATTTTGACCCCACTAAGTACCCTTGGGATTTAATACAAAAGAGACAAAGCGCTGTAGCATATATACAAATCACCTGTATCTCTTTGACTGCGCTCTATCTATCCCACAGGATAATGAGCTGCTTGAATAAAAGTTGCCTTTAATCACCTTGTGGTCCCAATATCCAACGTAAGTCCTTGTAATGATTGTAAACATTTGTAGTATGATTAAAAGTCATGCATTAGATAGAGTGAGGAAAACTGGTTAACCATTAATCAATCAAAAGTATCCATTTATAGTGTGTACCATGTACAAATCCCTGTTACAAAACATCAGTGTCATTCATAATCTAATAATCTAATTATGAATATAAACACAAATAAGTGTCAAAAAAATGGTTCTAAAAGTAAGTGATGCTAGGGTAAAATATAGGGCATAGGACTCAAAATTGGAAAACATGGGTTAAATATCTAGCTCTGCCACTTACCATCTATGTGAACTTGAGGCAACTTACTTAAAAAGTATCAGCTTCCTTGACCATCAAATGGTCACAAAATACCTAACTGAAGAATCAGAGAAGTTAGGGTACATAAATGCACTTTGAAAACACTAACACCATATACAGAAAGACACAGAGGTGTGTCCAGGCCCTCCCAGAAGACTCCTTTGACAAGATCCTTGATCCTTTCCTTTCCAAGTAAGAAGCTTTTCTGCAGGGCATTACCTCCCTATAAGGCAGGCTTTGCTGCATTAGCCACTGTTGTGCATACCTAGCGATCATCACTCCCAAAAATTCAGTGTTTTATGCTGGTGTCCCACCAGAAAAAGAAGAATTCATGCTTCTTTTCTACATTTGCTTTCTTGCATGGAAGAGAACCAGCATACTTCAATTCTGAATCATAGAGAAGTTGTGGTAACAACAGAACGGGAAATTCTACATAAGCAAATGCTGCATGGGTTACTTCAAGGCTCCATGCACTCTTGCTGGAGCACTCAAGCACTAAAAATTGTTAAGGCTAAGGCTAAAATGACCAAGAGTGATTTAAACATGGAAGCTACAATACAGTGAAAGTTCATATTAAAGATCCATGAAATATGTCACCGTGTGTTATCGGCAAATTGAGAATTATCTGCCAACAATGAAATATTGAATTTGTAGTCAACCCCAGGACAGGAAATTGACCTCAACCAACTGCTAGTTATTGCTTCACCTTCCAATTAGCAACTATCAGATCATGTACCTAAATTTTAAATGTGTGTGATATTTGCCGAGTTTGTGGCAGCAAATGGAGTCCAGGTGGAGCTGCTTAGGAAAAAACAAGAAAAATGGCTCCTCACCAGAAATGAGAGAGGAGCATGGGAGGACAGATTCAGACACCCCAGGCTCCTGGACCCCCTGTTGTGAAGTAGACTGTGTGTGTGTGTGTGTGTGCGTGCACATGTGCACAAATGCACACCACACATATTTTATTTATTTATTTTTTACCAGCCTCCCTTCATACTGACAATGAAAATTCTTTTCATTTTCACTACATTTTGAACAAAAGAATAAAGGGATGAAAAGAATAGAATTGTGAGAAAGACTGCTCTGATTCATTCAAAGCCAGACTCTAGAACTGATTTTGTGTTCCTTATGTAATATATCAAAAAACAACAAAACGCCACAGCTAAAGAAATAGACATTGAAAAGTTAAATTGAAAACATAACTCTGAAGCATCATAGACTGACAGATACAGCATTTAATATGTTACTTATTTTCTTTTTACCCCTTATGAATGCAAATGAGGTGATGCATATGAAAAATATCCACTCGAGTTACTAGCACGATACTAAAGTGAAAGCATGAAGGGACACTCCAGCTGCAGGAAAAATAAGTCACTTGTCCAGCCACTGATCAGTCAGGACATGTTTTACAAATCTGTCAAAGATCTGGCTCCAAGCTCTTCACACAGGAGTTCACACAGGCAGAGACATTTTTTTCTTCTTAATCACGTACCTTTTAAGATTCATAATTTGGGATGAGCAAAAGGCTCGGCAGGAGGTGGGGATGAATTAAAAACCATAAAATTGATGCTATCACTCTGATTGACATACCAGTAGAGCAGCATACATTTCCTGTTTGTCAGGAATGAAAGGTGTTCACATTCTGTAATAATACCTAATAATGTTTTGGAAAGACAAACTGCTGTCTGACTACATTTTAGCACGATGGCTTTTTTTTTTTCTTTTCTGTCAGCACTGAAATCAGAAGCTAGAGTATATGCTACAATCCTATATAAAGGATGACCTAGATATTTAATAGCTGCAGCTACTCCGGCCCACTACCTGGACCTCTCCAGGTCTCTAATGCTACATGCTAGCATACCCGAAATCACCATTACACCTTAGGACTAATTCAAGATAGTGTCCGGGGAGTTGGATGTCCAGGAATGCGATAATAAACTTGAAGGAAGGAGCATCCTGTACTACCTATAGGTATCTCATCACAAAATTGGCCAAACCTGGGAGTTTGTCTAATCTGACAAGCAATGTTTCATGCTGGTAGCAAAGAGAATCTTGTACGTAGGGGTCAGGAGATCTGAGTAGTAAGCCATTTAACCTGTCCACATCTCAATGTCTTCACATTTAAAATATAAATGCCACTACTTGTCTTGCCGAGTTGACGGAGCTGTTGAAAAATAAAAGCAAAATGATAGTTTTGTTACTGACATGTATCCTCTGTCATGTGGATCCTAAATATGATTATATGTTAGTTGAACAAAGGATTTGCAAGGTATTTAAAATCTTCTGATTCTGGGGCCCTAATCTGGCAAAAGAATAAAAAAGAATAAATGAGGTATAGATGTTATAGGACAGGGAAACATTGTAAACGTATCAAATGTCATTATAGCTGTTCAAGAATTATTCTTATGGTGAACTTGGAGCCAAAAGTATATCCCTTGACTTACTGTACTGTAATTTACATTTATATTTACATTTACATTGAGTATTGATTTGAGACACTGATTACTTAATGTTTCAATATATTAAAAACATTATTTTTGGAAAAGGAGAATAAAGGGAAAAAGAATGAATCTGAAAAATTCAGGGGGAAGGGGAACAGCAATGTTTGCATTAAATAATTTAATGACACACTTTTGCATTTTAATCTCTGGGACCTGTTCTTTCCACAGAGGATTTAAAGAAGATAGAATATAAGATAAGGGCTTTTGTTCCTGGGTTTCTACACAAAAAAAGAAAAGGAAAGAAACAGGTTCCACATGTCGGGCACTAGAACCTGGGCAATTCTTTGTCTCCAGAACTGTAAAAATAGGCATGGATGCTTTGAGAAGCCTATGGAAAACTGACTCAAACAGAAAAGGGTTTATATTATATAGACCTTACTCTTGCTAATAATACTGTTCCAAAGTGATCAAAGGTGCCTTTGAATAGGATTTCTTGCTGTTGTTTTAGCCAAATCAAATAAAGTTTGTAAGAAAAACAGGTTTCAAGCCTTCTGCTTATAATTTCACTTCGCTTTGCCTGACAATGCTGATTTCTGTGTAATTTTTAAAATCCGTGTTTGGTGAAAAGAGAAAGGTTTTCTACTTGTTCTTCAAAATTGCTTCTGATAAAATCTGCTCATTGATGCCCATGCTTATCAATACAGTGCAAATGAAGTTGTAGGAAAGCTCAGTGAAGTCACTCCACTATACCCATTGGTCCTTGCTAAAACCTGAAGAGTTGTGATGCAACTTTCAGGATCTGGGTGCATTTAAAACATGGTCTGAATTAATTTTATATTCACCAAAAATGAAGTGAGAAACAGCATGCATGGATCATGTCCTCATGACCTTCAAGTGGCAACCCACAGGCTGCTGTTTCTTGAGTAGACTGATAAGAACTGGAAGAAAGCATTAGGAAAAAAGATCTTGAGTGCTATCAGCCAAAATCTACCTAATGCCTTGCAGCAAAATATAATCCAGAAGAAACAGGAGGTTCATTTTTTTGGTCCAAGTCAATGATAACTTGAAGTTTAGATTAAGCAATGTATATCCCTCTTCTTGCTAAATTCCCCAAATGCGGCTAGAATAAATAATGTTAAGTATTCAGGCCAGAGGTATTTATCAGAGGACATGATTTACATGTCTGTGTACCCCATGGCAAGCCTCACAGGAAAAGATAGGTACAAATATGCATAAATCACATTTATATACTTTCTATAAAATTAGACTGGCATTAATTAAATGGCAGAAAAGGCAATGAGAGCATTGTTTAGTGGGCAGCTTGTTCCAAGTTCTGATTATAACTTGCTTCCCAAAGAGGGAGCCACCCACAGCTTAGAAGACAGATGAGAAGATCATCACAGATTTTCTGTGAACAGCTCTGCTCAGCTCCGTCCCTGCCAGACTCAGGGCCACAAGATGGTTAGAGAAGATTTACAAATTGAACCCACTTCTTCTTTCAGATTTGGCAAGGGCTGGGAGTGGTCTTGTCTTTGGGCAACTTGCTAACTGTAGAGCTGTGAACTGCCCTCAGCAGCAAAGTTGTCATCATCATCATCACACTTAACAATCATTGAGCACTTACTAGGCATTTTGTGCTGAGCAGGAAATACTTTTCATTATCTCATTTCAATTCACAATAATCTCATGAAGCAAATATTATAATTATCCAAATTTCATGGAGGAAGAAACTGAGGCTAAACTTGCCAAATAGTCACAGAGGCAGTGAGTGCCCGAGTTGGAACTTAAATTCAGACAACCACCCTCTTCCAGAGTCTACACTTCTTGTAACCATTACAATAACAATCAGCTGCAAGCAGCCCTTTAAAATGCCACTCAATTTTCAAGGTTTTCCTTATTCATTCATTCATTCATTCATTCATTCATTCATTCATTCTAGGTTTGTTGGGCTCTACAGAGTGCCAAGAACTACGTTCAGCACTGGAAAATCAACAATGAAGAAGACAATTTCCCTACTCTTGTTGCACTTACATTTCATATTCTATACACACAGCCTCATTGGTTCCTCAAAAGAACCCTAGAAATCTGGGGCCATTAGTGCCACCTGATTTTTAGATAAGGAAGCCAGAATTCAGAGAAGTGAAGAAACTTCCCTAAAGCCACAGAACTTGTAAATGGGAGAGGTAAGGTTTGCCCCTGGCTTTCAGTCTGCTAGTCCTAGGCTCTTCTATGCCCCAAAAGCTGTGATTCCAAGATGGCTTTCAGTAGCTGGGAAGAATGTTAGCACTACCAGTACTTCCTGTAAAGTCGGGAAATAGGAACAAGTTGGCCCTCTCCCTCCAACTTCCTGCTCTTCTTCCCAATATACAGTCCTCACTTCCTTCATCCTTGCCCTCTATCTTCTTGTTGTCCATAGTCTCCCACTTACATGTGCTCCCAACCCCCAACCAGGCCAAGTCTGTCTCCTCCCTCCTCCAGTAGCTTTTATCTCCTGTTTTCCCTCCCTCATCCAACACTGAGTCATCATTAATCTTCGTTCCCATTCTTCACTTGAGAGAGAAGGCCTGACACATGGGAAATGACCAAATGGGGAACCCCTCACATCATTACATCAGGGAAGTCCTGTTCATAGCAAGTCACAAATTTTATATTCTCAGAATTTCTTGAGTAAGTTTTCCCATAGAAACATTCTCCCATATGGTAGTTATATTCTACAGTATTTATTGCAGGTACATATGGGCTAAATATGTTTCTAAGGGCTGGCTAGCAAAGTTTAATAGTGGATAATATGCTTTGCATTCCAACCAATCAAACTACAAGTGACCTCTGGCAAAGACTTCCTTAGTGACGCATTCCTGTCTTCACTGTTACTCACGATAAAGAGTGAAAAGGAATAAAAGTGAAACAGAAATATATTATTCCTTAGCATTAAAGAGATAGAGCTAAAGAGTAATAAACACAATGTAGAAGAAGAAATTATTTAAACTCGAGGGTGGCAGTAGTAGAGGTTGGGGGAGACAAATAAAAGACAAATGTTTCCAACTTGAAAGATTTTCAATTTGCCAAAGAATCTTTGTTTGCAAAAGATATTTAAGAACCTCCTTATTTTGACCCTAATTTTTTATTAGCTTGTAAGCCCCATGAGGGTAGAGAACACATCTAATTTTGCTCACTATTGGGTTGGCAACACTTAGCAGATAGCCTGAAGCACAGCAGGTACTTAAATGATTATTGAATGAAGGGATGCCATTCCAGCCTTATCTCCAACCACCCTCCACCATCTATTCCCCAATCAACAGAAGAACATCTCCCCCTCCCCCCATACACACACATGCACATTGACCAGCATTTCTTAAACAAAGCTGGTTTTCATATTTGTGCTTTTCCCTCGGGCAATAAACTCTGGTACATTTGCTCCATTCCAACTTGCTAGAATGAGACTCCTTAAGACCAAGATCAAAAATCTTATCTGTTACGGTTCATGTTGGTTGGAGCCTGGGCATGAGTGCAGAGAGGAGTGGAGTGTCTCAGAGTGGGACAAGGGGGTGGCCATCATTGCCAGAGAAACTTTTGCAACCAGATATCCTGGTATTGAGTACTTGCTAGAGCAGAGATTGTAATTCCTTGGGGATCACCTATTCAACATGGGTTGGGAAGGGGGATTGACTTCCCCACCTTGCCAGGCCCCCACATTTTCATTTTTACACTGGGTCCCTACAAATTATATTGCCAGTCCTGGAGCTGAAGAGAAAACCATTGCATTTTCCTTTGAGCACCCATTACAACTATCCTCATAAGTGTGAGAGAACTCTAAGAGAAAAGGATCCTGCCCTGTCATCTTTGCCTCTGGCTTTTCACAAGACTCTCCTCTCAGAAGATGTTACACAAAGGTTTGTTGAACTGACTTGAGAAATGTAAAACATTATTTCACTTCACTCTAAAATGAACATAATTCCAAATTCACATTTACCTGAACAGATCAGAAAAGTGACTAAATAACTCTGATTCTTTTTCTTTTTTCTGAGATTGAGTATTATTCACCTTATTAGAGAAGAAAATTTTGCAAATGTATCAGGCTACTTATAAGTGCTTTTCTTAGAGATGACTAGAAGATAGTCAGAATCAAGAGTTTTAAAAGCATTCTGGTTATGGTCTTCTAAAGGGATTGGGTACCATTCAAATATAATTATGATTAAATTATTAACTCATAACCATCATTTTCCAACTGCTTACTATGTTGAAAGTATTATAGAAGGTACTGCTAACAGCTAATCCCAAAATTTAGGACTCAAGTTGGCTCTGACAAAGACCACTGCAGAGTTGCCTGGCCAAAGGGATAAGATGGAGCTGAAAACCAGCCTTCACTCCATTTGCCAAACCACGTACCATGGCATGAGGTTGGCTGTGTCCACTCAGAAGAAGTGGCCCTATTTTTTTCCCAATTCTCACCAAGTACCTTATGGACCAGAGGCCATCTCAATCCTGCCCCTCCTTCCATGTACACCTCCTAACGTGGATTTGGCCATTGTGATTTCTGTTCCCTTTCCAGAGCCATTGCTGTTCAGTTGAACACCCTCTCAGTTGCACGACAATGTGGGAGTGGAGGAAAGAGAGCATATCATGTGATTTCCCCAGGGTCAACATTTCCCCAGGGATGGCTCCAACTGAGGGGACACAAAAACAGTCTAGCACCAACAGATATCCTGTCGAATTTTTCTTTTTATAGCACAATGTAGCTGCATCAAATGTAAAATAAGCAAAGTGAGAATCAAATGTGAATTATAGGAGCAGAATTTTAGTCATGATACATGAGTGAAACAAGAAAAGAATCAGAACCCCTTTCCACATTTTATTGGCAATGTTTTCACCAAATAGGTGGTTTATTTGGAATGGTAAGGAAAGGTGACACAGCTTTGAAATTAACTGTCAGCTTCTTGCAAAAGCTCAGGTTTTTCCCACCCTCCTCAGCCAACTAATAGTGGTTATTTTTATTGCTACAAGCCAAGAATGTTAGTTTTTTAGAACGTGCCATTACTCATGATTAAATTATGTAATCTGAAAAATATCTAATACCTGCACAAACAAACAAAATCCAACATGGCTGTAAAAATGTTTACCAACATGTAAACACTTGTGCAGATTTTCTACAAAATCAGCAACTGAAAAATGATAAAATTTATATCTTTATCCTTATGGAAGTCTTCATAGGTTTACCTAAGAGGAAGGAATGCTGCCAATTACTTCACTGTTTCAGATAGATATTGCCTTATACAAATGTGAAAATCATACTGGAATTTAATTTCTAATTGTGACAACTATGAGGCCTTTGTCTGTAAAAGAGGTCATGACGCTCCCTGCACCATTCCAATCCATCCTCAAATGGAATCATAATCATGTTTCAGAGACAAAGAGGGCACCATGCGGCAAGCATCCATCATCCCCTTAAGCAGCCTATCTAAAATTAACCCTAAGTATTAATACTTCAGGAAATAAGTAAAGAGAAAAAAATAAATATTATAATTTCTAAATAATTTTAGAAATAATTTTTGTAAGAAAAGTGTGAATAAAAGCACCTTTAAAAATCAAATTCTTTTTATGGATTTATAATAACCATTTTAAGAAATGCCAACACAGCTTCAAAAGATCCCCTAGCCTCTCTCCAATCCGATTGTTGCTCCCACATTCTTCCTGTACAGAAATCCCAGAACCACCGCTGATCAAGTCCCAAATCAAAAGCTGCCGATTCTCCAAAAGTTTTTACATTTCCTGATCTTCCCTCCCTCCTCTGCACCCCCACAGTACTTAATTTAAATATCTCTTATGTCATTTATCATGCTCCACCTCACTATTTCTAAAATTTGTGCACATGTTGCTTTCCTCCACTAGAGGACACAGATCAAAAAAAAAAACAGAGATCACCCAATCCATCTTGGATTTCCCTGGGGCTCACTACAATACTTTGACATTAGTAAGTACATTTTTGGTAAATGTATGAAAGAATGAATAAACTATTAAATAAATGGACGGATGAAAGAATAAAGGAATGAATTGATAATTTACTAATGAATAAAGAAATGAATAAATTAATGTATTAATCATTTTGCCTCATCAATCTTCCATGGCATCCAGGAGAATAATCATCCCTTCATGGTGCCTCCACCTTGATGCCATATTTATAAAAGAAAGGATTAAAAAGAAAAAATGAAGTGCCTCCCATTTTTAGGCACAGTGCTTTCATTAACTTCTTTAACTCTTACTGAGTTAGGAGCTAAGATTCACTGTTCCTCATTTTGCTGTCAAGAAAACTGAGTCTCTGTGAAGTAATGCATCCATACCCACAAAGCGTGTTAAAAGCAAAGCTAGAATTTGATGCTAAAACCCAAGCTCTATCTTACATATTTTTCTTTCCTTCTCAATGGCCTTCCCTTGACTTTTTGCTTCAACTTCCTGGTCAAAAGAGAGGTAGTTAAGGTTCATTAATGAAGCTGCTTAATGTGCCTGATTTAGAGGAAGGGCTGCTTACTATTTCCTGGTGATTTTAACCTCCTCTGTGTGACAATATCCACTTCAGAGTTGTCTTTTCAACCTCATAAGAATTACCCTTAACTACAGTGGCTGCTTAAACCAAACCTCGGATGTCAGGGAAGCTCTAATATCTCAGAGGACTCCAGGGGTGCAAAGCAAAGGATTCACATTCCTGCCAACCTGATCCCATCCCTATTGCCCTCACCCAAGTAAAAAAATTGGGGAGGGAATCCCAACATGAGATTCCAGCAAATCTGAGTTACATTCTACTTCTATTACTTACTAACTATGAATATGTAAATAGTCTGAATCTCAGCTTCCACTATAAACACTATAAACATTTAGACATACCTGAGCATATGGAAAGGGCTGGAAGACAGACCTACTGAGGGGTCAATTTGCATTAGAGACAGAAGAGCCCCTTGATGAATGTGACAGAGACTGGCTAAATGCTCACCAATCACATTTACTCTAACATGGAAACTACATTCCCCAGCATCCTCTACAGTTAGATTCATGCCGTGACATGGAGGTAATATTCATCACTTTAATCATGGCCATAAAGTGTGTCATGTGATCTTACCCACTCATTGCTAGTCAACCAGCTAAATTCAAATGATCCAACAGAGGACTCTATGGAGGTCTTAGAAGATGATCCCATCACAAGATGGAAGAAGCCAGGATTCCAGAAACAGGTAATGGGAAGCTGCCTGCCACCTAGACTCTGGTATTAGCCAGAGTAAACCCTTATTGCATAAAATCACTAAGTTGCTAGGGTTTTTTGTCAGAGCAGCTGCAAGAATTACTCTGACTAATGAAGTTTCTCAAAAGTCAGAGAATAAGAGTCCAGGGAAAATTAACAATGGGTCACCAAAAGAGAAAAGAGATGACCTGAGATACAGATAATGACTGATGAGCTTTGCTCCACGTGTCCTTTGGACTGCTTTTCACCCTTTCCCATCTCCACTGTCCTCATACCCAGCTGGTACCAACACCACAGCCATCAGAGTGAAGGCTGCCATAAAAACCCTTCTCGTTAGAGAATCCACAGGTCTGACAGCACTGCTCTGTAGTCCACATAACAGAAGGGAGAGTGGAAATACCTCCCCTCTTTAATAAGAAAATGTTTGGAAAGCAGAACAGAGGAGCACTAACCTGTCAGAAGCAGCAGAGACTGTCACACCAGTTACCTCAGATGTAAGCAGCCCAGTCAAAAGTGAGAGGAGACCACGGCAAACTGCAACCCCAAGAGAGGTGCAGCCTCGCAGGGACCTCCCTAGTTAGGTAGAGCAGGATTAAGCTAAAAGAGCTCAGATTTTAGTGACCATTTTCTTCCCTTCCTTATTTCCCTTTTATGTTGAACTTCCCTCATTAAAAGCATCCCAACCTTCCAACGAATGCCTTTGAGTAGCACAATGATTTTACACTTCCCCATAAAGAGAATATTGGAATTACACACTGAGAGAGGGACATGCTGAGAGTTGCTGTCCATCCTTGAGTGAACTGTGTGATAATCCTGTTAACCTTCCTATCAGGAGGTCATTAAACAATTTTGAAAGCTGTTTCCTCTAACATCAGAACTGCATGTGAAATCTGATCTGGTCTTTTTAATATAAGCTGTTCAGCTGCACAGACTTAAATGACAGCCCCACACATGCTTTATATGCTCTCTTATTATACTTCCCTCAGCTACTGGGTACCTTGGCAGCCTTTTTCTCATTTAGGAATTGTCCTGCGACATTTTTTCTTTTTCTTCATTCCCATATTTAACGCTTTCTTCCAACAGTATAGCTCCCCTCTTCTCTAGTTCCATTTGATGCCTTATTTATGATTTATGCCAGCCTGTTTTTCATTCATTTCAACATTTCACCTTCCTGGGCATTCAGCTTTTTAAATTTGTTATACTTGGTATTTTGTTATTATTCCTGCTTAGCTATTTTTTTGAAACCATCTACTCTTTTAAATTTGTTATACTTGGTATTTTGTTATTATTCCTGCTTAGCTATTTTTTTGAAGCCATCTACTCCATTAAATCTAATTTATTTCCGCATTTCACACACAATCCCTCTTTTCGTCTCCAAAAAACACACTGCCCACTTTTCTTCTTTCCTTCCTTTTCTTTCTTCCTTCCTTTGCTCTCCCCTTTCCTTCTCTCATTTTTTTCTTCCTTACTTTCTTTTCTTTTTTGTCACATTAAAGTATGCTAACATCCACGTGATGTCAGAACTTGTCCTTGGATACATCTTCCAGCAACAAACAGTTTTCCAATTTTATCTTCTCAATCACGTAGTCCTTTTATTCTGCCTGAAAACTTGATTTCCTTTTCAGTTCCTAAAAGAACAATTTTTTACCTCCAGTACAGAGAGAATTTGTATTATTAACCCCATTTGAGAAATTGGGTAAAATTAAGATGTGCTTCTGGTGGCTTAACAAACACAAAATGGCTTCCTGGTCCCTGGGGCAGAATCCATAATAAGACCCTGCCATTGAATTAGCAATTCAAACATCAAAGAAGTCAGTTTTCAGGGGTGTCATGTTTGGGATTTGACATTTTTTTTTTAATGTCTTTGCAAAATAGGGTCCTAGTTATCATTGGATAAAGGACACTGATTTAATCTCTAAGGGTGACTGAACTAGATGTCTGGGGTTCTTCCAAACATTCAAAATCATTTCCAAATGTTTTTGATGCAGCACAACCCAAAAAGGATTTTGGCAAGTGTGTTTTCCCTTCATTTTAAAACCCATGCGTATTTCAAGGGAAATGCAATCCATATGTCTTTGATTCATTTACACTTAAATCATCTAAATGCCATTGTGTAAGAGCTATTTGATGTACAAGAATCCTGTGAGCCTGTTTTATAAGCCTTTTTAAGCCTTATTTCTTTGAATCAGAAAGTCTTGTTTTGCCGGCCCTAAACAGAACTTGAACTGCGAAAGGCTCAAGTTCACTTCGAAACTGAAAACCCGCAAAGTTTTGCGTGGCTTCTGTACTTAGCAATATGTTTCCCCTTGCCTAAAGCTCACAAACACCCAGCATTTCTCTTCTCTGCCTCACATGTAGTGAGAACAGGGTAAATCAATTTTTGAATCACATTTTACTTGTAAAATTCACATTTTGAACCTCAGTTATCTCCCAGGCACTGCCAGAAGTTAAAATAGCATCACTTGAAAATTAGGCTTTTGCTCTAAAAGGGCAAAACAGTCTATAAAGTACATAAATTACTGCTTCTGTACATTTATTTGTTTGACAGGTTTAAGATATAAGTGTGGCTTACATATGGATTTTCAGGATGCCAGATTGGACGCTCTACGAGCTACAGTCACAAATGTAACCTCTTTTTTTTGAGACTTATGTTTGGAAGAATAGAATTGGAACAATCTTGCTGTTCTGCACAAATCTAATTGCTGTGTCAAAACAGCAAGGAATAGACGAACATTTGCATTTTTCTCATTTACTGGCCTTTTCTATGGCTTTAATCATACTTGCCTTAGTGGTCAAGAAGAAAGTATGTTTGGCTATTTGCCCTCCTGCCCCCTGACATTTTAAAAATTTCTATTGAATTGTGAACTAATACTTTTTGGGGGTAGAATACAATCCTCTGATCAAGTATTTGGAGATACACAAATGATAACACTATGGACACAGAAACATGTCTTGAGAATGGGATAAATCTTTCTCAAGCAAAAGCACTAATTATCTTCAAATGTGTGATTTCTTTGTTTATTTAGACATATCTTAGAGGTTGCATTTTAGTGAGGAGTAAGAAATAATGATGGTGTGATTGTGGAGAAGCAATATTTTAAATTTGCATTCAAAGTTTGGGGGATGCAGATGAAGTTAAAAAGAAATAATGAAATCCAGGTGAATCTAATTATTCCTTATACACTCTCTCTCTAGTTCACATATATGATAGACTATCATGTTTGTGTAATCAAAAGGATTATGAAATTTAAGTTTGGAAAAAATGGATTTAGGCACTAAATCTAGCAAACAGTTAATTATGCTGAGATAATTAGATAGCAGAAAGTGTTGGATTTAGTTCTATTTCATAGTTAGTTTTCATTAACTACCAAGTCTTCATGATTCTCTGCAGGCAGAAATTATTACTATTCTATTCTTAGGAAGAATGGTGCATGACTGACAAAGAATTAAATATTCAAAAAGTATGACAGAAGCCTTTACATTGACCTATCCACATATTTTTCTTTACGAAATAGATTTCTTCTATTTAAAAAATTGATCTAACAAAGTTTTTAAATCTAAATTAAATTCAGAAAATACATTAGTTTAGAAAAGTTCAGCACTCAGTCATAACACAACCATACTTTCTACTGTCAATTTAAAATACAAACCAAAGACCATGCGGTTTCATGATTATTCTGTTTCACCAAATTGAGCCAGAGGGTATCAATTAGGATTGAGCAATAGGTTAATAACTTTGATTTTGGTTTACACAACTAGTGTTGTATTATAGAATTCCATGCAAAGGATTTATGAGATTTAACTTTAGTTCAGGTGTTCATCTAAAAATTAAAAAAAAAAAAGAATCTCAGCAGTACTTCCTGACCCTGAACCACTACTTTTCATATTTGTCCCTTCTTGCCTAGCTAAATTCACCTCCAGCTGGTAAACACAAAAGCTTTGTCAGCCCTCATCTATCATCTCAAAATGACTTGCTGTCTATCTTGAGAACACACATGATTCAAGGTATTATTTACTTCACCTTTGGGTCAAATTGGCTAACTCGCTGTTAATGCAATAGAAGCTTCGAACCCAGAGGAAACACAGCCAGCACTGATTAGAATATCATTGGAACACTTGTAGTTGTAAGAAGGCACTAATCAGGCTGCAAATCTCATGAGAGTAAATTTCAGACCTGAGAATTCCAGTTTTCTCTATTTTAAATGGATCAGAAAATATCTTTATGATGCCCCCTTGACAAACATATTTGCATGCCACAAACACACACTTATATAAACACAACACACATACATAATTTAGCTGAAGGATGTAGAGCTAATTATAATATTTTTCCTCATGAGTTAGCTTTCATGTCTCTTACAGGCACACACATACACAAACTTCCACTCATATTCCAGTAAGCATGATTTTATGGATTTTAAATGTTTGGTTATGAAAAGTTTAAAAGTTTTAGCATACTAACATTTTACCTTTACCCCAAAGGACCTTGATATTCCAAATAGGCATTCAGTACTGTGGTGGACAGAATGATAGCCCTGTAAAGATATTCATGTCCCAATCCCAGGAATTTATGAATATGTTAACTAACATGACAAATGGGACTTTGGAGATGTTGATTAAGTTAGTGGTCTTGAGATTGGGGAGAGCATCCTAGATTATCCAGGTGGTCCCAATGTAATAAAAAATATATATATCATTATAAGAGGGAAGCAAGGTGGTCAAAGTCAGAGAGAGCAGATGTGACTGTGGAAGCAGAGGTTGAAGTGATGTGCTTTGAAGATGGAGGAAGGGGGGCCACAAGCCAAGAAATGCAGGTGGCCTCTAGAAGCTGGAAAAAACAAGGAATCAGATTGTCCTTTAGCCCTTTCAGAAGGAACACAACTTTGCTGACAACTAGTTTTAGACCATAAGACCCATTTTAGACTTGAGACTTCCAGAACTGTAAGGGAATAAATTTGTGTTTTTTTAAACCAGTAAGCTTGTTGTAGTTTGTCATAGCAACAATAGGAAACTAATGCAAATACTAAATTATCTATATTTTGAATGCACTTTTACATTTCCCTGTGTAAAAGCATTTGATTTCCCTGTGATATTTTAAAATTTCCCTGTGTGCTTTGCTTTAAACAAATAAATAAAATACACAAAACCCACAATCTTCAATTTATAAAAGGATACCTCATAGGATTTTCAGAATTAGATGGTTTTCCCCAATGCATACAAAATTCTACATAAATCAATAGTCCATGAAATAGTATATATTGCAATATATAAATTTACATGAAAGTTTTCAGGAGTATGTCAGTTTAGCTGAAGCTAATTATATTTTTCCTCATGAGTTAGCTTTCATGTCTCTAAGGAATAGTCAAGACACCCATATTTCTCCAGTTGGCATTATATTTTCCTTGTTTAGACTGATTTGGTGCTCACAGCTTATACACAATCCTAGTGTAAAAAAGATTTCTGTAAATTTCTGCTCATCCTCTACCCCTAAAAGTCTCAGCTCGTTCTAGTATCAGAATAACTGGGTCTCAAAATGTGGAAGCTTAGGGTCATGCATCTCCCCATCCCTGAAATTGACTACCATTGCCCAACTAAAAATTTCTCAAGCTCTTTGCTCTACCTTCCCTACTGTTTTCTTCCTCCTTTTTGACTCCTGTTCTTTTTGACCTCATCTCAAAACATAAACACTACAAACTCAGCCTCTTTACAGAAAATAAAAGTTCATTCCAGCTTCTTGCTCCAATTCAAATTTGGCTTTTCCCCAAAGTCAGTAGTTTCTTTGCAGAGCTTTTGGATGAAGATTGCTCATTCTCTAAGACCAAGTCAGTATCATGTGCCCGGGAGAGTGATGAACTGCCGCCCTACCCCACTTGCTCCCCTTTTTGGCCCCTACATTCAAGGAAATTCAGGTTTCTCCTGAGACCTTTTTATTATTGCACATTTCCCCCCCTCAAACTTTTAAAATCCTCCTACCCTACAGATGAGTCCATTTGTTAACAAAACATACCCATCCTTTTATTTGTGAGCCTCCAGGTTATACACCCCCATATTCACTGGGCATGTCACCTGGATCACAGCCTCCTCCTATCTGAATGCCTGTTACTATTCTGAACCATTTCAATGGTCATGTAGCAAGACCTCTCCAATAACCCTTCACATCTATCAACAGTCCCTTCAACTTCAGTGGGCTTCACCTGCACTGCCCTTCCCCAGCCCTTTTTCATATCTCCTCCTGGATCTTTTCAGGGACTAAATCTGTCTTGTCATTTATAGAGTCATAGAACCTCTCAAGATTCCATGTTACTCTTTACTGGCCTCATTTCCTTCCCCACACAGCCTCACAATCACCCTCAACTCCTTTGCAACTAGGTGCTTTTGTCATTTCTCTTAACCCTGGGTCAGTCATGCAAACTGTCCACCCCTGTAATCTGGAGCTGATCTTGGTTGAAAAAAATAATATAACTTTGTAGACTGAGGCTAGCTACTTAAGTGTTAATACCCTTCAACTTCAGCTTGCTCCTCTCCATTGCTCATAAAATTTTTACTTGTTTTCTCTCAGCCCCCAATTCCACTTCCCGCAGTAGCAATTCAAAACATGTCAATCCACTCAAAACCCCTAACCAACTCCTTTGTTCTTGTTCTCCACAGTAAATGCCAACCCTTTTTTCAGAGAGAAAATTGAGGTTCCCAATTTAACTAACTCAAATTACTTCATCTCAACCTACTATTCTTACTTCTTTCTCCTCAAATCTCTAAAAATTTGACTCTGAGATGAAACTCTCTTTTACAATTCATAGGTCTTTCATCCACTTGTACTATTGCTCCATTAATTAACCATTTTCATTTTTGCCTTCAGCCTTTCCTCCTGGCCCTTTCCTAAACATTTAAATCTTTCCTACTTTATGCAACAGAAAGTTATCACCTTTGACTCTGCATCTCCCACTAGTTCTCTCAATTCTCACCTTTCTTTCTCATCCATATTTCTCTAAGATAGGGTGAACAGTTAATGTCTCCATTTTCTTGCCTATCAATCACACTTCAATTTGCTTAAATCTGGCTTCTGTCCCTACCACTAAATTGACAGTCCTCTCCAATATCAATTTTTATTTTATCTGTATTACATAGGCAATGCTAACTGCTATAGCGGAAATAAAAAATCAAAATCTTAGTGGCTTAGATTAGACGTGTATTTCTCTCAAGTAACAATGAAGTTGTTCATCAGGTAGCTTTCCCATAGTAAATGGGTATGATGCAGGGTCCCCCCATCCTGTAGGTCTACCATGTCCGAGGGCCTAATAGACCAGACATCAAACAGTGAAAGAAAGTGGAGGACCATCCATGGGAATTTTGTTTGCACCAAATTTAGAAGTGGCACACATCACTTCTGCACACATCATTGGATAAGACTTGGTTAAATATCCATACAAACTGCACGGGAACCTAGGAAATAAAGCTGAGCTCTATCTCCAAGTAAAAGAGGGAATCATAGATGGTTAAACCCTGAAAATCCACCCCCTGGTCATCAAATACTCCTTTCACACTTCCTCTCACGCTTAGAACCCACTATTTTCTCCCCAAGGGAGATAACCTAATACTCTATTAGTCGTGGTATCCAATGCAAATATCCTGTCTCTTGTTTATGTGCCCTCTTAATCACATTCAAAAGCGGTCTCTCCTCGTTCAGCAACCTGAACAGTAAAAAGACAAGTTATCTGCCCCAAAACATCCTATGTGCTGTGGTGAATAAGGCCTGGGATAAACACAATAAGTTTCCCCACTTAGAAAAGGGAAGAAAAGGATAACAGCTACTGGTCCTTAGCAATCTCAAATTCTCTATCGTGTAGTAGGTGAGGTTTCTTATTTAAACGCTGATTCTGTGCTCTAGAAGGAACTTTCTTGTTCATTATTTTCCAAGACACTGGATTCTCCATCTGAGAAGTATACCTTGTCTCTTGTGTTTTGTGGCCACATGTGTTTTGCGTCAAGGAGTATACCCTCCTAGGGAGCTGTAAAGTTTTCTTGATCCTATTCTGATGGTTGAAAATTAGGATTTGAAAGTTGTTTTAATGCTTGAATTTTAAAGGTTTTTGCTTTGTTTTATTTTTAGTCCTGGCTCATGCTTTCTTCTAAATATATTTCCACCAAAAATACAGTAAGTGTGATGATTAATCTCATGTGTCAACTTGGCTAAGTTATGGTGTCCACTTGTTTGTCAAGCACTGGCCTGCGTGTTAGTGTAAGGGTATTTCATAGTTAGGATTTGCATCTGTAATCAGGTGATTTTACCTATGATCAGCAAAGAAGATTGCTCTCAGCAATGTGGGGAGTCCATTCAATGAGTTAGAGGTCTTAAAAGCCAAAACTGAGAATTTCAGAGATCAGAATGATTTCTGCTTCAGCTTCAGCCTTGGCTCTTGCCAGAATTTCCAGCCAGCCAGCTTCCCCTAGGGACTTTGGACTAAGGACTTCAGCATCACCTTTATAGGAATTTCTAGTTTGAGGCCTGCTCTACACAATTTGGAATTGCCAACCCCCATGGTTGCATGAGCCAAGTCCTTATGATAAATCTTTTTTATCTTCTGTCCTTCTAGAAAACCCTGATTAATACAATAAGCTTCAATCAAAAATATTTGTTCCATTGAATTCCTTGTGCCAGAAACCAAACCTGAAGTTCTTTTCTACACTCAATTCTCATTTTTGTCTTATTTCTTTGTTTCTATGACTTTAATCTCTTTCAATTTGATAGCGATTATTTGGAGGCTATCTGAAATAAGATTTGGTTGGGAAAGCCACACTGTTAACTTTGCCTTAATTTCCCCTGAGAGTTCTTGGTTGGTCAAATTCTTTCGTTTTACATTTTACTAATAGCGGTCTAGAAGAAGTCTGCTTTTCCAAACTGTCAAGGCTACCAAATCCTGAATGCTGACTCTTCCCTTTATCTGCTTCCAAGCCATAGCTTCAACATGAATTCATCTCTTTCTTGCAATACTTTGCCAAAAACAAAAGGTAAGTTCAAATTGCACTACTATTCTACCACTATTATTCTACAGTACCTTCCCAAGTCTTATGGGAAATAGGCTCTGGCTCTGAATTCAGTTATTGAACATGACAATGCTAACAAATATTTTGCCACCACATATCACAGATTTCCTTCTTTCTAGCTTCCAGTATCAATTTCCTTTCCGAGGGCTACTTTATCACTAATCCATTGCCATATATTTTTGGGGGGAGGGTGGTTGTTACAGTAGCACCACATTCCTAGTTATCAGTTATATTTGTTAAGGGAATGCTGGTTTCTATGAGAGATAGGAACCAAAATTTCAGAAGTTTAGCACAATGACTGTTTCTCTCCTGTTTGCATAACAATGAGAACATTTAGCAAGCAGTCTGCTGCCATGTAGTGAGTGAGAAAGCCAGGCCCCTTTCACCTAGTAAGGCAGAGGAGTCTTCCACTTCTAGCCAATGGCCTGAGGATAGTGTGGATGTTCTCCCCAAAGGAGGTTTTGTGAGGTTACTGTATATCTGCTCAGATTTTGCTGGCTAGAGCTCAATCACATGCCCATTCCTAAGGTAAGGAGTCTGGGAAATGTAGTCAGCATTTGTTCCCAGAAAAAAATTAAGACACATAATAATTCTATATAGTTACTAAATTTAATAGGCAAGTACGAATTCTTTTCTTGGTTAACCATTCAATTGCAACTGATTGCTCCTTGCTTGCTGAAGTTTTATCTTAGCTTGGCTTCATGACTACATGTTTACCTGGTTTCCTCCTAACCCACTGACCATCTCTCCCCAATTATATTTACTGGATTCTCTTTCTCCTAAACATCGTTGCTTAAATGTTGGTAGCCTGCAAAGCTTATGCATCCCCTCTTCTTTCTTCCTGTTTGCATGCACTCTGGACAGAGTCCAATATCTGCATATTTATTTCTGATCTCATACACGTTACCAGGGATTTACCTTCGATTGTCTCCTGAATATCTCCCACCGGACAATCGTATACCTAAAACTCCAAATGTCTAAAACTTAATCCTTAACACAATTTCAAAACCTGCTTTCCCTCCTGTACTGCCTGTCTCAATTTGTGGTCTTCAGCCATCCAGTCATCCCAGCCAGAAAACTAGAGAATATTTTCAGTTTCTTCTTTTTCTTTGCCTACAACAGGCAGGCTATCACCAAATCTCTTTTCTCTCCGAAATGTCTATTCTCTTCCTCTGTACCTCCTTCCAACATGTTATTTAAAATCTGATTATCTTTTTCTTAAATTTTGGAAATGTCTTCTAGTATCTCTCCTACTTTCAATATTATTTGACTCAAGTTCATTTTCCATACTTCAGCCAGAATGATATTTCTGAAAAGTAAATCTTATCCTGTCACTTCACCTCTTGAAATCCTTTGGAGATTCCCTATAATATGGCACACAAGGCCTTCAGAATCAGGTTCCTGAACACCTGCCAACTTCTTTTCCCATAACTTTTTACAGTTTAAGTGCCAGTAATACTAATAGTTTCATAGTTTCCTATATTCAACATATCATTTGACACCTTTATATGAGCAAAACTTCCTTCTTTCTTGCCTTCTTGGTGAACTCCTATTCATCTTTCAGACTTTTGCAGACATCATCTCCTCTACAAAACTTTCTTTGATCCATTTGCCTCAAAATTATAATTAATCATCCCCTCCACAGTACTATTTCTAGAGCTTGTAAATACTTCTTTTATTAGCATATGCTGCCTTGCCTTTATTTATTTATTTTTTGTCCTTCTCCAATATTAGACTGGAGGCTTCTTCAGGGAAGGAATCATATATTCTTTTTGTGTCCCTAACAAGCACCTGTCATTTATGCTTGACACATAATATTGTTTAATAAACTGAGCTTTTCAACTGTCGAGAAATATTAACCAACTGCTTAAATAAATAAACATATCCAGGATATGTGATAGGCATAAAGAAATATTATCTTGTGAATTGATGCCATCAAATTGCTAAACCCCAGACTCTTTGGCTGTCATAAGATGAATCAAACAAATCTGAATGACAGTCAGTTTTAAATTCATGTGCTGCACTCTCCAGATTTATATCACTTAGTTTACAAGGCTCACTTATTTGTCTCCTTTGACCATATTCCATGAATTATTCTCTTTTTTAAAGTACCATCTTTACTACTATTCTCCCTAATGGTTACAGTATAGCAAGTAAGGAGATAAAATAATGTTAGTTGCATTCAACTTATTCAAATCATCATTAAAGGACATGTTTTCCAATATATCTTGATTTAATTTTGTTTAATTTCAAAACCTCAGATTTATTGGGTGCCTATTATATTACAAAAACTGCACTATATGCTGTTTTGAAACAAGCAAAACAAGCAACAAAGCAATTGAGCATATGCTGTGAATGACAAGTGCTGGATTAAATGAGAAATCAAGGAAGGCTCCTCAGAGGATATGACATCTAAGCTGAAATTTAAAACCTGAATGGGCATTGGCCAGGTGTATAGTTTGGAAGATAGTGTTTTCCAGACCAGTTGGAGGAAGGTTGCATATGCATTTTTTCTGGGCTGTAAGAGCCCCCCAAGGCAGGGTCTGTGCCTAACTCAGTATTGGATCTTACCATAGTACCATATACAGTACATACTATGAATAATATGCCAGTAAATCCTTGGTAAAAGAAGGAGGAAAGAAGGAAGAAAGAACAGAAGGACAGAATTTCATTACTTTAAATTTATCTTGTCAGTGTTCTTTTATAGACATTCTTTAAAATATTTCACTAAGATTCCCAGACTATCTATCTTACTGCCACCAAAGGGTCAAATATACCATTTATCAAAAAAGAAGAGTGAGAAGCATTATAACAGCAGTACCAGCAATTTCAAAGAATGAAAATAAGGCAGATTCATAATTAATTTACTCTATATTTGTATCACAGTAGCTAGGAGTTGCTAACTACATGTGTGTGTGTATATATATATAGATAGATATATACACATAAGACATATAAACACATATATCATACATGTAACTCTAATTATATATATATATATAAAACATATAATTGCATCCAATCTTACACATAATATGATGAATAAAGCATTCCACTTATAAATTGATAATAGAAGCCAGCTAAAGAAAAAATGCATCTCCAACTGATCAGAATACACTCTAACTAGATTAATATATTCATTTATTGGGAAATATAGTGTGTTCAAGGGTAAATAAAATGTCGATCCTAACCTCTAGTATCTAAATGCACACAAATAGAAAACAATCATTGTCTCAAAACAAAAGGCTATGGAAAATTAGAGCAGAGGGAGAATATATCTGCTCGGGAAGAGTAAGAAGCAATTGATTGAAGTGGTTATAGCCATGCTAGGAATTATGGATAGGCAGGATCTGAATAAGGGATCTGAAAAAAATATTATAGTTTCATAAGCAATGGTCCAAAGGAGAAAAATTATGGAAATGGATGCTGGGAACTGTGGTAGTCATTAGTGCTGTTCACCAATATTTGGTTTTCTTCTACTTCACGCCACACAGTAGGTTTGCACTTCTTGGCTTCTCTTGTGGTTAGAACCGTGTGACTAATTCTGACCAGTGATTTGTGAGCTTATGTGACATTTGTCACTTCTGAGCCATAACATTTCGTTGCTAATGTGAGACCCTCTAAAGCTCTTTCCCAGGACCTGGAGACCAGCAACGTCCAAGACAGAATCTGCTCCCTCAGTCTGAATATTTGAAAAACTACAACGAACAGAGAACATCCTTGCTAACCTATAGTGGTAGTGGGAAATAAACCTTAGTTATTTTAAGCTACCGAGATTTTGGTGTAGTTTATTGCCACAATTTAAACTTTACTGTACAGACAAGTACAGAAACTATGAGATGTTCCACTTGACAAGCATATGTGGCATCTTAAATTGAAAAGAAAGAAATAAGTTTGGAGGGGTAAACAAGTCAACTGCGCAGAAGCACATCCATCCAGGTTTCAGAATTTGGATTTTATTTCACAGGCAATGGAGAACTGTCAAAGTCTTTCAAATGGGAATATCATGAAGAGAATTGTGCTTTAGGAAAATTAATCAAAGAGGATGCCTAGGAAGCAGGAAGACAGTTACAAGCAGGGAAACAAGTTATGCTATTGTGAAAAGCCCAGAAGTCATGGGGTTTAAACTAGGATAGTGGCAGTGGGAACCAATTTGGCAGAGTGGATGGAATAGTAATTTGCAGGTCCAGGTAAGTGATGAGGCCCAAGGGGTTTATAAGTCATTCCAGGATTTTGAGTCTGAATGATTGCTAGGATGGTATCATTGCACTAAAATAGTAAGCAGAGAAAGAAGAATACATTTGAGAGGAAAAAGTGTAAATCTAGGCCAAGCATGATAGTCAGCTGGCAATGTCCAGCAGACAATTGGAAATGGCCTAAATATAAATTTGAAAGTCATTTGGGATGTGAAGCTATGATCCAAATGAGACTACCAAAGGAGAGGGAAAGAAGAAAACCAAGGATGGACCTTTGGGGAACACCTACACTAAGGCAACAAGAAGGGACAGAAACAAGATTATCGGGAAAGTTGTATTTTCACTAAGTCAAAGAGAAGGGAGCTTCAAGAACAGCGTGATTAAAAACAGCATCTAATGTAAGGATGAATTTAAAGTAATGAATATTTCAAGAAAAATATCTATTTGATTTGGTGACTTTGAAGAGAGCAGTTTTGGGTAATAACTACAAGAGGAAGCCAGCAATCAAAAGATTGAGAAGTGAGTAATGCAAAACAAATTGAGATTGTGGTTTCTTTATACAGCAGAAAATACTTAGCAGTTAAAATGAGTGAAATATATTATTACATAAGAAAACATGGTTGATCTCAAAAACATATTGAGTCAAAAACAGCAAGTTGCAAAATTGTACATAAATAAGACTCCACTTATTTAAGCATACTAATAATAATGGCATACATTCTTTGTAACAAATATGTTGTAATATATGTATGCACACATACAGTGTATAAGTACAAACATATGTACTGAGACGATACCTGTGAAATTAAGGATAGTGGTTATATCTGGGGCAGGAAGGAGAAGAGATGAAGAAGTTTCGACAGTATCTGTGTATTCTGTTTAGAAAAATATCAGAGGCCAAATAAGAAAGAGATGGAAGAAGAAAATGTAGCCTGTTCTTCAGAGATTTTACATGATGAAAGAAAAAGAAGCAATAGGTAGTAGCTTGAGAAATAAGAATACATCATGGAAATGTATAAATTTTTCATTTGAAAATGTGGAGTCACTACTCTCAGAGGTGTAAATCTCCCTGGCAACATGGGACACGACTTGCAGGGATGGCTTGACCCTGGCCTCGTGGGATTGAGAAAGCCTTCTTAGACCAAAAGGGGGAAGAGAAATGGAACAAAATGAAGTTTCAGTGGCTGAGAGATTTCAAATAGAGTCTAGAGGTCATTCTGGAGGTTTTTACTATGCATTATATAGATATCCCATTTTAGTGTTTAGTGTATTGGAATAGCTAGAATAAAATACCTGAAACTGTTAAACTGCAACCCAGTAGCCTTGATTCTTGAAGATGATTGTACAACTATATAGCTTATACAGTGTGACCATGTGATTGTGAAAACCTTGTGGCTCCCCTCCCTTTATCCAGTGTATGGACAGATGAATAGAAAGAAAAATGAGGACAAAAAGTAAATGAATAATAGGGAGGGATGGGGGCTATGGGATGTTTTGAGTGTTCTTTTTTACTTTAATTTTTATTCTTATTCTTTATTTGTGGTAATGAAACACAACTATATAAGGTACTGTAAACATTTGACAGTACACTGCCGATGATTGTATGGTTTGTGAATATATCTCAATAAAATTGAATTTTTTAAAAATGTGGAGTCACTAGACTGTCAGGTGGAGTAATATATATGTCAGTAAAGACAGATATATTAAAAATATGAAGAAAGCAAGATATTAGGATCCTGAAAGGTGATGGATAAAAGATCATTACATAAGAGTTAGGCTTAAAGAATAGTGATACTTTCTATAGTATCTCTCTATAGTATAGTGATACTTTCTATTTTAACCCTCATTTGTCCCTTATTTTCCTCCACATATTAATGCTCCAGCCAAATGGACCTCTCACTGCCCTCAAACCTCTTGTGTATTATTCTCATGTCTTTCCCTTTTCTCATGCCCATCATTCAATGTTCAATTCTAAATCAACTAGGTGAACTACTCCAAGTACTTCTAATTATCTTGTCATTTTGTAACACTTTATATATTTTTATGCATCTTGCCACAATATATTATTGTTATTACTGCTACTTTTTCTAACTCCACACATATCTTATCTTCCTAAATTTGTCAGAATTCTTGGGTACAAGCATCAGACATCAATTTTACTTAACTTAAGCAGAAGGCGAATTTAATGAAAGGATATGAGATGGTCATCAGATCAACAGGAAATCTGGAGGTCCTGTCTCAAAAAGGAGTGAAGGATCTAGGGTAGCTAGCCAGTCACTACCATGGCCAAGGTCAAAAGCTGAAAGCAATCTGTGCAGGTGGCATAACTACACTTGGATTCTCAACCCTACTGCTTCTTAGCAAGTAATTTCTCAAACTCCCTTGCATTTTTACATCATTTTCTCAAGGTTCCTGTTCTGGGAAGCAGAGCTTTGACCATGTGCCTGAGCTCCAACAGCCTGGGGTTAGGAGATTGGGAGGACTTCTTCAGCTCTATTAATCAGAAGCAAAGCCCAGATTCTTATTAGGACTTTTAAATGGGGGATTTGGCTCAAATAAAAGGGATATTCAGAATTTAGGAAGGAGGATACACAACAAATGTCTGCTGAATTCCCATATTACATCGGGTCTTTTCATTTTTGTGTCTCCTAACACATTGTAAATGTTCAATACACATTTATAGAATGAATTAAATGACTATAATAAAGTAATGTGTTCAATTTACATCAAATTCTGAAGAAGGGAAAAAAAAAAAACACTTATACTAATAAGCATTTTACAATGTGGTGCCACCAATACATTTCAGGCTTTGGAGATATATAAATTTATTTTGTGGCCTTGAGGAAACCATAACCTCCTTAGCTTCAGTTTCTTATCTATAGAAGTGGAGATAATAATTGCCACCTCAAAGAGATTTTAAAGGACCAGAAATAGCATGTGTTTATCACTTAGTACAGTGTCTGGCAAGTAGAAAGCAATAAATATTAGTTATTGTTTTGACTTTTCCTGTAAGTGATGAAGAAGAAGATGGTGATACTGTTCTCTCTGTATGTTAAACCATGAGTTAAAGAGGAAGTTCAATATTGTGGTTAAGTGCAAGGAATATGGAGTTAGAACACCTGAATTCAAATCATGGCCTTGCCACAGAGCTGGGTGATCTTGCGCAACTTACGTAACCATTTTGTACCTCCATTTATTCATCTATAAAATGAAGATGAATATGAAAGTGGTGATAATGATTATAGTGGATATGATTATGATGACAGATAGAAAGAGATATCTGTAAATATGAGATTTTATAAAAGTGTCTCATGCAACTGTGGGGATGCACGAGTCCAAATTCTGTAGGGCAGGCCACGAGCTGGCAAGTCCGATGAAGGTCTTTGATAAACTCCCCAGAAAAGGCTGACTGGCTGAAGAAAAAATTAAAGTTCTCTCTTCTCCCTTGAAAGACTTCAACTGATTGGATTCTCTCATTGTAGAAGACATTCCCTTAGTTGATTGTATGCAATCAGCCACAGATGTAATCAATTGACTGATGATTTAATAAGCCAGACTTCTGATTTATCAACTAACCAGGAAATGTCCTTGTCATAATGATTAGGCCAGTGCTTCCTTGACCAGACAACTGGGCACCATTGCATGGCCAAGTTGACACAAGTCCACCCTTGTCAACTTGGCAGCTATACACATCACCTTAAACATATGTAATCTCTAAATAGAACACAAGAACAGACATGTTTTTCACCTAACATTACTCAGCTGTCCTGTGTACAACGAGAATTACACTAAATCTCTCCAGAATAGGGTGCAAGTCCTTGGGTAACATTCACTCTTGAACTTGATATCCCATAACTTGAATACTACTAAATGAACATATAACTTATGTTGTATGATAAGGGGATAAGATATATATATAAGGGGATAAGTTATATGATGAGGGGGCAAGATAGAGAAGAAAATAAAGATATTTGCTTATGTACAGATACAAACATACTCATAAAAAAAAACAAGGAGGAAATATTCCTACCATCACAGTCCTAATTTCTGTAACTGGTCATGTGGTTGTAGTTCATATTATCACTACCTTCTTCCACTACCTATTCCATGTTCCCTTTACCCTCAGTAAGCACCTCAGCTGGGCATGGTTTCTTGCATGGTGGGGTGGCCCAAACCTTTATTCCTGAGGTTTCTGGGGCATTGGTAGTCCTGCCTAGATTGAGTTGTTGCAGTTTTCCATTGACTTTAATTATAGGGCATGGCAGTCCTAAGAAATGACCTAGGGAATCTCCAGTATTCCAGGAACTCTTATATACCTCCATTTTGTAGTTGCAGTCCTATTTCCTGTTGATAGTCAGGATCAAGCACCCGAACCAGTACAGTATTCTCCTTCCTTGCCTGTTAATTTAGAGGCTTGAGAAGCCCAAAGTGACCAGGTGACAGTCTTAACTTCCAGTTTGGTGGAATCAATGTTGTGTCTCCTGGTAGGTGCACTCCTCCTTTTGGAACCAAGACCTGTAGACAAGCAGAGTTTAAGATCGTAGAGACAGGAAGCAAAAATTTTTCTAGTGGATCACAGGAGGGATAGTGAGTGGTGCCACTCCCATTTTTACCCCTTGATTCCTAGACCTCTGAATCCTGGCTATAGTAGAAACAGCACCATATAGTGGACACTGATTCAGAGCACGCACAACCTCCTGGAGAACATTGCCCCACCCCTGAAAGGCATTGCCATCTAGTTGGTGCCTAGTAATTGAGTCTTCAACAGGTCAATCCTCCATTCTATCAACCCAGCTGCCTCTGGATGATGAGGAACATGGTAATACAGGAGAAATTCATGAGCATGTGCCCATTCCCTCACTTCATTTACTATGAAGTCAGTTCCTTGATCAGAAGCAATACCGTGTGGAGAACCATTACAGTGGATAAAGCATTCTGTAAGTCCATGGATGGTAGTTTTGGTGGAAACTACATGCAGGGAAGGAAAACTGATAACACAAGTATGTGTCTATTCCAGTTAGAACAATTTGGTGCCCCTTTCATAATAGGAGTAATCCAATGTAATCAGCTTGCCAACAGGTAGCAGGCTGATCACCTTGCAGAATGGTGCCATATCGGGGACTGGAGAGCAGCTGTCTGCTGCTGGAAGATTGGGCACTCAGCAGTGGCTGCAGCCAGGTTGGCCTTGGTGAGTGGAAGTCCATGCATAACCTCCATCCCTACCAACATGACCACTTTGTTCATGAGCCCATTGGGCAATGAGAGGAGTGGCTGGGGAAAGAGGGTGACTGGCATCCACTTGATTACTAAAACCCTCTTCTGCTGAAGACACCCTCTGGTGAGCATTCACATGGGACATAAATATCGTCATGTTTTTTGCCCACTCAGAAAGGTCTATCCGCATACCTCTTCCCCAGACCTCTTTTTCACCAGTTTTCCAATCATGTTCCTTCCAAGTCCCTGACCATCCATCCAAACCATTAGCAACAGCCCATGAATCAGTGTACAAACACACCTCTGGCCAGTTCTCCTTCCAAGCAAAGTGAACAAACAGGTGCACTGCTCAAAGTTCTGCCCACTGGGAGGATTTCCCCTCACCATTGGCCTTCAGGGACAACCCAGAAAGGGCTGCAGTGCTGCAGCTGTCCACTTTCAGGTGGTACCCACATATCATACATACCATCTGTAAACCAGGCCTGAGTTTTCTCTTCTTCAGTCAACTGAGTGTAAGGAACTCCCCCAAGAGGCCATAGCCCTGGGCTGGGAAAGAGAAGGTAATGTGGCAGGAGTGGGGGCCATGGGCAATTGAGCCACTTCCTCAAGTAACTTACTTGAACCCACTCAGGTTCTATCTTGTATGTACCATTTCCAGTATATGATGGAGTACTGCTATGCATACCCAACTTTATGGCTTGGCAAGTTAGACAACACCCAGCTCATGATAGGCAACTCAGTTCTCATGGTAACTTGGTGGCCCATGGTTAAGTGTTCTGTCTCTACAAAGGCCCAATAGCACGCCAAGAGCTGTTTCTCAAAAGGAAAGAAGTTATCTGCAGAGGATGGTAAGGCTTTATTCCAAAATTCCAAGGGTATGCATTGTAATTCTCCTATAGGAGCCTGCCCAAGGCTTCCAACAGTGTCTCTATTTGCCACTGACACTTCCAGCACCATTGGATCAGCTGGATCATATGGCCCAAGTGGCAGAGCAGCTTGCACAGCAGCCTGGACCTGTTGCAGAGCCTCATCTTGTTCCACTCCTCACTCAAAACTAGAAGCTTTTCTGGTCACATGGTAAATGGGCTGGAGTAGCACACCCAAATGAGGAATATGTTGTCTTCAAAATCCAAAGAGGCCAACTAGGTGTTGTGCCTCTGTTTTGGTCATAGGTGGGGCCAGATGCAACAGCTTATCCTTTCTCCTTAGAAGGGGTACCTCAACATACACCACACCACTGGACGCTTAGAAATTTTACTGAGACGGAAGGCCCCTGTATTTTTGAAGGATTTATCTCCCATCCTCTGACATGCAAATGCCTTACCAGTAAGTCTAGAGTAGTTGCTACTTCTTGCTCACTAGGTCCAATCCACATGATATCACCAATATAATGGACCAGAGTGATGTCTTGTGGGAGGGAGAAATGATCAAGGTCCCTGCAGACAATATTATGACATAGGGCTGGAAAGGTGATATACCCCTGAGGTAAGACAGTGAAGGTATATTGCTGGCCTTGCCAGCTGAATTCAAACTGTTTCTGGTAGCCCTTACTAACAGCTATTGAGAAAAAACATTTGCCAGATCAATAGCTGTGCACCAGGTACCAGGGGATCTGTTGATTTGCTCAAGTAATTATACCACATCTGGAGCAGCAGCTATAATTGAAGTCAACACCAGGTTAAGTCTATGATAATCCACTGTCATCCTCCTAGAACCATCTGTTTTCTGGACAGGCCAAATAAGAGAATTGACCTGCACCACCCCTGCATCCTTCGAGTCATTAAGCGTGGCATCAATCTCAGCAATCCCTTCAGTATCCTGTATTGATTCTGACTTACTATCTTATGAGGAACGGGCAGTTCCATTGGCTTCCATGTGGCATTTCCTACCATAATAGTCCTCACTCCACGAGTCAGGAAACCAATGTGTGGATTCTGCCAGTTGCTCAGTATGTCTATTGCAATTTTGCACTCTGGTATTGAGGAAAAAATCACTGGACCCACTGTGAGATGGACCTGAGCTAAAGTTCCATTGATCACTTAATCTCTATAAACCCCTTGTGCCAGTTTGAATGTATTGTGTCCCCCAAATGCCATTATCTTTGATGTAGTCTTGTGGGGCAGACGTTTTGGTGTTGATTAGATTTGCTTGGAATGTGCCCCACCCAGCTGTGAGTGATGACTCTGATGAGATATTCCCATGGAGGCATGGCCCCACCCATTCAGGGTGGGCCTTGATCAGTGGAGCCATATAAATGAGCTGACTCAAAGAGAAGGAACTCAGTGCAGCTGTGAGTGACGTTTTGAAGAGGAGCAAGCTTGTTAGAGCGGAACATCCTGGGAGAAAGCCATTTTGAAACCAGAACTTTGAAGTAGACGCCAGCCAAGTGCCTTCCCAGCTAATAGAGGTTTTCCGGATGCCATTGGCCATCCTCCAGTGAAGTTACCCGATTACTGATGTGTTACCTTAGACACTTTATGGCCTTAAGACTAACTGTGTAGCCAAATAAACCCCCTTTTTATAAAAGCCAATCCATCTCTGGTGTTTTGCATTCTGCAGCATTAGCAAACTAGAACAGATTTTGGTACCAGGAGTGGGGTGCTTTTGCTGCTGAGTTTGCAAATACCAAACATGTTGGAACGGCTTTTCAAATGGATAAGGGGAAGATTCTGGAAGAATTGTGAGGAGCTTGATAGAAAAGGCCAAAACTGCTTTAAAGAGACTGTTTATGAAAATATGGACTCTAAAGATACTTCTGATGAGGACTTGAGCAGAAATGATGAATATGTTGTTGCAAATTGGAAGGAAGGTGATCCTTGTTTTAAAGTGGCAGAGAATTTGGCAAAATTGAGTCCTGGTGTCAGATGGAAGGAAGAATTTGAAAGTGACAACCTGGAATACTTAGCTGAGGAGATCTCCAGACTACATGTGGAGGATGTACCCTGGCTGCTTCTTGCAGCTTATAGTAAAATGCGAGCACAGAGAGATAAACAGAACTGAACCCTTGGGTTCAATGAAACCAGAAGCTGATGGCTTGGAAAATTATGAGCTTCCGGGGGGTGGAATCCCAGAAGCTACAGCCCAACATGAGGATGTAACCAAATATGGAACCCAGCTGCCATTTCAGTACAAGGCAAGATTGGAGATGGAATTATCCAGAAAGGATTTGTGGAAAGTCCTATTGTCTGATGGCTTTGACCCCTGCATGCTTCATGCAAAGCCAACAGAATTTTTGTGAGATCTTTACAGACAGAGCCATTGCCAGTCTGGACTGGAGAAGACAGACAAGGAACAAACTGTAGGAAAAATTTCTTCAAAGACAGAGCCATAGAGGTTGAGGTCTGGAGTCAAGAGGTCTAGGGCTGGGAGAGTGGAGCAGCCCACATGCATGGAAAGGGTGAGTCTGCCCTGGAGGTCGAGGGCAGGTCTTCCTCCTCAATACTCAGGAAATGTTCTGCAACCCCAAGCCCCAAAGAGGGTGGAACACATTCCCAGGGAATTGGGGAGAACCTGGCTGCCACCACACTGTTCTGAAGGGGTTGAGCATTTGTCCTGGAGATGGAAGGCAATCCGGGAATTGCCCCGATATTTGAGGAGGGTGGGGCTGAGAAGGTGGTCTCCCCAATGAGTGAATATGTTGGAGCACTCACCCAAGCGTTTGGAGAGGAAAGGGGTGCTGCAAAGGCCCTTGGGAAGGGTTAGACTCCTGCTCTCTGAAGCTCCAAGGATGCAATGTTGTTCTGTAAATGACTCTCAGACTTTGAAATCTAATGGAGTTTGTCCTGCAGGTTTTAGGAACTGTTTTGGTCCTGTTAACCCTGTTTTTCCTACTCTTTCTCCTTATGGCAATGGGAATGTTTATCCTATGAATGTCCCTCCTTTGTATATTGGAAGCATATAACTTATTCTAAGTCCACAGATCCAAAGCTAAAGGAGAATTATGCCTTAGGACCCACCACGCCTGTAATTGATTTTGATAGGATCTTGTACTTAACTTTTATTACTGATGAGATAAGTTTTTGTGATATTGTGATGGAATGAACGTATTTTGTACTTGGAAAGATAATGTCATTTTGGGGTCCAGGGGTTGGAATGTGCCAGTTTGAATGTATTGTGTCCCCCAAATGCCATTATCTTTGATGTAGTCTTGTGGGGCAGATGTTTTTTGCTGATTAGATTTGCTTGGAATGGCCCCGCCCAGCTGTGGGTGATGACTCTGATGAGATATTCCCATGGAGGCATGGCCCCACCCATTCAGGGTGGGCCTTGATCAGTGGAGCCATATAAATGAGCTGACTCAAAGAGAAGGAACTCAGTGCAGCTGTGAGTGACGTTTTGAAGAGGAGCAAGCTTGTTAGAGAGGAACATCCTGGGAGAAAGCCATTTTGAAGCCAGAACTTTGGAGCAGATGCCAGCCACGTGCCTTCCCAGCTAATAGAGGTTTTCCGGATGCCATTGGCCATCCTCCAGTGAAGTTACCCGATTACTGATGTGTTACCTTAGACACTTTATGGCCTTCAGACTGTAACTGTGTACCCAAATAAACTCCCTTTTTATAAAAGCCAATCCATCTCTGGTGTTTTGCATTCTGCAGCATTAGCAAACTAGAACACCCCTACTCTGATTTGTGGAATAGAGTAAGGTTTTGGATCTCCTGGAATTGATGTCACTTCTGAGCCAGAGTCTAATTATCCCTGAAATATCTGATCATTTCCTTTTCCCCAATGCACAGTTACCCCGGTAAAGGGCCGTACGTCTCCTTGGGGAAGGCTAGGAGGAAGAATAACAGTATAGATTTTGGCAGTGTAACAGGGTCCTTTCCCAAGGAGACCTGGCCTTCAAGGGATATGTAAACTGTCTCAAGTCTGGGAATTGATTATGGGGCCATGACTCTCTGTTTTTGTAATTCACATTAGACTTTTGTTCACTTGAACTAGAATTCTTCTGCTTATACAGATCAAACAAAAATTTAGTAGACTCTCATCTATTTTACTTCTGGGTACTCCATGATCTATCTAATGCCATAAGTCTTGGTGAGTCAGATTATTTTGACTGCTGCTTTGAGTCTGCTGTCCATTTTGATAGCCACACCCACCTTGACTTTGGCAATTAACCACTGTCACGTGGCCTCTGCCAACTTGAGATCCAAATATCCCCATTGTGTTTAAGGATTACAGCTCAGTGACAGAACTTTCCACAGTAATATCTGACCTACAAATAAGGGCAACTACAGAGCTCTTCAGGGATGACAGAGCTAGTCTCACAAATTTATTCCTCACAGTCCTGGTAAAAGGTGTGTCCTCTGGACATTTCTGGGTTGTGTGAGCAGGTCTTCCATGATAAATCCCCTATAACATTCCAATCACTCTAAGCCTTTGGATCCCCTCCTCTGCATTATACCAGGGCAGTTCTGGCATGTCAACCTCAGGTAATGTCAGCCACCTTTTGATCTATTTTTCAGTCAACCACCCAGACAAACTTTTTTTTTTTTTTTTTAGTTAGGGATCTGGGTATTCTTTAAGGTTTTCAGGACAACTGTTGACTTGGGCTTATCATCCTGTGGTCATTTGGCATATCTAGGTGAAGCTTACATAGGAGTAACCTCCAAGACAGTCTCCTGACTCTATTTGAATTCTCTTAGCCACTGAAACCTTATTTTGTTGCCTTTCTTTTCCCCCTTTACATCAAAAAGGCATTCTCAATCCCTTGAAGACAGAGTCACCTCATTCCTGGAATCTGTTTCCCATGTTTCCGAGAAGACTCATTCATCTGGGGGGTCCTGTCCCACATTGAGAGAAGGCTGATGAATTTATTTGCAGAGTTAGGCTTAGAGAAAGAAAGTCTACATTTGAGTAACAAAAGAGGTTCTCTGTTGGAGACTCCTAGGCACAATTATAAGTGGGCTTAACCTCCCCTTTACAACCATAAGTTTCACCTGAGCAAGCCCAAAGCTTGACTTATAAAGTAGGGGGTATCCAAGTTAACATACCATATTTTATATCCATGATAATCCATCCATATCTCACATTATCATCACTTTATTGTACAATCCTCATCACTCTCCATTTTAAACAATCCTCATGACCCCAAACACCTCATAGCTCTTTTCAGCCCTTAATTATTTGTCCCTAGTATTTGTGTGGTACCAGTAAGGTATTCCTATTAATTATAGCAATAGGTAGATTTTTCCAATATATGCTTCTGTTTTCAACTCTCTGTGCTAGTGTCATACCTTAGAAGTATGTCATGAAAGCACCTATCTATATTTGTGATGCTGATCTGTGGGAAAAATGCCTTTAAACAACCACTTTCAATCCTATTCACCTCAAGACAGCTCTGATATTTATAATCCCATTAACAAACAATCATTTGCCCTATCCATTCTCATACCCTGGAATTTACTATCAATAACATATCTGAACATATTAGATTATTATTCCCCCCTCACTAGCTTCTGCTTATAACTAGGTCCCCAATATTCTACATCATAAAGCACTGATTTTACATTGTTCAGAGAGTTCACAGAAGTAGTAACATACAATATCTCTCCTTTTGTGTCTGACTTATTTCACTCAGCATTATATCTTCAAGGTTCATCCATGTTGCCATATGTTTTAGGACCTTGTTCCTTCTTACTGCTGCATAATATTCCATCATATGTAAATACCACATTTTGTTTATCTGCTCATCTGTTGAAGGACACATGGATCGCTTCCATCTCTTGGCAATTGTGAACAATGCTGCTATGAATGTCTGTGGATGTGGAGAAATTGGAACTCTTATTCATTGCTGGTGGGAATGTATGATACCACTGCTGTGGAAGACAGTTTGGTGGTTTGTCAGAAAACTAGATATTGAATTACCCTACCATCCAGCAATTCCATTTCTCGATATATACCCAGAAGATTTGAAAGCAGTGACATGAACAGACATTTGTTCACCGAACAAACTTTAATGCCATTTTTAACCCCTCAAGCTACAACACTGAATGCAGAATCTCTGCTTAGTAGGCCCATATCACTAAATGCAGCCTGATCCAACTTTATACTCCTTCCACCATTATCCCACACCTTTCATATCCATTTCCACATGTATTCCCCTGATTCTGTCCAGATAAATTGGAAAACTCATGCAGTTCTTTTGGAGTATAACATACTTCTTCATGGGTCACACTTTGTACCTCACCTTTCAGGGCCTGTTGGAACTTTAGTCTAGTTACAGGTCTTGAAAGAAAGAGTGGTGGGGGGTGGGTTATGAAAAGAATTAGAAGTATCTTCAAGTCAGTTACCTCAGGGTATTCCATTGCAGTTTCATCTGGTGAAACAGGATTAATCTTTCCAGACAGAGGAGTGGGGGGCTGTTTCCCCAGGGGAGATGATCACAGTTTTAGTAGGCACTAAAGGGTTAATCTCTTTAGGTGGAGTTTGGATGGCCGGCTCCTCAGGGAAGACTGGATGTTAGGACGCTGTCTCTTCAGGGCAGGCTGGATATTGGGTGGCTCCTTCTTCAGTGCAGGCCTGAGGTGGAGGGGCTGTTTCCTCAGGGTGGACCATTACAGGCATATCTAGCAAAGACTCAGCAGAATCTAGGTTTCCAATGTCCCTTCTGCCACCATTGTCAACCTATACATCCCCATCCCAATTTTCAGGTTCCTCTTCGTTTCCAATCAATGCCTTTACTTTAACAGCAGACACCCTGTGAGGTTGAGATTTTAGTTTACATTGTAAATCTGCTACTCACATAATGAGACTCTGGGCCTGGTTTTTCAGAGATCTGAAGTCTGCAGCCACAGGATATAAGATTTTCTTCCAGGGTACACATAGAAACCTTTGCATCTTTCATATGTCTTTTAATTTGCAAATTTGAAGCTTTCAGCTGGTCCTTTTCTCTTATAACTGTATCCAGTGTATCAAAGAACAACTGAACAACATTGTTATACCTCAACTCCACAAGACACAAGATTCTGTTAAGGTGTCAAAAATCTGTCATCCAGAACCTTGCCTCATAGAAGAGTATAATTAGAAGAATCAAATGGTGCTATTTTGTGTATCTCTATTGCCAACTCACTACATGGACTGTCAGTGCCATCTTGATCATTGGAAATAGAGTCATTAGTGCCTTTGAATACAATCAGAGTAGAAAAACAATTGTAAAAGCCCATTTCAAGGTTCTATTTCTCAAGAACCACTCCCAGCACCAAGCTGTGTTAGTTAGGGGTCTCTAGGGAAACCAAACCAACAGGAAATATATATAAATATGAGATTTTGTAAAAGTGTCTCACACAAGTATGGAGATGCATGAGTCCAAATTCTGTAGGGGAGGCTGCGAGCTGGCAACTCCGATGAAGGTCTTCAATGAACTCCCAAGGAGAGGCTGGCCAGCTGAAGAAGAAATGAAATTCTCTCTTCTCCCTTAAAAGACATCAACTGATTGGATTAAATCCAACAGACTGGATTCTCTCATTGCAGAGGAAGACACTCCCTTAGTTGATTATAGATGCAATCAGTCACTGATGCAATTAATTGACTGATGATTTAATAAAACAGCCATAGGCTACTTTTAACTGTGTTGGCACATATTAAGGAATTTATAAGTATTTGTGACTGGTTAAGTATGCCAGCTATTGTTATTACTATCAGTTTACCATCCCGACCTCCTTGGTGGGCAAAGTGGTGAAAATTTGAACAGGTACTGCTGGGCTCTTTCATTCCATCCTTCTCATGAGCAGCCAAAAATTGGCTGCCTAGAATTCAGGATTGACTTGGTGATCATGTAATGTCTCAAATTATACTTGCCCAGTAAAGAATTACTCCTGCAAACTGCGCAGCAATAGCACAGTGGTCAACAAAATAGAATATATTCTTTCATTCATTTAACAATGAAGTACTGACTATTAAGTAACTACCATATGGACACTGTTCTAGGGTTACAGCAATGAACAAAACTGATAATGTCCTTGCTCTCATGGAGCCTGCCTTTTTTGATACACTGATATTGATGTACTTCTGATGTTGAAAAAACTATATTCTAAATTTTGAGGTAAACAAACATTTCAGACTGTGCTCCCAATAAATATATGGCTTGGATAAAATTTAAAAGAAAAGAAAAGAAATAAAACAGCAATAATAATAAAATAAAATAAAATTCTTGTAGTTTGGGAATTGAGTACGTTCTATTGAACTAAATTGCCTTGAAGTTCTTTCCAATTCTAAGATGAAATGATCCCACTAAACCCACTAGTAGAGAGCAGTGATGTGATTCCCTAATGATCACAATGATTATAAAATATGTTAGTATTTCCTAGCTTCTTGGCACTCTGTTTTACATATATTTGTGTAATTCTCACCATAAACCTACAAGTTAAGTTCTATTATGATCCCAATTTTATGCATGGGGAGAAAGAGGCTAATGTCATCCAGTGAGTAAGTGGCAGAACAAGGATAAGAGTATGAACATCCTCGGCAGGATTTAATGAATGGCCACCAATATCCATGTGTTTCTCCAGTTGTGGTATTACCCACTACCATAGATTCAAGCTGGGATTCCAGTGCTCTATGGCTCTTGGTTAGACCAAATGTCCCTTTTGCCCTTTCATAATGCTCAGATGAATTTATGAGAGGCCCATAGGCTGGTGTTTCACATGCTGTTTGGAATATACCAGACTGTGTACACCAATCACGCTCTTGGCATACACCAGAACTGTCAGCTCCCTACCTCCACCCGTACAACTACAACCAGATCACTGACAGCCTCATCACCACAAACATTTTCAAAGATGAATCCCTAAAAGGGAGCTAGAGTTATAAGTGATACCCTCCTTCCCCTAAGACAGAATCTGGACCACTTTCATCGTGGCTTACATCCCTATGTAGTTCAGTCATCAACAGAAACTCCCTCATTTTTCTCATCCAATCCCATGACACCAAAATTCATATCTCTAGTCTCAACCTTCCAGGAATCCAGATTTGTCCATCAAATGCCTACTCAATATTGCCATCGGATATCTCTTAGGTTCTTAAATGTAACATAATGAAGGCAGAATTCATATACCACCTCCTTGATTTGGTCTTACCAGGGTTTGTCAGCTTAGCAAATGGCATCATCATTAACACAGTTTCATAAAACAAAAACCTGCATGTCATCCTTGAATCTTTGCTTTCTTTACACCATATATTCAACATACCAAAAAATTTGTCCAGCGAAACCATTGAAATATAACCTGAATTAAATCATATCTTACTACCTCCACTGCAACCATTCTATTCCAAAGTCACTTTTATCTCCCTTCTAAACTACTATAATAGCCTTATAACTTACCTTATAGTTTCCACTCTTACTCCTACACAGTAGCCAGAGGGAAATTATAAAGACTGCATCACATCACATTTTTATTAACCTATTCCAAATTTTCCCATGGCTTTCCACCATATGCAGAATGAAATGAAAACTCTTAATTCTAGCTGTGTCTATACTTCCAATCTTGTTTCCTATTATGTTTCTCCTTGCTCACCACAATTTATTCATAGTGCCTTTCTTCCTCTTCCTTGAGTACAATAAGGCTTATTCCTGACCCAGTAACTTAATATTTGGAACAAACCCTATATCTACCACATAACTCATTCATTCATTGTATCCATGTCTCTGTTCAAAGATCATGAATTTAGAGACACTTTCTCTGACAAGTTTATCCTTGATATCTCCTTTTCCATTTATAATTCCTTTATTCAAATATATTTTCTTAATATACAACTACTAGAAATTACATCAAATAATTTGTTAATCTGTCTTTTTCTTCTGTCTCTGACACTAGTATACAAGCTTAATCAAGGTAAGAACTTTGCTTTTAAAGTTCTTTTGGAAAAAAACTGGAGATTTCAGATGCAAGATTTATTTTTCCTTTTGGACTTAATTTTTGCCTAAATAATATCTTTTTTTTTCTTTTTTTTTTTTTTTATTAAATTCAGTTTCATTGAAATACATTCACACACCATACAATCATCCATGGTATACAATCCACTGTCCACAGTATGATAACATAGTTATGCGTTCATCACCACAATCTATCTCTGAACATTTTCCTTACATCAGAAAGAACTGGAACAAGAATAAAAAATAAAAGTGAAAAAAGAACAACCAAATCATCCCCCATCCCACCCCATTTGTCCTTTAGTTTTTATCCCCATTTTTCTACTCATCCATACACAAGATAAAGGGGGTGTGATCCACAAGGTCTTCACAATCACACTGTCACCCCTTGTAATCTACATTATTATATAATTGTCTTCATGAGTCCAGACTGCTGGGTTGGAGTTTGGTAGTTTCAGGCATTTACTTCTAGCTATTCCAATACATTAAAACCTAAGACGTGGCGCCAGTCTTCCATGTGTTTGGCTGGACGCCCTATCTTGCAAGATTGTAAATAAATTCTTTTCTCCTCCAGAACCGAGAGAGCGTTTATTCCCTTACAGGTACCGCTTTATTTCTGACAACTTGGGGGCTCGTCCGGGATCCGAAGCTTCGGAGGGGGACCCCCGAGGTGGACAAAGGGAAGGCGCGCCCCGCTGATTGAGCGGTCTCGGACTCCACCGCTGGGGGCCCATCTCCGGCAGCTAAAGGGCTCGAGACCAGATGCTTGGATCTGCCGGTTGTGGATGAGAAAAGGGGGAAATGAAAAGGCCTGCCTCTGGTTAACCAGGCAACTCCGTGCACGGACCAAGGCACCGTGGACTGTTGGCTCAGACCCCGCCTTTTGAATTTGCTGCCCATCGACATCAGCCTGGCAGCTGGGTTCTGATCCAGTCGTGGAAAGAATCCAAACTTCAACCGATCTGGGAAGGACCCTATCAGGTCTTGCTGACAACTGAGACGGCAGTCCGAACGGCAGTCCGAATGGCAGAAAGAGGCTGGACTCATTACACACGAGTGAAGGGACCGGTGCCTGAACCAAACGATAAGTATCCAGCAACTCAACCTAAATCCTGGAAAGTGACTCCCACCTCAGATCCCCTAAGGATCACTCTAAATAGGCAGCCGTTGAAAGAACATACTAGGAGGGAGAAAAGGCTGAATTAAACCCTGTGTTTGCATTGTGCTCTGTGTATAGCTTAATAATGAAATTGCTTGTACTGATCATAATGTTCTATATTCAAGGAGTAACAGGTTCTGCTAAGCTGGTTACAAGTGTAGTCAAAGGCTTAAAGTCTCAAACTGTACAATTTGATGGTTGTCAAGTAATGAGCTGTAAAAATCTAAAACATCAGCAACAACTGAGGGAGGAATATAAGCATTTATGTAAGCAGACTGTTCAAATAGAGAGCAAGATTGTTGGGGGGCGAACATTTGAGAGTATAACTTATGAGACACCTAACCCCTGTTTTTCTTGAAACACTGCTTGGTGGACCACACAGTATGAGGGATGGGTCTTACCCAGGTTGGAGGAAAAACCATTAAGGGAAACTTGGCTGGAATTTAACTCTCCAGTTCAAATTGACCCCAAGGTCATTAGAATACTTAAGGCCAAAGACTTAAAGCAAACCATAGAAATAGAGACAGGTTATGGAAATACAAATGCCTGGGTAAAATGGGTCAAATATACCATCCAGAGTCTAAACAGAAGTGACTGTTATGCTTGTGCAACCAAACAACCCACTGTTCAGATTATGCCCTTCCCCTTGGGGATGAAAAAGCATGAAAGGGAGTTTAAATGTATAACACTCCTCTTTCAAAATGCTACTCCTGGTGAAAGTTGTAGTACATTGTCCTCCCTTTTCCCTCCAGTCCAGAAGGGAAGTGTCAAAGCCATACCAGCATCTCACCTTGGTCCCGGAAACCACTCTGCCTGTCTCTCCAGATGGGAAGAAGGGCTCCAGGATCCTGGTACCATGGCTTTGTGTACACAGGTGTGGAATGTGAGCAAGGATAGTACTGGCAACTTCTCCAGCCTAACTATACCCCGAGCAGACCTCTGGTGGTACTGTGGGAAGGGCATCCTCTGGCCAACACTACCTGAAAGGTGGGGAGGAACCTGTGCTCTGGTTCAGTTGGCTGTCTCATTTACCCTGGCATTTGAAAGTAATAAGAAAGTACCAACCCAAGGCAAAGAAAAAAAAAAAATGTACAAAATGTACCCGGTTCCTTCAATAAAAAAATTGTTTGTAGATAGTATAGGGGTCCCCCGGAAAGTTCCTAATAAGTTTAAAGCTAAAAATCAAGTAGCTGCAGAATTTGAATCGTCCTTATTCTGGTGGGTCGCCGTCAATGAAAATGTAGATCATCAGCTAAAATTTATCAACTATACCAGGAATGCCATTAAAGAAATAGCAAAACAGTTAAATGCCACTAGCTGAATGGCATGGGAAAACAGAATGGCCCTAGACATGATGCTAGCTGAAAAAGGAGGCGTCTGTGCTATAGTTAGGGGAAATTGTTGCACATTCATCCCCAATAATACTGCACCTAATAAAACTATCACCAAAGCCCTACAAGGCTTAACAGCCTTATTTCAGAAACTAGCAAAAAAATTCTAGCATTAACAACCCATTTACAAAATGGTTGGAAAATTAGTTCGAGATTTTAATTTTTCTTATCATTCCAGCCAAAATGTTTATAACAGCTGAGTGCTACATCATCCCATCAAAACCCATCAAAACCACTCAAATCAAAAATAAGAAAAATCCCTATAATGAGAAATGTGAAAAAGCCCTTAACAAATTTGAGAATCTAAAATGTAAAAACTAAAAGGGTTTAAAAAAAAAAAGGAGGGAATCTGTAAGAAAGGGATAAGTTTAGTTTTCACATAGAGACAGCATGAAATAAGGGAAATGGAGGCAAAACCAGTTTAAACAAGCCCCGTGATAAAGAGAAGAATCTGCCAGCCCCTTATATGGAAAAGTAACCATGGTTACTGGAATGTAAAGAAATATGAAGTAAAATCAGAGGCAGGAACTCACAGCAAAAAGAAAAACTTTTTTTAAACTAAATGAACTCTCCGGGATTGGCTGTACAAACTAAAATCTCAAAAGATGAATTAGTTAGTGTTCTCGGATAGGCTGTAACCTCTGTAGTACCCAGTCAATGGGGAAACAGGGGAGGGACTTGCGAATTAGGAGTAGGAAATTTAAAGATCGCCATTCTCTTCCTCTGGCGCGCCAGTCTTCCATGTGTTTGGCTGGACGCCCTATCTTGCAAGATTGTAAATAAATTCTTTTTTCCTCCAGAAAAAAAAAAAAAAAAAAAAAAAAAAAAAAACCTAAGACGTGTTATCTACATAGTGCATAAGAATGTCCACCAGAGTGACCTCTCGACTCCATTTGAAATCTCTCAGCCACTGAAACTATTTCGTCTCATTTTGCATCCCCCTTTTGGTCAAGAAGATACTCTCAGTCCCACGAAGCCGGGTCCACATTCATCCCAGGGAGCCATATACTGCATACCTAAATAATATCTTAATTTGCTCATTTTATATGAAAAATGTAGACACAGTTGAAGCATATTTTGTATATAAATACAATGATTTCTGTTTAAGAGATTTAAAGATCATAAATCAACATTGAAGTTCAAGGGAAGCTAGTATATAAAATGAAACACTTAAGTAGATATTTTCACTTTTAACGCAGTCCTTGCAAAGCACAAAACCAGCCTGGTTGTTCAAATTTACAGTATACTATTTACAATTGTTGTTAAGAGTTAAACATAATTTCATTGAATTCAGCAAGAGAAAAGAACTTGAGTAGTCTTTGAAGTCACACAGTCAGCAGACTTTCTAAAATACCTATTGTATGCTATGAATTTATGCTAGGCGTTCTGTGTTAAATATGGAAAATAAAAGATAAAATGAAGTCACTCACAAGCAAGAGTTTATAATTCAGTTTTGCTACCAAACAAATGTTCATAGACAATGTCTAGAAACATTCCCAAACCTCATCTGAATGAGAACACATTTATAAAGAACTAACCAATAAAGTATGTTAGGAGGTAGGAGGGATAAAACCAACATCTCATTTTAAAAGAACAGCCAATTTTATCAAAGAAATGAATTCCTTTATTTTTTTTTAAGTTGTGAAGAAAGTGGAACAGCAGGGATACGTGTGATTTTTTTCCAGAGAAGAATGGCAAAGTTATATGGAAACAAATAATCTGATCATCTAATTTAAGGAGAATTAAGAAATTGGGCTGATTAGATGGGGAATTGGAATCTCGTCAAGGCCTTAATGCAGAAAAAGGGGATCAGGGTTAAGCCAATTTTTATTCAATTTCCAGAATCAGCAGAAAGTTTCCCAAGTTAGATGTGGTAGATCAAATGCAAAACTTTACCAAGATTCTCTATGATTACAAGGATTCCCAGTATCCATAATGGTCTTGTAAACATAATGGCAAATTAGGTAACTTAGATTCTCCTGCTGATGTCAATTAGAAAAGCTGAGCAAAATGATAAAATGATAACAATAATTTAAAGAAAATCTTCTTGAAGACCTAGAAATCTAACTCAATAGTGAAAATTTCCAGGGCCAAGATCCCAGGGAGGAAGGACAGAAGCCTGGAGGTAAGCCCAGCATTCAGGGCTGATTTATCCCTGAAGGCAGCTACTGTTCCTGAAGAGTTACTGAGAGACTGAAGGACACTTTTATTCTTTCACATACAGTAAAATGTATAAGGTGAACTAATCCTAAATGCAATGATTTTTACATATGCATACACATAAGTAGCCACCACTCACATTGACACACAACATTTGCTCACCCCAGAAAATTTTATCATATCCCTTTTTCCCTCTGTAACCAGTATTCTGACTTCTATCATAATCACTTAGTTTTGCTTATTCTTGAACTTCATACAAATGGAGTCATAAAGTAGGGACTTCTGTGTCTGGTTTCTTTCACACAACATAATATCTGTGAAATTCATCCATGTTGGTGAATATATCAGTAGTTTTCTTTTTTATTGCTGTGTAGTTTCTCATGTTATGAATACACAATACATTATGCCTTTCCTTTTTATTGCATTTGTATAACTTTCAGCATGGGTTTACTATCATCGTTTTATATGGCACATGTGTATAGAATTGAAAAGTATTCTGTATACAACTTCAATGATTTTTGCTTTGAACATTGAATAAACATCCTTATGTATACATACATTTTCCTTTCTCTTGGGTAAATATCTAGGAGTAGAATTGTTAGGTCACATGGTAGATGTATGTTTAACTTTATAAGAAACCTTCAAACTGTTTTCCAATGCACTTGTGCATTGCACACTACCACCAGCAACATATGAGAGCTTTAGTTCCATACCTTGCCAACTATGGATATTGTCAGTCTTTTCTAATTTTGGCTATGCCTTTTGTCAGTTTTGGGAAGTTCTCTGTTATTGTCTCTTCAAATATTCCCTCAACCTCATTCTTTTTCTATTCTCTTTCCTGTATTCAAATATCAATGATATTAGACTTTCTTATTCTATCCCTCTTGCCCCTTACTTTATATCTAAATAATTCTTTTTTCAAGCTGGTGCCTTATTCTAGTTATTTTCAGAAAATCTATATTCCAGATCACTAATTCTCTATCAAGTTGTATTTCATATGCTTGTAAACCCATTGAATGAGTTCTTAAGTTCTGTTCTCATGTATTTCATGTCTAGAAACCCACGGGGTTTGGTTCTTTTTGGTGTACAGTGCTTTATATATAAAACTTTATTTTTTTAATCTCTGAACTCAATAAGCAAAGCTATTTTGAAGGAATATAGTAATAACTCCAATATATTGAGAACCTGTAGTTCTTTTTCCATTATTTGCTGATTCTGCCAGCTTTTTTACATCAAATCTTGTCTCTTTGTGTGCCTGGTTATTTTTTATTGCAAATCCATATTTTTAAATTTGTTTATGGAAAATAATTTGAGGACCAGTATGAATTTCTCTTCATGTAGAGGGAATTTAGGTTTCCTTCTGCCGTATGTAGGTGGATTAGCTCTCTAGATGCTTGGAGGCTGGATGCTTAGTTCTGTAGGATCATCCCAAGCCAGGTTCAAGGAATAGTATGGTCAGAAACTGATCTGCAGTTTCAGTAAAAGCAAACATTCTTATGGTTTACCTTTATATCTAGGGTACAGGGGTACAACCTTTGGAGCAACAACACAATATAAAAGAGTTCAGCAGTAAAACCACCCTACTTTGGATGTCCTGGGCTACAACCCTGTCTCTTTCACCTTGTGAATTTTCAGATCCAATCATTGTGATGGTCTGTATTCATCAGACTAATCATCCTACCAACAAAAATATAAAAATTATATTTGTTATATATATAAATATAGATAGATGTGTGTGCATATATATATATACATAGATAGATGTGTGTATGTACACACACACACACACACACACACACACACATACTTATATAATGATGGGAAGGCACTTGAAAGCATCCAAAACAAGAAAAAAATTTAGGAATTACTATCCTTAAAAGAATAGATGAACAATAAGGAATTTCCACATTTATCTGCATGTTCCCTAAAAGTCTTTTCAGTTTGATTTCAGATACAGCAATCAGCATCAGTAAACTGATAATAAAACATACAAAGTTGGAATGTGGGGCTGCAAGACTGACTATAAATTAAGAAGAAATCCATAGAAAAGGAACCACACAAAAGAGAGCCCCAAAACATTCCTATCAAACATTATTCCTATCACATATTCCTATCAAACATTACAAGACAATAAAACTGCACATGCGCTCCAGCAGAGATCGACAACTGGGAGGCTGAAGAATGGAGTGAGCAAAGATTTCAAAGGCTGCCTGATTCTGGAGAGACTAAATTTGGAATTTGAGTCCCATCAGTTTAGAGTAGCTTGGTAACAATTTTGGTTTTTAATTGAAACATCAGAAGAGGCCTGACTTCTTTGCAGAGAGTCACGGCAGGCTCCTGCTTCAACAGTGCTTGAACTGAACCTCGTGCTCACCCTTCGGCCAGCCCTCTGCCACCTCCTCACAGTGCCTTCAGACCATCCAAAAACTCCCATCACCACTGCCACCTCTCCTCAGCCAGGGCTCAGAGGCCTCCATCAACTGCCAGATCTACCTGTAGCTCTAGGAATCTTGCATCTACCTTCCATGTCTTACTACTTTGACCTTAATGATGAAGCTTTAGAAGATATTAGCCAAATATTTTCTTCACCAATCTCCTGAAGAGAGGGAACATGCTGAGAAACTTATGAAACTGCAGAACCAATGAGATGACTGAATCTTCCTTCACAATATCAAGAAACCAGAATGTGATGACTAGGAGTCCAGGCTGAACACAATGGAGCATGCATTGCACTTTGGAAAAAGTATGAATCAGTCACTACTGGAAATGCATAGACTGGCCATTGACAAAAAGGACCCCATTTTGTGACTTTATTAATACTGATTACCTGAAGGAGCAGGTAAAATCCATCAAAAAATTGGGTGACTATATAAACAACTTGCACAAGTTCCCCCACCCCTACCAAATCTGGCTTAACAAGAAACATCCTGGGAAATAATGATGACAAAAGCCAAATTTTAGGCTGGATTCCCCATAGCAATGCAGGAGATTTTCATGATGACCAGGGCAGTGCATGCATGCTGGGTTTGCCTTTACCTTCTCTGTAAGTTGCATCAAAACATCCTCTAAGTTCTTTCATTTGTAACATTCTTTCAAATAAAATAATTTTGTATCCCCACCCCCACGCCCAAAAGAACACCAGAAGGGCCACCTGTTAGAGTAGGGGCCATACTAAAAAGTAGCTCTGTTCTCAGAAAATTTAAATCCACCCTCTGCAGGAGGTTGCTACTCCATATGCCTCCCCCTAAAAAAATCACATTTGTTGGTAGGAAAGTATCTTCCAGAGTGTCTAAATATTGCCTTCCACAATTCCTAATATCCAATGAAAATATGAGACATGCTAAAAATCATGTCTCACTTTTTCAGTCATTTGACTGGTAATCATTGAAACAACAGAGAAAGAAGCAGACCTACAGATGACTCACAAACTGAAATTAGCAAAAAAAAGACTTTTAAAAAGACTTCATAAATTGTTTAAAGAAAGTAGTGGGGTAATGGTTATAATGAAAGAAAAAAGAATTTCAATAGAGAATAAAGATCTATAAAAAAATTCCAGTGGACATCTAGAACTAAAAAATACAGTATCTGAAATGAATAACTTATGTGATGGATGCAACAGTGAGTCAGACACAACAGAAGAAAGGAATAGAGAACTCAAAATGAGGTCAACGGAAAATATCCAGCCTGAAATACAGAGAAATAAAACACAAATTAAGAGAACAAAATAAAGATAACACACAGGACATGATTAAATACTCTAATATATATGATTGGAGTCACAGGAATAAGCAGGTAACATATGAAGCCCAAGAAATATTTGAAGAGATAGCAGCCAAGAATTTCCTGAAATTGATAAAAGACTGATTAAATAAGCTTGGTGCATCTCAAACAGGAGTTTCTAATGAAAAGAGTTCTCTGATAGCCATATTGATTCAGTCATTCAAAAACTACCTGTTGAGTGCTCACTCGGAGTCAGGCAACACAGATACAACAGTGAGTACACACTCTCTATCCTCACAGAGCTTGCAGTCTAACAGGAAAGTTAAACACTGAAGACTTATTTGCAGTAGTGTGTTTACAGGAAAAAGTTAAAGTTCTATAAAAATGTGTGTAATCGGGATGTGATTCATTACTTTGTATTCAGCACAGTGTATATGATCCTGGCTTTAAATTGTGAAGTTTCTTGTACATTAATTAAAGCATTTGTACACTGCCTTAAGAGTATTAGGGTACACAGTAGGAAAGCAGGAGGGTAAGATGATCAGATATTCACATACAGAAGATTTCTCTGGAAGCAGGATAGCCAGCAAGGATATTGTTTTATTAATCAAAAAGGCAAAAGTTTATGGTAGAATGGATTGAGAAATGTACAGAATGTAAAACTATCTATATTTGGTTATTGATCAGTCATGTGTAGAAGAATGAGGAATTAAAGATGAATTTGAGATGAGAGATTGAAAACTATTACAACAGTTTGCATAAGAGTTGTACAGAGCAAAGATGGATTTGAGAGGCATTAAGAATGCATTTGAAAGCAATCTATTAAGATAAATAGAAGTGAACTGTTAACAATGGTTAAATGAAAATTCATGAAAGACCTAGGTAATCATTTCTTTCTTCCTTCTACTAGTAAAATATTTTACTTCATAACAGACATTTTTCTTGACTATTTTAGGCAACTGGCCCTCAAATAAAGACTTCCCTTGCCTAAATCAACCAATTTATGCCTTGTAGGAATGTATGCTGCTTTATAACCTGGAAGATTTAATACATCCTTGAATGATGAATATTAACTGAATTAAAACCAATGTTTTTATTTATACTTTGTAAAGTACATTACAAAATACCATTAAAGCATGATTTCTATTGGATAATAACTGAAAATATTTTATCTAGTGTATCACTGACAAGCCAACTACTTCTCTATTGAGCTACTAAACTATTTAGATTCAAATTGCTTGACCTAGGAAAGAAAAGAAGGAAAATGAGGGGGAGAATGAGTCACCTTTCATGCCAAGAATGAATTATACTCCTCTTCTCCTAACAAAGGCACCAAGTTGGAGTTATTTTCTTCAATTACCATCTCTCAGAAAGATTTCAATCACCTTTTAAAATAAAGTTTATTTTTCCATCTCTTCCAGCAATATGAAATCAGCATTGAAAGTTGAGAAAATAAAGAATAGTTTTAAATTAAGAAAATAAAATCATCCATTATTCTACAGCCAAAGGCAACCACTGTTACTAGCATTTTTGTGTATTTTCTCTTACCCTTTAAAGAAACGTACAAATCATACCAATTCATTAGACAATGCTGATGCCTTAGTTTTTTCTTTACATAAATCACATATTTAAGAAAGTGTTTTCCAATGCTGTAAACCTCAATTTAATGAACTATATTGCATTGTGGACATATCACAATTTAATGTTTTTCTTTTTTTGTTTCCAATTTTTCACTACTGCATTATTTGTAACTGAAGTTCAGTAAAATTATGCACTTGGGGTCCATAGATTTTATAGTTTGTGGTTTTCTTTTTCATTATACTTGAAGATAAATAATGGAGTTGTTTCTACCTTGAGCTTTGTGTTGAAACAAATTATTTTTAAGAAGTCAGTTTTCATTTCAAAGGCTTTTCTTATTTTCTTTTTTAAAAATAAATGGGTTATTTATGTGGATGTTTGGACTAAAAGGAAAGATTAAAGTATCTTCAATTTTCCCTTCCACAATCTTCTAAACAAGGTTACCAAAAATAATATAATGAGTTTGCTTTCGTCTTCAAGAAGCTGGTTTCAGGTGTGCTGCAAACAACTTACACAATGAATTAGCTGCATCCTCACGCATATCCCTTCCTTTATTTTCAGCAGTATCTGTGCTTTCTTATGCTGCTTCTAATTTGATCTCCAATTTTCTGATAGCTTTATTCTTTTCTTCATTTCTTCCTTGAGTTTCCTAGCTCACATTTGTCATTCTGTTGTATCTTTGTGTGTTCCCTGTAATATTTTATCTCTGCTTTGAGCTCTTCTTTTATAGAGATTATTACTTCATTGGGTCTTTATTCCTTGTTATTAATAATGATGAATGTATACACAATCACAACTTCATTTGATCTATAGCCACATTTTTCAGTAAGTGCCCTTTCTTGAGACTTATACTGCATGGATTTTTTAAAACCATCTTATTTGTTTTGTTGTTATAGCATCTTGAAAAAATCGTGTGTTGGTTCCATTTTAGCTGTTATGAATAAGGCAAGTTCTTCCTGGACAAACCAATGAATAATGTTCAGATTGATAATGATTCGGGGTTATCTTATAGGTTAATAGGAATTTTCCTCATGACATTAAGTTGTGTGTATAAGTAAATTTTTAACCTTTATTTTTTTTCCCTAGGAAAGAAAGATAATTAGTCTTCAAATGAAATATTTCTTCTTATCTCCTGTTATTATCGTTTGTTTAAGTAATGCAACATCCATCTCCTCCTGTTGTGCTTCTTTTTCAAGCCAAGCTAAATTCAGGAATTTAGTTTTCATCATCCCGTTCTCCCACCTCCATTACTGCAAACTAGAATTACTGACTTGGCTTGCTCCTGTGTGTTTGTCTCATAGTTTAGAGAATGATATTTGTTATTGTTATTTTCAATATGTAGTTCTCAAAGCTGCCTCTCTCTTGACATCTAGGCACACCACTGTCTGACTTTCTCTGCATATGGGACTGCATCCAATTAGATTTTCCATTTCTCTTTCTTTTTCTGATTTCTGGATCACTGATATGGGATTTCTGCTGTTGGTGACAGAGATTGTGCTTTTGGGAAAACAATGGTCTCTCTTAGTAGAGGTTCTCTTCTCCCAAGCCATCCTATAGCAAATGTCCATACCTTGATTCAGGGCTGTGGGAGCAAGGTCCCTTCTGTGCACTCATCCCAATCTATTTCTTTTCATTTTAATACAGAGATAGATCTAAGCATACTGTTTTGCAACTGTTTTTTTCACTTAGCCGTAATTCATGTTGGAATATTTCCATTTCATCGTTTCAGTACATAGAAAGCTCCTTCCCATTTTTTTCACAAATGCCAGATTATTGCATTGTATGGATGTTCCACAATGTATTTGTCTATGCCTTTTTGATAAAAATTGTTTATTTCTGTTCTTTTGCTATAACAATCAATGCCTCAATAAATAACTTTGTAAACCTTTATTTTAATGTGCACAAGTGTAGCTGTAGGACAGATTTCCAGAATATAATTGCTCAGAGAAAGGATAAATACATTTGTAACATGTACTCACATCTCCTTGGATTTGTGTTAAAACACACACATACACACTCACACACACACCTGGGAATAACATACATTGATGTAAGTGATTAACTTGTATGAGGAGAGGGCATGGTCTAATTGGACAGGAAAGAGCATGGGATTGAGATTTTACACAATTTATGTTTTTATAATGTGCATTTTTATTGAGATCTTTTTTAGTGTGTCACCTATTTAAAATTAAATTTTAAATGCCCGTCTGTCAGTATCACCAAATAATAACACTAACTCTTAATACTATCAGGATAAAGGTCTAAAGGTGTTACAAAATCCAGGTACACATATGCAGTTCTTGTGCTCTAATTCACTGAGTTTTGTGGCATTCAGGAGTGGAAAAAAAAGTATCACCAATTCAGACAAGATGGGGAAATGGCCAGAATAAACTAGAGAATGTTCTGGAAGGCTAATTCCAAGGCATACTCCACAGACAGCCAACTGGTATTCACAAATCCCCAAATGTTATAATAAATTCTAAAAACAAATCACCATTAAGAGAATTCTTTCTAATAGTGCCCATCACTGTGAGATGTTCCACAATATAATATGGTAACTGGTCCCCTATTCACATCCTGTAGAAAAGGATATAACAGTATAAAAACAGCTCTTTATTTTACGGTCTAAAACATTCTAGGTGGAAAGTCAAGTGTTTCCCACAGGGAAGACATTGTAATCTCTAGGAAGAAAGAATGTCCCTTCTTGTGCAATCCCTATCCATTAACGTTAGTATATTTTGGCGTAAGTTAAAAAAAGGTGGGGGGATTATTTTTTACACTCTAGAATGAAGCTTCTCATTTGTAAACATCTCCCCATTACCCTCTGGTAATGACTTAGAACCAGAGGAAATGCACAACCTAAGGAATTCTAAATCTACTGATTTTTCTTTTTCTTTATTTTTCCTGTTTTGAATCATGTAGCCACATATTAGTTCCAACAGGAGTAGAAGAAAACTGCACATTGACTTAGGAAAAATATCTAGGAAAAAGGTAGTTTATTATTGAGAGATGTATAAAATGTGTAAAAAAATAAAATATCAAACAGACAAAAAAAGATTTTGCTATTTGAATTGAACATTAAATTTTTCTCATATATAGCATATGTATTTTCAAACAGATAAATGGCATCTGTCAAAAAACAGGATCCCTGAATGATTGCTCAGAAAAATCGCATGATTCTGAGACAAAGTTTCCGGTACACTCCTTTACCAAACCAGCACTTGCAGAGGAAGTCTAAAAGATGGAGCCAATGCTGTGTTTCTACATCAACTTTTAGAAACATGGGGAAACTGCACTGGCAAAAAGATGGCCCACTTAGGAAAAGTGGGTAGCAATTTGGCAACTTGGTAAAGTTGTTGATTTCACACAGCAAATTACTCTGTGTCATGAAGATTTATTTTCTCTACTACATATGATGGTTATTATCACCACTACTGCTATAGAATTAGTCAAATGTGGCCCTACTGTTACGGTTTCTTATATACTTCTGGTGGAATGCTGGTAAATGTTTAGCAACTGACTCTCCAGAAAAGAAAATGTGTGTGTATATGTATGTACATAAGTTTATGATAAATTTTATCAATATAAAGATGCATAGCATACAATTTACAAATAATAATGAATAAGGTGAAAGTGGAACAGTGAAGACATATATCAGAACGTTACTCACTTGTCAATGACATAAGTAAACCACTTCTTTGGTGAACTGGATAACAGTTTTTGAATATTGAAAGAATATTTCCTCAATTGTTATGCTAGTCACAATGTAACAGACAAGACACTTAAATTTAATTTGCTTTGTTAACATTTCTCCATCACTCTCTTAAACCTGTACAGTCAACAAGACAATAATTCAACCCCTGATTAGTAGCATTTGCTGATTTCCGTGGTATAAATACCACCCCCCCACCATGGTCAATTTCAGGCTTCCAATGAGACATCAAAGAAAGAGGAGTGGGGAAGAGATGTGCAGTTAACACACCATTGAACAGTATTTCCAGAAAATGACATAATAGATGTAAATAGCTTCAAGCATAGATAATAGGAAATGCAATAAATTAATTATGAAATGATGTTTTGTATATGTTTTACCTTTTATTTTAATATAAATGTAAGTGTGCATATTTTAATTTTTAATTTTGCCTTGTTTAACAACCAGCTTGCAAAATTATTGAAATTTTAATAATTGGTTCTCAGGAGCTGGCTAAAAATTGGCCTCTGCACACAGGTTATTCCCAATAAACAAAAATTTATTTTCCAAAACTTTTATTCTGTTTTGGTTGTTTGGACCTCCAAAACTTTCTTACTATGAAAATAATATTTTTGATCATGGCTAGGTGGTAATAGGCCCCAAATTAAACTCTGCATTTATAATGATAATAATAATAATAATAATAATAATAATAATAAACTAGGGGACAATGCCATTTTAGTATATGAAACATTTCAATTGAACTCCATTTAATTGGAAAAGAATATTACCAAAGGCAGAATATTGTGATGATTTTGAAGGTGAATTTTTGAGCTTGTTCCAAAACTTTTGAAGTTGCTGTTACTGCTGCTTAATTAAATCTAATTACACTGGAGAATTGGATAAAGGATAGCAAAAGAGGAGGCTGTGTGTTAGAATGTACAAGTCACTTTTCTCAACTTGGAAAAGTAAATTTAATATTTTTTCATTTGTCACTATCCCCTGTAAGTCTATTTCATATCTATGGGGCATTCCTTTACTTCTATGCTTCCTTAAAGCAAAAATGCTCTAGTTTAATCTGTTATATGCACACTGACAGGCATTTTTCCATATCCATGTTTTATTGGCCATTAAAATAAACAGGACCATGTTCTACAGTATGAAGAATTTTAGGATCCTTTGCTAAATAGATTTTTAATTCTAATACTCAGGCAAATCAGAAAACAAATAATGTGAAATAGCCTTTAATGCTTATCTAAGTAGAGTCCTTAATCATAAAGCTTTAGCTCAACATAAGCTTTTAGTTTGCATTGAGAGAAGGAAGGGAAGTTTTAGCTTTTGCAGCATATATATTTGTAGTGCTCCTCTCAGATTTTATGGGCAATTCTCTCTTCATGCTTCCTTAATCCTGAAACTCTTTCAAAGGCAACATACTGTGCCAAATGTACAGTGATTATGTAATGTGGACAAAAATCCAGTGGAAAATGTGTAGAGCAGATCAAAATCATTCCACTTAAGACCTCTTACAGTCATTTGATCTAATGATGTTCACTAAGGTTTGATGTACTAAAAGGCAGCTACTGTGCAAACATAAGGCTTGCATCAATATGTGACTTCTCAGTGAAACCGGGATCATTGTGGTCTTTTGAAGTCTATTTTACATGCAAAATAATATCTATACAAAAATAAATCTTATGACAAACTTTCTGAATCACTGAATTTTATGCCACTTCCTATGAAAAAATGTTTTTCTCAAGCCAAATGAGATACTCATAGCAGTATCTTATACACACAGGAAGTGAAATAGAGAACTCCATCAATTATTCAAATCTGAAAAATGGCTCATCTGAATTTGGGGAGAATTTTCAACCAGTTTGGTACTTCCATTTGTACTTGCAGCCACAGATCAAATTGATATATGTCTTTTCATATTTAAGTTAGAAAATATTTCCTCATTTCCTTTTATATCCTACCCTTCTTACTTTTTTCAAGCTTCACCAATAGTCTGTATTCAAGGATTATTTAGCATTCAAAATTAAAAATGTGACTTCTGGTTTCTGCTCCAACATGTAAAGAGTTTGGAAGTTATCACAGGCACATTCTGAGAGCCACAGTCAAGATCCGTTTACTGCTAAAGCCATAAATTAGTAGGAACACTTAAATGTTAAATTCTCAAATTGCAGGCAGCTCAGTGTGCTAGTGTGAAAACAAAAAACTCCTAGGGGCCACATCTAAGGGGTGCCCCACACTTCTGTGGGGTTTACGTCTAGGAACCCCACCAGGTTCACACAGGAAAGATTCAAGAAAGATCCCTTTATCGTAACAGGAGGGGAAGAATAATCACTGTGAAATACACCCAGAGCCTTCTCCATAACAAAGGCCTACAATCTAGGATGAAGGATTTTGCCAGAGCCTTATCACAGATGAACTAAGAGAATTCCTCCCACTCTAGCCTTCTCCAGGCTTCCTGTCTGACATTGGGCCATAAGAATCAGGAGTCAGGGCTTCAAGGAAATAGGTTAGGAATATTATAGCCATAGAAGGGACAAGGGGGCGGAGGGAAAAATGCTATACCACTGGAGAAAAACTTGTAAAGGTTATAGCCCCAAGACACAGGTCCACTAAAAGACTGAGATTTAATAAGATTATAGAATGCTTCTCTTCATTTATACCTAACCATACAAATGGGGCACTGGTACAATAGCAGCAGATTGTAACTGTAACAGCTACAAGATACTGACTTTCTCTGAGGAGAAGTACTTGGGGAATCCCAAGTCAATAGGGCAGACAAAAACAAGGATGCTAGAGGAATGCAAAGCCTCTGGCCTTTACAGATACAGGAAACATGAAACATACCCCAACTCTTAGCCTGACTAACATAAATCCTCACAGTAAAGGCCAATTGACTTCAGTTGCTATTACCCAATGTATCATGCTTGGCTTTCAACAAAAAGTTGCAAAGCATGCTAAATGACAAGAAAACTCACAGTCTTAATAGAAAAAGGTAAGCATCAGAACTAGACTTAGATATGACACACAAGTTGGAACTACTGTACAAGGAATTTTAAATAACTATGATTAATAAGTTAAGGCTCTAATGGAAAAAAAAACATACAAGAACAGATAGATGATCTAATCAGAAATATGGAAATTCTTAAAAAATACCAAAAGGAAACACAAGTAGTAAGAAAGGAAGAAAGGGAGAAAGGGAGAAAGACAGAAGGAAGCTAGGAAGGAAGGAAGGAAGGAAGAAAGGAAGGAAGGAAGGAAAAAAAGAAGGAAAGAAGGAAGGAAGGAAAGAAAGAAAGCCTTTGTTGGGCTCATCAGTAGACTGTATATGGCAAAGGAAATAATCAGTGAAAACTTACCAAATTGAAATGCAAAAATAATAGGGGAAAAAGAGCAGAACAGAGCATTCAAGAACTGTGGACAATTTCAAAAGGCATAATGTACATATAATTGGAATACCAGAAAGAGAAGAAAGAAAAAATGAAGCTGAAGAAACATTTGAAGTACTACTGGCCAAGAATATTCCAAAATTAATGGCAGACACCAAAATGATGATCCAGGAAGCTCAGAAAACATCAAGCAGCACAAGTACCAAAAAATCTACACCTGGGCATGTTATATTCAGACTAAAGAAAATCAAAGACACAGATAATCTTGAAAGAGAAAAATATGACTTAACCAATAGAAGAACCAGGATTAGAAATACAGTGAACTTCTTATCAGAAACCATGAAAGCAAAAAGAGAGTGAAATGAAATATTTAAAGTGTTGAAAGAAAAAAATCACCAAACTACAATTTTATATCCAAAAAAATTATACTTCAATAAGGAAGGAGAAATAGTTTCTTGCACAAAGAAAAACTGAGGAAATTCATTGACAATGGACCTGCCCTGCAACAGATGTTTTTTAAAAGTTCTTCAGAGGAGAGCAAAATGAAAAGAGCATCAGAGAAGGAATAAATACTAAATACAGGTAAAATAAAATCTTTTGTTTTTCTTAATCTTAATCAATATAAAATACAACTGTTTATTTAGAACAATAACAGCAATAATGTATTATATGATTATAGCATATGGATACATTCAATGAAGGACATAAATGTCATAAGAGATGGGAGGGAGAAATTGGGAATAATCTGCAATAAAGCATCTGCACTACATGTGAAACAGGATAGTATTATCTGAAGGTGTACTTAGATTACACAAACATCTATACTGAAAACTAGGGCAGCCACTAAAATAATTTAAGAATAGGTACAATTGATATGCTGAGAGAAGAGAGAAAATAAAGTCATATAAAATGCTCAGTAAAAATGAGTGAAGGCAGAAAAGAAAAGGGGGAGAAGAAAAATGGAATAAATGCAAAAAGGAGAAGACAAAACAAATATTGCAGATATTAATCCAGTTGTATCAATAATCACTTTAGTGTGACCAGTCTAAATACACCAATTAAAAGACAGAGACTTCAGAGTGGACAGAAAAACAACTATATGTTGTCTGTAAGAATTCCACTTTAAATATAAAGACTCAGATATGTTAAAGGTAAAAGGATGGAGAAAAATATGCCATGCTATAGTGGATTGGAGCTATGTACCCCCAAAAGACATGTTTTTAAATTTAGTTCATTTCTGTGGGCATGAGCCCCTATAAACAGGACCTTTTGATGAGGTAACTTCAGTTAAAATGACGCCCAACTGAGAAAGAATGGGTCTTAATCCTATTATTGGAGTCCTTTATAAGCAGAATGAAATTCAGATACATACAGGGAGCACCCAGAAGATGAAAGCCAATGGAACCCAGAAAAGAGAGAAGCAGCCAGGAGAGGTCATGAGGTACATTGCCATGTGACAGAAGAGTCAAGGACCAAGGGTTGCCAGCAACTAGCCCCAGAATGCCACAGTCTTCTCAGAGAAAGCATTAACTTGATGGTGCGTTGATCTTTTACTTCTCCTAGTCTCAAAACCATGAGCCAATAAATCCCCATTGTTTAAGCCAACCAATTGCATGTTATTTGCTTTAGCAATGAGGAAAGTAAAACACATGCTAATACTGAATCAAAGAAAGCTGGACTCACTGTACTTATTTTAAACTGATCAAACTTCAAAACAGGAAATTTATCAGGAATAGAGAGGGGCATTGCATAATGATAGAGGGGTCAATTCTCCAATGAAACATAACAATCCTAAGTGTGTATGCATCTAACAAAACAGCATCAAAATACATGAAGCAAAAACTGATAGAACTACAAGGGAAATACGTGAAACAATTGTTATAGTTGGAGACTCCAAAACCCCTTTGTAGTACTCAATAGATCAAGCAGGCAGAGAATTAGTAAAGATATAGTTGACCTAAGCAGCACTATCAGCCAACATAATCTAATACACATTTATAAAATATTCCAACCAACAATAGCAGAAAACATTCTTCTCAAGCCCTCATGAAACATTTACCAAGATAAACCTTTCTTGGGCCATAAAACAAACCTGAACAAATTTAAAAGAAAAGAAATCATACAGAGTATGTTCTCAGACCATGATGGAATTAAACTAGAAATCAATATCAGAAAGTTAGCTGGAAAATTCCCAAATATTTAGAGATTCAAAAAGCACACTTTTAAATAACACAATGGGTCAAAGAAGAAGTCTTCAGAGAAATTTAGAAAAATTTTTAAATAAATGAAATGAAAATACACTTATCAAAATGTGTGTGATACAGCAAAATCAGTGCTTAAAAGAGAAATCTATAGCATTAAATATATATACTAGAAAAGAATAAATATTTAAAATCAACAATCTAATTTTCCACCTTAGGAAAGAGAGAAAGAAGAGCAATTTAAGCACAAAACAGTAAAATCAAAAAGGGATACAAAATAGAAAAAATAAACTTGTTCTCTGTAAATGTCAATAAAATTGATAAATTTATAGGTAGGTTAACCAAGAAAAAATAGAGAGAAGACAGAGATTACCAAAATCAGAAATGAAAGAGGTCTCATCTCTACTAATTCCATATACCTTAAATAGATAATTAAAGGAAAGCTATATACAATTCTATACCCAAAATTTGATAACTTAGATGAAATGAACCAATAAAGACAAAATCTACCAAAACTCACACAAGTAGAAATAGATAATCTGGATAGGTTTATATCTATTAAATAAATCAATAATGAATAACCTTCCAAAAAAATTAACCAAGAGACCCAGATGTTATCACTGGTGAATTCTATCAAACACTTAAGCAAGAAATGATACCAGTTCCCCTTAACCTCTTCCAGAAAATAGAATAAGAACACTTCCTAAATCATTCTATGAGGACACCACTTCCCCAATACAAAATGATACAAAGACATTGCAAAAAAGGAAAACTAATGAAGAAGCAAAAATCCTGAATATGCTATTGGCAAATTGAATCCAATAATGTATAAAAAGAATTATAACCATGACCAAGTGAAAATTTATTCCAGGCATGCAAGGTTATTTCAACTTTGAAAGTCAATCAATGTAATACAACATAACAACAGGCTAAAGAAGAAAAAAATCATATGTTTATATCAATTGATACTGTAAAAAGTATTTGATAAAATCCAATGCCTATTCACGACAAAACTCTCAGCAAAATAGAGGGAGCTTACTCAACTTGATAAATAATAATTTAAAAATAAAAATAAAAAAACTATAGCTAACAATATGAATTATGGTGAGAAACTGGATGTTCTTCCCCTAAGATCAGAACAAAACAAGGAAGTCTCTCTCACCATCCTTGTACAGCATTGTAGTGGAAGGTCTAACTACTACAATCAGACAAGAAGAAAATAAAATATTAAAGATTGTGAATAAAGAGATAAAACTGTATTTGTAGATGACATTGTCCCTGTAAAAATCCCAAAGAATTGACAAAAACAAATCCCAGAGCTAAAAATTGAATATAGTAAGATCACAGGATACAAGGTCAATATATAATAGTCAATTGCTTTCCTATATGCCAGCAATGAACAACAGGAATCTGAAGTTTTTTCCTAAATGTCATTTACAATTTTTAAAAAATGAAATAGTCATGTATAAATCTAACAAAATGTGTACAGTATCTGTATGTGGGAAACTACAACGCTCTAATGAAAGAAATCAAAGAAGATCTTAACAAATGGAGAGATATTCCATGTTCATGGATTGGAAGACTCTATAATGTTAAGATGGCAATTCTTCCAAAATTTATCTATAGATTCAATGCAATCTCAATAAAAATCCCAGCATATTATTTTGTGGATGCAAACTTACTCTAAATTTTATATAGAAAAGCAAAAGACCTAGAATAGTCCGTGTGATACTGAATGAGAAGAACAAAGTTAGAGCACTCACACTACTCAATCTGAAGTCTTACTATAAATATAAAGCTACATTAATCAAGACAGTATGGTATTGGCAAAGGCAAAGATATACTTATGGATGTAACAGAATAGAGAGCCCACAGGTAGATCTGCACAAACATAGCCAATTGCTGACAAAAGTACAAAGGCAGTTCAATGGAGAAAGGAAAAGCTTTTCAACCAAAGGTGCTGGAACAACAACTAGACATCCATATGAAAAAAATGAATGCAGGTGCTAGAAATGGATCATAAACATAAATGTAAAATGCAAACCAAAAAAATTACTAGGAGAAAATTGAGGTGGTCTTGAACTTGGTGGTGAGTGTTTAGATACAACACCAAAAGCATAATCCATGAAAGAAATCTAAGAAATGATAATTGAACTTCATTAAAATTTAAAATATCTCTTCTGTGAAAGACATTGTTAATAGAATCAAAAGACAGGCCATAAACTGGGGGAAAATATTTTCACAACATTTAATTGATAAAGGATTTGTGTACAAAATATACCAAGAACTCTTTTACAACTAACAATAAGGAAACACAGCTCGGTTGACAAATGGGCAAAATGTCTGAACAGTCATCTCACAAAAGAAAATAGACAAATGGCTAGTAAGCATATGAAATGAGCTCAACATCATTTGTCATTAGGGAATTGTGAATTAAAATAACAATGAGATATCACTATTTACCAATTAGAATGGCTAAAATCCAAAGACCTACCAATACCAACCGCTAACAAGAATGTGAAGCAAGAAGAATGCTCATTCATTGTTGAAATGAATGCAAAATGGTGCAGCTAATTTGGAAGACAGCTTGGCAGTTTCTTACAAAGTTAAAGATAGTCTTACCATGAAATCCAGCAACCAGGTTCCTTAGGTATTTACCCAACTGACTTGGAAACATGGCTACACAAAACCTGTGTGTGAATGCTTATAGCAGAGCTGAATGTAATTGACCAAAACTGCATGCAACCAAAATGTCCTTCAATAGCTGAGCAGATAAACAAACTGTGACATATCCACACGATGGAATACTATTCAGCAATAAAAAGAAATGAGTCATCAAGCCACAAATAGATACTGCTAAGTGAAAGAAGCCAGTCTGAAAAGGTACATCCGGTAGGATTACCGGTATGATTATATGACATTCTGTAAAAGGAAAATCTATAGTGATGGTAAAATAAAGAGAAAAAGGTAAGTGTTTGCTGGGAGAAGGGGTAAAAGGGGTTGGGTTGATTTGATGAAGCACAAGAGAATTTTAGGAATGTGAAATTCTTCTGTATGTTAATGTAATGTTGAACACATGATATTATGCATTTGCCAAAACCCATAATACTTGAGAGTATAAACAGTGAACCTTAATGTATGCAAATTATCCTTAAAATCATTTCGGACATGGAGGGATCCCAGAAGGGAATACAGAATGTGACAAAACAATCTAACTGCATTACAAATGAATGGGGTAGAAGGAGGAGAAAGAAACTGACCTAAGTAACTTTGAAAATGAATGGAGTCTATAAGATTAAGGCAAAAGAACTGATACATAAGCACTTCACTCTAATTGTTTAAGTTGCTTTCCACAGAGTACAGATGAACAGTTCTGATAGTGTCATACATCTATTTTGGAACTGAAGATTTAAGGAAATGGGAGGTTGTAGGTAAGCAATGACTAGAATGATCCACTTGGTAATAAATAAGACTTGAAGACATCAGTATGAACTCATGTTTGGCTATGGAAAAACAGAGCATGGCATTGCAGGCAGAGGAAACATCTAGGCTAAAGGAGGAAAATAGTTTAGAGAAACAGAAGATAAGACCCTGTGCCTACACATGCCATGTTTGAAAGGAAGAGCTGAAAGAAATGAAATAGAAGTAGAAAGTAGAGTTTAGATCAATTAAAGCTTTAAAATCCCAGATAAATTTTTTATTGATAGTTTGATGAGAAGTCAATAGAGAGCTTTAAGGAGAGGAGTAACATAATCTGATCTATTTTTTAAAACTGTAGCTGTCAGATGACATGATCTTATATATAGAAAACCTTAAAGAAACCACAGACAAAAATTTGAAATAATAAACAAGTTAAGCAAAGTTGCAGGATATAAAGTCAATATACAAAAATCAATTTTATGTCATTAAACTAGCAATAAACAATCATAAGGGCATCAAAAAGAATAAAATGCTTTGGAATAAATTTGACCCAAAAAATGTAAGATTTTTACATTGAAAACTACAAGATATTATTGAAAGAAATTAAAGAAGGCCAAAATAAATGGAAGGGCATCCTTTGTTCATGAATTAGAAGACTTAGTATTGTTAAGGTGGTAATACTTCCCCAACTGATCTACAGATGTGACGCAATTCCTGTTGAAATTCCACCTGCTTTTTTTATGGAAATAGGCAAGCTAATCCTAAAATTCACATGGAGTTGCAAGGGATCCAGCATAGCCAAAATAATATTGAAGAAAAGGACAATTTTTGAGACTCACATTTTCTAATTTCAAAATCCAAACAGTGTGGTACTTAGTGTAAGGATAGACATAAAGATCAGTGGCATATAATGTAAAGCCCAAAAATAAACCCATTAATCTGTGGTCAATTGACTTTCAACAAAGGTGCCAAGACCATTCAATGGGGAAAGAATAGTCCTTTCAACAAATCATGCAGGAACTAAAGGATATGTCCAGGCAAAAGTATAAAGTTGGACCACTACCTTACAACATATACAAACATTAACTCAAAAATGGTTCACAGACCTAAATGTAAGAACTAAAACTGTAAAACTGTTAGAAAAAAACCTAGGTATAAATATTTGGACCATGGATTAGACAATAGTTTCTTAGATATGACACCAAAAGCACAGGCAACCAAAGGAAAAGAAAATTAGATAAATGGAACTTCATCAAAATTGAACTTTTGCACATCAAAATACACCATCAAGAGAGTGAAAATACAATCCACAAGTTGGGAGCAAGGATTTGTAAATCATATATCTGGTAATGGTCTAGTGTCCAGAATATATACAAAAAAAATCTTATGATTGAACAATAAAAGACAAATAACCAACTTAAAAATGGGCAAATGATGTGAATAGACATTGCTCCAAAGAAGATGTACAAGTGGCCAATAAGTATATGAAAAGATATTCAACATCATTAGCCATTAAAGAAAAGCAAATCAAAACCACAGTGAGATACCGCTTTACACACTCTAGGATGGGTGTATATATCAAAAAAATAAAACTTGAAAAATAACAAGTGATAGTTAGGATCTGGAGAATTGGAAACTTCATACATCGCCAGTGGAATGTAAAATGCATCAGTAACCAAGACAGACAGTCTGGCAGTTCATATATGTTCATACAACAACTTGTAAATGAATGTTCATAGCAGCATCATTTATAAAAGTAAACAACTGGAAACACTCTAAATGTTCATTGATTGAGGGAAAAACAAAATGTGGTATATCCCATATAACAATGTCACTCAGTTGTAAAAAGGAATGAATAATGAATACATGCTACAATGGGTGAATCTTGAAAGAAATCAGATACAAAAAGCTACATATTGTATTATTCTATCTATATGAAATGTCCAGAGTAGAGAAAGAAAATAGATTAGTGATTGCCAGGGAGAGAGGAGTTACTGAGGAGAGTTGTGGAGTTACTGCTAATGGGTATGAGGTTTCTTTTGGGGGTAATGAAAATATCCTGGAATTAGATGGTGGTGATGGTTTCATAACCCTGTGAATTGTGCTGGTTTGGAGCTGTTATGTATCCCCAGAAAAGTTATGTTCTTTTAATCCATTCCTGTGGGTGCAGACCTGTTTGAGTGGGACCTTTTGGTTAGCTTATTTCAATTAAGTTGTAACACATTCCATTCAAGGTGGGTTTTAATCCTGTTTACTGGAGTCCTTTATGAGAGGATAAAGGACAAAAAAAGCCAAGAGAGCTCAGAGAGAAAAGCCCTAGGAGAAGCAACAACCCACAGAAGCTGAAAGAGCCAGAATCTGAAAGCAATGACGCTCAGGAGAGACAGACCAGACAGAGGAACCCAAGATGCCAGTGGCCTCTCTTCAGAGAAGGTATCATCCTGTTGATGCCTTAATTGGGACATTCTCAGGGCCTTTGAACTGTAAATTTGTAAACTAATGAATTTCTGGCATATAAAATTCTGGCAGCTTCAGCAAACCAAAACTTGATTATACTGAAAACCACTTACTCGTGTACTTTAAAATGGTGAATTTTTATATGTCAGTTCTTTCTCTCTCTCCCTTATGCATCAGGGATTGGGCAGAAAGTAGATGGCACAGTCAGATGGCATAACTGAAGAGAATTTTAAAAAGGGCCTATTTACAAAGATAATGGTACAGTTAAGGGAAAAAATAGGTGTGTTTTGAAACGTCCTGGGGCTAGCTATAGTGGAGAAACTTGACAATTTCTAGGCCTGAAGAGGCAAGGAAAGTGAGGCATTCCCATAGAAAGAACTGTAGCTATAACTGAAGGAGGTTGCACAAGAAAAGCTGGGTTCTTCAGTAGAAGCACACTTTACTGCCCAATAGTAACTTGCAAGAGAGGAAGTCAGGGTAATAAAATACCCCAGCCTCACTCTGTTTCTACCATCTGATCACCTACCAGGGCCTCACCAACTGATCAGACCCAGCAGAAGTCAGAGAGTAAGGAAGCCCATCTAATGCAATTAAGATGTTAGTGCCCTGGGGCACAGAGCTGGAGGGTAAAGGAGAATAATTACATCCAGCAGTGGCAAAGAGAAGATACAGCAAAATCACATTGGTTACTCTTGGAGAATGAATTCTAGGAGCAAGGGGAGCAAGAGTAGAGGAGAGAGAACAGGTAGGAGATGATTACAGAATTCCTGCTAATGATGATGGTGATTTCGACAGGGTGATGGTAATGGAGATGAAAGACTAAGAAAAGCTTCAGGATTCTTTCTTGATCTGTAAAACGGTACCTAGGACCAAAGAGCTGGGGTGAATCACAGTCTGTTAATATCAAGTTGACCTAATTTTCCAACCTTTAGCACAGTATCTAAGTCTAGTCAATCTCATTTGAAGTCTTAATTCAGTGTTCCCCAAAGAAAAGATAACTCAGGGGAAGAAGAGGCTCATAGAACTGCTGTAGTAACTGGCCACCCAACACTGGTTCCCTTTTCCCCTGGGACTACAGTCTTAAGGCTGAGCCTGTGCTGGCTGAGAAGAACAAGTGATTACTCGAAGGGCTTTTTATCAAAGATTTTGGAACAGAATGGAATGTCCCAATAAGTTAACCCAACCTCAATTTATAAATAAGAAAACTGAGGCCCAAGGAATTGCCTTGCCTTGCCCATTGAAGGTTTTTCAGTACACATGTGGCACATCTGGCTCTAAAATCCAAGTGAGCCTATTGCTAGGCCAACACACTTTCAGTGACAGTCTTCACTGCGAAACTTCCAAGTAAAATGCCTTGTCTTTCAGCAAGTTCTTCTTATAAATGTTCTCGCAACCATGACAGTCTTCTATTGGTCCTCAGCCCTGCTAAGATGGAAAAGGAAAAGAAAGTCCACAGTGTTTAAAGTTGGATTAACAGTAAAATGATTTTCAAAATAATATTAGTGGCATATCTTGTTGGTTAAGAATGATATTCTTTTGGGCATAATTTTTGGAAGAAGTTCATCTTTTTTGAAAATAATTATGATGTGGCATGTCAGATTGTTTTATGCATGTAATTTTACCTTCTGATATCACAGTTATAGCTCAATAGAGTAAGTACAGACTGCTAGAGGAAAAACGTAGCTTTTGATTTAACTTTGCTTTCACACATAGAGTACACATTGTGGTATCAGTACAACAGAAAAGGTGTTAACAAAATGCTGAAATCCCCAGAGAAATGTGAGGCTGTACTCATGTGCTCAAAATTGTAAGTGCCATCTTAACAATGCACCTTGAAGGACTGCTGCATTTGTGGCTTTGCTTATCTAATCTGTGGCCCGAGTACCTTGAGAGCCCAAGATCATGTTCATTAGCTGCCAGGATGAGAGTTGCCTCTTGCCCCCATCCCATTTTGAAGAATTTAAACCCCATTAGATTGCAAATTTTATGGATTATTCACTTAATTTGAGGGTACCTAAGAATATATATCAATGATTAAGACAGACGGGGCCACTCCAAGGGTGTGCAGGACCACAGGCAATTATATGTTAGAGAGCCCCTGTCAATATTCATAATTTGAATCACCCCAAATCAGCTGTGTCAACAGCATTCAGGCAGTCCCAATTCACAAGATACTGAGAAAGAAATGCCACATTGGCCAGCAGGAACCATCTATTTGCCAGGCCTTGGTCCTGAAACCAGCCTGGGGGCCCCAAGATGACCTATAGGTACAAGTCCTAGAGCTATCCACATCTGTTTGACTGAGCTATGAAGGAGCTGGTTTAGGGTTGAGGAGTGTCCGAAAGGGGTAAAACAGAAACAGGGTCCATGCACATGTCAGTCTGGGCTTGAGGCACCTCTCCCCTCGTATGGCACTGCCAGATTGAGCAGGTGCCGGACACGGCAGGGAGGCTTAGTAAATTTCAAGGAAGTCACTCTAAAGGCAAAGTCTTCCATGGTTCCAGTCAGAGCGGGGGACTTGCTATCAAGGTCTAAAAGGAAGTTTTGAAGGTAAATGTAAGCTCCAGTGTCATAGATCTTAGCATCTAACAGGAAAAGCAGACATTGCCCAGACAAACAGGAGTGAAATTATTATTATTAAAGGTGACGTGCATGTGGCATAGGGATCCCTAGTCCAGTCTTGAAGGGAACAAGTTTTCCCTTACGAAAAGGTGCTCAGACTGAGATGGGAAGGAGCTAGGTGATGAGTAGGGACTATCTGTTCTCTTTGTTTTCCTGTTTTTCTGTGTGCTTTTGTTTGTTTGTTTGTTTTGTTTTAGAGAGAATATATGTGAGGATGCTGAGTAAGGTCACTAGGGGTTCCATAAAGAACTGAGTGTACAGAATCAATGGAAAGTACGGAGTCAGGGAACACCACCACTGTAGAGCATGAGCCAAATTGAAGCAATTCTTCTCAGCTGCTTATCATTTTCTACAGCCTTGTTACTCAGTGTAAACCACAGAGTAACAGCATTAAAAGTAAAATAATTCCCATTGGCACAGCCTGAAAACTTGCTAGAAATGCAGAATCTCAGGTCATCCCCAGATTTACTGAATCAGAATTGGTATTTTAAGAAGCTTCTCTAGTGATCCATATACACATTAAAATTTGAGAAGCACTAGTCTCTGATACAGAATTCCATAAACTGCTATAACATAATTAAGAAGTTGCCACCCGAGTCATCCTTGGTACATATGACCCACCCAAGGTGGTAGCCCACCTCAGTTCTAGGAAGCTCTGACTCCCAAAGGAAGTGTATGAATCCACACTTACACAAAACAGGTTAAAAATGAAAGTTACAATTTCCCAAAAGGAAAGCTCTTCTTTGACTTGCACAGGGCTCATAGTGCCTAGAAACTTGAGATACACCACTATATGCATCCTTACTTGCCTTTTAGATTATACATATACTTAAAAGAAAGTGTTACTCTCTTAAGGTTAATACATCATTTCGACATTATTTTAAAGGCCAACTTTTCCAGGAACCAATATCTTTTTTAAAAAAGCTTTAGTTAAAGCAAAGTAAGTTTATATAGCTCTGCTTTTGAAACAAACAATAAAGGTACTTATATACATAAAAATACTGCAAAAGTTTAAGTTTTACTATTTCCAAGTGAAAAATTATACTCAATGCTGTACCAGAAAATAAGAGGAGTTACAAGTGTTAAAAATAAAAATATTTAAAAATTAATATATGGTGTATTGAAAATCTAGACATTTTTTGCTTTTCTTTGTATGAAACAAAAATACCAGCTCCAAAAATTCATTTAACAAAACCTGTCTGTGTATATGTCCTTCCTTTAAAGGTACCTAAGAAACATTAGAGTCTATTTTTAATGTTTATTTTTCAAATAATCAAATACCATATAAAATCAAGTCAAGATATATCTCTAAAACTCATGCATTACTTCTCTTAATAAAGAAATTAATAACATATTACTTAGTTTAAGACTTTTGTAGATAATTATTTTCCCCAAACCCCCATATCTAGTGTGAAAACACACACACACACACACACACACACACACACACACACACACATACACACAAAGAAAATGAGCCCAGTGGCAGAGAGGAATAGTAGACAGATTGAAGAGCTAGGGGATCATTAGAGCCTAGTGATATCAATGAGCGAGAACAAGAAGTTAAGTGTCATTTAAAGATGTGTTTAAAATGAGAGTCAATAGTCTTGGGTTCTATGTGTATTAATAAGCATAATTATCCTTTTATAATATTTTCTTTTTAAGATAGTTTGATAATTTCTCTGAGATAAATTGATTCTCCCTTGAAAGCGTCCATGAGATAATAAATGAAATGCATTTAGAATTAGGCCTGCCACATATTAAACACTCAATAAATGATAGCTGTTATTAAATCATCTCATTTCATCACTGTATTTTAACTAAGGAATGGTCACTTATAGACAAAATCAACATTATGTTCTGTCTCCATCCAGTCTTTAAATATCTTCATTTTGGCTGACCCTATTTAAGAATGTTCCAGACCTTTTCTGATTTCCTGGTCCCATCAAAATTCAGGCAGTAAATATATATATATATATATATATATATATATATGACCTAATAATATTCTTGTCACTCTACTTCTTGCTGGGTAAATTTCCTGGTGTCTATCTTATCCTCTCAGATTTTTTGTTTCCTATCAAGTGACCAATTAGTTAATTTGTGAGAAATAAATATTACTATAGTTTTTATAGATGATGTTAGTGGCAGCCTATATCCTTCTCACATGATACATGTGCTTTCTTTAAAACAGTTTTTTTCACACACCACACAATCCATCCAAAGTGTACAATCAGTGGCTCTCAATATAATCACAGAAGTGTACAGTCACCACCACAATCAATTTGAGAACATTTTCCTTGCTCCAGAAAGAAAAATCCCATGCCCCTTATATCCACTATTATTGACACTTAGCACTGGTGTGGTAGCTTTGTTACAACTGATGGAAGAATATGACAACATTACTGTTAACTATGTCCATAGTTGCATTAGGTGTACTTTTTCCCATATACCACCCTGCTATTAATACTTTGTAATAGCAATGTACATTTGTTCTAGTTCATGGAAGAACATTCATATACTTGTACTGTTAACCATAGTCATCATCTACAATAGGGTTCACTGGCACAGTGCATTTAGATAGAGATCAAGGTAGTTCCCCTGTCAAAATTTCACAGTTTTGTGCCTCTGAGAAATACCATTTAATTGTGCTTCCCATCTTGCTATGACTGGTCCTCAGGCTACCAGTGTTATACAGAACTTTTGTTACAAAACGCAGATTACACTTGAGTGCATCTTCTTAAATGCCTAATGGGAAACAGAAAACCACTGTAATGCCACACTAACTTATGACGGCTGTGTCTCCACTCACAGAAACCAGTCTAGCTTCCAGCTGGCACAGGACCCACAGCTCAAACTAAGTCCCAGACAGAGAAGCCCCTGAGAGGCAAAAAATCTGACAGAAGAGTTCAAACGGCTCTCCTTAACTCTATTGAACTACAAGAAGTATAGCATGCCTAAGGATTCTCTCGAGGAAATGATTCTGTGTAAATGTTATCATTGAATAATAGTCAAGACAATTGTAAGGAACTGAGTGACTCTAAAGCATAATATTGAAAGGCAATTGCATAATAATGATATCAACTGGGGAGAAGTTGATCTAAGAAAATGGCCTGCTAGACAAGAAATGAGTTCAGAATCATAATAAATTTTCATTGTCATGGGTCTGAAAGACTTCTAACACAACCCACTTATTTAGAGCTAAGCAATACTACACCTCCTCAACCCAACTTCCCCAATCCTCAAAAGACAAAATGATTGGGATACCTAAAGCATAAATAGCAAAGAAGTTCAACCACCAGCTCTAATGAACTAGAAATGGTTACCTGGAACATGGTAGTGTTGAGAAGGATTCTAAGGTCATCTCAGTGGGAAAAGGAGGATCGTGATCCATTAGGGTGAGTTATGGAATAAAAGCAGGGTGGGACTAAAGGAGCCTGCTTCCTAGTGTCCATCTTTGTCCTTGTTGAAACTATATTGTGGTTTTATAGGTATTAATTGATTTGAAATTTTACAAAGCAGAATTGTTATTTCAAAGTTAACAGAGATCTTGTCATTTTAATTATTTTCTGATTGACAGTACACATTTTCTCCTTAACCCATGGCTATCTATCTTCTATTATTCCATTGACATGAACATTTCAGAGGTCACCACTGGACTCTAAACCATCAAATTATGGCCTTTTCTTCAGATTTAACCCATTGGCATTTTTGAAATTTTTAGTATCCTTGACCCCCACTACATGGAACACTCTCCTCCTTTGTCCTTGTAGGATTCTATCACCTGCATTCTCCTCTTTTCTTTTTCAACTCTTCTCTGGTATTTTCTAATAGTTGCCTTCTACCTAGCAATTCAGGCTACAGTCTCTTCCTGCTCCTACCTATCCTACTCACTGCTGTCACATTGATCTTATTAAAACACTTATTTTATCTTGCTGGCTTTTTACCCAAAGGCCTTGTTACTTTTGTGAAATAAGAGGTCAAACACCTTAGCCTGGACCATTAGGTTCTTGTATTAGCTAGCTGCTAAAACAGCCCTTTTAGTAGCTTATCCCAATAGAAATTTATTTCTCACTCATATAAATTTCAATTGAAAGTAGGTTGGGCCTGTGCTACATGCATTCATTCAGGAACACAGCCAGACAGAGCTTCTGCCATTTTCAGACTGGGCATTAACATCAATCAGAAAATGAGGAAGAGAGAAAGTGGAGGAAGGCACAAGAGGTTTTTATGAGCCAGGTCTCCTATCCACATTCCATGGTCCAGAATCAGTCATATATTCAAGATATCTGCAAAGAAGATTGGAAAATGTAGTTAAGCTATGTGCCTGGGAGGTAAAGAAATGGATTTATTGAATAGCTATGCAGTCTTTGTCACAGTTCTACACAATCTGTGACTAACTCTTCTAAACTTACTTTTCATGACTCCTCATAATACATCTTGCCTTATCTATTCATTTTTTCCTGGCTATTTTCAGCCCATTTATATCCCTTTCCATTCAATAAGGCTGCTTTTCACCTCAACTGTCCTCCCTCTTTACTTCACCTCTAAACTCCATCTACCTTTCAGAGCTCTGTTAAAGGTTTGCTTTACCCATGAAGGTTTCCTAACTTTGCAGTGACCTCTGCTTCCTTTAAAGAGATATGACTAATTTTCTATGTTACTTATTGGCAGAAGCTGCTCCAAATATTAGAAGGTATGGTAAAAAGCCAGTGTGTGCACATTCAAATGAGGGCTACCTGGACCAAGAGTTAGCTGCATATTTTATAGCACCAAAGGAAGACTGGTTTATTCCAAAGTAAGAACCAACTGTGTGTTTAGATGGAATCCACATCACAAAGAACGTGTGACTCCACAACTTTTGTAGTATCTGCCCATTCCCCATTCCAGGGTCTAACAATTCCTCATTCTCTGGAAATCCCTTCCAATTGACAGCAGGGTACTCCAATGCTCAATTTGGTACCCCTTCTTTGCCCATAGCTATTAGGTATCAAACAATTTAAATAGATTGCAGGTTAGTTAAAGGGAAAATGTGTGGCATGTGAAAAATTAGAGAAAGCTAGCCTGCAGAAAGAAAGAAGAAGGCTTATGTTCAGTGAGAAGAGACCCAAGAAAGGAAAGCTAATAAAAGCCTGGCATAGTTCTAATTCCTGGTCCATCTTTTCCTAAGGCCTCATTGTATCTCCTCTTCATTTCTGAAGGATACCCCTATATCCACAAAGTCATTTTCAATGTTTTGCTTTTATAAATCACAATGTAGCAGTGGATCTTGCAATCAGAGAGATCCAGATTTGAATCTTAGCTCTGCCACTTACGACCTATGTGGCTTACGCAAGTTATTTATCTCTCTCAATCTATATTGTTGTCTTTAAGAGTGGGAGATCATAATCATCTCTCATAAAGTTATATAAGATTCCCCATGTAAAAAGCCTAAAATAGTGGCTTAGATATAGCATATGCTCAATAAATGGTAATTGTTACATTTTAAATACTGTACACTTCATCTAATAAAAAGTACATCCTTATTACAGAGATGTTAAAATAAAATGTGGAAAAAATATATGATTCAGGGTCGATAAAATATGCTATTATTTTTACTATTGAGCCTTAGGAAAGTTTTACAGACTCTTTAATGGGCCTCTTTCATTGATGACTTCAACTAGAATCCAGTGGTTTCCAGGTCAAATACAATTCGACATTTTTTTGACTGTTCTCGCTTGTTAGAATTGCAGAAGTTATAACTATTATTAACTTCCACGCAAGGTTCTTATCAGAAGAGTTACAAATACTAACTGTAAATTGAGATTTTATCTTTGGAAAAGTAGCACTTCTCAACTTACTCAATGTCTCTCAGGTTGGGATGACAAGCAATAATTATTTGAGAATGAAAACTTTTTTCTGTTTTTCAATTTAGTGTGATAATTAATATGTGAAAGAAAAAAAGGACATCTCCATTTTCATATGTTAGTTAGAAATAGCAATATTGACAAGATCAAGTAACTGTTTTGATCATTAAATAATTACAGATGCTATAGAATTTTGCAATGGAATAAAATATACACAAATGCCAAAATTATGTGTTAGTAAGTCACTGCCTTAAACATATGGAAATTTAATTTAAGACAAATGCTTGAAAAGTATCTAATCATAGAAACAATACTAGTATCTACTGCGTAAACATAGTAAGCAGAAAAAGAACAAAATATACATAATGCCTAACTGTATCTTACATAAATAAAAATAGATATCTTAGACTTTTAAATGATTTTTGTGTTGTCTAAGAAGTTTACAGGAGTGCCAATAGCCAGGTCAGATAGAGAAACAGTGATTTATAATTCTGTAGATAAATTGAAATCACAAGTACCTATACATTCTCTAGGGGTGTAAAAAAGTCATACCCCAGGCAATTCACCTCTCCCTTTCTAGTTAGAAGGACAAAACAGTGCTATGAACATGTTGAAGAATTCTGAAGAAAGAAAAAAATGTAGAATACATATTCAATGTCAAGGTGTTAGATTAGGTACTGGGAAAAGACAAGGGCAAACCTCAGAGGCCTTGAATAATACTGTATTATTGGTTCAACAAACATTTTTTGAACACCTATTCTGGGCAATACATTGTTTGAGATGCTATAGATTCTAAGATAAATTAAACAATCCCAAAAAGGAATGAGAACTCCTATCTTATTCCATTATGGATAATAAGGAGCTCCTCACAAGAGAAAGAAAGCAACTCGTAATATGTGAAGAAGGTTCCCACCTATCATAATTTAAAACCTAGTTATAGCATGCATATATTGTGCAGGACACAACTCCATGGTCTTCTGGCAGCAATGTTACAGGTGGAGAGGCAGGAAATCAGTCAAGCTTACAAGATGAAAAGCACAGTTTATCACAATAGTACCATCTGTTTTCCCTCTCTTCACTTTGTTAAGTGCAACTTTTCCAAAGAGCATATCGTGTGTGTATTTTACTCTCTCAGGACCTACCTAAGGCTCTGATCTGTGCATGAGGTAATATAGACTAGTTCTTATCTGAAAATGCTTGTGATGGGGAGAATAGACAATCATTTGAACAGAACAAAACATTCAACTGTGGGTCAAGGGAAAGAGACAAAAGCTGGAGTCTTGCTTATAGAAAAATAAAAGTAGTTTGGAATTTAAAAACAATCTAGTACCTAGCAAATAACAGGTGCTCAATATCTTTTAATAAATGAATTAAAATGTTGAGACAATGTCTTCTTAGAGAACAGTGGTTGGCAGACCATGAACCAAAGTTCAAATCTGACCCTCTGCCCACCAATAAGTTCTTATAAATCAAGTTCTATTGGAACACAGACACATTCTTTTGTCCCTGTATTATCTATGGCTGTCTTTTGAGCTACAATGGTAGATTTGAGTCATTGCAACAGACCATATGTCCCACAAAGCTTAACACGGTTACTACGTAGCCTTTTATGGAAAAAGTTTGTCAACCTCTGACAAAGAATAAGAAACTGTCTCACCACAGGCGTCTACTTACTGCTTTGCCAAACATGTTAGAGAGTCCACTCCCACCTCAACTGATTTTTCTTCATTCTTCCAAGCTTAGGGTTTGTTTTCATTTGCTAAAGCTGATGAAATGCATTATGCCAGAAATGAGTTGGCTTTTAACAATGAGGATTTATTAGCTTACAAGTTTACAGTTTTTTAGGCCATGAAAATGTCCAAATCTAGGCAGCAGCAGGATGATACTTTCTTCCTGAAGAAAGGCTGTTGGTGATCCTCAAGGCACATGGTGGTATCTGCTGCTCCTTCTCTTCTGGGTTTCATTGCTTTCAGCTTCTGTCTGCTTGTCTGTGGCTCTCTTTCCAAGCTTCTCTGGCTTTTCTCTCCATGCTTCTCTGGGGCTTTTTCCTGTGCATTTTCTCTGTCTTTTAAACTCTTATAAGGGACTGCAGTAAGAGGATTAAGACCCACCCTGAAGGGGGTGGGTCACATCTCAACTTAAGATCCTACTCACCAAAAGATCCTACTTACAATGGGGAACACCCACAGGAATAGATTAGCTTTAAGAACATTCCTTTCTGGGGAACATACAGCCACAAACCATTGACAGGTTTGCTTTCAAGTTCTCTGTTTTCCTCTTGCAGGCCCAAGTTTTCAGAAATTCATATAGTCCATAAGGCACAATGGTTGTTTGCAGAAAGTCCATTCTCTTGGATGAGCTGATGGAATTGCTGCCTTTTCCTGAAGGAGAAGTCTGTACTGGAGAAATTTCTTGGAAGAATCATGTGGAAGAAAAAGATAAAATGGTCTACCATATGCACAGTAAACTAGGAATGGCAGATTACTCACCATGCCCAGGTTTTTATTAAAGATTAGAGAAAGAGAAGAAAAAGGAACAAGTGTACATTTATACTAAAGATTTATAACAAATGTAAGATACCTGTTAATCATTAAAATGGATCTGATTCTACACTTGAGAGCTAATGAAAATCTTCAGCAAATTTATAAGTAAATCTATTTGATATTCAATTCCCCTTTTAAATTATAGTCTCACAGACATCAAACTAGTAGAAAGAAATTTTAAATGTGTTTGCTAAAGAAAGAATATTTTTAAGGGGATTAGGAAACTTATGCCTAAGTAGAAAGAATGCTTACTTATTGGGGCCACACATTTACACTAGCAATTATTCTTCAACTATGAATTATAAAACTCTTTAATACTTATTTTGCCAACACAAAAGAATTAATTAAACAAAGAAGGGGATATGATGCTTCACAAACATTTACTGAATATAAAATGCATTAATGAAAGAGTAATAGTTGGTAAAAATAGAAGACCCAATTCCTACTTTTAGGAAGCTTCAGATCTACAGAAGAAACCAGGACAACCCAATTGAGTTTCATAATAAAAGACCAAAGTCTATGTTTCTCCTTAGAATACACATAATATTCTGCTAGAACACACTCAGCCTTAAGCAAAGTGCTCCATCAGGCACATCATAATGATAATTGACACTTATTGCCAGGCATTGTGCTAAGTGCTTTACATGCATTAACTCATTGAAGCCTCCCTGCAGCCTTATAAGGTAGTTACAATTACCATATTCAGCACATCTAAGACAATATCGATTGTTAGACAAGCCATCATATTATACACCACCAAGAAAAAAAAAAGTGTTGCCGATTAAATTATAATATTCCATTGATTTTTAAGACAGCCTGAGTTTAGAGAAGTTAATTGTGAAAATGTGTGTTTCTTAGACTCAATTAATTATAGGTATTAACCCCATTTGAAAGGCGAGAAAACCAAAGCACAAACAGGTAAAGTGTCTTGCCTGAGGTCACTTAGCTGGAAAATGGCAAATCAGTGAGTCTGACTTCAGAGCCATGATCTTAAACGCTGTTCTACTGCATATGATAGAAAACTGAGTGTAACATATTGAATTTCCCAAGAAACACAAAAGTATTGGTTGCGGAAGCAAACAGCAGGAAGCAAAGTCATGGGATACACAGTAGCTGCCACAAAGAAGCCTTTTTCTTCCTGTGTCCTGTGAATTCTTTCTGCACAAGCTCCTGTTATTTCAGTGGTGTTTATACCTCCCTTTTATTGCATTGCAATCATGACTTGAGAGAGATCACGTAAGAGCAAGAGGGCAAGACCAGTCCATAAATATGTCCTAATTTAGAACACACTGGAAAAATATTACTAAGTACCATACTTGGAGGACCTCTACAAAGCAAAAGTACACATGGATGTATATGATACTAATATTCATAATACTCTAAGTGCTGCAGTATGTATCAATATATTGATATTCCGGAATAAGGTACAGCTTTATAGATTACATATTTTGATGCACACAATATTGTATTTACAAAGGCCTTTGGTAACAGACCATTTAGGTGGGAAGGAACAATATACGTGCCAGTGACTTGAATTATTATCTCGAGGAAGAAAAAGAGCAGAGAAGCTATGAACCATCTAAGGTCCAAGACTGCATGCTGTCTAACACTTAGCACAGTAACTTCCACAATAGTCAATAAGTTTTTGGAAGCCAATTCATGACTTTTTACATGTTTTTCATGAAAGCAAACCCTTTGTGGATTTGGTAACCCCTTATAGATCACATATATCAAATTTTGGCTGAGTATGACTTCTAGATATGAAATGCAAGACCTCAGGATTTCCAGTGTAACTGTGAAATCAAAATAAATGTTCAATTGTTCAGTGAGCCTGAAAAAGAGAGAACATTTACATATCCTAGACAGCCTTAATGATCAAAGCACAGGTACAGCCATAATTTGTAAACTTATTCTTGTGACACTGCAGCAAGAGATAGGACTTTGTATTTTATGGATATTGGCTGTTACCCTTGCTTGGTCATTAGTAACTATGCTCTTGCAATATGGTTTAGAGTTATTTTATGAGACCCACTTTGGATGAGACTACAGCCACCATAGATAATGTGTTTTGGCTTACCCAGTCCCACAGAATTTGAATCCAAAATACAAACTCGTTGCCTTGCATCATGTGCAACCTGAATTTTCCTTTCTAAAGCCAGAATCTATTTCATTATAATTGCAGTTATTTTGTCCTATCTCATCCCCTGTAATCAAAGTATCATTTTTAAAATGTTAAGAAACTATAGATGTCAAGAGTAATTGGAAATGAAACTAAATGTAACAATTTGATCTTTCATGAGTTAGTCTGCATATCAAAATATAAACCAAAAAGAGATTTTGTAACTGGCATGCTCTGGAAGTAATGCTAGCAAAGGCCTGGAACAAGAGAAGAAAAGTGGCAAAGGGCAGAAGGGGAAAGATTAAAGAACAATGATTGTTTACTTTAAATGCAAGGGATATTCTTTTGAAGTGAATATTGTGCTAAGTGTTAAGCCAAAACCAAAATTATATGAATGGAAAGAAAGTAAAGGCTTTGAGTCCCCAGTGGATTTTTTAAATTCCTGTGGAAAGTTTGATGGGCTTTCTTTCTTCTTATAAATAAACTATTGTGGTTTTAAGACATGTGTTGCGTCTTGGTTTATTTAATTCTGAATAGCAGAAAAAAGAATCACTTGACGAGTAATACACCATATATCGGCATTCAAAGTAAATACAACAGATCATGTTTAAATTAAAAACTGTCTGCCTCAGAATGAAAGCCAAAAGGCAACATAAAAAGACATGGTGGTTGTGAAGAAAATCCAATCTTTATAAAAATGATTTAAACTAAAGGATGGCAAGAGAAGTATTCCTCAACGAGTAATAAATTCAACCTAGTCAGTTTGATTTCAATATTATTAAATATTTTCTCATTATTAAAGAGGACAGAATATACAGTTCCATTTTTTAAATCATTAGAATAGAGATGGTTGTTGGGTGTGTATACCTAAAATCCTGATCTAATTCACATTCCAAAATTTTCCTTGCACATTCACTGACATATATCAAAGCAACCTGTAATAAAATTGGCCTACAAATAGGCATAATATTTGATTTTTTTTTCCTATTTGAAAAACATATGTTGTTTTTACAGTTACAAAGCCTTGGGTTTTATTTTAATTCTTAATGAAACTTTATGCCAGTGGTCCTTGGAAATACAGATATTTCATGATTTTTTCAGTCATCTCAGTTTGACCTCACCTGAGCATTCTGAAATATATACCTTCAGGGTTTCCACATCAAATTGGAGATGTTTAAAACTACACACACAAAAATAATCTGTAGAGAGTACAAAGAGAGGGTTTCAAATCCCAGAAAAAAAAAATTTTAAATGATATTTAACTGATCCCAGGAAAATGATATTTCCAAATTTAAACCAACCTTGAAAGTCAAAGAGAATCAATACCTTACCCAATGTAGAATCTAGGCATCCCCAGTGAACTATGACTTAGGTGTTCCTTATCCATATTTTTTCCCTTTATAGGGTTTAATTGAAGTTTGTTGATGATTCTATTTATTCTGGGTGGGGGGAGAATAACTGAAAGCTGGAGAGGAAATTTATACACACAGAGAGAGGAACACAACCAGGCCACCACCTAATAATTTTGATTTATTCTCTTTGGATTAAAAGGGACAAAATTTGCATTTATGACTAATTTGTAGCAACTAACACAATCATATTCAGCTTTTTTCTAAAGGTGCACAATTTAGAAGCAAGTTGGTCTCATATAAAAAAAATACATTCTATTTTATGTTTGCAAGTGTTTGAAATCATAGCCTTTCAATATATTTCTATTGTTGGAAATTCAAAATATCCCAATCTCCATGATGTAACCAGTCTACACATAAGTGTTCAGTAAAGGGATAGATAAATAGATATACAGACAATAGATAGGTAGATAGATAGATAGATAGATAGATAGATAGATAGATAGATAGATGAAAGAAAGGAAGGAAGGAAGACAAAAGGAAGGAAGGAAGAAAGGAAGGGAAGGAAGATACGGCAAATGTGGCAAAATGTTAATGTTGGTGGATTTAGGGGGATGGTAGAGGTATGTTGGAGTTCTTTGTATTGGGTTTGTATTATATTTGTAACAGTCCTGTAAGTTTGAAAATATTTCAATACAAGAAGTTTTTAAAAATACCATGTCTCCAATATGTCAACCTGCCTTTTCATGCTATTGTCATGTATTAACTCCATCAGGAACTTCCCAAAAGTGTACCAATGGATACACTTTTGAAAATGCAGATTCTGACTCTCCAGCTCAACCCTCTAGAGTCAGATCCTTGACAAATGGATTCTAGAAACGTACATGTTTGACAAGTTTTCCAAATGATTCTGAGAATCACTTATAACAAACAATCAGAAGTCATTGAGAATAAGGAAATGGAGGGAAACAAAATCTAATTTTGTGGCTACATACAGAACATACATACATATGTACAGAACATACATATAGAACAAGAAAAAGTGTAAATAAAAACAATTCAAAGTAGTAGAGAGAGATAAATCAGGACTAAGATGCAGAATTCAAGCTTTCAGATAAACTGAATCCATATATTTTTCCTGATGTATCAAGGCCAGCCAATAAGTAAAGAAAAAAAAAATTCATCAAGTAGAATGCGTTCCTTCTTCTGAATGACTTATCATAAGGAATGCACATTACCTTCATTTTCATCACAGAGTTGCCAGTATCTTACAAGACATTGTGGGATATTGTCATAAAAACTAATTTTAAGGAAAGATTGTATATATTATTTGTAATGATTTACGCACTGAATTCCAAACTTTGAGTTTTTAATACAGAGATTCATTGGCTGCCCCTAGTAAGGTGTCTGTTTAAGTATAAGTTATATAAGAAATTTTCTTACTAAAAAAACCTGATTGCTAAACGTCTCTCAAATGAGCTTAACAAGATCAACTAGGTAATGAAGAGTCACCCTATTACTATTCTTAAGATCCATATACACTATTAGTAATAACATTTGAGAATTAACTTGGGACATAATTAGCAAACAAAAAATCAATAATTTCATGCAAAATATTATATTTCAACCTACATTTGAAAATAATTTTCCAACAACCAATAAAGATTTAAGTTGGCTTGCCATCTGTGTTCAAAAAACAGTTAGGACAAATGAATGAATGAATAAGTGAATCAGTGTATGGCTAGGAAGCCCATATATTAATTAAAGCAAACTTAGGCTTTATGATTTAAGGGAGAAGAAAAGTAATTAGATATTTTAGTGGTTTAACTTTGAAAAGGAAATACCCTAATATTCTCCATTGAAGTTTCAGAATTAATGTAGTTAAATAGTCTCCAAGAATTTCATGGAAAATTATCTAATTTTTTTAATGATTTGTTAATACTTATCCCTGTGCCAAGATTGTTCTCAATACTCTGAATATAAAACAAAATTTAAAAAAGTAATTTGGCTGTTGCGGTGAAGACACACAGGCTCTAGTGCCACAAATTCGGGGCTCAAATTCCAACTCTCAACTTCACTTTATGATCTGGAGAAACGATTTGAAAAGAATAACTTTTCTGTAAAATGGGAGTGATGATGGTAATAGTAACTGCCTCTTAAAACCGTGTGAAGGCCGAAAGAAATAATTCACCTCTGGTACATATATGTTCCCAATAACCATTTTTTGACTGCTAGTTTTATCCAATTGCTATTTTCATCATAGCATGCTTATTTTTATCATTAATTACTTTTAAAATAAGTTAATATGAAATTATTAAAATATACTTATTATAAATAGCATATTACTTTTAACTGGTCTGTGTGTGTGTATGTGTGTGTGCGTATGGCACAGTATAAGATCATACTTGAATAAAAAGTTCTAGATGCTAAATAAAGTTTGAAAGTGAACATAGTAGTATTTACCATTTATTAAGAATCCAAAGTGTGTTTAGTCTTTTGCATATATTATCTATCATGCCATAATAATTCTGTGGGTTATGAGTTATTATTTTCATCCCCATTTTGCAGATGAGAAAACTGAGCCTCAGAGAAATTGAGATACTTGTCCAGAGCTGCAAAACTAGAAATTGCAGAATAATGATGAAAAACATTTTGACTCCAACACCTATGGGTTTTATATTATACTAAACTGCTTTACAACCATGCAGGATTTTAAGCAGATAAGAGATTTAAACAGCCTGAATTTAAAAAACCACCTGTAGATGCATTTAAGAGGTGAAATGGAAGAGTGAAGTGTGTTAGGGAAAGCCAATTGAGAATATGGACTAACTAAGAGAGACGACTGGATAGGCGTCTTCTGACCTAACTGACACTCTACTCCAGATTGCATTCTAAGATAACTTCGACATGGTGTCCATTTCCTTAAATGACTGCTGTCTGCAACTTCTTAAATCCATGCAGTAGCCATCCTGGAGAAGAATGCCTAAAATGAAACAGCTGCAAGGGTTCAGATGCCTCTGTCAATCTCATTTGCCATTTTTCATCAAAGCCATCTTAGTCCAACAGGCAGCTCTGTGGTATTCTTAGTTCAGGCCTACTTAGTTGGCTGAATCACTATGACCTTTCTTTTTATGGCAACCTATTGAAAGGGCTTCTCTTGCCCTGTACCTCTCATTCACACTGTTGTCCTACTCCTTATTTCAAACATCTCCTTGGGAGAGATGTTTTCTGAATAGTGTTTTACAAATAAATATAGTTTTTCTTCTCTTATGAGCTATAAAAATGTATCTCACTGATAGCAGCTCTGGATGCTAAGCCATTTTCAAGGCTTATTCAAAGGAAGTTTAAATGTTTGAATTATTTGATACCTGTTGCAAGTTAGAATTATGTTGTGCTGCTTATGAATACGTACTCTGCTCTAGAATAGGAAGTTTAGAAATTCCCTTTACTTGGTATAAATGTATTTCTACCATTTCTGATGTAGGTTTTTTTTTTTTTTCTTTTTTTCTGCATACCACAGGAAGCTAAAATTGCAGCAATTTCCAGGGTCAGATGGGGAGAGAAGTTCTGGATGAAAGTTAGACAGAACCACACACTTCCCTTCCCCAAACCCCCCAAGATGTGGCCCCTGGGAAAAGCTTTTCATAAAGAGGACCTATCAGTTAAACGTCTCCTTTGTGGGCAGATCTGGCACCAGCTAAGTCTAAAGGTGTATAGAGTGGAAGTTTTTACAGCAATTGCCCAAAATTGTGTTTTAATTTCCCCACACACATTTGGAATCTTGTGCTATTTTTAGTTGCTGCCATCACTGTTCAAACAAAACAGCAGGTTAAAACTTTTTTTTCCCCCAAAGCATATGAAAACCTCATATGACAAAAGTCTAATGCTATTTTAGACCAAGTAAATACAGACAAGTAGACCTTAGACCTTGTCTTGCCTTTTGGCTCTGCTTCAGTTTGAACTAAGGGAAGTCTTTCTGGAAAAGAAAATGAAAACTATAATTCTTAAAATGAGTCTAAATTTAGGTAGGGGTCTAACAAGACATATTCGTGTATATAGTTTTTTAAGTTCCAAGAGAAACAACCTATAAAATGTGAGACATTAGGTACCATGTCCTTTTGAATTGTTTTCATTTTTAGTACAGTGCATGTAGATGTGTATTCTGACATCATGTTTTGAAATAATAACCATGGAGACTAATTCAGTCCTTTATTCATGACATTAACAAACATTTATTAAATATTTATTACTTATAGAGGCTTAGGATGAGTTGGAAGGAAAAACAATGTCTTAGTCGACACCTGGCCCTCAATGAGTCACAGTCTAGAAGAGATATTATAATATAAACAAATCCTTACAGCACAATGTGGAAAGTGTTAAGAAATATGTATAAAGTGCTATAAGAACACTGAATAATGAGCAACTAACTGTGTAGGGGTAAAAGAAAAACAATTAATAAACACTTTACCAAAGAGAGTATTTTAGCTGAGTTGTTTGATCAAAGTGGAACAGAGTTTTCCAGAAGATGAACAGGCAAAGCCCAAAGGGAATAGCATATTGCATTCATATAATCAGAAGCAGTGTGTTACATTAGATTTCAGGATAAATTTTAAAAGTAGAAAAGGGTCAAAGTTTCCTGATGGCTTCTGAGGAATGTGTGCATTATTCTGGAAGCAATGGGCAGCTTTTGACAAACTTTAATAAGCAAATTTGAGTTAGAGAGCTCTTTTAGCAAGTTAGTAGAGCAGTATAGATTGGAAAGCAGGGCACAAGCTAAGCCAGTAGGAATGTAGAGAAGGGGACAAAACCAGGAACCATATAGGAGGCTTTTATATATAAGAAGACACTTGATAAGTTGAGGAGGCTAAGAGAGAGAATGGAGTCAGAGATAATTTTCCTAACCTCATAGGAGGCTTTTGGTAGAAAGTAATAAAACACACAGCTCAAAAATGGCCCAAAGGAGTCATACAACTAAAGTGTACAGGGGTTGAAAGGGGCACAGGCAGGAGTTCATGAGGGCAGCTCTGCTTCTCTGCAACTTCCTTGAACTGCTCACCACCACCTTTTGGTTTTTTCATTAGTCTGACTCTCCTGATGGCAAGGAGATGGCTCTCATCCCTAACTGGGCCACATGTTTTCTTCTAATACACAGCAGAGAGAGACTGCATCTCCTACACCCTAAGCTTTGTTATGATTGGATGTCTCAGATCTTTTGCACACCCTGAATCAATATCTGTGGTTTAGGCCAAGGTTCCCAGAACCAATCACTATGTCAAAGGAGACAGAATTATCCTAATTGATTATGAATTATCTTCGTCCACCCCCTGGGGCTGGGAATCAGATCAGTTCCATTTGAAAACACATCTACCACACAGTTGGGCCAAGTGGAGAATATATATGTGGGAGACACTGCAATGTCCACTAACATGCTGACCAAAATCATTGTTCATACATACTACAAGTACAGTGATCAAGACTGATGTCTACAAGAATATATCCATACTAAAGAATGAATTGCTTTATTACCACCCTGTTCCTGTAGAATGACACTATTCAGTAACTGGCAGGCTCCTACCAGAAATAGGCAAAGATAGGTATTTAGATTTGCAATACTATCTTTCTTAAAAACACAATGTCTTAAAATATCCGCCAGAGAATTCTGTAATTTGGGAAAAGTCTGTAATTACCCCCCAAAAATTATGAATAATTCAATTATTAATCTCCACACTAAGAGCACACTAATATGTTTCTAATACAAGGAACAAGAAGATAAGTTTTCTACCATTGCTTGCTTTTTTTTTTTAGATTCTCAACTAACTTGCAGAATTCTATTGGAATTATTCTTATCCAGATTATGTACTAATGAATCTACTGTTACAAAAAAAAAGAAAAGAAAACCAAGCACGTATTTTGTTTAAAATTTTTACTTAAAAATGATATTTATAGATTTACTATCATTTAGTATAAGTAGAAATACAGAGATTAGCTGCTGTGTTAATTTTTAAAGGTGGTTCCATGCCAATTTATTGATAAGGTATTATGAAATGAAATTCGCTGGCTAACAAAATCAAACCTATTTGTCCATCTGGTACTTTGTAAACTAGTGTTCAGAGGATTTAATTGGGAAAGGTATTTAGGGTCAAATCCCATTATGTTGTTTACTAACCAGCTGTCCTTAAGTATGTTAAGTGTGTTTCTTATATCTCTGGATACCAATGTCATCATCTGTAATAGAGTGGATAAAACCTGTCTTGTGAGGCAAGAATAAAGATTAGAAATAATACACATAATAGGCCTGGCCTGTAAGGGGCTTGTGATCTTCTACTGGTCATCTACTGTATAATAAACCCAAGTATACTTGAAGAACAGTATTCGAAGTAAAAGTTAACTAAATACATTTATGTGTTTCATAACATATAAATATCAAGGTTTATTTAAACATCTTATATGGTTTCTTAAAAGTTCTGAGAATGTTTAAAAGCTAGATGAGCTATTGCTTTATTTGGGATGCCTAATTGTGACGAAATAACACATTCCTTGATTTGTCTATTCAAATATATTTATTGAGCACCTGATACGTGTTAGGTACTGCTTGATGCCCTGGGATACAGCTGTTAACAATACAAACAAATCCCCTGTCCTCATGGAGCTTACATTCTTGGTACAACTAATAAACAATTAAGGAAATAAATAATTATATATCTTCAAATCATGTTTAGAATTGTAAAGAAGATGGGATTAGATCTAGAGAGTGACCTGGCAAGAAATGGAATGAGGGAATGGTGTTTTAGATGGGATGGCCACAGAAGGCTCCCCTGAGGATCCACTCTCACTCTCTATTAATGTCTGCCATAGATACATAGATCAAAGTTTCTCTCATTTTCACATCTGATAAGCAGAAATAACAAATAAGCTCCCTTCTCCAGAATTCTTATGAGCAAATTCTTCAAACGATTCTAAGTTGATTTTCAGAATAAGGTTGCCCTTACTGTTCCTTAATATAAAGAAAATATGAATTGGTTTGAAAATTAAGGTAGATTACCCTGGAAACTGGAAACATATGTCAAGGTTTCCAAATATTAAAAGTATTCAAACATCATTCCATTCCTCTACCCCATAAGGCCGACACCCCTTTCCAGCACAAAGAACCTAAAACAGTCATTGCTCAGATATCTCTGAAGATTGAGAGAATGAGCAAATGAGAGGGAAGAGAAATTAGGATTTGACAGATTATTATGGCTACTGACACATTATATAGATATTTCATTTTAGTTTCTAATGTATCAGAATAGCCAAAAGGAAATACCTGAAATTGCTGAACTGTAATCCAGTAGAATTGATCTTGGATAATGATTGTATAACTGTATAGCTTTTATCATGTGACTATGTGATTGTAAAACCCTGTGACTGAATCCAGTGCATGGGTAGATGAATAGTAAAATAAAGACATGCATGAAAAAAAGTTCTCAACCAAATGATGTAGCAAAAGTCATATTAAACTAAATGTTAATATTTCATTTGCTATCTAAGAAAAATTACACTTTTTACTTCTTAAAGAATGGAATGTAGTTTCACTTGTGATTTAGTTTACTTTGGAATTTAACATCATCTGTTTTCTCTGTAATTTTTCAAACACTTTTGTAATTAAGCAATACATTTTTGTAGACATCTGGCTTATCTACAAGCTTAGCTGAATGTAACCATTGAAATGAAAAAGCATAGATGTGTTTTTTATTGTATTAAATGTGTATTGATTTTAAAAATCAGCAAAGAAATTACAAATATTCAGCAGATTTTATTGAAGGATAATCAACTTGATCAATTAACAGCATCTAAAGATAGAGGCAGATTGATATTTGTAATCTTGCCACAGTAAAAGCCAAGACATTTTCTCTGTTCAAGGGCCTCTTCAAGATTTTTTTTTAAAGAGTTTTATTTTTAAATATTGGCTCCCATTATTTTTAAACATTGGTTCCCTTCAAATTGAAGGCATATAAACACACATGCACGTGTGTGTGTGTTGTGTGTATGTATGTAATTCAGTCGTATCCCAGCCCTACTTTTCTCTAAAATTGTGTTTGTCTACACTCAACCAAAAGCATATAGATATCAAGACATCGGAGGTTAGTTACAGATCACAGGTGTGTTCAAGTTTCCTAGGTGTTCTGATCATCATAGGCTTAGCATCCTCCTTATTAACTTATCCAGAGAGTGTCTTGGCTTTCACAAAATTAAAGGGGTTCAATTACTGATGCATTTTTAGAATGTCCCCTAATACTACAATTGTCTAAATATCAACATGTAAAGATGAAGTGGCAGCTGGGACAGCTGCAGAAAGAGTATTTGATCCTCAGACTCTATAGCATTTGATATTCTTGACCACACCTTCCTCCTTAATTGATGCTCCCCTTTCCCTTGGTTTCCATGACACTACTCTTTGGTGCTTTTGTGATTTTCTTCCCAAATATCTAGCTGCTTTTGCTCTGTCTCTTTAATTGCTTCCCAGTCCTTGCTCTAGAACTTTAATGTTGCTGTTTTGCAGGGCCCTGTATGCCACACTTTGCTCTTTCCTGATAACTAACAGCCAACAATTACGTATTAAGATCTGTTTCTGGCAAGGCACTACAGATCAAAGGGAGGGAGTGGGAGATAAGGTTCAGCAAAGACTATGCTCTAGATGAGCTTGTAATATGAGATTTACATCACCTGGGTGATGCACACAGATCATACCTGCCGACATGACTTCACTACATGGTTATGACATCTTAGAAACAAATACAATAAAATCTAATTATGCATTTCCCCATTATTCCACAGATTCAGTTGGGTACAACCTCTGTGATATCTAGAGCATTTTTCTTTCATTCCCTCATAAAAATCCCCCAAGATAGATGAAAAGCAATATACTCTAGGGAAGAACTTAGGTTTTTAGATTTAGATACAGTTGGACCACATATATACCCCATTGCTTGCTAAATAAGTGAGTGAGTTTGACTGTATATTTTTTTACCTCCTTGAGGTATATAAGTTGTATATATCAGTATCTGAAATACATCTTCACTGAAGATTTGCAGGACTTGTATAAGGGACACTGGGTGGCACAACTTTAATGGCATATACAAACATACAATCAGCATACAGAATTATAATTACATGCTTCTTTTCTTAATTAAAAGATGCATGTCTGTGGTAGATTGAATTATGTACCCCAGGAAAAAAAAAAAAAACATGTTCTTAACGTTAATCCATTCCCATGTGTATCAACCCATTGGAAATAAGACATTTTGAAGGTGTAATTTTTAGTTAAGGTATGGCCCAGCTGAGCAACATTGGGCCTTAATCCTATTACCGGAGGCTTTATGAAAAGGAAGTCATGTGGAGGAAGAAAGACAAGCTGTAGATCAATGGAACCAGGAAGAGAAAGGAAAAGATGCCACCATGTGCCTTGTCATGTGACAGAAACACCAAGGGCTAATGAATGCCAGCAGCCAGTCCCAGAACACCAGAATCTTTGGGAGAAAACACCACCTCACTGATCCCTCGATTTTGGACATCAACCACCCTCAAACAATTAGCCAGTAAATTCCCGTTCTTTAAGCCAACCCATAGTATGATATTTGTTTTAGCAGCTGGGAAGCTAAGACAATGCCCATACCCCAGTGGATAATTTTCTAATTCTATTTTTGTACAGCCCATACTCCTATATACTAAATAAAATAAAATATTTCAGGCTTCTTATTTTTTGTGTGTGATTTCTAATTGTGAACTATCTTATGCTTTAAAATTAGATGTCATTTTTCTTCAGTGACAGTAAAAATCTCTTTTTCATTTTATAATTCTCAAACAGAAACAAGCCATGGATAACTGTTGAATAATTATTTTCAGTTGATAATATCTGAGACAAGATAACTACATTCTCCTTAGAACACTTGGATATTTAGTTCTCTCATTAATACACAGTGATTCTTTAAGAAGTTAGTGTGTGCTAGAAAGAAGGGAGAATGATTCTGAATGTTATAATCCCTCACAATTTCAAATATACATTAATGACAGTCAGTTTTACATAGCCTGTTTTTCCTTTCATTCTATTAATTATCAGACAAAAATAAGACAAGATAGAGACTAATTACTCAAAGTATAAGGCTTACTGAAGTCAAACTTCTTTAAATAATTAAAAATATATAAAACATTGTTTTCTCCCTAATATCATCTAGCTGAATGAGTCCAAATAAGAAAAAAAAAAAAAAAGAATTCAGAATTTGACCCAAGTAAATGTCCCATAACATAAAAGATCTACACAGAGTCTTTATTCACACATTCAATATATATTTATTGAGAGCCTACTGTGTGCTGGGTACTGTTCCAGGAAACTGGAAAAAGTCAAAGGGACATATATTCTTGAGAGAATTCAGACATTGGTATTATGATAAATAAAGCAAATGGGAAAAAAATTAAAAGTAGATTAAGTAGCATCTGGAGAACAGAGGAGGGAAGCAATTCCATCAAGATGACCAGACCACTTACTCTTCTTGATGTTTTTCTTTTTTCATTATTAAAAAGATGACATTTGAGAAAAGTTTTGAAGCAGGTAAGGAATTTCATCCTGTCAATACCTGGGGAAAGAGGATTCCAAGCAAAGGGAAGAGCCATTGGAAAGGGCTTGAGGCAGAGTATACCTCATGTGTTCGAGGACACAGGGCTGAAGAAGAGAGAATGAAGGGAATGAAGTTGGAATTGAAGTTTGGAGGGTAGGAGGGGTTGGGGTGTGTGGAGAGATCAAGTAGGGCCCTTGAGGCTGTTTGTCTGGACTTTGACTTTTACTTCCTGTGAAATGGGGCATCATTGTTGTTTTTGCAGCAGAGGTGAGGTGTGAAAACTTCTGACTGTGTTATAAAAGGATTGCTTTAATCACAGAGAATGACAGTCATTTATTCCATGGTGTGCCAGTTTGAATGTATTATGTCCCCCAAAATGCCATTATCTTTGATGTAATCTTGTGTGGGCAGACGTATCAATGTTGATTAGACTGTAATTCTTTGAGTGTGTCCATGGAGATGTGACCCACCCAACTGTGAGTGATGACTCTGATTGGATAGTTTCCATGGAGGTGTGGCCCCACCCATTCAGCATGGGCCTTGATTAGTTGACTGGAGCACTATATAAGCTCAGACAGAAGGAGCAAGCTTGCTACAGCCAAGAGGGACACTTTGAAGAATGCACAGGAGCTGAGAGAGGAGCTGCAGCTTACAGAAACATTTTGAAGATGGCCTTTGAAAGCAGACTTTTGTACTGGAGAAGCCAAGAGAGGACAAATGCCCCAAGAGCAATTGAGAGTGACATTTTGGAGAAAAGATGAACCCTAAAAAGAAATGTCCCGGGAGAAAGCCATTTTGAAACCAGAACTCCAGAGCAGATGCCAACCACGTGCCATCCCAGCTAACAGAGGTTTTCTGGACACCACTGGCCATCCTCCAGTTAAGATACCCGATCGCTGATGTGTTACCTTGGACACTTTATGGCCTTAAGAGTGTAACTGTGTAACCAAATAAACCCCCTTTTATCAGAGCCAATCCATTTCTGGTGCTTTGCATTCCTGTAGCAATAAGTAACTAGAACACTTGGTGAGCTTATAGAACAAGCATAAGCACTACCACACTAACAAATGCAAGAATTCATAGAATCAAAAGTCACCCACTCCAGAGAACACCTGGTACCACTCCTTTCCTATCCTTATTGCCTTTCTATTTTTAAGAAAATTGTGCCAAGCCAAGAAAACTGCTTAATCATGGAATTTGAGTTCCACAAGAGATTTTACAGATTACTTCATTTCATTTCTCTGATTTTTAAATTATTTAAAAATTATAAAATAATATATGCATATTGAAAATATTCACACATTCTTGAAGTATGTATAGTAAAAAGTACAGAGCCACTGAATCCCTCTTGCCACCCAAAAAAGTAACCACAATTAGCAATTTGATTTGTTGTGCATCCTTCCAGATTTTTTAACGTATTAGATTTTTTTCTACACATCTCTAATTATCCATATCTTTATCTTCATCCTCTGTATCAGTCTCTATTCAACTCCTTCATCCTACAGATAACAAGGCAGAAGCCGTGGGAATTATAGAGACTTGCCCAAAGGTGCTCAGCTGTCCAGAAACAGAATGATGTGTGACTCATAGACAAACTCCTGCTTGTTTCCCCCACACATGGATTTTCCAACCACTGCTCTCCTGGACGGGCAAACATCATTTTGCAGAAATCAATGTGACCTATTAAAGTCAGTTACACTACAGGAAGGGGACTTTTGACTGCGACCAGAGAAGAAAAAGAAAACTAAATTGCTGGGTACCATGTTAGAGCAGGAGGGTAGGATGTTTGTATTCTGGTACTATGGCATAAGAGCTAGGGGACAGGACTAGAGAAGAATTTGTGAACACGTGAAGAAAAAAAATGTGTCACTTTGAAATTTTACATGAAGCTGAGGCAGAAAGCCACAGAAGGGAATGTTCTTTCTCTTCCTTTCTCCATCATCTTATGATCCTTGTTTCTCACACCCAGTCATCAGTCCAGTAGTGTTAGCAATATGACCACGTGTGTTTCAGAGCCAGAGGCATTTAATGAGTTAAAAAGCACTCAGGCTTAAAGCTCCAGAGAGATTCTGCCTCATTGTCATCCTTATTTATAGCATGGGATGATCATTCCTATCTGACGGGATTATTGTGGAGCGCAAATGATATGATCCATGTATTATAACATAAATATTTCATAAACTATAGGTGCTATTTTACTGAACTAGAGTTTCTAATTCTGTTTCCCTGTTTCCAAGATAACAGATAAGTGGGCATTTGGAATGCTACCCCTATTCGGGGTGGTTATTTAGACATATTTTAGGCCAGAAATTAAAGGGGAAAATACTCATTGTTTCAGAAATCATGTTGTCAGTGAATAATTTTTCCTCCATTCCAGTCTAGATTTGAAAAGAGAATCTAAATTATTATTTGATTGCTAGTTACCTTTGCTGTTACTTAACACATTTTTTTTTTCAGGATTTGACATGACATAACTTGCAAACAATACCTAACACCGTTTGATGATGATAAAATTCTCACTTGTGGTTTTATATGCACCTTTGAATATATTTTACTAAACACAGCATCAATATCCAGATTCTATCATAACATTCATTATACTAAACCAGTATTTCTAAACCTTGGCAGTTTTGATATTTGGAATAGATAAAATTTTGCCGTGGGGACTGCCCTGTGCATTGCAGAACATTTAGCAGAATCTCTGGCCTTTACCCACTAGATGCCAGGAACACACCCCACCCCAAGTTGTAATAATCAAATTTGTTTCCAGATATTGCCAAATGTCTCCTGGGAACCAAATCAACCCAGACTGAAAACCACTTTACTAGACTTAAAGTAACAATGTAAAAAGTCTAAATGCCTAAACCAGTTTTACTGATACAAAATTTGTATTGGGGAAACAGCAGACACACTTACCCATAAAAACAGCTTGTATGTGTAGCATTAAAAAATCCTTTCTTTCTCCCTAATCCACTAAAAAGCTACACCAGCAGTTAAGGCGAAACATCCTGATTAGATTAGCACCAACTTCATGGGTGGCCAACAATTGACTCCCTAATGGGTAGGGTAAGAAAAGAAAGTTACTAGTTCTCTTCAAGGGCTGACTGCCTGCAGTAGCCTTCACTGGGGCAGTGGGCTGAAGTAACCCATTCTTTATTATAATTGTGACTGATGCAAGTTTATTGTTTTCCTTTGTGGAACCCCAAAGGATGCAATGTTTATTGTTCATTTCCTCTACACACAATCTGTCTACCCAGCCTAAGTAATTCAGGGTCCAAACTTGGGTTTGGCAACTTCTATCCTTCAGGCTAAAATATCACAGGGATAGTACTGGGAATGCCAAGACTGGCTTCCAGTTTAAGAATTCCCTTGGCCAAGTCTCAGAACCTACATGGTTTAACCAGATGTTGGGAAATATTCCCAGAGACCCAATCTTTCTCTATGCTGCAGGAAAAATAGTCACAGCTCTCCTGCTCTTTCTGATATTCTTGAAGGTCCTGCCCTCAAACATGTTGGCACACTACCAATAATTCAGTAGTGGGGATCCTTACAAGTAGTGTGCTACCCAAAGACAATGACTTTGTCTTACCTAGACAGGTGCTCTAGGAGCATGTGCTGATTTGATTTTGTCACAGATGTCCCACTAGAACATGCCAGCCCCACTTAGTCTTCTGATACAACATTTTGAGTAAAATTCAATGGCCAACTACGTCAGAGCTTTTCCTACTATTTTGACATGCTGAATAAATTGTTAAAACATCCTGTCAAATGCACACCATCGGCACAGATAGCATACAGCCTCTAATTACCCCGTGAGCCATAGGCATCAATGATAAGGAACACAGATAGGATTATCTGAGCTTCACAGTCCTGAATTCTTAAGCTTTTCTCTTCATCTATCCAACCCATTCCAGCCCCTTCTAACTTTCCTCCAACTCCAAAACTTGCCTAATCAGAAGATGGAGAATGAGGAAGCCAGGTCCTGAGCATGCTCTATGTTTGAGCCAAGGCTACAGAACCACCCTGCTGATCAAACTCTGGAATGTGAGTCCCTAGTACCATCCCATGTGTCTGGCTCCAGGCCCCAAAATACCATCAGTAACAAGCACCCACTTGGCAATTGTATCTTTCAGACTTGCTCATAAACACACCTCTATATATATATATACTCTCATATCACATTTCCCCACCCAGTGAGGTAAGGATACCTCTTTTTGCCTTGAGTTTCTAGTAATAACCTAAACCATGGTGGGCTAAAATATCATCCAGCTTATGGTCATATCCACAAGTGTTTTCATAAGAAGTTTCCTGACACCATGGCTTCTAATTTTGGTATTTTTAAATCCTCTTGTGCATTAAAACCCCCATACCTCTGGTATTAAAAGCAAGTGTGAAGATGAAACAGAAACTCTGCCCATGAACAAGGAGATTGTTAAGCTTGTTTCAGTGTCAAAATGTCATCTGGGCTGGTATCTTTTTTTTTTTTAATTCTCTGCCAATAAAAAAAAAATGTTTCTCTTCATCTGTTAAAAATTTAAAATGAATTGAAAATTCTTTGCGAATGCAACCTCTGTGTGATTGACAGTGACAAGTACACATACCTTTAAAGCTCCACTGTAATGTTTATACTTAATAAAACAAATACTGTGGCATCTGAGAGTAGCCTAGTCAGTCGTGCAGCTTTCTACCTGGCATCTTATAAATTAATCTGGGTGTTTATGCTGTAGATCATTCATGATGAACATATTGCTATAGCAACATGCATTTCTTCCATTTTATTCCTGCTAATTACACTAACATCACCATCAGCTACTAAATTTTTGAATTACTAATGAATGTATGTGAAAAGCAATGTCTGGATAACACTTTCAGATATCCTCATCCACAAAGTAAGGAAAAAAAATATGCATGTAATTTAATTATTTTCATTTTTTTAAAGCTTGTCAATATAAGGTTAATGTACTCAAATTTGAACATACTGAAGGATTTCAAAGGAATCTCTGTAGAACATGTATCTCAGGGAGAGAGAACATAGTAGCCCTATATAGATTTCTTTCCTGTGTTGCCCACGATCACACCATTATCATCATTTGCATCTGTATTAAATTAATATTTGACAATGAGGAAATAATATTTAGACCTAGGAAGTGCTCAGGTTCTGAAGTTTCTGTGGCTCAACTATCAATACAAAAATTCAAATCTATTTAAAGTAATCATTGTGATAGATCACATAATAAAAGACTGTGGAAATTTGGGTTGTTATGCAGTATGTAGGTAAGATACGTTTGGAAAATTAATGTTCATCAGCATGGCAAAGATGAAGAAATTTCTGTCCCCAAATCATAGCATCTTGAAAAAGTTCTGTTTAGCATTTTTCTTAGTTGCACACTGGGTAACGTTGGAAAAGGTCTTTACTCTTTCAGGCCATCGAAGTTCTATTTAGTTCACAGGAACAGATATGTCCTAGTTGTTCACTAATATAAATTACCTGTGTTTACGCCCAGTATGTTGAAACATAGTCAAGTTTAGGCCTAATAGTCTAGCTCAGATCAACAGTCAAGTTGAAATTTTTTGAGGTCATCAAAGTAGGGTAAAAAAGGAGATTTTCACCTACTAACACATACTTGAATGTCAGGGAAAGGCAAATGAGGAACAAAGATGTTAAGACAACTGGATTCCCCTAGCTAATTAAACTACTTCAATAAAACGTGACCATTCGGTGGCTGTTTCAGCCAGATTGCCCCCACAAAATTTCCTATTTTAAGGCATTGTATCTTTTCTATCTAAGTTAACTAGAAACATAACAATGACTATCAAAAATGTAAGGAAATGATTGACCCATTGAGCCTTTACTATGCTAACCAATGCCCTACTTTCACTTTTATTTTTCTAACCTTGAGAATTTTGCTGCATTATTACACATTTTGCTTTGAGAGAATTGTGATTGTGTAAAACCATTTCTGTGTCTTTCAGCCAATGTTCATGTGTAGAAATGAGAAGAAAATTTGAGGTTAAATAAGAAAATGGAGATCTATAATGATGATAATATTGAATCAAACAATGAAAACCGCTTTACCTATGTTACTTTATCCATAAAATAATCCAGAAGTTTTGAATTTTTACCTTCATCAGCTGATGAGGAAATGGAGTCAGTGAGGTTAAATAACCACACATTGTCACATAGCTAAATAACCACACATTGTCACATAGCTAAATAATAGTACAAATGGAATTTAAACCCAGATCTGTCTTGTGCCAAAACATAGGATTAGTTAAAGGACAGGTACAGGAGGTAAGGGTAGATCTCAGGGAACTTTCATATACACTAGTTTCTAAGAGAAAATTATAAAATAAGACAGAATACAAAGTTCATTTTAGCAAATGTGAAATAAGAACCAAAATACATCTTTGGGCATGTCTACTTTAATGATCAAGTCTGGATTTTATGCCTTTAATATTCTTTTGTTAATAGGCATTATTTTTTAAACAGTTTTAGATATACAAAAAAAATTGTGCAGATAATCTAGAGTTCCCATATAACCTGTCTCCAGTTTTCCCTATTATTAACATCTTATGTTACTATGGTACAATTGTTAAATTATGGAGCCAATGTGGACACATTGTCACTAACTAAACTTTAGACTTTATTCAGATGCCCCTAGTTTTTACCTAATGCCATTTCTCAATTCCAGGATTTCAACCAGAATACTGCATTACATTTTGTCATCATGTCTCCTCAGCTCTGTTGGCTACGACAGTTTCTCAAACAATCTTGGTTTCTGGTCACCTTGGCAATTTTGAGGGTACCAATTGGGTATTCTGTGAAATATTCTTCAATTTGTATTTTTTCTGTGTTTTTCTCATGGATAAACTTGGATTACAACTTTTTGAAAGTAACATCACAGAGGTAATGTGCCATTCTCATCACATCATATCGAAGATACATACCATCAACATGACTTATCATTCTTAAATTGACCTTGATCACTTGGCTTAGGTATTGTTTGTCAGGTTTCTCCATCATAGAATTACTCTTTTCCCCCTTTCCACATTGTACTCTTGGGAAGAAGTCTTTACACACAGCTTGCACTCAAGGACTTGGGAGTTATGCTCCATTTCCTTGACAACAGAATATATACAAAATTATTTGGAATTCTTCCACATGAGAGATTTGTATATCCTTCCCATTTATTTATTTATTCAATAATTCATTTTTATCAGTACAATTTGTACTATATTCCAATACTTCTTTATTTATTTTGGTGCTCAAGTTTTTCCAACTTTGGCCATCGGGCATTCTTTCCATTGGCCACTGTGTCCCTTTGACATACCCATTAATGTGCATATGATTTTTTTTAACACTTTCTAATTTTCTATAACTATAAGTTGCTTCAGGCTTATTTTAAATATTTCCTGCCCCAGTCTTAATATTCCTCTTAGCTTAACAACCATTCATTTGGTGCTAGATAAAATAGTGAGATGAGTAAGACATGTTCTCATCTCTCAAATGAATTTAAAATTTAATAGGAAAATCAGATATGTATACAAATCAAGGGAATGAATCAAGACGGAAAACTGAAAAATGTGCAATGAGTTTGGAATTTCTCTTTTGAGTTCTAAATTGCAGTTTTGTGGAGAGAATGTTAACACATCTTTTTCCAGAAATGTGACTGATCAAAGAGCTTTTTTACCCAACTTTTGAGTCAAAGGAGTAAGCCAGTCTGAGGCCAGAAGATAATTCCAGCATGGGTTCATGGGGTCAGAAGTGGTATAGAGTGAATACCAAGAAACATGACTGACCATAGAGCATAAGCATATTAAATAATGGTCAATATAGTAACTCTGCTGCACAGAAGCATAGCTATCTCACACAGGAGTGATTTACATCGCAGAAAAGACAGGTGCCATTCGTAGGCTCGTGGCTAGGCCCACTGATTTAAATCTGGGTGTAAAATATGGTGACTAATTTCATAGTTCTGGTTGTCTGCTCTCTAGTCAACTATAGCCTAATGGAAGCTACAGGGAGATATACTGACAACAGTAAAAGCAGATCACTGTACCAAGAAGTACAATGTCATTATAAGATTGATAAGAAGAATTCCTTATTACGTAAGGCTTATTCTACTTTAGACAATTTATATATATATATGTATGTATATATATATATATGTGTGTATATATATATATGTATATATATATAAAATCCCAGTAATTCTTATACTTTCATACTATTACATCTTAGATTAATATATTTATCCTCATACCACATAGACCACTGTTTTGTGGCTCATCATCTTCTTTTAGGCCATTAAATACAGTTTCTCAAACTTCAGTAAATCTAGACTCTCTCCCTAGGCAATCTCATCTATACCTACCACCTAATCAGAGATGAATCATAAATTTAAATCTCCAATCTAGACTTGTCATCTGATCTCCGGGCCTAGACATCCAAATGCTTGCATGGCATATCATTTTGGATATTCCAAGGGCACCTCAGACTCTACAAGTTCAAAATGAAGACTCTCCCCTACAAAGAATGCTTTTCCCAGTGTCCCTAGCTTACTGAATGGTACCACCATATGACTGAAGGTAAACAGCCTATAACCATTCAAGGGAACAAGCCCTGTCAATTTTAATTCTTAATATCTTCTGTGATAAACCGAACTATGTACCCCAACACCCACATGTTCTTAATCTTAATCCACAGTCCTATAAGGGTGATCCCATTATAAATAAGATTTCTTGATAATGTTATTTTTAGTTACGGTATAACCAGCAGAACCTGGGTGGGCCTTAATCTAGATTATTTGGAGGCCTTTTAAAAAGAAACTGGCCCAGAACTAAGATGGCAGCTAGCTGAGACAGGGCGAAAAAAACGCCTCCGTGAAAAACCCTAGCTAAAAACCAGAAAGTGACCTAGAATACCGGTTACAGTGATGCACCAACTGGATGAGGGCTCCTAGCTCCAGAGGGGCCGTATACTTGGTGAAACCGGGAGTCAGCATTCTGAAACGAGTGAGTAAGCTGGCTGGAAGACCCGCAACCGCGCGGCAGGCTGGGGAAGCCAGGGTTCAGCGTATGGAGACCAGCTGGCTGTTTTGAAAAAAAAAAAAAAGGAGCGGCTCCAGTAGCAATTGTGGGAACCATGCAGTAAAACACAGCAAGAGGGGGCTGGGCTGGACTCTTGCTGTCTGGCCGGGAAGATAGCCCGCAGCAAATACCATTGGGTTCGGGGGAACGGAGGGGAGAGCCGGAAGCAGAAAAAAAACCCCACGGCTAGCAGCTAGTCCCTGGACAGCTGGATAAACTTCTGCCCGGGGCCATGCCCACAGCCCAAAGCCCCGCCAGTTGTCCCGGAGCTGGGAAGGAGGAACGGTGCAAGGAGGAACGGGCTGAGATGCCCCACTCGGCCATTTTTGCTTCGAGCTGAGGGTGCGCCTCAGCACAGCCCAGCGGCCCGGGGCTTCCATTGTGGGACGGCGCACACTGATAACATAGCACAGCATTCCCCTGGCTGAGCTCCTGGAGGAGCGTGGCTGGGAGAGGGGATCCACTCGGAGAACCCAGGGACACTACACCAAGTCCAATGGTTTATGGATCAGCGAGAGAGAGAGGCTAGGGCTGAACTGAAATGAAGGCTTAGACTTTTGCCGTGGCCTTGAATCTCCGGGATCCTAGGGGATTTGAACATTAGAACTGCCCTTCCTCCCTGGCCACCCGTACACACGCCCCACATTCAGGGCGGATGGCTCCAGCAAGACACCCAAACTGAGTTCTCCAACTGAACCCACAAGAATCACTTCCCCACACAAAGCGGAAAAAAGGTTGAGAACTGACTAGAGGAATATAGGTGACTCACAGGTGCCATCTGCTGGTTAGTTAGAGAAAGTGTACGTCACCAAACTGTGTTCCTGAAAAATTAGATCGATATCCCTTTTTCTTTACAACTTGAAAGAGCCCTATCAAGCAAAATAAATGCCAAGAGGCCAAAAACAACAGAAAATCTTAATGCATATGATAAAACCATAAGATATGGAGAATCCAAATCCAAACACACAAACCAAAATATCGGAAGATACAGTATACCTCGCAAAATTAATCAAAGATTTACAATCGAGGAACAAAAACATGGCAAAGGATTTAAAGGACATCAAGAAGACCATGGCCCAGGATATAAGCTACATAAAGAAGACCCTAGAAGAGCATAAAGAAGACATAGCAAGAGTAAATAAAAAAATAGAAGATCTTATGGAAATAAAAGAAACTGTTGGCCAAATTAAAAAGACTCTGGATATTCACATTACAAGACTAGAGGAAGCCGAACAACAACTCAGTGTTCTAGAAGCCCACAGAACAGAAAATGAAAGAACAAAAGAAAGAATGGAGAAAAAAATAAAAAAAAAATCGAAATGGATCTCAGGGATACGATAGATAAAATAAAGCTTCCAAACTTAAGACTCATTGGTTTCCCGTATGGGGAAGAGAAGGGTAAAGGTCTAGAAAGAGTATTCAAAGGAATTGTTGGGGAAAACTTCCCCAACCTTCTACACAATATAAATACACAAAGCATAAATGCCCAGTGAACTCCAAATAGAATAAATCCAAATAAACCCACTCTAATACATATTCTTATCAGACTGTCAAATACAGAAGAGAAGGAGCAAGTTCTGAAAGCAGCAAGAGAAAAGCAATTCACCACATACAAAGGAAACAACATAAGATTAAGTAGTGACTACTAAGCAGCAACCATGGAGGCGAGAAGGCAGTGGCATGACATATTTAAAACTCTGAGAGAGAAAAATTTCCAACCAAGAATACTTTATCCAGCAAAACTCTCCTTCAAATTTGAGGGAGAGCTTAAATTTTTCACAGACAAACAAATGCTGAGAGACTTTGCCAATGAAAGACCTGCCCTACTTCAGATTCTGAGGGGATCCCTGCTGGAGGAGAGACAGGGAAAGGAGAAAGAGATACAGAGAATTTTAACAGACCACTATAGTACCTTACATCCCAAATCACCAGGACACTCACTTTTCTCTAGTGATCACAGATCTTTCTCGAGAAGGGACCATAAGCTGGGACATAAAACAAGCCTCAAGAAATTTAAAAAAAAAACATTGAATATACTCAAAGCACATTCTCTAACCACAATGGCATACAAATAGAAGTCAATAATTTTTGAACAGTAATTCCACTAGTCACTTCCTACATGATATAAAATACATGACTACATGATATAAAATACATGAACTCTAAGGACAAATCAGTGGTTTTGAACTCAATGTAAAATATGTAATTTTAGACAACTATATAAAGGTGGGGGAATGAAGGAGTATAGGAACACAGTTTATGTGTCCTATTGAAGTGAAGGTGGTATCAAAGAAAAACAAGATTGATATGGATTTAAGAGGTTAATTTTAAGCCCCACGGTAAACACAAAGAAATTATCAGAGGATATAACCATAGAGATGAAAAGTAGAGTTTGGGTTAAGAGAAATGGGGGAAGGGGCAATGGGGAGTTAAGAAATGAGTGTAGGGTTGCTGTTTTAGGTGAAGGGAAATTTCTAGTAATGGATGATGGGAAACAGCATTACAACATTCTAAACATGATTAATCCCACTAATGAAAGGCTAGGGAGGGAGTGGAACGGGAAGATTTAGGCTGTATATATGTTTCCACAACTGAAAAAAAAAAAAAATCAGTCTAACTAGACGACAATTGAATACTAAGGATGAACTTGGAAGGGACAGGAGGATAGAGGACAGGTGGCTCAAAGAGACACAGTTGAGACGTAAGGAAAAGGAAATAGGATGTAAGTTTTTTTATCATTGTTGAATCTATTGTACTTCTTAGCTGTGCTTAATGGGATTGCATGAAAGAATGTTCTTGTTCATGGGAAGTGTATACGTGAATTATAGTGAATGCTCAAGGATGTGTGCAGCTAAATCTCATATGTTCAGACAACAGAGCAATAGATGATGGGTGATAGGGAGGGAAAGAAATAGCAATGTGACAGCAAGTTAAAGTTGGTGGATTGAGCTACCGGGGTAGGGGGGTCAGGGTATGATGGAATTCTGTGTATGGGGCTAGTATTGTTTTTGCAACTGTTCATATAACTTTGAATTTATTTCAAAAAAAAAAAAAAAAGAAAGAAACTGAAAGGCACAGAAGTGAGAGAAGAAAGGACACTGCCTTGTGGTGGTAGACAGCACAAACACAATAGGCTTCAGAGAGAAAGCAAGCCTTTTGTATATCTTCATTTTGGACTTCTTCTAGCCTCAAATCCATAAGACAATAAATTCCCATTGTTTAAGCCACAACCAGTTTGTGGTGTTTGTCATAGTAGCTCAAGAAAACTGCTCCATTATTACCAGTCCCAAGTAATGATTATCTTCACCTGGTCTGATGTTTATCAATTTTGACACTATTGATATTTTGGACCAGATAATTCCAGCTTGAGAGGAGTTTTTCTGTACATTGTAGGATACTTAGCAACATTCCTAGCCTCCTTCCACCAGATGCCAGTAGTATACCCACCACCAATAATGACAATCAAAAAATGTTTCTAGACAAGCCAAATATCCCCTGGGGTGTGGGTGGAGCAAAATCTCCACCAGGTGAGAACTACTGATCTGTACTACAGTAGCATCCTTACTAGGTGACCCACATCTACTCCTCTGGTCTTTCTTGTGAAGTATAGATTGAACAGAGAAATATTTTTGAAATACAAACTGATCAAATCATTTCCTGTCTATACACCTAAGTGGCTTCCTGCTGCATTCATATAATAAAACCAAACTCCTCAAAATGGTCCACAAGCCCTGTAGAGTCTTGTCCTTACCTATCATTTCAGTTCCATCACTCACAACACTTTGACTTTGACTTTCCCTACTCTTGGAAAATGATATAATAGACTCTGATATTTTCGCTACTCTCCCCTGACTTCAAGTATTTTAACATGCTGTTACTTTTCAAAAAAATGTTCTTCTCTTTATGGTAAACTGGTTGAGTTCTACCCATCTTTTAAACCCAGTTCAAGCCTTCTTGGGGAAGGCTTCCACAACTTTCCTGACCAGGTTAAATTCCCTTAAAATGAGCTCTCATGGCATCATTCTTTTCTCCTTCCTATCACTTTTTTAATTGGAATTTTGCTCTTATTTTGTGACTATTTTATTAATTTCCACATTCCCCTCTAAACTATATGCTTAGTGAGGGAAAGATTTTGCTTAACATTTGAAATGGACATTGGTTATTTTTGCTTCCTAGGATCAAGTTCTCCTCCTTCATGAAATAGTAACCCAACTGTGCTTTGAGGGAAATTCTCCTTTCTTGTTCTCAGTATGTGGATTGGATTTTATGCCAGATCTCAAGGCTGAGGCACATGGCCTAGGCTTAAAACCAGAAATGAGCACATGATTCAGTTTGAGCCAATGAGAGAAAATGCCAGCACTTACATGGACAATACCTTAGCAGCATTCACTTCTGGATATGACGATAATGAGAGCTTCATGACACCAGGTACTCCTTGAAGAGCTTAGAAGGAAACTATTCTGAGGAAGAAGACCAAAGAGAAAGGGCAGTGATGATATTTTCTTGAGCTCTGAATCAAAGATACACCTGAAACTAGCATGATCCATGGAACACACTTTTTCCATCATGAGAGCCAAAGCATGCCCTGTATGTTTAAGCTCATTTGAGTTTGATTTTCTGCCACTGAAAAGTGAATGTTTTCTCACTGATAAGACGCTGGCTTGCTAGTTTCTAACAGTGCCTGGAGAATATTTGGTACTCAATAAACATTTGTTGAATGGGCATATTTTTGTCCTCATTAAGAAACTAAGACTTGAGAGAAAATAAGCAACTTTATAAACATGACTCAAATAGTACATAGTAAAACTGAAATTTTTAGCTCAGATCTGTTTGCCTCATGAATGTTGAATGTCACTATTGAATGCCCACTGCTACTAAATTACATGGGTTAAATGAACCCATACACCCAGTTCCCTAGATACTAACGCAGGAGAAGAATACAGAAGGATAGATGAGTTGACCTGAGGACACACCTAAGTGGGATTTTAGGTGTAGATCCACATAATCCCATTTCTTGCCATCATCATTATCCCTCCATGGCCTCCCAGAAACACTGAGTTGTGAAGTGGTATGTATGATCCCTCACCCAAGTCCATTACTTTCTTGACCCTCAACACTCCCTCTCCACCTTTGCCCATTCAGATATTCAGTCTTCTCTTCTCCATACCCTCTAACACTCTAAGTATGTTCTAAGCAAGAAAGGTCCCTCTTCCTTTCTCTTTACAACTTTGAGTCCTTTCTCCAGTATCCATCTGCAACCTCAAAACCCAAGGCCTACTAGTCATACAATTTGTTGAAGTGCATCATTTTAAACTTAATTACAAAACATTTTATTTTTATATTAAAGACTATGCATATATTAAATAAACCAGTGTATGTAATTTATACAGAACAATAATAAAGCAGCATTTGTGTACACACCACTCATGTTAAAAGGAAATTACTACTAAAAGTTTTTAATACCATCATTCTTCCTCCCCCACTCTCCATAACCTCTACCTTCCCTAAATTTTGGGTAATTCCTTTGTTTCTTTTCTTGTTTTACTAGTATTATGCAGCTCTAAATAATGTGTTGTTTGGCATGGTTTTGAAGTTTATAAAAACACTTAACTTTTGCACATTGAATATATTCTATCACTGCTTTTTTCCTTCCGCATTTGTGAGGTTTTCCCATTTTAACTTCATTCATTCCATTTCTCTGCAGTATAATATTCCAGTGTACGGATGCCATAATTTAGTTTTCAATCCTTCTACCAAAATTGGCTGTTGCATGCTTTCAATTTTTGCCACATGAAATAATGATACTGTGAAAATTTCTGTGCAGGATTTTCTCTGGAATAGATACCTATGGTGAATTGCTGAGTCATACAGATGTGCATCTTTAACTGTCAAGATAATACCACTTGTGTGTGTGTGTGTGTGTGTGTGTGGTCAAAGTGGTTGAGCCAATTTATAGTACTACTAGGAGAATCTAAGAGTACTTTTTTTGACATCCTCGTCAACAAGCTATTTTTACTTTTCAATAGACAGGATCTAACAAAGAAAAGGATTGGGAGAGACCAGTAAATACTGAATAGTTGAATAAAAGAGATTTTTCATACTTTAAAAACCCAAGGATATCACTAAAGACAGCAAGTTGCAATGGTAGAGGTGCTTAGAGATGGGTTCAGTTCAGAAGAATAAAATTGCACACAGATCATTTTTCTTTCGAAAACAGGAATCTATAAAATACATTTTTTAAAAAACCTAAAATACTAAAGGGCTGTGCTGGCTTGAATCTATTGTGCCACCCACAAAAGTCATGTTCTTTTAATCCAATCTTGTGGATGCAGATTTATTGTGTGTGGGACCTTTTGATTAGGTTGTTTCCATGGAGATATGACCCACCCAACTGTGGGTAAGACCTTCTGATTAGATTATTCCATGGAAGTGTGACCCCGTCCATTCAAGGTGGGTCATGATTAGTTTACTGGAGTACTTAAGAGAGTTCAGGGGCCAACACCAACCCATTTGGAGATGCAGACAGAAAGATGTTTAGATATTTTTAAGCTAAGAGATGAAGCCCAGAGTTTGCCCTCGAGAAGCTAAGAGAGGACCCCCAGATGCTTAGAGAGAAACACCCTGGGAGAACAAGCAAGGATGCACAGGAGCTGAGAGAAAGAAGCTAAGAGAGACAGAAACCCAGAGACATTTTGGAGAAAGCCATTTTGAAACCAGAACCTGGGAGCAAAGGTCCAGCAGATACCAGCCATGTGCCTTCCCAGCTGATAGAGGTGTTCTGGACATCATCAGCCTTTCTTCAGTGAAAGTATCCTCTTGTTGATGCCTTAGTTTGGACACTTTTATGGCCTTCAAACTTTAAAGTTACAACCTAATAAATCCCCTTTATAAAAGCCAATCCATTTCTGGTATTTTTATGTAACAGCTGTTTTAGCAAACCGGAACAAATGTGAAAATACTTAAAATATTAAAATTGTTACTAGTGAATAGGAGTTCCACAGGAAATTACATGTAAGTGAAGATTTCCAAAATAGAGCTTAATGAGGATTCTGTTTTACTAACTTAAGTAAAAATTGTGACCATAAATTGTATAAATATGGCAGATCCACCCTAAGGTGACCACAGCGATTCATGCCCTTGTAAAATCTCCTCCCCTTCAGTGCAGGTGGAACCTGTGACTTGCTTCAAACCGAGAGGATATGGCAAAGGTGATGGGATTCCACTCCCATGATTTTGTTACATTGTATAAGACTATCTTAGCAGATTGGAGAGAAAATGACACTCTCCCACTAACTTTAAAGAAGCAAGCTGCTGTGTTGTGCAGAAGGCCACCTGGTCAGGAAATTGTGGACAGTCTCTAGGAGCTGAGGGCTTCAATTCTACAATTTCCAACAACCAATGATCCAGGAAGAGGACCCTGAGCCTCAGTTGAAATCACAGCCCCAGCCCACACCTTGATTGTAGACTTGTGAGATCCTGAACAGAAGACCTAGCTAAGTTGTGCCCAGATTCCTGACCCATGGAAACTGTGAGATAATAAATGTGAGTCATGTTAAGCTGCAGTGTTTCTCATACAGAAAGAAAAAGCTGATAAAATAAATGCACCATCAAAGGAATGAATAACAAAGATCATTGGGGCAATTGCCATTCATTTTTTTAAGGTCAGTATTTCTTCCCACAGAGTGCCGGAAGGAAAGTCTACAAAATATTTATGTCTTATGGTCAAATAATTGAATGACTGTTTCATTGGGGACATGGAGTTCAGTAGAAACCTTTGAAGCTGAGTGGAGGAGATAGTGATTCTCAGCTGTTTTCCTGGAGCATCCAGACTTAGATCGTGCTGTGCATCCATCCTCGGAGCCACTGTGCTGTCCATAGGAACTCTCCTGCCAGGACAGGAAAAGCTGGTATGAGTGTGAATAGGATTGAGAGAAATTATTTGAGGACAAATAATTCCAGATGGCAGGTCATTATTTGTCTGCTTTTATTACTTGACAACTCTACATTTATGATTTATATATATGTAAATAATTTATCCAAGATTAGAAGGATGGCTATTTCTTGGCCCATCTAAGGGGCTTGGCAGAAAAAAGAAGCAAAACCTGGCTCTATTTGTGGAATGGGATTTAGAATAAATAAAGTTCAAGTTTGATTTTTTTTAAATGTGATGGAGGGAAAAAGCAATAAATATGTGTATATTCATATGCATACGGAGAAATGTGTAGGAGAGCTTATGCCAAACATAGGTATCAGGTGGGTGGGATTGAGAAGGAAAGGAGCAGGTTGTTAACATTTTCTTTGCACATTTTTGTTTTATTTGACCTTTTAAACAGGCATCAATTCCTTTTTAAATTAAAAACAAACTAATAATGCAAATGTATTTTAAAAGGAGCCCTTTACCTGAGGAGAAAGGCCTCAGATGGAGAAATGAATTGGTTCCTCTTTTACTTCTAGCATATCAGGAATTTTCCCTTTCAGAAGGGAGTCTCATGAAACTTTTCATTAAGGGAAAATAGTTACAAAGCTATACAGAGGAAGACTTTTTTTTTATTTAATTTGTAAAAAGAAAATTGCTTCCTAACTGAGACCATGAATGGCAAGTTGCAGCCGAGAATGAATTTTTAATACTTAGTTAAAAGTCCTTGATAATAGAGGTTTATTATACAAGTGTTAACAAATCCTCAATTATATCAGTGTTTGCAACAAGTCCTGCTGCATTATCCCAGCAGTTAAGCACCTTATGTCTATATTATATCTATCTGATGCAATTAGACCTCCAACATAATCAATACAGAAAAGACTAAAACAATTAGTTTCCTTTTCACACTCTCAAACTTGGTCAGGGAGTAGCTTAAAAATCTTTATTCTTCATAATTTGGATTGCATGGCCTGCCAGCATCCAAAAGGTTTCCGACATCGTCTATACAATAGCTATCGTTGGGTAATTTAAGTTCATTCATGCCCAGTCTGGTGTTTTAAGGGGGGTGGGAACTTAAGCCAAAGTGCTTGTTTAAGTATCCTAAAGCAGACAACTCACATTTCCAACTTTCTGAGGAAACAAGAACTATCAGAAGCATTAGAAAAGGATTAAAATATCTCCGCTCCCTCTAGAAAAATAGAATGCCAGTTATTTTATTTCTTTACTGAATCCAACTATAGTTGATTGAACCGGGATTTTTATTCTGTTTTTTTTTTTTTGGCCAAAAAGCCATGTGCCTCAAATTTTCTTTTACCATATAAGCAAATATAATTATTCAACTATTTAAATATGAATAAAACCTCGTTAAATGCCCATACTGAAAACCATAGTCGCTTTTTTATGAAAATGCAAAAGCCCAAGAATGCCTTATTGAGAGACTGCCTGAAACGCGCTCTTGGAAATGTGATTCGAATTCACATCAGTGGAAGCTCATAGCAGGCCAACTCCTGTCAAATAACATTTTCTTTACACAAATCACGGATCAGTTAAGGACACAGAGCAATTTTATGCCAGAGCACGAGGTAGTGAATTGGGTCAGTGCCGCAGAGTGGAGAAAGCACTGGCGGAGGAATCAGAAGATTCAAGCCATGCCGTTAAGTAGCTGTGTGACTTCAGACAAAGCACTTCACCCACCTGAGAGTCTATCCCTTCATGGGTCAGATGCAGAGAGCAGCTCTTTCCTCATTTAATTCAAAGGATGACACTGTAAGGAGACTCAATAGGACAAGATAATTAGTAGCATCCTCATCTTATCTATTCAGAGTTATTTACTCAAATTTATCATGTATTATTGTATTTTTGCCTACTTACATGTCTGTCATCCCCACTAGATTATACATCCTCCAAAGTAGGCACTGTGCTTTTATTTTTTCTTTATATTGCAATACATGTTTGTGGAATGAAATATCAAATGATTGAAATCGCTTTTTTAAAAAATGAAGTATCATATAAAGGTAAGTTGTTGGGTATGAAGTTGCATCAGCATTGACAAGAGTCAAGATGACAATCCCTTTATGTTATCATTTCACTCTAATGGGTGCTGTATACTGAATTGATGGGATCCACATTTCTGTCTGAATTCAGTGCTATCATCAAGGTCAAGATCTACTTAATAAGTGACTAAACATGGCTTCTTCATGGACAAATCCCTATAAAACAAGTGATCTTTTTAGTTTATATTTCCCATCTCATATTGAATGAAGTGCATTCCATGGTGGAAGTATATATTAAAAAGAATGTAAATGAACAAAATGAAAATGATTATTATGCTATCATAAATAAAGTCTCCAAATATATTCATGAGTTCATTGCATTTTAAGGACATCTGTACAAACGTTGTCTATGGGATCTCTATTTTCAATAAAAAAGAGAGAGAGAGAGAGAGAGAAACCCACATTTCCAAGTTTCTTTGGCAAAAAGAACTATGACAAACACTAGAAAATGCAGTCTTTTTTCTCTTGTGTACAGAAAGACACATACTTCAAAGACAACATATGTAGATTTATTTTCTTCTTTCTTTTTAAAATGAAGAAAATGGTCTTTTTTTAGATGGATAGAAATTCCAAAAGCCATTGATTAGGAGCTCTCAGTTTTGGGAATCACTCAAATAATACATAAGAAAATATAAGAGTAACCAACCCATTTCTGATATATTGCATTTTGGCAACTTTGGCAAACCAAAACTGATTTTGGTACTGGAAGAGTGGGGTTCTGAGATGCAAACACCAAAAATACTGGAACAGTTTTATAAATGGGGAAGACTCTGGAAGAATTGTGAGAAGTTTTATAGGAAAGGCCTACATTGCTTAGAAGACTCTTGGTAGAAATATGGCCACTAAAACTACTTCCAATGAGGCTTTATACAGAAATGATGAATGTGTCATTGCCAGCTGAAAGGAGGGTGATCGTTGTTTTAAAGTGGCAGAGAATTTGGCAAAATTGAGTCCTGGTGTTGGATGAAAGGCACAATTTGAAAGTGATGAGCTTGGATATTTAGCTGAGGAAATTTCCAGATTAAATGTAGAAAGTGTGGCCTGGTTTCTCTTTGCAGCCTGTAGTAAAATGCAGAGGAAAGGGATAAGCTGAGAACTGAACTCTGGGGTACAAAGAAACCACAAATTGATGGTTTGGAAAATTCTGAGTTTCGAGAAAAATGAGTGCCCAGAGAATAGAGTCCCATGGGAGGATTTAACTGAACATGGAACCAGTCATCTATTTCAGTGCAAGTCAGGCTTGGAGATGGAGTTATCCAGAAAGAATCTGTGGGAAGTTCTATTGTTTGATGGTTGGGACCCTTGTGTACTTCATGTGAAACTGACAAGTTTGTTGCAAGATTTGTATGAATGGAACTACTGCCAGCCTGGACTAAAAGGGACAGAAAAGGGGCAGATTGAAGGAAAAATGACTTCAAAGGCAGAACCATGGAAGCTGAGGTCTCCAGTGAAGATGCCTCAGACCAGGAGAATGGACCCATCCATGCATGTGGAAAGGGTGAGTTTGCCCATGTGCTTGCAGAAGGCCCCATTGTTTGAGAAGAGTGCTGCTGCCCCAGATTTCAGAGATGGTAGAGCACATTCCCTGGAGGTTGGGGAGAGCCTGGCCACCACTCTACTGTTCTGAGGGGATTGACCCTATGCCCCAGAGATGGCAGAGGATCCAGCTGCCACCTTAATGCTTGACGGTGGGTCCTAGAGTTTGGCTGTCACCTGGATTCTTGAAAGGGTGGAACCAAAAGCATGGCTGTCTCCCCAGTGCTTGGAGATGGAGCCCTCATCCCAGGGTTTGGAGAGAGCAGAGCCACTGCACAAGCCCTTGGAAAGGGTGGGGCTGCCGCTCTATCAGGACCTGAGGGAAAAACATCATTCTATAGATGACTCTTAGACCTTAAAGTCTAATGAAGTATGCCCTGCAAGTTTTTGGAACTGTTTGGGACCTGTGAGCTCCCATTTTCCTTCCAATTTTTTCCTATGGAAATGGGAATGTTCACTCTTTGACTGTCCCTCCTTTGTATATTGGAAGCAGATAACTTTTTCTAAGTTTCACAAGTCCACCGCTGGAGGGGAATTTTGCCCCAAGACAGACCATACCTGTAACTGATTTTGATGAGACATTGTACTTAATATGGTTACTGAAATGATTCAAGTCTTTCGTGCTATTGTGATGGAAGGAATGTGTTTTGCATATGGAAAGGCATGTCTTTGTGGGTCCAGAGGGTGGAGTGTGTTAGTTTGAAGCTGTTATGTACCCCAGAAAATACCGTGTTCTTTTGATCCATTCCTGTGGGTGCAGACCTGTTGTAGGTGGGACCTTTTGATTAGGGTATTTCAACTGAGTTGTTCATTCTAGTTGGGTCTTAATCCTTGTACTGGAGTCATTTATAAGATGCTAGGACACATACAGAAGCTAGAGATGAAATTAAGAGAAGAGCACCAGAGAATCTGAGAGAAGGAGCCACTGAAGCCAAAAGCTGGAAGCAATGTAACCTCAGAGAGAAGGACCAGCAGACACTGCCATGTACCTTGCTATCTGACAGAGGAACCCATGCTCCTCAGTCTTCAGAGAAAGTATCATCCTGTTGATGCCTTACTTTGGACATTTTCATGGCTTTAAAATTGTAAACTTGAAAGCTAATAAATTCCCATTGTTAGAGCCCAGTTCACTTCTGGTATATTGCATTCTGGCAGCTTTACCAAACCAAAACATTAATGTTAAAAATATGGGAAATTGAAATGTGGATGACAAAATTTTATTATTTTATAAAGGCTATTTGTTTTAAAACCCCCAAACATATGAATACACATATGAGTAATTGCCAGTCACTGACATTCCATGATAATTTAGGGATAAAGTCAACAGATTAGAGCAACTGGCAAGCAAACCAGATGAGTAGAAAAGAGAAGAGGCCCAGCTGACTCACTAAAATACTCAAAACATACGTACAAGTATTCCAGATGTTTTGCCACCAAGGAGTCCTACCTTATGCTTTAAAAGACCTACCTTAGGACACAAATTACATTTAAGTTTTTAATAACTATAAGTGTTATAGCATTGAGTTGATATAATTCTAAGCAAAATCAAAGATCTAAATGCTCTCATTAACCTCCTTAACCTTATTGAGGTAAATATTTAATTCGTATTGGGATACTTGAAGTAATGAAAAGGATCCTGTCAGCACCACCACTGCCAGCTGCACACCCTAGGATTTCAGAGGGTTCATATTGGAAGCCCCTATGTTAGGGAATCCAGTTTTTCCTCCACAACCCCCAATGCCCAACCCTTCCTCCTCTTTTGAGTAATACTGTGGCAGTAAGAGTCAGTGTGAATTCATCTATTCTCTTTGTGGCACCCAATTTATCATGAAGTCCTGCTGAACCTACCCCCACAAAATATCTCCAATCCTCCCATTTCTCTCTGTCTCCGCTGCCACTTTTCCTTTCTAAGGCACCAACGTGTTTCTCTGGAAAATCATAATAGCCTCCAACCAGGACTACCCTGACTCTGTCTTGCTCTCCCTAAAGTTCATTCTGCACACAGTTTTTGTAGTGCTCTCTCTAATGTGCAAATAATATCATGCTGCTCACCTATTTAGTCCTTTAGTGGTTTTTCATTGCATTTAAAATAAAACCCAGATTCCTTACCATGACTTAACAAGATCTTATAAGAACTTATAATGATCTAATCTGTTCCTTCTTTTCCAACCTCATTTCAAACCATTCCTCCCACGGACCCTGGCCTCAGCCTCACTGTATTTAATAATTTTCCCCCAAATAGGTCAAACATGCTTCTGACTTAGGGTCCTTTCATTTGCTGACCTCTTTACCTGGAATTCCCTGCTCTTTGGTCTTTCCATGGCTGGGTCCTTCTCACGCTTCAGGTGTCACCTCAAATGGCACTTCTTCATAGAGGCTTCCCTGATGCTTCCACCTATCATACCCTTTCACACGTTTTCTGCCACATTGCATTATTTTATGATTTGGTGCTCATTTAGTTATTTGTCAATATCTCCCAACTAGACTGTCTATGATAATGGGGAGTGGAATTCAATAAACAGTTGTTGAACAGATGAATGGACATTATAAGCTAATTATTTTAATTGCACTTATTTGGGGCTATGTCTGACCTTTTTTACTAGATGTGTTTATTCATTATGGATATTCATCTTTGTTCCTTTTTTCCTGCACATGGTAGCTAATTAATCAATTCTTTGAGTGAATGAAAAATCCATAAATCATTTCAGTTCAGTCAGAGACTTCTGTGCTAGACACAGTGTCTTTTCTGGGTTGTTCTGGGAAACAGAGTTTGTAGATAGAGAAATATGAAGAAAAACAAAAATAAAACCTTGCCGTCTAGTTGGAAGCCCATGGAAACAATAAACTATATCATAAAATAGAGTGAAAATGTACAACTGGAGTCTGAGAGCAAGGATCAGGGAAAAAGACATTATGAAGGGGGGCTGGAGCCCAAGGCATGTATTAGGGACATGATTAAAAATAAAGCTGAAGGTGGGGAAGATTTGAGTAGTATCTCAATTTTGCAGAAAATAAGGAACTTTTAAAGAAGGTTAAATGATGAATTAGACCTCTATTAGAGTTAGTTCTTCTCCAAGACACTTTCCCCAGCCCTCAAAGTGTTGGTTAGGTGACCCCCACAGCATCCCTAATTCCCCCTTAGAGAATCAGTTACACTGAAAGGTAATGGCCAGTTTACCAGTCTGATTTCTCCATTGTCTTGTAAACTCCAAGGAGATAGCACTGTGGATGTCTTACTCGCATTTTATCCCCAGGGTCTAGCCAAGTGCCTAAATCATGGAAACGTCCCATTTTGAAAGAAAGAAAGACAAAGAGAGAAAGAGAGAGGAAGGGAGGGAGGGATGGAGGGAGGATGGAGGAAGGAAGGGAATGAGAGAAGAAAGAAGAAGGGAGGGAGGGAAGGAAGGAGGGGAGAGAAAGCAAGCCGGCATGTTCCCTATACCAGAGCAGCCCTCCCCACCCAGCAGTGGGGTGAGCAGTATCTGCTCTGCTGCCCACCATTTGAAAATCCTGGATATGGTTCATCAAATGAATGTATTTGGCAGAATAAACGATTAGCAGCACATCAAATGCATCATATTCATGGTAACAAAAAATAAGGCTAGTTCCAACAGTTGTATTTATAGGTTATATCTTTTTGCAGGCTTTAATTGAAGAAACATTTTAAACATTTATCCAGATTTCAAAAGCATGTATTAGTCATTGATGTAATATATTCTCATACATGTGTTCAATATTTAGGCAATTTACTATTTTTATCTTAATTGAGACTTGTCTTTTTAACTCACAGCAAGCTGAGTAACATGAATTATCGTAGTCAGAACTCTAAATCCTAAACTCCATTTGTTTGACTGGATGGATCCTTATCATAAAAGCCATTTTGGTGATGAGGGCCTTTGAAAACATGAACATACGTGGTGCACCATTTGAAATTGTCTATATGTTTAATGCTTGGGTAATAATCAGGAAATGATATGAGAAGTTTCGATTCTGTTTACTGTGTATTTCAGTCTTTAATTTTGCTTTGGAACAAGGTCACTCAGAAAAACTAAAATGAGTTTATAATGAAGTAAACTGCCTTGCCCTTCTTTAACAAGGGGTCTATCCTAACCTTCAGTTTCATCATTTGTCTTGAAAGAATCAGTCCTGCACAGCTAAAATGGCTCTTTACCCAACACAAGAATGAGAAACTGCAGTTTTAAACCTAGATTTACAAAAGCCTTCCTATTCAGCAAATCAATGACTACATTAAGATCAGTTTCTTCAGTTACAAAATGGACCCTTTAAGTAAAAACAATCTATGAATAATTGATATAAATATTTGAAAACAACCTATTTATTTTTGACATTAACATACTTGCTTTAGTGATATTCACTTTTAATTTAGAATAACATGAACCACATTGATCATTTGTCTGCCAGTTTAATGAGTTGGGCACAAATTTATCACTAGCCACTTAAGAAATCTGAAACAAAAGTTGTGTGTGTGTTCCCTGTTCTCACAATCAAAATATTACTTCCAAAGTTGTCTGAAAATATACCTGGATATTTGAAGTGTGTCTATGTCATTCAAAAAATTGGGGGCCTGAGCACATGATCAGAATCTTCTAAGACCAACTCTACACTGCCTGCTTCTTGATAAAACAAATCAATCTTGAGAACAATTGTTTACATACTCAGTTTATTTACTTCACTGCATTGAGAAGGAAAGGCAGCTGTGTGAGATATAATGAGCACAGAATTTTGAATCAAAACTCCTGGCTTTGAGTCCTGGATGCATCATTTACCACCTATGTGATCTCGGGAAACTCATTACCCCTCTCGGACACTCCATTTCTTTATCAGCATACAGCACAGTAATGCACACACTGGTATAATGTATCTCAACTGATAGCAATGAAAATATTATCCAATAGGCTATGGAGAGAGCTATATAAATTCTCATTAGTGTATTTTCATAATCTCTAAAATCCAGTCTTTATTATGGGAAAAATTTTAAACCTTCCAGACTCAAACAACGTGAATGTCTTTGACAATCTTTCTGATCTAGTGTTAGGGGATCTGCACAGAGTTGTAGCTCCTGGATCAAAACAGAGTCATATTGCACAGTTTCCTCTCATGCTGAGTATTATCCTTGACATTGACAAATTCCTGGTTGCCAAAGTGTAGAGAAGATGAATGCACTTGGCAAAACAAGAACAGAATAAAAGCGACCTCACTTTGGATAGTACCTGCCAGGCCCTTAGTACAATGGCTGAATGAACCTTTCTATGGGTAATACAAAAGCTTTTTTGGTCTAGGCCTATAACCTCCTCCATGAAGAGAAGTATCAGGTCAATTTTCTTCAAGTTATTTTTTAATCCAATTTCTCTGACTCCTTCCTAATATATAAGCAAGGTTTCCCATCAATGTTGCTGCAGCCCCACACCAAGCCAAACTTTGCAGCACAATCAACTATTATGGGCCAAATCTCCCTCTTAAAATCAACTTGTCTATGTCTTTTGGCACTAGGAGCCACCTGATTTAATAACTTCACTATCCATTTCTAACACATACTTGTGCTTTATGTATCTTTAATCTCCTTTATCATCACATTTAAAAAAAAAAATCATGTTGTGAGATAAGTCCTTGAGCATATTTTCTCCAAGCAGATTTTGGAATTTTGCTGAAATAAGAACATGAAGAGCAATGGAAGATGACTGGGATAGCTAGCAGACCCGAGTTGGCACTAGTGAATGCCAGCTAATACAATTTTTATGGTGCAAATATATTCTTTTACTGTCTTTGAAAATGAATTCCAGAAACTTAAATATAGTTCCTTTTTAGGCAATTCTTATAACCCTAATGGATTTAGAAAAAAGAAAAAAAAAAAAAAAAAAAGGCATTTAGAAAAGAGGACCAAAAGATAGAGCTCTCTAACAGCCTGGAATTTCCTACTTTAATATCAGTTCCAGGGGCTGCTGCTCTGCCCTTATTTACCACGTGCTTCTTATTGGGTCTGAGGTTTAAGTGCTGCCTTTTTCCTACTTAAAAATGAAGTCAACTACCCTGCCATGAGGTGTCCTTCCCACCATTAGGCTCTGCCTTACACAGCTCTCTGTTATGATTCTAGCAGTTGTGTGTATTTCTTCCTCGGAAATCATTAAAAGGGAATAGAGGTTTAGCAGACTGTGGCAATGGGAAAACTGCCTGAAAATTACAAGGGCAGAAGTTGAACAACACTGTATGTTGTTTTTATGAAAATACAAATTGCTGAGAACAATTTTTAAAATGTAGATATATTTTAAATAGAGAGTCCTAACATTGTCATCTTAAATTCTGGCAGTTATGTATAGTTCATTATTACTTCAGCATCCAATTATATTAATGGTAAGTGATTCCATATCATTAGGGTCCATCTGTAGTCTGAAAGACCTGTACATACGGAAACTTGGAAATAACTCTTCCTAGCTTCTGGCAAGAGATAGACAGTGTTTTTATTTTTATTTATTTATTATTTATTTTTGTTAATTTATTGATGTCCATGGTGGTGGTAGTGAGATAATTTTTGTTTTTTGTTTTTTTCATTAGAAATGAATGTGCAGCAAAATTAGATGTAAAAGTGAATTACAAACATAGTGTCTTCTTTATAGATTTAAATAACTTCTTGGTTATCTTTCAAAATGTATACTTGCAAAAATACATCATGGTATCTTAATTTGAAAACTGAATTCATTGTGAAAGGTGTACTCAAAAGGCAAACTATACTGACAAAAGCTATTAGAAATATTGTCTCTTTTTTCTTTTTTTTTTTTTTTTTAGAATAAGCCATGGAAGTAATGTGATATCATTTATATATACATACTTATATTCTTGTGGTTCACGCATCCACAATCCCATAAAGAAATAAAGTTTCAGATGTATGTTGGCCCTCAAAATAGCATTTGTTGTTAAATTAATGGATAGAAGGAGGATGAGTGAATAAGTCTGAGGAAAGAAACTGAAGGTGACAAAAATTGTGACTTGCACACTAATAATTTTTAAGAGATGAGCCTTGAGCACTGGTATTTTGACTCAGTTTCATCGTGCTTTTGCTTCCCTACTAAACAGTACCATTTACAACAAAAGATACCAACTTTCATCCTCCTTTCTCTTCTGCTGTGTATCAAAGAAATACAGACTATTAATGTGCAATACAATTTTCAAGTTTACCTCCTGTATGCAGCTATTAATTCACAGCATTTGCTCTTGATCTGGTCAAATCTGGCCTGGGGGAGATGCCGGGAAAGAGATGCAGAGAAAGTTATGCAGTCAAGCAAAGTAAGGGAGAGAAAATAGGGAGCACTTTCTGATTCAAGAGCAGAATCAAAGAAAGATACTGTACTCACCTTCAATTCACACTGGGAATCCAGTGTGAAAAGCATGACAGAATTATCAATACTGGTTTTTCCCCTTAAAGAACAGAAAAGATTTGGACTTTTTCTGGACCTATAGTTCTCAACCAGAGAGAACTGATCATAGGTAGAAAGAAATGTGTTTCTAATTGCATTCAATTATTATTAAATATTATGAACTTAAATTTACGAATAGTTTAACTGAAACAGAAGTTAGAGTCAATTCAAGCTTATCCTTATAATAAAACACTCTTCATGTATATCTCATTGTTGCTTCTCTAGACCTAGATACAGCATGAAGGAACTATTCAGACTGGGAATTGCTTAGAATCCAAAGCCTACCTGGGTGTGCGTATGGGAAGGATAACGGATTGAAAACACTTTCGCAGACAGATAGGTAGGAAAGCAGGTTCCAGAACCTGCCAAAACAGTTGTAATGATTTTCCTTATCCAAGACTTCTAAAAAGGAGTAAATAGTCATTGACAATAGCCACTAATTTCCCAAAGATGAGGAAATAGGAAAGATGCAACATTTAAACGAACTTAGTTGCCCTGAACAATTAACCCTATGGATCAAGAAGGATTAATCTTGATCAATTATCTTAACAGCTATTGGCTAGAATTCAAAATTAATGTAAACATGAGTGACTGGGAAATACCACTCTGCATATGAGTTTCAAGTCTATTAATTCCATCTGTGTCAATGTTCTTTAGCTATACACAAGGAGTGATGACATTTTTTTTTCTAGTCAAATAAAGGTTTTTCTTAGACAAGGAATCCCGTCATTTCTGAACCTTTACAACTGTGTTTCTACCTATCATTTTCATATGCTTCCTTAACCAGCAAATGATGTGGTAAAATTGTGGGCAGTGGCAGCATGAAGAACAGAACCATTTTAATTTCTCCCATCTGGCATATTAGCATTAATAAAAGATGTTTAAAAAGAGAAGTCTTGAAAGGCTTTCACCTCTTGATTTAACAAGATAATAAGAAAAGCTTGTAATTTGCCTCTATATATAACTGATAAGAGTGAGTATAATGTGATGATCACCAAGACTAACCTTTGAGACAATTTTTAAAACCCTGATGATTACAATACAATCATGTTAATACTAGCACTAAAACTGTTGTTACTTTTTAATACAAACACAATGGAAAAATTTCTATTTCAAAGTATAGATTAATAGAGCCAAAACTAACAAGATTCCTACAGTTACATCATCTGTCAAACTGACCGTAATAAAGCTCACTCTCTTTGAATTCAGTTTCCTTATTATTACTACTGAATCATTACATTGCTGGTGTAGATTAAGTACAGCCTAAAATTCCTTATTCTCCGTTTTGCCTAGTTTTGCTGTTTTTACACCCACACACCTTGCTAACACCTCGTTAATTAATATTTTCCATTTACCCTGGGTTTTTGATGGGACAAGGGAAGAGTTTACCTATCCTGGCAGTTTCTCAATTAAAATGGGATTTGGGGATCATATTATCTTAACTGGAAAATTACTTGAGTGGTTTTCCCAAGTTTTTCAAAGCTTTATTGGCTGATCTTTTTGACCTGTTCCTCAGGTGATGTGCTTCAGACGGTAATCTTACAGAATGAAGAACCAGTCTGGAAGTAAAGATTTGCTTATAAATACTCTTGTTTCTACTAATACAGATTTATAACAGATAGTAAGGTCAACAACATCATCTGTGAATCCTGATAGTAAGAATGGCCTAGAATTGCAAAGACTGGCCTGGCTACATAAGCCATCTCCATACCCTGAAGGTAGAATTTTGTTTTGTTTTGTTTATTTAATGCAAAAATTGGTGGGAAGGATTTAGATCTTAGAACTGAAGAAGTGGAGATGTTCCCAAGATATCTTTAATCCAAATTTGAAATACCACTAGGTCAGGAAATTTATTTGTAAAGTGAATCAATGTGCCCATTGGGAGTGTGTGAAGACTTGATAGTTTAACATTTGCACAAATAGTTTCCAATCCTCACAGCAATCTCTGTATTACAAAGACACACAAGAAACTGTAGCAATCTGATTAATATATACACACATGTAATCATCTCTATTGTTTACATGCTTTAATTCTCAACTGAAAGAACTGTGTATCTTTTTAAAGTCCAATGCAAAAGCAGTGCAGATTGGGGACAATAATGAGAATTCTGTGCACAGAATGAGGACTGAATGTGGTCCATAGGAGGAATGAGAAACCCATGGTAACCATGGCAGATTTTTATTTTTAGACATTCTCAATTAATCAAAATCATTTGTTAATTTTTTTTAAATTGAAGAATTCAGCAACAGCAAAATCCTACTCAGTATTCATAGCTATAATAATACATAGTGTACCTAAGTCACTGAAAATTAGGAGAAAATAAACAGTCTTAATCTATTCTTCATATGAGGGAAGGAAGGGTTTGGATCTTGCATAAAATCTAGGAATAATCATAGTTTCTCATCTAGTATATTCAGTATTGTTTTCAGTAACCCCCAAAGTATGTACATTTCTGTTTTGTTTTGTCTAAAAATCCTTGATGTTGGGAATAATTCAAATGCACAGAATGGATAACACACCAACAACAATAAGTGCACTGTATTTTAGCTAAAAAGACTCTTATCTTCTCTTATACTTTTAATTAATAAAAACTGCTAAATTGGCTAAATATTACCATTTTCATAAAAAAGAGAAATAATGGCATTTCTTTTGAACATGTGACATAAAAAAAATTTGTAAGAGGAATCTGTTAATTTTCCTAAAACTAGAGTATGAACAAACATATATGGTTGTCTGCATTTCACAGATGTTTTAAAAATACCAATAGAAAATAAATTTTAAAAATGGAAAACATTACCCTTACACTGCCATATTTTGCAAAGTAAAGAACACTTGATTCGAAGTCTTCCAACCAAAAGCAGTAAAGCCCCGGTGGGTAATTACTCTCTGTCCTCATGGCAAGTTCTTTGGGAAAATTTGGAATTCCTCTGATGAAGAATTTTCCAAGAAATATAAACAACTTTAAGATCGTTTCTATAATGTGGTTAGTTCATACAGGTAAACTCTTTGTTTAACAAAACCACAGGACATGTGTGCTTATCACACTGCTTGAATGGCTTTGGTTTCATTGAGAAGCTGCCCCAATGAGTTTCAAGGTTTCCACTTCTATTTCTGCAGCCAAATAGTAAGGATGAATCACTAACAATTCATCAACAATACTTTGCCTTACTGTGAGAGTAGTGCAAAGCTCATTCCATGTTAACTCCACATTGATAGCAAAACTTTGTATATGGAAAATGGCATGAAATGAGATACACACCCTTCATATCAAATACATTTCTAAATTATAATTAACAAACATCAACCATCTCAAAACAGAAAGCCAACACAAAATAATCTTGAAATAGAAAGTAGTAAACAGATTTGAAAAAATAATTGGAAACAGACCTTAGTTCCTAAGTACCATTCTCCAAGGGAACCAGGGCTCTTGGGAGAAACAGCTGATTCTAGAGCTGGGGCAGGAATACACAAGATGATCCTGGAGCATCTTGTGATAATATGACATAAAACAAAAAACTGTGGGCCTTGCCAAAGGGACACAGGAGCCAACCTGAAACAGCCCCCAAAGGCCAAAGTTGGAACAATTTGAACAACAAAATAAATGATTTAATTCTGGATTACAGCCCAAAGGATAAAATAAATATCCATGTGTCCATACTGATATAAATAAATGATTGGACGAATAAAGAAATGGGAAGAAGAGACAAATCCTTAGTGAGTAATTATAAATAATACATGCAGATTCCCCCCAACTCCAGGAAGTGAAGCTTAATTACCCTCTCCTTGAATATGGGCTGGAATTTCAATTCACTTCTAATGAATAGAGTATGAAATAGGGAAAAATAGTTACTTTACGGAGGAGAAACCTGGCAAACTCTACCTTAACCAAGCCCTCTCAGTTAACATCATCAGTGATATCATGTGGAGATCATGTATCCCCTGATATGACGTGACAGAAAGGGCGCTTCACCTCTGTGGGATTGATTCCAAAAATTTATAACTCCAGACAAATCATGAGAAAAACATAAGATAAATCTAGATTGGGGGGCATAAAATTGGATGATCTAAAATAATTCTAAAATTAAAAATTAAGACATAATTGCCATAGTAGTATGCCCAGGTTTTCTTCAAGTATGTTAAATTTTAATGTATACATATTGTTGTGAATGTTTCTAGAGACAAGAAACAGGTCGCCAAACATAACAAATGGAGATTAGAAGCTGTATTATAAACCAGTTATTAATGTTAAAAAGCACCAAAACCAGGTAGAGAAACATGTGAGAAAGTTAGCAGAAGACTTTCAAGCTAATTTCAGTTTAGGAGAAATCCCCAGGTGTTATTAATGGCTAACATATCATTAATTACTTGTAAAACAACAATAGGATATCACACATTAGCTTCCCGGATATTGGTCTAAATAACAGAGATAAAAATGGAGATAATTATAAAATACAATTTCACATAAGTAAGAATCCAGACTGTCAAACATTTTATCTTTGTTGACACATGCTTAAAATATAGTGTTATAATAAGCGAAATAATAAACTGACTTGAAAAAAACACTGAAAATATCATAGTAACTTTTGGACTTTTTCTTTCACTACTGAGTTCTTGATGTGATTGCCCCTATTATAACCCCTCTTTCCAAATTCCATTCTCCTCATTGTTTCTTCTAATCACACAGTCAATTAAAAAGAGTCTGATGAATTCTGTCTGTCAAGTTTGACATGGCATAACTTTAGAACATGCAAATTGGAAGAATAAGTTATATGCTCATTCACTCCTCATTTAATACACACTTATTGAGGGCCTAGCTATGTACAGCTCTGTTCTTAATATTGTTTCTTATCTTACTTTGTTCATATACTGTAAGAGTTACCTTTGCTATTATAACTCTTATAAGTCTGCACCCCCACCCCCCCGCCTTCCAATCCCAAAGCTCTTTTTTCAAAGTTTGCCTGAATCCCTTTTGATGTTTCATTTCTTCAGGATGAATCTGAAACATGCATGCCAGTGCCTAGCAAATTTTGGGAGATAAGTAAACATGGGTTGAACAGATTTGTTGAATTAATGAGAAGAGGTGAATCTTTATGATGCACACTTACCATCAACTGTCTGTAGAATGTTAATTGCACTACTCTGGATTATAAAAAAGTTCAAACATAAACCAGTGAACTACTCTCAAAACGTATTTTAAGTGGTAAGTTCCAAAGTTCAATTGAAATGAATTCATATGTACACAAAAATATGCTCTCACATATTCTTCAAATTCATTAGACTGTGCATAATTCTTTTTAAACCTAAAGAAGGCAATTACAATGCTTGAAATACGCCGTGCCTGTGTTTTGATTACTAAGTTATCGATCAATGCTGAAAGCATTCACATTCAACCACATTGTGTAAATTTTACAGAAGTATATAGCAAAGGGAAAATAAGAAGTATACATCATCTGGTTAATTCTCTGAGTTATAAATTTACAATTAAAATTTGACCAAGCTTTAGATACTTAAGTGCTTAATTGACCATGTATTCTGAAACATGCCACAAGGATTCTATTATAGAAAAACGCATGGTTATAGGTACATAACTAAATGATGACAAATCCTGCACATCGAATTCTACTTTTATTTAAATGTCTTTAAAAAAAAGTTGTACCCTTGAATCAAAGACATAAATCTTAAAATAAATCATATGCTTTACATTTTGCAGCATGAATTAGAAAGCATTCTTCACTGGGGTTGGTGCCTTGTTTGGTTTATTCACTGCCACTTCCCTATCCCTGTTAGGCTCGTTTGTGAAGGTTGGAGATCAAGTTAGTGGAGAGAAGGCTCTGGAGAGTCCAGAAAAACTGAATGTCTGCCCTAGGGCATGAGCTAACATCAACAATATGTGTTTATTATTCTTTTAAAAAATCAGAACATAAAAGATCTTATTTTTATTCACAGTATCAAATATTTGTAAGATACAAATTATCCTTTAGGTTAATGAATACAAGGGACCATATGGAATATCAAGTGAAAGGAAATAAGGAATAAAACAATTTTCTACTTATGATCTTTCTGTTTATTATTTTCATCCATGCAGTGAATAGTATATGGTTATATAATTACAGAACTCCAGGAAAGACCTAAGGCTGAGTGTCCTGGGAGGAAGGCAAAGCTGATTTTGTTCTGAATAGCCAAATTTCTGCTTCATTCTGAATTTCATTCAGGAAACTGTAATCTCATTTGAGTGTTTTAAAAGCACTGCAAAATATTAGATCATTTTATTTAACTTCTGATTTGATAAACTTCATTCCTTTTCTCCTCATATTCAAATTTCTAACTCATTATTTTTATTCAAAATAAAATTGTTCCTCTTGCCATCAGAGAATGTATAATATTCAGCCTGGTTTTCTTGTACAATGTCTCTTTTATCCAAAGACTTTAATCCCAACTAATTCCAACTATGCTTGTTTCTCCTTCTCCCGTCTCTGTCTATATAGGCAATCCCATAGACTGCAGATAAATTCATTATCTAAAACTGTCCAATATAGTTGTTAGTCCTCTATAAATTCGTCTCCATCAACTATGCTTTTAAGAAAATGAAAGAAATGAAAATATAAAATAATCACAATATGCAACACTATAGTTTCATTGTTTCTTCTTAGAATACGGGAATCATTTTTGGATAGTATTTGTGAAAAAAAAATTAATTAGCAAGCATCTGCTATTTGCATGTGACTCTTTGAGGCACAATAGCAGGAACAAAAACACATGACCCCTGTCTTCAGACATAATTGAACTACAAATCAGTCAATAATAGAAGAATTAAAGTTCCTCCAATCTAATGGACTATTAAAAGCTAAAATTTAGAAGAATGATTAGCCACTTTCATCCTTCTGTTTTAATGCATTAAACTTCTAAACTCGCCTTTACTCCTTTGCTAATTCACCAGAGCTTTCACATTTCTTATACATTCATCCCTCTCTCATAACCTCCTTAAAAACCTCCAACTCTTTTCCACTCTTTGAAGATCTGCTTATCCTTAAAATACACACATACAAATACACACAACCAGGCAGGGTGGTGACATTACACATTCATGCTTTCCAATCTGAGGTGTTTTAGCATCCTAATTCTAGAATCATTTTACATGTTGATAATTGATCCCGTTCCAATGCCCAAGTAGCTATTCAAAACCATCACCAGTCTTACCCCTGGCCCCTTACTCTTCTCCTCACATTGCCTGCGTCTAGATTCACACAGAAATTAGAGCCTATTAAGTGTCAACTCCCTCTATTCAGTATCTCCCTTCTCTTCCCAACCTCTCCCTACCCTCACATACACTTGTATAAATGTATCTATTCTGGTATTCACTTTTCCTTCCCTTCCTTCCTTCCTTTCTTCCTTCCTTCCATTCTTTCATTCCTCAGATCTCACATTGATCTCCTATAAATTCAAATATTGCATTGTCCCTCAGCATTGCTCCACAGATTTTTACTTGCTATTGGGGATTGAATCATACCGCCTACGAGAGGTATGTTCAGGTCCCAACCCCTGGTCCTTGGGCATGGACACATCGTAAATAGGATCTCCTGAATGTGTTACTTCAGTTAAGGTGCAGCCTAACTGAGTCAGGGAAGGCTTTAATCAGGATTACTAGAGTCCTTTATAAATAGAATGCAATTTAGACAGAAAAGGAGAAAATCCAATAGGGAGCAGTCAGAACCTGGAAGTCAATGGAACTAGGAGAGAAAGGAGAAAATGCTGCCATGAGCATGTTCATGTGACAAAAATACCAAAGGCAAAGGATCACTAGCAGCCAGCCCCAGAATGCCAGAGTCTTCAGGGAGAAAGCATCACCTTGCTGACTTCTTAATTTTGGACTTCTCCTAGCCTCAAGATTGTGAACCAAAAAGTTCTCATGCTTAATTTAAGCTAACTTATTGCATCATATTTGTTTCAGCCACTGGGAAATTAAAACATCTAATCAGCTTTTGCTTATACTTCTCAGAGCAGTTTTGCTAAACATTGATCCATGTCTTTTACTCTCTGCTCAGTCAATAACATCAGTGACTCAAACTTCAATGAGAAAAGGGCAGCCATCTGAAATGAACTTCAGAGCTTCTTCAGTTGTGCTCCTCCATATATACACACATATAAATTTACCTATTTTGGCACCTGTATTTCACTATACTTTTATTGGCCCCAGAGGGAATGATGTGGTTCCATCTCCTAGAGTAATAAACATTTTACAAAGAATCATCAGCTTTGCACTGTATGCTCAAAATCTCCCTCTTGACTAGCTCCTTCCCTCCCACATCAAATATTCTCAGATAACTCATTCGAAAAAAAACTTACCTTGATCCTAATTCTTTTTCAACTATTATATTCCTTTATTGTTTTCATGAGAAAATTTTTGCAACAGTTGTTTGAACATCTTTCTTGCCTCCATTTCCTCAATCCGTTACACTCTGAATTTTGCCTGGCAACAACTTGATACCTACTAATATCTCTGCAAAAGCCTCTTATTGCCAAATCCTCATCAGCTTGCTCTCTCTGTTGTTCCTCACAAGTATTCATTCCCTTTATTTCACTGTACACTTTTCCCCTGACACTTCCTCTGTCTTTGATTCTACCTTACTCATCTCTATTTTTTGCTGCCCTTCAATTTGTCTGCCTCTTAAATGCCAAAATTCCCCAAGATTTGATCCTCTTTTCACTCTGTACACTCTCTCTGAAGGGCAAGATATTCTTACATGTGTGTTTTAGACAAGTCCTTTCACACAGTGTCTTAGACACTGTGGTTTTGATGTCATGAATATTTTTACTGAGCCCTGGAAAACAATTATTACATTTTAGCTTTTTAAAAATTACCAACTCTAACCCTTTCGCCTTTCAAATAGTCTTGTATTTTTAATAGTTTACTGGACTAGGATGTCCTACTGTTACCCTCAAATCAACAAATCCAAAACTGAGTTCATTTTCTTCTCTTCCCAAGCTTATCTTTCCCTTTATAATTCTTCGTTAATGTCACAAAGTTAAGCCCAGCCTCCCTGTGCTGGTTTGGATATATCATGTCCCCCAGAAAAATCTATGTTCTTTACTGCAACCTTGTAGGGGCAGACATATTAGTGTTGATTAGGTTGGAACCTTTGGATTAGGTTGCTTCCATGGAATATGACCCACCCAACTGTGGGCAATACCTTTGATTGGATAATTCAAATCAAATGGCCCCACCCATTCAGCCTGGATCTTGATTGGTTACTAGAGTACTTTAAAAAGAGCCAGACAGGCCCAGGTGCTTGCAGCAGCTGTGGGGCACATTTTGAAGACAGCCTTTGAAAGCTGACACTGACATTTTGGAGAACACCATTTTGAAATGAAACCTGGGAGCAAGCATATGCCAGCCACATGCCTTCCCAGCTAACGGGTTTTCCGGATGCCAACGGCCTTTCTCTAGTGAAGGTGCCCTATTGTTGATGCCTTACTTTGAACACTTTATGGCCTTAAGACTATAACTTGTAACCAAATAAACCCCCTTTATAAAAGCCAACCCATTTCTGGTGTTTTTGCAAAATGGCAGCATTAGCAAACCAGAACACTCCCCATTCAGAAATCTCTGATTTCTCCTTCTTTCTCATTTCCCATATCTAGTTGGTTTTGTTTTCTTAAAAATCTTTCAAATCTGTCCCACCTTACTATCTTCAGTGCATGTCTGTAGTCCAAGTCCTTATCATTTTTGAGGGCAATCAGTTAGTGCCTAACTGATCTCTTAAACAGTTTGACCATCCTTCAATCCTTGTTCTAGTTACTGCCAGACGCATCTTTCCAAAAGCAAAGCTGATTGTGTTACTTTTCAGCTTAAAACTGTGAACAGCTCCCCACTGACTATAAGGATGTGTTCTGCTTGTCTTTTCAGAGTCATCACTTGCCACTCCCCCACATGTATCCTGAAATCTAACCATATCAAACTAAGCACAATGCTTTTAACAAGTGCAATCTTAATAGCTCCGTGTTTTTGCAGATGCCCTATTTCCTCCTGCCTGTATCTATCTAATGAATGCCTAATTAGTTCAGTATTCCCATTGCACCTTAAATACACTTCCAGGAATACATGTCTCATTCCACTGCAATCATTTATTTAAATGATTTCCTTTTCTTCTGCTAAAGTTGTTCTAGGGATAGTTTCTTATTTGTCTTTGGATATCAAGTGCATAGCAGAATGCATTCTGTATACAGGAAATTTTGTTGAAGAAATAAAGGTAATCACTTGATTACCTTTGAGAAAATAGCAAGCCAATGAGGGGTAGGGGTGAAGGTATGTTTGACTGAGTTTGAGTAAGGAGAAAACCTTGGAGTTGTACTTAGTGTTTTGGCTTGCAAGAAACAACTTCTTTGAGTCATATATTAGGATTAATCTCACCATTTTCTCTTAATATTTCTTCTGCATTGTCAATCACTGGAAATTTAACTTCCTTTCTAAGATTTTCTTTTAAAAGTCCATTGACTGCTCCTAAATAATATAATCAAAAGGGGGAAAATGTATACAAAGGAACAATTTGATTGTTTAAAAATAATCATGACAAAAGAGATTTCAGGGGAGTTATCAACTTACCTAATACAGATAGTTTACCCATTTTTTAGATTTTTTAAAGTTCTGGAGAATAAACTTTGCTTTACCAAGATTTTGCAAGGATTTAATTTTTCAATGCTGCAAAATAAACTTGATCAACTGTTTTTTCCCCGTAAGGTTCTACTTTAAGACCTCCATATGCTCAGTTTTAATAATCTGCTTCCAAAACCAGGAACCATTCCAAATATGAGTTATGGAAATATTGTGCTTCTTATTAGAAACAACATGAAAGAAATATCTGAAGTCCAGGTATCAATCTTTAAAACACATAGTGGCAGATCTGTGTGAAAGGTTTTGTATGAAGGATTACTGCTTAAAATCACTTTTACTGAGGCAGTTTAACTTGCTTCACTAGAAGTGAAAATTGCTGTGACAAATATGTCACTATGGAGGTCAAATGGTAATTTGCACATGCTAAACAGCTCAGCAGGAAATTACATGTGATCCTCACAATCACTAGCATTCCCACCAGAAATCATTTTAGAAGACATGGAGGTCACATGGATTGTGTTAAGGATAAAACTCTTTCAAACATATGTTCCACCATTCCCCTTGGGAGAAATAACTTGAAAGGTATCAAGAAAGGTATGATCAAGGTGTTTGAAGTTGGAAAAATGTAATTTGGAGTAGTTTTAGTAGCTATAGGAAAAGGAAGTAGATAAAAGTATTATCAGAGACCAGTCATGGATATTTTCTTAACTGACTTTAATCATTTGATACTATTTTATCACCTGATATTCATAAAATGCAGTTATTTTATATATTTTATATCTTTTCTTATCAAGAAAAAAATACCAAAAACAGAGAGAATATTCCTAAGGCTATTTACTTTACCTGCATGTACTTCCTACAGTAAATAAAATTTGAGTTAGTAGTCTGGTGCTTTGGTGGTGTGGATGGATATGCAATGGAGAGGGAGGAACAGTCCACAGTCTCTTTCTTCTTATTTTGAAGAACACTGTATCCCGTTAATGATGTGAACATTGTGACAGAATTGCCTTAAGTGTTAGTATCTACTATTCTTTCCAATTGTATAGCCCTGTGAAAAATTTCTCTGGGCAAAATGCCAAGTATACAGTAGTACTTTCCCCTTTTGACAAAAACTATATCTGTAATTGTCCCATCTTTAGAAACTTTTACTTCTTCCATCCTCCCATTCCTTCTTCCTCCAGTCTTGTATCAGGTTTCCCACATTGGGAAATACACTCACCCACTGATTTATTCTTAATTAAGTGCATAATATGCCTCAGGGATTGTGTACCATGTTGGGACACAGTGCTGGCCAAGATACACAGTTTTTCTTTTCAAGGAGGTTTTGGTTTAATGGAGGGTACAAGTCAGGGTGTTTTGGTTTACCGACTGCTAAAGCAAATACCATGCAATGGGATGGCTTAAACAATTGGAATTAATTGGCTCATAGTTTTGAGGCTAGGAGAAGTTCAAAATCAAGATGTCATCAAGGCAATGCTTTCTCCCAGAAGACTGTAACCTTCCAGGGCTGGCTGCCAGTGATCCTTGGTCCTTCACTTTTCTGTCCATGGCAATGCACATGGAGGCCTCTCCTGGCTTCTTGGTTTCATTGGCTTCCAGTTTCTCGCTGTTCCCTGTGTTTTTCTCTATATTTGTTGCCTTCCTTATAAGGCCTTCAGTAATAGGATTAAGATTCTGATTCAGCTGGGCCACACCTTAACTAAAGTAACCTCATCAAAAGGTCCTTATTTACAAGGGTTCACATCCACGGGAAAGGATTAAGTTCATGTTTTTCTGGGGTACGTGTCTCCAAGCCACCACAAAGGGTATTAAGTACTAAAAGAATAGAACTATAATTGCTACGGAAACACACAGCACAACCACCTAGCCCAGTTTACGTGATCTGGAAGACTTTCTGAAGGAAGAGACATCTAAGCTAAGATCTAAAGATTGTGGGGTTGGATATGGGAACAGGAAAATATCCCAAGCCAAGTAAATACAGGGTAAAATGTCCTAGAAGTGATACGCAATCTAATTCAATAAAGACAACTAATTAAGTTTAATACAGCTAAAGCTTGGAACTCATGGAAAAATTGCTGAGCAATAAGGCAGGATTGGCCAAGATATGGAGGACCTTGGAAGCCAGAGTCAATTACTTTGAGTGAAATAAGAAACCTCTGGAAGTTTTCCAGCAGAGGTTGGAGATCAGCTTTGCATTTAGAATCATCTCTAGTGGAGTACAGATGAGAGGTGGCCAAGCCAGGAGACTAAGGGGCTTCTAGGACACTCTTCTGGTGAAACCAATGAGATAAGAATGTGATATAGATGAGAACTGTGGAAGTGAGTAGCTACAGCCAACTGTGTAATGCACAGAAGGGAACTCACTGTGTAGGACAGGAGCTTCAAAGAGGGAGTGACAAGGATTGAAGATATGAGTTAATTGCATCTAGATGCTGTCAAAATTATAACTTTAAGTAAATGTAAAAGTGAGAAAAGTAAACAACCAATAACTGAGATCAAAGGAAATCCAAATTTTAGTGGGAATAGCTTACAAAAGACATAAAGAAGGAGCCATCAGAGAAGTAATAGAAAAGCACAAAGAATATGAAGTTTCAAAGCCAAGCAAAGGGAATGTATCAAAGAAGTTTATGGTCTAAAGTATCCGATGTTCCTGAAAAATATGGTGATATATAGATTAAGAATTGTTCATTGGATTTAATAACAAAGACGTCGATCTGAAAACTTGGCAAGAACAAATTCAGCTGAGTCTTAGAAGCAGAAGCCATGTCACTGAGATTCTAGAGTAAGTAATGTGAGATGTAAAGACAGGTGAGTGTGAAACATTAAATAACGTAACTATGAAGCAGAGGAGAAATATATGTCACGGTAGACAGGCTGTGAAGGGGAGGGAACATAGTACTGTATTATATTGTAGGTAGTATTGTTTAATATGAAAGATATTTGCACTGTGGAAACTAATCAACAGACAGAAAAAAAAAAAGATGAGATCCCTCTAAAGAGGATAAGAATGGGGTCCAGACCACAAGTAGAGGGGTTTGGTACTGGACAATGTACCAAGGTTTTTTTTGTTTTGTTTTGGGATTTTACCAAATGTTCTAATTCCCATCCAGATATCTGGCATCACACAGATACTGCCTGAATTCCTTGTAAGTTTGTAAGGGATGATAGCTATAAATTCTATTTGGTGTTGGACCTAATTTATTTGACAGAGAGGAATAAAGGTAACAATTTATTTATATACACAAATTTCCCAAAGAGGAAACCATGTTTAAGCTAATTGTTGAATTTTGCAATTAGGCTAATTCTTGCCTAGTTGAATCAGTCTTCAATACTTAATCTGGGTGACCCGGTGAAAACAAGAGTACTAGGAGATTTCATTGACTGGAAAAACTGAAATTTCAAGTTCTTTGGAGAAGTAGTCACCCAGAGGTTGGTGTGTGTGAACATTTCTCTGACCTTGCAAATAACTACTGTGAATTGGTAGTGACCCTAGAGAAAAGTGAAGCGCTATATCTCAGTATTACCTTGTCTGAAAGGTTTTGACTCCACATTCTCATCCAGGGTCTGTGTTCTCTTAAATATTTGTGTAAGATCTCTTCTCAGCCCTTTTGCTTGAAAAGAGAGAACTGTAATTAAATTCTCAAAGTAGTTGGATTTTCTAAATGCTGAGCCTCACCCTCCTCCAAGTTGTTTGTGTTAGTTTAATGGGGCCACTGCAACCTGTCCCCTTCTTCCTTGCTGTGCTATTGAAACACAGTAAGAAGACCCTTTGAGCCAACCATCTGCTCTTCAATTAAACTAGCAAGCATTTTCTTTTCAATAATTTAAGTGGGCGTCTTTTTGTTTCCAAGTAACTGTTGGTTAAAATGCATGAATTAATTGGGAAAATAAACTAAAGACTTGATTTCACTTGCAAGATGGAAAACTTAGGGAAGCAAGATATCACAAGACCACATGGTATTCTTTGTGATGATAGTTGCAATGATTATGGTCCCATAATTTCCTAACCTTATAATTTAGCCACTTTCCACTGAGAGTCTAAGAACAATTGCAATGGTTGTGGCTATAAGTAAGCATGAAGCAAGATTTACTAATAAACTGGACTGCTTTATAATTACCCATGAAATAACAACACTTGACCCTGATTTATTTTGTGGGCTGCGTTTTTTCTCTCAAAACATATTGAAGTTGAGTTTTTTTTTCCCTAAAACCAGATGTTTTAACATTTCAAAGAAGATGGATGGAATGCAAACTCAAGACCAAAACTGTTTTAGGTTTGCATTTGTTATTATTATTATTATTAAAGAAAGGTCTAGGGCTCTACTCAAACTGGAAAGAAGCCAAAATTCTAATTTAGATGACAGTGACCATCTTGAAATTTTCTAAACATACCAACAGCTTTGCTTCCATTTTCTGCAAGCATACAAGCAAGGAAATATGAAAACTAAATCAGACAATAAAAGAATTGTTCAATTTTGAAGTTCAATGTGATGTTAATGAGAGTTCATTTTACTTCACTTATGTCTATTAAATGAGAAGGCCCCATTGCTTAGAATATGAAATTAAAGATTTTAAGGTTTGCTTAGCAATAAACCTACCTGCCCAAGTGCATTTTTGCAAATATTTTTGACAATTTTGTCTGTGTCTCTGATTGGCTTCTTTGACAGTACAAGAAATTTATAATAACCTGGAAATTGGGAATTGAGAAGTTTCCAAGAGCCTTCCCCAAAGTGAGAAAGGCAAAGAGCTCCCGTTCTGTTCTCTTGATTGTATCCAGCTGGTTTCAGAAAAGCAGCCACTCAGGCCCCTCTAGAGCCAGAGCTCCTAGGTAGTGGTTTCCAAATGGATAAGGACAGGGGAGGGAGGTAAGAGATAAGATAGAAATGCATGAACCACGCTGATAACCGCAGTGACAATAGTAAGGAAGGTTGACAGAGTGACATGTGGAAATGTGAGTCCACTCTAAACCAGAGCAGAGGGAGCCTTTTCCTAAATAACGATTACTTAGGTAATCTCTCTTCACTTGATTAGATCATTGCATTAGTACTTCATTTCACTTTATTTATTTATTATAAGTAGATGGCCTTTGCTAACTAACCAAGGTAAGTACTTAGGAAAAGTGGATTGACAGGACTTTTCTGATAGCATTTGCACAGCATCAAGTTATAATCACTGGTTTCGAGCTGGCAGAGAGCCCCTTGAGGCACAAGGATTTAGCGTAATATAGCTGCCTAGAGAAATGAAGGCAAGGCTCACACAATGATGCAGTGCTTTCCTGTTGCTATAGAATCATTGTTCGCCAAATTACCTTCAGGGAAAATGGTCTTCAAAGGGGGTTTTTTATGATTATTTTATACAAAATGGAATGTTGAAGTAGAGTAGAAAAGATTTGATTTTGGTATACCACCTTTATTAGACAAGACATCTCATAGTACATTATAAATCAGCAGTATATTGTTCTTGCATGTCCTGGGTAGACAACTACAATGGCTGGTACACATGTAGTAATAACTTGATGTAGTCTGTTTTGCAAAGAAGGGAAATGTTGAGCAGAAAATGAGGTTTGTTTTGCTAACCTCACTGGGGTCTGGAATAGGAGAGTGATAGAGTGGAGGACTTTTTTTTTTTGATCAGCTAATATTTGGCTTCCTACTATGTGCCAGATGCACTATTGGTGTATTATCTGGTCCCATGAGCTCACAGTATTTGGAAAAGACCTATTACAACTGTCCTAAGTACTACAGAGGAGACGCATGTGGTGCTATGAAGAGAATATACTAAGGGGCATGACTAATATAGGAAGGTAAGAGAAGGCTTAAGAGAAGAAAGAGGAACCCGAGCAGTAAAGGAAGAGCCTTCTAGGTAGAGGACGCAACCTGTGCAATACAGTGCTATGTTGGGAGGCAACCCTGGCAGAGAGGAATACCTGAAAGGAAGCCTGTGTGGGTGGAAGGCAAGGAGCGAGCAAAGAGCCCTGGGAAATGAAGAAGAGCTGAGAAAGGGATAGAATCTCCCAAGCCCTGTGATCCCTCTTAAGGCTAAACACCAAAAGCAACAGGAAGTCACTGACATGTTTTGACTCTAATCAGAAAATCCCAGGAAATATGATTCAGTGTTGCTGCTCTTGTCTACAATTCAAAAACCCCAAATTGTTCAGGAATTGTGGTATTTTAACATATTTTTCTACATATTTCATGCACACACTCTACTCTTGTTCAAGAGGGCTCAGTTTAGAACAGTGAAAGGCCAGAGAGCTACAGCCTAGTGAACCTGATGCATGGCCAATTTCTCCTGTTGCTCAGCACATTAAGAAAGTGTCTAAACAAGCTTCTTTTTAATGCCAAAAATATATTTGCCAATGTTTTCCATGACAATAAACAAAAAAATCAGAGGGGGCATTTTGTGGGGTTCCTGTGTGATTGTTTTACAATTTCTCTAAAGCCATTTCAAAATCATGGAGAGAGGCTATGCTCTCCTCTCTTATGCTGATAGTAAAAGCAAATATTTACAAGACAGGCTGTCCAGGGAAGAAATAGAATCCACATATAATCTGTTTTTATTGCACTGTCTGCTGTTCAGTTTTATAAACAGCTGCTGGCCAAATGTAATTCGAACCCAAACCCAAATTTTTATGCCTTTTTTGTTGCAGGGAACACAATATTTTGCTTAAATATGTCAAAGAAACTGTTGAGAGTCATTAAGGATTTTGGTTGGGTGGCTTGTTTTTTTGGCAATTTGAAATCTCATTTTGAAGCAGCCTACAGAACCATATAGCATTTTTTTATTGTTACAAAAGCCCAGTGCAAGCTTAAATCGGAGACATTAAGAGTATGCATTTCCAAACTTGAGTAGGTGGCACAAATGTGAATCCTACTGAGAAATAATGAGATGTGTGTACATATGAACCTCCTGGGTATCTTTTTGAAAACATATCCCCAAGAGAAAATGACATAAAACAACTTGCAATTAAACTTTATTTAATGCCAGATGAGAAACAAATGTTTTGGAAACTGTAATTTTTAATATAATAATAATTTGCTTTGCATGTGCAAACCAGCAACGTCTTATGCTCTACCAGTGTTTTAGACAGCATTTATTTCTAAAGTAACTCAATAGAGGCTGAGGTTTTAATTGAATTTTTTCCTTTATTTGTATATTTACTTTGTAAGATTTTTTTGAGAAATGAATTATTTCAACTTGACTTTAGAGGTCATGGGACACATTTACAATTAGGACTTAAATGTTTTCTTTATAGGCATTTCATAACCAAAAACACTAGCAGATTTCTCTACCTATTATATGAAAATAGATCACAAATTTTTCCAACTCTAAAGAGTTGTTCCTTCGGCATTTCTGAAAATCACAGGAGATGTACTCAAGTGTTTCCACTATCAGAACCCCATTTTAATGCCAAAAACTCGTGGATCCCTGCCACAAGACAATAGGCACACCTTTATAACATATTATTCATTGATTGGAAGTAAGCACAATGATAAGAAAATTATAATAAATCCAGGAATAGTTTTAACAGAATATATGTTTTATAATCACAAGAGCTTTTGCACATATTTGAAAAACAGTATTATAACTGTGTACAAAATATAATATTTATTCAGTCCAAAGGCTATGCTTGGATCATATGTGAGCCCCTGCAGTATTTCAGAGGTTTTCCAAGGGGACTTGGCCAGCTGACTGAGAACCAATTGTATTATAATATGAAAGATTTCACGGAATATTTGTGCTAATAATAACTTATTTAAATAAACATGTATATACATAATCATATAGAGCACTTTGCAATTTATAAGTTGTATTTTACAAGTATCATATTACCAATGAGAGACTGTGACTCAGAAAGTTAATACACCTTTCCAAAGATGACTGAGAAAATAGCCATTAAACTGAAAACTGGTCAATTTAATTTTAACAGTTTGATTTAGAATTAATGTAGGATAATTTACATTTCAGAATAAAACTACAATGTGACAAGGTCTAACATGCTTAGCAAGTGTTTTTAGTTTTTAATTTCTTGAATATAGAGTCATATCTTTTGGGGGGAATTGTCAATCAAATATCCTAAAATTAATGTAGCCACCCTGAAACAAGATTTTAATGAGTCTCAAAACCAGTTGAAAGTAAAGAAATGATACTTAAAGTCATAATCAAAAAGGGGGAAAAGCCATTATACTTAAACATTACATAATTAAAACCAAGAAGTAAGTCTGTGCAAAATTGACTTTTTCACTTAGCTCACAGTAATAAAGGAGGAAATTATTATATGGTACCATAAGGTCCACCAATTTCAGATGACTATCATCTCTACACCATCCTAAGGACTGAAGAATGAGTGATAAACAATTTGAATATAATGTCAGTGATATTCTGTATAAGCATGAATTATCTGCTTGGGTTGATGAAATCACTAGGTATTTGTTGAGTATCTTCTTAAATGTGTGCTATGCAGATGCAATAGTGATAACTTTCAAGTTTCTTACAGAATATTCTTTTGTTTATTTGAAAAATATGTATTTATCACCTACTATGTGCAAAGTTGCACTTAAAGATACAAGATTCAATAAGACATGCTGTGTTTTTGGGACCTTCAAATCTAGTAGGAAAGGTAAGATATGGACACTCCCCTTGAGGGGGGACTTTTTATTAAAAACAAGAGAGCTGTGCTGGATCATGAAGACAGATTGGATTTCAGTGACAGATTTGGGAAGGAAACAGATCCCTCACACAGCGAATGTGATGAGAAAGACACAGAGCATGCTTGGACAATAGAAAATTCTCTGGTTTGTCTGGGCTACAGGGTACATGAAAAGTGATCATGGACACAGAGTCTGGAGAAGTACACATAGATCAGACCTTGAAAGATCTTGAATGCAGGCTACGGAAATTTGACTATTCATTCGGTAACAGGAACCATTAAAGTTTTTGAATGAGTTCAGAAATATATTAACCTGGCTACATTATATGGGATGAATTAGAAAAGGGAACATGTGAAAACCATTTGGGAAACTAAGAACCGGCCAGACAAAAGCCAGTGGGGTGGTGGGGGTAGGAACAGAAAGATTCTAATGGAAAGATCAAAAAGATACTGGATAAAAATCTAACAGATCACAGAAATTCGTGGAGCTGATTTGATGGAAGTGGAAGGGCAGAGCCAAGGAGGAGAAAGAAGCAAAGCTACTTCAAGGATGAGTGATCCAGAGAATGATAATACCACAAATATGCTTAGAAAAGTCAGAATACTGGGAGTTTGGGAGAGAAGAGAAAATTTGAAGACTAAGTTTGAGATACATTTAGTTTGAGGTGGAATTCTACCAACTTGTCACCTATTTGAAAATGCCCAAAAGGTAGTTGAAAACTTAGGTAAAGAAACTGAGAGAAAGGTCAGGCCTGGATAGTTCAATGTGATGTAACAGTCCATTTTATTTCTCTTATGCCTATTAAAATGGGAATATGCTTAGAATATGAAGTGAACATCCTTAGAAGATGAATTTTAAAATTTTAAGATTTACTTAGCAATAAAACTACCATACCAAGTTTATTCATGAGCCTTTGAAAAGAAATTAGATGACTATGGGCAAAAGAAAAATATAGAAGTGGTTATATTTGGAAATAGTCTCCAAAGTTGGTTTCAAAAAGAAACAAACATTTTGAAATTTGTATAAACTATTAATACATAATGAAAGGCTTTTAAAAGGAAATTTTTCTTGACTATTTCAGTCTTCATAAGTTCTGGTTTATTGGTTAAGGATAAAATATATATATGATATCATATATATGAGACAATCTAAAAAATAAAAATAAACCACCAATATAGTGATATATAAACTCCATTGAAATAACCCAGAAAGTTTAAAAATTGTAAACTTTTTAAAAATGACTCTTTTTTGCATGGAAAATCTTGAAGTAAAAGAGTTGAGATGCTGGAGACAGTTTCTGCAACACATCACTTGGCAGGAAGTTAAGTTATCAGAGTGAAGTCTTATAGGTAACAATCTTATATCCGTACATGGCATATGTCCTAGTTACCATACAGATATGAAAGGCCCATTAGGCTTCCTTATCAGCTGTGTATTGGTGTAATTAGAGAGTTCGATAGCATTACCCTGAACTGCAAAATCTCCTGACAATGCCCTGTTATCAGTCATCTAAACTTTGAGTTTAAACAGCTGCAATAAGTAGACTTTCTCCTGTCCTTACCAGAGGAAATTTTCTTTCTGAACTATTTAGCCGAAGCTATTAATTTCATTCCCCTCCAATATGTTTTTTCTTTAACCATAACTCCTAAAAAAATATAGCAGGCTTCTGAGGTCAAAAAACACAGCCTAGTACTAATGATGTACAACTAAACACAACCTGCACATAACTTGTTTCAAAACACAGCAGCGGTATAAAACAATGAGCAGTGTCTCTGAGGTAATCTTCCAGGTTTTCAAATTGATGGCATTTATCCTTCAGCCCTTTTACAGGGTTTTTCACAAGTGACCAAATTTGCATGAGTTTAGTTTCTACTACTGAGATGCCTTCAGACCAGGCTAAATAAAATATTGTCTCATTTTGCCAAACCCCCTGCCTAATAAGGCTGAAGATGAACCTTCTGAACGTCATTAGGTGGCCAGAGTCCAGAGTTAACTTCTGAGAAGCTGTGGCAAGATCAGAGCACTCCATCCCAAATCAGGAGAGCAGAGAGAGCCAAAAGCCATATGGGAGGGGTAGGGTCCAAAAAACTTAGGGAAGGAGTTCAAAATGTCTTTTAAAATAGTGGTATCAGAGACCAAAAGGCATTCCAGGACAGTTTGATGAGAAAGTGATCATCTGAGTTAGGAGCCATGGAATGAGGTGGGAAAAGTACATGGAATGTTGTGTATATATATATATATATATATATATATATATATGTAAATATTCTTATGAACCAGCAAAACCATTTTGCCTGAATGGGCTTCCCAGACTTAACAAGCAAGGAACAGAATGACTAAAACCCAAAAGCTAATATTTCCTCTAAACCAATGGTTGTTTTCAGCTTGAATTCAAATTCATAGTTCCATTTACATGTTGTAATCTTAGAAGATCCTGTGTGTCAACCTACTTTCTGTCATTAAATTTGTTATTGATTTATGTAAATGTAAATTTCTTTTTTCCACATTCTACCACTCTAGCAGGAATTTGAGGGCAGAGTTATCTTGAACCCTGTGGTCACTGTAACAGAATTGATTTCTTACTCAGAGTAATCTGGGCCTTCACCACACTGGTTCTCCAAGTATGAAATTTTTATTCTTTCACTTCAGTGAGGAGCAATGAAATAGTCTTCATCATCATCATAGTTATCATCATCATCTTCTTCTTCATCTCCACTTCTCCCTCTACTGCAAACACTCTGCCAACCAAATACTAAGTGGACCTCTCCTAAGGGTGTCATTAAGATTTAAGGAATGGGCAAGACCATCCACAATTCTATTTTTTGGTCCCAAAGACTGTGCTGAGTGGAAAATTCCCAAGAGCTACTCCCCTTTAAAGGCTGCTACTTCTGTCTCTAAAATGGCTTTCAGCAGAAAACCTGGATAAAGGCAGCTCTAACCTTTAGAAGACAGTAGCAACTTCTAATTGTTGATCTCAAAGAGTCCATCTGACTCGTGTGTTTTACAGCATCCTTGAATTCTTCTTTCATTGACTATATAATGGACAGTTGTCCTCAATAAATACAAGCAATGATTCCCAAACTCTTTTCCACAGGTTCACACAGACACGCAGACACACACACTTGCTCATACACACAATGCTAGCGATATTGTTGCCTCTACATTTAACTTTATATATGAATGTAATGCATGAAAATATTGAATAAATGTATAAAGAATTATAATTTTCATTGAATTATCTGCTTTTAAAAAATGCATAACAGGACTCCCAGACATTGCAAGCCACCTTAAGACTTTTCATCTATATGTCGATGCAGTATTTGCCCCTCAGGTTCATTAACCCTCAAGTAGATGTGTGTCATCTATTTGATGCCCATTGGTCTACATTAGCATCTTACAATTGAAAAACACTGTATGATTTTATTAAATATTTGTAGTATATTAAAAAATTGTGTTATACCATCTCATGTGCCATGAACTATACTTGAAAAGGGGGCACATTAAGTAAAATGAACAGTTGTGTGATTTTCAAATTGTGTCTAAATAAAACAAGTGAAAAACCCGAATATTTAAAATGAAAATGATGAATCTCAGTTTTTCCTTTCTTTGGACATAAGAATAATTAGTGATTCTTGGAACAGTTCATCTAGGCAAGCCCAAATATTGCAAACTATGCAATTCCCATTCTCTTTCTTTTTGCTGCACAGTATATATGTGAAATAAGATTTTCATATTTTGTAGCACTATTTAGTAAATAATATTTTAAAAGTACTAACTTCATATGGAATATAAGGTTTGCTATTTCACTAACAACCACAGTCTACGTGTAGCTTGTTTCAATATATAACAATTGTCTGATTGGGTCTCTTGTTTTTTAATGAAAAAATAAATTATCTGATTTGCTTCATGGTTATAAAGCTAAAGCACACACATGAATAGTGTGATGGTTGGGTTCATGTGTCAACTTGGCTAGGTGGCCCAGCTGTCTGGTCAAGCGGGCACTGGCCTGACGATTGCTGTGAGGACATTTGAAGCTGGTTAATAAACCAACGGGCTGGTTTGTTGGATCATCAGTCAATTGACTGCAGCTGACTGATGACTCATCAAGGGGCGTGCCTTCCACAATGAGAGAATGCAATTGGCTGGATTTGGTCCGGGTGATCAGTTGAAGGCTTATAAGCCGGACGGTTAGAGAACCTTCTTCTTCTTCGGCTGCCCAGTGAAGCATTTCCTGGGGAGCTCATCGAAGTTGCCGGTTCGTTTCCTGAGGAGTTCATCGAGCACGTTAGTTGAAGATCCTAGTTCTTTTCCTGAGGAGTTCGTCGAAGTTGCCGGTTCGTTTCCGGAGGAGTTCGTGGAGGTTGTCGGTTTGTTTCACGAGGAGTTCCTTGGACATCTTCCTTGGAGTCGACAGTTTGTTGACGGCTCTGCAGAATTTGGACTCGTGCATATCCACAGTTGCATGAGTCATTTTTACAATTTGATAATCAGAGACATCTCTCATTGATTCTGTTTCCCAAGAGAACCCTAGCTAATACAAATAGTTTTGGTCATTTCTTGGAGCTTTTAAATCAGCTACTATGAGACCATGATCAATGCATAGACTATATCTTATGTTATCTTAATTGTGTTTCATTAATGTGTGATAACCATGTTTCAGCCGTCAATTAAGTTTGGGAAATTCTACCCTAAAGGGATGCTCAAAGTGGAGGTTCTCGCAAACCTACCTAATGCTTTATAGGATAACATATTTCAGCCGGCAATCTGGATTTGGCCAAACTTTTTATTGCAGCACTGGGGAAGTAAGCACTCTTTTTTCCTAATCTCTGAGTCAGCGTTCAAGTCCTCAGCATTTCCTTTGGCTGTGGGTAAAATGCCATGCTGTATGTTGATGTGCTCCCTGAAAGGGTCTGAATGGAGCCTTTTATTGTTTCCAGATATAGCCTGACATACAGTATTAAGACTTGAGAAAAACCCCTTCATATTTCACTTAATTTTTGCAAATAAAATCCTAGTGATTTACTTAGAGTCCCAGAGTCCTTAAAAATATCTATGTAAATTAAACCTAACAGAGACCTCAAAATACATTTATTCTATAGATGTTTCCTGGAACAATGATTCCTTGGTCATATTTTCCTTTTGTGCTTCAAATAAAATATTTCCTGTACATGGAGTAGCAAATTTCATTCCAGCTTTCTCTTATATTTTCCTTTTTAATGTCGAGTGAGTTTGAGGTCATTGAATTGAGGAAATGTGTGTGTGTGTGTGTGTGTGTGTGCATTTCCTTCCTAATTCCCCTCTATAAAGTTGATATTAACTTTGTTTGGGGCATTTTGCTTTCTTAAACAAATCTATGATCAACAAACTAATTACTGTGCTGCCTATATCATTCTGTCTTTTTTTTTCTTTCCATTTCCTTCTCTTCTCAAGACTTACAGGCATTTTTCTCTACCCCTCATAGTTACAGATTTAGATCCAGAACATATCCAAAATAATTTTCCATCAATAGGCTTCTCATGCACATTTCTCCTTTATCTGAAACGTCATTCTCTTTAGTCTGGATAGGGCACAAGGTGTTACCCAGAAAAAGATTTTACTCATATTATCCAAAGCCTTGTTCATTTATCAGACCACTGTCTACACTTCACAAAATGAATAGCAAATGGCCCACATCATTTTGAACTGATAACTTGGATTAAAAGTCACCAACTTCAATTGCTAAAGGCATGGAAAATTCCCACACTCCACCATAAAACCCTGACCTGGGAGATTTGTTCTAATGTTCTCAGGAAGCCATAAATTATAGAATACATTCTGCCCTGTTGACTCATAATTTGAAATGGAATAATATAAAGTTTAATCAGCCCTATTCTCCCCATAACATCTTAAGGACACGTAAGGCATCTAAACCATTAACAAGGAAAATGTACTTTCCCCTGATACAAAAGAAATAGAGTCACTGGTTATTGGTAGTTATATCTACCAGAAAGAGAGAGGTGGGGAAAGGGGTGAGACATAGAGACAGAGAGACAGAGACAGAGCTAGGGAGGGAGAAAGAAAGAGAGATATGGATGACTGAAGAAAGCTGATGAACTGCAGTGTACTTGCAATAACCTGTCAGACAATTTTTGTTTTTACACTGACAGTTTTCCTTTAAAAGTATATACCAGGGTTATAGAATGAGGCTAAAGAATGGGGAGCAGTTGCTTAATATATGCAGAATGTTTAACTAGGTTGAACTTAAAAGTTTAGAAATGGACAGAGGTCATGTTAGCAGGTTATTGTGAAAATAATTAACAGTGCTGAATGATGTGTGAATGTGGTGGAAAAGGGCAGTCTAGAGTCATGTATGTCACCAGAAGGAAAGTTGGAGGGTAAAACATGGGAATGTATAATGCAGTGGATCATGTGGTGGACAATGTCCATGATTAACTGTACAAATATAAAAAAGTTTTTCATGAACTAAACCAAATGTACAACACTATCACAAAGAACTAATTAAAGAGAGTATATGGAATAAAATTACCAATTGCAAACTACGGACTATAGATAGAAGTAATATTTTAATACTCCTTCATCAACAGTAACAAGTGTACTACTCCTACACTATGGGTCAATAATAGTGAGGGGGATAAGGGGTATGGGAGGATCTAGCTTTTCTTTCTTATTCTTATTTCTTTTCTGGAGTAATGATGATGTTCTAAAATTGATCATTGTGTTGTATGCACAAGTATGTGAAGATACTGGGAGCCAATGATTGTATACTTTGGATGGTTTATATGTATGTGAATATAACTCAACACGACTTAAATCCATATATACGTATATTTAAAAACAAACATATATATGGGTAAATTTCCCCAAGAATACATGCTGCCCCAGCATATCTCTTAGATATAACTGGCTAGAGAAAACAGAAGGGGTCTGTCTGTCTCTGAAAGTAGTTTGCTGCTCATACACACAAGTTAGTTACCATCACCTAGCCAGTTCCCTGGCAAAAGTTGGGATCTTCTTTTATTCCCACTCTCAACAATACCCTTAAAGCAGTAGTTAAATCTTTGTGTTTTTCCATCTCCATAATTTCACTCCTAATTTTTCATTTTTTTCCAATTCTTCTACCTCTGCCCTGGTCAAGCCCTCGTCATATCTCATAACCTCCTAACAGAATTCCCTGTTCCCAGCTTCCACCTCTCTTCTACACTGCTGCAGGAGTGATTTTCCTAAAATAAAATTCTGATCACATCACTCCAAACTTAAAATCCTCTGACAGTTTCCAGTCACCTGTCAGGCCAAACTGATTCCCTCAGAAATGGAGAACAGCACCCTTAGCAATCCAGTCTTTGTATGTTTTCACCCTTTCATCTAGCCAGCCCGCTCCCATCTAGCCTCCCCTTACACCTGTTCTTCCTCTTCCAGAGATGTACAGTGAACCACTCTGCCTTACCCCTTGCCTGAAATGCATCTACCTCCCTCCAAACCACTCTAGTTGGTAAATTCCTACTTACCTATCAAAGCCAATATTAACGTCACTTCCATGAAAACTTCCCTTTTATCAGACTGCTTTTTCTTGTTCTTCTGCTCTGCCCTGTGGCTGCCTTTTCCACAACTTTACTACCATATTTACTGAATAGTGAATGACAGTTTATTCCTCTTCAAGAGGAAGAGTCATTCAAAGTCACAAAATCTGTCCAAGTCATCTTTGCACAAATATCTTGGTATGTAGTAAATGTTCAGCAAAATTTTATTAAATGAATAAAAGATAAAATCTGTGATTGAGAAATACAATGTTTTTGTACATAAGAAAATTATTTTTTGAAATTCAACCTCTTCAGCTCCTTCACACCAACTATCCCTTCACCTCTTGTAGAACGTAGCCTCTAGCAGCATGCTTCACCGCCACCAAGCTTTAACTCCCACCACTCTTGGCTGGATATTATTCTCAAGGCCCAACATAATCCCTTGGTTTCCTTTATTTTGCCCTGAGATTCTTTTCTCTATAAAGACATAAACAGCACATTGATTATTTTGTCATCTCAAATTGGTACTTAAAATTTTTATCTAAACAAAGAAGGAACAGAGTTTTGTTTTTTCATTGGTATTGGTGTATAGGCTAAAGAATAGTCATTTGTAGACAGATGCCTATTGACATAAAAACCTCCATTATAAAATCATCCAAGTTTAAGGAAAGTATTAACACACTTTGGAAAAGAGCTGTTTGGCAAGCTTTATTGTAATAAACTGATTAAACAAAACAACCTTTAGAAAACACCCATGCAACAACAGGTCATGTAATAATTTTGTTTTGATGACTTTCACAGATGGAGAGGCCCAAACTGTCTTGGGCCTGTTTCAGTTATCACAATTGATCAATTGTCTAATAGCTTCACATGCCTTGAATTGTTCTTTGCATAATCCAGTCAGGCTACGTCTTATTGTCCAGGCTGCTAAGACAAATATGACACAATATGTTGACTAGAACAATGGAAATTTCTTGGCTCATGGTTTCAAAGACTAGAAGACTTGCTTCCTTCCTTGATTGGTAGCATTCTAGCTGGCCATGAATCCTTGGGTTCCTCGACTTTCCAATCGCATGGTGATGTCCTCTCCTTTTTCTTCTGGATTCTGTTGACTTCCAGCTTCCAGCTCCTCCCTGTGGCTTTCTCTTTATAAGGCCTCCAGTAATTGAATTAAGACCTATCCTGATTCAGTTGGCCACACCTTAATTAAAATGTCATCTTATTTACAATGGATTTGCACCCAACAGAATGTAGGTTAGGATTAAGAACATGTTTTTTCTGAGGTGCATAACTCAATCTGCCACAGGTGGTATTTAATGAGACCATTTCCAGTTATGGGCTGTAAAATATACAAAGATCATTATTATCATGCAATTCATTCCATTCTAGATAGGAAGTCCATTCTGCATTTCTTAAACAACAGCACCTTGTTGAGTTCTAATATCTTAAAGTAAGACTGTCACACTCTTTTACTGGATATTGTTTTCTACTCAGGAAGACCTTCCTTCAATGATGAACAGGAATATCAGTCATCATGGTCACTCACTTTACCTCATTTACCCGGGTAGGAGACTTTTCAGATACTCTATGATCCAGTGTATTGCAAAGTCATCTGCAAATTCATTTCCTTTCTTATGAGATAATATTCACTCAATCTGGTTAGGGTCAGAGGTTGAATTCTTCCATTTCTCCTTTTGATCATTTTAAACTATGCATACTGTGGTCTTTACTATGCATTGCTGTTTCAGTAACAGCAAGCCACTTTTTTATTTTTATCAATGTCCCCCTTTCACGGGTAGGGTTGAAATGCCTATAAATGTGAACATTTGAAGAGGTGATTTAAAAACTACGCATTTTTGCTTGAAGTCTTCATTTTCTCAGATGCTGGAAGCACTTTATATCTCATAAATTCTAAAACATAGTCATTCAAGTTAATTATTGGCCACAGCTTGACTAGCTGCCAGGGTCTAGGTACCGTCTGTCCCTCCATCCCCCTTCTCATCCTCCCCTCAAGCTGATGTGGTCAAGGCAAGCACAAGATGCTATCCACCCCCAGACCCACAGCCAACCACCACTCTCCAGTTTAAAACTATGATCAGCAAAATAAAATTACCATGAGGATTTTTTCTTCTTTGTTTTTCTTTTCAGCTATATAATACTGGATAAAGCTGCATAACGTATATAAAAGAGAAAGATATTCTTCCCTTTTTTTCTGGGTGCTGCTCAGCTATGTGTGTTTGTAATTCTGCTTTCTTTACTATGATGGAATTAGAAATGAGATTGATTGGCTGATCCGTCATCTCCCTTCTAAATGCTTTACTAAATTATTGGAATTATGCATAGCAGTCGTAAGTGTAGTAAGGTGTGTTATTTTCCATGAGATCCAGAGGTATTTCTTAGCAACCCTCTTCTTCCTTACCTAAATCCTGTATTGAACTAACATGGATATGAAAGATTGATAAAGAATTAGAATTTCTTCTAAGGCTCGATTCTAAAAATCATCTGCAAAAGTTGTAATTGTTATGTAATTGTTTTCCTTCACATATTACAGAATGTGCTTACTGAACTCTGAATTAAACTAAATGTCATAATAAAATTGTTTTAGAAAACAAAACTTGCAAATGAATTTGTAATTGGAGACTATCCAAAACAAAATATGAAATAAGTTAAAAATCAATGGAAGACATTTCAGTAAACCTTTCTGCAATCTATCCAGTAAGCAACATAAATATCTTAGAATGATTTATAAATTAGACATGAAACTGTAACAAACAGCTGTATAGTAAGTACAATTTTGTTTTATAAAAGTTGAATTATATTGATAGTTTGCTATGAAAAAATAGCTTCTTAGGAGAAGGTAGATTATTTTTACGTTTCTGTATATAAATGTGAATAATATGATGAAAATGTTGAATAATTGGCCATGATGAATACAACTTACATGAGCTGTGTCCCTACAACAGTAACACACAGCTGTGTCCAGATGTGGCTTACTGAAAATTAATTCTTCCCTTGTTTCATTTTATCTCTAATTTTGTTTTTTAATAGTTCCCATCGCACATAGAAGAATTTTCCAGGAAAGAAAGACAGTCAATGAATAATGTAGCTACAATGTCGTATTCTTCACATTCACTTTATAAACAATCAATAATAAAGAACAATATATTTTGGTTCAGGCAGTTCAGAAAAGTTTAGCTTTAAAACTTTATATTAGATCTAAAAGTAACATTTCCTATGCCATGATTTTGAAGCTGAAAATTGTACTTTCTTTTTGCCCAGAATGAATTCGAGGTAGCTATGTACATAGTGATTACTTTAAAATTGTAATAGTCCAATGTATTTTTCCAGAGCCAGTGTCACATTGAAAGATTAGAAGATAAAAAGGACTAGTCATGAATCCTTTTGAAAACCTAACACACTTCTATGTGTGAATAATTTACATAACAGAGGTGCAAACAATTCAAGAAAATTAAAGCATTTTCTGTTTCTCCTTTTATAGTTATCTATGGGAAATCTATAGAAAAGGAGAATATATGGACTTTTTAAAATAAATTTGAATAATAAATATAGAATCACAAATTATTCTCAATGATCAAGTCAAAAAAGTGATAATGAAGAGTTGAAATTGTGAATTCCTAATCTTCACCATAGAGAATGTACAGATGCTTTGCAGGACGGCTGCTATAGTTCTCAGGGGTCCAACCAGAGGCTTCAAGCAATTGGACACAAAGTCAGGGCTATAACTGTCAACCCCCTAAAGCCAAGCCTGTCCCTCAAGACTAGCCTGAGGAGAAACCAAACCCTGCAGTCTTATAAAAGTTATATATTTAACAATAAACTCCATCTCTTTCATTCTTTTTCCTTACTAGTTATCAAGAATGGTGATTGCTCTTTCCATTGCTACAGTTGCTGATCGGATTTAATGTGTCAATTTTAATATTCTGTTATTTTTCTTATTTCGGTTTTATTTGTGTGACTGTTCTTGGCAACTCAAAGAACATGAAAGTAACTTCTTACACTACTTCCCATATCAACAAAAGCCTGAGATAATTCAAACCCAGAGGTAATCCCCAAATCTCAATTTCCATCCTTTTAAATTAAAACAACTAAATAACAGAACTAAACAGTTTCTGGTACTTTTATTGCTTCACTGTTTCTAATAGTGAATACTATTAGATGGCAAAATGTCAACATAATTACCAACTAGGTGTTGGCTAATATTTCAAAAATTGCATACAATTATCTAAATAATTAATATTTGGTTTGTTATTACAAATTTGAGTGGAGTTTATGTTTCACATATTTTTAAAATATTTTTAAATATTGCCTAAAAGGATTTGAGAAACTAATAACCAAGTAAAATAGAAACTATTACAGAAAAATTATGTTTTAATTTCTCAAAGATCACTAACTCTTTAATAGCAATTACCATATAGGACTTTGAATAATTTTTGCACCAAGCAAACAAGTTTTTCATTTATATCCTGGTACCAAAATTATTGATGAACATGTTAAACTGAAATTGCAGTATGCCACAATATATATTTATAGTTTATGTGTTCAGAAAAAAAAATTAATTGAAGACTTGACCTTATCTAAGGCTTGATTACATAAGGTATAAATGTCTAATTGTTTTCCATTGCTATTTACATCTCATATGGATTTGTGATCCAAAATGTGTTTTATTCACCCAGCAGAACATATCCTGTTCAAAGAAAGTATTGCCTCACATCCCCAGATCAGTATCTCAGGAAAATCCACTTGATCAGTCCTTTGTAAGACAATCCCCTTTCTCTCATGCCCAATGTTCCAAATTTTTCATAGTTCAATTTAAAGGTAAGTTATGACAGCAAAAAGAACTGTCTTCCCCTGCAAATTGTCTGTTAACAATTATTTGTAGGAAGGACAAATTTAACTCTCTTGCATACTCTGTTGAAGAACTCATTCCATCCAGGCTCTTGGGTTGAATGAAAATGTAATTGTGGCATATTTGTGGAATTTATAAAGGTTGCCTATGAAGACAAAAAATTTGAATATTGTTAAACTTAATGATCTTCTTGTATCAACTTTATTATACAAGTTAGAAACAATTAAAATTCAATATTTTTACTATATTGTGCTAGAGTTAATAGGCTAGGTAAATATGCTAAAACTTTAAAAATTAAATTTATAAATATTCAGTATTGTATAGCATCTGATTATTATTTCAAAAATTTACATTTAAAATATGAAGAATAACAACACAAAGAAAGAAACAAAACTCCTGCTCATGGTACATTGTTGAGTATTTCATGCAACTTTCACACAGCTCAAGAAGAACTGATTTCTCTCAACTTACTATTATATAATATTACATTAAGTATTCTTTTTTTATGAAAATCTAAGATCTTGTGGAGAAAACTATTAAATTAGGGACAGATTATAAAACAAATTTAAATCTTTTTGGAATAAGACAATATATATGAATAAATAGAGTCAAAATCCTGCTGTAAGCTTGAGGCAAGTAGTAAACCATCAAAAATAATTTCCATTAGAAAGTCTCTAATGTCTTTTTATTTCAACCACTTCATCAAAGAAACGTAAAACAACTATTCTAAGCCGCCATATGACTTTATGTACTGCATATATATTTATTATTTATTTATTTTGAGCATTAATAGGGGTTAATGTTTTTGACAATATATTGTTTAGATATTCCTAATCTAAGTAACAACAGAAGAAAAATTTCATTTACAAACAGAATTACTTTCTGTGGGCATAAATTTTTCTAGACTAATGTTGGCAGCCATCTAACATTAAATATTACTGTCCATACCTGTTGCTTTCCTTTTTGCAAGACAAACACAAAATCACTGCAAAAGTCTGCAATATTTTGGTTATTGTTTTACTGTGAAATTTACCAACATACAGTTTTAAAAATGTAAATTGGGCTCATTTTTGTCAGAAAATAATTGTACCCTTTAGATAATAAGACAGTGTCCGTTTGAAGAATTATGTCAAACTAGACATAGCAAAAGCATTTTTTTATTTTTGCTATAAGGGACTCCATACTGAAAGCAACAAATGAACTGACGTCATTTTCTCCAACAGCGTAAACACACAAGTGCCATTAACAGTTAACTTAAGCAAGCTATATACCCAGCCTTGAGATTTCAGTGGGTCTGCCTTCTCAATAAATGTTTTCCTTTTAATGTCATTCATATACAGAAATTATCAGTGTACCATGGTACAAGGACTCATTTGTTTTGCAACCTGGTGTGATATGAAATTGTTCCAAGGCAGCCTATCTTTTCATATTTGGAAAATATTTTTAACAAGTTGCCTGTGGTTATGTGGAAGGAACACTGCAAGACATTGTGTTCTTAGAAATCTAAGTTGAAGAGTCCTATGAGACAATACCTTAAAATAATGTAGATCAGAATAAATACCTCTGTATCAAAATAAAAATAATAGCAAATTTGAAATCTTAATCAATGAACTCGTTTTCTTTGAGAAACTTATGATTCATCATACTCATTTGTTGTAATGCCTCTTCCTAGGCATAGGAAAAGAAAGTATATTTCTATTCAGAAATTGAATTTTGTAAAAGAGCGATGTGAATGAGCACCCTTCTACTCTGCATAATAGATTGCATATTTAATTACTTAATGATATAAATAATTTAAATTTGAATTGGGCTTGAACTTTTCATGTCCTAGAATTTTGAGATACATGCCCAGAGGAAGTTTGACCCGAGTTAATCCATTTCTCTAAAAAAAAAATCTATGTACCAGAACCTGGTTCAGATGTAGAAAGGGCTGCAGGGTGGGCTGTCGGCTTCATGGGTTTTAGTTCTACTTACATTTTCAAGAAGAGCTTCTAACAGCTATAGGTTGTTTAGTTTTCTCAAATGTAGAGGTATATTCCAGCCAAGCATTCAAGGCGGAACACCAAGCACACCTTTAGAAAAGTAAAATTATTACACAGATCAGTCAGAAATGTTTTCATTTCTTTTATGATACCAAACTCCTACAAGACATTAGGATTTAGTTACTATTTATAGCTGCCTTGCCAACTTTCATTGTCTACAATGGTGGTGGTTTTTGTACATTCAAAGGTACAATTCATTTGGTCAGAGAATCAGTGTTCTGAAAATTTTTTAAAAGACATGACTGCAACTTAAGCTTTGCTCAAGGTGCAGAATAAAATGTGTTAAAGCATTCCCTATTCAGAGATGACAAATGGAAGGGCACATGTCAACACTCCCACCAATTCTTTTCTATATCCCCTTTTGATAGAAGATTCAGAAGAGATTCTTTTCTATATGCCCTTTGATATGAGAAATCAGAACAAAAGCAACACTGGTTTCCCTGATGTTCTTAGTGACTTGATACCATGAAGGAGATGTATCTGGTTCAGAGCTGGGTATTTGTGGCTTGAATGATTCACCAGAAAAACATCTGCTTTGGGAAGAGAAATGCAACCTGTGTATAATACTTCTCAGAATTTTCTTTATAAGACAGAAAACTTCTAGGTTTTTTGGTAAATTTTTATGTTGGTCAAATTTCTTTTCTCTATCCTCAGAAATCAGTATAACCAGATCATTATAACTGAAGTTAAAGATGGCCCTCAAGAATCCTATGTATAAAATCCAGCAGCAAGAGCTAGTAGACAAAAGGACAGACTCTTTACCCAAACCATCTAGGTTAGAATCTCAGCTACATCCATGACCCCAGGCAAGTTACATACCATTCAGTTTCTTCATCTGAAAATTGAGCATAATACTAGTGCTGGCATAAATAAATGAGGTAGTGTATATAAAAACATTCAAAAGAACGCCTGGCATATAGTAGTCACTATATAAATTTTTGCTATCATCATCATCATCAAATCATTATTCTCAGAAGCTAAATTAATTAATATACATGAATATATAAGAGATTATTAAATAATCTAGTTGGTCAACTGTAATACAATATTTTCAAAATTATACTATTTTAAATAGTTTTGTCTATTTTAAATATTTTAGTACATCTGAAAAAAATCAAACATCTAAAAGGACAATCTCCAAACAATATCAAAACCTTAACCATTGTATTAAACAAAATGGAATACCTTTCTGAAGCTTTAGATTACCGTTGTTATTATTGTTTTACTTATTTTGGTAACATTTTTTCCTAGTGATTGAGTGACGTTTTTGTGAACAATGTTTTACTAGCTGTTAAGAGTCAGAGGGATAGAGAAAAGGGGGGGTGGGGAGCAGTTTCTGCTTGTCGTTAGAGAAAATTTAAATAAGCAAGTAAGCGTGATAGAATATCTGAATTTTTTATTGTGACCAAGTCACAATTTGCTTTAAGACAGCTTAGAGTCTGGAGTTCCTTGAAGTCCAGCTCTGACGTTTATTGAAATTACCAGTAAGTAATGTAAAGAGTTTGCTTAAAAATGTCTCTCTGGGAAGACACTCTAAAACATATGATGAAGACAGCTGTGGCAAAGAGGGAAGGATACAGCCCAAGAACTGTCCCCAATCATTCTCCAAAATTCTCTAAAGCCTCCAAGAAGAGATGATTTAAATATTCTCTTGTGTGGGTCCATTTTAAATTTTCTTGTGCTCTATTTTATGCAAATTAATCACAGTCGTTTCCAGCTCTGACTCAAACCAGTTTCAAAATTGAAACAGAACATGGTGTGGGAAAGGGACTAGTGAAAAGAATTCTTTGCTTGAAAACATTTTCCAGACTGTTCAGCTTCAGAAGAGAAAAGGTAGTAGTAACAGTATACATTTATGTCTTCAGAAAAATTCTCATGCTCTTTTTTCTTTACAAATAAGAAAATAAGGCCTACATGACATATAGTTTCATTGCTATCTGAAACAGTATAAAAGAGTTGGTAGGTTTTATTTGAATGAGTATTTTTAAATGGTTTTTAAAAATTAGTATTATTTTTGTATCTGTCCTTTCCATTTATGCCAATTAATCAATGGCCACCAGCAATCAAGATATCACCAGGTCCTTTCAAATTTTAAATGTACAAAGTTGTCAGTATTAAATATCCTATAAAAACACCTAACATTTCTTAATTAAGCTCCTACATGAATACAGTTCTTTGAAACTACACAGGAAAAATCATGTGACCAAGAACACTGGGGGCATCCAACAATAAGCCTTACATGCCCTAATGCTTAAAATTTTCCCCAGTGGAAATTCAGTCCAAGAGAAGTATCTGACCTAGTTTTTATCAATAAAGTTTTGAGGAGGGCACAATGAAATAAGCAATTAGAACCTTCTGCTCTTCTGGCTAGGATGTTTTCTTTTTCACTGCAATTATATATAACTTTATTAGAAGATGTCCAAAGATTTACTGATGAACTTCACTAAGCAATGTATTGGCTTGAAAGAGTTAATAAGCTTCCCTCAGTGTGTAATTGAAAATTGGAGAGTAGATAGTTATTCTGAGAATAATTTTGATTTGGAAACATGATTTTCAAGATGAAATTTAATTTGATGCCATTATAACACATCAGCATTTCAAAAATGTATGGAAGACTTGTGTTTAAACGTGTGTGTCACAGGACATGGTAAATTAAGATTTTGTCACAACTCAGTTGAGCATGCCCTTCTTGGGTCTCCCCTTAACATTCAAGTTATTCCATCAGTCTCCCCACCCGCCCCCTTCCTTCTTAACCTCCTTTTTCTAAATTCATGGTGTTGACCAAAGAACTCTTTCCTTGGAAAACTCCTTTCTTCCTTGTTAATTTAATTTAATGTTAACCTGAACTGGTATCTCAAGTAATTATCAGATGTATACTTGCAGCCTGAACTCCCTCTGAAGCTACAGATTCTCCAAGTGCTTAATAGTGATCGCTATCTGGTTAGTCACAAGATTACGCCATATGTTCAAAACTGAACTCTTTTCTTTTCCCTTCAAAAAATTATACAATCTCCTGTTTTCCTTATTCTGTTAATAGCACCACATTCCTCCCCAGCTCTTTTTTTTTTTCCTTCTAAAAATTGTACCATCTCCTGTTTTCCTTATTCTGTTAATAGCACCACCTTCCACCCCAGCTCAAAATCTCATTCACTCTTCACTTTCTTGCATTTTTATACAATTGGTTGCTGAGTTCTGGCACATTTTCCTCTGCAGCACCTGCTCCCTCCCCTCCATTATCACTCTCCCTTTGTCATTCAGGCCTTGGTTCCAGCCTCAGGTAAGTTCCCTTGGCTGAACTTCAGCAAGAACCTTCTAATAGGTTTATCTGATATCTGGCTTTCCTCCTCCATCCATCCATCCATTTCCCTATGATTCTGGAAATAATCTTCTTAAAGAAGTCATACAAAGATTTTAAAAGGAATAGAAATGAGTGACAAGAGCTCATGGAAAATAAATATCCCCTCTCCTCAAAAATAGGCCTAATTGCAGTCTTTATAAGCAATCCAAATTGTGAGGTAGCTGTGATGCTGATGCAGTCAGAAACACTATGCCATACACGAAGTATGTAAGACAGGGTGCAAGTTTAAAGTACAAGCAGAGTCAAGACAAAGTCAGATTCAGGATTATGTCAAGGATTCAACCTATTTGGGTTGAACAAGAGAGATGGGAAACGACAGAGACTTCAGAGGATATAGCCAACCAGAGGATGAGGAATGAGTGACAAACCTCTGCATCATGGCTTTTACAATTAATTCTCTCTCTCTCTCTCTCTCTCTCTCTCTCTCTCTCTCTCTCTCTCTCTCTCTCTCTCTCTCTCTCTCTCTCTCTCTCTCTCTCTCTCTCTCCCCAGATTTGTGGAAGCATCCAACATTGCCCTGCGCTGCCCTTTTCTATCTTCTACCAGGAAGGGCAGTGCTCTATAATGACTCCGGTGTATAAATTTGATCATGCTCCCTGATTTTGGGATTCTCAAGAGCAAAGTTTATCATTTTGGTAGCAATATCTTATACAGTACTTAATATTAGTGACACAACAAAACAATAATCCTTTAGCCTAACATTCAGTTTTCCATGATGTAACTCCAGCCTACATCATCAAACTTATTCCTCACCACTGCCCTTCCATACATTCTAAGCTCCAAGAAAACTGAACTGCAGTTTCAGAAGCACAGTTCATATTTTCAGTCACTATTCATTTGTTTGTTTTCTTTTCTCTGACCAGAATTCCTTTTCTCACTTCTCTGTATGTCTAAATAGTACACAGCCTTCATGGATTATCTTAAATGCCATTTCCTCTGGAAAATCCCACACTTCAGTTAGAAGTAATCTCTCATTCATTCTCTCTCTCCCTCCCTCACTCTCCCTCACTCACTCTCCCCTCCCCTTCTTTGCAAATCCAAGGTGAAAGACAATCTTTTCATAAGACATTTAGAATTTTCTCCTTATATTATGTTACTTTTATGCATCATAGTCTTCCTCTTTTCTGTAAGGTCCTTGACAACAATTTCTGAGCCATCTTTGTATGCCTCCCGTACAACAGAAGTTAACACAATGTCTTATCACAGTGAACACAATAAATCTTTGTTAAAATAATGAATTTCAATTAAAGTTTAAGTCTTTTAATCTATGTGTTATCTACTTTTTTAAAAATGATTTGTTACATCAGCAGTAAACATAGTTTTAACAAACAAAAATAATTCTTCCTCTCTTTCCAATGATATATAGTCCAGCCATAGCTTTCTAGGAACCCAATCAGACAGGACAACAAATCTGTCATCCAATACCTAGACAACCATAATAAAGGTAGATACACATTCAGATGATGATAATAATGATGACAGTTGAAACATATATAGCATGAGCTATGTGCCAGACGCTGATCTTTGTATCCATTAACTCATTTTATTCTCACAATTCTCCTATGATGTCACTACAGATGAAGAAACTGAAAGTGCTAGAATGTAAGGAACTTGTCCTAATTCACACAGCTAGTACATGATAAAGCCAGGATTCAAATCCAGGCAGTCTGTATCCAGAATGCATGCCCTTTAATCTACGCTACAATATACAACTCATATCGTATTCTCTCCCACCATTAGAAAAATGCCCAAGTGGAAAGGACAATCTCTGGTTTGAAGGACACATCACCTTCCAGCTCTCTCCATATGGTGAACCCTGAACCCTTCTCAAAGATGAATGGAAGGGAAACCAGAGAAAAGAGCACCCGAGGGATCAGTGACTCCACTGGGTATTTTTAAATGACGTTTGCACAGTGAAAATGCTAGTAATACATCTCCAAAGTCATTATATAAGCCTTTTGGTACAGGAAGATATAGAAAGTGACGTGTTTCTAAGGGTGTTGCCTTTGTAGTAGCCTCAGAAGCAAACTTTCTAAAAAATAAAATGGAATATATGTGAAGACTGGAATCACGAATACCCTTATTGCACACACCCTGCTGTGAGTTACTCTTTGAACAGAATTGCTGCCTAGACTTCAAACCACCACTGTGACCTCAAGAGGTTAGCCAAAAAGAGAAATTCTTTGGTTCAGAAACCATAACATGGGTATAATGCCATTTAAAGGCACAAGATTTAGAAGTGAATGCAGCTTTTTGGGAAACGTCAGTCAATCCTCTTCAGAAAAAGTGGGAAAGTCATAAAGAATAATGCTTTTAAATTCCGGATTAATATAGACAGAACTAATAGCAATAAAATGTTATTTTGTGCCTAAGAGGCCATGTTCTTTAACATCACTTAAGTAAATCATGTCCTTCAATTAGTTGTTTTTATACTAGACATTTTTGAATTTATGACAATCTTTTTGTTGTGAAATGGCAAAAACTTGTTAGTAATCAGGAGAATGAAATAATGAAATACAGGCTATGTGAAATTAGCTGGGTCCATGGAAAGTATATGTTACAACAACTAAAAATACCAAAGAGATTCAAGATGAAAGCCAAGCATGAATTTAAACCACATACAAGTAGATCTGATTGATAAAAGACAGGGTCCTCTTCAAAGAAAGTCCCAACCAGAAGACAGAAGTGTCCATAAAAGCTTATTATAGAGCTGGGTAAGATACACTGGGTTTTAATTTTTAAAATCTAGAAGGTTTAAAGGGAAATTTCTTACTCATATTTCAGAAGACCATTTTTTTTTTTTTTGATGATGATGACCTCTTCTCCTCCAATTCAGCAAGTTTTGTCTTTGAACATATAATCAAAAAGGGTTTTTCTCTTCTTTTCCTGAAACCAGAACACAAAATAAAAATGAAGAAGGAGGAGGAGGAGAAAGGAAAGGGAGGGAGGGAGGAAGGAAGGGAGGGAGGAAGGAAGGAAGGACTGAGGGAGGGAAGGAAGGAAGGAAGGAAGGAAGGAAGGAAGGAAGGGAAGAAAATTAGTTTTAATTTGGGTCATTTCTCATAAAAAATATCAAGTTATATCACTCCCTTCTCCTCTCATAGAAATTTACCCAAATAACAGCTTGTGATTTTCTCTAGTTTCACCATTTTGACCATGTTCATACATAATAGTAAAACATCTTGTTACTGGAGTATTTGGTATATACTGACTGATTCTCCAACACTCATGATAAACATTTGCTCAACACAACTGATGCCTTTAGAGTTCCTTTAATGGATCAATTATTATAAGAACAACTACTGGTGTAAAAGAAAAAAACATTCCAGTCCCTTTTCATGAAAAAAGATTACTATAAGATTTACATGATGTTCACAGCCACAAGTGAATGATTTCATCTTTCCAAGCTGTTTAAAATAATCAGCCTCATAAAACTTTAATGACCACCACTTTCTCAGTCTGTATTTATAGCAAAGCCTCTTAATTCACTTACAAAGAGACAGACGAAATTCTCAAATACTTGTATTGTTCAATTCTTATGTGACATGGGTTTTCTCTGTCCCAAGTCCCAAATGTGTCCAAGTCAGTTTTAACCTTATGATACAAAGTTTATGATCTGTGAACTTTTCTATAAAAATTTCATACATAGTGTTAGACACTGAGTATTGCAAAATTTAAATTCTGTTGAATTGTTAAATCTAATTTAATTAACTTTTCCTACTATATTCTGTATATCAACTATAGCTTTACTGTTATTCCTGGGGCTGAGGGATTACTGCATAATTCATTGGAATGAAGCCAAGTGCATATAACTAGTAGATAACTATAATAAGCAAAGTGGAAAAGCATATGCCTTCTGCACAGGTGGATGATAGTATTTGTGCCAAATAATATAGGATTACTCCCCTTACTTGGTATTTTAAACGTGCATTTTGTTGTCAGGCTCCCTGCCAGTAGGCTACATGGGTAGCAGAGGCTCACTGATGATTCTGAAGGTGAGTTAATTAGGGGTTGCAGTTGGGAATGTTATCAAGCTGTTGCTTAGACATCCATCTGCTTTCCATACAGGTGTGAAACATTGACAGCAAATTTTAAAGTGTGATGACATTTTTACCTTTCACTTGTTTGATTATATTTTGATATGACTCATACTTTAAGGTGGAATAGAAAATGTATTTTTGTCCGAGATACTATTTACCCTAAGAAATCCCTTGGGGTGTTCAAAAGATACACAGTATTAAACTAATTCACAAACTATCCTGGGGCTACACATCTTCTTCTCTTAACAGCACAAAGGTTGATTTTGAAGTATATTAGTCCAAATTAACCATTTATGCCACAGTGCCTTTCATCCACAGGTCCTGAAACCATGATGACACCAAAGACAGATCACAATGAAGCTTTGTTAGTTTACAGTATTACATTATATGTTCACATTTTCCAGACCATTAATAAAATCATAGTAGATAAAGAATTTCAACTTAGGGCTATTTTTTGCCTTAATATCACATCAGAAGACATTAGGCTACAAAGAGGCCCAAATCTTGATGTGTATTTGAGAATTTTTCTCAGTGAGAATCAGGAAAAGTTAAGCCACAACATACAGGGTGAAAAGTCTATAACATACATTTTGCCATCACACTCCTAGAAGGAATTTGATATTTTAATGAGTTTTTTGTGATTAACGTGCTGTAAATACTAAGGGTATATATTCATATCCTTTTAGAATTGTGGTTTTTTTCTCTATAATACTGAGGAAATATAAATTGTCAGGAGACAAAGCAATTAACTCGGCAAGGGGTTTCTGTATAATCTATGTTCTCATTTTCCCCATCTGTCCCAGTCAAAATCAGATACCAGCTTCAATCTCATGTTCCAATGCAATTCCTCCATTTCTTGATCTTTTCCTCAAATGGAAGAACTGTTAAAGCCCGAAATCTTATATTTGTAGACTTTTATGAAACGCATTACTTATGACCTTTTACATATATTTGCATCATTTAGTCAACCACGTTAGTGATAAAGATGACAATGAAAATGATGGCAAAAGAATTAAGGATAAAATTGTTTTACAAACTAAACCTTTTAAAAGTCATATAATTTTGGTCTTTTTATCTATCTGTGGAAAACAGATATCTTAATTTGGTACCACTGAAAGCAGAGCCTCAAACAAGGACATAATAGCATGTGTTTTAATTGGGAGATCATCCCAGCAAGCAGAAGTAAGGGAGTAAGGAGGGGCAGGGAAGTTTAAAAAAAAAAAAAGCAAAATATAAGAGCATATCATTGAGATTGATTCTGTAGAGACTCAATTCTGCTGGGACATAGAGAAGACCTTCCAGCACTGTCCACCTGAAGAAAAGGAGGACAGCAGCTATCCCCAAGGGCTGTCCCCAAGGGCTGTAAATACCTCATATTTTTCAGCGATTCTCATTTCAGGCCAAGTGAGTTCCCAAAGCTCAGAGAAAGATCAGGGCTTGTCACAGCCCAAGGGGGCTTTACCAGTCAAAAGACCAAAGAGAATGCCCAGCATTTGCTGAAACATGAACTTTATCTGGGGCTTACTCACAGGGAGGCAGAATTCAAATGGCTTTTCTCTCGCCAGGCAGATACCACTTTCACAGGGAAAATCAGCCACGGGATTCAGAGAACAGCAAGCCCTTTTTATAAGTGTTTTAGACAAAAACATTCCTAAGGGTGGGGGGAGCATAGATGCAGGAACAGGTCACTCTGACCTGAGGGTGGTGCAGGAGGGACTAGAATAATATTTGAACAATTACATTTTGCTCTTTTTGTGAGACTAATAGTCTCTCGCTTCCTGCCTGCTTCCCATGAAGTTACATTTGAAGGTCAATTTACCCTTTTTCTCTTTACTGGCTTACAAAGACAATAGGTTATACATTTAGCTGCCTAGGTCATGCAGACTGCTGTGCACCAAAGATCTGCAGGCCTGTTTTGCTCAGGCCATGGGTTGCCACAGGGCTAAAAGCTGAAAAATATGCAACATGTGCTTAAGATGGAATACCACCACTCAGAGAAAAGTAGGCCTGGATTCACCAGGAACAATGCAATGCTACTAGCTGCAATCAAAGGTGCCCAAGGGGATGTGACAACAGGCAACAAAGATGTCTGCCACAATAAGAATTAAATTATTTTTAAAACAGCCACTCCTCTACAAGTTTTGTTTTAAAATTTTAAATTCAGTCTCAATCAAATGTGTCACTGGAGCACAAAGTAGTGACTGGCATTTCATCTTATTTACCATCCTTTAGAATAAAAAGTAATTAAGCAATGATAGCCATGACTCTATTTATATAGGAAAGGAAAGGAAGGGATTAGCTGAGACGTCTTGCTTCTGAGCAAAGATCAGTCATTTATTATCATAAAAATTTGGTCTTCATTGATAATGTAGCCCAATCCTGGCTCCAGTGAAAAAGAATAATAGGCAGTAAAAAGGTCAAAATAAACACAACAGGAAGGACTTAGAAAAAAAAGAAAAATCCAAGATACTTTGTAAACTTATATAAATTTGATCATTGATTGGCAAATATTCCCCTCCCTCAACAAACTGGTGGTAGATTGCTACATTGGTAGCCCCAATAAATCATGCTTCTCAAGTCCAGTACCCCTGTGTAATGGCTTTGTGATTTGTCATGGCTAACAGGGCATTAGCAACTGTCATGCAAGCAGAAGTTTGCTAAGCACTTGCGCATTGGGTTATATACTAATAAAACTTTCTCCCTTCAAAGGCAGCCACCATGCTATAAAGAAACTCAGCCTACACTACTGAATAAGAAACCCTGAAATAAGAGGAGCTATCCTAGATTTTCCAATTCCAGATGGGCTCTTAGCTGAATATAGGTGCTTGAATGATCTCAGGGACATCATATGAAACAAAGGAACTACCCATAAAATTGGGAGAAATTATAAATCATTCTTATTTAAGTCATTAAGTTTGGGTAGTTTGTTAAGAAGCAATATATAATTATTACAGAAATTGGTGACAGAAGTGGGGTCCTAACATAACAAAAATATAAAATATATTGCATTGACCTGGGACTGGAAAACAGGCAAAGGCCAAAGGGTGGAAAAGAGACTGTTAGTAGAGGAATGAAAAACAGTGAGGAAATTGCTAATGGAAGCTGCAGAAAGGGAACCCATGCAATGTATTAGTTTAAAAGGAAATGAGATTGCTTCCTGTGAAAACACTCAAGAGAGAAAATGTAAATAATGAACTTGTGGATATTATCATTAGAAGTTGAATACGTCAGTTGACTCCTCATGGCCTCTTATGAAAAGGTATTGCAAGAGAGCCATGAACTAAAGATAGAATTGTTTAACTTCCATGAAGAATTTAGAGAAGATATTTCCAACCAGAACTTGCTGGGTAAGAAAATGAAACTCTTTCTTATTTCCATCCTCTCTAGCCAGCAAAATTTTCCCAAGTAAGAAATGGTCTCACAGCAAAGATAAAATACAGCTTACCACAACAAAGCATGGCTTCAGGATCAAGAGCAAATCAAAGATACAGGTGAAAGAACCTCTGTTAAGACCACAAAAATATTCAGAGGAATGCTTCATAGACTCAAATAGATAAAATGACTTCTAAGAATTCTTGGGGCATTGTTCAACAGCAGGCAGCCTCAAATAGCTAGGAACACATCTTGAAGAGTTATATAAGTGGGGCTTTCATCTAATTAAATGAAATGTAATTTGATATATAGAAAGCCCACAAACTGCTTAAAGGAGTTGTACCAGATTAGGGCAGAAACAGTTCAAAATTAAAAGATACCCTTCGTCCTTCAAATTTCTCATGGCAGGAAGCAGACTGGAAAAGTTACTTAACTGCAGATAGATGCTATCTCTTATGGAAAAGGAAGGATGAATCAGAGAGCAGAGCCAAGAGATGAGAGGGTAGAGCCAAGAGTCAAGAGTGTGCAGCCATGAGCAATGGATTGGAAAACTGCTCCCAGAAGCATAATTGGATCCCGGTCAAGGAACAGACCCTGAACACAGAATAAGGGGAAATGAGGACCTGTGTCCAACATGATTACAAAATTCCTATGGGCAGTAACTACTAAGTACCTTCAGTCCCTCCCCTTTTAGGCTATTCTGTCCCATTGTGTGCCATGTTTAGAACTAATAACTTGTGTGTTTGACTTTTTTCATTCACAAACCTTTGCTATCCAAGAAGCCATGCTTGAGGAACAGTATCTCAGAAGCTGTACATGAGGAACCACATCCAAGGCATCTCATCATACCTGTACCTCATTTAAATGACAAGATTCTGGTGTGCCAGCCTGAGCTTGTTGCCAAAATGAGTTTTGACTTCAGGAATCTTAAGAGTATGTTTTGCAAGTGGGGTTGATGTGACTCTTTAGGGGTCAGCGGATGATCTGTGGTAGACTGCTACATTGGTGACTCCCAGTAAACCACAATTTCAATTTATTTGTGCCCTGTGTAGTTCCCTTCCACATTGACTCTGATCTTGGCCATGTGACTTGATTTGGCCCTTGGAACATTACCAATTATGAGGCAAGCAAAAGCTTGATAAGCAGTTGTACTTGGTGCTTGTCTTCTTGGAACTATTCCCTTGGAAGTCAGTTGCCATACTGTAAAGAAGGTCAGGCTACTGCTGAATTATGAGAAGCCATGTGGTGAGAGACCCTGGAAGATGAGAGCCCATCTTTAATGACCTAGCTCTAGTGAACTCCCAGCTGACTTCAGCCATACGCATGATTGCAACTATACTACATGAAGGAGAAAAACTGTCCAACTGAGTCCAGTCAACACAGAATTGTAAATAATAATAAATCGCCATTGTTTTAAGTCTCTACGTTTGGGCATAGTTTTTTACATACTTTTGGATAATTGAAGCACCATGTCCATGGGAGAACTATGAAGAGACTGTGCTCACCCAGTTAGCTGCCTTGTAAAAAATCAACTGACCAGTGGAGAGGCTGTTCAAAATCATGGATTGGTGAGGCACAGAATTTCATCTCTCCTCTAGAGCAATGGTAATTACCCAAAAACCACATGAAACAGTGTTTTTGAGGTCTCCAGTAAACAGTCACACAGTGGATAAAAGTTTGCAATTGGAGGAAAAGCTGAGATTGCAGCAAGCATTGTAAGTTCCCCCAACCAGAGGCCTGGCACCTGTACCCACCCAGACCCCATAGACTGTCTTGCTGCTGGCTCCCTGAAAGGGAAAAAAAAAACACAAAAAAAAACCAATATGCTAAGGACAAGAAGGGGGGCTCAACCCAGCCTCAACTGCAGAATTAACCAACAAATTAATTAATTTTTTGAGGTGGGGGTTCTAAAGAGGGCTATATGCTTCCCGCTTCATCAATCCTGAACCTGGACATGAGCCTTACATTGACCAATTGACTGTGGGTAGAAGCAACAGTGCTAGTTCCAGCCTAAGCCTTAAGAGGCGTCATGTATTTTCATTTAGCCCTTTAACAGCACCTAGCTATTACCTCTCCAGCTTGGGTTCCAGACCATGCCTAGGACACAAAATTGAAGTAGACACTCAGTCTCGGGGTCATGAAAATGCTATTCCCAGATTTGCATGGTTCTGAGAGTAGGTTCATCCTTAAATTGTGTGCCTTAAGCACCTCTCTTGCTTCACTCTAGTCCCAGCCCTGCTCCAGAATTAGATGTGGCTCAGATCTGCTCCAACTGACCAGCAGACAAGTTTATCTGCAGAAATAAATGTTTATCATTACGTTATTAAAGTTTTATCAGCAAGGTGACAAATAGAAACTTTGATAATCAAACTTTGATATGCTGGTTCAGGTCTTCTGCATCTTTATATTCCCAGACCTAGCATGATGTTTAACACATCTTTAAAGTTTTTTGTATAAGTAAGCAATTGTCATCTCTCCTTCTCTCAGCACAATGTATAGCTTGTCTTTCAGTAATATTTGTAAGGCTCCATCAAATCCTGGATGCAAAAAGCAAGATCTTGCCCACTAGTCATACAGTGTAAATTCTTTCCTTCAAAGGACTCATTTGGATTTGGATGTTGAACTGTGGTCTTTCTCTGAATCGAACTTGCAGGGATACAATCTGCAATTAGATGAGTTTTCAGTCCTTCTACCCCAGCACGTAGGTTTTCTTTGTGATCTACCTAGTAAAGTTAAAAGTGGGTGTTTTTACCTTCAAGCTTTTCCTATGAGTTTAGTCATTATCATGAGAATGAACATGATTGTACAAATGATAGAGGCCATGTGGTACAGGAGAAAATGGTTTGGATTAGGAATTCAGTCACCATGGTTAGCAACCTTTTTTCAATCTCTCTTCAATCTTGGGTAAGGCAATGAAATTCTATGTGCCATGATTTTCTCACCTGCCATAATGAGATTTTGAACTAGTTATTCCTGAAGCCCCTCCTTGTTCTAAGGTTTTATAAATAGATAACTCTAAGTGTTAGGATATATATTGCCTGATTATTTTTTTGACATCTATCACACATTGACACATTATTGCTAATGCGTTGGCCTAATCCTAGAGTGTAAGCCATGATTTTTTTTACTGTAAATATCTGATGTTCACTTAAAATAAATCTACAAATTAAGTGTAATTTTTCTCAGAAATTTTTTATCATGAAGAAAACGTACATCAGTGCTACATAATTAAGTACCATTTATTTTTGCACTGTTTAGGCAAGCTACAGATATTCAATTGCCATTGAAATATTTTTGTAAACCATGCAACCTTTTGCACAAAGGATAATTATGAAATAGCTAACATTCATTTGACCACAACCAATAAATAATTTATGAACTGGGTGTTTGAAATTATGCAAATATTCTAAATACTTTTTGTTGCCTGTACATCTGAGTAAGTATGATTCAGAAGAAAAGTGTGCGATGGACTAATAGATTCAACATTGAAGAGATTTGCATTTCTACAGAGTTCTTTTCTTTGCTGGCTCCTACTATCTTTAGTATCATGGCTCAGAAAACAAGCTTGACAATACTGTCTCTAAATGTATTTGAATACCCTGGCATCCCTATTCATCAGCCTCTTTGATGCTTTAAATGTCTTTTGCTTTCTTTCCAGAACTCTTTATGAAGGCAGAGATGTGCTTTTAGTAGAGTATCCAACTATCTTATAATACACACTAAATGGAGGGGGAACAGGCATCTTTAAATATTTTATGTATCTGTGATAACCCATAGCAGAGTTTTGTTTGAGTGAGTTGCAGAATAGGCTAACCTACAATATCACAGCAAGAAATAGGATCCGCCAACTTCATAAACTCCCTATGCAAATGAAGATTTTATTGACACCTGCAAATTGGTGGACAAACCTTATTAGCAGTTATATGTGTATTGCCATTGGTATGGACTAATATCGCATGTAGGAAATGTGTTTGATTTTGGGATTATAATCAGGTATAAGAAGCTTCTATCACATTAAACAGTGTGTCATAATAATTTTTTTTTCTTAGAAACTACTGAGAAGTCTGGAGGTCATTTATTTTCATTTCTTTCCACACCGCAGGGTGGGTGGTGGGTAGGAATAAGAGCATTTCTATTAATAAAGATATTCAGAACTTTTTAGTTTGATGATACCAGTCAACGTTACAATACCAAGAGAAGATTCAATATTTACATTGTTAATAAATGTGTTACTGTTTCATCTAGCAGCTTTCTTTACCCAGATACACTTTGGCCTCTGACCAAATTTAACCTCACAATGGTAAACTATATATTGATAGATTGATGCCACCTGTTTTTTTGTAAATCCAATGAGCATGTCAAGAACAAGAGGAAAGAATTGTACTGTACGAAGAGCTGTGTATTGACTATAGCCACTTGAATATTATTTAACTTGAAAAAACTTTTTCTTGTAAAGACCAGTTACTTAAGAGCTATCTAACATTGTGCACATAACTAAAAGATAATTCGACAGGAGGCGGGGCAAGATGGCAGACTGGTGAGCTGTATGTTTTAGTTACTCCTCCAGGAAAGTAGGTAGAAAGCCAAGAACTGCGTGGACTGGACACCACAGAGCAATCTGACTTTGAGCATACTTCATACAACACTCATGAAAATGTGGAACTGCTGAGATCAGCAAAATCTGTAAGTTTTTGCGGCCAGGGGACCCGCGCCCCTCCCTGCCAGGCTCAGTCCTGGGGGAGGAGGGGCTGTCAGCTCCGGGAAGGAGAAGGGAGAACTGCAGTGGCAGCCCTTATCGGAAACTCATTCTACTGATTCAAACTCCAACCATAGATAGACTGAGACCAGACACCAGAGAATCTGAGAGCAGCCAGCCCAGCAGAGAGGAGACAGGCATAGAAAAAAAACAACACGAAAAACTCCAAAATAAAAGCGGAGGATTTTTGGAGTTCTGGTGAACATAGAAAGGGGAAGGGCCCTGAGGCGCATATGCAAATCCTGAAGAAAAGCTGATCTCTCTGCCCTGTGGACCTTTCCTTAATGGCCCAGGTTGCTTTGTCTCTTAGCATTTCAATAACCCATTAGATCTCTGAGGAGGGTCCGTTTTTTTTGTTTGTTTGTTTGTTTTTTTAATCCTTTTTTCTTTTTCAAAAACAATTACTCTAAGAAGCCCAATACAGAAAGCTTCAAAGACTTGCTATTTGGGCAGGTCAAGTCAAGAGCAGAACTAGGAGAGCTCTGAGACAAAACGCAATAATCCAGTGGCTGAGAAAATTCACTAAACACCACAACTTCCCAAGAAAAGGGGAGTGTCCGCTCACAGCCATCATCCTGGTGGACAGGAAACACTCCGGCCCATCGCCAGCCCCATAGCCCAGAACTGCCCCAGACAACCCAGTGTGACGGAAGTGCTTCAAATAACAGGCACACACCACAAAACTGGGCGTGGACATTAGCCTTCCCTGCAACCTCAGCTGATTGTCCCAGAGTTGGGAAGGTAGAGCAGTGTGAATTAACAAAGCCCCATTCAGCCATCATTTCAGCAGACTGGGAGCCTCCCTACACAGCCCAGCAGCCCAGAACTGCCCTGGGGGGACGGCACTCACCTGTGACATAGCACAGTCATCCCTCAACAGAGGACCCGGGGTGCACGGCCTGGAAGAGGGGCCCACTTGCAAGTCTCAGGAGCCATATGCCAATACCAAGGACTTGTGGGTCAGTGGCAGAGACAAACTGTGGCAGGACTGAACTGAAGGATTAGACTATTGCAGCAGCTTTAAAACTCTAGGATCACCAGGGAGATTTGATTGTTAGAGCCACCACCCCTCCCTGACTGCCCAGAAACACGCCCCATATACAGGGCAGGCAACACCAACTACACACGCAAGCTTGGTACACCAACTGGACTCCACAAGACTCACTCCCCCACTCACCAAAAAGGCTAAGCAGGGGAGAACTGGCTTATGGAGAACAGGTGGCTCGTGGATGCCACCTGCTGGTTAGTTAGAGAAAGTGTACTCCACGAAGCTGTAGATCTGATAAATTAGAGATAAGGACTTCAATTGGTCTACAAATCCTAAAAGAACCCTATGAAGTTCAGCAAATGCCACGAGGCCAAAAACAACAGAAAATTATAAAGCATATGAAAAAAACAGACGATATGGATAACCCAAGCCCAAGTACCCAAATCAAAAGGTCAGAAGAGACACAGCACCTAGAGCAGCTACTCAAAGAACTAAAGATGAACAATGAGACCATAGTACGGGAGATAAAGGAAATCAAGAAGACCCTAGAAGAGCATAAAGAAGACATTGCAAGACTAAATAAAAAAATGGATGATCTTATGGAAATTAAAGAAACTGTTGACCAAATTAAAAAGATTCTGGACACTCATAGTACAAGACTAGAGGAAGTTGAACAACGAATCAGTGACCTCGAAGATGACAGAATGGAAAATGAAAGCATAAAAGAAAGAATGGGGAAAAAAATTGAAAAAATCGAAATGGACCTCAGGGATATGATAGATAATATGAAATGTCCGAATATAAGACTCATTGGTGTCCCAGAAGGGGAAGAAAAGGGTAAAGGTCTAGGAAGAGTATTCAAAGAAATTGTTGGGGAAAACTTCCCAAATCTTCTAAACAACATAAATACACAAATCATAAATGCTCAGCAAACTCCAAATAGAATAAATCCAAATAAACCCACTCCGAGACATATACTGATCACACTATCAAACACAGAAGAGAAGGAGCAAGTTCTGAAAGCAGCAAGAGAAAAGCAATTCACCACATACAAAGGAAACAGCATAAGACTAAGTAGTGACTACTCAGCAGCCACCATGGAGGCAAGAAGGCGGTGGCACGATATATTTAAAATTCTGAGTGAGAAAAATTTCCAGCCAAGAATACTTTATCCAGCAAAGCTCTCCTTCAAATTTGAGGGAGAGCTTAAATTTTTCACAGACAAACAAATGCTGAGAGAATTTGCTAACAAGAGACCTGCCCTACTGGAGATACTCAAGGGAGCCCTACAGACAGAGAAACAAAGAAAGGACAGAGAGACTTGGAGAAAGGTTCAATATTAAGAGATTCGGTATGGGCACAATAAAGGATATTAACAGAGAGAGGGGAAAAATATGACAAACATAAACCAAAGGATAAGATGGCTGATTCAAGAAATGCCTTCACGGTTATAACGTTGAATGTAAATGGATTAAACTCCCCAATTAAAAGATATAGATTCGCAGAATGGATCAAAAAAAAATGAACCATCAATATGTTGCATACAAGAGACTCATCTTAGACACAGGGACACAAAGAAACTGAAAGTGAAAGGATGGAAAAAAATATTTCATGCAAGCTACAGCCAAAAGAAAGCAGGTGTAGCAATATTAATCTCAGATAAAATAGACTTCAAATGCAGGGATGTTTTGAGAGACAAAGAAGGCCACTACATACTAATAAAAGGGGCAATTCAGCAAGAAGAAATAAGAATCGTAAATGTCTATGCACCCAACCAAGGTGCCACAAAATACATGAGAGAAACACTGGCAAAACTAAAGGAAGCAATTGATGTTTCCACAATAATTGTGGGAGACTTCAACACATCACTCTCTCCTATAGATAGACCAACCAGACAGAAGACCAATAAGGAAATTGAAAACCTAAATAATCTGATAAATCAATTAGATTTAACAGACATATACAGGACATTACATCCCAAATCACCAGGATACACATACTTTTCTAGTGCTCATGGAACTTTCTCCAGAATAGATCATATGCTGGGACATAAAACAAGCCTCAATAAATTTAAAAAGATTGAAATTATTCAAAGCACATTCTCTGACCACAATGGAATACAATTAGAAGTCAATAACCAGCAGAGACTTAGAAAATTCACAAATACCTGGAGGTTAAACAACACACTCCTAAACAATCAGTGGGTTAAAGAAGAAATAGCAAGAGAAATTGCTAAATATATAGAGACGAATGAAAATGAGAACACAACATACCAAAACCTATGGGATGCAGCAAAAGCAGTGCTAAGGGGGAAATTTATAGTACTAAACGCATATATTAAAAAGGAAGAAAGAGCCAAAATCAAAGAACTAATGGATCAACTGAAGAAGCTAGAAAATGAACAGCAAACCAATCCTAAACCAAGTAGAAGAAAAGAAATAACAAGGATTAAAGCAGAAATAAATGACATAGAGAGCAAAAAAACAATAGAGAGGATAAATATCACCAAAAGTTGGTTCTTTGAGAAGATCAACAAGATTGACAAGCCCCTAGCTAGACTGACAAAATCAAAAAGAGAGAAGACCCGTAGAAACAAAATAATGAACGTAAAAGGTGACATAACTGCAGATCCTGAAGAAATTAAAAAAATTATAAGAGGATACTATGAACAACTGTATGGCAACAAACTGGATAATGTAGAAGAAATGGACAATTTCCTGGAAACATATGAACAACCTAGACTGACCAGAGAAGAAATAGAAGACCTCAACCAACCCATCACAAGCAAAGAGATCCAATCAGTCATCAAAAATCTTCCCACAAATAAATGCCCAGGGCCAGATGGCTTCACAGGGGAATTCTACCAAACTTTCCAGAAAGAACTGACACCAATCTTACTCAAACTCTTTCAAAACATTGAAGAAAATGGAACACTACCTAACTCATTTTATGAAGCTAACATCAATCTAATACCAAAACCAGGCAAAGATGTTACAAAAAAGGAAAACTACCGGCCAATCTCCCTAATGAATATAGATGCAAAAATCCTCAACAAAATACTTGCAAATCAAATCCAAAGACACATTAAAAAAATCATACACCATGACCAAGTGGGGTTTATTCCAGGCATGCAAGGATGGTTCAACATAAGAAAATCAATCAATGTATTACAACACATTAACAAGTCAAAAGGGAAAAATCAATTGATCATCTCAATAGATGCTGAAAAAGCATTTGACAAAATCCAACATCCCTTTTTGATAAAAACACTTCAAAAGGTAGGAATTGAAGGAAACTTCCTCAACATGATAAAGAGCATATATGAAAAACCCACAGCCAGCATAGTACTCAATGGTGAGAGACTGAAAGCCTTCCCTCTAAGATCAGGAACAAGACAAGGATGCCCACTGTCACCACTGTTATTCAACATTGTGCTGGAAGTGCTAGCCAGAGCAATCCGGCAAGACAAAGAAATAAAAGGCATCCAAATTGGAAAAGAAGAAGTAAAACTGTCATTGTTTGCAGATGATATGATCTTATATCTAGAAAACCCTGAGAAATCGACGATACAGCTACTAGAGCTAATAAACAAATTTAGCAAAGTAGCGGGATACAAGGTTAATGCACATAAGTCAGTAATGTTTCTATATGCTAGAAATGAACAAACTGAAGAGACACTCAAGAAAAAGATACCATTTTCAATAGCAACTAAAAAAATCAAGTACCTAGGAATAAACTTAACCAAAGATGTAAAAGACCTATACAAAGAAAACTACATAACTCTACTAAAAGAAATAGAAGGGGACCTTAAAAGATGGAAAAATATTCCATGTTCATGGATAGGAAGGCTAAATGTCATTAAGATGTCAATTCTACCCAAACTCATCTACAGATTCAATGCAATCCCAATCAAAATTCCAACAACCTACTTTGCAGACTTGGAAAAGCTAGTTATCAAATTTATTTGGAAAGGGAAGATGCCTCGAATTGCTAAAGACACTCTAAAAAAGAAAAATGAAGTGGGAGGACTTACACTCCCTGACTCTGAAGCTTATTATAAAGCCACAGTTGCCAAAACAGCATGGTACTGGCACAAAGATAGACATAGAGATCAATGGAATCGAATTGAGAATTCGGAGATAGACCCTCAGATCTATGGCCGACTGATCTTTGATAAGGCCCCCAAAGTCACTGAACTGAGTCATAATGGTCTTTTCAACAAATGGGGCTGGGAGAATTGGATATCCATATCCAAAAGAATGAAAGAGGACCCCTACCTCACACCCTACACAAAAATTAACTCAAAATGGACCAAAGATCTCAATATAAAAGAAAGTACCATAAAACTCCTAGAAGATAATGTAGGAAAACATCTTCAAGACCTTGTATTAGGCGGCCACTTCCTAGACTTTACACCCAAAGCACAAGCAACAAAAGAGAAAATAGATAAATGGGAACTCCTCAAGCTTAGAAGTTTCTGCACCTCAAAGGAATTTCTCAAAAAGGTAAAGAGGCAGCCAACTCAATGGGAAAAAATTTTTGGAAACCATGTATCTGACAAAAGACTGATATCTTGCATATATAAAGAAATCCTACAACTCAATGACAATAGTACAGACAGCCCAATTATAAAATGGGCAAAAGATATGAAAAGACAGTTCTCTGAAGAGGAAATACAAATGGCCAAGAAACACATGAAAAAATGTTCAGCTTCACTAGCTATTAGAGAGATGCAAATTAAGACCACAATGAGATACCATCTAACACCGGTTAGAATGGCTGCCATTAAACAAACAGGAAACTACAAATGCTGGAGGGGATGTGGAGAAATTGGAACTCTTATTCACTGTTGGTGGGACTGTATAATGGTTCAGCCACTCTGGAAGTCAGTCTGGCAGTTCCTTAGAAAACTAGATATAGAGTTACCATTCGATCCAGCGATTGCACTTCTCGGTATATACCTGGAAGATCGGAAAGCAGTGACACGAACAGATATCTGCACGCCAATGTTCATAGCAGCATTATTCACAATTGCCAAGAGATGGAAACAACCCAAATGTCCTTCAACAGATGAGTGGATAAATAAAATGTGGTATATACACACGATGGAATACTACGCGGCAGTAAGAAGGAACGATCTCGTGAAACATATGACAACATGGATGAACCTTGAGGACATAATGCTGAGCGAAATAAGCCAGGCACAAAAAGAGAAATATTATATGCTACCACTAATGTGAACTTTGAAAAATGTAAAACAAATGGCTTATAATGTAGAATGTAGGGGAACTAGCAATAGAGAGCAATTAAGGAAGGGGGAACAATAATCCAAGAAGAACAGGTAAGCTATTTAACGTTCTGGGGATGCCCAGGAATGACTATGGTCTGTTAATTTCTGATGGATATAGTAGGAGCAAGTTCACAGAAATGTTGCTATATTAGGTAACTTTCTTGGGGTAAAGTAGGAACATGTTGGAAGTTAAGCAGTTATCTTAGGTTAGTTGTCTTTTTCTTACTCCCTTGTTATGGTCTCCTTGAAATGTTCTTTTATTGTATGTTTGTTTTCTTTTTAACTTTTTTTTCATACAGTTGATTTAAAAAAGAAGGGAAAGTTAAAAAAAAAAAAAAAAAAAAAAAAAACAAGGAAAAAAAAAAAAGATGTAGTGCCCCCTTGAGGAGCCTGTGGAGAATGCAGGGGTATTCACCTACCCCACCTCCATGGTTGCTAACATGACCACAGACATAGGGGACTGGTGGTTTGATGGGTTGGGCCCTCTACCACAGGTTTTACCCTTGGGAAGACGGTTGCTGCAAAGGAGAGGCTAGGCCTCCCTATGGTTGTGCCTAAGAGCCTCCTCCCGAATGCCTCTTTGTTGCTCAGATGTGGCCCTGTCTCTCTAGCTAAGCCAACTTGAAAGGTGAAATCACTGCCCTCCCCCCTACGTGGGATCAGACACCCAGGGGAGTGAATCTCCCTGGCAACGTGGAATATGACTCCCAGGGAGGAATGTAGACCTGGCATCATGGGACGGAGAACATCTTCTTGACCAAAAGGGGGATGTGAAAGGAAATGAAATAAGCTTCAGTGGCAGAGAGAATCCAAAAGAAGCCGAGAGGTCACTCTGGTGGGCACTCTTACGCACACTTTAGACAACCCTTTTTAGGTTCTAAAGAATTGGGGTAGCTGGTGGTGGATACCTGAAACTATCAAACTACAACCCAGAACCCATGAATCTCAAAGACAGTTGTATAAAAATGTAGCTTATGAGGGGTGACAAGGGGATTGGGAAAGCCATAAGGACCACACTCCACTTCGTCTAGTTTATGGATGGATGAGTAGAAAAATAGGGGAAGGAAACAAACAGACAAAGGTACCCAGTGTTCTTTTTTACTTCAATTGCTCTTTTTCACTCTAATTATTATTCTTGTTATTCTTGTGTGTGTGCTAATGAAGGTGTCAGGGATTGATTTGGGTGATGAATGTACAACTATGTAATGGTGCTGTGAACAATCGAAAGTACGATTTGCTTTGTATGACTGCGTGGTATATGAATATATCTGAATAAAATGAAGATTAAAAAAAAAAAAAAGACATAATGCTGAGCAAAATAAGCCAGGCACAAAACGAGAGATATTGTATGTTACCACTGATGTGAATTCTGTGAAAAATGTACAATGTTTTATACTGTAGAATGTAGGGGACCTAGAAATACCAATTAGTGGAGGGGGAATGATAATCTAATAAGAACAGATAAACTATGGAGGGTAATCTCAATGTTCTGGGAATGCTCAGGAATGATTATGGTTTGTAAACTTTCTTGGGTATAGTAAGATCATGTTGGAAGCAATAGAGTTATTTTAGGTTTTTTTTCTCTTATTCCTTTGTTTTCTTAGGGGTTGTTAATTTTCTTGGGGTATCGTAGGAACATGTTGGAAGCAATGTAGTTATTTTAGATTATTTGTTTTTCTTACTCCTCTGTTTGGACATGGTTTATTAATTTTCTTGGGGTATGGTAGGAACATATTGGAAGCAAAGTAGTTATTTTAGATTATTTGTTTTCCTTAATCCATTGCTTTGTTTGAAATGTTGTGGGGTTTTTTTGGTTGTTGTTTGCCTGTTTGTTTTTAATTTTTTGATAAACAAAGTTAAAAAATTGAAAAAAAATCAGTAGAAAAATGGGAGTAAAAACTAAATGACAAATAGGGTGGGATGGGGGGATGGTTTGGGTATTCTCTTTTCACTTTTATTTTTTATTCTTATTCTGATTCTTTCTGATGTAAGGAAAATGTTCAGAAATAGATTGTGGTGATGAACGCATAACTATATGATCATACTGTGAACAGTTGATTGTATACCATGGATGACTGTATGGTTTGTGAATATATTTCAATAAAACTGAATTAAAAAAAAAAAAAAGATAATTCACATCATGTGAGTTATACCTTCACTAATATCTGATGCTTGTTTTCTCTGAAAGAAACAATTTAACTTAATTCTACCTCAGTCTCTCATAATCACAAAAGTTCATAAAGCAAACATTAGTTTTTTAATTCAATTTTACTGAGATATATTCACAAACCATACAATCATCCACAGTGTACAATCAAGTACTCAAAATATCATTATATAGTTGTGCATTCATCACTACAATCAATTTCTGAACATTTTCACTACCACACCAAAAAAAGAATAAGAATAAAAATTAAAGTTAAAAAGAACACCCAAAACATCCCATACCCTCCAGCCCTCCCTATTATTCATTTACTTTTTGTCCTTATTTTTCTACTCATCTTTCAATACACTGGATAAAGGGAGTGGGACCCACAAGGCTTTCCCAATCATATGGTCACACTGTGTAAGCTCTACAGTATAGTTATACAATCTAAGAATCAAGAATACTGGGTTGCAGCTCAACAGTTTCAGGTATTTCCTTCTAGCTATTCCAATACACTAAACGCTGAAAAGGAATATCTATATAACGCATAAGAATAACCTCCAGAATGACCTCTCAATTCTATTTGAAATCTATTCGAAATCTCTCAGCCACTGAAACTTTATGTTGTTTCCATTTCTCTTCCCCCTTTTGGTCCAAAAGGCTTTCTCAATCCCACGATGCCAGGGTCAAGCTCATCCCCACGGGTCATGTTCCACATTTCCAGGGAGATTTACACCCCTGAGAGTCATGTGCCATGTGGGAGGGGGGGGAGGCAGGAAGTTTACCTGCCGGGTCGGCTTAGAGAGAGAGAGAGAAAGACCACATCTGAGCAACAAAAAGGGATCTCTGGGGCTGACTTTTAGGCACAACTTTAAATGAGCTTAGCCTTTCTTTTGCAGTAACAAACTTCATAAGGGCAAATCCCAAGATTAGTTCTCAGCCTTCTAAATTGGTAGCCCTCAATGCTTGTGAGAATATCATTAATTCCCTAGGTGGAGAAGTTTCATATTTCCACATTCTCCCCCAGTCCCTCAAGGGGGCTTTGCAAATACATTTTCATTCTCTGTTCAAATTACTCTGGGACGTATCAGGGCTTTACACTAACCTATACAAACCAAACAGATTTCACTCCTTACTCAAAGTTCCATGTAATTATGGTGTTTGAATAAACTGACCATAGAAGTTAAATTATATAGTGTGTTACAAAGAATTTAGATTTTGCACCTAATAAATATCTCTTCCTTTGGTCTCCCACAGAAGTTGAAGTTTTAAAATGCTGTCAATATTGCTCTTTGCCCTTTTGTCTGATTTACCTTACTCCTAACCAATTCAATTTTGTTCATCTCTCTAATTAAAGTCTGCTCTCTTTTTTCAGACTCTTTAACAATCATTAGTTTTAATTATGAATCCAAACACAAGCTTTTTTTAAATATCTCTTGTTAATATTTGCCTTGCTCACATGTGCATATATCTTCCCTGCCATCCAACTGAAATGTTTCTCCCCTTTTGTTAAGTGTTTACTGCAGTGCTTTTCCACCCTGAAAACCAAACCCACAAACTGGAACAAAGAGCTCACTCTTGTGGGCACTTCTGCCTGAATAAATCTGGTTTATTTCATTTTTACCTAAAGTGCTATGTCTTTTGTCCTGTGTTGCATGGCACAGAATTGCCCACCTACCCCACTCACCCAGAAATGCACGGTGGCAATGTTTTCTTAAGTCATCCCTAAATAGTGAACAAAAGAACACACCAAAAGCTATGCAATCTGGGGATTGCTAACTCTGTACATAGAATTCAGCTAAGTTAACTTTAAAACATTCTTTTTCATTTAAGTATTCCCTTAAAATGGAGTAAAGAAGAGAGCACCATGTAAGCTGCTTGCAATTTCTACTGCACATCTATCCCAGATTTCTTCTCTTCAGAAAAATTTTAATGATCTGAGGTCACACCTCTTAAAAAGAATGAGGTCTAGTTTTACATAAGAAGGACCAACTTGTAGGGATTTATTTTCTTTTTATGCTCAGACCTCACAAACCGAGGACCACAGTCTTCAAATAGCATTCCTTGTTAAAATTGAACTCAGAAAAGGTTATTCTACCTCAGAATTTTAAATAAAGCTTCTACAACAAAATTCAGTGTTCCGAAGCTTTAAATAAATCTGAGTTGAAGCAACACTACATCACTAAGGAGTTTAAATCAAGTTGCTAATTCTCTTGCTCTTGAAACACGGCCTAGCATTTTAAAGAAGAGGGGTGATTGCTTCTCAAAGTGGGGGCCTCAGACCACCCTGCCTCTCAGTCACCTCCAGTGCTTACTAAAAATAGATTCCTGAGACCGTGCCCAACCAACTGAATGAAAGTGTCTACAGGCGGACCCAGAACCTACATCACTGGCAAATTCCCCCAAATGATTCTTGCACCTACGCATTTGAGAACCACTTCTGGGGATCCATCATTGTTGCCAAAGAAGCCCAACTGCTATTAACTCTTAACCTCTTAAATTCTTCAATCCTTCAATTTCAGGAGGCTTAGTGCTTTTAAAACACCACCACTTTGGGGCCAGAATTATGCTAAGAAGATGATGGTCCCTCCGGATATTCAGAACTTTTGTCCCCCTGCTGTCAACAACCCAGGGAGCTGGCAACGCTGGTCTCTCACAGTAACATTTAGTGCTGGTCAACACACCGTATGGGCTAACATCTGAGCCCAGAAATAGGAAAGGCGAGTATAAATGGATACGAATAGGGGTTGGACAAGGATTTGGCAGACAAAGAAATGACTGCGTGTTGATGGAGTGGGAAAGGATAGCTGCCAATTCAGGGATCCGTGGTTGAGGAGCTTCCTGACCCATCCACCCTAGAAGTTCCTGTGGCGTTCTCTGGACTGCGAGCCTTTGGCTATAATTAGGAAAGTTGCTGCTTTCCCTGGCTTCTTCCATATGCATGTTAGTTGTGTTTGGCATTGAGCTGCAGTGTTTGAAGAGTGTCTAGCTCTAACCAGCATTTAGTTGAGCCAGTCAGTGGAAAAAATGACAATGGTATCTGGCATGGAATTCAGGTGTTAAAATACCTTTATTAAAATAAGGGAAGTAGCACCCATTAGGAAGTGACCCCGAGCTAACAAATTTTATTAGATTGGGAGGAGGTATTCCCTCCCCACCTTTAAAGCATACTGTTAATTCCCTGGTGTCTTTCTTGGTAGTTAGCTGCAGAAATGGGTACATTCAGTAATTTCAGATTTTCAGTGCTATTTTTATTGTAACTAACTTTGTGTAGTATCAGGGAATACCAAGCTGTGAGGCAGCACACTCCGAAACAACTTTTTGTACATTTAACTAAAAGAGAAAATTTGTTGGGGTAGGAGACTACCCCATGACTGGCAATTTCCCATTAGCAGTGCAAGAGGTAAAAGTCAAAAATAAAGCTTGTGGGATAAGTCTGAACATGATATTCAAGCTTAAGAGAAATGACATTTCTCTTTTCCATCCTGAGGTGGGAGAAGGAAACTTGACAGAAGTGAGTGAAACCTCACTCTCTCATATTTGTCTGGAGCCGGTCCTCATGTCAGCAGTGAGCATTTTGAGCTGTGGATGAAGTGAGCCTACTTGCCCTCCACAACTCTACAAAACTACTTTAAAGTCATCGCAAGGTGCTGGCTCTCCCCTCTCCCAATGAAAAGCATACTTCTTGATTAAAAATGTGTGTTTCTACTTTATGCCAACACAAGAGAGCATTATTTTCAGGATGATCATAGAAACCAATTTAAATGTGTTTCTTATTTCAAGAGAAAAATGCATCGCAACTTGGTGAAGAAACATTTCAGTGCTAGATTCTTGGTTTAATGTAGCACTACTATGCACGTGATTTATTTTGAGACACGGTGATATATGAAAATCTTCAGCATTTTTGACAGAATGAGATTACATATCTATCTCTTCCTATGCTTTAAAGAAAGAAAATCTTGACTTAGCCTCCAATGTTACAGATAATATCTGCGTGTGTCTTTTTTTTTTAATACCCTCCTGCTATTTCTGCTTTCAGAGATAGTAATTCCTAGGATAATTTCATTCATAAAGAGTTCTCATAGGAATTAGATGGATGGTCAGGAAAAGATATTGAAGATAATTTGTAGGCCTGTTGAACAACTTCTCAAGTCAGTTTGATTCTCCGTTGTCAGTCAGGCAACTCAGGAGAGTTTAAATGTGGAGGGGAGAGAGAATGTGTAGGGGATTCAGGCACTTCCTTTTCCAGAGGATGAAATATTTTTGATGAACTATTGTGTCTCCATTTACATGGAGATATTTCTAGGCTTGAGGACAGAAGCAACTATGGTCTGCCCTTGGAAACTTAGTTACTAAATAATAATATATTTCCATTCTTTTCCTTCTCTTCTCAAGCATGAAGCAGAGATTGTAGGTGAATGGTGTGGTGTATAAAAAGGAGATATGAGAAGAAATGCGAAAGAATAAGATTTATTGTCTGCCATGGAGAAGACAACTCCTAAACTTTGGCTACTTGTTTAGAACAATAATAAAGAGTACTATCAATTCTTGGCCTTAAAAATACTTTTCACAATGGATTTATCCATAGATTTATGGAGTAAATTTATCCCTAACCACAAATATCAGCCAGATACCTTTCTATGTTTTCTCTTCTATATAACTTAATAGCCCTTTTAATCAATTTACACAATCAGAAGCTTACTTATCTGTCATTCTACCAACCAGTTTTCTGGAAAGAGTTATTTTTGCTTTTCCCAGCTTGACTGACCTAGACCCAAGAGGTATCTCTTGAATCATCAAGAAATGATTTGTTCAATTTAGGTTTAGCATTAAAATACATGTCATAGCAGGAAGACTCTTTGAAAGTTATTAATCCATGAGTGGCATTCAGCATAATCCTTTATTAGTCAGATACTTGACTGAACAAAAAATATATAGACCAACCATTCTAGACAATATATTTTTATTAATGTACTAAAAAGACAGATGGTTATATTAGAATGTGTCCCAAGAATGGCTAAATTGTAAAATTAAATGCACAGCCATGAATGTGGAAACCCTAAGTATTATGAAATTATTTAATTTCACTTATTAAGTATTAATTTAGCATCTACTATGTGCTTTGTAACATGTCAAGTATTAAAGGGTACAACAATGCAACATATGGCATTGTTCTTTTCCTCAAGAATATTATAATATATATCAGATATTCGATGAATGACTGGAGAATAAAACACTGCAGTACATAATCAGAGAGCAAAACGTAACACCCAGGCAATTCAAATAATAAGCAATCAGCAGATAGAGACATTGTTCTGGGAAGGAGAAAAAAAAAGAGTTGAGCTTTATTATTTCAATAAATGGCAGCATTGTTGTTTTCAGATCAATACCTACAAATTGTGGTTACTCACTGCTTCTAAACGAGCACCTAAATGTACGCTTGCCATATCACTATATATCCAAGCTTGGCACAACTCACTCTCAGGTCAATTTCAGCACACATTCACACATGTCCTATACCAAGGCCACACATATTCCAGAAATCAAATATTGAAACTATAAGGCTTGTGAAATAAGATAGAAATAGTATTTAAATTTTCTCATCCTATAAAACCTTGTTACTTCTTCCTCAACAGAACAGTCAACCTATTTCTCAGGTTGAATCCTTGGGCATGGAAAATTGCTCGACTACTTGGTTTGGAGAATTTCTGGGATTGACGCTGTACCACCACTATGACTACCTAAACCTAATAGGCACCACTAGTTCTTTGGTTACTGTTCAGGCTGCTAGGCGTCCATTAGTAGATTATTTAGAAAAAAAGAAAAGAGGGCAGTTGACCCTGGGTGGTTCTCAAATAGTGCTATTACTGGTTTGTTTTCATAGATTGGCAGTACCCTACAGTAGGCAATATTCAAGAATAAAATTACAGTTGTATCTACAGCATCAAATTAGGGGTACTTTTTCAAATCTTTGTGTTGGGTTTTGGTGGCACAAGAATGAGTGGTTTTAATTGGGCCTAAAATCTTCCTGAGAAGTCTTGAGGAAAAATCTTCAGCCCAACAACAGAAGGAAGGGGGAACTAGGAACAAAATCATATTATCATTTTATGAAATTGCTGGTCAGGATCTGACAATATCTTATCATGATTTATTCAAAGAATTAAAATACTGGGACCTGGTCCTTTACAATAGAACTTATGAAGTTTACAGATCTTGCAAGAATTGCCCCAGGTTCCTGCATAATAAAATGGTCTTCTGAAAAGTTGACTAGCATATTTTGGCTGTGAGCCCCAGAAAACACCACAAACAAAATATTTGTATAGCTTATGAAACACTCACACTGAATATTAAAAGCATCTGTTTTCAAGGAATATAATTATAAAGTACTTGAAGTGAATCAGGAGGCAGGATTCACACAATATTTAACAGGTCATAAACAAGCCATTTGACTCATCCAAATACCATAGGAAATAGAGGGACTGCTGATTTACAAAGGGATACTTGCATTGAAGGTTTTCACGTAAGAAACCAGGACAGTAAAGGTCAAATATTTCCTGGTGTCTTTTTGGGATGAATAAATTCTGGGCCATTTACTGATCCAGTTTGATGTTCTTTATTTAAGGAGCATTTGTATACAATATAGCCTTAAAATATTTTACCTTCCTTTTATCTAAGGAAAACGTATAAACTGGCCAATTCATGCAGTCAAGACCACTCTTGACAAAGTCTGTGTTGATGCTGAACCTTAGAATGAGCTATACGCTCATGAATAGTGGTCACACTTCAGCTGTAAAAGGGTGTAAACTGTCACGTCAGGATCGTAAGATCCAAATGTGCTAATATGCAAAGTATCTCTTTCATTTTTATTTTGTCATATCAAAAACAAGAAAGTTCACTGTGGACATCACGAAGTTGAAAGCAATTCATAATGGTACTGCTGTTTAAGGGAAAGAGAGCAGATAGACTCCACTTTCAAAGATTAAATTGAAACTTTCTTCTCCAAATGTTCAGCGAAAATTATGGGCAATTCTTTTCTCACATTTGCATCATGGGACTTAAGCTTGTTATTCTTTCCTCCTGCAAGACAGACTCCTGGGAGCTCTACGTACTTATCAGGAGCAAAATATTGGATTTAACATCTGCAACATACATCTTTGTTGAATTTTGTCCCATATAAAAATAAAAGCCTGTTTTATATTGTCCTCCTGAGGTCTTAGGAAGGAATTCGTCTTTTTACAGTCTCAAAAATGATACGAATTTTCAGAAAGATAGTTTCAGAAAGCATTAATCCTGTAGTAATATGTCAATTAAGATTACTTTACCCCACACATACATGCATAAATTTTATACTACTTGGAAGAAGAAGGGAAGATGAAGAAGAGGAAAGGAGGAAGAAGAATAAAATATTTGAAAAGCAGAGGTCACTAAGAGTAAAACCTGGATGCTTCCAAAAGCAATGGGATTCGGAGGTTAGCATATCCTGATATACTCATCAGAGGGTTCATGGGGAGCAGTTGCTTAAATTGTAAGACTCTGAAACAGGTATTGAAGCTTTATGTTCTCTTTTATAAAACTCTCATGCTCCTTTTTTGCTCATTTAGTGTGCTTTATTTGACCGCTGATTGGAGTATTCGACCCAGACAGTTCTCTTCTCAGACCGAATGTTAAGCCTGAGACCCTTTAGCAAGCAGCACAAGCCCAGCCTTGGGACCCAATGACATCTTTGAACTCTGGCTCGTTCCTCGAGTTTGATTAGAGACTTTATCCTGACTGCTAAGGGGAATGGGAAACTTTAATGAGAAATAGTGCTTCGTGCAGGAGCCATTGACACAGGGAGGAGAGGGACTGTACAAATTAGAGGCTAGCTTAGCTGAAAAGCTACAGGACTGAAAAATAGCATTAAGGAATTGTGCCGTTGTAAATCACCACATAATTAGGCATGTGATGTACAAAATGAGCATAAAGCATGTGGAGAATAATCTTTGCAGATATTGCTAATATAAATCTTAAATGCCACCATAAGTGTTTTGCTACCTCAAACTCATAGTGCTAAAAGAGTCTGAATCAATGAAAATTCTACCATTTGAAAAGGGAAAATATATCTACCACATCTCATGTCATTTAATGTTCTTTTTTACTTAAAGAACACTTTTGGTTTTAATTTGCAAAGCTTCTGGAGAACACACATTTCCATTGGTGATATTTTGCTTGTATTAGTTCCTTGAGCAAATGTATTCTATAAAGCACTACCCTCTGAACCCTAGCAAGTATGCCAATAAACATGCACTTCCCTTGTTTAGATTGAATTCCTTTCTCCTGTGAAATATCTAGATTAAAATTACAAATCTGAGCTAGAGATCCATAAGTAATGTAGTAAATATTACTAAAAAGGATGGAGGGAAGGAAGGAAGGGAGAGACAGAGGGAGGGAAGGAGGGAGAAAAAGAGAGAGTGAAAGAGAGAGGGGGAGGGAGGGGGGAGAAAAAGAAAGAAAGAAAGAGAAAGAAAGAAAGAAAGGAAGGAAGGAAGGAAAGAGGGAGGGAAGGAGGGAGGGAGGAAGGAAGGAAGAAAAAATTAAGAAATTTGAACAGCAAGATTAGTTGTTAAAATCAAAATACTCAGTAAAAGAGATCCTTTAAATTATTCTATATGTGTCTACCAAGTTATTCTAAACTATTCTATATGTCAGTTAGATATAATTAGACAAATTTTCTATATACATGAAGCATCATGATGTTTTGGGCATATTCACAATTTCTATAGAGCACCGAATCGCCCAGGGGATAGAAGCATTACTGGGTTCCAAATTTTCCTTTTGATGGCTACTAATACATCAAATGAACTTAGAGCAACATTATTTTCATCTCTGTCAGAATTTCAATGCTTTGATCCATTCAGCAAAACAAAGTTCAAAGTTTTTTACAAGCTTAGGCATAGATTATATGGCCTGCAACATGAGAAAACCTGCAGGAAACTGTTAGAAGACAGCATGACTCTTTCTCACCTGAACCATTATTCTAGCAAATTGATTACCTCCACCACTGCAAGAAAGGCAAATTTGTACTGTGATCTCTATCAGTGCCCTAGTTTTTTTCTCTTCCCCATGTTTTAGCCATTCAGTCTAATGCACTACTGAGACACTCTTCTCTCTACTTTTCTTACATGTGGTCTTCTCTTTGTTCAGAAAGCAGAGATATGCTCCAGAAATATTCAATATTTACTGTAGTTACTCATGCAGCCTAAATATTTTTAAGGCAAGGAAACTGGTGTTTTTAAGTGATCTCTTTTTTAATCTAATCCACCTCCAGGGTTACAAAATACAGTACAAAAATGTTAATTTGAAATATTTAGCAGCTATCAGTAGAACTAAAGAACTAAGGCTCTGAAATAAACAAAAGATGTAGATTTGATGGCATATTGGATAACAAAATTTCTTTTAACTTTTAATCACAGTTAAATGTAGCAGATCCACATATCCATAATACAAGAGTTCTCAATATTTTATATGACTAATCCCATTCACTCTCACTTTTTTCAGCACCCAAGAACAAGAATTCTCAACTGAGGGATTCTTTGGGGGTGTTTGTTAGCCTCCTAACAAAGGAGCTATCTCTTCCAGCTTCATTGTCATATGCAAATTTCATCAGCATTCCATCAATATTTTTTATATGAAGGGGAGAAAACACAACCAAATGGTTTGTGTGTATGTATGTGTGTTTACACATATACACATCCAGCTTGAGAATCACTATTTTTTTTTTAAGTATTTTTGAGCCATTTGCTTGGAGGGTGGGTCATTTCTCTTTCTGCTTTTAAAAGTATGTAACCTTTGTTAATAAAACAGAGTGTAAATGATTTTCTTTTTTTAAAAATGTCAAAATACGAGTTTTCCCCTCAGAGCTGCCACTTCAGAAAGCTATATATTTATTCTAATTATGATTAACCTTGTTTTCTACCCTTGTTTGCTTGTTTGCTTTTGTTTCTGAGGTACACAAAATTAGATTAATCATAATAGCTAGTTCATAATGCACAACCATCAATTTTCCATGCAAGACCCTTTTAAATCTTATGTTATTTATTGTATTTATTTATTACATAATGAAACCAATGACTCCTGTCTCCAAGCCAAGAAATAAAATATTTCCAAATATTTACACCTATTGGAGTACTTAACCTCCTCTCTATTCCTCTACTTATCCTTTCCTGAATTTTCTATTAATCATCCCCTTGCTTTCTCATGCATGTATGCCTGTCTGCACAATATATTGTTTACTTTCACTTATTTTTGAACTTCATAAATGGGCATAATACTGTCTGTATCTTTGGAGACTTGTTCTTTTCACTCAACATTTGGTTTTAGCATTTCTCTGTTATTCCAAGTAGCTGTAGATAAAATTAATACTTACTATTGGATAATAGTCCATTATATGACTATACTACAATATTTCAATTTATTCTTCCACTGATGGTCATTTCACTATAAAACACATCATTATGAAAATTCAAGCACTTGTGAAAGTTGAATAGCTAAGTCATAAGAGTAGCAAATATTAAACCTTACAAGGTAAGGCCAAATTGTTTTCCAATGCTTTGAAATTTACATTGCTTAATTACCTTTAGGGCTATTTTGTAGATAATATGAAATGGAAACTTGAATAAATAAAATATGCATATTTAATTTATGTAAATAAAAATATAATAAAATTTCAAAATCTAGAAAATGATATACAGTAACACTTAAGTCTCCCTCCCATTTCTTTTCCTTATTCCTTCATGTCTCTTCTCCAGAGACAAACATTATTGCCAGCCTCAAGTAGATTGTTCTTCAAAATGTCGATAAATATTGTTTGAGCCTGAATTTTATTTGTGAGATATCCGAGACATATATAGAACCATTTTAAGGATTCAGTAAACAATAAAATTTTAGATCAAAATAAATTTATTTCAGAAAGTAGTGAAAAAGTCTGTTACGGGTATATACGGAAAAGTTATAGCTGGTGTCATATTCAATGGTGAAATGCCAAGTATTTTCCCCCGAAGATGACCAACAAGGCAAGGATATCCACTCCCACAACTTTCTTTTTTTTTAATTCAGTTTTATTGAAATATATTCACATACCATACAATCATCTATGGTATACACTCAGATGTTCACAGTATGATCATAGTTATGCATTCATCACCACAATCTATTTCTGAACATTTTCCCTATATCAGAAAGAATCAGAATAAGAATAAAAAATAAAAGTAAAAAAAGAACATCCAAACCATTCCCCCCATCCCACCCTATTTGTCATTTAGTTTTTATCCCCATTTTTCTACTCATCCATCCATACACTAGATAAAGGGAGTATGATCCACAAGGTTTTCACAATCACACTTTCACCCCTTGTAATCTACATTATTATATAATCATCTTTAGGAGTCCAGACTACTGGGTTGGAGTTTGGTAGTTTCAGGTATTTACTTCTAGCTATTCCAATACATTTAAAACCTAAGAGGTGTTATCTATATAGAGCATAAGAATGTCCACCAGAGTGACCTCTCAACTCCATTTGAAATCTCTCAGCCAATGAAACTATTTCGTCTCATTTTGCATCCCCCTTTTGGTCAAGAAGATATTCTCAATCCCACGATGCCAGTTCCAGATTCATCCCCGGGAGTCATATCCTGCGTTGCCAGAGAGATTTACACCCCTGGGTCCACTCCCACAACTTTTATTCAACAGCGTACTAGAGGTGTTAGCCTTTGTAATAAAACAAAAGAAAAACATACAAAGACTGAAAAAGAAGAAGTAAAGCTATCTCTATTCAGAGATGACATGAATGTTTACATATATAGTCCCAAGGAATCAACAGGAAAAATAAAAACCTGCTAGAACTAACAAATAAATTTAGCAAGTCTTGGGATACAAGGTCAATATATAAAAACCAATTGTATTTCTTTATACTAACAGCAAACAATTGGAAATTCAGAATTAAAAGAGTTCCACTTACAATAGCATTAAAAAAATACTTAGAAATGAATTTCACAAATGATTTATCATACCTGTGGTAGAGTGAATTATACACTACAACATAGACAAGTTCTTAACCTTAATTTATATTCCTGTGGGTGTGAACGCATTATAAGTAGGAACTCTTGAAACTGTTATTTTTGGTTAAGGTGTGGCCCAGCTGAATGAGAATGGGTCTTAATCTGGATTACTGGAGGCCTTATGAAGAGGACTCAGAAATTTCAGAAGACAGAAAGCAAAGAACATCACCATTTGTTGGAAAGGATCTCCAAGAGTAAGAACTGCTGGCAGCCAGCACCAGAACACTACAGTCTTCAGGAGAAAGGAAGCCTTGTTGTTATCTTGATTTTGAACTTCTTTTAGCTTCAAAACTGTGTGCCAATAAATTCTTGTGTTTTAGCCAATCCATTATGTGGTATTTGTGATAGCTGCTCAAGCAAACTAAGACAATTTCTACATACTAAGAGCAAACAATTGGAAATTCAGTAATAAAAGAGTTTTATTTACAATGGCATAAAAAAACATAAAATACTCAGAGATAAATTACACAAAAGATATACCATACATCTATTTTGAAATACTACAAAATATTGCTGAGAGAAATTAAAGAAGACATAAGTAAATGGGAAGATATACTATGTCCATAAATGAGAAGATACAATATTTTAAGTTGCACTTTTCTAAAATTAATTTTACATTCAACACAGTACAAATCATAACCCCAGAAGGCTTTTTATATAAATACACACCCTGACCCTAATATTTATATGGAAATGAAATGGACTGCAAATAGCCAAACAACCTTGAAAAAGAAGAAAAAAATTTTGGTGGACTTACATCACCTGATTCTGATACTGACTATAAAGTTAAAATAATAAAACACCATAGTATTGGCATAAGGATGTACAAATAGATTGGAAGAACAGAATAAAGAATCCAAAATCAGGCACAATCTTACCCAGATAATTGATTTCCAACAAAGGCTCCAAAGCCATTCAATGGGGCAAGTCTTTTTAATAAACTGTGCTTGAATTTGATATTCATATAAAAAATCAACCTCAACTCCTACCTTACACCTTGTACTCAAATTAATTTGAGCTGGAGCATCGATTTACACCTCTATTATTCAACATTGTGCTAGAAGTTCTAGCCAGAGCAGTTCACCAAGACAAAGAAATAAAAGGTATCCAAATTAGAAAGGAAGAAATAAAACTGTCATTATTTGCAGATGATATGACCTTATATTTGGAAAATCCTGAAAACTTGACAACAAAGCTACTTGAACTAATAAACAAATTCAGCAGAGTGACCTGGATCACAAAATAGATTTCTTAGAAAGGACACAAAAATCAATGACTATAAAAACAGAAATTCGTAGATCAGACTTCATCAAAATTTAAAAGCTTCTGTTCATCAATAGACATAATTAAGAAAATGAATAAATAAGCCACAAGCTAGGAGAAAATACTTGATATATATATGTGTGTGTGTGTATATATATATATATACACGCACACACACACATATATACACATACATACATACACACATATTTGACAAAGGACTTGCATCCAGTATAAACAGAGATCATCTACAACAGCTCAATAATTAAAATACAAACATACAAAATAGGCAAAAGACATGAACAGACACTTCACAAAGGAAGATATACAAATGGCCAATCTACAAGTGAAAAAGTGCATCATTAGGGAAATTCAAATTAAAACCACAACTATACACACTCTTAGAAAGACTGAAATTAAAAAGACTGACCATTCCGGTTGTTGGTGCAGACGTGGAGAAACTATAACTCTCATACATTACTTATGGTAAGTTAAAAGAGTAAAATCACTGTGTGAAATAGTTTGAAAGTTCCTCATAAAATTAAGGACCTACCTTTTGGCCCAGTAATTATACACCAAGGTGCTTATCTAGGAGAAATTAATACATACGTCAATGTAAATACTTGTGGAAAACCGTAGCCCAAACTGCGAACAACTCAAATGTCTAATAGCAGGAAGGTGAATAGATACATTGTGGTATGATCATAAACTGGAACACTACTCAGCATTTAACACAAGTAAGTTACTAATAAGTGCAATGATATGAATGAATCTCACATCCATCATACTGAGAGAAAAAATCCAGACACAAAAGTAATGTATGAGTCCACTTACAACCAAAAATAGAATTGAGAGCTAATTCTCCATTACTGAAGATTTCAAGAGTAATCAGGTTGAGCACTTGCCAGGAACATCATAAGCTAAGTCAGACTAGAAGACCTTAGAGAGTCTTTCTAACACTGATCTTCTAGAATAATGTTTGTTAAAAAGTAGTTTAACAAGCTCAGTTTCCAAAACTTTAAAACTTAGACATTATTAGAGGAATGTATGTCGTGAGCCTGGCAATAATCATCATTTCTATCTTGACAAATACTTAAAATAGAGTTGGTAAAATCAGTACGCAGGTTGTTGTTTTACCAGAGAAGGTAAACAATTAAGGCTTAAAGAATTTTGCCTGAGAAACACAGAGGCGTGTATCTTATGACAGTAATGTTGACACATTCAATAGTTAACAGTCAAATCAAATCTCAGAGTGGGGCTGAGATTTTATATATATATAAAACATAATGCTCTTTATGTTTTAGACCTAGTACCTGCCAGGTAGGGCAATGAATAGATAAGAGCTCTCCTCTTCACTCTTATTATTATTTATATTTAGCTGCTTTCAAATGCTTTGTTCTCTCAGTATTTCTTTATATTCATAAAAATTATGGAGGATCCCAAGGAGCTTTTGTTTGTGTGTGCTAAATCTATTAATATTTACTATGTAAGAAATTAAAATGGATAAAATTTAAATGTTTGTCAATTCACTTTAAAATAACAATAATAAGCCCATTACATGGTAACATAAATAACATTTTTATGGAAAAAAAATTTATTTTCCAAAGCAAATCATGCCGAGAAGAGCGCCATTGTTTTATATTGCTTTACATTTTTGCCAATTTCTTAATGTCTGCCCTAATAAAAGACAGCTGGAGTTTCATATTTATTCTACATTCAATCTGTTTTGATATGTTGTTTTTGTTGAATTATATGAAAAGAAGTGTAGCCTTGTGCAGATATGTGTGTTTTAATAGAATTTTCAGATAATTGGGGATATTCTACTTTGATACTATATCCAAGCTCAACAAGTGGTAGTTACTTAAGGATAGTTGCAATGTGGAATCTAAAACCTATCAATGAACTTTTTGTATTCTGTTTCATTAAAACCCACTGGTTTATCTTGCACTTTCAATGGCTCTTTTTAGCCATGCATGATTTTGTTTCACCATACACTGGTCATTTATAAGATCTTGTTTCACTGGGTTATGCAGATCTTCCAAATACTGATATATTTCATCATACAATCTTAAAAATCATATTCATATGATCACATCATAAAAGTCTTTACGTATTGGGAAGCTGTCAAGTCCATGGTGGCAGTTGCAAGTTTTACAAAATTCAAATTTTCACTTAAAACCTCACATTTTATCATTGGCAACAAACCCTATTAGTTGTTTTCCTTGAAGTGACAGTCTCGCTTCACTTATTTATGAGAAAATGTCTGCCAAATACACAAGTCTAAATAACCATTGGTATTTGTCAGTCATTATTTCAAATAATAGTGGTGTTCAATGAATTTACAACCCAAACAAGAACACAAGCATGTTTCCTCAAGACAACTATGGTACTTCAGGATGAGCAGAAGTGCTGTATGTATATTTCCCATTTTCTCATTCAGAATATTAACAAAGATGTGTACTCAGGGACAAGATACAATAAAATTAGTAATTTGTACAGCTTGATCAAGAGCAGTCTTAAAGAGAAACTGACTTTCTTCCCTGCAAGTGTGTGACCATGAAGAATACAGTAATTACTTTTAGTTTGCTGCCACTGCCTTCCTGCTAAGGTTTCAGCAGTTTTTCCTGCCCTTGCTTTTATAGCATCAGTGCAGATGACAACACTGTGAAAAAGGTGATAACATCTTACTATTATGGTGAAAACAGTGTCCACTTTGCAAACTGCCTGAAAGGGTCAAAGGGACCCTTAAGGGTTCACAGACCACACTTTCAAAACTACTGTCAGATAGATAGATGATAGGTAGAGACAGATAGATGAGCTAGATGGATGATTAGATAGATAGATAGATAGATAGATAGATAGATAGATAGATAGATAGATATAATAGAGGGAGACAACAGATAATAGATAGCTTTAGTTGGTTAAATATCCTTCAGCATATTCAAAGAGCTATGATTAAGAACAGCTATTACTAAGTTTCCTGTGTTAGGCCAAGAGACAAAATACATGCCCGCTTTCATCCTAGTCTCTTTATAGAAAATCAAGACTTCATTTTACTATTTTCTGAATCTGTTAGAAAGAAAACAGTTTTTCATAACATACATACAAATATAAAAATACACACATACACACACAAACACATATATACATATATATACACATATATAAATATGTGTTTGTGTGTGTAGAGAAAGACAGAGATACATGTATGATAAACAGAAGCCTCAAATTTTTGTCATCACAGTTTTGACTAATATAGAATATAATAAGGCCTTGAACTGAGCTTTCTAGTTGTTTTTTCCTTCCCTTTAGTAAGGTTGAGGGGCAGCTTTAGCCACTTAAACTAGTCAAGACCTGGTTTCTCACTGTTCAGAGGTCAGATTCCCAGCCACTCCAGTCTCTGATTGGATGGGGCTCTCTGTTACCTTATCACTTGAGAATCCTGCTGTAACGTACCTAATAGTACTGCACTATATTGTTGAGTGAAGTGAGACTATTTAACTCTTCAATCTCTTAAGTGCATCATTTGTGAGACAGATGTAAGGGGGAAGGGAAATTTGCCAAGAAAGTCTGTAAAATGACTCAGTAATTAGCCAGAGACATCAGTCCTCCCGAGGACTGAAGAAAGACAATGTTCCTGGTAGGGTGATGTGGGGTAGGGTGTGGGGGTGGGGGGCACTTTTAAAATGTACCATACCTCTCTGCACTTTTTAACTCTCATCTACCAGGTAGCATAATAACATTCCTTCCCACACATGTCCACATTAGGTCAAATAATCGATTTTGGAGCTGAATGAATAAAATAAAACATTCGTGAAAGAGAAAAATACCAATCACATCCACCAGCCAAATACCAAGCAGCCAACATTTAGATTCTTTAATGTTCAGACTGTCAGTAATATGGCCTCTATGAATTTAAACTGACTCTTTCTCATACTTACCTTTTATATTTAAGGACATTAATCTGAAAAAAAAAAAGAAAATTGGTATTTAAAATCCTTTTTCCTATGAACTCACTTGCTTCATTCCTTTCTTCCTTTCTTCCTTTCTTTCCTTTCTTCTTCCCTCCCTCCTCCTTCCCTTCCTTCTTCAAATAATCTGAATATCTCCCATAAGCCAAACAGTACCATACTAATAGCATGATATTATGTCTCAATGTGTTTGCCTTTTTTAATCTATAGAAGTGATTAGGAAATCTTTGGAAACCAATGGAACAGAATCTGTACCTATAATACATAATTATCTAAGACAGCAACAGCATATTCCCTATAATTAGGAGTTTTCCCCAGTTTCACCTTCTTTTATTCTATTTTGTCCCAGCTCCTGTGCTGATGATTGTGTGCTGTATTTTTTAATGTCCCCTCTTATGTATGATATTTTGGTATTGTATGATTTCTTGACTTTTACTATTTCACTTATTTAACAACACTGACTATTTGCTTTGCTAAAAGTCTACACTTTATTTCCTTGCAGTTTTTAATGCTTTCTCTAAAATTTGTACTTACTTATCATCTTCTGCCATGTTTATAAAATATGCATAACTGGGCAGACAGTCTAGCCTGGTGATTAAGTAAGAGTTTGAGTTTTGAAGTCAGACTGCCTGAGTTTTAGATTCCAACTCTGTTATTCCCTAGCTTTGTGAACTGAGACACTTTACCCTACCTCTCTAAGCCTCTGTTTTCTCACCAGCAAGATGGGGCTAATAATAGTAACTCCTTCAAATAGTTGTTTTGAGGATTAAATGAGATAATGTACACAACATATTTAGCATAGTACCTGGCATATAGCAGGAAAGCAACAAGTTCTAACGAAATTAATGTAATAAATAGATCGTGTTGTTTCTAAATTCACTTACCTTGGTTGATACAACTTAATTAGTACATATACAAGGAATTATAAATTATCACTCTTCTCCAATGGAACTTGAATACTCATTTGGATGTGAAATAACATAAAACAATCATATGACTAAAACACAGTAAGAGTGATCCAGACAGAAAGTATCAGAAGAATTCAGAAATGGGAGAGCTCACTCTAACCTGGAATGGTCAAGAAAGCTTCATTGAAGGTGCAAATAAATGGGCTGAACTTAGCAGGAAAGGTTGGCATTAGACAGTAGCCAGGAGAACTAGAATTTTATGGTAGAGTAAGAAGCAGAAGCAAATGCCAAAAGCTGACAACCCTTTCCAGTGCAGTCTGTGGTCTGATTATAGAGAAGGCATTGTTTATTCCTTCTCTACTGGCAGATCAGGTGGGAAGGGTCCATTGATACACCATTGTGGTGAACTTGGAATACCTGTTGAGGAATTTTAAACATTATATTATAGCCCAGCATATTCATTTATTCATTTAGTCAATAAATGCCTACTTGGTGACTATACACTGTTCTAAGAGCTAGGGATACAGCAGTGGGAAAAAAAACCACCCTGTCTTCATGGTATTTACATTCCATTCTCACACTCAAATGTCTAGTGTGAGCCAGGTAACACGAGTTCACCACCCCAGCCAGGATAAGTCACAAGGGATCATGTAGTGCATGCTTTGCTCCACCTGAGAGCTGCATGTGAGAATAGGGATCCAATGCAACAGATCATTTATTTGTTAAGAGAAGCCAGAAGTCCGGACATTTTGCTACATCAATTTTAAATATTGACAATGAATTTTTTTTTAAATTGCACATCTCATCAGACAAATAAAACATGCCTACAGGCCATATGCATCACAAGGCCGCTAATTATTTACCTCAGCTTTAGACAATTAGGAGCAATTAGAGGTTTTCTGAGCGGGATTACTCATATTAGTACATGACAAGAGTTAGAAAAGAGGCATCCTAAGGGCTCAGAGACTTAAAGGGTTCTAGCTATCAAAGTTCAAAATGATGAATGTCCAAGACTGAGTTATACTAGGGAGACTAGAAAGGAAGGAACATTTGAGCCACTTGGTGATAACAGAGAAAGGAGAAGAGCGAAACTGGCTGTTCCAAGACATGGAAGATGATGAGGCTGCTGGCAGAATTGTCCTTCTCCTACTGCTGCTACAGTCTGTGAAGCGCATGTTTTTGTTAAGGTAACACTAACTACTTTAGTAGATATACTTCAAACTTCAATGCCCTAACAGATAAGTAGATTGCTTACTCATATAACAATCTCTCTATAGCTGTAGGGCAGATGCCTTCTCCACAGTGATTCAGGAAAGTAGACTTCATCTTCTTGAGACTATGCCACATCATAGAGCCACTGAGTCCTTCACTCCAAGTCAGAAGACATGAAAAGAGCCTGGAGGATCAAGCATGGAGGTGCAGACGAAATAGTCCATAAGTAGAGCATATCACATCTGCCCACACTTCAGTGAGCAGAACATATTCACAAAGCCGAAACTAATTGCAAAGGAGCTTGGGACACATAGTTCCAACTATGTGCCCAGAAGGAAGAAGAAAGGAATTTGATGAACGACTAACCAGACTGCCCCACTGTGGGAATTACATTTTTTATTCTCTTTGAGCATATATTCTTAGCTACTAAAAAAAAAGAAAGGCTTGGATTTTGTACTTTCTGAGATTCCTTCCATTTTATTAAGTTTATTATTATTGTTTGAATACAGGTATTATAAGACAATTAAAATAATAATTAAACAATTTTTCAGCCATAGAAAGGAATGAAGTTGCGATACATGCAACAACATGCATACACCTTGAAGACATCATGTTGAGTGAAATTAGCCAGACGCAAAAGGACAAATACTTTATGATCTCACTGATAGGATATAATTAGAATAAGTAAACTCGTAGAGTCAGAATCTAGAACATAGGTTACTAGGGAACTCGGTGGAGATAGGGAATAAGGAATTATGGCTTAATAAGTACAGAGACCTTATTTGGAAAGGGAAAATATTTTGGTAATGGATGGTGATTATGGTAGCACAATATCAGGAACATAACAGCATTGAACTATATATCTGAAAGTGGTTAAAAGGGGAAATGTTAGGTTGTATATATGATAATAGAACAAAAAATTAAAAAAGAATTCCATGGAACTGCACTACACAAACAGAGAGCCTTAAGTTAAATCATAGACTATAGTTTACAGTACAATCATAAAAATGTGCTTTCAGCAATTGTAACAAATGTACCACACCAATGCAAAGTGTTAATAATAAGGTAATACACTTGAATCCTGTATTTTATGCATGATTATTCTGTAAATCCACAACTTCTCTAATTAAAAGGAAAAAAAAAAAGAATCCCAGCTCTATGGCTTCTTTAAAAAAAAGAAAAGTGGCACTCTCATGGTGTGCCCTGTGCCCTGGCTGGCCCCTCCCCCATCCCTTCACCAGCTTGGTGCAGAGCTGGCCTACACACCCAGTGCAGATCAATCACTTGTCCCAGTTCCTGAGTTAGCAGAGTAATGCTTGTGCACATACTGGGAACCTGTATGTCTGGCCAATCTGCATGGTGGTAACCCAAGGGGCTTGCTGTCCCAGAATTTGTCCTGCATGTAGAAGGCAGTAAATATATACATATATATATTCAAATACACTAGGCATATTTCCCCCATATTTAAAAACTATGGATAAAATTTCTGTATTTAAATAGAATTTCTGTGGAGTGAGTTGCTATAACAGTGCATCATAAGAACACAGGTTCAGGGCACAACAGAAACTTCCAGCAAATGATCCCTTTATTGTATAGAACAGAGAATCCAGAAAGGGCAAATCTCCTTGTCGCTTACAAAGCACAAAGCATCCAAAGAGCAGGGGAAGAAGTCTTCTGGGGTGGCCAAAAACTGCTCCAGGTCAGGGTCAACAGGTGACAGCTCAGGTCGCCCCACTTCTCATTGGAGAAGAGAGACCCATACACATAAACTTTGTGTGTGTGTGCTGTTTTGAGTGTGGTTTACATCCACCTTGTGGGGAGGCACCCTGCCACTGACAATTCATGTTCTGGTAAATATCTGAGGTTGCCTCTTCCCGGTTTCTGGGTTTAAGTTTCGGCTGGGCCTATTCTTTAGATTTAAGCTCTCCCACAGGTTTTGGAAAGGTACATAATAGAAAAGGAGGTGGAGGTAGTGGAAGGTTGGAGTTTGGCTGCTTAGCATGTGTTTATGAGTTCCCCAGAGCAGGAGATGGGAGTAAGTGAGGTCCAAGCAATGGCCCCTTAACACATAGCTGTGATTTCACTAACAGTCTCCACATTAAAACAGATGACTGAAATACTGAGTAGAATTTTGGAAGAGGAAGGTTAGAAATACCTGTATCATTACCACAACGTTCTCTTCCTATTGGCTATTGGATCAATGTCTCTTCTTGATGTATTGTTTCATTGGGTTCACTAGAATTGTCTCACTGTTATTATGCATAGAGAGGCTTTTTTATTTCTAGAATGTTCTTCATCTAGGAATGTTTTTCATGTGATCTTTCTCATATTACCATAATATCTAGGATATTTTAAGCAAATCAGATAGTCTTCCAATCACACTTAGACCAATTTTGGGCTTTGACAAATCATGAACCATTGCCATGAAGACAATGCTGACAAACTTCAAAACCAGATGCTATGTTAAATGCATAACCAGAACACAGGAAAGCTGTAATCCTTTGTGCACTTGTACTGATACGAAGACTGGTTGGACATTTATTTATAGCTGGATAGCTAGGAGGGAGATCTGATTGTCTTACAAACACTCTCCTGACCACTCCAAATGTTCATAACCTTCCCAGCTTTTCAAGATCCTGGAAGAGTGATAGTCACCACATGCACCTTTCCTTTTTTTAATTCCACTGAACTAATTACAAGATATGTTGCTGTTATAAAATGACTAACACCACCAGTTTCAAGTTGACACCCCAAAGGTCTATATCCAGTCACTATACTTAATCAGAATGTAGATATTTGTACCCTGAATGATGACTTTATCCTTATTTCTATTGTATTTTCTTCTACTACTAGTCAGTAATAGTATACTATTACTGCCCACTCAACTATAAGAAGTAATCAGCTTGATTTTTTAAATTTCTACCTTTGATTTATTCTAGAGTAAGTATGGAATAATGTTGTATCCTTTATTAAGATAACTCCTAACATTCTTTTAACTGATTGAAAGTAGTATTCAAATTATATATTTCACGACATTTTATAAACAATTATCGTAACAGTGATCACTTACAATGGACTGGCATCACACGATATTTCATTCCTGTTTCTAGATAACCTTAGATATTCTTGTAGTAACAATAACGAGTAGTCACAAAAGAATAATATACTTCTTTAGATTTTTGTTTAATTAACACTGAGTGGAATAATGCCTAGAATAAATAGAAGAGCTGTTTCTCTTCATTCTCTTATTCTCCCTCATTTCTAACAAAAATAATTTATAATTTTAACTTTTCCTGCTGCTTCTCCAAAATCCCAATTTTAAACCCAGTCAAAAGATGCCAACATATTCCAAAGTGAGAGAATGCTTTGGATTCTGCACTCCTCCTGTCTTCCTCATCTTTAAAGGATTTTAAGCCTTTTCTTTCCCAAGCTGCCAGTTACGCTGAATTGTTCTGAAATGTGAATGATTTTTTTGTGTAAATATGAGCTACCATCGACTGAAGCAACAATAAGAACTTCACACTTGTCATTTACTGAAACCTGCCTTTTGAGCCCTGTCAGTCATGTGCCTCTACATGTGTGTTTCTTGGTTGGAGCAGCATTGTTTTATGGCAGCTTCTGTTTAGGAATTCATGTCGCTATTTGGCATTTATGTAGTTCAGCTGTTAGAGATTCAGGGTAAGAGGAAAGAAGACATGTAGTAGAGAAGGTGTCAGGGGCAAAGAAAGAAGCAAGAAGGGGCTTTAGGTTATGAAATAACAATGGCAGCCATGTGGCAGCAATAAAATACAAGCACAACCCCTCTGCTTAGGAAAGGCGCTCGGTGACATAAGAACAGATGTAGCTTATGCCCATCCTGCTGTTCTGGGTGGCCAAATGCCATTACAAAGGGCAAGTATTGCATGAAATATTAGCAGTTATATTCACCTTTCAGTATTTTTCATTCCTTACAACACTGATCTTGATTACAATGTGTGCCATTGAGCTTACATGTGCATAAAGCAAAGACAAAGAGACTCTGGAAACGATGGGCCCACAGATGAAAAGCTAAACACTTTGGTTCCTAAACAAGGTTGGCAGAACTGTGTGTGATTCATAATGTAGGTTCACATATGCCCTGAAGTTCAGATATTTATCTAACATTTAGCTGTATAAAACTGCATCCCTTGAGGCTCTTGCATTTTCATGGAAAAATAATAGAAGCAGACTTTCTCTGGAGTTTTCAAACACTGTCAGCTTCTTATTAGTCTCAAGTCACTAGGAAACCTTGAGTTTGGAGATTAGAGTTCAAGGAGCAAGTTTTTTTTGGAATATGTAAACAAAGAGAAATGCAAATTAAATTTCACTCCATTTCCAAATAAATCCAGGAAAAGTAATACAGGTTCTTACTCTTGTTCAACTGACGCCTTCTATTTGTGCTTGCCAAAGAGAGACTAGGGAATTCCAGAGATGGCTTTGGAAGATGAGTCTCATAAATAAATAAAGATAAATAGGTAGAAGTGAGATAAAAATTTATAGAAGTTAAAAACTTATTTTCTTCAAAATTTATAGCTTCTGATACATGCTTCAACATGGATGAATCTTGAAAATATTACGTTGAGTGAAATAAGCCAGAAACCAAAGGACAAATATTGTATGATTCCACCTATATGAAATATCTAGAATAAGAAAATTCTTGACGACAGGAGGTTGGGGGCTAGGGAATGGGGACATATCTCTTCAAGGGTACAGAGTATCTGTTTGAAGTGATGAAAAAGTTGAGCTGTTGAAAAAGTTTGGGTAATATATGGTGGTGATAGTAACACAACATTGTGAATGTAATTAATACAACTGAATTGTACATTTAAGAATGGTTAAAATGAGATATTTTACCTTGTATATATGGTACCACAACAAACTTTAAAAAAAAAAAAAGTATTGTTTCTAATCTACAGCTGCTCCACATCTTTAATTATGTAATGTGAGTCTCACAAGTGACGCATTTTTAGATTTAGGCATAAAGGGAGTCAACTTTTATTTCCAAAGCTCAACAACAAAAGTATTCTTAAGGCATCAAAACACTTGATAACTCAAGCTAATTATCAATTAATATTTCAGTGCTTCGAAAAGAGGTATGAGTTGGATATATAACTAGAATGGAATCTCCAATGTTATTTTCTAAGGGGAATAACAGTATAGCATTTCTAATCTACTATTATATAATAGCTTTGGAGACGTAATAAATTAATGCTGTAAAAAGTTTACAAACTATTATATAACCATAACTTACTTATAAAAACTTTATAAGTGCTCACTTTAGCAGCACACATACTACAGTTGAAACAATACAAAGATTAGCATAGCCTATGCGACACAGATGACAAGTAAATTTGTGACATGGTCTGTAATATTCAGTGGTTACAAGAGGCCAGGAAGTACCAGGAAGGGACAGAATGCAAAGGAACATAATGGAATTTCTGGGGGTAATGGAAATTTTCTATATCATGATCACAGTTGTGGTAATATGTCAATAACAAGGAGCTACTGGGCTCCTGCACTGTTTTCCTCCAATAGGACCATATACATTGTCAAAACTCATCAAATTGAATTCATAAACTGGTGAATTTTGTTGTTTGTAAATTATGTACATAAATTATACACAAAAATGTGTTTAAATCTCCAAAACAATTCTTCATAAAAATCCTCATTCTTTCTCACATCCCAGGCATTAATTTGGGTGAGATAATTTCATGTTAAATACAAGGACGTTTCCCCACTGTTACCCTTGCTCCAGGAATTCAGGCATGGCAGAATCTTAATTGCACGAACCACTTGCAACCAGATCAAAACTCAGCATATTTAGATATTTGAAATAAACATTTATTTCAATAGAATATATAATAGTTTCACATCTCTAATCTAAGGCAAATATTGGGAGAACTTACGTAAAGTGGAATGATGGTAATCAACAATGTGCTGCTTCTCTCAAAACAAAATATTTCGGGGACAATATCCTGTCAAGAAAAAGATTATTCAACTTTTGATTATAAAAATCTATTTTATTTCCCCAACAATTCATCATATTAAAACTTTAAATAAACATATATATGCACACAGAATGTCTGTCTTTCTCCAACATAAGCACTTAGAGTGATGTTTTTTTGATGAGATCATTAATGTCGAAAGAGTAACTTTCTGTCTTTTCTTCCTCTATACGTTCTCTTAGTACATCAATCCGATGAGGTGAGAAAAATGGAGCTTGAACAGAAAACAAAATTGAAGCTAAAGACAATAGAGAAGATTGATTAACCCCACATTATCAAGTTAAGTGTCAATAACAAGGAGCTACTGGGCTCCTGCGCTGTTTTCCTCCAAACTTTTAGCCTTACATCTGTCAAACGTCAAGATAACTATCCATCACAGAGTCAAAGTGGCAAACACCTGTGTGGTCCTTTGATAAGGAACAGTGTCACAATTTGTCTCTGTCCCTTCCCACAGATCACATCTAATGCGGTAAGGACAGGCCACAACAGCTGCAAATAGCCCAAATAAATGATTTAGTATAAAAGAAATTCTTAGCAAATTTGTAAGACAGAAATTTAAGCAACCCTCACAAAATGTCTAAACTCGATTATGTCTTTGAGTGTTTTATGTCGATTATATTTGTTCTCTTCTCTCTAAACACCAGTTCTGATAAACCCAATTTTTAAGTATGATCAAATGGCAGGATTGTGATAACTTTAAAAATGTGATGATGTCAACAGTCCACTGAGAACCAAAATGCAACATCTATATAATTTGAGTAATATTTAAAATTTGTGATTAGACTATATTGCCATTTACGTAGGGCCTACAAGTAGGTGACTCATGCATTTATATATTTGCTAGAGCATTTATGCCATTCAGAGATGAAGAGATACCCTCAACCCAACCCCAAAAAACTCAACCTAACTTATTGAAGCCTATTAACAAAGAAAATGACTATGTCATAATATTAGAACATAGAGAACAAAATTTAAAAATGTGAATTATGACTACAATTATGTTGAAAATATTCACAGGAAAATAAAGGTTGAATATTTAAAAAGTATGTTACTTGGTAGGTTAGAGTGGTGACATTGTAGACAATGTATTTTCTTCTTCTCTACTTTCCAAATTCTTTGAAAATTTGTTTTATTATTTCTAGATATATATTTTTTCTATACACATTTGAAATCTTAGCAAGTTTACATTAAGATTCCCAGTAGTATGTGTCAGTAAGAATGAGCTTTACAATAAAGAGCTTGTATTAACACCAGCAGGGAAGGTATCATCTCAAGCAGATGTGTAACTGCCCTACTGTGGGCCATAATATCCCAGTCTCTTGAGCAGGAAGTAGCTAAAGAAGGGTAGTGAGAAGAAATGCTATCCTAAGTAAGTATTCTGAGGTCTTGTCTTCCTCCTCTGAATTTGCCCATTGGAATGAATAAAGTGGAAATGAGGGAAGAGAACCTAAGATTTATATAATCAGCTCAGAACTTCATAGAACACCCTGACATAACCAAGCAAAGGATTTGTTCTGCCCTGCCCTGACCACATTTCTCTCCTTAAGCTATTTAGTTTATGACTTATTTTTGCCTTCAATTATACTCTTGGAGTTCATTTTACAGTGATTTCATCTGCATAAAATTATTTTAGGGAGAAATACTGAATTTCTCCAGGCCTCAAACCCCTTTAGGAGAAGATGCTTCTTTAGCTCTTATGTGTCTCCCCACATTCTCCAAATGCCCTGCTGTCCTAGGTGTATTTCTTTGGCTCTTAAAGGTATTTCAATATAATTATTTTTACTAAACACCAACAAGAGAAGTTTAATTAATGAGTTTAATTTTTAGCTAACATTTATAGTGGGAGTAGACAAGGACATTGGAAAAACAAGCCCTTGAGGGAGAAGGACTGTAGGCAGGAACACAGACCACAAAAGGGAGGAGAAGGTTTATTGAAGGAGAAACTAGGAATCTTACAAATTAAATTTTGCTTATTCACCATTCTATCCTAGGTCAATACCATTGATCTTCATTGAGTAAAAGATGTGGATTTTAGAATCAGATAAATTTGGACTCAAATCCTATCTCTACCACTTAACTGCAAAGTTATAAACAAGTTACCTAACATGTCTCAATAGCATGATTCTTTTACTATCCAATGGGGAAGTAATATATACTTCATGACAATATTTTAAGGAATAAATGAGGTAATTGAATATTAAACAAGTATCATGAATCGATTAAACAATTTTCATAAACGTTACTGTTCTCTTTACTTTCCTTTTCTTTTTGTTTTCTTCTGCAAATTAAGGATGCCCTGCACTCCGTAATTTCATATCTGCAATGAGTTTTGAAACTCTATTAGAAAATATTTAAGATCATTGTGTTCATAATCATCAATACTTGGTCTCCAAAGGTCATGCTGGCTCCTGAGAATTCTACCTTCTGTATTGAGATGATACCTTCTGTATCCAGGTCTGTTTTCTAGTTTCTTGAGCAAATGGCATGGAAATTCCAGTTGTACGCTTCTCAGATGAGGAATTCAACTGCCTGCTCCATCCTAATCTATTACAGAATGTAATGAGCTCCCCAGATGTGGGCTATTTGAGAGTGGAGCCACATGCAAAGACTGGTAAAGAAATGGCTCTCTCATCATAAGCCCCCAGAGGAGGCCTCTGGATTTCAGAGGGCACAGCAGAGATAATGAGAGCCGGGAACAGGCTTGAAGCCCCATCAAGAGCACAGTGAAGGGATCAGGAATGTAGGATCTGTAGGTTGCCCTGAATCTAGAAGTTTATCAACCTGAAAAACTGCCAGAAATGTTGATTCTTGATTGACAACATATATCCCTTAAAAACTGAATAGCAAAGAGGTTCTAATTGCAGTTTCTTTAATTTGTCACATACAAACTATTTAGAAGTCCCAAATTCCAAAATATTATGTAAAAAAAGAAAAAGTCTTCCAAAGGTATATGGCAAGAAATAGAGTACAGGCAAGTTGTGGTTTTTAAATTTAGTTATTTTTATTTTTTAGCTCTATAGGTTAGAATAAAAATAGCTCTAGACGACAATCTGTGGCATGTTAATTAATTTATACCTGTCCTCTCAGGAAGTCAGTGGGAGTTTTGCTTGTTGAAGAACCATCAGACAGAAGCTTTTGCTATAACCAAAAAATGCTACCAGCTATTACAATTTAATGAAAAAATTAAGCCCATATTGTGTGTAATAATGATCCATGAGCATGCTCTAACAGCATTTAGCATACAAGCATTATTCCTGAGAGCATTTTCAAATAAAATCCAGCATGTCTCAACATTTAAACATGGATGATTTTGAAATTTGTGTCTATTAGACTATGAAATAGGGTGCAATTCTTAACACAAAAAATGAGGAAAACCTTGTATCTTTTTTCCTTTACATTTCAAAAGCCAAAGAGGCAAAAATTATTTTTACTGAAGCTTTTCCATTTATGAGGAACCAATTCACGCACCACACACACACAAACACACACATATGCACACTAATGCATGAATGTGTATAGCAGTGCTAAGCATGTGATACATATGACAAAGCATTGCTATACCCAGAAGTATGGTTCAAAAATAGTCATATGTGAGTATTCATTGAGAAGAGTGTTTAGGATAGCCCACTTTGAGAAAGCTAAGTTACGAGATCAGATTCTATTTTTAGGCTGGAGTTTTCCAGACAGATGTTGAAAACCCATAAAGAAGATTTTAAAAGCATTATTACTGGGAAGTTATTGCACCTTCAATGTGGTCCGTACTGTGGCAATAGAAGCTTCAAGAAAACATCTTTTCTTTCTGTCTATTTTCTCTTTAAACTTTATTTATAGCCTTGCAAAAGACTCTCATTCACATAACCCGCCTTTGCAGGCGTGCCAGAAGATTAATGATATCACAGTGTTCTCGAGAACAAAAATGTGTCTACCACTGTGTTGAATAATCTCTCCTTTCACACATTAAAAGTGAGATGAGGCCTACTTTAGAAAGCAAGGACAATGTGTCACAAAGAGTTAGCTGGCTTAAAGACATAGCCGTATTGCTATCCTGAATCACAAATTGTTTTCATGCATGTTATCTTGAGAATAAGAAAGCTTTTATCACCATTCCTTTTTGAAAAATTTACATAGAGCCTCAAAATCTGACTTATTCCAGCATTTTTTACAATCTGTTGCTGGTAAGCATTGAGAGCTTAGAGAAAGTTGTACATTGTGACCTCTTTTATCTCTACTCTCCTTAAATTTGGCTAACAAGACTGAAAACTATTTAAAAGACATCAAGATTTAAATACTACAGATGTCCATTAAGTTAAAGCTACCTCTGCCTAGTTTACAACAATAATAGTAATAACTCAACTTTTATTGGAAACTTAACCCATGCCATGTGCCATGCTAAGTGCTCAGTGTATGTTATTCAATTTATCCTCATAGCAATCCTAAGAGATGGCTACTACTATTATCCCCTTTGACAGAGCAGGGAATTTATGCTTACAGGGTACATGATTCACCCTGTATCACCCCTCTATTAAGTGACAGAATCACACCTAAAATTCAGGTTCGTGGGACTTCAATGCCACACTCTTAACCATTAAGATCTACTGTCTCTGAGTTACAGTTATTTAATATAGATTTTCTTCAGCCAGATGATGCTTACTGATTGTTTATTTCCAGACACATCTTTACCAATATCTAAATACTTACCATATGCCAGTTACTGCCTTTGGCCTTTGGAATAACCTAATTCCTGCTCTTAAAGAATGGGGCCATGAGGCCAACATAAGTCCTCCTCAGGCTCTGATCATTCAGGGATTCCAGATCCACCTGACATCATATGAAATATTAAAATGAACTCACATCTCATGTTAAATGTAATAGACATGAATTACCTGTAAGCTGAATTAAGTTTGCCTGATATTATGTTCAATGGGCATTTTAATATTTATTCATTTTGAGGTGTTATTTTTATAATTTATAGCCAATATATGTATTTTCCAGAATCCCAGACATGTCGCCCAGGTGCTCTGCCTATAAGGCTTGATAGATTTGCCCTAGTGGGGAACATAAAAATGTAAACTAGTTAAGTGATATAATAGAATTGGTAAATAACAGAGATATCTACAAAGAATTAGGAAAGCCAAAGGAGATGGCTTCAATAACATTCCATAATTTAGGAAGAAATTTTAAGTTTGTGGACTTAAGTTTCACTCTGGACACATTCCATAATTTAGGAAGAAATTTTAAGTTTGTGGATATGTTCAAGAAATGTCACATAACGTGGTATAACTTAAGAAGCAGTGGACAGCATGATAGAGGATAGGGATGGAGAGTTACATTCAATATCTTTTCATTGTAGGTATTCTTCTTTATCTGAAGGAAATTTTAATATATCTTAGACTAAAAATTCTGTTTCTTTGCTGTGCTGAACACAGAAACTTGGTTTTCTTTAAGGCATAACATAAATTATAGTAGTATTCTTCTTCAGACATTCTTATTACCAGCTTTTCTACAGGAATTAACTATACTGATTAACTCATAAGATTGATTCATTAAGTATTTATAAATTATTTGTGACTAGAATATATGCAATATATAATATGCATGATATATAAACTTGGTATTTATAATATGTTATATACAGTACACATTTAATATATAATATACATATAGTATTGATACCATAAATATGTATATACAAATACAATTAAATGCATTTGATTTCTGTTTGTGTGTGTGTGTGTATGCAATCAGGGAAACATGGAATATACATATGCTTTATGTCCACAAACTTAAAATTTCTTCCTAAATTATGGAATGTGTCCAGAGTGAATGATGGAATCCTGTATTTCCTATTAAAATTTTTTGACAAAAAATTGATCCAAAGTAATAACTTTTGAGAGCAAGTGGAAAACATTGTGGATGAAATCATTGGCAAAAGTAAGAAAAATGATCTTATAGTTGTTTTTAAATAATTCTATTCAAAACATTTGACATGTTCAAAATAGTCTGTCTCCTTGAGTAATTAGTTTAATAGAAGAAGAAGATAAAGCAAGTAACCAGGTAGAGGGTTCTCTGAATTAATTATAATTTAAAACTCTGGAGTGCAGTTGCTCTTCATATAATTTAAAACTCTGGAGTGAAGTTGCTCTTCAGTTTAAGTTAGTGGTTAGAAATGGTACCACTCAGAATAAAACCAAGTGAAACGGTGAACCAACCAAACAGAATAAGGCTACCTTTAGGTCAAAGCTAAGCGATCTAACGACTCTTTCTCTAAGTGGAAATGAAAAATTATGGGAATGGGGGGTCGTTCATATAAATGAGTTTTCACTTTGTAAAGCAGTAGGAAAAGGGTGAACAGATATTTTAAAACATAAGCTGAAAAAAAAATATAGGACATACAATGCTGAAAAAGCCCAGAGAACTGAGGAAAATTCTCCCTTTCAAACCATAAAGATGTGAAGTTCTACGCTTACTAGAATAAATTGGCTGTATAAAATACTACGCATGAGACTGTGGCCAGGCAAGGCCAGGTTTGTTTCCTACTGTTAGATATCTGGGCTGGGAATGACACAGGGATTAAAGTAAGTTGCAATGTCATTAAATGGGGCATCACCCCCAGGCCATGTAATTCCATGGTCTTAAAATCTTACTCCTAATAGTGTGATTCTTAGTGTATTTATACTCATGTTTCAATGATGTTCCCTATTGTCTTTGTTTAAAAAAAGCAAATTATGAGGTTTGTTCCAGTTTTTCTTGCTTAAAAAGTCTCATAGCCTAGTGTACAGGCACTCACTTAACATGTTTTTATTCTATGCATTCTAAATGATTGACATAAAGCATAATGCCAGGAATATAATCTTGAGAAATATAGGCATGACCTTTGCCCTTTGGAATTTAGAGACTAATAGGGACAATGAGGTAAATGGACAATTGCAAAGCAATGTGTTGATTGAGAAGGTACAGCTGTTATGGGAGCACACAGAGAAATTACTTGGAGCAATCAATGAGTAGGAAGGCTTTGTCTAATCTAAGAATTAATGTATAATTAGCAATGGTGCCAGAAAAGGGTGGGGAAATTAGGGAACTATTTTGGGCAGGGAGAACAGCATGTACAAAATCCCAGAGGTAGGAAGCATGAGTTCCACGGAGGCGGGGAAATGGAGAGATAAGCAGAGGACAGATCATGCGGGGCCTTGTAAGCCACTTTAAGGAGACGGAATATCATTAACTTCTGGAAGAACATAATTTAGATTCACTATGTAGTGAATGGACTAATTGAAGGTAAGATGAGAGATGGGGAGACCAAGTAAGAGGTTGTTATAGTAGTCAGGCCAGAAGCAAGTAAGGAAGGGACAGTAGGGATGAAATACGATTAAAAAATGCTTAAGATGTAGACTAGATAGGACTTGATCATTATTTGTGGGTAAGGAGGAAGGTGGGGGGTGGAGGGAACAAATATAACCCCAAGGTTCAGTGAGCAACTGGGTGAAGAGTGGTATTATTTAATCAGAGTGGGAGCAAGGGATTGGGGAAAATGACAAGTCCAATTCTGGACAGGTTGAGTGTGGGGTGCCTTTAGCCATCCAATAGGGGATGCACTATAGGCAAGTGGATCTAGAGGCCTCATGCTGCAGCACTGAGATCTAAGTTGGAAATACAAATTTGGATACCATCAGATTACAGGTTTTATAGTCATTTAAATTCTAGAACCAAATGACATTGGCCAACATAATGGGTGGAACACAAGGGGCAAGATGCCAAAGGCTGAGCCCTGAGAAATCTTAACATTTAAGAAATTGGCAGGAAAGGAGGATTCAAAGAGCACTGAGGAGGCAATGGCAGAGAAAATTGTATGAAAATCACAAGAATGGGAAGAGTCAGAAACAGGGAGTGCTCAATAGAGTACAATACAACTGAGAAGTCAAGTGATACAAGGACTAAGAGGTGTCCATTGTCAATGTACAGACCATTTGTGATATAGAAGACAAGTGGCTCCGAGGAAGCATAGTGGCAGAAGTCAAAATACCATACATAAATAGTAATAACTAACCATTATTGAGATGTTAATATGAGCAAATATATGTGTATGTCTACATGTATTCTCACATATATAGACAAACATTAAATAATCATAATAACATTATGAGAAAAGTACTACTCTTAACCCTTTTTCTAGATGAGAAAATGGAGACACGAAGAAGTGACAACTTGTCCAAGGTAACATAGTTCATAAGTGGTAGAGTCAAAAATTGAAACAGACTGAAGACTTGAGTGGGAGGTAAAGGAGTAGAGATTGAAAGTGTAGATAACTTTTCCAGCCGTATAGCTGTGGTTTTCTCAGATATCCTCGCCTGGGAAGATTGTCAGCTTGTCAGGTCAAGCCATCCGGTAAAATCTACCCAAATTTAAGACTGAATCATAAGAGGGAAGTAATGACTTGCTCAGGTTTGAATCTGTTATATACCCCAGAAAAGACTATGTTCTTTTAATCCATTCTTGTGGGGGTAGACCTGTTGTGGGTGGGACCTTTTGATTAGATTGTCTCCATGGAAATGTGACCCAGCCCATTCAAGGTGGGTTCTTAATCCCCTTGCTTGGAGTCCTTTACAGGAGGATGAAAGACAGATGAAACTCCGATTGCTCAGAGAAGCTAGGAGATGAAATCCAGAGAAAAACCTCTGGAGGAGAGAGAAAACCATTGAAACCAACCCAGAAGAGAACGAACAGCAGACATCACCATGTGCCTTCCCATGTGACAGAGGGGCCCCGGTGCCAGCAGCCTTTCCTCACAGAAGGTATCTTCCTCTTGATCCCTTAATTTGGATATTTTCATGGCCTTAGAATTGTAAATTTGTAACTTAATAAATCCCCATTGAAAAAGCCAACCCATTTCTAGTATATTGCTTTCCAGCATCTTTAGCAAACTGAAACATGGCTTATGGAAGAAACCCTTTAAAAATCCAATCTGTTTAAGTGATAATGATAACCACATAGAGAAATGTTTTCCGTGTAACATTTTCCTGAGTTTTAACAATACACTGTTAATTGTTCTCCATGAGGCCTAAAATCCAAGTGTAACCCTGACTAGAGCTGCTTCAAGAATTGTTTCAATTAAATTCTTTCAGTGGATCAACTGAAGTAACTGGAGTTCTGTACTCTGCATTTTGAATTCTTAGTACATCTTTATGAAGTACCCAGCATGGGCATGTATTGTCCATTTAGAGCACTATCCTTCCAGAAATATACTTATGAAGCTAGGATATTCTAGACTTGTTGGTTAATCTGTTCCACCTTGAGAAATTAGCTAAAAGATAAATTGTTCAACAAGTTTTGTTTTCAAAATATGGGGGGAACATTATTGATATGTGTGGCAGGAAAGAAGAAATTCACTGATAATTGTCTTTAAATCTTCAAATATTTTGGGAATACTTGGTAGCCACATTCAACATCTACTAGTATTTATTATACACCATTGTTGGATGAGAAACCACACTAAAGTGTTTGCTATTTGCATGATTTACTACTCTAGCATATGTAAGTTTCTAACATCAAATGAGTGAGAGGATAATCAAAATTAGAAAACCTATTTTAAGTCAGATTTAGAAACAAAGAGTGATCTCTGGAGTTAAAAAATGAAAGAAATATATTTAAATAAAATAGTTAAAATTGTGATAGATCAGCAATTTGGGGGAAGCTTAGGAGACCATCTATTCAATTATAATTATCATTCCAGTTTCCAATTTGGTGGTCTGCTAGCTGTCTCTTCATTAAAAAAATAAGTAGCACTTACAAAAATGAAAACCAATAATGTGTACAGTTGTCTCAAGATTTTTCTTTAGCCAAAATTGCCCATTTGCCATAATTGAACTTCTAATGACAATCCCATGAATTTTATTGCCAGTTTCGCTGGACAAAGGCACTTTATTCTCTCCCAGATGAAGTACTTAAAGGTTGCTAAGCACAAATAACATGGAATTGGGAAAGACAATGACTTTTTTAACCACAAAAGGCAAAATAATATTTAGTTTAGCCACAATTTTTGGAAGAAAATAAGTTTGTTTCCAAATATTCTGATATGCTACAGTGGCCGTGTCAAAATGAGGTTACATTGTCCTTAAGACACGCTGAGATTGCTGAGAGGCACTCCTCCAAAGCCTCACCTCTCTGTTAAGACAACGTGTATCATTTGAATTCTGAGAGGGACTCTGATGTCCTCCTCCACTGACAAAGGGCACATGGGAGCTGTGGCTCCAGTTTTGGCTGAAGACCTTCTTTTAGCATTGGAGAACTGATTTTCAAAGGTTACCCTTCCAAATTAAAGGAAGAATGAGACAGATAAAAATGAGGGCTTCCCATGCTGACTTCACTTTGTTTACATATGATCCTGTAAGTTTCTCAATAAGAAACTGTACCTCCATGCAGAAAGAAAGAAATAACAAAGATTAGAGCAAAAATAAATGATACTGAGGATAGAAAAATAATAGAGAGCATTAAAAAAAACAAAAGTTGGTTCTTTGAAAAGATCAATAAAATTGACAAACCTTTAGCTAGACTGACAAATAAAAAAGAGAGAGAAGATACAAATAAATTAAAATCAGAAATAAGAGGGGGTACATTACCACTGACCCCATAGAAATGAAAAGGATCATAAGAGGATATTATGAACAAACATATGCCAACAAATTAGGTGACCGACATGATCTGGACAAATCCTAGAAACACACAAACAACCTATACTGACTCTAGAAGAAATAGAAGATCTCAACAGGCTAATTACAAGTAAAGAAATTGAACAATCATCAAAAACCTCCCAGGACCAGATGGCTTCACAGGTGAATTCTACCAGTCATTACAAGAAGAAGTAATACAATCTTGCTCAAACTCTTCCAAAAAAACTGAACAGAAGTGAACACAACCCAAACCATTCCGTAGGGCCAACATCACCCACATACCAAAGCCAGATAATGATACAAAAAAAAAAAATTACAGACCAATTTCTGCAATGAATATAGATGGAAAAATCCTCAAAAAAAAAAAAAAAATACTGGCAAATTGAATCCAACAACATATTAAAAGAATTATATGACACGATCAAGTGGGTTTTATCCCAAGTTTGCAAGGGTGTTTCAACATAAGAAAATCTGATACATCACATTACAAAATGAAGGGGAAAAACCACATTATTATCTTGAAGCAGAAAAGACACTGGACAAAATCCAGCATGCTTTCTTGATTAAAACACTTAGAAAAATAGGAATAGAGGGAAACATCCCCAACATGATAAAGGGCATATATGAAAAACCCACAGCTAACATCACATTCAATGGTGAAAGACTGAAAGCTTTCCCTCTAAGATCTGGAACAAGACAAGGATGTCCAATGCTACCACCATACTAGAAGTTCCAGACAGAGCAGGCAGGCAAGAAAAATAAATAAAAGATGTCCAAATTATTAAGGAAGAAGTAAAACTTTTGTTATTTGCAGATAACTTGATCCTATATATAGAAAGTCCCCCAAAATTGACAACTGCTAGAGCTATTAAATTCACAAAGTGGCAGGGTACAAGCTCAACAGGCAAAAATCAGTAGTGTTTCTGTGTTTCTATACACTAGAAATGAGCCATCTGAGGAGGAAATCAAGAAAAAATTCCATTTACAACAGCAACTAAAAGAATCTAATATCCTAGAATAAATTTAACCAAGAATATAAAGAACTTACACATGGAAAACCACAAAACTTTGTTAAAAGAATAAAGATCATAGTAAATGGAAGAACATTCAATACTCATGGATTGGAAGACTAAATACTGTTATGATGTCAATTCTACCTCAAATGGTTTACAAATTCATTGCTATCCCAATCAAAATTCCAAGAGACTACTTTGCAGAAATGGAAAAGCAAATCATCAAATTTATTTGGAAGGGGAAGGGACCTCAAATAGCCAAAAACATCTTGAAAAAGAACAACATGGAAGGACTCACACTTCCTGACATTGAAGCTTTCTAACAGGTAGTCAAAACAGCATGGTACCAACACAAGAATAGATATATAGAAGCCAATGGAATAGAATTAAGAGTTCAGAAATAGACCATTACATCTATGGCCAATTGATTTTTGACAAGGCTGCCAAGTCCACTCGACTGGGGAAAAAATAGTCTCTTCAACAAATGGTGCTGGGAATGCTGGATATCAATACGCAAAAAAAAAAAAAAAAAAAAAAAAAAAAAAAATGGAGGCACCCTGTATCACACCATTTACAAAAATTAACTCAAAATGGATCAAAAACTTAAACATAAGAACCTGTACTATAAAACTCCTAGAAGAAAATGTAGGGAAGCATCTTCAGGATCTTGTGTTAGACAATGGTTTCTTAGACTTTACTCCTAAAGCACAAGCAACGAAAGAAAAACATAGATAAAAGGGACCTCATCAAAATTAAAGAGTTTAGTGCCTCAAAGGACTTTATCATGAAAGTGAAAAGACAACCTATTCAATGGGAGAAAATATTTGGAAATCACATATCTGCTAAGGGGTTAATATCCCGAATATATAAAGAAATCCTACAACTCAACAATAAAAAGACAAATAACCCAATTTTAAAATGGGCAAAAGACTTGAATAGACATTTCTCCAAACAAGATATATAAAAACCAGAAAGCACACTAAAAAAATGCTCAACATCATTAGTTATTAGGGAAATGCAAAAAAAAAAAAAAAAAAACACAATGAGATACCATTTCACACCTACTAGAATGGCTACTATTAAAAAAAAATTACAAGTGTGGGAGAGGATATGGAGAAACAGGAACATTCATTAATTCTTGGTGGGAATATAAAATGGTGCAGCTGCTGTGGAAGACAGTTTGACAACTCCTCAGGAAGCTACATATAGAATTACCATATGACCCAGCAATCCCTCTACTAGGTGTATACCCGAAAGAATTGAAAACAAGGACTTAAAGACACATTTGCACACCAATATTCATTTCAGCATTGCTCGTAATTTCCAAAAGTTGGGAGTAATCCATCAACCAATGAAAGGATAAACAAAATGTGGTATATACATACAGTGGAATATTTTTCAGCCATAAAAAAGAATGAAGTCCTGATACATGTTACAACATGGTTGAACCATGAAGACATTATGCTGAGTGAAATAAGCCAAACACAAAAGGACAAACACTATATGATCTCACTAATATGAAATAATTAGAATAAGCAAACTCAGAGTTAGAATCTAGAATATAGGTTACCAGGGACTGGGATGGGGGTAGAGAATGGGGAGTTAATGCTTAATTAGTACAGAATTTCTATTTAGGAAATGGATGGTGATGATGGTAGCAAAAAAATTGCAAGTGTAATTAACAACACTGAATTAGATACAGGATTGTGGTTAAAATGGAAAGTTTTAAGTCGTATATATCTTACAAGAATTAAAATTAAAGGATAAAACATAGAACCATACAATACAGTGACTCCTAATGCAAATGATTGACTATAGTTAATAGTACAACTATAAAAATTCTTTTATGAATTATAACAAATGTACCCACTAATGTGAAATGTTAATAATAGTGCAGGTGAAAAAAATAGTGTAGGTGAATAGTATAGGTGAAAAAAAATACAACCTAATGTAAACCATGGGCTATGGTTAATAGTACAATTTTAATATTCTTTCATCAGCTGTAACAAAGGTACCTCACTAATGTTATCAGTAGGGAATACATGGGAATGCTGTATTTTTTAGATGATTTTTCTGTAAACCTACAACTTCTCTAATTAAAATTTAATTTTTTTTAATAATAAGAAAGAAAAAAAAAGAAAGAATACCTCCATGTGATAAATGGGATAAATTCACAGAATATTGAAAGGGTAGAAGGAAGGTTGGAGAGAGGGAGGGTTTCCTTGTTTCTAATTCCAGGATGTGTTTTAACTGGGATACTCACAAGACTCTGGTCTAAAGGAAGAAATAAAGTCATGAAGTATTAGAAAAAGGCTGGGAAGCAACCTTGTGATTTTTTCATTTTTTTTCTACCACAAATATTAATATTTTTGGCCTTTTGTATTCCTTTTAACCACTTCTCCCCTCCTTCCTGTTTGTCTTAATCTGTCTGCTCCTAAATGTATACTACTCATATCACTGTGGTTATGTGATCAAATGATAACTGTACATAAATCTTTTAGTTCAAGCAATTAACATTAGATTCAAGGATAATGACCCAGTGAACATTCACCTTATATGGACTTTTACTACCTATGGTACATAGAGATCTATGTGTACTGCCCTTGACAAAGGGTTACTGCCAGGACAAGATAAAAATGCCATCCTTCACCATTTTCATTTCAGAATCAGGAATCCACACTAAAAACACAGTTCCATTCCATTACCATTTCCTTTCTCTTCTGGCTGATGAAAACTGAAGTACTGGGTCTCAGACCAAACTGCAAAAGTGTATAAAAGAGCATAATAAACATGAGAATGTGAAAAAAGGAGGAAAAAAATCTGTTTGTATATTAGTTTTTGATAAATAAGTCATTGGATTTTAACTTTCCTGCCTCCCAGTCTTCATCTGCCTCTTCTTATGTTAGTGAAGGAGCACTCCCCTTTTGGCTTCTCACTAATAACCATCAGTCTTATCTATCAGAATCCTTCTTCAGAATCCTAAATTGGCTTTAGTTCTTGTAATAAAAGTTGGCATGAAAACTCCTGTTATTTTCCAGAAACTAGATAAGCAACTAGAAAGCAGTTACCCTGAAGTCTACATTCTCTACTCATTAAAGACAATTAATAATTTATTTTTGGTTCACAAAGGGTAAATGTTCCATCATCAATTTCTTCTTCCATTTTTTAAGCAGAAACTCTTAAAGATACTTGGTGAGCACATTGACCAAGACTCCAGAGTCAGCTGATGTCAGCTCTATCATAACTGGTATTCTTTGTGGGTTCCTTGCCTATTTTCCTTCTTTTCTAGATTGCTTTGTCAATTCACATAAAGCAACTGTTTTTTCAACTGCATCATATTTTTCCCTGCAGTAGCAAGATCAATGTCAGAGACTCAGGCAGATTTTTGGTGGGTTGGCTCTGCATCCTGGCTCAGGTGAGATGTTTTTACTCTTTATCATTTTATCAGCACCATCTTAAAATCTGGAAGGAATCCAGAAAGACCATTTGATCCATCCCTCTGTCTTCACACTGTTAAAGGATTCTTATTCCCATTTTACATTTGATGCAACTGCAGTCTAAAGAGGTTAATGACCTTGCTGAACATCCCTGTTAATAATGAAAAGCCACATATAGTCCATGCCCTTGTGCACTTATGCATATTACTGTATTTTATTCATTGTGCCAATGAAAGGCAAAGTGAAAAGACCTGTTTTATGCTGTACATAAGTGTGCAGTCTTGAAAAACATCCATAATCTTCACATAAAATCCAAAAAATTGTATCTCAAATAACAAGTCTACTAGCTATGTGACCTGCAGCAAATTGTATGAACCTCTCCAAACCTTAAAACTCCATTTTCATTAAATAGAGAAAATAATAACTATTTTCATAGTGTTGTTTTGAGGACTAAACAAGTTAACATATAGAAAGCTCATAGAAGAAGTACGTAGTGTATAGTAGGCATTCAACAAACAGTAGCAATTATTGTTCGCCAAATCCTGGTGATTTAGATATTCCAATACTTTTCCCTGAAAGCTTGAATGAAGTATATTTAGGAAAACAAAATAAAGTACTGCTTTAAAGTGCAAGTAGTAAACAGGAAATATGAACCTAAGGAACTTAGAGACTGGGTACATAAGTAGCTTCATAAAAGGGTTATATAAATAGCTATATGGCCTTAACAATGGACATTGACAAAAAGGGGAGAAGGTTGTTTTGAGGTTTCTGTCTTCTGATGTGGATGGTAAGAGATGAAAACTTTGCTTTCCTACTAATGTCCTTTTCACATATAAGATTTAGGATAAAGTGTCCCCATTAGGTAGCAATGTAGTTTCTCTCACATTAACTGGTAGCAGTCTATACAAAATACCCAACTTCTTCAATTCACATGTACACAAGTCCTTATTGCAGGAAATGAAGGAAAGGCTAGAGCTCAGACACTGAGATACATGCTGTGTAGGTCAGGCTGAATACAGCTGTAGCTTGCATGCCCAACTATATATGGCTTAGTTCATGGCAAAGATAGAGCAACAAAAATCCTCTGGCATGCTGCTCATTTTTATTTGATGTTTTCTAACCATCCAATTGTGACTGTCCAAAGCATGTGCAAAGTTTTTCCAGACTCTTTATTTTCAACTCCTAAAGAATAAGCCCCATTCAAAGACAAAGTTTTTAAACTTCTTGGAAAATGAGATTCCCTTTAATTGTAGGATTTGGATATTTCTACTGTCTACTAATGCCAGTATAGAAGGATGACAGCAATGATTAGCCAGGAATTTTCCAAGACTGCTTCTTTGCAAACAGCCCATTACCATTGTAGATCAGCAAACCATTTCTCCTAAGAATGAAAATTCAGATTGCTTTTTAACTTGTTTGTACCAGGTTCACCCCTCTGCTGGTTAAGAGTACTGGGTAGAAAGTAGTGGCCTGGTAAGATCCAAAGATGCATGTTGCCTTCATTCAGAGTTCTGACAACCTTTTTTTTTCTCATATCAGCTCTTCTGCATATAGAAGAACAATTCATATTCTTACTAAAGCTAGAGAAGTGAAGCATCTAGAGATATTGCATTCCAAAAAGTAATAATGCTCCATTAGCTGTTTTGCTGTTACACGTTTTACCACAGACAACTCTTCTTTAAGCTGCCTTCCTGTATGTGGCCCAGTGATAAATTTTATCAGTGGTCAGTGGGACAGGGTTGCATGCTAGGCAGTAGCACAGTGGCTTTTTATCTAGCTTAGTTCCCTTGTGCCTTGCCCCCCACCCAAAGCAACATTTTCTTGGCGTAATTTATGTTGTGGTATTTCTGTCAGTAGATGTGGTGTCAGCAATTTGTGTTCCTAGTGGAAGGTTACATGGAAATGAGATACTTAGCCACAAAATAAAATTAAGGATGGAATAAAACTAATAAAAATTGTAATGTGAAGGAGCTACTGCCCACTTGTATCCAATTTTTAAAAAAAAGAAGAAGATTTTCTCTTTCCCTTGTAAATTTGTTTCCCACTTCTCAACTACTGATTCAGGTAGTATGTACATATTGTACGCATTAACAGTTAAAGCTAAAATTGTGTCAGCACTTTTGTTACAAGCCACTACATTACAGGGGCCTTATAATACTGGCAAAATAACATTTTAAGTTAAAATTATATTTAAGGTTTTAGAGCCTAGAAAGTTTAATCAAAATTTGTGGTGTATATTCCACGGCAAAAATATGTACATATGATGTTGTATCTGTACAGTTAAAAAAAAAAAAAGTCTAGTGCAAATTTTAATAGAGAAATCATTTCACTGAATAAATACTCTTTGTCCCCATATGGTTTACCATAATAAGATTTTCAATTATCTCAATTCAGTATATTGAGAGCATTTAGAAATAGCTACATTCTGCACTAGGAATTAAATAGGAGCATGGTTTAGAATTTTTAGCCAGAGGCTCATGAGGTAGTCCAAGCTCTAGAGTTAATTAGACTTTCAATTTCCCCATCCTAAAAAGGACTTTTATACCGGTTGGAACCCTATCCATTCTGAAGTATCACAGACAGCAGGGTAAGCTCAGTTAGCACTCTTTAGTGCACCTACATCCTCTTTCTTCCCATCTCCTTCTTTTCCTCATGGATAACAGATTCCCCAAGAAACAAAGTTGCACATAGACACTGAGTCCTCTAGAAGGAGATTCATTCCATTATCATAGGAAGCTTCCTGCCATTGAATGGACAACAAACAGATATTTTCACTTATATTTTCATATGATTTTTAAGTTTTTAAAAGTATCTTATGGGCATTGTTCCCTTAGCTAAAATTTTTTAGTTGAACAATTCATCACATAGACTAAAATCATAGAGTATTCAGTAATATTATTCTAAGTTGAATGTAAAACGTTGATTATTTTACACAAAAAGGTGTTTAGAAAGTTTTACTCCTGTGAATGATGCTTGCACTTCTGAAACAATTTTTCTCAAGTCAAACTGGCAAGAAAGACTTAAACTCCACTAGTTGAAAATTTTCACCCTTTGAAGTGATCTAAGGACCTGTCCCTAGTAATTCTGAATAAAGATGAATGTTTTGAAACTCAGTACCTATGTCCAACATGTATCTGCCAGAGGCTTGCTAGGATACTGAATGGATAGCAGAACAGCATACATAGCCTATACATACCAAAATGCCAGTATATGTATTCAGCTTTGTAAATACACCTTTAAAAATACTTTGCCATATTTAGCCATTCCTAAATATGTATTTACACAAGTCTACACACTGTAAGTGTTTACCTGGGAGACAGGAAGGGTCTCTCTGGTAAATAATATGGGTTTTATAGCCTTTCATGAAGGAATTTTTTGTTTGCTATGTAAAAAAATCAGCTCCTCTCAGTTATAATTTAATAAAATTTTTCTTTCCCTGTGAGTTTACTGCATAGCACTTGAGGTAAAGCCCTGCAATGTTTAAAAAAAAAAAAAAAAAAAAGACAACACTGGTGGTAGCTTTGGATACAGAGTGGCTTTGATTCATTTTGCTAAAGACTACAGACAGCAGAAAACATAGATATGATTTCTGAAGAACAAGCAAATAAAAACCTGTCAGGTATATTTTCAAGCAAAAGCTATTCAGTAATTACTCTACTTTTCAAATTTAAAAAAAAAAGTTGGAATCTCTGGAAACATCCAAATAATTTAAACTACCTGAATTTTCTAGATCATTGCCTTAATTTTACAATTTATATTACATGAGTAATATAACTCATAAGCAAAATAGTATTAAATCCAAATATAACCAAATTCTTATAGAAAAACAATAGTGCCCAGTATCCCAGGCCAAGGAAGAATCTAAAATTTCAGTGCATACTGCATATCAAAAACACAAAGCCTTAGGAAATTTAGTTGGTCTGACTTAACGCTTTCTAAGTTGTAAAATCGGTTATGACTGGAGGAAGAGCTAAGATGGTGGCATAGAGAGGAGTGGAAGACTGTTAGTCCTCTCCGGAACAATTCATAAATGACCAAAAAACTAGTAAATAATCTGGAATAACTGCGGGAGACAAACGTGACTGTCCACTCATCATCCACCAACCTGAATTGGGAGGAATGCCCGAGATCGCAGCATAAAATCTGTAAGTAAAACTGCGGACCCACGCTGAGAGCCAAGAGCCGAGAGCTGCCACCCCCTTCACAGAAGCCTCGAAGTGCTAGAGAACAGCACTCTCTCAGCCCAGCTCCAACTGGGGTTTTAATGTTAACTGCTCAATACAGACAGTGATTCCTCAATAAGCAGACAGAGGCCTTTGGTGACAACAGACCTTGGGAGAGTCAGGGGACATATCTATCTCAAGACGGGGAGCCCAGAGGATTGGGTGCTATCTCTGGCTGATGGGTGAATCTGGGAGCTTTTCTGTCCCTTTCTCTCTCTGTGGAGAAAACCTCAGCCATTTTCAGCCCGCAGCACTTTGCAGTAAAGGCAGCCTCAGCCACTTTAAAATCAAAACACTCTGATCAGCAAAGTCAGAGAAACAAACATTGATATGCAGATGACCTCTCTGGAGGGGGCATAGCTTCCCAAGAGGAAAGGGAGGGGCCCAGCTCTACTGCCTGTCTTACCAGAACCAGACCCCAAAGCCTGGGGGAGGAGAGCCACAGGCCACACCCTCTTACACAGGCAGTGACAGGCTGACAGGTGCACCTGCCAGGCAGAAAAGCACAGGTGTATCAATCCTCTAAGAAAAACCATCAGGGAAACCAGATACTGAATATTTCCTCCTTCTGTGACCTGAGCCTGTTCTCATCTGGGAAAACCTGATTGGGGTGGCCTAGGAGGTCAGATGCCTAGACAACAGAAAACTATAACCTACACTAAGGAAAATGAACCTATGGCCCAGTCAAAGGAACAAACATACACTTCAATTGAGATACAGGAATTTAAACAACTAATGCTAAATCAATTCAAAAAGTTTAGAAAATATTTCGCAAAAGAGATAGAGGCTGTAAAGAAAACACTGGGCATACATAAGGAGAAATTGAAAGTTCAAAAAAACAACTAGTAGAATCTATGGAAATGAAAGGCACAACACAAGAGATGAAAGACACAATGGAAACATACAACAGCAGATCCCAAGAGGCAGAAGAAAACACTCAAGAACTGGAGAACAAAACACCTGAAAGCCTACACGCAAAGGAGCAGATGGAGAAAAGAATGAAAAAATATGAGCAACATCTCTGGGAACTTAAAGATGAAACAAAATACAAGAATGTACTTATCATTGATGTCCCAGAAGAAGAAGAGAAGGGAAAAGGGGCAGAGGCAATAATAGAGGAAATAATCAGTGAAAATTTCCCATCTCTTATGAAAGACATAAAATTACAGATCCAAGAAGCTCAGCATACTCCAAACAGAATAGATCTGAATAGGCCTACGCCAAGACACTTACTAATCAGATTATCAAATGTCAAAGACAAAGAGAGAATCCTGAAAGCAGCAAGAGAAGAGCAATCCATCACATACAAAGGGAACTTAATAAGACTATGTGCAGATCTCTCAGCAGAAACCATGGAGGCAAGAAGGAAGTGGTGTGATATATTTAAGATACTGAAACAGAAAAACCACAAACCAAGAATCCTATATCCAGCAAAGCTATCCTTCAAATATGAGGGAGAGCTCAAAATATTTTCTGACAGACAATGAGAGATTTTGTGAGCAAGACACCCACTCTACAGGAAATACTACAGGGAGCACTACAGAGTGATAGGAGAAGACAGGAGTGCGTGGTTTGGAACACAATTTTGGGAGATGGTAGCACAGCAATGTAAGTACACTGAACAAAGATAACTATGACTACAGTTGAGAGAGGAAGGTTGGGATCATGTGAGACACCAGAAGAAAGGAGGAAAGATAAAGAATGGGACTGTGTAACTTGGTGAAATCTAGAGTGTTCAACAATTGTGATAAAATATACAAATATATTCTTTTATGAGGGAGAACAAGCAAATGTCAACTTTGCAAGGTATTAAAAATAGGGAGGCTTTGGGGGAGGGATGCAATCAACATAAACTAGAGACTGTAACTAACAGAATCATTGTATTATGCTTCCTTAAATGTAACAAAGGTGATATACCAAGGTAAATGCAGATAAGAGGGGGGAATAGGGGAGGCATGTTAGACACTTGACATAGGTGGTGTTGTCTGACTCTCTACTCTACTTTGATTTAAAGTTACTTTTCCTTTTGCTACTTCCTAGCTGTCATTTTTTTTCCTCTTTCTTTTGCCTCTCTACCTTCGACTCTCCCTCCTGCCTTGCAGAAGAGATGTAGATGCCCTTATATAGATAATGGTGAAGGTGGTGAACACATAAATATGTGACCATACAGAGAACCATCGATTGTTTACTTAGGATGGAATGTATGGTGTATGAGCAAAACCATCTTAAAAAAAGAAAAAAAAAAAATGGGTTGATGACAAAACCTCAAGGGCAATATACTGAGTGAAATAAGCCAGACACATAAGGACAAATATTGCAGTGTCTCACTGATAAGAACTAATTATAATATGTAAACTCATGGACATGAAATATAAGGTACCAAGATATAGGACGAGGCTTAAGAATGGGGAGTGGTTGCTTTGTATGAGCAGAATGTTCAACTAGGATGAACTTAAATGTTTGGAAATGAACAGAGGTGTCGGTAGCAAGATGTGAGAATAACTAACAGTGCCAACGGTGCATGAATGAGGTGGAAAGGGGAAGCTCAGAGTCATATATGTCACCAGAAGGAAAGTTGGAGGTCAAAAGATGGGAATGTATAAAACTGAATCCTATGGTGAGCAATGTCCATGATTAACTGTACAAATACTAGAAAATTCTTCCATGAACCAGAACAAATGTATGACAAAACAACTAGAAGTTAATAATAGAAGGGCATATAGGGAAGAAATATATACGTATTGCAAACTATATACTACAGTTAGTAGTATTTCAACATTCTTTCATAAACAGTAACAAAACATACTATACCAACACTATGAGTCAACAATTAAGGGGGGTTGGTTAGGGATATGGGAGGATTTGAGTTTCCTTTTGTTTTTTTTCTTTTTCCTTTTTTCTTTTTTTTTTTTTTTTTTTTTTATTTTTACATCTTTCACTTTATTTCTTGTCTGGATTAATGAAAAGATTCTAAAAATTGAACAAAAATTAAGTGCGGTGATAGATGCACAGCTGTATGAGGGTACCAGGGGCAACTGATTGTACACTTTGGATCTTTGGATAATTGTATGGTATATGAACAATCCCAATAAAAATTTAAAAAAAAAAATGGGTTGTGACCTACCCTAGAACTAATGAATGATGGAGCTGTACTCAGATATTAATTGCTGAGTATTAATAAAGAAAATCTATCTTTAAAAAAAGGCAACATTTATCCTTTTTAAAAAATTGGAAAGATACAAGTGAAATAGAATGTGCCTGGAATTAAAGAGAAATCTTGTTATTTGGGAGGTTCTACACTTCCTCACCCTGTCTTTGCTCTTCCCCTGGAATCGTAGACTTTAGAGATCACCTAACATTAACCAAGTGATTCTAGGCTTTCATGAGCACTTTGGGATCCCAAAAACATATATGGCTTCATTTGAAGCCCTTTATAGCCATTTAAGAGGATCTCTCTGAAGGATTCACTCTCTTAATTAGCTCACTTCCTTCCAGAAGATAAATATGCAGGATTCCAGTAGCTTGACTCTGGAACCACTGAAAATTGTCTTATCTTCTGCAGACTTTGAAACCTACAAGAGAAGAACGTAAAGATAGAGACCCCTTACATGAATTCTAAAGACACAATCAATTACAGTTTTACATTTAAAGGATTCCTCGTCTCTTTTTTTTGTCCTGCATCCTTCAAGAATTTTCTTTCAGTATCTTTCTGTGCATGGGTGCTTGTACACAAAATGTATGAGTTTGATTTACGTCGAGGATAGAAAATATTGGCATTTGGGGCAAGTACAAAAAAGCACTGCAGACTTTCTTCTGGGCAGAAAAATATCAGTTCTTTTTTCTTTTTCTTTTGTTGACCCAATTATTACATATAAAAGGCGTGAAAATGTTTGTATTTCAAATTCAGATGTTTTAAGACACTTAACTTCTGGGTCATTTTCTTCTATTTACTCCCAAATGTTAAAAGATGCATTTTATTATATTTTAAAGGATTAAAACAAACCAAATTATGGTTTTGTTATCTTTAAATATACTGGAAATTTAAATACAATAGTATGCTTGATGAACATTGAATAGAAAATTTTTGCAACTAGGTCATTCATTCAAATGTTATCCAAACAGTACCGAATACCCTACAGCTGCCTGTTGTGAGTATCTAAAATAAACTCAACAAATACATATCTGATTGTATTTCCATATAAATTTTATACCTACTCTGCTAATTGAAATGGAACATAATGTATTATTTATGTATTCCATTTACACCTTTGAAAATTATTCTATAGCATCTTATATTTTCACAAAAGTAATCATAAATCCATTGTCATGCCAATAATTCCCACATATGTGCTCCAAAGTACACAAGTAATATATTCCCCAACCTCTGAGTATGAACTGGCAGGATATAATTCTTCTTTCAGCCCCAACCTAGAATCTCCTATACCTGTGAATATGGCAGTTTGGAAAGATCACTCCTATGTATTTCAAATCAATCCTGGCCATGGTGAGCTTTGTCCCCAGGACACAGAAAGAATTAATATATGAGTTAAATCACTGACCCCTATGCCGGAATCAGAGTCTGTTGGAAGAAGCAATGATTTCTGCTTCTTAATATCTCTCAGAAATTTAAGGGAATACAATTATTTCTATTCATTTATTTCTGACCAGCCACTCCACACCTATCCCCACTAGGTCTGGGCAAAAGTTCAGAGCGCCCAGCTCAAGTGACAAACATCTGCTATGCTAAAATTGCCCTTCCATCTCCTTGCTTGTTTCCTGGAAACAAACATGTGCATTTCGACTCTCTCCTTTTCTTCTCTGAGGGTTCTTTTACGAAGCCTTGATAAGATTCCAGAATTCTGGAGTTTGGCTGGGAACCTGAGACCTGCATTTGTTGGAGGTGAGGGGATGGTGGGCAGAGGCTCAGCTACAAATCAAGAGAGTTCAGTGTGGCTACCAAATGTAATCTTAGATGTATGTTATCTAGAATTGCTAAGTGATAATCCCAATCTAGTTGGTTAAATCAGTCCTAGATTTATTGTGTTTAACTCTTAATGCTACCCTATAGAATGCAGTTGAAAGCACTGGGACTATTTCGGGGTGGGGGGATTTGAACCCCCTTCAAATGCCTGAAGGACTGTCATATGGAAGGTGATATAGCCTTATTCTGTATGGAAGCCATTGGGATAGAGTCTGGCTGAATATAAAGAACTTTCTATGAGTTGTGCTGTCCCAAGATGGAAAGGACTGCCTCAAGAGGACCCGAGCAGAGCCCAGGCATAGGTAAATTGGTCCCTTGGGGGTTGAGCTAAATGACCTTTAAGCCTCTTTCCAACGCTGAAATTGGGCGATTCTACAAAGCCAAGCCTGTCAGGGGAGTTCCAAGTGTGCTCACCATGCAGTTTCAGACTACTCTCACAATCACCCCAACTGGATGTATCCTTGCTTTGATCCTAAGTCCAGGATTTCTTACAAAGAGGCTGAATTCCCTACAGCGAATGTGACAGTAAAAAGATAGTGGGCTCCCGAATCAGAGAACCCTGGTTTAGAATCCTGGCTCTTCCATATTACTAGTTGTGTAAATTTGAGGATGTCATCAAGACCAAATAATCTCACTTATAAAACTGAGGATAATTATTTCCATCTCATAGGTGGTTATGAGTAAATAACAACAGCTGCATACTTCTGGCGTCTTTGTAGGTGCTTATCACCTATATTGTGTCCTATAAAGCCTGTTCCTAGGAGCATGATCATATTGAGGTAGATTCTGAATGCAGTAAGCTGTGGTAATGTATGTACTTACCTGCTTCTAAAAAGGCTTCCTTTTCCATCAAGAACACACACATTCATATTAATCGGCAAAAGGAAAAAGTCTCTACTGTGGAAATTGTGAAATAAACATATAAAATATGGTAAATGAAATAGTAATCACAGTAATGAACTTTATCAAAATGTATATGAGATGAACAATGCCAAGTCAGAGGAAACCTTTCTCTACTAGCAGCTGAAGTCCTTTATATAGCCTTCTCTTAATTTCAAGATTTTTCTAGTAATAATACAGCATCCATCTGATTATTATTATTCCTTTTCTTTATTACAATCAAAGACTAAAGATGGAAGCACTGGTCACAAGGACAATGAGAACTGCCTGATTTCCTTGCTAAGAGATACGTTTCATTATTGGCACATGATTCTGAGATTCTCAAACTAAAAGATTTGAATTTTCAACCAGGAGAGTGATTATATTCACATAAAAATGGCTGGTGGGTTTGATCCAATTAAACTTCAGACAGTGTAATCCTCTATCATAATTATTATGTCTAATTCTCCAGTATTTAATCCACTCATGGGTATTACACCTATATCTAACATGACTACGCTATTGAAATTAGAATCAAAGGTCTGTTTGATCTGGTCATTCTTCACCACATATATGTGGTCCTTCTGATATGAATTGGGACTTTTACCATCCTTCAAAGCACACTAATACAAATTTCTGGTTTCTTTCCAGTTTGAACAGGGACATGCAATTCACTCTTAACCAGTATCACTTACAATTCCTACTTGTGGTGGATTGAACTGTATACCCCAGTATGGACATGTTCTTGGTCTTGGTCCACATTCTGGTTGCTGTGATCTCATTTTAAATAAGATTTCTTCAGGATGTTGCCTCAGGTAAGGTGTGGCACAACTGGATCAGGTTGGGCTTTAATCTGGATTACCGGAGTCCTTCACAAGCAGAGTGAAAGTCAGAGAGAGAGAGAAGCTGAAGGGAACAGCCAGAAGCCGGAAGTCAAACGGAACCTGGAGGTGAAAAGAGAAGACATTACCGTGTGCACTGTCATGTGGCAGAAAAGCCAAGGAACCCCGAAGATTGCCGGCCAGCCAGAACATACCAACCCAAGGAGGAAGCAAGCCTTCTAGCCTCTGAAACTGTGAGCCAATAAATCCCTGCTGTTAAGCCACCCCATTATATGGTATTTGTTTTAGCAGCAAGGAAATGAAAACTCCATTGAATTGATTCTGTATGACCAAGAAAAGATGATTAGATTTGATGGATGTGTTTACACCTAACTCAGATGGGTAACCTTAAATACACAGCCAAAGAGAGGCAACCTTTCAAACTAGATAAATTTTTTAGGCAACCTGGTTACAACACATGACAATGCAGCATCCAACTACTTGTGAGTAGTTGGCAGTCGGAAGTGAAAGTTCCAGGAATGTAATACTCTCACTCTAGCACCAGAGCACATGCACATAGGAGAGGGGGCAACTTGCCCAAAGGCGTAGGCTTGGGACAGCCACTGGCTTCTGGCCCCACTTTATGTGGCAGTAATTTTCCTGCCCAAGAGGCAGAGGGTGTCTACTTTAGTCTCTGCCTCGCCTGCCCCACACAAACCCACAAGAAAGTATGACCCACTGAGTATTAAGACAGAAGCCTTGACCTGACCACACAGTAATTCTGGAGCATGAGCAGTAGCCACTTTCATTGTATCCAATTTAAAGTGGGCATGATAAAATTCTTTGGTCAGGAGCACCAGTGGAGCGTTGGCAGTCAAGTGTATATTCTCCCCTTGGTAGGAAAGACTATGGAACAGCATGAAATGTATGCTTTGGCAGCAAGGGTACTTGGTGTTAGCATTTTTCTCAACTGAGACAAGACAGATGATTTGGCCTGATACTTACAAGTTATTTGATATGTCAAATCACCTCTAAAACTAAAAATAAAAGACTTGAAGACAGTTGTGAATCTTATAAAAAGAAAAGGATGATTAGATAATACATTTTTCTGCTTGTAAAGAAGGGTTTTTAAAGCATGTTGAGAAACATGAGCAGAGGAAACTAAAATATAGAAATGAACACCTAAGATGTTTTCATTTGTTCATAATTCAAGGACTGACAAGTCTGGACAGGCTCACACAATAATTTGGGGAGTATTCATTCATGACCAGAAAGTTCTTTTATTCAGTAAGTTATTACTGAGTTCAGTAAATACCAAGCACCAAAGCAGGCACTAAACAAACAAAAATATAAATAACGCCTGCCCTCACAAAAATCTATTCAGGGATAAAAGGTATAAACCCTCTGGGTAGCAAAGAATAAGTGGCAAAACCTAGAAAAATGTGATTAAAAATGTTAAAAAGGAAAATAACCAAGAATCATTAAGATATCTTGCTTCCAAATTTCTCAGGGTAATGCTGGGTCTTCCTTTCTTTCCTCTCTCTATGCTATTAAATTGCTTCCTTGATCCCTGACATTGTCTCACTTTCCTACAAGGTCAGGACCATGGCCCACCTCTCTTCTTCCTAATTAGCTTCTGACCCATTGACCCAAAGAAGACATGCATAGGATTAGAATAGGTTCAAGCTCAAGATAACACATGCCTGATGCTTCTTCCTTTAGGAATGGGTCAGAATTCCTTTCCCTGGAATATTGTACTTTTTTTTATAAGAACCCAAATGAGTGCAGAGGACAGTTTTGCTGAAGGCCACTACTAATCTCAGGGAGCAAGATCCTGGGGATATAGAGAAAACAAGAGCAAAGCAACAATTCTCTGAGTTGCTGGTACAAAGTGGTGAAGCCATTTCATTCCTTGTTGTCTAATTCAATCTCAGACTCTATTTGATTTGAAAAGCACAAAACTAGAGATGCTTCACACAATTCAGGACAAAGATAAAGAGTATGCACCAGTCAGAGTGATAAAAACAGAGTACAGAAATGTGTAAATCTTTTCCCTAATATGCCCAAGATTTTGAAAGCAAAATGAAGAACCTGTCAATGGGGCTGAAATTGCACCACTCAAGCCAGACTCAATGTTTATAAACGAGAAAGAGCCAAACCTATAATAATATTGTGGCATTGATTCTTTACAGTCTCAGTCGCACCCACCTCATCACTTAATATATTTTGTCTCCTAATATGTGCTCAATCCTTTTCGACATTTTGGCCCAGAGCTTAGATAATGGAGCCAAACCATATCCCTTTGGTTGGATTCAAGCTTGGCTGGACTTTACATGACTTTGACATATTAAGAACTACTCTTACAAAATGTTTAATATAATAATAAAGACAGCTACCTAACAGATAATGAGAAGCAGCGTTTCTGGATTGGTTCCTTAAGCCAGTGAGTGTGTTTAGGGCTGTACACACAGTATGCCATTTAAGCCTTGCAATAACACAATGAGGTAAGTAGTAGCTCTTGTCCCATTTTACAGATAAGGGAATTGAGACAGGGAGGTTAGGACTGTCTCAAGGTCACAGAGCTAGCATATGGTGGGACTTTGATTCAGTCAGTTGCCTGCAAACTGCTGCAGGATGGCAGGTTGATCTGCTGTACCTTGAGGCAGGATAAATTAGGATTACTGCTTTCGGAAATTTAGAAAGCTTCACATTGCTGCAACATGGAAGAGTGGCCAACGCTTCCTGAGGAGCCTGAGTAGGAAATACATTGCTCACCTTCAGGTCGTACAAACAGCCTAATGTTCACAAACATGCCAGGGAACCAACCTCCCCAACCCACCCCTCTGCCACCATATCTCCAACGGGAGCAAAAAAAATTAGCACCACTGCACATCCACCCTGCAGATGTTTTCTTGCAATTTGTGATTTTTTTTTCCTTTTGAATGTAGTCAGTGTAGTTTGATTTCCCTAGTATGCAAAGATTCGGAGAGGAGTTGCACAAAGTGTAAGTTACCTCAGGCCAAACCCAAAATAGCCCTGGTCCTCACATCCCTGAACTTCAAAGCCAGCCCCATTCTCCCTGTTACTGCTGCTACTGCCACTGTGATTCTTTGGTGGTCACAAGCCAAGCAGCCTGGGTGGTCCCCCATATCCAAGTGTTCCCTGAGCCAGGAAGCAACCACATGCTCTCATTCCAGGGCGGGGTAGGCAGGGGAGAAAAAAGATAGAGCTGATAAATACACCCTGGCTTCCCTGAACTCCCCCTTGGGGAAAGTCAACTATATACAAGCCAACTCTGCTTACACATGGCAAATCTCTTCAACAGTACAGCATTGTATGACTGTGCCCAGGGTCTGTCCTCCCTTTACACTGTGTGACAACATGGGAGGCCACATGGTACCTCATGGGTGGTGGGTGATCATGGAACTGGAAGCAAAGAGACCCAAGTTCTGATTCTAGCTCTGTCACTCACAGGCCCAAATTTCTAGTTCTCTCTGCCCATCATTATTCCTTCCCTTACATTTCCGTAGGGATTGGGCCCTTGGGGTTGTTAGTTTTTGATTTTGTTATTTGTTTTTTCTGAAGATAAAGTATTTCTTCCAAATATTCTCAGCCCCATGACTCCATTATATGGCACTGATTTGCAGTGAGCTGGTTTCAGTCTTCAAGAGGATGCAACTGGAAATCAGCTTTAGCATCTTCCAGAGAGCTTACCTGAAGTCTCGCTTGTGCGGAGAGAGCATAGAAGATTTTTAATCTCAGGATTACTTTTCAGTGGAATCAGGAATTTAGCAGTAACATTATCTCAGCTCTGCATTAGAGAATCCTCTTCTCCAGTCTCAGTGTGGCTTTAATTTGAAGGTCCTTACCGGGAAAGGCATTGTAGAAACAGAAACACTGGCATATGCAGTTCTAGGGGAAGTTTCTTTTCTTTATGAAACCCTTAAAGGACCATTCCTAGCATCTGGAAGAGTACAAAGGTTGTCTGAATTAAAACCTGGTCCCTGGATATTCTAAGGCCAAAAGAGACGGGGGCAGGGGAGGGGGAAAACCGGCTTTTCTTTGAAACTGGAAAATAAAATACAATTGGCACCTTTGTCCAACAGACACATGGAGCAAAACCCCATGCTCAGAGTTTGTTACATCTAATTATTTTCTTCCTAGTTTCCTTTGTTGTGAGTTCCAACTTGCTTTGTGCCCGTCGATCCTTTACAACTTTTGAATCTCTTCTACAGTTCTGTAAAAATAAACAGGCCATTTCCAGATTACCAGCCAGCAACACCACATCCTGTGTTAGAGCTCATGATAAGTAAGAAAGAGGCAGGTAATCCCGAGACGCATCTGGGAAGCATCCCCATCTCTGAAGAGAAGCACACAGCATCCAACTCCAGCCAAACCTTGTTTGGCCTTGTAGTCTGCTGAGTTGAAATGGTTATGCCATTTTTTTTCCTGAGTCTAAAGATTATGCTTTTTTCTGACACATTCCTTATTTTATTTTTATTTTGGTATATAAGAACATAATCCCCTGGGGACAATCTGTATTGGCTTTAGCCATGATTCCCAGGTATATCCTAATTAGCTTTAAAACTTCTAAAAATCTTCAAGTTGAAGACAGCTAAAGCAACTAGCAGCCACAGTCTGGGCTAATTAACTCTTCTGGTAACATCTAGTGACTGGAAACCACGGTCTCAAAGATTCCATGATGATGTAGCTACCCAGGATTTTATCTGCTCTTTTAACTTCTCTTAAATTAATCAGCTTTATAATGATTAACAATCTGAAAGTATTTTTAGCTTTAGTTCTTATTCTTTTTCCCTTCCATTTGTGTATTCTTCATCCTCTCCCAGCTAAACCTCCAATCTCTGCTTAAAATATAAGATTTTCATGAAACCAGCATCAATCTTTCTCCTCCCCAGGGGAGGGTGGGGCTCCATAGGAGGGCACAAGTGTAGGAAATAATCTTTCTTTTGCTTCCTAGATTTGACATTCCCAGAAGAGAGGGTGGACTGAGGCTGTGCAAATAAAGGGAAAAGTTTTGCCAGATATGACTTGTTTGGAGAATTCCATTTTGTATCCCAGATTCTTAAGCTGCACTATCCCATCTCCCTCAGCTCTCTAAAGGAAAGCTGTGTCCCCTCAGAGCAGTCTTTTTGTAGCTGATCTGCAGTATAAGGAAAGCCACACCTGTGATTATACTTAAACAGTAAGATGGCCCCGGAGGGACCCAGCTATGGACACCTTAATCACACACAGCTCTTCGCCCTCCTCGGACAGCCAGCAAGAGGATCTGAAAAGACTGCAGTAGAAATGCACTTGGTCCCACTGACCTCTTTCCCACCACCCCGTAAGATAAGGTTTTCTTCTTTCAAGATGACCTGTGTTTTACCCAGCTTACAGTTTACCCGGCCTGAGAAGTCTATTTCAGAAGAAACAGCGAAGAAATAAAACTTTCCGTATCTATTGAGGAAATACAATATTGGCCCAGAAATCAAAGGAGCTAACCTCTAATCCCTTCTCTGTCATTAACTAGTTTTGTGACTTCGGAGAAAACACTTTCTTCATATGAAGGTTAAGCCAGAGGATTTTTAAGGCCCATTCCATCTATAGAGTTTCTGTGAAGGGACATGTTCTCCCATTTGTTCTTTCAAAAACCACTCGCCAACATCTCTGCAGATACAAGGTGAAGAAATCAGACCCAAGAAAACCCAGACTCACACATTATAGGCGTTTAAGGGAATTTTAGAGATACATGCTTACCAGTATTTTCTGGAATCAAGAGAGCTCTAGAAGGTCAATGTTAGTTATAAGAGCTACATGAACCAAAATACGTTTTTTCTCATACATTGGTCACCAGTCAGAGGGCGAAGTTGAGATGCCCTGGTAAAGCAATAAAGCAACTTTAAAAGTTTAACTAAAATGAATAAATATGACCATTACAATAGAAACACCAAATGAACATTTTAGTCCCTGTTTTGTGCCAGGCACTGAACTAGGGATTTCCACACGCATTTTCTCAGTTTATAATTATAAACATGCCCTGTTCTCTCATTTTTTTCTGCCCCCCACCCCAAAGGCCAGTCTGTTGTCAGCCCACACACAAATACCGTATACGACAGGACCTTCTTACACAGGCACACCTAACCAGCCCACATCCACTCTGAGGACTTCACGGCCTGCATCTCATCACATTACTTCCAGTGGGAAGAAAAGCACTCCATATTTGTCAAAAAGAAAAGAAGTCTTCGTGTTCATCTGCCCCTTCCTATTGCACTTCAAGTCTCCAGGAGTCTTATATCTACACCAGGAGGGATATTCTAGTTTCTGAATCAATATCTGCAAAAGCTTTTAAGCTATAATAACTGTGATCTTCAGCACTCAATATATTCTGACAAAAACCCCTCTTTCTTAAATGAAGTGGGTAAACTCTTTGGTAGATCTTTTTTAGATCTATTCTTTGGCTACATGATACTTTCAGTAGAAAAGTGCATAATTATTAAACCAAATACAAGGGGACAGGTATTCCCAATGATATATTTTTAACTCCCTGCACGTCCAACCAGCCCAAACTTGATCACTAGGTTGTAGTGGTGCTGAGTTGACTTTTAGCAGTTCATTAATCTTAATTTTGTAAACATTGATTCTGCTCCCCCCCACCCCCCACCCCAGGTTTTGAATGGAGTTAAAATTAGCATGGTGGTGCTTTTTTTGCTTTTTGTTTTTTGTTTTTTAGTTTAACATCCATTTCAACTTCCTGTTACTGGGTTGTGTGTGTGTGTGTGTGTGTGTGTGTGTGTGTGTGTGTGTTCTCTTTTAATAGCAAACAGCTCTATCCTTGACCAGGATCTAAAAAGAAGTCAAAAGAGTTCTGGGAATAGTGGTCCCGCCTCTCATCTTGTTTCACACACTTTCCCTGCCTCTTCTGGGACATGGAGCCACCATTGACTTCTAAGGAAATTCACTTGAGGCTCAATTAAAACTACAGGGCACAGAGAAGAAGAGAGATGTCCTTGCCTTTTCTTCCCCACTCAGGTCTGCTTCCAGGGCCAGACCTCAAGAGGAGGCCTTTGGAGATCTTGTGGTATAAGACAAAACTTGGGGGCTTAACCCAGCACCTCACTCATTTGACGATTCCTAGATTAAAACTGGAAGGATCTTTTCTACTTGGCTAAGACATCAGACAAGCCCACTTTACATACCCTATTTTCTCATTATGCTCTCTCTTTAACATTTCTCACATTTATTCTAGTCCTTCCTTCGTTTTTCCTCTGTGGCATTCTATTCTATCTTCAAGACTTGGGGTCCCTTTCCTTTATTTTCTTCAGACCTACATGTTGCAGCCTTATGATACCCTCCTCCTTTCTGTTCTTTTTTCTCTACTGCACCCCTTTAATCTGCTCCCATTATTTAATATTTCTAATGGTAAATTATCAGTCCAATCTCCAAACATCATCTGCTCACTTCTGACAAATTAAACAATCACATTTCTTCTATCGAAGCATTCTGACATTCATCACTTTCCTTCAAGGCTTCATGCTGAAAATTCTGAAAGTAGTCACCAAATCAGTCTTTGGGGAAAAAAAAAAAAAAAGACCTCTCAAGGTAAAAGGGTAAAGACCTCAGGGCTCAGGATCAGACAGTTGATAGCCAGCTAGAAAGCCCAGTTCTGCTAAACACCAGCTGTGTGACCTTGGGCACGTCACAGAGGCTCAGTTTTTCCTATCTGCAAATTGAAAATATGCTAGTCTCCTCCTCACAAGATCGTTGTGAGATTTAAAAGAACTCATGTGCATAAATCCCTTCCCACAGTGCCTGGTGCATGAAGGTTCTAAATAAATATTAACTACAAAACAAAAGCATAAAGTTGTTTTAACTAAAGGTTACATCCGCAGCTCCTAGCTGCAGTTTGCAGTTTGAGGGTTGACATCCTGCTTTACCATTCCATTTTTAGGAACATTTTATCCTAGGATATAAGGAGAATGGACATGTATATATGGATGTATGTATATATTTGTATGCATGTCTGTGTGTGTATATATTTATATATATTTAATCTCTTCCCTACTAACCTGCCACCATGTCTGAAATCAATCAATAAATGCCTGCATTTCATGAAATGTTATCAATCAGCACCATGAAAGATAGGAAGAGGTAGAAAACAGCCCCTGCTGTCTGAAATCTAGCTGAAAGAAGACACTCAGTGAACAAGAATCAAATAGCCACACAGGAGCCAACCAACTAACCTGTATTATTCATTGATTAAGTGAGTGGAACAGACTGTTCTTTGAGAATTAATATAACTCCAGCCTGAGGTGGTCTAAGAAGGACTTAGGGAGTGAGGAGAACTAAAGCTGGACCTGGAAATGTGGGCCTATTAGGACCAGATAGGAGAAGTAGGGTGAACATTACCAGGAATTTTAGAAACTATGGCTCAGTGTCTGGACAGAACATGGCATGTTTAGCAGATATTTAATTTCTGAATTTTGCTAGAGCAGAGCAGGAAGATTTCATACCTACAACCAATGAAAGAAAGAGTGGAATCAATTTATGTCAAGCTCACAGAATATGGGCTTTCACTCTGAATTTTCTCCTCTAGTCCAGATGTGACAAAGAAGTTTCATCTGGAAAATCACCTCCTATCAATTGATAGTGGTTCATTGAAACTTTGTGCTGACGATTCTGTAGCCACTGGCCCTTAGGGAAACAGTGCATGATTGATTACTAATGTCTGCCATGAGGAAGGAGAAATAAGTGGCCTCCTTGCTTTATATCTTCTATTTTGGCAATATAAACAATGGGGGTCAAGCAGGGCAATTTTAGCCAAAGAAAGACATGATAAAAGAGATATTTTTAAAAGATTAATTTGGCAACAGATCATAGGCTAGGCTGCTGGGAGGAGAGTAAGCAAGAAAACCACTTTGGTGGCTTTTGCCGGAACCAAGATAGCAACCATGCAGACATAAAAGAAGGAATAAATTTAAGAGATTGTAATAACAGATCAATATACACAGCATGACTTCTAAAGGGCCTTTAAACTGAGGTAAAGCATACATTTACACTTGAGAATGATACCTTATAGTCAGTCTAGCTCTTAGGTTAGCAGTGATTAGTTTATTTCATTCATCCATTACCGTAGTTGTCACCCAGCAGATAGTAAGGCAAGAGGACATTTGAAATACAGTACAGGTAAATTCTGATGGAGGATTGAGAAGGAAAAATGTGGATGAGATGCATTCCTACCTCAGTGAGTAGTCTTCTAAACACAGTAAAAGTTTCCCCTGGTAAAGCAGAGGCCACCTAGAGGGAGCCAATAGCCTTGAACAGAGGTGGGGGATGATATTGAACTAAATCTTGCCTTCTTCCTAATTTCGACTGGCAGCTTTGGCCCTGCCTTATTCTACACACTCTTGACCCTCTGTCTTGTGATAAAGTTATTATATGTAGAAGGTGGCACCGTAGCAATTATATCAGCTGTAAAGAAACGAGGCTGAAGCCAGATCTAGGTTCAAGGACAAGTAATTCAAAAGGCCTCCTGGAATACCGGGACAAAGGAAAAGACACTCTGACTATAATTACTGATGCTGTAAAATGCATTAATTTTTAATTTATTGAGGACCCACTATGTATGAAGTTCTAAGTTAAAAACCACTTAAAAATTATAAAGAATGATATGTGCCCTCCAGAAACATACATTCTACCCAGGAGAGAAGAGATATGTCTATTAAAATTAAAGAATACAGTAGGAGATGGCACAAGGCCATATACAGCAAATGTCCCCTGTCCTGTATCTAGTAATAGTCTTGGATAGCTACTTTCTGGAATGTGATTGGCAAGACATCACAGAGAAATTCTCAAGTTGGGTGAAGGAAAGTATGATTTGGGGGCCAGGCATAGCCATTCATCTAAGTGCTAAATCACAGAGATTTCCAAAATCTAGACAAATGTTAGGCAAAAGGGAAAATTGACAAGGAGTTTAGTGGAAGACTGGCCTTGACTATATTCCTCTCTTTACTTAACAAATGTGTTGATTATGTGTTTCCAACCAGGCTGAGAGGAAGATGGCTGGAACATTTCCTTAGACAATGACCTAATTGAGAGATCACTTCCTGCCACTTTCCATACGCCTAAGGGGAAATCCCATACTGATTTCTAGTGCACAGTGATGGCCTTGTTGAAAGACAACCTTCAAAACATGTGCCTGCCAGCCAGAGTAATAAGCCTCTAATTTGGGGTTTAGATATGAGTTCAAGTTAAGTATCGGTGATTAAATGTCCACTCAAATGTAATGCAATTTGTACCACTTTTCAATTCACAATCATTGCAAAGTAGCTGTCAGTGTTTTCCTATAGTTCACTGTGCTGTGATTTTTCATATCATCTGAAAAACAGAGAGTCTTAACTCCCAAATGAGCAACATTTGAACTTAACCCTGACCCTAACATGATAAAAATCTGTGCTGTTGAAAAGAAACATAAAGTGTTTTGTTGTTTTGTTCTGTCTCTTCCCCTGAAAGCCGTCCAAGGGCGGAATCATGTTGCCTGTGTTCACAATGAATATGACATAGAAAGAACATGGTAGTTTAGACAGAGCTCTCAGAAAAATCCATATAAGGACAAAAAGAAATATTTGATGCTGAGTTCTTTCCTAATTTAAGACATTTTGAGTCCAGTTTTTATTTCAAAAAAAAAAGAAAGAAAGGAATAAGAAGAATTCCAGGACAAAATACTCCTGGGATTTCCAAGTCATTGAACAAACCCAAGATAGTTTAAATGCCCCCCACCATGTGCCTAAATCAGTACCAGCCTGAACAAACAATCTCATCCTTTCCCCTGAATCCTGACATAATTCAAAATTCTAGCAACTTAAACATATTGATGTGTTATTTTCAAATTGCTTTCAAGTTACTGCACAGGAAGTAGTAATATAGCACAATGTTCATCAAAGCAGACCATCTGCAACAGTATCACCTGGAATTTTATGGGAATACAGATTCCCAATCCCATTCATGGAATGCTTCATGGAATTGCCGAATCAGGAATCTCTATAGGATGGGTCTGGGTATCTGCATTGTTTTAGCAAGATACCCTTGTCCTTATGACCCATTGTGGAAAGAATCTTAGACTTTGAACCCCAGACTAATCTCCACCATTGTAGGGCTTTCAACCTGTCATTTAGTGTCTTTGTGAATCAATTTTTTCACCTCTATCATAGAATTATTGCAAGGTAGTATATGCTGAAGTACTTATAAACATGGGAAAAAAAAAAAAAAGTCACATATGTAGTTGGGAATTTCCCAATTGGATGATAAAGTCTTTGAGACCCAGGAATCTCTTTACAATATTTTCCTTATTGGCAATGTCAATAAGCTGGATTTCAATAAAAGGTTTATTAGTATACTACATAGCACAAGAGTTAGAAGAATTTGCACTTTGATAACTGGAAAAAGTCAATTAGCCACTGGGAGTCCACACCAAGGTAGGATTTACCCTGGTGAATTCACCATTAAACAGGCCCTTCCCAAAGACATGCAGTTTGTAAAGTGAATATGTAAGTCCTCCTTGCCAATTTTTATAATTTACACAGAGACAACTCAAGCAGCCTGATAGGTCATGTTGGCCTAACTAACACGGAATTAGAGTTAGGGGAATTTTTTAATTTTTAAAAGATCTTTTTATTGAAGACATTTTAATGCTTTCTAAACGTAAATAAGAGTATTGTATTATATCCCTATTTTACAAAAGAATAAACTGAATCACAAGGAAGTTAAGCAGTTTATCCGAGAGCCTAACGTCTGTCAAACGGGGAAGACCAGCGGCACAGCAAGAATGGCGACGAGCTGAGGCGCAGCGTGACGCCCACCGCGGGGGTTCACCTCGGCCGCGGCCCATGGCTGACCAACTCCCTTTCCTCAAATATGGTCAAGCCTTCAGTCAGATGTAAGTCAGTTTCCTAAGCTCTGGGGTCTTTCTGTCTTGTAAAGTTAGTGTTTCTTCAAATTTGTTTTATGTGGCAAGGTGAGCACTGTTTTATATGAATAAATATGTATTTATATTCATGGGTGTTAGAAATATACAATGTCAACTGCAAAATAGTATCATTTTCAAAAATAATATCACAAAGATGATGTTAAATAATGTAAAATGAGTTGATATAAAGTTAATAAACATTAAATAATAGTATAGGTATTGTGCAGATATAACCAACATGTGGAAGTAGTTTAATAACTGAAGTTTGGGAACAGTTGCTTTAAATTGTCTTTGATATCTCTCTCTGTTTCATTCTGAGTTAATTGTATAGTTTAACTTTGCAAAAAAATATTCATTTCTCTATTTCCAAGTTCTTTGGGGATACCTCAAAGTAGCCCCTTTTGAGCCAATACCATCTAAGACTTCTTTTGAATTTAAAATACTGATTTTGTGGCTCTAAATCACAGACTAAAAATAGTTCTTTTATTGACTACTAATACTAATTGCACACTGTTGTAGTCACTTTACATGTACTATTGTTAATCATGAAAAAATCTCCTATGCCATAGATGTCATGATCCCTAATTTGCAGTTGTGGAAACAGAGACTGCAAAAGTGGAATAATTTCCTACAACCCCCTAACTCACTAAATATGAAGGCCAAAAATGGAACCCAAATCTGTCATTCCCTGGAGCCTTTATCTTTTCCCCTCCATATTATATGTCCTAAAATATATTGCCAGAGTATTTTAAATGCCTTGGGTAGTAAAGTTTCAGTAGCATATTGTAGTCATAGAAAAACTACAGGCTATCTATGTCAGTGTGTATATGTGTGCATAAGTGAATTGAATTGATTATATTTTAAAGCGAGTTGCTTTTGAGGGGTCTGCCAGCCCACTGTGTCACCTTTTCTCTGAGGCCTACACCCATCCTTCCCGTGGAGATGAAAACCCAGCAACTACATTCATACATGAGACCCCATCCTGTCCTGGCCAACCACGACCACTAGCTAATTTTTTTCTAAGCTGATTTTCTTTCCTGGAAATCTGGACTGAAGATTTCCATAAGCAAAGAACTTGTGAACTTGGGAGTTGTGGGATAGTAGAGGGTATAGAGAAGCAGAGACAAGATTGAAGCAGGGGTGTACCAAGAAGCAGAGAACCAGTTACAGTTAGCATCTCACAAGACCCAGTTTTTGCATCTTCCTCCTTGTGCCCTGGGAATGATCCTTACAATACATTTTTACGTTGTAATTAAGCTACTTGGACATACTAAGGAATACAGCCATCATGTGGGAAAGAAATTTCTACTTTAAAATGCTTTCCATTGAATGACCCTGAACCATTAGGATTTCATATGATCATTTACTGGTAGTGACTATATGCTAGTTCTAAGAGTCAGTCCATTTGACTACATTGTAGCCTGTACACTTGATATGCAGATAAAGGACTAAGGTACTTTGATGAATTTGATTAAACTATGTAACTATTTTTAAAGACATAAGGACATTCAAATAGCAAAATACTACATTTTCCCCCAAACAACAAGATCACAAAAGATGGCCTTTATATATCAAGTAAACCACAGTTCATCTCATTTTGCTTTTTGTTTGTTCTTTGATTCATCCTGTTTTAGCCATTCTTACTAGAAACTTGGAATAATTTTTGGCCCAGGGAAAACTATAGGCAGAATTAGCAACCAAAGCATGTATATTTAAAAATTGCCCCTTACTTAGCAAGTGTTAATATGATGGTGCATACCAGAGGAACAAAATAAAATCATCACAAGAAATGACTGCAAAACACAGGCACTCTGGAAATTTCAAACATACATGCTTTAGAAGGTTCAAGCAATTTGGTTTTGATTTTATACATCGCCAAAGTAAGACATTAAAGGAGACTTTATGCATAGCACTTTTTTTGTTGTTCATCTATGTTTTCCCTTGGGTTTAAGAGAAGGAAAAAAAACAATGGAAAATTATAGCATTTTTTCATTGAATTGATTTTTTTAAGTGAGTTTAGGAATTAAAATCAGATTTTTTTAAGCAAGAAAAAATACATCTGGGTAAAGCACATTTATTAAAAGTTTTAGCAGAATGTGGATTAAATTATTGGCTTTTAAACCACCCTGCAAAAATGGCATTGACTCTGTAATAGAAAAATTGGTAGATTCAAAATAGAACAACATTTTGAAGCTAGGAAAATTGAAAGCTAAATTAAAATGTGTTGTAAAATAATTGAAAATGTATTAATCCTAGGAAAATTCTGACTTTAAGGTCTTCCCAAGTGAATTGATTTTCTTTTACTGATTGTTTCTAGATTGTTACAGAAATTTATCAGGCTATAGCCATTGAAACCTGCAGTTTGATCGTCCAAGTAGATTTTGTGTAGCATATCCACATAGGCGTTGCTAATCCAGTTTCTTGACCTTGATTCTTTCGGCCTGAAGGTTGTTCTTTCAACACTTAGGCCCAAGACAGGAATGGCAAATCTAGAGGCATGGGAGCTGCTTGTGTTTTGTGAACTGGCATAAAAATTGGCATATGCTAAAAGATTCATGTTAGGAGACCATAGTCAAAGTTATAAGCACATGCTCTTAAAGACAAAATCTTGTTAAATAAGTTTATTTCTGTGAAGTGAACACTTTGCTACAAAATGACCCAAAAGAGATTGCTTTTGAAAGAAAGACTTAATACATAAGACTTAAAATGAATATTTCTGTTTGGCAACCTAAAATCTCAATGTGTATTACCCATGGAATTTATTGGACCATTCAGAGTAATTATTAGGCATTAGAAATATAATATATTAGTAGCTAGCAGAGAAATGGACCAAGCTGGTTTTACACCGAAGAATAAACAACTTTTCATGCAGGGTCTATCAGGGACAATATCTTCCTAAACTCCCTCAAATGATGTTTAACTCATGGTTAATGCCAGTGGAAACCTGTAGCTGTTACAAAGCAAACACCTTTGAGCCTTCATACAAACTGTTTATTCTGTTTACAGGATTCTTCCCTTTACTGCTTTCTGAAGGAAGAAGTTTTTTTTTTTTTTTTTTGGTCTCAGTTTAAATGTCACCTCTCCTATGAAACTTTTCCCTCACCAGCTTCTTCCTATCACCCAACCCCCACTGCAGCAGAATTAATAAATTAATCACACTCCTCTGTGTTACCATAGCATTGTTAATACCTGTAGCACAGTATTTATTATCATGTTATTTTATAATTAGCTCTGCATGCACAGGTCTAGCACCATTATACTGGAGACTTTCAAAAGTGGGGACAATGTGTAATTTATTTAGTGCCTTGTTTAGAATAGGTACTCAAAAATGTGCATCAGAAATAAATGAAAGAAATCCTATTAGAAGTATACACATTCACTCATTCATACCTCATTCATTCACTCACTCACTCATACCTCCATCGATGAAGTATTTTTAAGTATGCATTTTGTAAGTATTGCAAAAGAGTTTCTCAGATCCCTCCCTGAAAAGTAGAGGAGAGGGAACTAGCAGTCACTGGAAATCTTTCAAATGCATGACAATATGTAGTGGAGCTGGACAAAGGGCAGAAGAAAAGATAAAAGAAAATTTCTTCCACTTAAAACTGTTGCCTATGGCTGTGTCTGATGCTAAGCACATAACGTGTTTTGATTTGCTAACACTGACAAAATGCAGTATACCAGAAATGGGTTGGCTTTTACAATGAGGATTTATTAACTTACAATTTACAGTTCTTAGTCCTTGAAAATGTCCAAATCAAGGCAGCAACAGAATGATACCTTCTTCCTGACGAAAGGCTGCTGGCGTCCGGGGTTCCTCTGTCACACAGAAAGGCACATGGTGGTGTCTGCTGATCCTTCTTTTCTGGGTTTCATTTCCTTCAGCTTCTCAGTTTCTCTGTGCGTTTCTCTTTCTTAGCTTTGTCTCTTAGCTACTCTGGGCTTTTTCTGTCTTTTGATCCTCTTAAAAAGGACTCCAGTAAGAGTATTAAGACCCACCTTGAATGAGGTGGGTCACATCTCAATTGAAATAACCTAACCCACAACAGGTCTGCACCTACAGGAATGGATTAAAAGAACATGATCATTTCTAGGGTACACAACAGCTTCAAATCATCACAACATGTTTCAATAAAAACTTGTTGAATGATCAGTTGATTGGTTATAGCTAAAGTTCAAGTGTTTTCTGTCAAAGCAGTGATAAAAATATCTTCTAAAATTGTCATTGTCTATACGAACTTTCTTATAAAGTCGAGTTTTGTCCTGACAAGTAACTAACGCACACACAAGACTGATGTCATTCCTCACTAAAGCCTTCAAAATGTCTTGTGTGTGTGTGTGTGTATATATATATATATCTTTATTTCGAAATATTCTGTTGATGATTATATAGTATTCATTCGTGTTTTATGCTTCTTTCTTTTTATGCTGATTTTCTCAAAATCAGAGAAAATATGTCTCCTTAACTACAAACTACTAGAGTTGTGCTTAGGTAAACCAGGAAATTTAATTAATTGGTTCTTTACCGAGACAGTGATAATATGTTAACAATGAGTACCCTGAGGCACTCCTCCTGAAGACTCAGTGAATGGCAAATTACCCTTGGTGCCAGGCAAGTATCAAAAACAGCTGACCATATTCATAAGTTCTTAAACTTTCAGAGTAGGGTGGGACTTGAGGAGTAATCTATTAAAATTTCTTCCAATGCAGGAATCTCTTTACCCCATTCCTCACAGGTAAATGCTGTCTAGCAATAACCATCAACAGAAACCGTCTTCCTCACAGGGAACCTAGTCCACTTCTGAAGAAGTCTAATTCTTAGAATGCACTTACATTTATTGAGCCAAAATCAGAAACCCTGAACTTCAAACACTGATCCTAACCCTTGCCTCTAGTGTTTCAAAGATATAATCTAATTCCTCTTTAAATATTGAAAGGCAGCCCTGGCTCCCTCTAAGTATTTTCCAGTACAGCCTATAAACCTGACTAAATAGATCAGTATCGTCCAGCATACGTGTCTATTAACCACTCGGACATCATGAGAGATTACTTCTAAGGCCTCGTTCATGTACTGATGCCAGCATTTCTTCAACCACCAACTAAATAAGCAAAGTGATTGGTCATGGCTGCCCCTAGGAAACTCATGTTGGCTCTCAGATATCACCGCATACTTCTGGGTGCAGATAAATAATCTATTTAATAATTCATTTGGAATGTTGCTTCTTTTAGTTTCCAGAACCCATATTTCTTTCTGTATTAGCTACAGCCAACCAGGGTGAAAACCATTTTACATATTTAAAATGGGGTGGGGGGAACCTAACACAGAGAACTGTTTACACAGAAGCAGAAGGACTCTCTGAACAGGGGGCAGTGAGGCTACCCAGACATTAGCAATAGCAGGAAGCCACGAGGACTTCCAGCTGGAGGGGGAGAAAGAGGAGCTGGTGGTTCCAGAGTTAGGAGTTTGGGTCACCCAGAGGAAGCTGGAATTGTGACCAAATAGAAGTTGGAGCTACAGAAGTGATACCTCCTAAGACATTTCTAGAGATACCACTGGAGGCACGGGGAGAGGGGGAAAACAGCCTGGCTTTCCTCTTCCTCCAGTCCTTCACTCTCCCATCAGGGCTTGGCACTGGCTGAGCACACACGGAAATCAACTGACACAGAAACCTGGGAAATGCAGTCAGCTGGGATGGGAGCAGGGCAGAGCAGAAGAAAGGAGGGGCAAAAATGGATGACTTTTCACCATTCTCCATAATTTATTGAAAGTCACACATATACAGTATTTCAATACTCTGTAATTTATCAAAAGTCACACACATATAGAGTATTAAGTGATTACATCACTTATTTATGGCACTTAATTTAATATGGTTTGTTTTAGAGGCTGTCCTTCACAAAAATGCCTTCCCCAAATCGGGAAAAGCATGATGTAACTTTTATTATTGTTGTTCTCGCTTATTAATCATTATTATTTACCTCCACAGCATTTACCACACACAGTATGTTGCACACCGGGGACACTAAATTGATACAAATTGTCTGATTCTGGAAAAACAAATATTTCCAAAAAGTTCAGTTGATCTTTTGTTTTCTCCACACCTATTTGATGTTCAATTTCTGCCTAATTATGTTTGCATTACATTTTTAAGTGTACAGTGGTACTTAACAGATAGTTAACTGGAGTTAACTAGACCCAATTTTCCTTCTTAAAAGGATTAACTTGACAATATCCACATTTACTGGTTGTTTATCAAACAATACACACCCAACTTTCATTGGTCAGATGAATATGAAATGCATCATGAAAATATTCAACTGACATATAAATGACACACATCAAAAGGATTATGATATTGTGTTTGTATTTTTAGGTAATTCATTTTTTTTCTTTTGAGTTGTAACTAAAAGGAATGTTTGCATAGTATCTTTGGCATAAATATTTTAACAGTCATGTAGCTTTATAAAATCATCACTCAGCTGGGCCAAGTTAATGAATTAAACTGAGCTTTCTCCAATGAAATGGAAGGTTTTAGCAGTAATTGGAGGGATTGAATAGCAACCAGGTCATTGTGTTGATTCAGAATGCAAATCTAGCTTTTTTTGACTGTCTGAAGCAAATATTTTAATCACAAACAATAGATTGATCCTCAAATGACAAAGTACAAAGCTGTGCTGTCCCACCAAATAGACACTGGTCTTGTGAAGCTACCAAACACTTGATATTTGTCTAGTCTAAATTGACACATGCTGTAAGGGTAAAATATACACCAGCTTTCAAAGACTCAGTATGGAAAAAAGAATGCAAAATAATGTATGAATATTTCTATATTGATTACATGTTGAAATGATAATTGTTTGGATATGTCAGATTAAATAAAATCTATCATTACAACTAATTTCACCTATTTCTGTTTATTTTTTAATGTAGCTACCAAAAAATTAAAATTGTATATGTGCCTCACATCTGTGGCTCTCTATATTTCTATTGGACAGGCTGGTCTAGAGCAAATGAAGAAGTGACCGTCTGCCGAAGCAAGACATAGCAACTAAAGGAGAAGTCATCTCTCCCTCTAATTAGCTTTGTAATAGCGACAAATTCAATGTCAGACATTTAAAGAGACAAGCCTATTATCTTCACTCGAGCAAAGCTCCCACTGTGGTTAGTAAGAGTTCTGCCTGAGTGAAACAAATGAGATTAGCCTGCAATGTTTACTTCTCACTAAAACATTTTCTCTTTTCTGAAACTTTTGTAGTGTGCCATTGGTTATCAGGTTGTAGAAGTACAGAATAGAGAAAGGATGAAAGAACAATAAAGGAACAATTTGAAAGTGTTGTTTTGAAACATGTAACTAGGGCTGTCAGCTGCTGGTTCTTTCCATTTTGTACATTTACATTTCCTGACTGTAGTTTAAGAACATTTCACTGTGTGTTACTATCAATCATCCTTAACCAGAAGTGCGCTGTACATTAGTAACAGTTAATTGGCATATTTAAAGTAAATAGCTGCTTAGTTTTGTTGTGAAGTTTTTGCATACAAATCTATAACACCACATGCTTTCACATGCTTTATGTTTCAATAACAAATATCCCTGTCTGCAACACTGTCACCTCTGACAGTAGCTCAATAGAGATGCAATTGCATCGAAATACCCAGCACACTAGACTGCAGCCCAAATGGCTTGCAATGTATGAGCAAGCACTTTTTGCCCACCAAGTGATGCCATACATAGGGAAGAACACAGAGACATACAAAGGAGAGTAGCATTTTAGAAAGATGGTCAGAAAAGAAGAAAAAATGAAATTATAACTTTGCCTGCACATTTTTGTATGTGTTAATGGGCTAAAAGAGGCGAAATATTATTTAGCAGGCACTGTCTTGGCCTCTGTCATTTGCCCAATGTCAGGTTCACATATAGCAAGCAACATGCTTCCCAAAGTTCAATGGGAAATATCATTCTACATCCACTGCCTGCAGAGTTCAATAGTAAACGGAATAGTGCCTCTTCTTTGGGTAGCACAGTGGGAATGGGGTTAAGTATCTGATAACAGACGAAAAAATGACAAGAATTTTTTCCATCTGTGATACCAATATATCTAAGCTACATGCCTTAAAAACAAACAACCCACATTACATTGTGAGTGAACTCCAGTGTCTTTCCCAGCCTTGGAGAGAAGAATCCTTACCTGAATCCCTACATTTCCTTTGCTACCTACAACAGGAAGACAGAAGAGATGAGCTGGTAAAAGGAAGGCTCAGCGAAAAAGATAGAGTCAGAAAAGCCAGAGGAAACCCAAACTAGTTTGGTCTCATAGGCTACAGAAGGAAAGAAACTCAAGGACAGGTAGTCAACAGTATTAAGTCTTAGAATGAGGCCAAGGAAGATAGGCGTTTTGAGTGTGCATATGTGTGTGAATGTGCATGTTTTGTGACTTATATGAAGTGCTATCAATTCTTCTAGCCATAACTCTGAAACAGAATTTCTATAGAAACTACAATACAAAATGGTCCATATCGACCATTATCACAGTCCATAAAAATCCAATAAACTCACAAAAAGTTTGAAATAGAATTAGCAGTAGCACTAACAGTGTAATTAGAAATCATAGTGATATTGTTAACACTAAAAACATTATTTCAACTCTATAAAGAAGACAAAAAAATAAGATTTTATGGAAATGACCTGAAGAATTAACCATTACTCATTTCTAATGTTATTATTTCTACAAGAAAATTCAAATCTGAATACCAAAAAAAAAAAAATGTTTTACTTAGAATTACATTTAGAAACATCATTGATAGGGAGGTGTTTGCTCCTTTTCTTATGGGCTCAACCCAGCTATGGCAATTTTCAGTGCTTGGAATATAACATGACTGAGAAGGGTGGGAATGGTCTGGGAACGTGTCTTTCATACACTCCCATGTATTGCATCTATTTCATAAGGAAAAAAGAAGAAAAGTTGCAAATAGTGTTATCTCAAACTTCAGAAAATTTGGAGAGAGGAACTTCTTTTTTCAGTAAAACTATCAGGAAGAATGTCCCATCTGTTCTAAATTTCTGTTATCAAACTCTTCAGTTGAGGTCCATGGTCTTTCACAGCTCACTGTGAATTTCTAAATAGATGTTTTTTCATCACTAAACTCAACACTAAAAAGACAGACTTCCTAGTGTTTTCCAGGCCCTCTTTCCAATGAAGTTTCCCTCCTATTCTTGCCATTCAGCCTACCCAATCCCGGGCTAGGCCTTATTCCTTCTTTCCAAGATGTAGTCTTTCTTTCCACAACTACCTTTAAAGCTCCTGAGTCATGGTTAATGCACAATTTGATGATTGGTATAACCTCCTTTTTGTGAGTGGATCCATTGTCTCTATTTCAGACCATCTTATATAAGATGATGAAACTGTGAACTCTAAAGCAGTGCTTCTTAAACATAATCCGTGTTAAGAAGCCCTCCCCTTGCTATTCCATCAAGGACTGATACTTTTGTAAACTAAAATAAAATGAACTACTAGAACTGCTATCTCATTCCTGGATGTCGTGGCAATGTCAAATTGCTATACAAATTTCTAAATGCTTACCCTCAGTTTCTGTTTCGTCTTGTCATAAACCATTAACAGCTTACATATCAGCACTGGTCTGCAGACCAATCTCTGAGTAGCACCTATGACTACCTCCTATCTAGTCACAGTTATTTTCTAGGCTCTCCATTCACATCATTCACATTATTACAGTCCAAGCACCAATAGTAAACATAAAATCAAAATTTCTGTTCAGATAGGTTGGATCTAGAAAAGACCTGAAAAGGTCTTTTCTCCCCATGAAATATCCTCTGAACACAAAGCACTTCAGAATCCTGTAGGTCTAAAATTGTCAAAGTTTCTTATGGACAAAAAAGAACCCATAAGTTGACTAAAGCATAGAGGGTAGGAGAATATGAAAATGTGGTCAATGAACTCTTTTAGAGAAGCATAGAAATGACACAAAAATCACACCCAAGTATATTAAAGAAAATGTTAATAATGTTCTGCTAGTTCCAAGTTCTTGTCACTAAGATGGCCAAATTCAGTACTTAAAGGCAATATAGGCAAAAAACTAATTAAGTAAAAAGTGTCTTCTGTGTACCGTTCCTTTATAGCTAGTAATTTTTTAAAAATCCATCTAACTGTTGAGTCTGAGTTATAAAGGCAAAATACCCAGATGAATTCCTGAAATTTCAACCATTTTGACTGATGTTAAAATGTCACAGAGATCCAGAGAAACTTCTCATTGAGATACTCACCATAAACAAGTGTACTTCAGTTTACCATTTGCTCTATGGACTAAAATGCAGAGATAGCACTGCCCTCACTCCTAGGCTCAACGAGTGGTAAAAATCCTGTTCGTTCTGGGTTCCCATTGCTTGAGCCAGATTACTTTTCATACTGCTTCTTCATATACTTTGCAACATGATCACATTGCATTTTTCTTCAAAACTCTGGCAGATTGTTTGGGCTAGAGATAGATAGAGACAAGAGGCACCATCTGCTGTAAGATCTTTATTCCTTGTTAGCACTACTGGAGCTCTGGTATTTTACATGGTTAAGGCAGAAGCAAAGATTTTTTTAAATGAATAGATTGAGAAGACGTAAGATGGTCAAAAGGCCCTTGGCACTGTCTGATCACATCACTGGTTTCATTTGTGCAGGTTTCTTTCTTTCTTTGTAAGTTCGGACAACCAGTGGCATATGGTTTCATGATTCGCAAAGATGGTCCTTGACTATAGATTTGATGATCTCAACATAACTTCCAGGCTTGCCAGAGCTACATTGCAGCAGAGAGAGCAAATAGCTCATGATATTTCTCCTCTGAGTCAGCTCCAGAATCTCAGGTTTAAATTTGACCTGGGATTGAAAGAAAAGGAGTCATGTCCTCCCCAGCCAATATCCATGTATTTCCTTTTTCAGAGGGAGTATTTATATCCACATAATTAACACAAGGTCTCAGGGATCAAAGGCTTAAATAATGCCCAGTTTAATTCTATCGACTCATACTGAATATGTGCTTTTTCTCTTTTCTGTAACTTTCTATTCTTTGGAAGTCCAGGGCTTCATGAAATTTAGCTATTCTAAAAATTTGGTGATTGTTTAATAGCAAATGTTTTCACCTTTCACACACAGTTAAGTGTTTTCTGATGGAATCAGTTATGAGTTGGGAGCCAAGGGATTTGTCTGATGATGCTAAGAAGATAACTCCCAGCTACCATGTGTAAATAAGTGAAAAAAAATGAACTGCTTTGAAACCAAACTAGAAAACCAAAAGATGAGATGAGTCAAGTTCATCTTGACTGCAGTACACTTGAAGGATGCCCTCACCTATTGGCCCTTAGATTTCAGAAGGCTACTTGGAATTACTACTGTTGGACTATGTTGCTAGAAAATTGAAGTGTCTTTACAATGGTCATATTAATGCCATCTTAATCTCTGTGAACTAATCTGCCCTTACCCTATACACTTTCTCCTCTCTCCCCTTGGCTATTTCCCTTGACTCTTTCATTAACCTTAAGGTAAACACTCACTTCTCCCTTACACTTCCTCCATATACTTTATTACCTCAGGGTTTACCTTGTTACACAGTTTGCAGGGTCCCTTTTTCTATTGAGTCCCTTGACCATTTATCCCTATCACCCACACTCTCTCATTGAAAGTCTCCACAGGGAATGGAGCAGATATCAGTGGGAAATGTCTTCTAATATAAAAGGAAAAGAGGAAATAACAGAACATGCCTAAGCTAAATAGGGTGCTTAGTTAAAGAAAGTGGATATCAATATGACAGCAGATGGTGTATATAAACTCAGTATTAATACGGTCAGCCCAACCTGTTGCATTTGCCACATGGATGTGAATGTAAACAATCCATACAATTCCAAAGTATAACAAGCTTTGCAGGTGGTTACTCACTGATGCTCGTTGGCCAAAAGCTGTTCCACAATTGATTATTTTGATGTTTGGCAAAGTGGCAGAGGACCTTACAAAGTTTAAGTCATTCTTCTTAAAACTAATGATTTGCAAGGAGTTTTAATTTCATATTAACAGTAAGCAAGCAATTTCCTTTAAATTCAAAGGAGGGATATCTGTGCACTTCCCAAATGAGTCAGATTCAATTTTGAAATGGGATTCTGCTTCTTCTTGAAACACGTTCCCCAAAATAAACAGTGAATATACATCAGTCAGTCTTGATAAAGTAGGAGAAAGCAATCTCCTGGTGGTAGTTCATTTCTTCTCTACTCTGTGCATTGGAGGTGAAACGGAAGATAGAGTCCAGGGAGTGACCAACCTCAATGTGCTCTGAATTGTAATAATTCCAAAACCCTGCCTGGTGGGGATAAATCTGAAGCCAGTGACAAATCTAAGATCCAAGTTGCTATCAATTACCTCAGAACCTCCAGTGGTTCCCCGCTGAATTGAAAACAATAACCACACTTAGCAACTTGACATTCAAAGCTTTCCACAGTCTTATTGCAACCTATTTTTCCAACTTTCCAATTTCTGTATTCATTTACTCACCCTCATTTCCCTGTAGAAAAATCTATTCACTGTTACTTCAGACAACACATGGACTCTAGCTTCTAAACCCCCATTCACAGATACTCCCATTTGTGTCTGTTTGGAGGATGCCCACCTCCTTGCCTCTCAATTTTTCTAAATATCATCCTCCTTCTAGATCTATCCTGAAGACTCATGCCATCTATAATTCCTTTTCAGCTACTCCAGACCATGTTGCTCCCTCCCACCTCTGATCACCTAAAGAACTGATCTCCCATACTACCCATGGGCTATCTTTGGATTCTGGTTAATATTTTTTATACATGTCCTATCTTCTTGTCCAAATTCAAGTCAGTTCAGCCCTTAGTTGTTCCAGGTGTTGTGGTTAAGGACCAGAGTGTAAGTGCCTTGGAGGCAGTCCCTCATCTCTATGTACAAACTTTACAGAACTTAGAGAAGGCAATCATTATATTTGTCAATGGATCATTTTATAGATTCCCTGTATTTTAAATACAAATAAGGATATAATCAATATTAAATGTTTGTTCCAGTTTGCTAATGCTGCTGTTATGCAAAACACCAGAAATGTATAGGCTTTTATAAAGGGGGTTTATTTGGTTACAAATTTATAGTCTGAAGGCCATGAAAAAGTCCAATGTAAGGCAGCAACACTGTTATACCTTTGCTGGAGGAAGGCCAGTGGCATCCAGAAAAACTCTGTTAGCTAGGCAAGCACATGACTGGCATCTGCTGAACCCGGGTTGTGTTCCAGCCTCTCTCAGCTCCTGTGCATTCTTCAAAATGTTGCTCTTGGGGTGTTTGTCCTCTCTTAGCTTCTCCAGAGCAAAGTGTTGGCAAAAGTCTGCTTTCAACAGCTGTCTTCAAAATCTCTCTCTTGGCTACAGCTGCAAGCTTCTTCTGTCTCAGCTCTTATAGGCCTCCAGTGATTTAATTAAGATCCAGGTTGAATGGGCGGGGCCACCTCCAGGAAATAATTGAATCAAAGTTGTTACCCACAGTTGGGTGAGTCACATCTCCACGGAAACAACCTAATCAAAATATTCCAACCTAACCAACACTAATACATCTGCCCCTCCCCATGATTGCATTAAAGAACATGGCATTTTGGAGGACATAATACATCCAAACCAGCACAATGTTCAACTCCAAATTTCTCTAACCATAGAGACTTTTGCCAAGTGGAGGCTAGCTTTATAAAAGCATATTACTAGAGCATTCACACAAGCCTGAGATAACACTGTAAAAGCTAAGTCAGAAAGATATAAACGTAGAGCCTAAGAAATAAATTAGAGGTGAAATTAAAATTTCCTTTCAAAATTGGCAGTAATATACTCTGGTTTTTAGACATTTTTCCAATATAGCTAATATTTTGACCATCAACCCAGTGTCATGAGATTTTTTTTTAACAAGAGATCTAGATATCGATCTGTAGGATTGATCCCATCAAGTATTGATAGCAAAAATAAAACACACAAACTGAGATGTGTTGAAAAGATGCTGAGACACTGTATACTTTCAGTTAAGCTCTGAAAGAAGTATTTTTTCTGAGTGACCTAGGACAATGGAGCATTCTAAAAGGAATTTGGGAAAGTAAATTGGGGAAAGTGACAGGGTCTGGAAAAATAAATACAGTGGCAATGACAAATTTTATACTACCTGGAATGTGATTATATCTACATAGTGTTTCTACACAAACTTTTTATTCTGAGGTCACCATTCTATTCAGATAAACAATTGCCAATTCAGTCAAACAATCAGGTGGGCTGTCTCCTCCACTGAATTAATTGGCTGGTTGATTGAACTCCCTGAATGTTTAGGCATTAATACAATTTTGCTCATAATTTAAAGTGGCCTTAGAAGTCAAAGAGCCTGGCTGTAAAAAACGTAACCTACGTAAAGCTGTGCCATGGATCACCAGCTGTCCACAAGCTGTGTGCTCCCACCATCGTGTAGATTTGTTTCTGGAAAGTGGCTGCCTGGCCAGGGACCCCCACACCCCCTTCCATTCAGGTGAGGCCATCTGACTAGTTATAATCAAAGAAAAATGAGCCTCAGGGAGGTGGGTTATTTGAGGGGATGAGGGTGTGAAATGGTTAAAAAGCACTTGTAGATTCTCTATGATCCTTCTCCTTACATTCAAGCTCCTTCCCTCACATGTATTCATCATTGCTACCTTCTGGTCACTGCACTTGGAAGAGATTTTGTCTTAAGGTAAGATTTCTTTTCTTAGACCTGATAATTATTAATTTCTACTTGTCTATTTAAAAAAAAGTAAGGCTTAGAAAAGAGGTCAAATACCTGGTGAAAACTGGGACCCTTACCCATGGGTCATATAACATGTGATGAGGGATTTGCTTTGTTTGTTTTTAGAAGAGGGATGCTTTATAACAATTAATAGTAAGATAGATACCATGTTGTAAAGCCTTTTTTCCTTTTATTCTTTCAAAAAGGAAAAACAAATATTTCAGTTAAAACTGAGCTAAGCGAAGAGTTCCAGCAGTCTCTCTAAAACATCAGAAAGGCAGTGGTCCTACGAGCCTAGTGCAGTTTATTACCCCTAAAGCACTCATTGTTCAGGCCTCTGGGGCACTACTGTAGTTACTGATTTAAACGACTGTCCATCCAAGTAAGGCCCCTGCAGTGCCCTAACTATTACCCAGTGCAAAGATTTGCACTGTCTTCCTAAGCATCTAATTTAGAATGAACTTAAATGATCTCTTATCTGCACTGCATTCTCTTGGAGAGGGCGACATCACCCTGGAGCTGGAACAGGGAAAAGTACCGAGTCGGATACTCGGAAATGGAAAGACTGAGTCAAATCCCATGTGTCCAAATGATCTTGGAAATGAAACACAATTACCTAATTGTTCTACAATTTCTTTAACTTTTAGATAATATTAGCATTTAAAAGGAAAAATAGGAAGTAGCATAAGCTTAGCGTTCCACTGTTTTTTTTATTATTTTTAAAAATATATACAAGAACTACATTTCCTTGGTTTGAACTCATTTTTCCCTTCTCCCCAACTTGTGCTCTGTTATTTGGGGTTTCCAAATATAACAGTGTTTCTGACCACTCTTAATTGCACCTTAATGGGTGTTAAGCATAGGAGCATGTGCACACATATTCAAGTTTCCCAGCCTTTGACTGTTCCTTGCCTCTGGCCTCTGTCAGGGAGGCTTGCTAACTGCATCTCAGGGGAGCAATCACAAGGCTTGACTCAGCCCGTGGCTCTGACTATTGGGACTTCCCGAAGTCACAACCACTTTGGCGTCCAGAACTGGGAAAGAGCATGCCTGCCCTTCATAAAATCCAGAGATTGCAAGGGAAGTGTGAAACTTGAGAGTTGATTAGGGATGCACCTTAAATGGTATCAAGGGAGCCAGTTAGCAATGCAAAATATGAGATAATATAAACATAACATTCACTGCCAGTTGATCGCTTATGTGAGTGCCATGAAAAGCAAAATACAAACAGAAAAAAAAATTGGAGATCAGCAGCAAATACAAGATTTCCTCGAAGATAATCTTGCATAAAAGTTCAATTTCATTTAAAAAAATGTGCAATAAAATGGCATATCAGCAACAGTTCCTATGTCTATTTGTCTATCTGAAACTTGGATTTATAATTTCTAATGGGTATATTGGAGTTCTTTTATACATATATCATTCTTTCCTTGCATGTTCTTGATTAGAAGTTGAAGTTAGAAGATGCAATTAGTTTGACTGTATTTAACCTTTTTCTGTAACAATTCGAGTGTTTCCGTTTTCATTCTTAAGAAGCCAAAGTAATTTTAATTCAGGAATTTCTTTTTTAATCATTTGTATTAAAGCAACATAGTATTGTGTTTATCTGAGGGCCCCATTTTTCCTCAATATTCTGGTGCAGCTACTCTCCTGTCAGCCTAAGCTTTCTTAGAGAGGAGAAGAAAGTCTTTATAAAGCTTTTATAAAAGCTTTGGCCTAATTAACAATAATGAACTAGATTTTATGATGAACAATTTACAGGCTGATAATAGAGCTCATACACAGTAGCCAGGAGCTAGATAATTTATCATAAAAGGAATCTCTGTTATACTCCTGATCCTCACTCTCTTGCTACTGCAACCAATTGCATTCATGATTGCCATTTTTATAAGTTTTGATTTACTGACAAATGTTGCTGCATTTTATAGAGTCACAAAGAAACATAAATGCAGTAAATACTTGTTTCTCTGCCCACATGATTTAAATTCTTTGCCAAACAATTTACTCTTCTATAATGTTATCTCTAGATAAAAATGATTTTTCAAAGGATTCTTCATTCTAGCACAAATAATAAAAACAATAGTGCATTGTTTATTAATCACCCTGTGTTTGTTGAAAAGAAAACTGATTTATCCCTAAAAGGACAATGCAATGGATGTAATGAGTTGCGAATAAGGATAGTTTTCATATTTATGAGGAAGACAAAATAGCAAATATCCAAAAGTAACTCTACACAGAGCAGAATTTAAGGTAAATGAGGCCTAGGTGAATCACCAACATCATCTCTTACTGTGTGGTGCCTTACTGCTGTTCCTGTTTTAAAGTTATAACAAAATACAGCACACAGTGTTTGGATGGAATTGGTTGACCATTGATGCACTGCCACCCTAACAAGCTACATCTGGTTTATCTATCACTCCTTACAGAGAGTTCGTGAAGTCCTCAAATTAGATACTTCCTCCAGGAAGGCTCACCTGACCAATGTTATTTCCTATATGCTTGCTTACCACCCTACTCTTCCTCCTGCCATGAAAAACGTATGCCTGGTTTTACTTGCCTGATAACCATAAATGCCCCCCATGAGCTCCCTGACAGCAAAGACCCCCGTTGTTCAGTCTTGAGCCTAGCCCAGTGCCTGGGACGTGACATATTTGTGAGTGATAGATATTCTGTTTTCCAAAAGCCATTAGTGTAAGTGAGAATAAATTCATCCTTGTTGTTAGTGTGATCCCACAATAAATGTTACTACTAAAATTGACAGTGAGTTACTCTCTATTTAAAAAATAAGAACATTCAAAAGCCATGATGTATTCTACTCCTTTCTCATGACCAGCATTACAGAGACTTTAAAACATTCTGTTCTATTTGGATCTTCCACATTTTAAAAGGGACACAATGCAATAAAAAGGGTAATAGAGAAGCCAATAAAAAAAAAAAGAAATGAGTAGAACAGAAATCCAGAGGAGAAGTTCAGAGAAATATAATTGTTTAACCTGTAACAGATGTGTGCTAAATATTCCATTAATTGTGATGTCTGGGGACACGAGGAAAGTGCTTTCCACTTCTTGAAGGGACAGAGTTATGGGCCGTTGTAAAGTTGTCCAGGCCCAGTAAGTAACAGATTCCCAACCTAACAGACTGAGATATGAGAATATGTGTCTATGGGAGCACTCAACAGACCATTTTTCAAGTGATTATGAGATTTAGTTTTGCCTAACATACAGTTTTTGGATAGCTGGTCAAATTACAGGCATGTTGTCATCAAGTATTGCCAAATATCAAACATACTTCTCTTCAATCCTGAGTTTCTTGTCTATCTAAAGGGTATGAATATAGACTCTATTATTTCTTTTATAGCAAGATTATTTTTCTAAGTAAAGAGGGAAAAGATCCCACCCCTCCTAGATTGACCCAGTTACCACAGAGAAGCTGAGGCTCTAACAGCTGTTCCAGAAGGCAGACCCATGGCCTCTGACTCTCCCCAAGACGGCAAACAGGAGAACACAGCTGAAAAGCTGGGACTAGTTCCCTGATACCTTATCCAATTTATTCCCCTCACGGAGATACAGAAACCCAATGCAGAACATGACCCAAGCAATATCTGCTGAGAATGCCAGCCCAGCAGCGCCGTGCTAGCCCCTGACACCTAGGGGCAGATGGACCCAATAATTCTTTTGCCTGCAATCAAAATAAAGCATAAAATGCTATGTTTTATGATTCCTAATGTCACCCAAAAATAACAGTGGTTAGTTCAGACCTAAATTCACCTTGGAGATTTTTCCTAATTGGACATATCTCAGAAAGTGTCTTTTCTCCAAATGAAATTGGTCACTGACATGTGCATATGCTCCTAATAGCAAAATAAAAATACTCCCTGCCTGGAGCATTATAATAAAGTTGTCTTTTTCCATTTCATTGTCCAAGAACATTTAATCAATTGACTGTGGGGCAGGTCAAAAGGAACCGCTTCTATTAATTTATAATTTCAATAGTCATTAGCTTTATTGATGGCATACTCATTACTTTATTTTTAACAGAGTTTTAGTTTTGGCATTTTCTTTTAATGCTTTTAAACTGTAAACTCTCTTGGGAGTCAAGGATAGGAGCCTAGACACTTTGTAATGCTGTGTTCTCATTTTGAAAAAAATCCAGCCCCAAGGAAAATTCTCAAGTGGACACAGTTTGTCTACAAAAACCTGGCCTCCCATTTAGAAGTGTTTTCTACTTCCCACCTAATTTCAAGTGCCTAAGATTTCCCTCCTATCAAACTCTCATCCAAGTTTTCTATTAATTGAAATTATTAAAATGTATTTAATTCTTCTAAGGCAGAACTGGACACATAATAGAAGCCCAAAATTTATTAGCTCCTATCCTTTTCCAGCTCAGGAAAGGATCTGTTATCAGTTAATTCCAAATCCATGAAAATATCAATAAATAATTTTCATCTACCTGGAGTATATAAAAGCCTTATCCCCCTATTAAAGCTGAGAGTGTGTGTGCAGCTGTGTGTGTGTATTTGAATGGGAGATGGGAAAGAGGTAAATGAAATGAAAGAACTACAGATACTTCCTAGAATACTGAAAGAGCACTGAATGAAGTAAGCAGTTACTTAGCTCCACCTACATACAAAACCAACCTTGTGCCCTTCTCCCCCCATTATGACTCCTGAGCAGGAGCCAGTTTCTCTGAGTTTATTATCTTCCTGAGTTTACAACAGGATTCTGACGACCCTATCTCAATTCTGGCAGCAGCGAGCTAAGTACTTACTGACCAGACAAGGCTTATCCCAGGCAGACAATGAGGAGTAGATAACTGTTAAAAACGCTTAATTCCAAACATGGGAATGAATTAGCTAACCTTCTTTGGCAATGATTTCCCCTAGTAATGAATACCATGAGGTAAGGCATTCCTTAACACAATGGTGTGTACATGACAAGTGATTGGGTTCATTTACTTAACATGCTTTGCATAAATTGTGATTGTCTACTTTTTTTCTGATACCGTCTCCATCGAATTGTGCATTCTAGGTCTTAAACAATGGTTGTGTTTCAAATATTTGAGAACCAGACAGGCATCCCCCACCCAATTAACAAAACGCTATAAAAACTAGCTAACTTGGGAAATCTGTATCCCATATTCCTTCCCCACCAAAGCTTACAAAATGTCTGTGCATATGTGTATTCACATGCAAATTTTCTTGCTGAACATAAGTATGCTCACAAAGCCATAGTCACGTTCTTATTTGTGCAGGCAGAAAGTCTGTTAGAACGAGGACTAAATTGCGTGTGCAGTTCAGGGCATCTTTGAACAGCATACCCTCTCTACAGAAAGTGGGCCACTCATCTAGACATCCTAGTATTTTGACATAAGCCCTGTCAGATAGAAGATTCCATGCTACCAGATACACTTCTTTTGAAAATGTCATCCAGGGTGGAAATTGATTTTCTGCCTAAAAGCCGCCGCTGCTCTGGGAAACCTCCTATCCTATTAAAAGTGTCCCTGTTCCACCTCTGTCTAGATGTAGACTGTATGATGGATTTGACATATTTACAGGAATGCAAAATTCCCACTGATTCATTCATTCATTCATTCAATGACTATATACAGATCACTGTTCAAGATGCTGGGGATACTGGGAATATAGCAGCAAACAAGATAGCAAAGGTCCCTGCTCCCACAACTACCTTCCAGTGTAAGGAAGCAGATTATAAATAATAAACAAGAAGACTTTAGATAATGTGTTATTATGAAAAATAAAATAAAATGGATAATGTGATAGAGAATAAGTCTTTTGGAGTGGAGAGCCAAAGGCTGTGATACGTGAGCAAATCAAACAGAATTAAGATATTTGAAAGCCAGGTAGAAAGGACACAGGATTTGGAGACAGGACACCAGATCCTAATTTCTTTAGGCAAGTTCCTGAATATTTTCTACTTTTTGGCATAGAATTGGTAGCCCAGTGGGGACATTTCTCATTCTCCCTAAAAAGGTTCATACTGGTTTAACTTGATCAGCTTTTCCAATGTGATGTTTATATAATTAAAAACCCCCACTATACCCAACTGTTTATATAAGATGACCCTAAATCAATAGTTCTCAACCCTGGACACACATTAGAATGACCTGAAGAACCTTAAAAAAATACCCATGGCCGGGTCCCCCCCCATACCAATTAAATGAGACCCCAGGGATAGAGCCTGGACATTGGCATTTCTAACAGCTCCCCAAGTTATTTTAATTCTACTCCTGCTGTCATTGTGCTAAATTCTGAAGTAAATAAGGTGAGGGGAATTAGCAAAGAAGAATTTATAGGTGCAATCCAAGGCAGCTGCAAAAAGTGACTGGCTGGGTTGGCAGGGGTTGTAGGGGAGGGTGGTACCTTTAAGAGTAGTGAATCCATTCTCTCTGGATGCTCCACAGCCTTATAACTACCTGATGTAAGTGAGAAAATCTGAAACAATTCAACATTTTAATAGCAGATTTACCCTAGGTGATTTAGCACAAGGTATCTGGGGGATCGGGGGGTGCCGGAGATCGTAATAGCATCAGATTGAGGTTGATGTATATGTTTGTGGTGTTACCACATTTTTTTTAAGTTATGCAACAGAAATCACACTCTTTTGAGGTTAAGTACTGCCCTACTCTCTTCAAAAGATTTAAAATCTAACACCTCCACCCACATGTTAAATTAGTAGTCCAAACCAGATAGAGGTTAATGTTTTATGGTTAGAATAACTGTCTTGCTCAAGTCTTTCCTTGCATTGCCCATAACTACTACTTGTACCTTTTAGCCTAGTAGTGCTTTGATTTGTTTCTAACAGTAAGGTACATTTAAGTTGTTCTAAAGTTTGCCCTGAGCTATACAATCTTCCATTTTGTGGCTACATAGAATGGCTTTAAAACAATATATTTGATCTTTCATTAGGAAGAACTGAGAGTGATTTCAAAGATGAGTCAGAAGCATTTTAATAAACAAGTATATTCACCTGCAAGCACCTTTGCTCGCGTTATTGTCTATCTCAGAAGGAAGCAATAGAACAGGCACAGTAAGTATGTTCCTGGCTAGAAACCAGTAGTTCAGAGACAAAGGGAAAGATCTCAGAATCTGAAAGCGGAACAATAGATTTGAAAGTTAGTTCAGTCTCTGCTCCTCTGTAAAACGAGCTTGCAGAATTGCAGTACGAATAGACATAATGTATGTAAAACACCACGTAGTGACTGGCATACAGTAGATGCTTAGTAAACAATAGCTATTATTACGACACTCCAGTATTGTTTTAAAAGGGACTTGTCATATATCTTTGTCCTGAAATCCAGTGTGAGATGAGATATAAATAATTACAGATGCAAGAAAAACCTATGAGAAAGATTCACTGGGTCACATTGAGCACTTGGATTCACGTGACATTTGAATTTGTGTAGGAAGAGAGCTTCTCTTTGACTTTTCTCTCATTATCTCAGAAATGCATGTTTTGGCCTTCCTTCTGGTGGATCATACAAAGGATTAATAAAGCCTCCATGTTCTAGAAACCACAACAGTGTGGTACCAAGGAAAGATCCAATGTTTGAAATCAAAATACGTGGGTTCTGGTCTCATTGGAAAACTTCAAGCACAAATCTTAATCTCTCCAACCCTCATTTTGATCAGTTGGCACACTTACTCTGTGATGGTCTTGAGAAAATTAAATAAGATGGTAAATAAAACTTACTGATGCCTTGGAGTTGAGACCAGCCAAACAATTCAGCAATCAAACAACAACAACAAAATCAATTGTTACTAAGTTGGTACTTATTATTTTCTAGAAGCAAAGAACCTATGAAAGATACAAAAGAAATCAGAGCCAGAGAACCCAAACTAAAAGAGCTCATTGCCAACAGGACTGCAATATACTTTAAAAGGGCACAAAACTAAATTAACGTTGCACCAACTGTGAAAACACATTCTGTGTGGTGCGAGCACACACAGAGCTTGAGCATTAACCTCCCAGGCCTTATCATTGAAAGGCCACCTCAACAGAGCTCTAACCCACATCTCAAAGGCCTCATTTCCCAAGTCTTGCTTGGAAATTGTTTCAGCCAAGTGGGAGCACGTGCTATTCCCAAACATGTGCTGAACTCTCACTCTGTTTGCTCATAGTCTTTTCCACACCCTGCCCCCAACCACCCAGAGTCTTCCCAATTCTTAAAATCCCCCCATTCATTACTGCACATCTTAAATACCACATTTTCCATGAAACTTTTCCTAACTCTTCAAAGTAAGTGTTAATTTTCCCATTTTTGAACCCCCATGTCATTCCGTTAGTTTCCCTCTGTGGCAGTTTATATAGCCTGCTTACGTGCTATCTTTTCCCTCCCGGATTGTAAAATAGAAAAAGTACCTCATTCACCTCGTTATCGCCCCCAGCAACTTGTACAGAGTAGGTATTTTTAAAAACTGAATTCACTTATAGGACCTGATTGAGATGCTTATAAATCATGCAACCTTAATCTTGGTTTAGACAAAGCAAATCTCTTGCTGCATCATTCCTTAAATACTTATTGGTGCCTATGATGTGTCCTGCACTATGTAAGCCTATGGTATACATAAAGTTAAACAATTGATTGAAATGCCAGGTGATTTGATGAAAGAAGTTTAGGACCTATAGAGTGGAGGTAGAATAAATACCCAGTCCTTAACTTTCTCCAAAGGACTTTTAATTACTAAAAGAAAAAGAATTTTAAGTTAAGTGTCCATGAATTAGAAAGCTGGCATTAACAACAGATCTCTCTCTCCAAAGAGGACAGGAGCAGAATAATTCAAGCCCAGCCAGAGAAGAGATGTGGAACAAGGGTAGAGAAGCCCCTCTCCTCTCTGCAAATTGAACTTGTGTTCCTCTATCAGAGGAAAATATTGGGCAGGCTGATAACTATATTCATCTCCCTAGTAAAGACTTCATGATATGTACAAGCCATTATTATCACAAGTTTCCCTTTTTCCTCCTTATTTCTTACTGTTTCAAAACAACTGCATCTTAAAACTGGTAGTGTTAAATATGGCAAACATCTTACTTCCTGCAGCACTAAACTTAATGCTGGAACATAATGTTATTTGTATATTCCTTCTCTATTTCTCCTTTTGGATTATAGATTATGAAAGAGGGGCTTTATACAGCAGTTGGTGAAAAAATATATTTCTTATTAATATGTAATATTTGCTACATTAATAATTTTATGGCTTTAATTATTGATATGAACTTAATTGTGCCCCATGTCCCTTTTTCTTGCAGCTCAATAAAAACTATATATTTCTTTAATTAGGCTTCATTTGAAGACTGGAAGACAATGCGGGCGTGTTTCTTGCTAATTCACCTATCTACAGCCAGGAAAGAAATGGAATTAGTGTCTTGAATGTGGTTTAGTGAGAAAAAATATCTAACTGTTCTGAAAGTGTGACTTTCCTCTGCACAGTTAACCTCACCCCGAGGCTGGGGAAATACTGCCAACTGAAACTGAACACTGCTGCAGGGGATACTCTACCTGGCTCTGGGGAGAAATTTCATTGATTTCAGTAGGGATGGAAAGGGAAAATTGGGGTCACCTACATGGTTATCGTACTGTCTTCCCTCTTTATGTTCTCTGCTTAACTAGAAATGTAAGCTTATTCTTTTCTGCTTGATTTCAACATTTTGTGGTGGTGCTAACCTTACAGAAACTGGGAATGCTGTGACCACTTTATTCTGTGTCTGAAGTTTCAAAACAACTACAAGAAAGGAAAAATGGAAGGAAACTAACATTTACTAATCATCTGATCCAGATTACACGAGGTGCCTCCAACCCATTATTTCTCTAATCACTAGGGGTCACAATCACAAATGCTAACAAGATCATTAATGAAGAAAGCAGACTGGGCTCGAGAAACAAGGAGCCCTTTGAGTTCTATCTTTCATTTTCCACTATTGAAGGAGAAAGGAGTGCAGAAAAACATTCTTCCACTGTAAGAATAACAGCAAAGCAATTCCAGTGATGAATTTCACTTGATACTCAAGCTCACTGTCAGGCACACCATAGGGAGTGGTAGGACTGTGGCAAACTGGAAAGTGAACAACCCATCTAAAAAAGATTCTCAACTCCAGCCAATTGTTGCCATGTGAGAACACAGGCTTTATGTTGACAGATTTTTACAGTTTTAAGCAAAGCTGAAAAATCTGGTTTTTATGTGAAACTCCCCAGGTTTAAAATATTATCTCAGATTTTCTTAACACCATATGCAAAACATGTACGGAAATGAATATGGCCCTTGGGCCACTGTTTGATATCCCTACTCAGAGCTACTCAGCTCAGATGAAATGCATGACTCTACACCACCGAATGCCAACCATTCTACAATCTTTGTTAGGCTTATTACAATAATTATTATGGATTTACTTTAAAAGGCAAAAAGTCTTAAATGTGATTTCCTGGAAAACAGAAAATTCCTGGGCATGGTTCATATTTTTTTAATGATTAAAAGGAAGTCATATATACTCATTAAAGAAATTTGAAAACTACAAAGAAAAGAGAGAACAAAGTATTAAAATATAAATATCAAAGTCCCATTATCTGAACACAATCACTAAAAGCAGTAGTATACTTTTCTACTCAGGATTCTGTATTATCCCTATCTTTGGGTAATTTTTAAATCGATGCAGTCATACAGTATTTACCATGCTGCATAATTCTTTTTCCCTTAACTTTTTTATACTAAGCATTATTTCATGTGATTTGTCTCATTTAACAACATTTTTAAGGGCTGCATAACATGTCATTGAGGGATTTTATACTAGTTTATTATTAAATCAATCCCATTGAAGTTTTCACTAGGAGTGAAATCTACATATTGCATAAAATACTGCAGAAAATACTTTCTTGCAGAAAATATTTTCATATCTTAAATGGTTTACTCAGTATCAATTCAAAAAAGTATAATGTTGGACAACAGGAACATTTCTAAGACTCCTGACTTAAAATGTCAAATCACTTTTTTCAAACAGGTGGTACCATTTATACCATGTCACTTCAGTTTATTAATGTCACCACATCCTTATCAGCCTATTTGTCTTAAAAATTAACTGAATTTTCATAATAAATTTCATCCATAGACATGAAGAGTTGAATTTCTTTTTTCCCATTGCCAGCCATAAACAATCAATGCCCACTCAATTGCTTCTTAACTTTAATAACTTTTACATGTGCTCACTAATTCAATAGAATGGAAGATGCATGTCACTTACACCCTTAATCTGTAGATACAGATATGGATAATACTGTGGATAAAGACAAAGAGTTACATATTCTTATCTATGAGATACACATAGACAAAGATATAATATATATGGAAGACAAACTATATTATTATATATGCATGTGAATTTGATATGAGTTTAAAAAAAACAAGGAGAAAGACATGAAAAGAAGATAAGAGATTGATTTGTGCTCTGATTACTACTGGCAGAAGCCTCTAGAGTCCAGAGTCATTAATAATCCTGCAACTGTACTGTCCACATAAAAGCTTCATTCCCATCTACACTCATTTTCTATTTCTATGTAAAAGATCACCACAAACAGTGGCTTAAAATAACTCAAATTTCTTATCACACAATTTTTCTTGCCGAGTAATCTGGACATAAGTTAGCAAAGTCCTCCGCTCAGGATCTCACCAGGCTGGAATCAGGGTGTTGGCATGGGCTACAGGGGTTGGCATGGTCTACAATCACATCTGAGCTCCAGGTCCTCTTTCAAGAACTAGATGTTGGTAGAATTAATTTCCTTGCAGTTGTATGACTGATAGCTCTGTTGGCTCATTAACTATCTATTGGAGTGCTCCCTGCTTCTAGAGCCTCCCCTCAACACTCCTTGTCATGTACTGTTTTGGTTTCCCAGGCTGCTGAAGGCAAATGCCATGAAATGAGTTGGCTTAATAATGGGAATTTATTAGCTTACAGTTTTTAGGCTGAGCAAATTGTCTGAATCAAGGTGACGCTTTCTTTCTGAAGACTGACTGCTGACAATCCTTGGCTCCTTTGCCACAGGGCAAGGCACATGGTGTCATCTGCTTGTCTCTCCCTTCTCTTCCAGGTTTTATTGCTTTCAGCTTCTTGTTTCCATGGCTTTCTCTTTCTGTTTCTGTACCCATTCTGTTTATAAAGGACTCCAATAAGAGCATTAATACCTATCTTGAATGAGGTGGGTCACACCTTAACCAAAGTAGCCTCATCAAAAGATCCTAACTACAATTGGTCCACGTCCACAGGAATGGATTAATTTTAAGTACATGCTTTTCTGGAGTACATATGGTTTCAAACACCACATGTCCTCTCTGACTACACAGAAGCTTATTTCTCTAAGAATGGTAGAAGATTCTCTTTAATGCTTCAAATCTGTCTGACCTCTTTTTAAAGATTCATCTGATTGCATCAGGTTCACCCAAGATAATCTTACTCTTCATTAACTCAAAGTCAACTGATTAGGGACCTTAATTACATCTGGAAAATCTCTTCTGTCATATAATATAACAGTTATAGAGTGATATCCCATTTTGTTCACAAGTCCTGCTTGTACACAAGGGAGGGGACCACACAGGGCTTGTATATAAAGAAGGATTCTTGGGGCCCATAGTGGAATTCTCTCTACCACAACACATTTACCCAGGCTCCCCAGAAAAACATTGCACTCTTTTAAAATGGGATCCTGCATAGCCATGAATACTTTTTTAACTTCCTCTCATTTTCCACAACTGCTTTGACTGCTTAACACTATTGCATTATCTGAGTGGTCTAATGCCATCTCCAAGCAGTGCCTGTCACTATTTTAAAAACTTCTGTGTTGGAGTCGTTTTCCTGCCATTTGATAAGTATAATAAATAGTTGTCACAAATGAAATTTGCACAAAATCTGACTGTGATGTCAATAACAGGTACAGTTTTTGTAAGTGTAATGTAGATTGATTCTTGAAATCCCAAATTTATCATTAGTACACTCTATTCAGAGGGACTGACTCTCTTGATATACATAGAAAATTCAAACCTCAATACGTCTTAGAAAATGACAGGCATCTGAAAGTCCCATTTTTATTCCAAAGAAAAAACCTTTTACCAAGAAGTTAAAATTTCTGACAAAAATGTAGAGATTTAAGAAAAGTAAGGGTAATATAAAGTGCTGTTATTCTCAGTAAGATAACTCTTAAGAATGTTGATTTAGGAAAATCTCCATGCATTTACTCAGGCAATTGGAAGGTAAACTCAGTTCTCAACGATGAAAGGAAAATGTTTTCAGTTTGCTGGGGATTCTTTTTGGCTTGTTTGTTTCTTTGCCTATAAAAAATGTTTATACCATTTTTAAGGTCAAACTATAAGAAATATTTATGTTTGTAGAAGAAATCTATCTACAGGAATTCAGATTTAATTTTTAAAACAGGTAAACAATCCTGTAAACAAAATCAGTGATTTCCCCAGGTCCTTTTTGAAAATAAATAGAAACAATTCTGCCCAGTTGTCTTGTTTGTTGTTTAAACACTGAAGAGCAATGCCCTGGGATTTTAAAGAGCAGTTGTATCATTTTCAATTTTACAAATCATAGTATAATAACTCATGGTTTAGGAAAGACCTGTGGAGCTCTCTAGCTATTCTCTTCAAGAGTAGCAGTTGAAACAATCAGATCACCTCATGCATGGAAGAGAATTTTCAGAACTATTATCCTTAAATCTTCGATCAGATTAATGACATTTGTTTAAAAGTGAAGTATTTTGTTCTTCCCAAATTTGTATTGATCAACCTCTCATTCACAATTTTAAAATGTATTGTGTCAGGGTCAAATAAATGGCTATAAATGGATTGACTCATATTTTTATAGTACATGGATTTATTGATCAGTTCAGGCAAAGAACAATATGTCACCCCATTTGATTTTCAACACAGTATATTGATAGAACAAGTACAAAAATGTTCTGTAGGTATTTTTTGCACCTTGGAGAGATTGATAGGGTTACCCAAATGGTATTCCTAACATGGAAGTTTAATGTGATAAGCAAATAATATCTGGACACTTTGTAACTGTGTCAAGGATGATTTAAAAAAATATATAAGTTTATTGTGGCCATTTGATAAAAATAATTTCAAAAGGTGTGAGAGAAGTTAGAATTAGTAATATAAGCTTATTTTTAAAAGTATTTTCTGGTTTTGTATTTTATTATGTTTAAAAATAAAAGCAAAGCTAACTTTACCTCCAGATCTACCGCCTCATTCCTGTTGGATGGATAGAGAAATTCCTAAATGGTGTAATTTAAGAAGCACTGAGATCCTTCCTCTGGCCTTGCCTTCAGTGCATTAGTTTAAAGGCATTGCCAACCACCATTTAAAGGCAGAAGTTATCTGGAAGAAGTAATGTATAAATTCATTATCACTAAAGATTAGTTCTGTAAGATAAATTGTGGCCTTTTAATGGGTCTCTAACAGAATAGGAGTCAGGGCAATTGAGATTTGAAGAGAGCAGAGCAAAAGCAAAGTTACCTGCTAAAACACCATAGTCCTAATAAGTACATAGTGACTATCAGTTGAGTTGAATCAACTTGAACTGAGAGTGCCGAATCTGACCTCTGGGACACTGTGCCAGTGCAATGCTTTGCAGGGAGGATGCTGGAGACTAAGGGAAAGTTTGAGGCCCAAGGGAAAAGATGATGAGCAGTTAGACAGCAGACACTGCAAAAAGGAATAAGAAGAGCATCCACAGCCATTGTGACTGTTTAAAATAAAATGGGGGTGAGGAAACAGGAGATGCTGTGTAAATACTACTCAGGAATATGCCTCTCTTCCCACAGTAGAAAATTTAATCTGTTCCTATTTAGCTTATAATTCATTTTAGAAACCCATAAAAGTTAAATAGACATCTGGAATTCAGACAAAAATTTACAGAAGTTTTTCATATATCTAGGTACCTTCTAAGTATAATTTTCATGTCATTTAAGTAAAACAGAATAATAAGATTTCCCCAGATTATATCTTGCATCCAGAGTATCGTTTAGCTGTGATGGAAAATAGAGCTACTGGTTGGCAACTTGAACAATCACCAAGTATAAGACTGAGCCAATTTTAGATTTTTCAGATTTACAATATCAACTCCAAAACTGGGCAGAGTTTGAATTCAAATCTATAATATGTTCCTCAGGGAAGAACAGATCTTTAATTTTGCTACCTAATCATTTTACCCAAGATGGTGTAGATTCCAAAGTTTCATTCGATACTTACATGCATTATCATTTAGTTTTCCCCAACAGTATAGCAATAAATTGGCAAAATCATGATTTTCTCAACTTATTTTCTGCCTCTCAATGATAATTTTTCAATGCAGGACTGTTTCTTAGAATATTCCCAGTCCATATTTCTTGTGGGAGAGAAGAAACAAAGCTTATTTGCACCTTGCAACAAAATCAGATTCATAACATGGGAAACTGAATAATTATTTCAATATGTCCACCACCAACTTTCTCAGAGTGGGATCATACAACTGTGTTTGATGAGAGGAACTTCCCAGAGAAGCACAGGTTGTGAATGTCAAGACGACACATGACCCAGCACTGCCTGTTGGTATACAAATGATCCCAGAATTCAAAGAGAAGATCCACTGCAAATAGCTTCCCAGCAAAGCCAGGGATTTCTGGATAACATATCAAATCTACCTAACCTCTCCACAAGTGACCATATTTCCTTGATTCAAGATGTCCATTTTGCACACTTTATGGTTTCCAAAATCAGGAAGCAACTTATAGTCAAGTTGTACTTTTAATGTGGTATTACTTTTTCTGCTTTGAAAACTTAATCAATGGTGAATCTTAAATAATTAGTGGTTCTTTAGAATGTAAAAAAAAAATAAGATATTCCAATAAATAAATGCAGTGTCAAACATAAGAAGATAAAGCCTTATGAGGGGATCAATATTTGCCTGATATTGTAAAACCCTAGCAAATAAGGAAAAATAGAAAAATTTAAATTCCATACTACAGTAGTGATCTTAGCTGTTAGACACTAAATCTATGTCTAAAAGGCTGTGGAATGCTTCACCAAACTATATTTAGTTTCCTCGTGGGAGAGAGAGTTTACTTGTTATTTATAAGAATACTGTGTGTGTGTTTGTGTGTGTGTGTGTGGTTTCCAAGTAATTCAAAGCACACTGGAGACCGTAAGACCATATGTACAGTATGACAATTATTGTTTTTATGGACAATAAATGATTATATGTGGTTAAGAGTGATGATAGTGGATGGATTTTTTTCATTGAAAAGTTGTAATTTGGTCTGTTTTGGTACATTAAGGGTAGGCTTCCAATCTAAACTTTTTTGCTAACACTTGAATCAGTCAAATGATTCTAAACTGGGGCTGAAATGGATCGTTTCAGCAATAGAAGGGGACTTAAAGATTTAATCTAGAACATCTGGCTCATTTTACAGATAAGAAAAATGAGGTCCAAAGAAGAGAGTCATTTGCTTTGCCCAAGGTTGCCTAGTTAATCAGTGACAGAACCATGGGTAAAACAAAGTACTTCTGTTTTCCAAGGTAATTGTCTTTGAATTTAGGGGAGAAGAGTCTACCCCACCCCCACCCCCTAACATGAATAGAACACTATGGTTCTGGGCAGCTTTACCAGTAACCTGAAAATTGAACCCAGGTCTTAAAGGAGTTTCAAGGAAGCAGAGCTCAATCCTACCACAGTATTTCAAGCTGTGCTCTGTGTTTTCCTGGCCATTGTGCACAGATATAACGTCTATGTGGTCTTTGTAGCAGGTCTGGGGAAACTTGCATTAAAAAGCAGTGTTAAAAGCTATCAAGGAAGTCTCTTAAAAGTTAGAATCATGTATCATTTCGAGAATTGGAAGAGACCTTTGCATTAATTTTTTTTAATTCTCTAAATTTATAGCAGAAGAAGTTAACATTTGGCAAAGTAAAACGACCTATCACATGCTAGGCAGCGCAGGGCAAAGACCAAAATACAAATGTTCCCTGTCCACTGCTTTTTCGCTACACTACAGCTTCATCATGAATTATGTCCAGGAAATGGAAAGATATAAAGGTCACACAACCTATGACAGCAGTCCTATGAAAGATTACTCAAGCAACATGGTATGATATCAGTGATGCTTATCCTCAAGGCTGTCTAATTCTCTGTTCTTGACCCTCTCAGTGGTCAGTGTCCACCCTTATGGACTCTCCCTGCCTCCCTACCAAAATAGGTTCTTAAGAATGCTTTCACAAGCTATCTTATGTATTCCTCACAGCAACCTATTGGTAGGCATTAGCGCTAATATCACCATTTCTAGAGATATAGAGTGAAAGATGCTTGAGAATTGAGATATTTCTCCATGGTTATACAATTAGTAAGTAGGAAACAAAGATTCATGGTCAAAATCGTCAGGATTCAAGCACCTTTCCTTAAACATTGCTAATTCAGCACTGTATCTAAAACACAGTATGTGCAGAAGAAATGTGGGCTGCATGAAAAGAAAGAAGAAAGTATAGGAGATCAGAAGGAAGGAAGGAAGGAAAGCAGGGAGGGAGGGAGGGAGAGAGGGGAATCCTATTAAGACTAAGGTGTGATGAAGAGCAGGTGAAATTATCACTTTTCCATTTGCATGCAAACAGGAAAAAAATCTTAAACTAAAGAAGTAGGGCAGAATTTCAAGCATCCTCCTACAGGATGTGAAATTTGGTAGGAAGAAAATAAGTGTCCTAAAATTTTACTTAGCCAATGTCTCTTTTTCAGAGCTTAATAGAAACAAACTCACAATAAAGCAGTTCTAGGATTATTTTAGGGAGGACGTTTCAAGGTGCAGCAAAATTATCAACCTTGCTGCTCCTCGTAGACATAGGAAGAACGTTCCATGCGTTTCAGGAGCAGTCTATTCCCTGGGTTTCTAGATGTTAGCACAGACAGCCTTAAATACCAGAGGTATTAGTGAGAAAAGTTGGTTCTGGACATCATGCTCCACGGTCACCAGTGGAGACCAGGGTCGGCAACCCAGGGTCAACATGCAGGTTTTGGAGAACTCATGCTAATTATCTTTAAGTGAATTCCCTAGATTTGGCTAAGGCTTAAAGATTCTGGGAAGTCTCAGGGAGGCCTAGCCATTGAATATAAGGTTGTATTCCTGGAGATTTCATCAAGTTCCTTTAGGGGTGATAGTGGGGAGGGAGTTCTACTAGAAAACAAAAGCAAACATGGAAAGGAAAAGGGGGAAGACTTGGGCATTCTTTTTAGTCAACTCACGTGAGCTGTTCAAGGATTCCATGACCTGAGGGGCCCTTAGATCATTCTATCAGATGTTTTGGATTTCTTATAGTCCCTCATCTAAGAACCAGATTCTAGGCTCAGCTTTAACTTACTGATCAAATGGTCTTGGGCAAACTACCATCTTTGTACCTCAGCTTCTCGTTTACATTGATGATAATATCTGTGTGGCCAACCTCAACCTCACTTGATGGATGTGAAAAAAAAAAAAAAACACCTTTTAAATTGTTTTATGCTGTAAAATATTCTGCATCCATTATTATTATTATTATTATTATTATTATTATTATTATTGCTTTATGAACAATAAGAATATTCTATTATGCTGCTTGGCCTTGAATTTTTTTTACCTTTTTATCCCTAAATTGTGATATGAAGAGGTCACACCTTGTGTGGGGAAAAACAGACATCAAGTAGCTAGAGGTGGTTGGAATGACTTACATATGATAATGTATCCTGAAGCCTTGTTATACTTAATGTTGACTGCAAAGCCTATTGATATAGAAAGAGGATCATAGGTGCTACCTAATTCAGGTAGATGCCATCAAACAAATGGTAACATTCGCCTGCACATGAATACATATTTTTTATAATACATTTTCTAGGAAAATATTTAAAATAGTCAAATACATAATGTTAGTGATTTCTACCTTTTATAAATACATGATACATAAGATAGAGGAAGGATTAAGCAAAGTAGGACATCTAGATAACAAATGAAAATGTTTCATATATGTGCATTTATACTTTATGTCACCAATATATTTATATATATTTAAAGATAAATGTTACATAGATTGCAAGGCACAAGCAATAGGTTCTTTTAATAATTGTTAACTATTGTCCAACATTTTAGAAAGTGGAATATTTGGCAAAAAGATAAAATTCCTTCAGTATTTCAGAAAGCACATCATTGCTGCCATGGGTAGATTAAGAAGCATATAGATAAAAGTTGAAAATCTCATTGTAAGCACTATTGTTTTAAGCTTTTTCTAAAAAAGTCAATTATTGCTTGCCAGTGAAGCTTAAAAAGAGAGAGAAGTTTAAGCATTTAAATGTTGTAAAAATTTAACTAAATATAACATATATGTACACATATAACTTGTAGCAAGTATACATCATTCTTCCCTGATAATCCCCCCATCCCCATCCCATGTCTTTGTGTCTTCTCCATCTCAACCCAATACAGCACAATATCTTCTACCGAAAAACAAATGATGCCACGTTCTTACTAGATCCCCCTCAGGAGATAAAACAAATGGACAAACTATGTGGGGTACCATGAGTGATAAATTATGCCTGGTTGTTAGTTAGCCTAGTAGCCACGCTAGTTAGCAGCTGCACTATTAGTAGCTTAAGACAGTGCAGCCAAAAGAAAAGGAGAAGAAAAGGTGAAGCAAGAGAAGCGGTTCTAAAAGGAAGATAGAAAGTTCATGCACGTCACAAAGAGGAAGATAAAAACAAAAGGTCAGAGGCCGGAAGGATGAGAATTGGAAGACCTGGTGAAAATCAGTCCAAAACTACAGAAGGGAGTCAGAGTCTTGCCTGTATACAGGTTCCGTTGTCGACTGCTGGATGACTTTAGGCAATAGGCGGTTACCCACATCGTATTTCTCATCTGATATTCTATGGAATCTTTGTTAGCACTCTCTACTGTGCAGCCAGGAAGACAACAGAGGATGGCATGACATCTCAGACATCTGTGGTGAATTTCCATTATTTCCCTGCTATTGTTAATTTGTTTCCAAACTCAATTCTTAGAAAATTTAGCCATTTATTGTTTCATGAAACAATGAAACACCTAAGATTCTAAAATCAAGATGCCTATTATCCTCATTTCAAGATAAAATTTTATCAGACATATGTCAGAGAAGGTCTTCCAAGGGTTATAATAAGTGTCCCACTGAAAAATCTCCAGTAACTAATTTTAACATGGCTTTTATACCTTCCTCAGTGGAGAATTTTGTTTAGCTCAAAAAGAAAATAAATGACTATACTATTTCCTTTCTGATCAAGTCAGGAAATCACTACTATTGCCCAAAATGAAAATAATTCACTATAGCCCAATTTTCCTCTCCACTATACAGGATAAAAAACAAGAACCACAAAAAATAAAATTATTATTTTCCTGATGATTTTGATCCTTTTATTTCATAAAGGAAAGGAAAAGAAGGAATGGAATTACTTCTCAACACTCCTGAACTAGTTTGCTTTTGGCTTTTGCATATTCAAGCAGCTAACACTTGGATGTTTTACTGGTTGGAAAAACCCAGCCAAGGTACAAGAAAATCTAACTTCTACATTACAATTCACATCTGCTTATGCTAGAATGAAAACCCATCTGAGAATCAATGAAGCACATGGAGAGGGTCTAATTAAATCCCTATGCCATTTCCTTTAAAACTGTCAAATTGAAATTGTAATCGTGTATTCATTCACCCCCAGTGGTGTAGTGGTAATTTTAGAAGTGGGAATATTTAAGCAATAAGACCCAACAGGGTGTGTTTTGCTAGGATATCAACAAGACTGGATAGTTCTTAGGTACGCTGTCAATAGCCTGAAAACAAAACCTTTCCTAAGTGATGGGTGACTCAGAAGACCCTTCTACAAGTGTATACCTCACTAATGACAAAGTCTGAATTCTGTATTAAAATGAGAACATGCAATAGGTATAAGTATTATGTTATACCACAAAATCATCCTAAACTACTTAATGAAAATAATACAAAGCATTGGCACAGTAAATCAAAGTGACATGTTCAGCAAATTAAAAATCAAACTTTCAAAATTTCTGACATTTAAAGTCACCATAAAAATCCAAATACTTGTATTGTCTGCAATCCTCTGTCATCCTCTGCTTAATTTGGCTATTGCCTTGAATACTTAGCAACTAAAATCTAATTGAATAAGTGTGAGAATATATGCTTTGCAACTCGATACTGTGGCAACCTTTCTCCTCATTTTAGAGGACAGCAATACATTAAGGATGAGTTTGTTTGGGACATGAATTGAAATATCCATATGCTTATAACATATACTGAAAAGATATATACTTATGTCCCACAATGACCTAGGATGCTTTTTGTGCTAAGCTTAGATGACAAATAGTGAAGAGATGATACCAAATAATGTAGTTGATTAACTAGTTTCATATAGACACATCCTGAGTGTATTTACAGACTTCAATAAAAGAATATTCAGGTTCTGCCTTCTGAGCTATAGTGTAACTTAATCTATAAAGAGGCAATAACAAAACAATTCTTCTGCAGAATAAATTATTGAACTATTTCCCTTGATATGCTTGCTAACTGGAAGATTCAGTAAGCCCAAGTAAAGAAGGCTAGTATGATAGCATTCTAACAATCTACATGTACAAGATTCTCCTTTTCACTCAACTTCTCTCATTTTATACCCTCCTGTCCTCCTCCTCTACACCCAGCTCCAAACATAAACACATCCATAGGGGTTGGGTGCCCAGGTGTTCTGCAGATATAACCCAGGAGGAAAGATCATCAAGGTACAGCAACAGCAAAGAAAAATGAAAGTAGGGGATTTGATTTTGCCTTAGCTCTCCTTACTCTTTAAGCCAGTCCCCTCTCTACACAAAAGCCTCTTAAGAAGCGTGCCTCAATCAAGCTGGGTCAGCCTCCAAGGTCACTGTGTACAATCGCAAAAACCTCAAAGAAAATTAAGGGAGTTTCCATTGTGCTGTGTATCTAGGGTGTCCTTCAGGAAAGAATTAAGACAAGCAATGTTGACAGTAAAAAAATAAAATAAAACTGTATACTGCTTCTGTAAAGAGAACAATGGAAAACTGAGTAGAACTAGAGGTCACACAAAGAAAGACACAGCTGAGTAATGGGAACGCACACTTTGCATCTTCCTCTCCATTCTCCTTAAGTCCATTCAACTCCTGATGCCTGGAGATGGGTAGCTGGGAGGGAGTGGACACTTAAGGGGGTGGAAGAAGTCCACCGCTTCGATCAAATAAATTCACCTTTTCTGATCTCTCTCTCATAGAATATGAAAACCATTTACACAATCAGTGTAGAAAATCATAACACTAAACCACATTATATTCTCTTCCCTACATTGAAAACATAACTATACAGAGACTGAAAGAGTTTCAATATAATTTAAAGAAAGATGAAATTCATAAATGGTCAGTAAGAATCAAAGGGTATCAAAATACAAGGAGAATGAATAAACTGCATCTTCCCACAATAAGTGAGATCCTCAACATCAGAGTCAGTGACAGGGAGAACATGCACAGGGTATGACAAAATTCCAACACTGAACTCATGAAAATAAGGAGAAAACTTAAATGTCCTGGGACTTTTCAAGAGAAGGTCGACATTTGAATTAGAGGTGATTGCTCTTTGGGCTCTTATTTTTACCTGAGCCATTTTGGTCCACACTTAAAAAGAGCATATTACTTTTAAAGAGCATATATCCCTACTCACCAGGATTAGGGAAAAAATTGCTTTTAAAACCCTGCAAACAATTATAAAATTACTTAATTTCAATCCTCATTGGATAGCATGTTCACATGCTCAAGTTAATCAAGTATTGTCCAACAGATTTTTCATCAGCAGTGTCAAATAAATAACACTAAAGTAAATTTATCATCCGAAACCTTTATTTCCACAAAAGTGGAAATAAAGTGATCAGAGTTTCACTGAAATAAAGTTATTATCCCTCAAACTAGCATTTGCCGTGTTTACTTTCTGTAAAGGACCCACATAAGTAGGTTTCAAAAAGTATCTTTCACTTACAAATTTATAGAATATCTTCATCATTTTTCTGGGTTTTCATTTTATATGTAATGTAAATATTATAAATGTCTGCAGTGAAAGGGGTATGTTTACATTTAAATAAGTGTGCTGATTACTAACAATTTATATTAACAGGAACTTATTTTAAAGCATTCAGATGATTCATTCTTTCATATACATCCAAAACAAAATGGACCATGTATAAGTACAAAGCATTATTAGCCCCTTAAAATACAAGTGATTCTGCAACAGTGTAAGCAGGTTAATAAGGAAAAATAATTAGTTATCTAATTGGTCTTTGGCCAAATAAGAGACATGTAGAAGACATGCAGGCCTAGGCATTTTAGATCAAATAACACCTGACTTATCTTGAGAGAGAAAAATAACAAAACTTGTTAAAATCTCTGCTGTTTTAATTAAAGATGTGGTGTCATGAAATACTTACTATTTGCTTTCTTCCTGCTGGTGGAAAAACACCTACTCCTTGCCCATTATCTGATTTTGTCAGTGCCCAAAGAGTAGAGAGCAAACATATGAGATCAAATGGCTTTCTGAGTGTATGTCTCAACTAAACTATACACATGGAGGAATGGCTTAATACAGGGAAAATGCTTCAAATTATCCTGGCATGGAAGTTATTTACATGGAACTTGCAGTGTTTGTGAAATTTCCTATTTTAGTGGTTTTTGTCATACCTGTGTTGTCTTGCTACAAGGTCTCAAAGGTGGGCTGACATGAAAAATGAAGTAAACTGGAATGGTGGTTCACCAAGGTTAAGAAAATTAACCCAACTGTAGATTCAACCCCCAAAGAAGCCATTAAAGACCAAAATGTTACATCTAAGAGGGCATCACAATCCCAGATGTAATCCTGACTGGGGTTCATAAACCAGGAGTCATGCAGCTGAGAAGCTGGTAAAGCACTGGCAAGAGTATTCGAGTAGTAAATGCACATCCAGATGGCCTGGGGTTCATGGCAGGACCCTAGAGCCAGCACATGGAACTGGATAACAGCTGAGGAAGAAAGAACAGTCATAGGAAGGGCATGGAAAGCAAGCACCAGACCAGGAATTATGACTACAGTTTGGTGGGCAGAGGATTACTCAGACCCAGGCCAGGCCAAGCGTGGGGCAGACAGGTCAGCAAGACTAATGCCAAGTCCACTCACTGGTGAAGATGTAGCTCACAGTTCCCATTCAGCCTCAGTTCTCACTGGCTGAAGACTGGAGAGAAATAAGACTACAAGTTAAAGGTTTTCAATATCTAGGTTTGGTGGTTATTTAAATGTTTTTCTACCAAAAAAAAAAAAAAAAAATGCTGTTCTCCACACACATACACACACACACATCATACACACATATGTCATACACACACATTCACACACAATACATAGTCTTTGTTAATATAATATCAATGATTTTCTTAAGTTTAACTTTTCAAAGATCCAAATTTATTGCTGACATCCAAGTCTTCCTAAGATATGAGAACAACTAACAAATCACACTTACAATGAAAAAACCAGACTTGGGTATACATATATTCCCACTGGTTATTCCACAACTCTGCATGGTTTCCCAATAATATTTACACTGTGTTGAAGTAAAAACCTAAAACTCATCCATAAGTGAAGTCTGTCACTTTAGGAACATTTTGAACAGTATGCCTGAATGTGAAAGATCATAAACTTAATTGTACAGCTAAGTTATCACCTCAGAAATTTTAATGTAAATATAATGAACTAAATGTATATGAGCATCTTGTACATCATGCATTGTCATCTAGAAGCAATATCCTTTAGCAATGCTTTATTCTAGAGAAAGAATATGCATATATGCCTAATTTCTATTCTATATACAAATAATTTTAAGACTTAAATTCAAGGCCCCAGCTAACCTATAGTGATAGAAATCAAAGCAGAGATTGCCTGGGGCTGGTGGGGAGCAGAGGATGGAGGTTACAGGGTGGGAGGACACTGAAAAGAAAGTGCCATAGTTGCTGCTGTGAAGGTTAAAAACTCTATAAAACTTAAATTTCCATCTTCAACATAGGTTTTACTTTTGTTAAAAGTTAAAATATAATTAGAGAAGTCGATACATTACTTACATATTATAAATATTTGTTAGCTGATTATTGAGCATGAGCTGTCATGCAGTTGTATTTGTATCTATTTCACACATTAATCCCTCCAAACCAGAGACTCTGAAATTGAACCCTATAGATCATCCAATTCAATCTCTCACCCAAATGCAAAAATTGCTTCTACAGCATCCCTGAGAGTTGGTCATTTAGTGTTATGGAATGTTATTCAAGAGACAGTCCACTTCATTAGTGGACATTCTTACTTTTTCTTAGATGGAGCCAAAAATCTGTTTCTGTATCCTTTGCTGCCTCCTTTAAACACTTTTAAAAACTGAAACATGCTATCAAGAGAAATTAAAGTTTTGATACCTCTTTTCTTTTGGGAAGGAACACTGCAATTCTGGATCAGAAACTATTTTGTTCACTGTACTGTTGCCATTTTTGAGGTGTTAAAATAAATGTAACTTACACGATGCTACATACAGTACTTCAAATAGTTATAATTTTAATGTCTGACATTTAAAAGAGAAATTTGGAAAATTCTATATAAAAATAAAGCTGCAGATTTTAGCTTCATGCTCTTTTCAACCTGATTTATCAAATGTAAACTTCAAACTTCTCCAGTGGAAATATTTCTTAAATTCTAATGTAGAAGGATTTATGCATACTCCCCATTGTTTCATTTGCTTAGAAAACAGATTGAAAGAACAATGATGCTGGATTTCAGATGTCTGGAGGAAATACTGCATGCATGACATCTGTTTTCCCTGGGGATTTGACACACATTTGCTTTAATGTACTGGTATGTTCCTCATTACCTTAGAAGCTATATTCTGAAAACAAGAGTGTGTTCCAGTTTTCAAAGGAAAAAATAAAACACAAATCCCATAGCCTTTCTCTCTGAAAAGCAATAATTTAGGGTTTAAGCTTTCAAAAAAGAAAAAAATGCAAATGAACATGTTCCTAACATGGCCCAACTTTTAAAGATTAGATGTAAGTCTTGATAAGCCTTCCATACATGTAAGTCTTCCTTGTTATTAAAGAATTATCCAAAGCCAGAAAACACGTACGTGCCCTTGAAAATCAACAGCTGAAAGAAATACAATCTGCATCTCTAAATAGTTCGTCAGTCACCAATTTAAGATGTTCGAGGTATTAATCCTCTAGAAAATTATTAGACCTCCAGAAGCAATGAATCGTTAAACACCTTTGGTAGATGCCCTAGAGTTTTGCCACAAACTGACAGAGTTCCACGCCAAACACAGGATGCCACTATTCCACACTACCACAGCTGGCTTATAAAATCCACATTTCTGTTTACGTGTCCTTAATTAAAAACATATAAAATATCCAGGACATTTTCATGATTCTCATTCAGTGTCTGTTAAACCAATTTGTAAATTAAGGAAGGTGTCCCCATAAGGTTGCCTGAATTTAAAAGCCATTGTAAAACATACAAGACTCAGTGAAAGAACACAGTTCAGAATGAGAGCAAGAGAAACAAAATACATGGCAAGTTGAAATTCACACATGGTGGTAGATGAGATAAATCGTTTTTTTCTTTTTTTACCTTATATGCCCTTTATCTGAGATGAACACATCAAATGATGAGATATTTCTCTGCAGCATGAGAACTGTCTCAAATCATTTCCTATGTCCCGACAATGATAATAAACATCTCTCAAAGGGTCTAAGTGAGACCCATTAGCGAACATGAGCTGCCTCACATTAGCTGAAAGGAAAACTGTCTCCTGAAATTAAAGAGCAATTGATATCAATGTTTGCTTTCTCCTGGCATCATCTTTAAAATTTTGGATTCTAACCTTTGACCCATGTATCCTGATGCACTTAAATAAAACTAAAAAGACTGCAAATGTCCCCACTCAGTGAATTGAAGTACATAAGTGAATTGATTTAAAATTGCATGCAGACACTTAATTAAATGCATTTCACAACTTAATTTGGGGAATTAGAATTAATTTCGCATTTATTATAATGCCTTTTCCTACTAAAAATGGAGACACCAAGAGGCAATAGAAGGAGCTAGAAATAGAGGTTAGAAGGCTCTACTGAAAGGATTAATAAAAAGTGACTTAAACTTTACCATCTCCCTGCCAAAATGTCTGAGGAATATTTTCAGTTTGACTTGAGAACTCCATCCTTGTTTGTTGGTGTTGAATTCTGAACATAAATCCTACCTCTTTCTGAAAGAAATATGTGTGTACTTAACAGCTGAAACACTGACAGTCTTGGAAACCAAAATCTTCTGTTTATCCAAAGATTAAGTACAATGCATTCAGCCACAATACTAATTTAGAGTACGTACCTACGTGAGCTTGCCAACAACAATCTTTAGTGCAGAACAGTAATTTAATGCCCACCATAACTAGACATGCAAGAGAGATGGCTGACCAAGTCTAGCTGACTGAGACAAGTTATTATTAGCAAATATCTCTGCAGAAGATGAAATGTAATAGTTTTTGTGGTTTGTGTCTCTTTTGGTTTGAATTTCTTTAAAGCCCAGGAAACTACAAAACATGTGAGAGTTTTTATTTATTGAATGAATAAAACAATAAATTGATAGATGACTGGATTGACAAATGAGTCTCTTGAAGACTATATTTGCAATATACTTTTTAAACAAAAGACCAAAATATTTGCCTTTCTTGTTATAGACTCTGATTTGAAATCATACCCAACAGGTTGAAAGACCATTTGGGGAAAGTTTCCCTTACAAGACAATTCATTGCCTACATATCATAGATATTATCATGGAAGATACATTGAAGAGATTCCAAGAAGGAAAAAGATGTCAAGATTCAAGGTATTAATTTTTCAGTCAAGAAATTTATCCTCACAAGACTCCATCAGTTTCGTATTTTTTACAAAACTATATTTCAAACACCTTGGCTGAGTACATGAACTACATCAGAGCAGGTAACTAGTTCCTGGTAAGCTAGATTCTTCATACCATCAGGATCATCTACAATTGTAAATTAAGTACCAGTGGAAGTCAAATCAGCAGAGTATAATTTATTAAGCTGCTGCTGTGTTAATGTAACTTCCAAAGGTAGCTCACTTACTATCCAGGATTTGATTATGCCCTCAAAGAATAGGTTCATTTTATTCAGATGAGGCTATTTCAAATCATAAACCCCACATGTTGACTCTCAGGGAAAAAATATCTGTGAATTTAATTATGTTGGAAAATCTCTAAAATTCCAATTCATCCATTTGCCACCCATATTGACACCTCGCTTGTTATAGAGGGAGTTATAAGGCATATATCCCTGCTGTATTTCAAAGAGGTGTATGTGGGGAGGCATATTTTTCTCAGAGTTCCTCACACCATTATGACACTATCCAATATGTTATGGCAATTGTAATACTTTGTAGACTGGTGGAAAATATATCTAAAAATAACTGTGCCATTTCTGAGCAAAAGCAGAAGTAATTGATGTTTCCGAGAAAAATGATCCCACCTGGCTTTGTAGAAGAGCAGCATGAGCGTTTCAATGACAGGGAGATCCAGAACAGAGCTTTGTCCTCAATATCATTCCGATTCTCTGAAACCCCAAAGCAAGGTTCATAGAGAGTCTTTAGAATGCTCCACTTGAAAGCCAGATTACATTATTTAAGTGGCCTATAGAGTTCTGTATTAAAAGCTCCCTGCTGCTCAGGCATTTTTTTCCATTATAATATATTGCTGTAGATTTAACACTGTGGATGTTCTATCATTTAACTTATGTGGCTCAAAAGGTTGTCATCGGGGACGCTTCCAAATTATATTACTGCAAATAACCCTTGCTACTGAAGGAACTGCTTGTTTAGCAAAGACTTTTTATGGCATATTAGCATAAAAATACTACTTCTGTCTTTCAAGTTCATTTGTAACATTGCTGCTGAGCAGAAGAGCATCGAATGTGTTACAAATACAAGCAACTTTGGCAGCTAGCTGATTTGAAAATGCTTATTTGCAAACTTTAAGTGCACTGCTCTGCCCTAACTTATATCCTGCATAACTTATAGATGTTTGCATAATAGAAGGAGAGAAAAATACTTATTACTCAGCTTTTCCTTTTAACTTACACGAAATTGGTAATCAACCCCTGGATGTTTGCCCTCCTGTTATATGTGCCTTGCAAAGCATGTGAATGAAGCAATTCAAAGCAAGGCAGTTTTCAGAGAATGAAACATTGGCGGCATGGTTAGATGGTTTGAAGAGATTTTTTCACTCCTTTGAAACCAACCACCAGTGAACACTAAAGCTGACAACAGAAGGCAAGCTATTTACCAAGCATTTTCACATCCTCTTCATCCCAGTTGTGTATCTGTGCTTGTTGGATATTGCAGAACATGTTAATAGCTTAGGTTTTAGAACCAGAGAAGACTGAGTTGAACATATACCTTAACCTATGTGCTATGTGATCTTAGACAAAGTGTTCAACTTAGGACTCAGTGTGTTTTAAATGTGTATGACATAGCAATCTTCATGGTTAAAAGAAGTTAATAGCTTTTTGAGCTGGACAAGGTAGCTATTTTTATCCACATTGTGCAGATGAGGAAAGTAAGGCTCAATGAATTTAAGTGATTTGCATGAAGATACATACATAGACAATAACAGAGTTGAGTACAAAATTGAAGATTTCTGGCTCCTGGTTTAAAGCTATTTCCATTCCAATATGTGAGATTCTCAATTCAGTTAGCTTTTGCTGGGTGTTCTGACCTCACTAATGTACACATGAGTTATTTTAACTTTTAACCCAAATAAGTCTCTATTTGATTAGGCAAGTTAAAAAGTGAAGGAAAAAATGTCAAGCTGCTGGTCAAGTCAGATACCCCTTGTGCTGGTTTGAATTTATTATGTCCCCCAAAATGCCATTATCTTTGATGTAATCTTATGTGGGCAGACTTATCAGTGTTGATTAGATTGTAATTTTTTGAGCGTTTCCATGGAGATGCGCCCCACCCAACTGTGGGTGATAACTCTGATGGGATAATTTCCATGGAGGTGTTACCCCACCCGCTTAGGGTGGATCTAAATTGAATCACGAGCTGACAAACAGAAGGAACTCAGTACAGCTGAGAGTGACATTTTGAAGAGGAGCTACAGCCAGGAGGGACACTTTGAAGAATGCACAAGAGCTGAGAGAGAAGCTGCAGATGAGAGACAGTCTGAAGACGGCCATTGAAAGCAGACTTTCGCTCTGGAGAAGCTAAGAGACGACAGACGCCCCAAGAGCAACTGAGAGTGACATTTAAGAGAGAAGCTGAAGCCTAGAGAGGAACGTCCTGGGAGAAAGCCATTTTGAAACCAGAACTCTGGAGCAGACACCAGCCACATGCCTTCCCAGCTAATGGAGGTTTTCCAGACACCACTGGCCAACTTCCAGTGAAGGTACCCCCTTACCTTGGACACTTGATGGCCTTAAGACTGTAACTTTGTAACCAAATAAACCCCCTTTATAAAACCAATCCATTTCTGGTGTTTTGCATTCCGGCAGCATTAGCAAACTAGAACACCCCTCATATCTACTATCTTGAAAGGCTGTGTCTGGTTCTCCTAAGCTGGTCCTGCTTTTCACATATTTTTCTTTTATTTCATTCCTGATCTCAAAAATATATCTTAACAATCTAGCTTCTTACAACAGTATCATGTGACCCTAGGAAATAGCAGGATGAAGGAGGCCATTTGTAATTATAGGTCCTTCATGGGATGAATGTTGATTTGAACAATGTTACAATTTGCTACTGTAAATTTTTTTCTCTATTTAATTAACATGGTCCTCCTAAAGCATTGGATTACACCAATTGTCAAATAATTTGCCTACAAATTAATTTATTCACACATTCCCTCAAAGAGGAGTTTTTCCATTAGAATTTATTCACATCACTTATTACCATATACCATACTATATAATTGTATGTATTTATTGTGTATATTGTCTGTATCCCCTCACTGGTAGAAAATGCTATTTCTGTACTGTATCCCATCCTTTCTCACCTATTTGAGACCACCTCTCCTACAATTTTCCCTACTTTTTTCTGCATCAATTTATTTTTCTCTTAACATACAATCAGATGCATTAACATCTCTCAATTAAAAAAAATACCCTGACCCCAAATCTCCCTCTAGTTACATCCTTATTTGTCTGCTCCTTTCACTTGGATCTTTTTGAAAGAATTGCCATTACTTGCTGAATCCACTTCCTTCCTTCCCATTATTTCTTGACACACATCCTTAGTCAAAATTGTTCTTCTTAATGTCATCATTGATCTCCATGTTGTTAAATCCAATGGTCAGTATGGCTTTGAAACACTTTCTTCACTTGACTTTTGAAATACCATTAACCCTTCTTTCTCTTCCTTTCCAGTTGTTACCTACTCATCTTTCTAACCAGAATCATTGGAATGTCCCAGAACTCAGTCCTCACTTCCATTCTATATTGACACTCACCTTCTAGGTCATCTCATCCAGTTCGATGGCTTTAAACACCATCTATATACACTATATGACCCTCAAATTTTAATCACTACTGCTACTACCTTTCCTGAACTCTAGACTCACTTCCAGTGCCTCCTTGACATGTTCACATGGCCTCTCACATTTAACATGTCCAAACCCAAACTCCTGATTCCTCTACCACATCCAAACCTGCACCTCCTCCAGCCTCCCTCATTTCAGTAATGGAGTCTCCATGATTTCAGTTGTATATGCCACAAACCCTAATGTCATCACAGGTACTTCTTTTTCACATCCAACAGTCAACCCATCAATATATCCTATAAGTTCTTCCTTCAACATATATTCCTATCTAACCACTCCTTAACACTTACTTCTAACACCTTAGTTGAAATCATCATCCTCATCTATAGTACTGCAATGGATCCTTAAACTAGTCTCCCTACTTCTAAATACAACCCACTTACAGTCTATTTTCTACATAATATCCCATGATTTTTATAAAACATAAATAAGGCCATGACAATACTTTGCTGACAACTATCCATTGTCTTCCTATATCACTCAGCATGAGACCTAAAGTCTTACCACAATATACAAGACCATAAATTATCTCCTCTGACCTAGTCCACAAATTCTCTCATTAATTCCCCTATCATTCTCCCACTAATTTTGATCTGGTAGTACTGGATTCCTGGATATTCCTCAAATATTCCAAGCACTCTCATGCCTTTTTGAAATTTTAGTTTCCTCTGCCTTGAAAAGGCTCCCTTAAAATGTCCACATGGCTTGCTCCATCACTTCCTCAAGTTCTGTGCTCAAATGGTACTCTCACTGAGAACCCCTAACTGAAAATACAATATATAAAATGCCCTACCCTCATCACTCTATATCCCCTTATCCTTTCTTCATAGCATTCACTACAAACATATTATATATTGTTTGTTTATTGTCTTTCTCCTGCCTTAGAATATAAGCTCCAAGAGAGCAGAAACGTTATGTAAACATTTGTTTATTGCTGTGCCCCAGTCTTGGGACAGTGCTTGGTACATGGTTGACACTTAGCAAATATCTATTGGATCAGCTAAATGACTCCACTTAATTATGAAAGATAGTGTAAGAAAAGACCATTGTTCCAGGAGAAGTTATTCTAGGACCTTGGTCTGACTTAATGAATCTTCTTCTCCCTGACATTCCTTTGGCACTCAGAGCTCTAGGGAAGGGTTCAACCAATTTGAATCAACAGCCTGGGGCCTTCAGGGCAGAAAGCTACCAAGACTCAGATCCTACTCTCCAAGGTTTGAGGTTGGAGAAAAGTTAAAGTAGACCAAGCTGATTCTGACCACGGTTTCCTGAATAAAAGAACACCAAAGGCCCAAGTGGGAACTCACCAAGAGGGCAAGGGGAGACTGGGCTGGAGACCCAGACTCAACACCAGAGCCTATGTGCTCGGGAAGCATGGCTGAGTCTGGAGTCAGACCTACTGTGTAACTGTGTTGTGCTCCGGAGAACAGTGACTGAGCAATGAATCTAAAACGGCACTCTAACATTATTGCCCCAATGTTGGGCACCAGTGATCAATGGCAGAGATATAGCAAGGAGAGGCATCTTGACCAGCTTCTGTTAGATCGTACAAACCAGACTTCAGCAGATGGAAATCAATCTTACAGTTCACTATGTTTTATGTTTGGAAACAGTAAAACCCCCTTTTGTACTTAGTAAATACCAGAGTATTTGGACAACTCAAGAGAATTGGGGTGGGTAGGTATGGAGATATTGGCCAAAACACAAGAGAGTTCCTGTTAATAATGGCGTATCAGTTCCTTAAGTATTTTTTGAAAATAAAAGAAACGCAACAATCTCTGAATTCAAAGACTTCACGCAGCAAATCAGATCAATTATGTGAACATTTTGCAAAATGTGTTCCATGGACTAAAGTAAGAATTACCTAAAAAGAATTTCCATGGAATAAAGTAGGAAAATGTAGGCTTAAATAAATTTCAAGAGCTTTCTTGATTTGAGGGTTTCTCAAAGAGAAAGGAGGAAAGAGTACTACATTTCCCAAATTTATGAGATTATAGAAATCTTCTTTTCAAGGGATAATTCATGACACCAACTTTCTGGGGAACACAATTGGAGAAATGCTGCCTAGTCTAAACTGGATAGAATAGAATATGTATTGCAAGACAGTTTTATTAACTATTTAATTAAACATTGGTGTTTTGGTCCATTAGATATGGCATCAGAATTCATACAAAATAAATTATTCAATTAAAAAATTTCTCTTTAATTCTCTAGTTATGGGTGGGGGGAGAATAAATATTCTAAAACTCCTAAAGATGGGAATTTAGGAGGGAATAAGCTACTATATATCTCAGGTATATGGTATTCAATTTATAGAGCCCCCTATTTCATTTTCATAGGATCGCTATAAGATATTTGTTGTCATCTCTATTTTTCATGTGAAAGAACAAAACTCTGGATATTTAAAGTGACTCACAAAGCAAAATTAGTGATAAAATCAGAATTTGAACCCAGGTCATTCCATGCCAAAATCCCAGGTTTCCTTTACATTTTAAATCCCATTCTCTCCTTCTTTCTTTCCTTCCTTCCTTTAACATTCATGATGCTTCCCTAAAAGTAGTAGCAAGAGGAGTGAATAGACAACCAATCAATCAAAAATCAGCAGCTTCCCCATCAAGGTTGAATTTTCTGTTATGAAAGAAATACTCTACTTTGGAAATCAGCAGTAATTTTGCATGTTCACTGAAAAATGGATCCCATCTAGAATTATAGTGATTATTTTACAGGAACCATCCTGCCCTTCCAATATTCTCCCCAGGCTCTTTTCATTTCATGAGAGCAAAACTTTTCTTCTCTTAAAACAAAAGTTTCATTTAAAAGAAAAATCATTATTTAAAGGGCAGTGAAAAGCTATTTCAGACTATATATTATTTTCTTTCATCCAAGGCACTCTACATAGACTGTGGACTGATTCAATGGAAGACTTAACTATTTCTTACATGGTCTTTTTTTTTCCAGTACATATTTCAGTCAGTTGTGTAGTAAGAAGGAAAGCAAAGACTTCATGCAGATGTGCTCAGAAACCACTTGAGACCAGTATTTTGCGTTCTTGTTTTAATTCTCCTTTATAACCACACAAGAGTTATTCAAATTTTAAAGTTATAGCTGATCTATGACTGATATATAAATTCAAACAAAATACTCAAAAGAGAAAAAGGTATTCTTTTGCCTTTATCTTCTCTCAATTGCCTTTAAAATTGATTATGATTTTGTTATTTTATAACCAAAGAGTTCTCTGCCTTAAATACAGGTTCTCTCCCCCCTAGTCAAACTCTAAAATATTACTGCTGTACAAAAATCCTAACTAAAAGAGTTTGACTTCATAATACTTTCTGTCTAGCAAATTGAGATGCCTTTAAGTTATGGAATAAATAGGGGTCTATCAACTTTGAGGATGCATACTCTGGTAAGTTCCAATTTTGAGTTAATCATATAGAATCAAATCAGATCAAGATTCCTACTAGAATTTTAAACTTACATATACAAAAAGATATATAAATTTATATATTCATCAGTAACCAAGAAAATGTGAATTTAAATGAGATTTTTTTTTTTACCCATAACATTCATCAAAAACAACACAAAATGATAGGCATCCTGAAAAACAAGGATATAAAATGGGATAGAAAAGGACTTTAAGGAGAATTTTGGCAGCATCTAGTCAAATCTCACTTGGAAAATGGGCATATGCTATGATCTGGCAATTCCACTTCCTGATGGAGGACAACTTTTGAACATGTGCCCATGGAGACATGAACAAGCATAGTCCCTGCAGCAATAGATTTATTTATATATGGTTAATTTTAAAAAGCAATTTTGCATGGAAAAGGAAAGTAAAAAATGAAAGGTAGTGATGCAATTAATGTAAGCATTTTCAAACAAAAAAGTCTAGATTATTTAGATTGTGATATATTTATATAAAATAGAAATTAACCAGAAAGATGGCCACCAAATACGTAATAGAGTTTGCCCACAGGGACAGGAAGGGTGGAATGAAACTGGCATTCACAGTCAATGGGAAACAAATATGACAAAATGTTAACAACTGCTAGCTCTGAATAGTTGGACAATGGGTGTTTTATTTTTCTATGTATTTTTCTGAGATACATAGAAATAATTAATTTTGAAAACAAATTATTAGAATCATAGGTACTTTATGATTAGTAACAAATTACTGTTGAATCACTTATAATTGATTGATTTCTGTTTAGTTTTACATTTGAAATCTCCATAAACCAGTAAGTTTTATTCTGGTTCTTGGCCATGATTTCATACATCTCAGACTTGACTGTGTAACCATATGTTAGGAAGGGATCTTTTCTAAGTTTTGGGTAAGACACCAAAAAATCAAGAACAAAACAATTGGGAAGTCCTCCCATATTCCAAAATGAGGAACTAGACCTTCTACTATATAAGACTACAAAGGAGGTATACTAAAACTGGTGACTCAACAATCTATCTCAAGGATCTACAAGAGTTGAAATTGAAGATACTGGAAAAGGAAGGAAAAATTCTCTGGAGAAAGCTGTTGGATACTGAAGCATTTGTCCATCTCCATCGCCATGAGAGAGCACCTCTCAGAGATCTTGATGATTATTCCCTAAAGTTTGGAGAAGAGAAGAAGACACAGGTGTTTAGTCCACCCTTGAGAAATTTAAGACAAAAGGCTATATAGTCTGAGCTGCCTCTTGGTGGCAGAGCAAAGAGCACGGCTGCACTGGGAGCTGCACTTCCACTAAGAAGAAGGCAGAGGTTCATGTCTCCACTGACCAAATGTGGGCCCTGTAAATGATAGCTAATTTGGGGTTCTTTTAAAAGGATTTTTTTCTAGGGCTGAGGCAACCTTGAGCATAAAGAGGTTGATGCAAAAGCTGAGGGGAAGTTAAAGACTTCAGACAGAAGAGAGGCGATTGGATGGTTCTGGTGAGGGAACCCCTGAGGACCGCGCAAGAGTGCCCCACAGTTCAGCTGGTACAACAAGCCACCGAGGAGGGATGAAAATCCCAGAGCTGGTGGGTAGGGGAATGGTAGGGGAATGGCAGGACGTTTTCTCATCTGCAGTAGGGCCAACATGGAGAATGGGAGTAGCATTTAACTTTACATGAAATTGGGAGTTTTGATTATTGTAAACGGTAGTCATTTTAATTACTGGAGTTGGATTGTTACTATGACTAGAGGTGACCAGAGTACCTCTTTTACTGTCCAACAGTGAATGCAAAGCCTAGGAAACTCATCTAAGATTCCAACCAGAGGTGGGAAAAGAAGTGGTCCCCAGGAAGGGTTTAAGTGTATCAAGTTCTAGTTGTTCAAACTGTTGTGTACATGCTATTTTACACAACAGGAATGAAATAAGAAATACGTACTACTTTGCATACATTTATTGTCACTACTGGAAAAAGAATTCAAAGTGCATTCTTGGCTCAGAGAAGAAATACTGAACCATTTTTATTTTAAAGTTCACACTAGAGTAAACTGTCTGTCTGTCTCTATGTGTGTATGCATGTATATATATATAATATATATGTGTGCATAATATATACTTTATAAATCTGAACAATAAATCTTAATTTTATAGACACAAAATAACCTCTGAATCTCCTGATTGAAATACACAGTTAAATCATAACAGCAATTCCAAAATAAAAATCTTATCTTCATAAAGAATTTTGAAGCCCTCATACAATAAGATACCCCCATCATGGTCCAGCAGAATAATTAAGAGAACACTTTTGGAAACTAATACCTTTTCTCTGCTTTGTCAATTTACTACAGTATAGTAGGCACAGGGGACACAAACATGAACAAGATGACATCCTTGTTATTGAGAAAGTCACAACCTAGCAAGAGGACAAACATGTAAATAAAAAATGCCAGCCACTGGGCTAGTGAAGGCTCTTATCAAAAACATCTGAACCATTTCAGTGCCCCCTAACTGTGCTTCCTGCCTCCAGAATCATGCCCCTGAAGTCCATCTTATGCATTGATTTCTAAAATAAATCTAATATGACCATGGCATACAACCTGCACAGAATGCTCCACTGGCTTCTAGTAAACTTCAGTATTAAGTTCAAGTACCTTAATCTAGGATAGCCTTTATGATCCACCCTCTGCCTACTTCTCCATCCTCCTTTTTAATACCCTTTTTTTTAATCTTACACCCCAGTGCCTCCAACTATACCACATTGCTTCATACCTCTGAACTTTTGCCCATTGTCTTAGTTTCCAGGCTACTGTGATAATTACCACACAATGGTTTGGCTTAAACAATGGGTATGTATTGCTTCATGGTTTTGGAGGCTAGAAGACTTGCTTCCTCCTCGGGTCAGCAGCTTTTTGGCTGGCCCATAGTTCTTGGATTCCTTGTTTTCCCATCACATGGATATGCCCTCTCCTTTCTCTTCCTGGATCCATTGACTTCCAGCTCCAGCTTCTCCCCATGGCATTCTCTCTCAGGTCCAACTGCCTTTGCTTATGAGGACCTTAGCCACATTGGATTGAAGCCCACCCTCATTCAGTTTGGGCACACCTTAACTAATAATATCTTCAAAGGTCCAATTTACAAATGGGTTCATACCCACAGGACCAGGAATAAGAACTTGAACATGTCTTTCAATGGGAACTTGATTCAGTCCCCAACACCCATGCTACTTTTCTTCTCTGTAATCCCTTCCCTATCTGGCCTACTTACAACACTCCAGATCATTATTTGAAACCCTGCTAAGATACTCATCTCTTCTGTGAGATCTTGCATGTCCCCTCTTTTCTGAGCTAATCACAGGCTCATCCATATAATTTCCATTTCTTAACCATACTTCCATAATTGCACCTGTGACATTGGTCTAAAATTATTTACTCAGAAGCTTATCTTTACCACTAGACTATTAAATATCTAGTTTGGAAACTGCAACATTACACACAATGAACGTATGAAATACCTCACTGAACCAAGCTGAATTCAGTTGAATTGTATGATATCTTTTGACCATGATTAGGAGTCAGCACAGTGGCCTAGGTTTTGTTCAGGACTCAATGGTAGGTTGTTAAAAAAACTCGCCTATTTTCTCTGAAGAAAATTCAGGGGAGGCAGTTTGGAGGAGAGCTGGTTGGCTCACTTTTCTGTGAATCAGGCTCAGGATTTGTGTGGTGTATCCTGAGGAGAACTTCAGAGAGTCCAGGCCATACAAAGAACTGGGGATTAAAGAAAAGCCATTACCTAATACAACTGAGAAGTCAAACAAGAAAACTCTGTGACCTGGCACGATGTTTATCTGAGTTTTGGTCATACTTTAGATTCCGTTTGTTTTTTCACATGGCTTCCATGCTTGTCTATCTTCCCCTGAAGGCATACTCATGTTTAGAGAACCTCTAATAAAAAGATTAGATAAACAGTAATAATGACTGCTTTTCACTTATTGGAAATTCACACAATTTATATAAATGAATAATTGTTCAGGAAGAGTTATTGACCAAACACTGCCCCCCAACACCAACCCCCCAAAATAAATACTTGATATCTTTTTTTCCACTTAATCATGTCTTAAAAGAACAAAAATTTGGAATTTTTCTAAGAATTTTTATTTCTGAATATAATTGAATGGCAGATATTAAATTAATTTTTCATAGCACCACAATCATAATATCTTCACTTCAACATTCATCACAGTGATGGATTCCCCACCTCCACCACCAACACCACCATTAGTGGTTGAACATCCTTAGGATCTGCTTCTCCTGATATGAACTTAACCTGGTTTATATACACTCCCTTTTATTTTTAACACTCACATACACAAACAAGAACTCTAGCTAGTCCGTGTGGATGAAAATTGTGATCTTAGCTGTACAAATCCAAGAGCCAAACTATTCCAGCTAACTGACACACCAAAGCCTAATTGCATAGTTTCTGACCATTCATTCACTCAACAAACATTTAGTAAGCTTCTACTGAGGGCAGGCATTGGACTACTTGTTATAAATACTAAGGAACAAAGCTCAACCATTACTCTCAGGGAGTTTCACAGTGAATTCACAGGGAATCACAAATCCTTGCAGTAGAAGCTATGTTGGAAAATGATGGAGGAACCGAGAGGAGAATCCAGGGAAGCATCCCAGGAGGCTTCCCAGAAGAGGTCATGCTTAAGATAAGTTTTGAAGGATGAGTAACAGTTAAGCAAATAACTGGGACGGGAATTTCAAGCAGCAGGAACTACATATGCTAGGGAATGAAAGCACGAACCTGGTGGTGTTTTAGATTGAGTTTTTAGATGGATTTGTAGCCTGAGATGTGTAAGGGGAGAAGGAGTATTAGAAGAGAATAGCAGGCAGGCCCTGATGGTCAATAGGCTTTTATGCCATGTTTAGATTTTTACCCTGAAGGTGATGAGGAGTCACTCAGAAATTTTAACAAAGGCCTTGATCAAATTTGTTTTAGAAAAATAATTCCAGCCGAACTGAAAAGGAGACAGAAGAACCAGTCTGAGGGTTATTGCGGTAATCCAGGTTAGACAAGAGATCCTGTGAAATGAGGTAGGATGGTAGGGTCAGTTTGGGGCACTCCGAGATATCTGATAGAAAATTGACTAAAGCACACTTCCAGGTTTATATAGTGTACCCCTCTAGGCTTTGAAAGAGCAGGTATTTTCGGATTAGCAGTTTAGGGTTCTCACTGCATGGTCTACCAGAGTGGTAAAGAAGCCAGTAAGACTATAAACTCTACTAACTTCCAGTTTTCTGTTGTGTAATTCACTAATATTACCCAGTTCATCAAGTTTATGCTATGTTTGGATTACCCAAGCTGAAAAATTTGCTCTTGGAATTTTAATCAAGTGTGATTTAGCCTTGAATCACAGCAGAACTTTGTCCTAGTTGTCTTGCTCACTTGGGATGTCTGGTGAGAGGAAAAAAAAAATTTAAGTCATGGAAAACCTTCCCTAGGGATCTATCGGCCAGCCTTCCACAGGACAAAAGAAGGTAAATTCAGGTAGAGACAGGGGTGGTAATCTTATCTGCTGGGGTAACTAGAGGTGGAGGCCTGTGGCTCCCAGGGTTTGGGTTTGGTCTGTCCATATATTGATAATTAACAGGCAGCCACACAGCCTTGAAAATTACGTCATAAAACCCTTTACCATGAATTTCTTATGGGAAAATTATTTTTGATGGATGTTTTTGTGGATTACTCATGCTTTCCCAACAATAATTCCATCATATATGTCAAGGGATTACTATATATGAGTCTGTAAATAAGGAAAAAGATCTAGCAGAGATATTCAATTATAATTCAAAAGAACAAATAATGTACATTTTTTTCACCCCAAACTCTTTTTGCATGTGAAAGAAGCATTCCCCTAACTTAACTCTATCTTAAAGGTGAACCACCATCTGAATATATCTCAATAAAACTGAATTTTTAAAAAAAAAGATGAACCACCATCAAATAAATAAATGGGGATGGGGATGAGTGCCAAATATTTCAAATAATGCTCTATAATAACTAAAACAAGTATATTTGGGTTTTATTTAATGATTAAAAGCTAAACTGTCAGTATGCAACATTTTCTTATCACATATAAATATAAAGAGTTCAATAATTATATCATATACCTCATAAATTTCAATTTCCAAATTAATTGGGAATACTTTTAAATGTTTTAAATGTGATTAACTCCAAAACTTATGATCATGAAAAAAAAAAAAAACCTTCTTCATTAAACTTTGATTTAACAGGCAAATTCAAAATAAGATTTCATAAATCTAAGATTCTACTCAGAATATTTAGAATTAAACTAATGAAACTGTACTAAGCTTTCATTCACTAAATGTTTTATGCATTTCTAAACATGTATTATGCAAAAATTTAGGATTATTTATGATGATTTCAATTGGAGTACTAGGAAAATGCTGAGTTCTTAAGCATTGCTCAGAAAACCCTCAAATGTAAGTGCGTTTTATACCTTCATAAGCTTGCTTTATATTTAAAGGACTAATAGGAAATAACCCAAGAAATCAGCACATTTTCTACCCCTTGATAGTAGTGACTGGAAATAGAATTCTTAAAAAAAAGAAAATAAAATAAAACTGGTTTCTTAGTTAGCAACTTTGGAGTTTCCCCTGGTCTGTTATGTGGTTAGACTATTACTGGAGTGTCTGGGTTGGGTTGACCACCCATCTCGTTCTCACTCCACATGCCGAGTTTGTGGGTGTCTTTCTGCTCTTGTGTTTTTAAACTCGTGTTTGATTTTTCACTGACCTCCTGTTATGGTGACCTTTGAAGCAAAAACATTATTACTCCCCCCGTGTGTGTGATGTTATAAAGTTGAATTAAGTATTGGGCAAATGGGGGGGTAGGGGGACTAAAAATCCATGTAGGAGTCCAAACAAGTTGGAGAAAATTGCAAAAATCTTAAATTGTAAACTTCTGAGAATTTCCCAGGAGCCTCACACCATTTCTACTTTTTGAAAGGAATGTAGTAAGAAGTTTTGAAAGACCTAGAGACTGATTAAAACATGCAGTAGAAAGACAAAGGTACTATAATTCCTTTGCTAAAAAAAAAAAGTTTTTGAAGTGCATTTTATGTATAAGTACAGCAATGCCGAGATATATTCCAAGTGGTAGCACAGGACTTCTTAAAGCAACCAGGTCTCCGCCTTACTGATGGCATGTGCAATGTTACAGCCAGGAAGAGATTCAGAAACCATCTCTGCCAATGGTGGCTTTGGGAGGAGGGCCCAGTTAGGATTTCCGCTTACCACCAACTCATCTACTTCCACCCAGGTAGTGCTGCTCTTGTCTATTTTACAGGTACCATCCATTTGAACAAAGTATTTTGTAGCTTTGACAATATACTAAAAGTCACCAATCTAGTCTGGAGCTCAAAAAGACAAATTTAATGCACCTAAAAAGTAGCAGATTTGAGAAAAGAATCCCTTTCTCCTAACTGCTGGTCCAGATTTTGTTTATCTACTCCATGAATTTAGCTCAAATGCATTTAGCCAACAAATATGAAAGAGATTATAACAGTACAGTACAATTATGCAATAGGATAGATCTTTTTTTTCTTCTTAAACACTCTATTCTGTGTCTACTTAATAAGTGTTTTATCTCGAAACTTTGAGCCAGACTTTTTTTTTCTCGAGACCTGTGACAGGGGTTATTAGTTGCCTGCCATGATATTCATTTACTCTTTCTTCCTTACTAACAGAACATATTTTCCTTAGGATTGCAATGTAATTAGATAAAAACTATGTTCCCCAGCATTCCTTGCAGGTGGGTGGCCCTATGACTAAGTTCTGCCAATAAAATGTAAACAGAAGCTGTTGGGTGGGATTGATTCAGCTGACACATGTCTTTTGCCCTTTTCCCCTCCCTATCCATTCTGCCTGTAATGGACACATTTTGTACAGAACTTCACCAGCCAACCTTTAAGCATGAGATGTCCCTGAAAGTGGAAGCCAGTGGCAGGAGGCTAGAAGGATCTTAATCTATTAGTGACATCATAGAACTAACACACCAGCCCTGAAACCACAAGCTTTTGTCTTGGTTGGTTGCTGTTAATCACAATCCTAATTGATATACTTTGGTACAAATATTTATGGTAAAAAATTTCAATTTCTCCCCAAGTTTAATAATAGCATAGTAACAGCAGCCCAAATGTATAAAGCCTTTTCAGTAGAAACTTACCACTCATTGGTAATAGCATAGTTTAAATCTTTTACTACCATTTTAAAAGGATCTTCAAATTCCACAGTAAGACCATAGACACCATTTGATATGTGGAAAAACACTTTCCTAGGAATTTCCTGTAGACTAAAACTGATTTTTTTTCAGATTACACTAAGGAAAAGACCTGCGCTAGTCCAGTATTCTGATTTAAATTATGTCTAAAAAGAAACAGTTTTATTGTTTCCCTGAAGTTACTATCAATTTATTAATAGTAGACAATAGATGGGTTTTTGCTTTAATGCTATTTAAATATATAAATCACATAATATCAGTGCCCTAGAGAAATCTTGAAGATGCTCTAGCCCATCCTCTCATGTTTCAATGGAAGAGACAAAAACAGAAGAGGGGTTAAGTAATATTTCTTAACTACTCACTAGTCACTGGATTCTTCTCAAAAGAAAGAACTTGTTAAGTAGTGGAAGAAGAAAGTACTTGTCCTACTTGTTCAGAGTTTCTCCTCTTTGCCTTGTATCTTGCCCCTCAGTTCAACTAGAATGTCCTTCTTTCTTCCATCCATCACTCCTTCTTTCCTTTAACCTGACTCACTGAACTCAGCCTCTAAGAGCCAGGCCTGGTCTCATCCAGAAAGCTCTCACTGACTTTGGCCCAGCTCCCACATATCCCTAGCCCCTGGCCTGGTGAGGCACTTCTTTTCTGCATTGGCGGCATGCTGGACATGCCATCGATACACGCCAGTTTAGAGCAGAGTGATCTGGGTGTCTTCTCTTTCCCCAAAGAATGTGAGCTCCCCAAAGGCAAGTCCCAAACCTGCATCCCCCAATGCATGATGAAAACTGACAGAAAATATGTCAGTGAACTATATGCTGAATCAGTGACTCTTACTCAGCTCTTCAATGTATTATGAAACCCTTTCGTATTGACTTCCATCCTACAGCCACACACATGTCCATAATCTCCAGGGGAGGTGGGGGGGGGGGGTGGCCCCACAAAGCTGTAAAGAAATTTAGTAATACAATCCATTCTAATGTATGGTGGTACAATGCAAAGTAAAGTACATGGTTTTCTCTTTGGGGAGAGTTTAAGAATTCAATTATAAAGGGCAAAAAAGGACGTTAAATAAACAGAACACCCTAGATAAAATCATTTGTGCAAGTCTCTGGTTGCTGAGGCTTGGTTTCCTAGCACAATATGAAAGATACAGCTTTTTAAATTAATAGGTTAATCTAGGCTTAAGAAAGAAAGAAAGATACAACAGTGGAAAAAACTGATGCAAAACACAGCAGAAAATCAACTATTGGAAGAAGCAGATTACTTAGAACACACAGATAAAGGGAACTAAAATGTTCCAAATGATACTCTTTAGATAACAGATATTCATAGATAACAGATATTCAATCTCTTGTTTACCACACCAACTAAAATTCAGAAATTTTAGTTGAAGAGATTGTTAAATGAAAGCCCTCTGGTAATTCCCCACCACCACCACCACCTCTTTTGTAATGAATGTTCTTTATCCATTCATCATATGTTAAATGATTCTATAAATAGTTCTTTATGTTAAAAAATTGTATAATAGGATATTAAATGGGGGTCCTATATAAAAGATCCTACAGAGTGAAATATTAGGAAATAACATAACCAAATAATTGATAAAGTCATTTTAATTGCTACCTTGGTATCTGTGACCTAGTTTGCTTAGTGGCTTTTATGAAGCCTGATTCTCTGATTTAGTGGAGAATGTTAGATTCAGAATGGATGTAGGAATATTTTGAGCTCTCTTTTAGTTCTGCTGGATTGACAGTATTTCTGTATAAGTAAATCAGGCTAATAAAACTCATTTTTATTATTTTTGTATACAGAGCAAGTTTATATTAAATTGGATTTAATAAAGAGGAAAAGCCATATTTTCTTTAATTATTATTCCCTATAGAGTATATATATGAAAGTAGACAAGAAATAAAATAATCTTACATTCTCTTGGAACACTACCGTAAACAATCAAAATTAATCTAGAGCCCACTTTTTTCTTTACGACCTGATAACAAGCCTGAAGCCTCCTGGAGAGTGAGTCAGGCTCATGCCCTGACTTTCTATTCTCTATTGTAAGTCTTTAGTCTGCAAACTTTTCTTGAAAACATTCATCTATGTGAGTCATTCCATCTAACCAATGCACAAAACGGCACTCATTTGTGATTACTGATGTTCCCAATGGCATACCCTCCATTCCCAGAAAGTATAAAAGGTCTGGATGAAAACTGTATGGAGTTGTGAAATAATTGCTAACTGCAGGTATGTAGAAAAAGGCTTTTTCAATGAGCATCAGTGAAAATAATAATAAACAAATGATGGCAGACAAAGTAAGAGAACAGGATGTTAGGACACACGAATACAATAGACACATGCATGTACATGCACACGTACACAGAGTTTGCGGGATTCTGAGTCTGTTTGATCAGTCTCCTTACTTGACAGTTACTTCTTAGAGATGACACTTTATCTCTCTAAGCGAAGGTGTAGACTCATTCCTCACTATTTAGTTTCTTTTGTGCTGAGATGCCTGTGCGGGCACCATGTGAATACCTATATCTAAGAAATTATGAGGAAGGGAGAAATTAAGTCAGACCATCAGAGACGTGTACCAAATATCACAACCAAAGGACATCATAAGAAACAAGCTGTATAGAACTGTAACACTGTAGTTTGGGGTACTTCTGAATAACAGGTTTGTGAATTGAATGATTGTTCATGGTTCTCTCTCTATGTTGGCTGCTAAGAAACTTAGAGCCACTTTTGTCTTTAAAGTCACACCTAGTCTCATCTTGTTTTCATGCTTTCCTTGGTCTCAACTTTGACTCATATATGATATCTATTTAAGGGGCTCAAGTTATTTTTACTTATATTTCCTTTGTGAATCATTTTCACTGTTTTTTGATACAAGGCAAGGAAACAGACGTGGGAAGAGAGGAAGACAGGGAAGGAGGGAAAGAGAAAGAGAGTGAGTGTGTTTTCTGGGCTTTGTTCAGTCAGGCCTAGATTGGATTCCACTACTGTCTAGCTGTTTGACTTTGGGGATGTGACCTAACTTGTAATTTTTTTAATTTCTCTGAGCCTCAAATTCTTCATCTATCATGGAGGGATATTAATATTTACCTCAATGGAGAACAAACAGTAACAGATCAATAATGTTAATTTCTTCCTTCCTGATATTCCCTTCAATGTGTAAATTATCTTTCTACAAAATAGATGAAACAGTATTCAGAGACGTATTATAAAGAGAGAAGTATATACACATACAATTTTATATATATGTGTATATATGTGTGTGTTTTTACACACATACATATATATATATACATATATATATATATATATATATACATATATATATATATATATATATATACACACAACCTCCCCAAAAATAACAATAAAAAAGCTGATTTTCTGGGATCAAGACATTCTCCAGAAAATGCCCATTCACCAATTTTCAAAGAATTCTGAGGTGAGCTGTTAGCAAACTAATCCACCAATCACCAAAAATCCTGTTTTTTTTTTGTTGTTGTTCAATTATGTTCTACAGAAGATATTGGAAATAAATCTAGGAAATGGCCATTTTTATTAATGCAGAGTTTTAGAAGCCTAAAGGAATCCCTCCCTTTGGGTCCCCCACCTCCCCGGTGACTTACTCTGCCTGTCTTCTACCACAATCATCGCCCCCGCGTGTGGCGTTCACCACTGACCTACTGCAGACGGTTAATCAAGAGCAGAGAGAGCAGCTTTCACAGTACAAGTAGTTACTTGTTCTCAACTTTTTAAAGTTCATAATTCAGTCTTACTGACATTTCTTTTCCCTTGCTGGTGCTTTTATGAAAGGTAAAGCTGAACAGAAAGAAAACCAGAGTCATTAACTGTTTGAAAGTTTAATGTGCTACCAAACCAGAATTAGATGTGATAATGAAATTTCCACTGCTGAAAGAAGACTTTCCTAACTGATGTATGTAGTGAGAAGGTGGTCACATAACCAATGAAAATAAAAACTCTGCTTATTTCTCAGATTTCTCATTTAGTTCAGTTGTTGTTTAAACTGGCCATACACCAAATTAGACTTCAGTTAAGATACTTTTAAAAATGTATTTAGTAAAATTCCACTTGTTTCTCTTAGAAAATATATATGTTTATAGTACAGATGTTGATCAAGTAACCCTACATCTAGGGACACTCCAGAGCAATGATCAGGTTTATGGCTTAACAGTGCTAGACTTTATTCGGTCATTCTAATCTGTCAGAAGAGCCATCCAAGTCGCCAGGATCCTTTCCATAGGGGCAAAGAATGGTCCACCCCAACTTGTGCCACTCCTCAGTCTGGCATTCAAGGTATTTCTAAATAGGATTCCAGCTTACCTTTTCTAACTACTTCACTTTCCACCTTCTATGCTCAATATAGTCAAAATGGATCACTAATTGTTTCCCAAATACAATACATCCTTATCAAACCCGCATCTTTGCACAAACTGTCCTCTCTTCCTACAGTTCTCAACCACTGCCTCTACTTGTTTCCCCTCCTCCAAAGTTCCCCCACCCCTTCTTCCTTTCTTCCTATCACTTCTACTAAGGGACTTTTAAAATAACACCATTTAAAGTTCGGTTAAACTGCCCCTGCTTTCAAGAAATTATTCCTTCCAGCCTCTGCCAAACTGACTCGATTTCCATCTCCTCTCCATGGAGAAGTACATTGCTTTAGTGCTTGTACAACACTTTTCATAGTCTTTGGCACATAGTAGGAGCTCATTTACTATATGATGAGTGAATCAATGCATTACAGATTATATTGCACTTTCATCTGCCCCCTGGTATTCTCCTCCACTTTAGCTTTGAAGCTTCTTAATTGTAAAGGTGAGGTTGATGGAAGGAGGGTGCTTATTAATCTTTATAGCCTTTACATTATCAAGTAGGTTTTATTACACATAATGAAGGCTTGATAAATATTTCTTGAATTGCATGACTAAATTGGGTCAGCCGGGCTAGGTTAGAAGTGTCTTGGAATCACCCTTTGATTTATCATGAGCAATGCCAGTGATGCAAGAGGTAGTTTTCTTTGCTGAATCATAACTGAGTTTATATCACACTAAGCTTTGGAAGGTACCATTTTTTAAATTAAATATAAAAAACAATAACCTTTCTGTTTGTAACATTTTAAGGTCTCCTGGCTCCTTTCAGGTGTGTGGGCATTTCTGTAAGGTGTTGACCTAAATTTCTTCTGACCTAATTTCCTTGTTGCAAAAAGAACTCAGTGAAGCCAGCCCCCACTGCGGAAAGGTTTTGTTCTACATCACTGTCACATTTCAATGACAAATGGAATGAGAACTTTGTTTGTCCTTTTGAGTTTTCAGAATAGCTCAGGATATTTCCCCTCTAATATCTAGGAGGATTTCAGTGATTTGTCCTGCTGGCTGCAGAGTATAAAAGGGCCACACCATGTCCTGTGCATTCCCCTGAGCAGTTGGGCTTCCCGTCATGGAAGTACCAGACACTACTTGCACACAATTTTTACTGAGTCTAGTTGGAAGAGAAGGTGGTTTATGAAATGGAGAAGAATGGAAGGAGCAAAAAATGACCTGTTGGTCTCTTGAATCATAAGAGAGAATGCTTATCAGCATTAACCAACTCTCCTTTGGCTCTAGCCCTAAATATTTTGCAGCAAAAACAGACTAACCTCTATTCCTATGATAGGAAATAATAGTTTTCCTCCTAATTATAAAGATAGACCAAAAAAATTTTTCCCACTATATTGGGAGTGTTTGTATTTGTGTATGTATATTTTGAGAAGGAGGAAGTTAGTAAAAGGATAGGACCTTGCTCAAAAATTCACTAGCTATAAAAGTCATAAGACAATAGATTCAAATACAATAAAAGTTTTTTACTTAGAGTTTTTAAGACAAGACAGTCTCCCACCAAGAATAGCTTCAATCTGTTACTTTCTGGAAGAAGAGGGGTATACTAGATAACTCCCCAGATTGTCTTTCTGGTGCTATTAACCAATGGCCATTATCTGAATCATGTAGTTGCATGTAGTGTTTCAATATGGGATAGACTGATTTTAAGATTCAGAATTCTAACAATCATTTCAGTAATATGGTGACTGTAACTTAAAATGCTTAAGATTACTGCAACTTAGTCATGTTGATCACAAATTATAACTCAAAAATGTTACTCCATTATTTCCATCTGGAAGCAAGTCTCTTGGAAGTCCTTAAGGCACCACACCCTGCCAGTTGGTGATGTGGTCAGCAAAAATCTAGAGGAGGTCAAAGAAAGCAGCTGTCCCAGCAATTTAGCCTGAACCTAAAAGGCAACATGAAAGAGAGTAAAGGGAGAAAAAAGCTAACAACAGAAAGAAAAAGAGCCCATTTCAAAAGAGAAAAATGTAAGAAAATAAGAAATAGATAATAAAGAAGGAAGGAAGGTGGAGGGAGTTACTTCTAACAAAAGTCCAGAAGGAAAATAACCTGAAGAGGAAAGGGGATGTTAACAACTGTGGAGACGGTTGACAATCTTTTGGGAACTCCCCAAAGAGCCAAATATCACAAGCATTGTGAAAGATGCACCTAGACAACAGGTTACATGAGAAGAAAGCAAGCCAAATAAGAGTCCTCAGTCAGCAAATATTCACAAAGCACCTACTAGTAGCAGGCACTGCTCTGGGTGCCAGGGATACAGTTATGACCAAAATAGTCAAAATCATTCCCAATGTGTCTTCTTGCCAAAACTGTGACTTAGACTTGCATTTCTTTGGTGCATAGTGTTCTTCATCATTAAACCAAGAGCAGAGAGAAATGAGATAGAGATAGAGATGATAGAGATAGAGATAGAGATAGAGATAGAGATAGAGATAGAGATAGAGATAGAGATAGAGATAGAGATAGAGATAGAGGTAGAGACAGAGGTAGATAGAGATAGAGATAGAGATAGAGGTATAGAGATAGATAGAGATTCTTATAGATAATAGGATTATTTGCCTGGCTGACTCTTGAGCAGAGAGGGCTAATATATTATCCCGATCAAGCTGAGTCAGTTCTCCCTTGAGAACACCAGCCAGAATACCTGGACAGATCATCTACTAAAAGGAAAAAAAAAGGAAAATCTTTTGTGAAATCAAAGGAAATTATTATTCCAGGAAGTTACTTTTGATGGAGGAATTTCTTGGCATATTTCTGTGAATTTTTAAAGATCACATGGATTTCCAAGCATGAAGCAAAATTTGAAAATGTAAATGGTCCAGTAAGAAACGGTGCTCAGCAGACACTGCTACAAAATAGCACAGATGAGCTGTATGCAAACAGCTTGCCTAGGTGTTTTGCATCTCTTCAATATCTTCTCTTTCTAATTAAGGATTTAGCATCATCCCTCCACTTTGATTCATATGTAACACAGAAAAGCTTTTATTAATCAAGTAAAATACTAACCTGAAAATACATGTCAACACATATGTAAGTTCTGTGGTGAGCTTAAAGCCATTTCCTCTTGTGGGGATTATGTTTCCACAAGACTTTATTGCAGGATCTATCAGAGGAATAAAGCATCTTAGGCTGCTGGGGGTTGTTTACCTGCTACCCTGGCACCATTATGCTCTGATCTTGCTGTGACACACACCTGTTGCTCCAGGATCTCTTCTGAAGCAAACACACAGAAAGGCGGACAACTTCTGAAATCCGTTAAGTTACCAAGAACAAAGGTGACAACTGAAGCAAAAGCTGGGTCAAATTTAACTCTTCACAAAATTGGCTGGGCCTGCCTCTGCTCAGGGGAAAGCCTTGCTGAATCTCTGTTTTCGGAAACCATAGTATATTGAACAATCAGACTGTTTGAAAAACCCATCATCCCACAAGGATTTCTGAAGTGTCTGGCACTCGGGCATTCTGAGTAAAAGGATTTTGCCAGCACTTTTGAGATCAGAGATCTGAGATTAATTCTGACTGCTTGGATCAATAAAGATTGTTTTCCTTTGAAACAGAGCACCTATAAAATTATGTAACTTGAGGTATAGGAAAATCATTGCCGAACAAGCAAAGAGTACTTTGCTGCCCGCAGAATCCATTTGGTAATAATTTCAGCATGAAAAGTAAGACCATTATTTTGAAAGGACAAATGCATTTGAAAGTCATGAAAGATTATATCAGTTAAAAATTATATTTGCATAAAATACGTTTTCAGCACAAACTCACTCAGGTGTAGCACTATTCACACCAGAAATGCAATTCAGTGTGAGCTGTTTCCTAAAGGAAAAGTACATGTGAGAATTTAGATTATTTTGTCTAGCACAGCTGCTGCTTGTGTTGCAAAAGCAGAGATGCAGCTGATGACAAGGTAGAATGGAACTTGACACCTCTGCTGGCATCCAGCCAAGAATACAGAATGTTTTAGCCAGTCTGTGGCATGTGATCCATTTCTTAATTGTTGATAACATATAATTAGGACAATCTAAGCCTAGTTTAATGAATGCAATAAGTTAAACTGCAGCATTTGACTATACTTGGATAGACTTTGTTAGTCTTGGAGCATGAAACTGCAGAGTAACATTTTATAAACAGTACAAAATGGAATCTTCCCTTTACAAACTATCAGCCTAAAATTATGGCCGACATCCTAAGCCACAGTATAAATTCTGTGCACTGTATAAATGTCAACTGATATTCATGGCCAATGTGCCCAAAATAAATTTTCCCCTTGAAGATTTTAAAGGTAAGATTTATGTGAAGAAATTGGGTGCATATTTAAAAATGACAGACTACACGTTCTGCTAATCAGTTATCAACCTGATTTATTTTGACAGACTTCTTTCGAAGATGATCAGAGTTCAGTCTAGTGTACTACACCTTTTTAAAAATGCAATGATTTTCTTGAAAATAATGAATTGATTATTAACTTTTTATTAAAATATATTCATTGCATTGATCTTTTCACACTCCATATTACTACTCATGGGTTTTGTTTAACTTTGTCATTGTAAAGCATGCAAAAGACCTTTACCTATGCCATAAATAAATTCAGATGAATTTTTCATATGTCCGGTAAAAGAAAGAAAGATCCTACATAGGTATAAATAATAGAAAAATGAAAACTTAAAAAAAAATGCATTTAGCTTTTGACAATTCTTTTTTTCTTAAGGAAAGCTCTCTATCCACAGCATGATTTATTTGTGTGTATTTTTGTATGTGTGGTTTTATTTTCTTGGGGGCGGGTGGAAGGGGGATGGGTGTTGAGTTTTTTGGTTTGTGTTTTTTCCTTTAGTCTTTAAATCTGTTCTAATGTTATCAGAATTGATTTTTTAGTCTCAGTCATCCCAAAGGAACTGTCTTGAGTGAAGCTCTTATCGGGGAACTGTAATGAAGAATCAGCTTGCAAAGTTGTTACTATGGTGCTCACATATCTGAAGAAATTTTTAGTGGAAATAAAATTTCAAAGCACTAAATTTAGAGGTATTTGGTTTCCTAGTAAGAGGTATAAAAATAGTACTACTAGATACAATTTAAATTCCATGGGGGAGATATTTATTTCTGTATGATGCTCAACCATGTACATTTTAGAAAGCCAGTTTCTTTCTACAGACCTTGAAACAAATTAAAAATCATCTTAACTAATTCCCTGTTCAGGCCCCAAAAGGATAATACTTTTTAAAAAGGAGGTGCTCTTCATTTTCCCATTTTCATATTAGGGTTGCTTTTAAGATAAAACTTTACTAAGTGAATGCATAACTATTTGAAAATGTATTATTTTTTCATATAGTTAAGAAAAAATTTTTGACAATGATACATTGCTCTATTTTTAGATACTAAATTGTCTATTATCCCACATACGGCACACAGAATCAAAGAATATCATCAGTGCCTTGGTTGCTAGAAAGCTCAGGTTTATGCCATATTTTTCATTAAAAGTAATAATTCCTTTTGATGTGCACAAGTCAACAAAATCCCCTTTTCCAAAACTACAAAATAGAATATGTCAGCAACTGTGAAAATTTTAGTCTTGAAATTAAAATGATTATAAACACCACATATAAATCTTTTTTATGTATTACTTTTTTTAAAAAAGCCTCTGCCCACTATTCAAAACTGTGCTGAATTCCTCAAATCAAATTTTGTTCTAGAGGAATTGCCTAAGTTACTGTACACAGAGGAAAACATTTTTTAAATCATCTTTAAATTTTTATTTTTAAGATTAAGCCACCATAAACAACAGAAATAAGTCCTATACATGGGTGAGAATATTACATTACATCTGTATTTGTAGGTTCATAAGAAAAAAGAGGAAATAGCATCTCTCAAAAAACAAAACTAAAATAATTTCAGATCTATACTTCTGTATGACTGCTAGATAACATACATAATTAATGAAAAAGCAGGGAATAAAGAGTATCACCAGGATTCTTGGATCCATTATGTGTAATTTTATATATGTATATTTGAATTTAAAAACTCTTAAACATTAAGATTTGACAAGTGAAATAAGGAAAAAGGTTCTGGATTTATGTCGTTCTGTGCATACAGGAGAGAGGAAGAAAAGAGTTTATGTGATAATTGGCTTTGGTTTTATCTGTTCTTTCAAACCATCCTGAAGAGAAGTTATTCAGAAATGCAATCCACAACACCCTCATCTAAATTAAAATACAAACCTCACGTTAAATGTGTCTACAATTTCAGAGATTATTTCAGGAATTGTGGTCATTATGTATGTTTTGTTTTATGAAGCCTTTGGAATTTGAAAGAAATTTTGGCTCACAATCTTTAGAATAGCAAGATTAACAGATATGTACGATGAAATAGTGGGTAACTCCAACTATTCTTTAACAAATATCTAATTCAATTCTTCTAATTATCAGTTTTACACGGAGAGGGACATATTCCTTCAAGCAAAGCAAATGTCCTGCCTTCATTAGAGAATTTACACAATTTTCTAGGTACACTGTTCATGTTACTGTAATTTAATTTTCACCTCCATTTCACAAGGCCCACTACAAATAGTGAAATCTAGGGGGGAAAAAAAAAGTATTACTATCACATAAAATAGAACTCTAAATTGCAGTATTCATAAAATAAAATTTATGAAAGCTTTTTTTTTCCTGACAAAATGCTTAGAAAACAATCTCTAAAAATGTCACTTTAAAAGAGCTCAGGAACATTACACTGTGAAAGTCACCTTTTTGTTAATTCGTTATTTATTGATAAAAGAAGTGTTTCGCTTTTATTTTTTCCCACTATGGCTGTCATTATTTTTTTCTTTTTTAAAACTATATACTGAACATAATCTACTAGTTTTTATCCACTTTTAGTTCACAATAGAACCAGCTCTCCAACTTTTCTACTTGCTAGAAAAAATGGATTAGAAAGTGAGTCTCTGATAATTTTACCAGGACCTATGTATAAGCTGAGAGTGTGCAAAATACACATCAAGCTACATAGATTTCTGTTCTTTTGACTGTGTCTACGTAACTGTACCAGGGATGGTATTTTGCAAATATTAAACCAATGTACTTCACAACACTTCTTAAATCATGCTTCTTTGCCATATCTCACCTTGAGGACAGAGCCAGAAAAAGTATCGCTGTAGATGAGAAAAGGATAAGAATGTAGCTTGAAAGCAAAGCCTTGTGTAAAGTGAAAGGATTTGCTAAATTCTTCTAGTTCCTATTTAACATTTCAAGGGCTAAGCCTGGAACACTCAGTCATAGAATTCTCCTTGTGAAGAGAGACTGTCTTCCACCTATGACCTCTCTAGGCCATGAAGTTGCTTCTCTATGGTAGTAGGAATTGTGAAAAGAGGAGGGGGAGCAAAGCCCATGCCTTTTGTTTCTGGAGGCACAGGGTGGAGAGTGTGGAGAACAGTCAGGGACTGCATCCCTATTTCCCCTTACTGGCATTCACTGTTCTTAGTGGGAAGGTGCAGGGATGCCCAAGGGAAAAAACAACAATCAATGCCAATTCCATATCTGATTCAAGAAGTGCAATCTCCCCAGGACTGCTCCATAACAACCTCCTGAAAGCTCATCTTCCAGCCTGGAGGAATGGCTTTCTTGCACCGCTTTTAGGTTCCATGTGGCTTCGATAGAAACCAGAAGTTCCCATAGCACCACACCCATAAACCCTAGGGAACTGATGAAGCAGCTGAATTGAGCTAGCAGGCAAGGTGCCTCCATGGCAGAGGCTCCATTTGGGCCAGGAGCCATGTGGGAAATATGGCAGTGCTTGGGGTTCTGTAGCACCAACCAAAGCCAAGATGAGGTCAAGTCAACCAGGTCAGGATAAAAAGTGTCCATATCAGCTGTGAATGGCAGCAAGGCAATAGGCAAGGACACCACTCTGAAAACCAGAGGATCCAGAGGACCCCACACCCAAGGATGCCAGCTCTTCTCTACTCCTAGGCTGTGAAAGCCTTATCCCTCCACCATACACTCAGACACCAACTTCAAGGGGTGCCTAGGAAGGGACAGAAGACCGAGAAATAGGAAAATATGGAAGACTAAACATGTTTTCCTAAGGGGACAGTATTAGCTAAAGGGAGAGTTTTAATTATTGGATTGGAGTAAACTTTAAACCACATAGGACTCTAAAAGAAAACCAGAGTAGTTGTAGACAAAATAATGGAACTACATTTTCTAGGCACATCCAAGTTGCTGTATACTCATACAATGTTACATAATGAACATGGAGAAGAAAGTTTCTATGATAAAAATAAGTCCCTCTCCAAACACACATTCTTAAGTATGTGTAAGATCACATACAGTATTTAGTGAGCAAAGAGGGGCCTTTTTGACCTGAATTGGCTGCCACTGGGTGACAATGTTAACTAAACTGACCAAAAAGCTGCCTAGGTTTCCTTTTTGCTTTATCCACTTATGTATCAATCAGATTTATCAGTTTTTAAAAGAAAACTTTCTCTTTCTCTAGATTGAAAATCTTAGACTTCTATCTAAAATGCAATGTGGTATAATGGAAAGATCATGGGCATTAAGTCCAAAAAAAGTTAAATAGGAGTTTAATAGCTATAGATCTCAAGGCAAATGTCACAAATTTTCTTACTTTACTCATTTGTTAAAAGGGAATAGTAATAACCCACATAGTTATTCAAGAAATTAAACAAGATGGTTTATGTAAAGGTAAGGGCTTAATGTAAATTGGCTAGCACAGTGTCTGGCACTTTTATCACCATTCCCTCTCCCACCCCATCTTCATACCTTTTCTTTAATCTTCTAGTTTCAAACCTTCAGCATTACTTGACACTCAGTTTCTCTCACCATCATTTCAAAGCCCTAATCACTGAGTTTCCAAGTTTTCTTTGTTCCTCATCTAAAACAGTTCTTAAACTTAGCCTCTCGACTCCTTTCTCACAGCCATGACTTCAGTCAGAATCTCATCTCTTCTTTCCCACGCACCTGGAATTAGCTTTTAACCAAGCACCTGCCTCTGATTGCAAACTGCTGCTTGGCTCTGAGCTTGACCCTCCTTTCTCCAAGGCCCTTTCTATTTTCCTTTCCTGTCGCCTTTCTTTTCTCCCTCCTTGTTGGGGATTGAATCATAGACCCTGCAAAAGACATGTTCAAATCTTACTTCTGTCAAAGTGAGTCAGAGTGTGGACTCATCTGTAAACAAGACCTTCAAAGATCCTGTGTAAGTGTGGCCAAACTGAGACAAAGTAGGCCTTAATCCATATGACTGGGCCTTCAAAGACAGGAACTTCAGAGGCGGTCAGTCAGAGAAAGCCACAGGAAGAAGCCAGAAACCAATGGAACCCAGGAGAACAGACCCAAGGAAAGAGAGATCTCTGGGTGATGGGAGGCAGAGATGCAAGCCAAGAAACCCCAAGGATTGTAGCAAGCCAGCACCAGAATGCTGCAGACTTCATTTAAGGAGAAAGCATGGCCTTGCCCACACCTTAATTCTGGACTCCCAGCCTCCCCAAATTCCTGTTTTTAAGCCAACCAGCATGTGATGTTTGTCAAAGCACCCTGGCAAATAAAGATACTCTCTCTTTTCTCCCATTCTCTTTCTATCTCCCTCCATCTCTTTCTTTCTGTGCATGTAACTTCCATAAAGAATATAAGACAACTTAAAATATTGAAATAGAGAACATGAATCAATGGAAAAGAAAGCAGAATAAAGATGAACCAAAAGAAGCAAAGAGATAGATGCTCCAAGAACCTGAAATAGTCCCCCTCCAAAGCAAAGGTCTAAATTTAATGCTGAGTTTCATAGCAGTTTAAATGGGACAGGAGGTATTGTTTATGGTGGACATTAATTCAATATTTTCAATCAACTTCATATTTAATATCTATGTTTCAAAAAGTTGAAATTAGTTACAGAATAAGAAGTTTTTTTTTAAGGAGGTGTTGAAAATTTCCAATTTTTAAAAATGTTCATATATTAGTAACGCCACATTACAATCAGTAAATAAAAAATCTGTAAACAAAAAATACCTAGCATACAATTTGCTTACCATTATACATATATACCAGAGCCTCAATTAATTGAAAACTAGTTGACTTAAATCCTTAGTTAACTGACTTTTTCTTCCTTCATTCAAATAAGGAAAGATAAAGGGGGAAAAACTTAAGCAAATATAAGATGGCTACTCAGAGTGAAAAAATGAACTTTCTAGTTTTACCCTGGAAGATGCAAGCCAATTTCCTGTATCACTTTATTTTTATTTTCTCTCTAGAGATAATTAATATCAATATTTATTTACACACACCATCTTCCTAGCATCTAGCACAGAACCTTGTCCATTTCAAAATGTCCATAAACTTTTGTTCCTGAATGAATGAAGACTCTGATACATTACAAAACCTTTTAATACAGATCTGGAAGTGGCATTTGTACTGATGACCAGCCTTCTTATTTTATTTAAAACAGGAATAATAATAATACCTGGCATTTGGAGAACTTAGGAAGTTATCAGCATACTTTGACAAGTATCTAATTTGATCTTCACAAGAAAACTGTGTTTCTGAGATGTTAAACAAATTGACTGGGATTGCACACCCAGTATATGGAAATGCCAGAGTTCAAACACAGCTTCTCTAAACTCTTCCACAACTCCAATCATCTTCAATTGATTAATTGGGAGTTATTAATTGTAAGCAGCTGGAACCCATGTCACTGAGGGTATATTCTTCATTTCAGTCACATCCAGGCCCATTTTGACATTAAATTGTCCACATTCCCTTTTTTCTACTTTAACCAAATAGATGGTGGGAGTGATAAATGGTGAAGAAGCAGAATGACATATTGCATGTATATGATGTGTTTTTCAAAACTGGGTTGATAAAATTTAAGTATATGTTTGCTGAGGGCTTCTGGGAAGGAAGGCTCCTCAGCAGCCACAGCGTCTCTGCAGGACATGAACACGAAAACAGGTGGCCCTGGTGTCGGGCTCTGGCAGCCATTTTGTGACTGGAGTGTGTGGGGGTGGGGGAGCTGTGGAAGGCAGAGAGGAGATGATACAGAAAAAATTCAAGTTTTGTTGACAGAATGCAGTCAGCTACACCACCTTTCAGTTAAGAAGCCCTTATGTTCCTGTTTAAGCCAGTATGAATTAGGTTTTCTGCTACTCACAACAAAAAGTATACCATATACAAGAGAAGTTACAGCGGAGTTGAAAAGGAGGGCAGTTTACAGTTTCTTACATATTCTAGACTTGTGTAAAAGTCATTAAAGCAATATGGTACTTAATTCTTTAAAATTTAAATGTGCATGAGAAACTTTGGATCACACAAATACGACTGACAAGAAGTGGGAATTATAATATACACAGTGCATGAAGAAAATGGCAGATGCCTTCACAGGGGCTGAAGGAGGAACTCAGAAGGCCCCACCCACCCCGATCCAGTCCTACACAATTCACTATGTCTGTGTATGTCCCATCTGGTTTACAGGTGCCAGAATCAAACAATGTAGAGGAAATATTAGACTAAAGGAAATGTGTAAGTGGAATGTCCTCTATACAGATCTCTTCTACTGAAGAGGAAAGGGGAAGTTTTGCAGCCATGTGACTTGCATTCTGTTTCTCTGTTTCTCCTTTATAGCCTGTACCCTATTCCAGGCCCCCTTCCCCACTAAAAGGCAATGGAGAAAATAGATTTCCCCAAAGCACAGGAGAGAATGACCCACAGTGTAGTAGTTCTGGAAGACAGCCAGTTCCCCAGCATTGATGTGGGCCCACTTAACTTCGCTGGGGTGGACGCATGTAGAGGTTTAATGACAGAAAACTGTCACAGCAGCTGGCGTATAAGGAATTGAAGAGGAGTCACTGCAAGTAGGGTGGGCAGAAGAAATGCTCCAGAAAATGCTAAAGTGTAATTTTAAGCAATGCCGCGTTGTTTTGGAATGTGGCAAACCACAGGAGTAAACAGGCCAAGCTGGCAGGCAGCAAGCAAAAATATGGCAGGACTTTTTTTTCTGACCCAACCGAAAAAAAAAAAAAAAAACAGATCAAAGCATTGGAGCAGTTGGCATGGACCACTAGCTCTACAATATCGATCCATTCTTTTAACCATTTATTGCATGTGTACTACGTGCCACACTCTGACACAGAAGTATGACAGGAAAGAGGCATAATCCCTTCCTTTGATGCATACAAACCTGGTGCATATATTCAGATGCGTGTATTCAGATATACACAAAATATATAATTTTTTCTGTAGCAATTTAATTTCAATTTGAAGCCCCCATTCATACAGTGGCATAAGCAAGGCCTCTTTCTTGCCCACTTTTCTGCCTGAGTTGCCTTTAATTTTCACAGGGTTGACAAAGTGCCAAGGTATCTGGAGAGCGGGGTGAGGAATCCAGTCTTCGCTGTCTCATCCCTCCTCATCAGCTGGGGAAACAGCCTCCGATTCTTCTGGGCTGGTGTCAGTCCTTCCTGCTCATCTATGATGCAAGGCCTCTCCAGATCCCTTTCTGTCAGAGATGCCATTTCACTACCTGCCCCCATCCCCCACCCCCGACATGCCTTCTCTGCTTCTTTACCCATTCCAGGCTCTCTCTGGGCCCCTTCCCAAGACTCACCAACGCGGAAGCTCTCACTTCCCTTCACGACTCTTCTTTTCCTCAGACCCACGAAATCTTTACCTGTTCTGGGCTGAGGAGGGCATAGCAGAAACTGACCCTTTATTCTTTAAAATCCATTTTCTGATTTGGACCTTAATTGTGGGTGACAAAAACAAAGTTTACTCCTTCATTATCTCTTGTTTTACTTTTCTGTCCCTTCCCCAAGGTAGGCTGGCTTCCTGAATGCCACAGAAGTATAGAAAATACTAAGAGGAAGGAAGCACTGATTAATATCTTAAAAGATATCCTGCTATATTAGAGCTATGTTCTTCTCTGGGATGTTGAGGAAATTTTCACTGAAGATTCACTGTGGGAGGTAAGTCTTAAAAAGATGGGTGTTCCAAACATTGGGTCTGGCGGTTTGATGTGCTGAGCCCTCGATCCTGGGACTTGCCCTTATGAAGCTCGTTATTGCAAAGGAGAGGCTAAACTTGCATATAATTGTGCCTGAGAGTCTCCCCCTGAGTACCTCTTTGTTGCTCAGATGTGGCCCTGTCTCTCTCTAACTGAGCCATCTCGACAAGTGAACTCGCTGCCCTCCCCGCTACGTGGGACCCGACTCCCAGGATTGTAAATCTCCCTGGCAATGCAGAATATGACCCCGGGGATGAATGTGGACCTGGCATCGTGGGACTGAGAGTATCTTCTTGACCAAAAGGGGGATGCAAAATGAGACAAAATAGTTTCGGTGGCTGAGAGATTTCAGATGGAGTTGAGAGGTCGCTCTGGTGGACATTCTTATGCACTATATAGATAACACCTCTTAGGTTTTAATGTATTGGAATAGCTAGAAGTAAATACCTGAAACTACCAAACTCCAACCCAGCAGTCTGGACTCCTGAAGAGAATTATATAATAATGTAGATTACAAGGAGTGACAGTGTGATTGTGAAGACCTTGTGGATCACACCCCCTTTATCTAGTGTATAGATGAGTAGAAAAATGGGGATAAAAACTAAAGGACAAATGGGGTGGGATGGGGGGATGATTTGGGTGTTCTTTTTTCACTTTTATATTTTATTCTTGCTCTGGTTCTTTCTGATGTAAGGAAAATGTTCAGACATAGATTGTGGTGATGAACACATAACTATGTTATCATACTGTGGACAGTGGATTGTATACCATGGATGATTGTATGGTGTGTGAATGTATTTCAATAAAACTGAATTTAATAATAAAAAAAAAAAGATGGGTGTTCACCAAAAGTAGAAAGTGAAAGAGGATAAGAGCAAGACTTTAATTGTAAACTACATTAACCCAAGACTATTTTTAGCTCACAAAATAGTATAGGACTTAAGAACAACATTCAGAACCTCATAGAAAATGAGGGCTCAACATCATTAGCCAAATGAAAGGTCCACCATGTGTACAAAAATTGGCCATATGCCACTGTATTTTATATAGTTAAAAGTCAACTTGAAATTTACATCTCTTCCTTCACTTTAAAAGTTGAAAACTGGAAAGTGTTATTTAAGAAAAAAATAAAACTTGGGTAAGGCCCCAAAACAGAGGAACTTTATTTTCCTTTTCTTCCACGGCAAGAATCTATTGAGACTTCCATTAGAATAATCAAATAATGGAATATTATATTGTATATGAAAACAGATCCTTAACAATGCCACTACTTCAAAATTAGAAGTTTTTAAATGCATGTTACATAACTGATTTGATCAAATATATTGTCAAGGAAACATAAAGACACAATGGGCTTAAAGCAATTATTTTTAATCACCCATCACCATAAAATTTCCTACCAGCAATTTGTATTACAAATTTTATCAACATATGGGTAACCTCCCTTTACATCAGGGACAGGTATGAGTGTCCATGCAGGGGAGAATAGAATCCCAAGAGCACGCATCACTCTTCCCAATTTACATTTGCAGTATCCTGAATTTAACCATGCTCAATGAATCTGACAGGGAGTGCTACTGAAGTCTCAACTCTAAATAAATAGTTTAAAATAAAAAGTTGTATAAATATCAGTCTGCGCCAGTGATGCGGTTTGAGAGGGAGTGCTATAAACACAAAGTAAATTAAATGGGATCTACTTTTGTGGGGTAAAAGGCTACTTAGGCTGGTTATTATAGAGAAAATTTTGTTGTGTGGTGCGACAGCACGTACCCATGTGGCTAACCTACAACTGGTAGAAGAAACAAATCCCACCCATACCTAGGACTGGTGCCACAGCCAGACCACAATTCCTATGAGGGATGAACTTAATTTGCTGAAAATGAAGGCCAGGCTCTGTTGAAGCTCATTAGCTGGTTACAGACACACTGCAAGAGAAGAAAGTGGAATTTGGTCGATGTTCCAACTTCTACATGTGCTGTGAATAAAACAGACTATTGTTTTTTTGATAAAGAAGTATTGTTTTGAATGTGCAGAGTGGCTAAGTAAAGCCAGCAGAATTTTTTGGCCAAATATAGTCTCTTGCTCACTCCTAAAAATCCTAGCTTTCAAATTAGGAGCTGAAGTCATTGAAAAAAAAAAAAGTTTACATTCCTACAGCCTGCTGCAGCAAAGCCAAACAAATGTTTGGCTTAAAGCTCACTTACATCTCTTTCATGAGCCTTTTCTTTAACATGGAAGTCTGAAAAATACCGTTCCTTTTATCAAATCATTTAACGTGAAGTGTGTGTGTGTGCGAGTGTGTGTGTTTATGTGAGGACACACACACTCAGCACCAGTACTATAGGGTCAGTGTAGTGGTTTTGAAGCATGTGGGTTATGTTTGAATTTAAAGAAACCATGGTTTTACAGCTTCTGGCATAATTTAGGTCACAGTCACAAACTGTGATTTTTTTTAGGCACCATTAACCACTGAAGGGACAAGGAATGTGTTATTTTCAAGGAGATTTTTTGGTGCCAGTTCAAGCAATAAAAACCAAAGGACAGGGGTCAAGCTGGGAGGGTAACCCGGTATATAGCCGCCCTCCCGACGTACTTTTTGCCATAAAATTACATGCTTTTGGCCTTAAGTCTCTGAGCCCAAGCTGGATAATGAGGGGTAACATGATCAGTTTGTTGGAGACAGGCATCCTGATGGCCAATTTCCATAGAGTCAGTCAGATTGGCAATTTGCAGTCTGAAGAACCCATTCAGGTTACAAAATCATGAAACTGATTATGCAACGGTCTAGTTTTTTCCGGATCACAAGTAGATTCCCCTTACGATATTTCTCATGGGAAGCCAATGTTTTCTGTAATTCTGTTGTTCTGTTATAATGATGACATTCATAGGAAACAAATTCTCAGTCTGAGAACAGAAAATGAAACGGTTTATATCAAACCTCTTTACAACTAATTGGCAACTGTCAGTGCCCAGAGCTGAGGAAAGGGAATCAGAGAAAGCCATGCCTGCACTGTCCTCATCCTTTTCCTCCTAGCTGCATGTTGATACAGTTGTCTTGCCTTCAAGAATAATTTGGTGTTGAAGGTAGATTTCCCAAGTGCAAATGATTGGTGTGGTCGAGGTGCCTCAGGATGAGGAGAACAGAGACTAATTATGCCTTGATGGTCAAACAATAGCATGATGAACAGCTGAGGGCCTCCTTAGACCAATTCTAGTTCCCTTCTCAACCTTCAAATACTAAACAAACAAGTATTTTCATTCCAGAGGGCAGATGTTACAAGGACAGAGATAAAATGAAGCATTCACTATAAATATTATTTCATATGTATTTATTGGTCAGTTATTTGGTTTACATATTATGTATTGGTTATTTATACTGAATTCTTGTTCAACATAATATCAAATCAACTGATTTTTTGTCACATCCAAAAAATTCCCAAACTGTCTCTTCAGATGCCACTTTTTTGTAGTAGCATTGACTTTACTAGAATTTTACCTGCATAATTTACAGCATCTGTATAACAAACATATTAGCAACAAAGGAAAGGCAGAAGAAATGTGTTTATTGTACAGTTTTCCAGATGTCCCAAGTATTGATTCTTTTGCTTTTGATGTGTGTTTTAAGATATCATGATCTACCAAAGAACACTTTTGATTTATGTCAAAACCTCTGAGAATTAAGTCTGGAGGGGTTATCAGAGTAACACAGAAGGTCAACTTTTGAAAGTATGCATGGAAACTGCCTTCAATTCTAAACACAGAATCCCCTCATTTATGAGACGTGTCCCAAGCATTTTCCAAATAAATATCTGTTTAATATATGAACTTATAAAACACTTTAATTTTCACCATTTTTATTAAATAGTTTCTAAAAGGCTTTATAAAATGTTCATGCCTCCATAAAGAAAGGTTTCTTTGGTCTTCTGTCATCATTATGAATATTCACTATTTATTATGTAACTATGTGTCCTATGTTTGACCTTTACGTTGTCTGCTTTGTCCTTCAGTTCTAAGTTCTCAAGACCTTTCCACTGCTGTGCCTGTGTCTAATAACATGCCACATTCTTTTTTCCAAGTTGTTCTATGATAGAAAAACAGATATAAGTTTGCTGTCAGTTTCAGGAGATAATAATCAATATGACTCTGGATCAAGACCTAATACAAAAATTACGTAACAGTTTGGGACAGCAATTTCTGCCCAAAAGTTCAAGTAGTCAAAAGATCATTATTCAGGTAAGTGAAGCATTATTTTAATATACAAGTTGTTGGGGATGGACTCATGACCCCCAAAAAAGACTTCTAACTCCTAGTCCCGTGGGTGTGAACCCATTTGTAAGTAGGATTTCAAAGATCCTATTAAGATGAGGCTAAAATGAATCAGGGTTGGCCTTAATCCAATTTGACTACAGTCCTAATAAGCAGTAGGAATGAGGAGCAGACAGATGGCCAAGTGACAGAGGCAGAGATTGAGTTATGGATGCCAGCAAGCCACCATCAGAACGCGACAGGCTTCAGAGAAAGCATAGCCTACTGGTACCTTGATTTTGAACTTCAAGCCTCCAAGACTGTAAGACAGTACATTCCTGTAATTTAAACCAACCAGTCTGTGGTATTTGTTATAGCAGTCCTGGAAAACTAAGACACAAGTCCTGACTACCTCTAGACTACAAAAAAAAGTCAAGGAAGAGATGTCCTTTCAGAGTTGCAGCAGGTACCTTCTTCGACAGAGCTTGAAGGGGAAGCTGGCACTCAACACCACCCAAGGCTGGCCAATCAGAGCCAGCCTTCTGCCATCTTGCACAGTACCCTCAGTCTGCTCCAGGGTCCTTGCCACAGACCATGAAGACCATGTCCCCCTCACAGGTGCACCAGAGATACAACCAGGGCTCAGGGGCCTCCATCAACTGCCAAATCAACCTGGAGCTCTATACCTCTTGCATCTACCTGCTCATGTCTTACTAATTTGACCATGCTGATGTGGCTTTGAAATACTTTGCCAAATATTTTCTTCATCAATCTCAGGAGGAGAGGGAATACACTGATAAACTTATGAAGCTACAGAACCAGCTAGGAGGCCAAATCTTCCTTCAGGATGTCAAGAGATCAGAGCATGATGGCTGGGAGAGCAGGTTGAATGCAATAGAGCATGCATTACACTTGGAAAAAAGGGTGAATCAGTCACTATTGGAACCGCACTAATTTGCCACTGATAAAAAGGACCTCCACTTATGTGACATCATTAAGATTCATTACCTGAATGAGCAGGTAAAATCCATCAGCCTTATGCTGGCTTCCCCATAGCCATAGGCATGACTTCCGGGTCACCAAGGCAGTGCATGCATGTTGGGTTTACCTTTACCTTTACTTTAGGTTGTATCAAAACATCCACTAAGTTCTTTCATTTGTGCCATTCCTTCAAATAGAGTAATTTGCACACACCCTTCCCCCCAAAAAATGTCAGGCAATACATCTTGCAACTGAAATTCAAGTTGACCACCAAATGAGTTTTCCTCTAAAAAACCATTCAAGTTTTGATACTAATTTATTTCCTAAACTTCCCAGATATCCTACCATATATTTGAACACTGGTTTACAGTTTACAAATAAATACCACATGATGTAGTGTTCTGTTTTACCTTCATAATGTCACTATGTTCGGCTTTTTCACATAACAAGGAATAGAAACATATTTAGGTTACCTTAAGTTATAAGACCTTATAAGAAAGTAAAGAATACAAGCATCTTTAAAACAAGTCAAATGGACCTTGGGATGTCACTTAGAGATGGGAAGATTGTTTGGAATACTATGAGTCCTCTGTGCCAGTTTGAATGTATTATGTCCCCCAAACACCATTATCTTTGATGTAATCTTGTGTGAGCAGACCTATCAGTGTTAATTAGATTGTAATTTTTTTGAGTGTTTCTTTGGAATGCACCCCACCCAAATGTGGGTGATGACTCTGATTGGATAATTTCCATGGAGGTGTTGGCCTGCCCATTGGGTGGGTCTGAATTAAATTACTGGAGCACTATATAAGATCAGACAGAAGGAGTGAGCTTGCTATAGCCAAGAGGGACACTTTGAAGAAGGCACAGGAGCTGCAGATGAGAGACAGTTTGAAGACGGCTGTTGAAAGCAGACTCTTGCTTGCTCTGGAGAAGCTGAGAAAGGACAAATTTCCCAAGTGAAACTAAGAGCGACATTTTTGAGGAACTGTAGCCTAGAGAGGAACATCCTGGGAGAAAGCCATTTTGAAACCAGAACTTTGGAGCAGATGCCATCCACATGCCTTCCCAGCTAACAGAGGTTTTCCGGACACCATTGGCCATCCTCCAGTGAAGGTACTCGATTGCTGATGTGCTACCTTGAACACTTTTTGGCCTTAAGACTGTAACTGTGTAACCAAATAAACCCCCTTTATAAAAGCCAGTCCATTCCTGGTGTTTTGCATCCTGGCAGCATTAGCAAACTAGAACATCCTCACAACCTGATTATCATGTTGTCACCTCAGCAGCAGGAGCCCATTTCTTTTTTGGCTGCGGTTTGCCAATTTGAAACTGTTATGGACCCCAGAAGAGCCATGATCTTTTAATCAAATCTTGTTGGGTGGGACTCTGATTATATTATTCCCACAGAGGTGTGAACCCACCCATTCATGGTGAGTCTTAATTAGATCACCGGAGTCCTTTAAGACAGCTCGGAGAGAGGAGCTCTGCGAAGCTAAGAGAGACATTTTGGTAAGAAGCTGAGAAATGTAATCCAGAGTGTGCCCCTGGAAGAAGCTAAGAGCAGACAGACATACCTGGAGATGTGGACAGATGGATGTTTGGAGATGCTAAGCTATGAAATGAAGCCCAGAGTTTGCCCCAGAGAAGCTAAGACAGGACTCCCAGATGCTGAGAGAGAAACGTCCCAGAAGAACAAAGCAGAGATCTGAGAGAAGCTAAGAGAGACAGAAGCCCAGAAACATTTTAGGGAAAGCCATTTTGAAACCAGAACCAAGGCACAAAGGACCAGGAAACAGTCACATGCCTTTCTACCTGACAGAGGTTTTCTGGTTGCCATCAGCCATTTCCTTCAGTGAAGGTATCTTCTTGATGATGCCTTAGTTTGGACACTTTAATGGCTTTAGAACTATAAATTTGAAATCTAATAAATTCCTTTTATAAAAGCCAATCCATTTCTGGTATTTTGCAGAAGAGCAGTTTTAGCAAAGCAGAATGTGGGGCTTCACCATTATTCCCACCTATTTTCTTATCTTAGTATGTTCTTAGTAATATTAAAAACTCAATGTGGTGATTTGAAGTTGTACGAACCACAGAAAAACAAGTTCTTAAATCTAATCCATTCCTGTGGGTGTGAACCCACTGTAAGTAGGACCTTTTGATGAAGCTACTTCAGTGATGGTGTGGCCCACCTCAGTCAGGATGGGTCTGAATCTGAACTTTTACCAGAGACTTTTATTAGCAGAATGAATTCAGACATCAGAGAGAGAAAGCCACAGGAGGCAAGAAGATAAATCCAGAAGAGAGAGAAAGCATCAGGAAACGCCACAATGTGTCTTGCCATTTGACAAGCTATGGACCCCAGGATCACTGGCTGCCAGCCCCAGAATGCCACAGTCTTCGGGGAGAAAGCATCTCTTTGCTGATGCCTTGATTTGGACTTTCTTTTAGTCTCAAAACTGTAAGCTAATAAATTCCCATAATTGTTTAAGGAAAACTGTTTAAGTTGACCCATTTCATGGTTTTTGCTTGAGCAGCCTGGGAATTTAAAAACACTCATTTTTGGTACTATAGGAAGGATTAAATGTCATACATTTTAAATAACCAAAAACAAAGATGGTACTTAATACACACTCACATACAACAGGCCTCACTAGTGGAAAAATATTGAGCCTTTGGGTGTAAAGCATTTCTGGTAAACCACAAATAATTTTACTATTCTACCTGAGGTTCCTTGTATGGTTGGTGTTCATTTAAAGATACAGACTTCAGATGCTATCACTTTTATTTGGTCTAATGGAAATGAAACCATTTAGTTATCAAACCAACCCTTGGAATGGAATGACAGAGTTTGTAGTTTCCTCCCAGGCTTGACTGCATTCTCAGTAGCTCTCTTATATTAGGTGCTTTCATTTAGAAGAGACCACTTTTCATAGAAGAGGGACCAAAAAAAAAAAAAAAAATCTTAGCCAGAAAACAGAATGAAAGTGGGTAAGAAGAACTTGGTCAGAGACAAAAAGTCAAGAAGCATTAACACCAAGTTCTCCATAGGTGGGCAAGGGAATGGTTTGCCATCTCTTGGCCAACTTTGCTTCCCTGATCAAGTCTACTTTTGTAAAGTTCCAGCTCTGATATCTTGAGAAAAAGAGAAACTCAAAAGGAAGTGTGGTAGAAATTTCCAAAATACAGACAGTCTGTTTGGATAAACACAGGGAAGGCGGGCATCTATATTTAATGACGGCCCTGGGTTGCCTCTCTTCTGGGATTACTGGCGCTGTGTGGTACACTTTGGTGAGTTTATGATGGTGTCATCTCCCAATGAATGAAGCATTCCCATCCCTTCAGTGCTGTTTTTTCTTAGCTTATGCCCACAAAGAGCAAAGGAAATTGTCAACAACACGTCCAGTTTATACACTGAACACTGCTAATAGCCAGCTGACTCAAGTGAACCAAGAAGCTCTTGTATCCTGAACGTCCTTCATTCATTCATTCACACACACAAATATTTACCCTGCACCTACTATGTGCCAGGCACAACAACAGAAGAGGTTAGTTGGGGAAAAATGAACAGGACATAGCACTGGTGGAGAGGAGAAGAAAGAGGAAAAAAATAGTTTGTGTTTGTATTAATAAAAGGCGAGATTCTTTTCCTCACACACTAAACTCTCAGTCTCATTTCTCAGTCACATTACATAACTGTTCAATTTTAATTTGAGCCATAATAGTCTGAAGGGCTTCATGTCAGTTTTTCCCGTTGTTGTTGAAAAACACATCAACACTAAGTCTCTAAAATAATTCAAATCTACAGAATATACAACTCCTTATATTTCAAGAGCAGAGAATAATGAAGATAATAAATGATTTGTTGCTTTTATGAAAAAATTATTAGTTTCAGAATTATAAAAACCACAGTTGCTTCTATTTTATTATTAGAAGATTAACAGATTAAAGTGATTTCTGTCACAACATCTAAATTGTAATGCTTTTGATGTTATAGTTTGGAAGACACATTTTTATAGCTGGAATTCAGAGGAGTTGTGAGTCACTCTATACATGTAAAAAATGAAGCCCTGCCCTTAGGAGAAAAAAAAAATTAGTCGCTCTAGCCAATGGCGGGCTGTTTTAATATCATTCTGTAAATTGGAACAACAGAAACAGCACTTTTCAGAAAATGTTTTCAAGTCATGATTTTTAGAAGTTACCCCACTTCCCATTATGTCAGAATATTTTTCTTCAGTCCCTTAGAAGCAGGTTTTGCCTTTATGCTGCTTTCAAGGATTCCTAAGGTTCACTCACAGTGTCAGAATATAATAAAATTCAGCATAATGTGAACCACTCTATGATATTGCCTTTCCTTATTGCCTTTCAGTTTCATTGTTCTAAATGCAATAATGGAGAAGTTGTTCTGAATGGAACAGATAGAGAAATGAGTACATTCCTGGGTTGAAAAGTCACCGAGTGTAATATGCTAACAGCTTAGAGGAAAATTTCTTTTATTGATGGTTGGTTATACGTGTTTGAACATGTGAGTAACCTGAACAGCATGTAAGATTACCCATTTCAAATGGCGAAGGTTTTTATTTGGCATGCATTCCACAACGGGCAATAAAGCAGTGTCCCCACCAGATGTACATGAATCAATGCACTTTTCTGAAGAGTAAACCCAAGCAGCACTGTGGTCATAGGAAAGAAGAACTTGTGGCCTTTTGGTCTGCAGAGCAGCCCCTGTGAGAATGAGGCACTTCTTGTTTACATAGTGGCTTGACGCTCAGCAACAGATCAGAGCTAGGGAAACTAGCACTGCCCAAAATATCATTCTGGGGACTGGAAACCAAGGAATGCGCTCAGAGTTGCTGGTGGTGCCCCAAATGATCCTGAGCAGTTTGCATACAACCATGGCACAGTTCAGACCTGCCTCTCTGGAGTCATCAGCCCAAGGTGAATTTCTTGACAGGAAGGCAGACGCACACGACACAGCCTGGGTTTCTAATGCCTTTCTTGAATTCCCAGTCAAAATAGAACTTGAGGAGAGGCAGGGCAAGATGGCAGACTGGTGAGCTGTATGTTTTAGTTACTCCTCCAGGAAAGTAGGTAAAAAGCCAGGAACTGCGTGGACTGGACACCACAGAGCAATCTGTCTTTGGGCATACTTCATACAACACTCATGAAAACGTGGAACTGCTGAGATCAGCGAGATCTGTAAGTTTTTGCGGCCAGGGGACCCACGCCCCTCCCTGCCAGGCTCAGTCCCGGGGGAGGAGGGGCTGTCAGCTCCAGGAAGGAGAAGGGAGAATTGCAGTGGCTGCTCTTATCGGAAACTCATTCTACTGATTCAAACTCCAACCATAGATAGACTGAGACCAGACACCAGAGACTCTGAGAGCAGCCAGCCCAGCAGAGAGGAGACAGGCATAGAAAAAAAACAACACGAAAAACTCCAAAATAAAAGCAGAGGATTTTTGGAGTTCTGGTGAACACAGAAAGGGGAAGGGCGGAGATCAGGCCTTGAGGCGCATATGCAAATCCCGAAGCAAGGCTGATCTCTCTGCCCTGTGGACCTTTCCTTAATGGCCCTGGTTGCTTTGTCTATTAGCATTTCAATAACCCATTAGATCTCTGAGGAGGGCCGTTTTTTTTTTTTTTTTTTTAAAACCTTTTTGCTTTTTCTAAAACAATTACTCTAAGAAGCTCAATACAGAAAGCTTCAAAGAATTGAAATTTGGGCACGTCAAGTCAAGAGCAGAACTAAGAGAGCTCTGAGACAAAAGGCAATAATCCAGTGGCTGAGAAAATTCACTAAACAACACAACTTCCCAAGAAAAGGGGGGTGTCCGCTCACAGCCACCATCCTGGTGGACAGGAAACACTCCTGCCCATCGCCAGCCCCATAGCCCAGAGCTGCCCCAGACAACCCAGTGTGACGGAAGTGCTTCAAATAACAGGCACACACCACAAAACTGGGCGTGGACATTAGCCTTCCCTGCAACCTCAGCTGAATGTCCCAGAACTGGGAAGGGGGAGCAGTGTGAATTAACAGAGCCCCATTCAGCCATCATTTGAGCAGACTGGGAGCCTCCCAACACAGCCCAGCAGCCCAGAACTGCCCTGGGGGGACGGCACTCACCTGTGACATAGCACAGTCATCCCTCAACAGAGGACCCAGGGTGCACAGCCTGGAAGAGGGGCCCACTTGCAAGTCTCAGGAGCCATACGCCAATACCAAAGACTTGTGGGTCAGTGGCAGAGACAAACTGTGGCAGGACTGAACTGAAGGATTAGACTATTGCAGTAGCTTTAAAACTCTAGGATCATCAGGGAGATTTGATTGTTAGGGCCACCCCCCCTCCCCGACTGCCCAGAAACACGCCCCACATACAGGGCAGGCAACACCAACTACACACGCAAGCTTGGTACACCAATTGGGCCCCACAAGACTCACTCCCCCACTCACCAAAAAGGCTAAGCAGGGGAGAGCTGTTTTGTGGAGAACAGGTGGCTCGTGGACGCCACCTGCTGGTTAGTTAGAGAAAGTGTACTCCACGAAGCTGTAGATCTGATAAATTAGAGATAAGGACTTCAACTGGTCTACAAACCCTAAAAGAACCCTATCAAGTTCAGCAAATGCCACGAGGCCAAAAACAACAGAAAATTATAAAGCATATGAAAAAACCAGACGATATGGATAACTCAAGCCCAAGCACCCAAATCAAAAGACCAGAAGAGACACACCTAGAGCAGCTACTCAAAGAACTAAAGATGAACAATGAGACCATAGTACGGGATATGAAGGAAATCAAGAAGACCCTAGAAGAGCATAAAGAAGACATTGCAAGACTAAATAAAAAAAATGGATGATCTTATGGAAATTAAAGAAACTGTTGACCAAATTAAAAAGATTCTGGACACTCATAGTACAAGACTAGAGGAAGTTGAACAACGAATCAGTGACCTGGAAGATGACAGAATGGAAAATGAAAGCATAAAAGAAAGAATGGGGAAAAAAATTGAAAAACTCGAAATGGACCTCAGGGATATGATAGATAATATGAAACGTCCGAATATAAGACTCATTGGTGTCCCAGAAGGGGAAGAAAAGGGTAAAGGTCTAGGAAGAGTATTCAAAGAAATTGTTGGGGAAAACTTCCCAAATCTTCTAAACAACATAAATACACAAATCATAAATGCTCAGCGAACTCCAAATAGAATAAATCCAAAAAAACCCACTCCGAGACATATACTGATCACACTGTCAAACATAGAAGAGAAGGAGCAAGTTCTGAAAGCAGCAAGAGAAAAGCAATTCACCACATACAAAGGAAACAGCATAAGACTAAGTAGTGACTACTCAGCAGCCACCATGGAGGCGAGAAGGCAGTGGCACGATATATTTAAAATTCTGAGTGAGAGGAATTTCCAGCCAAGAATACTTTATCCAGCAAAGCTCTCCTTCAAATTTGAGGGAGAGCTTAAATTTTTCACAGACAAAGAAATGCTGAGAGAATTTGCTAACAAGAGACCTGCCCTACTGGAGATACTAAAGGGAGCCCTACAGACAGAGAAACAAAGACAGGACAGAGAGACTTGGAGAAAGGTTCAGTACTAAAGAGATTCGGTATGGGTACAATAAAGGATATTAATAGAGAGAGGGAAAAATATGGCAAACATAATCCAAAGGATAAGATGGCCGATTCAAGAAATGCCTTCACGGTTTTAACGTTGAATGTAAATGGATTAAACTCCCCAATTAAAAGATATAGATTCACAGAATGGATCAAAAAAAATGAACCATCAATATGTTGCATACAAGAGACTCATCTTAGACACAGGGACACAAAGAAACTGAAAGTGAAAGGATGGAAAAAAATATTTCATGCAAGCTACAGCCAAAAGAAAGCAGGTGTAGCAATATTAATCTCAGATAAAATAGACTTCAAATGCAGGGATGTTTTGAGAGACAAAGAAGGCCACTACATACTAATAAAAGGGGCAATTCAGCAAGAAGAAATAACAATCGTAAATGTCTATGCACCCAATCAAGGTGCCACAAAATACATGAGAGAAACATTGGCAAAACTAAAGGAAGCAATTGATGTTTCCACAATAATTGTGGGAGACTTCAACACATCACTCTCTCCTATAGATAGATCAACCAGACAGAAGACCAATAAGGAAATTGAAAACCTAAACAATCTGATAAATGAATTAGATTTAACAGACATCTACAGGACATTACATCCCAAATCACCAGGATACACATACTTTTCTAGTGCTCACGGAACTTTCTCCAGAATAGATCATATGCTGGGACATAAAACAAGCCTCAATAAATTTAAAAAGATTGAAATTATTCAAAGCACATTCTCTGACCACAATGGAATACAATTAGAAGTCAATAACCATCAGAGACTTAGAAAATTCACAAATACCTGGAGGTTAAACAACACACTCCTAAACAATCAGTGGGTTAAAGAAGAAATAGCAAGAGAAATTGCTAAATATATAGAGACGAATGAAAATGAGAACACAACATACCAAAACCTATGGGATGCAGCAAAAGCAGTGCTAAGGGGGAAATTTATAGCACTAAACGCATATATTAAAAAGGAAGAAAGAGCCAAAATCAAAGAACTAATGGATCAACTGAAGAAGCTAGAAAATGAACAGCAAACCAATCCTAAACCAAGTACAAGAAAAGAAATAACAAGGATTAAAGCAGAAATAAATGACATAGAGAACAAAAAAAAAATAGAGAGGATAAATATCACCAAAAGTTGGTTCTTTGAGAAGATCAACAAGATTGACAAGCCCCTAGCTAAACTGACAAAATCAAAAAGAGAGAAGACCCACATAAACAAAATAATGAATGAAAAAGGTGACATAACTGCAGATCCTGAAGAAATTAAAAAAATTATAAGAGGATATTATGAACAACTGTATGGCAACAAACTGGATAATGTAGAAGAAATGGACAATTTCCTGGAAACATATGAACAACCTAGACTGACCAGAGAAGAAATAGAAGACCTCAACCAACCCATCACAAGCAAAGAGATCCAATCAGTCATCAAAAATCTTCCCACAAATAAATGCCCAGGGCCAGATGGCTTCACAGGGGAATTCTACCAAACTTTCCAGAAAGAACTGACACCAATCTTACTCAAACTCTTTCAAAACAATGAAAAAAATGGAACACTACCTAACTCATTTTATGAAGCTAACATCAATCTAATACCAAAACCAGGCAAAGATGCTACAAAAAAGGAAAACTACCGGCCAATCTCCCTAATGAATATAGATGCAAAAATCCTCAACAAAATACTTGCAAATCGAATCCAAAGACACATTAAAAAAATCATACACCATGACCAAGTGGGGTTCATTCCAGGCATGCAAGGATGGTTCAACATAAGAAAAACAATCAATGTATTACAACACATTAAAAACTCGAAAGGGAAAAATCAATTGATCATCTCAATAGATGCTGAAAAAGCATTTGACAAAATCCAACATCCCTTTTTGATAAAAACACTTCAAAAGGTAGGAATTGAAGGAAACTTCCTCAACATGATAAAGAGCATATATGAAAAACCCACAGCCAGCATAGTACTCAATGGTGAGAGACTGAAAGCCTTCCCTCTAAGATCAGGAACAAGACAAGGATGCCCGCTGTCACCACTGTTATTCAACATTGTGCTGTAAGTGCTAGCCAGGGCAATCCGGCAAGACAAAGAAATAAAAGGCATCCAAATTGGAAAAGAAGAAGTAAAACTGTCATTGTTTGCAGATGATATGATCTTATATCTAGAAAACCCTGAGAAATCAACGATACACCTACTAGAGCTAATAAACAAATTTAGCAAAGTAGCGGGATACAAGATTAATGCACATAAGTCAGTAATGTTTCTATATGCTAGAAATGAACAAACTGAAGAGACACTCAAGAAAAAGATACCATTTTCAATAGCAACTAAAAAAATCAAGTACCTAGGAATAAACTTAACCAAAGATGTAAAAGACCTATACAAAGAAAACTACATAACTCTACTAAAAGAAATAGAAGGGGACCTTAAAAGATGGAAAAATATTCCATGTTCATGGATAGGAAGGCTAAATGTCATTAAGATGTCAATTCTACCCAAACTCATCTACAGATTCAATGCAATCCCAATCAAAATTCCAACAACCTACTTTGCAGACTTGGAAAAGCTAGTTATCAAATTTATTTGGAAAGGGAAGATGCCTCGAATTGCTAAAGACACTCTAAAAAAGAAAAACGAAGTGGGAGGACTTACACTCCCTGACTTTGAAGCTTATTATAAAGCCACAGTTGCCAAAACAGCATGGTACTGGCACAAAGATAGACATATAGATCAATGGAATCGAATTGAGAATTCAGAGATAGACCCTCAGATCTATGGCCGACTGATCTTTGATAAGGCCCCCAAAGTCACCGAACTGAGCCATAATGGTCTTTTCAACAAATGGGGCTGGGAGAGTTGGATATCCATATCCAAAAGAATGAAAGAGGACCCCTACCTCACCCCCTACACAAAAATTAACTCAAAATGGACCAAAGATCTCAATATAAAAGAAAGTACCATAAAACTCCTAGAAGATAATGCAGGAAAACATCTTCAAGACCTTGTATTAGGAGGCCACTTCCTAGACTTTACACCCAAAGCACAAGCAACAAAAGAGAAAATAGATAAATGGGAACTCCTCAAGCTTAGAAGTTTCTGCACCTCAAAGGAATTTCTCAAAAAGGTAAAGAGGCAGCCAACTCAATGGGAAAAAATTTTTGGAAACCATGTATCTGACAAAAGACTGATATCTTGCATATACAAAGAAATCCTACAACTCAATGACAATAGTACAGACAGCCCAATTATAAAATGGGCAAAAGATATGAAAAGACAGTTCTCTGAAGAGGAAATACAAATGGCCAAGAAACACATGAAAAAATGTTCAGCTTCACTAGCTATTAGAGAAATGCAAATTAAGACCACAATGAGATACCATCTAACACCGGTTAGAATGGCTGCCATTAAACAAACAGGAAACTACAAATGCTGGAGGGGATGTGGAGAAATTGGAACTCTTATTCATTGTTGGTGGGACTGTATAATGGTTCAGCCACTCTGGAAGTCAGTCTGGCAGTTCCTTAGAAAACTAGATATAGAGTTACCATTCGATCCAGCGATTGCACTTCTCGGTATATACCCGGAAGATTGGAAAGCAGTGACACGAACAGATATCTGCACGCCAATGTTCATAGCAGCATTATTCACAATTGCCAAGAGATGGAAACAACCCAAATGTCCTTCAACAGATGAGTGGATAAATAAAATGTGGTATATACACACGATGGAATACTACGTGGCAGTAAGAAGGAACGATCTGGTGAAACATATGACAACATGGATGAACCTTGAAGACATAATGCTGAGCGAAATAAGCCAGGCACAAAAAGAGAAATATTATATGCTACCACTAATGTGAACTTTGAAAAATGTAAAACAAATGGTTTATAATGTAGAATGTAGGGGAACTAGCAGTAGAGAGCAATTAAGGAAGGGGGAACAATAATCCAAGAAGAACAGATAAGCTATTTAACGTTCTGGGGATGCCCAGAAATGACTATGGTCTGTTAATTTCTGATGGATGTAGTAGGAACAAGTTCACTGAAATGTTGCTATATTATGTAACTTTCTTAGGGTAAAGTAGGAACATGTTGGAAGTTAAGCAGTTATCTTAGGTTAGTTGTCTTTTTCTTACTCCCTTGCTATGGTCTCTTTGAAATGTTCTTTTATTGTATGTTTGTTTTCTTTTTAACTTTTTTTTTCATACAGTTGATTTGAAAAAAGAAGGGAAAGTTAAAAAAAAAAAAAGAAAAAAAGAAAAAAGACAAACAAGGAAAAAAAAAAAAAGATGTAGTGCCCCCTTGAGGAGCCTGTGGAGAATGCAGGGGTATTCGCCTACCCCACCTCCATGGTTGCTAACATGACCACAGACATAGGGGACTGGTGGTTTGATGGGTTGAGCCCTCTACCATAAGTTTTACCCTTGGGAAGACGGTTGCTGCAAAGGAGAGGCTAGGCCTCCCTGTATTTGTGCCTAAGAGTCTCCTCCTGAATGCCTCTTTGTTGCTCAGATGTGGCCCTCTCTCTCTGGCTAAGCCAACTTGAAAGGTGAAATCACTGCCCTCCCCCCTACGTGGGATCAGACACCCAGGGAAGTGAATCTCCCTGGCAACGTGGAATATGACTCCCGGGGAGGAATGTAGACCCGGCATCGTGGGATGGAGAACATCTTCTTGACCAAAAGGGGGATGTGAAAGGAAATGAAATAAGCTTCAATGGCAGAGAGATTCCAAAACGAGCCGAGAGATCACTCTGGTGGGCACTCTTACGCACACTTTAGACAACCTTTTTTAGGTTCTAAAGAATTGGGGTAGCTGGTGGTGGATACCTGAAACTATTAAACTACAACCCAGAACCCATGAATCTCGAAGACAGTTGTATAAAAATGTAGCTTATGAGGGGTGACAGTGGGATTGGGAATGCCATAAGGACCAAACTCCACTTTGTCTAGTTTATGGATGGATGTGTAGAAAAGTAGGGGAAGCAAACAAACAGACAAAGGTACCTAGTGTTCTTTTTTACTTCAATTGCTCTTTTTCACTCTAATTATTATTCTTGTTATTTTTGTGTGTGTGCTAATGAAGGTGTCAGGGATTGATTTAGGTGATGAATGTACAACTATGTAATGGTACTGTAAACAATCGAAAGTACAATTTGTTTTGTATGACTGCGTGGTATGTGAATATATCTCAATAAAATGATGATTAAAAAAAAAAATAGAACTTGAGGATAGCAGCACTGATCATTGTAGGTGAATGCTGGGGGCATTCCAAACATATAAGTCAGATTTAAATAATTCCTAGTGTAAAAGGGTTATTTTATATACAGTCACCTGTTTATTTGAAGATGAAAAGGACTGACAGACAATTCTGGCCTATAAATACTACTAACCCTGGTCATTATCGTAAGTATTTCCTTCACCCTCAATGAAAAAAAAAAAGAAAGAAACAACTCAAGAGTAACATTCCAAGGGTAATTACACTCATATTTTGAAGGAACTTACCTTTATGAATGATTGCTATCCAGCTCACATTTTGAGTAGTTGCACGCAGAAATTCCACTAACAACTCTTTTGCCCAGTCTTAAAATAAACCCAGCTATCCCTTCTCTCAGAAAGAAAACAACAAAAATCTCATCAGTTGCAGCAAAATTATCCCCTGTGACATGAGTCATCTAAGCCACTGCAGGCCAAAGCTCACTTTGAAAACTCATTCCCTGTCTCCCTTCTAAGGAACTTGCATTAGTGGCACATAACTGGAAAACAGACAGCTTTACTTCACTTTCTGTACCAGACACAATCAGAAGAAGTTTTGTTTAAAGTTAATGCTTATATATAAAATTATATTTCCCATTGACTTTCACTATAAAGTTAGAGACCCACAAAAAGGAATTTGTCCTAAAATTTTTAACCTCAGTTAAGAGTAAAGTTTTGCTTCAGTTGATACTCCTTGTGACTTTTTATTTTCATATGAAACTGTAATTCTGCAAAATAGTAAATCTGATTCTGAGTGTACTTATTAAAACATACTTATAAAAATAAAATACCCCCAATTTATTATATTTTTGGCAGATCTGCTATTAATATTTAAGGAGTCACCCTGGCTATACCAATTTTACAGTTATTTAGTGAATAGCTGAATAAAATCATTTACTGAAAAATCATTCTGAAGATGTATTGGCTAGAATCCACCTGTCTTACCAGTAATTTTAGGCATAACAGATTCATTGATTAATACCTCTCTTATCTTTTCTATCCTATTCTAATTATTAAATTTTGAAGAGATACAAGTTTTATGGTTTCTATTTGCAATGTACCTCAATTCTGAAGGATGGATTTCTTAAATGATTTCCTTTTTATTTCAAGCAATATTAAAGGCATAGCAAAGTACCTAGTCTTTGTGACATACTTTACTTCATGTCAGTGAAATAACGTCAGTGAAATTAACATTTTATTGTTTTTCTTATAAAGAAAAATATTATAAATATTATAAATAAATATCTAATTTCCATTTTTCTAAATGTATATTGTAAGTTTCACAGGCATTAGAGAAATTCAGGGTTTCTCTAAAAATGAAAAAAAAAAAGATCTACTAGTATTCACAGTGTTCTTGATTTTAACACTCTCTAGTTTGCCTTATTGTAAGCAGTGTATTTTCTGACACAGTGTATTTTCTGACCCAGGTTTTAAGAAACTCAGTAGAAAACATCAGTGAGTATATTATAAGTCCCTTTTAAAGGTGTCAGTGCTTCCCACTAAATGTATATATTAATAATAAATAAGAAATTCAATGGGAAAAGAGGCAAGGAATCTACGTATAATGCCATAAGCTGAACCAAACATAATTTACAAATCTGAGACTCATGCGAAAAAAAAAAAAATATTCTGAGTGTTTGTTTCAGTGGGATCAGCTCCCCCCATCAAAACTGACCTCAGAGAGACAAGCCACCACTTTGGTACGACTACCCAAATGAGAACCAGACCAAACATTTTGAGAAATTTTGTAAGAAAAAATAGAAGTAAAGAATCATATGAAGTTAGGGCTGAAAGGAACTTTAGAAGTCATCTGTAATTTGGAGAAATCATAATTTTTTTTATAACTAATGAAAGGTACTACACTAATGCAAAATGCCAATAATGGGGAAAACTCTGGAGAGGGATATATGGGAATGCTGTACTTTCTGCATGATTTTTCTGCAAAACTACAACTGTCTTAATAAAAAATTAAAAAACAAAACCAAAAAAGCTAATGAATTTATGAGCTCAAATAAAGTACCCTGAAAAAAAATTAGAGCCGGCACCAGCATGACTCAGTAAATTAATTATATAACTATATAGCTAGGGTTTCGAGATTTTCACAATTTCGTTGAAATGGGATAATAGACACACTTCAGCAGTCCCAGCTGTCGCTTTCAGAAGCTGTCTCTCCACCTTCTGCTGTCCCTTCCAGGTGACATCTCTGAATCCTATTTGCAGGGGTCTCGCACTGACCAACTTGACAATGGATTCCAGTTAACATATTAACTGATCATTCTTTAGCATGTTATGATGACAACAGGTAGTTCCACTGAAGATACAAGTCCTCAGGGCCCCAAGGAATGAATAGTAAATTTCAAATAGGTGGCATAGTGAGACTAATGTTTAGTTGCCAAAAGGCTTCAAACTGGTCCCCAGGGTGGCCTTCTAGTGAGCGCACCCATGGCAGTCCTGATGGTGGACGGAACTGGGTTATGGAGCTGATGTCTGCAACCACACTGAATGGGAGGGATTTGTTAGGGTTAATCAATTATTAATTGTCCACAGAACTGCTAAATACTAACAAATTACACTCAGGGTGGCACCATTCTTTCTTATAAACAACATTTTCACAATGCATTATGCTGGGAATAAGAAGAGGTGGTGGGAAGTGTGCCTTCCCTCTCTTTTTTTTTTAATGCAATTTTCTTAAGATATAATCACATAATGTACACTCATTCAAAGTGTACAATCAGCTGTTTACAGTACCGTCATATACTTGTGCTTCCATCACTACAAACTTTGAACATTTTATTACTCCAAAAAATAAAATTAAATTAAAATTAAAATAAAAAAGAACATCCAAAATATCCCATTTCCCTCCTTCCCCCATTGTTCATTTACTTTTCTTTAAATAGTCTGAGATATATTCACACACCCTACAGTCATCCACAATGTACAATTAATTATTCACAGCACCATCATATAGTTGTGTGTTCATCACCAGAATCAATTTTTGAACATTTTCCTTACTCCAAAATAAAAGCAAAAAAGAACACCTAAATCTTTCCATCCCCTCCATACCACCCTATTCTTCATCTAATTTTTGTCCCCATTTTTCCACTCATCTGTCCATACAACTGAATAAAGGGAGTGAGAGCCCCAAGGTTTTGACAGTCACACTGTGCAAGCTACATAGTTATACAATCGTCTTCAAGAATCAAGGTCACTGGGTTGCACTTTGACAGCTTCAGGTATTTCCCTCTAGCCATTGCAACACATTAAAAACTAAAAAGTGATATCTGTATAGCGCATAAGAATACCCTCCAGAGTGACCTCTTAACTCCATTTGAAATCTCTCAGCCACTGGAACCTTATTTTGTTTCATCTTTCTTCCCCCTTTTTGGATTGAAGATCATCTCAATTCCACAGTGCTGGGTCCAGTTTCATCTGCAGGAGTCATTTCCCATGTTGCCAGGGGGATTCACACCCCTGGGAGTCATATCCCACTTAGGGGGTAGGGTAGTGAATTCACTTGACGAGTGCACTTAGAGAGAGAGGGGCCCACATATGAGCAACAAAGGACTCTCGGAGGGGGGGGGGGGGCTACTCCTAGGCACAATAATAAGTGGGCTTAGCTTCTCCCTTGCAGCAACTAGCCTCACAAGGGAAAGACCCCAGATCAAGGGCTCAGCCCACTGAATTGGCAGTGTGCCTTCCCTCTTGAACATATGCACTTATTAATTGAGCCCTGTGTTATAACTTCATCTAAGCAAGCAGGAATGCCCGTAAAAGTACCTAAATTGTACCATAAGAGCTCAATATAAAACATGAGCATGGAATAGAATAGTGTTAACACTAGTAGTTCAAAACTCAGACAGCAAAGCAATGCTAAGCATAAATGAAAGCCCAGGCTTACTCTTCACTTGGGTGGCAAGAATTGTGTCTGCAGAGGTTTATGACAGCCAGCAAGACAAGCAAAGAAACTCACAACGTTGCATTTGTTGGAGCAGAGTCATTCTTTGGATAGGAGAGATTATCTCTACATGGCCTAAAGGACAGTAGTGCTGTGACCATTCCACAGTTGCTGTGGCAATCTTTGCCAGTCCCTCGTGATTTAAAGCCATTGCAACTCTAGAATTTCACTGCAAATTTCCAGTGAACCAGCTACCAAATCCAGAGTTGCCTTAAAAGTTCTTACTTCCAACTTCGATAGTCAAGAGTGTTCAGAATTCGTCATCAGTGGAAGGTTCCAGATAGGGAAGGCCATGCCCTGAGACCCTACAGACCCACTGATCTGGCAGGACAGTCACTGGAGGAGTCCAAGCAGCTGGGAGAAGGCAGATGAAGAGTGGGCATGTCTGGAAGTTCCATGGGGAATTGGTAGGGGTGATAGAAATTCAGAAGCAGGAGCTTTAAATGTGGTGGTGGTGGCGTGTGTGTGTGGTAGGGAAGTACCCAGGTATTTAGTTTATATGTTGACCCCATGCTTGAGTCTTCATGTGTGCTTACCTCCAAAGGGGGCACATATAGCTGACCCCCACCAAGGTTTTGGAAAATAGGATGACTTGTATTTAACAGCACAGACAGAGCAAAGGCACTTACGAGAAGGGAAGAATTGTGAAGATGTCTGAGAGGGTAGAGAAGGAATGTCTGACAGGATTGGCTCCTTATTCGAAGGTGAAGCTAGATTGGCCGAACTATACTGAAATATTCCACAGAACAGAAATGTCCCTTGTATTTTTTTATTTCATTTTCTCTGACACTCCAAAATCGTATTAACACCTGGCATTTTTATGTCTTTTATTGGCCTGAATCTCTAAATCCTATGAGCCCAAATCTGAGAAACCTGTCGCTTCTAATCTCCTAAAGGCAAGCAAAAAAATTAACAAATAAACAAAGCTTGTTAGAATTGTATATACAATAAAAACAAATTGGATCTTCTCCTAATACCATTATAGACATTGTGGACATGCCTCCCCTTTCCATGTCTTGCACCTTTTGAGTCTTTCTTGATTCCTAGCTGTGATCTGGATATTCGGAATAATGATCAGTTGTTACGAGGGGCATTAGAATTGCAGGCTTTACTATTTGTTTTTTCTTACCAACTTTAGTTCTGAACTGCAATGACTACTTTTAAATAAAAATGTTGGTCATGTGGCTCTGATACTTCTTGATGCAATTCAGTGTACCTGAGTGATGCTAAAAGCAATGATGCTGGCTCTACAAACTAAACTGCATTGGAAAACAAACACATTATTTAAGGTAAATGAACCTCGTAAGGGCTCTTGAATGTCAATGATATGCATGTTTCACTTGTAGACAGACTTCCCAACTCGCCTAGTATAAGAGATTCTGATGATAAGTGGACTCTCATTAATTATCAGAGGCTGGAGCACAGAAATTGTGCAAAGCTACATCTTCTTTAACAAATATTTATAAATTGTCTACCATAGACCAGGCACTATGCAAGGTCCAAGGAATACAAAAATGGATACATGTAATCCCTACCCTCAAGAGGCTCACAGCCTAGCTTCGGAGATAAGCATGTCTTTAAGTGCTGTACAGTAAATGTGATACAGTATGAATAAATGCCAAAACTGGAGATAAAGTGGAGGGACCTTCTGGAGGTCAGGGAATGTTTCACCAAGGAGGTATCATTTGAAGCCTATCTTGAAAGAGTGGAGACATGTTCCTAAGGTAGATACAATTGAAATATTTTCCTGGTAGTGGACATTCCACACATGGTGGGAACATGGTTAACTAACATTTGATAATCTGTAGCTTTTCTGTAAAAGAGACTGAAAAGTAGATGTTATATGTGTGAGGTCTTTGTGTGCCACACTGAGGAATCTGGACTTAATCCTGTAGGTGCTGGCAGGCCATTGTAGTTTTAAAATTATATTAAATAATCTTGTCAAAAGAAGAAAATGTAAAATTTTAAAATATTTTTGTCTACTTTGTCACCCTCCACCCTTACTCCCTTTACATGTCTTTGCATATTACCACTCCCCAGAGCAGAGTGGCCATGGATTACTTATAGAGGATTTGGGCACTGGAAAGACTCTCCAATCCTCAGGCAGCCATTTGTTTTAAAGCTAATTTAATTCCCAAACCCTGGCTAGTATTTTGCAGTACACTTGAATGAAATAAAGCCCAAACCACCAGTAAAATATTTCTTAACTCTGGAAGAACTCAGTAAAAGATTCCATCTTGCACACTCTAAAAAAATAAAATAAAACTTTCACATAAGTATTTATAGCATGGTGGACACCATCACTTTTGTCTCACTAAATTCTCAATATCACAACAGCTTCCAAAGCAAATGAGAAGACTTCATGCCCTCCTTCATCCACCAGTAAAATCCAGTCACCTTGCAAATTGGAGTTTTATGGCCTTGAAAAGTGATAGGGTAATGGGAAAGGCAATTATTTAAGCTAGTCACATAAATATATTTCTTTCATCACACAGAAGTCTGTGAAGAGCAACTTATCCTCACCTCTCTCCTGACAGCTGATGTGTCAGGAGGTAAACTTAAAATGTTTGAAGAACATGACTATAAGTATAGACTCCAAGAAAATTCTTTTTAAACTGTATACACAAACAATGGTTTCATTTTTCTCACACTTTGCTTTTGTCTGTCAATGATATATCTATAAATGGATTGAGCCAAAGCCTTGGGAAGATATTGGCAATGTGAAGATCTGAGTTCTACACAGGTTATCCACCACTAGAATTAAAAACAAAATCAAAAATAAGGAAGAGACAAAGATCAAAAACTCATAAATCCCGTAAGTGATACATTGTTATGCTGCTTCCAATCTATAAGCCATTACTGTATTCAAGTGCAAAACATCATTATCAATATAATTCTAATGAAAGTTTACAAAATAAAAGTGGCTGAATGAAAATCAGCAGCAAAAAAGAGCATATCCATGACTTTCCTTCTGGTATGCTCTTTGCTGTTGATAAACATTTTGCTTCTCTGTATTTACTGCAACTCATTTTTATAAACCATTCATTTTTTTTAATCAGTTGCTTAATTGGAGATTCTGAGCACCTTCTGGGAAATTTCTCTTTTCTCCTCCCTTGGCTACATGAAAATAAAGATGCTAACTGTGGCAAATATTTCAGAAGTATTTTTTCTTCCTAAAATGTTTAACTGACAATGGAAATAAGACACGCATTAAAGGTTTTCACAATTATATTGATTTCCATTTTATTTCCATTAGCAACTTTTGTTAAGTTTCCAAATTATGCATTGTTACCTTGACCCATTTTTGAGTTGCCTCAGTGGATCTGAAAGGCAGTAATTTGGGACTTAAGATTTGAACTTTCCGTCGCTATATTTTTAGTACAACCTAACAGTGTTCGCAGGAAAACATGGCTGTAGATTAGAAAATAGAGTTGTTTTATGAAAGCAACCACCCTTTCTAGTTCAAGTCACTTCTCATCCTTGATTTTTCTAAAAGAATTCTTTAGCTGATATTTTTAGCTGATTACTTGCTCATGGTCATTGGATTAATTTCCTTTCTATTTTTGAGCTTTCAAATGGTGCCCCTCTGCTAGCTGCAAGAATAAAACATGTTTTTAAATTATGTATACTAATTTGATTTACAGTTAATAAATGTACACTTTTGACTTATAATCTACAGCCGCAAGGTTCCAGACACTGTACATGGTTTTCCGGCTCCTACAAGAAATTGTTGAGATTCAGGAATCATGAACCATGCCTAAGTTCTTGGAAACTATGTGTCTGCTATGGTGGCTGTTGGCTCCTGTGAATGGAAAAAAGTGACACAGAGAATTTGAACCAACATGAAGCAACTGTTTCAAAGAATGTGGGTTAAGATTTTCAAAGACAAGTCAGACAGTTAATGCATGCAGCTGTACTAGAAGGTGACCAAGAACAAGAATAGAAGAATCAAAGAACAAATGCATTACCAAGAGACATGTTTGCATTGCCAGGACTAACTTAAGTTTTGTCTTTTTACCTGGAGAACATTCATAGTTCAAAAGAAACTAAATTAAAAACTAATGTAAACATAGAAAAAAAATTTCAAAAGTGAGTAGTGGCAAATAAGGTGGTAAATAAACCAATGTCCCAAATTAGAGGAATTAGAAATTATCTAAAGTTACCTTGACAACAGAAAATACCTAAATTTTCTATGCTCTTTTGAGGATAGCAGAAAAAGCAAAATTTTAAGTCACGCTAAAATTCAACTGCAAAATTCATCCAGAATAAATTAGCTTCCAAAATTCAAACAGTTTCGGAGAGCCTATAAAAAAAGATAAGTGTGAAGTGTAGGCCTTCTGTGGAATCACCAAAATCTCTTAGCTCTTTATTCGTCTTTCTAAAAAGTTACCCTACCAAAAAATAATTTAGAGAACATACAGAAAATAAATGTAACATGGGCCAAAAAAAAAATTTGAGGCCTGGAGCTCCAGTAACAATTTAGAGACTATAAATGTTATTAAACTGCAACGCATCTCTTCTTGGTGAATGCAACTCACTATTGCCTAAGGAAATTGGTCTTGACCAAGACCATTGTGAATTACTTATATAAATTAAATATGCCACTTCTATAGAAAACTTTAGGTCAGCAGCAGATGTTGGTAAATTCCTACAGAAATGCATGCCCAGAGAATGCTTTTTTTTTTTTTTTAAATGGCAGAAATCTGCTAGCTATTCCTGCCTTATCTGCAACAGCTGAGCAATCTTTCAGTGCCACGCGGAGACGGAAAACTTGGCTCAGATATAGCGTGGACAAGCTTGCCTTAATCACATTGCTCTTTTACATGTGCACAAGGACATCAACATTGACAGTACAGAGTAAAGCAGCCATTTGCTGAAAACAACTGTCAACGTTGTCAAGTTTTTGGAACCTCTTATAATGTGATTTGTATGACAAATCTTGTGGCATTTTGTTTGTCAGCAACAGTAGTGAATTTCCATGTATCTGGGGAAGGCAAGACTGTTCAGAAGTGGATTGGATTTCTCTACAGAGGCTGAATTAACGGAAAAGACATATTACTTTTTAAATGAGAGATTTCAAATAGATCTCAATTTTTAAAGGAGGAATTTCATTTTCAAAATCACATGAGTATATTTTCCCCCTTCTGCTCAAATCTTGAAAAATTCTAATAGCCACTCTATTTTCCTTTATTGCACTCTACGTTTTGAAAACTGTTCATGTAAAAATATTACTATCTTCCCAGGCTCCAAGCTCTGTAGCAGTAATTAGTAGGTTGTGGTCTAAGTGACAACAGTAAGTTTCAGTCCTTTCCTCAAGAATTAGGTGTGCATTTCCACACAGCTCATGAAATTGGTTGTAATAAGTTATAACTAACCTAGTGCACACCAACGTTATTCAACAATGTACCTATTGAGGAGACATTAGCAGAGAAATATGGTTCATTACTTTTTCAACATTCCCCTTACTCCCACTCCGAGCTGCTTGTTCCCTCCTATGTCCCCAGCCAGCACCCTCCTGCATGTAGGTGGAGTTAGCTGGGACAGGCTTGCACACCACCAAGCAAACCTGTGCCGGGCTCATGCCAAAGTGCCCCGGGGACGTGTGATATCAGCATGCTAACCCTGCCAGGAAAATCTCAGGCTTCTCATATCTACATGAATTATCTGTTTCTGTAGAACAGATTTGACCGAGTCTAATGAGAGAATTTTGATCTTTCTCTGTTATGCTTTCTCTATGTGAATCTGATGAGAGAACTGCAGAAAAGCTATTCTTTCCCTCTGTCATGAACAAAACTATTTCCCCTTCCCCTCTCCTCAGAGGTATGCTGAACATAATGCCTAGAGCCACCTTTACAAATATGAGGGGCTTTATGGGTTTTTATTTGATTGAATTGAAAATGATAGATAAACAGAGAAACACTTTCATCATTGAAGAGACAGCCAGTGCTCTGCTTCAAATCTCATAATGCCCAGCTCTCCCTCCTTTCTTTCTTCCCCTTATTTTTCTGAAATAGTACTGGATGAGGAGCCCAGAACAGCAATGGAAATATACTGCAAACCATAAATGCAAGCCCCATAAGTAATTTTAAATTTTCTCAGAACCATGTTAAAAGTAAATAGAAACAGATTAAATTTTTATAAAATATTTTATTTAACCCAATATATCCAAAATATTATCATTTCAATATGAAATCAATATAAAAATTATTGAGATATTTTACTCTTTTTTTTGGATAAAGTCTTTGAAATCTAGTGTTTATTTTATGCTTACAGCATATCTCAGATAGGACTAGCTATATTTCGAGTGCTCAATGGCCACATGTGGACAGCAGAATTCTGGAGACCTCACTTCTAGTATTACTTTGTCCACTTCTTTATGTGACTTTAGGTAAGTCCCTTTTCCATTGACACTCATTTTCCCCATCTATTAAATGAGGTTTAATAATTCTGATCCAATCTTATCTGTGGATAGTTTATGATGAGAACATGGAAAAATAAATTTCAAAGTAGTTTGAAAACTAGGAAGTTCTCCACAGTTTTAAATTTTTTATGCGGTTTCTTCTTTCATTCCTCAGAATTCCCTCATTCCCCCCACCGCCTGTCCCTGCTGTGGAAAGGCTTAATAATGTGCTTTATGGTTTAAAAACCTGCTGTCAAATGTGTAAAGTACTGGTCTTTTCCTCCTCTCAGTTGCAATTCATCCTCATGAAATCCCAAGTTTCGAGTAATATCAATACCTTGCCTTTTCTGCAATATTCACTATTTCTGAAAGACACTCACACACCATAGTCTTGGTCTCCTTCTTTCATCTTCTAGTTGTACTTTGATACTTCTAGGCTAGAGATTAGCTGGGTGCCAAAGATATATAGAGATAAAAAAGCAGTATCTCTGTACCTAGATTTATTTTAAACATCCAGCTTACTTCCTATTTATAAAAATGCTTAAATTGAAAACTATGTATATTGCTCAATGCATGAGGGCCTGCCTCATACTCCTTCTGTCCCATATCTTTAAATTCTGAAAACCAATTTTGCCATCCAGCAATTTTTACTGGCTTTTCTCCTCCTGGTTATTTCAAATTTAGTGTCATTTTTCCCCCTCCCCCTCCTTTTTTTGTTCCCTCTCAGTCTCTTCACCCTTTTCCTTTTTCTACCTTTCCTGGAAAGCAGCTTGTATTCAGCATCTGACAGGCTATAAATTGGCTGTGACAAAGGAGCTTTAAACTTTCTTTTTGTTTATCAAAAGCATTATCCTATAGCCTATAAATATATAGTTTAAAGAAAATTATAAATTTAATATAAAAATATATGTTCTTTAATCTTATAAATTAATCTAGCAGAATTTACAAGTATCACTGGTTAGCCAACTCATCTACTATCCCAGCAAAACAGCAATCTATCTGAACAGTGATCTAAACGTCATGGGTTTTTAAAATGCTTTTGAATACGATCTTAATCACCATTTCCAGTTGTGTGTCTACATACCAGCTGCAGCCTTGCTGATTAGAGCATCAATACCAATTGATTTTCTAACACATAGTTGCAATGTCTATTGTATCTCATGGCACACTATACACTATTGGTATTTATCCAAAGCTAAAAGGAGAAAAAAAAAAAAGATTTCGTGCACAGAACACATGGGCCCCAGAGAGTTTCATAATTCCCACAAAAACAGAAGAATCAGGTACTCAAAGCCAGACTAAATGGTTTCTTAGGGTTAATGTGTTTGGTAGCCAAAGCCTCAAATAATTCTCTTGTCCAGAGCCAGGTTTACTCAGCTGTATAATAACCTCTAAAGTCTCTCCTTCAAAAAGGACTCAGGATTCATGGCTTTAATTTTGTCACTGATAATATGAAAAGTATACTCCATATAGGACTGAACAAGTGTTCACTCTCAGCTTCCACTATAATGAAATTCTAATTGTTTCTAAAGTTTAGGAAGGATGAAATGGTTAATCTCCATGATGACAAAAGGAAGCCAGGAAAATAAAGTGACACACTTGAATGAACTGTGAGGAAATAAAGTGCACAACATGCGATAATGCCATGACTCCGTGTTATTGCACATTTCTGGGCTGAAAAGATATGGCTTGATGGGTAATTTGTCATGCTGTGCAATAGAGAACAACAGTAAAGAGACTTCAGACAGAAGAAAATTACACAAATAGTAGGGTGGAAAGGTATAATTGAAGATGGCAAAAGATTGAAAGAAAGACATTTAAAATTACTGTACTGACCTACTAAATGCACTTGGGCGTGGAATCCTGGCCTCACAAGAAGAGGCATTAAATGACTGCGAGCTGTGACACTACTGCGGAGTCATGCCAATCTCCTGTGCTCTCAGAAAAGAAAAACACAATGCATAGCCTAACTGAAAAGCCTTAACCCAGCTTTCTTTCTGAGAGGAGCCAGTGCTGCTCGTGAACTTAAATAGGAAAAGATTCCTAAATATTTTTTTAATTTAATTATGAGTAAATCTAAAATAGTGTTTGGGGGAATTAACTCCTTGATTGTCTGAGGTCAATAAATCCCACCCTGCAACATTGCAAAATCAATTTTATTTTCTTTGTTTATGAGTCCAGGTAAAAGGATTTTGTTTCTCCCATCTAGTTAAGTTTTTCCAGATTGAGGCGTTCAAGAGAGTAGCTCAGCGTTGTGGAAAGCACACTCATTGGTCTGAGAATCCAGAGACATGAGTACTAGCTCCTCCTCTTCCGCAGACTCATTAATCATGCATGGCCTTGGACAGACTTGCCTTCAAGATATTTAGAGGCCTGACAGGCAACCATGCTGCCCCAGGACAGATCCCTTAACATCACTAATTGAATTTTGGACTGGATCTCATCATGAGGCACATTATATTTCCTTTGGTCCTCATATTCTTTTTCTTCAGATGAAACATGTCAAACTTTCCAAATTAGGTATGTTTTATACTTGTAAATTATAATGCTAACAACAATGAACAGCATATAATATCAAACTCTATCCAAAAATGTCTTTTCATTAATCTATTTCCAGATGTGAAGCTTCATTCAAAACTTCAAGTGGAAAATGCACTGTTGTAGAATCTAGCAAAACCTTTTCCCACCTCTCACGGTCTGTGATCATATCACACATAATAGAGCAGACAGATAGGTAATTCTGATTAATGTCAATAAAATCATTTACTGATTGTTTAATTCAAAATTTCAAAGATAGTAAAACTGAAAGAAACATCAGAGAGTCACCTGAACTGGAGCTATATACACATGAAATAAATCTTTTGAAGAATTTGGGAAGCAAAGACTCAGTCATCAAATAAACAAGTGTCTTGATGAGTTTTAAGGTTTCTTCCAACTCAAGGTCTGTATGGTATATGAAATACATAATTATGCTCAGGGAAATTATATTCAAAATAGTTAGTAAGATCAGAATCAGAAACTCCTCAGACTCCTCAAGATTCAGTTTTACTGCCCACATTTATGACCATTTATAAGGAGGCCATGAAAATTATCATTGTTACCTATATAGGAATGACCAAGTACAAATTCTGTTAGTTAAAAATAATAATAAATCACTCATTCACACATGCACTTAATGAGCATTTATTAACTGTCTACTATATGCCAGGCAAGTGCCAGGCACCAGGAATAGAGGGGAGGGTTACACTGAGTTGCCCTATCCTCACAGAGTCTAATGGAGAATTACAGAGAGTTGAATAAGTAACAGCGAAGTTGGTGAATTTTAGGATGGACAAGTGTGAGGAAACTGTGACTCCACAGAGCAGGGGTAACTATCTGGTCGAAGGCTCTGTTAAAGCTCCTAGGGGAGAAGAGGTAAAGCCAAGACCTGAAGAATTGGTAGCTGCTTTTGTGCAATGCATCTTGCCTCCAGGTCTTTGCACCCGCTGCCCTCTCTCCTTACGATTCCTTTACCACTTCATCACTCCTCTTATTCTTTAGGATTTAGTTTGAGCAGCAACTCTTCAAGGATTCCTTCCTGACTCTTGATCCCCATCAATCAAGAGTGGATGGCCCTCCTTGATGTTCTCATGGAGCCCTTGTGTATATTTGCATCCAATAGTCCTGTAATTGCCTGTACAATCTTGATGCTTTGGGCTCAAGAGATCAAAGAAGAGGTTTGTTTGGAGCATCTGGGAAACCTCTTCTAGGTCTACTGGAATGCCTCTGAAAAACAACCCATTCTCCTTATAGCCATCTTGCTACCAGTCTGATGGAGCTGATTCACAAGAGGGCTAGGAGGAAGACTGGAAGGAAAACTAAGCCAAAACTGCCAGATTAAATCAACCCTGAATCCCACCTGACTCTGAATTTCCAGCAGTATGAGCTAACAAATTTCTTTATTACTAAATAAAGCCATCTGGAGTTGGTTGGGTTTTCACAATCTGCAACCAAAACTATAGTCCTTGGCACATCATGATGGATGGGAAGCATGCCTTTGTTTCCTTTGCATCCAGTACACTACTTAGCACAGAGCAGTTGCTCAATAAATATTTCTTAAATAAATGAACTAAGTAATTGAAAGAAAATGTCTGATAACAACGATAGTATGTTTTTATATCAAAATAGAACTGAAAACAAGTACAGATTTTCAACCAGGTTTTATAAAAGGTTTAAAACCCTAGTCATTTTTAAAAGTTTCCTTATAATAGAGAAAAAGCAAATCTTGTCCTGTGCTGATCTCAGCCTCTTCATTCAATGTCTTTCACCCAGCCCCTAGTACCCACCCCTCATGGCCACAGGCAGTTTCTCTCATTCCTTAGTTACCCAGTGTCCTTATATTTCTCCAACCACCCCATTCTCAGAAGCTTTTCACCAGAAAGAGTTGTTAAACCCACTCTCACTGAGTTATATCTATTTGATCTAAACAAAGTGTTATCATTTCTAGAGAAATTTGCAGTAATCCAAAGATATTAATCTCTAATCACCCAACTTCATTAATTGGCAAGCACGTAAAGGAGCCACTTGTGGAGCACAGTTGTTCTCTCCATGCCCATGAAACAGCAGGACTAGAAGCCTGAAGCCTGGTGCACAGGGGTCATTCTGGACATTGTCAGTGAGGGCCAGCCTTACAGCTTGACAGGGAACTGCTCTCCTTCCATTTTCTTAGGAGCAAATACATTCAGTGACCAGTGAACCATGTCCACCAAGTGATATTTGTATTTCTAAAAAGTTCTGGCTGTAGACTACCCCTGGGATTGGATTTAACTCCATCTATTCAATATCCCCTTTGGAACTGAGTAACTTCACAATTATAATAAGCATCTATATTAGAAATTTCCCTCCCTCCAAATACTATCAGCTAAGACACAATGTTCGATTAACTCCAACGATGAGCAAGCATGGGATACTCTGTTACAGACCCTGACTGACAAAAACTAATCTAAACTCTTTAAAAAGTAGATGTGCTATATAAACATACAAATCTAGAGCAATTACAAAGTGGTTTTGGCTATCTTTTTTAAAAAAATAAGATATTCCAGAGATACCTTTATTGCCAAACATCAAAAGCATCCCTCTGCTCACCTCAACAGAATTGCCTGTATATTCTTAATGTCTTTCCAAGCAATTTTATGCAGTCAGCACCCTATACATTAGGGAAGGAATAAATGTGTGCTCTATGGGTTTCTTATAATAGCAATGAACCTTCATAATCAGACCCATACCTTAATTTTGCTTACTTTTTCAAGCAGCTGCATTAATACAATACTACACTGTCAGACAAAGACAAGGATGAACATGAGACCTGAGTTTAAAAAAAATAAAAAAAAAAACAATACAGCCATACAAGGAGCAAGTGCTGAGCTTGTGAAAAAAAACAGCTCCTATTTTATTAAATAATAGTGTTCGTGCAGGGATGTCTGAAGTACTCTGCAAGGCTAATTAGGACAGATCAATGTACGCTTACCTCCCCAGAAGGCTGAAAGGTGTGTAGTGACTATGTGTCATTAAAAATTTACTTGACCATGGATATCAAATGTCCATGAGAGGATGGCCCTGGCGAGCACTCTAAGTTTTCCATTTTACTCAACATCTTCAATGCACCAAAAATACCGTAAGCTCCATTATTATCACCCCAACCTCGAGGAAGCTGATGTGCTATATGTGTTTGAGAGGCTGGTATCAATTAACTATATTATCTATAAAGCCATGCTTGCAATTACTACCACTTCATAATTTACCATGAACACATTTGGCAGATTTTTTTCCAAAGTAACATTTATTTAAAGGTTAATCAAAATTCTTGGAACAGCATTTATTATAATGTGATTTTTGATAATTGACTAAATCAGTGGCTCTTAAGAAAAACACCCTGTCTCAGTCCTCAGTATACACGGCAGTGCCATTTGGGAAAAAGAAATACATATTACAAATGTTCATTTCAGACCTCGTCATGGAAGATCATATATTAATGTAATCAGGTGGTACATTTACATGCTCATTAGTAATCCATCATTAGTCCAAATGCTCACTATTAGGAATAAATGTACATAGAGTTATTCAGAATACCCAGAAATAGTATTTCTTATTTAAACATTCAGAATAAGCTGACTGAAATAAGTGCACACCTTGAATTTGAACTTTCAAGGCACATCACTAAAGTCAATCAGTTATGTCAGGACACTCTTCTTAATAATCTCAATTATAAAATTTCTTCACCTCCCAAGCATGGGAGATGGAGGGAGTTCAAATATCTGAATTTTTCTAATTCACTGTAATGGCAAAAATTCCTAGTGAAATATGTATTTAATTTTTATGCTTTAATACATAGCATGCTGCTAAAACCACATTAGTTATGCTTTATGCTGTTTAATCATATGTCAAAATCTGCAAAATCTGTTCTTGCATGCTAAGGTAATTTAACTGCAATTAATCAATCAAGGAAATAAATAAATTGTAATAAATGACAAATAATGTAACTTCTTTTAAAACAAACTACTATCTACTTATTTATTCTAAAAATACTCACTAGCCATAGAAGGAAAACAGATTGAAGATTAGACTTCACTGAATCTTTTTCCCACTAGTAGCACACTCTAAACTTATAAATGTTGTAAAAGTGTCTTTGGCACGCCCAGAATTTCCAACTAGAATGTGAGCAACTTGAGGGTCAAAACTTATCTTTCCCATCAAAATGCCTCAATCATAATAAGTGTCCAGTAAGTGTTTATGGATAGAAAGAATGATTGAAATCTCCATGAACTAGATTCTTTCGTCATAATATTTAGGACCTACAACAATAGCCATACTTTCTCTTCTGGAAGATGTTATCTATTATATTTTATTGGTAAGTAAGTAAAGGCAGCAGGATTCTCTTCCCTAATGCATTCATTTTTCATAGAGTCAGTTAGGAATTAGCAAGGTAAGTTGGTGGATGTGTTTGTATTTGTTCTTCCAAATGGTAACGATCATTTTCCTTTCAAGTAAGTAATATAACAGTTCGATGGATATAGTTTTGGACTAAGACTAGAGAAGCCAATTATAAGCCCTGGGTCCAGTCAGCAAGAATTAATTTAACACCAACTGCATACCCCACATTATGATAGTAACTTAAAAGATAACAAAGGAGTCAAAAACATGCCCCTGTCTTCCCTACCTTGTATCAGGTGACAAGACACATATATGTGCATTCAACAAGCATTTCTGATTCTACTATACTCTATACAAGGCACAGGGAGTGCTGAAGTCAGGTAAGCAGCTGTGGGCAATATGGTATCCAATCAGGCAGAGGTAGGTAGGAGTGACTATCCTGAATACCTGGAAATTAGGCAGGCAGTTGTCATCATCAGAAGACCCGATCATATGCTCTGAAACTAGGAAACACCACGGAGTGGACTGAGGACATGGGGACAGCATCCAAGGAATCATATTGGTGTTTATGCATCTCTTATTCCAAAAGTAATGTTTCAAAGATATTTGGACTACTTAGAAAAGAAATAAATAAAAGCTCTTCAGTAGCTCCCAGATCTATGAAAAAGTTACTGCTTCTTGTTAACCCCCATTCTTCTCCCCAAAATGCTTGTAATATGATTTAATAGTATAATAGGTCCAGAATAATACAAGTACAACCTTAAGGTTTTAGGAAAAGTATAGAATATGTGAAATGTTATGCAACCTTGGAAGTCCTTATTTAACTGCATTTTAAGGGAATAAATAATAACAAAAAATAAGCAATGTTCTCAGATATAGGATAGGAAAAGATTATTATCTATTGGCCACAAATTACCAGAAGATGAGAAAAATAATTATTTTAAATCAGCTATACTATTAATATACTCTTATATGCTTTCTCAGAATGGTTTTAAAGGATTTAACATACAACTAACAAGTTTTTGTTTCAGAACATCAAAATTAATAAAATATGAAATATAAAAGTAGTACACAATTGACTGCAACAAAAAAAAGAGGAAAAAATTCTCAGGATCTGATCAGTTATAAATGCCCTGTTAAATGTAAACTATATTATTATTTCTATATTAGCAAAATTTTTAAAAATTTATCAGGGCACTGCCACTTGTTTCATCAATTTTACAGAAGAAGCATGACTCAAAAATGGAAATACAGGGTGAATTTCACAAAGCAGATCTAGGTCATTTCAGATTTGCTTCTACGTTGATCAAAGTCAAGGACACAGGTAAAAGCTGCCTATACACATAACTTGCCATCCTTTTTCAAGGGAGCCCCGGGTCAGATAGAAATGCTAAGAATGAGTTCTGCCCAGTGAATATCCCAGTAACACACATTGGAGTGGAGTCAGACATGCTCCTTCATCCAATGACAACTCCAAAAAGTGTTCCTGACATTGAGAAGAGGGGTAAGTTTCTGCAAAAGATCAGAATACTTTATTTTCAGCCTGCGTAGTGTAAGCCCACCTATTCATGGATTTATAAAACTTCAAAACAGCCTAATAAAAATTTCTCAGAGGTATCAGTTGTCATAACGTGACAAGAGCATAAATTCATATTGCATATTGCATGGCTTTTCTGGTGCTTCCTACTAAATACTGACAAAACCAAAATATAGATTTCTCCCAACATATCAGAAATAATATATTTTCTACTTAGTTCCAAGGAAGAAAAAAACTTTTGTAACTTAAGAAAACTCAAAATATGTGACAATCTGTCACTGAATTAAAATAAACTGCGGGTACCAAGTGACAATATATGTACAAACCCACTGCAGCTAGGCATTCGTCTCCACATACAAAGGCTATTTCTAAGTGGGTCAGAGTAAAGCTTTGGCTGATTTTTGCTGATGGCAGGATAGGGCCAGAGATGAGCCAATGCTGTGCGTAATCCAAACTCATTGATATTTAAATTTGGAATGGGTCTTTGTACTTACATTTGAACATGTTGTGAGAACACGAGCCTCCTGTTACTTTATGTGTGCACATTCTTCTAAAACGTTTGCCTTGTATGGTTAAGGTATTTCACTGAGGCTATAATGAGGAGAGTACATCACTATGTGAGTGGAATGGGGGGAGATTCTGTCACACCCATTCTGCTACTTCTTTACTGCTAACACATGCCCCTCACACAGAAAGGTTTGGGGGACAAAAAGAGTACAGACATTGTCTTTTGACTTGGGAATGGGAAAAGGTATTCTTATATACATATACTCTATGAAACTTCCCCCTAATTGAGTATTACCACAATATATTATAATTGGTTATTTAGTTCTGTGTATCCTCCCCCAAACTGCAAGATTTTTTTAAGCTTTCTATTTTGAAACAATTGTAGATTCACAAAAAGATGCAAAGATATGTCCAGGGAGGCCCTATGCACCCTTCACCCAGCCTCCCCCAGTATTAACAACTAGGATATCTACAATATTAAAACTGAGAAATTGACATTGGTACAATCAATAGTGCTTATTCAGATATTATGAGTTGTAATTGTGCATGTGTGTGTGAGCAATTTTATCACATATGTGGCTTCAAGTAATCACAAACAAGATATTTAACTGTACCATCACCACAAGATGCCCTCTTAAACCCTTTACAGCCACACCACCCTCACACCACCCTGGCAATCACTCATCTGCTCTCCTTCTCCAAATCTCTATTATTTCATGACTGTTGCATAAATGGAATAACAAAATAACTTATCCTTTAAGATTGGCTTTTTTCATTCAGCATAATTTTCTTGAGGTTTATCCAAGTTATTGCATGTATCAATAGTTCATTCCTCTTTATTCCTGAGTACTTTTCCACAGTATGGATATGTATCCGTGTTTAACCACTTGTCTTTTAAAAGATATTTGAGTAAGTTCCAGTTTTTGACTAATACAAATAAAGCTGATATGAACATCCATTTACAAATCAAGAGCAGAGAGAGTGTCTTAATCACCACTCTATCCCCAACACTTTATATGACACATATTTGCTGAAAGAAATACTAGGGGAAAACATAGTTAGTTGGGCAAGAAAATGCCAGAAAGGGGTCTTGGACACACACACACACACACACACACACACACACACACACACACACTTCAATTAGAATATTTTTTAGTTTGTTTTAAATACTGAACTTCATATTAAGATTTTGTTTGAATTAACAACTATGGCTGAAACTATTTTTAGAAACAATTGGGAAGACTTCCAATTCAAGCCAAGATGAAGCAAAAGAAAGACACCAACAAAATATATGAAACAATGAGAAACCAAGGGGGTGAATTCTTTGATTGCTCTGATTTATTGTCTTGAGAATTTCTCATCAGGAGCACTGGGAAGGTAGCTCAAGAGGAGTGTGGCCCAGGGGAGTGAATCTCCCTGGCAACGTGGAATACGACTCCCGGGGAGGAATGTAGACCTGGCATCGTGGGTCGGAGAACATCTTCTTGACCAAAAGGGGGATGTGAAAGGAAATGAAATAAGCTTCAGTGGCAGAGAGATTCCAAAAGGAGCCGAGAGGTCACTCTGGTGGGCACTCTTATGCACACTTTAGACAACCCTTTTTAGGTTCTAAAGAATTGGGGTAGCTGGTGGTGGATACCTGAAACTATCAAACTACAACCCAGAACCCATGAATCTCGAAGACAGTTGTATAAAAATGTAGCTTATGAGGGGTGACAATGGGATTGGGAAAGCCATAAGGACCACACTCCACTTTGTCTAGTTTATGGATGGATGAGTAGAAAAATAGGGGAAGGAAACAAACAGACAAAGGTACCCAGTGTTCTTTTTTACTTCAATTGCTCTTTTTCACTCTAATTATTATTCTTGTTATTTTTGTGTGTGTGCTAATGAAGGTGCCAGGGATTGATTTGGGTGATGAATGTACCACTATGTAATGGTACTGTAAACAATCGAAAGTACGATTTGTTTTGTATGACTGCATGGTATGTGAATATATCTCAATAAAATGAAGATTAAAAAAATAAATAAATAAATAAACACACACTAAAAAAAAAAAAAAAAAAAAAAAAAAAGAGGAGTGTGGCAAACTCCCTGAGTTGAGGAAACAGAACTGAGAATAGGGAGAATAAGGTGACTAGAATTTATAAGACATAGTGCTAGAGAGGAGAGAGCTGATACCCAGAGAAAGATTTTCAGAGGGCTACAGAGGGTTCCCCTCAGGAATTCAGCAGAATACTGGCCTGGGCATTTGTGTGAGGAAATTACCAAGGATGGGGAAAGAAGCATCCAAAAGGATTAGAGAGAACAGTGCTTGCCACTCAAACAGGACCAGGAAGACACTGTTTTCCACCATCCAGAGTGGAAAACTTCATAATACATGAGGAATTCGGTAGATATTCAGTAGTGGGAAATAATTTGCCCTAGATTAAGCACTAGGTCCCACCTAATTAATATTTTAATCCCTAAATATTGAAAGCAGAAGAATCAAATGAATAAAAATATGTATCCAGTTTGTGGCATAATCACACCAAAAGGAGCAACCTAAAACCAAGCAACCTAAAACCACAATAATGTTCATATCCCTACAGGGTATGTTGCCTAAATAACCTAAGAACAGAATTAACTCCAAAACACAATTGTTTTCAGTAATCGTATTGATGGTGGTAGTCTTGGTATTAGTATTCTGAGCCTATTGTGTATGTATGGTACTGTAAAGCAAATAATACACTGGTTTCATTGAGAACTGAGGTTGTCAGTTTGAGAGAAAGAAGAAACAGATATAAGATTGACAAGACTAAATTAAAATCTGTAATCCTGAATATAAATTGGATGTATTAGTATGAAGTCTCCATGTATTTTATCTTTTAAAAAAATACGCATTTTCTAGCTTTCCTCTCAAAAGGCTTAGAAAAAAGGATCAATTCAATAGCAATGAGCTCCCCTAATTCCAAAACTGTGGTTTCCAAATAACATTTCCAAAACAAAAAACAAAACAGGACTTGAATAACTGACAGAATTCAGTTTGGGGGAGGGAAATTTTTGAGAATTTAAACATACATATCCTCCACAAAACCATGTTCAGGTTCCAACTCCCAATCTTGTGGGTGAACTCATTTGTAAATAGGACATTTGAAGATGTTACTAGTTAAGGTGTGCACGAACTGAATGAGTGAGGGTAGGCCTAAATCCAATATGGCTGAAGTCCTTATAAGCAAAGAGAATTGGACACCAAAAAAGAAGCCTTGAGGAACAGCGAAAAGGTAAAAGTCAAAAAACCTAGAAGAAAAAGGAGAAGATTCCACCATGTGCATTGCCATGTGTTGGAAAGGACAAGGAACCCCAAAATTTGATGGCCAGCCAGAAGACTCCGACCCCAAGAGGAAGCAAGCCTTCTAGGCTCTGAAATTGTGAGCCAACAAATTCCTGTTGTTAAGCCAACCCATTGTATGATATTTAACAGTTAGGAAACTATTATAGAAATGTTCAAGGTGACTCTGGTACATTTTGTCATAATAGTAATATGGAATTCTCAAAAACTTGAGGTTCTTTCACAAACACATAGGAGCCCTCTTGCATAGAATTTGACTAGTCAAAGATGTGAAAATTTGAGCATCCATAAGCATAAAAACTGCAATGTTCAAAAACAATATTTTAAAAATCATTGTTATTTATACCTCAAAGTAACAAGCGAGTTTATCTTTATAGAAGTATTCTATCCATTGATAGAATTGTAATACCACTGTTTTGCAAACATTAAGGAATAAATAGATATAGGCAATGATCATCAATACCTGCTAACATAACAAAAGGAGAGAGAACCAGTAGTCTTGTACCCCTTCCCAAATGAATTTGATCAAGCTTCTAGAGCCTTAATTACCAATAAACAGGAAAGACATGGGACAGGGGAATGTATTAAACAACTCCGCAGGAATGCATCAGCAAATTCAGGCTATGGAAAGCTCCACGGCACAAACACTCTGGTTTTTCAACAAATAAAGAAAAATAAATAGATGGAAAGGAAACCTAGAGAAGATTAAATAAGAATGAAGGGATATATCAACTAATTGCAATTTCTGGATCTTACTTGTGTTCTAATTAAACAGTGAAAAATAAGGATTATAGTAAGAAAATATTAACTTCTATCTTTAAAAAGTCCTAATCTGTTAAAGATACCAATGGAAAAATTAATGGATGAAATGATGTCATGTCTGGGATTGGCTTCAAAATAATTTGAGGTGGGGGTGGAGAGTAGAAAAGAGGCTGCAATGAAACAAGATTGACCATAAGGTGATAAATCTCGAAGGTAGGTGTAGGTTTGTGGAAGTCCATTGTGCTATTTTCTCCACTTTTGAATGATTGGAATTTTCAGGACAAAAAGTTGGAAAATAAACAGAGAGAGAGAGAGTTTGGAAGATAGGTAGGTAGATGATTGATAGATACACAGGTAGATAGACAATAGATAGATGGATTAGATAGATAGATAGATAGATAGATAGATAGATAGATAGATATAGACAGACAGATAGATGGATGAAGGATAGAAGGTGCCAGTAAGGACTCAGAGGGCATAGTCTGTTTCTGAATGAAAACATTTCCATATCTATACTTTAGGCATGCAGATATCAGAGATGAGATTTTATGAGGACACTGAAGACTGTGATTTGTAGCACTCCATTAATGGAGGTCTATGCTTTTTTGACACGGAACACTGATTTGCATCTAAGCAAGGATAGGCTTTTATCTGAAAATAGATCTGGCAGTGTGAAAGTGGCTGACTACCTAACTGAAGATACCAAGAGACATAAAACGAGACCAAAAAAACTGCATCTAAGTATGTGGTACCTTCTTGAAAAGTCTAATAGTGCATGAAACCATTTTCCTCCCAACAACATCCTTGCAAATTGAATCCATACAGTAGAACCCATACACTCTTCCCATTGCCATCCTTCCTGTTCACTTATTGCTCTCAACTCCAGTTTTTGCTCACACTATTTGAATTTTTGTTTTTGAGGTGAGGGATTGTGTGAAGCAGAGGAATCTTTGCAGATTTCTAAAACTTTTTTGCAAATCCAACAATACATTACTAAATATGTCTTATCCAGAATCTTAGTGTTTTGCAGCAGGAGGAGGGACACTTGTGTAACTTGTCTGAGGTTCTACCAAAGGAATCCTACCCATATAAAAGGATACACCCAAATCTGATAAACTCTGGTGTTACTAGAGGATAGATGTTATGTCTCCCATTTTAAAAATATCCCTCGTGGTCTCTAGTTCAATGTCCTACAAATAACCATCATTGAAAAAAATTAGTTGATTTACTGATTTTTTCAGTCTAGGTAAATTTTAATTTTTCCATATAATTTTGAGGTAATTATTCTGTCCATAATATTACTGCACTAGAATTGATGTTCTTGATTGCCATGCATCCTAATGTTCATTTTCACTAAGTGACTGAAAAGACTATGAGAACAGATTTAATACCTGATGTGTGCTTTCAGAGCAGAATCAGCGATAGGGAAACAAGGCTAGTGAGCATTTTTATAGACTGGTTACATTCTGGGAATTATTTGCAAGGATGTATTGCAGAAATTGTAACTGAACTTTTCAAAATATTTATCACTATAGTTAGAATTTCATTAGAGTATTGTTTTCTTTGACACAGTCTTGTTTATAATGGTCATTTTAAAAGTTGCTACACCAGGCTTATAATGCAATGCCATAACAATGTCTTCCCCATCAACAATATTAAAAACATTCATCTCTGGAAAAGAGTTATCAAGAAGTTCCACTGCAATGATAATTCAAATATTAAAGTAAATATTAAAAATGATATTGTATGACAGAATACCAAAAGATTTGAAATTCTTTGCCAGCTGTATTTTAATTTCTGATGTAAGCAAAATACTACTTTTAGAAATTTAGCCTAACACATGACAGTATTTCTTATAAAATTCTGCTATATAAATATTGGAGCACAGGTCTTCTTTAGGCAATAATGATTTTAGTTATAGACAATGGTAATTTATATTCATATAAGAAATAACTGACAAAGATATAAAATGGATACATATTTTAATCTCTCCACATTTCTAAATGCTGTTGACTGGAACTACACTGTCCAATATGGTAGCCACTAATCACATGTGGCTATGTAAATTAAAATTAATTAAAATTAAATTAAACTAACTTCAGCTTAGTTGCGCTAGCCACATTTCAAGTGCTTAAAAGCCACATGTGGCTGGAAGTTACCATATTTGAGAGTGCAAATATAGAATATGCCCATCACCACAGAAAATTTTATTGAACAATGCTGGTCTACTTTAGAGAGACTGCTACTACTGAGTGGAACATCTCAAATGTGCATATATCAATTTATTTCTATAAAGATATTCTTTTTTTGGTATAGGAGATTGAATTAAATGTATCAAATATAAATGATTTTTCTGGAAAATCTATATTCTAATATAAATAGATAAAACTGCACCACAGGCATTGCAATTTAGCTTTTCTTTTACCTCTCAACTACCAGCAGAATGGATCTCAAAGGATGTCTCCCTCCCCATAAGATGGTGAGTTAGAATTTAGCAAGTCTTCCCCTTCAATTTGTGTTTTCTTTCTTCATGAACATCAATTCTAATCCTGCTCTGCTTTGGAGCTTACCCAGCAATAGCTCAACCTTCATTTTGTAGCAAAGAATTCCTACTTTAGAAGACAGCACTCCACAGTTCTGAAGTTGGTAACTAGAATAAAAAACTAATTTAGTAGTTAATAATCTATTACCTCCACAGGTCCTGCAAAAGTTCCATGAATTTCCTTAGTTTAACATAAAGTCTCATTTCTCAATTCAGAACAATACATAAAAAGACAGAGATATGGAGATGCATAAACAAATACAATTTGACATTATTATGTGACAATGTGAAGTGTTCCTGCACTTAGGAACATTGAACATGGAAGGGTCCGTCCAATTTAGCAGAGAAACTGTGAGTGAGATCATCTCTGCCATTTTTGCTTAGCAAGGAATCAAGCTGCAGAGGAAAGGTAGAAAAATATAAGAGAAACGAAAGCTAATGAAAATAATATGAAAACTGCACAATCCACTGGACTAAAGCAGTTGCATTTAAATGGCAACTCCTAGAAAACTGTTGAAAGGTAACATACTTGTATCATGTAACTGATACAGATGGTTAGAAAAGAGATCTGTAATTCTATGAGTATACGGAGATTTTTTAATATTTTCATGAAAAAGTATATAAACAATAATGAATAATCATTTCATACTGAAAATAATTTGATTTTAAAAATAGATAATGTAAAATAAAGCAATAATAAAGTCCAGGCAAGGAAATACTTAATAGAATATTCCAAATATTTTAGAAATGGATCTTTCTCCAGAATAATAGCATGTTGCTTGGAAACTAAGAATTTCCACAGTAGAGTTCATAGTGTCCTGAAAATGTATTGGAGCCTTGAAATCAGCTACAGAAAAGTACATGAGTTGGGGGCAAAAAAAAAATAAAAAGAAGATAATATGCCAACTTCCCAAGTCTTTCCCCAAAGAGTTTTTGCGCCTTAGCAATCGCATTCACTTTCAAGAGTTTTTGCAGTGTGTAAAGTCAAATACATAACTTCAATTCTCTGCCAACTGAGAATTTTCTCTCAAAGCAAGTCTAAAGCCAAATAATTTGCTATAAGTGTTTACTAATAAAATATTATTTTTGAAACATTTTTTTCTTAAATTTTAAAATTTAGAGTTTTTCTATAATTAAGAAACGACTCCTGGCGCAAGACCTCTGAAACATTGTTTATCAGACACTAAAGGATTTTGGAAAAGTTTGGAACTCTCAGTTCATTAAGACTTTGAGTAGTTGTTTTGTACCCAAGAATGGGAATTGATGGAGAAGTTGGGACTAAATACATAACTTTATGAAATATGATAAAAAAAAATAAAGGTTTTGTTATGACGCACATAACAATCAAGAACCTGTTTCTTTTTAGTAAGCGCCTAAAAAGCACCTCCCGTATAATTGTTAAATAAAAACACTCACTTATTCAGTACTCAGCTAGCTTTTAAACTCTGAATAAGAGAAGTACACAGTGAGAGAGGTACTTACACGGTTTCCTTGGATACTGGATGATGCCATTCAGGTCTATGTTTTTATCTGAAAGTGGTGCCCTGTGGAGAAATGAGGCTTGGTGAGTGGCTGTTTATACATAGTAAGTAAATAGGGACTTTGTTTATTTTACAAGGCATTTTTTTATTTTTGACCTAGATTTCTTTTTCTCATCACATCCAAACCTTGTGAACCACAGTAATATGGTAGAACAGGTACTTTGCACAACTCTTTTTAACAACACTTAAGAAATCATAATTTTTAAGAATGTATATTCCTCAGAATGCTTTGGCTTATTAGCACAAAAGCTCAGAATGCTTTGGTTAAGCACATTACTCCTTGGGCCACTTTATATATCTTGACTACTATATTTATGTCAGGCATATCAATGAACAGTGCTAGCTCCCTATTTTCCTTCAGAAGGAATTTCTTTCAAATCATCAATAAAGACACTCAACTAAAACATTCACATAAATGATAAAAGTCCTTACCTTAATCAGACAGTAAGACCATTGTAGCTTTAGCCAGTTTCTAAGCATCAAGGGTTTCCACAGGCATTAGCTGCCATTTTAAATGCTGTTGTGGGATCATAGTCTCCCAATAGTTTAAGCGTTGTGTGCATACCATTTTGATATTCAGTCTCTCAGAACTACATGCTTTCTAATTTTGGTAGCATGATTTAATCCCTCCTATGTGATAAGTTTTAACCTTCTAATATTTCTTTGGATCAAAAAGACCAAATGAGCTATAACAAAAAAAGGCAACTAACTTTAATGTTTAACACAATTTAATAATCTGAAATGAAGTGTGTGCTATGTTTCCATTAAAAAGTGTCCAGCCACAATTAATTGCATAAAAACTTGTCTTGTTCTAAGAGTATACTTGGGAAAGTAATTTTAAGGTCTGTGAAATGAGAAAACTTACTTTTTTGCCATAGAAAGCAATTTTTAAGAATGATTTTTGGATAGGCTACCAATTTGATATTTTCCATTTGAACTAGCAGCATAGGGTTGTTGTTTTTTGCGGGGGTTGGGGTGGGAAGGGTAACTTCTGTGTTCTTTTGCCAGCACTGACAAAGGTCTGGTTGTCAGTGATACCTTTGCAGCTAAATTTACTCCAGAGTGACAGGAACAGGTGCACCTCGGCCTGCCAGACACTTGTGCACAGGGATCACGCATCTTACGGCTTGACGATCAAGGGGGGAAAGCCTCGGTCTTCATAGAAAAGGAGAGGAGGCAAACGCAGCCCAAACTGGGGGGTTTCTCTTCAAAGCCAGCTGGTCTGGCTTTATTCTACAGGAATTTTTTTACCTGTCAGAGTTTGAACAACAAAGCCCTCAGCAGGTGCTGACGGGTACAACTTCCTGGAGAAGCAGAAAGGCACTGGTGAGTTTCAATTGTCAAAAAATATTTTTCTTTAATCTCTAAAAGTTGGTTTTGTTATCTTGGAAGAGACACTGCTGAGGTACCTACAATCACAGAGTTGATGAGACCAATGGAATCGGAGCCAACTAATTCAAGAATGGGTTTGCCTGTTGTAGAAAGTAGAGCTGTTACCATTTGACAATTTTCTAGATTTAAAAAAAAAGCTTTTTAAAGAAAATAATTATATTTTTTAATATTGGTCTTTTTCATTACTATCCTCAATATCGGAAAGATGAAGAATTAAATATATAATATTGGACTATTAAATAAACACACAAATATTATTTTAATCTCTTTTTATCTGTCATAATTCATTCTGAATAAAATGTTACATTTCAATAAATCACTAAATTAAAATGTGAAATGGTATATGCTCTTTTCAAACATTCCATGTGCTGGTATTTTTTATGGGTGCATGTTACAGGAATATAGTTAGAAAGAATATGGAATTAACTTTATTTGAATACATTTTTTAAACATGCATTGCACAAGAATATTTAATAATTAAAAGTGACATTTTCTCATTAGTTTAAAAAGAGTTTCTTTAGAGAAATCTTTGGAACAACCAAGAAGACACTACTAAAGCATGCTTTAACGTCATTGATTTCTAAAATTAGTATATTTATATATTTGGTATTTTTATTTTGTGAATTCAAAAAGTTTAGGCAAAAATATTTTTTCAGAAGAATAGGTTTTAATTAATACAAAACATTGAAAAATGAGACCACATGTTAAGACATATTTTTAAAAAGAGATTCTATTTCAAGGACTCATTCTTTACAGCATTTCTCTACAAATTGTTATATTATAGCAAATTGAAAACATTTATTTAAGCAAGTAAGCAGCTCAAAGCTAGAGACTATACATAGTAAACATATGAAACTATTTTTAATAACCAAATTCCATATTCACAAACATGGGCTAATGAAGGTAAAAGGCACAACAGCACACATTGATCAAGAATGCTATAAATTATTATGGATAAACTCAATTTTCTGGGCTGTGGGGGGTAGAATTGGTACTTAAAAAGAGAAAAGTTCCTACCAATATAAAATGCTAATATTACTGAGACAATTGTTTTAATCTGATGATCCCATAAATAATTTTCAATATACATGCTTAATAGGTAGTTGTATAGTAGGGAGAAAATAAGATTTGACTTTTTTTAATGACCACTATATCTAAGACAATTTTAAAAATCAATGATGAAACAGATATGCCACAATTTAAAAGTATCATACTCTTCTCGACTGGCTTAACAACTGATTAAAATTAGGAAAATATCTGTGATTTAAAAAATCACCAAAAATCATCCCCCAAAGCAAAAAAAAATCTGATATTTTTAAACATAGTCCTATCAACAGATATTTTGAACCCACATTTAAAAAAATTAAAACCCAAATCTTTCGGTTGTGTATTAGTGCATGTAGAATATACTTCAAATAATTAAATTATATTTTATTTTTAAAAAGAATTAAATTGTGGCTTCAAACTGCTATTTTCATATATTTTGCCATGCTTTATTATATTGATTCTAGCACCTGAGTAACCAGAGTCACTGTGAATACTTTAGATAAACTTCATTAGTCTCTTAATAAGTGTATACACCATGCACTCCATGATTTTTAAAATTTACCTGGTCTGTTAAATACTATACTGCTAAAGAATCAGAACACTCACTTTTAAAGATGACGACTAACCACTGCAAAACTGAACATGCATTTTTAAGTCAACTTCAGAAGTGTATTTGTTAAGTTTTATGCACATTGCCATTGGCTATAATTATTACACTGCTTTTCATGAACACTAAGTATAAGCAGTACAAAAACTTCTCCCTGTGTCCATTCTTTAAGTGTAAATAAGCCTATTGGAAACAATAAGCTTCTTTTATTGTTTAGGAAATAACTAACATTTGTAATCATTTTAACTGTGCTCTGAGTTGCGGGTTTAATCTAAAATTCAATTATTATTTTTTCTCTTTATTTTAACTCATTGTTTGACACGCAGCTACATGTTTGTCCTTCCTAATACATCTTCAACTTTTGTGCTGTGAAAATACCTATGCCAATTCCGTCAATATAGGGGAATGGTTTCTTTTAATCAGAAATTGTACTTAGAATAGCTATGGTGCATACCTGTCCTAAAATTTAAATTTTAAAACATGCATTTAAAGCATTATTTGCAGTAGCTCTTCATATTTTAATAAAGCTTATTTAGATTAGGAAAAAATTATTCTCCTGCATCATAAATGCTTTTGAAAAACACTTTATTTACCTTGTATATTCATGGGGAAAATCTTCCAGCAATTAACTTCAACAAATTATATTGTGAATAGCAATCTATGAATTTCAGGGCAACAAAGTTTCCTGCTAAAATGGTTTACTTGTAAGTATTTAGAGAAACAAAAATATTTTGGCAGCTTAATATATATATCCTCATTGACCAACCACCTGACTGACAGCTGTCGACTGTCAGTGGGCCAAATGTAACCCAGTAAAGATTAAAATTACATATTACTCATCCCCCTGTTGATAATACCTGGTGCCAGTAGGTTTTCAAATAGGAATAACCAGACTGTAGATATAAAGAAGTAAAAGGGGAATCGTTTCAACTGCCTGAGGTTCCTTTTATGTCTTTAACTCATTTTTCCTTCCTTTTCTGATTTATCCCTCTTCTCTGGATGTCCAAATCACATATCTACAAAAAGTTGATTTCCTTCTGTGAACTTCCAGAGGTGTTTAACAAGTGTGCATCCATGAAAATACTGGGCATCCATGTGCCCACACATTTCTTTCAATCAAACCTTCTTCTGATCTCATGAAATCTTTCGAGAGTTGCAGAATGGAGACTTTATAGCTCAGTTGGTCAACCTTCAGTTTTAAAGAAAATGAAACTGAAGCACAAAACTAAGATTTACCGAAGGGTGAGCAGGTAGATGTAGACTTGGGTGTGTCTTCCCAACTTCATATTCAGTGATTTTTCCCATTAGACTTTAAACATATAGACTATTAAAACTATCAGGTGAAAAGGTCACATGAAAAATTAATGTGAATTACATTCCTTTGGAGAATGTATTTTCAGTCATCAAAATTCATACCTTATTAGAGAAAGAAACATTTTTATTAGAGTATATTAAAATGTTCTAAAAAAATGGAGAGCACAAGCACATTAAAATATATATGCTTTAATGATCCTTTATTAATATTAGTATTTCTATTAATTAAAATAATAATATAATAATAAATATTTTACATTGATATAACATGATTTGTTGATAATACTGTATAATATACTGATTTAATAAAGGTCATGGAAATATTAATTTTCAAACCAAAGACTTAATTCTCTTCATTTGGCCCTACAGAAACGAAATTGTTTCGGTGAAATCTACCACATTCTGAATTTTAAAGAATTTATCTTACCCCTGGGCTTTGGACTAGTAATTGCCTGTGAGAAGTGTTAGCTTTAAAATTCAAACATGCAAATGAATAAGAAAAAAATGGGGGTAGGGTATTAAAAACTTGATATAAGATATGGAAGGAAATTGTGGCCAAGGTTTCCCTGGAAAGGATTGGTCTAAAATAACCACATTAAATCCCTAACTGTTCTATGACTAACACCACCATTTAATAACTAAATTATATATCTAAATTTACAATTGCGTTTGCTTATTCCATTACATTTAGTCTAAATCAACGTTAGTCATTAATCAGCAAAACACTTGGCAATATGTAATAACAATATGCAAATCAATTGCAAGCAAAATAATCAGTCAAAACAAAATATGCCAAATCATAGACTTTCAAATAAGTTCTATCATTGCCCTGCATCCCAAAGTGGCTTTAGTGAAAGTGAGAGACTTGACCCTCATCTGCTTTTAAAAGGTCATAAATGTTTCTCTTTAGAGCTGAAGAGTTCTGTCCAAAGAGCACCAGTGGATCTAAACTGTAGTCTCTATTCCGCTAATAATTTTGTGACTGGAAACAAGTCACTTAACCTCTGTGTGGCTATCAAGTGGATAGGACTTTTTGCTCGGTAATGTGCAGATCACAGGAATGGAAATTTTAGTCATCCAATAGAAGGTGGGGGGCCCTTCCTCTGCTTCATGTGAGGGAGACCCAAAAATATTCTGGACCCGATTAGTGGATTCCTGCTTGCAATGGCATGCTCTGCTCTCTCCCTATTGCTATAAGTAGCCTTAGGCATTCCAAATAATTAAAACTGACACCAGCCCTTAGCCTGTGCAATCAGTGGGTAAAATGAAATCACTTTGCAATACACTGCTGACCAACTGGCCATATTTTTTCTACTTAGATGCCTTGGTAACAAAACATGAAAGATCTTACCCTCAAAATTATATTATCACACATAGTTTTCAACCTTTAAGTAAGCACTATAAGGCTGAGTTGACATTTGAGAATGTCAGTTGAGAGTTGACAGTTGAGAATTTAATGGTCATTTAATATTTTTCACCTTATAAAATGGGAGAAATTTTTAAAGGGTTAAAAATTATTCATCACACACACTGCTGTGAGTCAGCATGAGAATATGTTTGTTCATGTCAGTAAAACATTGAAACAAGAAACAGGGGCACCAGAGAACACCCATTCTGAAGTGTTAAAAATATCTAGATCCAAGAGAGGTTAAGGACAGCAGCTGGGTACTCAGCGAGGTTAAAGGGCTGGGAATCTGATGACCAAGTTGACCATGTTATCCTAAATGGCAGCGTTGTAAAGTCTGGTTGTGATTGCTCAAAAGAAACATTTGTATTGATTGAAATTCCTAAGAAGCCACATTTCTCCACTGATCACGACCAATAATGAGGGTCCGTCCTAGTTGCCAGTAATCCAGATTCACAAGCAGTTTGTGCAGAATCAGTTGTCACTTTGAGTATAGGTCCCTGGATCTGAAGCCCATTTCACAAGTTTTGCTGAGACACTGTGATACAAAGAACATATCCCATCCAAGAAAAGAGGAGGGTTTCCATCAGTGAAGATTAAGAATTGCACAGAGATTTGAGAAAATCGGTTCTCCTTATTGCTTAAAAAGTTTTCTAATTAAATGGTCAGATTATATGTGACCTGTCTTTTTTCTTGTTTAAAATTTGAAGCAACACAGGCAATGGAAAAATTCATATCATTTTGAAATCCCATTCAAATATGTTAAGATTAGTTGAGAGAATGGGAATGAATAAAATGGAAAGAACTGAAGTTTATAGAATTAAAAGGTCTTTGCAGGTCTTATGTTTATCCTTACCCTAAGGCAGTGGCATGCAAGCCATCATGTACATAAGAAACATTTTGTTAAAATGAGATTGTGATGCAGTAGGCCTAGGGATGAGGGACAGGAATCTGTATTTTAACACCAACGCTGAGTGATTTCGAGGCATTCTGATAAACATCCTCCATGACAGACTTTCCCGCCCTCACAAGAACCTTCTGGTCTTTAACAGAGTGCTTCTCTTGCTCTACAATAGCGTGAAAACTAGGGCTTCATGATCTCAGGTCCTGAGAGACTAAAGCAATCATATGAACAGAGCTACAGCATGATGTGCCCATTTTTGTTTATTGTCACTTATAACTGTCCTTAAGGAGCTCATTTATTTTAATTATTTCTATGTGGATTGGCAAATGGTAATTTCACACAATACAATACTAGTGAAATACCAAAACTCATACCCAAGTTCAACTTGAGTGTAAGGAACTGAGTGAAACATCTTGAAATATGAAAAATGGCTCTTAGGGAAAATCATTTTTAAAACGACATAGACAGTACTTTTATGAGAAGTATTTATGCATGAATACACATTCACAAAGTTTTAGAATATTCAATGAATCATCAATAACCTTGAATGTTTAAGAGGTTATAGCCTAGCAATCAGGTAAGGGAAACCACATGTTTCTTTCTACTCTGGGCAAGTTATTTTGTGTAGGCCATGCAGACTACAGTCTCACAGCTATGTAGGGGAGAGATGAGAGTTTGTGGCTGGATCAACATAAATCCTTTACAAATATAAGGTAAACAGCATAAGCCCATGCCATATACACTGTGAGTTAATCATCATTGTAAGCAAAGAGTAGATATAATGATTAATAATAAAAATAATCATAGAAATTCTTCAATGACCATATTGTCTACAACATGGATAATCAATTCTTTAGAAATACGTTCTTTGGTTAACAGCATTTTTTCAAGTGATTCAAATAAAAAAATATTAGTAATATCCTATGGTTCTGAAACAGAAAATGCAACTTTCCAAAGCAATTAAAAAATCTAACTTATTAATTGAAATAACCAGTTGTGTGTGTGTGTGTGTGTGTGTGTGTTGCTTAGCAGAGTTTACAACTGAAAATGAAGAGATGGAGCAGGAAAAGAAGGAAAAGGGAGGGGAGGAGGAAAGAAGGAAGGAAGGAAGGACCAACCACAGGAAATGGAAAAGAAAGTAACACTATTGATTAGCTATATAGTTGTTGCTGAAGGGGTCAAAAGGAATGAGGAAATTCTAGGATATTTCTTATTGAGCTCTTTTAAAGTTGTATTCAGAATATTTTACTTAGAATCATATTTCTTCATTTCTTAATCTCTTCAGAGTAAGAATTTTTAATACAAAATACATTCAATTTGACATGGGTGCTCTATATTTATAGCCTTAAAGCTATACAAAGTTGGGAAATATTTAATTTGTTTATATGCCCCATCTTTGCACAAAGGAAGATGATGTATTTATGATTTCATAGAGGAGGTCAAGGGCAGAATGCCCTCTCCACCTCTTTCAAATTCATACATTCATCCAGGAAGCAGCACAGACTCTTTTCACAGAGTTCTCAGCACCCTTCAAAACATTTCTGGAGAAATAATCACTAGTTACACCTCCGGTGACTTTTGAGGGACAGGAAGGAGTGCACATGGGTTAAGCTGGCATGACACACAGCAGCTATGGCACAAGGACCATGAATGCCTCATCTTCGAAGAGGGAAGACAGAAGAAGACTCAAGCAACAAGTGCAAAAATGTACAAAATTAAAACAAAACAAAACAAAACGAACTATGCACATTTTCAAGGGGTATCATGATATTTCAGGCTAGAGAGCTCATCTTCCAATCTCAACCTTCTCAGAAACAATAAAATTCCTTCAAGTGAGGGCCAGGCTTCCCATCTCCTTGCACCCAGGGCTCAGCTATGTGCCAACAAATGAAGCAGCTGCTGGTGGGAGTGACCTGAGACCTGCTGAAAGTCTCCTCCCTAGAACACCCCCCGACCAACACAGCAGGGCCTGTGAAATTTATGTAAGCATGGATACCCCTTTGGATTATGAACTCTTTTTCGGAAAACTTTTGAAGAGAGTATCATTTAAAGAAGTACCACACTGATGCTGCTTCATAACTTAGGCTGTTGGAGTGGCTGGCTTCTTTGATAGAACATGGTCCAAGAGAATTCTGGAACATAAAGGGGCTTCTGAGGAATAAGAGGACCTTGTGGGTCACTTCAGTGCAAGGCCGTGAGGAGACAGAGGCACTCAATAAAGAGCTATTATTGCTTTTAGAAATTGCTGCTGGGTGAGTGGAGCCTACCAGGGCATGTCAAAGGTGAGTATTGGGAAGAGGCTGATGCAAAGACAGGCTTCAGCACCTTTGCCATTTTGCCTAGACCACACAGATAATATCACTGATTTAAAAGTAGTTTAAAAAATAACAACTCAAATTTAATAGGAAAACACTAATTCTACATATGTAAGCCAGGGTTCCCAAAATTTAAGTGTAGGCCTATGTAATCAATAAGAAACTTAGAGGATATCTGGGGTAACTGAAAATAAAGTCTTGGAGTCTTATTCTGGGCTTATTTGTTTTCATAAATCTGATAAAATCCAATATGGACACAAAAAAAGTTATTCTGAAAATAATTTTATATGGAACACTGACTGGAGCAATATAAAGTGGCAAAACAAAAGTGTAAAATTTTGGGGGATTATATATGAATTTCTAATCAACAGACTATCATAAATGTTTTATATTTATTTCAAATTTCAAATGTTCTGTCATGGAATTAAAATTGCTTTGAAACATGAAAACCTGACAGAAAAATAATAAGCAAATAGCCTCCAGAAGTGTCTACCTTGAGGAAGATGATGTGTTTTGACACATATTACTGAAATATTTTCTGGAGGAAAAAATTATCATCATCCCTATAAAGTGAGCAAAAGTTATGAGTACAGGAAAGCAGTAGAATATCATGGTGAAGGGTATCTGGAAATAAACCTGGCTTCATATCCCAAGTGTGGCATTTATTACCCAGGCCAGGTAACATCATTTTTCCAAGCTTTAGTTTTTAAAAAATATGAAGTGGAAATAACAACAGACAAAGTACCTATCTTGAAGGTTGCTCTTTGGATAAAAAGAAATAAGGTTTATAAAGCAGTTAATACAGAGTCTGACAAATAGTAAGTGGCCATTAAGTGTTAAGCATTCAGAACTCATTTATTTCATCCCACATTCTAATAAGATAGTATCATTTATGCACATATACTCCAAATGTAGCAAATAATATCAAAATTATTAATATGGAAAATATTTACACTGCAAATTTCATTTAAATAAATTAATAGCTGTAGGAAATCAGGCCTCTCCGGTTTTGTGTCTTTGACTCAATGATCTGGTATACTCTAGTGAATTAGTTTTAACCACTTACTTAAATTTTAAAAGTTTATTGCATTTTACTTTTAATTCTCACCATATTCCAAGTAAGTTTGTGAGACTTCATTGCAAACAATGAAAATTAATTCTCTTTCCTCCTAGTAAATTAGAATATGGATATAATTTTGTATCCTCTTGTTTTAAAATCTTTATAAAAACATATAAATCTATACATGATCTTAACTTCTTGAAAAAAATAAAATTTTATGTTTTTTGCTTGGTTTATAATTTTAGGTTATAAATAAATAACTTAAGAAATAATTTTTTAAGCTCTCAGTTAAGCAGAATACAGTCATTTGGAAAATTACTTACAAAGACTGTGGAAACAAGGTACATTTTGTAGTGTAGTAGATTTGTTCCCCCTTTTCTAGATCCCTTTGTCTTAACTTTATGTTTTTAATAAGGAGATTTAGCATGAATCCAAGATAAAAGTTTTTAACTTTTCCTGAGTCCGTTTTTTCTCCACAATACATCCTTATTCCACCTACGAAATCAATAGGAATCATAAACATCCCAAATGGGACTTTATTAAAAACCAAATATCCAAAATGTCTGTGGCTTCTGTTTTTCAAAAAAGTGATAAACAATCCCCTAGACATAGCTATAATGTTCATTATGAGTCCAGCAGGGAGCTACTTCTTGGTCTCTCTTGAACAGAATGCTCCATTAGGCATTCCATGGGCCCCCCCCTTCCCTGCAGTCCTCTGCCCAGCCCAGCTGCCATAGATGGCCAACAGACATTTGGAATGACATCAGGAGACAATCTGAGCAAGCTCTGCCCTTAAGGAATCCAAGCTAGCAGGAGACTGAAGATATCAATATCTTCTTGGCCGACAACAGCATTCCAAAGGTCAACCAGGGTGAAAAGGGGATGAGCTTGGAGTTTCCAGTGCCTTTTCAACAACCCAAGAGCTAACAAATATAAGGGACATCAACTCTATGAAGACCTACTTCTTTCTGCTGTGACAGCCCCAGTGTGAGTGACTATGGAAATTAATGGTGTAGAAGTGGAAATCCTTAGCCTCCAGCTGACTTTTACTGCTGCTTACCACTGCACTAGCCCTAGGTCGTTCATTTGCTCCTCATAACAAAGTTTCAAGATAAGTACTCTGTGGATCCTTATTTTATAGATGAGGAAGCTGAAGCTCAAAGAGGCTCAGTAGCTTGTGCAAAATCATGTGTGGCTTTGGCCACAAAGCCTCTTCCAAGTCTGACCAGCCTTTTCAGTAGTCAACCATGAAGAGGTTGAGATCCTCTAGCACATCAGTAAGCACTTGAAAAACTGAAATATTTCCTCTTGGGTTATTAGATTGCAGGGAGAATGGGAAGAAGCCCTTCCAGCATGAACCACATGGAAATGGTAAATTAATATGAGAAATAAAGACAATAATCCAAATATGGATCAGTTCAGAAGTTCAAATATTAAAAAACATTCTATTATTGTTGTTATTTTAAAATTATTCATCATTTATGAGTATTCTTATCTGGACACTGAGACCCCTTCACTGAAGGTTAAGTTAAAAGATAATTATCATAAATGGCAAAATTAGTACCAACAGTCCACCTCCAATTAACAATAAGAAGTATAGGGGATGAACAATTACATGTGGCTAAACTATAACATATATATGAATAGATATGTGTGCACATATATATGAAAGCTTATGCCTTGCGTAACTCTTTATGAAGTATTCTGCTTTATATATAGCTCAGATTGCCTAATTTGTAATTAAATTTTGCTCATGTTAACATTTCTATTCAAATTCCATCCTATTTTATCAAATACATAATCAATGTATCTGATGATATCCTTATTGAATTTGAGGAAGATTATACTTTGCTAAAAATTCTTACCTTATGTAATACCTTACCCCTTACCCCCACCCCCAGGCCCTGAGTGCTTTTATTTTTAAAGCATAATCCCATGTCTCCAGAATTTTTTTAATATAAGCAGTGTTATCCCAATTAGTCACTTAGAAAAGGGATTATCCATTTCTATGACACTATCAATAATACAGTTTTAATTTTGGAAACTATTAGCCCCCATGCACCTTATCCTTGATTAAATGGAATTTCTTCCTGGAGGAATCCTTAGAAGTATTTTCTCTTGTTAAAGGGTACTCCTGCCTAAAATCTTGTGTCAGGTCACCTTTCTGTAGAATTAATTTGCCTACCCAACCCCAGGCAAAGTGCCCTGGTCTGGCACAAAGTGCACTGGATAGTGTCAGGAGAACTTACCCTCTCTCCAAATTTATGGCAAAACTCAGGGGTTCATCACAACTTCTCTGGGCCTGACTTCCTTTCCTGTAAAAATTAGGTGTTCCCTACAATCTCTTTCAGCATGAAAATGCTGAAATTCTGATTCATAAAATTTTTCACACTAATGCCAAGTAATGGAACTGCTGAGAATGTCCTAAACTTTGGCTGGTATCAATCATAAAGCAGTTTAGCCCTTTTATCTATTTGTTTTCTACCAGCATTCATTAAAAACTCTATAGCGGCACTCGCCAAAAAAATTTTCTGCAATGATGGAAGCGTTCTACATTCCCCTGCCCAAAAAGGTAGCCACTAGTGACATGTGGCTATGGAGCATTTGAAATGTGACTAATGTAAATGAGGAATTGAGTTTTAAATTTTATTTAATTTTAAGTCATTTAAATTTAAATAGCCACATGTGGCTAGTGGCTGCCATTATTGGTAGCAGCGTATACCTCTAACAACCTAACAAACATTTGTATACATTTGATTTGTGCAGCCGAGTGTTCCACAATGCCTTTGGAGCACTGATCTTCCCACCATGCTTGATGCTCTTGGGATCAACACAGACATCTTGCATTTCGTTACGCCACTTTTGCAAGAGATCACACCGGTGTTCCCGTGCACTAAAAGGAGGATGGAAGAGGAAAGGAGATTTTTGTGTTGTCTCCCTGGAATCCCACCTGTCGTTTTAGCTTGTGGCTTTTCCCTTAGCCGAGGTTCGCACATACCCACGTGGCAGTTTAACTGCTAAAAGCTAGAGGTTAGGACTTTTTGGTTTGTCAATAATCCTGGAGACCCTGAGACCTTAGAGTATAAAATTCAGTTCCAGAACCCTGTCCTTTCGCATTGATCTGTAAGATGATAAACCAAGGCTGGCTGGCGTGGGGTAGGCACGGCGGTTGGACCTGCCCGATCCACTCTTGCGCTCTCCGCCTTGCAAAAATACTCAGAGCACTCTGGGCAGCCTGCGCCGCGAGAAGCGGACCGCAAGCTAGGCGCTTTGTGCTCCATGCGTGGATGGGTGTTTTACTTGGCCATACTGCCTATGTGGGTCGCTCGGCTCATCTCCAGCTTTTCGGGGACGTCTTTCTCTTGCCAACGAAGGAGAAACACTCCTAGGATCCCAAACCCAGAACAGCAGGGCAAGTTCCCAGTAGCGTCACCGCCCATTTCCAAAGCCCACCCACCGCCGTTGCGCCCTCCTCCGTTCCCCAGAGCCCCACTGAGCAGCCTCTTCACAAACAAGCCACCAGCAGCTTTCCTCCAGGCTGTGACATCCACCCTCTAGACACAACTCGCCACCTCCCAACTCCTGCCCCCGCGCCCAGACTGGTCTGCCGGCCCCTGCGCGTACCCAAGCCCAGCAGACCCCTAGCAGGGCCGCAAGCCCGCCTTCCTCTAGCCAGTGGCGCACGCACGTGGTGCACTCACCGCCCGCCCCCCACCCCCCACTAGCTGCCTCCGAGCCCTAGAAACATTCCCGGGAGGGAGTGCCCGCCTGCTCGGCTCCATCTACCCAGAAAAGAGTAGGTGGAGGGAAGTGGAGACCAGCAAAGAAAGGAGTATATAGGTGGCGAGAGCAGGTTTGGAGGGGAAGACCGACAATAATTGGCTAGTGTGCGGCTGTTGAGCCTCTGCCGAATGCCTAGCCAGCGCGGATTCACTTCCACACTATCAACCGGAGGGATCGTTGATGCCTGCAATCAATAACTCAGCGTAGTGAGGTGCTGAAACCAGAGGCGCCCCCCGTCTGAGTCTTTGAGGCCCTGCGGACTGAATCCCAACCCTTTGTTTCCCAGACAAAGGAGTGGGCACCATAACGCAGGAAGAGATTTCCAACCCCACCCCACACCTACTTTGGGTAAAGATCTTTAAAAATTAAGAGGCACACTCATGAGGTATCTAGAAGGAATGGTTAAAAGGGGAGGGTGTGAAAATCAATTCTTTGAAGTTTTCTGTGACATTTCAAGAAGTTGAATAGAATCAGTGTTCTAATGAACATAAGAAATAAAGTCCCGTTAAATCTGGCCATGCATATGGATACTTTAATGATCAGCTACACACTCATAAGTAAATTACTGATCAAGTCTTAATTGAGGATGCTGACGCAGGAAAAGGAAGAAATGTATCATCATTTGTGGTGGCGTTTTTAAAAGCCTTAACATATCTTTTATACACTATTTCATGATGATTGCATTTCTGTAAGGGGAAAAGGCCCTGGGGGCCATGTATAAATGATTCCCACTTGGTAGACTGTAAAACCAAGCAGTACTGGGAGAAAAATTCACCAGGTCACCTGGTAGTGGTTACCAGTCATCCAGTTTAGACTAACCCACTGTTGACCTAAGTCCAAAAGATTAAACCCAACTAAGTTCCCAAAAATAAAATTGGCCAAAAGTTTTTCCTCCTTGACAATGAGGCAACTTAAAATAAGTCTTAAGGTTGTCAACCCAAATAGGCTTTTTTAAATCGTAATGACCCTTTACTATGAAAAGTCCTTCTGCTAAAACAAATGGGAAAATGGATATTGACCATCGTGGTCTGATACATCTCAAGGTTGTTTCTCTTTCTGGGACTAGACCCAGGCTGAAGCCAAGGAAAGATTCATTTGTGTGCTCAAAGTCACGGAAAGTTTGTCTCAAACAGAGATTAGAACACAGAAGTATTTGTGCTCAGTCCAGTTAAACACTACTTGAAAAGATAAGGCCATTATTAGTAATAGAATTCGTGAACAGCCATGAATCCACATAACTAATCCCAAAATATTAAAATTGGCTTTTAGGTAACAAACAAAATAAGCCCTTTTGGCAACTACAGTTGCATGCAAACATTTCCTAATTTAACAGATTTTGCTAGCTCGGGATATGACACATTTTGCTTTTCTCCTGCATTTTTTCACCAGATAGTAAATTAAAGGTATGACTATAAAAATATACAATCTTTAGATATGAGACAAAGGATATGATTAAACCTTATCTTGGAATAACAAATCCTTTGTATATTGCAGATTTCTCAATCACAGACAGTCCATATGGTGTATATTTCTACAAGGGCTAAAACTGAACCTAGTGAATTTTGAGATTTGCATATTTGACACTATTTATATTAACAGTTATAAGTATTATCACAATTAATGATCATTTTAAATCTTTTATATTCACACATTTGGTTTGGTTTAAAATCAGAATTAATGTTACTACAAATTAGGCATTTTAGAAATAAATATATATATAAATGTAGTTTAATGTCCGCATTCTTAAAAAATACTATATTTCTTTAATACCTTTTTGTACTCACACATTTTAAGGTGCCAACGAAGAGTTGCAAACTGTGAAGTAACTTCTATGAAGAGATGAAGTAAAGAATGGAAGGCAAATGACTGTGATAGTAAAGAAGTGTATGTGGTGAGTGGTTAATGTTTATTTTATCATCTACCACAAAGTTAATTCATAAAAGTAAAACTGCTAAACTGTCTGTCATTAGATGTTTATAGCATGGACATTTATAACAGTGATAGAGTCATATAACCATTATATGTTTTCTATTAGAACATTTTGGCAATGCCTTACCATTTTGTTTAAAGCTCACATGTCACTTTTCAGGGCCTACCTTTGCAAGTATCTTTTACAAGTAATTCATTTCGTGGGAAGTTATGTATATCAGCTCTACTATAACTACAAGAAATATATAAAATATGCTTAATTCTATTGGAATTGTATCTTACTACTTTTTAGATTTTTCTAAACTTCTATATTCAATTATCGTGTATGTGTTGAAAGTATTCTGGCTGAAGAACAAATACTATACAGTTGAATTATCTTGAGGGGTAGATTAATCTATAGCTTTTCTTCATCTCAGGGTGGGTTGCTGTGGCAACCACCCTAGCTCACTTTAAAATAATTTTTTAAAGCTCACTTCAAGAGCTACACCCAGCGTGGGCCAAGCTTAAAAGCAGGCAGACCCAGTGCACAGGGCTTTAGTAGACTGCTGCTTTAATGTAGGGAGGTGGTGATGAACAGAGGAGGGTGGAGTACGTTGGTATGCAACTCAGAACATAAATTGGACATTAGCTTTCTCTAGAGTTAAAATCCTAAGGATCATGCTCATTGTAACCTCGATGGTACTTTAATTAAATATATGGCTAAATAATTCTTTTGGGGGAAAAACAAGTTAATGTATACTTACTTTTATTTATAACAAAAAGCATTTATGGTAAATATTAAATGAAGAAAATATATGGTGATTGAAATAAAACCCCAACATCATTTTCTCTTAAAGGAAGTGCCACATTTTATTCAACTTGAGACCACTGGTTTTCATTCAGTTTAAAGGGTGTAAGAATCTTCTATTTTCCAGTCATAGAACTAGAATATGTTGAAGAATTCATTTTATACATATGCAAACTGAAGCCCAGAAAGGGCACACTCATTAGTTAAACACAAATCTTGAACTAGATAGACAATCCAGGTTCTCCTAACAAACACCTAGCATGGGAAAAATTTTGATTCTAGCCAAGTATCATTAGGTGGCAAAGATCACAGTTACTCTGGTAAAAAAAGAAAGTCCAGCAGTATTTTTAAAAAGAATAAAAGAATACACAGCATACCTTGGAACAACTGCTTGGTAGATTACTCATGCATAATTTAAAATCTCAAGTGACTTTCTATTGTATATTTCTGAGCAACCTCTTCTGTTCCACTTCAACTATAAAGGCTTATGGGAATGAAACTAATGTTAATATTAACTTAGGTCACACATAATTAAAAGCTAAATATGCTGAGGGCTAACTGTGACACATCGTAGATCCAAATTATTTTTGAATTGTCCAATTTGGTGTTATACATGCTTTTGAGTGCTTGCACTATCATTGATAATTATGGGTTTATTATAATGCTTATTATTAAATAATTCTTAAACTATGTTAAAAGGCAAGAGAAAATAGTTTCTCTTCAAAGGAAAACAAATCTAAAACTGAAGTGTACAGTGTCAAGTAGAAATACCCTCTATAATCCATCAAAAATAGTGTGGTTGGAAGTCACGTATTGACCAGGTCTATTTGTTCATGTAAAATAGGCTGTTACAATTCATAATGTTAATTTCAGGCATTATGGCAGTGAACTCAGATGGCCCTGAAAATGGTTTGCTTTGTCCGGGCCTTTGTGAAACTTGAAAAAATTAAATTTGTTCCATTTATACTACCATATATAGACAATATCCTAGTATTCCAAAATATCCCTGTGCCTTTAAATATTTGAATTTTTTTAGAAGTTATACCTTGAATGAAAACCTGATACAGGTTATCTCTGCCATATTATTAAAATGAATTCACTGTAGTAGTAAATTCATCAGATGAAAAGCAAACAGGCAAAAAAATATTGAAGATAACAATCTGCAAGAAGTAGTACTAGTTCTGATAATTTTTGCTTTGTAACAGTTTGCCATTCTTTCCTATAGTAAAAGGAAAGGGATTCATCTTAACCGTGGTGACAGTCACAATGGTGATAAGCCAGAAGCCTGAAGACTGTTGTACTGGCCTGTAAAATCAACCTTCCCCTTTCAAGTGAAGTCTTGGGAATGGTGCCTAAATGTTGAGGCCACTTTTCTGAGAAGTTATTCACATCAAGTAGTCCCTAAAATGAAAGCAGGAGGCTTTTTGAACCACACTGTCCTCATGCATTAAAATAGTAATCTGGAGGCATACTGCAGAATTTAACAGGAAATGCAACTAGTCATTGGGTTAAATACATAGTGCTGAAAGGAATTTTTTTTTAGTGAGGAAATATCTTTACCCAGATATTTCAATATATTTCTATTGTCTGCTCTTGTCATACAATGTTTTTTATTTCTCGTATGAATTGTTCCTTCTTTTCACAATATTAAAAAATTCAATTTGGGATAAGCATTTTATATGATCTATAGTTCCAGTGCCATGCAGTCCTGTCTTTTCATGATTTGAATGCTAGTTGATATATTTTATGTTTGGCTTTATTGGGCGTGGTGTAATCAGCTAGGGAGGGGAATGTCTGATCCCTAGCAGCCTTTCCTAAATATTAGATACTAACCTAATTTTTTTATTCTTGAGGAAAAGTACTTACTATGCTAAAACCTTAACGTAAGTATTCTTCCTTATCAGTCTCTATTTCTTCCTGTGCAGCTGAAACGCTTCAGGATAAGTGAAGTCTTCAGCTATCGGATAGGGAAGCCTAATGCATTTGTGAAGTTGGTTTGGTTTACATGTTGATGACCTGGATAAAGTCCAGTAAGGTGTGGAAGAGATGGAGCGTAGGGGGTGTGTGGGATCTCCGAGAAGCTGCCGCCTCGGTAAATATTTCCAAACTGATTAGAAAGTTCATGGCCCCGTGATGAATCCGACAGTTCAAATACTGATAATTCTTTTATTATTTTGTATATTACTAATACTCGAGAAGCATTTCGGCTCGCCTTCCTAGCCCTCCAACCCTCAGGGCCGAAAAGCGCAGATTCTGTGCGTGCAAGAAAAGCGCACTGGAATCGAGTGCTGCAGGCATCTTGAACCGTGGTTATGCGTGAGTAGCAGAGGAGCGTGGAGGAATGAAGTGGTTAACGCGTCTCCAAAAGGGGAAAAGTCACAAGAGCAACTATTAGGGTCGCACTCCTATTGGTCAGAGGAAAGATCCCGACTTTGGAAGGACTTTGCTGCTGGCGGGCACGCACCGTCTCCGGGGAGGGAGCGCGCGGCAGCGGGAGGCTCGGTTCTCTCTCTCCGAGCGTCCTCGACGTTGGCGCCGGGGTAGTGGCAGGGAGCCGCCGTTCGCCGCGTTGTCTTCATTTCGTGCAATAAAGAATTGTCATTAGGTTTGCGTATGGCATGTGCCATTACCCCACCGTAAAACTAAAATTAGCAAAATGTCAGGAATGGAAAGATTGATTCACCAAGATGCAATTATCATTTAAAAGTGCTTGATTGAGGTACTGATGTTCAGTGATTTATTCTGCATACCATATACATAATTAAAGTAGTGTAGTGGAGTAATTTATCAATCTAGTTGAGACTGGAAGGGTGAGGAGGGAGCTGTTGTATGTTTGTTTTATTAAAATACTCGGAGGTCTAGTCCCGCCCCCCTTTGCAAGAGTGAAACTGATGATTTCTCCAGCTCGCGAGTAGAGAGTAAACGGTTTGGGATTGTGGGGGAGACAGAAAAACTGGGAGGAAAAGACAGCGCGCGGCAAAAGCAAGGCCAGAAGAAAGCAAACGAGATAAAAGAAGGAGAAAGGGACTTCATCGGATGTGCTGCTTAAAACCTCAATGCTGTGTGCGCCGTTTTCCTGCCACCCATCCGCCTCTCGCAGTATCCTTCCACCACTCCCCCCCCCCCCGCCTTTTTTTTACGCGATGTTTCAAAGACTGTGAACTGCTCTCCTTTTCCCATTCGTCTTCTGTCACTTCCTTCTTGGATGCAGTTTTTTGGACAAGTCTGGTTACTTTTAATCTGGCCGGCCGCTGAGAGCCACTGCCACTTTCTCCTCCTCCTCCTCCAAGCGGCCTTGGCGCGCGCTAATGCGCGATCCCGCGCCCCCCCACGCCCGCGCGCTCCCCCCGTGCGCGCACACTCGCACGCTTCGTCTCCAGCTCTCAGCTCGCTCTCCTCGCAGTCACAGACACTTGAGCACACGCGTACACCCAGACATCTTCGGGCTGCTATTGGATTGACTTTGAAGGTTGTGTGTGGGTCGCCGTGGCTGCATGTTTGAATCAGGTGGAGAAGCGCTTCGAGGCTGGAGGAAGTAAAGATTATTTTTTGTTATTTTTTTTCTCTTTCTCTCTCTCTCTTAAGAAAGGAAAATATCCCAAGGACTAATCTGATCGGGTCTTCCTACATGTAAGTACCTCTGACATTTGTCGAGAAGATAGAAATAGCCTGGGTATTGTCTCAGAAATCTGCATCAATATATTCCTCAGCACTGGGTCTATTTCAGTGCCTTTTTGAAGGCTGAAATTGAGGCTTGTTATGCATTCTTTTCGTTAGATTCCATGATTTCCTTGTCTGTTGCTAAAAGTAACTTTTTAGGTAGTTGTATCCGTTTGCCATCAGCTATTGAAATCACTCCTGGCTTGTTCCTGTCACACCGATGTGTTTAAAGTTTCATGAAGTTAGTTCACGTCATTAGCATGTTTGTTATGGTGGACTATGTGGAGCCTGGTGGATTTTGTTTTTTCACAGAAGGCTCTGTGACCTTGAAGTATATGCTTTAAGATTTAGCAGTTAGTTCAGTGTGAAAAGATGCTCCCATGAGACCCCCTAAAGAATCTGATTTGCCCTGGGTTATGCTCCTGAGCCACTAATTCTTGGGATTAGTTTGAGATAAACCATGGCTGTCTGTCAGAGTATACCTTTGTGCATCTCCTTCTCTTGCCAAAGTGCTGGCTTGATAAAGGGCTTCTTAATTGACGTGGACGAAAAGTAATATGCTGGTGAGCGTAGTCTAGACGTTTCAGAATTTGTATTGGGATTTCAGCAAATGCATTGCTGTTTTCAAGTCAAATACATGGCTGTTTAAAAACAAACAAGGTTAAGTGACTTAAATTGCCTTCTGTTTGGATTTTGGATGAGAGTTACCAAACTCAGTGATCAAGTTTGGCACAAAGAAAACGTATATGGACACTGACATATTGTTTATTGTATGTTAAATATTATGCAAGTATTTAAACATAATATTAATATTATCTCTTCTGAATATGGCTAATGATTCTAAAAGGGAATTTTATATCTGAATCATATCTGACATTTCTGGGTCCAGTAATTATCATTCTTTGGGAGAAACCTTTTTTGTTCACATTTTAGGAATATGTGTCCTTTGTATAAAATACCTTTATATGTAAATGCTGACGGTATAATAAGTAGAATCAGGCTCTCTGCCAGTTTTTTAATGGGTCCTCAGTGGAGAATCGCTTTGACACAAAGTGTGTTTTACTAGTGTGACTCTGATGCTAACTCTAATAGTAAATGTCTTATAAAATGCTTTATGACTGCATATATATTTTTAAGTGCTATAAGGGAAACTCTGACCACCGCATTGTGCCAATCCAAAAAAAAAAAAAAATGACCAGCCGCCTTTTCACTGGCACCTTGCAATGAAATTGTGGTTGCAGAGTAAAGATGCTTATGTGGAATATAACTCCAACACTCTAGAGACTTGGTAGGACATGGAAATGTGACCACCTGTAAACCCCATTCAACCTCTATATTGCATGCTAATTTTAGCTTTAAATAGTTTACCAATCTCCAATTTGAAACCAAAACATTGTATTTAATTTTTAAAATAATGTCAGTTTTAGCTGGTCTTCAAAACTGCTTAATATGTACCAGTATGGCACAAGCAGTCTTTTTCTTTCTCTTATCAGTTTCTGTTAAAGATAATGCAGCTAATAAACCATGTTATTGTTCTCCAGTATATGCATGAAATTATATATTTAGTAAGTTAAAAGAAGTAGTTCCAAAGGGAGTAGATTTAGAACTTGACAGGTAAAATGAGATGTAATGAGATGTCCCTATGTAACATTCTATTTCAAGGGGGAAAAATCTCTTAAATATCTTGTTCTATTTGTAGAAGAGTACATTTAGCTGTACATTAGATAGACTAATTCAATTCTAAAATTTTTCCTCAGAACACACTCTAAACACAATGTTTGTTTAAAATATGGTTACTTAGTCAATTTAAGGAGACAATAGTTGGCAATTATCTTTACTTCAGGTTTTACTAAACTTTATAAAAATCCACTATTTTTTGCTAATGTAATTCACGCAGCTTTGCAATACTTGTGGCACGTTTTCCAGACTTCTCACTAAAGACAGTATTTTATATTGTTCATTAATTACATTATTTACATCCTTGATTGCTGTATATGTGGAATATATTAAAAAGTACTGTTAAAGATGTAACTTTTATGATATATTAGTTTGTTTCTTAGGTTTAAATAACAAGCATTTTAAAAGAAAATTTCAATTTCCTATATTTCCTGAGTTGTTCATATTTTAAAAGTATGCAATCACAGATATTTTCAGAATAGAAACACTTCTGCATTAAATAACTGCATGGAACTTAAATACGAAAGACTTATTGAACCTTAATTCTTTTCTTCTTTGTAAACGTGTTCATTTTGCAAAATTTGAGGGAAATGGTTCATTTCAATAGGCAGATGGACTAGTTAATGATTCCAAATTGAATCCTGAAAAAGTGTCATGTTTTACATTTTTCAATTTCTATGAATTTCCTCCTTGACCTTCACTTTACCAAGTCAATAAATTGCATAATAATACCATACTATGTATTTGCAGTAAATGATTTATTGTATTTAAATTTATTTTATAAAGAGCTCAGCTAAGTTACTCCTTGGTATGTGTTAACGTTATCTTTTAAAACTTTCTTCAGTTCATTGTAGTATATTCTGAGGTTTTATTTCCCAACTCTACGTGTGGTACATTTTGAGTCTCTGAAATCTCAGAAAGTGACAAAAATGGGGAAATATCTGTGCAGCAATACTTGGGCTACATAACAACAAAGAAAGAATTATTAAGCAGAGGACACTGGCTTTAGGGACATGATTCAGAGCACTATGGAAGAATTTAAGGGTCTCAGAATGAACTTTAAAGAGATTATTAATAAAGTTCTACTTTTTTTTTCAAAAGCACATCTGAGAAGATGCCATACCAATTACTATCTAAAACTGATAAAATTGCATAGTTCATTTTACAAATATAGTGATTGCTTGGACACGACAGGATTGAATCACTGATGTTCGTCAGTGTGCTGCATGTGGACGGTTAGGTGATTAAGATCCCCAGCCTCAGCAATGTGCCTTAATCTCTTGGGCGCGTGGACTGCCCTGCACTCAGCAAAGCTCAACTGTTCACCAATATCTGTAATCTTTAAGAAATCAGACAGAGGCGATTCACAAAAGCGGGAGCGACAGCAGAGTCTATGCACCTTACAGGGGGCGGATTAGGCAGTTCACATGTTCTTTTGATAGGTCGAAGATAAAATCTGATTGCTGAGGAATGGCAAGACAGTCCAATTTCAAATGGTTGCTGGATAAGTATGCCACGACCCTGTTGCTTCATCATTACGAAGAGCCATTCAAATAGTGGAAACCTCAGTTTTCACATGACAGGCTTTCAATTGTGAAGTGAGAAAAAACACATCCTTTTTGTATATGTCTTCGTTGCTTAAATTTTAAGTTCCATCTCTTCTTTATGAAAAGACATCAAGTTCTGGCTGCTTATGTGAAGCAGTTGTTATAAGACTTAAATGCATTAGACATTCTCAGAGGCATTAAAGAAAGCACTAAAAACAGAATTTGCCTGAAATGAAACATAGACTCATGGTATGGAGTAATAGAGCAGAAAATGCATAATAGTCAGTATCTACTATGTTATTCTGTTACCAAGTATATTCTTTACAAAAATGTGTAATTACACAGCTGTGAATTCACACATCTGAAATATATCTTGATAGGTGTTTATTGGTCAAACCATATACATCTGAAGGATGTTATAAAAAGATCATCCTTTACAACAAAATATAATGTTTTGACAGTTTATTTCAGAGAATAAACTTTTGGTTTACATAATAACATTTTGAAAACTCCAACTTGTTATGTATCCAACTCTGCAGTAATTTCTTGCTTCTTCTGAAATTGAAGTCCTTTTTTACCCAACTGATGCCTCCTAGTGTTTCACACAATAAAACACTAATGAGTCACCCATAAATGTAAACATTGCATTTTCATTGCCTACATCTTCTATAATACATAAAATTAATATTTATGCGTTTAATTTTCAGTTCATTGTTAGAATAAGATAGGGAATTTTAGTGAATGAGATGTTTCATCTGAGCGAATCTGTGACACACACTTTCAGGTTTTGTTTGACCATAACAATATCTTACTAAGTTTTAATAAGTTTATTACCTTCGGTTCTAGTTTCTGTATTCACTGTTTATATTCAGTTTTACTCCAAGTGAAAAACAGGCAGACTAGCAGAGCTTCCATTTTGTAGGCCTGGAAATTACATAGCTGGGTTCATCTACGAATGCCTGATGGACGAATTTCGAAGGGACTAACCATTTCACTTAAACACTAAAATATCTTAAAAGAGATATACATTTTGGACTATTCTATGTCTTTATACTTGCAAATTTCTATGTAAAAGCAGAATAAGGAAAAAGAAAGTTTAGAAAAAATAAGAGCAAAGATAAATGTACAAATACCCACAAATGTGGAGTATATAGCTTTATTAGAAAACAGCCAAAAAAACAACCCTTGCCTGGGAATACATTGTTTTGAATAATAGAAGAAAGACTTGTTAGAACATAATTTCTCATGACTAGCATGGTAGTTTAATAAGGTAGAAGTTAGTGGATTCCAAATTTGGTAGTTACCAACTTTACTTTTCTGTCCTTGGGACGCTGAAAGTGGACTTGTGATATCCTTGCATGTCTGTTTCAAACAGCTTTCTAATTCTACGTAACAAAAATGGATCCTTCAGTTTCTGAATGTTGTTTTGCTTAAACTATTTATGAAAGGAAGGAAGCATCCCTGTAATGGGTCTTACATTCAAAGGATGCATTCAAAAAACTGTAACACCAATGGGCCTCTTCATGAGTTGTCAGTCAACATACACGTGCACAAAAATGTTCACGAGTTTCTTCCACTAACACTTAAACATGTTCTTTGAGTCCAAATGTGGACTCTAGACTGAACATAGTTCATTTCTATTAACCATGTATCCATCATTTATTTCTCCTGATTCCAAATGCCCAGCATATTAAGAATATTTGACTATAATTTAAGATTTTCTAACTTTGTCAATAATGCAGTGCTATTACTGTTCTTTGAATGTTGGACATATTTCAAAGAATGCAAGGGGGTGTGTTCCTTTCGTTCAAGGAAGCAAACATGTAGAAAGGGGTGGACCTTTCCCACAAGAGCTACATTTCTTCCCTTGGAGAGTTGAAGGAAGTATGCAGTATGTAAGTGAATAACAGCATGAGAAAGAAAATAATTTGTAATGATCTAATGCAGTTAGTGAGCAAAGGAAACGGTTGGGATTTTTTTAAAGCAGCTCATTGATAACCTCTCCCACTGCTGACAAAATCTATGAAAGTTTTTGATTTTATTATTATTTAGCATTCATGTATAAAATAACTATAAAGTGCACTAGAATAATTCTGGTCTTGTTCAAAACAAGAATTCAATAAAACTGTCCCTTTTTAACAGACAATATTGAGGCATATAGAAATAAAGTGAGCTAGAAGCACCCATTCTCCACCCTTTCTTTTAAAATTAAATGGGTAACATTAACGTATCTATATTAGTTTTCAGTTGATGCTAGAAAAACAATTAAAGAATGTTCTATGTTAAAGAATACTGTTGTAAAAATAAGATGCTAAGATTATCCAATATAGTATTATCTGACATTTCTTTTATACTATTTTAACATTAATTGCAAAAAAAAGTCATATTCCTGTTAAGCATGGAAATTATGTAATGCCTGTAATATAAATCCATCTTTTAATTTCAAGTGTTACTACGGATAATATTTATTTGTCATCACCATAATCCATTTGTTTTACATTGCCATTCTATTGCCCAAATTAAGTTTTGTATTTATTTTAAAAATATAGCCAAGGTAACCAAAGTTCAAAGGACACACAAAGAGAATTTGGGGGGGGGGGGGTATAAAGCAATTTGTTGACATTACAAGCAATAAAAACAGTCGTAAACCTATTATGGGCAGATTTCTGCAGGAATCATTACTCTTTAATAATGCAGACGTTATAGAGACTTTATTAATTCTTAATGCTGTAAATTTGAAATGAATGGAGCAATGTTGTTCATGCTGCAAGTGGTTGTGATTCATATAGAATGACAGTGCAAGTCTTCAAGCAATGATTTAAATAAAGTACCTTAAACTTGTTTTTAGAGACTGGAGGAACTAATCTTTCAAGCAGTCCCTGGTGAGAACCTGCCTTTTTCATAAAACATCCTGAACATGGTCTGGTTTTTCCTCTTGTATCTTGTCATAGATAAGATGCACATGAAGAGTTCATATAAAATGGCCTCAGATATTATGGATCTCTAGCATATTGGGTTTTTAAAAGTGGCAGCTATGATCCCTTGATAAAATGTGAAGTGTTTAAAAAATAATAGTAACAGCTAAAAACTACCCCTGTCTTTTCTTCACAAGCCTGTGATTCTTTCAGCAAATTAGAGTGATAGCAAGAGAATGCATCCTTCCTAAAACCCCAAGGATAGGCAGCTTCGGCTATGGCATGGTTATTTATTTGCAAAATTAGAAAATAAATTCACTAATGTAAATATGTGGGGACAGACAAGGAAATTAGTCTACTACTTAATAGAGTAAACATATTTTTTTCCTTCTAATTAATTGTTGACCCTGTATAAGGTGTACAACCAAGGCTTACTATGGAAAGCCAGTGGTTATTGGTTAATGTAACATGAAGGATTGGGATTTCTTTAAAGTAATTTTGAAGATGTGATTGTTTACTGGAGCATTTTAATTTTAGAAATCATGGTCACACAAGAAACCTTTATAGGACCGACTACCTAATTGCAGTCATGAATGAACACACACACACAGAGAACACGCATTTTAAGAATATAATGACTCTGTGTTTTTAAATTTTTTGCCATGATCTTTATGTCTGAACGGAGCATATATGTCTAAGCAGATGTTTCAAGTTATATCTTTCATGTAGGTGAGTCTGTAAATGTACCATTTAACTTAAATGGCTTTGTGGGAAGGTAGTTTGAGGTGTTTAAGAAGGGGGAAAAAAACTTCCGTTACTATAGTTTCAGCTCTTTCTTTTAAAAAACAGTGATTACACTCAGGATAAAGAAAGAAAAATAAACTCTTTTAATTCTTCATAACATCCACAATTCTTGAGGTGGAGCTCTGGTGTGTTTTTATGTCTGAATATGCAGGGCAGGTACTGGCAGCAGAACTACAAAATGAAAACTTCCTGGCTGCAGACCAGATACAGTGCACAGTGCCACATCATAAACTTCCCTTCTTCTGTCTCGAGTGATTTCAGCCTTAAGTAATGTCCTTTTTTTCCCCCTGCGTAGGCTAAGGAGCAGAGGGCCTTCTTCCTGGGTAATAGCTTTGGGAAAGGAAAAGCATCATGTTTCCTTTTTTTAACTTGAAAATTCAGCCTCTTAAATCACCAAGACATTAACTGCAAAGTGGATTCAGAATGTTTTCTTTTATTCCCATATAGCAGTTTAGAAAGCACAAAACAATAGGTGTGAGATAGAAAATTAGACCTCTTCCCCACCCCACCCCCACCCTCCTAGCACACACAGATCCAATCAGATGCATGTATTTTTCTGTTTTGCAGAGAAAAATATAACGGTTTTCTTTCAGTGAAGCCTGTACATTATATTCCAGATATGTTAGGTCATTTTGTGATACAAATTGTCATTGAGGGCTTTTTAAAAAAACTTATCTCTGAAAAGAGCAGTGTTCCATCATAATATGTGATGCCACAATAATTTTTATTGATAAATACACATTTTAATGATTATTAGGTCTAAATATAGAGTACAAAGAGAGCAAATAAGGGCTTTAGCCTTCAGATTTGGTTATGCTTCTCATTTGAAAGGTACAGTGAAAGTACTGCATTTATTACTTTGTAAAATAAATCCACTTCTAATTTCTGCATCAGTATTCCTTGCATTTGGAAACAGTCTGAAAACTTGTACTTACCCTTGAAAAATAAAGTAAAAAAAATCATTAGACTTAGTCTTTAATTATCAGTTGCTTTTTCAGTCATTATCATGATCTTTAAAAATCCTATTAAAAAATAATTTCTAGCTGCCTTGGCTCCAGTCAGTCAGTAGCAGAATCCTCATTTGTGTGAGGTGTTGCCAGCACACCTTTTTAAAACTAGCCCTCTGTTTTAGAATTGTATTAAATAGGAACTTTAAGTAAAAAGTGTTCCTACCTAATAAATATTTGTTCCAACTTTATTTTTAAACTAAATTATAGATTTAAAAGTATACAAAAGGTGTATAAATATTAGTTTAGGCATTAAAACACTAAACTAGTTATTAATTATCTATATGAAATTTATCAGTTAAACGTAATTTTTTTCTCCTTAAACTAAAATAATTTTCATTGTGTTTAACTATCCAGCAATTATATTTCCGTGGCGATGAGTGTTTCCTAATAAGAATGCCTAGAAATTAATACAACATAGATCTTAAATTGTAAAAGATAGCTGATTATAAAAATACGATCAAGGACCCTACACTGACACATTTACAAGGCCCATTAGCAAGGGGAAGAATGTTAAACTTCTTCAGTCCCTGCATATATTAAACTAGATAGGAGTCAATAATTTTTGATGTTTATGGCTTACAAAATTAAGTTTTCTATTTAAATATTCAGATTAAACCTTTAAAACTAAGCTTTTATTTAGGACATGGCACAAGACTTCTTTATCTTCTTGGAATTTCTCCTAAACAATAGGATAATTTGAATCATCACCCCTTAATTCATATTTTTAGTCATATTGTAAAGTTTCAGTTGCTTAACATGTATTGGATGGAAATTTTAAGGTAGCAAATAAACCACCTTGTTATTTAAATAAACAAAACTATACCCAATTTAAAACATGAAACTTTTAGAGATTCCTGTAATTCTCTAGGTAAGAGTTTTAAAATTTTTAAGCTATGTTAGCCAATAAATTCCCAGTTATTTCTTTAAGGTGCCTGATTTCCATCCACATTTGAGGAGGCTTATTAAGTTGTTGGGTGGTCTTCTAGTTAAGGTTTTGTGGTCTAAAAAGTAGATCTTTTCACCCTTCTTCTGGAACAGTTGATATTAATATGTTTCAAAGGTATAAATCCAGACCTAATCCCAGTCTGGATTATTATTCCTAACTACATAAAGGCTAACAAACCTGGCTATTAAAAAAACGTGTATCTATTTGTTCATTTCTATTATTTATCCAAAGCTCACTTAGAGTTTGTATAGGTTGCAGGTTAAGGAAATAATTTTGACTGTGATTTGCTTTTCTTTCACATGTGAATTTTTCTCCCCTTACATAAGCCAAAAAGAAATTCCCACAATGACATTAATAGATTTGCAAAGGGAGTCGTGTAAGATACTCGGGAAATGTTCCTTGTTTCTCTGTTGCCCTTTAGTTGAAATGAGTTGGCAGTGTCCCTTCTGGGACTGTTTTGATCTTGCTTGAGTTAGAATGAGCGCTATGAGATTTTTTTCCCTTCTCTCATCTTATAGATTTTTAAAGATAAGAATTCTTGACTTCACTTTTTTTTTCTTCAGTTTTTATCGTTTTTGGATTCTCTCCTCAAGTTGGAGCTCCCTTCTTGCTTCTATGTGTTTGGTATTGTGAAAGCAGGTGCACTTTTAACTTGTTTTGACTACACATGTGAGGTCATAGAATTGTTTCACGTGCTAACTTCTTATCTCCTTGCACTCAAGAGATTGATGTGGTTTATCACAGCCCAATGCCATGTAATGAAAGAGCTCCAGACGCTGATCTTCAAACAGCGAGAGCTGCAGGATAGTGTCTTTGTAAGGAATCTGTTCTGAATTCCAGAGAGATTATTGCTTAGTTTTAAGCTCAGCTGGGAGGAAGTGTTTTATGTACATAGAGTTTTTAGGGGGTTTGTATAATTGAAACAGCTTCACCAAGAATTCTAGAGTTTGTTTTCCCCCTTAGCTTTAGTATTACTCACTTTTGAAGACTACATTAGTAGTCCCAGTTTATTTTTCTTATTGTGCAATTTTGATTATATATAGAGAGAGAATTTACTTAATTTATGAAGATTGGGTGTCATTTTAATCAGCTTTATATTCCTTACAATCACTCATGCATATAGTAGGTATCCTATAGATATTTGTTGTCTAATTGCATGAATTGTATTTACTCTAAAGATAAATGCATTTTATATGAATAGTTAAAAAAAAAAGTCAGGGAAGCCCATTCCTATAGTCCTAATTTTTTTCTCCCAGATTTGAGGGGTTGTTCATTTTAACCATAATATATTGACTTTGTGATGATGTACAAATGAACTTACCTTGATTTGGGTATTTTTCTTCATGTTATAAGAAATATGAAGTAGTATAGAAAATGCAGGATTTTACCTGATAAGTACACCTTTTAAGGACACAAATAAACAAATTTAGGTCAGAGATGGATGAAATGAGAATATTTCTGAACTGAGATTCAATTTACTACTTTTTTGTTTGGCTTTTAAAGTCATTTAATTTCGGGAAACTCATATTTTGGAGGACGGGTAATGTAGATGAGGCCTGCCCATTTTATGCAGTCTAGGAAGGTGCAGCTACTTGAAATTTTTCTCATGCTGTTGAATAATGTCCTTCTAGTGTGCTCCTTGCATTTTAGCTTTCTTTTCTAACCCTGTTTTAATGCCTGGCTAAGGAGTGCTCGGCTAAAGGATACTTGCAGAGGACTTTCCTGTGGTAAAACAGCATGGACAGCTCCCAACACTGCAATCAAGGATGCCTCTAAAAGCTTTAATTTAAAAATAATAATAATAATAAATCTGCATGAAGATGATGGAGCCCTCTAAGGCACATGGGCTTAGAGAATTATCCCCATCTGCAACCCCCTCCCCCTACTTAGTAGCCTTTTCCAGGGTTATGATTACTGGAAAATGGCTGTTAATCACCAGAATTTTTTTTTTTTTTTTTGAGTGCAGCTGCTTCAGTCAGACTACTAATGTATTAAACAACTTCATCTCCAGTTTAAAATTTGCATTGTATACTGTATAGAATAAATTTTCATTGTAATCAGAGCATCCAAGAGAACTTTCTGATATAATTTATAGAAGCACATTTGTTTTTACGTATGGACCTCTATAGTGCTATAATGCCGACTGTTAAAACAATACCACAGTTGATCAGCATAAAATAAAATATTGTAGCACTATTGAGTACAAATATAGTTTACAGTAGTCCCATTTGCAGAATATTTGAATTGTGGCATCTTTAGCACTTGGCAATATGACACCCACATAATTCAGAACTTAACCCACATATTTAAAATTTGAACCTGAAGAGCTTTTTAGAAGTTTAGCATTCTTGTACCAGACCACGATGGAGTGGTTTGGCCTCTTCCTCTGCTCTAATGCTTTTTACATTTGCCGTAATTTGAAGAAATAGTCCAAAACCTGAGTCAATCTTTAGTGCCAAGAAAGGACAAAGCAGCTCTAATTTACAAAGGACGCCTTTAAAACACATTCTGATGTGTAAAATTGACAGGCTACAAGAGGTGGTTGGATGAGACTCATCATGTTGGAAAGAATGTTTCAATTAAAGTTGATCACTTTCTCTTCCAGGTCTTTTTTTTTCCATTTTTTACTTGCTGTGCCAAGGTATCCATGTGCGTTTTCCACTGTCATCTGGCTCATTCCCAGCAGATGCACACAATCTGTTCTGCTGTCACTAACAGGGTTCGGTTTATGAAAAGAATGTGTCAGAACATGCCACTATAGTCACTTTTACAGGTTTTTTTAAAAGAGTAACTGAGAATATATGCATTGCCCTAGTTTTATTGTACTCAGCCTTTAAGAGATTTCTAAGAAACTTTTATAATACTCAGACTTCTTCCAAACACATTTTTGACTAAATATTTACTTTCCATTAACACTAAAATTTTAAAAGTTCACCAACATCCTTAATTATGAACAAAATTTACTGTATTTAAATTTATTGTGAGAGTAGATTTATATATGAATGTTTAAAATAAGCCAAAGAATTTTTTCAACAAGTTTTCTCAGATTTCCAATTGTGAAATTTACTGCAAAATCATTAAATATATATCAATATATATCTACCCTTATACTAAAAGCGCACCTTTCTTTTTACTCAAATCAAGGCTTTGTTTAAAAAAATATTGTGTTAGAATACTTAGGGTCTGGTCATAATTGCCAGTTATTTGAAACCATTAAGTTAGACCAAAAGCAGTTAAACTATCAAATATGTTATTAGACTATGTAGAGAAATTTGATAAACTATACTGTTTGAAAATAATGTGCCATTTTTCTTCTGTACATGTTCAAATTTTAAAAGTATAAAAGGTAAATATTTCCAAACTCAATTTTTATTTATTAATGTTTCTCTGTACCTATCAGCAATTCTTAATGCTGATACTTTCAGTTTTTTGCTTTTTCTTAGAAAATAACTTATCTAGTCATACATAAATAAAAACATTCTAGCAATGGAAATCTGTATTCATTCTTGAATTAATGAGCTTGATGAGTTAGCAAAATTTGAAGTTTTAAGTATATGTAGTATTACTGCATGTGTATATATATATATGCAGATGCAGATAAATAATGGACACACATATTTTGTGTACAGATCCTGGTATTTAAATATCCCTTGGAATTTAAGGTTTTAAAATGTACTTAAGTGCTAATTTTAGATTTTTGAAATAATTTTTGATACGGAGAACAATTCAAAGTTCAGGAAAATTTAGTGTTTTTCACCAGAGTTATAGTTCACATGAACAAAAGGCACAGACTCTGAAAATTAAGAAATTACTTATACAAACTACACATTAATTATATATATTTACCTAGTAAAACTACTTATTAGATTTCTGCAAAAAAAGAATTTATGAAATACTTTTTTTAAACACACACCCCATTATTAAATAACTAAGCATAAAAATGAACTATTCTCAGATCAAGTGTAAAATGTTGTATTTTATTTTAATTAAACTATCAGTTATGAGATGCATCTTGATTTGCGTGAAACATGACCAACAGGAATTGTGAGATGCCACTGATTGTAAGATACATTCCTATATGCAGTCCTTTTTAAGGCATAATTTGTGCCAGAGGTTTTTCTGATTTTGAAACTGATATATTGTCACATAGACAATTCAAGCAATATAAGTCATGACCTTCTGAAACAACTTTTCACATCATAGCAAGAAAATAATTTACAGTTGAAACTCATTGGCTCTTTGGTCACATCATGCAGAATAATTGCTAAATCATCTTTTTAGAGTTATATCACATGGTTGTTATATTACAATTTTTTAATTCCAGAGGGGAAAGAAATCCTTCTTTATTATATTTCAAACACTAAAATATATAAATGCCAAGTTAAGTTGATTTTGTAATGCTTTTGATGATGTGAACATAGCAAATATATTTAAGATGAATCATAAAGGACATTGCTGCTGTTCATCTTTTCTTGCCAACATTTTAATTTATCCATGACTTTACATGTCAGGTTACTTTTTAAATATTCTATGGGTACTTGAATTATTTTCTGGTAATCCTGAGTATTTGAAAAGGATTCCTCCAGTACTCATGGTGGTGAACTGATAAGAGTGTTCAGGTAGAATCCCATGGGATATAGAAGACTCACTCATCGCAAAGCCTTCAGCAGTAGGTCTGGGAGAGAACTGTAATGTGTTACATGCTGTTAGACTTAGCCTTGCTAACTGCTGGTTTTGGAGGCAGAATCACATGGACTTGGAAAACGACCAGAATCTTTTCTTTTGCTATAATTTAAAATCACAGAAGATCATTTTGAGAAAAAACTCCATAGGCAAACTTAATCTTATTTATTCCAAATTACTAATCTTTAAAATCTATATTTATCCTTCAAAGTGTAAATACAATCCAGAATTTCATTGAGGAAAAAAAAAGCCTACTCCTCTTTAGCAAGATTCATAGAATTTAAAAAACATTGTAAATACAGTTTGTCTTGTGAAATACCTTTTTAAATACCAGATCTTCTAAAAAGGTAGGCTCTTCTATTTAATAAGAAATCATCAGATTTTTCCCCCTTATTTTACTTTAAAAAATTAAAGGAAGAGTAATTTTAAAACTTGAAATGTTCCCAATTCTCCAGGACATGAACTGTGGGGCCGTTTTATCTCAAAAACACTTTTTAAAGAACTTTGCCATTTGCCTCATTTTCAACGTGGGTTGGGAGACCACCTACTTTGTGGTTGGGAGGTAATTCTTTCTTGGCATATGCGTAGGTCTTTCTGGTGCAAAGACAGATTATTTTTTGTGACGTTGTCCCCAAAATATGTGTTGTTATTCATAGACTACGAGACCCATCAAAGCATCTCATTGCACATGTAATGATAGGTTGTACTGCAGTGACCAGAAGGATCCCCACTCAACTTCCTTTAAAGACATTTTAAAGACATTTAAAGGCATTTGTATCCTTTTTCCATCTGAATCAACATATATTGACCACTTGGTTTTCAGTCTTGGCTGGCTTGGCGGTTGAAAGTAGGGCTGATCTTCTGTAAATATAATTGATACTTTCAACCATGACTTAGAAATTCCATTTTTACTTTTATCCAACATCACTACTCAAGATGTTTCTAATAACTAATACTGTTTACAATATGTGTACCAAGCTGGTGTTATTAACTTGAAAGTATTATTGATTACAATTACTGTTAGTTAAATCAGCTAGCATTTATTGAGAGTTTACAATATACCGGGTATTGTACTAATGGCTTGAGGCTTTATATGTAGTAACTCACTTTTCCTTACAAACCTAGTGAAGTAAGTACTGTTAATATCTCCATTGGACATATGAAGAAACTGAGACAAAAAAATGAAGCAAATTGCCTAAAGTTACCCACTTAGTGGAAGAGTCAGAACCAAACCCAGATAGTCAGTCTCCAGTATCCAGTCTTTTACCCACTAGGCCAAAATCTCACATACATGATTCCATCTGTTAGATAAGAAAAAGGAAATGACTCAACTATTAAATCTTATTTTTTTTGGTATCTTGGGGAAAAGTACTCAGTAACCCCGGAATGATGTTATAGCTATAGTTGTATGACAGTGTTAGCAAGGTTTTTAAAGAGAAGTGAATTAATTCTTGGTCTATGTTGTATTTCCATATTGTTAACCTAGAGGAAAAAATATTTTACCAACTGTTACAACTTCTTTTCACAAGCAATGTTTTATTACTGTTTGTGGAAAATATATTTTTCCAGTTACAAAGTTACCTTTAATTGCAATGCGAACATACAGTTTTATGTCAAGACCTCAAGTTTGCTTTCCATTTCTTGAACTGTTTTAATTTTTAACCTTCACTTGCTAAGAATCAGAGTAATTTATATAGTTTTAATTTAAGAATGTGAGCGGTGTGATTGTCTATAAGTGGATATTAAATGGATTTCAGGTATTCATTTAATTTAATTTGTACAGTTGCATATGCTGGGGATTTGAATTCAAGCACACCTTTTCACTTTTCCTTTGTGATAAAAGAAAAACACCTACAGCCAGAGGTAGATGTGAAAAAAAATACTGATAAGTCTTAGAATAAATTCACTAGATTTGAAAACCAGGAAATAATATATTCAGTTTATTAATCAAATACATGGCTTGTAGTTCTTAATTGAATATTTCTGTGTTCTGTTAAAAGGCCTTTTGAAAAAGGGAAAAGATCATTTTTAGAATTTTTACTATGAGAAACAATATGAACTTTTTCTCCTCTAATAAACAGTTTCCTTGTTTTTTCATAAAAGTATTGCCATCCTCTCGGCTGGAAGTGAAGACAGAAAGGCTGGTCATAGGTCAAACAGGACTCAGATAGCTCTGAATTACTAAATTTATAAGCTTTGGACTTGAAAATTAATAGCTACTATGTCTTTAAAGTCATGCATGCCTTGCCAAATTTCCACAGTGCATTTTAGAAACTACATTTGGTTCCGCTTTATTTCGTTGTTGAAAAGAATCAAATGCTTATTTGGGTTGCCATGCAAACACCAAAATAACCCATGTTCTCTGTATTTAAAAATGCTTTTATTAGAAATGTGACTTGAAGGTTTGGGAATTAGCTGTGTTATTTTCAATTAATTGGTTCCAGTAATAAATGGCTTCCATGTCACTTCGTGGTGCCCACTAGCAGGGGGAGTTTGTTTGTCTTATGCAATATTAAGTGCCACTGGTAATGTTCAGCATTCATTCCCCTCTTTCTAATGAAACCACTGAGGCCAGTTACATCTACTTCGTAATGTGATTTTGGCTAGAGTTATTTGAATTCTCTATCTTTGGAACCTTCCGACCGTTATGACTCCATAAAACACTGGATTTGTATTTACTATCCATCTGAGTTCTAAATATGCAGGAAATAAGTATCTATCATAAAGGCCTAGGTTCCCCAAAGGTTGAAGGAGGAAGTCATAGCTGTCATAGAATTCCATAAAAAAATAATTATGTAAAGTTATTAGTGATATTTCTGGAAGACTATTGTGATGTAGATAATATTGCATTCCTAAAACCTTTTTTAAAAATGTAATCATCCAAGGACTAAAATCAACTAATAATTTCTCAAAAACAGAATCCATTTAAAAACCATGAGCTGTAATTGATCTTGGGTATGTTAAGTGACATGGTCATGGGTAAAAAAGCATCTCATTAGTTGAGAGCAGTGGTTCTCACTCCTGGCTGTATGTTAGATCCGCTGAGGGAGCCTTATAAAAATGTCAATACCCAGGTTCCACTTCCAGATTGCAATTTAATTGGCCTATGGTCCGAGCATTGTCTCTCAAAGTACCCAGGTATTTTAATGCAAAGACTGGGTTGAGAACCACTCATCTGAAGTTAAAGAGACAAATAAGCATATAACTTGAAAATTATCCTGGGCTCTGACCATAAGATGTGCATGACTATTCCCCAATACTTCTCTTTGGACATCGACTACAATTTAATTAATACATAAATCAATTTATTCATTAGTGTTTAGTGGGGAGTGGCTTGCTGGGCATTAGGGATACAAAAGTGAAAGGTGGCGTCTCTGTGCCTGAGGAATTCAGTCTGATGAAGAAGATGAGCATGCCGAATGCAATTATAAATGTAATATGATAAACTGTATACTACAGGTATGTTGAAGGTGATGCAAAGTGGTTGTTTAAAGTGATGGAGTGCTCTACTCTTGGGGGATGACTGGTAAGGTCAGTCTTCAGTAAAGGAAATGATTCCTAAGGTGAGTTTTAAATGAGTCAGATACTGGGAGTATTCTGGAAAAAGGAATTTTTTTTTACTAGTCTTCTCTCAGAGAGCACAGCAGGCCTTTTATGTGGCTATATTTTACATGGCCTGCATATTCTCAACTTTGCTTCCCCATTTAGAAAAGCTGCCTAGGACTTCAGGTTTTGTTGAAATTTTGCTTGGCTAATGAAGCTGTGAACCTGGTACCAGAAGTAGGAAGAGCCTAGCTTATCCCTTTTCCGTTCCCTGGTATGCCAGAAAAACCTGGCTCCAAGGGTCTTGAGGTAACCTGAAGTACTTGCTCCTCCTCCACTTCCTCTCATGCCCTATTTCCTAAACACAGCTGAAAGGAAGGATGACCTGATCCAGTTACTCCCCTGCAATTCACTGTTTTGACAAGGGATATGGTACAAGTTATGAATGAGGGAGAACATCAACAGGGAGATACCACCACAAATAATGCTTTATATAATAGAGACTCAAATTTTATCGTGTACAAAAAGTACTTTTAAAAAGAACTTTAAAAACTCATTTTTCCTTGTTCTAGAAAAGCAAAAATGAATAAGTAAATAAAAGTACTTGAGGAATATTTTTTCCCTTAGGAAAAAATCTGTGTATTTTAAAGGTGCACTCTAATAGAAGGGACTAAATCCATGAAACTTAGAAAATCATGGTCTTAGAAGACACATAGAATCAGGGAAAATGGACTTGTTCCTTCTGTGTTGTCAAATATACAACTCCACCCCAATATACACACCCATCAGCTTATGTGTATATATCAGAAGACAGAAAATGCAAGACATGACAAGAAAATAAATATACTATTTCCACAAGTTACATAGAAGAGTGTTTTATTATTTTATAGGAATCCTTACCGTAAAACACCCCACATTCAGTTTTATGTAAGATGAGGTTAGTTATATAATGGAACAAAATTCCAAGTCCGCAGATCTCTTGATTCCAGGTGCCACCTTTACCTTCTCAAAACAGACTTGAAATGAGCAGACCAGTTTCGTATTGGGAGGGAGGACTGGGAACTGGACTGGACTGTTTGATTATATAATTTCCCAGTGACTAGGCCAGAGTAATTAAATTAGCTATGAAAGACTGAGAACTTTGATCGAATCAGTTGACTTTTTTCAAAGTCATAAAATGTGAATTTGATCTCAGTCAGACATGCAATTAGATATTTGTCAACTTGAGTACATTAAGAATACTGTATTGAATTCAATTAGCCTATTATTAGAGACCTCCAAGTCAATAAATATCATAAGGTAAAATTTGTTTTTTTTAAGTGCCAGTGGAAACACCACCACCACCACCAAAGATTCATTGTGATCCAGGTGAAACGAGTGACATTAAAGCCCTTTCCCCAACCCTAGTTCTGCAGAAAAGGAACTTACTTATCAGAGCTTTCTATGATCTCTACTTTTAAATCTATTGAGAGTCACCCAGGTTATTCAGATCAATTTTTTTCTCTTCTCTCATGCAGTAGCTGAGAAACTTTTTCAGGTCAATAAGTACATAAATGGATAGACTGGTAAATTTCAAGAACATACTATATCCAATTGAGAAATGCTACAATACATAATATTGAGGTGTTTTATTTCTAAGACAATTTAGTGGTTTCCAACTCTGGCTTCACATCCAAATCTCTTGGAAAACTTTTTAAAAATAACAGTGCCGAGGAACCATCCAGAAATTCTGATTTCATTGGTCTAGGATGAGTCTAGACGTCAGTGTTTTTTTTTTTAAGTTCTCCAAGTGATTCAAGTGTGTAATCTGTGTTAAGGACATCTGGTTAACAGAATATTCAAAATCTTTAGGACTGTAAATTATCTTTGAATGCTAAAGTGAAATAAATAAGGAGCATTCCTGTTACTTCCCTTCTGAATTTAGAAGAATCGAAATGAAAGAAAATAAAATTCATTTCTGAAATTTTAACAGGAAAACTCTTCCATTGAACGTCCCAGTTTGTGAGACTAGCTGCACCCTTCCAGTTTCTACGTTATTGGCATTTCTAAAGATGAGGTAACAGGGGAAGTGATGAACTTTATAAATAGACTTTGCCTAAAATATTTGGCATGAGGGGTCAAGATGTAGGCGAAGCAGGAAAAAGACTTCAGGTTGGGTATTAGCCAGAGGCTAACAGCTGTTAAATTCCCTAAATTGCCCTAAGAAAGGGAAGAGTAAGAATCCCTTAAGAACATTTTTTTTTTTTCCTCCCATGTGTAGTTAGTGAAACCCAGAGGGGGAAAAATGTACCTTTTGAGCCAAAATTAGGTCATGCCAACCACAGCAAATTGGAAGCCCAACTTAAAATGTAGTCTTGCAGGATTGCTATGGATCATCTTAATGTCACACATGTGGAGGAGTCGGCGCTTCCAGAGCATGGCTGCAGACTCTGCAGAGCAGACTGAGTCTGACCCCATAGCTGGGCTACAGTTGGCACACAGATGCGACCTAGGATTGTGCTTGAAAGGTGTGCTCTGGAATATGGTATTTTTATAGTGAAAAAAATTTACAGTTTTTTTTTAAAAAAAGCACACAATTTTGTTTCATGGTTGTAGGGGGGAAAATGTTAAGATAAATAGGGAAAGGACAAATCCAGTGTAGTGGCCAGCAGGCATGGCTTCCTAGTAATTAGAAGGAGGTTGCCAAAAGACCTACCTTGCCATTAAAAAAAAAAAACAAAACCCTACAAAGTAATGGTTCCATTCATTTATTCACGCATTTACACTAGAATTGGTGGGATTGTTCTTTTTCCAGCCTTGAGGCATGTGGAAGAAAATTAGAAGGTGCTTCATTCATTTCTTTGGCACATCTCATCGTTATTAGAATGTTGAACCTACTGTAAAATGCAGTATATTTCCATTATGTAAAAGAAACTGCTTTTTTTCCTACCTAGGGAACATAACATTTCATTGGTGTTTCTATTCATTATTAGAATGTTGAATTGGCCATAAAAATGTAGCTTATTTCCATTATGTAAAGGAAACTTACACTCTTTCCTACTTGCAGAGGTATTTAGGAAAATGATAAGGCCCTTAAGGTTTAAAAAAACTTTACCTGTGGAATGCACTCAAGAACATTATAAAGTTGTGTTAGAAAATTGTTAATGTCTTTTCTAGTATTCCATGTGTTTGTCGTGTTCTTAAAGAAAAAAATGAAATATAGCTCTTATTGAACTACTGAATTTACTCTCACAAAAAAAGTAAATTTCAAATTTTTGGACTTGTTCCTAAATGAGCAAATATATTTCCACTTGAGGGCCTTGTAGCTGTTAGCTTTATACCTGTCATATCTGCAAAATGAAGTTTTTTCTCTTCCATAGCAACTTTTCCAATGATTATTTGTATCAGTCTAGTTTCCAAATTGTTGGCATCTCTTAGGATGAGGTGACAGTAGATATACAATATTTTGTCTGCTATGAACTGAACTAGGGAATTTATGCAGGAGATTGTAAAAGTAAATTCTTTCCTTCTATTATAGAGTGCTCCATTTCTCAATTATTTAATACATGAGCTTTCATGTGTTAAACAACATTCTCCCTGATTTTTCTTGCATGGTGGTTCTGCATTCTCTGATAACACAGAAAATAAAGGGACAAATGGCACTGCATGAGTATTCTGGAAATGCTTCACAGAGGAGAAAACACTTGAAGTAGATCTTAAAGGAAGAGTTTGAATTTGCCTTGTCTTGTGGACACATCTTGCATTTTGCGATGGACTCCATCTTATCACTCTTTACCCAATAATGTAGCACACCCCAACATACTAATACTTTGTGTGCCAAAAGTGTGCTTTAAAATCAAGGTTGGGAAATCCAAACTTCATTTTCTCCTGAGAACAGTTCTAACGTGAAGAAACCCACTTAGATTTACAATAGAATTTTTTTGATAGTAAGAAACCATACTACTGTTGTGATACAAATAATTGAATTAGATTGTCCAAGTTTGCCTTAACTGGTAGTGCTTAGCCAAAGCACTCTGTAGAAATGATGAAAATGCTTTCTAGGTTTCAGAGTATAGTCCGCCAAGCCCAGGTCTCAGAATCATTTGCGATGTGCCTCAAAGTACAGATTCCACCTTAACCAGCACCTTCCTGAGCAGACCTTTCAATGTGATTTTAGGATAATCAGAATATTTACTTCTATTTGAGAATTACTGCTGAAAGACTGCAAGTAGTTTTCATTTAAATTTCTTTTAAAATAGTTTTTCTGTTCCTTAATACCAGGTGTATGATAAGCATCACTCTAAATGCTTATGAGCCTTCTTTGGCTAACATGTAGAGCATATGAGAAAGAGATTTCCCCAAGGGATAACTGAGCCAGAACTAAAGAAGAAGAGAAGAGGATTAACCAGAATGCACGCATGTATGAGGATGCCTGAGAAAGGTTTAATAAACTAGTAATAGGGCACAGGAACCTGGGCTCCAGACTCCATACTACTGACTGCACTATGTGACCTTCGTCGTCCCATAGTAAAACCTCTAAGCTGCCTTGTGCATGAATGTCCCGGGCAGACTTGGAGTTTAGTTGCCTTGGATTCTTCCGGGCACATGATTAATAGTTAGTTACTAAATGAGTGAGCAAATGAATGCTGCCACCCCCTTCCTTCTGCATTATAAGCTCTGTGGAATGTTGCTAAATGCTGCTCATTTTGGGGTCCCCTGATAAGACAAGGAAAGTGCCTCGAACATAGTATAGATAGATACTATACATGAAATGGTTGAATTGAATTGAAGGGTGAAAAAAAGAAAAGATTGATAGGGCTACAATTTAGAATCTCGTCTAAAGCCATGGTCATGAAGTAGCATACGAGGGAAAGTGGAGAAAAGATTGAGGGAGATCCTGAGTTTTGTGACCATATATGCAATGAGTTTATTTGAATTAGATATTGACAGGTTGAATTTCATTATCAAGAAATACCAGAATTTGTTGAAATTAAGTGATCAGAAGAGTGTACTTCGCTGAATATTCTTGTTTAAAAACAATGTGCATATTTAACTCAAAAGAGTTTCTTATTGGTGGTGTTTATTAACTTCATTGTTTTTAAAACCCTCAGTGGAGATTTTTCTCTGCACCATCCACACTTGAACCGTAATTTGTGCACACATTCAACTCCTTTATGGGAACTCTGAAAATCCATTCAACATGAAGTTTAATGAAGCAGATTATTATATAGAAGAGACTTAAAATGTGTAGTAAAAGGATGTTTTTTTAAATATAAATTTTGAGTTTATTATTGCTGTCCAAAGTTGAATACAGGTTACACTATGCATTTCTAAGATTGTCTCATAGGTAAGAAGATAACAGATAATTTTTTGTAACTATAATACTGATGAATATAAAATATTCTGCATAAATTACTTTCATATACAATCACTTTTGGTTATTTAAATTTCTGTTTGTCATTATAAAGATGTTGCAAGCTAAAATTCAAATACAGTTTGATAATTTGCTTATAGGCTAGATATCTAAAGCACTTGTGGATTGGGCCTGATTGTATTGATTGCATTATAAAGTTTCAAGTAATAATCATCCCAGTACTTTTTAGCACAATTAGAATGCGTTAATCTTTTTGAGATGCTGAAAATAGATTTCATAATTTCAAGTACTTATGGTAAATATTCATATAAATATAAATGAATAAAATTATTTCCATTTTTAAATGAGATATTGCTGAATATGAAATAATAACTAAATATTGGATTTTTATACCCTAAGTTATCAAGCTAGTCACCCAGAGTGTGAAATTAACAATAGTGATTTATGGATTATTAGCATGTAGAAACTAAAAGTTAGTAGACAGTTAGCTAAATCCTGCAGATAAGTGGTTCACACTGAGTGAATTTACTAAGTCTGTCCAGTACTAGTTAAAACAGGTCTATTGATAACAAAATGTGTGGATATTTACTGAAAGACAAAAGCCTTAGCATCATTCTAATAATGAAAAAAAAGTTCTTCATTATAACTATCTAGATAGATAGGTGTTATAGAGATTACCCTACATAAAGTGTGTGCATGAGGTGAGGCCTGGAAGTTTCACTTGCTCCTCTGCATTGAAGGATAGGGAATCCTGGAAGGCTTTATGGCCCTGAATAGTGGCAGCCTTCTAAGGTCCATTCTCTCGTGTACTTTGGCAGTTACTAGTCAGATGTTGTACTCTTAAAGTAATAAAGTGGTCCTCATGTTTCATTAACATGTTGGATTCTTCTAGCATGATGTTTGAAAATTGAACTCTAGAGTCAGACTGTGTAGCTCCTATCCCAGCTTCCCCCACTTATCTTGGGCAAGTTCCCTTTGCTTCAGTTTCCTCATCTGTAAAATGGAGCTGATACTACAGCAAGGTCATTACGAAGATTAAATGGGTTAGTACATGTAAGGTGAATAGAATAATGCTTGTCAAAAACAAGGACGAACATTTAAAATCCTCTTTCAACTTTTATGATCAAGAAATTTTGCATTGAAGGGTTTTTTCATTTTTCCTTTTTGGGGGTTAGCTCTAGGAAATAGATTTTATAATTACTTACATTGTACTAAGCTAATGTCATTAAAGGCAACTTTACTTTTTTATTTTACCTTTTCAAAGCTTTTTGTTAAAGCTTGTAGTGGAATTTTAATGATTTCAATTCAGATTGTTAAATTTAAAATGGAACTAGGGAATACCGGATTTAACAATTTCTGGGCCTTTCTGAATTTTGTAATGTTGATTAACACTAGATAATTTCTTGAAGGAGCTTGCAGATTCATCTCCCTGAAGCTTCCAGAAAACTGAAGGAAGTTTAATAATGGTCAACTGTTGATCCAATTGATATAAACTTAAACGTTAAGACACACGTTAAATGGGATAAATGTGTTCCAGCTTTTATTGTAGATTTTTAACTTGAACATTTTCACCAGTCAAATATCACTCATTTTCAGTGTATCTTCTTATGTCTGTGTGACATTTATTTATTTGTTTGTTTTTAACAAACATGTCTCACAATCCCTGCAGAGTAAACAAGAAAGATCCCCCATAGAATTCAATAGAATACCTAAAACCATGTGCAGCTGGCTCTTAGATAGGTGAATCTTCAGATTTAAACAGTTGGAGCATGTGAATTTATGAATGCCTTTTATTTTCAAACTAACTGATTTAGAAACACGTAAATTATACTGTAAAGTACTTGGCACAATCATATTCTTTTTAGAAATGTTTTGTAACATCGAAGAATTTTTTTTTTCATCAGAGAATACAAATACTCCCATATGACCCATCTATGATCTCTAAATAACCAATTCATTGAGATAGGGAATCTTTTAACCAACTTTTTCTCAGGGAATAGGGATTAGAAAGCAGAATTTTTATTTGCAGGAACACCAATTTTTTGACCAAAATCTACAATATTATTTTCCTCACCAGTGTACTCCATTTATCAATGTAATTGGAGATTAATTCATGACATATTTTTAATGTGCTTATCCAAGTGGCAAATCACTGGTTAACAGTGTGGAGTGAGAAGTTACGCTAGTTCAGTTTCCAAAATATGTCTTAAATTGTCTACCATATAGTGTCTAAGATAATTATAACAAAATTAAGTAATATATCTACTATACTTAGCATGTTGCTTATTGTGATTACTATGTAGGAAAATGTAGATGTGTGGAGATACGAGTTTTTATCTTTAAGGAGTTGGTTTTCATCCATATAATGTTACTCAGTATTCTACAAAGTTAGAGATATTACATAACTAGAAAGTTGTATCCATTCAAACTCCCAGAAAAAGGTTTGTTATCTTTTATTAAAATATTTACAGCTACCATAGCTTTGCACTTTCAAATTTAGATGATTATTAAAGTTTTAAATCATACAGATTCTCTCCACCACCTCCTTCTGATACCTGTCTTCAGGGATTTTTTTAAAATGGCAAATTAGTCTACATAGTCTTTGTAGAAGTTTTGAGTGTAAAAAATATTATAAAATCTCAGCTAAAATATTATGTATGAATTTCACTTCCTCACATCACCATCCCCAAATACTAGTTACAACTGAAAGTGTGCAGAATGGGGTTTATTTGCAACCATTGTATTGCCTGTTTTTACTCATGAATTTATGAATGGAATTTATTTGAATCTAAGTTTTGTAATTTAAATAATTTTTTGTATTCAATTTCTAATTTGAGAAACTCTTTCATAAAACATTTGTGATCCAAGTCACTATCAAAAATTGTTCATCTCATTTATATTTACACAATGATGTGAAAGCTATAGATTATGATGTCTGTTTTAGTCCCCTAACTAATTAAGTATCTAATCAGCCTGTTAAAATTATATCTAGAGATCCTAGGACTATTCTTCTGTTTTTAACATTGTATTATAGATGAGTTACTAGATGAAAAAAAGAAAAGTGGTGATAGAGGAAGTTGGCATGGAGAACTGTCTCTGTACTCAGCTCTTTTTATCTTTTTCTAAATATAATTTTAAAATACTGTCCAGGTCAGCTGATGTAAGCAGAGGAATGCCTCTTCGTGTCTTATTTCCCAATCATTTCAATAATGTTTTGATGAATTAAAGTATGTGAGGAAACAAAGAAATCAGCACTGATTTCTAATATCAAATTGAGAATTGAAATTACTAACTCCCCAGATATTTTTAATACATTGCTAATCTCAAGACCAGCACTAAATTGGTATTCTAGGACTAAAGTGGTGAATTTTTAATAGAGGTATCTCTTATGAGCAAGTCTTATTATAACATACTAGAATATCATTTATTCTTTGAAGGTGTGATTTATTCTATTTAAATATAAGCCCTGTAAAGGAGATGTGTTAATCTATTTTTACTCTAAGTACATAAATATTTCTATTACACTCTAGTGTCTAGATATATTCAGAAGCCAATATGCCTACACTGCTCAAATTTCTTCTGTAAATGATGAATAATACTGATAGATGAAAATTACAAATCTGTGATAGGGCTTATTTATTGAATTCCAGATCATTCTGTTACTAACTCCATGTTCCAATGCATTTTCTAGATTTTAAAAATTGTCATTCTTACACATAAAAAATAGTTTGTGTGCTTTTGCAGTAATGTAAGCAAATGTATATTTGAAATAAAATTCACAATAGCCACAAATAATTCTCCTAATACTCAATGTGCCATTTTCAGAAGTGGTACAATTTCAGCATAGAATGTTTAAAACCTCTTCCCAGCCAGACTTCACAGTCCGCTTGCTTGCTACAATTAAAATAGAAGAGTCGTGGAATGGAATTCTTCCATCTATATTTTGGAAAAACATATTCACTCACCTCAATTTGTCAGTGTGCATTAAGAGGTTGGTCATTATGCAGTAGACAAAGAAGAAGAAGGCAGCTCTAACTCATGTGACTGACATGTTCTTAACGTGGCCACTAATACAACTTGACAGTGACCTTGACAGCATTACGATTAATCTCCTTGTGAGGATGAACTGTATTTGAATGTTTGTTCTTCCATGTTAAGCACAGAGTTCTCTTTGGAACTTTACTGCTTAATTTTCTTTTATCCTAATAAAAATATTTTTGAATGATCCCTGTAATGATTATTTTTTTGTCCCTTTGCTCTTTCAAATGACAGTTTACTCCAAGACACTGTTTCTGTCATTTTTCTGTCACTTATTTATGGAGAACTGCCATATATTTAGTAGTACTTTCATGGGGCATTGAAGACAATTTTATTTTATTATAGGTATAAATCTGCAGTCAAATTTTATTATATCACTCATGACCAACGTTCTAAAAGGCAGAAACATGTACAGAAGATACTGTATGAAAATTTGATGCTGCAGAAACTCTTTATTATAGATTTCATTAAAATTCTCAGCACTCTGATTATTATTTTGACTGTTGAGAATTTATTTAGAGTATATAAAATAAAACAATTTTATCACAACTTCTTAGATGTTTGCTACAGAAGGTCCAAGTGCATCATTGCTTATTGCCTACTTCGGATGAAGGGAATTGTGCATAAACGAATTCAGGGAAATGAATGGAAAAGATCTTGACAAATAGTAATCTGTGATTTTTTTTTACAGCTTAGTTATTTAAAAATCCTACAGATGTTGTAATCTCATATTTAGTGATAACTTCTACTGAAATGCCTAAAGTAAGAGAACTTTTACATAATGGAGGTAAGGTTTAGTAAAAAGCACCAAACAGAATTGTTTCTACATTAGATATCAGCACAGAAAATGAACAATGACTGTAAAAGAAGAGTACCTTTTTCCATAATGTGGGTCCATTTAAAAACTATATCTTCCTGAATTGCTTCTGGGTCTTTTGACAATTTGAACCAGCTGTTCTTGGCAAAAACATTTATAGGAGCTAGTGACATGAGGATATGACAATTTATGCTTACTGTTGATTATTTGGAATGTTCATTCTAAATTAAAAGTCTGCAAACTGTTACTAAATTAATTTCTTGAATTAAAGTTCACTGGTCAGTGACGTTTTTGAGCATCCCATGTATATGTTTTCTAATCTAACTATTAGAAGGTTGCTTATAATCAGTGGGTCATTTCAGGTGCACAAGGTGAAATCTTTTCATTGATAGAATCTTTAAGAATTATTTGATAAGAAGGACACAGAAATGTTTTAAGTACAATATATCAGTGTACTTTATTTCTCATCAATTCACCTATAAATTTAGTCATTAGGAGCACATATTTCCAATTCATTGTCAAGCTGATCTATAGTCAGAGTTCTTAACTATGTTTTAAATTTATACATTACTAAAAAAAATACCCCAAATTGAAAATTAAAGGTGTATCCCTGGCTATAAATGATAAGTAAATGATTACCGGTAGCTCATATCACCACTTAAAATCATAACCATGGAGAAAAGAACTGTTCTTGAAGTGACTGAAAATAGAAAAACTTTAAGAAATGCAATTCATATCAAAGAAAAAGTTACATTTTTCTTATTTTTGGTGGATTATATTTGACCTACAAAGAAGTAATATATTTTAATTCAATTTTCAAAGCATGGCATGGAAAAGCCAAGCAGAAATAAAATACCTTACTCAAAGTGAAAATCAAACTATGAGGTTTGTATTTAGATGAAAGCTCAGATCATGGATGCATTTGAATTTCATAGATTTCACTCTCAACTTATTAAGGACTTTGACATATAAAATTTTAAAACTAGATGATTAAAATATTTCCTTAGAATTGTTCACGGCCTCCTAACCTGAAAGGCAATATAGTAGAGGAGTTAGAGCTTGGGATCTGGAAGCAGTCTCCCTTAGCTCAAAATCCAGCTTTGCTACTTAGTTGCCCTGTAATGTTGGGCAAGTTTTGTATTTGTCATGTTCATGATATCATAGCATCTACTTAGAAATTATAAGGTTTTTAAGTATACTATACATCTTCAAGTGGCAGAGATATTGTCTCAGGGACATGGTACATGTTCATTCAATATTGTTTCACAGGCATAAAATATCAAGCACAAATTAAGACTTTGTTGCCAGAATTTCAAATGAACTATTCTTCAGATTTGCCTCTCCCCAACCCCATGTTTCCAATCTGAAATAGAATCTCCTGACCTGACAATTTTCTGGATCAGAGAAAACCATGGATATTAATTTCATTAGATTATAGATCATAAACTCTTTAATTAGAAATAAAAGAAACATATTATCTAGTGAAAACCTCTCACTTTGTAGTAGAGAAACTGACTCTTAGAAAAAAACTCAATGAAATACAAAAATTGAATTTCAGAGAGATGTAAAGTGCAGGTTAAATGTAATCATGTAGCATACACTGTCTGCCCAATAATTGGTCTTTTTCATTTTTTGCGCAGTGTCTCAGTAGTGTCCCAAAGATAGATTTTGATAGTTTCTTGGCTCAATTCCAAAAACTTATTGGGTCACCACTGAGTTTTTTATAATAGAATTTAATACACTCACAGAGACACAATATTCTAAGTTATGAAACATGTCCGAGTGTAGGTGTTTAATTACAGAATCCAGATAAGGTTTCGGGGAAAGACAGAGGGCTGATGAAACAAACAGACCAAACAAATGCTTTTCATGCCATGTTTTCTTTTAAAACAAACAAGCAAACAAACAAAAACCACACAAAATACTGAAGAGTCATTTTACAAAGCCTTGCATCCCCCAAAAATTGTGATAGGGAAACATTTAGGTAGACAAGGCATCACACCCCATAAATTGGGATCTTCCGAAACAGTTTAGTATGTGTCTCTCCCAGCCAGTTGCCACTGACTTTCTTCTCTCCACCATACCCTTCTTCTCCTTCTAGGGTAGGAGAGGTGGTAAGTTTCTACAGGCAAATGGTTGTGGTGAGCATCCTCATGTACCCTCTGCAATTCAGACATTTCACTGCCAGAATGGTGCCCATCCTTAATTTCAAGGCTTCTGGAAAATGAAATGTTCCTTCCTTTCAAGAAATAATGAGAATCTAATCTAGAATGTCATCTTGAGAAAAAAATCATTATTTATATTTTCATAAATACATGAATGATTTTCCTAGGAAGCTGACATACAGGCAGACATTTATAGAAGTAGCTACACATGAGGAGTGTTTTCTCTTGTATCTCATTTCTCCTGAGAATTTTTTCAGCATATTAATGAAAACTAAAATTGTGATGAAGAAATCACAGTATTTCCCACTTCTGTATTTACTATAATTTTTCAGGCTGATGCTATATTCACAGATTTCCAGGAAAGGATTTTACTCACTGTATATCTTTTACCCAAGCTTTTCCATTTGGTTCATGCATCTCTAATTGTCTTCTCATTCTATTCCACTATCTTTTATTATACAATGGAGAGTAATTGATCACTTGTTCTCATTCTGATGTAATAGAAATATTTAAATATTACAGTCAGAGATTAGCCAGACATATTATGTCAGGAAATATGAAATCATTTGGCTTTCTTGATTTATTAGAATTTTTTCTCTTTCAGTAATATCGAGACAATATTATTCATTAATTGGTTTAGTTCATTCATCAAGGCTGCAGATTGGCCAAAGATTCACAATATTTTAGGGCCCAAACACAGACTTGAATTAAAGATTTGAAGAATTCAATGAAAGGAAAAGATGAATTTTATTGGAACAGATTTCAAAGGTCTTGGAAATATTTAAAAGACATTCTTAAAAAATTAATAGGTAGGATGGAGGATTGACAACTGGGCAAAGACCACTTTATCTTGAGTCACAGAAGTTGAAACTGGAGGAGGTTATCTGGTTGGCAAAGAAAGATCTTCAAGAAGAATGGAAATAGATCAGTATGAGAAAAAAGAGATATTAAAAATAGTATGATGCAGAAGTCCTAAGAAATAGTGAAGGCTTGAAGTTGGACAAGGAAAGAACAAAAATGAAGAGATGCTATTTATAGATTTATTCAGTTTAACCAACAACAATAACAAAGGACAAAATAAAGTGTAGCCCATTTGTAATGCAGAGGGGAAAGAAGAATATGTAAATTTCACAAGGGCAGAAATTTTTATGTGTTATTCTATGATATATCACTTAGAACAGTATCTGGAGCATTATAATTACTCAAAAAAATTTTTGTTAACTGAAAAGCTGCTTTGCTTTATTTTTTACCTCTATTAAGTAGTGAAATGAACTCATGCTTAGCCTCATGCATGAAATGTAGCAAACGTATGCATGTGACCTATGGAATCAAGTGTGATACTAAGGACAAAGCAAATTTTATGTAACTCCTGGTAGGTCTGACTAAGGCCTAAGAAAATTTTGATACCAGAAACTCTTGTACCATAATGGCAATGGAGGGCCACAAGCTAATATTTTTAAGAATCAGTGAGTAAGGTTTAAAAGGTAGCTATGACAGTCATGCATTATTAAACAAAAATGACCCTGTGAACTGCAGTTAGTAACTTCTCTTATATGCAGACTTAAAAAGGTACAGGGAGAAACTATCAAACCCCAACCCTGTGGCCTTAATTATTGAAGACGATTGTATGACAATGTAGGTTACAAGGGGTAACAGTGTGATTTTGATAACCTTGTGGATCGCACTCCCTTTATCCAGTATATGGATGGATGAGTAGAAAAATTGGGGCAAAAAACTAAAGAAAAAAATAGGGCGGGAGGGGCGGAGACGATAATGGGTGCTCTTTTTTCACTTTTTTTTTATTCTTGTTATCACTTTTTCTGGTACAAGGAAAATGTTAAAAAAATAGATTGTGGTGATCAATGAACAACGACATGATGGTAATGTGATCAATTGAGTGTATATTTTGGACAATTGTATGGTGTGTGAATAAATCTTAATAAAATTAAAAAAATATATACAGGGAAAATCATGATGAAATCTAAGTGTATACATTATGTAAAGCCCAGTGTGAGTATGAACCAACATAGAATCATAAAAGAATCGGTCCTATGTGATTATTTTAATATTCCATGATAGTGTCGAGAATGGATGATCCGGGAGAAGGGACAAGTATACTCTACATAAGTTATAATCATCTGTAAGTTGGGAAAATAACCTCTAAACCATACAGATTTCAATGGTAGCTGAAGTAATTGTGAAATAAAGTTTAAAATTTTTAAAATGCTAACAGTCCTTGTGTAAAGAGAGTGTTTTGAGGTCTGGCCCTTGAGAGATAGGATCGGAACTCAGAATGGCCTTGGTAAAGTGGAGAAGGGGTCAGAAATCATGACACCAGGGAGAAAAAAATAAACTCTCAATGCAAAATATAGAAGAATTGGGTAGAGAAACAAATCTCACAGGAGAAAAGAGTGGAAAATTAGAATAAATGAAAAAGTTAATATTTTAAAATTCATGCAATATGTGTATAATTAAAAATCTATTTTGATAGGAGTATACAGCTAGAACCTTTTTGAGTACTCTGTATATTTTTGGACTCCAGTGGTAAAGGCAGGCAATACTTGAGATGAACCGCAAAGATGGAGTAAAATAGATGCTAAAGCAAGGAAAGGTGGAAAAAAAAAGAGAGAGGTATAATTTAATATACAGTTCTTCAAGCATATGAAGTAAGGATGGGGTCACCAAATGTCTTTCTCTGTACAGAGGACAGAACAAGAAGAGTGGACGTAAAATATTCTGTGAAGGATTAGCTATAAGTAAGAATGTCCTGAGAGTGAGAGTTGTGAAATATCAAAATAGGTTACCGAGGAAGACTGTGTTGCTCCTTTTCCAGAAGGCTTTAAAAATAGGATAGGTGGAATCTTTGAGAAATAATTTGGGTCTGGTATTATCCAAAGGAGGGAAAAATGATATGACCTTGTGCAGCCCCTGCCAGTAATAATTTCTAGTATTTCTACTCTTACCTTGGCTGAATGGAAATACAGATAAGTATTTCTACCCCCAAAAAAGATACTTTGCTCTTTTTTGACATGACAAAATTTATCTTTCTTATAGAGATACTATTATAAGGCAACTTTTCCAAGCCCATCCTGAAATTCTCCATAAATTTTGGAAAACATTTATGAAATATTCATCTGAACTGGTTTCTTCAAAGGAATTCAATAGAGGTTGTGCTACTGTATTCATTGTTTTCCAGTTCATGAGATATAAAAGATGAAATTTTTAATATCATTTTGAATTTTATAATCCTTGGGAATGTAGCACAATAATACTTCATGAGAATGCCCAGTTTTCTAGTTTCTGAGAGTAACGTGCAACCTTCCCCACCCCCAAGCACTTCTATTACTAGACCCGCTCGCAGATATGAGTGACATCGATGTAAAAATTATTCCAGGGATTTCTTCACTTTGGAAGACAATGTTTAAACCAACAGGTTCATTCTCAATGAATTAGAAATCTCAGATTTTTGTTAATAATGAGAGTCCTCTTAGAGTGCGTGGCATATAGAAGCAGCCATTTTGGTCTTTCCCTTTGCACAATTTCCTAGCAACTTAAATTGAATTCAGTCCTGGATATAATATGTCATTGTTGCCTGTGAACTTTTTTGAGTGGTTCTGACCTGTATTCATCAACCAGTATGATAACAGATGTAAACACATGAATAGAATTGTATGTGCCTATATAGGTACTGCTGCTTCCTGCCTACGAAAGTAAGAAAAAAAATCTGACACATGCTTAAAGTATACAAATTATTTTTTCTTCACACTGTAGGTTCTGATGGAGCAAGACTACCAATATGTTGTAAAACAGAATAGTGATGTGAACTTCTCTTATGCACCAGAGTGTAAAATTTAGAATGACCAGGGTCTCGTCCTGATTAGGTCTGGTTTAGAAACTCTCTCAACATACTTTCAGGGAGAGAAACATGACAGCTAAAAGTCTGGAGACAAAGTCTCTGTGGAACAGTTTGTAATTTGTATTGTTATCATAAATGAAGTTCACTTTCCTGACCCATTATCAGGCAAATACCTGTTTTGATTATTTTTCCCAGCATTTTGTGATGAATATATGCTGATTCATATATACTCACCTAGTTTTCCCTGTGAACAACCACATTAGTTTGTGGAAAGGGGGAATAAAAACAGCTACTGACCAACCATTGAATTCTAGTATTTTTATGACAAACATCTGTCTCAAATTTCATTCTCTTTCTCTTCTGGCGCAAGGAAGTAAACTCATTTTTGCCATCAAGAATAAGAGAATATTAGATGAGTTATGGAACCCTGATTTTTAAAGTGCTTCTTAGATTCCACTGAATCCCTGTGAGCATCACGTTTTCTGCATGGGATTTCAATTTTGAGTACTATTTTGAATAGTCCCTTGCAGCATGGAAAAGTAGCAGAGTGTGGTGTTAAGACAACTGAGTCGGGGACTGGACTTGATATGGGTTCAAATTGTAGCTCTAATGCTAGCTGTGTGACCTTAAGCAAGTCACTTAACCTCTCTGTACTACAGCCTTATCTTCTATAAAATGGGAATTATAATAGTGATTTCCTCATAGCCTGCTGTGAGGACTAGAGTTAATATATGTAAAGCTTTTGGTGCTTTAGGAAGTATTTTATAATTCTTAGCTGTTATTTATTTATTAAACTTCTGACTATGACTAGTCACTCAAAATGCATCATGCACCTTTGGTCTTAACTGCTTATATTGCTTGAGGCTGAGGCAAATAAACTGTTCAATACAAAAAAAAAAAAAAATATATATATATATGGGAAAACAATCATTATTCAAGCAAACACCATTGTTTAGCCAGTTGTTTGCCTTGTACTATACTCTTCTGAGAGTATATTTCTGACATGGTTTTGGTTTGCACTTTATTGAATTTTTACCATTTAGGAACTTAAAATGAGTCTTAGAAATCGAATCCACATCCCTCTGTATTTGTAAGGAAAATGAGGCTTAAAGGATTTGGTTGACCCAAAGACACTCACCTAGTGAATCACAGAACTCACCCAAGAGTCTGACTCCAAATAGAGCATACTTTCCACTGTCTTCTGCTTCTTAATGCTTTGAGTTTTGGGAAAAAACCACATTAATTGCTGAATATTTTATTAAGTATTTTACTTTAAATGAACAGCTTTTTTTTTTTTTTTTTGCACTTGATATCATGTTTGTACTTCTTTGTAAAGCTAAAAGGATAGGTTTCCCCTGTTTATTTCATTCATTCATTTATTCAGCAATACAGTTAGGTTTTCCTTGTGCCAGGCACTGAGCTAAGTGTTGGTTTGGGACGTTTCAGCAGTGCAATGTATTCAAAAGTCAAAGGGAAGAAGCATTTCCCAAAAGATACTTAAGAAAAATTGGGAAATACTCCAGATTCTGGCATCCAGCATATTGAAAAATATGAAAAGCAAATAAACCTGTTTTCCAAATTTATTTGATTTCCTGACCTTCTTCCTTTTTTTTTTTTTTTTCAAAGAACAGCTTCTTAGCATCCTTAGGAACCAGTGATCTTTGGAATCAACTTTGGGGAATGTCAGCTTCAGACACTTTGCAATCTATATGGAGAGTCATGAACGTGCCTCCACCCCTGGGTGTTTTCTTTTAGATTTTAGAGAATCTGGCTAAAATATTTCCCATTTTAGTGATTTCAGTTTTATAGTAGCATGGTCTTCTTCACTGGGGAAGTCCTGTAATACTTTCCATTTAGTATTATCTGCCAAGGATGTCTTGGGCTATCCTTGACAATAGCCTGGGACAGAATGTGAAGACATGCTGAGATAAGGAGCCTCCTGCCAGGCCTTTGGCCTAGGAACCGTCTCATCTTAGCTCTGGCCCACAGCTGCGTCCCTCTGCAGTGCACTTGCTCTGCCTGAGTCATCGGGAGGAAACATTTTGCTTGTCTGAGAACACCTCTATTCCTAGCTCTTTTGACAGTTTCACTTTCCATATCCCCTCAGTTCTAACCATGTGGAAAAAGAGATAAAGAAAGGTGATGAAAAGAAAAAACGGAGTGGGAATGCTACAAATAGAGAGAAGAAACTTTAATTTACATGCCTGATGTATATGCAGTTATTACTGGGTTTTGGAGGGCTCCAAAGGTCATTTTGCTAGATAGAGAGGTGGTGAGAATGCAATGCAGAATATTTGCTGGCATTGAGAATAAAACAAAACACTATGGTACTTCTTATTATAATAAAGATCTATGCCATGATTCATTTTGGAAAGGAAAAGAGACAGTTTGACTAAAAGAAAAACTTTTCAAATTTATGATTCTTTTTTAGGGTGTTTGATCAATTATAAATGAAAATAGATTAGTGTTCATTTATGCTTCATGATAAATTGTATAACTTACCCTACTTTACCCTGATAAATTACGTTCACTAAATAGAAAATAAATAAAAAATGGTTTAGGATAAAGGATCAAATTTTTAACATCCCCCAAAAATGGCAGGGGAGGGGGGAATTGAAAATGTATATTCTTTATTCCTTAAATAAGCTTTCATTGCACAGGAAATTTTGACCCCCTTCCCTTAAAAAATACTATAGCTTTTCACTGGACATTTCTTTTTCACAACTTTTTAAATTAAGGTGTTAGTCCATTGCCTTTTACTCTAGTTTCTTATTTATTAAAAATCATAATCCTTAAAATTTGTATTTTTCCTCTTGAAAATGCATTGGTTTAAAAAAAAATACAAGACAATTCAATTTGTCTATTCATTCTAAGTTGGAAATTAATTGTTTGACTTGAGGCTACATAGCTTATGCTCATTAGATGGGGATGTCCAAATATATGTGAATATTTCTGATACACTGAGACACTGGGGTTTTCAAATATTGCTGAGGTCTTAATCAAAACTGTGCTGATTGCTTGGGACTTGGGCCCTTTGAGAAAGGAAATAAATCAATCTAACCCAATGACTAAGTTACATGAGTTAACAATGTATGATTATTTCTAAAAATAAAAAAGTGTATTTATATAATTCTATATTTTACATTTGCAGAAATTTTGCATTTTATTTATCAGATTGTGCATAGTGCTATCCTATTTAGCATTGCAAAATGAAATTATATCCATAAGAACTACTTCAATCAGTGGGCATTGCTTTAATGAACTATCCATATTTCAAGGGAAATCACACCTTTGGATTCAAATGATATCACTTAAAACCTTTTGCATTATACTATATTCTCAGTGCTTTGAAGAACTTATAATATTTAGAAAATTATGAAATGTTGAAGTGAAAAAAACAGGTTTACACAGTAAATTTGTGAAATTGAATTGTCACCAACTGAATTTTTACAAATGAGGGTAGTTCTGTTTTTCATTTGAGCCTCACAACCTCATTATCAAATATATATGTTATTACGCCCATTTTACAGATGAGGAAGCTAAGGTTTGGTAAACTAGGATGTGGCCAAGTTCATACCACCCGTGAGAGGCAGAGAACTGGAGGACTCATCCTCCAAGAAGCTTTCCAAGCTCCCTCCTTGGTTTAGGTCTTTCCTCAGATGTCTGTCTTAAAGAACCCTTCTCTGGTCGCACTGTCCACCCAGTACCCCTCCCTCCCTTGCCTGTGCCTGCTTAGTCATCCACAGGCTCCTTCTATGGAATTTTTTTAAAAGCACTTCTCTATCCAAGATCATTGCATTGGTGTCCTTGTTTTTTGTCTCTTTGCCCTTTTTTGAAGGAACAGAGGCTTCACTAAGACCAGGACCACCTTTGTTTTTTATTCACAGTGTTGCCCCTGGCACTGAGCTTCGTGATTTATGCACTGTACGTTCTCTGTGACTGTCGAAAAACCAAACTTTCTCACTGACTTCTATGATATAAAGTATCCTGATCTTGGCTCATGATATCTCATGATGGCCATTTAGGCAGGATTTGAATGCCCACGTGGTCCAAGCTAGTTTGGTTTGAAATCTATGATCAGACTGTACCACATACGCTCTGTGTAGTTCATCTGCTTGGAATCCTGTGGCAGGTAGCCGGGGTTGCATACTGTTAGAGGATCTGTGGCTGCCCACATGCACCTTCATCTCATTCCTGACCTTTAACGCTCACCCTTCCTGCCTGCCACCCTCGACAGAAGTTCTGAAGTATTAAAACCATGTGTCGCACAGTCCAACCGTGTTTTACAGGGGGAGAGCCAGTCATATAAAGTCCTCTTGTACTGGAGCTCTGCACAGATAAAGGGAGGATATAGTTTTGAGAGGAATGTTATAACTACAAAGTGCATCCTGAAGGCCATTTCGCTCACAATGAAGGTCTGTGTTTTAAAATAGCACTGTAACAAAGTAACTATAGAGTTTTGGCAAGGGCTCCAACTATTTATAGAACTAAGTAAGGCATAGTAAACACCCATTTCTCCCTTGCCATAACCCCAAACTTATAAGCAACACTGTAATTATATTTTTCTACTAAAAAAAAAAAAATCATAGTAGCCATTATCAGTTTAACCATACAGAAGCTCCGGCTGAGATTTCTCTTTTAAATGCATAGTTTTGATTTTCAGCAGCTGCACTGGGTCTTTAATCATATATTATCTTTATGAAGCCTTTTTCTAACATATGTTAATTGGCTGTTTTCTGTGACAAATTATGAGCTCTTACTTTGATGAGGTTCAATTGCAATCATGTTGGAGTCGAGTACGTAGCGTTTCCACCCCTGCTGGCTCCTCGAACCACTACAAACATCCGCACGTCACCGCAGTGCTGAGTAATGGCAGGATTTGGGCTGGCTGATTTCACTACAGATTTTTTTTTTTTCCACAGGATATTTTCAGCTTCTTTGTACTAAATCCGTTGCAGGGTTTGCCCTTTTTAGCAGAAGCATGCTCTAAAATTAACATCAAATCGTATTGGAGATCACCATAATACAGTGAAAAATATTTTATGATATAACACCCCTGTGTCTGTTTTGCTTTACTAAAACTGTAGTACATTTATTACTTTTCTTTTTTTTAAGTCAGTCACTTGTGAGGTTGGTAAGCATTTTCTAAATCATTAGCATTTTGTGGCAAATATTTTTGAAATTTCTTCTTTTGAGGGGGGGAACAGATATTTTGAGTAGATATTCAAGTATATATTTAGCTTTCATAAAGAAAATGCACATACTTTTCTTCTAGGTGTTCCCAAATATATGAGTGTGTTAATTCTGTTGTAGTTACATCTGTTGATCAAGTAAAAAAATAAGTATGTGTTCCATCAAGTCAAGGCTAATGACCTGTACGATGTGTAGTATCTATTCTAGTTCTCTATCCTAATGTCAGTTTTTAATGTATGATTAGGACGAACAGATATGTTCTAATGCATCTGCTCTGAGAACTGTGACAGTTTGCATCAGATACCAACAGATGATCAGTGATAGCTATAATTGGAATAAAAATTAAAATATGGTGCATTTGTTTGTATTCGCAGGAAGGCAGTCAATGTAATTGATTAAGGCCTTCAGAAACTGGTTCAAACAGCAGTTATATTGGGATTAATGTAACTGTTTTTCTGCTTTGACATCTAAAGCAAAGGACTCCGTGTAAACTGTGGCTCTCCAAAGCCAAAACCAGGGGTCAAATTTCCGTATAGGTATTAGAGTTTAGAATAAGAGGAGCCAGATGTGAATAGGAACTACTCTTCTTCATGAGGCTGTTTTTAATCAGTCATTTCCCTGGAGTAGCACACAATCAATGAGCTCTAAATCCTGAGGCTACCTGCACTAGTAGAAAGGCCTGGGAACATCATTACGGAACTTACAATTGAGCATATGTGAAAAAATTAGAGCAGAAATTAAGGGTAAGAAAGGTTAACTTCGGAATTCTTACTTTGGTATTACTTGTTTTAGAGGAAGATAAAGAGATAATTTCAGATGTTTAAAAAGGAATATTAAGCCTAACTTTTAAATGCATATAGAGCCCTGCATTTGAAAGAATCATTCTAAACAAGCTAAATAAAATGTTATTATTGATTTATGTTAGCCAGAACTGTTTAAACATGTATATTATTTTGAGAAGGTACATGTGGGTAGAGTTGAACATGAGTAAATAAATGTAAATATTTTATTTTACATTAATACCATGGAAGCTAGAGAGAGTAGCTTCAGAAGTCCTGGGTGACACTTAAGTGTGACTGCAAAGTCAATTGATGCACTGCATCTTGAGTTAGTGTACACAAGGAAATTTGCTTCCACTTGATAAGGCACATAGTTAATTGGTTTTAAGAAAATAAACCAAGGTAAAGAACGATGTGTAACTGGAACAGATAACTTGGCACTTAACTGTATGGAAGCCCATGAGCCATGTTGCTTAATTGGGGCAAGTTGGGATCATTTAATGATTGCTGTCAGAAGATCAGATTTAATTCTCCTTATAAGAAGACCATGGTGGGATAGTGTTAAAACAAATTGTCAGCAGAGGTTTCAGATGAACAAAGCCTTAATTAGGTTGATTAGGATGCTATAAAAGAGATGACAAGAAATAGGAAAATTGATGAACCCCTGGCTTCCATGTTGAGCCACATGTAATGGTAATATCACATATCTGTATTTTGTGAGATATTATTTTGATATTTTGAAGTTATATTTATCAGCATGTAGTGTTTTTATGTAAACTTTCTGAATTTCTGAAGTTTAAAGACAAAAATAAATGGCATTCAGTGTAAATAGCAGATGATTTATCAAGCATTTTACCCTTTTAATATACAATGAAAACATTGGTAGGAGGACAGCAGTATTTCTTCCCATTTCATGGTCACCTTTAAATCTTAAAAAATTGGGAAAGTAAAGAGCAACAGAAGCAAGTTATCTTCAAAGACATAATTGTCCATCATTTCCCATATTATTTGAATACGGACTAAAACAAAACCTTTACTTAGAATGTCCTTTTAACCATTGGTATCACAATCTTAATAATATTATGTTCATTTATTGATAATAATACTTAGAACTACTCAAGAGTCTTCAAATTTTCTCTTATTTTTTCATCAATACATTAGGAAAGATTAAAATGTGTTTCTTTTTTCCTCATTTGCTGCCATTTTGCAGGAAAATATTCTCCCTGCACATGCACTTAAACACACATACAAGAAGGCATCACTCCATATGACTGAAAAATATATCCAACACATACAGAGTTTTGGAAAAAAATTGTAGAGCGTTTCCATTTTAACAATAAAACATGATATTTCAAGGATTAAGAAAATAACAGGATCATGAGATGCCTGGGAATTCAAATTTTGTTAGAATAAGATGAAAATATATAATAGCAACATCTTTCACTTGGAGCTTAGCTTACTTTGAAGGCTGACAATTTCATATTTCAGTGATGTTGATGTTGTATAGTGCTTAACTTGCTTTGTTCAATAACAGCAACAAAAAATCCAGCTGCATGTGCTTATTGAGAGGTTACAGCTGGGGAACAGAACACAATCTGGGATGCTAAATAGTAGCTCTTGCTTTGTGATGAAGACAGTGCAACATTTACCTTTGTGATAAGTCCTGCCGTATTGCTAAGTGGCCTTTGAAAGGAAATGTGGTGACTGCACTGTTGTGAAAAATTGGGAAAAAAATAGACATGCTAGAACCCTGAATTAATTACTTAATTTGATGTGGAAAGACTAAAAATCATGTGGTTAAATAGCACAAGGCTTTTGACATATTTAGACCATTTGGAGTTTATTTTGGTGTGAGGAATGGAGAATGCTGTTTTAGCTGCAGTGTGAAAAAAATGTCCAAGACAAAATATACCATGGATAACTGTGACATTAGGGAATCTGTGCTTCCCTTGTGTTTATTAAATGGTTTATAATACAATACAGTTGTTTAAAGGTATGTGACTCCTGAATTCTGGAACTGTGTAAATAAAATGAGTTATGTCAGTGATAATGGCAGGTTAGGCCCACCTATTAAATTAATTGCAGGGGTTTTCAAAACGAGTTCCTTTTTAGCCTTATTATATTTCTGACATACATTTCATCTCTTTTTGTCCTTGGGGAAAGACATTAAAGTAGGGCTAGAAGCATTAATGTAGAGTTTTAGGCAGCTGTGGTCATTGGGAAAATTGATACATTTCCCTAGTTATTTCTACTTTTGCTGCCTGAAGCTCTTCCATGACTGATACTAAGAGAAATTTCTTAATTTTTATACCACTGTAAATTTTTTCTTCATATAGCAATTATTTTTAAAAGATAAAAAATGAAGCATTATCTGTTAGAAGTTGCTCATCATTAACTTTGCAAAGTGAGATCTTCATGGTATAACGAAGGACTGTGATTCAATTCATAGTCTTACCATATGGCTTTTAGTGTATGCCTCAAAACCAAAGCAATCATACCTGTCGTAGGCCATGTTCTCAGTAATACTATATTCCCAGCACTTCACAATTAGTACTGCAGTTAATTATCCTAACAATCCTGGCAAATGAAGAAGAATTTTCCCAACTTTAGTAGGGCAACAAAAGAAGTTTCCAAGCGATTAAACAATAAGTCTGTAGCCACCCAGAGTCTGAGTATCAAGTGAGAATTCAAACCCTGAGCTCCCTGATTCTAAAACTGGCTCAGCTTCTACTTCTCAGTATAAATTATTATTGTTCCACATGTGAGATGCTATATAAAGATGGCAAAGAATTAAGTTAGGTTGTCAGTCTGCTTCTGTATAAAAAAACAAAAATACGAAAACTGTTCTTAACAGTAGTCATTAAAAATACCAAATGAAGAAAATACTTCATCTGAAAGATTAAAAATCTTAATTAAGTTGATCAACTAATGGTTATGAAGCTCCAACGATGTGCCTGGCCCTGCGGTTGTTGTTGGGAATACAAAGGTGAAACTAAATGGACGTGGCCTCTGTCCTTAGGGGATCCACAGATACGAAGGAAGACAGGCAAACGTGCAGTTTCAACTGTGGCAAGTGCCGCAAAGGAGAAAGATGTGGTGCTGTGATAGGGGGGATTTGATGTGGTCAGGAGGCCATGGAGTGTTTCCTAAAAAGGTGAAACTGCTTCAGATCCAGAAAGAAAGAGAAAAAGCTGAGGAGGCACAGAAAGGCACAAGGAGCACTCCAGGCAAAAGGAATTTATGTGTGCAAAGGCCTTGTGGTAGGATGGGGCATGCAGGTGTGAAGCACTGAAAGATGGCCAACATTATCTGCTGTTTGCATGTGTGACATGGCTTTCCTGAGACCTGGTGACTCAAAAATTAACTTTACTGACACTAATTGAAATACATTGGGAAAATAATTTCATGTTTGCCGTGATGGTTATTTGTCCAGTGTGAAAGAATGGACAAATTTTTATTACCCTTGCAGGATGAGTCTTGGCTTGTGTTACTTTAAAACGTACTCAGTTTGCACTGATAGCTAGGGTGATGTGACATTCTTTATGATAGATGGTAAGCTTAGAGAGAAATGGAATGAGTTTAATGATCTAGGAAATATTCCCCAGTGGATAAGACATCGTGTAGTCAAGCACTAATAAGAATAATAGTTTAGTTACTTCTTTTGAAGTTCAAAATAGCTATTAAGGGGGAAAAAAGTAAAAGTTCTACCTGTTCCTTTTAACCAAAATATAGTTGTACATTTCTTACGTTTTTCAAACAAATCATCAAGTAGAAAATTAAATGCATCTTAATGTACCATAATGAGCAAAATTTCCCACTTAAATGATAGTGAATCATTTAAGTGTTTAAATTAGTAATAATAGGCTCACAGCAACTGGGCTTATGATTATTTTTGTCCCTTAGTAAGCATCCAGCTTGCATTTATTTGTACAGTATTACTTCTTGTTGCATGGTATGGTCTTTGCTTCGGTTTTCAGTCTTAAGTTTTTACATTTTACAAAACATTATATGAAGATGCTAGTGTTAGCGAAAACGTGAGTCAATAAAAAAGTTCTTTGCTAAATGAGAAAAAGAAAAACAGAATTCTTTCTTTGCACATTGACATCACATATTTGAATGTTTTATCAGCATTCATGGACTGTTTTTATTTAAGTTACTACACTGTGCTCACTGTGCTTATTGTAGCGAAATACATGCTTTGCGAAGATAAGTTTAGCAGAGAATTAATTTCTTCCCACATCTTTTAATGTGGCATGGCAGTCTCATTCTAAGATCAAAACACTTAACTGAAGGTTATGTTTAATTTCTAAATCAAAGTGTTGTGGGAAGATGATTGAAATCTGAAGATGACTCAGATTCACTTGATATGTGGTTTTCTTCCTACAGAAACCTTATGGTAGACTGCCATTTCCATGTTAGAAAGAACCTAATAGTGATGAGATTAAAATAAATAGTTTGAGTATATACTGAAAGTTTGTGTTCGTACTTTGGTTCTTAATCTGAATTTTTTAAAGAACTTTGAAACCTCCAATAATATTGCAGTCTTTCTTCCTCTCCCCCAGTGTGGGTGTGTGTGTGTGTGTGTGTATTTTTTTTAACTGTGGTGGTGGGGAAGTAATCAATGTAATTATCAACAAATTTTGATTTTTTTTGATAGTTTTTGTGATTCGAGTTTTTCCCCAAAATAATAATTTATCCATTTTGGCTCCTGGCATGCAGAGAATTCTACATTTGCCTCAAAAGGGAAATTAACATTATATGGCTGCATAAGCTATGTAAGATGATTTTTTCTTGTAAGGCATGATATATTTTAAATACTTATTGTGATACATCATTTACCGCATCAAAGTGGAACCTATTTTTGTTTTCTTATTTTTATTTCTTAAAGCAGTCATACTGCAGGTTCATAGACCTAGAACTGAAACGGATTTTTCTCAGGCATTTTAAAAATAGAAATTAAGAATTGTGTCCCCAGGTCTGGATTTTCCTCACTGTCCCTTATCTGAACCTCTCTAAGGGCCTCTCTCTGTTTGGGGCGTCTCAGCACAGCACACTCAGACGGTTCTGCTCAGAGAAGGAAGTGGAGAGTTTTGGTTCCCATTTTACACTTCTGGAACAGTTTAGGGAAGGAAGCACCTTTACACCTTTTATTGTTCGTGGTTGCTGACATCATATCCTTCCCTGACCAGTCTGTGCGTGTTTCCTGCCATTCTGTCAAGATTCTTCTGTGTTACTGGGAGGGATTTGTAAGAGGGAGGGAGGGAGGAAGAAAGAATTAGAGAGGGAGGGAGGTAAAGGGGGGAAGGGAGAGTAGAGGGGGGAGGTACGTGTCACTCAAGGGAACTTGTTTGTAAATGAGAGAGCCCTGGTGGGAGAATGATCTTTAGCATCTGTCCAGAAGAAATTCTTCGTTATGCTTGGGTTTCAGAGTAAACCACTTTGCCTTCATCTGTCTGCTAATGACAAATTCAAAGTGAACAGAAGCGCGCCATAATGAAGTTCCCCTTTTTAGTAAGCAGCCTGATTTTATTTTTCTTATATTTAGGTTGGTAGAAAAAAACAAGAAGCTTGTAACTGTATAGAGTGTAACTATGGTAGAGCAGTTTTTTTCTTTTTTGTTTTTAAATTACTGATTGTTTATATGTGACTCTGTCATTTTCCAAGAATGCATCTTTCATGTGGAAAGAAGCAGCGGCAAGACTGCTGGAATTATTTTAAGCTTATGGTTGATTGTATGTAATGAAAGTTCTCAGCATGAAATTCTACTACATATAGTTTAGCTGTTACAGTCTTTTTTCATATACATACAGAACAGTTTTACAAATTACTAAAGTTATATAATCTCTTTCTACATCTCTCTTAGGCCTCCTGCTACTTAAAACTTGAAACAGACCTTACAGTGAAGTTTTTGCCTAAAAACCAGGTTAGAGAAATAGCTGTGTTAGGAAGATAGCTGGTGGGCTATTGATGACCTTCCTAATTCTTTGAATTTTTACTGACAGCCTTGAAATGTGGTGACCCATAATCAAATATTTTACACCACGTTTCATGACACATTTTACTTCATGAAAACAGTTACCTCAATTGCATCATCAACGCATATTATTCTACAAGAGTACTTAATAATATCAAGTTTTGCGTTTTAGAAACGTCTGCATATTCAAAAGACAACACTTTAAGATATACCTGTTTTTGCAGAAAACAAAAAAAAAGTTTAATTTTACTGAGATTTAAACTTGCTTCTCTGTATTTCCTTGAATATTTCAAAAAGAAAAATAATATTCAATGGTATTTTTATCAACTATTTGGCTTATATGTATATTTTTTGCTGGCAAAATATTTCCCATGATGTTTTAAGAATTCAAAAAAAAAAAAAAATCCTTGCCTCCTCTCTTTTTAAAAAGTGCCTCATGTTTCAAAATTGTGAAATACAGTGGCGATACGGAGGAACTCTTCTAAGTTTGGTTCATCAGGACCTCTCTGACTTTCTGAGGAGATTTTTCTCCCAGGGAGGTTTCTGTACTTGTGTGGTTATGTATATTTTGAGATTAGGTTGAGTAGAAGTTCTCATCTTCCCTGCCTTGTCACCACACTCTGATCTGCTCACCCTGACCTTCCACCCTTAAGTGAATAAGCATTTAGATAGGCAGAGTCCTGTAAGCAGATGGTGCCACCAGCCTCAGCCAAATGAAAGGAAAGGAAATTGGCCCATATGCTTTTGCTGTGGATTCATGGATTGGCTTTTCTGTGATAGAGAAAGCCAGTTTGTCTCTTTGGGGGCTTGTACATGCATGGGAAATACCATTCTAATATGCAGCTTGCTTCTGAGGTAAGATTATAGGAGACACAAGAGAGTCATCCAGTTGAGTGATATTTAAGGCCATTTCTAAAAATAGATGGAGAGTGTTTGGCCGCAGGGAATATATGATGCAGTTGTGCTTTGTGGATTTTTCATATTTTAATATGACTTTAATAGATCATGTTAATAACTATAAAACATTTATAGCTAATTTTTTGTGTGTTTATCAAATGTGTGTTAGTTATATCGCTTTAAAACTTTTGAACTACTTCCAGTATTTAAAAATACTGCTGGAGTAATAGTTTTTGGTGAGTACTGTGTGGTCTTGATGATCCCCAATATATATATTTTCAGAAGCAGAACTGAACCCAGATTAATAGAAAGGCATTTGGCAAAAGAGAATGCATAGTCTTAGTATTTAACCAATGCTTAATCCACCAGAACTAATTTTATCATAATAGCTTTTGCAGTTAGATAATCACAGAAAACTTAAATTAAAAAAAATTACTCAAGGAGATAAAGAATTTAGATATTAAATTAAAGAAATCTAAAGACAGCTGATGATCAGACTAAGTGTGCAACAGCTTTCCTGTTCCAATAACTTTGAATTGGAGCCAAATAACCTATTAAATAGCCAGGACATTGGCTTAACGTTACATGATATGTGTGGGAATTTATCAGGTCGCTAGTCGGGCACCAACTAAAATAAACAGGAAAATTCTGAGCAAGTAGTTGCATTCATTGACATAAAATGGGAAGAATAAATTGAAGCTGTTGCTTGCAAATGAAGAAGCCATTCTGGAATGCTTTCTTATTAATTTCAACATTTCATAGCAGTTCACTTTCACTGTGTTAAAACATTTTCAGATTCAATTTTTTAAATAAATTTATTATTTAAAATAAATACAGTGTTTTGCGTTCCTTGGGTTTATCGTATGTTATGGATAATATTTCTTTAATTTCAATTCACGACCTAAAGATCTCCAGTGTAACAGAGCAAGCTCCTATAATTTTGTATTACTCCCCAAAGATATATGATACTTTTTTAAAATACGTAAATTTAGAGGACTGATGGATTATTATAAAAAGCATGGTTATAAATGGAATAGTACCCTTATTTTTGTACCATTTCTTTTCTATCAATGATTATCTTCTTCAATTCTTTTATCAAAATATAACTTAAGGGCTTTCAAAGAAAAAGATCTTGCTGCTGATAGATGCTTGTTCTGTAAGTTTAAATATCTCATTATTTTTATAATGTTCTCATAACAGTGATTTTAAAAAATAAGATTAAAGGATTTAGATTTAAATTAGTTGACATTTCCATATATCAAATAGCACTTTCATAGTAGTCCATCCGATTTGCATAACGAGGGACGTTATCACCTCTGCTGTCAAAACACAAGATTGTTTTCCCTTCAGAAATGAATTAGCTGCCCTACTTAGCATACACAGGTACATAAAGGTTCATTAACTCTCTGATTTAGGTAATTTTTCATAACCGAAGGTTGAAAATAGTCACCTAATATCATTTAAAAATATTAAGAAACAGTTTGCAAAAGATACATTTTAAGTGTTGGGCTTTAAAACATAGTTTTCATTTCAGTGACTTGTTAAATGACTTATTTTAATAATAATAGCAATCTGTTCCTATATGATATGCTCCTGCATCTGATATACCATGTACTTTTAATAAATATTTTATTGGTTTACTTCCTTATAGTTTATTTCCTTTATAAAACTAGACTTTGATGGTGGTTATGAAACTGGTTTGTTCTTATGTTGGTATTTAATTTTTCTTTTTTGTTTAGCAGGACCGAATGCAGGAATTTGAGAACTGAGCTGTGCAAGTGCTGAAGAAGGAAATTTGTTTGGAGGAAACAGGAAAGAGAAAGAAAAGGAAGGAAAAAATACATAATTTCAGGGACGAGAGAGAGAAGAAAAACGGGGACTATGGGGAGAAAAAAGATTCAGATTACGAGGATTATGGATGAACGTAACAGACAGGTGAGTAGAGAAAACTTTTCTTTTTATCATTCTTTACATGGACTATTTATTACATTTTCCCCAATAAGTTAAAGGTACTGAAAACATTTCTGACTTATAAGTAGCTCTTTGCTGGAATTAAGAGAAGTTTTAGTGAATTAAATGTGGACAGTTTAAGTAAAGGGAAGAAAATCACCTTGTCTGTTAGAAATACAGTTTACACATTTGTGATTATTCACTTTTTACTTCAACATGAATTTTAAATGGGATCTATACTGGTGTAACATGAATAGCTTAATAATTAAGAGTTAATAAGCATAACATTGATACATTGCATGCATCATCAAACAAAGATATTCTTGTATTCGTGGGAACTAGACCTTTCGTGGTCATCCATTTAAAGATTTATAAGATAGACAAAATATCCTGTATAAAAATGGCTCTCATTCTATACACAGTAAAAGGGACTTTGGAACATATCCCAGCATTTTAACATTGTGCTGATGACATCAACGACAATAAAAAATGCACCCAGAATATTAGGAACTTAAAACATATAGGCAAAAACTATTAGCTAATTCATACCATTTTCTTCAAACCCTGAAATTATAAATATGGAAGCAGATGATGCTTTTTCCTAGTGCCTCAGTGTTAATGTTTTGTGATGCAATTTATTTGTCCAGAAGACTTGACACATAGAAATACTCTATTCTCCAGTAAAGACTTGTATATCACAAATGCCTGTGATTTAACGCTTATTTTGATTTGGACTTGAGTCAAGTGGACTTAGGTGATGTACAGATAATGAGGTGGTTTGCACACATCCTAATGTTAAATATCAAATAGTAGTCTTTGAGAGAAATTGCAGTGCTGCTGTTTCATTACAAATGACACTGAAACCTGTAGAATAGACATTCCCTGGCCATGAAAGAGAAAACTGTTTCCTGTTGCCCATGGATGCTGGGGAAAGCTAAAGAGGACAGACATAGGATCGCCCCAGCAGGCTGTAATTCCCCCCAAGTAAAGATACTCCTTCTTCCCTGCTGTCCTTTTTTATCTTCTTGGACCTGCAAGTGAGAATAGAACTAACTAGTGTGTGCGTGTTTTTTTTTTAATTAATGTTGCTATATGTGTAAATTATGACAAATAGAGCTATATGTGTAAATTATGACAAATAGAAATTATTTATGCCATCAAAGCCCATAAGCCATTAAGAAGTAAAGAAGCTTTTTATTCCTTGTTTTTTAAGATTGCATTCCTTTAAATTATTACGTATTTTAAGGTATGCATGATGAACTGTTTTTAACTGATCATTGAGCTAAAAGGTGAATAATGCTAAGATTTATCATGTATTCTTTCCATGTTTTCCCTACACAGTGCTTAATGATACAGGTCAAGCCAAATAGCAGTCATTTTGTGAATATAAAACCACAGTGTTTTAATTGGTTTATGGCTTGATAATGGAATTAAGGCTGAAATACTGAATATCAGGTGTCATTGATCATTTAGACCTCATTATTTGTACTAGAATCTGTTTTGGATGCATCCAAAATTATATGAATTAGCACTTAGCATTTCATTAATACTGCCAGGTAATTTTTAAGTTCATGAGATTCATTGTATCTTTTCACTTATAAAGAGAGAAGAAAAATTTTGTGGGTTGAATTCATGAGCTTTCATTGTACTTTATAAAGGAACGTAAAACTCACACAGGGATACAAGAATTTTAACACCATACTTTGGAGCTAATAATTGAACATCTTTCCTGATTGAAATGCAGGTGCATCTACAATTGCTGTTACTGTCACCCACGTTAGAAGTAACAGTAACTTCAGGAGAAGAAAAAATGTTTAACTTCAGTTTAGTTTGACTTGTAATTTTTGTAATCCTGGAAATATATTCCTTGATTTTATTCTGTAAAATTTAGGATCAAATTGTTCTTTTCTCCATTCTTTATCTAAGTACAGTTGGCCCTTTAATTTAATACTCTTAAATGAAATTATTACAAACAGAAAGATGCCATGATTTAACACGTTTCATTGATTGCTTTAGAAGGCTATTGAAAATGTTAAACATCCATCATATATATAAATGTTTGTCATGCATGCCTCTTACCTTCTATGAGAGAGTGGTCATAAAAGCTATTTGGGAGGAAGCCTAAAAGATGTAGGTCATTTCTTATCATCTAAATCAACAAATTTGCACCAGCATGTCATGCTAGTTGTGGAGGCACCCTAAGCTGGGCTTCCTTTAAACTATGTGTTCAGAGGTTGAAAAGAAAAATGTTACCTGCATTGCGCTTTCTGTAGCTGCCCCCAGTGTAGAGCTTCCAGCAGAGCTTCATACGATGGTTCACTGTTCTCTTTTCTTAAAAGTAGTAAAGCACTGCTTTGCCATTGACTACACACAAGTGTGTTTTTACCAGAATAAGAAATACATAAAATGTGATTATAAAAGTAATTACCATTTATTGAGCATGCACCCGTTGTGTGCCAGGAAGGTCTTACATATTTAATCCGTATTAATCTCATTTTGCAGCTGAATGATTCATTTATTTGTTAAATCAACTAATATTAGTGGACCACAATGTGCCTAACATTAAGTATTCAGTGGTGAACAAGAATTTCATCCAGTTTATAGCTGCCCCCAGGGGTCATCAAACTTTTTCTGTAAGAGGTGAGATAGGAAAATTTTCAGCCTTGTAAGCCATATAGTCTCTGTCTCAACTACTGAACTCTGCCATGGTAACACAAAAGCAGCCAAGTGCAAGATGTCAGCAAATGATTGTGGCGGTGTTCCAATAAAACTTTACTGACAAAAACAGGAGGTAGGCTGGATTTGGCCTGTAGCTGGTCTAGTGGGGCGAAACAGACATGAAATATGCAGATGTATAACAAAGCTCTATTCACGTGTTCTACAAATGAGTATGAGCACGCTATGAAAGAATACCTGCAACTACCTTATTTAGCTTGGGGATGCAGGAAATGCTGTTTAAACTGAGAGCTGAAAGATGAGTGAGAGTTTGGCAGGTAACAGCATTCCAGGGGAACAGTATTTACAAACCTCCTTAAAGTGGGAAAGAGCTTAGCTGAGGAGATGAAGGCAGGCCAGTGAGACTTGAGCTTCGAGTGTGACTTTTGAGAGATGAGAGAAGAGATTAGAGACTGGACAGAACCCATAGCATGCGAAGCTCTAAAGGCCCTCTTAAATTCTAAGAAACTTGCCCCAAATCATACAGTTAATACTAGGAAGTGGCCAAGATTTGAGTCCAAGTCTCTCTGATGAAGAAACCCATGCTTTTCTTAATGATGTCATGCTGCATCCTGTATAATATAAGGGCCAAAAGCATGGTTTTTAGAGTTCTACAAACCTGGTGCTCAGCCCAGTTCTCCTACTTACTAGCTATATAACCTCCAGCAATTAATTAACCCCACTGAGGCTCGGTTCCCTCATCAGTAGAGTGAGGATTAAGAAATTGTACCTTCTTCATTAGGTCATTTAGAGCATTAAATGAGGTACTAAGTGTGAAGTGCCTAGCACATAATAAGTGCTCAATAAGTTTATTTTATTAGCTATTCCTATTGAGAATCATGCTCTTTGAGCCATTAACTATTTATAGTTAATGTGATTTCCATCAAAACAACTCCCTGAACCTTCATTTCAAGAGGATTTTACCTTAAATGGGTATCAGGGAGATGGATGGAGGAGTGGAATAGAGTAGTGCAGGAGCACAAAGGACCCTTCAGAAGCTAACAAGTACCTAGAGAACCATACCAGAAGGAGAGCTGACTTTTGGCAGAGGATGGCTGTGGACAGAAAGGAAAGATCACACAGGACATTGGCAGAGAGAAGCTCCTAACAAAGTAGGGAGAAGTCATTTTCTAAATCCAATTTTTGCGGGACTCATTCTCAAACTTATGTTACTGACCAAATTATTTTGAATTATTTATCACTATTTTATCGCAGTGGTCTCCAGCAGATTCTAATGCTACAACTGAGCATTCTCTCCATCTTATTTTTTGTTTGTACCCTTTAGGTACCATCATGAATTAGGCAACCATATTCTTATCCTCCTTCATATGGTACCATTTTTTTTTCATTATGCTCCTGAAAGAGACAGATTTTTAAAATACTTTCATCCTTCTATGACTTTTTGTAAACAGAATATAAAATCTGTTACGTATGTTGTATAAATAAGAACAATATAGAAAAAATAGGTATGCTTAACATAAACCAGTTGACTTATATGTTTGTATTTAAATTTCTCAGCTTTCCTATTTTGAAAAGGGAAAGGAAAGGTAAACCAAAAATTGATTTGTGTGACTTGTCGAATAAAGACATTAAATACTTAAATAACTATAAGGGGGAAATTTGCTGAATTACATAATTAGGCCCTAAAATAGCCAGGAAATAAAGATTTTTAAATGCCATATGTTCCTTTCTTTCATCATATCTGGCATACTAATAGTTTTTGCCAGTATACAAAATTTCACGCAATTTTCAGTGCAATAACTGGAGCACCAAGTGAACACAATTAGCAACATTCTTCTGTTAATAGAATAGGAGAATCCCCTTATGACTAAAAAGAAATCAGTTCATAACTGTTCAATTTTCTAACTTTTCCTTTTCTATTACATCCCTATCTCAGTTTCTTTAAAAGAGTTTACAAGATAATTTAAAATGGGTTAGGAACAACAAAACTGGAAAATTCTACTGAGTGTTGATGTAGCCTCTGACAGTTTCTGCATACTCATATCTTTAAACTAGTGTTTTCTGAACTAAACTGAACAATAAAAAAAGATGTATTGATTCCCTCGGAGACTCTCTTTAAAAAGAAAACGTTTTATTCCTTCCTTTCTGAAAACTCTTAGCCACCGTTTTACATTCTTCCTAGAATTTTAGCTAAAATTACAACGGAATTTTCCTCAAGGTGATATGTAGAATACCAGTAAATAAAAAGCTTACTTACAGTTCTAAATTGGGCAGTTATATCTGAATAACCTGTTGCAAAATTTGTTGAAATCAAAGTACATACACTTTTAAATGTGAGGAACTGGATAATTTAGGGATAAAAATGAATTGCTTCAAGAAAAATAACTTTTTGATGAATTCTGAACCATGAATAGTCAGAGAACAGCGTCATCTGGTCCCACTGTCAAAATGCATATCCTTTGTCATCTTCACACAGAGATCTTCCAAACTGATCAGTTGCTTGTGTGTATGTCAAACAAGTAAATATTATTAATTAGGAAATTCCATTTTTAAAATTCTATAGGAGAGGTATCCATGTTAATCAATAAGTAAGTTTATAGATACCCCATAAAGATGATTATTCCTTTTTTTTTCAGTATCATATCTTAACATCTGACTGCCTCCTAAATTCATCTTAAAATTTTTATTAAACTCATTTTGTGTAAATAAAATCAGGTGTACTGCAATAATATATTAGTAATTAGTAATATATCAATAATATCTTGCAATTGAATTATAGGATATATTGATGCATACCACAGATATGTACTTAAAGTTTCCCCATGCATATAAGTTAAATCATTCTTACATTAATCTTAAAATCACCAAGGGGAAGTTTTTTATCCAAGGAGTTGGAATTGCTGGTGATTGAAGAGATTGAGAAAGAAAACTAGAAGGAAAAAATGGCATAAGTTGTACTTTTGTGAGCTTATAAATCAAAGAAAGCAGTAGCCAGACTGCTCAGATGTGTATTTTAACGGCTATGGCATCAGACCATTCATTTTTATTCCATTCCTAGCAATTTGAAAACAATTCGCAAATGGTCTCCCTGCCACGTAGCCGAATCACAGCGATGGTGTGCCACGCACTTACTCTACATCCCAGGCGGTGTGTAATGTTTATATTTAAGTCAGCCAGAGCCATTCCTTTACTGCCGGAGAGATATTGCCCCCACTTCCATCAAACTCATTCATTAGCTTTCTTTGGTAGGAAATGCAAGAGATGCGAACATTTTCATGGGGGAAAGAAGAACTATCGCCTCTGGGAGTCTATCACTCTTTCATCTACTTAAGCATTAAGCTTTTCCTTGAACTAGAGGGCTTCAAGAGATTTTGCCGTCAGAGTCCTAACTTGGGTATCTCATGAAATTTCTATTTCAAATGGTAATTTAAAAAAAACTCTGATGCTTTAGTTTATTGTATTTCAATCATTTTAGGTAGAAACTTGACATTGAATTCCCCCTTCACCTGTGTGAATGCATGCACACACCATTGTTTGCTTTGCAAATACACAGCTTATGTGTGACATTGTATTACTGAGAAACCAATATTAGAAGTACTAGCATTATAAATAGACCGCATAAACCATGAGGTTTCTTCCAGACTGTAGATTAAAGAACATGTTGCTGATTGTCAAAAGCCATGTCCTTTTCATTCTGGACTTCTTTTAACATTATAATTTATTCATTTAAAATGAGTTCCTTTTCTTCAAAATTCATTATGGCAAAAGTATTTCTTTTTTAACTTTACATTATTGAAGACAAATAGGGAATATTTTTTCCAAGAATAATGGCTGTGGTGCAAAAGTAAATAGTTAAATTGAAATAAATAAAATTCCATAATATGCATTCTATATTTGTATTTCTTCTTAATTATGTTAGACCATTAGTAGAAATAAGAGAACCTATCTAAAAGTTTGGATTTGACTTTTAATTTTAAATTGGAACAGTTTAGCTTAATCACTAACATTTAAATAACATTTCAACAAATGTAACTGTTTGGAAACTACAGTGGAGACAGCCTCCTGCCTTCTGTCTTGCAAGGATTGATTTGGAAGGCCCTGAGGGAGAAAATATTGGAGTTAGGAGGTAAAACTGAAGCCATTGTGGAAAGGAAGAAGTTATACTCTTCCTGTTATGACAGGAAACGTAGACAAATGTGCTTCCTGAGCATTTGCTCAGCAGGGAATGAAGTATTCTTTGACCTTTACCTTAGGTACATTTGGGCTTTGTTGAACTAGTAAACATGTTTTTGCCCCAAAAATATTAGTCCGGATTATTTTATTCTTATGAGGTTTAAATTATATATTTTATGTATATGAGGTATGGAGGAACAGAGATATTTATTTTATGACTTATCTACTGATGGAATTAGAATGTAAATCAGCCCTTTCACAAAGAGAGCAGACCTGTGCAGGATATATGAAAAATTAAAACTATATTGTGTTATGGTCTTCTCTTTCTAAAATTCAGAAAATTTCTGGACTTAAAAATGGGTCAAATAAAATCTTTTAAATCCTAATAAATTTAATAATTTTAGCTTATCTTTCTTCCCTTTTCTCCTGTGGACAACTGTATCAGAAATCAGCTGTCACAAATTTTAAAACCCAGCCTCTGAAAGCTTGTTAATAAACACTCCCATTTATTAATTTATATAAATTTATTTAATTGTAATCTAACCCACTGTGGATTATTTTCCCTCAAAATAGTGTGCAGTGTACCATATTTAAAGTTTTATTTTGGGGATTAGGATATTGGTGTATAGGGTGAGGGGTTGATAAAGTTTTAAATTCCAAACTCTAAGTCCCCTATTTTAATCCTTTTATCATGTTCAGAATTTTAGGAACTACTGCTTTGAAACCCTGCTCTTTGGAAATACTAGTACATTTCAGTGAAACATGGCTCAGTTTGCTTGAGGCTAACGAGGACAATAGTCCTCTTTGCAGCAGAACACACTGCTGTCTCATCCTTGCAAGTTATGCTGGAGGGTTACAAGCACATGGTAGCAGTCTGCTTAAAAGAGCCCCTCACTGCTCTTTAAAGAGCCTTTCATTTGTGATGGCAGGCCCTGTCATTGTATAAAGGAGCGCTTGTCTAGAACACCAGCCTGCAGTGGCATTGCTTCCTCCACCAAAAGTAATCATCAAGCCTGAAGCTTGCAAGCCTTTTAATGACATACTGAATTAAACAAAATAAAATTGAAGAGGAATGCTTAGAAACAGTTGTACCATTACTTACTGTCAGGGACAAGCCAGGGGAAGAAAAAAGAGCATTTAATAGGGCATTTCATCTTCTTGTTCAATTAGAGATTGTCGCTGCAGACCCTTGACTCCATCCCTAGCCCTTTAAACACATAGTAAGACCTAGCAGCTCAAGGATTATAGACTGCATTTGTATTTACTAACTGTCCGTCTCTTCACTTAGTCATTTGGTTTCCTTAAACTGGGAGGAAACTGAGAGATTATCCAGGTGAGGAATGAGAACAAGGAGGGAATTCCTAGCATGAGGGTTATGTGAATCATGACTCCATTTGGAGAAAAAAAAAGTGATAAAATCTCAAAATTTTGAAAATAGAATTAGCTGAACATCCTAGTCCCAAACATATTCTAAAACAAAGAAACAGTTATTACTTTATGAGTTAACAAAATGATTAAAAAAAATTACCACTCTTCTAGCAAACTAAGCTTCAATTAAGATTAGGATTATTCTGAATGGTGGAAAGAAGTATTTGGGATCCACAGATAGAATTATTTTTGCTTCCCTTAGTGATGGGGAGATAATTCCCTTTTTGCATTTGAAGCCTTTTGGAGCTAGGCCTAAATTAGTCTTATACCTGGGGGTGGATAGTGTTTCCAAAGGTTCCTTTATTTTATTTAAATAAATAAATAAAATAAAATACTAGGACTCCGATGATTAATATGGCAGGAAAGTTCTTCTGGGATGACTATGAATGGGGCTGAGAGAGGCGGGTGAATGGAGGCGGGTCGTGTGTGGAGTGGACACTCATTATGAAATGCCCTTTTAGTTCCACAGTAGTCAAACTTATTTCCCTACCCCTTAGGAAATGATACAGGACTTGTCCTCAGTTCTTGGAACTTATTACATTGCCTATGTGTAAATCATAGGACCACCTTTTTAATTCTATAAGCTGTATCATATAAGCAGACCTGTATTTGCTACTAACCAAAATACATTTTGCATGCGAAATGTAAACACATATCCATAAATACAGAACTAATGTGTGCCCACCCATGCACACATGTGCTTCTTGCCAACTTCAGTGGGAATGGTTTGAACATCTGAAGGCAGAGTTTGCTACATGGTCCACAGGAAAGTAGCTTTCATTTATTGTTGGAACCTAGAAACCAATTCGTATATAGCATCATTTTGTTTCTTTGACCTAGAAAGCTATCCTTACATTAGTTAATATGTTATGCACTACTCTGTACTCATCAGAATTTCTGATGATTCTTAGTGTAACATTACAAACTACAATACCTGTGCACTGCTCAATAGACAGTTGACTACATACATGTTGTGTTGAATTTCAGCCTGTAAAATGCATCATTATCTAAAAAAAGGGAGGCAGCACTGACTAATAAAATGATGAATTTTGTGTGAAGATGTTTTCTATTTCTTTTTCAGCCAGGGACTAGTTTTGTGACTCTGGATAAGGCAGTTCATGTCTTTGCAGTATTCATTCATCTGAGAAATGGGGGTGATAAACTGTGCCAAAGAATAGCTTCAAAGAGATACTGTCAAATGTAGCAGGCTAACTTAAAGTCTGAACTTCTTAGAAAAAAGTCACCAAATAAAGTCAACATTCTTACCTAAAAATGGAATTATAAGAAATATATGTTCTTATTTCACCAACAAACCCACACTCAAAAAATTGGCCCAGTCCAATTTTGCTCCTTCTCAATTTTACCAAATGTAAGTTCTTACTATAAATTAAAATGACAGAAACCAACTGTGGAATTTTCCTCTCTCAGTGGCAAACTTCCTAGTCACAGAGTCTAAGCATACAAAGAAATTTATTTTCAGCTATTCATTTTGGATCCCCAAAAGTGCCTAATTTCACTATCCATCTATCCAGCCATTCATTCAAGAAACATTTAGCCAAGTATTATTCTTGGACTTCAGGTTATGAAGATGTACAAGAGATGGTATGGGCTTTCAGAGAAAACTTGGAGTCTGGAGTAAAGAGATCCTCTAATCTGTACACAAGGAGATAATGGTAACACAAGTTGACAGGCCCTGTTTTGAGACCAGCCTTTACAGTATGTCACATGAAGTGACTGAGCCTAAAGCATCAGAGAAAAGATACTTCCTACCTTGTATAGTGCTTCACAGTCAACAAGTCACTGGCCCTTGTATTACGACCCTTAGTTTAATTCTCATAACAACTCAATATGTTTCCAATTATTACCTCTATTTTGCAGGTAAAGAAACTGGGGTTCAGGTAAATTAAGCAGTTTACCCAAGGGCACATAGTTAATAAATGGCAGAGCCTAGATTTAATTTTCAGTTCCCAAGTTTTTGCTTCTACACCATGCTGCCCCAGTAAAGATGCATATGTACTGCTTTTTGAAAAATATGTTGGTAACATGAATTTTCTATTTTATCATTCCGGGCAAATATTTTTTGTGTATTTTCATCACTGCAAATCATTTAACATTGTCTACTCCAATTCTTTACCATCTTCTGCATCACTTCTAATTACAAAAAGAGAGTGACCCCACTTTATTTCTTGGGATATGGAAATTAAAGGTGATTTTGATAGCATATTGCTGGCATTGAGTAACCAAAACTTATGACAGATTTTATAGAGTGAAATTGCAGAAACTGATGTCGTTTTGAATCATATTATCATTCACTCTCATCTTCCCCTTTATCTGAAAGTCATAGCCACCTGAGTGAAGAATCTGAACATCTAAAAACTGGAATGAATCTTTTAAAGGTCTCTAGTCCAGCTTCCTACTTCACTCAGGAACACCTTTTACACCTACCTCCACATGCAGCACTACTCAGACGTGTCCAGGAATGAGCTGCTCGCTGCTTTGTGAGACCCGGTCCACTTTTAGACACTTCTCATCACTAGACTTTCCCCTATTTTGAGCCTCCTCATGATTTTCAACAATGCTTTCCAATTCTACTGTGTGGAACAACACAGAAAAGCTCATCTGCCTCTTCAAATGGCTACAACTCTTCATACATTTAAAAGTGTTTAGCATGTCACTTTTAACTGTTTTCCTGTGTTAAACATCCTAGATTCCCTCAGTGGTTCTTCATGCAAAACAGTTCTGTTTACCATCTTCTAGTTGCTCTAATTTCATCAATATCTTCTTAGAATGTGAGTTTCAGAATTGAATATGGTAACAAAGATGGTTCTGATGAACAAAAAGATCTGTAGGCTAATTACCTCCCACTGTGAAACACTGTAACTTTAGATCCTTTTCCCAAAGTCAGCTACCACATTAATTTTCCTCCAACCTGAACTTGGATAATTTTTGTTTTATATATATATATATGTGAATGCAGACTTTAAAATTAGCTCTGAGTGTTTCATCTAGTTGGTTGTGACTCAGCTTTCTAATCTGAAGAGGGAGCAATTTATATAGACTCTACTATCTATTAGGTTAGCTCTATCACTACAGTTTCTGTTACATACAGATTTGGTAAGTAGGCCTTCTACATCTTCATGTAAATCAATGATAAAAATGTTGCTTGGGACAAGGAAAGTTACTGCTGAGCCCTGTGACACTTTACAAAAGAGACTTCTGCTTAAACTTAATGCTGATCAATTAATTCACACTAAGTATAGTTCTCCAACCATATTTAAAACATCTAAATTGCTATTGGCCAATCTCGAATTTATAATTTTGTGTGTATTTCATCAGACATGTGTTCTTTGAAAATCTCAACTCACCTGCAAGTTCAGTAAAGTTTTGCTCAACCAATGCACTCATTCCAAATCCTTTAGATTCTTCCCTTTCTCTCTATATTCTGTGACTGTAAACTTAAATTTTTATTTTCAGACTTTTCCTTCCTTCTGGATGAATCATTCAGGCAAGGAATAAAGACCACTTTCCTCTGAACTTTTTAAAAAGTTATTTTCTTGAAGTCAAGAGCATATGTATACTTCTCTCCAGACATTCTCTTTGCTTCTCTATGACAAATTCCAAGATGGTGTAATTACTTTCTCTGAAGATTCCTGCCACTGACATGTTGCACATTTTAGCAGAAAAAAAAAAAGTCCTGAATTCTTTTTAGTAAATTATCAAAAAGGCAAGTATATAAAAAAAAAAGTACTACTTATATTAGAAAATTACATTGAGGCATTCCAGCTTTAAAGTAGGGAATTTCCATTCTGTAATCCATTCATTCAGTGAGCAGTCATTGAGTATCAGGTCTGTGTGAGGCCTTAGGTGGGGTCTTCGGGGAACTCAAAAGCCAGCAAGGGAGGCAGACTCATTAACAATCAAATCTGTAATATTAGAATAAGACTTGTTATAAATATTTGTAAAAAGTGCTACAGGACCACAGTGAGGGAGGAATCGGTTTTATCGGAATGTGACAGCGAAGCTTAATAGAAGAAGTTGGCATTTAAACTGAGCCCTGCAGCATGATGGGAGCCTGCCAGTGGCCAGATGGACAGGGGGTGGGGCGTAAAACCATAATCAACTTTTACTGAGTAATACAGGATAGGAAATAACCAACATGGTAGGTTCCTTTTATATTCATAGACTATTATTTTTCTTGCTCAGTCCAGAGAAAAAGTTAGTCAGGAAACAAAAACTGAATTCATCTGACTAAATAAAAATACAATTTCAGATAACTGGACATTAACTGAAAATATAACTGTATTAGCTAAGTATTGCATTTAGTTTCAAATTAAGAAAATTCCTTTTAAGTCTCAAGAAATTAAATAATGATTTTTTTCTCTAGCCCCGAAGAAGAGATATGAACAAGAGAAATACATATATGTAATAGAAGCCCTCAAACCTAACACAAATGTTTGACAGACAATTCTCAATATATGTTGCTTAGCGCAATGTCTAATATGTAGAAAATGCTCAGTAAATATTTGTTTGGATTATATTTATGTGTCTGTGAATAGATTTTCTTAATTTCTTTAAAATTAAATTGTTTGACGCTGTACTTAATGAATGTGATTTTTCTCAATTTCAAATTCTAATTTCATTTACTGATTCATACCTAGTGGGGTCCTAGAGCTGCTGTCAACTAAGATGTGTGATGACTACCCTTATGCTGAGATTTAAAACTCAAGGCTACTATATAAAAATTAATACTAGAATATCTTAGTACAGCATCTTCATTACGTTTGAGGCTGTTTAAAGATTCAAGAGATAAAGGAAAAATTACATGGAATGGCCGAAGTCTACAGAGTAATTTTACTTTCCATGCATACATCATATATTAAATCTCTTTAATTCTGGAAAGTAAATGTCAAACTCAAGTGCTCTCTTAAATAATATTGGCTTTGTTCTTTTCCTGATGCACCTTGCTTGATGGATACCCTGGGAAAGAGCATCTCTCGGCCTGACTACTGTAAAAACAGTTTTCCATAACAACTAAGTTTCAAAATATGTTATTGAAATAGAAATATGGACTTGACCCTGTTTCAGACTATTGTCAAGTTATGAAAATGTAATCATTACAATACATTATTATATTTAAGTATAAAAGCTCTGAATTGCAATCGTTGTCATTGAGTGGCATATTTTAAATGAGGAGTAATATCCCAGGTTCTTTGGAAAGCTTAATGCTTAAAAACAATTTTATCTAACTATGAACAATGAGAAAAGGCATTATAAAATACATTTTGAGTATGCTATGAAGAATATGAACATAATACAGAATTAAATTTAGAGCAATTAAGAATAGATTTTGAAGATTTTTCTAAAATGCTTTAATATACTCATCATCATTTCAGTTTGCAATTTTAATGAAAAGAAGCCATAAGCACTGATTTTTGACAGGTTTTATTAAATAAGTATGCATTATCCAGCAGTCTATTTGGTTACCTGAAAGTTGAGGAGCACCTAAAAGTAAACACAAATAGCGGCTTTAATGATGTTTCTGTACTGAAATGTGCTTTGATGGTGAGTGCTGTAATGTGCTAAATTCTAAGGATTTGAATACTACAGAACCCATACTGTATTGAAACATTCTACCTACAGTCTGTGGTCATGAAGTCGGATTAAAAGTGGTTTTGGATAAATGAAAGTATTTTGGGCCAGAGCCTTCTGCATTAGATGTATTCTGTGGCCTGTTTCACAAATGGAATACCAGTGTGCAGGTTTATTTGCATAACTAAACTGTATCTAAAAGAAATATTAAAAAACATTTTATATAGATCTCTAATAATGATGATGCTTCATCATTCATTCAAAAACAGTTTTTATTTAGCCTACCCTGAAAATCAATAAGACAGTTTCTAAAAATAATATAATCAGATGTGAAAATAAAATACTATCAGTATTTTATCGATGTGAAAATAAAATACTATCAGTATTTTATCAGAAGCACTTTACTAAGACAATTGATAAATATAAAACAGGTGAGTTTGGCAGTTACTGTAAAGAAAAACTGTCCAAGTTGAAATGTAAATACTTAAACACTGTATTGTCCAAAGGATGATCTGTGGGAATTTTAGACCTTGCAGTATCTTTCCATCAGGAACAGCAACAAATTCAAACAACCTTATTTGGTACACTCTCTAAGCTACCAAGACAGATATATTTTGTTAGTGCTTCTTTACCTGTAAGTTAACTAAGAAAGGGATGAGAACTAAGATTTATTGGGTATCTATTTTAAGCACTGTACTTGATACTATACATACCTTATTTCATACCATCCTCAGAGCATCCCTAAGAGTAGGTGTTCTCTCCATTTGAGAGATGAAAACTCAAATTCAGAGAGGTTAAGGGAATTAATGTCTCATCACCAGTAAGCAGCAGAGTTAGCATTCAAATCCAGAGTCCTCTGAACACAAACCCGTGTTCTCTCCTTTCTACCATGTTACCTTTATTGCAAATGTGATAAAATAATGTCATCATTATAAAGTATACATTTATCTTTTAAAAAATTCTATTTATGAGTCGCTAAAAAGTTTCATGGGGGGAATTTATCACATAATTTTATATAATGTACATCAATTTGATCTTGCTAAAAACTTCACCCAACAGTTTCTCCTTATTCAGTTTTTCATTCCACAGATCCTCACTGTGTGCCCAAAGGTGTCTCCTGTTTTAGGCACTAGGGTACAATAGTGAGCAAAATAAAAATGGCACATAAATACACATTATAAAATGTGATGATGCTGTTAAGGAAAAATAAAAGGTAATTAGGGAAACAATAAACCACAGCATAAGTATGGAGGAATGAATAGACCAGGACATTAGATCCTCTGTCTGTTAGTCTGCAGCTCCTTTCAACACATTTATTCAGGCATGTGGGCAGAGGGGACTCAAAATTCACACTGAGGTTTCTAGTTTGGTTGACTGAGTTAATGGTGAAACAGGGATTATGGGAGGGGGAGCAGACTTGATGGTGAAGTTAACGAGTTTGGGCTTTGTTTGAGATTCCTGTATCCAGATAGATACAGGACAGTAGGACATCCATGGCGGGGGTGGGGGCATGGGCAGGTGTCTGGAGACTAAGAGAAAAATAAGGAGTGGAAATCTCAATTTAGGAATTGTACAAAAATAGGTGGCAGATAAACTGAGCTGGCCTCTGCAAGATGAATTGGATTTGAAGGTAAGAAAAATAAATAGTCCGTTTTGGAAATGATAGCTGAGTTCACCAGCATTTACTAGAGTTACGTGCCTCAAAAACCTATTTTGAAGAAGGATTGTATGTGCTCCTCAAAACAACAAACAACAGATTCAGCCAGCGATAGTTTGGGAAGTGGGTTAAACAAAGTTTTAAAAGATTTTCTCAACCTTTAATATACCAATATCCTCATTTCCCAAATGTATTGGGCTGATGAACTTCTCACTTAAGGAGTGTCTTATATGAAAGGCATTTTACAGAAGACTGATTGGGAAGCAGAGGACTGTATAAAGGTTTATAACTCAGAGCTAGAGTGAAGGGTGCAATTTAACCAAGAGAGGGTTTAAATTGGGAATAGTGAAATAAATATATTTGCTTTGGTAGGATTCGCAGGTAGGAGGAATTCAAAGCTAGGGAAAGAGCCATTTTAGACTGCTCATCAAGAGAAAGGCAGTTAAAAAGAGTGAAGTTTTGAAGACTGGGATGAATTGAGGAGGGAAAGATTTCAGGCAGGGAGATCAGCTGGGACAGGAAGCTGCTAGGCTGTCTGAGAGTGCAGTGATAAGCACCTGAATATACAGCCATCTAGAAAATAGACAGTGTGTGAATCTGAGAGACATTTTGAGGGTAGGAATAATGGGACTTGGTAACAGATTAGATTAAAAGAAGGAAAGGTCAAAGATAACAGTAGAGTGTTTGACCTGGGAGAGGAGGAAAGATACACAGAATGAAACCAAAATCCTATAGTATTATGGCTAAAGCACTTCCTAGTGCTCCGCTGGATTTCTACAAGAACATGACATTGTCTGCAAGCACAGTCATATCCCTTCAAGTGCTTTCAGTTAAATGGCGTAAGACGAAACAATTTCAGGATTCTTTTTGAACACAAATCTGTAATGCTAAGTTCACAATGTTATGTCCCATCTTCACGTGGTCAAAAAAACAAGCTCCAGACTCATAATTGGGAAAGATATTAGCCAGGCTGAAATTAACTTCTATAATCTTAAATTGCTCAAGGAAATAAGAACAGTTTTCCGCTCACCTTCCTTAAAATGCCCCACAGTAAATCTTGCGTTTATGGTTTCACATTCAACAAGCTAGAAATCAACACATTTTCAAATCCTAAGCAGAAATTTGTTTTAGATTTATTTTGTTTTCCTTCCAAATGCAAGGGCTCTGATGACGACAAGTCTTTGTTTTACAAAGGAAAGAAAGTATGTTAAAAACATGCATGCATGATTTTTGTTCTTAAAAAAAACAAAAGCCCACCTTTTTTTTTTCCAGGTGACATTTACAAAGAGGAAATTTGGGTTGATGAAGAAGGCTTACGAGCTGAGCGTTCTGTGTGACTGTGAGATTGCCCTGATCATCTTCAACAGCACCAACAAGCTGTTCCAGTATGCCAGCACCGACATGGACAAAGTGCTGCTCAAGTACACGGAGTACAACGAGCCGCATGAGAGCCGGACAAACTCGGACATCGTGGAGGTGAGAGGGCAAGCTTGGGGAGCCCCAAGCTCCGGAGAGCCACAGGGTGTTTTGTGTCCCTTTCCCCCACCCTACTCCCCCACACAGACGCACACACACTCCACCTTCTTTTTCTTATTATGTTCATCTGCCCGTAAATATGCCCTGAGTTATAATCTTGCTATTACTGCACCCCACCAACTCCACACCTTCCTCTCTTCCTCAAAATGCACAGTAAAGTGATATTCTGATAGGGACAATATAAAATCTCATCCTTGCTGGAAATCAAGTGCCAGCATAAAATTAATCATCCTTTTTGAGTGTTCATTGCCCACAGTATGTAATGACACTATGGTTGGGAACTGTGACCAGGGGACATCTCACTCACTATTTAGATTTCTTCTGATAATTTCTTTTAGGTGTCTGATTGTTTCCCAAAATAACCAAAGGAAAAACAGTTTTAATATGAGTTCACCCTGGGCTTACACTTCAGTTTTTCACTTTGTCTCTTCTTTCTAGCTCGTTCTTCCTATAGCATTTTTGCTGGAAGAGTAAAGACAATTATTCTCCTAGAAGTGTCTTTCTCCAAAAGTGTATCATTTTATATAGCAGTGAAAACTGTTAAAATACATGGAATCAGATATCTTGTGAAAATGAACATCTCAGTATTCGCTCGTTCTTTCGTCAGAGTTTAATATTATAACATTGCTTTATTGTGCCAAAAATAAATAAGCATTATGTTAAAATGCAAATTTTTTTTGAAATTTGTTAGTTTAAGTAACATTGCCATACAATTTTGGCTGAAACATTTTAAACATTTTCAGCATGTATCCTATGTAAATACTATTGCCTCATAGTATTCTTCATAAACAATGAATACTATATCGAAAAGGAAGAGGTTTATTGAGAGCTGTTCCCATCTGCCTATTTTCCTTACCTGTCTGCTCCTGGTCTCCTTGTTTGTGCCTGCTTTCCCAGAATTAAAAGAAAATTAATAAAGGTTTCAGAAGTATGTATTCAGAGACATTTTGCCAGAGGTCAAATCATTCTTGCCATTGTTTAGACTGGTTTCATACAATGAAAAATATCTACTACTAATCCTCATCAAATTAATCTGCCTCCCACATTCATCTTCTCTTTACCTGTCATAATTGTCTAAGGCAATTGTTTTATTTGGAAGTTGTTCAAAAGTGTTCAGCTGACCAATTTTTAGGCCAAGCAAATAATTTCAGAGAAACAAACGCAAATAAGTCAATCTAATGTAACATGTGCTTAAAATACTTTCAGATTTGCATTACTGCAAGTCATTTTCCTTAGCTTTTCATTGACCAATAATTTGAATTGTGTGCTTGCCTTGACCTTAAATTTTTTAAGATTTCTTACAAAGTTTAGCTGCTATATATTTTAGATGGTTTTTAAACGTAAAAATACATAAACATATGTGAATGTGAATTTAACAAGTCAGTTATCAGATCTTACAGGTGCTTTCATGTGTATCTGTCATGTGTGTGAGTTCACACACATTTAATCTAAATTCCCTAACCAAAACAACTTTGTATTCCAAACTCCATCTCATGACCAAAACAATTGCAACAAAAATTCCAGGGTAACAAAAGAGTTAGAGTTGGAATTTGTCATTCGACTTTAACTGCTCCAGTCCTTAACCGTGTTAAAGGCAGTAGAACTATATTGAACCAATTGGAAATTTTGTTGAATTTTAAAGTTTTCTCTCTTAAAGGAATTTAAAATCTAGAAAATGCATCTTCTGAGGGCTTACTGACTAGTATACTAACCATTTTAAATGACTTAAAGGCTGATTTAAAACCTCATATGCTCCATGAGACTTTCATATTCTTGGACAGATGTGTGTCTGAGTGTACGAGTTCTTTAAAGGCCATTGAAAGAACACTGGGTTAAGAATTAGAGGTCTTGCATTTGTTTTGCACTACTTTGTGCACTATGTATGTGACAAGTTGCTAACTCTCTGGGATGAAGTTTTCCCGTCTCAAAAATGAATGTGTTGTATTTGAAAGTCCTTTCCAATATAATCATTCTTCCAAAAGCAGTGCTTTTCAAACAGAGTGGATCAGCAGCTCCATTTTCTCAACAGAGTAAAGCTTCTAAATACATGAAAAGAGCTTTTTGGGCTTGTAGGCCAAATCTAGAGATTCGATGATTTGATTTGTTAGGTGAACACAACATGTTGTAAGTCTGACACATTGTGAGTCTGCCCTATTCAGCAACCTGATTGACACATTTCACATATTTGACTTTCTACGTTTTAGTAATAACAGAGATTATGGAAAGAGAAATGAAGTGGGATCCCTAAACTTGATAAATTTTACATCACCCCTGCACGGAGCATTTTACAAAGTGCAGATCATTGAAATTGGGACACTTGGTGTAGAAAAGGGGAACTGGGTGGGAAGATGCATTTATAAGAAGTTTCCCAGGTCATTCTTAGACACACTAATGTTTGGAAACTTCTGTAGCACTAAGACATAAAGTATCTTGGAAGCTGAGAACCGGTAGCACATTAGGGACCTGAGGAATCCATTCCCAAAACGGATCTAACAAAGTTGAAAATTAAGGTAGTTTACTACTCCTGGGCAAAATTTTAAATCCTATTTATTTTAATTTAATGAAATACATTTAACTGAGTAAGTTTAATGAGGAGCATAATATGTTTCATGAAGGGTCATTAGTTTTATATTTCCCACTTGGACCATTACTCCTCTCTCTTAACCCTCTAAAAACAATTTATTAACAAGAAAAAGGTGGAGGGATAATATGATTCCCAGCATTTAGACTGAAATACAAATTTCTGGGCCATACCAGAGTGTTGCTACAGGGTCATAGGAAATTGTGCAGCACATGGGTGTTAAAAAAGATTCCTTCTTTTAGCAAAAAAGCTCCGCGTAATTATCATGTCTTTGCTTGATAATTAGCGCTACTGTTACAATGGCACAAAGACTCACAAAGGCTTAACAGACAGACTGAGATAGTTTTTTATTATTATTATATTATAATGCAGCTTGAATATCTGTTTAGATTCAATATATAAATATGCCAGATTTAGTAAATGTGTTAAATTTTTAATCCGTTGGTTAAAAAAGAAAACAAAAACAGTTATTGTATTAAAAGTACTTCCTTTGAAGAAAGTCCATTTTATTTTAACTCTGTGACGCATACTGGATATTTACTCAAAATGCTAGCTGATGAGGCTGTTGACATTCAGTAAGGGATTTTGATGGTATTAATGAACTGCCTCTGCTTCCTTCATTACTTCCAACTGTCTATTCCATCCATCGTTCTCTTAGCTGCCTTCCTACCCTAACAGTCTTTGTTGGGCTTTGTTCCTGGAAGATGTGGTTGTTGACCTCTTCAGGATGACCTGAATGCACGTCCCTGAGGACTTACAGGCATCGTTTAGCAATCATTTAGCAAGCACCAGCTTGTACTCAGCACAGTGCAAAGGGTTCTGAAAAAAACAAAAGACAGGCATTCTTGTTAAGGATGTGAAACATATATACGAAAATCAGCTTGGGAACAATTGGAGGGCAAAGGAGCAATAACCTCATTAATGGGTGGAGTACAAGCTACCAAAATGAAGGCATAGGCTCAACAATTCAACCAAACATTCATTTAAGCATATGTGTTCTACCATATCATTCCAAGTGATCCTTGGAGTGACAGTAATCCCAGACAGGTTTACTTCCATATCGAACACATGTTCTCCAGCCATGAAACCCATATAGGAGTGTCATTTAGCACTGGACGGAGAAGATACTGCTCACCCCTCAGTGACTCACTGATTCTCTTGGGCGGCTCATCCAGTCAGGGCCAGTAGTCAAGGGATCAGAGAAGGACAGTAGAACAAGAGGCTCTCTGCTGCTCCTCCGGAAATTCAAAGATGGATTGTAGCTCCTAGGGAAGAATCTTTTGATTCTTAACTTTCAATCGAGGATTATTGGCTTTGGTTTTGTTTGGTTTGGTTTGGTTTGGTTTGAAGTGAAGGAATGGGTAAGAATTATGTATTATGTGTGTGTGAGAGAGAGACAGGATATTTACATGAAATTTTATTTTCTGACACAGGAATCCCGTTTGGATTTAGAGACATCTAAGGATGAATGTTCAGTGAACTGTTTCTATGCACAGTAATAATTAAGGCCTGAATTGGGTCAGGAAAGACCTTAAAATAGCTTATAACTATTACTGCTTCTCAATGCTACTGGAGGTCATCAACAAACTAACTACTCTTACATAGTTTGGTGAATATTGGTGAGTGCCATTTTTGTGGTACAGCAAATGCAGCAAATAGAATTGGTCATCTTTACAAATTTATTACAGATTTCAGGAAAAAATGTAAAATATTTATTTTACTTGAGCTTTTAACCAGTTGAGCTTGATGTAAGTAAACAGGTTCCAACTTGATACTTATAAAAATATAGATACATAAAATTATTTTTATGGGTGCTTTATAGATGCAAATTATACACAGATACCCTTCTTATTTGTTTACTCATTTGTTGAATTTTCATTCTTTCATGCATTCACTGAGCAAAGACACTCTGAAGTCCTACCATGTGCAACATGCCATGGAATGCTTGGAGATGCAAATATAACCCAGGCCCTCTGGGGACACTCAGTCCTTGAGAGGGCTCACAAGCTCATGCACAATGTGGCCTCTGTTCTTCTCTCCCTCTTTGTCACCTTTTCCACTTTCCAACTCATCAGTCTCCCCCCACCTCTTCCATCCTACACTACAGTCATGTTGAAGATCTCAGATTCTCTAACCTCTATTTGTTTGGTCTAGAACATTCTTTAGTAAGTCTTTGCCTGGCTTTTACTTAATCCTTCATTCAAGTCATGTCCCACTTTATATTTTAGGAAGTCTTCCTTGAACCCTTCCTGCCCAGAATTCTGTTAGGTGCTTTCCCTATATTCAGTCATAACAGACTGCACTTTCCCCATCAGAACACTATTGAAGTTGTTATCCAATTGCCTGTTCCACACTAAAGCACATTTTGTTGACCATGGTATCCTATGTGTAACATGATGTCTAGGAAATGATAGGCCCTCAAACGTATTTATAGAATAGTGTTACTCATCTAAAGTATGAAAAATATCTTTACAGTGCTAATGAAACAGGTCATGAGAATTGGATAAATTTTAATAAGTCATTATCAAAAGCACTGAAATAATCAAGATCTGTGCTGTCCGGTACAGTAGCCACAAGCCACATGTGACTGTTTACATTCAAATGAATTGAGATTAAATAAAATGTCCAATGTAGTTCCTTGGTGGCACAAGCCACATGTCAGGTGCTCAGTTGCTGCATGTGGCTAGTGGCTACCAAATTGGAGAAAGCAGATATAGAATGTGCCAGTCGTTGCAGGAAGGTCTATGGGTCAGCACTGGTCTAGATTATTAAAATGTGAAGAGGGAGCCATTTAAACTAATTGTGTACTGAAATTAACACCAATAGTAAATTTGAGGAGTACATTTCAGAACTGAAAAACTGTACAGCCTCATGATTTTAGAATTCAGAGAGTAAAATGCTCACTTTGAGAGACACCAATTTGGAATTAAACACTCAACTATAAAACTAAATGTATGTTTACCCCTAAACCAGTAATCACAGTCAATCAGTAAACTTGATACCAGATCAGAAAGCACTTGCAAGTTTTCAAGGCTGACTGGAAGCACTAACCATGTGAGCTAAGTTTGCCATTTTTATTTTTAATTTGAAGTTTGTGAATGGAAAGATGATAGGTCTTTCTTGTTACTATTTTAAATTTTCTTGAAGGAACATTGGGCCAGTACTTAGCTTTATAATTAGTAAATTAGTTTCTTCAGAAAAGTAAGGTTTTTTTCTTGAAGGTACTTAAAGAAATAATCTCTAAGATAGTAATCTTGAGGTAGATTAAAAATCCTCGTTAGATTTATTATAAAATATAATTGAAACAGTTCTTATTGCAAGTGGCTATCCCCTGTCCTGCGTTAAACCAAGTATATAGTTGTTTTTCAAGAGATAATATTAGAAAATGAACAAAGAATTAATATATTCTATAACTGTTTAAACCTTCAATGTTGAGGCTTCCAAGGAAAAGGGGGGAAAAGTAATTTTGTAAAAAAAAAAAAAGTTTTGCATGTTTTTCCTGCATTTTGATGTTCATTTTTGTTTATATATCTTTAAAAGATTTTTACTAGTACCTGTAAATCATATTTATATTTGTTCTTCAGAGTCTAAAAGAAGAAATGAGTCTAAAATATTTGAAATATATCCATATTTCTCATGACTATACCACAATGGATTCTTGTATCTCTATTTTGAAGACCCATTCCTTTTTTAAAATACTACTGCTTGCTTGATTTGCATGTCTTATAAGCATAAAACCCTGCTTCACATCTCATTTATTAAGAAAATAATCACTGTTGAACAAATAATAATGTGCATGTTAGATTACTTAAGGCGTATACACAAGGAGATAAAACTGAATTTTTTGTTTTATTTAAAATTCATCTCTTTTAAAAGTTCACAGCTCTGGTGACCTGTAGGCACTGGTACTAAGACAGATCAGTAGAGAATTATTTAATAATAATAAGAGCAGAAAAGACAATAGGTTTCCAAATATAGCCTTTTTTCAGTAATGCAACCCCATAAGTGTTAAAGGTCACCATTTTTTAATTATTATTTTATATGACTATTCTCGAACTAGAGCAAACCAAATTTCTCATGTGTTGTTGTTTGTTTTCCAATACCTAGAAGCAAATGTGAAAAATATTTAGCCTGGGTCATAATCATTGATTTTTAATGATATTTACAGAGTCCATGGCATGTGGAACTTGGCATGAAGCAGCATGTTTGAACTGAAGGTTGCATTCTAACTGCTCATAGCACCTAACTAAAAGTAACATTGTTTGATTTTAAAACGTATCAAATAAGATATCAAAGAATAGAATATTCTTACTTTTTTGGGATTGGTTGCTGAATATATGGCTGTGAAGTATCCAAAATTTAAGTTTTGGGAGTAATTCCAGGGCCCTGCCCAGAGTCAGATAAAAGATGACGGCTCTTTTAATCATAGGAGTGTTTATTATTTCAATTACCTCCCTCCATGGTATTTTTTTATAATTACAAGTCTCTTTCCCTTCCCTGAAGGCCATGGCAATGTTTTATTCATCTCTGTAACTCCAGCTGCCAGTTCAATGTCTGGCACTTTGTAGACATTCAATAAATATAATATGTGTATAAATTATATATAAATAGAATTTTAACATATGTAATGGACTGGCAAATGCATTCCTTCACTGTAACAACTTGTTGACAATTGTTATAGCGTTAAGAAAATTAAAAATTTTGTGGAGTTCTCTTTGTAGAAGTCAGATACAATCTAATATTAATAAAGTGAGAATCTTTCAAGTGAACCAGAGATGCATAAAAGTTGTTGTTTTGTCAGAAAAAAATAAAAAGGCCCCAGGAAACCAAATAGAGATTTGATTGTAGTGCAGTGGAAAACAAAGGACTTCCAGACTCACATAGTGTGATTCCTGGGGAAAAGAGAAGCAACCTGTTAGTGCTTGACCAGTATTTGGCAAGAGGGATCAATGGGTCTCAACAAATATCTCTGGCCTATGCTAAATCACTCTGGGATCTTGCTAAAATGCTGGTTCTGATTCAGTGGATGTGGGACAGGCCCAAGATTCCATGTTTGTAACAAGCTCTCAAGTGATGCCTATACTGTTAGTCTGTGGACCAAACTCTGAGTAGCAAAGATCTAGGCTTGTATTTCTGAACATCTATTTTCTTCAGCAAGGAGTTTGAAAGAACATGTGTAGACCGTTTCTCCTTGGTAATTTTACTGAAGGTTAGAATTATACCATAAAATAGATTCTTAAAACTGATATCCAGTGAAACTAATTCTTGACACAGTTGCATTAAGTTTTCTTGGAGGAGTGATATAAAGAGACCCATCATTAGTCAATGGAGTGAGTATTTTGAGCACCACATCTCCTGGCCTGGCCCTTCCCTTGTGAGTGCCCACCAGTTGGTGCTGGCTGCTTGGAGCACATGTTGTGGAATATTCTGAGTCTGTGTCTGGAATAGGTCAGGAAGTATGAAGTGATTGGTTAGGGATGTCTGCATGGTTTTAGAGAGGGTAGAGGCAGCTCTCCTTTCCTTATTGTCCTCACAGTCAAAATAATTCAAAAGACATTCAGGAAGAAGACTTGAGATGCAATCATAAAAAAAGACTATAATTAGACAAAAACTGCCTATGAATACACCAGTTTAGGTAGATGGATTATATTATTGGAAATATATTTATATCCCATTTTATTGATAGTTATTTGACTTATCCAGTCCTGTCTCAAAAGCATTTAGTGTATTCTGTGTAATCCTTAAATTTAACCACCTGATGGAATTTCTGAATAAAGAAAAAAATAAATTCTGTCAATTATTTCTAAAGGTCGTAGAGTTAATGACTAGCTGGGAGGTTAATTAGATTCTGAAAGCCTCTTCATATCAATTAAATCTCTTATCTTTATGTTTTAGTAAATAAACTTGGTAACTATTTATAGAGCTACTGTTTTAGGATAAGAAACATTGTCAACAGTAAACTGTACAAGGGGTGTTTGATATTTTTTCACATCTAAGAAAGCATTATTACCAAAAAATGATATCCAAATTAACTCCTATTCCAGACTTCTGAGTTACCTTTATTTCCTAAACAGCATGCAAATTATTCCTTAGTCCTAAACAAATACCGGTTTTGTGACCTCAGGGGGACCATTTCATAGAGAGAAAAATTGAAGTCAGTTACCCTGAAAATGAGCCACTATTCTAAAACCAACTCCAGCTCTTTCACTTTTTAGTTCCAGAAACCCAACCCCTTTAAAGGTTATTATACTCATTTGTAAATAAATTATACCTTTAGTGTCTATGATATGACAATTACAGACCCAGTCCTTTGGTCAAGTGAATTGTCTTTCGATAGTATAAACAAATTTCCACATGTGGCTAATTAATTTTTAATTAATTGTAATTTAATGAATTAAGAGTTTAGTTCCTCATTCTCATTGCCACATTTCAAAGGCTCAGTCACATGTGAGGAATGGCTACCATGTTGGTCAGGGCAGATATGGAACATTCCATCGCCACAGAAACCTTCTATTGGACAGCATTGACCTAGATAGGGAAACTGGCAAATCTAGTGCTCATTCACTGAGGTAATTGGTGTGGTGATTGATGGATTAAACCCAGTAATAGGCATATAAACTGGAGGGGATGCACATGGCTATTTCATCTTTAATTCCTGCAGTTGGCATTTATTTTGTGCTCAGTTTTGTGCCTGGGCAGAGGAAACCAATCAGGAAAGCTGAGTCACTCCTTTAGTAGGTACTCCAAAAAAAGAGAATAGTTGTTGAAGTAAATGTGATTTTGTGGAGCAAGATGAGAGGATGGAGGAGGAGACATTGAGAATTACCCTGAGGAAGAGGGGGAAATGGAAGCAGAGACAGGAGAGAAGGGGAAGGAAGCAGACAGAAACAAACTATATAGATCCTGAACTTGTCCAGCAGGAAGGAAAAGAGCATGCATACACACTGTTTCCTCTGATTTTTCCTAACTAGGTGTGTGAGAAATTTTATCTTCATACCGGCTTCATGATTGGTCCTCCTTAAATGTGATTGTTCTGAATTAATTTCATCGTGTGGGGGAGAAGGGGTGGTAACTGCATGGTGATTTTTCTAAAGAATGTAACTGAAGCAAAGATTTGCCTTCCAAATTTTACTTTTGTGTAGTGGAACTTTAAAAGCAGCACAAATTTGGAGGAAAATAGAGGTGAGAAATTGTGTTCTAGTTATAGCACCATCACACACTAGTTCTCTAACCTGGAGTAAGTTGCTTAACCTCACTAAGCATTGGGTTCTTCCTTGAGTTAGTACTGTCTACCCCGCATTCCTCATATGACTTAAGTGAGGATTACAGGTTATAAATGATGTCAGAATCCATTGTAAACTATAAGGGTATGGAAGGTGTTTTTATTTTTAACATCAAGGGAAAAGTTCAGGTTCCAAAAAATGTTTAATCAAAGGAAAGAGAAGCAGCAAACTTTCAATTTTGGAATGATTATACAGCATTTTATATGAACAAATACAGAATTTTGTATAAATTAAGAAGATCTAGCAAAAGTCAATGAATTTATTTTTTTTCCTTCCCACAAACATTTATGAAATGCTTTAAATGTGCAAGGCCCTGGACTGAGTTCTGTGGGAAATACAATAATGACCATGACATGTTCATTGCCTTCCAAGGCCAGTAGTCCAGTGTGGACAAAACCTGCACAGTATTTGTTCTTTCATTCAGCAGATAATGATGAACATGAAGACCATGTATCAAGCATTGTGCTGGTTATTGGTGATGCATCTGCGACCATGATACTCAGTGCTCTGAACCATAATAAGACATAGACAAAGGGCAGACAGATAACAGAAAGGAAAGAAAGAAATTCCAACTGAGCTTCTGAAAACATCTCATACTGGATTTTAGATGACACCATGGCCTTGAATGATAAGTAGAATAGGTTAATCATGCTAAGTCTGTGAGCCATTTAAAATAAAAGTGAGACTCATAAAGGAAATGGTAGATATTTTAATGCATATTTACACACATGTATACACATATGTATGTAGTGTGTGTAGTATATGTAGCAGCCTTTATTTTGATTTCCCATTGGCACTGGATTTTTTAACATATGGTTTCTTTGTAAATGTGGTTATAATTTCTAGAGAAATTCCTTAAAATACAAATGTTAGAAAAATGAAGTGAATATAATTGCCTTTAAGTTTGATAAAAGGTTCTTTCGTGCTGAGAATGGAAACCTTAAAACTGCATCCTACATCCTTGGTTTAACTTTACAGATGAGTGTGGCCCCCCATCCCCCAACACCCTAAATTCTAAAACATGATACATCTGGCTGAGAGACTGGAAAATTGTTACATGCTTGTGTAACATTCTTATAACTTAATAGTTCTACAACTTTTCTCGCAGTTTAATCATTGGAGAATGTTCCTTGTTTTTGTAGTCACTGTTTCACATAGTAACAGCTTGTTGTATTTTGGTCTGTTTGCCAGAGGGTAGGTTTATTTTTAAAACCCTGAACTCTGAATTTTTCTTTATTTTTCCAAGATTGAAAGCAGCTGAAATGCCTGGAGTTACAGGTTGAAGGCTGCTTTACAATATGGGAAGGGAAGCTTCATTCCCTCCTCCCTTTGTGTTTTTTTTTTCTTCTTCAATTTTTTTCCTAGCAAATGCCTTCTAACTGGTAGTTGTCTAAAAATAGAAAACTGCCTAACTAAAAATAGCTTGGCTCTCAGTCGTGCCAAGGAAAATGGAGAGGAATAGGCGTGGAATAGAAGGCTGAGTAATCCAGTTCTATTCATTCAGAGAAACCTTTGCAAATGCGGGCGATGATAAAGTGCCCTCAAAAAAACCACAGACCTGTCTCTCTCTCTCTTCAGACTTCTAGGTGCCAATAAACATTTTAGCCCCAGGATAATTTTTTTTTCTCATAGGTTGTAAACATTTTCTGAAAGACAAGGCTTTGTTTCACAGAACCTGAGAAACTGCCATAAATAACTTTTCTTAAGTTCTTTAAAAAAATCGTCATTGTAAGATAGATTTTAAAAGAGCATCTTAAATGAAAGTATTGTAAAATAATGTGCATCATGTAATAATTAAGAGGAAATTCTGTTATAATAAAAACCATTTACTGCTTGTGATTAAACTTTCAACACTTTAAAGAGTTCCACAGAGAGAAAAGTCTTCCTGTGACTCATTGTAGCTTAAGAGAGCAGCTGACAGTTTAGTTTAGATCGCATAGACATAAAATCCTCTTCTTGAGTAGATATCCCGTAATATACCAATATTTAATCTTTTTCTTGCAGTTATACTTTTCACCCAAGCTGATTTTTGCTTTTAATTTTTAAAATTGAGGAGAAATTACTTGAAAAAATAGCGTTTTGAGAATAGGATGGCTTTCAGTTTCAAGAAATGAATTGAGTAAGCTATTAAAAAATATGTAGGCCAGTTTTGCAGTGGCAACACTTGTATTTTTTCCATTTTGTTTTGCTTAAGTAATCTGAATAACCAGGGCAAACACAGCAACAGGGTGTGGAAATGTCAGCACAGTTCATGGGGTTATATGGGACTGAGCATTGTTATGTTCAGTTCCTGTAATGCTGCTGGTGATAAGACTCTTGAGACAAAGGATGATAATTGATGGAAGGAGTCTTAAATCATTGCTAGAAGAATCAAAGTCCTTGTAGCTGTGTACATCGACTCTTCTGGTCTCCTTCCGTCTTGTAAAGCATTTTGTCGTCTTGCATGCTGGCCCCCCACTGCTCTTTGTAATGGATGCAGACCACAAGTGATTCCTTTATGCAGTATACAGGGTGTAATTGTGTCTGTGTGGTGTATTAGTAATTACCAAGCTGAATTCCCATATTGTATCTTTACTGCAGGCATGGAAAAATAGGACATACAACCCTGCATAACCATTTGCAACCTAGATAGTAAGGCACTTAGAGCTATTTTCCAGGAACAAAGCCTTTTATATGCACACTTTCTAAACAAAATTTTCATTGTTGAGTCATTGTGCTATGCAGGGAAAATTCAACTTTGGAAATTATTACCTTTGATGTTATATTATTTATGATTCTTCAGCAAAACCTTTGTAATGTGAAAACTGTTGGCTATTTTTAATGGCTAAAATAAAATACCATTTAATATTGCTACATATAATAGTGATATGAGCAACATTAGCTATGCTAGACCATCATATAGAGAAAATAGTACATGAATTAGTACATATAATAGATTACACAACACTCATAAAAATTAACATAATTACATAGTGGCTTTTTTTTTCTTAAATAGGATATTTTCACATGCAATTTATTGATCTGGGCTCAAGGATTGTTAAACTTCAGAAAAAGCTGACAGCAATTACAGTAAACAGATGTGAATTAATTATTAATTTCCTTGTGATAAAATTTGCATCCATCCTTTATGTATTATGTAGTTGGTATTGATTTGACTACCCTCCTAATCATTAGGGATTTGAAATGTCTGCAGTATTATTAATCTGTAATAGAAGCCAAAATAATATAAGCAGGTTGATTTAAACAAAAGAAAGTATGTTTATTCATACTTTGTTTTCAGATTATGCATCAAATGCTTATATAATGACAGTTAACTATTAAATAAAATAGCATAGAAATTAATATGGTCCTAGCATTGTTGATAATCAGTGCAGTTAGATTTGTGAATTATTAAAGCATGCAAGATTTTAATTTCATGTTTACCTTCAAATCTAAAAGTGACCTTCCAATTTGTTTATTTTAGAAATTAACTTCCACTTTCATCTGCAGTCATTTTTATTCAAGCAGCAATTGTTAAATTTCCAGGATGTACAGAACTATAGTGATGTTAGAACAGTTTTAAGTCTGAAAGACACAATCTATGACCTCACTAAACTTACTCTCTAGCTATGGTAAAAATATGCATGTGAGTCAACTGAACAAGAAGGTACAACAAGAACTATGAGATACTTAAGAGAGGCAGCATGGCATAGTGTTTGCCAGCATCAGTTCTGAAGATTGGCTGCCTGAATTCTTAAGCCAACCCCACTGCTTACCAGTTGTATGAACTTTGGGCAAATTACTTGGCCTCTCTGTGTCTTAATTTCTTTTTTGGTAAATAATAACAATAATAACAGCAAAAATAATTGTACTTCCTCATTTGTAAAATGCTTGGAACAGAGTTTGTTACATAATGTTTGTGATGAAGATGATGGTACCATGTAACCAAGTAATAACTGCTAGGGAGTAGAATATAAAACAATCAGAGAAGCCACTATAGACAGTGACTTTGGGGCTCAACAAGTCAAGTTCCAAAAAATGGATGTGAACTGTTGAAGACAATGTGGACAAACCTTTCAGAATACCAATTATGCAAAGGTCTATCAGAAGACATGAGCAAGGGAGTGAAAAAATATTAACTTGATCTGAATAGAAGGTTCACATACAGAAAGAGCTATAAGGAAGATGAAAGGTGAATGAGGAAGAGGAGACAGGAAAATCAAATGCTCAAAATGGTTGGTTCAAGATTTGATGTAATATAATAGGTATGAGAAAGATACTCTATGGTCTCAAGCAGTAGAATGGCATAATAACAACTAATTCTTGAGGAAGGTTCTACTGGAAAATGTAACTATGTCTAGAGAGAGGTAATTTATTTGTAAAAAGTGGAAGTGTCAAACTATCATTTTAATTTTTGTAAGTAGTATGTATACCTGTGCACGTGCTCAAAAACTCAGAACCTTTCCCTATGCTTATTTGTTTAAGCCATTTATGTCATCTGATAAATAACAATGGTTATATTTTAAATGTTGTCTTTGAAATAGGCATGTAATTTCAGTTTGTACTGATAATATGGGCAAATTCATTTCTTTGAGGATTATTTATCATATACAATGTGTAAAAGAAGCAAATTATTGAAACATCAGGAGGTGTATTTTAAACAATATAAACTTCTCTAAATTAAATGAAAGAAATCAAAATCTGTAAATTTAGAAGTTCCTGATGAAGCACATGGACTTTTAATGACCACATAAACAGTTCAGGATTCTAAATACAATACTGCCAAGTATAAAAACTCGTTTCCTTACACTTTCACGTCTATAATGTAAACACTCAGCCGTTTCACTGGAAGACAGTCTGGTGTAGAAGGGGCAGACGCAACTTTTACAGTCAGACAAACCTGGTTTCAAATGCTGGCTTCTGTTGCTTTCATAAACTCTGTGATCTTGGGCAAGTTTCTAAACCCTCATTGAACTCAAGCTTCCTAAGCAGTAAAAGAGGGATATTAAATCTTAAAACAACTAGCTAGTTGTTGGGCACATGATGCTCATAAACATGTTATTTCCTTTCCTCCTGGACTTTCCTAAACATTCAAATTTAGGCAAAATTTCTAACTTTTTTACTTTGTCTTCCACTTACATATATATCCCTTGGACATTTACATCATCAATATGAAAAAAAGATAAAAGTTTATTCCACATAGGTATATTTTTGTGGTTGCATTCAAGCAAAATGTCCTATTTTGAATTGTCACACATAATTTATATAGAGCTATTTCTCATGTAACAAATAGGAGTCACAAAGTAACTCTGTTATTAAGTCAAGTCAAGACAGAATTGAAAAAAAAAAGATAAATCAGCGGCACCCTGTCCAGAAGAGGGGCTAGCCCAAGTTCTTTTGGTGGACTCTAGTAGATAATTTATTCCCAAGTTCTTTTGGTGGACTCTAGTAGATAATTTATTCCCTGGTATCCCCTTTGAACTACTATGTGTCCAGGGAAGAGCATAGTTAGACAGTAAGGGAGAGAGAGATTGAGATTTTAAGACAATGAAAGTATTTAGCAAAAAACTGACATAAAAGCAAATAATGCATTTCATTAAAACACTAGCCAGTCAATAGTTTTTAGTGATGACATTGTTAATAATGAAAATATATGTCTTTCATTGCTTCTAGCATGAGACTGAGTATCTTTGCTCTGGTTCCCTCAGTGTTTTGATGGCAGTAACTGTATGTACTCTTGTCATTGAGCCAAGCACATGCTAATGTATTACACATTTGGCTCAGTTCCAGGTGAGCAGGTGTTTTAAATATTCCAGTCACATAGCTACAATATATATTGCTACTGGGGAAAGAATCTCATTTCTGAGCCACTGATGTTTGTTTGGCATTCTGTTCTGAACCGCTCCTGTTTCATACTATGAAGACTTAGCAAAGGTGAATTGTGATTTGGAGAAAGATGACCGCAGAGCCCTACTTTTACTGATAAGAGGGGCAACAAATTTATAGTTCTGCACTCTGTCCTTGGGTATTAAAATATACATAGCTCGTTGCTTGCAACACTTGATGTCTGACTACTAAGGTCAAAACACTTGCTATCAATGTTAGAAGAAAAGGGAAACATTTCGGAGTTTTCCACAACTGAGATATATGAGAGATTTCAATTGTGTTAGAGAAAAATACAGCATTTAAGTGACAGAAACTATATGATAGCAAATGATTTGTTGTATTATGACTAGGGGAAGAAATTTGTTTTCCATTGGAAACCACCATTCAGTTTGCAACTTTTCTGGAGTCCAAGTCACTAAATTGAAATATTTCCTTCTTTAGGAAAAAATATTTTTTTAAAAAAGCTATGCAAAAATACTTCTCTCCAGAAATAATTCTGAAGATTCTTTAAAAATTCTTAGCTTCATGCTTGTGTACACACCCAGACACACATAGAATAACCATGAGACTGGCACAGTTTCCAATAGATGATCTCAGATCTCACAAGTCCCTGTGCCAGAGCAAGAAAACTTTCATTGGTTTTTGTCTGTCCCTTGACTTCAGCAATAAAGTAATTCAGTAAGCAAGGGGAACATCTAATTCCCCAGCCACCTACCTTCATACTTCATCTTAGTATAGATTAGATTTCTTTGATGATTAGACGATTAGTCAACAGTGTACATTACGTCTTGGAAAAAGTCTTTGAACCATGTTTCGCTTCCTTTTTTAATGACACAGTTTCACCTCGTTTGTTAACAATGTCTTTCAAAAGAAGTGAGATTCTATTCAGAATGATACCCATGGCTGTTTGAGACATCTGAAAACTATTAGGTGGTTAATATGTGATTAATATTACTTGCTCAATAGAAAATTGACTTTGAACCTATATAAAATGGACTGTAAACTTTCTTTAAATATTGCACCACTTTGATTCCATTTAAAATGAAAATCCAGTTTCTCATCTGAGAGAATTGTGTATTGGCCTGGCTGTGAGAAGCCTCTAGAGAAAACAGGGGAGCTCAGCTACTGTGGAAACAGTGACTATGTGGGTGGCATTTTCTCTGCTGAGTCAGGTCCACGCCAGGCCCTCCCTAGGCTTTTACTAGCAATGCAGATTTTCTGACAAGATGTAAAACCCAAGTTTCAAGCTGTGGTTCTTGAAGTTCTCCTACAGTTTTCCTCTTTTCCTTAGAACTTCGGAAAATTTTTACTTAAGATCATATCTTGGCTATGTCTTCCTTATAACTGTTGGGGGACAAATGGGAAGTTTTACAGGCATTCTTTTTACTTTCCCTCTCATCGGGCCTATAAATTAACACAATGTTATCCACATCGCTTTGAAAAGAAAGGGGAATGATTAAAAGAAGGATTTTTATAGTGCATGCAAGTTTTTTCCATGATCCCAGAGCTTTTTCCAGAGACAGTCATTTCTCTATAGAAACATATATTTTTCTCTTTTCTTCAACCCACCCCCTCAACCCCAGCAAAAATTTAATCTTGTACTTACCAGACTTTGTACCCCTCTGCTCAGGCAAATTGAAGAGCTGAGAAATTAGCTTGTGAGTCTGAAGTATATAGGTGCTAAAAAATGTAAAGCAAGTTTTTTTTTCTTAGTAACAGAGACTTAAGGTTCTTGCTAGAATTATTTTAATATTTACAATAAATCTGTACTTGGTTTTACCAGGTGGATACAGCCTAAGTGTTACTGCGAAGGACTTCCTTCCTAACCTTAAGAATATAGGGGTCAAAAATATTAAGCATTCTTACTTTCCCTTAGGTTATCTGCAACCTACCCTTCATTTTTACCTTCCCTCATATTCAGTGGGTATTATAAGACAATAATAGGAAAAATATTTGTAGATAAAATTATTCATCAGAAAATGAATTCTCATTTAAAAAAACCCTTATTAAAAAAAATAAGATTTGTCAGGCATTTCAAAAATTTCAGCTGAGAAGTGAGTATTCAGAGGACACACAGGCATAGTTTAAACCATCTTTGTAATTGGACAAACTTGCAGAGGCAGAATGGTGCTTTCACTGAAAGGGCAAACTCTGGATCTTGAGTACATGGGTTCATAAACTTGGTTCTACCACTAACTTTGTGAACTTCTGCACGTTCCTTAATCACTTTGCGCCTCTTTTTTCTTCATCTGTCAGATGGCACTCACAGTCAAACAGTGGTTGTGAGGATTAAAAAAAAAGATCCATGCAAAGCCCCAGGCTCAGGCCCTGGCACATAGTCAATGCTCAGTAAATGGTAGGTGTTATTACTGAGGGACAGATTCAATTAAAGGGAAAATTAATATTTTGATAGTGCAGGAAAATTGGTTTAATTTCCTCTTCATGCCACAGAAGAGGAAACGTTGTTTTTATAATTACCTAATGAAGAGCATGGAAGAATTTATTGTGCAAATGAAAAAATCTAAGTTCACCATTGAACTAACAAAATCACTGAGATTTCATAAATTATGGAAGTCGAAATACCAAACTTGAAAATCAGATCGCAGTACATTTCCCCTGATAATGCCTGAAATTATTGAAGACATCACAACTACAGAAGCAGGCAACTGATTTCCTTGGGGACCAGGGGTCCAAGTCCACAGAGATTCCCCAGAGGAGCCCATCTGGTGTCAGAGATGTCTGTGGGGTTGGTGGCATAAGCCACTGCCAGGGGTGGGTACCAGGATGAGCAAAATAGCTGATGGCTCATGATAAAACTTTACGTTAAGATCGTAAAGTGCTAAGCCCAGAATGATGGCAAACCACATCACATACTCAGGCATCACTTGATGTGCTCACTTGATTGTTTTGCCACCCCCTTCACAACACCCTCAGTTTCTCTCATTGATTCATATTCTTCCCCCTTCCCTGCCCCCAGTCTGTGTCATTCCTTTCTCAAACATTTACTCTCTATACCTGTCCATTTTTCATTTCTCAGTACTCTCACTTTGCAACATTGTATGAAATCGGAAGTGATTGAATGCAGAATCTAAGACTATTTCTATCCTATATAATATATGAAATCATGGGAAATGTGATTTTGTACTCTACAAGGTGGTCCAAGATTTTGGGACCACGGATTCATATATGGATAACATTCATAGCATAAAGAAAATAAATTGAAATGAGCTTATTTGATTTAAAGTATTAGTTTATTTAATTTAAGGAACATAAATTTAGGAAAATTTAAACCTACACATAAAATAATAATTTAGTTTATGTAGACCTTGCTCAGCACTTGATATTAATAACACTAGACTTTCTAAAAGATTTCTTGTGAGTTGTATTTTATTTGAAAGCATTTAATCTAGAAGGATCAGTCTCTTTACCATAATGGAACATATAGTAGGTATTTTCAAAGTGTGGTGTGCATGGCTTGGGTCCTCTTTATTTCTAATCATTACACTGAATTCATAATTGTCTATGCCAATGAGGAAGAACCATTCACATCAATGCCATAAATGGCAGGAAATACAGCATGAGTCCCGGAGACAGCAACTACCAACAACAAATGAGTCAGGAAACCAGAGGGCAAGTCCCTGTGGACAGTTAAGCTGAAGGTCCCAACTCTGAAATGCGCTGGCACTCTTAATGCCTGTCCTATAAATACTCTTTGATTATTTTTCTAGTACCAGCTGGAAATAATTATATTGGTAGGAAAGCACACAGAGGATTTTTGATTAATGAACTCAGAGTTCACATTGATTGACATTCTAAGGGTCAGGTTCTAAGGATCCCCAGACAAACGGCACCTGCCCTCAAAAGGAGCTCAGTCTTGTGTGGAGACAAAGGCAGGCATGCAGTCACAGTCGATGTGAACAACTGTGATAGAACCATCTGGGAGGGCTAATTTAAAATAAAGTGACCAAAGTGATGTCCCTGTACTTTGCAAGTACAGCAAAAGTCAAAAAGGAGGGCTGAGACGGAGATGACTACAGGACAGAGATTTGGGGGCACTTATATTTTTAAGCACCTTTTGTTTACCTGAAGATCCTTGGTTATTAGAAAATATAATCCTATTAACTTTCTTCCATCTGATACCCATCCAGTACAATTCAACCCAAATCCACCATTTATCATCAATCCTCATTGTATAGGTCTGTGGTAATGATAGATAATGGCTGTAGGGGACAAATGGATTAGACTCAGTCCTTCCCCACAAGTAGTTTATAGTGTGACGGAAGAGATAAGAGATGTAAACCAACATAAACTTATTTGTAGAAAAGAAAGGAGGGGTCGTTGTTCCAGTTTCCTGGTTACTAACACAAATACCATGTGATGGATTAGTTTTACCCCAGGAATTGATTGGCTCATGATTTAAGAGGCTAGAAGGTTTGCTTCCTCCTGGGGTTGCTATCTTCTGGCTGGCCAGCAGGCTTTGGGGTTCCTTGGCTTTTCCATCCCATGGCAGTGCACATGGCAGCACCTTCTCCTTTCTCCTCAGGATCCATTGACTTTTGGCTCCTGGCTGCTCCCGGTGGCTTCTCTCTCGCTCTGTCTGAATTTCATTCTATTTTAAAGGACTCTAGTAATGTAGATTAAAGCCCAACCTGATTCATTTAGGCCATACCTTAACAGAAGTAACATCTTCAAGAGATCCTATTTACAATGCATTCACACCCACAGGGCCAGGGTTTGGGACTTGAACTTTTTGGGGGACATGATTCAATCCCCAACAGGCATTATAAGTGTACTGCTGTGCATTTTGGAGATGTGTCTGTGGAATGTTCTGATGCAGAGGTTTATTCCTTGACCAGCGGACAACATCCTCTCCAGGTCAACCCTTCGAACCTACAAGGAGCCTTTTGTCCCAAGATCTCTGCCTGCCTGCCAACCTTTCTGGCTTCTTGTTCACTAGGTTTCCTGTGCATGGTCCAGTCTGATGAGCCTTATGGCATTCTTAATTCTCCTGCCTTAACCAGTCTGGCCCCTGACCACTGACCATCTCACCCATAGTTATATCTTGGAAACCATTTGTTAAGCAGAAAGTTTACCAATGTATCAACCAATAAAAAAGAAAACATTAAAATTGCATTAACCAAGCCCCAGGAGGAAAGAGACAAGTACTAAGAATAAGGCTAAAGACCAAAGCTGCTAGCCTTTGACAAACATACCAAAACTTACTAATGCTTCATGGAGAGAGAAATGGTTCAGTGTTAAATGGGGGGAAAGCTTGGATTCCCGCCACTAAGTCTCACTTAATCTCTCTGAGCCTCTTCATTCTGTGCCATCAAGCTCTCCTTAGCAGCATTCTCCTTTAGAACACTGATCCAGAATAGTTAACCAATTTGCTGCAACATCCTACTGTCAGATACTATACTAGTTGCCAAGGATAGAAAGTCCACAAGAGATACTTCCTGTCTGCAAGGATATTATAATCTAGAAAATGAAAAAAAATAAGAATATAGATAACAACAGTATGAAATGAATGTCAGTTACTAAACTGCAGGGAAGCACAAAAAAAAAAAAAAGATATATTAATTCCATTAATCTTCTAGTCCACGTGATTCTTTTCCTTTTATAAATTAAATCAGTGTGTGAGGATGGGGGGTGTATTTCAGGTAAGGGGACTGATGTTGCTAGGGATTAAAGCAGCCTATACCCCACATACAAACCTAGTAAATGCTTGCTATGTGTTTCAAGTTATGTCAAGGGCAATACCCTTGTTTCTGAGGAAACCTGGAAATAAGAGAATGTATGAAGGTGTCTTTTGCAGTAACTCTGGTTCTTGAAACATTTGGGTTTTCCTGGTAATAACTTAGAGAATCTGAAGCCACAGAGGACTCAGGAGCTGGAAAGGAACAGCCCGTCATGCTCAGAGCTCTGAGAAGGTCGAAACAAAAAGAAACCTAATCATTTGCTCCCCAGGTGCAATAGTTAGCAGCTACCTTCACCAATCCCTCCAATCCCACAGGGGAATCCTTCTGCAGTATTGTGAAGTGATGAGCTTGCTTTAACCTGCCAGAACTTGTACCCCTTACATTTTGATTTCATAATCTTATTAAAACAAATTAATAAAGTGATCACCCTAGGAGACCAGTGGACTTATTTAAATTAGTCCATCACTATTAGGAAGTATGACTGTAAAGTTCTTTTTGCTTGTTCATATATTTAATAAAGAGTTACCGAGAACCTATACTGAGCCCATGTATGTTAACCAGGCCCTGTGTTAGGGAACACAGATACCCAATCCTCATAGAACCCACCATCTGGTGGTGAAGAAGATATTTTAAAAGATAAGTTATTGTTCTGGTTTGCTAATGCTGCCATTATGCAAAATACCAGAAATGGATTGACTTTTATAAAAGGGATTTATTAGGTTGCAAAGTTATAGTTCTGAGGCCATAGACGTGACCAGACTGAGGCATCAACAAGATGATACGTTCACTGAAGAACAGCTGATGGTGTCCGGAACACCTCTGTCAGCTGGGAAGGCATATGTCTGGCCTCTCCTGTTCCTTTGCTCCTGAGTGGTATTTCAAAATGGTTTCCTCCAAACTGTCTCTGGGAATCTGTCTTTTCTCCTCTCTCTCAGCTTCTCCGGAGCAAACTCTGGGCTTCATCTCCAGGCTTAGCATCTCCAAATGTCCCTCTGTCTGCATCTCAAGCCTCTCTAAGCTTCAGCATCTGTGTCAGCTCCTGAACTCTCCTAAGTCTCCAGTCAACTAATCAAGACCCACTCTGAATGTGTGGGGTCAATACCTCCATGGAAATAATTTAATCAGAGTTCTCACCACAGTTGAGTGGGTCACATCTCCATGGAAACACTCAATCAAAATATCCACCCAACAAGATTGGGTTAAAAGATCATGGTTCTTCTGGGGTTCATAACAGTTTCAAACTGGCAGCTATAATATGATATACCACATGCTATAAGAAGCGTAAAAAGGTCAAGGACCATTGGCATCCAGAGAAGGGATTACCTGAGTGCCTAGGAGAAGTAGGAAAAAGCTTCAGTGAGCGTGTGAAGGCATGAGGTGATAGGTATCCTAGGACGATTAAGGCTTGTGTCACAGAGAAGACGAGTAAACAAGGATATTCCAGACAGGAATGAATGATCCATATCAAAACAGTGTTATTAAAGGACCTGCCTCATTTGGAAAATGGTAAGAAGTTCCCCTTGGCCAAAACACAGAGTGCTAGGGGAGAAGAGAGGAAATGATCTTGGTAGGGCAGGTGGAAGACTTGCTGTGCCAGCTAGGGAGTATGGCTGTTGGGAGCCACCCTGGTTAATAAGGAAAACACTGCAACAATTAGATGTGCAGTAGGAAGGATAATTGAGGACAGACAGATCAAGGAGAGGAGACCATATAGAAAGAGTAATTGAGTCAAGAGAGGATGGAATCCAGGGTGATTTCTGGGTTTCCAGCTTGAACAGCTAGTTTGTAATATTTACTAAGAAGGGAACAATGATAGGGGAATGGAGGAAGAGAAAGGTTGGAATCAAGAAAATAGGGAAAATAAATGATGTAGTAGAAGAGGTCATGGGAAATACTGTAGAAATGAGGAAACATGGTGACTGAGAAAGGTAGTCATGAGCTGACTGAAAAATAGAGAGTAGTTCAAAATGGCTAATCATATATTGACTCAACTTGAATAAAAAGACTTTTACATCTAGATAAGAGCCTACATGGAAACAAAAATAATAATTTCACCTTACTCTGATTACCCAAGACAGCATGTACATCTTCTTTTGTTAAAATAAGCCATTGATGGTTTACAAAAGATGCTTTGGTGTGTTATTTTTAAAGCATCAGTGCCTCAAGATTCTGCTTTTTGTCCCTGAAACCCATTTGCAAGTAAAATGCCATAGTTTAAAAAGGTTGATGTATGAAGTTACATTCACATTTTATACTTTCAGAAATCCTGCTTCCGGATCTTTGTTAATTTGCTCCTCTTCTCTGTCTCTCAACCTTTGTTTAATTTATAGCTCTGTCTTGTCGTTTCCTTCCTTATTTAAGTCACCGACATTGTCCATTCTTCAAAACTACCTGTACAGCTTGATCCTTTGTTTTCCAGTTGCTTACTTTGTATTTCATCCTTTAACTTGCTTTATAGAGCTTAGTAGGATTAACTGCATATATTACCATGCATTTCAGTCATTTTATATTAAAATGTTCCCTTTTTATTATTTCACTTAAATCTCTCCTGGACTCAGGATGTCAGAGAGTGTTCCATGGCTAAAGTGTGCCACATTTCCCCATCTCAGTCCTTTTCCAGCTCAGCTTTATGGTGCATGCCTTGTCCAGGTTCCAGAAGAGGTGTGGTGGAAGAATCCTTTAAAAAGCCAAACCACTGACCTATCCTGAGGAAATCTGAATCATCCTGTTGGCCCTAGAATCACCCTGATTTTCCATGAATCCCACAGACCAAGGTTGGCCGAGGATAAGACCAGTGTCACAGCCCAGGAGAATAGTGGAGCAGCAGACCAGCATCCAAAGAATGGGGATAAGAAAGAAGAGGTGAACTTTGCCCAAGAATTTTAAAGCACACTTATTTAAATTTATAGTATCTGACTCATATTCACAAAAGTTTCCCCTTGGTCTTCCCTATGTAGTTGCTGTTTTTCCTTTTTTCATTCTGCCTAAAATATCACTCCCTTTTTTCTTCTTCCATGCTGAATTCTGTGCCCTCTGTCTTGCTGCCCTTCTGATCACTGAGATTATTTGGTTATGATTCTTTGTTTTAAATATTTCTTGAATGTTCAGTTTTTCTGACATTCTGTGTGTAAGACAGTCCCCCAATTTTAAGCATTCAATGATAGAAAAGTCCTGAGTTATAATCAGTTTCATATGTAGTACAAATTATATCTGTGTGTCTTACTATGCTTTCTGGCTTTAAAAACGGTAGCTTTCAAAAAATAGTAAATACGTGATGGTTACTTAGAAGTAAAATAATAACTGGCTTTTAAAGTAATGTGAAATAATCATATAAATTGGTGAAAAAGAAATTGCAGCTGAAGAAACACTACTTTTTCTCCTTCTAGCATCTGAGCATTCTTTCCTGTTCCATTCATCCATTCAGCTGTCGTTAATGCTGCAAACAATTATAAAGCTCCCACCGCAGGCCAGGCCCTGTGCCCAGTTCTGATGATACAAGATGACTAGTGAACATGCCTAACCTCCAGGAGCTCGTGGTAGTGAGAAGAAAAGGATACAAATAAAGATTCTAGTCGTATATTCTGATAGAGCATCTTTGGGCCCAGAGACCACAGGTGGCACCTGGCACGGCATGTAGTAAGGAGTTAGTAAATGTGTATCGAGAGGTCTGGTTTCTACTCTTGTCTGCTTCCAACGAGCCAGGCAGGCTCTGTCAAGCCACGGAACTTCTACGTACACTAACCTTGAAGCAGAAATGTGTGCTTCCTTCACTCAGCAAGCATTATTGAGTACTTAGCATGTGTCAGGCTGTGCTATATATTGAAACTGCAAAAGCTGATAAAGGGATGTGCTATTATTAAAGACCTTTTAATCTAGTGTAAGAGACAAACACATAAATAATCAGTGATGTGTGGTAAAGGCTATAATGAAATGTAAAGGATAAAACGAGGGTGTGACAGAAAGGGAACTTAATTCAGCCCCAGTAATCAGAGAAGTCTTCAGAGAGGAGGTGACATATCAGCTCCACCTTGAAGGATGATTGTCCTCATCCAGGGTACAGATGTCAGTGGACTCATTCTGGAAAAGGCATGATGCTTTTGCACTATGATCCCTCACCTTCTGGAAAGCTTGAGGAAGGACCACATGATCCTGCCAGGACGGGAGTACCAGTCATTCTATGAACTGTCACCACCTGAATGTTTATATGAAATAATTTATGGTCATTAGGAAGCAGTTGGACATTTTCTTATGTTTTATACATTAAAAATCATACAACACTTTGACTAGTCTCTTTTACTTGTATTATTTGAAGCTGAAAAATTATTCCAAGTCCAATAATAAGATTACCATTCAAGGAAAGGAAAAAAAATAATGAAAATCTCTGGCTTTTCCCATCCTTTCCCCAGAAGGAGCTAATATCTGGTTAGAATGATCATTAATAGCCTAGAGAAATATAGGGTTGTTAGTAAGGATGATATTTTCAGTTTTTCATTACAATTTTCACCACAAATGAATGATTTTGGTAAAATTTAATTGTTTCATACTTCTGCTAGATATGATTTGCTTGTCTAATTAAAGTCTACCTAATGGTTGTACTAAATTCACAGTATTTTAATGTGTCTTTTCATTTCTATATTAAGAACAAAGAAGAACTAAGATACAGGGAGAAATAGTACATGCAGTGCTTACAGTTTTGATTATAAAAACCTATGGAGAAATTTCTTGGCACCCGATCTTTCCCCAGCCTAAGTAATCTGTGCTAGAAATCACAAGAGACAATATAATATTGTTGGTCAGTTCGAAGCTTTTCAGTTGGAATTTGTATTGCCTGCTTCTCTATAAAACAAAGGCATAGAACAGTATCTGCCATATGGTGAGTTTTTGATAATTGTGTGCTAAATACATTTACAATGAAATAAGTCATTTGTCACAGGTCTTAAGGTGAACACTTCCAGAAGCGAAAGGGACTGAAAGCAGCAGTGTCATGAGTACAAGCACACCAATTGTGGGAGGATAATTATGAAACATCCTCAGAAACTTCATTTATAAGCAGTCTCCACTTCAGCTGTACTTCCTGTTCCTGTGTGGATTTACAGCTTTCTCAAGATTATTCAGCTTGTTAAGAGTAGGTGCTTGTCTTCATAAAGTTGTGGAAGAAAAGGAAAAATAAGTTTTAGGATCAGAGGAAAGGAAATTACGTGTTCTAAACTGGTGTTTTCGTCTGTTGTTTTTTTCCCCTTGGCTTTTTGTGAACACAACATTCATGCAACTAATGGTAATAATTTCTCGTGTGTTTTCTTGACACATCAGTCCTCTGAAGTAGGGATAACACTAACAGCAAGAAAAAGGGCATGTTATTTGGATTTCAACAGAGGTTAACAAGGGCATTTTGGTTTTTTCACGAAGGGATTTGAAACTTCTGCTTTACAATGAGTAGGCACAGTAAAAGAAAGATAATGAATATATATATACTTGAGGACTTGGGATAGCACAGATAGAAAGAAATTGAGTGGTTGGAGGTTTTTAATCTATGATGGTGGTTCTCTGCAAGTGTCTGAATTTTTGTTAAGGGACATTATGAAATTTTATATATAATGAAAAATGCCAACAATCTTGTTATTTCTTTTTACTAACAAGCAAATAATTAAGAAAGAGAAACCAGTTTTAACAGTTGTATAGGGAAGGGATTTTCTAGTTGATAACATAATGCCTAAGACCTCAAATGAGAGCTCCATGTGGCATTTTTTAAAATTTATGTTCCTTTCAGTAATGGAATAGAATCTGTTCCCCTACATCTATTTCATTAGAATTTTTGAAGCACCTGTCACCTATCATCGTCGGCTTATACATATTTCAAGTTTTTCTGATGAACAAATGTAATAACACAGGGTCCATATGTCCACATGTCTGGGAGGGAGACTTCACGTGGTTTTGGATTACCTGTTTGGACTCCTATTCCCATTTATTGTTTGGAGTGTGTCACCTTCTGTCAATCTAATTACTGCTTTAGGAAAACGGCTGTTCTCAGCTCACTGTATGACTATTGCTGCCTTGTGAAAACATCCCAGAAGCCTCTGCAGTCAATTGATCTACCCCAAAAGTGTCACTCTCGCATAGAAAGCTGACTTCAGTTTACAGGCTTACTCAAGGTTTATGGAGTTCTCTGAAGGAAGAGTTTCTTTAGATATAGCAAGAGAAGTTGAGGTTTCAGTAGCTATCTTGCCTTACCTTGACATACAGAAGAAATCTTTTCAAAACATAATCAGTCAGCTGACAGACACATGGAATATATCCGTCCCAGACTTCCAGCCTTGACAAAATAATAATAATTTAAGTGCCTACATTAACTGACCAGTGACACTTGTGAAAGATCAAAGAAACTTTCAAAGGCCAGCAACAGAGGTTTTGATTTTGCTAGAAAAAGGCCTGAAGGACCTATTAATCCACTTAGTAATCCCTTTGGTTTATATCAACTATTCTTTACTGTGATAAAGACAGACTTGGCTGAATCTAACAATAATTCCTTTGTCATCATTAAACAGTCATAGATTTTTAATATCATAAAAAGAAAATTGTTCTAATAGTTTCACATTCACACTGTGGTGTTCAAGCTTGTGCCATCGCTTCCATTTTCAGAGCTTTGTAATTCTACCGTAATCATTTGTTCTTGGCACAAATGTGTTATACAAGCTCTCAGCTGAGGATAAAATTTTCGAAAAATTTTTTCCAGTGTTCTGGTTATGTGACTACAGGAATTTGGAACTCGATGTTAATTTGCTCTTGTGTTTTGTGTTTTTGTATCTCGATACGCTCCTTCTTTAAATAAAGCAATTTTTAACTTGAAGTAATAAGATTTTAACGTATCTTTGAATGGTAGGGATAGTACATTACTTGAATACTGGTGATATTCATTGCAGGGTAAATAGGTAAAAGTGTTTATTGGGAGAAAACGAGCACTGGTTTTTGTTTTTTCTTCTTCATCATTAACGTTTGCTTTGTGACTTCATGCCAACTGCTTTGTCTGCTTAATAGTTGATATAATTCTTCAGGTACAAAGTGAGCTATTTATCTAATTGATTTTTTTAATCCATAAACTTATAAGTATTATATTAACCAATCGGCATTCTCACTGTGACTAAAATTTGACATCTGAGTACCAATATTTTAGTCATATTTTAACACTGTAAATATTCTCTTACCCTTTTTTAATGCCTACCTTATTTATTTTGGGGTTCAGTCTACTACTATAGTTGGATATGAGTGGGAGAGAGCTAGTCCACACCCATCACGTCACAGGTGTGGGAAAGCCTTGACAGGGGAAGGCTGGCCTCACCTTGCCCTCAGGCAAAAGGAGAGTACACGTTGTATGATGCTTGTCCACGCTGATTTGAAACCTGGCATAAAGTTTTCCCTGAGGTCTCTATGGGAGACGCGTGAGAGATAATGAGTTAATATTGGTGGAGATCTTTCAATAAAGTGTAATTGATGTTTGAATTTTTATAAACCAAACACATTATCTACCCCTGAAAGCTCTGTAAGAATATTTAGCACACATGTATGTGCCAGATGGATTGTAATGACAGTTGATAGGCCTCTCCTAACCTTGCGTTCTGTTGTCAAAAAATCTGCACATCAAAACAACTATACTTTTTACAATAGGGTTTATTGGATAAAAGATTCAGGCACACATTGAAAAATCTACCATCTAGATAAGACTATAAATTAACCTTATTTAAGATAAGACTTAAAATTAAAGGTTTTCTTAATAATGTTTTTAGCCTGCCTTATAGAAATATAGGTAGATAAATTTTGAAAACTATCAGAATTTTCTTGATCTTACATAGTTTTCTTTTCATAATTGAATTCTGATGAAAAAATTGTATGATGTAAGGGTGCAAGACTCGCAGAAGTTATTCTTAAAAGCTCAAGGACATGCAGAGCACAAAGCAGAAACATGTCTAATACAAGAAATAGTTATCACCCAGAAGAGTACTCTAGAGCTTGAGATAATGCTAACAAAAGACTTTAATATATAGGAAATCAAGTTAGTAAATAAAATTATTATCTTAATGTATTGTGACATTCTTTGTAGTATTATTATAGGAACCCTTTAAGATTACTTATTTTGGGGGAAAATAATGGCTGTAGATCCATGATGGGGGACAGGTGGCCCCACCAATTATAAATTCCCCAAGATTGTAAATGTACATTTTATCATCTTGTGTCAAAATATTCATTTTAATATTCAAACATTTTACCACATAATAAGCTGTAACCATATGTTTATTTGTTAGATTATACCACTATAACATTAATAAATATTTACAGAGCTGTGGTGCATCATAGATGTATTAGAAATGGTAGCTCTCTTAGATTTTAAGTGAAAATCATCAGTGCCTCAGAAACTAATTTTAAATGTTACATTTGTTACACATTGATAAGAGCCAAGGAGCTCACATTTTTAAGACTGACACCCCCTTATAAACTCATGTTGTTTTATTTATTTTCCCCAATTGCATGAATTAAAGATGGAGTGTTATCTCAGCTTTGGATTCCTTAGCTTGATGTCACAGCTTTTGCTTTATTTGTATGTGAATTGTCTTTAATAAAGATGAGTTCTGCTGAACTTTCCGTTAATGAGAGGCACTTCGGTTCTCATCTCTTTATAAAGGATTTTGGGTAGAACCAGGAAAATGCAGAAATATTGCTAGTTATTAATAATTAATATGGCAAACTGATTAATCAGAAATTTTGTGATCTCTAAAACAGCATTGTCTCTAAATCAGATTGGGTACAGTTAAGCTGACAATCATCAGTTTGAAAAAAAAAAAAGCAAAACTCAGGACTCCTGACTCATATTTTTCCTGACTTTACAGTGTCACATTAGTATTTATCCTTCTGTGACAGCTGAGGCTAGACCAGACCTACATTCAGGAGACAGGAGGTTCAAGATAAGGTACTAACTTTTCACTTTCATGTGTCAGGAGACAGTCTCTGGGTGATTCCTACTCAGCTGAAACCAACAGGAACTTTTGCTAGTTCTGTAGTTACTGACTTAGTGTTCTTTGGCTTCCCTGCTCAGCTCATAATAATGAAGCCCTAAGCTCAGCTGTTTTGATTTTTCTTTCAGCCTGTGTTTAGGCAGAGAACTTCTCAGTATTATAAATTTCAGTACAGATTTTCACACACATATGTAACTATAACCACACTAAACAAAAGTAATTCTCCAAATGAGTGCAGTGTCTGAATGTTGTTTCATCTCACTTGGTGAGAATTTTAGCTGGGTTCTCTTATTCTCTGTTGCTGTCTAGCACACATCAGAAGGAGTGGCAAGGCATGATTAACGTCAACCATTATGTTCAATTCAAATCAGAGATCTGTTTTCAACATTTTCTGCTTTTGTTATGGTCACAGATTCTGAAATCATTGTGTAATGTCTTGAGTTTGAATCTTTCTGTGAGAAGATGAGATGTTGCAATTTGTAACTTTAATTGTGTTCTTCTGTAATTGTCTCCCACAAGGTATTTGAAGCACATAGGAGCTCCATGTCACAAAACTTCAACTCTGTGTTCATTGACTGAATGCAGTTGCAAAAGAAGTATTTTCCTTTTTAAACTCATAATGCGTGCCCTGTTGAGATCACTCATGGTTTCTCTCTATGGTTTCTTTTCCCTAATGTAATATAGCAAATGTAATAACAACCTGATACTGGACAAATTGAACTTTTGTAACACCCCTGAATGTCTCTTACAGCCTTTGTCTAGGTCTGAACTTTCCAAATTATGTATTTCAGACGTTGAGAAAGAAGGGCCTTAATGGCTGTGACAGTCCAGACCCCGATGCAGACGATTCAGTAGGTCACAGCCCTGAGTCTGAGGACAAGTACAGGAAAATTAACGAAGATATTGATCTAATGATCAGCAGGCAAAGATTGTGTGTAAGTACTCAGAGCACCCTTCATTTTTTTTACTCTTGGTATTTCTCTGAACCTGGCAGGCATTGAACAAGAAAGAAAACAAAGGCTGTGAAAGCCCCGATCCTGACTCCTCTTATGCACTCACCCCACGCACTGAAGAAAAATACAAAAAAATTAATGAAGAATTTGATAATATGATCAAGAGTCATAAAATTCCTGTAAGTACCCAAGGTAGATGGCTGGTCTGCTGATAATTGCTGCAGTAACATACCTTAACCCTTTCAGTGATGGCTTTCTGTAGAACCATTTGAAAGTCAAACAGATAAAATAGCCATCTCATCCCACGGGCAGTCCATTTAGAAAGCAGTCCCCAAGGGATGCTTAAATCACATAATCTGAAAGGTGGTCATCCAGAAGTTCATTCTGAGGTAGAAAAGACACAAGAGGAAGAGAAAGAGCCTATGTGACACACCCTGAATTTACACAATCATTTAAACCCACAGTCCGCACAAATCACAAGGCACTACAATACATTAGAATCTCCTGGAAAGGTTTAACAATTCACCATTTAAAAAAACTAAAAACAACTTTGTGCTGAGACCAGATACTCGGTGAAACAAACTCTGTCATGTACACTGACAGTCATCACCTAAATTAAAGCTTCTTTCTGAATAAAACTTCAGCCCTTCTCCCCATACATGAAATTCAGCAACAGCACTGAAGGGTTAAAGCTAATGCTCGCTGCAGGGAAACAGACTGCATGAAAGCCTAATGGTAAGATTTCAACATGTTTGTGTGCTGGGGTGATTTTTTTAAAGCTTTATCAGAATATTCGCTTTGCCTACACCAACATTTTCCATGCTTTAACATTTGGCTAAATTTTGTCTTAACCGAGTCAAAAATACTTCTAACATTCAATCATATGCCTTGCCAGATATTTAAGAGAAATAACTCTGCATGTATTATTTTTGTTTGCCCACATACATAGGGAAAAAATACGTACCCTTTATTATATTCTATCATCAATCAAAAGATGTTAATTTTGTGGCATAAAGTGATGAAAATCAGGGCTCACATGCTTTCTGAATAACTAATGTAAGTGTCTGAGCCCTAATTGTATATGTAAGCTCCTTAGGTTAATTCCTTTCTCAAAAAAGTAGGTTTTTTTGTAAGTTAACAAAACAACCTAACCCTGAGGATTAAGAGAGACTGTGAGTGAAAAGATGCTTCAGCAGTTACAAGTGCAGATATTTGGGAACAAAGGCTCTCGATCAAATCCACAACTGAATCCATAAGATAAATTAATGCCTTATACATAGTAGGCACACAGTCAACCTGTATTGAATTAAATTGAACATTTTAGCACTTATTGATAAAATGTATGCATATTAAACTTTCTATCTTCATTAATACATGTCTGCTTCTTCTGTTAAATGAAATTATGTCAGCAGTAGAGCCTTTGTTGAATCAGAATTATTAATGCACCGTATCTTGAAGGAAAGCCAAGTGCTGTGAATTCTTAAAGGTTTCATAAAACTGAGTACTGCATACAACATATTCACAGTGGACACTTCATCAAATGGAGTATTTCCTGTCATATGCAGCAATGCAGAACTTGTTATCCTCAGAATTCTTAAACGATGAAATATCCATTGGGATTTTATCTTACTCCAAAGTAGGAAAGAAACCACTCCTTTGAGCCAATTTTTTGTTCTTATGACCTGAGTTGCTGTTGATATATAGTACACTAGTTTGGACCTACTGGGCACAAAGGTTTGTGGGTGCAAGATTTTTAGGTGAAGCCTTTTGGATGCCTCAGATAGAAGGAATTCCCTGAACAGTTAGTAAAGGGCAAATACATGCAGTAGTGCTGACCATTCTCGGATGGAATGATCCTAAATGTGAGTGGAACTTAACCCCCAAATTTCTGGAGGAATGCCCATATTTGCACATTAGATCATTTTTTCCATGCTTTTTATGGACAAGAGATGTGATGCATTCCTGGATTGTCTCACAGCATTTCACCCTCTCAAGTAAAGAGTTCAAAATCAAGATACATGATTTCTTAAACGGTGCAACGCTGTGTGGCAAGGGACGAAAAGCCACATTAGAGTTGACATGCTGTGAGGAGCCCCACAGCCCTAGCTGTGCCACAGAGTCCTCAGTTCTTTAGTAAGTGTTTCAGTTGCCACGATGAAAAGCCCAGTTTTTGCACATCACTTTCAGTTGCTGGAAGTAAATTTTGTTGAAAGTTTCCACAGCTGCTAAAACATTTACAGCAGGGCAAGGACACTCTGCCCTTTGTGTGTGGAAGAGTGTCTCCACCTCTTTAAAAACATTACAAGACTGTTTTTCTATTTCAAAGACCCAGTTTAAAGAGTTTCCCTTTTAAAATAGAAAATTTAATATTGCAATCATGTGTTTGTATAATATAATTTATGCCCATATTCCTCAATTACATGAAATAATTCATGGATGATTTGGAATCTTGTCGACCAGCATTTCCTCACACAGAGTTTGCCGTGGTTCATGTTGAGCTTCACAGCAAGAAAAAACAGCTCCATTTGGGGAACCAGGAATTGGGAAATGGACTGAAAGAAGGGGAGGGGCAAATGCAAGACTGGTTGAGAGTGAATGAGAAAGAAAGAAACCATACACACACACACACACACACACACACATACACATATTCAAAATAACAGACTGAATAGACTATGAAGACAGAGAAATAATGCTGTAACTAGGATCAAATGAAAAGGACTTGAGATCATTTATATGCAGAAGAGGGATGCTTAAAGAAAGGAAAAGATGAAACATACAGGTACAATGGGGATCGAATGGAGAAAGCTCCTCAAGGGGCAGAAGAAGGAGGGAATCTAAACCAGCGGGGTGGAACTGAAGGTGGACCCAAGTGTAGTTAAGGCAAGAGGTGGATCGGGTGAAGTTGAGTGGGTGATCAATAACAACCTCTATTTTTTATATGTAATGTGGCTTCTGTAGATACTGAGGTGGAGGTAAGGGCAGGGGATTGAAAGAGAATTTGAGAATGATGAAAGTTTGGATGCATTGAAGAATTGGGGACAGAGAAAGAATAAGCAGGTACGTTCCAGAGAATTGTCAGGCAGCATTGTGGAAATTTGGATATCAGAAATTGATAATATCACTAGTCATCAGAGTTTTGTGCTTCTGTTTTTTTTCTCTGCTAGTGTTCAGCAGCCTGGTAATGGTTGAGCAGAAGTTAAGCCTGTCATTAGTGGCAAAAAAAAAAAAAAAGAATGGGAATCAGTTCAATCGTTTGTATTAAATAAGAGAAGGCCCATAACTAAAAATATTTTCTTAAAAAGCATTTTATTGGACTTTTTCCTTGTGGTATGTTTTGAAAGATAATGGTTTGGGGTGAGTTCAGATATCTAACTATGATGACTCCTGTAACCGTGATCACTTTGTTCAAGGATAGTAACTAAAAGCTTTTTAGCTATCACACCTGTATGTCTGAAAGCCGGTGCCAGCTTCATGAGCATGCAGCCTATGCAGTTGTACAGGTACCTGCTGTCTGAGGGCCTGAGCTTGGTGGAATGCCCTGCTGTCACCACCCTGGAATTCTTAATAATTTTTTTTAATAACAGGCCTCGCACTTTCATTTACACTGGGCCCTGCAAATTATATAGCCAGTCCTGCCTACAGCAGCTTATTTAATCCCCCCAAATTTCCTCTTCCTCTCTGTCTTGAGTGTACCAAAGATTGGCAGCCTGGCTTTGAGACTTTCCAAGTTTAGAGTTTTTAACTACCTCCTGGCTTTTGATTTTTAGACAAAAAAAAATTTTAAGGTTGATGCTTTTAAGTTCCTTAATTATGAAAAGTCAAGATGAAAAGAATAACATAAATTTATTGTTAAAGTTTATATGATATTACGGTCCCTTCGCATTCCCCAAGATGTTTAGAGCTGGTTGGTGTCTTCATAGATGCAACAACTCCATTTCTCAGATAAGGAGATGGAGGTTGAAGGAGATTAAATCACGTGTTAGAGTAAATCACAATTTATTACACAACCTAGACCACTGCTGAGGTTTCTGATAAAAAGGCTGATGTTCTTTCTGATTTGCTGAGGTGTCTTCTTAGTGTGGTCATTTTTTAGACCTGAAATTTGCTTTCAAAATTATTATGGCTAGTTCATGATCCAGATAAGGAAACAAAGCCCAAGACAGAGAATGCAAGGATATTTGCATGTTTTGTTGTAAGTTCCGAATTTCCAATGTATACTCAGATATCAAAATTATATCTGACTGCTGTTTAGCCAACCACAGCTGAGGTTTATAATAATCATCATCAACTCGCTTGCAGCCCCAAATGCTGGAAACTGAGTAATTCTTGGGGGTGATGGTCCAAGGAGGGGAAGAGAAGTAGAGAGTCTTTCAGTGAACTGGCTGTTAAGAGGGTTTGGAATTCATTACATAATTATTAATAATTCTCTTTATTTTGGACATGCATATAATCACCCAGAAAAAAATAATGGGTTTTGTTCCCTAATGAGATGCAATCAGCATGCAGGGAGAAGTGGTTTTATAGGTGATCCTTAGGTACCCAAGAATAGTTAAACATTTAGAAGTAGTATTATTGAATAAAAATTCAAACATTTGTAACCAAAAAAATAGCTTTAAAAAACCAACCCAAAACCAACCCTGAGTAAATAAGGAAGAAGGTGAGTCTCTAGGCCTTATTTTTTTCCCAAGAACTAGGTCACACCCTGGCAGTTAGACTACCCTCCAGTGTGGACGCTCATCCACATTCCAGGAGAACCCATTTAGTTCATCATGTGGTCCACAAATAGTAAACTACTAATATCCAGCCCTTAATCATTTCTGACTGTATTATTTCATTTCTATCCAAAAACTTATACTCTGTTGTACAATGATTTAGTAGCAAAAGCTACAGACTCAGTCATTTAGTCGCTAGATGACCTTGGGCCATTTACTTAATCTCATTGATGTGAAATGAGAAGAATTTTATCTATGTCAAAGGGATGGTGAAGGGATTAAATTATATTATTTATGTAAATTACACAGCACAGTACTTGCTCAATAAATAATACATAGTAAATAGCAAGTTTATATTTTTATATTAGTACAGTGTCTTCCTAAAGAGACTCCTTTGAAGAAAAATATTCAATTTGTGTAATAAAAAGTATAGACTCTACATTATCCTATAGCAGAAGAGCTTTATTACCTTGATTAAAAGGGGGTCTTATATCACCACATGATAATTGATTTTATAACAGAGGGGGTTATTGTAGACCACACATCAAGAGATGGCTTTCTAAAATAAAATATTTTATTAAAATAAAATGAAAGATCTTTAAATTGTACTAAACCATGTACTTATTATTGAAGAAGAAATCATCCTATACATTATAACTTAACTTAAAAACCAAAAGAATATTTAGACATAATATAGCATGAAAGTAAATAAAAAAAGAAGTTATATGTGTGTGTATCCATACAGAATTCAAGACATTGAGGTCTAACCCATATTTAGATACTAATAAAGAAAATACACTCCAGCAGTTGTTCTCACTGAGTTCTCCCTTTTCATAACAAATATTTTTAAATGCCTGATTACTGTCCTAAAAAAAATCATAGATAATATAACCTACCTATTTTAATTGATTTATTAAAAATCAATATAATGTCCTAACTATATCATAAGGAAGAGATTAAAAAAGAAAGCAACTTATAGCAAAATAACATATACTTTGATATGTACACTTGGACATGACTACTGTAGAAGACACATGCACCATACATAGAATCACTGTGAACATGAGAGCTACAGGCACGATCAGAGTCATTCATTGATTCATTCAGTAACCATCTACTGAGTGCCAGTTGTGTGCTATACCAAGCACTGAACAAGGTGCTTAGAATACGTCCATGATCAGAACAAAAATTCTTGTTCTCAAGGAGTTTACGTACTAATGACTGGAGGCATACAATATATAAATATAAAATAAAATAAAAGCACAATCAGTAAATTATATAGCATGTTGGAATATGATTAGTGCTCTGAATAAAAAAGAGCTAGTGAAAGGGATCTGGAGCTAGGTAGGGGACAGGGCACATTGCAGAATTTAAATAGGGTGATCAGGATGGGCTCCCTTGAAAAGGCCAAATTTTGAGCAGAGACTTGAAGGAGGTGATAGAGTTAGCCATGGGAATGAGGTAGGAATGGGGGAGGGACAGGATGCCAGGAAATTAGATAATAGAGATTAGTGAAAGCCGAAGCATACAGGGGCTTGTAGGCCATTTTAAAAAATTGAGCTTTTACTTTGTGAGAGATGGAAGCCCTTTCAGGGTTTTGAGCAGAGGAATGCCATCATCTGACTTGTGCTTTTGAAGGATCATTGTTTTCTGAGTGGAAAACAAACAGAAGGGCAAGGACAGAAGCAGGTAAATCTGTTAGGAGGCAACTGCATAATCTAGGCAAGAAATAAGGGTGCTCAAACTAGGGTGAGAGCCAGCTAAAGTCTGAATATATTTGAAAGCTAAACCAATTGGATTCCCTAACAGACTGGATGTGTGGGATGTGGGAGAAAAAAGAGTCAGGGATGATGCCAAGGATTTTAGTCTGTACAGTTGAAAGGATTGAACTGTCATCAACTTGAGATGAGAAAAGATACGGGTGAAGCTAGTTTGGGTTGAAAGATCTGACATTGAATATTGGATATATTAGTTTGGGAATGTCTGTTAGACCTCCAAATAGAAATATTGAGTGTGTAGTTGGATATGCAAGACTGGAAACAGAAAAGAGACCTCAGCTGGAGAAAGAAAGAAGACTAGGGCACATTTACATTAGAGAGCAGGGAAAAGAGGCAGAATCAGCAACAAAAGCTGAGAAGGAGCAGCCATTGTGGAGGGAGGGAAAGTACAGGGCCTTGGAAGGGAAGAAAGTTCATCAACCTGGGAGTGATCAGCTGCATCCAAGTTGTGGATACAGAATTTACCCTTGGATTTAGCAAATTGGAGGTTATTAGTGACTCTGAGGAGCAGTTTATGTGAAGTGGTATAGGAAAAACTGTATTAGAGTGGGTTTAGAGAAAACAGTGTTCTGTATTTACAACTCAGGTCAGAAGAATGGAACTGCCATTGGTGGCATGATTTTCCAAGATGGTGAACGATTCCTAATGAAGTTGCACATAAAACAAAGTAGTCTGTTCTTTCAGTTTACACAGTAATTACCTCTTAGGAAATTTCAGCGGATCCAATATTTGAAAATTGGATAAGATAAGAGTCAATTCTTTGCTGTGTTTAAGTGTCCCATATATAACAGGATATACGGCATACCTGGCCCTCCACCCAGTAAAATGCCAGTAGCATCCCCCAGTCATTGCAGCCCCTAAAAATAGTCCCACAGATTTCCAATATGTTCCCTAAGGAGACAGTCCCACCCTTGTAGAGTACCACTATTATAGACAGAGAGTTACTATATAGCTCATTGTCCCTGTGGGAAACAGATGAGATGTTCAAAAGGGTAATTGAAGAGAGTTTATTAAAAGGACTGCTTGCAAATGGGCAGAGAAGAGAAACATGGAAGAGTGAAGAACATTAGGGCTTGCAACCCAGAGTTGCTACCACCTCTAGGCCTGAAGGAGCAAGGGGAGAGAGAAGTTACCAGAACACAGCAAGTTCTGTCTGGAGGAGAGAACAAACCAAAAAGAGCAGTGGCCTTCACCAGGGGAATGCAGCCTCTGCCAACCAGCCCAGCAGGGAGGTAGCTACAATTAAAAACAAACAAAAAACCCCTGATCTCTCTCTCCTCCTGCTGAACTTCTCTTGGTGCCTTAATTGGCCAAGCTGAAGCCAGAGTTCAAGGACAACCTGTTTAATGCAGTCTGGGGGGGTCATTCTCTGGGGCACAAAGCAGGGTGCAGCCGGGCAAAGAGTGGATCTGGAGGGCCAAATGGAGGACACCCAGCACAGTTACTTTTACTTTGGTTCCTTAAGTAGATTAGAATAATTATTTGACCTTTGAATGAAGGAATTAAATATTTAATTCACTCTGTAGTCATTTATTCTACAACATACACTGATAATTTTTTGTTTAAAAAGGCTCTGGAAATTTGGAGAAATATTCATCCTTTGATGTCTTATCAAACACTCATATTTTATTATGTCATTGTGTCTATCCCCAAATTATTTTTATTACCCTGCTTACAACAGATAAAGCCTAATAAAGAATGACTGTATTAATATATCACTTGAACAGTTTTGTTTCCTTATAAAACAATGAAGAATCAAAGACATAAAAGAAAAGCATTATGAAACATTAGTTCTTGGCACTATTGACATATCCAAATCATGGAAGAAAAGTAGGAAAAACAGAGAACAAGGGAGCATAACTAGCATCATAATCATCTGCAAGATAAACATAGAATTGTTGTGGAGCAAGATGCATGGTACAGGCCAGCCCATCAGCCTGTAGCAGAAAGTTAGGGCTACAGAAAGAAAAAAATTGTTAAACAGATGACTTTAAGATTTATATATGTGTGTGTATGTGTACATATATATATGTACACATACACGCACATTTAAACCTGCACAGATTGCTCTATATAAACCCTATTTCTGATCTATTAATTGTATTAGAGTGTGTTTAGAGAAAGAGTATGAGCTCTCATTCTGAGTCCTCTGCCATTATATTCAAACAGTATTTTCATTTGTAATGTTAAAAACAAAGAAGGAAGATGGGACGACTATGAATATGTAGTTAATGCAAGCAGAAAAATAACCTGGTTTTACTTAAATTGCCAATATAATACAGAAAAAAATCAGTAGTCAGGACCTGAATTGCTCCAATTAGACATCCGTACAGCTTCATTTCACTAAATATTTGCCAACTCTCTCTCATTTTGAGATACAGGTCTTACCTGTCAATGGCAGTACATCCCCAAATGTGAAGAATCACATATATTCTGAACTATAATTTAAAAATGTGATATATGCTCTTTTGAATTCTGTATCTTAAAATGTCTATTATCTTTAGACTTACTTTCAAAGGACAGGCTTTAAAAAAATAATAATTAAGGTATATGTGCTATTCACATGCCTGGAGATGATTTTATATCATTAAACTTCTGCATAAATATGCTTCAATAAGCAATTAAGCCGAAGGCCCTGGTTTGCATTTTAATCCTCCTTTTTCTCCGTGAAGTCATCACAATCATGTACCTTTGATCTTGCAGTCATTTCTGGCACCAGATTCAGATTATCACAAATGAACAATTATTACTTAATAGAATGGAATTCAAAGACAATGGAGTCTAATGAAATGGGGCTTTGTTTTAAACAAAAGTGAAACATTTTCTAATAGTTGCAAAGAAAGTGCTCTAAGCACATTAGAAAAATGAATTTATGATCTGAACATCTTGAGAGCTCTTAATGGTCTTCTAGACACCAAGCAGTTTGGAATTTGAAATGTTTCTTGAGAAATTACTGGTTGTCTGTGCTTGAGGGTTTCTGTTACATTTCTTTTCTTTCACCCCTATTTCTTTCTGGTCCTGCAGGCTGTTCCACCTCCCAACTTTGAAATGCCAGTCTCCATCCCAGTGTCCAGCCATAACAGTTTGGTATACAGCAACCCTGTCAGCTCACTGGGAAACCCCAACCTTTTGCCACTGGCTCACCCTTCTCTGCAGAGGAATAGTATGTCTCCTGGTGTAACACATCGACCTCCAAGTGCAGGTAACACAGGTATGTCCTGATAAGGAAGTAATGTTAACAGATCATTGGAAGGAGCTACTTTTGGCAAAAGCCAAGACTACTTTACCTACAAATGTCAGTTTTCTATTTATTTCCTACACTGCTTAACATCCCCCTGCTATGTTGTCTACATGATTAAAAAAAAAAAAACATGTAGCTTATCTTTCAAAATCTTTCATACTCTGCAACTTTCAGCCTATCTGTCACCAGGGCCCCATCATGTGGCTGTATTTTAACCACATACTTTCTCAAACAAGATGTCAGATACCCTGTCTCCAGGCTTTTGCTTATGCTCCTTCTCTGCCTTGAATTCCATTTTCCCTCTTCCTCCTACCAAGATATCACCTCTTCTGTGAAAACTTCCACTGTGGTTTTGGGTCTTACCGTTGATAACATTTATCACATTCATTACTTCATTCAATTTTTTAATTTATTTATGGAGTAACTTATCCCAGATTTAAGGCACAAGGGAAATACAACAGGATAACAATTTATAAGTGTAAAATAAAAACAAAATTGAGTCAGAAATGAAGCACATACACACCTGCCACAAATGTTCTACACATCTAGGAGATCCTGGATTTATACATTTTTCAGGGACCCAGAGAACAGAAATCATTGTTTGGGAGAGGTTCAAGCATTCTCAGTATTCAGATCAAGGAAAAAACACATTGTAGGGTATGCTTTGTTGATAAAGGGTCTATTTTCCCCACTGGATTTAAAGATTTTCAAAAGGAAGAATGATGTCTCTGTTGATTGTCCAGGCTCACAATTGAAACTAAGTAAATATGTATTGAATGTAACTAAACAATCACTTCATATTTCCAAAAGAAGTACCAAAAACCATTGTATTTCTAAATTGCATGCATCAGACTATTACATATTTACATTTTATCTTTAAGAAGGCCCTCCATAGCAAGTTGTTTTTAATGTCTTAGGCACATAACTGTATTAAAAGTAGTTTATTCATAGGTGAATTGTTCTTCTGGAATACTTAATTGTCCGCCTCACAATTGGAACTAAACTTATAATACTTTTTAATACAAACACTTTATATAAAAAATACTGTCAAAATCAGTCAAGTAAAAAAATCCTGATGAATCTTGGATTGGGGGATGTCTATAAAGAAATACATTGTGCCATTCTTCCTACCTCTGAAAATGTTTGAAATTTTTCATGATAATTTTCAGTAGCTATATGTATTCCTTTCAGGTAATACTCAAAGTTAGTTGAATTTCACATTTGATGAATCTGTGCTCATTTTTTAAATCTGATACTTTATTTTCAAGTATTCTTTGATTGGAAACAATAAGCATTTTCTTAAAAATAATGAACATACTCATCTAATTTCAAAGCCAGAACCAACTCATAATTATAGAGTGGGACTTGGAAGAAATTAGAAAATAATTTAGGTGATATTCTCACTATGATTCTTTTTGCTAACTCTTGTTTCTTAAAAACCAAAAGTAATTATTATATTCATTCTCTTAACTGAAACATCCCAGCTCTCATAAATAAACATTACCAAATATTAATGCACGTTCTTAAGTTAGCAGTGAATAAACATATGTTTCTAAATTTGTGACCAGTGAAAACTTGTTTTTTTTGTGTCAGTCAGTGAAATTCAGGTAGTAAATGAACTTTTCCACTGAGGGTAGATTCGCAAAATGACCAAAATTCTGGACAATTGCCATTGCACAAAATTAATTATATAAAATATATTTACAAAAATCTAAACATCAAAGGTATGGTTGTCTAAGCATATGGTAGACCCTACTCTTTTTTTATTTCTATGAAACAGCCTTTTAGGAAAAACTAAATTTGGAGATAATAAAAACTCAGAGACCATTCAAAGACTGTATTTTTAGAATATAATCTGTCTTAGAAAAAAGGAATCTGCAAAATGTCAGTGATTGAATGTATGTATTTTTAATGTTTGAGCACAGCGTGTCACAATAAAATAAATGTCAGCCATTACATCTGGCTTAGATAAGACTTTGCAATTGTTTAACTTTTAGGGGAGGACAAAATACTGAGGTTGCTAAAGGTAAAGTATTTTGTTTTGTGGGCCTTTAGCCTTTCTCCTTTTGATTTTTCTCTTTAATCCATAGGTGGTCTGATGGGTGGAGACCTCACATCCGGTGCAGGCACCAGTGCAGGTAGGCAGAGACTTCGGTTCTACACTGTCCTTGCATCTTCTGCTAGGTGGTTTGCAGGAAGTGTCTTGAACAAAGTTTAGAAGGCTGTGAAAGGCACAGAAAAATATCCCCAAGAATTTCTAAAGCCCTTTTCTGAAGGAGGAGTGATTAAATAGCAACTTAAAAGATTATTGACTAGAACTTTCCTTAATAACACTTCAACTAGCTAACATAATCAGAGAATTGAGGGCTCCGCTCAAATTAATTTAATCCTAGATAACATCCTCGGATAAAAGAGAACCTTTAGTAATCATTGCACAAAACATTACCTTTAGTAATTTCCACCCAAAATACTAAACTCGTGTAAATTTCTAAAGGAGAGTACAAGAGAAAAGGAGAGAGTAAGATACTTATAACCATTCAACAACACAGTTAATAAAAACAAAATGGGATTAAAATGGGCTTTTAGAGAATATGAATTAATGTGCCCCAAAAAGAGCCCTTAGATACATTCTGGCTGTTAATAACGTCTTACACACTGGCTAATTGTCTCATTGTCACACTTCTCCAGGGTTCCATATTAATCATAATGTTGCTGTTACTGAGTTATTGTCATTTTCAATGCAGAGGCAAGGCAGTACAATACTTCTAAATGCCAACTGCGGTTCACTATTGCCATAAGAAGTAACCATGGTAATTTCTGCACCTGGAACATGCTATACATTTAAAATAGAGGCGGCAGGCGTGAATGACACAAGGTTATGTCTGAAATGTCAGAAAAAAAATTTAAGTTTTATTGAAATATACATGGACAGGCTAATTATAATATTTTACCAGGTTTGGATATAATAGTCTGCTAATTGTAAGAAAGAAGGTGAAGAGAATTGGCATACAAACGTTTTCATAAATATCCATTTGGAAGTAATGTTTCTCACTTTTGATATTGGCTTTTCACTAATTCAGTGAATAATGAAGAACATGTATTAGAATTAAACAGACTTGACAGAGAATGAATAGCACCAACTTCCTATTTTATCTACCTTTTGAAAATTAGGTAGAGTCAAATTGAGTAAACTCAAAGTATTATTTTGCCAGACATGAAAATCAAATGTTCTTTTTTTCCCCTCGAAAAAATACTTTGCAAAAAAAAAATAAAATACTTCGTGATATGTAGTCTCAAAATTACTGAGCCAGATCAAAGCCAAACTAATGTTTCTTGGATTCAAGTCTCTGCCGAACACTGTGGTTAGAATGGTGGGGACTAAGAATTGGGTTGTCACAAATACCCAGACATAATATAAGAAAAATACTTGAGTCATTATGATGTTTTATTCAGTATCTCACTGCACTAGTTGTTTTCAATTGTGGAAATAGCCATTAGTAGTAATGAAATTTATTAGAAGTAGTAAAAAAATATGTGGGAGAAAAAATGGGTAACTCAGCTTTGATGGAAATAGTCTCTTCTTACTGCTTATTAACTAGAATGCTTTAGAATCCTATATTGAAAATGGAAAGTGTTTGGTTGGTCAACCATACTGTCATTGTCAATTCCCTGACAGTCTGCCAAGTTTAATGGCCTTCCAGGGACAAGAAGACACTCAAGTCTTGAAAGCATAAAAGTTAGCACACAGCTAAGCATCATAGAATTTTAAAAAATCTTAAGAGCTTAGTTAATCCATCCTCCTACCTCAGGAACACTGCCATCGGGATGAGAATCTTCTCCTTCAAAAACAGAAGGAAAAAAAAATACTCAGTTGCTCCACACTGAAGATAATAAATATCCTATCTTGATGATTGTATCTTGAAGCAATGAACATATAATTTTCACAGTTTCTGAATAGTTGTGAAATAGTTACTTACCTACTTTTTAAAAATAGAGGATGAATCTCTTTCTAACTCTGGTTCCATGGAGCACCTGTTATAAATGCCAGTTAGTCTTGAGCTTAGTTAGCTGTCGTGTCCTGCTCACAAGCTCAGCCTTCTTCCCTTCTCTCTCAGGCCAGTCAGTATCATATGTCAAAGCTGAATATATCTGTGCTGATGTCAGAGAATCGCATAACACCAGGGGGAAATGAGGCCAGCCAGAATGTCTCTGCATTTTCAGAAAAGAAAACTAAAGCATAATGGCCAAAAGATATCTTCCAAATTTTGAATATTGCCATTGAAATTCAAGGTCTCAAATAGTTAGAAACAAGAAGGCCAGGTGGCAAGACTCTGCAGTCAAGTTCAGTACTTTTCGGTTTTTGCAAATTTTTTCAGAATTTTAATTCTATATCTCAAATCATCGCAGCATGTTAAAAAGGGATAGTCTTGTGAGGGCAGGAAGTAAATTTAACATTTATTGTGTGCCTATAAATACCAAACCACCAGAAAGGTAAGCACTCTCTTTTTCAGCTTTGCTCCAACATAAAGCGTAGCAGCTTTTCCATCCCTCTTCTCACCCCAGCTCTTACCAACTCTGCCTCCAAGGTAGTCCCTAAACCCTACCCCTTTCTCTCCATTTGTATCCCTCCACCCTGGTTTAGACTTTTACTTACGCCCCAGAGCCTCCTATTTCCAGAGCCTTCTTCACATTTCATCCTGCTCCAGGCTCTCCAGGACTGATTGTTCTTTCTCAAAGCCTTAAACCGATTGTAGATCATCATTCACATGCCTAAAATCCAGCAATGGCTTGCCAACACTTTCACAATTAACCATGAGCCTCTTATCTCTGGTCCATCCCTACTCTCCACTCTTACTTTCTTAACCTCTACCACTCCCATCAAAAACCCTGCAGTCCACCTCTAAAAATAGCAAACATTTATATTGTTCTTACAATGTGAGTTAAAAAAAGTAACTCATTCTTTCTCATAACAGTCCTTTAAAGTAGATATTCATGTTACATCCTTTCTACAGATGGGGAGGCTGAGGCACAGAGAAGTTAAGTAATTGCCCAAGGAGGAACCCAGGCAGTCTGGCTCCTTAGTCCGTGCTCTTAACTGCTTCACTGTGCTGCCACTTGGCACACAGCGTCCATTCCTAGCTCTCCTTTATCTCTCTGCTTTGCACTGCTGAGCGCCCCTTGTCATCCCTCAAAATTCATTTCAGCCATTCAGGAAAGCCTTTCCTGACTCTTCTAGAAGGAGCTGTGCATCTCTCTGTGCTGTCCTAGCAGCCTGCACCTGCATATTTTTCTCAGTACACTGTAATTATAATGTCTGGGCACACGTCTTTCTCCTCAACACTCAGCTCTCTGAGGGAAAACTTTGTCTTATTCAGCTTGTATTCCCAGCTCGAGGCACAAAAGTTAGCACATGGTAGATACTCAGTAATTGTTTGTTAGCTGAATGAAAGAAAAGTTGATTTTCAAAGCAGAGTTTTCATAGTGTCAATGTAGAGAAAGGAAACAATATTTCAAGGAAATTCTATAATTTTAAATACAAAATCCTTTTGATCTGTAATTCACAAAAATAATGTATTCTTATATTTTACACAATGATATCTAATTAGTTATATGATTAAATGGCTGAGCACCATTGAGCAATAACCCTGTTTTACTAACTTCTCTAACATACTTAATAGGAAAAAGTAGGAAAACTAAAGAGCTCATATATGGCAGTAAATGAAACATAGGTTGGTATCTCAGACCATCATAAATCACCTTTTAAAACAGTGAGCCTCTATCATTGCTTAAACTAAAATAATTTCGAAGAGAAGGCACATGGTAAAGAAGTAACAGGATGAGGTTGCACTCTTTGTATGAGAGAAATATACAGTAAGTCATTATAATACATTAGTAATAGTGACATTTCTAGGTTTCATTTGACAGTTATTCATCCACTAGTTATACTTTTCTCTCAGCAACCAAAATGAAAAGTCACTGCTTTTAAAATTACATTTTGTCATATCTCTGTATAATAAAGCTTTTAAAAATGTGCTAATCTTGGTGGTTATTGATGACTGTAAGATCACGTTTAGTTGAGTTTTTTAATCACTAGATTTAATGGAAATATCCATAGGCACCGCAATGCTTTGTGTTGAATTATTCAGTTTCTTACTAGTACCTTTAGTTTTCACTTTGATAACGTGGTTGCCTTTTATTGATTAGAAGTACCTGGTATGCTCAAGGATTTACTGATTCATGATTGAGACCCCCCCCAAAAAAAAGTCTTTAGAAATCTCTGAAAATTTAAGAGACCTTTACAATCTCCATAGCTGTTTGACAATAAGGCAAAGGAGATTTATGCATATTGGTTAATAATTTTAATTGGCATTTATTGTAAATTAGATATAATTTTATATAAAAAGAAACTAACAGCTGTTTCCTTATTTTGATTGTTAATTGTTTACTATTTTATGCGTTTGGTTGTCAAGCATTGTCACTTCTGGAATGCTTAATTTATATCAGCTAAATACATCGAGACTTGATGGTGGCAGGGTTGTGTATTGCTTGGGATAAATCACTGAGGAAGGAAACCTGGTTTCCAGACCCTGAAAAGACTCTAACAGGACCTTAAGCTGTAACGTAGCACCTTTGAAGCTAGTACTGACATTGGGGATGAGACACAAATAGGTTTAGGCTTCATTTATATGCAAGTGTTTTATGATCATGTAATCATAAAATTTTACTTACATGGCGTTTTTTAAAATTCATTTAGCATTGAAAAAGAAAAAACTAGCATATTACAAAAGAAGACTTAAGTGGGAAGAGGAAAAGGTCATTGGATATTTAATTATTTTGTAGTAGTACCATTGTTTTTAAGTATTTAAAAACAAGTATTTTTTTTTTAAGAATACTCAGCAAATTTGCTAAGCTGTCTTACTCATCAGACATAAAGACTTCTCTGCAAATCTTACTCAGTGATTGAAAATCCGTAGAGGGGTTAAAAATTCAATCTAAAAAGATTGGCTTTAATGAGTTGGCATTTTTGTTGCCTAACAAATTCAGATTGCAATATTCAAAAAAGGGGAAGGGATACTATTTAATTGCTCTCAAATAATAAAACTGTTTTATTATAGTATAAAGATATAATTTTATATTTTTTATCATTAAGCAGCAAATTTAAAAAACTGTGTTAATAGTTCTTGTTTTGAAAGTATTCTGTTTAAATTGTTCTGAATAAAAATTCTGAATTTCAAGATTTACCTTGGAATTTGACCCAAGGCATAAAGATCCAATTATATTGCTTTACTATTATTATCTGTGAAATTAAGTAACAGTGAAATTTTTAACCAAAACCAAGGTTATCTAGATTTATTAAAGGTGAAAAAATACTTAGTCCCCTGATTGGATGATCTACAGCATGTGATATGAAGTCACTGCCAAGAAAATCAGTTTTCACTTCCCATATACAAAAGCTGGCAAATCACGGATAAAACTGTACCTTGACACCATTCTCTGGGGCCAGTGGGGAGGCAGGTCAAAGAGAAGATAGGTGAACAATATTACAGGTTAAGTTAGGCTATCATAAAATCTGCCTTCACCCTCTTTGGTTTGACTTCATTCTTAGGGAGTCTGATTTTGGGAGTTTGATTTTTCAAGTTATAACTTCCAAGAGAGTCTCTTAGCAGATTTTAGGGCCCTTTTTGTCATAATTTCTGACTTCACAATTTATATCCCTTTTTCTCCCCTATCTTCCTATTACATCCATTAAAGCAATGTGAAAATTGATCTCTTCACTTATATCCCATTGATTTAACCCAAGACTGTGGCTGATAATAAAACTTTGGTCATTTTTAATATTAAATTCAAGCTCTCAATATTCAAAATTTGCCCCCCCCCCCTTACTAATCTCTTTTCCTTGTAACTACTGGTTTCTCTATTCCCCATTTTTGGCATCACCATAAGATATTATTTAGCAATAATATGGAAAGAAAAACTCTTTTCAGAGTTATCAGTGATGTGAAATTGTGCATCAATAGATAGCAGACACTGAATGAGGGATGTGGTTAAAAACCCCCTCTTTTGGAAATCAATTTTTTACCTACCCAGGGACTTTCTCACTTGGGGTTCCAAGGCTCTTGTCAGGCAAGAGTACAATTTGCTATTTTTAGATCACTGCCCAAGCCTTTGCCAATCGTTTAAATTTAGCAGTTATTCTTATAGAGTATTTCTTACTCGAATTTTGAAGTCTGTGAGTATTCAGTATCGATACGGTGTCATATTTAAAAGAGCTACTTCAAACTAAAGGAAAGTAACTACATTGGACCAAAACTTTGGATAAACAGTTTCAATTCATTATCCATCCATGTGTCCATAGGGTGCTAAGTATCTTCTGGGTTTATTTATTATTGCTTCATTTTAATTATTTTTAACTGGGTTCAATATTGTCTAGGTAGCCATTTACTCACAATTTCTTGACCTTAGAGTCTCCTTACCACCTCCAGTTGTGGTAAAGAACTGATTGTATTGTATTTGTAGTGTGAAGGGGAAAAAACATGCTGTACTAATATAGGTTATTATAACATAGTAATAATAGCAAATCTAAATCTATGGTTGATTACGTATCCAAATATGATAACATTAATTTACATAACAATCATAATAAAGGAATCTTCATTTAATATTAAGCAACTCAGAAAATTATAAAATCAGGGAGCAGAATTTTTTTACTCAAAAAGTAATTTGGGAAAATATTCTAGAGGCAGATACTCAGGATATTAAAATAACCAAAGAAAATGCATGACATGTAAGTTATTTTAGGGACATTATTGCCCTTGGAAATTCTGTGAATTCCCATTTTTGCAGGATTGTCGTGAAAATTAAATGAGATAATAAAGGGTATCTTAACACGGTTTCTGCCATAGAGTAAGTGCTTATTAATAAATGTTAGCTGTTGTTAATATTATAATTATCTATGTCTTTGATTTTCTAATATAAGAAAAGTTCAGTGCAGTTTCAGTAATACTTACTAATTGAGCAGAGAGTGAGTAGCACACCAGTAGACTTCACAGAGCTATTCGATGTGGCTCCCCTGTCCTCAAAGCTGGAATAAAACAGATATGTTAATAAATCTGGGACAGAATGTGAAAGCAGTACAGTGCAGTGCAACACATTTCACTTTGAACATTATGAACTTCTGATGTGTTTGCAGCAGTTGTGTAAATGTTAAAACCACAAGTAATTATTCTTTCTTTTCTGTCAACGTTCTCCCTAATTTATACTGTCTCAATATTTTTGTTTATAGAAATGATTGAAAGAATGAGCGATTTTGTCAATAATGAAGACACCCCCTCACTTTTAGCGAAGAGACAGCCCAAAAAATCACAGGAGTGAACAATTAAATGAGTCATAAATCTATCATTCATGTTAGGTGGGATTTTTTAAAGATAGGAAAGTTCAATATCATTTTTATAGTGCAATTAAAACTATCCCTTTGGTAACTCAGTACCCAAAGCACAGCAATATTTTGAATGCCTTCATGCATTGGAAACATCAGATTGTCAATTTCTTCCCTATTTGCAAATGGAGCCTTTATTCTGAGAGAGGGAAAAATACAAGGATGCATTCTAAATCTGAAACATCTGGCTTTTATAATAACATAGTGGAAGCAGCTTGCATTTTGGATTCAAATCAGAGCTCTCCCTCTAATTGACAGGGTGACCCTTGGCAAATCACAGAAGTTCCCTGAGCCTCAGTTTCCTAAACGGACAGGAATCGTGATGATAAGGCCTAATTCACATGACTGTTAAAACAAATGACAGAGAGGCATCCAAACTCACTTTATGACACATACTCTCAGTCTTTGGGGAGAAAAAATTTAGTAATAAGTTAAAAATTGTTTACATCTGCTTCAAAATCCTGAGCTTATAATATGTGCGGTATGTTTTAAGTTCAGCGTCTAGTTGACAGATGCTGTTAATTTCACAAAAATTCACTAAACAAAGCACAGTCCAAGAGACATCAAGGACAAGCAGGCTAGATACGAAATCCTTGGGGCTCTGGTTCGGCATCCAGTGTGACAGGGTCAGGCAGAAGAAGTGAATCTCTTTTTAGAATGTCTGCTGCCCTCTAACTGGTATGGCCAAGAATAGCCTTGGCTTTGATGTATACATGGGGTATTTTTCTAAGAACACACCACAGCAGTCACTGAGGTTTCGCAAGAGTTTCTTCATAGTCTAACCTTATATATCATTATATTATTATTTCCCAAAGAAAACCCCATAACGAGTGGAGACTTGGTTTCATGTTTAAGAATCTGTAATCAGGAGTCTTTAGCAGGATAAGAATCAGAACTCTGATTTGCCCCTCTATAACATTAGGCTTATTGAAATTTTCATCATTCCCAGATTTCTGACCCTCAAGTGTTTTGTGGTTGCTTTTCCCCTTGAAACCATCCAGTGAAAAAGATCTCCTTTTCCCCCAAAAGAAAGAAAAAAAAAAAATCATGATGATTCCCAACATCTGAATAACATAAAGTTCCTAAACTTTTAACAAGGTTGTAGGCATTCAGGACAGAATAAGTATAGGGCTGCAGTCTAGAAAGTCGCAGTATTTTTCCACTAAATATTTGAGCAGAGTGGTGAGTTGTATGAGCAAGTTTACCCCATACAATTTAATGGAATTTCCTGCAAAAAGGCATATGCTCATTTAAGACCCAAAACCAATGTCCGGATATTGGAAACTAACTTCTAATTATAAAAGCATTTAAAAAGTTAAAATGTAAAATTAATTGATAGTTGTGAGCATTATTATGTATGTGACGTCTCTGGTTTAACAAGACAATGTTGCAAATGTTTTTAAAGTTGTTCTGGTGAAAAAAAATAGGTGGGTAAAATATTTTGCTGAAATAAAAGCACGCAAATCAGTATCATCAGAAATTCACATATATGTGCCAGCTTACTGTTTTCCTGTGGCAGTTTGCTCCAAATTCTCAAAAATCATATACTGTTGAAAATTAATAAACAGAGCAATTTTATACACTGATACATTAGAAATTGTCTTCCAGATAACAAATAACAGTGGATACTATAAAACACTAGACATTTCACTTTCAAGTTTCAAGAGAATCTGGTCTCTTAAATTGACAGTAGTTAGGTAAGCATTTTTGCCCTTTGCTTCTATTACAGAGGAGAAGATTATTAACTAAAATATTACAAAATCTACCTTTAAAAGCATATTTATTTAATTATCAACTCAAAATAGCACACCGAAAGTTAAACAGCTGCTCTAGTTTTTAGTGTAACCAAACCCAATATTTCCTGTTTGTAAATATGTATTTATCCAGAAGGAAACCAGCAATATGGTTTGGAAAATCACCGTTCTTTGCCTCTTTATATAAATTCAGTGTCTTCTGAACCAGAACTGCTATTTAGATGCTCGAGTTGACCATGCAGTGTGTCTCTGGAGCGTCCATACCACCTCTGGCTTAGAGGTTGAGTCTCCTCACCCTGGTCTCATATTTCATTTGTTTCCTCTGTTGTTTTGTATTCTTGTAATTTGGAATGAGACTTGACACAAAAAAGTTTTCAAAATATCAGTGAGTAACCAATTCTCAAGGAACAGTGTGATATACTTGAGGGGATAGACTTGGGACATACTGTTGGGTTCAAATCATGGCTCCATTAGCTGTTTGACACTGGGCAGATTACTGGACCTCTCTGTTCTTTCTTCAGTTTTCTCATTAGGTGACACAGGGATACTGTTACTACCTCATAGGGTTGTCACTGTGAGGATTAAAGGTGTTTTATGGCCATATATAATAGCACATGCTTATCTAGCATTCACTAGATGTCTGATACTGCTTTTGTTAATATTGTTGGTAAATAATACTATATGAAGTGTTTGTTATTATTTATATTACTGCACAGTCATGTTGGTGTTGGCTACCTCAGATGAGGCTCTGTGAGTCTCTGATTCAGCTTACTTCTATGATTCCTCACGCTAATGAAATCATTACTTAGCACTGATAAAACCAAGCCTCAACAGGGTTGAAGGAACTCTAATGGAGACTTCATAACTAGAAACCTGGATTTATTGCTTTATCCTCCTTTGTCCTCAACTTCTGATTTCCTTGTAAATCGTTCCATTCCTGCTGCCTCCATCAGCTCTTGCTCATGTGGATTATCACAGGAGTGCCCTAACTAGCTTCTCTAATAGCAGTCTAACCCCCTTTAATCTGTCTTTTCCATGAGCACTGTTTTTATTTTCCTAAAACACTGAGTTAACAGTGGGCTATCTTTGGTGCTCATTTTCTGTGGATCAAGTTTAGTAAAAGTTTACTATAAAGTCTATAGTGTAAATTTAGCATGATCTGGGAGGCCCTTGTATTAGCCAAGTATACTATTCTAACCTTTTAAAACTTTATGTTCTTAAATACCTGATATTTCATCTTCAGAGAAATGACCATCCTCTTCAGATACACTCACAACTCTGAGACCTCTGTGTCATGCATTCCCTCTCTCGAAAGTCTCCATCTGAACCATCTAATAACATCCTATTCACCCCAATTGCCACCCTCCTGTCATTCTTTTTCCTAAGATATCATGCAGCTTACCTAGATATCTTGTGGTAGGATGTTCTGTATGAATAAATTATTGTTGGGATTCATCTTGATATAGAGACAATCTTTGACCACTTGTCACAGTGGAAGAAAAGATCCAGTTCCCATTAAATTTTTTCTTTTTCATTAGGGGATAAGCTCTACTTATTTGACTCTACCACCTGTAGTCAGCTAAGGTAACGTGCTATGAAATGATTAACAGGTGCAACAGGTAAAAAGGAAGCTTCGATTAACTCTCTATAAGAAAATTTAGTAGGTAGGCACTTGCATGGTTTCCCAACTTTTACATTGTATGATTGATAAGCAGTTTGTCTCAATGGCATACTTGGTCATCAGTATTCAATCATTACCTAAAATAGGTAATTTTCACAAGTAGCATAAAGAATAGAGACCCTCAGGATTTGAAATTAGCAAATGACTCAATGTATTTTCAGTTCTCATCTCATCCTCCTTCAGTAACTTAATTTTTGATGTCATTCCAGAATAATTCCTCATTTTTCTAACATATTCTACACATCTGCTTTTTGAGCACCTGAAACATTTACAGAACTAGTGCTTTTGGGGGTATTGCTGCCTCTGATTGCTGCAGGAGTTTAGAGGAGATTGACTTCAACAGGAGCTAAAGTTGTCTGAAGAGCTTCATAAAGAATTAGGACCTTAGCTGATCCTTAAAAGATGAATTTTAATTAGATAGGAGAAAGAACACACCCAGCTGGGAAACTGCTAGAGCAAAGAATGGGCATACTTAGAAGACCACGAACCTGACTATGGCCATTGGAAATTAGGTTAGACAGAGTGAGTCCAGCTTTCGACAGGCAGGTTGAGAGCCAGGCAGAATGCTGACCCAACAGCATTAAGTAATATATGGAAAAAGGAACATAATGGAAGTGGCCATTTAGGAAGATTTCCCTGGTTGTGTTGGGACTGTACGTGAGGTTTAACATGACACATACACACAAGTTTGCTTGCAGCTTTAAGGAGCTGTCAGCCTTCTTGAAGCCCATCTTTAAGGACCTGGTAAAGAACTCTGCAGCTAGAGTCCAGATGGGAAGTTATCATCCTGGTCAAATGGTGTTGAAAGCCTAAACTAGGATGGCAGCGAGGGAAATGGAAAAACGTGCAGCCAGTAGTCATTTTTGAAGAAAAATTAACAAGGTTTCATATCTGATTGGATATGGAGTTGAAAAGGGGAGGTAAGAGAGTCAAAGATGACAAGGTTTGGGAGATTGAAAAAAAGATGGTGCCAATAATTAGCCTTGGTCTATAGGGACTAGTTTCTGTTTTGTGCTTATTCATTGTATATACTTGTATTTATAATTGAGAATCCCAGAAAAGACCAAAAAAACTAGTAAAAAGTTGGACTCATAATGTCTAAACATCCAAATAAGAGAAGGTGTTAGAGCTTTGGGCTCAACGAGAGCTACTTGCTCAGTTGAGCTCTGTGAGACAAGGCAAAGTGTCCTCCTCATAACATCTTAAGCCAGGAATATGTTGTTTTAATTTACAACTTCTTAAAATAGGAGTCAATAGAAGAAGCAGCAAGTATTTGTAAGTTAAAACTGGGGAGAAAAAAGTATATATTTTTCTCCTGGCAGCACGTTTCAGGTTCCATATATTTACACTAATTTTAATATGAGTGTTCAGAAACTTACAACCAATTTACAAATAGTAGAGGTTGATTCTATTATCTTTTATACAGTGATATACCGAATGCTTAAATTCTTTGTGTGTGTGTGAAACAATATTTTTAATCAAATGAAACAATAAAACAAACTAACTCTGAAGTTGGTCTGTTCTTCATTTTCTTATAATCTATAATCGGGAAATCCATTCATTCATGCCATATAATTTTTGTGCTTTTAAGTGGTCAGGGGAATGTGACATCTGCATACAGTCACATCTAAATTGGTAATTGTCCAGGCAAAGGGTAATTTTAAAACATAGCATGAAGAAAGGTTTAATCTGTATATTAGAAGGTTGTTGAGAGGTGGTGTTTCCCACCTCCCCCACCCCCGAATTTAAATGAGACCGTCCTCTTTGGTGAACTTATCTTAAGGTGGGACAACAGCCTCAACACAAGCCACAGCATTTGGAGTTAGGAGGAGGCTACGGTTTCTGAGCTGGTTTTAAATGCAGACTCTTCTTAGCAGTAAACCACACGCATGTATTCATCATTGATTTCCAAATGATAGGTTTCTATATCACTGGTTTAGGATCCACAGTCTTGCATTCCTGAATCTATATTATGCCAAAAGAATAACAATTTGGTGGCTGGAAACAGAAATGGTTATTATATGGCTCCAAAATGCTAGTTGGCACAATATGCTAAAAACAGCAGAAAATTCACGGGTAAAAGGCAGCATTTGTTTGTTCTTAAAAATAACTTCATGCTCTAAAAATATGAATTTAAGAAATGTCATCATGGTTCAAAATATTTTACATTCAGTATATAAACACCTGAAAATATGTGACTAATCTTCTAAAATGGCATAATTTTCAAATAACAGGAAATATTCTGGGAGAGAAATAGAATACGCTTTTTAAATCAGTTTTTCAGTTTTGAAGTATTTATTGGGTGAAAAACTATAATGTATGTTTACTTTTTTCTCTCTCTGCTGCTGCTGCCCCAAATCATTGTTTAAAATGCGGGCAAAAAGACGTAGGCTTTGTTGGAATTTCTCAAAAAGTTTACTGTAGGAAAATATTTTTTTTAAAAAAAAAAAGACCCTTTTCACTGAGCCTCTGTGAAGCATTTCCATTTGCTTGTCATATCATAGGACAACACATTTCATGAAGCGGTTTTACTTCCTTTTAGCAAAATAACTCCTCCATGCAAACCAGTATCGGCATCTACCGAGCCGGGGTTTTAGTTTGTTCTGATCTATTCAAGCTTCATTGCACTGCTTAACTGACTTTTTTTTTCCCCTTCTTTTGAAATTACCCAGCTAATTTTCCATTTGATTGTTTATTTAAACCAGATCTCACACAGGCTTAATAGATATGTGCCATATGTATTCAGTGTGTCAGTCTGAACCTCAGCTGAGAGGAAAGTATAGTGCAAATTTTGCCTTGGTGTTTTCATCCCTTCTATCCTGTAAAATCTATTAATTAAAACTAGTACCCTAACATATCACAAAATGAGTCAGTAAGATATATTAAATACAAAACTCATCTGAGTATTCCTTTTTGCCAAGCATTTTTCTAAGTGAGCATATTCTTTGGTAATTCTCTTAGTAAGCAAAGGTAAATATGTTTGTTACATGTAATAACTTTTGCCAGAGAAAACTGTCCAAATTAACTGTAAAAGAAAAAATTTGGCTTTAGATATATTTAACTGGTTTTAGAGAATTTAACTAATTTTACTGAAGTTTTATTACAGAAGAGTAATTTATGTTCTCATTCAACCAACATTTCTTAAGTGACTACTGTGAACTACACACGCATTTGGGATATGTTTTCTTTACTTTTGGGTTCTTTTTTTTTTTTTTTTCCAGTAACTCAAGAGAGTTTTATGCATAACCCAACTGACAGATTTAATCTTGTAGTTATTTGTTGTATATTCAGCCTGTTTATTCATGCATAAAATGAGACAGTAAATGAATGCGGTATGAAGAACAAGTGTGCTTTTTGCAGTGTGCCTCAAATATATGCTAATTCAAAAGATGCTCCCGACAATGTCTCCCGAAGTGTAGCTGTACTTTGCCATCCCCATTCCTCATTGCCTATATCTCAGACCATCACAGTAGTCTCCAGACAGGACTCCATCCATACTACCAGACCTTCCTAATTCCAGGTATCCCAGTGATCGTTTGTAGGCCTGTGTTATACCTTGTGCTCTGAAAGCTTCATGGTTTTGTATTTCCATCATCTATAAACTAAGACATTTTAACCTGGACTTTAAAGTCTCCTCTACAGCCTGACCTCTGTGTCCCTCGGGATCCTCTGTCACCTCCTCCGTTGTCACAAGTTCCCTTCTAATTGGGCTCCTCAAAATGTCCCAGACCGTGCTCTGTAAATTCCTCCATCAGCCCTTTTCCAGCACCCAGTCACAAGCCTGGTGTATCTTCTTATCTCCTCTCCTTTTTCAAGGCCCACATCAATTCCTGCCTCTTCTGTGAATCTTTATTGGGTTGTCACTTCTCTCCTGGGAACTCAGTAACATCTGGCTGGATCATTCTGTGGGCAGCTGGACCTGGGCTGTCTTGAATTGGTCTGCACCTTTGTCACGTGTGTTTGAATTGCCATAAAAGGCTTGCAGGCCTTTGAGGCCTGGCCTTGTCTGTGAGTCCCAGCTGGGTAGCACACAGTACTTGTGTTTTGTACTAATGATAATCTCGATAATAACAATGAGATTTAACTGTCTCCTTCGAGAGCCTCAGAAAACAACTATCTAGTATTCTAACAAGGTTTGTTGAACCTAGTAGTTGGTTTCTCTTATTCTCCAAACAAAAGCAGTGGAGGAAGCCAGCAGATGACTTTGAGTCTGGCTCTCATTCCAGCTCAGGTTGCATTTCAGATCAGCTCCCTCCATGGATGTTGAGCAGTATATTTTGAAATATGAGAAATGCAGACATTCACATATCCATTTTTCTGTTAGTAGGGGGCTAAACATCAGAGACCTAAGAATGCCCTTTCAGTATTCTCATTAAATGGCTATTCTGTACCTTGGTGAATCAGCACTTCACTGGAGGCATCATCACTTCCTTTCAGCTCCTGAAAAGGAGTCCTGATTTTTGAAGTTCTGCATGAGCAGGGAAGCAAGGCTTCAGGGTTATACGCTAAACTTAGTGAGGAGGGCAAACCAGACTGAAGAAAAATCATAGGGAGAATTCACTCAAAGGAAAGGGGTACTGAACAGCAAACTGTGCAAGACGCTTCCCCTCCTGCACGTCCTAGAAATTATAGTCTTGCTGGTATGCCCTTTCTTCATTTAAGGACACACAGACACACAAAATAAAACCCAAACCAGTGAACTGAAAAAGTGAGTCACATGAGCCAGGCCTCTGCTGTACTAGACAATTAAAGTGCAGAACCAATTCTGTGCTTTTCTTAGACCCTGATCAACTGTCTGACTTTTCTTCCTGGTTTTTTTTTTTTAAATATATAAAAAGCATATGCTGATTTCTGAGTATGTCAATATGCATTAGTTCTCACTTTAAAAGTTTTTAATCTTCCTTCAGAGGGACACTAAATAATTGACTGATATGGCTACTCTGCACATGGATATTAAATCAGTCATCCTGTGGTCTTTCAATGTATGTTTATTGTATGTCTTCCCTTCTTAAGCTTTTATTTTTAGTCAAATGTAGCATATTCTCCAGAAACATAGTTGAATCTAGATTTCTTCCTGAATGCTTTCACTGTTTTGTTTTCACAGGGAACGGGTATGGCAATCCCCGAAATTCACCAGGTCTGCTGGTCTCACCTGGTAACTTGAACAAGAATATGCAAGCAAAATCTCCTCCCCCCATGAATTTAGGGATGAATAACCGTAAACCAGATCTCCGGGTTCTTATTCCACCAGGCAGCAAGAATACGATGCCATCAGTGGTAATTCAAGACTACATTTTAAATAAATGCTGATAATGTTTTGTATATGTTTTGCTCTTTATTTTTATTTGTCTAACTTTATGAATTACTTAAGTTTTCCCAGGAAATTGACATGTTAATGCTATTGCTAGACCCCTGTTTCTATGTGGCTATCATTTCTAGTAACTGGTTTGCATTTTCCTGTCCCTTAAAAAAAGAACCGACGTCCAGTAAACTCCACTCTAGGACTGGTGTTCTGGGACAAGGAAAACATTTCCTTTTAAGGTCTCTGATGCATAATTAGAAAAAATCATTATCTGTTACTCTTCTCAGATGGTTTGACCAGTGGTAGGGCCAAACTCATGGAATGAGGGTCAACATAACAGATTTTTACAAAATTGTCTTCCATGTGCTGTAAATGAAAAATATTTTCCATAGTTTCTAAATGCAATTTCTCCTATTAATTGACAATTCCCTCTCAGGTGCATTGCAGTGATGTTTAATACATCACATGCCTATGTACTGCCTCAATTAATCTTCCCATTTATATACTTTGTGGATATACCTATCTTTCTAAAGCAAATTGTTTAAAAAATTCTAGATATTTTGAGAAGAGGGTTATATTTTACATCAAAAAAAGAATTGTGGATCCCTTTAAGAAAGAGTAGAGTTATAAAATAGAGATACATATTTAATATCCCTGTGCCCTGACATTTTTGTTTCTCCTAGATCTACATGCCTAAGATTAAGATAATACTGTAGGACCGAATTCAACAACAGAGAGACATCAGTGTTTTCCAAATTGGCTTTACTTGGGAGAAAGAACATTTAAAACCAAGATTCAGTAGGCAAATTTAGATCATTCTGCAAACACATTTCTTTTTTTCTTTTTGTACTCTGTGGCAAGCTTCAGGGTAAAACAGTCCTGCAAGCTGATTAGCTTATTATGGCACAGTGCAGATTAATTTTGAATATCAACCAAAAAAATCACATAATATGCAGTGTTCCCTTCAGAAAAGACTAGGTCTAATAAATAAAACCTCCCATAGGGCTACACCAAGCACTGGAGGCCATAGCAGCCTGTCTGTATTGGGAGATTTCCTCTAGGTCCATTAAAACTGATGATTTCCCAGGGATTTTGTGAGTGGTCAGGTCTCTGCCAGGCGCAGCTTCCCCCTCCTCCAGCAAGTGGGGTTTCAAAGTAAAATCTTCTTTTCAAAATGTGGTGGTGAAATAATGAATGTTGAGACACTGACCTGTGCTGAAGCTGGGTAGATTGTCTTCATATTTGAGACAAACAGCTCATTAAGGGAAATAAAGAATACCTTTGAAAGGAGTTATTTTTATAGTCCGGGGTTTAAAACTTGAAAATATTGTGCCTATCAGAAGATGCTTTTCCTTTTGTTGAAAAGATTTTGCCCAGTTATAAATATTTACAGACACTAATTAATAAAACTCCTTCCCCATGCTCTCAGTCTGAGGATGTCGACCTGCTTTTGGTAAGTGGTGAGAGCTCTTCCCTTTAAATGGTGCACATGCAAGGAAAAATCTGAATGGACGTGGGAGTACGTAAAATTGAAAAAATTTTGGAAGTTATCAGAATGTCTCAATATTGCTAAATGTTTAAATATCATTATTTTGTAGTGTAACTTACAGGTGGCAAGAATGTCAGGTTATTTCTTTTCCTAGCTCAACCTCTGTAAATGAAAGCCATGTTTTTGGTAGCTTAGCCCCTTTTTTACAGTAAAATTCTAATAAAAAATAACATTTCTTTAGTAGTTCAAACCATGAAGATACTTCTTTTTTTCTAATAATTAAAATCTAACGATCTTTAGGTTTAAAAATCTTTTATCTCCTTGCCGTAAGGAGTTAAATATAAGCATTTGCCTTCTAGTTTGAGGAAAGTTTAGAGGACTCTGAAAAAAGTGGTCAGAGCACCACCTGCTGGTCAGAATATAGCATGACCCTCTACCCATCTGCTCTGCCTCTGCTGTATATAAAAGTGAACATAAAAACCACCGTGGTTGATTTTAATTTTTTTTTAATTTGCATTTGAATAAAAACTGAAACAATGGAAGTACAGTATACATATTTCATCAGTTTTCAACATAGTCTGTTTTTACCCATAATAAAGCTATGGTTCTTCTAACTAGTTCAGTTGCCTAGGAGATACTGATGTAATGGGTTTCTATGGCAACAGCTGGTCTCTTGAAGGATTGTAAATGATAGGGTTGGCAGAGTTCATAGAGACACATGTTAAATGATTAATTTCATGAGGTTTGTACCAAGTTATCTTGTTACATGCAAAACTAATACTAAAATCTAATATTTGAAACTTTTATTTTTAAAAATCAACTGATGATGTCTTTTTATTTACTTTAAAGAATCAAAGGATAAATAACTCCCAGTCTGCTCAGTCATTGGCTACCCCAGTGGTTTCCGTAGCAACTCCTACTTTACCAGGACAAGGAATGGGAGGATATCCATCAGCCATTTCAACAACATATGGTACCGGTGAGTACCTTCCCCATGTGTGAATAGTACATTAAATCCTTTTTATTAAAAGGCCAGATAAAAAAAAAAATCTTTTTATTCTATTGGGAAGCTTTATTTAGTACCTGTGTGTCCACAGCACTATACCATTCCCAAAGCTTTACTAAGTCAAAGTGAATATCCACATATTTTTTTTCCTTAAGTGACTGGAAGTTTTGTTAACTCAAACTGAGTTCAAAATAGAATAACAATTTCAAGGAAATTGAGCTATTTCTTTGATATAATATAAGAAAGCTCACTTTCTTGGGGTTTTTAAAAAACATTTCTACATCTTCAAATATGTATATACTGTAACTCAGACTGTCATTCTAATAAACTAGAAATGCAGGCTGTACTACTTAGGAGCTTGCATAAAATACTTATCTTTGCAGTATAAGGTGTTTCTTTTAAATTAAAATGGTCCCTCATGTTTTACTCACTTCGTCCCCCAAAATGAAAAGAAAATTTGCAACCATCATAAATCATACTACTAGAATATTTTATAAATTGGAAATGTTTACTCTAGTCATAATTTGGTAATTTCCAAGTTAAATATTTTCCTTCATTATTTGTTTTTTAATGTAGAGTACTCTTTGAGTAGCGCAGACCTGTCATCTCTGTCTGGGTTTAACACCGCCAGCGCGCTTCACCTTGGTTCAGTAACTGGCTGGCAACAGCAGCACCTACATAACATGCCACCGTCTGCCCTCAGTCAGTTGGGGTAAGCAACATTATTTCTTTTGCAATATAATTTCACAAGGCATTTTTAAATGACAAGTGGCAATCTCTAAATACGTGCTTTAATGTACTTACTTTATCAATATCTGAAAGTAATTAGCAGATCAATACCTTTCAGGTAGCTTAAATATTACTTTCTCTATTCTTTAAGAGGATGGGAAGCTCTGTGATAATGAGATAAATTATTTCCTTATTGTTCTAGGCTGTATTTGTTCCCACTGTTCTCTATAAAGGATAGAATTTTTATTCAGTTTCATTTTCATGTAGTTCATTTGGGACATAAGAACGCAGTTACAATTATAAGTTCTTCAAGTTTTTGAGATATTTCAGAATCCTTCTCACTTAGCACCAACCACATAGTTTATTATGCTAATATTGTTAAACCTCAGCTAATATTAACCTGATGTTCATAGGATCAGGTTTTAATTGATATACAAGCTTCATATATTTATAATGTACTCAGAGTATATTTGTGTATTTATAGATATTGTATGAATATACAAAGGTATATGTACATACATTTACTGATTACCTAAATTTGGGTATAAAAATAATTTTTTGTTGCTTTCTGAAGTCAAAGGATGTGTATTTCTGCCCCCTTGTGGTAGTTTTGAGATAGGTCCTTATCATAGAAATGGCTCCTGTCATTTATCTCTGAAAACGTTCAAACCTTAAAAAGCCCTGAATTCACAATTCATACTACTTCTTGGAAAACAAAGAATAGTTGGGGAAAACAAAGAATAGTTGGGGGAAAACTATGAACCAAGCATGAACCAAGGGCCTGACTTTAACTAAACTCCAAAACTATAATTAATCCTCAAAACAAAATACCAACTACTAGGAGAATATAAACTATTTGCAAATAATAAGGTTTTATATTTTATAAATAGTCCATATTCCTAGCCCACTTCTATTTTACGCTGAGCCCTTTGGTGAGAATAGCTAACTAACTCTATCCTCATATTTCTACCGAGATAATGAGAATAAAACATTTGTCAGAATAGAAGTCACTTATCAATATCACAACTTTGTTTCTCTTAGCCCCTGCCTCCAGCTAGCTTTCACATGGCATTGATCCAACACAGAAAAGTGATTTAACTATGGAGTCTTTATGCCTTCACAGTTTGCTTTTGTGTCCTACTCACTAATCACTGTCTTTGCAAATCTAACCTTTTGTATAAATTATAAAATAACACAACATTATTGCTCCAATTTCTTAGAAATATCATTAGCTTTGAAGATATATTAAATATTGATCATTGACAGAGTTCCTCTTTTTAGGACATTTAAATTTTCTCAGAATCCAAGTAGATATTAATTGCAATAGTAACTTCTTCAGGGAATTATCACGTAATTGCATACGACCACCCAGACAATTTAAACATATTTATACATGGCATTGTTACTGCAGTGAATCCACTATACAGGCTTCTTATAAAAATAAAAGTAACTGTTTCTCATTTTTCACAAAACCTATCCATTATAGAACTACATGTTAAAAGCCATATGTGTAGCTTTCCTTTGTTTTCAATAATAGCAGCCGATAAATTGCATTTTAAAAATACCTATTTATTTGTGTATTTTAATTGTACTACAATTTTAAAACTCTTTTCAATTCCATGGGAAGAACTAGAGAGAAACTGAATTACCAAAGGGAAGGATGAAGCATTTTGTTTAGCACCAGGTTCCTTTCAACACTGATTCCCGTGGTACATAATTTGACTGTGAATTTAGTCTACGAATTTTGATTGCACTTAATCACTTCACTTATGCCTCAAACAGATAACTCTTCCAGTCCTTCCAATTTTGCTCCTCCTTTTTCACACGTACACACACACACACACACACACACACACAAGTAGCTTTTAAAAAAGGGTTTCCTTCATATGGACTATCCCATGCTCACACAATTAAATGTTAAACTGCAAAAAGAAAAACAATCCCTGTCATAATTTTTATATAAAATAACTTCTGTGAGCTTCCTTAATTCCTTACAGTGTAAACCAGTTAAAAGAATTGGTAACTTTTCCACTGCCAACATAGTCTTATACACACACATGCGGGTTCACAGCAAACAGTAGAATATATTTCAACTCAACCAAAGTAGACAGTCCCAGCTACCCAATATGGTTACCACAATTCTTTCTCAAAATTAAAACAGTATGATAGAGCTTTGGGCATGTTGTTCATGGGACTACCTTTAAGTCTTCAAAGCTGTACTCTTAAACAAACTAGTATCTGATTTTATCTGACCAAGTTTGAGCGTGACTCACTCGTTCAGTACATAAATATGCTCTCATAAACTCATTCAATGGAGAGAGCAGAGATGCCTGGCAGAAGGATTAGTGAGAGTTATTTGACATCAAGGACTAATGAGAGCTATTTGAATACTAATATTTGAGAAAATGACCCTTAAGTTTTAGGTGTTTCTCTCTTACCTAAAAAAAAAAAAAAAAAAAAAAAAGCCAACCTGTTTTCTGGAAGCATTTCCATACCTTGCTCTTGTTAATGTGAGAGAGAAAACTCTGAGTGGAGATAACTTTTAAAAGATCAGGTTAAATACGGTCTGATAGTCTAATTTCCAGGTGGAGGCAGTGAGAAATTTGAATAAAATTATCCAGTCATGTTTGATTACTGAACAATAGTGGGGAAGGGTAGGTGTTTTCCTAATTTTAACATTGGCATCTGTAGTAGAGGAAAACTTCAGAGAGGACTTGGCAACTGGCGTATCTGTCCTCATTATCTTCCCACCCAGCTCTTTTATCACCATAACCTACGAAGTATTTCACAGCTGCCTGTTTATGTTCTCAAGAACAAGTAGACCGACATGCTTATATCTGAATCTAGCATGTATATATATATGATCTTAAGTGCTACTTTTTCTTTTCAAGAAAATGCTTTTTTTGATAAGAGATTCATCATATTTCCACTCTATTTGGTATCTTACATCACAGTATAATGAAGCTAAACTGAGATATCACTTACATTTCATTACTGTGAATTTATTCCCCAGAACTACTCAAAATACTTCATGTACGCTTTCAGTGTCAAATGAAATGTCACCAAAAGATAAACTTATGTACTATAACTGTTATATCTTTTGGGTGAAGGAATGATTATATTATTTTTTGCTTAATTTATCCAAAATATTTTTTCTAATTTTCCATGTCACCCTGCTTGTGAAGACACAATCTAAGTGTCAAAGGGCAGACAAAAGCATTTATTGATATACCACTTTATTTTCAGGCTTCTAATTGACATTCTTTATTAAGAAGTTGTGTAATTCATGGGAGAAGCATTTAATTAACTTTTAGTGAAATAGTCTTTCTTACTCAGAACCAGGAAAATTCTTTCTTCCTGAAATCAAAAGACGACTCCTCTGACATCAAAATGAATCACTAAGTAATTTTGAACCAAGATAAAATAGTCTACCACTAAGGATACTTTGGAAATACAGGTGTTGCCTTTCCCTCCCACCCCATTTTAACATCTTCATGATTTAAAGATTACTTAATTAAAACTCTTGGAAAATTAGTATACTAATATAGACATTAAAAAATTAACTGCAAATAAATAACTCCCAGTATTAATAGGTAATTGAAAACTATACAGACTCAATATGCTATCTTGATATAAATGACAAGACTGGTTTGATCTTATAAGATCATAAAAGCCAGAGAAAGACAGGCTTATTAGGGAAACAAATAATTTGCCTTTATTTTATTCTCTACATTAGTTTATCTATTAATGAGAGAAGGAAAGTAATTCCTTGCCAGTAGGTGGTGCTTTTGTATAAAACATCACTCAAAGATAAAGTCATTTCTGACTAATTTTATATCTCTCTACATCTTTAGCCTTTATTGCATCTCCCAAAATGCCAGCTCTAAGTTACTCCTCTTTTTCCTCTGAAATACACACCAATTCTCTCACGGCTTATAACAAAGTTTCTAATGCCATCTAATTCTCTCCATTGGAAATTACTGTATTGCATACATTACTAGGTAGGCTTGTTTCCCTTTGTTTAAAATGGGTATGTTGATATGGATAATTCCTTACTTTGACTCTTCCTCAATAAAAGAAATTTCTGTACTTTCTCGACACTATGGTCAAGTTGTGCTGACACTGGCTGTGGGTGTTAGTGCAGTCAGAATGAAAGAACAATGGAAGCATCTTTAAATTTGATGCCAGCAATTTTACTCCAGTTTATCCTAACCAGAATCACTGTGGTTGCCAATCTGCACTTAAGGACTTAATGCTTTTCCCTCCATAATTACAAGTATCTAAACTCTCCCACATTTTGAAGAAAAGCAAGTTAAGCTCTCTGGGACTAGATGAGGATTAAGGATTATAAACACAGCAAAATCACACTAGGTCCCTCCTTACAACAGCCTTTCCTTAGGCAACCCCAGATTCATCAACTAATGCCAATTTTAAAAAAAAAGGAATGTCCTAAGTACGCCAGCAGGGAGTGATTAACAATAAATAGTAAATAGTAAAGCTGAGGTAGTTGTGGAAAATGGATAGTATTTTCATATCATGAAACTGAAAAAGGATGAAGAAAGTCAAAGTATTTACAATTTTAGTGGGGTAGAAATTCTTAAGTGTTTTTAAACTAGTGTTTAAAATTTCTGCGGATAATTTTAACCTTCTTCCTCCCCCATCTTTTTCCTGTGCCAAGTATTTACCAAATATGATTATTATGTAGCATTTTGTGGGTCCTATTCATTTGAAATTTGAACTCTTCACTTTCTCTGAAGAATATGTAACTTAATATTTATGTGCTTCTTAATTTGAAGGAAACATGTATATCCATTATAAGATTTTTGAAATAATTTTCAAACACAGGCAGTAGCCAATCAAGGAAATCTAAGTCAAAACTGTAAACACTGTATCCAAAGGCTTACAAGATTATATTTTGGAAGTAGTGTATAGAAAAATTCCATCAACACAGAAAATGCTTTTTCCAGCGTGTCTCGATAAACCTTTCTGAAAAGTAAGCCATATGTTTGGGATGCCTGTCAGAGACTATAGAGAGATGATTCGTGAGGCCTGGACCTGTTAAATACCGTAATTACTACCGGGCAAATCAACAAAGGCGTCCTAAATCACGCTAAGAAAGCAGTGCCCCTAAGTGCTTCCAAGCACATTCTCCTCACCTCTGGGCATGCTCTGGTGTCTATGCGAGTCTTTAAGCTGATGTTTTATGTAATTGTGAGTTCCTGGGGGCTCCAGGCCTCCTCCATCTGTAACTGGGTTTCCTTTCCTCCTACAGAGCTTGCACTAGCACTCATTTATCTCAGAGTTCAAATCTCTCCCTGCCTTCTACTCAAAGCCTCAACATCAAGTCAGAACCTGTTTCTCCTCCTAGAGACCGTACCACCACCCCTTCGAGATACCCACAACACACGCGCCACGAGGCGGGGAGGTCTCCTGTTGACAGCTTGAGCAGCTGTAGCAGTTCGTACGACGGAAGCGACCGAGAGGATCACCGGAACGAATTCCACTCCCCCATTGGACTCACCAGACCTTCGCCGGACGAAAGGGAAAGTCCCTCAGTCAAGCGCATGCGACTCTCTGAAGGATGGGCAACATGATCAGATTATTACTTAATAGTTTTTTTTTTTTTCTTGCAGTGTGTGTGTGTGCTATACCTTAATGGGGAAGGGGGGTCGATATGCATTATATGTGCCGTGTGTGGAAAAAAAAAAAAAGTCAGGTACTCTGTTTTGTAAAAGTACTTTTAAATTGCCTCAGTGATACAGTATAAAGATAAACAGAAATGCTGAGATAAGCTTAGCACTTGAGTTGTACAAACAGAACACTTGTACAAAATAGATTTTAAGGCTAACTTCTTTTCACTGTTGTGCTCCTTTGCAAAATGTATGTTACAATAGATAGTGTCATGTTGCAGGTTCAACGTTATTTACATGTAAATAGACAAAAGGAAACATTTGCCAAAAGCGGCAGATCTTTACTGAAAGAGAGAGCAGCTGTTATGCAACATATAGAAAAATGTATAGATGTTTTGGACAGACCCGGCAATGGGTGGCCATTGGTAAATGTTAGGAACTCACCAGGTCACCTAACATCCCGAGAATGCTCACAAACCTGCAGGCGTATCATTGGCGTATGGCACTCATTAAAAAGGATCAAAGACCATTAAAAGAGGACCATACCTATTAAAAAATATAATAATGTGGAGTTTGAGGGCTAACATATTTAATTAAATAAATAAATCTGGGTCTGCATCTCTTATTAAATAAAAATATAAAAATATGTACATTACATTTTGCTTATTTTCATATAAAAGGTAAGACAGAGTTTGCAAAGCATTTGTGGCTTTTTGTAGTTTACTTAAGCCAAAATGTGTTTTTTTTCCCCTTGATAGCTTCGCTACTATTTTAAACAGTCCTGAAAGAAAACCAAAAAGGACTTTTTGTATAGAAAGCACTACCCTAAGCCATGAAGAACTCCATGCTTTGCTAACCAAGATAACTGTTTTCTCTTTGTAGAAGTTTTGTTTTTGAAATGTGTATTTCTAATTATATAAAATATTAAGAATCTTTTAAAAAAATCTGTGAAATTAACATGCTTGTGTATAGCTTTCTAATATATATAATATTATGGTAATAGCAGAAGTTTTGTTATCTTAATAGCGGGAGGGGGGTATATTTGTGCATTGCACATTTGAGTAACTATTTTCTTTCTGTTTTCTTTTACTCTGCATACATTTTATAAGTTTAAGATCAGCCGTCAAAAGGATAACCTGTGGGGTGAGAACATATCACACTGCAACACCCTAAATTGTTTTTAATATATAAGCAATCCATTGGGTCACCTGATATCCATTGTATATACTGATCAGTTTCTTTCATGCTATTTTTTTTTTTTTTGCATTTTTAGTCAAATGCAAGGCCCCTTTCTGATCTCACCATTTCACCATGCATCTTGGAATTCAGTAAGTGCATATCACAACTTGCCCATTTCCTAAATCATCTGGTTGGTTTACAGCCTAGAATTTGATATGTTTTTTCGAAACATGCCCAGAATAGAGAAGCTGCATGGGGGCACATGTCCACAATATGGCCCTAGAAACAAGTGATATGGAGTTTACTCAGTGAATGAGTTGTAAATTCCCACAGAAGAAAAATGTGAATGACCGGGTGCTAGACAAGAAGGAAGCAGGTAAAGGGATAGTTGCTTTGTCATCCATTTTTTAATTATTTTAACTGACCCTCCACAATCTTGTCAGCAATATAGGACTGTTGAACAATCCTGATGTGTCAGGACCCCCAAATGTCACTTCTGCATAAAGCATGTATGTCATCTATTTTTCTTCAATAAAGAGATTTAATAGCCATTTCAAGAAATCCCATTAAAGAACCTCTCTATGTCCCTTTTTTAACTTTTCAAGAAAATATGATGACTCTTGTCTAATACTCGTCTATAGGGATTAAATTTCAGACCCTTTAAAAAGTGAGTGCCATAAAAAAAGATATATATTGTTAGATATTTCAGTCTAGGAATAACTTTCCTTCTCTTGGAATGTGAAGATCTGTCAATTCATCTCCAATCATATGCATTGACATGCACAGCAAAAAAGATATACACAGTATTATCAACACTGCTAGATGATGTGTAGGACATTTCTTACCCATTCTTTTTTTTTCCTTTTACTTGCATAGTTGCTATGTGTTTCTCATTGTAAAAGGCTGCCGCTGGGTGGCAGAAGCCAAGAGATCTTATTAACTAGGCTATATTTTTCTTAACTTGATCTGAAATCCACAATTAGACCACAATGCACCTTTGGTTGTATCCATATAGGATGCTAGCCTGCCTTGTACTAACGTTTTATATACTAAAAAATATAAAATCTATCAACCATTTCGTATATCCCACTACTCAAGGTATATCCATGGAACATGAAAGAATAACATTTGTGCAGAGGAAAAACAGAAGATCATCCCTGGAATACACAAACACACAAACACTCACACACACAGGGAAAAAAAAAAAACTAAGAAAATCATTTTCCTCACCATAAATTTAATCCCATCCTTGTAACCCATCTTTATAACTCGGTGTGTATAAAATATGCAAACATGTCACAAATGTTCTTTGTCATTTCAAAACATTTTAGTGTATCAATATCAGTAGAAACTTACCAGTGGGTGGGAAAGGGTCATTATATGAAAATATGAAGAAATAGCCATATTAATTTTTTTACCTGCAATTTGCCTCAGCAACAAAGAAAAAGCAAATTTCTAATGCTGAAGATAAAGTAAGCTAAAATACCAGCAGAAGCTTGGCTATTTATAGCAGTTCTGACAATAGTTTTAAGAACATGGAAAGAATAGAATCACTTGAAAATGGATGCCAGTCATCTCTTGTTCTCACTACTGAATTCCTATAAAGTGGTGGCAAGATAGCGAAGGGATAGTCTGAGAACTTTTTATGATGATTTAATGAGAAGAAGCACAATTTTGATTGTGATGAGTCACTTTCTGTAAACAATTGCTGTCGCTCTTAACGCTTATTCCTTGTCTGTAATTTACTATTTGTTGTATTTACAAAGCTAGTCTGGGTTTTGGTTTTTATGGCAGTAAATCCTTTGAATTCAGGAGTTCAGGGTATAGCCCTCGGGGAGAATTGTTCTACTTAACCCATCGTAAAGTAACATTTAGGCAACATTCTTCAGTGCAAGTAAAAGAACCCTGAGTGGAATTTGTGCAGCTCTGAATATTGTTCTATCAAATCCTATTATTAAAGATTGGCTTATTTTTAACCCAAAGGTGGAATTTAACATTTTGTAATGATGAATATGAAAAACCTGTCATCCTCAGATCATTTTAAGGTTAACTAAAGTGAGAATTTTTTTTTTTAATTTCCAATATACTTTTTAAAAGAATATCTGCCCTCAAGCATTTTGTTTGTTTGCTTTTCTTACATACCCATCTTTTGACTTCGAGATAGCATTTTTTTTGCCCCCTCTATCCTTTTGTTTATTTTTGCCAGAGAGTAAATGCTCTGTATTTCTTTCTTTAAAACAAACTTTTTTTAAAAGAAGAAAAAGTCACTTGAACCCTCGATAAAGGCTGTTGCCTAAGCATGGCTTACTTCATCTGTTCCCGTTTGTGCCATCTGCTGTGATGTCGTCACTTATATGGCGTTAATTTTCTGCCACTACAGATCTTTTGAGATTGATGGAATACTGGTGTCTGTTAGAATGCTTCAGACTACAGATGTAATTAAAGGCTTTTCTTAATATGTTTTAACCAAAGATGTGGAGCAATCCAAGCCACATATCTTCTACATTAAATTTGTCCATTTTAGTTATTTTCATAATCGGTTATTGCATTTTGCCTTCCCTGTTCATACCTCAAATTGACTCATACCTCAGTTTAATTCAGAGAGGTCAACTAAGTGACGAATTCTGTTGTGGTTTGAATGCAGTACCAGTGTTCTCTTGGAGCAAAGCAGACCTGGCTCACTGTAGGCGTAGGACTTGGATTGCTTCAGATGGTTTGCTGTATCGTTTTTCTTCTTTTTCTTTTTCTGGGGACTTGTTTCCATTAAATGACAGTAATTAAAATCGCTTGTAAATGAGGGCATACAAGCATTTGCAACAAATATTCAAATAGAGGCTCACAGCGGCATAAGCTGGACTTTGTCGCCACTAGATGACAAGATGTTATAACTAAGTTAAACCACATCTGTGTATCTCAAGGGACTTAATTCAGCTGTCTGTAGTGAATAAAAGTGGGAAATTTTCAGAAGTTTCTCCTGCTGGAAATAAGGTATAATTTGTATTTTGCAGACAATTCAGTAAAGTTACTGGCTTTCTTAGTGATGCAGTGTCCATGGTGCATTTTTTTAATGAATATTTTGCTGTTTAAATTTATTCCACTTTATCCTGGTTTTTAAAAGCAGCTTTTACCAAACAAGCACAAATGAGCATTCTCAGTTTTCAACTCAGAATATTATACCAAAAAAAAAAGGGGGGGTCGTGTATATTTGGGAGAGGGGGTGTGAATAGGATTCCAGTTCTTTGGGTAATATATTGGTAATCAGCCAATGTGGGAAGTTTTAAGGTTCTTATTGGGTGGTTCAGTTTCTTTATTAAAGCAGTTATGTGAAGATCTTTGATAAACTGTTTAACACACAGAATCTTCCAAAAGTTGGCAGGAAAGGCACTACCATGAAATAAGTTAAATTATTTTTTTTAACTAATGTGAAGAAACAGTTCCCAAAATTCTTATCTTCATTAAAATAATCTTTAAATTAAAAAAAGAAAAAGTTGAGAATGTAAGTTTATATCTATTTGAGTAAATTAGTGAATTTGAACATTTTGAAGAACAATAGAATATGTCCATTAACAAAATTCAATTACAATTGCTGAAGAGAATGCCCTTAAAAAGACCATCATAAAGGCTAATTTAGAAACCGAAAAGAAACAAGAAGGCACTGTCTGCCCATCTGGAGAACTCATACTTTAGCATTAGCAGTGATCCTTGCTCTGTAAAAAGGAGTGCATCTCGTGAAAATGTTGCATGTGGCTCCAAAATAGCAGCACTTTTTCCTTTGTTTTCTTTATTCATTATCAGAAAACATTATTAAGCAATCAGTATGTATAACTCATGTGATGGATTCCAAGATGAATGAAGATAATAACCCTTGCCCTTAACAAGCTTATGAACTAATAGGAGGTTAAAAAAAAAAAAAAAGACTCAAAAGTGTTCTCAGAGATGCCATACAAGGTGCTAACAGAGAGTCCCTTTGGCCATTGGAGCAGAGATGTGTCCAGGATATGGACACTTCAAACTCTGTGCAGAGACGGTCTTTGAAGGGTGGATAGGTTTGAGAAAGGCCCAGATGGATGAAGGCAGGCAGGCTTCTGGGACATGCAACCTCTCCAATTGCCCACGGCCCCACACTTGGTTTAGTGCTTTGCTGTAGCCCCCTTGAAACTCTGCATTTTATCTTTGAACTTAGGTGCTGTAAGTGAAGTCTGATGGGACAATGGAACGTGTACATGAGCTGAGGAGATACATAGAAAAATAAGGGAAACTTTTTAGTACCTTTAGTGGCACTTCTTCCTGCCTTTTGAACAAGGACTCCCATGTTTTCATACTGCACTGGGTCCCACAAATAGTTACACTAGCCTTGGGTGAAGGCATTCTGCAAGGAAGAAATAGTGGGTACAAGGGCACATATAAATTTGCAGAAATGTTGAACTCTTCTGTTAAGATAAATATAGCCAAGTTCAGGGGAACAGGGAGAGAAAAGACTAGAAAAGTGGCTTGGGGTCTGGTGATACGAGTCCAAGTTTAAAAGTATGGAGTTTAATTGAAATATGTGGTAAAGGTAGAATTGTCAGAATTCAGCAAATAATTATGTTAATGGTTGGAGTGATGACAGATAAAGAATTGTTAAGATTTATGGCTTTAAGCTTAAATAATTAGTATCCTGGGAGTGTTCGAATTGGAAATGAAAAGATCACTGCTTCGTGAAGAAGTGCCTAATTCCACGTTAGGCATCTTGAGTTTGTCTTATATCCACATAGAATGAGAATGTTGTAAATAGAGACTTGAACTCTGAATAGCAATTAATGCTGAATATAAAGTTTTGGGAATTACTTCCACAGAGCTGATAGTGAGATCCCTGCCAACAAATGAGCTTGTCAAGGAGAAGGGTAAAGAGAGAGAAAGAAAGAGGCTTAGAAGAGAAATTTAGGGAAAACCTACAGAAGAGAAAGAACCAGTGAAGAAGTAAAGATAGTGCAGGCAAACAGAAGGAAAACCAGAGTGCTGTCAAGCCAAGAAGAGGGATTGAGCCAGTGGGGGACAGAAAGTGTTCAACAATGTCAATGTTTAATTGGGGTTACAGAGGAGAAAGACAGAGGAAAGGACTTTGTTTGGACTTTGGTGGTCTCTGAGAGAAGTATTTCAATAAAATGGCATGGGAGAGAAGAGAGACCACAAAAGGTTGTCTAGCAGATGTTGTAGAATTTCAGGTAGCAAGTGTAGACCAGTCTTGACAGTGTTCAATGATTAAAAGAAGAGTGCTGGCTTGAAGGGCTAGCAGGGTCAAGGGTCAAGGAAAGGGTGTTTTAAAGGACAAGTGGTACCAGTTTGCAGGCTGAAGGAGACCTAAGGGAACAGAATACAGACATGAACCATCCTAACCAATGGCTAGAAGATTACACATGTACCTCAGGCCCAAATTGGATGTGGTTCTTTTATTTCAGTGGGAGTTGAGACTAAATGGAGATACTGAATTTGAGAAGGAAGAACTCTCCAGGACAGAGCAAAAAATCCTTTCTCGATTTTGTTCTCCTATTACTAAGGCATTTCCTATGTGTTACCCTTACAGATTGATTTCTAAGCAAGATCCAGTGATAAAAGAGGAAAGCCAAGTTCATTTGCCCACTGGGTGACCTCTGGCTGCATACTGCCTTGAATTCTCACTGTCTCTATTTCCTGAGAACAAATATCTCTATCTGTCTCTATTCCTTTAAATTTTCATCTCTCAAGCACAGCCTCTATCCCAGGGGACTTTTGCTTAAGAGTTACAGTTAGGAATATATGTGGGAAATGGTTGGTTTCTGGCCCTAAAATAAGTTTCTGGTTTTAGCAGCAGCCTTGGCTGCCAGATAATCATCTCCAGTCTTCTCAGTCTCCTCAGATTTCAGGGAGAATCTCCAGCCCTGTTGTAACCATTCATGGCAGTCAACTTCTGCTACAAGCCAGATGGAAGTGGCAGTCACCCTTTGAATCTGATAACTCAGTACAAGGGCCAGGCTGAAAAGAACTACCAGTGGGGCAATTCTACACTGATTAAATGTAGTCATGTAGTCACCCAAAGGCCAGAAATGCAGGGTCTATGTCACTTCCCTTGCCCTGCCCACCCCACCACAAACAGAGCCAGAGAGGTTGCAATGTTGGGCAACATGAGAAGTCAAAGTTGGTGTGTGAGTGAGGGCAGCACACTGGCAATTATCGAGTACCTTCTCTGCAATGGACTTGACCTACATTATCTTACTCAACCTTCTCAATGACATTTGTGTAGAGGGTGCCATCTACACAGAGGCCATCTGTATCTTGGTTGCGAGTTCATGCTCCAAATCAGACCTGGGTAACAATTGCACCTTTGCTTCTCACAATGCAAGTAACATTTGTCAAGTTATTCTCTCTAAACATTTTTTTCATGTATCACTAATCACAGGATTGCACTGAGGAGTAAACAATATAAAGTGTGTATAGCATTTGGCAAGTAGTAAGTGCTCAAAAAATGTTCTTTCTATTATTATCCCCGTCTTGGCAGATGGGAAAACCAGGGTTCAGAGACATCAAAGCTGTGTGCTACTGGAATTGGGTGCTCTAGAATCATATTATATAGATTGATTAACAATACTCCAGAACCAGACAAAGCTGCCATTTAAGTAAATGTTGTTATTCTTCCCTATGCTTTATTTTTCTGCCTAATCCAGGCCACGAATCCCCTAAAGTGACAGTTTTTAAGCTTCTCTTGAATTAATCAGAACTGAGGCCAAAGCCAATTTAAGTTCTTTATAGGTGCTAATCACTAAAGATGGGGATTCCTACTCCTCCCTAAATTACTCAAATAAACACAATTCTGTAATATGATAGTAAAGAAGTCCTCAGAGTCCTGATTGTTCCTATGATGACTACAATGTTATTTTTTTTAATTTCTTTTGCAATATCACAGCTTTTCCAAAAGAAAATTCGGTGTGTCCCTGCTTTGATGATGCCCAAATCACATTACTCTACTAATCGGTATTCAGCACAAGGCCTCTCACTAGCAGTGCTAAATACATCAATGTGCAGAAAATTCAAGAAGCAGTAGTTACAGGAAGAGAAGGATGCTCTGCAAGCAAGACATTAAGAACTCCATATGCTGTACCTTGTTCCCCTTTACAACTAAGAGCCCTTCTTGAAAATGCAAACTTGCTTGTAAGCTCATGTCTATGTATGTAGTATCTGTGATTAAAGTATTAGGAAGGTGCCTATCCATAAAGGAATGTGTAAGTAAATGATGTCAGATCCACACAATGGAATGCTATGCTACTGTTCAAAATTTAAAAAAAAAAAAAAAAAAAAATCCAATTGAAAAAAAAAAAGCCTCTGTATACTGATAGGGACTACACAATGAACTACTATGCCACTGTTTTAAAAAAATAAAAAAATAAAAAAATAAAAAAATAAAAAAAAAATAAAGAAAAAAGCTCTATGTACTGCTAGGGAAATTTTCTGGAGTAGATTTAGATTTTAAAAGGACAGAAAAACAAAAAGGGAATAATGTATAGAGTATGCTGTCTTTCAGGTGAGAAAAAGAGGAAATAAAAAGAATATATTTCTTATATTTGCCTAAAGAAACACTGGAAGGATATAAAAAGAAACCAATAAAGTAGCCACTGATGTGTTGGGGGGAGAGGGTGAGGAGATTAAGGAAAGGGGTAAATAGGACAGGGGTAGAAGACTTAACAACATATTTTTTTTTATTGTTTTGATATTTGAACCATATGAATATGCTACTTATAAAAAGTTCCAAAAAAGGCCTTCCAAAAAATGCTAATGCCACACAGAAGTGAATTTGTAGGAAGCACTCCTGGGACTGAAGAGGGCTTTGGAAAATGCCATTGCGTAGGGCAAACCTCAGGACTGGTGGCCTTTTCTCCATGATTCTCCCGGCACAGAAGCCTTCAGCTGTCTTTCTGAGTGACAGAGCCACAGCTTTAAGATTACAAGTTTGCTTCTCTATTGATCACCCTACCCTGATAAAGAGCAAGCAGTTTCCCATAATTAAACCACAAATATTATTTTCTAACAATATGTGAATTTTCTCTGTCATTTTCCTAGCCATTTAATTTCACTTTTACCTCCTAGCCATTTAATTGCACTTTTACCTGAATTCAGAATTCATCCTATAAGATTTAATTTACTCTGCCTAATCAAGGAATCTATCCCATTGAGGCATCTAATTTTAAGACTGCAAAATTTAGGGCAATGACTGGATCTCTATTGAATTTATAGCTTCCTTGCTCATTGTAATTATAACCAGCTCTCACATGTGACCAACTCAGCTCCAGTATTATAATAGAGAAAACACATCATCCTTACCAACTTCTACCTCCATAACAATCAAGTGAAATTATGGAGATTATGCTACTTTCTGGTACTTTCTAATTCATCAACTACTTTTCCAAGTAAGATTTGGAAGACTCAAAATAATTAGCTCCCTGTCCTCTGCATTTACTATTCTGGTTTGTGTACTTTACATGTGGAGTGCACTACCTTTAAAACAGGTTAAAGAAATTATTTGGCCAAATCAAAAAACATATTCTCTACTTCAGAGTTCTACTGTTGATAAAAGGATAATAATTTCCACCACCTCACTTCCAAATCCCCAGCTAAAGAAAGTATTTGTCCTTGGAGTTGAATGATAAAGAAAGAACTCAGAAGAATGATTTACTTCTTTTAAACCATGTGTCCTCTTCAGAACCCAAAACAGCATGAGGACATAGACAATAACGCTTGAGAGCTCATCTACCATGACAAACCCATTTTATTCCGATCCCTGATAATGCATTTTGTAAAATCTGAAAATAGAAGAGAAAGTTTTTGTGAAATGTGGAATCAGGAAATAAGGGACGTGATGCCTTGAGATTCTGTATTTAGAACATTATATGTGACTACTTATTAGATAAACCAGAATATAACCAATTTTGGTGATATTGTAATATTGTAATAACAATTATTAAAACACCACTCATTAAAATTTATGCAAGGATTATGTTGAGTAAAGGAAGCTGAGCACAAAAGAGAGCATACTGTATGGTTCCATTGAGTGCACTTCAGGAACAGACAGAACTGATTTTTGGTGATAGAAATTGAACAGTCATTGCCAGTGGAGAATGGGGAGCTCAGAGACTTTCTGGGGACATAGAAATAGTCTAGACCTTGATTGGTAGAGTGGTCATGAATACACATTTGTTAAAACTTATCAGATTGTACATTTAAGATCTGTGCACTCCACTCTGTGTAAACTTTACCTCAATAAAGAAAGTTTATGTGAAGAGAAATCTCCAGTTCAGAACATTATATAAAATAGTAATATGGACTAACCTTCCAAGACGCTACCTGTAGAAGTGTAGTGGAGCCTACTTCAGTGCAGAGATTCAGCAGACTTCCACTGAGCTGCAATTCAAATCACAATAAGCTGCCCAAAAAATATTAGTTCTTGTGCCGGTTTGGATATATTATGTGCCCCCAAAAGCCATTTTCTTTAATGCAATTTTGTGGGAGCAGAGTTATTAATCTTTTTGATAAGGTTGTGATATCTTGATTAAATGTTTCCATGGAGATTTGACCCCACCCATTCAGGGTAGGTCTTGATTAGCTTTTTCCTTTAAAGGGAGCTCACACAGAGAGCAGAGAGAGGAAAATGTCCCGGATATGCTAAGCCAGGAGACCCAGATGCTTACTGAGCTTTGAGATGCTGGCCCAGAGTTTGCTCTGGAGAAGCTAAAAGAGACAAGCCCAGAGATATTTTAGGGAAAGCTATTCTGAAACGCAACCTGGGAGCAAAGGAACAGCAGAACCACCAGCCACGGGCCTTCCCAGCTGACAGAGATGTTCCAGAGGCCATCGGCCATTCTTCAGTAAAGATATCCTCTTGTTGAGTCCTTAGTTTGAACACTTTTATGGCCTTACAACTCTAAATTTGTAAACAAATAAACCGCCTTTATAAAAGCCAATCCATTTCTGGTATTTTGCATAACGACAGCATTTGCAAACCGGAACAGTTCTCTTAAATACTTTGAACATACTCCCCTACAGTATTCCTTGCACTATTCATTTACCACAGATAAAGGAATGTAAACTTCAGTTCAATCCTGATCAAATTATCACAAAGCTAAAGCAGTAGAGGTAAATTAAGGTGATTACATTGAGACTGATCATGCAATTGTAACAATATGCATCAAATAAATTGACTACTTCAAGAATGAAGGAATTATTTATTTCAGGATATTAATAGTTAGACTAATTTACCATTCAGTTCTTTGCACCATATTCATACCAACTTTTATTAAACATAGCGCTAAACCTCAGAAGATAAAAGAGAATAAGAAAGCTAGAATATTTATCATCTGTGCCTAGACTGTTCAAAGAGAGGCTTCATTTATTTTCCCTCCAGGAAAACTATTTGAAGCATGAGATATATGTTGCACAAAAAAAGTGATTGTCAATGCAACTCATAGTACGGGTTTCCTATAAAATTTGTCATCAACCCAGCCATCCCTTGAGGGTTCAGTAAAGGGCAATACAAATGATAACGAAAGGCTCAGGTGCATTTTGAGGTGCATTTAGGTAATTAAGAGTAAAGCCTACCTGCTTAAGTATTCTGAAGCTACCAGTGGAAGTTCGTGATTATATGAATTTCAGAGAACAGTGCACATAGAAATAAATGACCAATAAAAAGAATATGCTTGAATGCGGGACAGGGAATATTGCATTCTTCTCTTATTATTAGGGAAAATATATCCCAAAACATTAAACTATAAAAAATTTTTCATAAAGTGTTAGGGACTATTTGTTTTTATGCACTTAACCAAATGCATGTATATAATCGTGATTCACAGTAAGCCTTCATATATATCATGTATATGTGCAATTATCTGTATACATATGAATGTGTATACATATATACATATGCATGTGCATGTGTGTGTACACTGCATGTGTGTGTGCATACATACATTGTGTACACACAAATACATATACACATATATAATGTATATATAATTCCCAAGCATGGATGAAACAATAGAAAACATGCCATGATTTTGTCCACATGGATATAAATCTCAGAATAAGCTTGATGAGAGTAAAATATTTCCCATCTTGACTTTTGCTCACCCTTCTTTTTCTATCAACATTACAAGCCTGTGTACCCAAGCAGGCAATCGCTTCTTGAGGGCACAGCAGAAAAAGCCTGAGAAAACTCCAATTTCCAATGTAGATATTTGGGCCTAAATTATAAGATCACTGGTTTACTGCTCCATTTTTCCTGGGTAACAGCAAAGAATGAATCTTGTAATACTTCCCAGTATTTCGTCACACTGAAGAAGAGGTTGTAAAGGTGGACATGTGTAGAAAAGTTGAACAAGCAAGGATCCTGCAGAAATGCAAAACTATCAACACTCATTTTATTATAAACTATCATATAGGATTGAAATAGTCTCCAGTCTTTGTCTTGTGCTATTGCTATTATATAATAAGTAATATCTTTTTTAACTTTATTTATCAAAAAAAATTTTTTTAATGTTTCAAACAAAACAAAATAAAGCAATAAGAAAAACAAATAACCTAAAATAACTGCTTTGCTTCCAATATGTCCCTATCATACTCCAAGAAAATTAACAAACCCTAACAAAACAAGGGAATAAGAAAAAAAAAACCTAAAATAACTACCTTGCTTCCAACATGTTCCTACCATACCCAAGAAAATTTACAAACCATAATCATTCCTGAGCATTCCTATAACATTAAGATTACCCTCAATAGCTTATCTGTTCTTATTAGATTATCATTCCCCTTCACTAGTTGCTGTCTATCTCTAGGTCCCCTACATCCTACAATATAAAACATTTATTTTACATTTTTCACTGAGTTCACATTAGAGGTAACATACAATATCTCTTTTTGTGTCTGGCTTATTTCACTCAGCATTATGTAATAAGTAATATCTTAAATTCTTAGATATCATAACAATTTATTATGTATTTAAGAAACATATTAAATCCTTGTGGTGTCATTACAGTGCTGGGGACATCAGTGAATCAGCTTTGGGATATGGTTCAAAGATTACCAACTAACTGTAAGGCAGACAAATCTGGGTTTGACTGCCACCTTGGCCAATTACAAGCAGTGTAGAAATTGTTTTATTGTTTCCTTATCTGTAAATGGAAATAATATCTACATTTAGAGATGTTGTAAGAATTATAAAATTTTTATATATATAATTATGAGTATATGTATGTGTATGTATATGTAATGTGTGTGTATATATGGTATATACTTGGCTATTTTATTGCACTATGTGGCACTACCCATTCACAACATTGTAATGAAAAACAAGTATACCTCCAACTGAGCCAAAAGCTTCCAGGGAGTTACTGAGCATAACAAAGGATCATTCCTCTCACCTGGAACCAACCGAAAGGAGTAATGAACTAAATATTAAATCATTCTTAAATACAAATCAATTATGCAGTTTTTTGAAAAGAAAGTTTAAACTGTTCTCAGAAAAATTGGCAAATAAAACCATTCTGAAAGCTTGTTCTGTTGGGAGACAGTTTTCCTTGGGTTTCACATATTAATAAAAGCCTTATTAGGTTTACCAAGAATGCAAGACCAGACCAGTCCTTACCTGGGTCATTTCTCAGAATTGTGTTTGCAGCAATCAGCCTTGAGAGATGAGTAAAATATCGCCCTCTGAGACAGAGTGGGCTTGTTTACTGCTTGCAGTAAAAGTGGTGAATTCCTCAGGCTTAGTATTCCTCAGCTACAAAGCAAACCCACTGTATGCACACCACCCATCTCGGGCCATGTCACACCACCCCTATAGGACTTTGCACAAGGGGAACCAATGTAAAAAGGGTGATGCTTGTGCTGTTTGCTGTACCATGAGTAATAAAGTCTTTGTCTCTGACCCAGAAGCCTGTTGTCTTCTGTCAGCATCCTTGAACAGTAACAGGCTAACGTACTAGCTTGTAAGCTTTGGCAAGGGGAATGGGATGGTGGCAGAAACATGGCTTTTAGAAAAGGAAGGACAAGGGACCCACAGTTTGCATTCAAGGATATGAAAAGAGTCCCTGAATCACAGCTGCTGAATACAGTACCACTCTCGCCCCAGTGGTCGATAGGGAGAGGGAGCATAAAGGTTCCCTACTGCTGTACTTGCAAATGAGGCTAAGCAGTGACAGGTAGGATTGAAACAAGCCACAGAACGGTGTTTTGGTTGTTGCTCACTCCCTTCCAGATGGGTGGATGAGGAATATCATCATGACAATTGTGTAGCAGCCTCTGTGGGCCCAGTTGAAAGACAATTGACTATGGCCATTGCACCAAGGAGTCCCTAAAGCTGAAATAACTGATGTCAGAAATAATGACTTTGCTAATCAATATAGAGCTTTGGGAGAACTGAAAACATTGTAAGTTTGGTTGAGCTTTAAACAGGTAGCTGCTCGAAAGCAAAATGAATGCCAAGCTTAGCCTCATGGTGCAGGGCCAGCCAAGCTCATGTTTCTGATCTCTGCCACAACCTGGCTTGGCCAGTGACAAGGACAATGTACTGGATGCTGGGGTGGCTGAAAGATTGCAGGACAAAATGCAGTGGCAGATTCGGGGGCAGAAAGACGGGGACCCCCTGAACCCAGGCATTCACCAGACACTAGATGGTACACAGGAAGGAAGCAGCACTGGGGCGAATTATCAGCTCAAGAGTGATAGATCATCAGAGATAATAATGCCAACAGTTAAGTTTCCTCTCCACATCCCCTCCACCATAGGGGAGGATCTGACATAGCTAATGGGCTAGCTGCAACAAGCTCTCAGCCAGGCATAGCATGATCTTCCAGTGACTGTTGCTGCAGCCCCTGACATGCATGTGTTAGACTCCTTGGTCTGTCTTCCACAGGGGGAAAATGCACCCAAATTCAACTGATGGAGTTTGGGTATGGTTCTCAGTGGAGAAGATAAATTTAAGTGGCCTTGTGGGTTGGGCCCTTAGGCTGATATGTACTATTGTTGTGGCTTCTATATATGAATGTATAATGGAATCGTTGTGTTAAATACCTGCACTTTCCTATCCCATAAATGACAGACAGGACCCATACAGAGATCGCTACATGTACTGTTCCTTCCAGGTTGTCAAGAACGGTAAAATCCCATAAGGAGAAAAGGAAATAACAGCTTTAGTTAAAGTCTGCCAGGTACTCAGAGCAGTCATTTCCCATTATGACAGCTTCACCTTCCTGACAGTCACCGAGTATATCCCTTTTTTTAAAAACAACTATTAATCTGCTACTAGGCCCTTGTTGAAGCCCAATGCCTGATTCATGCCAGCCTTGGGACTGTCTGGCCTGACATCCCTGTTTTGGATTGGGTCAACTCTAACTTGACAACTAACAAGGCAGGAAGGCCCATCAGCCAGGATAGATTTCAAACCGAGAGGTCACTCTGGTGGACATTCTTATGCACTATATAGATAACACCTTTTATGTTTTAATGTATTAGAATAGCTAGAAGCAAATACCTGAAGCTACCAAACTCCAACCCAGTAGTCTGGACTCCTGGAGACAATTGTATAACAATGTAGATTACAAGGGGTGATACTGTGATTGTGAAACCCTTGTGGATTGCACTCCCTTTATCTAGTGTATGGATGGATAAGTAGAAAAATGGGGATAGAAACTAAATGAAAAATAGGGTGAGATGAGGGAGGTGATTTGTTCTTTTTTATTTTTATTTTTTATTCTGATTCTGATTCTTTCTGATAAGGAAAATGTTCAAAAATAGATTGGGGTGATGAATTCATAACCATATGATGGTACTGTGAACAGTTGATTGTACACCATGGATGAGTATGGTATGTGAATATATTTCAATAAAACTGAATTTAATTAAAAAAAAAAAAAAGTGCAGCCAGCCTGGCCCTAGCAGCATTTGGGATTTACATGAAAAAGTGGCAGCTATCCCGTTGGGGACTACCTTATCCCCCACTACCCCATGTGGAGCAAAACCACTAGCTCTGTAGAACCCTCAATTAGCAGGGGTTTTCCTTATATGTGTGGGCCTAAATTTAATGGCCAAATGTGTTGGCCAAGTTAAAAGCTGATAGCTAATATTTTTTCATTAAGTGTAAGAAAGGCAATATAGCAAAGCTAAATGTCAATAAGAGGGAGATATAAAGGAGAGATATGGGATTTTTGTTATTGTTTTTTTTTCTCCTTTTTAAATTTTTTCCCCTTTCTCTTCTTTCTTTGCAGAAGAAATGGAAATGTTTACATATAGATTGTGGTGATAAATGCATAACTATGTGATTACAACAGGAGCCATTGATTGTGCACTTAGGATTGTATGGTATGTGAATACAACTACTTAAAAAATAAACAGAAAAACTGGTGCTGGAGAAGATGTGGAGAGAGAGATATACCTATTCACTGTGAGTAAGGAAATAGAATGCTGCAGGCCCTCTGGAGGGAAGTGTGGTGGTTTCACAGGAGGCTAAGTATAAGGTTGCCATATAATCCTGCAACCCCATTATTAGGTACATACTTGGAAAAACTGAAGGCAGGGACATGAATAGACATTTGCATACTGGTGTTTATGGCAGCATTATTCACAATTGCCAATGGATGGTGGTGGACTAAGGATACATCAACTGATGAATGGAAATGTGAGCTGTGGTATATACATATGAAGGAATTTGAGTGGCTGCAGAAAGGAATGAAATCGTGAGGCATGCAACTAGGTGAGTGAACCTTGAGGATATTATGTTGAGTTAAATAAGCCAGAAGTAAAATGGCAAATATTGTATGGTCTCACTAATACAAACTAACCATAATGAGCAAACTCTAAGGATTGAGTTCAAGGAGTTCTTCAGGGGATAGAAGGTGGTCAGAGATTGGGCAATTCAATGATTAAGGAGTACAGAATGTTCAATAAGACTCATTTTAAAGGTTCTTAAATTGGAAGCTTTTACAGCAGTCACATTTATTCCTGCGTTTTAACTGTTATTTCTAAATTCTGAGATGCTGTGCTCTTTGTATATGACGTGGTAGTTCCCTGGAACTTTAGGTATCTGTGTGACACCTGAGACTCAGAGTTAGAGTTCTGCAGCTCTGAAAGTCAGCATTATCCCATAAGCAACTGTTAAGGGAGATGAAAAAGAGATCAGACTTCAATCTGGGATATAAACGAAGCAGATCTTGTTAGGACTAAGGTAAATCAGAATGCAGGGTAAAGGATGACATTGTCTATTTTTTAAAACTCCAACTTCCCTGTGAGACCAAAAAGATGTTTATTTGGTCCAAAATTTAAATTTTCTGTTGCACACTATCTAATCTAACCTCTCTGGTCAGTGTAGTTAAACAACCCAAATACATGGATCCTAGAATAGGGAATGAGATCTTGTTACTCATTAAGGTAATACCCTCATACATTCCTGAGTATCTTGGGCAGAAAAATAAAAAACTATTTGCAAAGAACCCTTGAGGGATTGGAGAACAAAATGTGGAACTATTAAACTTCCCAACCTGGAGGATTCCAGATATTCTCTCAAGCATTAGGGACTTCCAGTTTAATAAGCCAAGCCCTCGATCTTGAAACTTGCCCTTATGAAACTTATTTCTACAATGGCTAAGCTAAGCCTACTTACAATTATGCCTGAGAGTCACCCCTAGAGAACCTCTTTTGTTGCTCAGTTGTGGACTCTCTCTCTAAACAAACTCTGCAAATAAACTCTCTGCCCTCATGTCTCATAACTCCCAGAGATGAGCCTGGCCCTGGCAACATGGGATTGAGAATGCCTTCTTGATCAAAAGGAGGGAAAGAAATTAAACAAAATGAAGTTTCAGTGGCTGAGAGATTTCAAATAGAGTAAAGAAATCATTCTGGGGGTTACTCTTATGCAAGCTTCAACAAGGTATTGCAACTTGCCACAGTATGCCAAGCCCCAGCCAACAGTGCATCATGAAAACCCTAAAGAATACCCTGGCCTCTGTCTAAGTCTCTGTAAATGTATTACTTAGTAATTTTATTTTTCCAGAAAATTAAGACCTCCAGATTGTTCCCAAGCCAAATAAACCCTGAAACCCAGAGGTACCAGTCTCTCCAAGAACATCAACCAGTTCTATTCCTCTACCCCATAAGACTTACACCCCTTTCCAGCACAAAGAACCTAAAAAGATCATTGCCCAGATATCCCTGAAGACTGAGAGAATGATCAAATGAGAGGGAAGAGGTGTAACTGAGAAATTAGGATTTGACAAATGATTATGACTACTGACTCATTACATAGATATTTATTTTCAGTTTCTAGTGTATCAGAATAGCTAGAAGGAAATACCCGAAATTGTTGAACTGTAATCCAGTAGACTTGATCTTGGATAATGATTATATAACTCTATAGCTTTTATCATGTGACCATGTGATTGTAAAAACCTTGTGACTGACACTCCCTTTATCCAGGATATGGGTAGATGAGTAATAAAATAAAAGACATGCATGAAGATAATAATAATAAGTTGGGAATATGGGGAAGAAATACCCCTACATAAACTATGGGCAATAGTAGTAGTACTAGTTTAATAATCTTTCATCACTTGTAACAAATGAAACTACTGTTAAAAAAATAGTAGAATCACAAAAAAAAAAATGTGTTTTCATCAATTGTAACAAATTTTCCACACCACTGCAAGTGTTGGTGGTGGGGTGGTGTATGGAAATCGTGAATTTTTTGCATGATTGTTCTGTAAACCCACAACTTCTCTAATTAAAAAAAGAAAAAAGAAAAAATCAAAGAAAGCAAAAAAATAAAAAATAATAATAATTGCAATAAAGGCGTATTATGAAATAATCTTGCAGCTATGTAAAAGAATGAATCCTTTGAATCAGAGGGATGATCCTGATGTCTTGTTAAATGAGTAAAGCAAGTTGTAGAGCTATATATATTGAACCCATTTTGTAAAAACAAAAACAAATAACTACCAGGGCCTAGGGAGTGACTGCTTAATGGATTTCTTCAGGGGTGATGAAAATGTTCTGGAATTAGGTGGTGGTGATGGTTGCACAATATTGTGAATGTTCTAAATGCCACTTTAAAATTGTTAAAATGTTGAATTGTGTATGTTTTACCTCAATAAAAATGATAGATAATAAAAAAAAAAGTTGATGGCATCCATTGAGAGGCAGTAACCGCCCATCCAGCTTCAGTGACAACTCTGGAAGACTGATGGTAAAAGTCAGTCACCTAAATGGGCTAAAATGAAAGCCATCACCGCTGTCTTAGACAATATTTCTCAGAAACAGACATGGTTTATTTTTACTGGCTCTTGGTCTATAGCCAGTGTCGTAGGCCTCTGCTCTGTCACTTGGAAGACTACAGACTGGCAGAGTAGAGACAGCTCTCTTTGGGGCAGCAAATTGTGGAAACAAATTATGACAGCCAACTGGATAATCTGGGTCACTCAAGCAGATGCTCATTCTCTAATGAGATGGACCAGAATCAAGCTGCTGATCAAGCCTGCACTCTCCAAATAGCCAACTGTCACCTGGATCCATCATTTTGTCACACGTGGCAGCTTACCCACCAATGTGAACTGAGCACAAGTTAAAGAACTATATGTTCCTGATGCACACACCATCACTGCATACCAGACTTGTGACTTCTACAAGCATCGCCCCTACCTGTTCCTAGAAAAATTGACTATATTGGACCTTTGATCCCCTCTTGAGACTATTATTAATGCCTCACCATTGTTGACACTTTTTCAGACTATAATGTCACTGTTTCAGGCTAATCTTTCTAATTGCCCTCACATTGTGACCTGTGAAATAGGTCTATGTCATGTTTTTAATTTTCTAGATGATCTACAGTCTGAAAATGGAAGCCTTTTGTCTCAAAGGCCACCCATCCATAGGACAAAGGTCAAAGTGTTTGATGGCTATTCCATGCTCCCAACGTTTCACAGGCATTTGGAATTTTCTGCCATTATTTCTTCCAATGTTTTTCAGTCCCCGCACATCCTTTGGAAGCTCCAATTTAAAGTTGTCCCACAGTCACTCATGTTCTTCTAATGTTTTAATTCTTTTTTCTCTGTGTGTTTCATTTTAATAGTTTATATTGCTATGTCTTCAAGTTCACTTATCTTTTCTTCTGTAATGTCTAATCTGCCATTAAGTCCATCAAGGTTTTTTTCTTCTCAGACATTGTAGTTTTCATCTCTAGAATTTCAATTTAGGTTATTTTTATATTGTTCATATCTCTACTTAACTTTTTGAACTTACGGAATACAGTTATAATAACTGTTTTGATATCTTTGTTGCTAATTATAACATCTGTGTCAGTTCTGGGTTGGTTTCTACTGACTGATTTTTTTCCCCCACCATGGGTAATATTTTCCTGCTTCTTTACATCCCTAATAATCTTTGATTGGATGCCAGACATTGTGAATTTTGCCTTTCTGGGTGCTGAATATTTTGAGTTCCTATCAATATTCTTGAGCTTTGTTCTAAGATGCAATTAAGTTAGTTGGAAACAATTTGATCATTTTGGGTCTTGCTTTCAGGATTTGTTAGGTAGGACCAGAGCAATATTTAGTCTAGGGCTACTGTTCTCCACTACTGAGACTAGATCCTTCTTAGAACTCTACCGAATGTCTTCATGAGGTTTGCTAATTTGGCTGATAGAAACAGGCGCTATTCCCAATCCTATGTGAATGCTCAGCACTGTTCCTTCTAATCTTTCAGATGGACCTTTCCTCAACTTTGAATTATTTCCTCACACATTCATGCTGAATACTCTAGGGGTCCATTTGCAGGTTTCTGGGACTATTTTTCCATGCAGCTTCCTCCACTCCTGTACTCTTTCCTACAAACTCTAGCCATTTTGATCTCCCAGACAGTCAGCTCCATCTCCTAAAATCAGGGAATCTGTGGCCTGTGCCTGGGTTTCTCCTCCCTGCACTGTGACCTGGCAATCTCTCAAGGCAGAAAGTTGGAGCATCACAGGGCTCAAGATTTGCTGTCCTTCAGGGACTAATGTCCAGTATCTTGAAAACCATTCTTTCACTTATTTCTCTGTGCTTGTTTATTCATTTGTTTTTGTTTTTGTTTTTGTTTTTAGGAGAGAGGGTAAATCCAGACCCTGCTAATCCATCTAGGTCAATAGCTTTTTCTACACTATATTTTGGAAATTTTTTCCATGTCAATACAGTTGAATTAGCTCTGCAGTATATAATGAAAATCATGGCTAGTCTTTGTCTTCAGTTTCTGAGGAAGCAACCTCTGAATCTTTGGAATTTCCTGTAATAGGAGTGTCTTTTCTTCTTCATGGTGGGCCCACAACCATGCTTGATAATTTCTATGCTAATAAGAAAACAGGGAGGAACCAATCACACCTGCAATCCTAGGGTGGGGGCTGGTCCCACCAGAAAGACCAACCATTTGAGTAGGAGGTTGAGCCACTTCATGTCAGCACAACTCCCCTGGGAGGTGAGAGGGCTGAAGATTGAGTTCAGCCATGTGGGCATTGATTCCATCGGTGATGCTCATGTAAAGAGACCCCACAAAAATTGAGACACTCCAAGCTCCAGTGAGCTTTCATGATTGAGAAAATGCATCGTTGCTGTGCTGGAAGGGTGATGTACTTTGACTTCACATGGAGAAGAGATGGAAGCTTGCATTTGAGACCCTCCCAGACTGTATCCTATGCATCTCTTCTTTTGGCTTCTTCTAATTTGTATGCTTTAACTATAATAAAACTATAATCGGAAGTGTAGCATGTTCAGTGAGTTCTGAAAGTTGTTCTCATGAATTATTGAACCCAAGAGGGTGGAGGGAATCTACAAATTTGTAGCCAGTTGGTCAGAAGCACAGGTGGCCTGGATCCTGGAACTTGCAACTGGTGCCTGAAGGACAATCTTGTCGAGAACTGCCCTTCTCCTGCCGAGTCTAGCCTAACACTGGATAGTTAGTCAGAACTGAATTGATTGACTGGGCAGCTATTTGCTATTGCTGATTGAAGCTTCTGATACCAATACAGTTGGTTTCAGAAGCTGTTCTGGAAGTTGTAGGAGGTTTTTGATAACATTTACAAACTCATTCATATTAATGACTTCAATATCTTCCAACATATAAGTGTGCCTTAATTTATGTTTTAAATCCCCAATCAATGGTCATTTGCAGCCCCTGGTGACAAACTAGTTTGCCAACCATAGCACACTAATCAATATCTACTTTGTAAGACCCCCTGTGTAAAACGGAAACTTTATGTCAGCCAATCAGAACATTTTCCTCATTTGATTTCTCCTTTCCACTCTCTATGAGCTTCCCCTTTCCACTCTTTCATCAGAACTTCTTTCTATTTTCTCAATGGGATGCTGCCCAATTCATGAATCACTCAGTAAAACTATGAGATCCTAAACGTAATGTTGAAAAGTTTTCCTTTTTTTAATATATATATTTTATTGAGATTGCTCACATACCATACAACTATCCAAAGATCCAAAGTGTACAATCAATTGCCTGTGATACCATCATACAGCTGTGCATCATCACCACAATTAATTTTTTTCAATATTTAGAATATTTTCATCACTCCACAAAAGAAATAAAGGCAAAAACAAGAAACTCAAATCCTCCCATACCCCTGACCACGCCCCCTCTATTATTGATTCATAGTTTTGGTATAGTACATTTGTTACTGTTGATGAAAGAATGTTAAAATACTACTAATTATAGTATATAGTTTATAATAGGTATGTATTTTTTTCCTATATGCCTCTCTGTTATTAACTTCTAGTTATAGTGTCATACATTTGTTCTAGTTTGTGAGAGAGATTTCTAATATTTGTATAGTTAATCATGGACATTGTCCACCACAAGATTCACTGTTTTATACATTCCCATGTTTTAACCTCCAACTTTCCTTCTGGTGACATAGGTGACTCTGAGCTTACCCTTTCCATCACCTTCACACACCTTTCAGCACTGCTATTCTCACAACATGCTACCATCACCTCTGTCCATTTCCAAACATTTAAGCTCACCCTAGTTGAACATTCTGCTCATAATAAGCAACTGCTCCCCATTCTTTAGCCTCATTCTATATCCTGGTAACTTATATTTCATGTGTATGAGTTTACATATTATAATTAGTTCATATCAGTAAGACCCTGCAATATTTGCCTTTATGTGTCTGTTTTATTTCACTCACTATAGTGCCCTGGGGTTTCTTCATCAACACCTTTCTTTTAAGACAGTTTTGTTCACACACCATACATTCCGTCCTAAGTAAACAATTGTTGGTTCCCTGTATAGTCATGTATTTATGTATTCAGCACCATTGCCACTATTTATATAAGGGCATCTCCATTTCTTCCAACAAAGAAGGAGGAAGAGTCAAAGAAGGCAGAGAGACAAAAGAAAAAGAAAAGAGAAAGAAAGAGAAAAAGCAACAACAACAAAAACATAACCGCTAGAAAGCAACAAAAGGAAACATAGCATTAACCTAAAGTAGAATAAAGAGTCAGACAACATCACCAATGCCAGGAGTCCCATATCCTTCCCCTATTCCTGCCCCTGATATGCATTTAACTTTGGTATATTGCCTTTGTTATATTAAAGGAAATATAATACAATGTTTCTGTTAATTATAGTCTCTAGTTTGCATTGATTGTATTTCCCCCATCCCATCCTATTTTTAACACCTTGAAATGCTGACATTCATTTGTTCTATCTCATGTAAAAATATATTTGCACCTTTTATTACAATCATTGAGCACCCTAGGTTTCCCTGAGTTACACAGCCCCAGTCTTTATCCTTCATCTTTTGCGCTGGTGTCCCACATGATCCCAACCTTCCTCTTTCAACCATAATCACAGTCATCTTTGTTCAGTGTACTTACATTGCTGGGCTACTAACTCCCAAAATTGTTTTCCAAACCTCTCATTCTTTTCTTTTCCTTTCTGTCTGTAGCTCTTCCTCTAGTGTTTCCTGTAGAGCAGATATGTTGTTCACAAACTCTGTCATTGTCTGTTTGTCTGAGAATATTTTAAGCCCTCCCTCATATTTGAAGGACAGTTTTGCTGGATATAGGGTTCTTGGTTGGTGTTTTTTCTCTTTCAGTATATTAAATATATCACCCCACTTCCTTCTTGCCTCCATGGTTTCTATCGAGAAATCCACACACAGTCTTATCAAGCTTCCTTTGTATGTGCTGGATTACTTTTCTCTTGCTGCTTTCAGGATTCTCTCTTTATCTTTGGAGTTTGATAATCTGATTATTAAGTGTCTTGGGGTAGGCTTATTCAGACCTATTCTGTTTGTAGTATGCTGCACTTCTTGGATCTGTAATTTTACATCTTTCATAAGACATGGGAAATTTTCATCGATTATTTCCTCTATTGTTGCTTCTGCCCCTTTTCCCATCTCTTCTCCTTCTGGGATACCAATGACATGTACATTCCTGCATTTCATTTTGTCCTTAAGTTCCCAGAGACGTTGCTCATATTTTTCCATTTTTTTCTCTATCTGTTCTTTTGTATGTGGGCTTTCAGGTGCCTTGTTCTCCAGTTCCTGAGTCTTTTCTTCTGCCTCTTGAGATCTGCTGTTGTATGTTTCCATTGTGTCTTTCATCTCTTGTGTTGTGCCTTTCATTTTTATAGATTCTGTCAGTTGGTTTTTCAAACTTTCAATTTCTACCTTATGTAAGCCCAATGCTTCCATTTTACAGTTCATCTCTTTTGCCATATCTTCCCTAAACTTTTTTAATTGACTTAGTATTAGTTGTTTAAATTCCTGTATCTCAGTTGAAGTATAAGTTTGTTCCTTCGACTGGGCCATAATTTAATTTTTCTTAGTTTAGGTTGTAGTTTTCTGTTGTCTAGGCATGGTTTCCTTGGTTACTCCAATCAGGTTTTCCTAGAAGGAAGAACTATTCAGTATCCGTTTTCCTTGAGGGTGTGTCTTAGAAAATTGGTACACCCTGTTAGGCCTTGGGTCACTGTGCTTTTCTGCCCAGCAGGTGGCACCTGTCAGCCTGTAACTCCAGACTGGTGTAAGGATGTGTGACCAGTGGCTGTTTTCCTCCAGGCTCTGGGGTCTGGTTCTGAATGGAAGGTGGGTAGTAAAGCTGGGCCCCATCCCTTTCCTCTTAGGGAAGATAAACCCCTAGGGAGAGGTCATTATCATTTCAATGGTCTCTCTCTACCTGTGCTATCTCCACCCTTGTCTGGGTCAGAGCACTGGAAACTGAAAATGGCTGAGGTTTATCCACTAAGCCAAAACAGGGACAGAAAGCCCTCTTCAGGGCCAGTCCATGGCCACCCTCTGGTTCTCCAAGGTCAGTCTTCACCCAAAGCCTCTGTCTGCTTGTTGGGGATTCATATCAAGCAGTCCACGCTTGTTAATTAAAACCCCAGTTGGAGCTCAGCTGAGCTGTATTTGCTTGCTCAGAGAGAGCTATTCTCTAGCTCCATGAGGCTTTGCAGCTTGGGCCGTGGAGGGAGGGGACTCTCGGCTTGGATCCACAGTTTTTACTTACAGATTTTATGCTGCGATCTCGGGCATTCCTCCCAATTCAGGTTGGCGTATGATGAGTGAACAGTCACATTTGTCCCCCGCAGTTATTCCAGATTATTTACTAGTTGTTCCTGGTTGTTTGTTAGTTGTTCCAGGAGGACTAACTAGCTTCCACTCCACTCTATGCCCCCATCCTAGATCTCCAAAAAGTTTTCCTTTTAACAGTCCATAACCAAACTACTCACAAGCTCCCTTGCTCTCCTTTTTCTAAACAGACATCCTCTGTTACCTGAATTAATGTATTAGCATCCTAACTTGTTGCTTTCCCTGCTTCTACTTTTGCCCCCAAAAGAGCAGGCAAAGTGAACCTGTAAAATATAAGCTAGGTCACGTCAGAATATTGCCAATGCTATTCCACCTTACCAAGGATAAAAGCCAAAGTCCCTAAATCAAGCTAGAAGGACTTGATCAGTTACCTGCCTCCTCCCTCCTCCATCCTCCCACCTCACTTCTCTGACCTCATCTCCTGCTTCTCCCCACTTCTCACTGATCACTCTGCTTCAGTCAATCTGTCTTCCTTGATTTTCCTGCCTTTGGGCTATAATACTGGTTATTCCTTTTGTTAGAAAAAAAAATGCTCTTTCTTCTCATATCACTGTGACTAACTTCCTCACCTCCTTCAAGTCTTGGCTTCATCTCATATGCTGAATGAGACCTTGCTTGATCACCCTATTTAAAATTGCAACCAACCTCCAACACTGCCAGACTTATTCTCCCTGCTGTCTTTTTTTTTTCCCCCTGTAGCACATATCACCACCCAACTTAACATAATTTAATTATTTGCATTATTTTTCCCCTCTGGAATGAGGGCAGGGATTTTCATCTGCTTAATTCACTGTGGCATCTTAAACTGTTAGAACACTACCTGACATAGTACAAACTCTCAGCAAATATTTCTTAAATTAGTTAACCTATGATACAAATAAAATAAAGTAGTCCACAACTTTTGAGTTCTTTAAACTGGTTAAAAGTAGCTTCACATGTTGTTACATTCAGATTTAATTTTCTTAGTTTAATTTACATTATTCAGTTTACATTCAGATTTAGTTTATTCATCTTAGATCTTGATACTGTTTACAACAAAGATAAACCACATTTTTTCATTTCCTTTCCCGATGGACAATTAATTTTCAAGGGTCGACATGGACAAAACATAAAGTTCAGAGGGAAAACAAATTTCTTGATACATAAATATGTAGTAAAAGATTTTCAAAATGCACTCTAACTTCTGGATAGAGAGTACATCTGGAAAGAAAGAAGAAGAGAAGAGTTTGAAAAGTGGGGATTAGCTAATCTCTAACTTCTAGTTTCTGAAAGAAAAAAAAAGGAGATTAAGCAAAATGAAATCTTTCAAAAGTGGGTGGTTGTTATAATGATTTCTGTGTTTTCTTGTTTTTTCTGTTTTTTTTGTTTTTTTGTTTTGTTTTGCATTTCTGTGCATTTGAAATATTTCCTACTCAAAAATAAAAAATAATTTTTAAAACATGACAATACTTTCTGATCCTGAGCAAGTTTCTTTGATTACTATTGAAAACATAAGTACTTGAGGTTAGTATGATATAATATTTTCATGTATGTTCAAATCCAGGGATTTCTAATACCAACATGTTTGTTTGTTTTTATATGAATAGAAATAGAATAAAATTAAGTTGAGTTTTTTAAGGAGAAATACTATCACTTTTTAACATTTTATTTGTAGCCCTATAAGCTTTTCATGCATTAGGTAAGTATCATTTCTCGTAGCCATTATTTGAATGGCAAATAATGTCCTATTCTAGTTAATTTATGCAGCTTTTCCAAATAAAACATAATTATACATAGATACTTTAAGGTTACATAGTTCTGTGAAAGATGATCATCCCACTCATAATAATGGAACATGTTCCTCCTTACTAATAACATTTTACACATAACCCAAATCATTTAGATATCAGGGATTCTATTCTACTCATATATCCAGTTTCCTGTGTTTTGCATCTTATTTCACCCAGACCCCCTGAGGGACTTGCCGAGAAATTTCCAGCTAATTTAATAATGTAAGAATGCTATACCAATAGGAATTCATATATATAAGCAGAGAAGCCAGATTTCTTTATGTTTGTTAAAAAAAGAAAGAAAATTAATCCAAGTAAGTTAAAATCTTCAACAGGTTTAAAATTGAAGGGAAAGATGTTATCTGGATAATTCATAATTTTATAAGCTGTTACTATACGTAAATATGAAGGTTAAATAAGAATTGGAGGAAGAAGCAATTATACATCATCATTCAGGTACTGTGTGTTTATTTGTACTTCTTCCTACGTGTCAACATCAGCTAATGGTGAGTTTTAAGGATTTGGGAATAGTGAGCTGAAAAACTTCTTTTCCTTCCGTTGCAAAATACGTATTTTCAGGAAACCCAGACCAGCATAATGAAAAAGTTTGGAGCAGCTTTAACCAATGTCTCAGGTAACTGAGTTGGTGACTTTATTTAGACTTTATGTGTTTTCTTCATCGAGGAAGACAAGGGCCCAGCAGGAGAAGCTGGGCTTTTTAGTCATTTGTGACTGAAGGACGTGACTGAGATATGTCTGTGAAGCTTTCTTGGTTTTCCTCTTCTCTGTGCAAATAATTATGAAATCCTGGATGCAAGTACAGCCATATTTTAGGTGCTTTGGAAAATAAAATATATATTTTTTAATTATAACCCCTGCTGTCAAGGCATTTTGTAAATTGGAATTTCATGAAGAGTTAAAAATATTGTCTGTGGCTGTAACAAAGAGCCAAGCCAACTTGTCCCTGCTGGACGGGAATCTAACCCAATATCTTGGCCTGTGTGCTCCCGTCCTCTACCAACTGAACCAAGTGGTTCGCAATAATAATAACATGTGGGTTATACCATGAATAATATCAAAATGGTGCTATAGGTAAACATAAAATATATACTGCAAAGCTAAGCAAGAAAGGAAGCATAATGACAAAAGGAAGATTTTTAGCAAAATACTATAGGCTATTTTATTTCACTTCGATTAAATGAATAACATAAAAAAAAAACAGCATCAGATTAAGGAAAACTTAACCTGCTGTGTATTAATGACCATGTTGTTGTTGTTGCTAATGTTTAGATTTTCTAATTATTTATCTCTTCTAAATGGCTAGTTCCAGTTTTCTCGATTCAACAGGCTAAAATTGAATTTCAAATTGTGATGGTAATGATTTAGGGGTCTGTGAAACACTGCTTTCCTGAAATGGCATGTTTTTTTTTTTTTTTGGTTGTGTTTGTTTTATATAGAAAAACATGATTTGCCAAGCAGAAACAGCGAAGTAACTCTAACACGGCTCTCAATCTGAATCCCTTTGGGCACACCTAGTACAGCACTTCTCTCCTTTGGAGCTGGGCAGAACAGCAGGAGCTCCATTTCCTCCTCAGAAATGTCAGAAGGAGGAGGGGCAGGCTGGGTATTGTGACACTATTCTACGTTGATGCAGTATTGAGTCCCTACACTTCATATTTCTGGAAGCTCCATAACAATGTGGAATATTATCCTGTGTTTTCCTCTGCCTGGGCGTCTGAAGTCTGTGTGTGTGCGCGTGTGTGTGTGTGAGAGAGAGAGAAAAAGCACACACTTGTGTGTGTGTTGACACTGATAACTGTTTGGATAGATCCTGAAGTTAAAACCCTCACTTTACAGTCTTGGTAGTACTAATCTTGCAGCTGTTTCTCTTCCTTATTTAAGTCAACTACATTTTATATAAAGACACTTGGAGAGAAAAAAGACTTTACATTATTTACATAAGGACAATGTCAGTAGCACTACAGTTACATCTGACCAAAATGTCAAGCTTCAACAATTACCCCCAAAATATAGGGTTAAAGATGTGGCAAGCAAAGGCCTAGGGTAAACAGCCTTGTGGAAAAACTGAGACAGTAATTTTTTACTGTAGGAAAATAACTGGAAGTGTCCATACATAAATTCTAACCATAGAACTGTTTCCACAGAAAGGTAATGAGAAGTGTGACTCTATAAAGTCCACGAAACGTCTTTAGGCCAAAGCCACCCAACCCCTCTAAACTTTCCTCTCCTCAGGGTATTTAACAGCAATACTTCACGAGAGAGCTTTGTCAGAACGCTTGCCCTGAACACTTGTGAAGGGTCAGGCATAAAATACTTGGCAGCAACACTATCATGATTTGGGGCCACCCAGCACTTTCTCTTGCTTCAGGAAATTCTTACCTGACTTCTAGTGAAAACCTATACGTACCATGTCCATTTCACCAAAACTTTACACTCTATTCTTTCAAGAAAAAGTTTATGACACTGTAATAATAACAACAACAGCTGACACTGAGTGTTTACTATATGCCAGGCACTAAATGCTTTACATGCATTAACTCATTGCACCCTCACAACAACCTTGTTAGGTATGCACACTCATTCAATCTTTTTGTGCAGGTGAGAAAAATCAAAGCACAGAGGAGTCAAGTCACTTGCCACAAGGTCACATGGTTGGTACATTAGGGAACCAGGACTTGAGCAAGATCATTTGAGTTATAGGCTTAGCCTGTAAAACCTGGGAGTTAATGTGTTGACTCTTTTTAGCGGCCCCTCCCCACCCCTCACCAGTGGAATGAAGATAAAAATGTTAAGATGTTGAGCATTATATGAGATCAGGGTGGAGCTATTTCAAGCCAATAGAATTATAAGCAAATCAGACTGCACCAATTCCTCATGCGCTGGACAGGGACCCAGACTGCCATGAAGTAGATACTCTCATCAACTCTTTTCTGAAGTTCATTTAAAAATTGACTCTTGAATGTATGAAATCAGTGTTACAGCGAATGAACATTCTTTTCAATAGCTATGTCCTGCAACCCATATAACTGTAATAAAAGAGAAGTAGGAACATATGAGAGGTGATTGTTTCTACAGGATTGCAAGAGGAAATTCACATGGCAAATGTACCAGTTCAAGGCAACTGTTTAGGCAAAGCCTTTGACAAGGCACGGACAGCTAGTAAAAGTAGTTAAAGTGTCAAATATGGCGCACAATGAAAATCAAAAGGGGGGAAATGTGAGATTCAATGTTTGGACAATTGATATAAAAAAAAATATGGGTACAATATGGCAGAAGGTGGAGGAAGGTGGCCTTCCCTACAAATGCAATATGCTCAATGAAAGAATGTTTTCTACGGGCATGTCAACAGTTAGCTTAATCTGAAAACCCAACTATCAAGTGCCAGATGAGGAGTGCAAAAAATGCCAAGAAACATATCAAGAGGTAAAGAGAGCCAATAAATAAAAATTCCATCTTGTGGCAGTTTTATGAAAAAGATTTACATAGAAATCAAGAGCTAATAACGAGAGCATATAAATTACTGTGGAAAATGATGATGAGTGATAATAATTGTTCAAGAAAACATGTGTGTCACCTGCCTCTAAATGGTAATTTACTTTTGACTAATGAATAATTCAAGCCCCTAAGCTTAGGACAGACCCGCTGTTGTCACTAACTAGTTCCCTAGTCAGGAAAAAGAGCAGCAACTGAATAGACTCTCAGTCTGACCTGTCCAGATAAGCAATTCCTTCACAGTCACTGACTGCCTGATCACCTTGACTTAGGCCTGGAAATCCTTTGCCCATTTTTTCTTTCTGTCTCTTCCTACCCCCACCCACCCCACAAATGGTGTATAATCCTCAAGGTTACAGACACTTAAAAGACTTAGTATACATACCATGCAAGACTCTGAGAGGAAAAAAATACAGAGGAATAATCTACTTAGCAAATTAAAAGAAGAAATTGTCCAAATATGGACAGCAGCACTCTGAAAAATGTTTCATTCTGTTTCACTGCAAACTTGTGTTCCCAGAAAATGCAATGCATGACTAGTGCTGTCGTAAATACTATTTTAAGATCGACAAAGGCATTAATGGAACACAGAGGCTGATATCACCATTCTTTCCAAATGAGGGGTATTAGGATATCACTTTCCAAGGAAAAGTGCTATTATTTAAAGAAAAAAGGAAATATGCTAAAAGTTATTATTTAAATATATTTGAGTGGTAAGTTTCTATACCTTTTATTGTCCTCCATAAAGGGTCTATATGACATTTTAATTAAACAAGCACAAATTAACTTCATGGAGTAAAAATCAACTATTAATTCTCTATAATATATCTTTGCTAAAGGTAAGTTCTAGAATATTCAGGTAATATTTTTGTTTATTTATTTTGTAGGGTGGGTTGTTAGTTTTAGCAAAAGCAACTTTTTTACCCCAATTCTTATAAGTTCTGGAGTGGCAAAGAGAGAAGGGGGGAGAAAGAGAGAAGAATGAGGAGGAGGAGGAGGCAGTAGCAAAGGAAGAGGAAGAAAAGAAAGGAAAAGAGGATGTGTGGGAGGGAAAGGAAAGAAAAAACTAAACGTATTCTACCACTAAATGTTAAATGCATTGAAGAAACTGTTGCTTGATATTAGAAGAATCCATGGGGTCTCACCAAATAGACTTTGCAGAAAAACCCTAACTATTGCTCAATGTTAAGTTCTCAAAGCTTACGAATAAGCAAATTAAACAGGTTCTTATGTGGCATGGTTTCAGGAAAACTGGCTTTAAAAATAAGTCTATCCAATGAGAAACTTTGTGAACAAGACACCCACCCTACAGGAAATACTAAAGGGAACACTGCAGAATGATAGGAGAAGATGGGAGTGCATGGTTTGGAACACAATTTTGGGAGATGGTAGCACAGCAATGTAAGTACACTGAAGATAGCTATGTATATGGTTGAGAGAGGAAGGTTGGGAGCATGTGAGACACCAGAAGAAAGGAGGAAAGATAAAGACTGGGACTGTGTAACTTGGTGAAATCTAGAGTGTTCAACAATTGTGACAAAATGTACAAATATGTTCTTTTACAAGGGAGAACAAGCAAACGTCAACCTTGCAAGGTGTTAAAAATGGGGAGGCATTGGGAGAGCGATGCAATCAATGTGAACTAGAGACTGTAACTAACAGAAAAAGAAAAAGTCTGTCTGTTTTCTCCTCTCTGGTTTGAAAAGTCCATGATTAGACTTTCCTTTCCTTTCAGTTTTATAAAATGTACATATCTCTAGGAGATAGGCAGTGTAAATATTTTACATTTTAGTGTGAAACTTTATCAGATACTTTTCTACAAAAGATTGAAGAGATGGGGCGCGCCAGATACAAAGGGTGCCTAAAAAGGGAGAAAACTGAAATCAAGTGGAGAAAGGAAATAGAAAGGATTAAATGCACTGAAATTAATTTCCCCTAACTTTGCAATTTTGCCTAAGAGAAGATGACCATCATGTACTGGGCTAACCTGTGAGAGAAGGAATCATGTCAATTGTTTTTATATACATAGCACCACCATAGAGGAATCATTCTTTGAACATTTGTTGAATTAATAAATGATGAATCCAAGTATTCAATGATTAACACATTCTTGATACATGATCTCTCACCTTGAGAAAATTGTCTTCTGGGAGATATGGCATATATAGCAAATATTCTTTCCAACTAGCTATTCCTCTGGAATAATTTCTAAACCAAAGTCTGTCTTCCCCTGTGGCATTTTAGTTTCTGGTTAGGAAATTTTGGGATTATTAGAAAATCAATCCTGTTCTAGGTGCTTTTTTCTGCATATTATATTGAAGGATGGAGACATCCAAAAGATTATCTACAGTTCAGACAAACCTATTTAATTCGTTATTCAATATTTACTGAATACCTATCATGTAGTGAGCAAAGGAAACAAAGTTTCTGACCTCTTGGATTTTACATTCGATTAAAGGGAAATAGACAAAAAAGTGTAAACAAATGTAGAAATAAAGTTCCTTCACATTGTTATAGTGTCTACTTTTAAAAGGTGGATGTGATAGAGAATGAATGATGGAGTGGTGAGTTATTGATTAAGGGTGGCCTGCAAATGCCTTCTTGAGAATATGTTGAGAAGGATGAAGCCATGTTAATTTCTGGGGAAAGTGTTCCAGTCATGGCAAACAACAGTTGTAAAGATATGAGACAAGTGTTCTAGGGCAAGAAAGAAGGTGAGTGTGATTGTAGCATAGAAGGAAAGTAGTCTTTCTAACACAAGCCCAGTGATTCAAACTGGCATTGAATACTCTTTTTAAGTTAATGCCTAATGATTAGGAACTGGTCTTCTAAATTGTCTAAATTCTAATTCTGTCTTTGCCATGTTTTCATAAAGCACTCTAATATTCTAGAGGCATTAGACTCCAGTTCTTTCCCTGATGGGGTTTCTCCATGATACTCAGATCCCTTTAAGGGTTTAGGACAGGCCAGCCCTGGTAGAGGGAGCCCATGTGGCATGGCTATGTCGCTATCACTTGTTAGCTGTAAGTTAAGCAATCAAAGCAAGAGTATTCCTTCCAAACATGTTCATTAAAAAATTAACGTTTGAACTGGAAGCTTGAAGAGATTGTGGCCTAGTACTTCTACATTAACACATTTATAAACATCAATATGTTAGCATCAATTCATTTTATCAAATGAGCTAATCACCTTTGAAGGCAAAAAGTAAAACCCCTAAAGACTGAAAGAAAAGAGAACTAAGTTTTGTTGATGAAAGAGAAGAGCAGAAAAAGTTCAATATATGAAAAAGTGAAGGGTAAAGGAAAGTTCTTTTACACTAAAATTTCAGCTATCTTAAATAGTGGTTCCAGGTTATTTTTACTTGAAAATATAAACATTTCCTTGCTGTGATAGAATGTGTGAGACTACAAAGCAATACGAACATTTTTTCCCTAGGGTTATGACAAATTGCCTTTTTCTTATGTGCATGTGCTGTGATTATATCCACTGCTGTGATTGTATCTTTCCAGACTTTGTGCTTCCCTCAGTTTTAAAAGTGGTTATAATGTTAAATATATCATAACTGGTAGCTTTAATATGTTAATTTTTAATATTATGGTACCATCAATTTTAATTTGATGATAATCCTAATCATAAATCTAATGTAACAAATAGCAACATTCTTAAAAATAGCTACCATAGAAGACTTTCTCCTGGGATTTGTTTAAATCACCTTTGGAATATATGGCACATATTATTCTGAATATCTACACCTTTCAGGGGAAATGGTATTCAAATTGGTTTATCTTCTTCAGTTGAAGATGATATCCCTCCTTTTCCCCCAACCCCCCCCCAAAAAAAAAAACATTTGGAAGAAAAGATAAACTAATGAGGCTTATTTTCTTATGTGACTCAGAAACAGATTAGATTCCAAGGACAAAAAGGAGGGGAGAAGAGTGAAAAAAAAAGGGGGGGTAGGGGAAGGAGGAGGAGGAGAAGGATGGAAAAGAGAGAAAAGGAGGAGAAAGAGCAGGAGGAGATAAAGAATTCAAATACATTACCGGAAGCAACTTTATCTAAATTAAGTATATTAGCTCCCAGATGAACATTTTCCATGTGTATTTTGACATATTTGTTTTAAAAATTTTTATTTACTTCATTATCACACGTCACAATGTATAAGTAGAAGGATAAATCTCTTTCCTTATAATTTTATCTCATTTGTCTTAAATACAAAGATTCTCCATGTCAGAACTAAGAGAGTTGAAATTAATTTTTAAAAACAAGAAATTTCACTAAACTGGTACTTAATTTTCTCTGTGTGTTGGTATTATGGTCAATTACCAACAATTTTTGAAGACTGACTACTTTACAATCCTTATTCCTGGCACTTGAGTTTTCCTTTTATTTCATTCCACTATGTCTCCCAGATTTTTTACATAACCCATCTAGCAGAGTGGTGAAATGTTTAAATTTCTTGCAAGGTATCAGTAAACGACCAAGAAGAGATGTAGATGGACAGAATTTTCATCACACAGGTTTTGGCTCTCTGCCCCAGAGACGGGCATTGAATGGCATGGGAATGCAAATCTATTTTCAAGCTTTCTGTACTAGAAATGCCCCAACCTCTACCCTTGCTTCTTTATCAGTTTTCCCTTTTAAAGGGCAACTAAGAACCGTGAGTTGGAGAGGTACTGGAGGATTGTGGCCTCTTCTGAAAACCCTGCTGATCTCCTCTAAGAGCTTTCACTCAGGGGTCAGGTGGATGGGTACAAACTCTGCCTCTGCCACTTACTAGCTCTGTACCTTGTGAAAGTTATTTAACGTCTCTGAGAATCAGTTTTCAATTTGGAAGGAAAGAATGGAAGGAGGGAGGGAGAGGAGAAAAACAATTATATTACAAGGTTGTTGTGAGTCTTAATGAGAAAAAATATATGCAAATCATTTAGCCCAATGCCTAGTACCTTTTAAAACACTAAATAAATGGTGACTAATACTCAGTTCATGAGCAAAATATTTTCCACATATGAATTTTAAAACGCAACAGAAATAAAAATTGTCAAGCAAAAATATTTTCAAAAATCTGCAGAAATACATGGGCAAACAGGTTGTCGTACATAGTTTTTAAATAGTCCTGAAAAAAAAGATTTACAATGTGTTTTGAGGGGGGGCGAGAAGGGGTGGGGACATGAGACATATGGGGGAAAACTACCTTAAAAAATAATCCAGGCACTTTAAAAGTTCATCTAAAGCAGATGGGGACACGGGCCAGGAGATTATCCCTTGCCCGGCTCACAGCAGCCCAGGAGCGCCACTCTTCAGAGACTCGCCTTAGCTGGAGATCCGCAAACCCTTCCCCTGGACCTCGGAGCCCTTGCCTGCGAAAGTCCTCAACGTCCCGCACCAGCTTTGAAGCCCGCATCTGGTCGCGGCACTCCAGCCCAAAGCTCAGTCTTGGCCCTCCTTCTCGAGTCCTAAACGTGTCTTTGAACCGCACTGTGGAGTTCTATTCCGGACGTTCTCCGGCTAAAGCGTCTTCAAGGATGAACTGAAAAACACGTAGAGAAAATGGAACAGGACCCTGGACGGACTTGCAAGGTCCTGGTGGGTGGCAGCGCCAGGGTAGGGATGAAAAGCTCCTAGGAAGCCTCTGACGCGGCTTATAGCGGCTCTGGTGCAGACCCCAAAGGTTCCGTTACCCAAGGCTGAGCGAGGCACTCGGTATTTTCCGCCCCCCCCCCCCCCCGAAGTTTCAGAACAGGAATCTAACTTCCAGGCAATTTGATTTCCCAGACTTCCTCAAACCGCCCTGAGGATGAGCAAAATAGACTTCTATTATTGCTCAGATTATTATTATTATTGTCGTGGTCATTTAGGATGGGATGAGGCAGAGAGGGTAAAATAAATGTTGAAAAATTCACTTTCAGACCTCGATCCCGTGCCCCAGTCTCTGGGCAGACGTTTAAAATTTCCAATTTGTGAAAACAGAAGTGGAAAAAGACAAGAGGAAAAAAAAGAACGCAAAACTTTTCAGTCCATTGACACATACGTATATATATATACACACATATATATAATATTTTAAATATAGAGAGAATATATAGATGTTTAAAAAAAAATAAAACACTCCACACAGTAAAATCTATAAGTCTGGTCAGGAAGAAGGAAAGAACAATTTCCATAGCCAGGATCCGGGAGACGACGCAGCACTTCCCTGGGCAGAGTTGGGGCGGGGGTGCGGGTGCGGGTGCGGGGCCACCGACGCCCGCAGCTCCTCGGTCCCAGGGCGGGCGAGGCCTTGAACTCCCCAAATCTATGCCACCGTCCCCAGGGCCAGGATCCTCACTTACTAAATTTGCAAAGAAACTGTTTAGGAGAAATTGTGGTTCTGCTAACACCCCCTCCACCCCCACCCCCTTCGGGAGACTTGGGGAAGGAGGGAAGTCGTCCTGCCTTTGAGTCTTTCCATCCCCACCCGCGGCAGAAGTAGAGGTGGGGGGACAATCTCAGGCCAGGTCTTCAAATGTTCTGGGGCCCCACTCTTCAAGCCGGGCCTTTTCTAAATCTTACTGGGGAAAAGATTCTAAATTTCAACCATTTGAGAAGAAAGCGACCTTTAACAGCAGTGCCTGGCTGCTGAATATTAAAACGGGAAACAAATACTGTAGCTTCCATCCTGACATGCCAGGGACTGGGCCGGTGGACTGGGGTGCCAGGGCCACACCAAGCCCCAGCAGCTCACTACTTTGATGCTTTCCAGTCCAAGCGCTGGGCAGTTTCTCGTCGGCACCCCCGAGAATTTGGCTGACAGAGGCTATTGTGTGATCCACACACAAGGGTGAAACTGGCACTCTCGGGGCTGCGATGGGGTCCCTGGGGCCTGGTGGACTCAGGTCTGCCCTTCCTAAATCTCAGCTAACCGTGAGAAGAAATGGGCAAGGAAAAGGCTCACTTTGCCTCTGGGGTCAGGGAGAGAAGGGCAGCTACGTGAGTACTAAAGGTGAGTCCTCAAGTTTACAAGTGCCCAAGCCAGATGGGACCCCAGTTTGGGGACTGCTGGGGCCTAGGCACGGCTTATTTTCCACCCTGCTCCAGGATCGCGGCCGTCTGGCCAAGAGGGTGTGACTCCGCTCTTTACGCCCCAAGTGGAGTCAGAGTTGACTCGCGCTGCTACCTGGAACCCCGAAGGTTAAAGAAGAAGGACTGGAAATCGGGTCGATCCATCCTTGCTTGGGGAGCCACAAGTCTTTTTTTTATTTTTATTTTCTTCCTGAGTTGATTCCAAAATTGATGGATTTTTCTGCCCAGGAATTATAGGAATCTCATGGGGAGAGGGGAAATCAGGGAAAACGCCTACCTCACCCAATGCACTGTTTCTGTGCGGGTCACTTATAGACGTTTTGAAGTTGAGACTTGTTTTGTTTGCTAGATAGTTTACAGAGGAAATCATTTGTTAAACTATTACAATTCGCCTTTATCTACTAAAATTCTATTTTGTTGCTATATATATTTTATGTTTGGGGCTTAAGAATGCTCATATTCCACTTCAGTAGCTCTTAATCCTTCCTCTTTGGTCTGCAATAAAATGCAACTCTTAAAATGTTAGGTCCGGATGGGTTCATTTTCACCGCCCATTCCTGCCCCTACCGGGGTAGTTTTTCGCACACAGCTGCCTGTTGTGGCTGACTTGGACTGTCCTGTTCTCAGGGGCCCCTGAACGTCTCTGGCTGAGACAGGAGGAGATAGGACTCCCTCTCTAGGCGGACCCAAGCTCCCCCATATCCGGAGCCCACTCCGGAACCCCGCCACCGCCGGGCGGAGAGGGACCTCTCTCCCTCCGGCTACCCCAGCTTCTGAGAAGCCCAAAACGGGAGCGGCCAACGTTTGGACAGAGAACACTGACCCCCTCCTCCGCCCAGCGCCCAGTTCTGCTCTTCCCTCCTCCAGCGGCCCAGACTTTATGTCCACCGGGGTTGACTATCCCCCCAGACCCTGCCATCCCTCTTAACACTTTTTTCCCCCTGATGAAGGGCGGCAGGGGCGCTTTCTGCTGCAGCTTGCGGGCTCAGCCGGACAACTGCGCTGCAGGCGCGGATCCCCAGTCCCAAGCCATGCGAAACCAGTCCCAAGGAGGTTTTGCTTAAGGTTTGGGGAGAAGCAATGCCTTATGTTCCCAATATCCGCTCCCGCGCCCCCAACCCTTGAGAAAAGATATGGGTACCGGCTAAACTGCCTGCTCAAAGGGAGGAGGGCCTGGGACCCGCCGGCTACCCGGGGAAGCGGATCACCTCTATTTTCGGGCTTTGAGAGGTTCTTAATTTGGCCTTCGTCCGCCGGGGAAAGAGTGCTTTGGAGATTAGGAGACCAAGGAATCGTCCAACGCCCTGAGGGCAGAGCTCGGGAAGAAAGTGCCAGGCAGGCGCGGCCGCCGGCGAGGTTAGAGCAACTACTGGCAGATTTGGGGGGGGGGGGGGGGTTCTCCAGCGTCCCGGCTTTGCTGTGGTCTGCTGAATGGGTAAAGGATAAAATGGAGAATTGCATTTATTAAAAAAAGAGGCCTTCGGTCTGAATTACCATGGTCCATGTTTTGCTTTTGATGCGTGCTGTGCCGGGTTGATCTTTTCCAAAACAACTTCTGCACTAGTTTATCCAACAGATGAAATAAGTGGAGGGAATGTACCAAGTCTTTTATCTTCCCGGCCTTTTATTTTATTTTTATTAAGTGGTAGGTCTTTTTTATGTAATCATTATTCCTATATTTGCCATGTTGTCTTATTTGAACTACAAGGCATAGGGGCTGTTCGACGCGTTATTTATTTTCTTGCTTTTTCCCTTGTTGCTTCTACTAAGTGTCTGCTTCTTCTTCCTCCTCCTCCTCTCCGCAAAAAAAAAAAAAAAAAAAAAAAAAAAAAATAGATCTTAAGACTACTGCTGAATCCTACTCTTTTCCCTAACTGGATCCCCTCGAAGCTTTGGAAGCCTTGGTTTTTCCTTAGGTTGAAAAATCGAAGTCCTTTACGCTCACTTCCCAAACCTTTTCCATAGACGCTCCCTCCCCCACCGAAAAGAGCAGTAAATAACGATTTTTGTTGTTTAAAACCCGCTTTGGGTTTAGATTTCAGATATGTCCGAAGAGCTGAGGCCCTTGCACGACATCACTTGCTGAGAACTCTTTTCCCCTTAAATGCGGGCTCGTGTCCTTCCCCGTCATTTAATTCAGAGACTCGGAGGAACAGCTCAGGCAGGAGTTTTCTAGTCTACCGAGCCAGGCGTGTAGACTCGCGCGAGCTGCATATCCCTTCACGTCCACTAGGGGTCACTGCCCCCTCGCGGCTCGCGGCGCCGGCGGCTGCCTCTGCCTCCTAGCGCTCAAATTAGCCGCGCGTTAATTAACACCCGAGCCCATCGAGGCGCGCTCCTCAGTACAGTACACCAGCTGGGCTTATATAGGCAACCCAAACCCAGCCAAAGCAAACCTCCCCAAACCCAACACTTCCAGCATGTTCAAAATGGGAGACAGGCGCCTGAGTAACCCGGGGAAAGGTATAGTGCCGTCACGCTTTAACTTTTGTTCTATGGGGCTTGCTAAGTTGCTGCGAAGATATTCTCCGCGAGCGCAGGTTTGGCGGGGCCGGGCTCTGCTCTCCAGCTCTCGGAGACCGGACCGCGCGCGTCCTGCCCCTCCGGCACACCCGTCCTCTGGGTGTATTTCTCGAACTCGGTCGCCACCGAGGAGAGGGGCGCAGGTCCACACCGTCCTAGGCGCACACGAATGTGAAAGAATATTTATTAAGAGTGCAGAGTACAAGAAAATGCCCAGATGTCTTTGAAAATGGTAGAGGAAAGAAATAGAAACGACGATATTTCTGATGTCTCTTGAAGAGGAATGGGGGAGAGGGGCGGAGGTGGGAATGGGGATGGACGCCAGAAATCTATCCTGGTGATTTTAACAGGGGTTGGAGGGGATGCCTGCTATGTCCAGGGACGTTCCCTGCCTCTTGCTGAGTGAGCGTGCCTGTTGTTCATTTTAAAGATCCACACGGAATTTAAGGTCTAGATTGTATTTTACTTTTTTTGAACCAGAGCCCAAACAGCATTTTCCACTGTGGACTAGGGAGACTGAGTCACGTTTAAATTCCTAAGAATTGCATGAAACAAAGCCTGGGTTTATTCCAACAACATGGTCCAAGTTCGTGATCGCAACTTTCTTTGACATGGTGTCCTGCTGGGTGGAAGGGTCATCTCAGGAGCTCGTAATTCTTTTGGAGAATAATCTTGGAAGCATTAACTCGGGTTCGGGCGGAGTGGTTCACACGGCCCAAGCTTTCGCCTTAGCCGGGCAGCAGTCTTGGGGAGAGGGACTGTAGCTTTCCTAGGAGTTTGGGGACTTGTAAGGGATCTGCCCCTTCTCTTGGAGTTGACCCGTTTTCGCAGTCAGTGGTAGGTGACCCCAAATATCTGGGCGCTTAGGCTTTGGGGACAGGAAGAACCAGCGGGTTAATCACCATTTGCCCGAACTTCTCAGTTACAAGCAAAAAGATGCCTGACGCACCCCCATTGCGGAATAGGGCTCCTCTTTGGTTGGCTTGAGGATGGCGGATTGTCCGCCCTCAGGGGAAAAAGGCAGCTCAGGCCTGTCTCTGGGTGCGTCTACGTGTCAAGCCACGCTGTAGGCACCACCAAGGTCTGCATCAATAGCACCCAGGGGGCGGAAGCAGGTCGGTAGTGGGGGCTCCCGGAGGCCACGTATCAGGCGAGATGAACCTGCTCGCCCTCCTCCCTTAACAAGGCCGGAGAGGGCGCACCAGAGGAGCTCACCCCCAGCTGAAGCAAAGAGGGGCACCCGGGTGCCTCCTGCGAGGACTCTGATACGTCGAAACCGCGGTTTTGAGATTTAGCTGCCGGGAGGTATTGGGAAGCCACCCTTGCAGATTGTCCTTCGGGATGCAAACCCCACCTTTCCCCCTGGAACGAGGCGCCCGCTCCAGTCCTAATGTCGTTCCTCTTGCCCTTTGCCTTTGGCCAGGGCGCTGCCGAGCCAGCATTGCAGGCCGGAGCCGCAGCAAGAATCTGATCCAGTTCCAGAGTCCGCACAGGTGTCAGCTTGAGCTGGCATTATGTAATAGATTTGGCAGCCCAGGCTCTTACCAAGGGGAATTAAGGAGGGTGGGGTTTTCTCTTTTTTTGCTTTTCCTTGTTCTTTTGACTACATCTGGTGTCAGGTGTACTCGATCCGCGGAAGCAGGTATTATTTGTGGGAAAAGACTAAGCGGAATGGCGGCCAAGGTCAAAGCGCTCCCAGAGAGGGCCCGAGGTAGGCCTGGGGGCCCTAGGACAAGCCTCGGTGTCCCCTCCCGAAGGCGCACACCTGAGGCCGCCCGCTGCAGCCGCAGGTGCCTTGAAGTCCAGGCGCGAGGGGCTGAGAGGGGGCTGTCCTCGCTCGCTCTCGGTTTTCTAACAAAAGCCCTCGGGTAGAAACTGCAGGGTACCACCCTGATCATTATTGGCCTTTTGTTAGCCTACCGATCCCCGGTGAGTGTGACTGGGTGAGAGTTTGGACGCAAAATCAACAGACTCTGGGTAAACCCCCCTCGCAGCGACCAGGAGCCCCGCCTTCCTATCTTTAGTGTTACCAGCAAGCAGTCTCGGCCGGCGCAGGTCTCTAAAAATCAGCCAAAGAGAACTCGTCTGGAACCCTTTCTAAGACGCTGGACCACAGGACTCTCATCCAAGTAGAATTTTTTTAAAAAAATTATTACCAACTCTGTTAAACTGAGGAAGGGAAGATTTCGTACATTGTCAACATCCGTTTTATTAGGCAGGAACGAAAGAAAAGTTTACATCTGGACACCAAAGAGATGCTGTCATGGAATTCCAAGCTAAGGGCTAGTTTGAACCCTTAGAAACCTAAGGAAGGGATTGAGCCTTATACAGTCAAAGCTCAATTTTGGGGAGTGGGCTTAATTTCGAATGATAAAATAGGGAGGATTTTTAAGTGACCAACTTGAAGGCTAAATTTTGAATTTTTGCATTTAGCCCTGAAATCAGTACCCATTAAAGGTGATCTAAGGTTGAAATCAAAGGCTCGGAGAGTTGTGACAATAACTGTGACGCCAGTGACCAGATGCTGGATGTCCAAGTGGTCATTTACGAGAGATGTGAGCATGTATCTCGATTCCTTAATTCAGACTGTTGAATTCAGGCGAATACTCACACCTGTAAAGACTCGAGTCACAACTACACAAATAAAAACATGTCTCTCCCGACTGTCTCCCATTCTCAGAAGCAATGCGGGTAAAACTGACGGACCATTTAACCTATTTAAATGCTCCCTGAATTGTCCCTGTATCCCTGTGTTAATTGCAGCACAACAGCAGGCAATGGCTACTCTAAATAAGATTTTTTAAAATCCTGTAAAAGATAAGCAGAAAGAAGAATAGCATTTGTGGGGGGAATTTTTTAAACAAAACTTTAAACTGGCTCCATTAAATATGTCGTGATCAAAACTGTTTGGCGGTGAATTATTCTTACTTTCCCTGCTGCTACAAAGACCATTGATTATGATCACAGGAGCCCTAAGCGAAAAGAATCAGGAAATTACAACCCCCCCCCACTCCCACCCCTTTTGAAACCCACACGAGTTTCTTGGTGAATCCCATTTGCTGGATGTCGTCTGCCAACTGAAGATCCTGTAGCGATCTGGGTAGGGACCAGCCGCGACATGTAGCCGTCTGTTCCTGGGCGGAACTTGGAGTATATTTTCACGCCAACAGGTCAAAATGATTTTTGCCCAGAATCAGGTTGTGTTTTCAAGTTACCTTTTCTGTTTAATCACGTGGTGCTTAAAAAACTGATAAACTTAAAGCAAACTTCTCAGTGCCGGCATCACAGAACCAGTCACGTTTCTCGGGCTTTTCGTGAATTCTCATAAAGGATCCCAGACCTGCGAGACGAACAGGTTGTACGTCGTTGGGGCATCAGTGACTACTTGTCTAAGCCAAGCCTTCGGGGCGTTTTGCTAGTAAAAGACAAGGTTGTAGATGATTTTAAAGAAAAAAAAAAAAAGAACAATTTATAAAGTTGACTGTTTAAAATATTTTAAAAGCTTTTGCAAACTGCTTAGCCTTACTTAAATACAACCCAAATTTCTTTTGTCCCTCTCTATCAGATAATCAAATAATGTCTTTTGCATTAATTGTCCTGTACATCAAAGCTGTACCTTTTTGAGCCCCCCCCCCCCACACACACACAAGAGAATCCAATTCTAAGGCCCCATTAGAACCAAATACTGGCTAATAATTTCAAAGATGATAGGCAAATTCTTTAAAATGGTATTCAATAAGCACAGCAGTTTAATTATTAAGCAACTGATAAATAATGAAAAAAATAAGAGTTCCATCTCCACCATGCCATTGTACTACAGCCTGAAGTTGCCCTTATACAAATACCCATTTCTAAACGTGTGGCTGATCGACGTACACAGCGCTTTCATCATCAGAAACCGAGTCCCCAAAGCACGCAGCTACGCTGGGGCGGGGATGTCGGAATGCGTGGAGTGTGTCCTCTTGACACAGAGACCCACGGGTGCAAGCTGGGATGGGTTCTGTGCACTTCCTACTTCCTCTCCTATCACAGCTCTTTAAAAGAATTTTTTAAACTCCACTTTGGATTGGTAAAATGTCGTCCTCATTTAATACATATTTTCCACAACCTGCTCGTTCTGCTAAAGGAACATATTTTTATTTGCGTACGACTAACATAATTTTCAAAGAACAACTTCGTTTCTTACATTTTCTTTCAAAACTATGGTGGGCATAAACGAGCAACATTTTCTCTTCCCTTTTCTGAAATAATGTATGGCAAGTAAACGGGTCCTAAGACAAGTCAAATGTTCAGCAATTTAATGTTTGTATATTCTTTATGCTGCAGGATAGGTGTAAAACTCTATGGCAATAACAATCCCTTAACTAAATATACCAATGCGATATTCACAAAACCGTCTAGTGGTTTCACTGGAATGAGAGATAAAGGATGGTTACCGTGACGCCATTGATATTATTTAAATTAAACTGCTATGGGAGAATGTAATTGTTAATAAAAGTCTTCTCCCCGCCCCTCAAGGTTTCCCCTCCCCCTCTGGCATTTTATGACGTGCCATCCACATTGAATGTAAGCAGAATTATGTAGATCCTGGTAGCCTACTGTATAACAGTAATGTACCACCTACAGGTCAGCAAAGAAATGCAGAGCGGAATTACCATATTTAGGGGATAGTTGTTTGAGAAAATGTATACCCTTAAGTATTTAGGGTACTGGTGTTCAAACTTTTTCTCTGTATGAAGACGTGTACATGTGTGTATAGAGAGAGTTCTATAAACGGACTGTGAGCACTCTCTGTAGTATCCCCGTGTTTGTAAATTAAAGCCTGACGTGCAATCATTCCACGGGGCTGGTTTAATGCATTTAACAGAGAACTAATGGGTCGTCTGTGTTGGAAAGCATACTCCTATTTTTCAATCCCGTCACGTAATGAAGCGGGTTTGCGCGAGTCTGAGGCTTCCACCTTTATCCATCCTAGATGCTCCTGTTCTAGAAAACCATTCCAACCACTTTCAGTTCCTGACTATTGTTAAAATGCCCCCCCACCTTTCTCTGCACCTATTCTTTTTAAAGCCTATTTTTGTCTTAATAGTATTAATAAACTATCTTTGCTATTTAGAAACTCAGTTAAAATCATCCGCCGAGTTCTCCCTTGGTCCTTCCTGCGAGCTGTAATCTCAAATACTGGATATAATCGGTCTTGGTAGTGGGCTCCAAGCTGCAGGAGACAGAAGCTACTTTTTCGTGTCGGGATTTTTACCTTCTTTCTAGCCTGGAGCGTGCGCGCTGCACACACACACACACACACACACACACACACACACACACACACACAAACTCGACACCCCCTGCTGCGTAAAAATAAGCTGCGGGATAACCAGTGTGGACAGAGACGCCCGGCTCAGGTTGAACCTGGGCGGTTGAGGAACCGCCCCAGCGTCGGCAACCGCGGACTATGGCTAAGGTGGGCGCTGGTGGCCAGGGTGAGGACGCATGGGGGGTCCAGCTCTTGACCGAGAGGCAAGGGAGATGGCCAGGCGCCGGGGAATGAAATCAAAGTTCCGTGGAGCTTGGAGCCCCCAGACAGTCGCCTCTAGGGCGGTCTAGGGAAACCTCCGCGGTTCTAGCTCACGCTTGGAGTGGCGGTTGCCGCTCGGTCTGCCCGGGTAGAAGCCCGCGAAAGGGTCCCGAAGCGCCAGCTTTTGTACCGCCCCGCCTTGGTCAGCCGTGAGCTGACGCACCCGCTCCCCCGGGACGCTGGGGGCGTCGCACTGCAGTTGGGTGGGGAGCAATTTATTCCTCGCGGTTCCATCCCAGCGGGTCCTCGGTTACTCCACCCTGCCCCTCCCATTCCTCCTCCTACTCTTCCTCCTCCTTCTCCACCAGTCTTCACTACCTTCAGATTCTCCACCTCCTCTTCTTCCTCCATTCCCTTCTATTTCTCTCTCCCCCTCGCTCTCCTCCCTCCCGCCTCACTTCTCCCTTCCCTCCCTCTCTCTCCTCTGAATAAGCAAGCTTTTGACTCTAAAAGTCACAAGTAATCCGAGAGAGAGAGAAAGAGAGAGAGAGAGAGAGAGCCCGCCGCTAGATGAACGGCAGGCAGGAGGGGATCTGGCACGCCGGCTGCGAGAGGAAACTTGACGCTTCTGGGCCACCATTTGCCACGGCCTCGCTCGAGGTAAGTACGCCTGGGGTCGCGAAGCTCCACACCTGGCAGGATCCAGCCCCCTCCCATAATCCAGGCCCCAGAGGGTACTATTAACTGGGGCTAGTAAAATATAATGCTGAAAATGAGGGAGTGTTTCGGGGTGGGGTAGAGGAAAGGATCTCCAGCCCAGCGGCGGGGACGGAGAGGATGCTCTGCGTTTAGAAGCTTGGGCACCGGACACTTGCACTCGGGCACCCTTTGCGTTCTGCTAGGGTTGCACACAACTGCGGAGGGTTTTCAGCTACTGAGTTTCACTCCCCATTCTGAGGGACCCCACAGCTCCCCTTCTTTATATACTGGAGTGCAAATGAACCCTGCTCTGTCTTGAAGGGAGAATGTGAGCTTCACTCAAACCATGGAAAGAGAAAGTTTGGCAACGCGCACGTCTGCCGCTCTCTGGAACCTAAACTGGGAACCCGAGACTTGATCAGGAAATCGGCAGTTTTCCCTTTTTCCTTTAAAACATTACCTTTAACGAAAAATCATATATATTCCAAAAAGATTATTGGATTACCATGTCTGATCAGCTGCTGATGACCTACCAATAAGCGTTTTAAATACACACGCACATTCATGCGCGCGCGCACACAAGCACACACACACATACACACACACGCTGCGGGTTATATGCAGTGGGGAAGGCCGTCATGTGTAACCAAGAATTCATAGGGAGTCGCGAGGGATTTTAGATGTGTAAAGGCTATGTACGTGTCCTCGATGTGTACAGAGAGCAGAGGGAGGGGGCAGGGAGAGCTCGAGTTGGCTGGGCGTTTTCTCTGTGCTTGTGTGTTTCGTGTGTTGTCAGCTGGCTCTGGTTTCTAAGCGCCGAGCGCTCCAGGGGCGGGGGCCCTCATCCACCATCCACCTCGGCACCCTAGTGGTGAAACAGGACTCATTTGTTTGGTGCAGAGCGGTGACGACCTAGAAGAGACTGAAAAGCGGTTAGGTCGGCCCCCTGCCATCCATTACACCTGCGGCAGATGGCTCGAGTGGTAGAATGGTTTTGTTTGTGGGGATCAAGAAGATAGGAGGCGGCTAGAACCTCGCCCCACTCTAAGGAAGTACCACAAAGAACCAAAGACACGAAAGAAGCCATATTCCTACCATCTAAAGCAGTAATGTTGTCGCTGTCCATGAGTGAACCTGGGACCTGTTATTGACCTTGGTGCCTGGCCCCAATCGACGATTTGGCAGAATTTTAGAGCCAGTGCTTTTTCAAATGTATTTTTGTTGAAGCGCCCACTTCTCCCTTCATGCACGCACGCACACACACACACACACACACACACACACACCTGTCTCCAACCTGATGCACACAGGTGTCCTTGGAGATCTAATCCCTGAAGCCAAACGTCAGAGGGCCCCTGAGGATTTTACGGCAGCTGAAAGAGAGGCCACTCCAGATGCTGGGGGCCACGACCCTGTCCCAAAGCGCTTTATGCATTCCGCCTGCCAGCTTCCACACACGTCCCCCCTCCCCAAAAAACCACCTAGCTAGGAGTAAGTGAATTTCAAATATATCCATTTCATTTTCACATGCAATGTTGTGCCTTTCTGATCAATATTGTCATCAATTCATCCCTTCCTTCCCTCATGCTCCTCAACCAGAAGGAGAGGAAGATACATACACCCTTGATGGTGAGCCCAGAGGGAGGGCAGGTGTGACAAAGGAACACAGGCACAACCTAATGACAGTTTAGCCTGTCTTTATTCCTTAATTTTCTTGCTAAATTAGAGGGATTAAAAAAGAAATACATTGAAGGAAACCTAAACAGAATGAAAATCTTGTCTCCACCCTTACTTCTTGCACACATCACTATTAAAAACATGGATATATGTGTTTGTGTGCACATAAATACATATTTTTATTATATATGTATACATAGTCATAATAGTTGTGAAAAAAAGAAATCATTTTGCAGGCCTCATTTTCTGTTCTAAATCAAGAAGCACTGCTTTCATTAGGGTTTCATACGCTACTACTTTGGGAGGAGGTGTTTAGGTATGCAGATAAAGCCCACCATTTTTGATACTCAAATTCTATTTATCTTTCTTAATGTGAAACGCCAAATAGACAATGTTTAGAATCAACAAAACCAAAGAATATTAACCAACAATGGAAACCTAGTAAAGATTTTGGAGTCCCAATAAAACTACATCCTAGAAACCCAGTGTTTCCAGAGAAAGGAAAATTTTCAACCCCTGTATTTTTCAAGGTGCTTTCAGTACACGAAAGCATCTCTGAATTAAGTTTGGTTGATGGGTGCTTGTTGTGTGCCCAGTGTAGTCTAATTTTTCTGTAATCATTTCCTTCTACTATAAAGGTTTCCATTTTACAAGGAGAAAACTGTCTTTGCTATGCAGTGGAGTGCAGGGTTCATTGAGAGAAATGTCATTAGGATGTTAACTCTTCATTATTAGTAATACAGGTTTGTCCATACAACATACATGCTTCTTAAGGGCCTGCTGGTGTATGTAAATTCATATATCAGCAGAACACATTCATTTCCACATGCAGGAAAATAACAAAAGAAAAAAAAATACTTGCAAAACCTATTTCAAAAGCAGGCTTCTTAAGCATTTTAAAGAGTTTCTTCGTGTTTTTTTTTAAGGAAAATAAATCCTGTTCTAAAACCCTTGGCTTTAGGGGCACTAAGAAATTACAACTGTATTTAAATAAAACAGAATAGCAAACTTTTGCAATTGTAGAGAATGCAGACGAAAAATTTAGACCCGACAAGATTCTTCCTCACCTCAAGACACTTTTGAACCCGGTTCCAACCAGTATCTAAAGCTAAGGAAAATAATTTCCAAGATGAACTCTTGAACTCTCAATGAAAAGGTTTTTTTCTTAATCTCTTATTTTTAAATGTGTAATATTTTAATGAAAACTCAAGGATTCAAATTAGTTCAAATACCTCCCTCCTTCTAGGGGTAGGAAGATGTTTTAACATTTGAACAGGTTTATACCAGAATCACACCCAGTCAGGTTTCTTAGGTCCAGGGGAGCCTCACAACCTGACACGGAGAAGCCAGGCACTTGGGGGAGTGAGTGCAGCTGAGGTCCGTGCCTCCTGCACCCCTTGCTGGGAACATATCTCCTCTCCACATGAAATAGCTATTAGTTTCGACAAGAAAGAGAAAAGTAAATCTGAATAAACGAATTGATTTCTTTCCAGCCTCATCCTTGCTAGATTTTGGGCGGGCCTGGCCATCCCTTGGCACCCTCTCCCACCTTTTCCAACAGAAGTCAACAATCGAAACCATTTAGCAGGAAATTTACATATATATATATATATATATATATATATATATCGAGAGAGGGAGAGATGTATTTACAATATACACACCCCCGTAGGTCTCAAATACATTATTAAAAATCATCATCCCTCCAAATTTGACTTGACTTCCGGTATAATTAATAAGATCATATATATATTAAAAAACTACGAAATCCCGATCCCCGGCGGCGGTAAGGACAAAGCTACAAGTGCCGGAGGCTGGCGAACAGAAGGGCTCGGCGGGTCCGCGTGCCTGCAGCCAGCCACTGTATGAGTCTGCGTCCTTGACTCACATATTTCCCCTAGTGAGGATAATGAACTCTCCTCGGTTCCTAATTTGCAAAGATACCATCTTCAGTCAGCGCTGAAATGGGGGTAGTGGTGAAGAGGCCTGGTTCATGAACTCATGAGTTTATCGTAAAACCAGGAGGCGGTGGCTAGCTGCGTCTGAGGATCCTTGGGTTCCCCAGGAGAAAGGCTGGAGGACGTGTGTGTGTGTGTGTGTGTGTGTGTGTGTGTGTGTGTGTGTGTGTGTGTGTATGTGTCTGTCTGTCTGTCTGTGTATTCAGTCCCATCCTACAGTCCCCTAAGGGTCTCTAGAAGTTGTGGCTTTGCCTTCCCCGGGGTAGGCGAAGCCTAGAGAGGCCTTCAGAGTCTTGCGTGCAGGTTCCGGAGACCTCCGAGTCCGCCGAGCCGGACACCCCCAGTCCAGAGCCGCCCCGACGGCCGGGGCGCGGTGCTGGTGCGGCCGGTAGGTGTCGCTGTTCCTCTGCGGGCTGGAGCCAAAGAGCCCCGAGCTGGCCCCCAGCACCATTCAACCTTCTGCGCTGGGTCTGCTCACAGACCACCAGAGCTTCCGAGAGAGGGTCGCTGCTGCCGGGCACTGTCCCTTCGCTCACCTGGGCACGACTGCAGCTACACCGGCCGGCCTAGGGTAGCGTCTTCAGGAGATAAAAAAGAGACGGGCCTGCTGGGGCGAAACTCGGGGCCCAAAGGAAGCGGCTCAAAGCCGGCTACTCCCGCAGCTTCCAACTCTCCCTCCTTTCTCCTCACGTGCTGTGGGCGGTGGCGGGACATTGGGAGCACCTTGGTGAAACCCGGAGTCGAAGGGTTCAACCCGGTTTCACAGAGGCTTTACAAATAAACAAGAGGTTGAAATTCCAGCTTCGTGAGAGCAAGCCACAGAAAGAGTGGCTCGTTTCAATTTTCTTGCCTTAAAGAAATGAAGAAAAAGGAAAACAAGAAAAGAAAAGACATCTAGATCTGGCCACATGCGTTAGATAATACTATCTTATGTACTGTGTGCACACGTCTGCATGCAGAGATGCTGGGTAATCACCACCATGCCCCCCCATCCCCCCACCCGTCCCCACCCCCGCCCCAAGAAGGAGCCAGTATTTGGAATGTGGTTGTCTTCCCCGAAAGCATTGCTAGTGAGGTATTATTCCTTTTCGGAAATTTAGCAGTTAGCACGTCTTTGGAATCTGTATTGAAATTCTAGGTATTAAGAATTCTGCGCCCTTCTCTGGTGTCTTGCGGTTCCCGGCCTTCCGCCTCAGCGCGCTGCGTTAAGAGATTATTAATCAGCGGCTTTGTTTTTGTGTGTGTGTCTCACAAGTAGGGGGTTGGTTTATGAATACCGAGAGAGACATTTACAATAGGTACATCCTATAGCAGACTGAAGATTTTATTATAATTCTGATTGTTTTGCACAGAGAAATCATTGCTCCAATTTGAAGACTGGAGGGAGAGGGGAGGGCGTTGAATCAACTAAATTCAGAAACTCGTGTTATTGAGAGTTTCCAAAATGGAACTGGCTGTATATTTAATTTAATATTTTAAATCATAACTTCTGTCAAAATGTGGGGGACATTTTGCTGTCAATTTTTTAAAAGACCTACATTTTATCTGTATTTTTTGGTAAATCGATTCGTAAAGAATAAGAACGTTAACAATTAAATATCAAACTGGAAGAAAGAAAAATACCGAAAGTCCAAAATATCTCGGCACACATTTTGTTCCTGACTCTGGGTCTCGGTCTCGAAATCTCGAGGACACGCCTGGACAAGTGACTGAATTTTCTTCAAGGCAAGCCTTAATTTTTTTCAATGTGAGGCTGGCCAACATCATCTTTAAATGCCATCCCTTTTGCGACGTTTCACAATATTGGCTCCTTTCTGTTAAATCCTATATCTGTTATACAATTCTAAATAATTATTTCTGATTGAGATGGCAAATTAATCTTTCGGTGACGTGAGGGGGCTGGGAAAAAAACACGTGTATAATTGAAGGTTGTGAAGTTCAGTGAGGGGGTATTTTTAGCTTGGAAACGTCCAAATTCAGGTATTTGTGTATCTCATCCTCCCATCCTCTCTACTCCCTCCGCATTTCACTTTTTTTCACGCAACCCTTTGGGCTCTCTTTCTCCCACCTTTCCAGTTTCGGTCTTCTACCTCCTACAGCGCCTCTTCTCTTACCTCTCCTTCTACACTTCTCTCTCTCCCCCTCAATCTCTCGCTCTCTCATTTATTGTTCTGATCCGTCAAGTTAGTGTAAAAGTAGCAAATGGGAGGCCCCGCACGGGTAGTTGCCCCTCTCCTCCGGGAGCCCAGGGCACTTTGGGGAGATGTCGGCGGCCGCCAGGTTCTCAGCGGGAGTGGTGGCCCTTGGTGCAGGGCAAGCTGCTTGCGGAGAAGTTGGGGTCTGCGCGGGGTTGCGGGGCTTATTCAAATGCTGCCCGCTGCTACTGTGATTCGCAGGGACTCGGCCTCCATATGGTAATGCGGGGCGGGAGTGTGGTGGGGGGAGGCGCAGAGGGGAGGGGAGGAGAGGGTGGGGGTGAGGGCGGGGTGGGAGGGGGCTCCGGCACCGCGCGCTCTGCTGCCGGGCTGGGACAGAGCACCCAGACCCGCGGCGGCGTCGGCAGCGGCGCTCCCCACCCTCCGCCACAGCACCCACCAAGCCAGCGAGCCAGCGAGCCACGGGACCTCGGGGTAAGCCACAGCGCACGCACGGCAGCGACGGTGTCGGTTCAGAAGCTTCGGGTTACTACTATGCACCAATAAGGGCTATTAGAAGCAGAAAAGGAGATTACAGAAAGATCAGAGATAAGAGGTGTACCTCTCTGTGTTTCTTGTCACACAGCGCGCGCACACACGCGTCTGTACACACACTCATGACAGACATCTATACATGCACACACTTCTAGCTACTGCCATCTAAATATATGCACCGACACTCTATGCCCTGCAATGTGGCCGGTGTGTTTGTCCTGATCCCTGCATAAAGGCGGGCAGGTATGTGCGAGAGTCCAGGCAGGAACAAACAGCCATGGCACAATTTAATTGCAGTCAAACGCGAATTGTTTTACTTAGTCAGATGCTCCCCAGCAATGGACAATTCTGCAACCAGTAGTGGAATCCTGCAATTATTCATAAAATGTGCCAAAAAATGTACTTTAGGAAATGCAGTCGTGCTATATATGGCAAGGTAAGAGCGAAATGAAAGGATGAGTGTGTTTTCATATTTTAATGTTTTACGTGTAGCCATCTGACCACTTTTTATTGGGTGGCATATCATATGAGCACTTCGGTGTAGTCTTGGGAAAACTACAGCCAAAGGTAGGGCTAGAAATGCCATAAGAATTAAGGTGCTGAAAATGGATGCTGGATAGTACAGCATGAAAGATGGCATACAGCTATGGGTCTGAAATGGGGGAAAATACATGTGAATATTTATTCATGTAAACCGTTGGGGAGGGCCGAGTCTTGCCCTGACTGTGCAGGTAAGTCATTCATAAGAAAACTAATTACCTGTGCATGTACATGGACTTATTTAATTTAATAAGCTGCATGTGTGCATATTTGCTGTTCTTTGTAGCTATGCAATTATGGATTCAGTCTTTTTAAAATAATATTTTGGGGAATTTAAAAAGTGGATCTATCTATATATCTAAGGATAGATACATAGATATAAATTCAAAAGCCATCATGCTGAATAGATATATGGCCAGGAAGGAAAATCCAAGCAAACAAGATTACCTTTGCTTGAGATCTAACTCAAGGCCTGTACATTTTAGGGCAAATCAATTGGTTTAATATAGTCAACTGCTTTGTTTGTTTATTTGTTTTTGTTTCAAAGTTAAGAATTAGGGTGCTTTTCAATCAAGATAATGTGCCTTGTTTCCAGCCATATTAAGATAAAAATGAAACTCAGTAAATTTTGAATGCAGCAGATAAGGTACAACATACAACATGGTTGAAAATGTCTTCCTTGCAGAAGGCTGTCCGTTGCTGTGTCTACACATTAAAAATATATATATATATATATATTGCAATAAGAAATGCCAGTAAAGCAATAGGGTGGTGAATGCTGCACGTTTCAGTAATTATACAAAAATTCTTTAGAAATCTTTGGAATCACTTCCCCTTATACATACATGATCTTAAAGGCACCGGCCCCGAAATGTGTCTTTGCTAATATGAAGTTAATTAGACAAACTTTGAGCCTTTAGCGAAGAGCATTACAGTCAATCGAGGTGTATGTCAGGAAAGGAAAAGAATGTGTCTTTTCTTTTATGACCAAACCAGGAGGTTATACAGCTGGCAATAGTATACATGACAGATGTGCATATTTGGAACCTTAAATAAACAGAAAAAAAAGACGGCAATTGTGCATATTTTCTAGCAAGACAGCACCAGACATTCGCCAGAAAATAAAGACAGAGACAAGAGAGACAGACATAGTAAAATAGCCCCCAAAGAGAGAGAGAGAGAGAGAGAGAGAGAGAGAGAGAGAATAAAACGATACAGCCTGAACTTTTCACGAATTAAAAAATGCAAATATATCTTTACATATGCATCAGCATTAAAAATAATACACGCTGGAACCAACGGGAGCGGGAGCAGGAGGAGGAGAAGGAGGAGGAGGAGGAGGAGGAGGAGAGAAGGAGGAGGAGAGGAGGAGGAGGAGGAGGAGGAGGAAAGAATGGAGGCGCCGCGGAGCCCTGATTATGCATGGGCTGGAGCTGCCTCCTCTAACCTGTTCTTCTCCGAGCCGGGCAGCCGGCGGTCTTCAGCCGCCCACAGAACAGGAGCCGAAACAACCGTTCCCGAAGGCTACAGCGTTTATTTTTCTCTTTTGGGGATTTTGGCGGTTGTTTCAGGGGCTTGCCAACTGGCCCCTTTAATTAAAAGCTTCAATAAAAGACGATCGCGCCAGGAATGCACCGGCTCCTCTTCGCGCAGGATTTGCATATTTTTTAATGCCCTAATTTCCTTGATGTATGTAAATGTAGCCGGACGTAGAGGGAGACAGGGAGCTGACGTCAATGGACGTGACCTCGCAGCTAAACCTTGAACGTGAAGCTGGGATGGGGGAAAACACGGAGCGGCAGCCGGCGGAGTCCGCAAGCTTGAGCTGCGGCGGCGGCCGAGCGCAGGCCTGGGGGGACCGAAGGGACCCGAGCAGCCCGGACCGAGGACCAGCCGCCGCCTTCTTTCAACACCGCCCCGCTACCAGTCTCGCCAGTCTTCTAGTCGCACACGCGGGCTCTTGTCCAGCGCCTCCAGTCCCACCAAATACAGTTCTTTTGCTTCCCCCAGAAAAACACCTCCACACCAAAAAAAAAAAAAAAAAAAAACAGAAAACAAAAAAAAAAACACAAAAAAACCAACAAACCAACAAACCAAAACCAACAAGAGCAACAGATAACAAACCAAACCAAATCCCCAGATGTTTTAGAACAATGCTCGAGTAGCTTTCAGAAAGAAGACCGACAATGGAACATTTTTTTTTTTTTTTGGTGGCTTCTTTCTACAAAAAGAGAAAAGGGAAACAGACAACAGCAAATCACTACTAAAATATGATACACGTGTTCCCAATAGGCAGCGGTAAATCGCCCAGTCGACTGGTAGGGGCTTCTCATTTCGGTACCTATTTACCTGTGCACTCGTTATGCGCGTCGGCTTCATTAATAGCAGTGCCATTAGCGCGCGTTTTAATGCGATGGGAGTGTCGTGTGTGTGTGTGTGTGTGCGCGCGCGAGCCTGTGTTGGGGAGGTGCTTCAGCTGGCAAGCATCAAGGCAGGCGCTGTGAGCGAGATGAGAGATCGATGCCTCTTCACGGCCACGTCTGGGGCTTATCTGCGGTGCCATCCAGGCCAGCGCTTCTGGGTTGGGGTTCGAGTTTCACCCCTTTGAATGAAGAGGCCAGAGAAGGTTACCCCTAAACAGCAAGGCCCTTCCGATTGCATTGTCGGGGGAGAGGGAGGAGCTCGTGGTGTGAGCTGTTCTGTGGGAGCAGCCCGAGGCGCTGCCTTTCGGGATTTGGCCTGGTGTGTTTTTTACTCCGAGCTCAGCAGCTTCGGAGAGGAGATGGTGGCTCTCCGAGATGCGACAGGAAGGCCTTCAGAAACCCCCCTCCCGCCACGTCCGTTCCCCCCGCGGCAGCCCCGTGCGCCAGTGTGTGCGTGCTCGCGCTGGGGATTAGGGGCCGCTGGCACTTCCCTGTGCCCATCCGCCCTTGCCTCTGCTTGCCACCCTCTCCCAGGCAGCTAAGAAATGATCCTCTGCCTCCTCTGGGCCGGGGCCGTACGGATCTGTGGCAGAGGGAGAGCAGAGCTGCCGGTAGGCAAGGAATGGGCGCCGGAGGCCGCAGTGTCAGCTTCTCAGCCCTGCTCTCGGCCGCCAGGGCTGCCGTTTCTTGGTTCCACCTCGCAATCCTAGCTTTGTTTTCCTCGCATGCTCCTGGCCACCGGGCCCCACGACTGTGAGGAGAGTGTGTGCGTGTGCGCGGGGGGCGGGAGCGCGCGACGGGCGGGGTCCCTCACGCCAAGGACACGCATGGCTGTCTGTCCTCCGGCTGCACTTGGCGGGAAAGCTAGGGGCCGCCGGCGGGATTGCGCGCCGGCGACTCTCATTACCACCTCCTGGCTCCCCCAGGGCTACATTTACATACGGGCCACTCTGAATTTTTACAGCGCTCTCTTCTCTCTCGGTTGCACGCGCGCAGCCTCGGAGCAACCATTCGCGCGCGCAGACGCCCGCGCCTAGGTTGCCGCTGGCCCCAAGCGAGAGAACAGGCCCAGGGGCACAGGCTGGCCTCGGCACGGCGGATTCCTGCACCTCCCCCTTCCGAGCCCACACCCTTGACAGCCTCTACTCTCCTGACGTTCCAGGAAGCCCACCTTCCCTTCAAGGCCCCCACCCTTCCCGCTCTGTACACTCTCACCCCTACCCTCCCATGTCTCCTCTCGGCCTCTCTCTCTAGAACACACATGCACACACACACGCGCGCGCGCTTTTTCTTCCCCCTCAAATAGATAACCCCTATGGCGCGTCCTTGATACCTTTTGAATAGCTCCGGAGTTTAGAGAATAAAAATCTTTATAATGTGTTGCTTGTCTTCAGCCAAACACGTTTAACAACCACAACAAAAAGAAAGGGGGTGGGTGAGGAAGGGGAACTTGAACCAAAAGACCTTTCTAAAAAAAAAAAAAGTCTGCAGTCAAAAGGTCATTCTCCAAGTTTGTAAATAAAATTGCAAAGGGAGTCCTTTAAAAAGAAAGGAGAGGAGAGAAGAAAGGTAGGAAAGACCCACAAGTTACATAAAATGGTGCACTGGAAAAATAAGACAGACCTATTCTTAAAAAAGAAAGAAAAAAGAAAGAAAGGAACAAACTAAAGGGAAAAAAGGAGAAGAAAATAAAAGGTAGAAAAGGCAAAAGAAGTTTCCAAAGAAATCTGTGCTTTGCATCCTACAATAGGAAAATGTAGCCATTGCCCTCCTTCAGACGAGACATTTCTAATTTGTTCCGTCTGTCAGGACGGGACTATGAGAGGTTTGGGTGCAAATTCATTATCTCTGGCAACGCAGAACGTAGTGTGGGGACTGAAAAAGACCGTGGCAATGGATGAACAATAGGGCTTCAGTTCATCAGTAACAAAAGCAGTGGGGAAATTGGTTGAGTTTCAGAGCACGTCCTCCTCGGCAGAGGGGGCTGGACTAGACCTTGGACAGCCCCCCCAAAAACTTGACGAGCCTCGCACACACCACTTCACTCTCCGCTCCGAGGCTCAGGGAGCAAGTGCCTGGCGTGGGGTCGAAAAGTTGTTTTTTTTTCCTCCTTCGTCTTTTGCGCCCTTGTCCTTCTCGCCGGAAGACAAGGCCTGTTTAAACTAGACGCAATCAAGCCAGAATCACCGTGTGGAAATGAGCGGCACTTTTAAATGTGCTAAAGAGAGGAGGAGAGAGAGGGATGACCTGAAATTTTTTTTTTTTTTTTTTTTTTTCGAGACGCCGAAAGGAGCCTGTTTGTGTGCTGCGGTGGCTGTGTGACGCTGGATCTTGTCTCCTGCCTGGCGCCTCGATTCCTTCCCAGCTGGATTTGGGGGGCAACACTGCCTGGCTCAGGGAGAGCAAGTGAGTATCGTGGCGGCCCACCGGCTGCAGCTCGGTGGGCGGCGCGGGTCCAACAGTGCCCACCGCGGCCTTACGCCGGCGTTCCTTAGCTTGCAGGCGAGCCGGTGCCGGCAGAGCCCAGCCGCGGGCCGCTCCGAGGGCCGGTCCCGGGCTTGGCTTCAGCTAATTGATTGCCTGCCTCGGATGCTAAACCTGTTGATCTCGTTGAGCTGTCTGGGCCCGGACTCTTAATTATCCAACGGCCTCATCCCCAATCGCAGAGAGGTACCAGGAAAATTTCTCATTGGAAAGGGGAATTTTGTGTTGGTGGTGGTGGGACTTTCCCTTCTTAAACCTAAAGCCAAACGCAATTTCATTTTGTGTTCCTGGATTCAGGATCAAGCATTTTGAGTAATTCGCCACCTCCTAACCGTCCCCCCAAATTGCAATTATCTGGCAGTGTATCGAGGGGCCTGATTGGGTTCTGGTGGAAAACTTATACAGTCGCTAACTAGACCTAGTGTATATTCACTTCCTTTTTTTCTTTGCTTTTTGGATTCTGAGAGGCAAGTGGATGGTTTACGGGGTTATCCGAAGTTCAGGCTCATCAAGACGCAACCATCGCGGTTAGTTGAGACTTGGAGCGCTTCTGGTATCCCACCAGAGCCTGGTCTCTGCGATTTGTTTCGAACCCAGATTGGGCCAAGGAAGACAAAATTTCCCCTCCCTGGCCCGGAATTGTTTAGGGGAACCTGGAGAGGTGGGAACCTGGACAGTGTATTTGCATTAGTGTGCGGCGTTTTTCTCTCGCAGATGTACCCACCGTACTAGAGTGGGGAACTGTCTTGAGGGGTTGGCCCGGTGGTGGAATTGATCAGAAAGTTAGACCGGAGGCCCTGTCAAGTCACTGCCAAGGCCGAGGGGCCCCTGTGGAGCTGTGGCTACCTTGGGCCTACAGACGGGTGATGGGATCCAGTTTCTTCCCGCTCCTCGTGCCCGCTTCTGCCTGTCACCCACTATCCCCACCTTGACACCAATAATTAAGATACTGTATCAGGAAGGGAGCACCTATAGTCAGCATAATTGAACCAGTGCAGTGCTTTCATTTTGCAAAACCAATAGCCCCACCCTGACACTCCAAATTAACGATACGTATAAAAAATCATAAAAAGAAAAGGAACCTGTTTTCGAGATTGTTAGACTTCTTGCATATTGAGTCGTGAAAGGATGGGGGGAAGGGAATAAAAAATCCACCACTTTACAGCAATCAGGTTTTACATTATTCATTGATTTACTGGAGGAAAGAGCCAATCAGGAGCCACAGATATGAATGCACATCTCACTGTGCTGTGGCCTTACAGTAAACTATTTGCATCTTTCTAATGTATTAGATATTTATCCAGGGATTCCCATTGTTTGAAAGGCCTGGAAATTCAGTCCTTTAAACATTTAGAAAATAAGACTTTGTTCCAGTCTTAAAATCCTTTTGTGGAAGGACTCTTCCTCTTTTGTATGACAGGTTACAATGTTCAAATCCCTAATGTTTCTTAAGAGCCCCTCTTCCTTCCAAGCTAAAAAGAAAAGAAAAGAAGAAAAAAATTAATTTCTCAAACCCCTCCAGATTCTGCATATTTTGCATTCCCATTATAATGCATGTCTCCATTTAAATGCAAATTAGCATATTTAACCCTGTGGGTGCTGAAGCTCAGGGTACATTGTACTGGGGTTTTATGGAATCTCTTGGTATTTTAAGGAATCATGGTAACAGCAACACTTTAAATAAAACCAAATCTAGGCGTGAATATATATATTAAAACCGTTATTTCTTTTCTTCACTGTTTTTCAGATGAGACTACAGAGAAGCATAAAATGAATAGACGATGCAACCAACCAAGGTAATTTTAAAACTTACATTTGATAAAATCAAAGTGATGCACAAAATCAAAATAGATTATTATTTGCTAAGTGCCAGGCCTGCAGTGTATTGCATACCTCCCAGTTCATGCAAAAGGTAGAATTCCAGAGAAATCTAAGTTTCCATATGTGCAGTTTTCCCCCCATGGAAGCCTATGTATATTGTATATCAAGCATAATACGAACATAACCTGTAACTGTCTGTAAAAAAGAAATTCAGGATATAGAAGAAATAATAGGACACTTTATTAGAAAGTCAGCCAGTCAAGTAGCCTGCCTGAACTATACAAATTGCTTTAATTAAATGGCTTTTATGTAGAAAATAGTAGTCTTGACTGTATTAGTGGTCTATGGTTTACATGCATGAGAATCATACAAATCAAATATTTAAAAGGGATTCCTGTGATAGGCCAATTCTTGATGTCATCTGCAGTGATCTGAATAGGATTTAGAGAGGTGTTCTAAATACTGGTGACAAACCTGATGTATTTGCATTTATGGAAAAAACATATTTCTGATTCAGATATGTGAAAAATCATAACTTTTCACTTTTAACTTAAGCAGAGACTGTTTATTCCCAACAATACCAGGATATTTCAATTCATGTTTCAGCCATCTGGAGACCTATAAAAAGATTAGAAAACAAGCATGACAATCACGTCCTAATCTACTGGCCATTAATGGGAATTTATTAGAGATTGAGCAGACAAGCTATTTGAATTCAATATAGCTTTCAATATGTAGATTTCAAAATGAGTATTCTGTAGCTCAAATAAATACATTTTTGAAAAGGAAAAATATCCAAAATAAAAACATGTAGGTATTAATACTTGCTCTTAACAGTGTGTGGCAGACATTGCTAGGAATCTTTAGAGCAATATAACTGCTTCAACTTGTCTCATATCCTAGATAATAATACGGTCCTTGAAATCACATATGATCAACCATGATATAAACCTTGGCAATATTCGAAATAATCAGATATTCACTGTTAAGCCTTACTATGTATCTTTTATTTCTCCATCCCCTGAGAGATGATGGAGAGGGAAAATATTTAATTGGCTATATGGCTAATGAGCAGACTGCCCATAATCATCATATTGGCTATTTTCATTTACTGGGGCTTCCATGATGAATCTATGGTGACAGGTATGGGAACCAGTGCTGGAGTCAGTTGATTTTGGCAATGTGGCATTGCCCAAATATGCTATTTTAAGACAATATCTTCTGTAGCTTCTAATCGCAGAAGTATTTTCAAATGTATGTGGAAATACAGCCATATTAATTTGCAAATCCACACAAGTATGGAGGTGATACACACGCACAGACATACATGTATCACATCTCTCTGCTTTTGCCAACCCCTACCTAGACATATATAAAGCAAAAGGATATTCTAAACATATCTGGAATTTCTCAGGGCTTTGACTTAAGAAATTGAATTCATCTGATCACATGCTTGCTTATGTAATACATGTCAAATCACTAATGATTCTCCTTCTAGCTTTTGGATAGCAAGGCCACAATATTCTTAGTCTTCCAAGGCCAGCAAAGCTCATTAGGGTTTTACATAAGTCAAAAGTGGCATGTGCCTCAGTGATGTGTTAAATTTTTGTCCAGTAGTTTATGTTGTGACCACATAGATGAAGAAGGAACAGTAACTCCATGGGAGTGTGTTTCTCTGAATTGGTCTGTAGTTTGCATGTGCATTTTATATATAATCCAATGTGGCCATTTCTGATCATGTTTCTCAAGCCATAATTTGGTAGAAAAAAATAGATGAGTGATTTCTACAGCTTAGTCTTTTCTAAATGGTCACTACTAGAATGATCACTAAAATAAATAAATAAAAATAGGGAAAATTGCCATTCATGTTACTACAACATATCTTTAATTGTGTGTGTTTTAAACTCTTGACTGGGGACTATTCTTGACAATTCTGTTTTTCTTTATTTGTCAATTGTTTCTATAGGGTTGACATACGTGTGTGCTATATGCAATTTGGAAAGCATGTTCACACTAATGTCTTAAAGGAATATATTATTGAATCATTGAAAGAGTATGTTAAGCCTGAAAATATTTTAATCTTTGGGGGAAATAGTCAACCTATAGAAATGAGGGAGTATTGTGATAAACTAGTGATGTGTGAAATGAATATGAAGATTTATCACATTCCCTTAGAGCATATATTTTAAAGAATAGTAACATTACCAAATGTAACTCATAATTTTGCAAAACAGCCTGTAACTGTTTGCCAATGGTGAATATGCATCTTATGTGGACTGCACCTTAGATTTTTCTGTTAAAGGGTATCTGAATATTAGAATCATATTTATTATAGATGCATTAAACATTGATTACCGATTATAAAGTCCAGAGGAGAAGGAGAGGACTCTTTTAAATGATCACATTCAGACTTTGAAAATTCTAAGAAAATGAATAAGGCTAATTAATTAATAAAACAGCATTCACCTCTGGATAGAAGAAAATGGGGGTGGGAAAGAGGCAGGTGAGGGTAGAATTATGCTCTTAACATCCAGGAGTTTTAGTCTGTATTTTTCATGAGGTAAAATTACTTTTTTTTCATAGTTGCATAAGCAAGACATTTTGTCTTTTGTAATTAACTTAATATTTAAAACAATAGACAAAGTCTCAACACTTTTATTACAGCAGTTATGTACAACATTAGAAAATATTGCTGTACTGTTTACCTGTGCCGCATTCTAAAGCACACACCCTATATATACAGTCATTTTTTAAACAACCAGGATGGAGTTTCTGCTTGCTTAGAGCATTCAGTTAGAACTTACAGAACAAAATATACAACCCTATCGCCATGGTACATAGATGCAAAACATGACTGAGCTGTGAAGCCCTTAAAAACACAACACTAGAGCGAATTGTCAGTGTCATCACACACGGACTCACTGCTTAATACAGATCTGATTCACAGCCCCAGAAAGCAAGGCCCTGCTTTAAGCAATAGCAAAGTGCCTTCCATCTGTCTGCCTATGCAATCTGCCAGAAGAGAAATGCAGGCAAAGACGTTCCCCAGATCTGAAATGCTTTTATCTGTCCTTAGAGAGAGATTTCTTCCAGTCTTTGGATATTAGAGCTATCTACACTAGCACCGAAGAGGTAAAAGGCCGCGGGTTGCTTTTCCAGGAGCAGTCGGTAGTGCTAGAGGAAGAGAACTTGATTGAGAAAACCGGGCTTGTTGCAGCGCTGTAGCTGCCCCTTGCCGCTGCTCGGACAGCAGGCATTGGGGCAGTTTGCTGATCACTGATGCATATCAATAACCATGTACTTGAAATTTCTCATGACATCATCATTACCTTGGTCTCCCGCGGTCTCGAACCTTTGACCTTGCTGGACTAGTCCACGTTTTGGCAGTGAAAGCCCCTTCAATGATGGCCCTTTTCTCCTTCTTTCAGACCGCGGGCAACAGCACGCCAGCAAGACGGCATCTTCTCCTCCCCAGCCTAGAAGCCCTGTGAGATCGAGGATCTTCCCCCTAAAACACACACACACAAGATTTGTGCAATCAAGCTGCCACCGCTTGGTAAAAAGCTCTTGGTGCCTAACCCAAAAGGATCAGGAGCAGATCCTTGAATCAGCTGTCACTTCTTCTATAAAATGGGATGTTTTTTTTTTCCTTCCTCCTTAACCTGCGCTGGAAATTGCCGTTGGCTTTATACATCTCTATAGAGGGAGGCTAAAGAGTCTTGCGTGAGAATGAAGCCATTTACAATGCAAATAGAGGCCTGTGAAGGGACGGATGCTGCTGCTCACTCTTAACAGCTTGCTGCACCTTAATAGCTGGTTTTATTTTCTGATATTAACAGATGAATTGTTGGCTAACGCTGCCGGAGATTACTTGCTGAAAGGAAAAAAAAGTTCGGAATAAACTTTGAAGGCAACAGATCTCGATTGGATGCTTTAGCCTCTCACACACAGGCAGAAACCAGGTCATGTTTACATAAAAGGAGGAATCTTATGCGCGGCATGTCTCCTGGAGGACTACCCTTCGGTACAGCCTAGAAAGGATCCGGATCTGGAGACTGGTAAAAAGAAGACAGGCGTGTGAGGGAAGCGAGTTGTTATCTTTGGTTATCTAGCTGTATGAGTGTATTGGTCTTCATAAAGCTAGATAACCGAAAGTAAAAACTCCTTCAAGATCGCCGGGGAGCGTGTGAGATTGAAAGACTACAACCGAGAGACAGTAAAAACCAGAAAGGTCAGGAATACTTATTGAATCTAACTTTGTTTTTGTTTGTTTGTTTTCCCTTTTGAGTACAAGTGGGATTAGAGGAAATTGACACATATACGCTGAAATATAAAGGTGTGATGCTTTGAGAAGGGTCGTTAATGCTGCAAAGGAGAATTGTATAGTGCTAATGAGTAAAGATGCAGGTGCACTTTTTTCTAAGGAAAAAGTTTATAAGGGAGAGTGTTTTGTTTTTGCTTTTGTTTTTTTTTTTTAAAGAAAGTTGTATAGATGTCTGGTACCTAGTTTAAAAATGATGCTATAGTATTTAGACTTAGGCTGTTCCCTTCGGAGGCCCTCCCTCTTTCCTCTCCCCGCCCCCTCCCCCGCCCCCTGAAAAATTTGAAGATTGGTACTGGGAAACTGCTTTACATTTATTTGGCCTGTATTTCAAACTATATGAGATCAAACTTTTAAACAAGTTTATACTGGAAGGTTAATAGTTGATATCTACTGAGAACTCAGAGATAGCAGGGGAAATGCACAGAGAGAGAGAGAGAGAGAGAGAGAGAGAGAGAGAGAGAGAGAGAAGCAAAGGCTGATTTTTATTCTTCTATTCAAAATACAAGGACAGATGCTTCTCTGTTCCAAGAGGGTTTCCTTGAGGAAGCTACTGAAGCAGAAAGACATGATGGAGACGAGATCGCGTCCCCTCTTGTCAAAGTGTTAAAAAAATGTTCTGTCTTACTCTGCGCCTAGCATTGGAAATGAAAGTGACATTTACGCCACAACCCACGTGTGCGCCTCCTCTCTTTTTGTTTAAGGATGATCAGGTCTATCCAGGAAACAGCTCTGGCATCCCAAACTGAAATAATTAGGACGTAGATAGACCTGACAAAAATGGAAAGGGGGTGGGGAATCTGAGGGTCTGTCTTGCCTAATTGATTCCGCTAAACGGAATGCAGGAGATGTGAACGGCAGGACGCTCCGATTCCCACGCTCGGGGGCAAGTGGTAAAGCGGGGCCCGGCAGCCTATGACGGACAGCCCTGTTGGGGGGTGGGGGTATGAAAAAAACATCAAGTGCACACCATACTCATCTCCATCGCTTAAGAAAGTAGAGGCATTTCCCACCCACAGCCATCTGCAGCCTCCCAAATGGCAACACCAACTGGTCTGTAGCTGCTGCATACTGTGTGTTTCTGTTAATTTTATAACTGCTGTTTAATCTGGCCATAATTAAGTTTGGCTTTCTTCTTTGGTTGAGATCTCCTGTATTTAAGGAAAACTAGTAGAAAGCGATTCTAAGAAAATCTCATGATTGCCTGCCCGGTATGTCAAATTCTCAGTCCATACTTACGGCCTGTGATCATGTCTTTTGTTTTGTTTTGGGTAGATTATATTTTAAAATAAATATCTATATATAAAACAGTCATTAGCATGCCTTCATCAGACTGTTTACCTCTTAGCATGATCCATCTAGGAACTTGGCCCAATTATGCTAGTATATATAGACTGGAAGTAAAACTATAAAATCATCAACCTATAGAAAATTGATTCAATAACAATATGATAAAAGGTTATTTTGGAATAATCCCAGCTAGATGCATTCTAAACAACCATTTTTATTTCACCTAAAAATGACCATGCTTAGCAGAAAACTTTTGTGTTTTGGAGTCCCCATTGTAATCTTTTTATAAAAGACCTTATGTTTTTCCACAGGTCACCAAGCAAATATCTGTATAGATATTTAAAGATAAATGCAAACATTGCAATAAGAAAATTCCCCCAATGGCCTGTTATCTTCCACGTGGCCTTGATTACTTACAGTCCCAAATATATAATATTTCTTCAAAAGCAGAATATTTTCCTTCGTAGCTTTAACTCATCAGGCTTGAGACTGCAGAAGAAGCCTATAATACCACTGTTAGCTTCAGTTAGAAACTCTGAGAGACTTTATTAACGTAAATTCCTGATTTGGCTGCTGAACACGTGCCAAAGTTTTACTGCAGCAGTGACCGTTTAGAAGACCCTTGTTTATTTACATTTGAAGCACTGTTTGTGCAAACAATCTTTCATTGTTAAGTGCCTGTATTCCTTTCATTTACTTCATGTCCAGGGGTGCTATTTACCTAGAACCATTGTCTACTACAATTAACATTTACATTACAAAGTGTGTGGTTTTCTTTCTCAAGGAGGTTCAATTAAGGCAATAAGATGTTTGCTGGGGAAACCTATTGTTTACTGAAAGCACTCAATGGAGTCAAATTACTGAAGCTTTTGCCTACATCTTGGTCTTTTATGTAAATGTGTTAAATATAACATCTAAGGAAAATAAACAATATTATAATTATGTGTTTGCCATTGTCATATCAAACTTGCTTTGTATCACACTAATGTTACATGACTTATCGATCAATAAAAATGCATTTCAATGTTATTATTTTCATTTTATTTTTTGCTGTTCCACTGCTCTTGCTGCAACATGTCCCAATTTTTCTTTTTTCTATTACATATCAAACCTCTAACATTTTGTTTTATTTGTGCGTGTGTTGAAGAGAGGTACTGCATCTGAGCTTGGGTCTGAAGGGTGTGTCTGAGATAATCTCTACAATGACCTTATAATAAGGTGATATTTCTTTGAAATCTGAAATATTCCAAAAGCATATACATTTAAGTCAAAAGAAGTGTAAATATAAGTTAAGTAGTTCTTTGAAAGCTAGTTTTAACTTTGGCAGAAACCGGATCAAGTTTATTTAGCATACCACTGCATTGTAAAACAGTTGGAGTGAAGTTGCAGGTTGCGTGAGTATGCATGTTAACTAGTGGGAACCAAACGCAGTCTTTGTGAAAGGGAAGCAGCAGATTGCTGTGCAAGGCCAGTGTTAAAAAGGCAGCTGAATTTAACACCATCTGGAAGAAAAGATCCCTTCACGACTTTCTCACACCGTCAGACAAAACTAGTGTCTCTTGTTCAGAGCCCTTGTCTATGCAACCATACAATACTGAGTCATTATACTTTTGCTGAGAGAAAATTTGAGAACACAATATGGGTAACCAGTGAATGACCAAGTTTCATTGTGCCCTCTTAAGTCGATTGAAATCTACGTCTAGAGCTATGAATGGTAGTATTGTTTTCCTCACCAGGGCTGTACTAAATGTCAGCACAGTGTAAAGAAAAACTTGAAGTCTGCAAATAACTTACCAGATCTCAATTATAATATTTTCCCACACTAGAACTAATATCATTGCGAAGAGCTACATTGCAGAAAATACAAAAAGCAACAACAACAACAACAACAAAATAGTTCATTTAGAACTTATTTTATCTAGACAAACATTTACATTTTCTGATGGGAATTTCAATTCCAGCTGTAGGCTGGACTGAGAAGTGGAATTCATTATTGGGAAGTTCAAGTTACCAAAAAGCTTCTTGTGCAATTAAAATAAAATAAAACAAAAACACCTAGCTCCACCCAAAACCCTCCCTTCTTAAATATAAACAGATTCTACTTGGGACTTATTGCTATAGGTTTGTTTACACTTGTCAGTGTGAATCTAGCTTACATTTTGCTTTAAAGTTTGACAGACACTGCTCTTTCAAAGTTTGCTACTATGATTGACATTGCAAAGGAACATTGTAGTTGCACATTTCCAGAAATATACCAGAGCATTCTGGTACCTCCCTTGGTACATACTGGTGCCCTCAAAAATACATCTCCCCTTTATATTAGAGCTCCCCTCCATTTTCTAACTTTTTCCCCCTCTCATGATGAGTGCAAATCAGTTATTATCTTTAGGTCTAACATTCACATAATCTATTTGACTGCAAACAATCAGAAAAGGAAACAAAACAAAAAGAGCAAAAGTAGTTGGTTGTGTATGTTTTATTAGGATGTCTATTTTAAATATAATTGACTTTGCAATTTTGTTATTGTGTCACCAAGTGTCTCATAGTTCTTAACTTGTAAGTGCAAAACAATGAGTAATTGCTGTTTTGCTGAATAATGCAGCTGAGTTGCCAACGTCAAAGGTATTATTTTGTGTATTTCTAAACAGGAGCGTTAACTGCAGTTTTGACATCTAGAATCTTTTCATGAAATACTTAGAAATAGGCCATTCAAATGATACCTGTAAAAGTAAATATAAAGATATAACCAACTTATTTTCCTTGTCCTACTTTATGAAACCAGAAAATTAACAATAAAATGTCACTCAATAATAGAATTATAAAAGGGTATAACATAACACAATCATACAGAAAAAATCAAAACAACAACAAAAATGGAAATTGTATAGATCAAAAAAGATATACAGGAAGACTTTCACAATATCCTTGCAGGATGTGAATGGGTATATTCACCACTATCAGCCCCCTACTGAAGTTACCATTAATAGGCATAGTAAATTATTTGTCTCATTACAATGAGACAAATGTATTATTTGTATTCAAAATGAATATTTTTCCATAGTAGCTTTTCTTTAAATCTTCTTAAACAGTAAATTTCCTATTACTAGTGCCCTTTGTTTATTTTTAAAATTAAAATGATTGTATTTGGAAAAAAAATGAAATTCTCATTTTGTTTTTGATTAAAAAGTAACTGCTTAAATAACAGGTCTTCCTATCCATAGACTACATATAGACGCTTCGAGAAATTTTAGCATTTTAACAATTTTGACTTTTTAAAAACGGAGATATGAAACCAAAAAGTTTCATTTTCCAGTGTGGTCAGAAAATGAACGAAAGAGTGTGTAACCATGTATCTAGTTTTTCCTATGGATCTGCACCACTGGAAATGCCATTGTGGCTTAGGAATATCCATACCCTATCCCTACTCTGTCTTGTTGTAATTTCTTTTCCCTAATTAGCTAGAGTTAGTAAAACATTCCATACATATGGTGCTGCTTTAGATGGGTATTGGGAGTAGGGATGGTGAAATGGGTAACACGAAAAAAGGGTTCCTTTGAGATTAAGGACCAACTAATTAGAAATTAGAATCAATGTTACTGAGTAAAAAGATACCTGTAATACTTTTTTTTTTTTTTTTAAGGTTGGGTCAATTGTTTTAACACTAGTACTTCCAGACAGTTAAAATAAGTCCTACAGCAATGGGCCAGGGAAAGCAGTTCTTTAGCGATTCCGGATTTTAATGGATGGCTTTGTTATTGTTTTTCTGTTCATCGGTTTCTTAGTACAAGTTAAACAACCTAGTAGAGAAATCAGCAGAGCCCTCCATAACCATTTGCTTAGAGAACTCATTCTCCGCCCCCACCCCCTTTTCTGGGAATGGTCGATTTGTGGAATTAATTCCAAAGATGGTGAATTGAAATGAAGTTTATCGTTGTGATTGCTGCTAAGGAGATCTGCCTGTTTTCAATCAGGGCTGTGAGAGTGCACTTCCTTAGAAAGGTGATGACCATCTTTGAGGTGGGAGCATATGGTTTTCTGCTTTGCAGCCAACTGCCATATCACAGGGGTTAGGGCTTTGAAGTGTAGATAATCGACTTTACGTAGGGAAATACGCAGTTCTGAGCCACATTAGTTAAGAGAACCACATCACTTGGCTAGGTGTTTTGACTCGGTTTTAGCTGAGCGCGGGCACTAAGTATTCTGGCGAGCTAAAAATAACCAGGCTTAGCAGCCTCTATGCAAGGTGCTTCTCGTGGGTGGTGCATCCAGGACACTCTGGCTGGCTGCAAAAGTGCAAAAGTGGCTGGGCTAGGTAGTAGCAGCGGAGAACCCGGCCCGCCCGCCACTGGGCAGCACAGCGCCTACCGCTGACCGCCAACAGCCCGAGTCCTTCCACCCCAGCGGCTGCTTGCGGCCTTCGCTTAAAAGCGGGCGTCTGATTGGTGTTTCCCGGGAGACGGGTTGTCCATGTTGCACAAGCTGGTGCGCCGGCGCGCGTGCTCGGAGTCTGGCGCGCGCGCTCGGGGTCTGGCGCCCTAGGAGTGGGACAGGGTGGTGCGGCGCGCTGTTGCCGGGTTGCTAGATTGGTGGCCTCCTCAATTTACGCGATCCCAAGTTCCTGCACTCGGCCTTTGGGCCAGAGGCAGCTGGACTCGGGCGCTGCGCTTGGGGAACCACAGAATCGAGCAGCCGGCCTCTCCTCTCCCTGGCACGCTGGGTTGCGTCCGCCAGGGCTGTTCTGCGTCTTTGATTTGACTTCCGCTGGGCGTCTCACAGAGACCTCCGCCCCTGCCTCTGTGCTAGCTCGGGTCTGCGGTTGCTTAGGGATACCTGAGTTAGGCTTGTGGTTTGAGGATGCTGTCGGGTTTAGGAGGTGCGTCGGATGTACTCGGAAAGCAGGTATCTTCCGGTGGCCATCCCCTGCCTCAGGGCCCCTTCCTGGGGCTAGCAGACAACTTATAATTAAGGGACTTAGTTTTGTTGACACTTAGTTTCTCTGGCTGTGCCCTGGCTTTTTCCCTGGATACGATCAATACTATTGATAAAGATACCGCCCCCCACCCCGCCCAGTTTTTAACCTAGTGAAAAGTTGCTAACGGAAAGAGTCCCGCGGGGAATATTTTAGGCGAGAAAGTTTTGTGAATCCCGAGGCCGGGTTGGTGAATCCACGCCGCCATGGGCCCTTCCTTGCCTGGAGCAACTTCCACCCCCACTTCTATCCACTTTGCCCATTAGGGGCTCGTGATGCATCTTCCCCCAAATCAGATTTGCTGGAAATATTAATCTCCTTGTTGGGTGGATACAGTAGAACTTGTTCAGAGATTACTTTAAAAAGAGATCTGGGTCTTAAGCACTTACTAAAGCCAGTTAATAACATCATGCATGGACATTTAAACTTGTTGTAAGTTGCAGAGAGGATTAGCGGGAAGTCATGCTGTGCACAGCTAATGATACCATCTTAACTCTAACCGGGCTAAATCCACCTCGCCCAGCACAGGTCCGGCTCTGCGGCCCTCGGGTGAGAGTGGAAAAGAAGAAGGTCTTGGAGGAACCGGAGGGAGGGCAGGAACAGAAAGAGTGACCTAGTCCTTGCTTCAGGCGATGGTCACTCGTCCTGGGGGGCCGCGAGCAGCCCAGCTGCTGGATGAGCAGCGAGCACCGGACGAGGGACTAGGCTGCCGGTTGTACTCCGACTCGCCACAGCCGGTGGAGTGTGCTTTAGTGACCCTGAAGGGCACTTGCCTACATGTAAAATAGTTTTGGTTTCATTAACCAAAGGGTGCACCAAGGACTGTTGCAAGCTAAGGTGGGGATGCTGTGTTCCAAAGGTGGTGGCTTTTTGCTACTGGTCGATTTGCATTACAAAGGTGTTTTGCTTTCAGTTCTTTTACTGAAGTAGTTAAGCTCAGTATTTCACAGGTAAATTTCTAAGCGTATTATTAACTTCCTGACATAGACTTTCTCAACTGGTTTCAAACTGATTACTGTTTTAAGGCATTTTGCGATTTCTTTATGACAAGGCCAATTAGAAATAATCTTGGGAAAATGCTTCTAAAATGCTGTGTTATTAAAACATTCACCTAACAGTATTCATTTGGTTCTCTCACTAAGTAGCTTCCTGACAGATTTCTTGTGTTCTATGAGTTTCTTTAATAGTCACTGGTCCTGGGAAAACAAGCTATCAGAATTTTAACTGCAACCTGGCTCTTGGCATTTCTTTTTTATGTTTTGGTTTTAAATTCAAACTTGACAAGGTTAAAATGTTTCTGTCTTACATTATTAACAGCTAGTGGGGAGATTGGAAATAACTACAGATGCTAATCACTTTAGTTAACTGGTGAAAACCTGTAAATGAATGGTAAGGGAAACACTTGGGAAAAGGGATGTATGTATGTTAAAAACAATAATACACACTTTCTCTGAATCAGGCTGCAGAAGACAATTTATAGAATATTACCCAGAGTGTCTCTTAAATCTTTGTCTTTTAGGGAAAAAAAAAATCTATATCAAATTATCTATCTATTCATCCATCCACATACACCACACATACATAGATGTGAGTGAAATTTACTGAAATCGAGGAATTTCTAACAAGTATAATTAAGAAATATTTTCACTGAATAAATATTTTATATATAATTAATTTATGTATTTATCATTGCTGGTCTAATGAAAAAGAAAAACTCCTTATAATATATTTGGAGGTAATGCCTTCATGAAGACAGTAATAGATTTCATATCATTGAAATTCAGAATCCATGGACTTCCTTCCTGTCAGGGCTAGATCTCTTATATAGTAATAATAGAAGTGTACTTAGTCCTTATTTTTAATTCAGGGAGGATTACGAGGGTACCTGAAACTGTTGCATGAATTTAACAGTTTTGGGAGGAACTCAAATAATGGATTTTAGGCCTTATTTTTAGAAAGCACCATAGTTTGTATGTAGTAGTTACTCAATATATAACATTTTAATGGATTGCATTACCCTGGAAATATGTGTTATACATACAAAGTCAAATTAGCATTGACTGACATTTGGAAACGGAAGTTGAGGATGTTGAACAGTTTTCGGAATAGCTTAAAAACTTTAGGAGCTTTAAATATGAAGTCATCACCAAGACTAATTCATGGCAAATGCATTTGAAAAGAGTGAAAGAAAAATTGATTTGATAGGTCTTCATCTCTAGGGTTTGTGTATACGCCTTTTGAGTTATTCTGGTAGTGAAAACACCTTTATTGCAAGGAAATAGGAATTAATTAATGAATTCACGTATGCTAGTTTTAAAAGATAACTCTTAAGAAATCTGTAGATACTTAACATACAAAATAAAAAGTTTAGCTGTCACCAAATAAAGTTAGAAATTGCTGAGTAGCTTCGATTTTCACACTGAAAATCTATGCTCAATTATAGTCTGAAATCTGAATTTGCAGATATGACAAGGGATTCCAGTGATTCAAATAGCACAGTACAAATACTGCATATATTTCTGCCAAATTTGTCTCAGATGGACTAGCTGCAAAGGAAGAATCTGTAGCGTGACTGAGCTAACAGAAAGTGTGTTACCTCCCCAATAGGTAATCCCTTCATTTGGATGCTGTGCTCACTGACAGGAGAGGACTTGAATTTCTGTCCCTTTTCTGGACTTCAGCCTTAGGGTCTATATTGTAAATTCAAAAAATATGGAGTGAACAATATTTTTGTTAACCAATGATTATTAAGACAAAAATATTTTCTTAGCAGTTGGAAGTAGAAATTTTGCTTCATTTAAAAGTTAAACTTAATTAGTGCCATTTTATTAGAGATTGCATAATTCAATTTTGAATTTTCAAATAGCATTTATGCTATAAAGAGCCCTTTGGCATAAAATGCAATTTGAAAAGAGGAAAATATTTATGCTTTTATCATTTTAAGTGATCAAATACTGCAGTGCTAGATATTAGAATATCATGTGCATCGCTACATTATTAACTTAATCTAACGCTCAGAGTCATTACCACGTTCATGGGTGTCTTTCTGATATCTCTCCAGTCCATTGGATTTTGAAGTGTGATTATGTAAATTTTCTACTGATAAATAAATGACTATAATTGTACTTGAAATACTACTCAAATTCTTAAGACCATGGCATCTAAATAATATATTATGCATTACTTAATTATTTATCAAGACTAATTCAAAATAACTGTAGGGGAAAGCATACATTTATTCTTAAATAGCTATCCACCCCCCAACCCCCAATTTTTTCTGTACCAGGCTAAAAAATATTCCAGGTGGTGAAACTGTGGGGAGGTGAGAAATAGATGATGAGTGGAGTGAGTAAGCATCAAGTTTATCCTTCAAATAAATAGCTCTGATTTGCCCAATAACACTATTATCCTGATGCAGTTTTTATGGCATATGACCTTAAATGCCAGTTCAGTAAGGGTGTTTTGGTGACAGAGGAAACCATGTTTAAATGTTAAACATTAACCCAGAAAATTCCTCACCATCACTTGACAAGAAAAAAGGAAAAAATTACCAAAAAAAACACATCTCACTAATGGTTATCTTTTAAAGCTCTTTTATAAGCATAGTAGAGAAATTTTAATCTTGAGTTATAAAATTAGGCTAGGGGTTATACCAGTCAAGTGACACTAAATTTAAAGTATGGCTTTCCTTCATTTGATTATAGATATAGAAAATCACAATAACTGAATGGTGCCTTTTCATTGTGTAACACTGCAAGGCTGTATTCAGAACTCTGTGGCACTGCGCCTTTAAAGGAGGCGCTTGTGTGTTTTACCTATATAAATTCTAATTGCAGAATCCACTCTAATCACCACATAGAAATCATCTGCAGCCTCATAAGTTCAAGAGCTACATACTTTTCTTTTTTATTCTGCAGACCACACCTTATCTGGTTGTTAATGAAATACAGGAGATTGATTGCAGAAAATCTTCAAGGGGATATTTGCTGTACCACATATAGTAAGCCCCATTTGGTGCATTAGCATTTAGCCATTTTATGCAAATTTAGAGAAAATGACTCATGTATATGATTTAATATGCATCAGCGATAACTCATACCACCGTTATAAGAAAAAAGAAATTAAAAATTCATTAGAAAACTAGACTAGTGTCACTACATGGTTAAAACATTATTAAAGCATATTTCAATGTTTTGCTTACACTAGTGTTCTCATCATGGTGCCACCATTTCATGACAAAGGCCGTAGAGGAGAAAACATTCAACTTAAAATGTCTGCTGGCACACATCGCTGGATTTGTGTGTCACTAAACAATGAGTGAGCATAGCCTTGAATACCAACTATTTAATTAGCACTTTTGGAAGCCATGCATAGAAAATAGCTCATTTACATGCATCTGCTTAGCGATTAGTTCCATAAAAAGCTACCATTTTTTTTGTTGTTTAATATAGCGAGCATCTTACCATTCGGCCATGAAAAAAATCACAACATATGTTATTATTTTCAAATCCTGAAAATTCAGAGATTTAATTAAAACAGGCAAAAGTCTTCATATTTCTCTTCAAGGTATATTTAAATTACTTAATTTAATCTTAAGTGTGCCATAAAAGGCTGTATACAAGTAATAATTAAGAACTTCAAAGGGCAACGGAAACCCTCTAACAGCCCTTGGTTTAATTAAAGGTTATTATTAGAAAGCTCTTGAATATACAGTTTCGTTTAATGACAAGGGGTGACTAGTAAAGCAGTATTTGAAAGTTATGAGTATCTTATTTTAAATAGTATTGATAGACTTTAGAAAGTATTACTGTCATTCCATTTTGAAAATAAATGGCATGTATTTCTTATAAAATCAAACTGATAATATTAGAACCTGTTAGTTTGAGATGCTTTGCTTTGCTTTTCATTAATTCTCTAATCTACACATACCTGTCATGATCAAAAATTAATGGTATGCTTCTGAAAAGTGTTTCTACCAATTTAAATGACTTTCAGAGGGTATGTTTTTCTAATACAGTGGAGTATTTATGAAAGCACATATACACGTGTATAGATACATTAACAGCAAAACTGGGCTTTACTTTTGCATTTTAAAACACAACATTCTTTTTTGGAGTATTAATTAACATTTAATATAAATTAAACATTTAATATAAATATAATATAAACATATAATATAAATTGGGGGGAAGCTTATATTCTCTATAATATTTATGTGAGTAGACAATTGGTCAAAAAAACCCAGGTGATTAGAAGGGTATAAGCCATATATAAAATAGAAATAGGTTATTTACATAAACTTTGTTCTTTAAGTATTTATACTCTTTGGACTATTTTGCTTCTTATATATTTATTTATACAAGGAATTTAGTTGGAATTTTCATAGGTACAATTCAGGGCAGATGAACGAGTAGTATGCACATATATTCTTTAGTGAAACTGATAAGCAAATACTTAAATGGTCCTCTTAAAGCAGTTACTAATTCTGTTAATTGTCTTTAGTAATTGGCTTATAAACACAGCTATAAGAAAAATCATCTAATTATTAAACATATCAGATTTTACTTTAATAAGTAATCTGTTATTTTGAAAATGTGATACTATTTCCTTTGTTCACTGTCAGCCAGTTAATATACTATGGGATGTGTGATCTTGGAAAGATTGCTTCGAAGAAATATGTAGATATGAATCAATGTCTGTCTAGTTTAGCTAGGTAGCTAGTTAACTACTTAACGTATAATTTGTATGCAGTGCTCTGGGTAAGAAAAGTATAATGTTGATGTGTCTTTTGTATGGCATATTCTTCAATTTGAAAATTTTTTTTACTCCAATTTCTTATTCTATTCTCCACACAACCAGTATTATTTGTTATTTACTGTCCTCCCTGACTCCTCCCCCTGCACCCTCACTCCAGATTATAAGGTTGCTTTATAGATCTAAAGGATTGATTCAGACTGGTTCCCCCAACATAGGAGCCCTCTGGAAGCTGTCCAGTTTTGTTGAGGTGGTTACCGTTCTTAGATAGAGTAAGACCTTTTTTCTTGTTTGTTTGGGGGTAGGTGGGTGACTGCAAGCTAGCTCAAAGTCCTCTTGTAGGACAATAACATATATATTTGAGATCCTATCCTGAATATGGGGAACAGTAAGTGGCCAAGGAACAAAGCCAAGTTAACTGGACACATGGGAACTGAATCCTAGAATATAGAATTATTAACAATGTATTACAAACAAAAATATTTTGCAAATAATTTTAATATTTCTGTTTCACTGTGATTAAATGATTTAATTCATAGAAGCGTGCAGCTTGTTAATGGCCTGAAATGCTTACAGTTTTAGCTGATAGAAGAAATAAATGTGAGAGTCTCCCTGAGCATAACCTTCAACTTGACTAAGTTAGGACTATTTTTGAAAGCTCCATTATAGTTCCCTTAGAATACCAGGGAATTATGAATAAAGATATGGATGACATTACTACACAGTACTCCAGGGACTTAAAAATTAACCTTTCTGAGTGCCTTACTTGCAATCCAGGAGCTACATAGAGAAGAATTGAAATGATTGATTATATTTTAAAGCAGAATTTGGAATATATGATTTGGTATAAATGGTGAAAAAGTTTCTTTTTCAATTTTCACACAACATGGGATCAAAATAACAAATGTTAGATGGGAAACTCAAATCAGTTAAGTTTTTATTGGGATCCTATTATGTTCTCCCAATAAGGTTCCAAGGTTCTTAGAAAATAACCAAACAGTAGATTGCTGAGTTAATAAACAAAAAGCAAGTATGTTCACAAATCCAGGTAATAGAAAAATGCATTATCAGAAAGTGCAGTCCTTTCCTATTTGTGCACCATTGAAAAAAAAAATTGTTCTTAATTTGGGAGTTGGGTTCAGGATTTGATTGACCACATTAACTCTTTCAGACTAGTAAGGTATTATTTTGGTCTACTGATACATTCTGGGAAGCTACAGTGGATTATGGATAGCAAAAAGGCACCAAATTACCCTGAGAGATTTAATGGGCTTTACAAGTCGTCTGCCTAGAACATCATGACTGACACTGGAATGTGGTAAAATCTGAATCCAAACTGATATTGTCTGCAGACTTTATCATAAAGCAAAGCAGAGAATTCAGATTAAATATTTTACTGCATCATTTTCATTTTCATGATTTTGGTATTTAATTATAAAAGAAGTTTCCTATATGCAAGTCACCACACTATTTTTACTACATTAAAAGCAATTAAGAATTAAGAATTAAGAATTTCTGGGCCAATAGAAAATATATTAGCCAGCAAGTATTTATTGAGTATCTAATAAGAATATACTGTGCTAGGGGTGGTTTATGTGTTTGGGAGTATAAGCTCGGGAGGTATAAAGAGAGAAAGCTTTAGAAAAAGTGTAAGAAATAATGCTAAGACACCTAAGGTCTGGTTGAGGAGACTAGGTTAATAAATATGAACAATTGTTGAGCAATATGAATTTAAGATAATAAGAGATTAAATTGCAGTATGCCTATTAGTAATATTATAGGAATTCACAGTAATGATAAATCTGTGAAGAGTCAGGGAGGGGTTAGCACAGAAAGCAATATTTGCAGCTTTGAATTTGAGATTTGAAAGAGTTGTAGAATCAAGATAGAGGGAAATAGATAAAGGGAAACATTCTGGTCCAGAAAACAAATACGATTGATGATGACCCAGATGCACGAAGGAACAGAGCATGTCTTTGAGACTGAGAAGGGAGAAGAGCTTTATATTCAATAGTTGTGATTAATATTTGTGCATAGGTGGGATGGGGTCAGATTATTTATATTCTTGTAACTTGGCTATTGGAGAAAACACGATGATGGAAATTATGGATAGTTACTCTGGGTTTCTTCTTTGATATATTCAACATATTGAACATCTACTATGTGAAAAGTACTATGCGCAAAGTACTATGCTAAGCACTGGGAGTACAATGGTGAACCAAATTCACTTCTTGCCCAACCTCAAGAGATTTGTATTCTAACAGGGAAGCTAGATTTTAAGCAGCCAATTACACACTTGACCATTTAATTATGGCTATGGTAAGTTCTGCAAAAGAGGAGTATAGGCTATCATGAGAAAGAGTAACTAGTTTGGGACATGGGACAGGCTTAGGGAATGCTTCCCTTAAGATATAATATTTAAGCTGAACTAAAGGAGGAGTAGAAGATGACTAAGCAAAGTAGAGTGAAGTACAGACAATAGAACTTTACAGACAGAGGAGATAATACATGGTAAGGCCCCTAGGCAGGGGAAGGCTGCTATGTTTGAGGAACTTCACGATCAGTGTTGAATGGGGTACAGAAATCCACAGGAAAAACAAGGTAGAATGGCCTAAGATGAGGTTGGAGAGGTAGGTGAATCAGGTCATGCAGTCTTTGTAAGCCTGGTGGAAAGTTATGGAATGATTTTAGGCCAGGAAGTGGCATGCTTGGATTTACATTTTAAAAAGATTACTCGGGCTGTGATATGGATTGCAGGAAGACAAGAATGGTTGAGGGAAGACGAGTTGTGAAGCTGATGTAATAGCTAAGAGATGATGATGGTTTGGACTTGGATGTTTGTAGTGAAAACACAGAGAGGTAGATAGATTTGAGAAGGTATTTATAAAGTAAAATATGATCAAATAAGTAAGCCAAGGAGAAGAGTAGTTTTAAAGAAGAGCCCACTATCGTCAGTATTCAGGTGAACCAAAGTGGGCTTAGTATGGAATTAGGAAAACCAGTGGGAGACTGTTGCAATAATCTAAGAAGGTGATGGAACCTGAAATTAGGAATGGAGAAGAGAAGCAAGGGAGCTGCTCTGCTATGTGGGAAACCCAAACCCATAGCAGGTTGTCTATGAACGGTTTAGCACCAGGTTCCCCACGAATGTGTGGTGCGAGACGGGTGAGCGGACGGCCCCCTTTCTGGCTATGCCCATTTCCCGGGACCAAGGGCTCTCCGCACCAGACCAGTCCTGACCCACGGCAGGGGGCCGGACGCAATGCCCCCCGCCTGACAGTGACGGCAGGGATGGCAGGGACAGCAGGACCAGTTATCCGAGGCCAACCAAGGCTCGCAGGGCCGTATTGTTCTGCCTGGGAAGGATTCTGACTTAGAGGTTGTGCTGGTTTGAATGTATTATGTCCCCTAGAAAAAGTCATATTCTTTAATGCAATCTTGTGGGGCAGACATATTAGTGGGGATTAAGGTGGAACGTTTGGATTAGGTTGTTTGCATGGAAATGCGCCCCACCCAGCTGTAGGTGATAACTCGGATGAGATCATTTCCATGGAGGTGTGGCCCCACCCATTCAGGGTGGGCCTTGATCAGTGGAGCCATATAAATGAGCGGACAAACAGAAGGAATTCAGTGCAGCTGTGAGTGACATTTTGAAGAGGAGCTACAGCCAAGAGGGACTCTTTGAAGAAAGCACAGGAGCTGCAGATGAGAGACAGTTTGAAGACGGCAGTTGAAAGCAGACTCTTGCTCCAGGGAAGCTGAGAGAGGACAAATATCCCAAGTGCAACTAAGAGTGACATTTCTGAGGAACTGCAGCCTAGAGAGGAATGTCCTGGGAGAAAGCCATTTTGAAACCAGAACTTTGGAGCAGATGCCAGCCACGTGCCTTCCCAGCTGACAGAGGTTTTCCGGCCACCATTGGCCATCCTCCAGTGAAGGTACCCAATTGCTGATGTATTACCTTGGACACTTTATGGCCTTAAGACTGTAACTGTGTAACCAGATAAACCCCCTTTTATAAAAGCCAATCCGGGTAGAGGCGGGGCAAGATGGCAGACTGGTGAGCTGTATGTTTTAGTTACTCCTCCAGGAAAGTAGGTAAAAAGCCAGGAACTGCGTGGACTGGACACCACAGAGCAATCTGTCTTTGGGCATACTTCATACAACACTCATGAAAACGTGGAACTGCTGAGATCAGCGAAATCTGTAAGTTTTTGCGGCCAGGGGACCCGCGCCCCTCCCTGCCAGGCTCAGTCCCGGGGGAGGAGGGGCTGTCAGCTCCAGGAAGGAGAAGGGAGAATTGCAGTGGCTGCTCTTATCGGAAACTCATTCTACTGATTCAAACTCCAACCATAGATAGACTGAGACAAGACACCAGAGACTCTGAGAGCAGCCAGCCCAGCAGAGAGGAGACAGGCATAGAAAAAAAACAACACGAAAAACTCCAAAATAAAAGCAGAGGATTTTTGGAGTTCTGGTGAACACAGAAAGGGGAAGGGCGGAGATCAGGCCTTGAGGCGCATATGCAAATCCCGAAGCAAGGCTGATCTCTCTGCCCTGTGCACCTTTCCTTAATGGCCCTGGTTGCTTTGTCTATTAGCATTTCAATAACCCATTAGATCTCTGAGGAGGGCCGTTTTTTTTTTTTTTTTTTTTTTTTTTTTTTTTTAAATCCTTTTTGCTTTTTCTAAAACAATTACTCTAAGAAGCTCAATACAGAAAGCTTCAAAGAATTGAAATTTGGGCACGTCAAATCAAGAGCAGAACTAAGAGAGCTCTGAGACAAAAGGCAATAATCCAGTGGCTGAGAAAATTCACTAAACAACAGAACTTCCCAAGAAAAGGGGGGTGTCCGCTCACAGCCACCATCCTGGTGGACAGGAAACACTCCTGCCCATCGCCAGCCCCATAGCCCAGAGCTGCCCCAGACAACCCAGTGTGACGGAAGTGCTTCAAATAACAGGCACACACCACAAAACTGGGCGTGGACATTAGCCTTCCCTGCAACCTCAGCTGAATGTCCCAGAGCTGGGAAGGGGGAGCAGTGTGAATTAACAGAGCCTCATTCAGCCATCATTTGAGAAGACTGGGAGCCTCCCAACACAGCCCAGCAGCCCAGAACTGCCCTGGGGGGACGGCACTCACCTGTGACATAGCACAGTCATCCCTCAACAGAGGACCCGGGGTGCACAGCCTGGAAGAGGGGCCCACTTGCAAGTCTCAGGAGCCATACGCCAATACCAAAGACTTGTGGGTCAGTGGCAGAGACAAACTGTGGCAGGACTGAACTGAAGGATTAGACTATTGCAGTAGCTTTAAAACTCTAGGATCATCAGGGAGATTTGATTGTTAGGGCCACCCCCCCTCCCCGACTGCCCAGAAACACGCCCCACATACAGGGCAGGCAACACCAACTACACACGCAAGCTTGGTACACCAATTGGGCCCCACAAGACTCACTTCCCCACTCACCAAAAAGGCTAAGCAGGGGAGATCTGGCTTGTGGAGAACAGGTGGCTCGTGGACGCCACCTGCTGGTTAGTTAGAGAAAGTGTACTCCACGAAGCTGTAGATCTGATAAATTAGAGATAAGGACTTCAACTGGTCTACAAACCCTAAAAGAACCCTATCAAGTTCAGCAAATGCCACGAGGCCAAAAACAACAGAAAATTGTAAAGCATATGAAAAAACCAGACGATATGGATAACCCAAGCCCAAGCACCCAAATCAAAAGACCAGAAGAGACACACCTAGAGCAGCTACTCAAAGAACTAAAGATGAACAATGAGACCATAGTACGGGATATGAAGGAAATCAAGAAGACCCTAGAAGAGCATAAAGAAGACATTGCAAGACTAAATAAAAAAATGGATGATCTTATGGAAATTAAAGAAACTGTTGACCAAATTAAAAAGATTCTGGACACTCATAGTACAAGACTAGAGGAAGTTGAACAACGAATCAGTGACCTGGAAGATGACAGAATGGAAAATGAAAGCATAAAAGAAAGAATGGGGAAAAAAATTGAAAAACTCGAAATGGACCTCAGGGATATGATGGATAATATGAAACGTCCGAATATAAGACTCATTGGTGTCCCAGAAGGGGAAGAAAAGGGTAAAGGTCTAGGAAGAGTATTCAAAGAAATTGTTGGGGAAAACTTCCCAAATCTTCTAAACAACATAAATACACAAATCATAAATGCTCAGCGAACTCCAAATAGAATAAATCAAAAAAAACCCACTCCGAGACATATACTGATCACACTGTCAAACATAGAAGAGAAGGAGCAAGTTCTGAAAGCAGCAAGAGAAAAGCAATTCACCACATACAAAGGAAACAGCATAAGACTAAGTAGTGACTACTCAGCAGCCACCATGGAGGCGAGAAGGCAGTGGCACGATATATTTAAAATTCTGAGAGAGAGGAATTTCCAGCCAAGAATACTTTATCCAGCAAAGCTCTCCTTCAAATTTGAGGGAGAGCTTAAATTTTTCACAGACAAAGAAATGCTGAGAGAATTTGCTAACAAGAGACCTCCCCTACTGGAGATACTAAAGGGAGCCCTACAGACAGAGAAACAAAGACAGGACAGAGAGACTTGGAGAAAGGTTCAGTACTAAAGAGATTCGGTATGGGTACAATAAAGGATATTAATAGAGAGAGGGAAAAATATGGCAAACATAATCCAAAGGATAAGATGGCCGATTCAAGAAATGCCTTCACGGTTTTAACGTTGAATGTAAATGGATTAAACTCCCCAATTAAAAGATATAGATTCGCAGAATGGATCAAAAAAAATGAACCATCAATATGTTGCATACAAGAGACTCATCTTAGACACAGGGACACAAAGAAACTGAAAGTGAAAGGATGGAAAAAAATATTTCATGCAAGCTACAGCCAAAAGAAAGCAGGTGTAGCAATATTAATCTCAGATAAAATAGACTTCAAATGCAGGGATGTTTTGAGAGACAAAGAAGGCCACTACATACTAATAAAAGGGGCAATTCAGCAAGAAGAAATAACAATCGTAAATGTCTATGCACCCAATCAAGGTGCCACAAAATACATGAGAGAAACATTGGCAAAACTAAAGGAAGCAATTGATGTTTCCACAATAATTGTGGGAGACTTCAACACATCACTCTCTCCTATAGATAGATCAACCAGACAGAAGACCAATAAGGAAATTGAAAACCTAAACAATCTGATAAATGAATTAGATTTAACAGACATCTACAGGACATTACATCCCAAATCACCAGGATGCACATATTTTTCTAGTGCTCACGGAACTTTCTCCAGAATAGATCATATGCTGGGACATAAAACAAGCCTCAATAAATTTAAAAAGATTGAAATTATTCAAAGCACATTCTCTGACCACAATGGAATACAATTAGAAGTCAATAACCATCAGAGACTTAGAAAATTCACAAATACCTGGAGGTTAAACAACACACTCCTAAACAATCAGTGGGTTAAAGAAGAAATAGCAAGAGAAATTGCTAAATATATAGAGACGAATGAAAATGAGAACACAACATACCAAAACCTATGGGATGCAGCAAAAGCAGTGCTAAGGGGGAAATTTATAGCACTAAACGCATATATTAAAAAGGAAGAAAGAACCAAAATCAAAGAACTAATGGATCAACTGAAGAAGCTAGAAAATGAACAGCAAACCAATCCTAAACCAAGTAGAAGAAAAGAAATAACAAGGATTAAAGCAGAAATAAATGACATAGAGAACAAAAAAACAATAGAGAGGATAAATATCACCAAAAGTTGGTTCTTTGAGAAGATCAACAAGATTGACAAGCCCCTAGCTAGACTGACAAAATCAAAAAGAGAGAAGACCCATATAAACAAAATAATGAATGAAAAAGGTGACATAACTGCAGATCGTGAAGAAATTAAAAAAATTATAAGAGGATACTATGAACAACTGTATGGCAACAAACTGGATAATGTAGAAGAAATGGACAATTTCCTGGAAACATATGAACAACCTAGACTGACCAGAGAAGAAATAGAAGACCTCAACCAACCCATCAGAAGCAAAGAGATCCAATCAGTCATCAAAAATCTTCCCACAAATAAATGCCCAGGGCCAGATGGCTTCACAGGGGAATTCTACCAAACTTTCCAGAAAGAACTGACACCAATCTTACTCAAACTCTTTCAAAACATTGAAGAAAATGGAACACTACCTAACTCATTTTATGAAGCTAACATCAATCTAATACCAAAACCAGGCAAAGATGCTACAAAAAAGGAAAACTACCGGCCAATCTCCCTAATGAATATAGATGCAAAAATCCTCAACAAAATACTTGCAAATCGAATCCAAAGACACATTAAAAAAATCATACACCATGACCAAGTGGGGTTCATTCCAGGCATGCAAGGATGGTTCAACATAAGAAAAACAATCAATGTATTACAACACATTAAAAACTCGAAAGGGAAAAATCAATTGATCATCTCAATAGATGCTGAAAAAGCATTTGACAAAATCCAACATCCCTTTTTGATAAAAACACTTCAAAAGGTAGGAATTGAAGGAAACTTCCTCAACATGATAAAGAGCATATATGAAAAACCCACAGCCAGCATAGTACTCAATGGTGAGAGACTGAAAGCCTTCCCTCTAAGATCAGGAACAAGACAAGGATGCCCGCTGTCACCACTGTTATTCAACATTGTGCTGGAAGTGCTAGCCAGGGCAATCCGGCAAGACAAAGAAATAAAAGGCATCCAAATTGGAAAAGAAGAAGTAAAACTGTCATTGTTTGCAGACGATATGATCTTATATCTAGAAAACCCTGAGAAATTGACGATACAGCTACTAGAGCTAATAAACAAATTTAGCAAAGTAGCGGGATACAAGATTAATGCACATAAGTCAGTAATGTTTCTATATGCTAGAAATGAACAAACTGAAGAGACACTCAAGAAAAAGATACCATTTTCAATAGCAACTAAAAAAATCAAGTACCTAGGAATCAACTTAACCAAAGATGTAAAAGACCTATACAAAGAAAACTACATAACTCTACTAAAAGAAATAGAAGGGGACCTTAAAAGATGGAAAAATATTCCATGTTCATGGATAGGAAGGCTAAATGTCATTAAGATGTCAATTCTACCCAAACTCATCTACAGATTCAATGCAATCCCAATCAAAATTCCAACAACCTACTTTGCAGACTTGGAAAAGCTAGTTATCAAATTTATTTGGAAAGGGAAGATGCCTCGAATTGCTAAAGACACTCTAAAAAAGAAAAACGAAGTGGGAGGACTTACACTCCCTGACTTTGAAGCTTATTATAAAGCCACAGTTGCCAAAACAGCATGGTACTGGCACAAAGATAGACATATAGATCAATGGAATCGAATTGAGAATTCAGAGATAGACCCTCAGATCTATGGCCGACTGATCTTTGATAAGGCCCCCAAAGTCACCGAACTGAGCCATAATGGTCTTTTCAACAAATGGGGCTGGGAGAGTTGGATATCCATATCCAAAAGAATGAAAGAGGACCCCTACCTCACCCCCTACACAAAAATTAACTCAAAATGGACCAAAGATCTCAATATAAAAGAAAGTACCATAAAACTCCTAGAAGATAATGTAGGAAAACATCTTCAAGACCTTGTATTAGGAGGCCACTTCCTAGACTTTACACCCAAAGCACAAGCAACAAAAGAGAAAATAGATAAATGGGAACTCCTCAAGCTTAGAAGTTTCTGCACCTCAAAGGAATTTCTCAAAAAGGTAAAGAGGCAGCCAACTCAATGGGAAAAAATTTTTGGAAACCATGTATCTGACAAAAGACTGATATCTTGCATATACAAAGAAATCCTACAAGTCAATGACAATAGTACAGACAGCCCAATTATAAAATGGGCAAAAGATATGAAAAGACAGTTCTCTGAAGAGGAAATACAAATGGCCAAGAAACACATGAAAAAATGTTCAGCTTCACTAGCTATTAGAGAGATGCAAATTAAGACCACAATGAGATACCATCTAACACCGGTTAGAATGGCTGCCATTAAACAAACAGGAAACTACAAATGCTGGAGGGGATGTGGAGAAATTGGAACTCTTATTCATTGTTGGTGGGACTGTATAATGGTTCAGCCACTCTGGAAGACAGTCTGGCAGTTCCTTAGAAAACTAGATATAGAGCTACCATTCGATCCAGCGATTGCACTTCTCGGTATATACCCGGAAGATCGGAAAGCAGTGACACGAACAGATATCTGCACGCCAATGTTCATAGCAGCACTATTCACAATTGCCAAGAGATGGAAACAACCCAAATGTCCTTCAACAGATGAGTGGATAAATAAAATGTGGTATATACACACGATGGAATACTACGCGGCAGTAAGAAGGAACGATCTGGTGAAACATATGACAACATGGATGAACCTTGAAGACATAATGCTGAGTGAAATAAGCCAGGCACAAAAAGAGAAATATTATATGCTACCACTAATGTGAACTTTGAAAAATGTAAAACAAATGGTTTATAATGTAGAATGTAGGGGAACTAGCAGTAGAGAGCAATTAAGGAAGGGGGAACAATAATCCAAGAAGAACAGATAAGCTATTTAACGTTCTGGGGATGCCCAGAAATGACTATGGTCTGTTAATTTCTGATGGATGTAGTAGGAACAAGTTCACTGAAATGTTGCTATATTATGTAACTTTCCTGGGGTAAAGTAGGAACATGTTGGAAGTTAAGCAGTTATCTTAGGTTAGTTGTCTTTTTCTTACTCCCTTGCTATGGTCTCTTTGAAATGTTCTTTTATTGTATGTTTGTTTTCTTTTTAACTTTTTTTTTCATACAGTTGATTTGAAAAAAGAAGGGAAAGTTAAAAAAAAAAAAAAAAGAAAGAAAAAAGACAAACAAGGGAAAAAAAAAAAAAAGATGTAGTGCCCCCTTGAGGAGCCTGTGGAGAATGCAGGGGTATTCGCCTACCCCACCTCCATGGTTGCTAACATGACCACAGACATAGGGGACTGGTGGTTTGATGGGTTGAGCCCTCTACCATAAATTTTACCCTTGGGAAGACGGTTGCTGCAAAGGAGAGGCTAGGCCTCCCTGTATTTGTGCCTAAGAGTCTCCTCCTGAATGCCTCTTTGTTGCTCAGATGTGGCCCTCTCTCTCTGGCTAAGCCAACTTGAAAGGTGAAATCACTGCCCTCCCCCCTACGTGGGATCAGACACCCAGGGAAGTGAATCTCCCTGGCAACGTGGAATATGACTCCCAGGGAGGAATGTAGACCCGGCATCGTGGGATGGAGAACATCTTCTTGACCAAAAGGGGGATGTGAAAGGAAATGAAATAAGCTTCAGTGGCAGAGAGATTCCAAAACGAGCCGAGAGATCACTCTGGTGGGCACTCTTACGCACACTTTAGACAACCTTTTTTAGGTTCTAAAGAATTGGGGTAGCTGGTGGTGGATACCTGAAACTATTAAACTACAACCCAGAACCCATGAATCTCGAAGACAGTTGTATAAAAATGTAGCTTATGAGGGGTGACAGTGGGATTGGGAATGCCATAAGGACCAAACTCCACTTTGTCTAGTTTATGGATGGATGTGTAGAAAAGTAGGGGAAGCAAACAAACAGACAAAGGTACCTAGTGTTCTTTTTTACTTCAATTGCTCTTTTTCACTCTAATTATTATTCTTGTTATTTTTGTGTGTGTGCTAATGAAGGTGTCAGGGATTGATTTAGGTGATGAATGTACAACTATGTAATGGTACTGTAAACAATCGAAAGTACAATTTGTTTTGTATGACTGCGTAGTATGTGAATATATCTCAATAAAATGATGATTTAAAAAAAAAAAAAAAAAAAAGCCAATCCATCTCTGGTGTTTTGCATCCCAGCAGCATTAGCAAACTAGAACAGAGGTGGTCAGTCATAATCCCACAGATGGTAGCTTCGCCTCATTGGCTCCTCAGCCAAGCACATATAACAAATGTAGAAGACAAGCTAGAGACATTTAAAAAGAATATATAGAGCCTTAAAAAAAAAAAAACAACAGTAACTGTTGTCTCTAGCAGTTACCATTTATCAGGAATTTGGAAGCAGCTTGGTTAGGTTGTTCTGGCTCAGGGTCTCTCATTAGGGATCTGTGGCTGGAGGATTCTATCTCAGGGTGTCTCATTCTTATGGCTGGTTAGTTGGTGCTGGCTATAGGCAGTGGGTCTTAATTGCTGACCAGGTGGGTCTCTTTCTGGGGTTGCTTGAGAGTCTTCACAACATGGTGTCTGGATTCCCCTAGAGTGAGTGATCCAAGAGTCTGAGTTGGAATCTGCATTGCCATTTATGCTCTAGACTTCTGCTATATTTTGTTGGCCACAAAGGGTAAGGTCTAGGTCACTGTGGGAGGGGACCACACAAGGACACAGAGGCCAGGAGGTGAGGGTCTCTGAGGACTGGTGGCTGCACTACCCGATGGAGAAGGTTCTACTCCTGGTTCCACAATTGTCAGTGTGTCATGTCACCTTTTAACTTGCCATGTCTTGAGTGTTGCCTTCAAGATGTTTAAGTCATTCCTGGCTCCACGCGGCAGACAGGGGCTGTGCCCCCTTAGTGTCTATTGGAGTCCTGAGAGTGCTGTTTATAATTAGCCAAGAAAAAAATCCTACCATCAGCTAACTTCAAGGCTCATCTGCTTGCTTCTCTGGAGGTTTTTAAATAGACAGGGATGTGTTAATGACAGTACACTATCTGTTACTGTTTTGCTAGACAATGTAGAAATGTGACTTTTTGAAAAAATTCAGTTTTATTGAGATATATTCACATACCAGTCATCCACAGTGTACAATCAACTGTTCACAATACCATCATATAGTTGTACATTCATATATAGATTCTTTTACTTAGAAATTTTAAGTTTAAAAACCTCAGTGTCTTTAGTGGCTAGAAGGAAGAAGTAGGTGGGGAGGGAAAATGACCAATGTATTTTGGAAGTGTTGAATTTGCAGTGTTAGAAGGCATGTAATAGAAAGTCCAGATTTAGCAGTGTGATTCTACATGTGAAGGCGTCAGTGGAGAATCGTGATTGGATTAAAGTAATCAGAATATGTGGAGTTTGCCAAGGAAAGTATGTGTATATATACGGAAGAGACCAGCCAGCCAAGGCACTAAGTTTGAAATTGGTGGAAGGAATAAATGGTGTCATTCATGGATTAGCTTATATATGGACAGACAGCCCCTCTCAGTAATTCCCTGTGGAAGGCAACTTAAATTTTATTTATTTAGTGTGTTTTCAATTATTGAAGTAAGTAGGGTCCTCCTGAAAATGTCTGTAGTTTGACATATTCAAAAAATATGATATATTGAAAGAAAGGGACAAGGAGAGACTAGTTGGAGAGTGTTCATGTAATTCTAGAAATAATTGGAATTTAGGTAATGCTTCATAAACATTTAATTAAAAATGACTGCCAAGTTACGGCACAAGTTGATAGCAATATCTTTTAAAAAATAAGCTTATTCAAATTCATTTGGTAAATATTTATTGAGAGCTTGTGTGCCTGGCACTGTTCTTGACCTTATAAATTTTAGCTCTGATTATGGAATTTGCATTTTAAAAGGGTAGATAATCAATAAACAAGTAAATAAAGGAAGCTATCAGATAGTAAATAAAGGAAACTATCACATATCATAGTGCTATGATAAATACAAAGAATAGGGTAACAGAGGGTATTTTAGATTGGGTGGTCAGGCAAGATTTGCTTAAGGAAGTAATGTTTAAAATGACACCTTAATACTTAAAAAACATAGTACTTACATTATTTAAACTTATAAAAGAGGTACATAACACTTGTCTGTCGACTTATGTAAGATTAATGAACCTATTTGGGTTTAATAGCAACAAAAATCTTGCCTTGGTTTCTTTTGGTTCTCCATTCAGGACCAAAAAAAACCAAGATAGGTAGAGAGCAAAACACTATCGCATGAATGTGACTCCTTGACTGCATGCTTTACTTCCATGATTTTGCATCCAAGTTTACAGAAAATGCTGCAGGCAATAGTTTCTTATCTGTGTATTTTGCCTATGAAATTCAGAGTCCATGTTTTAAAAGGACTTTTAAAAATCAGCGTGATATTTTGGTGAAGACTTTTGAGCTGTATTTTAAGTAAAATATTTAATAAAATAATATCAATTATTGTATTGCATATGTATAGAAATTTATATTTTTGAAGCACTGTGACACATATTTACTGGAGCATAGAGTTATTCAAGAATAGTAATTAGAACTGGGGCTTCAAAATTTTAGATGGACCGTTAGGACAGTAATAAACAAAAAGTGAGGGCTTGAGATCTTTCACTTCTTTATTCTAATCTCTTGTTAATAATGACGATATATACTTTTAGAGACTGACAAGAATAATTCTTTTCCACCTATAATGATGTTTCTCTTTCAATGCATTGTAAAATTTTTAACTTGTTTAAATTATCAAATCAAATTTTTCAAATGTCTTTTCAAGGTGTTTCTTAATTGTCTACAGTACAGTTTCAAGAAATATTGGTATTTCCTAATCAAGTGCCCTTGATGTCAGTTTTGAAATTCACTTTTAGGCTTGAAACAATTGTTTAAAATTTTAAATAATCAATTTTTAAAATAGGCAAACATGTATGTAATTTTTTTTTAAATTAAAAGTTGCACGGAGATATATAGTAAAAAGTTAGCCTCCTAGTCTCCTCAGTTCCTTTCCCCAGAGATAACTATCAATTTCTTTGTTTGAATATTAAAATTGACATTACTCTGTTTATGTGAAATTTCCCCAACTTATAATTATGCTGGACTTGGGAACATTTTCCACTATCTCACAACTTTCTCTGAAATACAATGTCAAATTAATTCAAAGATTGGATGAATGACATAAATCATTAAGTAGCTCAGAACTATTGAGGTTATCTTTGGAGAAAACTAGGCTTTGGTGAGTTATTATTGTCTATTCATTTTTTTTTTTTTTTTTTTTTTAGTTACCAGCCTTTATTGGGTATGCAATTTTTTTTCCATTTTTATTGAGATTGTTCAGATACCATCCAAATATCCAAAGATCCAAAGTGTACAATCACTTGCCCCTGGGTACCCTCATACAGCTGTGCATCCATCACACTTAATTTTTGTTCAACTTTTAGAAACTTTTCATTACTCCAGACAAGAAATAAAGTGAAAGATGAAAAAAAGAAAAAAAGAAAAGGAAACTCTAATCCTCCCCTATCCCTAAACAACCCCCCTCAATTGTTGACTCGTAGTATTGATATAGCACATTTGTTACTGTTCATGAAAAAATGTTGAAATACTACTAACTGTAGTGTATAGTTTGTAATAGGTATATAGTTCTTCCCTATATGCCCCTCTATTATTAACTTCCAATTGTATTGTCATACATTTGTTCTGGTTCATGGAAGTGATTTCTAGTATTTGTACAGTTGATCACGGACATTGCCCACCATAGGATTCAGATTTATACATTCCCATCTTTTGACCTCCAACTTTCCTTCTGGTGACATATATGACTCTGAGCTTCCCCTTTCCACCTCATTCACACACCATTCGGCGCTGTTAGTTATTCTCACATCTTGCTACCAACACCCCTGTTCATTTCCAAACATTTAAGTTCATCCTAATTGAACATTCTGCTCATACTAAGCAACCACTCCCCATTCTTAAGCCTCTTCCTGTATCTTGGTACCTTGTATTTCATGTCTATGAGCCTACACATTACAACTAGTTCCTATCAGTGAGACCCTGCAATAATTGTCCTAATGTGTCTGGCTTATTTCACTCAGTATATTGCCCTCGAGGTTTTGTCATCAACCCACTTTTTTTTAATATGGTTTTGTTCACTCACCATACATTCCATCCCAAGTAAATAATCGATGGTTTTCTGCATGGTCATACATTCATGTGTTCACCACCTTCACCACTATCTATATAAGAGCATCTATATTTCTTCCACAAGGCAGGAGGGAGACTCAAAGAAGGTAGAGAGGCAAAAGAAAGAGGAAAAAAAAATGACAGCTAGGAAGCAGCAAAAGGAAAAATAACCTTAAATCAAAGTAGAATAAAGAATCAGACAATACCACCAATGTCAAGTGTCTAACATGCCTCCCCTATACCCACCTCTTATCTGCATTTACCTTGGTATATCACCTTTGTTACATTAAAGGAAGCATAATACAATGATTCTATTAGTTACAGTCTCTAGTTTATGCTGATTGCATCCCTCCCCCAATGCCTCCCCATTTTTAACACTTTGCAAGGCTGGCATTTGCTTGTTCTCCCTCATAAAAGAATGTATTTGTACATTTTATCACAACTGTTGAATACTCTAGATTTCACCAAGTTACACAGTCCCAGTCGTTATCTTTCCTCCTTTCTTGTGGTGTCCCACATGCCCCCCACCTTCCTCTCTCAACCGTATTCATAGTTACCTTTGTTCAATGTACTTACATTGTTGTGCTACCATCTCCCAAAATTGTGTTCCAAACCATGCACTCCTGTCTTCTATCACCCTGTAGTGCTCCCTTTAGTATTTCCTGTAGGACAGGTGTCTTGTTCACAAAGTCCCTCATTGTCTGTTTGTCAGAAAATATTTTGAGCTCTCCCTCATATTTGAAGGACAGCTTTGCTGGTTATAGGATTCTTGGTTGGCAGTTTTTCTCTTTCAGTGTCTTAAATATATCACACCACTTCCTTCTTGCCTCCATGGTTTCTGCTGAGAGATCCGCACATAGTCTTATTAAGCTTCCTTTGTATGTAATGGATCGCTTTTCTCTTGCTGCTTTCAGGATTCTCTCTTTGTCTTTGACATTTGATAATCTGATTATTAAGTGTCTTGGCGTAGGCCTATTCATATCTCTTCTGTTTGGAGTACGCTGCGCTTCTTGGATCTGTAATTTTATGTCTTTCGTAAGAGATGGGAAATTTTCATTAATTATTTCCTCTATTATTGCTTCTGCCCCCTTTCCCTTCTCTTCTCCTTCTGGGACACCAATGATATGTACATTATTGTACTTTGTTTCATCCTTGAGTTCCTGGAGACGTTGCTCATATTTTTTCATTCTTTTCTCCATCTGCTCCTTTGCGTGTAGGCTTTCAGGTGTTTTGTTCTCCAGTTCCTGAGTGTTTTCTTCTGCCTCTTGAGATCTGCTGTTGTATGTTTCCATTGTGTCTTTCATCTCTTGTGTTGTGCCTTTCATTTCCATAGATTCTACTAGTTGTTTTTTTGAACTTTTGATTTCTGCTGTATACATGCCCAGTGCTTCCTTTACAGCCTCTATCTCTTTTGCAATATCTTCTCGAAACTTTTTGAATTGATTTAGCATTAGTTGTTTAAATTCCTTATCTCAGTTGAAGTGTACGTTTGTTCCTTTGACTGGGCCATAACTTTGTTTTTCTTAGTGTAGGTTGTAATTTTCTGTTGTCTAGGCATGGTTTCCTTGGTTATCCAAATCAGGTTTTCCCAGACCAGAACAGGCTCAGGTCCCAGAAGGAAGAAATATTCAATATCTGCTTTCCCTGAGGGTGTGTCTTAGAAAATTGCTTCACCCTTTGATGCCTCAGAAATTGCTTCACCCTTTGATGCCTCAGGTCACTGTGCTTTTCTGCCCAGCAGGTGACGCCTGTTAGCCTATAATTCTTGACTGGTGTGAGGCGGTGTGGCCGTGTTCCCCCAGGCTCTGGGGTCTGGTTCTGAATGGAAAGGGCCCCACCCCTTTCCTCCTAGAGAAGACAGACCCCCCCAGGTGGAGGTCATTAGCATTTCAATGGTCTTGCTCTCTGCTTGTGCTGTCTCCACCCTTCCCTGAGTCACAACCCTGGAAACTGAAAATGACTGGGGCTTTCTCCACTGAACCAAAAAAGAAACAGATAGTCCCCTTCAGACCCAGTCCAAGGTGACCCTCCGGCTCTCCCAGGTCAGTCGTCACCCAAAGCCTCTGTCTGTTTTTTGGGGTTGCGTACCTGTAGTGAGCAGTTCACACTTGCTACTTACAACCCCAGTTGGAGCTCAGCTGAGCTGTATTCTCTTGCTGGGAGAGAGCTTCTCTCTGGCACCACGAGGCTTTGCAGCTCGGGCTATGGGGGAGGGGGTCTCACGACTTGGTTCCGCAGGTGTTACTTACAGATTTTATGCTGTGTTCTCGGGCATTCCTCCCAATTCAGGTTGGTGTATGATGTGTGGACGGTCTCATTTGTCCCCCCGCAGTTATTATGGATTATTTACTAGTTGTTTCTGGTTTTTTGTAGTTGTTCCAGGGGGACTACTTAGCTTCCACTCCTCTCTATGCTGCCATCTTGCCCGAGTGTCTATTCATTTTTTAATGCAATTTTATTGATATATTCACACACCATACAATCCATCCAAAGTATATGATCTGTGGCTCACAGTATCATCACATAGTTTTGCATTCATCACCACAATCAATTTTAGATCATTTTCATTACTCCAAAAAAAGAGAGAAAACCCAAAACATTCCATACTCTTTATCCCTAGCATTGGTGTAGTACATTTGTTACTGTTAATGAAAGAATATTAGATATTACTGTAACTATAGTCCATAGTTTGAAATAGATACATTTTCCTGTATATCACTCTATTATTAACTCCTTATAATAGTTTTGTACATTTTCTCTAGTTCGTGGAAGAAATTTTTAATTTCTATATTTGTACTGTTAATCACAGTCATCGTCTACCACAAGATTTATTGTGTTCTACAATCCCATGTTTTCACATCTGACTTTCCTTCTGGTGACATATATAACTCTAAACTTCCCCCTATTAACCACATTCACACACAATTCACTGTTAATTGCATTCAAAACAATGTGCTACCATCACCTCTATCCATTTTCACACATTTAAACTCAACTTAGTTAAAAATTCTGCACATCTTAAGCAACTGCTCCCCATTCTCTAGCCTCATTCTATCTCCTGGTAACCTATATTCTGGATTTTATGTCTATGAATTTACATATTATAATTAGTTCATATTAGTGAGATCACACAATGTTTATCCTTTTGTGTCTGACTTATTTCACTCAACATAATGTCCTCAAGGTTCATCCATGTTGTCACATACTTCAGGACTCCATTCCTTCTTGCAGCTGAAGGAATGAAGCATATGTATATACCACTTTTTGTTTATCCATTCATCATTTAATGGACACCTGGATTATTTCCATCTTTTGGCAATTGCAAATAATGCTGCTATGAACATCGGTTTGTGTCTATTCCTTTTGAAATTCATATTCCATAGACTTAGAGGAAAGTTATGGGTAATTTCTGCCCCCCCCACCAAGTATTTATTTCCGCCTCGAGGGTTTTCATGACCATTGTTGTAAATGGATAGAATTATGGTTTAGTTTGTAAACTATTTCCCTCACAACCCATGTACTTGACCAACATTTGTAATGCCAAGATAATTAGTGCCTCTTCACTCACTTTGAATTAACTAGTCACTACACTTCAGTTTGAATCATCATCAATAACCTGCTTGTCAACTGCCAAACCCATAAGGATCAGTTAAAAATTTCCAGGACTGAGAGTTCTCGTGGAATCAGAAGAAGGTGCTTGATCCCTAAACCCTGAAGTGGACCTTGCAACCACCACGACGGCCACGACAGTCCCCTCGGCCTCGTCAGTCCTTCCATTAGCAGAAAGACTAGTAATAGCTGTGTTTATTATTCTGATGAAATCCTCTTATATTTTACTATTTATCCTTCCATTAGACATTCTAGTTCCAAAGCGAGTCCTTCCTTGCAGGGGTGCATCTTGGAGCAACTGTGGCTGCCAAAGGAGAATTTTGCAGCAAATCTACCATGAAGCATCCCCTGGTGGAATGGGGGTTGAGCATTCTGCAGTTAGGTAAGTGGCTAAATGTCTTGGGTTTTCTCAATAGTATATTATAAAGAAAACTTTGAGCATCATATATATTATTAACTAGGGCCAAAAATGGGGACTGAACCAGGGATGCTGTTAAGCAAACATTTCTTTCTCATCCTTTACAATTACTCGGACTATTCTAGAACTGACAAGGAAAGAGACGTGAGAAGAAAGGACATTAACTATCATTGAAACCATATTGTAGTAGGCCCTATGCTGGATGCTTTACATACATTATCTCATTTAATCCTCATGAAAGCCTTTTGTAGTTTGTGTCGGCTTCATTTTTCAGAGGAAAAAACTGAGGATGGGGGAGGTAACTTAAAGCAAGTAAAGAAAAGAAAGGACAAAAGGAGAAATGCATCAATATCACTAACTTCCCAGAATCAGGGTCAGGATAAGCTTATATTTAAACAAACACTCCATTTAGAGACTATTAGGATTTATTTGCTTATCTCAATAATTTTTAAAAATCTCAAGACAGTAAAACTCCAGCACTTTGAATTCATAAATTACAAAATCAAATCAAAACAGCAGGTCATTTAGGGGAAAAAACAGGGGAAAAAAAAACAAACTAGTAACTACAAAATAAATTGACTATTTCATTTTGCATTCAGTTGCTATGATATCATGTAGGTACAATTTATAAACACATGCACTTGCTGCTTCAAATTTTACATATTTAAACATTAAGTCTACATTTATGATTATTTCAGTATTTAAAGAATTCCTTTAAAGATACCTATTTTTATGTGTGAAATTTTATCTTTAATTTCATAGAAAGAAAATGTGCATTGATTTTATGTTTGCCATTATGTGGTATTATGATGTACAAACATATTAACCCTAATGTTAGTTAAGTGACAATTTTACTTCACTCTATGTCTAAGTATTTGTTGAAAAGAAAATTAAAATTAACATAACCCATATTTGGCTCTCAAATATTGCTTCAATCAAATATATATGACCTTTCCCCCACCTTAAGCCTCTAAATTTAAGAACAAAAATGAATTAGTGGTTTGTTCTGCATGTGCTGCAGAAGAATTGAGTAGGCTGTGTTCCTGCAGTTTGACATTACCTAACTACAGGAAGGCATGTTGACGCTGGGCAAAATCCTGAAGAAAGGGAAGTTTGTATCTTGTATCTTAATAATGAGTTCCTTTCCTTCTGAGCCTTTTGCCTTCACACTTGTTTTCTCTTCCCACACCCTTGTTCCTGCTACTTGAAGATACCTAGGTCTTTCTTGTCTTCTCTGATTTTGCCCTATTACTTCTTGCTCTGGGAACAAGATTGGAAGAAACTAATTACTGAGGCAAAAATGGCTGATAAGGATTAATGTCTTAATTCTTAAAAGACAATGCAGATGAAAGGAATGAAAATTGTTTTATTTAGCCAACATTCACTTACTGTTCTACATGATTTATAAAAGTTGACTCTTTAATCCTCAAAATAATCTATGAGGTAGGTGTTTAATTGCAGAATTTCAGGTAATTGGTGAGAGGAATGCTTGGAAGCAGTTGATCCTTCCTGTCTTTAAAATCATATCACAAAATTCTATTTGTACACCCAGTCCTGTTTGTTACTCCCATGATAGTAATCATGAACCAAGGAGAATCAAGCACAAAAATATAGTTGTCAGAGATTCTCTGTGGGGCAGGGATGATACAGTCAATGATAAGATTCAATTAGACAGGATAGGGGTTTTATTGATTCATAATACAAGTAGAAATGTTCACCCTTAAGTTTAAAAAGCTCTACAGGAATATGCTAATTCTTGAAGTTTAACTATTTTTATAATTGTTTTGTAAGTTAATTTATTTTTATAAGTAACACAAACTTTGTATCTAATATTTTAATATGTTGAAAAGTTATTTTTTTGACTTTTGGGGTATCCTAGTTTGATTCCAATTTTAAAAATGCATTATCCATAAACAGTAGTTGATTTCAGTTTTTAAAAATATGTGTTCTTAGAGAATCCCTTCTTCATGAGAATGAGAATAGATCATATTAATTCTATATAACATTGCTTTGCACTGGTATAAATACAAGGATATCATAAATTGTTTTTATTTTATAGTTATTTAACTCTGTTTTATGTGTAATAATATTTAAATGTGAAATACATTGTCATTTTAACTACCGAGTAATACTCTATCAAGAATTTGTAAAAACTCCTAAATATATGAAATAATTACAGGGTTATAATTCTTTCAAAACCCATTTTAATTGAAATTATATGTAACTTTTTAGACTAAATGGAAGAATCACCAAGAAAAATTATGTAAATAATAAAAACACAAAAAGGAAAAAGTACTAACAAGAGTGGATTGTTTTAAATTAAGAAGTATCAAATTTCTATTTTAATTGCATTGTTTAATTATTATACAATCATTGCAACTGTCAATTATTTTCAAACTAGATCAACACAGATAGGCCTATAACAGTAATTCTGGCTGCACTTTAGAGTTAATTGAAGAACTTTTAAAAACTACCAATGTTGCAGCTCAAACCAGAAGATTCTAATTTGGGTGGTCCTGGGCATTTGTTTGTTTGTTTGCCTGTTTTAAAATAACTCCCAAGGTGACTCTAATGTACAACAAGGGAATCAACTGCCAGACTATATAATTTTCATATTGTTGTTTGTACAAACATAATTCTGTTTTGTAAATGGATCCTTTGACCTTAAATACGGGAAGGAAAATATTTCACAATATTTTAATTATGCTACTGTAGTCAGTTTTGATTTGATTTGATTTGATAAAATCTAAATGTTCAATCAAATGTGTTTTATTAAACTTGCTACATCGTATAACCTGATATAATAAAAAAGTCAATTTTGAAAGTAGGGATTATCTGTTGTTTTCCACTCTGGTAAGGTTTGAACTAAGTCAGACCAAAAAAAGTTGTATAACTCAATTTATCATTAGTCATTTTAATAGCAGGGTCATTAAATGATATTTAGAGAACTGGACCTACCCAATATCTAGGTGCCAGCTCTACTGGCTGAGAAAAAAGACAGAAGAGAAAGGCCTGGAGATGGGAACAGAACTGAAGAGTATTAGAAAGGGTAACTTAAAGGAAATAGAGAGGGAAAAAGTAAATCTGACAACTAAATCCAAATGATAAGATGGTTGATTCAAGAACTGCCTTCACAGTAATGACATTGAATGTGAATGGATTAAAATTCCCAATTAAAAGATAAAGATTGGCAGAATGGATTTAAATATATGAACCATCAATATGCTGTTTACAAGAGATTCATCTTAGACCCAGCAGCACAAAGAGATTGAAAATGAAAGGATGGAAAACAATATTCCAGGCAAGCTACAATCAAAAGAACACAGTGGTAGCAATACTAATTTCAGATAAAATAGACTTTAAATGCAAGGATGTTATAAAACACAAAGAAGGACACTATATATTAATAAAAGGGACAATTTGCCAGGGAGAAATAACAATCATAAATGTTCATGCACCCAATCAAGGTGCTCCAAAGTACATGAGACAAACACTAAAAATTGAAGAAAGCAACAGATATTTCCACAATAATTGTGGGAGACTTCAATACACCACTCTCTCCTAGAGATAGAAGAACTAGAGAGAGGACCAATGAGGAAACTGAGAACCTAAACAATGTGATAAATGAATTAGATTTAACAGACATATGTAGAACATTACATCCCAAATTACCAAGATACACATTTTTCTTTAGTGCTCTTGGAACTTTCTCCAGGATGGATCATATGCTGGAGCATAAAACAAGCCTCAATAAATTTAAAAAGTTTGAAATTATTCAAAGCACATTCTCTGACCACAATGGGATGCAACTAGAAGCCAATAACCATCAAAGATCTAGAACATTCACAAATATCTGGAGGTTAAACAACACACTCCTAAATAATCAGTGGTTCAAATAAGAAATTGCAAGAGAAATTGCTAAATATCTAGAGATGAAAGAAAATGAGAATACAACATATCAAAACTTATGGGATGCAGCAAAGGCAGTGTTGAGGGGGAAATTTATAGCCCTAAATGCATACCTTGAAAAGGAAGAAAGAGCTAAAATCAAAGAAGTAATAGAACAACTGAAGAAGCTAGAGAATGATCAGCAAACTAATCCTAAAGCTAGTAGAAGGAAAGAAATAAGGATTAAAGCAGAAATAAAAAATTTGGAGAATGAAAAAACAATAGAGAGAATAAATGAAACCAAAAATGTGTTCTTTCAGAAAATCAGCAAGACTGACAAACCCTTAGCTAGACTGACACAGTCAAAAAGAGAGACCAAAATAAATAAAATAATAAACGAGAGGGGAGACATTACTGCAGATCCCAAAGAAATTTTAAAAATCGTAAGAGGATACTACGGACAACTGTATGGTAACAAACTAGACAATTTAGAGGAAATGGACAATTTCCTGGAAAAACGTGAACAACTTAGACTGACCAGAGAAAAAAAGACGACCTCAACAAACCAATCACAAGCAAAGAGATCCAATCTGTCATCAAAAAGATTCCTAGAAATAAAAGTCCAGGGCCAGATGAATTCACAGGAGAATTTTACCAAACTTCCCAAAAAGAACTGTCACCATTCCTACACAAACTCTTTCAAAAAATTGAAGAAAACGGAACACTACCTAACTTATTTTATGGATCCAACATCACTCTAATGCCAAAACCAGATAGAGATACTACAAGAAAGGAAAACTACAGGCCAATCTCCCTAATGAATATAGAGGCAAAAATTCTCAACAAAATACTTCCAAATAGAATCCAAACACACATTTTAAAAAATCATACACCATGACCAAGTGGGTTTCATCCAAAGCATGCAAGGGTGGTTCAACATAAGAAAATCAATCAATGTAACAACACATTAACAAATCAAAAGGGAAATTCAAGTGATCATCTTAATAGATGATGAAAAAGCATTTGACAAAATTCAGCACTCTTTTTTGACAAAAACACTTCAAAAGGTAGGAATTGAAGGAAACTTCCTCAATATGATAAAGGGCAGTGATGGTTAGGTTCATGTGTCAACTTGGCCAGGTGATGGTGTCCAAGAGTCTGGACAAGCAAGCACTGATCTAACCATTACTGCAAGGATATTTGTGGCTGGACAATAAACCAGAAGGCTGGTTTATTAAATTGTCAGTCAATTGACTGCACCTGTGACTGATTAAATCAACAAAGGGCATGTCTTTCACACTGAGAGAATTCAATCAGCTGGATTTAATCCAATCACTTGAAGACTTTTAAGGGAAAGAGAGAGAGGACCTTCACTTCTTCTTCAGCATTTCCTGAGTTCATAAACACTTTCATTGGAGTTGCCAGTTCACTGCCTGCCCTATGGAATTTGGACTCGTGCATCCCCACAGTTGTATGAGACACTTTTAAAATCTTATATTTATAGGTATCTCTTGTTGGTTCTGTTTCCCTAGAGAACCCTAAATGATACAGTTTGGTATCAGGAGTGATTCTTGAGAAACAGAATCTTAAAATGGGCTTTTACAATTGATTTTCTACTTCGATTAGATTCAAAGGCACTAATGACTCTATTTCCAATAATCAAGATGTCACTGATAGCCCATGGTGTGAGTTGGCAATGGAGATACACAAAATATCACCATGTGATTCTCCTAATCATACTCTTGTATGAGGCAAGGATCTGGGTGACAGTATTTTTGACACCTTAACAGTTTTGTGGAGTTAGAACGTATAATGATGTTGGCTGGTTGTTCTTAGATATGCTGGATAAAGTCATAAGAGAAAGGGATGAGCTGAAGCCTTCAAATTTGAAACTTAAACGCCGTATGACAGATACACATTTTTCTATGTGGGCCCTGAAAGAAAATCTTATTTTCTGTGGCTGCAGATGTGAGATCCCTGAACACCAGACCCAGAGTCTCATTGTGTGAGTAGCAGATTTACGACATAAACTAAAATCGCAACCTCTCAGGGTGTCTGCTGTTAAAGTAAAGGCATTGATGGGAAAAGAATAGGATCCTGAAAATTGGGATGGGGAAATATGGGTTGATAATAATGGCAGTGGGGACATTGGAACCCTGGATTCTGTTGAGTCTTTGCTAGATATACCTGTAATGGTCTGCCCTGAGGAAACAGCCCCCCTGCCTCCAGTCTGCCCTGAGGAAACAGCTACCCAATCTTCAGCCTGCCTTGAGAAAACAGCTTTCTGACCTCCAGTGTGCCCTGAGGAGCATGCCATCCAGCCTCCATCTAAAGAGTTTAACCCTCAGTGCCTGCTAAACCTGTAATCACCTCCCCCGAGGAAGCAGTCCTCACTCCTCTGTTTGGAGAGATTAATCCTGTTTCATGAGATGAAACTGCAATAGAATGTCCTGAGGTAACTGGCTTGAAGGATACTTCTAATTCTTTTCATGACCCCCACCACCACCACTACTATTTTCTTCAAGACCTATAACTAGACTAAAGTCCCAACAGGCCCCAAAAGGTGAAGTGCAAAGTGTGACCCATAAGAAAGTACATTATACTCCAAAAGAACTGCTAAGTTTTTTAATTTATATGGAAAGAAATCAGGGGAATATGTGTGGTAATGGGTATTAAGGGTGTGGGATAATGGTGGAAGGATTATAAAATTGGATCAGGCTGAATTTATTAATATGGGCCCACTAAGCAGATATTCCACATTCAGTGTTGTAGCTGAATCATGGATCAAAAGGTAGCCAGCATTACCTGAGGTCAAAATGCCAGAACTGCCTGGCTATAATGTAGAGGAGTGGATCCAATGGCTTATAGAGAAAGCCACTAGAATCAGAAGCTGAAAGCAATGCCACCCGGGAGCAAAGGACCAGCAGTTGCCAGCCACATGCCTTCTCAGCTAACGGAGATGTTCTGAATGCCACTGTCCATTCTTCAGTGAAGGTATCCTCTTACTGATGTCTTAGTTTGGATGCTTTTATGGCCTTAGGACTGTAAATTTGTAACCGAATAACCTCCCTTTATAAAAGCCAATCCATTTCTGGTATTTTGCATAATGGCAGCATTAGCAAACTGGAACATATGGTAAACCTATGTTTAGCTTTGTAAGAAACTGCCAGACTGTCTTCTTTTTTTTTTTTTTTAATCATCATTTTATTGAGATATATTCACATACCACGCAGTCATACAAAACAAATTGTACTTTCGATTGTTTACAGTACCATTACATAGTTGTACATTCATCACCTAAATCAATCCCTGACACCTTCATTAGCACACACACAAAAATAACAAGAATAATAATTAGAGTGAAAAAGAGCAATTGAAGTAAAAAAGAACACTGGGTACCTTTGTCTGTTTGTTTCCTTCCCCTACTTTTCTACACATCCATCCATAAACTAGACAAAGTGGTGTTTGGTCCTTATGGCTTTCCCAATCCCATTGTCACCCCTCATAAGCTACATTTTTATACAACTGTCTTCGAGATTCATGGGTTCTGGGTTGTAGTTTGATAGTTTCAGGTATCCACCACCAGCTACCCCAATTCTTTAGAACCTAAAAAGGGTTGTCTAAAGTGTGCATAAGAGTGCCCACCAGAGTGACCTCTCGGCTCCTTTTGGAATCTCTCTGCCACTGAAGCTTATTTCATTTCCTTTCACATCCCCCTTTTGGTCAAGAAGATGTTCTCCGTCCCACGATGCCAGGTCTACATTCCTCCCTGGGAGTCATATTCCACGTTGCCAGGGAGATTCACTTCCCTGGGTGCCAGACTGTCTTCTGAAGTGGCTGTACCATTTCTCATTCCTACCAGCAATGAATGAGAGTTCCTGCTGTTCCATCTCCTTGCCAACCTTTGGTATTGTCAGTTTTTTGGATGTTAGCCATTCTAACAGGTGTAGTAGCATCTCATTGTTGTTTTATTTTGTGACTTCATAATTACATATGATGTTCAGCATCTTTTCATATGCTTATTTGCCACCTGTATATCTTCTTTGGTGAGGTGCTCATTCAGATATTTTATTCATTTTAATTGGGTTGTTTGTTTTATTATTGATGGATTTTCTGAATTCTTTGTATATTTTGGATGTAAGTTCTTTATCAGATTTGTCCTTTATAAATACTTTCTCCCTGTCTGTGGCTTATTCCCTTAACAGTGTCTTTCACAGAGCAGAAGTTTTAAGTTTTAACACAAGAGTTTTTCATATTGTAAAAAATTTTTGTAATTCATTATGTGTCAGCTTTTGCTAAATAATTATATGTACCAATCACATTTTACAAATTAGAAAATAATTTGTGTATATACTAATTATAAATAAAATGGAATAATCATGATACTTTACAAGGATGGGGATTGGTTTGGACATGTTCTTGGATTCAAATGAAGTGCTGAACTCTGTATCAATAGGACATGAGATGCTAGTAATCCATGGCATAAAGTGGCATCACAATTAATCATATCATCACCTAGGAAGATTGTTGCGAAGTGCTTTCGGAAACAAGTACCTTGGGGTCCCAAGTGGTTACTACACTTGATCTTTATGTCTGTATTAATGATTACAAGGACCTTGGTATGAGATAGATTTTTTCTGAATGCACTGGAAAATTTACAAAAAGAAAATGAGAAGCACAATTTTCAACTCTTAGTTCGAGGCATGTTCAGAGGACCTGAGAGCCTCTATAGTAGCCTTAAAAGAATCTTTTATTTCTTATAGCTGCAACACCAATATTGCTGAAAATTAAACTCAAAATTTAATTGTATAGGTTACAAAATGATAACATAAACTGAATTCGCAGTCTTGCCATGTCTGTCCCATAAAAGTTAGACACCGAAACTTTGAATGGAGGTATTGGATTGGACTCAAAGGAATCTGAGAATCTTGAATGCTGAATAACTCTGCATCTCTTTTGACAATAGAATCAGCTTGCCTTTCCATGTCTGAAGAACCTAGCCTTCCTCTGCTTGAATTCCCTATAGAAACCTCATCCAGACATTTGAGTTGCAAGGGAATGCCCATTCTCCAAGCATTCTTTGTTGTCTCTAGACCCATTACTAGGTTCATATCTCAGTATGCTCCAGGGGGACAATTACAAAGTTTCTCCCAGAAAGAAATAATTTGAATGCCAGAAGAATTACAAAATTTGCTAAATTTATGTTGGCAGAAATCTGGAGAATACATGAGGGAATGAACTCTAAGAGTGTTGGACCAAGTAAGATGTAATATAACACTGGGTTGGACCATGTTAATTGATATGGGTACTGTATTAGTTAGGATTCTCCAGGGAAATATAATTGATAGAATATATATATAATAAATATATAGTGTAAATACTATGATATTTATTATAGGAATTGGCTCATGTGACTGTGGGGATGAACAAGTCCAAATTCCATAGGACAGGCTACAAGCTGATGATTTTCAGTGAATTCCCCAGGAGAAGTAGGCTGGTTGAAGTAGAGATGAAAATTCTTCCTTCTGACTATTGAAATCATCAGTTCTCTTTCTAAGGCCTTCAACTGATTGAGACTTCTCTCATTGTTACAGCATTCTTCTTAGTTGATTGTAGGTGTAGTCAACTATAGATTCAATCAACTAACTTAAATCCACAAAAAATATCCTCAGAGTAACAATTAGGCCAGTGCTTGCTTGGCCGAACAGCTGGACACTATAACTTAGTCAAGTTGACACATGAACTTAACCATCATAGGTACGCTTACTAGAGATTCTGAATTTAATACACTAGCTTGTATGGCTGGAAGTGGCTCCAACAGTTTACTGAAACTTAGATCAATGGTGGTCCATATATAATGAGGAAGAAATGCCAGAACTTCTCTAGAATATTAGAAGCCAAAGGCTTTTGGAGATAGGAACGTTGGGGTGGATTTATTGTGTTTGTCATGCATGGTGATTCCTCAACTACATCTGAAATAGATCAGAGGACCCTCACTTTTCAAAGTCTTAGAGAAATTCATTAAGGCACCTGCATCTTTGAAAAGCTCTGTGATTATCTTTTGTAGGCCAAATGACAGCACTTAAACTGCCAGAGACAAGTTGGACACTTTTACTGTAATGAGCAACAGTGATATAGTGGTAATTAGGATGGTTTGACCTACAGGGATATTTGATGAAGTGAAATCCTTCCAGTGCATAGAATTTTAAGTGTAAATTTGGCTATCCATTTTGTCTGATTTGGATGTGTGGCAGTACATATCTACACTAATTCATGGGCATTTGCCAGTGGTTTAGTCAGATAGTCAGAGACTTGGAAAGAATGAGATTGGAAGATTAGACAGTGAAGTCTGGGGAAGAGGCATATGGATGTACTTTTCAGAATAGTCCCACAGTATAGAGATATTGATGAAAAATCATGCACTGCAGAGGACACTCAATAACCAGGTGAGCAAAATGATTCATTCTGTGGAGATCAGTCAGCCTCTTTCCCCAGACACCCCATTACTTACTCAATTGGTTGATATACAATGTAGAGATAGTGGCAGGAATGGAAGCTCAGCATGGGCTCAACAACTTTGCCTCTTTAAGGCTGATCTGGTTACCACTATTGCTGAATGCTCAGCTTGCCAACAACAGAGACAACACGAAGTCTCTAGTAGAGCACCATTCCTGGGGAGAACTGGCCAACAAAATGGTGGCTGATTAACTACACTGGACTCTGTCTATTGTGGAGGGGGCATAGAGCAGAATATGGTGTGTATCTGGATATGGTTTTGCTTTACTTGCTAGCACCATCAGTTGCATACCTAGCCTAATCATGACGTCTCAATGACATGATCACCCGCTGAGGTCTGGGTCCTAGGTGCATGGGTCATCCCTCTATGATGAGACACCAGTACTAGCCATCTGGAACTCCCCTCCTCAGAGGTCTGGGTTGATATTTTCCCTTTATTCTTCAGTCCAAGGGGTGGTAGTTATTTGCTACAGTTGTTTATTTGCTGAGTAGTATTCCATTGTATGGGTATACCACAATTTCTTCCATTCACCTATTGATAGATATTTGGATAACTACCAGTTTTTGACAGTTACAGTAAAGCCATTGTAAACATTTGTGATGATCTGAAGCTATATGTACCCCAGAAAAGGTCATGTTCTTTTAATCCATTCCTGTGGGTATAAACCTATTATAGGTTGGACCTTTTGATTAGGTTATTTCAATTGAAATGTGACCCACCTCATTCAAGATGGGTCTAAACCCTCTTACTGGAGTCCTCTGAAAGAGGATAAAACACAGAAAAAAGAACCCCAGAGAAGCTACGAGATGATATGCAGAAAACAGAGAGGAAGCCACTGAATCCAGAAGCTGAAAGCAACAAAATCTGGGAGAGAAGGACTAGCAGACACTGTCATGTGCCTGGCCATGTGACAGAGGAGCTGAGGATCACTGGTAATCGATCTTCCAGGAGAAGGTATTGTCCTGTTGATGCCTTACTTTGGAGATTTTTCATGGCCTCAGAACTGTAAACTTGTAAGTTAATGAATCACCATTTTAAAAGCCTATCCATTTCTGGTATATTGCATTTCATCACCTTTAGCAAGCCAAAACAACACTGTGTTCAACTTTTCGTATGGAAATATACTTTCCCTTTTCTTGGATAAATACCTAGGAGTGGAGTGGCTACATTATATGGTAATTATATATTTAACTGTTAAGGAAACTGCCAAACTTTTCCCCCCAGCTATACCATTTATTTCTACCAGCAGTGTCTGAGAGCTCTAGTACCACATTCACAGCAATATTTAGTATGGTCAGTCTTTTAAAATTTTAGATATTCTTATAAGTGTGTGTTTTAATTTCCGAGACAGCTCAAAGCAATTACCATGAAATGGGTTGGGTTAAGCGATGGGAATTTATTAGTTCATATTTTTGAGGCTGGGAAAATGTCCAAATCAAGGCATCATCAAGGTGATGCTTTCTTCCCAAAGATCAGTTGCTGGAGATCCTTGGCTCCTCTTTCACACAGCAAGGCACATGGCAGCATCTCCTGGTCTCTCCCTTTTCTTCTGGGAGTTTCATTGATTTCAGCTTCTTGCTTCCATGGCTTTCTTGTTTTTCGTCTGAACATCATTCTCTTATAAAGGAAATCCAGTAACAGGATTAAGACCCATCCTGATTGCGGTGGGTCACACCTTAACTGAAGTAGCCTCATCAAAAAGTCCTACTTAACAATGGGTTTACACCCACAGGAATGGATTAAATTTAAGAACAAATTTTTCTGGGGTGCATACAGCTTCAAATCACCAAAGTGTGTAATGGTACTTTGTGGTTTTAGTTTGCATTTCCCTAATGACTAATAAAACCATCATCACAGTCAAGGTAATAAACTTACCTATCACCCTCCAAAGTTTCCTTTTCATATGCTTGTTTGTCTTCATGTATGTTTGGTGAAGTGATTATTCAAATCTTTTGCCATTTATCATTTTTTATTGCATTTTTTTTATTGTTGAGTTTTGACTTGTATATTCCAGATACAAGTCCTTTATCAGATATATGATTTGCAGATATTTAATCCTACTCTGTGGCTTTTATTTTTATTCTCTTAACAGTGTCTTTTGAAGTACTGAAGGAGTCTTTAATTTTGATGAAATCTGACATTGATTTTTTATTGTGCTTTCATATCTAAGAAATATTTGCCTAACCCAATACCACAAATCTTTTCTATTATGTTTTCTTCTAGAATTTTTTTAGTTTAAAAAATGTAAAACCTCTGATCCATTTTGTTGTAATTTTTATGTGTGGCACAAGGTATGACTCAAAGTTCATTTTTTTTTTGCATATATATGTCCAATAGTTCCAGCATTGTTGTTGAGAGTTAACAGTTCTTTGTATTAAAATTTCTCTGTTCAAGTAACTGGGGTGATTTCTGCTTCCTGACTGGACTCTTTCTGAAACAACCTGGCTTTATCTTGAATTGTAAACCGGTTTTCTAAACTTCTTCAATATTTTTGCCTATTTAGTCACAGCCTAATGTATAAATAATCTCTAATTGGGACCCTAAGACAAACACGTTGGTAATAGTATTTATTTTGTTGTAAATAAATAAAAATATTCTGGTTACCTAACACAATCCAATCCATAAAAGAAAAAATATTTTAGGGAAAAATGAGCAGTTTTACTCAACCAGTGCTCCTCCATGCTAAACATGGTTAGATGCTGAGTATATACAAAGGTTTGGATTAGGTGGGTATGATCTTGAGTGTTAACTCAATACCAAGTCAAGCACTGCAAATAAATGGCTGTCATTTTTTTCCCTACAAATAACTCCAGGTATTTGGGCTGAATGGATGGATAATTTGGGCTGGGTGAAACCAACCAACCAACCAACGAACCAACTAACAATAAACAAACTCCAAAATCAAAACAGTAGAATCAGTGAATTAAGGTTATGTCTAAAATTAAATGTTTTAGACCTTCATGGTGGCCTAATCACTCATTTTAATGTTTTTATTTAACTATTTTTAGGACATCATGTAGACAGAATAAGTGATAAAAGTGAGGACATAACATTTTGGTGTCCCTCGAAAGTCTGAAATTTCTTGTTAGTAGGGTCTTGACCCTTGGGCCAGGTCTTATTTTGTATCCTTGTAGGTAGCAGAGTGGAGATACCATAAAGCATAGAGTTTGTACTTTAAGATCAACTGCAGTCTGTGCATCCTCCTTTTCAAGAACCCCATGTTTAAGGCATGCTTGAATTAATGACTATCTATATTGTTATGACCAAACCTATATTTAATGAGAAAGAATATTCTTTTCAGCTAATGGCTTGAAAATACACAGACCCTAAAATTGATTCTTAAATTTCTGACATATATGAAATAACCAATTGTGCTGTTTCTCCTTCAAATTGACTATGCATTCATTTGCTGTTGAACAATGAGAAGGAAAAAAGGTTAGTAATATTAAGGGACTTTTTAATGAGGCCCAAAGGAACTAGAATACATTTAAAATACTGAGATTGCCTCCCATACCAGTTTTTAGACCAAAGAATAAAGGAGGGGTTGGTTGATAAACAACTCAGAAATAGAAACCATGTTAAAGGTAATGCTTTGGCTGTTAGGTTTTCTTCAGGCCATAATATATAAAACTAACACTTTTCTATTTCTTCTTCTGCCCAAGGAAGGCCTCAAAGATACAGTGCTGCCTTTAACCTGATTCTATATTCCACAGAGTATTTTAAAGACTAGAAAAATATTGCTGGAGCAGAAATGACTGGGCTCTGAAAGATCAGAAAAAATCTATCATTATATTTTCTTAAATAAGCAGACACTGAGAACTTCATCCACAAAGTTATTCTGAATTCAGTTTGTAGCCAGGGACTTTTGTAGTAAATAAATAAGACTGACCTAGAGTTCACGGTATTTCCAGATCTAAGTGTTACTTTCTTTTAGATTGGTTTACTTGAAACTTTACTACCTTTTTATAATGGTATTATTTATATTTTAGTTTTAAGTCAAATACTGAATTCTAAAATGATTTTAATTTAGACAACTGAATAAGGTAATATATTTCACTTATGTATTCTTTCATAACAGCCTGAAAACTTTTGGTAAATTATGTGAAAATATTTTCTAGAAATTGTTAAAATCACAAAATTTTGTTTCTCATTGAATCTTTGTATGGACTTTTTAAAAAATAAATCAGTTAGTTTATAGAAATAAAAATAAGAGAACACAAAGTGTTAACTGAAAACTAATAGTAGGCTTGCCTTCATACAGTTTTATTTGTCTAATAAGCAAACAAACAAATGGGCTTGTCTTTGACAGATATGGCCAGGTGCAGTATTCATATATTCACTGAGGGCTACAGGATCATGTTCTAAAAATCTAGGTAGCTGCCAAAATCAGCAATTATGTTGGTCAGTTCTTGATATCTAAAAAGTGTAACAAATAATCTATACAACATAAAGAAAGAGGACTGCCAAAAGGGAAAGCACTATTGCTTACTAGAAGTGACTCTGAACCAAGTGTTTTGCATGTATCATCTCATTTAATCCTCACAAGACCCTCATAGGGAAAAAAGCAATTTACTCCTTATCACGGCTAGAAAATGGCCACATCCAGCACTGATGTGTTTGCTTCCAAAGCACACTTTCTCTCCATTACACAGAGCTACCTCTTAAATATATACCAGGTAATTCTAATTTACTAATTTGTTGGAAAGCAGCAATTTTATTACCAAATAGCATTAATTATGAAATGTATTAAAAAATCATGAAAAGCTAGATATCTTTAGTACTAACCTTTATATAGTCTATAAAAACATGTAGATTTCTCACTGTTTCTTAATGTCAATATTATACATTTTTTTAAAAATCCACGTTTCTGTCTCAAAGATTATTTTTGGCTTCATTTTTATAATTTTCAGTGTTGATATTTTATAATATTGATGATCTTCAATTTATCATATATTTTCTGGGGTTGATATAGCACAAGTGACTAAAATAAAATTCTTATGCAATATAGAAATCAGTCAGAAGATGAATGGTCTGTTAAAACTTTCTTAATATGACAGTAATTGTAATTTCTTAAGTGGCTTTTTATTCTATTTTGTACTTAGTGAAATTCTTTTTTGAAAATGCCAAAGAAATTGTCATATTTTATGTTTTATTCACTACTACTAATAATAATGATAATAAACTAAGCATAGTGGATGGACGCAAAATTCATGTAAAACTTTTGAAAAGATTGTGATGATTCTGAAAACTCGGAATCTTGTGCTACTTTTCAATATCATAACTTCCTCAGAGTAGCAAAAATTTCACATCAAGGATATATGACTTAGGAGTTCGTTTCTCATGTTATCTGTAGGTGATTTGGTGATCAGACCTTTCCGGGGAATGGCAAATATTTTCCTACTAGTTGGGTTTATAGCACTTGCTGAGACTTATTCAGCATTTCAACCTAGTTGCTAAGAATTTGTGGTCTAGAAAATCAGCCTCTGTAACATTTGTGCCATAGATACCTTGGAGGATAGGTTAGTCTACTTTAACTTTGTCTTCTTGACGGTACCAAAGTAGAGAGGCATTTTCATTTTCAGTGGAATTTGATGAATAGATCACTAGATGTATTTTCCACTCTTTGGGTCAGAGCTAAATGACCAACACAAAAGACTGACATTCAGAACTCATCATCTGTCCAGTTCACCTGTAGTGCAAACAATACATGGAATAATTGTACTCAATCTCTTTAGAGTTACAATACTCAATCTTTGTGGTCACAGTGCATGGCTAAATGCATTGTATTTTTTTCCCTTTACTAAAAGTGAACTTTGTTTTGAAAACTGTAAGGAATTTTCATAATGCCATCTAACTTTGGAACAATCTGAAGAGATAAAAAAAAGATTATGAAGCTAGCTTTGTAGTTACCTTTTTAAATGGTCTTCTTCACGTCCAATGCAAGAGCACTGCAGTAGTATTTGCAAGAAAAGACAAAAATGTTTTCATTAGTATATTCAAAAAATGTTTCTTAAATAGAAGAAAAACTCATCTCTTTTATTAATTTGGTATTATTTTTAATACTTCCGTGCTAAAGTTAGTATTGCTTTTATGAAGATAGTTTTTTAACCAATGCTTGACTACTGAAAATTTTGTAACTCAGTAAAAGAAGGGAAATGTAGCATGTTGCATATACTAAGCCACCTTGTCAGATTTATTGCAAAAATACTTGTTTTCTTCCCTAGGAAAGAACAAATATTGAATAATTAACTAATGATTATGGACTGCTAGGGTCAAATTAGAACTGAATTGACCTCATAGGTTAGTATAAATTGAGCTGTTACTTTTCCAACCTGTACTTCAATTTTCTTTTCCTGCATAGTCAGTCTTAGCCCTTTACATCTGTGTCTTAGCATTTTTGTTGCATTTACTTTTTTAATAAAGAATTCCCAATTTTTTTAGGTTAAACAAAATAAGATTCATAATAATTAACAGTAAAGCAAACAGTGGCTTGGCCAATGAAGTACCCATTTTCCAAAAGAAGTAACATTTTGGTGACTAACTACAAAATTGAGACACTGTGACAAACATCTTTTCTTCAAGATAAGCTCTCAGTTCCCTCAACTCACTCTTCAATGACAGTGTGAACCTGTGGAGGCCAGGAAGGAATGGGATCAAGGATATTTTATTTGAAGAGCAAATTAAGAAGGTCTAAACAGTGAAGCAATGCTCTGAGGAATCAGTGAAGGCTTTGCATGAAGCAGCAGCAGGGAAAAAATATGAAATGCATAAAAACTCTGCACAGCAGTTTTAGAGCTTTGATAAAATATAAAACGTCTTTAACCCCTTTGCTGTTCTTGCAAACGCTTGCAATTCAAGAATTTTATTATTCTGGGGCCAACGTATTTTAAACCTCAATAACTGAATGTTTCCTCTGGGATATCTTCAGGCAAACTATATATTGATTTTCTTAGAATGCACTGTATTTTTCATTAGTACCAAGGTTTGGTGGGTATCTAGTCATTTGTTCACCAAATTCCTCTGAAAATTAAAATGGACTACTCCATTTTGGCTGTGGAGCCTTCAGAGCATGGCATTAATTTTTTCTATTAGGCACTGCCAGGATATACTACTTTGACATTCATCTTTTTCAGGGTATATATGATACCAAATCACCTCTGTAACTTGGTCTGCCATTTTCCTCTAAATACTTGTTCCCTACTTGCCGTGTGGGTTTGATGACAGATTTGTCATAGCTAAGATCAAAATGTTTTGTTGATTTATTGTTGTAAGCTATAAAGTTGCAAATTTGCCTACATAATGCAAATAAAATAAGATCTTCTTTAATCATACTTTCACTTGAATTATTCAGGAAATTTAGTTTTTTTAAAAGGTAAATCATGTTGACTTTGCTCATATTCATTGTTTCATTTGTTGGTAAAAACTTAGTCCATGACATGGGTAATGTGTTTTTCACAGATGGAAGTAGAATTACTCAAGTGATGTTGGTGTGCCTTCCAGTTTTATCCTTTGTGAACAGCTATTTTCCTGCAGGAGGAGAACCACAGATTTTCTTCAAGCCCACGCTGCTTACAAGACCAGTTGTGTTTGCAAAAGTTCATGGAATAAAGAAAGTTTACCACTTATTTTTTCTTATACTTCTTGATACCCAGCCACCCTCAAAGATATGTGGTTTGTAGTGGTTATTGGTACCTTTTGGGGGTCTACATTTAAATCATTCAGCTGGCTATTGAGCGAGTCATCTGAGCTCCCTCATCCACACATCAACATGGGTTTGCTGTTCTTATTTAATTTTCAGGACAATCTTGTGAAGTAGTTATATAGTAATACACCAGTTTTACAGATGAGGAAACTGATGAAGTTGCATGCTATTGTCCTATTGTCAATCCAGTGATTCTGTAGAGGAGCTAATATGTATCCTTTGAAAACACAAGGGAACAAATAATTGAACAAGGTGCTTTCAGGCAATGGATAGAGGCTTTGAAAACAGTAACACTGAGTGATGTAAAAAAGAGGGACTAGGCAGGGAGTGATAGGAACTATTTTAAATTGGGGGTAAGAACAATTTCTCTGAGGAAGACATTTGTATTCAGGCCTGAATGATATGAAGGAATTAGCCAGGTGGAATCTGGGGCAGGGAAAACAAGGGCATGGACCAAGTGGTAATAAGCTTTAGTGTGTGTGAGGGACAGAAGATGGTGAGCGTGGCCAGAGAATGGAGAGCAAAGTGGCAGCATCATTGGTACAAGATGAAGTCCTTTACCCTGGATTAACCATACTTGTAATTTGGCTATAAAGATGCAACTTCAAGATTCAGAATTTAAAACTTTTAAGTCAAGATTTGTGTTCATTTACAATGGAACAGTATAGGATTTTGGATCAAAAGTCCTTCTAAAACAATTCAAGTGAAGAAGAGATGTAAAATGTAAAATCCAACTTGACGTAGCAGGGAAAAATCCATTTAATGTAGTGTGGAGCGCTTTCTATGTCTCAGATTCTGAGACAGGTGGAGGTAAATGTATGAAAAAGACAAGATCCTGCTATTAAGGAGATCCTTGTCAGGCAGGTTAAAATTATTATCTATCAGTCAGATGTATGAAAACTAAACCAACCTCAAAAGTTAGCCGCAAGCACAATTCCTTAAAAAATCAAATCTTTAAAATTACATAAGCAAACTCAGAATTACAAAACTGTTTTACTCTTATTGACTTCATTATCTGTCTTTCATTACCTCAGGTTGGTGTCTGCTTGCTCATATGTTTTTTTTTTTTTTTTTTTTTGATAAAGATAGGCATATTTCTGCAAAGAAAATAAACTGATTCCAAAGATTTGCTACCTGTGGTTTGTATTTGCATTCTCTGTTTGCACCTACTGTTGGATTTCCACTGTCTGTAGTAGTTTTCTATTGCATTACCACCCAGCATAAGGGGTATCACTCAGGATCCTTTCTTGAACTATTAGAATTAGGATAATTTCAATATTGCTTTTCACCTCAAAGAACTGGGTAAAAAGTCTTTTCCTTAGTCATAATTATTTTTCCAGGAACTCCAGCTTCTGTTTCCTTTATTCAATCACTTAGAAATGTTTAATTTAATCAAAGTTACAAACCTATATTTTGAATTCAGCAAATTAGAAGCAAATATTTCAACTGAATCTTAAAAATAAATTTTTCTTATTGATGAACACTCTAAAGAGTAAGTATATATCATTCTTTTACTGTTACAAAAATACATAAAACAAAAAAACTCAATTGTTTAGTCTTACATTTATTTAAGGACCCTAGGAGTCTTTTAAAATTAAGGGCCCTATTTATAGAGAACTTAATTTAAGGCATAACTTGAAATATTTTCAAGGAAAATAGAAAGATTACTAATTTATAAAATAAATTTATGAAGTCAAGTCAACATTTAATGAGGACTGCTGTGTGCATGGGACTATGTTAAGGATTGTGGAGTTCAACAATAAAAGCAATATGTCTTCTACATGCAGGAAGATTACATTTTAGTCAAAAGATGGACTTTAGTCTCTATTTCAGGTGGATGGTAGTTATATAGTCTCTCTACTTTCCTGACTACCATGAGAAGTTCTGAAGTTGATTAAACTGATGCCTAATACTAAATGAAAACAAACACTTATAACTCCTGCCTCATTCTTTCTTTCCAGTGTAAGCCTTTAATTGAAATGATAAGACTCAGAAGCTCTTCTTTCAGGGAGGCTAGAGGTCCAGATGAAGACTTATTGTTCGCTGAGCAACTACGTCATCCTTATTAGTATTAATGCTTCTGATTATGAGGAAAGTGCACTCAATACTGAGAAAAAGCACTGGAATGGTGATTAACACATATTGTGGTGAGTTATCTGATGGTGATTGAATAAACCCGTGACACTGAGGTTTATGATTTCCAGACTCTCATTGTTAAAATAGGTATATTCATCCTCACCTATTTATAGAACTTGTGTGAGGATTGTTTTCAAAATAAAAACGAATGAAGAAAAGACAAACCTCTTAAACTGGTGACTTTAGACAAATTTAACTCCTTAACTCTAGTTGTAAATAGACTCAGCTATCCCATGGTCAGAGAATAAACTTTATGAATTTGTTTCCATGAGTCCCAAGTGCTGTTTGTGTGATATAATTTTTTGCTAAAAGTGTATAAAAAGATAAGATGAAACAAAGTCTGATAACCTGAACTTTCTTTAGAGACATTTTCTCTTTACAGGTGTGTCTCATGAGTGGTATGCTCAATAAAATGTACACACATATTGCCCGAGGTTGTACTTTTTCTCAATATGACAATATACCCTCTAATTAACAAACCAAAACCAAACTTTTGGATTGTTGATTTACAGACTATCTGAGGTGTAAATATTTGTTTAATCACAATGAAACAACAGATGAATTCAAATCAAGTTTGTGGTTTAATTTCATTGTGCTGAAACTAGAGATAAATATTTTAAGATTTATGTGCCAGATGTAGTACAAATTACTTTTTCTTCATGAAAGTGGTTTAGTTCCATTGTGAGCGCGGGTGAGTCAAATGATTTCTCCATCAGTAAAATGTCCTCCTTTATCTCTTTGGGCTTAAATTAACCTCAAACTAACCTTTATTTTAAAATTGCTCACTAAATTATAGAAAAGTCGTTTGGCTATTTACCTCTTTCAGGATGTTGAATTACATGCTAATCATCTGAAATAGTTACAAGTCTGAGAGATTATCACAACTCACTATAGTGGCAGTTCTCCAATGTTCTGCAAAAGAATCACAAGAATCACCTGTGGAGCTTGCTAAGAATTCAGATTTCTGGGTCTCTTTCCCTGTGATTCTGATATAGTAGGTCAGGTGTGGAGTTCAGGAACCTTTATTTTTCTCAGCTACCCCTTGTCATTATGATGTTAGAGGTTGGCCCAAGCTTTGCACTGGAACAGTTCTGGAGGCCAAGATCTAAAACAGATTTAGTGAAATATTTGGAATAAAACATAAATGTTTTCTTTCTTTCCTCCTGCTCTTTCAGTTACTTTTCTCTTTACTACTCCAAATCTCATGTACCAGTTCCCCCACCAACCTGTTTGCCCTCAAATCCACAATTAAACAATAAATCTGTTCTCTTCCTTACACCCAGTCTTTTTCACATGGAAAATATTACTTTCTTTATCCTGTGTTCCTCTAGTAGAGCTTGTACAGATGCAATTGGTAATGTTCGTGACTAGAGCTGGGGCTTTGCAGACCGTATTTTGTTTTTGATGATGTCTCTTAATACCTTCATAGGAAAGTAAAGAGAAATTAATAACCTTATTGTTTGATCGGAGTGATATTGTTACTAATATAAGGGCTCTCAGGTTTGCTGGAGGTAACCATTTTGGCTGGTCCCTTCCAGGTGTCTTTGTTTGGAGGGTTATAGTTTTCTGTTTTCTCTTTTGTCCAAGGTTGATTTAAAAAAATACACATCACTCTTTGTTCATACCACAAATACTAATTCAGTATCCAGTAACTGCCAAGTACCATGTTAAGACCTGGGAACACCACTGTGAGCAAAATAGACCCAGTCCCTTTTCTCAAGAGGCTTTCAATCTTGTTTTTTTTTAAAATAAAGTTTTAATTTTAGAAGAGTTTCTGACTTACAGAAAAACTGTGAAGACAGTACAGTTTCTCCTATTATTAGCACCTTACATTATATGGTACATTTGTCACATGTAATGAACTGACATTGATACACTATTATTAACTAAAGGCCACGCTTTTTTTCAGATTTCCTTAGTTTTTACCGTATGTCCTTAGTCTTTTCTAGGATCCCATCCAGGATACCACGTTATATTTAGTCATCATGTTTCCTTAGGTTCCTCTTGGTTGTGATGGTTTTTCAGATGTTCCTTGTTTTTGATGAAGACAGTTTTGAGGAATACAGATCAGGCATTTTGTAGACTGTCCCCCAATTGGGATTTGTTTAATGTTTTTTTCATGATTAGATGGGGGTTTTGGATTTTGGGGAGGAAGACCACAGAGGTAATCTGCTATTCCCAGCACATCACATCAAGGGTACATACTATCAACATGACATCCTGTTGATATTAAACTTGTCACCTGACTTGGTGATCAAGGTTACATCCCCCCTTTCCATACCATACCATTAGCAGGAAAGTCACCATGTGCACACACCAGACTTAAGGAGCAGGTAGTTACGTTCCACCTCGTTGAGGGTGGAGGGCCTATAAATTATTTGGAATTGTTCTGTATTAAACCTTTGTCTATTCTCCCCATTTATTTATTTATTCATTCAATATTTATGTCAGTTTGGAGTTTTATCCAATAGTATTTTATTTATTTTTTTGCTCAAATTTTTCCAGCTTTGGCCATTGGAGGCTCTTTCATTTGGCTCCTGTGTCCCTTTCACATACCTCAATCATTTGGGGAGTGTGTGTTTTAACATTTTCTTACTTTCTGGCACTGTGAGATACTCTAGGCTCATATTATATATTTCCTGCCCCTGCTGAGAATCAGCCATTTTTTTCAAAGGTGCTCTGATTCCTTTTTTGGGGGAATGGTATTAGAAACCAAGATCTGGACATTTGGTGTGCCTGTTGCTACTGGAATGTCATTGCTTCAAATCCCTTTTTAGCTGAAAAGGGAAGGAAATATATGTGTTTATGCTAACCCCTGTATCAACATATAACTATAAATATTACAGTATGTGTCTATCTGCATATATTTAAGCTATACTATTTTCACCCTCTCTGTCCACATATTACCTTCTTTTTTTCTGCTAACAGACAGGCGGGCCATCAATATCTAGAAAATATATGGGTAAGAAGTAGGTATGGGATGTATGTGAGGGGTCTTCAAAGAGTAGCCTGTTTCTCCCTGAAATATCACAGTTGATGGTTTCAGAAAAAGTCACCTCTTATGACCCTGTCAAAAGAATGGCTTCTCACATATATGCCTTGATTTCTGATTGGTTGCAGAGAAGTTTTCTTTATCTAATTCAGAGTGTAAGTCACAATTACCTCTTAAAATGCTACTTAATTAATTCTTATGTGTTTAGCTGGGGAAAGATTTTCCCAGATTCTGGAATTACAGAGCTTGACTCTCAGTGCTAAATTTTGGTGGTTGAGTAAATTTTTATCCCCCCCCCCCACTCTCACCCCATTAATTCATCTTAATTGTAGTGGTTAGTTAGGGGAAATTTCAGTAGGGATTATTTGATGTTATTTAAAACCCAAATACCTCTTCCATTGGGCTTTTGAAGAATGAGTAGGAATTTAATAGGAGAACATGGGGAAGAAAGGCATTCAAGGAAGCAGGGTTAGCATGTGGAAAGACATGGAAGCATAAATGATACTTTATGATTTGAGAGCTGTAAATATTTGGGGCTGCCAGAGCAACTTGGGACCTGGTCTGGCACACAGTATGACTCAGTAAATAATGATGAAAAGGTTACAAGTGAGAACGACTTAAAATTCATATCATCAGACTACAAACCAAGTCCTTTATTATTATCTTGTCATATCATCAGTCCAATTTCCCTAACTATTTGTAAAGTCCATAAAGGCACAAAATCTAAAATTCTCCCAAAGAGCCTTGCATATGATATGAATTCTCCACATATAGAAAGTTGGTTGATATGCAAATTATTTATCAGGTGAATAGTTTTCTAGTGGCTTCTTTATCTCTCATTTTAGGAACAAATTCCTTCATTTAGCCCTTTTACACCCTAATGGTTCTAGGCACCAACTTTCTTGAAATTAAAATTTGTCTCTTCTGAACTTCCCATTTTAGCTCCTTAACTTGGACTTATACTCCCTGAGAATTATCTCACATTGTAAAACTTTCCTTTATTCTCCTTGCCATCTTAACTGTAATAAGAATACCTTCAAGTCTTGTTAGAGAAATGGTTAGTTAATTTAAAAAAATTCTCCTAGATATGCTTGGTGTGTTACCCCTACAAATTATACATTAATGTCTTTACTTGAGACTTCATCAAGATAGCAGGGTTTAAAAAATCTTCTGTCCAGGTGATGGAATTGAGTATTTTGTACCAAAGCCCTAAGTGTCACTAAATCCAATTAACATTTTCCTTCCTTCCTTCTTTCATTTATTAATTCAGAAAATATTTATTGAGCATCTACTATGTGTCAAATACTATCTAATGTGCTGGAGATATATCAGTGAAAAAATAAGACAAAGTCCTTGCTTTTATGGAATTTTTATTCCAGTGGGGAGACAGAATATTAACCTATAAACAAATAGCTATATACTGTCAGGTAATGATAAGTGCTAGTGATAAGTGCTTTAATGATAAGAAAAATAAAGCTGAGTTAGGAAATAGAAAATGATGGAGAGTACTATTTTAGATTGAATCATCAGCAAATTCTTCTATAGAGAGATGAAGTTTATGCAGAAAGCTAGCCTCACAGAAAGCTGGTATAAGAACTTTCTTAGGAGAAGCAGCAGCACATATAAAGGCCCCGAGGCAGGAGCATGCTTGGTGAGTTGGAAGAACAGCAAGGAGGCTGGTGTGTCTGGAGGCACTGAACAAGGTTAGAGTGGAATGAGGCAAGGGTCAGGGGCCACATCCTCTAGGGCCTTACCTACCATGATGACACCTTTGGATTTTACATCTGTTATAATTTCCTTTCTGTGTAAAAAAAACTTCTTTTAGCCACTCTTTAGATTATTTCTGTTGGCAATAAATTCTATTAGTTCTCCTTTGTCTAAGTTACTTCATCTTCATTCCTGATGATATTTTAACTAGATATAAAATTATGGATTGGCTGTGCTTTTCTTTCAGCACTTAAAAAATGTTGTGCCACTTCCTTCTGACCTTCATGGTTTCTGATGAGAAATCCTCTGTCATTTTAATATTTTTTGTGCAATAGATGATACATCATTTCTTTCTGGCTGCTTTCATGATTTATTTCCTAGTCATTAGTTTCCAAAAATTTGATTATGATGACTCTGAGCCTGGATTTCTTTGAGTTTATTGTATTAGGAGTTTGGTCAGCTTTTTGAATCTGTAGGCTTATATCTTTTACTAAATTTGGGATGTTTTCAGCCATTATTTCTACATGTTTTTGAATAGCCCTGAACTCTTTTTCCTCTCCTTTGGGGCTCTGATTAAACAAATGTTAGATCTTTTGTTTTTGTCCCATAGTCTCTGATACTCTCTTCATTTTTTCAATCTAATTCCTCTCTGTTGTTTAATTGGATAATTACTATTGATCTGTCTTCAGAGTCACTGATTTTTGTCTCCATCAGCTCCATTCCACAATTGAGTCCAAGTCAGTTTATTTCATTTATTGCATTTTTCAGTTCTAACATATCCGTTTGGTTTTTCCTGATATCTTCTGTTTTCTTGCTGAGATCTTGTGTTTTTTTTTATTTGTTTCAAGAGAATTTGTAATACTTGTTGAAGCATTTAGGATGGCTGCTTCAAAATTCTTGTCAGAGAGTTCCAACATCTGTGTTGGTGTTTGTTGATTGTCTTGATTGTTGAGACTTTTATTTATTTATTTTTTTTTGTCTGATGAGTAATTGCATATTTTATCCTGAATATTATGAGTACTAGTTATGAGATTCTGGTTTCTATTTAAATATACTAATTTAACAAAGAGTCAACCTGCTTGTGTTAAGAATGCATATCCTAGCCCAATTTTGTGGGCTGTGGTTCAATTGTAAGTTTGGTTTCCAAAGACTTTGCATTGCTATTCTTGTCTGCCCCACTTGTGTGCTTCTCAGAGACCAACCTGAATTCTGGGCCTGGTTCCAGAAGAGTGTTCAATTTCCAAACATTTGCTGGGTTTTTTCTGGTCAGTTACATGCATGGGATGCTCAAAGGTATGCCCAGGATTTCACATACAGATTTAGAAAATCCTTTTCTCCAGCTCCTTTCTCTAGTTCCTTCCATTAGTTGGGAAGAGGAGGAGCATCATCATGTTATTATAAGTCAGAATACAAGAAAGGGCAACACTCACAGTCCCCAGGTTGTAGTGCCAGCTGAGGAGGGGAAGGGGCATGGCTGCATGGCTTTTCTTATGCCATTCATCTGGAATAGGGCAGGTATAGTCAAAATGTTTCTGTCCTGCTGAGCCACCCTTTCTCCAGTCTTTTGGCTAAAGAGAAAAGGTCTTATGGGGAGGTCCCTTTTTTTTTCCCAGTCTGTGCTCATTGGCATTGGTTGTGTTCCTTTCCTGAGTCTGGACTGGGAAATATAGGAAGGAAAACAAAAAACAAATCCCAAGGAGCTGAGTCCTGAGAACCCTAGCCAGTCTGTTTTCTTTTCTTTTTCCAGCTTTCTCTTTCTTCTTCTAGTTGCCTTATAATTTTGTTCAGGTTTATTTTTTTTTTCCTGGTTTGTTTGTTTGGTTTTGGTTTTTTTTTAGGAGGGCTAAATAGGAAGAATAGGGTGGAATGTGCCTGCTCCATATTATCCAGAACTGGAAGTTCAGGACTTTGGATTTTATTCTTAGTGAAATGGGATACATTTGGATGATTTTTAAAATGGATTTTTTGCTAATTTTTGTTCTGTTACCATATATACAATTTAACATTTCCCCCCTTTAATGGTATTCAGATATATATTTCAGTGCTGTTAATTGTATTCACAATGTTGGGCTATCATCATCACCACCATCACCAAAACATTTCCATTATTCCAAATAGGAACTCTGTACATTTCAAACCTTAACTTCCTAATCCTATCCTTACCCCATCCCCTGATAACCTATATTCTAGATGCTGACTCTCTGAATTCACTTATTCTGTTTCAAATCAGTGCACTCATACAATATTTTTCTCTTTGCATTTGGCATATTTCACTCAACAAGGTGTCTTCAAGCTTCACTCATGTTTTGTATGTATCAAGACTTCATTTCTTTTTATGGCTGAATAATATTCTGTTTATATATATATACCACATTTTATTTATACATTCATCAGTTGATGGATACTTGGGTTGCTTCCATCTTTTGGCAATTTTGAATAATGCCATTGTGAACATCAGTTTGAGCCCCTGCTTTCATTCTTTTGGGTATATACCTAGAAGTGGGATTGCTGGGCCATATGGTAATTCTATACTTAGATTTCTGAAGAACCACCAAACTGTCTTCCGCATCAGCTGCACCATTTTACATTGTCACCAGAAATGAATGACTGTTCCTATTTCTATGCATCCTCTCCATTATTTGTTATTTTCCATTTTTTAAATAGGAGCCATTCTAATGGGTGTGAAATCCTATCTCATTGTGGTTTTGATTTACATTTCCCTGATGGTTAAGAATGCTGAGCACCTTTTCATGTGCTTTCTGGCCATTTGCATGTCTGGAGATGTTTGTTCAAGTCTTTTGTCCATTTTTAAATTGGTTTGTTTGTCTCTTTGCTGTTAAGTTGAAGGGTTTCTTTACACATTCTGGATATTAATCCTTTTTGGATATGTAGTTGCCAAATATTTTCTCCCTTTGGTTAGGTTGTCATTTTACTTTCATGGTAAAATCCTTTGAGGAACAAAGTTTTTGATTTTGATGAAGTCTCATTTATCTATTTTTTCTTTTGTTGCTTGTTCTTCAGGGTGTGAAGTGTAAGAATCCATTGCCTAACAAAAGATCCTGAAGATGCTTCCTTATGTTTCCTTCTAGGAATTTGATAGTTCTAGCTCTTATACTAAGGCCTTTGATCCATTTTGAGTTTTTTGTATATGGTGTGAAGTTGGGGTCCACCTTTTGTTTTTGCAAATGGAGACCCAGTTTCCCCAGCACCATTTGTTGAAAAGACTATTCTTTCTCAATTGAGTAGTGTTTGCCACCTTGTCAAAAATCAATTAGCCATAAACATGAGGGTTGTTTTTTGAGCTCTCAATTCTATTCCATTGGTCTGTATGTCTGTACTTGTGCTAACACTATGCTGTTTTGATTGTTGTGGCTTTGAAATAAGTTTTAAGATCTGAAAGTGTAAATCCTCTAACCTTGTTCTTCTTTTTTCAAGATAGCTTTAGCTAATTGGGCCCCTTTCCCTTCCATGTAAATTTGATTGGCTTTTCTATTTCTGCAAGGAAAGTTGTTGGAATTTTGATTGGCATTGCATTGAATCTATAAATTGCTTTGGGTAGTATTGACAACTTAATGACATTTAGTCTTCCAATCCATGAACATGGAATGTCCTTCCTTTTATTTAAGTCTTCTTTAATTTCTTTTAGAGATGTTTTGTAGTTTTCTGTGTTCCAGTCCTTTACATCCTTGGTTACATTTATTCCTAGATATTTGATTCCTTTAGTTGTTATTGTGAATGGAACTTTTGTCTTGATTTTTTCTTCCAATTGTTCATTGCTTGTATATAGAAACACTAGTGATTTTGGGGTGTTGATCTTGTACCCCCACATTGCTGAATTTGTATATTAGCTCTAGGAGACTTGTTGTGGATTTTTTTCAGGATTTTCTGTATATAGGATCATATCATCTGCAAGTAGGGAAAGTTTTACTTCTTCCTTTCCAATATGGATGCATTTTATTTCTTTTTCTTACTTAATTGCTATGGCAAGAACTTCCATTACAATGTTGAATAACATTGGTGGCACTGAGCATCTTTGTCTTATCTTGATCTTAGAGGGAAACTTTCAGTCTTTCACTATTAAGTAGGATGTTAGCTGTGGGGTTTTCATATACTTTTTTCATGTTGAGGAAGTTTCCTTCTATTCCTGGTATTCTAAGTGTTTTTTTCATGAAGGGTGGTGCTGGATTTTGTCAAATGCCTTTCTGCTTCAATTGAGATGTTCATTTTTTTTCCCTCTTCATTCTGTTAATGTGGTGTATTACATTAACTGATTTCCTTATGTTGGACCAATCTTGCATATCAGGGATAAAGCCCACTAGTATATCATGATATATACTTCTTTTAATATGTTGTTGGATTTGGTTTGCAAGTATTTTATTAAGGATTTTTGCATCCATATTCATAACAGATATTAGCCTATAGTTTTCCTTTTTGTAGCATATTTATCTGGCTTTGGTGTAAGGGTGATGTTGGCCTTGTAGAATTAATTAGGAAGTGTTCCTTCCTCTTCAATTTTCTGGAAGAGTTTGAGCAGAACTGGAGTTAAGTCTTGGAATGATTGGTAGAATTCCCCTGTGAAGCCATCTGGTCCTGGGCTTTTCTTCATTGGAAGGTTTTTTTTTTTTTGTAATTACTGAGTCATCTCTTTACTAGTAATTGGTTTGTTAAAATCTTCTATTTCTTCTTGAGTCAATGCAGGTAGTTTGTGTGTTCCTATGAGTTTGTCCTTATATCTAGGTTATCTAATTTATTGTCATAGGGTTTTTCATAGTATCATCTTATAGAGATTTTTTTTTTTTATTTCATCTGGGTCAGTAGTAATACCTCCTTTTCATTTTTATTTAGTTATTTGTATCCTCTCTTTTCATTTCTTTGTCAGTCTAGCTAATGGTTTATTAATTTTGGTTTTGTTGATTCTGTTTTTTGTTCCACTTCATTTATCTCCACTCTAATCTTTGTTATTTCCTTCCTTCTGCTCACTTTGGGTTTAGTTTGCTCTTCTTTTTCTGGTTCTTCCAGTTTTGAAGTTAGTGCTCTGATTTGATGTCTTTCTCCTTTTAATGTAAGCTTTTAGAGCTATAAATTTCTCTGTCAATACTGCCTTCACTGCATCGCATACATTTTGTCTCTTTTGTCAATATATAATGACCTTCTTTGTCCCTCATCACTGTTTTTAATCTAAAATCTATTTTATCTGATATTAATATAGCCATCCAACTCTATTTTGGCCACTACTTAAATGGTTTATATTTTTTCTCTCCTTTTATCCTCAATCTACTTGAATCTTTGAATTTAAGCTGTGTCTCTTGCAGACAGCATACTATTTGGTTATGCTTGTTTATCCATTCTGTCAATCTCTGCCTTTTGATTGGATAGTTTAATCCATTTACATTTAAAATCACTACTGATAATACAGGACTTTCTTCTGTCATTTTGCTATTTAGCCTTTGTAAATCTTACACTTTTTTTGTGCTTCACTTCTGTTAATACCTACTTTTATATTTATTTGATTTTTTTGTGTTGTGCAATATTGAGTGCCTTCTCATTTTTATCTGGATATATTTTTCATCTATTTTCTTTGTGGTTACCATCTATTTTCTTTGAGTTAACATGCTAAGTATATAACAATCATATTTGGCTTGATACTAGCTTAACTTCAATAGCAGGCACATGTACTTTTCCTGTACTCCTCTCCACCTACCATTTTTTATACTTGTTACCAATTATATCTTTCTATGTTGTATGTTCAAAAACATGTATTTTTCATTACTTTTTATGAATTTGCATTTTAGCATCTATAGGAAGTAAAAACTGGAGTTAACTACTAAACAATATGCTACATACATGAATATATATTACAATAATAATGGCATTTATAATTACCAAAATGGCTGCCTTTACTGCTATTTTTTATTTTTTTTATGTATGTGATATTATCTTTTATGGGTGGTTTTTTTTTTCTTTTTATAAATCAGTTTTATTGAGATTAGTCACATACTATAAAATCCTTCCAAAGTGTACAATCAATGACTTTTAGTATATTCACAGAGTTGTGAATTCATACTAATCAATTTTAGAACATTTTCATTAATCCAGAAAGAAAAGCCACATACTCCTTAGCAGTCAGCTCTTGAAGTATTTATCCTTCCCCATCCCTACATAACCACTGATCTATTTCTGTCTCTACATTTATTTATATTTACACTTTATACAAATGGAATCATACAATATGATGTACTTTGTGTCTGGTTTCTTTCTCTTAACATAATATTTTTTTAAAATTATTATCTTTTTTATTTAGAGAAGTTGTAAGTTTTCAGAAAAGTCATGTAAAAAATACAGAGTTCCCCTATACCACCCTATTGTTGACACTTTGCATTAGTATATCTTTGCTACAACTGATGAAAGAATATTAAAATAGTACTATTAACTATAGTCCATAGTTTATATTAGGTATATTTTCCCCACATACCACCCTATTATTAACACCTTGTATTAGTGTCATCTATTTGTTATAATTTATGAAAGAACTTTCTTATACTTGTAATATTAATCCAGTCCATTTTCCACAATAGGGTTCACTGTGTTATGTCTCCTGTTTTATCTTTTAGAACTTTCATTCTAGCAACATACATGATCCAAAGCTTCCCCTTTCGATGCATTATTTCTTTATTCTGCTTTGAACCACTGTCTAGTATCCTTTCCTTTTAATCTGAAGAACTCCCTTTAGCATTTCTGGTAGGGCAGATCTAGTAGTGATGAACTAACTCCCTTAGCTTTTGTTTAACTGAGAATGTCTTAATCTCACCCTCATTTTTGAAAGAAAGTCTCACTGGATATAAAATTCATGCCTGGCAATTGTTTTCTTTCAGTACTTTAAGTATTTCAACCCACTGCCTTCTTGCCTTCCTGGTTTTTGATGAGAGATTGGCACTAAATCTAATTGGGGCTCCTTTGTACATAACATGTTGTTTTTCTCTTGCAGCTTTCAGAACTCTCTCCTTGTCCTTTGCAGTCAATAGTGTGATCAATATATGATGGGATATATTTTTCTTCATTTTAATCCTGTTTGGTGTTCTCTGTACTTCTTGGATGTGCATATTCACAACTTTTTCTAATTTGGGGAAGTCCTCTCTCATTATTTCTTTGAATATTCCTTCTGACCCTTTCTCTCTCTCTTCTCCTTCTGGGACCCCAAAATGCATATATTGGTGTGCTTAATGGTGTCCCAAAGCTGTCTTAGGCTATTTTCACTTTTAATATTTATTTTTTACTTTCTGTTCCTCATCCTGACTCATTTCAAGTGTCTTGTCTTCAAGTTCACTGATTCTTTCTTCTGCCACCTCCAATCTGCTCTTGGAACCCTCCTGGACATTTCCCATTTCTGTTATTGTGGTCTTCCACTCCAGTAACTCGGTTTGGTTCACTTATAAAATTTCTATGTCTTTACTAAGACTCTCATATTGCTCAATGATTGTTTTCCTGATATAATTTAGTCCTTTCTCTGCATTTTCCTTCATCTCCTTTAACATTTTTAAGGCCAGTTTTTTAAAAGGCTTTGTTTGGTTTGTCCACATTTTTGTCTTCTTAGCATTTTCTGTACTTTTATCCTCTTCCATTGGGTGGGCCACCAGTTCCTGCTTCTTTGCTTGTTTTGTACTCTTATGTTGTACACTGTACATTCTTTTGGTCTTTATTTTATTATTAATCTACCCATGCACTGGCTAAAGGGGGTGTCAGTCAGAAGATTTTCAAAATCACATGGTCACACAATAAAAGCTATATAGTTATACAATCATTATCAAGAATCAAGTCTGCTGGATTACAAGAATCAAGTTTCCAGGGAAACTTACACCCCTGGGGGTCATGTCCCATGTAGGTGGGAGGGGGAACACTGTACATTTTAATATTTAAAAATGCTAACTCTGGGATTTATTCCCTAAGATGTCTGTTTCTTGGTTTTGTAACTGGCTGTTGTTAAGATAGAGATTTTCTTGAGCATCACTCCAAGGTGAATGCAGTGTGCAGGGCTTTCTCTGTTTCTGGGTCTCTGTCTTGTCCTTGGCTTTTGCTTGTTAGTTGTTTTGGAGTTCCACCATTTAAAGGAGTTTGGTTGTCCCCACTTTTTCAAAGGAACAGACCTCCCTCTCCTGGTTGTGTGAAGGTGGCAAGCATTTGTCCTAGACAATCTTTATACTCCCTTCACTGTCTCAAGCTGCTTTTCCCTGGAGGGCAAATTCTGGGATGAGGACAAACCACAGAGGACTTTGCCAAGTCAATCCTTCCCAACCAAAACAGGCCCGAGGACCCATGAGAGGGACGTAGACTGGCTCCCAAGTGCCCTGAGGAGAAACTCCAGGTTTTTTTGGCCTGAGGAACTGTGTGAATGATTGCATCATTTACTGAGCTAGAGAATGCTGGGGAAGGAGCAAGTTTAGATGAGAAAGTAGAAATCAAGGTTCTAATTTTAGTTGTGTCAAACTCAAGATGCCTGCTAGGCACACAGATGGGGATGGAGAATAGGCAGTTGGCTATTCAAGTCAGGAATCCAAGGGAGAGGTCAGGGCAGGTTATGAATGTTTTAAAGCAAGAGTCATGAGATATTTAAAGCCAAGGAACTAATGAAATCACTGAGAGAGTGCGTGTAAACAGAAAGGAGAGAAGGTGTGAATACTGAGCCCTGGTGCTCCCTAACATCTGCATTGATCTCTCAATGGAATTTGATGTAGCTTACCATTCTCTTGTTCTGAAATCCTCTCTTCCCTTGGGTCCTTCAATGTCACATGTTTTCTTGTTTTTTCTCCAGTCTATTGGGCCAGCCCTTTTAAGTCTTATTGGTAGGCTTTCTCCCCTCTACCTATCCTTTAGAAATTGGTTTTTATTTCTCCTAAGGCCCAGAGTGTGGTCTCTAAATACCATTTTCCTCTGGGGCTTCTTGGAGAAATGGCTGGAAAATATGTAATATAAACCTGGAATATCTTTCATGCTGATAGTAAAGGAAGCTACTGAAGACTAATGCGGTTATGTCAAAAGAACACAGGAGCCAGCTGGAAAGAGCTCTCACTGGCCAGATTTGGGGCAAATTGAGCATCCAAAAGAATGATAATTGCAATGGATTAAACACATCATATCTACTAAAATCCATGTGTTGATAGTACCAAAAAATTGGTTACCCTTCAAGGATGTCAAGATATCAACTAATTATTTTGAAAACTGGTATATAAAAGAAAAGAGTGAAATATTTATTCTGCCCTTTACATAAGAACTGTACCTCAGAGTACCCAAAGAGTTGATGTGGTAATTTCTTTATAGAAAATTTTTCACATAATAAATGCAGAAGGGATAATAGAATATAACCATTTACGAAGCCATTATGAAACAATGAATTTAAACAACGATAATGTATCTCTGTTAAAAGCCCAAGCTGACAACATCTGAATCCACTAATCAATTTAATACCATAAAATGAGAGATATGATATGATGCAAGAGTAAGTGTATAACACCAAAACAATCACCCTGAAACTGATCAATATTCTGGATCTGCACTGCTCAATATGGTACCACCCAGGCACATGTGGCTATTGAGAACTTAAAATGTGACTAAACTGAACTGTGATGTGCTCTAAGTGTAAAATTCACACTGGATTTGAAGATTTAGCATGGAAAAAGTGTAAAGTATCTCATCAATAATTAGTAATATTGATTAAATGTTGAAATGTTAAAATTAGGATATATTGACTTCAATAAAATATATTGTTAAAATTAATTTCACTTGTTTTGTTTTACTTTTTATAATGTAACTTTTAGAAAATTTAAAAGTACATATATGGCTTACACTATATTTCTGATTTGTTCATGACGATCATCATGTCCAGCACAGTGCTTGACATATTGTAGGCCCAGAAATCTTAGTTGAATAAATGATGAAGTTACTAATATTAAAATTATTTAACTGCTTGTATAATTTGATCTACTGAGAACTCAGCCCTGATTTGGGAAGGGCAGCAGGAGGGAGAGCGGGTAGAAAATATATTGAGCTATGGTTAGATTTTTGAGAAAAACAGTGGAATATATGCTTTTAAATGGGTGCATTAGGATTATAAAATGCCTGTACATGTCCAAGTCTGTCTTAACTCTTCCCCCATTTCTCTATTCTAGTTTACTTCAATGTTTCTTAATCTTCCATCCCCCCCATATCTTCTAATCTTTTATTTTATTGTGTTTGTTTTGTTTTCTCTTTAGGTTTAAATATCTGTTGACCCATTGACTTGTCACTTGAGGAGAAACCAAGATGGTGGCTAGGTGAGACAGGACTAAGGAACACCTCCGTGGAAAACACTAGATAAGGACCAGAGAGTGACCTAGAATACCAGTTACAGCAATGTGCCAGCTGGACAAGATCTGCTAGTTCGCAGGGGCTGTATACTTGGTGAAACTGAGAGTCTGCATTCTGAAACGAGTGAGTAAGCTGGCTGGAAGTCCTGCAGCCATGCGGCCATCCGGGGAAGCCAGGGTTTGGCGTCTGGAGACCAACAGGCTCTTTTAATAAAAAAAAAAAAAAAAAAAAAAAAAGGGAAAACCCAGGAGCGGCTGCAGGTGCAATCGGCTGCAGGTGCGATCGTGGGAAACACGCCATAAAACACAGCAAGAGGGGGCTGGGCTGGCCTCTCGGTGACTGGCCTGGAAGATAGCCCGCTGCAGATACCCCTGGGGCCAGGGGAATGGAGCGGAGAGCCAGAAGCCAAAAGAATCCCCGCGACTAGCAGCTGGCTCCCCGGAGGGCTGGATAAACTCCTGCCTGGGGCCGTGCCCACAGCCCAGAGCCTCGCCAGTTGTCCCGGAGCTGGGAAGGAGGAACTGTGCGAGGAGAGGGGTGTGGAGACGCCCCGTTAGGCCATTTTTGCATAAGGCTGAAAGCGAGCCAGCTTGGCCTGGCAGCCCGGGGCTTCCCTTGAGGGACTGCGCGTGCTGATGATGTAGCGTGGCATTCCCTCAGCAGAGGTCCTGGAGGAGCGCAGCTGGGTGAGAGGACCCTCTCGGAGATCCCAGAGACACTACGCCAAGTCCGGTGGTTTGTGGGACATTGAGAGAGAGGGGCTGGGGCTGAAATGAAACGAAGGCTTGGACTCTTGTGGCGGCCTTGAATCTCTGGGAACCAGGGGGATTTGAATATTGAGGCTGTCCTTCCTCCCTGACCACCCATACAAGCGCCCCACATTCAGGGTGGACAGCTCCAGCAACACACCCAGGCTGAGTTCTCCGGCTGGAACCCACAAGAATCATTTCCCCACTCATGGTGGGGACAAGGTGGAGAACTGACTTGAGAGGTATAGGTGACTCTCAGATGCCATCTGCTGGTTAGTTAGAGAAAGTGTATGTCACCAAACAGTGTTTCTGAAAAATTAGATAGGTTTTTTTTTTTTTTTTACAAATTAAAAGAACCCTGTCAAGCAGAGCAAATGCCAAGAGGCCAAAACAACAGAAAATCTCAATCCATATGATAAAACCAGATGATATGGAGAATCCAACTCCAAACACACAAATCAAGTTATTAGAAGAAACAAAGTTCCTCGCAGAATTAATCAAAGAAATACAATCGAGGAATGAAAGTGTGCCGGTTTGAATGTATTATGTCCCCCAGAAAAAAGCCATATTCTTTGATGCAATCTTGTGGGGCAGACATAATAGTGGGGATTAAGTTGGAATGTTTGGATTAGGTTGTTTGCATGGAGATGCGCCTCACCCAACTGTAGATGATAACTGATGGGATATTTCCATGGAGGTGTGGCCCCACCCATTCAGGGTGGGCCTTGATCAGTGGAGCCATATAAATGAGGTGACTCAAAGAAAAGGAACTCAGTGCAGCTGTGAGTGATGTTTTGAGAAGGAGCAAGCTTGCTAGAGAGGAACGTCCTGGGAGAAAGCCATTTTGAAACCAGAACTTTGGAGCAGATGCCAGCCACATGCCTTCCCAGTTAACAGAGGTTTTCCAGATGCCATTGGCCATCCTCCAGTGAAGGTACCCAATTACTGATGTGTTACCTTGGACACTTTATGGCCTTAAGACTGTAACTGTGCAGCCAAATAAACCCCTTTTTTATAAAAGCCAATCCATCTCTGGTGTTTTGCATTCCGCAGCATTAGCAAACTAGAACAGAAAGCATGGCAAAGGATTTAAAGGGCATCAAGAAGACCATGGCCCAGGATATAAGCTATATAAAGAAGACCCTAGAAGAGCATAAAGAAGACATTGCAAGGCTAAATAAAAAAATAGAAGATCTTATGGAAATAAAAGAAACTGTTGGCCAAATTAAAAAGACTCTGGATAATCACAATACAAGACTAGAGGAAGCTGAAAAACATCTCAGTGTCCTAGAAGTCCACAGAACAGAAAATGAAAGAACAAAAGAAAGAATGGAGAAAAAAATAAAAAAAATAAAAATGGATCTCAGGGAAACGATAGACAAAATAAAATGTTCAAACTTAAGACTCATTGGTGTCCCAGAAGGGGAAGAGAAGGGTAAAGTTCTAGAAAGAGTATTCAAAGAAATTGTTGGGGAAAACTTCCCTAACCTTCTGCACAATATAAATACACAAAGCATAAATGCCCAGCGAACTCCAAATAGAATAAATCCAAATAAACCCTCTCCGAGACATATTCTGATCAGACTGTCAAATACTGAAGAGAAGGAGCAAGTTTTGAAAGCAGCAAGGGAAAAGCAATTCACCACATACAAAGGAAACAGCGTAAGACAAAGTTGTGACTACTCAGTGGCCACCATGGAGGCAAGAAAGCAGTGGCATGACATATTTAAAATACTGAGAGAGAAAATTTCCAGCCAAGAATACTTTATCCAGCAAAACTCTCCTTCAAATTCGAGGGAGAGCTTAAATTTTTCACAGACAAACAAATCCTGAGAGACTTTGCCAATAAAAGACCTGCCCTACTTCAGATTCTAAAGGGAACCCTACCAACAGAGAAACAACAGAAAGAAGAAAGAGATATAGAGAATTTTAACAGAAATATATAGTACCTTACATCCCAAAGCACCGGGACACTCATTTTTCTCTAGCGATCACGGATCTTTCTCCAGAAGGGACCATAAGCTGGGACATAAAACAAGCCTCAAGAAATTAAAAAAAAAAAAATTGAATATACTCAAAGCACATTCTCGAACCACAATGGAATACAAATAGAAGTCAATAATTTTTGAACTGTAACTCCACTGTTTACTTCCTACATGATATAAATTACACAAACCCTAATGACAAATCAGTGGTTTTGAACTCAATGTAAAATATGTAATTTTAGACAACTATATAAAGATAGGGGAATGGAGGAGTATAGGAACATAGTTATGTGTCCTATTGAAGTGGAGGTGGTATCAAAGAAAAACAAGATTGATATGGATTTAAGAGGTTAATTTTAACCCCCACAGCAAACACAAAGAAACTATCAGAGAATGTAACCATAGAGATGAATTGTAGAGTCAGGTTAAGAGAAAAGGGGGAAGGGGCAATGGGGAGTTAAGAAATGAGGGTGGAGTTGCTGTTTGAGGTGAAGGGAAATTTCTAATAATGGATGGTGGGAAAGAGCATTACAACATTCTAAAGGTGATTAATCCCACTAATGGAGGGCTAGGGAGAGGGTGGAATGGGAAGATTTAGGCTGTATATATGTTCCCACAACTAAAAAAAAAAGACAGTCTAAATAGATGATTGAATGCCAAGGATGAACTTGGATGGAATTAGCGGATAGAGGACAGGTGGCTCAAAGGGACACAGTTGAGACATAAGGTAAAGGAAATATAGAATGTAAGCTTTGTATCATTGTTGAACCTGTTGTACTTCTTAGCTGCACTTAATGGGATTGCATAAAAGAATGTTCTTATTCATGGGAAGTGTATACGTGAATTATAGTGTATGTTCAAGGATGTGTGCAGCTAGCTCTCATATGCTCAGAAGACAGAGCAATAGATGATGGATGATAGGGAGGGAGGGAAAGAAATAGCGATGTGACAGCATGTTAAGGTTGGTGGATTGAGCTATCGGGGGAGGGGGGTCAGGGTATGATGGAATTCTTTGTATGGGGTTAGTATTGTTTTTGCAACTGTTCCTATAACTTTGAATTTTTTTCAAAAAAAAAAAAATTCAAAAAAAAATAATAAGTAGCCTAACTAGACAGTTTGCATAAACTGAGAAATGTACTTGGTAATGATGACATTTATATGATATGGTAAAAATGAGGATATGCTGATGCTTCAAATATATCCTATTTAAAGAGTCAGTTGAGTTTAGTAAGAAATATAAATGAGATTCTTGTAATCTTAATTACCTGGATTTCAAAGAATCTGGCTTCTTAATTACTTGGCCATTTGTTACTCCAGGATGTGGAAGAATTTGGATTTGTAGTGGCTTTGTTAATGTCAGTCAGTATATTTTTGATGAGTATATTCCATAATCAGGTTAGTTAGTGCTGTCACAAATGGGGAAGTCATAATTTTTGCCTTCAAGGAGTTTATATTCTAGTTGGCATATACTTGTACTGGTGCATAGTATTTAAAATACCTGCCAATTATCTTAATAAGTGAGTAGAAATGCTGGAGGAATTCAGAAAAAAAAAAAAAAAAGCAGATAGGTGAAGAATGACCTAGGGGAAGACCTCGTAGAAGAGATGACACTTGTAAGACTTTGGATAAGAGGGTAGTTGAATTGGTAGAGCACTGAACCAGTTTTTTTTTAGAAGCCATAACTTAATTTTGTGAACCAACATATTCCTGGTATTATTTAGTACTTGGGAATAATGTTGAGTGTTCTACTGGATGTAACTCCCTTAATTATTAAGGAACTGATTATTTTGCAAACTTGGGCTTTTCTGACCTTTGAAGGTAGTGCTGGACTGGACTGAGAGATTTTAGGCATATTGTGAAGTAATCATTTGTGAGTTGTGAATATAAAGTATATAAATGCCTGGCTGTATTCCAAACCCAAGCATAAATTTTTTCTTTTTCCATTTTGTTTTGTAGTATCGTTGTCTCTTTTCCCTTTCATGAATACTGTTATTGGAGGGTAGTATGCGTGTTCAATGGGCTTTGTAAATTTGTTATCAAATTTATTTCTAGTTGTGTGGAGTCTGGATAAATAAAGACTATAGGTGAGAAAAAAATAAAAAAAAAATGGAAATAGAAGAAACAAAAGTTAAACTTCGCATTTAAAAAATAATCACCATGAGTGCACCATACATTTCTGCCAATCTGGCCTAAAATTCACAAACTCAATTTCATCAGGAAGAACCCCTGAAAAAAAACCACAATTTGAGGAATATTCTTTAAAAGGATGGTTCTGCAATTTACCAATATTTGTAGATTAAGGAAATAATTGAGATGTATTCAGATGAATGGGAATAAATATACCTGAAAATGAAATTCAGTGTTGGATATGAGACTGGACACTATTTTTGTTTTGTGCCTTTCTACATTTCAATCATTATTACTATTAACATTTTGGTTGGCCTATAGGACATGATTGGGTAATTGTTGAGGTGAGGACCAGGCCTCTAGATGAGATATTTGTACTAAAACCAGGTTAATTTAATGATTGTTGTAATGTTCCTCTGAATACATAAGAGAATGTGTCTGTTCATATGTGAAATACTACAAGAAGAATTAAAGAAATTGACATTTTTTTGCACATGAATTTCCAATTGTTAAAGAAAAGCTTATAATACAAGGCATATGAAACAATGTTAACTTGATGAAAAAAATAAATGAATGCAGAAAAAACAAAAACAAAAACAAAAACAAAAAAACTTGTCACTTAAAATAAAAAGAAGCCCTATAACTAATTGGAGCCATGGAAATTTAGGGACTTTCTCTCAACCTATTCTTCTCTTTCCCCCAAATTAAGAGTTTGACCAGTATGTTTTTTCTAGTGTTCATTATTTACTAAATACTGTAATTGAACAAAGCAGGTTTTGAAGGCATTTATTGACACTTTGCCACTCTTTCATACTTACATGTAACCTAAAGTGTATTAAAAAACTTTTTAAGCTCATGGGCTTAAAAACTTCCCTTAGTTTATTGGTAATATGAGAAATATATTATAATATTGTTCTGATAGCATTATGCATGTTTTAGGCTGATATTAAAAAAATAATTTTAAGTGATACTCTCAGGGGGATGGAGTTGGAAGCTAGAATATATTTTGAGAAATGAGGCAAGAGGGTGGGTACTGTGTGTGTGTGAATCACCAAATTTACCCCATTATCACAGTCAGTAACTATTAATCCAGTGTGATTTCATTAATGATTTGAAAAGTTTAGAATTCATAAAATAGGAGATACATCCTTTCAAATATTAATATGAAGTTGTATTACAAATACAGTTTTATATTATCCATCTTCTCCTTCTGCAAAGCTCAGAAATTTTCCTTTCCCTTCTTACATGTTTATTCTCTTAAACCTTGCCAGTAAACCAGCTAGGTCATTAACTGACCCTCCAATTTTGATGCTTACATCACATACTCAGGAAATTAATTTTTATTTTAAAAGGAGCCTTCCTGAAAAACAACACATTGATGCCAAAGTATTATTGGTGAGAGAGGTAATTCTACTACCTTAAATTTCACCCATGATATTTAAAGACACTGGTGTTTAGATTGCCCCACATCAGCAAACCAAGACTGGCTTTGTCTGTTATACCAGGCTCACATGTGATAAAATAACTATAATGGCAAAAAGAAATTGGGAACTTAACTCTAGGAGTTATAATGAGCACTCAGAGTAGTGGGAGTTCAGAGTTCTGGTTCATGGATCTGACTGCCTGGATTTGCATCTGGGATATACAAGCAGACCATGTTTTATTGTGCTTCACTTTATTGCATTTTGCAGATATTGTGTTTTATACAAATGGAAGGTTTGTGGCAACCCTGCATCGAGCAAATGTACCAGCACCATTTTTCACAACTTGAACACAAGGGAAAACTTCTTGACGGAAATCAACAGTGCTACTCCACCTGAACATACAAATGACTAAGAAAGTTGAAACAGCTATTGCTGATATGGAGAAAGTTTTAGTGGTATGAATAATAGCCACAACATTCTTTTAAGCCAAAGCCTAATCCAGAGCAAGGTCCTAACTATCCAATTCTAAGAAGGCTGAGAAAGGTGAGGAAGCTGCAGAAGAAAATTTGGAAGTTAGTGGAGGTTGGTTGATGAGGTTAAGGAAAGAGGCCATCTCCATTACATCTAAGTGTAAGGTGAAGCAGCAAGTGCTGATGTAGAAGCTGCAGCAAGTTATCCAGATCTAGCTAAAATCATTGATGAAGGTGGCTACACTAAACAACAGATTTTCAATGTAGATGAAGTAACCTTCTATTGGAAGAAGATGCCACCTAGGACTTTCATAGCTGGAGAGGAAAAGTCAAAGCTGGCTTCAAAGCTTCAAAGGACAGGCTGAGTCTTTAGTTGGGGGTTAATGCAGCTAGTGAAGTCAATGATCATTTATCATTCTGAAAATCTTAGTGCCCTTAAGCACCATGCTAAATCTACCCTGCCTGTGCTCTACAAATGGAAGAACAAAACCTGGATGACAGCTCATCTGTTTGCCACATGGTTTATTGAATATTTGAAGCTCACTGTTGAGACCTACTGCTCTGACACAAGATTCCTTTCAAAATATTACTGTTCATTGACAATTCACCTGGTCACCCACGAGCTCTCTGATGGAGATGTTCAATGAGATTAACTTGGTTTTCCTGCCTACTAACACAACATCCATTCTGCAGCCCATGGATCAAGGAGTTAATTTTGACTTTTAAGTCTTATTATTTAAGAAATACATTTTGTGAGGCTATAGCTGCCATTGATAGTGATTCCTCAGATGGATCTGGGCAAAGTAAATTGAAAACCTTCTGGAAAGAATTCACCTTTTTACATGCCATTAAAAACATTCATGATTCATGGGAGGAGATCAGAATATCAACATTAACAGAAGTTTGGAACAAGTTGATTCCAACTCTTGTGGATGACTTTGAGGAGTTCAAGACTTCAGTGGAAGAAGTAATTGCAGATGTGGTCAAAACAGCAAAGAACCAGAATTAGAAATGGAGCCTGAACATTTGACTGAATTGCTGGAATCTCATGGTAAACTTGAATGGATGAGGAGTTGCTTCTTTTGGATGAGCAAAGAAAGTGGTTTCTTGAGATGGAATCTACTCCCAGTAAAGATGCTATGAACATTGTTGAAATTACACCAAAGGATTTAGAATATTACATAAACTTAGTTGATAAAGCAGCAGCAGGGTTTCAGAGGATTGACTCCAACTTTGAAAAGAAGTTCGTGAGTAAAATGCTATCAAAAAGCATTGCATAAAGGAGAGGCTAGGCCTCCCTATGGTGTGCCTAAGAGCCTCCTCCCGAATGCCTCTTTGTTGCTCAGATGTGGCCCTGTCTCTCTAGCTAAGCCAACTTGAAGGTGAATCACTGCCCTCCCCCCGACGGGATCAGACACCCAGGGGAGTGAATCTCCTGGCAACATGGAATACGACTCCCGGGGAGGAATGTAGACCTGGCATCGTGGGACGGAGAACATCTTCTTGACCAAAGGGGGATGTGAAGGAAATGAAATAAGCTCAGTGGCAGAGAGATTCCAAAACGAGCCAAGAGGTCACTCTGGTGGGCACTCTTACGCACACTTTAGACAACCCTTTTAGGTTCTAAAGAATTGGGGTAGCTGGTGGTGGATCCTGAAACTATCACAACTACAACCCGAACCCATGAATCTCGAAGACAGTTGGATAAAAATGTAGCTTATGAGGGGTGTCAATGGGATTGAGAAGTCATAAGGACCACACTCCACTTTGTCTAGTTTATGGATGATGAGTAGAAAAATAGGGGAAGGAAACAAATCAGACAAAGGTACCCAGTGTTCTTTTTTACTTCAATTGCGCTTTTCACTCTAATTATCTATTCTTGTTATTTTGTGTGTGTGCTAATGAAGGTGGCCAGGGATTGATTTGGGTGATGAATGTACCCTATGTAATGGTACTGTAAACATCGAAAGTACGATTTGTTTTGTATGACTGCGTGGTATGTGAATATATCTCAATAAAATGAAGATTAAAAAAAAAAAAAAGCATTGCATAGTACAGAGAAATCTTTTGTAAAAGAATGAGTCAATTGATGCAGCAAACTCATTGGTGTCCTCTTTAAGAAATGCCCACAGATACCCCAACCTCACGGCAACTATCCTGCTGATCAGTCAAGAGCCATCAAATGGAAGCAAGATACTCCACAGCAAAAAGATTATGACTTGCTGAAGGCTTAGGTGATGGTTACTATTTTTTTAGCAATAAAGTGTTTTTAAATTTAGTTAGGTACGTTGTTTTTTTTTGGACATAAAGCTATTCCAAATGTAACAGACAACATTACAGTGTAGTGTAAACACAACTTTTATAGACATTGGGAAATGAAAAAAATTGTGTGACTTTATTGTGATATTCACTTTATTGTGGTGATCTAGAACCGAACCCTCAAATCTCTGAAGCATGCCTGTACCACTTAATAGCCATGTGACATTGTGCAAATTACTTCACTGCTCTGAATCTGTTACCTCTTTTATAAAATTGTTATATTGATAGCACCTATCTCAAAAGATTATTGTGAAGATTCAATGTGCTAATACATGTCAAATACTTAGAACATTTTCTGACCTTTGGTAAGTGCTTAGTAAGTGTTAGCTATTATTACATGATAAATGCCAATGGGATATATCTGGATTTTTCATGTGGATACACTCAGGTCTAACTCTTCCATTTGTTTCTGACATATTGCGGTCAGTTTTGAAGCAGTTTTAAAACTTACCCAAATTAGGTATAAGTAACATTATGAATGTTGGTTAGGCATTTAGTTATGCTTTTTCAATCTTTGCTTATGGAATAGAAGTATAGGATGAGGTTTTTGGGTTTAAGCCTATAAAAGTATTGCAAATAATATTTTTAAAACCTTATTTCTAGGGATAAAATTCAGCATCAACTTCCCCTATGAATCAGAGAACTAAATGTGTGAAATAGTGTCATGCAAAGAAAGCCACACTCAATATTTATAGACTAAAAATGACTATAAATAAATAAAAATTAAAGCATTCATATATATATTTGGGCACTGTCATTTTATGAATCAAAATATTTAGTATAGTTACTATCTTCCTGAAGTTCTTATCTCAGAGGTAGCTACAATGCTTAAATATGAATGTTAATATATAACCCAGGTCTCTTGTTGCCAGCAACCAAAATACAAGTCACAATGCCTTAATTGAAAAGAAATAATTTATTTGCTCAGGCAACACAGACATCCTAACTGGTTTTAGGCATGACTGGATCCAGGTGCTCAGATAAGACTTTGCACTCTATCTTTCAACTCTAATTTTCTCTATGTAATATTATTACTATTACCATCACTATCACCATCACTATCACTATCACCATCACCATCACCATCATCACCATCACCATCACCATCACTATCACTATTACTAGAGTCCTTTATAAGTAGAATGAAATTCAGTCAGAGGGAGAGAAAGCCACAGGAAGCAAGATGCTGGACATCCATGGAACCTGGAAGAGACCAGGAGATGCCACCATGTGCCTTGCCATGTGACAGAGGAGTCAAAGTCTGCCAGCAGTCAGCCCCTAAATGCTACCCTCTTTGCATTCCGGCAGCATTAGCAAACTAGAATGGGAAGAAAGCATTGCCTTGATGATGCCCTGATTTGGACTTTCTTTTAGCCTCAGAATGATAAGCTGATAAATTTATATTTATTTATATAAATTCCCATTGTTTAAGCTGACCCATTGTATGGTATTTGCTTGAGCAGCCCAGGAAATTAAAACAGATGCTAACGGGCTTAATGACAGATTCATTTTTACTGTATGACTTTAAAGCAAATCCCAAACAGCACATCTTTTCAGTCATAAATATTTCTGTAAAAATATTTATGTCTGAAGAATATGTTTTATCCACTTATATATCTAGCTATAGACTTCAATTACAATTAATATACTGCCATATGGAAGGCCTTATCAGTCTATGGTGTAAAAGTTCCTTAGGGGTTGCTCTGAACTAAGTGACAATAATAAATTTAAATAAAAATTATTCCATGAGATTCCACTACACATATTAAAATAAAACTTTCTTTTCCTCATTAAATCTTGCATGATGTATTTGATTTTTTATAGGAATATTTGCGTAAATACTAGTTTTGTACCTGTTTGGGAAAGTAAAGCTACTGCACATCTAATTGAAATGCAGCTAAACCTATCTCTGCAAATGAACTGAACTGAGAACTTTTACTGGGAGATTAAAAATATTTTAATATTCTGTTTAAGAGAGCAAGAGATTTTAAATAATTCAAAGAGAAGTTTCTAGGTCAGCAATATTTTCAAAATACTTACATGAGAATGAACTTCTAGCCATTGTACAAGTTTGGCACATTAGGAGATTGCTTAAATATTTTACATAATATATTGATTAATATGCATTTCTCTCCCAACTGCACCCAGAATTCAGTTACACAGAGTATCATCACATTTATAAAGCCTATAGTAGAAATTTATTTTAGCCAAGAATGTTCCAAAAGACATTGAAAGAAGAGCATAGATTTCAGCTATTCTCAGATCCTTCAAACTGATCTCTGTGGTACAATAAGGATTTATTTTGGAAAGGATATCATAGACTCGCAGGTCTGAGAGTGACTGAAGGATTCATCTGGTTCACCCTGTCATCCTAAGAATTATTTAAATTACCAGATGCAAAATCAGTTATAATAGGCCGGTTTTCTGACCTGTGAACTCTGAAGAACTCTTCTAAAGACAGAATCTCCTTTTCAAAGATATTAAAAATAGGGTTCCTCCTCATTTCCCTTTTGCTGAGACCCCAACAGTGGTGGTGTGTTAAAGGGTCTCCTCACAATACTTTAAACCCTTAAAACAGTTTAGAACTGAAACTTCAAATAATCTTCTCTTTGTCAAGGGCTTTTGGTGTTCTTCAAATAATAGTCCTTTGTTTAAGAAAATCAGACTTAAACTTGTGTATTAAGTGATTAAAGTAAAAGCTCATTATTATGTTTTTGCTGTTACTTCACCTCTGATCTTTCAACTATGACCTCTGCTTTTGATCCATTTCCGAAATATTAAAATGTAACCACTATGAAGAACTAGCTTTTATGATAGCACAATCACCAACATGGCCCTTGGCTATTCCTGATTATTCAGGCTGTGTTCTTCAGTTTTCAGACCACATTTGTCTAATTATTTTGAATATCCAAAACACTAAAATCATTTCAACACTGAAAACATTAAAATCATCCTTTTTTTAAATTTCAGAAATTTAAAAAACCTTTCTGTCACTTTTCACCAAATATAAAAAAACTTGCCTTTCCTTCATCCTTAGCTTTCCAGACATATTTAATATTTTGCCACAATTGTAGTACCACCTGTGCTGGGATCCCAGGATTTTACAAGATCAAAATCTGGTGAAATTAGAACTTACTAAGTAATATTCTTGTTGGTGATGTACGTAGATAAAAAAATGTGTTGTGCTATTTTTAACTGAAAGAATCAACTGGTTTTTTTTTTTGTTTTTTTGTGTGTTTTTTTGGTTTGTTTGTTCGTTTGTTTGTTTGTTTGTTTTTAAAGGGTACACATTAGTGGAGAAAAAGTAGAGGACCAAATGTGGGAAAGTGATGATTTCACTGGGGTTTTCAGCCAATGTCCACTAGACTCCCCAAAGGCCTTTTTCATTCCTAAAAACTTGGCACCATCACAAAATTATCTCAAGAACTCCGAAGGAGGAATACATTTTAGTTCACATTTATAACAAACTCTGAGACATTAAATTGGTAGCTTTTGGCTCCAAATTTCCATTGCTCAAGGTAATTGCTCTGTATATTTTTACTTTGGTAGATGTTTGATGTTGACACTTGCCTTCCTCAAGATCAAATTTACATTTTGATGAAACCTAATCCAGAACATCTCTCTGCCCTAATCCCCTCACTGCTTAAACTCTCTTTTTGTTGGTTTTGGGTCTTATCTCAACTGGAATTCTATGGCAAACTTCTTCCAATGAACATTTATTCCTAAAGGAAAAGATAATCTCCCACCTTACCTTTCTCCTGTCCTTGATGTAAACATCTGCATTCACTCAAAATGTTCACATCTGAAAACTTTCAGATGCAATTAAAATGTTCCTGTCTTCCAGAAGCCTTCCTCAAACTCCTCAGATGGAGTTAATGGCCCCATTCTCTTGAACAGTCATGGAACTTGCTTTATAACTTTAGTATAGCATTTACTGGATTCTCTGGCAATTTATTCATTTACTGGTACTATATCATGCTAACATTAGGTCTTCAGTAGCAGAGGCTTATTTATCTTCCTCTCTAGCACAGTTCCTGACCCTTGGTAAAGATTCAATAAACAGTTGTTGAAAGAATAAAGGAATTAATGAATGCATAAATAAATGAACAGTCTTGTGTACTTTTGTTGTTTCTTTGCCAAACAGTTTCTTGCTTGTATTTACTGCATTTTTTTTGGTTCATTTTCATGGTTACTGTGCTTTTACATTTTTTAAGTGAAAATTTGGTCTTCAATCTAAATAAGTAGCCATAATTCTTAATTTCCCCTTAAATTCAACTTGAATAATCCATGCATTTGTAAAGCACTAGGAGAACTTTGTTTTATGTTTGTCTACACTGAAAAATCCCGACTGAATTGCTACAAAAAGGAAAGATCAGGGTTGGCCAAGGGAATGATCAAATCATTTGCTTTGCTTTATTAGGGCTTGTTACCAACACAGGCATTTGATTTCTAATTTATTTGCAATATCTTTTCTTCCCTCTTAGTAGATGTTGGTAATCAGAGGGAAAAGCAGCAGCCCTGTAAGTAAGATAAATTTGAAAATGTTTTCCACTGACCTGATAGCATGGAAAAGCTGGGAGACAAATAGTGACATTTATATTTTGGCAACCGCTTCTTTGCTCTGCTCCTCCCTCCCTATTTCCCTGTCCATACTTTACCTAGGCCTCCTTTCCCCTTGTTTTCCACTTGAAAGGGTCTTATTTTAGTCTTCTTTTGGCTTAGTGCATAGCATGGGTTAAGAGATCTCTCAATTACGTGAGTTAGTTTCCTCATCTTTAAAAGAGGAAAATAGATCTAGACAGTAATGGAGATCAAATACATAATGCAAGATGAACATTCTCTGTGAACTCTAAGAAACCATATAAATGTAAAGGATTATTCTTTTTAATTTATTAGAGGCATCACCTACAGCACCAGAATTTAGTACTTTGACTTGTGTCTCTTTGCAACTTTTAAGATGACAACTGAGTACTGCAGCAATTCTGTCTTGTTATAGTCAGGATGCCGTTAGGGTGTGCACTTGGGGCATTTTAACAAAAACCATCTTAAGAAGATATCTCAGTCTCTGTTGTCTGACCCTGAAGAGCCGGGCTCACAGGTAGGGCTTGGAGGGCAGGTGGGATGGGAGAAGAGTATTTTACTGACTGAAAAACAACCTTGAGGCAGGGGAGCATTGGCAGTGAGGGCAAAAGACACAGAAGAGGAAGCCACAGAAAATGCCTAGCCCCTGAGATGCTCCAATGAGCAAAGCCCAAGAACGGAACTGGACAGTTTTAAAAAAATTAATGTAGCAGCCTCCTTCCCCATAATGTCAACACCCCTTTTCAATATGAAAAAGTTAGGATGGTCACTGCCTAAATACCTCTGAAGATTGAAAAAGTGATTAAATGAAAGGAAGGAGTAGCAACAGACAAGACAGGATTTAACAAAGGATTACAAACACCGAATCTTTATATTAATATTTTTTTAGATCCTAGGGTATTAGAATAGCTAGAAGGAAATAACTGAACTGGTGGCACTATAACCCATAACATTCTTTGAAATTTGCTCTACAGCTACTGGTTAAATTGTACTTTGAAAGTTATCACCTTTCTGTACATATATTTCACAATAAGGAAAGAACTGAAACTGTGGAATTGTAACCCATAACATTCTTTGAAATTGCTCTATAGCTACTGGTTAAATTGTACTTTGAAAGTTATCACCTTTCTGTATATATATATTTCACAATAAGGAAATAATTGAAATTGTGGAACTGTAACCCATAACATTCTTTGAAATTTGCTCTCTACCTGTTAAATCGTACTTTGAAAGTTATGACTATTATGTATATCTGTTAGATTTCACAATAAAAAATATTAAAAAATCAATGTATACAGATTCAAAAGGAAATTCATATTGTAAACTGAGCCATTTCAAAGAGTGAATCATTAGATTAAGAAGACATCCCAAATAAACAAAAGGGAGGCTTTACCTCCACCTAGCTGTGCTAATAATACTCTGAATTGGTACATTTGGAGGAAGATGTTCCTGTAGATTATCTTCCAAGACCATTCATGGAAACACCAGGATGAAATTTAATATACCAAGTGGTTTGCCTACTAGATTGCATATTGTGCTGTCTTCACTTTCAGAGAAGGAACTATAATGATTAAAGAAAAATGTTATAGAGACCCATTATGTGTGGGCACACATGCACACACACACACTTATTTAATATACTTGTTAAAGGATATGTAAGTGAATGGGATTTGATGTAAATCTAGTTTGTCTTTCATGGCCTTCCGGAAGCACTACTTTCTATTATTTTTATTTTTTTATTATTTATGTACTGTAAAGTTTATAATATTTCTAATACTAATTTTCAAACAAATAGTTTGGAAACAGCTGATTGTGAGAGACTATAGAATATAATGGAAAAGATATTAATTAAATCTCAGTACACAAAACCATTCCAGAGAGGGGAAAAACAGCATGATGAAATGGATGATAAGTATAAATAGAGACTCAGGGAACCCTGATCCTCAGTCTCTGCTATTTTGCCAAGAAACAGTTTCTTCATCTGGAAATGTGTCCTCCTAGCTTGTCCATAGATGTTGTAATCTTTATGCTGTGTTTTCCAGTAGATCCATTTAGCTTTAACCTTCTCAAAAATAGGTGTTATGTGCATCTATTCCTGAGTTGTAATGGTTGTCTCTATATCCTGAAATCTGAGCTCCTTGTGTGTGACCTGGATGGTCTCTGGGACTTTGGGTATCTGTGTGACACATGAGACTCAGAGTTAGAACTTGGCAGCTATGAATGTCAGTATTACCCCATACGACAGCTGTTGAAAGAGCTGAAAAAGAATTCCGACTTTAATTAGAGATATGAATGAAGAGGATCTGGTTAGGACTAAGGCAAATCAGGCCAAAGGTAAAGGACAATACTGACTGGGTTTTTTTTTTTTTTTTTTTTTTTTTTTTAATCATCATTTTATTGAGATATATTCACATACCATGCAGTCATACAAAACAAATTGTACTTTCGATTGTTTACAGTACCATTACATAGTTGTACATTCATCACCTAAATCAATCCCTGACACCTTCATTAGCACACACACAAAAATAACAAGAATAATAATTAGAGTGAAAAAGAGCAATTGAAGTAAAAAAGAACACTGGGTACCTTTGTCTGTTTGTTTCCTTCCCCTACTTTTCTACACATCCATCCATAAACTAGACAAAGGGGAGTGTGGTCCTTATGGCTTTCCCAATCCCATTGTCACCCCTCATAAGCTACATTTTTATACAACTGTCTTCGAGATTCATGGGTTCTGGGTTGTAGTTTAATAGTTTCAGGTATCCACCACCAGCTACCCCAATTCTTTAGAACCTAAAAAAGGTTGTCTAAAGTGTGCGTAAGAGTGCCCACCAGAGTGATCTCTCGGCTCGTTTTGGAATCTCTCTGCCACTGAAGCTTATTTCATTTCCTTTCACATCCCCCTTTTGGTCAAGAAGATGTTCTCCATCCCACGATGCCGGGTCTACATTCCTCCCCGGGAGTCATATTCCACGTTGCCAGGGAGATTCACTTCCCTGGGTGACTGACTGGGTTTTAAAACTACAACTTATGTGTGAGACCAAAGGAGGAGATGTTTATCTGGTGCAGGATCTATATTTTCTATAGCTCACCAGATAATCTAACTTGTACTATCAGTTTGTTTGAACACCACAGGTGCAGGGAGCGGTGAATGGGAAGTGGGATTTGGTGAGCTTATACAGGCCGGGGTGAAATCCCAGCACATCCCAGAGTGATATGGGAAGAAAGTATAAGTGTATTTGCGCAGCCCCCCAAGGAGCTGGGGAGAAATGCTGAAGTGTTGGACTTCCCCACCTGGGTTATTGCTGATTTTCCCGCAAACATTGAGGACTGCCAATTTAATGGGCTGAGCCCTCGATCTGGAGGACTTTCCCCTGTGAGGCCAGTTGTTGCAAGGGAGAGGCTAAGCCCACTTATAATTGTGCTTAGGAGTCCCCCCCCCAGAGAGGCTCTTTTTCGCTCAGATGTGCCCCGCCTCCGCCAAGCCCACTTGGCAGTGAATTCACTACCCTCCCCCCTACATGGGATGTGACTCCCATGGGTGTGAATCCCCCTGGCAAGGTGGGAAATGACTGCTGGAGATGAGCCTGGAACCAGCACTGTTGAATTGTGAGGATCTTCTTGACCAAAAGGGGGAAGAGAGATGAAACAAAATAAGACTCCAGTGGCTGAGAGATTTCAAATGGAGTCGAGAGGTCACTCTGGAGGGTATTCCTATATGCTACATAGATATCACCTTTTAGTCTTTAGTGTGTTGGAATGGCTAGAGGGAAATACTTGAAGCTGTCAAACTGCAACCCAATGACCTTGATTCTTGAAGATGATTATATAACTATATGGATTGCACAGTGTGACTGTGTGACTGTGAAAACCTTGCGGCTCACACTCCATTTATCCAGTGTATGGACAGATGAGTGAAAAAATGGGGACAAAAATTAGATGAAGAATAGGGTAGGATGGAGGGGATGGAAAGATGTAGGTGTTCTTTTTGGCTTTTATTTTTTATTTGGAGTAAAGAAAATTTTCAAAAGTTGATTCTGGTGATGAACGCACAACTGTATGATGGTGCTGTGAATAGCTGATTGTGCACCGTGGATGACTGTAGGGTGTGTGAATATATCTCCATTAAACTGTGTTTTTAAAAAAAGTAAATGAACAATGGGGGGAGGAGGGGAATGGGATATTTTGGATATTCTTCTTTATTTTTATTTTCATTTCATTTTTTGGAGTAATGAAAATGTTCAAAGTTTGATAGTGGTGATGAAAGCACAACTATATGATGATATTGTGAATAACTAATTGTACACTTTGAATGATTGTATGTTATGTATTGTATGTTATGGCATTTATGTCAATAAAATTGCATTAAAAAAACAAAAAAAGGTGGTATACAAAGAATATTAGAAATACATGATTTGAAGAACTCAAAGGAAAGTGGAAAAGTAGAAAAAATCACTTAAGTAAATTTCCTACCTCCTGGGTAAGAGCTGTGAAAAGTTGCTTATTTCAATGTTGTCACATCTTTACTTTTATTGCGTTGTCGCTCGTTGTCTTCTTAAATCATTTTGCTGCTAGACTCGAACTCTCCAATGACGAATGGTCAGCAATTACTCATCAGTGTATTACTCATTTTGCATCCCCAGAATTTTGCCTGATGCATAGTAGGTGCTCCATAAATAGGTTTTAAATGAACGAATAAGTAATATTTTATATCTTTAAAGCAATCTCACACACATTATTTCAGTTTCTCTTACCTCACTTTGCATGTGTGATTATTATCCTACTTTTGACATGGCAAAATCAACTGTTTCTTTCAGGGTGTGCTTGTGTAGATGAGAGCTCAGACTAAAATCAGTTCAAATTGAACCCGGGGTAGATAGCTGTTTGATCTCAGAGGAAGCAGATACATCTGCTGGTAGCCGTGTGTGCCTCCTTTCCTCCTTATGATTCCCCCTCCTCCATTACCTCTTGGATCTCATCTTGTCCTATTATCTTTCTTGCACACTTCACTCCAGCTGTACTGGCTTCCTTGCTGTCCCTAAAACATATCAGGCATCTCTCCATTAGGCCTGAAGGAGCAGAAGACCCCAGAGTACATGCTCAGGATCACAATCAATTAATGGCACAGTTGAGCTGAAGGACAGTTGTGCTAACATGCTCTGTGTCCTGTTCTTTGCTGCAAGACTAAAATTATAGATATTTGAAAGGTCCCAGTAAAACCAGGCCTAATAGATTTAATAATAAGACTCATCCTTTTTCCTTTCTTTCCTTCTACCTGCCACATCCAATTCATCAGCAAATTCTGTTGACCCTTTTCCAAAATATATCTCCTTCTTAATCAGCTACCACTCTCCATTTCCATCACCACAACCCTATCCCTTTACCATTGTTTCCTGCCTGTGTTACTGCAATAGCCTCCTAACTTTTCTCTATGCTTCTACGTTTTCCCCCATTGTAGTCCATTCAAAACAGAGCAGCCAAACTTCTTAAAAATCAGATCATGTCACTCTCTTGCTTAAAACTTTCCAAAAGGCCTTTCATAAACTGAGACTGGAATCCAGTCTCAATGTGCTACAAGATCTCATGTGCTGTAGCTGTTGCCAGCATTTTGGACGGTATCACCTACCACTTTTTGCCTCATTCTTGTTTCAAACATGGGCCTTTTTTCTCTTCTTTAAAAGAGCAACACATTCATGCCCCATGGCCTTTGCACTTCTGTGGCCTCTTCCTGAATGCTCTTTCCCTGGATTTTCATGTGTCTGGCTCCTCTACTCATTCAGGTTGCTATTCAAATGTCATCCCCTTAGAGAGGCCTTCCTTTCCATCCTATCTAAAGAGGCCCTTCTACTTCTGCTCAGGCTTCATTATCACCAAATATATGGCACTTCTTACTTTGTTGGTATTATATTGTTTATTTGTTTACTCACGTTGTCTATCTCATCCACAAGAACAGGACCATGTCTGGTTTACCCCTGTATACCCAGGACCTAGCATACAGAATAATAGCTAACACTTACCTTATGCTTGCCACTTGCCAGTGCTGTTCTAAGTATTTTATAGATAACTGTAAAATTTAATCTTCACATCAATTCTTGGAGGTAGATGCAATTAAATCCTCCATTTCCAGGGGTGGAAATTGAGGCACTGAGTTAGGTTAGTAAGGCCCTAGCCTAAACCACTAAATGGCAATGCTTTAGAGTGTTTCTCAAACTTTGGCATGCATCAGAATCACCTGGGGGGAGCTTGTGATAGCAGAGCTCACTGGGCCCCAACTTCAGCATTTCTGATTCACTAAGTCTGGGGTAGGACCCAAGAATTTTCCTTTCTAGTAAGTCCCAAAGTTGCTTATTTTATTTTAATACTCACTCATTTTAATACTCACATTTACATAATCAATTATTATGTCCATTTTATAAATGAGAAACCTGAGGCTCAAAAAAGTTGACTTTCACAATCATGAAGGGAGTGGCAAGGCTGCTTGAACCCACCTTTTCTGGTTCTAAATCAGGTGCTCTTGGCACTTCCCTAAGAGGCCTCTTTAAGGTATTGAATTTTAAAAGATGCTGCTCCAGTAGATAAATTGTAACAACTTCATGAATATGGCAGGTATACAAAGGAACCGCATGGGAACAGAGGAACTTATATCTCCAACTCTTTTAACTTAATTAAGTAGAGTGGCCAAGACTTTTTAGACAAGCTGACTTGATGGAAGTTTATTTGTAGTCCTGTTTAAACATGCCATAAATATGATCCAACCACTTTACCTTTTTGTTTAATCCAATTGGAGGCATGTGATAGCAATGCAAGTGAGGTTTATCTGGTTCATACTACTATGAAAGAACCTTTCTCACAAAACAAAAGGAGAAATTCAAGAGTATTTATTTAAAAATTAAAAAATTTTAATATATATCATGTAGTTTTTTTAAAATAGACTTGTACTTAGAGAGTCTGAAAATATTTTACATGAGACAATTTTCACTAAAATTTCTGAAGAAAGAGTTGAACATATATTTTCCTAAATAGCAATCCTATTACACACCAGAGACTCGAAGCTGCAAAACTTCCTCAAGTTCTTTCAGACATTAATATTCTGATGCTGTATTCTTATGACAAAGACTAATAAGAAGAGAAAATGGCACACCCTGGATCTATTTTAGTGATAAAGTTAGGAGTGGGAAATAGTAAAAACCTACCTTGTTCTCATTACTGCAGTGCTAAAACTGTCGTCAATTATAATTACGCGTCATCTCCCTAACGCAAGATTTTGTTGGTAGCTTCTCTTCGTCACAAACTCAGTCTCCTTTAATCTAGTGTGTATGTGAAATATATATGGAAATATATTGATAGTGCTTACATTGATGGCATTCTGTTCACTTATAAAAGCATACACTGAAAAAGAAGTGATGTCAGCACCTAAGAGCAAGGTTTCTAGAAGAGAGTTATTTCTGTTTTATTGCCCATCATCTTACAGGCAAAATAGACAACGTTCCAAGCATTTACCTTGGCCTATATTTGATAGTCATAGTTATCTATGCAGAATTTTACTGTTGTCTCTGCCCATTGTGTGGGAATGTCAGTACACTTCCCCTTGTGGCCTCATGTTCATTTTTGTTCAGTTTGACTTGAATCATTTATTTTCTTCTTTCTCTTTCCCTGCTTTCCTCCTTAACTCCCCCCCACCCCCACTTTCTTTCTTCAACAGATAATTATTGCATCCATGATGTTCTAGATTTGGAGACATCCAGAAATCTAAAGTAAAATGCTTACAGTCACACTGGAGAAGAAAACATGAGCCTATAAAAAGTCCCATGATTCAAGGTAATGCATTATGATGAAGAGACAAAAAAAAAAAAATCATACACAGGAGGTGCAGTAAGCATTCAGGGGGAAGAGAGATCCCCGTAGAGCTGGTGTTTTCAAAGATGGCTTCATAAAACACCGTTCAGTTTATATATATTGCTTTATAATAACGACCCCAAAATATTGTGGCTTAAAATAGTAACAACTAATCCTTTGTCTTTGTACCATCAGAGCTGGACTCAGCCGTCTTCTGCTTCATCTGGTGTCTGCTGGCATTGGAAGGTTCAAGATGGTGTCTTCACTCATCAGTCTGGCATTTCCTCTAGATGGCTGGAATAGGTGGGAGTTAGCTAGGCATCTCCCTTTCTCTCCACAGAGTTTTCCCAGTAGATAAACTGGACCTCTTTACATGGTGGCTCAGGGCTCCAAGAGAGTGTTTCAGGGCCTAAGCCCCGATGTGCAAGTCTTTATCAAGCCGTGTTTGCATTACACTTGTTAATGCCCCGTTGGATAAAGCAAGTCAGTGTGAGAGGGTATGAATCCTGGGAGAGAAGTTTCAATGGGGGGCATCCATGTGGTAGTCTACAACCAAACACATGGAGAACCTGGCAACATATGAGGTGGGAGGAGAGGAGAGAAGCCAAATATGGGGAATTTGAGCTTGAGTGATTAGACATATTGTGAGACAGTTCATTAGAAGAGAGGTTACACAGGGAAGCTAGTTTCAGATATGTTAAGTTTGAGATGATGAAAATGTGCACTAGGCAGTTAGAGAAAAGTTATTGGAAAGAGGGCATGAGCTGAGGGCTGAAATTCTAAATTCTGGAGTCATATGAAGAAAATAAAGTGTGACTGGGTGAGTTCTGAGAAACATAAGTTGGATCAATAAACTTTAACCTAAGCGTATAGTTAGAAGTTGGGAGGAGGATGAAGTAACCAGATAAGAAGACAAAGATACTACAGATTCCACTCACATTTTGTGTTATCATTAGAATTTTGTCATTTCTGGTTGAATTTGAGTCTCATTTATACAATTCTGTAAGTAGAATTTAATTGAGAAATAATTTGGTTTTATTTTAGCAACTTTTATGGCAGAACATTTCTAGTGCTTTAAGTTACTGACTTTAAATTATGTATTTAATAATAGTAGCTAATATCTTTGAGATTTCCTCAGGGTTATCAAGTAGGTGATGTCATGGTATGAAAACTACAGTTAATGATACAGCCTGACAGAACTAAGTTTCTCTATATTTACTAATCTTTCCACATGGTGCCCTGCTTTTGGAAACATTAACAAAATGATACAAAAAGTTGGCTTAAATGGTAAATCAATTTTCTTCTAGTGAAAAGGATTTCATATTAAGACAGGATCAGCACAAGCAGAGAAGATTTAAAATTTAGTACAGAAATATTTTCTTAGTATCGACTGAGATAATAAAGTCACTTTCCAGAGACAATTCATAGTTTTCTAAGAATCCAGTGTATACAAAAATGAGAACTGTTGACTGAGGAATACTTTCAGGAATTCACGGAGGAGGTGTAAGGAAGTTTTTACATTTAAAAACTGTATACTTGTAAAAGCACTTCTTTGTTTCACTGCGCTACACAGGTAGGCCTGAGGTGGCTCTTACAGCGCTCGGCCCACCCTATTTAAGGCAACACTTGGATCTGTAGGACAGGCCATGGAGACCTCTCACATTTCAGCCAAAGGAAATGGGAGAAAGCACTGAAACTATTAAGGATGTATTATTTTTACTCAATTTTCTGCTTTTAGAGAAAAACGTGGAGGCTGAGAATTCAGTTGAAAACTGAAATTATATATACTGTTTGTTGTATTGTTCCACTGTATCACTGATATCTTCTCCCACTTATAAGTCATTTGGGGGCTATTTTGTGGAAAACAACTATACATACTTGGTTTATCTGTGAGAATATAATGAAAATGATATAAAATATTGTAATTTTATATGTACTGTATAACAATGTTATTAAGTATGTACTTGGTTACTTCCACTTTAAAGAAAATTAATAGTAATATAAATATTTGTTTTATAGGCCATGTCTTCCCTAATGTGCTATATTATGACCTATTAATAGGTAACATATTGAGTTCCTATTGTGTCCTAAGAGCCTTACATATATTACCTTCTTTGATTCTCAAGACACCATTATGAGGTAGGTACTATTATTATCCTTAGTTTGCAGATTAGGAAACTGAGACACAGAGAGCTTATGTAATCTGTCTAAGGTAACACAGCTAGTAAGTTACAGAGCAGGATTTAAATGTGCATCTCTGAATTTACAGTCAGAGTTCTTAACTATTATCCAAGCACCAGACATTTTATTTTCTTTCTCCTACTATGTTGCAATTCCTTTTTTGTTCTCTGTTAAAATCTTGAACTGTAAAACTGAGGACAAATCAGCCAATGGAGAAAGGGCACTTATCTATAATATTTTCTTACTAATCTACCCCTCTATCCTGAGGGGTCACATTTGTAATCAAGTAGTTGTTATATGTCAGTACTCTCATTTGAAGTGTAGTCCATGTTTTAGCTAATTTCATTCCTATAACAATCCTATGAGATAGGCATTCTTCTTATCTCCATTTTACAGATGAGAAAACTGAACAGAGAGGATAACTAACTTGCCTAAGGTCACACAGCTATTAAGTGGCATAGTCAAGGTTCAAATCCAGTCAGTCTAACTCCAAAGACCATGTGTTTAAACTGCTAGACATACTGCCTACTTTAGTTTTAATTTTTTTCTTAAAACCTATATCTTCTTTGCATAATGATTTTGATGACAAGTCTCCAAATTCAAAATAAGTTTTGCTTATATAAAGATGAAGATATATTTCATTCCTCCTCCTTCCCCCATTTCTTTTTTAAAAGCTGGGATGATTTGGACTAGAATAATGAATTATTCTTCTTATTAAATAATAATTTTGCAGTGTATCCTACCTCTTTAGAGTCCTTTTACCCTATTAGTATCTATTTATTTCATCCACTGTACACTTGGGACAAGGATACTTGAAACTTTGCTCAGTAAAAGTGCTGAAGAATATTTGAATCTGACCTAAACATCTTTTAAATAGAATTCACTCCAAATCCCATTTGGAAACAACAATACTAAAATTAGACTATTCCTTGTGTCATCTCTTTTACAAATAGAGAAATATAGCTATTCCTTGATCTCTGCATATCATTCTGTAAAGACTAAAGAAACTTCTCTTGTAAAACTGTGTGGTGCTCCCCCAATAAGCATGTTTATATGATAGTAGACAACTCTTTAACAATACTATTAAATTGTGCATTTTAGAAAGAAGATAACTCATTGACTTATTACCAAAATGGCTATTGGGAATAAGTCTAGAAATTAGACTAGCAGGAGGTCCTTTCTGCAAAGCTATGACAACACCACTGAAAGGCAGAAAAAGACCAATAGATATGTCAAGGTGACTCCAAACTGATAGTGTCCATCCAGCAAAAAGACCCATGCTGAAGCCCAGAAAGTCAGAGGATCCGTAAGTCTAGGAATGCATCTCTCTGTGGAGCATGGCAAACCCCAACATTTTAAAAGGACTTTTAGTCAATGAGGTCAGAAGTGATATCAACATTTCTGACCTTCCTCGTGGCCTCCATTTAACAAACAGAATTTATTGATGATTGAACATGACGACTATCCTACTGAGAGTTCTCCTTGATCTTAAAGTACAAAGAAAATAAAATAACAGGAAATTCATACTTATTATGCTATACTATTGGATAATGTACTCTTTTCCATTGACTATATCATTTAGATTTGGAAACCTTTCTTTTTCTAAAGGTTAATTCTTACAATGTTATTTTAGTGATCAGTAAAATGGAGGTCCAGATGTAAAAAATTCATCTCAAGATCACTGTAACATTCTTTAAATGCATAACATCTGCAAATATAGCGAAGCATGATGCAATAATTAGATTACTTGCTTATGGCTGTAAAATTTCCTCCAGTCTTTAAATAAATAGGAAATTCCATAGATCATTTAACATGAAGATAACTTTCACTATTTCTTTGATTTTAGCATTTAAAATTATTTTCATTTAAAAGGTATTCAGAATTAAGTGTATATAATAACTGGTGGTATATGCATAGTGACTGGGTATACTGTTCTAATTATTTGTGAGATAAAAAAGTAATTAAATACGTTATACCAGTACTTTCATTTCCTCACTTTAAGAAGAACTGTAATACACGCAGCTTTGCTTTATCGTAACTTTGAAAAATCTTTGTGATTTTTGTTATACATGAACTAATAAATAACTAAATATCCTTTAGTCACAGTCTTTCTTGCCGTGAACATAGAGTTTAGGCAAAATTCTACATAAGAATATGAATCATCTAGTAGAAAGATTTTTTACTAGCTACTTGTATCCCAATAGTGACAGGAGGTATTAAACTGAAGCTAGAAGGAGATTCCTTACTTTCATATAGTCTTCAAATAATTTTAAATCAACTAAATTCTTTTCAAGCTTGAATTTCATGTGTTCCAATAACCCCAGGCTCTTTTTAGAATCTCATTATCATAGGATATGTGATTTTAGAAATGTTTTTATTTAAGTCATAAAATAAAATGTACCCCTGCTATAGCACAGATATTGCATGGCTTTGGATTTAACATGAGTCAGTCTTTTCAGCTAAAACTGTTGTTAAAAGAGAGTTCCCCTGAATCACAAAAGCTGAGAGCTATATTTTATATGAAATCTGTTACTGTTTCTGCAGTTGAGGAAATGGTTTGCTACTTCACAGCAGATTTCAAGAGAATGAGACCTATTAGACCCTATCAAGGCAAGTCTGGTGATTAGGTATCTCTAAGTCTTGACTTGGACCTTGGGCAATACACATTTTTAAAAAAATAGTCGAGAATGGTTATTTAAGTTATTAGGAGACTTGATCAATAAAAATATAGTTTAATTTTTCAGTTCTCCACTTAAATTGTCAGTATATTTGGGTACTTGTAAATTACTGATTTTTATTAGATTTATAGCAATAATTCCTCAAGAGTAATTCATTAATTTTATGAGGATGATGCCCCAGAGGTCAGAGGAGGGTTGATTTTAAACATAGTCATTCATCAAATCATTTATTCTTTCATTCATTCAAAAAATATTTGTTGCCTTCCTAATATGTGCTAGGCCCTGTTCTAGGCTCTAAAACACTAGGGAGTGAAAAACTAAACATAAATACAGAAGACAAAATATATAGACATGATCTCTCCTCTCATGAAGTTTCAGACAAGTAGAGGAGGCAGGAATTAATTAAATCATAATACTAACAGGTATTTTTAAAACAGATATTTTATTTTATGGACAGCAACACAGTACCCAGCAAAGCAAAGCAACCAGGCTTTGTCTGAGGGTAAGGTAGTGGTGACAAGAATGCTCGCTGAAGTCTGAGTAGGGATGGAATATGAGGGGGCCCTCCATCTGGGGAAGAAAAAGCATTTAGAATAGCCCTAGCTGGGAGGAAGCTTAGAGTGAGAGGAACTGAATGAAAGCCAGTATTGCAGATGCTCAGAGAGCAAGTGGGAAAGAAGCAGAAGATGAATCAGGGGCCAAACCACCCAGGGATTTTTAGGTCACTTTTATAAAATTTGGTCTGGATCCCAAGAGCAAGTGGAAGTGTTTTGAGAAAAGGGGTTCTCTAGTCAGAGTCTTACTTTGGTATGGACACCTCAGCTGCCAGTGTATGGAGAGCTGATCTGAGTCAAGTCAGAGTGGACTGGACTGGACCAGGGAGTATGTTTTCACTTTATTTGAGGCAAGAGTTGACAGTAGATTGCTTGGACCAGGGGGATGGTAGTGGAAATAGATCGAAAAGCCAGTTAAGGAGGTAGAATTGAGAGGACTGGGTGATGGGCTATTTACCAAGATAAGGGAGAGAGGCAGATCTTGGTTCCAAGATTCATCTTTTCTTGTTTTGGGCAGAAACATTGGTATTTATTGACTGTCTAGTATGTGTCAGGCACTCCCCTAAGTTCTGGTGACAGTGGTGAGTAAGACAGACAGGGTTGCTCCTTTTCAGAGATTATACTTAGCAGGGAAATGAGGACAAATTGTAATTCGTGAATGCAATTTGCATTCTAAATAGAATGCAACTAAACAGAAGAAGTTAGTAAAAAAGAATACTGACTTATTTTACACTGAACCCAGAGTAGTCATTATACTGTTCGTACGCAAGACACAGGCCAGGAAGATGTGGTGTGACAAACGAGGTACCTTTTTAACATAATTGCTTTTTAAAAAAGGTAATTCCCAACATAGTCTTCTTATGTTGGGATGCAATGGGAAAATTTACAATTAGGTGTCGTGGTAATCCTGTCCTATCTAAACAAAATACAAATAATTGTTTTCTCCTTGTATTAAGTGAGGGATTGGACAAAATGACTCCCTAAAGTCACTTTTAGCTCAAAAACAAAAACATGCTATGAAATTCAATGTCAAGATATTATTTTAGGCATCTATTAAGTATATCTTAAGGATAATGAAGAGTTTATAAACAGATCATAGTTTAGAGAAGATGTTCTATTTCATGTTTTTCATGGATGGCTCCTAGATCATAATCAATATTTCCCCTGCGATGTGGTTGTGCTGGAGATTCCAGTGTATCTCTGGTCTTCACTATAGACTTTGTGTATTCTTTACACTCAAGTGTCTATATTAGCATTTTGAAGGAAGAGAGGAATTGCAGAAATTGAATTTCATGTTTGGGTATCTGAGTTTGGTTTCAGATACTCTGATGTGATTTCATTTCACTCGGTCCTATCCCAGCACCTGCTGGTTGGGTTGCTCTCAACTGGCTCTGTACTTGGGGCTAAATTTAAAAATTAGGCTGACTTAATCCCTTTCAAGGGACTCTTCCCAATCGAAGGCAGGGCAAGAATGCAGGTTTTCTTGCTTGGGTGGTTAGGAGGGAGTCAAAGGAGGAAGATCAGAGACCACTGCTGGAGGCTATGGCCGAGTGTGAATTTGGCTGCACCACTCACATGCTATCCATCTGACCATGTGCTTTTTTAAAAGTTTCATTTTTTTTTAAATCTTGTAAAATACCTGCTTTGCAAAATCCTTTTGAAGATTAGCCATATTGTTTAAAAAGGATTTGGAACAGGTCTTGGATTGTGATAGGAGCTAAATAAATGGTATCAATTATTATGGTTATTGCAAAAGTATTAAGAAAGTCCTCTTAAATTTCCATTAAACAGTTGCTACTGACTAGCCACTTTAATTAAACACTCTGTACTTCGGTCTGGGTGGCTCTGCTCATCTGAGGAGAAGGGCTGTACTGTAGCTGCTCCAAAGGAGAATGTGAGGCAGAAATTCAAGAGAATGAAGATAGGTGAAAATCTTCAGGATTTTCAACTAGCCTAATTCTGTCCATTCAATTAGGCTGAGGGATGGAAAATCAAATTGTGTGTGCTTAAAATCACATATTATTAAAACATGTGTATATCATCATACCTATCTGTTAATTTTACAATGCTTATTTAAAATCTAGTTTCAATGTAACTTTGTGTATAAAGGAAATAAATATTCTCCCAAATTATCAATTTCCTAGATGCTCCTTGAGTGATTCTGGCAGTTATATTTGAAACTTTACCTTCATAAGTGTCTTTCTTAATAAAGTATTATTTTCTTAGTTAATGACTAAACACTATCTTGGTGCAACTGAAGAAATATTTTACCACTTTTCCTCAGAATGACCAGTCAGATCTGTATTTTAGTAAAAATCCATTTATTTTAAACTATGTTTGAAGATCACCTAGGTTCATATTTTCTTACATATTATCTGAGAAATGCACAACATTTATTTATAAAAAGGAAATGAATTTTGATATCGCACTTCTTATTGCTGTGGGGTTTAGAGTTGACTTCATAGCATTAAATGCATGGATGAATTAGTGTATTTATTTGCATGTATGCTATATCGGTATTTCAAAGCAAACATTTCAAAGGATCACAGAAATATGTATGTGAAATTTGTATTTGCCTCCTAGTAATGTTCATAGAGAGGGTATGCACTTTACAGATCTGGGTTTATAAGAAAAAATTGGACTGTTTGGAACTCCATTACCCAATTTTCATGGGCATGTATGTAGGAAGATTTATACATGCAAATTTTGCAAGTGTTTATGACATAGCTTAAAGACTTGACAATAAATAGGTAAGATCAGATTCTACCCAGAGATAGAATATTGGTCAAAAGAGTGATTTTGCACCTTTGGATTTACAACGTAGAGCCAAGACATGCAGGCCAAGCATAGTTTGTGAGACAGTTATTCACACACATTTCATTTTATAATGTGGGCACTTTACAGTAAATAACCTGAGACCAAAGAGATATTGGAAATAGTGCCAGGGGGCTGGTATGCCATTTTAGTTATCCATAAATGCAAACTTCTGTAATTAAGCACAAGATGGTCTCATTTTTTTCCATATACTTTTTCCTAGAATTCAGTTCTTTTTATTTTATCATAAATAGATTTTAATCATGCTTTAAACACACATGAGGGCCTGATTTCACTTTGATATATGTGTATCTGATTCCCATGGAAGTTAATGGGAGCTATGAATACATATAGAGGGGAGAATACACCCACAGCCACCAAAACAAATTTAGAACAATTTAAAATGCCCTGGAGTAATAAAGAGCTAGTTTAAGGGGTCAATAAGAAGGTAAATATATGTTTTAAAGATTATTTTTGTGGAAACTCCTGTGGCTTTAAGGCCTAAGGGAGGAATAGATGGGTGTGAACAGAAAAAAAGGATAAACTAACAATTATGCCTAGGGTAAAAGTGTAAATTACAGTTTACCTTGGCAGAAAGCATGTGCATGGCAACATTTTTGAGTGCTATTTATATCTCCAGGAGCAGTGTAATCAGTGTTTATCCCTCAGAATGTCCTTGTGAGGTATGCATTTCCTACCAGCCAGTCTGACATGGCAGTGACCTGGGAACACACCATTCTGTTTCTAGGATCTAATATTTTAAGTGATCAACAAAGCTACCATCAGTATGCCCTTATGCAAATGAAGAAACTGAAGGTTAAGGGGGAGGATTAAGAACTTTCCTCAAGTAACGTGAGGGCAAACATGGGTTGGATTTCATATCACCCCACTGTGTTGTCTAAGAGACATGGAACACATTTGTTGCCAGATGCCATGTCTGCCTCCCCATCCTTCCACCTTACTCCCCTTTTCCCCATAGTCAGCCTTGTTTTCTCTACTTCTTGCATTTTCCCCATCTAGTTATCAACGTGCCTGGAAAATACATGCTTAGAACTCGGGAATCTTTAACTTCGATTTTTGAACTCAATTTAAATGTTGACAATCCTACCCTGTCTCTTTAAAACCATCAGAAAATATTAATTAGTTCAATGAAACCAAGTACAAACCTTCACCCTCACCTTGCCCTGAAGCAACATAACAAAAATAACAACTTAAAGCCAATACCAGTTGTGCAATATAATATAGACGACCTATTTTGATTTGGCATTAGGCAGTGTAAAAACTTTTGAACTAAAGTCAGAACACCTGGTGTCTTATCCACTGCTTCTCAACTCTGGCTGCCCATTAGAAACATCTGATGAGCTTTTGAAAAATACAGATGCTAGACACACATTCAACCACCACAAAGTTTATAATTTAATTGGTATATAGAAGGTTCAGGCATCAGTACTTTTATAAAATCCTCGGGTGAGTCCACTTTTCTAATTTTACAACATCTAATTTTTATGAAATCCTTTCCAGAACTTGACACCCACACCCCACACCTCCACACCTCCCACGCACCCCCCCTTGTACCTCCCAGCCTCCCCCCACCCACCTACCCTGCTCCAAGGCTTCTGTTTTCTCGTCTCTAAAATTGGGGCAACATGTTTCCGGCCTGTTTCTCTCACACGGTTGTGCTGATTAAATTGAGAGATGATTTTAAAACTTGTGAAAACTATGACATGCTGTACAAATATGAGACATCATGATGACAGTCAGGTTAGCTTTCTTGTAGTTTAAAGGAGTAAAATTTGAAGAAACTTTCTTGGGAAAAATCCTTCTAACCCACCCATTTCACTCCCAGTTTCCTTGATTTTCCAGGTTGGTTCCTTCACAAAATTTCAGTCTTTTACTTGAATGTGTACTGTATACTTGTTTGAGCATTGCTAATTGATCTCTGTCAACTCAATGGTAAAAATAGATACTGGGACATTGTGATTTCTGTGTGTGTGTGTGTGAATGTGTGTGTATGTACAAGTTTGTCCACATAGATACGTGTGGAAAATTCTCTTGGCAGATCTAAGTGGTGAGAAACAGATATAAAAAGGTGATTGGCCAAAGCATGTCACAGTTTATTCACTCATCCAGCAAATATTCTTTTGAGAGATAAATATGTGCCTTGCCTCTGCCAAGACATGGAAATGGATACACCCTCAAGGAATTCACAGGCTATTAACAATGACAGACAAGTAAACCAACACTTATAATAACAAAGCTATGAATTCTGCAATTGAAGATTTTTCAATCATTCTGAAGAAGTTTGTAGGAGAAAAGTGAAGGGCATAGAAAAGTCAGGTAAGGCATCTGAGAAGACACAAGATGTGAACTGAGTCTTGAGGAACACACAGAAGTAGGTCAAATGGAGAAAGGGGCTGGGTCTCCCAGGCAGAGGGAAAAGTAGGGGACGAGAAGTGAGATGTGGCCTATTTGGGAAAGTATATGGCGCTTCTATGACTGGACATTAGGGTGCATTTTGGAACCTGGTAATGGCTGAGGCAGGGGAGCAATAGCCAGGGGCCAAAACAAGTAGATTTGTAATTTATTCTGAAGGCCATGGGGGTATTTTATTTTACATAGAGGAGTAGTGTATTGGATTGCTTTTTGGTAAACTCATTCCAGTAACCAAGGCAGGAGGTGGGAAAGAGAGAGATGGACTATAAGATGGGAGATCAAAACAGTTTACCATTGATAGGGTCCAGGCAAAAAACAATAAAGGGCTGAACTAAGGAGAATGGCAGTAAGAAGAAGAAAGGGAGGCTTAATAGGCTGAATAGGTAATCAGCAACAGCTTAATAATAGTCGCAGTAAACATTTTTTTTCTTTACAAAACCAACATGAGTAACAGAATTTTAAAATGGGACTGTGGCACACTGAATGACAGCCCCCTAAAGATGTCCATGTCCTAATCCTCGGAATCTGAGAGTATGTTACCTTTTGTGGTAAAAGGGACTTTGCAAATGTGATTAAGTTAATGATCTTAAAAGGCGGAGATTATTCTAGATTATCTGGGTGGGCCCAAGTAATCAATCACAAGGGTCCTTATATGAGGGAGGGTGGAGAATCAGAGTGAGTGGTAGATGTGATGATGGAAGCAAGAGTCAAGGAGTCAGGTGGCCTCCAGAAGCTGGAAAGGCAAGGAAGTATCTTCTCCCCAGAGGCCTCCAGAAGGGAAACAGCCCTGCCAACAACTTGACTTTAGACTTCTGACCTCTAAAACTACAAGAGAATAAATTTGTGTTGTTTTAAGCCTCTGAATTTGTGGTAATGTATTACAGCAGCAATAAGAAGCTACTACAGGGGCTTTTCCTGCCACAGTGTCAACTGAGGGGCAGGTAGAATAGATACCAGAGTACGAAGTGAGTGTCAGGCACCCTTCTGCACCTTCATAGGTAGATAGAGACATGGCCCTTGGGAAGGACTTGCTAAATACAGCCTAGTGATGACAGCATCCAGGGCATTATTTAGAGAACTCAGAAATACGTTCCAGAAATATGTTCCTTGCAGTTTGGAAGGCACAGAGGGTTCACACCTGATTCTTGCCAGGGAGTGCTATAAATTGATTTCTTAATGCCTCCTGGAAATCTATGCAGTGAGGGAAGTGCTGACTGACCGCTTGGTGGTAGATCAAGGAGACTGCTGCTGTGATGGACCTAGGTCCTTTGACTCTCTGTTCTCTTCCTACTTTCCTTACCCCACACCCACTCATGGTTGAACGGGGATAGGTCCTTAGACTTATTACCTTCTGCAAGTGCTGCATAACTGTCATCCTACATTTCTTTTCATTGTACTTTGGTGTTAGGGTATCAATTTTCTGGCTCCTATGTCCTACTTTTTTGGATTCTTCCCTAATTTTATTGGAGTACATCTTCAAGTATTTTTTCCTTAGAAAGGGTTTCTATTAGGAAAATTTTCTTGGTCCTTGCACACCTGAAATCACCTTTCCCCCCTTAGCAATTGATTTATAATTTGGCTGGGTATAAAATTTTAGATTCTATATCATTTAACTCTAAAACTTTGAAGACTTTACGCCATTTTTTTCTAGCATCCAGAATTGAGATGCCAATTCTCATTCATACACCCTTTAAATCCCTGCTGTTTCATATTGGAAACTTTTAAGAAAATATCTTGAATTTTGGTGTTCAGAAAATTTTACAAGATGTATCTGCTATAGGACTTTTTCTTTTCATTCTGTTTAGCATCTGGTGGTATTTTTGATCTGAAGACTGCCTTTCTTCAGCTCTGGATATTTTTTTCTACTTGTTCCTTGATTATTTCTCTTCGACTCATTTATATTCTTTCAGACGTAGTTACATGGATATTAGATCTCCTAAAGTAATGCTCTGTGTTTCTTAAGTTTTTCTTATATTTGTCATCTATATTTCTTTTCTATTTTTGTGAGTTATGTTTTCTCAACTTTGCTTTAGCTTTTCTACTGAATTCTTTATTTCAAATACCATATTTTTATTTCCAATAATTTTTTATTTTCCTTCTCATTTTTTCCTCAGCTTCCTATTTTTTGGTTTATATGTGCATTTCTTAAATCTCCCAAAGGATGCCAATTACTATTTTTTTAATAGTTCTCTTCTATTTACTAAATAATCTCTTGTTGTAGATAAGCATGATGAAGGTGTACTAGGGAATGTCCTTGGGATCAACACTCATGGACGGGAAAAGAAGGAATCAGGATTGGCTGGAGGGACAAGTTGAGCTGCAATGAATTCTCAAAGGAAATCTCAGCTGACTTTTCAGAGAGCTCTGAAGCTGGGATGACCCTTCAGAGTTGCCCCAAATTGGAGTGGGGAGGCCAGGACTTTATACCTCCCTGTTGATCAGTCATTGGATGTGGGCCTCATTAGGAAGGGGCATGACCTTGGGGGACGTGGCTTTCTTTAGTGAAGGCAATTCCTTTTGGACTTTGTGCTGACAGCTCTTCCAGCAGCTAAGAAATAATCATTCAATCCTAAAGGGGGATCTGGGTGACTCATCTCAGCATCCACCGCATCTCTGTTTTTTTCTTTCCGGGTATTTTGTTTGGTTTTATCACGTGCTTGTTCATCTTTGTCTTTCTCTTTTTTTGTTGTCATTTTTTCCTGAAATGCTTGATGAGTTTATGTTTTCATTTCCATGTATGATTGAAGGTCTAGGAAGTTGATATGACTAAGTCTCGGTCTGTTTCTCTAAGTTGTCTCTTCTCTGAATGAGATACTAACAGAAAGCTCTATATGTGTGGTTGGAACAAGTAGACAGGCAGGACTCACTTTAAGATGCTCATTCCTCAAATGTCTGAATGAGGATATCCTTATTCTGGGTTGCTACTATCTCTACTAAGCATCCCAGATAATTTTTAAATTTCTTTAGAAATTATCTGATTTTAAGCTTGGTGGTAAAGACTAATCCTGTAGCCATATAGCTCTGTGTGGAGTTGGGGCTCCTGAACAAAGAGTTGTCCATATTCCAATATTGCCCAAACTTGTTTATCATAAAAATCACCTGGGACCTTTGTTAAAAATCCAGATTCCTGGGTTATGTTGCCATATTTACTGAACCAGACTGCCCAGCGAAGGGTCCTGAGAGTCTGTATGTTTAACAAGAAATCCAGTTTAGTCTTATGATCAGTCAAGATTGGTAACACTTCCCAGAGACAATCCTTCAATCACTTTCCCCATCCACCCACCCATCCCACTTCCCACTTCCACTCTCTCTCCCTGCTCCCTTGGATTTTCTCTGTGGCTCCATGGTCAGAAACAGTGGTTCACCGTTTCTCCTTCTGTTAAGCTTTCTCTTGTGTTTGTTTGAAATGGAGTCCCCCACTTTTGTTTGCCTATTAATGTAATGATTCCACCTGCTTCCCATATTACAAAAAGTCACCTTGTTTTCCAATGTTCAGAACTGTTATGAATTCAATCCCTTTTGTACTTTTTTACTGGTTTTGCAATAGGGTTTTAGTAAGGAGGGAAAAGAAACATGTGCACTCAAAATACCATCTTTGACTCAAACTTCAATAATCACACCTTTGGAAATAATCTCCTAGGCTAAGCTATTGCTAAAGTACAAAGATGGGGGACAGATTAGAAATGGGGAGAAAGGAAATAGAACAGTTTGGAAGTAACCATCAAGTGTCTGGTGGTAGCAATTGGGCAAATTTTTATGTGTTTCACTGAAAAGAATAGAGGGGAGGAGACCATTTTGCTGGGGAAAGATAACAAATTAGGTTTTCACATGTCCAATTTGAAATGAAGGCCTAGGGAAGAGGTCTGAAGTGGAAGCACAAACCTGTGAGTTATTTATTTATTTATCAATTTACATATATTAAACACCTTGTTAATATACGGCAGAACATGGCACTGGGGATATCTGACAGAGGACAGAAACAAATAAACAAGCAAGTACAATAAAACATGATAAGTGCAAAGATGTGGGATATTCAGAGTGCTATGGGAACTCAGAGGAGAGGCATCAAACCCAGATCAGGATGATCAGGGAGGGAGCTGACATCTAGGCTAAGATTTAAGGGATTAATTGGCTGAGTCAGACAAAGAAGCATGGAGAAGGAGGATGTTTTAGCAAGAGTGAGGAGCGAGTTGGAAAGCTGGGATCCCAAAGAGAATACCTGTAGGAATTTCAGTATGACTGGTTTCTAGCAAGAATGAAGGCAAGAAGAAGTCTGGAGAAGGAAACATGGGTGAGGTGATGCAGCACCTTCTGCAATGGGAAGCCACTGGACAGTTTAACTAATCACACTAAAAGTGGAACTGAGACCTTGGGAGTGGATGAGTGCACCCTGGGAGAGAACCCAGCAGTGGTTTTCAAGCTTTGGACTGCATCAGAATCATGCAAGAAACTTCTTAAAATGCACATTGTACTAAATTCTTTTCATATATCATCTCCTTTACATGTATTATCTCTTAAGCTCACAATCTCAGAAAGTGAGTGGTATTTTGATCCCCAAGGTCATATAACTTGTAAGTCCAAAACTGAGACTTGAACCCAAGCTATAAAGCCCTGCCCTTACTCCTGCACCACACTGTCTCCAGATAGAAGCACTGTATACAATATAGTGAATTTCACAGAGGCCTTTGAGAACGCTAAGAGTGACAATACCACCACAGGAAACCATTTACCCTGTGAACAGCAGGTAGTTTCCTCAGCTTACTCAAGGGCCTGCTGATTCTCCTACAGATTAGCATCATCACTCACCAAATTAAAATCCATACCTAACAACATTACAAATTACACATGACATTGAGTTCCTTAGCAGTCATCTGTTTATTTAACAAACATTGAGCACCTGAAGATTTACTGACGAAAAAAACAAAGTCCTTGTCTTCATAAGAATCTACAATCTCATGGGGGTAAGCCAGGAATGATTAATTTATAATATCAAGAGCTTGTGGTAGGTTACTGTGTGGTCTTTGTATAGATGTAAATGTGATAAGGGTGTAGAGGCCACTCAAACTGATCAGGCATCTTTTAGAATGGGAGAAGTTAATGTAGGAGGTTTCCAAAGACTAAGGGATTTCCATTTGGAAAGGCTGGAATGTCTGAGAGCAGCCATCCTAATCAGATGGAAGTTCCAGAGGGAAACGTTAGCTGGAAGAAAAAGAAGTCATGCCAAAGAAATGTTACGCTATGAATTTTTAGATAGTAAGGAAATAATATCAAAATACTAAATCTTTGGTTTGCATATTCCTGTAAAATAAGAGTTAGAGTACACTGACAATCATTCAACATTTATTTAGAAACCTGAGATACAATTTCAAACTTCCAGAAGGAAAGGGAGAGGAATAGCAAGTCATTCTAGAGTGTTGGTTCTGTCTACCCTAGGCTGGTCTTCTAAAACCATTCAAACCTTCAAAAACGGCCTCAAACTCCTCTGGAGAGTGGGCTTTGCATTTTTTAAGTAACAAACTCTTTGGTAATAAAGAAGAATGGACACTTTTGCTTTGATCATACTACCATTAGTAATCAGATAAAAATATCATTTTCTTATCTATTGCTTTTATTAATCATGGTATAGAATTTATTGTTTCCTTATAACTTTAAATTACTCTGCTCTAGATTTTCAGTCAGGGTTTTAGCTGATTTCTTGGAGAGCTGTCAGGATACACAAAAATATTTTTAAAATAATTTGCCAGAATATTTGAATAGAAGGTTCATTATTTATTTTTATGGTAATACCTGCTGAAAATACAAATGGATTAACTATTGTGCCAACAATCACCATCAGCCAACCTACTAGAAATCTTAAGATAAGAGCAACCACAATATTCCTTTCTTTTTATTTGTACAATATAAGTATTTCCAGGGCAAGCTATTTGAGTTAACATTTTTTCTTGTTCAAATTTATAATTGGAATCTTTTTTAAAAAGAAAAAAATTCAATTATGAGATGTGATAAAGAATCAAATGAAAAATAAACATTTTGAACTTCAGAAAAGGTGATTATTCCCAAGAGTGTATGCAAAAATTCCACTTGTCTACATTTACCCTAAAAATATTCACCTATGCCCTCAGTCACTCAAGCTGTGGGAAAACAATTAGTTTGTCTGTATATACAATTTAGAAGTCACTTGAGGGAAACAATTCTGTCTTCTTTAATAGAAGAATTAAAAGGAAATTTCAATTATGTTTATACCTTAGCTTAAAAAGCAGTGTGACTGTGGATTTTTTTGATTCAGTATTTGAATTCTCTCTACATCAATTTCTAGATATATGTTCTTGAACAAATCTCTTAACCTAGCAAAACTTTAGCTTTCTTATTTATAAAGCGGGGGTAACCATAATAATTATTTTACAAGTTTATTGAGAAGATCAGATGAGATTATGTATACAGTATAGATCATGTATATAAACTAAGAACTCCTACACAAACTTTAAATACATAAATGCATTCATAAATCCTTTTTTGAGATTGGTGAACTGGATTTGTAGGAAAAATCCAGTAAGTTGATAATTACAGAAGAAAAAATATCTTATGTTTTAAGATAATAGACTCCTTTTGGAGTTTCTACAACTCAGTAATATAAGGAGGGGGAACATATTCAAATGAAAACACCCCTGTATCACAGTCAGAATAGAGCATAGTTTAAGGAATTATGCTGCTTGGCAAGACTAAAGGGAAATGAGTGCTAGATTTGATCAGTTCATTCTTATCTTGGATAATCATGTAATACTTCATAGAATATAGATTATGTAATGACAGGTATGTTTAATTTGATAGGAAATGATAAATTTTTTTACCATCACAAGTTTTAAAATTATTTTATTGTCTGCCAATAGCAATGAAGTTAAAGATGGTGTCTTCTTTTATTAATCATGTTGGCATTTATGGAGCCTCATCTCTGCAGTCCCAGGCTTGCATGGAGCACTAGACTGAGTCACTGGGTTGGGGTGGGGGCAAATTCAATAAAAGATATAACTACTCTCAAGGAGCTTGTTGGGAAGAAATGCACATCAACACTTGAAACAGTGGAAAACCCATTAATGGATGAAAAAGTCAAGAAGAGCAAATTGATATAGAAACTCTGCTGACCTGAGAGAGAGATTATGAGCCCAAAGATTTTAAATTTGGATTGTTTTTTTCTGCATAGCTGTCTGCAGCGGTCAGTCAGGATATGTCTGAACTGTTGGCCAAAAAACTTTAATAGCATCTTATAATTCACCTCATAATTCACCCTCTGCTGTTGTCCTTGCTCTATAAATTGGACAAATAGTACATTTGTAAGGTGTTTTGCCATTTTGCTTATCCATTTTCATAGTTACTGCAAAAAGTTACATCCACTCTCTTCTTAAGAATAAAGAGGAAAATTCACTTTGTCCCTTTGTCTGGTGCTACCAAAATTCCTGGAATTAAGATCGTTTATTATATTTAGACTAATTATTATGGCAGATGCATTAGTCAGGGACTGTCTTTTTTTTTTTTTTTTACACCACATGAAAAAATTCCGTTTGATTCTGTTAAATAACTAAATAATGTCACTGACTTTTAAGGTTATGCATGTAGTTTGTCTATCCAAATTGTTGCACAATGACAGGACTTAATTAGTTCTAAGAAGATACTCCTGGTGGGACCTACTGTATCAGTCAGGATAGACATGATAAGCCAGTGATTCTCCAATTTTTGTCTTTGGTCCCTTTACACTTTTAAAAATTACTGAGGGCTCCCAAAGAACTTTTGTTGATGTGATTTCTATCTATTGATTTTTTTTTTCATATGAGGATCTAAAACTAAGAAAAATTAAAAATATCTATTAATTTAAAATAAAAATAAATTCATTACATGTTTACATAAATAACACATATTTATGTAAAATGACTATTTTCTAAAACAAAAAATATGAGAAGAGTGGCCTTGTTTAATAAATCTCTTTAACAGCTGAATGCTTATATCAACTTCCGCTTTGATCTTTTGTGGTATCACACACCACATAGCTTTTGGAAAACCCCACTTTGCACTTGGGAGAGAATGAGAATAAAAAGGGGAAAAATGTCTTTGTATTTTTATGAAAACAATTTCAACCTCATGAACCTCTTGAAAAGGTTTTCAGGAACCCCAGGGGTCCCCAAACTACACTCAGAATCACCAGACTAAGTGATACGATGATAATATACAAATCCCAGTGCTTAAACAGCAAAGTTTCTTTTTCTTCTTTCTCACCCTAATATCCATTGTGGACCATTTGGATATGCTGCTCATGTCATTACAGCCATCTTTCAGAGACCCAGGCTGGTGGAGCAGAACCTGTCTAGAACATTGGCAAGGGGAAAAGAAAGCATGGTGAAATATGGATGGGTTCTTAAAGCTTCCCCCTGGAAATGATATTATTACTTTCATTAGCCAAAGCAATTCACATAGCCTAGCCTACTGCAAGGCAAGGGGGTATGACCATCCCGCAGGGAGAGACAGGATCTTAGTGAGCAGTTATACTGCCTACCATATGTATGAACATTTTTTAAGTTGATCCAGTTCTGTTGTGTCAAGTTATTAAATACCTGTAGACTTTGAACTTGGTTGGAGTTTAGTAAGGTAATCTTTGTCTTCGCCTTCAAACCCACTCCCTTTCCAGTGTTCAAGAACTTAACAAATATATGGCATATATTCAGTGTCTAATAAACATGCACCAAATAAATGAACAAAAGGGAATGCCTGATAAAATATAATTTAGATTAAGGCATGACATCTATGTGCCTGAAATTCTAAGAACTTTATGTCCAAATACCAGTTAGGTTAATTTTATAACTGGGAAAGTTCTTGTTGGTAATCTTGTTCAACCTGAAATTTAACAGATGATTCAGATGGAGTGTCAAGAAATTAAGCAAGATCATTCTAATCCTATAAATGGAAATAGAGTTCATTGTGTCCAGCATGTATTTTGGAAAAGGTATTGAGTTTGGGAGGTCTTTTAAATAAATCCTGATAAACATTCAAACACTGTCTTACAGATTTTTGCATCAGAGCTGTATACTGTCTTATACTACTTATCTACAATTTCTGGTACTCAAAAGAAAAATTAAGAGAGTCTCAAAGCAGCTATATCTATAAAGCTTTTATTTATTTAGCTTCCCTTGAGGTGCCTGGGGTAAGAATTCTTTGCTGAATTTTAGTTCTCCTAAAGACTTGAGCTCATTTTGAATGCTACTGTGTACTACATCTATTGCAGGAGCCATTTTTTAAAAACAGTTTTGCTTCTAGAAATATCTCGTTGTTGATAGCAAGTTTAGGTAACATAAATTGCCAAAAGGTGGGCGATTCTTCCCACCTTTAAGAAATCCAGTTAAGCATTTATTTTTTATTTTCATTAACTCTAGAACCAAAAGTTCCAAACTTAAGTAAAGGAGATTGATTGAATATAGACAAATATACAGCATTGCATTTTCCCATTGATTGCATTAATCAATGGAAAAAAGGTAAGAGCTTGCATTCATAAGACACTTTTTCCCTAGGAGCAATAATTTACTTTAATTTAACTTTGCAATTGCCCAATGGGGTAAGTAAGAGACAACCGTGCCCTTTTTGTAGATGAAAAAACCAAGGCATAAACAGGTGAAGGGAGAAGCCAGGGTTCACGCAATGAGTATTTAACAGCCAAGAAAGACATGATGAGACTTTTTTTCTTCCACAAAGTGGCTTCAGACTTGTAGCCATTGGAACCCTGATTATACATTTTGATAAGTAACAAAAATTAGAAGTCTATTGGTCAAAATCTCTGAAATGAAACTTAAATTGTACATGCAGCAATTATCTTGGTGGGAAACAAGAAATGGCTTCCACTTTCAAAAGCTTGCTCCCCAATATTTTATTTTTCCTCATTTTCTTTGTATTCAAAACTCTCTATTGTCTAGCATCAAATAAATGCAAATATAACTGTGATACAAAGCAGCATTTATGCCACTAGTAACATTAAAAACTCTCATGTGTGAATGGGTGCTTAGGCTCTATTAGATTAATCCCATGTCTCCATTCGTTGCAACAAATGAAAAGATGGTGTGCACTGCCCTGGGAATAGACATTTAAAGCTCAATGTAACTTTCATATTTTTCCATGTGATCGGTCAGCTAGGACTTTCTTCTAATTTAATGAAAATTTGGTTTGTAAATCACAAAATCTTTTTAATTGCAAAAAATGCAAAGCAGGAATCTTTTTTTTTTTAGGATTGACATTACCTTTGTTGTTTGATACATTAAAATAAGACCCATAAGGGACAGCTCTAAACAATGAACTTCATATAAAATAGATAAAAGCTTGTTCCTTGGGCCTGCATAGAAATTCAGACAGAGGCATGGAAAGAACACCCTAACACTTCTAATCTGATAATATTGCCAAGGTAGCAGTAGAATATTTGTTATAAAAGGTCTTAAATGTCATTTCCCAATGACATTTTGAGGTAATTTTAACCACTTTTAAAATAATTGCATATAGATTATAGTTATTGTATAAGAAAAGACTTGCCTCCAATTTAAACAATGTTGGGAAGTTAAATGTAAATTTAAGTGGGGAAACCTACTTTTTAGATCTGAAAAATACTCCAGCCGACCTTAAGTTTTGCTTTGTCACTGTACTGTATTCCGTTCAGTAGAACAAAGACCGGATGCATAATGAGCCAATGTAAATGAAGTCAAATCAGCAAAAGCATAGTGGGGGAGGGGAAGGTGTAAAATATGACAGTCGGTATATAATGACCAGGGAGTAGAGAATTTAAATGTTTAATGCCTACACATTTAGATTCATTTTTCTGTTATTGCTTTGAATGGGTAGACTGAGGTGCTAGAAAGTCCAGAATGAAAACATCATCCTCTGAACCAAAAGAATTATTAATATTATTTAATAGCACGGATATGATCTGGACTTATAATCACACCCCCCTGCCTTGAGTTCAAAAAAAAAAAAGAAGAAGAAGAAGGAAAGATGGAAGAAACATGGTCATAAATAGAGATAATTAGAAAATGCTATAAGTATTTATGTGGGGCTTTCTCTCTTACCATCCTGTACTGCATGCCAGCTTCCCATCTCCCAGCCATGATGGAAGCTCAGAACACAATAGGAACACAGCAACAATATGAATTGCAAATACGTGTATATTCTTTCCGCACAACCTATCTTATTGACTCTTAATAAAATGAGCATCTTCCAAAAAATATCCCGAGCTGTAAATTGCTTACTATTGATGACTAGCTTTGGAAAATACTACACGTGCTTACAATCAACTAGACAGAGTTGCGTTAAACAGAATTGCTTAGCTCTTGTCTGTAAATGACTCCCCTCCCTTTCCAATAAAGGAATGAATCTTGCTTAATAATCTATGCTGCTTAGCGTGTGGTTATAACTGTACGTGTGAAATTCTGAGTATTTCACTTACCCTTCACTTTATGATGTAACAAGCATTTATCAAAATGTTCCCATATTTAACATTTTCCTACTTAGAGTGAGAATTTTCAAGAATACTGGTAAAAAGACCATTTTATGCAATGTCCCTTCACCAATTCCATTTCTCCCATGTGCTGTCTTGAAGATATTCATACATTCATTTCACTGTCTAGGCAGTTTAACACACAGGAATTAAACCTGGAGCTACAAATAGCAAAGCATGTACATGGGCTTCTGTGGTTTCAATAGTAGTTAAACCAGTGAATATTAATCCCCCAAAAAGAAGTGCATTGAAAATATGAAGATGGAATTCTTTTTTGGGGGTAGTAGGTGGTAAATGAATTGAAAATGATTGTAAAATAAGTTAATTTTCTAGTTTTAGTATTAATTAAATTTTCCAAAAGAATTTGTGTCTTCATAGCTTAAGAAAGGAGATTTCTTTGGCACTGGTAATATGTCCTAAAAGGCTCTTATTAAAGGAGCTTTACATATGGGAGGGGCGTGTGTGTGGAGGGTGGGGGGAGCACAGGAGCCTGAGTACTTGCTTTGTAAGTATTTAAGCTTTTTGCAGGCAAAAGAGAAGAAATAAAATGCTAGCCTTTTCCCTTTGAACCCTTCTCTGAAATATCTTAATGTTGCCAAATATGAATATAGTGAACTTAATCAGTAAATTTGACTGAGATTTATGAACTTTTTCATTCTACATGCATTTACATATACACAAGAACATATATGTACATAAATTTATTTTATTACATCCATTTTACACAAACTGAACGTTAAGCAGTTGAAGTACTAAAAAAGCCAATCAAAATACTCTTCATATATCCTTAAGTCCATAAACCTCTTTAAATTGTCTCTTTTAAAAAACAGCTAAATTACGTAAATGCAGACTGCATTACAGAATATTTGCCAGTTATATCTTGATTCTTATTTGAAATTCCCACAAGAATATGGGCATGACAGTAATATAAACCATAGAAACAGGCAAAAAAAGTAAAACACAGGGACTTGTAAATAAATCCATGAATATCAAGAAGCACAGATGCTAAGATTATGAATTTTTACCAGTACAGTTCTGTGCTTGTAAACTATAAGGCCAGACATTTGTAAGATGCAGTGTAGCAGGCCCTGAACAGGGAGGAAAAGGAAGGAGAGATGCTGAGAAAGGTGGGGAGGAGGGAAGAAGGGAGGGAAAGTGAGCGAGAGGCAGAAAGAGAGAGAGTGAGAGAGGAGAGAGAGGGAAGAGGGGGTGAGACACAAGCAGACACAATAATGCATAATAATGTTAGCATTCCTGCATGTCTAATGGCTTAAATATGCCATGTGCCTCACTCCAGCCGCACATGCAGCTGATGTCAAAGAACCATTTAATATTTTATCAATAGTCCTCCTTTGAACCCAATTTTTTTTTCCCATAAAAGGGATTCAGGGGCTTCCAAGCAGGAGAAAAACTAAATTTCTTGAATGGCAAAATTTTAAGACACAACAATGTATGTGACTATCTCCTGTTCAGCAAGATTCACACCACTCTCCAGTGCGGCTTACATTATTTACATCTTAGCAGTGTCAACATGTCTTATTTACCAAGAAAGCATAAAGTCATATTTTTAGTTTTTTTTTTAACATTAGGAAGGTATAATGTTGTTTTTTAATGTAAAGGAAACACATTGATTAAATTATTATTATAAAACCAGTTGGACTTTTAGGATTTTTTTGTGTGTGGAAAATATTGTTTTCTTGTTAGATGGATACTATGCCTGTAACAAAGAGTAACTGAATTGTCTTAACAAAGAAGATGAAGGCTGTATGTGTTGGTTACAATAGAATAACCATCTTCCAGATCTCTTAAATCCACAATATATGTAGTGTGGGTCCTGAGTGGCTTTTGTTTTCAATGTCTTTTGTAAGCTTTTAGGGTTTCTTCTGCATCAAATGTCAAGTTAATTTACAGGGCGCTATTACTGATATGTTCCTGGTTTGTGGTTTTCTGTGAAAGGCAGGCAGCTGAGACAAAGTCTTAGGGTAGGGGGAGGGCAGCCAGCAAGCCCATAACACATACACTGTACCAGGGTCTGTAAATTGGCTGCCTGATGACAACGGGCTTGGGGAAACCTCTAGTCCATTTGCATGCTGAAGGAATATCCAGGATTAAACCAGTCTGATTTTCATACAGGATTTAGACCTGACATTTATTATTCGGTTCACAGACCTCTGAAGAAAGTTTGTTTTCCACTCATAGATGAAAAATCTCCTAAGATAAATAAAGACTGGCTTAGCAGTAACAGTAAATAAATATCTTTCCTGTATTTCTTATGAGTTTATCTTATATGATTACCAGACAGAAGTTTGCCACCAAATTATTATATTTTGCTCTTTAGCAATTCTAAAGAAAAGTATCTATCAAGGGTCCCACTCAGTATTTCTAAAATGTATCCATTTAATTCTGGAAGTTGATTTTTCATAAATAAAATTTAGAGACAGACATTTGATTTTTAGATCAAATTAAAACAATATTGGAGCAGTAAAATACTCTGAAATGCTTAATTTCATATCTGCTCCATGTGTTTTTATAAGGACAGAGAAGATTTTGGTTGAACTATAATCAATTATGTACTTTTATATAAACCATGAAAATTATAAATGAGTACTACACATGAGCCCTGTCTACTAAATTTATAACATACATAGTTTATTTTCATTGACAAATAGATGCATAAAATATTCCAGTGTCTTTTAACATTTAGGTATTAGTTGCTTTTACAGACAAACACTCATAATCCCATGCTTTGGCAATTTTTAAACTAAACCAAAGTTTAATTTCTAATGTTCAAACAAAACATATTTTGAAACAATACCAATATGAAGACACATGGTAGAGTGCTTTACGTTTTCTGGAATGCATTTTCTATGTGGGCCAGAATAAGGGCTGCAAATAGTGACTAAGCAGGCCCAAAAGAAATTTAGGACCCTTCATGTATTAATAAACACAACAGATTCTTCAAATGCATTCAAAATAGACTTTATACATTTAATAAGCATAAGGTAAAATAATACAAATGTCAACAATTAGATATATTATTGTTTCTGTCAGTGCATATGGAGAAAACATTGTAAAATCTGCTAGATATTTGAATTTTTAATGTGCCAATAGAACTTTTGAAAACGTGTTCTGGTATTTGATTTCTTTATGAATATTAACTTATCCATAACAAATCTTAAAAATGGACAATCTAGGATATATTCCTTGGAAATTTTTGTTTGTTTGCTTTAACGTTGCATTTTATTGTAAGTGTACATATGAAACACATTTACTTCTTGAAATAAATTTATGATTATACCCAGATAAGAAGTATATATTTTGAAAGTTTTAGACAGAATGTATCAATGAACTTTTCATAGTGTGATATCACTATCATATATACAAATCAGATTATTAACCAAGCATTTAATAAATGAACACAAGTCCATCTAGTTTTGCCTTGATTCAATTACCATACATTTAAACATGCACATGACTAATCAGACTCTTTACCAAAAATCAGGTAAAACCAAAGAGTAAAAATTGTTGCCTTGAGACGATTTCGGTCACCTCGTGTGTAGAAATATTTCTGCTTTATATGTATGAAACTGAAAATATGAACATAAATATTATTGTAAAATGTGTCTACACATGCAAAGCGAAGAGACTCAAGGCAATTATTTGAACAATTCAGCCTAAACCCCTCACTTTTGCTCGCAGTAGATAATTGAGACAAAAGTGTTTTTCCCTTGAATTATCTGGATGATTGAGTCAATTCGTCACTTTCGCTTTATATGTGTATATAGACATAGCAATTGTGTGTCTTCAAAGGTGCTCCTTTAAAAACATGCAATACATAAATTCGTTTACGACACTGCTACCTTGTAAGCTTAATACATGACTGAGCGTATTTATTAATCAAATTGAAACCTTAAAAAAGGGAGAGGTTAAATGTATTTTCCTAAGTAATCATTTCTAAAACAACATACAGTGATATTTAGATGTAACATACAATTATATATGCATCATGCAAACTAGGTTTCTCCAACCTACTCTGGCATACTAATGTCCCAGTACCCTTCATTTATTATTTCTATTAGCAGTATACTTCAGCAGTCAGCCCTGTTAATTGTATGGAGAGTATTCAGGATGGTGTGTTACCAATGAAAAGCAGTCCTGAGGAACATTTAATTGTGAAGGTTTGACCCCCAACCCGAAATCCGGAAAGTATATGCTTGAGAAAAGGCATTCTGAATCCAGTTGGTCGGCATGGGGAGGGTCATTTTCAATCAGACTAATTTTTAATGGCTTTATTGTTAATACACTTAAAAATATGGCCACTATAATAACTTGAGCTCACACCGTTATTTCGTCTCTTTTAGTGACTGCATATGAAATAAGTATTAATTGCCCCTCCATTTAAAATTCTCGATACAGTTCACATTCACTCACTTTAAACTGAAGACGTCTCTCAATCAAATTGTGGAGCTTTTTATTTCTTCAATATAATTAGTATTGTACAGTATTCATGACAAACATACCAAACAAGGAAAAGGATTCCTACTTGGTAAACATTGTAAGTATGAAATTGTCAAGCTAGTCCTAATTAGTCACTAGGATAAAGATAATATGCAAGTCTCTAAAGAGGTGCAACAGACTCAGAACAAAATTCAAATATGCCACATTAGATTATTGTTTTCAAATGCCTATGCTTGATAAAGTTGGGGGACCATGTTTGCCAAATAATTCTGTCAGGCAGGCAGTCACAGCTTAAAAGCAATTAAGCAATTCTGTCTCATCTTAAGATGGCACAGGCAAATGTCCATGCGTTTGTTGGTTTGGAATGTGTAAGATGTTTGATAAAAAGTATCGTTTAGAAAAATTGCAGTATAGTATACTTGTTAAACTTCAACAGGTTAGAGAATCATTTTTAAATTTGCCTTTAAAAAGTATTCTAGTAAAGCATTTGATTGTTTAATTTTTTTTTATTATTCAAGTTCTTACCATTTCACACTATTCCCTAGAGAGGGGCCAAGAAAATATTTAAAATGCTATAGAAATATAAAGGATAAGATATTTGTCACCCTAGTTTAAATTGATGTATGCTGCTGTCCTATAAACGTCACATCGGATAACCCTGAAAAATTACCATGAATCTCCATAATTACGCATATTCATGATGGTGTTTTGCATAGTGCTAACAGCAGACTGTGTGTGGGGTGGGACGTGAAGGGGGGCAGGAGTGAAGTGACAGATTAAAATCATTACCAGTATCATGGAAATAGACATGGCAACAGTTCCATTTTGTTAGGTCTTGGAAAACAAAAGCATATCATAAAATTGCATAATAACTAGAATTTTTTCTATGTATTTAACCATAAAAGGTTAATAGCGCCAAACTGACTAGAAATAACACTGTTGCTTGAAATATGCTTATATTTATGATCGGTTCAGGACTGCATCAACTGAAAGGAGAGGGTGCTTTTTAACTTTTTTGTGGGGGAAAGTGGGGGGAAGATGGTATAGATGGAGAATTGTCAAGTCTTCGGAAGTACATGGGTTTCTTAAATGGTTCACAAGCTCTTTATGAGCTGAGTGCAAATTGTGTAGGTACAGTTGTCTTCTGATAAATTTGAAGACTGAGTCATATTTCGGTAAACTGTTGGAAGGCTCTAAGAGATGGAAAAGTTACCTGGTGTCTATCTCAACAGCTTTTTTGTGCTGAGGCAGAGAGCAGAGTTAATCAGGACTCTAGAAGTAATTATCGAGAGAGTTTGGATAATACAAATGCTTGGGTAAACAGCGATTGTTCTTTCCACAAGATTGCAAGTAGAAACAACAATACTGGTATTGTCCTCCACTTCTCATTAAGGGGATTCGGGGAGAGAGCGCTGCACTGCAAGGCGGATGGGAAACTGACAGGCAAAACTGTGCTCTGAACGACTCTCTCCATCCCACTACCACAAGCTCTGGCTTTTGGCATCAGGAGGGCCAGCTGCATCGGGAGAAGCCAAGCCTGTCATACCATCTTCACATCAAATCTTCAGGGTACGAGAGCAAGAGCATAGTTAGAGCTTAATGAAGAAACAAATACAAAACGGAAGATTAGGCCTTGTTAACACTTGCATTCATTTGTTCTTATAGAAACTGCACTGGATGGGCTATTTTAGAGAACTCATTCTTTTTCTCTTAAGCAGAAAAGTTACACTGAGGATGCATTTTTTTTATATTGTAAATACACAACGGGGAAAAATCTTTCTGTTCCCTGTAACTATCAGTCAGCAAATTGTTTTGTCAAAAATGCCACTTGAAACAGTGATGTCCATGACAACTGTCAAAATTGGTAAATAAATACTTTTCATTTTTATATTAATAGTATTGCACTTCTTGCCATATCAAGCATTTCCTTGCATACTTAAGTGGTAATCATTGTATTCTTTTGAAAAATTGGGATGTGAAACTTTATCTATTGTTATTGGATAACAAACAATCTCTTTGGAGCGAAACATTTGTTTCATGGCACCACATTACTTTTATCTTCGAGTTAATTGCATTTGAGAAAAAGAAACTGTATGTTTGAAGTTCACCATAAACTAGCCAGAAAGTTTGATAGCAGAATGCTACAATTATTTTTTATTGTTGTAAGCATTCAGTCAGCGGTATAAAGGTATATTGTGTATAGCTGCAATGTAAAACCTATTTTCTTTATGCTATCTGTCAACCACTTAATATGGCTAAGGTGCATTCTAAATGATATTATTCCAAAGGTAACAAGAAACTCTTTAATGGAATAATGTACTTTCTATTCTACACTTTGTGTGTAGGCCCTACCTAAGAAAGGTTCATAATGTATCTATGGCTCTTAAACTTTAGATACATATTGAAAAAAGACAGGCTATTTGTTGTAGATTCTGAAGAAGAAGAATATACAATACCTGTGTTGGGACTGAGATATTTGAGTTTTACAAATTCTCACACATTTTAGATGCAAGCTCAATGAGGAGACCCTTCATGTATTTTGCCTCACCTATGATGGGAGAACGTAACAATGCAGACAGCTAGGTATTATTTCAGAAAAAAAACTTTCAATAGACATTTGAAAAGACATATATATATTATATATATATATATATATATATATATATAATATGCACAATGCGCCTAATTAATGTTATTTTTATGAGAAGAGCATTTCAAAGAAAATACGCTATAGAAATAGTCCAAAGGTCAAGCCATTTTAAAAAGTTGAGTTTGCTCAAGATAAATTTATACCTATATTTCATGTAATATGACAAATAAAAATATAAATTAGGTTTTTGTATTGTAAAAGTAGAAAAGTTTATAGGTGCATATAAAGTAAGATTATACATCTCAGATATTACAGCCAAATTTTTCTCTTACTTTCTGAGGGAAAATTTACTTGAATTTATATTGGCCTCATAGGAATGAAACCTTCTTTTTCCCTTTATATGCAGGAAAGAAAAACAGTGGTTCCAATAAGGTGGATCCCTGTTATTCTGTTAATGTCTGGAGATACCACCAATTCAGTGTTATGTTCTGAGTTTCAATGAACTTTTTCTGTATGCTGTTATTAAATTTGGGTGACATGATTTGGTCTATGGTATATATACATCCAAACAATAGTGGATCTTGAATTACTCAAAGGTATCTCATCTTTCTTAATCCATATACATCCTAGTACTTTGAAATCATGGGTGTCCCTGTTTTAAGAGGAATGCCTCAAGGTGGGGTCATGTTGTAGGGAGCTGACCTCATCACATACACTTCTCAGAGAATTTGTTACAATAAATCCATTAATTAATTATTTAAGTGGCACTTGATTTTTAGAAGCAGCCATTCTCATATGCTTCTAGACCAAAAGCAGTTCAATGCTAAATTTTGCTATTTTTATTTATTAATTTTATTAGCAGACTTCTCGGTAGATTATAATTAAACGTGACAGGTAGATTTGCATGATGTCTCCAAATGTGCTTAGCTATATGATAGCATTAATACAACTTTTGTGATAGCAAGTAAAATGAGACTACATTTTTCTTTCTGAAGAATAGAACTCCTTTTAGGATTTTGCTAATAATTACTTCAGCATTATGTGGTTACACTATGACCTCCATTTCTAAAACTATGCATCCAATTTTAGATGATGCAACCAATTATGTACTAACTGGACAAAACATGCAGGTAGAGTATTTTCAAGAGAATCTTTACCTCTGGAATTCATTGCATCTTAGGTATAACATTATAAAATATATACATGTTTATTTGGATTATTTTTAAAGAACAGCATGATGGAATATGGCAATTGTGTTCACATTCAGAAGAAAAATCCCCAAAGCAAAATCTGATGAAAAATATTTGTTTATTATACTGCAACCATCACATGTAAATATTAGCTATATTTAAGTATTCTGCTAACAAAAATGAATGCAAGTAAGTTTTCTGTTTGAAAACATTTGAAGCTGGATTGAAATTGCAAAATTTAGGTGAGAATGGGTAGTGCTATGAATATTAATATTACATATATTTAATTGACAGCGATCTGGCTCCATTTTGGATTACCAACCATTACTTAGAGAAGCATGCTTTTATAAAGTTTAATGCTAAGTTGCATAAATTTAGAACTTAGATGAACAAAAATAAAAGAATATTTTTCCATTATATTGGGAAGTATCCACTATGAATTTAATTCAATTTTCCTTTAAAATGAGTTGATTTTATGTGAAACATTAGCTACAACATGAAGAACCAACTTAACTTTTTAAAATGTTGAAAAAACTGTGTTTGGTAAGAATAGAACAATTCAAATGGAATGACTAAATTAAATATATAAGCATGTTGAATATTGGGGCACTGGATAAACTTATTTTGAATTATTCTTTTTTTAGGAAGATCACATCCTTGATCAGGACTCTAATGGGAATGAACTTGCCACATTACCCTTACCTACCCTTTGACATCTAACAGTGTGAGACTAACATATGGAGGGAAACGGGTATGTATTGGATCACAGCTGAGCCAGTATCAACCCAATTTCTACTTTACCGTCCTAACCTAAAACTTTTCTGAAATTAGAGGAACAATCCCACAAAGAATCACTTCCAGTCTCCACCTCTGTTCAGAGAAGGAAAACATAGTTTTCTTAGAATGGCAATTGACTGAAGGGGCAGAGTTGGAGTCTAACCTGAGCTATGCTTGTGTGGACTGGATGTATCTTTGCTTACTCAGTTCTATGGGCTTCTATGTCTAGGCGCTTTTGAAAAAGAAAAGCCAAAACTGAAACCCAAAGCCAGTCCATCCAGCCAAACTCCAGTCTGACTAACTTTTTCACTGAATTTAGACACCACTTGACCTGACTGAGTGAATCAGGTGGTTATTTTGGCATATTGGAATCTGTGAGAGGGCTGGACTTGGAGGGAGTAGCTCTGTATTAGAATTGCAGCTTTCTCTCACTTGGAGACAATTGGCTTGTCTTACTGACTCTCAGTAATTTCTTTCTGACACAGTGACTCTATGGATGTCCTAAAATAACATGACAAAGTAACTAGTACTGTGCCTGGAACATAAGAGGTATCCTAGAGTAGTGTTTAAATCTAAATTTGATTGTGTAGATAGAGTCCAGGATAAATTCAAAGCTGAGCATTAGTAGTCCTAACATCAGTTGTTTTATCCTTAGAGGAGCCTGGAGGGTACACAGAGCTCTTTATCGTCTGTGAAAAGTGATGAGACCCTATGTGGGGCTTCTGCTTGATTCTCAGGCCAGGGGTCCACATTTAACTAAACCATATGAAACTGCTAAGACTTTCTCCATAGCTACAACTCAGGGCAAGAGTTAAAAACTGGGTGTTTAAAAACAAACAGAAAGAAGGAAATTTGCCACAGTGATCCAAAGTGTTATATTATCTTTTCTTTTTAACATGGAACCTGACACATGACAGACTAAATAAATATTTGCTAAATACATACACAAATAAATCAAGGTGAATTTTAAATATGCAAGCCACTGAAATTTGAAAAGAAATAATTCCAAGCTCACCAGCTGTCCTTTTTATCTTTTGGAAAATAAATAGCTAAGGGGGCTGTAAGAGAGTAAGGAATACTCTAAAATGATCCATCTTTATATCAAATATGTTGGAGAAGAATCTTCTTGACATACATCTTTGTGGAGTGCATCTTAAAGTATAAGAATAACTCATATTAATACATACTTTTCGCACAATTTTTTTTCACCACAAATCCTATCATATTCACATATCTGTTCATAAAATGGTCTCCCATTTCTTCATCAGTACAAGCATTTATTTAGAATATTTTAAAAATAACCTGGTCAGATGTTTACTAAATAAACCCATTAACTATTTCATGAAGAAGGATATATTTTCAGGCATCACCATATACACTTAGTTTATTCAGGATTGCTGACGTATGTAGGCCAACAAAAATAAGTGCCTCAGCTATAGGCATTGTGTTGGCCTGTTAACCTGAATTTCATTTCTGACTACTTTTGTATTTAAACTTAAATTCCATAACCTATATGCATAGGATATTAATTCTCACTTGAGAATTACCAACTGTAGCAGTAAAAATAGGTGTTCATTCCAACCATCAACTTTTCAACACTTGGAGCTTGTACCCTTGAAAGTTCTTCCTTATAGGAATGTGAAAGGCAACTTAAGGTAAGGTACCAACGGGAGAAGTTTGCAGAGATGTTGCTGTATGACAAATGTAGCATCTGTGGAAGCGTTATTTCTCTGGCATTCAGAAAAATTATGAATCTATATATATTTTAAGTGCCAATATAAATATAAAAACTTTTTAAACAATATTTTCCTAGTGAATATAATTCACATCAATCTCAATGATTCATAATGAAACTGGGTGTTCTGGTATAAACTTATTTGTTGGAAAAATGAAAATACAGAGCCATCCTCAATTAAATGTAAACATACAAAGCAGAGAATTTTCTTACAGGTGCCAACTGATGATATCAGCCATAAATGATAATACTAATGTAAAAAGGAGCACATTGAATGTTCAACTTTGCAAATCCATAAGGATTAGAGAGGAAATTGTCTTTGGATCTATCAATCAAAGGATTTCTTCCTAGGAAACAGGTACAGAAAAGTTAGTGCAAGAAAGTATTTCCATTTCACTGTTTATTTTCCTTATTGTACTTTAATTTTAAGGCCAAAAGAGAACCTCCCTATATACCAAATTTCATTGCTGTCTATTTTTTACCCTAGTAAAGTTTGTGTTGATGATACTAGGTCATTATTTGGATATGTGTTTTGGTGCTCTGTTGATTATTTTTGGTGGTTTAGTAATCTTCCTAATGTGATTTTTTTTACATAATGAATATTATAACTAAAATGTGAAATCAAGATGATGTGCTTATCCTTGTTTCTATACTAATATATCATCTCAACAATTCAATGACTAACAGTGAATTTGCATCTCAACAAATTCACTGTTAGTCATTATTATACTAAATAAATAAACAGTAAACCTTATGTCCAGTGTTTTAGAAAATAAACATTTCTCGGAGTAGCCTGTTTATTTTTAAGATACTTTCTTATTTTATTTACAACATATGCAACCTTATCTTTTTGGAAACTTACTGAAAATCTTTGCCAACATTCAGCTTTTCCAAGTAAAAGACTCAGATATATCCTCCAAGGTGTTTTTTTTTTACCTGTATGTTGTAAAGGACTTACACGAACAAATTCAGTCTGGTAGTTCACTATTTAAAGTATATAAGGACCTGAGATAACCAGCAAAAGAGAGGATAGTTGTGTCCAACTTTTATTTACTTTGAAAAATAAAGGATCACAAAGCAGTTTTCATTGATGCATAAGACTCAAAAATGTGCTATTTAAAGGGAATTATTCTAATATGTGTCTGTGTCATATCTCACATCAATCCACAATGACATTCTAAGTTTGCATTTGCAAATATCCATAAATTCAAAGTTAATATTTTTTCTATGTTGGCCACTTTTGGCAGTGTTACCTTGTCTTTAGAATAAATTGTGATCAACTGTTAGTGCAATAATATTAATAACATATTTTAACACCAAAAACTGTATCAGCTACCCTTCCTACAATACATGCATGCCAATTTCCAGAATTTCTGCTCTCCACTGCGTACATATTTCTCACCAATCAAAATCTTTTCTCTTCTTCTCTACCGTTGCCTTCTTCCTTTTTTCCCTTTATTTCCTCCAATGCTCCCCTCCCCCCAACTGGTTCCCTTCTTCCCTGCCCTCAGGTCTTCACTGCAGAGTACAGTGAATATATTCAGAGCATTCAGTTGTGGTTGGGCTTCTAACCTTGCTCAAGTCCAGCATTAGCAAAGGGATTCAGTTTCTTGAATTCATTAATAGTGTTTTGCCACAAAAGGCTTTGTAGTTCTCTCCTGAATATTGAGCCTAGCTTAATAACATTCCATTTATGTTAAAGACACATTTAATCTGTAAATGTGACCTTTAGAAGAATTCTTTTGTTTTTCATTAAAGAACCACCGCATGACAAATATTAATTATTCCTTGATGCCATATTTTAATTAACTAATCATGTGCTATTTGCAGCAATGAAGAGTGCACTAATGTATGTGCAGTAATGCCATAGAGTGCAAGATCGATATCAAAGAATCCATTGCTACAGAAAAGACATGTTTTGGGTGTCTTCTCTGTATGCATTTGCTTATATGAAACATTTGTTTGAGAATGATGTTTTGTTTTGCTTTGTGTTTTGTATTTTTAAATGCCAGTGCAAGTCTGATTAAAATGCTGAACGTATTGTTAGCCCCATCACTAATAAGTGAACGTTCACTGATGCATATTAGCAGGGTCTATCAATGTGGTGAAATTGTCACTTAAGTGCTTGGAATCTGAACACAGAAAATGACAGGCAATGCTGAAGGTCCGGCTCCAGTGCATGTCTTCACTGTAGCTGGAGTCACTGGAATGGCGAAACCAGTTTAGGTTCAAGGTCACTGCTGACATTCAGCTGTCATGGCTTCATTGTCTGCAGGCCTTCTCTTCATTGACACATTCAAGAGTACTTTATAGCAACCACAAAGAGCCAGTCAATTGATACCATTACACTTCATGCACACACAAACCACAAGTCTGTTCAGGACTGTTGATACAGTCTAACATTTATTCATTAAGGGATCTATTGTAAATGCAACTTGCCCAGCCCCACTCTTAACAACATGGACTTACTTGTTTAGTCCAAACATTTAGCTACGTCTTTTTCAAGTTTTGCACAGCATTCTCTAATTGAGGTACATTATCTGCATTTTAATGCTACACCATTTATGTCCAATGAAAGATTACCTGAAGAACCCTGCCATTACCACACTAGTTTAAATACGGGCAGTCGTATAGAAAAAATATACACAAAAGATGTAAGCAGTGGGAAAAGGGAGATATTTATTTGTTCCGGGAGTGCCACGGAAATCCAATTGCTCAGAAATGAAATAAGAGTCTGGAGTGAAAAGAAGGAAAACCTAAGCTTGGGTCAGGGAAGAGGCAGTGATTAGCTCCATTGTTAGTAGCTCTTTGAGCTTCATTGGTTGTAAAGAAAAACCCTCTAATGAATCTATTGAAGCTTGCCAGTACTTTGTGTGGAAGACAACTTAAGTTATGGTACTTATCTAAAAAATGGTAGTAAAGCATGTGGATATATGAAACAACACATATGTCTCTGTATTAACAGCTTGCCCATAAAAACAAAAAACAAAATTGTTTAAAGATTGTATGTTGCACGAATGGCTTATTTAACATGTACATGTTTAAATCAATATTCACAGGTCTTGAAAAAAAATCACCTAAAATGGTGATGAGATGTAAGAAAATATGTCCTATTTTGTAGTTAAAAGACAGGAAAATAGAATATAATGCAGCTTATCTCTTCTTGGTTTTCTACCAATATTTGGGAAGAGGAGTGAGCTTCAAAGTCAAGTTAAAAGGCTATTTCATGTCTTGCATATTTAAAATAAGCAAAAATTACTTCATTAAGGAATGTAATCAACTGACATTAAAAGTAATAGACTTTCGAAAAAGGACCAATATGTAGTAAAAACTGTTCACCCTATTTTCTTCATATTGTCATTTCCAACAGAAAAGAATCTGTTTTTGCAGTTTGGCATAATATTTATTTATATATGCGCTTTTGATTCTACAAAATGCATTACATTGTCTAAAAAAGGCTATCATTAATGTAAGAATTCAATTAGGCAGGAGCATACTAGAAAAAATAATTTTGGCAAATGCCTCAGTTAAGATCTTTGCTAGTTCCTGGAAAACTTACACTGTATTATATGTAGAAACAGAAAAAATTTTTCTGAAAATTTCACCTAAAGTTTTGGCCAAACACGTTTAAGTGTTTTTTGGTGAAGCAAAATTCAAACTATTGCGTGAGAAGAGATTCACCCCCAACCCCCACCATTACCAACTCATTCAGGGACCGTGACTTTCTGACAAGAATGAAGTTATTACTTGAGAAGCATGATTTCTCTGCCTGTGATAACTTGTTTTATAAATAAATGAGTGTGTACTTCAATGCATTCTTTCATTTTTTCCATGAGCATTAAAGCGTTATTCCTCCAAAGCACACATTTTGGGACTAACAGGACTAACTGCTATGCAGAATTCCCCTTTTTTATAATGTCAAGGGTCTTTTCCGTTTTGACATCTCAAGTTTCTAACTAAGGCCCTGGGAGACTTTTTGTGGAGATTGCCTCGTAGCGATCATGTCTCTTTAAACCCATGTCTACGTAAGGGAAGATATCGTTGCAGTGGTAGGGAGCAACCTTTCTTCAGCTCTTTATTGCTTTGCTTCAGTGAACAAACTAACACGAGTAAAGGCTAAACACAAACAAACAAAAACTAGTTATAGGGGTGCAGTTTTCTTCAAGTCCAAACCAGCAGGGATCCAATTTGATAAGGTTTGTTCCCAGGAATGTCTCTATTTCCATGAGATTTTATGTCAGGTAATTTGACTCATAATTAACCAACAGAAAGATCTGAGGATGGGAATTGCAAGTACTGTATCAAAAGGTTGAGGAGGTAAAGAGAATGAATATCTATAGAATATCTACTACATTCTTGTATTGGACACTTTACCAATGTTGTTTAATCTGCACAGCAATCTCATGCATTTGGGATTATTATTCCATTTTACGGATGGGAAGAAAGAAGCCTCAAGACCTTTAAAAACTGAGACTGTAAAGCAAACAAATGGCAAAAGCTGCAATAAAAATCATGTTCTCTCAAGCTTATTCTATCTCGAATACCTATTTTAGCAAAAACACTTAAAAGACCTTGGTAAAATTTGGCTAATGCAGCTGTTAACATTTGTGGTGTGTACCGAACTTCTCTCTCTTTCTCCTGTATGTTGTCTCATTTCTTTTTATCAACTTCCTATCTTTTGCCTTTCTTTCTCTTCTCTCCTTCCCTTTGCTCTTAGGGCAATTGAAGATAGATCATCTTCCATACCTGACTTGAGAAAAGCAGCTTTCAATGCCAAACAAGTGAAGATGATCTACCTTTTCACAACTGCTGCTTCTGATTTTTTTTCCCAAGTAAAGAATAGAAATATAAACCTATCACCCCAAAATGCAGGTTCTCTGTGAAAGTTATATGAAATCATTTCAACATTTACGGTCTTTCAAACTTCCCTCCCAAGCTATTGTTGATTTCTTTTAATAATTTGACAGTTTTTTCTAGGGAATTTCTTCTGAGATGAGGAAACAAACATTTTTAGGCTAAGTTGCCCTGTATTTCCACTGGAGATTCTGGATGAGGAGATACGTGGTAAGTTTTTATAGCCTATACCACAGTGGCCTTTTTGCACACGTGTGCCTGTGCATGTGTAAATTCCAGGCATACCCTTCCTGTCCAACATTTAACTGCTCTCTGTTCTCACTACTTTTATAAGAAGACATTTTTTATATGCTTATGACATATTTCTTCAAGAAAAACAAAAGACTGTTTAAATGCATATTATCACTTAAATATTCTGGTCAATTTTTGGAGTATTCACTCATTTGAATGGCAAAGAAATTACTCCCATTTGAAAATTAAGAAGGGTAGTGATGCTTTTGTCACCAACACATTCATTTTCTCTCACAAGGCAATTTTTCCTTGTCTGTCCAGTTCTCTTTCCAAAAACTACTCTAAATGGGGTCTTTTAAAATGCCTTACTATTAATGATACCGAATAACATCCAAGTAGTAGCAGAAGGAGAAAGAAATGACCAGGGCAAACAATTGACTTTTCTACTGAAATTCTGTTGAAACTAGATATAGATTTCTATTTTTAATGATGTTACTTGGTCAAAAACATTTCAAAATCATATTAAATTTTATATTAGAAAACAAAGTTAATTTTGGTACACTTTCTCCATGTATAATTTTTATTTTTAACCTTTCTCTAATAACATACAGTTAGAGCAAGCATTATGTGGCATGGTTATAGTTAGTATTTTACTCTTTTTGGTGAAAAAATACTTTGTGTTACAAATAGCTTACAATAAAAGAATGAACTCTTTTAAGGAAAGTGAAATATACTTTTGAGATATCCTTTCAGGTAATTTCTAATCTAGAAGGAGGCTTATTTGATGGCTGTTCCCTATAATTAGTGAGATCAGTAATCAAGACAACTGTGATTTATTTTACTAAGAGACTGAATACATCTGGCATAGATGACTGATGGCAAAATTCAAAATACACCTAAATTGCTTTGTTACATGAATTCTCTACAGAGGGATGAGAGAAGATGTTATATTCTCTGCATTAGGACAATTCTGTAGTATCAAAATCAAAAAAATACTTGTTTTGTGGCAACAGAATTTTGTATCATATTTCTAAAGACAGTAAGCACTTGGATGGATGTCAATGAATACTAAACACTAATCGATCTGATACATCCATATGCATCCACAAAAATACACATGGTGGCCGGCAATGGTTGAAAAATTACATTTTGTTTCTATTAAAAGATCTGTCTCTTTTAGGTCAGAGTGGGATTTTGGATAGGTCTAATCTCCTACAGTGGCAAACTGGCTTGACAACGGTGGTGTTTTAGGGTTGGTTGTTGTTTGGGTTGTTGATGATGCTTAGCCAAGGAGACACTTCCTTTCAGTTTCTGTCTTCCAAACCCAGGGCTATGTTCTGGGCAGTTCAGCCTAATGGAATTAAGCCTGACATGTTTCAACTCTATTTCTTTTAAAAATAAACATAAAACAATGGTTTAGATTTCTAATAAAACCCTGGAATCATGTGGGACTCCAACTTTCCCTGTTCTTTACACATCTGTAAATAAAGCACATAAAAGAGGAGCACAACAGGATAAATCAACATAAATTTGAAATCCACTGCGGCATATTAAACGGCGCAGTCTCAGTCAAAAAGAGGCTGACCCCACGGCTTCGTGCAGTTTGAAGCTAATTGTTTTCGTCAGGATGGGAACGTCTGGAAGTCCATGGCTGTATCCCACCAGCAAGGCTCCAGTAACTGAGCCGGCCCACAGAGAATGGACCCACTTTGTAGCGACACAGCGGGCTCAGACACCACCTATTCTGCTCTCCAAACTGTCATGCATAACAACTTTATTGTGCTAAATTGAACTTGAAAGCAACCAAAGGCTATGAGAAGGAGAGGCTATGAGAAAAGCGTGCTGTCAGCACTGGCAAAGGCTGACCTGGAAAGTAGGCTCAGAGACAGGGGAATAAAAGACCAGGCCCCATGAACACAGCATATTGTTTCATTTTAAAGTATGATTCCCATACCAGAGAAAGTAGCAAATGTGATGTAAATTTATTTAAATAGATTCGACCGCTTAAAAGTTTGCCAGCCGCTCTTATCCAACTTTCCCAGCTCTCTGATTCGTTACTTACAGTGGGAATATAATGACATATAGTCATCATTGTAACAGCTTCTTTGCAGGGGCACAATGATGATTAATAGCCAGCAGCAAATTTTCACATGGGCTCTGAAGCACTATGGCATTAAGCAGCCAAACAGTCCCAAATCCCCCTTTTCTGTTCCACTGAAAAGTTCCCTCCTTGTACCTTGCAGATAGGAACAAAGCCTATCTTAATTCCAATCAGCTTTTCCTCATTCAAAGGGACCTTCTCTTTTTCATAATTGATTCATGTGCATTTTTTTGGTGTTTCACTGAGCTGAAGCCACTTTTCTCCTTTTCTCTGTTCTGTCTCCACACCCGCACATCCCTCCCCGCTTTTTTTGAGGGGGTAATAAGTGGGAAACATTTAAACAACAACAACAATAAAAAACGTTGTGTTTTTTCTTCCCCAAATATTTGCCAAATAGATTTCTCAATTAGCATTAGCTTGTGCTTTACATTTAAAGAGTTTAAAGCAAAATGAACTCCTGGATTTCTCCATCCGTGGAACTTGTTTTAGTTATAAAAAGCATGAGCTCACTGAAATAACGCTGGTGGGAGCCCCCACAAAGATGCCATGTTTCTCCGGGGGAGTCTGACTAGCTTTCATTCCCACGATAGACTCACAGCTGGAACAAGCAGAGGCCGCAACTTGTTCTGGACAGATTCTCTTTTCTCTTCTGTGCTTGTAGCCATCAAAGAAGGAACAAGTGACCAAAATAGAAGGCAGCAAGTCAAAACCTCCTAACCTGTCCTATCCTAAGTATCGTTTTACCCCATAGTAATACTTAGATTATAATTATTAGCAGTAGCTCCTGTGCTATTTGGAGAAGTGCTGTCTCCCATCTACACTTTCCACCTCCTGTGATAACGACACACATGACATGAACAAGTGCTGTCTTGGAAGGGGATTTTCCACATGCTAACTCATTTGTGTTTCTATGACAATATAATGGCTATAAAGTGCAAAGTTTTAGTACATTCACTTTGTGTACCTGTTTACATTTCTTACAATCCTGCCCTCATATTTATATATGAGTGGGGTGACTATATGTCTTTTTGCTCAGGATAGGTCTCATTTATGCTTCTTGTCCTTGCATAATTATTAACGGTATTCCCTTTCACTCTCAAAAATGTCCTGATACGACAAAAAAATTAAAGGAGCAATTTGCAAAGTCCATGCTTTTTTTTTTTTTTTTTGCTACTAAAACTGCCCAAATTGACCTAGAGAAATCAAAGTGTGGACTGTCCCTTAGCCAGGTGGCTGAGGATTGAAATACACTATTCCAGGCCAGTAGAAAGACTCAAACTTGGAAACCCTGCTGGCACTACAGCAGCACCGACTTTTGTCTTGTCCGCTTTTAAGAGGTCAGCTGACCTATAGCTTCTTTGATGGTGGCAGGAAGGAGGTCATTTGCTGAAGCGAAAGATACATTGCAAACCAGATTTTAAGTGTGACACTTTCCTTCAGCTGGGTCATGGTTCTCACCATGAACCAGAGCAACAAATTTTACTGGTCAGATGAAAGTGCTGTGCCATATTTTAGATAATGGCCTTTCTGTTGCTTTGGTTGTCTTCAAATGGTTAAATGAATATGTCAAATTGGTAGAAGGAATTTAGCTCATCATATTAATTTTAGTGTTTAGATCTTCTTAGGATATAAAGCAATATGTGAAAGTGGCATCATATATCTGTATTGTATTTTTCATCAAAAAATCTCAGGCAGATGACTGTTGTTCCGGTTTGCTAATGCTGCCGTTATGCAAAATACCAGAAATGGATTAGCTTTTATAAAGGGGGTTTATTTGGTTACAAAGTTACAATATTAAGGCCACAAAAGTGTCCAAGCTAAGGCATCAACAACAGGGTACCTTCACAGAAGAATGGCCATTGGTGTCTGGAATACCTCTGTTGTCTGAGAAGGCACGTAGGTGGTGTCTTCTTCCTTTACTCCCAGGTTGTGTTTCAAAACGATGTTCTCCAAAATGTCTCTCTTAGCTGCAGCTTCTCTGTGGTCCTTCTGTTTGTGAGCTTTTATAGGGCTCCAGTAAACTAATTAAGACCCACGGTGAATGGGCAGGGTCACACCTCCATGGAAATAATCTAATCAAAGGTATTACCCACAGTTGGGTGGGTCACATCTCCATGGAAACAGCGTAATCCAAAGATTCCAACCTAATCAACACTAGTCTGTCCCCACCAGATTGCATTAAAGAACGGGACATTTTGAGGGACATAATACAACCAAACTGGCACAAGTGTAGTCCATTCTTTGGGTTCTGGAACCAAAGTGTCTCAGAGAGTACTACAAATCCATACTCGGTGTCTCTAGGGGCTGGATTTTGCATTTGGATTACAGAGTTAACTGAGAGATGTATAATATCATCTGTAGGCAGAGAACTCCCTGCTGACTGGACCACTAAGGAAGTTCATATATGTTGTTTATTTCAGAAAGTATATGGAATAAATGGACTTCTGATTTGCTAGCTTCAGAGTAACTATACCAAGACCCTAAAATCTCCTGCTTTCTATCAGTGCATAGCCCATTTTAGAATTATGATTCTGCCCTAATGCTTTTGTAGAGGAGCACAGTTCCTTGGTGAAGCTATCATTCTAAGCCAAATCTAGGCCTACTCAATCTTTATTAGTGAATTTTATCCCTTTTTTAGGTAATTCTTTCAGAAATGAAATCAGAGTGGAGTACATGAAAGATGTACTCTTTTTTTTAATTTTTATTTTGAAATAAATTCAAACTTACAGTAACAGTTGCAAAAGTAATACAAACCCCATACACAGAACTCCAGCATACCCCGACCCCCCCTCTGATACCCTGATCTACCAACTTCAATATTTTGTCACGTTACCATTTCTTTCTTTCCCTCCCTCCCTGTCTATCATCCATCATCTATTGCTCTGTCTTCTAAGCACATGAGAGCAAGTTGCAAAAATTCTTGAACAAATAATATAATTCACATATACATTTCCTATGAACAAGAATATTCATTTATGTAACCACATTAAGTGTAGTTAAGAAGTTCAAGAAATTTACCATTGTTATAAAGCTTACATTCTATACTTCATTTTTTTCTTATGTCCCAATTGTGTCCTTTTGAGCCTTTTCTCCTTTATTCTCAGATCTCATCCAGGATCATCTATGGCATTTAATTGTCATTATCTATTTAGACTGTCTTTTTTTTCAATTGTGGAAGCATATATACATCATAAATCTTCCCATTCCAACCCCTCCCAAGCATTCCATTTAGTGGGATTAACCACATTCACAACGTTGCAATGCCGTCACCTTCCCACCATCCATTACTAGAAATTTCTCTTCACCCCAAACAGAAACCCTACACTCATTTCTTATTAACTCCCCATTGCCCCTTCCCCCACTTCTCGTAACCTATACTCTACTTTTCATCTCTATGATCATATTCTCTGATACTTTCCTTGTGTTTACCATGGAGCTTAAATTTAACATCTTAAGTATATAACAATCTTGTTTTCTTTGATACCAACTTAACTTCAATAGGACACATAAACTATGTTCCTATACTCCTCCATTCCCCCACCTTTATGTAGTTCTTGTCAAAAATTACATATTTTACATTGAGTCCAAAACCACTGATTTATCATTACACTTTGTGTATTTTAGATCCTGTAGGAAGTAAATAGTGGAGATACAAATCAAAAATACAGTAGTATTGATATTTATATTTTCCATGTGATCTTTACTGGAAATCTTTATTTCTTCATGTGGTTTCAGTCAATTGTTTAGTGTCCCTTCCTTTCAGCCTGCACAATTCCCTTCAGTATTTCTTATAGGACTGATCTACAGGTGATGAAGTCCCTCAGCTTCTGTTTTCATCTCCCCCTCATTTTTAACCTCCAGGTGTTGGTGAATTTTCTAAGTCTTTGATGGTTATTGGCTTCTATTTGTATTCCATTGTGGTCAGAGAATGTGCTTTGAATAATTTCAATTATTTTAAATTTATTGAGGCTTGTTTTATGTCCCAGCCCATGGTCTATTCTGGAGAAAGTTCTGTGATCACTAGAGAAGAATATGTATCCTGGTGGTTTGGGATGTAATGTTCTACATATGTCTCTTAAATTCCTCTATAGCTCTCTCTCCTTTCTTTGTTTCTCTGTTGGTAGGGCTCCCTTTAGTATCTGAAGTAGGGCAGGTCTTTTATTAGCAAAATCTCTCAGGATTTGTTTGTGAAAAATTCAAGCTCTCCCTCAAATTTGAAGGAGAGTTTTTCTTGATAAAGTATTCTTGGTCTGAAATTTTTCTCTCTCAGAATTTTAAATATGTCATGCCACTGCCTTCTCGCCTCCATGGTGGCCGCTGAGTAGTCACAACTTAGTCTTATGTTGTTTCCTTTGTATGTGGTGAATTGCTTTTCTGTTGCTGCTTTCAGAACTTGCTCTTTCTCTTCAGTATTTGAGAGTCTGATCAGAATATGTCTCGGAGTGGGTTTATTTGGATTTATTCTATTTGGAGTTCGCTGGGCATTATGCTTTGTGTATTTATATTGTGTAGAAGGTTGGGGAAGTTTTCCCCAACAATTTCTTTGAATACTCTTTCTAGACCTTTACCCTTCTCTTCCCCTTCTGGGACACCTATGAGTCTTATATTTGGATGTTTTATTTTATCTATACTATCCCTGAGATCCATTTCAATTTTTTTGATTTTTTTCTCCATTCTTTCTTTTGTTCTTTCATTTTCTGTTTTGCGGTTCTCAAGGTTGCTGAGTCATTGTTCAGCTTCCTCTAGTCTTGTACCATGAGTATCCAGAATCTTTTTAATTTGTTCAACAGTTTCTTTTATTTCCATAAGATCATCTATTTTTTAATTTACTCTTGCAATTTCTTCTTTATGGTCTTCTAGGGTCTCCTTCATGTCCTTTATATCCTGTGCCATGCTCTTCTTCATGTCCTTTATATCCTGTGCCATGCTCTCATTGTTTGTCTGTAGTTCTTTGATTAATTGCTCCAAGTACTGTGTCTTCTCTGATCTTCTGATTTGGGTGTTTGGGTTTGGGTTATCCATATTGTCTGGCTTTTTCATATGCTTTAAAATTTTCTGTTGTTTTGGGGCTCTTGGCATTTGCTTTACTTGATAGGGTTCTTTTAGGATATGAAGGATTATTCGGACACCAATCTCTAATTTGTCAGATCTACAGCTTGGTGGCATACACTTTCTCTAACTAACCAGCAGATGGCATCCTTGAGTCACCTATTCCTCTCAAGTCAGTTCTCCCCAACTTTGTCTTTATGATGTGTGGGGGTCTGGTTCTTGTGGGGTCCAATTGGTGCACCAAGTTTGGGTGTGCTGTTGGTGCTTTCTGCCCTGAATGTGGGGCATGTGTCTGAGTGGTTAGGGAGGAAGGACAGCTTTAATAATCAAACCTCCCAGGTGTTCCAGGAGGTTTAAGGCTGTTGCAAGAGTCTAAACCTTCACTTCAGTCTTGTCACAAATTGTCTCTGCCGCTGACCCACAAGTCCTTGGTATTGGCGTAGGGTCCCTGAGTTTTCCAGGTGGGTTCCTATTCCCAGCAGTGCCCTTCTAGGGCCTTTGCTGAGGGAAGGCTGTGCTACATCACAAGTTGGCGCCATCCCTCAAGGGAAGCCCTGGGCCACTGGGCCGTGCAGGGGTGTTCCCAGCCTGCTGTAAAGATGGCTGAATGGGGCGTGTTAATTTCCCCCTTTACATACAGCTCCATCTTCCAGCTCTGGGACAATTAGCTGTGGGTGCAAGAAAGACTATTGTCCATGCCTGATATCATGGTGTGTGCATGGTATTGCCCGAAACACTTCCCATCACACTGGGTCCCTTGGCGTGGCTCTGGGCTGTGGCTCCAGCACTGGGCAGGAGCGTTCCCAGCCCATTGGGAAGACGGCTGCAAGGGGCATGTTTTTTTTCCCCTTTTGGCTCTCCTCTGCCCTCCTTGCTCTGAGACAACTAGCAGTGGGTACCTGAAAGGCTGTCTTCCCAGCCAGATATTGAGGCGTTCACACAGCCCTTTCCTGCTGTACTTCACTATGTGGTTCTCACTGCCGTATCTGCAGCCACTTTTCATTTTTTTAAAAAAAGAACTAGTCCACCTCCAAATGTCAACCCTTGGTTTCCCCATACCGCAGAGTGGCTGCCGGACATTCAGCTGACTTACTCACTAGTTTCAGAATGCAGACTCCCGGTTTCACCAAGTGCATTGTCCCTGTGGATTTAGCAGACCTTGTCCAGCTGGTGCATTGCTGGAACTGGTGTTCTGGGTCACTCTCTGGCCTCTATTTAGTATTTTTCACGGAGGTGTTTTTTTGCCGTCTCTCCTACCCACCATCTTAGTTTCTCCAAAAGATGTACTCTTATGTCATCATTTTCATGTAATGCTATTCCTATGAAGAAGTGTAATTAATACTGATATGAGTCATTATAACTTAAAGAGTGCTGTGGTGACAACAGTTTTGTTATATTATGGTGATGGGTCTGGCTATTAAACAACCACATTTGTGAAGGACTCTCCTTTTTACTGGCTATGAACAGGATGCTTAAATACAATGACCCCTGGGACTCTCAGATAGATTGCCTCTTCAACCCTGAGATCCTTTGATGAATTCCTAGAGACACACAAAAGGATAGATTCATGAATTCTATGCTTATCTTGTCCACTGGCACCATTTGAGGAACTGAAGAGTATCCAATTGCTTTGCTCTACCATATTCCCCCTTACCCACTTCATCACTTGCTATCGTTTTTAGAATGCCAAAAGAAAAGAAAAGAAAACCAACAACCCTACTTCCCTACAGTAGAAAACCTCTTTATACAAACTGTAAATTGAAGCCTGCTATAGTTACACAGGCAGTGCCAACCCCTTTTTTTCTCATTCATGCCCAAGATATTTACTTTATCTACGTACACTATCCTGACCCTAATCCCAAGATAGCTAAATAAGCACATAATACCCAAGGTGCTTATTTCTTATTACATGGTGCCTACAATTAGATGTACAAGATTTCTTAATTGGTTTCTGGCTTGTTCTTTGATATACTCAAACTTTTCCATATTTTTCTTTCTTATTACTTGTTAACAAAATCCTGGTGTCATGCAAAAATAAGTGAGCATATCCCCAGAAGACAGGTCATAAGTGGTCTAACCTTACCTGGTATTTCCATTCTCCTTTGCCAGGAATTGGTTTAGGGATGGGCATATTAACTCATTTCAGTCATTGAAACATATGGGGAAAGAAAAAATGTTCTTGATAAAAAGAGACTCATAAGAAGAAGCCTGTCCCCCTCCCTGTTTTTAGATGTTGTTTTATAAATACTGGGGCCAGGAGTTGTGGCAACAATGACAGGAAAGCCAAGAGAATCTCAGAAAACCCAGAGCCATGACTGGTGAGATGCTAATTAACCAACCTAGAATTTTCTATGAAATAATAAGTCCCTATTTTTTGAGCCACACTTAGTTGGGAGTTCTGTTACCTGCAGCCCAAAGCACATTAACTGAATTACTCACCTTGTTTTTTTTCCAGTTATTCTTTTCTTGGTACACACATCTTTCTAGCTTCTCTCAACCCACTTGGTAAGATAATGGAGCTCAGACTTTTGTAGCTGGAAAGGACAGTAGAGACTATCGAATTTAATCTCTTTAATTTACTGTTGAATAAACTGAGGCCCATAAAGCAACAGTGATCTAAGGTCACATAGACGACTCATGGCATAAACTAGAATTCTGGTTTTCTGAGTTCCAGTTAAGTCCTTTCTCCATAGAATTTTGTCCAGCTCCTCAACTGCCTTGTACTCTCTCTATTCAGCAGTAGCCCATTAAAAGTTAGCACTTCACACATTTTGTATTTAAAGCATATAGAGTAAACTTTCTATATATATATAAAAATGAGTAAAGCTAACACACACACGCAATCTTTCAAGGGGACTTAGTAATAACAGGAGATTTTCTTGACTTCCTAGGAAGATCATTATGCCATTCATTTCCCAGAAATAAGATTTCTTTGGGCAAATGTTTAATAAAATCCACATCATTTTGGGAATATGCACATCAATTTGCATACTGAGTTCATAAGGTCCTAATTTTAGGTTTATAAAATATATACAATGCACTGAGACTATATTCAGACCTAATACCTGGGGCAAGATGCACATGAGACATGAGTTGTTCAAATCCATCCACATCATCCTTTCTAAAACTTGGAGATACAACACTGATTTCTAGATTAGATATTCATACACAGGCTCTGTGGGTATGTTCAAAGTGTGGTGAGCAATGACAGAGAAGTGTGGTAGGCAAGAGAGGAAGAGATGGGCTGTTTTTCATCCCTTGGACTATGAGGCCAGACAGATGCTGGATCATTTCTTATAGCTTTGTGCTCACAGTCCCTGCATGACACTGATTTTTTAAAAAAATGTGAGGTATATTGGGCAGCAATTTCTCTAGACAGCTATTGTAGTAACTCTTCCAGAAGTCACCAACATCAACATAGAGTGAAGTGGGTTGTTTAATCTATTAATTTAAACAGAGTTTAAACTTCAGGAGACAGTTAATGTTTATTTTAATGTCTCTAGTGCATTTGCTGAGTACAGGGCACACTAGTGACAAGAGAATAGGCTTTGGAGTTAGACTACTTGGATTTGAACCCAAGATTTGGATTTGCTACTTGGATTTGCCACTTGGTAGCAGTGACACTGGGTAATTCACTTAACTGCCTGAACCTTAGTTCTCTCTTCTTTACTCTTTCATGCATTTACTCATATGTGTCCATGGTGTGAATATGCTACCAGTAAACAAGACAACAATCTCACAGCCTTCATAGAGCTTATGTTCTAGGGACATGTCAAATGGGAGTGAAATATGTAACAAAGCCTACTTCATAGAGTTCCTGGGAGGATAATATAGGGCAACCAAAGCACATAACAAATAATAATATAAAAAAAATATTAATTCCCTTCACTTTGTCTCAATGATCTACATTTATGATGACTATATGATGTTGCTTTAAAACTGGTTGGCAAATTCTATGACACTTCTCCAGTCAGGTGGGAGATTCCAGGTGGAGCCATTCTACTTGTGACCCAGGTTCTAGTAAGAAGGATTAGAATCATCCTCCCACCTGAAACAACAAAGAAACCCCAGTAAAATATTTGAAACAACAGTAGTCAAGAACACTGGAATCAGGCAATGAAGAGAAAAGATTCCCAAGAGATGGGAGAAAATAAGGTGAGGTGGGTCCAATGATGGCTCTACCTAAATGCCTTGGGATAGTTTTCAGGCCACATCATGGGGAGGGGAAACCAAGGCAAAGTACAGACTCCCAGTGTTGAGGATATGGAGCAGAGGGACTGGGGAGACCAAGGCAATAGTGTATAATGGGACAGAGTACCAGAGAGGAGAGCTCTACACACAGAGAGAACTCCAGAGATCTGCAGTGTGTTCCTCAAGTATACACAGAGTATCAATAGGGCCTTGGGTAGATCAGAAGGGTCTTCTGTCAGGAGTGAGGGATAATGGCCCCAAGACTCAGTGCTGTTCTGGTCTTGTCTAACAAATCTTAAAAGCAAGACCCAAAATAATCAAACTGTTCCCAAGGAATTTTACTGCATCCCAGATCAAAGCTCAAGAATAATTATAGGAACACAAAAGTACCCAGCATCCAACAAAGGAAAATTGATAATGTCTAGCATAGAATAAAAAATGACTAGGTGTGTCAAAAAGCAAGAAATACAGCCCATAGTAAAGGGGGAAATCAGCCAAATCAAACCAACATAGAATTGACAGGGATGTTAGAGTTTGTAGATAAGGACATTAAAAAAGCTATTATAACTGTATTCCAGATGTTCCAAAAGTTAAGAAGTGAAAGGGAAGAAAACAAATAAACAACAAATGAACTCAGAGATAAAATCTACAATCACTTGAGATGTAAAATACACTGGATGGAATTAATGGCAGATTAGACATTACAGAAGACAAGACTGATAAACACAAAGACATAGCAATAAAAACTATTCAAAATGAAACACAGAGAAAAATGAATTAAAACATTTAAAGAGTGTTGGTGATCTGTGGGACAATTTCAAGAGGCTTAATATATGTAGAATTCCCAAGATGGGGGGGGCAGTAATAAAGAATTGAAAATATAATGGTTTATAATGGTTGGATACTTTCCAAATTTGATAAAAACTATGAACTTACATATCCAAGAATATCAATGAGTCCTAAGCACAAGAAACATGAAGAAACCACAATAAGACATATCACAATCAAATTGATAAAAAGATAATCAGTGATAAAAATATAATCTTAAATGCAGCCAGAGAGGAAAGTGTATTATGTGCAGAGGAAAAATGGTAAGGGTGACAGCAGATTTCTCATTGGAAACAATGCAGCAAGAAGACACTGGATTGACATCTTACAGTAACTGTCAGCTTAGAATTCTGTACTCAGCAAAAATAACTTTGAAAGATAAAGACATTTCAGACACACAAAAGCTGGAAGAAACTCTCACCTACAGCTCTGCACTACAAGAAATGCTGAACAAAGTCCTTAAGAAAGAAAAAAATGACACCAGATGGAAATGAAGAGCATTAGAAATGGTTATCTCATAAATAGTTTTTTTCTTATTACTTAAATCTCCTTTAAAGATAATTGATCTGACAATTACTTCTATATGAAAAGAACTCTCAAAAATTGACAATGAAAAACAAAAATCTATTTAGAAATTGTGTGCAAGACATGAATAGACATTTCACTGAAGAGGATATACAGGTGGCATATAGGCACATGAAAAGATGTTTAATATCATTTGCCAGTAGGGAAATGCAAATTAAAACCACAAAGACACATACTTATCAGAATGGCTGAAATTTAAAAAAAAAAAACCAAACCAAAACAAAACAAAACAAAAAAAAACAGTGGTAGTACCAAATGCTGGTGAGGAAGTAGAGGAAATGAATTACTTATACACTGTGGATTGGAATATAAAATGGTGCAGACACTCTGGAAAACAGTATGCCTGTTTCTTAAAAACTTAAACATACATTTACCGTATAAACCAGTAACTGCACTCCTGGGCATTTATCCCAGAGAAATGAAAAGTTATATCTACACCAAACCTGTACACAAATGTTCATAGCAGCTTTGTTTGTAATAGCCCTAAACCAGAAACAGTGCAAATATCACACACCACCTGAATGGATAAACAAATTGTGGAATATTCAACAAAGCAGCACTACTTTACAATAACACAGAATGAACTACTGATAACCAGAACAATATGGATGAATCTCAAGATAATCATGCTATGCGAAAGAAGCCAACCAAAGACTACATCCTACAGAATTCAATTTATATAAAACTTAGAAAATGCAAATGAATAAGTAGTGACAGAGAGCTTATCAGTGGTTACCTGGGGTTGGGGAAGAAAGGAAGGGAGGAAGGATTTCCAAGGAGCATGAAAAAACTTTTGGAGGTGACTGATAACTTCATGATTTTTGTTATGGGGTTTGTTTCACAGGTTTATACATATATCAAAACAAATCAAAATTCATTTTGATTTGTTGTATGCCAATTATCCTTCAAATTTAAAAAATAATTAAAACAATAAAGGTAGGGTCTATTTCCCATCCCTTTGAGAATGCCCCAACTAAGAGAATATGGCAGAATTGAAGTTGCGGGACCTTTGAGATCAGGTAAGGAAAGTCCACATAGCTTCTACTAGTTTATCTTAGGACACTTGCCTTTGAAGCTCTGAGCAACCATGTAATAAATATGGCTACCCTGACTGCACTGTGCTGGAGAAACTTCCTGGCGAGACGACACGGAGAGGCCCTGAGACTTCGGCAGATCGAAAGATTCCCGGTCAGCCTCCAGCTGCCAAGCGGTCTGAGCTCCAGTCATTATCTGACTGTAATTTCATGAGAGACCCCAAACCAGAACCACTCAGCAGAGCCATCAGAGATCATAAAAGAGTGTTATTGTTTTAAACCATTAAGTCTGAGGATGGTTTGTTACACAGTAATAGATGACTGGAATACTACATATTCCATATTTTCCATGTAACTAATATAACTTCTTTTCAAAAGACAATGTGTTCAGCAAATGACTAAATGAGATTTGTTTTATACATTTTTATGGCTTTTCATAGCCACAAATTGGCATATCAAAAAAATGTGTTTGTCAGCCTAAATGTCCCATCTTTAATAGTTTAGAAAAACAGCATGGTCCTACCTATGGATTAAGAGAATCACTGGAATTAGTCAACACCTTTAAAGTTAGCTAACAACAATCAGTCTGTCAACAAACTACTAAATGTTGAGCTCTGTGGAGGATGCAAAAGATATCTGGCCTTGTCATGGCCTCTAAGGGTTTATCATTTGGGTGGTGAAGCAAGATCTTTCTGTAGGAAGATGTTGGGGACACTCTTTATGGGAAAGGAAGAAGTAGAGCTGCAAATGATAAGTTGTAAGTATCAGAGTTGTTTGAATGATTTTGAATTGCTTCTTTCATTTTGCCTCAAAGGAAAGTTTATTGTGCATGATTATCCTATTAATATAGAACCTCAAGAAACACAACCTGAGTACTCTTATTTGCTAATCAGGCAATTTCCCTCCTACAATTTATCCACTGCCTTTAACTCTGCATTATTCCTGAGTGTATATTTTTCAAATGCTTTGCCTGCTTTGAATCGAAATAATCTTAGCAATGGGACAATTGTAATTCAGCTAATGTAAGGATAAACTGGGGTGCTGCTTAATACAATCATGTTGAGAGGTGATGGATTTGATATAAATGGTAGCTAATAGCACTAACCTGTGTTAGGGCTTGAAAATGATTACCATTGTTTTTATATTCAAAATGTATACAGTGGAAATACCGCTGACTTTGTACTCAGGTAATCCATAGCCATTGTGGGAAGCAGCGGCTGCAAGGAGGGTGGGGGCCCTTCAATTTAGGGTTGGTGGCCACTCTAAGTAAATAATGTCTCTATTTTAAACATGTTATGTGTTGTTTAACATGTTTTAATAGGTTGTGCTTAGTAAGCCGAGGGTTCCAGCATGTGTCGGAGCCTGCTTGCACTGCCTCTCAAGGGTCAGTTGTTATCATCTCCAATTTCACTTTCAGTGACATCACATTGGAAGCTTGAAACCAATTTTGGTTGGAGTTTTTATACCACAGAAATGGCAAATACTCCAAGTCAGGGCTTCCCCCAAGCCCCCATTCCCTGACCCCACACCTTGAGAGCAGATTGTTAAGCATTTACCAGCACACTAGTCATAGCTCCAAGTCTTTGGATACAAATCAGTTTCAGTCAGCTTCTCTGAGCTGCTACTGGTTTGAAAGGCTGTGACTGTAATTGTATGTATGTGAGGCCACTGCCAAAAGGTTGGGGGGTAAGAGTGAGTTCCTAAGGAGGAAAAGAAGCAGGTAATCTGTTTCCAAGCTAATATTTGTCACTGTAATATGTATTTTTTATTTTCTAGCTTCTACCAAGTCTGATGGGACAAAAAGGTGACTTCCTGACTTCTTCAAGAGAGAAAAGAAGAAAATAACGGCCAAGTAGGTAATGAAGGTTCTCAGCATCACTAGCTCCTGGAATACCCCAGAAGCAAGCCCAAAACGCATGCAAATGGCAGGTTTGGCCACCAATATCCCAAAGTGAGGAGAAGGCCTAATTTGGGAGATTCTAACACGAGGAAAAGTTACAGAGAGTTTTCTGTGATGACAGACCAGTAAGCATTAAATATTGAAGATAAGAGTTGAAGGATACAGAAAGAACATTAATTGTAACTAGGTGCCAGTGCATTTTTTATATTTTCCTTTGATAGCCCTTTAAAACACAGTACATACATTAATAAACATTAATGTTTATATGTCACTATTTTAGAAAAAATATAATTTTTTTAATAGAGAAAACTGATTTTGGAGAAAAATGTTCCACTGTCTTTGAATCCTCACATCATGCCTGTGGAAAGCCCCCTTGTTGGAAACAGCAGGCCATGATCAGAGAAGCAATATCCACCACCTTTTGAGGTATTTTCATACTGCCTACCAGGAAATAAGCGGCCTCAGAAATAAACGCTGACCCACACAGACTGATACATGATTGAGAGAAAGAATTTAAGTTGGCAAGCTTGTAAAATACTTACAGGAGAATTGGACCGGAAGAAAATGAAGGATTCAGGAGGACTGGAGCTGTGCAAAGGTTTTCTTTCAGGAGGGTGAGGGGGATCAGTGATTTTTGAAGCAGCTGAGCAGCAGATTAGTACCTGTCAATAATCTCCATATTTGAATTTTCAAAAATTGAAATCCAATGATACCCACTATATTGTCCTCCAATTTCCTTTTAATTGATTCCCCATTAACTATTATCTCAGCTCCAGGATCCTACGTAAATAAACTTACCTGTTACACTATTGAAATCCTTTCATCTCTAGACTGTCTGTATAGAAACCATATCAGAAGATTACAAATCTTGACCATGGGAGTATATACAACACGGCATCATGTGTAAGAGTAAATATGAAAATTGCAGACCTGTAGATACAGTTTTCCAGTTGACAGCCCGAATAGACAGCATCAGCCCTCTATATCTCCATCATATTTTCCAACCAGAGCCTCTCTGGACTATTGCCTCTGATCCATGTTATTTCCCTACACTTCTGCACTGTTTCCTCTTCTCATTGGTATTTACAACTCCCAGGTTTGTATCACTTAAGGATTTTATTCATGTGCCATTTACTTTTTTTCCAAATTATTAAATCCAAAATTACATTAAAGATTGCTCAAGCTGTTTTCCACCTGGGTAAATTATATATCCTGGTTTCTCCAGTCAATCAACATCTTGCAATTGCAACATTCTGAAAGTCACTTAGCTTTATTAAGTGTCTTTTCTGGCAGCCTTCCAGAGGACAAGGTTTACCCAGGGAATCACAGTAAGAAAAACATGTAGTATCGATTACTGTTTTCTTTTAACATTTCAACTTTAATATTCTTCCATTGTCTCTGGAATGATAAGAAAATGTTATTATCCTCTTATATCACTGGTTGTTTTGGTTAAGTTCAGGTGTCAACTTCACCACAGGTTATGGTGTCCAGTTGTTTGGTCAAGCAAGCACTGACTGATTATTACTGTGAGGATATTTCACGGGCTTAAATCATTGGTAAATTGATTGCACCCATGGCTGATTTCATCTACAATCAATCAAGTAGATTGCCTTCAAAAATGAGAGAAGTTCTATCCAATCAGTTGAAGGCTTTAAAAGGAGAACTGATGATTTCAGCAGTCAGAAGAGAGAATTTCTGTCTCTACTTGAGCCAGCCAGCTTCTCCTGGAGAATTCATGGAAAACCTTCATCAGAGTTCCCAGCTTGTGGCCTGCCCTACAGAATTTGGACTTGCCCTTCTCCACAGCCAAGTGAGACCATTCATGTAAATTTCTCATAATGTTTATGGTTATCTCCTGTCAGTTCTGTTTCTCTAGAGAACCCCGACTAAAACACTGGCCAACAGTACTCTTTTGGAAATCAGCAAGATGGAAAACACCTTCACTAATATTTGGCTAAGGTATAATATATATAAAGAAATATGGGAATCATTTTCCTCTATATTATACCTTTATGGACAGTTCAAGTTTTAAAATTCAGATAGACAGTAGTCTATTAGTTATCTTTAAGTTACTTTTTCCTGACTTGATGTTTCCCTGGATTTTGATAACTGTGGGAATATTCGTTAACTGCTCTATCTGTTCTACCTAGAACACTGTCTGACATAGTAGGTATTCCATAAATAATTTTGGATGACTACCAATATTTTAATTCCTAGTTATTTATTTAGTCCTCTCCTCTAACCCCAACTAGTCCAGTGTATTCAATATTTAAGTGTGCAATATGTATGCTATAGCTTCAATATCCCAGCACATCTTCAACTCCAGGTACCTAAGTTTGAGAGCCATAATTTTGTAAATACAAAGACTCATAACTAAACTTTCTTAAAAAATTAGTTGTTTTCTTATTACAAAATAATATGTATTTGTCATAGAAAATCTACAAATTAGTGACAAATAAAAAGAAAATAAAGATCACCCACATTTTCACTACTTCAAGTACCCACTATTAAAATTTCTGTTTCTATCCTTCCAGTTACATGTATGGTGTACATATTTATAGATATTATTAATGTGTTACATATAATTTTGAAACTTGCTTATTCTCCATGAACATTTTTCCATGTATTAAATGCTCTTTCACAGAATTATTTTAATGATCTGGAATCTTCTTTCCCCGGGTCATTGCATTACTGGATACTTGTTATTCTCCTGGCCTTCCCCCTTTTTCTCTCCTCCTCAGTGAGGTCTTCATTGATTACATACTGAGTAACTGCTAGGCTTCATCCCCAGTTTTTCCCTATTACATGAGCCTGTCTCTTCCTTTCTGTTTCCTCTATTAGGTAATAAGCTCCTTGAAGCAGGGAACGTGTCTTTACCTATTATTATATTCCCAATGCCTAACAAGTGCCTGACACTTGGCAGGTACTCAGTAAACATTATTGAAAAAAATGGATGAAAGGAAGAAGGAATGACTGACTGAACAAAGAAAATTCCATTGATTAATCTATGATAGTCATTTACCCAATCCCCCTATTTTTTGGCACTTATGTTATTTACATCTCTTTTATTATAAACATTGCTTTGATCATTTCTATGGATAAATTTTTGTGCACATCCATGATTATTTTCTTATCCCTAGAAGAAAAATTGCCAAGTCAAAGAATAAGTAAAAATTGAGGATTTTTTATTTGCGTTACAGAAAACTTATGCAATTTATGCTTTCATTAGCAGTATCTTCAATTGTCACTTTACTCAAGTCATTACTGTAATAGGCTTTTATTATTTTAAAATAGTTTTGATAGTTGAGAAATTTTATCCCAGAAGAATTTCTTTGGTTGCTAAAAATACTTATATATTTATGTATCATAGATTATTATAAAAGCATGTAATTATTTTCATATGCTTTTAAGTCATTGTCATTCTTTTCCTTTGGTGAATTATCTGTTCATGTTCATTGTCCATTTAATCTTTAAAATTGATTTATGAGTTCATTATATACTAAGAATCTGTTTAATTTCTTGTTATTTGTCTTGCAAACATTTTCCCCAGTTATTTGTTTCCCTATCACTTTCAATTATGGTATTAATTTTTATTATGTAACCTTTAAAACATACGCAAAGTAGAGATAACATATATAAATCCCGTTTATTCATCTCCGAGTTTCAACAGTTATCAATTCATGCCTCATCCTGTTTTACCTCCCTCCACTTAATTCCCCTATTTTGCCCTTTCTTACCTCCTGTTTATGTTGAAGAAAATCCTATGCATCATACCATTTAATCTGTGAACATTTCAATATCTGTTTCTAAAAGACATGAATTGCCCTTGTTAAACATGCCCTCAAAACTAAAATTAGAGTTTATGGTATAAAATGGAGAAGAATTTCATTCTTACGTAATTTAAATATTTTCATTTCTGGTTTTTATATTGTTATTATTAGAAAAACTTTTCCTCATGCTATGATTTTATAAAAATTCACTTATCAAATTATATCTTCAATACATAATCTTTGTAGGAAGTTTTGAAAATACAGATAAATGAAAAAAGAGTTGACTCTTATAACCCAGTTACATCACTCTCAATATCAGAGTAAATTCTGAAAACATTTTATAATTTATTTTTACAAAATTAGGACTATACCAGTTTGTAGTGTGATTTTTTTGCTTATATTATTGTAGATGTCATTCCATGTCAATAAATATTGACTGCTAATCTTATTTTCTAAGGGTGCATAATATTCTATTTTAAAGCTATACTATAATTTACTTTGCTGATTGCCTTAATGGTAGATATTTGGGTAAAATGCAAATTTTTGACAATGTAAATAATCAAATATTAAATTCTTATAATATGCTAGATGCTATACTTGGTATTAAGGATACAAAAGTGAGAAAAAAAACAAAACAAAACAACAATGATGCAAATTCCAGTCCAGTATATAGTTTAATGGAGTTATGAATATTTTTGTTCCAATTCTTTGCACTGTTTTCAATTATCTCCTTTGGATAAATTCCTGAAACTGAAACAAAGGGGTTTGGATAAATAGTACCAAATTCTCTTACAGAAATAATATAGCAATTCACATTTCCACCTATACTATATTAGTGTCAGTATTAGACACTACTGTTCTTTTCAATCTTTGGTAATCTGACAGGTGAAAAATGGCTTGTCTCTACTGGTTTATTTAGCATTTCATTTATAATCAGTGACATTAAATATTTGTTCATATGCTTGTTGAATCTTTGTACTTCTTCTTTGGTGAATTGCCTGTTCATGTCCTTTGCACATTTTTTTTGTCTTCAAGGTGTCTGCCTTTTCTTTTTTTTTACAATTTTGGTTTTTAAAAATATTTAATGCAGCCCAACAAAGGTCATATTGGAGGTCATATGTGTAAAACTGATATAAACTTTTGCAAAGTAAAATTATTGTGAACCCTTAAGTTTGAAGACTATCTAAATAATAGTATCAGCTCAATTTGAAGTCTTTTTCTAAACTGGTCAACAGTGTTTACATATGAATTCTTAAGCTTAAACTGGAAGACTCAGTTCAAGGAACCAATTCATGAATAGGTCAAATGCTTCTTTAGAGGTAGATGTAAAACAATTATAATTTTATGTTGAAAGACAGAAGAAATGGGCCTTCAGTGGTTGAGGAATTGCTAATGGGTTATAGAGGCTTCTGGTTCAAAAATTGATGTATTGGCAGTGACAAAAAAGTCATTGCTTTCTGCCAGCTGCTAGTTTATACAAAGAAAATGATGTTGAGAACTCAGAATAATTCTTAATGTGCTTGTAACAAAAGTCACCAATGCAATTAGCACCCTTGTGGGCAATCTCAAGAGAAAAGCCAAGAATTGAATTATTATATTATGTAAAATACATTCTCACCTATGAGACAAATTGGTAGGGAAATACAGACTTCCCTAGATTAGCTCTCTCTACTAGGTGAAGAGGGAACTGATTTCGATTTCTAGGACCATTAATCTTCTACCTTTTAAGGGTAGTAAATTATCTTGAAATTAAAACCAACAAATAGTACACCTGTCAGACTGTGTGTCAGTATAAACACAGGCTGCCAACAACTTGTAATTAGGACCTCTAACCTGATCTACTTAAATGCCTTTGACAAGCAGGGGAACATGAAACCAATTTTCATTTTCAAAGAGAAAAAATAACTTTTAATCAAAAATTTGAAAAAAAAACATACTTAAAAAATTATTTCTATGGGTAGTATATCACATGGAATTTCTTTAATCACAACATTTTTATATACCAAACTAAGTGATAACTCTCGTGTTTATGCCACTTTTTTTTGTTTTTGTTATTATTTTTGTTGTACTGTCTCATGCCCAAGATGAGAATAGTGGTTTGAAGATAAAATCACTATCACTCTTGTTTTTCACTACATGTGTCAGTAGTACCACATTTCAAATCATATTAGCTATCATCTTAAATGGGCAATGTCTTGAGGATGTTCCGCTTTTCCCCTGCTCAGCATGCTCTGATGGAAAGGGCCTTTGACCTATGGGAAACCACTAGCCACAAAATTGCTACATGAAGGATGAGGAGAAAATCTTTTTAGCTATTGTAGAAAATCTATGAGATTTATTATTGTTGTTCTGGATGTTTGCATTGGATGGAGGTAGGGCATGTTAATTTTTCCTGTGCTTTCATTTAAAATGAATTAAGAAAATAAGCAAAGACTATGGTACAGTGTCAGTTAAGATTGTTTTTGTAACATGTGATAGAAAACCTGCTTTAAACTTGAGTTACATAACTCAAAATTCGAGAGAGACACTGCTGAAAGCAATAATGAATATAGGAACCAAAATTATTTCATTGAGATCCTATTTCTCTTTCCCAGGTTTTATATCTACATTCTCCTCTTTCAGCTATAGTCACAGGCAGCCTCCTCCCTACTTTCTTTCAAAACTCTCAGGCTTTTATGCCTGTGATTCTGCCATTGGAGCCTGTGGCCCTGGTTTGGCCAAGTATTTTCTTGACCGCAATGATGATTCAGAAAGGGGCATCTGAGTTAAGTCAGTTCTGTCAGAGTAAAGCCTGCTGGGCCACGTGTAACCAGGATCATGGAGGGTAGAATATCCAAATCAAAGTGGGTGCTTTTGTAGCTGGACAGGAGAATCAATGTTATGGAGACAAACCACAAATATCTGCTATGAGGTAGGAAGATAGATGCTTATGGCATAGCCATAAGAAGCAGAGTTATAAGAATAAATGTAGACAATCTTTCTTGTCACATGCTCACAAAGGAGTGAGAGATACAGTGACAACACTGATCGATGAGCCTATGAGATATGGAAATCTAGAAAAAACTTCACATGTATTGATGACATGGTACAGATCATCTGAACATCCACCAACCCTTTACAGAACTTTTCATGACTAGTGACTTTGGTAAAATATTTCATTCTTCTGAAAGAGTATTGAAACTATTTTGACTTGAAATTGATATTTTAATTTTGTGGAACCATCTTCAATTAATTAACTTTATTATAGGAAACTTGCACATGGTTTTTGTTTTCATGTATTTAAGGAGGATAAAACTTCTGAATGGGAGTATTTTATTTTCTGATGACTTCCCAATTGTAGGTGTAGGATTAATTTTGAAACCATTATACAATTTATGCTAGAAAATCAAAAAGACTGCTTCTTTTTCACAACATCAGTAGGAAACTGTCAAAAGTTATCAGTTCCTTACAAAATGGGTGATGACATTCTAAAAAAATAAGTGGCCTCTGGTCAAGAAATAGTAGGGTACAAATATTACTTGTGGAGTAGTATGGCATGACCAAATATTTCAGTGAACCTCTACTTGCTGCTACAGGTTAAGATTTTTCAGTTTCATGTAATTTTCAGGATAAGAGCAACAAGTCTTTTTTTTTAACTTTTTATTTTGCAATAATTTCAAACTTACAGGACAATTATAAAAACAGAGTTGCAAGCCTTTCAGTTGCCCAAGATGCAGAATGTTTACTGTAAAGAAGAGAAGACAAATGGAGATGTAACAGTACAGTAGAAAATCTCGGAACTTGGAGCTATGTACCCCAGAAAAACATAATCTTAAACTTAATCCATTCCTATGGGTGTGAACCCTTATAAATAAGACCTTTTGATGAGTTACTTCAGATAAGGTGTGTCTCAGGATGGATCTTAATCCTATTACTGAAGGCCTTATAGAGAAGGTGACAGAGAAAGAAAAAAGCTGCAGGGGGAGCAACCAGAAACTGAAAGTCAACAGAACCTAAAAGAAAAGGGGCAGGCCGGGAGAGGCCACCACGTGCATTGCCAGGTGACAAGGATTGCTGGCAGCCGGCTCCAGAACGGCAGTCTTTGGGAAGAAAGCACACCTTGATGACACCTTGATTGGGTTTCTCCTAACTTCAAAAACTGTAAGCCAACACATTTAAATTGTTTAAGCCAACCCATTGTATGATGTTTGCTTTAGAAAAGAGGAGACTAAAACAGGAGATTTCTCTTATTATGTCTTTCCTGGACCACAAAGAACTCTGGGGGTGAAATAGGTGAGTATGCATTCAAGGTGGATGAGTTTAGAATGGAGAGAGGAAAATGAAAAGATTCTAATGAAAACAGAGTTAGATACCTCCCATGTTGGTATTTGAATATAAAGTGATTATTTCCAGATAATTCAAAATGATTGTTCAGGATATACATTGCATGAAAGCTGTAACAAAATTTTAAATTCTACTTCTGATTTTTCCTCCTTAGCAGAAAATGTGTCATATCCTTTCATGAAAAACTTGAAGATTCTCTGTGGAGACCAGAATAGACATAAAAATACAAGTATTGCTTTAGTTATTTTTATTTATTTTTAGCAAAATCATAGTAGATATAGAGAGCACTCAGTGTTCTAATCCATTTTTACTTTATTCAGCAATAGTGGGTTGTGTGATATTTTTTGGATTGCCAATAGCTTTCTTAATAAACTGGTATCAGTGGTTTAATAAACATGAGAATCTCTGTCATGGAATTGGTTATTGTGGTTTGCACCAAATAGATATACTTCCCAATGGAAAAATCAAGCAAGTAAAAATATATTTAAAAAATATTTTATTAATTTGCTTTATTTTCCTTTTTTTTTTTTTTTCCCCGACATCACTCAAGTAGTTGTTTAGGGAATATCTCTTCACTTTTAAGACATGGCATAGTTTGGGTATTAGGCAGATACTACTAATGCTTGGAAAAAGGAAATATCATGTTATATTGGGAAAAATACAGGCTTTGGAGCCAGTCAGACATGGTGCAGCTCTCAGCCCTGCCACTTGATAGCTTTCTGGCTTTGAGCAACTTAACTTCACTAAGCCTTGGTCCCCTCATCCTGGAGGTCACACTGATAATATTCAGCTCAAAGGACACTCAAGGAGCTAAAAGTGTTACCCTATGTAAAGTGCCTGGCATAACAGCAGGCAGGCTGCTGTCATTTACTATCAGTAGATCCTCAACAAATACTGATTATCCTCTTTTTATCATAATACTTATTTTATTAAATATTTATTCGTTAACTGAACATACTTTTTTTTTAATCATGCCAAAAGACCAAAATGAATAATGGCCCATACTTTGGGTCATACTGTTGATAGACATTTATTTCCCATTCATGAAGGTCAAAAGCAGGTTTTCCTACTGATAGGCTGGGTGGTGATTCAGGGGTCTGGACTCCTTTCGTCTCGTGGATTCTTCCGTCTTCAGTGCCTGACCCCCAAGGAGGTCATGCTCATCTGTATCACTCTAGCAGAATGAAAATGAGCGTGAAAAATTGCACTTGAAAGGTTTTTAATGGGTCAAACCTGGAAGAACGCATCATTTCCAATCACATTCCACTGTGATTAGAACTCCATCACATGGCCACATCTAACTACAAGGCAAGATTGGGAATGGAATCCAACTGTGTGCCCAGAAAGAAGCAGAAGTGTTTGGAAAAAAGTCAGTTAGTCTTTGCCACATAAAGAAGTTGACAACATAAAAGCTTAACAAATGAAATATAACAAATTATATTATAAATAGATGAATAAATTTAAATGCCGTATTTATCATTTTTAATGGGTTATATTGTACCATTGGGCAAAGAAGAGATGAATGTATTTTTAAAATAACTAAATCTTTATAAAAAACAGTGTGTCTGAGATTTAAGAAGCTGGAGTGCAGAAAAAATGCTTCATAGCTATACACGGGAAGATGATTCTGCATTCTAGGGAATAGGCTTGGAATGTTCCTGGAGTTAAAAGAGGCCAGTAAGATTTATGTGAATGAAGTGGTCAGAGGAGTAGAGGCTATGAAGAAAATTAAATAAGCAGGAATTAGCTTTCATTTCATTTGGTCACTTAAAGTCATAGTAATCATTGTGAAGCACATGAGATTGACCTACAATTATTCAATTGTTGGTTAAATTACAAATGTTTAGTCTATATCCATGAGTAATTACATATACAAAATATATCCATATCAAAATTATGCTCACAAAGTGAGTCTTATTAGGGAACTTTATAGCCTTTATCCTTTACTCTGTCATAACTCTCTAAACTATGCATATAAAACAATCAGGGAATTTGTGATTAGCTACTTCTTTTAACCACTCTTAATCCTAAAATAGTTGTTTAAAGGGGAAAAAATTAAGCAATTGAAATTTCACCTACACACGTAGCAACGCAATTTGTTGTTTCTCTGCAAGGTAATCTGTATCTACTGAGGTGTATGTTGAGCATCCTGGGCTTGTTATGATAACTGAGTTACTACAAAGTGAAATTTCCTTTGCAGACCTGGTTTTTATTTTCTTCCCTTATACTGTTTTACATGACAATTCCTTAAATAAATTTTTTGTGCTTTTGTAATATGAGTTGTATTTATTTTTACTATGTAAATGGTTTCTGTTCAGAGAAATATTTGAGGCATTAATGTGTGGAGTCATTTAGTCTTGGGTTTGAACCTTAGGAAAACCACTTACCAGGTTTGTAACCATGGGCAAATTGTTTAACCGCTTTATGCCTTTGTTTGTTCATTTGTAAAATGGGAATAATGATAATTACCACTAAGTGTTGTTGTGATGATTAAATGAAAAATAACATGTAAGTAAAGCCCTTATTACCTCTCAGCCTTTTGGCTAATTAAGATCAAGTATAGAAAAGCCCTTAGCAAAATCCTTGCATACAACAAACTCCCAGTGAAGGAGAGAAGAATTAGAATTATGAATTTTACATAAGTAATACATCAATTAATTAATAATTATTAATAATTTTATATAATATGCACAGTTTATATGTAATAACAGATTATACTACAACTGTTTTTATCAAGTGTACAATGATGGAGATTTACACATCCCAGGGCCTTCAGATGTTATATGTTCTGGTGATTTTCTATTTATTTCTTCCTTTTTTTTTTTTTTTAATCTCCTAGGAATTCACATTTTAAATAAAATCTGGGGAGGAAGCTGAATACTGTACAAAAAACAGGTAAAGGCAGAGGTGCTGTGGTTGATGGGAGGTGTGGTACCCCAAACTCCGCTCCCTCAATTGCCCCTCCTCCTGTACATCCTCTTTTCTCTACTGAAGAATTTGAAAGCCTGTCGCCAGTTCTTTACTTTTCAGTAGAAGATACCGAATCCTAAAGCTTGACTTTTCCAGTTATTAAGGTGGCTGGTGGGAGAACCAGGATGAGACCCCAGGTGTGAGGTCTTTGTGCTCTGCCAAACTGCCTGGTTAACCCCTGTTGAAAGTAACCCTCAGGGTGGGGAGGCATCCGAATGGTTGAGCTATCTATCCAAAAATGACCCCTGGCGACTGTGTACCTGGACAAGAGGAAACTCAAAGCCTGTACCTCACCACCAAGAAGTCCTGGAAACTTTAGGGTCCATAAAACTGTTTTCTGTGTTTGTGTCAAGTCCAAAGGTCCTGGTTGGGTCTGTTTCTGGTAATCATGGAGATGAGACCAGATCTAAAAAAAAGATCTTCTAAAAATTCAGAGTCAAGTATTTTGGGGGGTGGGGGTGGGGGAACTACTATGATAGCTCTCACTGGTTTGTAGGTTGAGGAAAGGAACTCAGTTCCATACTTAGTACTCCCAATACTTGTCAGAACCTATGAATAAAATTTATCCAACATAAAATATCTGAAAATTACCAAATTTCCAATTCAGGCTACTTCTTACAAAGAAAAAAACAAAGGGATGAGGAAAGACTAAAATAGTCTGTCTTTTCAGACTGGAGAGATAACGACTTAGAGGGGAATTGCCAAGGTGCGAAGACAGAGTGAATGGCCTCTTTTATAAAAAAAAAAAAAAAAAAAAAATATGGGAAACAGGTGGAACCTTTTAAAGCTTGAAACAGGTAAGTTTATGACCAATAATGGGAAAACCAGGAGAACCTCTTTCCTGGTTTTAGCTTGACTAAAATATTTTGAGAAGGTGCCCAGATTTCTTGGCATAGTGATATGTTCTTGTTTTCTACTTTGATATAAATCTCTTTGCTTTATATGAACAGAAAAAAACAAAGTTGTGATTTGGTTTTCCCAATCTGCATAGAATGTTTACTATACTTGGACAATTAGAGTGATGTCTTTGGGAATTTAGGGGCACCTAAGTCTTCAGATGCTGTTCTTCTCCGTGCTTTGCTTACACGTTTGCAGAGGTATTACCCCTACATTAAATGCTTGCAATAGCTGCTGACTTCCAAAGCTAACCCTTTAAAATTTTTTACTTAATCCTTCTGATATGTCAAGAAGAAAGTCTCAGTTTAGTGTTGACAGATCTTTAACAATAACACGAGCTAATATCCATTTGAACAGAGATCAGGAGTTCAGCAAACAACAGAATCTATGTAGAACATTGGTTGGGTTTGGCAAGGCTGAACAGGAGAATAGGAGGCAGTTGAACCCATGTCAGAGAGCACTTAGGTGTTTTTTATATTAGTTTACCCAAAAGTAATATAAGTGGAACTTAACACCTTGAAACCTAATATATAGGCTCCAAGAAGTGTTCATTTAAATTTGCAGATGACAGAAAAATATCAAGAAGTCTCAGGGTGAATCCTTTTGTGTTTCATGTGATAGAAGACCATCATTGCATCACATATCTGTCCTTTTATGCCCTTAGAAGAGACAGAATAGAGGTTTGGATGGGCCATGGCTCAGACCCACTACACTGATTCTTGTGCTTTTAAGCAAAATCCTCTATTTCTTTGAAAAGACCTCTTTTAAATTGCATATGAAGCTGGTCTGGGGAAAGGTGTCCCTAAAGAGAAAGTAGCGTAAGTGCCCATGTTAGTGCTATCTTACTGTGTGCACAGGATAAATCTAATGCAGATTGAACTAATCTAAAGTTCAACATCTGTTTCATTCAAAGTGGTACATTTGAAATTCAATGCAAAGAAGGACTTTCAAGCCTGGCTTTTATCCTGAACAACTAATTGCAGTAGTCAGTTCCCAATTTTTAAGTCCATAAAGCCCCTAGCTAGCCCCAGTGAAAGTTCCATAAAGTAGTTTTAAGATTCAATGAATGCTTTTCATTCTCTTCTAAAAAAGAGCCACTAGAGGAAAAAAAAAACCACCATTGTGATTAATTTTATAGAATTGTGAACTTAGTAATATCGAATGTCAATAACATCGAATATCATAGCTAAGAGCCTGCACTTTGGAGCTGGACAAACTTGGGTTTGAATGTCACATCTGCTACTGAACGATCTTAGGCAATTATTTAGCCTCTCTAACTCTCAGATTCTTTTTTCTATAAAATGGATAATAAGAATATCCACACATAGGATAGAATTAATGAACTAATACTTGTTGGAAGCATTAAATGAAATAATTTAAATAATCTCTTATTTAAATCACCTGGCAAAAAGTAAAAGGGTCAAAACACTACATTATCATCATAGTAGCAGCTTTAGTTACATTGATCTTTTGATTTAATGACTTTATTTATAGAGCATAAACACTCAGGTTAAATGCATGTTTACAAAGACTCTTGATGTTTTCAAACATGCAGATGTTTGGCACAGTAAAAATAAGAAGAGAATGTTTACTTCTAATCTGGAAATTTGGGCATTTCAGCACCCATGACAATGGAAGTATGAAGTATATCCATCCTAGTCTTTATTTATTCATTTTTTCTTTGACACCCTCTTTAACTGACTCTGTCCTTGTCTGAGATCTGTTCCCCATTCTCCTACGGCAAAAGAATGTTTGAAACTGGAGGGAGAGACTCTGAGCCTTATCTGGGACATCCCGACCTACTCTACCACTTTTTGCAAGAAGGAAACTAAATCTCAGAGGAGGTACATGGTTTGCACAAGTTCAACACTGAGGCAGAAATTGAACTTTGTTTCGCATGCTCTTTCTATCGCACCATACTGATCCTTACAACTGAGAGGATTTGGCATTTGAATCTGTGAAATTTCCTGGGTCCGATTAGCAGTTATTTTCTAATTTACCTCTAGGAATGAATTGCAGATTTTGATTTCTATGCTCGCATTATTTTAACAAGATTTTAAATTATTTTATCCCTGCTCTATAGTCATCTAAGAGCCTAAAGTTACCATTGTAGTCCATTAATCAAAAGGAAAATTACAAATACTCTTCCAGCAAGTCATTGCTAAATATAATCTGGGTTAAGGATAGGTTTTCACCAATCAACTTCTTTCAAATGCCAGCTGTTTAGCTTTGCTCTGTGTGCCGGTTTGAATGTATTATGTTCCCAGAAAAAGCCATATTCTTTGATGCAATCTTCTGGGGCAGACATTTTAGTGCTGATTAGATTAGAATTCTTTGAGTGTTTCCATGGAGATGTGCCCCACCCAACTGTGGGTGGTAACTCTGATTGGATAATTTCCATGGAGTTGTGGCCCCACCCATTCAGCGTGGGCCTTGATTAGTTTACTAGAGCTGTATTTAAGCTCAGACAGAAGGAGCCATCTTGCTACAGCCAAGAAGGACACTTTGAAGAAATCACAGGAGCTGCAGATGAGAGACAGTTTGAAGATGGCCGTTGAAAGCAGACTCTTGCTCTGGAGAAGCTGAGAGAGGACAAATATCCCAAGTGCAACTGAGAGTGACATTTTTGAGGAACTGCTGCCTAGAGAGGAACGTCCTGGGAGAAAGCCACTTTGAAACCAGAACTTTGGAGCAGATGCCAGCCACGTCCTTCCCAGCTAACAGAGGTTTTCCGGACATCATTGGCCATTCTCCACTGAAGGTACCCGATTGCTGATGTGTTATCTTGGACACTTTATGGCCTTAAGACTGTAACTGTGTAACCAAATAAACCCCCTTTAATAAAAGCCATTCCACCTCTGGTGTTTTGCATTCCAGCAGCATTGGCAAACTAAAAAACTCTGCATATGCAGCATTGTGTATATGTGTAAAATGTCCATATGTAATACATATATTTTATTTATAACAGAGCTAGCCATGTAATGCACACTAGGTGCTCAGTTACTATTGAAATAATTTATCTATAAATTCTTACATATGTCTCTGTCAATGTTGTTCAGTGCCTAGAACAGTGCCTGGCATGTAAGCATTCAGGACATCCTTGCTGCCTTAATAAATATTATTTGTTCCTACAGAGAATGTACTATTTTCAATTAACTGGCTTTGTACAGCATCTATCAGGGCACCAGATTCAGATCACCAACAATTTCAGTTATTGAAAATATTGTCAGGAACTTTAAAAAAGTGTGGCTCAGTTAGTCTAGCTACTCTAAGAGTTTTTTTTATGTGCATTTGAAAATTGTGGTTGATTATATTCTAATGTTATAAGTAAATCTTCTCTTTGAGAATATCTATTAAAGTTGTCTTGCATGTAATCATCATGCAGTGGCAAAATAAAAACTCCACAGAAACTCTTTAAAATGACTAAAGTACTCTTTGAAATGTTCTTTTGTTGTTTTTTGTTTTTTTTTTCATACAGTTGATTTAAAAAAGAAAAAAAAGTTAAAAAAAAAAAGGAAAAAAAATATGTAGTGCCCCCTTGGGGAGCCTGTGGAGGATGCAGGGGTGTTGGCCTACCCCACCTCGATGGTTGCTAACATGACCACAGACATGGGGGACTGGTGGTTTGATGGGTTGAGCCCTCTACCATAGGTTTTACCCTTGGGAAGACGGTTGCTGTAGAGGAGAGGCTAGGTCTCCCTATATTTGTGCCTGGGAGCCTCCTCCCGGGTGCCTCTTTGTTGTTCAGATGTGGCCCTCTCTCTCTAGCTGAGCCAACTTGAAAGGTGGGATCGTTGTCCTCCCCTCTGCGTGGGATCGGACGCCCAGGGGGGTGAATCTCCCTGGCAGTGTGGAATGTGACTCCCGGGGAGGAATGTAGGCCTGGCATCGTGGGACGGAGAACATCTTCTTGGCCAGGGTGGGGATGTGAAGGGAAATGAGGTGGGCTTCGGTGGCGGAGGGATTCCAGGGGGGGCCTAGGGGTCATTCTGGTGGGCACTCTTACGCACAGTTTAGACGGCCCTTTTTGGGTTCTAAAGAATTGGGGTAGCTGGTGGTGGATGCCTGAAACTGTCAAACTACAACCCAGAACCCATGAACCTCGAAGACAATTGTATAAAAGTGTAGCTTGTGAGGGGTGACAATGGGATTGGGAAGGCCATGGGGACCACACTCCACTTTGTCTAGTTTATGGATGGATGAGTAGAAGAATAGGGGAAGGAAACAAACAAACAGACAAAGGTACGCAGTGTTCTTTTTTGCTTTAATTGTTTTCATTTTAATTATTATTCTTGTTATTTTTGTGTGTGTGCTAATGGAGGAGTCAGGGATTGATTTGGCTGATGGGTGTACAACTATGTGGTGGTACTGTGAACGATCGAATGTGCGATTTGTTTTGTGTGGCTGCGTGGTATGTGAATATATCTCGATTAAAATAAAATAAAATAAAATAAAATAATCAGACACACACACACACAAAATGACTAAAGTAGAATTTCTGGATAGATAGAGATAGATAGAACTAATAGGTGTCTTGGATCAAATCAGTTCAAATCTGAGAAATTTGTGCTGGGCACTGAAATCATTGTGGTCCATTGAAGAAAGTGAAATGAACTTGAAGAATGGTGCTGGAAATAATGAAGGAACAGAAGTGTAATTTCATTTTCTAAAATCAGTAAATTTTTTTGTAAAGCAGTGTTCCTAAAGTCACATCCAGAAGACTCTTGGGAATATATACTTAATTTTTCTTTCTAGCTAAAGAGTTGTGATGTTACCAAAGAATATACCATTTTTCTAGAATTTCTAGTCAATAGTCAGTGGAAAAAAATGCTTTTTAAAATTACCTACTAAACCTTAAAAAATAAACAGATAAAACCCAAAATTGTATGGAAACAGAGCTATTCTGTAATTTTGTGTATGATGCTGTGATTAGTCAAGCTGCTGATGGCTTGATCGGTCAGAGGCTAACCTGAAAACTGCCAACTTCCTGGAACTGAGCCAAAGATTGCCCTTGGGATTGAGATAAGCCAGTTCATCTCTTCGCTGAAACAGCTAGTCTAGACATTGAATTGCTCTGGCACGGTACTTGTCAGGGATGTTGTGGATTGACTACATTCTAATTTTGTCCACTACGAAGTCTTAGAATTGCAAGGGTGTTTTGGCAAGAGTATGGCATAGTTGCTATAACTAGACTATTTAAGCTGTTGAGAAAAAGTTATATAAGGTGGGGTGTTGGGTTTACATGATTTTTTTTTAAGCTGTTCCCACTCACCAATGGAGAGAAAACAGCTGCATAATAGGTCTAGCTTGTTTTATTCATGCTTAAGAATGTAATAAGGAATCTGTAAGCTGGTATTAGACTGTGATTCTGATCCTCTGAGAGGTTCTTCTGGCTGTGAGGATCCTTAAAACTGGTTGAGAGGGTCATTTGGGACTGCTGTATGCTGATGACTATGAACTGGAAGATGCACACAAGATGAAAAGAAGACTTTCTAAAGAGCAAGAACAAAATAAAGGCAGTCATTGGACACTAAGCAGAAATTTGACACAAAATTCCACCTTTACTTGATATTTTGAAATAAGAAAAGCTAATGCAGATTAAAAAGCAGCATAGGTGTTTCACAGACCTGGAAGTCTTAAGAGCAACCATCTTGAGCATAGAAAGAATTATATACCAAAATTGACTTGATCCATTTTGATACATGTACCATATCCAATTTAATATTGAGCCCTTACTTCATGAAGATATTTTGGACTAAATAAATGAATAAAATCAGGCCCTTCCTTTAACAACTTTATATTTCAGTGAAGCTGGTCACATAAAATAAGACAAGAATATTACCAAGAAAAAAATGGACAGCCACCATTATTACATAGTTACCTGGATACTGAGATAGCTGAAATAAGTGACAGATTCCAGACCACTTCAGAAATTTCTCCTCCTTCATTTTCTAATCTCACTCCACATAGTCTTCTCAGTCTTATCTACACCCATGGCTAATACTTGTGCTCTATGGACACCATTTTTTTTTCTCTATATCTCTGCTTTCACCCATGCTCTGCTAACCAAATGCATATGGAATATTTCCACAAAAATATCCCATGCGAACTTTGAATGGAACTCATTGTCTTATCCTTAAAACATGCTCTTTAGGTGTGACTCACTTGGGTTGGCTGCACCATATTCCACCCACCACCAACCTGAAGACTTGGAATCATCAAAGGTTCCTTCATCTTCCTCAACTCCACATCTAACTGACATCTAAATTTAGTTGCTTTTACCTTCTCTTGACTCCTTCCTCTGTTATGGATTGGGTTCTTTGGGAAGCAGATTCTGAGATGGAGTTAAGTGCACAGTATGTTTATTAGGGAGTGTCCTTCGAATAAACATCTGTGAAAGAGAGAGGAAGGAAGAGGGATGGTGAGAGGGGAAAGTCAGCTGTGATGCAGGCCCAACAGCCTCAGTTAACCCTATGGTGATCTTGGGAGCTGAAACAACCCATCTGAGTTACCCCGTGTTGGGCCAAAGCATCATGGCATTTATCCTTGAAGGAGTTCTGGGCCATGCATTTCAGTGTCTTATTACACCCTCCTTTTTGCTTCCTTTGCAACCAACTCATTTCAGGTTCTCAAAACTTTTTGTTTGAGCTTTTCCTAACTATTCTCTCCACTTCTGCCTGCCTTCCTAGCTTCCTTCAATCTAAAACAAATTCATGTCATTCCACTGCTTAAGATCCTCCAGTAACTAACTCCCTGTCACCTGCAGGATAAAATCCTGGCTTCATAGCATGATTTACATGCTCTTTATCAGTTTAGACTTATCTATCTTTTCAGACTCATTTCTTACAACTGCTCCCCGACCAAACCTAGACGCCAGCAAAATGGAACTCCCTGCAGGTCCCTAAATGTGCCACATTCTTCTTTATGTCTCTGCCCTGCTATTCCATTTACTTGGAAAGTTCTTCTCTCAGCTTATCTGCCTGGTGAATTTGTCCAAATAATTCCTCAAGAGTCAACTCAAGTTCATTTCCTTAAAATGCCTCCCCCCACATTTGTAGACAGAATCAAGCACTTTTTTTTTCCTGTGGGCTCTCATTATAAACTGTAGTTATTTGTTTTTCATTTGTCTCCTCCTCTAGGATGTGAAAACCCAAAGAGTCAGTACATGTGTTTGTGCATGTGTATTATAGGTATATAAATTCATGTTGGTATTCCCCATTAGCACAATTTATGACTCAAAACTGGATGTTTATCAATGTTAAACAAACAAATAGATAAGTATAGCCCTTTCTGTACCAAGTATAAACTGTATTCTGATCAACAGATGTGACTGCTTCATTAAGGTTTTCATGAGCTCTGAGTCTAATTATTTTGTCAAAACAGAAACATCAGGATTTTGTGAAATTTATTCTTGATATACTATGACTTCTGCATGATATTTGCATCTCTATGAAAAATCATTTGTTCATAATTATCAAACAGAGCCATTTGATCAGTGGTAAAATGAACCTGCCTGGTAGGGCCTAAAACCAAGGACACAAACAGACACTCGGGGGAAGCTCCCAGGACTAGGGCAGGCAGTAGATATTTGAAGACATTTGGGACAATTGGGCAGTGTGCCAGTTTGGATGTATTATGTCCCCCAAAATGCCATATTCTTTGATGCAATCTTGTGGGGGCTGACATGTTAGTGTTGATTAGGTTAGAATCCTTGGATTAGGTTATTGCCAACCTAATGAGATGTGACCCACCCAACTGTGGGTAATATCTTTGATTAGATAATTTCCATCGAGGTTTGGCACTGCCCATTCAGCGTGGGTCTTGGTTAGTTAACTGGAGCCCTAAAAAAGCTCTGATAGAAGGAGCTCACACTGCGACTTAAGAGAGACATTTTGAAGACGGGTTGAAAGCAGATTTTTGCTCTGGAGAAGCTAAGAGAGGACAAAACGCCCCAAGAGCAGCATTTTAAAGAATGCACAGGAGCTGAGAGAAAAGCTGGAACACAACCTGAGATCAGCAGATGCCAGCTATGTGTCCTCCCAGCTAACAGAGGTTTTCTGGATGCTATTGGCCTTCCTTTGGTGAAGGCATCCTATTGTTGATGCCTTACCTTGGACACTTTATGGCCTTAAGTCTGTAACTGTGTAACTAAATAACCCCCTTTATAAAAGCCAATCCGTCTCTGGTGTTTTGCATTTCGGCAGTATTGAAAAACCAGAATGGGCAGTCAGCCTGAGGCTGATCCAGAAGTAGGAAAGAAGTGTATGTGTCAGCAGGTTGAATGGAATAGTGTGTTGGGAGAGGGAGAGGACAAGGGCTGTTTTCTTATGGCTGGCATCAAAGAAGGAGTGAGTCAGACCAAAAAAGAATCCACCTTAGGTCTTAAAAAAAAACCCTCCCCTCCCCTTCTGTAGCAGGAAACAAATTGCTTGTTCTTGAGAACTTTCCTATCAAGAATTTAGTAGAAGCAGGTACACTTATATCATTTTTATGTTTTTGTTAATATTTCCAAACAATGTACTTTGAAATTGGAATCACTTCTTACTCATTTTCGTATAATTCTCCTGATGCTCTTCATCACACATTAGCGATCAGAAATGAGGTGTAATTCCCCAATCGCGACCTGCAAGAGCTAAGTAGGAGCTTAATCTAAGCTGAAGGGAGTTTTGCCTTTCAACTTAGAGTTGGAAGAATGAACTGCTCTTGGGTTTGAGTGATCATAGATGAATTGTAGTGTGGTGTATTTGATGGCTATTGAATGCAGCTTACAATGCTTAATAAAAATCTTTATTCTTTTAGTATTAAAAAAAGAAAAGTCTTGAGAAGAGCAGAGAATGCCAGCAACTGGCATTCAGAGACAGTTGCCAACCCATGAAAGGCCCTGAGGCACAAGTCATAGTTCTAGCTTTGTAGGTCCCAGGTTTGAAGTAGAGAATCAAGCAGAAAACTGATACAGGAGGATGTAGACCGAGGGTATTAGGGTGGGACCATATGGCAAAGGCTTGGTCACTTGTGGACAGGGCAAGAATTCATTATGGAAAGTGAGCAGCAAGATCGTGGTCCAGCTGGCAGGAGGGTTGACTTGGGGCTGAGACACTTAATGAGGTCTTCTGTTGTTTCCTCAGGTACAGGATTGGGAGCAGTTTGGGGAAGGCTTGAAGTTATGGCTTGTAGGAATGTGAGAATGCTAGAGAGATAATAAACAATGAATCAACCTTCATTTTAGTCAGGATCCTGGGACAAAAAATTCTTTTCCATTAGTAACCATGAATTATCAAAAATACCCGACCATATATTTAAGGAATTTATTTGTGACTGCATTCTTCAAATAACCCCATCCTTAGTGTGCTTTGACCTGTGTATTCTCCTATAATTTAGCAGAGTGAACAAAGAAGCAGTGGAGGAGAGAATGTGTTTAGAAATACACCTTTAACCTGTTACTCAAAGCCTAAGGGGAGAAAGGCCATGTAAGAGGGTATGAGGAGGGCCCAGGATGAGTTCTAAAGGAGGAAGAAAACTATCCTTTGTCCAAAACTAAAGCAGAAATGTGGCCATGTTGTTTGATGTTCACAACTAGGATAACTAGATGACTGCATTTCTACTGACAGAGTTCAGGATGGGCTGGATGCAGAGAAGGAGATCAAGTCTCCCTTGGTATGGGTGTGCTGTTTGTTGGGGAGAGTGCTTGTGTGTGTGCCAGTTTGGATGTATTGTGTCCCCCAAATGCCATTATCTTTGATACAATCTGTGTGGGCAGACACATTAGTGTTGATTAGATTGTAATTCTTTACTTGTTTCCATGGAGATGCGACCCACCCATAGGTGATAACTCTGATTAGATAATTTCCATGGAGGGGTGGCCCCATCCATTCAGCATGGGCCTTGATTAGTTTACTAGAGCACTATATAAGCTCAGACAGAAGGAGGGAACTTGCTACAGCCAAGGGGGACACTTTTAAGAATGCACAGGAGCTGAGAGAGGAGCTGCAGTTTACAGAGATTTTGGAGATGGCCTTTGAAAGCAGACTTTTGCTCCGGAAAAGCTAAGAGAGAACAAATGGCCTGAGAGTGACATTTTGGAGAGAAGCTGCAGCCTAGAGAGGAACATCCTGGGAGAATGCCATTTTGAAATCAGACCTCCATAGCAGACGCCAGCCACATGCCTTCCCAGCTAACAGAGGTTTTCTGGACACCATTGGCCATCCTCCAGTGAAGTTACCCGATTGTTGATGTGTTACCCTGGACACTTTATGGCCTTAAGACTGTAACTGTGTAACCAAATAAACCCCCTTTTATAAAAGCCAACCCATCTCTGGTATTTTGCAAAAAAGGCAGCATTAGCAAACCAGAACAGTGTGTGGCTGGGTGGCTGGGTGGGGGTGGGGAAGAAAAAAGAACAAGAACAGAGAACGACTCTCTGGGCCGTCTTTGGCATTTGTATGGTAAGCTGCTCATATTTGTCTTTTAGGACAGAAATTATTCTTATTGATACCTGGGATGGCTTTGTGATGGGTCTACTTGGTATGACCAAACTGCATTTCCCAGAATTCCCTTTCTAGTGCATTCTGGTTAGGGTGGGCTTCAGGGGAGATTCTGTCACAGAGATGGAGGACAGAAGGAAAGCGGCAGCCATTTTGTAGAACACACACACTTTCTCCCCATTATACAATCAAACACTAGTCTAGTTGCTGCAGTGAAGGGGGTTTGCAGATGTAATTGAAGTCCCAAATCAATTGATTCTGAATTCATCAAAAGGATGAATATCCTATGTGGGTCTGACTTAATCTGAAGAACCAGAGGTGCTGAGACTCCAGGTAGTCGAGGGGAAGGGAAACTGTAAAATAGTTCTACAATTACTTCACTGTCAGGATGCAGCAGCTGAGCCTACAATTGCTCCCCCTTTCCTCCATCTTCCTTCAGCTCCTCTGACTTCTGAGACAGGTATGTGTGTTCAGCTCCATGACTGAGGGCCTCAGCTTCTGCAAGGTACCCTCATCACCAAGGTCAGAGGCGACACGAATGGACACAGGTTTGAATTCATCCTTGTGAGGTTCAACCCCATCCCTACTGGGTTCCAGCCTGCTTGTGATCTCACCCCTGCCTGCCTGTGCCCTTTGGGTTCCAGCATTTGACATGGAGACAGCCTTGCAGAGATTGCCCAGCCAGAGTCCACAATTGCATAAGCCAACTCCCTGTAACAAATCCCCCAATATATAAATATAAATGTGTATTATGTGCACATATATATTTATAATATATATATGGATGTTTCTGTGTGTATGCTGGTTCTCTTTCTCTGGTTGAATCCTGACAAAATAATATTTTATTTTTACCCTATTTTTGTTATAACACTTTACAGTTTCCTAAGTCCCTCTGTGTATTTTATTATATTGTGTCATAGGTGAAAAAACTGGGGCCCAGAAAGATTAAGTGAACTAACCAATATCACACAGCCAGCAGGTGACCTAATTGAGGCTAATCAAGGTTCATCCTCTCTAATCTGACAACACTGCCTGTAATGGCAATGTATTTATTGTGCTGTGCAGAAAAAAAGTTTCTAAAAGCACAATAAAACTTTTTGAGGGGTAGAGGAAAAAAACATTGCAATTTGGGTTGAAATAGTAACTCCTTTATTTCTATTCCAAAAAATTATTTAGAATTCTATTTTGGGAGATTGAAGTTTGTGATTAATTCCAATGTTTATGAAGAAATAAAAAAAAAAAAACCAGATAATTTAGCAAAAGGTTTTTTTATTAAAGAAGTTGTAGGTTTACAGAAAAATCATGCAAAAAATACAGAGTTCCTATACACTACCCTATTATTAACATTTTGCATTTGTATGGTACATTTGTTACAATTGATGAAACAACATTTTTTATAATTGTACTATTAACTGTAGTCCCATATTAGGATTGTGTTATTCTGTCCTGCTTTTTTTAATTTTTTATTCTAGTAACATAAGCAACCTAAAATTTCCCCTTTTAGCCACATGCAAACATACAATTCAATGCTATATGTTAACAATGTTGTGCTACCATCATCACCATCTATTACAACATGTTTTAATTACCCAAATAGAAAGGGTACAATTTAAGCTCTAATTCCCCACTCCCTATCCCCACTCTGGACTCTATATTCTAGTTTCTGACTCCATGAGTTTGCTTATTCTAATTATGTCATATAAGTGAGATTACACAACACTTGTACTTTTGTGTCTGCCTGATTTCACTCAACATGATGTTTTCTTCATGTTGTCGCATATATCAGAACTTCATTACTTTATATGGCTGAATAATATTCCAATGTATGTATATACCACATTTTATTTATCCATTTATCAATTGATGGACACTTGGGATGTCCATCTTTTGGCAATTGTGAATAACTGCTGCTATGAACATCAGTGTGCAAACACCTGTTCAAGTCCCTGCTGTCAATTCTTTTGGGTATATACTTAGGAGTGGGGTTGCCAGGTCATATGGTAATTCTATACTTTATTTTCTGAGAAACTACCAAACTGACTTCCACAGCGACTGTGCCATTTTACATTCTCACCAACAATGAATGAGTGTTCCTATTTCTTCACGTCCTCTCCAACACTTGTAATTTTTTGTTTTTTTAATAGTGGCTAATTTACTAGGTGTGAAATGGTATCTCATTGTGGTTTTGATTTATGTTGCCTTAATGGCTAATGAACATCTTTTCATATGCTTTTTGGCCACCTGCATATCTTCTTTGGAGAAATGTCTATTCAAGTCTTTTGCCCATTTTTAAATTGGGTTTTTTTGTCTTTTTGTTAAATTGCAGGATTTCTCTATATATTCTGCATATTAAACTCTTATTGGATATGTGGTTTTCAAATATTTTGTCCCATTGTGTAGGTTGTCTTTTTACTCTCATGATAAAGTCCTTTGAGGAACAAGGTTTTAAATTTTGATGAAGTCCCATTTATCTGTTTTTTTATTTGTAGCTTGTGCTTTTAGTGTGAAGTCTAAGAAATCATTGCCTAACACAAGGTCCTGAAGATGCTTCCCTATTTTTCTTCTAGAAGTTTTATAGTCCTGATACTTATATTTCACTCTTTGGTCCATTTTGAGTTGATTTTTGCATATAATACATCCAGTTTTCCCAGGACCATTTGTTGAAGAGACTGTTCATTCCCAGTGAGTGGAAGAGGCACTCCTGTCAAAAATCGGCTGGTCATCAATTTAAGTGTTGATTTCTGAACTTGCAATTCAATTACATTGGTCTATGTGTCTATTTTTGTGCCCGTACCATGCTTTTTTGATTACTGTGGCTTTGTAATAACTTTTAAGATCAGAGAGTGTTTGTCCTCCAGCTTTGTTCTTTCTCAAAATGGCTTGCTCTTCAGGACTCTTTACTATTCCGTGTAAATTTGATGATTGGCTTTTCCATTTCTGTCAAGGAGGCTGTTGGAATTTTGATTGAGATTGCATTGAATCTGTAAATTGCTTTGGATAGAATTGACGTCTTAACAATTTTTAGACTTCAAATCCATGCACACTCCAATTTTTTAGGGCTTCTTTGATTTTTGTTAGCAATATTTTGTAGTTTTCTGTGTACAAGTCCTTTATATACTTCGATAGACTTATTTCTAGATATTTTATTCTTTTAGTTGCCATTGTAAATTGAATGTTTTTATTGATTTCTTATTCAAATTGTCCATTACTAGCATATAGAAACATTCCTGATTTTTTTGTGTGTTGCTCTTGTACCTCACTACTTTGCTGAATTTATTTATTCATCCTAATAGCTTTGTTGTGGATTTTTCAGGATTTTCTGTATTTAGGATCATGTCATCTGCAAATACAGAAAGTTTCACTTCTTCCTTTCCAATTTGGATGTCTTTTATTTCTTTTGCTTGCCTAATTGCTCTGGCTACAGCTTCCAGTACAATGTTGAATAACAGTGGTGACAGTGGGTATCCTTATCATCTCCTGATCTTGGAAAGTTTTCAGTCTTTCACCATTGAATATGGTATTAGTTGTGGGTTTTTCATACATGCCCTTTATCATGTTGTGGAAGTTTACTTCTATTCCTAGTTTTCTAAGTGTTTTTATCAAGAAGGGGTGCTGGATTTTTCAAATGCCTTTTCTGCATCATTTGAGATGTTCATGTGTTTTTTTCCCACTTATTTTCTTAATGTGGTATATTACATTAATTGATTTTCTTATGTTGAACCACTCTGCCATACCTGGGATGAATCCCATTTGATTATTAAAATTCTTTTAATGTGCTATTGTATTGTTTGCTAGGATTTTATTGAGAATTTTTGCATCTATGTTCATAAAACATATTGGTGTGTAATTTTCTTTTCTTGTGGTGTCTATCTGGCTTTGGTATGCAGGTGATGTTTGTCTAATAAAAATGAGTTAATCTCATTTTCATTTACTCCATTTACTCCTCAAACCTTTTGGAAGAGTTTGAGCAGCATTGATGTTAATTCTTCTTGGAATGTTTAGTAAAATTCCCCTGTGAAGCTATCTGGTCCTGGGCTTTCTTTCTTGGGAGGTTTCTGTTTACTGATTCAAACTCTTTGCTTGTTATTAGTTTGCTGAGATTTTCTATTTCTCCTTGAATCAATGTAGGTAATTTTTGTGTTTCTAAGAATTTGTCCATTTCATCTAATTTGTTGGTGTACAGTTATTCATAGTATGTTCTTATAGTCCTTTGTATTTCTGTGGGGTCAGTAGTAAGGTCCTCCTTTCATTTTTTATTTTATTTTTTTGTGTCCTTTTTTTTTTTTCCTATGTCAGTCTAAAGTTTTGTTGATGTTATTGATCTTTTCATAGAACCAACTTTTGGGTTAGTTGATTCTATTTTTTAATTCTCTATTTCATTTATCTCCACTCTAGTCTTTGTTATGTCCTTCCTCCTCCTCTCTTTGGTTTAGTTTGCTTTTCTTTTTCTAGATTCTCCTGTTTTGAGGTTACATCTCGGATTTGATATTTTTCTTCTGTTTTAATATAGGCGTTTAGAGCTATAAATTTTCCTCTTGTACATCCTTTGCTGTATCACATAAGTTTTGGTATGTTGTATTTTCACTTTTATTCACCTCAAGATATATCCTAATTTCCCTTCTGATTTCTTCTTTGACCTATTAGTTGTTTAAGAATACATTGTTTAATTTCCACATACTTGTGAATTTTCAATTTCTTCCTCATTATTGATTTCTAGCATCATTCTATTGTGGTCAGAGAAGATATATTGTATGGTTTCAATAATTTTGAATTTATTGAGATTCGTTTTGTGACCTAACATGTGGTCTATCCTGGAGTATGATCCATGTGCACGAAAGAAGAAGGTATTCCTTTGCTGTTGGGTGAAGAGTTCTATATGTGTCTGTTAGGTCTAGTTGGTTTAGAGTATCATTCAAGTCTTCTATTCCTTATTGATCTTCTGTCTAGATGTTCTTTCCATTATTAAAAATGGTGTATTGAAGTCTCCTACTATTAATGTAGAACTGTATATTTCTCCCTTCCAATCTGTCCATATTTGCTTCTCTTGCTTCATATACTTCAGGGCTATGCTGTTAGGCACATATATATTTATAATTTTATGACTTCTTGTTAAATTGTCCCCTTTATCAGTATATAATGACCTTCTTTGTTCCTTGTAATAGTTTTTTACTTAAAGTTTATTTTATCTGGTATTAGTATAGCTACCCATGCTCTTTTGGTTACTACTTGCCTGATATATTTTTTTTCCATCCTTTCAATTTCAACCGACTTATGTCTTTGAATTTAAGGTGAATCTCTTGTAAACAGCATATAGTTGGGTCAGGCATTTTTTAAATTCATTCTGTTAATCTCTATCTTTTGACTGGATAGTTCAATCCAATTACATTTAAAGTAACTACTGGTAATACAGTTCTTTCTTCTGCCATTTTGCATTTTTGTAAGTCTCATAACTATTTTGACCATCAATTCATCTGTTAATGCCTACTCTCATGTTTATTTGATTTTTTGTACTGAACCCTTTTGAGTCTTCTCTCATTTCCTTCTGTGTATAGTTTCCCAGTATTTTGTTTGTGGTTACCATGGGGTTAAAAATTAACATCCTAAATCTACAACAATCATATTTTATCTGTTACCAACTTAACTGCAACAGCAAACACATAAACTGTTCCAATACCTCTCCACCCTCCACCTTTTTTGTACTTGTTACAAATTATAAGTTTGTAGATTTTATGACCAAAATCATAGATTTATCATTACTTTTTATGCATTAGCGTTTTATTGCCTATAGTAAGTAAGAAGTGGAGTTACATAGTAAAAAATACAATACAATCTTACCGGCATTTGTAATTACCCTAATGGTTGCTGTTACTGGAGATCTATATTTCTTTATGCTACTTTGATCCACTGTCTAGTGATCCTTCCTTTTAGTCTGAAGAACTTAGCATTTCTTGTAGGGCAGGTCTAGTGGTAATGAACTCCCTCAGCTTTTGTGTATCTGGGAATGTCTCAATGTCTCCTTCATTTGAAAGAAATTCTTGCTGGATATAAAATTCTTGTTTGGCAATTGTTTTTTTTTTAAGTGCTTTAAGCATTTTGTACCACTGCCTTGTTGCCTCCGTGGTTTCTGATAATAACTTGGCACTTAATCTAATTGGGACTTCCCTTTACAGAACATGTTGCTTTTCTTGTGCTGCTTTCAGAACTCTCTCCTTGTCGTTGGCATTGGAAAATTTGATTTCTATGTGTATGGGCATAGTTCTTTTTAAGTTTATTCTGTTTATGGTTTATTGGACTTCTTGAATGTGCATTTTCACATTCTTTGTTAAATTTGGAACATTGGAAATGGAAATTCTCTGCCATTATTTATTTGAATATTTCTTTTGCCCCTTTCCATCTTTCTTCTCCTTCTGGGACTTCTGTAATGTGTATTTTGGTACACTTGATGGTATCTCACAGGTCTCTTAGGCTCTGTTCACTCTTTTGTTCTTTTTATCTTTCTGTTCTTCAGCCTGAATCTTTTCAATTTTCTTGTCTTTGAGATCCTGACTCTTTTCTTCTGCTAGCTCCAGTCTGCTGTGGGACCATCTAGGGAATTTTGCATTTCAGTTATTGTGTTCTTCAACTCCAACATTTGTTTGGTTCCTATTGAGAATCTCAAAGAGATATGCACATTGTTCATGAATTGTTTTCCTCATGTCCTTTAGTTCTCTCTCTTTGTTTTCCTTTATTTTTTGGCATATTAAACATCACTTTTTAAAAGTCTTTGTCCAGTAAGTCCAAAGTCTGGTCCTATTCATGGATGGTTTCTGGATTTTTATCTTGTTCCTTTGGATGGGCCGGCTTGTCCAGTTTCTTTGTCTGTCTTGTAATCTTTTGTTGCACATTGTATAATTAAATATTTTAAAGAGTTAATTCTGGGATTTAGTCCCTGAGCTGGGCTGTCTGTCCCAGATAGTGATATGACAGAGATTTTCTTGAATGCCAGGAGCTAATCAAGACAAGCTTTTCACAGTCTTTGCAAATTGGTTCTGTTTTGGCTGGCGGACTCCTTCAAAGCTTTGCCCTCATATCAAGAAGTTCAGCATGAGGCAAATGAGAAGTGCAGGGTCCTCTCTGTTTTATCTGAGTCTCATGCAACCTCAGAACCTGCTTCTTTTCCTGGGCCTGTGCTTGCCCTTGGCCATAGGAATTCTAATTCAAGCAGATTTTCACCCCTTTCTGGGTGCATTCTTTTTTTTTTTTTGCAACTTTATTGAGATATATAGATATGTTCACATAACATACAGTCCTCCAAAGTGTATAATCAGTTGTTCACAGTATCATCATTTAGTTGTGCATTCATCACCACAATCAATCTTTGAACATTTTCTTTACTCCAAAAAATAAAATAAAATTTAAAATTAAAAAGAACATCCAAAACATCCCATTCCCCTTCTCTCCTATTGTTTATTTACTTTTTAAAATACAGTTTAATTGAGATATATTCACACACTCTACAGTCATCCACAGTGTACAGTTTTTCACAGCACCATCATACAGTTGTGCATTCATCACCAGAATCAATTTTTGAACATTTTCCTTACTCCAAAATAAAAGTAAAAGCAAAAAAGAACACCCAAAACTTTCCATCCCCTCCATCCCACCTTATTCTTCATCTAATTTTTGTCCCCATTTTTCCACTCATCTATCCATAACCTGAATAAAGAGAGTGTGAGCCACAAGGTTTTCACAATCATGCAGTCACACTGTGCAAGCTACATAGTTATACAATCATCTTCAAGAATAAAGGCAGCTGGGTTGCAGTTTAACAGCATCAGATATTTCCCTCTAGCCATTCCCACACACCAAAAACTAAAAAGTGATATCTATATAGTATATAGGAATACCCTCCAGAGTGACCTCTCAACTCCATTTGATACCTCTCAGCCACTGGAAACTTTTTTTGTTTCATCTTTCTTCCCTCTTCTGGTCAAGAAGATCCTTTCAATCCTACGGTGCTGGGTCCAGACTTACCTGGATGCATTCTTGTGTGACTTCATGCAGGTAGTCCTTTGCTCCAGGTGACTTTGACTTAATTTTTTCTCACATTGGCCGCCTGTCTGCAAGTAGTTTCTTTGCAAACTTTGGGAGGGCAAATCTGAGACAAGTTCCTGAGCTCAGTCCCTCAGATTTCAACCCAATAGATTGGCACTAACATCCAAGCACACCAGTATGTGCCCAGGGGCCACTCTGTTCCTTCTGAAATAGGGACAGGGGCCCACAAGGGAACACAAGCTGGCTCCACACCCCATTGTGGAGTGGATGCAGGAAGGGCTGGCAAGATCACTAGGAGCTTCTTCTATGGCTTTTGAAGTTGCATTTTCTTAATTCAGCACTTACCCAGTGAATGCAACCCTTTTACTCTTTTCTGTAGTTTTGAGGAAGGTTACTCTGATGCCTTTGCCCAAGGGGTGTTGGAGCAATGACCGCCCTCAGTGTCAGTCCCCAGTGATCTGAAGTAGCTTATCAAATGCAGTGATCAGCTACTAGACCACAGAGTTTGAAGAACTAGGTCTTTATGTTCCACCTTGGCACCAGAAGCTGTGCCAGGAGCTCAAGCTGCAGTCCCCACTGCTGCTCACCACAAGGCTAGAAGATGGGGGATTGTAGCCACTTCTGGGAAGGTGGAACTCACCGGTATTTGCTGCAATTTACCAGCCTCTTCTTCCTGATATTCAGTGTTCCACTAGACTCCAGAGCTTCAAAATAGTTGATTCAGATAGTTCCTCTCACTTCGACAGTTATTTTGGTGGAGGGACTAATTCCTGGAGCTTTCTACTCTGCCATAGAACCACAACACTCTCTCGCAAAGGATTTTGATATTTAAATTATTATACTTCCTGGGGTTGATGTGGAATGGGTAGGGAAAGGCTGGGTAAGAAGAGATCTTAAAGAAGAAACAGATACATAAAGTCAATGAATAAAATAATACACCTATGCAATAGGCAATCTATATTCTCTAATGTATTGCTTAGCTATAATAGTTCCATCCTTGGTACTCTATATAAATATCTAATATCTTAATAAATGAAAGTCAGGATTGAAAAGTTTTTTATATGTATTTGTGTGTGTGTGTGTGTGTGTGTGTGTGTATGTATATATATTTTCCTCCTGTGAGAAATAAGGGGTATAGATTCCTGGGCTAAGAGGACAATTTTAGAAATAACAGTGATTTTTAAATTGAAGGGAAATGTTTGCAAAAGATGTGTGTTTGGCATCAAACATCAATATGTAACTATTTATTGTTTTTCTTCTCTTCCTATTTTCATACAAACTGATAAAGCCAAAGTCCATGTGGAATGGAAGCACAGTTGATCCACCAAGATCCCTTCTTTCTTCTGGAAACAAACCCCCACACCTTTTGCTGAGTACTGCTCATTTTCCCATGCCAATCAGTCTTAATAAGGATCACTAATTACAGAACAATTTCTCAGGGCATGGAGGAGGGTGGTGTGGAAGGTAGGGCCCATAAGGAACATGCAGCTGACTCAAGTAGAGCTAATGAGGGTCCTTTCTGAGGATGTTTTTATACTTCATCTATTCCTTCCCAAGTGGTGAAGGTAAGAAAGAAGGGTTGAGAGTTGTCGGCAGTCATGTCTTCCAGAGTGTAGGAGAAGACAGTCCCCAGAAAGAAGGAAATAAAGCTACATTGTAGAGAGGCCAGGCAAAAGAGGGAAGTCTGGTAGTTCTAGTGGGTGGTTCTAGCTGTCCCTGAAGCCCCGCCCTTCCTGGGCGTAGCTAACTTTTGAATTGCTATCAATTGCATTTCAAAGAGCAACCAAAGAGCCCTGAGGAATAGGGATGGGTGAAGTGCTCCATCTCCAGAGGCTTGTGCATTCCAAGATGCACAGTTGAGTTGAGTTAGGAGTTACATCTGCCAGACCAGAAATGAAGGGGTCTGGTACGAGCTTGCATCTCTGGCCTGCAGGTACTTACCTCGAATGGGATGGTTCTGGCTTTTAAGTCTTCGTGCAAAATGGATGGGACCACAAGAACTGGAAGTGAAAATTAATGTGTACTTGCTGTAAAGTTTCAACATGTCTTTTCTTGAGAAGGAAGGGCAAAACAATGGGGAAAAGTTATGAAAGGAGAATTTTTTTGAGAAAATTTTTAATGCCCCCAATTATTTTTTAGTTGTGGGATTTGGTTTTAATTTGATATGGTAAACTCTCAGAGGGCATTTGTTGCATTTAGAAGAGGACGTTTAAATCGCAGTGGATACAGCCTTTTGTGCCAAAGCAGAAAGATGTACTGTAACATATGATGCAGATCACTTTAGAGAACTGAACCATGCTTTTGCATGCTTTCGATTCTAAGCTTATCTCTCTCTGAAGCCTGTATAAAGTCTTTTTCCATTTAATAGCAGGACAAGAGATTACTACAACCAAATTAGATCTGTGAATTGCTATGCATAGTACTTTCTAGCATAATCAAATTATGATAAAATAGTCTTTATTTCTTTATAGCTACATAATATAGTTAGGTTCTTTGATAATTTGTTTAGAAGTAAAGGGGTAGCAGTTCTGTCTTATTATATTAAAGCATCACTGATTTTTGGCCAAACTGACAACCTTACTTGATTGTTTTTTAGAGATGCTTAATTGAAGAATGGGAGGAGCCTGATAAGGTCTGATTTGTTTCTCTTTCTTGCATATGCCCCCAGCCCCCCTTTTTTTTCCATGTGGGCAACTGCTCATGAGTTCTTCCTGCTCATCCTGATCAATTACCATGGTAATACAATCCTGAGAAAGTGGTTCCCGTTCATTTGAAATGACCAGATAAAGTCAAAAGCCTTATGTTTTCCAAGTGCTGGAGAATCCTCAACCAATTTCTCCCAGATTCTGAATAGAGCAAACCACAAAAATCTTGCCATCAGTTAAACTATTCTTGTAAAGATGTACATGTGGCAGGGGAGGGAAACAACCCGAAAGAACTGAGGAAAGAAACAAAGACGTGCAGAAGAGAGGAACATGGAAATTAAGACTGAGTAAAAAAAGGGGGAAATATCAATGGAAGTAAGAGAACAGGAAAAATACTACAAGGATGTGGCTATGAAAGGAAAAGGGGGAGAGAGAGAGGGCAAAATAGGAAACCAAGGGATTCTTACAACATGGTGTAAAACCAGGTTTCTCTACTATTTTCCTGGAAGTTCCTTGAAGGCTCTATTGAGCAGAAGCTCCCTCCTCCACCCCCATTCTATATTGCCATTAATGCTAAAGGTAGCAGTAGCTGCAGAGGTGGCATTTTCTTCTAATTTAATTTTCAGTTACTCAACTCAGTTACCGACTTTAGAGCCTGAGGCCGGATGAGACTTTGTTAAAGCTGTGGCCGTTAACTTTCACTTTTCTTTTCAACCTCATTAGATTTCCAGAGGTTTGGTTCTAGACCCAAAGCACTGCACTGTGGCTAACCTATGTGAAATAACATTTTTGGTGAAAAGCGACACCTGCAAAAATGTCACACGAATTTCAACTTCAGTTGTATTCAGTGATGTCACCACACACATCAGAAGTAACGGTGATAAATTTGTCGTGGGCTTCATGGAAGCCACAGCCTGTGACTTCCTTCATGGTATCTTGTGGGGCAATGATGAAGCCGAAAAGTTTCATATATGAGCAGGCATTCAAAGGGGGATGCTTACCTGGTCTCATCCACACTGGGCATCAGAATTCTGATTTTTATTGGCAGAGATAACCCATTTCCCGTGTGGGGGAGATTCTTTAACTTAAAGCTTTATAAATGGCATTTTTGGATTTCTTAAGAATGATTAAACCCTGGACTGAGAACTAAGGATGATTACTGACTCTGCAGAATGATGTGCAAAATGATCCAGAAAGACCATGTAATGGTTCCATAATCAGCCTCTGCTTCCATGTCTTTAAAGGAGAGCATCTCTGTGTTGGCCCACTCAGCTGACCCTGGGTTAGTGACCTCGTTCCAAAGGCTCAGAAATAACCAGGGAGGCTTTGCTGCCTCAGGACTCATTTTACTGCTCTGGAGCTTCTGTGCTTCTAGTCTTTGTGACTAGCTGTTTTCTCTCCTCTGGTGTTGCGTTATCTTCTTGATGTGACATAGAAAGGCATTTTGAAGCCTCCTGGGTGAGACAGTCCCTCCTGTGAGAAGTGTGAGTCTAATTGGCTCCACCATTTGCTCGTGCCATGGTACTTCCTGTATAACACCATTAGACTTCTTCCCAGCAACAGTAATTGCATAGCTCTTCTTGTCTAATATGTACATTTGCTTTTCTTGTGATACTAGCTGCGTGCGAGCTGTTCTAGAGGACACATAATGATGTAAGATAAAGGAAGACTTGGCCGGGTAGATGGCTAAAACATTTTATGTTTTATTATTCTTAATTAAATAGGTGGTGATATGAAATAGGATTATTTGATAGTAGAAAGATGAACCAGCTTTTCTTTGGCCTTGTTCTGAAGGAGTATATTAAAAAAAATTTTTTTTTATTAGAGAAGTTGTTGGTTTACAGAAAAATCATGCAAACAAACAAACAAAAACAGGGTTTTCATGTACCCACCTGTTATTAACACTTTGTATTGGTGTGGTACATTTGTTACAATTAATGAAAGGATATGTTTACAATTGTAATATTACAAATGCAAATGAAAGCAGCAAGAGAAAAACAATGTATTACTTACAAGGCAGTCCTAATTAGATTAAGTTCTGATTTCTCATCAGAAACCATGGTGACAAGAAGGCAGGGGGGTTGAGATACTTAAAGCACTGAGAGAAAACAATTGCCAAACAAGAATTTTATATCCAGTGAGACTTTCAAAAATGAGGGAGAGATTAAGACATTCCCAGATAAACAAAAGCTGAGGGAGTTCATTGCCCCTGCCCTATAAGACCTGCCCTACAAGAGATGCTAAAGGGACTTCTTCAGACTGAAGGGAAAGGACACTAGACAGTCTTTTTCAACCTACAGCAAGAAATACATGTTACATTGTGACCCATTTATTTCAATGTACACAGTTCTTGCTAAGAAATCATATGATGCATTCTGGTTCTATTCTATTTAAAATACTGGTTACAACCCTCTACATTTACTTCATTACCCACCAATGGGTAGTGACACACAGCCTGTAAACTACTTTTCTGGAATTTTGAGGACAATAAGCACAAAGAATAAAAAATACTTTCCGACTTAATGGAAATGTCTGGTTCTAAATTCCAAATACAAAATAGGTGCTTTGTTCTTATTATTTTAAGTTACTGAATTTAATTGCTGATTATTTTTGAAAGCTCTTGATGGCAACTACCCACTTGTCACACTGAATTCAAAATGATGTTTCAAACTAGCTTGTAAGTACCACGGCATTAAGGTTCCTTATGGTTATTATCTCATTTAACCTTCAAAATAATGCTATGAGAGAAATGGTTTATAGATGAAGAAACTGAGACTAAGACTTAAGTGCTTTGTGCAGGTCATAGTAGAGTTGGTAAGTAATTCAGCCAGAGTCTCCCCAGGTTTTGTGATTTATTTCCTCCTCTACAGGTCCTTAGTTGGGGAGGGGCCTATCAAAATCACCCAAGGACGTCTTGCCACCCATACATTCTCCCTTCCCATCCCTGCAAACCCCATGCCATGCTTGGTTGTTGCTTAGACTAAGGAAAAGGAAAAGGTGTTGGTCTATATTTATTACTCTAAATTAGAGCTCACTTCCACACTTCCCCAATTCGACATTTTGATAATACAACGGTCTATTTATATAACTCTTCACTAACGATCACAATATGTCATAAATTGGTTGAAAATTGTATCAGTTATGGAAATTAAACAACAGCACAGTTTATTGCCCTTTCTAAAAACCAAACAAAAATTTGATGGTATTATTACTCCTATTAAAGAAACTATCCGTTAGGTAAGCAAGGTATTATATTGAGAACACAATTGCCAGTAAAGGCACAGCCCCTTCTTACTCCCTGGCTCCCTCTGAGACCCAGATTGTGGACCCAAGCAGTCATTTATTGTGAACATCCTCAAGTCAATGAAATTGGATAGAGTATATAGAGTTGATAAGTGAATTAGTACACACAAACTTTTTTCTGATTTGCAGAACATATATGGACAAATACTGAGATACGATATTTGCATGCAATAATTCATTTACCAATGAAATAATTTATAAGCAAATAAAAAAGGAAAAGAAACCCTGAAAAGTTAAAATACAACTTAAAATAGAGTTAATAGGTAAAAACAGACACATCTTTTGGAGTTCAAAAATTAAGTTTAAACAGTATAACTTTTACATCAGTTTGTTCAAACACCACAATTGCATGGAACTTTGAATAGGAAGTGAGATGAGGTAGGTTTGTATAGGTTAGAGTGAAAAAGTGATACATCCCAAAGTAATTGGCACAGAGAATAAAAATATATATGCAAGGTCCTCCTGAGGAGCTGGGGGAAAATGTGAAGTGTTGGACTTCCTTACCTGGATTGTTTCTGATTTTCTCACAAGCATTGAGGACTGGCGGTTTGATGTGCCGAGCCCTCTATCGTGGTACTTGCCCTTATGAAGCTTGTTACTGCAAAGGAGAGGCTAAACCTGCTTATAATTGTGCCTAAGAGTCTCCCACTGAGTACCTCTTTTTTGCTCAGATGTGGCTGTCTCTCTCTAGCCAAGCCACCTCGGCAGGTGAACTCACTGCCCTTCCCCCCCCAGGGGTGTAAATCTCCCTGACAACGCAGGATATGACTCCCAGGGATGAATCTGGACCCAGCATTGTGGGATTGAGAACGTCTTCTTGACCAAAAGGGGGATGCAAAATGAAACGAAATAAAGTTTCAGTGGCTGAGAGATTTCAAATGGAGTTGAGAGGTCACTCTGGTGGACATTCTTATGCACTATATAGATAACACTTTTTAGGTTTTAATGTATTGGAATAACTAGAAGTAAATACCTGAAACTATCAAACTCCAAACCAGTAGTCTGGACTCGAAGATGATTGTATAACAATGTGGCTTACGAGGGGTGACAGTGTGTTTGTGAAAGCCTTGTGGATCACACTCCCTTTATCCAGTGTGTGGCTGGATGAGTAGAAAAATGGGGATAAAAACTAAAAGAAAAATAAGGTGGGATGGGGAGAATGATTTGGGTGTTCTTTTTTACTTTTATTTTTTATTCTTATTCCAATTTTTTCTGATATAAGGAAAATGTTCAAACATAGATTGGGGTGATGAATGCATAACTATATGATGGTACTGTGAACAGTTGATTGTACACCATGGATGATTGTATGGTATATGAATATATTTCAGTAAAACTGAATTTAATTAAAAAATTAAGTTTAAAACAGTTCAAGTTAAAAGTGGACATAGAAAAATATGGACTCAATAGGAAGAAGAAGGAGGGGATAAGAGGTGGAGAAGGAGAAGGAGGAGAAGAAGAAGAAGGAGAAAAATGGTAAGGTGTATGATTGGATGATTTGTGAATCATTTTTCAAATCCAAAATATTTTTAGATAGAACTTTAAAGACTCCGTGCCATTGACAGTCAATTGATAATTAACGAATTTTTTTTTGCATGAGGTTTTAATGTATCAGTGTGCTTTGTTTTTTTATATACAAAAGCAAAATACATGATGAGAATATTTTTACATTATGATAACATCAGAATAAATTATGTAGTCTAAATTAAACCTTTGGGGGTTCATGATTTTGGTACTATTGGGATGTGGTAGATGTCACTTTTGCTCATGAGTATTTCCGTCTCTCCTCCCGTTGAGTACATGGGAGGATTATGCTTCTGCACCAACTTGATGTAGGTTTGACCACCTGGCTTGCTTTGGCTAATGTGTGGCAGAGAATTGCACCACTTCCAGGTAGCATTAAAGAACTTTTGTGGGATTCTTCATGTTTTCTTTTTCCCTTCTCTGCCAATCTAGGAAGCCAGATGTTTCACATGGTAAGTTCTTCCGATGGTCACTCATGTAGGTTTCCAGGACCTGCAGACTTAGAGTGAGTAAGAAATAAATATTTTTTGTGTTATTCACTGAGTTTATTGGGGTTGCTTGTGACTATAGCATAACCTAGAACATCCCAAGTAGTACAGTTGGTAAATCAGAAAAGCTGGCTAAAGCTAGAAGTCTTAAAATATGGTACATATGTACATCCAAAAATTCATTTAAACTTATATAAATGTACATAAAATAATGAATTTTGTTATTGTTCTTAGCTAAGAGCTTTTCCTTTATTATGAATTTGCTGACCCAAGTTCTGTATTGTCTTTCTTGCATTACCACATTGTGCCAGTTTGAATGTATTGTGGTGCTTTTGCTAAACAGGTTAGGTGGATTTCTCAATGTTGAAGCTTATTTTTAAGGCAGACAATGTACTTTCACATTGCTAGAGGTTAACTATATGTCTGTCTTATACAAAAAGGAAACTGTAGCTCGGAGAGCTTTCTTGTTTAAGATAATGCAGCAAGTTTTTGATTGACTCAAGACTATGATCTAAGATTTTTTCTTTCCTATATGTGTTATTTATTTTCATCCAAACACAAATATTTTCTAGTCATTTAGGAGATATGTATGCAGTGTGATCTAGTCATTGAGATTGCTACTATAAAATATATTTTACTTGGGATAAGGGTGCCCCTAAATAATTTGAATTCTCATATTTAAACAGTGTGCTTTGTAATGCAAAGACTGTGTACAGAGTGCATGATCAACAATGTTACTTTGTATATCTATACAAGAACATAAAACCCAGTTTGGTTAAATCACTGTAACTTTGGATTATAACCTAACTGAAGTGAATGTGTACAAAAGTTCAGTCAATGAAGAATAGTTTTCAACAGCAAAATAGCTAGCTGGTCCCTTGATAGTTAAGGTAGGCAAGAGAATCCAATTGTCACTTTCCCAACATAGTATTTAATGGGGAATCAAAGCTTCATAGGTTCATAATTTATAATCATTGTCTCATGCAAAAAAAATCATGGGAATGATTCATGTGAGAAATGTAATTCTATATAAAAATTTTAGCAAAGTTATAGAATGGATATAAATTTTATGTTTTTCTTTTGGCCATGATTAAACTTAGGAGGAGGATTTTGTATGAATTATTTCTTTAGATTCTTACAGACCTGATTTCAAAATCCTGATCTCCCACTTATTAGTAGTATGATTGAACAATTTACTAACTTCTTTGAATTCTATTTTGTCATCTGTACAGTATTCTCAATTCTTATTCCCAGCTGCCAATACAATGCCTGGCATATATTAAATAGTTTTATTCTAACTAAAACTACTTTTAAACATTGTCATGAAAATATGTGACAAAGCTGAACATATGCAGTAAAAACTCAATGAAAAGTATTTTTATTCCTAGTCATGGTCTGTGATATATGTTGGAGAAAGTCTGGAAAAGACCAGAGACTTTGGAATTGGACAGATCGAGGTTTATAAATCCCAAATGTGCCACTTGCCAACTTAATCACAGCTTCAGCTGTTTCTTCTTTAAAATGATAAACATGAACAGTCACCCTTTAGTGTTGAGAATCAAATGAGCTTATGAATACATGAGTTTCTCCGATTTCAGTTTTTTGTCTCTAAAATGGGAATTTCATTCATTGCATACTGAACAATGCTGCCACAAAGACCAATTTAGACAACCCATTTGAAAGTAAAATTTAAGTCTAAGTATTATACAAAATGTTAATTTTTGTTGTTGTCATTAAAAGTTCTCAAAACATTACAATTTATTTCTGAATCAGTAAACTTTCGTATTTATCCTATAAAGTGTTTTCTTAATTCCCAAACTTAATCAAATCATGACGTTGTTGAATATTATAAATCATGACCCAATATTTCAAAAAGCTAATTTGTGAGTATTTAAATTTCTACTAAAGCAAACATATTTACTAATGATTATTAGTAGTACAAATTTCTTTTTTTTTTAAATGGCTCATTGAAAGCTTCCTTTAATCAGTCAGGTCTACTCTATGTTAAATATGTGATTTGATTAGTAATATTCCATTTTGAATTACTTTTTAGGGTCTTGCTGTTTTTTGAAATCATAACACTGTAAAATGTTTTCCTGTAATTAAAACGAACAAATTAGAAATATTGATTAATTACTGTGGATAAAATACCCTGCAAGGTGATCTCTGAATTGTAAGCTCCTTGCCCTTATGAAGCTTACATAGGAAGTAAGAAGACAAATAAGACTGACACTGTCAGTAAAATATCCACGGAGAAATTGGTACTTGAGTGAGATACTGAAGGATAAAAAGGCAATGAGGATGGGAAAGGAAAGGGCAGTGACTACGTAAAGAAGAAAAACTGGGAATGGCAAGACATTTTCAGAGAAAAACAGACTAGTGAGTTGTAGTCAGACATCAGTGGTCAGACGAAGTAGAAATTAAGTCACTTGTGGGAGTCAGCATTTCTTAGGCTTACAAGGGAGTGGACCAGCACTGAGGGTTTTTAGCAAAAGAATAACCAGCTGAAAGTAAAGTTCTGGGGAATTAATTCATCAGCAGAATTCAGAGCTGAAGGAGTAGAAAAAGAGGACAGAAAAACTTCATAGAAGAATATCATTAGCTTCAGCATGACTCGTTAAGGGCCTAGACTTGTATACAGTAACAGTAAAAGTTCAGGAAGGGAGTATTATGAAATATTAAAAACTGATTGTACTTGTCGACTTGTCCACATGGCATACAGGAAAGTCAAAAAGGGAAGGAGGTTTGGATTTTCTCTTTAGGGCACGGGGGTGGGAAGGGGGATTGTGGATGGCATGGCCTACTTGGATATAGAAATGTGTTTAATTTGATGGGTAAAAATCAGACTAGTTTTGTCATAGTTGGGGATGTAGGGTTGGAGCTCATGAGAGCGGGCAGGGCTAGAGACACGGGTTACTAACTGGAGTCTTGGGAGTGAAAGAATTCTGTGAAGGAGCAAGTGTGGGCTGGTATAGCTAATCCTAGTCTCAGTAACAAAGCTTAGGGAAGTGGATTTAGGATGCTGTAAATCTTCCATTCCTATGATGTTTCCATTGTATTGAAGGCTTTTCTTTAAGAAACCCTCTTATTCAAATTATCAGTTAAACTTTCCAGTTATGAAGGTTGTTTCAACTTTACACTGTCAACCAACACACTTATATCCTGTTAAGTTGAACACTAAGAAAGGGTGTAGATTTTCACATTTATCGTAATGGAATGTTCTTTGCAAAGCTTTAGCTATGGCCACTTAAATGTCGACGTTGTTAACAATGCTGTCTCTAAATTAGATACCTACAGAAAAGCCCTTTTAGTTGGAAGACCTTGCACATTATAATGTTTTTTACATTTGAATGTGTTATTAATAAGAAGTAGCTTTCAAAGTACATGTGCTTTCATCCCCACAAAGACATTCTCTCTATTCTAATCAGCTGGGTTTCAATTCAGTTTTTGTTTTTAAAAAAAACTTTATTATTTGTTAGGAAAATCATCCCGAAGGTGAACACAACAAAAAAAGAATTTTAGGATTTTAAGCATTTAAAATATGTCACCAGTCTTGGAATTGATTTTAATAAAAACGCAATTTAAGACAATCCAGCTACTCAGTTAGTTTAGTAAGGGATTAGATTTTCTCCTTCCCTCCAAAGATGGAGCTCTGGGGTGTGTTGCTTCCCCCCCCCACTATGCTGTTTTGTGTCTCTCTCGTGGTGTCCACTTTACAAAGTTGTATGTGAAGATCTTGGGACTGCTGTTTATATGATAGAAGGTAATTGTGAGTATGGGCTCCTTCCTCCCTTCTGCTTGGCATAAGACACCCATATATTCAGCTTCCATGGTCTTTAGTCTTCCTTGTTCTCTCTTAATGCCTCCTTCAGTGTAGATTCTTGAGGCACTGAGAAAGGTATTTCCTGTTAGTTGGAATGTTCCCCTCTCAGACATCCAAAAACCTAACTTGGCAGCTCTTCTAACTATAGAATTTCTTAAAAAACAAAAACAAAACCAAAAAATCCCTACCTTTTCATCACCAAGCTAGAAGAAAGGACCAAGGGAAATTGTTTTATGCTCTCAAAGTCACGTGATTCTTTAAAGTTTTGACCATTAAAAGTTTGGAGCCTCCTCCAAAAGCAGGAAGTTCACAATGATAGTTCCTAATATTACTGTTATCCCAGTACCAGCATTTTAATGAACGCTTGCACATCTAAAACCTAACATAATTCCATTGTTGAGGCCCTAGTCAGAATAGGGTTTCTTACCAACACTCATAGACAAAAGATCCACAAGTTTTAGGAACTCAGTGAGTTATACAAATAAGGATTTATTTCTTAAATAATCAATGGTTGCTAATTTTTTTCCTTTTTACATAATTGGAGACTTTCAAAAATACAATTGACACAGAATCTCTAGTTATTTTGTTACATATAACAAAAACTAAGCCAGAATTATACTAGACATAAGATGATACAGAAGTACTGAAGTTTTCAGATACACATTACAGAGATTTTATATATTTATGTACATAATAGACATTTAGTTATAGATTTAGATACAGATATATAGATAGTTATGGATATATATGCATGTATGTGTTTGTATATATATATCTACATATCTTTATTTGTATCTACTGTTTACATATCTATTTCTACATATCCATGTATACATGCATATATTTCTATAACTATATATGTATGCATATGTTTGAGTATACACACACACATTATGTTTAATTTATCAGTACTGAATTTATTCTCCCAGCCTTTCTAATGTTCAGATAGCAATATATTTTAAAGATTGGTTAATTATGGTTTTCTTAATATGAAAACTGAAAATTCAGTAGCAGTTTAAAATTGGAAACAGTTACATCTAGTCCTCATTGGTGCCTCTTTTTTAATTATGGTAAAGTGTAAATTGCAAAATAACGACTGAATATTTCATTCTGTCATGTTTCACACTGCCTCAAGTGTGGTTATGTGCTGGGTTGGTTATAAGAACGCTCATAAATAAGTGCCAGGGATTAGCCAATAGCTTGTCCATCTGCTAATGTAAAGCAACCACTCACTTGCAAAACTCTCTTTTCTGGAGGTAAAGTCAGTCTAGTAGGCTGGCCAGAAGGAAAGCCTGAAGGAGCAGCAAGAACCTCAGGAGGCGGAGGGAGGCGGAGGCCCTTGCAGGTAGGTAGAGCCTCACTATTCCTTTAGACGTGCATTGGAGCACATTCCGAAAATGATTACAATTGAGCAATATTGATCTAAAGAATTACTTTTAACAATAAGATTTGTAAGAAGTTTCCCATCTAAAAATGATTTATAAAGAACGTACCTGCATTCCATATCCTCATCAAACATTTTCATTCACTATTCCCTCTGGCTCACTATTCATTAGCTCTGCTTCAACAGTGAAGAAATAAGGAATTGATCCGTGTATTACTCTGGATGGGGGCAGCAGGCTCCCCAAAGCAGTTGTTACACTCAGTCTCAAATTACATCTGTAGGATGCTTTTCCTACGCACTTTAGCCCGTGAGATTTCACCCATGTGATTCCACTCTAGTGATTCAAGTCCTTTACTTTCACTTTCACTTGAAAATATTTACAGGATATTTGGTAGCCCCAAACGGTTTGCAACTTTTTAGCTCAATTCTACAGAATGTCTCCTCCTCCATCTCTAATAATTATTGTTATTTTCAAGCTATTGTAAGTTGAGTACATTATCATTTATTCAGAAAAGCTTTCTTGGCTTGTGTCATATTAGCTACATCGTGGTCTCTGGCAGGTATGATTAATGCTATAGCTTTCTAAGTTTGAAGTTAGAAAGTAGCACAACCGAAACATGAATGTAGTTCTTCTAACTAAAAAGGGCAATGTTGCTTTAGTATACTTCAGTCACAAATGCTGTACCTCTGTTAGAAACTTCCCTTCTATTTTGGAGTAACATCTATTTTCACACTTTAACGCTCTGTGCCAAAATCCAGCCTGTGACTGCCCCCTCTGACAGAACTGTGGACAAAGTTGTAATTATTGCTTGTTAGGTGTCTGTTCCACTTGATGTACAAGTCACTTTTGTTCCTTTTTTATTTTTATTTTTTGTTTTGTCACAAGGCTCCCATTACTTTAGAATCCTTTTCTCTGCGTAAAGGGCAAATCTCTCTAGACTATTCATTCCCACAGTGTCCTCAGTCCAATAGGTTGCAAAGGTACTGACACACTAAATAGAAGTTGTGCCCTTGGGAAAATCCATTTCTTCTGAGGTTGTCCCTGTTCCAGTGAATGAAGACTTCTTTGAGATTACAAATATGTTTAGCAACATCACCATACAAATGATTACAGGTTGTTTCATTCAGTCACCAAGGATAAAGTCCTCCTATCCTGGTTATGCATGAGGTGAATGAATACACTCTTTTGGAACAAGGAAGCTTTATTTAAAAGGCTCTTTGTATTCTTCTGAGTACCCTAATGAGCTATCCAGGGTGGTACATCAATGTGGGGGCAATCAGAGAAGTCTGGGACGGTCCTTTCATTAGTCCTGCTCTCCTTTATAATTCTGCTTGTTGTTGACTCACAGTACTCGTCATTCCAGTGACTGAATAGAAGGAAAAACATGACTTCCATTTTATTGCCCAAATCGCCAAAACCATGCGTTTTTAAATATGGCAAACACTGGGCCCAGGAACCTCGTCTCTTACCTCTAGGCCTATGATAGAATCTCTCCTGGCGGTAATTTTACTACTTCAGAGATAGATGCAGAAATTATCAATCTGAAAGCTTGAGAGGTGTGCTTGTTTGTTAAAGTTGACCATGTTTAATGACCGTCAACCACTGATGAATCAATTTGTATGCAGACAGTCAGAAATTAGATCTATAAGAATAAAGTGAATAATCAAGATATTTATCCAGACTACTTGTAAATGACAAGAGAAACTGTTTGGAGCTTGGATTGTTCAGATAATGCCTCAGTTCTTCATTTTATGTAGCATGTGTAGATTCATCCTTAATGACAATATTTTCTAATCCAAGTATTCATTGAGTTAAATTCACACCAAGGTTCATTTATTTGAGACATAATTTATAATTACATATCTACAGTTTTGTAAGATTTTAACAATATGGTGCTAGTGGAGAAAGGAAATTCAAAATGCAATTCAATTCAATTTCCAGATAAAGGTGCAGTAAGTTTCTGGCTTAAAATCTTCAGAAATTTAAGGCCAGGTGTAAGGTTTTTTCCACATGAATTATGTTGATCATTGCCTTCAGTCGCCATTTTCCTTTGTATGTGTAATAATAGCTTAAACTGTACATTGGTACCATACTTAGAAGCACTGCTACATCAGTCAGATATCCAAGACGTAGATATCTTAGATCACATGAGTACATGTAATTTATTTTTACAGAGTGTTATCTATACCTAAATATCACGAACCCCCACATGGTGATTTGATTACAAGAAAAAGAAGTAAGCATATCACATGATTTCATTCAACGGGTAGCTGCAGACAGACCAGAGGCCTTTCAAGGTGGAGAGTACTCTCAGTCCAGAACCACCAATTGACTCACGGAGAGGAGAAGCTCGGTGACTCTGTGTGGCATTTAACCCCCCCTTCTTTCTTTGGCTTGCCCTGCCTATGAAATACTTTTCCCTTTTAATAACAAGCTGAAAACTTTTGGCAGAGACCATTTATGAATTAGAAAATTTGTCTTAATTGTGTAAGTAACTCAAACACTCAAAACACCTGTAATCTCATCCTTCTTGAAAAAGAAAACTACAACTCTTACCTCAAAATTAGTCAGTCAGTATAAATTGTGGGATGTTTTTAAATAGACATGGAAAACCTGCACCTTTTTTAAGGCAAGGAGACAAAAGCTTTGTTTTCTCCAACCCATTAGCAGTCCTCCGCATTTTGGCTCCCCATTCTGTTTGTTTTTTATTGAAACCTCTGTTATAAACACAAACCCCTTTTGATGACACCCTTGTGAGTAGGGGTAGAATACCACTGAATTCACCCAGAGAGATTTGCCTGGAGTTCGTGTATATAAATATGTTCTGGAAGATCAAATATCATATGCAGCTAAAACATGACACAGTGGTTCATGGTAACCCTGTGCTCACTGTATCAAGTTTGAGTTCGTGATTTAAACCTCTGCACTTAAAAAAGCAGCTCCCAAAGCTAATGAAAGTGGTCTTTGGGGCTGTAGTGATAGAAGCAATACCAAAATAGGCAAGGAAAGTAAATTCCTGTTGTGTATTCATATGTTTGTGACCAAGGTGATAATTACACTAAGGACAAGAATTAAAAGGGAGAAAACAGAAGATCCAGATCTCTGAGTGAGGTCTAATAGTATTTACACAGATAAAGAGAGACTAGATGGGGGGGGGGGTTGCGGAAAAAAGAAGCAATGGATAAAAAGTTCTCCATTTAATCTTTATAATTAGGTAGGAAACATTTAAATTAATAACACAATCTGAGTAATGCAGCCTGTGTGGCATGTATCACATTTTAAATTAATTCTTGAAATAGTTACTGGTGTCCTACTTTATTTTAATTTTGATGAATTAGCTTACAAGTTACTTTTTGATGGGTGCCCTGTAAAGTAAAATTAGTATTTCATCTGCCATTAACTACCTTCCTATAGCAAAAGGATGCTAAAATATATAAAAGGCAGGATTTAAAATACGTACTTAAAGTTGATCCTATTAATTTGTAGGTTTAGCAATGGCATTAGAGGGGAATAAAGGGGGAACAAGTTTTATTAGCTTCCTTGTACAGCCTTATAGTAGAAAAACTCTCTTGATTTTCCATGTTTGGCATAAAATTGGTCACTTGCATTCATTATTCCTCATTGATATGATATAATAGTAATCTCTGCTATTTTGGAGTTTGGAGAAAGGGCCTGAGATTATAGGACTGCTTTTAAATGGCTAGCTTTTGTATTAGAATTATGCAAAAATTTACAGTTTGCTGATTACACTATAAGGGAGCTGCAGCTTCATTGACCTGATGTCATAGTTACCTTTGGAATTCTTAATGTCTCAGGGCAGACTTTCACATGATCAAGGGTTGTGCTTCTAAGAATTCTCTAATTTAATTTTGTCTGGATCCATTTATGTGTGTGTGTGTGCATTTAATTTTGAGCAATTGGGGGGGGGGCACTTTTGTATGACCCACTTTTAAAAGCAGTGATCTTTTGACTTACCAGCAGATCAAGCTACTTATTTTCATGTTTTTTTTTTTTAATTTTTGTATGCTTTCCCATCAAAAGAAGCAATTAAGCCGATCATAGATAAAAATTGCAGAGGGTCCAATAGAAGAAAATAAAAAACGGTCTTAATGTAAAGCTCAGACAAATGACCTAGGCACAATAAAGTGCATTTAAGAAGTAGCTATAAGAATCATTGTCTTTATATCTAATTTTTTCTATTTTTTGTCCCTAAAAGGAAAGTACTACAGCCCAAGAGTATATAAGGACATTCTTGTTGAAATGATGAAAAATAAATCAGAAGTTGTTTCTTTGGATTTAAACTGTCATCAACACATGTATGTTCATGGGTACATTATTTTAAAAATATGTCTTTAAAGAGTGATTATTCATCTCTAATACTGCCCTTCCTCTTGCACATTATTTTGTCTATTCTAACAAAGTGTGTATGTTTTAATAATATACATTTAATCAATTTGGACTTTTTTAAAGGTCAGGTTTATGTCTTAGAAAACCAGAATGATTCCACTTTATTCTGCCAGAACAACTTACATTTCATTCAAGTGTCTCTTTTTAGATGACACTCTTAGCAAGGGATTTTATTTACTAAATGACATTTCTGCTAACCTGGAAAAGAAGATATCCATTCTTTAAATACCCTCATTACCAAGCTCTAAAAAGACTTGATTGTACCATGTTAGGGAAACAGTGTCAGATTTTCCATCAAACTTTCCCCCACTGTAATAACTGAGCATAAAAATGAACTTCTAGTGATGAAATGACTACAAAGCAAATTAAAGCAATCAAGTCATTAGTAACAACTCTGTCCATATCTGTTAAATATTTTCAAACTATTCTAAAAAAACACACCCAGAAGGCAAGCTAACAGTGAAAAGAAACAAAATGGTCAGCAGCGTGTGTCGCATGTTATTTGAATGGAAAGTAATTTATCACGTCTGAAATAAAAGCTGTTTATTCTTGTGTTTCACTGTCTGTAACAATCTTTACCATTTATCTGTGAAAAAGTGAGAAACTGTACCGTTATTAGCATATGAATACTTGACACATCAAATTGGCTGTACAATAACAGAAGGACATTTGCTATTGGTGTATGCACACAGACAAAGCAGCCATTTTGAAAAAAAAATGAAATGGTGTGGGTGGTTTAACCCTTTACTAATCTTCTAGGTTTCTCAATCCTGATTTTGACGGGACTAGTTTGGCAGATAGAGTCAGATATTTTTATAACAAATAAAAGTAATCAGAGGTCATTATGCTTATGATAATTATATTAATACCTTCATTGTACTAGGAAAATAGAAGCAGAATGATAATAAGGGAGTTTGTGTGTGTGTGTGTGTGTGTGTGTATGTACACACACATGCACAGGGTGGGGGAAGGGAGCGAAGCCTGGCAGTGTGTAGAGGGTACAGAAATGAAACAATGCCCACATACAGTTTTATTTCATGGCAACAACATAGTGATCCTTGGGTCAGATGTGTGAAACTATTTCTCAAAGAAGCTGCATACATAATTGAGGCCCTCCGAAGGGCTCCCAGTTGAAGTTGCCAGGCTACATTCATTTCAAAAGCAGAGCCATTTGTTATCAAATTTAAATTAACTCTCTGCACACTGAACTTGAATTTTAGAGCCCTGCTTACTTACAATCCTTAAAATAGTTGAGAAAGGAGAAAACATGTTTCTGGAAAATGGAAATTAGCTAGTCCCCACAAGGAGCTGCAGTGGTGTTCGTTTAGGCCTGTGGTGTGACAGCCTTTTACAGATTAAACTTAGCAAGATCTATTTGGAGTGACTAGAAATAAGTCTGTGTTGCCCTCATGCAGTTTTTTTGGAGACAGATTTATTGCAAATTCTTTTCATTTGTCCATCTGTATTTCAGCTAGGTTTTTACCTTTGTCAGGTTGCTACTTTCCCCATACCCATGCCAGGATTGATTACTCTTTTCTGTGAGATTAAGGTTAAAATAATTTATAAAATTGTACAATATTCATAATATTTTAATCTAATTTGGAGATTTCAATTCTTGATTGCAATGGAATACAATTATATTTTCCTCATCTGGCGGTGTTAAGCATTATTTTAAACAAAGTTTACTCAACTCACTAAATAAATTTTTTGGTAATTTTGCCAATTGTTGCTACATTCATTCATTCAAATAAACATGTAAACTGACTTGTGCTGGAGATCGGTTCATATAAACTGACTTGTGCTGGGACCTTCCTACAACTTCATAGAGGAGAAACTTTCTAAATGAGAATTTTGTGCATTTTTTTTTCACAAGATGCATACAGACATAAATGCACATTATTCTCTGTGTCAGGTAAAAGCATATCTCCATTATCAGAATTTTTTCCATCATATAGGAGTTGGAAAAATCAGTCATGGGCCAGACTTTTATTTCTGTTTAAATTCATTACACAGGAACTAAATAGTCCATTCTGAAAAATCCATGTATTTGTCTTCTCTTTTGAATTACAATTTTAAAGGTTTTAATCTCCATTCCTTCATCATTGCAAAACATTGATTTGCTATAATCAAGCAAACCAGTTTTCATTGTTGTAACTAAATTTTAACTCTTCATTCTGAAAATGCATAGCAAACTTTACTTTGAATGAAACAAAAACCAAATAAAATAAAACAAAATAAAATAAAACAAACAAAAAACCAAAAAAGAGTACCAATAAAACCTGTGATGTTAAATGTAATCTTCCAAATACCTGCCAAAAGACTCCTCTACAACATACAGAACGTTTTATTGTTCTCTTTATAAATAATTAATACTTGTGAAATAATACTATAGCCATAGAAAATAGGAACTGATAATCCTATGGTAATTTCTAATCATAATATAAGAAAAACTGTTATGCAATATGAAATTAGAAAAGAAAGGAAGTTATAGTGTTTAAAACTTTTTTTGTTTATGAACACATACAAGGAGTGCCTGCCTTCCAGTTTTCTTTTCTTCTTATAATATGTATTATTTTAAAACCACAAACCATTTGCTTATTTAAAAATCTCTGCAGCAAATAATACTACAAGGTTAGTATGTCCTAGCAAGCACTCTTTCAGAATCTTGTTTACTCACTGGTGGAAGTGATGTACCACACTTGTGTATCCATGACAACCCTGCAACATGCCGGAGCGGTACTACATCTTTTTTTTTTCCAACTGCAATATGAGATTAAAAGTAAGAAGCTAAATCTTATTAAATAGCAGACACTTTTCAAAAGATAAAACATAAACTTTATGGGAACATGTGAGGCTTGCTTGTGGTGATACATTTCTGCTATTTCAAAGCTTTATAAACCAAGTCTGCCCATTGACTATAAATAGCTCTGTGTGGCAGAAAAATCAAAATAGACAAAACTTCGCAAATTTTCCTAGATGTTTTCATGATATGAGTAATGTGATTTGTCTGTGTCATGCCTGAATCATTAACAATATCAATTTTATATCCAATACTCATATCAAACATGCCATGCTTGGGCACTTCAGTTTTGTTTTCTTAAGGCAAGTTCTTTAAATAAAACTGTTATATTCTCCAAGAAATTATTACTATATTTGCCTATTGACATTAGAAGCTACTACCACCAACAGTTTGCCCTTATTGATATTTTCTGTTTTTTGAGAATATTTCAATTAATGGGGAGGACAGAACCTTTCAAAAAAATAAAATATGATTCCCTTTTTTGGTCTTTTTTTTTTTATTTGCTAAAAGGATAAATTTTTTATTATTCTAAAGGATTATTTAAAAATTTATAATTATTTCTTTGGATCTAAGTATTATGCAAACAGCCATGTTGATGTTTTTCTTTGATGACTGGATTTACTTATTGGGTCTAGCAAGCTTATATTGCATCTGAGGTTCTGTTTTGGAATTTTCCAAAATATACCAAGCTTTTCTGAATCCAAAATTAAAATCTGAACTCAAGTGTTTATTAATATTTGTTTATTAAATAATTTTATCACTTTTCATAGACTTGGACCAGGAGATGTTTGGATATCAAGATATTTGAAGTCTTCTGGTTTACCTATTTGGTACCCTTCTTATCTTGAAACTATCTTTAAAAATTGCCTTGAGAAACTACTGTATGGCTGGAAATTTTCTTATGACATTCACTACAGAAGGAAGAGATTGTTTAAAAAAAAATGAAAACCAGCTCCCTTTCCCTTCCCTGTTTATCTTCTTTTTCTTCTCTCTCTGGATCTCTCGTTGTCTTTTCCTTCTTTTCTGTCTCGGTCTCTCTTTCCTGCGTGTTTCTCCATTCTGAGTCTCAAGCTAAGCCAATCAACTCACATGCTGCATGCTCTGGAGAAACTGTGGCACACATATGGCAGTGAACTGGTTTGGTAAACATATGTCTTTGCGGGCATTGGATGTCTTGCCAAGAATGAGATATTCCATTTTGGGGAATGAGGGTGGGAACTGCTTAACCACCTACAGCTGTTTTGCAGCAAAAACTAAAGAATTGCAGTCAAAGAGCTGCAAAATGTGTAATTTGGAATTTTTCCAGTTTTTTTTTTTTTTAAATAAGAAGAAAGTTAACAGCTTTCCTATTCAACTCTTTTGAGAAAATTTACAGTCGTTTCCCAGTTCTGCCCCATTCTGAAGTAAGGACAAAAGACTGAAACCGAAGCTGTCCATCTGTTCCATAACAGCAATGTTATAAAGGGTGCTGTCCATTTTTATGCTATTGCTCATGTGTGTCCAGGGGACTGGAACTACTTAATTCACTGATTTCACAGCTCTGTTTTGTGTCACAAAAGGTTAAAAAAAAATCCAACACACTTTTTAGCACCCTGTTTACAAGAACTCCCTGTAAATCTAACTGAAGTAACAGTTTCCCACCCTGCCCCCCATACTAGCCCTCCTGTTTTTCCTGCTTATTTAGTACATTCAGATAACAGGTAATAGAAGGAACTCACACCATTGCCTTGTCCTTTGCAAAAAAGTGGATATTTCAAATCTGCTGCAAATGTTACTCCCCAGAGCCCATAAATTCCAGAAGTAGATTCAAAAAGCAAAATGTTTGCCATTAAGATTTTAGGATTAAACAACTCTGTTTTCCCAGAAGCCCAAGAATTAATGTTCTAGATTAGCAGAGAGTTAATGAAAACCTGCAGAGGAAGACTGACGACTTCTATTCCTCCCCATTGGGCAGAGGGCTGAGCATTCCCACGCACATCTGGTGTGTGCTGGTGTTTTGCCAAGGCCTTAATGAATCCCGGGCACCCCAAGGCACTTTCCTGGAGAGATTGAGGGGGCCAGGAAATACCCACTTGAATCCATTCTGTGGTCTCCTCAGAGCAGTGCTGTGGGGTGTGGAGCTGGCGCCCACCTTTGCCAACAGAGGGAACGTGGACATGAAGTCAAGGGGGTTTCTATCTATTCCTCACCAAAGAGAGCTTCGATGAGAAAGTTTCAGAATATTATATCTTTTCTGCAGTCTATTTGTGGTAATCTGCTTTCCTAATATTTTTGGATAATTAAAATATTAGCCATAGACAATGCACTATCTAGGTGCAGTCATTACTTTGATTTTGAGGTCATTAATCAAAGTCACTTCTACCTATGGGAACTGTGAAGATATCTATATATTCCCTTGACAAGAGAATTGTTAAGAGAAAAAGTGGGCAGTGGGGCTTTCCTCATATGTTATTTTAAAAAATACTGTTGTTTACAATTGAAGGGAGCCAGGGCCTTGCTCTGGATTAGGTTTTGGCTAAGGTAGTATTATGGCTGATTTGATCTTCTATCCAAACCATTAAAAGTTTCCCCATATTAGCAACCAAAAAAAAAAACAAAAAAAAACACTGTTGTTTAAAAGCCATACTTTTTAATTTTTTTCAGTAACAATAGCAAATATTTATTTCATGTCCTTATGTTACATGAAACTATCGGATGCTGCAGATGTCTGAAAAGCAAAAATTAGAAATGATCTCTGACCTTAGAGAAATTCCATAAAATAGTATGCTTGTAGGTTAGCCCTTCTCAAACTCAGCTTGTTCATTTGTTCATTCATTTCATCATTTATTTATTCATTCCACAAACATTTCTTGAGCTTCTGTTGTATGCCAAGCACTGGTTCTGAGAGATGTTAGTAGGGAAATCTCAAAAGATGGGTTTTGTTGTCAAATAAGTTTGGGAAACCCTGCTTACTATTTTTCCCTTCTTTGAGCTATAAAATAAGCATTTCTGTGTCCAGGCAGGCACTGTTCCACTATACATTGGAGAAATCCTTGATTTCATTCATATTTTTCCAAAATTATTGGGACGTTTGTTTCCCCAAAATTCCCTTCCCAAAACAAAACAAAACAAAAATAGTAATACTTGGAGTCCCAGAGTTCTGGAAGATAGTTTGGCACTTATTGGTGTACCATGGAGAAAAGGGTGGAAGTTAAGATTATTCATATTACATTTATTTTTAATGGTAAGTCTACTGAACTTGTTAACCAGAGTAACTTCAATAGGAAAGCAAGTTCACTGTAATACTTGAACATAGATTCCTTAAAGAATCTAGGCCAACTTAGAAGCCTAGATACCTGGAATTAATGGATATATTGAAAGAGTGAATATTGTAGATGATAAAACTGATTTTTAAATATAAATAAATTGATCAGCTGATTAAACCTGAGGGACAAAGGTAGAATTTATTTCTTAAAAAATTAGTGTGCTATTTTCTGATAAGACATAAAGACTTTCTTTCAACAATAAATGGAACTCCTCTTCAAAATGCAGAGATGTGTTAATTTTTTAGAAGTTAAAGTTTGAGGAAATTAGCAAGAAAATCCTGAAATGGTCTATCCACCATGTCTAGATACAGGCTTAAATAATAGGATAGTCCCAATCTTTTATTTTTAAATTAGAAAGTTTTGGTTTTACCCTATAAGGGTTAATGTTACAATGAAATATGTCTTCTTTATGTATAGCTACTTTTTCTAGACTGTACAAATTGGTGTCCAGGATAAGTGACAGTTTGAGCTGTCAATTCAACTTATGATGCTATGCTGAAAGGAAATTAAAATATGTACTCAACAGGACTTGAGAGAAACAATGATATTCTACAGATCTACATCATTTGTGAAGAAAAAGGAATCCAACTAGAAAACTTCATGAATCGTTCAAAGAAAGACCTCACTATGGAACTATTACTATTTTCTCTCTGATATTCTATTGAAAGTGAAACACATTCCCCAATTCTCCAAAGGCAATTTCTCTTCACCTCAAATAATCTTCCTTATAGGTCATATAAATAGAACTAAACTGGTTTATAATGTTTCTATCTGTTTTCCTGCAGAATAAACTCATTAAGGTTGGTCCATTAGAAAATGATATTAAAAGACTTAATTGCCTGTGCGTATTAAATATGCTTAAAATTTATGAAAATAAATATTTTGAAATTGAGTGAATATTCTGCAATGATAGAAATATGGTTATAGAATTAATATATATTTATAAGGTAGCATGGATACACAGCCCTGTACTATACAATATGTACCTCTATGAAGTATGCGGAAATTCTAGAGTCTAGCATCTAAACCAAACAAAGGCAAAGATACAGTCTGGGCAAGTCGTGTAGACAAGCTAATAGATTATAAATGACACTTTAGTTTATTTGGTCAGTATCTTTGGATGGAATATTGCATTTAGACCAGTGTATGAAAATAAGGAGAGAGTTACAATAATTGGCATGGTGTTCTGGTGGCCCAAGCATTCAGTCCCCAAAAGAGATTGTGCATTTGAACATAGACACCCTTTACACTCAAGGAGTAATTGGCCTGACCGATAGCTGCCAATTATCAAAAATTTATGTGAAATGAAAAATGAAGTTACCAATTTAACACTAATTAGAAGCATAAACATAACAAATGATGAAGTAAATTTAACCAGCTCCCAAAGTCCCTGAGGTGCTGAAGGAATTTGTCCTTTCCTTAGTTCTGGTTCCTCAAAAGCTTCTGGAAGGACCTGGTCAGATTTGATGCCTGAGCAGTATTTGTAAGAAGGAAAGGGCAAAACCATTTTGGAAGTCGGGTAAGCATTTTTATGCAAACCCTGTGTTTATTTTCACACAGGGTCTTTGCAGTGCTGTCTGATGTATTTCTGAGAATAGAACAAAATTACCAGAATGAAATGGGTTCAATTCAGTTAAACGAATACAAGCTTAACTTTGTAAGGTAATTTTTTTTTCAAAATAGATTTCTTCATTTTAATTGGGACAATGAATGATTACTTGAATTCCAATTGTCCAAATGTTCTGAAAGGACAGAGAAAAGCAAAAGGAAGAAACCTTGAAAAATACAGTACATAATTGGGGAAATTTTGGACCAGAAATCCAATTTTTTCTAGAAAAAAATTAAACCAAAGAGACATACAGCCTTAAAGATGGGGTTCCTTTTCAAGCCATTATGTTGTCTTTCTTCAGTTACTTTAAAAAAACAAAACAAAACAAAAAAACTTCATGAAGTAAGATGAGCCAGTTCCTGTCATTCCTGTCTTTTTCTAGCATCTAGTCTAATTTAGGAGGCAGAAGTTTCTGTTACACAAGAGTTGCTGGGCCAAGAAGCTAAGATGTGTTTCTTTGATTTACAAATTGCTGGATTATTTTTGTGCTTCTTTATCTTCTTTTTCCCCCTATCTTATCTCCTTGAGTAGAACACCTATGTTCTGCTTGAAGCTACTTAAATCAACTGCAGCAAATATTCCACTGACGATCTGCCCACACTCTTTTTACTTCATGTCTGCAGTGTAGCAGCCACAAGACTTCTCTCCAGGTGGTACGCTCCTGGAGGGTAGAACTGTGCCTTATGCATTTCTGATGTCCCCCAAATGCATTTGGTATGTGGAATATAGTGAATGCTTGGTAAGTGTTGTTGAATAAATCCAGTAGATTAACAAAGCTTTAGTGCACTGTGTCTAAACCTGGCAAGAAGGTCAAGGCCCTATGTTTTAGAGCAGTGCAATCCCATAGAACTTTCTGTGATGATGCAAATATTTTATATCTGCATAGTGACTAATATGGTAGCCACTAGCCATATGTGGTGATTGAACATTTGAAATGCAGCTAGTGCAACTGAGAAACTGAATTTTTTAATTTCATTAAATTTTGACTAATTCAAATGTTAATTTAAATAACCATATATGACTAGTGGCTATCATACTAGGTGGCACAGCATTAGAGGGTCCTGCTCTCAGTCTCCTCCAGCCATGCCTCTTCCCATGGATTGAGCAGTACATGGGACCAAGAGGACATGTCCACCTGTAACCAAAGCTCTTCCTTGGAGAACATGCTCGACACCCAGAACTCCAGAACTCCCTGCCCAAAGAGTATGTGCTCATTTCCAGGCTCGTGTGGACAGCTATCCTGGGCATGCTCCCCAAAGCAGAACTTGTTACTGGTGTGAACACTTTATACCAAAGGAATGTCCAAGGGAAGGCAGTTTGCTGCAGAGGATAGCTGGATGGAAGCAGTGTGAAAAAGGTTTGGACATGTGCTAGAGTATCCCATGTAAGTGCACAGGGCCCCTTGCAGTGTAGGAGGATGGGACAGCAAGGAGTGCAAACTAAGCCACCAGGTTCCAGCAGGTATACTTAGCAGGTCAGGGATTTTATTACAAAAACAAGCAAAAAATATATTAATTCATATCAAACCATAGGTAGGATGATCCAGTGTTCATTCCTTCATTCAGTCACCAAATGTTTATTAAGCACCCACTGTGTTGAAGGCGCAAGAGGTATAGAAGTGAACAAAACAAAACCCTTGTCTTCATGAGGCTTACCTTCTTGTTATTAAAAGCAAATAGGCAAAAACAAAAAGTATGTGTGTGTTTGCACTTTATCAAGAAAAAGAAGGCATCCTGAAAGGAGAAAGAGTGACAGGGGTGCTCTTTTAAATAGGTTCTTAAGAGTAGGCTTTTCTGGGGAAATTGGTGTTTCTAAAATGCAGTTTTATTGAGATATATTCACATACCATACAATCATCCAAAGTGTACAATTAATTGTTCACATTATCATCATATAGTTGTGCATTCATCACCACAATCAATTTTGGAACATTTTCATTACTCAAAATAAATAAATAAATAAATAAGAATAAAAATAAAAATAAAAGTAAAAGTAAGAAAGAACACCCAAAACATCCCATCCCCCACATCTCTCCCTATTATTCATTTAATTTTGGTCCCCATATTTCTACACATGTGTCCATACACTGGATAAAGGGAGTGTAAGCCACAAGATTTTCACAATCACACAGTCACACTGTGTAAGCTATATAGTTATATAGTCGTCTGCAAGAATCAAGGCTACTGAATTGCACTTCAACAGTTTCAGGCACTACCTTCTAGTTATTCCAATACACTAAAACCTAAAAAGGAATATCTATATAACATATAAGAATAACCTCCAGAATGACCTCTCAACTCCATTTGAAATCTCCTAGCCACTGAAACTCTATTTTGTTTCATTTCTCTTTCCCCTTTTGGTCCAGAAGTCTTTCTCAATCCCACAATGCCAAGGCCAGGCTCATCCCTGGGAGTCATGTCCCATGTTGCAAGGGAGATTTATACCCCTGGGGGTCATGTCCCACATCAGGAGTGGGAGCAGTGAGTTTACCTGCAGAGTTGACTTAGAGAAAGAGCCCACATTTGAGCAACAGTTCTCTGGGGGTGACTCTCAGGCACAACTATAAATAGGCTTAGCCTCTCCTTTGTAGTAACAAGCTTCATTAGGGCAAGCCACAAGATTGAGGGCTTGGCCTTCTAAATTGGTAACCCCCAATTCTTGTGAGAATATCAGGAATTCTCCAGGTGGAGAAGTTTAGCATTTCCACATTTTGAGAGGAAAATACTTTTGAAGAAAGACCTACATGAAAGGAGGAAGCAAGTCATGCAAATATCTGGGAGCAAGAGCTTTTAAGCAAGAGAACAGCCAATGCAAATACTCTGGGATGGGGATATCCTTGTCATGTTCAGGAAATGGCAAGGAGGTCAGTCTGCTTGGAGTGCAGTGAAGTTGGTTGAAATGAAGTAAGGGAGGTGGCTAAAGTTCAGATCATGTAGGGTTGTCCAGGCTGTCCTTAGGCTTTGGATTTATTCTAAGTTTGATGAAAAGGCATTGGAAGGTTGTGAGCAGGGTAACGACATTATCTCACTTGCATTTTTAAAAGACCACTCTAGCTGCGTTTTGGAGAAGAGGTGGTAAGGGTGCAAGAATGGAAGCAGGGAGACAATTTCAGAGGCTCCTGCAGTGATTCAGGTGGGAAATGCTGGTGGTTTGATTGAGGCTGTCAGCAGTGATGTCTCAGTGGCAAGGCACAAGTTTAAAGTAATACAATGAACTTCTTTCAATCCTGTCAGTGTGGTTCTGCAGCTGTATGTGTGACCTCACTTGGAAATAATGTCCAAAGTCTAAATTCGAGATTTTGGTGATAAGTCCAGTGTCAAAGGACTATATACTCACCCTCCACCCCCCATGGAGACCGTGCCACTGGTCATATTAGCCCTAAGGAAGCAGTCTCACCCCAATTTCCACATCACAACAGTTCTCACAGCCGTCTAACAGGACCTGCACTTACTACGTTACTAACACCAAGTGACTACAATGGCGGCAGTGCGGTCGGCAGTGAAAAGTCTGGTGACACAAATCCCTCTTTTCCTTTAGATTCAGCTCTAAACTGCCTCAAGAACTTTTAGTGCCTTCCTGCCGCATCACTTCTTCCTCTACTCATTCTTTCAGGTCAAGTAGGAAGCTGCAGTCAGACTTTGTAGAGGAAGGGGAGGACTAAACTATCCCAGGCCCAAATTTTCCTATTACAAAGTCAGTCTGCTCCAAACAGCCAGCTTGGAGTGGCTTAAAGAGAAGCAGAATGAAAGACTTTCTCCTTGGTCTTTTCAAAATCTCCCATGAAAGACAGGTAAAACCCTTTAGAAAAGGAAAAGAACAGTTTTGTACATACATTTCTATGCCTCTTCTAAAGGTTTTGTTATACTAATTTTTTTGTGTGTTTCTGTGGTGTGTTATTTTTTCCCCTTCCCTCTTTCATCCAAGGACATAATATTATTGCAAGCTTTCTATGAAAAGATAAAATTACTGCCACAAGTAGTGGGAAATCACAGACTGATCATACTCTGGATTGAATAGTTTCTGAACAAAGAGGATGCTTTTTAAAGATTCTACTAAATGTGACTTTTCAAGGACTCGTGTAGGCAGTCCAGATGCTAAAATTACCCCACCCATCTATGGATGGGAGGAAGCCATGGCTGCCCGGGAAGGCCCCCAATGACACCTGGGGACAGTCTGCTGACATTTGGGGAGATCCTCAAGAGGGTTGCACTTCAGAAACATTAGTTTATTATTCTTTCCTATCAGCTTGATTCTCAGTGATTTTCATGTATCTAATATTATATGGAAAATTTAAAAAGTGTTCTACTTATTGCGGTTTCAGTGTTTCAAAGTATGCTCACATTTATAATAAGCAAGAATATGTGAAAGCACTTTGTAAATTGAAAAGCACTGCGCAAATGGAAGGATGATGGTTATTATCTCATTTTTTTTTCCTCATAAAATCCTGGGAAAGGCAGATATTAAACAATCCTCATTGTATAAAGAAGAAATCAGGATGAGGTCAGAAGATGTTAGCTTTCCTTTTTAGTGGATGATTTGGGGATTATAGCAGGCCAGATAAATATTCTGTATACAAACTCTCCTCAATTATAAAAAAAGTTTGGATGATAGACCTATTAATGACTATGCCTTCCTGTTTAAATTTTTGTTAACAACACAAATTTCACTTGCTCTCAAAAAAAAGATTTTTTTTTTTTTTTTTTTTTTTTACAAAATATATGAACCTCAGAGGATGAGAAAGAGCAGGACAGGAGATTATAGCAACAAAATTTTGGAACCTAGAAAGTAGACAGATAAGTATAACTGCTTTAGCAGATACAAACATTGGAGTTGTAAGCCAGTAGTAGGGAAAACTGAGACCAAAGGAGCAGGAAGAATAATTTAAAAAAAAAAAAAAACTTTTATTAATAGCCTCAGAGAGGTAAAAAAATATATTGCATCCATGAAAAAAGAATGTAAGCCTCCAAAAAAAGAACACAGCATACAAAAATGTTGAAAGTTAAAAATGAGGAACCCCCCCCCCCCAAGAAAGTAGTTCAAAATGACAGAGAAATGGAAAATGTTACGGAAAGCGAAGAAAAATTGGAATACCTATCCAAGTGGTCCAACCTCTGAAAAATCATCCCTAGAAGGAGAAGGGAGAAAATGTTTGGTAGGAAATCATCAAAGAAATACTTTGAGAAAATAGCCAAGAATTAAATGATACAGTTTTTCAAACTCATAAAGTCTCAGTGCTCCATCTAATAGATAATAGACCTGCACCAAGGCACTGAAATTTGAGAACATTGGGGACAAAGGGAAAATTTTAAAAACCTCCAGAGAAGGGGAATAACAGACCACACAGAGGGTCAGGATTAAACATGGCTTTGACCTGCTTAACAATAGCACTAGAAGCAAGAAAACAATAAAGAACACCTTCAAAATTTCAAAAAAAAACCATTTCCAAGCTAAAATTCTATATTCAGCTGAATGATCAATCAAATGTGAAGGTAGTATAAAAATATTTTTAGATAAGCAAAGTTGAAAATTTTTTACCTTTTATGCACTTTACTCGGGAAGCTACTGGAAGATGTTCTCCACCAAAAGAAAGGAGTAGATCAAGAAAAAGACAGATGTGACTTATAGAAAAGAGATATCCATGTAAGTCAGAATTTAAAGGAATCCTATAGATGATGTCATGAGGAGACACCAAGATAATAATTTTGCATAAGATGTGGAGGGCAACCAGTTCAGATTGAGTGGAGTGACTCAATAGAAAGACATGTTGAAGGCTCTCATCCTCTTACTCCCTGCCACTTTTTTTTTTTTTCTGACCTGACAAAACTACTAAAGGATATCTTCCATTAAAATAAAGGTGTAGATAAAGAAAGAAAAGACATTAGATCCAGGAAATGGGGAACAATCCAGGAGAAGGCAAAGGAGATTCCAAGAAGGATGACACCAAAGGGGACATCTAGGAACATAGCTAAGAAACAGGTGTAAAGTGCAACCAGCTCAGATGGAAAAAGAATTATGGTCTCTACAAGAGATGTCTCCAAGAAATAATAGGTACAGCTAGGAATTTAATAATGTGATTGAAGTGCCAGGTAGTAATCAAAAGGTGGGGGGAAAAGGGCACTCAATAACTTCAGGAACACCATGAAAACTAAGAAAAGAAGCATAAACACCATACTTTACAACTTTTGACTGTGGAAGTATTTCAATGGTCATTATAATGTTATAATGTTATAATGTATAATTATTGATGTACTATTTGGAGGCTAGGGAAGAGAAACAAAGAGGATCACAGGATAAGAGTGTTAAATCCTCATCTGCTTTGTAGGAAGTCACAAGATAATGTCTAAAAGTGATGACTCAAAAGGTAGTGGCATATACATGCTATTTAGAAGTGTGTAGCTGTGTAAATGTTGGATGAGATAGCCAAAAAAGTTGAAAATGGCTGCACTGATGAGAGAAGCCCAGGAGGAAAAGGAGATGAGGCAGGGAATCCCTACATTTTGCTATAAATCTTTGGCAATAACTAACCTTTGTAAGTTTGTGCATATATTAATTTCATAAAATCATTTATTTTAAAATATAAAAACTTTTATTGTATTTGGTTGACATAGTAAAATTACTATGTAATGAAAAGAAATAAAAACACACACATTCAAAATAGTTTTTTTTTTTTAAAAAGGATCCTGTTTTTGGTTTGCTAATGCTGCCGGAATGTAAAATACCAGATATGGATTGGCTTTTATAAAGGGGGTTTAGTTGGTTACAAAGTTACAGTCTTAAGGCCATAAAGTGTCCAAGGTAAGGCATCAACACAGGGTACCGTCACTGGAGGATGGCCAATGGCGTCCGGAAAACTTCTGCTAGCTGGGAAGGCACGTGGCTGGCTTCTGCTTCAGAGTTCTGGTTTCAAAATGGCTTTCGCCCATGACGTTTCTCTCTAAGCTGCACCTTCTCTCCAAAATGTCACTCTCAGTTGCTCTGAATCTCTCTGTCTGTGAATTCCTTTATACAACTATGGTGATCCAATTAACACCCACCCTGAATGCGTGTGGGGTAACAAACACCTCCATGGAAATTATCTAATCAAACATTTCACTCACAGTTGATTGAGTCTCATCTCTGTGGAAACAATCAAAGAATTCCAATCTAATCAACACCAATAACGTCTGACCACACAAGACTGCATCAAAGAACATGGTATTTTGGGGGACATAACACATCCAAACTGGCACAGATCCCTAAAAAGAATCCAAATTAAAATTACTGATATTTCAAATTTCTTATTTTGATATCTCTCTTGACTTATCAGAAACATTTCAGATTACTTTCAACTTGTCCTTTATCCTCTTAAAAAAGTATACAAACACACACATAATGTATTTATGCACATCACGTATAGGTACAAACGTACATAAATACACTCTCATACACACACACAGAGTCATAAATCCTTTTCTCGCCTACCACCAAAACTCTTCAGCTTAAAAATTTCAGCTCAGATATATGTCTATAGTGAACACAAAATCTTAAAAATACATTTTACCTGTTTTATCAGCATGTTAAGACTATAAGAATTTTTCCCATGTCTTGTACAAATATCAGAGGCCAAGTGGCATCTTTAAAATGTCCAGGGGAAAAACATCCTGCACATGTTGGTGACCCCATCAAAGCTGAGTGAGGAGAAAGGCAATCCTTGAAATGTATCTGAGCTGCTCTGTAATTCAACCCTTACTCCTGTGATCTATTCTTGACTCTGCATTCAGTTCAGGGTTCTACTTTGTCCTTAGTCTTCAGAGTTCTGTATCTCCAGAATGGGTCTTGAGGTGTCACGGTGAACCCTAATTACTGTCCCATCCCTTCTGTACAGTTCTTGATGCTTCCTCCCATATTAAAGACAAAACCCAATGCCTGATCATCTGTACCTGAAACTGGCTCAGTACCTGTCTACCCCACTTTGCCATCACCTTATGGAGAAATTGGGTGCTGGCCACATAGCCAAGTTTGGCTCTTAATTCCACCAGGTAAGAGTTCAGGAAGAATACTAAGAGTCAGCGGAAAACAAAGCAGAGAGCCAAAGTCAAACACCAAGGACACTGATTTCTAAACCTCAAGTAGAAGACCAGAAGAATATTGGAGCTTGGGGTTGCAGATCTTAAGCATCAGAGTTAGGTGGAGATGGGCAAAGGTAGGGAGTGATTGAGAATAGTTCAAGGAAACAAAAAGTCAGTATGACCAGAGCACTGATAGGAGAAGGGAAGGGACAGTTTCACCGAGACAGGAGGCCTGGAAGCTTAAGGGTGGCTTATGCAGGGATTTGTAAAGCATTCATTGCTGCATTCAATAAAAACTTATCAAAAGGGGCTTGTAAGTCCTCATTCATTTATTCAAAATATTCTTATTATAAGGCCATGTAAGCAAGCACTTTACTATTTAATTAATTCATTGACTGGTATTTACCACTTTGGTTTGAATCCCTTTTATGTCACATACTAGCAATGTCACCTTAGGCAAATTACCTAATCTCTCTGTTTCAGTTTTCTCATTAGTTGTAAGGAGTTAAATAGCATCTAACTCACAGATTTATTGTGGGCATTGAATAGTTAATATATGTGAAGTTCTTTTCAGTTTGCTAAAGTTGCTGAAATGCAATATACCAGAAATGGACTGGCTTTTAACAATGGTGATTTATTAGCTTACAAGTCACAATTCTAAGGCCATGGAAATGTCCAAATTTCTGAAGAAAGGCTGTGGGCATCTGGGGCACCTCTGTCACATGGGAAAGCACATGGCTGGCATCAGCTGGTCCTTCTCTCCTGGATTTTCTTGCTTTCAGCTTCTGGCTTCAGTGACTCTCTCAGTTTCTGTGGGTGTGTTCTTATCTCTCTTAACTTCTCCAGGGCTTTTCTCTATCAGCTCCTCTTAAATTCATCCCTCTGCTTCTCTGGACTTTTTCTGTGCCCTTTATCCTCTCATAAAGGACTCCAGTAAAAGGATTAAGACCCACCTTGAATGGAATGGGTCACATCTCAGATTGAAATAACTAAAAAGTTCCACCCACCATAGGTCTGTACCCACAGGAATGGATTAAAAGAACATGGTCTTCTCTGGGGAACATAACAGCTCCAAACCACCACAGTACATAACATGTAAAATGATATTAATGAATTCTTATTCGTAGTTATTGAGTACCTATGATGGGACTGTTCTAGATGCTGGTGAACAAATGCCAAGGAATTTGAATATTTTCCTAAAGATCATGTGAAGTTATGACAGAAGTGACATGACCAAATTTGTGTTTGCACACAGAAAATAGATTGTAAAAGAAAAAAGCCGGGGGTAGGAGAAGCAGTTAGTAGGTGGTTGCAGTAGGTCTAGAGGAAGAAAATGGTGGACACGGATTGTTGGTAGTTCTTGGAGTGGAGAGAAAAGGAGATATTGAAAAGACGTTATGAAGATTGAATTCATAGCACCTGGGATATATTGGGTGAGGGGGAAGAAATGATAGCTTTCTGCTATAATTGGATCTATGGTGGTTACATGCCTTAAGATAGGGACCAAGGAGGAGGAATGGGTTTGGAGGAAGAAGATAAATTATATTTTGGACATGTTGAGTTTTAAGTGTCTGAGGAATACAAGAGAGAAGTCCAGTAGACAGTTGGAAATATGGGTCTGGCATATAAGACAGACAGATCTTGGCTGGAAGTATAAATTTGGGAATCACCACATCGATGGTTATTGCAGTAGAGAAGATTATGTTAGAAAAGTGTGTAGACAGGGGAAGGTGTCTTATCTTGTGAGCTAGCTTAAATAATGCCCCAAACTTTTGTTGTTACATGTCTATATACGTTTTTTTTCTGGAGAGTAAGTTCATAGGTTTTTTCAGAATCTCAAAAGCATCAGTGATTCAAAAAAAGTTAACAACTACTGGTATAAAGCAAGAAGAGGGCCCAAACACTGAAGCATACCAACTTTTAAGAAATGGTCTTAAAAGATTTTGAAGAAGTGGCCAAATAGGTGTAAGGAAACCTACATTCTTGTAAGTCAATTTTCCAGGGATGTAGATACTCTCAATAACATCAAATATTGCCAAAATCACAAATAAAAGGAAGATGGAAAGGATTCACTGGGTTTCCTTTAATGAGGTTATCGTGACCTTGCGAAGAGCAATTTAAAGTGAACTGATTAGGGCAGAAATCTTTATGTTGTGGGTAATGAGATGTGAGAAAAGGGACCTTCAAACTGTAAAATAAGAAAATCCTATCCCTTAGCTAATTCCAAGACTAATAACCAGGGTTAATTTTTTTTTTATTTTTACAAATAAATACTTCCTTTCCTCTTTCCCCACTCCCCCAATTACCTCTAATCTGCTTTCTATCTCTGCAAATTTTATTTTCAGTCATCTCTTATAAGTGATATCATACAATTTTTTTTGTCCTTATGTGCCTTGTTTACTTCACTGAGCAAAATGTTTTCAAAGTTCTTCCATGTTGCAGCATGTCTCATAACTTTATCCTTTCTTATGGCTGAGTAATATTCCATTGTGCTTTTTTAGCCATTCACTTGTTGATAGACACTTCAGTTGTTTCCAGCTTTTGCTTATTGAGAATAATGCTTCTATAAAAATTTGTGTGCGACTATCTGTTTAATTACCTATCATTAACCCAAGATTAATAACCAAGATAACTTTTTACTTTTCAAAATGTATAATCCAATTTTCAATCTTTCAACAAAGGAGGATTGTACCCATTCTCCTTTCATTTTGCTTGAAGACCCTGCTTTTTCTTCCTATTATTTAGTGACATTCTGTTTCTTCTCTAAAAGAAAAGTCAGCTGAAAAATCTGTAATGAAAAACCTTGTCCTTAGACCTATGTAGAAACCAAAAGCAGTAGAATTTACACTGATCTCAAAATGCATACTTACAGATGTATATTTTCATTGGTACAGGTTAGCACTCAAACAATAGTTGAATTGAAATCAATTACATTGAAAAAAATCACCTTTCTGGACAATGGAGAAACTCTGTAACTTCTGAAAGTTTGAGTCTTCAAGGGAAGTGCCTTGGGCTATATTTAAATCATGCCCGAACTATTTATTGGAATTACTAACTAAATGGCTTGAGGAGAGTATCTTGGTAAACTAAAGAATAGGCTCTTCACATTTTTACTTTTCAAAAGATTTCTTTGGCATCACAGAGGCAAAATCATTGTTAAATATAGTTATTTTAAAAGTATTCAAAAAAAGAGATAAGGTTTATGCTGGTAATGTGGTTTGTTTTTCATGAAAACAGAAACCTTAAAAAAGACACATTTCTATGAAATCTCTTAAGGTGGAATTGAAAATTCTTCCCTCACTTCATATATTGTAACCATAGCTCATATAAACACTTTCACATACTTACTCTTTTTGCTTGTGCCCATTTTCTTCTACTACATTTTAAGTCTTTTGGGAGCAGGGACTCCATCATATTCATCTCTATATCCTCAATCCCTAGCACAATAATAGGGACTTAATAAATGCATTGAATGAAAGAATGAATGAACTTTTATTATTATTAACCCAAATATGTCTATTAGTCTCATTTGGTCATCCAGTTGTACAATGAGAATTGGCATTTTTCTGTTGTGTTATATAGTTAAAGATCATTTTTCCCACAATGCACTTGGAGCATTATTAAGATAATGGAGAAGAAAATGTCACAATTCATTTGAAATGTAAAGAGCAAATAAGTAGCAGTTAAAAAACAGGCATTAAATGTTGCACATGTCAAATAATAACAAGAATGGTTTCTCTAAAATTTGGAACATTGATGAGTGAGATTTTTATGGCCTTAGAATTTTTTTTAGGCTAAAATGGCTCCTGATGTGGATTAATAGTTGCATGCATTAAAAAAAAGGAGAGAAGAATGAATTGGTAGAAATAGTTCTATTGACGGAAGACCCTATATCTTCAGAGTTTGTTGTTTGACATTTTATAAGAGTGATTGGAATGCATATGACTGGGAGAGAGAACAAGGACAATTTCTTTGTTTATAGTAGTTATACTTTTTATAGTTTCCCAGCACCTCAGGCATCACAAGTAGACCCACTCAAGAAGGAGTTACCACCATGCTAAACAATGCATAACAAAATAAAATTTAAAAAAACAATAAAGAGAACAACATACATACACTTCAGTAGATAAATCAACTGAATTGGACATTTATTTATTTATACAAAATTTCTCCTCAGTCATGATGAAAGGGACAAAGAATTTTCAAAGTGATTCTGATCTAATTATAATTGACAATGATGAGTGGAAAAATGATATCTCATTGCCACATTTTAAAAATATGGCAAGATTCACTTGTTTAACATTAAAAACAAATTCTGGATAATATGCATCCAAAAATTCTGTGGAATTTTAAAATATAGAATAATGGTGCTTAGCATGGTTGTGTAGGATCACTGTGGTGGTTTGGAGCTTGTGGTGGTTTGAAGCTGTATGTAGCCCAGAAAAACATGTTCTTAAAGTTAATCCATTCCTGTGGGTGTGGACCCATTGTAAGTAGGACTTTTTTTTTTTAAAACTTTTTTTTTATTGAAATATATTCACATACCATACAACCATTCAAAGTGTACAATTGTTCACAGTTTCATCTTATAGTTGTGGTTCACTAGCACAATCAGTTTTTGAACATTTTCATTACTCCAAAAAATAAAAATGAAAATAAGAATAAAAGTGAAAGAGAACACTCAAAACCTCCCATTTATTGAAATATATTCACATACCATACAATCATCCAAAGTGTAAAACAATTGTTCACAGTGTCATCAGATAGCTGTGCATCCATCACCACAATCAATTTTTGCATATTTTCATTACTTCAAAAAAATAAAAATGAGAATAAAAATAAAAGTAAAAAGAACACCCAAAACATCCCATACCCTCCACCTCCATATCATTCATTTACTTTTTGTCCCCATTTTTCTACTCATTTGTCCATACACTGGGTAAAGGGAATGTGAGCCATAAGGTTTTCACAATCACACAGTCACACAACATAAGCTATACAGTTATACGATTGCCTTCAAAATCAAGGATACAGGATTGCAATTCAACATTTTCAGATATTTCTTTCTAAGTTATTCTAACAAACTTAAGACTAAAAAGGGATATCTATATAATGCAAAAAGAGTTACCTCCAGAATGACCTCTCGACTCCATTTGAAATCTCTCAGCCTCTGAAACTTTATTTTGTTTCAATTCTCTTCCCCCTTTTGGTCCAGAAGGCTTTCTCAGTGACATGATGCAGGGTCCAGGCTCATTCTTGGGAGCCACATTCCACATTTCCAGGGAGATTTATCCCCTGGGAGTCATGTCCCATGTAGCGGGGAGGACAGTGAATTTACCAGCAGAGTTGACTTAGAAAGAGAGGCCACATCTGAGCAACAAAAGAGGTTCTCTGGGGAGACTCTTAGATATAATTATGAGTAGGCTTAGCCTGTCCTTTGCAGTAACAAGCTTCATAAGGGCAAGCCCCAAGATTGGGGGCATGACCTACTAAGCTGGTGGTCCCCAGTGCTTGTGAGAATGTTAGGAATTCCACAGCTGGGGAAGTTTAATATTTCCACATTTTTCCACAGTCCTCAAGCGACTTTGCAAGTACTTTTTATTCTCTGCCCATATTACTCTAGGTTGTATTGGGGCTTCATGCTAACCTGTACAAACCAACAAGGTCTCAGTCCCTAGTCGAGCTTCCATGTAATTATGGCATTTGAGTAAACTGACCATACAAGTTCAATTTTATAGTGTGCTACAGAAAAGATGGATTTTGCACCATATAACCATCTCTTCCTTTGTTCCCACACAGAAACCAAAGTTTTAAAACATGGTTAATATCATCCTCTATTCTTTAGTCTGCTTTAACCCCATCTCAACCAAGTCCATTTTGTTCATATTGCCAATCGAAGTCTGATCTTCTTTTCACCCTCTTTAACAATTGATTCGTGCAGCAATGCCGACACTCACAGCTGCTGAACTCTGGCTCTGATTTCCATGTGCCACACAGTTACCCGAAGCTCCAGGGACTGACCATGTCACACACAAACAGCTCAGAATCTCAAATTTTAGAAATCACTGTTACAGCTCATGAATAAATGTGACTCCTGTAAGTGCTTACAATCTAGGAACCTTTATATAAGCCTTCCCCTTATAACCCATGCTCCTAGATTCAATTCTCAGAATTTACACATTATTATTAGTCCATATTAGTGAGGTGTTATAATGTTTGTCTTTCATTTCTGGTTTATTTCACTCAACTTACTGTCCTCAAGGTCCATTCACTTTGTTGCATACCTCATAATTTCATCCCTTCTTGCTGCCCCCTCATGCAAATACATTCTTATATTTGTACATTTAATCATACTCATTGGCCATTCTAGGTTTCACCAAGCTACACAGTCCCAGTCTTCATTCTCCATCCTTTCCACTGGTGTCGCACAGACCCCCAACACCCCTCTCCCAACCACAATCACAGTCATCCTCTTTCAGTGCACCCACAATATTGTGCTACCATATAAGTAGGACCTTTTGATGAGGCTACTTCAGTTAAAGTGTGACTCACCTCATTCAGGATGGGTCTTAATCCTCTTACTGGAGTCCTTTATAAGAGGATGAAACACAGACAGAAAGAAAGAAAACCACAGAAGCAAGAAGCTGAAATTAACGAAACCTGGAAGAGAAGGGAGAGACCAGCAGATGCTGTCATGTGCTTGTCATGTGACAAGCTAAGGACGAAGGGTCACCAGCAGCCAGCCCCAGAATGCCACATTCCAGAGGAGAAACTATTGCCTTCATTTGGATATTTCCCAGGCCCCCAAACTGTAAGCTAATAAACTCCCATTGTTGAAACCAACCCATTTCATAGTATTTGTTTTGAGCAGCCTAAGAAACTAAATCAAAGCTGTATGTATTCCAGAAAAAAACATGTTCTTATACTTAGTCCATTCCAGTGGGTGTGAACCCGTTGTAAGTAGGACTTTTGATGAGATTACTTCAGTTAAGTTGTGACCCACCTGGAGTCCTTTATAAGCAGAATGAAATAGACAGACAGAGAGAAAGCCACGAGAAGCAAGAAGCTGAAATTCAGTGGAAGCCGGAAGAGAATGGAGTGGCTGGAGAGACTGCCATGTGCATGGCCATGTGACAGAAGAGCCAAAGACCAAGGATCGCTGGCAGCCAGCCCCCAGGACATCAGTCTTCAGGAAGAAAGCATTGCCTTTATGACACCTTGATTTGGACTTTTTCCCAGCCTCAAAACCATGAGCTAATAAATTCCCATTGTTTAAGCCAGCCCATTGCATATTATTTGCTGGAGCAGCCAAAGGAGACTAAAATAATCAGCTAGTTAAAATGTATCACAGTCTAATGCATTTCTGCAATCCTTGAGACTTTACTAAAAAGTGTCAAGGAGAGTCAACACAGTGGTCATTAATTTATTTATTATGTTGTTATATATCTATTGGGTGCTATTCTCTGATATCACCCTTCTAGTGATAACAAGCAAAGAAGGTAATTGTAAATATAAAAAGTGCAGTGTGTTTTTTTTTTCTCCTAGAGAAAGCCATGCACTTATTTATATGTTTATTGGAATTATGAGTGAACTTTTCTATATATACCTGTCAGAAAATCTCACAAGAATAAGTTTGATTGCGGAATTTCTAATTCTTGCTCTTGGATAATATACTGTGATGTCTATAAGGTTTGCAGCTACTGCATGAACAGCTTTTCCTATAAAGATTCTTCAGTCAGAATCTGAGAATGAAGAGAAGGTTCTTTTCCCCTGATCATCTAAGCACTTCAAAATGGATTTTCCACAATGAATTTTCCATCCTTAAAATGAAAGTGCTTGGAAAAAGGCTACCTTAAGGGTTTGGCTTTCTGCATACATCTCTACTTTTGGAGCAAAATTGATTAGACTCCCTTCCCAATACTCCCCACCCACAAAACAGAAAACAAGATATAATATTGAGTGCTATTTTAAAAATTTGGATTCAAATGTATTGTTTTATTTGCTCTCTTTAACCTCCCATATTTTTATGTCTAGCCCTGACCTCTCCCCAGACCTCCAGACTCACAGTCCAACTACTTGCTTGAAAACTCCATTGGAAATTTAATAGGATTCTCAAACTTAACATGTCCCAGACTTACTGCATGAAGGGTCTGACTCCAGCAATCTTCCTTTCCCATGGCCATCTCCCTTGTAACAAACTGCACCATGGTCCACTCAGAAGCCCAGACGAAAAATCTCGGAAGCTTCTCTAATTTCATAATCCCTTTACATCCAATCAATCCTTCAGCATGTCTTATTAGTGCTGTATTCAAAACACATCCAGTCATTAACATCTCCACAGCTACCACCTTCTAAACCACCATCATTCTCACTCAAATGATTAAAAGACCTCCTAAAGCTGATTTCCCTGTTTCCAGCTTGCCATGCAATAGTCTATTCTTCACTCAGCAAATAATCTTTTAAAAGTTTAAATCAGAAGATATATTCCCTTCATAAAACCCTCTCATGGCTTACAACTGCCTTCTCCTTCCATGACCTACAATGCGATTTGGACGCCCCCTTCCTGCCTGACCCCGTGTCATTCCACCCTTCCCCCCGCTCACTGCTCTCCAGCCAGAGGGCCTGCTTGTTAAGATGCCAAGCTCACAATCCTCAGGACAGTTGCACAAACACTTATATCATCACACCCTGTTGTTTTTTGTTTTTTTGTTTTTGTTTTTGTGTACGGTGTGTGTGTTTGGGAGTCAGCTCAAATGCCAGCTCCTCTTCTATCACTGCCTAATCAAAATCTTAACCTGGACACCCTCTATCCCTTACCCTGTTGATATTTTCTTTTTTTTTTTTTGGTTTGTTTATTGCCTGACTCTCCCAACTAGAATACATCACCCATAAGAACAGGCATTTGGTCTGCTATATTAGACACAGTCCCCACATTAAACACAGTTGGTCCACAACAAGCACCCAATATATATTTGTTGAATGAGTAAATAAATAGATGAATTCTTCCCCAGAAGTTTTAAATGAATATATTTAGGAATTTAACAATTAATAACTATGCTAAAAGTGACACCCAGGCCAAGACTTTGTGGAGTAATCAATTATAAATGTTTCAACTGCAAAAGGCCTAATAAATCAAGGAGATAGTATTTCAGTGGTTAAAAAATATTGAACTAGCTGGGGGAAGGGGGTCATTGAAGTATTGGAGTATAAAAAATCAGATATTTTAAGATTCTTGGGCAGAGGTGAACTCTTCAAAATCAAAAAAGTTGGGGATGTGGTAAAATAGGCTAAAAATGGAACAAATATACAGAGAAAGCAGAGTGGAGGTTGTTCAAAATTCTTAAGGTGAATGATAACAAAGGAAATGGGAAATTCAGCAGGCAAAAGAAGAGCAGTGTTTAAGAGAATCTTTACCTGGGCCGACCTGAATTTAGTTGAACTCAGTTTGTGATGAAGGTTTAGGGGGATTTTAAGAATCATTTATATGTAATAATGTCTTATAAATACAGTAAGCATTAATAAAATTCTCTCTTTAAAATATTTCCCACCTTTTATCTTGTGTATAACTCTCACAGAAACAGAGAAAACAATGCTCATAAGGAGTATGGAAAATGAAGTCTCCAAAAGCAGTTCACACAGTGTATTAAATTTGCAAAAGGAAAGGTAAGATCCAGATGAGGTCCAAAAAAGGATTAAAAGACAGTAGACGGAAACCTGGCTCATAAGAGCCTGTACCAAAGTTAGAGTTAAAAAACACATGCAATCCAACCTTAATTATCCATGGCAATATGGCAAATGTTAACCATGAGATGCATCTCCTCAACACACACAGTCAGAATTCAATGTGTGAATTTGGAATAGAAAGTCATTTCGCTCTCACACAACATAATTATGAGGTAAATTTTCTGGAAAAACAATGCATGTAATAGATTCCAAAGTCAAATGGAAGTGATTTTTAAATTATTTGCTATTTTGGGTTATTCAAAATAACCAAAAGTTGATTTTGTTGCCATATCATTACATATTTGAAATGAATGAAAAAATAAATGAATTTATATAAAGTGAAACATTAAATTTGCATGGTAATTGGCTGCAAATAGAAAGGTAGGGCAGTGTGGTACAAGCTTTCATCTCTAGTATAGCTGTGTGTTTTTAAAAATATATAAATGTTTTGTATATACATTTAAATCATTTGCGTTTCAGACTAGAAGGCACCTGATAGGTTATGTAGTCCCATCCCTTCATTATTATGTGCTTAAATATTCCCTTTTACTATTAAACATTTACTGATCAAAATTGCTGTATAAAGTATGATTAAGGGAACTTAACCCAGAGGGGTCCTGGGTTTTGCCCAAGGTCACATTATTGGTTTGAGGTAGAACTGGTGTGGCACTTGGCTCTTAGGGTAACAGTCTCCTAAGAAGAGTTTATTGTCATATTCATTGCCAGATAATTCAATCCAATTCAGTTAAAACCATTTATATAGATTATTTCTCCATCAACAGGGTGATTTTTTTTTAGTATTGCCTGAATTCCCTTTTCATTGTCTCCTAAAATAATCTGTTAGGGAAGAAGCAAGAAGTTCAGACCATTTTCTCCAACACACTATTTACAACAATGTAATAAGAGCCCTCATATTTGAAGGACGCATCCTTGAAGTCCAGGCCCATCTTAATTCCCTGGTCCACATAACTGTGGAAGAACTTGTATACTTAAAATTATACTCTAAGTTCAACATTCTTAAATTTAAGAAATACATTTTAGATATACTCTAAGAATTTGTGACTTTCTGTTTGGAACCAAAAGAATACTGTCTTCATTTCCTTTAGGAACTCTGGAACAGAAGTGACTGTTGACACCTGATTTCCCTTTGGCAGATGACCTGATAGATTCAGCATTAACAACGTGCAGCAAATGCCACATGCGGGGGAAATGACAAATGTGCCAGATGATTTAATATCGAGTAAAGATAAAGGTTAACAGAAACGATCTTTTCCTTTTCGTTTGCAAAATAAGTTAAAAGTGCCTTTTGCCTTTACGAAATGCTTTACAAAGTATGACTTTAAAATGATACTAGAAGTTTTCATATATGTTCTATAAAAACACTATTATACATCTGATAGTCACAATTTACACAGTTTTGATCAGTACATGTTTAATAGCAAAAGGAGATATTTAGGCCCAATATTTGGGGAAAACTAGGTAATGATAACCAGGTAGGGAATTTCTCCAACTGGTTTGAATGATCATTATCAAATTTGTTAATGTTTCGGGTAAAGCCTCATAACCAGTGGTTTGAGAACAAAGTCCTGCTTTATATTATATTAATACCAGTCCTCATTCTTGCTCTTATCCTGTCCCATAGGAGTTTGGTGGGACAGGAGGGCAGATTAGCATGAACCCCACGTTATGCTCACTGGCAAAAGCATACTGGTTAGTGCCTCTGCACTCATTGGTTCCCTCTAATCTTTAATGAGGATATGTCTATAACTTCTTCCTAATTTTAAAAATAATAGACAGTCAATACAAATAATTTGCAAATGCAGAAAAGCACAGAGGAAAGATAACATTAAAAACAGAACAACAAAACAAACCACCCAAATATAATCTCTAAAATTATATCAGTCTGATTACTCAAATATAATCCCTAAAATCTTGGCATTTCATTACCATAAAATCATACCAGATAGTCTGATTTTACTTTTCTTAACAGTTATGATGTAACCAATTTCCCATTTCAATTCTTTTACTACATCCCTTAAATGGCCACTTGCTATTCCATGATATGGAGGTACTATAACTTACTTAACCAGTCTCCAATAATTAGATATCAAGGGTGTTTTATTTTTGCCATTATTAACATTGTCAGCACCTTAGTTTTTATTCTCTGGTATCCTAACTTTTTTTTCAGACAAGAACACAAAGTATAGAAAGAATAATTAAGGGAAGAGCATCTACTCTATTTTTAAAATGAATAAATACATGTGATGGAATAAAGGTTTCAGAAGTTGTGAAAAGTGTCTTTTTTTCAGTTCAGTACAGCTTGATATAATATTGAATTAATCATTAAATTAGTTCTAGTCTACTAAAAGACACAGGTGTACAATTTTTTAGAATCTGAGTTATGGTTCTAGCATGAAATCATAATGTTAGAGAAATCTACACTTTTATTTTGCAAAAGTTTTTATTTTCAGGGATATCTGTAAAGTTTGTACAGGAATTTTCTTTAACAACCATTAAATAGAGACACACTGAAGTTGGGCTTTGAGTTAAAGTGATATTGTCAGAAGGTTACAGAGCCATTTTTCCTAATATTTTGATGCTGTTCTACCATACATTTTAAATATGATCTGTGATGCTTAGTAAATTAAGTTAGTGAATTATCAAGAAACATTTAGGAAATCATAATAGGAAAAGAACGAGACTGCTCAACTACGGCAGTTAACAGTGGCTTAAACACAATAAAGTGGTGGAGCTCTATTCAAATGTGGATTTGGGAAAAAAGGATAAAATCCAAGAAAGTATATTTTCCCAGATCTAGTGAGAATAGTGGTGAACTGATTGTAACCATGGAATAACAGAATTTGTTAGTAAACAAGACTGTTTCTAATGCGTTTGTTTACATAAAACTATGTCCTGTGCTTTCTCTATTCCAGATAAACAAGACTCTTGCTTTGCTATCCATTTTCATGGACACTAAACACACACACACACACACACACACACACAAATAGTTTCTGCAAATCTATAATTCTTTTCTTTACTGCCTTCAAGAGTTCCACTGTAGTCAATTATTTTTATAAACTAAATCACTCTGAGTGGGCATGTTCCCATATTAGAGTCATGAAATACGTTAATAATTTCATATTAGATGCTATTGTACTTCTGGGCAGGTATATTTCATAGCCAATAACACAAAATCAAGAAACACATCGAAACCAAGAACACATATTTTGTTGCTATCTTTTAGGAAAGGAAATATTATTTCTTTTCCCAGGAATTAATTTTTGACTCTCAGCTGTAGTAACTTCCATTTTTCTTTCCCCAAACCTAATACAAATTTTCCACATATTATGGACCAGAACACAAGCCTTTGAAAAACCAATATAAACCAGATGTTTACAGGTTTCTCCTTTGTTTTGTTGGTAGGTCTAAGAGGGTTTTTGCACAGACCCAGAAATGCAGAGGGAATTCTCTGAAGTTGCATCCAGCACTGTGCATACAATATTAGGAGAAAAAAACATATTGTTTTCAAGATCAGATTCTTTAAAGCTGGTGCACATTATGATAATCTGATAATAAGTACCAAAAAGAAGCTATACATTATCACATCTTTGAACACTTTTTGCATTATACAGATCATACAAACATACCATGCTTTCTGATTAACATGACCAGTGGATAATGTCAGCAGAACAATGATATTAAAAATATGAAAAAATATTCTTGTTGCATTTAGTCTCCATTTGAAGATACAATGCTAACATTAGTTTAAAAATTCCATATTCTTTGTTAGCTCTCCAAAAGCAGCCTGTGTTTAAGACACTAAAGGACCATATCAGGATACAAACACATATCACATATAAGTTATTTAAACTTACACTTACTGATTTCACAAAGGATTTTAAAATTATAATGACAGTTTCTTAGATTATATGCTTGGTGTTTTTCCCCAGTCTCTCCCCAATCCTTATGTTCTCTAATCATATAAGCAGAATGGCATATGATGTACAATAAAATATTAGCTATAAAATCTGAAACTGATCTCACATCTTGATAATACTGTAATTTAATATAAAAGTGATGCGCTTTTCTTTCTTTATTCCCTGAAAATCACGATTAGCCCTCTGAGTACAAGTGCAGGGAGCAAGTTGGGAGACTGCTAATTCTAAAGAAGTATTCCAAAATGATAATGACATAATTAGAAAGCCATATGAAAACCAGTAAGGAATATAATTCCCACAGAGTAACCCACTTTGGAGTTTAAAGCTTCCATAGATTTGAAACTGAGTAAATGAATAAATAACAGTAGTACCCATGTTAGCTTACAACTATTGACCTGGAGTCTGATAACCTTGATGTGCATTGTAGGCGTAGAAGTGGGGAAAAAAGAGTTTATGTATGTTGATTGTCTGGGCTCAGCTCTAACTAGGTGATTGCACTGGTCATTTCATTTTATCCTTTCAACTCTGTAAGGCAGATGTTATGTGTTCCATTTAGCAACTGTGTAAACAGAGAGTCAGTAGTTTGATGTAACTTGCTCAGAAGTGGAAGTGCCAGGATGGGCACTGAATTTTCAGGCAAGACCCACCCTTAGTTCATTATAATAGATATTTCCTGGCTCCTTCACTTAAAATTGAGTTTTCTGCATATTAGTTTCCTCATCTGTAGGATACAAATAAGACTGATGCATTACCTATCTCTCAAGGGTTTTGAAAATCAAATGCAACATGAAACAATGTTGAAAACAATGTGATGCTCCACAAACACAAGAAGAGAATAAACAGCTAGGCTTTATTAATTCCCTCACCCTCTACTCCTTTCCATTTGTTCTTCTAACCTCTCTCTTCTAATTCATCTCCTCCATCTACAGTGAAAATCCTCATTTACAGTAGTTGAAAGTTGCCCAGTATGAGGAGTGAGCTTAGAAATAGCACATGCATCCTTCTTTCTTCCTGTTCAGTCTTCATCTTACTTTAATTGGACTTTGATCCCCATCTACTCCCCTGAGACCACCAGTCTCTTCACAAGGACATTTGGGGCCTTTACTAATTAGGAAAAATGCAACCCCTACTCAGAGAGAATGGTTTTACGAGCTGAATGTAGGCTGAATGTCTTTCTTCAGTCAACAATTTGGACAATAAATACTTCTTTCGCAAGGTCATCAATGACCTACTGGTTAAATCCAATGGACACTTTTCAAATTCATCTTATTTAAGTTCTTTGTGGTATTTGACACTGCTGACAAGTCCCCCATAAAACCAACCTCCCTTCCTTGGGTAAAGCTGATACCAACATCCCCTGAGTCTCCTCCTAAAACTCTGACATCTTCTCTTAGAAAGCTCTTCATGAGCTCTTTTTCTTTCTTGTCTTTGCAAGCTCTTCTTCCTTCACCTGCTTCTAGGTACTATTTGTTCTGAGTCCTCTTTCTTTCTCACTCCACACCAATAATGAGCGACCTATTGACTTTTGAAGACAATTGTATAGCAATGTAGCTTACAAGGGGTGACTGTGTGATTGTGAAAGCCTTGTGGATCACACTCCCTTTATCCAGTGTATGGATGGATGAGTAGAAAAATGGGGACAAAAACTAAATGAAAAATAGGGTGGTGAAGATGATTTGGGTGTTCTTCTTTACTTTTATTGTTTTATTCTTATTTTCACTTTTTCTGGTATAAGGAAAATGTCCAAAAAATAAATGGGGGTGATGAATACACAACTATTTGATGGTACTGTGATTGAGTGATTGTATGATATGTGAATATATCTCAAAAAAATTGAATTTTAAAAAATGGGCAAGTGACCTGAATAGACATTTCTCCAAAAGGTCAAAAAGCACATGAAAAGATACTCAATATCATTAGCCATTAGGGAAATGCAAATCATAACCAAAATTAGGTACCATTTCAGTCCCATTAGAGTGGCTACTGTTCAAAAAGTGGAAAATAACAAGTGTTGGAGAGGAGGTGAAGAAATAGGAACACTCATTCATTGTTGGTGGGAATGTAAAACGGAGCGGTTACTGTGGAAAACAGTTTGGCAGTCCCTCAGAAATTTAAGCATAGAATTATCATATGACCTGGCCATCCCACTTCTAGGTATGTAACCAAACAAATTGAAAGCAGGGACTTGAACAGATATTTGCAAATTAGTGTTCATAACAGCATTATTCACCATTGCCAAAAGATGGAAGTAACCCAAGTGTCCATCAACAGATGAATGGAAAAACAAAATGTGGTATTTACATACAATGGAATGCTATTCATTCATAAAAAGGAATGAAGCTCTGACACATGTGACAACTTGGACAAACCTTGAAGGCATCATGCTGAGTGAAATAAGCCAGACAGAAAAGGACAAATATTGGATGATCTCACTGATATGAAATATTTGGAATAAGCAAATTTGTAGGGACAGAAATGAGAATACAAGTTACCATGGGCCAGGGTGGGGGTAGGGAATGGAGAATTGATGTTTAATTGGTAAATAATTTCAGTTTGGGCTGATAGAAAAGTTTTGATAATGAATGGTGGTGGTGGTATCATAACATTGTGAATGCAATTAACAGCTCTGAATTATATATTTGAATATGGTTAAAAGGGAAAAATTTTAGTTTTTTATTTGCTACTAGAATAAAAACTTTTAAAAATCATAGGACTATACAACACAATCAGTGAACCCTAATGTAGAGTATGGACTATAGTTAATAGTACAATATAATAATATTGTTTCATCTATTATAGCAAAGGTACTACACTAATGCAAAGTGTTAATATTAGAGAAAACCGTGGGAGAAGTGTATACAGGAAAACTGCATTTCTGCATGATTTTTCTGTAAACTTACAAATTCTCTAATAAAAAAATATTAGGGGGGAGGTGGGGCAAGATGGCAGACTGGTGAGCTGTATGTTTTAGTTACTCCTCCAGGAAAGTAGGTAGAAAGCCAGGAACTGCGTGGACTGGACACCACAGAGCAATCTGACTTTGGGCATGCTTCATACAACACTCATGAAAATGTGGAACTGCTGAGATCAGCGAAATCTGTAAGTTTTTGCAGCCAGGGGACCCGCGCCCCTCCCTGCCAGGCTCAGTCCCGTGGGAGGAGGGGCTGTCAGCTCCGGGAAGGAGAAGGGAGAACTGCAGTGGCAGCCCTTATCGGAAACTCATTCTGCTGATCCAAACTCCAACCATAGATATACGGAGACCAGACACCAGAGAATCTGAGAGCAGCCAGCCCAGCAGAGACGAGACATGCATAGAAAAAAAACAACACGAAAAACTCCAAAATAAAAGCGGAGGATTTTTGGAGTTCTGGTGAACATAGAAAGGGGAAGGGCAGAGCTCAGGCCCGAGCTCAGGCCCTGAGGCGCATATGCAAATCCAGAAGAAAAGCTGATCTCTCTGCCCTGTGGACCTTTCCTTAATGGCCCTGGTTGCTTTGTCTCTTAGCATTTCAATAACCCATTAGATCCCTGAGGAAGGCCCTATTTTTTTTTTTTAATCCTTTTTTCTTTTTCTAAAACAATTACTCTAAGAAGCCCAATACAGAAAGCTTCAAAGACCTGCAATTTGGGCAGGTCAAGTCAAGAGCAGAACTAGGAAAGCTCTGAGACAAAACGCAATAATCCAGTGCCTGAGAAAATTCACTAAACACCACAACTTCCCAAGAAAAGGGGGCTGTCCGCTCACAGCCATCATCCTGGTGGACAGGAAACACTCCTGCCCATCGCCAGCCCCATAGCCCAGAACTGCCCCAGACAACCCAGTGTGATGGAAGTGCTTCAAATAACAGGCACACACCACAAAACTGGGCATGGACATTAGCCTTCCCTGCAACCTCAGCTGATTGTCCCAGAGTTGGGAAGGTAGAGCAGTGTGAATTAACAAAGCCCCATTCAGCCATCATTTGAGCAGACTGGGAGCCTCCCTACACAGCCAAGCAGCCCAGAACTGCCCTGGGGGGACGGCACTCACCTGTGACATAGCACAGTCATCCCTCAACAGAGGACCAGGGGGTGCACGGCCTGGAAGAGGGGCCCACTTGCAAGTCTCAGGAGCCATACGTCAATAGCAAGGACTTGTGGGTCAGTGGCAGAGACAAACTGTGGCAGGACTGAACTGAAGGATTAGACTATTGCAGCAGCCTTAAAACTCTAGGATCACCAGGGAGATTTGATTGTTAGAGCCAACCCCAATCCCTGACTGCCCAGAAACACGCCCCATATACAGGGCAGGCAACACCAACTACACACGCAAGCTTGGTACACCAATTGGACCCCACAAGACTCACTCCCCCACTCACCAAAAAGGCTAAGCAGGGGAGAACTGGCTTGTGGAGAACAGGTGGCTCGTGGACGCCACCTGCTGGTTAGTTAGAGAAAGTGTACTCCACGAAGCTGTAGATCTGATAAATTAGAGATAAGGACTTCAATTGGTCTACACATCCTAAAAGAACCCTATCAAGTTCAGCAAATGCCACGAGGCCAAAAACAACAGAAAATTATAAAGCATATGAAAAAACCAGACGATATGGATAACCCAAGCCCAAGCACCCAAATCAAAAGACCAGAAGAGACACAGCACCTAGAGCAGCTACTCAAAGAACTAAAGATGAACAATGAGACCATAGTACGGGAGACAAAGGAAATCAAGAAGACCCTAGAAGAGCATAAAGAAGACATTGCAAGACTAAATAAAAAAATGGATGATATTATGGAAATTAAAGAAACTGTTGACCAAATTAAAAAGATTCTGGACACTCATAGTACAAGACTAGAGGAAGTTGAACAACAAATCAGTGACCTGGAAGATGACAGAATGGAAAATGAAAGCATAAAAGAAAGAATGGGGAAAAAAATTGAAAAAATCGAAATGGACCTCAGGGATATGATAGATAATATGAAACGTCCAAATATAAGACTCATTGGTGTCCCACAAGGGGAAGAAAAGGGTAAAGGTCTAGGAAGAGTATTCAAAGAAATTGTTGGGGAAAACTTCCCAAATCTTCCAAACAACATAAATACACAAATCATAAATGCTCAGCGAACCCCAAATAGAATAAATCCAAATAAACCCACTCCAAGACATATACTGATCACACTGTCAAACACAGAAGAGAAGGAGCAAGTTCTGAAAGCAGCAAGAGAAAAGCAATTCACCACATACAAAGGAAACAGCATAAGACTAAGTAGTGACTACTCAGCAGCCACCATGGAGGCGAGAAGGCAGTGGCACGATATATTTAAAATTCTGAGTGAGAAAAATTTCCAGCCAAGAATACTTTATCCAACAAAGCTCTCCTTCAAATTTGAGGGAGAGCTTAAATTTTTCACAGACAAACAAATGCTGAGAGAATTTGCTAACAAGAGACCTCCCCTACTGGAGATACTAAAGGGAGCCCTACAGACAGAGAAACAAAGACAGGACAGAGAGACTTGGAGAAAGGTTCAGTACTAAAGAGATTCGGTATGGGTACAATAAAGGATATTAATAGAGACAGGGAAAAATATGGCAAACATAAACCAAAAGATAAGGTGGCCGATTCAAGAAATGCCTTCACGGTTATAACGTTGAATGTAAATGGATTAAACTCCCCAATTAAAAGATATAGATTTGCAGAATGGATCAAAAAAAATGAACCATCAATATGTTGCATACAAGAGACTCATCTTAGACACAAGGACACAAAGAAACTGAAAGTGAAAGGATGGAAAAAAATATTTCATGCAAGCTACAGCCAAAAGAAAGCAGGTATAGCAAGATTAATCTCAGATAAAATAGACTTCAAATGCAGGGATGTTTTCAGAGACAAAGAAGGCCACTACATACTAATAAAAGGGGCAATTCAGCAAGAAGAAATAACAATCTTAAATGTCTATGCACCCAATCAAGGTGCCACAAAATACATGAGAGAAACACTGGCAAAACTAAAGGAAGCAATTGATGTTTCCAGAATAATTGTGGGACACTTCAACACATCACTCTCTCGTATAGATAGATCCACCAGACAGAAGACCAATAAGGAAATTGAAAACCTAAACAATCTGATAAATGAATTAGATTTAACAGACATATACAGGACATTACATCCCAAATCACCAGGATACACATACTTTTCTAGTGCTCATGGAAGTTTCTCCAGAATAGATCATATGCTGGGACATAAAACAAGCGTCAATAAATTTAAAAAGATTGAAATTATTCAAAGCACATTCTCTGACCACAATGGAATACAATTAGAAGTCAATAACCATCAGAGACTTAGAAAATTCACAAATACCTGGAGGTTAAACAACACACTCCTAAACAATCAGTGGGTTAAAGAAGAAATAGCAAGAGAAATTGCTAAATATATAGAGATGAATGAAAATGAGAACACAACATACCAAAACCTATGGGATGCAGCAAAAGCAGTGCTAAGGGGGAAATTTATAGCACTAAACACATATATTAAAAAGGAAGAAAGAGCCAAAATCAAAGAACTAATGGATCAACTGAAGAAGCTAGAAAATGAACAGCAAACCAATCCTAAACCAAGTAGAAGAAAAGAAATAACAAGGATTAAAGCAGAAATAAATGACATCGAGAACAAAAAAACAATAGAGAGGATAAATATCACCAAAAGTTGGTTCTTTGAGAAGATCAACAAGATTGACAAGCCCCTAGCTAGACTGACAAAATCAAAAAGAGAGAATACCCATAGAAACAAAATAATGAATGAAAAAGGTGACATAACTGCAGATCCTGAAGAAATTAAAAAAATTATAAGGGGATACTATGAACAACTGTATGGCAACAAACTGGATAATGTAGAGGAAATGGACAATTTCCTGGAAACATATGAACAACCTAGACTGACCAGAGAAGAAATAGAAGACCTCAACCAACCCATCACAAGCAAAGAGATCCAATCAGTCATCAAAAATCTTCCCACAAATAAATGCCCAGGGCCAGATGGCTTCACAGGGGAATTGTACCAAACTTTCCAGAAAGAACTGACACCAATCTTACTCAAACTCTTTCAAAACATTGAAGAAAATGGAACACTACCAAACTCATTTTATGAAGCTAACATCAATCTAATACCAAAACCAGGCAAAGATGCGACAAAAAAGGAAAACTACCGGCCAATCTCCCTAATGAATATAGATGCAAAAATCCTCAACAAAATACTTGCAAATCGAATCCAAAGACACATTAAAAAAATCATACACCATGACCAAGTGGGGTTCATTCCAGGCATGCAAGGATGGTTCAACATAAGAAAATCAATCAATCTATTACAACACATTAACAAGTCAAAAGGGAAAAATCAATTGATCATCTCAATAGATGCTGAAAAAGCATTTGACAAAATCCAACATCCGTTTTTGATAAAAATACTTCAAAAGGTAGGAATTGAAGGAAACTTCCTCAACATGATAAAGAGCATATATGAAAAACCCACAGCCAGCATAGTACTCAATGGTGAGAGACTGAAAGCCTTCTCTCTAAGATCAGGAACAAGACAAGGATGCCCGCTGTCACCACTGTTATTCAACATTGTGCTGGAAGTGATAGCCAGGGCAATCCGGCAAGACAAAGAAATAAAAGGCATCCAAATTGGAAAAGAAGAAGTAAAACTGTCATTGTTTGCAGATGATATGATCTTATATCTAGAAAACCCTCAGAAATCGACGATACAGCTACTAGAGCTAATCAACAAATTTAGCAAAGTAGCGGGATACAAGGTTAATGCACATAAGTCAGTAATGTTTCTATATGCTAGAAATGAACAAACTGAAGAGACACTCAGGAAAAAGATACCATTTTCAATAGCAACTAAAAAAAATCAAGTACCTAGGAATAAACTTAACCAAAGATGTAAAAGACCTATACAAAGAAAACTACATAACTCTACTAAAAGAAATAGAAGGGGACCTTAAAAGATGGAAAAATATTCCATGTTCATGGATAGGAAGGCTAAATGTCATTAAGATTTCAATTCTACCCAAACTCATCTACAGATTCAATGCAATCCCAATCAAAATTCCAACAACCTACCTGGCAGACTTGGAAAAGCTAGTTATCAAATTTATTTGGAAAGGGAAGATGCCTCGAATTGCTAAAGACACTCTAAAATAGAAAAACGAAGTGGGAGGACTTACCCTCCCCGACTTTGAAGCTTATTATAAAGCCACAGTTGCCAAAACAGCATGGTACTGGCACAAAGATAGACATATAGATCAATGGAATCGAATTGAGAATTCGGAGATAGACCCTCAGATCTATGGCCGACTGATCTTTGATAAGGCCCCCAAAGTCACTGAACTGAGTCATAATGGTCTTTTCAACAAATGGGGCTGGGAGAGCTGGATATCCATATCCAAAAGAATGAAAGAGGACCCCTACCTCACCCCCTACACAAAAATTAACTCAAAATGGACCAAAGATCTCAATATAAAAGAAAGTACCATAAAACTCCTAGAAGATAATGTAGGAAAACATCTTCAAGACCTTGTATTAGGCGGCCACTTCCTAGACTTTACACCAAAAGCACAAGCAACAAAAGAGAAAATAGATAAATGGGAACTCCTCAAGCTTAGAAGTTTCTGCACCTCAAAGGAATTTCTCAAAAAGGTAAAGAGGCAGCCAACTCAATGGGAAAAAATTTTTGGAAACCATGTATCTGACAAAAGACTGATATCTTGCATATATAAAGAAATCCTACAACTCAATGACAATAGTACAGACAGCCCAATTATAAAATGGGCAAAAGATATGAAAAGACAGTTCTCTGAAGAGGAAATACAAATGGCCAAGAAACACATGAAAAAATGTTCAGCTTCACTAGCTATTAGAGAGATGCAAATTAAGGCCACAATGAGATACCATCTGACACTGGTTAGAATGGCTGCCATTAAACAAAAAGGAAACTACAAATGCTGGAGGGGATGTGGAGAAATTGGAACTCTTATTCATTGTTGGTGGGACTGTATAATGGTTCAGCCACTCTGGAAGTCAGTCTGGCAGTTCCTTAGAAAACTAGATATAGAGTTACCATTCGATCCAGCGATTGCACTTCTCGGTATATACCCGGAAGATCGGAAAGCAGTGACACGAACAGATATCTGCACGCCAATGTTCATAGCAGCATTATTCACAATTGCCAAGAGATGGAAACAACCCAAATGTACTTCAACACATGAGTGGATAAATAAAATGTGGTATATACACACGATGGAATACTACGCAGCAGTAAGAAGGAACGATCTGGTGAAACATATGACAACATGGATGAACCTTGAAGACATAATGCTGAGCGAAATAAGCCAGGCACAAAAGGGGAAATATTATATGCTACCACTAATGTGAACTTTGAAAAATGTAAAACAAATGGTTTATAATGTAGAATGTAGGGGAACTAGCAATAGAGAGCAATTAAGGAAGGGGGAACAATAATCCAAGAAGAACAGATAAGCTATTTAACGTTCTGGGGATGCCCAGGAATGACTATGGTCTGTTAATTTCTGATGGATATAGTAGGAGCAAGTTCACAGAAATGTTGCTATATTAGGTAACTTTCTTGGGGTAAAGTAGGAACATGTTGGAAGTTAAGCAGTTATCTTAGGTTAGTTGTGCCTTTTTCTTACTCCCTTGTTATGGTCTCTTTGAAATGTTCTTTTATTGTATGTTTGTTTTCTTTTTAACTTTTTTTTTCATACAGTTGATTTAAAAAAGAAGGGAAAGTTAAAAAAAAAAAAAAAGAAAAGAAAAATAAGGAAAAAAAAAAAGATGTAGTGCCCCCTTGAGGAGCCTGTGGAGAATGCAGGGGTATTCGCCTACCCCACCTCCATGGTTGCTAACATGACCACAGACATAGGGGACTGGTGGTTTGATGGGTTGAGCCCTCTACCACAGGTTTTACCCTTGGGAAGACGGTTGCTGCAAAGGAGAGACTAGGCCTCCCTATGGTTGTGCCTAAGAGCCTCCTCCCGAATGCCTCTTTGTTGCTCAGATGTGGCCCTCTCTCTCTGGCTAAGCCAACTTGAAAGGTGAAATCACTGCCCTCCCCCCTACATGGGATCAGACACCCAGGGGAGTGAATCTCCCTGGCAACGTGGAATATGACTCCCGGGGAGGAATGTAGACCTGGCATCGTGGGACGGAGAACATCTTCTTGACCAAAAGGGGGATGTGAAAGGAAATGAAATAAGCTTCAGTGGCAGAGAGATTCCAAAACGAGCCGAGACGTCACTCTGGTGGGCACTCTTATGCACACTTTAGACAACCCTTTTTAGGTTCTAAAGAATTGGGATAGCTGGTGGTGGATACCTGAAACTATCAAACTACAACCCAGAACCCATGAATCTCGAAGACAGTTGTATAAAAATGTAGCTTATGAGGGGTGTCAATGGGATTGGGAAAGCCATAAGGACCACACTCCACTTTGTCTAGTTTAGGGATGGATGAGTAGAAAAATAGGGGAAGGAAACAAACAGACAAAGGTACCCAGTGTTCTTTTTTACTTCAATTGCTCTTTTTCACTCTAATTATTATTCTTGTTATTTTTGTGTGTGTGCTAATGAAGGTGTTAGGGATTGATTTGGGTGATGAATATACCACTATGTAATGGTACTGTAAACAATCGAAAGTACGATTTGTTTTATATGACTGCGTGGTATGTGAATATATCTCAATAAAATGAAGATTAAAAGAAAAATATTAGGAAGCATTGTTCCTTAATCAAGTGCCTAGATAATATTAATTTAATGACTAAAATAAAACCTCAATTTTCTCAACAATTTTTTTTCAATAAAATAGATAATCTAAAGGCAGAGATTCATATTTTTTCCTATGAATTCATTAAGGTCACTTTCATCTTGAATAAAAATTATAACCTATTGACAATTCTATGTTTCCTGAATATAACTTGAAATCCAAAAATGTGCTCACCTCTGCTCTGTAGTTTTGCTGAGTGGTGCATGGAGCTTATGGCTTCTGCTCTCACCTCTGTACTGTTGACTTTGAAGTTACTGCAGTCTGGCTCTTGTTCCCACAAATTCTCTGAACTTTTTCATCAAGGTGACCAAAACTTCCTTTCTGCTAAATCTAGTAAACACTCTCAGCCCTTATCTTACTTAACCAGCTTAGCAACATTTGACACAGTTAACCATCCCTCTTCAATGAAATGTTTTCTTAGCTTGGCTTCTGTGACATTCCACTCTCCTAATTTTCCTTCACATTAAAAAAATATCCCTCTGGGTTTCTTTCTGCATTGATTGCTCCTTGGGGTTATGTCCTCATGTTCTTTTTACTACCCAGACAACCTCAGATATTCCTAGGCTTTCATTTATGATCTATTATGTTGATTATTCTCAAATCTTTTCTCAAGTCCAGCTCACTCTTCAGAGTTTCACATCAAAATATTTAACTATCTTCTTGACAAAATCTGTTGGATGTCCACAGGCAGTTTAAATTCAACATGTTCAACTGAACCCGTCATCTTTCCTTCATCCCAGCTACTCTTCCTGTTGTATTTCTGGTTTTAGTGAATGGGCCCATGTAAAAGTGAAGGCTCTATGCAGGAACAAAATGCTAGGTATTTTAAGTAGAGGAATAGAATTCAGAGCCCCTGCACATGATGTACCTTCCATTTGGTACTCTTTCCCCACCCCCCACCCCTACCACCTCCCCATCTTTCTTCAGTTGACTCCTAGTAATCCTAAGTGTCTAATTTAAGTGTAACCTGTTCCTGGAAACCTTCCCTGACCCTCAATGTCTGGGTAACAAGCCTTTCCTATGTTTACTGTCAGTAACCTTTCATAGATGTTTACCTATCTTAGATGGTTATCATATTGTACAGTAAGTATAAGCAAGTCTGTCTCCCTCACTAGGCTCTAAGCTCTGTGAAGGCAGCGACCATAACTGCCATCCTTCTCTTTGCATCCACAACTCCTAACACAATGGCGGACACCTGGCCATTTCAAGCTTCTGCCTTTATTCACTGCATCCCATACCGTCCCCATGGCATACACTTTCTCAGATACCCTGACTCAGCTCAGGTGTTACTTCCATGTGCTGGTTTGAAGCTGTTATGTGCCCCAGAAAAGGCCATGTTCTTTTAATCCATTCCTGTGTGTGTAGACCTATTGTGGGTGGAACCTTTTGATTTGGTTGTTTCAATTGGAATGTGACCCACCCATTCAAGGTGGGACTTAATCCTCATACTGGAGTCCTTTATGAGAGGATAAAACACAGACAGAAGCTAAAGGGTGAAATTAAGAGAAGCTCATAGAGAGAAGCCCTGGAGAAGCTGAGAGAGGACCCAAAGAAACTCAGAGAGGAAGCCACTGGAACTAGAAGCTGAAAACAACAAAACCTGGGAGCAAAGGACCAGCAGACACTGGCCATGGGCCTTCCCATGTAACAGAGGTGTCCTGGATGTCTTCAGAGTTCAGATATTGTCCTGTTGATGCCTTGAGTTGGACATTTTCATGGCTTAATAACTGTAAATTGGAAGTTAATAAATTCTTATTGTAAAGGCCAACCTATTTCTGGTATACTGCATTCTGTCAGCTTTAGCAAGCTGAAAACACTTCCACTATCATCTTGTACTCCTAGGTAGAATTTATTCCTCTCTCCTTTAAGATTCTTGTTTTTTCTTCAGGATTATTTGTTTGCAAGTAGCAGAGACTCATTTCAACTATTTTCAGCAAAAAGTGAGGCTTTAATATAAGGATGTAAGCAGGTACACTCAGATACGGCCATAGCATGAACTAAAATCTTGAACTATTTCCATATTGGTAAATAGCCACTGCCCAAGCTCCTACAATGGTTGATCCAACTACCGCAGCTACTCCTCCCAGACCCTTCCAGACAAATCGGGACTAAAGAGCTTGTGCCTGTCATGGCAATGAGTCCTCAGTATCCAGCCCCAGCACCATGGCTAGTGATTATTCTGACAGTCAGTTTTGTGCTTTACTAGTTGAAAACACTTTTATTATCTCATGGAACCCAAGGACAGGAAGTACCACAGTATTTCATGAGGTACATGGAACCAGGAACTACAGCATCAGAAAGACTCCACTAATCCAGGGCTACAGGTTTCTGTCCTCTTCCTTCTGCATCTGCTTATACTTGTTCTTTGCACAGATTTTTTGCATTTCTAAGCCCATGAAAGCAAACATGTCTATCCCAACTACCCCTCCCTTCCTAACACCCACAGAGACTATCATCTGTGATAGTTAATTTAAATTCCTGAGAGAAAAATTCTGACTATCCTGGTTCGGAAGAGAAAATGATCCTGGCCCAGTCAGCAGTAGCCTCTGGGCAGGGTCACACATGGCAGAAATGATTGCATGGGTCCAACTCTGTAGCTGCAGTAGCAGGTCTCAGAAAAAGGAGGCATGAGCTAAGCAGTCACACCCAAAGGTGTCTTCTGCATTTCCCCGAAACCTTCCCAGGCTGCTATCATACACCTAAAGCACTTGATTTCACTTACTCTTACACATATCTTTCTAGTAGACTGTAATCTGCTTGAAGGCAGAGACTGTGACTTACAGTTTTTATATCCCCAGTGCCTAGGACAGCACTTAGCACAACTAGGTGCTCAGTAAATGTTCATGCATAAATTAAAATCTTAGAGGAGGAAAGGAACTGGGGACAATCATCTAGCCTATTATTTCCTTTGCTTGTGTTCCAAGAAATATTAATCCTACAAGACACTTTGCGTCAGAGGTAGTCAAACTTTTCGTTAGAGCCAAATGTTAAATATTTTAGTCTTTGCAGGCCCCATAGGGTTTCTGCCGCATATTCTTCTCATTTTTTAACACCACCCTTTTAAAATATAGAAATTATTTTTAACTTGTGGACTGTACAAAAACAGGCAACTGGATGTATTTGGCTCACAAGCCATGGTTTCTGACTCCTGCTTTACATGATCAGATAAATTTGGTGTGGTGGACAGAATAATGGCCCAGAAAGATGTTCATGCCCTAATCCAGGGAACCTGGGAACATGTTACCTTAAGTGGCAACAGCGACTTCACTTCACGGGTGAGATTAAGATAAGGATTCTGAGGTGGGGAGATTATCCTGGTTTATCTGGATGGGCCAAATGTAATCAGAAGGGTGTTTAGAAGAGAGAGGCAGGAGGGTCAGAGGAGTCAGAAAGAGAGATTGGAAGGTGTAACACTGCTGGCCTTGAAAACAGAAGAAGGGGCCAGGAGCCAAGGAATGCAGGCATTTTCTAAAAGCTAGAAAAAGAAAGGAAAGAATTCTCTCCTGGATTATCCACAGGGAAGTCAGTCATGCTGAATCATTGTGAACTTCTGACCTGGAGTGTAAGATAATAAATTTATGTTGTTTTAAACCACTAAGTTTGTGATTATTTGTTAAAGCAGCAATAGGAAATTAATACATATGGTAAACATGGAAGAGTGTATTTCCTCTCTTGGAGATTCATTATGTATTTTATAGGCTCTAAGAAATCCTGGTAGAGAAAATGGTTTAACCTGTTTTTATTTGTTTAACTAAACATTTTCAAAACAAATTCTTAGTAGACATTTGTTTTAGCTGCTGAGCCCTAATTCTGCTGTCTGTACACTAGTTATTTTTTATGGAAATCACCCCTCCCTTATCTCACTGCAAATGGTTTGGATAAGGCTGAACTCAATCCCAGTTCCAGGTATAGGCATGTGATTTATACCAATTAGCAACTCCCATGCCCAGCCACAGTAACTGCTTAAGGATAGGCACATAATTCACTTCCAGTGAATGGAAATCAGGCAATGAACCTTTCCATAATTTATTGGGGAAGAAGCTCTTTTCTTTCTAGATAGGCTATTAAGACAATAGGATGGAAGTTGGAACTGCTGGAACCACCTGACTTCTGAATGGTGCCAACAAGGAAGCAGAATCTACAGGTGGAAAGGTACCAGGCTGTATTCATTTTTCAATGCTGCTGTAAAATATTATCACAAATTTATTAATTTTAAATAACGCAAGTTTTTTATCTTATAGTTCTGGAAGTCTGTAGTATGATTCAGGTCTTACAGACTGTTTCAGTTTGCTAAAGCTGCTAGAATGCAAAATACCAGAAATGAGTTGGCTTTTACAATGGGGATTTATTAGTTTACAGATTTATAGTTCTAAGGCCATGAAAATGACCCAATTAAGGCATCAACAGGATGATACCTTCTCTGAAGAAAGGCTACTGATAACCGGGGTTCCTTTGTCACATGGAAGGCACATGGCTGGCATCTGCTGATCCTTCTTTCCTGGGTTTCATTGCTTTCAGGTTCTGGCTCTTTCAGTTTCTGTGAGTCTTTGCTTGCTTCTCCTGGAGCTTTCTTCTCCAAGCTCTCTGGGTGTTTCTCTCTCTAAGTTCTCTGGGTATTTCTGTCTCTGAGCTCCCTTGGCTTTTTTTCTGTCTTTTATCCTCATAAAGGACTCCAGTAAAGGAGTAAGACCCACCTTGAATTGGGTGGGTCACATCTCAATTGGAACAGAAGTTCCCACCCACAACAGGTCTGCACCCATGGGAATGGATTAAAAGAACATGTCCTTTTCTGGGGTACATAACAGCTTCAAACCAGCACACTGGCCTAAAATCAAGGTGTCTGCAAAGCTGTGTTTCTTTCAGGAGGCTCTGGGAGACAATCCATTTCCTGCTCATTCGTGTTGTTAGCTGAATTTTCTGCAGCACAAAGAGCATATCCAAGTGCAAAAGGACGTTTTTTGTAATTTTATTACATTGCTGTCAGTTCAATAACACTTAGAATCCTTTCATCTGTACCTAAAGTTTATGACCCAATTTTCTTAAGAATTAGGGAAACAAGGTGCCCATAGTTACAGGTGCATTTCAGTTCCTTTAAATATTTCCTGGGTTTTCATTTTGTTTATTTTCTAAAGAGGTTGAGGAAGTTTAAGATGACAGAGAGGAAAGCAACACCATCGTTCTGTTTTGTTTTGTTTTTAAAGAAATGAATGTGTGTGTGTGTGTGTGTGTGTGTTTATGTATTCTGTGTATATTTTGTCATGAATCCAAGTCTCTTCTTTCCACCAAAGTGTGCAGTAATATCTTCTCCTGGAGATGCATTCTGGCTCTCTTAAATTAGTCAGCATTATGTTATAGGGGACTGTCATGCAGAAAAAGACTCAGTTTATTTTTGTCGTTTTCATAGAAAACCTTTTAAACACTCTTTTTGGTAGCATACGCTTTTAACACTAATAATCTCAGGTCTTGATGAAAATACTATATTTTGAAGATTATGGCTAAAGGGAGAAAAATACTGGTTCTGTAAGATAACTATGAGCTCTGTTTAACTTCTGATATCTGGTTTAGCATTACATAATGCATTGATCTTATGTTCTACTTTTGTCCAAATAAGATGCAAATAGTATCAATATCAATTTCAGAGAGAAGGACTGAATATACTTTTTTGGTGATAAAATCTGATGTATGATATTTATAGTGAAATGTGCTTTTTTTCTAATGAGAATCTAAATATTAATTCTTATATATTTGTTCTTTGCATATATTGAAGTTTTGAACCAAATGCGTTAAAGCTTATGCTTTACCATGTAAATTTCACATAAGTTATTGAGCTTAAATATATTCTACATCCAGCTGTAGAAATCTGTCAAAAAAGTTTAAATTTTTTATATAATTGTACTGTTTAATTATAGCCACTGTTGCTGAAGAGTATTCAAGTTAACACACAATATGGCTTGACAGAAGGAAATGTATGGCTTTTGTTTTTTATTTTTTTCAGTGTAGCCACGTCTTATTTAAATAAAGTTATTAGTAAAACTGGAAAAAGAAAACAAAAAGGACCAAGGTCCATATTTTCTTGGTGGTTACTGACTGAGGATGATTCCCAATTCTAGGGGTCACCACATTCCTTGGCTTGTGGCCGCTTCCTCTACTTTCAAAGCCAGCAATACTGGGTCATGATTGGATGTCACATCTCTCTCACTAAACCTATGCTTTGCTCTTCTACTTCTAGGGACTAATGGTACTAGACTAGACCAGGATAATCTCCCCATCTCAAACCTCACATCTGCAAAGTCCCTTTTGCCGTGCAAAGGGGCATGTTCAATGTGTTCACAGGTCTTGGAGATTAGGGTGTAGACATGTTGAGGGACAGTTATTATGCCTACTACCCAGGTTATAATGATATTATTGAAGCCATTGATTCAGCCATGCTTCATACCCTTGGAATTTTCAGCTTCGTGAGTGGAAAAAATTGCATTATCCTGGTTAAACCAGCTTTGTCATTTGCAACTTAAAAAATTCTGACTAAAACACAATTTGGCTGGAACCCTTGCTTTTATATTGTGTGTATTTATATCCCAAAGAACTGCTGTTCCAAAGAATACACTTTGGAAAATGTTGATTTTATCCAACTTCCTGATTTTGTAGAGGAAGACCAAGACCAAAAGGAGTATAAATAATTTGTCCAAGGTTACAAAACTGGTGCGTTTCAGAATCAATACTGAGTTTCCAAACTCCAGACTCACTACAATGTTTGCCAGTATATGAAAACATTTGCCTTCATTGTAAATGTCTAGCTTCTCCAGCAATGGCCAACCTCAACACCTCCCTCCATGTAGACATCCCTCATTTGTGCCCCAACAGGCTACCATCTGAATTTTATTTCCTATTGCAACTACTGCTTTTTTGTCCTATTTAGAGTAAGTCAATTGGCAACTATTCTGCTGGACTAATCATTTATTTACTCATTCATTTATTCTTTTTTTTAACAAAATTAACTGGCACTGATAAGCCAAACTATCATCTCATATTTGTTAAATATTTATTAAATTTCCACAAGTACTATGACTTTTCTTTTTAAAGAAATATTAGAAATCCTTAATAGCAATATTGTCATATTCCTGCAGATAAGCATCTGTTACTGTTTTAGTTCCTGACAACCTGGGCCAATGTGACCTTGTTCAGTTCCTAGTGGGGAAATGCATCCTTTTTTGCTGGCAAGGATGTAAGAATATACAATGGAGAAAGATTTCTAATTTCTGGGACTGAGAACAGTTTAGTCTCATAAGTCACTCACATCTTGCTCGAGAGGTGTCCGTGATGTTTGATTCTGTTCCCAGCTGTCAGCAATGGATTAAAAAGAAATGAAGTGATACATTAACATTAGATAACTTCAGGAATCTTCACAAAGCTGAATTCTCTGTAAAACAGCATACCTACAAAGTTCACTTTATATATTTTGTCAATTTTTTGGGGATAGGACAGAAGCAAATACATGCCACTTGGTATTTTCCTTTCCTCCTAACCTCTTCTTTGCTCCCAGTCTTCCAATTCTGGGCTCCCTCCCCATCTGGCAAACTCAGAACCACAAATGCTTTCCATCTTCTCCAGTGTTTGTCCAGGGCTGGTTCAGGGTGAGATCTGTGGGGATTAAATGGTCCCACGAGAAAGAGGAAAGGAAGGCTTACTCCCTTCGGATCTCTCCAACAATTGCTGTGGCTTCCACAGCCAGGACAGATCTCACTCTCAGGGATCATTTCTTTCTTTCTTGTCTACACAGAGCTACAGTCTCCATTGTAAAAAGTTGTTTCTTTTCTTGAAATGGATATGAGATCCACAAGTTATTGCTGATCTGTGAGCCTCACTTTATCTATTGTCTATCTATCTATCTATCTATCTATCTATCTAGTATCCATCCATCCATCCATCCATCCATCTATCCACCTATTCATCTATCTATCATGTCTATCTTTTCCTTATGGTTAACAGGAAATGCAATCCAGAGTTGAACTTCCTGTGTTTAAATTCTGATTCCACCACCTATAAGCTGTGTGATTTTTAGCAAGTTATTCTGTTTCTGTATTCCTGTTATCTCATCTGTAAAACGGACTTAATAGTAATGTGAAGATTAAATGAGATAATGCACATAGCATGCTTGGATCACCATCTCATCTGTAGTAAGCACCCAATAAGTGCTAGCTATTATTGTTATTGTTATTTTTATTTTATTTGCTAACTAAGTTGGTCTATTGTGGTCTATTGTGAACCAGAGAAGGAGACAGGCCTAGACATAAGCAAAGAGAATAGTAATAGGAAAAAAGTAGAAATATCTAAGTCACCAGAAGAAAAAAAAAGGAAGAAGTGTAAGACCACAAATTATTTTCTCCAATCAAACCACAAGAAGTTGCAGCCCCCGCCTCCCCCTAAACCCATTGCTGGGTCCTCCCATACAGAGGATTGGATTCTGCAGCTTGAGAATACTGAATTGAGGAATTCTCTGATTAAGTGGACTTCAGAGGATGAGTTGAGTTACCTCAATACTAGATATAACAATGTTTCTGTTCGGACATGCATCCCAGATTACAAACAAGCCAAAATAGAAAAGAACATTTGAAACCAGACCCATCAGTAAACTAGCACATCCAGTGGCGTATATTTCTGTTTGAGAAGAAAGAAATGTAGATGCGATATAGATGGTCAAGTTAATGTCACCATGATGCTACATGCTTTTTCTATTTTTTAAATAAATCTTTTTATTAAAAAAAAATAAAAGGATTTTTTTTAAATAAATTTAATTTCAAGTAAGGATAAATGTAATGTCTTCACTAACAAGGCATAAATTAAACATTTCATTATATCTATCTTTCTCCTGGAATAATAAAAGTATACATCTTTCTTCAAATGGAGATTATTAAAGTATATAAAGAATTTGGCATTATAAGGAAAATCAAGAGATATTTTCAATTTTAAAGACATGAGAAAAGGAAGGAAATCCACATGGTGATTATCAAGCATAGCATAATAATCTGAGGAAATAAGTTTTCCAAAAGTGTACAGCTGTAGCTGACAGTAATCACTACACATGTAAATTGTTATTCTTTTTTAGTTTTGTTAAGATTTACTTTTAGAAAAATTATAATTTAACTTTGTATTTGTCAACATATCTTGATATTTATGTGATAGAAAAATTATACTTAACAAAGACAATTGAAATGCCAAAAGTTCCATCTTTTAAATGTTTTTCAATTTATGCAAATAATAATGGAACACTATGGAAGGCTAGGGTAGATAAGCTTTTTTATACAGTGGCTCACAAGGAGGCTTAACAAACAATCATTTTTTGTTATATTGAAAGATTCTGATTCATTATATCCCATTGAGTAGATAAAGATGGAATGAGAGAGAATGTGTTTCTAGAATGGGAACACTAAGTCGATCTGCAAACAGCAAGGCCATTATTGCAGAATCCCTTTGAAGATGCAATCCCTGTGTTATACCTTGACAACAACCCCTCCACTGTGGTAGCCAGCCTCCAATGATTCTTGTCTCATGATATTTTTGCCCTTATGTGATTCTACCTATACGGAATAGGGCTGATGTAAAAAAAAAATAGAATACTGTGGAAATGGCGAGTGTGACATCTGAGTCTAGGTTACAAAAAAACATAGAAGTTTCTATCTTGTTATCTTGTATCACTTGCTCTAGAAGTCAACTCTAATGTTGTGAGGACATTCGACTAGCTGATGTCAAGATCCATGTGGTAAGGAACCCATTTTGGAAACAGATTCTCCAGCCTCAGTCAGACCTTCAGATTTACAAGAACATGAATCAAAACCACCAGCTGAGCCCCTTCTGAATTCCTGGCCATAGAAACTATCAGGTAACAAACGCTTATTTTTTTAAGTTTCTAAGTTCAGGGAAATTGTTACACAGTCAGAGATGATTCACACATCCTCTATCTTCCAAATACTTGAATTATAGCATTTCTGGCCATAGCTTCTTCCAGCTACTGTTCATATATTTGTTGATCACATCTTCTGTATTGCAGTGATGTTTGCCCTTCCTAATGTAAAATGTCTTCCACCAATCCCTAATTATCTGCCAGCTGCTAGTCTCTATCTCCCCCTATTTCTTTGAAGGCTTATATTTTAACATCTAATCTGATATGGAGTTTTGGTGAAACCTACAGGACAACTACTTGTAACATTTGGTCTGTCATTAATTGGTCAAAATTTTTCACCAGAACAAAATTAACGGGCAAACTAAACAGACAGATAGGGAAATGCCATTAAAGAAATCACGGAATGGTGTAAGGATGCTCATTGGCTGAAAGCTTAGAATTGCACTTATATGTATTGGCTGATTGGCTATAAGAGGAAAAAACTATATATTTTTATATTTACTTTACATTTATATTGGTCAGGATAGGCTAAGTTTCACTTTAGGATAAACAATCTCCCAAATCTTAGATATTTTATAAAACAAAGATCATTTCTTGCTCACTCTACTTATCCATGGGTTGACTAGGAATTTTGTTGCTATCATCCTGACTTCGGTCTAAGAGAAGAGCCATCATTTGGAGCATTTCTAATCTTCATGGCAGAGGGGGAGAAGCTATAGTTATTTGTGCTCAAAATCCATTGACCAAGTCAGTCACATGGCTATGCCTAATTTCAAAGAGGAAGAGGAAATATAATCCTATGATATGAATAAGAGGAATCTTTGGTGAACAGCATATAGGCCACTATATATATATATAGTGATAGATAGATAGATAGATAGATAGATAGATAGATATTGATATATATATCAAATATTTCTGAGATGAATGCACTATAATAAATCAGTATTATAAGGCAGTGCTATATGAGAGGTGCTTATAATGTTAGTCCTTTCAGACAGAATAGGGTAAGATGGTGAGGAAATTCAGTGGAGAGAATAAAGAAGGATGCAAAAGGTTAAAGCAACAATTAAGTGCATTTATTTTTTATTATCTGTATCAAAGATCTATTGTCTCAGAATACTGGAAATAATAAAGGAGGGCTGTAACTAAATGTTTGAAGAATAAATGAATGAGCAGATGACTGAATGAAACCCTGGAATTCTGAGATTTTGTTAATGGCCCTAAGTGGCCCCAGGACTCCAATCACTGGATCCCTGCAAAATCACTTTCTATTAACCAGTGGGCCTCTCTAGGATACTCAGTACTAGGAATGACCTGAGCTAGTCTAGAATCCCTGAATCTTTGGAAGATTGTTTTCATTAAAGTCTGAACCATAATGAATTTGGCATATAATGAGCTTGACAGTTTTTCAACTCTTTGCAGTTCCTTCCTTATAAGTTTTTGGCATTTTCTTTCATTGCAAAATTCATGAGACAGCCATGGCACCATCCATGGGGCATATCTATCATTAACTCATGAATACGATTATAAGAAGAATGTATTTTCCTTACACATTAATTATATTGAGCTAGATAATAATTCTTGGCATGTCTCTTTTTTCTCATGGCTTCCAATGCTTTGTCTTGTTTTACTTTCCGGATTATTTTTTTAACTTTATCTTTTCACCATTTTGTTGAATTTTTAATTAAGGTTATAGATGTTTTCATATTCAAAAGCTATTTCTTTTATTTTGTCATTCTTTCCCCATAATATTCAATTCTTGTTTTATGGACACAATATTTTTTTTTATACATCTGAAGGTATTAAGTATAAATGATTTTGAATTTTTTCCCTCTGTTCTTTGGGTCTCTCTCCTTTTCTCTTTAGATTTTTCTCTGTGACTTTCATGTTGGAGACTTTCCTTATGTGTCTGGTGAACCTTAGTTGGCCAATTTTAATTAAGAGTAAGACATTTAAAAGCTGATTGACAGCTTTGCAGTCAGAGCTTACTGATGGTTACACTTCATTTAGGAGGATTGGCTGGTGAGCCAACGTTTTCCTAGAGGAAGCCCCAATATGCAGTTTTATAGGTCTTTTCTCTGAAACATTCAATTACTCCAGAGAAGAATCTTAACGTCTCCTACCTCGGAAGGCATGCTCTTGGCTGCCAGCTTTCTGAGAGGAGTCAAAGAAGCAGTAGAGGGTTTTATAGTGCAGTACTTAAGCTTTCATTTGAAACCCTTATTTTAGCCCTATGTCTTAGCCTAGGCCTCTGCTATGCCTGGGATCCTTGAAACTGGAGCCAGTGTGATTCAAAATCGTTGGAGAACAATCTCTTCTCTCCTGCTAGGGAGGGGATAAAGAGATGTGTGTGTGTGTGTGTGTCTGTGTGTCTGTGTGTGCATGCACACGCGTGCACGAGTGTGTATGAGGGAGAGGAGGTGATCTGGCAGTCCATGTGGTCTGTATTCAAACTTCCCCCGACTCCTCTAGTTCTCAGCCCGCACCTCGGCCTGCCCTATGCAGTAAGTCTCTCAGGAGTCGTTGGCACACCTCCTGGCTGCATCCTTCTGCTCTGCCTACACTTCTCTCTCTGCTTCTGTCTTCCAAAGAGTTGTTGAAATCCCATGTCAACTATTGTTTCCTCTCTCATACACTTCGTTTTTATTGACAAATGCCTTTGTTACTCTTTTACTAAAATTTTGGCAGAGTTTGTGGAGGAAGAAGATATAAACACATGTAATTAAGTCACCATTTTAGACCAGAACCCCTTGGTTTTTCTTTTCTCTGCAAGCATGAAGACAATCAGAACTTTTCATGAGAGCTCTTAAACCTTAAATTCTTTTTATCCCATCATTTGCAAAGTAGAATAACAAGTTTACTATTTAGACCTAGAAACATGGATGAAAACTCCAAATAAATAATTGCCCACTATGAAATGCTTACCTTTTTAGCTGTTTAATAGATCTATATATATCCCCCTCACAATATTGCATGATTATGTATTTTAAGATTTTTGAAAGAAGTGTAAAATATTATCAGTAGGTTTGAAATGCTGTTAGCTATTGAATAACTGTTACACTTTTAAACTGTTTTGTTTTTTTTTTTTCAGGTGGGTCACCAGAAATAAAGATAAAAAAGAGTGTTTTTAAGTAACTTGATTCCCCTCCCCCCAATCTATTCCAGTCTCTGTGGGACCATAAAAAGCAATTAGCATTTCAAGATCTCAAATTTCAAAATTTCTTAGATATACCTGTTTATCAAACTTTCATTTAATAATTGCTCTAAGTTATTCTTTTAGTTTGTCACCTTACTTTGTACCAGAGGTTAAAGCATTGCATGTATGCAAATACTGATTGCTCTATTACTTATATTGTTATAAAAACATATTTCAATAAAATGTTTAGAAATATTCCTAATGTGTATGTAAATTTAGACTATTTTATGATCACAACTGCCAGACTGACACCCTTTCAAATAAGTTATTTATCTATAATTTCAAATTTCCCAATAGAAGCAGCCTCACAGTTTTTAGCAATTTATAGTTATTACCATCACTGCAAAATATTTTTAGAACACATTCCAAAACATAAGCAAGATTTCAGCATAGGGAAATTATAATTTAAAGTATGACAAGACAAGTAAGCATAAAACAATATGAGGAATTACTAATATGAAGAAGAAATGTTCTCAGACCTAATAAACAACTGAAAGGCATCAAGTGAGGACGTGCAAAGGGGTTTACCAAGTTGATTGTCACTCCTCTTTCAGATGAGACTGTTACTTGAGAAAATGCCTAACATGAATAACTAAATATTTCTCATAACAATATTTGATAATTTTGCCTCACTCTTTGTCTGGCCTAGAAAAGCAAATTGAAGTACACTGGAAATTGAAAGGTGTGGGTTAAAATGGTGGGCCTGTTTTAATTGGACAAGACACCTAAGTAAACTATCACTCATTTTTTTTTCATCTCTAAAGTGAGGCTGGCAGAATTACATGGTTATAAAAGCACATGGGTGCTAGAGTGATTAGTGTTAAATGAGTCCAGTAAAAGGAAAAAGCCAAAACAAAATGAAGCTATTTTTTGAGACAAATAATGGCTTCCCATTCCCAATAAATCTAAGGTGTTACAATATGACCACATAATATCATCTGCATACAACTTGATCACCTGTTGTTCTAGAGTCAAGGTTGAGTGAATTCAGTAAATCCCCAGACTCTTGGTTCAGATTATTTTAGATTTAAAAGTAAGTAAAAGTATAAAACTTCAAGAAGCTAAAGAAATTATGACTGATATAATAAATTGATGGAAACTGGGAAAAGAAAACATTTGTTCTAATGAATAATTATTTCTCAACTTTGGATTTAACTTTTATTTATTTTTATAATCTTTTACCTAAAATTTTGCTTCAAAATTCATGATAAAGATTAAAATAGGTAGTCAGATGACTATGTAAAGGTGAACAAACAGAAAGGTGACAAAAAAATGAAAAACAAAATCAGTCCGTTTGAAAGGCAGTATCTCATCAACATATTAGTAATGCTATGAGCTTGGGTCTTTAGAAGCAAGATAACTAAATTCCATTCTAAAGGCTCCAGAATATATAGATGCTGTTACTAGATTCCATTCTAAAGGCTCCAGAATATATAGATGCTGTTACAGTAAGGTACAGAATTAGGATTATGACATAAAGAGTTCTCAGTCTTTTTCTCCAGTGTTAGGGAACTACCTGCTTGGGGATCCCCTCCCCTTCCCCACTCACATAGACACACAAAGGAATACTCGGGATCAGAGCAAGGCTGCCAGCGACCCACAAATGAGATGGCAGAATTTCCAAGAATTGTACTTAGGGTTAGAGGAAACCAAGGAAGCAGAGCGGCCTTAAAAAGAAAATCCACAAAGAGATATCTGACCCTACAAACCTCAGCGACAGACGCTAGATAAAGAGAAGAGACACAAAGACCTTGTTATAGCGAAACATTAAAACAAACACATGTACGACATTGATAAGCATTTTGCTTAAAGGGAGAAAGGAACGGGAAATGCTGGAGTCTCCAACACAGACCAATCTTTCTGATGAGAACATATTTCCTTTTTTCTTCTGGTCTCCTCTATGAGGCTGTGCACAAAGTGCTCATTTATTTTTTCTTTGTTTTCATCCCAAAGCCAGAAGATCAAAGAGTTAAAAAAACCTCCTTGCTATAGAAGGCCATTACCAAACTAAATGCAGCAATTTAAAGTGGAAAATAGAATGAATGCCAAGGAGATGTTTAACGAAGTAACATTCTAGATGTATTCTTTGAAGAACATTTGCAGACTCGTTTGATTGCTTTAGAGCAAACAGGGAACAATGCGTCCAGCGCAGAGCTAACATTGACTGATGGTTGCGTTCTGCGAAAAGACCAGGTCACTTGGAATCACAAGTATTTTTAATATAGAATTACCTAATATGGTGAAAATATTCATGACTATTTTTCATAGCAAAATGGTATTAAAAACTTCCACTTTTTTCCCCCTTGGGCCTAATTAAATGTCCAAACTTAAGACACGAGTCTATTCATTTGAAAAATAATTTGAAGCACTATTTTTCCAAGAACTGACAAAGTTGATGGCAAGGGATAGGATTCGCCTCATGTTTCCCATTAGCTATTGAGATCTTCTTTTTCTTTTCCCTACTCTCTCTCTCTCAGAGTGCTGACATCCTTAGAATGGGAACAAACACAGAATATAGAGACATAATCTTAGAAATTGTCAATATTGCCATATTGATTTCAAGAAAGGCAGGCTGGTGCACTGGTTTTGCATTTCAGTGTGACACTTCAGAGTTTGCCATCACAACAGTGTTTGCATCTCAGCATCAGGACCAATTAGGCAGGCTACTTCCTAGAAAAGAAGCAACAGAGCAATCTAGAACATCAGAATTGACCATCCTGCTGGCATGGACAAGTGGCAACATGGAAGTCAATAGAGGTTATTTAGAGTTTCTGACCTAAGTATAGTCAAACACATAGGAGGAAGAGTGGTAACCATTTTTTTTTCAATGTTTGAGGGCTTGAGAAACATAAGTTGTTTTCATTTTCAGGTAGGGGGAGTTGTTTACTAGGATAGTTTGGGAGATGGATTGGAAAACTTGCATAACTTGGGGTTCAGATAGTGATTCCCTTCAGAAGAGGAGTATAATGAAATAACATGGAAATTTAAAAATATCTGAGATTCGGTTTAAGCGCTTAAACTGTCTTTTTAATTCTTTGGTGTAAATATTTGACCTATTTTACTACAAAATGAATCTGCTTTGAAGTGCCATCAAATGTGCTGATGTCAATAGTCTTTTCTTTTTCTTTTTGCATCAGTGATGCGTGTCACCTTCCTGCAAGGCAACCAGTTTGCAGATCTGGCCAGAGGGAAAATTACTGGGCAAAAAATGCAAAGGGGGCATAAGTCAACCCAGCTACTCTGAACCCTAGGAAAGGCGACTTCCCTCCGGCTTATGAAAGAGGACGATTGTGCTCAGTACCACTTATCTGGTGCCAACAATCTGGTGAGCCCGCAATTCAGTACTACACCAAGCCTACAGCAAGGTGACCCAGAGTTTGAGGCCGAGGTCAGGAAAAGGTCACTGCCTAAAAAATGAAATTAGTCAAAAGGAAAGAATCCCAGGAATGAGTGAAGTTAGGCACCCACAAAAGTAACTCAATCTAAGAGATGGTATAGGAAAGCATTTTGTATGGATCCCAAAGTTCTAACCCTTTTAAATAATCCCTCTGGCCCTTGCAAAGCTGCTGCTAGATGCTCTAAGTATGGCCGCATGACTGCATTTTCTTACCAAAATTCCTATAGACTTCCTCTGCTTCATCTCTGCGATTTACCTATTAGCTACTCCAATTCCCTCCTCCCTTCTCTTTCTCTTCTTTCTACCACCACCCCGACTGCAGACCTGAGGACCAGACACTAGCTGGGTTTGAAGAGACTGCACCCTGTTATTTGAACCCTCTCAAAACTAGCCTCCAGCTTCCTCCCCCCATCCCCCAACATCTTCCTGGGAACTTCCTGTAAAGGCAGCATCACACACCTGCATATATGATGATATTAGTTGGTCATAGTGTGCCCTAAGTGCCCACTTTAAATAAGCTCGTTTAGGGTTAAAGCAACCTTAAGCGACTGGAATAGTTATTTGCCCTTTCTTGGCTAGTCTTATCTCACATAATGTATATGAATGTTTGTGGGGCCATTTATGAAAGTCAGGCTACAGGATGAAGGAAAATGGACTCAGAGTTACTTATTTTCAGCCTGCCAAAAAAAAGAAAATTCAAGGGCATTTCTTCCCTGGATGGCAAAATGAAAACATTTCACAAATGAATCCACAAATAAAATCAAATCACTTTAAAAATGTGAAAAGACTAGTTATACTTTGAAAAGGATGTTCATTTTAAAAAGATGGCCAGTAGTTGATGTGCCCAACTAAAATGTTTACTATTTATCTGGTTTCTTTTTCTAAGAAACACAAAAATCTTAAAGTTTGAAAGCAGTCGATTATTTCTCTTTACTATGTAGGAAGATGGAGAGAGGATTTCAACTTCTTTTTTTGTTTTATATTTGTTGTCAAGGATTCTTAAAAGAAAGTCAATATTACACAAAATAATGTCACAAAATTATTTTTAAGAGAGTCAGTTTCCATAGATCTATTTCAGTAGGTCACATAATGTAAGTCTTTTAATATGTGCTCCTTAGTTTTATTAGTGCATTATAAATTATTTACCTTGGGAGAAATATATTAAAAACAGAATTAGAATGTCTTTTGGTTTACATAGCTCACAGGAGTAAGTGAAAATAGTAAAATGCATATTATTCAGAGAGAAATGTAAATGTGGCCTAAAAGAACATTTTTGAGTCAGTTTCACATTAAACATTGAATTGGAAAGTTGACTTATTTTAAAATAAAGCAAGAGTCACTACATCACTCTGCTATAAGCAAATGCTTTGTTTGTAAATAAGGATGAACTGTCAGTGCTTGAAAGTGTAGTTCATCAAAATCACAACAAGAGACCAAATATTATGAACGTGTAAAGTTCCATGTTTATTTAATACCCGTTACATAGCTGGTTCATTGAAATCAGACTTTGTAAAGACAAATAACATTTCTGATGAACATCAACAAAATCATATAGTTGAAATTCATCCTGTATTCTCACATGAATAAAGATATCATTATGCAACAGTTTCAACAATAAAGACCTTGCCTTGAATTGGCATCTTTCAATGCTTCAAGGCAGCACAAGCTTCCATGAGCTATAGAGGCAAGATGAGCAGCTCTGCACTGAGGAACTCAGTGCACCCAGCGGCCATGGAACCTGCCCTCCCACCCCACCCAGTATCTGCATCAGCTTCCAGTATGGTCAGTGCCATGAGCACCTCAGAGGACACACGTCCAGATTCAGGATGAGTATTCCTAGGACAAAAAAAAAAAAAAGTAAAGGCAACATATAGATGACATAAGTCAGAAGCATGAGTGCTATACTTAATAATAATATTGATTGCTGTTTTCATTTTTATAGTTGATTATATTTATTAAAGTTTACCATGTGCCAGGTATTGCATCAAGGACTTTACATTCACTTGCTCATAAAATAGTCACAAGAATCATATAAAATAAGTATTATAATTATCTCCATGTTATAAATAGGGAAGCTACACCTGAGAGAGACCAAGAGATTTGAAAAGGGTCTCATAGGCAGTGACGGAACCAGAACACCACATTCTTTGTGGCATCAAACAGCCAAGGTAAGACCAGTAGTTTCCTGTGGCCAACATTGTGGAATGAGTGAAATTCATTCCCCAAAGGTATTCATAGCCCCACCCCACTTTTTTTTTTTTTTTTTTTTTTTTTTGGCATTGCTTTTTTCCATTATAGAAGCTAAAAAAAAAACACCCAAATTCTTCATATTCTAGGCAGATCACTTTCTTTCTCTGGTCTCTGGTAACATTTTTCTCTCTCTTCTAATTTTCACATTCCAAATCACAATGTAGCTGTCTCTCCTTGCTCCTGGGAGTGGCCATGTGTTGGGTTCTGACCTATGGGATGTACAGTGAAGTTACTAGTAGGGGGCTTCAGAGAATGATTTTTGAAAGAGACACACTCATAATCTCTTCAGCCCTTTACCCTTCCTTTTTACTATCCTAGATTATCTATCGTCAGAATTCTTGATACATAAAAACATCCCTTTCTGCTAAACCATGCTAATTCAGTCTTCTGCTACTTGCTTTACTGACTGTACCATTACTTAACTACTTTATAAAGTTTTGTGACTTACTGGGGGGTGGTAGCAATGATCACTAACATTGATTAAAAGAATAAATGATTGAGTTGTATACCTTAATTGTAATATATTTTGTGTCACCTTTGCATGTGAATACTAAACATAATCACCAGCACATCTGAAAATCAGTTCCTCCTTGCTAAAAGTTTGCAGGTTAAAAAGTATGATAAGTTCTTTGGACTGTCTGCACAGAAAGAATGGCTACAGCTCTTGCCCCAAGCAGAGGATTCCATCAATCTGGAATTAAACTCACTGTTGGGCCTAACAGAGAGGGGAAGGAGGAAATCTAAGAGAGAAAATAAAAAATATTTTTAAGAAGGTGAGATACTTGTTTGAGATTTTTCAACAAGCTTGACCAAACAACACTTTCTAACCCTTGTTAGATTTTAATTTCTCCCCGTCACACCCTCTGACAGAAGGATGACTTCAAAGACTTCTATCTAGTCTCCAGTCTCTGGAGGCATTTGTCCTTTTCTTACAACTTCCCAATCACTACACAATGACATCATCTTTTTGGATACCGTTATTAGTGAAAGAACTGTTTCCCTACTGGGTTGTAAGCTTCCAGAAGGCAACAACCATATCTTATAAGGGTTATATTCTTCACGGACCTCAGATTTCTGAAGAATTTCTAGTTAGGCTGTCTGAACAGAAAAGAGTTTTTAAGCCCACAATATTACCATTTAGTTTATCAATCCAAATGATTCATCTTTTTCAGGGTAAAACCTTGTCAGCATGTATTGTCCATTAAGCACAATGTTTTAGGACATATAAAGCAATTGTGAGCAAAGACAACTCCATATTGTGGATGATGACATGAAGGCATGAGAAAAACAAAAAATGCCATATAATATGATGATTGTATACTATGAACTATTCACTATGCCAGGCACCTTCATACATTATAACTAACCCTTTCCACAACTCTGCAAAGTAGGTGTCAGTAGCTCCATATCACAGAAAGGAAAACCAAGGATCAGAGACTTGATTCACACCAGCTAGTAAGTGAATTCAGAGTGCCTTAGCATTTGAAATCAGATCTCTCAGATTCCACTGTCTGAACTCCCTGCACTCCACACGCTGCATCCTAAAAGATATGCAGATTAACTTCCGGACAAACAAAAAAAAATTAGGAAAATCATCCATCTAGGTTGTAGGAAACATAATTTTGGGACCTGAATTATTCAGATCCATAAACCAAAATTATTTCTTGCTAATAAAGCACCCATTTTCATAACATTTCTGTGAGAGAGAAGTCATTACTTCCTCATATGAATAGATGTTGAAATTTAGAGAGATAAATGAACTTCTTATGTAACAGACCTTGAACCCACACCCTGACCCCTTCTCCCAGTCCGGAGTTCTTTCCTCCATACCACCGTTATTCTGCTCTCCATGTTACTTTGCTGAGTTAAAGTGAGAAGAAAGGGTAAAGGAAGAAGGAGAACCTAGAGTAATCACCATCTTTGGCCCTTCCTTCCACTATCAAAATTATTTTTTGCTGAACAAGGACTTTTTTTAAACAGGTGTCTTCTGAAAAGGCATCTGATAAAGTATGGATTCAATAAAGCAAGCTTTCCCACTCAGCATGGTTGGGCAAGTATTAGAGTGATTTTCTAAAGGTCTTTAGTTCAAGCTTGGTTTTCAGCGTGTCCTTTTCTCCTCCTTAACGTCTGTTTCCGAACAAGCAGTGAGTAGTCACTGTCAGACAGAATAGCTCCGGGGTATTTGACAGGTGCTGGAACTCATGTCTAGGTCACCAGTTCAGAGCCAAAGGTATGTGGTTCTTTCTTCTGCTAACCTGTGACTTCAAGCACTAAGACTGGACCAATATTTTTAAGCTGGTATTCCACACCATAAAACCACTCCTCCCTGCTTTGATTTAGAGGTGCTGGTGGGGAATCAACCAGGATTGTTACCATCAAGAATTAACAGGACAGTAACCATCATTCTTTCCAATGAGACATAGTGTGTCTCTTGTGCTGTTAGAAGCACAGCTGGATATAAGCAACCAGGAGAAGTGGAATGGCACATATTCCTTTAAAAAATTTCATTTTGGGTTTGGAAAAAGTGGAATTAAGGCAAGCAGCAAAAACAGCAATAAGGAATTGGTGACAAAGAAGAAAGGTTATGATAACCCAGATTTGGGCTAAATGAGAAAAGACAGAAAGACTGACCAAATTTGGTCAATAGCTGCATATAGGAAGGAAAAAGAGTCAAATGCTAAATGTATCAACTGGGAAGACTAGAGAACCCTGGGTAATAAGGGCAAAGGTCAAAGTAGAAGGCAGTTAGATTGGTACTCAGTTATTCTTAATTAGCTTTCTAATTGGCTTTAAGTGTTTGAAAAAACAAGCATCTTCAGGTATTATGAAGGAAAGATGTTTGAATCAGGAAGACCCAGAAATATTTACAGATAATATCCTGGTTCCTGGAGTGGAACAAAGATGTAAAATTATCCTTCATAGTCTAATGCTTGAAAAGGCTTCTTTCTGTTTGGCTATGACATACCTTACGTATTTCTCATTTTGTTCTTTCTTGAACCTGTTTACTATTGCAAATGCCATCTTAACATTAGTAAACACATTCATTTCTGTTTTAAGCACTTTACAAATATCTACCGATATATCCTTACAACAAACCTCTGAGGGTGGATCTATTATTATTCCCATTTTATTGATGAGGAAACTGTAGCACAGAGAGGTTTGGTAACTTTCCCAAGGTCAAGGTCAGGTAGTTAGTCAACTAGTGCAGTCTTCTTTGAATTCTTGCTCTGAATCACTGTGTAATAATGCCTTGTTAGATATTTAATGCAGTTAAAATATTTTAGCCTTCTAAGAATAAAACTTCAGCATAAACACAGCTATCGATATGTTTCCAAATATTTAATGAGTCCATCAATTACCTGGAAAGCAAATTGTTTTGTGTTAGAAACGGTTTTATTTCCTGATCTATTTAAGTATGTAAATTACACTTGTTAGAAATAAAAAATGATATTCTCTTATTTACATTATGACAAATATCATTATAGAAATAAATTTCATGAAAAATGTAAGAATTCTAATATTTTAAATGATTTTGTTCAAAAAGCTTATCTAAAGCTTATTGTGCACCTCTTTGAAGTATGTCTAGTTTACAAATAACAAAAGACTCATATTTCTACCATTATCTCTGGGCACTACAAATGTTTGTATTAATGAAAATGCTAGCTCAGTTGGTGGCATTTCAAATAAGTAAGCAGAGGCTGTACTTTGGAGCTGTACATAAACATAACTGGAAAAGGTGATGATGAACTAAACCATATTTACACAAGCATTTGAAATAATGGCTGATGATTTCTGTAGAGTGTTTTCCCCCTTTTAACAGAATCATATGCAGTTCCCTATTGGTTCATTTCTTGGTGTTGTCTTCATGCTGTAAACTTCCTTCTAGAAAGGAAATCTAGCCACATCACCACCATTTTTCAAATTAAGCTTATCTCTCCTGCTGGGTGCTTGGATGAAGTAGAAATCTAAGGATTCCTGAATTTGTTTCATTATTTTGAAATCACAGTTTTAACCAGTAGCAATTAGAATGAAAAAACTCCTAACTTCATCTCATGGTAGGGGAGGATATGCACAGAAGTGTGTGCATCTGTTTACGTGCATGTGTGTTATGTGATGTATACATGTGCCCTAGCCAGACACTATTGCAGTGATGATGAATATTTGGGAATAAAGCCTGGTAAATATGCTTTCTCTGAGAAAAAATGCAAATTTAAAATAAGGTGGGATTTTTCCTCTATTGCATAATTATTTACGAGTCAAAGTCATAGAAAATCTAAACTCATTTCAGCATTCTCAAAAAGTAAACCAAAAAAATGATAAAGCATCTCTGATAAAAGTGTGCCTATATGACTGGAATGCTAAATATTGCCCATGAAAATGAAAACTTTCTAGACTTTCCAAAAAAAAAAAAAAATAACTGTTCTGACTAAAAATCATTTCCAGGCAATCTAGTTAGTTAAGTGTGAACATATTAACCTCAGGCTTTTCTGAAGTTTTCTTGTAATTTTCCCACCTTAGGTTTCCATCTCTGGCCTTTCAAGAAGCATAAACATTCCAGCTATATATCCCAGAGACATACTATTCAAGAAAACACTGTCATAAAAACACTGGTGCAGTGGTTCTGAAAAGGTGGTCCAAAAACTCCTGGAGTCCCACAAAAATCCTACATGTAGGCTATGGATGTTCTCTTTTATTATTTAGGCTAATCGATTATCAGTGGCAGTGTCCCTCCTCTTAGTTCTGGCATGAGCTAATAATTTACTTATGTAATAAAATTAGATGCCAGCTCATTATTTCCTCATCAAAAAACACTAATTCTGGTGCATTAGTTTGGAGCGCAGCTGTAGTAGGAGGAATGGGCAGTGGATTCTTTGGCTTCATACAATTTGCCTGGGGATGGAAAAAATTTTCCAGTCATTTCCTTGGACACCCACTTCCATGGCATCCTGAGATTTCTAGAGTACTGAAGATGTGATGTTTTACTAATCTTGCATTTTATGAGAAAAAAAGTTTACAGATTCAAAAATAGATAAGTTTCAAATGACTATATGGCATGCAATTTCCACTGGAACAATTTCTCTTAATCTTGATCCTTCACCATTCAATTTGCTCTAGAACCTCCAGAAAGTAAGTCATGTTTCATGAAGTCCTCAGACACCCTTTGGCACATTAACATACTCTTTACAATCTAATGATGAGAGAACCTCAAGGGCAGGGATTATAGTGCTTTTTTGTTTGTGTTTTTGTTTTCATTTTTTTGTTTTTTTGTTTTTGTATCCCCAGCACCTGGAGTCTATTCCAGAGATGTCAGTTTGAATGAATGCATGGAGATACCTAAAATGGATGATTTACTCTATGCTGATACTTGATTACTTAAATGTAAAATTACTTTCATAAGAAAAGGAAAAGAAAAAAAACCAACATGGTTCTACTGCTTTTTAGAAAATGTACAAATATATCACACCATGCCAAAATGTCTGATATATGAGGCCCTTCTGAGACAACCTTGCTACCCTGCATAATCATTTGCAAAAGAACATAGGCCTCATGTCATCACATCCTTGCCTCACATGTATGTTTCCATGTGAATTTACTAACCTTAGGCTTCACTTGCTAATTCATGTCCTTTTGTAATAGCATCTGCACTACAGTGCTCAAGATTTATGGCTATCTTGCAGCATGCTCTTTCATGAGCACCCATATTTTCAAAAGAAAGTGATCAATCCATCACCATTCGGGCCTCCTCATATCAACTCACCTTCTCTATTGACATCTTTCTGGCCCACCCGAGATTTTGGAAGAAGGAAGCTGTGAAAAAGGCTAAGTCTGGCCATGGAATCAATTAAACAATGCATCAGATTAAAATGATATCACTGTCATAACAAATCAGACTTCTTAAAGGATCGAAGGAGAGAAATTTTTTTTCCGTACTTTGTCTTCAAATTTAAGTCTTGGGAGAACTCAAAGACCAGTTGTCATTCAACTTGAAATACTTTGAGATATTCACCTCTTGAGCTTAAAACCTCTAACTTTTATACCTCAGCACTTCTGCAGAATTGTTCCCTTTGTGTGGAATGTTCTTCTCGCCTCCTTCCCTTGACAAACAATAATTCATTCTTCTGGAACCATATCCAATATGGTAGCCTCCACGAAATCTTTTCCAACTTTTTCATTAAAACATGTGCCTGAAATTAATTTTTCTTACACACATTTCCCCTTGGTCCAACTCGACATCCTATTTCTGGTTCATCTCCATATCCCAAACACTTATTAGTAAAATTAAGCCATGATAATATCTGATTTGTTATTATTATTAAAGAAACCACTCTAGGAGAGAGACAAAAGAAAGAAAATTCTCCCCTTTGACCTTCCCCAGGGATATCATATCTTTGTTCTTTCAGAGTGGACAAGAACCAAACACATAATAATGAGGGCTAATTTAATTTTCTTGGTTCCAGTACTAATTGACTATAATTATCGACTCATACAATAATAAAGAGAAAAAATATATATAAGGTAAAGCTACCTTGACAAAACCAATCTCAATACAATTCCAAGATCATCACTCTTTCCACGATGATTATATCTCTGAAGGATCAACATTAGAGCACATTTTAAGTTCTTGTCCATTTCTTCAAGCCAATACGCTGAAACCAAAGGATCAAATAACATTTTCAATTATAATATCTCATTAAACACTGTATTTAAATTATGAATTATTAAAGTTGCAAGTGATAGTGGCTCCCTTTGAGGAACTATTTAATGCTCTCTTTAAGCACTTAAAAGACAGTAGAAAACTAAAGAATTCTTCTTTTGTAGTTAAAGCCGATACTGAGTATTGGAGTCCCTTCCAACTGTGACTCATTGATGACTCAGTGTTGATGAACAAGTGGATAGTTCTTTGTATTTTACTCCTCACTGATGAAACAGGGATGGACCTTCAGTACACATAAAGCTGCTGAACCTTCTAAGCAAGTGCAAAGTCATAAAAATATATGTGGGTCACTGAAACCCAATTAACTCACACTGACATGAGTGCTAAAGAGGCATTATGTGATTTTTATATACCAATAGTCCACTCTCCCCCTTACTTTCAGGGAAGATTACAGAAGAGACATTTCTAAAGACTGGGAATCTATGATAGATGAAATCTTGAATGGTGAGGTACGCATAACGTGATGTTCCTGGATGAGTGACAATCTCTCAAGGAATTGGAAAGATGAGTTTCAGGCCCTTGTGCAAAATGTTCACAGATGATCCTCAATTTCACTTTTGCTTCTGCAAGGATATTCTGAGTTAGAAACAGATCTATTCATGAATCCTTGGGAAAAAATCCAAGCGAGTATGGCAAAGTCTTCCCTTACCTGCTGAGCTGATGCCCAGCAGCCTCCCTTGAACAATGTCTGTGGGGTATGTGAGACAAGGTTAAGGTTCCTTCGAATTCCTCAGAGATTGAAACTTCTCCAATGACTATTTAGTTGAGCTCTCAGAATAACGAATGAAAATGTCAGAGCCAGAAGGGCGGGTCTGAAAATGGAAATCCTCAATATGAGAGTGTAATAGTTACCCGGAAAAGGTAATGTATTTCCTCTGTCCCTAATTTACAACCCTGGAGTGATTTAGGCACTAAGAAAATGTCTAATTATTTCCCATTTCAATATTTTGACTTTATACTTCATTAATAGCTGTTAATTATTTCTCCAGACAACCCAATAACACAAATGACTATTAGTCCCATTGTTTGAAAAAAAGGAAATGGAGGCTACTCAAGGTTAAGGAATTTTAGAATATTTAAATATTTTATTCTATTTTACCACTTTCCATTTACAAAATAGATCCTTACACCTAATCTATTGGACTAGCTTGAGAACTGCTGCCCATCTCCTCACTTAATACACTATTCCAATGAGAGCCAGACTTCAGTAAATAGATAACAAGTAGTTAGGTAATAAGAGAAAAGCTTTGACAATAAAAAAAGAGAGAAGAAAGAAAGAAAATAGCCAATAGGTCAGTGACTATTCTATCATTCTGAAATTTTGTTCGTTTTCCTCCAGAACATCTGGTAAGCTAGAGCAGACAGTGTATTTGGAGGTCTCGAGTCCCTGCAAAGTAAGAGGAAGTTGTTTCTACATCCCTCTTAGACCTTACAGAAATACTTTTGTTAAAAATCTTAGGATTTTGAAAATCCTCTAGATTTCTTTTCTCAAACTGCATGTTAATTATAATATTTTTAGAATTGCAAGACACATAATTTCCCCTTAATTTAAACCTTTATTTTTTTCTAGGAGCATTTCAGTTTTCTAATTCAATGGAAACTTGTACCCGTTTAAATATATGTATTTTAGAAAGTTAGGCTTGCCATCTTTCCAAGAATTCAAGACTTATAAATTAAAACAAAAGAAAACACATTTTGATTTGCTTAGGCACACCAAGCTAAAAAAAAAAAAAAAATAAGTTCTAATGTAGCTTTTAATTCAAGCGTAGGTTTCATACTGGGGAATATTTTTTCCTACTTCCCTTATCACTAACTAACCCATGTCTGGCAAATCTGGCTTAATTCCTTAACATTTACAGTTACTTTTCAATATCCTTGTCAAATCAGTTCTGTCAAAATAATGAGAATGAAAACTGAAGTTTTATTGTTTTCTAGTTCAAACCTAAGCCATACTTTTCACAAAGTGATGGGGAAAAAGGTCATTTTGAAGAAAATGATTCAAACTGGTCAAATAAATTTGTGATATCCACCTGGCGGATGTGGGTTGCAAGCCTGACTGTGATTTCCTGATTTCTCTGGGCTTTGAGTTTCCCAAAGCAAATGAGGGAGTTGGTCTCCAGCTCCTCAAGCTATAATCATTCCCACCACAGCTTCATTATTTTTATCATATCACTAATTACATCATTTTTGTAATATTTGCCCTATTGTATTCACTGGACTGACTTTTACTTAATATTTGTCTCTAAATTAAATCCTTTTATTTTTAACTTAAATAAATGTGTTTTAAAAGGAAGTTTTGTGTCCTTGGCATAAATAACCAGTGCCATAAATAGGTGGTAATCTGAAAAACAATTAATTTAATGAAAATCATACAGTATTATTCAATTTTAGCTCCACATAGTTTTCTGCTGAAGACTTTGAGCCTGAGGCCTGCCTTCTATTTCTTAAAAAGGATGATAAAAGTGTTAGAGAATTCTTTGTTAGCCCCAGACTGAGATTTTCTTCTTGCTATAATTAGAAGTCTCAAAAAATCTGAAAAGAAGCTGATTTTCTCATGGTGTTACTGAATATCCATAATCCTCCTAAAATCATGTTGTATACACCAGTGATAAGGTGGGAAACACTGGGCTGAATGTTGGTCAAGGGATCCTCTAGTTCTAACTGTTTATTATACTACAAATCAGCAATTTCAGTTTACAGACACTGAAAAACACAGAGGGAAACCATCTTCCAGTGCTTCAAAAAGCAGAAATGCAAACATCTTTTAGAAAAAGCTGACAGCACTCTATACTTCATGACTCTGGATAACTTGTTCAGACATGAAAAGGTAATGAGGAAGTGTGAATAAGAGTCAGAATGAGAACTCAACTGGTCAACTTGATTTGGTTGTGGAAAATACCTTTTTCAAACAATCAGATTGAAAAATGTCATTAAATCAGTAGAAACCATGTTTATCAGAGCTGAAAGGCCAGTGCTTGGGATCAGTTTGCAAAAGAAGCTGTCTTTTATAGTGAATTGAAGCAGTTTTAGTAAATATTGCCAAAATTGCTCAATCATATTTCACTTGTTACAACTGCCCACTGACTATTTACATGTTAAAAGCAAATGTTTCAGAAACTGAAGTGAATAGCCATCTCTGTTGTGTCACTCCATAATTCTGTCTACGTGTTTGTTTTGTTGCTATAAATTTTTAAAATTAGTCACAAAGTAAAAACTCATTTCAAAAAACGTTACCATGTTGTTTTAGTTTGCTAAGCCTGCTGAAATATAATATACCAAAAATAGGTTAGCTTTTAATAATGGAGATTAAGTGAAAAGTTACAATTCTAAGGCCATGAACATGCCCAAATTAAGGCATCAACAAGAGGATACCTTCTCTGAAGAAAGGCTGCTGGCATCTGGTGTTTCTCTGTCACATGGGAAGGAACATGGTGAGGTCTCCTGGTCCTTTTCTCCTGGGTTTCTGGTTTCAATGGCTCCCTCTCAGCTCCTGTGAGTACTTCTTGCTTCCTTGGGCATTTCTCTGTCTGCTCTCTCTCCAAATGTCTCTGCCTTTTATCCTCTCATAAAGGATTCCTGTAAAGGATTAAGACCTACTTTGAATGGGCTGGGTTAAATCTCAATGGAAACAACCTAATCAAAAGGTCCTATCCACAATAGGTCTACAACCACGAATGGATTAAAAGAGCATGGTCTTTTCTGAGGTACATAACAGCTCCAAACCAGCATGTTCCTCACTCTGGACCCCCAAAAGACATGTTCTTTCCATATGCAAAATACAGCCATTCCATCATAGTATCACAAAAGCATAAATAATTTCAGTAACAATAAACAAGTACAAGGTTTTATTAAAATCAGTTACGGGCAGGGAAAGATGGTGGCATAAGAAGGTGTGGAATTTAGTTAGTCCTCTAGAGCAAATAGTAAATAGCCAGGAACAACAAGTAAATAGCCTGGAACAACTACTGGGGGACATCCATGAGCAGACACACATCATACACCAATCTGGAATGAGTGGAACAGCTGAGATCACAGCATAAAACTGTAAGTAAATCTCCCCAAACTGTGGAGCTGGCACCCCTCCCCCACCAGCATGGAAGATTGAGTTGGAAGACTTCCCTGTGGGAAAAAGCAGTCTACTAAGAGGAAGTGAAGGAAACTCAACAAAGCTCCAATGGTGGTTTTAATTAATTAATTTGGACTATTGAATACAAGCTATGAGCACAGATAAACCCTGAACATGCAGGAAAGGAACCCAAAGGTTTCTCCCAGCAGAGAGGAAGTGGGACTGATGGAAAAAAAATACATAAATAAATAAAAACAGAAGCTTTTGGAGACACTGGAGCTCAGAACACTAGAAAAGGGCTGTGTCCCAAGAAAAGAGGCATATAGAACTGGGTACCAACTCTGGTTGATCAGTGAAACTGGGGGGCTGGGGACTGGCTCTGAAAAGGGGATTTTCTTCTTCATCTTTTTTTCCTCTTATTCTAAGTAGCTCTTTAGAGAAAGCCTCAAGAATTTTCTGTTGTCAGCATTGATCCAGGCAAGGGTGGAATTAAAAATTCAAAGAGACAAAGGAAGAAGTCATGTGTAGGAGATAATACCATAAAGGAGGTAGGGCCCAATTCAAGTGGCTGCCCTCCCTCAGAGAATTCAGACCCCAGGGCCTGATGAAAAATAAAAACAGAAACAACAGGAATTAAAGGCACCGCACCTCTTTACACCAGTAGGGCACTATGAGCTGATAAGCACCACCTGCTGAGCAGGATAGGAAAAACACAGTATAGAGGCCTCACAGGAAAGTCTGAGAACTTTCTGGGACTTACCCTCAGGGAAACCTGTTACTGATTACACCCTTCTCCTGAGAACAGGGACTGTCTGGTCTGGGAAAATCTGATAGGGTTAATCAAGGAAACCAGATGCCTAGACAACAAAAAATTGCAAATCACACTAGGAAAAATGAAGATATGGCCCAGTCAAAGGAACAAACTTACTGTTCAAATGAGATACAGATATAAGTTTGCCATATTGTCCTGAAACACCTAAAGAAAGATGTACAAACAAATCTTCTAAATTAAATCAATGAGCTGAAGGAAAATACAGCAAAAGAGGAAGGATATAAAGGAGACACTAGGTAACCACAAATAAGAATTCATAAGCTTGAAAAAACAAATGGCAGAACTTATGGGAAGGTAAAGCACAATAGAAGAGATGAAAAACACAAGGGAGACAAACAAAAACAGATTTCCAGAGGCAGAGAAAGGATTCATGAACTGGAGGACAGAACATCTGAAATCCTATACACAAAAGAACAGATAGGGAAGAGAATGGAAAAATATGAGCAGTGTCTCAGGGAATTGAATGACAACATGAAGCACATGAATATATGTGTCATGGGTGTCCCAGAAGGAGAAGAGACAGGAAAGGGGGCAGAAACAATAATGGAGGCAATAATCACTGAAAATTTCCCAACTATTATGAAAGACATAAAATTACAGATCTAAGAAGCGCAGCATACCCCAAACAGAATAAGTCCAAATAGACCTACTTCAAGACACTTAATAATCAGATTATCAAATGTCAAAGACAAAGAGAGAATTCTGAAAGCAGCAAGAGAAAAGCAATCCATCATGTACAAGGGAAGCTTGATAAGACTATGTGCAGATTTCTCAGTAGAAACCATAAGGGTGAGAGAGCAGTGGTATGATATATTTAAGATATTGAAAGAGAAAAACTGCCAACCAAGAATTCTATATCCAACAAAACTGTCCTTCAAAAATGAGGGAGAGTTTAAAATATTTTCAGACAAACAGACACTGAGAGAGTTTGTAAACAATATACCTGCTCTACGAGAAACACTAAAGGGAGCACTACAGGCAGATAGGAAAAGACAGGAGAGAGAGGTTTGGAGAAGAGTGTAGAAATGAAGACTATCAGTCAGGGTAAAAAGAGAGAGAGAGAGAAAATAAAAATAAAATAAAATAAGACATATAACACCCAAAAGACAAAAATGGTAGACAGTAGACATTACACTGAGTGAAATTAGCCAGAAACAAAAGGACAAATGCTGCATGGTCTCACTAATATGAACTAACATTAATGAGCAAACCTTGAAAATTAAAGTGAACACAGGTTATCAAGAGATAAAAAGAGAGTAGAAATCAGGCATCTGATGCTGAAAGACTACAGAATGTTCAACAGGATTGATTGTATAGATCCAGAGATGGATAGCACAATACTGTGTGATGGTAGCACAATATTGTAAGTACTCTGAACAAAGATGAGTCTGAGTATGGGTGAAAGGGGAAGGCTAGGGGCATGTATAACACCAGAAGGAAAGATAGAAGATAAAGACTGGGACTGTAAAACTTAGTGAAACCTAGAGTGGTAAATGATGGTGGTTAAGTGTACTAATATAAGACTGTTTTTACATGAGGGAGAACAGATGAATGTCAACATTGCAACCTCATGGCCCAAGGTTTCTAGACTCCAGACCTCAGCTTCCATGGTTCTGCCTTTGAAGTCATGTTTTCCTTCAATCAGTCCTTTTTCTGTCCCTTTTAGTCCAGAATGGCAGTGGTTTCATTTATACAGATCCTGCAACAAACCTGTCAGTTTAGCATGCAGCACACAATGGTCCCAACCATCAGACAGTAGGATTTTCCACAGACTTTTCTGGATAACTTCATCTCCAATCCTGATTCACACTGAGAAGGCTGACTGGTTAAATCCTCACATGGGGCTGTATTCTCTGGGGACTCACTTTTCAGAAACTCAGAATTTTCCAAACTCTCAGTGTCTGGTTTCTTTATACCCAAGAGTTCAGTTCTCAACTTATCCCTTTCCTCTTGCATTTTACTATAAGCTGCAAGGAGAAACCAGGCCACATTTTCCATATTTAATTTGGAAATCTCTTCAGCTAAGTATCCAGTTCATCTCTTTCTAATTCTGCCTTCCATCTGATATCAGGATTCAGTTTTGCGAAAGTCTCTGTCACTTTAAAACAAGGATCAACTTTCCTCCAGTTCGCAATGACCCATGTATCATTTCTCTCTAAAGCCTCACCAAAAGTAACTTTAGCATCCATGTTTCTACCAACAGACTCTTCAAAGCAACCTAGGCCTTTTCTATCAAGCATTTTACAAATCTTCCAGAATCTTCCCCTTATTCATTTTTAAAGTGGTTCCAGCATTTTTGTTATTTGCATCTCACAGCACCCCACTCCTGGTACCAAAATCTGTTTCTGTTTGCTAAAGCTGCTAGAACGCAATATACCAAAAAATGCACTGGCTTTTAACCATGGAGATTTATTAAGTTACAAGTTACAAATCTAAGGCCAAGAAAATGCCCAAATTAAGACATTAACAAGAGCATACCTTCTCTGAAGAAAGGTTGCTGGCATCTGGGGTTCCTCTGTCACATGGAAAGGCACATGGAGACATCTGCTGGTCCTTGTCTCCTAGGTTCTGGCTTCATTGGCTTTATCTCTGAGCTCTTGTGGGTCCTTCTTGCTTTCTTGAGTGTTTTCCTCTCTGCTCTCTCACCAAACATCTCTGCCTTTTATCATCACATAAAGAACCCCAGTAAAGAATTAAGACCCACCTTGAATGGGGTGGGTCACATCTCAATTGAAGCAATCTAATCCCACTGCACCCACAAGAATGGATTAAAAGAACATTATCTTTTCTGGGGTATATAACAGCCCCAAACCAACATACTTCTCCTTTGTAAAATGCTGCTAAATTTATACAAAGGAACAAAGCTCAGACTCTTTTTGTTTTCCCACTTGAAGTAAAAATGAGTAATTAAAGCTGACAAAAAAAAAAGTAGCAGTGGAAAATCAGTGGGAAAATTCATTGTTATTTTTTTACTTCTACTGCCAACATAAAACACCATAATGGCAATAGAGATACCAATATTTTTCAATAATTCAATTTACTTCGCAGGAATTCCAGGGAAATCTATCCATTTACCTGGGTCTTAGAGGTAGTACCTTTTATAATATTTAAATTGGTGTTAGCCATTTTAGATACTCACTTTTGAGGTGGTAGTTGAGAGATGCGTGACTCAGTCTCACTCAGAGAAGCTGCAAAAAATGTCAGTTAATACAAGCTTGTGCTCCTCCCTTCTGCTTTCACCTACTTACATCCTGTATCACCCTGCCTAAGAAAAAGATGAATGTAGACCAGTCCCCTGAGCTGCCCATGGGCTGCAAAGTCAGCCTCTGGGTTAGGGTCTTGAAATTAAGTTGTTTGGTGTTCTGGAGAACAGTGGCCTGGGAATCAGGAGACCTGAGCTCCAGGTCCAGCTTCACCACAGGCTGTGGGACATGAACAACTCTATTGTCCTTGCTGATCCTCAGTGTCTTTTCTAAAAGACAGGGTTGGAAGATATCCATTCAGCCATTTCTTGCTGTAAAATCCTATGATTGTTTCTACTTCCTGTAGGGTGACAGTGGTAGCTAGCATTAAAAATAATGTTCAATAATCTCAGACTTCAAAGTGGTAATCCACTCTGGCAAAAGTGGTTTTAGAAAGACTAAGCAGTATAAACTCTCACCAATAAATCATGCACTTTATTAAGGAATTAATATAGGTATTGGCTTTCCAATTTGCTGGTTAACTCATTGTCTTTTTTATATATTGACCTTTGGGAAGTTAGAGCATCATGAACCTAACCATTAAGGAGTTTATCTTCATATATACTGGCATTAATATTTTATTGATTGCATTTCATTTTAATTGTAGTGTGGTTAAAATTCCGATGAGATAAATATCTTCCAGACCTCAGAGAATAGTAGCTTTGAAACATTTATCATGAAAAATAAACACAGACCATTACCAAACAATTACAAATAAACATGTCAGTGAGTGACTAGATTAATATAGATCTTCATCTAAAATCAATGGCATCCATCAAATTTCACATGAAAAGAATGTTTCCACAGTTACGCAGAATATTGCCAACCTAGAAGTCCAGCTAGAAAACGCACTCAGACTATATTCACATAAAATCTTTACTTTTCCATAACAGCTCCATCTCACAGCCAAAAACTAAAAGCTGAAGACTAAGTTCTCCAAATATTTTGACAAAACCAAATCAACCTTATTATTTGTTTTTAATTTGGGCCAAAATGTGATCATTTGCTATCAAATAATTTTAAACTTTAACTATCTTCTCTTTTCAGAGAGCAGTAGCCTGACTTTAAGAAAAATAGCAGACAATAGGAATTCCAGTTAGCCAATATCTGTTGAAATTCAGCCATTCTAACTAGTAAGCCTTAGTGGAATCCTATGGTTCAGCTTGTTGTTAAAGCTACTCCAGAGAAATGGCTTTCCATGCAGTGGAGTTCACTTCTTCTGATCATTTGCTCAGCAAATAATCGGGGATCTCCTATGTGTCAGGTTCTGCTATAATCGTCTCCTGTGTATTCCTCGTCATACTTTTTTTCCCAATGGAATCCAACAAAACTCGCCTAGTGGGTCAAGTTTGGAACCATATTCCAGTGTTCAAATGTCAACCCACTCCTACAAAGAGAAAAGGAAATGGTTCTGAGGCTAGAAACCATGAGGCTGTATTTCATCGCAGAGATTCCAAGACCTCCTTCAGCTCTGCACTGACTCACTCTCCTGAGTCACGTAACTTTCCAGCCCCGATTTTCTTCATTGAGAGGAGGTGGCAAGAGCACTGCCTCCAGAGCCAGACAAATTGTCATTTGAATCCTCACTGCCCCAATTACTAGATGTGGAATTTGGGCACGTTTTTGAAACACCTTTAAACTTCACTTTATTTCTTCTTTAAGTTGGAAATAATAATATCCTACTTAGGACTGCTGAGAGGATAAAATGAGATAATGTGAGTAAAACTCCCAGTACTGCACCTGGCAAATGATAAGGACTCAGTAAAGTGTAGCTTCTATTTTAATCTTGTCATTAACAGAGGGTAGAGATGACAGATGCACTAAAGTTTTTTAAGTTCCTAGAGCTCCTTGGGCAAAAAAGAGGTTCTAGAAATTACCCTCTTCCTATTTTCTCTCCCTTCCCTCACCCCACTCCACCCCACCAAAATTTCTTCTTTAAGGATCTGAGAGTTTATTCTCCAGTTTGTGTATGACCCTTTTCCTTCATCTCCTCTTTCTAATTCCTAATGATTCATTTTAGAAATGTCACTGCATCAGCAGAACCATCAGCAGGAAAAAAAAAAGGGGGGGAAAGAAAAAATATATAAAATTCAAATAATTACCTAAAAGTCATTTATTAGTAGTTACTTCTGAGGCCTGCTCCAATCAAGATGATGGAGTGAGACATTCAAGACTCCATTCCCCCCTCGGAAGCTTTGAATAACCAGCAAGAATTGACAGAAACATCTTCCCCAAAGCTCTGGAAAACAGTTAAAGGACTGCAGTAACAGGGCAATCACTGACTCAAGAAAAAGGCTGATTAAAAATGATACAATCTCAAAAAAAAATAAAAAAATAAAAAAATAAAAATAGAATGATACAATCTCATGGAGACCTGGCTAACAGCCCCAGGCTAAGCATGGAGCCAATCCATATTCCCAGTGTGGATCCCTGGCTCAGTTCCAGAAGAAGCAGAATAATCCTCATGCACATACTGGGAGCAGGTATGCCTGGCCTAATTTGTCTTGTGGTGGCCTGAAGGACCTGCTGTCCTAGAACTTGCCCTGCACTTATAAGGCAGCTCAGGGAACTCTCCTACAGAATGCTGTGGGAAAGCAGTCAAGTTGTTCTGCCTCAAACAAGGGATTGCTGACTATAGGACATAGTGCAGAGCCCAGGACCCAGGAAACTGTTCCCTGGGGTAGAGGGGGCATTTGTATCCCTGTAAATAGGGAAATTCCTAGGGTCACAGGCACATGCCTAAGATAAAACACATGCGCAGAAAGGACCATGGAGGCCCCTATTCTTTGGCCCAGAGTTACTCTCTTAAACTCACTGTATGGATAAGACTAGAAGGAGAACACTTTCGCACAAGTCAATCTGCAAAATTATTTTCTTTTTCCTCTCCTCCTTCTTGTTCTTGTTCTTCTTCTTTTTCTTCTTTTTGTTAGCTCCTACAATTCAAGGGAAGCTCTGTCATTAACACAAGGAACAGATGCCTCAGACTCTAAATTCCAGCAAGATAGCATATTAAAATGTCAAAATGCCAAAGTTTCCACCAAAGATTACAAAGCATGCAAAGAAACAGGAAGTGATGGCCCAGACAAAGGAGAAAATTAAAGTATTAGACACCAGGAGAGCCAGACCTGGGGCACACTAGAAGGTCTTTTAAAAACTGGTCCTACATATGCTCAAAGAACCAAAGAAAAACATGGACAAAGAACTAAGGGAAATCAGGAAAATGAGAGCTGAAAACAGAGAGATGGAAATTATGAAAAGGAACCAAACAGAGCTGAAATCACAGGAACAAAAAGTTAAAATCCCCTAAAGGAGTTTGATAGCAGATTAGAGCTGGAAGAAGAAATATTAGAGAACTTGAAGATAAGACTACTGAAATTATTCAGCCCAAGGAGCAGAAAGTAGAAAGAATGAAGAAAAGTGAATAGAGCCTGAGAAACCTGTGTGACACCATCAGTATATGCATTGTGGATATCCCAGAAGGAGAAAAAAAGAGAGAAAGGGGCAGAGAGAACAGCCAAAGAAATATTGGCTGAAAACTTCCCAAATTTAAGAAAATACATGAATATACACATCCAAGATGCCCAACAAACTCCAACTAGGATAAATCCAGATAGACCCAATGCCACACCATATTATAATCAAACTGTTGAATGCCAAAGATAAAGAGAGAATTCTGAAAGGTGCAAGCGAGAAGTGAAATATTACGTACAAGGGAGCCTCAACAATATTAAATACTGACTTTTCATTGGAAACCATGGAGGCAAGAAGGCAGTGGGATGACGTATTTTAAAGTACTGAAAGCAAAAAAACTGCCAACCAAGAATTCTGTGTCTGGCAATCGTCTTTCAGAAATGAGGGAAAGATTAAGAGATTCCCAGATAAACAAAAGCTGAAGGAGACTGTCACCACTAGACAAGCCTACAAGAGATACTAAAGAGAGTTCTGCAGGTTGAAAGGAAATGACAATAGACAATAGATTGAAGCCATATGAAGAAATAAAGATCTCCTGTAAAGGTAACAACCAGGATAAATATAAATGCCAATACTTTTGTATTTTGGGTTTGTAACTCCACTTTTTACCTCCTATAGGATCTAAAATCAAGTGCATAAAATGTAGTGATAGATCAGTGGTTTGGGACTCAAAGTGTATAAACACATAATTTGTGACAAGAATCACATATGGGTGGAGGGATGGAGGGTAAAGGAACATTAGTTTGTGTATACTATTGAATTTAAGCTGGTATCAATGCAAATGAGATTGTTACAGATTTAGGATGCTAAATTTAAGCCCCTGGTAACTATAAAAAAATTTCAAGGAATATTGCAAGCTTATAGAGAAAGAAATTAGAATACAAGTTACCAGGGAGTGAGGGCAGGGGGAGTCAGGAGTTAAAGCAAAATGAGTGTAGGGTTTCTATATAGGGAGGTGGGAAAATTTTATTAATGGAAGGTGGTGAGGTTATTGCAAAATAGGGAATGTGGTTAATCCCACTGAATGGTATGCTTGGGAGTGGTTGGGATGGGAAGGTTTACGTTGTATACATGGTCCCACAATCAAAAAAAAAAAAGGAAAGAGCAACTAAAGAGACAATGACAATTAGAGGCAATACATGATCCTGGATGGGATCTAACAGAGGAGGAGTGAAGAATCAAAAGGATATTATAGAGACATATGAAAAAAAGAAGAGATATACACTATAAGTTTTATTTATTTCAATATTAAACATTTGGAACTTAATAAATGTGCTTACAGTGGATACATAAGTGATTATCCTTGTTCTTAGGAAATGTACATGGTAGTATTAAGGGTTCAAGGAGAATGATATATACAACCTACACTTAAGTGTTCAAGAAATAGATTGATAAATATACAGATAGACAGATGGATCGATAGATGAATGGATTGATAGACTAATGGATATATAACTAGAATGATATGATACGAAAATGTGGCAAAATGTTAAAATTAGTGGATCTGGGTGTATGGTGAGATAGGGGTATGTTGGAGATATGGGGTTTGTATTATTTTTTTAACAGTCCTGTAAGTTTGAAAGCATTTAAAAATAAAAACTTTAAAAGTTATTTATTAGTAGATATTTCTAAGTGGTGAAATTACTGATGATTTTTATCCCCTTGACTTATGCTTTTTGTATTTTCCAAATTTCTATATTAACATGTATTACTTTTGTCAGAAAAAAAATTATTTTTAAAACTATATGTGTATGATGCTCCAGTATAGCTGGGGTAAGTTCCTTATTAAGTTCAGAAAAGATGTGGTAGTAGGGTACTATGTGAAAAAACTGAAGCATGTATGAGTACAAAAAGAAAATTATTTTAGTAAAAAACTTGGGACTTCTTAGAGTTGGAAGACATTAGTTTAAATCCTGGTACAATGATTTATTAGTTGAATGACACTGGCCACTTAATCTCGCTAGGCCTCACTTCTCTCATCCCTAAAATGGGGTCGTAATATCATTTTCCAGCAATTCCCTGAAGTTAAGTAATTATGTGTGAAAAATGTATGATGTATGATGAGTAATTAAATAAAATAAAATGTATGACATATCATGAGTAATAAAAAAATAATAAGAGGGATAAGGGGTATGGAATGTTTTGGGTGTTCTTTTTTGTTTTTTATTCTTATTCTTATTTTTGTTTTTTTGTGTGTTTTTTGGAGTAATGAAAATGTTCAAAAATTGGTTGTAGTAATGAATGTACAACCATATGATGATACTGTGAATCCTTGATTGTACACTTTGGATGCTTATCTGGTATGTGAATATATCTCAATAAAATTGCATTAAAAACAAAAAAAAAATTGTATGACATATAGCACAGAGTTGGTGCTCAGATATGTTAGCTAAATCATAATATGAAGAATATCTAAATAACCTTTTAAAAAAATTAACCAGAAATCTTAAACAAAAACTTTTGCACTAATTAGAATTATCTCATGCATTTAGATGCTCTACCCGTAGATGAAGTGTAACATGGTAAAAACTGAACCTGATTTTTTTTCATATTCCCCATCAAAACTAACTTCTTTTCTTATATTTATTAGTAGTATTGATGAAGTGACCCACATTAACATTTCCAAAGCTAATAATATTGAATCATTCCAACTCTTGATTTTGCCATAGTCAATCTGTTATTGGTTTCAATTGAGGTTTCCTCTGAGATGTTGGTTTGTTTAGACCCTTTTTCTATATTTCCACTAATAGAGTCTTGGTATATACTGCTCTTCTCCCACTCCTGATGGATTTTGATAAAGCTAGTTTCTCTCCTCTTGAATATATCCTACAACCAGTATCCAGCACAAATCTTCAAACTCCATTTCCATCACATCACTTTCTTTCACTAAAGCCTTCAATTCACCAAAAATCTAAATTCTTCACATTGCATGTAAGACTCTCCAGCAAGTTATAATCAACTGTTCCTCCATCCACACTTTATTTCTTCAAAAACAGCTCTGATTACTCTAAAGACCCTGGCCTCACCCTTTGCTCTATTCAGATTTACCGTATCACTGCTCCTTACACCGAGCTTGTTTTTGAACATTGCCCTACTCCAGGGTTTCTCAACCTTGACATTAGTAACATTTCAGGCCAGATTATTCTTTGTTGTCTGTGCTTTGCATAACAGGTGTTTATCAGCATCCTTGTCCTCTATTTTGTGACAATTAAAAATGTCCCTAGATGTTGCCAAATTTAGTCCCCTGTGGGCAAAGTTGCCCCTGGTTGAGAACCACGGCTCTGCTTTGTCTTCGGTCACCCATAACAATAGTACTCTGAGTCACTCTATTGGTCTATATGACGCTAATAATAGTAATAATGACTCAAAAAAATTTACCCCAATTCAGTATTTGAATCTAAAATTGTTATAATGAATCGCCATGTCATTTCCAGAGAGTTGTACAAGAGGATGCAGAGTGTGCTATGTTCATATCTCAGGGGTTCTCCAGAAAAAATGACGCTTCATTCTTGCCTTGTTTAAAGGTGTTATGCATTGTGGTTTTTATGTTCCCCACATTATTAAATGAAAAGATCTCCCTCATCACTCAACCTCACTCAGGAAAGTTGCCATTCTAAAAAAATGTTCATTTTATTTTGCTATGTTAATTGCATTCGATATGTATTTTTCTTACATATTATCTTCTTGTTCATTTACATTAGAGCACATATTCATTGCAGTGTAGAGGGAAATGCAATTTGTATCTGATACTGTCTAGAATCCACACAAACATATTCACTAATGAAATCATTAAATGTTAAATAATCATGTATTAAGTACTTTTTATTATGCATAAATTCTTAATGGACTCTAACATAGGTGTTTGAGTGATTTAGTGATATTTAGGGAAAATGGTTAAGGTTTTTTAGGTGTAATAAGAAAGTATTATTATTTTTCTCATTTAAAATAATAAAATATTTGCTCTTGCTATGCAAAAAAAAATTGTCTTCCCTATTTTCAAGGCAGATTAGATTAAGAAAATAAGAAATATCTACAGTTACGCTATTAAAAACACTTGCCATGTTAGATTTTGTGCTAAATATTTTATAAACTGTCACTTTAAAATAAACTCCCTTGGCAGATTTACCAAGAAAGAGAATAGAGAATAGAAAATAGAGAATAGATAGGGGAAAGTAGATTTCATTTTAATGTTTTTTACAAAATAGGTAGGTAATTCTTAATCTTGAGGTGAGATCCAAGTCTGACTGTTCTCACTGGAAAGATGGAGAATTTCATTTCCCTCTCTTTCCATTTAGTCCTCCATCCTCTGAATTCTTGCTTCTGCCCCCACCATTTCACTAAAATTCTACTAATGAAATTCATCAGTAACTTGTGGTGAACACAATGTGTTTTTAGTCCTTTCCCTATGTGAATTCCAAACTGTTTTTTAAACACCTTTGACGATTCAACCTTTTAAAAAAATACTCTATCCTCAAATATATATTCCAAGCCCAAAGTTCTTGCCTCATACGCAGACCCTATATTCAACCACACACTGGACATCAAAATTTAGATGTCTTACAGATGTCTATGATTCAATTATGCAAAACCAAATCCATCATATCTCCCTCACCCAAAATCTGCTTTTCCTCCTGTGTTCCCTATTTCAACAAGCGTTTCATAATTACTTCAATTACTTGAGCCAGAAACTAAGCATGATCCACAGCTTTTCCTTTCCCTTTTCCTTCATATCCAATCAGTCCTTGAGTCCTGTTGATTCTACGTCTTCAATAACTCTTTAACCTATCAGGTCTCCATTGTCACTGCCACGACTTCATTTCTGAATCTCATTGTCTTTTGACTATTTTATGCAGAAATATCATAATTGACTTCCCAGCCCTCTGGATGGTCTACTAAGTATTAAAATAAGCTGCTTACTTTCCCAAGTTGACCAATCACATATGCTAAATTAGATAAAGAAGATGCCTGACATAGCTGTCAAGACTTGCATAACATGGGACAAGGTACAGCAAGATCACAGGTGAGTGGGAGTACCAGTATGGAGCAAGTGGGTATTAGGTCATGGAAGGTAGCTAAATTTGATTACTAGGAATTATACACCAAATGACAAAGACCAAAGTAAGAACAAAAGACAAAGATCAGGAGGCGGGGCAAGATGGCAGACTGGTGAGCTGTAAGTTTTAGTTACTCCTCCCAGAAAGTAGGTAAAAAGCCAGGAACTGCGTGGACTGGACACCACGGAGCAATCTGTCTTTGGGCATACTTCATACAACACTCATGAACATGTCGAACTGCTGAAATCAGCGAAATCTGTAAGTTTTTGCAGCCAGGGGACCCGCGCCCCTCCCTGCCAGGCTCAGTCCCGTGGGAGGAGGGGCTGCCAGCTCCGGGAAGGAGAAGGGAGAACTGCAGTGGTAGCCCTTCTCGGAAACTCATTCTACTGATCCAGACTCCAACCACAGATAGACTGAGACCAGACACCAGAGAATCTGAGAGCTGCCAGCCCAGCAGAGAGGAGACAGGCATAGAAAAAAAAAAAATAACACGAAAAACTCCAAAATAAAAGCAGAGGATTTTTGGAGTTCTGGTGAACACAGAAAGGGGAAGGGCGGAGCTCAGGCCTTGAGGCGCATATGCAAATCCTGTAGAAAAGCTGATCTCTCTGCCCTGTGGACCTTTCCTTAATGGCCCTGGTTGCTTTGTCTATTAGCATTTCAATAACCCATTAGATCTCTGAGGAGGGCCCTTTTTTTTTTTTTTTTTTTTAATCCTTTTTTCCTTTTCTAAAACAATTACTCTAAGAAGCCCAATACAGAAAGCTTCAAAGAATTGCAATTTGGGCAGGTCAAATCAAGAGCAGAACTAAGAGAGCTCTGAGACAAAAGGCAATAATCCAGTGGCTGAGAAAATTCACTAAACACCACAACTTCCCAAGAAAAGGGGGGTGTCCGCTCACAGCCACCATCCTGGTGGACAGGAAACACTCCTGCCCATCGCCAGCCCCATAGCCCAGAGCTGCCCCAGACAACCCAGTGTGACGGAAGTGCTTCAAATAACAGGCACACACCACAAAACTGGGCGTGGACATTAGCCTTCTCTGCAACCTCAGCTGATTGTCCCAGAGTTGGGAAGGTGGAGCAGTGTGAATTAACAAAGCCCCATTCAGCCATCATTTGAGCAGACTGGGAGCCTCCCTACACAGCCCAGCAGCCCAGAACTGCCCTGGGGGGACGGCACTCACCTGTGACATAGCACAGTCATCCCTCAACAGAGGACCCGGGGTGCACAGCCTGGAAGAGGGGCCCACTTGCAAGTCTCAGGAGCCATACGCCAATACCAAAGACTTGTGGGTCACTGGCAGAGACAAACTGTGGCAGGTCTGAACTGAAGGATTAGACTATTGCAGCAGCTTTAAAACTCTAGGATCATCAGGGAGATTTGATTGTTAGGGCCACCCCCCCTCCCCGACTGCCCAGAAACACACCCCACATACAGGGCAGGCAACACCAACTACACACGCAAGCTTGGTACACCAATTGGGCCCCACAAGACTCACTCCCCCACTCACCAAAAAGGCTAAGCAGGGGAGAACTGGCTTGTGGAGAACAGGTGGCTCGTGGACGCCACCTGCTGGTTAGTTAGAGAAAGTGTACTCCACGAAGCTGTAGATCTGATAAATTAGAGATAAGGACTTCAATAGGTCTACAAACCCTAAAAGAACACTATCAAGTTCAGCAAATGCCACGAGGCCAAAAACAACAGAAAATTATAAAGCATATGAAAAAACCAGACGATATGGATAACCCAAGCCCAAGCACCCAAATCAAAAGACCAGAAGAGACACAGCACCTAGAGCAGCTACTCAAAGAACTAAAGATGAACAATGAGACTATAGTACGGGATATGAAGGAAATCAAGACTCTAGAAAAGCATAAAGAAGACATTGCAAGACTAAATAAAAAAATGGATGATCTTATGGAAATTAAAGAAAATGTTGACCAAATTAAAAAGATTCTGGACACTCATAGTACAAGACTAGAGGAAGTTGAACAACGAATCAGTGACCTGGAAGATGACAGAATGGAAAATGAAAGCATAAAAGAAAGAATGGGGAAAAAAATTGAAAAAATCGAAATGGACCTCAGGGATATGATAGATAATATGAAACGTCCAAATATAAGACTCATTGGTGTCCCACAAGGGGAAGAAAAGAGTAAAGGTCTAGGAAGAGTATTCAAAGAAATTGTTGGGGAAAACTTCCCAAATCTGCTAAACAACATAAATACACAAATCATAAATGCTCAGCGAACTCCAAATAGAATAAATCCAAATAAAACCACTCCAAGACATATACTGATCACACTGTCAAACACAGAAGAGAAGGAGCAAGTTCTGAAACCAGCAAGAGAAAAGCAATTCACCACATACAAAGGAAACAGCATAAGACTAAGTAGTGACTACTCAGCAGCCACCATGGAGGCAAGAAGGCAGTGACACAATATATTTAAAATTCTGAGTGAGAAAAATTTCCAGCCAAGAATACTTTATCCAGCAAAGCTCTCCTTCAAATTTGAGGGAGAGCTTAAATTTTTCACAGACAAACAAATGCTGAGAGAATTTGCTAACAAGAGACCTGCCCTACTGGAGATACTAAAGGGAGCCCTACAGACAGAGAAACAAAGACAGGACAGAGAGACTTGGAGAAAGGTTCAGTACTAAAGAGATTCGGTATGGGTACAATAAAGGATATTAATAGAGACAGGGAAAAATATGGCAAACATAAACCAAAGGATAAGATGGCCGATTCAAGAAATGCCTTCACGGTTTTAACGTTGAATGTAAATGGATTAAACTCCCCAATTAAAAGATATACATTCACAGAATGGATCAAAAAAAATGAACCATCAATATGTTTCATACAAGAGACTCATCTTAGACACAGGGACACAAAGAAACTGAAAGTGAAAGGATGGAAAAAAATATTTCATGCAAGCTACAGCCAAAAGAAAGCAGGTGTAGCAATATTAATCTCAGATAAAATAGACTTCAAATGCAGGGATGTTTTGAGAGACAAAGAAGGCCACTACATACTAATAAAAGGGGCAATTCAGCAAGAAGAAATAACAATCGTAAATGTCTATGCACCCAATCAAGGTGCCACAAAATACATGAGAGAAACGCTGGCAAAACTAAAGGAAGCAATTGATGTTTCCACAATAATTGTGGCAGACTTCAACACATCACTCTCTCCTATAGATAGATCAACCAGACAGAAGACCAATAAGGAAATTGAAAACCTAAACAATCTGATAAATGAATTAGATTTAACAGACATATACAGGACATTACATCCCAAATCACCGGGATACACATACTTTTCTAGTGCTCACGGAACTTTCTCCAGAATAGATCACATGCTGGGACATAAAACAAGCCTCAATAAATTTAAAAAGATTGAAATTATTCAAAGCACATTCTCTGACCACAATGGAATACAATTAGAAGTCAATAACCATCAGAGACTTAGAAAATTCACAAATACCTGGAGGTTAAACAACACACTCCTAAACAATCAGTGAGTTAAAGAAGAAACAGCAAGAGAAATTGCTAAATATATAGAGACGAATGAAAATGAGAACACAACATACCAAAACCTATGGGATGCAGCAAAAGCAGTGCTAAGGGGGAAATTTATAGCACTAAATGCATATATTAAAAAGGAAGAAAGAGCCAAAATCAAAGAACTAATGGATCGACTGAAGAAGCTAGAAAATGAACAGCAAACCAATCCTAAACCAAATACAAGAAAAGAAATAACAAGGATTAAAGCAGAAATAAATGACATAGAGAACAAAAAAACAATAGAGAGGATAAATATCACCAAAAGTTGGTTCTTTGAGAAGATCAACAAGATTGACAAGCCCCTAGCTAGACTGACAAAATCAAAAAGAGAGAAGACCCATATAAACAAAGTAACGAATGAAAAAGGTGACATAACTGCAGATCCTGAAGAAATTAAAAAAATTATAAGAGGATATTATGAACAACTGTATGGCAACAAACTGGATAATGTAGGAGAAATGGACAATTTCCTGGAAACATATGAACAACCTAGACTGACCAGAGAAGAAATAGAAGACCTCAACCAACCCATCACAAGCAAAGAGATCCAATCAGTCATCAAAAATCTTCCCACAAATAAATGCCCAGGGCCAGATGTCTTCACAGGGGAATTCTACCAAACTTTCCAGAAAGAACTGACACCAACCTTACTCAAACTCTTTCAAAACATTGAAGAAAATGGAACACTACCTAACTCATTTTATGAAGCTAACATCAATCTAATACCAAAACCAGGCAAAGATGCGACAAAAAAGGAAAACTACCGGCCAATCTCCCTAATGAATATAGATGCAAAAATCCTCAACAAAATACTTGCAAATCGAATCCAAAGACACATTAAAAAAATCATACACCATGACCAAGTGGGGTTCATTCCAGGCATGCAAGGATGGTTCAACATAAGAAAAACAATCAATGTATTACAACACATTAAAAACTCGAAAGGGAAAAATCAATTGATCATCTCAATAGATGCTGAAAAAGCATTTGACAAAATCCAACATCCCTTTTTGATAAAAACACTTCAAAAGGTAGGAATTGAAGGAAACTTCCTCAACATGATAAAGAGCATATATGAAAAACCCACAGCCAGCATAGTACTCAATGGTGAGAGACTGAAAGACTTCCCTCTAAGATCAGGAACAAGACAAGGATGCCCGCTGTCACCACTGTTATTCAACATTGTGCTGGAAGTGCTAGCCAGGGCAATCCGGCAAGACAAAGAAATAAAAGGCATCCAAATTGGAAAAGAAGAAGTAAAACTGTCATTGTTTGCAGATGATATGATCTTATATCTAGAAAACCCTGAGAAATCAACAATACACCTACTAGAGCTAATAAACAAATTTAGCAAAGTAGCGGGATACAAGATTAATGCACGTAAGTCAGTAATGTTTCTATATGCTAGAAATGAACAAACTGAAGAGACACTCAAGAAAAAGATACCATTTTCAATAGCAACTAAAAAAATCAAGTACCTAGGAATAAACTTAACCAAAGATGTAAAAGACCGATACAAAGAAAACTACATAACTCTACTAAAAGAAATAGAAGGGGACCTTAAAAGATGGAAAGATATTCCATGTTCATGGATAGGAAGGCTAAATGTCATTAAGATGTCAATTCTACCCAAACTCACCTACAGATTCAATGCAATCCCAATCAAAATTCCAACAATCTACTTTGCAGACTTGGAAAAGCTAGTTATCAAATTTATTTGGAAAGGGAAGATGCCTCGAATTGCTAAAGACACTCTAAAAAAGAAAAACGAAGTGGGAGGACTTACACTCCCTGACTTTGAAGCTTATTATAAAGCCACAGTTGCCAAAACAGCATGGTACTGGCACAAAGATAGACATATAGATCAATGGAATCGAATTGAGAATTCAGAGATAGACCCTCAGATCTATGGCCGACTGATCTTTGATAAGGCCCCCAAAGTCACTGAACTGAGCCATAATGGTCTTTTCAACAAATGGGGCTGGGAGAGTTGGATATCCATATCCAAAAGAATGAAAGAGGACCCCTACCTCACCCCCTACACAAAAATTAACTCAAAATGGACCAAAGATCTCAATATAAAAGAAAGTACCATAAAACTCCTAGAAGATAATGTAGGAAAACATCTTCAAGACCTTGTATTAGGCGGCCACTTCCTAGACTTTACACCCAAAGCACAAGCAACAAAAGAGAAAATAGATAAATGGGAACTCCTCAAGCTTAGAAGTTTCTGCACCTCAAAGGAATTTCTCAAAAAGGTAAAGAGGCAGCCAACTCAATGGGAAAAAATTTTTGGAAACCATGTATCTGACAAAAGACTGATATCTTGCATATACAAAGAAATCCTACAACTCAATGACAATAGTACAGACAGCCCAATTATAAAATGGGCAAATGATATGAAAAGACAGTTCTCTGAAGAGGAAATACAAATGGCCAAGAAACACATGAAAAAATGTTCAGCTTCACTAGCTATTAGAGAGATGCAAATTAAGACCACAATGAGATACCATCTAACACCGGTTAGAATGGCTGCCATTAAACAAACAGGAAACTACAAATGCTGGAGGGGATGTGGAGAAATTGGAACTCTTATTCATTGTTGGTGGGACTGTATAATGGTTCAGCCACACTGGAAGTCAGTCTGGCAGTTCCTTAGAAAAGTAGATATTGAGCTACCATTCGATCCAACGATTGCACTTCTCGGTATATACCCGGAAGATCGGAAAGCAGTGACACGAACAGATATCTGCACGCCAATGTTCATAGCAGCATTATTCACAATTGCCAAGAGATGGAAACAACCCAAATGTCCTTCAACAGATGAGTGGATAAACAAAATGTGGTATATACACACGATGGAATACTACGCGGCAGTAAGAAGGAACGATCTGGTGAAACATATGACAACATGGATGAACCTTGAAGACATAATGCTGAGCGAAATAAGCCAGGCACAAAAAGAGAAATATTATATGCTACCACTAATGTGAACTTTGAAAAATGTAAAACAAATGGTTTATAATGTAGAATGTAGGGGAACTAGCAGTAGAGAGCAATTAAGGAAGGGGGAACAATAATCCAAGAAGAAAAGATAAGCTATTTAACGTTCTGGGGATGCCCAGAATTGACTATGGTCTGTTAATTTCTGATGGATATAGTAGGAACAAGTTCACAGAAATGTTGCTATATTATGTAACTTTCTTGGGGTAAAGTAGGAACATGTTGGAAGTTAAGCAGTTATCTTAGGTTAGTTGTCTTTTTCTTACCCCCTTGTTATGGTCTCTTTGAAATGTTCTTTTATTGTATGTTTGTTTTCTTTTTAACTTTTTTTTTTCATACAGTTGATTTAAAAAAGAAGGGAAAGTTAAAAAAAAAAAAAAGATGTAGTGCCCCCTTGAGGAGCCTGTGGAGAATGCAGGGGTATTCGCCTACCCCACCTCCATGGTTGCTAACATGACCACAGACATAGGGGACTGGTGGTTTGATCGGTTGAGCCCTCTACCATAAGTTTTACCCTTGGGAAGACGGTTGCTGCAAAGGAGAGGCTAGGCCTCCCTATATTTGTGCCTAAGTGTCTCCTCCTGAATGCCTCTTTGTTGCTCAGATGTGGCCCTCTCTCTCTGGCTAAGCCAACTTGAAAGGTGAAATCACTGCCCTCCCCCCTACGTGGGATCAGACACCCAGGGGAGTGAATCTCCCTGGCAACGTGGAATATGACTCCCGGGGAGGAATGTAGACCCGGCATCGTGGGACGGAGAACATCTTCTTGACCAAAAGGGGGATGTGAAAGGAAATGAAATAAGCTTCAGTGGCAGAGAGATTCCAAAACGAGCCGAGAGATCACTCTGGTGGGCACTCTTACGCACACTTTAGACAACCCTTTTTAGGTTCTAAAGAATTGGGGTAGCTGGTGGTGGATACCTGAAACTATCAAACTACAACCCAGAACCCATGAATCTCGAAGACAGTTGTATAAAAATGTAGCTTATGAGGGGTGACAATGGGATTGGGAAAGCCATAAGGACCACACTCCACTTTGTCTAGTTTATGGATGGATGTGTAGAAAAGTAGGGGAAGGAAACAAACAGACAAAGGTACCCAGTGTTCTTTTTTACTTCAATTGCTCTTTTTCACTCTAATTATTATTCTTGTTATTTTTGTGTGTGTGCTAATGAAGGTGTCAGGGATTGATTTAGGTGATGAATGTACAACTATGTAATGGTACTGTAAACAATCGAAAGTACAATTTGTTTTGTATGACTGCGTGGTATGTGAATATATCTCAATAAAATGATGATTAAAAAAAAAAAAAAAAGACAAAGATCAGCAGTAGAAGGAATTGTAGAGTGCTACAGAATATCCTGCTTCTTATCTAGGCCATTTTTTAAGATTAATTTTATTTACCAACACTTCATATCCAGGCCATTTTTAATGAACCAGGTGCATACACGTAAGTCCTTATACAATGGCATCTTAAAGGATGTCATGTAGCCCCTTTCATGAGCAACATGCTCTCAAAAAGTACGATAAAATACTTCAGTTGGGTACCAAAGTAAGACATTATTGGATTGAGCCATATGGGAAGTAAAAGGCAGGAAGCAAGTGAGTGATTTAAAGAAAAGGTAAAATTTATGTCTAATTATGCCTTTCTCCTTTTTATATCTCCTCTAATTCAACTTCATGCCAGGAGATCTTAAGGCCAAGAACTTTGACGTTATCCCAGGTCTGAACTATGTGTCTCTGCATATGATATTTGCTTAAGTCACATCAGTCTATCCCACAGTATAACTCTGTTTACTTTGAAACAGGATCCTGGACAATTTGTTCTTGCTGTTTGCTATTGTATTATAGAAAATATTGACACGATATGTTGGTCTTTGGATAGAGAAGTAAACAGCCTGTAAAAATAATTAGCTACAGGTAATGTATATAGCAAGAGATGTCGTTTTAGGTAAAGTAAATACATAGAAGTTGGTAAATTCTAAAATATTCCAGTAAGTTCCCTTGGGCTTAGATTGAGATAATATTTTGTTTTCCACTCAACATTAACTTCTTGCAAGTAATTCCCAAGATCCGGGTTAAAAAACTACCTTCTTTTAATTTTGTATTTTGCAAAAATTTATTGAATGCAGATAAAATTTTTCATTTTGTCTCCAAATGTTACAAACCTATATAAGTAAAAATTGGGTTAATCATATTTCTTGAATAGGTGATGAATAGAAGCAATATACAAAATCTGTACATTTGTAGGTTGTATTGATTTTTCCAATTTTGAGAAACTTAAACTGATTCAGGCAAGATAAACATGGAAATTTTCAAGATCTGTTTAGCTCTTTGTTTTGAAATGCTAAATACTTTTATTTCTTTGTTCTCATATTGTCCATAACTGATTCTTTGGATTCCATTGTCCTCAGGGGTAATTTAATTCTTTCTAGAGATGAAGAGTTATAGAGCAGATTAGATGGAATGTTGTATAGTTAAGAATAATTAATAATGATTATTATAGCCATTAATTAACAAATCCATTCTAATTTTAATTACTTATAATAGTGAATTAGAAAGTGGTTTCATGTTGATGGGTCATTGAGAGAACAAGGAGGGTCTCTGAGTTTGTGGAAGAGTGGGTATATGAAAATTTAACAGAGGATATAGTCTGTTAAAGATATCATCTAATGGTTTCTCCACTGACATTTGCTCACATATCTTTATAAAACAAGACATGTTCTGATAAGACTCCTATCTAATTCCCTGTAAGCTAAAAAGCGTATGTGGACAAATGAGATAGTTGTGTCAGGACCTAAAAAAAATTAAGGACCAGAATCAATCAGTATGTACCTGACTGATGTGGTTCTACCATATCAATTTCTAGCAATCCCTTTGTCTCAGTAAAACCACCTTACATTTTTATCATACTTTATAGTTTGCAAAGTGATTTTGTGTACATTATCTCATTAAATCCTAAGGAAAACCCAAGGAGATGGGTAGGGCAGATTTTTGCCAATTTATACACATAAGAAACAGGGACCAAGAAATATGAATATGATACCAATTTAAGTGTTCCCTTAGATAAGGAGCCAGGGAAGGATGTGAAGTTGATTGGGCATCTCAACAATGGAAGTCATGACTGAACACCAAGAGATAATTCCACAGAGAGAAGATAGCTTTGCCAAAGATCTTCATGTTAATTCAAAAGACCCTTTTGGGTTTTGTTAGCAAACAAGTCCCCAGTCCCAGAAACTTGAGTACAGGTTTTCCCCTCTATGTGTCAGTTTCCAAAGAGATTGATTTGGATCCCTTCCTAACTTACCTGAAGGGGAAAGAAGGATACTCATTTTATTACATTATATGGAATATCAGGAATCAGATAGGAGTTAACAGTGGTGAGACTTCTTAAAAATCTTTGGACTTCCCTTGTCACTGGACTGGTCTTGGTTAGAGCTAAAATCACGAACAAAAGTAAAGAATCTCATAGACACTGTACAAAGAGGGATAGTTATTGTTGTCTGAAGAGTTCTTTCAGCTGTCAAGAAATAGTGAGGACACTTGCCTAAAGCAGTAATTGCATCTTTAGAGTCATGACAATGTCTTGACCACTGGCATATGTAAACAATAGTAAAAAAAAAAAAAAAAAAAAAAAGATTGGCTAAATAAGTAACAAGAGGGAAAGAATAAAGGAAGAAAGAAGACACACACATACACACACACACACACACACACACACACACACAGAAAAACAGGAGACACAGACAAAATGCAAAGAGAAAAAATAGAAGTTGAACCCCTCTTGCTTTTTCCCATCTTGAAAGAATATCCAGAAAAAAAAAAATCATAACCATAGCTATAGTATGAAGGTTTAAAATGCAGGTGTTAGTCACATAGCAAATAAGACAAATTACAAGTATATGTCCAAAGTAAATGACACATTTATCTTATTGTAAATCTTATATTGGGAAATTTAAATTTGAAGGAATGAGGATTGACCCTAGCAAAAAGATGGGCATTTTGAGAAACTAAAATGTGTCTAACTTTCTAAGTAAAAATGTTTTTAGTAACACATTTTAAATATTATAGCTTTAAAATCAGAACAATAAACAAATCATAATACGGCAGGATGGAAAAACATTTGCATTTCAGGTAATGTAAAACATGTATTTCTGTTTTCAGAAATACATTTTACTTGCTGAATAGATTTTGGTTTCGTTTTCAATCACATACGTCTGATAAACCCAAAGTTTTAAGCATGTCCTTTTAGTAAAATGTCAATTTGCACATATATCCAATTTGCTTCCAGTCTTGTTTTCCATATATTTACTGACTTTTAGTTCAATCCCTATGGTGGTTCAGAGCTATGTACCCCAGAAAAACATGTTCCATTCCTGTGGGTGTGAAACCATTGTAAGTAACCTTTTGATGAGGTTACTTCGTTAAGGTGTGGCACAACCCAATCAGGATGGGTCTTAATCCTATTTCTGGAGTCCTTTATAAGCAAATTGAAATTCACATAGATAGAGAGAAGGTCACCAGATGCAGGAAGCTGAAGGTCAATAGAAACTTGAAGAGAAAGGAGAGGCAAGGAGAGGCTGCCATGGGCTTTCATGTATGACAGAGGAGCTCAGGACAAAGGATCACCAGCAGCCAGCCCCAGAACATCAGCCTTTGGGAAAAAAGCATCATCTTGATGATGTCTTGATTTGGACTTATTCCTAGCCTCAAACCATGAGCCAATAAATGTCCATTGTTTAAGCCAACCCATAGCATGGTATTTGTTCAAGCAACCAAGGGAAACTATAACAGTCCCTGAGTTTCTTAAAAATTATGTAGGGTTATTTTTTCCCCTCCTTGAGACGGTGACTGATCTAACTCAAGTTCTGAATCTCAAAATTTAGTTGTAAATAAGTAAAAACAATATTAATAAATAATAAATAACATAATAATAGAACAACAAAAATAACAGCTTAGAATTATCTCAGTCCTTTACTCTATGCCACACAAGGCACTTTGGTAGGTACAGAGTAAAGGATTGAGACAATTTGTCACCCTCCATTCCAAAATAGAGTTGCAACATGGTGTGTTGCATCTTATTGTGGATTTTAATAAAATTTGTGCTGAAATTAATTTAAATTCATCAACTCACATAATAATATCTACCTGAGGCAAATATATTCAGGTAATTTCTGCTATTTGATAAATAACATTCCCCAATTCACCTACCCTCTCCATTTTTAAAATATACATGGTAGTAAAGAAAGGAAACAAAAATCTTTTGAGATGTTGTGACAAAACAGACAATTTTAAAACTGAATTGCTTTCTGGATAGATTCTATTTTCTCTAAAAGAAATAACCTGTCAGTGTACCTTTGCCTCAAATAATTGTCTGGTGGTGTTCTGATATTATTTTAGTCATATGCCCTGAGTCACACAGTTTGTAGCACTGCTGGAGATAGAATCCAAAACTTGTGGCCCTTTCCTCCTTCAGGACTACATCAATTTTTGACAGGAAAAATGGAAAATGGTTTTGAATTAAACCAGTGAACATAAATATCTGCTAGGAGATGGAGAGGCCAATATCAATCCCCAAATCCTTTAAGTTCAACTATACATGTCCCAATTGCCCAGATAATTCTGAAACCTGTTGTCTGAATGTTTTTGTTAATGACCAGCATCCATTCTGATTAGTACCATTTATTTCTAATAACTTTGTTGAGGTAAAATTGATATACAATAAATTGTTCATATTTAATTGCATAATTTGATAAGTTTATACAAGATAATGAACATTTCTATCATCCCCAGAAGTTCCCTCAGGCCTCTTGTAATCCCTCCCACCTGACCCTTTCCCCAAGACAACCACAGATCTGCTTTCTGTTACTATTCATTAGCATGAATTTACTACAATATATAAATGATTTGTATACTGTTTTTGCCTAGCTTTCATTCAGCATAATTACGCTTAGATACAGTTTTGTCAGATATCTCAATAGTTTGTTCCTTTGCATTGCTGAATAGTATTCCATTGTATGAATATACTATAGTTTGTTTATCTAGTCACCTGTTGATGGACTATTGTCTAAATATTGGGGATTATTAAAGCTGAACATGGTTAGATTTTAGATGGATGTACAATTATTATTGAGTTTTGTCTATCTATTTTTCTAAACTTGGCAGTTCACCATAATGTAACTCTTAAAAAGTGATAGAATTTCTGTTTCACAAATGACAAAATAGCAACATCTCAGAGTTGGCAAGGTATTGCATTTTTTAAATTTAAGCTGGGTCTATATATTAAAACAATCGATCATCTCAGTCGGTCAACAAGTTATTTGAATCAACTAGGTAGTCACATTAGGCAAAATGACTTAAGCACTCGTGAGAATAGATACAGCTTTCTACTGAGTTTCCTTGACTCCTTGCTTGCTGTTTTGTTTCTATTTGTTTGAGGAAACTCTAGAACTTAACCTTATTAACTTTTGATTTTTTTTAACTGAAAATTAATATAAGCCTTGTATCTATAATTAAGCCAAATGTAGAAGATATATATGGTTGGAGAAAAAGAACTTTCATTTTTATTTCATAATTTGAGATAAATTTTAAAAATTGAGAATGAATTTTTTAATTTGAATTATCTATTGATGTTATTCCTTTAATTGGTTGAAGACTATAGGACCAAGATGGGGCAGATTTTTAATTTCACTGATTGGCACTAGAGGAAAATGCTCATGTTTCATAGGTATACTATTATTAATGCCCAATCCTGTGGTCCTTCTTCATGCAGAACTCCCAGTGGGAGTACCACATGAGAAAGAAATGTGGGATGAGACCCGATTATTATAATTCACAAGATTAATTATGACTTTTGAGTTTTCCTAGATAAGCTAATTTTTCTGCACCCTGGGATCAGTAAGCACAAAAGTAATCTCAGAAGGATTTCACTGCATTTAACATTACATTTATTTATAAATAAATTTGGAGACTTAAGCAGCACTTCAGTTCTCCTGTATTTTCCTTCTGTTTTGTTTTCAAAATTATAAAAAATGTTAAATAAGACAATGTGACAGGTGTAACTTTACTTAAAAAAAGGCACCCATCAATCACTTACTTTTTGGCTTTGACCCATTTGTTTTAACTATTGATTTTTATTGGCATTATTGATGAATAAGACTAAAGTGTGACATGGGACAGCAAGGATCACTGAGAACTTGAAAGAAAGGAGAAGGGCAGACCAAGGGAGTTGGCAGGAACAGAGAGAAAGAGGAGTGCTGTAAGATAAAAGAAGGCTGACAGGAAAGGCTCTGCGTAATTTTCTTTTTTATTTGTGGAGAGCTTTGTGATTGACATAAAATGATTAGACATTCTTGAATAATTTGAAATCTGTGTTTGTTTTTTTGGTGTGACAAATCTCACAAACACTGGTTTCAAGGTTTTATATGATGCTACTGTCAACAAGTCCCCTCCAGCAGCCTTTTTTATTCAGTCACCCATTGTACATTTGCATGAGAGGAACTTTCTTTGTGTACTGAATAATTTCCATGTTGTGAGGTTTCTTGTCTTCAGTTACCTCCAGTTTTATGCTTTCGTCAGAAAACTCACATAGCATTCAAACAGGAAAACTCGAAGCAGTATAGATTTTTGTGCCTTTTACAAAGAATTAGAGCAGTGTTCCCCTGCCAATATAGTAATATATTATACAAGGTCAGTGCTCCTTTTCACATTCCTCAAATACAGATGCATTTTATAAGTTAGAACAGCAAACACTGAATCACTCTAATAGAGATACACAAACAGGTAATTATAGCTAGTTGCAGAAAAATAATTATGCTGTTGTGTGATGAAAACCAGTTTTTAACTGGGAGGGGCAATTCTATCCAAAAAAGCATATGGAAAAGCTAAATGTTATACTCTGGAACATAAGCATTCTATAAAACTTCCTAACACAGCTGTATCATCATGAAGACGTGCCATGATACTTTTTTATAATAGCACATTGCACACTGGATGTATTCAGTATGCTTGTGTACAAGGCACATATAATTACTGCTATTTTCTGTTGACTTTTCTGTTAAAGTGACCATTTTCTCTACTATCAATTCATTTAATATTTTAGCAAGAATACCCTTTATTGTCGCTTAATGCTTAGCATGTTGTCCTTGATTATGATTAAACATCTAGGATCCCTCACTAGCAGTTTTTATTTGAAGTCAGCTATTACTATTATAAATGGTACTGCATATTCTGAGTTGAGGAAATATCAAATAGCATTAAATGTAGGAAAAAAAACTGACAGGGCTTTACTTGCAATGCACCACACTTTTCTATACATTATAGAAGACACCAATGAAATGTGTACATTTCCACATAAGGGATTGATCTCAAATAGCTACAGCGTGTTGCTTCTGCTGTTAACACATACCAACTCCCCTTGAAGCCAGAACATGGCTGTTCTGGGTTCTTTAACTGAATTCACCACCAAGAATGAACTTAGAGCAGAAACAGCATATACAGCTACATTTAGGCTTATATCCGCGTTTCCATTTAACACATTTTAAAACTACATTTAAGCGATGTGAAGGTTACGACACAAAGTGACAAAACCTGAGTGTGTGAGCTGGATGAAACTATCTTTAGCCAGGCTTCCTGGGCCTGTGTAGTAAAGTATATGGGCCAAAGAAAGAAGCTTGTTTTTGTCTCTGAATTTTCAGGGGTGGGAAAACCCTTTTCAAAGTCTTAATATGTCTTATCTATATACCATATTGGCATCTGTGGCCAGCAAACAAGCCCTTGAAGCTTAAGGAAGTTATCATACTAATCCTTTCAGTTGCTTCTTGCTGATTCCACCCCACCCCCACCCCCACCCCCATAACCACATACTGGGCTCCATACTACAAAATAAAAAGAACAAACAAACAAGATGTCCTTTGGGGAAATCTTAATGGTGGTTTTCAAGTGAAATGCAACTTTTCTGAGAAAAGCTCTGAAATTGCTTCAGTAATTTGGGGCAAGGAAAGAATTGATCAAGGTAGAATGGGATACTTTTTGTTCTTTTTTTCACCTTTCTTTTAAAAACCTGCTTTATTTATATGATGGTAAATACTAACAAATGAAAATATATCTACATTTAGCATATATATATTCATGTATCTATATATTCCTCTATTCCAAGGACTCTAGATTTATTTTAAGTTAGTTATAGGTAATGTCTTTAGAACACATCAATGGAAAATCTATTTCTATCTCCTCATTTTCTAATCAATTCTAGAGCTTGATAGTAAATACACATGTTAGTGTGATACATTGTATTGCCATTAATAATAACATTGTATGCAATATTCTAGATATTTTAGTAGGCTAATCTTCCCTCAACAATCTTAATGACACAGTATAACCAAATATAAATTCTCAAATTGTATCTGAAGTTTTTGATTGTTATTAAATATTAAATCTTTTGCTATTTGCAAGTTTCCTTAAGTTATTATTTTAAATTAGGTAAAATTTTCTTTAAAACATGGAAAAATAAATATTTGTTGCTAATCTCATATACTTATTTTGGCTTAGAGTGTATTAGTGATTACTCTTGTTAGTTAACATTAATAATTGCTCTCCTTAAAAAGTGGATCTACTTATTTGGAGAATTTGATTTTTAAAAATAATCTTAAAATTAATGTGGTTAAGAGCTTCATATTCTTACTTAAATATTCATTCTTACTACTTCTAACAAATCTAAGTTGAATGCTTTTAAAAATTCTGCTATAACTATTATCAGTTTTATTTTGTAAAATCTGCTTCAAAAATTAGCCTACTACTGCGAATGAATTGCTTTTAATAGAGGGATGAAAAAAAGCAGAGGGGGGATGGATTCAGGAGGAGAAAAATGTCATGCAAATCAATGTGATTAATTAAATTAAATGTTGATTCATAAAATTCATATTTACAGATTTACACAATATATTCACAATGACATTTAAAACATGTTTTGAAAATCCCTAAATAAAGTCCCACGTACATGAAGACATTTTCCATCTTTAAAAATTAAAAAAAAAAAAACATACTCACATAATAGCATCATATAACTTTACTGCCAACCACTATGCATTTCCATACTTTTTTGATAGATAACAGGAACAATTTTAATATGTAAACATTTTAAAGGAAATTATATCTATTGTTGCTATTTTCTGAGATGTTTATGCTTAAGTCTATAAATAATCTTGACTATTAATATAACATTAATAATTTTTCTTGTTTTAAATTCATATCAAGGTCATTCTGGTGTTAACTCATTAACTACAGCTCTTTGTCTACTGGGTAACTAAAGTTTTAAAACTTATAAGAACAAATATTAAAATGTTACTATTTACAAATTGAAAAACATGACTTAGAGGAAAGGATTTGTTCTTAGTTTTCTGAAATATGTTGTTTTTTTTTAAGTCAGGTAATACAAAGACAAAAGTGACACCTTAAACATACTTGTATAATTAATATCTACAGATGATAAAAATGACAACAGGCTCTTTAACATGGCATAACACCTAAAACAACAGACTTGGAGAGAATATTCTTGTTCAGCCCATACTGAGTGATTTGTATATAAGTCAATTTCTAATTTAACTGAAGAAAATTAATACCTTTTAGAGATTAATGTTGAGTTGTTTATGATTACCTTCTCCCCTAAAGTCTATTAATGTTAGTGGGTTTTTCCCCAATCCTGTGTATTTCAAATTAGTATAGAGCTTTTCCCCCTGTTTATATGAGGAGTATATTATATTGCTTGCACCAAAATTCGGTCATAGCCTGAGCTATTTTAACAAATGACAATTTTTTCCCTGTAAAAAAAGTTCCAAGGTGAAGATTTCATATCACATAGAAAATGGAGGAAAATTGAGAGAATATTTTATTTCCTTTAGTAGCCTGCTATCGATGATAAAAATACAAGGAAACAAACATAATTGGTAAAACAAACCCCAAAGGAAGTTTCAAGTATCTCAAATAGGGAAATATTCTTAGTTGTAAATAGCTCAATTTCATTTCTAGAACCTAAAATGTGTATCCCCGCCCCCACCACCACCCCATTCTTGCCTCCAATTTCAATTCTTCAGCCCTATCAAAGTAAACAAGCTATTGTTAGGAATAGAAAATCCAGCTAGTTTTCAGGGCTGCTGCCACTTCCCTCTCTTTCTAGCACAATTTGGTGCCAATAGCTTTTGGAAGGGAAGAAAAAAAAAAGGTCTACTACGTGCTGTGTGGAAGTAAAGGGGCAGGGGTTCATCACTTCAATCTCTTGGCTCCGGTCCTTTCTTACTCTCGCATCTCCAGAGAAAAGAGATGCTCTTCATTCATAAAACAAAACAAGAAAATCTCTATAATTATTTTTGGCTCAGCTCCATTGAAATCCATTCTCCTGGAAGCGTCTCTGGTTTAGATTAAAACAATGCTCAGAATATTCATTCTCGGCTCTCTGTTTCTTTCTTTCTCACTCACCACCCCTGCAAGCCACCCACCCTTTCACCCCCCATTTTCTTCTTGCTTTCTGTATTTCTCAGTCTTAGTTGCTTTTGCTCTGTGCCCCTGCCTTTGGTTAGATATTTTCCTTTCTCAATTATACCAAAGCTAGGCCTCAGAGGTTGCTAGCACCAATGCTTACAGTGCCTATTGGGAGTCTCCAGGTTCAATGTCACTTGTTCAAGTCTCATATTCTTCCAACCAGGAAATTTCCCCCATTTTATGTCTCTGATCATATTTTATCATTGTTAATTTGCTGATCAGATGTTTCAAACCAAAAAATAGACACTCTTAGTCTTATCCTGTTCAATAAAACTGAGAACAAGATTTACTTTCTCTTTCCACTAACCCTCTCTTCAAAACCCCATCCTCCAATGATGGATAAAATCTTCATTGTCCATAGTAGGTAGTAGTTATTAACCTCCAGGGGTAAAGCATGGAGAATTATGATTTTAAAAATGTAAACTCCATTATCTAGTAATTGACAAAATTTGGTGTGTGGAACAAGACTATAACTACTATTTTTTTTTTCTATCACTAACTTTTACTTTCATCTTTTCCATAAGAGTAAAAAACTTACACCATTTTCCCTTTTATTAAGGGGAAAAAAAAATTCAGCAAAGGAAAAAGGGGATTCTTGCTCCAGGTAAAGTTTGTGTGACCCTATTACCAAAAAGGTATCTGTGTTGTGAAACATGGGATCCTCCTTCCTGCTGCAGTGGATTCATAAGGCAAGATTTTTATTTATTATGATTCAAAATTTCACGGAATTCCAATTTCTTACACCTTTCGTTGTTGGAGGATGTGGACAAAAGTTTCTGATAAACCTTTCGTAGAAAGAGATAGATCTGATTCCTGCTTCATTAGCATTACTGTGTTTTTCTATTTCTCACTTTCTAATTGGAATAATTATTTTGCACTCATTTCAAATTCTTGGCTGTTAGCAGAGGCATCCAAGCTTAATACCCATCACCTGCAAAGTGTGCACCCTGTATAAGGGTGCATTCCTTTTCCTTTGAACAATGAATGTTTTGTGTGGATACTGTAATCATTTAAGTCCCAGCCTTTCTGCACCATCTTGACAAACAACACAAAATCCTAACAGTTCCCCAGATGTGAAATGTCTCCGGGATTTCCTATCTGCCCAACAACACCAAAGCAACCTTGTAAGCATGTATTTAAAAGAGTTTGAGAATCTATTTCTAAGACTTCACAAGAACCCTGATTAGTGAACTCTATTAGATTTACCAAATAAGGGGGGTAGGGTGGGGGAGCAAATGAAAACCACACACACTGCCATTAATTACACTGTAAACATTTAATAAATATTCTTTCTTCCTATCCTTTGCCCTTTTCAAACAGAAAGGTGGCAATTTACATGTACTGTGCCCCTTTTCCTCTCATTGTTTTCTTTCTTTTCTTTCTGGCTTTCTTTTACTTTAGTAGAAAAGAGGTGGACATGTTGGAGAAGATAGAAATATTTACCTAGTACATTTTTTTTTCCAGATAAAGAAACAGATTGGGCATCTTCTACTTCATTTTATGACCTTTGTTAAACAACTAATTCTGGAAGCTGCATTTTAATTACAAAATATTGTAAAGGGAATACAGTAGGAATGCACAACCTTTGATTCTCAGCCAAATGAGAGGAAGTTTAATAGCAATGTATGGTTGCAGGAATGGTTATGTTTGGGATCCATATGCATGTTCAACTCACACATTCAGGCGGTGCAATAAAGCAGAGAAAAAACAGCTGATACACAAAAGGGACCGTCTAGACAGTACCCCATCAGTCTGGCTAAATTTGGTGCTGGCATTCCCAATGGGATTGTAATATAATTGTTCTGGTGTCTGCGTTCATTCCCCCTGTCAAACACCATTCCAAATATACATCCTTCTCCCCCCAACCCTTCTTCTTCGACAAATATGAAGCCCAAACTATGCCATGCTGGAAAGGGCATTAGGTGACCCAACCCATGCAAACATTACAATTTAGCAAAATCACGTTGTTACATTCCTTTAAAAATATACCCTTGTTACTTCCAAACTCCAAAGAGAATTAATTTCAGCCAAATGCTAATAACTTAAGAACATGGAAAAAAATTAAATGCAAATACAAGCAAACGAAATATTAAGCACCTTAGATGAAAGCAGATAGGCCTTTTTACCCCCTTTATATTTATTAAACTCTGTTAAAAAATTTAACAGAAATCAGAGATGTGAAAGTGTAATGATGGACATGGATCATAAATTCTAATGAAGAAAAGGCTAATGAAAAAAATGTTAAGCAAAAGCACTGAAAAAAATGCAAGTTGTGTATTTTTCTTTCTTGGGCATAAAAGATGTAATTTTTTTTCTCCCTAAACATCTCTTGAAAGTTAAATTTCTGTTGATTTATTTCTGAATTATTTTGTAATTTTAGTTTTATATAAGAGAAATCATCAATATTTACCCACTGGTTTGTAATAATTGTCAATATTTTAAAAATATTTTGGTTTGAGACATCAAGAAAACTAAAATCACTACTTGCAGAATAGATTATTGACAAAAGCACTTTTAATCTAAAAACTTCCACAATGTTGACATTAAAGCTGTCAGATTCTTTTGTTTTGTTTTTTAAGTAAAATGCTGATTTTTGGATTGCCACATAGTGTAATCATCGGATATACTTATTTTATTTTCCATTCCAAAGTATTACCTCTGGGCATTGATTAAAAATAAAAATTGACCAGGAAACCTCTTTTTTTTTTTTTTTTTTAACTCAAAGAAAAATTATCTGGGGGGACAGTCTGGGTTGTTTTGTTTTGTTTTATTAAGTGTGGGTCTATATTTGTACTTCAGATTTTCGAGGTTTAATAATCTTCTCCCTTATCCTGTAAACAGAAATTCGTCTCCCACCTCTCAGCAGTTTTGAGATGCCAGATTAGTATCCCAAGTGAGAGAAGAGAGAAGTCTCCCTTCCCTATTAGGGAACACACTAACCAGAAGAAAAAAATTGAAAGAAGGCACTGGGTCCTGGCTTTTTGCAACTTCAGGAGACTAAGACAAGCACGTCAACCAAAACAGGGCAGGAATGAGAAATGGCTGTTCCAGAAAGAAGCAAGACGCTGGGCCTCAACTCCCACAGACTACCAACTGCACAGAAAATCACCACCAAAGCAAGCAGGAAATATTCAGATACGTTTTATGGATGTCTTAAAATTCTCACCAGGAAAAAAAAAAAAGAGTAAAACTAAGAAGAGATTGTATCCTTCCATTTTTTTATTTTTGAACGAACACACCCAAATTGTGATTTCCTATTTTTTACCTTCTTTGTATGAAACTGCTATTCTGAATTTGCACATGCATGTTAAAAACGGAGGCATTAAACAACCACAACCACGTAGTATTTGAGCAGAGTGCTTGCCTAAAGCTGGGAGGTTTGCTCGTGATTGGTTTTTATTCACTTTATTGTTTCTAGAATACGTACTGCTAGATAGCGAAAGAAAGGCACGCTGTAGGCCTATCTGACATGAAACAGTGTAGCCAAATCTGAGTTTTATACCTGGTTTCCAAACTATTGAATAATATCCTATGAGACCTCTTAGGTCTTAACTGGATTAAAATGAATATATTTGTGCTCCGGCTCTTTTCAGCTAACTAATGTGCATGTGAATTGATAGTGTGCGAGGGAGCGGGTGAGAGCAACTGTATGTGACGCTGGGAGTGGATGCGGCTGAGTGTGCCTGTGAAAGAGCGTGCAGGACGGTGTGGGCTGCTTCGAAAGAGTGAGATAAATGAAAATTAGCAGGCCTTGGGGTCTGGTGTGTTCTGTCGGGAGCCACAAGACAAGCTTAGTTGGGGACGAGGGGGAGGGGGCGGTGGTGGTTAAGGGCGGGTGGAGAAGGGGGTGTGGCGTGCGTGTGTGCGCGTGCGCGCGCGCGCGCTCTCGTCCGTGTGTTGGCACTGAGGTTTCAGTTATGGCTAGGCCTTGGGATACTGTTTCGTCGGTTCCTGGGATAAATAGGCTGGAGTTTCAGGTTCAGGTTGTGGTGCAAGCCAAGGCCCTGGCTCCGAGTTTCTTTTTCTGGCCCTGCACTGTGTTTGCTGCTCAGAACGTCGCTGCTGTGGAGGGGGAGCCGGGGGAAAAGCAAGGGATGGGGGTCTGTCTGCAGCTGCCCCTCTCACACTTGAATAAAAGAACTTTTTTTTTCAGGGGTAGGGGAGTTGTGAATACCTTTCCCAATAAGAGATGAGGCATATTGAAAACTATATTAAATTACCCTGATTAACAATTTAGCCACGAACAGGGGAGCTTTGGGAGATCTCTATAGGCAGGACTGGGGGCTATTCATGCCAGCAGCTAAGAGGTCGAAAGGTTTCTGAAGTTCACAGGCTCAGAGCCTTTGTTATGCTAACAGACAATCTCAAATCAGCTGCCTAGTGGAGTGTGAAATATAAATGATTCCTTGAGAACTTCCAATAAGTTGTCACTCTTGCTCTCCAAATACCAGGACAGGCTGCTAATTTCTAGCAGGCCCTTTTGCAACATCGCTAGCCCTAAATGAATGCCTTTGTAGTTCAAATAATCTTTTCAAGGGAGCTGTCCTATCATCACAGTCCAAATGCATCTTGGTTTTGACTATTAAATGAAAATCAGGGCTCAGCCGTGCTTGACTTTTCCAAGCGGCTGATGTTTGGGAAGGGCGGTGGCAGCTCTCATGCACAAGTTAGCACCCACTGCAGGAGGGCCAGGGCATTAATAACAGCCCACAGCCCAGGAGCTACCCCAACTCTCACCCCATTCCCTACCAGGAACAAAGCTCCGAGACAGATTTACGTGGCTTCCCTCAGGCTGGACTACCTTCCTCTTTCAATCACACCAACATTTCTCTGATTTATGGACCCTCTGTCCAAGAGGACAGCCAGCTGACCTGCTAGCATCTGACTGGTCACTTAGAAGCATCAACTTTGGGAATAGATATATTCATTCTTCCAGGCAGGCGAGGCCACAGGGGAGAGGGCAAGGTGTGTCCGGGCCATGGATATTTTTAAATTATTATCCTGTAAGAAGGATAAGAACATGGCTTATGATCCTGGGCATAACCTTTGAGCATGTCCAGATAGGTAGAGAAAGGATCCTGACTCTCTGAGTTGGAATTACAAAGATTTTTAAAGAAAACCACCAGCCATTGCAAACCCCAACAAGTTGGGCGTGGGGTGGAGCGAGAGTGAGAATCTATCGGGGAGAATGTGCACAAATTAAACATTCTAATAAGAAAGGACAAAGCCAATTTATGCAAATAAAACATGCAAAAGAAAGGACAGAGACCAAAGGAAATTAGAAATCCATCTGCGTCAGTCCTCACCAAGAAAAGGATAAAACCTTAACAGCAGTAACTTGGGTTCTAAAAAATTTGGTATTTCTGACTCCGTGGCCTCAATTTCTTTGCTGACACACAAAAAGATCCACAATATTACGGAAGTCTCTGCTTTTCCTAATTGAGCAGGTTTGATTTTGAGGCAAGGAATGGGGGAAAAAAAAATCAAATGGACTAAATTTTCTTAATATTGCCTTAGAGTACTTTATAAACATATAAACAATATTTTTCAATACGCTTTTAAGCAATTTTATAAAGCTTGATGATAACAGCTCTCCAGAAAAACTGAGGGCCTTGATTTCCCTTCGTCTTCTTGTCCCTCCAACTACAACATTTTAAAAATATTAAATCAAAAGTGTTTGGGGGAGTAGTTTATTTGGATTGATACAGAAACTGGCTTAAGTAAGTGCTTTTTTCCATCTTAGTTATACTAAGAATTATGAACACATATTAAAACAGCTAATTAGATATAAATAAGAATGGTAGAGTAACTTTCACCAATTTTGAAATCATCCAGCTTGACTGTACATATCTTGGTTTTTTAAAAAACAAAACAAAACAAAACACAAAAACAGGCTACACAGTACAATTGTAAAGGGATTCTGGGATTCAACTCAGAGAACTTGGTTGTTGGAATAGGAGTATTTAGACATCAGGTCCTTATTTGTCTTCCAAATCCTTATTTACTTCACTCAGTAAAACAACCCAGAAATAATACTGGCTAGAAAAATTAGTTCATATTACTTACTTTAAAGGAATAAAAGTTTGTCGTTTCTTCTGCCAAATATCAGAATTAGGCAATAATTTGTTATTGACCCACTCATACCCTTTTCAGAGGGACTTTTCTTCTTTCAGAGATGCTAGAATAACTGGCTTCAGAGGTGCCTCTAATTACACAAAGCAGAAGGCAACCTTGATAGCCAAAATTTCGGTGGCTGTGATAAACTTCTTTAAATTTAACGTTTCGCCCCTGTTTCTATTTTTTAAAATCTAACTAATATTAAACTGTAAAGTAACCGCATATTATTGATATTGACATTCAGAGGAGAAACACCTTCCCTGGGCTTTCCAAATACTTATTTTACCACTTGGAAGTGTCCTCTCTCTTTCCGGTCTTTAACACATCAAAACAGAGAAGAAAGCGCTTTTGTGTTATAACCACAGAGAAAACATTTGAGAATGTGTCAGAGCAGTGAATACCAGCATCAGTTTGGGGGTTGGTTTGTTTTTCCCCCTGCCGTGGTATTTTGCAGTCTTTAAACTCTGGCCACTTTGAGAAAAGCAGTAGTTGAAACTGAAAGTTTGGACAAATTGCATTAAACCTGTGTGTTGCCAAAATATGAGCATCATGAAAGCAGTGCGGGGACATGACAGAGCCAAAGCAGTTCTCCACACACAGAAAATTAAAATAAAATATAAAACAAAAGCTGGTCTTTTTTACTCTTTCTTAAAAACTTATGATCCAAGAGAAAGGGAATTCCTCTTTGTTTTTTTGTTTTTTTAAAGTTTCCAGGGTTCCCATTTCTACATCGTGGGGGTGTCTACGTGTGTTGTTTGTGTGTGTGCTTATGAATGTGTGTTTGGGGAGAAAAGAAAGAATGGGGGAGGAGGAAGGGCAGATAACTTTACTGACATATTAATTCTTTAGATAGGAGTAAATGAATGGTCCAAATAGACATTTGTTTCCCTTAATAGGTTTTGTACAGGTCTCTCACAAGCTGTGGCATATGCTTCATTTATATGTATATTTATTTAGAAGGCTGGAGAATAATAGATGTAGTTTGTCTATAGTTGCAGTTATTATTTAAAGTCCAAAGAGGTTACAACTTTTTTCCTACTCCAAACAGGAATACAAAGGTCTCTTGTAGATGCCTCCTGCATTATGTTCAGGGCCAATTAAAAATAAAGAAAATATTCTGTCAAGCCTTAGGAAGAGAAAGAATGAGTCTAAAAAGCAAAATGACTCCAAGATGGCTGCCTCTTCCTTCTTCCCCCTCCTTACTGCCTGTTTTCCACATAGAAATTAATGAAATATTTTGTTTAGAAATCACACTGTAGGTCATTTGCAAATAAGACAGCTTCTGAGGCATCCACATCTGCCTGGAATGCTCTCATGATACCACTGAAGTATGGAAAGAGATTAAAATGCAAACATTCAAATTTATTTAGATTTGTACATAGTGACTAGGACTCACACATACATACGTGAATGTGCGAACACACACAACTGCAAATGGAATAAGAGGCTGAAATCTTTCTTAATTCTTAGGACAGGAGGGCAGAGGAAGGTGCTAGGCCACCACCTTCCTCCCCAAAGGTTAGGAAATGTACAGTTCATGGTCTGTACTCGATTTTGTAAAAAAGATATATCTTACTGATGACTCACTCATTAGGCAGATTTCTGAAGTGTGGGGAGACAAGATTTCCATAAATTATCTCTCTAACTCATCTCATGCTGGTGCAAAATGCAAAGCTAATATTGTTTGTTGTTGTTGTTTTTTGTATTTTTTTTTAAAAAGGGAGAATATTAAGCTAACCAACTTCTTGAGAAACATGTTAAAGGATTAAGATGACTAGTAATTACTTCCATTTATTATAATAATTATATACTTTATTTTAAAAATTCCTTCCATAAAGCTAAAGTAAAAATAATGTAGGGAATAAATAAATGTACATTTGGGGCTTTTAAAAACAGGTTTATAGCAGCCTGCTGTGTAGACTGAGACTGCACTAGTCATAGAACAAAGCAAATGGTTTAATTCAATAGGAAATATATTTAAAAAGAAAAGAAAAGAAAAAAAGACACAACCCTTTATCTAAAAGCCATCAGGGACAAGCACTCAATACAAGTTAACAAGCAGGAACTGATAAGATAACATTTATATGAGGTCAGAAGTCAAATGCCAGTCAAAGGCTTTTAACCTTTTGGGTCATAAACAGGAATAGTTAAAAGTGAGAGGTAGTTATTTATCGGATTTCAAGGGTACCTGATCATTGCCAGAGAATCACCAATGATGAAACTAATTGGGATTTATAGAAAAAGAACTTTGTAGCTGTTTAAAGAAATTAACCTACAAACCCATAATTCTTCAATTGGTATGGAGAAAAACAAACAAAAAATCCCTCTTAGGGAGAGGCAGGGAATAAATCGAGCATTTAAACAGATTTAGTAACAAAATCCGAGTCTCTCTCTTACAAACAATGATTTATAGCTAATGTACATGTTGATTAATATATGGTAAATTATATATTTTATAAATTCTATATGAACAATATAAAAACAAAAAATAAACCTTACATGATTTCATTCCAATTTTTTTCTTTTATTCCTCTTCAGACCTCCTAAATTAGACAGCATATAACTCTAATATCACAATACTTCATGCCCTCAGAATGCCATATTTTATAAATTAAAAAAATATATATATTCTAATAGCAATTATTTTAAAACATCAAAATATTGAAATTACTTAATTAAATTTTGATCTTAGTCTATCCAGAGAAACAGATGTCTCTTCTTTTATTTGCTGTCAGAATATTTTTTCTTTGTTTTGATTTATTCCTTTTTTTTTTTTGTCTTTTTTTTCTTTTTTTTAAGGTTTACATTCCAAACTCCCAAACAATTTCTGGTCCCTGAGTTCATGCTGGCTTATATTTTCAAATCATACCACTACCCCCTTTTCTTTTGCAATAAAAGAAACCAGATCTAGAGGATTCTTTCTAGAGATAGAGGGATTGTTAGGCCTGCTAAGGCCCACTGTTTCTTTAAACAGAGTCCACAATACACTAGGAGCACATTGTGGATTTAAAATGCTTTTAAATATTTATCAGAAGTATTTTATCATCATATTCAAATGACACCTGGAGTGCACTCACCTTTATTGACAATCTCTGTTCTGAAAGTCCATTTGCTTCCTTAAAGCCCCCCAAGCAGAACAAGGACTACCCGTTTTCATTCAGTTAATGTTTAGTAAAAAACCAAGCAACCTTAATCAGCATGCTGATTGCATCGTCAACTAACAAATAATTTACTACTCTGAGCATTGCATTCCATTAAAAGCTCATTAAATTTTCTGTTCTCCAATGGGAGGTTTAGCTTTTGAACTACATGCTTTTGCTTCGAATGATCATTTATTCAATTTTTGCAAAATGTTGTAGGTTTTTTTCTAAAGTATAGGTGAGCATTTCAATACCTATAGACTGCAAACATATGGACACACAGCCCAGGGTTTGAGAATATTCAATTTGATTTATACACTGTTTAATTAAAATTCAACACAATCTCTGGCACTTTTAGGAAATTCTGAAATAACTGAGTGTGCTTGTGGTTATGTGTGACCCAAACATAACCTTGAAAATATTAATACTCAATATAAAGTGTCTCCAAATCCTTTTTAAAGTTTAAATTTCCTTTTCCCAAAATAAAATAGCTATTGTTCTTTTTACTATTTTATCTTTGTGAATAGCTGTTTTCTACTGTTTGAGAAAGGGCCATTACACCACCAAGCCCTTACCCTATTTGATGCCAAACTTAATAGCTCAGGTGGGGGTGGGGGTGCCTAGTTACCCAAAGAAATCCACATTTTCTGGGGTTTGCACATTTTTTACAATCCCACCATTCCTGAATTATTTTCATGCCCAGACCAGTCTAGGACAGAGTATATTTATTGTTTTTAATTTAGGAAAATGCAGGAAAAAGATCAGGCCCCCACATTAGCATGCATCTTTGGATTGCTAATTGTGCTCATTGCAAATTTGGGTCATTTTGCATGAGTGACTCTAATGTAGGGCCGAGATTGCCACCCAGCACAGTGGATTCTTGATTCCCCGCGCTAATCCTGAACTCGGTGATTGTGTCAGGTGCAGTTCTGTATGCTCTAGCAGCTGGCTCATCCTCATCAATGCAAATAAGGCAACTCCTACAATCAGAGCCTCGCGAGTGTGAGGCCTGATTGCTGAGGGCAGGCTAAAGCACTGCACAGACTCTCACTTTCAAATCACGCTAAGTGACAAGACAACTGCAATGTCCCTTCAGTTCAAAATCAACCTTCCGAAAACAAAACAAGAAGAAGGGGATGGCTACAAAGAAGAGGAAAACCTCAGTGTTTGGGAAATGGACCTGTTTAGATAGGCTTTATTTAGATACAGAGGTAAAGTGCATTTCAACAAATAATTATTTAGTTCCTGTTCTGTGCAAGATGTTTTGTTTTAAGAGCTGCAGGGGATGCAAAGGTGAGGAAGACACAGTCTCTGCTTTCAAGGAACCCTACCATTTGATTGCAGAAAATTGTAAAGATTAAGATAATAGCAGAATTATTATAAAGGAGCACCCACCAAAATCTTAAACAAAAAGCATAAAACATGTTTTTAAGGGAACTGTTTAGAGATGGTGATATGGCAGAGACATTAAGAACAAGGCTTTGGAAGCTTCGTGTTCAAATCCCTGGAAGCTTCAGGTTCAAATCCCAGCTTTGCCACTTGCTTGCTAGAGCTCCTTCGCCTTTCTAAATCTCAGTGTTATCACATGCAAAATGGTGGTAACACTGGTACTTACCTCACAGGGCGCTTACAAATGAAGTAATGTATGTAATACCCATAACACAATGCTTGGCACATGGTAAGTGCTCAATAATGTGCATTATTTCATCCTTACCATACAAAGAATTGCAGGGTCCAGAAATAACAATGTGCCACAGTTTGAAAGGCATTTATTTGCTCTTGTCTTTTACTTCCCATTTTACATGTAGCACTTATTCTGTGGCAGTGAAAATACTATGAACGTTAAAAAGCCCTGTGTCTCTCCTGTGTCTGGTCAACCCTGGCAACTCGGAACATGAAGGAGAGAACAAGAAATCCCTGTGCTTTTCCTTTTCTTCTTTTCCAAACACGTGTGCAGACTTCCCCTTCATTTCAGCCCCACCCTCTTTATTTTGCTGCCTAATCTATAAAGGAGGATTAACAGCAGCACGCTGCTTTGGCATAGAGCAGATTCTGGGTGAGGACCTGTAGGTAGAGATTAATGAATACAATTTTCTAGGACTGTGAGTGCATATTTTTAGCTACATGCTGGGCTCCTGCATTGGCTCTTGAGACAGATGAACGGACCCTTTGATGAGACTTGGGTGTTGCTCCAAAAACCTTTTTCAGAAAGTAGTTGAGAAAAATGTCTTCTGCTTCTCTTACTCCTAATTTGCATCCTATGGATTCAGATTCCAGATAACTGGTCCTCCTGTTTCCGATAAGTGGCATTACAACATTGAGATACACCGTTCAGGGAAGAAAAGGTACTTCTGGGTTGGAAGGGATCCACTTTCTGGCTAAAAGGAGGATGGCTGGTGCTCAACCGTGCTGTTGCCGTCCTTTCTCCTTTGAGAGTGGGGTAGAGGTAGTTAAACTTCCTAGGGGAGGTTTGGCCTAGACAACATCATAGACACCATATCCCCCCTGGAGTTACCAAACAATAAAACCGCTTCCTTTGCCAAACACAAAGAATGGTCTGGAGTTGGGTATTAGCAAACAGCAAACCACATAAAGGGAGGGAGGGAGAAAGAAGAAAAGGAGAGTAGGAGAAAGGATAAAAGAAAGGAAGGAAAATTATACGAAAAGAAAGCATACAATAAGATCTCTTTTCTGCTTCAGTTTGCCAGGGAGAGGGCAGCCATCCAATCTTGTCTTGATTTTAGCCAGTGCCATGGCGAGATTGGGGAGGTGGAGAAGGAGGGTTTTTGATGTAATGCCAGGCAGGTCAGGAATGAGGAGACAGGTCAGCCGAGACTTTAAAACCTTGTCATTGGGAGAGGGTGGGCAAGATGGTGAGTGAATTGATCTTTTGCATTCCAACTCAGGACCCTCTCCTTCTCTTTCTAATAGGATTAACAGATATTTTCCTAAGCAGAAATCAAAATGTGTCAAATCATCTGAGACAGTCAATTTGTTCACAATGCCCATATTCTCACAGTTCCAATGCAGCACTATTCAAAAACAGTTTCATTTCAAGAGATACAATGCAGCAGAGAGGTAAACATTTATCTTCATACTCTTACACTCCTTTCAGACTGCTTAATTTTTCCCAGTGATTTTCCCCTCCTCCTTCACTCCACCCCCGAGTTCAGCTTCAAAACATCTAGTACAAAAAAGACAAGACTTCCCCAGAGGATTCGGGTCTCAGTGATCCTGATGATGCAACGTGTGCTCTCCATTATCCCTGGGAGCTCCCTGGATACGTTTCTGCATCCTGCCTCACAGCTTCAGTTGTCCTTATGTTTGCATCACTTACAAACCCTCCTCCTGCAGAGGTTACCTCCACCTCTTCCTCCTACCTCATCCCAAGTTATCAGGATTTCTCCTTCCCCCACCCCATACTCTTTTTTATTGTTATTATTGCCATTATCATCCTTGCCACCAGCTCAGCCCTCTGCGGCTTCTCCTTAGGGAGGCATTAACTTGCCTTCCTTTGTGCTACCTTAAAACTGCTTGTTCTTACCCAGCTCACTTTGAATACAAGGACCAGTGTCACCTTTGGAACAATGAATGAAAGTAGTTAAAATAGGATTCCAACTTCACATTGTTGGCATCCCTGAAAATCTCTTGCATGTTCGTTCCCCTCCCCCTTTCTTTCTCATTGAAACCCCACAAAATAGGAGCAATTAGAAGCTCTGAAATGAATAGAAAAACAGCTACCAATGTGCTTTATTCTTAAAACTTGAATGGTAGATATTTAGCAAGGGGAGGGGGGCACGTTTATTTCTCTTTCTTACCATCTCTATATCCAGTATACATGTATAGACAGTTTCCTGAAGTTACTTGCTGACCGTATTTTCTGTATTAATATATTCAATGATATATTTGGGGTGTCTATAACCATAATGTTGAATGTGATCATGGGTGTCAAAATGAATTGATGCATTCCATTGGGAAATCTCCCTCCACCATTGTCCCTTCCCACCTGTTAAAATCCTACCCATCCTGCAGTATCCAGCTCACACCCTATCTCCTCTAGGAAAATTTCCCAGGTCCTCCCAGGAGAATTCATCTCCCTCCCACTGGGCTCTCACTGCAGGTGTTTTTGCCCCCACTCCATTGCTTACTGGCATCTGCTTTGTAATTTAACTATTGTAGATGTCTGTCTGCACAACCAGACCATGAGAACTGGAGGACAAAGAACTTCTCCTCATCTCTGGATCCTCTGGCACTCTTAGTTGCATGCTAGCACAACATGGGAGCGGCAGGGAATTGGGAGAAGATGGGGGAATCTATAAATTAAGGATGAAGTGCAGATGATGTTGTTCCAGCCTTCCAAGACTGAGAAAAGCCCATCAGTTGCTGTTTTGGGTTCGTCTGGATTAGGGGATCATCAAGCCACTCCTGATCCACCACCCCTAACCCATTTCCACTTATATTTGACAATGATTTTGAGGCTTCCCTATATTAGAATTTTAATATTTTTTCATCTAAATGCTCATCTTTAGTAAATACATAACTAAATGGATTGTGAAGTGAGGGAATTAAAAAGTGCTATCTTATATCTGGGTGAATAAATCATTTATATTAGCTCTTCTGTTTCTAGGTTGGTCTGGAATTGGCAACAAATACCAAGGCATCAGAACTCTTTGACATAGTGCTTTCATTTAGGTTTTGTTGTTGTTGGCGCTGGAAAGTTGTTTACTGTGAGCCAAATATCAATTAGCACTGGCCTGAAAAGGAGTCGCTGTGCTACATGTGTTTGCATTTAGCTCTACAGTCATCCTGATTATGTTGGCTTTTATTTGCACAAGGTATTTATCCTCAAAGAATCATCTACACCAGCATCACAACAAAACTCCAGCTTAATATTTTAACATTTTCTTAAAACCATACCTTGTTCCCCATCCTATCATTTCAGTATTGAATATTTTTTTCCTGATAAGGCAAATGACACTTTAGCCTTAGTTAATGTAAAACAGGGAGGTGTTAATCTCATTTTCAACATGTCAGCTTTTCCAGGTAGGGTACTAATACGCAAGAGCCCCTGCTGTTAGACTCAACAGAATCTTTCTGGCTGTGAAGTGAAGTCCAAACCTGATAATTTTTGCTTTCCTTTATTGTATGTGCTCAGGTCTACTTCATTCATTGAAAAAGATATATCAGTAGCTAAATGCATTTAAAGAAACAAAGGGATGTTTGCAAACTATTGACTTAACTCTGTACTAAGACATTGTGATAGGTTTGTGTTAAAATATTCACACACTACAAACATTTGGTTATGTTTGATGATAAATAGCAGCTAGGTAAGACATTTAAAACACTCACTGAAATCTATATTCCTGCATCAGAGAATTCCAATCCAATGTCACCATTTGCTTTGTTTAATTTGCTTTCCTTAAAGCAATAATTTTAAAAAAATTAAACAAGGAAAAGTATGGTCTATATTGAAGGAAGTACCATAGAATCTCATTTCCACCAGAACATTTACATTCTTGAAGTAATGTGGGAACAGAATTTTTGATTTTTATTTTTTTCTTTACTCGAAGGTGTAGAGATGAAAGAGAAAAGTTTTTATGTCATTGAATTGGTGTGGAAAGTGTAAAAGTAATAGGTTTCCTACAGAAATTTATAGGAGTTTTTGGGAGTTTTTTTATTTATGTTATTCTATTTCTACAAACACTAAAGTAAGCTTTCAAGACAATTTCAAAAGAGGTCAATTAGAAAGAGTAAAAGATAAATCACAAACTCTAGCAAATATAAAAGAATATTAAAACTAAGCTTTCTTATGTGTAAATATGATTAATAGGTTTTAAAGAAAATATCACATGTTCTAATTTAGGGAGAATTCAGCTTTTAATCTCACATAGGAATAGGATTATGTGGTTTTTAAAAACTGTAAATTTATTGTAGATATTGATGAGATATTCATTCATTTGAACTAAAAATACAAGAGAAACAAACAGAATAAAATGTGATGATAGAATAGGCAAATAAGATAACATTTATGGGGGTGTTGTGTAAAAGTGTTGTGGTCATGGAAACATATTAAAAGGAATATGTGTGTGTCTAGAAGCACACAGCCACCAAGGCTTGCACCAAGCTTAGGAGAGATTTGGAGAGGAGAAATAGTAATGATAACACTTGAGAGGTTAATTTTTGCGCACGTCCTCCCATTTACTCATTACATGTTCCTGTTTTGTGATTGGGACAGGTATTGTTATCCCCATTTTATAGATGAAGAAACACAAGTGCAGAGTTGAAACTCCTCTGAGTCATGCAGTTACGTGCAAGCCCCAGGCCTGTGATCCTTCTTCCTGTTTTTTTGGAGTTGCTGTTTTTTTTTTGTTTTTTTTTTTTTTTAAATCATTTGTGCTTGGGGCTTGGAAACAGTGAGAGGAAGAGAAGAAAGATACACCAAAAAGACGTAAAACAAATAAGGGAGAGTCACTGAGGAATTCTGAGCTATCAGACCTATCCAGAAAAATGAGGCAGGGAAAAACTGAGATGATAAGGTTTTTTGGTTGTTTGTTTTTGTTTGTTTGTTTTTTAATTCCTGTCCAAGTTAGTAACATGCACAGTGCATCTTTTTATTCATGTCCTGTCTGCACATATTTTCCCACATGCCATTCTATGGTTATATAATTCATTTCCTTGCCCACTGGGTCAATACTTTATCACTTTACCAGTTCCTTTTTGTAATAGCTTTCTACACTCCTTGCCAGTGAAAGTATACCTTCAGAAGGAGAAGATGACAAAAGGGAGGTGCATGGGAAGGGCCTGGAAAGCAGGATCACTGTTAAGAGTTTCATCTCCATTGTTCCATTTCCCCAGTGGGTATTTTTATGCATTTTCCCTTAAGCATGAGGCCATGTTATTTTCTGTGTTTAGGTTTTACTTGGAACATGGGTAAACTAACTGAACAATATTATAGGAATATTCTAGCATTGTTCATTGTCATCATGTAACAATATTTTGTACATTGCACCTTAAATCTCCTTATGGAAGTGTAAAACAGTTATTACCTGTATTCTCCCATTGTTGACATTTTGATTTTGTTTGAAAACAATTTAGTACAATTTTTAATTGATCTTAAATTTCATTGGTTAGTAGTTTTGAGGCAAGGTGCAGAAATAGCAGGAGAAAACTTCTCAAAGCAGGTAAATGACTTGCATGGGATTATACAATTGGCTGAGCCTGAATTAGAAACTTGGACATTTATTCTAGGCTCCTTACTTTACACATTGCCTCCCAAATTCAATTCAGTGAGTGCTTATTGATCACTTACCATGTGCTAAGTACTACAGAGATGGCACTGGCAATACCCACTCTTGTGGCTAACTCTTTTGTTAGGGTAGGTCTCAAAGCAGTTCTAGAAAGAAATTTTTAAGACATCTTTTGGGGGAAGAGAAATTTCTAAGTATATATCAAAAAGAAAAAAAAAAGATCCAACTACCGTGTAATTATCATTTTGCAACATAGATGAGACTCAAGAAAATCTGTAGCTATAGGTAATGGAAAGAAAATTGCTGTCTTTACCTTTCTGCCTGTCAAAATAAATAAGTACATAGGCAGAGGAAGAAAAACTAGGCACAAAGATGATTCTCTTACTCAAAGCTACCATCTTTGAATATTCTCCCAGTCAGTCAACAAATATTGAATACTCATTTTCTGTCAGGCACTTTGTTGGAGTTCAGAAAATGAACAAAGCAGACATTATTCCTGTCCTACTGAAATAATTTATTGGATAACAATTCTACTTTCAAAATGCAAGCAACATGCCTATCAACCATTCATATTTTAGTATGAATTTGCTTTAGAGGATTAGTCAATTTCCTTGGCTTTTATATTCTAGGAGGAAATTAATTAGCAATAACTCAGATTTGTTGTGATTTTTTAGGGCTCTGGATATCTAGAGAAAAGAAGATAGGAGGAGTGACCAAGGAAATCTTTACCTCCTTTTTTGCCTAAGGAACCTGGTAGCAATTTCCTGACCGAAAACTGGGTTTCTGAATCTAGAAACATCATTAGAAAATTCTGGATTTCATCAACTTTGAGTGATATGTGTAAAATATCACTTTTTTATTATCTTTCATGGGTGGTAGTTATGCCTCAGAAAGATGAAAAGGAAAGCTGTTGTACGTTCTTTTATAGACTATATCATGAGCCAGATAATTGACATTTGCGATAGGTTTAGAGCAGCTTTCTTGGCTGCTTTTCTGCCAAAGTACTCCTTAATGGGAGCAGAGGAGAAAGTTTCAGGTGGCCAAACTCCATCAACAGAATGACTCCAGTAGTGTCAGGGAACAGAAGGAATGTTAAGGGTACCCCAAAGAAGCAAGTCTGAACTGTCTTTAAAATTTTGTTGTTGTTTTCCTTGAAAGTGTAAGAAATTCTTATATATGACCCCATAATATATCCTTGTTGTTTTGCATAAAAACAATGCTTTAAATTATTTCTATCTAGTCAAATGGACTCTCTGGAAAGAGACCCCAGGATAACTGTGTGGATTCCAGTCCACCTGCACATGCTTGCACATGCGTGTGTATGTCTAGAGGGTTTCAATGAGGAGGGTACTAAATGCTAGGTTTCAGTTGCCAGAGCAGTAACAGTGCTGTGATTTAGTTGAATTGGGAGCAGCTTGAATTTGTTTGTAAGGGTGATTCTTCTATCTGTCTCATTATTCTTGTCCATTTCTGGGGCCCCAAAGTCCTAAGGATTGTTCCATGATCTGCATCTAACTGCCAAAGATATGTGCTCTGGGTGGCCAGGATAGGTGGAAAACATGGGGCACAGCACTCCTGGTGAAAACCAGCATGAGGCACTGGGTAGGTGCAGAAATGAGCCTGGGTGAGGCAACCCTGCCAGCCCATTCCCTGGGGGCTGCTGATAGTGTTTGGCCACCCAAAACTTCCTCCTCTACGACAGAGTGGGTCCCAGACAAGGCACGCCGAAGAGATGAGACAGTAGACAGCATCAAGAGCCTGAACAAACTCTGATATTATCTACATTTGTTCACTCCACCAATAAATATTTATTGAGTATGGGATGGGCATTGTCTGGGTTCTGGAGATGTAACAGTGAAAACAGACAAGGTCATGGAGGTCAGCAAATAATGGCCCCCAATGATGTCCAACCCTACTCCTCCAGAGCCTTACATGGCAAAAGGAACTTTGCAGATGTGATTCAGAGTCCAGACCTTGAGATGGATTATCTGAGTGGGCCTACTCTAATTAAAAGCTGAGAACATTTCCTTGCTGGGAGAGAGATGAGACAGAAGAAGGACAGAGTCTAAATGTGGGAGAGGCTTGGCCTAACTTCACTGGTTTTGAAGGAAGGGGGCCACAAACCAAGAAATGCAGGCAGCCTATAGGCACTGGATAAAGCAAGAAAACAGATTCTGTTCCAGAAAGGAACACAGCCCTGCTGATACCTTGATTTTAGCCCAGTGAGACCTGTGTCACACCTCTGATCAATAGAACTATAGAATAAGAAGTCTGTGTTGTTTAAAGCCACTAAATTTGTGGTAAATTGTTATAGCAGCAATAAAAATGCAACAATGGGCCATTTACATATACTAAAAAGGGCTGTGAAGGAAATAAATGAAGTAATGTTTGGTGATTGTAGTAACACATATGAAAACTTTTCAAGGTTTTCAGGATGCTTCACTGTATGAGTAGTCCCCTCTAAGAGTTTTTTTAATCTGCTTCCTTTGCAACAAGAGCACAGGCATGTGACTTGGGTTCCACTAATTAGATACTCACATGCCTGAATCTGAATCTAGTGATGCAAGAAGGGCAGGGCAGTTTGTATTCTCTCTCTCTGTCTCTGTCTCTGTCTCTGTCTCTGTCTCTGTCTCTGTCTCTCTCTCTCTCTCTCTCTCTCTCTGTGTCTGTCTGTCTGTCTGTCTGTCTGTCTGTCTGTCTCTCTCTCTCTCTCTCTCTCTCTCTCTCTCTCTCTCTCTCTCTCTGTCTCAGCAGTAGCCAGGTCTACAAAAGAGGCGTTCTGCAAACTGCTGTGCTTGTCCTTGAGAGCTGGAGTTATTTCTTCATCAGATAAATTCTGCAACATAATTTTGGATGCTATTCTGGAAGCTTAGTTCTCCAAGCTCTCTCAACAATTGAATAAGCAACAACATATCCTTTTATTAAACTCCTTTTCTCCTTAATCAACTGAAGTCTGCTTTGATTGCTTGCAGCTGAAGGCGCAGACAGAAATGGACAGTAATTAGAGCAGGCCTACTTCAGGCTGAGTGGTCAGGAAGATCTCTCTGCGAATGGTGATATTTGAACTAGGGCAGGGGGAATGTGAAGGACCAAGTCATATGAACATCCTGGGGGGGGGGGGGGCACTTCCAGGCTGAAGAAGGAAGCACAAAGGCTGGGGCTGGGGATCCAGCACAGAGCAAAACAAATGAGGCCCCTACCTTCGTGGAGTTTGCCTTCTGGTGGGGGTATTTAGGCAGTTAAAAGGTAGGCAAATAAATAAGCAACATAACTTCAAATACTGATAAGTGTTATTAAGAAAACTGAAGCAAGTGTTGTGGGCAGCACAGGAGGGTCTGTTTTGGAAAGGGTGGACAGAGAAGACCTCTCAGAGGCAGAGAGGAAGGAGATTCACGACTTAGAGAAAATCTCTCGAATACACTATTGGGATACATTGCTCAGGGATGTGAATTTAATAAGGATTTTTAAAATCAAGTGTTGCAGGACCCTGTATGCCAATATCAGGAATATTGGGGGAATCCAACAGATGTTGAAAATACCCCTAGAAAGACAAATTTTTAAATAGCAGTTGTGATCATCTTTTTGTTGATGTTCTTAACCTTTAACTTGCAGAATATGTATGACTGCATTTGGGGGGAGGTAATTCCTTATATTATGAACATTCATATTACGTCTATGAATTTGCTGGAATTTTGTCTTGGATAATTGCTATGCGAATGAACTCAAAACAAAATAAAGAAGATCAAGGCAATGCTGGTTCTTCATCATTTTGTCAGAAGTTCTTCTAGTTTGATGAACTAGGCTGTCAACAATGGAATAAGCCAGTGCTAACAGAAAGAGACCTCAGCTTCAAGCAGCAGTCTTCAAAACTACTCTATCTGCAGGTGGAAGTTACTGGTTTTATGTGAGCATGGAAAATTAATTATCAATGAAAAGGCATTTACTTTTTTCAGACTCCATATATTTATCGACAAATAAATGTTCTTTATCTCCCCAGAGGAAAGAATCATTCTCTAAATTGTTAAATCAATTTACTGAGCTGAGTCAAAGCTTTGGGGAAAGATGAATGTACTTTCTTGAATGGATCCCAGAAAAAAAATAGGGCAGGTGAGTTTTTGGTGTGCTTGTTTTTCAGCAGAGCATTTACTTGGAATATGTTTCCCCACAGAACCAAAGAATTCTTCCAATAAAACATAAGCAGAATTTCTGGTAAATATGACAAATTGAATACACACATCTACTTTTACTTCCCTCCCAAACTCCAGAAATAGTAGGAAGAGACATTTTTTTAGGGACAAAACCAACAAGGACAGAGAGAACAGGCAAGTAGACCAAAACAATCAAGCAAACAAGAGGCTGTAAATGAGTAAATGAGAAAACTTTGAGGTAATTTAATTTTACACTAGAGACGCTGCACAATGTTCTGGGATTAACAGCACTAGATGTCTCTGGAAGTGGGTCTGGCGGGGGTGGGAGTGGATAACATAGGCAGATTGGCTGGAAGTTCAAAAAGCAGCCAGATCTATCAATGGCATCCCCAGCTCTCAGAATACAGGCAAACACAGAACACCTCCCAACCCTAGCAAAGGATTTGTGGTGAAGATACTGGGGAAGGTAAGATCAGGATCCTCCTGACCACATAGGGGTTGAAGGTGAGAGTAGGATATCAAAAGCATGGAAAATAAGTAGAGCTATGCATGCTAATTGATGGAATTCCTAGCCCTCTTCACCTACCCAGGATCCAGAACTTAACATTCTAGGCTCCATAACTAAATGATCATCAGGTCACCCTAATGTAAAACTGTGGCTGGATAAACCACTTCCCCACCTCTAGACACAACACTCGGTTGCTGCACATACACATACACACACTCATTGTCTTTCTTACCTAAGTGAAACCATCAACTTGAAAGATAAAGAGATGAAAATAAAAAATAAAAAGAGAAAAGCAACTTGGATAAAACACATGTTCTACATGGAGTAGAAAACTCCCAAAACAAAACAAAACACAAATCACAGCACTAATATCTTCAGAGAGGTTTTAAAAACAAGATATTGCAGCCATGAAATAAGAATAGGATACTAAAATAAAATAGAATACTCAGAGACAAAAAAGCTATTGCAATTCTTAAAAATATATAATAGCAGAAATGAAAAACAGATTAGAAGAGTTGTGGAAGGAAATTTCCCAGAAAATAGAAAAATGGAGATATAGAATATTAAAGAAATGGGGAAAATAAATAGATAAGTAGATAGATAAATGATAGAGAAAGAGAGATGATGGAAAGAAAGAAAGAAAGAAAGAGGAAGAAAGAAAGAAAGAAAGAAAGACAGACAGACAGACAGACAGACTAGCCCAGGAGATCCAAAAATCCAAACAGTAAGAGTTCCAGAAACAGAACAGAGAAAGGGGGTGGAGGGTGGGAAGGTTTCATTTCTATTGCTGCATAACAGTTATACACTTAGCACTTCAAACATTTATTATCTCAGTTTCCATGGGACAGAAATTCAGGCACAATGCAATGGGTCCTCTGCTCAGGGTCTCACAAGGATACAATCAAGGAGTGAGCCAGTGCTGGGTGTTGGAAGCTCAGGGTCCTATGTAAGCTTATGTTTTTTGCCAGAATTTACTTCTTTGCAGCTGTAGAACTCATGTTTGCTTGCTTCTCCAAGGCCAGCAAGAGAGAGACACTCCTACCTCTAGATGCCTTTTTAAAGACTTGACTGATTAGGTTAGGCCCACCCAGGGTGATTTCCCTTTTGGTTAACTTAAAGTCAATTGATTAGAGACTTTTATTACATCTGCAAAATGCCATTTTTACCATGCATCACCTTTGCCATATTCTGTTGATTAAAAGCAAGTCAAAAGCCCTGCTCACACACAAAAGGAGGAGATTACATAAAGGTATGGATATCGTGGGGTAGGAATCATCAAGACCATCTTAGAATTCTGCTTACAACAAAGGGGAAGGAATCATTAAAGGTATAATATAAGACAATTTTCCAGACCTGAAGCATATGATTTACCAAACTGAAAGAACTCACTGAATGTACTGTGAAATAATGACTTTCAGAAAACTGTGAACCACAAGATCTAATAAACTTCTAGAAGGAGCACATCACAAACAAAGTATCAGAGGTGAAAATGGCATTGGATTTCTAAATAGCAATACATAAGTTTCAGAGGAAATGGAGCAATGTCTTCAAAATCACGGAGAAAAATTATTTCCGCACTTGAATTTTATACTCAGGAAAACTATCAATTTAGTTTCAGGATAGAATAAAGACATTTTCAGACATGTAAGATCTCAGTTATCTCCCATGCACCCTTTGTCAAAAAAGTGCCTGTAGACTTACTCCATCAAAAAGGGAGGAAACCAAGAAAGAGAATACTGAGAATTAGCATAGGAATGAGGCAAAGGGAATTCCAAGATGATGGTAAAAGAAGATCCCAAAATGACAGTTGTGCAGAATTTAGAAATCAACACATCCAGAATGGGGAAAGTGGGAAAGCTCCAAGAAAGAGTTCTTCCATAAGATGAAATTGAATAGGGGATGAAATTGGTGAAAACCTATGATACCTGAATGTATGAGAGAAATTTAGACAATTGACCAAGAGTTTGGACTTGAAATAGAGATAAATAAGTCAGGGAAAATGAAGAAAACAAATAAGCAACAACAACATAAAATTAATTCAAAAAGTTGTGCAGGAAAGAGGAAGGAATACTGGTGGATTGCATAGCTCAGCTATAAATAATGTTTATAGAGTCATAATGTAAACACAAAATTAGGATATAAAAATATATGGAGAATGAGGGAATGGGAAGGTTGTGCATTTGTTGTAGAGATGGAGAGGGAATGGAGCTATAGCTTCAATTTCTCTCACAATAAAATCTAGAGATAATACCTAAAACTGTAAAAATGAGAAGAGGGCATGCCATTTGGAGATATAGAAGTAAATATCAAAAGATCAGTTAAAAATGGTGGAAGTCCCTATGGGGAAGAGGAAATGGACAGGCTAAAAAAAAGGCAGAAGACAGCCATTTTTCTAAAACAAGTCTTATGGGTCTATTTTACATTTTAAATTCTGCATGTATAATCTGGTGAAAAATACAAAAGAAACAAGCACAAACCAAAATGATTAATTAAAACAATTATCTAAAGAAATGCTTCACCTTGTCATACTAGATATGTTGACAAGTTAATTCCTTATATGATTTCATAAGTAATGTTCATTTTTATTTGTTGTGTTTTAAAATCAAGCATACCAGAACTTGAACATAAAATGAATGGTTTTTTTAAGAAGCTTTTCCCTTGTCAAGTTAGACACTTAGTCCAATGTGTCTACAAATTGCAACTGCTCGAAATATTTTTGAACAGTCTTTAGAACTTCAAAGCCTATGGTTAACTTCTTTAACTTGAAGGTGTAAATTCATGGATTTAATATTTCAAATGGACCAGAAATCATTTGGAATCATGTCAGTTATGAGTGGTCAAGCTACCTAAAGCTATTTTGGGTAAAAATCAAAGTATAAACTAATACAATTGGTTTCTAAATGGATGGTTTATAAATTAGCTCTGGAGAGGATTTTGAAACAGGGAAAGATTCCAGAAGTATTTTGTTATTGCAGTATAATTATGAAAGTAGGTGTATGAGCCACGTTTTTAGGAAGCTTCTCCCCCAATGGGGTTTAAAGATATTCTGTACAGAGCACACAGATACGGAAATCAATGCCAAGTAGTTATATTAGATACCTGCAGAAGTGATTTTAGAGGAAAATATATCAAATGAGAGAATATTGCTACATGTGATAGGTGCTCCTTTCTATTCTAGATCAAAACAGGATTGACCCACCCACTGAAATTAGTAGAGCACCTTACTTAGCTGTGATTTATTTTCTTCTCTAAATAGAGGAGATATAATGAGATGTAAAGCTGAACTTTTGAGTGGACTTGTACCTGGTCCTAGGTGAGTTATCTAACATAAATGGAACTATAGCTGCCTCATGGACTCTGGTATTGCTGTACAGATAAACCCAACACATCCCTTCCTTTTTTCAGTGACAAATGGTATGGGTAACATGGTGCCAAAGTCTTCTAATCTGTCTCAGAAATGCTTAACGGGAACTCACTAAGAGAAGACCTGTGCTTTGTTCCTTCTTAGTGCCGCATAGTATTCTATTGTATGTATATACCACATTTTGTTTATCCACTGATCTGTTGAAGGACACTTGGATTGTTTCCATCTCTTGGCAATTGTGAACAATGCCACTATGAACATCAGTGTACAAGTGTCTGTTCACGTCACTGCTTTCAGATCTTCTGTATATACACCAAAAAGTGAAATTGCTGGATCATAGGGTAACTTGATATCTAGTTTTCTGAGGAACTGCCAAACCGTCTTCCATAGTGGCTGTACCATTCTATATTCCCACCAGCAAGGAATAAGAGTTCCATTTTCTCCACATCCTCTCCAGCATTTGCAGTTTCCTGTTTGTTTAATGACAGCCATTTTTATTGGTATGAGATGATCTCATTGTGGTTTGATTTACATTTCCCTAATAGCTAGTGAAGATGAACATTTTTTTATGTGCTTTTTTAGCCATTTGTATTTCCTCTTCAGAAAAATGTCTTTTCCTATCTTTTGCCCATTTTATAATTGGTCTGTTTGTACCATTGTTGTTAAGTTGTAGGATTTCTTTCTATATGCAAGATATCAGTCTCTTATCAGACACATGGTTTCCAAATATTTTCTCCCAGTGATTGGCTGCCTCTTCACCTTTTTAACAAATTCTTCTGAGGTACAGAAGCTTTGCATTTTGAAGAGTTCCCATCAATCTATTTTTCTTCTGTCATTGCTTGTGCTTTGCATGTAAGGTCTAAGAAGCTACCTCCTAATACTAAGTCTTGAAGATGTATCCCAACATTATCTTCTAGGAGTTTTATAGTACTGTCTTTTATATTGAAGTCTTTGATCCACTTTGAGTTACTTTTTTGTATAGGGTGTGAGGTAGGGGTCCTCTTTCATTCTTTTGGATATGTACATCCATTTCTCCCAGCCCCATTTTTTGATGATACTGTTCTGTCCCAGTTCAGTGGATTTGGAGACCTTATCAAAAATCAGTCAACCATAGATCTGGGGTCAATTTCCAAACTCTTGTTTTGATTCCATTGATCAATATGTCTATCTTTGTGCTGGTACCATGTTGTTTTGACTATTGTGGCTTTATAGTAGGCTTTAAGTTCAGGAAGGGTAAGTCCTCTCACTTTCTCCTTTTCAGAATATTTTTGGCAATTTGAGGCCTCTTTCCCTTCCAAATAAATTTGATAACTAGCTTTTCCAAGCCTGCAAAGAGGGTTGTTGGAAATTTGATTGGAATTGTATTGAATATGTAGGTAAAATTGAAATTGGGTAAAATTGGCATCTTAACAATGTTTAACCTTCCTATCCATGAACATGGAATATCTTTCCACCTGTTTAGGTCCCCTTTGATTTCTTTTAGTAAAGTTATGTAATTTTCTGTGTAGAGGTCTTTTACATCCTTGGGTAAGTTTATCCATCTGGTTGATTTTGATCATATTCTCTACTGTGGGGACCTTGTGGACCTCTGACTCTGGTCTCTACTGGGTAAACTTTTCCAGGCTTTAGAGTGTCTTACCTGGGTGTAGAGGAGATTGCAAAAAGACCGCTGTTTCCACCCTATCATTCTGACAGGTTGGCCAATGGAACATGAGTGGAAGGAATGTGTGCCACTTCCAGATTTGGCCCATTGCTTCACTGTGTTCTTTGCCCTTTCCCCATATGGATGCAGCTGAGGAAGAGGCCCTAGGAAATGTGAGACCAGAAATTGGAAGGAGCCTAGGACTGCATGTAGTAGAGCAGCCATGGCCAACCTGAGCACCTGCTTTGGGCTGTTCAATAAGAAAGAAAGAAACTTCTCATTCTTTGAGTGCACTTGAGAGACTGTTACTGTTCCTAGTCTATAGTAACTAGTACATTGACTTTTCCCCTGGAATAAGGAACTAATTCTGATCCTTGAGGATATACACCTTTTGGAATCTTAGGCCCTTAGCCTAAAAGAGTATATTTCTTCTGGTTCAAGATTACACTTTCCTCCCACCCTCATCCTAGAAAAAAAGAGACTATCAACTTCTGCCTTTTAAAAGACACCAGAGACTTCTGACTCACTAACAACCCACCAGCCTCACCCTCATTTCTTGTGTCAGGGCTACCTCCAGGCTTTCAGGCTGAGAAACTGAATCCATGTTGTGAATATTTCATGTGCTTCAAAACCCAATGTAAAGTTTAGTTTGTTGTTTTTGCTTTATTAGAGAAGTTGTAGATTTTACAGAAAGATAATGCAGAAAATACAGAGTTCCCATATAGTTGCCCCCATTTAAGCATTTTACTTCATGAAGTCCTTTGTTACAATTGATGAGGGAATAATTTCACAATTGTACCATTAACTGTAAGTCCATAGTGTCTGTTAGGGTTCATTGTTTATATTGTACATCCTATGGTTCTTTTTATAAAAAATTTTATTCTAGCAACATATTTACCATCTAAAATTTCCCCCTTTATCCACATGCAGATATGTAATCCAGTGATGTTAATTATATTCATAATATTGTGTTACTATCACCATCTATACTACCAGAAGTTTAGTTTTAAATTCGGTTTACCTCTTTTTTGGTAAAATTTCTTTTTTTGCCTTAGCTTGACTTGAAATTGCATATTCTTGATCAAATTGTACACCTCTGAGGTGGTGGTAGGCAGTGGTGCCCTGGAGCCAGTTCATACTAGCTGATAAAGGTTGATTACTAAATTTCCAGGAACTTTTCAAGCTGGTTGTTAAACATAGATATTATTAAAAATTAAATCATATAAACTTACAATTTAATAAATTGCATTAAAACAAGGGTAATAAAGACTCAAAACTCATCACTTCCAAATTATTTTACTACTTTTTATTATTATGTACCGTCTTTTTTTAAAATTCATTTGTATTGAGATATATTCACATACATGCAGTCCTACAAAGCATACATTCAATTGTTCACCAGTACCATTATGTAGTTGTGCGTTCATCACCAAAATTAATTTTTGAACATTTTTATTACCACTCACACAAAAATAATAAGAATGAAAATTAAAGTGAAAAAGAACAATTAAAGCAAAAAGAACACTGGGTGCCTCCCCCCCCCCCCATTTGTCTATTCATTCATGCATACACTGGACAAAGGGGAGTGTGGTCCATATGGCTTTCCCAATCACATTGTCACTCCTCATAAGCTACATTTTTATACAATCATCTTCAAGATTCATGGGTTCTGGGTTGTAGTTTGATAGTCTCAGGTATTTACTGCTAGCTATTCCAATTCTTTAGAACCTAAAAAGTGTTGTCTATATTATGCATAAGAGTGTCCACCAGAGTGACCTCTCGGGTTCTTTTGGAATCTCTCAGCCATTGAAGCTTATTTCATTTCCTTTCACATCACCCTTTTGGTCAAGAACATGTTCTCTGTCCCACAGTGCTGGGTCTAGATTCCTCCCTCGGAGTTATATTCCATTTTGCCGGGGAGATTCACTCCCCTGGGTGTCAGATTCCACGTAGTGGGGAGAGAAGTGATTTCACCTGCCAAGTTGTCTTAGCTAGAGAGAGAGGGCTACATCTGAGCAACAAAGAGGCATTCGGGAGGAGGCTCTTAAGCACAATTATAGGCAGGCCTAGCCTCTCCTTTGCAGCAATAATCTTGCCAAGGGCAAGTCCCATGGTAGAGGGCTCAGCCCATCAAACCACCAGTCCCCTATGTCTGTGAGCACATCAGCAACCATCGAGGTGGGGAAGCCAAACACTCTGCATTCTCCACCAGCTCCTCAGGGGAACTTTGCATATTTTTTCATTTTTTTTTTAATTAACTCTTTTTTTAAAAAAATTAACTATATCAAAAAAATAAAAAGAACATACAGAACAAAAATATTTCAAACAAACATAACATAACAAGGGAGTAAGAAGAAGACAACTAACCTAAGATTACTACTTTACTTCCAACATATTCCTACTCTACTCAAAGAAAATAACCTAATATAGTAACATTTCTGTCAACTTGTTCCTACTACACCTATCAGAAATTAACAAACCATAGTCATTTCTGGGCACTCCCAGAACATTAAATTTACCCACGATAGCTTATCTGTTCTTATTGGGTTATCATTCCCCCTCCATTAATTGCTCTCTATTGCTAGTTCCCCTACAGTCTACATTATAAACCATTTATTTTACATTTTTCAATGTTCACATTAGTGGTAGCATATAATATTTCTTTTTCTGTGCCTGGCTTATTTCGCTCAGCATTATGTCTTCAAGGTTCATCCATGTTGTCATATGTTTCATGACATCGTTCTTTCTTACTGCCATGTAGTATTCCATCATGTGTATATACCACATTTTATTTATCCACTCATCTGTTGAAGGACATTTGGGTTGTTTCCATCTCTTGGCAATTGTGAATAATGCTGCTATGAACATTGGCATGCAGATATCTGTTTGTGTCACTGCTTTCAGATCTTCCAGGTATATAGCGAGAAGTGCAATTGCTGGATCAAAGGGTAACTCTATATCTAGTTTTCTAAGGAACTGCCAGACTGACTTCCAGAGTGGCTGAACCATTATACAGTCCCACCAACAATGAATAAGAGTTTCCAATTTCTCCACATCCCCTCCAGCATTTGTAGTTTCCTGTTTGTTTAATGGCAGCCATTCTAATTGGTGTGAGATGGTATCTCATTGTGGTCTTAATTTGCATCTCTCTAATAGCTAGTGAAGCAGAACATTTTTTCATGTGTTTCTTGGCCATTTGTATTTCCTCTTCAGAGAACTGTCTTTTCATATCTTTTGCCCATTTTATAATTGGGCTGTCTGCACTGTTGTCATTGAGTTGTAGGATTTCTTTATATATGCAAGATATCAGTCTTTTGTCAGATACATGGTTTCCAAAAATTTTTTCCCATTGAGTTGACTGCCTCTTCACCTTTTTGACAAATTTCTTTGAGGTACAGAAACTTCTAAGCTTGAGGAGTTCCCATTTATCTATTTTCTCTTTTGTTGCTTGTGCTTTGGGTGTAAAGTCTAGGAAGTGGCCGCCTAATACAAGGTCTTCAAGATGTTTCCCTATATTATCTTCTAGGAGGTTTATGGTACTGTCTTTTATTTTGAGATCTTTGATCCACTTTGAGTTAATTTTTGTGCAGGGTGTGAGGTAGGGGTTCTCTTTCATTCTTTTGGATATGGCTATCCAACTCTCCCAGCCCCATTTGTTGAAAAGACTGTTATGTCTCAGTTCAGTGGCTTTGGGGGCCTTATCAAAGATCAGTCAGCCATAGATCTGGGGGTCTATCTCTGAATTCTCAATTCTATTCCATTGATCAATATGTCTATCTTTGTGCCAGTACCATGCTGTTTTGACTACTGTGGCTTTATAATAAGCTTCAAAGTCAGGGACTGTAAGTCCTTCCACTTCATTTTTCTTTTTTAGAGTGTTTTTAGCAATTCAAGGCATCTTCCCTTTCCAAATAAATTTGATAACTAGCTTTTCCAAGTCTGCAAAGTAGGTTCTTGAAATTTTGATTGGGATTGCATTGAATCTGTAGATAAGTTTGGGTAGAATTGACATCTTAATGACATTTAGCCTCCCTATCCATGAACATGGAATATTTTTCCATCTTTTAAGGTCCCCTTCTATTTCTTTTAGTAGAGTTATGTAGTTTTCTTTGTATAGGCCTTTTACATCTTTGGTTAAGTTTATTCCTAGGTACTTGATTTTTTTAGTTGCTATTGAAAATGGTATCTTTTTCTTGAGTGTCTCTTCACGTTGTTCATTTCTAACATATAGAAACATGACTGACTTATGTGCATTAATCTTGTATCATGCTACTTTGCTAAATTTGTTTATTAGTTCAAGTAGCTTTGTCATCAATTTCTCAGAGTTTTCCAGATATAAGATCATATCATCTGCAAATAATAATTATGTACAGTCTTGAAGTTATTTACTTCTGTTGTGTTTTTGTGCTAGTAATACTACATAATGATGTGCTACTGCAAATGCTGCTGCACATGATTACATAGTATTTCCAACTACATGTTTGGTAATCTTATGTTGGTGGCTTGAAATTGGCTTTCATGAGAGTACTTACAACATGCAAATCAGTGAGAGGTACAAATCAGATTTGTTTTAAAGGCCTATCATTAAACATTTACTGCCATACCACTGGTGGCTGGAAATCATCAATAAATAAAATTTGCATGCTCCGGGAATGGAGGACCCCCTCTCAAGCTGGAGCTTCCTACAGATCTTTAAATGTATAAAATAAAAGTCCCTGCTTGTTTTAGCTTTGCTAAGGCTGCCAGAATGCAATACACCACAAATGGGTTGGCTTTTAGCAATGGGGATTTACTAAGTTACAAGTTACAGTTCTAAGGTTGTGAAGATGTCCAAATTAAGGCATCTACAAGTGGATACCTTCTCTGAAGGAAGACTGCAGGCATCTGGGGATCCTCTGTCACATGGGAAGGCACATGGCAATGTCTGCTGTTTCCTCTCTCCTGGATTCTGGCTTCAATGGCTCTATCTCTCAGATCCTGTGGGTCCTTCTTGCTTCTCTGGGTGTTTCTTATCTCTCTGCTCCCTCCCTCTCTCTCTCTCTCTCTCTCTCTCTTTCTCTCTCTCTCTCTCTCTCTGTGTTTCTGCCTTTTTTTTTTTAATCATCTCATAAAAGGCTCCAGTAAAAGATTATGACCCACCTTGAATTAGGTGGGTCACAACCTGTGCTAGTTTGAATCTATTATGTCCCCCCACAAAAGCTATATTCTTTAATACAATCTTGCATTGGCAGAACTTTTGATTAGGTTGTTTCAATGGAGATGTGACCCACCCAATGTAAGTGAGACCTTTTGATTAGATTATTTCCATGAGGGGTGGGAAATAATCCACCCATTCAGCATGGATCTTAGTTAGATCACTAGAGTCCTTTAAGGGGGCTCATGAAGAGAAGCTGAGAGAGACATTTTGGAGAGAAGCTAAGAGCCAACATAGACTGAGATACTTGGAGATGCTGGGAGATGCAGACAGAAGGACATTTGGAGATGCTAAGCTAAGAGATGAAGCCCAGAGTTTGCCCCAGAGAAGCTAAGAGAGGCCCCCCCCCAGACACATGGAGAGAAATGCTCTAGGAGAACCAAGCAGAGAGCTGAGAGATCTAAGAAAGACAGAAGCCCATAAACATTTTGTAGAAAGCCATTTTGAAACCAGAACCTGGGGGCAAACAACCAGCAGATGCCAGCCATGTGCCTTTCCAGCTGACAGAGGTGTTCCAGACACCATCAGCCATTCTTCAGTGAGGGTATCCTCTTGCTGATGCCTTAGTTTGGACACTTTTATGACCTTAGAACTGTAAATTTGTAACCTAATAAATCCCCTTTATAAAAGCCAATCCATTTCTGGTATTTTGCATAACAGCAGCTTTAGCAAACCAGAACACATCCCAGTTGAAACACCTAACCAAAAGGTCCCACCCGCAATAGTTCTGCACCCACAAGAATGAATTAAAAGAACATGATGTGTTCTGGGCTACATAGCAGTTCCAAAGAAGCAAAGTAAATTATTTCAAAATGAAAGATGTATTACTTACAAGTATTTTAAAAAATAAACCAAAAAAAAAAACACAAAAAAAACAAATAATTCAGAGCATTATTATCCAAAAAATAAAATAGGCTATAAGCTCAAGAAGGTATGACTGAAATGTAATTAATATAAGAGAAATGTGTAAATGAATGTGTGGAATATTATCAGAAGAAAGAGCACAACCACATAGGAGGTTGGTACATTTAGGCAGCAAAGGGGGAAAGGCAAAGAACCTTCTGTAGCAACAGATTTGGCCTGGCCAGTGCAGTGTCTTTTTCAGGTGGAATTGAGACCCTGAAGGCATAGCTTTGCATACAGCAGGAACCAAGCCGTATAATTAAATGGGTATGCCTGAGAAAGGAACTGGGTTTCGAATATGGAGAGAGAGCAGAGAAGAGAGGGGGAAGAAGAACTGTGCTCTGTCAGTAGGGCAGGGTGGATTGTGAAAATCCAGTTTGAGGCAATTTGCACTGTTGTGATATTAAATCCTGAAACTCCCCATGCCTTCAGTAAAATGCCTTGTGTGAGTGGGTTCTTCTTGTGGTTTTATTTTTCTTCCAGAATCCATGCCTCCTTTTTTTCCTATAAACTTTTAAATTTAGAATAGTTTTATATTTACAGAAAAGTTTGAAATAGTACAGAATTTCCATATATGCCACACCCAGTTTTCCATATTGTTAATATCTTACATTAGTATGATATACTCCTTACAAATGATGAACCAATACTGATATAATATTAACTACAAACCATGTTTTACTTATATTTTCTTAGTTTTTGCCTAGTATCTTTTTTTCTGTTCCGGGATTTCACATGTCTCCTTAAGCTTCCTCTTGGCTGTCACAATTGCTCGGACTTTTCTTGTTTTTTTTAATGATATAGACACTTTTGAGCAGTACTGGTAAGATATTCTGAAGAATGTCTCTCCACTAGATTTGATCTGATGTTTTTCTCATTTTTATGCTGGGGTTATTGGTTTGAGGAAGGAAGACCACAAAGGTAAAGTGCCATTCTCATCACAGTTCAAGGATACATACTACCGACATGACGTCCCTGTGGATGTTGAACTTGATCACCTTGCTGAGAGGATGTTTGTCAGTTTTCTCCACTGAAGAGTTACTCATCCCCCCCACCTTTCCCTATTGTAAGTCTTTGGAAGGAAGTCACTATGCACAGCCCACACTTGAGGACTGGGAAGTAGCATACCAATATAAATTTCTTTGATTTCTTCTGCATGGGAGACTTGTCTACTCTCCCCCATTTATTTATTTATTTATTTAGTCATTTATTTATTTAAGTATGGGCTCATGGACAGTTTACATTTTGTGTTAGAATCTATGGTGGTTTGGAACTATATGTACCCCAGAAAGTCATGTTCTTAAATTCAATCCATTCCAGCATGTATAAACCAACTCTAAGTAGAACCTTTGATAAGGTTACTTCAGTTAAGGCATAGCTCAGAGTGGGCCTTAATCCTCTTACTGGACTCCTTTATAAAGGAATGAAACTCAGACAGAGAGAAAGCCATGGAAGCAAGAAGCTGAAAGCAAGAAAACCTGGAAGAGAAAGGAGAGAAGAGCTGATGCCACCATGTGCCTTGCCATGTAACAGAGGAGTTCAGGATCGCTGGCAGCTGGTCTTCAGAAATAAAGCATTGTCTTGATGATGCCAGATTTGGAGATTTTCACAGCTTCAAAACTGTATGCTTGTAAGCAAATAAATTCCCATTGTTAAAAGCAAACCCATTTTATGGTATCTGCTTTCAGCAGCCTAGCAATCTAAAACACAATCCAACACTATTTTATTTATTTTGTTGCTCAAATTGTTCTGTTTTGGCCATTGGGAGCACTTTCAATTCACACCTATGCCCTTTTGACATATGCCCATTATATTATTGGTTTTTGTGTTCATTTTTTGAACACTTCCTTACTTTCTGGCACCACCAGATGCTCCAGGGTCATCTTGTATATTTCCTGCTCCAATCCTAGAATCAGCCATTTCCACAAGAATTCATAGTTACTTTAATTGAGGAATGGTATTAGAAACCAAGATTGGGCAGAGGTATGTTCATTTCTGCTGGGTTATCCTTGCTTCTAGGCCCTCTCAACTGACAGAGCAAGTAAATATACTTGTATATATTAACCTGTTTATATATACATATCTGTAAATAATTCTATATGCATTCTTCTGTATCTACACAGACAGCTCCAAATCTAAGCAATTACCAAGTAGATCATTCTAGCTGTCTTGCCTTGTTTATCCGTAACCTCCCACTACAACAGTGAGAAGCTCGGCTTCCACCATCAGCCATCCATTTACTTAATTGTTCAATTCCCACATACATGTATATTGGTTTCAGAATTGTCAGCCCATACTCTTATGGGAAACAATTTGATCAATGAGAATACCGTGCTTATGTACAGTTGCTTTTGCCTTTAGTTTGACAGACTCCACTCATTTCTAAAGTTATTTAGACCAGCAACTTTCCCCTCAACCATCTTTATTGAGGTTTGTTCACATATCTGCAGTATGGGTGGATTCTTTTGTCACAGCCTGTATTCCATTATGGGATCCCTTAATTTCCTAAATGATTTTTTTTAATTTGTATGCATTCTCTTATACTCTTTGTCCTGTAGAATTCCATGAGTTTTGACAGATGTATGGGGACATGTATGTATCCACCATTAGAAAATCATACAGAAGAGTTTCACCTTCTTAAAAATGTTCCTGTGATTCTCCTAATCAATCCTAAACCTCCCATCCCAAATCTTGGGCAACCACTGATTTGTTCACCATCTCTATAGTTTTGCCTGTTGCAGACTGTTACATATATACACATATGAAATTGTTCATCTTGGCTGTTTCAGAATGGCTTCTTGCACTCAGCAACATGCATTTAAGATTCATCCTTGTCTCTGCATGGCTTGACAGATCCTTCCTTTTTATTGCTGAATAGTATACCATTGAATGGATATACTACAGTTTGTTGATCCATTCACCTATTGAAGGACACCATGCTTGCCTCCAGTTTTTTAGCTATTGTGGATAAACATTTACATGCACATTTTTGTGTGGACATCAGTTTTCAAATCAGTGGCATAAATACCTAGAAGCATGATTGCTGGATTGTACAATAAGAAAATATTTAGCTTATAGAAACTGTCACACTGTCTTCCAAAGTTGCCGTATCATTTTGCATTCCCACCAGTAAAAAATGAGAGTTCCTATGACTCCACATTCTCACCAGCAATTGTTATGTTCAGGTTTTTGGATTTTAACCATTCTGAGAGGTGTGTAGTGGTATCTCATTACTGCTTTAATTTATATTTCCCTAATGATAAATGATGTTGAGCATCTTTGTATGTGTTTATTTGCCATTTGTATATCTTCCTTAGACCATGCTTCTTTTTAACATAGTTTTTCTTCAGAAAAGGTAAAATACGGTTGACTGAATTTCATGATTTTAGTTGGTCATATTCTAGCCCTGCCTCTTGATATTTGGTCTAGTTCACCCTGATTGGTATTTTAATAATGCCCAAATCTCTCCTTGCTTCTAAGGGCCTAATCTCTTTTGTCTAATGCAAATTTTTATTAGTTTCATAATTTTAATTTATTAGTTTAAATCTCAAAGGTTAATCTTATTTTCAAATTCTTAGAGTGAGGAAAAAAGAAGCAACTTCATTGTTGCCTCATTTAAGTCCTAAACTAAGTATTTTTTCTTTTCTTTTCCTTAATATTAGTCTATTTAACTATAGCCAAACTTCAAATATTTTATAACTATTTGACCTATTTTTCATAGATTTCCTTTTATTAACCTGATATTGAACTTTTGTTTAGTGCAGCGATCCTCAAATTTTGGCATTTATCAGAATCGCCTAGAGAGCCAACAAAGAACCCTATGGCCCAAGTTCATTAAAGTAGGATAGGTCCTGGTCCTTTGTAATTTTATCAAGATCTCCAGGTGAGCAAGACCAACCAAAGTTTGAGGCAGCTCTCTCCAGCTGAGGGCCAGGCTAACCCTGAATAGAAAACACACAGCCTGTCTAGACACTGACAATAGCTTCAGAAGCCAGGGCTGCTATCTTGCTAAGTCTCCTAGCCTAATACCTCACTAGGGTTTGTGTGCAAGATTTTTGTCCAGAGTTGAAATGGAACATCAGTAGAATATTTTTACAGTACAAGACACTATGAAAAACTGATTTATTTTGCAGAGTTCACCAAAGGAACACTTTAAAACCATCTGGACACATTGCATTGGGTTAAATTAAAACTGTTAAAAGATGTGCCCCTGAATTTGCATTTTAAGAAGTACACTATATCATACAGGGCAGACAATCTATACATCTTTTCATATTACTGGTTCACTACTCTTCTATACAATAAAAATTAAACAGCAGTTATTTTTTTCTTACAACACTGCATTAGCCTAAATTGAGAAGACCAGATTCAACAATACAGTATTTTATAATCAGAAAGCAACTATTTCTCAGATATTTTTTCTTTAAAAACTCAAGTCTTCATGTGCTTTGTGCTCTTCCAAGCTATGGCTAATATTCAGTATAACTTAAGAGGGCACAGTTCCATTCCAAAGAAAAACTTCATCACATCAAAACATTATTTGCATATTCATAAGATTCCACCTTCAGGCAGAGACATGAGCTCTTTTCCTTGCAAACTATTACATGAGTAGAAATATACAAATAAGCATCAAGAAATATGTGAATGAGGATATTAAATGAAAAAATGTTCACTCACCAGTGCACAGCTTAATATCAGGTGGAGAATATGTTTACTTGATTACAAAGTAAATTTTAAAGGGAAATAATTGTGCTCATTGTTCATATAAGTATTTAATCACCATTATCACTAGTAATTACTAATACTGATAAGTGAACTTCTGAGCAATTGTTTGAATTTGCTAGAAAATATACTAACATGACTTTTTCAGAGAATATATTTAAATTTTACCTGAGGGGCTATTTTTTTAATCAAAATAACATACCAAGGCATGGTTGAAAGCACTTTGCTTTTTCAAAGGTCTCTACAAACTCAGTTGTAATCCAGAAATGAGTATTTTCCCATGGAAATACAAAATATCAACTACTTGAGACTTATTTGCCAGAAACCAGGTAATGCCATTCATTTTACAGGTATTTTAATGGTCATTTTTATGAGATACTATAGTTCCTTAAACTTTTACTGTGAGGGTAATTTTATAATCACTACCAGGCAAACATGAATTTTTCCATGTTTAAAAAAATTTACATTCTTCTCTTAATAGCATTTTCAACATATTTGGATGTATCTATACTTTGTCTATAGTTAGTCTATGTCAGATATTTTCAAACATTTCCCCAAGTTAAAAGTGATCTTATTCATTTCAGCTTATACAAATCCTGGAAAGTTATAAATAGGTGAAAACAATCAAAATTTTAAAGGCTTTGATTTGTTAATGCCAGAAAAATACCCCCATCTGACCTCACCAAAGCACTGCTACCATGCGGCATAAGCAATGCATTTTGAATGTCTGTAGGACACAAAGCTGATTTGTTAGGGAGACCCCTTGCAAATCACTTTTTGGGTATCACACTTAAATTAATTTGCTCATTAGGGACAAACAGCTTCCCCCATCATTAAACAAAAAAGTTGACTTCCTTAAACAGAATCATGCTATACCATTTTAAGAATTCTAGAAAGTCAGTTTATGGTAAGGTTATTACAATTTCCATGAACGAAGGCTGCCTAAAGTTGTAGCAGGCTTAAGAAACCAAAGACAGCCTATTACATTTGGCAAAAATGCTGACTGTGAGGCCGAGGTCATTACTTACTGGTGTCTGGGCTTACACTTTAACTTCAGGGGTTCCCCAAAGAAACCAATTTTGGGGTCAGCAAAGTCCTTTGACTGTATTTTCATCAGAATTGAGTATCAGCAGGTGGAAATGCCATGTCCCAGCCTTGGAATACATTATAGAGTGGACCAAGAGCACTTCTGCACAGCTTTTGAAAGCAGATGCCATCAAGTTGTTAACTCACTCTCTAGCCTCAGAGCAAACCATACTGATTGTATTCTTTACACGGGTTCCTTGCGAAGCAGTGGAATGGTTTTAAAATTCCTTTTCTGACCCATAAGACCCTCGGTGGTCCTTTTCCTGCACCCCGCATAAGCTACTTTCCCCATTCATGCACTGCAAGTACAAGCCTATTGTTCACATCTATTAGCCAGGCGTATTGTAAAGGACTTTATATTTTCTTCAGTACACATCTAGAACACTTCTCCCAATTTAAAGTTCTCAAATTCATGCTAAGACTTTGGTATATGCAGGCCACAAGTGAGAAAATAGACTACATTTAACTTAATTAAATTCTTATTGTCACTCTCAAATACCAATTTTAAAGGATTTGAATGTACCTGAACTGTAAATATTTTTTTAAATAAAATAACCAATTCATGTGATATATGAAAAAGAAAATATCCAAACCTCTCATATTTATTTCAAAAGAAATACATCCTCTAGTGAGAATTATTGTTGAAATTGTATTAGTGTTTAGTAGTTAAACCAAGTCATAACACATTGCAGGTTTTTCCTGTGCGTCCTACGTTTCTCAGCAAGAATCCATTTTTTCTTCAACGACTTTATTCTTAATTCACAAAAGAAAAATGGTTTCACCACTGATAAATAAATTAAAAGTTAGCTTTAAAGGAACAGTAACCATTTCATAAATGAAATGGAGAGAGTAATTTTCATACTTGGGTGTCAAAAGAGAAGTCCTAAGTTGCCATTTGCGTGACTAAAATGAATAAAGTTGCTTTCTGAATCTTCATATATAAGACTTTATTACAGCTCTTAAAATTGTGTTTTTTATCCTCCAAATTTGGAAAATGCCAACTTTTTTGGACCTATCCACCATATAAAAGGATTTTGGTACTTTGGTGTTAGGAAAAGAATGATTAGTTGAAGAGGGATGGTGATTTCTGAAACAGACTAAATGTTTGTATGCATGTATATGATTGTACACATTAAAAGAAAATACTGCTGATATTGATTGCTATCCTCATATGCAGATGTGGCTGAAAAGGCTATTTCATAATTAATAACATGTTTGGCAGTATGGATGAGTAAAGTTTGTTCTGTGCTTTGTGGCTATAGCTTCTTTTGTAGATCCTGCCATTTTTTGTGTCTTTGCCTCTTAAGCTCTGCCTATGGACAAAATATTCCAACCACCACCACTAATGTCTATGCACTATCTCCAGGTTGGCAAGATTGGCAGTGACCCAGACATATTCTTCATTTTTATTAATCTGCTGTATAGACAAACTGAAATTATTGGTTTGGCCAAAAGTTGTGGTCAAAACTGTCCTTAGAATATCCTCTGACCTTTATATGAAGGTATGATGAAACTACTTATAATTTGTAGCTTAAAGAACTAAGAAAAAGGACTAAGATAAAACTAACGTACTTTAGTTTTGCCAGGAAGAAAGAATTTCAAAGAATTAATCTCTGTAAATATATTTCTAGGCTGCCTGAGAAGTGGATGAGAAAGCAGAGGACTTGATTTGACTAACATTATTAGCCACTATTATCATTATTGACCATTCCACATTACATTCAAATTTAAGGAAATAAGCAGACCAATGAAATGTCCCTGTACTGTCAGTGAATAAGAGGGACGTATACCAACCAGTAAATGATGAGTCACCTGAAAAGTTCTTTAGAAGCAGTTCTCCTATTTTTATTGATATGCTGTTCTTACTGTCTGAAATTGTCTAATTCCAGAAGGGAAACTAAAAAGATTTATAATTTTTACACAAATTTACCCTCTATTTCTTTAAAAAATTTATTATTTAAAAATCTTGTGATGGGAGGTGGTTTCCTAGACCTTGTAACCAAAGCATGAGCAGTGAAAGAAAAAATAGACAAACGGGATCTCCTCAAAATGGAACACTTTTGTGCGTCAAAGGACTTTGCCAGAAAAGTAAAAAGACAGCCTACTTAATGAGAGACAATAATTGGAAACAACATATCAGATAAGGGTTTAATATCCAGAATATATAAAGAGATCCTAGAACTCAACAATAAAAAGACAAAAAAACCAATTAAAAAATGGGCAAAAGACATGGACAGCACTTTTTCGAAGAGGAAATACAAATGGCTCAAAAACATATGAAAAGATGCTCAACTTCTCTGGCTATTAGGGAAATGCAAATCAAAACCCCAATGAGATATCATCTCATACCCACTAGAATGGCAGTTATCAAAAAAAAAAAAAAAAAAAAACCAGAAAATTACAAGTGCTGGAGAGGATGTGGAGAAAGAGGCACACGTATTCACTGCAGATGGGAATGTAGAATGGTGCAACCATTCTGGAAGACAGTGTGAAAGTTCCTCAGGAAGCTAAGCACGGAATTGACTTATGATTCAGCAATCCCATTACTAGGTATATATTTGGAGGAACTGAAGGAAAGGACACAAATGGACATTTGCACACCAATATTTATAGCGGCATTATTCATGATTGCCAAAAGATGGAAAGATCCCAAATATCCATCAATGGACAAGCGGATAAACAAACAGTGGTATATACATACAGTGGAATATTATGCAGCTGTAAGACAGAATAAAATCACGAAGTATATAACAATGTGGATGAAACTTAAAACATTACATTGACTGAAATTAGCCAGAAACAAAAGGACAAACACCAAATGGTCTCACTAATATGTATAAACACTAATGAGAAAACTTTGAGAGTTAAAGTTGAGAATACAAGTTATCAGGATATAGAAAGAGGTTAGAGGTAGGACATTTGATACTGAAGGAGTACAGAAGTTTCAGCTGGATTGATTATATAGATCCAGAAATGGAAAGCATGATACTCTGTGATGGTGGCACAGTATTGTAAGTACACTGAACAAAGACGAGTGTGAGTACAATTGAAAGAAGAAGACTAGTGGCATGTATGACTCCAGAAGGAAATATTGAAGATAAAGACTGGGACTGTATAACTTAGTGAAAACTAGAGAGGTCAATGATGGTGATTAAATGTACAAATATAAGAATGTTTTTAAAAGTGGGAGAACAAATGAATGTCAACTTTGGAAGGTGTTGAGAATAGGACGGTAGTGGGGGAAAATACAGTTATGCAAACTAAAGTCTACTGTTAACAGTAACATTGTAATATGCCTCCAGGAATTGTAATGAAGGCAATATACCAAAGGTAAATGTGTATGAGCATGAGCTATAAGGGTATGGGATTCTTGGTAGTGCTATTGTTTTCTGAAATTTTTAATGCTTTATTTTATTTTATATTATATTTTTTTTGTCATTTTATTTTCTTTTATTTTTTATTTGTCATTTTATTTTATTTTATTTTATTTTATTTTTATTTTTTTTTCTCATCTTCCTCATTTTTTGTGGAAGAAATGGAAATGTCCACATATAGACTGTAGTGGTGAATACATAACTAAGTGATTATACTGGGAAAAACTGATGGAATGTTTAAAAAATAAACAGAGGGGTACAAGAGCTGGAGAAATGTAGAGAGAGGGATGTAGCTAATCACTGCTGGTGGAAGTAGAATGGTGCAGCCCATACGGAGGGCAGTGTGGTGATTCCACAGGAAGGTAAGTATGGGGTTCCCATATGGTCCTGTAACCCAGTTATTGGGTAAATACTTGAAAGAACTGAGAGCAGGGACATGAATGGACATTTGCACACTGGTGTTTATGGCAGCAGTACTCATGATTTGCAATGGATGGAGGTGGCCTAAGGGTACATTGACTTATGAACAGAATGGTTAACTGTGGTATATACCTACAATGGAATATTGAGTGGCCACAAGAACAAATGAAATTGTGAGGTACACTACTAGGTAAAATGGACCTCTAGGTCAGTATGTTGTGTGAAATAAGCCAGAAATGAAAAGACAGACATTATAATGCCTCACTAATATGGACTAACTATAATGTGCAAACTCTGAGAATTGAATCTGAGAGCATAAGTTATTGGGGGAAGGCTTATTGTAATGGTTCCTAGATTGTAAGCTTTTACAGCAGTTACCTCTATTCCTGAGTTGTAATGGTTATTTCTAGATTCTGAGACGCTGGTCAGCCCCTGAAACTTCGGGTATCTGAGTGACACCTGAGATTCAGAGCTAGAGTTCAGTAGCTACGAATGTCAACATTACCCCATGCAGCAAATGTTAAAGAAGCTGATAAGAAGATCAGACATCAATTAGAGATATGAATGAAATGGCCTTGGTTAGGACTAAGGTAAATCAGACTAAAGGGTATAGGATGATATTAACTGTATTTTAAAACTTCAACTTCTGTGTGAAACAAAAGGTAAAGATGTTTATTTGATGGAGAACATTTTCTGTAGCATGCTATATAATTTAATATTTATGCTCAGTTTATTCAACCACCATAGTTACATGGAAGCTTGAATAAGGAGTGAGATCTGGTTTGATTATACAGGTTAGTGTGGAGCCCCAATACATCCCAGAGAAATTTGGGCAGAGGATAAAGAAATACTTGAAAATCCTCCTTGAGGGACTGGGGGAAAATGTGGAAATATTAAATATAGCTACCTGGGGAATTCCTTGTATTCTCACAGACATTGCAAACTATCAATTTATTAGGCCGAACCCTTGATTTTGGGGCTCACCTTTATGAAGCCTGTTACTGCACAATTGAGGCAAGCCTATTTATAATTGTGTCTAAGAGTCACCCCCGGAGAACCTTTTTTGTTGCTCAGATGTAGCCTCTCTCTCTAAGCCAACTTGGCAGGTGGATTTGCTGCCCTCCCCACTACATGGGACATGATTCCCAGGGGTGTAAATCACCCTGGTAATGTGGGACATGATTCCTGGGGATGAGTCTGGACCTGGCATCATGGAATTGAGAAAGGCTTCTTGACCAAAAGGGGGAAGACAAATGAGACAAAATAAAGTTTCACGGGTTGAGAGATTTCAAATGGAGTCAAGAGGTCATTCTGGAGGGTTTTCTGATGCATTATATAGATATCTCTTTTTAGTTTTTAGTGTATTGGAATAGCTAGAAGGAAATACCCGAAACTTTGAACTGCAACCCAGTAACCCTGTTTCTTGAAGATCAGTGTATAAGACTACAGCTTATATGATGTGACTGTGTGATTGTAGAAAATCTTGTGGCTCACACTCCCTTTTATCCAGTGTATAGAAAGATGAGTAGAAAAGTGGGGACAAAAAGTAAATGAATAATGGGAGGGGGATAGGGGAGATGGGTTGTTTTAGGTGTTCTTTTTTACTTTAAATTTTTTCTTATTTTTATTTTTTATTTTTGGAGTAATGAAAATGTTAAAAGAGACTCACCTGTGCATGGCAGACAGGGACTGTGGTGGCATTTGAGCTGGAAGGGGACCCACAGCCCTGGGAATGGCTGGGACCACTGTGTCCTGGAGCAGACTCCCTGCCAATCTGTGCAGGGCATGACCCCCACTCACAGGGCTGGCAGACCCCAGTGCACATGGAAAATTGATGCACTGATTGAATTTCCACATGGTTTGGACCCCACTCAGTGCACAGATGAAGTTTGGGGAGAACTGGCTTGAGGGTAAGAGGTGGCTAAAGAGAGCCATCTGTGTAGGACATGGAAAGTGCACCCCACCAAGATGTAGTTCTGCTAAATTATAGATAAATTTTCAAGTAATCTTACATATCCTAAAAGAACCCTATCAAAATAAGCAAATGCCAAGAGGCCAAAAACAACATAAAATTGTAAAGCCTAAGAAGAAACCAGAACATATAGACAACACAAATGTCCAAATTAAAAAGCCAGAGGAGACACAGAACTTGGAGCAATTAATCAAAGAAGTATACACAAACATCAATATCATGGGTAAGGGTATAAAGGACATCAAGAAGACCCAAGAAGAGCATAAAGGAGAATTTGCAAAAATAAATAAAAAATAGTGGATCTTATGGAAATAAAAGATACTGTTGATCAAATTAAAAATATTCTTGAGACATATAACAGCAGAGTTGAAGAGGCAGATGAAAGAATTAGCAAACTTGAGGACAAAGCAATGGAATGCAAAAGCACAAAAGAATGAATGGTGAAAAAATTGAAAAATTTGAAATGGATCTCAGGCAAATGATGGACAATATTAAGTGCACAAATATAAAAATCATTGGTGTTCCAGAAGCAAAGAGAAGAGTAAAGGGCTGGAAAGAGCATTCAAAGACATTGATGGGGAAAACTTCCAATCCTTCTAAATGACATAAATATGCAAATCAGAGATGCCCAATGAACTCCAAATAGAATAAATCCAAATAAACCCACTCTGAGACATTTTCTGATCAGATTAACAAATGCTGAAGAGAAGGAGAAAGTTCTGAAAGCAGCAAGAGGGAAACAATTCACCATATACAAGGGAAACAACCTAAGACTAAGTACTGACTACTTAGCAGGCACCATGGAAGCAAGAAGGAAGTGGTGTGAATATATTTAGAATTCTGAAAGAGAAAAATTACCAGCCAATAATTCTTTATACAGCAAAGCCCTCCTCCAAAACTGAGGGAGAGCTTAAAATTTTCAGAGAAACAAATGCTGAGGGAATTTGTTAGCAAGAGACATGCCCTACAAGAAATACTAAAGGGAGCTTGTGCCAGTTTCTGTATATTATGTCCCCCAGAACAAGCCATGTTCTTTGATGCAATCTTGTGGGGGCAGATTGATTAATCTTTTTGAATAGGGTGTGACATTTTGATTGAGTGTTTTCATGGAGATAAGCATCCAACTGTGGGTGATGCCTTTGATTGGATAATTTCCATGATGGTGGTACCCATCCATTCAGGGTAGGTCTGAATTAAATCACTGGACAGACAGAAGGAGCTCAGAGCAACTGGGAGTGACATTTTGAAGAGCAACTGCAGCTAAGAGAGGACAGAATACCCAAGAGCAACAATTTGGAGAATGCCACTTTGAAATGCCACCTGGGAGCAAGTGGATGCCAGCCATGTGCCTTCCGAGCTAACAGAGGTTTTCCAGATGCCAATGGCCATCCTTCAGTGAAGGTACCCGACTCTTGATGCCTTACCTTGGACGCTTAATGGCTTTCAGACTGTAACTTTGTAACAAAATAAACCCCCTTTATAAAAGCCAATCCATTTCTGGTGTTTTGCAAAATGGCAGCATTAGCAAAATAGAAGAGAGCTCTACTGGCTGAGAAAAAAAAAGACAGAAGAGAAAGGCCTGGAGAAGGGAACAGAACTGAAGAGTATTAGAAAGGGTAACTTAAAGGAAATAGAGAGGGAAAAAGTAGATCTGACAACTAAATCCAAAGGATAAGATGGCTGATTCAAGAACTGCCTTCACAGTAATGACACTGAATGTGAATAGATTAAAAGATAAAGATTGGCAGAATGGATTTAAAAATATAAACCATCAATATGCTGTTTACAAGAGACTCATCTTAGACCCAGCAACACAAAGAGGTTGAAAATGAAAGGATGGAAAACAATATTCCAGGCAAGCTACAACCAAAAGAAAACAGTGGTAGCAATACTAATTTCAGATAAAACAGACTTTAAATGCAAGGATGTTATAAAAGACAAAGAAGGACACTACATATAAATAAAAGGGACAATTTCCCAAGGAGAAATAACAATCATAAATGTTCATGCACCCTATCAAGGTGCTCCAAAGTACATGAGACAAACACTGGCAAAATTGGAGGAAGCAATAGATGTTTCCACAATAATTGTGGGAGACTTCAGTACACCACTCTCTCCTAGAGATAGAACAACTAGAGAGAGGACCAATGAGGAAATTGAGAACCTAAACAATGTGATAAATGAATTAGATTTAACAGACATATGTAGAACATTACATCCCAAATTACCAGGATATACATTCTTCTTTAGTGCTCTTGGAACTTTCTCCAGGATGGATCATATGGTGGGGCATAAAACAAGCCTAAATGAATTTAAAAATATTGAAATTATTCAAAGCACATTCTCTGACCACAATGGGATGCAACTAGAAGATGTAGAAGCCAATAACCATCAAAGATCTAGAACATTCACAAATATCTGGAGGTTAAACAACACACTCCTAAATAATCAGTGGTACAAATAAGAAATTGCTAAATATCTAGAGATGAATGAAAATGAGAATACAACATATCAAAACTTATGGGATGCAGCAAAGGCAGTGTTGAGGGGGAAATTTATAGCCCTAAATGCATACCTTGAAAAGGAAGAAAGAGCTAAAATCAAAGAAGTAATAGAACAACTGAAGAAGCTAGAGAATGATCAGCAAACTAATCCTAAAGCTAGTAGAAGGAAAGAAATAAGGATTAAAGCAGAAATAAAAAATTTGGAGAATGAAAAAACAATAGAGAGAATAAATGAAACCAAAAATGTGTTCTTTCAGAAAATCAGCAAGACTGACAAACCCTTAGCTAGACTGACACAGTCAAAAAGAGAGAAGACCAAAAGAAATAAAATAATAAACGAGAGGGGAGACATTACTGCAGACCCAAAGAAATTTTAAAAATCATAAGAGGATACTACAGACAACTGTATGGCAACAAACTAGACAATTTAGAGGAAATGGACAATTTCCTGGAAAAAACGTGAACAACTTAGACTGACCAGAGAAAAAAAGACGACATCAACAAACCAATCACAAGCAAAGAGATCCAATCCGTCATCAAAAAGATTCCTAGAAATAAAAGTCCAGGGCCAGATGAATTCACAGGAGAATTTTACCAAACTTCCCAAAAAGAACTGTCACCATTCCTACACAAACTCTTTCAAAAAATTGAAGAAAACGGAACACTACCTAACTTTTATTTTATGGATCCAACATCACTCTAATGCCAAAACCAGATAGAGATACTACAAGAAAGGAAAACTACAGGCCAATCTCCCTAATGAACACAGAGGCAAAAATTCTCAACAAAATACTTCCAAATAGAATCCAAACACACATTTTAAAAAATCATGACCAAGTGGGTTTCATCCAAAGAGTGCAAGGGTGGTTCAACATAAGAAAATCAATCAATGTAACAACACGTTAACAAATCAAAAGGGAAATTCAAGTGATCATCTTAATAGATGATGAAAAAGCATTTGACAAAATTCAGCAGTCTTTTTTGATAAAAACACTTCAAAAGGTAGGAATTGAAGGAAAATCCCTCAGTATGATAAAGGGCAGTGATGATTAGGCTCATGTGTCAACTTGGCCAGATGATGGTGTCCAGGTGTCTGGACAAGCAAGCACTGGCATAACCATTACTGCAAGGACATTTATCACTGGTTAATAAACTGGAAGGCTGGTTTATTAAATCAGTCAATTGACTGCACCTGTGACTGATTAAATCAACAAAGGGCATGTCTTTCACACTGAGAGAATTCAATCAGCTGGATTTAATCCAATCACTTGAAGACTTTTAAGGGAAAGAGAGAGAGGACCTTCACTTCTTCTTTAGCTAGCCGGTGATGCATTTCCTGAGTTCATAAACACCTTCATTGGAGTTGCCAGTTCACTGCCTGCCCTATGGAATTTGGACTTGTGCATCCCCACAGTTATGTGAGACACTTTTAAAATCTTGTATTTATAGGTATCTCTTGTTGGTTCTGTTTCCCTAGAGAACCCTAAATAATACAGTTTGGTACCAGGAGTGATTCTTGAGAAACAGAATCTTAGAATGGGCTTTTACAATTTGTTTTCTACTTTGATTAGATTCAAAGGCTCAAATGACTCCATTTCCAATAATCAGGATGTCACTGATAGTCCATGGCATGAGTTAACAATGGAGATACACAAAATATTACCATTTGATTCTCCTAATCATACTCTTGTATGAAGCAAGGCTCTGGGTGACAGTGTTTTGTCACCTTAACAGAGCTTTGCAGTGTTAAGAGGTATAATGATGCTGGCTGGCTGCTCTTAGATATGCTGGATAAAGTTATAAAAGAAAGGGATGAGCTAAAGGCTTCAAATTTGAAACTTAAGTGCTGTATGACAGATGTAAGTGTTTCTACATGTGCCCTGAAAGAAAATATTTCCCTGTGGCTGCAGATGAGATTTCTGAAAACCAGACCCAGAGTCTCATTGTGTGAGTAGCAGATTTACAACTTAAACTAAAATCTCACCCTCACAGGGTGTCTGCTGTTAAAGTAAAGGCATTTATTGGAAAAGAATGTGATCCTGAAACTTGGGATAGGGGCATATGGATTAATAAAAATGGTAGTGAGGACATTGGAACCCTGGATTCTGCTGAGTATTTGCTAGATATAACTGTAACAGTCTGCCCTGAGGAAACAGCACCACCCTCCACCCTTCAGGCTGCCCTGAGGAGCCTGTCATACAACCTCCACCTAAAGAGATTAACCCTTCAGTGCTTGCTAAACCTATAATCACCTCCCCTGAGGAAGCAGCCCTTACTCCTCTGTCTGGAGGAATTAATCCTGTTTCACAAGATGAAACTGCAACAGAATGTCCTGAGGTTATGGATACTTTAATGTATCCATTAAAGCTTGATGAGTACTTCTAATTCTTTTCATGACCCACCCCCACCCCCAGTCTTTGCTTCAAGATGTATAACTAGATTAAAGTCCCAACAGGCCCCAAAAGGTGAGGTACAAAGTGTGACCCATGAGGAAGTATGTTATACTCCAAAAGAAATGCATGAGTTTTCCAATTTATATAGACAGAAACCAGGGGAATATGTGTAGGAATTGATATGGGCCCACTAAGCAGAGATTCTGCATTCAATTTTGTAGCTTGAGGGGTTAGAAAGGGCATTAACAGTTTGGGTGATTGGCTGAAACATGGGTCAAAAGGTGACCAGCATTACCAGAGGTTGAAATACCAGAACTGCCCTGGTATAATGTAGAGGAGGGGATTCAAAGGCTTAGAGAAATTAGAATGGTAGAGTGGATTTATCATGGAAAACCTGTTCACAAACCCCTGGAATGTCCAAGGACACACCTTTTACCAAGACTGTGAGGAATAAATTTGTGAGACTAGCTCCATCATCCTTGAAGAGCGCTGTAGTCACCCTTTTCTGTAGGTCAGATATTACTGTGGGAAATGCTGTCACTGAGCTGGAATCCTTAAACACAATGGAGATAATTGGATCTTGAGTTGGCAGAAGAAACATGGCAGCAGTTAATCACCCAAAACAAGGTGGGTGTGGCTACCATAATGGAAAACAGGCTTAAAGCAGCAGTCCAAATAATATGACTGGCAAAGACTTATGGCATTGGCTAGTAGACCATGTAGTACCTAGAAGTAAAATAGATGGGCAGTGCACTAAATTTTTGTTTGATCTGTATGAGCAGAAGAATTCTAGGTCAAGTGAATAAAAGTCTACCTTGAATTACAAAAACAAAGAGTCACAGCACCTTAATCAATTCCAAGACTTGAGATAGTTTACAAACTCAGAGCCCCTTGAATGAGGGGAAGGCCAGGTACCCTTGGGTAAGGACCCTGTTACACTGCCCAAAATTCATACTGTTAATCTTCCTCCCAACCTTCCCCAGGGGGACCTATGGCCTTTTACCAGGGTCATTGTGCATTGGGGAAAAGGAAATGATCAGATATTTGGGGGATTATTAGACACTGGTTCAGAAGTGACATTAATTCCAGGAGACCCAAAACATCATTCTGGTCTACCAGTCAGAGTTGGGGTTTATGGAGGTCAGGTGATCAATGGAGTTTTAGCTCAAGTCTGTCTCACAGTGGGTCTAGTGGGTCCCTGGACCCATTCTGTGGTTATTTCCCCAGCTCCAGGATACATTATTGGAATAGACATACTCAGCAAGTGGCAGAATCCTCACATTGGTTCCCTGACCCATGGTGTGAGGGCTATTATGGTAGGAAAGGCAAAGTGGAAGCCACTAGAACTGCCCTTGCCTAGCAAAATATTAAACCAGAATGAATACTGGATTTCTGAAGGGATTGTAGAGATTAATGACACTCTTCAGGACTTGAAGGATACAGGGGTGGTGATTCCTACTACATCCCCATACAACTTTCCTATTTGGCCTTTGCAGAAAACAGATGGGTTCTGGAGGATGACAGTGGAATATTGTAAGCTTAACCAGATGGTGACTTCATCTGCAGCTGCTGTTCCAGATGTGGTATCATTGCTTGAGCAAATCAACACATCCCCTGGTACCTGGTATGCAGCTATTGATCTGGCAAATGCTTTTTTCTCAATTGCTGTCAGTAAAGACCACCAGAAACAGTTTGCATTCAGCTGGCAAGGCCAGCAATATACCTTCACTGTGCTACCTCAGGGGTATAGCTACTCTCCAGCCCTATGTCATAATATTGTCTGCAGGTATCTTGATTCTTTCTCCCTCCCACAAGACATCACAGTCGTTCATTATATTGATGATATCATGTTGATTGGACCTAGTGAGCAAGAAGTAGCAACTACTCTAGATTTGTTGGTAAAGTATTTGCATGTCAGATGATAAGAGATAAATCCAACAATAATATAGGGGCCTTCCATCTCAGTAAAATTTCTAGGTGTCCAGTGATGTGGGGCATGTTGAGATATCTGTTCTAAGGTGAAGGATAAGCTGTTGCCTCTGGCCCCACCTATGACCAAAAAAGAGGCACAACACTGAGTTGGCCTCTTTGGATTTTGGAGACAATATATTCCTCATTTAGGTGTCCTACTCTAGCCCATTTACTGAGTGACCAGAAATGCTTCTAGTTTTGAGTGGGGACCAGAACAAGATAAGCCCCTGCAACAGGTCCAGGCTGCTCTGCCACTTGGACCCTATGATCCTGCTGATCCAATGGTGCTAGAAGTGTCAATGGAAAATAGAGATGCTGTTTGGAGACTTTGGCAGGCTCCTATAGGAGAATCACAATGCAGGCCCTTAGGATTTTGGAGTAAAGCCTTACCATCCTCTGCAGATAACTACTCTCCATTTGAGAAAAAGCTTTTGGCCTGCTATTTGGCCTTAGTAGAGACAGAATACTTAACCATGGGCCATGAAGTTACCATGATACCTGAGTTATCTATGAGCTTCATGTTGTCCAATCCACCAAGCCATAAAGTTGGGCAAGCACAGCAGCACTCCATCATAAAATGGAAATGGTATATACAAGATAGAGCTTGAGTGAGTCCTGAAGGCACAAGTAAGTTACAAGAGGAAGTGGCTCAAATGCCCATGGCCCCCACTCCTCCCACCTTCCCTTCCTTTTCCCAGGCCACAGCTATGGCATCTTGGTGAGTTCCTTACAATAAGTTGACTGAGGAAGAGAAAACTCGGGTCTGGTTTACAGATGGTTCTGCACGATATGCAAGCACCACCCAAAAGTGGACACCTGCAGCACTGCAGCCCCTTTCTGGGATGTTCCTGGAGGACAGTGGTGAGGAGAAATCCTCCCAGTGGGTGGAACTCTGAGCAGTACACCTGGTTGTTCATTTTGCTTGGAAGGAGAACTGGCCAGAGATGCATTTGTATACTGATTCATGGACTGTTCCTAATGGTTTGGCTGGATGGTCATGGACTTGGAATATGATTGTAAAATTGATGACAAAGAAGTCTGGGGAAGAGATATATGGATAGACCTTTCTGAGTGGACAAAAAACATGAAGATATTTGTGTCCCATGTGAATGTTCACCAGAGGGTGAATTCAGCAGAGGAAGATTTTAATAATCAAGTGTATAAGATGACCCATTTGGTGGATACCAGTCAGATTCTTTCCCCAGCCACTCCTCTCATTGCAAATGGGCTCATGAACAAAGTGGTCATGGTGGTAGGGATGGAGGTTATGCATGGGCTCAGCAACATGGACTTCCACTCCCAAGGCTGACCTGGCCACAGCCACTGCTGATTGCCCAATCTGCCAGCAGCAGAGACCCACACTCAGTCCCTGATATGGCACCATTCCCCAAAGTGATCCACCTGCTACCTGGTGGCAGGTTGATCTCATTGGACCTCTTCCATCATGGAAGGGGCAGCAATTTGTTCTCACTGGAATAGACAACATACTCTGGATATGGGTTTGCCTTCCCTGCAGGCAATGCTTCTGCCAAAACTACCATCTGTGGACTTACAGAATGCCTTATCCACCATCATGGTATTCCACACAGCATTGCTTCTGACCAAGGAACCCACTTCACAGCAAATGCAGTGAGGGGGTGGGCACATACTCATGGAATTCTCTGGTTTTACCATGTTCCCTATCATCCAGAGGCAGCTGGGTTGATAGAATATGGAATCGCCCTTTGATGACTCAATTATGGCACCAACTAGGTGGCAATACCTTGCAGGGCTGGGACAGTGTTCTCCAGGAGGCTGTTTATCCTCTGAATCAGGATCCACTCTATGGGCTGTTTCTCCCATAGCCAGGATTCCCGGGTCCAGGAATCAAGGGGTGGAAATGGGAGCGGCACCACTATCACTCCTAGTGATCCACTAGGAAAATTTTTGCTTCCTATCCCTGTAAACTTAAGCTCTGCTGGCCTACAAGTCTTGTTCCAAAAGGAGTTCTTCCACCAGGAGACACAACAATAATTCCATTGAACTGGGAGTTAAGGCTGCCACCTGACCACTTTGGGCTTCTTATGCCTCTGAATCAACAGGCAAATAAGGGGATTACTGTACTGGCTGGGGTTATTGATCCTGACTATCAAGGGGAAATAGCACTGCAAGTATATGATGGAGGTAAAGAAGAGTTTTTCTGGAATACAGGAGATCCCCTAGGGCGTCTCTTAGTACTACCATACCCTGTTATTAAAGTCAATGGAAAACTGCAACAACCCAATCAAGGCAGGACTACCAATGGCCCAGAAGCTTCAGGATCACCCAACCAGGCAAAGAACCATGGCCAGCTGAAGTGCTTGCTGAGGGTAAAAGGAACATGGAATACATAATGGAAGAATGCAGTGATAAAGATGTACTATGACCATGTGACCAGTTACAGAAATGAGGACTATGATGGCATGAATATTTCCTCCATGTTTTCTTGAGTATGTTTGTATTTGTCTGTAAAGTAAATATCTTTGTTTTCTTCTCCATCTTATCCCCTTATCATATAACATAAGCTGATTGTTCATTTCACAGTATTTAACTTAAAGGAAATCAAGATTAAGAGTCAATGTCACCCAAGGACTTGAATACTATTCTGGAGAGACTTAGTGCATTTTGGGTTGTATGCAGGACAGCTGAGTATTGTTAGGTGAAATATGTCTGTTATTGTTTTCTACTTAGTGATGAAGTATGGTTTAAGGTGATGTATATAACTGCCAAGTTGACAAGGGGTAGACTGTGATGGCTTGGTACATGTGTCAATTTGGCCAGGTGATGGTGTCTAGGAGTCTGGACAAGCAAGCACTGATCTAACCATTACTGCAAGGACATTTGTGGCTGGGCAATAAACCAGAAGGCTGGTTTATTAAATCATCAATTGATGGCACCTGTGACTGATTAAATCAACAAAGGGCATGTCTTCCATATCGAGAGAATTCTATCAGCTGGATTTAATCCAATCAGTTGAACACTTTTAAGGGAAAGAGAGAGAGGACCTTCACTTCTTCTTCAGCTAGCCAGAGAAGTGTTTCCTGAAGAATTAATCAAACACCTTCATCAGAGTTGCCAGTTTGCTGCCTGCCCTATGGAATTTGGACTCATGCATCCTACCCTATGGAATTTGGACCCGTGCATCCCCACAGTTGCATGAGACACTTTTATAAAGTCATATTTATAGATACCTCTTCTTGGCTTTGTTTATCTAGAGAAGCTTAACAAGGGCATGTATGAAAAACCCACACCCAGCATAGTACTCAATGATGAGAGACTGAAAGCCTTCCCTCTATGATCAGGAATGAGACAGGGATGCCTGCCATCACCACTATTTTTCAATATTGTGCTAGAAGTTCTAGCCAGAGCAATCTGGCAAGACAAAGAAATAAAAGGCATCCAAATTAGAAAGAAAGAAGTAAAACTTGTCATTATTTACAGATAATATGATCTCATATTTTGAATATCCTAAGAAATTGATGACACAGCTACTTGAACTAATAAACAAATTCAGCAAATTGGCAGGAGATGCACATAAGTCTGTAATGTCCCTATTCACTACAAATGACCTAAATGAAGAGACACTCAAACAAGTTTCTATTCATAATAGCAATTAAAAAATATCAAGTACCTAGAAATAAACATAACCAAGGATGTAAAAGACCTCTACACAGAAAATGACATAACTTTACTAATAGAAATAAAAGGAGACCTAAAGAGATGGAAAGATAGTCCATGTTCATGGGTAGGAAGGCTAACATCATTAAGATATCAATCCTACCCAAACTGAACTACAGCTTCAATGCAATTCCAATCAAAATTCCAACAACCTACTTTTCAGACTTGGAAAAGCTAGTTATCAAATTTATTTGGAAAGGAAAAGAGACTCAAATTGCTAAAAACATTCTAAAAAAGAAAAATGAAGTGGGAAGACGTATACTTCCTGACTTTGAAGACTAGTGTAAAGTCATGTAGACAAAACAGCATGGTATTGACACAAAAATATTGATCAATGGAACTGAATTGAGAATTTAATTTAGAAATAGACCCCCAGATCTATGGTTGACTGATTTTTGATAAGCCCCCAAATCCACTGAACTGGGACAGAACAGTCTCTTCAACAAATGTGGCTGGGAAAAGTGGATATCCGTATCCAAAAAGAATGAAAGAGGACCCCTACCTCACACCCTATACAAAATGTAACTCAAAGTGGATCAAAGACTTTAATGTAAGAAACAGTACCCTAAATTCCTGGAATATAATGTAGGGATACATCTTCAAAACCTGGTATTAGGAGATAGCTTCTTAGACCTTATACCCAAAGCAAAAGCAACAAAAGAAAAAAATAGGTAAATGGGAACTCCTCAACATCAAAAGCTTCAGTGCCTCAAAGGAATTTGTCAAAAAGGTGAAGAGGCAGCCAACACAATGGGAGAAAATATTTGGAAACCATTTATCTGACAAGAGATTGATATCCTGCATATATAAAGAAACCCTACAGCTCAACAGCAATAGTACCAACAGCCCAATTATTAAATGGGCAAAAGATATGAAAAGACATTTCTCCAAAGAGGAAATACAAATGGCTAAAAAAAAAAAAAGATGAAAAAATGTTTATCTTCACTACATGTTAGGGAGAGGCAAATCAAGGCCACAGTGAGATATTATCTCACACCAATAAGAATGGCTGCCATTAAACTAACAGGAAACTACAAATGCTGGAAAGGATGTGGAGAAATTGGAACTCTTATTCATTGCTGGTGGGACTGTACAGCTGCTGTGGAAGACAGTTTGGTGTTTCCTCAGAAAACTAAATACTGAGTTACCCTATGATCCAGCAATTTCACTTCTTGGTATATACCCAGAAGATCTGAAAGCAATGACATGAACAAATATTTGCACACTGATGTTCATAGTGACATTGTTCACAATTGCCAAGAGATGGAAAGAATCCAAGAGTCCTTCAATGGACAAGTGGATAAACAAAATGTGGTATATACATATGATGGAATACTATGCAGCGGTAAGAAGAAATGAGGTCATGAAACATATGACAACATGGATGAACGGATGAACCTTGAAGACATAATGCTGAGTGAAATAAGTCAGTCACAAAAGGAGAGATATTGTATGTTCCCACTAATGCGAACTCGATTAAAAAATGTAAAATAAGTGTCTTATAATGTAGAATATAGGGGACCTAGAGACAGACAGAAGCTAGTGAAGGGGGAATGATAGTCTAATATGTACAGATATGATAATGAGGGTGATCTTAATGGTATGGTAATGGTCAGAAGTAACTATGGTTCGTTAATGGGATCATAAGTATCAGTGACGTTGAAGGCGAACATGTTCGTAAATCATTGTTTAAAGGCATGTAACCCACAGAGTAGCACCACAAACCTTAAGTGTTAGCATTATATACTTACAAGGTATGACACTAGTGCAGAGAAATTTAGCAACAGAGTGTTATATGGAAAAACTATCTATTACATATTATAGACTATATTTACTAGGAATATCTTACCAACACTACACTAATACTAGGGATGATTTACAGCTGATAAGAGCTCTGGGATGTTTCATGTTACAATAATTGTTTAAAGTGGAAAGTGATGACAATTATACAACTAAGTGAAGATAACAGAAGAAACTGACCACCATTTATCTTGAAATAGAATATATATTAAGTGAAACTAGGAACCCACTCCTTATAAATCAGGCCCTCAACTTGAGGCTTACTCTTGTGAAACTTAGGATTGTGAATGGGAGGCTGAGCCTTCCTATAATTATGCCTAAGAGGCACCTCCAGGGAACCTCTTTTTTCGCTCAGATGTGGACTTTCTCTCTCTAAGCCTAATTCAGCAAATAAATTCATTAACCTCCCCACTAGGAGGGACATGACTTCCAGGGGAATGAAGCTCCCTGGCAACTTGGGACATGACTCCCTGGAATGAGCCTGGGCGTGGCAGTGAGGGATTGAAAATGCCTACTTGACCAAAAGGGGGAAAAAGAAAGGTAGCAAGCTGAAGTCACAGTGGCTGAGAGATCCCAAATAGAGTCAAGAGGCTATCCTGGAGGTTTCTCTTATGCAAGCTCCAGCTAGACATCCCAAATGGCCACAGTATGCCATGCCCTTGACAAAGGTAGTTCCCAAATACCTGGGGCCCTACCTGAGATTCTATAAAAGATTCACTTAATAAGTTTGATGTCTCAGAAACTGAAGTCCACCAGATTGTTCCTATGTCAGACAAGTCCTAAAACCCAGAGGCTACAACCTTTTTAAGAACAACAATCAGATGTAGCCCCTTTCCCATACTGTCGACACCCCCTTTCAATATGAACAAGTTAGGGTGCTCACTGCCTAGACACCCCTGAAGATGGTGAAAGAGATTAAGTGAGAGGAAGGTCTATGAATACTGAAACTTCATATCTATCTATCTATCTATCTATCTATCTATCTATATTTAGATGCTGGGGGTTGGAATAGCTGGAAGAAGGTAAATGAAATGCTAAAACTGTAGCCTATAACATTCTTTGAAATTTGCTCTACAGCTACTTCTTGAATTGTGCTTTGAAAGTCTTCACCTTTCTGTATATACCCTATATTTCATAACAAGGAAAGAATTGAAACTGTGGAACTGTAATCCACAACAACTTTTGAAATTACCTGTATAACTGCTTGTTGAGCTGTACATTGAAAGCTAATACCTTTCTGTGTGTACATTATATTTTACAATAATGGAAATAGCTGAAGTTGTAGAACTGTAATCCATGATATTCTTTGAAATTTACTCTCTATTTGTTAAATCATACTTTGAAAGTTATCACTATTATGTATATATGTTAAAGTTCACAATAAAAAGCATTAAAAATAATAAGGTAATAAACATCTGCATAAGTCCCACTCAAAACAAAAGATAAGACCATGGCAAAAACTTACAACTAACCTCATTGTTCCCCACCAACCCATCCCCAACTCGACATAGCATATCCTACATCTTATTTATAATTCCTTTTTTCCTTCTTATATAGACTTAGTGTATTTAGAAATGATCATTAAGGAATGTTTTTATTTTGTTTTAACTTTACAAAAAGAGTATCATGCTGTATGTACTCCCCTCTGCTTTTCATACCAAATTGCATTAGGCAATAAGCTCTCTTCTTTTATGTCTCATTTGTGAGGGTTAGTGGGGTACAGAGTGTTCAGAATATCCTTGCATCTGGGGCCTTCGGATGTATTCCCCCTGGTCCTTCAGGCACAGGGATCTTTCCTAACATGATCGACAACCATGAAGATAATTGGGGAAGAAATTCGCACATGGATTGCAGTTTATCTAGTCTGCACTGGTTTACAGAATCATTGCAGCTATCATGTAACTGCCCACTTGATCTGGATGTCTGTCTGTCATAACCTTGGATGGGAAGACTCACAAGAACAACAAAATTGTGCAGTTATCATAAATGTAATGTATCATTTACAATTCTTTATATTGCAAGCCCCAGAAATCCAACTGAAACTAGCTTAAACAATAAAGAGGATTTACTGGCTCACCTGATTCATAAGGTAGTATCAATAGACTGGGATTCAGGACCGGTTTGATTTGATGACTCAGAGCCATCAAAACAAAGTTTGTTTCTTTGTTTTATTTGGTTTTGTTGGTCTCTTGTCTCTGTCTTCAACGTGGTCAGCCTCATCCTAACGTTGGCTTCTTTTGTGGTGGCAAAACAGCTGTAGAAATGAAGGCTGGCTCCCGCTACCACAGAAAAGTTAGGAACCTTCTTTCTCAGACGCCCCCAGAAAAGCTAATTTCAGGTCTTACTGATTTGAATTAGGTCACTCACTCCTTCCCCATCCAATCTAAGGATCAGTGGAATGCCAGACACTGATTTACATAGGCCTGCGGTACCTGAAGCAATCAATGTGCCAAAAGGGATAGGGTTACCCTGAGTTGTTAAAATAATCAGAGTCCACATTAGAGCTGGGGGTGGTTTCAATCCTCCACCAAACTGTGCACGATAGGAAGTGGTGGAAGGGATGATTGGAGACAACCATGCCATCTATACACATATATACAAAGACCATGCAAAGAGCTTTATAAAAAACTACCAATTTCTCCCCAGGAAGGAATTGGTGAGAATTCCAAACTAGGTAAGATTTGAATTTTTTTTTTTTTTTTTTTTTTTTTTTTGCATGTGTTCTGGTTTAGTCTGAATTCCTTTTCTTGTATTATCCAAGTTCTTCTAAATTTCTTTCTTCTGTATGGTTTACACAAAAACTACATTTTACCCATGACAGTCTATACTGTTACATTGGTTTCTTGAATTTGGGATCCTTACTATTTGCAGAAAATTCTTAAATCTGCTTCTAAAATTATTCCAAGTTCATTGTAAGGAATAAGTATTTATAATACTTTGCTTCCTCCAATATACTCTTCAAAATCCCTGTTATCAATTAATTAATACCCCAAATTCCTGCTCTTTTGACTTACATAACCCTGGAACTTCCTGTCTCTAAAAAACATACTCAGATTCCTTTAGCCAGCTGCCTTTGTGTTCTGCACACAAAGATGGGAATTGTGTTATCCACTGTCTCTTTGGCATGAACTTTTAAATGTGTTCCTTGCTAATTTTCTTGCCTTGGACAGCAACATGGATATTATGACACTTCCAGTATATTGGTGTTAAATATCCTGAGCTATGCAGGGTAAAAATATGTTACTCCTTATTCTCATCATCAATATCATCCAAATTTATTTCTCAATGAAACTCTGGACAAATATATAATATAATAAGGGATGCGTTTGAGTTATATCTCTCCTGACATCTTTTGAATATAATGATTGGTCAAAAATAAAGACTTTTAGAAAAACCAAAGGATTAATATATGCAAAATATTTTTAAGTAATTATTTGATTATTGTTTTCCCTTTATTTTTGGCTTTGTCCACTCATAACAATGTAGCATTTATATTTCTTTTTAGTTGGAATACTTTTTGATTAAGTAGAATACCAATATCCTGGGGTATATATAGCTCTAGCTGAGAGCAAATAAAGGCTTCTGGGGGCTACGTAGTACAGAGCCAACACAGGTGTCATAAATTTCACTTCTAACAAAAGACATCAGGGTTAACAAAATTGTTTAATTTGCTTAGGCAGGATGAACCTTTTGCCTCTGCAAATTGTATCAAGAGCTTTGTGTTGAATAATGCTCTAGAGAGATACTTTTTTCTCCCATTTATACCCGAATAGGAGTTAGCTTCTAGTTTATTTCAAGTACATAATATATGTGAAAAAGTGCTTGCAAATTAGAGGAATTATTATAACACAAGTCTGCCTTAAGACACACAGGCTCTTAAGTTAAACAGGAATTACATTCTTTAGCTAACAGATTTATGGAATGTAATGAAATTTTGCCACTGAGTAGTAAGAATAGACTGTATAGTCTATTTCAACAGAGAATGAAAAAAAGTAAGTAGGAGACAGTGTTCAGAAAGAACAATGGAGTAGAAGTCAGAAGCTCTGTATGACCTTGAGGCTCTTGGCTTCTTTGAACCTCAGCTGTTTTGCTTTTGTTTTGTTTTTGTTTTTGTTTTTAATCTGTAAACTAGGAATTCCAGGTCATATTGTCAGCATCAAATTATGAAATAAATGTGAATGTATTTTTGCCTTTCAAAGAGCTAAACTAATCTAAAATGTTATTATTAAGAGGTTATATCAGAAAATATTGAGGCTACCCTACCAAGGCACAGGAAGCTGGGCCGGAGGCATTCTGAGGTAAGTAGCATAAGCTGTGTTAATGAAGAAAGCCTTTTGTTGAGTCTCTATAAACCCATCTAAATGTTCTGGCTTAGGGAAAGTGTGTAGAGCGGAGGTTCTCAATCACAGTATGCATGAGAATCACTGGATTCTAGTGAAAATACCAACGCCAAGATCCTACACAGCACGTGTATTTAAAATAACAAATAAAGTACACAGATTATTTTGAGGGGAACCCTCATTTAAGAGTCACCACCCTACAGCAGGGGTCAGTAAACTTTTTCTGTGAGATCCAGATGGTACACATTTTAGCCTTTGCAGCCCACGTAGAGTATTTGCCCCTCATCTTTTTTTCCTTAATTTTTTTTTTTACAACTCTTTAAAAATATGAAAAACATTTTTACCTGTCCCATTGTCCAAAATCAAGCCAGGGGCCAAATGAAAATCTAGAGAATAAAAGAGCTCACATCATCATAGTTAGAAAATTAGTTGTACATGATACACATACAGTGTAATGTAACCGTCTATTTGGATGCTTCTGTTTTTCATTTCATTTCGTTACTATGAAGTCTTTGAATATAGATTTTTATCTTACTCATTTTTGTATTCCTAGAACCTAGAATATTTCCTGGCACATCACAGTCACTCAATAACTATTGTATGGATGGATGGAAGATAGACAGTCTATTAAAAAAGATTAATATCAGAGGCTATAGCATTTGGAAAATCTACCCCACAGTAAGCAAGGCAACAGTTTTTCAGTTAATTTCACCAAGGCAAACAATAAAAATAAATAAATATACCTCCTGGCTTAATATTTGTTAACATTGACTGTGTTAAGCAGATAATGACAAATATGTTTTATTTGTTGTTTGGAAGAAACCTGGTCTTGACTTTGTGGTAATTTTAGGAAGATGGAGGCTCATTTATAGGGTGCGCTATTTAGGAAACTTTCTCTAGAGAACAGGCCTGGGGATAAGAATCGGATTGTAAATTTGAGAAGGGTATAAGGTTGTCTCTAAAAGACAAATTTATTTGAGAAAATGTGATCCCTAGAATGATGTACTGAAGATTCTGAATTAGTAGTGGGTATAATAACACTGTTAATTCTTTGGCTGTGACCAGTCATATGAATGCATCACATAATTCAGAGCTATTGATAAAGAGAATATAAGCATGGTGGTCAAGAATGACATATTACAGTGAATTCAAAGTCACCTATTTGGCTTGGAACAGATCTGTTTCATGTAGTTTTACCTCGTTCCCTTCTGGATATATAGATATAATTTCTTATCTCAGATTAAACTATCCTATTACTGGTACTCTGTTGATCTGGTTACTACTTTGACTGCTTTCTCAGCTTAGTGTACCATCTTCCTTTAGTGAATTTTTTCAGTAGTTTTATAGTTTCCATTGCCTAGATTTCCCTTTCCAACAGCTTTACTCCATCTCACGGGAAAACATTTACCTGGGCATTTGACTACCATTCCTTCATTTAAGTGAACATTTCTTTTCAAATTGCTCCAGTAGTCTTTTAAGAGCAACCTACCTCTAGGGTCAACCACACCTCATGTTCTTTGAATATGCCACTCTTTGTCCTGACTCCTGCCTCAAATGCCTTCTTGATTATAATATCAGCTTAGATACTGAAAATGTTGAATTTTACTGTCGATCACACTGCTGGCTCATTTCACTCCCATACCTGGAATGTTCTATTGCAATAGTACCCTTCCTCTTATTACAATTATCCATTTGAACAAAGTTAGTCCTTACCTAAGTCTGAATTCACTTTTGTTTGGCAATATCCTTATTCCAACATGCTTTCCTACCCCCAACTTTGGGTAAGATACTCCCTAAGGGATTTCATAATTTCATGTGCTTATCTTAATCAGTGCGCTATTAATATTGGCAAACAAGGCTGTATTCTTGTCTCAATTTCCTCTCTAGAATATGAGCTTCTTGAGAGCAAGCTCTACGTCCTGTTTACCTTGTAGTCCTGTCATCTTGAAGAGTTCTAGGTCACTGTAGAGATGCAATTAAAGCTTAAGTATCTAATTATTTAATTAAATTAAGTCAGATTTTTTCCCAAGAAAGATGGACCACTGGTCTGAAACTCATTTCTGAACAGCCACTTCTGTGGGTGAACAATCTAGGGGGGAAGGGAGTAACCCAATGAGGATTATTTCTTTCCTTCTGCACAGGAATAATATTCATGCCCAGAATGAGCCTTATTTCGATACATATCAGACAGACATCTAGCAGCAAGCACTGCCACCCTCTCCATCCCTTACAAAACTATATAGGAAAGCAATTTTGATTGTTGTTGTAGAGGTTCTAGAAAAATATCTCAGAAGAAATTGTGTGTATGTGTGTGTGTGTGTTTAAATTCCTTCCGACTCAAAATAGTGGCTTATACCCTTCTGGAGATGGAACAAATACCAGCTTCAATTTATCAAAACATAAAATGTTAACTGGGTCATTGTACTGAAACTTTATGACATATATCACCATGATATGATTTATACTACTACATCAGAAATTCTGCTTCCTCATTCCCCACTTGAGTCAAGAGATCCAACCTAGCCTCAATGACTCCAGCTGAAGACTTCAAGGTAGATAATATAAGAGACTGGTTCCTGTATTCAGAATTAGTCCCCGACCTGAGCCAAATTGTCTTTAGAATGCCAAATTTTGTTTTGTTGCCCTCAAGAGTGCTCTGTTTCTGTTACTCAGCTTCCTTGCCTAAGTTTCTGATCCATTGCTGGTCTCCTGACCTAGTTAGATCTCTGATTTTCTGACACTCAAGCCTTTTGCCTGGGTACCTGTCTCTGTCCAATCTACCTCGGTGCTTTGTGGCATCTTAGTCCATCTTAATGCTTGCCAGCCAACCCTTAGACACTACTCATCAATTTCTATATTCATCCATGCACCTCCAATCCATGGTTTCTCCTGAACCTGATAATGGTTTTGATTTACTGATACTGATATACCATCAGCAGCTGTGCTTCTCACTGTATACATGCCCTGCCATGCTCATTATGGCACATTATTGGCTATTTATTTGTACTTTTGCATGCTGCTGCCTACATTTGTAGAAGTTGGCTATATAGTTGAGAAATGAAACATCTGGAAAACATCCACATATTTAATTAATTTTAATTTCAATCAAAGTAATACATATATAGTTTAAAAAGTCAGTGGCATGGAGAATGGGAAGTTAATGCATAATGGGTATAGGATTTCTGTTTGAGGAGATGGGAAAGTTTTAGTAATGGAAGATAGTAAGAGTACTGCAATATTGTGAATGTGATTAATCCCATTGAATAATATACTTCGGATTGGTTGATATGGGAAAGCTTTTGTTTTACATATGTTCCCACAATTTAAAAAAAAAAGGAGAAGAAGAAGAAAGAGCAACTACAAAGATAATGACAATTAAATGCAGTATGTGATTCTGGAAGGGTTCTAGAAATGGAGGAGAAAACACTCAAAGGGACAGTACTGGGACATGTGGAAAAATGGGAATATAGACTGCAGGCTTTGTATCAATCAAATTTCTTGAACTTGATAACTGCGCTTAAGATGGTTACATAAGTGAAAATTCTTACTCCAAGGAAATGGACATGGCAGCACTAAGTGTTCAAGGAGAATTATGCATACAACCTACACTCAAGTGTTCAGCAAATGGATTGACTGATAGATACAGCAAACATGGAGAAATGTTAACATTGGTGGATCTGGTTATCTTGGGGCAGGGTGTAGGAGTATGTTGGAGTCTCTGTATGGGTTTATATTATTTTTGTAACTTTCCTGTAAGTGGGAAAGTATTTAAAAATAAAAAACTAAAAATACATAGGTCAATACAATAGAAAAAACTTGGGGAAAAAAACTCAGAGTACAGGGGATGGGGGAGAGAAACTTTATAGTGGAGAAAACTGACAATACTACTTTAACCAGGTGATTGAGTTCAACATCAACAGTGATAAGTCACATTGATATATGTGATAGTACCCTTGATATAATGTGATGAAATGGCACTTTATCTTTATGTTCTTCCTCCCTCAAATCCATCACCCCAACATAATCATGAGAAAGATGTCAGACAATTTCCAACAGAGGGTCATACTGCAATATACCTGATCAATACTCCTTAAAACTGACAAGCTCATCAAAAACAAGAAAAGTCTGAGCAACTGTCACAGCCTAGAGGCTAAAAAGACACAACTAAATGTAATGTGGTATTCTGGATGGGATCCTGGAACATAAAAGGGACATTAGGTAAAAACTAAGGAAATCTGAATAATCTGAATTTTAAAAATAATGATGTATCAATATTTTCATTAATTGGGACAAATGTACCATACTCATGTAAGATGTTAAACATAGGGAAACTAGATATAGGGTATATAGGAATTCTCTATACTAGCTTCTCAATTTTCTATGAATCTAAAGCTTTTATAAAAAATAGTCTATTTTTTTAAAAAATAAAATGGCGTAAATTAGATGACAAAAAAAAGTCAATGGAACTATAAGACAAAATGAAAAAAAAATCAGTTCCTTGCCATCATCCTTATATTCTTTATCCTGGTGGCAACTGTTCCCAACTCACTGAATTGTTTCTAGTGGCTTTACCATATATTTCAAAATAGCATGCTTTTGTGGCAATTTTTCCATTTATTTATTTTGGACATTATCCATTGACTTCCTGTAATGGCAGATGAGGATTTAGTTCTCCTTCACCATGTCCCTGCCACATATGTTTCCATTATATTTATGTCATACTTTTGGTTAATCCATACTTAGTGTTCACATTATTATAATTATGTAATCTTGTTCACTGTTGAACTAAATTGTGTTCTGGTTACTTTGCGATATATTGTTTGTCACTCTTCTGAAATGGATTCCATGTTTTCTGGATCAAATATCTCCATCTTGGTTTATTTTTTCATTGAAATACAGCACATTCTCTGGTATAATTTTCCATCCTTTCTATCTTTTTCTTTAAAGATTTAATTTTTCCCAATTGCATGCACATAATTTGAAAAGAAAAATAGTTCTACAGGCATATTAAGAAAAATCACAATCTCATTGTTTAAGATCCCCAGAATATAGGATTCAAGACAAAAGTGTATATTCTATACTTTGATTGTGGTACAATCCCAGGAAAATAGTAGTGAGGTAAAAATAAAAGTAAGGGAAGGAAAGAGGGGAGCAAATTATAGAGTATGCATTTCCTAGCTGGTCTCAGATTCTTGTAAGTGCTGAGGATTGGCTGTCTTACAGGATATCTTCAAAGAGGTCAAAGGAAAAGAGTGAAAATTATTTAACATTTCCTCTTCCCTTGGCCAACGTTTACTCCACTGGACACCAACTCCCCGGCATTTCCAGATTGTGCCATCTAGCCTGTCCAGGCAGCTTCTGGGCGTGCCAGAGCCCAGTAATGTGTGATAACATCTAAGGTTTAAGCCACAGTGCACACAGTAGGCCAGTGAGAACATCTATGCTAATGGTACTCTCTACCTGTCCATCAGCAAGCTGAACTTTGTTAACCTTGCCAGTAAGCCTGTAAGATTGTATGGACGCTGAGTGGATCCAATGGCCTCTTGCACTTCATTGGCAACAGGAGTGAGACCAGGAGGAAGAGGTGAAATGCCCTTTAGCCAAGGTATATGGCAAAGAATTTTTGATTGTTCCTATGAGCAACATAAGAGACCAAGTACAGACACCTCATCAGATGAGACCAGAGGAGTAGGAAGGACACCACAATGACATAGTCCTTGACCTAAGGTAGTCATGAGCCATGATGCTTATTAAGCTTTCCTATCATGATGATTGAAATCTATGTAGTTGGTGGCAGGTGATCTTCCTGAAGAGCCATCAATAGTATCAAGCAGATGGCTGATGAATCCAGGGAGCTCAGATATTCAATCTATTTCACACCTTCACACTCACCTCTCTGTTACTCCTCATCATATGCAACCACTTTTATAATTTTAAGCTGATTATTTTCATATTTACTTCTTTTGGCTGTAAATAATATGTTTATTTGGCAATTCCTGATTTCTTCATTTGGAGCATATTTTTTTACCTTTCCACTAAAGAAGATGAGTACTTAGTTCTTTTCTGCCCTTCTGTGTATAACATGAAAACATCCTTCGTATCACTTCTGCCACTACAAGGTAATTTTGGTAATTTTAGAACAGTAATAGGTGTTTGCCTTATCATTTAAACACTGTAGGGGAAGGGAACTTCCAGAATGGCAAAGTAAATTATGAGAACACTGGTAACAATCATCAAATTCAACCTTTTCAGAACACTGGGAAATGGCCACAAGTGAGAAACAATACAAGGAAGATTTATTCAAGAAAAACTCCTAAATCTCTGTAAGACAGTGAGCTTGGTGGCATTTTATCTTGCCCTATTCCCATTCCTCTCTCCTCAGCTCTGCAGTGTCCTTGAAAAACAGCAGCCCACCAGCCACCAAAGGAGACAGACCTGGTGTGTATCTCCTCAAAAATCCCTATCCCCAAAGAATTATCACTATTTGAACTCAGAGCTGGCTCAGTAGGGAAAGCCCTAACTCCAGGGTGTTTGTCAAAAACAATCAGAGATTATTGTTTAATATTGCAACTGCCTGTGGCAGTGATACCATTTGGGGCAAAGAAGAGGCTAGCCAAAAACCTAAAAGTAATATCTGGAAAATGAGATGCCAGTAGACATTGAAAAGCAATGGCATATTCCTAGGAGTATAGAAGGACACACGCATGTGTAGGGCTGTGTGTGCATGCCTAAAAAAAGACCAGAGAAAACCCCAATCTCTCACCTCTGGCTGACCTTAAAGCCCTGCATAAGCAGAAAATGAAGACTAAGACTGAGTTGTAAAATACCAGAGCCCCAAGGAAACACAGAGACCTTCAGCAAAGTTTGAAATACTTACTGGTTCAAGGCATTTAAGAAAATCTATGTCCAATCATTAGCTGACCACCAAGCTAACCAAGGAGAGATATCAGGATCTGAATACAACAGAGCATATAGGCTTTACAGAATTCATCCAGGAAAGTCACTAAATGAAACAAAGAGCAACACAAATAACAAACAACAGCAACAAAAACAAACCATGAATGGATAAGGGATCTGATTTCCAGAGTTGCCATATTATGTTATTTAAAATATAAAAGAAATAGGAAAGTGTCACACATACACAGGGGGGAAAAACAATTAATAGAAACTGTCCTTGAGGAAGCCCCCAAATGTTAAACTTACTAGACAAATGCTTTATATCAGTTATTATAGATATGTCTAAAGAACTATATCTAAAGAATTAAAGGAAAGTATGAGAAAGATGTCTTACTAAATAGGGAATATCAATAAAGAGATCCAAATATAAATCTGGAATTGAGAAATACAGACAGAAATGAAAAATTCCCTAGAGGGCTTATCTTAGTTTCTCACCTGCTATGACAAATACCACACAATGGTTTGATTTAACAACAGTAATTTATTGGCTTATGATTTCAGATGTTAGAAGGCTTGCTTCTTCCTGCAGTTAGTAGCATTCTGGCTGACCAGCAATTCTTGGGTTCCTTGGATTTCCCATCACATGATGATTTCCTCTCCTTTCTCTTTTGGGTTCCACTGACTTCCAGCTTCCAACTCCTTTCCATGGCTTTCTCTCCCTATGTATTAGTTAGGGTTCTCTTGGGAAACAGAATCAATGAGAGATGTCTCTGATTATCAAATTGTAAAAGTGACTCACGCAACTGTGGGTATGCACGAGTCCAAATTCTGTAGAGCCGTCAACAAACTGTCAACTCCAAGGAAGATGTCCGATGAACTCCTCAGGAAACGAACCGACAACTTCGATGAACTCCTCAGGAAATGAACTGGCAACTTTGACGAACTCCTCAGGAAATGAACTGGGATCTTCGACGAATGTGCTCGATGAACTCCTCAGGAAATGAACCGGCAATTTCGACGAGTTCCCCCGGAAATGCTTCACTGGGCAGCTGAAGAAGTGAAGGTTCTCTAACCGTCCCGCTTATTAGCCTTCAACTGATCATCTGGACCAAATCCAGCCAATTGCATTCTCTCATTGTGGAAGGCACGCCCCTTGATGAGTCATCAGTCAGCCGCAGTCAATTGACTGATGATCCAACAAACCAGCCCGTTGGTTTATTAACCAGCCTCAAATATCTTCACAGCAATCATCAGGCCAGTGCCCGCTTGACCAGACAGCTGGGTCACCTAGCCAAGTTGACACATGAACCCAACCATCACACCCTATTTCTGAATTTCTTCTGTTTATAAAGGTCTCTAGTAATCTGGATTAAGACACAACCTCATTCAGTTGGGGCATACTTTAACTAAAAATAATATCTTCAGGAGATCCTTTTTATAATGGGCTCACACCCAAAGCATTGCACCTTAAGACCAAGAATATGTTTAAATTTGGGATACATAATTCAAATTTATGAGTCATCACAGGGCTCAATGGCAGATTTGAGTTTGCAGAAAAAAGAATCAGTGAACTTGAAGATAGGTCAATTGAAATTATACAATCTGAGGAACAGAAAAAGAAAAGAATGAAAAAATCAAGATTTTGTGGTGGGCTATGGTTTCTTAGACTTTATACCCAAAGCACAAGCAACAAAAGAAAAAAATAGATAAATGGGACCTCCTCAAAATGAAAGAATTTTGTGCTTCAAAACACTTTGTCAAAAGGATGAAAAGGCAGCCTACGCAATGGGATAAAATATTTGGAAACCACATATCAGATAAGGGTTTAATATCCAGAATATATTAAGAAACCTACAATTCAACACTAAAAAGACAACCCAATTTTAAATTGCACAAAGGACTTTAATAGACACTTTTCCAAAGAGGAAATACAAATGGCCAAAAAGCACAAGAAAATATGCTCAATGTCACTATTAGGAAGATACAAATCAAAATCACAATGAGATATCATTTCACCTACTAGAGTGTCCACTATTAAAAAAAAACAAACAAACAGAAAACTAAAAGTGTTGGAGAAGATGTGAAGAAATAGGAACACTTATTCACTACTGGTGGGAACATGGAATGGTGTAGCCACTGTGGGAAGACATTCCCAGGAAGCTAAGCATACAATTGCCATATGATCCTGCCATCCCACTACAGATATTTACTCAGAAGCACTGAAAGTAGGGATGTGAACAGACATCTGCACACTGATGTTCATAGTGGCATTATTCACAATTGCCAAAAGATGGAAACAATCCTAGTGTCCATCAACTGATGAATGGATAAACAAAATGTAGCATATAAATATGATGGAATATTATTCAGCTATAAGAAGGAAGGAAGTTCTAATGCATGCAAAAACACAAACGAACCATGAGGACATTATGGTGAGTGAAATAAGCTAGGAACAAAAAGACAAATATTGCATGGTCTCTCTAATATGAACTAATTATAATAAGCAAACTTATGGAGTTGAAATCTACAGTACTGGTTACCAGAAGATAGAATGAGGGTAAAGAATGGGAAGCTGATACTTAATTTTAATCAGGTTGATTATAAATGTTTGGAAATGGATAGAGGTGATGGTAGCACATTATTGTGAGTGTAATTAACAGCACTGAATTATAGGTGTGATTATGGTTGAAAGGGTAAGTTTAGAGTCATGTATGTCCCTAGAAAGAAAGCTAAAAGATAAAACACAGAACTGTAGAATATAGTGAACCTTTTTGTGGATGATGACTGGGTTAATAGTACAGATATAAGAATGTTCTTCTATGAGCTAGAACAAATGTATGTCATTATTACAATGTATTAATAATAGGATGGTATATGGGAAAAATACAACTAATGCAAACTATGGACTATATTTAACAGTAATATTGCAATATTCTTTCATCTATTTTAACAAAGGCAGCATACCAATGCTAAGTGTCAATAATGGGGGTGAGTATAAAGGGTATGGAACTTTTCTTTTTAGAGCAATGAACATGTTCTCAAATTGATTGTGGTGATGAATGCACAACTCTGTGATTATACTGAGAGCCACTGATTGTACACTTTGGATGGTTTGTATTGTGTGTAAATAAAACTATTTTTAAAAAATGAAGAAAACTGAACAGAGCTTCAGAGACCTGTGGGACATCACATCATCAAGCACTTCATATATGCATAATGGGAATCTCAGAAGGAGAGAAAAAAGACAAAAAGACAGAAAAAATTTTGAAGAAATGATGATGAAAATTTCCCAAATTTAATTATAAACATTAATCTAGATTTTACCAGAAGTGACATCATCAACATGTTGATGTAATCAGCTACGGAAAACATCTCTCCAGAGATTCAATGAAAAAAAGGACAATTCTGAATTGTTTGAAACTCTGGAGGGGGATATAGACTGGAGAAGGAGTCTGCAAATGCTTAATTGAAGAAAGAAAAATATCAGGTAGGATTCTTCCATCCCAGACCAGGAGGTCCTCTCCCCTCTACCTCACTCAGTCTCTGAGGCACAGAATCAGCAGATGGGACCCTCCCACCAGGGACACAGATTTTAAAATCTCTCACAGAAGTGAAAAATACTCTCACTGTTTGGACAGGGGAGGACATTTCAAGGCCCAGATCTGTGAGGGACAAAGAGACTGAGAAAACATGAACAGCTACTATTTCCAGCCCTGGGTCTGAAAGCCCTTCCCCACCCTTGAGGGAAGCAGCAGCCAGTGACCGTTTCATTGCCTTGGTGACAGCTGGAGTGCTGGGTCGACTGAGGGAGTACTTTGCCACAGGTGGAGCGCCATATTAAGCCAGATTTTGGCTGGCAAAATGAGGGCACAGGAATCCCATGATTTCAGCCCTGGGGCCAGAAAGTCTGTGCTTGGAGGCAAAACAGCCTCTGAGGATGATTAAGTTACCAAAAAGCGCCATCTGCTGGATAGTCTGGAAAGTACAAGGGAAGTAAAATACTTTTTAAAAGATGCTCAGACCCTTTCTTAGGAGCACAGGAGCTGGTCTACACACCCTGTATGGAAACCTGGCGCTGTTTTGGCTGAGGAATAGGGAAGACCCAGCTGTTAAAGCAGGACACAAAACAAACCCAGGTCTTGCTAGCTGGTGGGAAACACAGCACCACTGGAAGCCAGCAGATCTGTATTACCACACACAGTGAACTTGCTGGGGTGCCCAGTGCCTACCTCCCATCCCTGTGGCAGGCCATGGTGGGTGACTGATTTTGGGGGAAGACTAGAGGGCAGAGCCAATCTGACAACTGGCCAGGGAGAGAAAAAAAAGAAACAATAGAGACCAAAGACAACCAACAAGAAAACCTTTGGCAAAAGAGAGAGAACAACTTCCAGCATAAACCAGTCAAGAAAATCAGATGCCTAGACAGCAAAAAATCATGAGCAACATTAGGAAACAGGAAGATATGGCCCAGTCAAAGGAAGAAACTAACACCTCAACTGAGATTCAGCAGTTGAAACAACTAATTATAGATGTTCAAAAAATATTTTAAATCAAATCATCAGTTGAGAGAGAATGTGACAAAAGAGATTAAGGATATAAAGAAGTCACTGGGTGATCATAAGGAAGAACTTGTAAGCTTGAAAAAACAAACAGCAGAACTTATGGGAATAAGAGGCACAATAGAAGAGATGAAAAACACAATAGAGATATACAACAGCAGACTTGGAGAGGTGGAAGAAAGGATCAGTGAGCTGGAGGACAGGACACCTGAAATCCTGTACACAAAGGAACAGATAGGAAAAAGATGGAAAAATATGAGCAGGGTCTCAGGGAACTGAATGACAACATGAAGTACACAAATATACACATTATAGGTGTCCCAGGAGAAGAGAAGGGAAAACTGGCAGAAAGAATGATAGAAGAAATAATCAATGAAAATTTTCCGATTCTTATAAAACACATAAAATTACAGGTCCAGGAAGCACAGTGTACCCCAAACAGAATTCATCCAAATAGACCTACTCCAAGATGCTAACTAAATCAGATTTCCAAATGTCAAAGACAAATAGAGAATTCTGAAAGCAGTAAGAGAAAAGCAATCCATCACATACAAGGGAAGCTTGATAAGACTAAGTGCGGACCTCACAGCAGAAACCATGGAGGCGAGAAGGCAGTTGTATGATAGCTTCAAGATACTGAAAGAAAAACCTGCCAACCAATAATCCTATATCTGACAAAACTTTCCTTCAAAAATGAGGGCGACTCGATCATGGGACTTGCCCTTATGAAGCTCATTACCGCAAAGGAGAGTCTAAACTTGCATGTAATGGTGCCTAAGAGTCTCCCCCTGAGTAATCTTTGTTGCTCAGATGTGACCCTCTCTCTCTCTAACTGAGCCATCTCGACAGGTGAACTCGCTGCCCTCCCCCCTACGTGGGACCTGACTCCCAGGGGTGTAAATCTCCCTGGCAATGCAGAATATGACTCCCGGGGATGAATGTGGACCCGGCATCGTGGGACTGAGAGTATCTTCTTGACCAAAAGGGGGATGCAAATGAGACGAAATAGTTTCAGTGGCTGAGAGATTTCAAATGGAGTGGAGAGGTCACTCTGGTGGACATTCTTATGCACTATGTAGATAACACCTCTTAGGTTTTAATGTATTAGAATAGCTAGAAGTAAATACCTGAAACTATCAAACTCCAACCCAGCAGTCTGGACTCCTAAAGACAATTATATAATAATGTAGATTACAAGGGGTGACAGTGTGATTGTGAAGACCTTGTGGATCACACCCCCTTTATCTAGTGTATGGATGAGTAGAAAAATGGGGATAAAAACTAAAGGACAAATGGGGTGGGATGGGGGATGATTTGGGTGTTCTTTTTTATTTTTTATTCTTGTTCTGGTTCTTTCTGATGTAAGGAAAATGTTCAGGGATAGATTGTGGTGATGAATGCATAGCTATGTTATCATACTGTGGACAGTGGATTGTATACCGTGGATGATTCTATGGTGTGTGACTGTATTTCAATAAAACTGAATTTAATAGAAAAAAAAATGAGGGTGAGTTTAAAATATTTACAGATAAACAGCACTGAGAGAGTTCGTGAACAGGCGACCTCCTCCACAAGAAATACTAAAGGGAGTAAAGAATGTTCAACAGGATTGTTTATATAGATCCAGAAATGAATGGCACAATACCGTGTGATGGTAGCACAATATTGTAAGTGCACTGAGAAAAGATGACTGTGAATATGGTTGAAATAGGAAGGTTAGGGTTCTGTATGACACTAGAAGGAAAGATAGAAGATAAAGACTGGGACTGTATAAGTTAGTGAAACCTAGAGTGGTCAATGAATGTGATTAAATGTACAAATATAATAATGTTTTTACATAAGTGAGTGGCAGGAAGGAATGAAGTTGCAAGGCATGCAACTAGGTGAATGGACCATGAGGACAGTAGGTGGAGTGAAATAAGCCAGAAATGAAAAGACAAACATTACAATGCCTCACTAATATGGACAAATAATAATGTACAAACTCTAAGAATAGAATCTGAGAGCATGGGTTATCAGGGGAAGGTTTCTATAAAGGCTCCTAGATTGTAAGCTCTTACAGCAGTCACATCTATTCATGAGTTGTAACAGTTGTTTTGAGATACTGTATTTTGAGATACTGAGCTCTTTGTGTGTGATGTGGTTGGTTCCTGGAGCTTTGGGTATCTGTGTGGTGCCTGGGACTTGGAGCCAGAGTTTCGCAGCTGTGAGTGTTAGCATTGCCCCATGAATCGACTGTTAAAGAGGCTGAAAAGGAGACATGAACAAAATGGACTTAGTTGAGATGGGGGTAGATCAGACTAAAGGGTAGAGAATGATATTAACTATGTTTCAAAACTGTGGCTTCTGTGTGGACCAAAGAAAGAGATGTTTATTTGATGCAAAATCTATATTTTCTGTAGCACACTATATAATTTAACTTGTATGGTCAATTTACTCAAATACTATAATTGCATGGAACCTTGACTAGGGATTGAGATCTTGTTGGTTTGTACAGCATAGCATGAAGCCCCAGTACAACCCAGAGTTTGGACAGAGAATAAAAAGTATTTGCAAAGCCCCCTTTAGGGACTGGGGGGAAATATGGAAATATTAAACTTCCTCAGCTGTAGAGTTCCTGATGTTCTCGCAAGCATTGGGACTGCCAGCTTGGTGGGCTGAGACCTTGATCTTGCCCTTATGAAGCTTGTTACTGAAAGGAGAGGTTAAACCTACTCATAACTGTTTCTAAGAGTCACTCCCCAGGAAGCTCTTTGGTCGCTCAGATGTGACCTCTTTCCCTAAGCCAACTCAGCAGGTAAACTCACTGCCCTCCCCACTATGTGGAACATGACTCCAATGGGGTATAAATTTCCCTGGCAACATGGGATGTGACTCCCTGGGATGAGACTGGACCCTGCATCGTAGGATTGAGAAAGCCTTCTTGAACAAAAGAGGGGAAGAGAAATGTAACAAAATAAAGTTTCAGTGGCTGAGAGATTTCAAACGGAGTTGAGAGGTCATTCTGGAGGTAACTCTTATGCATTATATAGATATCCCTTTTTAGTTTTTAGTTTATTAGAATAGTTAGAAGGAAATATCTGAAACTGTTGAACTGCAATGCAGTATCCTTGATTCTTGATGGCAAACATTTAACTATATAATTTACATGGTGTGACTGATTGTGAAAACCTTATAGCTCACACTCCCTTTACCCTGTGTGTAGACAAATGAGTAGAAAAATGGGGACAAAAAGTGAATGAATATTACAGGGAAGAGGGGAATGGGATAATTTGGGTGATCTTTTTACTTTTACTTTTATCATTATTTTTATTTTTTGGAGTAATGAAAATATTTAAAAATTGATTGTGGTGATGAATGCACAACTATATGATGATACTGTGAACATTTTTTTACACTGTGGATGATTGTATGGTATGTGAATATATTTCAATTTAAAAACCCACATTTATCTACACATTTACTAAGCTCAATGAACTCCAAATAAGGCAAACACAAAGAGAGCTACATGTAGACACACCATAGTCAAATCCCTTGAAACACAAAGATGAAGAATCTTGAAAGCAGCAAGAGAAAAGGGGATCCTCATTTCTCAAGGCATCCTCAATAAGGTAAATATCTGATTTCTCATAAGAAACCATGGAGGTTAGAAGGCCGTGGGAAAACACATTCAAATTGGTGAAAGGAAAAAAGATGTCAACCAAGAATTCTATGTCAAGTAAAACTATTCTTCAAAAATGGAGGACAGGTGTGTAGTTCTGTTGGGCAGTTTTGGACCTGTGGTCTGACTGGGAAGCAATGTGGTTGCACATGAATCGAGTGGCTGAGGATTTATATGCTCACTTTCTGCAGTTAATGTTCAAGTGCAGTTGATTAGCAAAGATCAACAAAACCCTTTGAAGACTATCCTATATAAAAATGATGTCATATACATCATGGAAATACTGCCTTTAGAAAAGGAAGTAACAGATCATGTTGAAGAACTATAATCTGAATAAATCTCTATTTCTGATTTCTCTACTGGTGAGAATGTTGGACCATTTGTTTTACCAGTTAGGAGAGCAAGGCCATTAACTGGACTTTACACCATGGTCCACATTCCTAATATGACCCATCTGAAAATTAATCAGCCCCTTAACATCCTTCCTCCCCTTTTGGTAAGATGTGACAGTTCAGATCCTGAAGATACCTGTTGGCCAGGAGCTGAGGTTGTGACAACAAATAACAGCATTACAGTAATTGTCCTATATGTTGTCAGTTGTAAAGCTGATAAACATTATTCTGTAAATCTCAAAGACCTAAAGAATTCACACAAGAAAAGACTAAATTTGTCTACTGTAACAACCAGGGCCTTTACCTAGTATGAGCTCTTTAAGTCCACTGTCTCGGATGATACAGTCTCCACATCACAAATGGCAATCACTTTGGATATTTCCTGGAATCTTATGGATGAAGTTCTTCAAATCCCTCCACTCTTTTCAACTGCAAATATGAATATTAAAGTGGAATCTGGAGAACCTAGAAGTACTTTGAACTATCTTCACAAATGATAGTTTAAGGACTCTAACTGAATGGCCCAAGCCTCTGGAAGCAAAATCTGCAGTTGACCTTGTGCAGGAATTTTTGAATGATTTGAATAAACTGGATGGATTTGGTGATTCTGCAAGAAAAGACACAAGAGTTAGTGAAGCATGACACTGCTGCAGTTGATTGTTCCTTTGACTGTCTTTCCATACTACATGGTGATCCTGATTTGCTGAGCAGCTGTAGTGCAAAATGTGCAGTAGTATAACTTCATATCAAGACTTGGTGAGGTGTTGAGGTGTTTCACATGATCATCCAGACTCTACAGTGTGGTGATATACAGCATGGCTCCATCGTGGGAGTGGCAGTTTACTAAGTAAGCTAATTCATCAGTCTTATCGTGCAACCATGGACCCAGTTGCATTCCAGTTCAAATGCTCTTGGAAATTGGTTTGGACAAAATACAGAAAGATTATATTAGTTTTTTCATAGGTCAGGAACTTGAATTTTTGAATCATTTGGAATACTTCATTTCTCCATCATTAGATATATAAGAACAGGGTTATATATCTAAACTCCACTATATTCTAGATATATTAGTCAGTTGTATGCTTTTCATTAAACCTCAACATGAGCTCCTCCTTTCATTAACATAATCCTATATTAAATATTATAAACAAAGTCCTCTTAATGAGTAACATAGTTTTCAGCTGTCAATCAGACCAACTGCTATAAAAAACTTCTATCAAAGTGAGAAACCATCGAAATGGAGAATGGAAATAAAGAGTGGTCAAAAGAAGGTTAAAACAGTTTAGCAACTGTTTTAACAGTTTTGCACCTGTAGACCATATGAATTTTCACAAACATGATTCTTCTGAATTAACACTAAATGGTAGCTTGGAAGAAAGGATACCCTTTTACTAATATGGTTACCTGCAGCCAGGTGCATTTCAAGTAAAGTGTGCTTATGAGGTCCTCAAAAGTCCCAGCACAGTTCAAAGAAAAAAAGAAAGAAAGAAAGAAAGAAAGAAGGAAGGAAAGAAAAAGAAAAAAAAAAGGAAAGAAGGAAAGGAGGAAGGAAGGAAGAAATGAAGGAGGTCAATGTTATTTATCATGAAGCCTGAAAACAGAAATATGTAAATCTTAGAACAGAAAAAGGAGGAAGACTCTAATGAGTCTTTATATAAAATGGAGCTACAAAAGTGGTAATACCACTTCAGCTCTGCCTCTGGAGAAGCATTAGTAGAACTGCAGTGATTAAAATGTAGACAGTGCAGAAGGTAGGAACCACAATCTCTGTAACCTTTTGCACGTGACTTAACAAAGGCTCTGAAATGGTAAAGAGAACTGCAACCACAAATGAGAATGTGATCATTTTAGGGAATACAGCTTCATCCTGAAAGCTTTAACTGTAATGGAAAAATTTGGAAAATTGCATTATCAAATTTTCTAATTATGCTCATTTGCTACAAAAGAGAACCTGGTGAATTAAAGGTTGTTAAAAAAGAAAAAAAAGGAGGAGGAGGAGAAATTAAGGTATTGCCACATGTCTTAGTTTCATGGGGCTGCCATAACAAAATAGCACAAACCAGACGGCTTAAAACTAGATATTTATTGTCTCACAGTTCTGGAGTCCAAGAGTCCAAAATTAAGATGTCAGCATTGTCCATGCTTCCTTTGATGCTTCCAGGGAATAATCTGTTCCATGCTTCTCTCCTGGCTTCTGGTGTCTCACCAGCAATCATTGGGCGTCAATCTCTGCCTCAGTTGTCATGTGGTCAACTTCTCTCTCTTTCTGTCCAAATTTGCTCTTCTTATAAGGTCACCAGTAATATTACCAGACCTGCCATACAAAGAAATAATAAAGGGAGTTCTTCAAGCAGAAATGAAAGAACACTAGATAGTAACTTGAACTCACAGAAAGAAATAAAAAGCACTGATAAAGGTAACTATATAATTAAATATAAAATACAGTATAAATGTGTTCTGGGCAACTCTTTTCTTCTATCTAATTTAATAGAAATCTGCATAAAGCAATAATTTTAAAACTTTGTTGACTTCTTAAGTTGATCAAAAATGTAATTTGTATGACAATAATAGCACAAAGCAGGAAGAGGAAACCAAGCTATATGGGACAAAGTTTTCTTATACCATTGAAATTTAGTTGGTATTAATCAGAATCAAATTGTTTTAAGTTAAGAATTTAAATGTAATACTGTGGGCAACTGTTAAGAAAATGCGTTTAAAAATATAGCAAAATATACCAGAATGTTACAGACTTTGGGGAGAAAGCATCGATTTGCTGATGCTGTGATTTTGGACTTCTCCTAGCTTCAATCCATGAGCCCCAACTCACATCAAGAGGTGGAGCCTATTTCCCTGCCCCTGGAATCTGGGCTGCCTTGACTTGCTTTGGCCAACAGAATGTGGCAAGTGAAGGTTGTCAATTCTGAGCCTGGGCCTCAAGGCGATTTATGTTTCTGCTCACTCTCTTAAAACACCACTACCACCATGAGAACTGGTCAATACTAATTTCCTAGAGGATGAGAGACACATGGCCTGGTCACCTCCATTGCCACAATGTTCAAAGTAGTACTATCCAAACATCAAACACAGAGTGAAGCCATTCTAACCAGCACCCCAACTGACTTGCCATGAAGGAGCCCACCACTATCAGGAAGACTGCCCAGATAAACCATTGACTTCAGGATGCCTGTGTTTTGAATGAGAATCCTAGAAGAACCTGACTAAACTGCCTGGCATTCCAGAACCTGCATCATCTGGGGACAAGATGGCTCTGGGCATGACTCATGGCTGTATGCTGGGAAGATTCCTTTGGGAAATTTGCTCATGCTGGTTGATCCATGGACTTAAAGATGCACTCAGCTGTTATTAGCATATGCATTTTGCTTCCTAATGCCCGAGGTTCATCTTTTCCTTCCCAACTCAAGCCCTGTTTGTGTTTCACATGCACCTGATTTGGAATCTCTGCCTGAGACTCAGACAGGCTTGGGAACAGTAATTTGGAAAAATCTCTAATTATTTATCAGCTGCATTGGGATGATGTGTTCTCAGCTACAGCTGGGAAATGGGCTGTTTCTCTGCAGGGGAGCATATTAAAACGGCAAAGTGCTAGTTCTTTCAGCCTCCCCTTCTCTGTGGGGCAAGTTTGGTGCAAATCAAAATTGTCCTTAGGCCAAGAAAGGTACAAACCAGAGCACAGATCTGTGCCTTTCAAAATTGCAGGCAGAGTTGTTTTGCACGTGGCTGTCAGGTACAATTTTCCTAGTTAAAACTTCCTTGCCCCACTTGCCCTTATAAAGCTTGTTACTGCAAAGGAGAAGCTAAGCCTACTTATAATTGTGCCCAAGTCACCCCCAGAGGACCTCTTTTGTTGCTCAGATGTGGCCTCTCACTTTAAGCCCACTTGGTAGGTGGACTTGCTGCCATCCCCACTACAAGGGACATGACTCCCAGGGTTGTAAATCTCCCTGGCAATGTGGGACATGACTCCCAGGAATGAGCCTGAACCTGGCATCATGGCACTGAGAATGTCTTCTTGACCAAAAGGGGGACGAGAAATTAAGCAAAATAAAGTTTCAGTGGCTGACAGATTTCAAACAGAGCCAAGAGGTCATTCTAGAGATTATTCTTATGCATTATATAGATATCCCTTTTTTGTTTTTAGTGTGTTAGAATAGTTAGAAGGAAATAACTGAAACTGTTGAACTGCAATCCAGTAGCCTGTATTCTTGTAGATGATTGTATAACTAAATAGCTTATATAGTGTGAACATATGATTGTGAAAACCTTGTGGCTCACACTCCCTTTAACCAGTGTATGGACAGACGAGTAGAAAAATGGGGACAAAAAGTAAATTCATAATGGGGGGGATGGGAGTAGGGGATGTTTTGGGTTTTTTTCTTTTAACTTGTATTTTTATTCTTTTTTTGGGGAGGTAGTAATGAAAACGTTCAAAAATTGATTGTGGTGATGAATGCACAACAATATGATGGTTCCAATAATAACTGATTATACACTGTGGATGACTGAAGGGAATGTGAATATATATCAATAAAACTGAATTTTTAAAATATAGCAAAATAAACAAGTGAATTAACACAAAAGAAGTCAGTAATGGAGGAATAGAACAAAAGAGACAAAACATATAGAAAGCAAATGTCAAAATGGCACATGTAAATCCTACCTTATCAGTAATTATATTAATGTAAATGGATTAAACACTAATCAAAAGGCAGAGATTGACAGAATGAATTTAAAAAAAAAAAAAAAAACATGATCTAACTATATGTTGAGTACAGGAGATGCACTTTAGATTCAAAGACACAAATAAATTGAAAGTAAAAGTATGGGGAAAGATATACCATGGAAACAGTAGCCAAAAGAGAGTTGGGATGGCTAAATTAATATCCCAGGTGAGATTAACAGTCCCAACTGGGCTGGGAAGGAAATCAGGATTATTCTTCCTTTCCTGCTTAACTTCTTTATTTATCTGGAACTAATAATTATCTTTTTTTATTTGCCCAAATTTCCATGTATTTACCTTTAATTCAATCTAAACTCCTCATAAGTTGTCTAAATCTCATCTCAAAATGTTCAGATGCATCATATGGTCCATCAGTTTCATCTTTCTTTCAAAAGGAGTTTCTCACAGAACCTTCTGCCATACTCAGATGTGAATGGTTTGCTCTCTATGCCTGCATTTTTCATCCTGAGATTTCCCTTTACCAGCATCCAGATTATTAACTTTGTCTCTCTGTTAAGTTGGTAGTACTGTTTCCGGTTTGCCATGTTTTCCTCTTTTTTTTGTTTATTCCCTCATTTTGGTAGAACTCAGCCTCCAGTAGCTTCCCGAGAAGAGGGAACAAAAGAAATATACTTTCTTAGGCCATGCCTGTATGAAAATGTATTTAATCTAACTTGAATCTTGATTAAAATTTGCCTTGGTATTGAATTTTAGGTGAATTAATTTTCTTTCAGACTTTTGAAACTATGTCCCCATTGCCATCAAACTTCCTCTATCCCAACAAGAAGTATGAAGTAATTTTGAATCTCAATTCTTGTATGTGACCTATTGTTTCTCTCTAGAACACTGTCTCTAATGTGCTGAAATTTCACAATGATGTGTCTTGGTATGAGTCTATTTCATCTATTTTCTAGGGCACTCTAGGCTTCTTTTTCACTGAATATATAAAGTACAAATTTAGCTTACATATAAAAATTTGTTGATCAGGGCAAGGACAACAGCAATAAAATAGAATTAGCAAAACTCAAGCAGCTCCCAGTCACTGATCTAGAGACACCATGAGACAGTTGAATTTTTGTTAACTCTAGAGGGGGGAAAGGTGTTTAAAGCAAATGCATGGGTTGCTTGTTTTAACAGGTATTCAATCCCAATTGTAGAGACTAGGGCAAAGAAATAGAGACTGGCATAATGACGTTTTTGTGTTTAAGTTTGGTATCTCTGGGTCATTTTGAGGAAATTTTTCCATGTATCAAAATATAATAGATGTTCTAGCTCTAACTAAATGTTCTAATGTGGGATAATCTTTCAGACTCAGAATGCCTTTTATTTTTTTTCAACAAACTTTTGCCACTTTCATCTCAAATATATATATTTTTGTGAGGCATAAGATCCTTGTAAAACTTGGCCATATCTACATATGATTGGAATAAAATATAAGGAAATGCATTCTATTATCAAAATTCTGCTTCTCAATTCTTTTCTTTTCTTTCTTTCTTTCTTTTTCTTTTTCTTTCCTTTTTTTCCTCTGGCAGCCAAAATCAAACCATTGTAAGACCTACTAACAATGGTGGCCTAAAAACTTAGTGAATTTTAGAGGATAGCCTCAAAAAGTAAATAGAGATTATGGTAGATGAGAAGGGGATAGACTTACTTGAGAAGTGGCAAATACTTTGATTGGATATAATTTTATTTGCAATGTCTTATCTCTGTATAAATCCCGCAACAAAAAGATGGAAAGGCAGGTAAAATATTTAATGTCAGCTTTCACAAAGTACTATTTTCTCCTCTTCCAATCTGTGAAGATTGACAAAGGGCATTTAACAGGGAAATTTTATTTTTTCTTATCTTATCTTGGTTAATGAATCTGGTAGACACACCTACACATGACTATTCTATTCCCAAATTACTTTAATTATTAGGGTAAAAAACTTCAATTCCTAAGGGCAGTAATACTTTAACCATTTATTGAATTTCACCAGAGGGAAAACATTTCTAAGAATATGGTTCATTAGATATGTTCTCTCAACCATTGAATTTAAACATTTATCTAGAATCTAGATAAATGATAGAAAGCATAAGAACTTTAAAGGGAGAAATTTAACATGTCCATGATTAACTCTCAATATCTTGATGTAATTAATAAAAGCAAAGCCTAGTAGATGCTGAATGAGCCTTGTAAACTCAATTTCTAAAATCATAACTCTTTGAAAATAATTTTTGATTGTAAGATTTAAAGTGATCATATTTCCAGATTCTCAAAGGATATTCTTGAACTCTCTCTTATCAGCCATTTAAAAAACTGTTAAAGTGCATACTGAGTTTTACTTGGTTAAAATAGGAAGGAAAAGAAAAGCAAAGTGAACAAAGAAATGAAGTGGCAACTGCTAAAGAAATCTGGGGAGTAGAAACTAGCAAGTTTTGGGGAACTGCATTTTAACACTGAGCAAGTCAAGGAACAGATGTGAAGCTGGAAGTCCAAGGGAAAAATATTTATGTGCCTGAGTCACCACTGGTAACAATGTGCTGTTTTGAATTGAGAGGATGCTTGCCTCTTAATATTTCTCCTTAGCTTTGCCACTTATTCTGACATTTAAAAGTTTAAAAAAAAAAAAAAAAAAAAGTCAAGTTGTCCTGATCTTTTGGATTTAGCATTTAGATCCTGAATTCCCACCAAAGGGTACATGTTCTTCAGAGCAGGATAGCCCTACAGATTCAAGAGTCTAATTTCTACCTAAAAGAGCTGTGGTACTTTTCTTCCCACTTTCCCCCTGACGACAGTAAAGTCTGCAATGACGTGTTGAGGGATGAGTCATACAGGGTCTAAATTAATGCAGTAAGCCTTTTTAATGTTGACTTCTGACACAGAAGTACTCTATCTTATGAGAGGATTAAACAACCAGGCTTCAAATAAACACATGAATAACTCTTATTATGAGGATTTTATTAAAGTATATAAGTGGTTTGAATGGCCACATGCTCTTGAAGCCTATACCTTGTGAGCACAAATTAGTTAAAAATAAATCTCCCAGCTGCTGCCAGGAGTGCAGTTTCCAACTGCTTCAAAGCACATAACTGTTGCAGGTAGTATTCACATGGAAGTTGTTCTCATCATGACAAACACCAAAGTCATTCACGGAAAACCTTTCCTTGACAAATGCTAAGCCCTCCCCAACATTTTATTATGAAAATCATCAACTTACAGAAAAATTCAAAGAACAGCATATTTAAATTTATTTTTAAATGTTTTAAATTTCACTTTTGATACCTTTTTTACCCAATAATTCTTTATAAGATTTCATATATCCAAGTGTTTGAGTATTTGTCTGTGTTTAATTATCTGTTGTTAATTTTAACTTTTACTGCTTTATAATGAAAAAATGAGGTCTGTATAGTTTTACTTTTAAAAATTATCAGGGTTTTCCTTTTGGTCTAATATATGATCAATTTGTTCAAAGTTCCACGGACTCTTGAAAGACAATTTATGCTCTCTTCATGGGATACAAAATTAAATACATATCTAATAACTTAACCTTAAAAAACAGGCCGCTCAGATACTATATATTAATATTTTAACAACTCAACTATCAAATACTGAAAGAATTGTTATCTATTTCTTTCATATATTTTGTTGATATAAGGTGTTTTATGCATTTTGATTATATGCTATTATGCTCACAATTACTTACGTCTGTTATAGAATTAATCTTTCATAAAAATAAAATAATCATCTTTGTCCTGTTTAATGATCTTTCTCTGTCTGGGTTCTCCTTTAACTAACACCGAAAATACAACATTCATTTCTTTTTTCTTTTTTTTTTTTTTTGTCTGAAACATTTACCTGACATTTTACTTTAAAATATTCTGACTTTGTTTGATAATGTGACTCTTTGTTAGGAGAATATAATTAACTTTAGATTTTGACTCACTCTCAGAAGTTTGCCTTTTTTAACTGAAAAATTTAACCCAAAGTTATTGTCAGAGCTGTCATCTTTGTACTCAACATGTGTCATTTTGGTTTTGTTTTGTTTTTCTGTTTCTTTGATGTTTCTATTGATTTATAAGTTTCATATGAAAACTAAAATTTACCTTCTTCTTCTAGTGATTTTGCTGATATCCATTTTTTTATCATTCTACTAATGGTTACCATCATATTAAGAAAATGAACCTATGTTTCCCTAAAATCAGTATATCAAATTAAATAGAACATATAAGAAGAAATTAGCACCCCATCTCCTCAACATTCGTACTACCACAAGAGTATATTTAAATAGTACAAAGTGATATCTTTCTATTAATTTTGCCTCCTAGGGATAAGCCTGTTTGATCTTTCTTCAAATCATAAATTTTCTTTTATTAGGTCTGAAATTACTGCTTCATTTTCATTTGTTCTAATCTCTTTATCAGGAACATCTGTTTTAGCTCTCTATTCTCCGCCTTCCATTTCTATGATCTTCTCTTTAATAATTTTACTTTTCTCCTTTTTTTCCCATTATGATAGTGAGTCTCCCTACATATAATTTACACTCACTTCTCACAACTCCTTTTTGGGAGTTCCTGTCTGGTTAAATAAAAAGGCAGAACTGCAAGGGTGAGGGTGGGGCAAACAGGAAAGCAAAGAAAGAACAAAGGCACTGCCCTTCCTAGCAAGCAACAGCATGGAGGTGGTTTGCTTCTCTATGGTTAATCTGGGATCCTTGTCTTTAAGATAGTGAAATACACCATAGGTGGAAGGAAGAAATCTCCCCTCTCTTTTTCCTGGAGCCTCACCCTGTGCTATAGCAACCTACACCTGAATTTTAGGAAGTGAAATTTCCTTTTGATATCTGAAATGTCCTTGACTAAGATTCCTAGCTTCTATGCTACTGGAACATTGTGTCTTGTTATTTGTATTTTAAAGGAAAGGTAAAGAAGTTAGAAACCCCAGGAAAAATACTTAGAAATACTTTTAAGTAAGGTATTACTTAAAATTTGAATTTCGATTAATTGAAAAAGAGGTAGATTTCCCTGTACTAAGTATATCAACCTATAAACAAGGTAGTGACTATTCAAACATTAGTGAGTATAAGATATGGGATACCAGACAAAGTAGAAGAATTAGCATTTGACACAGACCCAAAAGACAAGAGAGGAGACTGAGATAGATTCAGGACCGACACACTATTCAGAAGCTATACCTGACTAGAGATTTCACAGATTGTCTAGGGAAGAGGGATTAGAGTTACTTCCAGAATATACAGCATATTACACACAGTTTGCTATAATAGTCTTGCTTAAGTTAATTGTCTGATGAACTTCATTTAGTTCATTTTACAGTCATAATAGTTTATTTTGGGTTATTTCTTGAAACCAATTCAAAGAATTCATGAGATTTTTAACTTGACTCAGGTGTATCCAATTTACAAGTGTCATCCAGATACTTATGCCATAAGGAGCAGTCTGGGCAGATAACAGGTCCTCTTACAGAACGTTACATTAATAAGGTCTGTTTCTGTCTTTGTGCAACATGTTCCATTCTTAATTCAGAACTGATGCTTTATTCAGTGCAACACCTTAACTGGTAGCACACTCTAACAGTGAATTCACATAAAGCATTTATCATCCTGGAGATTCTTGCTTAAAGAACTTTCCAAGTTAATCTAGCCTTTCATTTAGTGGGTGCTTTGTTTTAGATTTTCCAGTCAAAACTCTGAAATAATAGAATATCAGTTATCAAATGTTCCAGTTTGATAATGCTGCTGTTATGCAAAATACCAGAAATGGATTGGCTTTTACAAAGGGGGTTTATTTGGTTATGAAATTAAGTCTGAAGGCCATGAAAATGTCCAAATTAAGACATCAACACAAGTATACCTTCACTGAAGGAAGGCCAATGGTGTCCAGAAAACCTTGTTACCTGGAAAGGCATGTGGCTGGCATCTGCTTGCTCCTAAGTCACGTTTCAAAATGGTTTTCTCTCAGGATGTTTTTCTCTAGGTATCTGGGGGTATTTTCTTAGTTTCTCCCAGGCAAACTCTGGACCAGCAAAAGTCTACTTTCAATGGCTGTCTCCAAAATGTCTCTCTTAGCTGCAGCTCCAAAATGTCACTCCTAGCTGCTCTCCAAAATGTCAGTTAGCTGCTCTAAGGTCCTTACGTTTGTGAGCTTTTTATAGGGCTCCAGCGATTAAATCAAGATCCACCCTGAATGGGTGTGGTCCATATCTTCACGGAAATAATCCAATCAAATGTTTCACTCAGTTGATTGAGTCACATCTCCATGGAAACACTCAATCAAAGAATTCCAACCTAATCATCACTAATAGGTCTGCCTCCACAAGACTGCATCAAAGAACATGGCATTTTGGGGGACATAATACATCCAAACTGGCACATTCCACCCCCTGGACCCCAAAATGACATGATCTTTCCATACACAAAATACATTTACTCCATCACAATATCACAAAAACTCAAATCATTTCAGTAACAAAGTAAGTACAAGATCCCATCAAAATCAGTTACAAGTATGGTCTTGTCCTAAAGCAAAATTTTCCTCTGGCTGTGGAACTGTGAAACTTAGGACAAGTTATCTGCTTCCAGTGTACAAAGGAGAGACAATCGTAGAATAAACATTCTCACTGCTATAAGGAAAAACTGAAGGAAAACAGGGTTTGTGGGTCCTAAAACCCACAAGACAAATTTCATTATATTTCAAAGTCATTTGTAGAATGACATTTTATTCTTGGGGCTTGAGAGAACAGGAGTTCAACCCTTTCCAAAGGGTTACATGGCAGCCCTTTTCTGTCCAAATGCTGGGGTGAGTGCTTCAATGTATCCATGCTTTGGGGAGACCACCTTCTTCTTGGCCCCACCGTCCTCAAACATCAGGGTGCCACCTGGACTCTGCCTCTCTGGGTCAAAGGCTCTCCCCTCTCTGAACAGTGGGGTGGTGGCCAGGATCTCCCCATTCCCTGGGGAATGTGCTCAACTCTCTCTGGGTTCTGGGGTGGCAGCACTTCCTGAGCATCAAAGCGGAAAGCCCACACTCTGCCTCTGGGGCAAACTCACCCTTTCCACGTACCTGGGCCACTCCTCTCTCCCTGCCCAAGACCTCTTGACTCCAGACCTCAATCTCCACGGCTCTATCTTTGAAGAAATTTTTCCTTCAATTTGTTCTTTCTCTGTTCCCTCCAGTCCAGCCTGGCAGTGGTTCCGTTTATACAGATCTCACAAAAAATTCATTGGCTTGCATGAAGCATACAAGGGTCAAAACCATCAGATAATAGGACTTTCCACAAATCCTTTCTGGATAACTCCAACTCCAATCCTGGCTTGGACTGAAATGGCGGTTGGGTTCCATGTTTGGTTAAATCCTCAGGTGGGGCTGTAGTCTCTAAGGTCTCACTTTCTGGAAGCCCGGAATTTTCCAAACTATCAATTTCTGGTTTCTATGTACTCAAGAGTTCAGTTCTCAGCTTATCTCTGTCCTGTCGCACTTTACTATAAGCTGCAAGGAGAAGCCAGGCTACACCTTCCACACATTGTCTGGAAATCTCCTCAGCTAAGTATCCCAGCTTCTTGCTTTAAAATTCTGCCTTCTATCAGACACCAGAACACAATTTTGCCAAATTCTCTGCCACTTTAAAATAAGGATCACCTTTCTTCCAGTTTACAAAAACACATCTATTATTTCTGTTCAAGACCTTATCAGAAGTATCTTTAGAGTCCATATTTCTACCAACAGTATCTTCAAAGCAATCTAGGCCTTTTCTATCAAGCTTCCCACAATTATTCCAGAATCTTCCCCTTATCCATTTAAAAAGCCATTCCAACATGTTTGGTATTTGCAAGCTCAGTAGCACCCCACTTCTCTGGTACCATCATCTTGTGTGAGGTGTGGTAGGGCCAGATGCAGATTAAGAGAGAGAGAGAGACTGGAGGAGTTTGAAAGATTTTTTATACTCACAGTTCTCTCAGGAGAGGGTAGCATGCTACACAGGGTCACACAGGGGAAACACCAAGATCAGTCAAGAGGCAGAGAGAAAGTAAGTGGAACTGAGGAAGTGTCTTTACTGTGGTTTCTATGGGAAGTATGCAAGGGTGTACCCCAGTGTGGTAATGGTTGGTGAATTTGTAAGTGGTGCCCCCACCAGTTTGAGGTTGTTTACTTGTAAGCAGGCTGCTGTCAGAATTACCTAGAAGCAGCATTATATAGGAGGGGCTTGGCCATCTCGGGTGCCTATGGATGTGAAAGCATCAATTTACAGAAGCTAGAAAACCTGGTTAATACACCTTGGGACTTGAGGAATGACATGGTGGTGAGTTTCCTGAGTCTTCTTCTTGCCTTATATACCCCAGACTTGGAGCTGAAGAAGCCGCCAAACCCTGCAACCTCTAAACAAAAAAAAAAAAAAAAAAAAAAAAAAAACCAGAAAAGGGGCAGCTTTTCAAGACAGAAAACTCCACTCCAGCCAAAGACAATAAAAATACTGTGGCTCTACCCTCACCCACTAAAACATAGGTCAAATGGTGAGGCTGGTGAGGCTGACATTCCACCCTTGCAAGATTGTAAAAAGGTGCCCAACACCCCTACCAGGGTAATGTCATAGAACACAAAATAGGAAGCTGGGACTTTTATCTCTGCCAGTTGGTATGGGGACTTCCCACCCCACGTGGGGGGCCTGGACTTCCACCTCAGTGTGGCAGTAATGAGGTGCCCCTCCCCTTCCCTGCTGGATGCTATCAGAGAATGTGTAGTGGAGAGCCAAGCATTCATCATCACCCAGTGGTGATGAAACTATCTCCATTGTAGTGCCAGTGGACACCACATGGGTAGCTGGAACTTCAATGCTCACTCAGCAATAACAAGGACTCTTCCCCAAGTGGGGAATATGGATTTCTACTTGCACCTGGTAATAATATAGTGGTGCCCTCATTTCTCCTATTGGAGCAGGTTCACAAAAAGCCAGTTCAAAGAGAAGGTTTAAATAAGATCCAGAGCCCCACAACATAATACAAAAATGTTCAGTTTCCAATAAAAAATCACTCATCATTTAAAGAACCAGGAAGATCTCAAACTGACTGAAAAAAAAGACAATCAATAGATGTCAACACTGAGAAGACAAAGATGTTAGAATTTTCTGACAAAGATTTTAAAGCAGCCATGATAAAAATGCTTTGATGAACAATTACAAGCATGCTTGAAACCAATGAAAGAACAGAATGTTCAGCAGAGAAATAGAAGAAATAAAGAAGAATCTAATGAAAATTTTAGAACTTAATAACACAACAACTGAAGCACAGTGTATGGACTCAAAAGAAGAAATGAGGAAACAGAGGACAGAACTGTGAACTGGGAGATAGAATAATAGAAATTATATGGTCTGAACAGAGAGAAAAGAGATTAAAAAAAAATAATAATAATAAGTACAGGCCCCAGAGACTTGTAGAACTGTAACAAAAGATATAACATTTGTGTCATCAGTGTCCTGGAAGGAGAGGGGAAAACAGATGGGGCTAAGAAAGTAATTGAAGAAATAATGGTTGAAAATTTCTCAAATGTGGCAAAAAGATATAAATCTATGTATTAAAGAAGTTGAGTAGCCTCTAAGAAATCCATGTCAACCCCTACCATAATTAAACTTCTGAAACTAAAGACAACTGAAAAAACTGTGAAAGCAGCCAAAGAAAAGTGACAACTTACTTACAAGGAGAAAATAATTAGAATGAAAGTGGATTTATCATCAGAAACCATGGAGGCCAGGAGGAAGTGACACAATAGTTTGTATGTGCTGAAACCAAAAAACTGGCAATGAAGAATCCTATATCCAGTGAAAATATCTTTCAGGAATGAAAGGAAAATCAAAACATTCTCAGATGAAGGAAAATTTGATGAAGGAGAATTTATCATCAGCAAACCTACCATAAAAGAAATGCTAAAGGAAGTTCTCAAACATAAAGGAAACAACAAATGAAGGAACCTTGGAACAAATGAGGAAATTTTATGTTTTGAATTGTGTCCCCTCCAAAAACATGTTTAAGTCCCAACTCTCATCCCATGAATATGACCTTATTTGGATACAGGGTCTTTGAAGATGTGATTGGTTAAAATGGGACCACACTGGATTAAGGTGGGCCCTAATCCAATATGACTGGTGTCCTTAAAAGGAGAGAGAAATTTGGACAGACAAAAAAGAGAGAAGATGGTTACGTTAAGACAGAGGCAGAGACAGGAGTTATACTGTCAAAAAAACAAGGAATGCCAAGGATTGCCAGTAACCACCAGAAGCTACAAAGAGACAAGGTAGGATCCTCTCCTAGAATCTTCAAAGAAAGCATGACTGCTGACACCTTGATTTCAGACTTCTAGACTCCAGAACTGTAAGACAATAATTTTTGTTGTTTTAAGCCACCTAGTTAGTGCTACTTTGTTATGGCAGGCCTAGGAAACTGACACAGGGAGGGTAAAGGATGTTAAGAAAGGTAATGTTTCTAAATTACACTTAAGCTTATAAAATGAGGACACCAGTAGACAGTGATAAATCATGTATATATAATATAATACCTAGAGAACCATTAAAAAAAAAACTTCACAAAAAGATACAGTCAAAACACTATGCATTCATATGGAAATCTAGAAAATATTCAAGTAACCCAAAGGAAGGCAAGAAAAATAAAACAGAAACAAAAAAACAGAATAGACAGAAAACAAAAAATAAAATGCAAACTTAAGCACTAATATGTCAATTATTACATTAAATATAAATAGTCTAAATACATAAATTAAAAGGCAGGTATTGGCAGAATGGATTAGTAAATCAAACCTGATGCAACTATATGTTATCTACAAGAAATTTACTTCAAATATAATGATGTAGGCAGGTTGAAAGTAAAGAAAAAGATACACCATACAAACATTATCAAATGGAAAGCAAGAGTGGCTATATTGATTTCAGACAAAGTAAGACTTCAGAGCAAAAGAAACTAGAGACAGAAAAGGATATAATATAAAAAGGTCAATCCACCAAGAAGACATAGCAACCATAAATGTGTATGCACCAAACAACAGAGCTGCACCATATGGAATGGAAAAACAGTAGAACTGAAAAGACTAACAGGCAAATTCACCATTGTAGCTGGAGATTTCAACACCCCTTTCTCAACAATTGACACAACTAGACAGAAAAGAATATAGAAGAACTCAACAGCACTGTCAACCAACAAAATCTAGTCAATATTTATAGAATACTCAACACAACAACAAAGTAGAATATATATCACATTCAAGTGCCCACATGGAACACATACCAGTATAGACCAATCCTAGGTCATAAACAAAAACCTCAATAAATTGAAAATAATTGAGAACATCCAGACTGTGATGTCCAAACACAATGGAGTCAAACTAGAAATCAGTAATAGAAAGGTTACAGGAATGTCCCCACACACTTGGAAACGAAACAACACACTTCTAAATAACCCATGGATCAAAGAGGGAGTTATAAAGGAAATTGAAAAATACATCTAACTGAATGAAAATGAAAATATAACATATCAAATTTGTGGGATTCAGTTAAAGCAGTGCTGAGAGAGAAAGTAATAGCACTAAATGCATGCCTTATGATAAAGGAGAAGTATCAAATTGATGATATAAGCCCCCACCTCAGAAACCTAAGAAATTAAGAGCATAATAAACCCTGAACAAGCAAGATATAATAAAGATAACAGCAGAACTCAATAAATTGAAAACAGAAAACAATAGAGAAAAGCAATGAAACAAAGAGCTGGTTCTTTGAAAAGATCAATAGAATCCACAAGCCTCTAGCAAGAATAACAAAACAAAACAAAACAAAAAAAAAAAAGAGAGAGAGAGAAGACACAAATTAGCAACATCAGGAATGAAACAGAATATCTCTATAGATACTATAGATATCAAAAGGATAATAAAGGAATAGTATAAATGGCTCTACACACATAAACTTGACAATCTACATGAGATGGATCAATTCTTTGAAAATCACAATTCATAAACTGATAATTTGAATAGCCCTATAACTATTAAGGAAATTGAATTTGTAATTTAGTAACTCCCCCTAAACAAATCTGCAGGCCCAGATAGTTTCACTGGAGAGTCCTTCCAAACATTTAAAGAATAAACATCAATCCTACACAGTCTCTTCCAGAAAATAAAAGAGGCGGGAATGCTTCCCAATTCTTCTAATAAATTAGTATTACCCTAGTACTAAAATCAGACAATCAGAAGAAGACAGTACAAAAATGGAAAACTATAGGCCAGTATCTTTCATAAATATAGATGCAATAAAAACCTTAACAAATTTTAGCAAACAGAATTCAACAATATATGAAAATAATTATCTACCATAACAAAGTGGAGTTTATTCCACAGATGAAAAGCTGGTTCAATATTCAAAAATCAATTTATATCTACCATACTAACAGGCTAATGAAGAAAAATCACATGATCATATCAAATGATGCATAAAAAGCATATGACAAAACTCAATACCCATTCATGATTAAAGTGCTCAGAAAACTAGGAACAGAGGAGAAATTCTTCAACTTGTTGAAGAACATCTACAAAAAACCTTCAGCTTACATTACAGTTAATGGTGAAAGATTCAACATTTTCCCCCTGTTCCCATTCGCTAATGCTGCTCTTATGCAAAATACCAGAAATGGATTGGCTTTTATAAAGGGGGTTTATTTGGTCACAAATTTACAGTCCAAAGGCCTTAAAAGTGTCCAAATTAAGGCATCAACACAAGGATACCTTCACTGGAGAAAGGCCCTTGGTGGCTGGAAAACCTCTGTTAGCTCGGAAGGCACGTGGCTGGCATCTGCTGATCCTGGGTTGCTGTTCAAAATGGCATTCCCAAAATGTCTCTCTCATGCTTTCAATGGCTATCTTCAAAATGTCTCTCTAAGATGCAGCCATCAGGGGTCCACAACTCCAAGCATCTCGGAGCTAAGGCAGCTAGCATCTGAGTCTATGCCAGCATTTTTAAAGGACTCCAGTGATTAAATCAAGACCCACGGTGAATGGGCAGGGCCACACCTCCATGGAAATTAATCAGAGTTATCACATACAGTTGGGTGGGTCACATCTCCATGGAAACAATCTAATACAAAAGTTCCAACCTAATCGATACTAATACATCTGCCCCAACAAGAATGCATCAAAGAACACGGCATTCTGGGGGACTTAATACATCCAAACCAGCACATCCCCTAAGACTGAGAACAAGGCAAGGATGTTCACACTCACCACTCTTTTTCAACATAGTGCTTGAAGTTCTAGTCAGTGCATTAAGGCAAGAAAATGAAATAAAAGGCATACAGATCAAAAAGAGAGAAATAAAACTGTCAGTACTTGCAGATGGCATGATGGTCTAAACAGAAAATCTCAAAGAATCTACAAAAAACTTCTAGACCTAATAAGTGAGAACAGAAAGTTCTCAAAGTACAACACAAACATACAAAAATCTACAGTATTTCTATACACCAACATTGAACACATGATGACAGATTAAAAACAAAATACCAATTATAGCTGCTCAAAGGAATATGAAATACTGGGTGTAAATCTAACAAAACCTGTACAGGACTTAATTATATACTGAAAACTACAAAATGATGATGAAAGAAATCAAAGAAGGTCTAAATAAATGAAGAGGTATACTGTGTTCATGGATTGGAAGACTCAATGTAAGGAAGATGTCAATTCTCCCCAAAATGATATATGTGTAATGCAATTCCTATAAAAATTCCAGCAAGGTTTTTGTAGATATAGATAATATTATTTTAAAGATTGTGAGGAAGTCAAAGAGACTAGAATAGTTAAAACAATTTTGAAAAGAATAAAGTTGGAGGAACTAGTCTACCAATTACAGGACTTATTATTCAGCCACAGTAACCAAGGTTGAATGGTATTGGTGGAGAGATAGACACATAGAAAATGGAACAGAACAGAGAACCCAAAAATAGACCTGCACAGATATACCCAATTGGTTCTTTACTAAGATGCAAAAGCAATTCAATGGAAAAGAGATAGCATTTTCAGTAAATGGTGCTGGACCAATTAGATAGAAATATGGAATTAAAAACAACCGAGGCTAGTATCTCACAACTTACACAAAAATTAACTCAAAACCATGCACTTACAAGTAAAATGTAAAACTATAAAACTTTTAGATAAGATCCTATGAGAAAAATATTTGGGATCTGAGGCTAGGCAAAAAGTTCTTAGACTTGATACCAAAAGGATGATCCATAAAAGAGAAAACTGATAAATTGGCCTTCATCAAAATTTAAAAATGTTTGGACAGCAAAAGACCCTATTAAGAGTATGAAAAGACAAGCTACAGAGTGGATGAAAATATTTTTAAACCACTTATCTGACAAAGGACTTGTGTCCAGAAAGAACTCTTGAAGCTCAACAGTGAAAAGCAAACAATCCAGTTAGAACATGGGCAAAAGACATGAAAAGACACTTCACTGAAGAAGATATACAGATGGCAAATGAACACATGAAAAGATGTTCAACATCATTAGCAATTAGGCAAATGAAAACTAAAACCACAATAAAACATCCCTAAACACCTATCAGGATGGCTAAAATTTAATACATATATTAAGTTTAATATGTATATTACAACATCAGTTGCTGGCGAGGATTCAGAGGATGCACTCATACATTGCTGGTTGGAATATAAAATGGTACAGCCCCTCTGGATAACACTTTGAGAGTTTCTTAAAACACTAAACATGTAACTACTTTCTGACCCAGTAATTGCACTTGTGGGCATTTTATTTCCATAATATTTATTTTTCTATGTAAATGAAATGAAGAAATGAAGTCTTAAATTCACACAAAAACCTGAACATGGATGTTTATAGCAGCTTTATTTATAATAACCTGTGGTAGGTTGAATTATGCACCCCAATTTAGACATGTTCTTAATCTTAATACATGTCCCTGTGGGTGTGAACCCATTGCAAATAAAACCTTTATAAGATGTAATTTTTAGTTAAGGTGTGGTGAACTGAACCAGCGTGTGCCTTATTACTGGAGATTACTACAGATTACTGGAGGTTTTATAAAGATAAAGCCAAAGGAAGAAGCCAGAAGTAGGACGTCTGCCAGAACACAAAAGAGAAAGGAGAGGACATCACTACATTCCAAGGATCACCAGCAAGCCAGAACCAAATTGTTGGAACTGTCAGGGAGAAAACAAACCTTGCCAATATCTTGATGTTGAACTTCTAGCCTCTGAAAATATGAGCCAATGAATGGTCGTTGTTAAGCCAACCCATTGTGTGATATTTGTCATAGCAGCTTGGCAAACTAAGACATAGCCCCAAACTGGAAACAACCCAGATGTCTTTCAACAATTGTATGGTTAAACCAACTGGTACATCCATATTATCAAATAGTACTCAAAAATAAAAAGGAATGAACTATTGGTATAAGCAACAATGTAGAGTTATCACCAGAGAGTTATGTCAAGTGAAAAAAGTCAATTCCAAAAGGTTATGTCCTGTATGACTCTATTTATAAAATGTTCTTGAAAGGACAAAAATTTTTAAATGATATGAGATTAGTAGTTGCCAGAGGTCAAGGAGGGGATGGAAACAAGAGGGAACTGTGTGTGGTTGTAATAGAGCAACCTGAGGAAATCTTGTCCTGATGCTCTGTATCTTGATTGTATCAATGTCAACATCGTGGCTGTGGTCTTGTACTATACTGTACTTTATTGAATTGGCAAGAGGAAATCTGAGAAAATGGGGGGCTGGATTTCTTTGTGTTATTTCTTACAACCAAATGTGAATCAACAATTATGTCAAAACAAAAAGTTTAATTTAAAAGTGTGATTTAAAAAAAAACAGGCAGTATATTAAAGCATTTACCAACAAACCATAAAAGATTCAAAAAAGAAAGAAAATTTGGTGGGGGTGAGGAGCAATAGAAGACAGAGAGGAAGGTGACCCTTCCAAAAATAAAGAAACCCCCATGGGCAAAATTCATGCCTACCCTAACATGTACATAAAATACAGTGAGGTACTTGCTCAGGTAAGATTAACTGACCCATATCCTCTAGTTGTGGCCTACTAAAAGATCTTTTCCTGAGAGGAGGAAAGATAGAAGGTGAATCTTAAATTGGTAACCACTTTCCCCAAGGCATGGTTTACTTACCTCAATATGAGAACTTTAGAATAAGACGACATCTGAACCTTCTAGGATTTAGCCTAACTATAATGTCATCTGGTTTTCTGAGAGGTCATTTATTTTGCAGTTCTAAATATATAAACTGAAAATTGCTGGAAGTTGGGAATCTTGCCTCTTTCACCTCTTACTTGGCTGGTGCTAAACAACTATAACAGAGTAGAATTTTCTGCAATTTTTTGTATAAGCTTAATGGACAAATTGATGGCTTTTTCTCTAGCATCTGCTATTGCTCAACATTTCACATTATTTAATGTCTGCTCTGCCATTAAATTAGCTACAGTCTGAATATGATATTCCTAATAGGATAATAATGGCTAATCCTTACTGAGTACTTATATATCCCAGACACATATCAGCAACTATTAAAAATTTTTTTATTATAGAATTTGCAGGCTTACAGAAAAGTCATGCAGACAACACAGATTCCCATACCCCACCCCCCCCATTATTAACACCTTGCATTAGTGTGGTATATTTGTTACAATTGATCAAAAAATGTTATTAATTGATCAAAGAATGTTAATTAATGTTATATAGTCCATGTTTTACACAGAGTTTACTGTGCTATACAGTCCTATGGTTTTTTATTTTTTTTAATTTTATTCTGATAACATATATACAACCCAAAATTTCACCTCTTAGCCACATTCAAATACAGCTTAGTGCTGTTAATTACGTTCTCAATGTTGTGCTACCTCCACCACCATCTATTACAAGAACTTCTCAGTCACCCCAAACTGAAACTCTGTACAGTTTAAGCATTAGTTACGTATCCTACCCCAGCCCCTGGTAACTTCTATTCTAGCTTCTGACTATGAAGTTGCTTATTCTAATTATTTTCTGTTGGTGACATCATACAATATTTGTTCTTTTGTGTCTGGCTTCTTTAACTCAGTATGATGAGTTCAAAGTTCATCCATGTTACCACATGTATCAGAATTTCATTCTTTTCATGGCTGAATAATATTCCATTGTGTGTACATACCATATTTTTGTTTAGCCATTCATTGGTTGATGGACACTTTGGGTTGCTTCTGTCTTTTGGCAATTGTGAATAATGTCTCTATGAACATTAGTGTGCAAATATCTGTTCAAGTCCCAGCTTTCAATTCATTTGGGTATATACCTAGAAGTGGGATTGCTGGGTCAAACAGTAATTTTTTTTTTACTTTATTTTATTCTTTATTTTTTAAACTTTATCAAAAAATTAAAAAACAAACAATAAAAACATTTCAAACAAAACCAAAATAAAGGAATAAGAAAAAACAAATAACCTAAAACAAATACATTGTTTCCAACATGTTCCTACCATCCCCCAAGAAAATTAACAAACCATAACCAAACAAAGGAATAAGAAAAACAAATAACTTAAAATAACTACATTGCTTCCAACATGTTCTGACCCTACCCCAAGAAAATAAATAAACTATAACCCAAACAAAGGAATAAGCAAAACAAATAACCTAAAATGCATACAGTAATTCTGTACTTAACTTTTTGAGGAACCATCAAACTGTCTTCCACAGTGGCTGCACCATTTTAGATTGCCATCAGCAATGAATGAGTGTTCCTATTTCTCTACATTTTCTATAACACTTGTAATTTTTCATTTTTTTTAAATAGTAGCCATTCTGGTAGGTATGAAATGGGAGTTTACTGTGGTTTTGACTTGTATTTCCCCAATGGCTAATGATGTTGAGCATCTTTGGCTATTGGTGTATCTTCTTCAGAGAAATGTCTATTCAAATCTTCTGCCCTTTTAAAAATTGGGTTCTTTATATTTTTGTTGTTGAGTTGTAGGATTTCTTTATATTCTGGACATTAAACTCTTATCAGGCATGTGGCTTCCAAATATTTTCTTCCATTCTCTAGGTTGTCTTTTTATTTTCACAATGAAGTCCTTTGATGCGCAAAAGTTTTTAATTTTGATGAGGTTCCATTTATCCACTTTTTCTTTTGTTGCTTGTGCTTTGGGTGTAAAGTCTAAGAAACCATTTCATAATACAAGGTGTCATGCACTATTTAAAAACTTTATTAATTCATTAACTCTTCATAACAACTCTACGGGTTAGATTCTATTCTTATCATCATTTTACAGATAAGGTACAGAGAAGTGAGTTAATTTGTCCTAGGTTGCACCAGTGCTACTAAATAGTGAAACCAGGAAATAAATCCAATTGATTTTTTTTATTAAGATTTATTCACAGACCATACAGTCATCCAAAATATACAATCAATTGATCACATTACCATCATATAGTTGTTCATTGATCACCCTGATCTATTTTTTAAATAGATTATTATTAATTATTATTAAAAGTGATAATAGAATAAAAAAAAATAGTGAAGAAAGAACACCCAAATTGTCCCCCACTCTCTCCCTATTTTCCTTTAGTTTTTTTGCCCCCATTTCTCAATCCAATTGATTTTAACTCTGGAGTTCATACTTTTCCATTGTGCTTTATTGCCTTCCATGAAACTGTACTATACAGTAAATATAAGAAACTGCTCTATTAAAAACTGTAAGTGCCATATGAATATAGGATGTGACAAATTACTGACTAGCCAACACTTTGAATTTTGGGGCAGCCAGGTGTCTGATACTCATGACTTCCAGAGCTGACCTATAAAATCTTCTCACCATGATCCTTTATTTGCTTCTCCCATTCTTTGACTGAACGGAAAGGATTCCAAGGACCTAAAGGAGGATAGAGCAACAAGATTGAAGGGGTATAAATCCCTATATTGCTGCTGAGAGAAGAGCTACCTGACTAAGAACTTCCGTGTTGGACTGTTACTTGAGCAAGAAATAAACTTTTATTGCTTTAATTCATTTAATTTTGGCATTGTTTATTGTTAGCCAAACTTGAGTAAAGACAAGATGTTATTATTAGAATACTATCCAAGTTCTTTTCTGTCTTCAGCTCTTTTCCTTTTCTCATACCAACCCAAGCCTTAATTCCTCAGGATTTTGTTCTCTTTATTCTCTTTTCTCACCCACTTGTTCAGTAATTTCACACTTCAACCATCAGTCCCATGTGAATAAAACCCAAGTTTTTCTTCTTCCTTTCTTCTTTCTCTTACAGAGGAAGAATACTTCCCTCTGTCTGCTGGTCACCTCTATCTAAATGCCCTCTAGTAAGCCCTTCAGACTAGTCATGGTCAAAATGTACTTCATCTTCTCTCCTAATCCAGAGTCTGCTGTCCCTGTTTCTCTGCAAGAACACTGGAAAGAAAATCTTGAATTTATCTTTGACTCTCCTCTATTCTCCTTCTCTCTCCTCACAATTCAATAAATTGTCCTAATATTCTCATTCTTCAGCCCCTCTCTCCTCTAGCCACTCATTTCCACATCTTCTGTCACGGTTCTTTTTGGGAGCGCATGTCTCCCATGTTTTGTAATGTCCTCCCAACTGGAATTTGAATTAAGATCTGCTTGATTGCAGTCTCTTTCTTTTCTCCAAAATCAAAGCTCTCATCAAGTCACACTAAAGTCACTAATGGTTGTTAACTGCTGTATTAATTTTAAATATCACAATTTGACATTCAAAGTCCTCAAAACAATAATAGTAATAGAAATAATTTTAGTTTTATCTCATTCTCCTATAACCCAATATATACTTTATGCCCCAGCTAAGCATTGAAACAGCCCAGGGCTTTTTCAACGTCATGTCAGGATCTTGTTGTTTCTACTCACACTGCTTGGTTTATCAAAATAATGCCCTTTGTCAAGATCTATCTCAAATGCTACTTCTTCCGTGAGGTCTTTGTGAGAAAAATTTTTATTATAAAAAATTTTGTATGTCTGAAAAATGGACAAAATAGTGTAACAAACCCCCATATACCTATCATATAGCTTCAATAATTATCAACTCATACCCAGTCTTGTTTCATCTGTACCCCTTCCCACTACTCTTTCTTTTATCAGGTTGTGCTGAATGTAATCACTCCCTCCTCTTTGTATCTCTCTTGCAGCATAAACATTACTGTAAGTATTTAATATCTATTCACATACATTTTATATTCTCCATGAAAGTTGAAGTCCTTCGAAGATAGGGCCCTGTGTTTTGCTGCCATTTAGCACCTATCCAGTATAATGCCTTGAACCTAATTAGTGTGCAACAAATAATGTTGAATTTTAATTGAAATACCTAATACTATTTTAAAAACAGTTGTTTTCTCCAGAGTTAATAATAATCATGTCTTTGGTCAAAATTATCTCTATACAAAGCCAACATAATTAATTTTCTGAGAAGGAGATCCATGTGCTTCTTTAGTAATCCAATGCCGTTTGGATTATCTCAATAATCACTCAATTCTATGCTGATCCTTAGCTCACAGTGACATTGGATAAATCATGTGGAATTAGCATAGTGAACATATTCTCTTAGCCTGTTTTCTTATTAGAAAATTGCATCTTCCCATTCTAGCTCACAGGGAATTACGAGATTAAATAGGGTCATTGCTTATTGATCATACAGGTTATGAACCAAGCATAATTTCTTCCTTGCCCTTTCTAGGTCTTTTGTCCAATTTTATGTTTTTATTCTTCACTAATTCTCTTTTAAGAGGATGATGCAAAGGGAGAAAAAGGAAGTTAAGCTTACATTATTTAGCAGTGGGATCCGCAAAAAATTTGGCAGGGTGGAAAATTAAAGCCATTAACTAAATGAAGATCATCTGCCCTTCATTAACATGAATGATAAAGAATTATCTGTGAAGCATTTCAAATTCCTTAGGGAAAGTCTTTACTTACGTTTATCTGTGTTTGTGTATTTGAGTGTGTACATTTTTGTTTATCATGGGCAGCTTTAAATTGTTCAAATTTGATACTTCATAGATTCAAGAACTTCACCATACCTTAAGAAGACATAAATAATTGAAAACATGAACTTCACAAATACACTTACTATTTTTGCATAGTATTTTTGAATGGTGAGAATGAAATTGTGTGTTGTATTTAGTTTCTATTATGCTTAGGTACATTTTAGAGAGAAATACTAAATCCAACTTTAAACCAAAAATGGGTTATAGAAAAGACTATACAGAGAACTCTATCTGAACTGTTTCATTATTAAAAATGTTTGCTGTGGGTGAATAAGCCATTTAAGTAACAAATGAGCCATTTCAGGATGAATGTGTAGTTTATCAGTATGCAATCACTCCGATAAAATTATAGTATGCTACATTTGAGGGAAGGGAGAGGAGGATTATGTTCTTTGGTGTTATTGACTAATATGAAGATGTGCCAAGGTCTAAGGACACATCTTCGTGAAAGCCAGGCTGGTTTATCATTGATGAGTGGCCAAAGAGGACGTGGAGAAGTCATTTAGTCCAGTCCACTTTGTATTGGGCAGAGCCATAAGACTGTGCAGAGATGCCTCAGGGTCACACTGAGACATGATGGGTGTCCCCAGTTCCCATCCACAGGTCAACCAGCACACACTACTTTCATTAGTCTTTATGAGGTCTTATATATGATTGCTTCATTATTATTATTATTTTTACATGTAGGTGCTTACTATTAAAAGAAAAATGCTTGAAAACCACTGAGCAGGTATACCACCTCTCTCATTCGCCTCTATTTAAGATTTCACTTGCATCTAAAAAATCTCTGATGTATCAGTTAGAATCCCACATTTAAAAGTCCAATTACAGATTATAAATTGTTAGCACATCATGCCTACATTAGACGCTATCTTTCAAAGTCCTCATTTCAAATATTTTAGTTACCACTTTTCTACCCTTGGCAAATTATTGAGCTCCTTTCCCAAGAGTTCATTTTTAAAATCATAACCTTCCTCTCCTAAATCTTCAGATGTTCTTCATGGCTTACCAAATTATAGATGATCTCTGCAGCCTAGCATTTGCATTCCTAGATCACATGACCCCAGATCACATGGCCTCCACCACTGCATGCCACCATGCACCTTAGAAAGCAGTAGAGCTTCAGAGCCAGGATAATGTTTTATACTCACTGTGTTGAATTAAACCTCATAGCAACAACATCAAGTACAAAATCTCTGCTTTGTCTCTGGTATGCTTCTCCTTGTTAGCCCCAAGTAACTTTTTACTTGATTGAGAAAGAAAATATTTGATTTTTCTTCTGTTAAAAAAATGCTGCTTAAATTTGAAGGCAAGTGAACATGTATATTTCTCAGTTCTATATTTCTTCTGTCTTTCAAGAAATGGCTTATTTCTTTCCCATTTAAAATATATTTTTCAGGTCTTCATGACACAAGTAATGTATTTAACAATAAGCCCGAGGTAAGGTGTGAGCTCTTCGTTAATAAATGCTTTAAAAAATCACTAATTTGTTTACCTTCTGAAAGTACATAAGAAAATTAAAATATGATTCCTTTTTTTCCTGTAAATCTAGTACTTCTGAAAGATGTTAAATGAAGAATTGAAATTCTTCATTTATCACCCAAACAAAAAAGGTGAATGAAAATTTGGGTTCTATCACACTTATTTATGCTACCAAATATTCTGTTTTATTTTAGGAACACTTTAGAGGAGGCACTCTTCACATTTAAACCAATAGGTTCTTGAGAAGGGGCAAGATGGCGGCATAGAGAGGTGTGGAATTTAGTTAGTCTCCTGGAGCAACTAAAAAATAACCAGGAACAAGTAAATAATCTGGAACAACTTTTGGGGGACAACTGTGACTGTCCACACCTGGTACACCAACCTGGATTGGGTGCAATGGCTGAGATCACAGCATAAATCTGTAAGTGAAAACTGCAGAACCCCTCCGGAGGCCCCCTCCCCCCATGGCAGGCTGAGCTGCAAGACCCTGTTGTGTGAGAAAGCAGCATTCCCAGAGCAAGCGAATATAGCTCAGCCTAGCTCCAACTGGGTTTTTTTTTTTTTTAATTGAGATTGTTCACATACCATACAATTATCCAAGGATCCAAAGTGTACAATCAATTGCCTCTGGTACCATCATACACCTGTGCATCCAACACCACAATTGTTTTTTTTTCAATTTTTAGAACATTTTCATTATTCCAGAAAAGAAATAAAGACAAAAAAAGGAAACTCAAATCCTCCCATATCCCTAACCACCCCTCCTCCATTGTTGACTCATAGTATTGGTATAATATATTTGTTACTGTTGATGAAAGAACATTAAAATACTACTGTGTGTAGTATATAGTTTGCAATATGTGTATTTTTTTTCACTATATGCCCCCCTATTATTAACTTCTAGTTATAGTGTCATATATTTGTTCTGGTTCATGAAAGAGATTTCTAATATTTGTACAGTTAATCACAGACATTGTTCACCACAAGGATCACTGTTTTATACATTCCCTTCTTTTAACCTGCAACTTTCCTTCTGGTGTCATACGTGACTCTGAGCTATCCCTTTCCACCACTTTGACGCACCATTCGGCACTGTTAGTTATTCTCACAATGTGCTACCATCATCTCTCTCCATTTCCAAGCATTTAAGTTCAACCTAGTTGAACATTCTGCTCATAATAAGAGCTGCTCACCATTCTTTAGCCTCATTCTATATCCTGGTAACTTATACTTTGTGTCTATAGATTTACATATTATAATTAGTTCATGTCAGTGAGATCCTGCAATATTTGCCCTTATGTGTCAGACTTATTTCACTCAATATAGTGTCCTAAAGGTTTCATCATCAACCCATTTTTTTAAGACAGTTTTGTTCACAATCCGTACATCCCATCCTAAGTAAACAACAGATGGTTCTCTGTATAGTCACGTATTTATGTATTCACTACTTTCATCACTATCTATCTAAGGACATCTCCATTTCTTCCACAAAGCAGTAGGAAGAGTCAAAGAAGGTAGAGAGACAAAAGAAAAAGAAAAAAGAAAGAGAAAAAAAAATGATGACAGCTGGGAAGCAACAAAAGACCGCATTAAACTAAAGTAGAAAAAAAAAGTCAGACAACATCGCCAATGCCAAGAGTCCCATACCCCTCCTCTATGTCCCCCTCTTCTATGCATTTAGTTTGGGATATTGCCTTTGTTACGTTAAAGGAAGCATAATACAATGTTTCTGTTAATTATAGTCTCTAGTTTGCATTGATTGTATTTTTCCCCCAATACCTCCCTATTTTTAACACCTTCCAAGGTTGAAAGTCATTTGGTCTCCCTCATGTAAAAACATATTTGTACATTTTATCACAATTTTTGAGCATTCCAGGTTTCACTGAGTTATACAGTCCCAGTCTTTATCTTTCCTCTTTCCTTCTGGTGCCCCACATGCTCCTATCCTTCCTCTTTCAACCATACTCACAGTCATCTTTGTTCAGTGCACTTACATTGCTGTGCTGCCATCACCCAAAATTGTGTTCCAAACCTCTCATTCTTGTCTTTTCCTTTCTGTCTGTAGTGCTCCCTTTAGTATTTCCTGTAGAGCAGGTATCTTGTTCACAAATTCTCTCATTGTCTGTTTGTCAGAGAATATTTCAAGCTCTCCCTCATATTGGAAGGACATTTGCCAGATATAGGATTCTTGGTTGGCGGTTTTTCTCTTTCAGTATCTTAAATATATCACACCACTTCTTTCTTGCCTTCTTGGTTTCTACTGAGAAATCTGCACATAGTCTTATCAAGCTTCCTTTGTATGTGATGGATCACTTTTCTCTTGCTGCTTTCAGGATTCCCTCTTTGTCTTTCACATTTGGAAAGAAATCTGATTATTAAGTGTCTTGGCATAGGCCTATTCAGATCTATTCTGTTTTGGGTGTGCTGTGCTTCTTGGATCTGTAATTTTGTCTTTCATAAGAGATGGGAAATTTTCATTGATTATTTCCTCTTTATTGCTTCTGCCCCTTTTCCCTTTTCTTCTCCCTCTGGAACACCCATGACACACATATTCAAGCATTTCATGTTGTCATTGAATTCCCTGAGATGTTGCTCATATTTTTCCATTCTTTTCCTCATCTGTTCTTCCATGTGTAGGTTTTCAGGTGTCTTTCTCCAGTTCCTGAGTATTTTATTCTGCCTCTTGAGATCTGCTGTTGTATGTCTCCATTGTGTCTTTCATGTCTTGTGTTGTGCCTTTCATTTCCATAGATTCTACCAGTTGGTTTTTCAAACTTTCAATTTCTACCTTATGTTCACCCAGTGGTTTCATTATATGCTGCTTCTCTTTTGCCATATCTTCCCTAAACTTTTTGAATTGATTTAGCATTAGTTGTTTCAATTCCTGTATATCAGTTGAAGTGTAAGTTTGTTCCTTTGACTGGGCCATACCTTTGTTTTTCTTATTATAGGTTATAGTTTTCTGTTGTCTAGGCATCTTGTTTCCTGGGTTACCCCAATCAGGTTTTCCAAGACCAGAACTGGCTCAGGTCCCAGGAGGAAATATTCAGCACCAGGTTTCCCTAAGGGTGTGTCTTAGAAGGTTGACACATGCTGTGAGGCCTCAAGGCACTGTGCTTTTCCTAACCTGCCAGCAGGTGGTGCTTGTCAGCCTGTCACTCCCAACTGGTGTAAGGAGGTGTGGTCCCTTTAATTCTCGGCTTAAGTTGCTTCTGGTTTGATTGTTTTCCCCCAGGCCCTGGGGTCTGGTTCTGAATGGAAGGTTGGTAATAGAGCTTGGCACCACCTCTTTCCTCTTAGGGAAGATAAACTCCCTAGGGAATTTTCATTTGCATTTAAGTAGGTCCTTTGTCTCTCTGACTCTGCTATCTCCACTCTTGTCTGGGTCAGAGTGTGCAAACTGAAAATGGCTGAGGCTTTCTCCACTGAGCTGCTCAGATTGAGAGAGAGAAAAAGGGACAGAAAGCCACCTTTCAGGCAGTCCACAGCCCCCAGTTGCAACTGTCAGCCAGAGATAGCACCCGGTCCTCTGGGCTCCCCCTCCCAAGACAGAGAAGTCCTCTGGCTCTTCAAGGTCAGCTGTCACTAAAAGCCCCTGTCTGCTTGATGGGGATATGCAGCTTGCATTGAGTAGTCCAAGTTTGCCAATTAAAACCCCAGTTGGAGCTGGCCTGAGGTATATTCACTTTTCAAAGAGTGCTGCTCTCTATCTCAGCAAGGCTTTGCTGTTTGTATTGCTGTGGGGGGATGGGGCTCCTGGCTCGTGTTCGTAGTTTCTACTCACAGATTACACACTGTGATCTCAGGCATTCCTTTCAATCTGGGTTGGTGCACGATGTGTGGACAGTCACTGTTGTCCTCCAGCAATTATTCCAGATCATTTACTAGTTGTTCCTAGCTGTTTATTAGTTGCTCTGGGGGAACTAACTAACTTCCACTCCCCTCTATGCCACCATGTTCTTCTGTCTCTCCCCTTGAACTGTGGTTTTAATTAAAAAATTTGGACAGACTGCTGAACACAAGCTATAAACATAGACAAATGCCTAACAAGCAGCAAAGTACCCTGAAATCACTCCCATTGAAGAGGAAGTGGGACTAGCAGTAAAAAGTTGATTAAAAAAAGAAGGAAAAAATACAGACGCTTTCAAAGATGACTGCCCTTAGAGAGTCAGAAAATGCCTGTGCTCTGGGAAAGGGAACCCCAAAGACCAGGTGCTTTCTCTGACCAACGGGCAAAACTTGGGGACCATGAACTGGCTTTGAAAGGGGGATTTCTTTCTCTTTTTTCTCTCTCTCAACCTGAGTGGCTCAGTGGAGCATGCCTCAGCCATTTTCAGGTCACAGCACTCTGACCCAGACAGGGGTGGAGTTAACAGAGTCAGAGAGTCAAAGGAGTAATTCGAATGCAGAGGATAACTCCCTAGGAGGTGTATCTTCCCTAAGAGGAAGGAGGTGTGGCCCAGCTCTAGTGCCTGCCCTCCCTTCAAAACTCAGACCCCAGGGCCTGGGGGGAAACAGTCAAAACAGAAACAACCTAAGCAAAGAATTAAAGGGGCCACACCACCTTACACCAGTCGGCAGTTACAGACTGATAGGCGCCACCTGCTAGGCAGGTTAGGAAAAGCACTGTGGCTAGAGGCCTCACAGGAAAGTCTGTCAATCTTCTAAGACACACCCTCAGGGAAACCTGACCCTGAATATAGCCCCATTCTGATACCTGAACCTGTTCTGGTCAGGGAAAATCTGACTGGGGTAACCAAGGAAACCAGGTGCATAGACAACAGAAAACTACAAATTACACTAGGAAAAATGAAGATATGTCTCAGTCAAAGGAACAAACTTGCACCTCAGTTGAGATATAATTGAGATATTGTTTCACTTTAATGAAACAGTCAATTAAATATTTTCAAAGAAATATGCTAAATCAATTCAAAAACCAAGTCAATGAGTTTAGGGAAGATATGTCAAAAGAGATGAAGGCTATAAAAACACTGGGTGAATATAAGGTAGAATTTGAAAGTTTGAAAAAACAACTGGCAGAATCTATGGAAATGAAAGGCACAACACAAGAGATGAAAAACACAATGGAGACTTATAACAGCAGATTTCAAGAGGCATAAAAAACACTCAGGAACTGGAGAACAAGACCCCTGAAATTCTACACACAAAAGAACAGATAGGGAAAAGAATGGAAAAATATGAGCAATGTCTCAGGGAATTTAATGACAACATGAAGCACATGTATGTATGAGTCATGGGTGTCCCAGAGGGAGAAAAGAAGGAAAAGGGGCAGAAGCAATAACAGAGGAAATAATCAATGAAAATTTCCCATCTCTTAAGAAAGACATAAAATTACAGATCCAAGAAGCACAGCATACCCAAAACAGAATAGATCTGAATAGACCTACACCAAGACACTGAATAATCAGATTATCAAACATCAAAGACAGAGGGAATCCTGAAAGCAGCAAGAGAAAAGTGATCCATCACATACAAAGGAAGCTTGATAAGACTATGTGTAGATTTCTCAGCAGAAACCATGGAAGCAAGAAAGAAGTGGTGTGATATATTTAAGATACTGAAAGAGAAAAACCACCAACCAAGAATCCTATATCTGGCAAAACTGTCCTTCCAATAAGAGGGAGAGCTTGAAATATTCTCTGACAAACAGACAATGAGAGAATTTGTGAACAAGATACCTGCTCTACAGGAAATACTAAAGGGAGCACTACAGACAGAAAGGAAAAGACAAGAATGAGAGGTTTGGAACACCATTTTGGGTGATGGCAGCACAGCAATGTAAGTACACTGAATAAAGATAACTGAGTATGGTTGAAAGAGGAAGGATAGGAGCATGTGGGGCACCAGAAGGAAAGAGGAAAGATAAGTACTGGACTGTAAAAGTCAATGAAACCTAGAGTGCTCAACAATTGTGATAAAATGTACAAATATGTTTTTACATGAGGGAGAACAAATGAATGTCAACCTTGCAAGGTGTTAAAAATGGGGTGGTATTGGGGAAAAATGCAATCAATGGAAACTAGAGACTCTAGTTTACAAAAACATTGTATTATGCTTCCTTTAATATAACAAACACAATATACAAAAACTAAGTGCCCATAAGAGGGGGATATAAGGGAGGGGTGTGGGACTCTTGGCATTGCTGATGTTGTCTAACTCTTTTATTGTCTTTAGTTAAATTCTATCTTTCCTTTTGTTGCTTTTTACCTGTCATTTTTTTCTTTCTTTTTCCTTTTCTTTTATCTCTCTACCTTCGTTGACTCTTCCTCCTTCTTTGTGGAAGAAGTGGAGATGTCCTTTTATAGATAGTGGTAATGGTGGTGAATGAATAAATGCATGATTCTACAGGGAACCATTGATTGTTCACTTAGGACAGAATGTATGGTGGCTGAACAAACCGTCTTAAAAAAAAGGGTTGATGAAGAAATGTTGAGGGCACTATATTGAGTGAAATAAGACACATAAGGACAAATATTGCAGGATCTCACTGATATGAACTAATTATAATATGTAAATTCATAAACATGAAATATAAGTTACCAGGACATAGAACAAGGCTAAAGAATGGGAAGTGGTTGCTTATCAGCAGGATGTTCAACTAGGTTGAACTTAAGTGTTTGGAAATGGACAGAGGTGACAGTAGCATGTTATTGTGAGAATAACTAACATTGCTGAATGGTGTGTGAATGTGGTGGAAAAGGGAAGCTTAGAGTCACGTATGTCACCAGAAGGAAAGTTGGAAGTTAAAAGACTGGAATGTATAAAACAGTGAATCTTGTCATGGACAATGTCCATAATTAACTATACAATTATTAGAAATTTCTTTCATGAACTAGAACAAATGTATGACACTATAACTAGAAGTTTATAATAGAGGAGTATATAGGGAAAAAATATACCTATTGCAAACTATGTACTACAGTTAATAGTATTTTAACATTCTTTCATCAACAGTAACAAATGTATTGTACCAATACTATGAGTCAATAATGGAAGGGGTTGCTTAGGGGTAAGGGAGGATTCGAGTTTTCTTTTTTGTTTTTATTTCTTTTCTGGAGTAATGAAAATGTTCTCAAAATTGAAGAAAAAATTATTGGTGGTGATGGATGCACAGCTGTATGATGGTACCATGGGCAACTGATTGTGTACTTTGGATGACTGTATGGTATGTGAACAATCTCAATAAAATTTAATTAAAAAAATAGATTCTGTTTAGAAATTTAAATCAAAAGTTTAAAAATCATGTGGAATATTTTAATTTAACATAACTACAATTATGCAAACAATAAACTTTAGTTGTTGTTTATTTCTATTCCTAGAAGCCATCTAAAACAGTCTGAGTGCCCAATCTTCTAGAAATAGCTTGTAGCCTGTTCCGGTTTGCTAATGCTGTCATTATGGAAAACACCAGAAATGGATTGGCTTTTATAAAGGGGTTTATTTGGTTACAAACTTACAGTCTTAAGGCCATAAAGTGTCTGAGTGAAAGTGTCAACAATAGGGTACCTTCACTGGAGAAAGGCCACTGGCATCCGGAAAATCTCTGTTACCTGGGAAGACACGTGGCTGGTGTCTGCTTGCTCCCAGCTTGTGTTTCAAAATGGTGGTGTCCAAAATATCAGCTTTCAATGGTAGTCTTCAAAATATCTCTCAGCTGCAGGAAGCATCTGGGCCTGCATGGCTCTTTTATATGGTTCCAGAGATTTAATTGAGACCCACCCTGAATGGGTGGGGTAACACCTCCCTGGAAATTATCCAATCAAAGGTCTTACCTACAGCTGATTGAGTCACATCTCCACGGAAACTACCCAATCCAAAGGTTGCAACCTAATCAAGACTAAATATGCCTGTCCCCACAAGATTGCATCAAAGAACTTGGTGTTTTGGGGGACATAATACATCCAAACCTGCACATAGCTTATCAGCTTGCTTCCATTCACATAATCATTAAGGCATTTTGAAGCATAAATGAAATATGATATATGATAGATTCTGATAGTCTATATAACTTACTTTAAATACTTCTGTTGACCAAGTGACTATATTTATATTTATGCATATTTATATTACATTTATGTCTTATGTGTAAATATACATGCTTTATTTATATACCCACATATACTTATGTATTATCTAGAAACTATATTATAACTTGAGTGAAGGTTATATGTCTTCACTTATAGTATATGGTTTCCTCTTACTTGAATGGCTCTTTTCAGTTTATTATATGAATCAGCTACACTAACCGCAAACACAAAAACTGGCATTGCTTCTACATTGTTTACCCAAGTTGTGTGAAGTAGCAGAAGGAAGGGGGTGCAGAAATTCTGGAAGCAAAGAGAATGGCAAGAAAGAATGCTGAGTTCTTAGTCCTAGCACAGTGGTTGGTTCAATAGTTTCTTTATAAACTGCAATCCAATACAGTTTTCATTTGGGTTTGTATTTTCAATTAGTTGAGGTTATGCAAATATTTTTATCAGTTTAACATAGTAACTTTTCTTTTCCCATGTCCATTTCCTCATAATGAATGCATTATCATAAAAATAAATATATAAAAAGAAATAAATTCCTGCTTTTGCTTCCTCTGTGGCATGCATCTCGAGTTGCCCATGTGGGAAGAAGCCAATTGTAAATCAACTGCCACTTCAAGTCCCTGTCCATTAGAAGCCATTATTTGTTTATTCCCATCCATTGTGTCTTGATGCCTCTGTTGTGTCTTTCCTAGAGAGTAGTCACATAGGCCTCTTATTGTGCCTTTTGTGCTCTGAGGGATTATCACATCTTGGAATCTTTAGTTTTGGTTAAGTTATCCCAAACATAACCTCAAATTTAGTGAAAATCAGTCTTGCTCTTATCACATGATGTGATGACAGACAAAGAGAATGCATCCGATACACTATTCCTAAGGTAAGAGTTAAAAGCATATATAATAGAAGGGAAGCCAGCAGACCTGTTCCATTTCAACATCAGCAAACTTAAATGTCACAAAATGGGAAATGGACTTACAATATCTACTCAATGATTTTGTTTGCATGTCTAATACATAAAACTTAACATGTCTCAAATCAAACTCTTGATTTCATCCATCCCCACAAACCTGCTCCTCTAGCAGTCATCTTTATTTCATTAAATGGCAACTCCATCACATAGGACCCAAGTCAGAGTTCTCGTGAACTGCCCTAGTTTTACATTCCACAAGCAAACCATCATTTGGCTCTACTGTGAAACATATTTGGAATCTGATCTGTTCTCACCATTTCCATCACTATCTCCCAAGTTCAAGTCCAACATGTTGTGCTTGGTAACCCTGTCTACCTTTGCTTCCTCACAATCTAGTCTCCTGATGGCAGCCCAAGTATTTTAAAATAAAAGATCATGTTAGTTGTCTGCTAAAAACTCTCCAGTGGCTTTCCATGTTCCGAGTAAAATCTGAAGTCCTTTTCATGAGCTATTAGACTTTACATGATCTAGTCACCAACCATTTCTTTGCCTCATTTCATACATTCTCACTTGTTACTTAGTTTGCTCTAGCCTTGCTGTTCCTTGAATACCAAGAGCAAGGAAGTTTCATGGAAACAGGAACCTGTTTATAGTCCTTCTCCCCTCACCCACTTACTAGAATGTAAGCTGCATGAGTTTGCATCCTTAAGACCTAGAACAGTGCTTAGTATACAATAGGACCTCAAAAAATATTACTTTAATGAATGAATAAATAAATTATTGAACACTTGATAGTTTTTTCAGGGCTGTACAACCATAGCCCTGGGAAGACAGAGACAACAAAAAAAGGAGGTCAATGAAAGAAAAAGGTAAGAGCAGGAAAAGATGAGTCACAGAATAAATGTTGATCAAGACTTAAGTTAGGCATAGAATTCAAAGATGCTTTGATAAATTTGAATTAGGAATAATAAATAAATAATGAAGTTCAATGCCTTAATTTTACAATATTAATTCAATAATAAGCACTACATGCTGTAAGATAGCAAGAAATAATACCAATGATAATAATAGCAGTACTAGTAGCAGCCGGCATTCACTTATTTTGCCTGATACTGTGCTGAACATTTTATGTATGTTATATCATTTTATTCACTTTACATTATTTTTTCCTCAGAAAAGTACTATAGGAAGATATTATTATTCCCATTTTACACATGAGGAAACTGAAGCTTAGAGAGGTTAATAATTTGCTCAAGGCCATACAGCTAAGAAAGGCTAAGAATAACACCAAGCTCTGTCAGCCTTCAGAGTTCAGGTGTTTAAGCCTTGCACAATATTCTTTTACAGCCCTGGAAGAACTGGAAATCTAATCACGAGAGAAAGAAAAAATGAGAGAACATGGAATAATCAATGAACAATACCCCGACACATAAAACAGTAGCATGGTGATAACCAGCCTATCTAGACCACAATCCAGACAATCAATTTTTTAAAATTATACATATTCAGGAAGTTGAGCACACCTAATGACACTTTTAAGAGAAGAAACTTGCTTGTAACCTCAAAAGGCAGGGGTTTGTCCTGTAACTGAATAGAATGAAAGTTACCAAGAGATTAATCATTAATTTTAAAAGCTATTCGTGAGTTTTCTCCTTATATCCATTGATTCTTATTCTCTATCTCCCCCGGGGGATATTCTTCTTCCTCTTTGCCTCTCCTGTCAAGATACCACCTGTCATTCAGAGCTTAGCACTTGATGCCTCTCAATTTTTCAGAGAGCTCATTCATTCAGCTCTCATTACTAGGCAGATAGATCTCATGCTTGACTCAATGTGACTGTCTTCAAGAGAGAATAGAGGAGAAACTAAGATGGTGGCTAGGTGAGACAGGGCAAAAAACACCTCCGTGAAAAACACTAGATAAAAACCAGAAAGTGACCCAGAATACTGGTTACAGAGATGTGCCAGCTGGAAGAGGTCTCCTAGTTCCACAGGAGCCATATACTTGGTGAAACCGGGAGTCTGCATTCTGAAATGAGTGAGTAAGCTGGCTGGAAGACCCACAGCCACATGGCGGTCTGAGGAAGCCAGGGTTTGGCGTTTGGAGACTGACGGGCTCTTTTAAAAAAAAAAAAAAAAAAAAAGGGGAAAAACCCAGGAGCGGCTGCAGCTGCAATAGTGGGAACCACGCAGTAAAACACAGCAAGAGGGGGCTGGGCCTGCCTCTCGGTGTCTGACCTGGAAGACAGCCTGCTGCAGATACCCTTGGGGCCGGGGGAATGGAGGGGAGAGCCGGAAGCAGGAAGAAACCCCGCGGCTAGTAGCTGGCTCCCTGGAGGGCAGGATAAACTCCTGCTCAGGGCTGTGCCCACAACCCAGAGCCCCACCAGTTGTCCTGGAGCTGGGAAGGAGGAACTGTGCATTCGGCCATCTTTGCATCAGGCTGAAAGAGCCCCAGCATGGCCCGGCGGCTGGGGGCTTCCCTTGAGGGACGGCGTGCACTGGTGACATAGCATGGCATTCCCTTGGCAGAGGTCCTGGAGGATCATGGCTGGGCAGGGGGACCCGCTCGGAGAACCCAGGGACACTACGCCAAGTCCGGTGGTTTGTGGGACAGTGAGAGAGAGGGTCTGGGGCTGAAATGAAATGAAGGCTTAGATGCTTGTGGCGGCCTTGAATCTCTGGGAACATGGGGGACTTGAATATTAAAGCTGTCCTTTCTCCCTGGCCACCGGTACACATGCCCCACATTCAGGGCAGACAGCTCCAGCAACACACCCAAACTGAGTTCCCCAACTGAACCACACAAGAATCATTTCCCCACACACTGTGGGGACAAGGTGGAGAATTGACTTGAGGGGTATAGGTGACTCACAGACGCCATCTGCTAGTTAGTTAGAGAAAGTGTATGCCACTAAACTGTGTTTCTGAAAAATTAGATAGGTATTTTTTTTTTTTTTTAACACTTGAAACAACCCTATCAAGCAAAGCAAATGCCAAGAGGCCAAAAACAACAGAAAATCTTACTGCATATGATAAAACCAGACGATATGGAGAATCCAACTCCAAACACACAAATCAAGATATTGGAAGAGACACGGTACCTTGCACAATTAATCAAAGAACTACAATCGAGGAACAAAAACATGGCAAAGGATTTCAAGGACATCAAGAAGACCATGGCCTAGGATATAAGCGACATAAAGAAGACCCTAGAAGAGCATAAAGAAGAAATTGCAAGAGTAAATAAAAAAATAGAAGATCTTATGGAAATAAAAGAAACTGTTGGCCAAATTAAAAAGACTCTGGATATTCACAATATAAGACTAGAGGAAGCTGAACAATGTCTCAGTGTCCTAGAAGCCCACAGAACAGAAAATGAAAGAACAAAAGAAAGAATGGAGAAAAAAATAAAAAAAATCGAAATGGATCTCAGGGATACAACAGATAAAATAAAATGTCCAAACTTAAGACTCATTGGTGTCCCAGAAGGGGAAGAGAAGGGTAAAGGTCTAGAAAGAGTATTCAAAGAAATTCTTGGGGAAAACTTCCCAAACCTTCTACACAATTTAAATACACAAAGCATAAATGCCCAGCGAACTCCAAATAGAATAAATCCAAATAAACCCACTCTGAGACATATTCTGATCAGACTCTCAAATACCGAAGAGAAGGAGCAAGTTCTGAAAGCAGCAAGAGAAAAGCAATTCACCACATACAAAGGAAACAACATAAGACTAAGTTGTGACTACTCAGTGGCCACTATGGAGGTGAGAAGGCAGTGGCATGACATATTTAAAATTCTGAGAGAGAAAAATTTCCAACCAAGAATACTTTATCCAGCAAAACTCTCCTTCAAATTTGAGGGAGAGCTTAAATTTTTCACAGACAAACAAGTGCCGAGAGAGTTTGCCAATAAAAGACCTGCCCTACTTCAGATACTAAAGGGAGCCCTACCAACAGAGACACAAAGAAAGGAGGAAGAGATAAAGAGAATTTTAACAGACATACACAGTACCTTACATCCCAAATCACCAGGACACTCATTTTTCTCCAGTGATCACGGATCTTTCTCCAGAAAGGAACATAAGCTTGGACATAAAACTAGCCTCAAGAAATTAAAAAAAAAAAACAAAAAAAAAAAAACTTGAATATACTCAAAGCACATTCTCCCACCACAATGGAATACAAATAGATGTCAATAATTTTTGAACTGTAACTCCACTATTTACTTCCTACATGATATAAAATACACAAACTCTAATGAAAAATCAGTGGTTTTGAACTCAATGTAAAATATGCAATTTTAGACAACTATATAAAGGTAGGGGAATGGAGGAGTATAGGAAAATAGTTTATGTGTCCTATTGAAGTGAAGGTGGTATCAAAGAAAAACAAGACTGATATGGATTTAAGAGGTTAATTTTAAGCCCCACAGTAAACACAAAGAAATTATCAGAGAATATAACCATAGAGATGAAAAGTAGAGTTTGGGTTAAGAGAAATGGGGGAAGGGCCAACGGGGAGTTAAGAAATGAGTGTAGGGTTGCTGTTTGAGGTGAAGGGAAATTTCTAGTAATGGATGGTGGGAAAGAGCATTACAACATTCTAAATGTGATTAATCCCACTAATGGAAGGCTAGGGAGGGGATGGAATGGGAAGATTTAGGCTGTATATATGTTTCCACAATTGAAAAAACAAAAAAGACAGTCTAAATAGATGACAATTAAATGCCAAGGATGAACTTGAATGGGATTGGAGGGTAGAGGACAGGTGGCTCAAAGGGACACAGTTGAGACATAAGGAAAAGGAAACATAGAACGTAAACTTCGTATCATTGTTGAATCTCTTGTACTTCTTAGCTGCGCTTAATGGGATTGAACTAAAGAATGTTCTTGTTCATGGGAAGTGTATACGTGAATTATAGTGTATCTTCAAGAATGTGTGCAGCTAGCTCTCATATTTTCAGAAGACAGAGCAATAGATGATGGATGATAGATACGGAGGGAGGGGAAGAAATAGTGATGTGACAGCATGTTAAAGTTGGTGGATTGAGCTATTGGGGGAGGGGGGTCAGGGTATGATGGAATTCTGTGTATGGGGCTAGTATTATTTTTGCAACTGCTTCTATAACTTTGAATTTATTACAAAATAAAAAAAAAGAGAGAATAAGATTTTTTTTTCTTGAACATGACATTGTAGTTACTATCGTCTTCCTATATTTCTTAATTTTTCCTCTTTCCCCTTTATTTTTCATCCTAACTAACCCCTGATAACCTCTGTCTCACTGAACTTTGCTATTCTTTACTCCAGAGACTGCTTATCTGGAGAAAACATGGGCGAATACAAGAGTCCTTTCACTTATGCTTTCATATACCATGTAGTCCAGTTTCCTTGATTCCATTCAGCCAGACTCTGAACTTAGTTTGGAATGATTTTCCTTGACCATTGTTCTAGTTTGCTAATGCTGCCGGAATGCAAAATACCAGAGATGGATCAGCTTGTAAAAAAGGGGGTTTATTTGGTTACACAATTACAGTCTTAAGGCCATAAAGTGTCCAAGGTAACACATCAGCAATCGGGTACCTTCACTGGAGGATGGCCAATGGTGTCCGGAAAATCTCTGTCAGCTGGGAAGGCACGTGGCTGGTGTCTGCTCCAAAGTTCTAGTTTCAAAATGGCTTTCTCCCAGGATGTTCCTCTCTAGGCTTCAGCTTCTCTCCAAAATGTCACTCTCAGTTGCTCTTGGGGCGTTCGTCCTCTCTTAGCTTCTCCAGAGCAAAAGTCTGCTTTCAAAGGCCGTCTCCAAAATGCCTCTGTAAGCTGAAGCTCCTCTCTCAGTTCCAGTGCATTCTTCAAAGTGTCCCTCTTGGCCGTAGCTCCTCTTCAAAACATCACTCACAGCTGCACTGAGTTCCTTCTGTTATGTCAGCTCATTTATATGACTCCACTGATCAACTTAGACCCACCCTGAATGGGCAGAGCAACACCTCCATGGAAATTATCCAATCAGAGTCATCACCCACAGCTGGGTGGGGTGCATTCCAAAGAAACACTCAAAGAATTACAATCTAATCAACACTGATAATGTCTGCCCACACAAGATTACATCAAAGATAACGGCGTTTGGGGGACACAATATATTCAAACTGGCACAACCATTCTTCCATCTTCCATCTGCAACTGCTAAAAGACCATGTGCTCTCTGTCATCTATCTTCACCAGAGTTTATCAGCTTAGTTTTCCTGTGCACTCTTGTATTTTGTCTAACAACACTTCAAGTCAGTTGAAAAAGAACATATTCCATTTTACTCTGCTCTTATCCTTGCTCTGTGTTGAAGATTGCTGCACCCGGATTCTGGCTAATGGAACTCTCGGGGGAAACTGCAATCTTAAGAGAACTAGTTCTTCTAAATTTAATTACTGGTACTAAATATTGATTTTATTGTTTTGTATAGTTTTAACCACTGGAAGGAAAAGGATGGAGATGTTTCTAAGCAACAGTCTCATTTTTACATAGTAAATTATTTATGCATTTTGTGGGTGGAAAAGTTACTTAAAGCTAAGAATTGAAGACTGGGCACAGTATCTTGCTTCTCTTTTACTTTCAGCAAATACCCAAATTTCTGGTTTTCATCCACTAATATCACAGCTGTGGAGTAAGTATTCATTATGCACACTGAACATGAAGTAGTGGCACATGATTAAAACAGGCTTTTAAACTTCAAATTGCAAACTTTTCAGCAAAAACAATGGGAAAGGAAACATGTATAGGTATCAGCATCAGGCTTTGCTACTTGAAGTACTTATCTACTAAAAGCTACTATTCTAAGAATGACTAAAATGGATACAATCAAAAGTGAAAAGATAGTAGCACCTCTCCTTGAAGTGAAAAAAAAAGTCCCTTGGTCCAACTAAGGAGCGCTGACTTGGAAAAAGTGGTAGCTTGACACTGTGGAAGAAATAAAATTGTCATGAACAAAGGTGAAGATGGATTATATTTGTCAAGATGAGACTCCTGGATGAACTGTCTGAGGGCTGTGGCATGTCACATCTTGTCTTGGAGAGTTAATGACTGGTAATGTTGGAGGAATAGGTCTTTTGTCAGACCATTACAGCAGTCCTAGTTACAACTGCCTCAAGATGTAATGATGGGTGCAGATAAGGGGCCAAAATCCTTCTTGTGAAAAAAGATTCAATCCAATCATCCTTTTCCCCTCACCCCAATTAGGAGAAAGAAGACAAGGAAGTTTTACCTATAAAGTACTGAGGGTGAGTCTTAGGGCAAGAACACAGAGCTGCTTTTTGTTCTCAGGAAATCAGGGCTGAAGAGTTTGCTTGGAGTAGATTATACTTTGCTCAGCCCTGCTCTACCATGAACATAGTTGATTTTGAATTTATTCTTCTTATTTAGGCATCCTAGAAGAATGGGGGGAAAATATAAACTGGTGAACTGAATGAGGCTACATGGACATTTTTATTGCTCCTGAACTACAATGAAATCTTTTGTGATCCTTGGAATAAAAGATGAGGTCTTACACAGTTTAGGTACCTCAAAAATGTTAAACAGACAATAAGAACATCACCTCTTTCAAAGAGTGCCAGAGGTCAAATTTAATGCCCGGGTACACTGAAGGAGCATTTGTTTTTTTCACCTAGTACTGCATCCCAGTTATTAAAGTGTGTCTAGTGCTCACTAATTTTAATCTGGGGAGGACACAGAAAGGCTCCTGCTGAAATAAAAAAACAAAAAAACAAAAAATCAACAAACCAAGGGGCATCATTAGATGGAAAATAAACATTCTTTAAAACTGTATTTTTTAACAGTTAGTTTTAAAAATATTTTTCACCGATTTAAAATACCTCATAAAAGTTTAAAATGTGAAAGTGCCTAACTCACTACCCACTACCCCTTGAAAGGAAGTGACATATTTTATTTCAATTATAAAGCAAGTTTATTATAGCAATTTTGGAAAATTGTAAAAAGTATGAAGAAGAAAATGAATCATGTTATGAGTCAACTATCAAAGATAAACACTTAATATCTTGCATATTTATTATCTTAACAATATTCCAAATACTGCAAAAATCATCAAGCAAATTTCTCTTTATTCCATCAATAATAGATTTTAGAACTAGCAATGATTCAGTAAAGAAATATGTATCTACTAGTAAATTATTTTAGAAAGTTATATGTGCAAACTGGTGGAAGTCACTTTAACACCTAGATTCATCAGATACTATGTAAGCGGGGGCATTCTAGTAGAGAGGTTATAAGCATGATCTTTAAACATCCACTTCTGGTAATAAGAGAGCAGCTCCTATTGAGCAAACCCTTCCACGGATAACAATGATGATAAAATACAGCCAAAATATCAAAAACAACTATCTGAAGGCATGGGAGTATAACCAAAAGCAAGCAAAAACTGGAGGGGCATGAATACTTAGATGAAATTAATGACACTGTGTGAGCTTCCAGTTTTTTAAGTTTTAGTTTTTTTGCCAGCTGGTACCTTGTTGGGTGACTAAAAACTTGATGAAAACCTACAGTCTTACTGGCTTAACAAACTAGAGGACAGTTTGGGGCAACCACAGATGCTATGGTGTGTGTGTGTGTGTGTGTGTGTGTGTGTGTGTGTGTGAGAGAGAGAGAGAGAGAGAGAGAGAGAGAGAGAGAGAGAGAGAGAGAGAGAGAGAGACAATGAATCCTGAAGAGAAGACAGCTAGAGAGGAAAAGTCTAAAATTGTACATATTAACTCTTCCAATATTTTGGTTGACTCCTGAACTACAAACATGCAGGCCAGACTTTAAGAGGCCCAGATAAATGTAAAAGAATACAAAAAAGTTTCAGTCACTGTCCAGGGCAGGAAAGACAAAGTTTTGAGTTTGAGCCTAGTTAATTGCCTACTAAAACAAACAATCAAACAAATAGACAAACACACTGACAGACAAACAAACAAAACACAGTCATTAGAAGAACAAAATACAGTCTCTGGAGCATATATCACAATGTATAGGATACAATCCAAAATTACTAGACTTATCAAAAACAAAAACAAAAACTCTATATCCAAGAGAAAATACAACAAATGGAGATCATTACTAAGATGACCCTGATGCTGGAATTAGTAAACAAAGATTTAAGTGCAACTATTATATGTATGATCAAGAGAAAAAAAGAAAATATGATCATAATGGATAAACAAATAAGAAATCTTAGCAGAGAAACAAATTATAAAAGGGAAAAAAATGGAAATTTTAGAACTGAAAGATATAATAGTAAAGTTAAAATTCATTAGGTTGCTTAGTTAGTAGACTGTAAATAATGGAAATCACAGTGAAATTGAAGATAGATCAATAGAAATTGCATAACATGAAGAAAATGAAAATAAAAGGTATTTTAAAAATTAAAGTGTTGGTGATCTGTAGGACAACATCAAAATATTTAATGTGTTAGAATCCCAGATAAAAGGAGAGGTAAAATTGACCATAAAAATACTTGAATAAATAATGGCTGAAAATTTCCTAAATTTCGTGAAAAACATAAATGTATAGATATCAGAAGCTCAATGAACCACAAACATAATAAATATTAAAAAAGGCACACCTAGGTACAACGTGGTCAAACTGCTTCAAACCAAAGAAGAAAAATCGTAAAAAAAACAGTCAGAGACAAAATGAAACCTTACAGATAGGGGAGTCAACAATAAAAATTAAAGCTGACTTCTTTTCAGAAACAATGGAATTCAGAAAATAGAATAAAATCTTTAAAATAATGAAAGAAAAATACCTGTCAAACCATATATAGTTGTATGGTTCCTTAAACGAAGTGGCACATGTTAATTCTAAGTAGAATATAAAAGGTCAATGATGCATATTACAATGCCTAAAGCAGTCATTAACAACAATGCAAAAAGGTATAACTAAATCCAATAGATAAATCAAAATGAAATTCTAACAAATATTAACCTAACAATTGCAGATAAGTAGAAACAGAGAAACACAAATCCAATGGGACAAATAGAAAATAAATAACTTCGTAGAATTAAAAACAATCAGAAAACAGTTTCATCAAATGTAAATTGGTTAAACACTCCAGTTAAAAGGCAGAAAATTTCAGAATGGATAAAAAAGCAAAACATAACTACATGCTGTCTAAAAGAGATTCACTTTAAATATAAAGATATAGATAGATTAAAAGTAAAAAGATGGAAACTGATATAAAATATGCAAATAGTAATCAAAAGAAGGCTGGAGAGGCGGGGCAAGACGGCAGACTGATGAGCTGTAAGTTTTAGTTACTCCTCCAGGAAAGTAGGTAGAAAGCCAGGAACTGCGTGGACTGAACACCACAGAGCAATCTGTCTTTGGGCATACTTCATACAACACTCATGAAAATGTCGAACTGCTGAGATCAGCGAAATCTGTAAGTTTTTGCGGCCAGGGGACCCGCGCCCCTCCCTGCCAGGCTCAGTCCCCTGGGAGGAGGGGCTGCCAGCTCCGGGAAGGAGAAGGGAGAACTGCAGTGGCAGCCCTTATCGGAAACTCATTTTACTGATCCATACTCCAACCATAGATAGACTGAGACCAGACACCAGAGAATCTGAGAGCTGCCAGCCCAGCAGAGAGGAGACAGGCATAGAAAAAAAAAAACAACACGAAAAACTCCAAAATAAAAGCAGAGGATTTTTGGAGTTCTGGTGAACACAGAAAGGGGAAGGGTAGAGCTCAGGCCTTGAGGCGCATATGCAAATCCCGAAGAAAAGCTGATCTCTCTGCCCTGTGTACCTTTCCTTAATGGCCCTGGTTGCTTTGTCTATTAGCATTTCAGTAACCCATTAGATCTCTGAGGAGGGCCCTTTTTTTTTAATCCTTTTTTCTTTTTCTAAAACAATTACTCTAAGAAGCCCAATACAGAAAGCTTCAAAGAATTGCAATTTGGGCACGTCAAGTCAAGAGCAGAACTAAGAGAGCTCTGAGACAAAAGGCAATAATCCAATGCTTGAGAAAATTCACTAAACACCACAACTTCCCAAGAAAAGGGGGGTGTCAGCTCACAGCCACCATCCTGGTGGACAGGAAACACTCCTACCCATCGCCAGCCCCATAGCCCACAGCTGCCCCAGACAACCCAGTGTGACGGAAGTGCTTCAAATAACAGGCACACACCACAAAACTGGGTGTGGACATTAGCCTTCCCTGCAACCTCAGCTGATTGTCCCAGAGTTGGGAAGGTAGAGCAGTGTGAATTAACAAAGCCCCATTCAGCCATCATTTGAGCAGACTGGGAGCCTCCCTACACAGCCCAGCAGCCCAGAACTGCCCTGGGGGGACGGCACTCACCTGTGACATAGCACAGTCATCCCTCAACAGAGGACCCAGGGTGCACAGCCTGGAAGAGGGGCCCACTTGCAAGTCTCAGGAGCCATACGCCAATACCAAGGACTTGTGGGTCAGTGGCAGAGACAAACTGTGGCAGGACTGAACTGAAGGATTAGACTATTGCAGCAGCTTTAAAACTCTAGGATCATCAGGGAGATTTGATTGTTAGGGCCACCCCCGCCTCCCCGACTGCCCAGAAACACGCCCCACATACAGGGCAGGCAACACCAACTACACACTCAAGCTTGGTACGCCAATTGGGCCCTACAAGACTCACTCCCCCACTCACCAAAAAGGCTAAGCAGGGGAGAACTGGCTTGTGGAGAACAGGTGGCTCGTGGACGCCACCTGCTGGTTAGTTAGAGAAAGTGTACTCCACGAAGCTGTAGATCTGATAAATTAGAGATAAGGACTTCAATAGGTCTACAAACCCTAAAAGAACCCTATCAAGTTCAGCAAATGCCACGAGGCCAAAAACAACAGAAAATTATAAAGCATATGAAAAAACCAGACGATATGGATAACCCAAGCCCAAGCACCGAAATCAAAAGACCAGAAGAGACACAGCACCTAGAGCAGCTACTCAAAGAACTAAAGATGAACAATGAGACCATAGTACGGGATATAAAGGAAATCAAGAAGACTCTAGAAGAGCATAAAGAAGACGTTGCAACACTAAATAAAAAAATGGATGGTCTTATGGAAATTAAAGAAACTGTTGACCAAATTAAAAAGACTCTGGACACTCATAGTACAAGACTAGAGGAAGGTGAACAACGAATCAGTGACCTCGAAGATGACAGAATGGAAAATGAAAGCATAAAAGAAAGAATGGGGAAAAAAATTGAAAAAATCGAAATGGACCTCAGGGATATGATAGATAATATGAAACGTCCAAATATAAGACTCATTGGTGTCCCACAAGGGGAAGAAAAGGGTAAAGGTCTAGGAAGAGTATTCAAAGAAATTGTTGGGGAAAACTTCCCAAATCTTCTAAACAACATAAATACACAAATCATAAATGCTCAGCGAACTCCAAATAGAATAAATCCAAATAAACCCACTCCGAGACATATACTGATCACACTGTCAAACACAGAAGAGAAGGAGCAAGTTCTGAAAGCAGCAAGAGAAAAGCAATTCACCACATACAAAGGAAACAGCATAAGACTAAGTAGTGACTACTCAGCAGCCACCATGGAGGCAAGAAGGCAGTGACACGATATATTTAAAATTCTGAGTGAGAAAAATTTCCAGCCAAGAATACTTTATCCAGCAAAGCTCTCCTTCAAATTTGAGGGAGAGCTTAAATTTTTCACAGACAAACAAATGCTGAGAGAATTTGCTAACAAGAGACCTGCCCTACTGGAGATACTAAAGGGAGCCCTACAGACAGAGAAACAAAGACAGGACAGAGAGACTTGGAGAAAGGTTCAGTACTAAAGAGATTCAGTATGGGTACAATAAAGGATATTAATAGAGAGAGGGAAAAATATGGCAAACATAAACCAAAGGATAAGATGGCCGATTCAAGAAATGCCTTCACGGTTATAACGTTGAATGTAAATGGATTAAACTCCCCAATTAAAAGATATAGATTCGCAGAATGGATCAAAAAAAATGAACCATCAATATGTTGCATACAAGAGACTCATCTTAGACACAGGGACACAAAGAAACTGAAAGTGAAAGGATGGAAAAAAATATTTCATGCAAGCTACAGCCAAAAGAAAGCAGGTGTAGCAATATTAATCTCAGGTAAAATAGACTTCAAATGCAGGGTTGTTTTGAGAGACAAAGAAGGCCACTACATACTAATAAAAGGGGCAATTCAGCAAGAAGAAATAACATTCGTAAATGTCTATGCACCCAATCAAGGTGCCACAAAATACATGAGAGAAACACTGGCAAACCTAAAGGAAGCAATTGATGTTTCCACAATAATTGTGGGAGACTTCAACACATCACTCTCTCCTATAGATAGATCAACCAGACAGAAGACCAATAAGGAAATTGAAAACCTAAACAATCTGATAAATGAATTAGATTTAACAGACATATACAGGACATTACATCCCAAATCACCAGGATACACATACTTTTCTAGTGCTCATGGAACTTTCTCCAGAATAGATCATATGCTGGGACATAAAACAAGCCTCAATAAATTTAAAAAGATTGAAATTATTCAAAGCACATTCTCTGACCACAATGGAATACAATTAGAAGTCAATAACCATCAGAGACTTAGAGAATTCACAAATACCTGGAGGTTAAACAACACACTCCTAAACAATCAGTGGGTTAAAGAAGAAATAGCAAGAGAAATTGCTAAATATATAGAGACAAATGAAAATGAGAACACAACATACCAAAACCTATGGGATGCAGCAAAAGCAGTGCTAAGGGGGAAATTTATAGCACTAAACGCATATATTAAAAAGGAAGAAAGAGCCAAAATCAAAGAACTAATGGATCAACTGAAGAAGCTAGAAAATGAACAGCAAACCAATCCTAAACCAAGTAGAAGAAAAGAAATAACAAGGATTAAAGCAGAAATAAATGACATAGAGAACAAAAAAACAATAGAGAGGATAAATATCACCAAAAGTTGGTTCTTTGAGAAGATCAACAAGATTGACAAGCCCCTAGCTAGACTGACAAAATCAAAAAGAAAGAAGACCCATATAAACAAAATAATGAATGAAAAAGGTGACATAACTGCAGATCCTGAAGAAATTAAAAAATTATAAGAGGATATTATGAACAACTGTATGGCAAGAAACTGGATAATGTAGAAGAAATGGACAATTTCCTGGAAACATATGAACAACCTAGGCTGACCAGAGAAGAAATAGAAGACCTCAACCAACCCATCACAAGCAAAGAGATCCAATCAGTCATCAAAAATCTTCCCACAAATAAATGCCCAGGGCCAGATGGCTTCACAGGGGAATTCTACCAAACTTTCCAGAAAGAACTGACACCAATCTTACTCAAACTCTTTCAAAACATTGAAAAAAATGGAACACTACCTAACTCATTTTATGAAGCTAACATCAACCTAATACCAAAACCAGGCAAAGATGCTACAAAAAAGGAAAACTACCAGCCAATCTCCCTAATGAATATAGATGCAAAAATCCTCAACAAAATACTTGCAAATCGAATCCAAAGACACATTAAAAAAATCATACACCATGACCAAGTGGGGTTCATTCCAGGCATGCAAGGATGGTTCAATATAAGAAAAACAATCAATGTATTACAACACATTAAAAACTCGAAAGGGAAAAATCAATTGATCATCTCAATAGATGCTGAAAAAGCATTTAACAAAATCCAACATCCGTTTTTGATAAAAACACTTCAAAAGGTAGGAATTGAAGGAAACTTCCTCAACATGATAAAGAGCATATATGAAAAACCCACAGCCAGCATAGTACTCAATGGTGAGAGACTGAAAGCCTTCCCTCTAAGATCAGGAACAAGACAAGGATGCCCGCTTTCACCACTGTTATTCAACATTGTGCTGGAAGTGCTAGCCAGGGCAATCCGGCAAGACAAAGAAATAAAAGGCATCCAAATTGGAAAAGAAGAAGTAAAACTGTCATTGTTTGCAGATGATATGATCTTATATCTAGAAAACCCTGAGAAATCCACTATACAGCTACTAGAGCTAATAAACAAATTTAGCAAAGTAGCGGGATACAAGATTAATGCACATAAGTCAGTAATGTTTCTATATGCTAGAAATGAACAAACTGAAGAGACACTCAAGAAAAAGATACCATTTTCAATAGCAACTAAGAAAATCAAGTACCTAGGAATAAACTTAACCAAAGATGTAAAAGACCTATACAAAGAAAACTACATAACTCTACTAAAAGAAATAGAAGGGGACCTTAAAAGATGGAAAAATATTCCAAGTTCATGGATAGGAAGGCTAAATGTCATTAAGATGTCAATTCTACCCAAACTCATCTACAGATTCAATGCAATCCCAATCAAAATTCCAACAACCTACTTTGCAGACTTGGAAAAGCTAGTTATCAAATTTACAAATTTATCTGGAAAGGGAAGATGCCTCGAATTGCTAAAGACACTCTAAAAAAGAAAAACGAAGTGGGAGGACTTACACTCCCTGACTTTGAAGCTTATTATAAAGCCACAGTTGCCAAAACAGCATGGTACTGGCACAAAGATAGACATATAGATCAATGGAATCGAATTGAGAATTCAGAGATAGACCCTCAGATCTATGGCCGACTGATCTTTGATAAGGCCCCCAAAGTCACTGAACTGAGTCACAATGGTCTTTTCAACAAATGGGGCTGGGAGAGTTGGATATCCATATCCAAAAGAATGAAACAGGACCCCTACCTCACCCCCTACACAAAAATTAACTCAAAATGGACCAAAGATCTCAATATAAAAGAAAGTACCATAAAACTCCTAGAAGATAATGTAGGAAAACATCTTCAAGACCTTGTATTAGGCGGCCACTTCCTAGACTTTACACCCAAAGCACAAGCAACAAAAGAGAAAATAGATAAATGGGAACTCCTCAAGCTTAGAAGTTTCTGCACCTCAAAGGAATTTCTCAAAAAGGTAAAGAGGCAGCCAACTCAATGGGAAAAAATTTTTGGAAACCATGTATCTGACAAAAGACTGATATCTTGCATATATAAAGAAATCCTACAACTCAATGACAATAGTACAGACAGCCCAATTATAAAATGGGCAAAAGATATGAAAAGACAGTTCTCTGAAGAGGAAATACAAATGGCCAAGAAACACATGAAAAAATGTTCAGCTTCACTAGCTATTAAAGAGATGCAAATTAAGACCACAATGAGATACCATCTAACACCGGTTAGAATGGCTGCCATTAAACAAACAGGAAACTACAAATGCTGGAGGGGATGTGGAGAAATTGGAACTCTTATTCATTGTTGGTGGGACTGTATAATGGTTTAGCCACTCTGGAAGTCAGTCTGGCAGTTCCTTAGAAAACTAGATATAGAGCTACCATTCGATCCAGCGATTGCACTTCTCGGTATATACCCGGAAGATCAGAAAGCAGTGACACGAACAGATATCTGCACGCCAATGTTCACAGCAGCATTATTCACAATTGCCAAGAGATGGAAACAACCCAAATGTCCTTCAACAGATGAGTGGATAAATAAAATGTGGTATATACACACGATGGAATACTACGCGGCAGTAAGAAGGAACGATCTCGTGAAACATATGACAACATGGATGAACCTTGAAGACATAATGCTGAGCGAAATAAGCCAGGCACAAAAAGAGAAATATTATATGCTACCACTAATGTGAACTTTGAAAAATGTAAAACAAATGGTTTATAATGTAGAATGTAGGGGAACTAGCAGTAGAGAGCAATTAAGGAAGGGGGAACAATAATCCAAGAAGAACAGATATGCTATTTAACGTTCTGGGGATGCCCAGAAATGACTATGGTCTGTTAATTTCTGATGGATATAGTAGGAACAAGTTCACAGAAATGTTGCTATATTATGTAACTTTCTTGGGGTAAAGTAGGAACATGTTGGAAGTTAAGCAGTTATCTTAGGTTAGTTGTCTTTTTCTTACTCCCTTGTTATGGTCTCTTTGAAATGTTCTTTTATTCTATGTTTGTTTTCTTTTTAACTTTTTTTTTCATACAGTTGATTTAAAAAAGAAGGGAAAGTTAAAAAAAAAAAGAAAAGAAAAACAAGGAAAAAAAAAAGATGTAGTGCCCCGTTGAGGAGCCTGTGGAGAATGCAGGGGTATTCGCCTACCCCACCTCCATGGTTGCTAACATGACCACAGACATAGGGGACTGGTGGTTTGATGGGTTGAGCCCTCTACCATAAGTTTTACCCTTGGGAAGACGGTTGCTGCGGAGGAGAGGCTAGGCCTCCCTATGTGTGTGCCTAAGAGTCTCCTCCTGAATGCCTCTTTGTTGCTCAGATGTGGCCCTCTCTCTCTGGCTAAGCCAACTTGAAAGGTGAAATCACTGCCCTCCCCCCTATGTGGGATCAGACACCCAGGGGAGTGAATCTCCCTGGCAACGTGGAATATGACTCCCGGGGAGGAATGTAGACCCGGCATCGTGGGACGGAGAACATCTTCTTGACCAAAAGGGGGATGTGAAAGGAAATGAAATAAGCTTCAGTGGCAGAGAGATTCCAAAACGAGCCGAGAGGTCACTCTGGTGGGCACTGTTACGCACACTTTAGACAACCCTTTTTAGGTTCTAAAAAATTGGTGTAGCTGGTGGTGGATACCTAAAACTATCAAACTACAACCCAGAACCCATGAATCTCGAAGACAGTTGTATAAGAATGTAGCTTATGAGGGGTGACAATGGGATTGGGAAAGCCATAAGGACCACACTCCACTTTGTCTAGTTTATGGATGGATGTGTAGAAAAATAGGGGAAGGAAAGAAACAGACAAAGGTACCCAGTGTTCTTTTTTACTTCAATTGCTCTTTTTCACTCTAATTATTATTCTTGTTATTTTTGTGTGTGTGCTAATGACGGTGTCAGGGATTGATTTAGGTGATGAAGGTACAACTATGTAACGGTACTGTAAACAATCGAAAATACGATTTGTTTTGTATGACTGCGTGTATGTGAATATATCTCAATAAAATGATGATTTAAAAAAAAAAAAAAAAAAAAGAAGGCTGGAGTGGTTATATTAATATCAGATGAGAGAACCTAAGATGGCAGCTAGGAGAAACAGGGCAAAAAGAACACCTCCGTGAAAAATACTAGATAAAAGCCAGAAAAATGACCCCGAACACCAGCTCCAGTGATGCACCAGCTGGACAAGTACTGCTAAATCCACAGGGACTGTGCAATTGGTGAAACCAGTAGTCTGCATTCTGAAATGAGTGAGTAAGCTGGCTGCGGTGAGGGGAAACTGTGGGTTGGCATTTGGAGGCAGACTAGTTCTTTTTTAAAAAACCCAAAAGCAGCTGCAGATACGGCAGTGAGAACCGCACAGTGAAGTGTGGCAGGAATGGGCTGTGTGAACGCCTCAATATCTGGTGTGGAAGATAGCCTTTTGCACACCTGCTGCTAATTGTCTCAGAGTGAGGCAGGCAGAGGTGAGCCAAAAGGGAAAACAACCATGCCCCTTGCAGCCATCTGCCCGGCGGGCTGGGAATGCTCCTGCCCAGTGCCGGAGCCACAGCCCAGAGCTGGCCAAAAAAACCCAGTGCGATGGGAAGTGATTCCAGCATCACATGCACATGCCACAATATCAGGCGTGGACATTAGCCTTTTTGTCCTGGAGCTGGGAAGGTGGAGCTGTGTGAAAACGGAGAGATTAATGTGCCCCATACAGCCATCCTTACAGCAGGCTGGGAACACACCTACATGGCCCGGTGGCCCAGAACTTCCCTTGAGGGATGGTGAGCACTTTTGATGTAGCACAACATTCCCTCAGCAGAGGCCTTGGGAGGGCACAGCCTGGAAGAGGGACCCACGTGGAAATCCCAGAGACCATACACCAATACCAAGGACTTGTGGGTTAGTGGCAGATATGATCTGTGGCGAAACTGAAATGAAGGGTTAGACTCTTGCAATAGCCTTAAATCTCCAGGAACACCTGGGAGGCTTGATTATTAAAGCTTCCCTCCCTCCCTAACTGCTCAGACACACACCCCACATTCAGGACGGACAGCACCAACAACACACCCAAACTTGGTGCACCAATTGGACCCCACAAGAATCAGACCCCCACACACCACAAAGACAAAGTTGGGGAGAACTGACTTGAGGAGAATAGGTGACTCAAGAACGCCATCTGCTGGTTAGTTAGAAAAAGTGTACGCCACCAAGTTGCAGATCTGACAAATTAGATTAGGCTTTGAATAATCCTACATATCCTAAAAGAACCCTATCAAGTAAAGCAAATTCCAAGGGGCCAAAAACAACAGAAAATTTTAAGCATATGAAAAAACCAGACAATATGGATAACCCAAACCCAAACACCCAAATCAAAAGATCAGAGGAGACACAGTACTTGGAGCAATTAATCAAAGAACTAAAGACAAACAATGAGAGCATGGCACAGGATATAAAGGACATGAAGAAGAGCATGGCACAGGATATAAATCATGTAAAGAAGGCTCTAGAAGAGCATAAAGAAGAAATTGCAAGAGTAAATTAAAAAATAGATGATCTTATGGAAATAAAAGAAATTGTTGACCAAATTAAAAAGATTCTGGATACTCATAGTACAAGACTAGAGGAAGCTGAACAATGAATCAGTGACCTCAAGGGCCACAGAACTGAAAATGAAAGAACAAAAGGAAGAATGGGGAAAAAATCGAAAAAATCGAAATGGACCTCATGGATATGATAGATAAAATAAAACGTCCAAATATAAGACTCATTGGTGTCCCAGAAGGGGAAGAGAAGGGTAAAGGTCTAGAAAGAGTATTCAGAGAAATTGTTGGGGAAAACTTCCCAAACCTTCTACACAATATAAATATACAAAGCATAAATGCCCAGCAAACTCCAAATAGAGTAAATCCAAATAAACCCACTCCAAGACATGTTCTGATCAGACTGTCAAATACTGAGGAGAAGTAGCAAGTTCTGAAAGCAGCAAAAGAAAAGCAATTCACCACATAAAAAGGAAACAACATAAGACTAAGTAGTGACTACTCAGCAGCCACCATGGAGGTGAGAAGGCAGTGGCATGACACACTTAAAATTCTCAGAGAGAAAAATTTCCAACCAAGAATACTTTATCCAGCAAAGCTCTCCTTCAAATTTGAGGGAGAGCTTAAATTTTTCACAGACAAACAAATGCTGAGAGAGTTTGCCAATAAAAGACCTGCCCTACTTCAGATACTAAAGGGAGCCCTACTGACAGAGAAACAAAGAAAGGAGAGAGAGATATGGAGAAAGGTTCAGTACTAAAGAGATTCAATATTGGTTCATTAAAGGACATTAAGAGAGAGAGGGAGAAAATATATCTGACAAACATAAACCAAAGGATAGGATGGCTAATTCAAGAAATGCCTTCACGGTTATAACATTGGCTGTAAATGGATTAAACTCCCCAATTAAAAGATACAGATTCGCAGAATGGATTAAAAAATATGAAACATCAATATGTTGCATACAAGAGACTCATCTTAGATGCAGCAACAGAAAGAAATTGAAAGTGAGAAGATGGAAAAAAATACTTTATGCAAGCTAAAGTCAAAAGAAAGCAGGTGTAGCAATATTAATCTCAGATAAAATAGACTTTAAATACAAGGATGTTATGAGAGACAAAGAAGGCCACCACATACTAATAAAAGGGGCAATTCAACAAGAAGAAATAATAGTCATCAATGTTTATGCACCCAATCATGGTGCCACAAAATACATGAGACAAACACTGGCAAAACTAAAAGAAGCAATGATGTTTCCACAATAATTGTGGGAGACTTCAACACATCACTCTCTCCTACAGATAGATCAACCAGACAGAAGACCAATAAGGAAATTGAAAACTTGAACAATCGGATAAATGAATTTGATTTAACAGACATATATAGAACATTACATCCCAAATCACCAGGATACACATTCTTCTCTAATGATCACGGAACTTTCTCCAGAATAGACCATATGCTGGGACATAAAACAAGCCTCAATAAATTTTAAAAAGATTGAAATTATTCAAAGCACATTCTCTGACCACAATGGAATACAATTAGAAGTCAATAACCACCAGAGACTTAGAAAATTCAGAAATATCTGGAGGTTAAACAACACACTCCTAAAATAAATGATTTATAGTGTAGAATGTAGAACTAGCGATAAAGAGCAATTGGTACAGGAGGAACGATAACCCAATAAGAACAGATAAGCTATCATGAGTGAGCTTAATGTTCTGGGAATGCCCAGGAATGACTATGGCTTGTTAATTTCTGGTGGGTACAGTGGGAACAAGTTCACAGAAATGTTGCTATATTGGGTTATTTTCTTGGGTTAGAGTAGAAACATGTTGGACTCCCTTGTTATGGTTTGTTTGAAATGTTTTTTTTATTGTATTTTTTTTTTAATATATAGTTGATTTTAAAAAAAAAGAGTTAATTGAAAAAATAAGAAAACAATGAAAAAAATATGCAGAGCCCCCTTGAGAAGCTGGTGGAGAACGCAGGGGTGTTGGGCTCCCCCACCTCGATGGTCGCTAATGTGCTCACAGACATAAGGGATAAGGGACTGGTGGTTTGATGGGTTGAGCCCTCTACTACAGGACTTACCCTTGGGAAGACTGTTGATGCAAAGAGAAGCTAGGCCTCCCTAAAATTGTGCCTAGGAGCCTCCTTCTGAATGCCTCTTTGTTGCTCAGATGTGGCCCTCTCTCTAGCTAAGCCAACTTGGCAGGTGAAATCACTGCCCTCCCCCCTACATGGGATCTGACACCCAGGGGAGTGAATCCCCCTGGAAATGTGGAATATGACTCCCGGAGAGGAATCAAGACCTGGCATCATGGGATGGAGAGTAACTTCTTGAACAAAAGGGGGATGTGAAAGGAAATGAAATAAGCTTCAGTGGCAGAGAGATTCCAAAAGGAGCTGAGAGATCACTCTGGTGGACAGTCTTACGCACAATATAGACAACATTTTTTTAGGTTCTAATGAATTGGAATGGCTAGCAGTAAATACCTGAAACTATCAAACTACAACCCAGAACTCATGAATCTTGAAGATGATTGTATAAAAATGTAGCTTATGAGGGGTGACAATGTGATTGAAAGGACCACACTCCCCTTTGTCTCGTTTATGGATGGATGAGTAGAAAAATGGGGGAAGAAAAAAAAAAAAGGAGAAAAAGGCACCGTGTTCTTTTTTACTTTAATTGTTCTTTTTCACTTTAATTTTTACTCTTACTATTTTTGCATGTGTGGTAATGAAAATTTCAAAAATTAATTTTGGTGATGAATGCACAACTATATAATGGTACAGTAAACAATTGAATGTATGCTTTGTTTTGTATGACTGCATGGTATGTGACTATATCTCAATAAATATGAATAAAAAGTATATATATCAGATGAAACAGACTTCAAGACAACATAAATTAACAGAGATAGTGAGAGATAATTCATGATAATAAAAGGGTCAATTCATCAAGAAGACATAATAATAGGTATGTATACACCTAGTAATAAACATTCAAAACACATGAAATAAAACTTGACAATTATATGCAGAAACAGACAAATCTACAATCATCCTGTCTTAGTTTTCCAGGCTGCTATGATTAATACCATACAAGGAGTTGGCTTAACAATAACAATCTACTGGCTCACAGTTTTAGAGGCCAAAAGTCCCAAATCAATACATATGTAGGGCCATGCTTTCTTCCAGAATCAATAGCATTCTGGTGATGACTTGCTGTGATCCTTGGGGTTCCTTGGCTTGCATCTCTGCCTCCCGCCACATGGTGATCTCTCTCTCCTTGTGTCTACTCTTCTGATTTTCATTGACTTTGGGCTTTTTCTTAATTGGATGTCTCTGACTTACTGTGTCTTAATGTCTTCTGCTAATAAAGGACTTCAGTAATGAGGATTAGGGCCCACCCTGACTTAACCGGGCCACCTCCTAATCAAAAATAACATCTTCAACAGGTCCTAGTTACATATGAGTTCACACCCACAGGAATGTTTACTAAAAACACGTCTTTCTCTGGAGTACATAATTTGACCTACCACAATCCCTTTCTCAGCAACTGATAGAACTAAAAAAAAAAATTAGTAAGGTAGAAGATCTGAACAACATTATCAACTGCTTGACCTAACTGACATTTATAGAACACTACACAGCAATACAGGAATTTTTCTTTTCATGTATACCTGGTATGCTACTGTGAGACATTTTAGGCTAAGCCATAAAACAAGACTTAACACATTTAAAAAGACTGAAGTCTTGCAAAGTATGTTCTCTGATCACAGTGACATTAAATTAAAAATCAATAATAATATCTTTCAAAAAACTCAAATATTTGAAATTAACATTATACTCAAAAAAGGAATCATGATGGAAATTAGAAAATATCTCAAGATGAATGAAAATGAAAATACATGTAAAAATTTATGGGATGCAGCTAATGGAGCACTTAAAGGAAAATTTATAGCCTTAAATGCTTTTATTAGAAAACAAGAAAGTTATAAAAATAATTATCTGTTTCCAAGTTAAGAAGCTAGAAAAAGAGCAAAGTAAACCCAAAATAAGTAGAAAGAAGGAAATGAGAAAGATAAGAGTAGAGAGCAATAAAGTGGAGAACAGAGAAAATTAATGCCAAAAGTTGGTTCTTTGCAAGGATAAATAAAAGTGAGAAAGTCATAGACTGATCAAGAAAAAAAAGAGACACCACAATTGATCAATGTCAGTAAAAAAAAGGGTATCACTACAGATTCTAAAGACATTAAATAGATAATAAGGAAAGATTATGAACATTTTTATAAATTCAACAACTTGGATGACATGGACAAATTCTTTGAAAAATAAAACTTACCATATTGACACAAAATGGAAACAGAAAATCTAAATTGCGAAAGAAGGGAGCTTGCTCCGTCTCTGTGTTCCTGCAAAAGAAAGTTTTATTCTACTAATTTCTACAGGTTTTTATAGCATACAAGGTAGTCCTCTACGTGACTGTTTTCAGGTATTTTAGGGAGGATACATTTTTTCTAAAGCCATAAGGTGTGTTTACATGTCTTTAATCTCAAGGGACAATTTCTTTGGGTCTAGAAGGGAAACAGCAGGAGCAGGAGACAGGAGCACAGAAGGAGCCCAGCAAGCAGCCCAGTGACTATTCCCTTATCTAAATCACTGCCTGCCTTCAGGCACGCAATGCTTTGGCCTTTTCCCAGCCTGGTGCCCGCCTTCAGGTTTCCAGAGTTTGGGAAGTGGCCCCACTGTATAGTCTATCTAGCCAGGGAAACTTCTGTGTCTCCACACTAAATAGCCTAATCTATTAAAGAAATCAAATGTTTGATGAAAAACCTGTCCACAAGGAAAACTCTTGGCCCAGATTGTTTCATTGATGAATTCTATCAAATAAAGAAGAAATAACCCTTATTGTACACAGTCTGTCAGGAAATACAGGAGGAGGGAATACTTCTCAATAAATAAAATACAAGGTAGCTATTTTAAAATCAGTACAATATAATTCTAAACTGAGAAAACAATAGAGTCTGTAACAAAGCAGATAGCATTGGGGTGGCCATGGACATTTTGGGGACCTGGCAGTTGAGTTGAGGAATTCCTTAAGTTTGGGTTTACGGGTATATATTTAGATAGTTCAAATGTAATGATTTTTAGGCTACTAAACTTTAAGCAATAGGTAGATGCGCTGGTTTGAATGTATTATGTCCCCCAGAAAAAGCCATATTCTTTAATGCAATCTTATGGGGCAGACATATTAGTGGGGATTAAGTTGGAACCTTTGGATTAGGTTGTTTGCATGGAAATGCGCCCCATCCAACTGTAGGTGATAACTCAGATGAGATAATTTTCATGGAGGCGTGGCCCCAACCATTCAGGGTGGGCCTTGATCAGTGGAGCCATATAAATGAGCTGACAAACAGAAGGAACTCAGTGCAGCAGAGAGTGACATTTGAAGAGGAGCTACAGCCAAAAGGAACACTTTGAAGAAAGCACAGGAGCTGCAGATGAGAGACATTTCAAAGATGGCCTCTGAAAGCAGACTTGCTCCGGAGAAGCTAAGAGAGTGACACTTTTGAGGAACTGCAACCTAGAGAGGAACATCCTGGGAGAAAGCCATTTTGAAACCAAAACTCTGGGGCAGATGACAGCCACATGTCTTCCCAGTTAACAGAGGTTTTCCAGACACCATTAGCCATCCTCCAGTGAAGGTACCCGATTGCTGACGTGGTACCTTGTGCACTTTATTGGCCTTAAGATTGTAACTGTGTAACCAAATAAACCCCATTTTATAAAAGCCAGTCCATCTCTGGTGTTTTGCATTCCAGCAGCATTAGAAACTAGAACAGTAGATTACTGGAACAGACCATAAACAAACAATGTTAATAAGATATATCAATTGCTACCATCTTCTTCTGGGTCAATCCTTACCAATAATATTGCTTCCCAGACCCAGTTTGCCATTTCCAAGCTTTCTCTCCATCTATCCTGACAACTGCTGAGTTTCTTGCATGCCTCACAGGTGAGCCTGCACAAGATTTTGCTGTAGCAAATAATTTGTATTAAACTAGAGATGAATTTTTGGGGGACATTTTTTTATTAAAACAAATAAATACATAACTGATGTAATTATGCACATTGGTTTTGGTTGATTTTTAATGCAAATTTTATTGAGATATATTCACAAATGAACAGGTAAGCAATTTGTTCATTAATTAATGAATTTTGGGAAGACAGGACACATATTTTACCAGATGTAAGCTCCCCAATGACAGAAAACTTAAATTTTTGTACTACCCTCAAATGGTTCTGCATATACTAATCATGAATATGGTCAGAAAAAAAAAAAAAACAACAACTAATGGCCAGGATATTTAAGAAAGGGAAGTTGCTATTACATATTAGGCATGACAAGGGAATGAACCTTCTCTTTTGTCTGAGTGCTGCTGTTATTCTATGTCAGCATGTTAACATACCTTTTTCTTCTTCTATTATGGATGACCAGAGCAGCAGATGAAAATATTCCACTTCTTTCTCTTTCTCCTCATAGTCATCAAACATTGAAATAACTATTTCCTATGGCCAGAGATTTTCATCTAGCCTCTCCACAAATGCAGTCTGTGCTCTTCCAAACTTTTCTCTTCACAGCATCCCCACAATCAAATCAGAGCTTCCAGGAGCTAGTGACACATCTTGGTCTCAGTTGTTTTTGAAATTCACTTTCAGGAAAAGGATTTGATAGAGAATTCACTTTTTCCACAGTAACTGCTTTAAGGAATTATCTTTTAAAATGCAAACAAGTAAATTTCTGGTGATGGAATTTTAAAGTCCAACAAATTGGTATAGGGGAGGAGGTAGGAATTTTAGTCTGGTAGCATTCTCTCTAACTTTTCCTCTGCTCCTATAACTATAACACCTGATCTACTTTCCAGTAAATCTAGTTGTATCTCCAACAGACCACAAAGTACAGCTATCTGATCTGCCCTTAGTCCCATGTAACTTTGATCTATTTTCTTTCAGGGTATCTCGTTTTTAAAAAGCCAGAAAGAACTGGAAGAGTTGAAAAGAGTTCTCTCTCCCTCTTTTTTTTTTTTTTTTACCCCCTCAGACTGAAATGACCTAAGTTGCAAGGACCAGGAGATCTCAATTTCTCTGGGAAGTACAGAGTTGTTCACAATTGGTAATAAACAAAGAACAGAACGGATCATTGGCGACACTTAACCAAAAAATAACCCTTCAGTTTAAGACTTAAAGCTCAAATTAATGGCAGCTTACAGGGTTCCTGTCTATAGGTGGGGAGCCTGAATATAATAAAATACCAGCAGTCACAGCTTCTGTAAAAAGTATTAGCAGCAAAACAAGGTCCTACCCTTGCTGCCTTTGCACTAAGCGTGAGCAACACTTCCACTATCTGTTGAATAAGAGGTAACACCTTTTCAAAAGTTTATAATATATGGTGCTTAAAAATTACAAATCTGCAGCTTTAACATTTTAAAGTCAGTGCCTCAGAGTGTGGAAGTCCAATAGCCCAAAGAGGTCAATAACATTATATAATGTTAATATGTTGTCATTATTTGAAGCTCAAATCAAGATTAATGAGGGAGACTTAAAAGTAATTAATGCAGAAAACTGATGAGAAATGATGAGTTCCACTTTTTTTGGTGCCTAAGCTGTGCTCTAGTGAAATGTTGGTATAGAAATATTTGAGGTTATTTAGACATAACTTAATACAAATTCTAATCCTTTGGTTTCTTTGTATAAATAGTAAATTACCAAATAATTACCAGTGATATGGGGTTAACATTAGTATCCCTATGCTAAGTCAAAATTGGAAAGCACAAAGACATAAAAACTCTCTCCCTCAATTTGTGTCTTTGAAAAAGCCTCTTGTTTTTTACACAGACAGTTGAAATTCAGTATCTATTCCAGTTTTCTAATGCTGCCGTTTTGCAAAATACCAGAAATGGACTGGCTTTTCTAAAGGGGGTTTATTTGGTTACAAAGTTACAGTCTTAAGGCCATAAAGTGTCCAAGGTAAGGGCATCAACAAGAGGGTACCTTCACTGAAGGATGGTCATTGATGTCCAGAAAACCTCCATTAGCTTGGAAGGCACATGGCTGGCATCTGCTTGCTCTCAGGTTGTATTTCAAAATGGCATACTCCAAAATGTTGCTCCTGGGGTGTTTTGTCCTCTCTTAGCTGCAGCTTCAAAATGTCACTCTCAGTTGCTCTGAGTTTCTTCTGTCTGTCAGCTCTTTATATGGCTCCAGTGATTTAATTCAGACCCACCCTGAATTGGTGGGGTAACACCAAGATGGAAATTATCCAATCAAAGTCATCACCCACAGTTGGGTAGGTCATATCTCCCTGGTAACATCCACTCAGAAGGTCACACCCTAATCAATCTGCCCCCACAAGACTGCATCAAAGAACATGGCTTTTTTCTGGGGGACATAATATATACAAAGTGGCACAGTACCTATGAGGAAAGAATGAACTTATCCAAGGTATTGTGGCCATGGCCCAATGAATTAGCATGACAAAATAACTAATAATAATCATATAGTATCTGGCATATATAATACTATGTGTCAGGAATTGCTCTATGCCCTTACTGGATATTAACTCACTTAATTCTTGCAAAACCCTATAACATAAGTATCATTCCCAATTTACAGAAGACAAATCTGAGAAACAAGGTAAAGCCATTCCTAACACTGCACAGTTAGGAAATGCCAGAGTTTGAACCTAGACAATCTAGCACTCAATCAATAGTCAAAACCATTGAGATCATTCAGTTAGGCAATCAGTTATTCATTCTTTCACTAAATATTTATCAAATATGTATACTATGTTCTCAGCAATATGGTAGGCTCCAGGTCATACACAGATGTGTTAAAACAGACATGGCACCTGCTCTCGTAGAATGTAGGTTCTAGCAGTAAACAGAAACATTAATCAAATAATCACACAAATAAATGCAAACTTGCAATGTGACAGCTGCACAGAGGAGGAAGGTATGATGCTATGAAAGCCAATTATTGAGACTGGGGAAAAAACATATATATATATATACATATACATATATATATATACATATATATATATACTAGGTATGAAGGATGGGTTGCCTTAAACTAGACAAAGAGAAAAAGGAAGAAATTTCAAGGCAGAGGAAAAACCACACACAAATCTTCTGTGGTCACTGGGAACACAAAGGGGTACTGGCAATTGAAGGAAGCCAATGAGGTGGGATCAAAGACAGTGAGAGGCGGTGATGAAGAGAAGTGGACAGGACCGAGCTATATTAGGCAGAAAAATCAATCTGACTCTTTCACAAATTGGTTTAAGCCAATTTGGTAAGGCCAATTTGTTCTTTTGGGCAGATTAAAGTAGCCACACATTGTTAAAAATCAGTGGAGGGGATGGTTACTTAACTACAGTTTTGCCATGAGGTTACAATGAAAGCAAGTTTCAAACCAAATCCTATCATACAGACAGACTTCTTTTTTTAATGAACAGTTACTGGCAAGGAGGTATAAAACCATTCATACAGTCTCTTCTGTAAGCTCAGTTAAGTTCCAACTCTCTGTCCTTTTCTGCATAACAAATTACCCCAGAACTTAATGGTTTAAAACAATCACAACATATATTTACCTCACAGCTTCTATGGGTCAGGGATTAAGGAGCATCTTGGCTGGGTGGTAATCATTCAGGGTTTCTCATGAGTCAAGGTGTTAGTTGGGGTTGTTGTCAACTGAAGGCTTGACGAGAGTTGGAGGACCTGCTTCTAAGACAGCTCACTCATATGAGCTGGAAAGTTAGTATTGACTATTGGCAGGAGACCTCAGTTTCTCCCTATGTGGATCTCTCCATAAGACTGCTTGAGTAGCCTCACATGACAGTGGGTCTTCCTCCAGAACTGGTAGTCCAAGAGAGAACAAATTGAAGTCTGCAATGTCTTTTATGACTTAGCCTCAGAGGTGACATATCTTCATTTCCAGAACAGCTTAGAGGTTACACAGATCAGCACTACTTTATGTTGGGCATGGGGGCTACACAAGGGAATGAATAAGAACCATCCTTGGTATTGAGGATCACTGAGGGTTGACTTGAAGTCTCCTTAACAACATATGACTACATTTCACTTAAGGCAGGATTTAGAGGCAGATTTCAGGTGAGCAGAATCCACTGAATCAATAGCTAGATACAAGATGTTTTAGGAATCAGACCTTGGGTTTCATTCCTATGGATACAAATTATGATGCTTGCTAGATTTTATACCCTATTCTGCAAAGGTGGCATGTTTGAAATATATTAGCCAATCTACCTTTTTTTAAACACTACTAACTTCACCCATGAAAACATATTCCTTATATTCATTATGATAACTAGAAGAGTTCTGGTATTTGTTCAAGTATGGCTATAGCCCTTACCATAGCTGCCTCTTGAGTGTGTGGCCTTTTGATTAAATAATAGCTGACTATACCTGGGAGTGTGACTCCCTAATTATAGCAAGCAATAGCACTTAAGATGCAGCCTAAGTTAATACAATATGCATCCATATGTAATATTACATTATCTATGCTCAATTATTTTAAAGAAAATTACAAACATCATAATGCCATCCATGATTTAGAAGGTGCAAACCATAAAAAAAAAACTATTCTGGCCAATGACTGTCACCAAATGGGGATGCTCAAACACACAACAGAAATTACTGAATGGTTCTTAGCAAAGCATTTTTGCAATTGGGGTGTGTTGCAGAAAGCACTTCTACTGATTTTAATGTTTGAGGACAAAGCAGTTACAATTACATTATAGGGCATTTTGAGAATTAAATGACTTAATACCTCCCATGCCCTTCAAGACTGAAGGACTCCTTCCCCCAGCTGCTGAGAATGTTGTTGGCTGACAAGATGTCAGCTTCAACCAGGAATTGACTTCAGCCTTACAAAAGGTCACATCTACTTCCCGAGGGCAGCTTCCACCCAGAGTGGTCTCTGATGGGTGGGTATACAAAGGCCTGGCCCCCTTGCCTCAACTTGGGACACCTCTGAAGGGTCACCCCAGCTTCAGAGCCACCTACAGGGTAGGCTTAAGTTCTGTTGTGACTATACCAGGGTCCCACTTTCTTCTTCTATCCAAGCCTGTCTTTCACTATGTGTTAATTCCCGGAGCACTCTCTAATAAATTTTCCTGCATTCAAAACTCAATGATCTCAGAGTCTGCTTCCCAGGGAACATGACTTGAAACAATATTGTTTAGTAAAATAGAAAACTGCATAAATAAATGTATCCTTTTTTATTGACTGGTAACAACACAAAGTTTGAGTTAAAGGTATATATAATTAAAAATATCCCAGCTCATTTAAATTTGAAATTTGAGATCCTGAGTTGGTGTTATCGACTAATAGAGCAAATTCTTAATTCAAATGTTTATCATATTAAATACTTTCTTATTGGAAAAAACCTGGCAATGTAAGTAAATGTAACTGCTCATCTGATGTACGGAAAGCACAAAAGGTCATGAAAACTTTTAACATTCACAATGTTAATAAGCAAATTCTGTCAGAATAGGCTAAGGAATGCTGTGGTAGTAAAATCTCAGAGATTTATCACACAGAAGTTTTCTTTCTTAGGTTTTAAGCTTTAGCCAAATCTGCTGAGGGTCCAGGAGGTTCTCCAGGGTTAACACTTCATATAGCAGTTCAACATTCCAGATTGTTTTCTTCCTCTGTTATCATTATTTCCATCTCAATGTTGATGCCTAAGGTTCTTTGTGCGAGGAAAAAGAGAATGGTGAATTAGGCACTGACGCTTAAATGCTTTGGCCTGGAAATGACATATCACTGATCATTGCCCATTAGCAGAGCTAGTCACTTGGTCCTGCTCAATTTGCAAACCTAGGAAACAGCTTTTATCATATCTAGAAAGGGGAGGAGAAATGAAAATATTGGTGAACACTGGCAATGTCCGCCATAGGGATAGTCTTACACTGTCCAAGGAAGGCTAATATTTTAGCATCCATAGGATCATTTTATAAGAGTTTCATCTTTGAGACAAACCCTCTGAATAAATCTTATCTTAGGAAAGGAATTAATTTTAAGCTCTTGTGTTTATTATGTAATCTGAGTGAAAGTAAATTTAATTAAATATGAACAAAGAGAATCAGCAACTAAAAGAGAACCTGGCAGAGCATGTAGTTTCTTCAATCATAAGATAAATAGGAAAAAATGGACCAGATTTGAATGAGTTGTGAAAATGTATGTAAAAATCTTTTTCCAGAGGTTTCCTTGAAAAGATGATTATGAAATTTAAAAACAAGAATAAAATATTTAAAAGGTGACCTTTGCCTTAATTTTTCACATTTTATAATTTACTCCTTTAAAGAGAAGTAAAATTATCTTATCATGTAATTACTCTATTCATCCTTATTTCTACGGCATTCTTCAACAAGACAAGTGTTTCATATGAAAAATATTCAATATTCTTATTTACAAGGCAATTCATAGCTAAGCATTAAAAGAGACAATGAAAAAAAGAAGTGAATGAAGATATAAATTTCCTTGCTTTCCATAGTGTTGAAAACATATATATATTTGATATACAGTTCTATGAAATTTTACCATATATATAGATTCATGTGTAACCATCACCACAATCAGGGCACAGAACTATTCAATCACCCCCAAAAAACTCCTTCATGCTACCCTTTTATAGTCAGAACCCCCGGTACCACTGATCTGTTCTCCATCACTATAATTTCGTCATTTTTAGAATGCTATATAAATGGAATCATACAATATATAACCCTTTGAGGTGGATTTTTATTATTCAACATAATGACCCTGCAATCCATGCAAGTTGATACCTGTATCAATAGTATGTCCCTTTTATACTGCTGAGTAGTATTACAGGATAGGGATGTACCAGTTTGTTTATTCATTCACCCAAAGAAGGACATCTGGGTTGTTTCCAGTGTTTGGCTACTACAAATAAAGCTGATATGAACATTTAAGTACAGGTTTTTGTGTGGACATAAGTTTTAATTTCTCTAGAGCAAATATCCAGGAATTGGATTACTGGGTCATACAGTAAGTATATGTTTAACTTAGAAGAAACTGTCAAACTGTTTTCTAGAGTGGCTGCACCATTTAACATTTCCATCAACAAAGTATGGGAGATCCAGTTGCTCTGCATTTTTGTCAGCACTTGGTATCATCAGTATTTTTAAATTTTATTCATTCTAACAGGTGTGTAGTGGTATCTCATCATGGTGCTGACTTGCATTTCCCTAATGGTCAATGATGCGAAACTATAATGATGTTTAACAATTTCATAGTGTTTTGCAATTTCATAAAGAATTTTTTAAACAGCTCAGTTAATTCTCAGAGGTGAAATCTGATGTATTTCAAGTGATGAAGAAACAATGTCATATAAATCTGGAAAACACAGCCCAGTGGAATTATACCAATGCAGGTAAAAAACTTTAAAGCTCAAAAGAAAAATGGAGAACATTTTGTCAGACTTCTCCATTTCATAGAAGCTGAGTCCCAGTGAAGTTAAATGACTTCTCACACAGCTGGAATTGTACCCCAAATCACACGTTTGATGCTTGGAATCTCTTCTATAATGTCCCATCAAGCAAGTGCTTGAATCTTTCAGGTGACTTGGAATCCCCTTATTTTTTGCACTGTTCTGTTAGGAAGTATTTCCTGACATTGAGCTAAAATGGCCTATATCCAAATTTAAGTGCTTTGACATTGAGATGAAATGGCTTACAGTAGCTTCTGCCAATGGGTCTAGTTTCATCCTCTGAGAGCTTCTAGAGGAAGCAGACTTCCATGGGGCTGTACTTCAGATTCCCCTTGTAAATGAGAATACATCAGATACTTGAAGATAGCCATCATGCTCTCACACATCCAATCTAGTCTAAATATTCCCACTTTCCTTCAAATGTTCTTCCTATGATGATGTTCTTCAACATGTTTGCTTTTATGTGAACCAGACTAGATTTCCTAGGGTATATAATACTGAACAAAAAATTTATACTAATACTACCAGAGTTGATACATTTTCTAATGATACATATTTAGTGTGTTAAATAATGAAAAGCAAAAAGAAAAATGTCAATAATGCATAATCCCACTTACCAGAGAAAACATTTTTATGCTTATTTTTTAGTCAAGATTATACTGCATGAGCAATTTTTATCTTGAGTTTCATGAAATACATTATGAATATTTTCTCACATCATTAAAAATATTTATAAATGCATTTTTTAGATTTTAAGCTGAATATTTTATATTTATATTTTGGATGTGTAACATATACATGTAGAAATTCAAAAAATGCAAGAGGATTTACAGTGAAATGTTATGATCCTCAAACTTCTAGTTGTCCTTTACATAGAAACCACAATTATGTTTCCATTTGTTTTCCCAGAGATTGTCTATGAATACAAAATAACATATTTCAGACACATCATTTTTTCAGACACATCATTTTATTTATGAAATTCTATCACATGGTTGTACCACATCTTTTTTAAAAAAATAGCTTATTTTGAAATAATTTCAAATGTATAAGACAGTTACAAAAATAATACAAATCCCATATGCATATCCCTACCCACCTCAGATACCCAGATCTGTCGATTTTAACATTTTGCCACATTTGCCGTATCATTTTGTCGATCAATCTCCCTGTTTATTTATCAATCCATTTTCTGAACACTTTAGTGTAGGTTGTATATTCATGCTTCTTAAACACTCATTATGTACACTATCTAACGAGGATATTCACTTATGTAGTCGCCTTAAGTGCAGTTATCAAGTTCAAGAAATTTAACATTGATAAGAAACTTACAGTCTATACTCCATTTTTTCATATGTCCCAGTAATGTCTATTTTAGTTTCCCAGTTGATAAAACAAATAACACGCAATAAGATGGCTTAACAACAGGAATTTATTGGTTCATAGTTTCAGAGGGTACATGGCTTGCTTCCTCCTGGGATCAGTATCTTCTGGGTAGCTGGTAACCTTTGGGGTTCCTTGGCTTTTCCATCACATGGCAATGCACATGGCAGCATCTTCTCCTTTCTCTTCAGAGTTCCTTTGACTTGCATCATCTTCCTTCCTGTGGCTTTCCCCTCACTCTCCGTTCAATTTCTTTGCATATAAGAACTTCAGCTATATTGGATTAAGGCCCACCCTCATTCAGTTCAGGCACACCTAACTAATGCCATCTTCAAAGGTCCATTTGGAAATACAAATGGGTTCATAGTCACATGCTCAGGGGTTGGGATCCGAACAAGCCTTTCAAGGGGGATGGGGGTTGGGGGCAAGATCAATTCCCAACAGTCCACCCTCTGGACCCCAAAAAAGACATGTTCTTCTGCAAAAAACAAAAACAAAAAAGAAGGAAAAAACAAAAACACCTTTCTCAGTATTTGCAGACAGACCTATGCAAATGCTCTCTTTAAAGCCTTATCCATACAATGACTTTAAGGAATAGCTCTAGTCCAAAGCGTAGAGGCCTCCCCGATCCTATCTCCATATGCATCTTGTCTTGGACATTCACATGTGGCCCTGGAAAAGCCGCAATTAGGGTTCCAAATGTCCAATCTTCTCTAGGAAACAGTTCCATGCACTACACTATATGTTCTAAAGTAAGCAACCCCTTGCCCCAGGTAGCACTAATGTACAGTGGCGAAGCAGAAGGGAGTGGAGTTCACCAAGCATTGCACGGGTCACTGGAAACTGACTCTCAGAGACCAAAACATAAAGGATGTTACAGGCTAACAAATAAATGCAGAGATTCAAGGCTGTGGATCTTCGGGAAATACCCATCTGAATAAGAGGAAACAAAGTGAGCTCCCGTTGCAAAGAGCGGAACATTGTAGTGTCACTACAGGAAAGAACATGTGATCTCTTTCTCCGTGGAACCTAATAAAACTCTTGTATATTAACTAATAAGTTGACAAAATGTGATGTATAAAATCTTGAATTCTAATTTGTAAAACAGTAAATGGAATTGCATAACAAACAAACAAAAAAACTCAACACAGCTCAAACTTAGTGTTCTGTAGGAGAGCTTGGTGAGCCACCTTGTACACACAGGACAAGTTCTGTGACAGCAAGTCCCTCAGGACACCACCAGACAAACTGGGCCAGACATACATACTCCAGTATGTGCACAAGGGTTACGCTGCTCCCTCTGAAATCAGGACCAGGGATCCACACTGGGACCATCTTGCTGGTTCAAAGATTCTGTGGGGGACTCGAGCTCTGAAGCATCTCACTCTGCCCTCTTGTTCAAGTAGGGCACTTGTACCCTTTTTAATTATTCATCTTAAATTGTTTTGTTTTTTTTTTCCTATTCTAAATAATGCTGTTATGAATTTCCTTATACATAATATAAATTTTCTGCATATATTTCATTATTTCTTAAAGTTGAATCCTAGAAGAAAATTGCTGCATCAAGTAGTATGATTTGTACATAATTTTCCACAAAATGATCATTTTGTGTTTATACCAGCAGTATGTAAATGTCCTTCTTATCACATCATTGCAAACATAGACTATTTATTGAATCTTTTCAATTTATCTTGATTTGTACTTCTTTGCTTATTCATTGGCTATTTAAATTCTCATTTGGGTGCTTAAGTCCTTGTCAGTTAAAAAAATCAACTTGTTTGAGCTATTTTAAAATAAAAATATTAAATTATTGCCATGTTTGTGGCAAATATTATTTTTCCAGCTTATTAAACATCTAAAGTTGTTTCACCCATGCTAGTGCCATTGCATCCCATACAATTAACTGCAGTTAATCATTTTTAAATGTTTACTAAATGTAAGACCTTAAAATTTACATTTATGCTGCAATATATTTAAACCCTTGCAAGTCTGCTTCATTCACCAGACTGTAAACTACAGCAGTCCAAGGACCATGCCTTAATCATCTTTCTAAAGCTCAACATAGACATTGACATTCTGACATTTAAATGAGTGAATAAATTTAAAAATCCCTATTTTGTTGTACTCTGCTTATGTGGTTACAAGGGCTCAAAATTTTATTAATTCTATTTATGACCATTTAGAATCTGCCCAGAGTCAACATCAAGCTATTATAAAATTTTGTAAAACATCCTACCCTTCCCAACTTTGAATTAGGTGAAAATTATAATTATGGGTACTATGTCTTCATTCAGGTCAAGGAAACACAGTGTTGACCCAGATGGGGACTGTGGATCTACTCTAGAAACCTCTGGAGAGGCTGACTGCAATCCAGGAGTTAGCACCCTTTGGGTGTTTAAGTCACTCAATCATTTGCCAGGAATGAGTTCCACAAAGACACTATCATTTAGCCCTTTTCCCCCCAAACTTATTCACAAATATATGATGAGAAATGTCAATAAATGTATTGATAGCCCAGATAAATATTGTCTACTGTAATTTATTGATGTATTAGTCAAGAACCCTATTATTAGGAAGGAAATAAAATTAGATTTAAATAAATTTCTTGTTGATAAAGCCATACTATATTTGAATGACTACAGCTTTCTTCCAGCACATTCTTTTAATAATTTCTTTTAGATTCTTTCCTAGGATCAATGTAGTTTAGGGGGTAGAGGTGGTTAGAGGTGTTGGAGAAACTCAACTAGATTTAAAAAAAAAAAAAAGAAGTCCCAATCAAGTAATGGTTGTTGGGAACAAAGATTCCCATTCCATATCACTGTAACCTTTTTAGTTGCCTATAACCTTATCTCTATTTCTCAGGGTATGTGACTGGCCAGGAATATTGAAAAAATACTTTTACCCATGTGTAGTTTGAAAAGTATTGAATAAAGTAGATACAGAGAGCTGTTACTCCTGCTATAGATTGAGGCAGTGGGGGTGGGAAGCATTTGTCAATCAATGGTGTTTCTCTCTGATCACATAGAGTACTCTTTGGGTATTGGCTTGGCTGCTACATGGCTTCCTAGCTTTGGTAATGCATGTAACTCTGTCGGGTCTCTTTCAAACCCTGACCATCGCTGTTAAAGCAGAGACCATAGAGTCTATATAATTTGCTAATTCCACTTTGGTTCACATAGTCCCTCCAAGGAGTTCATAGAATTTTCTTACCCTCCACCATTCACCATCATCCCCTATTCCCTCCAAACCAGGAAAACCTAATCTCCTAGAGATCTTCATGGACTCTCTTTAAATTCCTATTTCTGTAGGCCTGCTGTAACAAATTACCACAAACTGTGTGGCTTAAAACACAACCCAAATTTATTTTCTCACAGTTCTGAAGCCAGAAGTCTGAAATTAAGGTGTCAGCAGGGCTGTTCTTCCTCTGGAGGGTCTAGCAGAGAATACATTCTTGGCTCTTCCAGCTTCTGGTGGTTGTTGGCATTCCTTGATTTGTGACCATATTACTCCAAACTCTGCCTCTATAGTCCCATTGCCTCCTCTACATCTCTGTTTTACAAGAATAATTGTCATTGGATAATCCAGAATGATCTTATCCCAAATTTCTTAATAAAGTAACACTCACAGATTTCAGGGTATGGTATTAGAATGTGGCATATTTTAGGAAAGACACCAATTCAATCTACTACATCTTGCTTAAGGATATACTTTTTTCCTTTTTTCAAGTTTTGGCTTCTGAAACTTTGAAGAAATTCAAGAAACTTGTTTTTTCTTCGTCATCTGAGGTTTCAAGACTTGTGTCTCCTACCTTCTTTGGAAAAACTCATAACATTGTTTCAGTTGCTTTTTTTGGGATTCTCTCTTCCCTGGGGCAAATGAATGGGGAGGAAAGCCACTGAAACAAAAAGGAAATAATTTAGGATTTAGTATCTCCACTTTTCACCTTGCATGTAGACATTTGCCCCAGTTTAGTGTTCTAGCACCTCTTCTGTTCCCTACAATTCCTCAATTAGAGGACAGTTGTTCTCAGATCTCATTTGTACACTTTTCACCCAAAGTCTGTACTGTAAACTATTCATATCAGACAATACAATCTAAATTAGAACTATTATGTACTCAACTTAGAATTTCTTCCTTCTATTGGGAATAGTGTTACTTCCTGTCAATATTTATACTAATTAATAATTTGACATTTATTAAGTCACTACCATGAGTCTGGCTCATTTGCTTTGGATATGTTTCTTCCATTACTCAGAACAACCTCTATGAGAAAAATACAGATGAGGCCCAGAGCAATACAGCGAATTAAAACCAGGTCTGCCTTACTCCCAAACCCATGTTTCTTCTACTACATCAAACTACTTCTCATGTTTCCTTTGTAGAGAATGAAGCAAAATAGTAGATGGGAAGTTCTGTTTTCTCTGTCAGCTCTAACCTTATGCCAGAAGCTGCAAAAGGGACTTTCCCTTTCTATCACCTCGGGCTCTGAAAAGAATTTAAAAGTTCGATTCTTTGTCTTCTCTTAGCTTTTTTTTTTTTTTTTAGCAAGTGTCACTTCATTTCGGAGTTTTGGGTTCCTTGACACTATCCTTTAGACATGTTACCTTCTTATAATTATCCTTGGTATGTGGTTTCTTTCTCCCAAGGCTTCTGCCACTTCCAATTAGTCAAGCAATTCCTCCTTGTTGGTAGGAATTAGGTTCCCCCAGTTGTTCCTGCTACCCGCTGGGACATTAAATCACGAAAAAGGCAAATCAAAAACTTGTCAGATGTTTTCCTTTAAACCCAATGAAACTTTCAGGAAGTGTTCAGCTATTCGAATTTTGTTTTCCTTTTTTGACTGCTGTCTTGCTATAGGTACTGACAAACAGTATACTGTAGGGCACTGCGGTATGAATAATGAATTCTTTTATGAGGAATTGCATGTGGCAGTATGTGTCTGGACCCAGTTTTAAACCCCTCACATAAAGCCTTCTGAAGCAGTTTTGAGCTTTACACTGGATATATGTGTACCTGATCATTCTAACACATTCTCCTTCCTTGTCCCACATGCACATGCAAGTCCACTTCATAGAGAAGTATCCAGAACTAATTAATCTGTGAATCTCATTTTTAACTGTAATCCTAAACTAGAAAGTGGAGGTTGGGAGGAGTCATGACCTCTCTCCAGTAAAACACACATTACAAATTCTATGAATTAAGGTCATAGAGCAGGGGTTCTGTGCATGTGGATGCAAAAGAGATTACATCTTATTTTTTACTAACTTCTAAGTGAAATTTAGCATTTCCTTCAATTGTGAGTATATGCAATAAGTCATATTGTTATTAGCAGTACTGGTGACTCTTCAGGAATAAAAATCACAAATATTTTCTTATCACATTACTATAGTTACAGATATATCAAAATGAAATTTATGTTTACTACATAAGAGTCCATCAATAAAGAAGTATACATGTATGGCTCACATTTGTTAAATATTTTGATTACTGCATTTTAGTACAACTGTTTTATTTATAATCTTATGCATTTTATTTTATGCATTATAAACACTACCCTGAAGAAGTTCACCAGCCTGTTAAAGGAAACTGTGGCACAAAAAAATGATTATGAATGTCAACTATGGACTTGAGCATTGTGTTTAAGAGCGTATAGCTCTGTTGTCACACTGCATGCATTTAAATTCTGCTCTGGCACTTATGGTATATCTCTGATTAAGTTAGGACTTTTGGTACAGATTCTTCATCTGTAAAATGGACATAATAATACTTATCTAAAAGTCTGGCTATGAAGATGAAGTAAAATAATATTTGTAAAGAGCTTAGCACAATGCCTGGCACATGGTATGTTATTTATCTCCACATCCACCCAGATGATAAGGGCTTCATTTAGATCTTATTTACATTTATCCTATATACAGGATTTTTTTTTTTTTACTGTGTTGTCACAGTATTCATTTAAAAATTGTATTATTAAATATTGACTACATTTCAAATGAATATTTATAAAATTCATGTGTGGTATAAAGAAAATGATACAATGAAGACCCTTATATCCTCATTCCAGTTTAAGGGGAAAAAAAGTTACTTTAAAAAGAATGAACATATAATTTATTATTGAAACCAAAACACTTTTGAGAGTGAAAGAGGGTGTTATTAATCATTACACCAGGAAAATACACAAACTAAGACTGCCCCAGTCAAACCAACATGTATAATCACCATATTTTTAAGTCTCCTGTGCCCCTTATTTCATTCTCTTCCCTTTGTAGCTATAGAAAATTACTATCTTGAATTCTGTGGTTATCATTATTTGCTTTTACTCATATAGATTTACTTCTTACATTTGTATCCTTAAACAAGATATTGTTTACTCTAGCTGGTTCTTTAATTTCTAGAAATGGAATCCTACCATAATATTCTTGTTTGAATCACTTTTTTTGCTGAACATTTTGTTTATGAGATTCATCCATGTCCATGGACATGTAATTAACTTTTCCCCACTGCTGTATTCTACTATATGAGTATGCACAATGTATTTATGCACTTTACTACTGATGGACAGCCAGGTTGTTTCCAATTTTTACTGCTACAAATAACACTGCTAAGAACCTTCCTTATTCATGTCTCCTAGGGCACACTTCTCCTGGGTCATCGAAGATGCACATCTTCATTTACTAGATAACGCCAAATTGTTTTTCAGATTGATTACTGATAATGAATTTGGAATTGTAGCTCCAGCCAGCAACTGTGTAAGTGTTCTGGTGATACTGTCAAACTTTTAAATGTTTGCTTATCCGGTGAGTGTGAAATATTTCCTTGTGGTTGAACCTTCAAGTTTCTTCGGATTTCCTCCTTTATGAATTGCCTGTTTGGGATGGGGTTTGGGAGCACAAATCTTTATTTTTATTGCACTGTGGTAGTTCTTTACACAGCCTGAATACTAATTCTTTGCTAGCACTATGTGTAGTAAAGATCTTCTCCCAGTTTGTGACCTGTCTTCTTTTTTACTTTTTATTACGGAAAATGTGAAAACAATTAGGAAGGTATGCAGAATAGAATAATGAGCTTCCATTTACCTATTACCAGCTTTAAGAACTACCAACTTATAACCAATCTTGTTTGATTTATACTACCACCCACTTTCCCCATCTTTTTATTATTTCGAAGTATATCCCAGATATTATATGATTCATTTCTAAATATTTAGTATGTATCTCTACAAGAAATCTTAAGAAAAATAGAATAATTTACAATTCTGTTATCAAACATTCAGTAAGCAAATTTCCAATTATCATAAATGTGACTTTTTTTCATAGTATTTCTGAATCATGATCCAGCTAAAATCCTGTGGTAGCCAGCCTTAAGATGGCATCAAATGACCCCTACCTCCTGGTATTCACACATTTGTGTAATCCCCTCCCATAAAAGACATGGTGCTTTATGCCTATCTTTGTCTTTCTCTCTCTTCTTCTTCTTAATTAGAGAAGTTGTGAGTTTACAAAGCAATAGTGCATAAAATACAGGATTTCCATATACCACCATACCACCACCACCTTGCACTGGTGTGGAACATTTGTTACAACTGATGACAGCACTTTTTTTCTTTTTTAATAATTATACTCTTTTTTTCAAACAGTAGTTACCCTTGTCACAATTGATGAAAGATTAAAATAGCTCTATCATCCATTATTTACATTAGGTGTATTTGTCCCCATATACCACCCTATTATTACCACCTTGCATCAGTATTGCATATTTGTTATAATTCATGAAAGAAAATTCTTATACTTGTACTATTAACTATAGTCCGTCATCTAAAATAGGGTTCACTGTGTTGTAGTCTCATGTTTAACCTCTAATTTTTATTCTAGCAATATATCCATTCTATAGTTTTCTCTTTTAACCACTTTCACCTACATAGTTCAGTGCTGTTGATTACTCTCACAATAATGTGCTATCACCACCATGCATTTCTAAACCATTAGCCTAAATAGAGATTCTGTACAAGTTAAGCGTCAACTCCCCATTTTCTAACCCTAAACTGTCTCCTGGTAACTTATACTCTAGATTTTAACTCCATGAGTTTTTTCATTATAATCAGTTCATATTAGTGCAACCACACAATATTTGACATTTTGTATCTGGTTTATTTCACTCAACATAATGTCCTCAAGGCTCAACCATGCTGTTGCATGCATCAGGACTCATTCCTTTTTTATGACTAAATAATATTCCATTACATGTATATACCACATTTTGTTTATCCATTCATTGGTTGATGAGGCACTTGAGTTGCTTCCATCTTTTAACAATTGTGAATAATGCTGCTATGAACATCAGTATGCAAATATCTGTTCGAGTCACTGCTTTCAGTTCTTCTAGGTATATACCTAGTATCAGGATTGCTGGATCATATGGTAATCCTATACTTAACTTCTTAAGGAACTGCCAAACTGTCTTCCACAATGGCTGCACCATTTCACATTCCCACTAGTAATGAAAGAATGTTCCTATGTCTCCACAATCTCAACACTGGTAGATTTGTTTTTAAATAGTGGCCACTCTAGTAGGTGTGAAATGTTATTTCATTGTGGTTTTGATTACCATTTCCCTAATAGCTAGTGATGATGAGCATCTTTTCATGTGCTTTTTAGCCATTTGTATTTCCTCTGCAGAAATGTCTATTGAAGTCTTTTGCCCAGTATTGAATTGAGTTGTCTTTTTATTGTTGAGTTGTAAGATTTCTTTATCAATTTTGGCTATTAAGTCCTTATTGGATATGTGGTTTCCAGGAAAACATGAAGTTGAGAGTGTAGTTGCAGTCTTTTGCTAAGACCCTAGAAAAATCCATGATTATGCCTCAAAGTATTTTCACTTAGCCATAGAAGGTATGCCTCTTAGAACTTCTCAAATCACAGAGCTTTTAAGAAGTTTAAAGATGTTGCACATTAGCAGAAGCCCAACATACAGAAGGATTTATATTGAAGAGATTTATGGTGTTGCTCTTGTCTAAAGGAGTGAACTCCTAATAAGATTCACTGGAGACACATACAATTTTAAAAGAATTGTATCAGTAGGAACATTGCCAGTGTGTCCCGAAAGGGACAGAGAATATCAGATGAAAAGAAGCACTCAGTCAACCAAGTTTCTATAAGCAGAAAGCAGAAAGAGAAAACTAAACAGATATAAAGATGGAAAATGAAGGATGACTCAGGGTTGGATCCAGAAGGCAGTGCTGATTTATGGAGAATTATATACAGGAATTTCCAACCTGTGCCTGGCTGGAGTTCAGCATTTCTGTGATAACTCTGTGCCTCTAGTTTCCCCCCACCCCCTTTTTAATACAAATATATATAGTGTTTTTTCCTATTCATTTTCTATTGGGTGTGGGGCATATAGAAAATATATAGCTTTAGTTTACAGGTCTTCAGATTAAAAGAAACTACATTTGAGGAGACATATTTAAGGAACTACATCTGAGGAGCCTCAGTCACACTTGGACTTGATTTAGGTGATGAAATTCTAGACTTTGAGTTAATGCTGTAATGGGATGGGATTTTTGGTAGCTTTGGGAGGGGATGAGTGTATTTTGAATAGGGAAGGAACGTGAATCATTAACTTGTTAGCCAGCCTCCCAAAATAGCTCCTAATGATTCCTACTGTTAGGTATTCATGCTCTGTGCTGTCGCCTTCCACATGTATCTGTGAGATTAATAGAAAACAGCAGAAATGATGGTATGTCACTTTGAGTGGCTTCTGCCTCTCCCATGGATCACTTGCTTGGGAGAAGCCAGCTGCTGCGTTGGGAGGATACTTGGGCAGCACTCTGGGGAGGACATTGTGGCAAGGAACTGAGGACTATGCCAATAGCCATCTTAGTGAGCCATTTTGGAAGTGGATCCTCTAGCACTGTCAAGCCTTCAGAAGACTGCAGTTCAGCCAACAGCTTGACTGCCAACTCATGAGAAAACCTGAGCCAGGACTACCTAGTTAATTCACTCCTGGATTCCTGACCCTCAGAAACTGTGTGAGATAAACATTTTTAGTTTTAAGCTGTTGAGCATTGGGATAAGCTGTTACATAGCCATAGACAACTAATACAAGTTCATATATCACAACTGTTTAATATGTCTTTTAAATGTCTCCTTTAATTTACAGTTTCCTCCTCTAATATCTCTTTCTCTCTCTACCTCTTACATATTTGTTGAAATTAATTTGTCTCACAGTTTTCCATACATTGGATTTTGCTGATTGCAGAGCTGTGGTGTTTAACATGTTTTCTATATTTCCTGTAAATTGATACACGGATTTAAAGCCTCTATGAGTAACAGGTTCAAATTTTCTTGGCAAGACTTTTTAACAGGTGGTGGTATGTTTCTCCGTTAAGACGCATCTAATGGTTCCTTCTGTCATGTTAGAAGCTATTGATGTACAATGACTAAATTCACTTATTCATTAGGAATTTCAAAATGACTATTATCTAATTCTATCATTCATTCTTCATTAGCTGGAAAATATGTATAAAAAGAATCTCTTCCTCATCCTCTATTTGGTTATCCAGTGGGGATCATGAAGGAAAGGCAGGATAAAAGTTTGATTACTTACCTTTTTTCCATTTTTACTGGCTTTTAAAATAATGGATTCCATAGCATCTTCCAATGTTGGTCAACTAGATGTTTTTGTTTGTTTTACTATCATTATTAACTCACAAATTTCAAGACTTTTGATAGGTTTCAATTCATGGCAGTTACTGTCTTTAGTCATACTCAAATTGTCCCATTTTTCTTGCCAGAGGGAGGCTTTACAGTTGTCTCCTGAGTCTATTTGACAAGAACCTAATAGTCTATAATAGCTTCCTTGCTATCTTCTACAAAAAAATGTTCCAGGATTATCTTGTACATTTCCTGTGTCTGGCTGAAACCAGTCAATACTCAAAGGATTTATGGTATCTTTTGATGAACAGAGGTTTTAAAACTTAATGTCTTTGACTATATAAATGTTTATAAAGTTCTCATTTCCCTACCACATGGTCATAAAGATATTTTACTATGTTATCTTCTAAAAGTTTAATAGGTTTTCCTTTAGTGTTTAAATCATTAATTCACCTGGAACTGATTTTTCAGAAAGGTTTGTTAAGTAGGGAGGTGCAATTTCATTTTTTTCCATATGAATATCCAGCATCATCTACTGAAATGCTCTAGCTTTTCTTACTGTCTGCAATGCCATTTCTGTCTTAAATCAAGATTTCTTATAAGAGTTGTCTATTTTTAGGCTTGCTATTCCAGCACAAATTTTTCCATCCCTAAATAAGCCAATACCGTATTATCCTAATTACCACAGCTTTTAAAAAGTTTTATTGAGATGTAATTCACATGCCATAAAATCCACCTTTCTACAGTTACAATTCAATGGTCTTTAGTATATTAGATATGTTCATCCATATCATAGTCAATATGAGAACATTTCATCACCTCAAAAAGAAACCCTGAATTCTATTGTCCCACCCACATCCCTCCACCATCACTAAGCAACTACTAATCTACTCTCTACTTGTAGATTTCCCTATTCTGCATATGAATGAAATTATATGGTCTTTTGTGACAAGCTTCTTTCACTTAGCAGAAGAATGCTTTCAAGAGTTATCCATGTTGCATGCTATCATTCTTTTTTTATGGTTGATTAATATTGTATTGTACGGCTATACCATATTTTGTTTATCCATTTGTCGGTTGCACATTGGGTTGTTTCCACACTTGGCTATTATGAATATGTAATAGCTATAGTTTTATAATAATTCTTAATATCTAAAAAGTCAATTCTCTCCATCTTCTACCTTCTGCTTCCGAAGTATCTTGAATTTTCTTGACCCATTGCTCTTTCACATAGACTTCAGAATCAGTTTATCAAATTCTTTGAAAAACTCCTGTGGGATTTTTATTGCAATCACTTTCATTGCTAAGTGAAATGAAAGAAGGCAATTCTTAGCTCTAGAGTCTTTTTATATTTGAACATGATATATTTCTTTTTATTAGATATTAACAATTTTAATAAAGTTTTATGATTTTTTCCATAAAGATCTTCTGTATCTTTTGTTAACTTACTCCTAGATAGTTACATTTTTAAAATGATAAAGTAAACGGTACTTTTAACAAAAGCATTTTCTAACAGTCAATTTCTGCTGCAGAGAAATGCAATTCATATTTGTATGATGATATACCTAGAAACCCTTCAAAACTCTTCATTTTAATAATATATCTGTAGATTCTTAAGTTATGGCTCTTCATTTCCAGTCTTTATATTTTTTATTTCTTTTTCTTGCCTTATGATGTTGGCTAGTATTCCCAATATAGCATTTGTTCCCAATTTTAAGAAACTGCTTCAAACATTTCACCTTTAAGTATATTTGCTTTACGCTTATTTCTAAAGGAAGTTCTGCACAATTCTAATTTACCAGAAGACTATATCCATGTCTATGTTGATTTTTCAAAGGCTATTCTTTTTTCCTTTTTTTCTCTATTGGGATAACCATGTAACTAGAAACTATAAAACAGAACCAAGGAATAATGCTTGAACTAACAACCAAAAAGAAAATACCAAATAATGCTTCAACAGATATGTTTAACAAGATAATAGAGATCATCAAAAAGAAAACAGTGAACTGAAAGATAGCTGAGAACTACTATCCAGAATGAAGCACAGGGAGATAAATGGATAGAAACATAAGAGACACAGTGAAAAGATCTAACACATATGTAAGTGGTGTCCCAGAAGGAAAGGAAAGGTGCGAGACTGGGGTAGAAGCAAAAGCTGATGAGATAACAGCTGAGAATTTTCCAAAACAGACTAAGGATATGAGATCCTAGATTCAAGAAGCATTACAAGCCTCAAAAAGAAAGCACATCACCATAAACTGCTTCAAACTGAAGAAAAAAAAAAGTCTTAAAAGCAGTCAAATTAAAAAGAGAGACTTGCAAAGGAGCAAAAATAAAACGGACATTATTTCCCTGAAGAAATAACAGAAGCCAGAAGCAATGGAATATATCTTCAAAATGATTAAAGAAAACAGCTGCCAATTTAGCAAACATGTCCCTTGAAAATGAAGGTGAAATGAAGACAGTTCCAGGACACAAAAACTGACAGAATTTGTCACCAGAAGACATTCACAAAAAGGACCTACTAAATTATCTCCTTCAGGAAAAAGAAATATAACCCCAGATGGAAGCTTAGAGATTCATGGAGTTATGAAGAGCAACAGAAAAAGTAAATGTTTGGGTGTATGTAAATGCACACTAACTGTATAAAAATAACGTCTTGATTTAAAATATATATATATATATACACACACATACACACACACACACACACAGAGTATACAATGTCTATAACATGGGGTCGCACAGTAAATGAAGTTGATGTGAGGGCCCAGGGCCCAGGGCCCTGCCCCGTCCTCCATTATGAGATACAGGCAGTTGCCTACACAATCAGACAACAGGTCCCTCCCCTCCCAAGGGGGTAAAGGATTAAAACTTCCCTCCCCTAACCACTGTTAGTAAACAAATCTCGGGAAATCTTGTAACCAAATCTCATGAGAAACTCCACTGTCACATACCTGTATAAGCCACCCCCTTGGCACTCCCCTTTCTCTGAATGAAACAGCAGAATGCTAACTTCACTTTCCCAACTTACCACCACTGGAAAAAATCATCTCCTGTTTTGTAAGTCCCTAATTAAACTCATAGGTAACTCTGTGCCAGGCATGTTCTTTGCTCTTGGGGCTAATCTGGGTTGGAACATTTGTGTCTTTTTGTCCAGGAAGAGGTACAATACCAAAATATTTTAGAATTATATAAACCAAGGTTCCATGTTGTAATACCTGAGGTAAACACTAAAAACAATACTAAAAGGATATATAGTCACGCTTCTTAGGTGGAAGATATAGAGCAATTAAAAACAATCAATCTAAAAGGCAAGAAAGAAGAAAAAGTGAACATAGCAGTGGTGGGATAAATAAAAAGCAAACCATATGAAAGATTTAAATGCAAATATTTGAGTAATTATGTTACATGTAAGTACACTAAATCTTTAATTTAAAAAACAGTATCAGTCTGGGCTTTAAAAATACATTATTTCTTACCACTCCTCAAGTTAAAATGTTCTATTTTTTTTTTTTTCCTTGTGCTTAGAATAAAATCCAAACCATTTCCCTGGTTTTCAAAGCCAACGTGATGTAGCCCTTTCCTACCTATCTGTGCCAGTTTGGATATATTATGTCCCCCAAAACACCATGTTCTTTCATTCAATCTTGTGGAGTCAGACGTATTAGTGTTGATTAGATTGGAATTGTTTGATTGAGTGTTCTATGGAGATGTAACTCAATCAACTGTGAGTGAAAGGTTTGACTGGATAATTTCCATGGAGGTGTTACCCCACCCATTTGGGTGTTAACTGGATCACTGGAGTCATATAAAGGAGTTCATAGACTCAAGGACCTCAGAGTAACTGAGAGTGACATTTTGAAGAGGAGCTGCAGCTAAGACAGACATTTTGGAAGATGGCCATCGAAAGCTGACATTTTGGAGAGCAACTGAGAGAGACATTTTGGAGACGGCCATTGAAAGCAGACTTATGCTAGCCCAGAGTTTGCTCCAGAGAAGCTAAGACGGGACAAAATGCCCCAAGAGTAACATTTTGAAGAATGCACAGGAACTGAGAGAAGAGCTGGAACATAACCCAGGATCAGCAGACACCAGTCACAAGCCTTCCCAGATAACAGAGGTTTTCCGGGTGCCATTGGCCTTCCTTCAGTGAAGGTATACTGTGTTGATACCTTAATTTGGACATTTTCATGGACTTCAGACTACAGCTTTGTAACCAAATAAACCCCCTTTATAAAAGCCAATCTATTTCTGGTATTTTGCATTCTAGCAGCATTAGCAAACCGGAACATTGTCCAAACTTATTCTTCTCTTAATCACTATGTTCCAACTATTCAGGCCCTCTTTTGATACCTGAAATACTCCAAGTTAGTTCATGCCTTACTGTTTTGCACTACTGCCCCCCCTGCATGTAACTGTTTCCCCAATTTTTACAAAGCTGGATTCTTTTGTCATTCAAATAGCAGTTTAAATGACACCTTCATAGAGGCTTCCCTGTACCACCTAATCTCAAAGTCATCTATTTTAATTTCCTGCATAGCACTTCACACTATCTTGTATTGTCTCATCTATCTATCTATCTATCTATCTATCTATCTATCTATCTATCTATCTATCTATATTACCACCAAAATGTAAATTCCCTGATAATAGGGATCATGTCTACTTTATTTACCACTGTTTCTCCAGAATCTAGCAGAGTGACTGATACATAATAGATATTAAATCTCAACAAACATCGAATTAACAAATGAAACTAATTTAGATTTTAAATAGATCATTCCAGCTGTGGTACCGAAATCAAACTGAAAGGTGAAGCTATTAAACATGAAGCTTTTACCTTAAACTCCTAAACCTAATGGGATTACAAGAGAATCTGGCAGTTTGGTAGTCTTATTCAAATCCTCCCATCTTTTTAGGTTCAATTTACCTAAGATTAACACCGAATCTGCTGGAATCACCATATAGATTTTCAAAACTTGTTGGTAGCTACTTTCTGTAGAAAAATGCAAAACACAAAGGAAAGCAAAGTCAAGTTGGCTAAAAGTGAAAAATTAATTCTAGTTCCTTCCCTTTTCTTTCTTCATGGGCCTAACATACATGATTGAAGAAGTTTCTTTACTATAATTGTATAGAGATGTTAAATTCATAATTAGGGTCCTTTCAGTGTTTTGCTTTAGGGCCCAAATTTCTAATTCATAAAATTTTAGCTTAGGTTTGTGTGATAAGAAAATTGAACACAAATCTAGTTACTAAAAAATGCAATGAAACTAAGTACAATTTCTTTTACCATAATTATTTAGTAATTCTTGAGAATAGAAGACATGGATAGAATTTTGTTAAATAGTTTTCTATTCCTCACTGTCAAATTTTACCCCTGAGAATAACAAAAATTGTAGTTAAAGAAATACAAAAAAAAAAAAAAAAAAAAAAAAAAAAAACACAACTAGTACATTGTCAAACAGACTTTCAGTACAATTAAAATATTTGAAACCTTAAACCACATGTGCCAGCTTTCAAAAGTTCAGGTGCTTATAGCTTTGGTTATCTCAGAAGGAGGAGTCAACTTTTTTGTGGTTGCTTCCTGAGGCAACCACACTTAAGAATAACTGGTTAAATAAATGTTGATAGCAGCAAGTAAGATTTCTGTTCCATTATTAGCTAGTTATTTATCAAGTCTTATATTGCTACCAATAATATAAACTAGAAAGCCAAACACTCTCTTTCTAAAAAGCTTTGTGGTTAAACCCTTGTAAGAAAATTTTATAGAAGACTATAAACTTTCAGTAACATTCTTGAAGTAGTTTTCCAGGATATGATCTGGGCTTGAATGATCACTCAGATACTCAGTTTGCATGACAAAAAGCAGCAAAATGACATAGGCATTATCATATAATAAAGCTGAATTTCTCACTCTCTTGCAACAAAGGGGCAACTCAAAAAGGCAAGCAATCACTAGCATATTAACTGTTTGCTTTCCAATTATATATAGTACAATAATAAAACAAACCTGAATCATTTCCAGTACTCAAGTCATCTTAAAGCAACATTCTGTTCAAGAAAGGAAAATACTAAGGAATTCAAAGTGTAAAAAAAAAAAAAGTATATGCATATTATATGTATGATATACATATATAATAGAAACCTAACAATAAACAATTCTATGAAAAGACAGGCTTTAGCAAAGAGGAAAGAAAACAGAAATACATTATGATTCATTTATTTTAAGGCTTTTACTTGAGCAAGCAAACCTAGTCAAATGGGAGAATTGTAATATAAGATTAAAATGGGTGAATTAGCATTTGCAATATCAGTTAAGAAATATTTTACTATTGTCACACACTAAGTTGGATGGAAAAAAAGTTTCAATTGAAACCATCACAAAACTAGTTCCAAACATAAAGAAGTGATTCTGAGGGAGGGGAAAAAGAAACCAATGTTATGAATGAAAGGCTTGGCCTTTTCAATGACCAGAGGAACTTGTAAATCATAATGGGACTATCACAAAGTACATCAAGTCTTTGAGAAACAGTGTTCTAACTCTATAGGTGAGGGCAGGGAGGCATCCGACAGGTTTAGTTTCGTAACAGTTTTGTTTACTGCTCTTGGTGGTAATGGTGGCTTAAAGGTTTTCCTGATATCAAAATGTGAAATAAAGTTATATCAAGATCCGATTATGTATGTTAACGGTTCTTGAAAATATGTATTGTACAATATGTGTAAAATGTGCACAGGTTATTTCACCATATAATCAGGTGTGGTGTAGTCCTACATACAAATATAGTAAGCAATATGTAAATAAAGGAAAAGGTCCAGAAGCGGGCTACTGAATTATTAAAGGATTGCAATAGCATCTGAAGAACATGTTTTTCTTCAAATTAGAAAAGAGAGTAATATAAGTGGATGTTAAAAAGCCTAATTTTGAAAAAAGCTCCTGCCATGCATCCTTTACCTAAGCAAAAGAAAATAAATTTAAAAAATAAATCCCCCCTTTAGAGGAAAAGCTGGGAAATATTATATATAGAATTACTATTCTTGGCATCGCCGATCTTTTACATTTTTGTTACTTCCCTTTTAATCTTTGTTCTATGCTTAGGATTCTTCTTTTTATGTCAAAGTGATAGTACTGGACATGATTTTGCATCCTGCTCTTTAAACTTAGAAAAAGGAACATTTCCATTAAAAGAACTAGCCTAATGACTTTTAAATATAGCTAGGTAATACTCCACTAAGTATATATGGCAGAATTTGACCATTCTTTCATTTTTGTACATAAGAATGTTCCTAATTTTTCACTATTACAATATTGCTACAACTAACATCTTTGTCCATAAAGCATCTCAAGGGTAACTGAAGCGATCTTCTCCACAACATTTACTTAAACGGTACTTCTGGAGCAGGGGTGGGGGTGGGGATGGAGGGAGGCAACACAAAAATAAGGTCCCAGCTATCCTGGCATTCATAGTCAAATTTTGAAAACAATATATACAAGAAAAAACAATTACAAAAACACTATAATATAAGAAAGCATATAATCATACACATTAAAGGTTAAAAAAAAGTACTGGAAACTTCTTAGAGAAGGAGCTAATCAGAAAAACATTTTGTAAAAAATACAGAGCCGTTTTTTATTCTTATTTTTATTCTTTCTGGTGTAAGGAAAATGTTCAAAAATTGATTGGGGTGATCAATGCACAACTATATGATGATACTGTGAACAGTTGATTGTACTCCATTGATGATTGTATGGTATATGAATATATCTCAAAAAAACTGAATTTAAAAAAAAGCCAACAACAAAAAAAAAAGGAGCTGGACTTTTGAAAAAGTGATAAGTCTTAATGGTCAGAAGTTTTCCAGACCAGCATGGGTGCTGATGAGGTAACATTCTGTTGGCGTTTGTATTTGAGTATAATTCTCATTCAACTCATTCCAAAGTCCTCATGTTAAACAACCAGGACTTTTTGCAAAGATTAGATTCCTTTGTCAAAACTACTGAATTCCTTTTTCATCTCCATCCCTTTTGCAATTCTCCTGTCTTCTCTCTCAACTATCAAAATGTGCCATTGCCAAAGACCTCCATCTATTATAAATAATTGAATAGGCAAATCCCTCTACTGGCATGCAACTAATACAAAACCTTATAATTATTCTATGGAATTAAAAGAGACTGAGAGACACTGCCTTAAAACATATACTGTATGCATTTTAATTTTTTAAAAACATAACTTGTACAGCAGATTTTTCACACTGTAACAGAGAGAACTGTGTGAAATAGGAACATTAAAGCTTATTAACCAAGCGGTTATTTATCAATTTGCCATGCACCAAATTAGTAACAGTCATAATCTATTAAAACTGATAAGCAGATAAGGAATATTGACTATAGTTTCCTCTACTCTGCCAGGAATTCTACCCTGTTAATTCCAACCTTACTGTCACACAGGAGACACTTTAGGAACCTCAATGAGGCTGCGAGTTTAGGACAGATTTAAGAATCACAGTGTTAAAAATGGAAAAGTAAGATATTACAGGACACATTTTTACTGACAGACTGATAGTCATTTTCCATCTACTTTTCTTCCTGAAGAATAGCAGATGCATCCCACAGATAACCAGCAGACAACCACAATCCCTGGCTCCCACATTTACCATATGCACAAGTCCAAGGGGTTGTCTATTTACAACCTTGTCCAACAGAGCAAAAGAGGAACTCACAGGGAAGTTGTAGACTCATCCTTAACAGGATCTGGTTCACAACTTATTCCCCAGCCCCACCCCACCTGTTTCTTATCTCAGTTCTTATGATTCCTATTTCTTCTCTTAGAGCCACACTATTCATCCTTCCACAAATATTTCAAGTAAAAACAACATAACTCATAAAGCCAGTTTCTAGCCCCCTTTCCAATACAGAGTAACTGCCCTAAGCATGCTTCTTTTGGGTGTCTCAGAAATCTGATTCCCCAGTCTTTGGGCCATTTAGAGCTTGGCTGTCAGGCTCTGCAGTTACTTTGATAAGGATGGTGAGACGTAATACTGTTGTTACATCTGCCTCCCCAATCTTCCTTAATTACTTTTGAAGCTTCCTAGCGTCCCTCCCCAATTCCAGCTTTATGTCAAAACTAGACACTATGGCAAAAGAGATCTCATGGTTGAAACTGCTGACACTGCAAAGACTTAAGCAAGGATTCTCAAACTGTGAGATTTCTGGGTTGAAGATGCCCTGTAAACCCACTGTAAGCCTGCCTTCAGTACTCATTTGGGCAAATAAAAAGGCAAAAAGAATTGACGCGCAGATTTCGGAAAAAACAACACAGATTAAGACGTATATGGATGTTTCGCTTCTTCCCATCCGGTGCTGTCTTTTTTTTTTTTTTTTTTTTTTTTAAAACCGTCCATCCTGGAATGTATTAAATGGGCAGAAGTCTCTTCCTGGTTTCTCCACTCTTGGTAGATATCATTCTAGCTTCAGTTGGTTATCTGTGAATAGTGAAGAAACTTCTCACATCAGATTCCACTGCTCTGGGGGAGGGTAGAGCAGGAGGACCCACTAAGGAGGGAGCAGACACGTCAGAGGGGCAGATCGGAGGAGATGAGGAAGGACTCAAAAGATCCGAGTCAAGAAAACAGGGTAAAAAGAAGGGCATGGCTGAAATGAAGCAAATACAGTGTTGTCTCAAGCACGAATACGGTCTTCGCGTTTCCTGAATCCGCTGGGTCTGGGGTTTGCTGCCACCCTAGTCAGCAACCTATACCTCCATCGCCTCCCACAGAGAAGATGCAATCCTGTCGAAACCACCCAACCTACCTCTGAATTCTCGTAGGAGCTGCGAAAGCACGCCCGCCCACCCACCTACCTGTGCTGCGCCTGCGCCTCTCCTGCGCACTCTCAAGGTCAGCACCGCCCCCAGCCCTGACCAAGCGCCCACGGAACTCGCTTTAGAGGACGTCCTACGTCTTCTCACCTCTGCGTGGCGTGGGGTCGTCAGCGTTCGAGAAGGAGGAGGGACTTCCTGTCCCGCGCGGACAGAATTTCCGGCAGAGCCGGAAGATCTTTTCCTTCGCGGCTGCTGGCTGCCTCGCTGGGAGGGGAGTTACGGGACGGTACCAGTGATTCCAGGGCGTTTGGTCCACCACCTGTCCTTGAAGCTATGGTGAGTCCTCCTGTAAGGGCTGGGATAACAACAGTGGGAAGGAAGGGGCTAGGAGGTCAGTCTTGTGAAGGGAGCTGGGCGGGCGGGAGCGCTGCGATGAGTCGCAGGGCAGGACACACTACCTGCCCCGGAGTACTCGGGTCCTTGAGGAAACAGCATCTGTACCGTCTTACTGTGGAACACCGGTGGGTCCGGTATTACGGGGAACTTGTCTGGGAGTACCGAGTAGATAGTGGGGTGTTTATTGACCGTTCACTGTGTGTGGCCTGTGGCGCAAGGTGGTCCGAGAGTTGACCTTCCCTGGCTGATGACCTCCTCTTCCTCTTCCCCACTACCTTTCGCAGCCTTAGGCCAGTAGCCAGGAACTCCACATCTTAGAAACGCCTTTAATCTCTCTAAGTGGGCACAATGGGTCCTCTTCTTGTAGAGGATCGACATCTGTCCTTAAAGGAACGGCAGAGTGAGCTCACCTTGCAAACCCAGCCACTTGGTCACTGGAAAGGTTATGTCAAGTAAAAAACAAATCCCGACTTAATAAGGAGAGACTTCATCGAAAGGATTGTTGCAAGAATGGGGAGGACTACTGCAATAGGGAGACTCTGACAATAAGATTTGTTCGCCTCAAAGTTTACTAAAAGGGTTTTTTCTTTTATAGGGAGGAATAATCAAGGCTAGAAGAAACCACCTGTGGGGAAGTGGGATGAAAAAGTGGTTGATATTACAGTAGAGGCAGCCTTTTCTCTAAAGGGGCTGTTAAGGAGGGCTTGTATGCTGGCTCTGGCTGAGGGTGGACCTGGGTGGAGAGAGTCTTAACCAAAATTTATTTAGAAGCATTTTGTTCTATTGATCTGTGGGGACATACAGTTCAACTGATCATTTATGAGGCAAAGAATGGGAAATTGGAGGATTTGTGTCTGGGCTTGTCATGGGTAAACATGGGGTGGGGGTGTCTTTTGTGAGTCCTATGTAAGTAACATGGGGAAAGATGGTATTTTGCAGTAAGCCTTTTCCTGGAATACAGAAGGGCAGGAGGATTCCCAGGATCACAGGGCTGGGTATTCAACATTGTCACTTGAGGTTTCAAGTCTTCAACTGCAGGGTCTTCCCTCTTGGAATTTAGCTTCAGTTTGCTATACTTTTTCAGGGTCATGTTACAAGTGTTCAGTTATTGTGTGACTTTTAAATAACTTTTTGAGGCTTAACTGTGCGAAACCAAAGAACTTCAAAGTAACATGGTATATGGTTCCTGGTGCATTCTACCAGATAACCTACTTCTCTTTGAACTTAATGATTGTTTGAACCTCAGTAAATAATATGGTTTATGTTCTTTAAGGGTTGTTTTTTTTTTTTTTTCTTTTTTGTCAATGGAATTAAACACAGATAGGAAACAGTAGAAGTGGAATGAACCAAAGATAATTAGCTTCGTCCTTCCTTGCCCCTCAACACACCCCCACCCCCCCACCCCCCAGTTTTACATGAGGAAGACTATGAGGTCTGGAAATAGGCAGTGATTTACCTAAAGTATCACTTGTTTGGCACAGCCTGTATTAAAACTTAGATCTTCAGTTCTTAAATTTAAGCTCAATTTTTTACTTCTTGGTCTGAAAATTTGGAAATAGAGTGTAATTTATATCCTTAAATTCGTAACAGTCACAGAGGAGCTGAATGTGAGCTTGTTCCTAGTATTCTGGAATACTAGAAGTATAACCCTTCTTCCCCTATCAGCTCAAAAGAGGTAGTTATGTTTTAACATAATGTGAAGTTATGCTGTTTCTCAGAATGTCACTTAAGTACTACCTGGGACCAGATAGTTGATTCTGTTCACTGTGGCATTTCTCATATTTCTGGATTAGTTACTTAACTCAGCTATATCTTTCCAGATATGAAACTAATAATATCTTTTTGTTTGTGTATGCAAGTATGGTCAGTGCTTTGAATCCTTCAAAAGAAAGCGTAACCATTAAATGAAGTGAGCCTAGGCTGAATTTGCTAAGGGATTCAGCTTGATGGAATTGAGAACTACTTTTGCACTGCATGGACCTCATGATATAATGAAAAGAACTTGAACTCAGAAGGCTCAAATTCTGACTATTATTAGTTATATGAATTTGCCAAAGTCACAAAGCAGTGTCTTTCCTCCTAGATAAGAGAAGTGGGACTTGATGGAGATCAGTCTTTTACATTTATGATTCTTTGACTTCATTCAGGACTTTTTTCAGAATAGGTTCATATTTCTGATTAAATAAAAGTTATCCTGATTTCCACAGTTTTTCCTTGCCTTTTTTATTTCTCAAAGTTCACTTCTTTTATCATTTCCTTTTTCATTTTTTATATAACATGTACTTGGAACTATTACCCATATGTTTAGCCAAGTATTACACTGTTTTCTTAAATATTACTCCAGGTTGGAAAGCAACTCTTGGGACTCTTGATTTTTATTTACATTTTAATCAGTTGTAAACTCATTCTGCTCTCTCATTCTCTGACACATTATGTAGACCCAAACTCAATAGTTACCTGTACATGTAATAGGCAGAATTGTGACCTGGACTAAAATTATGAATATTCACTAGTTTTTCTGATTTCAGCTTGTGAAAATGGATAGTCTGTAGAAAATTTACCAAAGGAACAAAACTGTTTCTTCTAGTGTATTTTTCTTTTCAAAAATTATAGAACAACTTTAATCAAATAGAAATCTTTCCACCATTCAGGGTGACTTGTGGGAGAAAGGTTAATTAGAGCAAGCAACTTGTACTGCAGTTGTCTTGACCTATTATGTCTACGTAGCTCCTGTAGAAATTTTTACTGCTGGGATTAAACTGCTCTGTTGGAAAAGTTACACACTTCTGCCTTAGTTAATTGGCATCAGTGAGAAAGTTTTATTTTTGGGGGATGCAGAAAGAGAAGACATAAGGTAAATGTCATAAGAAATACAGGCATACTTCAGAGATATGGGTTTGATTCCAGGCCACCACAATAAAGCAAGTCACACCAATTTTTTGGTTCCCTAGTGCATGTAACAGTTATGCTTACACTATGCTGTAGTCTATTAAGTGTGCATTAGCATTGTGTCTAGAAAAACAATGTATATACCTTAATTAAAAAATACTTTATTGCTAAAAAATGCCAAACATCTGAGCCTTCAAGGAATCATAAACTTTTTACTGGTGGAGGATCTTGCCTCAGTGTTGATCATGGCTACTGACTGATCAGGGTGAACATAATGATTGTTGAAGGTTGGGAGGTTGGGGTGGCTATGGCATTTTCTTAAACTAAGACAACAATGAAATTTTCTACATTGGTTGACTCTTCTTTTCATGGAAGATTTCTCTGTGGCATGTGAGCTGTCTGGTAGCATTGTACCCACGGTAGAACTTTCATAATTGGAGTTAATTCTTTCAAACCCTGCTCAGCTTTTTCAACTAAGTTTTATGTAATATTCTAAATTTTTTGTTGTCATTTCAGCAATGTTCACAGCGTCTTCACCAGGAGTTAGATTTCGTCTCAAGAAATCACTTTCTTTTTTCATCCATAAGAAGCAACTCCACATCCATTCAAATTTTATCGTGAGATCGTAGCAATTCTGTCACATCTTCAGGCTTCACTTATAGTTCCAGTTCTCTTGCTGTTTCTATCACATCTGTAGTTATTTCCTCCACTGAAATCTTGAACCCCTCAAAGTCATCCATGAGGGTTGGAATCAACTTCTTCCAAACTCCTGGTCATTTTGACCTCATGAATCACAAATATTCTTACTGGCATCTAGAATGGTGATTCCTTACCTACCATAAGTTTTTCAGTTTACTTTGCCCAGATCCATCCGAGGAATCACTCTCTATGGCAGCTATAGCCTTACAAAATGCCTTTCTTAAATAATAAGACTTGAAAGTCAAAATGACTCCTTGATCCTTGGGCTGCAGAATGGATATTGTGTTAGCAGGCATGAAAACAACATATCTTATTGTGTGTCTCCGTAAGAACTCTTGGGTGAACGGGTACTGTCAAGAGCAGTAATACTTTGAAAGAAATCTGTTTCTGAGCAGTAGGTCTCAACAGTAGGTTTAAAATATTCAGTAAACCTTGTTGTAAATATATGTGCTGTCATCCAGGCTTTGTTGTTTCATTTAGAGAGCACAGGCATAGATTTAGCATAATTCTTAAGGACCTTAGGATTTTTGGAGTGGTATATGAACATTGGCTTCAACTTAAGTCACCAGCTGCATTATCCCATAACAAGAGGATCAGCCTGTCCTTTGAAGCTTCAAAGCCAGGTATTGACTTCTCTCTGCTATGAAAGTCCTAAGAAGGCTGTTTTGGCTACATTGAAAATCTGTTCTTTAGTAGCCACCTTCATCCATGATCTTAACTACATCTTCTGGATAACTTGCTGCTGCTTCTGCATTGGTACTTGCTGCTTCACCTTGTAGTTTGATGTTATGGAGATGGCTTTTTTCCTTAAACCTTTTGAATCAACCTCTGCTAGCTTCACACTTTTCTTCTGCAGATTCCTCACTTCTCAGTCTTCATAGAATTGATCTGGTTAGGCTTTTAGCTTAAGGGAATGTTGTGACTGGTTTGATCTTCTCTCCATACCACTCAAACTTTCCCATATCAGCAGTAAGGCTGTTTCACTTTCTTATTCATGTGTTCACGGATTAGCACTTTTAATTTCCTTCAATAACTTTTCCTTTGCATTTACAACTTGTGTAACTCTTTGGTGCAAGAGGCATAGCTTTCAGTCTATCTCCGCTTTTGACATGCCTTCTTACTATGCTTAATCATTTCTAGCTTTTGACTTTAGGTGAGACGCGTGCTATTCTTCCTTTCACTTGACCACTTAGAGGCCATTGTAGGGTTATTAATTGGCCTAATTTCAATATTCTTGTGTCTCAGGGAATAGGGAGTCCTGAGGAGAAGGAGAGAGATGGAGAAATAGCAGTTGGTGGACTAGTCAGGGCACGCACAACTTTTATCGATTAAATTCACCATCTTATATGGGTACAGTTTGTAGCACTCTAAAACAGTTTCAATGGTAACATCAAAGATCATGGATTGCAGATCACTATAACAGAAAAAAAATAATGAAAAAGTGTGGAATAGTTTGAGAATTACCAAAATGTGACACAGGGACATGAAGTGAGCATATGCTATTGGAAAAATGGCACTGATATACTTGCTTGATGCCAGGTTGCCACAGATCTTAAGTTTGTGAAAAACACAGCTCTGAGGAACCCTGCATTAGAGAATTTGGTGGACAGAATTGAGGCTTCTCATGTGTGGTGGCTTGAAGTTGTGTACCCCAGAAAAAACATGTCCTTAATCCATTCCTATGGGTGTGAACTCGTAAAAAAGACGTTTTGATGAGGTTACTTCAGTTAAAGTGTGGCTCAGCTGAATCAGGATAGTTCTTAATCCTGTTACTGGAGAAGACCACAGAGAGAGTAATCAGGAGGAATGAGCCAGAAGCAGGAAGTCAATGGAACCCAGAGGAAAAAGGAGAAGACATCATCATGTGCATTGATTGCCATGTGACAGAAAAGCCAAGGACTAAGGATTGCTGGCTGTCAGTCCTAGAATGCCACAGTCTTCAGGGAGAAAACATCGCCTTGTTGATGGTACAGTTTTGGACTTCTCCTTGCCTCAAAACTGTGAACTAATAAATTCCTGTTTTTAAACCACCCCATTGTGTGGTGTTTGATTTAGCAGCTAGGAAACAGAAACATTGTGCTAGCTGAGTTATAATCAGATATTAAGTTTGAAGGATGGATTCCGGTCAGGTTTCATCATTTAACAAAAAAGTGGTGGACATGTGGGTTTCTTCCCAGTTCTCTGACTTTTTTCCCTCTAATTTCTCTTCTTCACTACTTCTTTCCTAAAAGGATTTAGTTGCAGTGAGATGAAAAACTTCTCTTTTGGCTAACATTTGGTTGATTTAAGGTCCGTTCTTAAGACTGTGGCTTATTCTTGGGGGTTTGGTTCATTAAAAAAAAATTGGTTGATTTTTTTCATTGTTTTTTTTTGCTCTTGAGTGAAAGCTTAAAGCTTAAATTCATATTAAAATGATTTTAAAAAGTAAGAAAATATCCTGAAGCCTTCATTTCTAAGAGAGAACTAATTCTTTTTTCAAGGTCTTGTCATGGTTTTGCCCATGTTAAGAATGAACACAACTTTTCCGAAAGGAACTTTCTTGAAATGAAATGCCTTCCTACTCTTTCTATACAAGCTATTCTTCAATTATAGAAATAAATCATTCTTAAAGTTCTCGTGAAAGGAGTATTCTTAGTTTTGATTGAAGTGATTGTAATTTTTGTTTCACTAGACAAACATTTTAAAATTTGTACTCTTATCTCATTCATTCACTTACTGTTAAGTACCATCTATATGCCAGGTACTATTGGCAACAGGAATATAACTGTTTACAAAATAGAGACAGTCCTTGTCCATGGAGCTTATGTTTTATTGGAAAAGTTTGATGAATAATCAGATAGATATTCTGATACATAAATGGATACATAAGTTGTCAGTAGTGGTAAATGCAGCATAGAAAGTTAAAACAGAGTAAGGAAAATGGTAAAAGAAAATGATTGAAGTGATACTTCACATAGGGCATTTGGGGAAAGCCTCAATGAGGAGGTAACATTGGAACAGATTTGAAATCATATATATATATGTGTGTGTGTGAGTGCTCAGCCAATATGCCTGGTAATAATGAGTATGTATTTATGGATTGCACTCTAAAAAATTATGGTAGTATCTAGAAAAGCAGCACAAAGCTCATGTTTCTAAATTATGTATAAATCATTTAATGAACTTGTATATTGTCACTAAACAGTGAACAGAAAAATAGTAAAATGTATTAAAAAAATCATATATAGTAATATTAAATTTTATTTAATAGATTGCATTTTATGCCAGATATTTAAATCATTACAGTTGAGAGAATGCAACTTATTTACTCAAAATATCCTGATTTTGCATCCATGTATTTTACATATATAAAATAGACAGTAATTTTGTTGTTAAATATCTTTTAAATGCCTTTTGTGCTTTAGCCATAAGCTATAAGATTTAGAAAAAGTCCTGAAATATTTTTAGCTTTTGTGGTACTTGGATGTTGGTACTCAGGAACTTAAATCTGATTATAATGTGTTTTTTTAAATCTTTGATCTATATATTACTAAAATCAATCTGCTCATACCTGTGTATCTAAAAATGACTTTGGGAAAAGTACAAATAAGCACACGGCATTGAAAGTCTAATAAAACTAGAACTAGATGACCTCTATGGTTTGACTCTTTAAGAGTCTGTGATTATGAATAAATAAATTTGTGACTATTTTAAGTATAGTAGACTTTAGTTTATTTGAGAAACATTTATTGTGGACTTATGTTCCAAGCTTTAAGTAAGGCACTAAGGATTAAAAAACCTAAGTAAGATACTGTTTCCTTTGCCTTCAATGAACTCAGTCTAGGAGGAGAAATAGATATGTAAATAAAATATAGTACATTTAGTTGAATGCACATTGGGGCACAAAGGATGGAATATTCAATTTGTATGGCGTTCAGGAAGGGTTTTGCAAAGAAGGGTTGGTTGGGTTGGATATTTGAGGGCGTAGGTAGAAGTTTGTAAGCTGAATAAAAAATTAATTTTTAACTTTCCCTCAATAACAATAATAGCTACATGTATTGAGTGGTTATATTTATCAGAGTTCCAAACTCAACCTTTATTAACTCACTTAAATATTTATGAAGTATTTAAATCCTGTGAAGTAGGGTTTTTGTTGGTTGGTTGGTTGTTTTACCTCCATTTTACGGATGTAGAAATGGAGGCACATCTTGATTAAAGTAACTTGTCTGACCACGCAACTAGTGGTTGTGTTGACTTCTAACCCATGCTCTTTGGCCACTGTGTATTGTGCTACTCTGATTGTTGCTTATCTCTGATAAGTTTCAATGTATGAAAGGATTGAATTTCAAAAGTTTAATCCAGTGTTTTAAATTCAAAAACACATTTTCTGTAGAAATCTTGATTATATTTCTAAGAAATCTTCTCAAACCTATATAATGCCTAATATAACATCTCCTATTGTATTGGAGAAATTAATTCTTACTGTCATGCATAACAGTTATTATTGACATTTCTAACTCACACGCCAAATACATCTGCTACCGCTGTAGTCAGTCATAATAAAGATTCTTAATATCCCTTCCACCTTAAGTGCATCTAGTTAAGGCATCCCTCCACACCAAAAGCATTAGTATCCCTTAGGCCTGGGGATAGAGCTATATGATGAGGTGAGGAGCAATTAGAGAAATGGGGATGAGGAACTGTGGAGAATTGGAATTTCTTATTGAGTGTGTCACTGTTTTTCTAAGCCTGTCTCACAGTAATCCCATTCTTTTTCCTCCCTTCCTTTCCACTTGGACTACCTGTTGCTTACAAATAGATCTTTGTTTTCCCTCTGAGTTGTAAGGAAGAATGTAATCTTGTGGAGTACCTTGTCTTCCCTTACATATGTTCCACAGATATAGTTTAAGATTTTCACTGCAAGGAACACTGGGCAAAAGTTGTTTTCCCATGTTACCATGTTATTTCCTCCCATCCATCAACTGTCCTATCTGTCTTTCTACCCACCCACTCATCTATCTATTTTTATTTGTTTATTTCAATAAGGATCCTTTGGGGGGAAATAGAAGTTTTGAATCCTTCAATAAAAATTCTTGAAAAGCAGAGAGGTTTATATTGTGAAGAAGACATGAGGTGGAAATTCAAACAGGCATTGGAGAATGGGAGGCTTTTCTCTACTATTAGTCATCACTTATGAAGAAGGAACTTCAGGCTATTCTGCTCCGTATTATGAATATGTCATTGTAGACAGCCTACAGTTAATGCCACAAATACTTGGCACTGTTAGTCTAAGGCTGTTTTTTTTAAGTAAGCTTGATATTTTTATCTTTGTGATAAGTAACAGAAGTCTTTTGAAATATTAATGTTAATTGCTTTTTTTTTTTTTTTTTTATGTAGTTATCCGTGTCTACGTTTTACACAGTGTTTAGCTGATTTTTGTTATCTTTTACTTGGTGATTGCCACTGTTCGCCCCAGTGCAATGATCCACTTAGAAAAAGCAAAGTCACGGCTTCCTGCTTTCTTTTACGAAGGTCATACTGGAGGATTTTGTTCCACCAAAGCCAAAACCTCATTAATTTGAATGTTTATTAAGTATTTTTGTGATTTTCAGAAGATTTTGGCCATTTTTCTGATAAGGATAAATGATGAGAAAGTAATTCTAATTCATTATAGTTTGTATGGATGTGTATTTAAGTACACCATAACTAGAATCATTTGTTCCTGGATTAAGAGAAACCATGACATTTTTCCTCAAAAATTTTGCTTTTATTAGAATTTAAATTCATTAGTAAAATTTTACTTGTTTAAATTGATGCTTACTGACTCTCCCCTCCCCTTTCCAGTATTAGATTAATTAGCATTAAGACCATGGAGCCTCCGTTTTACAATATATTCCTGTATAGTTTAGGTGTCTGGGTAGATCTGAGGTTTCATATCGAATATGCCAATCTTGTCTTGTTACAGTCTTTCTTTAGGACAAAAGTAAGTAAAAAAGAATCTGGATAACTGGAATTAGAATTAATTGCCAATAAGATAATGTTTTCTAGTCAGTGGGGACAGATAAGAAAGCTTTGGAATCATTCATTGTAATGCAGGTCATAATTTTAATTGAGACATTTAATTCTTTAAGACTAAAACTATTTCCTAATTTGATTTCAACTAATATTTATTGAATGCTTATTCTTGATTTTTATAGTGGGCTCCCCAATTAATTGTTCATAGCAGAGGTGTTTAGGATCATCATAGCTGTTTCTCTTGATAATCAAGACACAAAAAGGAAAAAGTTTCAGATCATAAAGAGAATGAATAATTTAAGAGGAGAAGATTGCTAGGTATCTGAAATAGATTTTAAACACTGTAGGACTCTTGGCACCAAAATTCTTTGCTGAGAGAAGTTTCCACAAACCACTAATCAAGGTGAGTATGCCAGGTAGTTGTTAGGTCTACTCCTTTACAGTAAGTTGAAACTTACTGTACTCCTTTCAGGTCTCTTATATTAGCTCATTTAGTCCTTATGGGAAAAGGATTATTATTCATTCCCATTAGCAATAACTACACATATAGACTTTGATGGTGGTTTAGAAATGGTAAATCTGTGAATGCCAAGGATCTATTGTATATTTAATTAAAATAATGGAATAATAGATAAGGTCTGCCCAAGATTTTAGAGATCATTTGCCAACTCTTGTCATTTTGTAGGTAAGAATGAGTCCCAGGAAGGGCTGTATAATTGCTGTGTAGGCTACTTAGTGACAGAACTACTTAGATCCTAGTGTGTTTAATTATTTAACCCATTCACAATGAGTGCATTTATCTAACACAGTTTATGTTAACATTAGAGGTGCACATTACATTTTCTTGGCTTTTGTATATAGCTTAGAATTTAGAGTTAAACTGAAATTTTTATTTTAAATTTGTTTAATGAAACTTTATTATTATACTTACCAGAGTTATACTTTTTAAAAGAAAGCGTTTGTAACACCAGATACCTATTGCATTAAATTGAGAGGATTATCTTTTAAAAATTAGTATTATAGAAAGCACAATTTATTTCTTTTGATTTTAAAGCAAAATAGTTTTCTTCTTTATGCTAAAGTTCAATGCTTGACACAGAGTAGGAATCTGAATATAGTCAAGAACAGTGGACAAACTTAACATTTCATCGAAAGGGAAATATTTATTCAACTTGTATTGAAAACTTATCATGCTAGGCACTTTCCTGGACTGAAGGTATGACTGAAGAAATGATATGAAATGTAATTTTAGTGGGGAAGATAGCCTTAAATAAGTGGTCATACGTGAGGGTGTTATAGCCTGTTTGGGAGTTATATGTTTTTTAGTAGAAGTCAAGGAAGGTTTCAAAGAGGAGTCATTGTTGGAAGAATGAGTAGTAATTTGTCTGAACAAGATGATTTGTAAATTTCAAATCTGTGTTTTAATTTGTTAATTTTGGCTAATACCTCCTTTATTATCTCAGTGGGAATATTTTCTGCAATGTTAGAAAATACTCCTACAGTTAGGTAATTGGCAGAATTTAGGGATGCCTCATACCATTGAACTTTTTGTTTGTTCCTTATCTGTACTTACAATGAAACATTTATGGATGTCTTGGCTAGAGATGAAGTGGCTTGTTAACATCTTTAAAAATATTTCATTCTTCGTCAGCATTTTAATAACTATGGTATTGCTTTATCTGAAATATTCCATAATTTATTCAACATACTACAATTATGGGAAATTATCTTTTAAAATAAACAATTTAATTTCAGCACCAATATATTAAAATAGTTTTTGAAGTATATTTAATCGAATGCTCTCCATTCTTCTAAGTTTATTTCTAAATTTAATCACATTCTGAAAAATGGCTATACTGTCATATTAACCAGAAAAGTCTGGAGTTGCTCTTTTGAATATATTTGTGTCAAGTTCATGCCTTCTAATATGTTGTAGGTCTAATCCTTAAGAAATTCAGGATGTAATTAGGTGTTTTATTTAGGGTTTTTGCTTTTTGACTTTAGTTTTAAAATACATTAAATTTCATATTTTTCCTTAGGTGGAAATTAGTGAAAATTCCTCCTTGTGCTCTTTTCTTTAAAGAAATTAAGAACATTTTGTACTTACAAACATTGATGATGGCAAACTAAACTAATTCTATAAACAAATGTGAAAACCCATATGCTTGAGTTCAAATTATAATTGATAACTGTTTTATAGGTCCGTTTTTCTCACTTTCCTTTCTTTACATATAATTCTATTTTTAGTATTATGTCAAACTTTATGAAATTGCCAGTTTTGTAGTTCAAAACAGATAAAGTTTTTTCTTATGGAAATTTTTTTCTTATGCCTATGATCTCGTCCCTTTCTGATCCTTAAGTGACCGAGTTCCTACATTTCACTCCTTTCTAGAATATTCAGCACCCCCCGACACTATTTACTTGCCTTTTGCCTTAAGCATGTATACATTTTTCTCTAAAATATGTTGTTATATTTGAAGCATTCCAGTAGCCATCAAATTTTTCTCGTACTGCTTCATTTCTCCAAGGCATAATTATATCCATTATTACCATTTTTTCTTTATATAATCTTCTGGTTTTTATCCTTATCTATTGAAACTTCCCTTGCAGAGATAATTACTAATCTCATGCCTAATTCCTTTTTTTAAAATCCCTAAATATCCTTTTAATTCTCTTTGATTTTGCTCTTGTTTTTGAAGTTGTTTTTGTTCAGGCTCTTGCGGTTGTTGCTTGGACTTTCAGTGGATTTCTAATTTAGCTCCTTGTTTCCAATTACTTTTACCGCTCCAATTTATTTTTCCACTATAGTGTCCAAAATATATATATTCCAAAATATATTCTGGTTATTCCAGACTTGAGATCCTGGTGTTATTTCTAAGCACCTGCAGAAAAGTCTATTGTTTGCATCCATTTCAAGGTCTATAGCCTTGTGAAGCTTTTCTTATTTCTGGTTCATGCCATTTGTTCTCCTTGTACAGGTACATATATCTGCCTGAACTTCTTTTCCTTTCTTGTTCTGACAGAGGGATTGTTTTTAACCTTGTAAGACTAGTTCAAATGTCACCTCTGTGGACTGGTCTTTCCCATGTAGGTTTAATCATTCCCTTGGAGTGCTCCCATAACACTGGGCACTGACCTCTACCATACCACATGTCACATTTTATTTGTACCTGGCAGTGGGGTTTGGCTAACAGTTTGAGAGTTTGATAAAATCAACACATGATGGAAGAAATAAATTATATCCTCTTACCTTGAACTTAGATATAGATTGGTTCCAAGGCCTAAGGTAGACTAGATTGTAGCTAAATCAGTGATATTTGCATGCCAAAAATAAAGAATAATTTTTAGATAACTTTTATCTAGAGAAAGGGTGTTCCAACCCAGCTTAGCCCCAAGACCAAAAAATACACCAGGCACGGAGTTAGATATGAGTTTAATAGGACTTACTGACAGGAGGTAATTCTTCTCAGTGGTGGCCAGCCAAGGAAAAATGGAAGTTAGTGCCCCGCAAAGAGTGGGGAGTGACAGGGAGTGGTTAATAAGGGTTAGGACAAGGACATTCCATAGGGTGTGAGAACAGTTTCAGCAGTCCTGGTTAAGTAGGTGGCTGCATGAAATAACTCGCTGTCACTATGGAGGGGAGGGGGCCAGGGCACTGGGTCCCTATAAAGGTTATATCAATAAGAAGGTAGTTTTATCGGTTGAAAGCCTAGAAAAACAGTTTAAATAGCCAGAATTGAATTTATTTATCCCGAACTATTTAGAATTGAAAGTATTTTACATTCTAGATTGGTATTCTGTGTATTTCCTCAGATTTAAGGACTGCCTGAATGAAGTATTCCTTAGTGATATTCGCTGCTTTTTACTCAAAATTGCTTACTCTTGTGCAGCCTACTTTATAATGTGGCTTCCAGTGTAGCATTAAGACGGTAATCAAATGGGACACTTAGTGAACCTGAGCCATCAGATCCATGCAGCAGATTCATGTGGTAGATGTTTCACTATAAATTAATTGATAAAACTCATACAAACTTGATTATTGTGAGTCTGTCCCTGTAGATTGATCGTCCTTACTGTACAAGCAAAAACATGTTTATGTATTCTGAAAAGCTGAGAATGCAGTGCTGTCCTTGGGATACCTTTCTGAGGCTTGTAGCCCTCTTCCTTGGGTTGCCTTCAATCTACAATTTGCCTGTTAGTGTTTCCGGTAGTCCCCAATCACCAGAATTAAAATACCTTGAATGACCTGACACGTTCCTCAGTTTTATTCTGCAGTTGTTATCTTTCATTTTCAGTCACACTCAAAGTTTTATTAGTATACTGCTCCCAATTTCATTATCCTTATTTGTTACTTGCATATTTCATTCCTCTTAACCCTGCCTACTTAGAAGGCGGCTTCCAAGGTGACTTTTTTTTTTTCATTCTGTCTTCATCTTATTTCTCACAATTCCTTGCCATATTCTGAATTCAGTCTGCTTTAGTTGAGCCAGTCTTTTCACTGACCCATGCGTTCTCTATGCCCACATCTGTCATTTAGCCTGGAATTCCCTTCTGTTTACTCTTCAACTGTGTAATTTCATTTCCCATCTTAGATCTCATCTGCCCTATGAAACTTTCATATCCATTTTTAAAATTTTTTCTATAACCCTTATTCAATGTACTGTGCAAATTTGTACTCAATTAAATGTTGTCGTAATATATTTGTTGTTTCTAAATATGTTAATTAACAAGTATTAAGTGCCCTACTATTAGCCTGAACTATTCTAAATGGCACTGCTGTGTTTGTAGTGCAGCAGTGAAACAGCTAAAAATCCTTGTGCCAAACTCCTGAAAATAGCCAGCAAGAAACAGATGCATATTAGGTAGACAGCATTATTTGTTAATTGAAATTTCATTTGCTTTTCTTATTTATAGCCATCAATTTCTATACTGATGTGATTTGGATTTACAGTGATTTTTTTTTTAAACATTGTTTGAGACCCTAATTCATTTGTCACATAATGTATGTTAATATGATTCTTATAACCAAAGTAAGATAGGCTGCAGCCCTATACCTTGTAGTACTGCTCTACTATCTTTAATACAGGTTCTCTTCATCCTACCTGAGCTATTGTTTTAGTGCCCCTGGGCTGTCCCTCACCCACTTTTTTTTTTTAAATGCAATTTTATTGAGATATAGTCACATACCATACAATCATCCAAGAGTACAATCACTTGTTCACAGTATCATCATATAGTTGTGTATACATCACCACAGTTTTTTAATATTTTCATTACTCCAGGAAAAAAAAAAGGATAAAAATAGTAAAAAAAGTAAAAAAGAATACCTTAAACATCCCATACCTCCTACCCCCCTTTTATTCATTTACTGTTTTTAAATTATTTTTTTCCAATTCACGTTTATTGAGGTATACTCATATACCCTACAGTCATTCAGTGTACAATCAGTTGTTCACAGTATCATCATATAGTTGTGCAAGCATCACCACAATCAATTTTTGAACATTTTCATTACTCCAAAAATATTAAAGTAAGAATAAAAATAAAAGTAAAAAGTAAGAGTAAAAAGAACATCCAAAACATCCCATACCCCCATTTCCCCCTTATATTCATTAATTTTTTTTAACTTTTTTTATTGTTTTTTTTCCCAAATTCAATATTATTGAGATATATTCACATAGCCTACAAATCACTCACAGCCTACAATCAGTTGTTCACAGTACCATCATATAGTTGTACATTCATCACCACAGTCAATTTTTGGAACATTTTCATTACTCCAAGAAAAAGAAAAATAAAAATAAAAATACAAGTAAAGAACACCCAAAACATTCCATTCCCCCCCCCCCATTATCATTTAAGTTTTGTTCCCATTTTTCTACTCATCTGTCCATATACTGGATAAAGGGAGTGTGAGCCGCAAGGTTTTCACAATCACATGGTCACACCATGTAAGCTATATCCTTTTATACTCGTCTTCAAGAAACAACGTTACTGGGTTGCAGTTCAGCAGTTACAGGTATTTCCTTCTAGCTATTCCAATGCACTAAAAACTAAAAAGGGATATCTATGTAATGTGTAAGAATACCATCCAGAATGACCTCTTGACTCCATTTAAAATCTCTCAGCCCCTGAAACTTGGCTTCCCCCTTTTGGTCAAGAAGGCATTGTCAGTCCCACAATGCCAGATCCAGTCTCATCCCTGGGAGTCATATCCCATGTTGCCAGGGAGATTTACACCTTTAGGAGTCATGTCCCGTGTAGTGGGGAAGGCAGTAAGTTTACCTGCCAAATGGGCTTAGAGAGAGAGAGAGGGCCACATCTGAGCAACAGAAGAGTTTCTCTGGGAGAGACTTAGCCTGTCCTTTGCAGTAACAAGTTTCATAAGGGCAAGCCCCAAGATCGAGGGTTCGGCCTTCTGAATTGGTAGTCCCCAATGCTTGTCTCACCCACTCTTTACATTGCCTCAGGAGTGATTTTTTCTGAAATACTGATCTGTTGTGCAGTGTGTCTTGAGTCATGTTTACCTTCCAAAATGCCCTTTCCCAGCTGTTTGCCCTCAAAGCTTTCTCTCTTTTTGCTGTGTTCACAGAATCCGCTTTCTGTTCTCTTCATCAGTTTGTATGTATTATAATGGTTTGTTTACATGCCTAGTGGACTGGCAGCACATTGATGGCAGAGACTATACTCTTTCTGCCCATTGCTACTGGAGTATAATGCCTGGCACATGAAGCTTGTTGCTTAATAAATTTTTACTGAATGCACAGAATAGAGTTAGTGGGAAAAGCATTAGGTTGGAAATTGGGGGTCTGGGTCCCAGAAAAATCTGTAACTTGATTGTTTGGACCCTGATTTCCTTATTTGTAAATTATTCAGAGATGATTCGTTTAAGTGCTCGAAGTATGGATTCTAAGATTTATGTAACCTGTATTGAAATAATGAAAAGTTTAAGTCTTCTTTTGGAGTGTCAGTTGTTTGAGCATATCTAAGAAGTCTGTCTCAACATGTCGAGCTATCACTAAAACATCTAAACAGTTAAGAAACAAAAAATAGGAAGGTCATTGGTAATAGCCTCTTTCCTTTTTCTCCCTTCTGCTTATTCAGGGAGATGATAATTGAAACCATTCAGGGTGGTCTGAGTCCCAAGTACATATGCAAATATGCCTTCCACTGGTAAACAACCTATTCTTTGTTTCAATCTGTTTGTCAGCAGGAGAGCTAGTTTAATGAAACATAACAAAATATCAACTCCGCTTAGGTTGAGACAACATCCAAAGTTTGAATTTTAAAATTGCAGCATGTTTCTATTAGTATTTTGGGTGTTTTATTTTCAGTATGACAAGGAAGATAAAATATTGTTAGTTGGTGTATTTTATTTCTTGGAGAATTGGTTTAATTTTCCTTGGTAAGAAATTTTTTAAACCCATCCAGAAAACTATTACTGGCAAAAATTGAAATGATCACTCTTCTAGAGACCAAAGGCAAATAACTTTTTCTTGCTCTTCATGGCCTTAGGTTAATAGATGTGGAAAGGTTGAAACCTAAGTTGCCCCAGTGTTTCACCCTTCTTGGGTGCTTATGAGCTGTTTCATAAACACCTTTCCTCAATTCCAGTTATCAAGAGAATCAGGGCCTAAGGGCAGTGAATCAGACAGAAACCATCTCTTTGACCAAGTTATTGTTTTGAAGCGTTAATAAAACCATTAAGACTACTTGAATCAGTGACCCATATGGTTGTGTTTGAGACTTCAGCCCTGATGGACTTCGGTAGCTTCACTGCATCTCTGCCCAGTTTAAGTTTTCTTTTGTGAAATTTATGTTAAGGTTTTCAGTTAAATTAATTTAAGCATTTCCCTTAATTAGATAGGAATAATTGAAAAATATCCAGGAAATTTGATTTTTGAAATTAAACAGTTCAGAATTCTGCTTTTGTATAAACTTAGATATGTGTAGATGCTCAGTTGTGCACCAAAGACAGGATATTCGAATTGTTTGGTTTGGATGCTAAATGATTGTGCTTCTTATTAGTGAAGTTGAGGCTTTCTATTTTAATATGTTAACCCCTGGCATGTACATTGTCAGTTGTGTGGTAATGTCTTAAAATTTGATCTAACTATTAATAATGTATTAAATTGATAATATGTAATTCTAGAATATTATTGCCATTTGAAAATATATTGCAAGGACTCTCTCCTAATCATTTATGAAAAAGAATAACTTTGATGAAATAGTTTTCACATAACTTTAAAATTACCTCTTCTAAAGATCATGTAGATTCCTGTTTTAGGATAAAGTAGCATATTTTCTTTCAGTACGTATATAGTTATTTTTCACCTAACAGCAGATACATTCCATAAATGATTTATTGAATTCTGTTAGAAAGTTGGAAGAAGACTTCTATTATGTAATAATTTTTTGGCTTAGTGTATAGATGAGATTGGGGAAAGTATTTTAAGCTTTATTTAAATAGAGACATGGCACAGTGATATAATGGAACAGAATGAAATTAACTTTTGCATTGAACAGTTTTTGGTCAACCATTTATGACAACAACTAGAAGGTGCCAGTTACACTATGGTGTTTGCCTTTCTTAGGGTTGGTATCTTTACCTCCTCCTTTGCCTCCTTATTTGTTCAGTCTCTGAATTCTACAACAGTATCTCTAGCACTCATTTCTCTCTTGAGTACCAGAGGTATCACTGCAATTTAGAACTTCATTATTTATGGCCTAGATTATTACAGAAACCTAGCTAGTGTTCTTAGTTCTCATCAGACCAGTATGTAGTTTTATTTTTTATTTGTTTGTTTCTGCCTTCACATGGTTTATATCCTCAATCGTTAATGCTTAGTGATTTGGAAGAAGGGGAGAGAGTTGGGCAGGGTGTTCCCCTCCCCCAGTGTATCACCTGCTATCATAGATACCTTTCAGATCAGTTTTTCTGAAATACCATTTAATAGTTGTGACATTTATTAGATGTGATTAAGATAGATTTCTGCTGTTAAGGAGCTTACACTCGATATGTTTGTGAGAGATTGCAACTCTGATACTATCACTTATCGTAGCACTTATATCTTTCAAGGCTAGGTTGAGGTTCACTTTGTCTACAGAACTTCCCCTGCCTAAAATCTAATCTTTGCTTTTAAGTCTATAATCTCAAATAGATCAACCTTCTAACATACTTGCTAATGTATTTCTTGGCCTTGTTCTGTCTGAAAGAGATCTCTGTAATGACATTCATTGTATGGAGATTGAAGAACTTCTAATACAAACTACACAGAAAATAGGATAGTAAAATCAAATGGTAGGGAATGTGTAAGAAAAAGGTACAAATGTGATCTTTGTTATTAGGTTAATATAAAAAATGGACTGAATCTTAACCAATTGGTAAGAGTTTAAGGCATTAAATATCCACAGATAAAACCATGACTGAGGCAGGTTTGGTAGATAATTTAGACAGTCCTGTTAAAGGGCTGTTTAAGACATTTTTAGATGGGGTATTTTTGTTTGTTTGTTTGTTTTTTTGTTTTTTTTTTTTAGACCACATGTCTGTACCTATTTTTTCCCCTTAACTAGGCAGTTGATCTTTTACTAATTGATTTGTAGAAACTATCTCTGTGTACTATGTAACAAGTAAATTATCCCTTTGTAATGTGAATTACAAATATCTTTTTCTCAGCCTTTTGACTTTGTTTATGTTGGTTTTCCATGCAGAATTTTTTTTTGCAACTTTTTTCCAGTCTTCTTTTACGACATGAGATTGATATCATTTTTAGAAAGGGCTCCTCTATTTTTGAAATTATACTAAAAAATATCTTTTAGTAGTAGTGATAATAGCAATGACAGAAACAACAACTAATACTAACATTTAGTGACTGTTTACTCTCAATTCCTAATCGCCGTTTGGTGAGATAGGTGGAATTATTACTTCCTTTTTATGGAAGAGGAAATCGTGGTATAGAGTGGTTAAATAACCTGTCCAAAATCATACAGCTAGTAGATGGCAGAGACCAGATTCTGACCTATGCAGTTTGGGTCCACAGTATATGCTCTTAAACCAATATGCTGTACTGCTGGTTTTTTTGTTTTGTTTTGTTTTGTTTTAATTTTTGTATATTTTTGATGTGCTTTTTTGGTATGTTAGGTTTGAAGTAGGAATCCATCTTTACTTTTGGACTGCTTGGATGGAGGAGGAGCCAGGAGAAGGGACCATGAAAGATTGATCATCAAGGTGGAAGTAAAGCAGGGGAGAGTGGTTGATCATTTGGAATACTGCTGAGATTGAAGATGAAGACAGATAATTTGGTAACCTGGAGTGATTTTGATATTTCAGTGGAATAGGCTGGAGCAGAAGTCAGATGGGAGCTAGGTAGGGATATGAGAAAATAAAAGCAGTGAAAACAAGTCTTTTGAAAAGTGGCTGTGATTATGAGGGAGAAAGGACTGTAGAAAAAGGGAAAAATTATTCTTGTTTTTTAGAAAGATGAAAGAGACTTTTGTAGTTACAATGCTGACAGATTTAAATAGAGAAGGGTTTGAAAAAGATGCAGGAAAGAGGTTATTTAATGGTTAAGATTCTTAAACATCAAAGAGAGGATGGGCTCTTAGGCATAGGTATAGGGATTTGCTTTATAAAGAAGATGCTCTTTTATTTCAGAGGGTGTGGAAAAAGATGGATGCAGGTGCAAGTGACTGAATTTGGTTATGGTGAGTGAGGGAGTTCCCAATGATGGTATCTGTTTTCTCTGTAAGTAGATGATGATATCATCTACTGAGTGGAGACTTGGAAGTTTGAGGAGAGTTGGAGGTGTAAGGTGAGGAGAGGAGGTTTAAATTAGCCATCATGGAGAGTAGGGAAGGAGATTAGTGAAAGAAGACAGAGGATTGTTGGACATTGTTGAAAGCCTACTAGAAGTGGGTAATAACAGCGTGAGTCAAATATTCTTTTCTAGCGGCTTTTAGGATTATTCTGCCATCACACTTAATATAGTTAATGCTCTTTAATCATTCACTACCAGGCTAGAATTAAAATATAGGCATACTACTTTTAAAGCTTGCCAAGCTAGTGTTTTAAGTGTGTTGAGTAAAATTGGAGGAAGATGAAGAAATTACTACTTTTCAATTCGTTTTGTTGCTCTTAACTTATCCAGAATATTTCTTTGGGAATAGCTTTTGAATGTGTATGCTAATCTGTTGAACTTGTACTCACATGGATGTGACCCTTGGATAATTTGTAGAGGGTATTAAGACAATACAAAATATTTTAAGTTCAAATTTAAGATAGTTTAGATCTTGATTACCTAAATGTCAGAACAATAATTTTTAATAATAAACGCATTTTCATTTCTCTTAAAACGTAATTTTCAAAATGTATAGAAAGTTTACAACAGTGTCCCAAATCCAAATGTATTCATTATTGAACCTTTTATTTTTAATACAGGGTGTAATAGGTATACAGCTGGTTGTTACCATGGTGATGGCCAGTATCATGCAGAAGATTATACCTCACTACTCTCTTGCTCGATGGCTGCTCTGTAATGGCAGGTAAGGCAAGGATAGTCTAATTGTGACTAAGACAAATCTCTATTTAGTTTACCAGGCTGATTAACTTCCTAGAAGTCAGGGAAGTTAAGTGCTAATTCGTATTTCGAAAAGTATGACAAAAGAAAGGTATGAAAAAACTAACTTTCTTATTTCTCTTCTTTGAGAAATTAGTAGTTTATTTGTTTAACACAAAGGCAGATAGGAAAATGGTCAGGAATTTAGTCTCCTTCCCTCCCTCCAACTTTGTTCTGTCCATGGCCACAGATCTTTTGTAGTTACCTTTAAAAAAATTTGGTCAGCATGATTGTCCTTTAAACCCACAACTTCTCTAATTAAAAAAAGAAAAAAAGTTGATCAACAAGGGGTTGACAGATTATAAATTGAAGTGCTGAAATATTTTTTATCATTTTTGAAAAAAGTGGCTCAAAGCATATTCCTATTGTTGGTGACTCATTTGAGAGCTTATATTAAAGTTGGGGGTTTGTTTTACTGTAAAGAATTTTAAGCTGTTTAATTTAGCAAAGAGTAGACAAAGTTTTTTTGTGGGATTTTTTTTTTTTTTCTGGTCTATTGCACTGTAATCTTGCTTCCACAAAGGAGCTAAATTGTTTTGTTGAAATATATATTATAATAATAAAAGTAAAGCAGTTAAATATAGGTGAGATAGTGAGGCAAAAGCAGGAAAATTCTGTGCTCAGAAATGTATGCCAAAAGAACTTGAGATTATGAAACATAAGTGAGAAATTTGGTACTATGAGTACAATTTTACCCCAGTTATTTTTCTTCAATAATTAACCGAATTCTCTTTGTGCTTTATATGTCTATTTTCTTTGTTTAGACCTTCTGAAGATAGAGAAAATGGATAGCTCTCATACTACTGATTTCATATACTGTAAGATGAATAAGCCTTTAATTCAGGGCTATTCCAGCCACAAAACTTAAATCTCTTTCATAGGATCTATTTTCAAGTTTTAATTATTTATATTCTTCTCTAGGCTTTTATACTTTTTCCATATTGATGTTTAAATATAGAAAAATATTACTTACTCAGCCTGCTTTAAAATTATTTTAGAACATGGTGATACGTACGAACATTTATATATACACACATTCATATGTACACATGAATTTATATATGAACGTGTGCAGGAAGAGTTGTTTAAAAATATTTAATAGCAAAAAATAAAGTGTTAACATGTCCTGTGTAATCTGGTTTATTTATATTGCCTAGCAAAACCCTTTTCATTGATTACTAAAGGGTAAACATCAGCTGGGCATGCTATTATTAATTCTAAATAAATGGAATCTGAATTAATAAAACTGGACATAATACATAAAAGTGCAAGTTATTTTCTAGTGAGAATTGCACATTTCTAAACTTTATGCTTATAATCCAGAGAGAGTTGCAAATCTCTTTTGGCTGCAAAGATCTTGGCATCGTCCCATTTTAGTTTATATGCATTTCCATTTTCTTACATACTCTGCATTTGGTTCTATAAAACTTACATTTTCCAGTAAAAACTAAAACTTTAGCAATTGAAAACCTGATTTTCTTCCCTTTGCTAATATTGCAATAATGTATTATGCTTAAAATCTTTACTTTTTTGAGAAGAGTGTGTCATAAGTATATGTCTTAGTTTGCTGGGGCTGCTGTAACGAAGTCCCACAGACTAGTTGGCTTAAACAACAGAATTTTACTGTCTTACAGTTTTGGAGGCTAGAAGTCCAAAATCAAGATGTCAGTATGATCATGCTTTCTCTGAAGTCTGTCATTGTGGTGGTGGCTTGCTGGCAATCCATAACTCAATCTCTGCATCTTGACATTGCTGTCTCCCTGTCTGTCTCCTCACTGTGTCCAAATTCCTCTGCTTATAAGGACTCCAGTTATACTGGATTAAAGCCCATCCGGATTCAGTTTGGCCTCATCTTAATAGGATCTTGAAAGATTCTGTTTATGAATGGGTTCACATCCATAGCAGGGGGTTAGGACTTGACCATGTCTTTGTGGGGCATATGATTCAATCCATAACAGTATACTTATCTAATAATTAGAGTGAGAGCTCAGCCTTTAAAAATAAACATGGATTTGATTTTCTTTGTGATCTTGACTTGCTTTTGTAAGCAGATTAATTTTAGTGTTAGTTACTGCTATCTTTAATGCCAAATGAGGGCCCAAGTTTGCCAATCAAGAATTTGTAGAATTGGTTACGCTCCTTCTATTGTTAATTTCATTTCCTCCCAGTTTTATTTTATTTTATTTTAGTAAAGAAGATCAGATATCTTTATTTAATGTTAGTCCTGGAGATTTTAGGTCATGGAAACCAAATTGCTGAGTGTTGTCACCTAAATCAGTGGACTAAGATAATTCATTTTACCCTTTGGGGATAATTTATTGTTTACCAACTTTTTGTGTTAGAAAATGATACTGTTTTAATATTGAAAAATCTAAAATCCCTTCTAAATTGCTCATCTAAAAATACTGTTGATCAGAAATGACAGTTTGCATTTTGGACTGAAGGGAGAGAAAGATCTGAGGGCATTCTTTAAGGTCTTTAAAATACTTAAGGGGAGAGAGAGGCTTGTTCTAGTTTGCTAATGCTGCTGGAATGCAAAACATCAGAAATGGATTGGCTTTTATAAAAGGGGGTTTATTTGGTTACAAAGTTACAGTCTTAAGGCCATAAAATGTCCATGAACAAAGGGTACCTTCACTGGAGGATGGCCAATGGTGTCTGAAAAACCTCTGTTAGCTGGGAAGGCATGTGGCTGGCATCTGCTCCCAAGTTCCGGGTTCAAAATGGCTTTCTCCCAGGACGTTCCCCTCTAGGCTGCAGTTCTTCAAAAATGTCACTCTTAGTTGCACTTGGGACATTTGTCCTCTCTTAGCTTCTCCAGAGCAAGAGTCTGCTTTCAACAGCCTTTTTTAAAATGTCTCTCATCTGCAGCTCCTGTGCTTTGTTCAAAGTGTCTCTCTTTGCTGTAGCTCCTCTTCAAAACATCGCTCACAGCTGCGCTGAGTTCCCTCTGCCTGTCAGCTCATTTATATGACTCCACTGATCAAGGCCCACCCTAAATAGGTGAGCCATGCCTCCGTGGAAATATATTGCATCAGAGTTATCACCTACAGTTGGGTGGCATGCATTTCCATGCAAATCTAATCAGCACCAAAACGTCTGCCCCACAAGACTGCATCAAAGAATATGGCTTTTTCTGGGGGACATAATACATTCAAACTGGCAAAAGGCTCATGAGGACTATCAATAGTATAGTATAGTTAGGGAGTAACTATATTGAGTAGAACTATTCAGAAGAACTATACAAGTGAATACATGTAGATACTGCAGTATGTTAATAGTGAGTTTGGCAGAAGAAATTTGTTTTTAGTTTCTGTTGTATTGCCTTACTGTTTATTCATTCCACTGGTGGTATAACTTCAAAATGTACATTAGCATTCATATTTTTGTTACAAGTTATGGCTTCTCTTTTTATGACATGCTAGTTATCTCTGTCCCTATTATTCATCACCCTCTGTCTCTTTTGGAATGGAGGGTTTGAGGTGGCACCTCATTCTAGTTTGTTGACTTAATGAGTAGGCCTGCCATTTTTCTGAATTAATAAGCATTTTTTGCATCTAAGTTAATAAGCATTTTTTGCATCTAAGTTAGCACCCTATTGACTTTATATTTGAGTTTATATTTAATATAAAAATTAATTTCCTATTGACTTTATATTTGAGTTTATATTTAATATAAAAATTAATTTCCTAGCTCGTATTAAATAACATTTATATATTGCTGTTAGTACTGTAGAGTTCTTGTTTTTAAAAAAACTTTAAAAAAAAAACTATATAGTCTTTAGCCTGATTTAATTCCTTTATATTTGTATAAACTTTATAGTGATACAGTCTTTATATCTGTTATCTCATTTTGATCTGTAGACTGTGAGCTAGGTAGGATAAGGGATGTGTTTGGTATATGTTATAACCTCAAAAAAGTCTCAGTGTCTGAATTTAATAAAAGTTTCTCACTCTGTTTCTATCAGACTTGTATGAGGGTCAAATGGGGGACACAATCAAATGGTGGTTGGACAGTTCTCCAGGGAGGGCCTTCATAAAGTGTAATTCAAGGATTCAGCTATCCTTCAAGTTGGACGACTCAGGGAATCTAGGCTTCTTCCAGCTTGTGACTCCTCTGTTCCTCCTGCTAGCTTGGAAGTCCTCTATGAGATGTTGTCCCAGTTTGCAAGTGAAGAAAGGGTGGACTGCGGATCTTTCAGGAGATTCTAGGGGCCAAGATTAGAACGTATCATTTCTGCCCACATTATATAGGCTGAGGGCATGTGACTAGTTCTGGCCAAAGTGCATGTGAGGCTGGAAATGTGATTTTCATTGTACCTAGTGTTATGGTGCCCGCGAGTTAAAGTTCGAGACAGCCAATTAGAATTTTAAAAAGCCTTTATTAGCCGGCCGGTGACTGCTCACCATTACTCCGCGCAGGAAATTCAGTGAGCAGCCCCGACGTGTGTGCTGGTGCCTTATATAGACAGAAACCATATCCTGGAAACACAAGCAAGCTATTTTAACAGAAGCAGAGTTGGCAGTTAGCTATTGGTTACAAAAGACAATTTCACAAAGAGTTTCACTTGGAACTGGTGCAGTTATTGATTGTTAAAGAGTTACAAAAAGTTTCACTTGGAACTGGTGCAGTTATTGATTGTTAAGGGGTTATGCTTGGCTGATGCGTGCAACCGCAGTTTCGCCTCCCCTGAATGATGAAGTTTCGCTTCCTTTAACTGGTACAGTCTCACTCCTTCCTCCTCATGGTCTAATGCCGTTTACACAACATTTTTGCTTTGCAGATGTTATAGTATTAAGGGGAAAGGGGGCCCCACTTCACTAGGAAGTAAAGGCAGAATTGGTGAGTGTCTAGTCCTTCTTTGCCATACATGATATTATCTCCATTTTTACAAATGAGAAAACAAGTTTTGAGTGATTTACTCAAGTTCACATACTGAGAAATAAAATAGATCAAGAAGGGCTTTTACCCTGGAAGTCTGATTGATAGTCTAGTATTTATTTGATTATGGCTGTTCATCAACTCCAGACCTTGCCCTGAAACTCATACTTGAACAGGGTTTTGAATTTGGTGGGGGAGACAAGTGTAAATTTCCACAACTACTGTGATTTCTGTCAGAGCTTACAGAGTAATTTAATTAAGATTATTTTCTTATTTGTGTCGTTTTATTCCTAGCTATACTTTACCTTTTAGAAGATAACTTCTTAAGGTTATAGGTAGTATATGGTTTCTCTTCACTTACTGTATTCTCATGGACTCTGTATGATCAGATAGCTGCCTTTTATTCTAAACTAAATTAAAGGCACATCAGCATTGATTTTTGATTGTCAAAAGCATGCTAAATATGAAGTATCATTTATTGTTCAGAGTATACCTCTCACCTCCCATTTGAAATGAAATTTATTCCACATTATTAAATTATACATATTTTGTGTTCCATTTTTTCAGTTTTTTTAATGGAAAAATATTCTTCTAAAAAGTGTTCTTAATCTTACATGCATTCTAATATGATCATGCCTCTTTAACAAGAACTTGAGTGGTAAGATCTCTTCTGCTCTTAACCCATGAGAATGTATTATTAAGCTAGAAAAACTCAAGTATGAAGAGCCCTAGGGCTCTCAGAAGGTTCCATTCCTCCTCTCCTTCCCCAAAGGAAGGAAATCCTGGGACTTTGCTTTCTCTGTACCTTTAGTGTGAACTGCTTTCCCTAATATAGGAGACTCTTTCTAACAGTTGTTCACTTCACCTAAAGATGTTTGTTCTTTATCATGTCAGCATACCACTAATTTGTAGCCAAAGTATTCTCTGCTTTCTATTGTAATTAAAGTTCCTTTTTGTTTTGAAGTTTGCTTGGCCCCTCTTTTCATGGAGAGGTAAGTGATAGGCTGCATTCTTTGTACATTTGAATAGTGGGTTTTGCATGAGAAGTAGGATACTGCTTTTTGTACTTAATAGCTTCCTTGCTGAACCCATTTTCCTGATTATTCAGCTCTAACTTCATGCATTTTTCTCTGCCCCTTTATCTCCCTAGGCTCCCCACTTTGGTATGCTACTTCCCTTCATATGTCCCTCGTCAAAAAAATGTTATGAGATTTAATGATTTTGTCTCATCCCATATTGGGTAAAGAGGATGTTACAACACCTTCCTGTTCAATTGCTCTACTTCTTTTTGCCTGTTCTCTTTTGCATGTTGCCTGATCCAAGAATCTGCAAGTTCCCTTTGGTGAGAGAAACCTGCTATTCAAATGCACAGTAGGTGGGACTTATGACCCAAGGGAAAGGTTTAAACCTTCAGCTATTACCCATACGGAATGCCTGAGTCCTTGCTCTCCTTGCCTCAGCTATCTTAACTTCCAGTTCCAGAATGTTTATGATATTCTATTAAAACTTCCAACAAATAACAGGAGAATGCATCTGTATAACAATTTTGTAGCTAATTATGCTGAACAAATTTTTCTAGGATTTGAAGGATTTGTTTTTTCTAAGTTTTTTTTTTTTTAGTTGGTTTTTTTTTTTTAGTTGGTTTTTTTAATGGTCAGAATTGTAAAAATTTAGAATGTAGACTTAAGCTGCCTCTAATGTCCCTTGTTGTATACCCTGAGACAGAGTTTTGTATGATTATTTATGTGTTAAATTTTTAGCTTGCTTTATCAATTCTAAGCTTTTCTATATTTGTTCATTTTCAGATTTCCATTTTAAATTTATGAAATTTTTGTTTCCAAAAACTTTTTAAGTGGCTTGTTTTAAATGACATTGCTTCTTAAAATCTAAAGTAAGGTCTAGATCAATACATTCTATATTCTATATTTTCTGATACATCATTTTCAGGACTATTGAACTCTGGTGGTGGTCTGAGATGATTTTATGTAAGAGCTTTATACAAGAAAATTATTGAATATTATTTTAATAATTTAGAGAATTACAACACCAGATTGACTTTATTATATAAACCATTGCTGACAATCTGAACATATGTGAAAAAAGCCACTGAATAGCCAAGATATGTGTCATAAAGTACACTGAAATTAATATATTTAACTTAAATTCAAAAGGCTTAATTGTTCAGTCAGATTCTATTACTTTATTTTTTAAGTTTATTATTTTTTATTACAAAAGCAAGACATGCCTATGATACAGAAAAAGATGATAAATTAATAAAAAGGAAAATAGGAGGTGGTGGACTTTATTCCCATTACCCAGAGATAATCACTGTGTAAATTTTGTTGTGTTGCTTTCTAATCTTTTGTATTCGTATTTCCCCACTTGATTGTGATTTGACTGTATTGAAATTTTACATTGTGTTCCTTTTGCTTAACATATTAACATAAAGCATTTTTATTCTATTTTTGACTGTTAACTGCTACATAGAATCTAAATCTAATACTTTTATATCTATCTTTCAAGCCGATATCAGAAAGTCATGGTGCAGTTGTTGCAAGCAAGCAGTCATTTTGCTGAGATAGACATATCAACTAACAGCAAAGGAAAATACTAAAAACTGAAGCCAGTACTCATAAAGTGTATCAGGTAGAACCATTTGATATGGAATCAAACTGTATACAAAGTACTGACTGTTGAAGAAAATCGTGCGACATAATTCTAAGTTTTATGTTGTGTTCATGATCTCAGACCTTAGTTGGCCACTCCATACTACCTGGCACTCTTCGTATGCTCCACTTTACAGACAACTTTTTCAACAAGAATCTTTTCTCCTCACCCTCCCACCTGACTGTCTCTGCCTCACTCTAAGCTGCTAAAACCAGAGCCCATCACTGTCATCTTCATACCACCAAATCCACAATCCTAGGTACATGTGCAACCCCTCTTCTTTATTTTTTATGTATTTTGATTTTGGCCTGTGGAGGAGGTGTCCCGCCTGTCACAGCTCAGTTCCTGCGTTTGTGCTCTGGACCCTTCCCTATCACCTTCATCAAGACTTTGCTTCTTTGGCCATTCGTTCTCTCTTCCATGTCATCACTTGCTCCATTTCTATTGGATTACTCATGTTAGCATGCACACTTTTTGTTTTGTTTTGTGTTTTTAAAGATCTCCCACTAAAAGTAACATCAAATTAAGGGTAGTCACAACCCTGTCCCCAAACTACTTTCTCATACCCCATTAACTGTTCAGCTTTCTACCATATTTTATTTTCTCCTTAGGTAATCTTATTAATTCCAATGGACTTAAATACCACAATTATGTAATGACTCCAAATTATCTCTGAGCTCCAGATTCTGATATGCAGTTGCCCTCTTGACATTTTCATTTGATTTCTCATGGGAACTTCAAATGCATCATGTTTAAATTCTTGATTTCTTCCTGTTCTCCTTCATCTCAGAAAATGTTCCACTATCTTTTTTCACTCCCTGCCTTTAGTCCATTAGCAAGATTTTGATGTCCAAAATATGTCCCTGTTATTCTTGCTTTCCTCTCATGCACAGAGCAGCAAAAGGCATCTTAAAATATGAATTGATTTCTTTCTCTCTCTGCTTTGAAACCATTAAATTTTAGCATACAATCTAAACACTATTCCATGACCGGTGAGGCTTTGCATGATATGTTCCTTGCTTTATCTCTTCAGCCTCCCTTCATGTGTTTCTCCTTGCACATGTTGCTGTTGCCTCATTGGCTTTTTAGTAACTGGGCTATTCTATACTCTTTCATGTCTCTTTGCTTTGGGCTTGCTGCTCTCTGCCTGGAATGCTCCTGCCTTCCATTCTTCTCATCCTTTAGGTTGCTGCTTAAGTATTATTTCAGAGAGGATTTTCTCACTTAATAACCTGAGAATTGTGTCTCTTCTCATTCTCACGAATTGTTTGATTCTTTTGTATGGTGTCACAATATATAATTTTTTTTGTCTTTACTTTTTTTCTCTTTAAATGGTTAAATTCTGCCCCCAAACTGGAAAATAAGTATAAAAAAGGAAGGAACTTTGGCTTCACTTTGTGTGATTATATATCTCCATTGACTAGCAGAGTATAAAGAATTCTTCACAAATGTTTGTTAAATCAATAAATGGATAAATAGTTGAGTCACAGACTAAAAGCAAGTAGCCCTAAGAGCATTCTTAGATTTGGAGCTTTGAGCCATAATTGTTGTCAATCAAGATAAACCTGAGGTATCCAGTCAGTGGTATAATAAATGTAGTCCATTGTATAAAAAAAAATGGGTCCACAAAATAAGATTAAACAAGCTTGAATGTATTTAAAAAGGAAATGCTTTCTAGAAAATTTGAAGGTCTTTATTATAGGACTGTTAATAACCTAAGTTTTCCTACACTAAAAGAGTTCTTTCACTGGTTATGTACTATTTCTGAAAGCTAAACAACAAATTTATCTTTATAAATGTTATTAAGTGCTCTTCTAAATATAATAAGTTAAAATTCTGGACTTCAGTCAAAATTTGAGGAAGGTGCTTCCTCATCCATGCTGGTTGTAGCTTTAGAGACTTTTTCATTTATCTTAGGATATATATTTTATTTTAAAACTGTTAAACTAAGAGGAGATCTGAATTAATTTTGGTTCAGTAGTCCTTTTTGAGCCTTACTATATGCCAATAACTGTACTATTTTTGAAGTATACAAAAGCTATGTAAGTCAAAAAACCTTCACTTTTTCAATTAGTGGAGACTACCGTAAAAACAATAAAAGATAAATTAAAATTTTGCTAGGTAGGGACATAGGTGTTTAAAAACAGAGAGAATATATGCAAAAGCACCAAGGCATAAAAGAATTTATGAAGAATGGAACATTGTTTATTCTGCTAGAATGTCACATTCAAAGGGGGAATGGTTGGAGGTGAATCTGAAGAGGTAGGCAGTGGTCAGATCTTGAAAGGCTCTGGAAACAAGTCATGAGGCTTATAGACATTTAGGCCCTGTGTGTGTATTTTAACTTTTTTAATGGAAATTTTGAAATAAATATAATATGTAGCCAATAATCTAATGAATTATTTAATTCACATTTAATAGCTCATGGTCAAATTGTTTCATCTATACTCCTTCACCTTGCTCAACATGCTATTTTACATGAAATCTAAGACACTCTATTATTTCATTCATAAATATTTTGATATCTCTAAAAGATAAGAGCTTTCCAAAGAATTACCATAGTCTATTATCATAGCTAAAATTTTTTTAAACAAATATCTTCAAATAGCCATCAATATTCAAATTATCAGTGCTGTAGTGTTTTTTAAGACAGCAAATGAGTTGCTAACATTTTTTTAAATTGGAAATTTCATATTCAAAATCCAGATTTTTGTAGTTGAAAAAGTGAAAGGTCTAGCAATACTGAGTCTGTCTCCCTTTATAACATTGTGTTTTTTGGAGCCCTCACCTAGAGCTTTACTCATTGCTTTACCCTGTAAGGAGCCTTGGAGAGGACTTAAACAAGCATATTCCATGATAAGATTTGCATTATGGGAAGATAATTAAGGGTGGGATGAAGAATGGATGTTATGAGGAAAGCGTCCAGGGGAGGTCAGGGAGACAAGTGAGAGTTTTGCAGTGGTCAGTTAGAGAAAAGATATGCAGAATTAAAGTAATTGCAGTAGAACAGGCAGAGTTTAAAATTTTAAGGGTTAAAGAAACAGAATTGATGACAAGATGCAGAGAGGGTGCATTGAAGATAAGACCCAAATGTCAAATTTAAGTTTCCTAGTAGACAGCAATACCACCAAGTGATACAGGAAATTTGGAATGAGCAGATCAGTGCTTGAGAGCAATGTTTGAATGTTTTGACTGTGTGGTGGAGCTGAATACCTAGTTGTTGGACCCATTACTTATGAGGATTAAACATAGTCAACGTAAAGGGTTTTGTAATTTGTAATACTTATGCACATAAGGTTTGAGACCTCTCAAACTAAATTTAAAGAAGAAAGGAAATGAAAGGCTTACTGTAGTTGTGAGGATACTCAGACAAGTCTGTTTTTAAGATATTCTTTCAGAACAAATAAAGGATGAGTGGAGAATTTTAATGTGTTCCCACCAGCTTGCCTGCAGAGTTTACTCCATTTTCTTTTATTACCAAACCAGTGTAATCTTAATATATATGAATATATTCCCAGTTGTAAGAAATGTATATGCAAACAGTATTATAGGGTCTGGCATCTAGTAAGTGCTTAGTGTTTGCAGGATTTGAACCTAAATCCTTTTAAGTTAGCTTAAGCAGTGGTATCTGTTTCAGATTCAAGTTTTTCACCTGACATTTCCCAGCAGTTTCTTCACAAACTGGAAACTTGATAAATATTTGTAGACTAAATAGTGATTCTCGTGATTTTAATTGCTTTATTCAAGAGGATTTTCTTTTTCTTAGTCTGAGATGGTATCAACATCCTACAAAAGAAGAATTACGAATTCTTGCAGGGAAGCAGCAAAAAGGAAAAAATAGAAAAGACAGGTAAGTTAATTTTGTTGAGCTTGTAAAGTGTTAATATTTAATACAGTGTTTATAAATATATTTTTGTGCTTTGGTGAAAGGTACATTTATTGATTATGGATAAACAATTGAGAAATTTGAGATCAAAACCCATGATTTAAAATAATACTGAATCACCCTTTAAAAAACCTGATATATATAAATCTAAATATATAAGCACAAAACAGTGATTATTTTACTCCAGAATAAATAACTTTATTTAAATTGTGAAGATAATATAGCTATCATATTTAGGAAAAATTTTGTAGGGGATTTAATGGGGGAAGTACCTATTACCCATGTCTTTACCCTACAATTCATTTAAAGATGTCATTTGGTTTGGGTTCTTTTCCAGATTTTGCTATTACTTAGAATTGTGATGTTGTTACAGTGACCTGCTTTTGACCTTAGTTTCCTTGTCTTTAAAATGAAAGGAGTGGGATAGTATAATTTGTTAAGTCCCTTTAAACTCTTTGGTATTATATTCATGTTTTCAGTTTATAAAGAAAACTGCCTGTTAATTAACCTCACTGAATGGACATGGTAGCATCATCTGTGAAATATAGGGACTGGACATAGGCTTTTTGAAGGACCCTTCTAGCTTCAAAATTTCATTATCTATTTAAATGGAATTCTTGGGAAACCTACACATTAATTAGACTTTCTGAATGGGAACCAGTTTCCTCAACTGGAGATCGAGAAGAGCTTTTTAGGGTCATTTTTGACTGGATTCATGATTTTAGTGCATTATAAAAATGTCATTGACAAAAAATTACCACAAATTTCTCATGAATGTACTAAAAAGTCTAGCCTAATGCATTTGTAGATATTAAAAAAATTCTTTAACATTAACAATTATTTGGTTCTATATTCGAAATTTGAAAAGATTGTATTTTCTGATCACAATACCATCCTTTTTGTGACTTAGCATTACAAATACACCTGGAAGCGCTTTGGAATATTTATCGTAAACCCTCCTACTTTTTATTCCAATAGTTATATTCTTTAATAAAATATTCCTGCCTGGTAGTAGTATATAGTTTCCAAAACACTTTACACACAGTTTTACTTAGTCCACACAATTCTGAGTAATAACTAGTAATACAATTTTCATTTATTCCACTTCTACCGATCCGTAGCTACCATGTTCAACATATGTAAAATTTAGTTACATACTATGGTATTCATGTTACAGAGATATAAATTTTGACTATTTGCTTTGTATTCAGTAATTTTGTCATTTCATAGTGGTAAAATTTTATATATTGAACACGGTTTATATATACAAAAAGGTCAACTGATGACACTGTTCATACTGCTGGTAGCAATATTTGTTTGAATTATTAAAATAATTCTTTACTAAGGTTCTCCCAGTTTATATTTATTCAAGAATAAATGCGAAATTGTTTTCTAGTATTGTAATTAATGTTATTGAAACTTAGTTTTACTTTCTATATGTTTGATTATCTTAAAAAAATTAAATTCTGAAAGATACATATACACCTGAAGAATTCTTCTCTTGCTTTCCTCAATCTGTGATTCTAATCAAAGAAACTGAGTTAGCCTTTCATGTTTCTGAAATTCTCATGCACATAAATCTTAATATATTGTTCAGCTCTGACTTGTATATAATTACAGGTCTGTTTATATGTGTGTGTGTGTGTGCGTATGTATATATAATTTCAAAGACCGATACACTTTTTCATTTGCTTTTATTGTTGTGCTTGAATAAAGTTTCCATGAGGTGTTAGGTTTTCTTTAAATCTCACAGAAGAGCGAATAGAAGAAATGGGTGTGAAACTCTAAGGTAGCAACCAAGATTTTGTTCCTGTGACTAACTTAGGTGACTCTTTCCCTGGAGCTCTTTATAGCCACATAATCATCTATGTCCACATTTCGTACCCCCTTTTAAAAAACTACTTTTGACTACCTTACCTCCTTTTTGGTGAAATATTAAAAATTATGCTTCTCTTTTTCTCTGTGAAATTTTAAATTAGTAATTACCTTATACAAGCACTTGGATGACAGTGTAGGTAACTTGTTTTTTGTGTCACTTGTCTGATTTTTGTAGGAAATATAATGGTCACATTGAAAGTAAGCCATTAACCATTCCAAAGGATATTGACCTTCATCTAGAAACAAAGTCAGTTACAGAAGTGGATACTTTAGGTAAGGGAACTCTTGGTAAAGAGTTCTGTAACTCTCAGTTTTATATTATGCTAGTGAAAGTACTTAGATTTTATATATTGTGGCTAGTTTTTTTGTTTTTGTTTTTCTAAATCATTAAGTCCACTATACAGAACATATATGGAATCTTTCTAAGAACTTAGGAACTCAAAATGACTTCAATTAAATTTTTTTAAAAAAATTTCTGTTCACCTAACTGGTATTAAGCATGTATTAAGCATTATTTTCCCCAATTTTCAGAAGAGACTGACTTACACAAATTTGTTATATAGCTTCTGTCTAAATAAGTTTGGGGCATAGTCAGTTTTTATTGTCTTGAATTCTAGACTTCTTGCTATGCCGGTCTACTTTTATAATGTGGTTTGCAAAAATGCATTTGTATATTTGTATTGAATTACCTATATTTATAATAATTCAATTTTATGTTCACATTTGGTGGAAAGGAAAGTGATTTTAGAGTAATGAACTAGATTAGAAGTAAGAAAACTTCACTTATTCAAGATTCATTTTACCCGTTGGGTATATCTCAATAAGCCATTTAATTTTCCCCTTGTATCTCAGTTTCTATAATTGTATGATGAGTATAATGGTTTTAAGTTTAAAATGAAATCTATATGAAATTATTCAAATCCTAGAAAGGAAAATAGTCTAATGTGATATTATTTTAAATAGTATTTTTCAAACCTGGCTGTATATCATAATCACTTTTGAGGAGTTCTTTAAAAATAAAGATTTTCCAGTTCCTCCCTTAGAGATTCAGGAAATCTAAAGTGGATTCTAGGAATTTGTATTTTTAAAAGTGCTGCATGTGATTCTGACATATGAGCAGGCTTGAGAACCACTGATTTACATGATAAATGAGGAAATAAAATAACATGTGTTCTTTATAATTTTGATAATGTAGTATAAAGGATCATTATTTAATTTGGCCCTTCTTGGATTAAATCACACCACCCTCAAAAACAACTTACAGATTTTCTAGTTTTTCATATAGAATTATTTTGTGATATAAAGTGGCTTTAATGTATTTGAAAGTTGATTCTGTATCTGGAAAGATTGCATGTATATGGAAAGGGTGTTCTAGAACCCAAAAATGTCAGTGAGAAATAATATCAATCAATTGTCTAGTATCAGTCAGATTTTTAAGACTGGTTATGTCATCTTTTTTTTTCTTTTTAACTATGTTTTATGCAAAATTTAAAACATTTAAAAGCACTTAGACTTTTTGATTACTAGTTGTCACCTTTGTTTTACTAATATTATATGAATGTGTAAAATGTTCACAGATGTGTAAACTCAGGAATGTATATATATCTGTGTGTTCTGTTTGAATTTTGTAAAGTTTTTGTCATTTTTACTAATAGCTAGTGTCTATAGAGTATTTATCAGACCTTGCTATAAGTGTTTTACCTGTATATACTTATCCTTACAATTTATTAGGAAGATCCAAGACCCTTTTTTTTTTTTTTAACTCATTAGAAATCTGAAGCAAAGAGAAGTTATATTAAACTTGGGCAAGATGTTACACACCTAATAGGGTAAAAGCTATTTAATGAGAAGTAGGCTATTTTGTTGACCTTAAAAATTTGAAATTAAGGTCATGGAAACCTTAAGTAGCTTCAGCATACAGTTTATTCAGTATTTGATTTTACTTGTAAGATTTTGGGAGCTAGTTGCAAATGGTACTAGTTAAACAACTGGTCTTATAATTTCAAGAGCATTCCAGTTAACCAGAATAACAGAGAGACATTTTATCTTGAGGTCTAATTTGCTGTGTAATTTGTTATGTTGTAATTTGTGAATGGATGTGTGTGTGTGTGTGTTCAGGTAAAAGTAGAGGGTTTTTTGAATGAATTTTGGGTACCTCTGGGAGCTTAAGGGAAAACATTTGGGCTAGATGAGCTCTCAAATTTCTTTTGTCTCCAATATTATATAAAAAGACACATGTATAATTATATTATTAAATACCCAAAAAGAAGAATGTAATTGCCAAGAATATATATAATTTGAACTTTTGTTCTAATATATCTATTTTGTTCTAATATATCTATTATTGATACTCCAGTAACTGTCTCACAAGTCTTTCTCAATTTGTATAAGTTATCTATTGTAAGAACCTCTTAAAAAGCATAGAAGTATTGGAATGTCCCTTGGCTGTTTGCTGAAGTTCCTGGAGGAAGCCTGTGTGTGTGTGGCAGCATGAAGAATCAGAATGTTTACACTGATTGTTTTTAATAACACTTGAAAACCTTTAGATAAATGGATATTTGACTATTTCTTCCACCCATTTCCCTGTCCTTCTAGAAAGTTATTCAGAGGTCTCAAAGTGGGTGGTGTTTGGGATGGGGGTTGGGGGTGGCAGAATCCTGCAAACAGGATAAATTTTTCAGACTTGTGTTCAGAAGCTGTTAGGCCTGTCACATCAAAAAAGCTAAAGCAGTTAAAATAACTTGAGGCAAATGAAAAACTTACCCAATTACAAAAGGATTTAGGATTTTAGAAATCTTGCTGTTATCTCATGCAGATGAAGTAAGTTTTGGTTAGTTTGTTTAGATATTTTAAGTTTCCAAAGGATTGTAGATCATTTGGTTTTATGCCAGTGTGTACATAGGAATTTATATATATATAAATATATATAAATGTGATTTACTTTTACATTTATAGAAGGCCTTCCACAAAATGATGTTGATATTTTGGACAATACTCTGGCAGAAGTAAATGAGAATATCTCTATACCTTGTAAGAAGTTTAAAACAATTGTGAGATGCAGAAGAAGGTGGAATTATATTTACTTTCAGAGGATGCTAATTTTAATGTAAACTCCTAAGGATGGAATAGTTCGTTGAAGGGGTGTGGTTTTATATAAAATAGGCATTGCATCAGCTTTTCTTTCAGAACAGAAGAGGGAATGAAAACTAATTCTTTTAGTCTGCAGTTACTCACAAAATTACTAGTTTTCCATTAGTGCAGTTAAAAACTAAGATAAAGTTCAATTCTCATATCACAGAATGAAAGGTAAGAAGTAAATCCATTTTATCCTAGACCTAGTATTCCGAAGTTAAGATATCATAGCTTAGACTCTTAAATGGAAACAAACAAAAAACTTGATTTATAATCAGTTAAGAAATTACCAACACATTTCATAATCACGTATTTTAACATAAATTTAAATGTACTTCTTGTAATCCTTTTAGGTTTATTTGAATTTTTTAATTCATGAGGTATTAAAATTTTGTTTGGGATGCTGACAGTTTTGATCCATTTTCTGCATTTTTAGATATTCTCATATTTGCAGACCTTACATTGCAAATCAGCAAACAGAATAAAGTCTAGTGTATTTAAAGTTATTTATATGGATAAATCCTCATAAGCTAAAGTTTAAGAAAAACTTTTTTTTTTAAACCTTTATTTTTCAGCATTGCATTACTTTCCAGAATACCAGTGGCTGGTGGATTTCACAGTGGCTGCCACAGTCGTATATCTAGTAACTGAAGTCTACTACAGTTTTATGAAGCCTACACAGGAAATGAATATCAGCCTAGTCTGGTGCCTGCTTGTTTTGTCTTTTGCAGTGTATCCTTCAAAACATCATTAAGATTAATTTATGAAAGTGCTTTCCTTTTGCAGCTAACACCATGAGAACCCATTTCTGATTTGAAAAAGATTTCAGGTCTTACTGAATTTTTCTTTGTTTAAACTTTTCTATTTACTTGAAAAATTTTTCAAAGTAATACAGGTAAATGGTTTTCAAAGTGAAATATAAGGAAACATGTCTGTCTCTTGCCCTTTTTTACCTACCCTTAAGTCTCATGTCACAGAGGCAGCTACTTTTACCTTTTTTACTTATTTCTTTTGAGATTTCCTTCCATGTTTTTAATTATTATGTGATCCTGCTATTTTAATTTTAGATGTTATTGCACCTTTTCCCTTCCCTTACCTTTCTTTCCTTTCTTTTCCCTTTTCTTCCTCCTTTCTCCCAAAACAGTTATGAGACAGTTTTTTAATTAAATCAGTAGTCAGCTTTACCTTGTTATGCCTATGAAAATACTGTTCACAACTGAGCACAGTAGTGTCGTTAACATTTGTTTCCTTGACAAATCTTTTTTGTTGTTGTTGTTACATAGAAACTAACTCTTCCATAGAAATCTAAACCTCAGTAGTTCAAATGCATAATTTCTATTTTGTTTTCCCATGGAAATGCCCTTCTAGAGTCAGTTCCTAAACTTCCTTCATTAACAGTATCCTGCAACTTTCTTCATTATCTTCTCCGGAATTCCCTGTGTCTCTTTCTGAATCCTGTGATATCCTCTTTTTTGGTTTACTCTCCTTTTGGCAGAGTGTATTCTCCTGCAATGCTCGTAGAAAGGGTGGGAAATTTCTTTTGAAATCTTGCATGCCTAAAAATACCTTTGTTCTCCCCTCATACTTGATTGATAATGTGACTCAGAAAATTCTAACAAGGAGATAGTTTTTCTTCAGAATTTTGAAGGTTCTCAAGAAATCGGACACTCTTTTGTCCTTGGTATGTGTGTATCCTTTCCCCTTTAAACACACCCTCCATAAGCTTTTTCTGTTTTCCCTTTTGATATTTTGAAATTTCACAATAACTTGAACAATTTTTGTCATTTATTGTGATAAGTTCTAGATAGACCCTTTAAATTTGGAACATATCCTTCACTACTGTGTAATATTTTTGTTTCTTTCTCTTTATTTTTTAAAAAACTAATCGTATTCCCTCACTATCTCCCCAGCTTCTACCTCTCCACAGGCAACTTCTTCGAACACCTCAGTTTGGTATTTACCATATGCTTATAACACCACTGCTCAATTTTACTTTTAGGCATCAATTATTGCCATTTCACTCTGGAAGTGAGGATTTATCCTATCTCCCTGTGCTGTCACCTACCATTGATCATTTCACATTCATCTGTTCTTCCACATACAGTGATATTTTTTTAGAGGAATATTCAATGTTTATGTTATAACAATGTAACATTGTTTTTCTTTTTATACATTAATTCAACCCCAAACTCTTCTGGTTATATAAATCTCTGTATGTTCAGAGGCATTAGGTACTATGTCCATTTTATTTCCTTGTAGGGCATTCTCCTGGAGTCCTCAGATGGGCCCCTTTCTGATTTGGTTGACCTTCCCACTTTAGGCACATCTGTCCCCTTGGGATCATCCGTTATCATCTTCCTGGGGATTCTCTTCACATATCTCTTGAATTGGAGCACCTTTTTCTTATATTCCATGTCTTCTTCCTGAGGAGCATATCCTCAAGGTAAACAGAAAGGTTGCAGGGTAAGTACATTTCTTGTTACCATGCATGTCTGAAAGTATTTTTATTCTACCCTGAAATTTTATTGATTCATTAACCAAGAAGGGAATTTCAGGTTGGAATGCATTTCTCCAATCATTCTGAAGGCAATTAGTTTGTTGTTTTCTAAGTTCAATTCTTGCTATTAAGAATTCTAGTTGCCATTCTGATTTCTGGCTTTTCATGTGTTCTATTTTTTTCTCCATGGAATCTGTGCTGTCTTTTCTTCAGCCATCTACCTGGGTGAAATTTTATGCTGATGTGTCTTAGAGAATGTTTTCATAAATTTTGCTGTGATGTCATCAATTCAAAAACTCATGTTCTGAGTTCTAGAAAATTTTTGTGAATTGTTTTATTGGTGTTATCTTCTCCAGTTTCTCTTCTCTCAGCTTCTGGAATGCTTATTGCTCAGATTGGCTTTCCCTGTATTGGATCTCTTTACAATCTTCACTCAAATATATGTTTATGTTTGTATTTTTCAGTTTTCTAACCAAAACCCACCAAACTTAGGTTTCTTAAACTTTCCAACCCTTTGGGTTTTTAATTTCTGCTATAATTTTTTAATTTTCAAGGGCTTTCATTTTCAATTTTTTTAAATGGTATGCTTCTTGTTTTGTGATTGCATTATCTTATGTCTATTTGAGATTTTGATAATAGCTTTCATTAAAATTTTTTTTCTGCAGTATCTTTTGCTACAAGTTTGATTTTTTTGCTATCTTTCATGTTGAAGGCTTTTCACAGAGAGATCTATTGGTCCATGTTTGCCTGCTTATATTTAAATGTGAGGCACTAAAAAGAAACACATGGTGAAGCAAGTTGACCATGACTTTGTAGAATTGTCTGGTTGGGTTAGTGATCATCTTTTTTACCCTCTCCAAAGCATAAATCTCCAGACTTCTGTGAGGATTGGTTGGGGGTGGGGAGCTGGGGTTACCTCATAAAAGTTTAGCTGATGAAAGTACTGTTTACCTCATAAAAGTACTTCTTTTACATAAAAATAGTTTACCTCATAAAAGTACTTCTTTTGAGTACTTTTTGGTACTTCTAAGTGTGTACCTCACCACACACATTGATACTTTCACTCCAATGTAGAGAATTATCGGGAATCTGATGGGTTCCTCATCCTTTCTGGGAGTTCTACAGTATAAATCAGATTGCTTTTCAGCTTTTCCCACAGCTGGCTTAGGATTCTAATTCCTCATTCTGTTTAGTCAGTTACCACTTATATATCTGCTTTCTAGCTTCCAAACTTGTATTGCTTTTTCTCTTCTCTCATTCTCTATATTTATGTGTTTAGAAAAAATCCCTCTTCCATGATTTTGTTTGGGTTTAGGGAGAGACAAAAAGTGAGTGGGTGTGCTCAATCTGCTATTTTTATCCAGAAATTTAACATTGTTTCTTTGGTAGGATCCTCTGTTTTCTAACAATCTTTTTTCAGAAAACCCCTGTTGGTAAGATGTTTGGTCTCCTTGAATGATTTATTTTTATCCCTGAGGATATTAATATTTTTTAAGATTTAATTTACTCCTTGCATTGTTTTATTTTCTGAGTTCTTTTCCCTCCTTTTTGCCTCAAAATTGTTCTGTTAGAAATTGTTCTCAAAAATCTAGTGATCATTGAATATGTTTATGTTCAAGACGGAGTCACTAAAAAATTGGAAGTTTTGTATAGGTGATTGAAGCTTGTTGGCTGGTGGAACTTTTTGTGGATAATTCAGTGGGGACCTGGCAGTATATTTGGGGGATCCTCTAAATATCAGGGTCTGCTGGTTATTGGGTCTGTTATTTTCTCCAGAGAGGAAATGCCCGTTCTCCCATCTGTGAGGTGTAAGTCTAACAGCCAGCATTCTGGTAGCTGGTTGGGAAAGAGGTCTCAGAGTCTCAACATTTAAGGTGTAGACATTTATTTAATCCCTACTGTTTTCAGCTGCTCATTGTCACTCTCAGTTCTGCATGATGCCTCAAAATCCCATCTTCTCTGGTTCACGTCTTCAGATAGTATTTCTGGGATCTGTCCGAGTTGGGGAAGGGCCCTTACTAATCTGCATGATTAGGTAAGACAGAAAATTTGAGAAGTCTAGTTATTACTAGTACAGACTTTCAACCAGTCTTCCTATTTTCATCCATCTTGCAGTCCTGATTTCAGAGGTGTCTGGTGTCTTCAATTCCTGACTTTTCCAGGGCTTCTGGTGAATGGCTTTACATTCTTATTTAGTTCATCTCTTTGCAGACACTATATAGCAGAGAATGCTGAAATGTGAATCAATCAGTCCTTGTCCGTCCACTTACTCTCTTCTAAAATTTTGTTGACATCTCTTCTTTTTCTGCTCTGCTCTCTTTTCCTATTCTTTTTTTTTTTTTTTTTTTTTTTTTTGAGGGTTTTTACTTTCCTTCTTTTATGGTTTATTTAGTTAAATTTGGGGAATTAGCAATAAATGTTTGTCTTACACTGTATGTATTTAACTGGAAACCACTGAATGGTCTTTTAAAACTGTAAGTGGGGATACCGTTTTAAATGTATGATATTGTTTGACCATTTTAACACCTCTGTGCTACATTTCTGTTGACTCTTTTTAAGAGCTGTAGGTATAATTTATTCCAGATGGGCCAGAACAAAGCCTTAAAAGTTATCATCTTCACAAAGTATAAACTGTACTGGGTAGAAACACTGATAATGTGTGTCAGTTGAAAATAATCCCCAGATAACCAGTGTTGTACTACTTTCAAGACAGATTAATTTCAAGCATTTAAAATATTACTAGTTAATTCTATAGTATTAAATTTGTGAAAATCCCATTCAATCAGAATAAGGACACATTGCTAGACAGCAAGTCATATAAAACACTAAAAATATTTTAATTTGATAATTAGCACTAGTTGACTGAATGTCATGTTATTGTTTTGATACTTGAATGATTTCTCATGTTCTCTGAAAAATTGTTCATTATGGAATATATTATACTTGTCTTCTTTTTTCATTTTTTTCATGGTTTATATGTTAAAATATTATTTATGGTGTTTATGTAGGAATGTATATTCTTTATATGCAGTTGTATTTAATGTGATACAGACCTTCATACTTACCTACTAAGAGACATTAAAATTAGAAAAATATACCCAGTAGCAACTGAAATCATTGTTTATATTAATAAATTTTATCTTTCATTTCACTCGGCGATGCCTAATAATGTGAGAACAAAGGTCCCATGCAACCTTCAGCACTAAATTTTCTCTGCTTAGTTTTAAGTAGTACACTCGTGAAAGTCACTAAACAAGAGAATCCCTGCAGGAATCTGGTAGCTGGCTGTCTCTCTATCCCAGAGAGGACAGAAAATGCTGGCTTTAGAATACAAGTTATTTTTTGCCAGCTTTGTCCCTCCATGAGGGGGGAGAAAGGAACAATAAGGGAAGTAAAATTTCATGTCTGTTTGGATACATGATTTTCCTTTGAACCTATAGCATGTGAGAAAATGACTTACTTCCTTCAATGCGTGCAGGATACTAGAATTGAATGTCACATATCCAGATGAACACCAAGAAGGAGCCTGTTTACTGCCTGTCTTTATTTTAGTTATAACATATCTGGAATGGCTTTCACACCCTATGAACAGAATCTAGCTGAAGTGACCTCTGGCTTCTTTTTTCTTATTGTATGTGCCTACTTACCAAACACACGTCTCCACTGATTACATGGGACAATAGCTCCACTTAATTCCAGAGTCACCCATAGATCAGTTGAATCAGAAATTCTCAGTAATCATTACTGATGAAATGTCCTTTGTTAAAGTCGTCCCCAAATTAGTTATATATAACTTAAAGTGAGGGAGAATGTTGTTTTTCCGTGGTTCATTTTGTTCTACCCACCCCCACCCCCAGTCAATTATATTTGACTTACTAATATAGAATCAGCAATTACAATTTCTACAGAATTTTGAAAGTTCTAAAAGCATGAGAAGGACTTTTTAAAATATATGACACTAAAACCTTGAACCCTGAAACTTAAGACTGAGCTGTCTCTTGTCATCAGCTGGTTTCTGCTTCGACTGAGTTGTATGTTCATCTCAGTTATCACACGTCTTCTAATCTCACTCCTAAACCCAAACTAATTCTCACCTTTATTCCTTTCTCCATTTGTAATTCTAACCACCACCTATAAACAAAGTCTGCAGGTCTGTTGATGCCAAGTTACATGGCATGGGGAAAGTAGAGGGTGAAGAAAGCCTTGCATTAAGTACTAAACAGTTTTCATTATTGTCTTTCCTTTATCCGTGAAGAATCACTGGAGAAATGCCTACTGATTTTATGAGTATGAAGCATATCATTTTCATTTATAAATAAAGGAAAAGTAAAAAGTTAAAAATGACATAGCAAAAATCCAGAGATCCTTTGATAGAAGTAGTAAAACTTTTAAATATTAAAATGCTCTAAGATTATAGATTTTTTTTTCAAAGAACCTTTTTGTATGAATAAGCTGTAGCATAGGGTGTAATATTGAGTCAACTACATGAATTTGAGTGAGAAGAAAGCTATTCTACAAAGAATGATAAAGCTTCTCAGTATTCTTTTATATTTGGTTAAAGGACTGGATCGTTGGTCACATTTCCACAGTGCTTGTATTTTACAATGTGGATGGTTTAATGTACAAAACCCTATTATGTATGTTTTCATGGCTATGTTTTAAATTTTAATTTGCCTTGGTTGCCAATATGCAAATTATATACAAAGCAGAAAACAATGCCTGGTTTAAATTGAAATAAATTCTAAGGTTTTGGGGGTTTAATACTGAGTTCTATATGTCGATTTAGATTAAAGGTCTACACATTAAGTCCTGCATTTGTTGTAGGAAATAGACAACTATAGCAAACTATCACAACTTAGTCACCATTTCTGAATTCCATAAAAGACTAAATCACTACATTCTCACTTTACAAATATGTTCTGCTTTAGATTAATAAGAAAAAAAATCCCCTCTAAACCCTCAAGTAGATTGCATAAGATAACAAGTATCCCAGTGAAAGAGACAAGACTCAGACTACTGAATCTGAAACAAGGTGTTTGTTTTGTCTTGAAAATATTTATATGGCATGTTGTTTGTGAAAGCCTGTTTCCTTTGTAAACTTTTGGAGATCTTTTATATTAATGCTGCTAAATTACCTAGCTCTTAGGTCAGAAGCCTAGAGTTATACAGGGATCTTACTTGGTAATAGGAACTTATTTCTGTTTATTAACTTATAATTGAGTCTGTTTTCTTTTAGTTAGGAGGTGATAATTAATTTTCCTGTGAATAAAAAATTTAGGGGCAGCCTTCTTTGTTTTATTTTAATCCAGAAGATTAGTTAATCGAGTTTCTGGGGTTTGGTTTTTCTGTTTTATAAAGCTTGTGTTTTAAGCTTTCAAAAACTGTGATTATTGCTTTCCTCCTTAGTCTGGTTAGGTTGAAGCTGGCTATAGTATTTTGTTGTGGGATGGAAGTTTAAACATGCCTAATTAGTTGTTTGCTCATATCTGAGAAAATTTTAGATTCTTTTTTTCTTTAAGTAATTGAAACTTCATACCTAAGAAAATGTGAAAAAATGCTTTAGTTTAAAATCATCCAGTTTTGTGTGTGTGTGTGTGTTTAGCTTGTATGACAGGATCAGATTATTTTTTAAAGGGATTTTGCTTGATAGGTCATAAGACTAATGTACTTATTGTAAGGTTTCAGTGTGTACATTTTAGTAGATTCTTGTTATAGTTCCTAGATTTGTTTGCATTGTAAAATGCAAAGTGTAATGCAAAGTGTAATGTGTTTTGAGCATGTCATTGCCTTTCTTTTGGAAAAATAGATGTGGGTGGTTTAACTATTTAAGTTGAAAAAAAATTACTAGGACTTCTTTTTTAATTGTTATTTCAAAAACAAGATTTGTCCTATAAAAATGACTTGATTCAGTAGAAATGTGATCTATTTTAAAAAGATAATCATGGATGCCTGCCCTGATCAAGATGGCGGAGACATTTCAAGACTCCATCCCTTCCAGATACTTTGATCAACTAGCAAGAACTGGCAGAAACATCTTTCTCAAAGCTCCAGCTAAAGCATTGGGGGCCAGTGCAGGGGGCGAGTGTAGAATCAAGAAAAAGGCTCCTTAAAAGCAGTAGAATCTCATGGCACTCTGGCTGACTTCTCCCACACCCCTCACCAACACAGTGCGGAGCCAACCCACCCTCCCAATTCACATCTCTGGTCCCAGTTCTAGAGTAAGCAGGGTAGCCCTCATGCACATACTGGTCTAATCTGCCTGGTAGTGGCCTGAGGGACTCAACTGTCCTAGAACTTGCCCTGTGTATAGAAGGCTCACTGAGTGCTCCTACAGAACACTATGGGAGAACAGTCGACTTGTGCTGCTTGGGGCTAGGGATTGATGACTGTAAGATGTACAGTGCAGGACCTTCCACTGTGAGGAACTTAGATGGGGGAATTTCCAGGGCATATGTGCATGCCCAAGACAAGACACATGCACATGCTTTGGTCTGGGGCTATTCTCTAAACTCTTGGATAATCCTGAAGGAGAGTACTGTCACAGGTCAATCTGCAAGGACTGATAAAGGTATTCTCTTTTTCTTTCTTTTTTATTAGCACCTGACATTCAAGGAAGGCTCGGTCATAACACTAGCTAGATATTAGCTTAAGGAACAGATACCTCAAGAGTCTAAATTCCAGCAGTAATACATTAAAATAGCAAAATGTTTAGGTTTAAACAAACAGTTACAAAACATATGAAGCATCAAGAAGCAATTTTCCAGGCAGAAGATTAAAGCATTAGAAACCATCAATGAGGAGGACCAGGCCTGGGGCATACCAACCAAAGAGTTAAAAAAAAAATGGTCCTAAATATGCTCGAAGAGCTAAAGGAAAACATGGACAAAGAACTAAAGGAAATCAGAAAAATGTTAGGTAAACACAAAGACTACCAGTAAAGACATGGGAATTATGAAAAGGAATCAAACAGCTGAAGATCACAAGAACAAATATTAAATATTCCATAAAGGGATTCAACAGCAGATTGGAGTTGGCAGAAAAATCAGAGAACTTGAAGATAAGACTTTTGAAATTATTCAGTCTGAGGAGCAGAAAGAAGAAAGAATGTAGAAAAGTGAACAGAACTTGAGGAACCTGTGGGACATCTTCAGGCATACCAATGTATGCGTCATGGGAGTCCCAGAAGGAGAAGAAAGGGTCTGAGAGAATAATCAAAGAAATAATGGCTGAGAACTCTTCAAATTTAACAAAAGACGTGCATATACACATGTAAGACATTCAGACTTCAAACAGGATGAACCCAAATAGGCCCACACTGTGACATATTTTAATCAAACTGTTGAATGCTGACGGTAAAGAGAATTCTGAAAGCTGCAAGAGAGAAGCAATGTGTCACATACAAGGAAACCTCCATAAAATTAAAAGTGCCCATTTCTCATTGGATACCATGGAGGCAAGAAGGCAGTGAGAGGACTTAATTCAAGTGCTAAAGCAGAAAACTGCCAACCAAAAATTCTATGTCTGGCAAAACTGTCTTTCAGAAATGAGGGAGAGATAATATAATACATTCCTAGATAAAACAGAAGGTGAGGGAGTTTGTCTCCAGTAGACTGCCCTTAAAAGAGATGCTAAAAAGAGTTCTGCAGGTTGAAAGGAAAGGACAATAGACAGTAGGTGGAGACCACATGAAGATAATGATAGAGGTAAATATAAAGGTCATTACTGTTGAATTTTTTGCTTTGTAACTTCACGTTTTACTTCCTACAGGATCTGAAAGAGGCAAATGCTTAAAATGTAATGAGCAATCAGTGGTTTTAGACTAACAATACATAAACATTTTATTTGTGACAAGAACTACATAAAGGTGGAAGTACAGAGGCATGTAGGAACATAATTTGTGTATACCATTGATGTTAAATTGGTATCAAAGCAAACAAGATTATTATCGATTTAGGGTGTTAGATTTAATCCCTATGGTAACTCTAAAGAAAATAACAGAGACTATGCAAGCTCATAACGACAGAAATTATTAAAGAACAAGTTGCCAGGGGCGTGAGTCTAGGGAAATGGGGAGTTAATGCATAATGGGCTTAAGGTTCTGTTTCGGGAGAAAGTAGTTTTGGTAATGGAAGGTGGTGAGGGTACCACAATATTATAAATGATTAATCCCATTGAATGGTATGCTTGGGAGTCACTGAGGTGGGAAAGTTTGTGCTGTATATATGTTCCCATGATTAAAGAAAAAAAGAGCAATTAAAGAGACAATGACAATTAAATGCAATACATGATCCTATATGGGATCTGGTAATGGAGGAGTAAAGGCTCAGAGGGACTTCATTGGAACTTATGAGAAAATGGAATATAGATTGTAAGCTGTATTTCACTGTTAAATTTCTTGAACTTGATAACTGCACTTAATGGATATAGAAGTGAATATCTTTATTTTTAGGATGTTGTACACTCAAGTCTTCAGAAAATGGATAAATACAAACATAGATATGGCAAATGTGACAAAACCTTAAAATTGGTGGATTTGGGTATCTGGTCGGGGTGTGGGGGGTGTTGGAGTATGTTGGAATTCTCTGTATGGGTGTTTGAGTTTTAGTTTTATAACTGCCTTGCAGGTTTGAAAGTATTTAAATATAAAAAGTTTAAAAACGACAACAAAAACAACATAAGCGTAAATTTTGTGAAAAACTTTTATGAAATGGCAAAAACTTCTGTTTTTTCCTTAGGGTATCTTTCTGATTTGTGTTTTGGCAACAAAATATTTCTTCTTAGAATATAATCTTTTTTTTCTGTTTCTTTTCTTCCCAAAACAAGCATTGGGTGAATCTTCTCTGAACAATTTCAGGATAAGTTAGGCCATTAAAGCAATGTGAATACAAACAAGCAAGTTGAAACATAGTAGTACCTTGATAAGCATATGTTAAGTAAGTTGTTATTCTGATCTGAAAGTTTTTCATTTTAGAACTAAAAATTGAGCCTGTTTGCCATTTGAAAGCTTCTTATCTTCGTCTTGAAGGTAAACATATTTAAAATATTTCCTACCTGTTCTGGATTTTCTTTCCTATAATTTTTCTATTTGCATCTATAAATTAGAGGTTAATTCCAATTGAGAAAAATGTTTACGTTAAATTAGTACTTAAAAAATATCAGCCACATGGCTGAAAAAATTTTTAACCCTCTTCTAACATTGTCTTTGTTTCAAGGGTTGATATTTTGAAATATAAAGCAAATTAAATTAGCACTTTTAAATAGGTGTTCCATAGTAACTAGTACTGGTTAAAAAGAAAATGACTGTGTCAGTAGTTATTCATATGCAGTTTTGAATATTTATTAATAATAGTGTTCTTTAAATTACTGAATGATCTGAAAATAATAAGGGCATAGAAGTGGGGAGAATTTACTCATGCTGAAGATAACTTGAGTATTATTGTTTTCATTGTTTATGCCATAAACGAATAAATAAATGCCATGATTTTAACTAGTTAGTATTTTTTTTTATTGGCCATGTCCGTAAATATAGAAGCCTAGTTTCTGCATTATAATGTTATTTCCATTATTAGGTTGTCTTTCTGTACAAAAGGGCAAAAAATAGCACATTTAACTTACTTGGAAATTCTGGACAATTTATGAAGAAAGAACTGTTTTAAAGGAAATAACTTACTGAAGTTTAATTCTAAAAAGGGTCCTGTAGTATTTACACGTAGTTTATGATTTATTTTTCTATGTGAATAACTTGTTAATAAGTATATTCATAGGATGAGAGCATATAAGGATTTTTCTTCCTTATTTCAGAATAATTTTTTTATAGGTATTAATTTGATAAATAACAGGAAACTTTGTTACTGCCTTAGCTGGTACAGCAATTCTCTATTAATGATCTCAAAATACAGTTACCACAGTTGTCAGTAAGAAATTCTATCTTCTAGGTCTTTTAAAAAAGCAGAAGCCAAGTTTATATTCTGATATATCTAATGCTAACAGTAGTCTGTCTTTTTAAGATGTTTTTGTTTGGTCTACTGCCATTACTACTACTTTGGCTTATTAAATATTAAGTGGAATATACATTGCTCTAAAGTTTTGATAGAGCAAGCAGTTGAAGCATGATGAAGATTTTACAAAATAGAATCTCTTCCATTGGAATTTTACTTCCTATATTTATGGAATCCTGGAGTAGACTTTAATTGGTTCATCATATCTCTTAGTAACTCTTTTTGGCGAGGAACACTTAGGCACTGGGATCATTGCTGGAAAATACTCAAGTTTTCTTTTTTTTTTTCTGTTGGAGGGAGAGTATAAACTTTAGAAAAGCTGCCTGTTTATATCTCTGTAAAAGAGATTTAATACTTATTTTCTTGTGTGTGTGTGTGTGTATGTGTATATATACATATCAGAACTTTGCTGTGAAGGACTAGGTTGTATTGAAATTTTAAGATTTTATGGTGATACTATTTCATACCCATAGGAAAGACTTCTAACAGTGGGATAATATGAATTAATCAATATGAGCTTTTCAGTACGTTTTAACTCATTGGGGCTAGAACTAATCTCATACATGAGATCCCAGAATTTAATAGAACATACATATGTGCCTTACACTGTGGATTTTTGTTAGGTTCTGTACATCTCCATGATATAATATACTTATCTTTCAAGTGGGGGTAAATTATAGATCAAGATTTTATTAAAATCTAGATAGATTTTTCTGAAATGTTGTTTATCAAATAATACGTATACATAGTTTGTAAAGTCAAAAAGTATTAAAAACATTGTAATAAAAACCAAGAGTCCCCTTCCCCACACCCTTGATTCTTCTATTGCTCTTTCAGCTCTTCTTGCTTTTAAATATCTTCTTATTTCTAAATATTATGCTTATGCTACTAGCTCTTTAATTCATAAATTATGGTAGTGATTATTTTCCTCTCTTAAACTACGCCATCCCCTCTGCTTCTTCTCATGTTGTTAGTATAGTTACTTTTCAATTTTTGGTGAGATCAGTTTTCAGTAATTAATTATTATGCCTCTAAAATATTCCTAGGTGAGCATTATCAGGCACTTAATTGTTTCGCATATCTCATAATCATTGATTGTTTTTTAAAAATTTCCTTTTTCTCTGTGCTTACTATTTTGGCTTTCAGTACAGTTTTCTACAAGGTCACTTATAACTTCTATCAGTTCCCTTTTCTTTCCTCCATGGAGACCCCCTTCCTGGAGATCTCCTTTCTCTGGCTTTTATCTGGCCTGGTTGCTTTTCAGGCCTATTGCGCAGCTGTCGTCCTGGGCTTTCCGGTCAGTCAGCCTAGGAATTCCCTTTGCCTTTCTCCTAAGTTTAATATCGTATAGCCGAGATTCAGTGGTTTCCTCTTTCTTGGTTTGTTCGTATGATTTGGTGGCACTTTTTTCCAAAGTATGCATGGGAGGTAAATGTTTTTAGACTTTGCAGTTTTTACCATGTCATTATTCTATACTGTTACTTATTTGGTTGCTATTTTGGTTGGATATAGAATTCTACATTGTAAATACTTTTCTTTGTTATTTTGAAAATATTGCTCCGTTGTTCTCAACCTACAAAATTACCTGTAAGAAGCACAAAGTCATGATATTTAATCTTGTATATATATATATGACTTGTTTTGTTTTTCTTCTCAGGAAGCTTTTACAATCTTCGTTTTTAGTCTGGTTTGTGAAAATTCCTGATGATGTACCTTGTTGGGAATCTTTTTTTGCTCCTTGTGCTGGGCTTTTGGCTTTAAGTGTAGAAACATAAGTTCTTTAATTTTGGAAGATTTTGTTTTCTTATGTCTTTGATGATTTCTTCCCCTTTGTTTTTGTTTTGTTTTTTTTTTTTCTGTTCACTTGCTCTCTCATGCTCTTTCTTCTTTAGAACTTGTTAGATATTGTACCTCCTGGATTGGTCCTCTCATTTTGTCAACCTTTCTCCTGTTTCTCATCTTTATGTTTTTTGTTCTGCATTATGGAATTTTTCCTCAACTTGATCTTCTAAACCTATTTGATTTTGTCTATCCTATTTCTAGTTTTTCTGAGCTGCTTTTTTTAATTAGTTCAGTTTTATTGAAATATATTCACATGTACAATCAGCTGTTCACACTACCATCATATAGTTACGCATTCATCACCCCAATCTATTTTTGAACATCTTCCTTATATCAGAAAGAATCAGAATAAGAATAAAAATTAAAAGTAAAAAAGAACACCCAAACCTTACCATCATATAGTTACGCATTCATCACCCCAATCTATTTTTGAACATCTTCCTTATATCAGAAAGAATCAGAATAAGAATAAAAATTAAAAGTAAAAAAGAACACCCAAACCTTCCCCCCATCCCACCCTATTTTCCATTTAGTTTTTGTCCCCATTTTTCTACTCATCCATCCATTCACTAGATAAAGGGACTGTGATCCACAAGGTTTTCGCAATCACACTGTCACCCTTGTGATCTGCATTGTTATACAATTGTCTTCAGGAGTCCAGACTACTCGGTTGGAGTTTGATAGTTTCGGGTATTTATTTCTAGCTATTCTGATACATTAAAACCTAAGAGGTGTTATTTATATAGTGCATAAGAATGTCCACCAGAGTGACCTCTCGACTCCATTTGAAATGTCTCAGCCACTGAAATTTTATTTCGTTTCATATTGCATCCCCTTTTTGGTCAAGAAGATATTCTCAATCCCATGGTACCTGGTCCAGTTTCATCCCCGGGAGTCATATCCTGCGTTGCCAGGGAGATTTACACCCCTGGGAGTCAGTTCCCACATAGGGGGGAGGGCAATGAGTTCACCTGCTGAGGTGGCTTAGAGAGAGGGAGAGGCCCACATCTGAGCAACAAAGAGGTACTTGGGGAGACTCTTAGGCACAATTACATGCAAGTTTAGCCTCTCCTTTGCAGTAATGAGCTTCATAAGGGCAAGTCCCCTGATAGAGGGCTCACCATATCAAACCACCAGTCTTAATGTTTATGACAACATCAGCAACAATCCAGGTGAGGAAGTCCAACACCTCCGCATTTTCGCCTAGCTCCTCAGGGGTACCTGTAGATATATTTTTATTCTCTGCCCAAATTAATTTGGGATGTGTTACTATTTCACTCTAACCTATACTAACCTACCATATCTCACTTCCTATTCAAAGTTCCATTAATTGTGGTGTTTGAACAAACTGACTGTAGAGTTATACTGTTTAGAAAATATAGATCCTGCACCAAATAGGCATCTCTTCCCTTGGTCTCACATGAAAGTTGAAATTTTAAAACACAGTCAGTTTCGACCTTCACCCTTTGGCCTGGTTTGCCCCGGTCTTAACCAGATCTGCTTCATTCATATCACTAATTGAAGTCTGGGCTCTTTTTCACCATTTTTTTTTTGTTTTTTAAACAGTTGCTGTATGCGCTAACTGACATTCATATCTGCCACGCTCTAGCTCTGAGTTTCAGGTACAGAGATACCCAATGTTCCAGAGACCAATCAGGTTATATATTAAGGGATCAGCATCTCAAAGTTTGGAGATAGCCATTACAATTCAGGAATAGATTTGACTGCTGTAAGAGCTTACAATCCAGGGACCAGTACAATAATCGTTCCCCTCTTAGACTGTGTTCTAAGATTCAGTTCTGAGTTTACACATTGTAGTTAGTCCATATTGGTGAGGCATCATAGTGTTTGCCTTTATTTCTGGTGTACTTCACTCAAAATGCTGTGTACAGGATCCATTCACCTCGTTGCGTGTCTCACAGCTTCACCCCTTCTTGTAGTTGCTTTCTCAGCTTATTTTGATATCTATTCGTTTCTCATAGCATTTATCTTTGCTTAGCTTTATGAGATACAGATATATTTCATACATGTTGATATTTATGTGTGAAAACATCTTTTTATATATATATGTATTTAAAAAAAAATTTGTTATGCTTGTATCATCACTTCTCTTTTCCCCAGGTTTTTTTTCCCCTGTTGTTAATTTTCATCTTTTGTCTTTTTTATGAAGTGTTACACTTTAATACAGGGGTTTACAAACTATAGGCTGCTGTATCTGGGCTGCAGCCTGTTTCTGTAGAGCTCTTGAGATAAGACTAGTTTAACATTTTTTATAGGGTTGTAAAAAAAAAATGTACACACAAAAAACAGGCATTAGAATATGCTAGAGAGACCATATATGGCACAGAAAGCCTGAAATATTTTTCTGACCCTTCCTCTGATGTCGGGATTATTGACTTTCCTTTCATATTTAAGAGTGAGACACTGAAAGCAAATTGGAAACTCTGTATGTAGGTAGGGCTTTGTTGGCCTCACTAAAGATTAACTGTGTAATACCGAAACTGGTTTTGTTTTAGGTAGTCCATAATGTCATTATCTGCCAGTCTTTTCTTTGGGGGCCTTTTAGTTTCTCTAGAGGAGAATCTTTAATCTCCTGCCTGGAGTGTATAAGCATGCTGTACATGTTTCAGAGGTAAGTACATCTTTGAGTATAGAGACATTTACTTAATCATCCTGTTTTCAGTGCAGCTGTCTTAATCTAGAATCTGCTGTGCCTTGGGTTCAGTTTCTCTAGAGGCTAAAATCTCTCGTCTTCTGCTGTGGTCAGAGTTGGATTATTTTACCTGGCTGCACAGACAGTAATGGGGATTTGGGGCTTCAATTACTGCTTAGATATAGGTCAATCTGTACCTTTATTTTCACCTCTCACCACACTGCTGAGTTTTGTGGAAACTTGCACCTCCTAGATTCAGTTTTAATAGAAAAGCTTAAAAGGTTTAAACATAATGAGGCGACTACTGAATGAAAGCTTGAACATGTGGGCATAGCCAGATCATAGTATTACATATCAGAATATTATATATGTATTTTACACTGTAGGTTATGGGAAGATTTTGTTTTAATAGAGTAGATGGCTTTAAGATTTATGTGATATTCAATATGAATTGAGGATTAGGGATTATAACATTTTAGGCCTTTCTAATGTAGGATTATATTAGAATAAGGTATTAATGGTGTAAGCAAGATAATGCTTCATTCGTGGACCATGGTGCATCTTTTTATCTTTAATGTTGACATATTTGGTCATTTACTTAGTTATTATGGGATTACAGAGTTTGACAGTAGGCATAACCTTTGGGAAATCTAATTTTTGGTCATTTGATACAACTTTTGGCCAGAGATGTTTTGCTCTGCAGTGTAGGTGAAGGAGCTGAAAATTTTTCTCTAGATTCTAGTACACATTTTCAGTAAAAATGAAGTATTGTTTTCCAGCCTGGGTCTAGGGCACTCAGACAGTGAGAAAGAGCATAGTTACAGAACAAAAATGTTCACTTGTAGTTTTGGAGTTTTTATATTTCACTTTTAAATCTTAAACCTTTTACCTCATTTTCTTAAAACGTGTAAGCTCTTCCTCATAATGTCAAGAAAGATTGGCCTATGAAGGTACTAGTGAAATCAACCACTGGCTTGCTTGCTTTTGTTTTGTTTTATAGAAGAGAATAAATGGAATACAAAACACTGGAGGGAAAAGTTTCAGTATCTGTATTCTAGGTACAGATTCTGTATCTGTTCTCTTAAACAGAATTTTATATGTCAGAAAAAAATCTCTTAAATATTGAAGGTTAAACTTTGTTTTTTTCCCTTCCATATACTACCCTATTGTTAACAACTTGAATTAGATTCATGTGGTATATTTGTTACAATTGCTGAAAGAACATTTTTATAATTGTACTATTGACACAGTCCATTGTTTACAATAGGGTACACTCTTTGTGTTGTACAACAGTTTTGTTTTTTTTGTTTTTTTTGTTTTTTAGTAAGTATCTCAAGAGCTGTATAGCTTTTTATGACCTAGCTTTGGAAGTCATACAGTATCTCTTCCACCTCATTCTCTTTTGTACAACAGTTTTTAAGACTTGTAAAATTGTTCCTAATTTGCTTCCTTCAAAGAAGAAGCTTTATTAACTCTATTTATTAAGAATCAGATTCTTTCTTTGTGATTCGCTTTGTGATTTCCACACTTAACCAGGTCTTCAGCTCTGTTAAAGTGATTAATAGCACTTGCTGATCATAAATAAATATAGTGATGTTATGCTTTAAAAATTTCATAATTTAAAAACTAATTGTGTAATAGACTCTTCTGTGTATAACATTTTGTTTTCTCCTGTGAGAAGTTAGAAAGTTTAAGCAGTGAAACCTTAATTTCATAGTTTTTCTTTATTAATTGAACTACTAAAAAAATCATATTATTAATTTAAACTACAGTGTGGTTATAAATTACTTTGGTTAATTATAAAACAGTTCCAAGAGCTCAGATTATGCAGAATGGTTTAGATAATGATTTTTAATCCTTATTTTTTTTTGCTTATACACACTGCTGACTCTTATCAGAAATACCTTTCCTTAGAAACAATATTTTTACCTATGTTAAGGGGATGGTTTGCATTGATGGTGGGTAGATCTTCCCTATATTTTTCTTAGCTGGAGACCTAATTACTATTAGAGCCCTAATCTCTTAGTCTTCCTAATTTTTTTCTTTGTAAAGTGTTTTTTACTTAAAGCAATTATAGACTACCAATTGGAACATAAATGCAAAACCCCTCTGAAATGAATGGTATTTTTAACTTAGCTTTATAAGGAACTGCCAAACTGTTTTCCACCATGGCCACACCATTTTACATTCCCACCAATAGTGCGAAGTGGTACCAGTTTCTCCACATCCGCTCCAGTGCTTATTTTCTATTTTTTTAAATAATAGCCATTCTGGTGGGTGTGAAGTGGTATCTCGTTGTGGTTTTGAATGTATTCCCTAACAAAGTTTGGCTCTTTTTGAATACTCAACTGGAATTTGTTTTCTCTGGAGTTTTTCTCTTAATCATACTGGGAAGTGATGATCCCAGACACCTACTTTTTGTACCACAGATCACCAGTGGCTTTTAGTCTCAAATTTTAAATTGTTATAAGATTGTAAATTTGTGTTTGTGTGTAGAATTCTAGATGTAAGTAGTTCAACAGGCATATACAATAAAAATAATTCCCTAAAATAATCCTTACCTTGCTTTCCATGTCACTGAGAACATGTTGCATAAAATTACTGTAGTAAATTCTCACTAAAATTTAAGTTAGATAAACTGGAAATGTTTTTTTTCCCTAATTACAACTTAACATGTGTGCACTTTTCATTAATCTAAAAATGTTATAAACTCCATTTAGATTTGCTCTGCTTTTATGTCCTATACCCTGGAAAACTTTCTGTTTTTCACTTCCTTCCAAAGGGTTCCTGGGGATACCCTTCTGTAGATAAATGTGTTTTAGAATAAAAGCAAATGTTAATTAAATTTTATTGTTCAGGTCCTGTAAAGATGGCTGTGTTTAACTCCCACAAAGTTATTTGTGGTTTTTCCTGAACCTTTCCTTCTGCAGCAAAGTTCTATTTTCATTAACTACACACTATTTTAAAGTAGAAGATGGTGGTGAAAGATCAGTCTGTGTCACCTTTGGATTTTTTTTCTTTGTCAAAGCAATGGCAGTTTTGATTGTAACAGAAAACTATCTGGAATTTGGACTTGAAACAGGTAATGATTTCATACAGCTTTAAAAAGTTTTGCTTTATCTAGTGTTAATATTTTTTACTTCAATATTTTAGGTATGCTTTATGTCTGATACATTTTTAAATGAGGTTTGAGGTATATGTTATGCAGTGCTGTAAATTATTACCTTCCATAATTCCTAAATAAGATCTTCCTAAATTGTTGTAACTAAGTATTTGGTTTACCTTTTTCAAAAAATACTGCCTGCCTCATTTTTCTTACAGTTAAGTGTTTCTGTAATGCTGAAGTTTACTTAAATAGTTAAAGAATTAATGCAAATTTTATTCACACTCATGGAATGTACAAATATCAAAGGGATGTTTTCAAAGACTATTCCTGTTAATAACCAAATTTTATTGAATTGTGAATACTAATTAGCACATGAAAGAGCTAAGCTGAGCTTCAAAATTTAAGATGCTGTGTTTTCTAGCATGTTATTTCCAAAGAAAGAGTCTGTATTTTACCCCTGTGATAAATGTAGTCTTTTTTTTTTTTTCTACAGGTTTTACAAATTTTTCAGACAGTGCAATGCAGTTTCTTGAAAAGCAAGGTTTAGAATCTCAGTAAGTTTTTGAAAAATTAAGCATTATTTAAATATCATAGGTGAAAATTTTAGGTTTTCCATTTTTAGTGAGGCAGCATTTACTGTAAGTTGATGTCTTTGTTTTTAATCAGTGACAAGTTCTTAAGTTAGACTGTAATTTCTAGAAACAATACTCAGAATTTTTTTGTCTATATAATGTCTTTTTATAGAATTCTTGTTTGTATTTGCTCCTATTTTCTTTAATTCCCTTTGCCTCCAAAGATCAAACTAAATTTATATCTGAGACATATCAATTCTGTTTTGAATATGTAGGTTGGGTTATTATGATTGTCACTGAAGAGACACCTGGTTTATTTAATATGGTGGTTTACAGTTCATCAACATCTATAATGGGTACTTGAATAAGAGCAGTCTTTTTGTAAAACTCTTACATTATTTGTATTATCATTATTGTAGTGCGCTTTGCTTTGTAAAGTGATTAGAAGAAAGGAAATACTTATAAAGTTAACTTTAAAATTTTATTGGCTTTTTTTTTTTAATTATTTTTTAGGGGTCCTGTTTCTAAGCTTACTTTCAAATTTTTCCTGGCTATTTTCTGTTCACTCATTGGGGCTTTTTTGACATTTCCTGGATTACGGCTGGCTCAAATGCATCTGGATGCCCTGAATTTGGCAACAGAAAAAGTTACACAGTAAGCGGAAAATGTGCATAAGCACATGCAGATAAATATATGTTTTCCATCTTAATGAAGGTATATTATTGTAATGAAATCATAAATTATTGTCTTGAAAATTAATAATCAAGTAGCATTTGATGTCACACTACTTTTTCTACTATAAGCAAGTTTTTAAATTCACATCTAAGTTTTAAGTCCTGTGTTTAAAAAAGTATATATTTTACTAAATTTCTCTTTTTACTTGTTAAAATTAAGACATCAACATTCATGTTAGTTTTTTTTTAATTCAGAGATCAATGTTTATGTTATTGCAATCTACAGCCGAACTGAGGATCTATGGGAATTTTCCTTAAAAAAATCAGAACATTTATTTTAAAATATTTTATTTACATAACTTAATCTGAATAATTTAATACCTTTTATTTAAAATATTTTAGTTAAAAACTTCTGAAACTAAAAGCTGTATACATAGGAAGTGTTTAAGTTATCAATCTGTTAGACTGTTGTTAAAGTAGTACATTATTTTATTATAAAATTATTTTTTTATTTTAATTGCTAATACTATTCAATGTTGTATATCATAGATTACTTTTAACTGCCAAATTCTGTTTTAATTCTCAAGTGGAGAAATATTAAATCTCTACATATATAGTTCAAAGCCTATTTACTGTATTCCTTTTGGTTGTCACAGATTTTTTTTGATGTAGACACATTGACAGAAAGGCAGGCTTATGTCTACTGTAACTCATATCCAGATCCAAGTTCCCATATTGTCTGTTTTTTTTACAGTGGAAGCTCATGTTGAAGTTAATCCATTTAATATATGTATTTATAATCATTAGGTTTCTTTGAGTAATCATATTTCCTAACATTCTGCTCTTTAAAACTCTGTTAATTATGCTGATTCTCGATGGTCTTTTCATAGACGGTTGATCATTCTTATCTCTTACCTGTGTCGTTTTCCTTGATTTTAATTTTGACATTCTTTTCATTTATTTCCCTACCTCCATTTTTCTTCATTTGCTTTGTGCATGTGTTTACTTACTCCCACCTCTCATTACACACTCCCTCATCCCTCTATTTTTTCCCTCCTTTTACTCGGCATGTTCTTGGCTACATCCTGCCTTTCTTTCACCACCCTTCTCTCTAATGGCTTCTTTTAAGACAAAACCTGGTCGTCATCTGCACCCCCCTCCCCACCCCACCCCACCCCCCACTGTACACACACTTCAGTCTGCTAACCCCAGTGTTAGGATTTAAATAAGCTGAAAAGGGTGGGTGGAGTGGAGCCCTCCACAAGCTACTGAAACCGCTGTGGGCTGCTCCTTGATACTAGAGTGTTCCCTAGCAACACTGCATACCTAATATTGCTTCTTTCTTCCCCCGCACCGGATGGTTTACCCAGGCTGTGGGATAAAAGAATCACTTTATAAGAACATTTAAAGCATTTGGACACCTTTTGATGTCCTTTTCAGCAAATGTGGTTTCTTTAAAGAATTATCTCTTTGGAGAGTTGGGATGTTGTTTTGTTTTCATTTATTGCAGTGTCCTGTCCCATCAGTCTGTCCCCCTCCACACACACACATTGTGTTGTAGCACTCTGCCTTGATTCAGAGGTGTGGGCAAGCTAATTCTGTTGTGAAAGTAGCCTAACTGGCACAAAGAGCAGTATTCACATCACCCACCCCCCCACCCCCCCGTGGCAGACACCAATATTTGTTTAAATGTTAGAAGCTGGAACCAGAATTCTACCTTTCCCTGTCAGGTGTTCATGGTTTTCTGACCCAGCCCCTTTTCCTCAAACAGATCACTATCATTTACATATGTAGTGTTATTTTAAAATGTGTGTGTGTATATATATTTCAAACCTGCCAGTTTAATCCTTCAGGATGGTTGATAATGAAAGCAGTACATGTGTAATAATATAACTATTCTGAAGAAATTGACGTTCTAAAATAAGAAAAATCATTATCAACCATCTATGCTTTCTAGGATAAAAGCTTGGAAAACAGTCTGTTGAGATCTGAAACCCTTTGCTTTACTGGGTTTATTGCCTTGTCAAGAATAATGTAAATTTCCTGGATATGTATAGGATAGAGAATTTAATTTCAGCTGTGTTTCAAGTAGTCCAGGAAGAAATAAAAATGTGTAAATCACTTATAATTTCAATAATGTAGTTTAAACATTATACGTGATTATTATATATGGAAAGTTTCCTTAGTTATAAGTTGTTTAAGTAGGTTCTGTCTACCATGTACCTTCTAGTATTCTGGACCTTGCTAATCACTATAACTTACAAATAGTGAGGAAGGTACTTCATTTCAGCTGCACTGAAAAGTATCAATACTGAAAAGTACCTATACTGAAATTTCATTGGTTCACTGATAGTTAGAGAATCTAGTACTAGTTTTGCCTCTAACTTGTACAGTTGTCATAAGCAAATCATTTAACCTTTCTGGATCTAAATGTTCTCATCTGAAAAATTAAGATAATGACTGTTGTGCTTAATATCATACAGTTTAGCAAGGGCTCGAATTAGTGTTTAGAGATGATAAAATAAAATGATGCAAATAAATTCCCACTTTCATCTTGTACAGAACTAGTTTCTGTAGTTTATTAGTATACTTTGTTTCTGGATTTTTATGTGTATTTCTGACATATTTTCAGAATGTTACTTCATATCAACTTCTTGGCACCTTTATTTATGGTTCTGCTCTGGGTAAAACCAATCACCAAAGACTACATTATGAACCCACCATTGGGTAAAGAAAGTGTCCCTTTGTAAGTATGGATATTTGAGGACTAGTTTTTGTTTTTGTTATCAAATCAAATGGTTTTCTTAAGTTTTTTTAAGTAAAAAACTGTATTCAGGTTTTTTAATGATAAATTAGGACACTTTTTCAATCATTAATAGAAATGTTAAGTGTTATTATATTGAATATATATCACCTTTTTGTGATTTTCATTAATGAATGTTGATAATTATCCTGCAATAATATGATCTTTGCATACTTGGAAGTTTTTCCTTTTCTTCACTTAATGTCCAGTTGTCATCTGTCATTTTTGTTGTCTTTGTGCCTGTTTATAGAAAACTTCTGCAGATCTTTTATTTTTTAATTATGAAAATTCAGAGGAAAAAAACAGTATAAATGAAAATTCATATACTTGGCCTCTGTATTTAACAGTTGTTAACATTATCCATATTTGCTTCATCCTTTTTTTTGTTTTTGTATTTGATGGCGTGCTTTTTCAAGTAAATTAAAGGCTTAATATTTTACCCCTAAATATTTTAGTAATCATCTCTAAAAACTAAAGACATTTCTCTACACTACAACTGTATTATCATCATACCTAACAAAATTTAAAATGATCCCCATATTTCCTTGGTTAGAACATTGCATTTTAGCAAAAGAAGAAGGTAAGGAAACATAGAAACAGTTTATTAAATGGTATTAATACCTGTACTTGATATGTTAACTGGTTAGCAGTGTGGAGCTGTGTTAGAATAGTAGAAAGATTCAGACAGAGCTGGTTCAAATCACAGCCCTACTCCTCACTAAATCTCACTTGAGGCTGGTTATTTAACTTTCCCCATCTGGAAAATAAAGATAATATCATCTACCTCACAAGATTATCAGAATTAAATGAAAGAGCTCATATAATGCAGACACCTGGAAGAAAGTAAGTGTTTAATAAATGTTCCTTTCATTTTACCTCATCAGAATTTAAATAAAAATACTTGACTAGTCATTGACTCCAGTGTACATTTTATATTATGTACTTCTTTTTGATCCTGGTACAGATTTATTCATCTTACAGTATATAATCAGTGATGACCATGGCAGTTTTTTTAGAGTTACTCCTGTTGTACCAGGGAAAATATCCACTGAGCTAGTATTTTTACCCTACACAAATAAGTCTTATAGGAATTTTAACTTGACATATTCACTAAGTATTTTTAAATCCTAAGGATTCGATGGGTTCTAAACAAAATCCCAGGGAACTTCTAATTCATGTCTTTGATACTGAAAGCATTCCCAATCTTTTCTTTAACTTTGGTCATAGGACATGGGATTTCATACTCCTGTAATTATATTCTCTGATTTTATGCTTGCGTTAGTTAAATTTGGAAAATACGAAGACTGCCATTTATGATATACCCATCATGCTCCAGTTACTATGCCAGCTGTCAATACTTTACATATTTTGACTTGGTCATCCTTATAGTAATACTCCGTATGTGGCTGCTGTTCTCATGTTAGATGAAATAACAAAGTCAGAAGTTACGTAATTTGGTTAAGGCTATTCAGCCAGGTTTAGTATCTTCAGACTCTGTGGTATTTCTTGGTCTGCTTACCCAAAGTTTTTGTTAGTGTGAAATATGCATTCAGGCATTTGATGTGTGACTAGTAAAATATATAATCATTTGATGGTTATACCAACATTGAATGTCCACTTTTAGCCTGACTAAACTATGTACAGATTTATTAATAGTGAATACTTTGCTTAAAGGAAATGAGAATAATGAACTTTTTCAAACCTTGGGTATATATGAAATTATAGGAAAAGTTTTGTGTATAGAAATCTAGGTTCCTCTTCCTTTAGCTCCTTTTCCTTTGTTTCCTTCCCATTGATGACTTATTTCATAAATAGTTCAAACAGAGCTACAATTTTAACGCTACTCCATCTGATTCTTAATTGTCAGACCATTGGATTAGGTGATTAGATAGAGATGGTTTTTAGTTTTTATTTAAAATTAAAATCCTATATGATTATAGTAACTTTAACTTAACACATTTACTGAGTATTTGGATTATGAAAGAATGGCGGCCATCAGTCTAAATGTGATGCGGGAGAAAGCAAATGACAGGATCTTCTGTGACATAGACAAAATAGTTTATGGAAAGTTCTTTATTTATAGACAGAAGCTTAAATGGTTATAATGTTGTTTCAACCCTGAAGTGTGTCTCATTCCATCTATGTGTTCATCCATAATTTGGCGTTGAAAAAATGAAATGTGTGTAAACAGACTCTTTATGTGTGTGGTATGATCTTGTAAGAAGAAAACCAGAAGAGAACATGTATATTAGAGCCCAGAATGACTTATGGAATTTGGGGGAATTTCGTTTGCCTGTTCTTCCTGAGTTACCCTACCAGATCAACTTTATTAAATCTTTATGAAGCTACTTAAATAATCTGAATTGAATGACAATTATTCTAAATCCTGAATCCCTCTGAAATTATACGGATAATTTTCTGATTAACTGCTTTTTTCTATTTGCTTTATTTCCATTTTTAGTCACTCTTACTGTCTGTGTAATAGCTGTCTTTAGGATGCTACCAGTCAGGCCTCCTTTTTGCCCAACTTCAGGTAGCACGGTAGTGTATATGGGCCCCCTGGAAAAGTTCATGAAGTTCATGGCCATGGATGGCCTTGCCTCTAGTGTACTGTCCCTCTTACATGACTGGTTTCCTAGTCTCATTGTTCATTATTGTGAAAATATGTTAATAAAAGGTTATAACTTTATTCTTCTTAGCCAACAATGTGTTCTGTTGGAATTTTGTGTTCATATTCACTCATGAACCTGTATAAAGAAAACCAGAGGAGAACACACAAAATAAAGCCTTTTTTCCATCCCCATTTCTGACCTCTGTTACATAAGCAGTTCAAACAAAACTGTACACTTTCATCTCTTCTCTGCCTTTTGTGTTTCCTGTACTGTTCTTAGACTTCATTTCCCTCAGGCAGTTTATCCTATATTGCAGTTTTGGTTTCTGTCTTGGGTTCTCACTATTGGACACAGAAGGAAAGGGTGATAATGGAACCTGTTTAAGGGAGCAGTGTTGTGGGGTTTTTATATTTTCCCATTTGTTCTTCTTGTATCCATCCATTGTATCCTCATGGTCTTAAGCATTTGAAGGACAACTGTGTTAAGTTGCACATCCTATCTGGGAGATCAGTCTGTTCATTTCAGCAGTCATTTATGAAGTGCTGGATAAGTTCTAGAGGTTAGATACTGTGGATGGTCAGGTCATTACTTTCAGATTACTCACAATATAGTCTTTTGTCCAAGCAGAAACCATGGTCCTTTAAAGATATCAACTGTCAAAAGAATATCAGAAATTATCTTTGCTTTCTGAAGTCCTTGAAGCAGCCTTCACCTTGGTCTTGTTCCTGAAAACCTGTCCCAAGAATACATCACCTTAGTTGGAATCCTAACTTGAGCCTTGAGGAATTGCTCAGAACTGAACCAGCTTCACACATGTAGTAGGTTAAGTGACTTACTGATACGGAGCCTAAGGTATCTAATCTCTTAATAATATATTAGAATGCTGGATTTTCTCTGGTCCTAATAGGAACTCAGCAGAGTGAAAGATCCTATCCAAATATCTATATAATCAGATAAAACTATAGCCAGTAATAGATGGGTTATTGACTTGATTAGTTCCACAGACACTTTTTTGAGGTTATCTCCTCCTAGTTTCCTTCTTTCTTTCCTCCAGTCTCCAGTTTAAGAGCACCCACCTTCTCTTTTCATCTCACAGCCAACTTTTCTTCCATGGAGAAGGGTAAATAGAAAAGACAGTCCCAAATATTGTTCTACATGTTTTTTCTGCTAGATGTCTGTTACTTCTTACACTCCCATGATACTTGTATCTGTTATCTATTATGCCAGAAAAAAATCCTGTATGGATAAGTATGGCAGAGTGGGATTCTTTAGTTTTATGTTTGCTTAAATATAGATTTTCTGTATCTTACATGGTGAACATTAATAAATATAATTAGCATGCTAGCATATTGTGGTCTTTGAGAGCACCATATCTAACTCTTTGATCCGTAGAATGACAGAAGCTACATTTGATACTCTGCGACTATGGTTAATAATCCTGCTGTGTGCTTTGCGGTTGGCCATGATGCGTAGTCATCTGCAAGCTTACTTAAACTTAGCCCAGAAATGTGTGGATCAGATGAAGAGAGAAGCAGGGCGAATAAGTACAGTTGAGCTACAGAAAATGGTAAGCTTTATACTGTAGTCAAAATGCAAAATAGCAAATACTATATTGTAAAAAACAAAAATCTGATTTCCTTTAATAGATAGTAATTTCATCCCCTAGTATTCTTAGTGTAAATAAATGAGACATCTTAAGCTGACAGATATCTGAGAGACCTTGATCTAATTTTGGTACTAAGTAAAGAAATTCCCTCTCTTCTTTCTGCCTTAAGTGCTTTAAGTGTCATACAGTTGGATGTGGTAAAGCTGTGGTGTATCTACAATTGCTAAATGGGACTTCCCTAATTGATTTGAAAGACATTACAATATATTGTCCAGACTTTATGGCTTAAATGATAAAGAATAGTTTTAATTGCTAAATTGCTTCCTTTTAATATTATTCCATGTATTTGAGCCTGAAACATAAGTATTTAACCTAAGGGGAATTCCAAAGAAGGAAAGTGTTAGGAATCCATCCTCCATTATAGTGGACCTATAATCTGGTGAAGTCTTTTTAAGATATTTGATCCCCTGTTTTTGACATTTAGATCTTCTCTCTTCTATAGTCAAGAGCATTAATCAAGATTCAAACAACTTTTTTATGTTTTTCCTTTCACAGATTTATACATTTTCCACAATTTGACTTCAATCCAGTATATTCTTACTGAATGGGGGGTCTAATGTTTTTATTTCTGAGACATTTATGTTCATGTATGACTCTGCCTGTTATTATTACTTAGTTTTATGTTTTAGATGGTCATCTTTAGATATTTAGCATTTTGTTTCATATTTGAAATGTACGTGAATATATGACATTTGAGTTTTGGGGGTTATTTTCTCCAATTTTTGCTAACCGTTTAAGAACTATTTTATCTTCAAAGTTAAGAAAATCTGAGCCTTTCTGAAGTCAGTTTATGGCATTTATAATGAAGTGAAACTTATTAACATTTAGCTTCCTTCCTGTGAAAGGATTACTTGTCGTTTAAGCAGTTCAGTTTGACTGACAATTACATGAAAGTTTAATTCACTCATAACTTGTCAGCCATATTAGACACTTAAGAATGTTTTTGGTTGCAGGTGGCTCGAGTCTTTTATTACCTTTGTGTTATTGCACTGCAGTATGTGGCACCTCTCGTAATGCTGCTTCACACAACTCTGCTTTTGAAAACACTAGGTAGGAATGCCCTGGCAACTGGGAAATGTGGTTTTGCTTTCTGCTTATAATTAATAATGCTTTTTGTTACCGACAAAGAAATACACATCTTGAAATGGTTTCTCTTTGAAAAATTTAAGAAGAAGCTAGGGAAACTGTTAGCTGCGAAAGGGGATGAATCATGCTTATTTCGAATATTGAGGCCCACACGGTTTTGTAATGTTATGCTTTACTTATAAGAATGGTTTACTAAAAAAGTTAGTTCCTAAATGAAAATTTACCAAGAAACTTTAGTGAGTACTATTGATCGTAGTTACTTTTTTGTTATAAGAGAATCACTTTCAAAACATGAGTGTTTTTCAGGTTTTGTTAGTATCTAAATTTAAATTAATACAGGATAGTTATAAACTTTTACTTTATGGACTCAGAATCTCCATTTGTAAACCCTCCTTTGGTGAGTTCAACCTTTTATGGTGAAAGGGTAAAGATTTCTCAGTGAAAGAACAAAGTTCTCCTACTAGTCTGTCCACCGAGTTATCAAGTCTCTGTGTGGTGTTTTTCGAGAGCTATCCATTATTGTATTGATCATTTCGCTTCACTTAGATTAGGCAGTCTGCAGAGGTATGGGGTTCAGAAGGACAAAGGATTATTTAGGTGGATTTTGTAGATACTATATTGCTAATAGGAGGTATAAATGTCCTTTAGGAATCTATGGAATGTAAAGCTTATTTGTAAATTATGTGACTCATATGCTACCAACATAGAAAAGTATATGAGGAAAAAATTTCTGGAAGCTATTAATAGTCTCTCACATTGAAATCATAGATAGTTTCTGAGAAAGAAATTTATCCTGATATTCTAGAAGTAAAAACGATTTCTAAGAAGTTGTTGAATCTTTCCCTGTTACACCAGTTAGGTAATTGATTCATGTCTTTTTACAAGGAAAAAATTGTTTTTATTATTTTACCAAATTTTAATGCTGTTAATTAAAAGTAATTCAGACTTTGGGTTTTATGTGTACCTTTACTGATGAGTCCAGAATGTAGAAAGTGAATTTTTTTTTACCAGGTATGTAGAAAGATGATTATTTTATTTTCAATATAAAATGATAAGTTGTGCCAGTAAACTTTTTATTCTTAATTGAAAATATGGGGTAAAGAATTTTTTTATTTTAATAAGAGGTTTTGGAATTAGTTATTCTATAAATTTCATTTATGTTTTGAATTTTCTAGGTAATCATTCCTGGGGGATTTATCCAGAATCTATCTCTGGCTTGCCAGTGGATAACAGTCTGCCCTACAACTCGATTTATTCTGAATTACCATCTGCTGATGGCAAGGTAAAAGTAACTGTCACACAAATAACAGTGGCACTGAGCAGCTTAAAAAACATTTTCACTCCTTTGCTTTTTCGAGGACTTCTGTCTTTTCTGACCTGGTGGATTGCTGCTTGCCTCTTTTCTACAAGCCTTTTTGGGCTTTTTTATCATCAGTACCTGACTGTGGCATGAACCTCAGTTAACAAAAAAGGATATCGAAGTCACATTTTAAATTCAAATATTTGTTGCCCTTGAAGGGCAGAAGAAAACCAGAAGAAAGCAAAAACTCAAAAGAAAAAAAAAAACATATCAGAATATCTTGTTTTAAATGCTTCCTCTGTATTCTCAGGGTGAATTAATGTTATAATATTTAAAATCACAGAGTATATTGTGAACTGTTAATACTGTGGCATTGGAATTTTAACTCCTTGTATTAACTGATGTGAGGGCTATCTACATGGGTAATACTTCTGATTACCTTGGTTTACAGAACCCTCCCCACCCCCCAGACTCTGCAGTTTCTTATATGACTCCAGTTATTGATTGATAGCTCTGAATGGTATTAAGGTACTGTTAATACTCATAATGGCTGCCTATAGAACAGTCTTCAAACTGAGCCATGATTTGGGGGAGAGAAAGGAGCAAAAATCACTTCTGTTGGTAATGTATTAGTTATTCTTCAAACAGCAACAAAAAGTCCAACAGAAAGGAAGAAATGCTACTGTATATTACAGTAAAGAAAGCTGCATAGTTATTTTAAAATTAATGGAGATATACATGCTTAATATCTACAACTACTGCTGCTTGAGAATAGCAAGAGTATTGTTTTAAAATGTGTTCTATCCAACTTGAGAGTCCTTTTATAATTATTGGTCATATGAACATTTGTAATCTTATAGTTATGTTTGGGCCAACCATATTTTGTTTTATTCTGTGAACCTAAATAGCTCCTTTTAATAGTCTAAAAATATTTATCAATACTGATGAAACATAAAAAAATTACTTTGTAATCCTACTGACTACATGTATGTATTGTGTATATATATATATATATTATATATTAAATATATAATATATTGAAATTATAAAAATTGAAAATATTGGATCCTTATAGTATTTTAAGTTGCTGAATGTATGTTAAAAAGTGATTGAATGAGATGTGTTTGTATCTGGTAATTTTCTTTCTTTTTGGAATGAAATTAAAATAATGTTTTGAAAGTTGAGCAGAAGAAGCAGTTCATTTGTGTTACCTGTGTGTGAGGGTACTTCAATTTTTATGATGATTTAGGTGAATTTTCCTAAATTACAGTTCTTTTTTGGTCATTAAAAAATCAAAACCTTTTCCTCTAAACAAATCTACAGATATCATTTAAACCCTTGTTAAATAGGATTTGTTTTAAATCTGTCGTTTCTGGTATTAGAAATTTTTAATTTTACAGGTTGGCAATTTATAGGTACATGGTGGAAAAAAAGGGTAAAATCAGTTTGTAGCTTTTTACATCTAAAACCCAAAATTAAGCGTTATGGTTATGATATAACAGGATATTTTTTAAAACAAACTCTAGAATTTATAAATAAATGTTGTTCTTCCACATAACTGTTTTGGGAGGCTTTATATTATGTTTCATTTATGCTGCCATTGAAAGCATTGTTAAAACTCTTCCTTTGGAATTACTTTTAAGATTTGTGGGTTATTTGAATAATTTCAGTATAACAAATTCATGTCTTTGTGGTTAGATTTAAATATTTTTTTGGAAAAAGCTGGTATCTTAAAAGACTACTGAGTAACAAGGTAAGGATTTAAGCTAGGTAAATTCCTTGGTCAAAATTAATTGTGAGTATAGCCTAATGGTGCTGCATGTATATTTCCAAAAGAAACTTTCCAAATATATCTTGAGATCTATCAGCATCACCATAGTAAGTGTGTATCTTGTAACAAGATGACAGCAAAGGATGACATTTATTTTTGTATTGAAAATTCTCACATTTGACTCAAGAATAATCTCACCTCATATTTATAGTCATTCTCTTTAAAGAGCTGAATTCCTCAAATTATAATTAAAGTTGTTATTTTGAGATTTAAAGATTGTACAGTGGAATAAATTTGGAAAAAAGAGAATTTACTGCATTTTTGGGTGCAAAAACATATTTCTGAAATTCTTTTGATTATTTTTAAACTTGGTTTCCCTCTAAGTATCCTATGAACTTGGCACAAACTGCACATTATTTTAAGTAATTGGTTTGATTATAGTTCTTTTTCAGCCTTTCAAAACAAATTTTTAGAGAATGATGGCTATAACTACTAACTGGCTGATTTAAGCATCTTGTGTTGGTACCAACATTATGTTCTTTAAGTCTGGAAGGAGTTGTACTTCAATGTAAATCCAATAATATTTTAGTATCTACAAATTAAAACAGTATTGTTCTCTTATATTTTTATATTAGACTAGTCAATAAAATACGCTTCAAAAGTCAGTTATTTCTATTATATGTGATTGCTACAGTAGCTAGGAACTCTTATAATCTTGCTTTGTATGATTTGTGGAATTTTATTTGATAATGTTAGACCCCGTATCCCCACCCTCTTTGCACTGTAAAAATCAGAGCTCTATTCTCTCTTCTCTTGATTTGAGTGAAATGAAAAGTGTATAATTTTATCTTAATATCTGTGTACATTTTTGTCTTTGGTAATTTCCCCCACAATTCCAGTTTCTATGCATAAAATGACCAGTGCCTCTAAGCAGAATGCACTCATTGTCTTACTTCTGATATAAATATCATTGGTAAAATAGTGGCATTGCTTCTTGAATTATGATTCACAAGAGATATTCATCTATTAATGGAATTGATAGGTCCAGGAAGCAATAAGCACAATTCATTATGAAATCTATAATTGGAACTTCACTGGATAGATTCTTTCAAAACAAAGATTAAATTCTCAGTACTGCAAAGCATAGGGTCTCAGCATTCTCTGAATTCATACAGACTTTCTGAGCCATCTCATAATTGAAAATGGTCTGTCATGGTATGTGGCTCTATTCAGTAGAGTAAAACTAAGTGATTTTTGAATATGGATCATTCTGTGTCTTCACAGAGCTTTAGGTAGCTTAAGGAATCAAATTTAAACACTCTGAAGATCCTAGAGCTTGAACCCAGTGTCTCAAATAGTCATACAGGATCATCTTTTAACTCACTCATCTCGTTATGTCTATACCCTGGTTTTATAGCTGAGCTGGTTATATGCCATTAAAACTATGACATGGACAGCAAGAATAGTTATAAAGCTGATGTCAACCTTTCCCTTCCTCAAAATGGTGAACATCTTCATGTATTTTTGTTTTCTTCTTAAAAAAAAAAAAAAAGGAAGCACAGCCAAGTATAGCCTTTTGATATGTTTAGCTTCTGTTTCTATTGAACTCCTTTTGAGCTACAAACTAAGTTGGATGGGCCTATCTTTAAAGGATCAGAGAGTATATTTTTCCATCCCATTGCTCCCCACCCCCCACCCCCCTTTACTTCCTTAATGTGTTTACTCCACTCCTTTCCCCCATTTGGCAAAAGGCAATACATTTTCCTAAGTAACATCATGATTTTGTGGAAAGAATACTAATTTAAGAATCGGGAAACATTTCATCCCATTTCTGCCTCTAACTAGCTGTTTTTTGCTTTATTAGACATTCAACCCATACTAATTAAATGGAACTGAATTGTCACCATCATTGTTAACATCAGTTTTATCATCTGTAAGATGAAAAGTTTAGATTAAATATGTTGTTCTATATTTCTATATCCAGTAATAGATTTCTTTTTTGTTAAGTATGAGAAAATTGTGGAGCTCTTTTCCCCTTCAGAATGCATTATAAGTCATATGAGTTAGAGGTTATTTGTTTATTCATTAGTTGAAAATGACTTCACAAAGGGAATTTGCTCCGTGAATATTTTGGTCTATACTATATTTATTCAGTAAATAATTGCTGAGTGCCTATAATGTACTGGCAACTATTCTGTGTGCCCTAGTGAATAAAACAGCCAAATCCTTGCCTACAGAAGCTTAGAGTCTAGTGGGGGGTGCAGATATTAAGCAAGATGGATGAATCAAATATAGGACATTTTTGATAGTGATGAAAACTAATGAATGGAGAATAAAAGAAGGGGGAGAATATAAAATTGGAGGTAAAGTTAAAATTTTAAATAGGGTGTCCAGAGAAAGCTTAACCGAAAAGGTGGATTTCTGATTAAGACTTGGGAAATGAGGATCCTCATAGTGTTTATTTTTTCTTCTATCGCTGTGGAACACCTTGATTGCTGGGACTTGGGCAACAATGAAGTCACTAAAGAAAAATTCTTAAAAATGGACATTATATACTCCTGTTTTCAATTGGTGTGTTGTACAGGAAGGGTAATAGTAATTGAAATAAATACTGAGTGCTAATAAACAGTAAAGCATACAATTTCCTGAGTTCACTTTTTTACAATTTGTCAACCGCCTTTTGACTTAATTTGCATTTTATTACAGTAGAACTCAGTCTTTATTTCAGTAAAGATCCAAAGAGTTGTAAAGACTGAAGTTGTAGGACCCTAGAACAATATAATGTGACCAACTGGCAGAATAACTTTAACCACAGTTCTTTTAATCTGTCAGGTAATCTCTTACACAGAGGTAATTAAGTACACAATAGCCGAGGACAAATTTGGATTAATACACTTTATCACAATTTTAAGTTAAAAAAAAATTTAAAATTTATAACACACTTTGGTAATATTGTACCATTGTTGGAAATGTTAAAAATAAGACAGGTATTTTTAAAAAGAATAAAATTAGCCTTGACATTTTATTTGGAATGCATTTCTGTAATTCTATATGAAATGACTTACATGTACTTAGGAATAAGTATTTTTAAAAGGCTAAAAATGAAACCATGATTCTAGAATTATTTAAATAGGTAGCTATAATAAATTATAGGAATTCTTGTCAGTGGGTTTCTGTGTATTTATTTGAATATGTTTTCCTTCCAAAAGTTAGCATTGATTGTCATTTGTCCTAGTTACCTTTTATCAAAACTTAATGGCTTAAAGCAACAGCATTTTGTTATATATTGATTTTCTGGGTGAGGAATTCAGATAAGGTAAAATTTTTATTCCTCTTTTCTACAAGGTGTGTACTATAATTAGTAAGTGGTATTCAGCAGGCTTAGTCTGGAGGATCCACAATGGTTCCACTTATATGCCTGGCACCTTAGTGGAGAGGATTGGAAAGCTGTGCTCAGACCCACCCCCTACTCCATTTCTAAGGTCCTTTTCATGTGATCACTCCAGTCAGGCTAGCCAAGTGGTACAGGGCTCCTGGAAGCAAAGGTAGGACCCGCAAGTCCTTTTAATGGGTAGCCTTGTATTTGGTACCGTACTCTATTGGTCAAGATAGTGAAACACTAGCCCCTATTTAAAAGCAGGGGAAATAGACTCCATCTCTAAAGGGAAGAAATGTCAGTGAATTTGGTGGCCATCTTTAGTCACCCACATTTCAATGGGTCTTAATAATTAATTAATAAATAATACAATAATAGTATTGTAATATAGAAGCCACAGTTTGCTAAGAGGCATTTGTGTGTTGTTCTTGTTTTCTAAAGCTGCCATTACTCAAAATATCAGAAATGGATTGGCTTTTGTAAAGGGTATTTATTAGGTTACAAATTTACAGTTCTAAGGCCATGAAAGTGTCCCAGCTAAGGCATCAACAAGAGGATACCTTCACTGAAGAAAAGCCGATGGTGTCTGGAACACTTCTGTCAGCTGGGAAGGCATGTGGCTTGTCTGCTGGTCCTTTGCTCCTGGGTAATGGTTTCGAAATTGCTTTCTCCAAAATGTCTCGGCCTCTGTCTCTCAGCTCCTGGGCATTCTTGCTTGTTCTCCCAGGGCATGTCTCTCTAAGCATCTGGGTGTCCTCTTCAGCTTCTCTGGGGCGAAATCTGGGCTTCATCTCTTAGCTTAGCATCTCCAAACATCTTTCTGTCTGCATCTCCTAGCGTCTCTCTGCATTTGGGTCTGTGTGGGCTCTCGGCTCTCCTAAGGACTCCAGTGATCTAATTAAATAGACCTACCCTGAATGGGCAGGGTCACATCTCCATGGAAATAATCTAATCAGAGATCCCACCCAGCAAGATTGGAATAAAAAGACATGGCTTTCCAGGGTCCGTAACAGCTCCAAATCACATATGTCATAAAGAAAAGGCTACCATATTGTTAGGGGAGATAAAGAATATTTCATCATCAAAGAAAGTTCTATTGGATAGTGCTTTGTTTACACCCAAATAATGTACAATAATTGATTGGTGGTTCTTTCCTCAAAAGATCAAGGTAGAAATTAGTTTTATTATATAAAAACTTGTAATACTTAGGAAACACTTACTGGACTCATTAAAGATCTATGTGTTGAAAATTGTGACAGTTTTTTACTTTGACCAGTTTTCCATGATGCAGCTTGACAGTTGAGCACAATTGGGCACTTGTGTTAATTTGTTTTTTTAATAACTGGTAGACCTTTTTTTTTTTTGTCAGCATAATTTATCACCTTAACGTTTAAAAACAATGAGTTAATATCCTCTTGCTCAATGAAAATGTTTTAAATAAACATACATAGGGAACTTTGTAATATGGTGGTGAGACGACAATACTAATCTTAAGAGATTTTGAAGGCCACACATAACAGTTTTGAAAATCTGCTTTGACAATTGAGTCAGGCCCCTTTTATCAACACATATTTTCATCCTAAAAGTTTCAAGAGGTGGGGTTCTTTTTCTCCCATTGTTTCAATGTTTTATTTTGTTTGTTTTTCCATGCTTGTTTTTATTGTATAATTCATCTACCTGTGCACTGGGTAAAAGGAGTATCAGTCCCAAGGTTTTTATAGTCACAGTCACAGGATGAAAGCTGTATAGTACACAATCATTATCAAAGATCAGGGCTCCTGGATTACAGTTCAGCAATTTCAGGTATTTCCTTCTGGCTATTCTAATACACTAGAAACTAAAAAGAAATATCTATATAAATGAGTCAATAGTCATAATCATTTGTTAAATCCTAATTTCTCAGTTACAACTCCTCCCTCTCATTTGATCATTTACTCAACCTTCAGAGATAATCTGGGCAGTGACCATTCTAACTACTTCATGCTGAAAAGGGGTGTCAACATTATGGGGTAGAAGCATGAAACTGGTTGATGTTCTTGGAAAGACTGGTACCTCTGGGTTTCAGGGTTTGTCTAGCTAATAGGTAACACTTTTATAGAGTCTTAGCGCCCAGGATATTCTTTAGGGTTTTTAGAAATACTGTTGGTTGGGGCTTGGCAAACTGGGGCAGTTTGCAAAATCTGGCTGAAGCTTGCATAAAAATAACTTCCAGAATGACCTCTCAACTCTTATTTGAAATCTCTTAGCCACTAAAACTTTATTTTGTTTCATTTCTCTTTCCCCATTTGGTCAAGAAGGCATTGTCAATCCACAATGCCAGGGAGGGCCAGGCTCATCCCCGGTAGTCATGTCCCACATTGCCAGGGAGAATTACACCCCTGGGAGTCATGTTCCACATAGAAGGGAGAGGAGTGAGTTTATTTGTAGAGTTTGGCTTAGAGAGGCCACATCTGAACAACAAAAGAGGTTCTCTGGGGGTGACTCTTAGGCATAATTTTAAGTGAGTTTAGCTTCAGCATTGCAGAAATAAATTTCGTAAGGGCAAGCCTCAAGATTGAGGGCTTGGCTTATTAAATTGACAGTCCTTAATGCTTGAGAGAATATCAGGAATTCCCCAGGTGGGGAAATTTAATAGTTCCACATTTTTCTTCCAGTCCCTCAAGAGACTTTGCAAATACTTTTTTGTTTTCTGCCCCAAATACTCTGGAATGTATTGGGGGTATTTACTTTAATCTGCACAGAATAACAAGATCTCATTCCCTATTCCAGGTTTTATGTAATTCGGTTGTTTAAATAAACTGACTAAACTGGTTAAATTAGATAGTGTACTACAGAAAATTTAAATTTGGATGAAATGAACATTGCTTCTTTTGATCTCACACAGAAGTTGAAGTTTTAAAATACAATATCATCCTTCACCCTGTATTCTGATTTACCCTAGTCCTAACCAGATCAGCTTCATTCATATCTCTAATTGAATTCTGATCTCTTTTTCAGCTTAACAGTTGCTGCATGGAGTGATGCTACTTCCAGAGTTGTAGAACTCTTAATTCTGAGTTGCAGGTGTCCCATAGATACCCAAAGTTCCAGGGAACTACCAAGTTATACACACAGAGCACAGCATCTCAGAATTTAGAGATAATGGTTAAAACTCAGAAATAAATGTTACTGCTGTAAGAGCTTATGACCTAGGAACCTTTACAATAAGCCTTATGGAACATTTTGTACTTCTTAGTCATTGATTGCCCAATCTCTGCACGCTTTCTATCTCCTTACAACCTATACTCTTGAATTTAATTCTTTAATTATAATTTATTTTTTAAAAGAAATTAAAATTAAAATTATCTCACCTTAGCAAAATATGCAGAATGTTGGTCGAAGGTTGCAACATTTTGAGATGTACCCCTAACGGTAGAACAGAGCTCTGTAGTTAAGTATGTTCTAACCTGTGGTTATGGCTGGAATGGATGCCTAGGTTACTTTTTTCAAAATTATCTGCATTGAACTATAGTGAAATGGTTATCAGACTTTTAACATTCACAGATATAAAAATAAATCTTTGCTTAAGGAGTATCTGTGGATGTTCTCTTTGATTTTTACCTATCAGAACAAGCTATAGACTTGAAAACAATATCAGCATAATGTAAATGTTAGTCTCCTTTCTCCCTGCCCTATTAAAATTTCAGTACCAGTGATACTACTAAAAAGATAATATTGAGTAAAATTCAAGATTTCTTTATATTTTGTGTGCATATCTGCTTCTTTTTGTTGTCTTTAGAATAAAGATAGCACACCAAGAATATACAGTTACCAAATGGACTTGAAATGAACATTTCTTTTTTTCTTTCCCTCTTTCTAGTTTTCCATTTTGAGCTTTGGCATTTTAATTTTTATTTTGAGCATGTAAAGACATTTACATGGTTCAAAAGACAAGATTATACAGAATTCAGAAAAGACTCAGGAAACATTTTTAAAAAATTCTTAGTGTATTATGAGTCTGCTTTGTGATAGGATAACACGTAATTGTGTACTAACAGAATGGGAGCATGGTTAATTCATTACTGTACATCTTGTCTTATTGTTCTAAATGTATTTAGGTAAATGTTTTGAATGTCATTTAAAAAAATTAACCATGAGTCTCTGGATAGGCTGTATTTGTCTGTGGCATACCAGTGATCCCACTGTAACTGACAGAAATAGGCAAATCCATTACCAAAATATATATATATATATATATTTTAAAAGCATAAACACCTATAGAAGATACAAGAACTAGATGAACAAATTCTAGAAAGGGAGAATATTCCAAGATGACCAGACAGTTACCAGCTGGTTTATTTCTTTACCTTGGGTGTATTTCTGGGCATGAGTTTGGCTCAGACTGAGGGGGCCTTTCTAGGGGAGAAAAAACTGAAAATTTTAGCAGCCATGTTGCACTCTAGTGACAAATTGGAAACTTAGTATCAAATGCAGGTTTTTCTCTCAGAACATTTGCTGAGTTCTGGGGCTGTGCACAATTCTCAGGAGTGAAGCCAAAAGTTTCTAAAGGATTTGAGTGAAATCTCTCAAGCTATGGTGCTTGGCAAACATCTACCTAACAGGGAGGAGCCCTATCAAAAGGAGCAACCTGGTCTCTCTTCTAGAGATTTGTCAGGTTTTGAAACTAGTTGGGAAGCTGGAGGGTAAGCCTCAGAAGGACAAGGCTTTTTTTCCCACTCTCAGGAATGAGGAGACAAAACTCATCAGGATGAGTCAAATCAAAGCCCAGGATAAAATGGCTTAAGAGCAGGAGTAGTCAAGATAGCTGGAAAACAAACTTTAACTCAATCCTGACCAGCTGAAACTACGATTGGATTTAGGTGATAAACTCCTTATTTTGCCTACTAGAATATCATCCTTATAAACACAGTATTTGGTATACAATAAAAATTACTAGACATGTTGAAGAGGCCAGAATTGAGAAACATAAGTAGAAGTAGACAAGAACTTTAACATAACCATGATTACTGTAGGAAATGGGTAGGGAGGCAGAGATGGACAAAATATAGGAAAGAATGGAGAAATTCACAAGAAGATTATTTCCAAGATTAAAGTGGATAACAAACTGAAAAATGCACTGTCTGAAATTAAAAATTCAGTGAATTAATGTAACAATAGGTTGGACACACCAGGCAATAGAATTAGTGCACTAGAAAGGTTAAGTCAATAAATACCCAATCTGAAGCACAGAAAATAAATAATGGAAAAATAAAAAGCCAGGTTAGAGTGAGAGACATATGGGATGTGCTCCGAACATTGGAATTCAAGGGGAGGAGAGAGAATAGGACAGAAAAATGGACAAAAATTTTATAAAATTGGTTCAAGAAGAAGAGTAAATTCCATGCAGGATAACTATAAAGAAAGGGTCACCTAGACACATCATGGTAAAATTGCAGAAAGCCAAAGATTAAGAGACTATCTCTTAAAAACAATTCAAGAGAACAAAATGCACGTTGTCTTCAAGGAGTAGCAATAAGATGGGCAGCTAACTTTTCAACGGAAATGATGGAAATCAAAAGACAGTAGAATTACATCTTAAGTATGTTGAGAGACAATAACTGGCAATATAAGATTTGGTGCCCTTTATAACAGTGAGAGAGTTTGTTGTCAGCAAGACTGCACTAAAATATATTATGGAGTTTGGCAGAATGTAGGAAAAGGATCCTAGAGGAAAACATGGAAATGCAAAAGCGAATGAAAGACTATAAATATGTGACCAAATGTTGATTGTATAAAAAGAATAATTGTATGTCTTACGGGTCTTATAAATTCAATAGAACTAAAAGTTCATGACAACACAATGCAAAGAAGATAAATGAAGTTACCAAGCAATGAGGAAAGCAGTGAAAGTAATATTTTCTATTTGTAATTTAAAAAAAAAGAATGCACATTAAAGTCTCTGGCTAATCAGTAAAAGAATCTAATAAGTAAATATTGGAAAATGTTAATTCAAAATAGGAAAATGAACATGGAACAAGTGGGATAATGTAATATCAAAAATTGTAGAAATAATCACAACTATGTCAGTAATTAAATGTAAATGGATTAAATACTCCAAATGTGTAAATGGGTTAAGAAAAACAACTATACATGCAGGTAATTTTTTAAGAGGCAAATCTAAAGTAAAAAGACAAAAGGCTGGAAGTACGAGGATAAAAATGTGCTGTGAAAACACTAGCTACACTAATATTAGAATAAAATCTACATTAAGGCAAGAAGCATTACTGAGGAGATATATTTCATAATGATAAAAAAAAAAGTCATTCCAACTGGAACACATCAAAATTCTAACCTATGTACTCCAAACAAAATTAAAGTAAGAGGAAGAATTGACAGAAGTAAGAGAAGTAGAAAATTTCACAATCATACTTAAAAGCTTTATCAACTTATAGCTGATAGAACAACAAAAAAATCAGTGAGATTTGAAATTTTAAACAACGTGAATAAGTTTTACCAGTATATATCTCTGCACCAAATAACGACAGACACATCCTTTTCATGATGACATGAAATTTTACCAACTTGACCTCCATATCTTGGACCAGAAGAAAAGCCTCAAGAGATGTCAAAAGATTGGAAACATTCTGAGTATGTTTTCTGACCGCAATGGAACTAAGCCAGAGACCAATAAAATAAACAATCAAAAATCTCAACTGCCCTGAATTTTAGCATTACACTTCTAAATAATAAAGTTTCCTTCTGAAACAAATAGAACCATTCAAACCTATGGAGAATAGGAAAAAGAAATAAAGAGCAGAAACCTATTAAGTAGAAATAAGTGTACAATAGTGAAGATTAAAGCTAAAAGTTGGTTCTTTCAAAATACTGGTGAAATTGATTAAACCCTTAGCAAAACTGATAAACTTCTAATGAGAATTCAGAAAAGACCACACAGAAAGAAGCTGGAAGTAAAGAAGGTGGAAACCAGAAGAACAGACACAAGGAGGAAAAATAAATACATATTGAACTCTAGTTAATGATATGCATGCCAAAGTTTTTCAGGGAAATTTACTTTGAAATGACCCCTCTCACACAGTTTAAGATAGAATGCTGAACAGAGTGATGGAAATGTGGATATTTATGTAATAAAACAAGTATTAAACATTAACAGTAGAATCCAAGTGTAGAGTACATGTGTGTTCACTAAAATTCTATCAACCTTGGTGTATACTTGAAATTTTTTATAACAGAGTGTTGAAAAAATTGTAAGATTATATTATGAGCAGCCTTGTATAAATTTGACAATTTAGATGGACAATTTATTGAAAAAGGCAACACACCTAAACAGAAGAAAAATTAGAGTCTGATAGTGATTGAGGAAATTAAATACATTATTAAATCTTTTCCCCAAAGAAAACTCTCTCAGATGGCTTCATCAGTGAATTTTGCCCAGAGTTAAAGAAATAACTCCAGTCTTGACACAAACAGTTGCAGAGAACAGGAAAAAAGGTGATCATTTCCTAACTTCTTTATAAGGCAGAATAATCATTCTTGTCTCCAGAACTTAGAGATATTACAAGAAGGGAATATTGAAAACCAATCTCTGTCATCACAGATGCAAATATCCTTAGTATGAATATTAGCATATCAAATCCAAAAATATATAATAGAATAATGCATCACAAATAATTGGGGGTTTAATCTGTGTTTGCAAGGGGAGTTTGATATCTGAAAAGCAATCAACATACTTATCAAATTAGAAGGATGAAAGTGGGAGGCTAAATTTGATTCAGGCAAAGCATTTGACAAGATTTAACAACCGTTCTTAGTAAAACATTATGGAAAATTAGGAATAGAGGAGAGTATTCTTAATTGGGTGAGGACTGTCTACAAAAAAACCGACAGCCACTCATAATCATGAAGCACAGTAATGAAAACTTTCCTATTATGCTCAGAAATGAGACAAAGATTCCTGCTAAAATCACTTCCATTCAGTCTTTTACTGGTGGTCCTACTCAGCAGACAAAAAGACATTAGATAAGACCAAAAAAAGTCATCAAGATGGGAAAAGACTAATAAAGCTCTCATTTGATGATATGGTTGTGTACTTAAAATATCTGAAAGAATCCACCATCAAAATGTTAGAGTTAGAAAGTGAATTTAGCAAGGTGGCTGGGTGTAAAAGCAATTTTTTAAAAATCGGTTGTATTTTTAAAAAACAACAACCAGCAAAATGAGAACAAATATTTTTAAATGCTGTCATTGACAATAGCATTAAAAACCTTCAAATACTTAGAAATAAATCTAATGACAGATGTGCCTCTACACTAAAAGCCATAAGACATTACGAGGAATTGAAAGAATTTCTAAATAAATGGAGAGACATAGCATGTTCACGAGTTGGAAGACCTAATGTAAATATGTTGATTCTCTTTAAAACTAATTTCAATAAAATCCCAGTCAAAATCCCAGGAGATTTTTTTTGTGTGTGCAAATTAACAAGTTGTTTCAAAAGCCATATGAAAGTGCAAAGGGCCAAGAATTGTCAATGCCATCTAGAGAATTTGCAGTATCAGACACGCCAATCTATTCTAAAGCTCTGTGAGTTAAGTATGTTGTTGGTAAAAGGTTAAAAGAAAATGTAACCAATGCAACAGACAAGAGAGTCCAGAAACTGACACTGTCAGTTTGATATCCATAGGGGAAAAAAAAAAAAAACCTTGACCCTTTCCTCAAACCATACACAAAAATCAATTCCAGAAAGATTAGAGATCTAATCTATATGGGCTTTTGATTGACTGAAGATTGATTAAATTGGACACAAAATGTGCTAATAATGAAAGTAAATTGGTGAAGGGTGGTTCAACAGAAGGAAATCAATTAATATACCACATTAACAAATCAAACAGAAAAAACGTGATCATCTCGATGCAGAAAAGGCATTTGACAAAATTCAGAATCCTTTCTTAATAAAAAAAAAAATTGAAGGAAACTCCTGAACATGATAAAGGGTAGATATGAAAAACTCATAGCTAACATACTCAATGGTGAGAGACTGAAAGCTTTCCCTGTAAAAATTGGGAAGAAGACAAGAATGCCCACCATCACCACTTACACAACATTGTGCTGGAATTCTAGCTAGGGCAATTAGACAAGAAAAATAAAAGGTATGCAAATTGGAAAGGAAGAAGTAAAACAAACTATTTACAGATGACATGATGCTATATTTAGAAAATCCCCCCCAAAAAACCACAACAAAGCTACTTGAAATAATAAACAAGTTTAAAGTAGTGGGATACAAGATTAACAAAAAGCAGTCGTGGTTTGATACACTAGTAATGAGCTATCTGAGGAGGTAATCAGTGAAAACAATTCCATTTACAATAGCAACTAAAAGAATAAAATATCTAGGAATAAACTTAACCAAGGGTGTAAAGATCCTCTACACAGAAAACTACAAAGCATTGCTAAAAGAAACCAAAGAAGACCTAAATAAATGATTGGAAAGCTAAATGTCGTTAAGATGTCAGTTCTACCCAAAGTGATCTACAAATTCATGGCAATCCCAATCAAAATTCCAACAGCCTACTTTGCAGTAATGGAAAAGTTAATTATCAACTTTATTTGGAAGGATGAGGGGCCTTGAATAGCCAAAAATAACTTGAAAAAGAATGAAGTGGGAGGACTCAGACTTCCTGACTTTAAAGCTTATTATAAAGCTGCAGTAGTCAAAATGGCATGATACTGTTGTAAAGACAGAGGTATCTTTATCCTCTAAAAGAATGAAAGAAGACTCCTATCTCACACCCTATACAAAATTAATTCAAAATGGATCAAACACCCAAATATAAGAACCAATACCATAAAGCTCCTAGAATAAAATGTAGGGAAATATCTTCAAGATCTTGTGATAGGTGGTAGTTTCTTAGACTTTACACCGAAAGCACAAGCAAAAAAAGAAAAAATAGATAAATGGGTCCTCTCAAAATTGCATACTTCTGTGCTTCAAAGAAATTTGTCAAGGGATGAAAAGGCAGCCAACTCAATGGGAGAAGATACTTGGAAACCACATATCTGATAAGAGTTTAATATCCACAATATATAAAGAAATCCTACAACTCAACTATAAAAAGAAAATCCAATTTAAAAATGGGCTAAAGACATGAATAGACATTTTTCCAAAGAAGAAATTCAAATAGCTGGAAAGCACATGAAAAGATACTCAGCTTCACTAGCTATTAGGGAAATACAAATCAAAACCACAATAAGATATTTCATACCTACTAGATCGGCTGTTATTAAACAAACTAGAAATGACAGTTGTTGGAGAGGATGTGGAAAAATAGGAACACTTATTCACTGCTGGTGGGGATGTAAAATGGTATGGCCACTGTGGAGAATGGTCTGGCAATTCCTAAGGAAGAAAAGTATCGAGTTTTCTTATGACCCGACAATCCCAGTACTCAGTATATACCCAGAATATCTGAAAGCAGGGATGCAAACAGACATTTGCACACCGATGTTCATAGCAGCATAATTCACACTTGCTAAAATATGGAAGCAACCCAAATGCCCATCAACAGGTGAATGGATAAACAAAATTGTATATATACATATGATGGGATATTATTCAGTAAGAAGGAATGAAGTTTCAAAGCACACGACAACATAGATGAGCCTTAAGTACATTATGCTAAGTGAAACACGTCAGACACAAAAGGATAAATATTGTATGATCTCCCTACTAATATGAACTAATAATATGTAAACTCATAGACACACTAGAAAATAGGTTACCAGGATATTGAATGAGGGTGGAGAATGGGGAGCGGTTGCTTAATGTGTGCAGAATTTTTAACTAGGTCAAACTTAAACATTCGGAAATGGTTAGAGGTGATGGTAGCACATTATTGTGAGTATAATTAACAGTGCTGAATTTTGGGTGAATGTGGTGGAAAGGGGAAGTTTGGAGTAATGTATGTCACCAGAAGGAAAGCTGGAGGTTTAAACATGGGAATGTATAACACAGTGAATCTTGTGGTAGATGATGACTGTGATTAACTTTACAAATATAAAAAAGTTCTTTCATGAACGAATGTATGGCACTACTACAAGGAGTTAATAATAGAGGGGTATATGGGGAAAATGTACCAATTGCAAACTACGGACTATAGTTTACAATAATATCTTAATATTCTTTCTTCAATGGTAACAAATGTACCACACAATTATTAGGGGTCAAAAATGGGAAGGAATAAGGGGTATGGGATGTTTGAGGTTTTCTTTTTTTATTTTTATTTTTCTGGAGTAATGAAAATGTTCTAAAATTGATCATGGTGATTAATGCACAACTATGTGATGATACTGTGAGCCACTGATTGTATAGCTTAGATGGATTGTATGCTGTGTGAATATGTCTCAATAAAATTGCATTTTTTTAAAAACTAAGTGGTAAATTGGACTACAGTAAAATTAAAAATCTGTGTTCATTAAAAATACCATTGAAAGACTAAAACAATAGCCCTCAGAATGGCATGAAGTATTTTCAGTAGATATTTCCAAAAAGATCCTATACCAAATAAACATCTCTTCCCTTGGTCTCACATGGAAGTTGACGTTTTAACACACAGTCAGTTTCCACCTTTACCTTTTGGCCCTATTTGCCCTAGTCTTAGAATACTTAGAATATATAAATTACATTTACATACTTAGAATATATAAAGTACATTTACAAATCAATTACTTATTTTTCAAAGACATTGGGAAATTGAAAATAGACATTTTACAAATCAAGATATACAAATGGCCAATAACATGAAAACATGTTCAACTTCATCAGGAAAATGAAAATTAATAGCACACTTCCACCAAAATAGCTAAAACTAAAAAGATGGAAAATACCAAGTATTGGCAAGAATGTGGAGTATTAGAATTCTCAAATAATATCAATGATGATTGTAAATTAGTACAACCTCTTTGAAAAACTATTCTGTAGTTTCTTGTAAGACTGAATATGTTTTCTTATGACATAGCAATTTCACTGTAATAACCCCCTGGATTCCATATAAACGTTCATCAAAAGATGAAGGTGGCCTAAGGGTACACCACCTGAGGAAAAGAATGGTGAACTGTGGTGTATGCATACAATGGAATATTGAGCAACTATGAGAAGGAGTGAAGCTGTGACACATGCAACAAGGTGAATGGATCCTATAGACAGCATTTTGAGTGAACTATGCCAGAAACAAAGGCAAAAACTATAATGCCTCACCAATATGGACTAACTACAATATGTAAACTCAGAATTGAATCTTAGAGCACAGCCTAACAGGGAGACAATTATTGTAATGGTCCCTAGATTGTAAGCTCTTACAGCAGTCAAATCTATTCCTGAACTATAATGCCTATCTCCAAACTCTGAGATGCTGATCCCTTTGTGTATAACCTGATTGGTCTCTGGAACATTGGGTATGTGTGTGACACCTGAAACTCAGAGCTAGAGCTCAGCAGATATGAATGTCAGTATTAATGCATACAGCAACTGTTAAAAAAACAAACAAACAAAAAAAGCTGAAAAAGAGCCCAGACTTCAATTAGAGAAATGAATGAAGCAGATCTGGTTAGGACTAGAGCAAATAGGGCCAAAGGGTAAAGGTTGAAATTTGACAGTGTGTGAAAACTTCAACTTCCATGTGAGACCAAGGGAAGAGATGTTTATTTGGTGCAGGCTCTGTATTTTCTAAGCAATATAACTTCTACAATCAGTTTGTTCAAACACCACAATTACATGGAACTTTGAATAGAAAATGAGATATGGTAAGTGTGTATAGGTTAGAGTAAAATAGCAAGACATCCCAAAGTAATTTGGGCAGAAAATAAAATATATGCACAGGGTCCCCCTGAGGAGCTGGGGGAAATTGTGGAAGTGTTGGACTTCCTACTGGATTGTTGCTGATGTTCTCACAAACATGCTGATGTTCTCAAAAGGACCAATGGCTTGGTATGCCGAGCCCTCTGTCTTGGGGCTTGCCCTTATGAAGCTTATTACTGCAAAGTAGAGGCTAAACCTGCTTATAATTGTGCCTAAACCTGCTTGTAATTGTGCCTAAGAGTCTCCCCGAGTGCCTTTTTGTTGCTCAGATGTGGCCCTCTCTCTAGCTAAGCCACCTGGGCAGGTGATCTCAATGCCCTCCCCCCTATGTGGGACCCGACTCCCAGGGGTGTAAATCTCCCTGGCAATGCAGAATATGACTCCTGGGGATGAATGTGGACCCAGCATCGTGGGACTGAGAGTATCTTCTTGACCAAAAGGGGGATGCAAAATGAGACGAAATAGTTTCAGTGGCTGAGAGATTTCAAGTGGAATCGAGAGGTCACTCTGGTGGACATTCTTATGCAGTATATAGGTAACCCTTTTTAGGTTTTAATGTATTGGAATAGCTAGAAGTAAATACCTGAAACTATCAAACTCCTACCCAGTAGCCTTGACTCTTGAAGACAATTGTATAACAATGTAGCTTACAAGGGGTGACAGTGTGATTGTGAAAGCCTTGTGGATCACACTCCCTTTATCCAGTGTATGGATGGATGAGTAGAAAAATGGAGACAAAAACTAAATGAAAAATAGGATAGGATGTGGGGGGGAAGATTTGGGTGTTCTTTTTTACTTTTATTTTTTATTCTTATTCTGATTCTTTCTGATGTAAGGAAAATGTTTAAAAATAGATTTGGAGTGGGAGGTTAAAGATAAGCAAGGGAGAAGACTAGAATGATCCATTTGATAATGGATTAGAGTAAGAGACAACATTAACCCATGTTTAGCTTAATATACAGAGGGCTACATAAAAATATGTTTATGTTGATAAACAGTGATTAATATGCACACATACATTTCCTTGCTCTGTTAGCTAAAAGATCCTAGAAGGAACAAACATACCAGTGGCAATGAGCACACCTACACACCTACCACCCAGGTCTTGGTTTCTAATACCATTCTAAAATAAATGTTACCAAGGCTTCTTGGAGAAATGGCTGATTCTAGGACAGGGGTAGGATACAGAAGATGAGCCTAGAGCACTTTTTTAGTACCAGGATATAAGGAAGTGCTCAAAACAAAACAAAATTAAAACTAATATAAACAAAGAGGGGAAAAAAAAATCAAAACAATGATGAACCTATATCGAAGGGACACAGGGCCAGTTGAAAGAACTTCCAACAGTTAAAATGAAATATTCTGAGCAACACAATAAATAAAGCAGTATTAGATTGTAACCCTAAATGTATTTTATACTGATATAAATAAATGATTGAATAAATAAATAGGGGTTCATACACAATTCTCCTGTGCGGAAGAATTTCATATAATTTATGTAGATACTCCAACTTTAAGTAGTGGAAGCAGAACTCTCCACTGCTTAAGTTTGGGCTGCACATAGCAAAGGAGAGGCTAGGCCTGCCTATAATTGTGCCTAAGAGCCTCCTCCCAAATGCCTTTTTGTTGCTCAGATGGGGCCCTCTCTCTCTAGCTAAGCCAACTTGGCAGGTAAAATCACTGTCCTCCCCACTACGTGGGATTAGACACCCAAGGGAGTGAATCTCCCTGGCAACGTGGAATATGACTCCCAGGGAGGAATCTAGACCCGGCATCGTGGGATGGAGAACATCTTGAGCAGAAGGGGGATGTGAAAGGAAATGAAATAAGTTTCAGTGGCTGAGAGACTCCAAAAGGAGCTGAGAGGTCACTCTGGTGGGCACTCTTATGCACTATATAGACAACTCATTTTAGGTTCTAATGAATTGGAATAGCTAGCAGTAAATACCTGAAACTATCAAACTACAACCCAGAACCCATGAATCTTGAAGATGACTGTATAAAAATGTAGCTTATGAGGGGTGACAGTGTGATTGGGAAAGCCATATGGACCACCATCCCCTTTGTCCTGTGTATGGATGAATGAGCAGAAAAATGGGGGGGGGGGGGCACCCAGTGTTTTTTTTTTTTACTTTATTTGTTCTTTTTCACTTTATTTTTTATTCTTACTATTTTTGTGTGTGTGGTAATGAAAATGTTCCAAAATTTATTTTGGTGATGAACACACAACTATATAATGGTACTGTGAATAATTGAATGTATGCTTTGTGTGACTGCATGGTATGTGAATATATCTCAATAAAAATGAATTAAAGGACGGGCAGGCAAGATGGTGGCATAGAGAGGAGTGGAAGCTAAGCAGTCCCCCTGGAACAACTACAAAAAACCAGAAACAACTAGTAAATAATCCAGAATAACTGCGGGGGGACAAACAAGACCATCCACTCATCACACACCAACCTGAATTGGGAGGAATGCCCGAGAACACAGCATAAAATCTGTAAGTAAAACCTGCGGAACCAGGTCGGAAGACCCCCTCCCCCATAGCCTGAGCTGCAAAGCCTCATGGTGCCAGAGAGAAGCTCTCTCCCAGCAAGCAAATATAGCTCAGCTGAGCTCCAACTGGGGTTTTAAGTAGCGAGTGTGAACTGCTCACTACAGGTACGCAGCCCCAAAAAACAGACAGAGGCTTTGGCTGACGACTGACCTGGGAGAGCTGGAGGGTCACCTTGGACTGGGTCTGAAGGGGACTGTTTCTTTTTTGGCTCAGTGGAGAAAGCCCCAGTCATTTTAAGTTTCCAGGGCTGTGACTCGGGGAAGGGCGGAGACACCACAAGCAGAGAGCGAGACCATTGAAATGCTAATGACCTCCACCTGGGGGCTCTGTCTTCTCTAGGAGGAAAGGGGTGGGGCCCTTTCCATTCAGAACCAGACCCCAGAGCCTGGGGGAACACGGCCATACCTCCTCACACCAGTCAAGAATTATAGGCTAACAGGCATCACCTGCTGGGCAGAAAAGCACAGTGACCCGAGGCATCAAAGGGTGGAGCAATTTTCTAAGACACACCCTCAGGGAAACCAGATACTGAATATTTCTTCCCTCTGTTCTGGTCTGGGAAAACCTGATTTGGATAAACAAGGAAACCATGACTAGACAACAGAAAATTACAACCTACACTAAGAAAAACAAAGTTATGGCCCAGTCAAAGGAACAAACGTACACTTCAACTGAGATACAGGAATTTAAACAACTAATGCTAAATCAATTCAAAAAGTTTAGAGAAGATATTGCAAAAGAGATAGAGGCTGTAAAGGAAGCACTGGACCTGTATACGGCAGAAATCAAAAGTTCAAAAAACCTACTGGTAGAATCTATGGGAATGAAAGGCACAACACAAGAGATGAAAGACACAATGGAAACATACAACAACAGATCTCAAGAGGCAGAAGAAAACACTCAGGAACTGGAGAACAAAACACCTGAAAGCCTACACACAAAGGAGCAGATGGAGAAAAGAATGAAAAAATATGAGCAACGTCTCCGGGAACTCAAAGATGAAACAAAGTACAATAATGTACGTATCATTGGTGTCCCAGAAGGAGAAGAGAGGGGAAAGGGGGCAGAAGCAATAATAGAGGAAATAATTCATGAAAATTTCCCATCTCTTAAGAAAGACATAAAATTACAGATCCAAGAAGCGCAGCGTACTCCAAACAGAAGAGATATGAATAGGCCTACGCCAAGACACTTAATAATCAGATTATCAAATGTCAAAGACAAAGAGAGAATCCTGAAAGCAGCAAGAGAAAAGCAATCCATTACATACAAAGGAAGCTTAATAAGACTATGTGCGGATCTCTCAGCAGAAACCATGGAGGCAAGAAGGAAGTGGTGTGATATGTTTAAGATACTGAAAGAGAAAAACCACCAACCAAGAATCCTGTATCCAGCAAAGCTGTCCTTCAAATATGAGGGAGAGCTCAAAATATTTTCTGACAAACAGACAATGAGAGACTTTGTGAACAAGATACCTGCCCTACAGGAAATACTAAAGGGAGCACTACCGGGTGATAGAAGACAGGAGTGTGTGGTTTGGAACACAATTTTGGGAGATGGTAGCACAACAATGTAAGTACACTGAACAAAGGTAACTATGAATACGGTTGAGAGAGGAAGATGGGGAGCACATGAGACACCACAAGAAAGGAGGAAAGATAATGACTGGGACTGTGTAACTTGGTGAAATCTAGAGTATTCAACAATTGTGATAAAATGTACAAATATGTTCTTTTACGAGGGAGAACAAGCAAATGTCAACCTTGCAAGGTGTTAAAAATGGGGAGGCATTGGGGGAGGGATGCAATCAGCATAAACTAGAGACTGTAACTAATAGAATCATTGTATTATGCTTCCTTTAATGTAACAAAGGTGATATACTAAGGTAAATGCAGATAAGAGGGGGGGATAGGAGAGGCATGTTAGACACTTGACATTGGTGGTATTGTCTGATTCTTTATGGTGGGTAATGTCCATGATCAACTGTACAAATACTAGAAATCACTTCATGAACCAGAACAAATGTATGACAATACAATTAGAAGTTAATAATAGAGGGGCATATAGGAAAGAACTATATACCTATTACAAACTATATACTACAGTTAGTAGTATTTCAACATTTTTTCATAAACAGTAACAAACGTACTATATCAATACTAGGAGTCAACAATTGAGGGGGGTTGGTTAGGGATAGGGGAGGATTAGAGTTTCCTTTTCTTTTTTTCTTTTTTCATCTTTCACTTTATTTCTTGTCTGGAGTAATGAAAAGTTTCTAAAAATTGAACAAAAATTAAGTGTGATGGATGCACAGCTGTATCAGGGTACCCGGGGGCAAGTGATTGTACACTTTGGATCTTTGGATAATTGTATGGTATCTGAACAATCTCAATAAAAATGAAAAAAAAAAAAAAAAAAAAAAAAAAAAAGAATTAAAAAAAAAAAAATAAATTATTGAATAAAAAAATAGGGGCACATACACAATTCTCCTGTGCAGAAGAATTTCATATAATTTATGTAGATACTCCAACCTTAAGTAGCGGAAACAGAACTCGCCACTCTTTAAGTTTGGGCTGCACATAGGAACTTCCTCCCAAAGAGTGCATTATGTAGAGGGGCAAAAAGAGTAACTTTACAGTGGAGAAACCTGGCAAACATCACCTCGGTCAAGTGAACAAGATTAACATCAATAGAGATAACTCATGTTGATAGTATGTATCCTTCATATAATGTGATGAGAATGGCAATTTACACATCTGGTCTTCCTACCCCAAACCCATAACCCCAGCCTAGTCATGAGAAAAACATCAGGCTGAGCCCAATTGAGAAACATTTTACAAAATACCCGACCAGTACTACTTAAAACTGTAAAGGTCATCAAAATCAAGGCAAGTCTGAGAAAACGTCAGAGCCAATAGGAGCCCTAATGAGACCTGGCAACTAAACATATGCTGGATGGGATCCTGGAACAGAAGAAGGATATTAAAACTAAGGAAATCTGAATAAGTATGTAGGTCAAGTAATAATGTATCAGTAATTTATTCATTAGTTGTGATAAATGTACCACACTAGTGTAAGATATTAGTAATAGGTGAAACTGGATAGGTGGTGTATGAAACTGTACCATCTTCACAATTTTTCTGGACACCCCAAACTTCTAAAATGTTTATTTAAAACATATGAAGTTTATCTAAAAGTTTATTAAAATATGTAAATATTAGATTTAAGGAATGCAGAGAGGGTAAGAGCAGAGCTCACAGGTTTCTGAATGTGATGGAGTCTTTTCCTCTTCTACAGCAAGATAAGGAAAACTAAGATAATGTAACTTGTCTTTCATTAATTAAATTGATACAATTCAGAGAATTGTTCTTTGTTCTGAATTTTTTTCTAGAGTTTGTGATGTTAAAATATCTTTAGCTTTCACATGATGCTAATAGTAGATTTTGTCTACTACAAAATAAAGAGTTGATTGTTGGTCCCTGAAATAAACAAGTCAAGGAGAACTACTGTTCTGTGTTTTATCAGCCTTTAGTATTGCAGCTCCTGAAAACATTTTTAGATATTGCTCCTTCAGCTGGGTAGAGCCAAAATACTATTGCTTTATGTTTTTTTCTCTTACATCTGCTTCATTGTTTTGTATCTAGATCAGTATCCTATACTTTTCTGATACCCTTGAGCAAAGGAAATAAACAAAGGAGCAACCAAGTAGAATAAAAGCAAAGATTTCCCACAAACTCAGCTGGCAAGCAATGGTAGAACAGAATGCCAGGATCTTCCAAAGTTCAGAATCCAAGAAAATAACTCCTTTATCAACTGTTTCTTATCAGTGAAGAAGAAAATGGAGACTTCGGAGAATATGGCACCCAGAGAATGGATGCAGAATGGGAGTAGTAGAAAATGTCCATAGTGGAACCAAAGAGGTTAAATGTGGGCTTTAATGTTTCAGTGTAGAGTGAGCTGTTTTTTCTTTAGATTACAAGAGTTGGGAGTCCCATTGACTAGCCTTTTAGGTTTTCTGAAAATATTTTAAACATTCATCAAGTCTGACAACTGCTATTGCCCTGAATGGTAACTGTTAAATAAAAAAGCAAAACAAAACAAAACAAAAAAAAGGGATCATGTTTTAGTGATGTGCATTAATTTGTCCAGCAAACATTTAGTAGTTACTGTTTACCACTGTAATGGGTGCTGGGAATAGAAACATGTACAAGATAGTCTTTGCTCTGAAGGGGCTCATAATCTAGTTGAGAAGCATGATTTTAATACAGTATGATAAATGCTTCACTAAGGATTAATACAAATTTGGTTCTTAGAGAAAGTGGAGAAAGACATGAATTCTTTCCTGAAGGAAAGAGGGAAGTGATCTTAAGGAAGAGTGTCTTTCCACTCTAGCACCAAGGCAAAGACCATGTGTAGGTCTCAGAAGAAGACAATTATTTGCTACTAGACAAAATGAAAAAAAAAAAAAAAAAAAGTACCAGGTGCTTCTCTGGGTTTCTTCCAGCTTTAACATTCTCTGTAAAATTTGCAGTTGTTTAAGATTACTGACTCCACTCAGACTTTCCTCTCTGGCATGGCCTCTGAGATTCAGTGATGATTTAGTGTATGAGGCATCCAGTTAAGCAAAAGTGAGATTGCAGATACATCTAGTTTGGGTTTAGTTGGGAATTTTTATGTAAGTTTCAGTCATTTCCATTAATAGTTAAGTTATTGCTGGCCATACAAATATAGGACTGGCTTATAGACTATTCCCAACTCCCTCTGTGTTGACTCATTCAGCATCATGGCATGAGATACTGGGCTAGAGATGTTCCAGGTTCCTAACTAATAAAAATACCATGTTCTTTTCCTGGATTTTAGGATGTTTGCTTATTTTTCAATGTTTTAGTAATTGTGATATGATGGGATTTTTCAAGTAAATATTCACTTTTTAATCTAATTTTGTATCATAATTTTATATTTTTCTTAAAAAGGATCCCCCAAATTGTTTATGCTTCAGTTCCCACAAAACCTCAATTATCCTGTGCTTAACTCAACTAATAGGGCATCGGCTCATATTCTCTTCAATTCCAATAAAAAATCAGTCAAACAAACAACAATAATAACAGAAATAAATTTGCCCATATGTCTGCTAATGCAGAGAATTCCAAGACAGTAAAGATTTTGTTTCACACGCAGACATACAAATCTTAAAAAACTGAGTTTCAGTTTTGTGTAACCAGTTATTCCAAAAGCTCATCAGACTAATATTTGTTCTTTCCTTAATATTGAGAGAGGATGAAATGCACAGGAATGGTTCCAGAGATGAGGATATACTGTCACCAAAAGGTAGGTGGAACAGAAGGAGGAGGCTGAGAACTTAGAAAGCTAACCCCAGGGATATCCCTATTTATCATAAGCCTAGTAGTTATAGAAACTGGACAAGAGAACCGTTCCTCACTGGGGAACTTTTTAGAATAGCTTCCAGTGATTCTAGAAGTTAGACTAGTTTTTAGGAAACTTCCCCTGAACACCAAGTAACAAGAGGAGAGCTATTTAAATACTAGTTCTGCGAGTGTTCTGGGGGGTTTAGCAGCTTCTCCAGGCTTGATTTTTCTCAGATGAGTGGGGAAAATGGTTAAAAGATTGGGTTGTGGACAAAGCTGATTGGATGGATGAAGGCAGAATATGACTTTAGTTTTAGATGGGAGAGAGTTTTTCAAACTTTTTTTATTGTGAAATATATATACAGAAAAGTGATAACTTTCAAAGTACAATTGAATAAGTAGTTAGCAAATTTCAAAGAATGTTGTAGGATACAGTACCATGATTTCAGTTATTTTCTTATTCTGAAATATAACATATATGTAGAAGGGTGACAGCTTTCAAGGTATGATTTAACAAGTAGTTATATAGCAAATTTCAAAGAATGTTATGGATTACAGATGATGGAAGAGTTTTGAGGGCAATTTTGAAAGTATGAATGTGTATGATGTAGGTGAAAGGATCCAGGGAAAGCAAAATTCATAGAATCAAATCCCAGCTATGCTACTTGGTAAGACCTGGTTTACTCTGCAGTAATATGAAGATAAGAGTACCTTCCATACAGGGTGTTCCAGTTTGCCAATGCTGCCATTTTGCAAAACACCAGAAATGGATTGGCTTTTATAAAGGGGGTATATTTGGCTATAGGAGTTACAGTCTTAAGGCCCTAAAGTTCCACACTAAGACATCAACAATTGTGTACCTTCACTGGAGAAAGGCCATTGGGCACCCAGAAAACCTCTGTTAGCTGGGAAGGCAGGTGGCTGGCGTCTGCTTGCTCCCAGGTTTCATTTCAAAATGGCATTTTCCAAAATGTCAGTGTCAGCTTCCAATGGCCATCTTCAAAATGTGTCTCTTAGCTGCAGCTAGCAGTGAGCTCCTTCTGTCTGAGCTTTTACAGTGCTCCAGTGAATGAATTAAGGCCCATGCTGAATGTGTGGGGCTGCACCTCCATGAAATTATCTAATCAGAGTTATTACCTACAGCTGGGTGGGTCACATTTCCATGGAAACAACCTAATCCAAAGGTTCCAACTTAATCAACACTAATATGTCTGCCCCTACAAGATTGCATTAAAGAATATGACTTTTTCTGGGGGACATAATATATACAAAACAGCACACAGGGTTATCTTGAAAATAAAATTGAGATAACCACCCACTGATGCATAGAAGACCTGGAGCCCATGAGAAAAGAGGGGGCTCAGCAAACTCCTTAAAATTTCATGCAAATGTTTCTTTGTGTTTTGAGGTGGAGTTGGTTCATAACTTTTATCAAATTCTCACAGGCATCTTTGAGTAAAATTAGAATCACTGAACATGGTAATGTAAATAGCTACTGAAAACTTCTCTCCACAGATTCAATGAAAAAAGGACAATTTTGAATTGTTTGAAATTCTGGAGGAGGATAGAGACTGGAGAATGACCCTGCAAATGCCGAACTGAAGAAAGAGAAGAAATATCAGGTAGGAATCTTCTGTCCCAGAACAGCTGGTCCTCTCCTCTCCCCCTCACTTGGTGGGGAAAGGCACAGAATCAGCAGATGGGACCCCTCCCACCAGGGACACAGTCTATAAGATCTCCCACAGTAGTGAGACATACCCCCACCATTTGAAGACACAGAGGAAAGGGGAGGACATTTCAAGGCCCTGGTCAGGGAGGGACAAACAAACAAAGAAAACATGGATAAAGACTGCATTTCCAGCCCTGGGTCTGAAAATCCTTTCTCTAACATTGAGGGAAGTAGCAGCTGGTGGCCATTTTCTTGCCTTGGGGATGGTTGGAGTACTGGGTCTGGTGAAGGAGTACTTTGCCACAGGTGGAGCCCCACATTGAGCCAGATTTTGGCTGGCAAAGTGAGGGCACAGGAATCCCAAAGTTTCAGCTCACCTGTGTAGATGCAGCCTGTGCTTATAGGCAAAGCAGCTTCTGAGGATGATTAAGTTACTGAAGAGTGCCAGAAGGTGCAAAGGAATTCAAACACATTTAAAAAGATGCTCCAGACCCATTCATAGGACCACTGAAGCTGGTCTACATGCCCTGTACAGAATCCTGGCCCCATTTTGGCTGACAAATATGGTAGACCCAACTGTTAAAGCAGGGGCTAAAACAAACCCAGGTCTTGCTGACCAGTGGAAAACAGAGCACCACTCGAAGCCAGAAGATTTGTATTACCACAAACACTGAACTTGCTGGGGTGCCCAGTGCCTACCTCCCATCCCTGTGATAGGCCACGGTGGGTGCCTGAGTTGGGGCGGGGGGAAGACTGGGGATCAGAGCCAATCTGACACCTGGCCAGAGAGAGAAACAAAGAAAAGAAAGAGACTAAAGACAACCAATAAGAAAACCATAGGCAAAAGAGAGAAAACAGCCTCTAGAATAAACTAAGAAAATCAGATATCCAGACAGCAAAATATCATGAGCCACATCAAGAAACACAAAGACAGCCCAGTCAAAGGAACAAGCTAACACCTCAACTGAGGTTCAGGAGTTGAAACAACTAATTAAAGATGTTCAAACAAATCCTCTGAATCAAATCAACAAATTGAAAGAAAATGTGATGAAAGAGATGAAGGATATAAAGAAGACACTAGGTGACTATAAAGAAGAATTTGTAAGCTTGAAAAAACAAATGGCAGAACTTATGGGTATGAAAGACAAACTAGAAGAGATGAAAAACACAATGGAGACATACAACAGAAGATTTGAAGAGTCAGAAGAAAAGATTCATGAACTGGAGGACAGGATATCTGAAATCCTACACATGAAAGAACAGATAGGGAACAGAATGGAAAAATATGAGCAAGGCCTCAGGGAACAGAATGACAACATGAAGTACATGAATATATGTGTCATAGATGTCCCGGAAGGATAAGACAAAGGAAAAGGGGCAGAAAGAATAATGGAGGAAATATTGGAAATTCCCAACTCTTACGAAAGACAAAAATCACAAGTCCAAGAAGCACAGCATACCTCAAACAGAACTGATCCAAACAGACCTGCTCCAAGACACTAATCATACTTTTCAGCGTCAAAGACAAGAGAGATTTCTGAAAGCAGCAAGAGAAAAGTGATTTATCACATACAAGGGAAACTTGATAAGACTAAGTGTGGATCTCTCAGCAGAAACCATGGAAGCAAGAAGGCAGTGGTGTGATATATTGAAGATATTGAAAGAGAAAACTGCCAACCAGGAATCCTATATCTGGCACAACTGTCCTTCAAAAATGAGGGAGAGGAGAGGATCTAAGATGGCAGCAAAAAGAGGAGTGGAAGCTAGTTAGTTCCCTTGGAACAACTAACAAGCAACCAGGAGCAACTAGTAAATAATCTGGAATAACTGGGGGGGGGGGGGGACACAAACATGACCATCCACTCATACATCAACCTGAATTGGGCGGAATACCTGAGATTGCAGCATACAGTCTGTAAGTAAAAACCGTGGATCCAAGCCATGAGCACCCTCTCCCAACAGCCCAAGCCGCAAAGCCTCATGGTGCTAGAGAGAAGCTCCCCCACCCCCAGCAAGCAAATGTACATCAGCTGAGCTCCAGCTGGGGTTTTAATTAATAAGCATGGACTGCTCGCTACGGGCTGTGACTCCCCAACAAGCAGACAGAGGCTGTGGGTGACAACTGACCTTGGAGACTGGCCCTAGAAGGGGATTTTCTGTCCCTATTTCAGCTCAGTGGAGATAGCCTCAGCCATTTTCAGTTCCCAGTGCTCTGACCCAGACAAGGGTGGAGATAGCACAGGTAGACTCTATTCAAATGCTAATGACCTTTCCCTAGGGGGGTTAACTTTCCTAAGAGGAAAGGGGTGGAGCCAAGTTCTACTACCTTCCTTCCATTCTAAACCAAACCCCAGAGCCTGGGGGAAGACAGCCATGGGCCACACCTCCTTAAACCAGTCTGTAGTTACAGGCTGACAGGCACCACATGCTGGGCAGAAAAGCGCAGTGACCTGACGCATCATAGGGTGTACCAATTTTCTAAGACACACCCTCAGGGAAACTGGATACTGAATATTTTTTCCTTCTGGGACCTGAGTCCATTCTGGTCTGGGAAAACCTGATTGGGGTAACCAAGGAAACCATGCCTAGACAACAGAAAACTACAACCTACACTAAGAAAAATGAAGATATGGCCCAGTCAAAGGAACAAACTTACACTTCAACTGAGATAGAGGAATTGAAACAACTAATAATAAGTCAAATCAAAAAGTTTAGGGAAGATATGGTGAAAGAGCTGGACTCTATAATGAAAACACTGGGCATACATAAGGTAGTAATTGAAAGTTCAAAAAACCAATTGGCAGAATCTATGGAAATGAAACCACAACACAAGAGATGAAAGATACAATGGAAACATACAACAGCAGATCTCAACAGGCAGAAGAAAACACTCAGAAACTGGAGAACAAGGCACCTGAAAGCCTACACACAAAAGAACAGATAGAGAAAAGAATGGAAAAATATGAGCAACATCTCTGGGAGCTTAAGGACAAAATGAAAAGCAAGAATGTATGCGTCATGGGTGTCCCAGAAGGAGAAGAGAAGGGAAAAGGGGCAGAAGCAATAATACAGGAAATAATCAATGAAAATTTCCCATCTCTTATGAAAGACGTAAAATTACAGATCCAAGAAGTATAGCATACCCCAAACAGAACAGATCTGAATAGGCCTATGCCAAGACACTTAATAATCAGATTATCAAATGTCAAGGATAAAGAGAGAATCCTGAAAGCAGCAAGAGAAAACCGATCCATCACATACAAAGGAAACTTGATAAGACTATGTGCAGATTTCTCAATAGAAACCATGGAGGCAAGAAGGAAGTAGGGTGATATATTTAAGATACTGAAAGAGAAAAACCACCGACCAAAAATCCTATATCTGGTAAAATTGTCCTTCAAATGTGAGGGAGAGCTTAAAATATTCTCTGACAAACAGACAATGACAGAGTTTGTGAACAAGATACCTGCTCTACAGGAAACACTAAAGGGAGCACTACAGACAGAAAGGAAAAGACAGGAGTGAGAGTTTTGGAACACAATTTTGGGAGACAGTAGCACCAAATGTACTATACCAAAACTATGAATCAATAATGGAGGGGGGCATGGTTAGGGGTATGGGAGGATTTGAGTTTCCTTTTTTTTTGTCTTTATTTCTTTTCTGGAGTAATGAAAATGTTCTAAAAATTGAAAAAATACAATTGTGTTGATGGATGCACAGCTGTATGATGGTACCATGGGCAATTGATTGTACACTTTGGATCTTTGGATAGTTGTACGGTACGTGAACAATCTCAATAAAAAAAAATATATATATATATATATTAAAAATGAGGGAGAAGAGATGGAAGAAGATGGTGGCATAGAGAGGAGTGGAAGGTAGTCAGTCCCCCTGGAACAACTAATAAACAATGAGGAACAAATAGTAAATAATCTGGAATAACTGCAGGGGGACAAACCTGACCACCCACTCATCATTCACCAACCTGAATTGGGAGGAATGTCCGAGATAGCAGTATAAAATCTGTAAGTAAAAACTGCGGATCCCCCCATGGCCCAAACTGCAAAGCCTCATGGCACTAGAAAGCAGCACTCTCCCCAGCTGCAAAGCCTTGCTGTGCTAGAGAGCAGCACCCTCCGAGCAAGCAAATATAGCTCACTTGAGCTCCAACTGGGGTCTTAGCAAGCTATGAATCCTCAACAAGCAGAGGTTTTTGGTGATAACTGACCTTGGAGAGCTGGAGGAACTCTCTGGAAAGGTGGGGGGAGCCCAGAGGACTGGGTGCTGTCTCTGGCCAATGGGTGAAACTGAGGGGGGCCACAGACTGACCCTGAAGGGAGTCTTTCTGTCCCTTTCTTGACTCAGTGGAGAAAGCCTCAGCCATTTTCAATTCCCAGCACTCAGACCCAGACAAGGGTGGAGACAGCAGAGTCAGAGATGATTCAAATTCAAATGACCTCTCCTCAGGGGTATATCTTCCCTAAGAGGAAAGAGGTGGTGCCAAGCTCTACTACCTGCCTTCCATTGAGAACAGACCCCAGAGCTTGGGGGAAAATACCCACGGATCACACCTCTTACACCAGTCTGGAGTGACAGGCTGACAGGCGCCACCTTCTGGGAAGAAAAGCATAGTGACTTGAGGCCTCACAGGGTGTACCAATCTTCTAAGACACACCTTCAGGGAGACCTGAAACTATTGTCTTCTTCCAAGACCTGAGTCTGTTCTGGTCTAGGAAAACCTGACTGGAATAACTAAGGAGGCCAGATGCCTAGACAACAGAAAACTACAACCTACACTAGGAGGGGCAAAGTTATGGCCCAGTCAAAAAACAAACTTACACTTCAACTGACATACAGGAATTTAAACAACTAGTGCTGGATCAATTCAAAAAGTTTAGGGAAGATATGGTGAAAGAGATGAAACATATAATGAAAACACTGGGCATACATAAGGTAGAAAGTTCAAAAAAACAACTGACAGAATCTATGGAAATGAAAGACACAACACAAGAGATGAAGGACACAATGGAGATACACAACAGCAGATCTCAAGAGGCAGAGGAAAAAACTCAAGAACTGGAGAACAAGGCACCTGAAAGCCTACACAGAAAAGAACAGATAGAGAAAAGAATGGAAAAATATGGGCAACGTCTCCAGGAACTTAAGGACAAAATGAGATGCAGGAATGTACCTGTCATTGATGTCCCAGAAAGAGAAGAGAAGGGAAAGGGGGCAGAAGCAATAATACAGGAAATGATGAATGAAAATTTCCCATCTCTTATGAAAGACATAAAATTACAGATCCAAGAAGCACAGCGTAGCCCAAACAGAATAGATCTGGATAGGCCTATGCCAAGAAACTTAATAAACAGATTACCAAACATCAAAGATAAAAAGAGAATCCTGAAAGCAGCAAGAGAAAAGCAATCCATCACATACAAAGGAAACTTGGTAAGACTCTGCAGATTTCTCAATAGAAACTATAGAGGCAAGAAGGAAGTGGGGTGATATATTTAAGATATGTAAAGAGAAAAACCAATGACCAAGAATCTTATATCCGGCAAAACTGTCCTTCAAATATGAGGGAGAGCTTGAAACATTCTCTGACAAACAGACAATGACAGAGTTTGTGAACAAGATACCTGCTCTACAGGAAACACTAAAGGGAGTAGTACAGACAGAAAGGAAAAGATAGGAGTGAGAGGTTTGGAACACAATTTTGGGAGACAGTAGCACAGCAATGTAAGTACACTGAACAAAGATGACTGTGAGTATGGTTGGAAGACGAAGGTTAGGAGCATGTGGGACACTAGAAAGAGGAAAGATAAAGACTGGGACTGTATAACTCAGTAAAACCTACAGTACTCAATGATTGTGATAAAAGGTACAAATATGTTTTTACATGAGGTAGAACAAATGAATGTCAACATTTCAAGGTATTAAAAATGGGGTGGGATTGGGGGAAAACACAACCAATGCAAACTAGAGACTATACTTAACAGAAACATTGTATTATGCTTCCTTTAATATAACAAAGGCAATATACCAAAGCTAAATGCATATGTGGTGGTGGGGGGACATAGGGGAAAGGTATGGGACTCTTGGCATTGGTGATGTTGTTTGACTCTCTTTTACTTTAGTTTAATGCTATCTTTCCTTTTGTTGCTTCCTAGCTGTCATGATTTTTTTTGTCTCTCTGTTTTTTTCTTTTCCTTCTGTCTCTCTACCTTCTTTGAGTCTTCCTCCTCCTTTGTGGAAGAAATGGAGAGGTATTTATACAGATAGTGGTGATGGTTGTGAATATATAAATACATGCCTGTACAGGGAACCATCAGTTGTTTACTTAGGATGGACTGTATGGTGTGTGAAAAAAAAAACATCTTTAAAAAAAATGGGTTGATGAAGAAACCTTGAGGGCACTATATTGAGTGAAATAAGACAAACACATAAGGACAAATATTGCAGGGTCTCACTGATATGAACTAATTATAATATGTAAATTCATAGACGTGAAATGGAAGTTATCAGGTTATAGAATGAGGCTAAAGAATGGGGAGCAGTTGCTTATTATGAGCAGAATGTTCAACCAGGCTGAACTTAAACATTCGGAAATGGACAGAGGTGATGGTAGCACATTGTGAGAATAACTAACAGTGCTGAATGGTGTGTGAAGGTGGTAGAAAGGGGAAGCTCAGAGTGTATGTCACCAGAAGGAAAGTTGGAGGTTAAAAGATGGGAATGTATAAAACAGTGAATCTTGCAGTGGACAATGTCCATGATTAACTAGACAAATATTAGAAATCTCTCTCATGAACTAGAACAATGTATGACACTATAACTAGAAGTTAATAATAGAAAGGCATATAGGATAAAAATATATACCTATTACAAACTGTATACTACAGTTAGTAGTATTTTAACATTCTTTCATCAACGCTAACAAATGTGCTATACCAAAACTATGAATCAATAATCGAGGGGGGTCATTAGGGGTATGGGAGGATTTGAGTTTCCATTTTTTGTGTGTCTTTATTTCTTTTCTGGAGTAATGAAATTGTTCTAAGAATTGAAAAAAAAATTAACTGTGGTGATGGATGCACAGCTGTATGATGGTGCTGTGGGCAATTGTACACTTTGGATCTTTGAATAATTGTATGGTATGTGAACAATCTCAATAAAAAAATAAAAAAATAGAAAAACTAACTGAAATACTGAGAGAAAAAAAATGAAGGAGGGTTTAAAATAATTACAGATAAATAGACACTGAGAGAGTTTGTGAACAGGAGACGTCCTCTACAAGAAATACTATAGGGAGTGCTACAGACAGATAAGAGAGAGAGGTTTGTAGAAGAGTGTAGAAATGAAGATATCAGGAGATAAAAAGTGTGTAGAGATCAGGAATTTGATACTGAAGGAGAAAAGAAACGTTCAAGAGGATTGATTGTATAGATCCAGAAATGGATAGCACTATACTGTGTGACAGCCGCACAATATTGTAACAACACTGAACAAAGAAGACTGTGAATACTGTTGAAAGAGGAAGGTTAGGGGTATGTATGACACCAGAAGGAAAGATAGAAGATAAAGACTGGGACTGTATAACTTAGTGAAATCTAGAGTGGTCAATTGTAATTAATTATACTAATACAAGAATGTTTCTACACGAGGGAGAACAACTGAATGTCAACTTTGCAAGGTGTTCAAAATGGGATAGTATTGGGGAAAAATACAATCAATGAAAACTAGAGTATACAGTTAATAGTAACATTGTAATATGCTTCCATTAATTGTAACAAATGCAAAATACCAAAGCTAAATGTCTATAAGAGGGGGATATAAGGGAGTGGTATGTGAGTTTTGGAGTTGGTGTTGTTTTTTGACCTTTTCATTGTATTGCATTGTATTGTATTTTTTCTTTTATTTTTTTTAGTCACCATTTTTTTCTTTTTCTTTATTTCTTTTTTCTTTTTTCTCCTTTTCCTCTTTTTTTGTGGAAGAAATGGAAATGTCCTCATATAGATTGCAGTGGTATATGCGTAACTATGTGATTATACAGGGAACCACTGATTATTTACTTAGGAGGGAATTATAGTGCATGAATAAAACTGTTTAAAAAATCAACAGAGGGATTCAAGTGCTGGAGAAAATGTAGAGAGTGGGATGTACCTAATCACTGTTGGTGGGGAAGTAGAATGGTGCAGCTTATCTGGAGAGTAGTGTGGTGTTTCCACAGGAAGCTAACTACGGGGTTACCATATGGTCCTGCAACCCTGTTATTGGGTATATACTTGGAAGAACTGAGAACGGGGACATGAGTAGACATTTGCACAGTGGGGTTTATGGTGGCAGTATTCACGATTCGCAATGGATGGAGGTGGCCTAAGGGTACATTGACTGATGAACAGAATGGCAAAATGTGGTGTATACATATGATGGATTATTCAGTGGCTATGAAAAGAAATGACATTGTGAAGTATGCTGGAACTAGGTGAATGGAACTTGATGACAGTATGCTGAGTGAAATAAACCAGAAATGCAAAGACAAACATTATAATGCCTTACTAATATGGACTAATTACAGTATGCAAACTCTGAGAATTGAATCTGAGAGCATAGGTTATCAGGCGCAGGCTTATGGTAAAGGCTCCTAGATTGTAAGCTCTTAGTGCAGTTACTTCTATTCCTGAGTTGTAAGAGAGATTTCTAACTTCTGAGATGCTGAGCTCTTTGTGCATAAGCTGGTCAGTCCCTGGAACTTCGGGTATCTCTGTGATGTGACACCTGAGACTCAGTGCCAGATTTTGGCAGTTACGAATGTTACCCCATACAGCAAATGTTAAAAGAGGCTGAAAAAGAGATCAGACTTCAATTAGAGATATGCATGAAATAGTCTTAGTTAGGACTAAGGTAAACCAGACTCAAGGGTAAAGGATGATATTGACGTTGTTTTAAACCTTCAACTTCTATGTGAGACCAAAGGAAGAGATGTTTATTTGGTACAAAATCTATATTTTCTGTAGCACACTGTGCCAGTTTGGACATATTATGCTCCCCAGGAAAAGCCATATTCTTTAATGCAATCTTGTGGGGACAGATTGATTTATCTTTTTGATTAGGGTATGACCTCTTGATTGAACTTTTCCATGGAGATTTGACCCTGCCCATTCAGCGTAGGTCTTGATTGGTTTACTGGAGTCCTATAAGAACTCACAGACAGAAGGAGCTCAGTGCTGCAGCTGAGAAAGACATTTTGGAGACAGCCATTGAGGGACTTTTGCTAGCCCAGAGTTTGCCTGGGAGAAACTAAGAGAATACCCCCAGATGCCTAGAGAGAAACATCCTGGAAGAAAGCCATTTGGAAACCAGAACCCTGGAGCAGACACCAGCCACATGCCCTCCCAGCTGATGAGGTTTTCCGGATGCTATCGGCATTCTTCAGTGAAGGTACCCTGTTGTTGATGCCTTAGTTTGGACACTTTTATGGCCTTAGGACTGTAACTTTGTAACCAAATAAACCCCCTTTATAAAAGCCAATCCATTTCAGGTATTTTGCATAAAGGCAGCAAACCAGAACACACACTGTATAATTTAACTTGTATGGTCAGTTTATTCAAACACCATAATAACATGGAGCTTTGAATAGGGAGTGAGATCTGGTTGGTTTGCACAGGTTAGTGTGAAGTGCTGATACATCCCAGAGTAATTTGGGCAGAGAATAAAAATGTATTTGTAAAGCCTCCTTTAGGATCTGGGGGAAAATGTGGAAATATTAAGCTTACCCACCTGGAGAATTACTAATATCCTCTTAAGCATTGGGGACTCCCAATTTAGAAGACCAAGCCCTCGATCTTGGTGCTTGCTCTTAGGAAGCTTGTTACTGCAAAGGAGAGGCTAAGCCTACTTATAATTGTGCCTAGGAGTCACCCCCAGAGAACCTCTGTTGTTGCTCAGATGTGGCTTCTTTCTATCAGCTGACTTGACAGGTGGACTTGCTGCTTTTCCCCCTACATGTGACGTGAACTCCCAGGGGTGTAAATCTCCCTGGCAACATAGGACATGACTCCTGGGGATGAACCTGGTCATGGCATTGTGGTATTAAGAAAGTCTCTTGGAAGCAAAAGGGGGAAGAGAAAGGAAACAAAGATTCAGTGGCTGAGATATTTCCAATGGTGTCAAGAGATCATTCTGGAGGTTATTCTTATGCATTATATAGATATCCCTTTTTGGTTTTTAATGTATTGGAATAGCTAGAAGGAAATACCTGAAACTGTTGAACTGCAACCCAGAAGCCTTGCTTCTTGAAGATGATTGTATTACTATGTAGCTTACATTGTGTGACCGTGTGATTTTGAAAACCTTGTGGCTCACACTCCCTTTATCCAGTGTATGGACAGGTGAGTAGGAAAAAGGGGGACAAAAAGTAAATTAATAATAGGGTAGAATGGTGGGGATGGGATGTTTTAGGTGTTCTTTTTTACTTTAATTTTTGTTCTTATTCTTAATTTTTTTGTAAGTAGTAAAAATGTTCAAAAATTAATTGTGGTGATGAATGCCCAACTATGTAATGGTACTGTGAACAATTGATTATACACTTTGGATGGCTGTATGGTATGTGAATATATCTCAATAAAATTGAATTTAAAACATAGAATCACTGAGTAGGAGCATATTTATGTTTAAGTGAATTGCAGAGGAAAAGGTCTGACATTTTCTAGAGGTAGAATAGTCATCAAAAAGTAAAAGGACTGGGGCAGAAGAAAAATAATTTGAGGTTACAGTGGACAAAAATTTCAAGCTGACATTGATTAGATTAAATAACAGTATATTTGTACTGAATACTCAGTACTGACCTTACTTTGTAAATCTCTTTTCTTTTCTATGCTGTGAAAAGTGTAAAATATTTTCCTCATTTTCATGCCATGAAGCTAAGAACATGGCTGATATATTTTCAATGCAAGGAAGTAAAAAGCATCAGGATGGGAGGTTAAAAATTAGGGACATAGGCCTTGCCCTACACTGAAATGTGAACTTGTACAGGTCACTTGCCTCAGTTTCACCTTGTGTGCAATAATGGTGGTAAACCACTTCTCCTTTACTGTTTGAATAATAAGTGAAAATATGTTGGATTCCTTTGAGAGAATGAAATATTTAAAATCAAGATGTTACTGTATATTTTTCTTTCAAAGTTTAATCTACTTTCAATACACTTTTAACAGCAGTGGTAATTAGCTCAATAAATTCATCTTAATCATTATTGAGGAGCAGAAATGTAATCTATAGGCATTTTAAAGTTTTTTGGAATTGATGGTGGACAGAATAAATAATCAGTTTCTTTGTATGTCTAGTGGTTTTTGCACAATCTTATCATTACCAGTGATATCCTATTGCCAAAGTCCAAAATCCCCTGTGCCCCTGTGGTGTGCACAGTCACACATGCTCATTCACCCTTCACCCAGCTAATCTCACGCATCATTATGTATTTAGCTTAAAAATCTCCTGGTGCTGGTGGGGGGTGGGGAGACTTCCTTAAATCTCTACACTTGAATAGCTTCTTCTTTTGCACTTGTAAGTGCTGTTTAACTCCTGTTTAAACAGTATGGCAGGAAGAGAGGTTTTTCTACTACTGTATCGCTAGCAAGTAGCCTGATTTATAGCAAGCCCTCAAAAACAAAACAAAGCAAAAACAAAAACAAAAACAGAACAAAACAGTTATTGTTATCATTGGTTGTTTTGAAACAATCATAAATTGACTGAAAAGTTGCAAGTATGGTACAAGGCTACTTTTTAATTTGCTGAACCATTTCATAGCAAATTACTCACAAAATAACTATTCCCTAATACTTCAGTGTGATTTTTTTTCCAAACAAGAACATTCTCTTACAAAATCAAAATATAACCATCAAAAATCAAGAATTTGATAGTTATCTATGACTGCCATTTAAACCTTAGACCATAGTCAAGCTTCGCCAATTGTCCTAATCATGTTTTTTAGGTGCAAAATCACTATTGAATTTAGTCATCATTTCTCTATTCCAGTCCTTGAAGTTGGAATAGTTCCTTAATTTTTTCTTGACTTTCATGGCCTTAACCTGTTTGAAGGTTATAGGATGGTTATTTTGTAAGATGATTCTTAGTTTGGATTTGTCTGATGTTTTCTTATAATTAAATTCGGGTTATTCAACTTTGGCAAGATTATCACAGAAATGACATCATGTTTTTCTCATTGCATGCTCTCAGCTGGCACACATTATTGATGATATTCCCTTAAATCCCTTGATTAAGGTGGTGTCTGCCAGGCCTCCCCACTGTAAAGATAGCCTTTATCCCTTCACAATTAAAACTTATTTTGTGGAGAGGTACTTTGAAACTATGTAAATATCTCAGTCCTCACCCAACTTACTACTTATTTATTTATATCACTATGGACTTACATTTATTCAGTGGCTCATTATCTATTACTATTGTTATTTATTTTGGTGCTCAAATCATCTGAGCTTTGGCCAATGGAGGCCCCTTCAAATTGGCTTCTATGTCCTTTTGACATGTCCCCAACATTCTTTGAGCACTTCCTTACTTTCTACCACAGTAAGATATTTCAGGCTCATCTTGTAGTTTTCCTACTCTGAAATCAACCCTTTCTCTGAGAAAGGCTAGCTTCTTTTACTGGAGAACAGTATTTGGAAACCATGATCTGGGCCCTTAGGTGTGGTCATTGCTCATGGGTTGTCATTGCTCCCAGACCCTCTCAGTGGACAGTGGACAGAGCTATGAATATATATGTGTACCTGTCCCACATGAACACATACAAACATATGTGCACACATATATTTATATTTATTTTCATATTCATCAGTATGTATATTGACAGCCATGAGTTCACACCAATACCTCCTATCACAAGTCAACACCACAAGATCCATTCCATCTTTCTCCTTTTCCAAATTTGTAGCTCCCTTCCTTGACAGTGAAAACCTGGCTCCTGTTATCCTTAATGCATTTATTTATTTGCCCAATCTCCCTGTTTGTAGCTAATCTCCCAAAGCCACCACCGCCCCCCTCCTCTGTATAGATGCCATGACTCCCTGTGCAAGACTGTGACTCAGGCCGGGACTCCCCGCACAGGACTGATGCTGCTGACACTCTGTGTAGAAGCCCTCCTTTCCCTACTTGACTCTGACAACCAACACTGGGCCATCCCCCACCTGGATGCCCTCCTCAACCTCCGGGACCCCAATTCCCCACATGGTGATGCGACCTCCCCACAGCAGAGATACCTACCTTGCTCAGCCCACCTAATGCCTTTAGGGCTACATTGTTCAGGAAGAGGAAGGGACCAAAGATTACTTTTTACGTATCTGAGTAAAATCTAAGTCAAGATGTTATTGACTTTTGTTTCAAGTTCCTCCAGGCTCAAGATGGGTTTTATCTCTTCCAGATTAATCTGCATTTCTCTGGATATATGATATAAATAGTTCTGCTTCATTGGAAGAGGAATATAAAAAAGATCCAATGCTTTCTTACTTTTATCATAAGTTTTTTCAGATTTATTTAATGCAATATTTCTCAATTGAAGCATCACTGACATTTGGGGCAGGAAATTCTTTATCGTAGGATTGTCCCATAAATGGCAAGATATTTAGCATTCTTGACTCCCGATTTACTATTACCACTATGACTCCCCACCACCGTAGGGATAACTGAAAAACAAAAACAACACACTCCTACACATTTCCAAATGCCTCCTGGGAAAGCAACTTATCCCTAGTTGAGAACCCCTGGAGCTCTCTGCAGTTTATATAATAGCTATTTACACCTTGTAAAATCAATGCTCCCTTTTTTGATCAACAAAAATCAACCCTTCTTGGTTTTCTAAATGTCTCCTTGTGGTTCTAGTCTGGGTTCAGGGGCCCAAAGTCAAATACTGCTTTATAAAGGGATTTTATTCTGTCACCGAAATGTCCCTTAAATTAATTGAAGCATGTTAGTCATAGATACAAAGCTGTCTGAAGCAACATGGCCCCAATGCCATGTATGAACTGTAAGTGTGTTATTGGCTTTTTAGCTATATATATTCATAGGCACAGTAGATTGCTTGTGTTTAGGCAGGTCAACTTCTATTTAAGAGCCAGATCAGCAGCCTTCATTATTATAGGGGAATAGCCTGAGCCTGTTGCATCTGCTGATATGTTGAAGGCAGGCTGCTCCCCACCTGATTGGACAAGGAAGGGCCATGTTTCTAAAGGACCAACAGGCTGTTGGAAAGATTTCATAAGCCTTTTCCACCATTGGAACGTACAACAGCTTACCTAGAGTGGGAAGAAGCCATAAACCTTTAAGTATTCACTTGAACAGAGATCTGTTTCTTTCCCATGGGGATTCCAGGGAATGGGAGCTTGTTTTTGTTTTGCCCTGATCTTATGAATTTTGGATTCTCATTTAGAGGCAAAAAGTATCTGCTTCTAATTCCACTACCTGTACAAATACAGGAAGGAGAAATAAGGTTTAGCTTACCATGTCTGAAAACAATCATCTTAGACTTGAATGTAATCTCTGTCCGAATATATGGTATGATTAAAGAAATCAGTGGGGTGTGTCTGCTCTCGTTCGGGTAGAGCCTGTGGTGGAGATATTTACAGCTTGCCAGATATGCAAGTGCTCCCCACGCTTCCCAGCCCTCTTGCAGTGAGGCAGGGCCATGTGACTAGTGTGAGGTAGAGCTGTGAACAAAATTGATGTTGCTCGTTTCTGGGCTATATATTGGAGAGCCATGCGTGATCTTTCAGCTCTTATCCTGACTGGAAGCCATGTGTTGAGATGGTAGCATCACAGTTTGAAGTAGTCTGGATCTTTGAATCACCACATAGAGGACAGCTGTCCTGGAGAGTTACCTTAAAAGTAACTGAAAATACATAAGGCAAAAAATAAAGTTTTTTGCTTAAAACATTGATAATTCAGAGTTTGTTACTGCAGCATTACCGAGACTACCCTGACTAGTAAATACTGAATCTGTAGTTTGGTATTTGGGTCTGACATTTAACAGATCATCCCATTAATCCTTTGAGAATTGAGTTATATCAAAACTGTTCTTAATCTAGAGTTATTTTCTTTACTGGTTCACATCAGGAATAGTTCTGTTATACAGGATGACCCATTATGCATTGTTTTTGCTACTAGACTTGAAATAATGAAAGTTTAGATATGTGAGGGGGAAAATATGTCTAGTCTGACTCTCATGCTTCATTTTGAATGTGAGACTATTTATTATGAAAGATTAAATCATTGATGAGGCTCAGGGTTTAAAAATCTTTTCCCTTCTAAATCAAAATGTGGGGGACCTGAAGCTTGAAAAATCTAGAAGTGCTCTTAAAGAAAAGAATACAAAATATAAATACAAAATGCTTGCGACCATTCCAGTACTATCCATACCAATAAGAAATGTGGTAGAAGGCAATGAAGTGAAAAGGGACAGCCATCTTAACTGATTACAGTAAAACTGTTCTACTTTTGCTAGTTTTATGAAAACCTATGATCATATGAACACATTGCTTGAAATTCTCTCAGGCCCATGCAGGAGAAGCTTAAGCTTCATTATTTTCACCCCAAGTATGAAGCTTTCTATTTGTTTCTCCTTTTTTTTTTTTTTAACACTTCTTAAATTGTCACCCATTCTTCTCAATCTGAAAGCATTGCCAAAGAAACATAGTTCAGCAACCAAAAGGTTGAATTTAAAAATAATTCAAATTCTTTACCTGCAATTTTCAAACATCATGAAAGTCATAGACAGACCTCAGCAATAATTCTTAACTCTTCCTCTTTCTCTCCCTCATCTCCATCACATGCCTCCTGCTTCTGCAAGCCCTAAAGGGATGAAGAGTGAGACAATGAGCAGAACATTCTCAAGAAAAGATTATCTAAGTAACTCTAAGTTTTCTTGAGGAATTCACATGGGAGGAGTCAGGAGACACAGGCAGGGCCCAGGAAAAGGAGGCCAGGGCTCCATCTGTATAATAATCACAGATATACTGCCCTTGTATGTACAAAGGATGCATAATTACATGTCCTGATTCTAAACTTTTGTACTTTCAAGATACTTTGACCAGTTCTGTTTTCTTATTTAATTTGCTAGTTTTCTTTTCTGATTTGTATTCCCCTTAGTTCTGCTGTTTGTTCACCTATAGAGAGAAGTAAACTATAGAGAGACTAGCACACACACTCACAATTTAGTGCATGCATGTGCATTGGCATTACTTATAACAGCAAATTAACTGACACAACCTAAATTTCCAACAATCAGAGTGAATAAATAAATGCATGGTTTTCCTCATCCAGCGGGACAGTGGGCTGTCATTAAAAATAATCATGCTGAAAAAAGCAAAGTGCCAAGGTGCGTATAGTATGCAACTATATGTGTAAACAGGGAAAATAAGTATATATCCATGTCTATATATAAATACACACACTCATATTTGCTTGCATATGCATAGGAAATTCTGTAAAGATGCACAAGGAAGCAAGAACAGTTTTTCCCCATGTAGGTGTGCCAGAAGTGGGGAAGGGATTCTTCTTACTACATACCCGATAATATTTTATTATCCAATATTTACTATTCATAAAATTAAACTAAAATATTTAATTAAAAATCATCTTGAAAAAATTTTTAAGTGGCAAAGGAATGTATTCACATTATGTTATTAGGTTAATAAAATATTAAGTATAAACAGTGTAACACTAATTTTACACAACAAAATGAGATTTATGTTTGGCTTAAAATGTTACTGATTTTTTTGAAATGGTGATGTTATGGGTGATATTTTTATTTGTTGTTCTTTGTTTTCCAATTTTCTACGATACACATATATTTCTTTTGTATACTCAAAAAAGCTGCAGTCTCAAATTTGTAAGTATATGTTCATTTTTATGCATACTTTCAAGTAAACTAAGTTTGAGTTGTGCTAAAACTGGGCATGACATGTGTCCATTAAGATAATTTCCACTGTCCCAGGAAATGGAAGACATCATTGTACTAGTCTGGTGCAATACCTTCATTTAGAACTGTTTGTGATTCAGTGATCAAAAGACAAAAGCAAACTAGGAAATTGTGTGTCAACATGACATGTTTCAGTTCTCTTCAGTTAGTGGTTTAACTCATACAAAATTTATTTTACTCAAAAAGAAACTCACATCCTCTATACTGAATAATCCGTTTCCCTCTCTGTCCCTTCCGTTACATTCCCTGACAACATGGTGCATGTTATTTCAAGGGCATTCCCAAAGACTTCCATCAGCAGAGTCTTCTTTGTGCCTTTGGATGGCCTCTTTCAGTTCATTTAGGATTCTGGACAGACAGGCTCACACACAAGGTCCCCTTAGGGAACCTGGTCTAAAATAAAATATTGCTTCATCTGAGAACTCTTTGGAATTTTGACTATTTGGTCTAAAAATGGAGATTTTGTGCATTGTGTCCTTATGACCATTTTTTTTTTTTTTTTTTTTGTACCTGGTGAACAACAAAAACAAGGAGGGAAAAACACGGAACAGTTTCACACCTCAGATTGAAGGAGCTGATTACTGTCATTTCGTTGATGTGCCTTTTATACGTTTGCAGTGGTTAAGAAAGACTTTATGGTTTGGAGCATGAGCGCTTTAAAGTGATTCAAAATTATTGAAGAGCTACAAATTTTATAAAGTGCTTCAATTTGTTACTGACTAAAGCAGCAGTGGAACGATTCGACAGAGCTTTTAGTACTACGTGCAGCCTGCAAATGCTCTCATGATCTTCCCAGGTGTCTCTCCTTTGCGGGTGGGGGCTCTGAATGTTCCTGCCCAGAGAAGCTCCTCTGCTAACAGAAGCAGAGCTTCAGTTTTGAAGGTCTGCTGCCTCAAAGGCAGCACTTATGTATGGGTATAATTTTGGCAACTCTGCAAACTCCAAAGCAGCCATCTATTGTTATTAGACTTTGCCAGAGGAAAAAACTATTGGTCTAGAACTTTATTAGACTATTGGTCTAATGGTTCAAACCTTGGTCTGAGGAGTCTTCAAGACTTGGAAAGACCTAAGTAGGCCTGGATTCTGTACAACCTTCCAGACAAAGAGGAAATTAGAGACATGTAGGCTGCCAAAGAGGCAGGAAGGACCACCTGATGCTTACCTAGACTTTGATCTGCTGTACTTGATATTACTTTGCACCTTGTTCTTTCTACAGCTTGTGAGCTATTTTTAATTTTAATAACTTCCAAAATAATCCGTGCCCAGTTTGCATATACTATATATATGATTTCAGAAATAATACATTTTTGTCTTACAATTACATAGCATTCTGATCTAAATACCATTTCCAAATGCCCATGATACTACCCCAGGACCAACAGTGTGAGGATTGTATGCCATTTTAAGATCAGAATCTTCTAAGAAAATCAAATTAATTAATTTTTCCTCTTGCCCTGCTTTCCTTCTTTTTTCTCTCTCTTTTAATGTGCTAATACATGTAAAGAACCTAGAGTACCTATTACTCAATTCTTATCATTTTTATTATTAATTTCTCCTCTTCTTCTCTTGCTTACGTTCTTTCTCCAAATAGTCATGTGTATCCCTCACTTCTCTTGTCAGGAAAATTGGAATTGATGGTGAATCCCGACTTTCCACTCTGAAGGGGGCCCCAGATGATACTGTTGCAAGTGTGTGCATCAACCCGCCACCGAGTGTCACAATCTGTCCCACCCAAGTGCTCTGCTGGGGGAATTTCAACCAGGTTCATTTACTTCTGTCTGATCTACATTGTGGTGTAATGGTTTGTTTGATTAAAGTTCAAGCCACCTGAATATTTGTAAACAGAACATTAAAATATCTAAGCATTCTGTTTTCATTAAGAAAGTCTAAGAGCTATGAATTGAAATTGGCAAAATTTAGTAAAATAATCAGGAACAAGAGATATTTGTCCTTATTTCCTAAGCAGAAAATCAACCTTAAGTACAGAGCATTTGCATATTGAATTAGTACTATATTTTAATTCAACTCCAAAGCCACGCAGATATAGCATGAAACTCTTTAACCTTGCTTCAAGAATGTGGTTTTACTGACCAAGATGGTTATGTCCAAATGTTCACTCAGTTTGTTGTTACAGAGTTGATCTAAGAAAAAAACTCTGGTCAACACTAAGTGCTTCTTAAAGACACGTTACTTTTGAAATCCGTAAGTCAGGATTTTTCTCTTAATTTGTTTTAAACATATTGAATGAATGCAAAGATTTTTTTTTTATTAAATTCAGTTTTATTGAAATATATTCACACACCATACAATCATCCATGATATACAATCCACTGTCCACAGTATGATAACATAGTTATGCGTTCATCACCACAGTCTATCTCTGAACATTTTCCTTACATCAGAAAGAACCAGAACAAGAATAAAAAATAAAAGTGAAAAAAACACCCAAATCATCCCCCCATCCCACCCCATTTGTCCTTTAGTTTTTAATCCCCATTCCTCCACTCATCCATACACTAGATAAAGGGGGTGTGATCCACAAGATCTTCACAATCACACTGTCACCCCTTGTAATCTACATTATTATATAATTGTCTTCAGGAGTCCAGACTGCTGGGTTGGAGTTTGGTAGTTTCAGGTATTTACTTCTAGCTATTACATTAAAGCCTAAGAGGTGTTATCTATATAGTGCATAAGAATGTCCACCAGAGTGACCTCTTGACTCCATTTGGAATCTCTCAGCCACTGAAACTATTTCGTCTCATTTTGAGTGCAAAGATTTTATATGCTGAATATTATTTTGACCTGAATGCTTTATGCAATGTAAAGCTCTTCCCTTTGCATTTCTACATATCAAAATTGTATCCCTCGTTTACTGCTGCAATTTTTCCTTTCTTTGAATGCCTGTTATTGCAATTGTTCAGGTGACCCCTGTGACATTTATTACATGCCTCACACTCTTATTCCTAAGAAATTTTAACATCTTCTCTCCCAAACTTGTTTGCCACTTTCAGAACCTTGTCTGGACACAGAGTTCATTCAACATTTACTACGTGCATGTTTGTCAATTGACCACAATGTGCAAGAGCTACACTAGGCATTGGGGATGCAGTGGTGAACAACACAGATGAGATCCCAGCTCCCAAGAAGCTCATCTATAAAGTGAGCCAATGAATTACAATCAAGAAATGTGGATCATTTGCAATATGACCATTATGAGGACACTGAAGACACTTTTGAGGAAGGATCTAAAATTCATTTTTGTTCGTAAGCAAACTTACAACCACTAATGGAATGCCAACTGTTGATGGGGAGTTTTTGCTACAAGCAACATTCTCTAGTTTCTTAGAGTGATGTTTTAAAAGATGTGTGGTATAAATAAATTTTAATAAATCCAAAATTGTATTTTCTAGACATGTAGAAGTCACTACAGCCAAAGAGGGGCCAGTCTGCTCTGTGGAACCCTGGAAGGCTCAGGACTCAGAAATACCAGGTATGAGGGTAGTTGGGAGTGAGATATGTGACTGAAAATAGGCATTTACTTGATTGTATATGAAATCATCAATGCCCCCGTCCAGTATGTAGAGTATAGGCAGTTGTTTCCCATTCCCAAGCAAATATAAGAGTTGTTCTCTAGAGAAATTGCCCAGATGGGACCACGGCATCTTGTGCAGTTACTTGTCAATACCTACCTATGGAACAAAGACCTCTAAATAAATGCATTTATGTATTCTTCAGTAAAACAGTTTCCCAATCACATTTCGTTAATTGAAGACTGCAGTGAACAAGACCCCACTCATGTTCAGAGAGAGTCAGTCATCCATTTTCCTGATTCTTCTGCTTCTGAATGAAAACCAAGTATCTTCCTAGTCATTTGAGAAAGGCCGGCAATATGAAAGAGAAAGTCCAAGAAAACCAGTCATAACAAAAGGGAGAAACAGAGAAGGAGACAGTGACACCTTGCAGAAAACAGATAATTGAGAAAAGTCAACTTAAAAAATTCTAATTCATACTATAGGGAGATTAGAAAATATAATGCATCAGTATAATAAGAACAGGATGATATAATAAATAGGATGTATGAAAAAGAAATGATTATAAATCAAGAAAGTGCTCTTATTATTTAAAAATGTGATTACCAGACTAAAAAAATGAATTGAATTGTTGAACAATAAAGTTAAGTAAATCTCAAGGAAAATAAAACAAATAGAAAAAGAACTGGGAAATATAATGGAAATGCGAGAGAAAAAGAATTAATCTCTGTGGTCAACTTCCAACTTCCAGAAATTTCAGAAAGAGAAAAAGCAACTAAAGAGAAAACATAGATAAAATACTGTGGTTTTTCTCACAGCTGAGGAGAATGAAAGTATACACTGAATGCTCAGAACAATAAATAAATGCAGAACTGCATTTGATAAATTATTTAAAATGACACAACACTAAGGTAGGTAGAGAGATGACCCTAAAATTTTTTCTTTTTTTCAGAGGGAAAAAAACCTGATCTTCTACAAAGGAATGAGAATTGGATGATATCAGTCTTTTCATTAGTCATAGCAGGAGATAGTGATCAATGTCTTAAAATTTCTATGGGAAAAATATTTTAAACTTAATATTATACATCCAGCTAAATTATCCATGAAGTTTGAAAGTTGAATCAAGACATTATTAGACAAGAAAGGACTCCAGAAAATTGCCTCCCACATGCTCAGCCTTGGGAGTTCCTTGAGCAAAATGGGAGGAGGATGGAGGAGCTAATTCAAGAAAGAATGACATGGGATCCAGTACAGGAAACACTGGCTACAGCACAGAGAAGTAAAGAAGAGATGTCTCAGCTTGCCTATTGTGCAGACAGCCTGCAGATCAATCGGTCAAGATTGGAGAAGAAAAGGAGAAAGCATATGGAGGGAGGTAATTAGATAAATAGTAGATTCCACAGATTTTATATTATCATCCTGGAGAATCTGCAAAACTTGTTAAGACAACAAAGACAGACAATCCAAAAAAAAGAAGAGACAAAAGGAAGCTTCAGGGAAAACAAAAAGCTGTACAAGAGGAAATATGCAATAAATAATATTTACATTGTCATAATAATTTAAAAATATTACTGAATTTCAATTTGATATTCAAATTATAAAAAAGTTCTGAAGACAATTTTATGTATTAAAAAGCAAAATGTAAGGTTAACAATTTTGGTAACACAAAATACAAAAAATACTATTTGGGTGTTGACAGGTGGAAAGAGAGTTAAAGTTTGAAATCAAGAGATAATATCTGTGGTTGATGGATCAAGAAATACATGTGTGAATGTTTTATTTAAAATTAAAAAGGCAAACAATGTAGAAACTAGAAGAATGATTTAACTGTAGTGGGGAAACGTGTAAGGAGTGGTAGAGGTACGTTGTATTTGCATCTTCTCCTATGGCAAGAATTTTATGACAATGTCCAAAATTAATAAACCAAAAGTTAAATGTATAAATATATTATTTAGCATTTTGGTGGCCATCACCAGAAAAAATAAGATCAGAAACAGTTAAAAGCATTTAATTGTTTATGAGGGTCTGTGATGGACATGGGGCAGGACACTTAACTTTTCGTTGTAAGTCATTTCATTTTATTTTTAAAATCCTGTGTATGCTTTACTTTGGTAAAAATTAAAAATAGTATATAAATGAAAGCATTATAGACAGAAAGAATTCCTCTTGCAGAAAAATTAATGAACAGCTTAGAAAGATAGTCCACTCTCAATTTCAAACTCTATCCTGTATTCCAGACCACCTGCAGGTGAGATATCCTTAACACCTCCAAGACAGTATTTTTTGTGTGTGTGTGTATGTGTATGTGTGTGTGTGTGTGTGTGTGTGTGTGTGTGTGTGTGGTGGGCGTGGAGTAGGGGCAATTGTTTGCAAGTTTACTTTTGAAACACAAAAGTGCAGAACTGTGTGGTTTCATACTTATTAGGGCAGAAAAGTTCTCTGAAAATATTAGGACGCTTAATATTTTAGGATTGTTTGGAAGCATCTAGGCAAACCTAATCTAACTGGATATCAGCATTTCAATTTTGATAAAATAGTCAGTGCTATCTCAGATAACAACTAGGATACAATTCAATACTATAATCCTCAGGATAATAATAACTATTTATTATACCCTTATTATGTGCCAAGTACTTTGTATGCATTTTATTTAATTCTTACAATTCCATGAGGTCAGTATTCTTACTGCTAATTTATAGCAGAATGGCTAGATAACTTGTCCAAGATCTTGCAGTCAATAAATGGGGAGTTAAAGATGTGAAGCCAGTTTGGCCAACTCTATAGTCCATGTTACACTGCTATTCTGTCTTTTGTAAGCATTAGCAACACAAGTGTAGTTTTTGGTTTTGGGGAGCACCTGGTAATTTTCTGAATATTTCATTAATTCCTGTGTTCATATAGTTCTTTCAATGAATTATATGAGCATCTATTTAATAGCTGTTTTGTGTGAGTGTGCCGGTTTGGATGTAGTGTGTCCCCCAAAATGCCATGTTCTTTGATGCAATATTGTGAGGGCAGATGTATTAGTGTTGATTAGGTTGGAATCCTTTTGATTGAGTGTTTCCATGGAGATGAGACTCAATCAACTGTGGGTGAAATGTTTGACTGGATAATTTCCGTGGAGATATGGACCCTGCCCATTTTAGGAGGGTCTTAATTAAATCACTGGAGCCCTGTAAGAGCTCAGACAGAAGGAGCTCAGTGCTGCAGCTTAGAGAGTCATTTTGAAGACGGCTGTTGAAAACTGATGCTGACATTTTGGAGAACGCCATTTTGAAACACAGCCTGGGAACAAGCAGATGCCAGCCACATGCCTTCCCAGCTAACAGAGGTTTTCTGGATGCCAATGGCCTTTCTCCAGTGAAGGTACCCTATTGTTGATGCCTTACTTTGGACACTTTATGGCTTTAAGATTGTAAGTTTGTGACCAAATAAACCCCATTTATAAAAAGCCAATCCATTTCTGGTGTTTTGCAAAATGGCAGCATTAGCAAACCAGAGCAGTGAGGTACTGCCTGATAGCTTAAAGCTCTTTCTGGAACCAGTCTGCCCACATTTGAATCTTGGCTCCATCGTACCAGACATGATGCTGAGCAGTGAGTTAACCTCTCTATGGCTTCATGTGTTCACCTGTAAAACGGTGAAAATATTCCATGCCTCAGAGGGTTTTCCTGGGGATTGAGTGAGATAATTCATACTAAGAACAGTGCCTGGCACTGTAATCTTCTGGTCTTCTCAACTTAGTTTGGTTTTTATGTCCTCCTCATTTCTATCGGTGGGAAGATTTTTAAAAAGAATTTATGATAATGGAGTGCTCAGCAATTTTATTTCAGATTTATGGTAGGTATTTAGCATTTTATTGTGTTCATTTTGTATTTTTCATTTAAGAGCACCTGTGATATAGGAGCCATGCTGACAATCACTAAAAAGTTGCCACTTATCCCAGAGGTCCAAATAGTCAAACACCTGTTGTTCCTCTGCCTATTCACTCATTTGTTTGTTCATTACTCCTTCTGGAAGCCATGTGCCAGGTATGCTAAAAGTAAGAAGGAGAAGACACATACCAGTGTTCTAACTATATCTACAGAAAGACAAGCAAAATATGGCTCCTAAACTGGTATCTGATCTTCCGCCTTCTGTACATACTAGATGTGGCAGGAATTAAGATAATGATGTCTGGAATTCTGAATGTGCTCTGTTAAGTCACTTGTAATCTGTTAACATTTAACAATTAAATGGTTATGGACCAGTGCAGCAGAATGGTGCCAAAAATCTGGTCAAGGAATGCATGAGGATCTTAAGCAGCTTATTGAAATAAAAAAAAGGTAAAAACTCAAAAATGGTATTCAGCTTTTATTCAGTGATGGAAGAAAAATGCCAGTACTTTAATTGCAAACATGATTTCCTAAAGCATTCCAAGTTTTTCTTGGAGACTTCCAGGGCTAGGGATTGACTATCCTTATGCCTGCTTGGATAGCAAAGGGCTTGATAAAAGTGGTATGTTTGCTAGCATACTTTAATCACTTAATATCTTTTTCCAATTGAAAATATAATCCAACCTCATTCAGATGATGGAGCACCTATACTTGATCTGTCTATGGCTTGTGCAGTCACTGATATTTCCAAGGGAAGTCTTGTGATTTTAGAAATGGAAATTAATAGGCTTGGAGTTGAACTGAAGAAAAAGTGCATTGTTGTAAGCCACTGATGACGATTCCTGGAAAAGTTGCTCAAACTGAATAAACTTGGTGTCAACCTGGAGGAATGGATCTTGATGGGGGTTGGGTATTGGAAATAGAGGAGGCATGGAGGTGTGGTTCTATGTTGTTGAAGAAAAAGACAACTTCAAAGACTATCAGAGAGCAAATTCTCTGTATGGCTCTTCATTCTTAAAACCACTGAAATGAACAAGCTGTTATCCAGAGAAACTTACAAAATTAGCAAAGGCATTAATTCACCAACTTTAATAGCTGGAGGAAAATTTTAAGTTCTTCTTAGGGGCATATAATTCTTGTAGATAACATCATTCCTGGGAACTCTCTTTCTTGCAACTAATGCTATTGGAGAAGTCCCTCCAGCATTTGGTGCCCTTAGATTACTTTAAGAACCAAATATTTCATCTATGCAAAGGAGGAGCTACAGTAAGGTGTGAAAAAGATCATGAAGTATAGCTTGTGACACAGACTTCTGCCTAAATTATGAGTTCATGATGTTTGCTTTAAGAAACACTGAATAACCACAAACACAGTGGGTCTGAACAGTATCTAAAACTTCATGAACTCTTAGAACTAGATGGATTGTTTAAATGCAATTTTATTGAGATATATTCACACAGCATAGAAACCATCTGAAGTATACAATCATTGGTTCACAGTATCATCACATGGTTGTGCATATAGCCCCATGATCAAATTTAGAATATTTTCATTACTCCAGAAAAGAAGTAAAAATTAAAAAGAAAATCCTAATCCTCCCATACTCCTTATCCCCCCATATTATTAACCCATAATGTTGGTGTGGTACATTTGTTACATTTGCTGATGAAAGAGTATTAAAATGTTACTGTTAACTATAGTCCATAGCTTGCAATAGGTACATTATTTCCCATATATCCCTCTACTATTAATTCCTTATAATGTCATACATCTGCTCTAGTTCATGAAAGAACTTTTTTATACTCATATAGCTAATCACAGACATTGTCCACTTCAAGATTCACTGTGTTATACATTCCCATGTTTTAACCTCCAACTTTCCTTCTGGTGATGTATGTGATTCTAAACGTCCCCTTTCCACCACACTCACACAGCATTCAGCACTGTTAATTATTCTCCCAATAATGTGCTACCATCACCTCTGTCCATTTCCAAAAGGATTAGATGGATTTTTGAAGCTCATCTGGTCCAATTTCTTTATTGTATGAGTGAATGAGGGCCCAGAGAGGTAAGGGAGCTCTTCCAAGGTCACTAGCTATTTAGAGGAAGACCCAGGACTAGAATCTCTTCATATCCAGCTTAGTGAACTTTCTAGTAGTATACATACTGGGGTGTCTAGAAAAAATTTACTTGTTTCCAAAATATAAAATGCAGTGATTGCTGAATGGTTGTTGTTCTCCCACTTAACAATGATTCTTAAACTTTTTTGAATCATCACTCTCACCGGGAATTTTGTGAAAGCTATAACTTTCTTTACAGAAAACTAAATATATGTGTAAGGGGTGATGAATCAAGTTAGGAAGTCATTGTAGCTGGTTAAAAGTAATAACACAGTATTTTTAGTGCTCATTATAAAAAATATGCCAGGAAAATTTTTATTTTGAAATTTTTATTGTCTTATTTTATATAAATGCAAAATATATTAAAGTAAAATATATCATAAAACCTTACCACTTTTGAACTGTAGATTATTTACTTCAGTCTCCCAAATTAAGGAAGCAAGACTTAATCAAGTTCACCCAGCTAGTCAATAGCAAAGAAAAGGCTGTGTATGTTGTATATTATGTGTACTAAACTTTAGATAACTGCTTTATGAGAAGAGGAGATTTAAAGAATAAGTTTAACTTTTAAAAGGGTATATTGCCTGTCAATACTATATATTCTGATTTATACCCCAACATTTTAGGATATTACATGACAAAAGGTAGAATTAAATTTAAAAATACTTCATCTATATTTATTAAATCAGAAAACTTAGAATAAATATTCTTAATGTCTATATATTTTTAAAATGTCGCCTCTTCCTAACTTGGTGTAAAAATACAATCTATTTAGGTTTTCAGTTTGCTTTTGGAAGCAATTAGTTTTCATGAAACTTTACATTCAAGAAGAAATTTCAAAATTATTTTCCAGGAAAGAGTATTTGAATAAAGAAATACTTTTTAAATTAAATCAATAAATTTGTTGTAAATCAAATGGTTTCTGTTCATGAATCAGATACAACTCGCAGAACAAACAGTAAATAAACTAAGAACTTTTAATGTTGCAATATTATCACAGCTTTATAGGAAGACCTTTTGATAAGAATCACCTGGGGATGGGGTGGGGCCCGGGCGTCGCCTCTGCTTCCGTGGCAGGTGGTCTGGGGCTGGTACTCTGAGAAGTCAGACCTTGATCCTCAGCCTGTCCTATTGAGGCATTGCTGCCTCTTCTGAAACCCCTATTGTTTTGAAACAACAGCAGCAAGTCTTAGACAAGAATCGACCCCGTTCTGCACTCATCCTCGACCCCTAGAAGCTTTTGGGAGGGAACGTTGTTTTGACCTTAAACCCCTGACAGAAGACTAGGTTCTGAAAGGGGGTTACTGTCAGGTGATTAATTCCCACTCTGGAGTCCGTCAGCCGCCTGGACACAGCTGGTGTCTGTCTGCGTGGAGGGCAGGGGCGACTTCCTGCCTGCCTCGGTGCACTCTGCCACCCTGGGCCCAGAGCCCCGGCCCCCTCCCCACCCCCGCCAGGATTTTCAGGATTCAGGTTTTAGACTTTTGGCTTTGAGCACAACTCACTTCTAGAGAACTTTGATCCATTTGGCAGGGAGATTAAAGGGTCAAGACCCGGCTTGAGGGGCGGGGAGGCTGCAGGAAGCGCAGCGGCTGCCCTTCACTTCCTGGAAGTTTTGCCAACTTTGTTTTTGTCCATTTTCCGACCGCTCTCTTCAGCCCTCTTTGGAGAGGGTCAGGAGGCTAAAATCGCCTCTCAAACCGCAGTGCTGGGAGGGGCAGGCTTGCAGCAAAGGGCTGCGGCGCTGGTATCCGCTCCTCCTGCACTCTGACCCTGGTTCCTGACCTCGTCCAGCCCCTGGCTCGCCCTGCGGCAACGCGGGAAAGAGATGAGAAGTGACGATCTCGGCATTCGCGCTTCTGCTCGGGGACATTGCCTGGGTTCTATTTTTTTGCTTTGTTTTACGGTTTTTAAATTTTTACTTTTTTCCGTACTGTTTGGAAACATGTCCCGGCTTTTATTTACCGCACCCCCCCACCCCGCTTTTTCTGTGCACTCCTATCCCCCGAGGTGAACGTGTGTCAGCAGGTATCCTGCTTGCCTCGAGTAACCAGAGCCCACCCCCTCAGTCCGCTACCCCTGAGCCTCGGAGATCCCCGGGGTCACACGACTCGATCTAAGGAATGGGGTCTCTCCAACCCAGGGCATCACTCTTGGGATCTTTCCTACTACCGCGGATGGAAGTAAATTAACCATTCTCAAGGGTGCTACAATAGCGAGATGCCCGGAAAAGCCTGGGCGAATATCCTCTGTTTGGTCAGAGAAAGACTTTTTAGGGACCCTTGTCTCTTTTCATCGGAGCTTTACATTTCACTTCTGTTATCAATTTCCAAAAGGAAGGCAGGTGATGGGGAGGGACCGTGGAGAAAAGAGACATTCAGATTACATATTTATTTTATATAGAAATGATACATATGTAATTTTAGGTTTTCTTCGGAATTAGTGTTCTGAAACTATAGAAAACCTATTTTTAACACCCCCTTCTCTCATAACAGTCTTGATTGCTTAAATTGCTTCTAATTGGGTGGCACACATTACTGGAGACGAAGGATGCATGACAAGCAGCCTTCATTCTTTCGCAGATTTAGATAATGTCTCTGGATGAATATCTCTTCTGATCAGGAAAAACTAGAAAACTCTTAAAACTGTCCGCACTTTTCCTAAGGGATTCTGCAATAGAGGCAAAAGTTTCCTGACCATTACAGTCATACTTATAGATGACATTTTACAGAATGCACCGCATAATCATCCAGTGCCAACGTTTTCCTCCCGGGTCTGGCGGGGCACGAAGACTAAACACACATTTTTTTTTTTTTTTTTTTTTTTAACTCAGCCTTCCTTCCTCCTATTTGGTGAGTTGTGAAAGTATTCAGTAAAATGCAATCTTTTCAAAACATGCACACTAAGTCCCCCCCCCCCCCCCAACACACACCACCCCCGCTTCCCATCCCAGCAACTAGGGTTGGGGCGGCCCTGAAAGCCGCAGGCGCTGTGCTCCCCTCCGGACAGCGGCGAGCAAAGGTCATTACACGCAGGCGGGCGTGTTTCAGCACCTCGGGGGAGACAGCGACTGGCAGGATCCCAGGGGAGGAGGGGTCCTTGGACCACAGAGCCTAACTTGGGTTTGCTGAGGGCAAGCGCCCGAGGTGAGGGTTGGTTTTCCAAGCAGCTTTCCGACCGCTCCGGGGTAGGGCACTTCAGAGGCGAACAGACTTCTGAAGCTGGTGGAAGCTGAAATATCATGGACACCTGAACAGGTTTGACCTGGAAACCACATCTCATTGTCTCGCCACACTGCAGTTTCACTTTTTTGATTAACCCAAAATAATAAAATAAATACAATATAATACACGAATACATAAGTAAAGTTAGTATTTTAAGCCAAAGGAAATGTGCCAAGAGGAAGTCTCCCTTCCAGGGTCAGCTGCAGAGGCGTCGGATTTTTCCGTCTATTCTTTTCTTTAGGAAATGAAAACTCCAGAATGGCGCGGGGAAGTCCCTTCGGGTCATTTAAAGCTGCGTCACAGCAGCGTCTTGGACGAAGTGGGCAAATCCTGGGGAAGGGTGTTTTTGGGGTCCTCGATGGGGTAGCCCACCGGGTCACCTGTCTGGAGAGTAAGACGTGGGCAACGTCCGCTGCCTGCGCTTTCCCCGCTGTCCCAGGCATCACTTTTTACGCCTTTATGTGAAGAAGACACCTCGAGTTTTGAGAAATGTAACGGTCTGCTGCATTAAAGGCCCCCTGCTATATATCTTCGCGTTTTACATTAGTCCCATATAGATTTTATTAGCCCCATAAAGAAAGATTTGGGCAGTAACAAGTTCTCAACCGGGGCATTCCAAATTAGTCTCCTCAATAGGGTGTGCCTTACCCCCCGGCCTTGGTAGAGTCCCGAAATACTGCCGAAACTGTCTTTCTTTGGTAAGATCCCCTTATGCAGTTGCCCCTCCACTAGTTGCGTGACGGACGGAGGGAGTGACGCCGAGAGAAACATCACGGATTGGGGGCAATGGCAACTTGTAAAAGGGTCAGGAAAAGCCCTCCGATTTAGGGGATACCTTTCGAGGGCAGTTTAAATACTGAGAAGGAACTTCAAAGTTTCTCCTTTAAAAAGGTAGTTCTAGTGATTCAACCCGATCTTTTGGCTGGCAAAGAAGCATTTGCCTGGAAACGAAATTGGCATTCAAATAGGGCCAGGTAATGCCCAGCATCCCAGGCCACATTTTGGACTTCAGAAAGCCGCTTCCCATCCCCACCCTCTTTAGAAAGAAGGGAAAAGGAGAGAGGACAGAAAGGGGGAGAGGGGAGAATGCAAGAGAGAAAGAAGAAGAGGAGATATTTAGCAAGTTAAGAGGTTAAATATTTGAACAGATTTGTAAATATATAGACAGCCCTTGTTATTTGTAATGTGTAATAATGCCTTTTGTGGTGCCGCCTGGCTGGGAGGCTGCGGAGAAGACCTCGCTCTAGCACCTTCCTTCTTGGGAAATCAACTGGAAACGTCATGGTCTCACAAAACAGAAAAAGGAGCTACTGTCCTTAAGAGAAGGGGTATACTCCCTTCTACCCTGCCTTTAAAAATAAGAGAGAAAGAAAATAAAGGCAAAACAAATGAAAAGGTTTTGTTTTTCTTTGGTATGATTTTTCAGGAGCATCCTCGAAAGCCATCTTCATGCTGAAGTAGTTTCAAAGTATTGTTTAAGCTGATGATATATTCTAGCTCTCAGTTATCTATTGTGCACCTGTTATTTCTTGGAACCCAACTCTCGTGTATGTCAAGGGTGTGCGTGTGTGCACGTACGCGCGCGTGTGTTTAGAGAACCTGGGTTCACTAGCGGTGCTTCCGTGGGTGAGCAGGGTGGGCTTCTTTACGTTTTCTCGCATTGGTGCTTTCTGGAAAACTGTGCTGAGTGCTGTTGATGGCATCTGTCCTCTGCCTGTGCCCGTGGGCGGAGGACACCGACCGTGGGTGTGTCTCCCCCGCAGGAACGCGCGTGCGTACGTGTGTGTGTGTATGTGTACACGCGTTCTCTGGTGTGTTCCTCGAGTGGAGCCATTTTTTTTTTTTTTTTTTTGCCCATGTCAGCGTCCTGCCTATATTAGTATTATGCAAATAGAATCGTTCCGCTTGAGTATTTTTTGGAGGCGGGAGGGGATGAACCATTTAAATTTCTTCTCTCGTATTTTCTCGGCAGTCTTTCGATTTCGTGTGAATTCACTGGCATGCCTTTCCTGTGGTCCTTGTGTGTACGGGGGAGGGGAGAGGGTATGGTGTGCTGGTCAGTGGGTGTGTGCCTTGGTGTGTGGGAGAGTGTGTACAGCCTGCGAGGACCTTGCGAGTGCTATGTGTTCTCCCCGGGTGTCCTGTCTCTCTCTGCCCCGTGTTTTGTGTTGTCGGGGTGATTATGTGCTTATTTACATACTTGTGCCTATTTTTCCTACATATATTGTCTTTCCCTACAATCCGCACATTTCATATATATATATATATTCTCTTATCTTTTGGAAAAGTACCTTTTTTATGCCTGGAAGAATATTTATTGATGTGATAATCTGAAATGAGAAGTGGTCTCCCATGAAGGAGATGTAAGAGAAAGGAGTGTTCATCTTTCTTAATAGACGGGGCAGAGCCAGTTGACTGGATCACAGGATTTCTCTGCACTTGCTGCGTGTGTGTCTGTGTAAGGGGGATTGGAGGGGGTCTGGTGGGAGGGGGGACGAGTGAAAACGAGTCTTCAACAAGAACAAAGATGGGACAGTGCGCCCCCTCGCGGCCCGGCTTCATTTTGCGCTGACCTGGCCCACCCTGGCTTTCTTCAGCCGAAAGAAGCCTGTGATTTTCTTCGCTAAACCATTCAGGAGCCGCCTCTGAGACCCAGCCCTCGGCCAGCAGCCAATCATCAGGCGCCATGCAAATCACCTCTTCCGTTCTCCAAATCCGCGTCCGTTTTCGCGGCTGCTCTTGTCGCCCCGCCCCCGCCTCATTTCCTCCCCTCCCCACTCGTCCCGGGTCGCTCCGCCCCCGCCCGAGCAGCTGCAGAGGAAGAGGGCAGTGCTGGGTGTCTCATGCATATGCAGACAATCCTCCCCTCACTCCGTCTTCTCCTGCCCGCTTCTGCTCCCTCCTCCCCTTCCCCCACCTCCTCCCGGGTCTCCTTCCGTTTCCCTGCCGCCTCTGCGCGCCTCGACGTGCAGTTCTCTGAGCTCTGGTCTCTTGCATCTGTTTCCCGGGAAGGAGGCCTACGCGCGCACTTGGAGCAGGCGAGGGGAAGCGAGGAAGCCACTACCCTTGAAATCCTCCCGCAGGTCAAGTTTGAGGCTTGCCGCGCAGGGGTGAAAGGCGTCGAAAATGTCGCTGCAAGGTCTGAGGGAAGGCTCTGCACGCAGACCGATTTTGAAATGCCTTTCTCCCCCTAAACACCAGATTAATTTCTCCCGAACACACAATGTACTGGTCACGTCCAATGGGAGGATGATGATAGATGGTTTTGTAAGCCCAGAGTTACAGTGCGTATTTGTCATGTACATCAAGATTCCACAGCTTCTTAAACCGCAAAGAATTGGAGATGAGATAAAACAGCGTTAGATCTGCTTAGGGGTATCAGAGAGTGGGTGAGAAGTGGGGGTTTGAGGGGAGGGGGCGAATGGTGGCGCAGGACTTGCTAAAGGCGGGTAATTAAATGTCTGAGCCCTTGAATGGGATAGGTGAGCAGACTAAGAGCACAAACAGGGACCCATGAAAAGAAAAACCAATTCCTCAGTGAAAAATCATGATCTGCCAAAAGGCTGTTATTTACATCGACACTCTGGTTTCCGGCCCTTTGCGGCATGGATGTCCCAGTTTTGAATACTGCTGTGAACCGAACTTGAGGCACATTGAGGGGAAAAAGGCACTGGAGGAAATTGCGGTTTGTGTAGTGCTTTGAGATCCTCGACTGGAAAAGCAGGTGAATTGTAAAGTGACCTTATTTCATAGATCTCTGCTTGAGCGTAGGAATACCTAAGGGTCTTCCTAGTGAGAATTGAGTCAATTCCCCCTCAAATTTTACATCATAGAGAAGTGAAGCACAAAATTTGAAATGACTTCTGCCAGCATTTATTCACTGAACAAATTTTTATGGTGTGCTTGTGTGCCAGGCACATGCAAACACAGCATACACATTGTGACTCACAGGTATACTGGAAATTAGGGAGTAGATCAGGAATTCTGGACAGTTTCAGCCCTTGAGTGATTTTCAAGAAGAAGATACATAATGGATACATGTGATACGGTATAACATAGAGCATGGATACAGCTTAAATACCTATCAGGAGTGTAATAGATTAACATATTGGTATACTCCTACATTGAGATGCTCTACAGCAGTTAAAAAAAATGAATGGGGAAAAATGTACCCATTGCAAACTATGGGATATAGTCAACAGTAATATCTTAATATTCTTTCATAAATAGTAACAAATGTACAATAGGTTAGTAATATAAGGGGATAAGGGGTATGGGATGTTTTAGGTTTTCCTCTTTTTTTTTTTTGTTTTTGTTTTTGTTTGTTTTTTTGAGTAATGAAAATGTTCTAAAATTGATTGTGGTGATGACTACACAAGTATGTGATGATAATAGGAGCCATTGATTGTATACTTTAGATGAATTGTATGGTGGGTGAGTATTATCTCAATATAATTGAATTTTAAAAAAATGAATGGAAAGTCTTGAAAGCCATGTTGGATGAAAAAATAAATTGCAAAAGAATACATTGTGATATGATACTATTAATGTAAAAATTTAAAACTATGAAACAAAAATTGTTGAGTCAAAGTATAAAAACATGCATGGCAACTTCAGGATGGAGGTTACTTCTGGGAAGAGTGGGTATTAGCTTAATGAGTAATATTTATTTACTTTAAAAAAAAGGCTTAAAAGGATGAGGGAGCACCAGAAGTATGGGAGGTTTTATAAAAGAGGTGATATTGAAGTTAAGTTCTTGAAATGATAAGCAGGAATTTAATAGACATATTCAAAAGACAATTCTGTCTTAATACATATGAAAGAGAAATATAGACTGTGCAAAGCTTTAAATTTTTTTTTATTTAATTTTTTGTTTATATACACATTCTTTTTTTGGTGTACAAACCTATGAGTTTTACAAATACATGGAGTCATGTAATCATCACCACATGCAGGAAACAAAACAATTTCATCACCCCCTGTGGTGGACTGAATTATTATACCTCAATTTAGACATGTTTATAATCTTAATCCACATTCTTTGGAGTCTAAACTCATTGTAATTAGGATCTCTTGAAGATATTATTTTAAATTAAGATGTGGCTTAACTGAACGAGATTGGGTCATAATGGATTGCTGAAAGCCTCAATAAAGAAAAAGAAACCGGAAACCAGAGTGAGCGGAAGCCACAGGGAGGAGCCGGAAGTCTGAAGTCAAAGAACCAGGAGGAGAAAGGAGAGTACATGGCCGCGTTCTACAAGGTAGAGTTACAAGCCAAGGTACCCCAAGGATCCCCAGCAACCAGCACCAGATTGTTACAGACTTTGGGAAGAAAGCATCACCTTGCTGAAGCTCTGATTCTGGACGACTTCTAGACTCAAAACCGTGAGCCAATAAATTCCCATTGCTTAAGCCTATCCATTGTGTGGTATTTGTCATAGCAGCTCAGGCAAAACTAAGGACCTCCCCTTCCCCCCACATTTTTTGGTGCTGCTGTTTGTAGTCAACTCCTCCCCACACTCTTAACCTCTGGAAACCACTGATCTATTTTCCATCTGTGTAGTTTTGCTTTTTCTGGAATGTCATGTAAATGGAATCATAGACTAGGTAGCATTTTTGTGTCTGGCTTCTATCACTTAGACTGAATTTAATATTCATCAATTTGTTCACTGTTTGTTTTGATTGCTGAATAGTATTTAATTGTATGGATACATCACTGGTTGCTTATCCTCTTACCAGCTGAAGGACATTTGAGTTATTCCTGGTGTGCATTTTCTTCATTCCAGGGGCTGGACTCATTGTCCAGGTGTGGTCAAGTATGATGTGGATCCTATGTGATTGGTTATTCTATAACTTATGAAAAATATGTTCAGATATTTCTCCCTGGGGTTGAAATAGGTAATCTGATGTTAAACACTGCATAGCATAGAGCTAGGTAAAACCTACCTAGTTGAAAGTACAGAAAAACACCCATGTTCACAGTCTTTTGGAAGCTGTCCTTTTAGCTAATTTAGTTGTAGTGAGTTTAGTACTGGTTTGTATGTATTATGTCCCCCAGAAAAAGCCATGTTCTTTGATGCCATCTTGTTGGGGCAGATGTATTAGTGTTGATTTGGTTGGAGCCTTTGGGTTAGGTTGTTTACATGGACATGTGACCCACCCAGCTGTAGGTGATAGCTCTGATTAGATAATTTCCATGGAGGTGTGGCCCTGCCCATTCAGCATGGGCCTTGATTAGTTTTCTAGAGCCCTATGTAAGAGCTCAGACAGAAGGACCTCAGAGCCTGCTAATAGTGACATTGTGCAGCTGCAGCTGAGAGACGTGTTTTGAAGATGGCCGTTGGAAGCTGACACTGACATTTTGGAGAATGCCATTTTAAAATGCCACCTGGGAGCAGACAGACACCAGCCCCGTACTTTCCCAGCTAACAGAGGTTTTTGGATGCCATCAGCCATCCTTCAGTAAAGATTCCCTGTTGTTGATGCTTTACCTTGGACACTTTGTGGCTTTAGGACTGTAACTTTATAACCAAATAAACCCCTTTGTAAAAGCCAATCCATTTCTGGTGTTTTGCAAAATGGCAGCATTAGCAAACCAGAATAGTAGGAGAGAGTAGCTAGAGATGCTGGTAATCGGCATGTGTAAATTTACATGTGTGCACCTGAAAATCTAGATTTCTAACTCTGATCATCCATGTGTTTCCTACTACAGAAGTATGCCTTGTTTCTAAATATTTCCCACATACTTGTTGAAAGATTGAGCTTTGCTCTCTGAGGTCCAGGTTGAGCTTTACTGACAGGCTGAATTCCTGTTCTGTTAGTTCTGACTTCATGCACATCTGATACAGGATGACATTTTTACATCACAAGAGTAGTAATTCTGAAGATTTGTAAGTAATCTCAGATCCTGATCTATACCGTCAACACTCAAGTGTTTAGTTTTTTTCTTGTTTGTTTTCCTGTTTGTTTTCTTTTTGTTTGTTTCTCACCTGGACCATGAGAGGCTGACAGCTGGGCTGTATAGATTGGGTGCTGAGTTCAGGCACAGAGTAGGTAAGTATGTGTGTATAAGTATTTCTTAATGTATGCCTCCAAGTTCCAAAGTCGCATATAAACTTGTTTGTGAATTACCTACTCCTTAAAGGCTTATTTATTTACTTTAAAAATCTAGCTCTCTCATGACCATTTGAGAGCTTTGTCAAAGACAGCTGTTCCAGTAATAACATGCAAATTTTTAATAAGAGAAGCAAACAAATGTTTATAGACACATTCTGGGTATGGTTCAGATTAGAGACAAGGACAATCCCAGGTGTAAAGAGTGATGAAAGTATTGTGATCAAAGTAGTGCTGTTGACCAATCCTACTTCTGTTGCTGAACTGGGCTGTTTTTCTGTTAACTTAAAATTGTATCCAGTTACAACACACGAGACTTTGCTTGCCATCTTTAGCTTTGATTCTAATAGTCAGCATCACCCTCCGGCAAATGACTCTTGAAACAAAAGTTTCATCTAACTATTCGACTAAAGGGATAGTTAATAAAATAAGCAATAGGGACTGACTTTAGATAAATTCTTAAGTAAAGATTTTAGAGATTATAAATCAAGGGAATGTAGATGCCACATTTTAGCATTGTTAGGTCTCTGTGAGACCTTGGAAAAAAGTCTACCTTATCTGTATCACATTTTTCTCAACTATGAAAGGGCAAAGATTAAACATATTACTATTTATGATTTTAAGATTCCCCCAATAAGAAGGGGTTTATGAACCCCAAGCTTTGCTAAAATGTATCCCTTTCATTAATCATACCATTTGCCTTGATGAAGGCATCTACCACTTTTCTGGTTCAGTTAATTACAGAACACCCAAGTGTCATGTATCGTGTTTTCTGGTACACTTTGAAGATTTTGAGAAAGGGACCATGTTCTCCAAAGAAGCTAACTTACAGCCCTTTACCCACATAGGATAATTTATATGCATGTACTCATATAATGCGTGTCATTATTGCTGTAATTTTATTTAGTAAATGTTTCCAAGCTGAGAAGTGCTGTCCTTTGATCATCAGTCCAGTGACTTAAGAGAAGATCACCTTCATTCTTTAGGTACAAATAAATTGGTGCTGCCTTAGCACTGAGATTGTCATTTCTAATGAAAATGAAGATACTGGTGGTTAAAAAAAAAAAGAAAAGGAAAGAAACGAAAAGAAATGAAACCCCTTTTAAATGACCACCAATTCCATGATTGTGGTTTATGCCAGTAAAGCTTTTTTCTCTTTCAGGCACTGTCTTTTAAAATGAGATTCTGTTGAAGAGTGTTACAGTAGCATAATCGAAATCAGAGGCTCTGGCTTTTTAAACTTTAGTTCTCTCTCCTGTAAAGCACCATAAGTGAGTGTCTTATCATAACGCTGGAATAATGACATCTCAAGGCCTGTGTGCTGCATTCACAAGCAGGGAAAGCCCCAGAACGGGGTTGACTCAGCAGTACCTGACCAAGCTGCTTAATGCATTGATGAATACCATTGCCCTTAGGAATTAAATATAGAGGTGCCTGGAGCTTGTGTAAAGTTCTCTGTGCCATTTGAAAAAGGTACTTGGAGAAAAGATAGGCTGATTTTTAATTTTAATGTTTTACCCATCGGTTTAAGTACATTTATGGTTTGCTTTGCAAAATGTCAACAGACATCCCAAGTGGATAGCATTTTAAAAAGATTGAATTTCCTGTGTTTACTTTAATATCATCTCAGAAATTTGATCATCAATGCCTACAGGTTCATCGGTTAAGATAACCCAAATGATTATTAAAAACATTCAACAACATTTTTTGTTATTTTCCTCATTGTCCCAAATTCTCAGTGATTATAATTCTGGCTAGAAGGTATAAAGATTTTATTTTAGTTCTGATGCATTTAGGAGTTGCTCCAAATGGGGTTTCTGTCTACAAGATAGCCAAAGAGCACCCTGAGAAGAAATTTTCTGTTACCTACTGGTATTAGTGTTCATTCTGTATTATAAATAAATAACATTATATATTTGTATATTATATACTCAACAGTTGACAAAGCACTTTCACGTAAATTATCTCACTTATATGCAGATGTTCTCACAATAACCTTATAAGATAGATTGACAATGACAGGTATTGTCTTCATTTTATAGTACAGGATAATGAGGTTCAGAAATATTGGAAAAAAACTAACATTTTATTGAGGGCTTACTTTGTGCCAGGCAGTGTTCTGAGCACTTTGCATGTTTCAATTCATTTGGTCTACACAGTGTCCATATGAGGTGGATAATATTATTGTCATCTTCATGTTATAGATTTGACCACTGAGGTACAGAGAGGTAAAGAAACCTGTCCAAAGCTACACAGTGAGTAAACAGTGAAGGCAGAATGAGAATCCACCCAGTTTGATTCCAGACCCAAGTGCTTAACCATCACATTTCTCTGCTCATCCAAGTTTCAGCAACTTACCCCAGGAAATTTGGCCACTAAGTGTTGGATCTTATATTAAAACATGGGTCTTCTGTTAGAGAAGTGCCTTTCTACGATGTACTTGGTTGTAACTTCTCTCATTGTCTTTTGTTTTATTCCACACCAATTTTACTAGCTTGTGTACATTTCGTCTTCCCCCATTGGAATGAGAGCTTCCATAGAGCAAGGAAGAGAGGATGATTCCTTTTACACATCTGTTATTCCCTACCATGACTGGAAATTCTTCTAACATAAGAGGAAGCCAGTGAAATGTATTGAGTCAAAGTGGTGGAACTCCTTGAATATTTTAGGCCTAAAAAATTATAACAGGAATGTTGGTCACATAGAGATAATTGACAATGGCAAGATACAGTGATTATATGAAAAATGAGAAAAGATTGGATTGACAGGAAATAGCAAGAAAACAAAAATACCCAAAACACCAACATTTATATTGCCCTTACTATGTGCCAAACACTTTGAATGTATTAATGAATTTAATCCTTAACAACATCTTATTATTATCTCCATTGTGTTAATGGAGAGACTCAACCATAGAGGCTAAGTGACCAATCCATAAATACATGTGTTAGTGGGTGTGTACATATGTAAAAGAAGGAAAAGAAAGTGATATATATTGCTTGGCCTCTGTCATCCCACTTGCCATGCCAAGGATTCCTCATGATTCCCCTAGTGTATGTATTTGTTTGATTTTCATTAGATATTTCCTGTTCTATAGGCTATGATTTAATGGCTTTCCCTCCTCCAGTCTAGTCTTGGCTTGGCCACCACCATCCTGCTCCTCTATGGTTTAATACATTTGATGGATCCTTATTGCCTACAGATTACGAGCCTGCTACAACCTGGCCCTGTTTTACATTTTCATCATCATTTCAGCCTCCTTTCACAGATATCTTTTATTACCAATTTATTTAAACCCTCTGTAGTCCCTGGATGGACCATGTACTTTTGTGACTTAACCCATGTTGTTCACTCAGCCAGGAATGCTGTTCCCCTCCTTCTTACCTGGAGAATTATACTCATCCTGCAGGATAAAAATCAAATGTATTTCTTATTCAAGAGTTTTATGATCCTATAGTTAGAATTAATATATCATTCCATTAATATATACTCTAATTTAATATTAAAAACAATAGCAATACCAGCTAATTTCTACTGAATGCCTAAGTGCTCCAATACAATACTGTTGAGGAGGAAAATGAGATTCAGGGGCTTTATGTGACTTGCTCAAGATGGCTTGGGTAGTAAGTTTGTCAGGTAGATCTAGCTGACCCCAAAGCCCTTGAAGTTAACCACTTTGCTTTACTTCCTCCAGTGGTACCACATATTATGTTGCATGATAGTGAATTCACGTATTTCCTTCTCTTCAATAATATGAACTCCAGAAAAGCAGTTATTTACTTTTACGTCCTTAATACCTTGTACAGTGTCTGCCACATAGAAGGGTCTCTGTAAACATGGTTAAAAGACTGAATGGCTATCACACATTCCCCCTTACTTGGGCTACATTTTCCTCACCTAATCCATTGTATCCTACTCCATAGATCACTACCATATTATTTCATTCAAGTCTTCTACATTAAATGGTTATTTAATGGACTTTTAAGTGGTTATTTACAAAATTGACGATCTCAACAACAGTTACCCGTGAGAGTATTGGTTTAACATCTTTAATAGGTATGACAAGAAAATAATGGCCTAGGTGTGATCTACTCTATCACTTGGGCTGCGAGCACTGTTGCTTTTGTTTTATATTTCTGAGTTGAATCAGAACTAACTTGAATCTTATCTGTTTGATAGGCATAAAGTTCAGTGTCACATTCTTGACATACCCCTCTCCCCTCTTTTGGATTATCTAAGCATTCTGTGGGTTTACAGGGGGAATTCCCCAGTCACTCTCCAGCCAGAACCTGGTGCCTCCATCCTCTGTGGCCATTTCTACATTGTTCCTTGTTTCCATGCTGTGCTGCACAGAATTCTAGGACATCCATAATGATCTTTGAATGAGGGTGATTTCCTCAGGACTCAGATCTTGGTGCACAACCTTTGAGTTCACACACCATCTGAGGACCCTCCTTATGGGATGTTCACCATTTCACTTCTTTGTCCCACATTCTGACCCCCAGGATTTACCCACATGGGTCAGCAGTCTTCCCTTTCCCTGGCCCCAAAGAATCCATTCTTCTCTTTCTCTGTCAACTGAAGTGTGCGTACCATAAAACTTCAACTGTCTGTTTACCTTCCATGATCTGGTGGGGGAAACACTTCCCTTTCTTCATGAAGATTCCTTCTCCCAAGACAGACTAGAAGACTTCTTGGTATCTTTTTGCAAAAGCAGCAATAATGAAGTACTGGTTATGTCTTCAACAGGTCACCCTGTTAATTAGTTTAGTCTTTAATGGGGAATGGTGCTTAAAAAAAGATAAGCCAGAACTTAATCCTATACATAAATGACAGTTGCCCTCTTTAAAGGAGTTGCTTGCTATACATTATTGCAATTATGATGCCATTACTCAAATATTTTCTTCTTCCAGTTTTCAGAGCCTACAGCCCAATTTTTTATTGCTCCCAAAGAGAGCAAACATTTATATTTGAAAATGGATTTGATTTTGGAAAGAGCCCAATGTTATTTGGCTTAGACTTGCAAATAAATCAGGATGAAAGCTGTTTTTGGTCCAAAAGGAGGTGAAACTATTAAGCAGTGATACTTATTTGGTGATTCTTACCAAGTACAAAAGAGGATTTCCAAATATAGTTTTGGTGGTGGACTATCAGAGAAATAATTATATAGGTTTTAAATGTGACTACACTAAGAATGACACACATTTTAATACACATATTCTGGTGTACTTGTGACCAACCAGTATCCTTGCTGTCTACGAAAGCACAGCTTGCATATTATGTCCAAAATTCTTGCCGAAAATATCTAGCCAAAGACTAGTTCTCCTCAAACTCAATGTGAATACGAATCCCCCCAGGTTAATAAAAGCAGATTCTCATTCAGTAGTAATGCTTCTGGTTCAAGGAGTTCATTTTGAGTATCACTGCCCTAGACTCTTTAAGTAGCCCTATTAAGCATGTTAAATCTTGGTTTGCACATGGATATTGCTACTCACTTTAAGTGACACGTGGGCTGGTTTGTTCCTTAGCAAAATATTTGTTTCTGCCCATGTACGTATGAACTTTGTCTCAGAACAGAGAATTTTCTTTGTCCTTTATTGACAAAGCAGCAGCAATGCCCTTTGCCATTTTCTTCAGATTGGATGTTTTCTTTATTCAGAACATAACAGACATTTCTATGGTAAAAATGATAAAGTAATATAAATGTTCAACCTAATTATTACATGGCAGATATTAACATATGAGGAGAAGCCTGGTACATTTTGATATATTTAAAGCTGCTATTTCTGATGTGACAATTTTTGAAACTAATGTAACAAAAGTTCTCTTGCTAGCTAGCTAAAAACAAAATCCTATTTCACACCTAAACTGTAAACAGCTAAGATGTAATCGGCGGACTAAATTTCACAGCTACAAAACACAGCTGTGAAACATAACTTTGCAGTGTAATAAAGCCAAATAGCTTTGCATGCTAATAATGGATATTACAAATAAAGATGAGAATGACTGGTAGTACTTTTTAGTGCTTAAAGACCTTCACTAACGATACCTGTTTAACCAAGAGTGTCCTGAAGTTACCTACCACATATTCATTTATTGAATGTTTTCTATGTGTGTCTTGCTAGGAACAGGTGATCTAGAGATGAATATATGATACAAGTCATTCCATCAAGGAATTTCCTTTTCAAATAATATGTCCTGTATCAAGTAATTACTTCTTAGAGTTAGCTTTTTTTTCAGATTATAAATGCAATATGTGACAATTGGAAAAATACCAGAAACTACAGAAAAAAATTACAAAAAAGTAAAATGTACATAACGTAAAACCCCACCATTGTTAATGTATTTATGTAGTATTTAAAATTTCCACTGACCTAATTCTAATATTATAACTTCTAATATATTGATGTACTTTTATTCTTTTTAAGTGTGGGAATAACTTCTTGCTGACCAGTGACAAGGTATCTTTCAATTGGATTTTTATATCAACACTGGCCTGTGATAGATTTTAGAAACCCATGATAAATGTGTATATGATGTGTGTGTGTGTTTGTTTGTGTGTGCACATGTGTGTGGCTTTAAGGTAGGGAGTGGGGATTTTCTCCAAGATTAGCTCTTCTCTAAGGTTTCTTTAGACTGGAATAAGTCACTGGAGAGCTGGGAATTCCAGGTAACTCTGTAGGTGTTTGTAGACCAGAGACCGTTTATGATATAGCTGATAGAGTTTGTATCTCTAGAGTTACTTACATGCAAATTGTTAATTTACTTTCTTAAGTTTACAATGAATATTTTGGATTATGATAATTTTGGATTGGGGGGGTCAGTGAACCTGGTTCATTACTAACATATGTTTCACGTTTTTCTCATCTATAAAATAAGGTATATGAACTATGTGTTCTCAAAGGTTTCTTGAAGTTTTGAACTTCTGTGGTCATTTTCTTTATTCATATTTTGTAAGTAAATAGATCTGTCCTGGTGGCTACCTTCATTTATCTTTTTATAATAATCTTTGAATCAATGCAAACCTAAAGTTGTTGAGAAAAACATCTAGAATCTAGACTAATAATCTAGATTAGGGGTTGGGAGACTACTGCCTGAGGGCCAAATCTGGCCTGTCACCTTTTTTTGTATAATAATTTGCTATAATTATTTATTTACATATTTTCTATAGCTGCTTTCAAGTAAGTAATGACAGAGACTGTACATACTATCTGAACATTTACAGAAAAACACTGTTGACCCTTGATCTAGATTAATAGTCTTCTAGATCAATAAATGTGCTTTTCTTCATATCGTTACTAAGAGTGACAATGAATAAGTATAATATCATAGTTATAATGATAATAGGAGGTATGGCTATGGAAGATATGCCTGGGACAGCCATATAAACCCGCTCCTGTCTTTTTGTCTAGAGTTGTTCCTAAGTAGAATTTGCTTGCGTTTGATTCCCCAAGCAAATGGGGCTTTCACCAGGTAAATGTCACATCTGCTATCATGGTAGAAATGAGTGTATCAGAGGAATATTCTTTGAGCCTGGCAAGATTCATCTTAAACAGCTCAGGCAGGAACATTTTTAATGAATGTGGGGATCTTCTGTAATAAAAACTGGGCCAGGAAAGTCATGAGCTTTTAATACCATAACTTTAGGGGTATTATTTCATAAGGGATAGACAGCAAAGTCAAACTAACGGTTGATCTACACATTTCTCATGAAGATTAGATAGGGCCATGTTCAAGGAGACCAGACCATAGAGTCCTTAGAAGAAAATGAATCCCCCTTGTGATAATGGTATATTTCAAATATTTAGAAAGGCAGCGTGTTGCAACATTGCTGGTAATGAGTGTGCTAATTGACTTTGAGATACCCACCTTTTCTATGGACCACTGACTCGGTGGTAGATTAAGCGGAGATGGAGCTCTCTGAATTACTGATGAAATTCTGAGGTGGGAGAGTTTGCAAAACAGATGATGAGATTAGGCCCAGGACTCAGATATTCTGAGGGAAAGAGTGGCATGTCATATGCTGGGAGTGCCTAAAGAGAAGTCTGCTGTTGGGAACACAAGCTGATTGGGAGAAAGGAGAATATAAGGGAGGGAGAGAGTGTTCACAGAAGGACATCCTTCAAAGGCCTAAATAGGGAGTCCTTGCCCTCTCAAGTGCTACAGAAAGTTAGATAAGTGATGACTTTAATGACCTCTAAGTTTTAGATCTTGTGCTGCTTTGAGATACTCTTTGAGCTTTTGGTAAAAGAACTGATGAAATTTCCATCAGAGTCTAGTTTGTATCAGTCTGATGAAAAGGTTCTGGAATGAGTATCAGTCTAAATCTGAATGAGTACCACTATGACTCATTTGAAGACCACCACTTAAGACTACTCAATCTGAGAAACTATGTGGCCCCTTCCTCTGATTTCACCCTTGGGCTGGACAGAATTCCACCCTCTACTTTACAGAAAGGAGACTTCTGCTTGCTGTTCCTAGAGAGCCTTAAAACTGTTAACTTGAAGGGAAATTTTCAGGCATTTGAGATGATTGGAACTCAGTTAAGGTTTTCTTTTTGAAGTCAATAAAAGATTTAAAAGACTATTGAGAAGAATTTAGTTTTGGAAAGAAACTAAAGCATTTTATATCAGTTACAAATAGAAAAATTGCTTTTTACTTATTCCTTTCTGCCTTTTCTTGTTGTCATGGCATTAATTATTGTAATGCTATCAAGGACAATGAAAAGGGACCAAATCCTTTTTATTTAGAAAATATTTTTAAAATTATTTTCTGAAGTCTCTATTATTTGCAGGAAAAAGATCATCTATCTGTACAGATAGATAGAAAACTATCTGTGTAGTTTATCCAGTTACTGGGTTCCACATTTCTTTTGATCCTCTCCCACTTGCTGAGCCAATGTGGCTAACGTGTAGGCAACTTACACACTGCTAAGATCAATACACCAAGCAGCATTATATAGAAGTTTCTATGAGAGTTGTTCCAAATAATAATGGCTTCTGAAAAAAGATTGATAAATCATTTACACTTCTTATGTTTAGGTAGAGAAGGGTTGATCCTCAAATAGCTGGTTGAATTAAAATTTTGATTTAATGAATATAATATATAATATAATATATATATAGTATCTAATAGAGTAAGTTATTAAGAAAAACATTAGGTTGAGTCACATAAAATAGCAGATATTTCTATATCTTGACCTACAAAAATGGCAATTTCATATGTTTCAACCTACTATATAACTGGTCCCTTGAACTTTTTTTCAGTTTTTACTTTTCCTATTGCAGTATTTCCAAGGGAAAATAAAATATTCCCACAGGAAGAATCCAGTAGAGTATTTCTAAAGAGCTTAGGTAACTTACGGGCTTTCTTTTACCAAGTTTTCTGCTTTTGTGTTTCAGATCCACTGATACCCTATAGGAGGAAGGGATAGAAGCTGGGGTTGAGCTCAAAAGAGGAACAGCAGATTTCCCTGTCCCTGAAGGAGGCTTCTCAAAGGTAGAGAGAAGGGTCATGGATGGCTTGATGTGGGAGTGAGTAGATCTGGGCCACTCGCCCACACCACACAGTGACCTGTGAAGGGATAGGGCCTCTTAGGCAGTGGTGAGTGCATGCTTCAGTTCTGGAGTCTTGGGAGCCAAAGGAAAGCTTTGGAAGTTGCCTTTCAGTGGATGATACGGACATGATGAACTTGATGCCCTCAAGAGTGGTAGTCTTTCCTCAAATTTTGTTAACCCTGGGAAGGACTTCTAAAACAGGATTTAACTTGAATTTTCCCTCAACTTCAGCAGATATGGGTAGAGCCAGAAAAATTAGGCCACACACACATGCATACCCACTGTTCTGGTTTCTTTGAAACCAAGAGTTCATTTCTCAGCTTATCTCTGTCCTCTCACATTTTACTATAAGCTGCAAGTAAAAGCCAGGCTACTTCTTCTATATTTTGTTTGGAGATCTCATCAGCTAAATATTCTAGGTCATCGCTTGCCTTCCATCCAACAACAGGACTCAATTTTGCCAAATTCTCTGCCACTTTAAAACAAGGATTGCCTTCCTTCCAGTTTGCAGCAACACATTCATCATTTCTGCTCAAGGCCTCATCAGAAGTATCTTTAGAGTCCATATTTCCACAAACAGTCTCTTCAAAGCAGTTTAGGCCTTTTCTATCAAGCTCCTCACAATTCTTCCAGAATCTTCCCCTTATCCATTTAAAAAGCTGTTCCAACTTGTTTGATATTTGCAAACTCAGCAGCACCAGCACACCACTTCTCTAGTACCAAAATCTGTTCTAGTTTGCTAATGCTGCCAGAATGCAAAACACCAGAGATGGATTGGCTTTTACAAAAGAGGGTTTACTTGGTTACACAGTTATAGTCTTAAGGCCATAAAGTGTCCAAGGTAACACATCAACAATCAAGTACCTTCACTGGAGGATGGCCAATGGTGTCTGGAAAACCTCTGTTAGCTGGGAAGGCATGTGGCCAGTGTCTACTCCAAGTTCTGGTTTCAAGCTGGCTTTCTCCCAGGGCGTTCCTCTCTAGGCTTCAGTTCCTCAAAAATGTCACTCTTAGTTGCTCTTGGGGCATTTGTCCTCTCTTAGCTTCTCCGGAGCAAAAGTCTGCTTTCAACAGCCGTCTTCAAACTGTCTCTCATCTGCAGCTCCTCTCTCATCTTCTGTGCCTTCTTCAAAGTGTCCCTCTTGGCTGTAGCTCCTCTTGAAAATGTCACTCTCAGCTGCACTGAGTTCCTTTAGTTTGTCAGCTCATTTATATGGCACCAGTGATTTAATTTAGACCCACCCTGAATGGATGGGGTAACACCTCCATGGAAATTATCCAATCAGTCATCACCCACAGTTGGGTGGGCGCATCTCCATGGAAACACTCTAATTACAATCTAAGAATTGCAATATAATCAACACTGATACCTCTGCCCACATAGATTACATCAAAGATAATGGAGTTCTGGGGGACATAATACATTCAAACCAGCACACCCACGTTTCTTGCATCAGGCTGTCATGGAGGAAATTCATGCTTTTTTCCTGTTTGGTACTAAGCAGATCAAACTACTGGATGCTGGACTTTTAACTTTCCAAGTGGTTATTTTGCATGATGGAGTCACAACTTATACTCATCCTTTCCCATGAACTTTAGTAGGTGAGAAACTCATAAAATTTCATTTCTAATACTCTTCCTTTCCTATTTCTCTGTGTCACCCTCCACCATTAAAAGTGCAAAATGAAAAAGAGATGGGAGATACAAGTTGACTTGGAATAAGGTTGAGGTTGCTGCATGGAGTCAATAAATAATTGAGTGAGTAATAAAAGGGAAGGGATTTTGTTTTTGGTTTGATAAGCACATGAAGCTTACCTCTTTTGCCATTCAATAGTTTTGTTTTCACATTGCCATCTCTCTCATTTTTTTTTATGATACCATTTATGTGAAATGTATGGAATAGGGAAATCCATAGACAGAAAGGAGACTGGTGGGTGATAGGGACTGGGGTGAGAGGGAAATGGGGAGTGGCAGATTAATGGATATGGGGTTTCTCTTTGGAGTGACGGAAATTAGATAGTCATTCTGTAGTTAGTTAGTGGTGATGGTTACACAACATAGTATATATGAAACACCCTGAATGGCACTTTTAAATGGAAATTTTTATGTTATGTGAATTATATCTCAATTAAGCAATAAAACTCAACCACATGTCAAAGGTGGCTCCCATGCTAGAATTCAACCTGCCTAACTGTGTGACTGACGTGCCAACAGCTGTGTGACTGATGTGTCGACAGCATGCTGGCTGCTGGGGCCATGCCTGCCTCTGACCCTGTAGCCCCAGGAAGGGGGCTCACTATTGCCATCTCTTTGGAATAGCTAGAGTGCACAATATTTTTTTCTGCTGATGGATTGGTTTTAATTTTCTCTTGAAAAATCTGTTTTTCTTCTTTTTGTTTCAGGTACAAAATTCTTTTAAATTTCTTATAATTTTTTTTCAGTTATTAATAACTTATCTTGTTTACTCTTTCTATCTGGCTGTTGATGAAAGTGTTGACTTAACACTGGGCACAACTCTGAGTGTCAGCATTCTACTGGATATATTCTGGCCACACAAGACTTTCTTGTTTGGATCCTTGGTTTCTGTTTCTTCATTCAGTGTTGAATTTTAGTAATTGAGCATGATTGAAGTTTATATTTATTATGGTGTTTTACTTGTTTTTAGGTGGAATTCTGGGACCTTGTCCACGATCACACTATATGATCACCATGAATAACATGTGATGTGACTGGTTTAATATTTCACTGATTTTCTTAGCAGTAAACAGCTACATTTGTATTGTGTGGCTCACATATGGTGAACAATTTTCTAAACTCCACTTGGAATACCTAGAATGGCAGAGAGGTATCTTGTTCCTTTCATGTGTATGAGAGTAAGTCTGGGAAAGTGGCCAACATACTGATATTTCCTGGGTGTTTAATTTTTTTTTAGACACTGGGCAGAACTTTTGTTATTGGGACTGTTCTAGGAAATCCAAGAAAGTATGGCAGTCATAATCACTCAATTTTCTCCTTGTGTGTGTGTGTGTTTTCTGAATGTGGTTGTATAGACACAGTTTAATGCTACCTCTATTTCATTCCCCAAACTTTCACATTTTTGGAGAAGGGCAGTTCTTGTTCACTGGCATAAAATATAGTTACATATGTTAGTATGATTTAGGGGGCATCCTGAAAGTGTTTGGACAAATAGACCTCCCCCACTGTTTCCTTAAACTCCTCCTTAAAGGAGTGTGTGAAGATGGCAGAGTAGGGAACTCCAGAAATCAGTCCCTCCAAGAGAACAACTATTAAACAGGCAGGAACAGTCTGAAACAAGTATTTTGAAACCCTGGAGTCTAGTGGAGCAGTGTACAGCATCCAGGGAAGATTGGGAGGAAGAGGTTGGTAAATTATGGTAAATTGCTTTCTCAGTATGACAAGTTACTGTTACCTATCCCTCACTCTGGCAGCAGGCAGCAGTGGAATCCAGCCCCTGGCATAGCTTGCTGGTGCCAGAAAGAGACATAAAAATCCAGTTCTCCAATATCTGGGAGGTGGGTGGTGGGTGGGGGGAGCATAGGGCAATCACTGATCATGGGTTTTGACTCTACTTCAGATTGCTGGGGGCCTGGCTCTGAGGGTGGCCATTGTTCCCATCCATGCTGGACAAAGGCAGCAGAGGAGACTTAAAGCCAATAAGCTTCTTGAAAACTCTGGAGGACAGTTGAAGGGCTGCATTTGCCGAGTAGGACATGAAAGCACAGTTTAGGGGATCCATGGAAGAAGCTTCTGGTACAATTCCTCATCCCCTCTCTAGGGCAGTTTAGAGCCAGCCAGTGCTCCCTTTGTAGATCCCTGGCCTTGTTCTGGCTGGGAAAGACTGACTTGGGAAACTCCTCTCCGGCATGTCCCCATTCCCAGAATTTGCCCCTCCAAACAAAAGTGACTTGAGACAACAATGCAGTTTAAGAAACAATTGAGGTAGATAGCCTGGGGCAAAGGCTTACCTGCTCTAAACCCAGCAGTGGAATACCCAGGAGAGGGAGATAGTCAATATCATGGAAAGTAAGGGGGCAATCAGATTCCTGTAAACAAGCACAAGGCCAGGGCAAGACACAGGGCCAGAAAAGACAGGACGAATTCTGCACTTTGCATTCACCTTGGGAAGACATTACTGATAAGAAGGCTGGCACTCCAGAAAATCTCTATTCTATCACCAGCAAGTTACAAACTCAAGAAACAGACATCTCAGGTAATAACTACCAGTTAACATTTAAAAGTATTAAAATGTATAATGTGCAATGAAAGATTACAAGACAAACAAAGAAACCGGAAATAATGGCACATCTAAAGGAAGAGGATAAAAATCCAGAAAACATCAATGAAGAAGTTCAGATTTTACAAATACTGGAAAAGAATTTTAAAAAATTGATATTCAATATGCTCAAGGAGATGAAGGAAAATAGAGAAAGAACAAAAGGATACAAGGAAAACAATGAATGTATAATAAGAGAATCTCAATAAAGAGATAGAAATTTTAAAAAAGAACCAAACATAGGTTTGTATAGGTTAGTGTGAAATAGTGACACATCCCAAAGTAATTTGGGCAGAGAATAAAAATATATATGCAGGGCTTTCCTGAGGAGCTGGGAGAAAATGCAGAAGTGTTGGACATCCTCACCTGGATTGTTGCTGATGTTTTCACAAACACTGAGGACTGGCGGTTTGGTATGCCGAGTCCTTTATCTTGGGGCTTCTCCTTATGAAGATCGTTACTGCAGAGGAGAGGCTAGGCCTGCTTATAATTGTGCCTAAGAGTCTCCCCCTGAGTGCCTCTTTGTTGCTCAGATGTGGCCCTTTCTTTCTAGCTAAGCCAACTTGACAGGTGAACTCACTGCCCTCCCCCCTACATGGGACCTGACTCCCAGGGGTGTAAATCTCCCTGGCAATGCAGGATATGGCTCCTGAGGATGAATCTGGACCTGACGTCATGGAATTGAGAACATCTTCTTTACCAAAAGGAGGATGTGAAATGAAACAAAATAAAGTTTCCCTGACTGAGAGATTCCAAATAGAGTCAAGAGGTCACTCTAGTGGGCACTCTTATGCACTATAGCGATGCCCTTTTTAGGTTTTAATGTATTGGAATAGCTGGAAGTAAATACCTGAACAGTTGAACTGCAACCCAGTTGCCTTGACTCTTGAGGACGATTGTATAGCAATGTAGCTTACAAAGGGTGACAGTGTGATTATGAAGGCCTGTGGATCACACTCCCTTTGTCCAGTGTTTGGATGGATAAGTGGAGAAATGGGGACAAAAACTAAATGAAAAATAGGGTTGGAGGGGAGGGGGATGATTTGGGTGTTCTTTTTAACTTTTATTTTGTATTCTTATTTTTACTTTTACTGATATAAAGAAAATGTTCAAAAAATGGATTGGGGTGATGTTCTGGTTTGCTAATGCTGCCATTTTGTAAAACACCAGAAATAGATTGGGTTTTATAAAGGGGGTTTATTTGGTTACAAAGTTACAGTCTTAAGGCCATAAAGTGTACAAGGTAAGGCATCAGCAATAGGATACCTTCACTGAAGGATGGCCATCAGCATCCAGGAAACCTCTGTTAGCTTGGAAGGTGTGTAGTTGGCATCTGCTTGCTCCCAAGTTGTGTTTCAAATTGGCATTCTTTAAAGTGTTGCTCTTGGGGCATTTTTCCCTCTCTTAGCTGCAGCTCTTCTTTAAAATGTCACTCTCAGTTGCTCTTTTTAAAGTACTCCAGTGATCCAAAAAAGACCCACCCTGAATGGGTGGAGCAACACCTGCATGGAAATAATCCAATGAAAGTTCTCACCCGCAGTTGATTGAGTCACATCTCCATGGAAACATTGAACCAGTAGGTTCCTATCTAATGAACACTAATGCATTTGCCCCCATAAGATTGCATCAAAGAACATGGCTTTTACTGGGGGACATAATATAGCCAAACCAACACAGGTGATGAATGAACAACTATGTGATGGTACTGTGAACAGTTGATTTTACACCATGGATGATTGTATGATATGTGAATATATCTCAATAAAACTGAATTAAAAAAAAAAAAAGAACCAAGCAGAGCTCCTGGAGTTGAAGAACACACTAACTGAAATGAAGAATTTCCAGGGGGGTTTCAACAGCAGATTGGAGCTGGCAGAAGAAAGAATAGCAATCTTGAAGACAAGACAATTGAAATGAGTCAGATAAAGGATTAGAAAGATGAAAGAATTATAAAAAGTTAAAGTGGCTTAAGAGATATCTCAGACATCATCATACATACCAATATACAAATAAGGGGCACCCAAGAAGGAGAAGAAAGAGAGAAAGGGGCAAAAGGAATACTCAAAGAAATAATGACAGAAAAATTCCCAAACTTAGCAAGAGACATGAATATGCACAGCCAAGAATCCCAGAGAACACCAAACAGGAAAAAGTTGAAGAAAAATATGCCCTGCCACATATTGGTCAAACTGTTGCATGCAAAGGACAAGGAGAGAGTTCTGAAAGTTGCAAGAGAAAAGCAAGGTGTTACGTACAAGGGAATCCCAATTAGATTAAGTTCTGATTTCTCATCTGAAATCATGAAGGCAAGAAGGCAGTGGAGTGGAAATACTTAAAATGCTGAATGAAAACATATGCCAAGCAAGAATTTTATATATGGTAAGAATTTCTTTTGAAAATGAGAGATTAAGACACTCCCAGATAAAGAAAAGCTGAGGAAGTTCATCATTACTAGACCTGCCCTACAAGCAATGATAAAGGGAGTTCTTCATACTAAAAGGAAAGGGCACTAGACAGTGGTTCAAAGCAGCATAAAGAAATAAAGACCTTTGGTAAAGGTAACCATTTGGGTAATTATATGTATTGTATTTTTACGTATGTAACCCCACTTCTTCTTACAGTTGCTAAAATGCAAATGCATAAAAATGGTAAATCTATGGTTTCAGGCCTACAATGAACAAAGATATAATTTGTGACAAGTACAAAAAAAGGTGGGGGGATGTAAGTGTATAGGAACAGTGTATGTGTATGCTATTGAAGTCAAGTTGGCTTCAAATCAAATATGATTGTCATATATTTAGGATGATAAATTTAAACCCCATGGTAACCATAAGGAAAATATATGAAAAATATATGCAGATAGAAATGAGGAGGGATTCAATATGGTACAATACAAAAGATCAAATAAATATGAAGGTAGGATTAACAGAAGAATTCAGAGACAAAAAGTATGACTTACAAAGGCTAAATAGCAAAATGGTAGAACAGAGAGTCCTGTATTGTCAGTAGTGACTTTAAATATAAATGGATTAAAACTCTTCAGTCAAAAGGCAGAGACTGGCACAACAGATGAAAAAGAGCATGACTTAACCATATGTGGTCTATAATTGACTTACCTTAAATGCAAAGACATAAGTAAGTTGAAAGTGAAAGGGAGGAAAAAAATATACCATGTAAGTAGTAACCAAAAGGGAGCTCAAGTAGCTAAACTAATATCAGATAAAATGGACTTTAAGTAAAAAAACAGTTATCAGTGGATGAAGCAGATCTGGTTAAGACTAGGGCAAATGAGGCCAAAGGGTAAAGGTCGAAACTGACTGTGTTTTAAGACTTCAACTTCCATATGAGACCAAGGGAAGAGAAGTTTAGTTGGTGTAGGATCTATATTTTCTAAACAATATAACTTCTGCAATCAGTTGTTCAAACACCATAATTACATGGAACTTTGAATAGGAAGTGAGATATGGTAGGTCTGTACAGGTTAGAGTGAAATAGTATATATGCAGGGCCCCCCTGAAGAGCTGGGGGAAAATGCGGAAGTGTTGGGCTTCCTCACCTGGACTGTTGCTGATGTTCTCACAAACATTGAGAACTTATAGTTTGGTATGCTAAGCCATCTATCTTGGGGTTTGTCCTTATGAAGCTCGGTACTGAAAAGAAGAGACTAAACCTCCTTATAATTGTGCCTAAGAGTCTCCCCCTGAGTACCTCTTTGTTGCTCAGATGTGGCCCTCTCTTTCTAGCTAAGCCAATTCAGGTGAACTCACTGCCCTCCCTCCTACCTTGGACCTGACTCCTAGGGGTGTAAATCTCCCTGGCAACACAGGATATGACTCCAAGGATGAATCTGGATCTGGCATTGTGGGATTGAGAACATCTTCTTGACCAAAAGGGGGATGTGAAATGAAATGAAATAAAGTTTCACTGGCTGAGAGATTTCAGACGGAATCGAGAGGTCGCTCTGGTGGACACTCTTACGCACTATATTGATAACCTTTTTAGGTTTTAATGTATCGGAATAACTAGAAGTAAATGCCTGAAACTATCAAACTCCAACCCAGTAGCCTTGACTCTTGAAGACCATGGTATAACAATGTAACTTGTGATGGGTGACAGAGAGACTGTGAAGGCCTTGTGGATCACACTCCCTTTATCCAGTGTATGGATGGATGAGTAGAAAAATGGGGACAAAAACTAAATGAAATATAGGGTGGGATTGGGGGGGGATGATTTGGGTGTTCTTTTTTACTTTTATTTTTTATTCTTATTCTTTCTGGTATAAGGAAAATGTTCAAAAATAGATTGGGGTGATGAATGCATAACTATATGATGGTACTGTGAACAGTTGATTGTACACCATGGATGACTGTATGGTATGTGAATATATCTCAATAAAACTGAATTTAATTAAAAAAAGTTATCAGGGATAAATGTGGTCATTACATACTGATAAAGGGGTCAATTGAACAAGAAGATGCAACAATTGTAAACATATATGCACCTAACAGCGGAGACCAAAAATACAAGAAGCAAATACTGACAGATTTGAAGAGAGAAATTGATGGTTCTACATTAATAGTAGGACACTTAATACACCACTTTCAATAATAGATAGAACATCTAGACAGAAGATCTGTAAGGAAATAGAAGATTGAACTATACCCTAAACCAAATGGACCTAACAGACTTACAGAACACTTCATACAGCAACAGCAGAGTAAACATTCTTCTCAAGGGCACATGGATCATTCCCCAGGATAGAAATTATCTTAAGTCACAAAAAGTCTTAATAAATTAAAAAAATATTGAAATCATACAGTATATGTTTTCTGACCACAATGGAATGAAGCTAAAAATCAGAAAGGGAAAATTCACCAATATGTGGACATTGAATAATATATTCTTAAAAAACCAGTGGGTAAAAGAGGAAATAACAAGAGAAGTTAGGAAATATCTTGAGGTGAATGAAAATGAAAATACAACATACCACAATTTATGGCATGAAAACTGGCAGTGCTGAGAGGGAAATCTATAGTTCAACAGGCTTGCATTAAAAAAGAAGAAAGTTTTCAAATAAAGACCCAACCTCAAAACTGAAGAACTAGAAATAGAGCAAACTAAACCCAAAGTGAGCAGAAGGAAGGAAAACACAATGAATATAGTGGAGATAAATGAAATGGAGAATAAAAAGAATTGAAAAAATCAACAAAACTAAAAGTTGATTCTTTGAAAAGATCAATAAAAATTGACAAACTTTATCTAGATTGACAAAGGAACAAAAAAGAGAGGACACGAATGACTAAAATCAGAAATGAGAAGGGGTGCCTTACTATTGACCTCACTGAAATAAAACAAGACTATAACAGGATGCAATGAAAAACTGTACACCAACAAATTAGATAACCTTGATGAAATGGACAAATTCCTAGAAACACACAAACTGCCTACACTGACTCAAGAAGAAATAGAAGATTTCAACGAACTATTAACTAGTAAAGATATTGAATCAGTTATCAAAACCTCCCAACAAAGGAAGGCTCAGGACCAGATGACTTCACAGGGGATTTTACCAACATTGCAAGAATAATTACACCAATCCTGCTCAAACTCTTCCAAAAAATTGAAGAGGAGAGAACATTCTGTGATTCATTCTACAAGGGCATCATCCTCATACCAAAGCCAGATAAAGGTACTCTGAGAAAGAAAATTACAGACCAATATCTCTTATTAATATAGATGCAAAAATCTTCAACAAAATACTAGCAAACCAAATCCAACAGCACATGAAAAGAATTATACACTGTGATGAAGTGGGATGTATCTCATATATGCAAGCATGGTTCAACATAAGAAAATCAGTTAATGTAATATACCACATTAACAGAATGAAAGAAAAAAAAACACTTTATCATCTCCATTAATGCATAAAAGGCATTTGAGAAAACGTGGCACCCCTTCTTGATATAAACACTTTGAAAACTAGGACTAGAAGGAAACTTCCTCAACATGATAAAGGGCATATATGAAAAACCCACAGCTAACATGATATTTAAAAGTAAAAGACTGAAGGCTTTTTCTCTAACATCAACAAGATAAGGATGCCCACTGTTATTCAAAATTATACTGGAAGTTCTAGCTAGAGCAATTAGGCAAGAAAAAGAGACAAAAAGGCGTCCAAATTGCAAAGGAAAAAGTAAAACTTTCCCTATATGCAGACAACATGATTCTATATGCAGAATATCTTGAAAAATTCACAAAAAAGCTCCTAGAGCTAATAAAGGAATTCAGCAAAGTGGCAGAGTACAAGATCAACATCCCCAAAACAGTAGGGTTTCTATACCCTAGTAATGAACAATTTTAAAAAGAAATAAAGAACAAAATTTCATTTACAATAGCAACTAACAGAATGCAATATCTAAGAATAAATATAGCCAAAGATGTAAAGGACTTGTACACGGAAAATTATAAAATGTTGCTAAAAGAAATCAAAGAAGACCTAAATAAATGGGAAGACATCCTATGTTCTTGGAAGAATAATGGATTGGAAGAATAATTTTGTTAAGATGTCAATACCACCCAAAATGATTTATGCAATCAAAATTCCAACAGTTTTCTTTGCAGGAATGGAAAAGCCAATTACCAATTTTATATGGAAATGAAAGTGGCCTCAAACAGCCAAAGCCATCTTGAAAATGAAGAATGAATTTGGAGGACTTACACTTCCTGATCTTAAAACTTATTTAAAAAACCACAGTAATTAAAACAGCATGGTACTGGCACAGGGATAGACATATAGACCAATGGAATTGGATTGAGAGTTCAGAAATAAACCTGCAGATTTATGGTTACTGATTTTTGACAAGGGGGCAAAGACCACTCATTTGGAATAGTCTTTTCAACAAATGGTGATGGGAAAACTGGATATCCATATGGAAAAGAATGAAGGTGGAACCCTATCTCACACCTTATGCAAAAATCAACTCAAGATGGGTCAAAGACCTAAATATAAGAGCCAGAGCTATCAAATTCCTAGATGAAAATCTAGGGAAGCATATTTGGAACCTTTCATTAGGCAATGATTTCTTTTACTTTATATCCAAAGCACAAGCAACAAAAGAAAAAGTAAGTAAAATGGACCTAATAAAAATTAAAAACTTTCGTGCTTCAAAGGAATTCATCATGAAAGAAACTGACAACTTACCTAATGGGAGAAAATACTGGGAAACCACATATCCAATAAGAGTTTTTTTAATAATATAGTTTAATTGAGAAATATTCATGCATCATACAATCCATCCAAAGTATGCAATAAGTGGTTCACAGTATCATCACATAGGTGTGCATTCATCACCATGATTAATTTCAGAACATTTGCATTACTCCACAAAAAGAAATAAAAAGGGAAAAGAAAACTCCAAATGTCCCATTCGTTTTATCCCCCCCCCCACTTACTGACACCTAGTATTGCACTCTACCCAATTTTCAGACTTACGATAAAGATAAGTTAATTAGACAGTGTAGTATGATCAGAGATAGGTATATAGATCAGTGGAACAGAATAAAATATCCAGAAGTAGATCCATATAAACATGGGCAAATGATTTTTTTTAAATATGTATAGCTATACAATCATTATCAAAGATCAGGGCTACTGGATTACAACTCAACAATTTCTGGTATTTCTTTCTAGCTGTTCTAACACACTAGAAACTAAAAAAGAAATATCTACCTAATGAGTCAGTAGTCATAATCATTTGTTAAATCCTAATTTCTCAGTCACACCTCCTCTCTCTCATTTAATTATTCACTCAATCTTCAGGGATATTTGGGCAATGACCATTTTAACTTTTTTGTGCTGGAAAGGGGTGTCAGCCTATGGGGTAGAGTAATGAAACTGGTTGATATTCTTGGAGAGACCAGTATCTCTGAGTTTCACAGATTATCTGGCATGGGAGTCATCTGGAGACTTTAAGTTTTTGAAAAGATAAACTTAATAGGTAACACTTTTAAAGAGTCTTAGATAGAGCTCAGGGTATTCTTTAGGGTTTTCAGGAATACCATTGGTTGGGGCTTGGAATACTGTGGCAATTTGCAATATCTGGCTGAAGCTTGCATAAAAGTAACTTCCAGAATGACCTCTCAACTCTATTTGAAATCTCTTAGCCACTAAAACTTTGTTTTGTTCTGTTTATTTTCTCCCTTTTGGTCACGAAGGCATTCTCAATCCCATGATGCCAGGGCCAGGCTCATCCCTGGCTGTCATGTCCCACATGGCTGGGGAGACTTACACCCCTGGGAGTCAGTTCCCACAAAGTGGGGGAGGGTAGTGAATTTATTTGCAGAGTTGGCTTAGACAGAGAGGCCACATCTGAGCAACAAAGGAAGTTCTCTGGAGGTGACTCTTAGGCATAGTTACAAGTAGGCTTTGCTTTGCCATTGCAGACATAAATTTCATAAGGGCAAGCTTCAGGATTGAAGGCTTGGCTTATTAAATTGGGAATCCCTAATACTTGAGAGAGTATCAGGAATTCCTCAGATGGGGAAGTTTAATAGTTCCACATTTTCCCCAGTCCTTCAAGGGGACTTTGCAAATACTTTTTTATTTTCTTCCCCAAATAATCTGGAATGTATCAGGGTATTACTTAACCCTTACAGAATAACAAGATCTCATTCTTATTCTAGGTTCCATGTAATTAGGTTGTTTAAATAAACTTATCAGACAGGTTATATTAGATATTGTCCCACAGAAAATTTAAATTTTGGACCAAATAAGCATCTCTTCCTTTGGTCTCACACAGAAGTTGAAGCTTTAAAATACAAAGATATCATCCTTTATCCTGTATTCTGATTTACCTTAGTCCTAACCAGATCCATTTCATTCATATCTCTAATTGAAGTCTGACATCTTTTTCAGCTTCTTTAACAGTTGCTGTATGGAGTAATGCTGACTTTCAAAGCTGCAAAACTAACTCTGAGTCTCAGGTGTCACACAGATACCCAATGTTCCATGGAACTATCAGGTCATGCACGAAGAGCACAGCATCTCAGAATTTAGAAATCACAGATAAAACTCAGGAGTAGATGTGACTGCTGTAAGATCTTACAATCTAGAAACCTTTACAATGAGCCTTATTGAACATTCTCTACTCCTTAATCCTCGATTGCCCAATCTCTGCCCACTTTCTGCCCCCTGATTACCTATGCTCTTGAATTCAGTTCTCAGTTTGCTCATTATAGTTGATATCAGTGAGACCATACAATAGGTGTTCTTTTATTTCTGGCTTATTTCACAGCATATAATGTCCTCAAGAGTCATTCACCTAGTTGCATGCCACATGACTTCATCCTTGCAGCCATTCAGTATTCCATCACATGTATACCAAAGTTCATCCTTCTGTTCATCAGTTGATATACCCTTAAGCCACCTCCATCCATTGCAAATTGTGAATAATGCTGCCATAAACACCAGTGTTTAAATGTCTATTCATGTCCCTCCTTTCAGTTCTTCCATGGTTATATGTAATAACGGGGTTGCAGAATCATATGGCAACTCTATACTTGGCCTCCTGTAGAATGACCACAGTGCTTTCCAGAAGGGCCAATAAGGGTATAATATCAGGAATATATAAAGAAATCTTTCAACTCCACAACAGAAGGACAGACAACCCAGTTTAAAATTCAGCAAAATGATTGAATAGACATTTCTCCAAAGAAGATATACAAATAGCCAAAGAACACATGAAAAGACAGCCAACATCATTAGCCATTAGGGAAATGCAAATCAAGACCACAATAAGGTATGTTTTCATACCCACTATAAGGACTACTATTAAAAAAAAAAGCAAACTAAAATCATTTGAAAGGAAACAGAGAAATAGGAATATCTTTTGTTGTTGGTGGGAATGTAAAATAGTGCAGCCACTGTAGAAGACAGTTTGGCAATTCCTCAGAAAATTAAGTATAGAATTACCATATGGCCTAGCAATCCCACTTCTAGGTATATACCCCAAAGAATTGAAAGCAGGGACTTGAAGATATATTTGCACACCGATGTTCATAGAAGCATTATTCACACTTGCCAAAAGGTGGGAGCAACCCAAATGTCCATCAACTGATGAGTGGATGAACAAAATGTGGTATATATCACACAATGGAATATTATTAATCTGTAAAAAGGAATGAAGTTTGGATACATGTGACAACATAGATGAATCTTGAAGACATCATATTGAATGAAATAAGGCAGATCCTAAAGGACAAATATTGTATGATCTCACTGATCCGAAGTAATTAGGAAAAGCAAACTTGTAGAGTCAGAATCTAGAATATAGGTTACCAGAGGATGGGGTGGGGGTAGGGAACAGGGAGTTAAGGCTTAAAATGTAGAGCTTCTATATGGGATGACGGAAAAGTTCTAGTAATGGATGCTGGTGGTGGTAGCACTACACTGAGAATGTAATTGACAGCACTGTATTATATTTTTGAATGTGGTTAAAAGTAGAAATTTTACATTGTATGTATGTTACTAGAATATACACTTTTTTAAAATCCATGGAACTTAACAACTTAGTCAACCCTAAGTTAAACCATGGACTGTAGTTAATAGTACAATTATAAAAATGTGCTTTTATTGGTTGTAAGAAATGTACCACACCAACGCATGGTTGTATATGGGAACATTGTATTTTATGCATGATTATTCTGTAAACCCACAACTTCTCTAAGAAAAAAGAATGTCAAGGTGAGATGAGTCACTAAGATGTTTGCTTTTCCTCTTTACCAGTCAGATCCATCATTAAATAGGTAGAGAACTGATGAAACCATAGTTGGAGTTTTGGCAGGTAAAAGGAAAAAATAAAAACTCAAGTGATTAATTTCCATATTTTAAACAACTTTTTTTTCTGCTGTTGTCCTCTCTTAACAACTTAGTGCAAATAATTTTTATCAGATTTCTTTATTCTTATATTGAACAGATCCATCTGATATCAAAGACATTCAAGGCAGTCAGTCTAATGAAAGAGGAGAGAGGATGCAGAAAGGGGAAGAAAGAGGGGTTTTTGTCATGTTATTTTTTTTCTCTTTTTTTTTATTGTAAAAAAATAGATAACTTAAAAATCATCTTAACCAGCCCTGAGGGTACAGTTTGGTAGCATTAAGTACATTGATAATATTGTGTAACTTCCACCACCATCATTTCCAGGATATTTCATCACCCTAAACAGAAAACAGACCCACAAAGCAGTAATTCCCCAAGACCCCAGCCCCCAGCCCCCGGCAAGCTGCACATTACTTTTGGCATCTGAATCTGATTATTCTAAGTATTTCATATACAAGAAATCAGACAGTATTTGTCCTTTCGTGTCTAGTTGATTTCACCCAACCTCATGTCTTCAAGGCATGTATCAGAACTTCCTTCCTTTTCATGGCTCAGTGATACTCCGTTTCATGGATCCACTGTGTTTTCTTTTTTTTTTTTTTTTTGAAATAAATTCAAAGTTATATGAACAGTTCCAAAAACAATACTAGCCCCATACACAGAATTCCATCATACCCTGACCCCCCTCCCCTGATAGCCCAATCCACCAACTTTAACATGCTGTCACATCACTATTTCTTTCCCTCCCTCCCTATCATCCATTGTCTATTGCTGTGTCTTCTGAACATATGAGAGTTAGCTGCACACATCCTTGAACATACACTATAATTCACATATACACTTCCCATGAACAAGAACATTCTTTTATGCAATTTCATTAAGCACAGCTAAGAAGTACAAGAGATTCAACAACGATATAAAGCTTACATTCTATATGTCCTTTTCCTTATGTCTCAACTTGTGTCCCTTTGAGCCACCTGTCCTCTATCCTCCAATCCCATCCAAGTTCATCCTTAGCATTCAATTGTCATCTAGTTAGACTCTCTCTTTTTTTTTTTTTTTTTTCAGTTGTGGAAACATATATACAGCCTAAATCTTCTCATTCCACCCCCTCCCTAGCCTTCCATTAGTGGGATTAATCACATTTAGAATGTTGTAATGCTCTTTCCCACCATCCATTACTAGAAATTTCCCTTCACCTCAAACAGCAACCCTACACTCATTTCTTAACTCCCTATTGCCCCTTCCCCCATTTCTCTTAACCCAAACTCTACTTTTCATCTCTGTGATTATATTCTCTGTTAATTTCTTTGTGTTTACTGTGGGGCTTAAAATTAACCTCTTAAATCCATATCAATCTTGTTTTTCTTTGATACCACCTTCACTTCAATAGGACACATAAACTATGTTCCTATACTCCTTCATTCCCCCACCTTTATATTGTCTAAAATTACATATTTTACATTGAGTTCAAAACCACTGATTTGTCCTTAGAGTTTGTGTATTTTATATTTTGTAGGAAGTAAATAGTGGAGTTATAGTTCAAAAATTATTGACTTCTATTTGTATTCCATTGTGGTTGGAGACTGTGCTTTGAGTATATTCAAATTTTTTTTTTTTTAATTTCTTGAAGCTTGTTTTATGTCCCAGCTTATGGTCCCGTCTGGAGAAAGATCTGTGATCACTAGAGAAAAATGAGTGTCCTGGTGATTTGGGATGTAAGGTACTATATATGTCTGTTAAAATTCTCTATATCTCTTTCTGCTTTCTTTGTTTCTCTGTTGGTAGGGCTCCCTTTAGAATCTGAAGTATGGTAGGTCTTTTATTGGCAAAGTCTCTCAGCATTTGTTTGTCTGTGAAAAATTTAAGCTCTCCCTCAAATTTGAAGGAGAGTTTTGCTGGATAAAGTATTCTTGGTTGGAAATTTTTCTTTCTCAGAATTTTAAATATGTCATGCCACTGCCTTCTCGCCTCCATGGTGGCAGCTGAGTAGTCACTACTTAGTCTTATGTTGTTTCCTTTGTATGTGGTGAAATGCTTTTCTCTTGCTGCTTTCAGAACTTGCTCCTTCTCTTCAGTATTTGAGAGTCTGATCAGAATATGTCTTGGGGTGGGTTTATTTGGATTTATTCTATTTGGAGTTTGCTGGGCATTTATGCTTTGTGTATTTACATTGTGTAGAAGGTTGGGGAAGTTTTCCCCAACAATTTCTTTGAATACTCTTTCTAGACCTTTACCCTTCTCTTCCCCTTCTGGGACACCAATGAGTCTTAAGTTTGGACATTTTATTTTATCTATCATATCTCTGAGATCCATTTCGATTTTTTTGATTTTTTTCTCCATTCTTTCTTTTGTTCTTTCATTTTCTGTTCTGTGGGCTTCTAGGACACTGAGATGTTGTTCAGCTTCCTCTAGTCTTGTATTGTGAATATCCAGAGTCTCTTTAATTTGGCCAACAGTTTCTTTTATTTCCATAAGATCTTCTATTTTTTTATTTACTCTTGCAATATCTTCTTTATGCTCTTCTAGGGTCTTCTTTATGTCACTTATATCCTGGGCCATGGTCTTCTTGATGTCCTTTAAATCCTTTGCCATGTTTTCATTCCTCGATTGTAGTTCTTTGATTAATTGAGCCAGGTACTGTGTTTCTTCCGATATCTTGATTTGTGTGTTTGGAGTTGGATTCTCCATATCATCTGGTTTTATCATATGCATTAAGATTTTGTGTTGTTTTTGGCCTCTTGGCATTTCTTTTGCTTGATAGGGTTCTTTCAAGTTTTTTTAAAAAAAGGATATTGATCTAAGCTTTCAGAAACACAGTTTGGTGATGTACACTTTCTCTAGCTAACCAGCATATGGCATCTGTGAGTCAGCTATATCCCTCAAGTCAGTTTTCAGCCTTGTTCCCATGGTGTGTGGGGAAATGATTCTTGTGGGTTCAGTTGGAGAACTCAGTTTGGGTGTGTTGCTGGAGCTGTCTGCCCTGAATGTGGGTATGTGTATGGGTGGCCAGGGAGGAAGGGCAGTTTTAATGTTCAAATCCCTCAGGTTCCCGGAGATTCAAGGCCGCCGCAAGAGTCTAAGCCTTCATTTCAGTTCAGCCCCAGACCCTCTCTCTTGCTGATCCACAAACCACCAGACTTGGTGTAGTGTCCTGGGTTCTCCGAGTGGGTCCCCCCTCCCAGCCGCGATCCTCCAGGAGCTCAGCCGAGGGAATGCCTTGCTATGTCACCAGTGCGCGCCATCCCTCAAGGGAAGCCCTGGGCCGCCGGGCTGTGCAGCGGCACGCTCTCAGCCTGAAGCAAAAATGGCCGAATGGGGCGTCTCAACACCCTCCTCCTCGCACAGTTCCGGCCCCGGCAGGAGTTTATCCAGCCCTCCGGTTGGCCAGCTGCTAGCCGCAGGGTTTCTTTCTGCTTCCGGCTCTCCCCTCCATTCTCCTGGACCCAAGGGTATCTGCAGCAGGCTATCTTCCCGGCCAGACACCGAGAGGCCGGCCCAGCCCCCTCTTGCTGTGTTTTACTGCGTGGTTCCCACTATTGCAGCTGCAGCCGCTCCTGGGTTTTTCCCTTTTTCTTTCTTTTTTAAAAGAGCCAGCCAGTCTCCAAACGCTGAACCCTGGCTTCCCAAGACTGCCGCCTGGCTATGGGTCTTCCAGCCAGCTTACTCACTCGTTTCAGAATGCAGACTCCCAGTTTCACCAAGTATATGGCCCCTCTGGAGCTAGGAAATCTCATCCAGCTGGCGCATCACTGTAACCGGTATTCTGGGTCACTTTCTGGTTTTTAGCTAGTGTTTTTCATGGAGGTGTTTTATCGCCCTGTCTCAGCTAGCTGCCATCTTAGTTTCTCCTGTCATGTTATTTTATGGTATATATGTTTCAAACACCTATATCAGACACCTCATGGGTTTTCTTTCTTCAAAAGAAATTTAAAAATGGTGCTAAAACTAATTTACAATTTAAGCATGAGTTAGTGATGGAACATTGTTTTCCTGTTGCTATATGGAGACTTTCACCAGAGTTTAAAAAGAGTTTTCTTCAATAGTAAAGAGGGGGAGCACATTTGGTGTGAAATATCTCTAAAGTATTTATCAATAACTTGAAGGTGGTTGGCTATGTCCTCCAATATCAGCAGGATGAATATCTTCACAGAATCCTGCCCTTATATTATTATCTTTAACATTCTTGACTTCTCTAAAATTTTTTGTTGTTGTTTATTAAACTATTTTCTAATTTCTCTCTTCCAGATTTCCTGATTTTATATTAGTGTACATCTGAATCCTTGCTTTTATCCTGAAAAGTTGTAAGTTGTTGCATTTCAATCAGAAAATAAACTGCCATGTTCATTTACAGTTAATTCAAAATATTTGTGCCATTTTTTTGCTTGAATATATATATATTTTTATCTCAGTATAATGGAAAATATGCCAAAAGATTTTAAAATACTGCAGTGGAGAGAATTTAGCTTAGCATGTCGTTGATACCAGTTCCAATCAGAAGTCTTCGATTTCCCATGATCAAATAATTCACATTTTTCTTTAACATGTTGAAATGTATGTTTAGGAAAGGTCCCTTTTGTTTGAACTGTGGAGTATGTTTCCAGTGAACAACGTACTAACTGTTAGACTATGGTCTCCTCATGAGACTGTGAACCCCTTGGGAGCCAGAAAAATCCTCCACTCATCTTCCTATCTTCAAAGCCTAGCACAGTGCCTAACACACTTTAGATGCTTATCCTCTGATTTGTTGAATCAATGACCTAGTGATGATATAATAAACAGGCATGATTAGGCAGATAAATATGGCATGGGTGAATGCAAACACTCCATGAAAATTTGTGATTTCATCCATATATTACACTTTTACTTGTGAAAATACTATGTGAGAAAATAATGTAGATTTGAACATACTTGCTTAGAGAGTTAACTGTTAAACATCTTGGTCTCCAGTGACTCATTAATGGAAACAATCTAAAAGCCAGAGTGATTTGTTGGGAAGGTAATTATTTGAAAAGCATAAATATTTGACCCCAATAGTTTATCACATACTATCTGGTATTGTTAGTGTCATCTCTCCAACCAGATTGTAAATTTGTTGAGGTTGCCTGTGTTTCCAGTAGTTTTCATTCCCCAGACATGGTAAGGGTTCAATAACATTTATGGAACATTGATGTTGGATTCATGATTCCCTCAATAGTTTTTTATATGACCTTCTGCATCTTTCCCCAAATGTAAAATTGGGAGAATAATATTTTCCCTATGCTATTTACAGTTTATATTTATGCTTTGAGTCCTGTAAGAATGATTTTTTTAATAATAAAAATTAAAATAATACATGATCTGGCAGTTTTACAAATGTTTAGCAGTCTATAGATGTTTTTTAAAATATGTATTTGAAAGATTAAGCTACCAAGGATTCTGATTTTTAACTGGCATTTGAATCCTAGTTTTGCTACCCCTTTGTATTTTGGAAATAATTTGTAGGTTCTTTGAGCTCCTGTTTCCTCTCCTATAAATGGGATTTTTAATTGTTTCCTCATAGTGTTGTGAGGTTAAATTTAATAACATGCTTAACTCTTAATGGTATGCTTAACACATGGTAGATATTCAGTAAATGAGAGCTTCTTCCCCTACCTTGGTTTCCTGTCTTTGTTTCTTGGCAATCTGGATGGATTTCACAGCCTCACATAAACTGGGGTTGTCTTTAATTGATATTTCCCCATGAGCTCCAGACCTGTGTTTCCAGTCACCTCCTGGCAATCTATACTTTTGAATCCTCACTTGCCCTAAAACTTGAAAACTTGACATGATCCAAACCCAATTTAACTTCTCAATCCATTTTTTTTCCACTGCAGAATCTCCTATTTGTTGCTGAGGTCTCCATTCTGCACCAACCAGTCATAAGACTGATGTCTGAGTTCTATTTACTTTCTTTCTCTGGTTCTGTACATTGAATGTGCTGAGTTTGGGAGATACCAGAGAAGCAGGCTAACTCTCTTTCCCACTCTGAAGCAATGTCTGAAAGATGTCAATTGCTTGGTGAGGTCAGTATCTTCCAAGCCTGTTCCTAGACCTGCTCTTGGCCCTCAGGTATAGGGCCCTCTCTTCAGACAGCACTGCATAACACTGACCCATTTTTCTTCTCTGACTTACCCATGTATATTCCTGGCCACATGTTCCAGTTTGGGAATAATGTTTAAATTCAGGCAGGCATAATGCAAATGAGTAAATTACAACTTTATTTCAGTCATATTCCAGGCCTGCCGCCCTAGTCACCTGGGTTAGGCTTGGTTGTTCCCAGTTCTCTTTAGCCATACATTTGCATACGCTTACTTTACCTTTAGAAATTAAAAACAAAACTCATCTGTTATGGGCTGATGTTTCCCAGTTTGACTATGAGGGAACTTCTGTATCAATGTTGCCCATCAGTCCACAGTGTTGTATTTATCCTCCCACATGCACATTTCTCTTTCAGGCCTGTTGGCACCATCCTGGAAATCATTACCTTTCACCAGCATCATTGCAGTGTCCTTTGGTATCAGATCAGGCTGCTTTTGGCCGAAACTGACAGTAAAACAAACTAAAAGTAGCTTAAATGACAGGGACTTATTTTTTCTTCCATTTCAAGTGGATCCTAAATAGCAAGGTCTAAGGGCTCTGGATTAGCCTTCTATGATGACCTTCACCTTCCCTCAGGGTCACAGGACAGGTGCAGCAGCTCCAAGCATCAGAGCCTCACACAACAGCATGTGGAAGCAGGAGGTGGGGTGGAATTGATCCTCCTGTGTCTTCCTTATCACGGGAGAAACGCTTCCCCAGGTAACTCTCAGAACACTTCCCTTTACATCTCATTGGCTAGGCCTGCGTCACTTTCCTGTGACCTTGTTGTAAGAGCAGCAAGTTCGGTGGGGTCTCTACATTTGCTGGTGGGAGAGATAGGGAATATTGGGAATAATCCACCCCACATCTCTACCAATCAGTACATTTCTGAAGGAAAAGCCATTGCCTTGAAAATCAAGCTTTCAGGAATTTGCTATTGCTAGTAAGAAAGTTCGATCTAGATCCTTCTTCTCCTTTAGAGATAAAAGACTCTTCCATGGACTATTTTGTGTATACAGAGCAGACCCTGCTCTTCCCTGTGTTTGTGCCTTTGCTCATGATATTTCTGCCTCCTGGCACCTCTTCTCCCCAATCTTCCACTTGATGCAAACTTAGACATCAATGCTCATTCTAAGGCCACTTTCTCCCTAAAGTCTCCCCAGTTTCCCCCCATCAGACATGGTTTCCCCTTTCTTTCAACATCTGCATCACTTTCTGTACACTGTAGAACCTGGCCACTCATTTGGGGTTTGGTTACTCACATGATCCCACAAAGGTTCAATGCAAAGACATTTTCAGTGTTGCTGAGGTGCAATCCGAATCTTGTCGGCGGCGAGGTGGGTGTGCAGGAGTGAATTTTCTCAACGGAAAATGAGTCATGCACGGATTTAGACCTCAGCAAGGCTTCACTGTTCTTTCCTTGTGGTAATATAGGCAGTAACTTTTGTGAACTGGTTAAGAGCTGTGCGTCGCTGTGAAAAATGGCCGTTAATTGAGAGATAAAACTTTAGATGAAAGTTGAAAATGTAGTTAACCTGTGGTTTGAGGAAAGTCACAGGGAAGGAGATAGCTAAGAGTCTGGGAAAATTCTTGTACATTCTTGAGCTTGTAGTATAGACTGCTTCTTATCTTGTATTTTGACTATTTATGTACAAGACCCCTTGAAAGCAGTGAGATTTCAGAAGACCTGGAGCAAAGCATACTGTGTGGTGTGGTGGCTCTGGAATTGGAAGAACTGAGAGTAAGTTATAGCTCTGCCAGTTCCCCAAGGTTGGCAAAGGCACCTGATAATGTGAGCCTTTTGTTTCCATGTTTAAAGTAATGCTAAAAATACCTATCTCACAAAATATTTAGAATAATTAAATGGAGTAATACCTGGGAAAGTGCCTTGTAAACTGGACAACTATAGATGATTCAAGGATTGCTGTTATTTATATCCTTACAACATCTATCATGGGAACTGCACTCAGAAAACCTTTGTTGAATGAATGAATGAATGAATGAATGAATGAAAAGCTATTATGTTAAACCTAGTTATAAGAAAAAAAATGTTTCTTTCCATAATATTGACTCTGTGGTCCTAAGGCATTTTATTTGCTTACATTGCTAAAATATGGAAATCAATAAAAATCACTGCTGAGAATTAACTACCAGTAGATTATAACAACTTTAATACAAAGCTGAGTTCCTTCTTTGAATACATTGGCTATCCAGAAACTGCTGGGCCTATACTTTCCCTGTTTATGGCATTAGTGGAGCCCTTCAAGTGCATCACAGCTTTGTAGTTCCTCTGGGACTATCTAGTATCCCACAGATCCATTATCATCTATAATTCTTTTTAAAAAGCTAATAAAATTTACAGTAAGATGGCCATGTTATGTATTATCTTCAACCATGACCTTTTCCACATCTTTCTTGAGTGTTGAGCTTTTTAAAGGGTCAGGTATTATTGGAACATGAGCTCACTTGGGGTACATATTTGCACCTCTCCAAGGTAAGGAACAAGACACTGCTATCCTGGCTAGAAATGGATTAGAGCACCATGGGAATCTGTGAATAGCTTTATACAGTTGCTGGGAGAACCAAATCTGACACACAGCAATGCCATGAATTGGACTGGATATGCATTAAACAGTTTAATTTTTCTATGATCAAGTATAGAAAAAGAATTACTACTCCCACTCTTGAGAACCTGCACTAAAACAATTCAGTGATTTGCAGATACTTAAATCAATCTAGTAGACTAGGGAGATCCTAGAACTGTGCACTATGATGTTTCTATTATAATTCTACTACCATTCAAAGTTGACTTCTTCATTGGACATCATTCCTGAGCTGCAAGGTGGTTGAAATTGACTTTTTTTCAACAAATTTGTTGCTATTATATCAGTGGGGTCATTAACCATTGTCCCTGCTCAGGGATCCCAAGCTCATTCTGTTCTGTGTTCCCTGCTCCTTGCCAAGTACAGAGGGGTTTAGCTTCTCTTCCATGGCACAGTTATATTTCCCAGGTTCCCACCTTTTGAGCTTATGAATGTCCTAGAGCACTGTGTGTATTTGGGGGTGGTCATAGGGGATATTTGAAGAAACAACCAGTCATTTATACAGGAAGACATCATTTCAACAGGGCTGTCACTGAGTGAGGTAGTGTGTAATACAGAGTGCATTGTTTTCTTGGACACCTGTAGGAGCCACGTATGTGCTGTGGTAGGCGGAATAATGTTCCTCCAAAGATATCCACATCTTAATTCCTGGAACTTGTAAATGTTACCTTATATGGCAAACATTTCAGATATGGTTAGTTAGGATCTTGTGATGGGAAGATTATGCTAGATTATCCAGGTGGGCCCAAAATTAATCACTAGGGTCCTTATAAGGCAAGGAGATCAAAGGAGGGAGAAGGCAATTGCTGATGGAAGCAAGGGGGAGACGAAGCATGTGATGTGAGGCCAAGACAAAGAATTACAGCCTCTAGAAGCTGGAAGAGACAGGAATGGATTCTCCCCTAGAGACCCTGGAAGAAAACAGCCTTGCCAACACCTTGATTTTAGCCCCATAAGACTTATTTGGACTTCTGACCTCCAGGACTGTAAGAGTATAAACATGTGTTGTTTTAGGTCACTGAGAATCTCTCTAGCATCTTAACTTTGCTAGGATCAGGCCCCAAGTGTCAGAAGCCATCTTTTTGTCCTTCACTATCTTGCTAGCTCTCATCTCTATCTCTTCACTCTTAAAAGGCATTACTCTTTTCATTTTCTTTCTTGATAGACCTTGATGGCCCATGAAACCCAGAAGCAGAATCAACAAGAGTTTTCCTCCTGCCTCACATTCAGGAAGGGCTTAATTTTCACATATTTCTTGGAGAACAATGGAAATATTTAGATTTCTTCCTTTTAATGCAGTAGAGGAAGGAAAGTAAACAAAGCAGTTGAATTTCCACATGAAAACAGGTAGAACATTCATATTCTGCCACTCAATTGTGTTCTGAAATTCTTGAGTGTCCTTTCCTCCTTGTTTTTATGGCAGAGCTGGAATTACTGTTTAGATTGCAAACCCAAACCCCTCCTGGTATGGGCCTTGAATAGATAATAAAAGAGAAAAGATGCCATATTGTGGGCAGAGCTCTAAAAAGTTATTGTCCATTATAATTTTTTTGTTTGGGCAAAACTTAACCATAGTCCAAGGTTCTATACCACAAAAATGCATATAACAAGTGATTGCAAGTCTAAAGGAAACCTATGTAAGAGGTGGAAAAAAACCTTCTCTCTCCAATGTCATAATTTCCAAATAAAACTCCTGAGTTGCAGCACATATCTGATTTAGGCCTATTGTGAATAAAGGTGACTGAATTATCAAAATCCATTAACCTAATTTGTTTAAATGGAGGTAGTACCTTATGCCTGGCTTAAACAGAATTTAAATGAAAAGGGAGAAGAAATATCTTTCTATCTAATTAGGTGGCAGACCCCACTCATATATAAAAAGGGAAGATATAAAGTCAACAATAGAAACTCTGTGGTATAATGTTTGGTTTTGAACATGCTAAATAAATGGAAAATAGTCTAATGGCAACAATAATGGATATTTGATACTTACTCAAAATCTTCAAATACAAATTTTCTCCCTCTCTCTCACTGCCTCTTTTTTTCTTATTCATGCACATCTCAGTAAAATGTGTAAATGAGTCTCATTTTATCTTCTAAATTGGGGCTGTAAAGTGTTAACTCTCGAGAGCCTTTAGTGTAACCTAAAGAAAACTGTCAATAACCTATATGCATCTAAATGCTGCCAATTTGAAACCATATTACTAACAGCCATAGGCTCTGGAAATTATCCTTGTCAGATCTAAGAAAGCAGCCAACCTTCCCAGCAGTCTCTTTTGCATCTCTGAACTTCTGTATCATTGCATATCAAGGACTAGGAGTAATGGTGTGAGAATTGCATGGTGCTTCCTCCTTTCCTCAATTCTCTTTCTAAGGATCTTTCTAAGGATCGGGGATGACCTACAGTGTGACAAAATAAGCTGGTCATTGAGTGAGGTGTCCTTTGAGAAGTTAAGAAAAAGAAAAACATGAAACCTTTAGTGTAAAATATTATAAGCTATAATGACAGCTCTGAGAGAGACTATCCTACTTGGGAGTCTGCCACTTCCTGCTGAAATAGCAGGTGGGAACCGACATACCACCAAACACTTATGCCACTCATGTAGGTGAGTAAGCATCCATGGGCCTAGAAATTAGGGCAGGTCTAAGAGTGTTGTATAAAAGTAGAAAACGGTAGATAAACATTTTGTGCTTTTTTGGCTCCATAGATATCTTTGACTCAACCTCACTATTGCCAGGCTATTTTTTTTTTTTTAAATATGTTGTGAACTGATGAACATTTCCACAGATATTGGCAGATATCACTGAAACTATGACAGGCATGCCAAAGCCTGCTCACCATACCTCCCAGTCTGTGAAAAGTGGTCAAGATAAAAAAAAAACAAACAAACAAAACGAACTGCAAACCACCCAACCAATATTGGTGTTGTTTAATCCTATCAGCTCTCTCAATCCCTTGGTCATTAAATTCTGTCTTTGATCACTGCCAAATTGTCAAATATTGGTTACTGTGCCGGTTTGAATGTATTGTGTCCCCCGAATGCCATTATCTTTGTGGTCTTGTGAGGAGACGTTTTGGTGATGGTTGGATTTGCTTGGAATGTGCCCCACCCAGCTGTGGGAGATGATTTTGATGAGATGTTCCCATGGAGGCGTGGCCCCGCCCATTCGGGGTGGGCCTTGGTCAGTGGAGCCATATAAATGAGCTGACTCAGAGAGAGGGAACTCAGTGAGTGCAGCTGTGAGTGGCGTTTTGAGGAGGAGCAAGCTTGCTGGAGAGGAACGTCCTGGGAGAAAGCCGTTTTGAGGCCAGAGCTTTGGAGCGGATGCTGGCTGCCTTCCTAACTAGCAGAGGTTTTCCGGAGGCCATTGGCCATCCTCTGGTGAGGGTACCCGATTGTTGATGTGTTACCTTGGACACTTTGTGGCCTTAAGACTGTAACTGTGTAGTGAAATAAACCCCCGTTTTATAAAAGCCTATCCATCTCTGGTGTTTTGCATTCTGCAGCATTAGCAAACTAGAACAGTTAGATAACCTCTAGATTGGTAAAATGACCTTTCTTCATCTGAGATTCTAGATTCTATGACTAGTGAGCGTCTGTCCCAATTTAGTGAGCTTCTGCAACACTATCCAGGCACAAGCTGTTCCCTTCTGCTATCCTCTTTTCTGCTCTTTCCCCAAGAAAATGACCCTTTTCACTTGTGTTCTCCCTGGAGTCTGTGACATGGGCTTAATGAGACTAATTTATCAGGAGAGAGGTGGAATTCAGAGAAGAAGAAAATTGATCCCAAGTGCTGTTGCTGCTGGTCCTAAACCATCAGTGAATCTAGAGAATCTCAATCTTGTAGTATTGCTGCTTAAACTCTCATTGTTCTTCTATCTATCTTGGTGAAAATTTTGTGATTTTAAAAATTATTATTGTAAAATAAGTAGAGTTATGAGTGGAGCATATTTCGAACACTTTCTAAAAATCTCCTTAGCTGTAATTACTTGGGTGGCATATCAGTCAGGCTAGGTTAGACTGTAGTAACAAACATCTCCCAAATCTCAGTGGCTCAAAACAACAAAGTTTTATTTTTGACACATGCAACATGTGTATTGTTGGTTGGCAGGGGCTCTGCTCTTCAGAGTTACCCAGGGACTCAGGTGACTGAAGCCTCATTATGATACAAGCTTATAGATTGCCTGAGGGCAAGAGAATGTGGTGACTTGTGCATCAGCTTGCAAAGCTTCTACCCGGAAGTGACACATGTCACTTGATAGCATTTAATTGGCTAAAGCAACTCTACACTTATGTCTGCTTTGTGAACCAGAATATTTGTGAACAACCCTAATGAGTCCTAGGGGTGGTCTTTGCCTTCTTGTGCTACCAGGTCCTATGATTGTTTTCTTCATTTTTTTTTCCTATTTTTAAGAAGCTTTCCTATGTCTTCTAATTTCTTCTCACAAATGCTCTTTATCTCCTTTCTATAAGTGCACTTGGTTTCCCATTAATGATACCATTTCCCATGGAATTCTTCAAGTACAGGCTTCTCCTTTTGCCTTCCTTTATCCCTATCATAGAGGACAAAAAAAAGGTGAGCATTCTTTGTTCTCCATTGCCAATTTCAGATTTTTCCGGCTGTTGAAATCCAGCAATCTCTCCTCTTTCCAGATGTCTCATGCTGCCTTCCCCCTATCCTGGCTGCTATGGCATACTAAGTGCCAATGTACTTTCTTCCCTTAGTCAGTGAATTTAACCTCCCTATCACTTATCTTCATATTAGTGACTCCTCAATTCCTTACCTCCTTGACACCAATGATTTCTAACTCCACTCATCCCTGGATCTCACTTTCTATTCCCACAATCTCCAATTCTCAGTATCTTGTGTCTTATTATAATCAACTACAATCTTACTATAATCTGTTAGTCAAAGTCCCTTACTCATACTGACCCTTTATCTTCACTCTCATCATGACCCTGTCCCTGCCCCTTTTCCTCTTGGCTGTTAGCTTCCTTCTGATTTCATTTCTATTCTCCCACGGTCAGTCAACTCAGCAGACCTTTGCTTGCTGCCTAAAATTCCCCACTGACCTTGAACTTCCAATTGCCTCCTTGCTGGGCTGCTGAGTGCTGCTGGAGAAAGCTGTACTGATTTAGTCTGCCACAAATTCATGCTCGTTCACTTTAACCGAGCCATCATTTCTGCTCAGCACTTCTTTTATTCACCTCTTGCTGACTCACTGCTCATCCCACACAGCAGTTTTTCCAAACATTTTTAACTCTCTTTAAGATTCAAGCCCCGCTCCAGAGCTGGCCCCAAAATACCTTTCCAGTTCTGCTCTCACATCTCCCCCAACAGTTCTTTCCTTTGTGCTTTCCAAACTCCATGTTTGTTCATTCTTTTATGCTTTCCTTTCTTATCTTAAATCAAAATACCACCTAATATACACAGGCTATTTCCTTTAAAAGAGGTCTCTATTTGTTGTAAACATCTGTGTGATTTTTATGAACTTTTGTGGGACTTAGCAAATACTGCCTTATACCAGTACCTTACAAATGTACAATCTTCTCGTTTTATTGTTATATTCCTTGAAAGTAGAGACCATGATGGTTTGCAAGCATAGTGTTTATAGATAGTGCCTTGTTCCTAGTAGATGCTCAGTTGCTGTTTGGTGAGTGGGTTGGAGAGATCAATGTTAGTGAAGTGGCTGGAGAACAGTTTTTTTTTTTTTTTTCTTATCCGAAAAGGAATAAAACTAATATTAAAAGTAAGGAATATTTTAATCTATTTTTATTATTTAATTTTTAATGTAACAGTTCCAGTTTTGGGTGCTAATACTGACAAATTTAACATATTTGGAAAGTAGTTAAAGAAAACTGTGTGAAAGAGCCATATTTCATGTAACATTTTTGAATTCTGTAGTTCCAGTCAATGCTAGTTAATTAAGGTGCACATTTTATTTATTTTTTTTTTACTGTATCCATGTATTTAACATGTGAATCAACAAAGACAAAAACTTATGCACAGAGTTTTTGTCTGAGAGCAAACTGCCTGAAGTCCTGGTTTCCTCAGACATATTTTATTTAAAAGCAGATAGCACCTGTCTTAGTTTGCCAGGGCTGCTGTAACAAATACCACAGCCTGTTTGGCTTAAACAACAGGAATTTATTGTCACACAGTTATGGTGGCTAGAAGTCCCAAATCAAGGTAGTGGCAGGTCATGCTTTGTCTGAAGTCTGTGGCCTTCTGGTGGTGGCCTGCTGACAATCAACTCTGCCTCTGATACGTGGTGATCTGCCTCCTTCCGTCTCCTCACTCCTACCACCATATCCAAATTTCCTTTGCTTGTAAGGACTCCAGTCATATTGGATTGGAATCAGCCCACCCTGATTCATTTTGGTCTCATCTTAATAGGATCTTCGAAGACCTTATTTATAAATAAGTTCTCATCCACAGGCCTAGGGTTAGGAATTGAATGTGTCTTTGTGGGGAACATGATTCAATCCATAACACCATCTTTCTGGGATTTGAATGCAATCCCTTTCCCAGTCAAGTGTGGAATCATTTGAAAGATAAGACAAAAGATAGTCAGACAGAGAATATGGGCCACAATGAGATTCCTATTATCATTCTGCAGAATTAGATCTACCCACAGGAAGCACTGGGTCAGAGCAGGTCTCCCCATGTGGGACATGCCTCTGTACAACTTCCAATGTAGAGGAGCAAAGCAGACCGCCATCTTCCTGTGGTACACTGGCTCCTAAGAAGGAAGCAGCTGAGTGACGCATGCCTCGGACTTCTCCCTTTATCAGGAATAAATAAGTTCCTCTTCCCAATGAGGATGAAAATGAATTGGACCAAGGAAGTACAAGTACTCAGAAAAAACTTCCTCCTCATAGAAACCAAAGGAGAGGCAAAGGAGCACTCTCATTGAACACTCCTGAAAATGATGATATGATACGTGCACATACAGGATGATTTATGGTCATCCTTGATGAGCAATTTAGTCATTTCTGTCTCCAATGATATTTTTAATTTTAATGAAATGGTATATTTATTTTACAACATTTATTCAAAGTTCTTAACACATCAAAATTAAGTTAAAGACAATTAGCTTCTTAAACAAAACAAACTGGTGTTCATTATTACTTTACCAGTCTTAGCCAGATAACACATGGGAATGATAATAGTCCCTAATCTAAATAGTTAAATTAACCATTTAATTTTGTCATATGGTCAGGGGTTGACGAGAAGCCTTGAGAGCTCGTCTGAAGACAGAGGTTGCAAGGTTGCAGTAGCAACAACCTTGTTAGTTTCCCGATATTCTCTATCCACACTCAACAGTTTAGACATGAAGAAGATGGGCTGGATTGATCTAAAGAATAATCTAAGGTGACAAAATATCTGTGTAAGAGCACTGAGGGAGCTGGTCAAAAAAAAAGCCAAAATAGTATGCAATGGCATCTGGCCAGCCAGCCTAGAGGAGCAGGGAAGTATATTAAGATTCTGATTTATTTGGCTCTATGGGAGGATGGGGGTTGTGGGGAGAGAATATGCTGGCTCCTGAAACTGAAATTTATAGGAATAAATTTAGGTACATCTGCCAAGAAGCTAATTGTCTTTAACTTAATTTTGATGTGTTAAGAACTTTGAAAAAATGTTGTTAAATAAATATACCATTTCATTAAGGACTGTGACATTTCCACACAAACTGAATACTTTATTGATAAGAAAATTAACGTTCAGAGAAAAAATTTAGGACAAAACACATCCAGGCATTTTTTGGCTTATAGTAAGTGCCTTCCCTAAAACTTTTTAGGGTACATATACATTATTTTTACTCCGGAGAAAATCCTTCTTAATTATTATATCAACTAAATCATTTGTTTTGGTCCCATTAATTGATCACCCCAATTAGGCAACCGGTTAATGAGGGAATGAACTAGTTTGATGATCTAGTTAAGTGACCTTTTTTTTCCGAATTTCCTGTTGCATGGGCTTTACTCTTGACCCTAGTTTAATTAATTATATTCCTTTTGGTTTATAGTACCTGGTTTTACCATCCCCTGTTCTTCTTCTCTGCTACTATATATTGACATACAGATCAGCCCCCCACACTTATTGAGGTTTTGCTACTCTCTGTCCATAGTCTACATCCTGCCAATTCCTTCATTGCTCATTCCCTCCCCAAACAGTGCTTTTGATCCCATTGAGATATTTAAGCATTTGATCCTTTATTTCCTGTTCCTTTCACCCCATTTGTTCCTCTGTATTTTATATGCTGTAGTGCACATTTGTTCTTTGTCTGCTCAGTATCCCTTGAGGGAATCACTCCTACCTTAATTTCTGTTTTATGGATTGGGTGGGACTGATCCCACTCCTTGGATCCAACACTGGCCTATGATTCAGGCCTGGCCAATCATAATAGTCCATTTCTTTAGCCATAGTGAATGATTCAGGGATGGACATGTCAATGCAGATTTGGTTAGCATTATTGTAGAGGTGGCACCCACTTTCTTCTTGGGGTGCTGTGTTGGTGAAATGTAAGCCTGTTGCTGTTGATCATTTTTGGCTACAGTTCGAGCAACTGAGACCAGATATACCTAAATTTATTCTCATAAATTTCAGTTTCAGAGCCAGCATATTCTCTCTCCACAGCCCCCATCCCCCCATAGAGCCAAATGAGTCAGAATCTTAATATACTTCCCTGCTCCTCTAGGCTGGTAGGCTGGATGCTATTGCATGCTATTTTGGAATTTTTTTTTTTTTTTTTTTGCCAGCTTCCTTAGTGCTCTTACACAGATATTTTGTCATCTTAGATTCTTTGGATCAACCCAGCCCATCTTCTGCATGTCTAAACTGTTGAGCTCCTAAATATAATCTAAATTTGTCCCCCACTCTCTCTGCTGCAGCCTCAGTTCAAACCCTTATCATTTCTCTTCTAGATCAATCCAGCCCATCTTCTTCATGTCTAAACTGTTGTGTGTGAATAGAGAGTATCAGGAAACTAACAAGGTTGTTGCTAATGCGATCTTGCAACCTCTGTCTTCAGACAGTCTCTCAAGGCTTCTCATCGACCCCTGACCATGTGTCAAGCACTTTCTAGGCACCAAGGATACAAAAAATAATACATCAGATTTAGCTTCTGTTCTGTGAAATAGTCTATTGAGGCAAACAGTCAAAAAGCAAGAAGGCAAATGTGTTTGTAACATAATTTCAGGCATTGCTTTAAAGGAAAAAAAAGTGTATGGGGTTAGAGAGTTATGTTGGAGGGTATCTCATATAGAGTGGCAAGGAAAGTTCCTTTTGAGAGATTTTAATATAGGGACTTGGATGAAGCAAGAGAATAAGTCTTGCCAAAGTCTTGGGTAGGGAATAAGAAGCCCAACATCCCAAAGGCAGGAACAAACTCGGAGTGTCTCGTTCCAGGAAGAGTAGAAGTCCAGTGTGACTGGAGTCTGGTAAATTGGAAGGAAATGAGTTCATAGAGGCAGTTAGAGGCCAGATCATGCAGAGCCAACCATTTACGGGAATCTTTACCTGGGTATGATACTAGCATATTAAACAGAACATGTCTAAAACCAAATTCCTTCCATTTCCTCTAACCCACCAATGTCTCTTGTCTATTTCCTATCTCAGTGAATGCAAGCACTGTCTTGGTCATCCTCAACTCCTCCTTTTCCTTCATGCCTTTCATCTAATAAGTCACGAATTCCTATCAATTACAGCTTGTAAATATAGTCTAAATTTGTCCCCCACTTTCTCTGCTGCAGCCTCAGTTCAAGCCCTTATCATTTCTCTTTCAGATAGTCCCTCTATGACTACTCTTGTCCTCTTGTAGTTTCTTCCTTCCTATCATTGTGACTTTTCTAAAATAGGTAATCTGATTTTCTTACTCCATTACGTAAAACCCTCTAAGTAATTCCCATTGCCTGTTGTCTGTCCATCCAAGCTCCTTAGCATGGCATATAAGGTCCTTGATAGTCTGGGCCCTGCTTACCTTTCTACCTCCTTTTTTCCTCTCCATCCCCTCACTAGACTCATCACTTCCCAGCCTACTGAATGGTTCTTTGCTGGGTGCTCTGCCCATTTGCTCTCTCCTTCTGGAATGCCCACCACAGTTTTTAGCTTCTATCTTGTAAGTCTCAACTCCAGTTCTCTCTTTTGTGGTCTCTTAGAATCCCATGTTTAGATATGCTTTAGCAGTTTTTACTTTGTTTTGCAGCTGTTTCTGCATCTGTCTCTTGATTGCCAACTCCCTGAAGGCAAGTTATTTTATTTTTGTCATTTATTTTTTTCTCTGGTGCCTAGCATAGTGCCTGGTATATGGTGGTTACTCAATGACTATGGACAATGCCATTATAGTCTTGGTGAAATTCTCCCCTTAAAAATCCATGTTAACTAAACTAGTTCAAGAATATAATGCTTTTTGTGACAGTAATTTAGCCTTTTATTTTACTATTTCATATAAAAGGATTCTATATATATATATATTTAAAATACACACAGACACTAGTCCATCTATAACCCAGTTGCCTAACTTATTTAGGGCATTGTTTTGAAATTTATTTTTTCAATTAATAAAATTGTAGTTATTACTCCATGGGGTGCAAGTACAAAATTTAAAACTTCAATTAAAATACATAAAACAAAACAGCAGCAGTTAAAATAACATATTTGAAAAATCTCAGCCTAAAATGATGCCCCAGTGGGGAAGAACAATTTGAAAAGATATATATACACAGAAGCAGCTATGAAGAAGAAAGTGTTGATGATTTAAAAATAATCCCTGTTCGTGTCATAGAAAACAGATGTCTCTTTATACTTTGCTCTTTTAAATCGTTATCTCTAATTTTGTGTGCTCTATCTCATTCTTAGTTGTGCAAGCAGTCAATATTCATGTGTTCATAAAAAACATCATGGAAATTTTGGATCACTGTCTTCTAAGTATTTTTGATGGCAGGAATATTCCAGTTACAACAGGAGGGTGCCAATGGAAACCTAAAAGTTGGCAGTGAAATCCTTTCAGGAGAGAACTACATTTTTTCTGTCACAGTGTAGAATTCTACTTACCATGAAATTCCGACTGGCTTTGGCTTTAATGGTTTGAAATAACCAGAGGTCTTTTGTCTCTTATTTCACTGTTTTGGACTCTTGGTTAAACAGTAGAGGTTGAATGAAAAACATTTATTTAGTCTGTGAAAAATGTAAACAATGAGGTGAGGTGATATAAAAGGCTGGTCTACACAGTTCCAGGAATTGGCAACTGAAGGTGTTTATCTAAACATTTTATCCTTAAAAAAAATGGTATTCAAATATCCTGAAGGGAAGTAGGATCTGTGAGCTGCTGGACACAATTTTAGCTAGTTTCCCAACTCTCCAATAGAAGAGACATTTATTGAGAGCCTGCTATATGCAAGAACCCATGGGAGATAGAAGGCAGAATAAGTTACGATAGCTCCCTTCAAGGATTTTACACCCTATTGGGGTAAAGAAGGTGCGTACTTGGATAAGAACAGAAGCTGGTTAAACTTAGTAGATTAAGTACGTATGTTTACCTCCCTGAAAATCCCAGTAAAGGCAGTTTCATGGAGGAAGGTGGATTTTGAAGGGTAAGTATGACAATCAGGGCTTAGCTAATATCCATATATTCTTCCACAATTTGCAGACTCCATTGCAGTTAGAATGGGCCCAGTAGCTGGCCAGTGGAATGTGAGTGCAAGTGATGTAAGTCATATGTAGGCCTGGCCCTTAAAATCACCCTACAAAATCCTGTTGTTCTTTCTCTTCAACAGCAACCTCAAGGACCAGATTCCAGATGGTAAGGAAGGTATCTGACTCACATCTGACTTTGTGTGAGTGAGAAATACACTTTATTGAATTAAACCAGTGAGATTGGGAGTTTGTCTATTAACATAGCATGTATGGTGTACATACAGCTTTTGTATTTAGGCTATATGGAATGTAAGAGGGAGCATAGAGTAGTGATTAAAGGCAGGGATTCTGGAGCCAGACTTACTGGGCTGAAATTCTGGTGCCTCCACTTACTAGCTGTAGGAACTTTGGAAGTTAAATTATCTTCTCTGAGCCTCAATTTCCTCATCACTACAATCAAAATAGCAATAGTACCTACCTTATAGGGTTGCTGTGAATATTAAATAGGTTAGTAAGTAAAGCACTCAGAAGAGTTTCTAGTTCACAGTAGGTTCTATGTAAGTGTTAAGCCATTATTGTTATCTTAAAAGTAAGGAAGCAAGGAATGGCATCCTAGAGGGAAGCGATAGAATGAAATGGAATGATAAGTTCTCTTTGACATATGGTGCATAAAAGGAGGAGTTGTATATAAAGACGGTTAGTGTATATAGGTTAGTGTATTCATTAGGGTTTGATCAAGGAAGGAGACACATTACGAATGATATAAAATTAGTTTTCTATTACTGGAATTAGACCACATATAACTGTAGGAGCAGGGAAGGAGTCTATGGAAGGCTGTTGGCTCTGCTTCTTGGGGTGGACCTAAAGGTCAGCAGGACTGGCAGTTGGAAAGAGAAGCTGGATGTAAAGATGGAGAGAGCAAAGACACATTGGAACCCATGAGGACAAATTGGATCCTGCATCTATTTTTCACCACCTCCAGCCTTGCTGATGTGAGCCCCATGCTGAAGGACAGTAAGGTTAACCAGTAGATCAGCATCAATGTGTGGGAGTGGCAGTGGCACTCTACACAGACCAACTTTCAGAACATAATGGCTCCTGAATCACTTCTGGCCTCCAAATTCCATAGAACTTTCTCTTGTGGCCAACTGTTTAAGTTTCCTAAGCTGCTGGAAGCAGATACTATAAAATGGTTCAGCTTGACCAATGGGAATTTGTTAGCTTATAGTTGAGGCAGAGAAAAATGTCCAAGTCAAGGCATCATCAAGAAGATGCTTCCTTCCTGAGGACTGGCTGCCAGTGATCCTGGGCTCCTCTGCCACATGGCAGGGCACATGATGGAATCTGCTGGTCTCTCCCTGTTCTTCTGGGTTTCACTGATTTCAGCTTTTTGCTCTGGGACTTTCTTTCTCTCTCTGTATTCATTCCATTTGTCAAGGACTCCAGCAATAGGATTAAGTCCCATACTGAATGAGGTGCGTCACACCTTAACTGAAGTAGCCTCATCAAAAGATCCTATTTACAATGGGTCTAAACCTACAGAAATGGATTAGATTTAAGAATATGTTTTTCTGGGGTACATACAGCTCAAACCACTACACCAACGAACACAGAAACATACAAGGAATCGTATATTTGGGAAATGTAGTTCCAGATTAGGGTCAAATTGTAGAGGAACCCTGAATGCTGGGCTGGGGTTTGGACTTTTCTGTGTTGGCTAAGTAGGCCTGTTGAAGGTTGACCATATTAAGAGATTCAGAATTGAAAGTAGTAGGACCCTCAGCTCAGTTGCTTTTGAGGAATTGATTTTATCTACTGTTTATTGCACACCTACTGTGTATTTATAAATCTGCCTTATTTCATTACCTGGGAAATCTCACTATGCTTATGTTTTGTTTGTTCATAAAGAAAAATCTTTATCACCGGTATAGTGGATAATTCCAGTAATAGACAATGTTAGATTCAGTGGATACAATCTGGTTTCATTGTCAGTAAAATAGTAATAATATCATCTGTTTGTAAAGTGTTTAGGGCCTTTGGAGGAAAGGTATTACTGGATGTAAGTATAAAGTTAAAAAGGAAATTCAAGATGAATGATGCTTATATAGTGATGGCTTAATAACATGTTTCAGAGGGACAGCTGAACTGCAGTGTTTGAAAAAATGAATGTTGCTACTTAATGGCACAAGCTGTCCAAGTTTAATCATTTTAAAGAGTAGTTCTCCTTTTTGGCAGTGCTGGAAACAAAGGTGTAGTGACTCTCCAAACAGAAAAATAGCTCACAACATGATCTTTAATGACACTAGATATGTGCCTCCTCCATCTGCTGAAATTGTCTCATCCTTCAAGGTCCACATTTTCACCATTCCTTTTTCAGACTTCTCTGATGGCCTCATGCAGAAGGCATCTTTCTTTTCCTTTATTTCTGTAGTACTTTGAATTAGACGTTGAAAAATTATTCTCATCATGTACTTTTTTCTCTACACAGGGCTCATAGAGCAGGGGAACGAGTGAAGAGTCTGGGGTCAGATAGATCTGGGTTAGAATTCTGGTTCTTCACTCATTGTGTGATCTTGGGCAAGAGACTTAACATTTTTTAGATTCAGTTTCCCCAAATTTTGCTAAATGGCATTCAGGTACCTACCACATAGGTATAAAGTGAGTGGCAATCTCCCTCTTCTTGCTTTTTCTTTCTTTAAATTTGTTACAGCATCCCCAATGGGGCCTAAGCATCTTAAAGATAAGAGCATTATCTTAATTATTGTTGACTCCTCTCAGCATTTAGCACGGCAGTTGTAGGCATTTGATGGAATGCCCTCATGAATAGATTAAAGACTCAGAAGCATCCCATCCAGTTTGGATTTATACTGAATAATGCTGCAGGGAATGGGCAGATTCCTTGCCTGGAATCATGATGTATATCCTTCAAGAGAACCTCTTATTTCATCAGAGAATTAAGGCTGCACCTGTCATTGGAGCTTCTGCGGTGACATCTACTGCTGAAGGTTAAACAAAACCCAAAGAACTTTTTGGAAGGAACAGAAAGGAGCTTTTGAGATTTCCCCATCCCTGGTTTTCACCAGGACCCAGGGGGATGCTTTCAGAAGGAGAGCATGATGGAGTATTGACTCACAGAAGCCCACATTCCTGTCTTGAGCAGAATATCAAAGTGAAGGCAGCCTTTCTGAGAGTGCTCCCTCCCATGCTGGGCCCTGTTGAAGGACCATTATTAACCCCACCAATTCATGTCCAAGTGGCATCAATCATTTGGGTCACACAATGCCTGACTGTAAATTATGACATTATCTCTGAGTAGGAAGGTGATAATAATAATAATCATTAAAAAAAAAATGCTCTGGCATGGCCCTGGCTGGCTGAGACCCTAGCCAGATCTGTCATATTTGTTCTTAACATGAAAGGCTTGGCTGTTCCCTTGCAGGCCCATACATCACTGGACCTGTCATGGGTCTCTGTAGGACCAGTTGACATAGCTCAGAACAGCAGCTGCTGGATGGCTTTGGGGAGCCTGACTCAAGAAGCAGTTGCTGGGGTACAGGGACCACAAGCATTCTGCTGGAGACCGACATCCTGTTGTGCTGTCCTGCCACTGCCCTCCGTAAGTCACAACGAGGAGTAAACTGCTGTCACTGAGATGAAAGGCCCCCTTCCTCTGATCTCTCCACTACAAAATTACTTCAGTGCCACACTGTATTTTATGTCAATACCTATTTTATTTTTCAAAATTGAAAAAGATATAAGTACATTGTTCCCTGAATTCCTGATGCTCTGGGTAACCTAGCAACTGAGTATGCCACATAGCACACAACAGAATATTATCATGCACTCCGTTCAACTAACAAGCAAGTGGCATAGATTTCCCTTGCAGATGATTTAGGCTAAATTAATGGTTAATAGTTGCTATTAATATTAAAAATAGTAATAACCTCCCTTTTTCATTTCTTAGAGCTAGATGTGTACAGTAGAATGCTTCGTTCTAATTGTACATGTGGGAGAGTGTTTTTTCACCAACCCTACATCTTCCAAGCGATTTGCATGGGATTTAGGTAGCCAGCAGCATGCCGCAAAGTGATAATCACATGAAACAGGAGAATACATTCAGGACGTTTGGAAACCACGCAGAATTTTCCAGTTCAAAACTGACTCACGCTTTCTACCTCTAGGAAGATGCTATCAATAAGGGGCTTATGTGCACTGATCAGGCTGCTTAGCCATGCTGACACTGCCTCAATCCTCAGAGAAGCCTGCCAGGAAGCAGCTCTGGGACAAGAATGAAACCGGAACTAGAGTCAGGGTCAGGGAGAAGTTCAAAGTGCTCTGACCTGAAAGGACACAGGCAAGGTCATGGCACAGAGCAAGAGGACGTTGAAGAACAGCAGAGGGGAGGGAAGAAAGAGTAAAACGGAGGCTGGACAGAACAAAGGAGGAGAAAAGGACATCTCCAGGAACAAGGAGGTAGAGCGTGAAACACATGTAGCATCATGAAGCAGGAGGTGGTTGGGCTCTTTTTGGTAGCAGGATGTTCAAGAGTTGTTGGATAGGCATCTGAAATGGGCTTTTATGTCCCCTTGCTCTTCACTTTAGATTTCCTTTGGAGTTGTCCCACCTATTTGTGTTCTGTGGAAGCCAGCTACTTAGTTAAAAAACATACACATATGTATACACACATATACACACATTTTCATTAATGGGGCCTTGTGAATAATTCACTGTTCACTCTTCTTTCCCTCCCTTTAAAAGTAATCAATTTAATTTAGTAGCTTTTTTCCTGAACCACCAGAACTTTAAGACGGCTTTACAACTTTCTTAGAACTCAGACCTCAAAAAGAACCCTTGAAAAGTCCTGCTGTTTCTCTCCTTAACTAGTTCCCTCAATCTGAAGAACTAAGGGCCTTTCATTTTGAGTATATCCTGCTGTGTTTTAATAATCTACCAGTGAATTAGGCATTTTCGCCTTCAAAAATTTGAACTTGCTCTTGCAAATAATGTTTCCCTCCAATCACAAAGAAAGTATTTTAATATTTTCTGAGACTCTGCACTACCTGTTATGTGAAAATGTGCCCAACGTCTCATCTAAATTGAATTAACTTCATTTGTAGATATCAACATAAAGCTGGTTCTTGAAATTTTGTTTTTTTTTTAATAGAAAAAAAAGTAGGAACACATTGTGCTTGTCAATAGGCTAGGCAATTTTACATATTTAGAAAGCATTCTGATATGTTGTCAGGAAGCTTCTTGGAGCTGGTTTCTAAGTGCTAGCAGTTTGTGCCGATTAAGTAGCAAACCATTTGGTTGCACTTCTTGCCACCAGGGAACTGACAGGACACTAAATATCATTGCAGTGCAGCAAAGCATGGAGATGCTCCGAGGACAGCGGAGCTGAAAACACGAATACAATGCATCAGCTTTTGACTGGATGGCAGAAGGGCGTTTGAAATCTGAGAGTTAACAACAATCTGAAAATGTGCAGTATTTGGATTTGCTGGATTTTAAGAACAGTACTTTAGAAAGCAGAAAACTGCTGTGGTGATTTTTTCCATGGGAGCAGAGAAAGATCAGCTGTTTCAAAAAAGACCATATTAATGTATTTGTGCCCAAACACTTGTAAAAGCCAGACCACCCATGGGGAATGTGTGCTTGTCAAAGCCACAGTGGAGTGACCTGTGCATCCGAGGGTTTCTGTTGCTGCGGTGATGGGATGGGAGGCTGGGAGGCTGGGAGAGATGGCTGCCTTCAGAATTTGCAAGAACTATTCAGGACAGACGCACAGGAAGCATGTGCATGAGATCATTCCGTTAATTGTTTTAGGTGTTGGGTTTTAGGGAGGGTGTGACGGTAAGGGTTGCCCCCAAAGAAGTTAATCTTTCTTTTCCTTATTCTAAAGTGCTTTCTGTGAAGAGCACATTGTTACAATGGAAAAACATCAAGCTCAAAAGTGAGAAATGCAGAGTGTAAAGATGATTGACTGAAATGTTCATGGTTTTGGTGCTTTGACGGGAGAGGGAGACCAAGGATTAGGAAAATCACTGGCAGTGAGGAGACCGCTGGGCCTTGTTTTCATCTGAGAACAGATGTGAAGAGATGGACATCTGTTTTAAAAAAGAGAGTGGCTTGAAAATTTAATTTGGACTTCATTAGTTTTGTAGGGGGAAAGTCTAAATTTCCAAATAATACCAAAACCCCTCCTCAGCATTTTATCTAGACAGACATAAAATGATTTTCACAGGATGCTGCCACCAGCCCCGGATGGAGGGTGATTCTGGCCTTACTGCAGTTTTATACTGAGAACAGTGCTTGTCTCAAGTAAAAGGGTGAGGCGGGCATCTCTGCCATTAGTGAAGCTCCATGCTTTTCCTGGTTGGATCTTGTTGCTTCTTGTACAGATTCCTCCCATTCCAGGTAAGCATTTCTCTCAGTGCCCCTCATTAATATCAAGGTGTTAGAGGCATCACTTAGAGCCTTGTCAGTGGTATATCTGTATCATAAAAGCAGGCATTTGGAGAAGTATCCCTTGACACAAAGTAATGCACTATTAGTGATGGAATTCCAGGCAATTCCAGTGGAGATTTATTTTGATGGGGGACAATCCCAGTATCCCTCAAATCATTTCACACCAGCAGACTGCCTAGAACCATACCCACATGCTGTCTTTCAATTGAGTGCTAAAGACTTTACAACACGTCAAATGTTTCCAAACTTTTTATGTGAACATTCACCTTAGTAAAAATATATTGTCATAGATACAGAGTTGTGTCTATTTACAGATGCTGCCTTCTTATATTTTAAATTTAAATTACTTGATAAAAGAAGTCAGCATTAGATTAGAAACCATGTTTAGTAAACTCTTCTTGTGGAACTCTTTATAAAGACCATTATAGGTGATATAGAGATCATATTATTTTACTCTGATTTGAAGGCAATATAAAATGCTTAAAAAGCATTAGAAGGCATAGGAAGGTAATATAATATGCTCAACGATTGCTGAAAATATATTTAAGCCATATTCTTGATTAAAATATGATTACGACTCAATTCAGAAAAAACCAACAAACAACCCAAAACAGAACAAAAACAGTCCCTCCTTTGATTTAGAATTAGATACTATTACTAAGTATGTGGAAAAACAATGGTCCTAATGTTCTCTCCACCATCTCTCCCATCCTTCCTTTCTTTCTTAATTCAAATACCCATCCCACAATGGAATCAGTCAGACATTTTATGGCAAAATAGGAATTGGATCCCATAGCAGCAGCTCCTGGCTGTGGAGTGTGGGGTGGGGTGGCGTGGGCTGCAGGACACTGTGGTTTGGCAGCCCTGCCAAGTGCCCGACAAAAAAGGGTATTGGACATTTACAATGACCATATTTGCAACTTTATAACCAATGAATTTCATTGTCTTTCAGTGTCCCATACAGCAGCTTTCTTTTGACACTTTGTGAGTGGTTTATCTTAAAATTCGAGTGAGACAGTTTGCCTGGATTTTGTGTCATGTGTGAAGATAAAAGCAAATGAAAACCAAAAGGTCCGGAAAGAAGATGTTCTGTTGGATGAGAATCGTAGCCCTGAGAGAACATATGAGTTTGGAGGCCCCTGCATGCCATTTAGTAGGAGCCCAGGATGCCTGGCAAGGAGAGATTGCTGTTTTCCCTTGTCCCTGAATAATTCAATGCACTTTCAAGGAGACCTTAGTTCTTTTCAAGCATGCAATGGACAGCAAAAAAACCATGCTGGGGAAAGTTTAAATATTTTTTTCCCATTAAAATAAAGATTCTGAAAGAATCATATTTTTTCTCAAACCAAAAGAGGAAGAAAGTTGAATAATGAAAGTTTGAAATTGTGTTTCTTCACCTAAGCCCTTTTTATTGGAGTACTTAAAATGTAAGTAGAAAATAAATTAGGAAAATTGAAGAGGGTTTTTCATTTCAAAAAATAAAATGCCCATCCCTAAATTTAAATGTGAACTTTTAGTCATAATTTTTCATGTGTTTTTCAATTGTAATTAAAAAATGCCAACTGTAGAGTAAATGGCTGATACCAAGAATTGTTTAATTCACACTTTTTAAATGTTTCTAGTTTTTTTCATTCAAAGAGCACTGAACAACACACAGATACTGGCACAGTTTAGAGATTTGACTTCCAAGTTGGGAGGATAGCTTTGTCCTCACTTTCTTTCACACTGAGCAGTTGGGAAGTGATGTCAACCTGTGTGTGTGTGTGTTTATATGGCTTCTATTAAGATATGCTTGTTAGTTAACATGTTTAAGTTTATGAGTATTTTCCTAATATTTACACTACTATAATGTGTATTTATCTAATTTATAACCCTTGGCAGTCTGTTTTCCCAGAAATTGCAGATATAAGCACTGCTTTATTTCAAGGTGGGTCTAGTTAAAACAGTGACAAAAAAAGCAAACAATCAATAGCAAATAACAAACAGCAAAGACCACAACCCACCAAATACACACACACATACACACATGCACACACACAAACGCACATGAAACCTTTCTTTACTGGTTAAGTCCATTGGTCTTAGTTACAAATTGCAGACAACTGAATTAGTCTGTTATCTTCAGATATTAGAGGAGTTATTTTGCTTTGGTCATCTCCCTACATGGTCATTTGCTTTCAGTAGGACAATGCTAGACACATGCTTACAGGGTTAATTGCAGCCACATGTAAGTTTTCTTGTTGGATGACAGGGCACTGCCTTAAAATTGATCCGCACACTGTCGGGAGACTAATTCTGGGCTTCCTTTCAGCCCCATCCTCATCCTATGACAGACTGCTGCTACCCGCAGGCCTCGGACACACTTGCCGGGGTTTGCACGAAGTGTGGGAACAGGCACAGAGCTGGGTCAGAGGGCATGAAGCCAGTGTCGCTACGTGCATGTCTCTGCTTTTGTTGCTGTCCCTGGCTGCGTCCTACTTTATGCAGATTTCACCTCCACAAGATCCAGATTGTGCCATATGGGATTCCTGTGTATTACTAGCGAGGACACATGCCTGTGGGAACTATTCTAATGAAGGACCAACCCAGGCACTGCTGCCTGAACAGTTGCTTTTCCCAGGAGATGGTTGCACACAGAGGAGAATTTTTGTAAGGGGGGTTTAGGGGTGATGTCTGAGGGCAAAGACATTCTCAATGTCTGGGAAAAGAGTTGTGTGTCTGGTTCTTTACAGAGCATGTGTATGGAAATGGAAGTTTTAGGGTAGACTTCTCTGAATAAAAATTTTTACTCTGTTTTCTTTGTGTTTGTTTCACATTTTTTCTTCTTTCTGCCCTTTGTCCTTCTATTATTATTAGTTTTTGTGCATGGTCTTGTGTATTTGCCTTCATCACTTCAGATGTTTGCTTTCCTTCCATCTAATTATGCTTAATTTAAAAATGTCACGGTTGGATTTTCTCTCCAATAGATTCTGTTGCTTATCTGTTACTTCAAGTCATGTTTCCTTTGCTGATTTTGCACTACTTTATCAACCTTCATATATTTTGCAGTTATATCTCTTCCTTTCTGCCTCATATGTGCTATAACTTTGTTCATTTTTATTCTTAGCACTGATGCTTCTTCCATTTTTCATCCCTATTGCTTGTAACCCTTTATTTGTTATATGGTTTCACTTAATTATTTTTGATAAAAGCATTCTATAAAGCATTTATTTATAGTTACTAAATAAAAATAAAAATGCACATTATTTTTTTTTTCTGTTTTCTCCTCAAACTTCTTTATATTCTTACTCCATTTTAAAGCACCTCATCTTTTTTATTCATCTTTCTAATCTAAGAAATAATTCTTACTTTCTATTTCATGGATGCATCCATATCTAAATCCAAATTTCCTCTTTCCCCACTATTCTTTTTATAAATCTCTTTCTCTCCTTTTCCTAGCTGAAGTGAAAAATTTTATGGAGTGCAGATTTTATTTTGTTTTGTTTTAATAGTTATTCTCTGTATAATGCAACTATTTTTCAGAGCATAACATTGAGTCTTGTGTAGTTGAAAAAGTACGTAATTTGGAGTCAGATGCTCTGGATAGAGACATGACTCAGTATCTAGCTAACAGGTTCACCTATGTTCACTTACTCACTCATCCATTCTTTATTGAATCTATTAAACCTGTTTCAGTGTTTAGTCTGTGTCACACATGGTCCTCGGTAAATACCTGTTCTCTTGTGCCTAAGACTAGCCTGATTTCAGAATTCTTCATTCAAAATTATCCTCTTCTAGTCTAGATTAAGCAATTTATTTTGATGGGGCATTCTGGCTTTCTCTACAAGAAAGACAGCTGCGCACCATGACCATTTTCTTGATGACAACTTTTCAAGTCATCAATAGAAAAAAGTACTGAGAGCTGTGACCTACAAAGTTTCCTCTGGCTTATATTTTACAACTTCAATTGAATTGGTCAATGTCTGTTTCCAAATAACTTTGGTTTTATCCCTGGAGTTAGACTTAGCTGTATTTGTAGCTGGAGGTGGTGAGTAGGGATTTATGGTTTGTTTTAGCAGGTGCTGAGGCACCTCCTGGCCTCCCCACGTACCTGTGCTGCTTATACTCTACAGTTAGAAATTCATTCCTTTAGCTACAGGCATGGTTTTGTGTTAAAACATAAATATTCCCAGAAAGGTAATATATTCAATCATTATGCCTCACAGTATCTTTTCCACTAAAGGATACATTTTGGAAGCCAGAAGAAGCCAGCTTTAGAAGAAAAATTAGAAATTGTAGGGAGGTTTTGTGGCACTGAAGGCACAATTTAAAAAAGTTTTGTGTTTTGCTTATGATCAGAGCTAATATGAAAGCAACTATTTGCCACAGAATGAAACCTCTCAAAAATTTATTGTCATGGCATTAAAGATCCTGAATTACATATATTGTCATAGGATAATTTTTAATATGGCCTTCTTTTACTCTCAAAAACTATTCCAGTTTGAAAAATTATATGGTCACCCTACTTCTGGGTAACATGGTAGGGCAGAGAAGAGAAAGGAGAAGACTTTAAGATACAATGTTAAATTTATGCTAAATTCTTCATCTCTTTCGATTGGTCTCTGATTCTTTACTTATCAGTACCACTTCTTGGTACAATTTATTCCATTTTTCAGTTACCTTATCCTATTCTGAACTAAGAGCAGACATATTTTGCCAATTCTCTGATCTGATTCATTTGAAAGGCTGATGTGTGGTCTTCTGTTATATATATTAGGCAAGAATTGGGGGAAACCTTTCTTCTGGAAGTTCTCATGTTGTAAAATCAAGAGCAGGTTATTAATGATTAAACTTCTGCTTCTGCCATTTTCAGTCTGTATGACTTTAAACAAGTTATTTCACTTCTCTGAGCCTCAGTTTTCCTTTCTGTAAAGTGGGGATAATACTATTTTACCTTTCTTAGTTATTATGAGAATTAAATGAGATCAGGTACACAGAGAACATGGCAAAGAGAAGAAAAACAAATATTTTATCCCCTTTTCTTGTGTGGATTATTTTGAAGAGACTGATCTCTAGGTAGAGTGACATTATTACTCATCAGTTTATTAGTGCAAATATTCAGGTTCTTTAGGGGATTGCTAGTTTACTTCTGATTCTGTTTTTCCAGAGTAAAGCTCATTGTTTCAGACATCTTAGAACATTCATGTTCCACCAGGAAGCAATGAAACTGAAAGTCAATTTCTGGGCAGAAGCACAGATTTCCCCAGATTTTCAGGGACATGCCCCTGAACACAGACAAGGAAATCATTTCCATGATGTTAAAAAGAAAAGAAAAAGAAATAGACTAGAATCCCAAGCAGTGCTCCTGGATCTCTGTGGGTGCCTCTGTGAGGCTCTCCAGCCTCTTGGGGTTTGCAGTGCTAAGGGGGGGATTTTCTAGCTAATAACATAATAATGTCTTTGTTATCTCTCCCATTACCTTGGCTGAACCTCACTCCAGTCATCCTCCAACAAGGATTTTGAAAAGGGAAAAATCCAGACCTTTTACTTTCTTCATTTTTTAAAAAATTAATATTTAATATGGAGAATGCTTTTAAATTTTCATTTGAATTCAAAATCCATATCAATGTGACTATATGGTTTAAGTCACATATTAACTTAGATATAAAAAGTAGTAGGAAAATAAAAAAGCATTAATTCCTGCCTTTTTGCTTCCTTTTCCTTTTAATCAAACATGTAGTTGAAGGCATTATCATAGTATAGTGGTTCTTTTAGAAGTTATGTTTTGGGTAGGCTCCAGGGTTGTACTAAGAGTTTATAGCAATACCGTGATTCAACACAGATTGATTGATATTCGAATGGGATTTGGGCAGTACCCCATCCCATTCCTTGATGAAAGAAAGAGAATTTAGAGTGTAGAAATGGGATTGCTTCTTCCTTCTTTCATTGACATCCCTAAAGTACCTTCAAGATTAGTCTGCATGCAAGAGGACATTTCCTTGAGGTGGGCAGATGGTGGTTATCAGGCTAGATCCTTCAGTTTCAATTTAGTTGAAAGACAGAGTGAAGTCATTTTTTTTTTTTTAATTCTGGGAGCTTGCATGAGGGAGTACAAAGGGTTAAGAGATTCTTTACACACATCAGTATGTACCAGTATCCTAAACTTGTACCATAAAGATGATATTTGTGTTCATCCTTCCAAAAGAGGCTTCTAAGCCCTGATTTTTCATTGTCAGAGGTGATAGAGACTCAACCGGAAGAGCCACTAAGCCCCATGAAAGGCCAGGAAATGAGGAAGAGAGGTTAAGGCCACTGGCTAGAAGCTACACTGTTCTTTACTGATACAGGAGACGTTGGCTAAAGAAAGTTCTTTTATTTTCAGAACTACTCTACTAAGGGAGGAAGCATGAACTTGCCATTATGAAACATAACCTTATTTGAAACACAACTGGGCCAGTTAAATAGATCTCTTACATTTTTGGAGGAGTCCCCAAAGAATAAAGCATGCTTTGTGTAAAGTAAATAATGTCCTTATATGCCTAAGGTTTCCACAGTCATCCTTTCTCATCTAGGTTTTGTTGAGCTTCCACTTGTGTGTGTGTTTGTGCACACCATGAGTTCATGCATAGAAGATACCTCTCTATTCAATAGAATAGGTTGGGTTTACCCACTGAGTCTCCATGATAGATTACATATTAGTATATCTGTTTTTGCATTTTCCTATACTGGAAGTCTGAAATCATTTGGCTGAGGTGAAAACCTTAAAAACACCTTTATTCTCTCAGTATAAATGCAATTCTTCTGTTTGCATGTATTGTTGTTTATTTCTAATGTGTAATGTGGACTTGAGAGCCGTTCTTAAGTGTGGCATTTGTCAACCACATGTTTGGAGGGGCCTAAGGAACCACTGAAATATCACTATTCTTCAAACACATTTTACATAAAGTATGACTTGTAGTTTCCCAGTGTTTGTTCTATAAATTGCCTTGGAGAATAAAGTAGACCATGGTGGTGTATTGAATGTATTAGAAGAAATCACTTTAAAACATTTAACTCCTAAAGCCTTGGTTAGCTGCTGAACACTTAGAAAATTTTTTTTTAAATGAAGAAAGAAAAGTAAGCAAAGGTTGCATTTTGTTACTAAAGACCACAGAGTATGATGGATGCCATTGACACATAACATCCTTTTAATGGTAATATGAATTACTGGGTGCCTTCTAAGTGAGTGAAATTTCTTACTATAAATATTCTATTTTGCTTTTAATAGTGATTCTTGATGTACGCAATCTTGACCAATAAGGCAAGTAGTTATCTTTGGATTGAAGTCACATTAAGTCCTTCAGATCTGGGATAAAAATGAAGTATGTATCAAGTTGTATCCCAAGTACATTTGTTTTCTATTGTTGCATGACAAATTACCATAGACTAAGAAACTTAAAATGACACCCATTTTTTAGCTCACAGTTCTGTAGGTCAGAAGTCCAGCATGGTGAGGATAGGTATCCTCAGGGTATATGAAACTAAAATCAAGGTATCTGTGGGCTGTATTCTTCCAGGTTCACATGGTTGTGGCAGAGTTCAGTTCTTTGTGGTTGTAGAACTGAGAATTCCATTTTCTTTCTGGCTATCAGCTGGGGTCTGCTCTCAGCTCCTAGAGGCTCCTGCATTCCTTACTGTGTGGCCCTCTTGGTCTTAAAATTAGCAAGGGATAATCTCCATCATTTTAATCCTGTTCACACTCTGAATCTTTTTTTTTCCCCCAGGAAGAGCCTTATCCCTTTTAAAGGGTCATCTGATTAGATCAGGCCCACCGAGAATAATCTCTCTTTCTCACAGTCTTCTGATTTGGGACCTTAATTACATCTGCAGCACCTAGGTTACTGTTTGATTGAATAATTGGGAGATGTGTGTGTACATCAGGGGTGGTACAATAATGTTCATCCAAATCTCAGCTAGTGGTATTAAACCTTTTTTTTTTTGTTTCTAACTACAGAAAGATTATAACAACAGCAAAGAAATTTGACTTTGACTTTTGCCTTTGATGGTCAAAACACTTAATGTATTCCTTTATTTACTCTTATGTAGGTGATCTAAAAGAATCATGCCACTTTATCTCAGTATTATTTCTATTTATATAGATATTAAAATAAATACAGGTAAAGATATGTAAGTATGGGTATACATTTTATGTCCCTAGAGTGGCAGATCTAATAAAATAGACTGTACAAGCTGAAACCAAAAATAGAGTGATCTGCTTAATCCAGCAACTATCATTCACTTAATATTTGTTGTTTCAGGCATTGTTCTTGGGGATGGAGATAGAAGTGAGGTGCTGTACCCCAAGTTAATTTCTAAATGTAATTAAACTTCAGTTAAAACCTCAAAGGACATTTCATTTTAGGACACTTCAATTTATATATAGGAGCAAGCAAGCAATAAAAATCAATAAAAATCAATTCTAGATGATAAAAAACATGAAGGTTTACATTGATAACTCAAAATTATATGGGAATGTGAGGTGAATATTTATATTATTCTGGGGCAGGGAAAACCTTCTAAAGTGTAATTACTAAAGCAGAAACCAATCCAGAAGAAGTTGATAGATTTAGCTCTATGGGACATAAGCTGTTCTGCAGATCAGAAAACACCTTTCATAAAATAAAGGGTAAGTTTACAAAATTGAAAAAAAAAAAGGTTTCCATATATATGGCAGGAAAGGGTCAAGGACACCACTGCATAAAGAACATTTACAAATCAATAAGAAAAACAAGAAGGAAAAATGCAAAAGAAAAAAGTCAGAAATTCATAGTGAAGAAATACAAATGACCAAAGAGAAAAAAGAGAAAGTACTCATCATAATCGTCAAAGAAATTAAAATTAAAACAAAGAGATGACATTTTCACCTATGAAACTGGAAAAGATTTTTAAAATTTAAAAAGTTAGTATATTATAAGTGTTGGAAGGAATGTGGGGAAATGGGCACATAGACCTTCTGGAAGGTAATTAAGCAATCTGAAAATATGTATACCTTTTTAACTCAGAATTCAGATTCTATGAATATATCTTTTAAAATAGGTAACAATTAATGAAATATTTAACAGCAATATATTGCAGTATATCTTATAATATAAAAATTAGATATAATCTAAATTCCATACAAGAAATCATGGTAACTTCATAATATAGAATATCATATATTATTTGAATTATTTTGTAAAAGAATGTTTAATTCCCTGAAGAGTGTTTATATATATATATAATTTAAAAAGTGTTTATATATATATATAATTTTAAAAGTTGTCTTTTCCAGCTATATAACCAACAAACTAATGAACTAACTAACTAACTAGGTAACTAATTAGGTAACTATATCATATCCCTAAAATTAATTTAATTGTCTCTCGCTTATTGTATTATAGGTAATCTAATTTTTTTCTTTTTGCAAATTTTTATTTTCTAAATTTTTACATCAACATGCTATTTTAAATGAGCCATCTCACCCTTATTATAGGCATTATTATGACAAAAAAGAAACTGGCAGTGGAACATAGCACAATGAGCACAGATTTTGGAATCGGATGGACCTGCATTTGAATCCAACTCATAAGTCGCTGGTTAGCCTGTGGAATGATTGTGCTTAGGTCAGGTGCTGGCCCTGGTGCACTTAGCCACGGCCAGAGAAAGCAGAGTCACATATTCAAAGCACAGTTGCCTAAGAATTTCAGTGGGAACTGCAGTTGTTATAGCTAGTCTCGGAGGTACTACAAACCATAATACAATAGTAAGTGGTAGGCTTCTGAATTGAATAAAGTGCTATGGAATCACGGAGGGTAGGGAAGAGGGCTCCTGAGAAAATGCCATGAAAAAGATGACATTTGGGCTGGACTTTGCTAGATGGTACAGTTCACCAGCCAGAAAAGGGGAAAGCAGGTCAGGAAGAATGTATCAGAGGCTGAGTCTTTGTGAAAGAAGGTGAGAAGGCATGAAAAAGCTGTATTTGGAGAATGGTGGCAAGAATGGTTATTAGAATGAGGAGTGGTGGTAAAAAGAAAGGCTAGAGAAGTAGGTTATAGCTAAATTTTTTTCCATGTGTTTGTAATTTCTGTAAGCAATGATATTTCAGTTTAAAGAATCCGCTGCTATAATCTAGGGTTCCAATCCTGATGTGCTTAGAATCATTTGGAATAATGATTTATTTAAAAAATAGGGATACCTGGGATTCAAAATCCAACTCTCTGGAGCTGAAGTTTGAGTATGTATTGAAAGTTCCCCAGGTGTGGTGGATTGAATTATGTACCCCAGTTTGGACATGTTCTTGATCTGCCTTCTGGTAGGTATGGACCCAATGCTAATAGGATCTCTTGAAGGTGTGGCCCAACTGAATCAGGTTGGGCTTTATTCCAGATTTCTAGAGTCCTGTATAAGCAGAATGAGATTCAGATGTAGGAAAGCCATGGAAGAAGCAAGAAGCTGGAAGAGAAAGGAGAATCTGGAAGAAAGAGAAGAGCTCCCATGTGCATTGCTGTGTGACAGAAAAACCAAGGAATTCCCAGATTGCCAGCCAGCCAGAAGATAACGACCCTGGGAGGAAGCCTTCTAGCCTCTGAAACCATGAGCCAATAAATTCCTCTTGCTAAGCCAACCCATTGTATGGTATTCATTTTAGCAGCTGGGAAAATAAGGCACCAAATGATTCAAATGGCAGCCGAGGCTGAGAGCCAGTTTTAACCTATGTTATTTGACCTCTCTTGTCTCCTATTTTCAATACTGTTTCTAACTCCTTTTGAATTCAGGCTATTTAAAAATATGCACCAGGCTCTCTGGGTATTCCTTGAAGATTGGCCTGGGACCACAATTTTCCAAGGCTATAGGGCCTACTGCATGACCTTTAAATCTTGGTCGCTCATCCTTACCTTTAAAAATTTCATTGCATTCCAGTTTATTTATGATTTTCAACTGTTAAATCTCTAAAATAAACTCACCAAGAGATTTCTACAACTATTAAACCTTTGTCCTGAGCCATGCTGCAGGGGCCTGTCTAATACCCTCCATGGCAGCATCTATTTCCTACTTGCTCTTATACTCAACCCTTCAGCCTTTTTCTGCCTTCTGTGGCTTGTGACCAGTCATTAATGGACTGTTTCCTTTCGCTTTTTTTTTTCCCTATCTTTCAGATGATTTCTTCCACAAAGTGGATATAGTTTTTCTTTAACCTTCTTGTAGGGCAAACTCTTTGAAAAGACTATGATTTATTCCTAAAACTTTCATTTTTCCTTATAATTGCCAATACCTTGAATTTTTTCTGACAACTGATTAGGCATTCTTTATTGTCACGATATTTCTGAATATAGCAAACAGAATAAAAACTCTTAAACAATGATACTTTTAAAAGAGGGCTTTGATACGATATGGGATTATTTTGTTTATGGTGTGGGCTTCCCAGGCTGCACAGGTTTCCTCATCTCTAATACCTCATAATCATTACCATTATGCTCTTTAACATAAAAGTCGCCAACCATGGCCTCATAGTCTTAGAGCTAATGCACACATAATAAATTCCAGTTCTCACCGGCAAAGCCTGAATGACACAGGCTAGAGAAACACGGTCTCTCAATTCATCAATTTCTATCTTACTTTGATAGCAGTCATGAATGCCTTCCAATGCCAAAGCAGGGCAGGACTGTAATTCAAAAAAGAGTAAGATTTTCAAACCTTGAAAAAGCGTTTTAGATTTATGGGCCAGAATCAAGATTTTATTCCCTCTCCCAAGTGTGGAACTCTCAAAAAAAGGGCCATATGGGAGCTTACATGTTTTGCCTTCACAGGAATGCTTCAGTCTGTCATGTTCTTTTATAGGCCTGCAATGTATCAACCCAGACTTTTTCACCTTAGAGGCTCATAATCTATAAACATTCAAGAATCTCTGTTACCTTGGTTTGCCTAAACATGAGTTTGTCATACTAACTGATGAGATGAGTGTATGAGGGACAGCTATTCCTCCTCTCCAGTTAAAGTTGCTCTGCCAAGTCAGGTGTGCCGTGTTTCTTCACATTTTGTCTTGGCTCTCCGAAGTCTTCACTGCATTCTCAGCTTTCAGTATTTCTATAGCTGTCATATCTTTTGCCATTAAATGTCATCTGGCATCTTCTGAAAAACAGGATGATATCTCTGAGAAACTAAATGCTATCTTTTGGATGGTGAAAAACCTATACTTAAAGGGCTGTTTCTAATTTTCCCATCAGCAGAAGACATGTTCCTGAGTTTCTGTACCAACATTAGATGTTCAACTTGTAACTTAATTTGGGAAGAAATTATGCAATCTACTCCTAAAGACTTTAATGGAACAAATAAAGTTTTTCCAGAACTGAAGTAAAATGGAGCTAACGATAAATGCTCAGTGATTTGGCCCACTGCTAGAAATAAAAAAAGTTTTCCGACTTGAGTAAAAATAGCAGCTCACCATGGATTGACACTTGGAACATACCTATTATACAAGAGCTAAGCGATCAAGTTAGAGGATTACAAAGCTCTTTTTAACTATTCCTGTCTACCAAAGACTTTTGTTAACATTGAGGGGGTGAGTGGGATGAACAGAAACAATTAAAAATTACCACCACATTTTTATTGTGAAAATTGCCTGTGTAACAAAGGAAATGTCCATTAAAGCATCAGTTGGGGATGAGTGTGAGGCCAGAGTATTCAGCGACTGTCTGAGACAAAGCTCCATGTTTCCAGGTGAGGGACAAGATGAGCAGTGACTTGCTAAGCGTTTCACAGCAAGTCACTGAGAATGTGCCTCCATTATCTTAACATTAGAGGTGAAAGTGAAATTTGGGGCATTTATAAAAACAAATGCTGAATCCCTTCATAATCTTTATGTAGGGAAAGCCATAGTTTACCCTTCCCTTTACGGAAGAGTTTCATAGATACATGAGGAAAAGTCCATTGGGTTAGATCTAATTATTACTGCTGTATTTTCTGGGGTGATTCTCACTGCCATTTTATGTGTATTTTAAATATTATATTCTAATAAAAGCAAAAATTTATATGATAATGTTGATGAAGAAGGCCACATAGAGCTGTTCTATGTGTGTCTCGATCAGTGATTTTAGATGGTCTCCAGTGAGAATCAGTGATATTCTTTGAAAAGAGGGTTTCCTGATCAACTAGGTTTGGAGTGTTTAACAAGCTTCTTCCTTGTAGGACTATCTAAAGCCTGTGACAGTCTAATGAGCACCGTGAATCTCTCCAGTGGGATATAAACTATGTGATATTTCCCAAATATATTTTTGACCATGAAACTCTTTCTTTTTTTCTTTTTTTATTCTACCAAGTAACTATTAACATCCCCACAGGATGCTCATGTTTTGAGAAACAAAGCTTAGAAAATGTAGTCCTAGAACTTCTTTTTGTTTATCTGTGTTTTAGTTTGCTAATGCTGCGGAATGCAAAACACCAGAGATGGATTGGCTTTTATAAAAAGGGGGTTTATTTGGCTATACAGTTACAGTCTTAAGGCCATAAAGTGTCCAAGGTAACACATCAATAATCGGGTACCTTCACTGGAGGATGGCAAATAGCGTCCGGAAAACCTCTGTTAGCTGGGAAGGCACGTGGCTGGCATCTGCTCCAAAGTTCTGTTTTCAAAATGGCTTTCTCCCAGGACATTCCTCTCTAGCAAGCTTGCTCTTCTTCAAAACGTCACTCACAGCTGCACTCTTTCAGTCTCTTTGAGTCAGCACATTTATATGGCTCCACTGATCAAGGCCCACCCCGAATGGGCGGGACCACACCTCCATGGAAATATCCCATCAGTTATCATCTACAGTTGGGTGGGGTGTATCTCTGAATCCAAACAACCTAATTCAAACGTTCCAACTTAATCCCCACTATTCTGTCTGCCCCACAAGATTGCATCAAAGAATATGGCTTTTTCTGGGGGACATAATACATTCAAACTGGCACAATCTGAAACCCAGTTTTTCATGTAACTCAATTATAAATATTATGCTGATATTTATGATCTCAATTCAAAATTTCACAGAGCCTATTTTGGAAAGTATCTTAGGAGTAACCTAGTACAAATACCTCATTTTATAAAGAAGAATATAGGCCAGATGGGTTCTGCAACTTGCCAGTTAGTTCCCTTCCTCCCTACTCCATTACTTTGTCCAAAAAGTCTTCCTTGACATCCTGGTCTCCCCAGTCCCAGGGGACCCTCCTCCAGTTCACTTACAGTGGGATTCTCATTGTTCCTTTGAACGTAGGCCTTCTTCACTGGACTGTGAGCTCCTTGAGGTTGGGAACCACACTGTATTCCCATTTCCTAGCACATGGCCCATCATTTATTACTTCAACAAATATTTCGTTTGTACCACAAAGAACAAGACAGATGAGGATGTGGTCTTTCCAGAGCTTCCATGTTCTATTGGGGTGGAAAAGAAGAAATTGCCATGGGGTATGAGAAACGGTGTGGTTGAAGAAATGCAGACTGCTTTCAGAGGGGTGCCCTAGGGAAGGTTTTCTGAGGTAGTAGTGCCTTTCATGAGACCAGAAGAATTGTGTTAGTGGAAAGGGGGTACTTAATAGACAGTAGACAGTCACAGAATATGCACTGGAAGAATAACCAGGAGGAAACAGAAACTCAGTCACCTTCTTTCTAGTCAGCTGTTCTTTTTCTTTTGTCTGGAAGCAGACTCCTTTTAATTGTCAAAAGTATTGATCCATTTTTGAGGTTTAATGAAGGTTTTAGAGACATGTTTAAGAGGTTTTCTTTCACAAATATTCTATTGCTTTCACATTCTTGTTGGTATTATTACTGGGATTCATGTTCAAGTTTTTATCATCAACACTAGTTTTTGAATAAATATTTTCTGTGCAAAATTACTTTTATAACATTTAAAATTTAAATTTTATGCATAGAAATTATTTAAAGAAGTGAAATATTTACATCTGGCATAAGTCTGCATTGAAGTAATATTTTATAGACATTTAATTTCTTTCGTACTGATTTTAGTCATTACTATGATGCTCAAAAAATTTCCAAAGCCTTTTTGGCATTTATTATCTCATTTGATATCATAAATGCAAAACATTTTCAAATGGTGTCAGTCATTAACTCCCCAAACGGCCATGCAAAGTAGATAATACCGGCATTGTCCCTTTCTAAGAAGCCCCTATTCTACAGACAAAGAAGAAACTGAGGCAAAAAAATAACAATAATTAGCCTGGTCACAAAATGTTATTATGTAGGGCACTTAGCTATTTTTGGCTTACTAACCATTTATGCATTTTGTTTCTTATGTAAATTTGGCAGATTTCTTTATCTACTGGATAAGCACTTCATTGTAAAGAGCCTTGTCAAGTGCTGTCGGTCATCTTACATGAGAAATTATTTTTGCTTAGAGAAATAATTTGTTCTTTACTTCACTGACCACATAATGCCTAGGGAGAAAGGGCTGTCTGACACCAGTTTTGGTTTTGAGTCCCTTTTCCACTTGGATCCTTCTTTGCAGAGATGGTTCAAACTGTTTAAGCTGTGTGACTATTGCTATTTTAATGCCCTTTGTAGGGGCAGATTGCTTCTAAACACAATGCTCTGCCATTGGTGGGGTCTTTTACGTATTCTTAGTCTTGGTCCCAATGTATTCTTCAATGTCTTGAAAGTGGCTGCATGAACAGCAGGTTAAAATTGATCTCAATCAAGACTGGATTTTTTTCTAATACCATGATAGGATTCTGTTGTTAACCAATGATTGTCTATAAATGTAGCAGGGGGGAAAAGTTGATGATGTGGTTGACTCTTTGACTGTGATTAAAAATTACCAAGTGATGAGAATACAGCATGTCCAATTTAACTGTCTGGGTTCTTTCTACCCTACAGAATCAGAGTGTTGAGTATAGTAACACCTCTGGAGATCATTCATTCAGCTACTGGAATTAATGGGAGATGTAGCTAAAATCGAGGGAGAAAGCAAAGAAGCTTCCGAGAAGCAAATGCAAATGCCAAAATGTGTATAAATTGAATATAACAAGGATGCCTTAATACCTTATTCGGAACCTGTTTTCTCTGTTTGGACACAATGGCAATGTCAGGTTATCTGGGTTTCTAACCAACTGGAATTTGGAATTAAAATTTCAGAGTGATTTCTAGACACAGAAATATTAATAGCAGTAAGTAGGGACAGCTGAAAGCCTTAAGAGATAGAAATGAATGAATGAATAAATAAATAAATGAATAAATGATATAAGAAATTAAACATGGCCACATGAACAATTTCTTTTCAGGACAATAAACTCTGTAAATAGCCAATAAGGATCTCACTGCACAATAACTGATGTTTATTATCATGGCCCCAAGTCATCAGTAAAATGACAATTGCATCAGTATAATCAATTTGAGAAGGCAAGGAAGTGTGAATTACATTTCAGAATGAGTTGTATAACAAGAGACAAAGTTCACAAAAAAGTTTTGGTTGTAAGCTTCACTTGTGTGGAAAGCTTATTCCTTGTCAATATTAAATAAATGAAGGGTCATCGTACTTTGGAAAGTAGCCAGGCTCTTGATAATGGGGTTGAAACTTCCCCCAGGCATTTCAAGTTTTAAAAATAGTATCAGAGGTCCCCAAATTAGGAGACTTTATTTTCTGAGTGAGCCTATGAAAGGAGAGATCATAATAGCTATTCCCTTTTTAATCATTTGCTCTTTTACTTGTTTTGTTTTATTTTTCATGAAAATTTTGATGTCTCCTGTCTCCTTGCCCTCTTTTCTTCGGCAAGCCATTTAATGTCTGTCAAATATCATGTTGTGTGCTATAACACCACATGGTTGTACATAATACCATAAAATATACGTATGTGACAGCTAGTCATAACTATGCCAGTGAAGATGATCAGATTCCATTATACATTTAAAAATGTCTATATGACATTTACAGCACAGGCTGCTTCCTTGCTTATTCATGGGTGTTAATTTTTAAAATCACCTTTCTCTTCTCTTTTTCTTCAAATTAACTACTACATGGAAAAAGATAATTCAAACAAAAATTATGTTTGATGAGCATATACATCATATAAAAGTCTCAAATTTTTCTTATTAAACACTGGTGGTCAATGCATAAATTCTAGGCCATCTGGAATGAATTATCTGTGACCATAGAGTAATGCTTCCCAAGCACGTTGTTTTAAAATATTAGTGAGAAAAAATTTACAAAACAAGTTGAAATCTCATACTATTATTTTGTGGGGTGTAATATTAGAACAAGACTATAGATATTAAGGTATGAAATAGTGAACACACACACATAAACTATGCAGTATGAGATAGAAAAAAATAAAGTTATACCTGTAAAAATCAGAAAAGTAGAGTTAAAAGCTCTCAAAGTTTTCCATTCTAATGACCTGGTAACAAGAAAGAAAAGACGTCATGTGACTTAATTTGCTGGAGTCCCATGAGAATTATACGCATTCTCTGAATTTTGTCTCTGCATTTGGATCTGTGAAGTGACTTTAGGAACAACTCTTAGTGATTAAATTCAGTGCAACTATCAGTTTGGAAACTTTCAGGTGAGCTCCCCCTGTTTCATTCTGGATGCTTGTATCATGTTTTTAGCAACTTTTAAATTTCTTCAGGTGTTACATTTTAAAAAGTCTTGATAAAATTTCACCAAATTGCAGCAGAAAGTCCCTAAACTCAGCTGAAGTACCTCAATCATTTTTTTTTTGGTGTCTCCCAGAAATTAGCTAAATTAAAACCACTTCATAAAGTTACATTATCAGAACTTAAAATGAAGGAGGCAAATGTTTAATATTCCAAGCATGACCCAAATACACAATACAAAGAGGGCTGAGAGAAAAGGCTTTTGCTGAACTCTCTATAAGAGAGCTATAATTGAGAAGAAAAACCTACCAAATTATCCAATAAATAAATATAATAATAAAAAATAAAACCCCAAAGTAAACCAACCATACAAAAACTCAGTGGTTACCTAAATCCTCATACTGCATGTCATTTTGCTTCATACTGAGGGAATGACTAACTAATTAGGATTTTTGAATACAACTGTGACTTTTTTTTTCTTTTTTACTTTGCATCTTCTTAATCAGGTATCCACAAATACTGTTCGTGCCAATTGTCTCAGAGAAAAATATAGACTAATTAAAATGCTAATCTTTAGTAAACACATAAGTACTTGCATGAAAATTAAACACTTGGGCTGCTAATTTATGAATACGTGCCCAGACATCAGGAACACGGCAACTAGTGTGGACTTCACAGTCTTGGGCTTAACAGCCTCGTCTACATGTCAAATCCACTTCAGGGCTGAGAGTATCTGCCATTGAAATCACCCAGTGCGCCTTCTCTCAAGAGCACCTAAGGAGAAAAGAAAAGTGATGTGCACTTTGAGAAGATTATTTAAAGCCTGCAGATTCATTAGGGGAGAACTTAATTGTGATCGAATCTATAATCCTTTCGTTCATCCCATAAATAATAACAGTCTGAACTCTATTGAATCACATGCCCTCTTTTGCACAAACCTATAGAAGAGAGTCCTTAAAATTGAATAGATGGAATTGAATGGACCTGGGAAGTGGGAACTAGAATTTGATGGACAGCCTTTCACCTCTAGGTTATTGGTTTGTATCTGATCCAGGTGATGAAAAGTCGTTGTTCTACAATGGCTGTTTAGTAGTTTTCTGTGTAATGAGCTGTTGGCTCCAGTCCATTCCTCAGTGGACAGGTGTCTGCTCACATTCCCAAATCACTATTCCACTTGTCAGTCACATTTGAGGTCAAGGGCTAAATACGAACTGGGCCTGAAATACTTTCTCATTCTGATGAGTACAGGCTTTCCTTTGTTAGTTGACTTGGTTGAAAAACAAAAACTGCTGTAGTCAATGTTCATGCTTTGCCTATTTTCTACGTAAGAAAATTTTATTTTTTTTAAGTCTTCTATCCTAATGAAAAATTATTAAGCCCTCAAATGTGCATGGTTTTATCATCACATATCATGAAAAAAAGAGATGCCTAAATACCTCCCAGTCCCAAAGGACTTAATATTTTTTTTTTTTTTAATTATGTAAATACAATTTGTACTTTTTTCTTACGGCATACTTCAGTAAAAGTGGTAATTTTTTTTTTTTTTTGTATTATGCTATCTATTTCTGGATCTATGCAGTCAATCCTAAACATTCTGTAGAAGGACTTAATATTTAAATGTATTTGTCTAACTGCGACAGGGGTATATCATTCTGAGGAAGTATTTGCATCTGGCTTTTCTTTGCTATCACAGGAGAATCGTGACAGAGGCTCCAAATCGCCAGTGATAAAACTGGCAGAAGATATCCAACAACTGAACAGTATATGATAGTTTTTGAATGGGGAGAACAGTGCTCTTTGAAGTGGGAGCTAGAAGACCTATAGGAAAATTTACAGGGTTTATGAAATGGAGATAAACCGTTTTAGTTTAAAGATGGTTTAAATACTTTTGTGTCTATAATTTTCCACCATTCCACAAATATGGATTTATATTTCTTAGCGTTTCTGGAAAAGTTTCTGGCCTAGAATGACTAATCAAGGCCAGAAGCCAGAGGACTCAGATGTTGTAACCCTGAACTCTTAGGAAGGTTTACCACCACCAAATGTAATGTGCTTTTCTACATAAATTGTAGAAACAATTGTCTCCTACAGAGATGGATTGCAAATTACAGTTAAGCAGTTCTTGTTTACTTGCTTGTCTAGGCCTGGTATCTATCTGCAAGAAAGAGAGTATCAACTTAGGTTATTTTATCTTCTATCCTGATGACCTCTATTGCTAAATAGATTTTTAACTTATTAAAATGACTGGACTGAATGACAAACTTTAAGTCAACCTTAATCATCATGGGCCTTCTATCTCATTTTAGTCTCTCTTTGTGATTACAAATTGCCAGCTATTTCATCACACTGTCTCTTTTACTTATAGCTCTGATAGCCAACATAGGAACTGATATAGCCATGTTTCTTAGAAACTGAAAGAATAATAAAATACAAGAACCCTAAGGCCTGACATGAAACCAATGGTTTTACCATTTCTTGAGAGCTATGGTTTCATACATTTTGTCCAGTTTTCTTGTCTTACTTTACATTTGTTTCTCGTAGGCCAATTGAGAAAGTGACACATTTTTTTAAGTCTTTTTTTTTTTTTTTTGGTAAAAATGAGTAGTAGAACTCCCAGAACTGTAGGTGTGTCTACAGGTACCATCTGTAGACACATCAGTTGGTGTGTTCTCTATGCTCTTGTGATATCATAAGTAATTTGTAAATTTGAAGGGCAAAAATTTGACTTCAAACCAGACAATACGTGAATTGTTAATTTTTCTTTCCCTAGAAAACAAGAATTGGTTAACTTAAATAATTACTGAACTTTTGGAGACAATGGAAATACCATAAATATTTATTCAATGCCAATTAGGCAAGAACCAGTGAGGGAAAAGAGTCTTAGAAAACATTATGGAAAATTTATTATAATAGGTAACCAGGATTTTTTTTAGTTTATTCTCCTTTTCTAGTAGATTTCAAGTATCGAATGAGCAACACTTTGTATACGGGGACATTTCTTGAAGCAAGAGGTAAACTATTTTATCTTCAGTGATTCCTGCCTGACTTGAGTGCCTGTGAAAACCTGAACACACCAAGAGTCTCATCACACGATGTCATCCATTTTTAACCTCTATTTTTATTGCTCTTGTCTGTGTTCAGTCTAATTGGTCAACATATATCTGGTTTGGAAGGGTTTAATTCTTAGCACTTTTCTGATACTTATTAAATGATGCTTACTGTGATAGGCACAACTTGATGCCCACAATACAGGATACCAGTGATAGAGTAGTGTGGTAGAGGGATGGCACTCAAATTTATAGTGCCCCATTGATATCCTATAACGGATCCCCTACCTGAAGAACAACATACAGGTTGAACCCATATTCCTCCAGTTACCTAAAGATCATGCTGGATCCCAGAAGTACTGAGAAACTGTGTCAAGTGAAAGTTTTGGAGAGGTGGTAGAGGCAGCTTGTGGGCAGCTCCTCCTTTTGAGTAAGTGATGCCTGTTAATGGCAGATGAGCTGCAATGGAGGAAGGCATGTGTCTGAGCCTGCACCACCATAAAAGGTGTGTGTGTGTGTGTGTGTGTGTGTGTGTGTGTGTATGGTGTTTTAAACACAGATGTATTCAGTTAATCACATTGGTGGGAAATAAGCTTTGTGGAGGCATTGGTAGGAGGTTTGCAGCAAGTTATTCAGTCTGGCAATTATTGCAAATTACAACTTTATTCAGGAAAGGATATCAATTTAAGAGTAGATGGAACACATTTACTATGGTTAATTCAGACCTTCGTTGAATGGGGTACATTTTCTTAGAAGCAGCCATAGAGATAAATGCATCATGTGACCATCAGAACCGAATTGCTGAATGAAGATATTGGAGGACTGAGGCTATTCATTTACATTTACAGAGTCCAAATTGCTGAAAAGTCATGGGAAGGCAGGAAAGAGACTTGTTTTTAAAAACGCTCCCTGGCATTTGTCTGCCTGCGTCATCCAATGCAGTATCTCATTCTGCTGCCACCCGGAGTCCCATTCACTGGTTTGTTTAACCTCAAAGTGGGAAAGTAACTAACACAAATACATTCATTGTCCATGCTCTAATAGAATTAAGATTCCCAATGCACTGCCTGCATTTGAATGAGGTCTGTTACACACTAGCTTTTATGGTCACACCCTTTTCCCTTGATGGTTCTTAAGAATGGCAGAAGCAGGAGACCAGAAATTTTGTAAGCTCATAAATATGAAGCACACTGTGTTTAAATAATGCCAGGGTGGTGATACAAATGGACCAATGCCAGGAAGCTCAAAGTTAAAGCAAACAATTAATCCTTACACCACTGTGAATAAGAAGGGGGGAGAAAGGGGCACTGTGTTAGTTATAGCTGGCTGCCAGCAGCCTGGGATAGCTCTGTCTAATGGGCCAGGGTGGCACAGAGCTTTGAACTGTACAGTGTTTACCCAGAAGACAGGAAATAGGTCTATTCTGTTCCAGAAAGGCCAGCTCGATAAATTAGGGAATTACATAATATTGTTTATTTCACACTGCACACAACCAACTTGAGCGACTGTAACCATTTCTCTTCAAATAAACCTGTATCCAGCATTCTGGCAGTTAATGGCACACACCACTCTGGAGCATTTGAAATAGAAGCAGTTGCTCTGTGATGATGGGCAGGGCCAATGCAGTTTTCAACAGTTATTCTTCCTACCCTACTGCTTAGCTGCTGTTGCCTTCTGTTTTCTCTGCAATAACAGCAAGAACCTAAGCATAATCTTAGAGACACTGCCCTGAAGACAATAAGAGTACAGGATTTGCAATCTTTCAGACATGGGCTCTACCTGAAGCAAGGTACATGTTTTGATGCTTTTTTTTTCTTTTTCTGGTTTTGATATCCCATCACCCTATCTTGCATTGGTGTGGAACATTTGTTACAATTGATAATGGCACTTTTTTTTATATAATTTTGCTAATTTTTTTTTTAAACAATACCAACCAGCATTCATTGAGAAATTCTATGTTCTGGGCAATTGTGAAGCAATTTATGCAGATCACCTAATTTAAAACACCCAAAAACACAGGCTTGTGAAATGTCCTATTATTTAAACTTTTTTTAAAAAGAGAAGTTGTAGGTTTACAGAAAAGTCATGTAAAAAATACAGTGTTCCCGCATGCTTCCATTATTGAAACTTTGCATTAGTGTGGTACCTTTGTTACAAATGACAAAAGAATATTAAAATAGTACTATCAGTGATAGTCCATAATTTACATTAGGTATATTTTCCTCATATACCACTCTGTTATTAACACCTTGTATTGCTATCATATATTTACTATAATTCATGAAAAAACATCCTTATATTTGTTCTATTAACTATAGTGTAACATCTACAATACTCACTGTGTTATGCACTCCTATGTTTTATCTTTTAATTTTCATTCTAGTAATTTCCCCTTTTAATTATATTCACATATATAATTCAGTGCTGTTAAAGACACTCACAATGTCATGCTACCATCACCACCATCAATTTCCAAACCTTTAATCAACCTAAATACACATTCTGTACAAATTAAGTTTCAATTCCCCATTCTCTATCCCCAATCTATTCCATGGTAACCTATATTCTATATTCTATATTCTAAATCTATGAGTTTGCTGATTGTTTTTGGTTCATATTAGTGAGATCATACAATATTTGTCCTTTTGTGCCTGGTTTATTTAACTCAGCATAATGTCCTCAAGGTTCATACGTGCTGTCACATGCCTCAGGACTTCATTCCTTTTTACGGCTGAATAATATTCCATTGTGTGTATATACCACATTTTGTTTATTCATTCATTGGTTGATGGACACTTGAGTGGCTTCCACCTTTTGGCAATTGTCAATAACACCACTATGAACATCAGTGTGCAAATATCTGTTTGAGTGCCTGCTTTCAATTCTTCTGGGTATATACCTAGTAGTGGGATTGCTGGATCATAAGGTAATTCTATACTTAGCTTCCTGAGGAACTGCCAAACTGTCTTCCACAGTGGCTGTGCCATTTCACCTTCCCACCAGCAATTAATGAGTGTTCCTATTTCTCCATATCCTCTCCAACACTTGTAGTTTTCTGTTTCTTTAATAGTAGCCATTCTAGTGGGTGTGAAAAGATATCATTGTGGTTTTGATTCACATTTCCCTAATAGTGACGTTGAACATCTTCTCATGTCCATTTTAGCCATTTGTTTAGCCTCCTTGGTGGAATGTGTATACAAGTCTTTTGCTTATTTTTTAATTGGGTTGTCTTTTATACTTGAATTGTTGGAGTTCTTTATATATTCTGGATATTAAATCCTTATGGATATGTGGTTTCCAAATATTTTCTCTTATTGAATACGTAATCTTTTCACTTTCATCACGGAGTCCTTTTTTGCACAAAAGTTTTAATTTTGTGGAGGTCTCATTTATCTATTTCTCTTTTGTTGCTTGTGCTTTGGGTGTAGTCTAAGAAAAAATTGCCTAATTTACAGGATTCTGAAGATGCTCCCCTACTTTTTTTCTTCTAGGAGTTTTATAGTTCTCATTCTTTTTTTTTTTTTTTTTTTTTTAATTTGTTCAAGAATTTAATTTATTTGGGCAAGTAAAACCTAAGAGTTCATTTTGGAATTTGAAAAGTTTTCTTTCAGAGGATAGTATATAAAATCTCATTTGCCTTTCCCTTACTGTTCCTTTTTGTCTCTTCCTTTCCTATTGCTTTCTCCTCATAATTCATATTTTTCTTGACTCCTCCTCCTTTCTCCTCTAACTAGAAGGTATTTTTTTATTTTTATTTATTTATTTATTATTATTATTTTTAAATTGAGATTGTTCAGATACCATACAACTAGCCAAAGATTCAAAGTGTGCAATCAATTGCCCACAGCACCACCATACAGCTGTGCATCCATCAACACAATTATTTTTTTTTCAATTTTTAGAACACTTTCACTACTCCAGAAAAGAAACAAAGATGAAAAAAAGGAAACTCACAGCCTCCCATACCCCTAACCATGCCCCACCCCCTCCATTATTGATTCATAGTTTTGGTATAGTACATTTGTTACTGTTGATGAAAGAATGTTAAAATACTAACTGCAATGTATAGTTTGTAATAGGTATATATTTTTTCCCTATATGCCTCTCTATTATTAACCTCTAGTTATAGTGACATACATTTGTTCTAGTTTGTGAGAGAGATTTCTAATATCTGTATAGTTAATCATGGACATTGTCCACCACAAGATTCACTGTTTTATACATTCCCATCTTTTAACTTCCCACTTTCCTTCTGGTGACAGGCGTGACTCTGAGCTTACCCTTTCCACCACCTTCACACACCTTTTAGCACTTAGTATTCTCATTACATGCTACCATCACCCCTGTCCATTTCCAAGTATTTAAGTTCACCCTAGTTGAACATTCTGCTCATAATGAGAAATGGCTCCCCATTCTTTAGCCTCATTCTATATCCTGGTAACTTATATTTCATGTCTATGAGTCTACATATTATAATTAGTTCATATCAGTGAGACCCTGCAATATTTGCCTTTACGTGTAGTCTTATTTCACTCAATATAGTGCCCTCAAGGTTTCTTCATCAACCCATTTCTTTTAAGATGGTTTTGTTCAAACACTATATACTCCATCCTAAGTAAACAGTCGTTGGTTCCCCGTATAGTCATGTATTTATGTATTGAGCCCCAAGGATGCAACGTCATTCTGTTAATGACTCTCAGACTTTGAAATCTAATGGAGTTTGTCCTGCAGGTTTTAGGAACTGTTTTGGTCCTGTTAACCCTGTTTTCCTTACTCTTTCTCCTTATGGCAATGGAAATGTTTATCCTATGAATGTCCCTCCTTTGTATATTGGAAGCATATAACTTGTTCTAAGTCCACAGATCCAAGCTAAAGGAAAAGTATGCCTTAGGACTGACCACGCCTATATTTGATTTTGATGGGATTTTGTGCTTAACTTTTGTTACTGAAATGATTTGAGTTTTTGTGATATTGTGATGGAATGAATGTATTTTGTATTTGGAAAGATATTGTCATTTTGGGGTCCAGGGGGTGGAATGTGCCGGTTTGAATGTATTGTGTCCCCCAAATGCCATTATCTTTGTGCTCTTGTGGGACAGACATTTTGGTGCTGGTTAGATTTGCTTGGAATGTGCCCCACCCAGCTGTGGGTGGTGACTTTGGTGGGATACTCCCATGGAGGTGTGACCCCACCCATTCAGGGTGGGCCTTGATCAGTGGAGCCATATAAAATATGCTGACTCAAAGAGACTGAATGGAGTGCAGCTATGAGTGACGTTTTTAAGAGGAGCAAGCTTGCTAGAGAGGAACATCCCTGGAGAAAGCCATTTTGAAACCAGAACTTTGGAGCAGACGCCAGCCATGTGCCTTCCCAGTCAAGAGAGGTTTTCCGGATGCCATTGGCCATCTCCAGTGAAGGTACCCGATTACTGATGTGTTACCTTGGACGTTTTGTGGCCTTAAGACTGTAACTGTGTAGTGAAATAAACCCCCATTTTATAAAAGCCTATCCATCTCTGGTGTTTTGCATTCTGCAGCATTAGCTAACTAGAACAGGGGTACGCTGCGCTTCTTGGATCCGTAATTTTATGTCTTTAGTAAGAGATGGGAAATTTTCATTGATTATTTCCTCTATTATTGCTTCTGCCCCTTTCCCCTTCTCTTCTCCTTCTGGGACACCAATGACATGTAAATTCTTGCTTTTCATTTTGTCTTTAAGTTCCTGGAGACATTGCTCATATTTTTCCATTCTTTTCTCTATCTGTTCTTTTGTGTGTAGGCTTTCAGGTGCCTTGTTCTCCAGTTCCTGAGTGTTTTCTTCTGCCTCTTGAGACCTCCTGTTGTATGTTTCCATTGTGTCTTTGATCTCTTGTGTTGTGCCTTTCATTTTCATAGATTTCAATTTCTACCTTATGTATGTCCTGTGTTTTCATTATACGGTTCATCTCTTTTGCCATATCTTCCCTAAACTTTTTGAATTTGCTTATTGTTAGTTGTTTCAATTCCTGCATCACAGTTGAAGTGCAAGTTTGTTCCCCTGACTGGGCCATAACCACATTTTTCTTGGCGTAGGTTGTAGTTTTCTGTTGTCTAGGCATGGTTTCCTTGGTTACCCCAATCAGGCCTCCCCAGACCAGAATGGGCTCAGGTCGCAGAAGGAAGAAATATTCAGTATCCAGTTTCCCTGAGGGTGTGTCTTAGAAGATTGGTACACCCTCTGATGCCTCTGGTCATTGTGCTTTTCTGCCCAGCAGGTGGTGCCTGTTAGCCTATAATTCTTGACTGATGAAAGACAGGTAGAGCTGGGCCCCACCCCTTTCCTCTCAGAGAAGATAGATGCCCTAGGAGGAGGTCATTAACATCTCAATGGTCTCTCTCTGCCTGTGCTATACCCTTGTCTGTGTCACAGAACTGGGAACTGAAAATGGCTGAGGCTTTCTCCACTGAGTCAAAAAAGGAACAGAGCTAGTCTGAGTCAACCCTCTGGCTCTCCAAGGTCAGTCATCACCCAAAGCCTCTGTCTACTTGTTGGGGATTTGTACCTCATAGTGAGCAGTTCACATTCGCAAATTAAAACCCCAGTTGGAGCTCAGCTGAGCTATATTCACTTGCTGGGAGAAAGCTTCTCTCTGGCACCAGGAGGCTTTGTAGCTCGGGCTCGGGGGGGAGGGGTCTCCCAATTTGGATCCACAGTTTTTACTTACAGATTTTATGCTGTGATCTCGGGCATTGCTCCCAATTCAGGTTGGTGTATAACGAGTGGACGGTCACGTTTGTCCCCCTGCAGTTTTCTGGATTATTTACTAGTTGTTTCTGTTTTTCTTAGTTGTTCCAGGGGGACTACTTAGCTTCCACTCCTCTCTGTGCCACCATTTTAGATCCTCTATAGTTCTCATTCTTATATTTAAGTCTTTGATGAGTTACGAGGTAGTTTTTGTATATGGTGTGAAATAGGGGTCCTTTTTCATTCTTTTGCATATGGATATCTAGTTTTCCCGGCATCATTTGCTGAAGAGACTATTCTTTCCTAATTGAGTGGACTTGGCACCCTTGTCAAAAATCAATTGGCCAGAGTTGTGAGGGTCTATTTCTGAACTCTCAGTTCAATTCCGTTGATCACTATTTCTATCCTTGTGCTAGTACCATGCTGTTTTGATCACTGTAGTTTTGTAATATGTTTTAAAGACAGGAGGTGTTAGTCCTCCAACTTTGTTCTGACTTTTCAATATGTTTGTGGCTATTTGCACCTCTGTAACCTTCCAAGTACATTTGATAATTGGCTTTTCCATTTCTGCAAAAGTAGGCTGTGAGAATTTTGATTGGGATTGCATTGATCTGTAAATCTTTTTGGGTGAAATTGACATCTTAATGATATTTAGTTTTCTAATCCTTGAATATGGAATGTCCTTCCATTTATTTAGGTCTTCTTGATAATGTTTTGTAGTTTTCTGTGTACAAGTCCTTCACATTCTTGGTTAAACTTATTCCTAGATAATTGATTTTTTTAATTGCTTTTGTAAATTGGAATTTTTTTTCTTGATTTCCTCCTTAGCTTGCTCATTACTAGTGTGTAGAAACACTACTGATTTTTTTTGTGTTGATCTTGTACCTCACCACTTTTCTGAATTTGTTTATTAGTTCTAGTAGCTCTGTTGTAGATTTTTTTGGGACTTTCTATATATAGGATCATGTCATCTGCAAGTAGTGAAAGTTTTACTTCTTCCTTTCCAATTTGGATAAATTTATTTATTTTTTTCTTGCCTAACTTCTCTGGCAAGAACTTTAAACACAATGTTGAATAACAATGGTGACATTCTTGTCTTGTTCCAGATCCTAGAGGGAAAGCTTTCAGTCTTTCACCATTGAGTATGATGTTAGCTGTGGGTTTTTCATATAAGCCCTTTATCATATTGAGTAAGTTTCCTTATATTCCTATATTTCAAAGGGTATTTATCAAAGAAGGATTCTGGATATTTTTAAATGCCTTTTATGCATCAATGAGAAGATCATGTGGGTTTTCCCTTTGTTTTTGTTAATGTGGTATATCACATTGATTGATTTTCTTATGTTGAACCACCCTGGCATACCTGGGATAAAAACCACTTGATCATGGTCTATAATTCTTTTCATGTGCTGCTGGATTTGATTTGCAAGTGCTTAATTGAGGATTTTTTCATCTATATTCATAAGAGAAATTGATCTGCAATTTTCTTTTCTTGTAATACCTTTATCCAGCTTTGGTATTAGAACAATGTTGGCCTCATAGAATGAGTTAGAATGTTCCCTCCTCTTCAATTTTTTTGGAAGAGTTTGAGAAGGATTAGTCATTTCTTGGAATGATTGGTACAATTCACTTGTGGAGCCTTCTGGCCCTGGGCTTTTCTTATTGGGAGGTTTTGGATAACTGATTCAATATCTTTACTTGTAATTGGTCTGTTGATATCTTCTATTTCTTTTAAAGTCAGTGTAGATTGTTCATGTGTTTCTAGGAATTTGTCCATTTCATCTAGTCTAATTTGTTGGAATACAACTGTATCCTGTTCATAGTATCCTCTTATCCTTTTTATTTCTGTGGGGTCAGTAGTATGTCCCCCTCTCATTTCTGATTTCATTCATTTGCATCTTCTCCCTCTTTTTCTTTGACAGTCTAGCTAAATGTTTGCCAATTTCATTGATCTTCTCAACAAACCAGCTTTTGGTTTTGTTAACACTTTTTATTGTTTTTTAATTCTCAATTTCATTTATTTCTGCTCTAATCTTTGTTATTTTTTTTCCTTCTGCTCACTTTAGGTTTCCTTTGCTGTTCTTTTTCTAGTTTCTCCAGGTGTTCAATTAGGTCTTTGATTTTAGCTCTTTCTTATTTTTTAATTTAAGTGTTTACGGTTATCAGTTTCTCTCTTGGTACTGCCTTTGCTACATCTCATAGGTTTTGATATGCTATGTTCTTGCTTTCATCTGTCTCAAGATATTTACTGATTCGCCTTGCAATTTATTCTTTGACCCACTGATTGTTTAATACATATTTGTGGATTTTAAGTTCTTTGCCTGTTATTGATGTCCAGCTTTGTGCCATTATGATCAGAGAAGGTGCTTTGTACAATTTCAATATTTCTAAATTTATTGAGCTGTGTTTTGTGACACAACATGTGGTCTATCCTGGAGAATGATCCATGTGCACTGGAAAGGAATGTATAGCCAGATGTTCTGGGGTGCAATGTTCTGTAAGCATGTGTTAGGTCTAATTCATTGATCATATTATTCAAGTTCTCCGTTTATTGATCCTTTGTCTAGATATTCTATTGATGAGAGTAGAGTACTGAAGTCTCCAACTATTGCTGTAGATTTATTTCTCCCTTCAGTTTTGCCTGTGTTTCCTCATGTATTTTGGGACACCATGGTTAGGTTCATAAATATTTATGATTGTTATTTCTTCTTGGTGGATTGCCCCTTTTATTAATATGTAATGTCCTTCTTTGTCTCTTATAACAGCCTTTGACTTGAAGTCTATTTTTTCCAATTTTAGTATAGCTAACCCAGATCATTTTTGGTTGTTATTTGCATGGAATTTCTTTTTCCATCCTTTCACTTTCAACCTATTTGTGTCTTTGGGTCTAAGTGAGACTCATATAAACAGCATATAGTTGGATCATGCTTTTTTTATTTTATTTTATTTTGAAATAAATTCACAGTTATAGGAACAGTTGCAAAAACAATGCTAACCCCATACAAAGAATTCCATTATACCCTGGCCCCCCTCCCTGACAGCTCAATCCACCAACCTTAACATGCTGTCACATTGCTATTTCTTTCCGTCCCTCCCTCCTTCCCTCCCTCCCTATCCTCCATCATCTACTGCTCTGTCTTCTGAACATATGAGAGCTAGCTGCTACACATCCTTGAACATACACTATAATTCACATATACACTTCTCATGAACAAGAACATTCTTTTATGCAATCCCATTAAGCGCAGCTAAGAAGTACAAAATATTCAACAATGATACAAAGCTTACATGCTATATTTCCTTTACCTATGTTTCAACTGTGTCCCTTTGAGCCCCCTGTCCTCTATCCTCCAATTCCATCCAAGTTCATCCTTGGCATTCAATCATCTTCTATTTAGACTGTTTATTTTTATTTATTTATTTATTTTTTTAGTTGTGGAAACATATATACAGCCTAAATCTTCCCATTGCACCCCCTCCCTAGCCTTCCATTAGTGGGATTAATCACATTTAGAATGTTGTAATGCTCTTTCCCACCATCCATTACTAGAAATTTCCCTTCACCTCAAACAGCAACTCCACACTCATTTCTTAACTCCCCATTGCCCCTTCCCCCATTTCTCTTAACCCAAACTCTATATTTCATCCCTATGGTTATATTCTCTGATAATTTCTTTGTGTTTTCTGTGGAGGTTAAAATTAACCTCTTAAATCCGTATCAATCTTGTTTTTCTTTGATACCACCTTCACTTCAATAGGACACATAAACTATGTTCCTATACTCCTCCATTCCCCTATCTTTATATTATTGTCTAAAATTACATATTTTACATTGAGTTCAAAACCACTGATTTGTCATTAGAGTTTGTGTAATTTATATCATGTAGGTAGTAAACAGTGGAGTTACAGTTCAAAAATTATTGACTTCTATTTGTATTCCATTGTGGTTGGAGACTGTGCTTTGAGTATATTCAATTATTATTTTTTTTTAATTTCTTGAGGCTTGTTTTATGTCCCAGCTTATGGTCCCTTCTGGAGAAAGATCCGTGATCACTAGAGGAAAATGAGTGCCCTGGTGCTTTGGGATGTAAGGTACTACATATTTCTGTTAAAATTCTCTATATCTTTTTCTCCTTTCTGTTGTTTCTCTGTTGGTAGGGCTTCCTTTAGAATCTGAAGTGGGGCAGGTCTTTTATTGGCAAAGTCTCTCAGCATTTGTTTGTCTGTGAAAAATTTAAGCTCTCCCTCGAATTTGAAGGAGAGTTTTGCTGGATAAAATATTCTTGGTTGGAAATTTTTCTCTCTCAGAATTTTAAATATGTCATGCCACTGCCTTCTCGCCTCCATGGTGGCCACTGAGTAGTCACAACTTAGTCTTATGTTGTTTCCTTTGTATGTGGTGAATTGCTTTTCTCTTGCTGCTTTCAGAACTTTCTCCTTCTCTTCAGTATTTGACAGTCTGATCAGAATATGTCTCGGAGTGGGTTTATTTGGATTTATTCTATTTGGAGTTCACTGGGCATTTATGCTTTTTGTATTTATATTGTGTAGAAGGTTGGGGAAGTTTTCTCCAACAATTTCTTTGAATACTCTTTCTAGACCTTTACCCTTCTCTTCCCCTTCTGGGACACCAATGAGTCTTAGATTTGGACGTTTTATTTTATCTATTGTTTCCCTGAGATCCGTTTTGATTTTTTCAATTTTTTTTCTGCATTCTTTCTTTTGTTCTTTCCTTTTCTGTTCTGTGGACTTCTAGGACACTGAGATGTTGTTCAGCTTCCTCTAGTCTTGTATTGTGAATATCCAGAGTCTTTTTAATTTGGCCAACAATTTCTTTTATTTCCGTAAGATCTTCTATTTTTTTATTTACTCTTGCAATGTCTTCTTTATGCTCTTCTAGGGTCTTCTTTATGTAGCTTATATCCTGGGCCATGGTCTTCTTGATGTCCTTTAAATCCTTTGCCATGTTTTCATTCCTCGATTGCATTTCTTTGATTAATTCTGCAAGGAACTTTGTTTCTTCTGATAACTTGATTTGTGTGTTTGGAGTTGGAGTCTCCATATTGTCTGATTTTATCATATGCATTGAGATTTTCTGTTGTTTTTGGCATCTTGGCATTTGCTCTGCTCGACAGGGTTCTTTCAATTTGTAAAAAAAAAAAAAACACAAAAAAACCCTATCTAATTTTTCAGAAGCAGTTTGGTGAAGTACACTTTCTCTAACTAACCAGCAGATGGCATCTGTGAGTCACCTATACCTCTCAAGTCAGTTCTCCACCTTGTCCCCGCGGTATGTGGGGAAACGATTCTTGTGGGGTCCAGCTGGAGAACTCAGCCTGGGTGTGTTGCTGGAGCCGTCCTCCCTGAATGTGGGGTGCTTGTACGGGTGGCCAGGGTGGAAGGACAGCCTCAATATTCAAATCCCCCCGGTTCCCAGAGATTCAAAGCTGCCGCAGGAGTCCAAGCCTTCATTTCATTTCAGCCCCAGCCCCTCTCTCTCACTGTCCCACAAACCACCAGACATGGCGTAGTGTCCCTGGGATCTCCGAGCGGATCACCCTGCCCAGCCGCGATCCTCCAGGACCTCTGGAGGGAATGCCGTGCTGTGTCATCAGTGCACGCTGTCCCTCAAGGGAAGCCCCGGGCTGCCAGGCCAAGCCGGCTTGCTTTCAGCCTGATGCAAAAATGGCCAATTGGGGCATCTCAACCACCCCCTCCTCGCACAGTTCCTCCTTCCCAGTTCCGGGACAACTGGCGGGGCTCTGGGCTGTGGGCACAGCCCCAGGCAGGAGTTTATCCAGCCCTCCCGGGAGCGAGCTGCTAGCTGCGGGGTTTCATCCAGCTTCTGGCACTTCCCTCCATTCCCCCGGCCTCAGGGATAGCTGCAGTGGGCTATCTTCCAGGCCAGACACCGAGAGGCCGGCCCAGCCCCCTCTTGCTGTGTTTTACTGCGTGGTTCCCACGATTGCACCTGCAGCCACTCTTGGGTTTTTCCCCTTTATTTATTTATTTATTTATTTATTTTATTAAAAGAGCCCGTCAGTCTCCTGACGCCAAACCCTGGCTTCCCCAGATTTCCGCATGGCTGCGGGACTTCCAGCTAGCTTACTCACTCGTTTCAGAATGCAGACTCCCAGTTTCACCAAGTTTACAGCCCCTGGGAACTAGCGGGTCTTGTCCAGCTGGCACATCACTGTAACCGGTATTCTGGGTCACTCTCTGGTCCTTATCTAGTGTTTTCCATGGAGGTTTTCCTTAGCCCTCTCTCACCTAGGCTCCATCTTGGTTTCTCTCTCGGATTGTGCTTTTTTAAAATCCATTCTGCCAATCTGTGTCTTTTAATTGGAGAGTTTAATCCATTAACATTCAGTGTTATTACTGTAAAGGCAGTACTTACTTCATCCATTTTGTCCTTTGCTTTTAATATGTCACATCTTTTTTTTCTCTCTTTTCCTTTATTGCAAACTCCTTTTCAGTATAGTTGATCTTTTGTGATATATCTGATTGATCTCTTTCACATTTCTGTTTTTATATATATTTTTATGCAATTTCATTGAGATATATTCACATACCATACAGTCATCCAAAGTGTACAATCAGTTGTTCACAGTTTCATCATATAGTTGTGCATTCATCACCACAATCAATTTTTGAACATTTTCATTACTCCCCAAAATAAAGATAAGAATAAAAATAAAAGTAAAAAAGAACATCCAAAACATCTTATACCTCTACTTCCCCCCTATTATTCATTTACTTTTTATCCCATTTTTCTACTCATCTGTCCACACCCTGGATAAAGGGAGTGTGAGTCACAAGGTTTTCACAATCACATGGTCATACCATGTAAGTTATACACTTATATGGTCATCTTCAAGAATTAAAGATACTGAGTCATAGTTCAACATTTTAGCTATTCTAATACACTAAAAACTAAAAAGGGATATCTATGTAATGCATAAGAATAACCTCCAGAATAACCTCTCAACTCCATTTGAAATCTCTTAGCCATTGAAACTTTAATTTGCTTCATTTCTCTTCCACCTTTTGGTCAAGAAGTTTTCTTAATCTTATGATGCTGGATCCAGGCTCATCCCTGGGAGTTATATCCCTTGTTTCCAGGGAGATTTACACCTCTGGGAGTCATGTCCATGTAGGGGGGAGGGCAGTGAGTTTACCTGCAGAGTTGGATTGGAAAGAGAGGCCACATCTGAGCAACAAAAGAAGTTCTCTGGGGGTGACTCTTTGACACAATTATTAATAGGCTTAGCCTCTCCTTTGCATAGGAATAAGCCCCAATGTCAAGGGCTCAGCCTACTAACCTGGTAGTTCCCAATGCTTGCAAGAATATCAGGAATTCCCCAGCTGGGGAAGTGTGCCAGTTTAGATGTGTTATGTCCCTGAAACTGCAATGTCCTTCAATGCAATCTTGTGTGGGCAGACATTTTAGTGTTGATTAGGTTGGAATCTTTGTATTAGGTTGTTTCCATGGAGATGTGACCCACCCAACTGTGGATGATAACTCTGATTAGATTATTTCCATTGAGGTGGGGCCCCACTCATTCAGCATGGGTCTCAATTAAGTCATTGGAGCCATATAAAAGAGCTGAAAAACAGAAGGAACTCAGTGCTGATGCAGTCAAGAGAGACATTTTGAAGATAGCCATTGAAAGTAGACTTTTGCTACTCCAGAGTTTGCCTGGGAGAAACTAAGAGAATACCCCCAGATGCCTAGAAAGAAACATCCTGGGATAAAGCCATTTTGAAATGCAACCTGGGAGCAAGCAGACACCAGCCACATGCCTTCCCAGTTAACAGAGGTTTTCTGGATGCAAATGGTCTTTCTCCATTGAAGGTGCCCTATTGTTGATGCCTTACCTTGGACACTCTGGCCTTCAGACTGTAAATTTGTAACCAAATAAACCCCCTTTATAAATGCCAATCCATGTCTGCTACTTTGCCTGACAGCAGCGTTAGCAAACCACAACAGGAAGTTTAATATTTTCACATTTTCTCCCAATCCTTCAAGGGGGCTTTGCAAACAGGTTTTGTTCTTTGCCCAAATTACTCTGGGATGTATCAGGGTTTCTCACTAACCTGTACAAACCAACCAGATTCAAGGTTCCATGTAATTATGGTGTTTGAATAAATTGACCATACAAGTTAAATTACATAGTATGCTACAGAAAATATAGATTTTGCACCAAATAAATGTCTCTTCTTTTGGTCTCACAAAGAAATTGAAGTTTTGAAACACTATCAGTATCATCCTTTACCATTTAGTCTGATTTACCTCAGTGCAAACAAGTCTGTTTCATTCATATCTCTAATTGAAGTCTGATCTCTTATTCAGCTTTTTAAACAGTTGCTGTGTGGGGTAATGCTGACATTCATAGCTGCTGAACTCTGTGTGATGGTTAGGTTCATGTGTCAACTTGGCCAGGTGATGATACCCAGCTGTCTGGTCAAGCAAGCACTGGCCTAACCATTGCTGTGAGGATGTTTGTGGCTGGTTAATAAACCAGCAGGCTGGTTTATTAAATCGTCAATCAATTGGCTGCAGCTGTGACTAATGACTCAGTGAAGGGTGTGTCTTCCACAATGAGAGAATGCAGTTGGCTGGGTTTAATCCAATCAATCAGTTGAAGACTTTTAAGCAAGACAGATAGAGGACCTTCACTTCTTCAGCTGCCCAGCAGAGCATTTCCTGAGGAGTTCATCAAAGTTGCCAGTTCGTTTCCTGAGTTCATCGAACATCTTCCTTGGAGCTGTCAGTTTGCTGACTGCCTTACGGAATTTGGACTCATGCATACCCACAGTTGCGTGAGTCACTTTTATAAATCTTATATTCATAGATATCTCTCACTGATTCTGTTTCCCTAGAGAACCCTAACTAATACACTCTGGTATCTGGTGTCAAACAGATACCAAAGTTCCAGGGACTGACTAGTTATACACAAACAGCACAGCATTTCAAAATTTAAAAATAACTGTTACAACTCATGTATGGATGTGGCTGATGTAAGAGCTTACAATCTAGGAACCTTCACAAACAGCCTTTCCCTGATAACCTATGCTCTCAGATTCAATTTTCAGAGTTTGCACATAAGAGTTAGTCCATATTAGCGAAGCATTATACTGTTTGTCTTTTTGATTCTGGCTTATTTCACTCAACATACTGTCATCAAAGTCCATTCAGCTAGTTGCATACCTCACAACTTCATTCCTTCTTGCCACCACTATATTCCATTGCCTGTATACACCACAGTTCACCATTCTGTTTATCAGTTAATGTACTCTTAGGCCACATCCATCCTTTGAAATTCATGACTACTGCTGCCATAAACACCAGTGTGAAAATGTCCATTCATGTCTCTGCTCTCAGTTCTTCCAAGTATATATCCAATAACAGGTTTGTAGGACCATATGATAACCCCATTCTAAGCTTCCTGTGGAACCACCACACTGCTTTCCATATGGGCTGCACCTTTCTTCTTCCCCAGCAACAGGGAATAGGTACATACCTCTCTCCACATTTTCTCCACACTTGTATCCCTCTGTTTATTTTTTTAAGCAGTTTTGTTTACACTCCATACAATCCATCCAAAGCAAACAGTCAATGATTCCTGGTATAATCACATAGGTATGCATTTACCACAACAATCTTTGTAAGAATATTTCCTTTTTTTTTTCTGCAAAGAAAGAGGAAGAGGAGAAAAAAATGAAGAATAAAAAATAAAAGATAGAAGGAAAATAAAAATAAAATAAAATACAATGAAAAGGTCAGACAACAACACCACAAGATTCCCATACCATTCCTTTATATCCCCCTCTTATGGACATTTAGCTTTGGTATATATTGCCTTTGTTACAATTCACAGAAGCATCTTACAATGTTACTTTTAATTGCAGACTCTAATTTGCATTGATTGTATTTTTTCCCCATTCCATTCAATTTTCAACACCTTGCAATGTTGACATTCATTTGTTCTCCTTCATGTAAAAATATTCTTATATTTGTACATCTAATCCCCATAATTGACCATTCTAGGTTTTACTAAGTTATGCCATCCCAGTCCTTTTCTACTGTCTTTCCTTCTGGTATCATACCTGACCCTAGCCTTCTTCTTTCACCCATACTCACACTCATCTTTGTTCAGAGTACTTACAATATTGTGCTACCATCACACAGTATTGTGCTATCCATTTCTGGATCAGTACAATCAATCCTGTTGAACCTTTTGTATTCCTTCAGTATCAAATGCCTGTTCTCTAACCTCTTCCTGTCTGATAGCCTGTTTTCTCAACCTTAATTCTCAAAGTTCACTCACAATGTTAGTTCACATTAGTGAGACCAAAGAGTATCTATCATTTTGTTTCTGGCTAATTTCACTCAACATAATGTCTACTGTCTACCATTTTGTCTTTTGGATTTTATATGTCATATTTTATTTTATTTCTTCTCTCTCTCTCTCCCCCCCCAACTTATACTCTTCATTTCTACACTCTTCTCTAAACCTCTCTCTCCTTGCTTTTCCTATCAGACTGTAGTGCTCCTTTTAGTATTTCCTGTAGAGCAGGTATCTTGTTCACAAACTCTTTCAGTGTCTGTTTGTCTGAAAATATTTTAAACTCTCCTTCATTTTTGAAGGACAGGTTTTCTGGGTATAGAATTCTTGGTTGGTACTTTTTCTCTTTAAGTATCTTAAATACATCATACTACTGCCTTCTCACCTCTATGGTTTCTACTGAGAAATCCACACACAGTCTTATTGAGCTTCTCTTGTATGTGATGGATTGCTTTTCCTCTTCCTGCTTTCAGAATTCTCTCTTTGTCTTTGACATTTGATAATCTGACTATTAAATGTCTTGGAGTAGGTCTATTCAAATCTATTCTGTTTGGGGTACACTGCACTTCTTGGATCTATAATTTTATGTCTTTCATAAGGGATTGGAAATTTTCAGTGATTATTTCCCCCATTATTCTTTCTGTCCCTGTTCCAATTTGCTAATGCTCCCATTATGCAGAATACCAGAAATGGATTGGCTTTTATAAAGGGGGTTTATTTGGTTACAAATTTACAGTCTTAAGGCCATGAAAATGTCCAAATTAAGTCATCAACACAAGTATACCTTCATCAAAGGAAGGCCAGTGGCATCTGAGAAAACTCTTGTTAGCTGGGAAGTCACATGGCTGGCACCTGCTGATCCCAGGTTGTGTTCCAGCTCTTCTCTCAGCTCCTATGTGTTCTTCAAAATGTTGTTCTCGGGGTGTTTTGTCCTCTCTTAGCTTCTCTGGAACAAATTGTTAGCAAAAGTCTGCTTTCAATGTCCATCTCCAAAATGTCTCTCTTGGCTGAAGCTGCTCTGAGGTCCATCTGTTTGTGAGCTTTTATAGGGCTCCAATAAACTAATCATGACCTATGCTGAATGGGTAGTGCAATACCTCCATGGAAATAATCTAATCAAAGGTATTACCCACAGTTGGGTGGGTCACATATCCATAGAAACAGCCTAATCCAAAGATTCCAACCTAATCATCACAGCATTCATAAGAATTCATTAAAGAACATGGCATTTTGGGGGACATAATTCATCCAAACTGGCACAGTCCCCTTTCCCTTCTCTTCTCCTTCTTGGGCACCCATGGCACATATATTCATGGGCTTCATGTTTCATTCTATTCCCTGAGACCCTGCTCATATTTTTTCATTCTTTTTCCCATTTTTTATTTTGTGTGTAGGATTTCAGATATCCTGTCTTCTAGTTCATGAATCCTTTCTTCTGCCTCTTGAAAACTGCTGTTGTATGTCTCCATTGTGTTTTTCATCTCTTCTATTTTGCCTTTCATTCCCATAATTTCTGCAAATGTTTTTTCAAGCTTTCAAATTCTCCCTTATGTTTGCCTAATGTCCTCTTCATATCCTTCATCTCTTTTGCCATATCTTCCATCAACTCATTGATTTGATTTTTGAATTGAGTTGGCATATTTGTTTGAGCATCTTTAATTAGTTGTTTCAACTCCTGTATCTCATTTGAAGTGTAAGTTTGCTCCTTTGATTGTCCATGATCAGGAAATATATCTTTTTCTTGTTCAGTTGTATTCTAATGCTTATAGGAATTAAAGAGTAGAATTGTATATTGAGGATACAGTACTATCAAATTTTGCATTTAACCCTTTGTTTTTCCTAGTGTGACTCATAATTTTTTGTTGTCTAGGCATCTGGCTCCCTTGATTACCCCAATCAGATTTTCCCAGACCAGACTGGCCCAGGTCCAGGTCTCAGAAGTAGGGTGTAATCAGTATCAAGTTTCCCTGAGGGTGAGACCTAGAAAGCTGCCAGACTTTCCTGTGAGGCTTGTAGACTGTGTGCTTTTCCTATCCTGATCTGCAGGTGGTGCTTCTCAGCCTGCAGCTCCCCATTGGAGTAAAGAGGTGTGGTGCCTTTAATTCTCAGCAGACCCTGTCCCTGCCAGGGACTGAGGGTGAATCAGAAGCCAAAGTCTGAATTCTCTGAGGGAGAGGAGCCCCTTGAGCTGGGCCCCATTTCCACCTTTTCTTAGGGAAAATAAGCCCTTTAGGGAATTATCTCCTACACTTGACTTCTTCCTTTGTCTCTCTATCTTAACTCCACCCTTGCCTGGGTTAGCACTGACAACTGAAAATGCCTGAGATGTTCTCTAACAAGCTACTTAGAATGGGAGAAGGAAAAAGAAAACAGAAAGATATCCCCTTTTCAGAGCTAGTCCCAAGCCCCGCATTTTCACTGGTGGACCAGAATTGGTACCTGGTTCTATGTGCCCCTTTACTTGGGACACAGCCCTTTTCCAGTATTCTGAGCTCAGCCAACTCCAATAGCCTCTGCTTTTATTATTATTATTTTTTCCCACTGGCACCACCTCCTCTCTGCCAGGAGAGACCTCGGGGTTCCTTTCCTGCTGGGTTTATCTGTGCTCATAGCTTGCATTCAGTAGTCCATATTCATTAATTAAAACTGCAATTGGAGGTTAGTTGAGCTACCTTCCCTTGCTCCTGGTAGAGGTCATTTCTTTTTCCCACAGGGGAGTGTTCCAGCTCAGTCTGCCCTGCCCTTGGGGGAGAGGTGCCAACTCCTCAGTTTGGGGAAATTTACTTACAGTTCTATGCAGTGATCTCAGCCATTCCATCCATTCTGGACTGGTGTATGATGTGTGTCCAGTCATGGGTGTCCCCCAAATTGTTGTTCCTATTTACTAGTTACTCTAGTGGACTAACTAAATTCCATACCTCTGTATGCTGCCATCTTGCTGTCATCTCTGTATATTTTTAAATATTTTCTTTGTGGTTTCCCTGGCATTTATATTATAAAACCTTCATCTATAACCTACTAATTTGAAAAGATACCAACTTAGCTTTAATAGCATATATGTTTTCTGCTCCCATATCCTTCTGTTTCCCCACTTCATGTTGTTTTTGTCCCACCTTACCACTGTATATTTTGCATGTCCATGATCAGGAAATATGCCTTTTTCTTGTTCAGTTGTATTCTCATGCTTATAGGAATTAAAGAGTAGAATTGTATATTGAGGATACAGTACTATCAAATTTTGCATTTAACCCTTCAGTTACCCTTACTAATGATCTTCATTTCTTCACACTACTCCAAGCCAGTCTCTCCCTGTATTTTCCTTTCAACCTGTAGAACTCCCTTTAGTAATTCTTGTAGGGCAGGCATTTTGTTGATGAGCTCTTTCAGTTTCTGTTTGTGAATATTTTAAACTCTTCCTCATTTTTGAAGGACACTTTTGCTGAATAAAGAATTTTTGCTAGCAGTTTTTCTTTCTCAGTTCCTTAAATATATCATACCACTGCTTTCTTGTTTCCATGGTTTCAGATGAGAAATTGGCACTTAGACTTATTGAGGATGACTTAACGTGATAAATGGTTTTTCTCTTGTTGCTTTCAGAATTCTCTCTTTATCTTTGCCATTTGACATTCTGATTAGTATGTGACTTGGAGTAGGTCTATTTGGATTTATTCTATTTGGGATATTTTGTGCTTCTTGGGCATGTTTATTTCTGTCTTTCCTAAGAGTTGTGAAATTTTCAGTCATTATTCCCTCAAATATTCTTTCTGCTCCCTTTCCCTTCTCTTCTCCTTCTCGGACACTCATGATACATGTTTTTGCACTTTTGGATGTCACTCAAACCACTGAGACACTGCTCACTTTTTTTCTATTCTTTTCTCTTTGTATTCTGACTGTATGATTTCAATTGTCCTGTCTTCTAATTCATGGATTCTTTCTTCTGCCTATTCAAATCTGCTGTATGTGCTTCTGGTGTATTTTTTTATAATTAAATTTGTTTTTATTTAGACATATTCACACACCATACAATCATCCATGGTGTACAATCAACTGTTCACAATACCATCTTATAGTTGTGCATTCATCACCCCAATCTATTTTTGAACATTTTCCTTACACCAGAATCAGAATAAAAATAAAAAATAAAAAAGAACACCCAAATCATCCCCTCCATCCTACCCTATTTTTCATTTAGGTTTTGTCCCCATTTTTCTACTCATCCATCCACACACTGGATAAAGGGAGTGAGATCCACAAGGTTTTCACAATCAAGAGTCTAGTTTATTTTTAATCTCTACTATCATATCTATCATCCCCATAATTTCTGTTATGTTTCTTTACTTTCAAATTCCTTATGCTTACACATTGTCTTCTTTATATCCTTTAGCTCTTTGTTCATATTTTCCTTCATCTCCTTGAATTGATTTATGAGATTTGATTAGTTGTTTCAAATTCTGTGTCCTCTCCAAAGTTCCCTTGAGTGAGCCATATCTTCCTGTTTCTTAGTATGGCTTGTAATTTTTTGCAGATGTCTAGGCATCGATTACCTTAATTAGTTAACTCTGGCAGTCAGTTTCTCCCTCTTGTCTATGCTTTTATTGTTGAGTGTCTTTGTGTTAAGGTTCTTCTTTGACATTTGTTCCAACTTATTCTAGATGTTTAGAATAGCCCAGGTTTAACTGTTCAGATTCTCTCAACTCTTCTTTGTCTGATTCTTTTCCTGGATATGTGGTACAATTTTTAAGATTGCACTATTGATGCAATTGTTTCACCTCTAAGGGAAATCTTCATTTCCTCTCTTCCTTCTCCAGGAATCCTGATCTGTTCTGTTTGTTTTTATGCATAATTTTCTTCCCAGCTCCTATTATTTGTTTAAATTTTCTCTTTCACTTAGTGCCCCATTTTCAGTTCTGTAACCTGTCCCATCTTAAAGCGGTTCAATTTAACCCATGCCCCTACCCCCCACTTTTGTATGTTAGGCTCTTCTGACTCTGGTTTCTTCTCTGTTAGAATATACTGCCCCAGGGAACCAGATGGGTTCAAACCAGAAAGGTGGGTCACTCCAGAAAAGTCTGTTTTACATTTAGGTGGTCCAGCTCACAGCAACTAAATTGAGTGAGAGCACCTCTTAACAACCATTCTACCATGGTTTTCTCTCTCTCTCTCTTAACCCTCTGGGGGCCCTTTTGTATGCAGCACTCTTCAGTGGCTTGTGTTGCACACTGGATCTCTGCAGACTTGGGTCTCTATGCCTGGATATGCAAGGAGTTCTAACACACTGATGTGAGTAGCTCTATAGTTTGTGTCTGCAGTGGGACACAAACCTGGACCACTGCCTCTGAGCAACTTCCAAGCTCCATGGGACCAAGTGAGCTAGAGGAGAATGGACGGTGATTTCAGGACAGAAATTTCCTGATATTTTTCTTTTGCTTTGATTCAGCATTTGTGGAGTCCTTCTCCAGTTTCTACAGTCCTCCAGAATTCTAAGTAGGTGGGATTTGTCCTTTTATTCACTGAATCCTTGAGGAGGCTTTTTCTGGGGATGTCTTATGTTGCCATGTTGATGACATCACCTCTTGCTCTGTCTTTTGCAAAAGTGAAACTGGCTTTGTGTTTTTGATTATTAGCATGCATTACATTTATGGCAGCAGAGAAGCCAATGTTTGTCTTCTTTTAAGACTATGCTGAGAGGAAAAAAAAACCTTTTTAAAAATTAACAATTCTGGAAGAAGTAATTTTTAAAAATATGAACATTTAAAAAATAAAACAATAGATTCTATGTCATTTTCTGCTTGATATGTGACTGCATTAACTTAACCTCTGTCTTAATGTATGCATTTTGCATTCATAATTTTAAACTCTGTATTTCATATAAAGTAAATTTCTTGTAACTCCAATTGCTTTATCTTATTTTTGTTTCTCTTCCAATGGATTTTAGTGCTGACCCTGATTCTCTCATAGCCTGAGGTAACCCATGGCTATAGGCAATGCCCCTTTGACAGCCACATTAGTTCTTTCAGGATACTAGATTTTCTTTGGGGCCAGTTACACCTGGGGGGTGCTCAAAACCTTGAGTATCTTCTACCCAAGACTCATGACTCTAAAGGTGACACATATGAGGGTACCATGTGGAAGGTATATTCTCTTTCCTTGCAGGTTTAAAAATATAATGATGATGATGATATATTTACTACTACAACAACTACTACTAAATTACTACTAGCTAATAATAGTTTTTTCAGTTACTCCTATGTGCCAAGCACTGTTGCTATGTGAATTATTTTGTTTAACTTTTGCAAACAGCTCTATAGAGTAGCTACTATTACTAATCCCATCATGTCAGTTAGAAATGCTTACAGTTTCAAGTAACTGAGGTCTCAATTTTTAATGGCTTGAAAAAGGTGTTCCTTTTTCTTACTAAAAAGGGCTTTGGAGGAAGACAGTTACAGATAATTGTTTTGTGGCTCAATGATATCAGGGTCAGTATCTCTTGGATTCTCTGGGCTTTTCCTTCAGGTTGCAAGATGGTTGCCACAGTGTAGTGCATTTCATCTGTATTTAAGCCAGAAAGAAAAGGGGAGGGGTGGAGCCAGCTATCACTATCCTTTTTACAAGAAAGAAGATGCTTTCCTAATAATTCCTATCTGACTCTTGCTTATAGCTCACCTTCCAGAATGATGCCATGTGGCCAGTCCTAGCTGTGAGGGAGCCTAGTAAAGCAAGTTATTAGCTCTTCAGGTAAAGGAAAAGAGTGTTAGGAATGGCATTGTATTCTGTTAAGGCTAAGGTAAGAGGAAGATAAATTTTTTAAATTAAGAATTCTCAAAGAAGTAATTTTCTGAAGTATGAACTTTTGAAAAATAAAATAAATTGAACATTTGCATTAAAAAAAAAGAATATGTTGAAAAAAAAATAAATTGAACATAATTTTCGCTTCATATATCACTGCTTTAAATTAACCAGCCTGTATTGCTATTCCCACTTAGAGATCAGGAAAGCAAGGCACAGAGGGGTTAACTAGCTTTTTAAGGAGATGGTAAATGGCAGAGCCAATGTCCATCTGATTCCAGAGTCCACATTCATAATCATGTGTCACATTGCTTTTACATTTCTTTAGTTCATTTTATTTACTTAGTGACTAGAGAGATGCTTAAAAAAAAAATTGCTCTCATCAAATTTGAATCCAGGACTGCAGGACTATTCCAATATTAGTTTAACTTATACAACTCTCATTTGCCACCATATTGCTATGGATGGAAATCTTTGAAGCATATTATCTAATTCTATTTAAATAGGCTATCGTCTTGTCACTTTCACATGTTGTTGAAGCATCTCACCACTCATGGACAAATGCTGTTATTTTAAGAGCTTTAGTTCCTTTCATTATTTCCCCTGCAAATAGAGCATGCCCAAGTATTCACTGTAACCTGTAATTAAGATACAGGCTGTCTTATTGCCAAGCAATTTTTCTTTCTTCTCACCAAAAACCCAATAATAGTTTTCCATTGCTAATAACTGTCAGAGATGTTTTCTCCTAATTAAAAAAAAAAAAAAAAAAAGGATCAGGGCTTCCTCTCACTTTGATGGTTCCTTTACGATAAATTTATTTGTTAAGTTTGTTATTTGACTAGAAAGATGACCTATTGAGAAACAGAAATTATTCCTAAAAATAGACATTTTGGGAATGTTTGCATATCTTGCCAGAATGTAAGGAAGCTAGGAAACATATAGGGGTTCATTTGTTAAAAATTAAAGCCATAGAGAATGGCTTTTCCCCAATTTTTACTGCCACTCTTTCCCCTTGCAGTTGTAGTGAACAGGGCAGGTTTAATACCTAGCAATACCACATATATTATACACTGGTTTTATTTAGCTCATAATGAAGGTGGTACATTTCAATTCCAAAATGGATGAGACTTACATAAAGTCTAAAAAAAAATCCAACAACTTTACATCGTGAAGGTCCTAGAATATGTAAACATAAAATATGTAATCTATCTTTGATTTGCACCATAATGGTCCTTTGCTTTGAAATCATGGCTGTATTACCAAACTGACAGTTTTAATGGAAAAAGTGGCTTTCAAACGCTGCTGTTGAAAACACACTGCATAATTCTCTAAGTCGTGAATATTTTACTACCAACATATGTGGGTAGGCAGTGAAAACACACTGGTATTTTATTCCCTGGAAGCTGGGATGGAGGAAATTCACTGGTGTTAAAACTGCATGATTGCAATAAGACACAAATTTATAAATACCCATGAATGCACACTGTTATTGGCAGGTAACACACTTCATAGCATCATTTGGAAGATGATAAAAGTCTATACTTTCATTTGCAATTTGCTCATTCAGCAAACATCTATCAGGTGCCCACTATATTTCAGGGACTGTGCTAGGCTCAATGCAAAGATGAACAGGGAAAAAACCCTCACAACTGTTATAAATGAACTCAGTCTAGAGGGAGAGCCACACAGAAGGCTCTGGGTAAATACCAGGGAGTCCGTTGGATCAGGCTGGAATTCATGGGCCATGGGTTATCAAGTGCATCCTTGAGTCTCTCATTTTTTATGGGTTGAATCTGATAGTGGCCCAGTGAGGTGTGGTTGGGGGCCGTGGAGATAAATATTTTGGCTCCATTATTAAGGAGCCTGAGCTTTGGAGCTTGCTGTTTAATGGAGTGATGAGAGATGCCAGCTTCCCAGCACCTGGAGATTTGGGACCCCTGATGCTTTGGGATGTTGAGTTGAAATACAGCCCCTCTTCCAAAGAGAAGGAATGGCCTGCTTCCTGCTAGCTCACTGAAAGCCACCTAGGACGAATCTGATTGGATCCTGGATAAAAGGAAAATAAAGAGGCTACAAATGACATTTTGAGAATAACTGGGGATATTTGAATATGGGTTCTATATTAGATGATATTAACTTAATTTTAATTATCTTGGGTATGATTATCATATTGTGGCTACATAGGAGAGTGTTAAAGTACTTAGTGAAAAGGTATCATGATATAGGCAACTGATTTACAAGATGATTCAGGAAAAAATGTGCATGTGTGCATGTGTATATGCAGAGAGAGAGCACAAGTGTGGCAAAATGAGAACAACCGGTGAATTTAGTTGAAAGAAATATGAATATTTATTCTATTTTTCTTTTGAAATTTTTGTAGCTTTGAAAATTTTCAAAATAAAAAGTCAGGAACAAAAGAAAAATAAAATTGTAGTAGGTTATAGCCTGCTATGACCTGCCTGCCACCTCAGCCTGTTTCCTTTGCCTGGCAAAACACTGCTCAGCCAGGAATCCTGCCCTGCCTTCTTTCCTCCAGGTGAGGCTCTCCTGCATGTCTTCATCCGAGCCCTTATCCCCCGTGGTAATTGCTTGCCTACTTGTCTGACCATGTGACCAGATTACAAATTTTCTGACAGCAAGGAATATCAGTGATTGAGAAATTCTCATTTACTGTTGTAGCCCCGGTTTCTGGCATATGATGGCCATTCAATAAATATTTGTTAAATGTAGGAACCCAAGAAATCCATAATGAGAGTATATATGCCTTAATTAGTAAAATTCACACAGAAATGGAGTGGCTAAACTTGGCTCATTTTTGCAAAGGACAGAGTTGTGAAATGCAAATGTGTTTATGACATTTAAAAAAGTCTATGTAACGTTTCTGTATTATGCTACAGTCTCTTAAGTAAATGAAAATTTCATTTTTGAACAAAGTACATGATAAAGGTAATTAACCCATTTTATGTTTATTCTACCAAGTAGGTATATTGGTCAGGGTTCTGCAATTCTATCTTTTGAATATAGATGTAGAAATAAATATACACTTTTTTTTGAAATTCCTCTTGTTTTGTTATACAATATACATCACTACGGCTAGATTTTGATTAACCACCAAGAGTATCAAAGCTTTTAGTTTTTCCATCTCGTACTTCTTGCTATCTATTTCAGCATCCTGTGATTTTTTTACAACAGAGCAGGAGGGAGAAGAATGAGGAGAAAAGATGGAAAGGAGTGAGATGCTTTTTGACATGCAAATTTTTGTAAAAGCTACACTGGCAAATGGGTGTAAGTCCAGTAATTTATAGTTTTGTCTTATCAGTCTTATTTTATCTTGTGGTTTAGTAGCTTTGGAAATAATCCAGCCCAAACCTATAAAGAGGCTTAGATTCCAGTTTGGCATTCTTGGCAAGTGGCCAGCTAGCTTTTGCGGAGAATAGCTCTAGTGAGGGGGAACATTTGACTTCCCAAGAAACCCTGATATTGTGGAGCTATTTATCAGAAAATATTTCCTTATTTTGACTTAGCATCCATGCGGCAGAGACCACTAGTTGTCTCCCAGTATCTGTTCTCCCTTTCCTTTTTCAGAGGTAGAATCCTGACTGTTAGCCAGATGCATGTTTACCTGGGATAAAGATATCACTTCCCAGCCTCCCTTTCAGTTAAGGGTAGACATACAACTATGTTCTGGGTAATGGAATATAAACAGAATTTGTCTATACATTCCCTCTTTTCCTTTCCATTGATTGGAATGTAAATATGATGGCTAGAACTTGAGTTACCATCTTTGACCATGAGGTGGAAGCTACATGTTGAGGATTTCCAGAGTCTGCGTCTCTGATTGTGGAGTCTTCCAAAGAGCCTGGATAGCTTGTTTCCAAATTTCATTTACTGGAGACAGAAAGAAAATTCTCTTTTTTCCAAAGTAGGTTTTATTTTGGGTTTTACGTCACTTGCAGCTGAACCTACTTCTAATTGCTGTAAGCTGCTTCTATATAACTTCCACCCACATGCCCTTGATATACTCTTCTGAATTACATGGCACAGAACAGGACCATGTTCTATTTCCATATGCAAACATAATACTTGAAGGCTATTATCACATCCTCCCTAGGTCTTTAGGCTAAGCATAATTTATTCCCTCAACTGTTCCTCATAAGACAAGATTTCAAACTCTCTGACCATCTTAAATACTCTCCCGAGGCCCTGATTTACTTAGACATTCTTTTTCTATTTCCATAAATCGAGTGTTAGCTGCATTTTACATATTTTATAGAAGTATGAATGATACAAGTCAGAAAATAATACTAGTCTTGGGTACAATAACAGGAAATATTTGGTAGGGAATGACTTGAAACTGCCTTATAAATAATTCCCATAACAGAACAGATTTTTCAATTTGCTCTTATTGTTCACATCATAGGACTCAGTTGTACTAATAGATGAATCAGTCTGTATAGTTTCTTACCCAATAATATTTACCAATAACTGACAATTGGAATCACCAAAGAGGAGAGAGAATTTTCCTTCATTGCTAGACAGAAGTAGGTATGTTGGCAGGTAATTTGTTTCTGATAATTTTGCAGCTGGTCTTCTCGTTACTGTGGTGAAAGGTAAACAGGAATGGTCAACTTGGGCAATTTGCTACAATCTGTAATGTGGAGAATATTTTCCAAAAGCTGTCTTTTATCTTTACATTTATGAATCTTCGGAGATTTGAGCAAAGCACCTTTGCAGTGTGCACATACTGGGTCTAGGTCAGCCAAGAGCATTTATTGAGGACTTAAGTTGTGTACATAACATATTTCATTGGGTTTAAAGGAAATAGGAGATAGAATTTCTTGCCTGCCAGAAGTTTATGTGTTATTATAGACTTTTTAACAATTGTTTGAGAGGGTTTCAATGAGGCCTAAAGAACTGAATAAGTGAATAATCTCAGAGGGAGACTATGAACTAAATGAGGACAGAGGCCAGAGCTGTCTTGCAAACCACTTCATGGTAGTACAGTGCCTGCAAACTGCCTACTCAAGGTTTATTTTTGTTTCATTTTTTTCTCTTGAATGGAATAGGGATTTTAGTAGTCTCCTGATTCAATGCCAAGTGCAATAAACACTAGTAAAACTAATGCTTACTATTTTGGTCCCTGTCTATATGTTGTAATGTGCAAATGGAGATTCAGCGTTATCCAGTTGGCTCAACCCTGAAATCTGGTCCAAATTTCAACTGACTCGCTTAACAGTCTTAACAGGCATTAATAAACATATATTAAAACTCCACCTGTCTGAGTTTGATGACATGCTTGTAACTACTTTAGTAGTGTATGCTACTTAAAAGGAATGTTTATGGATATATATTTTAAAACTTTTCATTTTAAGATAATTGTAAACTTATTAAAGGGTTGCAAAGACAGTATAAAAATAATCTGTATATCTTTTACCCAGCTTTCCCTGACATTAACATTTCACACAACCAGAGTACAATTGGCAAAACGAAGATGTTACTATTCATACAATACTATTTACTAAACAAGAGACTGGATTTTACCAGTTTTCACTAACATCCTTTTCCTTCCAAGATCTAATCCAGGATCCCACCTTGCATTTAGTGGCCACATCGCCTTTGATTTCCTCCAGTTTGTGACTCTTCCTTAGTCTTTCCAGGCTTTTTATGAATTTTTAAGAGTACTGGTCTTTTTTAGAATATCCTTCAATTTGGGTTTGTCCAATGTTTTTGCCTGATTAATTTGAGGTTAGTCATTATTAGGAAAAATACCACAGAATCCTTGGTGCATGATATGGGAGTATGTAGTTACATCTTATTTCTGGTGATATTGACCTTGATCACTTGGTTAAGGCACTATAAAGTTACTGTTTTTCATTCTGGAATTAATAAATATTTATTTGGGGGAGGAACTTTGAAATAATGCAAATATTCTGCTTCTCCTTAACTTGCCCACTAATTTTGCATCTATAAGTGGGTCTTGACTGCGGCAATTATTACTGTGGTGTTCTAATGATGATTTTCTATTTCCCTCAGTCCATCTACACTTGCAAATTGGACAGAAAGAAAAAAGTAAGAAAGTAGAGTTATGCCTCCCATGCCATTTATTTTTAAATAAATAAATTTAAACATTTTTAAGTAAATAAATATCTTGAATCAAGAGTATTTGTTTTATTCTTTGGATTACAAGCCAATATTATTGTTATTTATTTTGCTGCTCAATATGTTGAGTATTTGGCCATTTATTCTGGAATACTTTCAGCTTGGCTTCTGTGCCCTTTCTACTTTTCCCTATCTTTTTATTTGTTTATTTTCAAGTACTTACTTAGTTTCTGGCACCACAAGATGCTCCAGCCTCATCTTGTATTTTACCTGCCCTGGAATTAATGACTTTTCCAAGGAGCATTGGTTCCTTGTATTTTACCTGCCCTGGAATTAACTACTTTTCCAAGGAGCATTGGTTCTTTTTACTGGAAAATGGTATTTAGAAACCAAATCTAGATGCTATTCTACATACACATTGTTACTGGGGTATCACTGCTTCTAGGCCCTTTCAGCAGACTGAGCTAAGATATTATATGTATGTATGGTTACATATAATTCACATACATGTTTATTTTTGTATGTATCTGTATACATATTCAAAAAAGAAAGACAACGTGAGTTCATACTGGTTGAGACACAGTGTTCCATCCAACACCACAGAGTTCATTCTAGCCTTTACCCCTTTTCCTTATTTAAAACTTCTTTCTCAGACAGTGAGAAATCTAGCTCTCAATACTTACAATATATCTTAGCTGTTCAACCCCATTATACATATAAGGTAGTTTTGGAATTACTAATGCATATCTCTGTGAGAAAAACACTTATCAACTAGAACAGGAGTACAGTGTTTGTGTACTGTATTAGTTAGGGTTCTCTAGGGAAACAGAATCAATGAGAGTTATCTATGACTATAAAATTTATAAAAGTGACTCACGCAACTGTGGGTATGCACGAGTCCAAATTCTGTAGAGCAGTCAGCAAACTGTCAACTCCAAGGAAGATGTCCAATGAACTCCTCAAGAAACGAACTGGCAACTTCGTCTAACTCCTCAGGAAACGAACTGGCAACTTCAACGAACTCCTCAGGAAACACTTCTCTGGGCAGCTGAAGAAGAAGTGAAGGTCCTCTATCTGTCTCGCTTATTAAGTCTTCAACCAATTAATTGGATTAAATCCAGCCAATTGCATTCTCTCATTGTGGAAGACACACCCTTTGGTGAGTCATCAGTCACAGCTGCAGTCAATTGATGAGTTAATAAACCAGCCTGTTGGTTTATTAACCAGCCACAAACATCCTAGAGGCAATTGTTAGGCCAGTGTTTGCTTGACCAGACAGCTGGGTACTATCTGTCACCTGACCAAGTTGACACATGAACCTAACCATCACATGTACAGTTCTTTTTGTTTTTAGGCTTATTGTATTGAGTCAAATATAACCAGATTCTTAGGTCAGCTCCTTTTCTCCTCAGCCCATTCTGTGTAGTTATGTGATTGACTTATTATACTGTTAAATTCATTTGTCACAATCTACATTCACTTTTTTAATTCTCTCACACCCTACTTGATTTTTTTTAAAATTAAATATGGTATAATTCACTTTGTGGTTTACAGTTCTGTGGGTTTAACAAATGCATGGAGTTGTCTATACCACCGATTACAGAACGGTTCCATGCTCCCAAAATTCCCTTGTGCTGCTCCTTTGTCATCAACTCACGAATGTCTTATGTTTACTACAAGAAAATGTTTTGAGAACGTATCTTTCTGTCCCTATTTTTGTATTCTGTATGTTTATAGCACTAAGTCAATGCTCAATGAATGCTTGTTGAATAGTTTATGTCCTAACAGTTGGTATATAATTGACACTGAACAAAAAAATCTGTGAATAAATAAATGACTGACTCAGTTTGTGTGTGTGTGTGTGTGTGTGTGTATAAATATATATACACACTCAACAAAGGTGATTTTGGTTTGGAGACTGTGTTGGTTTGTATACATATTATGTCCCCCAGAAAAAGTGTGTTCTTTGGTGCGATCTTGTGGGGGCAGACATATTAGTGTGGATTGGGTTGGAACCTATTGGTTCAGTGTCCATGGAAATGTGACCCACCCAACTATAGATGATAACTCTGATTGGATAATTTCCATGGAGGCGTGGCCCGCCCATTCAGCGTGGGCCTTGATTAGTTTACTGGAGCACTATATAAGCTCAGACAGAAGGAGCTCACTGCTAGCTGTAGCTGAGACAGACATTTTGAAGATGGCCATTGGAAGCTGATGCAGACATTTTGGAGAATGCCATTTTGAAATGCAACCTGGGAGCAAGCAGGTGCCAGCCACGTGCCTTCCCAGCTAACAGAGGTTTTCTGGATGCCAATGGCCTTTCTCCAGTGAAGGTGCCCTTTGTTGATGGACACTTTGTGGCCTCAAGACTATAACTGTGTAATGAAATAAACCCCCTTATAAAAGCCAATCCATTTCTGGTATTTTGCATAACAGGCAGCATTAGCAAACTAGAATGGAGATTGAATCACTTAACTGTTGCTGTTAACAAACCATATCAAAATTCAGTAGTTTAAAACTACTTAGGTTAGAAGTTTGTAGGTTGACTGCATAGTTCTTCTGGTTGGGCTCCTTTATGTGCAGGTGGTCAGCTGGTGGGTCTGCTGGTTGCTGGCTGATGTAGGATGGCCTTGCTCACTTGTCGGACCAGGCCAGGTTGTGCTTATTTAATATGGTGAGTATCAGCATTCCAAGAAAATGTGTGAGTGGAAGCATGTGAGGCCTCTTGAACTCTAGTGTCAGAAGCAGACAGTATTACTGCTGCTGCGTTCTAATGGCCAAAGCAAGTCACGAGGCAAGCCCAGATTCCAGACATGGGGAAATAATCTCTACTTCTAGGAGGAGAAGCTTGAAAAGCAAATTCCAAATGGTACAGATACAGGGAGGAGCGAAGAGTTGTAGCCACGGAATCAATCTATTACGGTATCTATGCAAATGCATTTGGAGACTTCATAAATCCTCAAAATTTAAATATTAAAGCCATCTGCCTTCTATTGGTCAGATTTTGTGTGTCAATCTTTCTTCTTCTTTTCTTCCTTCCCTAACCCCCCAAATATCCTTTTTAAAATACTTGATTCAGAAAAGCTGATGTGACATTTTAAATTGAGTCCAAATTGCTGAGATTGATGAATGCCAGCCAAACTAAGGAATTGTTACTTGAATCCAGAGGTCTACAAACTATGGCCCACAAGTTGGACTTTTGTCGAATGAAGTTGTATTGGAACACACACGCGCAAAAGAAAAGCTGATGTGGGACACAGAGAACAATGTTTTACTCTCAAGAGGGGTTCTTTAAGATTAGAAAAAGGAATTTCCATTTGTTAATCTCACATTTCTTCCTTTTTCTTACTCCATCATTTCCTTCCCTTTTGGTTGCACACAAGTTTTCCAAATTTCAGTTAAAGAATCTGCTGGAGAGAGCTCAAAAACTGACCCCTGTACAGTCACATGTGATAAAAGGAAACTTTTGGAAAATTGGCACTCAAGGACTCTAGAACTGAACTTAAGAATTTAAAGACTTGGACTTGTATAGTTTTCTACTGGATGAATACTTCTGTGCTGGTAGGCTTAATTACTTGTACACAATTATGTGTATAGATGAATTATGTTGCATGATTTTATTTCTGGTATTTTTCTTTCATGGGATTTCCTTGTGGTCACTCCTTTCCAATAAGAGTTTTTCATAATATTCCCTGCATTGGTTTTCCTTTACAGGCCTCCCACTATTTCTGGTGACAGCTTTCATTAGAGTGTAGTCAGTTTTGCTTAAATGGTTATTCTAAGCATTGAACAGTGATAATGGATGTATCAGGTCTGACATGTTCCATCGTGAAAAGAAACAGTTAAATTGATGCCCAAAGTTTGATTTTTTTCTTTTAACACTTTGTGTTGGTTTAAGTAAACTGCTGGGTATAGATGTTTCAGAGTCCCTAGACGGCCTTTGGGATAGTCTGCACATCTTGTATAAAAATGTGCTGGAGAAAAGAAAATGATACCCAGAGTCCAAACAGGTGCATCAGGCAATGCATTTAATGAAGTTGCTAAATTTTGACTGTGCAAAACAAGGCTTCAGTAGGGGAGAAAAAAAAAGGAAAGATGATAGTTATATGATTTGTAACAATTGCAATATGTGTGTATTGCTGTCTTTAGGGAACAATGAATTATTCTGATATATCCTACATCTATCGTGGGGAAAGAAATCCTCTTTAGCTCTATTTAATAGTGTTAGTTTACAGGCAAATGATATTAAAATGACTGAACATTTGGGAATAAAACAAAAATACCCTACACTTAAAATCTTTTAGTCATTTGCTAAAAAGGTAATTCTTTCTTATGGTGAAACCACCCAGGAATTGTACCTTTAGGAAATGAAGAGGAAAACACAATTGAGGCAGCATGGTATCAATTGTACTAGAGCAGTGATTTTTTTCAAACTAGGCTTTAGGGATCCCTAGGGTGTCATGTCCCAGGGCCTACGTATTGAGCTCCAGCTGATGGGGATCCCCAATTACTGTAAACCAGTCTAAGAGGGTGATTCTAATTACATTTGTTTTCTATGTTAGCTTTGTTTGAAGGAAAAAAAAAACAGAAAACTACTATCCTTAGAATAAAAAAAAGGGGCTGAAATCACAGTAGGTCTGTAATCTACTATGTCTAATTATTCCACTATTATGGAATTATAGGAAGGTAGATAAAGCCAAAAACATCGGACAATGTCAGGTAAATGTAAACCAGAAGAACATGGCAGGGATGTGCATATATTTATGATACTTTTTACTTAACAAGGCTGAATTGTCCCACCACTCAAAATAAGGGTGACCATAAATTAATGCTTACATTTTCATTTGGTTTTTTAAAAATGATACTTGATCTATTTTGAAGCTATCATGTTCCCTGTCATATTTTTGATTCCACATTTTATCTCTTTGAATTAAACATATTTATTTTAAATCCTATGTAAATACTATTCAATCATTGTTAATAATTTAAAGTTCATAGAGGTCTAATTGTTTTGTTTGATGTTTCTGGCAGTTCTTGCTTATGGTAGCTTATTTACTTATTTACTTGTGTGTAATTTTGCATTGTGTGTGTGTTTTTTTTTTTTTTTTTTTGACTGGGTTTTATCTATGGGTCAAAGTTGCACTTGTTTCTGTCGTGTCTCAGGGTATCAAGACCGCTTTAGATTAATTTTCAGTCGGGTTTCCTGCACCACATAGGTAGTATAAATTTGGCTAGTATCAATTTCAGGAGAGCTTTTTTTCCTTCCACTTAGAGCCTAGGCTAAGACATACAAATTTCTTTCACTTTGTTGGAGGAAAAGATTTTTTCCCTTGGTCCACCTTTTCACTAAGGGTGCAGCCCTTTAATTGTCTAAACATTATGTTGGGGTGCTCAAATCTAACAGGTCCAAGGACTGTGTCTCCTGTCCCTTGTGCAGTTGGTCTTTTGGTTTCTAAGAGCAGCAAACACTCACATGACAGTTGTAACTTTTGGTTTTTAACTTCTTCGTTTGGGGATCATGGGAATTTTGTACACTTTCTTTTAAGTTCAGCTGAGCATTTATAAGGATGTTTGTTACCTTATAAGTGTTTTGTATTGGGAAGTTTTTCAGGATGTCAGTCTTGCTTATTTCCCTCAAATGGAAGTCAATCGGAATTCAATAAAATTGCTGTGAGATGTTTAGAGAAAGCAGACATATGTGACAATATATCTTGAATCATGCAAACTACTGTGTCACCCAAAGAAGGCTTTTTGAGTAAGTCCTTCTACACAGGAGCAACCTGAATTGTCTATTTTTATATAGTCAGTAGGTTGTAGTTATTAGGATATTGTATTTTATAGACAGTAAGTTTAAAAAAAAATAATGCTAGCAACAAGCAAAAGAATAGCTAACTTTTACATTTGATGGGGCAGGGAAGGGAAGATATTAAAAACCAGAAAATATAACTACATATATCTGACACCATCATTTCATAAATGAAGGATATTTTAACACCAAAACTTTAGGAAGAATGAAATCTCAGGTAAAATAGGATATAATAACATGACATCTCTCTGTCTCTGACTCTGTCTTTCTAACAGTCCAAACTGTTTTCCCTCTCCCTTCCAGTGGTGTAGTGGTGACACAGATCTAATTTGTTTGTAGTCTTTTCTACTAAGAGGTAGTAGAACCTTTCCTCAAACATTCTGGCAACATAGTTCACTCAGGCTCAAAATGTGTCATGGTTGCCTCTAGGATATCCTTGAAAAGCAGATCATACTCATCAGTTCCATTTTGTATCAGAGAAGGTGATATGTGGAAGAGAGCCCTAGAATTTATCATCCGTTCCCTAGATATGTTTAGGTTTCTATAACTTGACCCAGATATTTAATGGTTAGGTGGTGTTCTAGTTTGCTAATGCTGCAGAATGCAAAACACCAGAGATGGATAGGCTTTTATAAAACGGGGGTTTATTTCGCTACATAGTTACAGTCTTAAGGCCACAAAGCGTCCAAGGTAACACCTCAGCAATCAGGTACCTTCACCGGAGGATGGCCAATGGCGTCCGGAAAACCTCTGTTAGCTAGGAAGGCAGCTGGCATCTGCTCCAAAGCTCTGGCCTCAAAATGGCTTTTTCCCAGGATGTTCCTCTCTAGAAAGCTTGCTTCTCTTCAAAACATCATTCACAGCTGCACTCCGTTCCTTCTCTTTGAGAGAGCTCATTTATATGGCTCCACTGATCAAGGCCCACCCTGAATGGGAGGGGCCACGCCTCCATGGAAATATCCCATCAGTTATCATCTACAGTTGGGTGGGGTGCATCTCCATGCAAACAACCTAATCCAAACTTTCCAACTTAATCCCCATTATTATGTCTGCCCCACAAGATTGCATCAAAGAATATGGCTTTTTCTGGGGTACATAATACATTCAAACCAGTACAGGTGGTATCAACTAAAGCATAAGTGACTTTGTCACAGGCTGGATCTCCTGTCTCCTAACATACTATTAGAGGATTTGTAAGGTAAGGAAACAGTAGTTAACATTCATTGATTGCTCATATGTTTCAGACAGGTTAGAAAGATTTTTATATATGTATATCATTTAATTCTTAAATAACCTTTATTTGGTAGTAATTATTATCTTTCTTTACTGATGGGCTACCAAAGCTTAGACAATGTAATAATTTAAGTAGCTTACACAAGTACACACTGAGGGGGGCAGGAGATAGAGAGAAGCCTGCTGATAGACCGGTGGGAGGAAACCTCTTGCTTTCATTTCCTAGGCTGCTTAAAGCAATATCATGAAATGGTTTGGTGAAAACAATGGGAATGTATTCATTTGTGGTTAGAGTCCTGGAAAATGTCCAAATCAAAGTGTCATCAAGGCAATGCTTTCTTCCTGAACTGGCTGCCAGCAATCCTTGGCTCCTTTGTCCCGGGGCATCTGCTGGTCTCTCCCTTCTCTTCCAGGTCTCATTGATTTCAGCTTCTTGCTTCCTTAGCTTTTTCTCTCTCTCTGTATTCATTCCATTTATAAAGGACTCCAGTAATAGGACCCACCTGAATGAATTGGGTCATACCTTAAGTGAAGTAGCCTCATCAAAAGATCCTATTTACAATGCGTTCACACCCCCAGTAATGGATTCAAGAACATGGTTTTCTGGAGTACATACCACTTCAAACCACCACACCTTCTTAAACGCTGCTCTTGCTTCTCCCCTCTGTGGAGCAATCACTGCTTCCTCTCCCAGGAGAAATCAGTGGCAGTGGGCCTTTTGGTGGTATGACAGTCTGCAGAGCAGTAAAATAGCAGGGTTAAGCCTTGCTGTGATGAGGAGTGGATGCAGGCGAATGCTGACTCACAGCTACTCTCAAGCATTCACTCTTCTACCCTTTCCCTCCAAACACCTGGTATTTAACTTTTCCCCAATAAACAATGTCAGACAGAGGAACTGGTATACCCAGGGAAACATGAGCTCATGAGTGAAAATAACTAAATGCCTGAGGATTCCAACTACATAAATAAAAAGAAAGACAATTGTGGTGGCTACTGTTAGCATGCTACAACATTAATTTTTCCCCTGCTTGCTAAGCTAGACTACATTTCCAAGCCAACTGGCCATCTGATTAAGTTTTCATCAATGGAATATGAGCAGAAATGATGCATGCTGTTTCTCTTCTTGAATGTTAAGGTACGGGCATGCCTCCTCCATGCTTTCTTTCCCCTGTTCATTGGCTGGGACCTGGACTTGGTGGCAGCTCATGTTCAACTATATGGTGCCAGTGCCCAGAGATAACCAAGCAGCACAGTGAGAGGAGCCTGGATCTCTGAACAATCACTTGGAACAGAGCTGCCCCACTGAATGTTGCTTTCTACAGACCTTGGACATGAGAGAGAAATAAGTGTCTTTATTCTTTAAGCCACTGTTAGGGTAAGTTAGCCTTATCCTAACTAATGTAAAAACAAACTGGACAACATATACATCATATATGACCTAAAGCACATTTTTGAAGCAGAATATCTAAGGATTTAAAAGAAGCATGATAAATAGACTTAAGGAGATTAGGGAAGAAGGTAACAAAATGAAACAAAAAAGGAAACCATGACAAAGTGAAATGTTAGGTATCAAATTGACTTGCTCTCTCACCTTTCAGCTTTCTCTAAAAGTCACAGGTACCACTCCCCTCTCCTCTTTTCTTCTCTCTCAGCTCCTTGACATCTCTTGTCTGCTGTCATTTCCTCTCCCATATGTCCTTGTGAGTTTATGTCTTTTATGTTCCTTTGCTGTCATTTTAGGGTTTTTCAGGAGGAAACAGATAAGGCAAAATGTGTTCATATTCTATGTTTAACAGAAAGGCTCAGGGTCTTCCTACAAATCTTAATTTTTTGATCATGGACAAGTCTTACATGTTTGCATTTTCCATCAGTGGAAATTGCTTTTCAAAGTGGAAAATATATAGATACTTATTGGCAATTAGGGGAAGTCTCATTAAATTATGTTATCCATGTGTTAGAATATTATGTGGTCATTAGAAATGATGTTTATGAAGAGAATTTAATGCCAAAAAAATATTCATGCTATAATTTTAATTAAACAATCTGTATATACAATATGCAGTATCAAGAATGTATAAGGCAAAACATTCACAGGATAAAGATCAGTAGAAAATCTGGCAAATATTTTAATTCGTCTAAGAGCTGGGATTACCTTTCTTTAGTATTTTCTGATTTTCTCCAAATGTTTAATACTCTGCTAAACAAATAAGGGTCAGTTGTTGGCTTATTGAATCAACACATAGCTTTTTAAAAGCTCTTCTCAGATGATTAAGATATATTAAAAGTTTGTGACTAAATTGTAAATTTTTCCTTGACCTTCTGCAATATCCCTGCTCTATATCGTGTTTGACTTTATTACTGATAGAGTACTAGATCAATTGGAGACCCTGGTAATCTGAAGAAATAAATGTACCTTAGGAAGTGCTCCTTTAATTATTGGAAGTTAAAAGTAAATGCCAATTATTGTCTATGTAGTTTTTCCTTAGGCAGCTTTTCATAATATTTATAATACTATTAATATATCAATATACATGTTTCATTAAATAAAAATTACCATGAATAATTTTACACGGTGCTTGTCTTGCATTCCAAGACAATGCTTCCAACTTAGTCTGCCATTATGATTTTAATAAAGGACAAATAAAATAGAATTCAATTTATTCAATTTAACAGACATCTTAAAATGTCTACCACACAAAATGTACTCTCATAGGCATGCTAGGAGATGCAAAATTGTAAAAGATCTCAGGGACCTTATAATATATTAGCATATAACCAGGAGAGTAAAGTTCAAGTCATCAGTTTCTAGAATAAACAATGGAGCATTGTTTTTTAAGCCATCCCAACTTGTTTTCTAGAGGAACTACAAACAGAATCACATCAGGAAAGTCCATTTTACCAAGATTTCAAATGATATTTGCTTGCTTTGTTCGTCACAACTCACAGTCTGATCTGGAATTACTACTACTGTGTCTTGGCTAAGGTTCTTAGTTAACCTTGGGCTGACTATGTTTTGATGATTTCTCATGTTGTAGCTTGCCTCATGCAGCAGGCTGACTTGAGTTGGCACTTGAACATTTCTTGAAGAGCCCAAACTTCAACAACAAAAGGAATGAAATTACAAAGTATGTGAACAAATTTTTCTACTGGTTAATAAAAGACTTTTAGAACTGGAAGAGATCTTATAAATTAGCTCATTCAAGTCATCTGTAGTATCTGTAGTAATAATCCCCTGATACAGAATCACCAAGATTGGATATGATTCAAATTTACAAATGTTTGAGACCTCCTATATGCCAGATGCTTTCATGTACATTATACTATTTTTAAAATCCACTGATAGAAAACTTGCTACTTCATAAGAGAGCTGGTTCCATTCTCTAATTGTTAGAAAATTATTCTGTATGTGGTATTAATATATGCCCTCCTGCAAATTTTAATCATGGATGCTATTTCCAATAAACTGAATTTGACTAAATGGCAGATATTCATATAGTTGAAGACAGTTATCATTAGAATCTCGAACAATTCCAAACTCTAGGACTCCCTAGAACAATTTGAAAATGACTATGAAATGCATATTTTGAATTGTACATTTCCATTTCTTTTTCTCCTTAACATATTAAAAGAATGCATCTTCAGCAAAAGACTTGAAGATTTTAAATGGAAAAGCACTTCTGTTATTCTGAAAACAATAAAGCAATTATCAAGTGTTCAGCCATTTTAAGCATCAATAAGCAGGTTGAGTAGTTTATAAACCAGAGATTATGTCATTTATGTCAAATTCTACTCTATAACCCTCTTTTGTGGTTATTCCTCTGTGAAATGTTATACCTTGAATTGTTACTAACCTATATACTGTTCACTTTCCTTTTTCCTTTTAATTTTTTTTTTTTTTTAATATGTAGGAAATGAATGAGACCAAGTTTCTTCATCAACTCAGGGGAAGGAAGAAGGAGAAATTTAAATACTAGAGGTGATGCAGCTTTCCACTGAAGCCAGTGAGTGTTAGATGTGAGTTTCCTGTATCCTGTGGGCGGCAGTCCCCCTGTAATCCTATAGTGTAGGCATCTCACTGTCCTGAGTGTAACTCTAGTATTTAAATATTCATACTTTTTTGTAAACAATATGACTCCTTAACACAAGCCAACTCCATCATCTGCTCCTTAACTGAGGAAATGATCATTGGAGTCAGTGTGAGAAGGAAAAAGTGCCAGTGTCAGACTTACCAAGAGACTTTACTGCATTCTACTTGATAGTTGATTTGTGGGATTTTTTTAGGGTAATTTAGACTACACTTGCTTTTTGCCTTGGCTTTAAAGCTTATCCATAGATAAAATGAAATTTAACTAAAAGGCTAACCATTTTTCTTCCTTTCAATAAGTAGTTAGGAAAGCATTTCCCAAAAATTTTCTTGCTAACAAAACACCTTTTAATAGAGATCCTAGGAAAATGTGCCGATGACTGAATCAGGTTGTTAAGAAATTGTTAGCCACAGTGAGAGTGGAAAAGCAATTATTAGAAGCCTATCTAAAGGAAACATTGTTGATCTTAAACTTAGCTTCTTTATAAGGATAACTTGGAAATTTGGCTCTTTCCACAATGAGGCAGGAATACATGGATTGTAGAAAATTTCACTGTGTTCCTCAGGAAGCTACTCAGATGGGTGCTGGCTGATGGAGACTTCAAGAAGCAATATGCTAAAGCGGTTGCTCCAGGGAAGATAGAAGGTAGATAATAAAAAGAAAACCCCTTTAGTCCTTTAAAGTCACTTCCTTTTGGGATTTGTGTGTTTTCTAAAAACACTGAGTCCATCTCTGACTGGGAAACTGAAAGATGTCATAGTTACTTTACTTGCTGTTTACAATTTTTTGCTTGTAGGAATTTGAGACACATGAGTGACAAGTGAATATATAGGATAGAGAAGGGAAGTGTTGCTGAGTGATAAGGACTGAATTGGGTGAATGTTGTTATTCAACTTCAGTTGTGTCAACCCAGTGATTTAAAATAAAATACTTTGAGTTCTTGTTAATCCTCTGTCTACACAACAGGCACCAGATTGTTAAGCAAAACGTAATTTCTTTGTTCGAAGTGTATAAACTAATGAAATAGAAGACTACTGAATTTTTCTTTATGTAAGAAACACTTACGCAACGTTTAAGTGCCAGGCACTGTCCTAAGCACTTGCCAGGTATTAATTCATTTGATTCTCATAATAACCGGTACTGTTATTATACCCATTTTACAGATGGGGAAACTGAGGTGTGGAGAGGTTTAAGTTAACTTCCCAAGATCACAAGCTGGTAAGTGGGAAACCAGGTTTAGCTTCTTCTATTTACCTACAGGGCACCAAAGAAATATTATTTTAAAATATTGCCCTGACAGAAAAATGGTCATGAAGTAAAGTTCCAGACAGCAGAAAACAAACCAAAAGACAAAACAAAATAAAAATCCTACTATTACAAACAACTAAAAAATAACTAACATTCTTTCAAAAGCACCGCTGAGTATACAGGAAAGTGATCACCAGGTTCTAGGAATGAACCTGAGTGGTGAACTCAATAACTGGTGCTGTGGTTGCTGGTGGGAGAAGAGCTTATGAGTCATGGCAAGCTAAGGGCTTCATTTCTGAGGCTCAGATGAGGACATCAGAGTAGACTTTGGGCCTGTCCAAACTGGAGAACTAAAAACTGAAATCTCCATCAAAATCTGCCATTTCCTTTTTGCCTGGATTCTGGATGGGATAAAAGATCTGCATTGAGAATGTGTGACTATGACCTGTTGTTTTATGCAGGTTTGATAGCTGGGGGCACCTAGCAGAAGAAAAAGGAAACTTCTTTTTGGGACATTCTATGAACCAGACACCAATTCCCACAGCTATGTAAGTCCTGCTGTAGACGAGCTCACAATATAAACTAAGTAACCCCACTAGGAAATATTTCACCAAGACTGAGAATTATCAGTGAAACAACAAATTATAGGATAAAACCAAATATTTTCAGATCATAGAACAATTTGACAATAGGAAATAAATATGTTTGTAATGATTAAATAGGTAAAAATAAGGAATCAAAAATGAGAAAAATATAAAGACACTAAAAAAGGGTGAGAATTTTTGGAAAATAACCAAATAGAGTTACCAGAATTAAAAATAAAGTTGTTGAAATTTAAAAAATAGGGGTGGTGGTGGGGGTGGTGGACTTAAGTAGCAGATTATACATAGCTAAAGACAGCTAATGGACCGTAAGGTAAATCTGAGCAAATTTTTCCATTATTCAGCGAAGAGAGAGTTGAAACATATAAAAGAGACATGGAAGATAGAAAGAGGTCCAATCTGAGCCTAATAGGGTGTCCAAAAGGAAAGAAAAACAATTATGAGGGAGGATATTCCTGTATAGTGAGTTCCAAGGGATATAAAAATTATCTTATTCCTAGATACATCATAGTAAAACTGCAAAGCACAAAAGACAAAGAGAAATATTAAAAGCATCAAGAGAGGAAAAGGGATTATCTATAAAAGAATTCTAACTAGACGAAACAGTAGATATCTCAACAGCAACAAGAAGCTAAAAGATGATGGAATATTTTCAAAATGGTGAAAGAAATTAACCATCAACAGGTACATATATACATTTAAACTATAATTTAGGAGTTGAGGAAAATAAATTTTCAAACACAAAAACAAACAGAAAAGCATCCACGGAAGTAAGAAGGAAATTTAACACAGGTAAAAGGACTAAGATGTAAGAAGGTCAAGCAAATAAATTGATAAACTTGTTTGCATGTCTAAACAAATATTGGCAATAAATAAATATAATAAATGCTGAATAATTTGAGGAAATTAGTTCAAATAAAAGGGAAATAAAATACTGGTATAATTGACATATAAAGGGAGGGAAGAACAGGTCTAAAGCATTCTACAGTCCTTGATCTGTTTGGAAAGGGAGAGGAAATATTGAAATATTATTAGGTAATGTTTATCAATTGTGGTCTACTTTTTTCATAGTGGTTAAAATTAACCAGAGCAATCTGTGTCAAAATGGATATATCTTAAATTTGCTATGAAAGGAAAATGCAAGTTGTAGAAATTTATGTACAGCATATCATTTATACAAATTTAAAAACATACCTAAAATACACATAGATACACGCATACATAGCAAGCATATAAAAACACATATGAAAGTGATAAACATCCAACTCAGGTAGTGTTTGGAGGGAAAAATAAAGAATCAGATTTGGGAGGAGTACGCAATGCACTTCAACTGCATGTGTTAATTATTTTTTTTTTAAATAAAAAGTCTGAAGCATATGGGCAAAAGATGAGAAATGACAAAGCTGGGCAGTGGGTACATAGGTGCTATACAACTCTGTACATTTTCATATACTGAAATGCTTTCTTAAAAAGGTCTCAGTAGAATGACAAATTACAAATTAAAAGAGATTAAAGAAAGAAAAACAACCCCTAGATTAACATTAGGAAAATGTTATTATTCTTTAAGATCAGATCCGAGGGGCAATTTGCACTTTTCACTATGCCTCATGAGTGGGTTTCAGAGATATCCATATTGGAAAATGATTTTAAAGATTTTTACTGCATTTCCTATTGGGGAACCCCTGTCCCCCACCATTTTGCATTGCTATAGAAAGTGTTCAGAATTACAGAAAGAATGTAAATTCAAATCCGTTAATTAAGGTCTTTCTCTAAGAAAGATTTATTTTGACTCAAGTGGAAGTGGAGTTTGTAAATCCATTCCATGTTGAAACTAAGGAATTAAGTAGAGCTGACCCTAGGTCAAGATTTTCTTCATTGTCTTTTACTTCCCCTGCCAAAGTTTTCTTTTTCGCTTTGGCATTTCCTGATTCTCAGCATCCTTATGTTGCCCTCTAACACAGCCCAGCCTATTACTGCCCTCATGAGATTATAAACATTCATCTGTGATTACACTATCCTTGCTCAACACTGTGTTCAAATAGAATTTTCTGAATGAACATTTGTCAAGTCATTTGTAAAATTGATTTGGGTTAAATGCCTGTACTACCAAGTCATTTATTCACTGGAAGAAATGTTGCATAAACATTTCTGGCTGAAATTACTATAGACTTTCTTAAAATTTAGTAAAAATGAATCAAAATCAGAATGCCTGATTATGGATATACTGTACTATTCATCTTAAGTTGTACTTGATGCTCTAACTGTGGAAGTGCTAAAGAAGTAGTTCAAGGACATATCTTAATTTAGTCCTGGAGCAGGGATAGAAGAAACAAAGAATGGGCACTGGCCTAAGAATATGGTTTGCACTGCTTCACTATGAAATAGTCGGGCTTTTTAATATCACCTTCAGTGTAGGTTTTGCACACTGAAGAAAATCTATCTTGATGATGCTTAGCTGAACACTTAGATTCAGGAATGCATAATTGCTAATGAGATTCCTATACAGAAAACTCAAGTGATAGACTATGGAGTTGAGATTCAGCTACTTATAGTGATGGAGTTAATCATTTATTCTATAAATAGGAAAACAAACTTCCCTGTGGATTTGGTGGTCTTAATACATTATTGTAGTTAGTTTGTAGGAAAAGCAAAGTTATTCAGTGTTCTAATTATTACCAGATACTTGAGGAAGTCTTAACAGACTGTTTCTTTTAGTTATTGAGAAACAGCCTGACTGATGGTGTGAACAGAATACCTGGGTTCTAACCCTTCCTCTGCCTCTTACTAACCTTGGGTCTTTGGGGAAGTCATACAACCTCTCTTGGTCACATGTACTTTACCTGTAAAATGATAAATTTGGACTTGGGAATAAGACTTCCATTTCTATAATTCCTTATGAACTTTTGAAAAATTTTTCCAATTCTTTTTTTCTTTTTCTTTTTAAAATTAACAGAATAAAATTGACTTTTTAAGTGTATAATTCTATGAATTTTCATACATGTGCAGAGTCATATAATCATTGCCACAATCAGGATACAGAACAGTTTCGTTACCCAAACACTCCCTTTTGCTATCACTTTGTAGTCACGCCCTCCCCAACCCCTAACCCCTGGCAACCACCAAATTGTTCTCTGTCATTTAAATTTTGGTGGGGCAGGGGAAGTGTCATATAAATTGAATCATGCAGTATGTAACTTTTGAGACTGCTTCTTTTTTTTTTTACTCTGCATAATACCTTTGAGAAATCGTCTCACTTTGCCAGGTTTTCTGTAACAAATTGCTACAGACTAGTTGGCTTAAACAACAGAAATTTATTGCTCCTGATTCTGAAGGGTAGCAGTGAGAAACCAAGGTGTTGACAAGGCTCTGCTTCCTCTTATAGGGGAGAGTCCATGCCATGCCCCTCCCCTGGCTTCTGGTGGGTGGTCAGCAACCCATGGTGTGGCTTGGCTTATGGTGGCATAACTCAGTCTCTGCCTCAGTCACTTGGTTGTCTCTCTCTCTCTGTGTCCAAATTTCCTCTCCTTACAAGGACACCAAACATATTAGACTAGGACTCACCCTAATCCAGTTTTGCCTTGCCTTACCTAATAACATGTTCAAAAGATCCTATTTACAAATTAGTTTACATTCAGAAGACCAGCGTTTAGGAATTAAAAATATTTTTTGTCCAGTCCAATGTTTTGTCCAATTCAAGCCATAACAGAGATCATTCTTTTTTATTGCTGAGTGTTATCCCATTTTACGGATATATACCACAGTTTGGTTAACCATTCACCTCTTCAAGAACGTTTTGGCTGTTCTCAGTTTTGGCAATTATGAGTACAGCTTCTATGGACTTTCACATATAGGTCTTTGTGTGACCAATAGCTTTCATTTCTCTAGGGTAAACACATAAGAATGGAATTATCAGGTCATATGTAAGGGTACGAGAAATTACCAAACTATTTTCCAGAGTGACTGTACCACTTTCTTCCTACCAGCAATGTATGAAAATTCCAGATGTTCTGCATCATTAAATTGGTAGCATTTAATATTGCCAATATTTTTTATTTTAGCCATTCTAGTAGATGTATGGTGATATCTCATTGTAGTCTTAATTTGCATTTCCTTAATTGCTAATGATGTTGAACATCTTTTCATATGCTTATTTGGCTTTCATGTATACTCATAGGTGAAGTTCTGTTTAAGTCCAAATGGGTTCTTACTTCTCTTCCTCATGAGTTTTAGAGTCCTTTATACATTCTGGGTATAAATTCTTTTTATATGTCTAGCTTGCAAATATGTTCTCCCAGGCTGTATTTTGTCTTCTCTTTCATGTGACAGTGTTTTCTGCAGAGTAAAAGTTTTAAATTTTGTTGAAGTCCTGTAAATTTATCATTTTATTTTCTTTTATGTGTTGAGTTTTTGGTGTCATGTTTAAGAACTCTTTTCCTAACTCCAGGTGACAAAAAATTTTCTGCTATGTTTTCCTGCAAAAGTTTTATAGTTTTGTAATTATCATTTATTCCCATGATCCATTTTGAATTAATTTTTTATAAGATGAATGGTTTAGGTTGAGATTTGTTTTTTTGGTATATGGATGTTCATTTGTTCCAATGCCGCTTGTTGAACAGACTGTCCTTTCTACATTGAATTGCCTCTATACCTCTTGTCAAAAATGAACTGGACAAATTTGGGTGGGTCTATTTCTGGACTCTATTCTGTTTCATTTACCTATTTGCCTATTCCATCATCAAATCACAATATCTTAATTACTGTAGTTTTATGCTAAGTCTAAAATAGGGTGGTGCGATTCCTTCCACTTTATTCTTCTTTTTCAAAATTGTTTTGCCTGTTCTAATTCCTTTGACTTTCTATATAAATTTTAGAATAAACTTGTCTATATATAAAAAAAATTCTGCTGGAGTTTTGATTAGAAGTCTTTTTCTATCTTAAGTTCAATTTGGGGAGAATTGACATTCTTACTGTGTTGAGTCTTCTAATGCAGGAATACAGTATATCTCTCCATTTATATAGCTCTCTTTGGTTTTCTTCATCAATGTTTTGTAGTTTCAGCATCAAATGTGCACACATATTTTCTTAGACTTAATCTCAGTATTTTATTCTTTTGAATTTTCCATTCCTAAAGTTCTAAACATCTCCCTGGTAAAATGCCAAGCATTTGCATCACATGAAGACCAGAATTTCTCAAATTTATTGGTAAAAATGTTATTATTTAAAAGGAAAAGGAAGTCACAAATTTCAAATTGGTTCTCTGGACTCTTACCACTACTAAATCTCTTCACTTTTAGTTTCTCTTTAGTTTTCCCAATTAAATATCCTTGCATACTATTTGGCAGTTTCATTGCATGTTCGTAAAGAAGCACTTTGAATCAAATTGCTTTCTGACATTCTAGATTTATACTAAAGGTCTTTCTTGAAGTAGTGTTAAACTTAACTCCGACTGAATTCCTCCGTAAAATCCACCAGTCTCAAGAAAAATGATTTACATGCTTGATAAAATTGAATTCTGCCACATTTTCATAACTCCCTCCCCACCCCATTTCTAGGAAAGAAGGCACTATAACGTTATGTCTGTGTATACTGAAAGAGTTTTCCTTTGACTTCTCTCTCTGTCTTTTCTCCCCAGTGCCTTCACAACCCCTACAGTGAAGCTAAAACTGACTCAGTAAATCTGATCAAGTCAACTTCCTAAATATTTCTCTACTCCATGCCTGTGTCTTTTGTCACCAGGATGTCCTCCTCAGCTGTTTGAGTCTCTCGTACATTAGGTGACCCCACAGTGTGTGCCCCATTGGTAATACTGTATATTCCTCTTTTATTGTGGAATATTTTAATGTACTTTGTGTCAGTTTCTTCTGACACTCTGACAAAGTGTAAGTTCCATGCTGGCAGGGGCAAAGGCTGCATATTTCCTGCTTGTATTCTCAGTCCTAGCACAGTGCCTTATCACTATACACTTAGCTCTGGTGTAGAGCAGCAGGTGCTCCATAAATGTGTTTAAAGAATAAATAAACGAAAAAACCCCAAACAGCTGAGTTGAATAATTTTCCCATAAAATTCCAATTTTGTAGTCATTTAATGTAGACACATCATTTTTGGCATCAATTATCTATTTTCCTGGAAGGCTAAGAAATTCAGAATATTCAAATTTATATACTTAACCTAAATTAATCATAACTTGCCAGCCAAATTTGCTTTCATCACTACATTCCATCCTCATAATTCTGGCCTCAGGTAGATGTTGACATCAATATTAAAATAAAATATACACAACCTGAACTTTATTAGTGAATTTAAACTTGAACATGCCAGCCGTTGCAAAGTCAAGGATCTCATTTCTCACTGCAGGAATCCTGCTTTAATTGTAAATAAGCTAAGGCAGGAGAAGGAGATCTGTGTTTTTCTGAACTGATATCTCTATTAGGTTGTATCTGATGTTTTCACATAATGGTGAGAGCCTAGCAAGAACACATGCATTAGCCAATAGATAAATGGTAACAGTGATGATTATCGTGGATACATGCAAAGGATTCTTATAAGTAGTTTGGTACAACAGACAGCTTAGCATAGTGGATAAAGTGCTGCCAGAAGGATTCAGCAACTGAGTTCCTATTCTCAGTCTTTCCACATGGGCAAATCATTTCAATGTCTCTCTTCTTTCATTTTCCCTCTTCATAAATGGGTCTAATGGTACTCACTTCACAGAGACCAGTAGGAATTAACTACAGAGAGTCCCAGGAAATAGTTTTTGTACTAAAATTAAATTAAATGGAATCCAGGTCAAATTCATTTAATACTTTTCCCCTAGGACATGAGCAGCTGAAAGGTTAGGACTATAACTTGGCAAAATGCTAAGCAAACTGGACTTTTGTCCATCCAATTGCTGTTCCACAGCTGAGTTTTTCAGTTGTATCTGGATATTTGGAGTTGCTTAAACACAGTCTGTGAGTGCTCAGGAAATGCTACAAAACATTTCATGAGTGAGTCATTCATCATCAAATGTTCCAGCAAGGTGGGTAAAATATTGTCACCCTCACCTGCCTATTCTTATTTGATAAGTGCTAATTGATATTATCCAACTTTAAAGAAGGTGGGTTTGTTACACCCCTTCTTATTAATTTCAGTTGAATAATTCTGACTGTCACCTATCCCTGATGAATTAGCATCTGATTGTTTTGTGTTTGCTTCACACCTCAACATGGCTGGGAATAATATAAAGGAAAGCTGCCTTCCCTAAACAGGAAGAGCGAAGAAAATCCCAAGGGAGTCAGCATAAAAAAAAAGATAAAAGAAAAATGAATATAATGATAATACAGTGGCCCTTATATCCTTGGATATAAAGATCTCCTCCTAGGAATAAAAGTCCTAAAGAGGAGTCTGAGATCCTATATATTTTCTATTAAAAATATAGCTAAATTTGGAACTTAGCCTTTAATTATACCTATTAGCACTTTTTAAAGGAATATGTACAAACATGTAAGTCAAAGCAATCTTTTTTGTACACATACAGATTGCCTTAATGATTAATAGATTAACATGTTTTAGGAAAACAAATTTTCCCTCCTCCCATTTTGTTCCTATACGTAATCACTTAACTCAGAACAAGATATTAGATTTAGCTATTCAAAAATGTAATTTATAGAATAAATAATTGTTAGTCCCATAATGGTTGTATGGTCTTAGACTTCCAGGCTTTTTCTTGTTTTAGCACTGAATCAGTTGAAAATATTGCAAGAGTGGACAGTACAGAACCAACTGACCATAATTATTCATGGTAAAGAAATTAACCTCAAGCTAGGCTACACTTTCATTTGCTTGTGACATGTGCTCAGGGGCACTGATCACAGAAGGAAATGTAATTAGTTTCTGCCTAATGTTTCTCTGTTGCATTGTGGCCTTGGGCTTGTTAAAGTCTCTACTCCCTAACCTGTTTTAAAAGGAAAGGAACAGTCATGTGGCCAGTGGAGAAGGTTAGAGAGCACCTAGAGATGGCTATGTAGAATAATTTGGGAATTCAGGTGACTGGAAGTCTTGAAATGAATTTCGATTTGAAAGAAACCCTCAAAGGGCACTGAGCTGTCAATCATTCTTTTCCATAGATTTACAGCATTGTCTTGTAGGAGTAGTGGGATGTGTCTTAATTCTCTACCAAAAGATAAGCCAGTGGTTTATAAAAAAAGTTCATATCAACAATGTCACTAAAATCAAATTCTCCTACAGAGGAAGGTAAAAGAACAAAAGTTGTGAGGAAAGGAAGCAACAGATTATAGGCCATCACACTGCCATTTTCTCCAGCATCCTGAATTGCATGAAGTATCTGATCAGAGATGTTTCTCAATTTCCAGCCTCTGAGCCAAGTTAATAACTCCTGTTGTGATTTAAAATGACCCCAAAAGAGCTGGTGATGCCCCATGTAAGACTGTGAAAGACATTCTATTTAGCAGATATTCTCCTTCTCCAAGTCAAAAAAGGTGTGTGTGTGTGTGTATGTGTGTTTGTGTGTGTGTAGTTTTTTTTTTTCCAGTTCACTCTTTTCTGTTCATCAGAGGATCTGCTTCTACTTCTTCATTCCAGCTTTAGGATGTAACAAACTTGCTCAGCACAAAGGATATTAGGCCATGTTTTAGTTTGCTAAAGCTGCTGAAATGTAATATACCAGAACTAGCTTGGCTTTTACAATGGTATTTATTAATATACAGCTTACAGTTCTGAGACCATGAAAATGTCCAAATCAAGGTATCAACAGGTGATGCTTTCTCATCAAAGCCTGGCTTCTGGTGATCCTGGACTCCTCTGTCACATGGCAAGGCACATACAGCAGTGTCTGCTGGTCTCTTCCCTTCTCTCCTGGGTTTCTTTGCTTTCAGGTTCTGGCTGCTCAGTCTGTGGCTTTCTTTCTAAGCTTCTGTGTCTTTCTCTCTGTGCCTGTGTCTTTCTCTCTGTGTGCGTGTCTGAGTTTCATTCTCTTATAAAGGACTTCAGTAAGAGGATTAAGACACATCCTGAATGAGGTGGGTCACATCTTAAGATCTACTCACCAAAAGATCCTACTTACAATGGGTCCACACCCACAGTAATGAATTAAATTTAACCACATGATTTTCTGGGGTACATAACAGCTTCAAACCATCACAGGCCAATATATTATTGTTTATTCAGTCCATTGCATTCTCAGGTGGGAGGAGCATTGCAGAGACACTAGCACTAGAGTTCTATTTCTAAGACTCTTATCCAGTCAATGGGAACAGGTGGTACTATAGAACTTCAGCCAAAAATCTTAGAGAAGCCTCAGGAGAAGTGGTTGACAATCTCCAGTTGCTTTTGTCTTTGAGCCCAGCTGACTGGCTCTAGAGCGTGCAGTAGCTCTAAAAGGAATGGTATTTATACAGCTAATGATCATCTTCTCAGGAGTCCAGTAGGGGCTCTGATCCCTCCTGAAGGGACCTAAAAACTGTCCCAATTCTACTGAGACCTTCAGAATGCTCCTAAGAAGTTCAGATAATCTGGTTTCTCCAGGGCACTGCTGAGATTGGGAGTTTACACAGGCTGTTAGAGGGAGACAGATTACTTCATGTCCATTTCCTTCAGTTTTCAAGTATGTGGTGATCTCTGATGATACCTCCCTATATTTTCATACAGTGTTTATCCGAGGAAAGAGGCACACTTGTGAACTCCTTCCCTATTTACTATAAAGTGGTATCTTAAGACTATTCCATGATTTTGTTTGCTGTTGGTTTGTTTTGTTTGTTTTATTTTGCTTGAAACTATTGCAAATCTGTGGGAGGTTATTGGGCAGCACCTGGGACTGCCTAGGTCACTTTAGGAGGTAGCAGATGAAGCAGCAAAGAGAAATGAAAGAGCAGTCAGAAAGTAAGAAATGTTGACCTTCTAGTTCACAAATCTATTGTTTCAATAGATCTAAGCCATTTTTCCAGGTCAGTTTTCCCATCTCTCGTAGGGAGATGTCACTTCCTACTCATGGTTACTCAGGAGAATAGGATGATATTTAATCAATTACTTATGAAGAAACATAGTAGACAATCTTATATAAAATAGCATTGTTATTTTGTTTATATATCTTTAAGTGGAGAGCAGTTTTATGTTATTCAGAGGGTGATTTGATAGAAAATGTGGAGTTCAGTTTATGTGCCAGTGTAGGCAAACCCAAATTATTTCAGAATGTTCTGTTACTTTATTTTGCTACATTAATGGAAAAACGTTCTCTAACATTTGAGGAATTATTTTAATGAATAATTATTTTTAAGGGGAATTTCCTGGACAGATTGGAGTTTTGTATTGCAGAGTTGAAATTTAATGATTTCAATGCAGTTAGTCTTCAATGCCGACACAAACCAGAGATAAATTGTGTTTAAATCAGTAAAATGGGCTTAGTGCATGGCTTATAATTCTTACAATTAATATTTGTAAGAATTCTATTGAAATTCTTAAGTGAAAGGTATTATACAAAATGTTATTATGCAAAATGTTATTTCTTGCATTACAGTAGGTTGGGTTCAGGTTACAAAATTTCAGTTCAAGTTACAAAAATTCCAATTTTTATAGTGCCTGGATGAACAGAAAATGAAAAAGAAGAAAAATTTTTAGTTGGGCTAATACTTTATTTCCTGAAATGTAACTTGCATGTAATAAAGAAGAATAAAACACTTAGGAAACAATTGATAAAGCTGGTATTGAGAAGATTGACAAAGGGGTTTTTCTCCCTCCCTCCTCCAAAGGCTAACCTCCAAACAAAATCTTAGCCTTAAGTTTTAAACTGTCTGCTGCAGACAATCACCACTTTCCAAATACAGCCTGCCAAATGCACAAAGAGCAAAGTTTAGTCAAAGTTCATTTTCAGGTCATCCTCTCTGGAACCATCAATCTGGACAACCTCTGGGTAACCTTTTCCAAGCTTGCAGACTGAAGCGGGATCCTTTGCAGACTCATTAGAGCATGCAACAATTAATTTGTCTTAAAGGGAAATTAAACAGTCATGTACAGTGTAGAAAGGAGGTCAGAAAGTGGATCTTGAGGTGCATTCACCACTTTATTTTTGGGAGTTCTCCTCGGGCCTGCAGGGAGGTGGAGCAGACTCAGAAGAGGAATAATTGTATGGGGAGCACATGACAAAACCTCCATGACAAAAAGCATACATAAATGGAAGTGAAATTTAACCTGAGAACAAATCGCCAGTGTTTTCTAATGGTGCTCAGGCGTGCCTGTCTTTCAGAAGACTTAGGGTGAGAACGCGGGCAAAGATGACTTCACAAATGCAGTGTGTATTAACCCAGAAAACTCAACACAGTTGTCCTTGAACTTACTTCTGATTGTATCTAGTCTTGTATTCATGAGCTAGAGATTCTGTCATGAGAAAATGGGAGAAAAGGTTTGATGTGGAGCTCTGTTGAGTGAATGCTGTTTGTGAATTCATAGCGAATGGAATCATTGTCTTCCAAGATACCATTTTGACATAATTAGAAAAGTTAAATGGCTAGTATTAGCAACACACACAGGAAAATTTGAAAAATAGATAAACTTTTATTTATTTCTTAGCACTAGAAGAATATAAAGTTCTTACACTGCTACTGCGTTATTAAAAAATCTGTGCTCTCTCTCTCGTGTGTGCATTATATATGTATGAATTTTACAGTAACAAATTTTATTAGTTAAGTGTTAATTTTTGTGTAGTTGTGATGTTTAAGTACATGTGCCAACTTGGTTAGCTTATGGTGTACAGTTGTTTGGTCAAGCAAACACCGGCCTGAATGTTACTGTTAGGATATTTCATGGATTTAAATCATTAGTCCGTGATTGCATCTGTGGCTGATTATATCTACAAACAACAAAGGAGATTGCTTTCAGCAATGAGAGCATCTCATTCAATCAGTTAAAGGCCTTAACTGATTATGTCAGCAGTCAGAAAGAAGAAGAAATTTCTACATCTGTTTCAGCTTCTCTTGGGGAATTCATCAAAACCTTCATTGGCGGTCCCAATTTGTAGCCTGCCTTCTGCAGAATTAGAATTTGCCAGTCCCTAAAATTGTGTGAGCAAGTTCTTACAATAAATCTCATAATATTTACATATTTATATCCTCTTGGTTCTGTTTCTCTGGAGAACCTTGACCAACACAGATTTTGGCATCAAGGGCGGTTCTTGAGAAACAAAATCTTAAGGATGAGATTTCTTAGTTGGTTCTGGGATTTGAAGAATTGGTTTTCTAATCTGATTGGATTAAAAGGAACTAATGACTCTATTTCCAATGATCAAGATGGCACTTATAGTCCATGGTGTGAATTGGCAATAGAGATACACAAAATATTACCATTGAATGTTGCTACTCAAATGTTTATAAGGGTTAAGGCTCTGGTTGGCAGTTTATTTGATACCTTAACAGAGTTTGTGGAATTAAAAAGTATAATGTCATTGGCTAGTTGCTTCTAAATATATTGGCTACAGTTAAAGAAAGGGATGAGCTCAAGGCTTCAAAGTCCCTGCTCAAGCGATGCATGAAGGACATGAAAATTTCTATGAGTGCATTGAAAGAAACTTACTTCTTGAGATTTCTGAAAAACAGACCCAGAGTCCCATTGTGTGAGTAGCTGAATTACAATGTAAATTGAATTCCTGACCTTGCAGGGTATCTGCTGTTAAAGGAAGGGCACTGACTGTAAAGCAATGGGTTCCTAAAAATTGGAATGGTCACATATGGGCTGATGATGATGGTGGGGGCATCAAAATTCTCAATTCTGCTAAGTCTTGCAGGATAAACCTATAATCGTTGGCCCTGAGGAATCAACCAGTCTGAAGAGATTAACCATGTTTCACCAGATGAAACTGTAATGGAATGCTCTGAGGTAGTGAGCTTGTAAAATCCTTCTAATTCCCTTCATGACCCACTCCCACCACCCCAGTTTTTTTCCAGGACTATAACTAGATTGAAGTCCCAATAGTCCCTGACAGTGTGGTACAAAGTGTGACCCATGAAAGGTGTATTACACTCCAAAATAACTGCATGGTTTTTCCAATATATATAGACAAATCAGAGGAGTATGTGTGGGAATGGATATTAAGGGGATGGGATAATGATGAACATAAATTCGGATCAGGCTGATTTTATTGATGGAGGCCCTTTAAGTTGAGATTCTGGATTCAGTGTTGAAGCTCAAGGGGTTAGAAAGAGTTCCAATATTTGTTTGGGGGTTGGCTGAGGCATGGACCAAAAGGTGGCCTACATTGCCTGAAGCTGAAACACCAGAACTGTCCTGGTATAATGTAGATGAGGGGATCCAAAGGTTTAGAGACAGGAATGTTAGAGAGGATTTATCATGTAAGACCTGCTCCCCCACCCCAGGAATGTCCAGAGGACACACCTTTTATCAAGACTGTGAGGAATAAATTTGTGAGACTAATGCCATCATCCCTGAAGAGCTCTGTAGTTGCCCTTCTCTGTAGGTCAGATATTACCATAGGAACTGCTGCCACTGAACTTGGATCCTTAAACACAATAGGGATGATCAGATCCTCTGTTGGTCAAAGCCAAGTGGCAGCACCTAACTGCCAAAAACAAAGTGGACATGGCTACTATAATGGACAGCAGAGTCAAAGTAGTAATTAGAATAGTCTGACACACAGAGATCTAAGACACTGGCTAGTTGATCACGGGTTATCTAAAAGTGAATAGATTAACTAGAATCTTACTTGATTTGTATAAGCAGAAGAGTTCTAGGTCAAGTGAACCAAAGTCTAACTTGAGTCGCAAAAACAGAGAGTCACAGCCCTCAATCAATTCCCAGACTTGAGACAGTTTGGAGACTCAAAACACATTGAATGAAAAGAAGACAAGGTCCTCTTGGGGAAGAACCCAGCTACACTGCCAAAAATTTATACTGTTGATCTCCTTCCTAGCCTTCCCCAAAGGGACCTATGGTCTTTTAATATGGCAACTGTGCATTGAGGAAAATGAAACGATCACACTTTTGGGGATTATTAGACACTGGCTCTGAACTGACATTAATTCCAGGAGAACCAAAATGTCATTGCGGTCCACCAGTCAGAGTAGGGGCTTATGGAGTTCAGGTGATCAGCAGAGTCCAGTGGTCCCTGAACCAATTCTGTGGTTATTTCTCCAGTTCTGGAATGCGTAAGTGTCATAGACATAGTCAGCAACTAGCAGAATCCACAAACTGGCTTCCTGATTTGTGGAGTGAAGGCTATTATGGTAGGAAAGGCCAAATGGAAGCCACTAGAACTGCCTCTACCTAGCAAAATAGTAAACCAAGAGCAATACCACACTCATGGAAGGATTGTAAATATCAGTGCCATCATTAAGGACTTGAAGGATGCAGAGGTGGTGATTCCTACTACATCCCTATTCATGTCTCTTGTTTGGTCTGCAGAAAACAGATGGACCTTGTATGAAGACAGTGGATTGTTATAAACACAACAAGGTGGTTGTACCCATTGCACTGTTGTTCCAGATGTGGTATCATTACTTGAGCAAATCAGCACATCCCCTGGTACATTACCTTCTTTTTCTGAGCCCATAGTTATCGCCTCATGGGGAATTCCCTATGATCAGTTGCCTGAGGAAGAGTAAGCTCAGGCCTAGTTTACAAATGATTCTGCATGACACACAGGTACCACCTGAAAGTGGACAGCTGCAGCATGACAACACCTTTCTGTGACATTCCTGAAGGACAGTGGTAAAAGGAAATCCTCCCAGTGGGCAGAAGTTCATGCATTGCACCTGGTTGTTAATTTTGCTTGGGAGGAGAATTGACTGGAGGTGCATTTGTATAGTGATTCATGGGCTGTGGCCAATGGTTTTGCTGGATGGCCAGGGACTTGGAAAGGCCATGATTCAGACATTGGTGACAGAGAGGTCTGGGGGAAATGTATGTGGATACACCTTTGTGAATGAAGGTATTTGTGTCCCATGTGAATGATCACCAGAGGGTGTTCTTAGCAGAGGAGGATTTTAATAATCAAGTGGATAAGATGACCCATTCTGTATCAGTCAGCTTCTTTCCCCAGACACTCCTGCCGTTTCTCAATAGGATTATGAACAAAGTGACCATGTGATAGAGATGGAGGCTATACATGGACTCAGCAACATGAACTTCCACTCCCCAAAGCTGACCTGGCTACCACCATTGCCGAGTACCAAATCTGCCAGCATCAAAGACCTACATCCAATCCCTGATACAGCATCATTCCCCAAGGTGATCAGCCTACTATCTGGTAGCAGGGGATTACATTGGACCACTTCCATTATAGAAGGGGCAGTGTTTTGTTCTTAGTGGAGTAGACATGTACTCTGGATATGGATTTACCTTATATGCCTGCAATGCTTCTGCTAAAACTACCATCCATGGACTTACAGAATGCCTTATTCACCAGCATGGTATTCTACACAGCATTGCTTCTGATCCAGGAACCCACTCACAGAAAGTGAAGCATTGGAAGGAGCACATGCTCATGGAATTCACTGGTTTTACTGTTTCCCATCATCCTGAAGCAGCTGGACTGATAGAACAACGGGCCTTTGGAGACTCAATTATGGAACCAACTATGTGGCAATACCTTGCAGGGCTGGAGCAATGTTCTCCAGGAGACTGCAGATACTTTAAGTAAGCACCCACTCTGTGGTACTCTTTCTCTCATAGCCAGGATACATGGGTTCAGGAATCAAGGGGTGGAAATGAGAATGGCACCATTCACTATTAAACTTAGTGATCCACTAGGAAAAAATTTTGCTTCCCACCCTTGTGACTTTAAGCTCTGTTCGTCTATAGGTCTTACTTCCAAAGGAGGAGTGCTTCCACCAAAAGACAACAATGATTCCATTGAACTGGTATTTAAGACTGCTACCCAGCCACTTTGGGCTCTGCATGCCTCTGATTCAACAGGCATCAGGGGGAAATGGACTGCTACTACACAGTGGAGGTAAAGAGTTTGCCTGGAATACAAGAGATCTCTTAGGGCTTCTTTTAATACTACCATGCCCTATAATTAGTCAGTAGAGAACCGCAGCAACCCAATACAGACAGGACTACTAATGGCCCACAAACCTTCAGGAATGAAGGTTTGGGTCGCCCCACCAGGCCAAGAACGATGACAAGCTAAAGTACTTGCTGAGGGTAAAGGGTAAAGGGACTATGGAATGAGTGGTGGCAGAAGGTAATTATAAATGTGAGCTATGGTCATGTGATTAGTTGCAAAAATGACTATGATGGTTATGAATATTTTTTCATTGTTTTGTTATGAATGTGTTTGTATATGTATATATAAAACAAATATCTTTGTTTTATTCCCTTATTCCCCTTATCATATAACATAAGTTGTGTTAATTTTATGGCATAGTAGTTTAGTTAAAGGATATTAAGTTTAAGAGTGACTGTTACCCAAGGACTTGCATTCTCTTCTTCTGGGGAAAGAGTTAGTGTGTTTCCAGTTGTATATAGTTGAATTATGTTAGGCAAAAGTATGACTGTTATTGTCTTTATTTAGAGATTAAGTTTGATTTAAGGAGAGGTGTATGGGTACCAAGTTGACAACGGTTGGACCATGATGGTCAAGGTCGTGTATCACATTGACTAGGGTATGGTGTGTGGTTGTTTGGTCAAGTAAGCACTGGCCTGATTGCTACTGTGAGGGTATTTCATGGATTTAAATTATTGGTCAGTTGATTGCATATATGGCTGATTACATCAATAATCAACAAAGGAGACCGCCTTCAATAATGAGAGAAGTCTCTAATCAGTTGAAGGACTTAAAGGGAGAACTAATGATTTCAGCAGACAGGAAGAAGAATTTCTATCTCTCTTTCAGCTACCCAGCTTCTCCTGGGGAACTCATTGAAACTTTCATCAGAATTCTCAGTTTGCAGTCTGCTCTATGGAATTTGGACTCGTCAATCCCCATGGTTGCAGGAGCCAATGCCTATAATAAACTCTCTTAATATTTACATATTTACATATATATGTATCTATCTATCATCTATCTATCTGTCTGTCTGTCTGTCTATCTATCTATCTATCTATCTATCTATCTATCTATCTATCTATGTCCTTTTGGTTCTGTTTCACTGGAGAACACAGACTAATACAATAGCAAAATAGGAATTAAAAAACCATAGCGTTATATGCTATACATTCAGATCAGATTTTCAAAGCCTTTTTTCTCTTTATATTTTGTGAACTCAGTACAATTTAAATCTACTATGATAAATAATTGTAGACTTATTAAGTAAAACAGTATGATGTATGTATAGTAAGGAATAAAGTTTAAATAATGAAATAAAAGGTGGAGAAGTTGAATGATGAGTTGCTCAAAGTAACAGGAGTTGGAAAGCAGAGGTTCTGAAAAATTTAACTATATTAGACAAGGAAATCTATTTATAGTTACACAGAATCAAGAGAAAAATGAAATAATCCCCAAATCCATTGCAATATTTGCCACCAATCTATGAAAACAAATCTTTGAGCTTTAAAAATTCTGACACTTAAATTACTGTTTGATATTAACTATAGCTTTTCTTCCACATCATGCTTATCTTTAATGCTAGCATGTTAGTTCTTTTTGTTTTTTAAAATATCACATTCATTGAACTATAATTTACATAGAGTAAAATTCATCCTTTTAAATGTTCCATGAATTTGTATAAATATATACAAGTATATAACCACCACCACAATTAGGATATTGAATATTTCCATCATTCCATAAAATTCCCTCATGCCTCTTTGTGGTCAACCCCCTTCCCCTAACTCTTGGGGAACACTAATACAACTTTAGTCCCTCTAGTTTTGCCTTTCCAGAATGTCATATAAATGGAATCGTTTATGTTATTGTTTCTGTCTTCTTTCACTTAACATAATGAATATATGTTAATGCTTATCTCAGTAGTTTTTTTCCCTTTTCATTGCTGAATAATATTCCTTTGTATGGATGCACAGCAATTTGGTTATCTGTTCACTGATTGATGGATACATGGGCTGTTTCCAGATTTTCATGATTATGAATAAAGCTGCTATAAACATTCATGTACAGTTCTTTATGCGGATATGTGTTTTCCTTTATCTTGTATAAATACCAAGGTGTAGAGTTGTATGATAAATGTATGTTTCACTTCATAAGAAATTGCTAAGCTATTTTCCAAAGTTGCAGTGCCATTTAGCATTCCCACCAGCAATGTTTGAGAACTCCAATTGTTCCATGTACTTATCAGCACTTACTGAGTATTGCCAATTTAAAATTTTTAGCAATACTAATATGCGTAATGGTATTTCATCATGGCTTTAATTTTTATTTTTCTAATGGCTAATGATGTTGAATACCTTTATCCCTTTGGTGAAAGGTCTGTTTGGGTCTTTTGAGCAGTTAAAATGCTTGTTCATTTATTATTGACTTGTGAGAGTACTTGATTTATTCTAGATAAAAGCTCTTTATCACATAAGTTTTGCAAATATATCTTCCTAGTCCTTCCCACTTCTTAACAGTATCTCCTGAAGAGCAGACATTTTTATCTGGATAAAGTCCAAATATCAAATTTTCACTTTGTGTTTTGTGATTTTTTATCATATTAGAAACCTTTGCCTACTCTAAGATTACATTTTTTCTATCTTCTATGAGTTTTATTTTTTAGGCTTTGCATTTAGGTCTATGGCTTATTTTGAGTTAACTTTGTATATCCTGCTAAGTACAGGTTGCGTTTCATTTTTTTTTCCTTAAACAACATGGCTGCCCAATTATTCCCATTCCATTTGTTGAACAGACTTTCCTTTTTTCATTGAATTACCTTTGCACTATGGTTGAATTCGGTTGTCCATATATGTAAGTCTGATTTAGTTTCCTGGATGCTAAAACAAATACCATACAATGTGTTGACTTGATAGCAGGAATTTATTGGCTCATGGTGTTGAGGCTAACAGAAATCTAAAATCAAGACATCAGCAAGTTGATGCTTTCTCCCCAAAGATTGTTGTGTTCTGGGGCTGGCTGCTGGTGATCCTTGTCATTGGCTTTTATGTCACATGGTGACACACATGGTGGTGTCTTCTCTTTTTCCCTCCTTTCTCTCTTGATTTCTGACTTCTTGCTTCTCTTGTGGCTTTTTTGTTTCCCTGCTGTGGTTTTCTGTATGAGGCCCCCATCCTGAATTAGTTGAGCCACACCTTAACTGAAGTAACTTCATCAAAATGTCCTATTTACAATGGGTTCACACCCACAGGAATAGATGCAGATTAAGAACCTGTTTTTCTGGGGTATATAGCTCCAAGCCACCATAAGGTCTATTTCTGGACTGTATTCTGTTCCATTGCCTTATATATCTTTCCTTTCAAGGTACCACACTTTCTTGATTACTGTAGCTTGCTTTTGCTTTTTGATTTAAATTTTAGAATCAACTTGTCAATTTCTAAAAATAAAAAGAAAAAAAAGCCTGCAGAGATTTTGTTTGGAATTGCTTTCTTTCTATAGATCATTTAGGGGAGAATTGACATCTAAACAACAGTGAGTCTTCAGGTCTATGAATGTGGTATATTTCTCCATTTATTTAGAGTTTTGTATATCTCTCATCAATGCTTTGTAGTTTTTGCATACAAATTTTGAACACATTTTGTTAGGTACAGCTCATCGATTTCATGTTTCTTGATACTATTGTGAAGGTGTTTGTTTTTAAAATGTCAATTTCTACATGGTTATTGCAATTATATGGTAAAAAAAATTGATTGTATATATTGGCCTTACTATATGCAATCTGTTTGGATATTTGTTAAAGTACCAATACTATACTGAGGTCTGTTTGTAATTCATGCTCCCTTGAGTTTCTTGGATGATTGGTTAAATAAATGATTATTAGGAAAATACAACATGAAAAATTACTTATGGGTAGTAGTGTGCAACAGTTTCAAAATTAAGATTTTTAAATGTGGAAGTCAAATAGAAAAAAAGAAATAGCCAACAGGGTAATATTGAATGCTATTCAAACAAAATAGAAAATATATTGAAAAATTCTGTTTAATCCCTTAAACCAGAGTTTAATATGTGAGTCTCCAGCCATTGATTTTCTGAATCAAGGGAAAGTTAAAAGAAGGAAAGAAATAGTTTATAAGTAGTGTTACAAAATACCAAAAATAAGAGAGATATGCTGTCTAAGAGCTCTCTAGTTCTTAGAATTCGCTAAGTCTTATTCCATGATTCCAGTCAATAGTTTGTAAAAAGAATGGATCCACTGTGCTTCTTTGTCATCTTTAATATTTGGAACGTCAGGTGTTATGTTTTTCTGTCAGTGGACCCAGATAAAGTTAATTTACATATTTGGTTTATCATCTCAGTAGTTGGCACAGCTAAATGGCCATGCAAAGATTTGTATAAAAGACACTGGCCTGCAACTTGTCCACAACCACAACAGAGAATGTAAATCCTCCTGTGGTGGTTTGAAGTTGTATGTACCCCAGAAAAACATTTTCTTAAATTTAACCCATTCCAGTGTGTGTGAACCCATTGTAAGTAGGACCTTCTGTTGCAGCTACTTCAGTTAAGTGTGACTCACTTCAATCAGAATGAGTTTTAATCCTGTTACAGGAGTCCATTATAAGAGAATGAAGTTCAAAGAAGGAGAAAGCCATTAAAGTGGAAGCTGAAATCAGTGAAACCTGGAAAAGAAGGGCGAGACAAGGGGTGACAACATGTTGTGCCTTGCCATGTGGCAGGGGAGCCAAGGATTGCTGGCAGTCAGTGTTTGGGAAGAAAATACTGATTATTTTGATGGTGCCTTAATTTGAACATGCTCATGGACTCAAACTATAAGCTAATAAATTTCCACTGTTTAAAGCCCAGCCCATCTCATGGTATCTTCTGAACTAAACTAAAACACAGCCTTTCACATCCTTTCTCCAATCTACCCTCTAAAGTTTAGTTTCCCTCTACTCTTCTCTTCCCTCACTGTCTCACATCTGGTGCTCTAGTGGAACAAAACCATTCACCCTTCTCTTTCACAACTCAGGGTCCTTGAGGTGTTCATTGATATGTTTGGAAAGGCCTCCCCCCTTGTTCTCATCTGGATAATTCATATTCATCTTGCAAAGGCAATACTATATGTCACTTCTATAAAACACTCCCCAATTCATCTAAACAGTTACAGACTTTCCCTCCTGTGCTTCCATGGAACTTTATTCTTACCTTTATTCTTGTACTTTCACATACTAAGTATTTATATGATGATTTTCATCTCCTTATTTTTGAAGTAGACAATGGGTATAAATGATATTTTGAGATATCTGAAACAACTTCAATGTGACATGACAAAATCTGTTTTTTTCCCAATGGCTACCGAGTCATCATTTCTGTTAATTATACCATGGTTTGTTATCTGCATTCATAACTGAAGAGAATACTATTTGAGCTAGTTATCAGTGGGATAAAGATTTAATTTTTCCTATCCAAATGCACATCTGCCCTGTTAAGAATCTCTTGTTATAGAGTGTGTAAAAAAGGGAAGAAGCCATGCATAGAACTCTTGGGCATTTTAACCTTTAAGGGTTGAGCAGGGATAATGTAAAGGAGGCTGAGAAGAAATGGTGAGAGAGGTAGAAAAGGAATCAGGAGAATGATTTGGTGTTAATGAAACCAAGGAGTGAGAACACCTCAAGTTTAAGTGAAAAGGCAAAGAAAAATTAGTATTTTAAAAACTAGGCAGAATTTGATCAACAGAAACCTTTGCCTGAATTATTTCTGACTTTTATGGCAGCCATTAGCCTTGTACAGGTTTGGGAGGAGTAAGTTATTTTTCTCCTCTGGCTCTTTGGACCATCAAGCTTTGGATTCATAGATCTTAGATCCCAAATCCTCTAATACACAAAAGATAACCTTGAGGGGCTTCTCTGGCCATAAAAATACCAGTCTCATAAAATGATTAAAATAGAGATAATGTTCAGTCTATAAATTAATCAGGGGAAATGGGGACATAAATTTTAGCAACTTTCTGTCATTATGAGTTTGTGTAAAGGATTTTGTTGGAAGAAATAAAGACTTAAGACCACATGATATGTGAACTATGTTTCCAGATAAGGAATGGCTGGGCAAATGACTCCTTGTTTAATCACCTGTTCTATTTTTTATGATTTAATATATTAATTTCTTTCATATGATTGCATTTTAGAGTTGATTGATTTTAGTTTTTAATTGTTAAATATGGAATTGATTAGATTTAGTTTTATGGGATTATAATTGCATGTAAATTAGGCCTTGGTCAAATTTAAATTGAAAATATGTTAGGCAAATTCCTGGACTTTTTTTTTTAGCCTCAGTTTCCTCATTTGTAAAATTAAAACTTGGGCTATGACCTTGAAGGTCCTTATGAGGACTAATAGTTGAACACTATGGTTTTGTATAGAGGAAATAACGATGTAGTTAATCAAACTCTTCGCTTTTCAAATGATTATTTTGGCTTCTGCAAGCCTATGAAAAATCTCATCATTTACAACTATTTGTATTCATTATCTAGACATTGTCTTCATATAGATGGGGTGCTGGTAATCACATCAACCCTAACATGAAGAATGACATGCTTCTTTCCAGAAGTCCAATTTTCTATATGAAGTATGGCAGGCTCCAAGCAGCCAGTGCTCTCTGTCTGACTCACCTATATTGAATTGCTGCAAAAGCATATCAATTTTAAGAATTGCTTTAAATCCTGAGAGACTTTAATACCAATGGACCTGAGAGAACATTTGGCCCAAGTAGCAGAACTGGTTGCACTGCAGCATAGACATATTGCAGAGCTCTTTCCTGTTCTCATCTGTACTCAAAGCTGACTACCTTCATGTCATTTGGTAAATTGGTCTGAGCAGAATTCCCAAGTATTTAAGTGCTACCTCTAGAACCTGAAGAGGCATTCCAAATGTTGTTCTTTTCTTAGTGGCGGGAGTTCCAAGACATAATATTTGTCCCTTCATTTAAGGGGATATTCTGGCATATTCCAAACCACTTGACCCCTTGAAACATACTGCATTTGGCCCAGCAGCTGCAACTGGTTAAGTTTGTGGTAGTCAAACATCATCCTCCAGCATCTCCCTGCTTTGTAGAATTCATTAGGGCTGTCATGAATTTAAATGGAGATATGATGGAGACCCCTAACTCTGAATTCTTTAAGTCTATAAGGTTGGCACTAACCTCTGCTGTCACCCTAGGATGAAATCTTATTTTTGAAAGAGAAGTTTCAGGTGTTTTTGTTTGGTCTTCTCTACTATGATAACTTTTATCCCATAGATTAAAAGACAGGGGTTCTGTAAACTACCAAGTATGTCCAGTACAGTTATACAACTGGAGATGTAGAAATGACTACCAGAACTGGGCCAGGATTCTGCTTTACACCTGGCTCCCGTACATCTCCACACTTGACTAGGGGTGATGATAACTCTTTGTGCCTTTGGTTATCGGTGTTAACTGAGACCCTGTGCCCAACAGTCCTCAAGAAGTATGGTATGGGTATTCCTCTTTCCCCAGTTTTTGGTTACCTGAGTAAATAAATGGCTAAGGTCTTTTAGGTAAGGACTACCACACATACCTGTGGTGATGTAAGTCTCTTTCCCCTAGGAACCCAGTGTCTCTTTCAGTCATTGCATTTCCGGTCTGAGAAGTGTCTCAGGTCTGTAAAGTGGGCAAGGTATGAGTTTTTACTGGAGCAGCTGTCCTCAGCCTCTTGCTTATCCATCCTCAATTTCTTTTGGTTGTATACATTTAAAAATGCTCTTGAGTGCTCATCTGTCTTTCCCTCAAGATGCCATGCTCTTTGAGCCATCTCTATAGCTCTCTCTGATTCATTACCCACTCATAAAGATAAAAGCCCTACCTTGCTCCTGATGTTTCAGCATTACTACCTGGCCTCTATTATTTTGGGATCTTATCATCCTATCATCCTTACTGCCACCAGGGAGAGAAGTTCTTTAATATCTCCTACCATCAGCTCTGGCTTACAGAGAACAGCCTCTACTGTGCTTCTCCATGATTCTCACCAGTGCATTCTTTATCATTTTGCAAAACAGAATGTTTTCCAAGCCCTCCCATGGAACATAGTTTGCTGCTGGGTTTTCTGCCTTACGTAGTCTATCCCCTCTAGCATGGCCACTTCCCTGAGTCTGCTGATCCCTTTATGCACACCTGCCATGGAAGTTCTGATATTTTTACCTCTCCTAGTGTGGATTGGAGCATTTTCCAGGCTTTCAAGAGCCATCCTCGGAGGATGCTTATACTGTTAGCAGGATTGTTGAATCTTGCATCATAGGATAATGCTTCCATATCAACAAACCCTTCCTTATTTAAATTTTTGTCTTCTACACCTTTGTTCTAGCACCCTTGGGATCTGGCGCCACTCTTCTGGCTCTTATGGTACAGGTTTTCTAGGTCCTGCAGCATCTTAGCATATTGTTCTTTTCTTCTTTTAGCAGGCCCAGAACTTCCCTGGTCAGTTTATATTGTGACTTGATCCTAGCAATTGGTCTGGTGGCAAGAAAAGGATGTGGGAGTGAATCCTGAGGAGGATATGTGTTGTCTTTCAAGGCAGAGGCCACTGCAAAATCTTTAAGAAAGGGTGGAACACTAGCCTTTAATAGGAGGAATGGGCCACTTTTGCAGGCCCAGATGATTCAGGAAATTCTAAGGGTGGATTTTGAATGCATCAACCCTCATTTTCCCAACACAAGTTTCATGATACTACTACTACTATATCAAGGCCCTATGCTTGGAATAGCAGACCTGCTTGGGCTGAGAAATCAGCATTTTTCTGGGAGTATGCTACCTTTATAATTAAATTCTGGGCCTGATCAGGATTTGAGGTGATTATAAAAATGCGTACATTTTGCAGCATTTAAATATCGGTAAGTCAGCCTTTTCTGCCCTCTGGCTGCAAAAGATTAGCATCCTTTTATCTACTGCCAAGGAGGCCCTCTGACTTTCACATTTTGCCTTAAATTAACGGTTAATTACCCTCAGTCTTTCATTGTCATCTCTGTTACTACATTCCCCAAACTTCTCAAATCCCTGAGCTGTCACCCATGCCAATGCATTCCCTTCTACCAGTTTATTATTGGTGAATTGTTATATCATGCCAGGTGCTACCCATAATCCAACTACCATCAGTGACAGACTTCTCTTTGCCAGCTGGCTAATGGGTGGTCCAGCTTCAACATCCCATTTCAGAGTTTGTTTCCTAGGACTGCTCCCAGCATTAACTCAGTTATACAAAATTCCCTAGAAAAAGACTGTAAAACAGAGCAGTGTGTTCAGGAAATTTATGGAGAATGTTCTTAGGCACAGACATGTAAGGGTGTAAGGGAGTAAGGGAAGCAGGATTGGGCCGAAGAAGAGGTTGAATTGTGATGCAGCTGCAACAAAGACCTCAGCTGATCATATGGAGAGCTCTGGATCTGGATGGCCTTTCAGAGTTGTCCCAATTTGAGGAAGGGGCCAAAACTTTTCACCCCCACATTTACCAGTTGTTAAATAAAATTTGCTTTCAAAGATGGGGTGAAATTTTGGGCAAAGTAGTTGTGGTGGTTTGGAGCTATGTACTCCAGAAAAGAACAAGTTCTTAACCATAATCAATTCTTACAGGTGTGAATTCTTTGTTAAGAAGGACTTTTGATGAGGTGACTTCAGATAAAGTGTGGCCCAACTCAATCACAATGGGTCTTAATCTTATTACTGGAGTACTTCATAAGCAGAATGAAATTAGACAGAGAGAAAGCCACAGGTAGCAAGAAGTTGAAGGTCAGTGGAACCCAGAAGAGAAGGGAGAGGCCAGGAGAGGCCACCATGTGCGCTGTCATATGACAGAGGAGCCCAGGACCAAGGATGGCCTGCAGCCAGCCCCAGACTGAGTCTTAGGGAAGAAAGCACTGCCTTGTACACTTTGATATGGATTTCCTATTGTTTAACCCATTGCATGGTATTTGCTTTAGCAATGAGGAAACTGAAACAGTGGCTCTCTTCTACCAAAGACAATTGTCAGAAGAAACCTCTGCTATAAGCTGTCAGTAACCAACAGTCCTGGCAGATAGGAGAATAAATGTTACGTGACCACAAAGGACAGGCTGACAGCACATCACAGCATCCTTTACAGATGACATAGCAAGTGGTGCTTTAGCTTTCTTTAAATTCTTCTCTGAATTAAATGCCATGTTATTTTAGTACTCTTCTTAAAAATGAGTGTTTCCATTTATTAAAAAGTAACTTGAAGCTTCATTAAAAGTCTAAAGTACATAAACTTTTCAACTTCTAAATAAATTTCCAAATATTTTTTTTCTCCAACTCTATTTTTTCAATTGATTTTTCTCGGGATTTGAGGTAATAATAAAAATGTGTATGTTCTGTAGCATTTCAATGTAGGTAAGTCAGCAGAAAATCATTGTTAGTTAACAGTTTCTTAATCAATTAGTTGCTTAGAGCTTTACCATACATCTTGCTGAAAATTTGTAAAAAGATTGGGTATAGATTTTAATGGAAATTGCTGGTGGGAGAATCGCAATAGAGAACCCTAGAGTTCTGGAATAAGTCTGTGCCATCTGCAGTGGAATACTATATGCCATTTGATATACAGCTTTTGGCATGTAACTAGGCTATGGTAAAGGTACAGAGTCTGGCCACAGAACAGTAAATGACCATGCTACAGACTTCACCATCATGAATTGGTTTTGACAGATCCACACATCATCTACCACTGTTACACTGGTGTTTCTCCTGCAGCCTACACCGCGGACTGCATGGAGAGTCCATTATAGTCAGTGATGTAGATGCAAAAAGACTTTTCACAAGTGGATCTTGATTCACAGATGGGTCAGGTCAGTATGTTGGTACAAACCAAGAGAGAACAGTGGCTGCAATAAAGGCCCACTGGTGGGGTGGCTGCTGAAAGACAGTGGTATTTCTGGCAGAGCACCTTGCCATTCACTTTCAATGCAAAAGAAGTGTCCTGAAGTAAGATGTGTGAACTTTTGAGCAGTTGCTGAGGGCTTGGATGCTTTTCAGGATCCTGGGAAAAGAAAGATCAGAAGATTTGGGACAATGACTTCTGAGGAAGAGTCATGTTTAGAGTGGACCCCAAGCCCAAAGATCTTTACATCATAAGTCAACCTCAACCACAAAGCATCCACTATAAAAGAGGCACAAAATATGAGTGGAGAGAATTATTTGGCCAGTGACATAAGCCAGCCTTAGTCACTGACCACTCCAGTGCTAGCCCAATGGACTAATGAATGGCATAATGGCAGGGATAAAGAACTTGCATGGGACCAAGACACGGGATTGCATTTACCAAGTCTGATCTAGCTACTTTTTTCTGCTGAATATCCAGCCTGCCAACAATAGAAAACAATGCTGAGCCCAAATATGGCATCCTTTCTCAAGGAGACCAATAAGACACTGGGTGGCAAGTTGATTGCATTGGACTCTTTTCACCATGGAAAGCACAATTATTCATCTTAGCTGAAATAGACACATATTACTGTTATGGATTTTCCTTTTCTGCCAACAGAGCCTCAACCTTTATCACTATCTGAAGATTTGCAGTGTTTGATCCGCTGACATGGATTAAGGCATATTATCCCCCTGCTCCAGTGGATCCACTTTATAATAAAGGAGGTGTGTGAGTGAGCACAACACCATAGGACCCATTGGTCCCAACACACAAACACACTACCTAGGAACTTCATTGATAGAGTAATGGAATGACCTTTTAAAGGTACAGCTGAGGCACCACCTAGGAAAGGATACCCTGAGAGAATGGGGTGTCATTATCCAGGATGTGGTATTTACTCAATAGACAGAATATCTGGGTCCAGGAATTAAAGGTGGAAATGGAAATGACTTTGTTTGCTACCATTCTCACTGACTCATTTGGGGAATTTATGCTTCCTCTCCCAACAATTTTAAGCTTTAGAAGGGTATTGCTTTCACTAGGGGACAAAGCAGGAGTCCAGTTAAACTTTAAAGTACTTTTGCTTAATTACTTTGGTCTCCTCATACCAAGAGACAAGCAGACAGGGAAAGAAGTCATCATAAAATGTAGCTGACCTTGATCATCAGGAGGAGGCAGGGCTGCTGTTACACAATGGGACAGAGAATAAGTTTGACACCCAGGTGATCCACTAGGAAATCTCTTAGTAATTCGGTCCAATTTTGATCACAATCCAGTGTTCCATCAGCCATGGCCTGAGAAGGCTATGGTGGCCCAGGTCTCAGAACTCTTAAGGATGAGAGTCTAGAGTACCCCAACAGGTGAGCCACCTAGATCAGCAGAGGTGTCATATAAGGATGAGGGGAATCTAGAACAGGTAGTAGAGGATGAAGAATATGACTACCAGTTGCAGCCTCAAGACCAGTTGTTGACATGAATAGGTCATTTGTGCCACTAATCTTCCCTTTATTAATTTCCTCAGGAGAAAGGCAACCAGACTCCTGGAGAAGCTCTTCTCAGATGGAGTGATCTTGTTGTACAAAGTAAGTGGGTTTGGTGGTGGAGGGTAGATTGTAGTAGATCCTTTCGTATGCTGCCCAGACCCCCTTCTCCTTTATCCTCCTTTAGAACCATGACACTCATTCTTCCAGTTGAGAGTGTAGGTTGATAATAGCTCATAGCTGAATTTTCTCCTAGAAATTTACCTTGGTCAAGGGAAGCCTCTTTACCCAAGGTTATGCCCTGACTTCCATTCCAGATGGCACCCCCTTGCCCCACAATTGGGCTATGTGGGATATGAAAGCTTAGTCTGCTTGTCTCAATTCAGGACAAATTTTGAAGGACCATCTGAACTACAGTTCCCCAGAGAATAAGGTAAGGCCTATATTGCAATTGCATCCAGTTTCAACCCCTCTCTGGGCCAAATTTTGCTTTCCTTTTCTCCTTACGTGAATTGTTCCTGAGAGTATTCTCCAGTAAATTTCCCACAGGCAAATATCCATCTCAGAATCTGCTTCTAGAAAACACAACTTAAGAACAAATCCTTTCTTTAACTTTATTATGGGGAAAAGGGAAATCATTCCCCAAATAATAATGATAAAGTAGCTACCATATTTTGTTGTGTTCTAAAATTTAATTTTCAAAGATAGACATTACATTTCCAGTAAGAATATCAACATGAAAATATATTTAAATTGATAACTCTGACAAAATTTTGGCAGCTTTTATTCAATTGTAATTAGCAGTTTATTACTGATGAGCAGAAAATTGAAATTGTTCTCCCTTGTCCTTTAACATATGATTCTAGAGAATAACTCAGGGAATGTTCTTTCACCAAAATGAGTTTTGTCAGAAAGAGTAGAGAAAAAGCTTTGTGAGGATTTGAGAGAACTGTACTGCTGCCAACACTAAGAAACATAAGACAGAAATGAAAAAAAAAAAAAAAAAAGAAAGAATGTTCTTGGAAACAAAATTGAAATCACCTTGGCAAAGAAATGGAATGTTTCTGAGCATCACTTTTTGTTTTTGTAACACAGAGACAATGCTGACACCTTTAGCACAAAGTTTGGTTTGATGCTCATTCAGCCTAGACTCCACTTAAAAGTATTTTGCAGTTTTATTATAGACTTCTGTTGCAGGCCAAATGGCTGAATAGATGTCCAGAAAGAATCTCCTAGGGAAGGACATTTAAAATTCTAGATAAAATATGAAATACATATTTTTAAATGCATGGCTAACTCATGGGAATTTAAGGGAAATTGTCAGAAGCTAAAATGAAAAAGCATTAATCTAGAGATGTAAGCAAACACTGTAATGGGCATTTCTTGGGGAGGTGGGGAGGCGGTGATATCAGCATTGCTCTCTGGTGGCCTAGTTAGATTTGTTCAGTTGCAAGCATGTGGAAAAAGGCAATAAAGTTTGAAGCCTGCATAGGAGGAAAAAGCAGATCAGAGACTTCTGCACGAAGTCTACTCTGCTACCACTGGCCACTAGAACAGCCTCTCCACCTCAGATTGCTTAGGCATGACAATGACACCGGTCCACATTACCTCCCACACTCAGGGGATAAGTGTTAGGATCTCTGAATGGTCACTAAGTGAGGGGCAGGTGCTTCCCACCTGTGCTGGTTTGGCTATATGATGTCTCTTCAAAAGACATGTTTTCATCCCATCTTGTGGGATATTTGGATTAGGTTGTTTCTGTGGAGATGTGACTCACCCATCTGTAGGTGATAATTTTGATTAGATTATTTCCATGGAAGTGTGGCCCCGCCCATTCAGCATAGGTCTTGATTAGTTTACTGGAGTCCTTTAAGAAGAGCCACACAGGCCCAGATGCTTGCTGCCACTGATGCTTAGACATGCTTGGAGATGCAGAGAGAAGGACATTCAGCTAAGAGATGAAGTCCAGAGTTTGGCCCAGGATAAACTAAGAGAATACCCCCATTCACTTAGGGAGACATGTCCTGGGAGAAAGCCATTTTGAAACCAGAACCCTGGAGCAGATGCCAGCCACGTGCCTTCCCAGCTAACAGAGGTTTTGCAGGCGCCATGGGCCATCCTTCAGTGAAGGTTCCCTATTGTTGATGCCTTAGTTTGGACACTTTTATGGCCTTAGGACTGTAACTTTGTAAGCAAATAAACCCCCTTTATAAAAGCCAATCCATTTCTGGTATTTTGCATAATGGCAGCATTAGCAAACCAGAATGCCACCCTTCCCGCTTGAATCTCTGCCTGACTCTGTGCAAAAGTCAATTCCAGACATATAAAGGATTTAAATATAAAAGGTAAAACTTGAAATATTTAGAAGTAAATATGTAATCTCTGCATGAGTGTGGATTCTTAACCAATATATCAAAATCATAAAACATAAAAAATGATAAATATGACCCTATTAATAATTAGAATGTCTGTTTTTCAGAAGACAACCCCCACCCCCAAACAGAGGAAAAGTCAAGTCACAAACTAGAAGAAGAAATTTTTAGCATGTATAACCAAGACAGGATAGCATCTAGAACATAAATAGAACTTCCAAACAATAAAAGGACAAATAATTTAACAGGGAAGAAGGCAAAAGATACAGCAGACATTTTGTAGAAAAGGAAACAGCCAATAAACTTTTGAGAAGTGTTCAACTTCATTAGTAATCAGTGATATATCAATTTAAAGTACAATGAGATACATTTTACACCCATTATAGTGGCAAATTTAAAGGTATTACAATACCTAAATTTGTTGAAGAGGTAGAGCAATAGGAACGCTCATAATCTTCAAAGGCGCTTTAAAAAATACTTTGGCATGACTTAGTGAAGTTGTGATGCACACATACTTCTGTGACCCATCAATCCCATATGTAAACAATTAATATAAAAATATAATATAATATAATATAGATTATAGTATTTTATAAACATAAGGTCTGATATGCTTGGGACAGTCCTGGTTTACACCACTTTTGCCAGGATAATTTTTAATAGCATCTCTTTGCTCTCTTGAAATATTCTTAGACTTATGTTAAGTTTTATGTTTACTTTATTTATTATCATCTTTTCAATGAACTACTCTCCATAAAATAAGCTATCATTTTCACCAACATTTTTTAAATATATATATACACACATACACATATAATGATTTACTTAATGAATTCCTAATTAATGGGGTTAGGTTTCTGCAATTTTTTACTCTTATATTTTATGCAATTATTTTATGCTCTTCTGAATGTGTAAAGTCACTACAACACAATTTGATTTGCTTTTATGTGATAAGAAAGGGTACACCTCGATTGCATACACATGGCCCTACCTTGGGCTCTGCCTAGGTCAAGCTGATAATCAAGAAACCTGTGATAGACAGCAGAAACTGATGGCTCACTTAGGTTTTGAGTCATCTGACCCAACCATCTTTTAACTTATTTATTCATCTCTTGGTGATCATATAATTCTAAATCACTTGAAAATGTCCTTCAGAATCCCCTGAAATTTACTACTTACTGCCTCACAAAATAATCCTGTTTTTCACCAAAGCATTCTTTGAAAAAAAACTAGTAAACTTGCTCCTTTTTAGTATGTCTCTACATATTTTATTATTGGTGTTGAAATGGTTGTTTCCACATTTTTACCATAAATGCATGTTTTCAACTATATTCTCATCTCTGTAGATTTTTGTGTCATCTGCTTATGTACAACAGTGTTATATGAAGAAATGCATTTTGAGTTTGTAAATTGGGGGCTAACAATAATTTTAAATAGTTCTGCCTTGTAATATTTTAGGGACATGATTACCAGTCTGTCTTGATAATTCACAATGTGTTCAGCTCATCCAAGTAAACCCTGTTTAAGTGTGACAAGATTTTGCCATAAATAAGCTCCTTCCAGCATCCTTTCCATCCTTCTGTCCTCAAATATTTCTCAAGTCTGCAATTTGCTAATGATAAAAAATACAATATGTGCTAGTAATATAAAGTTGCAGTGTTTCCTGGTGCTTGATATACCTTCTGTAAATTATCTGTCCTTTAGAAGGCACATTTTCCCCCTTTTCCAAGGATATTTTAGAAAATAGAAACAGTGGTTTTGGCGATATGAGGGTGGTAGAATTGAACAGCACCCAAATTAAATCAGTGTAAATTGTTCTAGCAGTTTTTTAAGCTAGTTCTAAGAGTGGTAGAACCGTCATGTTTCTATACCCTTCTCTACAGTGGTGTGAAGATGAGCTGAACTAAATGCGAACGGCCAAATCTCTTATTTAAATCCAGTTCTTCCAGAAAATTATATTTGTGAATTGCAAAGTGCGTTAACAGGCTGCAAGAATATCTGCACTTAAAAAGTCTCCTAATCCAATGGCAGAGCTGTGCCTGCAGAGGGGCAGAAGGTCTAAAAGGCCTATATTAATGCCATGATCTTATTGCTAATTTTTTTCATGTCATAACCCAAGAGGGTTGTCTTAGTTTCCTAGTGTGGCTGTAAAAAGTACCACTAACTACATGACCTAAAACAATAGAAATTTATTCTCTCACAGTTTTGGAGGCTGGAAGTCCATAATTAAGGTGTTGGCAGGGCTACGCTCCCTTTGAAACTTATGGAGCAAACTCCTTCCTTGCTTCTTCGCAGCTTCCAGTGTTTGCCAATCCTTAGAGTTCCTTGGCTGCAGCTACAGCACTTCAATCTTTGCCTCAATTGTTACATGGCATGCTCCCCTGTTGTCTGCCTGTCCCTGTGTTTAAATTTCCCTGTTTTTATAAGGACATTAGTCATATTGAACCAGGGCCCACCTTAATCCAGTTTGACCTCATCTTAACTAATCACATCTTCAAAGACCCTATTTCCAAAATAAGGTCACATTCATAGGACTAGCGTTTAGAACTAGAGCATTTCTTTTTGGAAACACAATTCAAATCCATAAAAAAGATTATCAAAGGTCTTTTAAACTTTATTTTTGAGAAAGACAATGATATCCGTTATGTCTTCATTGGAAAAAATAGTTGTTTGTTAACAATATGCAATAATGCTTACTCGGAATACTTTTTTTCCAAAATGATTTCATAGCGCAAGCTTGGGAGGGTTTCTTTTTTCCTCCTTTTTTGTATGAAGAAAAAAAATTCCAGTGTCACTTCGAATGTATGTTACTCAGTTTGAAAATGATCAAGGAAAGAGGAAAACATGTTTGAAGAGCATTGTGACTGTCTTGAATCACATTTCTAAGGGTGTGACACCAGTGACATGATTGCTTGCCTTTTGTGTTATTAGACGACGATGGGAAATAACCACTGAATTCCGACTGAGATAAACCATCAAAAGATTAAGTGTTTCCCATATCAAACTGTCAACTAAAGCATCTTATTTATTTCTTGATTCGTCCTTCGGAGGCCAACGGGGGGCGAAAGCAAGTGTGACATTGGAAAAATCTTGGCCTATTCTCATCTTTCAAGGCTGAGCAGTTTTGCTTTTTTCTGCTAATTTCAAGACACATTCAAATAATTTTTGATATTACAATTCATATTTTTCCTAATGAATATGTGGAAACTATGGGAATAACATTCTGGATATTAATATTTTCCTCTGATTCCTTCCCCATTCAGTCAGCCTGTTATTTTGGGCTCTGAGGGGTGATTTAAGGGAACACTAGAAAAAATTCCTGACTTGGAGATGTTAACCATTAAGCCAAAGAGAGATGGGGAAATCACACTAGCAAAGTTTAATTCTTAATGAAATTAAGGAAAAATAATTATGAAATGACAAATTTTTCCTTGCCATAGGTCAGGCTGTCTGGAGGGATATACTTAACACCGAATGCATGCAGTAAGACTGAGTTTGGTGTTGAGGATGTCTGTCAGCATGTGGCATGATTGCTTGATGAGGTCATCTCTCTTTCTCACCCAAGTATCATCCAGTAAAAGGAGAGAATGGATTGTAGGTCTGCTGCTCCTTGTTCCCATTCTATAACTTTTAAATAAATTGAACCAGCATCTTAAATCTTCATCAAAAAGAAAACTTCAGGTTCAGATGGTTTCATTGACAAATTCTACCAAAAGAAAAAATTATGCCAATCTTATACAAAGTCTTCCAGAAAATTAAAAAAAAAAAAAAAAAAAAGACTCAACGCATTCCACTGTTTCTAAGGCCAGCCTAGCCTTAGCACCACAACCTGAGAAGGGCATTACAAGGCAAATAGGCCAATGTACTCATGAAAATAAGCATCAAAATCCTAAAGAAAATATTAGCAAATGGAATCTGGCAATATATGAAAAGGATGTCATGATCAAATGGAATTTAGTCCAGGAATGCAAGATTGTTTTAACATTTGCAAATTAATGAGGTTTCCCACACTAATAGAAGAAAAGAGAAAATAGATATTCAGAAAGATAAATTGATAAGATTCAACATTCATTCATACTAAATAATGTTAGCAAATTAGTAGCATAAAATGGCAGTTTCTTAATCTGATTATGGGAATCTACAAGAAGCCTACAACAAGCATCATCCTCAAAGGAGAACTGTTGAAAGCTTTCCTCTGATCCAGGAATGAGCCATGAATTCCTTATCTCTATTCAACATTGTTTTGCAAGCAAGAAAAATAAAAAAGCTACTACAAGGATTTGAAAGGAAGAAATGACAATGTTGTTACAAAAATCCAAAACAGTCTACAGAGAAGTAATTGTAATTAATTAGTAAGTTTAGCATGTTTTCTGGGTACAAGGCTAATATGTAAATTTTTATGCATATTCATATAGCAAGACAAAGTTAGAAAATGAAATGTAAAAAAATGATTATTTACAATAGTATCAAACATATAAAATTCCTGGGTATAAATCTAATGAGATATGTGTAGACTTCTTCTACACACAAATCTGTAAAGCATTACTGATAGAAATTAAAGGCATAAAGGCAGGTAGAGGAATGTATATACTATGTTCCTTGATTGGAAGACGGAATATTATACCGTTGCCAATTTTCCCCTAATTCATATATAAATTTAAGCCACAACCAAAATATGAGCAGAGGTTTGTTTTGTTAGTTTGTGAAAATTAACAATCTGATTTTAAAACTTGTATGTAAATTCAAAGAGTCAAGAATATCCAAAATATTCCTAAAGAAGAAGAAAAACATGGACAACTTGTACTTCTGAATATCTGAGCTAAAAGACAATATTTGATGATAGAACAATAAAACAGAATAGAGAGCTCAGAAAAAGACACACACATACATTAACATTTGATTTTAATAAAGATTACCGTACAGAAGGGAGGTGAAAGATGGTCTGTTTATTAAGTGGTGCTGGGTCAATTTCAAATGGGAAAAAATTAAATTTTATCCCCCACTTACACCACAATTAATAATTAAGTCCAGGGGGATAGTAGATCTAAATATGAATAGAAAACTAAAAAACTCCTAGAAGGGAACATAAGAGAATATCTTCATGATCTTAACATGGTAAAGATTTCTCAAGCAAGAAGCAAAAAAGCATTAACCATAAATGAAAATATTAATAAATTGGACTCCAATAAAATTAAGAAATTCTAATCATCAGAAGACACCATGAAAAACTTAAAAAGGCAAACCACACAGTGGGAAAAGATGTTTGCAATACATCTAATTAGCAAAGGTCTCATACCCAGAATATAGAAAGAAGTTCTATATAAGAAAAAAGATAGGCAGTTCAAGAGAACAATGCTCCCTTGAAGAGGCGCTTCAGAAGAGGATCTCTAAAAGGTCAACAAACATATGAAAAGGTTCTCAACTTTATAAGTTATCAGGGTAATGCAAATTAAACCTACTCTAAGATCCCATGCTCAACAAAAATGGCTAAAATTGTAAAAGACTGACAATACTGTGATTGGGCAAAGAGTGCAATGGGAACACTTATACACTGCTGGTAGGAGATTAACTTGATAACCCCTGCTTCAGAAAACTGCTTAACATTATGTACTAAAGATGTACATAACCATAATTTATGACCTAGTAATTCTACTTCTAGGAGTGTATCCAATAGAAATGCAGGCACGTAGACACAGAAATACATGTACAAGAATGTCCATGGTAGCATTACTCACAATAGCCCCAAACTGGGAACAACCGGTATTTGGCAGCAGTAGGATGGATAAATAAATTATGCATAGGAATTTCCTTGAACACTATACTGCAATAAACATAAATGAATGTCAGCTACGTGCAAAAACATGAATCGATTTCACAGGAAGAAAGACGCCCGATGCAAAATAATATATATTGTTTATTCCATTTGTATAAAGATTGAAAATAGGTAAAGTAATGGTGTTAGAAGTCAGGATCATGGATACCTTTGGGGAGGAGGGATATACAGTGATTTGGAGATATGAGTGGCTTCTGGGTGCTGGTAATTTTTTCTTCCTTGGCCTGAGTGATGTTTACATTCGCTTTGTGGTGATACCTTGATTCATATGTGTGTATGTGTGTTATTCAGAATCTGAAGCCATTCTCACCAGAGCTGCTGCCTGCTAACCCCTACCCTGTGGTTGGGGCCACCACTATTATTGTTTCTTACTATACTTGCTGTTAATAGCTCCTTTTTTCTCTCTCTCTCTTTGCTTGTACTCTTAACCCTTTTTATTCCATTCTCAACACAGTAGTGAGAAGGTTCCCTTTAAAATTAAGTCAAATTTTATCAAATTATATATAAAATTCAAGGTCCTTACACTCCTATAAGAACCTACATGATCTGGTTTTCAGTGGTCTCATGTAGTCATCTCCTATTATTCACATACTCCACAGTGCCCACACTGGCCTTTTTTGCAGTTCCTAGAACAAGCTAATATCTATGTCCCTCAGTGCTTTTGCACTGGCTGCCCCTCTGGGCAGACAGGCTTTTCCTCAAGATATCTGTGGATCAACTTACACCCTTCAAGTCTCCTTCAGATGTTACCTTTCCATGAGGCCGAATTTCACACCTTATTTAAAACGACAATTCACCCCACCCCCATTACTATGCCCACTTATCATTACCCTGCCTTCATTCTTATTTTTTCACATAGCAGTTATCTCCCTCTAACATTATACCCTTGTAAAATTTCTTCTGATTAAATTTCTCTCCTTGCTAGAAATTGAACATGTTTATTAACTGTCACTCCCTTCAGGGATCCTTGTTTCATTCACTGATATATCCCAAGCACCTAGAATGTCATATGGGCTCAACAGATATTTGTGGAATGAATGAGTGAATTTATTGAGTGTCTAACAGATGATCAAAATTCTGCTGGGCTCTGGGGATATAATACTTGCAGAATAGTTGCTGCTCTCACAGAGTTCTCACCAATTTGAGAGGCAGTCATCTAATAATCATATAAGCAAATGTTCAGGTACAAAGTGTGATAAGAGATAAGGGTGAGACTGTGTAATTGAGGCATTCATCCCAGTCTGAAGGTGGATGTGTATGAGTGTAGGTCAGGGAGGACCTCCCAGAGACCAGAGAAAGTGATGTTTGAGCTGGGACATGATGCGAATGGTCAAGAGATTCTGCCTGATTAGGCCTGGGGTGAGGCCCAGGCATGGACATTTTGAAAAACTCCCTAGGTATTTCTAATGTATAGGTGGAATACAGAACCACTCTACACTGGTCCTTTTCCAGTTTTGACGCATATACAAATCATCGGGAACTCTTGTTCAAGTGCAGATTCCAACATACTAGGTCAGGTGTGGGACCTGAGATTCTGTATTGCTAACAGGCTCCCAAGTGATCTTTTTTTTTTCCCCACACAAAAACCTTTACACAAATGTTTACAGCAGCTTTATTCACAATAGGCAAAAACTGGAAATAACCCAGATGTCCTTCAAAGGGTGAATGGTTAAGCAAAGTGTGGTACATCCAAACCTTGGAATACTATTTAGTAATAAAAAAGATCAAACTACTGGATACATGCAACACTTGGATGAATCTCCAGGGAATTATGCTGAGTGAAGAAAGCCAGTCCCAAAAGGCTTGATACTGTATGATTTCATTTGTATAATATTCTTGAAATGCCAAATCACAGAAATGAAGAACACATAACAGATTAGTGGTTGTCAGGGGATAAAGAGGAAGTGGGTGTGGGATGAAAGTGTGTGTGGCTGTAAAATGGAAACATGAGGGATCCCTGTGGTGATGGAAATGTTCTGTATCTTGACTGTATCAATGTCAGTATCCTGGCTGTGATATTGTTCTACAGTTTTGTAAGATGTTACCATTAGGGAAAACCAGATAAAGAATATGGATGAATAAAAATAAAAATTAACAAAGAATATATGGGATTTCTCTGTATTATTTCTTTCAATTGATTGTGAATCTACAATTATCTCAAAATGAAAAGTTTAATTAAAAAAATCCTCCAACTATAAAATATTGGGGACCATGAGATGAAACCAAGCTGCCTGGTTCAGTGGGCCCGGAAGCCACACTGTCCCCACCATTTTCTGCTAGGACAAGCCTCTTGACATGCCTTAAGACCTGTTCTGAGGCCCCCATTACTTAGCTCATTATTCTGCTGTGACACTGAAGGCGCAACATATTGGGCAGGTGGGATCATGTACCTTTCCCTGTGGTAAACAAGGAAAGCTATGTTGTTTAATGTTATAACCTGCCCTTTTGTGATTTTTGGCAAAGTTAGATAAGGGACCACTCTTCCCAAAAGCATCTCTTGTTTTTTTGAGCGGAAGAAGCCAGACATAAGAGTATATGCCTATGACTTTAAAAATCCATGAGATAGTTCAGAACAGTGGTTGCCTCTGGTTGGGGAAAGGAATTGATGAAAGGGGTACAAGAGAACTTTCTAGAGCTGCACTTTCTTTACGGCAGACATCAGTCACATGTGGTTATGGAGTACCTGAAATGCTGCTAGTCTGAGTTTGAGATGTAATGTACGTGCAAAATTTTACAATATTAAAAATGTTTACATAATGTAGTATTTAAAAATATTGATTAATGCTGAAATGATATTTTGGAGTTACTAGGCTAAATAAAATATATCATTAAAATTAATTTCTACAGTTCTTTTTACCTTTTTAATGCGGCTACTAGGAAATTTAAAATTACCTATTTGGCTCACACTATATTTCTACTCAATAGCGCTATTCTAGAGTGATAGGTAAGTTCTGCATCTTGATTGCAGCAGTGAGTAACAGTAACAGGTATATACATTTGTTAAAATGTATCAAACTGTTCACTTAAAGTCTGTATGTAATTATAGCTCAATTTGTTTTTTTTAATTTTAAAGCCCTGTGATATTCCTACCATGAAATATAACTTTCCTGAAGGAGTTTACAGCCTACAATAGACACAGACAACAAAGAACTCCCAAGTAGTAAGAGTGACAATGATAAAGATTCTGAACAAGGTACTCTATACTGATGGAAGCTTCTGCTTTTGGCATCTCGAGTGGAACTCCTGTATCTATGTTTGTGTATAGAGAAAGTACACAAGAAATTTTTATTTGGGGCCGGTAAACTCTCAAGAAGACAGGAAACATTACTGTAAGCCTGAAATACCTGGGGCAGGGAAGCATCCATGTTGTACATTTTCCTTTGGGAAATCTGTATGGGGCAACAGTAACCCCCAGGGGAACTGAATCCAGAAAACGTGCCCCTTGATGGGATCACCAAGACAATATAAGGCCTAGATCTTAACTTTTGTATTAGTCAAGGATCTCTAGGAAAATGGAATTGACAGAAAGTATAGGTAAATATTTGAGATTTTTAAAAGAATTGGCTCACACAACTGTGGGGATGAGCAAATCCAAATCCTGAAGGGCGAGGCCACAAGCTGAGAATGGCAATGAAGGTTTTTAATGAATTCCTCTGGAGAAGCCAGCTGCCTGAAGCAGAGATGGAAATTCTCTTTTGACTGATGAAATCATCATTCCTCCTTTTAAGGCCTCCAGCTGATTGGTTGAAACTTCTCTCATTGTTGAAGGCAATCGCCTCAGTTGATTGTAGATGTAACCAGCCATAATTGCTATCAACTTACTGATGATTGAAGTCCATGAAATTTCTTCAAAGTTACAATCAGGTCAATATTTGCTTGACCAAACAACTGGACACCATAACCCGAGAGGGCAGACACCTCCTGAGCTCGCTTCCCCATGGCCCCGAGCTAGGACAGCAGGAATCCCCAGCATGCCCGGGCCACCGGCTCAGCCTCCCAGGCGTGGCATCCCAACGCAGACAGCCACGGCTTGCTTAGCCTCCCAAGTGATCTTGATGTTGCTGTTCTGTGGACCACACATGGAGAAGCAAGTTTATAGAGCGCTAGCCCGAAGTTCCTTCTCATGACTACACAGCCTTTTCAAAATTGTTGGCTGCTTTGAAATACTCCCTCTTTGCTTCAGTTACACGGCTTACACATTTTACAGAATATAAAAATTTCAGCTCAGCAAAGTGGATGTTGCTCAGCTGTCTCACAAATATCTCAAGTTAGGTGTGTGTGTATGTGTTTGTTGGTGAGTATTCTGTTTTCCTCCTACGCCAGGGACTGGATCCTCTTAAAGGGCAAGGGCTGTGCTGGAACCCTCCTTGTGTCCTCCGCTTAACCCTGTGTGGCCATGATAAATACTCACTAAATTTCCATGGAACAGTACAGACTCCATCTAGGCAAGTCCTTTTCTTCCCATATGATAGGTATAAAGGATGCTCTGAAGTATCCTTTGAAATGAACAATTGATTTCACCTTGCAATAATTACAATAAAATTCACCTTACAGGAATTTTAAGAACTACTTTTTGAAGGAGTATTTATTTAGCATCTACTCCTGGGGCATGGGTTTGTGGAACTATTAAAGATCTATGGTAACAATTAGAAAAAGGCCAAGTGTATTATTCCCTCTTTTCCCTTGAAGGATTTGTATCCCAGCTCTGCCATTTTGGAATGTTGATGTTTACCTTAGTGTCAGTGGTGATGTGCTCCTGCAGTATCTGCCCCATGTTGACCAAAGCCTCATGCACTGATTTTCTCTTTAAATCAGGAGTCCAATGAATTGATAGTTTAAAATTTAAACAACAATGAAAGTGATGCTTATCGAGGCTACTCTAGACATTTCACAAGTAGTAACTTATTTCAAAGTCAATTATTATTATTAGCTCAATTTTACAGGCAAGACTCTGAGGCTAAAATGGAGAGAGTTTAAAATGGAAAATTATTTCTTCCTGGGAATGGAGCATATTTGAGATACCATATTAAAATTAGAATATTTCATAGAAGCATTGTTTCCATGGCTCTGGAAACAGATTCACAAGAAAATGCTGGCTCTGTCCCTTATTCCCCACAAGTACTTGGCAAGAAACTGAATCTCTCAGGATTGCAGTTTCCTCATCTATAAAATAGGATAAACTCATGTGTCCCAATCATTTTACTTATGCCACTTCTACTCATCTTGGCACCCCTCTAACACTAATGTAATCAGATTCTGCAATCTTTCAACTCTTCTTTCTTTCCTTCTTTCTTTCCTAATAACTACTATTTATTAGGCAACTGCTTCATGATGAGTGCTTTATAGATATAGGCTAAGCTTTTTTCCTCCCCCCTTCCTCCCCCCTCCCTCCCTCCCCACCTGCTCCTTTCCTCCTCCTTCTTGTTTTTCACCTCTGTCTTTCTCTTTCTCTTCTCTCTCCCCCTCTCTCTTTTTCTCTCTCTCCCTCCCTCCCTTCCTCCCCATTCCTCCCTCTGTCTCTCTTTCTTTTTTCTTTTTCTTTTTCTTCAGTTAATTTTTCCAATAGCCCAGTGAAAAATGCACTGGTAGCCCTAAATTACAGAAGAAGTAGGAGGGGGTCTGATCGAGAGTGCCATTGCAAGTCACACACAAGTGCTTGGACCACATACTCCAAGTGAGAAAAAATTAGAACAAGACTAATTTATGTATGGGAAGGACATGGCCATTTATTCTGTTTTAGTTATATCACTTTGTCAGTATGGAGAAGGAATTGAGGAGGATGTGATTAAACTTGGGATGACCAATTAGAAGGCAATAACAACAACAACAACATCAATAATGGTTTCTATTTTTGTGTATGCCAGAAACTGTGTTAAGCACTTTCTATGCATGATCTCACAGCAACTGTATGAGGCAAAAAGTATTTCAGCTCATTTGCATATAACAAAATTGAGGCCCAGAGATGTTAAGTAATGAAGATTGTGTATATTTAAGTTATTTAAATTTTGCTTCACATGTTTATATAGATTAAAAAGATGTAGTTTCTGGCATATTGTAAAATTGATAGTTTAAAATAAGGAAATAAATACTTGATACCACAATTCCATTTACTTTGGAGGTAGTGACTGGGAGGGGGCATCAGGCCCTTTTGGGGTACTGGTAGTGATATCATTCTTGATCTAGGTGCTGGTTTAGATGCTCACTTTGTATAATTTATTGAGATACACTTAATTTCTATACTTTCTGAATATATGCTATATATCAATAAAAAGTAACTAAAAATCATAAACAAGCTCTCATTTAATTCCATTTTTATATCATTTCTTTTACTCCTTGAACCTATATTTCTATTCCATTTTCACCGAGTCTTATCCTAATCAAAATTTAAAATTTTATTTATTTTTGTGACCATACGGTTCTAAGCCTTAAAACTTTTCTTCAGGATTAAGTTATCCTTAAAATTTCTATTACTGCACAATTGGCAATATATAAGTATCTTAGCAATTTAATATAAAATTATTAATTATTAGAAGTACATTTTATTGGAAATGAATTTTTAAATCACATGGATAGACCTTATCTCATGGATGAATAGTTTGAATAAAAGAGAGTTCAATATTAATTCTATTCCCACTTTTTGTTTCTGTGGATGTGACCATGGGATGTAATGATGTAAATGCAGATGAGGTCATACTGGAACAAGGTGAGCCCTTAATCCAATCTGACTGGTGTCCTTAGAAGAAGAGGAGAAGAGATACAGACATAAAGACACACAGGGGAGAAGGCCAAGCAAAGATGGAAGCAGAGTCTGGAATTATGCTGCTACAAGTCATGGAATGCCAAGGATTGCAGCTACCACTAGAAGCTAGGAAGAAGCAGAGAAGGATCCTCTCTAGGAACCTTCAGAGCGAGCGTGGCCCTGCCAGCATCTTGATTTTGAACTTCTAGCCTCCAGAACTGTGAACAGATAAATTTCCATTATTTTAAGCCACCAAGTTTATGGTAATTTGTTATTGCAGTCCCCAAACCACAGTAATATATCATCAAAAATTATAGTAATATATCACCAAAATTATTTTTAATAATCTGTCATTGTGATAGGCTCTTCAATTTTGTTGAGAACAAAGACTTTTAAAATAATTTGAACATGGTTGTGAAAGACTGAATTATGTACCCCCATTTATTTATGTTTTTAATCTTAATCTACATTCCTGTGGATATGACCCATTGTGAATAGGATCTCTTGAAGAAGTTTTTTAGTTAATGTTCTGAATAACTTGAATGAGGTTGTGCCTTCATCTGGATTACTGGAGACTTTATAAAGAGAAAGAAATCAGAAGCCACAGCAAGAGAAAGCCGCGGTTAGGAGCCAGAAACAGAATATAAAGGAACCTGGAAGAGAAAGTAGAGGACATCCCACTTGAGGCAGGGATAGGAGCCAAGAAACCTCGAGGGTTGCTGGCAGCCAGCATCAGAATATTACAGACTTGGAGGGGAAAACTTTGCTGTGTGGACACCTAGATTTTGGACTTCTCTTACCTCAAAACTGTGAGCTATAAATTTCTGTTGTTTAAGCCAACCTATTGTGTAGTATTTTTCACTGTAGCCTGGCAAACTAAGACAATAGTCTACATTTATTTAGTTTCTGAATTGCTGGTGAGCATAACAAAAGTGTTTCACCAAGACCCATCCAATGTCTATTCGTTGTACCTGTTTCTCTTTCATTTACAGGCACTTTAAAAAAACAACCTGATGTATTCAGAAACTGCTGGGAACACTGAAACATTGTTAATTTCAATATACCTTTCCCAGGATGGTTATTGTTTTTATAAATTGCATTTGTTGTGTCACATGCTTTAAATATATTTTCATTAACACTTTGGAACATCAGATTTAACTCATTCAAATACGGAAAACATCTGCCATATAACAAATAGGCAAAGCCAGTTTTCATTGTCAAATGAATTAGGTAAATTGTACTTACTTTCTTTTAGACATGTGTGACCTCACTTATTGATTCAAATATATGTGTTAATACACAGTCCCTGATATTTTACTAAATGCTAATTTTAGGAATGATGTATAACAGAGTCTTACAAGGAGTTTTGCCTCAATGAAATGGTTCTACAGCTCTCAGTATTTCTTGCCGATGTACTCTCTGCTTATTCTCTTTTAAGTTCTGCTTTCACAGCAATGCAAATTTTGTGAATAGCAGAGTCATAGAAGAGATGAAGTCCTTAAAGACTGTGCAAAACATTTAAATTCATTACATCCTTATGTGGGCCAAAAAACACTACTTCTGTGCCACACTTTGCTTCTAACAGAAATCTTTAAAAGACAAAGAAAAACATGAGGCCTGACAAAGAACTCTTGATTCAAAGAGGCTTTAATACCCATATTTTTGAAGTATTTTTGTTCAGGCTCTGGAGGTTTTCAATATCCCAAGGCATTGCAATACAGTAAAAAATATATATACATACATACATACATATCTCTCATTCTGTGTGTGTGTGTGTGTGTGAAAAGGACAAATGAGAAACTGAGAAATGTGAGGTAGCAAAGAAGAACTGCGATAATGCCTCTCCTTTAAAACCATTCTTGGACAGATACATTATATGAAAGAACATATATGGAAGTTGAGGATCTGGAATATGATTTTCTTAAGACTCTCCTTAGTTGCTTAATTCTTGGAAAATAGTTAACATACTCCCAAGGGCTCTTGTTCTCTTTTTGAAGAATGCTGATGCAGAATTAAGATTCATAGGTTTATGTGGTCAATGGAGACTAGGGTGGGTGATAGAGATCATATTGGTATAGCCCAGGGAGTCAGCTGGTTGTGGAGGTGAGTGGATTTGGAAGAGACCTAGTCTGGGTGAGGAGTGAGTGGACTGATAGGGTTGAGTAACTTGAAATTTACCTCAGGATGGTGGAAATCAGTATATTTAGTTTGTGGGAGAAAGAAGCAAGCTGTTTATCATCTTCTGCCAGGAGGAACAACAAATGAGTTAGTGATTGGTTATTTGATAGAATGATCTGTTTGAGGTGGGGCATAGGATAAGAAATTTGAGGATCAGGAAGAGGATGACAGGGATATTTCTGTCACTGGAGATCATACTAGGATTAAGGGCACAGGAAAGGAAAATGTATATTTTTATTCTATCTCCATTAGTGTCTAGCAGTATTATGTATATAGTCAATTCTCAATAAATATTTCTTAATTGATAGGCTGTTATTATTTCATAAGCAATGTAATTAAATTCTCTGTTAAAATCACTGGCATCTCAGAAGAGGGAAATATGGAAAGTGACTCTTCTCTATTCATCACATATCTGATGAATGGGAGCAAATTAAAGTAATTTATTAAAAGAATTAGAATTTTGGGAACATGTAATCCTGGGAAATTGTATGCTAGTCAAATAATCTGTATGTAGGCTGAGTTATTTCAATTTCCACAATTGAGTCACCCAATAGTGGACTTTTGATAGTAGTTTTGATAATGGTGTGTTTTATACAGTATCTGAGAGACATCTTTCCTATTACCCTTGCATTTCTCTAAGTAAACAAATGTTATGGAAAATAAACATGCAAGGAGGTTCTGATAAAGAATGAAATTGTGTATATGCTTTAATTAAAACAAGGTTTTCTTTTTCAGAATTTGTGATAACCTTTAAAAGTTCGAGAGAAAACATAAGGAATATGTGAATGCAGTTACACACACACCTTGGCAGTTTCCCAGAGGAGAAGAAACCATTCTCATTAGTTGGCAAAGATAAGAATAGAAATAATGGATTTAAATTTGAACAAGAAGCATTTGAAAGAGTGGAGAAAAATTTAACAGTAAGATCAACTGGGGAATGAAACCAATTTTGGGAAGAGATCAAAATCACGTGAAATTTTAGGGTTGCAGCTTGATGAATACCTCACTAGGAAAAAGTTAGAAATGAGACAGTTGCTGTCATGGGGTAGGGCAGGGAGAAGAGTGGACAAGATGACCATCTAGGAATCTCCTCCAGGCTTCTGTTATAGAAGATGAGCCAGTGTACTTAATGTTCTCTAAAGACACAGCTAACAAAACAGGTGAGAACAGTGAGCAGAGTGACAGACAGGGTTTAAATTCTGGGTCTAATTGGGTTTTTATGGCCTTGTTTCCTCCACAGTGTGAAAAGGGAGGAGTTGGAGGCTGTGCAAGGGGACTAGGGGGTAGGGGAGTACAGGGATGGGGACAGGGGATTACTCCATTGGTATGTGATGGCCATCCCAGGCTGAGCTAGGAAGCTGAGCACAGGAATCCTTTGCATTGTTTTCTCTCCCTCTGGTGTGGGAACTCAGGGAACATAGAGGTAGATTTTCTCATTACTTATAAGAAGTGTGATTTTAAGGGCAAATAAGAGATATTCATTCTTTCCTAGAAGGATGACACCAATAACAGTTCAGGGGACTCACCAAATTTCTGGGCATGAAAAGGCCTAGCAGGGCTAGCAGATAGGACAGAGAATTTTTTTCTCTGCTCAGCTCATAAGTCACTGGAGAGAATACTGCCCTGTGAGTGGAGTTTATCTTTCCTAGGCAAATGAGTATCTGAGGAGAATATTTGAGGAGGATAGATAATGCCCATGGCCACTTCGGTCACACCTTTGGGAGCCATCTTGAATACAGAAGTAGTGATGTAGGACTGGTCATAAAAATGCCTTAAAATTTTGTTGTAGTTTAATTTATAGTTTGACTGCCAAAGGGTTAGTCTACTGCAAATGGATTGAGCTGTCATTTAGCAGATTTAATTGCTAGCACTTTCATTGTGAGATTAGGCCAATCTATTAGGCACGGAGGGTCCTGCATATGCCTCCCTGAACTCCTTTGCATACCCTCCTGTACGTGATCACACACCTGCACTGTCTGTTTGTCCTTGGGCACTGGCTTTATCAGGTGATGTCTTTCAAACAGCTGGATTGTAGTATATATCTTTGTTATTCACTCATTATGAATTCACACAAACCTCATTCATTCATTCATTCATTCACTCATTCTGCTGTTGAGCACCTACTTTGTGTTAAACACTGAGAAGACAAATAATCTTGACACTTAAGGAACTCCTTGTCACTTGATGGAGACAGAAAAACAAACCAGCAATTTTAAAGTGCTAAAGAAGGAGAAGGATTGGGAGCTATTCAATTCAGCATATAGTTATTTGGTGTCTACTGTGTGCTAAGCAGCATGTTTGAGGGTTAACAAATATATTTGTAATCCACTTTACTTGCTTCAGATTGAAGACCTATGTAATCTAAGTGTTAGTTTCCTTATCTGTAAAATGGGAATAATGTCTACCTTTTGGGGTTTTGTAAATATTAAATGGGATAAAAATGTGAAATATTTAATATAGTGCCTGAAACAGAATATATGGCAAATATTATTAATTGGTGCTCGAGGAACACATAACTGGATGGTATGCAGACAATTGAGTTGGGTGGTCAACTGAGGGCTGCCAAAATAATCAATTGGTATAGTCTAGATGTCTACTTTGCTATTCAGATAAGCTGTTTATCAGTGAGAAGCACGGCTTGAGTTTTTACAAAGATTTACGTGAATACTTCGCTCATAAAGATCTGGGTTAGACTTGCTTGCCTAGTCACAAGGTCTTAGGGGGCCAGTAAGCATCCTTCCAGTAAGGAGGAATAGCGTCGTCTTGGGACCCCAAGCAGAATGAGAGGGCCCTTGGATTTGGTGAAAACATTCCCATTTTGTGCTGGGAAGTGTAATTCACCTGGATGATATCTTGATTATTTTCTGAATTAAGACTTGGGAAGCTAGACATGATCTTTGATGGTTAAAGCTATTAAAATGATAAATTTTGGACTATTGGGGAATTGTCAACTTGTTAAAATAACAAGCCCAGGCAGAGTGGGAAAAGACAGTTATTGTTTCAGGAAGACTTCGGTAGAGAGAGCTTGGAAGACAGTTCAAGAATCCTATCTTGCCTTCAATTCAAGGGCAGTGACAGAAACTAATGTTTGCTTAGTGTGCAGAAACTTTTGGACAATGAAAGTACAGGAAGTAGACAGTCAGTGTCTGAACAGTACCTCCCCATCCCCACCTTTGTTAAGACAGGGACATTTTTAAAGCATAGATCCTTATGATTCTCTGCCAGGCAAATGCAGTCATCAATGCCCCATGTTTTTCCTCTAAAGAAGATCTGATCACTCTCTGGGCTGTGTGGACTTGGGACAGGCTCTGGTCTTCAAATCTGATGACCTGTGCTCCATTCTTGTTCTTGGGTTACATGGGATCACTAACAACTCTCTCCTCATTTACATAAAAACTCTCTCCTCATTTACATAAAAACAGCAGGAGAAATCATTTCAATCGTAAGTTAATTGACTACACTTGACAAAAGTGACAAATTCTTAGCACTCATCATTCTTAATTGAATCAAATTTCAAATGGGATGTTGAACAATTTCTTCAGACAATAGTCTTTTAAAACAAGCTTCAGTAACTATTTGTCCTGGATAGTTTATGTATAAATTGGTACAGGCAAATTTGATGTCTTTTTCAGTTATATTATGCTTGATTTAGAGGCAGTGTGGTGTGAAGGGGTCATTGTTGGAGATTGCATCATGTACACCACAAAAGATATGTTCAAATAATCCTAACCCACATTCCTGTGGGTATGAACCCATTTGTAAATAGGAACTTTGAAGATATTATTATTAGTTGGGATGTGGCCAAATTGAATCAGGGTGGGTCTTAATCTATATGACTGGATTCCTTATAAAGAGAATCAGAAGTCAGTAGTCAGTCAGAAGTCAGAGGTTAGAAGCCACAGAGGAGAGACATCACCACGTGAAGGAAGACTACCACCACTAGTGCTACTGACCCTGGGAGAAAGCATGGCCTTACCTTCATCTTGATCTTGGACTTAAAGCCTTCAAATCCATGAGACAATAAATGCTTGTTGTTGAAATCAACCCATTATGTGGCATTTGTCATAGCAGCTCTGGAAAACTAAGACAGCCTCTGAAGACAGAGTCAAAGGAATTGAGTTACAGTCATCTGACCTTGGGCAAGTCATTTCAGCTCTCTGAACCTCTAGGTCCTCAATTTTTAAAACCAGACCTGCACTAGATGATCTCAAAAATGACTTCCAGCTTTGAGGTGCTCTTGGTTGTATTTGACTTGAAAACATCTAATAGAGTGCTTTCAGTTTTGTAGGAGAGATAGGCGTGGAAGTCTTTTCACAGGAGTTAGGTTTTGAATTGTGCAGTTAGCAAACTGAGGTTTGGAGATGGAAGGAAAAGGTATTTTTTGGAAATGGGGTGGATAGAATTTTTGGGAAGGAGATAATGAAAGCCCAGAGCAGTGGGTGGCAGGGAGTATGGAAAGGTAATTGATTCCTCCTTCTTCATCTCTGCCTCCCAATCAATCATACATCAAGTCCCTTCTATTCTTTTTCTTTCTATGTACTTCTCTGAACTGAAACTTAAGGGGGAAGTCATATCACAACTTGAAGCTGTATTAACCTTATGCTCCAACATTCCACTCCTCAGGCATTGATTCAAATTAAGAGAGCACTAACTGAGAATGAGGAAATTTAGCTTCCATTCTCAGATCAACTCTGTGAGGAGGTCAAATTGCTTAACCTCTGTGTGATCCCACCTATAAAAGGAGATTAATGATATCTTCCCATTTCATCTCACCAAATATTAATGAAATCTTCCTATTTTTAGCTCACCAAATTTGGAGAGAAACTCCACATAAACATCAGAGGAAAACAGTAATCAGTATGTTGTTGTATTTTCAATATCACAGACATTTCTTTTCTTAAAATTATTTTAGTAATTAAAAATAAGTTATTTTATTGCATGCATCTGATGCAACAGGAATAAAACATGCTTTGGAAGTCAGGATTTCAACCCAGATGTGAGAAACCCATATGTTGACACCGAAGTTAAAAGATGAGAAAATACCCCAGAAAAATGACAAATGATGAAGAAAAAACACTCTTACAGCAGATTCTGACCTTTTGAGGATATGGCCAGCCTGTCAGCACTAATGGTTTTCCATGTTCATAGCAAAAAGCTATGATTTGGTGTGGAGGTCAAATGACATTTCAATATAAAAATAACGAAATGGTACCCTGTCAGACAAAAAAAAAAAAAAAATTCTGCTCCTTTCTCTTCTTTTTCTTCTCATTATGCAACATAGATGTATATATATTTGCATAATATGCATATACATGATGAGCCTGGCTCTATTTCCTTCCATTACCACCCCAACTCTGCACCACCAATCCAGTCTCAAAGAAGAGTGTTAAGATTCCTGAAGAGTATCATGATATCTGGAGTAGTTTTTAGGATTAGCAAATTTTTTAAGAATTCTGAACATGAGGTAGGTCAGGATGTGGAACATAACAGGGACCCTGAATTAATTTGAACTATTTGATACCTGTTAGTCAGAAGGAGAGACACCTAAAGATATGTCAGCTCACCCCAATACAGGTGCTGGGGTTGCCAGTAGCAGCACGACTCCCACAACACTGGATGGAACATTTACTCACATAGAGATGACATAGAGCAAGGTCAGCTTCACTAGTGGGTGTCTGCTCCCCATAGCCAGCGGATCTGTCTGTGGCTGTGGTCTATGCAAAGAGATGTTCTATGCTCAGCATCCCTTTCTTTTGGTGTGCTACATGTAATGGAGGAAACCTGCTCCCTCCCCGCCGGGGACAGATATAGCACTGTGCTGTGAGCTGGATGTCATGAAACTTGCCCACTAGAATCACATTGTCTCCAGTGAATATTTACATATGTTCAGGATGATAGGAGCAGGAAGGTCCCAGCAGTCCCCTTATCTAATAGGGGATTGTGTTTTTCCGACCAGGCTAACACACCTGGTCCTGAGCACAGGATGTATCTGTGGGTCTCAGGGAAAGGTGGCAGGCTGCAATAGCACTGTTCCCCAGCACAATGTCCTTATTGTACAGCTGCAATTATTGCCTTGAAGTTGTCTTCTAAAGGATCTTTTATACCTTTCCTGGATGTTTCTTCTCTTGCCTAAAAATTCTACCCCCTCATCCAGCTTTCTTGAATTGCTCAAAGAGGAACATATTTCTCTGGAAAGGTCCAGCAGAACTATGTTTTCTTGACTAATGGGATTTTTATTAATGGGTCTTCATTAGTTACCTGACAGGATCTCAGGAGAATAAAATCTTGATTTGTGCATATAAGTGTGTAGGCAGCATGTGAGAAAACTCTCTAAAAATTCCCTTTACTCCTTGACAAAGATTGACCATGGTTAAGGTTTCAAGGATAGTAAAAGACAGAAGGTTAAAAGGTGGGATAAATTCCTCCTGAAACTGTGAAGCAAATAAGACTTCAAGAACTCCACTGATACACCAGAATGAATAATAATAATAATAATTCCAATAAGAAATATGGGAAATAGGAGATACAGTTGAGATAACCTATTGCTGTGGATGGCATGTTAATCAGCAGGAATCATGAGCAAATCAGATGCTATTAACAGGTGTCTGCACCAGAGAAAAATCTAGTTGAATAGGATCAGCTGCCTCAACAGAGGGGCTATCAATTGGTCCATATGAAAAAAGCATTTAATGCCATTGAATTGCTCTAGCAGGCCAGAAATAGAAATTGAATGTCAATTTGGACCAAATCAAGAGATTTTTCTATAAGGCTTATTACCTATATGTTAATTGTTGTAATAGCCATAGATTGTATCCAAAACATTCTGCGTTTAAGGCTAACGCTTCAATTAGTAATTTTGGGTACATCTTTTGTTTTTCCTCACTCTATCAGTGCCACGCTTCCTGTACCTGTGATGTCACAGATCTGATTGGGAAATCATTTTTTCCAAGTCAGGTGGGTTTTTCCCCACCATTCTTCATAAAACATGACTTCCCAAGGCAGGGACAGCATTTTGTGAGGATAAGGAGGATAGGAGAAAGTTCAGTCAGGATCTCTGAACTCTGGGAAAGCACCGTTTCAGGTCCTAAAAGTATCTCCAGGAATTCTTCAAGCTCAGGTTGCACTAAGTCAAAGATTTTTATTTAAATTTTATATCTCAATGGATAACCTCTTCTGGTGATGTATTTTATGGCATTTCTCTTATTCTCAGTCATTTGACATTTCTTCCTCTGGGTACATGACATACATGAGCCATCTCAGAATGTCTTGAATAAATATTCACTGTAATCATTTCAGGCTAAGCAGCGGTAAGTCACTGGCACAAATGGTTCATCCGAATTGTCTTGAATTTCAAGACTTTTTTTTTTCATGGCCTGGCAGATAACTAACTGGGAGTCAGGCGTTTATTTACTTTCTGCTCTATTTAGCCACTGGGGAAATATGCGTTGTTTTACCTCAGTGATTTCATATGCAAAATGGGAATAATTATACTTTCTCCTTGGCTCACTGGAGGGTTAAGAAGATTAATACATTTTATATTTAGAAAATAAACATACTTCTTAAATGAATTATGCTTTGAGTAGAAATTATTATAAGATGATTATCATCAATAGGGGTTTAAACATATTCTTTGTCAAGTAGAATCCTAAAAGTTGGAATTCAAGCTAATTTTAAACAGGCTTGTGGGTATATGAACTTGAATGTCTGTCAATGACAATTGGATGCAGTGAGTAATCCAATTTACTTCAGGAAATATGTAGCTGTGGCAGGGTGAGGAGTAGGTATGAGAATGGAAGAATAACAAAGGGAGTATATAGATATTCATTAATTCATTCAGGAAACAGTGGGAGGTAAAGAAGGGGTTGGAAGACATATTTACCAAGAACGGAGAGAAAGGAACTGTAAAGGGGTAATATAAAGAGAAAGCTCTGAAAAGTAAGAAGCACTCTGAGAAACTGGGGAAATTCACATAGACGTAGATATTCAGTAAATGTCAACTGACTGACAGACACAAACGAGTTTCAAGGAGAAATCAAGGGATTGGAGAGAAATGAAAAAAAGATACCAGAATTATTCCATAATTAGAACTAAAGTTTTACTTAGGAGGAAAAAAATGGTGGAAGAAAGATAAAGCTGAGAAAAACCACTTAAATAGTCCCTGAACTGCTCTTTATACCACAAACTGAATCTACTTGCTTAGAGAAGAGGATAAAGATGCTCGGGGGTCTGAGAGGTGCAGTCCTATGAAGACAAGACTGAAAGACTTGGGCTCTTCTGTCTGGAAAGACAGGGCGGGGCGGTGCATGACTGAAGTTGATAATGTAACAGATGGTTTCTATTGGGAAAATATAAACCTATTCTCTGAGTCCCACTGAGGTAGCTGAAGAGAGTCCCCTGGAAGCCTGGAAAAGGAGGGAAGAGTATACTAAGAGAGCTCGATAATCCAAGAGGTGGTAATGACTAAAATGTAAATAGATTTAAAAAATGAGTTAAATTCAGAGATGATGGACTTTCGATTTTGATATTAAGGTGGTGTTGGGGATTGAATCATGTCCCTCACAAAAGGCATGTTCAGGTCCTAATCCCTGCTCGTGTGGATGTGAACCCATTTATAAATAGAACCTTTGAAGATGTTATTTAGTTAAGGTATGCCCAAACTGGATGAGGGTGGGCTTTAAACCAATATGGCAGACTGGGTGAAATCTCCAGTTTCTAGACAGTATCATCACACAGCAATACATGATGTACTAGACTTCCAAAGGTACTTGTAATAACAAAAGGCTCTCACATACCTTGTGAATTGTGCTGAATGGTCACAGAACTACTGTTTCTTAAAATCACACAAGGTCCCAAGACCATTGTTTAAACTGTAGCTATGATCAGGATCCACGTGAATGAGATCTCAACCTGAGGTCGTGGGTTTTCAAAGGCATACATCTTAGAAAACCCGTGTGATTTCCTCCTTTGTAAAGTCACTTGTCACTTTTTATGGCACTTTTTTGGAGTAGTCCTTTGCAGCAGCAGAACTCCTGGCTTATTTGTAAATAACTAATTTATCATTAGTGTCTAAAAACTGCTACCAGCATAATCCAGGAAAAGTTAGAAACCAATACTTCAGAGCAGAAAGTCCATTTTTCTTCTATTTTCTTTTTTCTCTTTTTCTTTTTTCTCTTTTGATAATTCAAGTCAGTGTAAAGAAACAACATCATCACAAAACAAATGTTTTAATAGTGACTTCTGGGCCTCCAGCATATTTTTCACAGTTATTATCTGATGCAAACATAGATGAACAAAGACATAAGTCACAGTTTCACTTTCTCTGGGTCTTCAATGTAAACCAAGCTATTTGTGTGCTCTGATTCATTAAAAGCAATCATAACTCTCCAGTGACCGGGAGGCTCTTTGGATTGAAATCTTCAGTATTGGAAGACCTCTCAGCTTACAATGGAAACTACTGAAAAATTAATCCGAAGCAACCACTGACGAGCCAATGTTTCTGTGGTAACAGGTGCCCTTTTGTGTAGGAAAACAGACCCAAACTGAGCCGACAGGGTGAGGGTTGGTGGCAGAGTGCTCAGCAGGTAGATCTTTCAGAAGGCACACACCCAAGGTCCCCCAGGGAAGCAACTACAGATCATTTCCTTTGTTACTTATGCCTAAAATAAATTCCATTGACCTTTTAAAACTCAGGGGATGCCATTTAAGTTGGGCATGGATGTGTTCAACCTTTTGGCATTCCAAAACACTCTGCTCTGTTGGTGAAACAGTTAAGCATTTTCTCTAAGCAAGCACTAAGAATTCATGTGTCTCTTGTCACTAGATATGCACAGCTTCATGCTTCTATTTTAACCAGAGATTTATACACAACCAAAGATTGCAGATGGTCTTAGGTTCTTATCATATTCTTCCAAGAAATGCTAGGAGGCTTTAAACATCTGGGATTTGGATCCATGGGCAAAAATAGAGATAAATGCTTTTCATTTTAACTACGTATAGTTTTATCTCAGGGAAGTGCTTTCTTTGTGACATCTCAGCAAGAAACTGACAGTGTCTACTTTTCTTATGAGTCGAATGCTTTGCATTGTTACGTGGTTTATAATTACACGTTTGTGACTTCATCCCCAACAGCCTCACCCCATGAATACTGGAACATCTTACAAAAGGGAAGGCTGGGAACAGCTCAGACAGACAGGGTGGGAGGAGAGGGAGGGTGATGGGCTCAGTGTCCATCTCCTAGTGAGGCTCTGGGACAGCCAGTGGGGGAACCCAGCTCTCCAGGTTTCCGGACTGACCTATAGTCTGAAACACTGTCCTTCTGTTTCCAAGGCTGTGAAGCACCCTTGGGAAGAAGAAATACTCAACCTATAGGTTGACATTTTATTTATATCACGTCTCTCATTGAATCATTCTGAAGAACCCGAGGTGGCCCTGGCATTCCTTCTCTTTATTCACTTGGTTACAGTTTAAAATTCGAATAGCTGTTTATGCTGGAAGGCTGAACACCCAATCGGCAGTCTTTGAATTGAAGTTGTATTGTTCACTCATGGAAATGCCTGTTTTGTCTGTCAGCTCTCTTTTATAATGAGACTAATAATTTATGCTTGCTAAAGATGTTTTCTGACCTGTGATTCCATTGCCCGTTAGGAAAGGGCTTTGGCAGCATTCACACTTGCTTTCGTAATAGGGGGCCACTAAAGGTACAATTTAGTGAAATTACTGCTCCAGTGCACTAATGGTACCCAGTTCCAGACTGGGGGCAGGCAGTGGGGTAGGGGTGAGGGACCTCATCCTTTAGGGAGAGCCGCTAGACTCCGATGGAAGGTGTGATGCAACAGGGCCTTTTTCTGGAGCTGCCCCCTTCCCTGTAGGTCTGTGTGACCCGGTGGTGCCCTAATGGCTAAGAGTTAACACACCCACAGAAGTGCCAGAGGGCACCACATGGAGCTTTATAGAGTTCCAAGAAAGAAAAGCCTGACTTAAAAAACATGTCCTCTAACACAAATCAAATGCATTGTTTTTATCCAAGAAGTTTGCATCTCTCTTCAAATTTATCTTACTTAAAAATAGTAGTGATTCTTTTAGATAGGGTGACCCACTTAAAAAAAATCACGATGTTGGTAAAAATCCTTTGTGCCCTTCAAAAGAGAAGATCTATATGTGCTTGAACTTTATCTTATTCTTTATCTTATTACTTTTGCAATCACATTGTTAAGTGGGACTTCTTTAAATGGGCCACCCTGCATTATAATTATAGTCTTTTCAGATATTTAATTTGTAAGTTATTGGCAGACCTGTCCTGAAGAGAACTTTTCTAATTGCAAATGGGATTATTCTCCAGGTGAAGTATATCTTTTCTTTCTTTGATTCTCTCATAAAATGTAGCTTTTATTTATCTTATGGCATTTGTCTTATACTCAGTAAATATCATTTGTGTGCTTCTTTTATACCTTACCAGTTTTGTGAGTTTCTTGAGATCAGTGACAATCTTATCCATTTTGTATTTATTGCAGCCCCTGTATTAATGCCTTCCTTGTAGAAGAGACTTGATGAATATTTGTAAATTGATTTCAAGAATATTTTTAACAAAATATCCTAAATTGAAACAGAATGTCCCCTAAAAATTCTAATAAATTTGAGAAACAAATCTGAATGTACACTGACATTGAGGAGTATGCTCATAAAGTAGGCTTCACCTTACTCATAAAGTTTAATACAATGAGTAAATGAAAATTGTACATAAATACTTCAAAGAAGAAATTCCAAGAGATTTTGGAAGGTCTTAAAAATTCAAGTAAATATTTGAATAAAATATTTAAAAAGTTTATTGTTATCAGCTTTTGGCTTTGATAGTTCTGGTAGCCAAAATGCTAAAACACCCCTGAGGAAGCTGAGGGTTTGTGGGCATGATAAAGGTTCTAAAATATTCTAAGATGTTAATAACTGGCAATGTTATGGCACTTTGAAATTCACCAAGGGCTTTCATATTGAAGTAATCACTAATATTCCCCTGCCATGCATGCTCTCAGGACATCATCATTGGATCACCAAATGTTCAAGAATCAGAGCTGGACTCATGGGACTTGGACTGTGAGAACTCTCTCTCTCTTTAGTTATACCTGCTGACCTGACCTAATCAAAAGATGGGGTTTAACATCTTGTTTAATTGTAGACTTCTGCTCTACAGATTTCAGAGCTGAAAGAATCTAAAAAACCTCTGACAAAATTTTTTAATTTTGCAATTGAGGAGAGATTTTATTTTATTATTTTTGTTGTGGGCAATAACAGCAAGTTATAGAATTTATTAAGTTTACTATTCTCGTTTCTGGACTAAGTAAGACCTCCCTGATGTAGATATTATTTCCACTCTGCCATTAAAGAAACAAGGTACAGAAAGGAGAGGCTAAACCTGCTTATAACTGTGCCTAAGAGTCTCCCCCTGAGTACCTCTTTGTTGCTGAGATGTAGCCCTCTCTTTCTAGCTAAGCCAACTCAGCAGGTGAGCTCACTGTCCTCCCCCCTATATGGGATCTGACACCCAGGGGTGTAATTCTCCCTGGCAATGTGGGATATGACTCCCGGGGATGAATCTGGACTCAACATTGTGGGATTGAGAATATCTTCTTGACCAAAAGTGGGATGTAAAATGAAACAAAATTAAGTTTCAGTGGCTGAGAGATTCCAAATGGAGCTGAGGGGTCACTCTGGTGCGCATTCTTATGCACTATATAGATATCCCTTTTTAGGTTTTTATGTATTGGAATAGCTAGAAGTAAATACCTGAAACTATCAAACTCCAACCCAGTAGCCTTGACTCTTGAAGACGATTGTATAGCAATGTAGCTTACAAGAGGTGACAGTGTGACTGTGAAAGCCTTGTGGATCACACTTCCTCTATCCAGTGTATGGATGGATGAGTAGAAAAATGGGAACAAAAAACTAAACGAAAAATAGGGTGGGAGGTGGGGGATAATTTGGGTGTTCTTTTTTACTTTTATTCTTATTAGTACTTTTTCTGGTACAAGGAAAATGTTCAAAAAATAGATTGGGATGATGAATGCACAACTATATGATGGTACTGTGAACAACTGATTTTACACTTTGGATGATTGTATGGTATGTGAATATATCTCAATAAAATTGAATTAAAAAAGAAAAAGAAATTAATGCACAACTGGAAAAAAAAAAAAGAAAAAGAAAAAAGAAAAGAAACATGATGAAGAAAGACTCAGTGATTTTCCAAACATCACATTTAGGAAATGACAAGAGCAGGCTTGTTGTACCCCAAACCAGGTCTCTTAACACTTAACGCTATCACATACTTTAACTACAGTCATATAAACCGTTAACAGCCAAATTAGGCCTAGAATCCAGTGTTATAGTAGATTATAGCCCCTTGCCCAATGCTTTTGCTCAGCAATCATTAAGAACAACATGAAGCTCCTTGCCCATATCTTCAAACTCCTTTCTCTAATTGCACCTTTTATTCAACTACTCTATAGGAGCAATAGACATGAAGAATTGGTTTAATTATGATTTTTTAACCCAGAAGTTTGATCTATACTATGTTGGACTTGGATCTGACTGAATTTTCCTTGTTTTTTTTGCATACAAAGATCAAAAGTCAATTTATACTTAAACGTTTAATGGAACATGAGAAACAGTGATGGAACTGGAAAATGTATAGAGAAGAGCCACTGAAATGATAAAGGAGTTGAAGAATGTTTTCTGAAGTTGGGCAAAGTAAAAGACAAGATTAGGTTTCAGTTTAGAAAGATGAAACCTTTAAGGGTGGGTGGCATCTTGATCAAAGTTTAAAAAGCATTACATAATATTTCACAGACAAACATGAGTATGTTTCCCCAAGCCCCAGTGTTCTCCCTGAGGTATATTCCTTCTAGACTTTATAAGTTACATGTACTTTTCCACAGTCACTTGTATCTTTGTCTGTTTCCCTTTAACTGATTTTAAGTTTACTGAGGACTCCTTGCCCGTATTTGTATTTCTGGTAGTTCTTACAGTCAACAATTCACTTCACAGATCCTTAATAAATATTTACTGAACTGAATTGTAATTTTCAGACAAATATGAAGCATGAAATGACTAGTATGTTTATGAACCTTGTTATGCCAAGAAGTGATGATAGGCTTAAATTATCAGCATATTTAAGTAATCTTTAGATAGGTTAAATACTGGTACACATATGGTTCATTGTTAAGGAACTCAGACATATTTGCAGGAATACCTTACCTTTGGATTTGCAAACCGGGTCAACAGATGCCCTTCCATAGAACGCCTCTGGCTGCTACTGTAAACTGGCATATTGGACTGGATGATCCTTGCTCTGACTTAATATGACATTATATTTATTGACTATTTTTTCAAAGATTATTTACCAAATGTGTGTGGAAACTTTCATCTCTCATTTCCTTCCAAACATCTTGCCTGGTCAAAGTCATTAACAAATACTATTGCGATTGTCATCCTAGCTGATATTACTTTCATTAATCTGCAGCAGTTTGTTCACTTTTTTGGTCAGATGAGGACTTTGAGAAAGCCAAAGTGTTATCACACTTTTAACTCAGTGTTAGCAAAGGAAATGTGGGATTCTGTTTTTCCTTCCTATCCTGTATCACACTGTTACTCAACTGAACTATTTAGCTAGGCTCTCAAGGCTTTCTAAGGGAGCCCCACCCAGGCTGCTGACATGGATAGAATAGAAATAGGTCTCAAAGAACAGCCTGTGGATCTCTTTAGATTATGATTTGTGATAGTTGAAAGCTCTTGTTACCCATCCCTACCTTTTTTTTTAATTCTTCCCTCTTATGTTCTCAGTTTCACATATAGATGTAAGCATCATAGCTACTTATGGAACTATTTGACTTTTGGAACAGATGGGGAGCTCCATCTGGTGTAAACATGTGGAGGGATACCCTTGGTGCTTGTTAGTGGGAAATGTGGGAAGCAGGGACAAACTTCTTTTCCTGAACAATGTGCCCTGTTATGAGCATCCTATTTAACATAGACCATGGCAGCATCTTAGGCCCTCAGACTTGGGCATGGCCTAGAAATAGACTGCAGCTGCCTATGAGCCAAAACTCTACTGTTGAAAAGTAGCTAATGGTGCAAATGTGCATTGTGCAAATAATTCTCCTACACTGACTTCAAAGAAGTAACACAATCCCAGTTTGAGTATATGCACAGAATAAAGCTTAACCTAGTGCCAAGCACATAGTAGGTCCTCAAAACTGAATCAATGGAAGGAAGGTGACCAAAGCATAGCCCACCTGTGTCCAGGTGAAGTGGTGAATGGAAGGCTATCAGGAAAATGTTTCTTCACTCTCAACATTTTAAAAGGTGAGGTTGGGTTTGGGGGTGGAGGTGAATGGGGCGTAACTAGTCTTCTAAGGTGATGGGGAGAATTCCCCTCACTTGCATTTATCATTTTCTTCTTTTTTATTTTATTTCCTCTCCAGCAACCGTGCTAGTTTAGACAGGGGAAGTTAAGTTTGGGATAGCTTCTATAGAGCTTGTATAATCTGGAAGACTGGAGAAAGTAGTTTAGTATGTGGTGCTTTCCTAGTTGAAAAGGTGTTTTCTAAATCCTAATCATTAATTTTTATTATCACACTATTGCTACTATTATTCTTGTTTCTACAGCCTAGGCAATGTGCCATGTTTTTCTTTTCTTTCTTTCTTTCTTTTTTTTTTTTTTTGTGGAACAGATATCACTTTTCCATAAACAAAATCCCTTGGCTATCCTGCTTTGGTTAGCTATTTGATGAAAAGATTAAAGAATAAAGCTGTATCTGAGACCTATTCTGTAGCCTACATATATTTACATAAATTCCTTGAAAAGTAAATAAAAAGAACTACATGAATAAAATGTTGAAGACATGTGAGATGCAAAGCAGCTACTTATTTGAAGGGAAGAAAAAGACAGTTTTGTGTCATGACAATTAAACTGAGTACACTGGTTCACTTACTATTTTCGGTGAATTTTAATTGAGTTGTGTCTCATTTTTATAAATGTTGTCAATCTTCATTTTCTCTGTCTCCCATGCTCCAACTTAAACACACACGCACACAGATCCACATATCAACGTATTTTGGGGGAACACTGTGTACAGACACCAACTTATACCTAATGACACAATGTTCTAAACAGTAAAACATCCAACCTTGATAGAATGCCCATAAGACTGAAAAAAACGTCCTTCTTTTGACGCATTTATTTTATAGACACAAAAGCTCAGCTAGTAATCAGTTTTGATAACTTTAGATGTCTGTTTCCCTGATGTAATGACTAGACCGAGGCAATCACGATACTTCATTATGCTATTCAAAGTGTAGGGCAGGATTCAGTCAGAGCTAGATTCAAAACCTGGCCCACAGCTGAAAGCAGAGATGATGCATTAATCCACAGCCGCAGTGCCTCCCCCACTGCTCCCCTCAGCCTTCAGCCACTAATAATGGATATCATTTTTCTTCATAAAACTGGTGGTACTTGAATCAAGCACATGACAGTTAAGGTTTATTTAGTCTTTCAAGCAGGTGATTACAGGATTGAACTTCCCAAGTGAGAAGCCAATGGAATACAAATAGTTAAGAGCATGTTTGAAGGGGAAAAAATTGTCCAGCCCCATCTGTCAAACTGTGCGTATGACATCATCAGATATTCTGCACTTGTTTGCAGCTATTCAGGCCGGCCCGCCCCACAGTCTATGCTTTGTGTTCCCGTTTCCTTTACAAGGCCAGCGGGCTGGAAAATTACCACATGCTGTCACAGTTAGCTCAGCCAGGTCTTGTTATCATTGTTTCCAAGGAATCCATTCATTCCGTTATTTTACATATTGGGCAGACGTCCTGCCACCGAGGCTTGGGCTGCAGTAACTTGAAGGGCCAAACGTTAATGGGCCTCTATTGTTGGTAGAATGGCAGTGCAATACGTGGGAAAAAATACCCAGACAGCTCCCTGACACTGGTTTAGGACCTCTAGACTTAGGGGGTAGCCTGTGAAGATCTTTTATGTAAACAAGTCTTCAATAAACAATGAATATCGCCTGTGTCAATATTCATAACCCATCAATAAAAAAAAATATAAATCTTCAACTAGAAAGAAGCCCAAATGTATTATGGATGACAGAGTTTTTCCTTAAAATAATCTATAGAATGTGGGCAAGTCTCCTTCTAAACACTGCTAATTTATGGGGGGAGAGGGCGGTATTGTTGGAGCTTTGAGAGAAGAAAGGCATTTGATTTGGGGCTGGCAGTATTCTCATCGCAGTAGATAATACAGTGTGGAAGTTTCACGGCTTCCACTACTAGAGTGAAATAAAGACAAGGGCCTGGGTGACACATTACGTCTTCACCATACTGGCGATTTTAAAGAAAGTTAATGTAGAAAAGTTGCCAAGGATAACATCCAACTTTAGAGTGGATCATGTTATCTTGATTAATTGAAGTATAGATAAGAATAAAGTTTCCAGCTTTGAAAAAAACCCTAGCGATAAACAAACAGGAAAAATCAATTTTTTTTTAATGGAAGATATGCAGTGGGGCTGCATATTAATTTTCAATTTCTTAAATGGGCAATACTCACTTTCCTTTTTCAAGATAAATCTGCTCTTTGGACAAAATAGTAATACTGGTAATGGATCACAAAGTGGTATGGATGTTCCAGTTCTTATTACTAGCTCCAGAAATTTCTTCCACCTGATTTTCTTTGCCTTGGACAACAGAAGCCTTGATAACAAGACTTGCCTCCTCAAACCAGGCCAGCATGTGGTAATTAGTTGAATCTATTGCCATTTAGAAAAACTGTAATTCAAGTCTTATCATTTTAAACATTCTCATGATTAGCTCAGCTGTTATTTCAGCTGATTTGTTTTATTGTTTCTGCAAAGAGCTCCAAATGGCCCTGTGGAAGTTTACATTAGAATGGTTCTCATCCCAAATAATTTTTGAAGAATTGGAACAGGGGTTGAGCCCTGGGAGTGGCAGAGAACGAAAGAGCGATGGGAATAGTCTGGATCCGAAAAACACAATCTATACCATATTTGAGAAAATAATATACTGTATTAAAAATGTTGCCCTATCCCACAGTCAGGTTTGTCACTTTGTCTTTTTTATAAAATATATTCTAATTTTCACTAACATCATTTTTGTGTCTGGCAGCTAATTTTAAATGGTTTCCTTTTTCAGCTGACATTAAGAGTCGATTGAGATAAATTTATTTTTCCATAAAAGTAATATATGTCAGGACTAGATTTCCTGAGCCAAGCCCTTCAAGCAATCATAATCATTTTGCAAACTGTTGATAATGTCATCTTTGGGAAAAAAAAGGTTTCTTTAGTGTATAAAATGTTACATTAAGATAAATATTAAAATGTGGAAGGCAGTCTTCATTCAAATATATTATTTTAGGAAATCTTACAGAATTTTGAAATCAGTATTTTTAAAAGGGTTAACAGCTTTACAAACAATTACTTTATTCATTTCAGGTTTTCTTCCAACACTTCTCTCAGCTCTAAATTGATTCTTATGCCAGATTTCTGCAAGATAAAACATAAGTTTTGATGAAAGAAGTCTACTTTGACTTCAAAGTTACATTTTAGGTACATTACTTCTGTTTCCCCAAGTAACACTCTCACCTCTAAAATGAAAGTGAGATTTTTTTATGGAAGCCAAAATTATTTAATAAAGCAGACCACATTTAAGAAGTACAATAAATTAAAAAGAGATCAGTTTTCTTCAGCAACACCCTACATTCTCAATACATAGTAAGTATATGGCAACTGTATTATTTAGCAATTAATTCAAAGCAGAACTAAGTTATGTCTTCAAGTTCTTCAGATTCCATATTAATAATAACTTCACATGTAGGTGATTTATGAGGATAAATATTACTAATAGTTACTTTTCTTACCAAAAAACACACACAAAAAAACAAAACCCAACCTAAATGACTGAAGCTACCTTCTTCATTAAAGAAAAAATAGATCTCAACTCTGCTACTCAGTACTCCTAACTGTTTGGAATGGATTTAAAAAATTCAAGGAGGATGTCACCCACCCGAGAGAAATATTTTCCACTTATGCATCCAATCCAGCAGTGATGTTTTCAAGGCCATTCTTCCTTCTTTGTCACCACCTGGTCCCTATAAAGAAAATATTTCCAAGAAATGACACTAAAGTAACTTAAACTTTTTTCCCCCCCAGATAGACCTTCACATCACATTAGAAACTTTTTATAATAGCAACAATTTTCTTTCATTTTATATTAGAATCATATAATTTTGCAATTTGAGTTGCCTAACCAGATATGACCATGCAATCATTTCAGCAATTTTCGTATCATATTAGTGAAAACAAATACTAACATAATAGGATGCTAACATGAAAAACCCTAATAGAACATGACAAAACTTTTCGTATTTTATTTATGCATTCCGGTTTTTCTTCTCCATTTCAACATTTTCCACTTCAGTTTATAGGAAAGTAGCATGGCTTCGCATGTTTTTGAATATCAATTAAGTGATATTGTAATACAATAGTAATGCAAAAGTTAACTGCTATCATTTTGGTATAGGACCAATACACTTCTCTGGGACATCAAATCTTTATTTGAATGGTAATGCATTTATTAATTTTGTTACTCGTTTATTTCTATTTATTTTAGAAATTGAACTGTTTGCAAAAAGAAACTAAGAAATGCTTAGTAGTTGACTATAATGACTCAATGAGTTGAAGAAATAATGCAATTATCTAGTTTATTTACTGTCTCTGCACCACTGCAAGTATCCAGATAACAGAGGTAGAAGTGAGCTTTTGCCTTGAATTATCCAGGCAATTGCTTTCATTTTATACTCTGATTCTCTTTCTTTACATGGAGTATGTTCAGTCAAAGAGTCTTTCCCTTAACCCAGTTCATTTGAGCAGGTTGTTAGCAATGGCACTGAGGAAACAACTGGAAGGAAATAGTCAAATGTCTCGTCCTCAGAGTCTGCCAATAGAAAGGAAGAGTGTAGATACTGACAAAGGGCTCTTTTTAATCGATTTCATTTGTATCAAGAAGAATGGCCTTGGATTAAATACAACAATCTCTCGGGTGAGAAAAAATCTTGTCTTAAGGTAAAATGCTTTGATCTTTTCAAAATTACTTCACATGCCAAAGATATCAACAGTGCTCAAAGGGCATAGCTAAAGGGAAAGGGAATTAGCTTCACAGTATTTGTCAGAAAACACAGCTCCTTCCTCCACCCATTCCTCATATATATGGTGATCTGTGAAACAAACTGGAAAAATTTTGGTCCATCAGCACCTGGAATTTTTCTTTCCTACCACATACAACACTACATTGTGAAATGGAAACAGATCTTAGACATTTCAGTAATCAGGATTCATGCAACATTAAAATAACTTTTGAAAAATCCTATAAGAAGTCACCGTATTGGAGGATATATTTATTTATCCTTTCTTTAAAAAATCCAGCACAACACGTTTTTCTTCCAGACTGCTGTTAATTCACTTGAGGATAAGACGAAGATAGTGACTTGAGTTTAATGGTCACACCTTTAAAACCCTTGGATCATTGAGAGAGTGGTGAGATGTTCTCAGTATGAGTAGCAGGTGGGAATTTAGATTTCATGTTCCTGTGTTTACCTTAGGAGAGAAGAACAGAAGAATGGTGGGTTAGTTTTACTCTTTTTCCCTCCTCTGACTATTCCTCTTCTTTTTTCTCTTTCTTCTCTAAGTGAATATAGTTGAGGAGCGTAAGTAAAGTATATTTATGACTGCCTCCACTGTAACTGCTTGATTAATTTTCTGTCTATCCTGATAATGAGCACCAGGAACCAAGTTTGTCTTGCTCACTGTTATATTCTTGGCACCTTGTTTGGTGCCTGGCCTGATGCACGCACTCAGGAAATGAAGGAGCCATGCAATCAATTTGATGCTAGTAGACACATTCATACTTGTCCTAAAAGCAAAAACTGGAAGTATTTCACACCCAAGACACAAGCAATATGGGACACCCTTTGGAGACATTGATAATGGAGGTCCAGTAGGTTCAGGGACATCTACCCTTCAGTCTGTCGGGCTTGGAAACAAATTAGCCAGCTCCTTTACAAGGGTGAGTTTTATGACCTGTCTTGAAATGAGGAGCCAATTTGGAATTGTTGGTGTGGAATGTGGTGGGAAATTCACTGGGACCTTGCCCACAGCAGAATACACTCAACATACTGTCACATAGCCCTGCCTCTGCTCATACAATACAAATGCTACTATATTACACTTTCCCCTCTCCTTCCACATAACTATATTGCTGCAGTATGGTAGCAAGGGAATTATAGGATTTAACTCTCCAACAGACCATTTGGATATATGAAAAATTTTTCCTTTTCAAACAGTTTTCCCAGGAATATATTTAGAGAAAGGGCTCCATAGGGTGATAAGAGATGACTGATAAGATGCTGCTATTTTACCCAATTAGGGCAGGGCTAGCTGACTCATCCCCAAACGAAGACTCTATGTCACAGGACATGATCTTGCATAGGAGACATGACTCATGCATGTTTAGAGTTAGCAGTGAAATAGTGCCAAAAGGGCTTTTTTTTGTGACGGACTTGAAGCCATGACCAGAGAGACATTGTAGAAATGGAAGGAAAAATGAGAAGTCTTGGGCTTACTGATATGCAAATCTTTTCAACAGTCCATGAATGATTTACATGTAATACACTTGGTTTCCTAGAGAAAATAATTTTCTTTTCTTTCAGTGATGGCAGTGCATCTCAGGGAACAAGCAATACAGTAGTAGGCTTATTTGTTTCCCCTTCTCCTGGATGTGAAAGGGGAGAGCCATAGTAACCTGCCCCCGCACCTCCCACCCTGGAGAAATAGAGTCCCAGACCCATCCTTCCACCACGTTGACACTGACAGCTCTGAAAAAGTGTCACATTATGCCCAAGAGCTCTGTGTCTCTTAAGATTATCTTGGTGAATTGGATGAGGGAAGGAGGTGGTGATACAAGATACCACAGAAGCTTGTGGTAGAATTTCTTCAGTTTGCGTCACGAAACACAAAATACCTGATCAGAGTGGCCACATAGAGAAAGATGTTGTAGCAATGTATGGGGAGGAAGTGATTCTTTCTCAAAATATGAGGTGAGAGGGGAGCAGGAAAATGAGCTAATTACAAGTATAAATACAGATTAAGCTGTATTTATATTGTAGCTCTCTCATTTCATACTTGCATGACTTTGGGCAAGATAATTTACCTCCCTAATTCTTAGTTTCCAAATCTATATAATGGGGATAATAATGGTACTTGCTTTTTAGGGTTGTTGAGAAGATGACACAAGATAACACATCTTAGACCTGGCTCTGTAAAGTGTTGGTCTGCCTTAAGATTCTGGAAGCCTGTCTGAGTCCACCCACTGTTTCTCCCACAGTTAGAGAAAAGACAAGTTTTCATATGATATAGCATATACAAATACAATTATCTTAATTAGGTATAGGGGAATATATTTTGGTATGTAGATATTTTAAGAAATGGAAATTTTAGAATTGTTTGTAAGCTTTTAAAATTACATTTCAAAAATTACATACATTTCAGTTTTTTAAAATTTCAATAGTTACAATTATTGTTTTATTGTCTTTCAAACAACTAAGATTTGTAAAAATATTAAACCAATTACTTAGCTAATTCAAATCTTTTCAGGAATAAAGTAGCATATATATGAATAAATAAGACCATTCAAAATGAAATCTCAGTTTACTGTATCTTTACTGATAAAATTCTACTTGATGATCTGAAAAAAAAATTAAAAGAATTTGTGTTGCTTACATTTTGTATCCTCAACAATATACTTGGGATTTTGATTCATTCAGTAACCCTGTACTCATAATATTATTCAATCTTTATTTTTAATGTGTATCTTTAAAGATTTGTTTTAGAAAAATCATTTTCCCTTTTTCTAATTTTCACATGTATTTTTTCTCAAAGGTGCTAATATGATTAATGTAGCTCTGCCTAGTCAGATAATTTAGGATTAAAGAAATCAAACAAATTACTTTATACTCTTTAAGTAGTTCCACATGTTTTCTGATTATTGCCAAAGTTTTGGCAAATTAAGTGACCTGTTTGAAGTAATACAGCTTGTACCTGGCAGAGTAGGAACCAGAATCCAGGTTCCTCTCTCTGTATTGTCCACCATTGTTCCCTTAGGTAACAAAATTCTTGCAGGACCTCCTACACAATGCAGACTTGCAGATATCCATAACTGACCCACTGGTAGCCATTTCAAGATCATTTTTAAAGCCACACTTCTTTCAGAGGGTTGTTTAGGTAGAGAATGACTTGAGTTGTGCCAGCTCTTTGGGTTATAGCAGAATTCTTTAGTTTCTATCCTGACATTTCTATTCTGACATCATAAAAATGATTTTATAATGCCCAGATGCATTTTTAAATTTTATCTCCTTGTTATCAGTGTACCTGACAAAGTTACCTGAAGTAGTACTAAAGTTCTTAATTTTACCCATTTGGAAAAGCCCAAGGAATTAGCAGTTTTATTAAATTCTTTTCTAGGAGGAGGCAGAGAGATTGCCCATTGTTTTTTGATGTTGGTTCATCTGTTTAGGCATGTTTGATTTTGTTTGTACATTCAGTTTATTAATTCTAATGCTGCAGTGATAGAAAGGGTCACCTGTTAATTTTACAAAGTCTCATATAACCTGCTGTTTTAATTCTGTGATTAGAAATTTTTGAATCAGTTTCAATCTGAAGAGAACTGGAAAGTCATAGTAGTGCTGATTATTTCCTTTTCAGGGGACAGTTAAATCCTTTAGGATGCCTCTAAGCGGTGCTTGACTATTTGAGGAGATGGGGTCTGGATCTGGGGACATTTTAGCATATTGTTTCCAGTGGCCCATTTTATATCTATTTGAGATTGGGCCACCTTTTTTTGGTTAGATTGGAGACTTTTCCACTATGGTTGTGTAGGAATCACCTGAAGCATTTGTTAAAAATGCACATGCCTATGTCCTCTACTGAAATTGCCAATAGTACGTAAAGTGGGCCCTGGGAATATGTATCTTAAACAAAGTCCCTCAAGTTATTCTGATACATGCAAAATCTTTGAAACTCCAATGGCCAGCCATAATCTGGCCACCTTCCTTTTGTCTAGGCCACAGTGGGACAGAATTGAAGAAGGATCTCCAGAAATATTTGCCATTCTTGGGATATAAGACAACAGGCCTCTCCCCTCTGGAGGTATTCCTAGGTTTCTTTTTGGGTAAGAAGGAAGTGGTGGGAAGGGAGAGGATGGTCAATGCCTGGGGAAGAGGAGTGGAAATCCTTTAGGTTGTGAATTGGTTCAACTTCCCACTTTGCCACTTGCTTGCCGCTTGAGCTTGGGCAGGTTATTTGATGTCTCTAGTTGAATCTAAAGCCCATATCTAGAATGGCGTTAGTGTCTTTGTAAGGCAGGTGTACAATAATGGTGTGTGTGATTTTGAGCACACTCATTTTCAGTTTCTGCTTTCCCTTGTAATGTTAATATTCTTCTGTCCAATAGAGACAAAAGGCACTGAAATAGCCCCTGGCTTCATGACTTTCAAATGGCTGGATGTGTTAACGTACCAGCACAAGAGCATTAAAATCTGAACATTTACTTCATTTCTACTCCTATGGGTGTGATCATGACTACTCCATAGATACCGTCTACTGCGGTCATAATTTAGAAGCTACTTCCTGGCCCTCTTCTTATTTAGAAGCTACTTCCTTGCTGATTTCTATAAGGAAACATTTCAATATGACTTTATGGTGTGAAACCCATTGCATTGTGGACTTTTATTATGAGCAGCCAGTGCCCAGACTAGGATCATTCTCAGGGTAATCTGTAGTCTGGGTAATTTTGGGGGTCATTTATAATAATATGTGCTTTAAAAGTCAAAATTTGACAAAACTCCAATAAAATACTTGACTTAATTGACTATCTTCTGTCTTTTGTTGTAAACATTCAAGTCTATGGCATTATACTAAATTGCATTTTTTTCTATCTTGCCTCTACAACTCTTTTTTTTTTTTGAAGCTCCAGATTTGTTATAATTTTTGTATTAAATTCAGTTTTATTGAAATACATTCACACACCATACAATCATCCATGATATACAATCCACTGTCCACAGTATGATAACATAGTTATGCGTTCATCACCACAATCTATCTCTGAACATTTTCCTTACATCAGAAAGAACCAGAACAAGAATAAAAAATAAAAGTGAACAAAGAACACCCAAATCATACCCCCATCCCACCCCATTTGTCCTTTAGTTTTCATCCCCATTCCTCCACTCGTCCATACACTAGATAAAGGGGGTGTGATCCACAAGGTCTTCAGAATCACACTATCACCCCTTGTAATCTCCATTATTATATAATTGTCTTCAGGAGTCCAGACTGCTGGGTTGGAGTTTGGTAGTTTCAGTTATTTACTTCTAGCTATTCCAATACATCAAAGCCTAAGAGGTGTTATCTATATAGTGCATAAGAATGTCCACCGGAGTGACCTCTCAACTCCATTTGGAATCTCTCAGCCACTGAAACCATTTTGTCTCATTTTGCATCCCCCTTTTGGTCAAGAAGATACTCTCAGTCCCACGATGCCGGGTCCACGTTCATCCCCAGGAGTCGTACTCTGCATTGCCAGGGAGATTTACACCCCTGGGAGTCGGGTCCCACGTAGGGGGGAGGGCAGTGAGTTCACCTGTTGAGATGGCTCAGTTAGAGAGAGAGAGAGGGCCACATCTGAGCAACAAAGAGGTATTCAGGGGGAGACTCTTAGGCACCATTACATACAAGTTTAGACTCTCCTTTGTGGTAATGAGCTTCATAAGGGCAAGTCCCATGCTCGAGGGCTCAGCACATCAAACCACCAGTCCCAATGTTTGTGACAACATCAACACCAGTCCAGGTGAGGATGTCCAACACATCCGCACCTTCCCCCAGATCCTCAGGGCTGGGGAGGGGGATTGTCTCTACAACTCTTAATTTGGATCTCTCTAGAGATACTGGAAGTTTGGGGTATTACCTTCAAGTCCAAACACCACACAAGTATATTGGTAGGGATTTGTGGGGACTTAATTACCTCAAATTACTTTCTGTGTTGTCCAACTTCACTGTAATTGTTCCATTTTGTTGCTTGTCAAGGGATGGTTTCTGCTCATATTTATTCACAGGCATTGACTAACTACGTAACAGAATTGGCCAGTATATTTTTCAATCTTAGTGATTCCGGTAGAACATATTCAGTATATTCTAGGAAAATCACAGGAACATGCTCAGGGGCCATTTCCCAGCCCTGACTGGTTGTCTGCACCCCTTTTCTATTGTGTGCAGATGTTTCAGTCTGTTTCTGTTCTGCAGCCCCAGGGAGACATTAGATCTAATGAAAAGGCTGAACCATACCTTAAACGTAGAAACCTGGAACACGCAGCCCCAGATGCTTATCAGCGCAGGAACGCTCAGTGGCAGGCTACCCCCCACCCCCACCAGGGTGGATAAATACCCAACAAACAGCACAGATGTGTCTCTTCCCTCGGAGGCAAAAGTGGCCATCCTCTGACCTTGACCTGAGCAGTCGGCCTCCCTGGGAGACCAACCGCGATGGTATCTCTTTCCATGCTCTTTTGGGTCCTTTATGCTGTGTAAGTAATAACGTGCTCATTTGCTGAAAGTTTATGTTGTGCAAGAGCCTGTGTTCCCATGACACACTGGGTAGCAACTCTCTCCACAGTATATTTGACTGTAGGTTATGCAAATGAAACAAAAGTAGTGGTCCCTACATATCATACCTGTTAGATCTGTTGTGGTTCTAACCGATTCATATTGAAAATGAATATTGAATAACTATATTATAAGTTGAGTGGAAAATAGCATATCCATTCTTCTCACACCAAGACAAACATTACGGACATTTGTTAATGTCTGGAGAGTGGAATGGGTAGGAAGTCCTCAAAGCAACCAACATACTATGAGTTTTCCCTTGAATCATTCTTGAATGCCAATTCTACTCTAGATTATGGAACCTATTACTTTTATTTTAAAACAAACACATGTAGAGTGGATAAGGGTCCAAAATCATGAGATTTTATGATAAAGCATTGAGATATTTTAAAAATGTTAACCTGATAGCAGGCCATTTTGGACTATGTTAAGAGACTACCAGGGGTTTAAATTCATTTTCCTTGGTGGGAAAGTTTGAGACCAAGAGTGTTCATGAATGAATTCAGAGGTTTTGGGGAGTCCCTTATCCTTTACCCAAGTCTCTTACCCATTCTAGGGAGACAAGTCTCTTGCATAATATTTTGATTCCTATTAAAATGCAAATACATCTGGGAATGATAGATTCAAGCTATCAGCATTATATAACTTTTTTTGTGTGACTGATGAATACGAGAGCTGTTTATGATATGAGGAAATCAGGAAGAATCAACCACCTTCATAATTTTTACCGGGGACTAACCCTAAGAATAAACTTTACATTTTAGATCATCGTATGAATATAAATAATCATCTTAGAGATATCTCTTTAACCTCTTGCTGTGGTATGTGACTTACCTTTTGGCATATTGACCCTTATTAGGACTATGATCTGTTCAAAAATTCTGTTAATCTTAGCATGCTATAGTAAAAGATACTCCTAATTCCACTACTCAATTTTTATTCTTGTTAAATTTACAGAAAAATGCCCAAATCTTAATCCCCCAAATACTTTCAGTCTGGACATGTGCATCTTTCCCATTCCTGCCTTTTTATAGGCATATTCTTTATACTTTAATTACAAAGTTCTCTACATATGGTTTCTTATTTCTTCACTTATAAACTCAACCATTATCTATCATATTTAATAAAAGGAAGTTAAAAATTTTCTTTGTCCTCAATTTTCTTTTTCTTAATTCCCTATATATTTCTTAACAAAATTAATAAATTCTAAAAGTAAATCTGTTCCTATCTGTATATGGAATTCAGGTAGTTGAAGTCATAACTTCTTCAGACTAATGTAGTCATTTTTACTTAATTTCTTTCATCTAATTTAATTACATTATTACTCTACTACCTGCTAATCTACTGGTGCCATAAGCACTATCTGTGGCTGGGATGAATACAGTGTTGTTGCTGGAAAGTGAAATTGGTGGTCTTCTGGTAGCAGGAAAAAACACATCTCACTGCTATGTGCTTTATACCTTCCAACTTTAAATTTAAGAAAACAATGATTTGTTTTTTAACCTAATTCAATTGTAGAATGAGGAGGAACATATATGTAGAGCTCAGAGTACTGCCAAGTTGCAAGACATATTATTGATTGATCATGTATCTGTAAAGTTCCTTTCACTTTCTTTTTCTGAGGAAATAGAGAATGAATATATCTATCTACTCAGTTTATAATCAAATAAAGATATGGAAACTAATACCTCCATATTATTGTGTTATTTTTGGCTTTTCCTCATGGAATCTTCAGGATTCTGATTTGTTTTCTCAAAGCGTAAACTTACATTTTCCAAGCTGAATACAATTTTTTTTAGCCTCTCCTTCATTTAACCTCTCTTTGTCCCTTTTCTTTTCCCGGTGCCTCATAATGTCTTATTGAAGTACAGAAGTATAATTTGGCATCATTGAAAGTGTCATTAGCATGCAGCTTCCCTATATCCTCTTCTAGACCCTTTGTGATAAAGTCAAATGTGTCATACTTAACGCTGATCCCCCATAGTACCATGCTCAGCACCTTGCTTTGTCCCATTTGCTGTCCTTCAGTAAATTTCCATATCCTGCTCAAATGTTCAGTTTGCCACTTAAAATCATTTTCTTTGGGACACTGTTTTAAAGTTTTCCCAGCTGCTTAAGCAAATACCATGAAATGGTTCATTTTAATCAATGGTTTTTTAGGCTGGGAAAAAGTCCAAGTCAAACTGTCATTAAGGTAATCATTTGTATTATTCCTTGGAAATTATGTGGCTTGTTTAGATTTAGCCTAACCAAATTTGGTTTGCTATCTTTTTAAAATAAAAAAAAAAAACTCACATATCTCCTTGATATTGTTTCTGGTATTATGGTGAATTAAGTTGCAATCGATCAATTTTAACCATATTTTAAAAATTTATTACAGAAACTGGGAATTTTGTGATTTGTGAAAGAAATATCAATAGATGTGTGTATTTTTCACATTTAATTAAGGAAACTGAAGAAACCTCTTGAATGTTTTCCTACGTCTCCTGTGTTCTTGTTGATACTGACCTAGATTGTCTATTGGATTCTTGTTTGCATACACAGGAGTGTTATTCTCCACTTAAACTTTCACAGTGCCTTTTGTTGTGTGACCTTGAAGACAGACCCTTTTCTAATAAACTTCTTTTTTTTTTTTCCACCTACTTGAGCTCTTCTGCTGAAAATTTTAATGATTTTTGAGATTGATTAAAAGCCAGAATTGTCTTCAGGTGACCTGATGGATTTTCTTCCTAATTCAGTATAAGAGATTGTTGTAATTCAGGCTCTGGATAAGTTCGCCCTTTTGGCACAAATTCCCAATGTGGAATCTATTATAAGAGATTAATATATGAATCTGAAAAAAAAAAAATCCTTCTGCAGTGGGTCAGACTGTGCTGGGTTTTTGTTTGTTTGTTATTTCGGTTTTATCTCAGGTATGAAGACAGCATTGTCTAGAAGGTAGATTACAAATATGTTTAAATATATGTTTTAAATATAATTTTAACTGTCAATTCTTCAGTGTTTCAATGGGTATAACAGGGACTAGACAGATTCACATATTACATAGATGTGAGTGATGTATACTCTATTAATTTGTTTTCAGGAACCTGGAGGACCTAATAGAATGGCTGAAACTTGCTACTTCTGGAAACTCCAACACAGATGATACTTATCTGCTAAATCTAAGCGTGATTATTTTCAGTGAATAATCTAGAATCCCCACATTTTATCCACATGTACATGGCATTAAGTAGTTGTATTTCCTTGAAGGACTACTATAAAAACATCTGAAACTTTTCAGGCTTGGGCAAACAACATTTGAGAGCTTTTTAAAATCACCCAGGATTCTGTTTTTACACTAAAGCATTTTATTAAGGAATAATTAAATTACAATTTTGAAAAGAAAAAGCAATTCAAAGCCTCTAAAGAACCTATCCCAGGTTTTCTTTATAACTGGCAAGCAAGAAAGGGGGTCTGGATGTTACAATTAGATTGGTACCGAGGTGCACCCCATCCGCTGAAAGCGAGGAAGATGCTTAATCTTAATTTTATTTTGGAGTCTTGAGCCATGTTCCTTCAAAGTTCTCTGCAATATGAGCTCTACCTACAGCCTTTTTTGTCACCTTAGTCTCTCCGAAGTCTATAGTGGAGTAACCGCTGTCTCATTCCCCAGCCCTAAAAATGCACTAATTAAAAGCAATTCAGTCACAACCCAGAGCCTTAGATCAGCCTCAGAGATCACTTTGATAAAGGAGCAGGGCAGTATAATGACATTATATTGCAGGTGGATTCTTCCTGACAAACCATCAATTTTAATTCTGTTTGATCCTTGTTATTGCTTTTGATGACGTGAATCATGGGGTTCTATTGAAATGCCTGAATTGCGTTGTGGGCCTTAGAAACATGGTCTTCAAGTTTTTATTTCTGCTTATTTCTGAGACATTAGTTAGGAACTGTTGCCATGCAGTTGCCAATTCTGTTCCCAGAGAATAGTTGCTTTGGGCTTTCTGTGTTAGCTTCCATGTGTTTTTATTTTTGTAACAATGTTCTGGCATTTTTCAATGAATTGCAGGCATTTCTGTATCATTGTCATGATTTTGTTCATTGTTGATTAGTAAGACAGTTTATGAAAATATACTGATCTCTCTGACAGATAGAAGAATCACATAGTTTTTGTAAAAGGATAATTTTCAGCATTTTAATATTTATAGATTTGGGTCAGAATTGAAGAGGCAACCAAAACTTCTAGGAACAAAATTTCTAGGGAAAACACTGCTTTTCCAACCCATTAATGGTTAACATAATAGAAACAAAATTTCAAAGTATTGTGCATTTCCTGTTCTAAAGGGAGGAAATTTTCTAACAAATGAATTATTTTGTTCAATGTCTGTTTTCTAGATCAAATTTGAAATAGGAAATTAAGAATTAAAAAAAAAATAGATTTTCAGAAAATTGACCTGTTTGACAAGGCTAGCCCATTGCAAAGTCATGAATTAGGCAATTTTTTATTGATAACAACTTTGTACTTTCTTAAATGCCCTTTCCTTCTTGGCAATATGTTTCTTTTCCACTTACCTTCCAGAAAAACTTATGCTAAGGTTTTACTTTCTTCCAATTCTGTCCTTCTTCCTTTCAAAAGTTACCTGTGTGTATCCCTTTGCTTCTTAGCTACTAAAAATAAAATGATAAAGTTTTATCAATAGATAATAGTTAATGTACTAATTCTATAGATAACTTTACTCTCTTTTATGAGGACACTGGATATAAGCATTCTTAAAATTAATTCAAAGAAATTAAAAAGTGATGGCAGCATTACAGTTACCAAAGAAAAATAGTTTTGAATAGGCAGAATTTTTGTGAGCATCCCTCAAATTACATCTACCTACTTTCATCTTGTAAAGTAACTATTCTATTAATATTAAACACATTGAGTTCATATAATAGAAAAGGTTCAACTGTTATTTGAAAATGGAATTCACTAATTGTTAGAGTGGTTTACATTTACATTCGAGTAATTTCCTATGCATTTTCTCATGTGATTATCTCAATAACCACATGAGGGAGAGTACATGGTTTCACCTTTTTACAAATGAGAGAATTGAGACTCAGAGAGGTTAATTGATTTGTCTAAGGTGGGCAGCTGGTGAGTGGTGGAGAAAGGAAGAGAAGCAGTGTCTTTGGCCTGTAAATTGCTCCATCATCGTTAGTTAAAAGATATGAATTATTGAAGTTCAATCCAAGATCGTCCCCTTTATTCAGCATATGTATACTAAGCACCTGTAATCTGCTCTGGCTCTTATGGGATACTGAGAAGCACAGAAGATCCTGGTCTGAGATGGTAGGGATAAAACATCCAAACAGATTACTGTAATTTAAGGCAGGAAGTAAAAAGTGTCACAACTGAGGAAGAGATAAAATGTCGAGGGGACCTAGAGGAAAATTACCTAGCTGGGAAGGGAGCCTTGCTTTCTTCATGCTGAAGCATGCATCCAGCATGGCTTTGTAGGATGTCTAGGATTTAGACACAGACATGGGGGAGTAAGGTAGTACGCAAAAGCAGAGGGGGGAGATTGAGAGCAAAGGTACAGAGAGGTGAAGGACAGGTAATCTAGAACATAACTGCACTTTGTTTGCTCTGCATTCATACTTCCTTCATTGTTAGCAAGACCTTACTATTTCATCAGGCAGTCACTTCTCTCCAACTATAAATTTTTGTGTTTTGAGGGAGGTTGATCTGACTACAGTACCTAGGCCTGGTCAGTGCCACAGTGGTTCAGGACTTCTGTGAGCCAGGAAAGTTCAGGACTTTTGAGGGAAAGTAGCAGAATATAACTGGTAGACTTCTTGGATACCTCATGGCGAAAATCTTCTGCTGTAGACAATTCTCTATCAGTCTTTCATGTTTCTGTACCTCTTGCAGACAAGGCACTGATTGCCCTTTCTTCCACACTACATTTTCAAAGATGTTTGATTAGTGAGCACTTTGGGAAGATAGAGATAGTGCCTTCCTCTAGAGCAAAGGGAAGGCAAGCTTACTGACTCTTATACAAGATCCAGGCTCCCTGAACTTTTCCTTTCCTGTAACATAACCTCCTGCCTGTGTAGGCATCCACCAGGCTTGTCGTGTCACCCCATGGGACTTGGGGATGATGGGAACTCACACAATTACATGGATGTTCATGCTTGTGGTTGTGCTGTGAGTAATAAAACCCTTTGTTTCTGATTTAGGAATCATGTGTCTTCTGAGACAGGTTAACTTGTTGGTTAACAAGTGTGGAAAATCTCAGTCCCTTCGCATTTTCTGATGTCTTCCAGATAAATAAACCAACATAGAGGTTTGTGGAATGGTATGTTCAGAGAGAAGTCTGTGATAATATTTTTTTGAACACCTGAATCAAATTGAGCCTTAAACTCCAGACACTTCTATGCTTCTCAGTTACATGAGCCACTTTGTTTCCTTTCTTGCTTAAGCTCTCTTAAGTTTCTATCACTTGTAAACCACAGAACTCTGATCAGTCTAGATATATAAGGGAATTACCTAGCAAGTTACTTCAAATAGATGTGTGAGATGCAGGAAAGGGACTATTGAGCGATTAGAGTGGATGTGATATCTAGGATAGCTGCAGATTTGACCTGGGATGAATTGAAAGAATGAGATATTCATGTTAGACTGCAGTAGTTTGCATACATTTAATTCTTGAATACCGATATGATAATTTTGTTCCACTGTGTTCTATGCACATACGCTTATTTCTCGACGATATATACCAAGTTGTAAAAAATATATGTAGGTCTCATTCACTTTGAAAAGACAAGGGACAAATATTGTTTACCCATAAGCAAGTTGAAAACTAGTGACTTACAAGAAGTTCCTCTGTGGTCTGAGAGAAAACTATAGTTTATCTGATTGCCTTTTAGGGTCTCCATGTACTTTTTTCTGACATATTTCACTTCAAAATATCTCCTTAGTCTAACAAATAAAAAAAAAAGCACACTAATTACATAAAATAACATGATTTTTCAACATACATTAAGAAAAGATAGTTTATAAGTTTCATTTTTCAAATAAAGGACAAGACGTGATTATGATGAAAGGAGCCTTAAATTTGCAGTCATTTTACCTGAGTTTTCACTGAAATTCTGGGTAACACAAAACTTAAGTCTTAGACTTCTTATATGTAAATTAGGATAATTAATCCCATCTTCAAAGAATGACTGCAAGGATTAAATGTATGGGCATGTGTTTAGCAAGTACTTGGAAGAAGTACGGGAGGTGCTTTATAATATTTTATTTCCTTTCCTTTGTATAAGGTGCAAATATCAGAGGTGTTTTGTCAAGAGCTCGAAAATAATGAGAGGTAATTAAACAAGAATATATGTTCATCCTTTTGGAATAAATTCTGAAATTCTTCAAAGTTACCTGAAAGATTAACATATGACATATGAAAACTAAAAGTAGTGGCTAACTTTGCCTTCCCAAACTTTAAAACATAGTACAAAATAACAGTAATTAAAAACATATAGTATGTATAAAAGAATTAACAGACATATCAGTGAAATTGACTAGAAAATCTTAAAACAAACAGTAATATGTAAAGCAGCTTACTATAAAATGAAACAAATAGGAAAGAAGTATAATTCAACAAACGTTAGAAAATTGGCCCTTTGGGAGAAAAAAATCAAGTTGTATCATATACCAATATAATTTTCAGGTGAATTTAGAAGTTAAAATTTAAAAAAGAAGTCTTAAAATGGTAAGGTATTATTTAAGCATAAAAGCAATGGGAGAAATCATAAAGGTAAATATTTATTAATTAGACACACACAAACATAATACTTATGTATTTCAAAATATCAATAAAAAGCACATATACAGACACATATATGCATATAAAAATAAATACATGAATATATTCTCCTTAATGTGTACACGTACTGTGAACATGAGAAATAAATGTAGAAAGAATTAAAAAAAAAAAAACAAATTATGAACTGGGAAAATATTTGCAACAAAAATGACAAAAGTAAAGAGTTCTCATAAATGATTTTAAAATAATTTAACCAAATGGAAAAATGAATAAAGGTTATGTAGAGTTATGTAACAGGGAAAGAAAAACAAGGGACCTAGAAACAGATGGGAAGAAGTTCAACTTCACTAGTAACCAAAGAAATACAATAAAATAAGTATGGTTGGAGACTTTACAGCAATCTGGGTTGTTGATAGGTGTACAAACTCGTAATAGATTTTCTGAAAAGGAATTTGTTACTATGTATTAGGAACATTAAAAGTTCATACCTATTCTCTCTCTAATCCTAATCTTGAATATAAATCTAATCCTATCCACAACAATAACCACAATTTCCTAATCTACTTCCAGCAATTTATTAAAATAACCAGTGATTCTCATCAATATTTAATACAAATATGTTTACTACACCATTTTTATAATAGAGAAAAAATGGGCAGTGAAAAGAATATAAAAATATTGATAGTTAAATATTATAGATACATGTAAAAAATATTATGCCATCAATACAAATTAGTGTTTCAAGAATCATCTGGAGAAGTGTCCATGATATAATACTTACTGAAATATAAAACCAAACATAATATAGACAGGAACACAGTCTGATACCTATTATGACAAAAGATTAAAAAAAGCTCTAAAACAAGAAGGGAAGGAACTGCAAAACGAGGATGATACTTATTTCAAGCTGGTAACATTGCAGATGGTTTTTATATTCTACTTTATACTTTTTTGTGTTTTCCACATCTTTTTTTTTACAATGAGTTATATTTCTATAACTAGAAATAATTGTTTTAAAAATAAGGTGCTCAAATAAAAAAATAAACATTTCTGTCTTTGGATGAAACCAGCCCATTTGTAAAATTGTATAATACTCAAATTTCAGAGTATTTAGTAAGGTAAGGAAGATTAACTTGATTTTCTGGTACAAAGGTTCCCAAAAAAGATACACACTATATGCTTGTAATATGAATATTTATTTCTAATACTAGAACCACCAACAGAGAGTAACTATTTTGCATATTTTAGCTCTTTTCTCTTAGCATTACATGACCTTATGCTTGATTTGCGTAATTTAAATGACTCCTTTGAGTGGCATGTAGTTGCATAATTATTCCTTTAATTACTGTTATTAACCTGTTTGTGTAATAGCAGATAATTTGAATAGATCGTTTTCATTTTTCAAAATGTTGCCGTTTCATATACAATATAGATAGACTATGTCTAAATGGTAAAATTATAGGAGTAGACATAAAGAGAAATGTAAAAAGATCTTTAGGATTGTGGATTTGTCTTTCTCTTAAATAAGCACAGTGAAGGAGAATCTATATTGTCTAAAGAATCAAAAGTTATATATTTGTTACTCCTCTAATATTTGTGAAAAATCCTCCACAACGAAAAATGGAATATACTTTTTGTTTTTGTTTGCTGCTGTTGAACAGTATACATTTTCTTATCTTTTAAAAGAATTTTTATTTTATAATGATCCTGAGAAGAAAAACATTTATCAGTGAACTATGTGTCCAATTTTAAATAAATATATGAAAATAGTATTCAATGTCAGATGAGTGTTGGTGATATTTTCATTTTCTAGAGCTCTCTAAAAGCAAAATATTTTGTTTCCTTTATTTGTAAGAATCCTTAACATTTAAAAATATCTGAAAACCATCCCCACTCTCAGATTTAATACCCAATTAATAAAGCCCTTAAAATTATAGCATAATGTCAGACCCTTTAAATTACCTTATTTATTTTCCAAATAGACTAGGCCTAAGATTACGGAGCTGGGGCAGATGCCTGACACCTCTTGAGGCACAGAGCATGGTTCTGTAACTTGGGATTGGAAGGGAATGGGCAGCTAAAGCTGGGAACTTACAACTGCCACCTCTTCCTATAATTGACCAGTGTTTCTTTGAAATTCCTTGCATTTTGCCATAAGGAAGCATCTGATCTGCTGCCATAATTGATGTCAGTTTCATTTTTTTGTGCACATACTTCCATGTCAGGTGTTATAAGGGAGATCAAGAAATAGATTCCACTGGTGAAAGATCTGCCTTGGCCCCAAATAACAACAACAGGACAAGGTAGTATGCTATGAGCATGAAAATGTGTGGAATATATAATGAATCTCAAAGGACAAGTCTATGAGGGACGTCATTAGTGCAGCCACAGGGCCAAGAGCAGACACTGGTTTTTAATTAAGGTGGAATGGCTGAGTCTTGCCAGGACCATCGAGAACCCTGAGTCAAGATACAGAAGTGAGAACCAACAGAGTTAGAATTAATTATTCCAGACAGTATAAGTGTCCACTGGAGTCAAAAAAACAAAAAAAATCTTTCTAGAGGTATCCCTTTTTCTTTCACATCCTCATTCCAATAAGTTACCAAGCCTGTCAATTCTATTACTTTAACATTACTCACATTCTAACCACTACATCAAGTCATCCTTGCAGCTCTGGCCTTAATTTAGTACACCATCAACTCTCAACCGGACTATTGTAATAAGCTTCTAACTGATCTCAGACCCCAGTAAATCCATCCTACAACATACTGTCAGTATGATCATTCTAAAACACAAATCATGACCATGCTAATCTCTTGCTTAAAACCCTGCTCCCTCCACTTTCTTTCTGAAGTTGAAGCAAATGAAATTGCTGATATGGAACCAGTGTTGATCTACAAAAAAGAGCAATTTTATAATATGAATACTTAAAACCTGTATCAAAGAAGATTTGGTTTCAAGTAACAGAATAGTCAGTCATTAATTATCTCATATAAAGAATATTTACTTATCCTTCAAGATTGTGCTTCATATATTCCTTTTTCAAGACTTCCTTTTCATTTTTCCTTTACCTAGGTAGAATTGACCATTATATATCCTTCCTATTAATAACATTCATTAAACCTTATAATTCATCCTATCATAAGATTTACTTGTCTTCCTCTCATAATGACCTCAAGTTCTTTGAAGGTAGAGACCATGGCTGATTCATCTCTATATTTCTAGAGTCTTGCATAGTGCCTAGCACATGGTAGGTGCTAAATATTTAAGAGAATGAATGAATGACTAGATATATGAATGAATAATTGACTAAATAGGATGGGGTCAAATTGTTATACCACAGTGGTATGGGCACAGTACAAATTGTTCCATTTCTTGCCTCACACCATGGGTTGCAAGTTGGAGATTTCCAGAACAATTGCTCCAAATGAGTATGTGATAACTGAAGCTGTTGTCAAAACAACGATCTCCTTGTTTACAGATCTGGGAATATCAGTGTAAATTAATACCAATTTCATAATACTGGTTGTGGAACTTCCCATTCAGAGACAGTCAATGCAAATTAACAGACCTCAAAAGATATACTATCCCACTTGTAACCATATAAATATTGTAAACATTTTTACAATTTATTTATTTATTATGATTATATATTATCAAATATATTTATTAATTGAACTTTCAAATAATGCTAATTTAAATGAACTTGGATTTTTTAGTGCTAAAGTTTTGCAAAGTATTGATTAATGTTTCTAGAAGGTATTTTTGGAAGTGCTAGCTAAGACTCCCTGCAATGTTTGTTAATAATAAAAGTGAGACTGTTGCATTCATAAGAAACTTACCTAAAGACATGCAAATACAGTGTGTTACAGAAAAGTAAGTGATTTACATTTACTACATCTTAAATTTTGTTTTGGAAATCTTGTATGATAGAATAATAAATAATGAACTGGATTCTGAGAGCATATATTACATATCAAGTGAAATGATCCTGTCGATGAACAATTTTATAGAGATTACGAGGTTAAATAATAATACATTTGCTTCCCAAAAAAAGTTTTACAGTACATGCCAAATGATCTGTTATGTCTCCAGATTATTGGAATAACAGGATTGCCAAATTCTGTGTTCTGTGTGCAATTGTATAGATTAACAAGAGATTTTGCTGAGATCCTTATAGCTTGTACTCAAAAGCAAGTTCTCTACTCAGAATTGTATATAATAGAGTAAATGTATGCTTCCCAGAACAGACGGCCATTTCCAACTCTCAGAAAAGTATACTAAAGTCAGACATGTTTTGCCTTACTTATTAATGCCAGCTCTTCAACTCTCTCTTCAAGCCTCATTCTTTTTTTCCCAGTTGAAACTACTGCAGAGGTAGTACTGAAAAGAATATTACCAAGTCTTGCATTATATAACATATAGTTACAGATTTTATGCAGGCTACAAAACCCAGTAAATTTCACAGTGCAGAAAGTTAACACTAGGATGAGAAGTATATTCAGAAGTGACTTGACATTATAAGAAGGAAGGGGCTATGTTTGTATCCGTGTGTACATGTGTGTACACTATTATAAGTAAGAGTATGAACATGCAATTTCACTGTAAAAGATGGTCCAACAATTAAGTACCCAATTTCTACCTTGTGCTAATGATTCTATTTTCAGGAACATTAGGCAAATTCAGAGCCATCTAGTTGTAAGGCAAATTGTAGGAACCACACTGGTTTGGGGAGGTGTCTAATGCTAGGGTGATTCAGTGACTCAGGGGGTATCTATGTGAGGAGAAAGACATACAGCTATTTGCTGGTAATATAAAAATTTGCGATTCCACATAAAAAGCAGTATTAGCATGCATTTCCGACATCTCTCCCCTACATTGTAAAATCAGGAATCAGGAGAGATAACATTAAATCAGAACAAAGAAGGACTTGAACCAGAATCTGTCCTGACTACAAAGTCATAAACAGATGGGGGTTTCTATCTGAGTGCAAAGTCAGGACTGGGGCATATGGACATATCATACCTCACAGGATGTGTGAACCTACAAGGAGGAGCTGAGACACACGCAAGGCAAATGGTCATGTGGAAGAGATAGGTATCCCTTCGAGCAAGTCTGAAGTCAGGTCTAAGATCCAGGTATAGAAAGGGGCCATAGACAGCAGCAGGAGGTAATAAAACTCATTCATAGGAAACCCAGGAGCCAAGGTCAGAACAAGGTCAACTACAGAATGACTTTCATGGAGAGTGATCTTGACAGCTGCCAACTATTTCTCCATTGTCCAGTCAGAATTAGTCCCAGTGTTGCCTTGTGCTGAGCCTATAGGTGGGAGAATCAGAGCAACGCAGGGGCTGATACTGTTGGTTGCTGAGGCAATGCAACTTGAGCTGATTGCCAGGCAGAAATGCATCCCCACCCCATGTCACACACACCCCCAATGTCACCTCCTTCTAGGTTCACACATCCTGTGATGTATGATATGTCCACATTTCTGTACTTGTGCTCAGTCAGGATCTCCAGCTATGATCCCATTCCCTTGCCCCAACCCAGCGCACACACTCTTCTGGGTTTCTCCCTTCATTTCTGTGAGAATTCTCCTAGAAGTTTCACGGAAATTTGGATAAGGAATTTCCTTCTCTCCCGGACAAGGAAATGTTAATACTATTCCTCAATCAGCTATCTGTTTGTTCTCTTCTCACCTCCAAATGACTCTAAACCATTTTTTCACAACTTTACACCACAGAGTTGCTGGGTTCATTTATATGTTCATTTTGCTATTTAATTCCCATGCCTTCTTCCATTGTAGATAATCTGCAACACAAGCCTTCTTCCTCTACAAGTATTCTCAATAAGTTCTGTTCCTGAAATTATAAGTAATATTTGGGGCATATTGCTGACTGTGAATTATTCTGAGAGAGGGTCCATGATTTTCACTGGATTTTTAAGGGGGCTGATGCTATAAAATGGTACCAATAGTACTACTACAACAATCACTAATGGAATTTGTAAAACACTTTTACAACTTACACTTTACAACTTTAAAGTATTCTTTTGTGTCAGTAGCCCCACTTAACCCTCATGATGTTCCCGAAGGGAAGGCAGATTTTGCAGATGAGGAAAATATCAGGCAGGTTAACAACTGTCTAGCTAAGTATATGGCAGAGTTGGGACCAGAGCCCAAGCATCTTGACTCTTGGTCTGAAAGCAAAGAGATAACTCTACATGGCCAAGCCATTTACTACTCATTTGGGACTTTTCCTTTCTTGGGCTGCATTTTTTTTCTCTCTCTTTAGTACTGCCCTGATACTATAGAATGGTAGTGTTGTGTATTTTATCCAGATTTCTGCCCTTTCCAAATGGGAACTGCTACACAATGTGATTTTCCCTTAGGACCTTGAATCTCTTCCAGTATATTCAGAAGCAAAATGATTCACTGATTTAAATAATAAAACATGAAGTCAGGCAACTAAATGTGTCTCTGGCTTAGAGTTGCTGAGTGATTGTAGGCAGAACACTTAACCTTTCTTTCTCAATTAATCTGTGAAATGGAGTTAAAACACTATCTCATACCAGTAAAGTAACAGTTAATAACTCATTGAATATGTAGAAATTTATTCATGCTATGTAAAATGAATGTTTCTGATGTTATTTTGAGCAGGTCAGTGTTTTCTGTGCTAAATTAATAAAGTCTTTCTGAGTATAAGATTGAATGTGTAATTCATCTCCTGATTAGACTGTTTACCAAAAAAAATCTACATTTTTTTCTATATTTCAGGTTGATTATTTCTCCTACTAAATTTACTGTCTCATCAAAGCAGTGTTTGTTCATTTGTAGAATCGTTTAGCCTGTATTGGACTATGGGGACCTGAGATGGAACTTTTCCCCATTTAAGAAAATAGCCACTCTGTATTTAGATTCCTGTAGGGGACACTTTAGGAGAGTGATGTTGTTATATCATGGCTTGAAATACCTCATCTGAGTTTGGAGTCTCAGATATATCTGCTCATTCAAGGTAGCAGTGTTTAGCAATTCAACAAGATGCAAGTTGGCTAATAAACAAAGCCAGTATTCCCTGGGGGTTTGAGCAACACTTCCTGTGTTTGACTCTGGTTGCCCTGAAGTTGTTTTAAGTCCCGCACTTCTGGTGATGTTTCCCTTGGTGCACTGAACAGCTCATGCCATGTCAAAGGGCATTGACCTTTTCACTCTTAGAACAAAAAGACTGGAAACAAATTATGCTCTGAGAACTGGTCAAAGAATTAAAAAAAAAAAAAGTGCCTGACCCCCTTCCCCCCCCCAAAAAAAACAAGCAATGAACTCGAATTCTCAGCTTTACAGCATTATCTTTAGAGTACTGTCTCTTTAACCAATTTTTTCTTTAAAATGTAATATGAGCATTTGCTTCAATTTACTCTGAAACCACCCACCCCTACCCTCTTGGCTTCCTTTGCAGAACACAATGAACCAACTACTGTTGTCTCTATTCCCCCTATCCAACTGAATATATTCCAGTTTACGAGCTGTCCACCACATAGCTGATTCTTCCAGAGAGAATGATTCATCTGCAAGTTTCGCTCGTGGTTTCTGAAGAGTAGATTTAGTGTGAAGAACTGGAGGATGCAGCATATCCAAACACATGCTAGGGTACAGAATTTGAGTGGGAAGAAGAGGACGGGCTAAAATAGAACTGTAATAAGCCAAAGAATTGGAGGCCTAGCTTAGCTTTCTCAGCTATGTAGCTTCAGCAACACCTACAGTTCCTCACTAAGAATGGCACACCATATAAACGCAATGAAAATGAGGCTTCCTTGGTGGTCTCCTTTGGAAGGAAGAAAAACATACTAAGCGGTAAAACAGTATCCCAAAATAAAATGAACAAATGGTGCTGTGCTTTAGTATTACCTCAAGGTGATGGAAAAAAAATTCTTCTTATATTAGTGAAATTAAGGAACACCATTTGCCCAGGGGCTACTTGTACAGATAATGGTGTTGGGTGGGCTGATCACAGTACTTAAGAAATTGCTTAGGTTGGATCCTCAACAGTAAACTTAAATTGAATTTGACACAATTGTAGGGATGGCGTTCTTCTTTTTTCTTCCAACTGTATACCTAAACAGAATACTTTTGCTTTAATGAGCTAGAAAATTGTCTAACTATCCCACTGAAGGTCAGTTATGGAGAGGTCGTTACGTCTTCACGTTGATGGTGTTTATCAGTTCATCATTGTTCTGACCCCTGAGACTGCATTTGAAAGTAGCAATGACAAAAATTGATTATTGGGGGTCCAGATGCACACCCTACTCCACAGTGTGACCAAAGTAGTTTTTTTCTGGCTTGGACTAACACTCCCCTTGCAGTCTTTAGTTGCACTTCTGTATCTAATCTTTCTTTGCCTTCTGGCTTTATGTTTATCTGTGTTTATCCCTTTCTGCGGCTAGCTCTGTGTATCTCTTGCCTAGCCATCTCTCTCTTTTTCTTTTTTCCTTCCATCATTTTTTCATTCTGTCTTTCCTCCCTTCTGTTGCCCCCACCCTCATCTATTTTTCTTAACTGACCATGACATTGAACTGAAAGATTATATTTAAATAACTGTGGTAAATCTCTGCAGAAAGTTTCATATTTTCTTTTCTTTACTAATCTAGAATTAATAAAACCAAAGGTTTTATAATCTCCCTTAAAAAACACCTAAGTCATTGTTTCTTTGCATGAACACTTGATTTATTTTTTTCTCTTAGTAGCTCTTGATAGAGGCAGGAAAGTTTCCTCAGCCTTAATATTAAAAAAAAAAAATGGATTACAGGAGTAAATTGTCCAAAAGACCAGGAGAAACTTGTTTCTAACCAGTTGCTTTGAAAATGATTTTCCTTTTATTACCCTCAAAATGATTTGTGCATATGAATATTCTTTGATTTACTTTGGGGGCAAGGCTAGCAGGTTTCAGAAATTTTAATTGCAATTTCAATCATATTTTATAACTAGTGCTAATATTGTTTTAATTTTCATACTATTCTTATTGGTCAAATATATAACCAATTATATTTAAGTTAAATCTTTACTGTAGTTTATAAACATATGGTCAGTCTCTTTGATAATCAAATAAATGTAAATTAAAAGAGTAGGATACCCCATTTTTTTGCCAATCAACTAAGCAAGATGAAAAAAATTACACACACTCCTTCCCCAGAGTTTGCAATGGTTCTTCGAGTTTTATGCATTGTTGGCGGAAGAGCAAATTGGTTCTATATTGATACATATAAACTTAGACACATAGACACACATGTATATACTTTATGAATACATACATATGTTTATATATATTTTCATGTCCTTTGACCCAATAATTCCACTTTTGGTAACTTGTCTTAAAGCAAAAATGCTAAATTTGGGGGAAGGGTATGGGCACTATGATGTTTATCAAAGTATTATTTTTATTTTTGAAAAGGAGGAAGCAAAAAATGCTAAATTATAAGCAAATGATTAAGTAAACTAATTGTTTATTTAATCTACTCAACAACATTTTGCTCAGACATTGAAATCATGCTTTTAAAAAAGATGCAATATCTTGGGGAAATGCTTATGATATGTTACAATTATGCAGTAAAGAAAAACCTATGCAAAAGAAAAAGACATGAAGGGAATATACAAAATTGTCAAAAATATTTGTGTATGAGAATTAGAACCTTTTAAAAAAACTGTTTTTGTATTGTCAAAATATTAATGAGACTTTATAACCTTTTAAAGATTATCTGAAGCTCTATAACACTTTCCATCTTCAATTCCTCCAGAAAAACCTGACTGTAGTTATTGTTGAGAATCTTAATGCTCTTGTATGTACTAATTTGGAACATTGTACATAAGTCTTAGAAACTTTGAAAAATGTTGAAAGGTAATATCACTAAATTACTTTGCACTTTAAGAGAAAAACTATATTTGAACATGTGACATCTCTTGATGTCAGTTATTTACATTGTTCTAAAAAGTTGCTTCCCAATTCTACCAAGCAACAGAACATGATTTTCTAAATGTATTAAAATGTGTTTTAAAATCCAATCTACCCCCTCCCCCTCAAAAAAAAGAACAGATAGGGAGGGATGTTTTGCAGAATTTATACTACTATAGGGAAAGAAAAGAAAGTAAAATGCAAGCACAGAATTCTTATCCCTATTACAGAACTTAATTTTATTTTGAAAAATTCCACCTTACTTTTCTCTTTGGGCAATATTAATGTCTGCAGCTTATACATAACACAGACAAAAAACATACCTGAACAATTACGATTAGGAGTGTTGTGTTAACAACTACTGCCATTCTATCAAAACTGTGAACAGAGAATGGGTATTAATTAATGGGAGACATTACCAGGCGGGAAAAGTTGAGAGAGTATTCAATAGGCTGTCAAAACAGGAGCTGAATTCTATAGAACGGGTGTTCACGTATCTGACAAAAATCGATCCTGAAACTTTGCTTTTCCATTTTTGCTTAGAAACAACACTACCCAGACTCTCACCTACTAATCTTTCAATAGCTTAGAATAATGGTATTTATAGCATGAAAATCAAATTTATTTTAGTATCTTTGAGATCAACAAAGCCACTGTGAATTGTGGCACAAAAGAGATAAGCAGGTATGTATTTAGATCTCTGCTTTAAACTGCTGTATTTTATATGGTAAGATTAAAGACCCCAGAAAGATAGAGCATGGTTTTGGAAAAAAAAAATGGATCAGTCATTCCAGTTAAATAAAGGCCACAAGAAATCTTCAGCAAGTAAACTATTTTTTAAGTGGTGATTTTAAATATTTAAATTCCATTTTAACAAGTGTATTTAAAATTCCTGTGGGGAGAAAAGACAGCACAGTGACATCTAAATCATAAATTTAAAAAATCTGATGTCATTAAATTAGTCATAAATTTTTTGAGTGAATATTGTGAGGGATTACTTTGAAATAAAGGCAAAAATTTAATATGCTAATACCCAGATTTTCCAAACTCCCTCCCTCACAATAGAAATACAATCTAAGAAGAAGGGTTGATTGTTTTGCCCACATTTCTACAGTGTTATTGTACTTCCTGGCAAGGACCCATGAAGATCTATAATATGATGGGTGTTTAAAGCAGAATCATGGAAAAAAAGTCTTCTTACTCTCTTGACTCCATATCCAAAAGTCTATCATTACTTACTTCTTTGCATTGACAATCCTTTGTGAAGTGCCTGTCAGAACACTAGAACAACCAGCTATAATTGTAAATTATGAAAGAGAAAATACAAATAGCCAAAAAAATATGAAAAGATGCTCTGCCTCATTAACAATTATAAAATATACAGTTCTAGCAAAAATCATATTGTTAGAATTTTATATTAATGATATAAGTGGAAAAATAAGTAGTCACAGAGGTATTTATTGTAGCAATGTTTACAACGAAAAATTGAAAACAGTTTTAATGTCCCTCAATATGTTAAAGTATATTTTATCCATATTATGGGCTATTCTGTTGCCCCTAGGGTGAGACTTAGATTTATATTTATTGACACAGAAACATACTATGACGTATGATTGAGTGAAAACTTAGATGACATAAGAGCTTGGGTAAGATACCGTTTGTGTAAAACTGTCTACCTGTGCCTAAAAATGTAGATAGGACTAGTTATCTCTGGATGATGGGTCAATCTAGATTACTTTACAAGAAAGTAAGGCTATAAAATAATGTATGCCATTTGTACATACCTTCAACATTCAAAAAATCAGTTAGCTTTTAAGTCTCCATGATGGACCTAGTTTAAGTTTAACATATCAATTCAGCATTTATTGATAATTTACCAGGCATCAGTACATTAGTAGGCCCTTGGATAAAAGAAAGACTGGGACATAGTCTGTCTCTACTTCCCAGGTACCCATGACGTAGAGGATGAGTCAGTCATACCTGTAAATAAATAACTATAAATGTATATGATGCATGTGATACCATAAAAATGGAAAGAACTCAAAGAATCTATGGGTGCAGGTTGGGAGTTGGTGGTCATGGAGAACTTGGACAGAAGAAGTAATGCCTGGGCAAGGTTTAAAAGAGTTGAAAGTTGCCAGGAAGATGGGAGGTAGGCACAATGAAAAGGAGAGGGAGTAGAAGGGAGACCAGCCCATGAGAGAGCATTAGGTTTTGGCAGAACCACAGAGGTATGAACCTAGAAGAGCTTAAGACAGTGAAAAATGAGGCTGGACACACAGGCCAGAGAGAGAGACACACTGACTCCTTCCAAGTATTGCGCAGGACTAGATTTTGGTTGTGATCTCCTCTTAGGAGTTGGTGTAATTACTAGACACTGTTGTAATTTGAATCAGTCATGTCAAGATTTTATAGTTTAGACATTCTTTATGAACAGACATGTGATGTCTCAATTCACCAGTTTAACTGGCTTCTCCAGACTCTTCTGGTAGATTTTGACTGATAAACTTAAGCACATAAAATAAACAGTAACTGAAATCCACAAAGTTGCTCTTGTAGATACTCAGTTAGCAGTGCATGTCTTGTGGCTTTGCATGCTGGCAAACTGCCATTTAGTTGGAGCAGTTACCAGCCAAGTCCGGTGAGGAGACTGCAGCCTGAAAGCTGTCAATTTCTACACCACTAGTTGCCAAGACAAGCACTGCCTTCTGAACCATAATTCTTCATTATTAAATCATTAAATAGCAGATCTTTGTTCCTCCTCTTGGGTGATGTTATTGCAATACATACCCGAGTAAGGAGCTGTTAGAACCTCTTCTAAGTGAGAATTAGAAGATGGGCCTATAGTGAAGACACTTGAAAATTACAAGAGTAAGGAAAATTAGAATCACGTGCAACTAACTTCAGAAACTAATCAGTAGTAAAAATGTCTTTAGACACATTTCTCTTTGCGTATAGACCTTATTCAGCAGCTTTCTTTTCTAGGTCTATAAATATTTTTGAATTCATGGTGATTGCACTAGCACTATTTCTTGGGCTAGGCCCTTGAAAGAGATTGCAAATTGTGCCACCTGAAAGCAGGGTTCTGGAACATAGACAGAACTCCCACTAGTCTTACACCTGATATTTTGAAATCATTTTCATCTAAGGTCTATTCAGAAGATTTAACAATTTGGTGTTCTATATTCGGAGGGTTTTGGGTGGAACAACTGATAGAATTAATTGCAAAACACTTGGCAATATAAAGTGCCATGTAAATGTTGTTAATCATAATAACATTATGAAGTGTCTGTAAGTGGAAAGTTAATAATATATATTTGAAATGGGAAACAATACATAAAGCAGCATTAAAAGTAAGTTAAAAAGCACATTTTATATTCCTTGAGATAATTGTCATATATGTGTGTATCAGGAAATACAAAGAATTTACTTTTCATTAAAAAATATAAAATTGAAGGGTATGTATACAGAAGAAAACAATAATTAGCAGTTGCTAAAATCTGTAATTCTTAAAATTCAAACAGAGAATAAATTAGGTCAGTTTATTTAGTGATTCCCACTAGGGAGAAGTCAAGATTGAATGTGAAGTCTCTAGGTTTTGGTCCTAGATTATGCTGACAGGGTAGTGTAGAGGTCAAACTCCTAGCTTCAGAATCAGACAGCCTGGGTTCAAGTCACACTCCTGATTTACTAGATGTGTGATCTTGGGTAAGTCGAATGACCTCTCTAGCTGTATCTACTAGATGATGGGCTGTAATGATGAAAAATACATGTAAAGCTGGTGCAGAGTAAGTGCTCTGGAAGTGCTGGGTACTTTGATTCTTATTTAAAAGCTACATCCCCTTGGGAAAAGCAAAAATCATTTATCATCTTTGAGTCTCCATTTCCTTATCTATTAACTAAGGAGACTAGACTAGAGAAAAAATAATAATAGATGACTGTTGACAAAAGAGTTCAACGCCCTATCTATTTGGTAAGCACTTCAAGTTAGAGTCCTTTTCTGGAGGTTCACAATCCCATCAGCAACATATGGAGGGCTCTGAAAAATGCTGTAGTAAAGAACTATGTATTTTTTTCAACCTAACATTTAAACTTTGTTTAAACACGAAATACTTATATTTTTCAGAAGACCTGTTAACATCTCTCAGAACGGTTTGAGATATACTTGATTGACATTTTCCATAGTCTCATCCTAGTCTATGAATAGATCTTTTAAAAATCTTTTTTTTTAACTGTTTACCTGGAAGTAATTTTGAATTTAGAGAAAAATATGGAAGAATAAAAATATTCCAAAGAACACTCATAAAACTTTTATCCACACTTACCTATGTGGACATTTTGCCACATTTGCTTTATCATTTGCTAGCTCTAATTATCTATCTATCTATCTATCTATCTATCTATCTATCTATCTATCTTTCTATCTATCTATCTTATCTGTATGAATAGTATTGTTTTCTGAATCATTGGAGAGCAAATTATATAACTCATGGTTTTTTAACCCTAATACTTCAATATATATTTCCTTATAGGGATATTCTCTCACATAATCAAAGTGCAATTACCAACTTCAGTAAATTTAACATCGATGCAGTATTTTTATATAATTTATTGTCTGTTTCATAATTTTGTTAATTGTTCCCATGATGTCCTTTAAAGCATGTTTCTCCTTCCAGACAGAAGTCAGGTCAGGTGATGCATTTAATTGTCATGTCTCTTTAGCCTCCTTTAATCTGGAACATTTTTAGTCTTTTTTTGTCTTTAAGGGCATCAATATTTGGTAGAATGGATGGCAGTCTTTTCCTCTCTTTTTAAAAATAGAACAATTCTCAAATTGTATTTGTCTGATGGTTTCTTCATGAAACTTCAGATTGAGTTTATTTAGTCTTTTCTAGAATACTATATGGGCAATGTGTCATTCTCAGGGCATCACATCTGGAGTTGCATTATGTACATCTGTCTCCTCTTGGTGATAGTGTTTTTGATCATGTGTTAAAGTGTTGTTTGATTTCTTCACTGCATAATTGCTAGTTTTTTTTCCTTGCTGCTAATAAGCAGTCTTTGGGGGAGATGATTTAATGATGTGAATATTCTATGCCTTGTTAAAATTTCCCTCTAGATTTAGCGTTCACTGATGACTTTTTTCTGACCAGTCTTTGCAATGATGGTGGCAAAGTGCTGATCGTAACTTCCACACTCTTTCCACATTTATCAATTAGCAATTAGCTTTCAACCTTAAGCAAGAGCATTTATACCTATGTATTTATCTTTTATTTATTTGTTTATTTTTGATATGGACTCATCAATTACTATTTTTTTCAATATTTTTAAATTTGTTTTTTTCTTAAGTGTTTTGTTGAGCAAAATTGTCTCAACTTTGATCAGTAGGAGAAATAGATTTCTCTGTTCTTGTGACATACCTTCACCATGCCATCCCCCTTTTTTTAGCACTTTCTGGCATAACAAAATATTCCAGTCTCATCTTTGTACATACCCTGCTCTAGCCCTGGAATCAGCTATATCTTAAAAGTGGAAAAGTACCTTAGAGAAGTATTTAGAAACCAAGAGAGTCGTTAGGCTAGGCATGCTCATTGCTTTTTGGGTGTCATTGTTTCTTGGCCCTATAAGATCTTTAAACTATCCAAACATTATGAAGATATATATTACATAATATATAATTTTTTGACCAACTAAAGGATAAAAATCTGGCAATTCTCATTCCAAAAATCTGGCAATGGAATGAGAAAAATTTGGTGGTCATCTGGTCTGACCCTTAAGTGATGCAAGAATCTGTTCCCCAAATATAATGAACCTCTAATACAATGTATTTATGATCAACAAATCTTGCATATGAAGTAGAAATATTTCGTTTATATTTTAGTTCTTGTGAAATATGCATAAAAATTTCCTAGAACTTTCTTTTCCAATTACAGTCTGTTTTCTTTATTTTTCTGAGGCTAGTAAGATGTCTTAAGCAGATTAGTGAGTACAAAATCTCACTATATTTTTTAGGACTTCGCACATAACACAAATCAATTGGATGTAGGTTAACAACAACAATAAAGAATGGACTTTATATGGAATTTATTAAAAAGATATAGGAATGTTGTGTGAAACAAAAGGGCAGGGCTACAATCATGCATTAGGAAAAGTGGTGATGCAGGAATGGTTAGGAATCTCTCATTTTGCCTTCTTTTTAAGTGTGGGCTTCATTCTTCTCTTTTCGAAGCCCACCTTTTTCTGTTTCTCTAAACATGCCTCTCACAATCTCTGAGTTTACAAATTATAGTTGTAACATATAGCAATGATCCGTCAGTGTCATAGTCTTAATTCTATAATTAACGTAAAGGAGTTTGATTGGTTCAATTTGCATTTAGGTATCCATCCCTGGCCCAATCAGCCATGGTCATGGAATATATATATATGGCTCATTTCTGTCATAGGGCTCATTTCTGTGAATTGTTAAAAAAGAAAAAAAAAGAAAAAAACCAAAAAAACAGTTATAAGATAAATCAGGGAAACTTGTGAGTTGGGCACAGTGTAACACAAAAAGATGTACAGGGTCACTATGTCATATTCAATATGAAATATTCCTAAAACCATAAACTAAAGGAAGTGTGCCAGGATAAGGATTTTCTCTGGAAAGAGAAGTCATGAGTCTCCAGTATATGGAGAATTGCTCTTCTTTAACAAGGCAAAAAGGCATGAAAGATCTAAGGTGTATATAAATAAGTGATAAGAACCCCCTTTAAAATATATTTCTGGATTAAGAATGGGAGGTAAAGTGGGAGGGCCAGTGAATTTTACTTTGTGTTTTTTTTTTTTCTCACTTCCTATTGATGAGACAATGGATTTTGTAAATCTTACAGTGCTATCTAAACATGTTATTATAACGATTAGGATTCCCTGGGCAACACTGACATTTTTCTTACTAGTGAATATTTTGGCTCCCTTAGAAGGGATTTGCTGGGTCAGTATGAATGATGCCAGAAGTTAAAGGGTTCATATGGGATTTATTTTATACAAAGAGAAGGCAGAAGGTCTGAGAAACCATGGTCACCACTCTGCCGGGGAATTAGGTGGTAGCAGGAGGTAATAAACTCATTAATATTTATGTGTATAATCCTTTAGATTATAAAAAATATATTCATTTTATATTATCTTATATGCTGTTACTATATTTTGGATTCTAATTAACAAATAATTGGTGACATTTGAGAGGATTGTCTCCATTTTACAGATGTGAAAACTAAATCCTGGAGAAGTTGTGTCAAGACCACAGAACAGAAGTTAAGCCATGTTTCAATGACCTTTGTTAAAACTCACATTACTTAAAAGCAATAAACAACTGTTTAAGTACTGGCATTGTGTTTGGTTGGACCAGAACAGATGCTGACAGAAGTTGCCTACTGATTTTCTCGCTGGGTAAAGACTTGGCCCCACATGTGAGAATTGAAAAAAAATAAGATCACACATTTGTTAATTTTTATTTATCCAAAATGAATATTTAATTTTGGCCAAATCTGCTTTAAAATTCAGAATATGTTTACTAAAAACAATGATCAAAATAGGATTTGATGTAGAATTCAGAACACAAATACAGAAAGAGCTGAAATCATTGAGTCAGTTTCAACAAGGAGCCTTTTCTAATGAGGTGAGAAAGAACAAAGCCATAAAGATGCCCCAGGAATGGTGCCACTTGCTGATTCGTACTCTGGCTGTGTCACTGGCTTTTCCTTCTTGCTCAAACGCTCAGTTTCCCAGGCAGGGAAAGGCATCTTCTCTTCTTCCAATGCCCTTGGCGCTCTCTCTTTTGTGCAGGTTGTGTTTGTAACAGGCACTTAGCAACTTTTATTCTACCACCGCTGTGTTCCTCCCACACTGATTTTGACTTTCATCTTTGACACTTCCCCGTACTGTTCACTGTATTTTAAATGCTGATGTGGCACGATAACAGTCCCCAGAAAGACGTGTACTCCATACCAAGCGTCTATGTCACGGCTATGACATGCCATTGGTTAACATGCATAGACCAGTGTGACTTCCAACTCCAAGTCCTTCAATGTTTCAAGTAGAAGGAAGCAGGAAAATGGTACGTGGGGCACTGTAATTTATGATTAAAATCCCTACGTCAACTTTCTTCGTATCAAAAGAGGGGGCAAAAAGGCAGGCGAAATCTTACCCAAACACCAATTTTAAAAAATAAAACTCAGTCCCCTGAAAAAAGTTTTTCTATCTGCCAAGATGTAAAATCCCAAGTTCTGCCAGACTACAACATTGGAAATTGGCCAGACTGCTCAAACACATTAAAAATAGAGAGGTCATGTCTCAATCAAATGCAGCTTACTTCTTGCTAGTTTAAGTTTAAATGTGGAGTTTGCTTTGTTGCATCTACATTTTCTGATGTTAAGTTAGGTAAGAGACCTCTAGCAGTCGGCAGTGGGGTGGGGAGAGAAGTCTTTTTCAATATAATGGCCGTATGTTAGTTAACATGTTGTCAGTCTTTAATGACTAGTGGTGTAACAGCTGGTTTTGATGTAATTTCTTTAGAGAACACTAGATTACAAGCAGTTTATTGCATTCTTCCTCTCAGACTGCTCCCTGGATACAACCTAAAGTCAAAAGGTTAAAGGTCTAAAGCCATAATCTAAAGGATTTGTCATCATTTAACAGGTCACTTGTTGCTATGTACTATGCAAATAGAAAAATTTTGAGTGAGCCTGTCTGAATGGCTTGGTAATACTATATATTTTTTCCATTTCAACAGAAAGGAATTGAGACTATCCAGTTGGGGACAAGTTCTCAGAAATCAAAGAATATACTTTGAGTGTGTATATATGTGAGTCTTCATAAGGGTGAAAGAATGTGTTAAAATTTAATTTAACTTTTCCTGGAAGCATCTGAAATTGGAAAATTAACATCTGCAGAAATATATTTAGATGACACTGGATCTTTGAAGAAGCTGTAGGTAAAATATCCAAAACAAAAAGTGAGAGAGACAAAGGAATGGGGTCAGACAACTAGGGCAGGTGCTAAAGGTCACAAAGCTCTATTGTTGGTTCATTGCAGATCTGTAGCTTTTCAGACCATCAGTCTGACAGTCCAGCCATGCTGTACCAGCCAAGGACCTTCTTTGTTTAGGGAAAGAACCATTCTTTAAAGACTAGGTTTGGCAAAACAGGAAAACAGAAAATCCAGAAGAGAATGCATGAAAATGGAGGCCTTTTTAATTCCAGACATCAATGATGGATTTGAGGGAGTTTTGTGGCATGTGTGCTCTATAAAAAACTCTGAAACAAAGAGATGATTTCCATTGTGTTTAATTTTATACTAAGTTAGGATGTCTCTTTTTAATGTTAAAAAAATTCATTTTATATCCTGACAAAATACTGTAAATAAAATTTGGGAAATATTCCTGGGCAGTATGGAATCCTTTGAACTCATGGCTCACCCAAAACATCACTATTCTAGACTTTGCTTCAAGATGGTGTCACAATTGTGTCAGTTCAGTTAAACACCATTTTTTGTGTATCTGTTGCCCCCTAGGGACTCAAACATGAAAAGAAACATATGATGTGGCTATTTTTCAGGAGTCATTATTCTGTTGACTTTTCTTCCCATCAACTGATTCAAATTTAATCTCAAATTTTTTTCTTATAAACTTGTATTAATCATATCTGAGCAAAATTAATTAAAAAAAAACAAACTGAATTACCTTTCCACACTCTAGATATGTATGGCAAGTATTATAAACTGATCATCTTGATTATTTTCTATTTGGTTCTGTGAGTTTTGACACAAGTATTAGAATTTTTTAATCACTTTATCTACTTTGAAGTTTTGGAAACTTAATTTTCATAGTAGATAGCCATCTGCTTCTAATTTATCTTCTATAAAGATAATATACTAATGCAAATTATTGCCTGAGAAATATTTATAGGATAGGGAAAAAAATTGTCCTGCTACTATTGACTATAGTAATAAGCAATATGAAAAAGTCTTCTGCATTTTGAAATATTTGTCTCTCTATTTCATTTTAGAGTTTGGGTAAACATGTACCAATAAAATGTTCTTTAGTGGATAGTAGCATTCTGGCCAAGTCCGTAGTTTCTTCAAAGGAGAGGAAACAGACCATATTCACTGGACATGTTTTAGTCCATTCTAGGGATCTCTTCCTGGGCTACAGCTGACTTCTTGGATGCTTGACCCAAAGACGACAATCAATAGGCCAGTTAGCTGCCTATGAGGTAGCCTAGGGTGAAAAAGTATTCTGAACTGGAAAATACCTAGACCAATCTTATGCTCACCTTTGGGAAATATGGACAGCATCAGGCAGTTGGCAGCTGATCCCAAGGATCGTGAGGGATTCCAACCAAGCCAAAGTGTTGCGTGAACTGGAGTAATGACAAAGGGTAAGCGATGAGTAGAGAAAAGATGCAGAGTAAATCCAGATGATAGGAGGAAGAGAAGAAAACAGAAAAAATAACCAGAGACCAAGAGAGAACTATGTTATATTAATGGTTGCCACTAGAATGAAATTCCATAGAATCTGGCTGCCATGATCTCTAGAGCTGCTGCAAATTGGGAATGCCCTTCTAGTTGAGGCTGCATGACAGCAGGTTGTACCTCAGTTCCTTGCTTGTCCCATTCCTTTTACTACTTGAGGTGACTTAAATGCACCTAAAAGAGCCTGACACCATATATTTAAAAAAAAAGACAAAACCTATGGTGAAATATCAAAAAATTCTGATAATAAATCAAGCAAAAGAAGATTTTCTCTCGTACATTGCTCATGCAGAAATTGTTTGTCTAAATGTTTAAATTAAAATTGTGTTATATCTATGCAGTGGTCAGGGTGAGGGGCACTTTGTTACAAAAGCAGAAATTACCCTTTCCTATCACTTTTCCCCACTTTCTTTCACTTCTCTCTGCCAACAAACATGTAAAGGAAACTCCCTTCTCTTCTCAACACAGGTTATTTAGTTTGTTGGAACCTGTTTCCTCAGTGGCATTAAGGAAAGTCAAAGATATTGAGAGGTTCAAAGAAAAATCATGCTATATATGAAATTATTTTTTAAAATATAAGGCATTATGCAAATATGAAGAACACTGCTCCATTTTTGGATGTTTGCATTCCATTCTTACCAACAGTGCATGGGCCTTTTAAATCCTTTTACTATGATTACCCGTTTCTTATCTTCCATGTTATTATTGTCCTTATTGTCTCGAAACCTGTAAAATATGCATTACTATTAATTTTTTTACAGAAAATACATTTTCAAGCATATATTCATATTTCCCAATATTTTACTCATGTCGTTTCCTTCTGGTTTTGATTTCCCACATAACAATAACTTAGAATATTTCTTCCAAGCTAGATACTAGGGATGGTAAATCCTCTCCATTTTTTTTAAATAGGAAATATCTTTATTTTATCCTCTTGGATGATAACTTTAGTTTGACAGCTATTTTTTCTTGCTCTTTAAAGATATTATTCCATTGTCTTCTAGCATCTATCATAATGATGAGAAATCTATTCTCAGTTAAATGTTATTCATTTGTAGATAATCTCCTTTTTCCTCTAATTGATTTAAAATTTTTCTCTTTGTCTTTGATGTGTTAAGTTTCATTAAAATTTAGATAGGTGTGAATTTATTTTTTATTTATTATACCTGGGAATATCTGGTTTTCATATATTTTGGAAATCCTCAGTCATGCTCTTTGAATATTCCCTTTCTTCTGTTTTATCTTTTCTTTCCTTCTGGAATTTCTATTGAGATGTATGTTGGACTTCCTCAGTCTGTACTCCATGGTTCATGACCACTTTTTCATATTTTCAATCTCTTTGACATTCTGGGCTGTATTTTGAGTAATTCCCTCAGATCTATCTTCTGGTTCGCTAATTCTCCTTTAGTTGTGTCTAGTCAGCTTTCATCCCATCTATTGAATTTTTTATTTCTAGATGCTCAATTTGCTTTCTTTTGTTTTTCAATTTCAACTTCTTTTTGTCATTCATTATAGATTCTATTCCATTTTTTCCCATTTAATGTTTTAAGTGTATTTGTTTTGTGATCTCTTATTATTCCATTATCTCAAGGCCTTAGAGTTCTGCTCTTATTTGGTGCTGCCAACTTTCCCTGGCAGTAGATCATATACTGCATGATTTTTATTTTTTAACTGTAAACTTACCTTGATCTTTGGTTGTTTTTTGAAGGTAGAGTTTCTTTCTACGCCCATGATTGTGGAGGTATCCATAGTCAGTATTTTTGTGTTATCTTTTCCTAAGTACCCCAGTGGTTTTAGTGGCTTGTAACTAGGTTATACTCTAATAACTTTTTGTGGGATTTCTCAAAAAGCATACTTCAGATTCCAAACCCATGTGTGGGGAAGTATTAGGATATTATTTCTCTTGGCTTTTTTCTTTTGGTCACCTAGAAATGTGGATGGGGTTTTTACAACTTCTCTGTTCCATAGAATGGAGTTGTTTAAGGATCCCAGATTTACACAATACCTTCAGTCTTAGCATCTCACTTTGAATGAGCCTGTGGCCACATGTCTATGTTTTGAGGACCAGAGTCATTGACAATTAGGATTTATAAAAATTATCTTCCAGGTCTAACATGGTGTCAACTAACACAAGAATAGGTCTGTCTTTAAATTTCCTCTTTATTGCTGATATCTGAGAGTTTATTTTCTTTCTTTAGAACTCAATTATATATTTTAAAATTCTTTGAAAACATTTTATCTAGCAACTGTATGTTTATACCTGGATGAGAAGGTAGTTTGCATTATCTCAGTATGTCATTTGGGAAAATTGTGAAATGAAAAATTTTGCCAAAATTAGGATTGGTGTAAAGGTTTCATATTGTATGTGATTCCTGATTAATTGGTAGTGGTTGTCTGGAGCACTGGGCAAGTCATAATGTGAAACCAAGTCTGAGGACAGTGAGAAAGTGTGCTGTGGTCAACTAGTGTTATTTGCAGAGCGGTTGGGGTAGTGACTGTTAACATGTATGCTTTGTATTTACTCACTTTGGGTCAAGTAATTTCTAAGCCTTTTTCCAACTTTAAGATTCTAAGATTTCTTAGTCTGTGAATAGGTATAGAAAATGTGTAGGAGTGTGGCTGTCTTATGAATGCCAATATAATAATTCACTGTAAAAAAAAAGACATCCAGTTAGTAGTGAATTACATCAAGTTATGGACTGATTGTCTGTAGCCCTATGTTTCTTTAGACCCTCAACTAGTCCTTCTCATATTGATTGGCAATTGCACTTACATATCCTTTTTTCCCTTAGTTTCCCCTGCTATGAGCTCTCTTTCCCATGATCACTTGCAGACTATTTTCAGTCTCATTTCTTCTTCTCATTATTGTTCATTCAATCCTTATTCATAGCTTACCCTTCACCCCTTTTTGAAATTGAAGATTGTCTTATAACTTGTTTTTTTTTTTTTCCTTAAATGAACAAGAGCATACTTGTCTTATTTGGCCTCAGTGCATTAGTTAGGTAAGTCAGCTAATAGGATGTCTATGACCAGCAAGCATTTCTGTTGCATTTAAAATAGTTGATGAAATAGTTGACATTAAATAAATGGGACTTGGCTGGTCACAATTTTCATTAAGTATTCAAGGTTAGTCACTATTGTACTGTTTGATGGGTATGAGCCCTCTTTCTAGGAGATGCTTCTTTTGACTGCTGGAGCTTCCAGCTGGAAGCGGGAAGTGGACTGTTGCAGTTAGGGTTAAACTAGTCCTGATAACTTGTATTTGTTTTGTGGTCTCTTTCAGATTAATTTATTATCTCAGGGCCTTAGAGTTCTACTCTTATTTGGTGCTGCCAACTTAATCCTTTCACTTTAAGTGCAGGGATGGGGCACAATGATTTATTCCTGATTACAGTTGTTAAACAGATTATGTCACCTACTTTGGGGTTAGAAAAATACTTTATTTCTTCTTCTCCCTTCTCAGTTTCTGGAAAGGTCACTGAAGTAGGCAGTTTGTCTTCTTTCCATCACAGCTTGTGGTCGGCCATAGAGCACCCTCAATTATGTTCCCTTAGCCTTCAAGATGTAGAGGCAATGTGAGAAGGGCACATCTCAGGACCAGGTAGAACACACTGGTCTTGAAGTAACATAAAATAAATGCCCTTCTTCCCCCCACAATTACATTTATTGTTTTTAGTCAGATAACTATTCCCAGATGAGAAATCTTAGCTGGCATATAATTCCCATATTCTTGTAAGGTTTTTGTGTCCTTCTTAGTGGATACATGTCAAGATTTTCATTCAAAGTCCTAGGTTTTGAGGCATTTGCTCTATGAATACTTAGCAGTACAACAAACTCAGTTATCTCCAATGCTTATAATTATGAGAATATAAAAGACATTAAAATTTTATATTTTGACAGGTTACTTGCTCCTGTCTTTTAGAAGGCTTTGATTAATTTAAACCAATCAATGAAATATTCTTTTCTAACGTAATAAAGATTGAGGTTAATCTCTGTGTTTATGTGACTCTACCATATGGCATCTTCACCTGTGCAGCCAGTCCTTAGTGCAGACTTATTTCAGACCCAAAAGTAAACAAATTTTCTTTATGTTCTTAGGTAATATAATAATGCTAGTTCCCTAAATAAGAATCCATCAACAAATAAGGACATTTCAAGAAACAAAATCATTAAGATGTGAGAATCCATAAGCAAAAGCCAAGAAATTCAAACATGTACTCTATCTCTTATTCAAGGAATTGTACAATTCCCTCAAATACTTCCCATAGGTGAAGCATGAAAACTTCATGTCTTCTTTTATCATTTTTAAATATGCTAGCTTTCTTTGCCCTGCTAAAAAATTTTTTTCAATTCATCAGACTCTCATAGTTTCCTCTGGTCCATTTTACACAAATGTATCACTCAGACCAGTGTTGCAAATGAATCAAAGGCAACTTCCTCTCCCTCTGTTCATTTCTGTGTAATTCTGTAGAAAAGAACCAAGAAGAGGTCATGGCATGAAGTACCCCATACAGAATGACATCCTGTATTTCAAAGTGAGTCATAAAGGTGTTTTCCTTTCCTTTGGGTTAAGATTTATTATCTGTATACCATCATCATTCATCGTATTATAAGTACCCTTTGGATACCTGGAAAAATAGTGGTTTCTGTGGTGAACTCCTTCATCTGAAGAGTAATATTTGAATGTGTCCCTCATGGCTTGAAGGAAAAGAGGAAGCACATGGGTGAGAAAGTGGGAAAAGAATTGGGAAAATTTTCCAATTTAGCATATATTGAAAGCACTTCATATTGTATCTGTCTTTTGTTTAGTTTTATCAGCCTTAAAACTAGTGGTGTGGTGATAAATGTTTAATCATTTGCCCTCGGGGGTCAGGGATTCCCAATGTGTATCATTTACCAATTTACCAATTTTTGTGGCCAATTTCAAGGTACAGATGTGACATTAATGAATGTGGAATTTAATTGCTGCACAAAATCAGCTCTCGTGGTAAGAGCTGGCTCTAGCATACCACAGAATAGAACTTTTAGAAGAAAGGGATTTTGTGTAACCTGTTATGTGTCACTGTAATAAATTAGCTGCACAGTCATTATTAAAAGTTGGACATTTAAAACCTTTAACTTTCTGCACAAAACAAAGAATCAATTCCCTAACAATTCATGGCAATAGATACAGAGATTGTATGGATGGAATTAAATGCATGGATATTACCAAGCCTTATTGTTGGCCTTTATTTCCATATTATATCAAATCATTAATTAAAACATCAAGCAAGTAACAAAAGACAGGATTCACTTTTTCCTACTTTCCTTATTTCCATTCTCACCCACATTAATGCCTGCAAGTCACAGATAATCCACAATCTGAAAAATGAAAATTCAAAATCAGTAGTTAACCAAATCTGCAAAAGTCTTGAAATAATTTTTTAAATAATTTACTTTTGTTGGTACAAATTAGTATATTTGGTTCCACTTTTTGTATAATGTAATTTGTTCAAGGATCTCAAGCTATACTGGTAGACTAATTAATTAACTAGTTAATGAACTCATTTTGAGGATTTACTGTGTGCTGGGTGCTGGTCAAGATGTGAACACAAAGGTGAACATAGCAGATAAAAATCTCTACCTTCAGTTTGGGGGAGGCAATAGTAAAGACAAATAAGCAACACACTTACTATGGTAACTAGTGAACACTGCTAAGGAGATAAACTAAAATAGGGAAGGGAAACATGAACTGAGGATTAAAATTTTAGGTGGCTAGATAGAGAAATTGCAGCAACAGTAAAGAAAGATCACCCTAGGTCTTGACCTTTGCCTTGTCTTAGTCTATGAAGAAGTCTACTGACCAACCCATGCACCCAAAGCTAGTTCTGAAAACACAAATTTCTAAAGCCCTTGAATAGGCATTTCTTTAGTCTGAGAATATGGAAGAAAGAAAACACATCTAATGATGCATTTAAGAGATAGAGACTGCAAGGGTACATGCTATAATGAGACGGAAGAGAAGTTTTCTTTGTCTTCACTGAGAAAAGCCCAGGGAGGAGAAGGTCAGCAGTAACAAAAGGGAGAAGAAAGCATACATTTTCCTTAGTTCCTTATTTTTTGCCAATTTAAAAAAATAGAAGGGTTAAGCATGTTGAAGATTTTATGTAAAGATTTTGAGATAATGAATTCAAAATCAATCTTAAAAGTTAGGACATATTGCCACTAACTGTGAGGAATAGTACAATTTTTCTGATTAATAAAAAATTCCAAGATTTCTAGCATCACTACTATGAAGAGAGCCTAGAGAGCCAAAGAGTGATACGAGCATACATAAAATAAAGAAATGGTTGGAGACTCCTGGGTAACATTTTGGTGAAATGTAATTTTTACAACCCTTCCAATTCTACTCTTCATATTTAAAAAGTCAATGAAAATTAACAGTTATACGATTTATGTGGTTTAAGTCAATTCCAGTTATATGCTATGCTATGGATAGGCAAAATAAAGCATGCATTTCAATGACTATGGGTTCTGTCTCTTAATTTAGAATGCAAGAACTTTGGTATCACTTCTGCAGCATGCTAAATGCTGAGTTGGGGCAGGGATGGGGTGGCAAGATTCAGGACAAGGCAAAGGAATGGGTTTGATCTTGGTGATTCAGGGCCTGGGAATTCAAGTTGACTTCAGGGTGGCTCGTGGTAACTTTTAATTAAATAAACAGAAAATTGGCACATGAATGACTCAGAAAGAGTTAAAGTTTGCCTCATATGCAATTTATGGAGAGACGTAATTTGAGTGAGAAAAATTTACAAAAAATCAGAAGGAGGCTTTTACTTTTTCTAAACAGAGTTCCTTTGGGAAAGTGCCTGCTTTCACATTAGACTCCTGCTTATGATGTTTTCATTATACAGTTTATGTTCTCTGCTTTATGTTTCATAAGTTTAACTTAAAAACACTTCTAAAGAACTATTTCTATTTTATCTTATTCTCGTTAGACCAACTCAATAAAATATAGAAATGCTTCTTGGTTTTGCGTTTTTTTAATGCTGCAAATCTTGGGTATTGTGGCTATGGTAATAGATCAGAAATTAAAAACTCCACAAGGGGGGAAAATGTAAGTAACAGAAATTTCAAAAGATACACTGGTGATATTTGTGATTGTTATTTTTCTATTTTTATGGTAAAATACATAACTGTCATTAATTATATGCCTCTCTTTGCCAGTTAGACTACCAGCAGGTATGTATAGATTGCTTTAAAGAGGAGAGAAAAAGCGAGTGCACGTATCGTCAAACCAAAAACTTGCTGCAATTTCTCCTTAATGCCCTAATCTCAGATGTTCAATCTCAATAAAATAAGTAAAGAAACCAATAGCTCCCTAATTGGTGGAAACTCTTGGTGTGGCTGTATAAAGTTCATTACTGTTCAGACATTTAATAAGCAAATGTCCTCTCAGCAACTCCAAATGGCTTCAGTTCCTATTGAACACAATTCTCTTTTCAAACCATTGATGTGAAATGATTCTATTGACACTAGCTATTGAAGAAAACCTTTAGTTGGAGGGAACTATGACCAACATTTATCTCTATTGGTGGAATTTTTTCATTTTATTTATTCTTCTTTTATTTCTTATGTGAGAAGGAAAAAACAAAGTCAGATCAAACACATCTATAGAACAAAGCGGCAGGGTTCACACCAATGTACAGGGATGGGAAGATTCTGCTCTAATTTGTTCAGAAAAGCCCTGATGCATTTTCCCATACACAGGCAGAACAGTGAATGCCCCACCCATGTTTGCATGATGCCAAAGAAATATGTTTCTCATTTAACTTGTCGTTTCCCTGCTTTTCTGGACATATCTTCTGAACTTCTTTTTCTTTCTTAATTCCTTTTCTTTCTTCCTTTTTTTAAATGGATGATTAGCTTAAAAATGAGCATTAGCGCACTAACTTGTTAGATTTGGAGATGGAGCAGTACCTTCTCATTCTTCCAGCAAAGGTTTGAAAAAGGGTCCACACTTAAATTGCTTGGACTGACTGTTTTTTGTTCCAAGGTAAGTCATGATACCAGTTGAGTAAAGACACCAGAAAAGCCCTTCTGGGCCTTGCAGGGTTTCGCTTCCCTTTGGTGTTTGAAGTCAATGTCGACCACAGATCCACTGTCTGCCGGGCCTTTAATCAGTGTCCAGCCTGTCCGATGAGAATAGCCCCAGGATGCAGCCCCAGACCAGGCCATAGGCAGCACCTCTTTGTCCCTCTCACTCGGATGGGATATGATTCCACAGGATTAGCCAACAATTATATGCTCTGAACTGATCAATTCAGTCAATTTACTGTGCAAAGTAAATTGATCCTTCAGAACAAAGGGTTCTGTCAGCGGGGAGCTACCTGAGAAAGCAGCATGCCTGTGTAAACAGTTCTGTCCTTGTCCCAGTGTGGAGTGGCCCTGCGCCATATGGTGCCACTATGAACTTATTAGCTGACGGATTAACTGATCTCCGCATTTGGGATCCCCAGTTTCCAGCTGTGAGAATGATTGATGGGCTAACTACTGCTCCAGTCTTGGAAGTTATTTCCTCCATTTAACAGAGTCAAGAAGACAGAAAATTGCCCCCTTTGTAAATGCTAATCTCACCACTCCTTCGAACACCCAACATAGCAATTTATTCAAGGCAAAGTCTTAAAATTGGTATAGTGCACATCAAATGCATACTAATTAGCAATTTCGTTTGAAGGCTCCATCACTTATTAAGGGTCTTCTTTTCTATATGTTCATCATGCCCCACTTCACCCTTTAATTACAAAACAGCACTTTCGACTAATTGTGAGAAGGTGTATTGTGCCCGGAATCTGTATTAAACACTATACCTTCTGAGGCCTAATTTAGGGTCACATGGAAGGCAGACAGATAAGCAGGCAAAAAAGCTCACAACTGTCGTCTGCAATTTTAGGCATATTTGGGCATTGTTCAAGAGGAGCATTTTATCTAAGATGGCAGCTATGACACTCATCAGTGAGCATTACAATAAGCACAGGGTAGAAAGAATGGGATTAATCCTGGGTTAATAAATGGGATCTTTCTAGTTTGAGAGAAACCCACATGAACCCAACAGATATATGATAATATTATTTACAACTTTGAAATTTCTTCACCTATGTTTATATGGACCACACAATTTTATAAGGCTAATAATTTGTTACTGGATTAAACTCCTAGTTATTTAATGGATATACCATATTTGCATTATATAAAGTAGAATTTTTGCTAAATGCAGCTAAGCAATACTTAAAATAAATGACTTTTTTTTTTTTTTCCTGAAATGTTGAGGTTTACTTTTATTAAAACTCAGAACTTCAAACCACCCAGGTAACTCTGACTCCCAAAGATAGGCCTGTCATTTACAGTCTGTTATTATCAACCTCACTGCAAAACAGGATGATAAAGAACTGGTCAACTTCTTTCTCTGACCAGTTATTTCCACAGAATTTTCTAGACAATTCAGTGATAGTTCCCTTGGTGCTTTCACCTAGAGGAAGAATGGGTGGAAGTTTAGGGTTCAGGTATACTTGGACTGCAAAATGGAGCCTGAACCAAAGAAACCTTGGGATCCAGGGTGGAGGAAGGCCAGGTAAGGAAGGGATCTATACTTTAAGGAAACCTCAATTTTGGAATGGAGGACTTTTAGAGATTGTCTCTGTGGAAGAAGGTAAAGCTCTAGTGGACCTGGCTTCATCATACAGCCGGACTCTATACATGTCCCAAGTAACCAGTCAAATCCATCTATTTTTAAGTTAAGACTAATATTCGGGCAATCTTCACTATCATCCTTAAATTTGCATAGGTGGAAGGTATGGGAAGAATGTGAATGGCAAAATATGGAGAGACTCTGTTTTTGTTTTCTAGAAAATAATCGCGAAGACTCTTGAGCAGCTTCTTGGTTGTTTGCTGTTTTCAACAAAGTATCCATGCTCAAAACAAAAATTGCACCCTTTATGATGGCTGTTTACACTTTAATTCTCAAGCTCTCAGATTCAAACTCACATTGCATCAGGTTATGCTTTGGTAGGTTACAACCAAGATTTATCCAGTATTTGGGTCCTGGTTTTTTTAGCTGTATGAGCTTTGCAGATGTGTGACCTTCATGAATCTCAGCTTCTCCATCTGAGACTCGTAAGGGGAATCACGCCTCATCTCAAAGGTTAGAATTAAATCTGTTGTGCTGATATGTGAACACACTAGTGTGGTATGGAAGACAGTTGGAGGCTAAAATATTCCTTTCCTTTCATTCTCTAATCATATTGGCCAAGTTGATTTCATCTGTTCTCAGTACCACACTCACCATTTAGGTTCCTCCTCTGGGAGAAGAACTTGTGTATTACTCTTTCCCTATAGACAGCATGAAGAAATTGTCAGTAAAATGAAAAATACCATATAATCTTCTTTCAAGCAATCCAAAATAAATTTAATATTAATGTAGAAGGGAGTTTTCATTCATTTATTTTAAAATGGCTTCCTAAAATTTAGTTGCTCCTTCTTTTAATAAACAGCTGAATTTCCATATTGAAATTGCGATGTGTGCAAATGCAAATATTGGAGTTAGAAAGATGACCATCATATTTATGAAGAACTGGTGTCAAAAGGAAATTAAGACGTTGTTTGTATAAACCTGGCAAATAATTGTCAAGTAAGAATGATATCAGATTTTTTTTTCCATCTTTTGTGAGTCTAACAAGTCTATGTTGAATATCCTCAAATTCACCAGCCACTTTATTTTAGGATCTGACCATAATAAATGCCTCCATTACAGAAGACGTTACAATATTTAAAAAATTAGATTGGATATACTTTGTTGGGATATTAAGGTTGTAAGCCACAATTTGTACTTTTAAATAAAATATGTAAATCTTGTTTCTGATTATCTGTGGCAATTGAGAGGTTTACTCCAATAGTGTATGGCAAAGAAATGATTTATATTTAGTTGGAGAATATAGTCTATTATTTTTCCATCAGATTTGTCTTCCCTCTGCTATCCCCTCCCCCTCTTAGGCAATTCTCTTAGACAAATGTCAGCAAGCCTAATTTCTACCTTTATCAAATCAGTAATGATCATGTTTAATAAATATAAAAGTGCCACCAGATTTCAAATTTCTTATTTCCTTTTTATTTTTTTTCCTGATCACTGTTTACATCTATAGCATTCAAGCTAAAGAACCTCCACTCCCAAGTGTTACGGCAATTTTATTCATTGGGAAACCTCTCTCCCAGACACTCACCATGACCTGTTCATGAACCGCAAGTCACTGGAGGGTAAAGAACCTATTTTACACATCTGTGTATAATTGGTCTTTGAAAAATAGTACATATTCAATAAATGTGGTTGAACTAAGGACAGAGTCGTGGTATATGAAAAGCATGGCTATTTGTATTGTCAAATAGGACCCAGTGTGCCAAAGAGCATCGGTAATTTATGCCAGCCTTGTATGTTACTCAGAGCTTAAATTCTGATTTTTAAGTGTGATTTTTAGAGACTTTTAGGCCACCACTCATACCTCCTCTCACCCTCTCTAAACATCTACTCTGCAAATGTTAGGAATCACAATTAAATATTGAGTTATAAGGGATCATTGTTTTCGGAAGAGGGATATTCTCAAAATTATTATCTGATCCTCTGCCACTACACTATGTGTAGGTGGCAGGAGTTGGCAGGAAGGTAGGATAAGTAGTTAGGAGAGGAATCTTTTCCTCCAAAGATTGACTGAGCTTTTTATTTTGGGAATTTTGTGGATGAGTATGCATCAGATCATTGGATATTTTAGAATACCTCAAAAGCTTTGAAATATCTCTTAAGCGTTCATGAAAACTTCAGTTCACATTTTCTGAAGGTTACATTTAGAACCTTCTTTTACTCCTTAGTTTTATATTAATTTTTCAAATGCTTGGATTACTCTAAGGGTTTGCTACTGGGTGTTGTGTCATGTCACTAATAATACTCCCTGTTGTTTACAGTAATATGTTTTAAGTAACCTATATATATTTACGGTATAAAATGTAGACCACCTAAGTCACCATCAGGGATTTTTCAGTTTTAAAAACCCTTACAAACTCACATACTGAAGTTTTCTTGAAAGAAGATAATCAGTTTCAATATTACTTTGTATTTCCTAAGAATACATTTATCACACCTGGGGAAAGAAAGGCAGATGATGGCCATAGCATTTATCTCAAAATGTGTTTATCTTATAGCTGTCATAATGTGGGCAATATACAGATAAACAACCAACACTTAACCAACAGTACAGTCCTTCTCAGTCGCAAATACGGGAATGCTTTACAAAGCAAAACCAACTGTACTGTGATGTTGGCTTTTCCTAATAGAAAGTAAACGGTCCTTAAGAGTGAGCAAATCATAAATGTGACTCAATTTGTCAATGAACCTATTATCAGAGAAAAAGGAGATCACATAAGCAATGGAATATATGCAAGATTCCAGTATTTGCAGTATTCTAAATTTAGTGGAAAATTTTGAAATTTACTCCTAAAATTTCTAAAAACGAATGAAAAGTTGTATATGGAAATTATAAATATTAGAAATATACTGGGAACTGTTTCTCTGTTGGGAAATGGATCATAACCATCATTTCTAACTTGACATTTTACAAGTATTTTTGTCTTTTTTGAAAGAACATTGCACTTCCTTTCCCCTTTCAAATATTTGTTATGACAGTAATGCCCATTCAAATTAGTAGAGATATTTTTCATTCATTTGGACCAAAACCAGTATTGAAACATTTTTAGACTAACTCCTTTGCACATTTCTTTTAGACTAGAGATTGAGGAAAGAAGTATGAAAATTTTACACTTCTATTTTTTATTTGGAACTGTCTTGAGAGACTTCAAATACTTTTTTTGTTTTACATAATGGCAGCTGGACTATAGATCATGCACCAAGTTAAAATCTGAAGCAATTTGAAGTGGATAAGATTTTAAACCTCCAAAATTACTGTTTATAATGGAAATTCAGACATAATAGTCCATGATGGAAATTCAGTCACCTTAGTCAGGTGAACAGTGATGCTGCAATAAGGAAATGTAATTAACTTGTCTGTATCAGGAAGAGAGTTGACTAGTCATTTGTGGGGTGCCTCATGTGTTAACTTTTTAAAAAATTATTAATTCTTTCCTTAATCATCCCTGGGTTTTTTATTTTCAGCTATAACTTTGAGCTGATCAAACTTGCTTCCGATTTCTTTTAATTACTAATGCCACAAGATGTTGCATCTTTTCCAAGCTCTCTAACAACCGACTCTCAAATCAATTTAGGCATCTCAAAAGCAGTTCTAAAATACCAGATGCTCTGTCAGCTGCACAGAACAATGTGCTAATAATTGTATTTCTCTTTCTTACAGCAGATCAAAGCCAGAGATGAGGTGACATACACCTAAGATATTCAAACTCTGGCTTGAAGGTCAATTGGATCTGCCGACATATGTTGCTGATTTTGTAACATGAAAGCCAACTAGAAAGAACAGATCGGTGAAATACATGGACTCCATTTCTTATTTTCAGCCCTATCCAAATGTTTACAGAATAGTTTGAAGAAGTTTGCAGTTTCTTGTTACCAGTATTATTAAAGCTTGGCAAACCTTTAATAACAAGTCTGTCAACAACCCACCAGGGATTGGAGTTTAGTCTTAGAGTGGTTGAAGTTTTATATTTATTAAACATTTTTTAATTGGAAGTACCAGGATCTTTTCCTGGTAGTTTGCCAACATTGCCTCATGGAAATGTGGCATGCATTCTCAGCTTGAAAAGGTAATGGCAGCTGGGGGAAAATAACCCTTTGTGTAAGCCGAGAAGAGGACAGGCAGGCAAACAGCAAGATTTCCCTCTAAGACACCTTGGAGTGGGTGCTTTAAGCTATACAGGAAAAAGTATATATTTACATGGTTTAACTTAAAACATTGGAAAAAGGAGACAGGGGCTACTCAAAAGGCAGAGTATCTCATCTAAACCAGAACTCATGTTTGACCCACACTCGTGTCTGTCAACTTACATAAAAGATTTTACACCGCATTTAAAAAAAAGAGAAAAAAATCGTATATAGCGGTCTCCTCTCCAATCAATCCTACACACCAGTGTCAGATTCATTTTATCATATTATTCAATGTCAAAACCTTCTTCAAGGATTTCCCTCTGATATCAGAGCAAAATACCAATTCTTAACATTTGTGTTTCAAAGCTCTCTCTAATATGACCCCACCCTACATGTCCAGTCCTATATGGGAATACAGACTCTGACATTCTATATGAATGTCTGCGTTCAAATTTCAGCTCCATCACTTACCAGGCTATGTCACCTTGTACAAATTACTTAACTTCTGCATGCCTCTGTAGAATGGGAATTAAAATAGTGCCTAGTATCTTATGGCTGTTATAAAGATTAAATAAGTTAATATGTGAATATTCTTAAAACATGCCTAGCATGTAGTAAGAATAAGCACTGTATAAATGCTTAAGTAAGTAAATGATGTCCCATAATACTACAGCTCAAGCCATGCTCCTTCATGTCTCTGACTCTGTACTCATGGTCTTCTGCCTACCTGAAATTCATTGCAAGGTCAGAAATGGAAATAGTAAAGAACCAGGAAGCTAATTAGTATGGGAAATCTCCAGGGCAGGGACTAGCTTGTCCTTCAAGGTCTGCTCAGAATTCCCCCAGCCCTTTCCAGCCTCTTACACTTCTGTTTATTTGGTACTCCTTTTCTGGTGTGCTTTACCCTTTCCTCTCTATTTACTCAACATCTACTCATCTTTCAAAGTCTAGATCAAATACTCTATGGTGCCTTTCTAGAATGCTTTCACATCACTCATTATTTTCCTGAACTATATCTTTTACTATATTTACTATTTTAATCACACTGCTTTGTATTGTAAATTAATGTTTGCTTGCATTTGGTCTTGTATCCAAAAATAGACAGTTTGCTTAATAAGGAGGGGGCTGCTACTTCTTTTATATTTCCTGTGGAGCTGAGCCTAAAGTAAAGGTTCAATAAATTCTATTAAATAAAACTTTAGTAAAGTCAGTCAATGGCTTCTCATTCAGTCCTCTCTGAAAAAATTACTTATGGTAACTCAAAAGAAAAGGTTTGAGAAAATCACAATAAAATATTGGGAAATATCGGGGACAAGAAATTAAAACTTTAACTACCAAATCCAAGGATAGATTTTGATGGGCTGAAGTGAAAAAGATGGACCTTTCTCTGAATGTTGCCCAACTTACTTCACATTTCAAAAATACACATAGTTTCACAAGTGAGGAAACTGGACACAGCAAGTTAAACAATGAGTTAAGGGAGATTTAGGGCCCAAACTAGGGTTTTCTGGTTCCCCATCCAGTATACCTTATTTATACCACACTGTGTATTAAGTTGAGAAAAGAATTATCCACAGTGGTTCTATCTACAGACCTTTTAATTGAGGTGGATTTAGAAATTAGATAGGTGAGTAGATTGTTCCTGAATTTCTGTCAGTAACTGCTATTAGAAAACCCTATTCTATATGAAACTCAGCATTTTAGACAAAGGATTGGCTTTTAGCCCTTGACGGAAAGCAGTGATTTTATTCTTGAATTTTGATACCAGCTTAGTTGGTCTGTGTTTTTCTTTCTTGGCCATTCATGGTTTATACCAATTATACAAAATTAATTCTAAATATGTCCAAATTTCATTTGTTGTCCAGTAGTTATCCTTGGCTATCTTGTCAACTTCTCAGTGCATATTTCACTCAAAAGAAATGAATTGTAGTCAGTAAAATTTCAATGTAAGACAATATTACAGAAATTAACCTTGGTGATCAATCATATCTGAACATTTAACATTAAATATCGATCAAAGTGAAGCTTAACTTTGATGCTCAGTTCTGAAACAAATCTGAGGCTTCTTGTAGGAATATACAATTTTCTTTGTCAGTAGAATCTTCTATGACGTTTTTGAGCATGTGGAATTCTCTCCTTGATTTTCCTGACTCAACCCAATCTGGTCCTTCTTCTGAGTTCTTCCTTCCTTTTCTAAAGCTTAGTTCTTAGCCCCCAGTCCCATTCCTCCTATTCCTTTTATAACCCCTCAAATTTTGTCTCAATTGCTCTATTGTTTTCAATTATTATCTCTACATGGGTGACTCTGCAGTCTTCATATCAAGCTTGAACATTACTTCAAAATTCCAACCAGCTTTCCTCCAAAGACTTATTAAACATTTCTTCCTGAATGACTGACCTCCTTTTACCTCAAGTCTAATGTATTTTAAATTGACTTTATCTGCCAGAGGTTGTCTCTGCCTCTTGATTTTGTTACTGTTATTCCTCACATCCATTAGGAAACGAATGTCAAGAGTCACTTTTGCTACCTCTCCTTTCCTGACCGTTATCTATTCAGTAATATAGTACTGCTTGTTTGAACTTCTTGGTATCTGCAAAGACCATCTCTTTCTTCTACCACTAGTTATCCCATTTCTTCAACTGGATTGGCACTGCAGCTCAGTGCCCAGAACTATACAAAATAATTATTTGATGAATTCAAAAGGAATATTTTCCTACACTTGTATCCCTGCCTCAATTTACTCACCCCTTCAGTACACTCCAGACTATTCTGTCCTTTAAAACTGTGCATTCGTCACATCATTCTCATATTGTGAAAACTTCAGTTGCTTTCAGTCATTTACAACAGGTATTCCCTACATTAAAACCATCTTGGGAGCTTCTAGAATATGCTAAAAGCCAGATCAAATCAAGCAGAATCTCCTGGGCTGGAACTCAGGCATTGAGGATCAATATTGTAAGAATTTGACATCTGGTATGACAGAAACAAAACCAGTCAAATCTACTTTGCTGACCCATCAGCACAAACACTGGCAGAATGACCCTGAATACCAGATAATTATCAGCCCTGACGGTGTCCACATTAAAATCTCAAACAGGAGATTCTAATGAACTACAGATTTACAAAATCAACTCTGTATTTCTGATCCTAGCAATCAGGGCTCTTAATAATGTGATTAAGTCTTCCTTTACAGTGTTATTGCTTCCACCCTTTATATGAAATCTTTGCCTTAGTTCTTTGTGTGCATCTGCTAAATATGCCTTGCACATTGCTGTTTCCTTACTTATACTCATAGAATAGGTTAACTGTCACAGAGTACAGCTTTCTTTATTTCATTTTAATGGAGGATAGGACATAAAGGTAGACATTAATACCCTCACCCAATCACACACACTTGTCTTCAGAGGAAAAAATTTGCTGAAGGAAAGAGAGTGGCCATATACATCTGTTAAACACAATGACCCTGAACTTTATAATACCACTTATTTCGTGAAATTCTAACTTGTCTTTCTAGAAGTGTGCTTCATTCTTTTACATAATGTGAGGACACATTGACCAAAAAATGACTGAAATCGGTGAAAAAAGAATAATATCCAAGAATAATGGAAAGTAATTTTATTGTTCCCACTCCAGGGAGCTCTTTCCCCTCATGGAGTTTCAAGTGTCCATAGCCACTTCTTTTAAACCAGCATCTACAATAAAAATGTTAAAAAGCAAAGTACATGGTTTAAGAATCTGATATATGCCTCATTCCCAGGAAGAATCAGAGGACACATAAAGTTCACTGATGTAGGAATGATTAATTACTGTCAAATGGAATCATGGATAGATGAGACATAACTTCCAAATCTAAGCAAAAGGAAAACTTTAGTCCATAGGATTAGCTCACAGGTGGTCCCAGAAACTGTAACAGGCCATGTTTGTGTCCTGAGCATCCCTGCAAATTCAGAGGTCCATCAAGAAGAAATGATTTTATGGTGTTGTACACCAACTTGGACTGGGGTTTTCAATTAACTCCTAAAAGAATGTCTCAGGAACTCTGGTGAGTGGGGTGCTCAGAGTTAAATATTTGCCTCCGAAGGACTTTTTGAATCTCTTCCCTTCCATTCTGCATCTAACACCTTTTGGCAGTCACTTGCATTTTTGAAGTTACTCCAAGGTTTGGTGATCCAGGCCAAGAGTTTCCAAAAGCACAGAGTTGTCTTTGGCAATGTGGCAGGCAGAATAATGTGCACCCACAAGGATATCCATGTACTAATCCCCAGCTTCTCTATGCATATTTCTGTGAATTGGTGAAGCTATTAGCTTATATGGAAAAAGATGTTGGCAGGTGTGAAGAAGGCTAAGGACCTTCAGATGGGGAGAGTATCCTAGATTTTTCAGATGGGCCCAAACTGACAGATGACACTTTAAAATCAAAGAATCTGTCCTAGATGTGTTCAGAGAAAGAGATGCGATAATGGAAGCAGAGTCAGAGACATGCTACATTGTTGGCTTTGAAGATGGAGATAATGAGGACAAAAACCAAGGAATGCAGGCAAACTACTGAAGCTGTAGAATGCAAGGAAACACTCTCCCCTAGAGCCTCCAGAAAAGAATGTAGCCTTGCCAACACCTTGTTTTTTGCCCACTGAGACTTGTGTCAGACTTCTCACCTACAGAATTGTGAAATAATTAATGTTGTGTTAAGCCCTAAGTTTTTGGTAATTTTTAGGTAGCAATACAAAACTAACAGAAGAGTTGACCTGCCATTTGTCTTCAACAGGGAGCAGGGCAGGGGGTGTGGGGTGGAGGTGGGACCCTTAAAAACTACACAGCCCTTTCCAGACCATTTACTCAGAAATATTTTGCAAGAAGACTAGGCCCTGTTATTTTTTAAAACTCCCCCAGGTAATCATCATGTTCATTCATTTATTAGGCTGGCTGTTTTAGTTTCCTGGACTGCTCAAGCATATGCCATGGAATGGGTTGTTTTAAGCAATGGGAATTTATTAGCTCGTGGCTTTGAGGCTAAAGGATAGTCCAAATCAAGGCATATCAAGGCAATGCTTTCTCCCCAGAGACTCTGGTATTCTGGGGGTGGCTGTCAGCCATCCTTAGCTTCTCTGTCACATAACAAGGCACATATTGGTGTCTCCTGGTCTCTCCCTTCTTTTCTGTGTTCTGTCAATCTCCAGCCTTTTTCTTCCTATGGTTTTCTCTCTCTCTGAATTTAATTCTCTTACAAAGGACTCCAGTAAAAGGACTAAGAACCAACCTGATTGACGTGGGATACATCTTAACTGAAGTGACCTCATCAAAAGGTCCTGCTCTCAATGTGTGTACACCCACAGGAATGGATCAAATTTGAGAACATGTTTTTCTGGCTATCATGTAATTTTCATTTTAACAATTTTATTGAAATATACTTGACATTAGGAATGATTAATTCATTTAAAGTGTACAATTCAATGCTTTTTAGTTTATTCAAAGTATCATGCAACCATCACCACGATCTAATTATGGAACATTTTAAACCCCCTAAAAGAAACTGTGTACACTTTACCAGCCAATCCCCATTCCCCCCCCACAAGCCCTAAACAACCACTAATTTACTTTTGTCACTATAAATTTGCATATCCTGGGCATTTCATATAAATGGACTCACATGATATATGTCCTTTTGTGTCTAGCTTCTTTCCCTTAGCATAATTAGTCATGTCTCATCTATGTTGTAACATGAATCAGTGTTTTATTCCTTTTAATTGCTGAGCATTATTCCATTATATGCAAATACCACATATTAATTATACATTGTAAACTTCACATTTGGGTTGTTTCTACTTTTTAGCTATTATAACTAATGCTGCTATGAACGTTCATGTATAAATATTTGTTTGAGTATCTGTTTTCAGTTCTTTTGGGTATATACCTGGAAGTGGAATTTCTGGGTCATATGATAAATCTGTGTTTAGCATTTTAACAAACTGCCAAAACATTTTCCAAAGAAGGTGTACCATTTTATACTCCCACACAGTGTATGTGGGTTCCAGTTTCTCTACATCCTAATCAAAACTTGTTATTTCTGTCTTTTTCATCTTAGATATCCTAGTGAATGTGAAGTGGTATCACTTTGCGATTTTTATTTGAATTTACCTAATAACTAACGATGTTGAGTATCTTCTCATGTACTGTTTGGTCATTTGTGTACATTCTTTGGAGGAATGTCTATTTAAATTCTTGCCTATTTTTAAATTGTGTTCTCTTTTATTATTGAATTGAAAGAGTTCTTTATATATTCTGGAGACATGTTCTTCATCAGATATGTTATTTGCAAATATTTTCTCTTATTCCTGGGTTGTCTTTTCACTTTCTTGATGGTCTTATTTCCAGCAGAAATGATTTTAATTTTGATGAAGCTATTTCTTTCTTTTGCTGACTGTACTTTTGATGTCCTATCCAAGAAGTCATTCTGTAACCCAAGGCCACAGAAATTTGCTCCTAAGGTTTTTACAATATACCTTTTATTTTTAGGCCTTTGAGCCACTTTGGGTTAATTTTGGTGTATGGTATGAGGCAGGGGTAAAACTTCATCCCTTTGCAAGTGGATATCTAACTGGGTCAACACCATTTGTTGAAAATACTATTCTTTTCTCATTGAATTGTCCTGGTACCCTTGTCAAAAATCAGTTAACGAGAGGGCGGGGCAAGATGGTGGAGTGGTGAGGTGTATGTTTTAGTTACTCCTCCAGGACAGTAGGTAGAAAGCCAGGAGCTGCGTGGACTGGACACCACAGAGCAATTTGACTTTGGGCATACTTCATACAACACTCCTGAACATGTGGAACTGCTGAGTTCAGTGAAATTTATAAGTTCTCAGGGCCAGGAGACCCGTGCCCCTCCCTGCCAGGCTCAGTACCATGGGAGGAGGGGCCATCAGCACTGGGAACAAGGAGGGAGAACTGCAGTTACGGCTCTTATCGGAAACTCATTCTACTGATCCAAACTCCAATCATAGATAGACTGAGACTAGACACCAGAGAATCTGGGAGCAGCCAGCCTGGCAGAGAGGAGATAGGGATAGCAAAAACAGCAAGAAAAACCCAAAAATAAAAGCGGAGGCTTTTTGGAGTTCTGGTAAACATAGAAAGGGGAAGGGCAGAGCTCAGGCAAAGTCAGCTCATATGCAAATACAGAAGAAAAACCTGTTTCTCTGCCCCCTGGATCCTTCCTTAATGGCCCTAATTGCCTTGTCTCTTAGCATTTCAATAACCCATTAGACCTGCAAGGAGGACCTTCCCTTTTTTTTTTTTTTTTTTTAATCTTTTTCTCTTTTTCTAAAACAATTACTCTAAGAAGCCCAATACAGAAAGCCTGAAAGACTTGCAACTTGGGCAAGTGAAGACAAGAACAGAACTACAAGAGCTCTGAGACACAAGGCAGTAAGTCCACTGGCTGAGAAAATTCACTAAACACCACAACTTCCCAAGAAAAGGGGGGCACACTCTCATAGCTATCATCCCAGTGGGCAGGGAACACTCCTGCCTGTCACTGGCCCCAGAGCCCAGAGCTACCCCAGACAACCCAGTGTGATGGGAAGTGCTTCCAATAACACATGCACACACCACAAAATCGGGCATGGATGTTAGCCTTCCCTGCACCCTCAGCTGGTTGTCCCAGAGTTGGAAAGACAGAGCAGTGTGAATTAAAATGCCTCATTCAGCCGTCCTTTCAGCAGACTGGGAGCCTCTCTACACAGCCCTGCAGCCCAGAACCACCTTGGGGGGATGGCACTCACCTGTGACATAGCACAGTCATCCCCCAACAGAGGACCTGGGGGTGCAAGGCCTGGAAGAGGGACCCGCTCGCAAGTCTCAGGGGCCATACGTGAATACCAAGGACTTGTGGGTCAGCGGCAGAGACAAACTGTGGCAGGACTGAACTGAAGGATTAGACTATTGCAGCAGCTTTAAATCTCCAGGAATACCAGGGAGATTTGATTGTTAGCGCCGCGCCCCCTCCCTGACCACCCAGACACATGCCCCATATACAGGACGGGAAACACCAACTATATACACAAGCTTGGTACACCAATTGGACCCTGCAAGACTCACTCCCCCACTCACCACAAAGAAAAAGTGGGGGAGAACTGGCTTGAGGGGAATAGGTGGCTCACAGACTCCACCTGCTGGTTAGTTAAAGAAAGTGTACCCCACAAAGCTGTAGACCTGACAAATTAGAGATAAGGATTTTAATTGGTCCACAAATCCTAAAAGAGCCCTATCAAGTTAAGCAAATGCCAAGAGGCCAAAAACAACAGAAAATTTTAAAGCATATGAAAAAACCAGATGATATGGATAACCCAAGCCCAAGCACCCAGATGAAAAGATCAGAGGAGACACAGTACTTGGAGCAACTAATCGAAGAACTAAAGATGAATGACAAGACCATGGCACAGGATATAAAGTACATGAAGAAGACCCTAGAAGAGCATAAAGAAGAAATTGCAAGAGTAAATAAAAAAATAGATGACCTTATGGAAATTAAAGAAACTGTTGACCAAATTAAAAAGATTCTGGATACTCATAGTACAAGACTAGAGGAAGTTGAACAATGAATCAGTGACCTGGAAGATGACAGAATGGGAAATGAAAGAGCAAAAGAATGAATGGGAAAAAAATGGAAAAAATCAAAATGGACTGCAGGAATATGATAGATAATATAAAACATCCAAATATAAGACTCATTGGTGTTCCAGAGGGGGAAGAAAATGGTAAAGGTTTAGGAAGAGTATTCAAAGAAATTGTTGGGGAAAACTTCTCAAATCTTCTAAACACCATAAATACACAAATCATAAATGCCCAGCTAACTCCAAATAGAATAAATCCAAATAAACCCACTCCGAGACATATACTGATCACACTGTCAAACACAGAAGAGAAGGAGCAAGTTCTGAAAGCAGCAAGAGAAAAGCAATTCACCACATACAAAGGAAACAGCATAAGACTAAGTAGTGACTACTCAGCAGCCACCATGGAGGCGAGAAGGCAGTGGCATGATACATTTAAAATTCTGAGTGAGAAAAATTTCCAGCCAAGAATACTTTATCCAGCAAAGCTCTCCTTCAAATTTGAGGGAGAGCTGAAATTTTTCACAGACAAACAAATGCTGAGAGAATTTGCTAACAAGAGACCTGCTCTACTGGAGATACTAAAGGGAGCCCTACAGACAGAGAAACAAAGAAAGGACAGAGAGGCTTGGAGAAAGGTTCAGTACTAAAGAGATTCGGTATGGGTACAATAAAGGATATTAATAGACAGAGGGGAAAAATATGACAAACATAAACCAAAGGATAAGATGGCTGATTCAAGAAATGCCTTCACGGTTATAACGTTGAATGTAAATGGATTAAACTCCCCAATTAAAAGATATAGATTCGCAGAATGGATCAAAAAAAAATGAACCATCAATATGTTGCATACAAGAGACTCATCTGAGACACAGGGACACAAAGAAACTGAAAGTGAAACGATGGAAAAAAATATTTCATGCAAGCTACAGCCAAAAGAAAGCAGGTGTAGCAATATTAATCTCAGATAAAATAGACTTCAAATGCAGGGATGTTTTGAGAGACAAAGAAGGCCACTACGTACTAATTAAAGGGGCAATTCAGCAAGAAGAAATAACAATCATAAATGTCTATGCACCCAATCAAGGTGCCACAAAATACATGAGAGAAACACTGGCAAAACTAAAGGAAGCAATTGATGTTTCCACAATAATTGTGGGAGACTTCAACACATCACTCTCTCCTATAGAGAGATCAACAAGACAGAAGACCAATAAGGAAACTGAAAACCTAAACAATCTGATAAATGAATTGGATTTAACAGACATATACAGGACATTACATCACAAATCACCAGGGTACACATTCTTCTTTAATGCTCATGGAACTTTCTCCAGAATAGATCATATGCTGGGACATAAAACAAGCCTCAATAAATTTAAAAAAATTGAAATTATTCAAAGCACAGTCTCTGACCACAATGGAATAAAATTAGAAGTCAATAACCATCAGAGACTTAGAAAATTCACAAATACCTGGAGATTAAACAACACACTTTTACACAATCAGTGGGTTAAAGAAGAAATAGCAAGAGAAATTGCTAAATATTTAGAGACGAATGAAAATGAGAACACAGCATACCAAAACCTATGGGATGCAGCAAAAGTAGTACTGAAGGGGAAATTTATAGCACTAAATGCATATATTAAACAGGAAGAAAGAGCCAAAATCAAAGAACTAATGGATGAACTGAAGAAGCTAGAAAGTGAACAGCAAGCCAATCCTAAACCAAGTAGAAGAAAAGAAATAACAAGGATTAAAGCAGAAATAAATGACATAGAGAATAAAAAAACAATAGAGAGGATAAATAACACCAAAAGTTGGTTCTTTGAGAAGATCAACAAGATCGACAAGCCCCTAGCTAGACTGACAAAATCAAAAAGAGAGAAGACCCATATAAACAAAATAATGAATGAGAAAGATGACATTATTGTGGATCCTGAAGAAATTAAAAAAATTATAAGAGGATACTATGAACAACTGTATGGCAACAAATTGGACAATGTAGAGGAAATGGACAATTTCCTGGAAACATGTGAACAACGTAGACTGACCAGAAAAGAAACAGAAGACCTCAACCAATCAATCACAAGCAAAGAGATCCAATCAGTCATCAAAAACCTTCCCACAAATAAATGCCCAGGGCCAGATGGCTTCACAGGGGATTTCTACCAAACTTTCCAAAAAGAACTGTCACCAATCTTACTTAAACTCTTTCAAAGCGTTGAAGAAAATGGAACACTACCTAACTCATTTTACGAAGCTAACATCAATCTAATACCAAAACGAGGCAAAGATGCGACAAAAAAAGGAAAACTACCGGCCAATCTCCCTAATGAATATAGATGCAAAAATTCTCAACAAAATGCCTGCAAATTGAAACCAAAGACACATTAAAAAAATCATACACCATGATCAAGTAGGGTTCATTCCTGACATGCAAGGATGGTTCAACACAACCAATGTATTACAACACATTAACAAATCAAAAGAGAAAAATCAAATGATCATCTCAATAGATGCTGAAAAAGCATTTGACAAAATTGAACATCCGTTTTTGATAAAAACACTTCAAAAGGTAGGAATTGAAGGAAACTTCCTCAACATGATAAAGAGCATATATGAAAAACCCACAGCCAGCATAGTACTCAATGGAGAGAGACTGAAAGCCTTCCCTCTAAGATCAGGAACAAGACAAAGATGCCTGCTATCACCACTGTTATTCAATGTTGTGCTGGAAGTGCTAGCCAGGGAAATCCAGCAAGACAAAGAAATAAAAGGCATCCAAATTGGAAAGGAAGAAGTAAAACTGTCATTGTTTGCAGATGATATGATCTTTTATCTGGAAAACCCTGAGAAGTCAATGATATAGCTACTAGAGCTAATAAACAAATTTAGCAAAGTGGCGGGATACAAGATTAATGCACATAATTCTGTAATGTTTCTATATGCTAGAAATGAACAAACTGAAGAGACACTCAAGAAAAAGATACCATTTTCAATGGCAACTAAAAAAATCAAGTACCTAGGAATAAACTTAACCAAAGATGTAAAAGAGCTATACAAAGAAAACTACATAACTCTACTAAAAGAAATAGAAGGGGACTTAAAAGATGGAAAAATATTCCATGTCCGTGGATAGGAAGGCTAAATGTCATTAAATGTCAATTCTACCCAAACTCATCTGCAGATCCAATGCAATCCCAATCAAAATTCCAACAACCTACTTTGCAGACTTGGAAAAGCTAGTAATCAAATTTATTTGGAAAGTGAAGATGCCTCAAATTGCTAAAGACACTCTAAAAAAGAAAAATGAAGTGGGAAGACTTACAGTCCCTGACTTTGAAGCTGATTATAAAGCCACAGTTGTCAAAACAGCATGGTACTGGCACAAAGATAGAAATGTTGATCAATGGAATCCAATTGAGAATTCAGAGATAGGTCCCCAGATCTATGGCCGACTGATCTTTGATAAGGCCCCCAAAGTCACTGAACTGGGTCATAACAGTCTTTTCAAAAAAATAGGGCTGGAAGAGTTGGATATCCATATCCAAAAGAATGAAAGAGGACCCCTACCTCACACCTAACACAAAAATTAACTCAAAATGGATCAAAGATCTCAATATAAAAGAAAGTACCATAAAACTCCTAGAAGATAATGTAGGGAAACATCTTCAAGACATTGTATTAGGCGGCCACTTCCTAGACTTTATACCCAAAGCACAAGCAACAAAAGAAAAAACAGATAAATGGGAACTCCTCAAGCTTAGAAGTTTCTGTACCTCAAAGGAATTTGTCAAAAAGGTAGAGGTAGCCAACTCAATGGGAAAAATTTTTGGAAACCATGTATCTGACAAAAGACTGATATCTTGCATATATGAAGAAATCCTACAAATCAGTGACAATAGTACAGACAGCCCAATTATAAAGTGGGAAAAAGATATGAAAAAGGTCTCTGAAGAGGAAATACAAATGGCCAAGAAACACATGAAAAAATTTTCAGCTTTGCTAGCTATTAGAGAGATGCAAATTAAGACCACAATGAGATGCCATCTCACACCAATTAGAATGGCTGCCATTAAACAAACAGGAAGCTACAAATGATGGAGAGGATGTGGAGAAATTGGAACTCTTAATCATTGTTGGTGGGACTGTATAATGGTTCAGCCACTCTGGAAGTCAGTCTGGCAGTTCCTTAGGAAACTAGATATAGAGATACCCTTTGATCCAGGGATTACACTTCTCAGTATATACCTGGAAGATCTGAAAGCAGTGACACAAACTGGTATCTGCATGCCAATGTTCATAGCCACATTATTCACAATTGCCAAGAGATGGAAACAACCCAAATGTCCTTCAACAGATGAGTGGATAAATAAAATGTGGTATATACACGTGATGGAATACTACACGGCAGTAAGAAGGAACAATCTCATGAAACATATGACAACATGGATGAACCTTGAAGACATAATGCTGAGCGAAATAAGCCAGGCACAAAAAGAAAAATATTATATGCTACCACTAATGTGAACTTTGAAAAATGTAAAACAAATGGTTTATAATGTAGAATGTAGGGGAACTAACAACAGAGAGCAATTAAGGAAGGGGGAATGATAATCCAATAAGAACAGATAAGCTATCGTGGGTAAATTTAAGGTTCTGGGAATGCCCAGGAATGACTATGGTCTGTTAATTTCTGATGGGTATAGTAGGAACAAGTTCACAGAAATGTTGCTATATTAAGTTACTTTCTTGGGGTAGAGTAGGAACATGTTTGAAGTAAAGTAGTTATCTTAGGTTAGTTGTCTTTTTCTTACTCCCTTGTTATGGTCTGTTTGAAATGTTCTTTTAGTGTATGTTTTTTTACATTTTTTTACTTTTTATTTTTTATACAGTTGATTTTAAAAAAAGAGTTAATTAAAAAAAAAAAAAAACAAGGAAAAATAATACGCAGAGTCCCCTTGAGGAGCTTGTGGAGAATGCAGGGGTATTGCGCTGCCCCACCTTGATGGTTGCTAATGTGCTCACAGACATAGGGGACTGGTGATTTGATGGGCTGAGCCCTCTACCACAGGACTTGCCCTTGGGAAGACTGTTGCTGCAAAGGAGAGGCTAGGCCTCCCTATAACTGTGCCTAAGAGCCTCCTCCCAAATGCCTCTCTGTTGCTTAGATGTGGCCCTCTCTCTCTGGCTAAGCCAACTTGAAAGGTGAAATCACTGCCCTCCCCACTACGTGGGATCGGACACCCAGGGGAGTGAATCTCCCTGGCAACGTGGAATATGACTCCTGGGGAGGAATGTAGACCCGGCATCGTGGGACGGAGAACATCTTCTTGACCAAAAGGGGGATGTGAAAGGAAATGAAATAAGCTTCAGTGGCAGAGAGATTCCAAAAGGAGCCGAGAGGTCACTCCGGTGGGTACTCTTACACACACTTTAGACAACCCTTTTTAGGTGCTAATGAATTGAGGTAGCTGGTGGTAGATACCTGAAACTATCAAGCTATAACCCAGAACCCATGAATCTTGAAGACGATTGTATAAAAATGTAGCTTATGAGGGGTGACAATGTGATTGGGAAAGCCATATGGACCATACTCCCCTTTGTCTAGTTTATGGATTGATGAGTACAAAAATGGGGGATGGGAAAAAACAAAGAAACAAACAAACAAAGGCACCCAGTGTTCTTTTTTACTTTAATTGCCCTTTTTCATTTCAATTATTATTCTTGTTATTTTTGTGTGTGTGATAATGAAGGTGTCAGGGATTGATGTTGGGGATAAATGCACAACTATGTAATGGTACTGTGAACAATTGAATGTATGATTTGTTATGTATGACTGCATGGTATGTGAATATATCTCAATAAAATGAATTTAAAAAAATCTATAAGAAACTAGAATTTAAAAAAAGCTAATTATTCATATATATAAATATAATAGTTTAATTATGGACTCTCAACTCTATTCCAATGCTTTATATGTCTGTCATTATGCCACTACTATGGTGTCATGATTACTGTAGCTTTATAATAAGTTTTGAAATCAGGAAGTGTGAGTCCTCCAACTTTGTTCTTTTTCAAGATTTTTTTTTTTTTTTTTTTTTGTCTTCTGGGTCCCTTTCATTTCCATATGAACTTTAGGGTTAATTTGTCAATTTCTGAAAAAAAAAAAGCTGAGGTTTTGATAAAGATTGCATTGAATCTGTGTATCAATTTAAGGAGTATAGACATCTTAACAATATTAAGTCTTCCAATCCTTGGAGTTTTTCCAGTTATTTAGACCTTTAATTTCTTTCACCAATGTTTTGTAATTTTTAGTATAGTAGTTTTATACTCTTTTTTGCTAAATTTTTGCCTATGCATTCTATTCTTTTTTCATGCTATTGTAAATGGAATTGTTTTCTTAATTTCTATTTCACAATGTTTCTTGCTAGGGTATAGAAATTTACAATTGATTATTTTAATACTGATCTTGCATCTTTTCACCTTGCTGAACTTGTTTACAAATTCTGGTATTTCGGTTTGCTCTTCTTTTTCTGGTTTCTTAAGGTGGAATATTTTGTTATTATTTGAGTGCTTTCTTCTTTTTTAATATAGGTGTTTACAACTATAAATTTCTCTATGAGCCCTGCTTTAGTTGCATTACATAAGTCTTGGTTTCATAAATCAAGACGTATTCCAGAAGTGTTGGTGTTTTCATTTTCATTTATTTTGAAGTATTTAAAATTTTCCTGGTGATTTCTTCTTTAATCCATTGGTGATTTGGGAGCATATTATTCAATTTCCACATATTTATGATTTTTTCAACTTTCATTCTGTTATTGATTTCATTCCATTGTGGAATTTCATTCCATTGTGATGAGAAAATATACTTTGTATGATTTCAATCATTGCAAATTATTGAGATTCATTTTATGGTCTATAATATGGCCAACATGCATGCTTGAGAAGAATGTGCATTCTACTGCCATTGTGTTGGGTATACTAGATATGTTTATTAGGTTGAGTTAGTTTATAGTGTAATTCAAGTCATTGATTTTCTTGTTGATATCCTGCCTGGTTGTTCTATCCACTATTGAAAGTGGGGTATTGAAGTCTCTAATTATTATTGTTGAATTGTTTATTTCTTTCTTCAATTCTGTCAAGTTTTGCTTCATGTTTTTGGGCTATGTTGGAAGGTGTATATATGCTAATAATTGTTATATCTTCCTAGTGGATTTACCCTTTTATTATCATGAAATGTCTCTCTTTAGCTCTAGTAACATTTTTTCATTTTAGTCAATTTGTCAAATATTAATATGGCCACTACATCTCTTTTATGATGGTTGTTTGTGTAGCATACTTTTTTCCATTCTTTTACTTCCAATCTATTCATATTTTAAATCTAAAACCCAAGGTATGTCTTCTGCAGACAGCATATAGTTGGGTCTCATTTTTAAAATCTATTCTAATATTCTCTAGCTTTTGATTGGATTATGTAATCCATTTAAAGTTATTGTTATTGATATGTTTGAATTTATATCTGCCATATTGATTTTTATTTTCTGTGTTTCATGTCTTTTTTGTTCCTCTGTTTCTTCTTTGTCGTCTTCTGTAGGAAGTGGATATTTCTCAGTGTAACATTTTAATTGCTTCAATATTTTTTAATTATATTTTTGAGTTTTTTTTTCTTTAGTGGTTGCTCTAGAGTTTACTTAAACATCTTAAATATCAGAGTCTACTTCAGATTTATACTTGGTTCTGGTAGAATATAGAAACATTATTCCTATGTATGTCCATTCTCTTCCCATATTTTTTGTGCTACATATAACATATATTATTATGATTATTATTTTATATAATCTTATGTCTTTTAAACCAGCAGAGAAAAGAAAGGAGAATAAGTATCTATTTATAGATGTGGTTATATTAATCTTATTTACCTTTTTGTATTTGAGTTAAGTTCTGGTGTCATTTCCTTACTCCAACAGAGCTTTATGACCCACCTCTTTTGTTGTTGTCAAATGTAATGCATTTCTATATGTTATCAGCCAAATGATACAATTATGTATATTTACATATGTGTGTGTAACATTGTACAGTTGCTTTTTTTTAAATCAGCCAAGTGAAGAAGGAATAAAAAATGCAATTATACTTTCTTTCATAATTACCTACAAAAATACTTTTACTAACATTCTTGTTTTTGTGTGTGGATTTGAATTACTATTTAGTGTCATTTGCCTCCAACCTGAGGAACATCCTTTAGTATTTTTTTAAAGCACATATGCTAGCAATAAATTCCCTCAGTTTCTCTATATCTGCGAGTGGTTTTATTTTGTTTTCATTTTGGAAAGATAGTTCGCTGGATATGATTCTTGGATGAAAGGTTATGTTTCCTCTTCCTCAGGAATTTTAATATGTTGCCCCACTGCCTTCTGGTCTCTATTGTTTTGATGGGAAGTTAATCTTATCTGTCTTTTTCTTTCAACATTTTGACTATAAAGTGTTTGGGTGTGGAATTCTTGTGTTTAACCTAACTGCAGTTTGTTGAGCTTCTGAGACATGTGGATCAATGTTTTTCATCAAATTTGAGGTTTAAACCATTACTTCTTCAAGTATATTTTCTGTCCCTTTCTGTCCCTCCTCCCCTTTGGGTACTCCCATTACCTGTATGTGGATAAGCTTAGTGGTGTTCCTCAGATCTCTGAGACTCTGTTAATTTTTCTTCATTTTCTCCTCTCTTTTCTTCAGATTGTATAATTTCTGTTGATCTATTTTCAAGTTCACTGATTTTTTCTTCTGCTAGCTTAAATCTACTTTTGAGTCCCTCTAGTAAATTTTTCACTCAGATTATTGTACTTTCCAACCTCAGAATTTACATTTGGTTCTTTCAAAAAATGTCTGTCTCTTTATTGACATTCTCTATTTGATGAAGCATTGTCATTATACCTTCTGTTATTTAAGCTGAACAAATTTCTAGTAGCTGCTTTGAGGTCTTTGCTAAGTCCACCAAATGAGTCCCATCAAAGGTAGCTTCTGTTGCCTGTTTTTTTTTTCCTGTGTACAAGTCATCCTTTTCTTTATCTTTGCATGTCTCATGATCTTTTGTTGAAAACAGGATATTTTAGATAAAATACTATAGCAATTCATGATACTGATCCTTACTTACCCTGGTATTTTCTTGGTCATTTATATACTTGTTTAGTGACTTGCCTGAATTAATTCTGAAAAATCTATTTTCTTGTTCTGTGCAGTCTCTGAGGTACCTTCTCAGATTTCCCCCTTGTTCTTATTTTTTCACTTGGCTGCCTATGGTCTACCCCTTGGTTGCTAGAAGCCGTTTATTAGTCAAAGTTTTACTTAAGCTCCTTTAGCCAGTTTGATTTTTATCCTTAACATTGGATATGTGTTTGACATGGAGGCTGCTATCACAGTTGAGGGACTTTACATTTTTTGCCCTACACTCAGACAGGGACTAGTAGCTTGATGATTTCCTTTCTGATTGCTCCTGAAAGGGCATAGCCTTTAGTGTGCATGCAGTCTTCTAGAATGTTAGGAATGCCTGGGATATTTGACAATGTTGAACTCTACTTGACCCCTGAGTTCCTGGAAAACAACAATTGTGAAATCCCTCTCCCCCACTGTTTGGTGTTCTGGGTAATGGCTTCCTGCAAGAACCACCTGTCCCTGGATGAGTTAGAGAAGACTTGTGGATGATTCCTTCTTTATCTATGAAAAGGTCAGGCACAGCCTTTTAACTTCCCATTCTTTGTCTTATAAATGTTTAGCTAAACTGTTTGTCCTTACTGAACAATCTGGACAAAATGCTTCCTAACTTGATCTGATCAAACTTTAGTAAGACTTCTCCCTTTCTGCTAAGGCCCTGCACTTTGGCCTACTGTTAAGTGATGAAAAGGGAAATAACCTCTCTTTAAGAGCCATCCCAAGAATTGGTTGACTCACGGGAAAACATTTCCTGATCAACTACCTGATCACAACATCTTTCATCCAACTCCCATACCTGATTCTTTCTAGCCTTGCTTACTCTTCCCTATACAAGGAAAGACCTTTTCCACCTGATCTTTGAGATACTCATAGATCTTACAGTCAGAACGTTCTTCCTATTGCAATACTCCCCTCCCTTAATGCAATAGCCTTTTTTAATAAAGTCTTTCCTTACTGAAGTTAGAATTTGTTTTTGATTTTATATATTCCTTGCATCCTGGCTTCCTAGGAGTCACAGTGCATCGGAGTAGCTTATAGTTCAGTCGGTTTTTGGTCTAATGTTTTTTTTAAGCCCCTTGTACCACTAAGGCCTCTGCCCTATGTTGACAGGTTTGTGCATGACCTGGGGAATGATTTAAAGTCAGTCCCATGTCTTTCTCTGATTGCTACTGAGTGGGTGAAACCAAGTTCATGTGTATAGGCTTCCCAACCCTTCTGGTTTGCTAATGCTGCCATTATGCAAAAGCAGAAATGGATTAGTTTTTGTAAAGGGGATTTATTAGGTTATAAGTTTGCAGTTATATGGTCACAAAAGTGTCCAAATTAAGGCATCAACAAGAGGATACCTTCACTGAAGAAAGGCCAATGGCATCCAGAACACCTCTGTCAACAGGGAAGACATGTGGCTGGCATCTGTTTGTACTTTGCTCCCGGGTTCTCCAGAATGTCTCTGGGCTTTTGTCTCTCTTAGCTTCTCTCAGCTCTAATCTTAGTTCACCTGGGGGGTTTCTCTCAAAGCGTCTGGGGGTCCTTAACTTCTCTGGGGCAAATTCTGGGCTTCATCTCTTATCTCCAGATAAGACTCCCCCCCATCTCCTTGGCTGTATATGCTTGGGGTATGTTTCCTTAATATGGAGCTGAGGGTGGGGTGGGTGGGTAAAGAAATGAGTCAGAGCTCAAATGTCACAGCATCTTACTGTGCTTTTTGAGATTTAGTAGATTCTCTTAAACAAATATTTCTCCATTTGTTGTATTCTCTTAGAACAATTTCCAGAGATTTTAAGTGATCGGAGAATTAAAAAAAAAAAAAAAATAAGAGGTAACTCTTTAAGAAAGCATATATTTTTTAGATGAATCCAGTAGAGGGAAGGTCAGGCATGAAACCAAGGAGGATTGTAAGAGGGAGAATGTCTCTAGCTATCAGACTGGAGTGGCTGGATAAGGTTCATGGACCAAAGAAAGAAACTGGCAAGTTTAAGCCTAAGCAGGTTATAAGAAAAAGGACTCAGACATACAGGCCAACCAGCATTGTATCCTACATTATGTTAAGCCCAGATCTCCAAAGAAGAAATTCAATGCAAATCAGCAAATATTTTGAGCAATTTTGTGCCTAACACTTTGAGGGTACCAGGAATATAGCAGTGCACATGTCACTATCTGTCTTCAAGAAGTTCGTAGTCTAACAGAGACTCAGGAAAATTGAAAGTCACTTGCTATGTGGTGTAATACCTCTTTGAAGAAGATAAAAGTAGGGTGTTATGTAAACACACAAGGGGACATCTAACTCAGTCATGGGAAGTCAATGAAGTCTTGCTAGGGGAGGTAAGGTTTAAGCTTGAGAACAGAAAGATAAGTCTGAAGTACATAGGTTGGGAAGGGAAATGGGACATTCAGGCAAGGCAAATAGTAATTGTGAAAGTGTGGCATGTTCAGAAAGCTGCAAATGGCTGAGTCATGCAGTAGCCAAGAGTGTGATGGTGGAGTGGTGAGAGATGAGACTAATAAAGTAAGCATAGGCTATACCAAGAAAGACTTGCTTGGCATTTTAAGGTATTTGGTCTTTATTCTATGGGCAACAGAGAGTCATTAATGAATTTTTAAGCAGGGGAGTTGTATGATCATATTTTCTAATTGAAAACATTATTTCCTCTAGAAAGTAAAAGTATATTGGAAAGGGCCAAATCTGGAAGCTAGAAGACCAGTTAGAAGGTAAGATTATAGACATTAGTCCAGGTAGAGATGATGATGAGGTATAATTACAATGAAGATGGAAAAAAACTGGATTAGAACCTAGAGCAGCTGATGAAGTAGAATTAACAGGACTTGGTGATTGAAGAGAAACAGAATTTGTGGCTACTTTTGATTTATAAAGAAGGGCTTTTTTTTTTTCCCTGTTAATATCAGAGAGAATTGTGTATATTTCAATTCTGTTGAAAAAGAGCCAATAACAAGAAGGGGAAGTAATAAGTAGAGTGAGATCCTTGGGGAGAAAGAAGGTAAAAGGGTTCAGCATTCAGAGGAAGAGGTTAGCTTTATTTATTCTCAGAAGAGGAACAGCATTTCCTCTGTGACAGGCAGGGATAAAGTTGGCATCTGAGAGCTAGCAAGAGCCCAGACTCCAGAGTCAAGGCCCTGGGACAGGGATTGACAAATGGAGAAGATGATGGATATGTTAACTTCCCTAGAAAATTACTTGGATACCCACCAACTTATGAGTGCTCATACTTGTAGAGTTGTTGCTTAAAAATTTCTAATGTTTTTAAGTAGGTAATATTCTTAGAGAAAAGAGGAATGTTTGAGGAGAGTTGAGATGGTTTGAATAATCACTGAAACCATAAGATAAAACATTGAGTAGAGTAGAGAGATTGCCAGGCACTGTTAAGGTCCCAATTAGTTGGAGATTATGATGTTTTGGTGACACCAGTCTCTGCCATTGGGGGCCCTCTTCATGAGCACTTGGCTGCCCAGGTGTGAGGGCAGGAGGCTGACAACCAGATCCAAGATTCGGATTTTACCAAGCAAAGCAGTTGTGGGGCAAAGAAAACTGGAATCAGAGAGGGGGAAGCTAGAATTTAACTCTTTAGAGATACCTCTATTCAAAGTGTTGACAAGGTCCAGAAGATGAGTGTAGAAGAAAGTTGGTGAGGTGAGGTGGAAGTAAGGACCTTTAGAGTGAGGAGGTCAAATTTTGGGGTTACCATGGGGAATGTTATATTGGAGTGTTTGCCAGAAACTCTGCTTTACCTTATTATATCTGTTAGAATTTACACACTCATATGAAATAAATAGTTGCGTTCGAATTTTCAGATGAAAGAATGAAAGCTTAAAAGATTTGAGTAAGTTGCATAAAATCACACTGATTAACAATTGTAGTAATAAACATTTTATAATATTTACTCTGTGCTAGGAACCGTTCTATGTACATTCTAAGTGCTCACAACATTATTTATTATTATTATTGCCATGTTAGAGATGAGGTACAAGAAATTTCAGTATCAAGCCTAAAATCACATGACTAGTAAGTGGTAAGAGACTGGACTTAGAAACAGTGTCAGAAATGGGCTATGAATCAAAGTTGGTGTTACTCTAAAACCCACGTTGAAGGCACTCAATAAATAGGATCTATTTATGACTTTTGGTGTGCTTTTCACTCAAGATATTCCATTAGTTGGACACTAACCTCCATCTTCCTTTCTTCCCAATGGCTAATCTTCTACAACTACTGATTAAAATCCTCCAAAGGGCATAAGGAATCTGAAGGTAGGGTGTTTCTTTCTCACTTATTATACGTTTAAATTTAATAAAAGATCACACAGACATGACAATATTTAAGTGTTTCTATATGAGTCTGGACTTGCTGCAATGTTAGTGACCACAACTGTTTATTTATAATAACACTAACAGAAAGGAGGACCCCAGTGTTGGAGAAGTGTTGCAAGCACACTATTTTTCTTTTAAACTTAGGAAATTAGTATAGTTAAGGAAAATATAATCTTATATGGCTGAGGTTGAATTTTAGAGCCTTCTCTATCACAAGTCATTTGATCTTCCTGAGCTTCAGTCTCCTTGTCAATGTGGGATAATAATCATTTTCAAAGAACCATTATAATAAGCAAACAAGATAATATATATGAACAGCTTGTGACCTGCTACAGCAAACTAGTTCATTATACTCTCTACTTCTTCATTTGGAAAATCTGTATCTTTAGACCTGAACACTGAGGTTATATTTGCTGGGTTCCTGGTGCTAAGATCAGCGTAAACAGCTAAAGTCAGCGCAGGATCCGCAGCTTTTGACAAAGACCTTATCTCACACTTGATTCCTGGTGGAACAAGTGACTATTACATTCACTACAACATGAAGTTGGTGAAGTTTCTTACCAGCCTTAGCTTAAAGACACTCACAGTGCACAATGTAGGCACATTGTTATTTTGCTTTTCTTCTGCAAAGGTCTGTTTTATGAATCAAAATGACAACCGCATGGCAGCTATAGACAATCGGAGTTACTGTAAAGGTCACAACTAAATGAGAGCATAATTGTTCAATGTGGTTTTGCCAGCAAACAACTTGTTGATTTTAAGACTGATTAGTGTTTGATTTATATGGGGGTGCAGGGAGGAGAGTAAGGAGATCTTTATCTCCTTTAAGAGACATCTGACTTGCACTTTTAACCCAAACTTGAGTCACTGTAATACTGGTTTCCTTAAGCTCTTCTGATTAATTTTGATGTAATTACATCAAAATAAAAAAAAAGGCATGCTACATCTAGCCTGTGGGGCTGAATTCAGCCTGGAGGCATGTTCTGTTTGGTCAGCACCGGGTTTTAAAGTTTGCAGAGTGGGTGTGCCCTGGCACAGGTATGCACTCTTCACTGTCTTAAGTCCCTGCCTCTCTATTGTCTTACACACAGCCGGTTTGACTCATTTATGTAAATTGCCCAGTCCTGGTGTGCATTGGAGTTTGGGGCTTCCGGTTCAAGGAAAGGAAGAAATGAGCAAATATCCCAGATAGTTTATTTTTACATGGCCCTGTCATTGTACAGTGGGGAGTTGCACTGTTATTATGCATGCTCTATCAATGCTTGTTCTGTACTCTGGCTTTTAAAAACATTCTGCCACCAAGATAATCTAAAAAGGGGACTAGTTTTTCAACCATTCCTTCAAGTGCTTTGTTAAGTAAATGGCCAAAAAGAGAATAAAGGGCCACCAGATATTCAATTAGAGAGAGAGAATTCCTGTCAACCTGACTGAAGGAGGAAAGAAAGCAACTCTCTGGCAGGTCGAAGACTTTTTTTACTTCCTCTCCCTGTGATTGCCCACAAAGCTTCTGTAATTTGGCGCTTGCTTCAGCACATCTCCCTGTTTGCACATGCATGGAAACACTTTTTGTTGAAGCTACTTGACAACACTTAATGTTTATTGTTTACTTGTCATTCTGAGAAACCACAGACAGACTGTTTAGGTTACACCTAATGACAGTTTTTATTCACTTTGCAGTTTAACGTTTCTTTTTATTTTGCTTTTATTATGGTTTAACAATTCCTTTCATTTATTGGGATTGTAGACAAGTTTGAAATGTGAGTGCACCCATAAGACAAACACACATCATTACCTTTCTGTCTCCTGGTGTGCAGCCCTTTGTGAAATCTGCCAAGGAACAGTAGATGCTAAAACATGGGTAATGGGGAAGAGGGAAGGATGGCTTCAGAATGCCCATGGATTTCATGGGTATTTCTTTGAGAAGCATCTGGTTGGTAAGACGGGAGCCATGGAATAGGGCAAGTAGGTGTTCTACAAAGGGACTTGGCAATGATGAGACTTTCAATAAAGGTATTTCTAAGAAAGCAAAGTCTTTGGAGAGAGCTAGCAGTTAGTTATGTTTCCCTACTAGTCCTTTGGTAGGGAAAATGATACTGATTTGTGATTAAAACAAGAAATTAACTGCAGAAGACCTAGATACACACTTCACAATTTACATCCTATCTAACTTCAAATTAGGTAAAATTGGGAAGGAAACCCACTTTTACTTGGGATTACTTATTCATATGAGAAACAATTAAGAGTACTGACCATACCTCATTTATTTATACCTCCTAATATAGCAGATAAGCAAAATAATTTGGTTAGTAGCTTTTGCATGCCTGCTCCCAAGAATAATTTAGGTTCTGTGTCCCACACACACATCCACACTATTTGTATCCAGGAGGTCACGGTATCCAAGAAGTAAAGAAAGAAATGTATTTAATGGATAAACAGTAGCCAAATAGAAGAAAGGAAATACTGGTAGTTGAAAATCGTAGTTATTGGGTTGGAGAAATTTGAGATAGAACAATAATAATAAGTTGCTGAGAAAGTTTGACGTAAACAGCAGCAAGAATTTTAGGGAATAACCAGGGCTTCTAACTACTTGTACATTATAAGTAGTGGCTTAGGGAAAGGCACTTCTCTAGGGAGGATAAAGCTGCAGAAGAAATCAGAGCCTAGGTTTGACATCAGCTTTGTGAATTGAAGGAGAGCCCAAGGCAGAGGCACTGGCATCACACAGCCATCTTCAATCCGTGGCTGGTGCCTGGGAGTTCATAAAAGCAACTGAAACTCTAATCTAGTTAAAAATGAATATTCCCAAGTACTAGTTTTTCTGTGTGTGTATTGCTAATTTGGGTGAATCATGACTACAGATTTGCCAAGTTCCATGAATCTTTAAGCAGTTTGGTCTGATTTTTAGCTTTAGTTACTATTTTCTCAATCATCCTTTTTTGCCCCCAATTAATTTTCGGCCGCATAGATTTACTCTGATATTTTGACTGATTGTATAATATTTTTAAAATTACAAACTGATTGCAAGTGAATGTTTCCAAATATGAATTTATGTTTCTGTAACTTTTTTTAAAAACCTGCAGGTGATTTTACAACCATAAAAGAATTATTTGGAATAAGGTCAATAAGGCACCTACCACAGAGTGAGGGAATCCCAGCAATGAAATCTCTGTGGGGTGAATGGCTAGTGAAACAGAAGCTGATGGGGGAGAGGGGCCAGCCAAACAAAGTGCACCTGTTATGGGTCTTGGGAGTTATGCCAGGAACCCCACTGGGGTCTTCTGAAGAGTGCATGGATGTGCCCACAAGAGGAGGTCAACTTTCAACATATGTCTGTATCGGAGAGCGAGAAGCAGAATAATACTTTACCAACCTCCAATCAAGTAAGAGTCATCCCATTCAATCCTTTGATCTTTCTCTTCCCCTTACCTACAACCCAGATGGGATAAAGAGAGCAGTTAATGAGTTGAGGAAGAGAGGAGTGGAAACGGCAGGTGGCTTGCCAATTACAGACTGGAAAGGAGAGCCCTCCTTCTGAATGAAGATGGAAGAATTGCTTCATATCTTGCTTACTATTTGAGACTTTAAATCTGCAGTAAGACTTATGTTTGGTGACTTAACGTGACTAGGATCTTCTATTGCCTGTATGGGCAGAAGAATCAGAGGCCTTCTGGAATTTGCCTACAGTGGCCTGGGGGAAACCTTTTAAAAAATATATATATTTTAATCAGTTAATTTATTTTTATTTTTTATTTCTAAAGCAGCTTATGATTTTTTTATTAGAGACATTGTGGCTTTACAGAATAATCATGTATAAAACACAGGATTCCCATATAAATAATGGGAAAATCTTTGCCCATTAAATAATATGTAAAGAGACCATAAGAAACAACATAAAATGTCCCATGTGTGTTTAACATATTGGTTACAAAAATAGTAGTAGTAGTAGTAGTAATAATAATAATAATAGCAAAGCCTCCCTCAAGCTGGTAAACAAAGGGAATTTAATGAGCTATATAACTGGAAAGTCCAGAGGTTGGGTTGGTGTGGTAAGGATTGAGCCTTCAACTCAACTCTTCTGTTGATTCCTAGGATGGTTGCCACAGTAGCAAAACTACATATTTTCTGTCTAGTCTAGCTGGAGAGAGAGGTTTCTTTGTCTTGACATTTCCAACAAAAGTCCTGAGATTCACTCTGCTTCAAACCACCCTTGAAACTATCTCTGTGTTAAGAAGGTAGTCTTGTTGATTGACAGCTTAGATCTCATGGCAGGGGATTGGATCATCTTCCCTGGAACCAACAGGCATTAAACAGAAATCATTGCATTGAGGAGGGGGAAATGATTCATAAATTATGAAGATACAATCAAACATACCTGTTAAAATCATTAATTGTCACAGCAACCTCATGAGTTAGGTAATATTATTACAACATTTTTTCAGATGAAAAAACTTGCCCCGTGACACACAATTGTTTGCAGTAGATTTAAGAATCAAATACAGGTCAGTCTAAATGTGAACCTCAAATCCCTTCTCTTTTACTACATTGCTTATATAGTATAAATTAAAGACATTTGAAGTTATATGATCTATACCAGGGAAGAATTTTAGCTTTCTCTTCCATAAATCTCATGTTGTAAAGGAAACTAGTGGCAAGCTTAAGGGTTGAAATGATGAATAAATAAATTTCTCTTCTAGGAACTAAAAATCTTTTCAATCATAGATAAGAGTTGTACTTAAATTTTTGGAAACTTTAATAAAGTTCTTTCATTCTTGTTTATGGAAAACTCGAGAGAAATGTATATACCTTGAGAGCAAAGCACCTGCCTTTAAATTGTTTTATCATCCCAAATGCCACATGTAACATTTGCAATTAAAAAAAAAAAAAGTAGATTGGACTGCATTTGACAAGTTATAAAGCTTAGGAAGTCAAAGAAAAGAGAGTATCCTAATTGCCAAATTGGAGAATACAAGATCTGTTAGCATTGTGAATGGAAGCTATTACCTGAAAAAATATTGCTGTAGGAAGTTCAGACTGGGATTTTAAAATAAATCTATGTCCTGGGCATTGGAGTTAAATAAGGGGGCATGATAATGAAGTTTCATTGTCTTGAATCTATGGGAAATAGATATTCCAGGGCTAAGAGCTCACAAGCATTAATGCTGTAGGACATTACCTTGATGAGACTCCTTTGAGAAAAAGGTAACTGAGCAAATTATGTTCGTGGTACACTGGCATATCTTATAACCCACTTCTTATTTTAGAAATGCTTAACATTATTAATTTACCTAAGTGCCAGGGGACACAGATGCTCAGAGATTTGCTAATTGCCCAAAGAATTATATTCTAAAACTGGAAACCCCAGGTGGTCCCACCTCAATTCTGAATGGCAAGAGAGGACTCTTACTGCTGTTCTCTTCCGTTATCCAGCAGAGCTGAGGAAGGATGAAATGCTTGGTCACTTTTTTCCAGCCAGCTCTCACACTGCTTCTTAGGAAAGATGTCAGACAAGATTCAAATTGAGTGGCTCAAAAATGACAGCAGGGGCTTTAGAAAAATCAGAATTGAGTCTTTTATATTTTACAACCTCCTTCTCACAGCTGAGTTTCTGTATTGACACTTAAACAGGGGCTTGAAGGGGGAGCCTATAAAATACATGGAAATAAAAGGCTTTACTCTAATTAAATTTCTTTGAAGAGGCACCCCATTTCTTATTTCTTTAACTTTCCATCTCCTCCCAATTAGAAAGAAAAAGAAATAGGAGACATAACTTAAGTATTGTAATATCTGGATGTCCCTTTTATAAATGCTATTACAAATGTTGTTGATGTAAATCTGAGAAATCCATGAAGTAATAACAGATTTCAAATTCTGTGGGAAATATAGATTTTCTTTGGTCTGTGTAGGCAAGTTGCAATAATCTAGAAATGTCAAAGTCTTAGGGAACTCAAAGACTGCAGGGACTTTAAAACTAATACCTTTTAGGGACACAGACATATTTACTGAAATACATAACAGAAAATAAAGTTCTTTGCCTTGCTCTGTACCCTGGAGTGTGATAAATTTTGTGAGTTGTAGAGTAAGCCAGTCCCTTCTTTTCTCAGAGGATTTAGTTCTGTACGGGAACACCATTGGAATTTTAGTATTAGACTTCTGGCCTTTAGAATGACCATTTGTTTTGTAGAGTACATTATGTAAACTCCTCCGAAATGTTATTAATACCTTTTAAACATTTCCTATAATTATTTCAATAACTTAAAGGAAAATTCCTGCTTTAAAAGATCACCTTTCTAGTGTAGGAAAATTTATAGCCAACGTGTAACTCAAGAGGAAGTCAAGAGAGCAATCACCAAGAAGAATGGGATAGTCAAGTTTTCTCCAAACTAATACATAAAAGAATTTCTTGGGAACTAAATTCAGAAGTAAAAGAACACAGGATTAGTCATACGGGATTGGATGCTTCAGCCCCACAATTCTTCCTCCTGAGGGAAAATGCCTAGTGTTCTACGGGAAAACAGGAAGGCCTGAGGACATAGTCTACCAGTTGTTTCCTCAGAGGAAGATTCTTTGAAAATTTTCAGAGTGGGGGCACGATAGTAGAAGCAAACAAAAAAAATTATGCTCTGAATCACAAAATCCCCATAATTGGTTAATGTTAGCTTTCTTTATGGCTATGAATATTAGAGTAGGGAATGGTCAAATCCTCAATTATGTTTAGGCACTGGAATAAACACTTTATTTTTGTTATTAATCTTAGAAAATATTTCAGTGGGAAATGCCTCTCCATTTTTGTTATCCGCTTATTTTTCAGAGTCCAACAAACTGTAAGTTGTCAACATATAATATTCTAGAAGGTGGTGTCCTCACTTATTTTTAGAGGCAAGTCTAGCTCTTGGGCAGAACTGGTGACTGAGCTGGATTGGAGTCAATTTGATTCCATCTTTTCTCCAGTTCAGAGGGCTTCGCTATGTCCACTGGGATCCCGTGCTGACCCCTGGAAGGCCCCACAGAAATCACTGGTGAGAGGCTGGATCCTGCCCCCACCTTCATTTGTAATTCAAAATAAAATTTTATTTTTCAAAGGAAACTACTTGAAGTGATATGGAAATAAAGAGTTTCTTTCTAGATTTTCAGTTTCCAAATTTTGGGGAAATTCATCAAAGAGGAATCTGACTCCTTCTGATTTTTTAAAAGCAGTTTTATTGAGACATATTCACACTCCATACATGCCATCCAAAGTGTACAATCAATGGCCCTCAGTATAGTCACAGAGTTGTGTATTCAACACCACAATAAATTTTAGAACATTTTCATTACTCCAAAAAGAAAAAAAAGAAACTCTTCTCCTTAGACTCCCCTATTGCTGACACTTAGCATTGGTGTGGCACCCTTGTCACAACTGATGAAAGAATGTTAAAACATTACTGTTAACTATAGTCCATAGTTTTCATTTAAGGGTATTTTTCTCATATACCACCCTTTTGTTAACACCTTGTAATAGTGATGTACTCTCATTATAGTTCGTAAAAGAACATTCTTATGTTTCTACTATTAACCACAGTCATCCTCCACAACAGGGTTCACTGTGGTATACAGTCCCATGTTTTATTCTCTAGCTTTCCTTCTAGTGACATACATGACCCTAAACTTCTTTCAGCCACATTCACACACAATTCTGACTCCTTTTGATTTTGCTCCACATTGCTCCTGCATTGCTGCTTTGCTGAAACCCTAACCTGTGGTGAAAAGTCTGCCAGCACTGGTCTTCTGCAGCTTTTCTTTTTTCCCTCCCCTCCCCTCCCCTCCCCTCCTCTCCCCTCCTCTCCTCTCCTTCTCTTCTTCTTCTCCTTATTTTTTGCATGTTCCTGGTATCTTCTAGATTCCAACAATTAAAAAAAAAATCAGAGCTGATGTGATTTGCAAAAATTTCTTTGTCTCTATCTTTGTAGTTACAGTTTAGTTTCTAATTCAAAAACATTTTTCAGCTGCATTATTATTATTCAAATAATTTGTTTTTATTTTTCAATTCAACAAATTCATGCAATATCTGGCAATGCAATATTTTATTAATAAAATTGGCACCAAAAAATATTCACTACAGATCACAGCTTTCTCAATGCCACTGAGTGCGGAGGATTTTATAAACCAAAAATTCACTGCTGTCTAAAAATCTTGACCATCTAGACACCCTTTACTCTAAAGTCATTTTCTCTGTCCTGCTATTTAGTACTCCACTATCTTCCCTCCCTCCTGCCTCAAATGCATTAGATGGAGCTAAATATGTCTTCCTCTGCTTGACCTCAGTTCCTCACTGTGAATTTGCTGTGTTAATTCTCACTGCATGTCAAATACTCTCACTCTTCAAAATGAACTAGGATATTAAGAATGTGCACTTGGTGATGTCATCAGTTATTTTGATTTATTTTGGCCTTTATTTAAATACATATCTTCAATACCAAATATGTAGGTTTTTTTAAGTTCAGTTTAAAGTTCTGTTTTCTTTTTTTAAAACCCATATATTTTTTATTAACTCTCCACTTTACTTACCCTGATCATATCTTTGAAGAGATGTCAAAGTGGAAAAGAGAATTGTGAGCAATCAGTCCTCACCAAAGACAAGAAAGTTGGATGTTCTGCCGGTTTGGATGTATTATGTTCCCTCAAATGCCATGTTCTTTAATGCAACCTTTGGGAGCAGACATATTAGTGTTGATTAGGTTGGAATCCTTTGATTGAGTGTTTCCATGGAGATGTGGACCCTGCCCATTCAGGGTGGGTCTTGATTTAATCACTGGAGTCCTGTAACAGAGCTCACAACCAGAAGGACCTCAGAGCAGCTGAGAGGGACATTTTGTAGAGCAGCCAAGAGAGACATTTTGGAGACAGCTGTTGAAAGTAGACTTTTGCTAGTCCAGAGTTTGCCTGAGAGAAACTAAGAGAATACCTCTAGATGCATAAAAAGAAACATCCTGGGAGAAAGCCATTTTGAAACCAGGGCTCCGGAGCAGATGCCAGAAATGTGCCTTCCCAGCTAACAGAGGTTTTCTGGACACCAGTGGCCATCCTCCAGTGAAGGTACCTGATTGTTGATGCATTACCTTGGACATTTTATGGCCTTAAGACTGTAACTGTGTAACCCAATAAACCCCTTTTATAAAAGTCAATCCATTTCTGATATTTTGCATAATGGCAGCATTAGCAAACCGGAACCAATGCTAATTCACAATACAGAGTTTGAAAGATGACAAAGGTGCCTTGAACACTTAGCCATGAGTGTACAAGGTGTGCTCTTTAATAACTGAAGGTCTCTAGGAAGGAGTTCAATGTGTGGTATAATGCATAGATAGGGAAAGGCACTGAAATAAAAATTCCAAGGTCAAATTCCCAAGTTTGAGACTCTAGAACCCAAGAGAGATTGTAGGAACCTTCCAAAATCCTGTAAGACCAGAGTTTCATGGATGAAAGAGAATTCCAAGATCTTATAGAATTTCTGACTTTTTTCATGAGCGCATAATTAATTTTAGACCAAGAATAATTCAAAGATTCTTTTGCATCAGCTTGCAAGTTTCAGATATGCTAGAATAAAATTTATAAATTCCCTTCCCAAATGTAACTGCCATCACCAGTCCCTCGCTAGAGTCTTGGATTAATGGACATATGAAAACCAAGAGCTGACAGTGAAATGAAACATGGGTGCTAAGGGACCAGAAATATGCACAGGAGGAACTGACAGTCCCAGTGTCTACATTGTTACCACTGGAGATATATTTTCCTGAGTCATGAAGGCTTTTCTCAGAATCATAGAGTCTTAGAGATGAAAGGAACTTTAGAAAAGAGCACAATACCATCATTTTATAGATGAATAAATTGAAATTTAGATCAGTCAATTTGTCCAAAGTCCACAGTATGTCAGCTGCTTAGCTGGGACTGGAACTCAAGTCTCCTGTATTCCATTACAATTAATTTGGACTCTTTTTATTGCAAGTGACTGAATTCTAACTCAAGGGAGATTTGCAGAAAGAATACTGGGTGTCTTAGCTTGGGTCCTCGCAAAAGCAGAGCTTGACACAATGGATTTCTAAAAATTTATCTGGGAATGTGATGCCAGGAAATAAAGAGTGCAGGACAGGGGCCATGAAGCAGGGAAGGAGGAAAAGCTAGTTCAGGGAAGGGTTAAAAAGTTGGCCATTATATTGTATCAATGTGTGCTATAATATACTTGCAACAGGGTATCTGTTGTCTGATGCTTAATCTTTCTGACACCCATTGAAGACCCTTATGAAATACACCCCAGGGACAAAAAGAGAAAGCTTTAATCCATTGGCTTCTGTTCTGGTTTGCTAATGCTACCGGAATACAAAACACGAGAAATGGATTGGCTTTTATAAAAGAGGATTTATTTGGTTACACAGTTACAGCCTTAAGGCTATAAACTGTCCAAGGTAATGCATCGATGATCAGGTACCTTCACTGGAGGATAGCCAATGGCATCCAGAAAATCTCTGTTAGCTGGGAAGGCACGTGGCTGGCATCTGCTTGCTCCCAGGTTGCATTTCAAAATGACATTCTCCAAAATGTCTGCATCAGCTTCCAATGGCCATCTTCAAAATGTCTGTCTCAGCTCCAGCTAGCTGTGAGCCTCTTCTGTCTGAGCTTTTATAGAGCTCCAGTGAACTACTCAAGGCCCATGCTGTATGGGCGTGGCCACAACTCCACAGAAACACTGAACCAATAGGTTTCAACCTAACCCATACTAATACGTCTGCCCCCACAAGATTGCATTAAAGAATATGGCTTTTTTGGGGGGACATAATATATACAAACCAGCATAGCTCCCATTGGTCAAGAGTGGCCCCGTGGGCATTAAATCCCTTGGACTTCACAGTTGCATACAGGAGTATGAAGCAGATATTGACACTGAGGCATCAGAGATTTCCAGAGTAGGAAGCAAGAAGTGCAGAGCTTGGACCTTTGATGAGATGCTGTCCAAATGAACCATCCAGAGGCTCATGGAAGACTGCTTGAAACTAGTGGCCACTGCATGGCTAGCTAAGAAGTGGAATCAGGAGGATTCTAAAGGCGAGCACAAGAGGTGTCTTTTGGACTCCAAAGAGGAGCTAAAAAAACAGCTTTGGGAAGGGCAGGAAAGCTATTTGGCCCCTCTTTCTCACCATTCCTTCAATTTTGTTTTGTGGAATCAGTACCACTAATGTTTGTCAAACACTTTCTTCCTCTCCTCTCTGTATATCAGTGTCATTATTCTTTCTCCTGGTGGGCTAATTTCTCCATTTAATGTGCATGGCCATGAATGCCTCTCAAGTTTAATATCTTTTAGCTCTAGCCGAGGAGAGAAACTGCCCTGCCTCTCTCTGTCCCACAGTAAACTTTCTCAAGGATGGAATATTGGTCTAGTCAAGGACAAGTGCTGACTTTTGGATCAAAAGGCAGCATCACATAGGACAAGAGACATATGGGTAGAGTATGGGTGAGGCAGTTGTCAGAAGGAAGAAGTGTTGAATATGGGAGGTGGACAAAACTTTAAGTTCCCCCTATACCAGCCTAGCATTTTTCCTTTTTGTTGTTTCCTATTAAAATGAAACTATACTTGGAAGGTATAACACAAAATTAAGAATGCCTTAATGGTCATTATTCAAGCTTAGATGACCTCTGAGACTGTGAAAATGGGACTCAGGATAGACACCTCTGTAGGGGCAGATACCACCACAATATGAAACAGAACCGTCTTTTCATTTTACAATTAACCCTAGACTTAGTCCTTAATTCAATCCTCACTAAAACTATGAAGTTGTAAGCAATATTGTGCTGGTTTGGATGTATTTTGTCCCTCAAGAAAAAGCCATGATCTTTTAATCCAGTCTTGTGGGATATTTGGATTAGGTTGTTTACATGGAGATGTGACATATCCAACTGTGGGTGATAACTCTGATTGAATTATTTCCATGGAGGTATGGCCCCGCCCATTCAGCCTTAGTCTTGATTAGTTTACTGAAGTCCTTTAAAAAGAGCCACACAGACCCAGATGTTTGCTGATGCTTAGATATGCCTGGAGATGCAGACGGAATGACGTTTACCTAAGAGATGAAGTCCAGAGTTTGCCCTGGGATATGCTAAGACAGGACCCCCAGGCAGTTAGAGAGAAATGTCCTGGGAGAAAGAAACAAGAATGCACAGAAGCTGAGAGAGGAGCTGGAACACAACCTGGGATCAGCATATGCCAGCCCGTGCCTTCCCAGCTAACAGAGGTTTCAAAAGTATACTCGTGTTGATGCCTTAATTTGGACATTTTCATGGTCTTCAGACTGTAAATTAATAACCTAATAACCCCCTTTATAAAAGCCAATCCATTTCTGGTATTTTGCATAATGGCAGCATTAGCAAACTGGAATAAAAATGATGCAATATTAAGTATATTAAATAGGAATGATTTTTTAAAGTCCTTGCTTAATACTTTTGTAAAAAGAAGAATCACTCCAAAATTTTTCTGTCTTCCAACTGCATTTTTATTTGAGGTTATTTTCTTCTTAAAGTGGTGAACACACCTGGAGATGACAAGGAAGAAATAAATCTTCAAATACAACAAAAATGTTGGTTTTTATCCTCTCATTAGAAAATGCAAAGTCAAATGGAGATTTCAGCACTTGAAATATCTAGAATACTTGCTGCCTACCATCTAAATACTTTATCCTCCAGTAATAAATAATATCCTTTGAGCACTTACTATCTGCCAGGCCAGGGTGCTCCATGCTTTGCATGCATTTACTTTCTCAGTCCTCAGAGCCATCCTGTGAGACAGATGCTATTGGCTTCTGTCTTCATCTTTTTTTTTTTTTTGTCTTCATCTTTCAAGTTGAAAAAGTGGAAGCCCAGGAATGTGACGTGCTCTAGTTTTAGCAGCTAGAAAGTGATAGATGTGGGATTCAAATCCAAGTAAACTGGTTCCAGAGCCTGTTCTATTAATCCATTTGCTATACTGCTTTTGGATGATTTATGAAATTAACTTTAAAGAGACTGCTCTGAACCACTACATTAAAAGGGAAAAATATCCTTCAGATTGAGTTTTGATTGCAGAGTTATTTTTGTTTTGCCTAACCTCTGCCTCTATGATGAGATTTACATAAAATTGACAACTGCTAGGAATGTCATGCTGTATTCTCCCTTTACAGATTTTGAGATATACTATGGTAATATCATTCCCTATATTTTTTACAGAGATGAACAACATGGTTACTTTTGACAAGTAAACAAAAAGATAATAAAAATAAACTACAGTAAACCTGATTATTAGGAATCAACAAAGTACACGAGAAAAGAAACTTTAAATCATTTTCCATTTAAAATTAAGGTAGAAAAGAGAACCTTATTTGTACTAATATTTCCATAAAATACTCCTCATAACATGTTAGATAATAGATGTAAGTCCTCTAATTTCATGTTCTTGAGATCATTACATTCAAGTACTGCCTATTAAATTGAGAACTATGATTCAAGAGATAAACACTGGCCCATCAGAAAAATGTATTTTGGGTCTCTTTAACCTTTATTAATCACTGAATAATACGTGTATATATGCATATATGTCTGTGTGTGTGTGTGTGTGTGTGTGTGTGTGTGTGTGTGTGCATGTGTGTTTAGTGGAGAAACACCCTTTGCATTTAAGGAAACACTGGGGCTTCATGAGAAGAACAGTATTTACACATACCATCATCAGTGCTCTTTTAGTGAACACACTGTGTCCTACATGCAGTGGTGGTGCTTGAAACAGGCTGTATCAGATTATATGCCATGGTTCCTATTCTACAGGGTAAATGAGAAAAGATAACTATAATGCATTCAAAAAGATAACTATAATGATAGTTCAAAAAGATAACTATAATGCATTCAAAAAGATAACTATAATGATAATCACATGCTGAGGTCCAAGTGAATGATGCTAACGATAAGAGCTATGAAAGGTCATGGATGGGGCAATTGCTCAGAGCTGGAGAGTGACAATCAGACTCTGGGATGCGATGGTAGTAGTGTAGATGGGAAGGGTGAGATCCATATGCCCAGTTGTTGGGCTTTTCTAAGCTATATCAATGTTTTTCCCAGGGGAATGTTGCCAGAATTTTAAAACTCTCTTGAATCCAATGTTTTTGGGAGATTTTGAGGTTGAAACTGTTCAACTCTCATAGTTTTGTGCCAAAGCTGGCAATATCACAGTTGAAATGAAAGTATTTAGTTTTAAAAGAAGATTTTATTTTTGGTAATGAAGTGGGAGCAATTTATTACAGGTTGTTCTTTGCAACATATAGCACAGTAGGAACAAGGAGAGAAAGCTGCAAGTGTCTGATGAAGCAAAAATATCATTTATTGGTGAGTGCTATAAGAGCTGTGTGGCAAAATGGTAGTCCACTTTTCATAGACAGGGGCAAGAGATTGAGAACTAATGAAAAAAATTTGGAAATGTGGCTTTGCACTAGACAACTGAGTTGTGAAATAATGCTTGGTAGTTATAATAATTAGAATGCGATGGATACATAATAGCTCATCAACTATTTCTACAACTGATCATACACTAGCCCTTGAATATCACTTTTATTACAGCTGAGTGGGAATAAGGGCAGGGGCTCTTAGCAGTCTATTTGGCAACAGCTGCCCAGATGCAATAAAAGAATTTGTTCTTTTATAATCAAGAAAAACATTATAGAAATAAAATTCTACATATGCCTGGTTTGTGCCATTATCATTTCATCTCAGAAAACTGCATGAATTAATTAGAGTGAATGCTATGTTCCTATAACAAAGAGACCACTGAATCTTAAATATTTTAAAAAAACAGAAGTTTACTTACCTCTAATGTAACTGTCAGGCCAATTTAGAAAGGTGGGATAGTTCTGCTCCACAAGAGTTTTTAGGAACTAGGGTTCCTTTTATTTGCTGCCCCACTATCATTTGCAGCAATGAAGCTTAGTTGCTGGCACACATACAGTTCCACTTAAGGGAAGAAGAGCCAAAATGTAGGAAAAGAATCTTTTCTTCATGTTGGAGATAATCTGAATTTATATACATAATTTCTCCTTACATCCTATTGGCTCAAACCTAGTAACATGGCCACACCCAGATCCAAAGGAAATATATTCTAGCTGGGAACTTATGTAAGTGCTTAGAATAGTGCCTGACACATAATAAATGATCTATAAGTGTTAGTTGTTGTGACAATTATTACCAGTATTGTTATATCAATTCCCATTTGCTGGAGAATTGTTGAAAATGTGTCTATCTGGGCAGCTGAATTAAGTGTCCAATTCATGTCTTATCCTGGTAACCTATAAAGCCTTGGAACATATTTCTAGAAGAAAGCTCCTTAATGGCAGTGATCGTGTTTATCTTGTTCATTGCTGAAACTTTAGGGTCTAGCACTTAATACTCAGTGAATAAATGAATAAAGAATTGCAAGTTTATTTAAAATCCTCCCTCTCTACTATAGAATAGTTCCAGAAATCCCTTTGGTAGAAGGAAAAAATGAATAATGGTTCTCTGTATTATTACAGTCCCACCTAGAAAATTATCCATCCATCCATCCATCCATCCATCCATCCAACAAATTCTCATTGCATTCTTAACATGAGTCAAAAATTGTTCTAGGGAGACAGCTATGAATAAAACAGATAAAAATATCTTTGACCTAATGTAGATTCTTTTCCAGGGAGGGGAAACAGGTAATAAATAAATAAATAAAAATATAGTGCTCCTGTGGTGATGAGTGCTTTGCAGAAAAAAAGCTGGAAAGGGGAATAGGGATTCCAGGGGTGGTATGTTATTTTAGGGTGGTCAGCCAAGGCCTAATTGAGAAGGACACATCTGCAAAAACCTGAAGGAGGAGAGGGAGTTGGGGCTAAGGTCATCTCAGGGAAAAGAGACAGTAAGTGCAAAGTCACTCAGGTGGAACCATACTTGCTGAGCACATACCAAGGGGATCAGCATGACTGGAGTGGAGTAAACAGGGTGCAAAGCAGTAGGAGATAAAGTCAGATAAGTGGCAAGAGGCCACTTAATTTAGGGCCTCATGGGCAATAGTAAGGACATGGGCTTTTTTTCCAAGTAAGGAGGAAAGCCATTTCAGGGTTAAGATCCAATTGCTCAGTTGAAAATAGACTACACGAGTGACAGCAAGGAGCCTAGTTGGGAGGAAATTGTAATAATCCAGGTGAGAGGTGATGGTACGTTGGACCAAGATGATAGTGTTGGAGATGACAATTAGAATCTGGTGGCTAAATTTTCAATGTAATTTGAAGATAAATAGACAGAATTTATTGATGGGTTGGATTTGGGGTATGGGAAAGAGGACTCAGCTTAAAAAGGTGGGAAGCCAATTGGAGAAAGTGTGGGAGGAACAGGAGTGAAAGAGGTAGGTCAGTTGTCCAGTCTTGGACAATTATGTGTAGCCAGTTGGATATATAATCTGAAGTTCAGGGAAGAGATCTTGGCTGGAGGGACAATTTGTGCATCATCAATGTATAAATTGTATTAAAGTCATGAGTCTAAATGAGATGATCTAAAGGTTACCATTAGAAAAATTAAGAATAACACTTTTTAAACACTGAAGAAATATTAACTATCTAAAACTGATTCTCAGTGAGAATATTCACTTCAACTTTAAGAAGTACTTAATAAAATTTGGATTCATTTCAATCAATGTCTATTGGTTATTTACTAATGTTTATGTTAGATCCTGAGGATTCATTTTGGGAGCTCACAGTCTAATTATGACAAGACAAAACTATCAACTTGTTCTAACAATATTCTAATACTGGAAATAGGAAATAAGACTGAGAGAAGTTCTGGGAAAAATTCTCATTCATCATATCCTTTTGTAAGGACATCACTTCTGAAAGTCACCGAAGGTGATAACAGAAAAGCCATTAGGGAGAAATGTTAAGGATATAAAACAGAGATAATGTTTTAAAATATTACTGCATCTTTCCTCTTTTGTATTTTCATATTTAGGGTATTTCTTCCAGTCATCCAGAATACCAATTTTTAGCTAAAAAGATTAGACATGGTATAACCAGAATGTGAAGAGAAATAGAGAGCCAATATTCAGCTTTATGCCACCAAAGTAGTTTTTGAGCATCTAGTGAGAAAACAATCTTAAAAGTCAGAAAACTTGGGAAACAAAAAAAAAAAAAAAAAAAAAAAAGGAATTTCTAAATTTGTTGAGTGCTTAGCTTTACCATGAAAACCCAGCCCTTCCAACCCAGGGGGAATTGAGAGAAATTCCAGCATGCAGTGGGGTGGGACATGTGATCCAGCTTCACATTCCAGGACAAATTTTGGGGGTAGCTTTGAAGGAGAACGGGAAGGTAGAAACATCCAGAGACAAGCTAAAGAATCTTAGATATGTCTCTGCTAGTGGCCTCTTTTCCTAGAACTAGCCAAGGGGAGGGAAGCAAGCTTCTAGGAGAGGCCAAACATTTATTCCAGAACCATTTCCAAGGCATGCTTATTTAAACAGACATAGGGCAGCACTCCTGGTTTCCCATGGCTGCACATTGTGTAGATAATTAAGAAGTATCCAGAAGTCTGGGTAAGGAGAAAGAGAGGGGCTGAGAGGATCATTGAACCAGCAGAGTCCTGGAGCTTGAGAAAAGAGGTCACAAAGCGTAGAGTATATGTGACCGGAAGCAAACGGATAGTATGATAAACACCAGCCATGGAAACATGATGTCTCATGTGCCATGGCAGATATTACAAAGGTCCCTGCAAGCTAGACTAGTCCAGTCTGAATCAGCCACCTGTCAAAAGAATCCTTCCAAGATCCAGAATACAGCATATGGGCCTGTGATTGTACAGCCATTTCTTTCTTTCGCCTTCCTAACCCCTACACAAAGTAACATAACCTACCTCTCCATATAACCCAATACTACATGGGATGAACTAGGGGGAAAGAGAAGAACTCTGACAGACTAAACATGCACCCCCCCCCCACCCAAACAGACCATTTAGAAATGAAAGATAATGTTAAACTGGAAAAGAGTAAGATATTTTATTTATCACATATATATCTTATAGGGTGGGTGTGCAAGAAGTAAGATTAACTCAATTATAGTAAATGAGCATTCATTTAAAAAATAAGAGAGTTGTTTGGCTTAATAGTCATCTTTTAAGGATAAAAAATGAATAGCTTAATTTTCTTTGTACATTTGAATAATAGAGCAACCTAGCTGTTAAGTGAGAACCGTGGTCAAGGTGGGAGACTCTGACACAGAGAAAGTGAATAGGATGCCCCGTGGTCAAATGAGGAGAAGACTCCATCCCACCAGAATGAGAGTGTCTACAGAGACAAATAGTCCAGGCTTGTAGCTAGTACTTCCCTGGTCAAAAATGTACCAAATTTGAGTTAATAATAGAATCCCAAAACTTCAAAAAATCCAACATAATCTAAAGCAGCTTCACATACTCTCTCCACTTGCAATTTTCATGAAGAGCTTCTCTATTGACCACAGTAGCCAACTAGTCCAACTAGAAGCGACCCAAACCAGCGAGTGGTTGTCTGCTCTTCGGCCTCTCCCTTCCTAGCTCCCTGCTGTTCTGATAAAAATAGGAAGGGAAAGACAGTTACAAGAAATACAGTTAAAAAAATACATGCCTCTGCTTTTATTCTGTTTTTTGTTTTGTTTTGTTTTGTTTTAAACTAGCCTTTGAGTAAACTACCTGTTAAGAGGAAAGTTAAGGGACTTTGATTTGGGCTTTGAAATTCAAATCCACGGCAGGAAACTTTTCAGAAATCAGCTATCAGATTGCTGGCTTTTAGCATGCCAAAGCGGAATCCTATAGAAAAGGAGTCCTTCTTGAACAAAACTATCTCTTGATTGCCCATTTAACAAAAAAGAGATTAGTCTGGGTAAATACACTTCTTTTAAAAATTGAAAAATATTCATTAGGAGAATTAAAGCTTTATATAACCTAGTATATTAAAAAAAAAAACACATGAATCTGATAAGATTATTTTAACATCTAGCCTAGCCACCCTGGTATAAAAGGGAGTTTTGGTTGGGCTGAGAGAGTAAGACTAAGAGGGAGCAAATCTGGTTAGGGTAAGGGATGGGTAGGAGTGGTGGATGTCACGGGGCTTTGATCCACTCTGAGGAACCACTGACCAAATGGAGTCATGGGTCAATAGGGGAGCCAGGAGATAAGAGACTTATCAGGCAGGGAACCAAGGACAATTGTCTTCTACCCTATGGTTGTCCCAGGTCATCCTTGGGGAGACAACTCTTCATGCCACAGGAAACCACAGGAAACTTACTCTTCTAAATAGTTCATCTAAAATGCTAAAGACTATCCAGGAAATTTCTCAATTTCCCTATAATTTAGGAATCAGGGGGATAGTTGAATAGTTCCCTTTATTTTTTGTTTATGATAGGAAAATTCATGATCTGCCTTAATTTCTATTGCAACAGTGATGTGAGACTGCTACTTATCCTGCCCCCCCCTCCCCCAAACTCACTCATGTCAAGCAGAGGAGCAGAACTGGAGAGAAGCTTCTTTCTGGAACATGAGGAGGAATTAAGGGATGACTGAGGGGCAGGTTTTAAAATTCTGTGTGAGCAATTTTAAGTAGATACGGATGACAATAATTGAAACAGCAAGTTTTTTTTTAGATTACATAAATCTATATGAGGCTAATTTCAAGGTTCCTTCTTTCTCCGTTGGGTTGTGTTTTATTTTAGGGCAACATACCTAGCATGAGATTAAATAGGTCTTTCAGGAAATGGGAGCAGATAGATAGATTTCATTCATTCATTCACCCATTCAACTTGAAATGATACTGGTTTTAGAGCTGAATCAGCTAAAATTGTCAAGACTAATTTAACTGACATTGCATCCTCAGCACAACATTAAAATGCACAGTTATAATCAGAGAATCAATATGTGTTTTGGCATTAGCGCTTCTATTCTCACTATCTTCTTATATCTTTATTGCATACCAGTTCAGGAGAAGAAGGTCAAGAAAGGACAGTGCTAACTTTGGGTTGGGAGTGGTGGTCTTGGCAGAATTTTCCATGAGTGTGTGTGTGTGTGTGTGTGTGTGTGTGTGTGTGTGTGTGTGTTGTCTGTCCTTTAGGTGGGAAATAGAATTACAAGACCTATGTGCTGAGATGAAGGGACTCATGACTCATGACTCGGTAGCTAAATCAGCCCCAGAAGTTACAAGGACTCCTGCAAATCCTGGAAATCTCTCTTTGATACTTACCTACCCCTGACCTCCTGTTTAGTTTTCTCCATGCAGCACTCTTCAGGTTCAGAAACAAATCTTTTTCTGTTATAATTCAGAAATACTCAGGTCCCCAAATGAACCCGAGATTTCAGCTATTCAGCAAAATTTTTATTTGCAAAGCACATGTCTGCCAGCCTGTGTGATTGCAGTTGCTATTCATGTGAATGTTGGCAACATTTCATTGTGGGGGTCAATTATGGTCATTTACCATGATGACATAATAACAACTCCAAAAAAAAACGTGAAAGCTAAGTAGGGTTATTATTACTGTTTGTAAAGTCTGTGTCCCAGATTTTCCTGCCAGGAGAGAGAAAAGCTGGACTGCAGAGATAGCTGACAATAGTGCTAACCATTCAAATAACCAGGGGATTGAACAATTTGCAAGACAGGGATGTAATAAGAGGCTAAAGCTGGCATTCAGGTTGCACTGCCTCCCTCACCTTGAACTGCAAGCCTTTTCCTTCCTGGCGTGTCATACAGAAACACTCCCACCTCCACACCCCTGCACCCTACCCCCAGGCCAAGAAAGAAAAAGAAAAAATACAGGCAATGCATTTGCCCAGAGAGATGGGCCAACAGCCAATGTCGTTCTTTGATATATAGCCTAAGAGGAATTTATTTCCAACAAGGAGAGGATTGGGGGACTCATAAAACTGTATAGCCTCAACCCAGTGAAATAAGGTTAGTAAAATACATAAACTCTGATATAGCGCTGTGAAGTATGCCTCTAGTCACCTGCAATTCACCAATGGTTTCGTGATAGATATTCCTGGCATCTGGCTGTTCCTTGTCAGCTGTGACCAGAGGGTACTTTTCAGGAATGAGTCCCCTCCTTCCCTCTCCCCCCTCTTCCTTTTTCACCCTGAGCAGTGGCCTAGTGCTAGGGTAGGCTTGCTGATTGCAGAGATGCTTAGCAGATCCTACAGCAGATGTCTTAAATGATAACACTTTGATAGCAAGTACCAGCATTAGACAAAAGCACACTACTTGTCGATTGAAAAATACAACAGCAGTTGAATAGACGAAAAGGTAATAAAAAAAAAATCCAGCTCTAAAAATATAATCTGGCTCTGATGACGCCTGGTTTTCTTTTTTAATAGGGGAAAAGAAATCACAGTAGGCAGAAACTCTATTTTTTTTACATTTCATACTTCTGTCATTGTGATGTTGAACAAGTGCCATTAATCAAGAGTGCTGTTATTCATTAGGTGCCGTGATGTACTTGAATTGTTACTTTAGAATCATTGTTCAAAGCCTCTGGAACAGCTTTAAAGAAGGAGGAAAAATTTGCAGCTATAGTACACAGCTAGGACTGTAAAAGAACTTTCCCATACTAACCAAATGCTGAGCATGGTAATAATAGTGATAATACCTTGTATTTATGCAGTGTCTGCTTTCTCAGAAACTCAAAGTACTCAACAAACAGTAGTATATTCATTATCAACAACATCCTTTGGAAGAAAACAAGAGGGAGGTCTTATTTTCCTTCTTGTCATCAGACCAATAATACGATCTTCATGTTTACACAGTTATCTCTGATGCATCCTTCAGGGAGGCAGCAGACAGGAAGGAAGGATGGGGAAACAGAGATGGGAGTGGACTGAAAAGTGCTTTGTATCTTCTGAAGATTTAAACCAAAATTAATCCTTTTACTGTTTGCTGATTGAGAGAGATTTGGATAAAACTGATGATGAAACTCTTCTCTCTGGGCATCAGAAGTTAATTATGGCATATTGTAATCAGAATGTATGTTCTGAGGAAATTAACTTGATGCACTGCCTGCTGGGAGAATGAAAGGCCCTCAAGGCTTTCTGGCCTGTTTCCCAGCACCCCAAAGCTGTGATGCTCCAGCTCCTTCTCAGAGTGGTGCTCCCAAAGTCCCCAGGGAGTGAGCAGTGAGATTCATGACCCTGCCGATCTACCAACAGCTGATTGGACCAGGATGGGGCCAATCAGATCCCTTCTCCCAGAAATTTAGAAATAGATTGTAAGGAATTTAATGAGTCTACTGGACTCCTGAACTGGAAAGTGACTTAAAGCCAGGCCTGAGTTGACTCTATTTGGCCCATGTGGAAAAGAAATAGACAAAAGCAAAAAGGAAGGAAAAGTGGGAGGAAAAGAGGGGAGAAGGGAAACAGAGGGAGAAAGAGGAAGATTTGGTTCTTGATGAATATTCAGTCAGAACCATTTCAGGTGTCTTTTGATTTTCTCTAATAAATCATCCACCCAGCTTAAGTGTTTTATTCTGAACAAATTTAAGGTCTCTGTTGGGGATTGCATCCTGCCTCCCACAAAAAGATATATTCGAGTCCTAACCTCAGTCCTGTGGGTGTGAATCTATTTGTAAATAGGACCTTTGAATATGTTATTAGTTAAGGTATGACCACATTGAATGAGGGCGGGATTAAATCCAATATGACTGAAGTCCTTATAAGAAAAGGAGACTGGACACAGAGGTAGAAACCAGTGGGGGAGCCAGAAAGAGACAGATAGCCATGGGATAGAGGCAGAGACTGAGCCACCATCAGAATCCTACAGACTGGAGAAAACATGGCCTGGTACGAGCTTGATGTTGGACTTCCAGCCTCCAAAACTGAAACATAAATTCATCTTGTTTAAGCCAACTCCTTGTGTGGTATTTGTCATAGCAGTCCTGACAACCTAAGACAGTCTCTAACTTAGATAGAGAATGTCCCAGGATTCCTGCACTCAGAAAATCTTGTAAGGCTAAAGAACCAGTCCTCCTGCACAGAGAAGCCCAAGGGATATTTTATGTTGAGACCCCTTGGCCCCTCATATATAACAGCTTTTTTTTTGAGGGTGTTGGGCCCAGCAGAGAACATTTAGTAAAATTTAGAATGCAATTATGAAAAGGGAGACATTTTGCTTTGTGCTCTGTTTTGCCTGTTTCCCATGCTTTAAATCTTATTGGTTTTGTTTACTTACTTGCACTCCCTGAAAATCACTGGTCTTTAAAAAAGCAACAATTTGACAAAGCTTGGAGAAGGTTGATCTGCCCTTGGAATCACTTGGATCCAATAAGACAGGGACAACAAAATTCTCACCATTTGCCAGTTCAGTTAGACCTTGAACACCAGAAGAAATATGCTGTATTGTTAAATGTATTCAAATATAATGCTGCACCTCCGAATTCTTGTACTTGTGCCACAAGAAAGAGAAGCAGTGTTTTAGTTCCACTCCTCTGCACATCTCCTTTTATTCCAGGAGCATTTTCATATTCAGATTTTTGTAACAAAACAGAACACTGGGTACAGATGCTCAGAGTAGAACAATAAATAAGCAATACAGGCCCATTTTAGGACTTTTCCTGGAGAGTGGACCTGCCAAAGCAGTGGCCCCAGGAGTTTGTTGAGAGGCTGCCGCAGGCAGGCCAAAGACTTTGGGGTCAGATAGGCCTGTCTAGCTTTGTAAAGAATGACTTTAGATAGGTTATTGATGCTTTCTGAGGCTGTTTCTTTGTTTTCCTTACCAGCAAAATAGAGTTAACAACAGCTACTATTAGGCTGTTGCAACAATAAAATGAAACGATGCTTATAAAATACCAAGCACATGGTTGCAGAAGTAAAGGGAATTCTGCATATTTGGAGGAGGATTTATAACTTAAATCTTCACTACAATGAGTATACAATGATACTGAGATTCAACATACATTTTCTTAGGTATTTTTTATATATTTGAAATGTGATGATTAAGACTCAAAATAGATTAAAATGAAATTAGATGACCCTGTGCATTGTGTTAATAAAATGAGAGAAGTGTTACATATGGTTTTTTCAACCTGAAATCCCTCAGCATGAAAACTGATGATGCCAGAGATAACATGGTCAGGCAGTGGAAGGACTTTTCTGTGCACTCTCATTTTGGGAAGCTTGACTTGCTGCCTGACTAAAATCATACTTTAGGATGAAAGAGGGCTGTTGCCATCATTGATCTGGGCAGCTGTATTCTGAAGTGGCTTCAGCAGGTTATGTGTGGTAACCGACAGCAAACAATTCAAAGGGTCTCCCAACAGATTCAAACCACAAGCAGAATAAAGCCTGTCCTTAGGGCTTCAACTATTCAGATCCTTACTCAAGGAAACTAAAATATTACAGGATGTGACATGTTTTTAATACAAGAAATGACATAACTTCTTAACATGAGCCTGAATTAATCTGTATTCACACAAAGTGCACTGAATGTAGAGCCCAATTTCCCAAGGAAAGCCTGATCAACAGAGCCATCTTTCGAGGAATGTTAATGGAATTTTGTTACTTTTCATTCAGTCATTTATCCACTCAGGAAAAAAAAAAATTTCTACTCTGTTTCAGGGAGGGGTGATACAGTGCTGCGCAAAGCAGATTTCATTCCTGTCCTCTTGGAGAAGGGGATGTCCTGTCCTGTCAGTTCATCCTATGGCTCCTAATCTCGCCACTAACAATCCTTAGTTGCTGTCTGTGTCCTTTAATTTCCCCTTGTGCCCCCGGGGCTGAATGCACTTTCTTGTTGGAAATCAGAGCATTTAAGATAAGTTCTAAACTTATCAATGTACACAAGACTGCTTATGATGTGACCTCAACTTATGTCTCATCACATCCTTCCTCCAAATCCACAATAATTGAACTAAACTCCTTTCAGTTCTCCCCAGTGTGCTTCCCTCTTTCTTCTCTCTGTTCCCCTTCTCCCCCTCTTGGCTGCCCAAGACCCGTATAAGGTGTAATTTCTGCATTAATCCTTCATAACACCAGTATTGAGTCAGTGTGCCCATCAAGGCATCACCTGAGGTGAAAAGACCTCAAGAAGTCTCGAGGTAAAACCATCTAAAGTGGGGGGACAGGAGGAGTACATTGATGAGTTGCAGAGGGTCAGCAGTGTCTCGAGAGCAAAGTGGAGAAGATAACTCAGCTCTCCAGAATCAATTGCTCTCCAAGCTGAGGAAGTTTTCTTGAGGGAGGTGAGCCTCGAAGAAAGGTATGAAGAAGATGGGAAAATGAACTGCCCGTGGTAGACTGCTAGTACTTGAGAAGCCAACACCGAGGAAAAGGAAAACATCTGTGGGGACTGGCTGAAAACCAAAGCCCACAGGTCTGTAGTAAGAGATAATGAGCTTTTTTGGAGAAGAAAGATGGAAATAAGATGGTTACCGTCAAGAGATCGAAAGCAATGCTGCATGGCTTAGGGACATAGGGGTTTTGAGGCCGATAAAAGTATGGCCAGTGGGACAAGAAGTGGGTGATATATAAGGTGGAAACATTTCGGATGAATTAAAGCAAAGAGAAATAAGGAGTTGTGGCAATCTGTAAGAAAAGGGTGGGTGTTTTTTCTAATGTTCCAGGGAAGTGCTTTGCACATGATGGGTACTAAATAGATGTTCGTCAAATGTATGAATAAATGAGTTCATACATGAGTTGAATATATTAACTTAAGTTAAACAAAATAAAATACAGATTAAAAAGTTATTTTACAGGTTAAATAAAATACAAATAAAGGCAATTAAGAAATACAAAAAAGATTTATGTATATTGATAAAATACTGCATGGTATCAAAGTTATGACTACTGCCCTATCAAATTTCTACCACTGAACACTGAATTGTTAGTTTTCAGCACAACTTAATTCTTGACCATAAATAGTATTAATGTTCTTATTGAATGATTTTAAACTTCAACATGCACTAAGTGCTATAAGAACATCAACTAAGACTTTGTTCTTTCCTGGTGGGTTCAAAACATAACTTAAAGAACTGCACCCCACCCCTCTTTTCTTAAAATTTAAATGTGTGTCCATGGCTCATCAAGAATTTTAATATCCTGAAGTCCAGAGATGCACTGCACATTTATATTCAGGTTCTGATATTTATATATTATAATGTGCTGGCATCCATATTACTTTCAGTAACACTATCTAGTTCTAAAGGGCAAAGTACATAGAATAAGTTCATCTTTTTTTTCTTTTACTTCCCTAAAGGAATAAGTAGAAAATTGTCAATATTCTTAAGAATTTCAGAGCAGGGGACAATAGAATGTTTTTTTATTGATTGCTGCTTGCTCTAATTATTTGATATTAAGGATACTTATTTTAATTATTTCAACAATTATTTCTTAATTTGAAATGAATTTTCCTTTGGCTCTAATCAGCAACAACCGTGATTGTTAGGAACTGATTAGAAGTGATGTAGGATCTCCATTCTTCATTGCTTTTGCAGAATCATAGGACTTTAGAACTAGAAAGACTTCAAAGATTATTCCAATAGTTCCCAAAGTCTGTCCACAGACTTGTTTCCACAAACATCAAAAACATAGAGGACATTAAAAATACAAATTCCTGAGACTTACCTACCTCAGGGTAATTGAATCAGAATCAGCAGTGGTGGTGCCCAGATATATGAAACAAAACGGATTCTAATGAGGACCCAGATTGGAGAACTGCTAAATCAAATTGACTATTTTACATTAAGGAAACTGGGCCTTAGATGGGTTCAATGCCTTAGACCAGGTTTATGCAGGCAGATTCTGTCAGAGTTGGAAATAAAATCTGGATTTACTTTTTTTTAGTCTACTGCTCTTTCTAATACATACACTGTTTCACAAAAGTAAGAAATTTCTTAGTTATGAGATGTTAATTAGTTCTAGGCAAGCTGTGGCAATGCCAGGTAAAATCTATTAAAATCTGTAACAACAGAATTCCATTCAAAGCCAGTTTATATGTTGTGTGAGAAAGTCATACATTTTCACTCAAAGTGGCTTACCTAGCTTGATCTTTCATTCTGTTTTACCAGTTTTGACTCTGAATGATGTTTGGTTTTGTCACAATTCAAATCCATCTTCAAAGGATCACTATCATCCTCAATGGAGAAAAGTTCTATAATTCTGAGTTGCCAAAATAATTTAAGCAACAGCACATCATTGGAATCAATATGTAGCTTCTGGAAAATAATTATTTTGAAGAAAAACAGACATTTAAACCTCTGATTTCTGACAATGATGATTTAAACAAACCTTCACAGTAACAGCAAGGTGGCTCAAGTTGTAAATCTGTACATGTGAAAGCACATATAGATTGACTCCATGACTGTGTCTCATCTGCAGCATACTTCAACCAATTGAACTATATGAAAGACAAGGAGGTCAACATAGGCAGCACCTTAAATCAGCTTCATTATTAGTCAGCATATAAGCGAAATCAAATTGATGACAGAATTCCATGGAAGATACAGGTAAGAATGAAAAGATCCTCTTTCTGCTTTGGGGATAGGAATTTATACTAATTACTTTTTACAAACATGAGGAAGCTCCAAATTCCATGGTATACTACTGTTGTATCAAAGGTTATACACATCGTAAATTGTAATGACTATAGGCAGCTAATGTAGATGTATCTAGTGGAATGTTCATCACAGTATTGTTAAAACAGAAAAAATGAACAACCCACATGTTCAATAGTAATGGTTTGGTTAAACAAAATATATCACATCCAGATAATGAGTAGTAGCCTACTCTAACATCTGTTTGTCCCTTTCTTCTAAGAGAAAGGCATTAGGGCAAATGGCCATCCAGAATAAACATTGCACTTCTCACCCTCCCTTGCAGTTAGGTATGACCATGTCACTCAGTTTGGGTCAAAAGATCTAAGTAGAAGTGTTATGTGGCAGCTTCCAGAAAACCTTCTCACAAGACAAATGGGCAATGGGTCCTACACTTCTTTCTTCTCTATCTTACTAAAATGAATGGAATGGCTTGAATTCTCAGAGCCATTTTTTTTTTTTTTAATGGAAAGAATAAGGGTTGCACCTAGGGGTATTAGAAGGAAGAGCTAAAAGGACAATGGATTCTTGCTGATTTCATGGAGCTCAGTAGACCTGACCACATCTGAACTTCTTTTTAACATGAGAGGGAAATAAACATCTACATTGTTTGAACAACTTTTATTTGGGGCTGTCTGCCATATGGAGCCCCAACTAACCTTAACCAATCACACACTATGCAACCTTTTAAAAGATTTAAAAAGATGGGATGTGTACTTACTGACATGAAAATAAATCTGTGCTATATTCAGAAATGGATATATATATAGTATTATTCAAAAAATCTTCCCACAAAGAAAGTCTAGGCACAGATGATATAACTAGTGAATCCTACCAAAAAAGTGTAGGAAGTAACACCAGTTCTATAAAAACTTATCCCAAAAATAGATGAAGAAACATTCCCAAATCATTTTTATGAAACCAGAATTACCCCGATTCAAAAACTAGATGAAGATATTAGAAACAAAGAAAACTATAGACTACTACTTCTTATGAAGAGAGACACTATTCCAGTTTGCTAATGCTGCTGGAATGCAAAACACCAGGGATAGATTGGCTTTTATAAAAGGGGGTCCACATGGTTACACAGTTACTGTCCCAAGGCCATAAAGCATCCAGGGTAACACATCAGCAATCGGATACCTTCACTGGAGGATGGCCAATGGTGGCCGGAAAACCTCTGTTAGCTGGGAAGGCATGTGGCTGGCGTCTCCTCCAAAGTTCCAGCCCCAGAATGGCTTTCTTCCAGGATGTTCCTCTCCAGGCTGCAGTTCCTCAAAAATGTCACTCTTAGTTGCACTTTGGGTATTTGTCCTCTCTCAGCTTCTCCGGAGCAAGAGTCTGCTTTCAGCAGCCGTCTTCAAACTCTCTCTCATCTGCTGTTTCTGTGCTTTCTTCAAAGAGTCCCTCTTGACTGTAGCTCCTTTTCAAAATGTCACTCACAGCTGCACTGAGTTCCCCCTGCCCATCAGCTCATCTATATGGCTCCACTGATCAAGGCCCACCCAGAATGGGCGGGGCCATGCCTCCATGGAAATATCTTATCAGAGTTACAACCCACAGCTGGGTGGGGTGCATACCCATGCAAACAACCCAATCCAAACGTTCCAACTTAATCCCCACTAATATGTCTGCCCCACAAGACCGCATCAAAGAATATGGCTTTTCTGGAGGACGTAATACATTCAAACCAGCACAGACACAAAAATTCATCACAAAATACTAGAAATTGAGTCCATAATATATAAGAATAATAATACATCACAACCAAGTAAGATTAATCCCAGTAATGCAAGATTAGTTTGACATTTGAGAATGAATTAATGTAACTCACCATAACCACAGAATTTTTAAAAATCACATAATTGCCTCATCAAATGCTAAAAATCATTAGACAAAAATCAACACCCAATAATAATAGAAAACTAGGAATAGAGGGGAATTTCCTGAACTTATTAAAGGGCATCAATGAGAAACTTGGCCCTAACATCACACTTAGTGAAAGAATTCTTTCCTCATAAGATGGGAAATGAGGTGAGGGTGTTTGCACTTACCACTTCTATTAAGCATCATATCAGAAGTCCTAGCCAGTGCATGAAACAAGGAGAAGTAAAAAGATTGACATATTGGAAATTAAGATGTAAACTATTGCTTATTCACAGAAGACAAGATCCTCTTGCAGAAAATCTTAAGAAATCTAAAGCTAATAGAACTAATCAGTAAGTTGTAGGATGCAAGGTCAATATAGAAAATTCAATTTTTTCCCAACTTACTAAGGTCAATATAGAAAATTCATTTTTTTCCAAACTTACTAGGAAAAACAATGGAAAATTAATATCAAAATAGAAATACTTTTTATAAGAGCATCAAAGCACATGAAATACTTAGGGATAAACTTAATAAAAATTGTGCAATATCTGTTCACTGAAAACTGCAAAGATTTGAAGAGAAAAACTAAGGATTGAAATAAATGGAGAGATAAATGGTGTTCATGGTTGGAAGAATCAATGTTGTTAAGATGTCAATATTCCCCAAATTAATCTATAGATTCAAAGCAATCCCAAGTAAATCTCAGCAGTTTTTTTTTTTAAAGAAAATAGCAAGGTGATTCTAAAATGTATATGCAAATTCAAAGGACATAGAACAACCAAAATAATTTTGAAAAAAGATTTCATACTACCTTATTTCATCACTTATTATAAGGCTAGAGTAATCAAGACAAAGAGGCTTTGGTATGAGGATAGACATATAAATCAATGGAACAGAATAGAAACCCAGAAATAGACCCATGCAACAGATGTCAGTTGATTTTCAAAAAAAGTGCTGAAGTATTTCAGTGTGGAAAGGATGTTCAACAAATGGTGCTGGAAGAACTAAACATCCATATGAAAAAAATCACCTCAAACCACATCTTGCATAAAAATGAACTCAAAATGGATTAGAGAACAAAGAGGTAAAAAAATTCTAGAAGAAAATATTAAAGATCTTACTGATTTTGGGTAAGGTGATGATTTCTTATATATGGCACACAAAGCATTAACTATAATATTTTCTTTGTTTAAATAGGACTTCATCAAAATTAAAATGTTTGTTGCGGTCGCAGTTGACTCGTCTGGGGGGGGGAGGTGGCGGCCGGTTGCCAAATCCTAGGCTCTCAGGATTGCTTGGAGGGTACCGGCGGCGGGGGCTCTTTCCCGGAGGCGAGGGCGAGGCGGGGGACTGGGCCCGGTCCCCGGCGTAGGCGTGCAAAGTATGGAGGGCGGCGAGAAAGGAACAGGCGGGACACGGTTCTTTTAGGGTGAAGAAACCAAGAGAGTTTATTAGGGGAGAGTACAAGCTTATATCGGGCGTTTAGAGGGCGGGGTAGCTGTAGAGGTTAAAGGCTTGGATTGGTTCTGAGAGGGCGCGGAGGTTGATTGAAAAGGGGCGAGAGTTGCTCCGGTAACGGTGTCTGGCAACAATGTATGCGCACTGGTGGTAATGGGAGTTGCACTGGCAATGGGGAGTGTCCGGGCAAGATAAGGGGGTGGGGAAAAGGCGGTTCCCTCCGGCAAGCCTCCCCTAACAGTGGTATTTTGGGTGAGGAAATGGGGCCTGCCTCCGGCCTCACTTTCCCAGGCCCGGGGGACTGCGGAGGGCGCTGTCGCCCGTGCCCACCACCCTCCCCAGGGGCTGATCAGGTCCCCCAGCCCAGGCCCGCCAAGTTGAAGCACGTAATCAGTGTCCCGCAGTTTGTTCTCCAAAAGGCATGGCTAAGAATATGAAAAGATTATCCACCAACTAGAAAAAATTTGTAAAATACATATATGATTTATATGTAGAATATTTAAAGAACTATCACAACTCAAGATAAGAGAGAGTCTAAGAAAGCTATACATTAAAAGATTTGACATACACTTCAACAAAAAGATATACAAATGGCCAATAAAAAGAAGAAAAGATTCTAAATATAATTATTCATCAAAGAAATATAAACTAAAACAATGAGATGCTCTACGTACCCACTAGAATAACTAAAATTAATTATACTGATATACAATGCATTGATGAGGATATGGAGCAACTGGAACTTTTTAACACATTGCTGGTGGTAATGCAAAATGTTACAGACACTTGTAAAACAGTTAAACAGTTTCTTATAAAATTAAGCATACACTTACCCTTCAACTCAGTAATACTACTCTTAAGTATTTTTCAAAGGCAAGTTCAAAGAGGCAAGACAAAACTTTTATGGGTGACAGAAATGTTGCATACTTTAATTTTGGTAGGAGTTGAATGACTGTTTATGTTCCTCAAAATCCATGGAACTATATACTTGCAAAGGATGAATTTTATGGTATGTATATTATATTGCAATTAAAAAAGAAAATTAAAATATAAAGACAAACTGGGAAAAAATGTTGTATATACATCAGAGACGAAGAACTATTAAAATTTGTAAAAAGGGGAAACAAAAGGTAAATATGTTAATAGGAGAAAATAGACAAACAGCAGGCACATTCTATACACAGGGCCAGTTATATGAATAAAAAGTCAACCTCAACAGTGATCAAATAAAAGCCAATTAAATGATATCACATTTATACTAGAAAATTGTCAAAGATTTTTTTTTAAAAAGAATAATTTTCAGTATTAATGAGAGCTCTCACAAGAGGCCCTTTTATACACTGCTAGCGGGAATTTAAAATGGTATACCTTATCTGGAAGGCAGTTTATAAATATATACCAGTAGGCTTAAATATATTAATGAGTTATAATGTAGTAATTTTCTTTTTAGAAATTTATCCTAAGAAAACAATTCAAGATACACACCAAGATTTATGTAAAAAGTTGCTAATTTCAGAATTATTATTTAATAATGAAAAATTGGAAATAACAAGTGATCAAGGACAGGGAACTAGGAAAATATATTTAGGTATGTCTATATAATGGAATTCTATGTAGTTTTCCAAAATCATGTTGAAAAATAATTTAAATGATTTTCAGAAATGCTCATTATATTTTGTTCAGTAAAAGAATGTAAAACAGTTATATTCATATATATGTATATAATATGGTTCCAATTTGTAAAAATAATTTTTATGCAACAAAAGTGACTGGGTATAGATCAAAATGTTAGCAGAGGTTGAGGAGTGATATAATTAAAATAGCAGTGTAAGACATCCCCAGGAACACTTCCCCTTAGAAACAGCTAAATAAAAGAACAGATTTACTTGCTTGGAACTCTGGAGGACAAGAGAGACCACAGAAAGATGCCATAAACTCTGAATGTAAGAAAAAAAAAAAAAAAAAACCACCAAAAAATGAAAAGTGGCAGGAGCACGGCATGGATCAGATAGACTCCCAAATGCTCAGTTCCACATAGTTTAAGAGACAAATTGTGGCGGCAGTTCACCTCGGGCACCCATTACCATGTTCACTGACCATGGAGCCACCCACAGCAGTGACTTGAGTCCCACACACATTCAGGAATGGGGACCTCAGGCCAAATAGTCCCAATGGAAGGCCCTAGCCATCAGCACATGCACACATACTCTACACTTTATTTCTTGTAAGATTTAGAATACAGTTGAATAAGAAATAATCCTTTTTCCATGTCATAAAAATATAAAGAGGTAATGTGTGACAGAACAGCATAAAGAGGAGAAATGGAGGGATATAGGAGCAGAGATTGTGAATGCTATTCAAGTTAAGTTGGTAGTTTTTGAACCAGTAGTTTATAGATGTATTAGTTAAGGTTCTCTAGGGAAACAGAATCAATGAGAGGTATCTCTGACTATCAAATTTGTGAAAGTGACTCACGCAACTGTGGGTATGCACGAGTCCAAATTCTGTAGAGCAGTCAGCAAACTGTCAGCTCCAAGGAATATGTCCGATGAACTCCTCAGGAAACGACTGGCAACTTCGACAAACTCCTCAGGAAATGAACTGGGATCTTCGATGAACGTGTTCGATGAATTCCTCAGGAACCAAACTGGAAACTTCGATGAACTCCTCAGGAAACTACACTGGGCAGCCGAAGAAGAAGTGAAGGTCCTCTATCTGTCTCGCTTATAAGTCTTCAACTGATTAACCGGATTAAATCCAGCCAATTGCATTCTCTCACTGTGGAAGACACACCCTTTGGTGAGTCATCAGTCACAGCTGCAGTCAATTGACTTATGATTTAATAAACCAGCCTGTTGGTTTATTAACCAGCCCCAAACGTCCTCACAGCAATTGTTAGGCCAGTGTTTGCTTGACCAGACAGCTGGGTACTATCACCTGGCCAAGTTGACACATGAACCTAACCATCACAATAGACTTAGGTAGTTTAACACAAAACCCAGGGTAAATATATTTAAAAGTATTTAAAATATATTTTAAAAATGGAAATGAGAAAAAGATCAATCAGTTACATCACACACACAAAAAACAAACTATACTCAAGGGAAGGATGAAATGAAGGAAAAGGGATAAAAAAGACATGATGCATAAGAGAAAAAGGACAAAATGTTTGAAGTAAGCCGTTTTAGTAATTATACTGAATGTAAATGGATTAAACTCAAGAATTAAAAGGCGTAGATCGGTAGAATGGGTTATAAAGCATGATCCAACCATATGTTGTTTACAAAAGATTCATCTTAGACCAAAAGACACAAACAGGTTGGAAGCAAAGGATGGAACAAAATATTCCATGAAACTACCAATCAAAAAAGAGCTGTGGTGGATTACTAATATCAGACAAAATAGACTTAGGTCAAAAACTTTTGCAAGAGACAAAGAACAACACTATATACTCATAAAAGGGTCAATCCATCAAGAAGTTACAATCATAAACATTTATGCACCTAACCACAGTGCTCCAAAATAAATGAGGCAAATGTTGACAAAGCTGAAGGGAGAAATAGACATCCATTTCATAATATGGAGAATTTTTTTAAAACGGTTTTATTCACATACCATACAATCCATCCTAAGTGTACAATCAATGGCTGGTAAAATCAACTTAGTTATACATTCACCACCACAAACTATATGGGAACATTCCCATTTCTCCTGAAAAGAAAAAAAACTCACACCCCTCCTCTATATCCCCCTATTATTGACATTTAGCTTTGGTATAGTGCCTTTGTTACAATTAATGAAAAAATATTACAATGCTATTGTTAACTATAGACCTTAGTTTGCATTAATTGTATTTTTCCTGTATATTACCCCATTATTAATACTTTGTAATAGTGACATATATTTGTTCTAGTTCATGTAAAAATTTTTCATATTTATACAATTAACCACCATCATCTTCCCCTCTAGGTTTCACTAAATTATACAGTCTCTGTTATTCTCTAGCTTTCCTTCTGGTAACCTGCATGACCCTAATTTTTGTCTTTCAGCCATACTCATACTCAGCTTTGTTAATTACAATTACAATATTTTGTTGCCATCACACGATGTTGTGCTACCCATTTCTGAACCTTTACAATCAACCTTATTAAACATTCTGTACTCCTTACACATCAATTGCCAATCTCTGTCCTCTTTCTATCTCTTGATGACCTATGCTCTCAAATTTAACTCTCAGAGTTTACTCATTATAGTTAGTTCATATTAATGAGACCAAACAATATTTGTCCTTTTGTTTCTGGCTTATTTTGCTCAACATAATGTCCTCAAGTTTCATCCATATTGTTGAATGTATCATGACTTCATTCCATCTTACAACTGCACAATATTCCATTGTATGTATATATATACCACAGTTTGTTTATCCACTTGTCAACTGATGTACATTTGGGCTATTTCCATTTATTGGCAATTGTGAATAATGCCACTATAATCACTGGTGAACAAGTACCTATTTGTTTCCCTGCTTTTAGTTCTTCCAAGTATATACCACTTTCATCAATGGATAGAACAACTACACAGAAGACCAATAAGAAAATGGAGAACTTGAATAATACTATAAATGAGCCAGACTTAATAGACATATACAGAACACTGCATTCAAAAGGAGCAGAATAGAAACTGACTCAATAGGAGAAAATATTTGGAAACCACACATCTAATAAGAGTTTGAGATCCAGAATATATAAAGAAATCCTAAACTCAACAATAAAAATGCAAACAGCCCAATAAAAAATGGGCAAAAGACATAAATAGACATTTTTCTGAAGAGGAAATACTGATGGCAAAAAGCACATGAAAAGATGCTCAGCTTCACTAGCTATTAGGGAAATGAAAATCAAAACCACAGTGACTATCATCTCACCCTCTTAGAATGACCACTGTTAAACAAACAGAAAGCTACAAGTGTTGGAGAGGATGTGGAGAAACTGGAAAACTTAGTTCACTGCTGGTGGCAATGTAGAGCCACTGTGGAGAATGATTTGGCCATTCCTCAGGAAGCTAAGTATAGCATTGCCTTATGACTTGCCAATTCTGCTACTCAGGATATACCCAGAAGATCTGAAAGCAGGGACATGAACAGACATCTGCATATCAATGTTCATAGTGACATTATTCACAATTGCCCATCAATGGAAACAACCCAAGTGTCCATCAGCAGATGAATGGATAAATAAAATACGGTATATACATATGATGAATATTATTCAGCAGTAAGAAAAAATGAAGTCCTGAAGCACATGACAACATGGATGAACAATAGAGGACATTATGTTAAGTGAAATAAGTCAGTTACTAAAGGACAAATATTGTTCGATCTCACTGTTGTGAACTAATTACAATATGTAAACTCATAGGCATAAAATATAGAGTATAGTTTACCAGGATAATGAATGAGGCTAAAGAATGGGGAGTGGTTGCTTAATATATGCAGAATGTTTAACTAGGCTGAACTTAAAAGTTTGGAAATGGACAGAGGTGATGGTAGCACATTATTGTGAGAATAATTAACAGTGCTGAATGGTGTGTGAATGTGGTGGAAATGGGATGTTTAGAGTCAGAAGGAAAGTTTGAAGTTAAAACACAGGAATGTATATGCAGTGAATCTTATGGTGGACAATGTCCATGATTAACTGTATAAATATTAAAAAATTCTTTCATGAACTAGAACAAATGTATGACACTATTATAAGGAATTAATAATATATAATATATTAAAAATAATGAGGAAAATGTACCTATTGCAAGCTATGGACTATAGTTAACAATAATAGTAGTTAATAAGTAAGTACAGTAAACAGTTATTCTTTAAAAAAGAATATTGAAATATTATTTTTCACAACAGTAACTAATGTACTACACCAAAAGTATGGGTAAATAATGTGGGGTGGATAGGAGGTAGGGGAGGTTTGGGGTTTCCTTTTTTATTTTTATTTTTCTGGAGTAATGAAAATGTTCTAAAATTGGTCCTGGGGTTGTATGTACAACTATGTGATGATAATGTGAGCCAGTGATTGTATACTTCAGATGGTTTGTATGGTGTGTGAATACATCTCAATAAAACTGCAAATAAATAAAAGAGCAGAATACACATTCTTCTCAAGAACACATGGATCATTCTCCAGGATAGACCGTATGTCAGGTCACAAAACAAGTCTCAGTAACTTAAAAAAGATTGAAATTATACAAAGCATCTTCTCTGACCACAATGGAATTAAGTTAGAAATCAATAGGAGAGTGAGAACTGGAAAATCCAGAAATATATGTAAGTTAAACAACATTCTTAAACAACCAGTGGTTCAAGGAAGAAATCACAAGGGAAATCAGGGAATACATTGAGACAAATGAAAATAAAGACACAATATACCAAAACTTATGGGACACAGTGAGGCAGTGCTCAGAGGAAAATTTATAGCTCTAAGTACATATATTTAAAAAGAATGAGGTCAAATCACAGACCTAATCTCACAACTGAAGGATCTAGAAAAAGCAAACAAAACCCAAAGTGGGCAGGAGGGAAGAAATAACAAAGATGAGTGCAGACAGAAATGAAATAGGGAATGAAAAAACAATAGAGAGTATCAGCAAAATCAAATGTTGGTTCTTTGAAAATATCAATGAAATTGAAAAACTTTAGCTAGAATGACAAAGACAAAAAGAGAGAGGATGCAAATAACTAAATTCAGAAATGAAAATAAGGGCATTACTACTGAGTCCACAGAAACAAAAAGGAATATAAGAAAATACTATGAACAAATCCTGGCCAACAAATTAGTAACTTAGATGAAATGGATAAATTCTTAGAAGCACACAAGCTACCTACACTTACTCAAGTAGAAATAGAAGATTCCAACAGACCAATAACAAATAAAGATATTGAATTACTAATCAAAAAACTTCCAACAAAGAAAATCCAAGACCAAATGGATTCAGTGAAAAACTTCACAAAATATTCCAAGAAGAATTAATGCCAATATTGCTCAAACTCTTCCAAAAAATTGAAGAGGAGAGAACACAATCCAACTCATTCCATGAGGTCAGCATCATCCCAATACCAAAGCCAGAGAAAGATATCACAAGAAAAGTAAATTACAGACCAATATCCTTTATGAATATGGATGTAAAAATCCTTAACAAAATGCTAACAAACTGAATCCAAAAGCACATTAAAAAGATTATACATCATGATCAAGTGGGATTTGCCCTAGGCATGCAAAGGTAGTTCAACATAAGAAAATCAATTAAAGTAATATGCCACATTAAGAGAACAAAGGGGAAAAAATGATCATCTCATTTGATGCAGAGAAGGCATTTGACAAAATTCAACACCTTTCCTGATAAAACCACTCAGGAAAATAGGAATAGAAGGAAACATCCTTAACATGATAAGGGCATAAATGGAAAACAAAAAACAAACAAACAAAAAAACCCAAAAAAACCCACAGCTAACATCATACTCAATGTTGAAAGACTGAAAGCTTTCCTTCTAGGATCAGGAACAAGACAAGGATGCCCACTGACACAGCTATTATTCAACATTGTACCAGAAGTTCTATACAGAGCAATTAGATGAAAGAAAGAGAAAGAAAGGAAGGAAGGAAGGAAGGAAGGAGGAGGGAGAGAGGGAGGAAGGAAGGAAGGAAGGAAGGAGGGCATCCAAATAGGGAAGGACTAAATAAAACTTTCCCTTTTGCAGATTATATGATCCTATAAATAGAGAATCCAGAAATATCCACAACAAAGCTACTAGAGCTAATAAATGAATTCAGTAAAGTGGTGGTATAGAAGCTCAAAACATGAATATCAGTGGTGTTCCTATACAATAGTAAAGAAAAATCTGAAGAGGAAAGCAAGAAAAAAATTCCCTTTAAAGTATCATCAAAAGAATCAAATATCTAGGAATAAATTTAACCAAGGATGTAAAGGACTAACACATGGAAAACTACAAAACATTACTCAAAGAAATCAAAGAAGACTCAAATAAATGGAAGGACACTGCATATTTATGGATCAGAAAACTAAATACTGGTAAGGTGACAATTCTACCTGAAGCATTTTACAGATTCAATTCAACCCTAATCAAAATTCTAACACCCTTCTTTGCAGAAATAGAAAAGAAACCATCAAATTTATTTGGACAAAGTGTCCTGAATAGCTAAAATCATATTGAAAAAGAAGAATGAAGTTGGAGGATTCACACTACCTGATTTTTTTTTTCATTTCTTTTTTTTATCTTCATTTTATTGAGATATATTCACATACCACGCAGTCATACAAAACAAATCGTACTTTCGATTGTTTACAGTACCATTACATAGTTGTACATTCATCACCTAAATCAATCCCTGACACCTTCATTAGCACACACACAAAAATAACAAGAATAATAATTAGAGTGAAAAAGAGCAATTGAAGTAAAAAAGAACACTGGGTACTTTTGTCTGTTTGTTTCCTTCCCCTATTTTTCTACTCATCCATCCATAAACTAGACAAAGTGGAGTGTGGTCCTTATGGCTTTCCCAATCCCATTGTCACCCTTCATAAGCTACACTTTTATACAACTGTCTTCGAGATTCATGGGTTCTGGGTTGTAGTTTGATAGTTTCAGGTATCCACCACCAGCTACCCCAGTTCTTTGGAACCTAAAAAGGGTTGTCTAAAGCGTGCGTAAGACTGCCCACCAGAGTGACCTCTCAGCTCCTTTTGGAATCTCTCTGCCACTGAAGCTTATTTCATTTCCTTTCACATCCCCCTTTTGGTCAAGAAGATGTTCTCCGTCCCACGATGCCGGGTCTACATTCCTCCCCGGGAGTCATATTCCATGTTGCCAGGGAGATTCACTCCCCTGGGTGTCTGATCCCACGTAGGGGGGAGGGCAGCGATTTCACCTTTCAAGTTGGCTTAGCCAGAGAGAGAGGGCCACATCTGAGCAACAAAGAGGCATTCGGGAGAAGGCTCTTAGGCACAACCATAGGGAGGCCTAGCCTCTCCTTTGCAGCAACCGTCTTCCCAAGGGTAAAACCTATGGTAGAGGGCTCATCCCATCAAACCACCAGTCCCCTATGTCTGTAGTCATGTTAGCAACCATGGAGGTGGGGTAGGCGAATACCCCTGCATTCTCCACAGGCTCCTCAAGGGGGCACTAGATCGTTTTTTTTCCTTGTTTTTCTTTTTTTTTTTTTTTAACTTCCCCTTCTTTTTTAAATCAACTGTATGAAAAAAAAGTTAAAAAGAAAACAAACATACAATAAAAGAACATTTCAAAGAGACCATAACAAGGGAGTAAGAAAAAGACAACTAACCTAAGATAACTGCTTAATTTCCAACATGTTCCTACTTTACCCCAAGAAAGTTACATAATATAGCAACATTTCTGTGAACTTGTTCCTACTATATCCATCAGAAACCAGCAGACCATAGTCATTCCTGGACATCCCCAGAACGTCAAATAGCTTATCTGTTCTTCTTGGATTATTGTTCCCCTTTCCTTAATTGCTCTCTATTGCTAGTTCCCCTACATTCTACATTATAAGCCATTTGTTTTACATTTTTCAAAGTTAACATTAGTGGTAGCATATAATATTTTTCTTTTTGTGCCTGGCTTATTTCGCTCAGCATTATGTCTTCAAGGTTCATCCATGTTGTCATATGTTTCACGAGATCGTTCCTTCTTACTGCCGCGTAGTATTCCATCGTGTGTATATACCACATTTTATTTATCCACTCATCTGCTGAAGGACATTTGGGTTGTTTCCATCTCTTGGCAATTGTGAATAATGCTGCTATGAACATTGGCGTGCAGATATCTGTTCGTGTCACTGCTTTCCGACCTTCCGGGTATATACCGAGAAGTGCAATCGCTGGATCGAATGGTAACTCTATATCTAGTTTTCTAAGGAACTGCCAGACTGACTTCCAGAGTGGCTAAACCATTATACAGTCCCACCAACAATGAATAAGAGTTCCAATTTCTCCACATCCCCTCCAGCATTTGTAGTTTCCTGTTTGTTTAGTGGCAGCCATTCTAACCGGTGTTAGACGGTATCTCATTGTGGTCTTAATTTGTGTCTCTCTAATAGTTAGTGAAGCTGAACATTTTTTCATGTGTTTCTTGGCCATTTGTATTTCCTCTTCAGAGAACTGTCTTTTCATATCTTTTGCCCATTTTATAATTGGGTTGTCTGTACTTTTGTCATTGAGTTGTAGGATTTCTTTATATATGCAAGATATCAGTCTTTTGTCAGATACATGGTTTCCAAAAATTTTTTCCCATTGAGTTGGCTGCCTCTTCACCTTTTTGAGAAATTCCTTTGAGGTGCAGAAACTTCTAAGCTTGAGGAGTTCCCATTTATCTATTTTCTCTTTTGTTGCTTGTGCTTTGGGTTTAAAGTGTAGGAAGTGTCCGCCTAATACAGGGTCTTGAAGATGTTTTCCTACATTATCTTCTAGGAGTTTTATGGTACTTTCTTTTATATTGAGATCTTTGGTCCATTTTGAGTTAATTTTTGTGTAGGGGGTGAGGTAGGGGTCCTCTTTCATTCTTTTGGATATGGATATTCAACTCTCCCAGCCCCATTTGTTGAAAAGACCATTATGACTCAGTTCATTGACTTTGGGGGCCTTATCAAAGATCAGTCGGCCATAGATCTGAGGGTCTATCTCTGAATTCTCAATTCGATTCCATTGATCTATATGTCTATCTTTGTGCCAGTACCATGCTGTTTTGGCAACTGTGGCTTTATAATAAGCTTCAAAGTCAAGGAGTGTAAGGCCTCCCACTTCGTTTTTCTTTTTTAGAGTGTCTTTAGCAATTCGAGCCATCTTCCCTTTCCAAATAAATTTGATAACTAGCTTTTCCAAGTCTGCAAAGTAGGTTGTTGGAATTTTGATTGGGATTGCATTGAATCTGTAGATGAGTTTGGGTAGAATTGACATCTTAATGACATTTAGTCTTCATGAACATGAACATGGAATATTTTTCCATCTTTTAAGGTCCCCTTCTATTTCTTTTAGTAGAGTTATGTAGTTTTCTTTGTATAGGTCTTTTACATCTTTGGTTAAGTTTATTCCTAGGTACTTGATTTTTTTAGTTGCTATTGAAAATGATATCTTTTTCTTGAGTGTCTCTTCAGTTTGTTCATTTCTAGCATATAGAAACATTACAGACTTATGTGCATTAATCTTGTATCCCGCTACTTTGCGGAATTTGTTTATTAGCTCTAGTAGCTGTATCGTCGATTTCTCAGGGTTTTCTAGATATAAGATCATATCATCTGCAAACAATGACAGTTTTACTTCTTCTTTTCCAATTTGGATGCCTTTTATTTCTTTGTCTTGCCGGATTGCCCTGGCTAGCACTTCCAGCACAATGTTGAATAACAGTGGTGACAGTGGGCATCCTTGTCTTGTTCCTGATCTTAGAGGGAAGGCTTTCAGTCTCTCACCATTGAGTACTATGCTGGCTGTGGGTTTTTCATATATGCTCTTTATCATGTTGAGGAAGTTTCCTTCAATTCCTACCTTTTGAAGTGTTTTTATCAAAAAGGGATGTTGGATTTTGTCAAATGCTTTTTCAGCATCTATTGAGATGATCAATTGATTTTTCCCTTTTGACTTGTTAATGTGTTGTAATACATTGATTGATTTTCTTATGTTGAACCATCCTTGCATGCCTGGAATGAACCCCACTTGGTCATGGTGTATGATTTTTTTAATGTGTCTTTGGATTCGATTTGCAAGTATTTTGTTGAGGATTTTTGCATCTATATTCATTAGGGAGATTGGCTGGTAGTTTTCCTTTTTTGTAGCATCTTTGCCTGGTTTTGGTATTAGATTGATGTTAGCTTCATAAAATGAGTTAGGTAGTGTTTCATTTTCTTCAATGTTCTGAAAGAGTTTGAGTAAGACTGGTGTCAGTTCTTTCTGGAAAGTTTGGTAGAATTCCCCTGTGAAGCCATCTGGCCCTGGGCATTTGTTTGTGGGAAGGTTTTTGATGACTGATTGGATCTCTTTGCTTGTGATGGGTTGGTTGAGGTCTTCTATTTCTTCTCTGGTCAGTCTAGGTTGTTCATATGTTTCCAGGAAATTGTCCATTTCTTCTACATTATCCAGTTTGTTGCCATACAGTTGTTCATAATATCCTCTTATAATTTTTTTAATGTCTTCAGGATCTGCAGTTATGTCACCTTTTTCATTCATTATTTTGTTTCTATGGGTCTTCTCTCTTTTTGATTTTGTCAGTCTAGCTAGGGGCTTGTCAATCTTGTTGATCTTCTCAAAGAACCAACTTTTGGTGATATTTATCCTCTCTATTGTTTTTTTGTTCTCTATGTCATTTATTTCTGCTTTAATCCTTGTTATTTCTTTTCTTCTACTTGGTTTAGGATTGGTTTGCTGTTCATTTTCTAGCTTCTTCAGTTGATCCATTAGTTCTTTGATTTTGGCTCTTTCTTCCTTTTTAATATATGTGTTTAGTGCTATAAATTTCCCCCTTAGCTCTGCTTTTGCTGCATCCCATAGGTTTTGGTATGTTGTGTTCTCATTTTCATTCATCTCTATATATTTAGCAATTTCTCTTGCTATTTCTTCTTTAACCCACTGATTGTTTAGGAGTGTGTTGTTTAACCTCCAGGTATTTGTGAATTTTCTAAGTCTCTGATGGTTATTGACTTCTAATTGTATTCCATTGTGGTCAGAGAATGTGCTTTGAATAATTTCAATCTTTTTAAATTTATTGATGCTTGTTTTATGTCCCAGCATATGATCTATTCTGGAGAAAGTTCCATGAGCACTAGAAAAGTATGTGTATCCTGGTGATTTGGGATGTAATGTCCTGTATATGTCTGTTAAATCTAATTCATTTATCAGATTGTTTAGGTTTTCAATTTCCTTATTGGTCTTCTGTCTGGTTGATCTATCTATAGGAGAGAGTGATGTGTTGAAGTCTCCCACAATTATTGTGGAAACATCAATTGCTTCCTTTAGTTTTGCCAGTGTTTCTTTCATGTATTTTGTGGCACCTTGATTGGGTGCATAGACATTTATGATTGTTATTTCTTCTTGTTGAATTGCCCCTTTTATTAGTATGTAGTGGCCTTCTTTGTCTCTCAAAACATCCCTGCATTTGAAGTCTATTTTATCTGACATTAATATTGCTACACCTGCTTTCTTTTGGCTGTAGCTTGCATGAAATATTTTTTTCCATCCTTTCACTTTCAGTTTCTTTGTGTCCCTGTGTCTCAGATGAGTCTCTTGTATGCAACATATTGATGGTTCATTTTTTTTTATCCATTCTGCGAATCTATATCTTTTAATTGGGGAGTTTATTCCATTTACATTCAACGTTAAAACCGTGAAGGCATTTCTTGAATCAGCCGTCTTATCCTTTGGTTTATGTTTGTCATATTTTTCCCCTCTATTTATTAATACCCTTTATTGTACCCATACCGAACCTCTTTAGTACTGAACCTTTCTCCAAGTCTCTCTGTCCTTTCTTTGTTTCTCTGTCTGTAGGGCTCCCTTTAGTATCTCCAGTAGGGCAGGTCTCTTGTTAGCAAATTCTCTCAGCATTTGTTTGTCTGTGAAAAATTTAAACTCTCCCTCAAATTTGAAGGATGGCTTTGCTGGATAAAGTATTCTTGGCTGGAAATTTTTCTCACTCAGAATTTTAAATATATCGTGCCACTGCCTTCTCGCCTCCATGGTGGCTGCTGAGTAGTCACTACTTAGTCTTATGCTGTTTCCTTTGTATGTGGTGAATTGCTTTTCTCTTGCTGCTTTCAGAACTTGCTCCTTCTCTTCTGTGTTTGACAGTGTAATCAGTATATGTCTCAGAGTGGGTTTATTTGGATTTATTCTATTTGGAGTTCGCTGAACATTTATGATTTGTGTATTTATGTTGTTTAGAAGATTTGGGAAGTTTTCCCCAACAATTTCTTTGAATACTCTTCCTAGACCTTTACTCTTTTCGTCCCCTTCTGGGACACCAATGAGTCTTATATTCGGATGTTTGATATTATCTATCATATCCCTGAGGTCCATTTCAATTTTTTCAATTTTTTTCCCCATTCTTTCTTTTATGCTTTCATTTTCCATTCTGTCATCTTCGAGGTCACTGATTCGTTGTTCAACTTCCTCTAGTCTTGTACTATGAGTGTCCAGAATCTTTTTAATTTGGTCAACAGTTTCTTTAATTTCCATAAGATCATCCATTTTTTTATTTAGTCTTGCAATATCTTCTTTATGCTCTTCTAGGGTCTTCTTGATTTCCTTTGTCTCCCGTACTATGGTCTCATTGTTCATCTTTAGTTCTTTGAGTAGCTGCTCTAGGTGCTGTGTCTCTTCTGGTCTTTTGATTTGGGTGCTTGGGCTTGGGTTATCCATATCGTCTGTTTTTTTCATATGCTTTATAATTTTCTGTTGTTTTTGGCCTCGTGGCATTTGCTGAACTTGATAGGGTTCTTTTAGGATTTGTAGACCAATTGAAGTCCTTATCTCTAATTTATCAGATCTACAGCTTCGTGGAGTACACTTTCTCTAACTAACCAGCAGGTGGCGTCCACGAGCCACCTGCTCTCCACAAGCCAGTTCTCCCCTGCTTAGCCTTTGTGGTGAGTGGGGGAGTGAGTCTTGTGGGGTCCAATTGGTGTACCAAGCTTGCATGTGTAGTTGGTGTTGCCTGCCCTGTATATGGGGCGTGTTTCTGGGCAGTCAGGGAGGGGGGGTGGCCCTAAGAATCAAATCTCCCTGGTGATCCTAGAGTTTTAAAGCTGCTGCAATAGTCTAATCCTTCAGTTCAGTCCTGCCACAGTTTGTCTCTGCCACTGACCCACAAGTCCTTGGTATTGGCGTATGGCTCCTGAGACTTGCAAGTGGGCCCCTCTTTCAGGCTGTGCACCCCGGGTCCTCTGTTGAGGGATGACTGTGCTATGTCACAGGTGAGTGCCATCCCCCCAGGGCAGTTCTGGGCTGCTGGGCTGTGTAGGGAGGCTCCCAGTCTGCTGAAATGATGGCTGAATGGGGCTTTGTTAATTCACACTGCTCCACCTTCCCAACTCTGGGACAATCAGCTGAGGTTACAGGGAAGGCTAATGTCCACGCCCAGTTTTGTGGTGTGTGCCTGTTATTTGAAGCACTTCCGTCACACTGGGTTGTCTGGGGCAGCTCTGGGCTATGGGGCTGGCGATGGGCAGGAGTGTTTCCTGTCCACCAGGATGATGGCTGTGAGCGGACACCCCCTTTTCTTGGGAAGTTGTGGTGTTAAGTGAATTTTCTCAGCCACTGGATTATTGCCTTTTGTCTCAGAGCTCTCCTAGTTCTGCTCTTGACTTGACCTGCCCAAATTGCAAGTCTTTGAAGCTTTCTGTATTGGGCTTCTTAGAGTAATTGTTTTAGAAAAAGAAAAAAGGATTAAAAAAAAAAAAAAAAAAAGGGCCCTCCTCAGAGATCTAATGGGTTATTGAAATGCTAAGAGCCAAAGCAACCAGGGCCATTAAGGAAAGGTCCACAGGGCAGAGAGATCAGCTTTTCTTCGGGATTTGCATATGCACCTCAGGGCCTGAGCTCTGACCTTCCCCTTTCTATGTTCACCAGAACTCCAAAAATCCTCCACTTTTATTTTGGAGTTTTTCATGTTGTTTTTTTTCTATGCCTGTCTCCTCTCTGCTGGGCTGGCTGCTCTCAGATTCTCTGGTGTCTGGTCTCAGTCTATCTATGGTTGGAGTTTGGATCAGTAGAATGAGTTTCCGATAAGAGCTGCCACCGCAGTTCTCCCTTCTCCTTCCCGGAGCTGACAGCCCCTCCTCCCATGGGACTGAGCCTGGCAGGGAGGGGCGTGGGTCCCCTGGCCGCAAAAACTCACAGATTTCGCTGATCTCAGCAGTTCCACGTTTTCATGAGTGTTGTATGAAGTATGCCCAAAGTCAGATTGCTCTGTGGTGTCCAGTCCATGCAGTTCCTGGCTTTCTACCTACTTTCCTGGAGGAGTAACTAAAACATACAGCTCACCAGTCTGCCATCTTGCCCCGCCTCTCCCACACTACTGATTTTAAAAATTACAAAGCTACAGTAATCAAAACAGCAGCATACTGGCACAAGGACAGACATAGAGGCCAGTGGAATACAATTGAGAGTTCAGAAATAAACCCTCACATCTATAGCCAATTGATTTGTGAAAAGGATGCTAGTTGCACTCAATGGGGGAAAGAATTGTCTCTTCAGCAGATGGTGTTGGGAAAACTGGATGTCTATGCAGAAAAGAATGAAGGGAGCCTCTACCTCACACTATATAAAAAAATTATCTCAAAGTGGATCAACTACCTAAATATAAGAACCAAAACTATAAAACTCGTAGAAGAAAACATAGGGAAGCATCTTCAGGACTTGTGTTAGACAGTGGTTTCTTAGACTTTATACCAAAACCATGAGCAACAAAAGAAAAAATAGATAAATGAGACCTCATCAAAATTTAAAACTTTTGTGCCTCAAAGGACTTCATCATGAGAATAAAAAGATAACCTAAAGAATGGGATAAAATTTTGGATACCACATATCTGATAAGGTTTTAACATCCAGAATATATAAAGAAATCTTATGACTGAACAACAAAAAGTCAAATAACCCAATTAAAAACTGGGCAAAAGACCCCAATAGTCATATACAAATGGCTATTAAGTACTTGAAAAGATGCCCAACATCATTAGTTATTAGGGAAATGCAAATCAAAACCACAATGAGATACCATTTCACACCCACTAGAATGACTACTATTTTAAAAAGTGGAAGATAACAAGGGTTGGAGAGGATGTGGAGAAATAAGAACACTGGCTTGTTGGTGGGAGTGTAAAATGGTGTAGTCACTGTGGAAGACATTTTGGCGGTTCCTCAGAAAATTAAGTATAGAATTCCCACATGACCCAGCCATCCTGCATCTAGGCAAATAATTGAATTGAAAGCAGAGGAGTTGAACAGATATTTGCACACCAAATGTTCACAGTGGCATTATTCATAATTGTTAAAGATGGAAACAACCCAAGTGTCCATCAACAGATGAATTGAAAAACAAAATGTGGTATATTCACACAATCAAATATCATCCAGTTGTAAAAAGGAATAAAGTTCTGATGCATGCTGCAACATGAATGAACCTTAAAGACTTCATGTTGAACAAAGTAAACAAGACACAAAAGGAAAAATATTGTATTCTCTCACTGGTATGAAATAATTAGGATAAGCAAATTCGTCAAGTTAGATACTAGAATACAGGTTACCAAGGGTTGGGATGGGTGAAGAATGGGGGAGTTAATGCTTAATTAGTTCAGAGTTTGTGTTGGGGGTAATGGAAAAGTATTGTTAATGGATGGTTGTGATGGTAACACAACATTGTAAATATAATTAACATCATTTATTTGTATATTTGAAAAGGGATAAAAAAGGGAATTTTAGGTTGTATATAAGTTATCAGGCACAGAAAAAAACTCACAACTGTACAAAATAAAGAATGAACCCTAATGTTAAGAGTGGACTAAATTCAATAGCACAATTTAATAGTATTGTTTCATCAATCCTTACAGCAGTACAACACTAAGGCTAATAGGGAAAACTGTGTGTGTGAACAGAGGGGGATATTTAGGAACTCTGTACTTTCTGCCTGAATTTTCTGTAAACTTATAACTTCTCTAATAAAAATGTTTAACAGAGATCATTTCTAGGCTATAATATATTTGCTGATTTAAATTTTTATGTTAGCCTTATGCAACATATATTGCTTTCATAATTTAAAAATTTAATGACTAATACAGCAATCACCTGTATCATCAATATTTTTATAGGAGAGGGGGACAGTTGTAAATAGTACTATTTTTGTTGTAATTCTTTAGCCTATATCAGGCTAGAAATCAGTATAGTAGAGAGATTTTTTATGTATGTTCAAAAAAAATGGATTTTTTCAATAAATTTGAAAGTGGTTATAATGGGGTTCTTTCTCCAGGGTGGCACTCTTTTAAATAAGTCCCGGAGCAGAAATGGATACAGGTAAGATTTTGGCAAGATCAAGAAGAGAATCTTACCTTTTGACTTCCCAGATCAATTTTTTTCCCCTCTCAGGATATACTACCTACCATAGTATGCTCTCTTTTGTCACTACACTTGTCAGTTTTTCTGTGGTCCAAATTAGCAGGTTGAGGACACACTCTTATTTCTAGAGCAATTGTGATAGAAATCTACCATTCCTGTTGTAAAATAAACCAGCATTCCTTTTGCATACGGGCTTATTCTCATGACCCTTCTCTTCTGGGAAAAAAAATAAATATACTCTCAGAGTATTTTTTTGTTATTAGAAACATTGGATTGAGATAAGCTATTTTTTTTAATTAAAAAAAAGATGTTATTGATATACATTGACTTATATTTGACTTTTTAACCATATATATGTAGGTGATTAATTCGAAAGAGGAAAGTATGTAGAATGAGCGTTTGAACATGGGAGGCATTTGATATGAAGATATCCAGGAAGAAGAGAAGGAGGGTTTTAAGAAGCCTTTTTTGAGGTTTGAAAATTTTATATTTGAAGACTTGAGAAGATGTTATTGAGATTTGAGAAGTCATTTATAGAGATATGACTACATTCCCATGGTTAAGGAGTTTGCACAGAAACCCATCTTGGGTGTTTTAGTCAGTATTTCCCCTGCCCTCCACAGCAACTGTGCTATGAGACCACTTTACCACCTATTTCTGAGATTGCCTATTATTCAAGAGTCCATTTATCACATTTAGCTGTGAGCGTGTGGAAGCCAAGAATTTTTCTTTATTTCTTTTTTTCTTTAACAACAGGTATAATTGGCATACAATAAAGTGTATATATATAAATTGTAGAATTTGATAAGTTTGACATGTGTATGCACCCATTAAATCATGACCTCTATCAAGTTGATGATCATATCTATTATCCCCAAAAGTGTCCTGGTGCCCTTTTGTCATCACTCCCTCAGACCTTTGCTTGCCCCTTCTGACTTACATCCCGAGTCGACCATTGATATGCTTTCTGTTACTGTAAATTATTTTGCATTTTTCTAGAATGCTACATAAAGGCCATTATTCGATATATGCTTGTCTGTCTCTATCAGCATAATAATTTTGAGCTTTATCTATATTGCCATGTTTAACAATAGTTCATTCATTTTTATTGCTGATAATAATGTTATTGTATGGGTATACCACAATTCATTCATTCACTCATTCACCTGTGGATGGATATTTGAGTTGTACCCTGTTTTTGCCTATTATAAATAAAGCTTCTGTGTGCATTCGTGTATGACTTTGTATAGATGTATGCGTTCATTTGTTTGTTTTTCTTTATTAGAGAAGTTACAGGTTTACATAACAATCTTGCATAAAATACAGGCTTCCCATTAACCACCCTGCCAACAACTTGCATTAATGTGGAATGTTTGTTAAAATTGATTATAGCACATTTTTGTACTTGTACTATTAATTAAAGTCCATGGTTTAACTTAGGGTTCATTGTTTGTGTAGTGTAGTTTCATGGATTTTTAAAATTGTTTTATTCTGTTACCATATATATAATCTAATATTTCTCCATTTAATCACATTCAGATATATATTTTAGTACTATCAGTTGCATTCACAATGTTGTGCTACCATCACCACCATCCATTACCAAAACATTTCCATCATTCCAAATAAGAACCCTTTACATTTTAAGCTTTAATTTCCTGGTAATTTATATTCTAAATTCTGACTCTATATGAGTTTGCTTATTCTAATTGTTTCAAATCAGTGAGATCATATAACATTTGTCCTTTCGTGTCTGGCTTATTTCACACAACATTGCGTCTTCCAGGCTCATCGATGTTGTCACATGTATCAGAACTTCATTCCTTTTTATGGCTGAATAATATTCCATTGTATGTATATACCACATTTTATTTATCCATTCATCTGTTGATGGACACTTGGGTTGTTTCCATATTTTGGCAATTGTGAATAATGCCACTATGAAAATCAGTCTGCAAATATGTGTTCAAGTCCCTGCTTTCAATTCTGTGGGCTGTATACCTAGTAGTGGGATTGCCAGGTCACATATAGACTTCTAAGGAACCATCAAACTGGCTGCTACAGCAACTGGAACATTTTGCATTGCCACCAGCAATGAATAGGTAATCCTATTAAAATTAAAGTTTTTAATTTAAGTGAGTTCCCACTTATCGATTTTTTCTTGTGTTGCTTGTGCTTTCTGTGTAAATTCTAAGAAAACATTGCCTAACACAAGTTCCTGAAGATGCTTCCCTGTGTTTTCTTCTAGCAGTTTGATAGTTCTAGCTATTATATTAAGATCTATTCTCTCCCAATTGAGTGGTCTTTGCCCTCTTGTCAACAATCAGTTTACCATAAATGTGAGGGCTGATTTCTGGGCTTTCAATTTGATTCCATTGGCCTATTTGTCTGTTCTTGTGCCATAACCATGCTGTTATGATTACTGTGGGTTTGTAATAAGTTTTAAGATCAGGAAGTGTCACTTCTCCAACTTTATTCTTCTTTTTAAAGATAGCTTTAGCTATTTGGTGCCACTTACACATCCACATAAATTTGGTGATGGAATTTTCCAATTCTGTCAAAAATGTTGTTGGAATCTTATTTGGGATTGCATTGAATCTATAAATTATTTTGGGTAGGACTGATGTCTTAATGATAATTGGTCTTCTAACCCATGAATACAGAATCAATTTATTTAGGTCTTTGTGATTTCTTTAGCAATGTTTTGTAGTTTTCTGTGTACAGGTCCTTTACATCCTTGGTTAGATTTATTCCTAGATATTTGCCTCTTTTAGTTGCAGTTGTGAATGGAATGTTTTTCTTGATTTCTTCTTCCAATGTTCATTGCTTAGAGACACTAGTGATTTTTGGATGTTGATCTTGGCTGAATTCATTTTTAAGGTCTAGTAGCTTTGCTGTGGATTCTTCAGGATTTTCTATATATAGAATCATGTCATCTGCAAATAGCAAAAGTTTTCCTTCTTCCTTTCCAATTTGGAATCGTTTCATTTTTTTCTTGCCTAATTTCTGCGGCAAGAAATTTCAGTACAATGTTGAATAATAATGGTGACAGTGGACATCCTTGTCTTTTTCCTGATCTTAGAGGGAAAGCTTTCAGTCTTTCATCATTAAGTAGGATGTTAGCTGTAGGCTTTTCACATATGCCCTTTACCATGTTAAGATAGTTTTCTTCTATTCCTACTGTTCAATGAGTTTTTATCAAAAAGGGTGCTGCATTTTGTCAAAAGCCTTTTCTGCATTGATTGAGATGATTCATGTTTTTTTTTTTTTTTCCTTCATTCTGTTAGTGTGGTGTATTACATTAATTGATTTTGTTATGTTGAACCAAGTTTAAATACTAGGGGGAAATCCCACTCGATCATGGTGTATAAATCTTAAAATATGCTATTGGATTCAGTTTGCCAGTATTTTGTTGAGGATTTTTGCATCTACATTCATCAGAGACATGGATCTGCAGTTTTCTTTTTTGTGGTATCTATCCAGCTTTGATATGAGAGTGATGTTGGCCTCATAGAATGAGTTAGGGAGTGTTCCTGCCTCTTCAATTTTTTGGAAGAGTTTGAACAGAATTGCAGTTATGTCTTCTTGGAATGTTTGGTAAAATTCCCCTGTGAAGCCATCTGTTTCTGGGCTTATCTTTGATGGGATGTTTTTGATTACTGATTCAATCTCTTTACAAGTAATTGGATTGTTGAGATCTTCTGTTTCTCCTTGAGTCAGTGTAGGCAGTTTTTTGAAACAATGCAACTTTAAATCTCCACCACCTCTGCCCCTTTATGGGGAGGGAATGTTTGCAGACAGGCTTTGTCCAGAGTGGATTGAAACAATAGCTGGTCTCAGAGCCGGGGCCCCCAGTGATCTGAATCTGCTAAGCAAAAGCTGTGATCTGTGATCAGTTGTGCCCAACCCTGTTCTTGGGGAAGAGGGTTTTTGTGACCTTTTCTGTTATCAGTGAGCTAGCCAGGGACTGGACCCAAGACAGCCTGCTGTGAGAGTGGGCGCTGTGCAGAGAGAACAAGTTACTGCTCTTTACCATGGTTTATCAGCCTCTTCTTCCTTCTCTTCCCTGGGTGCTGTACAGTGTTCTTCTGGCCTAAGGAGTTTCAAAATAGTTGTTCCAGACAGTTCCAGCTTGTTTAATACTTATTTTTATGGAATGACTAAGTCCTGGAGCTCCCTACTCCACCATCTTGCCTGGAAGTCCACCACATTAATTTCTTTTGTTAAACATTTAGGAATAGAATGAATGGTTGGTTCACATGGTAGTTGTACATTGACTTTGAAGAAATTGTCAAAGTATTTTCCAAAATATTTTCCAGCCCAATGAGTGATGTATGAAAATTCCAGTTCTTTCATATTCTTGTCAACTCTTAGTATGGTCAGTCTAATTCTAGACATTCTATTAACTGTGTAGTGGTATCTCATTATAGTTTAATTTGCATTTAACTAATGACTTATGATGTTGAGCTTCTTTTCATATGCTTAATTATCATCCATATATCTAACCTGGTGACATGCCTGCTTAAATCATTTCTCCATTTTAAAAAATTGAGTTGTTTGCTTTGTTCTGATTGATTGTTGGGAGTACTTTATATTTTCTGGATGTACGTCCTTTAGCAGATGTTTGATTTGCAAATATTTTCTCCCAGGCTATGGCTTATCTTTTCATTTTCTTAATGGTGTCTTTCAAAGAACAGATGTTTTAAATTTTGTGAAGTCCAATGTATCAATTTATTCTTTTCTCTTTTGTGCCTTTAGTATCTTATGTAAAAAATCTTTATAGTTTAGTTTTCACATGTAGGTCTATGATTAATTTTGATTTATTTTTAATGGTGTAAGGTATAGATGAATGTTCTTTTTGCTTTTTTAACTTATGGATATCTAATTATTTCAAAATAATTAGTAGAAAAGACTTCTTTCTTCATTGAATTCCCTTTGCACAGCTGAATATCAGTTGTATATATACAGGTGGGTCTATATCTGAATTTCTGATTCTCTTTCACTGGTGTATTTATTTATCTTTGCATTAATAGCACAGCTTCTTGATTACTGTATCTTTATAATAAGTCTTGAAATCAGGGGTTTTAGCCTTCCAACTTTGTTTTTCTTTTTCAAAATTGTTTTGACTATTCAATTAAAATTTCCATATTAATTTTCAAAACTGCTTGTAAATATTCACAAAAAGTATGGTAATATTTTGATTGGATTGGTTTGAGTCTCTAGAACAATTTGGGGAGACTTGAAATCTTAACAATATCAAGTCTTCTGATCCATGAACTTGATATAGCTCCCTACTTATTTGTCTTCTTTAATTTTCTTCAGCAATGGTTTGTAGTTTCAGTGTGCAGTTCTTGCATATCTTTTGTGAGATTTATCTCTAAGTACCTCAGGTTTTTGATGTTAATGAAAATGATATTGTTTTTAAAATTTCAATTTTTACTTCTTGATTGTGATTATGTAGAAACAGAATTGATTTCTGAATCTTGCAACCACAAATTTACTGATTAGTTCATTGGTTCTAATTGTTTTTTTTTTGTTGTTGTTGTTTCTATAAAATTTTCTTCAACAATCATGTTGTCTGTGTATAAAACTGTTTACTTCTGGATGACTTTTAGTTCTTTTTTCTTACTGTATTGCCGTTGCTAAAATCTCCAGTAAAAATTTAATAGAAGTGAGGAAAATGAACATCCTAATCTTAGAGTGGAGAACATATTTTTTTTCACCATTAAGTATGATGTTGGCTGTAGGTTTATTTGTAGGTGCCCATTTTCATGTTAGAAAGTTTCCATCTATTCCTATTTGCTGAGAAATTTTGTAAGGAATGGATGTTTGATTTTGTGAAATACTTTTATTCTTTTTCTGCAACTGTTGTGATGATCATATAGTTTTCCTTTTGTTTTTCTAGTTGTTTAATATGGTGACTGATTGATTTTTGAATTTTTAATCAACCCTGCATAAATTTCACTTGATGAGATTGTATTATTCTTTTAGTGTTCAATTGTATTCGCTAAAATTTTTTCAAGACATTTTCATTTATGTAATTGAGGGATGTTGGTTTGTAATTTTCTTGTTTCATCTTAATGTTGTTTTGGTAGCCAGGTAATATGGGTTTTGTAGAATGAGTTAGGAAGTATTCGTTTCTCTTCAATTTTCTGTAAGAATTTGTATAGAATTGGAATTTTTAATTCCTTAACCATTTAGTAGAATTCACCAGTGAAGCCATTTGAGTCTGTAGTATTTTGTTATTGTTGAAAGGTTTTTAACTACGAATTCAAATTCTGTACTAAGCATTGCACTATTCAGTTTATCTATATTTTGAGTAGTGTGTGACTATAGAGAATTTATCCATTTCATTTATGTTGCCAAATTTTTTGGCACAAAGTTGTTTATATATATATATATATAATATTCCCTCTTAAATTATAATATTCTCCTTTTAATGTCTATGGAATCTATAGTGATATCACCGCTGTAATGCAGAATTGTGGTAATTAGTGTTGTTTTCCTTTTTATTCTGAATGTCAATTTCATTAGAGGTTTACTAATTTTATTGATCTTGTCAAAGAATCAGTTTTGGTTTCTTTGATTTTTCTCTGTTCTTTTTGTGTTTTCTGCTTTATTGATTTCCTCTACAATCTTTTAAATTTTATTTCCTCTGTTTACTTTGGGTTTTATTTGTCTTACAAGTTACTTAAGGTTCAAATCAAGATCATTGATTTGAGACTTTTCTTCTTTTCTAATGTAGACATTTAGTGCTATAAATTTCTTATGTAGATCTTTTCTGTAAAGACCAGATAATAAATACTTTAGGCATTGTAAACCCTAGAGTCTCTATTGCAAATACTCAGCTCTGCCATTGTGGCATAAACTGGCCACAGACAATCTGTAAAAGGTTAGCGTGGCTGTGTTCTGATAAAACTTTATTCTCAAAAATTTTTGGTGGCCTGAATTTGGCTCATGGGCTATATTTTGCCAATTCTTGCTCTAAGTACTACTTTAGCTGCATATCATAAATTTTGATATGGTGTGGTTGCATTTTTATTCATTTAGAAATGCTGTCAATGCTCCCATTTGATTTATTCTTTGAGCTATGATTTCTTTAAAAGAGTGTTATTTACTTTTCAAATGTTTGGGGATTTTACAGGTATTTTTTGGTTATTGATTTCTAATTTAATTCCACTGTGGTCAGAGAACATACTTTGATTTGAATCCTTTTAAACTGATGGAGACATGTTTTATGGACTATAAATTGTCTATATTGGCAAATGTTCTATGTGCATTTGAAAAGAATGTGTATTTTGCTGTTGTTGAATAGAGTGTTTTATAAATATCTATATATATATTTATAAATATAAATATAAGATAAAGGTTTTCTTTGGATAAATATTTAGATAAATATTGCTTTTCAAGTCTTCTAAACCCTTTCTGATTTTCTGTTTAGTTATCCTACCAGGTATTAAGAATAGAATGCTTGCATTTCTGACTATTATTTTGGATTAGTCTGTTTCTCCTTGCATTTCTATTAGTTTTTTTGCTTTCTGTATTTTGAAACCCTTTTCCTTTTATCTGAAGGACTTCCTTTCACACTCCTTGTAGTGCCTATCTGCTTATGATTTAATTTTTCAGCTATTAATGTGTCTGAAAAAGTCTTTATTCTTCCTTCTTTTTTTTAAATTCAGTTTTACTGAGATATATTCACATACCATACAATCATCCATGGTGTACAATCAACTGTTCACAGTACCATCATATAGTTGTGCATTCATCACCCCAATCTATTTTTGAACTTTTTCCTTATACTGGAAAGAATCAGAATAACAATGAAAAATAAAAATAAAAAAGAACACCCAAATCATTCCCCCTTCCCACCCTATTTTTCATTTAGTTTTTGTCCTCATTTATCTACTCATCCACCCATCCACTGGATAAAGGGAGTGCAATCCACAAGGTTTTCACAATCACATTGTCACCTCTTGTAAGCTACATTGTTATACAATCATCTTCAAGAGTCAAGGCTACTGGGTTGGAGTTTGGTAGTTTCAGGTATTTACTTCTAGATAGTCCAATACATTAAAATCTAAAAAGTGTTATCTATATAGTGCATAAGAATGTCCACCAGAGTGACCTCTCAACTCCATTTGAAATCTTTCAGCCACTGAAGCTTTATTGCATTTCATTTCACATCCCCCTTTTGGTCAAGAAGATGTTGTCAATCCCACAATGCCGGGTCCAGATTCATCCCCTGGAGTCATATCCTGTGTTGCCAGGGAGATTTACACTCCTGGGAGTCAGGTCCCACGTAGGGGGGAGGGACTGAGATCACCTGCCAAGGTGGCTTAGTTAGAGAGAGAGGCCCACATCTGAGCAACAAAGAGTCACTCGGGGAGACTCTTAGGCACAATTATAAGCAGGTTTAGCCTCACCTTTTCAGTAACAAGTTTCATAGGGGCCAGCCCCAAGACAGAGGGCTCAGCATGTCAAGCCTTCAGTCCCTAGTGTTTGTGAGAACATCAGCAACAATCCAGGTGAGGAAGTCCAACACCTCTGCATCCTCCCCCAGCTCTTCAGTGGGGCCCAATGTATATTTTTACTCTCTGTCCAAATTACTTTGGGATGTGTTGTTATTTCACTCTAACCTATACCGACTACCATATCTCACTTCCTATTCAAAGTTCCATGTAACTGTGGTGTTTGAACAAACTGACTGTAGAAGTTATATTGTTTAGAAAATATAGATCCTATACCAAAAAACATTTCTTCCCTTGGTCTCACATGGAAGTTGAAGTTTTAACATACAATCAGTTTCAACGTTTACCCTTTGGCCCAGTTTGCCCTAGTCGTAACCAGATCTGCTTCATTCATATCTCTAATTGAAGTCTGGGCTCTTTTTCAGCATTTTGTGTGTGTGTGTGTGTGTGTGTGTGTGTGTGTGTGTGTGTGTGTTAATACTGACATTCATATCTGCCAAGCTCTAGCTCTGAATTTCAGGAGTCACACAGATACCCAATGTTCCAGAGACCGATCAGGTTATACACCAAGGGATCGACATCTCAGAGCTTGGAGATAGCCATTACAATTCAGGAATAGATTTGACTGCTGTAATCTAGGGACCATTACAGTAGTCATTTCCCTGTTAGGCTGTACTCTATCTGCCTTCTTTTTTGAAATATAGTTTCACTGTGTGTAGAATTCTAGGTTGAAGGTTTTCTTTTATATTCTCTCAGTACTTTAAAGATATTGCTTCACTCCGTGCATGCATTATTTCTGATGAGAAATCTGTCACTCTTATCTTTGTTTCTTTGTACATAATGTATCTTCTCTATGGCTACTTTTACAATTTTTCTCTTTATCATTGATTTTAAGCTATTTGATTATGATGTACCTTAGTGTAGTTTTCTTCATTTCTCTTGTGCTTGAGTTTCATTGAGATTCTTAAATCTGGTTTATAGTTTTCATCAAATTTGGAAATTCACTATTATTTCTTTATGTTATTTCTCATTCCTCTGCCCCCACCTTTGAGGAATCCAATTATATGTTTATTCGGTGCTTTAATTTGCCCCACAGTTCTTGATGATCTGTTAATTTCTTTTCTTTTTTTTAGTTTGTTTCTCTGTGTGTTTTAGGTTAGATAATTTATATTGCTGTGTCTTCAAGCTCACTAATTTTTCCTTCTGCTATATGTAATCTGTCATTATTCCATCCAGTGTATTTTTTCATCTCACCCATTATAATTTTCATCTCTAGAAACTTGATTTGTTTTTTTTTAAATATCTTTCATATCTGCACTTAACTTTTTCCTTTTTCCTCTAGAAACTGAACATAGGAAATACTGTTATAAAACTGCTTAAATGTCCTTTTATGGTAATTCTAACCTCTGTGAGTTCTGGGTCAGTTTTGCTTGATTCTTTTTTCTCCTCATATTGATCATATTTTCCTGCTTCTTTGTACACCTAATTGGATGCAGACATTGTGAATTTTACTTTGCTAAGTGTTGTATATTTTTGTATTCCTATAAATTTTTTTGAGTGTTGTTATGGAATGCAGTCAAGTTACTTGGAAACAGTTTGGTCCTTTAGGGTCTTGCTTTTAAGATTTGATAGGCAGAACCAGAGTTCCATTTAGTTTAGGCTATTTATTCCCTACTAACAAGACAAGACCTTTGACCCATTGGCTAATGAATGATTACATTTTCCCAGTTTGACTGGTGGGAATAAGTACTCTTTGCCCTGTGTAAATAAATACTAGGTACTGCTTCCTCTCAGGTGGTTCTTTTCTTGACTTTGAGTAGTCTAATTACATGTGGTAATCAGTGCGCTGATGAATACTCAAGGGGATTAATCCCTCTGCAGATCTTTGGGCTACTTTCTCTGTGTCTCTTCTATGTTATCCTGTCCTGCACATTCTAGTCTCCTTCATCTCCCCAGAGTCTCAGCAACATCTCTGAAACTTAGGGAGTCCACTGGGCTCAAGCAGCTTCTCCCAGGATTGTTGTAATTAACTTTTTATTCATGGAATCCAGTACAGTACCTGAAACATTGAAGGTTCCACAGAAACTAGATCAAATAACATTTTTTGTTCCTAAAAAATTCTGTCTTTGTCACAAACAGACTAGGGGCTTTCCACTTTAGTGAGGCATTCATAAAAATATACCTGTGCCTCTTAGCTTCAATAGAGTTATTTATGAATCAAAGACTGGCCTTGTAACATTAATTTTATTAACCTGCAATGATGCATTGGTTTAAGAGATCACAATACGGCCCCTAATTACTCAACTCGTCAATGCTGATAATACAAGTCACTATATTCATGTAATTTAATTAGTATGAAGATGCATGCAAATATATAGTAAGTAGTTATATTTAAAATCCATTATATTTGTGGGCATAGCATTTATATTCTGGAACTTCTAAGCCTAGGCACCAAGAGGCTTGAACTTTTACTTTAGTGATAGCCTATAAAGAGGTCCATGCTATCCTTCTGAAGACAGGCCCTTGAGGATGAGACACTATTTTAAAAGAGGTCATGTGCATGAAAATTGGGGCCCAACTAACAACTAATAATGAGGCTCCAGTCATGCGATGAAACCATCTTGGACCTTCTAGTTCCATTCCACTGCTCTAGACATTATATGGAGAAGAAATGAGCCATCCCCACTGAGCCCTGCCGAAATTCCTGGCCTACAGAATCATGAACAGTAAAACAGTTATCTTAAGCCACTAAAAAAAAAAAAAAAAATCACCATGGCAGCTGGTTTTCAACTTCTGAGGTTTTGCTTTTATTAGTGCCCTCCAGATGATTCTACAGGAGTTAATCAAAATAAAGGAATCACTTTCTTCTTCTACAAAATGGGTAAAATGTTTATTCTCTGCCTCATGGGGTTGTTATGAGGCTCAATGAAATAATGCATTCAAAGTATGTAATGTAATATAGTAAATTCTTAAATATTATAAATGTGTAAAATATATTTTCTTGAGGAAAGTTATACACATATAAAAAGATCATTTGTTTTTTGCCTTTGAACATCAGTAACCTATACATAATCTCTAGAATTTCCTATTACCTTAACCTAGAGTAGTGTCTTATAACTGTTAAATTACTGAGAATTTAGGAAATTAGAAGTTTTCTATTAACAGATGTAAATGTAAGTAATTGGGGATTAGAACCACAATGGAAAATAGGCAGGTGAGAATAAGTGGGAAGTGGGATGAGTTTAACTATAAGAGTCACACAGAGTATTTTGTTCTAGAAAGTGAATCACAGAGGGTGTTCTGCTTAGAAGATTTCTTCATAATATTGTGAGAATCCAAGTGAATCTTTTCTCTAGGCACCCAGGCACTTCTAACTACTCTTATTTCCTTGGGTGGAACTCAAATTTGGAGACTAGCAGATAAAAAGGTAGAATATTAGAATTTGAAAATACTGGTTTTCCTAATATTTACCTGGGAATCCAGGTTTTTGCCAGCTATATTAAGTTATAATTCTAAAAAATGCCTCAGGTGAACTTAAGGTATAATCTCTAATAGCTCATGTGGAAGCCTTAGTTCTCCATTAATAGACTTGAGTCAAGCTACACTTTATTCTCAGAATGAATGTGGTAATATAGGTCAGTAATAGAAGTGGGAAAACCTCATGACCTCCTAAAAAATCAGATCATGTCTGAAGGTAAAACTGTGTTAACAGTGAGAATATCCACTTTCAAATGTACCACAATGAAATATTTCCTTGTGATTGTCCCAAATTATGCCTTAGATTAATTTTATTCATTAAAAGCCACTGCTTTAGAATGTATTAAGATTTTAGAGGGCAAGTTTCACTACCTTGCATGGGATATGATAGGAATCTCAATAAAAAAACAAAAACACATGTCCCATATGTCCAACAAATTGAAATAGAAAACTCAAAACTTAAAATTCCTTAGCAGTATCTTAACTATACTCAACTCAAACAAATGAAAAATTAAGTCTTTGTTCCAAATCTAAAAGCTTTCCAACCTACGTTTTAGCATATTCAGGATATATTATTTAGTAAAAAGAAGTTATTATGAAAAAAAATAGGGGGGGAACCTAAAATGGTGGCTAGGTGAGACAGGGCAAAAAAACACCTCTGTGAAAAATACTAGATAAAAACCAGAAAATGACCCAGAACACCACTGCCAGCAATGTACTAGCTGGACAAAGTCTGCTAAATCCATAGGGAATGTGCATTTGGTGAAACCAGGAGCCTGCATTCTGAAATGAGTGAGTGAGTTGGCTGAAAGTCCTTTGGCTGCGCTGTGGTGTGGGGAAATGGTGGGCTGGCATTTGGAGACGGACTAGATCTTTAAAAAAAAAAAGCCTGGAAGTGGCTGCAGATACCACGGGGAGAGCCATGCAGTGAAGCACGGCGGGAGCCGGCTAGGCTAACGCCTTGGTGTCTGGTGTGGAGGATACCCCTTCCCACACCCGCTGCTGATTGTCTCTAGACCAGAGGAGCAGAGGGGAGCCAAAAGGGGAAAAAAACCTTATTCCTTGCAGCCATCTCCCGAATGGGCAGGGGATGCTCCTGCCTGGGGCCAGACCCACAGCCCAGAGCCACGCCAAGAAACCCAGTGTGACAGGGAATCTTTCCCGCAGCACTACATACAAGCCACAGTATCGGCCGTGGACAATGGTCTTTAATACACCCACAGCTGATTGTCCCAGAGCTGGGAGGGCAGAGCTGTGCAAAAAGGGGGAAGTTAACGTGTCCCATTCAACCATCTTTGAAGCGGGCTGGGAGTGCCCCTGTGCAGCCCAGTGACCCAGGGCTTCCCTGGTGGGCTGGTGTACATTAGTGACGTGGCATGGTCCTCCCTCAGCAGAGGCCCTGGAAGAGCACAGCTGAGAAGGAGGAACTGCTTGGAAATCCCAGGGAACCTATGCCAATACCAAGGACTTGTGGGTCAGCAGCAGAGAATGGCCTTAGATCTCTGGGAACACCTGGGAAGTTTGATTATTAAAGCCTCCCTGCCTGCCTAACCACCCAGACACACGCCCCACATTCAGGGCAGATGGCACCAGCAACACACACAAACTTGGTGCACCAATTGGACCCCACAGGAATCAGACCCCACACACCACAAAGACAAAGTGGGGGAGAACTGACTTGAGGGGAATAGGTGACTCACAGATGCCATCTGCTTGTTAGTTAGAGAAAATGTACACCACCAAGCTGCAGTTCAGTCAAATTAGGGATCAAGTAAAGCAAATGCCAAGAGGCCAAAAACAACAGAAAATCTTAAAGCATATGATAAAACCAGATGATATGGAGAACCCAAAACAAAATACCCAAATCAAAAGATCAGAAGACACACAGTACTTGGCACAATTAATCAAAGAATTACAGACTGGCAACAAGATCATGGCTCAGGATATAAAGGACATGAAAAAGAGCATGGCACAGGATATAAAAGACATAAAGAAGACCCTAGAAGAGCATAAAGAAGAAATTGCAAGAGTAAATAAAAAAATAGAAGATATTATGGAAATAAAAGAAACTGTAGGCCAAATTAAAAAGACTCTAGATACTCATAATACAAGATTAGAGGAAGTTGAACAACAACTCAGCGTCCTAGAAGACCACAGAACAGAAAATGAAAGAACAAAAGAAAGAATGGGAAAAAAAAATAAAAAAAATCAAAATGGATCTCAGGGATACGACAGATAAAATAAAATGTCCAAATTTAAGACTCATTGGTGTCCCAGAAGGGGAAGAAAAGGGTAAAGTTCTAGAAAGAGTATTCAAAGAAATTGTTGGGGAAAACTTCCCAAACCTTGTACACAATATAAATACACAAAGCTTAAATGCCCAGTGAACTCCAAATAGAATAAATCCAAATAAACCCAATCCAAGACATATTCTGATCAGACTGTCAAATACTGAAGAGAAGGAGTAAGTTCTGAAAGCAGCAAGAGAAAAGCAATTCACCACATACAAAGGAAACAACGTAAGACTAAGTTGTGACTACTCAGCGGCCACCATGGAGGCAAGAAGGCAGTGGCATGACATATTTAAAATTCTGAGAGAGAAAAATTTCCAACCAAGAATACTTTATCCAGAAAAACTCTCCTTCAAATTTGAGGGAGAGCTTAAATTTTTCACAAACAAATGCTGAGAGATTTTGCTAATAAAAGACCTGCCCTACTTCAGATACTAAAGGGAGCCCTACTGACAGAGAAACAAAGAAAGGAGAGAGAGATATAGAAAATTTTAACAGACTTATATAGAATATTACCTCCCAGGTCACCGGGACACACATTCTTCTCTAGTGATCACGGATCTTTCTCCAGAATGGACTGTATGCTGGGGCAGAAAAACAAGCCTCAATAAATTAAAAAAAAAAAAAATGAATTCATTCAAAGCACATTCTCTGTCCACAATGGAATACAAATAGAAGTCAATAACCATCAGAGACTTGGAGAATTCACAAACACTTGGAGGATAAAAATGAGGGGGAGGTAAAAACATTCCCAGATAATCAAAAGCTGAGGGACTTCATCACCAGTAATCAGTCCTATAAGAAATGCTAAAGGGCATTTAGCTCATTTAGCTAAAGTCCTATAAGAAATGCTAAAGAGCAGGCTGAAAGGAAGGGACACTAAACAATTGACTGAAACTACATGAGGAAATAAAGACTTCCAGTAAAGATCACACGGTAAATATAAATACCAATACTACTGCATTTTTTATTTATATCTACACTGTTTACTTCCTACAGGATCTGAAATACATAAACTGTAATGATATTTGGACTCAATGTAAAATATGTAATTTTTTACAAGAACTGCATAAAGGTGGGGGGAATAATGGAGCATAGGAACATAGTTTATGTGTCATATTGAAGTTAAGTTGGTATCAAAGGAAAACAAAATTGTTATAGATTTAAGATGTTAAATTTAAGCCCCATGGTAAACACAAAGAAAGTATCAGAGAATATGACCATAGAGATGAAAAGTAGAGTAGGGGTTCTGAGAAGTGGGGGAAGCGGCAATGGGGAATTAAGAAATGAGAGTAGGGTTTCTGTTTGGGGTGAAAGGAAACCTCTAGAAATGGACAGTGGGAAGGTGATAGCATTGCAACATTCTAAATGTGATTAATCCCACTAATGGAATGCTAGGGAGGGTGCGGAATGGGAAAATTTAGGCTATATATATGTTTCCACAATTAAAAAAAAAAGTCTAAATAGATGACAATTAAATGCCAAGGACGATCCTGGATGGGATCTGAGGATGGAGGAGAGGAGGCTTAAAGGGACACAGATGGGACACACACACACAAAAAAGGAAATATAGAATGTAAGCTTTGTATCAATGTTGAATTTCTTGAACTTCTCAGCTGCGCTTAATGAGATTGCATAAAAGAATGTTCTTGTCCATGGGAAAGGTATATGTGAATTATATTGTTTGTTCAAAGATATATGCAGCTAGCTCACATATGTTCAGGGGACGGAGCAATAGATGATGGATGATAGATAGGGAGGGAGGGAGGGAGGGTGGGAGAGAGGGAGGGAAAGAAAGAAATGGTGGTGTGACAGGATGTTAAAAGTGGTGGATCGGGGTATCGGGGGAGGGGGGTTGGGATATGATGGAGTTCTATGTATGGGGTTTATACTGTTTTTGCAACTCTTCCTGTAAGATTGAATTTATTTCAAAATAAAATCTATTAAATTAAAAAAAAATAGTTCTTTTGTTCAAATATCCAAAACAAAATAGTGTATACTTACAATTTTCAATAATAGATTTGTTATTAGTATCAATAAGAGAAATTTTACATACTAGTAATTAACCCCCAGGTACCTCCCTCATTCGTGATATTGTACAATAATATATGCAGATATGTTTTGAGCTCAGTTATTGATGTATATAGTCAATTGCTTTATGTACAAAAATCAAACTCAATAATTAAAGGAAAAAAATCTGATGGAACTGAGGCATCATAAGAACACTTACTTTCTAGATTGTGTATGTGTGCAGATTGTAGGGAAAAAATGTTTTTACTGTAAAAAGGTAAGGCAATGATTGCACTAGCTACAAAAGCTGAAATTGTGTTTCATTTGTAAAACAACTTTCAATTTGATAAGAATGATGTTAGGATATCTTTTCCACACCATTTACCTAGCTCTTCTCTTTATTCAATTATTTAGCAGCGATAACTCAAATAGCATTTAGTTTACTAAGGTTTGTGCAGTACCATTTGTTGAAATCAAAAGTGATTTATAGCATGTAAAATTAAAAAAGTATGTGTACTAGGTCTAATTAATTATATTTATAGCAGACAGTAAATATTCCTGTATATACTAATTATATTTCAGCTATTATACCTGAAAACAGATAGATTGATTAAATAGCATAGCCACAAATGACATTGTTAATAAAGTTAGGGCATGGAACTAACCAAATCAGTTTTTTGGAGAGACATGAAAAACAAATATTTTTACGGTTAAGAAATTATTTGATTGTTTATCTATTTTCTGTCTCATTTTTACCAATAAGCCAATGCCATCTTTAAAAATATGCAAATGTTTTTTGAAGATATAGTATTTTTAGTGGATTATTTAATCCATTCATTAAACTACAAGCTTTTTTCCCACATATTTCTGGTAAGTGATCTTACCACAAATTCAAGTGCAAATTCAAGTGTCCAGTTTGAAGCAATCTAGAATATTCACTGGCAGCCTGTGAGTAAATGAATATTTCTTCATGAGGAGGTTACACTATGCTCCTCAAACACATTTGACATCAGGCCTATTGAGAAATCATTGTAGGCAGGGTAGATTTAACAGTAGCTTTCTCACAGGTTTATGTGTTTAATTAGCTGACAGAGCAGACGAAACAGTAGGGGCTGAAGACTTGCAATAGAAAATAATGTGAAAGTGCAGTACAGTTCTTACTGTGTTGCAAGCACTATTAATAACAAATATGAAGAAAAGAATTAATTGTAACTCTCATTTTTGTAAATCATCCAAATTTCATAATCCACCTGGCTATAATAAATTTCAGATTCCGTAAACCACTCACTCAGTAATACAAATGCCCCAGTTTCTGATGGTATATCTGAGTTCAGGTCAGTGAAGCCAAATTGAAAAACAGGGATGAGGTTGTGGTCCTGGAGGTGGTGAATGAAACTGAAATTAATGTAGTCTAACTCTAGGTCTCATTTTATATTTCTAATACATAAATGGAAGCTCAAGATGTAGTTTTCCACATGCCACATGCTTTCCTCTACCCCAGAAAGTATTTTTCTATTTTAATAAAATTATGCTGTATTTACAAATATTCTAAGATCAGCTCTATTCAGACTAGAGCCGATCACCTGTGTTCACCTAGCTAGCAGGAGTCTAGGGTTTCCAGAAACCATGTGGGAACCTGGAGAGTGGCCAGGGGAGCCCTGTTGCCTGTACCAATTAGTATTCATGCCCAGCTATTAGGTGTGATAATATAGCTAATTTTCTTTTTTAATTAATTTGAAGTAAAGGTAGCAAGTAAATTTATTAACATTCTGGACATCATTGGGAATTGGTTAAAAGCTGAAGGCCCTCTCCCCAGGAATATCATAAAGTTCCTAAAGACCTGAGAGTGGGAGTGTGCCTGAACCTCAGGATAGAATCCTTGTCAACCGATGGCTACTACTGTTACCTGGACTTGAAAATCTTCTTGTGCCTCCAGCAATATGTCTGATTTGGTTTATTATGGCCCTTTGAGACAGTCACCTTTGAAATGTGGCAAAAACTGGCTTTTACTTAGAGAATCAGGATTTCCTCTAATAACTTTGGCTTTTGGAGGAAATAATATTTTAGGTCTATAATTCTGTGATCAGTGCAATGCATGATGAGCAAACATGCAATAAAAACAGTAGAATATACTGAGTGCATTCTGATAAGTGCTTTATGTATTACCTCATTTAATCCTCACAGCTCTCTGAGGTAGGACTAATATTGTCCCCATTTTGTAGACAAAGATAAACAATTCCCTGAAATCTCAAAGCTAGAGAGGTAAATTGAGGTCAGAAACCGTGCGGGCTGACTCCAAGCCTTGATGACCTCTGCAGCCAAAATGAGAAAAGCTATCCTTGAAGCCTTCTTTTGGTTGTCTTAATTCTGCTCCCCACTCTTCAAGTGGCTGAAAGCTGCTCCTATCTTTTGCCTTAATTCTCTGCTCTACTTCTTTCATGTTCAGTTTTAAAATACCCTCTCTTGTATTCTTTTTTTTTTTTTTAATAATTTTCCACAAAAGTCGAGAAAGGGAGATGAGATGGGGGGTCACACTGGGGATGGGCTTGCACTTTTAGATGCCACAGTCATAGTTGGTGAGAGGGAGGTGGATTCTGATTTTTTTAATTGTGGGGATTATTACAGTTCCTTTTTTATCCCACCGCAATCTTTCACTAAATGGTGGAAGTATCAACACAGAACCGCTCCTGAGTAACTGCTCATCTGCAAGATTTAAGAGAGGCAGGTCAGGAATAGGTGACAGTGAGTTTGAAAAGACAGGTTTGAGTATAGGACAGGATAGGTAAGGACAAAACTCTTAACTGCTACATGGATTAGTTTCGCCCAACTTTTCCTATTAAAGAAGTATTGCCCTCTACTTTCCACCTTGTGTTTTGACTTTTGCTTGAAAACATCTTAAAACAAGCTTTTCAAATATAAAAAAAAATTTGAAATTAAGATTTTAAAGTTACTCATCTGAAAGTGCAGTATTGTCCAGTTACTTCTGTTATGTTAAATAGCTAAAGAATAATTTTCTGATCGTCATAGCCAGGAACTCATCATGAACTCATAGTTTTAATAAAAAAACAGATCAAACACTTGAAAGGCATAACAAAAGCATGATTTGGATTCCAGAACAATTGAAATTTAAATATCTTTATTTCAAAGAACTGCTTTACTTTGATTAAAATAATTTAATGTGGTTAATGTTTTGTTCCTCAAAATAGTCTATATGATAAGTATTATCTTTATTTAGAGATTAGGAAAATAAAACAGGGTATGTTTTATTTAGGATTATAAAGTAAATTAATGAAAAGAGTAAGTTTTAATTATGGAACAAGCAAGAAGGCTTTAGACTGACTCACATAACCTTTCTTTTGCTATGTCTATTTAAAGAAAGTCATGAAGGAGAAAATCACAGCATGGCAGCTATGTTAATGACTAATGAAAAAATTTAAAGTAGAAGACATTTTACTATACACAATTAACCCTCAAAGCCAACTAGATTAAATAACTATATTTGCTAACTGTCTTTTCCAAAATTTTTCTAAAATGATTTCAAATAACCAAACTTGAAAACTATACTGCACAGCATTTACAACTAATAAATTATTCCAAGGTATATTTCATAACAAATTGATTTTCAACAAACAGTTTTGGAGAGAAACACAGAAATTAATACAAAAACTAGAAGCGTGGGTGTAAGTGCCACTGAGACTAAGATAGAAATATATATTATCATTCACAGAACTACATACAGTTCTTTTCTTTATAAAGGGACTAGAGAATAGAAACTATAGCTGTATCCTTTTACCCCCCTATTTTCCTCTTTTAAAAAAATGCAGCCTCTTTGTTTCCTAACATGCAATGGAAAACGCAATAGTGTGTGATTTTCTTACAGGAACTATTTCCTTTTCTTAAATCACAGCATGATGTTAGAAGCCTCACTTATGCTTAACTTCCTGTCTTGGCATATCAGCAATTCAAGGAAAAGGAATTCCCCCACACACACCCCCCCCCCCCCATGTCCGCCACTCCCACCCCCAAGAAAGGATGAATTGGTTTGAAACTGCAAGAGGAACTAGAAGATACCATGACAATTGCTGGAATTAGAGGGTTGCTCTGCTGAACCCCCCACCAGCTGCTGTCACTTGGAGTGTGGGTGCCAGGGAAGCTACAGTGGGTACAGGCATCCTCTTGAATAAGGAAGAGAACATTATAAACTAAACACATTAATTGGCCAAATGTAAAATCAATAAAAATAAATTAGTTGTGAACCAAAGCAGATGGACACTGGCAGCTTGGCTCTTTTCTTCATCAGAGGTTTTCTGTTTAAAGCCATTTGGAGAAATGTAATGATAAAGTGAATAAGCATGATTCTGGTGATTGTCAAACAAACACTGTTGTTAATTCACCATTTTGGAAAATATTCACTAAACTAATGTAGGACTACTTTATGTAACATGCTCTGAACTTGCCCAGGAGAAAGGGTGAATGATGAAAACTTAGATTTGGATGACAGTCTTGGGTACAGAGAATGAGATTAACTAGTGTTCAGTCAATAAAAAATTATTGTTTGAGCCATTAGTAGCTTAATTTCTTGCCATTTTGTATAAGAATTTGCCACATCACATCAAATTGCTTTAAAGCCTGTGCTCAAACATTATCACATAGGAAGAAAAACCTGACATCTGTATTTTCATGCTAAGGTCCACATTGGGTCAAATCAAAACTTTTTATAAAAACTTAAGGTATGAAATGGCCTTCTTTATGTGTTGTAATTGGAAGTGTTCATTAGAAAGCATGAAGAAACCAGAATCACAGAACTGCAGAAATAGATTTGAAATGAAATAATAATGTCCATCATTTTTGTTGTTAGCAATTATAAGTAGAAAAAAGTTGGCTCTCTATTGATCATTTCAATAGAACACCAACTAATGGTTATACTATTCATATACTGTCAAGAATCAGGCCTTTCATAAGTCATATCTTTTTCATTCTGCTACATACCCTAGAAATGAACTAGGTATTAACTGGAAATACCTTCCCACATTTTGCAGATGGTAAATGTTTCTTCAGAAAGGTGCCAGTTTGATGTAAATTGCACTCAAATGTCCAGGTGCTTAAAGTTATTATCAGTAACACAATCAATGATTGGCATATAAAGAAGTGGTTTTGCCTCATTTCTTTAAAGAAAAATAACACCTACTTTTTAATATCCATTTTATATATTCAGTCATGGAGGCATAAAGAGACAGAAAGCCAGCATTAGTAGTACACAGAACTGCTTCAACATGTTTAGAAGTAAAGTCGAGATATGGAATAATTTTCAAATTTAGACCCTGTGATTATGGTAAAAGGAGTTTTTTTTTTTAAACCTTCATTTTATTGAGATACTTTCACATACCACACAGTCATACAAAACAAATCATACATTCGATTGTTCACAGTACCATTACATAGTTGTACATTCATCACCTAAATCAATCCCTGACACCTTCATTAGCACACACACAAAAATAACAAGAATAATAATTAAAATGAAAAAGAGCAATTAAAGTAAAAAAGAACACTGGGTACCTTTGTCTGTTTGTTTGCTTGTTTGTTTGCTTCCCCTATTTTTCTACTCATCCATCTATAAACTAGACAAAGGGGAGTGTGGTCCTTATGGCTTTCCCAATCCCATTGTCACCCCTCATAAGCTACATTTTTATACAATTGTCTTCGAGATTCATGGGTTCTGGGTTGTAGTTTGATGGTTTCAGGTATTTACCACCAGCTACCCCAATTCTTTAGAACCTAAAAAGGGTTGTCTAAATTGTGTATAAGAGCGCCCACCAGAGTGACCTCTCGGCTCCTTTTGGAATCTCTCTGCCACTGAAGCTTATTTCATTTCCTTTCACATCCCCCTTTTGGTCAAGAAGATGTTCTCCATCCCACGATGCCGGGTCTACATTCCTCCCCAGGAGTCATATTCCACATTGCCAGGGAGATTCACTCCCTTGGGTGTCTGATCCCCCGTAGTGGGGAGGGCAGTGATTTCACCTTTCAAGTTGGCTTAGCTAGAGAGAGAGGGCCACATCTGAGCAACAAAGAGGCATTCGGGAGGAGGCTCTTAGGCACAATTATAAGGAGGCCTAGCCTCTCCTTTGCAGCAACAGTCTTCCCAAGGGTAAATCCAGTGGTAAAGGGCTCAACCCATCAAACCACCAGTTCCCTATGTCTGTGGTCATGTTAGCTCTTTGGGGTTCTTGCTACCACTCTGCCTGTTACCAGATTAAGATGAATGTGGGATCAGAACTTCTAAGCCCTTAAACTTTGTTCACTGACCTCTTAAGTTTGTTTAGCTCTAATAGAAGCAGGACCAACTACAAAGACTTAACCATCTTTTTAAATATAGGCAGACACAGGTATTTTAATGATAACAGTAGCCAAAGAGAACAGGCTTGCAATATCTGCAACTAGATCTATACCTGAACCAGGGAAGGGAACTGACTCAGAGAGAAACCTAAATGCTCTGTTCTGTGGAGGCTGTGCCACAGTCCCAGGAGATCTGCTATGAAGTGGCAGTGGGTCTCTATTAAAGAGAAAAGACTAGGATGGGGAATCCAGCAGCAGGTGGGCATGGTCTCAAGAGGCAGATAGGGGAAGTCTGTACCTTGGCATTTATCCTGGAAGTGAATCAAGTTCAATTGCATGCAGTAAATACAGGCCATTGGTCTCAGGTTCAGAGACTGACTCCAACCTAAGAGGCAGTAATAAGAGCAAGGAAGGTCTTGGTTCTGGAAGAGCTATGCTATGGGCAATGGCAGAGATAGGTGCCTAGACAGAGGGAATAAGACAGAAGCCACCTGACCAAACCTAAGTATAAGATCAGCATTGACAGGGCCAGAGTTTCTTCCCAGAGGGTTGGCTAGAACTTCATAAATACAATCTTCTTTCTGCCTCCTGGTCCAGATTGGTCCTTGTGACTGGATCAGGAAGTAGTAGGCACAATCAAATGACTTTATCTCTGGGGAGGAAGGATTCAGAGTTGGGAAGTCTTGGAAGCACCCTGATGGTGAAAAACATTGCAAGCAACTGTCTGTGTTCAATTGATGTCTCATCTTGGATTCCCTCATAGACTATAGAAGTTTTACTTCAGAAGAAGTATTAGTGACAGACAAGGCCTCCAATAAAGTTCCTTAGTGCCTACTTTATTCAAAACCAAATGTCTCTAGTCATAAGGGATAATTACAAGGAAAAGCCAATGAAAAGATCTTTGTCTCCCAGAAATTTAAAATCGAATACTTATGAGGAAAGCAATACTGAGGTCCTTTCAATGTGGAAGCTGGGAGCTAATTACAGATGTTAGCTGTTGGAGCTGAAAATCTCTGACTACACTAGGAATGATAAATTTGGGGCCACAGTTTCAGAAGGATAGTGTAGGGGATTGAATCATGTTCCCCCAAAAAGGCATGTTCAGGTCCCAATCCATGGTCCTGTGGATGTGAATCCATTTGTAAATAGGATCTTTTGATGAGGTTACTTCAGTTATGGTGTGGCCCAATTGAATCAAGATGGGTCTTAATCCTATTACTTGAGGCCTTATAGAGACAGCCACAGAGAGGGAAGCCAAGGGGAGCATCCAGAAGCTGGAAGTCAACAGAACCCAGAAAAGAAAGGAGAAGATGCTGCCATGTGCATTGCTATGTGTTGGAAAAGCCAAGGAACCCAACATTGCCAGCCTGCCATAAGAGACTGATCCCAGGAGGGAGCAAGACTTTTAGCCTCTGAAACCATGAGCCAATAAATGCCCACTGTTGAAGCCAATCTATTGTATGGTATTTGTTTTAGCAACTGACAAACTAAAAGACTCCAGCTACAGCTCTAAGAACCAACACAATACCAGCATACAGTACAAGAAGACAGATTTTAATATGAAGATGTTTAGCATTTGCTACACTATTGTAAAAATAAACAAACAAACAAATAAGAAGGAAAACCTAAGGAACCTAAAAGTGGAGAGGCAGGGAAAATTCAAGACTATAACTTCCAGAAGCATAGGAAATTGTTCTCTGTACAACCGACAGGAGGAACCTGAGAGAGTGGAGTAAGATGTCCTCTGCATGCCTCGGGATAACTGCCCTGTATGCACGTCTCAGGGTAATTCCAATATATTAAGGAAAAAATGTCATCCAATTCCTACCCTTTATTCTCAAATTTTGTCTTAATCACCAAGTAACTGTGCCTATTGTTACAATATTTTAGGAAAGCTGTTATTCAATCTTATTTTGCTATTGAACATTTTCTCAAATGATCCAACTTTCTTTTCCTAAATGGAATGCATCAAGAAGCCTATACATTGAAGGAATTAGAAATGAAATTTTATGTTTTTTTTTCCCCCTTCAGGCCTTTAAAGGATTCAGCATTAGGTGCTTATATAAGACAAAAGAAAAATAAAATGATCCAAGGAGCTAGCATGATTTTTTTTACAGTCAAAATTAGAGGAGGGGCTAAAAACCATAATTGTTTAAGAAGCAATTAGACTAATTTCTAAGTTCTAAACCATGTTATAATATACAAATAAAACACTGTGTACTAACTGGGTGGTAAAAGAATAATCTTGAAGAACAATTTCAGAGCAGCAAAATTAAAAAAGTATAATTTTCCTGATGGAGTATCCATGATTGAATGAAAACTTGTAGCCAATCTCAAATATCCTTGATGACATAATATGCTATGTTAGAAGAATATTAATTGGCCACACAAAAGATAATACATTCATCAATGAGACAGAAATGAAGCTCATGCCATGTGTTTAACATGGAGTCTTACAATGATGATGTGTGTGATCTCACTTTTTGCATCTTCCAGAGATGGATGCGGTATATCTTGCTGAAACTTAAGAAATTGCATTTAGGTTAACACTCTGAGAAGATACCATTACTAAATTAAGATAGAAAAACCTGAACTCACCTTAATCTTTCCTAGAGGAATAATTAGTTCATAATTGCAAGACCCACAAGTTGCACACAGTCAAAAATTTTAGAGCCCATCTTCATTGCTAGTCATGACTGGGAATTACCATATACTAAGTGCATCACAAGCTGCTTCACAGTAGTAAATTGCTGTAAGAAAACAGCAGCAGATTTCCAGAAGGGATAAATGCATATCATAAAAGTTAAGGTCTCCACTAACAATAGAGAAGTGAACTGTAAAAGAAAATCAGAAACTCAAAATTATGGCACATACATGCTTTTACATAATTGAAAACATTATTCAATTTTTAAAGAATATACTTATGCAAAACAACTGTTAGAATTATCTCGTGATTAAACTTATTAGTGTGTATTTAAATGATCTCCTGATTAAGGGAGAGTTTTCTCAAATTCTTTGACAGCACTTAATAAGCACTGGAGCATATACGTTACGTTAAAAACAAATTTGGAACTTGTGTGCATATATATTGATGTGTAAATTATTTTTCATATTACTGTATTCAAAATTTGGGTCTTTTTGGAACGGACCTGAATTAAAAATAAAATTCATATGTGTGGTAGGTTCAATGTTATCTGAAGAATATATTAAGTATTAGCCTGTATGCTAAGATTTGTCTTAAATTTTACTTATTGTGCATATAAACAAGGAGATTTTGTCACTCAGAAGGCCTATATTCAAAGGAACTGTAACCACGGGGTTTACAATTTTCAGCTTGTGTTTCACACAGAGCCGCAGGAGACTGGTTTGTAAAAGAGTGGCAGGCAGATATCTGAGATATGACTATAAATGACTATAGGGCAATGTGTTTGAACCTGTTAATTAACATAACTAAACAGTGACCAAAATCAAATGCTTCAAAAAGGTCAGTCATATCGCTACTGAATAAGTCTTGCTAGATTCAACACTCGTTTGAATGATGCTACCATTACACAAACCTGTATTGGAGTCCTTTTTTGATAACTGCCTTCAGAGCCCAATTCCCACTCTTTTGAACATTTAATCTTTGCCCAATTAAGGAAGATCTGACTTTGGGCAACTTATATGGAATTAAGTCTGGTGAACTTTGGTATCTCTGTTTGGGGTTTAAAAATGAAGGATGACTATAAAGTGAAAATATTTTTCTTGCAGCTAATAAATTTACTTTGAAGGAATTCCAAAAGGTTCTGAGCAATGTGGAGGGGGAAGGGCATCAGCTTCAGTACAACATCTGTATAGACTCTCAGAGTAGTCGCTGTAAAGAATAGTATCTGAAATGACTCTTTGTTTTGTAATCACACTTTTTAAGTAGAAAAAGAGGAGTAGTATTGCTAACTGACTGACTTTCTGATCAAGTGCCCAGATAGGACCATAGACTTAATATAGACTGAAAGTGAGGAGATTTGACTTGACTTCTCAAAGTTTTCCCTCTGAGAAGTGGTTTGGCGTCTCAGAATTGTTTTAACAGATACATCCAATTTCCCTATGCCGAATGAGAAAATTAATGCATGTATATTGTAAATATGTACTGAGTATGAATTGCAAGGCCTTATGAGGTCAAAAGAAAGCCTTCAGCTTCCTACACAAACATCTCTTGGATATTCTAATGAAACTGAAAAGAGTTCTACTAACAGAGTTTATTTTCACCATAATAAATCTTAGGGGAACTATAGTTGAGTCAATACAATATTTTTTCCATTCAGATAACTTCATGTGAAAGCCCCAGGGACAAAACAACAAATCTTAAAATTTTACAAGGAAACACGTGAAAAATACTGTAAAATGACCTGCCCTAGGAAATGAAATTTTCTTAAATCTTTCAAGAAAAAAATCCAGAGTAAATGTGAGGTTCTGAATAACAGGAAGAGAAGAACCCTCATTTGTAGAAAGCACTATGTGGGTTCTTACTGAAATAACAATTGAAATGGTTTGCCAAAATTTGTTCCACTGAATGTACCACAAATAAACAATATCGTTGAGTTAGAAGGGTGTGAAAAGAGATAATTAAAATGTTACTACCAATTCAATTTAAAAAATTGAATATCCATTTCCTCAAACTAAAATTTCTCTTAATTGTAATATTACTTGAACTTAAATAAAAAGTAGCTCTGCCAAAAAAAATAAAAAATAAAAACGAATATAGCATATATCACTAGAAAAAAGTAATCATATTTAACCCAACAGAAATGGTTTGTGGGATAGATCCTAATAGTCTTTAGGGTATTTTCATTATGGCTATTCAGTATGCAAAATTTATTCAATTTTTATTTTGACGCCAGATGCACAGGACTGTTTGAGGTAAACTTTTTATTTTAAGATAGAAGGGAATAATGCTTTGTATATATGTTGATATAATATTGCAGGGTTGGTCTTAAAAGATATAGGAGAAAAATCTCTCTTTTTAAAAATAATTTGATTAATTTGTCATTTAAAAAAAATGTATATTGCTCATACATAAAGAGTAAAATTGTATGAAACAAGCTGCTTTTTGTGCCCTCAACAGTTTGAAATAATTAAGTGAAACATATACCACTTTTCTTTTTAACCATAGCTCTAATACAACTTAATTTTAATTATTTTGTAGTATTGTTAAAACTTCTAGATAAGTAAAATTTGGGATATAGTGGATAGTTGCTTATGAATATGTAAACATATACATTTCTAGCCAGAGATCATAGAATTTACTAGATCAAATTATATGTAATTTGAACATAAAACACCACATAATAAAATAGTAAAACAGAATTAATTTCCAATTTTAAGGAAAGTGATAAGGATGAATTATTACTATTTTTTAGTGTTAAAAATAAATTAATTTCTCACTTGTTTGCATTCTTTAAATGCAATGAAAGAGAAAGTATTTGGAAAAGTCAGCTTCAAAAACATAAAAGGATGATCTTTAGCAAAAATTAAGTTTTTTTAGTTATTCTCACAGTCAGAGGTAGGGAGACAAAAAAATTTTGATAATTTTGTTACTATAATGATTTATTATTAAAAAAATGGTTTCAGTATAACTTGCCCAAGGCAACTTAAAGAAAGGCTAAAATTACAGCTTTTTTTTTTTTAAATGGAGAGCAGTAAATGAATTTTAAGGACATTAAAAATATATTATTATTGCAACATACATGATCAGCTCTTTTACATTTTTGCCACTTGTGTAAGATAGAGGGCAGTCTAAAATTGCCAACTGATGCCTGAGTTAAAAATTTATCATACACGAAGAGGATAATTCTCAGGTTTCTTTTAGGAAACACAAATCAGCAAAGGAACCGAACTAATCAGTATAAAATTAACAGGTAACACTTTCACTTGAAAAAAAATCAAATCTAATGAAAATAAAGTTAGCAATAGATTTCGTCATTTAGTTATCTACATCAGGTATGAAAATTTAAAGCTTTTAAACTGGTTTGAAGCATTTATAAAAATGTGTGCATAATAACAGGCTTTCAAAAGAAAGCCTCATTCAGCACATAGCTTGGCAACTTTTTTGTTAACTGTTCTGCTAAAAAATGTTTTAAAATAATAATTAGATAGATTCATTTAAAATATTAGGCATAACTTGATACTTTCAATTTTCATTTGAAGCACAGCATTAGGAAGTATGGAAATAAAGCAGAAAATTAAAATTAATTTTAATATTTGATGTCACACAATTAAAAATGTTAAAACTATGTAAGGCGCAATTTAAAAGTTTAAATCCAGGAGACACTACACATGGAAAATATTGATTAGCAATAAGACAAAGTTTTAAAGATAGATCAAATTTTATATGGTTCAAATAATAAAATCTAATGTATAAATACAAGTAAAAATTTGAAAGTTGTCTCAAATTATGCAATATTAAGAAATGAAATTTTGGCTAAAACAAATTAGTTGTGTACTATTCTTGCTTTCTATGTTTAGTGTATCCAGTTTTAAAAACTATTTCCTGTGTGTAGTTTGGAGATCCATGATTCTGAGGTGGATTTTAATAAGAAAGAAAACACCGTTATCATTAATGATTTATTTTCAAGTAATTACTACTGTTTTTATCCATCAAGTAGAAAAGAATTCACTGAGATACATTTGATATTCAATTTCTGTTTCAATTGTGTACAATCCTTGATTTCTGTAGTCTTCAAAGACAATGATAATTGCTAAAGATTTTTTTTCAAATGTCATTTCCACTGTATATAATGCTATTCTACAGACAATGTATTTCTGTTGAACTGGAAATTACTTTCCTTTGGTAACAAACCAGTAATTTTGGTATCTGGTCCTTTAAACTATGATTGTTTTCAATAGCATTCTAGCTGCCTTTTAAAAAAATATTAACCATGAAACTACCTTTTCAAGAACAAAGTTAGTTGCTTTTATACCTGAATCTTTTCTTTTTTTTCTTTCTTCCTCCCTCCTTCACTCCCTTCCTTTCTTCCTTCAATTCTTTACTCCTTTCCTCTTTTTCCTTACCTTACCTTTCCTTTCCTTTCCTTTCCTTTCCTTTCCTTTCCTTTCCTTTCCTTTCCTTTCCTTTCCTTTCCTTCCCTTTCCTTTCCTCTTCTTTTCCTTTTCCTTTTCCTTCCCCCTTCTTTTTTTGTAAAGGTATTGAATCAAATAGCTGAATAGAATTAGGAACAAATATCACCTGTAGTCAACTAGCAAGAAAAAGGAAAATCTTAATCATGTGAGAAGAATTTAAAGCAGAATAGATTTTCTCAGTGTAAGGCCTGAAAACAAGGAGTAAAAGTTGTAGTCTAGCACATAAGCTGAATTCTTGGGACTTTTTGGTGGAGTGGGTTTCCCTTACTTTCTGAGATGTACACTGCTGATAAAAAAATGAATAAATAAATAAAAAAGAACTGACAGTTAATTAGCACAGAGTCTTATTACAGAAGTCTCCTCCAAAGCAGACATATTCAAGTTATACTGAGGTGATTGTCATAAAGTGGTTGTTTGCTGTGGTGCTCACAGATGGCAAAAAAGACAGCCCAGGAACGCAAGCAGCCTGATAATCAAGATAGCCTTAAAATATGGGTGAGATTTTAACTCTGATTCTAGCAGCAGTGTTTTGTTGTTTTTTTTTTTTTTTTCAAATATCCTGGTTTATGTCCAAGTGGTGTACTTTAAAGCAGCCTTGTCATCAGAGGGGTCCCAGAGTCAAGAATAATTATGATAATTACCCAGAATTGTCCCCCCTAATAATCATAATAATAATCCTGAATCCTAACCAAGTATAATATTGTTTGTGCAATACATTGCTACATTGAAAAAGATGAAGTGCTAGACAACTGCAATCTATTCTTGACTGACAAAGCTGCTGTAATTGTATGACTTTCTGGGATAATGGTTTAAACAAAAGTAAATAGTAAAAAAAAAAAAAAAAGCACCCCCCCCCCCAAAAAAAAAAAAAAAAAAGGAATGGAAAGCTTAGCTGTGTTTAGTGCCCATTGATGAAAGCAGTGTTCTCTGATCCATGCTGCTATTGTTGGCTTTAGTTTAGCTCCCTCTCAATCAATATCTAACAGGGCATGATTTAATAAGGTTTTATAATCTCCAAAACTGAGGGGGGGGAGGGTGGTTGCGGTATTGTCATTCATCAAAGGGGGCCTTTCAGGTTTCTTTGCTTTCACCTGCTGGGACCCATTTGGTCTCTTTCAAAGAGAATGCAATGACAAAATGAATGAGAAATGCTAGAATAAGAGTCCCTTATTCTACCCAATAGTATAATCAATGGGTACTTGTAATCCCTATTGTACCTCACAGAGGTAGTTGTAAGACAATTAAATCTCTCTTCTCAGGCAAATGATTTAGGTAGTTAACCTGAAACAGCCAACAATATTGAAGAGAATGAATGCATTTGAAGCAGTGATGTAATGGGATACTGCTGGCTGGAAGAGCATGCATGTGCATTGGCGTGTGTGTATATATGTATGTGTGTCTGAATGCTACGTACATGTATGGAGCTGCAGTTTTCATGATTCATAGTCCCTTAAATACTACATGGTAAAGTGGCAAATATTTTAAATAATTTCACAATTTTCACTTTTTATTTTAAACAAATATGAAGATATTTTTGCCTTATACACTTAAAATGTAGTTTCATAAACAGAAAACATTTACATAGTTAACATCAGTTTGATGTGACAACCAATTTAGTTTTAATTTCATTTGCATCAGCTAAATTCAATTTCTCTTTCCTTCCTTACTCAATTGCTTGAATGTCAAAAGGGAGCTTGTAGTCTTTTGAAGCGACATGTACGCATTTGAGTTTGTATTATTTGTCTACCTTCAGTTGTGTGGACTTTATATTCTATATCCCATATTGCCTATCAAGAAATCTAATGGTTTTCCATTTGTAAGAAAGAATTAAAATATGGCCAGTAATAAAATTGCATAGCACATAGAAATTTTTAAGAGATTATGAAAAAAAATTATACTCTTATCAAGAAGTCCTATGCCTATTTATAAACATTAAATACAAAATAAAGGGAGCAAAAAGATTTCTATATCAGATACATAGTTTATTATAATTTAGAAAGTAAAGAGCTGTTCCTTTAACATAATTTAAATATACTGTTTTAATTTCTGTTATTTCTCATTTATGTTGAAAATGCCCATATTCCTTTGCCAAAGATTGCTGAGAAACCTTACTTAGTTATTATTTACAATAACTCCCAATTTTATTCCTGAGGCAAAAACTTGCATTTAATTACATACCCAAACATGTAATAAACATACTTTTATCTCTGGAGGCACACATTTTCTTGTCTACCTAAGGAGTTTTTAATGAAGAGCTATCGAATTGGGAGATCTATACTCAAAAAATATATTGACCCAGGCACACAGGTATTCACAGATGTGTGATATGCACACAGATGCATATGTATTTTCATTAAGTTATGCAGACATGTAGCTATCTCATATAAAAATAAAATAGATCTTCATTGATGCTTATGCACATAATTCTTTCAATAATCCTTAAATATTGAAAAGCAGATCTCAGGGAACTAGAAATGTCCTCTATAGCTTCCAAGGTAGAAATATTTGGTATTAGAACTCTACATACTTGTAGATTATTTTTTAAACCTATTAATTTGCTACATTTAGATCTAGAGGAATAAAGAAATACACCAGAAAAATAAATTGACCTGAATAAAACGATGTATTTTCTCATAATGCTGAGTTTAGTGAAGAGTGAAACACCTGACTCCTCTGTATACTTCCAAATGAGTCTAGCTAATTGGGGTAACCCAAGCCAATGGTCATTTGAAAGACTCGAGGTCAGGTGTTTTATTGCCGGGATAGTATTCAAAAAAATGACTGTCAGGGGTGAACGAAGAATTATGTCAAGAGCATTCAGCATTACTGCCACTAAAGAGAGAGGAGGGGAAAAACACTGTGAAGAAAAACATGTCATTTTCTAAATGAGCTAGGGGAGGAGGATAAGGCAATAATGTGGGTTTCAGCTGTTGGTTTATTAGGTTTTCATTCCCATGATCCACATCTGCGTTAGACAGAAATAGTTTTACTTTTAATACAGTTGCACTCTACTACTTGGCTTTCTTGTGGAGTGAAAAATAGCTGTGAAAAACATGCAGATGAGGTTTGTTCTTTGTGGTTGTTTGTTTCCCCATCTCCTATGCTATTTTCCTGGTTCTATAGCAAATCTTAGCATTGTTGTCTGATTTGCCATGGAACAGTGAACATTGCTTTTCCTAGCCAAATCATCCAGTGTTAAATGGTATGTGATACAGATCAATAGGGCATCTACAGCTGTACAAAAAGGGCAATGTTGTTTCTATTAACAATTTTGAAAGAGAGTGTGGCCTAGTGGTTAAAAGATTAAATTGGGTTTTGGGGTTTTAATGTCTTGAATTCTAATTCCACCTAATCCATTGGATTCCTGACGAATCCCTGTTAGCAGGTATTTTCATTTCTCACTCAAATGATCCAAAAGACAAAAATGATCCAAAAGAATATAAACATGGGTTATATACTTGACCTACACTGTTTCAGTAAAAAATGAAAATCTGGAGGCTTGATGAAGATTGAGAAAACACTTTGGTGGCTGCAAAATGTATGTTACTCCCAATATTCTACTACATTAATTGCTTGTACTACTTTTCACATAATGCTTCTATGCTTTGGCTGGCTACTCTCTTCCATCCCATCTGAGACCATTTAGCAGCATCTTCACATTTATATATATGATATTTCAGTCAAACTGGGACAAGGGCTTGTTTTAATTCTGGTTACCTGCATTCTCCTTCAGGAACAGGATGCATTTTATTTCGTGTGAACCCCTTGTGAGTGGCATTTTAATGAACTGTAATGCAGAAACAGCCTTGAAAAGCAGTCAGCTTTTTGTTGCTACTGCCAACGCCAGGTGCAAATGGTGGTTCGTAAGGATTAGCCACACAGTCCCCTTTTATTTCATGTTGGGTTTGGGGCCTGTGTGGATGTAGGTGTGTGTGGTTATGAGCACACATGTCCCTGTGAGAGAAAGAGACAGAAAGAGAGGTAGAGGCAGAGTAGAGTTTTATAGAGTGGTCTGTACATCGTTGCTGTTAACTCAAGTGAACCTTTGAAAGAATCAGTAGGACAGACCCTCGTATCGTATTCCCTGCTCAGATTCCTGGATTCCAGTTGATCTGAATCCTTTCTTTCTCTTTTTTTTTCTCTTTCTTTCTCCTCCTCTTTCTCTCTTTCTTCTTCGCTCACTCTTCCTCAGTTCATTTCAGAAGACTGGTACATGTTTTGCAAACAATTCACTCACATAGCAAATCAGAGAAGAGCAAAGAGGCATATTATTCTTGGTGAAATCAAATAATAGGGGTTCAATATCAATTTTATTAAAATGCCTGTGGTTTTATTATTTTGTTTCATTTGTTTTGTTTTGATATGTTGGGTATTATACTCAGTCGAAGTGGAAATGTAGTACTCCGTAGTTGGAGATTGGTGAAAAACTAAAATTCTGAGGCTAAAGAGCTTGCCAAGGGAAATGGAAATTGTCACTTTAAGGCTTGGTGACGACCCAAGCTTGGTCACAGATTAAATGCTTAGGGCAGTGCATTGTGGGAAGACACTTTGTGAAAACACTTAGAAAACTAGAATCAAAATATTGATAAGGTAGTTCTTTTGATTTTTAATAGCTGACAACCACTGAAGTGTCTATGAAGTAATTAAATGAAATAGCCAACAAATAAACAGCCTCCCTTCTCCAAATCAATGTTGAATTTTTGTCATTTCTTCTACTACTTACATATAAAGAGATATGAGTTTTAGCCATCACATTATGATGCAGTGTTTTCTGTGGCCTATTTGTTCTCTGTGGCCTTCTTTAAAATTTTTTATTTCCTTAATTTGTTCCAACTTAAAATTTTTGTTTAAAAAATGTAATTCAAATGTATAGTACTCCATACTAAAAAAGGATAATTTGTGGGTTTTTTCCCCAAAGATACATATTTATTTCATTAACAGGTTCCAAATTATTGGTGGGTCTCTTTTTTTCTTGAAAATATACAAGGACTTTTCAGAATCCTTACCACAAGTAATAAACGATGTATAGCACGAAATAAAAATTTATTAGTAAGAGAAAGCAAGGAACTTACTTCTGAATAATTATTCCTCTACTTCGTATGTGCTATTTCACAGGGATGAATTTGATATTCAATTATGTGAATATTCAATTATTAAATTATTTGATATAAATTAATTGGTTGGCCAAATAGCCAACCAACAATAAAGAGAAAAAAGCCTCTCAGAAAGAAAAAATGCAACCTTTTGTTTACATGAGGTTCTGATTAATAAATATTCTTTAAATTTTATTAATATTAATATTACAGAAAATTATTTGACAAATGAGAATATAATGCATTACTAGTCATTTCAAATACTTGTTAATTCTCTTGGTGTGATTCCAAATATAATTTGAATTTGGGCCTTTCTACTTGATCTAGTATATCTGCAAAAGCATTTACAAAGTTATTTTCTAGTCTCAGTTCTTTTGCATAAAATAATTTCACAAGTTTCATAAAACTCTTTGAATAAATGAATATAAAAAGAATAAAGCAAAATATTGGTCCATGTACTTCCATCTACCACATTTCTACCATGATGCTTGGAAGTGTTCCATTTTGCATGATTTCATGGAAATACTTTAGTCCTTTATTCACATGGCAGTCCAAATTTTAAGAAAAAAACTAAAAAGATTTGAAATAATTTATTGCAATCATTATGGAGGCAATGCCCCTCTCAGAATCAGGGAGAAGCTTTTATTTTTCTGCAAATGATCAAACAGAACTGAGCGGGTAGTTTCTATAGTTCATGTATATACTCCCAGGTGGATTTGCAAGCACAGAGTGACTTTATGCTCCTCTGGTGTTAGTCAGATGCCACAAAAAAACTTAGTGCGCATTCACAATCAGTTGAAATCACATTTCTCAAAAATGTTTTAGATCAGGACATAGAATTATTCACTTTAAAGTTATTAAAGTATTGGTTATTTTATCCCTTGTGGTAAAATTGGCTAACCTGTCACAGTGTAATACATGGGATGTTTAAGGAAAAATATCAGTTGTGCACATATAGGGCTCCTATTTTAGGATAACTTATCTCTCTATCTCTATTTTTCTCCCTCCCTCCCTCTGTCTCTCTCATCTATCTGTCTGTTTGTCTATCTATCATCATCCATCTCTCTGTTATATATAGTAACTCATTGTATAATGATAATGGTATTTGGGCGATTATACCCAAAGTGAAGATTTTTAATGATACCAAAGATAAGAGCCAGTTAAAACATGACTCACAGGATTCATTCTATAGATGTATCAATGTAACAAATCAACTTATGCTCCGGTAAACCAGAACTACACAGGGTAAAAACTAGATGTAGCTAGCGCTGCCTTTTAAGCAAGTTTTGCCACATTGTTCATTCTCTCTCTAACATTTGCATTTTAAAGAAGTGTGATTATATTTTATTGAACCTTTTTTTTCTAAATGTTTTAACTGAGTGGTTTTATAAAATCTGTAGTTTTCACAAATTCATTGAAATCAGGGCTAAGGAGATAATTGAAAAATCATACATCTTGCTCAAAGACACTTACAAGGAAAAAAAGTTTTCAAGGGTGTAAAAAAAAACAAAATGCTTTAAAAATTTTTTTCAGATTTAGAACTGATATGACATTATATCAAAACTATAAAACCTATTATATGTATAGACAGCTGTATCAATAGCACGTGAAATAAATTATACACTTCAGTTTGCCAATATGTAATATCATTTTTGATCATATGTAAATTTGCTAGAAGAGGTTTTAAAAGGAATCTTTAAAAATATACTCCAGACTACAACAGATTTGTCATTCATGCACTGCTGAGCATAGAGGCTTAATTTTATCTTTTTGCTATTATTTTAAATTACGGCACTTACTCAAAAGATCAAAACAGCTTTTAAATGGACATTTTGTGAAGGGAGATAGTGGTAATATCTGGAAGAATATGATAATTGTTCCTGTTGTAGACGTATAGGGAGGTATATGCCTAATACGTATATTGGGAAGCTAGACATACACCAAATATATAAGTATATCTCAAAGTTTGGAGGGTAAATTAGAGGGTGCCCAGTGATCAGGCAGAAACATTAAATGAAGCAAAATGTTGCATTTGAAGATCAACAAAGACATTTCCTTTTGCTTTGCTGGTAAAAATATTAATGGAGGACACAACCACCAGTCTGCCAGCAGTTTTGAATCCAGCTTTTCATATACAGTCTTTAATCAGGGATCCCACAAAATCAGATGAAGAAAGACAAAGAGAATATTTGATGAAAAAAAAAAAAGGAAAAAGAGATGACTGAGAATATGCAAACTTTGCCTGCAGTTGTTTGGGCAAAGGCCTCATACTGAAGGGACTTCTCTTTTCTTATAACGACCTATTAAGGAAAGCTGCATAACAAATAGCAGACTATCCCCTAAAGAGCTGAAAGGTAAAGTTCTCAGGAAACCCCAGTAAATACTGAAATGATTTCTTTGAGTCCAAATTTAGTTCGACATTTTCTGAGTGTGTGTGGGGAGGGTGGGATACCCCCTTTGTGTCCTGAAAAGTGTCACACGACAGAAAGATCTCTGTGAAAGAAAAAGCATCTTACTTGACTAAACACAGAACTCCCAGCATGAGAATAAACACCTCAGCGTTTCATGCTGCAGTGACTGGCTGAGTTGGCCCAAGGCAGTGCTTTCATGCCATCTAGTGGCTTTATGAGAAGTCTCTCAAAGATCTGATTTCAAAGAGCCCTTCCAGTTTGTATTTATGGTGTGTACAAGGCAAATGGAACAGAGACTTGGCATAATTATTCAGAGAATTCAGGCAAAAAGGAATTAATATAAATATTTCAGGTCAAAATATTCTAGCGGTTTACGTAAGTTGGCTTTTAATTTTTGGTGCCATTTTTGGGTGGATACAGTCCAAAAATTAGGATATTTTCCTTTCCTTTTTTCTTTTTCCTTCCCTTCCCTTCCTTTGCCCTCCCTTTCCTTCTTTTCCCTTCCCTTCTCTCCCCTTCCTTCCCCTTCCCTTTCCTTTTCCCTTTCCCCTTTTCCTCTGCTTTCCTTTTTTTCCTTCCCCCTTTCTATTTAAAATTCCTGTCTTGATTTTCAGTTTCTCAAAGACTTGAAGTGTTTTTTTTTTTTTTTTTTTTTTTTTGGTATCAATCAGACTTTCTTTTCCTAAAAATGCTCTTTCAGCACTCAAATATTAAGATGTTGAGAGTGTTAAATTCAAAGAGCTACATTTCTGCTTCTTGGAAACACCTCAAATAGTTATACCCTCTGACACTCTTCCGTTACTACCGTCCAGACATACTGCCCTGCAAGCAGCACTTGGAACATCTAATTACAAAGTTATTTACAAGCTAAGGTATTTTTGTTCCTCTCAGAAATACAGCTGACCATTGTTATTCTTGGATAATGTCATTAAAATGACATTATCCACAGTATTTATATGTATAGAAGGTGTGCTTGAACTTTATCAAGTAAATCGGCAACTAGCATCAAGTCTATTTAACAAAAATTAAACATTTCATTCAGTTCCTCTTTGAGATTTTTTTCAAATTTCCCCTTTTGATTCCATTGATTCACATTTTGGTATTACATTTATTATACCTTCAGATATAAACCATTCCACACTGGGAACATGGAGTTACATTCTTAGATAATGTGAAAAGATTATATTTAAAATATTTTCAGTAATAAGGCATAGATGCCTTTTAGTGATACAGAGTAGCCGATTTTCAAAATTTGTATACCAAGCATCTGCATAACTTTGGTAATGGATCAGGGATTAAAGTTTTTAATCACCAAAGAAGGTGGCTCTTGGCAGAGAAAGCTATAGAATTATATTTGTGAAACAGGAATTTTGAAGACCTAATGGATAAAAATAATAATCTTTTTATTGTGATTAGCGATCGATGAGAAATACAGGTTGTGACTTTATACACGTGGTGGTCAGTATTTCATAAATAGTTTTGATAACACATCCCTACTTGGAAGAATATGATAAATGAGTTTAGTACTTGTTGAAGAGGTGGTCAGATTTAACTTGTCATACATTACAAGTAATATTTTGTTGGGAAATTATTTTATTGGTTATTTTTGTTATTTTGTCATGTGTATTTAAAGCACTCAATTTCAAAAATTGAATTTTGAACATAAATAGAAATTCATAAAAGGAGTATTTAACATTTTTCTCATTATGATGTATTTGCTGTAGTTGTACTCTGATGTTTATGTTTTCACCACTTAATTTAGACAATAAGCAGGCATTTAAAAATAAGAATGGAATTCTTTTTTAGATGTTAAAATAGAGGGAAGATTCTTGAATTTCTCCTTTTTGTACCAAATTTTAGTACAAATTTGCTTAAAGGGAGATCAAATTTGAATTTTCACCTTTCTCCTCATCTATAGATTTTAAACAACTATGGAGAATAATTCATGTCACACAAAATGCGAAAGATTTTTCCCCCAATTTTTTTCTCCTTAAATGGCAATATTAGATCCTAAATAAGAAATACTTGGTGATATGTGATGTGTGTATATGTGTGTGTGTGTGTGTGTGTGTGTGTGTGTGTGTGGGTGGGTGGGTGTGTATATATATATAAATTATCATTAGCTCTGATGGTGATTTTTTAAAAAGTGATTTTCTTATAAAATTTTCTTTAATTGTATTTAATTTTTACATTTTCTGATAATTATTGCACATGCACTTCAATTTTATTTACATATGTAAAAAGAAACTACCTATAAAATTTTGAGAAAATTTCCCTGTAATCTATTAATGTACAAATATTTCAAAGTCAGCAGATTTTCTTCACCTTTCAATGTCAATAATATTGAGACCCATAGATAACAGTGTTCCTTAAAATGACATTCAGTAAAAAAACTTTTGAAAGCTAGAAAGTTTTTTGTTGAGTAGTTATGTGCTTTTCTGTACTGTTTCTAAGTAGCTTCATATAGACAGAAAGGAAGAATAGACTTCTAAAGAGCTTTTAAAATGTCTCTCAGTTAAATGCTACTTTTCTGATAGAGATAAAATAGATAGAATTCTACATATTTGTCGTTTCAAAGAAAAAAGAATCTCAGGGAGGTTTCATTTCAGAAAAAGAGGCATATGGGCATCACACACGTTGCTGTCTGGGGACAGTCTTGAATTTTGATTAGCCCAAGAAGCTATAATTGGAATGATAATCTTTGACACTGTTTTTAACTGTAGTCAGTGCAGATGTTTGTAGCTTTATGATAGGAAAAATCATGCTTTAACATATATATAGCTGATAAATTTTTAGGCCACAGTCTGCTCAACTTGGCTCATCTTAAAAGAGGAATTTGATATTCAAAATTACTGAAAAATAAGAAATTCCACAGGTATTTAAAAACAAACAAAAATCAACCATTCATGTTGAATTAATTGTGTATGTTTTAATCTTACTAAACTTACATAGGCTATTTTTGTTTTCTTTTTTGTATCTTTTTTTTGTATGAAGTGAAATGAACAATAAAAGCTTCATCTGTAAACTAAAGAAAAGGAGAATTCAAATGATGATTAAAAAATACTCTTGATAAAGAGAAAATTAAGGACTTCATAATTAAGCTTGCTCCCTTCAAGGATAAAATAATTTGGCTCATTCTTTAGGTGTTAAAATTAAATCAGATGAAAACTTCTATGCAAATATTACATTTTACAGCTCTTTCTTTTTGTCTATTTTTACCTTAGGATGAGTTTACCTGGTGACATATACATAAATGTTTGGATGGATACAGATATTGGAAACTCAGTTTTTATTCAGATGCTTTCAGTGGAATTATTGGAATTAACCTTTCTATATTTTCTGGTGTAATGATTTGCAATTTCCTCATAAACACAAATCAAAGTGGCCCTTTCCTCCCTTTCAGGTGTAGGAGTGCTCTTAGTGCATAGAAATCTCCTAATGAATGTCCTCCCTCAAGTGTTTTCCACCTATTTCTGCACTAAGAGGCAGATATTCTGGATGGTGGAGCCCTTCACTTTTCCTGAGCTATATTCCTTTTTTGGGCCACACAGCTAGGCTGCAGCACTATCCCATTCTGTATGCCTCGTAAAAGAAGCAGAGAGTGGAAAACCATACCCCATGCATAAACATCTGCTGTACTTAAAACAATGCACATGTTCAAGTTAAGACTCAACAAGGCATTTTGAATCAAAGTGAGGTTTAGAAATTAGCAGATTAATATTCCACAAGATTCCTTTGGGAAATTGCCTCTTTTCTTTATATTTATATATAGTCATTTGACCAACCTCAAATGTCTGGTTATATTTTGTAGAAATGTGAGTGAATATATGCTGTAGCTAAGATGCAGTGCTGCTTAATGTCTGAAGGGTAAAGAAATTTAGGCAAGATATTTCTGCTTTCAATTTTTGACCTCAAGTTCCTAAATTAAGAAAGAAGTCCCGCCTTCATTACAATAGCAATTCAGAAATTGATTCATTGCCAAGGTATTTTTTAATTTTACAAGAGAACTTGTAATTGTTATATGACTAATGATGATAATTTTAATAATAATAGCTGCTATTTAATGCTATCATCTATGATTTACATTTTATTAATGCACATCTTTAGCGCAATCTTACAAAATAGGAACTATTCATATTTAGACATGAGGAAAATGAGGCTCAGAGAATTTGGTTAACTTGCCCAGGTCATCATTTGCAGTCAAATGGCAAAGTAAATTGAAATCCATATTTTATTCTACCACCCATCTTTTTTTTCCCCATGGTATGCTAATTACTAATATGAGTCAGAAACTGTCCCATAATCTTCATATATATCATCTGTTTGATTACAGAGCCTATGATTTTTCTAAATGTTTGTTAAATTAACTAAATATGGATCTGTAAACAGCATTATATTTATTGTATTCACTTTGTAGCAAAAGCAGACACAGAACTCTAATCAGGTGTGTCAATAATCAAAGCATTATTCTGTGCTTAAAATCAAGGGTCATAATGCTAACAAACTAGATTAAATACAATATTAAAACAAACTCTAATGGATGAATTTGATAATTATTCTCTCTGACACGTTCTGTATAAAGCATTTTATGAATTGTGGAATGAAGCCATTTTTCCCTTGTTCATACCTGCTACCTTTTTAGCCTAGAGACTCTTTACTTGACTCATTCTTCTTACCACTTTAAACATAAAACAAAATAGACCTAGTATGGTTTGTTGATCTCTTCCTTGCCTGGTCTCATACTTTCTTCAAGTTCCAAGACAACACTCATCTCCAGGGAGTTTCTGGTAGTTGACCTCACTTGACTGGATTCCTCTCTGCTGCTTTGGCACTGCTCAGTGCTAGTATCTACCATATTAGTTTGTAAAATAAACTTGTTATTTCATTTCATATGTGAATTTAGTGTCTTAAATCATATCGAAGTAGACGTCATTTCCATTTCGTCACATTTCTATAACATTCACCCAGGGTACCCAGTGGAGTACTCCAAAGAAGGCTGCCCAATATAAGAGTTAAAACTGAGAAAAGTGGTCACCAGGTCTTGCTCCTGTCTTAGAATAAGGAACAACACTCCATTCTATCAAATAAGACAGCAACACATTGCTAAATAATCCTTACAGAATACTAATTATTTAATATTTTTGGGTTGGTCCTGAGTCTGGTAACCTATATCTGGGTACAGTTTTATCTACACCTGAAAATTTTTGCTGAATCATCATCATAGTTTATGGATGAGCCCATCATGAGGACCAGATTGACAAGTTTTGTTGAAGTTACAATACACGTAACTATGACTATTCTCCCATCTACCAAATGTTTTTAACAGAGTGTCTAAGAGGAATTGTTCTGAATTCAGACATGTTAATTGTGACCCAATCCCTTCACTTTTTAAGGGGTTTTTGAAACAATATGTTTGAGAAATAGCTGCTTATATATCTAAATGTTGCATGGGTCAAGTAGGCAGGTATGGATCATTCAGTCCACAGTAGCCAGCTGGGGGCCAAGTCACATATGCTTTATTTGGCCTGCTCAGTTTTCAAATAATAATAATAATAATAATAATAATAATAATAATAATAATAATAATTCCCAAATCAAGGCCTTTCACGTTTTTAAAAAACTTTGTTTCTCATGAAGAACTAGAAAGTTTTGTAACACTGGGCCGTCTTTCTTGCAGGGTAAAATCATCTGGGATTCAGTATTATCTATTCTCTTTAGACAGGTCACACTTTCTCCAATTTGTCCCAGTCCTTAGTACTTCTTAGAGAGACTTCCACCAAGCCCACTTCAAGCATTTATTATATGCCTTCCATCTGTAAGCATTTAAGTGATACCTGATTTAGTCGATGCTCTGCATTTTAAATTATTAAAAGGAAAGCTGAGTCATTTATAGTGGCCCATGTAAGCCCTGGGTGTTATTCTGAGTGATGAAATGCTTCAGAAGGGAGTTACTTTTAGACATTTCAAAACAGCGTTTTTAAAGTAATAAAAGCATTCTAAATTCACACATACATACATGCATAATTACTCAGAGCCACTGTTTCATGATATATTATACAAAATATCTTCCACATTTTTCTAAGGGTTGGATAATAAAACAGGTAATAAGTGTTTTCATTAGGTACAAAAGCTAGAATGTGTTCTGTGTATGTAAGAGAAGGTAACAGAGAATTACATTGTAGATAGTTCTGCCTAGCTGAGAGACTTGATTTCTTAACTATATTGGAGGAGAACATTCTACCACGTTGCCTTTCTGTTGGTTAGTGCTGGCATACCTGACAATGAGAAAGAGACCAATCCCTGAGATACGTGTAGATGGTGCAACTTGATATTGGCCCAAACACTGGAGCTTTGTGCCACCCCACATCACCCCAAGAAGGGTTAAAAGAACTGACGGATCTTATCGTTCCCAAGAATTGGAGAACTGGCTAACAACCCGAATTCTTGGAATTTTCTTGGCCTACTTTGAGCAGAAATTCTGACTTTGGATTAAATAGATCTTCTAAATAGGTCTTTTTCTTCAGAGAGAACTAACCTGGGGGCACTGAATTTAATTTAAAGGGAAAAATTTTGGCCATGTATTTGATTTCTTATTCATTCATAGAAGAGCATTTCTTACTTGAGAATGCATACCGCCACCCCCCTCCCACACACACACTCACGTGGAGTTACATCTTGGGCAGTTTATTTTTATTGTCTTTTCAGATTTATTCCAGGCAAACTAAGAAACCTATGCTAGACATGACCAGTTTCAGCATAGTAGTGATAGCTGATAAACTCACCTGCCACCATATATAAGAGATTTTAGCAAGACATAATAAAATGTTAGAGAACTAATTATAGTATCATTTTTTAAACATGGCACTCTCTAGAAGTTCAGGTTAATTTATTCCTTCAATAAGTATTTTTGAATGCAAATGTGATAAAAACCACTGGTCTATGTGCTGAAGGAAATAGAACAAAAATACAAGATAAAAGCCCTGCCCATCAGTGGCTTACTATCTAATAGAGAAAAGTTACAATGAAAAATTGGGTAGACCAACACAAGTGATATGGGCAACAAATATTATGGTTCTGAGACAGAAAAGAGTAATGAATATGTTATAGGAGAAGTATGACTTGAGCTAGGCCTTAGGGAACAGGGAAGACAGAGTATGAAAAAGGCTCTTGGTCAGAAATGCGCCTTATTGGGTTGACCGGGAGGATCTCTAGCTGTCAAAAGAGGAAAGTTCACATTGGTAAGAAACAATTTAGGTAGACAAAAAGGGAGCCTCATGGCTAAACACTCATGCCTTGACTTGAACTCCGGATGTCACTTACTAGCTGTGTAAGCTTGGCCAGGGGGCCATATCACTGAGACCTCAATAAAGCATCTGTAAAATAGAGCTATGGTTACAATAGAACCTATTTTTCAGAGCCATTGGGGAGATGATGTGAGTCCACTTATATCAAATACTTAGCACAGTGCCTGGCACATTAGTGCCCCTCCCAGAAATGTCAACTACTGTTAATAGAGGTAGCAGAGAACACAATGTTAGATGGATTTGAACACCCAAATGATGAGTCTGAAGTTGACCCTGTAAGTAGAATGAAAGCCATTAGTATTTTTTGTTTGTTTTTTTAATGGATTTGAAACATGCTACAGATGATGTTTTAATAAGATTGATCTGGTGAAATTTCTATACCTTTTTCATTCAGAGAGTGAATTGGAGAAAGGAGACAGGAGGGAGGGAAGGTAGCTGATAGGCCACTGGCAAAGTTTGGGTATAAAGTACTGACTGTATTTAGATGGGGAAATTTTGAAGGGAAAAAGTCATTGGAAAGTTGTGATTAGCTACAGGATACTGAATCTTAACCATTTCGGGGTCATGAGCTTCTTAGTGTATCTGCCAAAAGCTATGGATCATCTCACAAACACACGTCTACATGTGCACCAAAAATTTGCATGCAATTTCAGGGGGCTCGTGGCTACTCCAAAGCCCCCCCATGGATCCCCTTGGATTCCTTTCATCCCAGGGGATGAAAGGAAAGGCAGAGGATAAAGGCATGATCATAAAAAATCCCATAATAAAAACAGCATAGTGATGAAATAAATATAATAGAGCATATTGCATATAGAATATTGCTACTTTGCATTTATTAGTTGATGAAGTATTTTGCATTTTTAGTTTGCCTATAGAGCACTGACATTAGTTGATATCTCAACTTGTAATAATCATATTTCTATTTATTTTATTCTTAATATTTTTTGAAAAATTTTACTGTATTTAACTGATCTGTCAATGCTACATTCATCCTCAATTAGTAAGTACAGGATATCATATTATGCTCCATACCACCAGATTATGCTTTTTTCTTCTGTTTTGAAAACTGGTATCCTGTGTCTTTTCCATTTAAATTTCAAAATCAGGTGGTAAACATTGCTCAAAATTATTTTTTTTTTTTCAATTTGAAAATTAAAATGTACCTATATTGGAATCTTCCCTCCTCCATTTCTAACACCAATTAAATCTGAAGCCTGGGGAGAAAGGTATGAAGAGCCTATTTTATCAGGCTTAGCCTCACTTACCACTGATTATCCTTCTGCCCACTTCCTATTCTTATGCCCCATATCATAATTAAGCCTACTAAAAATTACCCAGTGGACCTCTTATTGCAGTTTCCCACCTTCTTTCCATAAAAAGAGACAAGAAAGTACAAGCAGAGGATATGCATTTTATTTGGATCAGTTGTCTAATTCCCAATAGTCACTCCAAATATCTATCTTTAGGCCCTTTATTCTTTCTTTTATGTTCAGAGAAACCTCATACATACTTAATTTTGTGGCAGATACCGAGAACAAATTGTGTCTTAATTAAAATTATTAATATATCACAAAGCATGTGAACATAAGTTTTTACTCATAATGTATCCATTTTCTTTCTGTCAGATTGATCCTTTAGGAAATCTCAAGTAACATTTTATGAATATTTACCAAACTTTCACCATCAATCCTTAGAATAAACAGCCTAATTCTGCCATTTAGGCTACATCTAATGCAGGACTGCATCTGCTGTTTTGAAAACTAATTTATCAAATTCTATCAAATGGAGTAATGGAGGTAGAAAATAGTTTGAATGACCAACTGACTCATCAGTTAAGTAAAACATTTTTATATTTTTATGGCTGTCAATCACATGAATATACATTTAAAATTGTGGCAATGATCGCTAACAATTCAATTCTTCCAAAAATAACATAGACAATGCCTTTGAAAAAGGAAATGCAGTAAATTCTACTTTCAGTAAATACTACTTTCATCACTAGAAAGATTTGGATGTACCATGACATAAAGGTATTAATTTTATAAAATGATAAATGTGTTCTAATAGCATTAGTCTATGATTTGGATTTACCAACAGCTCTGATAGTTTCCCCAACTTGTATATAGATTCTAATTAGAATATTTTGAAAATAGTTTCTGCTTGTGGATAATTGCTAATTTATTTATTCAGTAATGACTGATGTTATATGTGCTCATGTGGATTTAAAGACAGCAAATTAGACTAAAAACAATTTAGTTTGTCAGAACATTTAAATTAGAAATAACAATTTTGCTTAAGTCATACCAAGACTAATTAAACAAAACCCCAAAACTTTCCGAGTCTCACTGAACTGAGAAAAATGAAAAAGCTTTAGGCATGGTCAGCTTGGTGCAATGGAGGCATGGCAGCCAGAAGTCTGAGGATCTCAATTCTGCTTACAGTTCTGTCACTCAGCATCTCTGAAGCCATTTCCTATTCTGTAGAATGAGGATTAAAAGACCTTTTATATCTCCTTTGTAGGGTGATTGTAAAGATCAAATAAAATAAAGGATGAAAACACTTGAATAAAGAATCATTAATTTTAGGTGACACAAAGCTATTTAAAAAATGGGTTAAGTTATTCCAAATGTTGACCTTTTGATGGCCATATTTTCCTTTGATTTTTAGTGATAGTCTCTTCCTTCCTTCTCTGGATAAAACCTTTGAGGTCTTTTTCATATTTGGGTAAAGAATCCTGTACCAAGGAGCAAGATGTTTTAATTATTACATGTAACATTCCAAAGAAAACCAATCAGGCATGTGGGTCCTATTCAGGCATTTCTGTTTTATAAGTGACGTTGGTGTGGAAGTGTGTGAGTAGAACTCCACGTATTATATGTAACATTTACCCCTGACAAAGCAGGTAAGTCCCTGTGAAAGAAAGCCCAGATCTCCACACTTGCTTCCAAGTCTCATGCTAAAACAGAGAACTGCGTCTGTCAATATCAGCAAAGTCAAAGGAAGAACCTCTTTTGCCTAAACTACCTTTAACTGGCAACATCCTGCATTTCAGGAAAATCCTAACAATGCCACTACAGCAGGTGCAGGCCAGCCCTGAGCACCCTTCAACTTCCAGGCCTGGGGGGAGAACAATTGTACTACCAGGGGGTGGGGAGCTGGGAGCAGGGTATGACTCCTGACTCTTCCCAATGCTAGAAAAAAATCGGAGAGGAACACCAATTGGTATCCTTTCTAAGTGATTCCTGGGTTACTCTGACTTTGTTTTAGTCATCACATGAGCTAATTACAATGCTAATTAGCCCAGTTTACAGGGACTGCTGTGCATTTGTACATGAGGGCTCTTTGTTTGATATGCTACATCACAAGCTTAGTCATCTGCTTACCAGCACGGAGGGGTAGCATGTATAATTGAACGTGGAAGAACACACCTTCATCTGTATTAACAAAGAAAACTATTGAAAATCCACAGGCTAATTAAGGGTAATGATGAACAATGTTAATCAGCAATTATTTTTAATATTGAAGTTTGCTAGTGGAAAGAAGAGGGTGGGGGAGACTCGTCTTCCAGCTTTCTACGCAGAAAGAGATAGAGAGAAATCCTGCTTTGTTTCCATTTCTTCTCCCAAAATTGCTTTATTTTTTGTTTTAACATATAATGGAATTGATGCCTTTTTGCCTTTATTTCAGAAGAAAAAAAACAATTATAGAGCTTGTTGGGTTCATTTTCTGAAGAGAGGACATTATGTGTGCATGAATTCCATCGGTGATCTGAGGAGGAGCAGGCTGCTTGGACCATTACCCATCATTGTTGAACAGCAGAGTAATTAATTGGGCAAATATGCCTAGATCTGGCAAATTCACATGCACAGTAACTGGGCAGCAGCAACACACACACTCTTTTAATGTGAATAAAATAGCAATAATTTTATGTGACTGTGTGCTATGTAAAATGGCATTTTTTTCCTCCTGGCTTTATCCATTCCAGATTATCTTGTTCCTCTTTATGTACTCATTTGAAAATGGATTGTTTATTACAGAGGAAAAAGATCTGCAGATGAGCAAGTTTGGATTGTATGTGTCTGTTTATTTTAAGGGAGTGATTTGGTACACTGTTCCTTCAGTAACTAGTTTCAAATATAATCTGATATTTGCTCTAAAATGGTTGGAATCAATATAAGGAGTCTCTTTACTAGTTGCAAGGGGCTTCTCAAATACCCACCAAGGCCTTGTAAATACTGTACAATATTAATGCAAAAGTTTAGTTTTTCATTTAAAAGTTATCTATGGAAGTAGAAAATAAGGCATAGCATTTGCCCTGAATAAAGTGATGAAAAATATTTGATCACCACCCTCTTATAATAGTTCCCTGTAAATTATAGACACTCAAAAAATCTAACACTGTTTATTTGAACATTAAGAAAATGACAAGTCTTTAGAGGGAAAAATATTTATTAGCATTGTTATTGTTTTTAATGCAAATCATCTTTGATAGTTAAATCTAAATGTAATAAGAAAGCTTAAGTCTTGATTTGAAAGGAAACTCATTTCCGCAGCATCTCCACTTCTCAAGAGGTTAAATTATGATTTTTCTTTTTTGTTCTGATCACATTTTAATCCAGATAACAGAGGACTCACACTCCTAATTCAGACTTTCTGGTAAGGCTCAGCTTGTCACAATGTATAGCTTTCTTTCCTTTGATAAGGTCAGTTTGCCAAAAAGAACAAAGTGCATATGAGTAATACATTACTCAACCACTTGTATACATTCATCTATTTTTCTTACCAGGTCTCACTATTCAGAAAGGTACAGACATGGCACCATGATAAAAAGGGTCATTTAAAAGACTTCGCAGAGGCTCTGTACTGTGAAGGATTGAATTTTCACTTGAATGCCTACATTTTCACATCTTTTTCTTTGCAGAAATATTCCTTTTGAATGGCAGACTGCAATTGGGTAGGGTTGTTTTTTTTTTTAAGTCACTGACCAGGAATACATAAAATATTAGAAGGCATTTGTCCCAGTGGAAGAACACAGTTCACTGAAAAGTCCTAGGTGGTTATTACGGAGGTTATACAACTTTGCCTTATCAGATTGGAGGGTCTCCTGTGACAGAGTCTCAAGTTTAGTCAAGGTGGAACACTAAGGTATGCCACTTCTAAATGACAGATAGTTTAAATAACTTGTGAAATCATTATCCCCAAAGCTATCCACTGGGTAATTTTTCATAATCACCCCCAATATATATTCTTATGAACACAATGCCGACTCCAGTTTATTTCGTCTATCTACTTTTGATCACAATATTATGAGACATATGGTAATAACTAATTTTTGAAACCTCTAATTTTCCTTTAGTGGTTTTAAATATCCCAAATTTACTTAAAAGGCCAAGGGCGATAGAAGTCTATTTAATGAATACACTAAAAAGTTTAATCTTGGTTATTGGATTCCCTGTGGAGTTAGTGTTAATTCAGTTCAGTTGACTGCAACAAATATTTCTTCATCTCCAGCTATCACTGAGGTATTTTGCTAGGATTATGGGGAGATATAAAAATGAATAAGGCATCTTGTCTACACTTAAGAATTCTACAATCTAAGGAAGAAAGTAAGGTGCACAACCATAGTACCAGGTGGAATATGATGAATAAGAATAGAAAGTCACGAAAGTGTCAGAACATATCAGTGAGATTTCTTTTGACTGACTTAAGGAAAACAGAGTAGAAATAACACTTAAACACATTCAATTGGGGGTAGTTGTGGAAGAGGGACAGGGAATTATGTGTCCTAGATAGGAAAATGGCAAGAGAAAGAGCAGGACATTTTTGTGCAACATGGAATGGCTGGAGTGGGTGCAACATAAACTGTCTGAGGGAGAGAGATGGAAGTCAAAAGTGAACAGCTATGTTGACACTTGATGACTTTGCCAAGGAGCTTCATCGTGATTCTATAGGCAATAGGGAGTTTTTGAGCAAGAGAGTGTCTATCAGAACTGTGATTTGTATAGCCCATAAAATATTGTTCCTTTCTCCTCATGTATAATTTATCTGTTTTTACATATACTACTAAAGATTTTTCTTGAACTTTAATTCTCTTTCTTTCCTCTCCTGTTGGAACTAAATCAGAGGAATATAGGAGTCACAGACAATATATTCCACACACACGTATTCATGCCCATTTGGGAACCACACTAAATTGTCAAGAAACTCCATAGTAACAATAATGATTTTGTGACTCTAAGTCTAGTAGAAATTGCATATTGTTATTTTATAAAAATACTCAGAATTACTTCTGAGTTATATGGAATCAGAAACAATTTTAAATTCCTTTGAAAGCAGAACAAGGACATCTTGTTCACACTCTATAACAAACGGGTGAAAGGGTATATCTCAAGCTTTTAAGAAATGAACTTGAAAGCCTACCTAAAATGTGGAAAATTTTATTTCTAAATGTTGTCTTTTGGAAAATTATTAGGAATAAAATACATTGATTCATCAGTATATAACGACATCACATTATTCAAATGCAATGCTCAGCACACTCCATCCACTGCTGTCCAGTTCTCCCGCTAAAGTGTTTATAGCTAACTGAAAAGAAACTACATTTTACAAACTTGAGCATTCATTAGTAAAGACAGAAATAAATTATCCCTTTCTAAATTTTATATTACTTTTGGAATACATGGAAAATAAGACAAATTCTATTTTGGAAAAAATGAAAGACTTTTGACATAGGAGAGAAGAAATAGCAATAAAAACAGTGAATTTTAGCTTGATATGGTTTTCAGGCAAAATAGGCTATTGTGCACAAGGTAGTGGAACTGGAAGGTGGGTTAGAACTGTTCTGATGGCCTAATATATCAGTTGTTTGTGATGTACACGGGAGAATGACAGATCAGACACATTCTATCCATCTTGGTTTCATGTGGGTTTTTTAATCCAATCAGTTGCTTAATATTTAGCTATTTGACAGCTGAAGCAAACAATTGCACATTAAAATAATTGGGTAAGTGGCCCCACCTTCAAACTCAGTATCTGGAATGGTCAGTCACAATGGAAAAATGGGAAGAAGAGCTCATAAGACAATTGGAAGAAAAAAGAAATTGTCCTCTTTCATTTATATTTAAAAATAGGAATGTTTTCATATATAGGATATAAAATATGGCATTAGTCTTTGCAATTTCAAAATTAACAAGCCATTTTTGTTTTAAAAAAACTTGAGAATAATGTAATTAATTTAGTTATGCTCTCTTGGCTTGAGATGTTGACCAAGCATGCAAAATTGTATTTCCTCTTATACTGAAAGTTGCTACAAATAAAAATTACAGTCTAGAAAGGAAACAGAATTGTAAACCTTATAAAGATATATAATGACAGACACTGCAACCAGCAAAAAGGCTGGATGACTCATTATATTGTCAAGTCTCATGAAATATATTATTCTGGTCTTAATGTGACATTCTTAAATCCAGACTCCCATGTCCATTTCTAAACTTGTTTTGTCTTCAAAGAAATATAGTTCATGCAGGGATTCCTATCTTTACTTAGATCTCCAGGAAAAAAATGTCTGGTAGCCATTCCTCTTAAAAATTCCATGAATTTTTTATTCCGTGCACCACCACCCCTAAACTGGAATACTCTCACTCTTCTATCCCAGAAGAACTGTTTCACCCACACCAAATTCTCCTGTTAGAGGTATTCACCAACACATCTAATTACTGCCATGAACAGTCTCCTGAGGAGTAGCAGAGGTCTCTTGCTCTTAATTGTTTTCTTGTAAGATTCCCTCCTCCCATTCCTTCTCGGCTTTATTTTTTTTCTACTCTTCTCTCATTCCTCTTTCCTCTACGGTTAGGTTGTTCTTTGCCTTTTTCTCTAATCTACCACACAAATCCAAAGAAATTCTACCTTTTGGAATGTGGAGAGAGAATGGGAGGGGGGTAGGTGTGGCTAAGCAGGGAAGGATGCTCTGAACTGACTGGAAGAAAGCAAGGATGGACCTCCAAGTTGCAAATGCTTTCATCCCTTTTGGATTGGTGTGATGGTGTGTTTCTCCTTCTGTCTCTCAGACAATCATTGCATCATGGCTGCTTAAATAGAATAACTCAGAGACCTTCCTGATCTCTGAAAATATTTTATTAGGTATATGATTTTCCTGGTATAAGTTCATATGTTACCTCCAAGTTCAGGGACATGCCTTTCTGTCTCTCCAAATTAGTTCCAAAACATATGGTCTTGTATGTGTTTATGTGATAAATTGGCATTTATTGCATAGTATTAAGAACAACATGCTATGTTTAACAATGTGTGAAATATAAATCAGGATCTCATAAGGGGCAAGAGTGGAGGATCTATAGTTAGAAAACCTGAATTTGAGATCCAGTTAACATTTAGTATCCCTAGCATGGGGTAAAACCTTCACCTCTGAAAGTCCATTTCCCTCATTTGTAAAATACTAATTTTTTTATTGGGATTCTGATTTAAAATACAAGGACTTCTGTGCAAGAAGTTCTTTCTAAATAGTAAATGATTAAATGATCATGAAGAAGTATAGCAGGAATCCTCTGGGAGGGATGGTCTGAAATTGGGAATGAACCAGACGTAGATAAGGAATTGCCTTGGGGAAGCCCCAGTCCCTAAGTAATATAAGGGAGATAAGAAAGATAACAGTTTCCCCTGGAAGCAGCAAGAAGTTCCCAAGACTTCCTGGCCAAGTTACAAGGAATAACAGAAGAAACTTAAGAAAGATTTCAGCTCCTGGTAGAAGAACTTACAAGTTCCAGGCTTGGGAACTGGCAAAGGCAGCCTCTCTCCAGTCTCAATGCTGGTATAGGGAAAAAGAAGTAGCAACTCATTATCAATGGCTTCACTTTGTGCACCCAAATTCACAAAGTGGAACTTAATGGGAGGGCATAGATCTGGGTTCAGGGCCCAGAACTTGAAAACTTAAGCCCCCTAAAGAAGTAAAAGCAGCACTGAAAGAAGGAGACGGTAACTAGAATAGGGTTGGGACTTAGAGGGGAGTCCTGGAGATGCAGCAATTACTCTAATGGGACCCAGGTCCATAAATCTGGTTGTATTACTCATGTTCTGAACCCTAGTCCTTGATTTGATCCCTTTGCTTGCAAAGCCTGGAAAGCACTTGATACTTAACTATATGAGAACTCTTAAATTTAGGTACAACTTCCTTTAAGGGATATTTGACATGATTAGGATGAAAGACTATCCTTACTATATATAATGTCACCAATTTCCAGAATTCCCATTGGATTCAATTTTGGTGGAATAATCAATGAGATTCTAATTTGTGTTATATTCTCTTACTGCTATATGTATTTTCCTTTCACACATCCTAAGGAAATAGCCAAGTCCTTGTTTTTCTGTGCCTTAGTAGTTATCACATTTCCAGGAATCCAAAAGACAGTTCCCACCTAGCTTTTGGTTCGCAGCCTCTTAAGAATGATGAGGCTGGACTGGCCAGTAGGGAGAAGATCTTCAAGGACTAAAAGACTCCAAAGTGTGCTAATCAGAGAAGTGAGAGGTATGGAGAGTTTTCTGAGAGACAGAACAAGGAAAAGACTGGGGTCCTGGAGATACTGCAGGGGACAAGACCAATGTTTTGACCCCATGCAACATCACACAGAGATTGCTCAATCATAGATGGAAACAGCCATGGCAGTACCCTGGAGAGGGTGGGCTCAAGGCCCTGAGTTTCTGATCTGGAGCAATGGAGCTCCTATCTTCAAAGGACCTTGTTGTCATAAGCAGTGAATCAATCAGTGTAGTCAGTATAGCCAGTGTAGACCGCGGACCAGATGGGGCTTTGTCTAACAATGAAGAACCCTGGGACACTTATATGACGTAAGGAGTAGAAGATTCCTAAATTATCACCAATATTGACTTTCCCTCCATCCAATTATGAAGATACTTGAAGTAGGTTTATCTGCTTTAGAAAAAAATACAATAATGTGGCAATTCTTAAACTGTTAAGAGTTGCAAAAGAAAATTCATGCCTACTACCCATGTAGGGTATCAATATTTTTGAGAACATGTATATTAATAGTAATATAGTATATGGAAGGTAGAAGGAATGATAGGGTCCTGTTTGCAAATGATGATCAGAGAAGACATCTTTGATGAGGTGAAACTTAAGCAAAAATGTGAAGTCATTGAGTTACCACTCAGATACAGGGAGAGATTTCTGGACAAAGGAAACAGCAAGTACATGGGCCTCAAGACAAAGGTGCTTGATGTGTTGGAAGAACAGGTATTTTCCTCCTGTTCTTCCAAGGAAAGCAGAGAAGAGCAGCAGAATAGATGATAAGGGCAGATGGGGCGGCAGGCCAAATCACAAGGGGCCTCTCAGGCATGCTGATGGTCTCAGAGAAACCCAGAAACCATCTCCTCTGACTTGAGTGTAGGCACAAATGATCAGGGATGACTTTAAATAAAATAATACCTGGAACACATGACATGGGCTTTATATTTGAAGCTTGAAAATCATGCGATTTCTTTAAAAGTGTTATTTTGTTACCTATTTTACGCCAAATGACTATCCTATATTATGGCCTCAATCCATTGTGCTTTGTGAGGGCAGAGTAAATTTTCCAATGGGGTGAAAAAGATTTAAATAATATTCCATCTTAGTAGTTTGGGCACATAATGTTAATTAGGAAGATAACAAAATAAAAAAGTTAATTTCAATTTTACATGACCTGCTGTGTGTCAGCTTCTAGTTCATTCAACTTTTGTCTTTCATTTCTCCAACAGATCAGGTACTCCATGTGGGGATGCCATGTGAGTAGAAATGAAATGATGTCTCCTCCCACCAGTGCCTGAGGAATTGCAGGGGTAACTTCCATTAACCTTGATGGGTCCCTTACACATATAAAGCCCTGGAAAGTCAATGGGAGACTAGACTCCAGTGTTTCTTCTGCTTTCTCTAATATTTCATATCCTATCAAAGAATGACAATAAAGCATTTGTCAGAAACAACAGAAAATTGCTTCTTGCATCCCTTCTCCCAAATAACAAGTGTTAAGGTAAATTCCTTTAACCGTTTGTGCCTTCATCTGACACTTGCTTATGATCTGAATATAGCCCCCAAACTTAGTCTTCCAATAGACCATCACTAGGCATCTGAAAGTAGCAATATTGCTCTGTACTTATCATCATTATTGAGTTCCCTGTGCATGAGAAGCGCTGCAGTGAGCCTCTTCAGAAGTCTTGAAACTATGCCCATTCCACCACCAAAAAAGTAAATATTAAGCACTTTAAAAGGGAGGACAGTGTCTCTTGCTCTCTCACTTACTTCCTCCCCTCACTCACTTCCTCACTCAAGCACAAGAGCTCATTGACCCTATTGATAGGAAAGGCCACTGAGGATTGCAGAATTTGCAAATTAGCTTATGTCCCCTGTGGGCTATACAGTAATTTACACTTAATGGGAATTATAAAGAGGTCTTTTACCCAAATTTGTCAGACAGGCAATGGGTTAATAAGAAATGTGAACCTGAACTCCATAGAGAGGTGCCTGAAAACCCCACTCCAAAAGGAATGGATGCATGGGGGAATGCAGGGAATGCTTGAAGAGGATTCTGGAAAGGAATAAGCAAAGAAAGAGAAGCTTCTGATTTGGTCAAATGCAGCATTGATACCATTGCCAAAGCAGGTGACTTTACTACAGAGCAGTCAATTTGATTTTAAGAAACAAACCAGTCAATTTAATTGCTGACAGGTTTGACCTCTCTGGTAGCAAGGAAGGTAGTGAGGTAAGTTGTTAGATATCAGAATAGGTGAAAATATTCTGTTAACTGACTCCAGTTCTTCACTTTCCAATGGGGTGCTGTGATTTATAAAAGGAGATACTGGTATGGGAATGTGTGGGGACATGTGTGTACACATATGCTTGTGGAAGTGAGGTGCGAGAGAGGGGAGGGAGTAAAAAAGAGGTCCTTACCATGGAAAAGTTCCTGATAATGACACAATGACTTCAGTTTTCCCAGGGTTCAAATTATTAACTTTAAGTTAGTAATCTTTGCTCAGAAAACAAAAGTTAGATACCTAAGAAAATTGAATTGTCTTAGATAATGATGTCTTATTGAATCTGGCATTTCTGTGTATAAGTGTTATGTAATTAGAAGTTGGCCAGGCCAGATTCCCTTTTACAAACACACATGTACACACAGACCTTCATGAGCATGGAAGATTATTGGGTCTATGCCATCAATATGGGATGCTAGCAGAGGGAAATACCTTCAGAACAAAAGCTCTCCAAAAATGTGGCAATAGTTCTCCTAAGACTCTTTCCTTTTTCCCTCCTTCTAATTTCTTTATAACCCATAAGAAAGAAGGGACTAAAGCTGACTCCGATAAATCCAGTGAGAAGCAAAGATGATGTCTCAAGGTTTTGGCTGCTTCATCGTTTTTTCTCCCAGGACACTTAAAGAATGATGAGAGATATTGGGAGTTGTTTTGAATTACAGCCATTTAAAATAAACAGATATCAATAATGGTTTTTTACACCAACAAAAACATAGGCATTAATAACTAATTACAGTAGAGGTGTGTTAAATGAATGCTGATTTATTCAAAGTAACATGTAATTCAAACTTACTGGTAGTTCTTAAATGATTAGATGTTATGCATTCTTTACCAAAACACTGAATAATCTGGGAGAATGTAACCTCAAGTCAATTAATTAATGTTGAATTCTGGTTTGTTGCTTGTTGAATTAATAAGAGTTTGTTGCAATCAGTCCTAGCCTCACCTTTTGGCCTGAAGTGATGCCAGATCTGCACTCTGGTGGCCTTGGATGAGTGATAGGCTGCTAGAGACTCTCCTCTCACTATTCAATTCCATTTTTTCCTTGAGAAGAAAAACTAAACAGCTTGCTAGAGAAGCAGTATGACATGGTGATTAAGAGAATGGACTTCGGAGAAAAACTGTCTGGGATTGCAACCCCAGCTCAAAACACACATTCTAGCTGGGAGACTTTATCTCAGTTAACCATTCAGTGCCTCGGTTCACGTACATGTAAAATGGGATGATAATAAAAGAACTTGACTCACAGGTTGTTTTGAAGATTAAGTAAATTAGTTATGATGTGATCAGAGGGGTGTCTGGCATATAGAAAGCTCCATATTAGTATTTGTAAATACTATCAGTAAGTGCTGACATCATGAAGGAAATATAATTACTTCAAATGACCATTACCACCTCTTCATGAAAGAACAGCATCTGTCAGAGGGGGAAAAGCCCCTAGTTTCATTGCTCTGGTTTCCTTCTACCCCATCCCTATTTCACCTTATCCTATATCCCTTATGGTGTCTTGAGACTTAATTAGGAACAGGGAAGTTCTTTTCCTAGCTTTCCCCCAACTCAGAAAAGAGGAACAGACTCTATTGTTGTTCTTAACAATTTAACTCTTCAATTAACACTGAAATTGCAATTTCAGAAAATCCTCGTAGACAGATTTCTTATATGGTTTCAATTACATTTTTTTTTTTAAATCACCTATGCCCAATTTTCCTTATCTCTTAATATTAACTGTATCTTATTTTTGTCTGACCTGTCTCAGCAAGGAATTGAGCTTCTTGAGGTCATGGGCAGTTATTTATTTCTTTAAAATGGACAACAATTGTGAAGCAAAATGAATACTGTGTTTTCCCATTAAAAAAACTGTTTTTCTCAAAATTTTTTCCTGTAGATTTAACTTTCCTTCTTCATACTACTGACAGCAACTGAGGAGGGGAGCACAGACATTACAATGCTGACCTCTTTTCCACATAAAATCCCACTTTAATCATATTTGTTGATCTATTTAAATTCAATATAATAAAATTACTCAGTAATTACCTGTTTTAGATAAGAGTAAGTCTGAAGTATAAATTATTTTATAATCTCACAAATCAAATATGGTATAAATAGAGCTGTAGGGGAAAATGGATCCATGGTAACATATCAACACTTGTACTAATTGTCAGAAAATATTCTCAGTGAAAAACAACATAAAGTACATTATAACTAATTTTTCATATTTCTAGGAACTATAGTATGAATACTACCCCCAATATTCTATCATTTCAAAGAGAAATTTAAAAAAAATCATTTTTGCTTTATTAAGTATAGCTGTTGTTGTTGTTTTAAGACCAAAGCAGCTTTAATTATTCGACTTCCATTGACTACTAAATACATAGTGTAAATCTTGGGGGGAAATTGAGGAGAAGAGGGCAACATTATAGAATGTCTACCATCTGGCTTGCTTTCACAGCATCTGTAAGTATCAGTGGGCAGGAAACACTGCTCTTTCTTGAGGAAAAGGAGGCCATTTCACCCCTGAGCATGAGCAAAGAACAATTCCTGTGTTTTTAAGCACTAGGAAAAGGGAGGTTTTTGTTATATTAAGATTGCATCTCTACCAATTATTGATTTCTTTTTTGTGTGTATGCCAAGATGCTGCCAAGTGTTTGAAACATGTTGTCTTGTTGAATCCATACAACCATTATTTCCATTTTACAGAAGAGGAAACTGAGCCTCGGTGCAGTTAAATAATTTGCTCAAGGTCACAGAATGACAGAACTGGGAAGGTTACCAGGTCTGCATAACCACAAAGACATCTGAATCACTAAACTGCTTCTCTTTACCACAAGTCATTTAAATGATACATATTTATGAAAAGGCTAAGGAGGGTCAAATTGAGTCTTCAATTCTGCATCTCCTCTACATGCCCAAACTAATCATTTTATTGACATTCATCAAAAATGTTTAAAACATGAAAATTGCATTGTGTTTTTTATAACACTAATGATTTGTGATCTATAAAAGATAATAAATGATAATAATGCCTCTACTACCACCTCTAAGAAAAATTTGTACTGCCATTTACTAGGCATTAACTTTAGGTACTTTGCTAAGCACTTTACTTGTATTATTTCATTAAAATTTTTTTAAAAAACAAGAACTACCCACAAATTTTACAATCTAAATCTCAAATTAAATCGAAATATGTAAATATTTTTTCAGAAATGAAAAATATGGGCACATTTTCCATTTCCTTCATTTCACCTTCACTTCAAGAGGGCAGATTTTCTAATGTCCAAAGTCTGGTTCATACAGGTCTGACTGATTAATCGGTACCTGGGTCCCTATGAACATGCAAAAGATGCTAAAGGCAGTAAGCAAGGGCTTAGCAAAGTAAGCTTTAGACCAAAGACCCAGCCGAGCACTAATTGAAAGCAGATTTACTCCCTTTATTTTTTCACACCTTCTCATCTCAGGTAGTAGATGCTAGGTATGGTATGACTTAATGGTGCTTCTTCCAACACTCATGTAAGTTAACAGGCCAGTGCACTGCCACCCTAGGCTGACAGGGAGAGTCATTCTGCCACCCCACCAGTACACCAATAAGGAAAATGAATCTCATTCTGTTCTTTTTTGGGGACTAATCTATCAGATGATTTATTTACAGCGCAGTCTGTACGACAAGTAAACAGATATGTTATTTTTGTCCACTGTACTTGGATTTTAAACATGAGAAAGAGACAGAATAAGTGTCTTTCTAGGATATGTGAGTAGCTTGACAACAGCTTTAAAAAAATAAAGGCACTCCATTAGGAGGCATTTAGCAAGAACTGATTTACATACTAGAGTAGATCTTTCATGAATTCTGCCATCGTAGAGAGGGAAGGGGAGGGACAAAAAGCTCCAATTGCACGCCACCATTGTGCATGTTGATGAATCCCCCAGCACATGTTAATTAATGCCCTATTGTGTTTGTCAGACTACCAGGGACGGTGATTGTACACGAGCTGATCATTTAAATGGAGAGTGGCTTACTCTATATTGAAAAGAAAGAGATTTGTATTTGTATAAGCCACAACTATTCCTTAGGAATAAGCGTTTTGCTTTTAGTGCAATTAAGAGAGAAGAACTGCCATCTATCACAATATTTTATCATTACACTTAAAAAAATCCTCAGCCCCAGTAAAGTAAATAGACAGTCAAGGAAACGCCATTGTTTTTTAAAGGAAAAATATCACTGCTGCCATTTCCCTATGAAGTAAGTGCTCAAATTTCACCTGTAAATGATGATAATTAATATTATCCATCATCTTGTGCTATGGCTGAAGCAGAGGATTGTATGCAGCAATTAAAATGAAATTCTCATAAAAAAACATTAGCAATCTTGAAAAAATTAAATAAATAACAATACCATCCTGGAAACTGAGTTGAATTGAACAGAGAGAAAGAAATTAAAGATGCAAATTCTGTAAGCTTAAAGCTTATAGAAGTCTGATGACCTGCTAGAATTTTAATTTTTATCATAATAAAAAGGTTTGACTAATTACTCAGCTCTTATTTCTTATTTGTTTGAATTTGCTTTTTACTACTTGCACTGTAAAGAGCTGATAAATATTGGATGCCTTAAAGCATGAGTGGCCTAGAGAAATAAATTGCCTTGTATTATTGCTCCTTATGAATAAAACTGACATATCGGAGAAGCTGCTGCAGTAGAGTCCAAAAAGATATTGCAGCCAAACAATTAATTGTCTTTCAACATTCTAAATAATAATAAAATCCTGCTCCAGCTTCCTCAGGAACCCACCTCTTTCCTAGTCTACATTGCTTTTGCTGATTAGGCTGGCCTCTTTTTTTATTTGTATTTTTTCCTTAATAATCTCTGTCTGATTCTGCATTTGGGCTTTCTTGTAGGTAGAACTCCCTCCAGATTTACCCCAGTGCATTCAAGCTTCCTTTTAAGCAGTGATACTCAAAGTCCTGTACAAGGGTCACCTAAACCTGCATCATTTGGGGGGAAGAGGGGGCAGCTTATTAAAAAATATAATTTCTTGGGAATCTATTCCCCCAGAGGCTCTGATTTGTTAGCCTAGGGTGGAAGTCTAGGAATTTGCATTTTCAACAAGAGCCCTGGAGATTCTGATCATCTAAACCACTCCATATGCTTTTCTTTTGGACTTCAATGGCTTTATTTATTTTTCTTTCTTTTTTAATTCACCAGCTCTTCTTTTTACTGCAATGCTTGATTTTGCTGGAGAGTGGAGTGTCCCTTTGAAAGTGTGGTGTCATGAACTTTGTTTTTGATGGTCAATTCTGGTCTTCTTCTGGTCAGAGGAGGTTGGGGCCCAACATCCCAGAGACCTTGACCTCAAAGTGTCAGGACCATTGTCTCGCTGTACCAGTGGATAAGTACCGCAGGGAAACAGAAGTTCAAGAATAGTCTGGAGATAATCACAAAGCTCAGAGAGAGCTCTGATAGGCCCTCCAACATTTGGGAAACCTCTTCTTGGACACACTCTATTAGCCTTACTAAATCTTTTTTTTTTTAAATTCAGTTTTATTGAGATATATTCACATACCATACAATTATCCCTGGTGTACAATCAACTGTTCACAGTACCATCATATAGTTGTGCATTCATCACCACAATCAATTTTTGAACATTTTCCTTACACCACAAAGAATAAAATAAGGAAAAAAAAAAAAGTAAAAAAGAACACCCAAACCACCTCCCCTATCCCACCCTGTTTTTCATTTAGTTTTTGTCCCCATTTTTCTACTCATCCATACATACAATGGATAAAGGGAGTGTGAGCCACAAGGTTTTCACAATCACATGTAAGCTACATAGTTACACAATTGTCTTCAAGAATCACAGCTACTGGGTTGCAGTTTGATAGTTTCTTATTTACTTCTAGCTATTCCAACACACTAAAACCTAAAAAGGGATATCTATATAGTGCATAAGAATGCCCTCCAGAGTGACCTCTCAATTCCATTTGAAATCTCTCAGCCACTGAAACTTTATTTTGTTTCATTTCACTTTCCCCTTTTGGTCAAGATTTTCTCAATCCCACAATGCCAGGTCCAGGCTCATCCTTGGGAGTCATATCATGTGTTGAAAGGGAGATTTACACCCCTGGGAATCAGGTCCCACATAGGAGGGAGGGCAGTGAATTCACCTGCTTAGCTGGCTTAGCTAGAGAGAGAGGCCTCATTTTAGCACATTAGAGGCACTCTAGGAGAGACTCTTAGGCACAACCACAAGTAGGCTTAGCCACTCCTTTGCAGCAACAAGCTTCATAAGGCAAGCCCCAAGATCAAGGGCTCAGCACACCAAATCGTCGGTCCTCAGTGTCTGTGAGAATATCAGTAATAATGCAGGTGGGGATGTCCAACATTTCTGCATTTTTTTCCCCAGCTCCCCAGGGTGGCCCTGCATGTATATTTTTATTCTCTGTCCAAATTACTTTGGGATGTGCCACTATTTCACACTAACCTGTACAAACGTACCAGATCTCACTTCCTATTCAAAGTTCCATGTAATTATGGTGTTTGAATAAACTGACTGTGTAAGTTAAATTATTTAGTGTGCTGTGGAAGATATACATCCTGCACCAAATAAACTTCTCTTCCCTTTGTCTGACACGGAAGTTGAAGTTTTAAAATGCAGCCCGTATAGGCCTTCCCCCTTTGGCCTGTTCTGCCTTAGTCCTAACCAGATTTGCTTCATTCATATCACCATTTGAAGTCTGGACTCTTTTTCAGCTTTTTTAACAGTTGTTGTTTGTGTTAATACTGACATTCATATCTGCTGAGCTCTGGCTCTGAGTTTCCAGTGTCACACATATACTCAAATTACCAGAGACCCACCAGGTTATACATAAAGGGATCAGTGTCTCAGAATTTAGAGAGACCTATTACAATTCAGGAATAGATGTGACTGCTGTAAGAGCTTACAATCTAGGGATCATTACAATGAACGTTCCCCTGATAAGCTGTGCTCTAAGATTCAATTCTGAGTTTACACATTATAGTTAGTTCATATTGGTGAGGCATTATAATGCTCATCTTTTCATTTCTGGTGTACTTCACTCAAAATGCTGTCTACAGGATCCCTTCACCTCATTGTGTGTCTCACAGCTTCACTCCTTCTCACAGTTGCTCAATATTGCATTGTATGCATACATCATGGTTCACCATTCTGTTCAACAGTTCATGTACCCTTAGTCTACCTTCACCCATTGCAAATCATGAATACTGCCTCCATAAACATCAGTGTGCAAATGTCCATTCATGTCCCTGCTCTCAGATCTTCCAAGTATATACCCTGTAGTGAGGTTGCAGGACCTTATGGCACCCACATACTTAGCTTCTTTTGGAACCACCACAAGTCCCCCAGATAGGATATACCATTCTACCTCCCCACCAACGGTAGATATCTACATCCTTCTCCTTGTTTTCTCCAGCACTTTTATCCCTATTTATATTTTTTCCTACAATTTTATAAAGATATATTCACATACCATACAATCATCCTCAGTGTACAATCAGTTGTTCACAGTATCATCATATAGTTGTACATTTATCACCACAATCAGCACTTTAATATATTCATTACACTTTTCACCATTTGATGTGGCAACCACTGGATTGGTTTCTTTTCTGCTTCTAGGTCTAAACTGGCAAAGTGTGGCTCTTGATTTGAGCCCTTGAAATGTGGCCAGCTGGACTTGAGATGTGCTGACAGAGCGGTGGCAGCTGGGCAGACAGGCTTGGGTCACATAGCAGTTACTCGACAAGGGACGCCGCTCCTTAGCCCACCTCCCTCGGCCAGCTCAGACCCTCTTGGAGGCGGGATCCGACTAGCCCCTCCGCAGCCATCGCCTGCCACCCGCGTCCCCGCTGACCACCGAGAACCTCCCCAGGTGGCAATGGCCGGAAGTCCCCCCTCACTAAATCTTAACTCCTGTTTTTATCAACGTTGGTATACAATGAACTAAAGATACAAAACCCCCACCTTATGAAACAGATATATATTGGTCCATTGATTTTTTTCTGCAGTATAGGGTTCTTGGGCCTATGAACTAATAATAGCAACAATCTATTGAGTGCTCTTTATGTGCCAGGTAAAGAACTAAAGGCTTCACATGCATGTGTCATGCATCCTTGCAGCAATACCTCTCTGAGATAGGTAATACAATTCCTTATTTTATAGACGAAGAAATGAGGTTTCTAGAGGATGACTAGTTTACTTGATGTGCCCAGTGGGTAGCCTCTGAATCTTTTTCCAGGTTGGTCTGACACCAGGGCCTGTGCTCTTAACCATGAGGCAATATGCCCTCTAATCTTAAAAGGCCTTTCTCTTTCCTTTCTAACTAGCTAGTCTGTGGGCCTTGTGTTTTGAAATAAAGTCTAGGCTGTATTTGAGAATTTGTTTCCTTTGTGAGTGCTTCTACCTACTATTAGTCTATCATAAATTCTTTGAGATACGAAGCAAATGGAGCCCCACCTCTGGAATTTCTTGCCAGTGTGTGAGAACCTCAAAACAGTAGTGACTGCTCAGACTAAGTAAGGGAGGCCCTGCTGGTCTATTTTCGGACTCAGAGCTCTGACAGAGAGCTTACTGTTATATTATGGCATAACACGATTACAATAGATGGAGTCACTTTCAAGGGAAACTGGAGCCTCTACACCGCCAGTACTTTGTTTAATGAGCCCAAGACAAAAATAACAGCATTAATGACAGGAAGGCTAAGAGATTGGTACAAAACAATCTTTACAGAGCACACAACTCTGAAATACAAATGTAAGTGGAAGTTAACTGTGAATTGCTTTTTAAAAATCTCACTTTGCCCCAAATAATCATTACTTCACATAGAGAATTTTCTTTCTTGAATGTATCCCAGAGATCTACCAAGGTAGAATAGTCATCTCCCTGCCAGGCTTTCTCACCTTGGCACTATCGCTTATGCCGTGAATCTCCACTGGAAGTCCCTTACCCAGACATCTCCTTTCCCAGACTCTGCCTGATAACTGGTGGTGCTGTCCTTTAAGATGAGGGGCAATGTAGCTGTGAAGGTGTGCTCTTGCTCTTTTAAAAGGAAATCTACACAAGGAGATTCAGTGCTAAGAATCGGTTCTATTACTTCCTTACATCTTCTCTTTAAGTGCACTACAAATTTTGATGCCCTTACTTGCTACTGTGGGATCCTGACATGGCTTTAGTTTATAAATTTGATCCCAAAATTCATTCCATTCAGTCATTACAACCTCCCATACCCATAGTGGGTATTAAATTATGGTTTCATCCCTGGAAGCCATAGTTTTTCCGTGGACTGTTTGTGATAGCAACTGCAACTAGTTTAGTAGCATCTCTCAAATCTCTGGATTCACTTTTTTAAAGTATTTTTTAATTGAAAAAGTTGTATGTTTATAAAAGAATCATGCAGAAAATGCAGAATTCCCATATACCCCCACCCTGCCCTTACACATGCAATTTTCTCTATTATTAACACTTTGCATTTGTGTGGTAACTTTGTTACAATTGATAAACAATGTTATTAAAATTATACTATTAACTATAGTCAGTAGTTTACATAAGAGTTCAGTGTATTGTACAGTTCTATGATTTTTAAAAATTTTATTGTAGTAACTTATATCCAACCCAGTTATTCCCCCTTCTACCACATTCAAATATTTATCAAATATATAACTCATTGGAGCTAATTATATTTACAATGTTGTGCTACTATCACAGCCATTTGTTGCCAATACTTTTCCATTGCCCCCAGTAGAAACTCTGCATCAATTAAGCATTTACTCCCTACCTCACTCCAGCCCTTGGTAATTTCTATTCTAGTTTCTGACTCTATGAATTTACTTATCGTAATTATTTCATATCAGTGAGATCATTCAATATTTATCCTCTTGTGCCTGGCTTGCTTCACTCAGCATGATGTCTTCAATGTTCATCCATGTTGTCACATGAATGAGAACCTCATTACTTTTTAAGGCCGAATGATGTTCCATTGTATGTATACAATACCACATTTTGTGTATACATTCATCAGTTGATGGACGCTTGGGTTGCTTCCATCTTAGGGAAATTATGAACAATGCTGATATGAATATTGGTGTGCAAATATCTGTTTGAGTCCCTACTTTCAATTCTTTGGGGTAAATACCTAGAAGTGGGATTGCCAGGTGTGCCAGTTTGAATGTATTATGTCCCCCAGAAAAAGCCATATTCTTTGATGCAATCTTGTGGGGCAGACAGAATAGTGGGGATTAACTTGGAACGTTTGAATTAGGTTGTTTGCATCGAGATGCGCCCCACCCAACTGTAGAAGATAACTGATGGGATATTTCCATGGAGGCGTGGCCCCACCCATTCAGGTTGGGCCTTGATCAGTGGAGCCATATAAACGTGCTGACTCAAAGAGATGGAACGGAGTGCAGCTGTGAGTGACATTTTGAAGAGGAGCAAGCTTGCTAGAGAGGAATGTCCTGGGAGAAGCCATTTAGAAACCAGAACTTTGGAGCAGATGCCAGCCACGTGCCTTCCCAGCTAACAGAGGTCTTCCGGACGCTATTTGCCATCCTCCAGTGAAGGTACCCAATTACTGATGTGTTACCTTGGACACTTTATGGCCTTAAGACTGTAACTGTATAGCCAAATAAACCCCCTTTTTATAAAAGCCATTTCATCTCTGGTGTTTTGCATACCACAGCATTAGCAAACTAGAACACCAGGTCATGTGGAAATTGTATACTTAACTTGCTGAGAAGTCACCAAACTTTTTTCAGAGCAACTGCACCATTTTGTATTCCCCAAAATGAATAAGTGTTTCCATTTCTCCACCTCTTGTCCAATACGTTATTTTCCATTTTTTAACAGTAGCCATTCTAATAAGTGTGAAATGATATCACATTGTAGTTTTGATTTGCATTTCCCTAAGGCTAATGACATTGAGCATCTCTTCATGTGTTTATTGCCCATTTGTATATATTCTTTGGAGAAATGTCCATTTAAGTCTTTTGCCATTTTTAATTGGGTTGTTTGTCTTTTTATTGTTGAGTTGTAGGATTTCTTTATATATTCTGGATATAAAACCCTTATTTGTTATGTGGTTTCCAAATACCTTCATGATGAAGACCTTTGATATACAAAAGTTTTTAATTTTAATAAAGTCCCCTTCATCTATTTTTTTCCTTTTACTGCTCATGCTTCTTGGTGTAAAGTCCTAAGAGATCGTTTCCCAATGCAAGTTCTGAAGAGGCCTCCCTATGTTTTCTTCTAGGAGTTTTATAGTTTTAGTTCTTATACTTAGGTATTTGATCCACTTTGAGTTAATTTTTGTGTATGGTTTGAGGTAGGAGTCCATCTTTATTTTTTTTGCTTATGGATATCCAGTTTCCAGGCACACCATTTGTTGAAGGGATCATTTCTGCTGGTTTGGATCTATTGTGTCCCCAGAAAAGCAATGTTCTTTTTTTTTTTTTTTTATTTTGAAATAAATTCAAAGTTATAGGAACAGTTGCAAAAACAATACTAACCCCATACAAAGAATTCCATCATACCCTGACCCCCCTCCCCTGATAGCTCAATCCACCAACCTTTACATGCTGTCACATCGCTATTTCTTTCTCTCCCTCCCTATCATCCATCATCTATTGCTCTGTCTTCTGAACATATGAGAGCTAGCTGCACACATCTTTGAACATACACTATAATTCACGTATACACTTCCCATGAACAAGAACATTCTTTTATGCAATCCCATTAAGCACAGCTAAGAAGTACAAGAGATTCAACAATGATACAAAGCTTACATTCTATATTTCCTTTACCTTATGTCTCAACTGTGTCCCTTTGAGCCACCTGTCCTCTATCCTCCAATTCCATCCAAGTTCATCCTTGGCATTGAATCATCTATTTAGACTGTCTTTTTTTTTTTTTAGTTATGGAAACATATATACAGCCTAAATCTTCCCATTCCACCCCTCCCTAGCCTTCCATTAATGGGATTAATCACATTTAGAATGTTGTAATGCTCTTTCCCACCATCCATTACTAGAAATTTCCCTTCACCTCAAACAGCAACTCCACCCTCATTTCTTAACTCCCCATTGCCCCTTCTCCCATTTCTCTTAACCCAAACTCTACATTTCATCTCTATGGTTATATTCTCTGATAATTTCTTTGTGTTTGCTGTGGGGGTTAAAATTAACCACTTAAATCCATATCAGTCTTGTTTTTCTTTGATACCACCTTCACTTCAATAGGACACATAAACTATGTTCCTATACTCTTCCATTCCCCTACCTTTATACAGTTGTCTAAAATTACATATTTTACATTGAGTTCAAAACCACTGATTTGTCATTAGAGTTTGTGTAATTTATATCATGTAGGAAGTAAATAGTGGAGTTACAGTTCAAAAATTATTGACTTCTATTTGTATTCCATTGTGGTTGGAGAATGTGCTTTGAGTATATTCAATTTTTTTTTTTAAATTTATTGAGGCTTGTTTTATGTCCCAGCTTATGGTCCCTTCTGGAGAAAGATCTGTGATCACTAGAGAAAAATGAATGTCCTGGTGCTTTGGGAAGTAAGTTACTATATATTTCTGTTAAAATTCTATCTCTTTCTCCTTTCTGTTGTTTCTCTGTTGGTAGGTTTCCTTTAGAATCTGAAGTAGGGCAGGTCTTTTATTGGCAAACTCTCTCAGCATTTGTTTGTCTGTGAAAAATGTAAGCTCTCCCTCAAATTTGAAGGAGAGTTTTGCTGGGTAAAGTATTCTTAGTTGGAAATTTTTCTCTCTCAGAATTTTAAAAATGTCATGCCACTGCCTTCTCGCCTCCATGGTGGCCGCTGAGTAGTCACTACTTAGTCTTATGTTGTCTCCTTTGTATGTGGTGAATTGCTTTTCTCTTGCTGCTTTCAGAACTTGCTCCTTCTCTTCAGTATTTGACAGTCTGATCAGAATATGTCTTGGATTGGGTTTATTTGGATTTATTCTATTTGGAGTTCGCTGGGCATTTATGCTTTGTGTATTTATATTGTGTAGAAGGTTGGGGAAGTTTTCCCCCACAATGTCTTTGAATACTCTTTCTAGATCTTTACCCTTCTCTTCCCCTTCTGGGACACCAATGAGTCTTAAGTTTGGACATTTTATTTTATCTATTATTTCCCAGAGATCCGTTTTGATTTTTTTTGATTTTTTTCTCCATTCTTTCTTTTGTTCTTTCATTTTCTATTCTGTGGACTTCTAGGACACTGAGACATTGTTCAGCTTCCTCTAGTCTTGTATTGTGAATATCCAGAGTCTTTTTAATTTGGCCAACAGTTTCTTTTATTTCCATAAGATCTTCTATTTTTTTATTTACTCTTGCAACGTCTTCTTTATGCTCTTCTAGGGTCTTCTTTATGTTGCTTATATCCTGGGCCATGGTCTTCTTGATGTCCTTTAAATCCTTTGCCATGTTTTCATTCCTCGATTATATTTCTTTGATTAATTCTGCAAGGAACTTTGTTTCTTCTGATAACTTGATTTGTGTGTTTGGGGTTGGATTCTCCATATCGTCTGGTTTTATCATATGCATTGAGATTTTCTGTTGTTTTTGGCCTCTTGGCATTTGCTCTGCTCAACAGGGTTCTTTCAATTTTTTAAAAAATACCCTACCTAATTTTTCAGAAACACAGTTTGGTGATGTACACTTTCTCTAACTAACCAGCAGATGGCGTCTGTAAGTCACCTATACCTCTCAAGTCAGTTCTCCACCTTGTCCCCATGGTGTGTGGGGAAATGATTATTGTGGGGTCCAGCTGGAGAACTCAGCCTGGGTGTGTTGCTGGAGCCGTTCTCCCTGAATGCAGGACGCTTGTGCGGGTGGCCAGGGAGGAAGGACAGCTTCAATATTCAAATCCCCCCGGTTCCCAGAGATTCAAGGCTGCCGCAAGAGTCCAAGCCTTCATTTCACTTCAGCTCCAGCCTCTGTCTCTCACTGTCCCACAAACCACTGGACTTGGCGTAGTGTCCCTGGGATCTCCAAGTGGGTCCTCCCACCCAGCCGTGATCCTCCAGGACCTCTGTCGAGGGAATGCTGTGCTACGTCCCTCAAGGGAAGCCCTGGGCTGCTGGGCCAAGCCGGCTCGCTTTCAGCCTGATGCAAAAATGGGCAAACAGGGCATCTCCACACCCTCCTTCTCACACAGTTCCTCCTTCCCAGCTCCGGGACAATTGGTGGGGCTCTGGGCTGTGGGTACAGCCCTGGGCAGGAGTTTATCCAGCCCTCCTGGGAGCGAGCTGCTAGCTTCTGGCTCTTCCCTCTGTTCCCCTGGCCCCAGGGATAGCTGCAGTGGGCTATCTTCCAGGCCAGACACTGAGAGGCTGGCCCAGCCCCCACTTGCTGTGTTTTACTGCATGGTTCCCATGATCACACCTGCAGCTGCTCCTGGGATCTGCTCCCCCCCCCTTTTTTTCATTAAAAGAGCTCATTGGTCTCCAGATGCCAAACCCAGGCTTCCCAGATTGCCGCACGGCTGTGGGACTTCCAGCTAGCTTACTCACTTGTTTCAGAATGCAGACTCCCAGTTTCACCAAGTATACAGCCCTGGGAACTAGCCGATCTTGTCTAGCTGGCACATCGCTGTAGCCGGTATTCTAGGTCACTCTCTGGTCCTTATCTAGTGTTTTCCACAGAGGTATTCCTTAGCCCTGTCTCACCTAACCGCCATCTTGGTTTCTCAGCAATGTTCTTTTAATGTAATCTTGTAGGTGCAGACCCGTTGTGGGTGGGATCTTTTGGTTAGGTTGTTTCCATGGAGATGTGACCCACCCAAATGTGGTGGGACCTTTTGATTAGATTCTTTCCATGGAGGTATGACCCTGCCCATTCAGGTTGAATCTTGATTAGTTTACTAGAGTCCTTAAGAGAGCTAATAGCCAACACAGACCTAGACACTTGGAGATGCAGACAGAAAGACGTTTGGTGATGCTAAGCTAAGAGATGAAGCCTAGAGTTTGCCCTGGAGAAGCTAAGAGAGGACACCCAGATGCTTAGAAAGAAACACCCTGGGAGAACAAGAAAAGATGCACAGGAGCTGAGTGAGAGAAGCTAAGTGAGACAGAGGCTTAGAGACATCTTGGAGAAAGCCATTTTGAAACCAGAACCCAGGAGCAAAGGACCAGCAGATGCCAGCCACATGTCTTGCCAACTAACAGAGGTGTTCTGGACACTATTGGCCTTTCTTCAGTGAAGTTATCATCTTGTTGATGCCTTAGTTTGGACACTTTCATGGTCTTAGGACTGTGAATTTGTGACCTAATAAATTCCCTTTATAGAAGCCAATTCATTTCTGGTATTTTGCATAATGGCAGGTTTAGCAAAGTGGAACACCATTCTTTCCCCATTGAGTGAACTTAGCACCTTTGTCAAAAATCAACTGGGAGGCGGGGCAAGATGGCAGACTGGTGAGCTGTATGTTTTAGTTACTCCTCCAGGAAAGTAGGTAAAAAGCCAGGAACTGCGTGGACTGGACACCACAGAGCAATCTGTCTTTGGGCATACTTCATACAACACTCATGAAAACGTGGAACTGCTGAGATCAGCGAAATCTGTAAGTTTTTGCGGCCAGGGGACCCGCGCCCCTCCCTGCCAGGCTCAGTCCCGGGGGAGGAGGGGCTGTCAGCTCCAGGAAGGAGAAGGGAGAATTGCAGTGGCTGCTCTTATCGGAAACTCATTCTACTGATTCAAACTCCAACCATAGATAGACTGAGACCAGACACCAGAGACTCTGAGAGCGGCCAGCCCAGCGGAGAGGAGACAGGCATAGAGAAAAAACAACACGAAAAACTCCAAAATAAAAGCAGAGGATTTTTGGAGTTCTGGTGAACACAGAAAGGGGAAGGGCGGAGATCAGGACTTGAGGCGCATATGCAAATCCCAAAGCAAGGCTGATCTCTCTGCCCTGTGCACCTTTCCTTAATGGCCCTGGTTACTTTGTCTATTAGCATTTCAATAACCCATTAGATCTCTGAGGAGGGCCTTTTTTTTTTTTTTTTTTAAATCCTTTTTGCTTTTTCTAAAACAATTACTCTAAGAAGCTCAATACAGAAAGCTTCAAAGAATTGAAATTTGGGCACATCAAGTCAAGAGCAGAACTAAGAGAGCTCTGAGACAAAAGGCAGTGGTCCGGTGGCTGAGAAAATTCACTGGACAGCACAACTTCCCAGGAAAGGGGGGGTGTCCGCTCACAGCCACCATCCTGGTGGACAGGAAACACTCCTGCCCATCGGCAGCCCCATAGCCCAGAGCTGCCCCAGACAACCCAGTGTGACGGAAGTGCTTCAAATAACAGGCACACACCACAAAACTGGGCGTGGACATTAGCCTTCCCTGCAACCTCAGCTGAATGTCCCAGAGCTGGGAAGGGGGAGCAGTGTGAATTAACAGAGCCCCATTCAGCCATCATTTGAGCAGACTGGGAGCCTCCCAACACAGCCCAGCAGCCCAGAACTGCCCTGGGGGGACGGCACTCACCTGTGACATAGCACAGTCATCCCTCAACAGAGGACCCGGGGTGCACAGCCTGGAAGAGGGGCCCACTTGCAAGTCTCAGGAGCCATACGCCAATACCAAAGACTTGTGGGTCAGTGGCAGAGACAAACTGTGGCAGGACTGAACTGAAGGATTAGACTATTGCAGTAGCTTTAAAACTCTAGGATCATCAGGGAGATTTGATTGTTAGGGCCACCCCCCCTCCCCGACTGCCCAGAAACACGCCCCACATACAGGGCAGGCAACACCAACTACACACGCAAGCTTGGTACACCAATTGGGCCCCACAAGACTCACTCCCCCACTCACCAAAAAGGCTAAGCAGGGGAGATCTGGCTTGTGGAGAACAGGTGGCTTGTGGACGCCACCTGCTGGTTAGTTAGAGAAAGTGTACTCCACGAAGCTGTAGATCTGATAAATTAGAGATAAGGACTTCAACTGGTCTACAAACCCTAAAAGAACCCTATCAAGTTCAGCAAATGCCACGAGGCCAAAAACAACAGAAAATTATAAAGCATATGAAAAAACCAGACGATATGGATAACCCAAGCCCAAGCACCCAAATCAAAAGACCAGAAGAGACACACCTAGAGCAGCTACTCAAAGAACTAAAGACGAACAATGAGACCATAGTACGGGATATGAAGGAAATCAAGAAGACCCTAGAAGAGCATAAAGAAGACATTGCAAGACTAAATAAAAAAATGGATGATCTTATGGAAATTAAAGAAACTGTTGACCAAATTAAAAAGATTCTGGACACTCATAGTACAAGACTAGAGGAAGTTGAACAACGAATCAGTGACCTGGAAGATGACAGAATGGAAAATGAAAGCATAAAAGAAAGAATGGGGAAAAAAATTGAAAAACTCGAAATGGACCTCAGGGATATGATAGATAATATGAAACGTCCGAATATAAGACTCATTGGTGTCCCAGAAGGGGAAGAAAAGGGTAAAGGTCTAGGAAGAGTATTCAAAGAAATTGTTGGGGAAAACTTCCCAAATCTTCTAAACAACATAAATACACAAATCATAAATGCTCAGCGAACTCCAAATAGAATAAATCCAAAAAAACCCACTCCGAGACATATACTGATCACACTGTCAAACATAGAAGAGAAGGAGCAAGTTCTGAAAGCAGCAAGAGAAAAGCAATTCACCACATACAAAGGAAACAGCATAAGACTAAGTAGTGACTACTCAGCAGCCACCATGGAGGCGAGAAGGCAGTGGCACGATATATTTAAAATTCTGAGTGAGAGGAATTTCCAGCCAAGAATACTTTATCCAGCAAAGCTCTCCTTCAAATTTGAGGGAGAGCTTAAATTTTTCACAGACAAAGAAATGCTGAGAGAATTTGCTAACAAGAGACCTGCCCTACTGGAGATACTAAAGGGAGCCCTACAGACAGAGAAACAAAGACAGGACAGAGAGACTTGGAGAAAGGTTCAGTACTAAAGAGATTCGGTATGGGTACAATAAAGGATATTAATAGAGAGAGGGAAAAATATGGCAAACATAATCCAAAGGATAAGATGGCCGATTCAAGAAATGCCTTCACGGTTTTAACGTTGAATGTAAATGGATTAAACTCCCCAATTAAAAGATATAGATTCGCAGAATGGATCAAAAAAAATGAACCATCAATGTGTTGCATACAAGAGACTCATCTTAGACACAGGGACACAAAGAAACTGAAAGTGAAAGGATGGAAAAAAATATTTCATGCAAGCTACAGCCAAAAGAAAGCAGGTGTAGCAATATTAATCTCAGATAAAATAGACTTCAAATGCAGGGATGTTTTGAGAGACAAAGAAGGCCACTACATACTAATAAAAGGGGCAATTCAGCAAGAAGAAATAACAATCGTAAATGTCTATGCACCCAATCAAGGTGCCACAAAATACATGAGAGAAACATTGGCAAAACTAAAGGAAGCAATTGATGTTTCCACAATAATTGTGGGAGACTTCAACACATCACTCTCTCCTATAGATAGATCAACCAGACAGAAGACCAATAAGGAAATTGAAAACCTAAACAATCTGATAAATGAATTAGATTTAACAGACATCTACAGGACATTACATCCCAAATCACCAGGATACACATACTTTTCTAGTGCTCACGGAACTTTCTCCAGAATAGATCATATGCTGGGACATAAAACAAGCCTCAATAAATTTAAAAAGATTGAAATTATTCAAAGCACATTCTCTGACCACAATGGAATACAATTAGAAGTCAATAACCATCAGAGACTTAGAAAATTCACAAATACCTGGAGGTTAAACAACACACTCCTAAACAATCAGTGGGTTAAAGAAGAAATAGCAAGAGAAATTGCTAAATATATAGAGACGAATGAAAATGAGAACACAACATACCAAAACCTATGGGATGCAGCAAAAGCAGTGCTAAGGGGGAAATTTATAGCACTAAACGCATATATTAAAAAGGAAGAAAGAGCCAAAATCAAAGAACTAATGGATCAACTGAAGAAGCTAGAAAATGAACAGCAAACCAATCCTAAACCAAGTAGAAGAAAAGAAATAACAAGGATTAAAGCAGAAATAAATGACATAGAGAACAAAAAAACAATCGAGAGGATAAATATCACCAAAAGTTGGTTCTTTGAGAAGATCAACAAGATTGACAAGCCCCTAGGTAGACTGACAAAATCAAAAAGAGAGAAGACCCATAGAAACAAAATAATGAATGAAAAAGGTGACATAACTGCAGATCCTGAAGAAATTAAAAAAATTATAAGAGGATACTATGAACAACTGTATGGCAACAAACTGGAGAATGTAGAGGAAATGGACAATTTCACGGAAACATATGAACAACCTAGACTGACCAGAGAAGAAATAGAAGACCTCAACCAACCCATCACAAGCAAAGAGATCCAATCAGTCATCAAAAATCTTCCCACAAATAAATGCCCAGGGCCAGATGGCTTCACAGGGGAATTCTACCAAACTTTCCAGAAAGAACTGACACCAATCTTACTCAAACTCTTTCAAAACATTGAAAAAAATGGAACACTACCTAACTCATTTTATGAAGCTAACATCAATCTAATACCAAAACCAGGCAAAGATGCTACAAAAAAGGAAAACTACCGGCCAATCTCCCTAATGAATATAGATGCAAAAATCCTCAACAAAATACTTGCAAATCGAATCCAAAGACACATTAAAAAAATCATACACCATGACCAAGTGGGGTTCATTCCAGGCATGCAAGGATGGTTCAACATAAGAAAAACAATCAATGTATTACAACACATTAAAAACTCGAAAGGGAAAAATCAATTGATCATCTCAATAGATGCTGAAAAAGCATTTGACAAAATCCAACATCCCTTTTTGATAAAAACACTTCAAAAGGTAGGAATTGAAGGAAACTTCCTCAACATGATAAAGAGCATATATGAAAAACCCACAGCCAGCATAGTACTCAATGGTGAGAGACTGAAAGCCTTCCCTCTAAGATCAGGAACAAGACAAGGATACCCGCTGTCACCACTGTTATTCAACATTGTGCTGGAAGTGCTAGCCAGGGCAATCCGGCAAGACAAAGAAATAAAAGGCATCCAAAATGGAAAAGAAGAAGTAAAACTGTCATTGTTTGCAGATGATATGATCTTATATCTAGAAAACCCTGAGAAATCAACGATACACCTACTAGAGCTAATAAACAAATTTAGCAAAGTAGCGGGATACAAGATTAATGCACATAAGTCAGTAATGTTTCTATATGCTAGAAATGAACAAACTGAAGAGACACTCAAGAAAAAGATACCATTTTCAATAGCAACTAAAAAAATCAAGTACCTAGGAATAAACTTAACCAAAGATGTAAAAGACCTATACAAAGAAAACTACATAACTCTACTAAAAGAAATAGAAGGGGACCTTAAAAGATGGAAAAATATTCCATGTTCATGGATAGGAAGGCTAAATGTCATTAAGATGTCAATTCTACCCAAACTCATCTACAGATTCAATGGAATCCCAATCAAAATTCCAACAACCTACTTTGCAGACTTGGAAAAGCTAGTTATCAAATTTATTTGGAAAGGGAAGATGCCTCGAATTGCTAAAGACACTCTAAAAAAGAAAAACGAAGTGGGAGGACTTACACTCCCTGACTTTGAAGCTTATTATAAAGCCACAGTTGCCAAAACAGCATGGTACTGGCACAAAGATAGACATATAGATCAATGGAATCGAATTGAGAATTCAGAGATAGACCCTCAGATCTATGGCCGACTGATCTTTGATAAGGCCCCCAAAGTCACCGAACTGAGCCATAATGGTCTTTTCAACAAATGGGGCTGGGAGAGTTGGATATCCATATCCAAAAGAATGAAAGAGGACCCCTACCTCACCCCCTACACAAAAATTAACTCAAAATGGACCAAAGATCTCAATATAAAAGAAAGTACCATAAAACTCCTAGAAGATAATGTAGGAAAACATCTTCAAGACCTTGTATTAGGAGGCCACTTCCTAGACTTTACACCCAAAGCACAAGCAACAAAAGAGAAAATAGATAAATGGGAACTCCTCAAGCTTAGAAGTTTCTGCACCTCAAAGGAATTTCTCAAAAAGGTAAAGAGGCAGCCAACTCAATGGGAAAAAATTTTTGGAAACCATGTATCTGACAAAAGACTGATATCTTGCATATACAAAGAAATCCTACAACTCAATGACAATAGTACAGACAGCCCAATTATAAAATGGGCAAAAGATATGAAAAGACAGTTCTCTGAAGAGGAAATACAAATGACCAAGAAACACATGAAAAAATGTTCAGCTTCACTAGCTATTAGAGAGATGCAAATTAAGACCACAATGAGATACCATCTAACACCGGTTAGAATGGCTGCCATTAAACAAACAGGAAACTACAAATGCTGGAGGGGATGTGGAGAAATTGGAACTCTTATTCATTGTTGGTGGGACTGTATAATGGTTCAGCCACTCTGGAAGTCAGTCTGGCAGTTCCTTAGAAAACTAGATATAGAGCTACCATTCGATCCAGCGATTGCACTCCTCGGTATATACCCGGAAGTTCGGAAAGCAGTGACACGAACAGATATCTGCACGCCAATGTTCATAGCAGCATTATTCACAATTGCCAAGAGATGGAAACAACCCAAATGTCCTTCAACAGATGAGTGGATAAATAAAATGTGGTATATACACACGATGGAATACTACGCGGCAGTAAGAAGGAACGATCTGGTGAAACATATGACAACATGGATGAACCTTGAAGACATAATGCTGAGCGAAATAAGCCAGGCACAAAAAGAGAAATATTATATGCTACCACTAATGTGAACTTTGAAAAATGTAAAACAAATGGTTTATAATGTAGAATGTAGGGGAACTAGCAGTAGAGAGCAATTAAGGAAGGGGGAACAATAATCCAAGAAGAACAGATAAGCTATTTAACGTTCTGGGGATGCCCAGAAATGACTATGGTCTGTTAATTTCTGATGGATGTAGTAGGAACAAGTTCACTGAAATGTTGCTATATTATGTAACTTTCTTGGGGTAAAGTAGGAACATGTTGGAAGTTAAGCAGTTATCTTAGGTTAGTTGTCTTTTTCTTACTCCCTTGCTATGGTCTCTTTGAAATGTTTTTTTATTGTATGTTTGTTTTCTTTTTAACTTTTTTTTTCATACAGTTGATTTGAAAAAAGAAGGGAAAGTTAAAAAAAAAAGAAAAAAGAAAAAAGACAAACAAGGAAAAAAAAAAAAAAAGATGTAGTGCCCCCTTGAGGAGCCTGTGGAGAATGCAGGGGTATTCGCCTACCCCACCTCCATGGTTGCTAACATGACCACAGACATAGTGGACTGGTGGTTTGATGGGTTGAGCCCTCTACCATAAGTTTTACCCTTGGGAAGACGGTTGCTGCAAAGGAGAGGCTAGGCCTCCCTGTATTTGTGCCTAAGAGTCTCCTCCTGAATGCCTCTTTGTTGCTCAGATGTGGCCCTCTCTCTCTGGCTAAGCCAACTTGAAAGGTGAAATCACTGCCCTCCCCCCTACGTGGGATCAGACACCCAGGGAAGTGAATCTCCCTGGCAACGTGGAATATGACTCCCGGGGAGGAATGTAGACCCGGCATCGTGGGATGGAGAACATCTTCTTGACCAAAAGGGGGATGTGAAAGGAAATGAAATAAGCTTCAGTGGCAGAGAGATTCCAAAACGAGCCGAGAGATCACTCTGGTGGGCACTCTTACGCACACTTTAGACAACCTTTTTTAGGTTCTAAAGAATTGGGGTAGCTGGTGGTGGATACCTGAAACTATCAAACTACAACCCAGAACCCATGAATCTCGAAGACAGTTGTATAAAAATGTAGCTTATGAGGGGTGACAGTGGGATTGGGAATGCCATAAGGACCAAACTCCACTTTGTCTAGTTTATGGATGGATGTGTAGAAAAGTAGGGGAAGCAAACAAACAGACAAAGGTACCTAGTGTTCTTTTTTACTTCAATTGCTCTTTTTCACTCTAATTATTATTCTTGTTATTTTTGTGTGTGTCCTAATGAAGGTGTCAGGGATTGATTTAGGTGATGAATGTACAACTATGTAATGGTACTGTAAACAATCGAAAGTACAATTTGTTTTGTATGACTGCGTGGTATGTGAATATATCTCAATAAAATGATGATTAAAAAAAAAAAAAAATCAACTGACTAAGAGAAAGCCAGAAAGAGGAGTCAGAAGCCAGAAATCAGCTGGAACCAGAGGAGCAGACACACAGAGAAAGAGATAACCATATGATGGGAAGTAAAGATGAAAGCTAAGAAACCCCAAGGATTGCAACCACATGCCAGTCTGTAGTGTTACAGACATCAGGGAAAAAGCTTTGCCTTGCCAACATCTTGATTTTGGATTTCTAGCCTCTGAAATCCAAATAAATAGCCTCTGAAATCCAATAAATTCTTGTTGTTAAGCCAACCCATTGTGTGGTATTAATCACAGCAACCTGGCAAACAAAGACATTGTGGAAATTTTGGTACACTTATACATTGCTGATGGTATTGTAAAACTGTCTATTTTTAAGTTTAAAATAATGAAAGCAACAGATAAACTATAAAACTTAAAAAAAAATCAATTTAGTACACTGGGGTGAATGCCTTGCTTGTCTCACCCAGGTTCTGGCCCTGAGACCGAGGAGGCTTTGGAGGGAAAAGCACAGGCCAGGAGTTGTATTCACATGGGGTCTGGGAGCTGGTCCCAGCTGGACTTTGTTCTTGTGCAAAATGTAAGGGAGTGCCAAAAAGACTCAGCAATCAAGAGAAACTTTTAAAGAGGTGTTTTTAAAAGTCAAAATGAATGCATAAACCCCATGGTAAACAAAACATCAGTGTTTTACATAAAAACAGGATCCAGCCCTCTGTTTATATGATGTTCAGCGGCCTCTCCATAATCCCAGCCTTTTTGGATCCTTTTGATTCTGACAGATGGAGAAACAAAATGTGGTCCATTCAATGGGACATTATTCTGCCATAATAGAGAATGATGCTCTGATCCATGCTATGGCATAGATGGACCTTGAAAAAACATTCTGAGTGAAAGAAGCTAAACACAAAGGGCCATGTTTGTTTCCATTTATACAAACTGTTCAAAATGGGCAAATCCAGGGAGATAGAAAGTATATTCATGGTTGCCAGAAGTAGGGAGGAGAAAGGAAATGGGGAGTGATTGCTAATAAGTATGGAGTTTCTTTTTGGGGTGCTGAGAATGTTCTGAAACTAGCAGTGGTGATGGTTACACAACTCTGTGAATACAATGAAAACCACTGAATTGTACACTTTGAATGGGTGAATGCTATGGTAATGAATGATATATCAATAAAGATGTTATTTAAAATCACACACACACACACACACACACAAAATCAATTGCCTACATCTTTCCTTGTGGTAGTACCATGCTGTTTTGATCACAGTAGCTATGTAATATGTTTTAAAATCAGGAATTGTGAGTCGTCCAACTTCATTATTTTTCAAGATGGTTTTGGCTATTTGGAGAATCTTACCTTTGAATATAAATATAGTTATTTGCCTTTTCTTTTCTTCAAAGAAGTTTATTGGAATTTGGGATTGCACTGAATCTGTCAACTTGCTTTGGGTAGAAGTGTCATCTTAACAACATTTCATCTTCCAATCCATGAACACAGAATATCCTTCCATTTATTCAGGTCTTTAATTTCTTTTAGAAGTGTTTTGTTGTTTTCTATGTGTAAGTAAGTCGTTTGCATCCTTGGCTAAATTTTATCCTAGATATTTGATTCTTTTAATAGCTATTGTAAAAGGAATTTTTTTTAAAATTGATTTCCTTTTCAAATTGCTCATTACTGGCATACAGAAACACTACTGATTTTGGGGTGTTGATTTAGTGCCCAGACACTTTGCTGAATTTATTTATCAACTACTATTTTTGTTGTGGATTTTTCAGAATCTTTCTATATATATAAAGTCCTGTCATTGGCAAATAGGGAAAGTTTTACTCCTTCCAATTTGAATGCCTTTTATTTGTTTTTCCAGTCTAATTTTCTGGCTAGAACTTCCAGTACAAAGTTGAATAACAGTTGCCACAGTGCACCTCCTTGTCTTGTTCTTGATATTAGCATTGAGTATGACGTTCACTATGGATTTTTCATATATGCCTTTTATGAGGTGAGAAAGTTTCCTTCTATTCCTCATTTTCTGAGTATTTTCATCAAGAAAGGATACTGGACTTTGTCAAGTGTCTTTTCCATGTCAATTGAGATCATCATGTGGTTTTATTCCTTCATTCTCTTCATTCTCAAACATTAATTGACTTTCTCATGTTGAGCAACCCTTGCATACCTGGAGTAAATCCTACTTCACCATGGGATATAATTTTTTCTATTGTGCTCTTGGATTTGGTTTGTTACCATTTTATTGAGGACTTTTGCATCTATATTCATAAAGTGTATTCATAAAGTGTATTGGTCTGGAATTTTCTTTATTTGTGTATCTTTATCTGGTTTGGCATTAGGGTGACAGTGGCCTCATAGAATAAATTAGGAAGCATTCCCTCCTAAGTTTTTAGAAGAGTTTGAACAGGATTAGTGTTAATTCTTATTTAAATGTTTGGTAGTGTTAATAAGTGCAGCACTGAAGCTGGCTGCTTCTGGGATTTTTTTTTTTTTTGGAATGTTTGTTAATTACTGATTCTATCTATTTGTTATTGGTCTTTTGATAACAGTGTAGGTAGTATATGGTTTTCTAGGAATTGTCCATTTTATCTAGGTTATCTAATTTTTTGGTGTGTAGTTGTTTATAGTATCCTGTTATATCCTTTTTATTTCTGTGGGTGGGTTGTAATATCCTCCTTTTCATTTCTGATTTTAGTTATTTGAGTCCTCTCTTTTTCTCTTTGTTAGTCTAGCTAAAGATTTGTTGATTTTATTGATCTTTTCAAAGAAGTAACTTTTGGTTTTGTTGATTCTCTCCATTGTGTTTTTATTCTCTATTGCATTTACCTCCACTCTAATATTCATTATTTCCTTCCTTCTGCTCACTTTGTGGTTGATTTGCTCTTGTTTTTCTAGATCCTCCAGTTGTGTGGTTAAGTGTCTGATTTAAGTTCTTTTGTTTTTTTTTAATGTAAGTATTTAAAGCTATAATTTTCCTCTCAGCACTTCCTTTGTTGTATCCCATAAATTTAGGTATGCTGTGTTTTGTTTTCACTTGCCTCAAGTTATTTTCTAGTTTTCCTTGTGATTTCTACCTTGATCCATTGGCTGTTTAAGAATGTGTTGTTTAATTTCCACATAGTTGTGAATTTTCCAGTTTTCCCTCTGTTATTGATTTCTAGCTTCATTCTATTTGGTTGTAAAAGATACATTGTATGATTTCAGTATTTTCAAATTTATTGAGAATTGTTTTTGACCTAGTTTATGGTCTGTCCTGGAGAATGACCCATGTGCACTAGGGAAAAATATGTATTCTGCTGCTGTTATTTGAACTGTTCTATATATATCTGCTAGTTGTAGTTGGTTAAGAGTGTCATTCAGGTCTTCTATTTCCTTACTGATCTTCTGACTAGATATTCTATCCATTATTGAAAGAGGTGTATTGAAGACTTTACTATTAATGTAGAATCATCTTTTTCTTCCTTCAGATCTGTCAATATTTTCTTCATATAACTTGGGATTCTGCTGTTAAGTGCATATATATTTATTATTGCTATGTCCTCTTGTTGAATTGTCCCCTTTATCAGTATATAGTGGCCTTCTTTGTCCCTCATAACAGTTTTTGAGTTAAAGTCTATTTCATCTGGTACAATATAGCTAGCCCTTTTGGTTACTGTTTTCATACTATATTTTTTCTAGGCTTTCACTTTTAACATACTTATGTCTTTGAATTTAAGGTGACTCTCAGGCAAGTGGCATATAATTGGGTCATGCTTTCTTATTCATTCTGCAATCTTTGCCTTATGGCTAGGGAGTTTTATCCATTTACTTTCAAAGTCACTACCAGTAATAGCCATTTTGATATTTGGTCTTTGTAAGTCTATTTTGTCCTTCTGTTAATGCCTACTTTCATATTTATTTGTTTTTAATTTTTTGTAGTATACCATTTTAAGTCCCTTCTCATTTCCTTCTGTATATACTTTTCAGATATTTTCTTTGTGGTTACCATGGGAATTCCTTTTAACATCCTAAATCTTTATCCATCACATTTGATTTGATACCAGCTTAACTTCAATAGCATACAAATACACTGTTCCTACATCCCTCTGTTCCCCACCTTTTTGCTGTGCTTGTTACAAATTATACCTTTATATATTGTATTCCAAAACCATAGATTTATCATAACTTTTTAAGCATTTGCATTTTAGAAATGGTAGTAAGTAAAAAGTGGAGTTACAAACCAAAAAAAAAAAAAAAAAAAAAACAAAAAAACAAAACAAAAACAGTTCAATAATACTGGCATTATTAGGTGCATATATATTTATTATTGTTATGTCCCCTTGTTGAATTGTCTAGCCTGTATCTTGTCCTGGGATTGTGCTCACTCTTCCATTTACAAGAATTCAAATGCCATCTCTACTCTCTATGCAATAGACTTCCCCTTACCTTTACCAAATTTGGTCTTTATTTCTTTATATCACTTTGATCTGTCCATTGTTCCTTTTGAGTCCGAAGAACTCCTTTTAGAATTGTTTATAGGGAAGATCTACTCATGATAAATTCCTTCAGCTATTTTTTTTTTCACCTGTGAATGTCTTAATCTCTCCCTCATCTTTGAAAGACAATCTCATGGACCTAAAATTATTGGTTGGCTGCTGTTTTCCTTCAGTACTTCACTGCCTTCTTGCCTCCATGGTTTCTGATGAGAAACTGCAATGTAATCTTATTGGGACTCCCCTATACATAATACTTTTCTTTTCTCTTGAAGATTTCAGAACTCTCTCCATGTCCTTGGCATATGATGGTTTGACTACTGTGTGTCTAGGTATGGTTCTCTTTGAATTTATCCTGTTTGGAATTCATTGGGATTCTGAATGTGCCTATTAAATTAAATTTGGGGAATTCTCTGCCATTTTTTTTTTTTTTTTGAATACTCATTCTGCCCCTTTCTCTCTTCTCCTTCTGGGATATATAATGCATATATTGTTACACTTGATGGTGTCCCACAGCTCCCTTAGTTTCAAGCTTGCCAATTCTTTATTCTGCCAGCTCCAGTCCGCTATTAAAATCCTCTGGGGAATTTTTCATTCCACTTATTGTATTTCTGTTTGGTCCCTTTTTAAAAATTTCTGTCTCTTATTGAGATTCTCATATTGCTCATGCATCATTTACCTGATATCATTAGGCTCCTTCTCTGTGTTTTCTTTTATCACTTTGAGCACATTGAGGATCATTTTAAAAAAGTATTTACTGGTATGTCCAGAATCTTTTCTTCATTGACGGCTTCTGGATTTTTATTTTGTTCCTTTGGATAGGCCATCACTTCTTGTTTCTTTCCTTGTCATGTAATCTTTTGTTTTGTACACTATACATTTTAATATTTAAAGTACTAACTCCAGGATTTAGTTCCTGTGTTCTCTTTCCCCAGTTTGTGTCCACTAGTGATATGATAGAGATTCCCTTGAGTACAAGAAGCTAATGAAAACAAGCCAACACAAAAAACATCCTTCACAGTCTTTGCAAACTGGTTCTGTGTTGGCTGGTGGTCTCCTTCAAGGTTCAGGCAGCCTATCAAGTGGATCAGCCTGAGATGACAGTGAAGTGCATGGTCCTCTCCATCTTTCTCTACCCTGTATCTTGCCCTGGGATTGTGCTCACTCTCCCATTTACAGGAATTCAAAAACCCGTTCTACTCTGTATGCAACAGACTTCCCCTTGCCCTGACTCCTGGGTGTTTTATTGTATTTTTTAAAGCAGGTAATCCTTTCCTCCAGTCTGCTTTGACTTAATTGTTTCTTACACTGTTTTAGGAGTCTGCAAACTGCTTCTGCCTCAAGGACAAGTCCTGGGAGGGTGAGCCAGAGATGAGTGTCCTGACTGAGTCTTTTAGACTCCTCCTGCATAGAATGGCACTGACATATAGGTATCCTATACATAGGAGTTTCTTTGCTCCCTCTGGAACAGGAGCTACCTACAATGGGAATGCAGGCTGCACAATGAGCCAGGGCAGTGGTGGAGAAGGGGCCAGCAAGGGCACCATGAGCTTCTCCTACCACTTTAAAGCTGTGTTTTTCTGATTCAGCACTTGCCTGGTTACTGCAACCCTTTAACTTTTTCTGGAATTTTGAGGAAGATGGCTCTTCCAGGTTTTGCTAGCTGTTCAAAGATGCTGTGGGGGAATGGCATCCTGGAGCATCTTGCACTGCCATCTTGGTAAAGCAGACATTCTTTAAATTCACCTTTATTATCCTTCAACCTATGGTTAATGTTTCATTCAAGAACTGTGAATTAGTCATCAACATCAAACAAAATCTTGCCTGATTATTGAGGCAAGACATGGTTTCTTCCTCCTCTGCACATAACGTGGACCTTTTTTTATGACACTTATACTGCTAGCTATAATGTTTATTTGTTTTGATCTTGTTTTCTCTTTTAAATTGTAAGGTCCTTAGTGTCAGGGAGAAGGTCTCATCCTTTTTTTGTATAGCCCATGGTGTTTTGAATTAATAAAAATGACAACAACAATAATAATAGCAGTTAATATTTAATGAAACTATAATATATTCTAGGCATTATTCTACAATATTTCCACTCATTATATCTTTTAATTCTTAAAAGAATGCTGTGAGGAAGGTATTACTTTATTAACATTTAATGGGAAACACTGAATCTTAGAGAGTTTCAGAGATTTGCCTCAATTTATAGAGCTCCTACATTGGAGCCATGATTCTAAATCAGGTCTGCCTGGCTCCAGACCAGAAACTCTTAATCATTGCACTGGAGTTTTTAGTGAATTGGTTGAATGAATAAACCCATTTCCAAAATTAAAGACAATTGTTAAAATGTAGAACCATATTTAATGTTTTAAAACAAATATATTACAGACTCAATATCTTGAACTATCAGGGTTATTTTGAAAGGGGTCCTTTTTCTCTGATTCCACAATTTTAAGGAATTTATGGCATTTGACATGGACTTATAAAAAAGTTTAAATTAACATTGAAAATAAAATGAAATTCAGTCAACCAAGTTGGACAGCAAATGGAAAGTGTGATGGAAGGATTTTATGGTGCTTTACACATAGTAAACACCCATATTTGTTAAATAAATAAAAAGATTGAATTAATGAACCATTCAATCAATGAACAAATTTATATTGAAAATCAGGTTGTATATTAGCTACTTTAAAAATGATATTATTGAAATGAATTATGAAAAATGAAATAAATGTAAACATAAATCTTGTAAAATATTTAGAATAAAGTACACTAATAACAATATATATCACTGCAAGAATGGAAATACACAACCTGGAAGATGATCCCACCAAAATATCCATATTTGGAAAATATGGAATCAGATCTGAAATGAAACCCCGATGTTAGCAACTCTGTGACTCAGGCATGCATGTAATTTGCATATAATGGAGATGACTAACCCTATTTAATCACAGTGTTGTTAGAATAAATGAAATGCAACATGTATATGTAGTAACTTGGCTCATAACATGCACTCAATATTAATTCCCTCCTCTCATGAAACACCTCCCTATACCACTTCTTTAGTGGGATGTTTTTACCTAAAAATATCTTTCTGAGACTACACTTCTCTAATGTCTTCACTCCCAATGATGAGGTCCCATGTGGTGTGAATCATACCTGGTTGTCCCAGAAGTCCTCAATTCCATTAAGAGACAAGTGAGAATCAGAGTATTCATAGTAATTCTTCTCCTCTCTCCAAAGAGGTCTAAAGGGAACCCTTGAGTAAGGGAAATACTAATGCCTCCTCCAGGCCTTCTAACTCTCGTCAGGGGCAAAGAAAGGTCTTGTGGCCTACAGCAACACCCAGCTTCCTCTAACGTCTCACCTCTATCCACAAGTGTCAAGGTTGAGTTCATGGCCTTAGACTACAACTATTCACAGCTTGCTCCAGACTACATGGCTCTGGCAAGTGTTGTCATGAGGGAGACCTAGATACCCAAACTTCCCAATCTCCTTGCACTTACTGCTTGCTAAAACATTCTTCTGGAATCTGCCAAGACAATCACATTATGCCCTTTATCCCTGCCCATGTCAAGCATTTAAAAAAGTCCAGGATCCAAGTCACCCCTCATACCTGTCACTTTAATCGTTGTAGGACTCTTTCAGCCTTTCATCTGTCCTTCTCTTCCACCAATTTCCAATTCATAAAATCCTTCTATTGTGCCCTCCGGAATTCATGATCTACAGTCAAGGAAATCCTCTAGATTCTTAACTTTTTCTCTGAACACTTCCTTCACTCTTTTAAGCTAATGGAAACTCAGCTTTTTCCCCCCAGAAGGCTGCTTTATTTTCAATGTCTCTCAGGTAGGGGCTGTTTTTTTTTCCTTCCTCCCACGGTAGTCATACATCTGGGCCCAGAGGTTGGGTACATGTGTTTCCTTCTTATTCTTCATTGCCTCTTCATTAGCATTTGACAGAATTTATTTCTTCTTGGAATTTTTTCTTCATGTGGCTTTCAATACACCACATTCTCCTGATTTTCTCCTACATCCTTGGCTGTTCTTTCTCAGTCTCCTCTGCTGGTTCCTCTTCATATCTCCAACAAACTAAATATCAGAGTTTCCCATGATTCAGTCCATAGGTTTCTTCTTTTCTTTCTCTCTCTCAATTCTTTGGTGATCTTGTCTAGTCTCATGGATTTAATTACCACCTATTTGTTGATGGCTTCCAAATTTAAATTTCTGGACTTCTCTTCTGACCTCTACATTCATATAGTCAACAGCCTACTCAATACCTTCATTTGAAGGCATGGTAGAGATCTTAAACCTAACAAGTCTAAAACTAAACTCCTCTCCTTCAATGCCCAAAAACTGCAATCTATCATCTTTGATTTCTCTTTTTCTCATATCCCACATCCAATCCATCAGAGAATCTTATTGTCTGTACCACCAAAATATACCCAGAATCTAATTACTTCTCACTACTTCCACTGTTACCATCCTGGACAATGCCATCATCCAGGATTACTGCAAGCAATTCCTTACTAGTTTCCCTATTTGGCTCCCCAACAATCTTTTCTCAATGTCTTAGCCAAAAAAGATTCATTAAAATAACAGTCATCATGCCATGTCTCTGTTCAACCCTTGCAATGTCTTCCTTCCCTACTTAGAGTAAAAGCCAAGATCCTTACAATGGCCTGCAGGGTTTTAAAACATCTGGATCCCATTACCTCTCTGAGCCCATCTATTACCATTCTTCCAATTACTTACTCTGCCCCACCCATACTCCTCACAGGCTCCCACTTTAGGATTGTTCCTTCTTACTCCAATGCTCTTCCCCAAAGAAAGGCCAACTCTCTCATCCCCGTCTCGTGTTTACTCAAGTGTCACTTTCACAAAGAGACCAATCATAACCTAGCATACTAGTTAAATTTGTGACCTCCTCCTTAGCTCTGCATCCCTAAGCCTTCTTCCCTGGCTCTATTTCCATTGTACTTTTCCCTTCTAACATATGATGGCAAGTACTTTTACTTTTTAAAATACCTATTGCTTGTTGTCTGTCTCCCTTGCTAGAGTGGGAGTTCCATAAAAGCACAGATTTTTTCTTTCTCTTCTGTCCTCCGCTTTGTCCCAGGAACCTGGAAATGTGCCTGCCACATGGTATGTGATAATAAATATTCGTTAAACAAACACTGGATTTGTATTGTGCTTTAAAGTGTATGGCATGCTGTCATGTCTTATAGAATTATGCACTCTGAACCACCCTTGTTATTTGCTGTACAGTTATCATTATTCCCATTACTCAGAGTTAGGAAGCTGAATTCAGGGACCATTTTTTCTGACTCTCAAGTTCATTGATTTCTACTACATTATGGTTGTCAGGGCAATGTTCTTAAAGGTTTTGCTTAAAGCACAGCATAGAACAAAAGCTTCAAATATTTACTGGGCAATGCTGTGGCCAGTAATCTTGCACAAGCCCAGATCCTGGCAGACAATGTATTTATCTCAGGCTAAGGATATATCAATGGCTAGTTCTGATGCCTTGGACAAGAAGGAAATGCCTGAGTCTTGACTCACAAAAGGTCACATGTGAATGTGCTTTTCCTTTATTGGCAAAGCTATACAGACCCTCAAGTAAGTAGTTCCTATTCGACTGTCAGGCCACTTGGCATCCTTCAATTGGTTTGACATGTTCAGAGCAGGGTTTTGACCTCAGCATTACTTGAGATGACACCTTAGAAGGTGACTGATACAATTTTATTAAATGTAGATTTTGGTAATTTACCAGCCCTTATTCACTTGACTGGGGGAGCAATGGTCCATTGGTACTTCTGATCATGAAATTTAAATACTATGACCCTTGCTGATTATGCTAGAAAGCTTTAAGTACACTTTAGGTACAGCTGGATGATTGCTGACCAGAAACAGTCTCATGGTTAGTTGGCAGTCTCACCTGAACAGAAATTCTTTCGTTGGAAATTTCTGGCCTTTACTCTCTGAACTGTGTTCAGAACCTCAGGTTTGGCTTCCTTCTGGAAAGCAACACTTCTCCTTAAGAAGCAGTGTACTTACTCTCAAGAAGTATAGGCTAAACTCCTTTACATTATTCATGTCTTTATGAGTTGTTCCCTATGTTCCTGGCTGGCTATTGAATTCTCAAATTCCACTCAGCTGTTGGTCTAAATTTTCTTTGTTTAAGCGTTTTCTTCCTGATCAGAGAGAATAGTTGAATTGATCATAGTAAACAATGAGATTGTTTTTAAAGTTTTGAAGGTAATTTGATGTAATTATTGGTCCTAGTTATAAGAATGACTGTGAAAAGGAACATGTATTTACTGTATGTTCAGTACATACTATGTGTCACAGTTGTTTTTTAGGCATTTCACGTATGTTAGAGCAGGGCAACCAATCTATCACCCTAAGAGGAAACTATGCTCAGAACCATTTTGCAAATGGAGAAACTGAGGCTCAGGGAGGTTAGGAAAATTTCCTAAGGTCACAGAACTAGGAAGAGGCAGAGCCAGGATCTGAAACCACATCTCTTGACTGCCTCAAACTCTTGGGACATGTTTGCTGACTCATGTTCTTAAGTATCTCATACAACTAAAACATAACTACCAAAAAAAAAAAAAAAAAAAAAAAAAGAAATATGGGAATGACCACTAAGACTATGCCTGTAAAATGTCAGTAAATAGAAGCTCCAAGCCTATCAAGCCCCACCTCAAGCTGGTCAAGCTAAGAGGTCATAGGGACAAATCATGTCAGTTATCTTGCTAGTGGATTAGAAATCAACCTGTAGCGAAATAACTCGATTTATTTGAAGTTAAATTGATAAATTTGATGTGGCCATTCAGACAGGAGAAAAATTTGACTTCTTGTTTCTACTGTCTTAATGCTCAGAATGCTGACTAAATTTGATTTGGCCATGAACTTATGTGCTAAGGAAAAATACTGGTCTTTCCTCTTCTCCACGTCTTCTCATTCTCATCCTTTTCCTTCATCTTCTCCTTTTTTTTTTTTTTTTGTTTGTTTTTTATACATTGACATTCCTACTACATAGAAGTTGATAGATGTTGAAATTGATAACCCTGTCCTGGGAATCACTGGTTTCAATGTTTTCAGCTATGACTATGGAATTTTCTTTTTAGGGCCAAATATCAGAAGAACATTTCTGTCAGTGTTCCAATCCTTTTTATCTTTCTGGAAAACTATGGAAAATGTCTTGATTTTGTTCTTTGAATTACAAAATATACTTTTAATGACTTCTGACTGCCTGAATTTAATTCTATTTCCACTTATCCTAGTCCCCAATCCTCAGCTTCTCAAATAAGTTTTCCTTTTGTATTTTGTTTCTATTAAGATCTCTTATTTGAAAGAGAAATGCAACTTTGAGCCTCTCATGTTAATCTTCCCACCCCCATGTGTTTAATTTGGGTATCATGAGTTTTATTTTGTTTCTACCATAATTTGAAAGCCTTTAGATGAGTCATATGTTGTCCTGTAAATCGCTGTCCTAATACCTCTCAATTGTTTAGCTTCTGACTCCTTCATACATTTATGATACTTGCATAAGCCCTGAAGGCATTTCAGTTTGCAACTCTTGGTTAGATGAAAATCAACAGTAATATGAATTAATAATGGCCCAGGTTTGTCTTTAAAATATATATATAGGTTCATCACACAACATATTTAATTTCACATTTTAGGTTTATATTATCAGGTGATGTATCAACGTACTTACACATATCCATTTGAAAAATTCATTGACGTTTCAGTAGCATTTTTTCTCTAAAATGGATGTGAGTTTCACAGAGTCCTTTTTGGGAGAGAGACTTGTCTAGGAAATAGATTTGAACTTTCATTTGCTGTACATTGTTGGTTGGTTTCAAATGAAAAATTAACTATAACATTCCAAATGCCTTTAAGCCCAGATAACTTTGTGCCTGTAAAAATCCAGCTATAGTAATAGAGATATTTCTGAGTGACTGTCAGTATTTAGGAGTTGCATATGCAGTATAAAAGATAAATTGTTAAAACAGATTTGTTTTGTTCAAACAAGGGAACTTAATGATCAATGGATAATAAATAAAGGGTTGTCATTCAGGTTCTCGTTTTATGGAAGCCATTCAATTACCAAATGAAGACCTGACCTTAGCGGATACCTAAGAGAGTATAATAGTTTATGCTTGAAACTATAAATTGTGATTCATTTGCAATACAGTGAAAAAGTACAAGTATTATTTTGAGCATATTTTATTATAGGTTCATTTTGAATAAGAAAGGAGTGTACTGCACTTATCAACCCAAGGGAAATGTTTGTGTGTTTAAATAATTATTGCTCTGCTCAGGTCCTTTTGCATTCTTTTTTTTTTTTTTTCTGTTTTTCTTAAGTTATATTACTAACAGCTTGATTTGAATGTTAAAAATATAAAATGCTTATGTTTTAAAATTTTAAATACTTTTGTTAAAAATTCAAAGACCTGGATCAATGTTTGTCCTTGAAAAATCTATATTAATTCTAAGTACCACTCATACAGACACCACAGAGAAAAGATTGAATATTTACTAACAAAGTTAGAGAAGAACAAGAATTGTAATAAACTATTGAAAACAATCAAGATTATTAAAACCTTTGTGAGAAAGAATATCTGTATTTGGAGAGAGAAAGTCTTCAAACATATTTAAATTGTAAAAAAATAAGGCTAGAAGGAGAGCTAAAGATACTTTTGTTCAATACTCCATTTTATAAATGAGGAAACTATGACTCAGCTGATTATAGGAGAGCTGGAACTAGAATCCAAGTCCCCTAATGCCTAAACCAGTAAGTTTTTTACTGCTGTTCACTTCCATATGGGCACAATATAGGCACAACATTTGTTGTGCTGTTTTGTGTCTGGCATGCCTTATTCCCTTAACAATCCAGTAAGATAGGTGTGGTGGTTTGGAACTGTTTGCACCCCAGAAAATCATGTTCTTAAAGCCAATCCATTCCTGTGGGTATAACCTATTGTAAGTGGGACCTCTGATTAAGTTACTTCAGTTAAGGTGTGGCTCAGGGTGAGTCTTAATCCTCTTACCGGATTCCTTTATAAACAAGATGAATACAGAAAGAAAGAATGCCATGGAAGCAAGAAGTTGAAAGCAATGAAAACTGGAAGAGAAGGGAGAGACCAGTGGATGCCACCTTGTGCCTTGACATGTGGCAGAGGAGCCAAGGATCACCAGCAGCCAGTCTTCAGGAAAAAAGCATCATCTTGATGATGCCTGGATTTGGACATTTTCACAGCTTCAAAACTGTAAGCTTGTAAGCTAATAAATTTCTGCAGTTAAAGCCAAAACATTTCTTGGTATCTGCTTTGAGCAGCTTAGCAAACTAAAACAATAGGTATCAATATCTACATTTTACCAATGAGTCAATTATAACTTTCTGTTTTGAGATTAAATAACTTGCCCCAAATCTCTTCAGAAAGCCAGCAATATAAGTATGTCTGAATTCAAAGTCCCTCCTCTGCTGCAGAACTATCCATTAAATTTAAAAAAATCACAACAGGTTTATAAAGTTGTAAAGGAAATGGAAGAATACAATATATCAATTGGCTTTCCCCTTTTCAGCTTCACTATTACATAGATAAAGTTAAATATTTCAGAAAAATTCTTTCCACTACCCATCATGGAAATTTTGATTCAGAAGAAACCTGAGAATAGCTAATTTACCCACTTCATTTGTAAATGAGGTAATTAAAACCAGACAGCTCAAGTACTTTCCATGAAAGGAACAGTAGTAAAACTAGAAGATGAGCTTGAATTCACTGTTTTGTTTACTATTCCACATTAGCAATTTGGTGGGCAAAGTGGGGAGAAAGGAATACCAAGAGCTGGGGAGATACCCAAGTTCTGCTATGGAGTGAACTGGGTCCCAAATAAATCAATGCCACTATATCTTTTGGAAAGATGGTACTGTTTGAAAAACCTGGTAAACTTTCATTAGTTTATCGGAATCTTATGAGGGCAAATGACTAGGATATGCACTGGTTTGACTAAGAAACAAGGAGATCCAGTAATTTTTATTTTTCCTTTTGTCCTCCAAGTGTAATTACACTTTATTATGTAAAGTGAGAAAGAGGATAATTGTGAGTTAAAACACTACTGAGCAATTTATTTTAATTTTCTTCTTTTCTCTGTATGCCTTTTTGTTGATCCATTTTAGAAGAAATTATTCTAGGAGAAAGAAAAGCTTCTATAGTGCATTTAGTTATTTCTCCTTTATCTATTTTAACTTATTTTCCTAGGAAGAGTGAGGTGGCTATAAATACCTTTACCACTTGATCTTGTAACCCTAAATGAGGGCAAAACTCCCCTTGGCACTAACAAGAATTTTGTCTACGAATAGTTACATAATTGGGTCCATGAAGATTATGAAGCAATTTGATTCCTTCCCAAGAGATAGAAACTCTGGCACAATTTTCAGATGGAATACACACACTAGCACCTTGTCCATATTCCTAATAATAAGTATGAAGGGAGAAAAAAGCCAGGAATTCCTGCTTGCTTCAAAAGCCTGTCAGCTAAACAAAGTGAAGAAGTGGGAGGGAGAACCGGGAAATTAGCTGCTGTGGGCTACAGTTAATGAGTGGTCTGAACAAAAAGGAAGTTGTGGCCATGGAAGTATTCACATAAAATGAAAAAAAAATTAACACTACCAAAAAGTGTTAGCCTGCACCAATTAGATTCTTATTCAATTCCAAAGTTTATTTCTTTCTTGTGGGATCTGCCTCTAACCAGCCTACAGAAAGTTTCCCCCACCCTCTCGCCCCCAAACAAGATGAGCAAGATCAATAAAAAAATTGAAACTTTGAAGCATGGTTGGGCTGCTGGGTAAAAGCATGCAAAATCTGTCTGAGACTTCATTAAAAAAAATGCCTACACAACACCTTGGGTAAAATACTCAGCAGCTTGGCATTGCTGCCTCATTAGGAGTAAAATGAAGTGGTCATTCCCTGAAGAATGCCCCTGCCACATTCTGACCAGTTCTAGGAATGTCCTGCTCACACTCTGTGATTTAAAACCTAAACGGCCACAAATCCTCTCTCAACTAAGTCTAAGCAAGGGTCAATTGGCTTTAGGCAATACAGCCCAAGCAAGGGCAATATCTCTATCTCATTTCACTGTCAAAAGAGAGGACAAATCAGAGATTTTCTAACTCGTTGCTTTTTCAAAAATCTGAAAGCAAATTAATTATCATCAAGTTAGCTGAAGAGATAAACTTCCCATTAAAACAAACACTGCTCTGGATACGACCAAAGCTACACTCTTTAGAGATGGGGGCAACACACAGAAGAGAAGGACATTCTTGAAACAAATGTTCTGGTGCCAGATGTCACATGGAATAAAAAACCAATAAGCTCCCACAAAGAAATTCAGTTGAAGGGAGGAGTAAATCTTTCTCCAGTGGATCCTCTATGATCACGCTACCTTAAGAGTGGTTCAGGGACAAGCATTGCCTGGGAGCTGATTAGATATGCAGAATCGGGCAGACCTCAAACCTTCAGAATCAGAATATACATTTTAACAAGACCTGCCAGGCAATACTTAACACACATGAAAGTTTGAGAAGCATTTCTGAGTCAAGGGCTCACAATGGTGGATATCATTGAATAAATATAAATTATAAAAAACCTTATAAATGTCATTTTACACCTATAACTTACTCCTAAACTCCCTTTCTGTCAAAGTGCTTCCATGTTGCCTAATGATGCAAGAGATTCCAGAAATATTCTAACTGAAGCATGTCAGTACTTTGAGAACCAGGAATTGGTTGGATTTGACACAAAATGATGTGAGCTAGTGATCTCAGCCAAAATCTTGATAGCACCATTGCTTACTTTTATGAAATATTTTATACTGGAGGTGGAGAACATGCTATAAAATTTCTTGAGGTCTTTGTGTCTGTTTGTTTTTCAAGAATACATCTGTAAATAATATAATTTGCCCTGAAAAAGATATTGAAGGGCTAGACTAAAGCTTCCTGTTGAGTCAGTGCCTTGGTTCTGTATTAGTAATTTACAATCAAAGCTTGCTGCAATCAGAACTCAAGCTCATATTCTCAAGGACAAATCTGTCATCAGCTACGCTTTGTATTGGCACATGCATGGACAAGTCAAATGATATGCTGCTGAGGTATCCTCTGGTTAATCCTGTGGCTATGAGCAATGGCTCTATTTTTTATAAATACTTTCTTCTTTATGTATGCCTTTGTTGTGATTTTGTAAAAAAAAAAAAAATAAAAATTATTAGCTGGCCTGAATTCCTAAGTGCATAATAAATGTTACACAGAGTCTTGTAAGAGGCACCATGGTCCATCAGTCAAATATTATGCCAACCAAGATACTGATTGTCATTCTAAAATTCATCTTTACAAAAACAGATATATTCCTGGCTTTCTTATCTTCAGTTACTACTATACTGTAGTCCTGTGATTCGTGGATTTACCAAATCCAGAGTTTTCAAAAAGTATACTTGGAGGAATACAAGTGCTAAGAGTCAATAAGGATCCTATAGTTAGTGAAGTTTAGGAAATGGTGGATTAAATGAAATGATATAGATTAGTTTCTCGAGTGACTTCTCAGAGCCTTCAGTATGCTAATATCTTATTAACACCAATAGCAGGGATATAATACATAGCGTTTTTGACCTCAGAAGCCACATGTGAAAGAGCATTTCCTAGCAGTAGTGTCTTGAATTATACACTTTGGGTCACCTTTGTCTAATCTAATTTCCAATTCTGTTTGGATTTTCATTCTTCTGAGTATTGTATTATAGCACTCACATTAAAAACGATAAACTAACACATTTTTAATCTGCACTGCACAATTTAACACTTACTTATAAACGATTTTGTAATTTTTATTTTTGTTTTGTCTGCTGAATTGCTTCCTAACTAGACAGAAGCACTTGGGTGACATGAATCATGACTTATACATTCATAATCACCATGAAATTTAGCTCTGTGTTGACTATGGTAGGTAATAAAATACTGATTTACTGACTGATACTAAAATCTAGTTTTCAAGTGTGCTGGTTTGGATATACTATGTCCCCCAAAATGACAAGTGCTTCAGTGCAATCTTGTGGGGGCAGATATATTAGTGTTGATTAGGTTGGAATCTTTGGATTAGGTTGTTTCCATGGAGATGTGACCAACCCACCTGTGGGTAATACCTTTGATTAGACTATTTCCATGGAGATGTGGCCCCGCCCATTTGGTCTGGGTCTTGATTAGTTTACTGTAGCCCTATGAAAGCTCAGATGGAAGGAGCTCAGTGTAGCTGCAGCTTAGAGAGACATTTTGGAAAGAACCGTTGAAAGCAGTCTTTTGTAATGCTTCAGAGATGCTAGCCCAGAGTTTGCTCCAGAGAAGCTAAGAGAGGACAAAATGCCCCAACAGCAACATTTTGAAGAACACACAGGAACTGAGAGAGGAGCTGGAACACAACCCGGGATCAGCAGATGCCAGTCACATGACTTCCCAGCTAACAGAGGTTTTCTGGACACCATCGGCCTTCCTTCGGTGAAGGTATACGCGAGTTGATGCCTTAATTTGGACATTTTCATGGCCTTCAGACTGTAAATTTGTAACCAAATAAGCCCTCTTTATAAAAGCCAATCCATTTCTGTTATTTTGCATAATGGCAGCATTAGCAAACTGGAACATCAAGCTTTCAGTTGGAATTCAGCTCCATTATCTCAGGACATGATGAGACAATCTATTTACTTTAAGCAGAACTTTCTCATGATTTTGTATATGGTGTGTCTCAATTTCCCAGGGCTGCTGTAACAAAGGTGCCACAAATTGGATGGCTTAAAAGAACAGAAATTTATTGCCACACAGTTCTGAAGCCTAGGATTCCGAAATTGAAGTGTCAGCAGCACCATGCTCCCTGTGAAGTCTGCAGGGCAGAATCTGTTCTTTGCTTCTCTCCTGGCTTCTGGCAGTAGCTGGCAGTCCTTGAGCTTCAAACTCTGCCTGTTGTTACATGGAGTTCTCCCCACTGTCTGTCTGTGTCCAAATTTCCTCTTCTTATAGGACACCAGTTCTATTGTATTATGGGCCCACACTACTGCAGTATGAACTCATTTTAATGTCCCTAATTCCATCTGTAATGGCCCTATTTCCAAATAAGGTCACATTCTAAGGTACTGAGGATTAGGACTTCAACATATCTTTTTGAAGGAGATAATTAAATCCTAACACTTTGATTCTATATCCAATATCCCTTTGTCTTTCTGGATTGATGAATATAAATATCTCTTATGTATGATTGTCAAGGTAGTACCTGGATCTGGATCTTTTTCCAGATTTTTTTCATCTGTATCATATATGGCTGATGTTCTTTCATTAATTTCAGTCAGCAGACATGCCAGAAAGTTTCCAAGTGCAGATGTGTCATTATTTTAAACTTGTTCTATTTATTTGATCACAAATGAGTTTCTTAATGAGACTGAGAAATTGGTTTGGTTTGACACTTCAGAGTAACATTGAAATTGTAAGTCTGGAAGCTATCCACTCCCCTTATTCATGTGTAAGATGACTGAGGCCCAGGGAAGTGAGGTCAGAGTCTTTAGGGATGTTTACACAGCTGTCTGTATTTCTTCTTGATAGCACATCATTCTTACAAGTACAGCTTTCATTATTTGGCACTAGAAGAATAGCAATGATATCACCTTGTTTACAGTGAAGTTCCTTTTAGGTGTTTCTCCATTTTAGCCCAGAGTTGTAAGTTCCTACTTGAGTTTAGTATTTTTTTACATGGACATTTCAAAATTATGAAAGGAAAAGTACATCTTTTAGGCTTGGAAATTTCATTCAGTACTCCATCCCTTTTGGAATGAGGTGGTGAGTAGGGAGAGTGAGGATAAAATGTTCCTATGCCCACAATTTCAGGTCACTGGAAATTTCTCTTGGTAGTCAGTTCCTTTTGGATTCCCTGGCAGTAGAGCCTGTAAAAATACTAATGAGGTCTTTAGGATGATATGAAGAGCTTGTACTGAATTTCATGAATTGGTTAATAGTAACCAGTCACACCCCATACCTATGCAAAGTATGAAGATTTTTAATAAACTGAGTTCTTTTTGTTATTCTGGAATTTACCACTCAGTTGTAGAATTCAGATTACTGTTCCACACACTTTTGGCTAATATTTGGAAATGGCTTAGTTCTTTAAATGTGCATCTTAGTGAGCAGGGAGAGCAAATCACTTCTTTCCTCACTTAGAAGATAAATATCTTTGATTGTTTTAAATATGTGTCTCTGGTGGTTTGGCTAATTACCTACCTAAAGGCAGAAAACTGGACCAAATTATTTATCAATATCCTTTATCATATTAGTATACTTATCTTTCAGCTGAGTACATTTTAAAAAATCTTAACATTCCAAACAAATACCAATTACCCTTCCCCCAAAGGATTTGTGCCCACAGAAATAAATTTTATTCCTCGGCATAAAGGGCAAAACAAAGTAAGAAAGTGAGAATTCAAAGTCAAGGAGATGCCACAGAACCCCTATCAATACTTCCATTCCCACCCTGTCTTCATCTGAACACCATTAGGAGAACCACTAAACTTGAATTCAATGGCTATGAATTATGCATATCTGCACTGTTTACCCTATTGTTTTATGCCATTCAGTTCATCTGAGATGAAATCAGACAAAGAAGGTAAATGAAGTCTACCTTCAGAACTCCAGACTGCTGACTCTTACAAAAATTGATTTACTAGATTATCTAATGTTTAAAAAACTCATTTTACTAAGTTGTACATCATATCATTCAGTGCTACCACATCAGAAGGTAAAATTAATGATAGAGATAAGGACATTAGAAAAAACCACAGCATGGCTACATGACAACATGAAAAAATTGATGAATAGCAGCTTAGGAGCAGTGACACAGGGTTCAGATTTAATTTGAATGGTGAAGGGCATCGTCGTATTGAGCAGTCTGGATGAGGGTAATTTCATATTGGCACATGACTTGATGTCATCATGGGTGACATGGAGCAGTGGTGCAGTGAGAAAATGACATCTGGCATTTTGAGGACCAAAAAAATTAAAATTTGACGTTAGCCCTGAATGAAAGGTGCTTTTTCTTTGCCAAATAAAGACATACTATCCAGTAATTATGAGGTCTAACGTTGTTGTTTCTACTACTAACTCTTTCGGAGTAAACTAAAAGGAAAACAAAATCAATGGCAGAGACGTGGGGTCATGTTAGTTGTAGTTAGAAGGTAGACAAGTTTGTGAGTGAAAATTTAATGTCTGTAAATTTTATCAGAAGGAAAGAAATGCCATGATAATGAGATGCATGCTATATCAGGAATTTCTGTACCTTTCACATAATAAACGTGCTTCCTACGCTTTATTATACCAATGCTCATGCCATCTCAACAGAAGAAATGATTTAAATAAGAGACAAAAGGATCTTGAATTTCACTTAGACATGAAGGAGAGAGGGTATAAAGGGCATGTCTTAGAATCTCTAACAAGAAATTCTAAGACATCAACAATTAGGTGTTCTCTACAGATTGATCATAATGTATCATTAGTTCTCAAAGCTTTATACTGATTAACATCTAGTCCAAGTCAGAAACTTGTGCTGTCAGATCCACTGGTCATCTGGCCTGCACTGTCATTACTGGGTCAAGAAGTAGCTCAGTCGTCGTTGGCTGTGCATATGTCCCACCTGAAGCTGCAGTCAAAACACATTAGGAAAATCAATAGCTGCCTCTCCTCATCAGAAAGAGTTTAGAAATGCCAACTTACAAGTTTTACTGTGTCAAAATGGCCTTACGAAGATCAGAGGGTGTCACTTTACAAATAAGGAAAACAAAACTCTTTTTATGACCTAGTGACAGATCTAGGAATAGAACTCTGGTTTTCTGTCTCTGTTTTAATAGGTCTGATCACAGCAAATAATCAATTGGCTACCTTACACTCTTTTCAGGGGAAGAATACTGCCTATATTTTGAGTGAGTCTAAGAAACAAGGAAAAAGTTTATTTTCAGGGGGAAAAATAACCCATGATGAGGGAAATAAAATTAGTAAAATAGTGTATCTTGACATAGAAGAGAGAAATTAAGATATTTAACTGAATCCTTAGCTTGAGCCAGTTACCAGAGTCTGAAAATGAATCAATCTACATATACAATGATAAAGCCTTGGAGATGCTAATTCTGGAAATTTAGTATGTGAGTCAGGCTTCCTGCCTGATTTGAAATGAACACATTTAAGGCCTAGTGCATGTGACTGTCTCCTGGTTTATGAGTGAGATGGAGACAAGTGTACACTTGCCCAAGAAAAGTAGACTTCTCCAGAACTCCCCTCTGACCATTGAAGAATCACACTCACAGCGTGAAATAATCAGGTCTTCGCTCATAAAATAACCACATTCATATTTCTTTATTCCTGTAGGACTAAGAATTGATTTTGAATGATGAGCAAGCAATTTTGTGTCTTTGAAATAGAAACGGTGTTTTTAAACCTTTTATTTCTGTGCATAATACATACTAGCTCTCAATGTTCACCTCTACAGTTATCCGTGAGGGGCTCAGTGCTATAGCACCTAGATATTTTACACAAGATAAAGGAACAGGTTAAGGTCTTGGGAGTGTCTCCAAGAGATATGGGCAATGGTGAGCATGCCCCAGTGTCATTTAACTTTTCTTCAGCACAGAGTCTTTTATATCAGTCACAAGTGGAGGAGTAGTGCACAAATAGGAAGCACAGGAGTGTAAAAGAAAAATAGATAAGAACAAAGAGTGTGAAAAACAAGAAAGAAAACAAAATGCAGACGACAATAAATTAGAGGCTAAAAGAGTGCCTGGACAGTGGCATTTACATTTACATGTGCTGAAATGGTATGTAGTCACATTGAGTCTACGTATTATGTCAATTTTCCACGTTAAAATTTGTACACATTTTCACACACTTTTAAATAATTCTGAACCTTAGTGTTTAGACATAAGTCTTAGATCATCAACTTATACATCTGGATAGAATTTAAGTCTTATTTCATTTTAAAAAACTTGGAGAACAACGAAACCCAGAGATTAAAGCAATTACAACCTTCATTTTTCTTGAAAAAAATATATACAAATATTCACCATGCACAATGGAAATAAATAGGTTTAGGGGATAAATGAAACCTCATTACCAAGAAGTACAGGTAAAAGTAAACTAAGAAATAAGTATAATGAAAATAAATACAATATGATTAAGGCTGGTTTTCACATTGACAGCGGAGTCACTGGCTAGATTATCATAGAAAAGATACTGACAAGTGTTGAGTGGTTTTTAGTGGAAGCTGAGATCAATGATAGGGAAGTTCTTACAGGAACTGACCTGCTAGTTTGCTTCATGTTAAAAAAAAAAAAAAAATGAAGTAGCAAAGATAACCAGTGCCTTTTCTATGCTTTCTCAATCAATAATAGATTTTCCACCTAAAATGGTAAATAAAAGGGAAATTATGTATTATTAATGGAGACTTTCTACATTTTAAAAGACCTTTCTTATAAGGTAAAAGAAGAATATTTTACTTTCTTTTTTCTTTTCCATGGTTTAACTTAGGGTTCACTGTTGGTGTTGTGCAGTTCCATGAATTTTTTTTTAAATTTTTATTCTAGCATCACATCTACAACCTAACATTTCCCCTTTTAACCACATTCAAATACATAATTAGAATATTTTAATTATTCTTTCAATTACACATTCTCTTAGCTCTTAATCCATATAGAGATTAGGTGATTGCTAATTATCCATCAAATTTGAGCTGTATGGACAACAAGGTCCATTATTAAGGGCAAACAATGACACACTCATGTCTCAAAAGTGATCCTTATGTTGTGATTGCACAATAAATACTGTTTTCAACTCTTTCCTCAGTGCCCAGTGTTATGGTGGACAATTTAAAAAATCCTGTGTCATTCCATAGTCTGGAAGGAGCAGCAAGGAAATCCAAAAGGTCACAAGAACCAATCCACCAGAATTAAAATCTCTGCAGTATGGTCAAGTGCAAAGCTGAACATTAGCGGAGACAGAGGTCTTCAGTTCTCACCCTACCTGACTGGGCAGATGAGGCTTTGCTCCTTTAGCCTCTGCTCCCATGATATATTAGTGAATGAATTCTGCCAGATAAAAGGTATTCCTGAATTCTTTTAATAAAAACAATGTTTTGGACTAATTGTATGAATACAAGATAATGAATGGATGAGCCTTTAGAAATAAAATTAAGTGCATTTAGCTGTTTTGAAAATGCCAAAATAGCCGGTTTGGGTTTATGCTATGCTAAATGGAGTGTTAGAGCCTACAAAGAAAATAAAAACGGCCTTGTTTTTCCATGGATAAGCGCCATTTGTGTAGTTATATTACAGCAATGCTGTGACTACAGGGGTCAAATAATCAGAGGGTAGACTGGCGGGACAAGCCACTCCTCCTTCCTTTCATTGTTTGCCTTATCCACAAAAACATACTATGCAATTCTCTTCTACTAAGTTAGATGAAAATTCAGGGTATTTATACATTGTTTACTTCATTTAGTAAATCCTTATATCTAAGGATCTCCCAAATTAATGTTTAATAGAAAAGAGTGTCAAAAAGGTAAATATTTCTCTCCTGAATCTAATCTTTTATTAATCTGCATACATGTTATTCCAAATATATACATGTAGATCACCACATATCTATGTGCATAGAATGTATAAATACATATATATTATACATGAATGATTTATTACAGAAATATCAGTGTTTCTAGATTATACTGCATACTTGATGAGCTGTCATTAGTGCAGAAAGGATACATAGCTTTTCAACAAAAGAAAAGAATGAGGCTGCCAGAGTGTTGCAGTGGTTTGGGCTTTTTTTTTTTTCTTTTTTTCTTTTTTTTTTTTTTTTTCCAGCATCCATCCCTGCCAATCTTTGCACTGCCAGTAGGGAAAACCATATCCATGGCAACCAACCGTACCATTCCAACCCACATCAATGACGCCTCCAATCTAAACTGTCAAATATTCTATGCACATCATGTAAAATAGGTCTCTTTCCCCTTATACCTCTGTGCATCTCGTTTCCGTGGCTACATGTTTATGCAAATGAGAATTGTCCTTTCTCTCTCAGGTTGATTGAACACTGAATTTGTTTTGCACCTTGGCAATGCAAAGCCATGCTGTCTTGCCACCTGGTCTACCACATAATTGCAAAAATTACATTATAATGATAACTGTCCCCAAATTAGCCTGATAACACCATCTACCTGCCTTGTGAGCAAAAGTAACAGTGTGCAATAAAGAAGGATGTAAAAACAGAGTCGAGATAGGAGAATAATGTTTAATTGGCTCTCCAGAGTCTACTAATTTTCAGAATTGGAAACCTAGTGGTTGATTTGTTCTTTTTAGTCTGTGAGAAGAAAAAATATCCTCCATAAATTCTGAATGACAAATTTGCCCATCCTTTTTTGCATGTGGTTCCAGCATCCCAGGGAATCTGAAGTGTCATTTCCTCTCTGGAAGAAAGGAAGCACAATACATGCTAGGTATGTACTTTGAATTTTCACTCAGTATCAGATCTAGCTATAAATTTCTTCCAATCCTTGGATCTCCTCATTCTTTACCCCAGTCCTCTCCAAATCTTGGATCAATGCCTTTTTCTTAAAGTTAAAATACAGAATTTTTACAGGTTGACAGATTAAAAATAAAATAAAGCTGGGAATCTAAAAGAATTAACTTCTCTCCTCCCCCACCTCTTTAAATCTATTGCTTTCCACTAAATTATGTCCTGTAAATGTGCTGCTGCAGTCGTAGTGGTCAGTTTCTTTTCTTAGGAAAACCACAATTAAATATTTTGTAAATAATGAAAAAAAATGTTTTTCTAAGTTAATGCTTACACATGATTTACACTGATGCAGTGACTTTAAGGACTTTTTCATGTTAATTTTTCTACCAAGAGGAAGGAAATGGGCAGGTAAAAATATGGTAAATAGTATATTTCTCCCAGATAAAAAGATACTAGATTCTGTTATGATAAATGTTGAGAATGTATTTTACTTACCCCCCACACACTTAATAGCTCTCTCCCTGAAAAACAAATCCTTCAATATTTTAAAAAGAAGGGACAATTTTATACAATTTTATGAGATTTTGTGTCAGACTGATCATTTGAACTTCGTTTACAAAGACCTGAGTTATCCTTAAGTAAATTAGGGAGAAGCAAAGTTTACAAAGGTGGATAAGATCCCTTTTCAATTTAAGAGATCATCTGTAAAAGTGTCCTGGTCAAAGATAAAAAATGTGAAATGTCCAATGCTAGATTCTTAACCATGTTCCCTCTCCAAACTCTACATCCCTTTCAGGGCCCAGCTGAGGCTCCACTTTCTCCTTGACTCCACTCTTGTCCAAGAAGACACAAATTCATCTGCTCTCTTGCCTATACGTCAGTGCTGTCATTTCGTCATTTCATTAGATTCCATTTCTTGTTCTTATGATTTGCCCTCTGACAAGACTGTAAGCTCTGGTGCAGAGTTGGGGAAAAATAATTTCTTATAATCCTTTGGTATTTTCTACTCATACAGTAAATATTCTGTTCATTTAAACTGAATATTAATCTTGATTGTTCCTGGGTTTTAGGCTGAGACATTTAGGCAGTAAATAGATAATAAATATGCCTCAGATCATGGCAGGAGAAGAGAAACCAACTTTTACTTAAATATTCACTATGTTCAAAAAAAAAAAGTCATATGCTTCACACATTTAACTTTTTTCTTGTTAAAATTTACTTTCAAGAAACAAATTATATTTTTAAAAAGTAATAATGTTTGCAAGAGAAGATATGATGTCCTTGATAATTCTACTTCATTGTTACCATCTCTGCCAATAACATTTGCTGAGCAACTGTTCTTGGCTCTTTGGGGTAATTCATAAAATGGAAGTTTATGAAAATTAAAATCAAATAGGATGGTAAATACACGTAAACAGGTGACACAAGCAATTAAAAATTATGTCTTGATCTTAATTACGTCTGTTAATATCATTATTCCAATGACTTTACCAAATGTAATATATAAAATATCCAATAATTTTGGAGGGTTAAAAATGATAATTGGCGATATGTTCCAGGACCAAAAAAAATGTAGGGATGAATAGTTTGAATCAGATTTACCTGAGAAGAACAATTAATAACCTGACTTTTTCATGGTGTCAATTTTTTTTTTTTTTTTAACTAGGATTTGTGAATTTGGACAGTCCCTATTCAGTCTCAATGGTGGAGTTCCTTCTTCCTTTAAATAGCCTTTCTCTAGGCATAAAAACTTGCATTCAGAATTTCATTGTATCCGGGGATCCCCTGCGGAACCCACCTTATTTTCTCTTTAACTTTGCCTATGCAGGTAAAGGGAACGGGAGAAATGAGGCATTCATATGAAAAATATAACGGACCAAAAAGTTTGTCTGAAATCCATGTGAAAAAAATAGGATGTTTAAACAAATGACTAGAAATTGCCTTAATTCTCTTATCTACATGGTTTACACTGCATAGACTTCTGAGGAAGAAATTTCTCATTAGAATCATGATAGACAAAAATAAAATAAACGGCAAACAAAAAGCAAAAGAAGCAATCACCAAGAACACCTCCCTTCTTGTGAAATGATAATACTATTATGGGATGAATAATAACAGCGAATTCTTATAAGACACTATGCTTCAAGAGCCATTCTAAGCCCTTTATATAACCTAGCTCATTTAATCCTCACAACAGCCTTACAAATTAGGGACAATAATTAGCCCTGTTTTACAGATGAGAAAACTGAGGCATACAGTGGTACCCAAACAGCTAGAAAATAGTGGAGCTCAAGAAATCAAGCCCAAGAATTCTTGCTGTAAAGTCTCCAAAGTGTTAACCTTTTCATTCCTATGCCATACAACCTTTCAAGAAATATGTTCATTATCACAATAAAGCTGAATCAATAACAAAACCTTTTAATATTGTCATATTCTAAAATTCTGTCTTCATGACTCAAATTCTCTTTATTTGAATCCTTCAAAGTATGAAATTGAAACTTCTCTTGGGGAGAAAAAGCCCTTCCTGAAAAACTCAAAAGTGGGAAATATTACTTTTAATGTAAGCAATGATTTAGAAGACCCATGGTGATTTTTTAATATCTGCACAAACATTCATTCAGTCAGTCAGTCAGTCAGCCAACAAATATTGTACACTTACTAAGTGCCAGGCACTGGCCTTGGTTCTGGGGATTTAGCAGTGGACAAAAGAAAGCCCATGCCCTCATGGGACTCACATTGTACTGGAGGAGAGATTAGATGATAAATAGCTAGATAGATTGATAGATAGATAGATAAAAGATAAAATATGTTAGATGGTGTGGTGGTTTGAAGCTGTATGAACCCTGGAAAAACATGTTCTTAAATTTAATTCATTCCTGTGGGTGTAAACCCATCATAAGTAGGACATTTTGATGAGGTTACTTCAGTTAAGGTGTGTTCCATCTCAATCAGGATGAAAAGACTCTATTATTGGAGTCCTTTATCAGAGAATGAAATTCATACAGAGAGGGAATGAAAGCCATAGGAAGAAAGATGCTGAAAGGCAATCCAAAAGAGAAGGAAGAGACCAGGAGATGCTGCCATGTGCCTTGCCATGCAACAGAGGAACCAAAGATCCCCAGCAGCCAGCCCCAGAACCCAGGTCTTTGGGGAGAAAGCAATGCCTTGATGACACCTTGATTTGGACTTTTTCCCAGCCTCAAACCACGAGTGGGTACATTCTCATTGTTAAGCCAAACCATTTCACTGGAAACTAGGCTGTTATGAAGAAAAGTTAAATAGGATAAAGGGATATAGAATGGGGGAAAGGCAGGCCACTATTTTATTAGGTTGGAAAAGCCTTCTTTAACAAGATGATATTTGAGCAGAGACCTAAAGGAAGTGAGGGAGTGTACCGTGAAGACATCCAGTAGTAAAGCATTGGAGACAGAGAACACAGCAGGGCTCAGAGGTGGTAACTGGCTCATTATGTTCAAGGACCAGTCGGAAAGCAGTGTTACTGGATGGAGCAAGGCAGAATAGGTACAGGAGGGACAGTCAGAGAGGCAGCAGCTGGTCAGGTCATGGAGTGCCTAGCAGGAAATGTTACTCTGAGTGAGATGGGAAAACATCTGAGGGTTTTCAGCAGACAAGTGATAGGAACTGGTATATTGTAAAAGGATGACTACTTCTGAGTGGAATACGGGATGGGGTGTTGGGTGAAATCAGGAAGCTCAGTTCAAGAGGCATCAATATCATCCCAAGAAATAGATGACGGTGACTTGTACCATTGTGGCCAGAAATGAGCTGTGAGAAAAGATCAGATTCGGGATATATTTTAAAGATGGGAACTACAAAATTTTATGTGTTAGATGTGGAATGTGAAAAAAATAGAGGAGTAAAGGTTGACTCAATACTCTTACATAATGAAATAGAAAGTTTATGCTTGGATAAAATATGTCTCTAGGTAAAATTAAATATTTGAAATAAATTAAAAGTTATAAAATTATTAAATTTTTCTTAGCATATTTTAATTTGTTAGATATTCAATTTAAAATAATTACTTGGTCATTACTTCTTTTTTGCCTTTTTTCCTTTTCCTTAACTTTCTATTTTGAAATAATTTCAAACTTACAGAAAAGTTGTTAAAAAAGTATAGAGATTCCATATACCTTTCACATACGGATAAACATTTTTTTGGTTCCCATACACACACACACACACACACACACACACACACACACACAATTACTTCTTGATTGCCAATAAGCTTTTGGTTCTATAAAACTTTTCATTCAAGATGAAACTTAATAAATTAGCAAAATTCTCTAACATAGAAACAATATTCAAACAGATATTAGCTATTAGTCTTCTTCCAGCTCCTATTACCCATGTCCCCAAAAACCTATGTCAATTTTTCACTGAACAATCTTAAAAACAAAAAAAATCAGATATTTATTTTGGTCATATGATATTGTCATCAATTTGCACACATGCTGTAGAGATTATCCAGCTGTACAAATATGCACACATCTCAGAGTGAAAGTAAACTGCCTTAAAAGATATGTGAGCTGTAGGTAAAATGGGAGTACTGATATATTTTTTTAATTCAATTTTATTGAGATTGTTCACATACCATACAATCATCAAATGTGCACAATCAGTTGCCCATGGTACCGTCATACAGCTGTGCATCCATTATTTCAGAAAGGGAATAAAAACAAAAGAGAAAGCTCAAATCCTCCCATACCCCTAACCATCCCCCCCCACTTAATGGCTCATAGTATTGGTATAGTACATTTGTTACTGTTGATGAAAGAATGTTAAAATACTACTAACTGTAGTACATAGTTTGCAATAGGTATATTTTCCCCTACATATCCCTCTATTATTAACTTCTAGTTATATTGTCATATAGTTGTTCTAGTTCATAAAAGAGATTTCAAATATTTGTACAGTTAATCATGGACATTGGCCACCACAAGATTCACTGTTTTATAAATTCCCATATTTTAACCTCCAACTTTCCTTCTGGTAATATACATGACTCTAAGCTTCCCCTTTCCACCTCATTCACACATCATTCAGCACTTTAGTTATTCTCACAAAAACATGCTACTGTCACCTCTGTCCATTTCCAAACACTTAAGCTCAACCTAGCAAAACATTCTGTTCATAATATGCAACTGCTCCCCATTCTTTAGCTTTTTTCTACATCCTCATAACTTATACTTCATTTCCTTGAGTTCACACATTATAATTGGTTTATATCAGTGAGAACATACAATATTTGTCTTTTATTTCTGACTTATTTCACTCAATATAATGCCCTCAAGTTTTCTTCATCATCCTGTTTTTTGTCTTTGTTTTTGTTTTAAGATGGTTTTGTTTACCCACCATACATTCCATCCTTAGTAAACAATCAGTGGTTCCCTGTATAATCATGTATTTATGCATTCACCACCATCACCACTATCTTTATAAGGGCATCTCCAGTTCTTCCACAAAGGAGGAGGAAGAGTCGAAGGTAGAGAGATAAAAGGAAAAGAAAAGAAAAGAAAATGACAGCTAATGGGAACAAAAGGAATGATAGAATTAAATTAAAGTAGAAGAAAAGGGTCAGACAACATCACCAATGCCAGGAGCCCCATACCCCTCCCTTATATCCCCTGCTTATAGGCATCTAGCTTTGGTGTATTGCCTTTATCACATTAAAGGAAGCATAATAAAATGCTTCTGTTAACTATAGTTGCTAGTTTGCATTGATTGTATGTTTTCCCCAATACTGCCCCATTTTTAACACCTTACAAGGTTGATATTCATTTGTTCTCCCTCATGCAAAAACATATTTGTACATTTTATTACAATTGTTGAGCACTCTAGGTTTCACTGAGTTATACAGTCCCAGTCTTTATCTTTCCTCTTTCCTTCTGGTGTCCCACATGCTCTTAGCCTTCCTCTTTCAACTATACTCACAGTCATCTTTGTTCAGTATACTTAAATTGTTGTGCTACCATCACCCAAAATTGTGTTCCAAATCTCTCACTCCTGTCTTTTCCTATCTGTCTGTAGTGTTCCCTTTAGTATTTCCTGTAGAGCATATATCTTGTTCATGCTCTCTTATTGTCTCTTTGTCAGAGAATATTTTAAACTCTCCCTTGTATTTGAAGGACAGTTTTGCCAGATATAGGATTCTTGGTTGATGGGTTTTCTCTTTTAGTATCTTAAACATATCACACCATTTCCTTCTTGCCTCCATGGTTTCTACTGAGAAATCTGCACAGTCTTATCAAGCTTCCTTTGTATGTGATGGATTGCTTTTCTCTTGCTGCTTTCAGGATTCTGTCTTTGTCTTTTGACATTTGATAATCTGATTATTAAGTGTCTTGGTGTAGGTCTACTCATATCTATTCTGTTTGGGGTATGTTGCACTTCTTGGATCTGTAATTTTATGTCTTTCATAAGAGATGGGAAATTTTCATTGATTATTTCCTCTATTATTGCTTCTGCCTCTTTTCCCTTCTCTTCTCCTTCTGGGACACCCATGAAACATACATTCATGTGCTTCATGTTGTCTTTCAATTTCCTGAGACATTGCTCATATTTTTCCATTCTTTTTCCTATCTGTTCTTTTGTGTGTAAGATTTCAGGTGTCTTCTTCTCCAGTCCCTGAGTGTTTTCTTCTGCATCTTGAACTCTGTTGTTGTATGTCTCCATTGTGTTTTTCATCTCTTGTGTTGTGCCTTTCATTTCCATAGATTCTGCCAGCTGTTTTTTCAAACTTTCTATTTCTACCTCATGTTTGCCCAGTGTTTTTTTTTTATATTCTTCATCTCTTTTGCCATATCTTCCCTGAACTCATTGATTTGGTTTTTGATTTGATTTAGCATGTTTCTTTGAAAATCTTTAATAGATTGTTTCATTAAAGTGAAGCAGTATCTCAACTGTATCTTCATTGACGTGTGTTTGTTCCTTTGACTGGGCCATATCTCCACCCTTCCCAGTGTAGTTTGTAGTCCTCTGTTGTTTAGGCATCTGGTTTCCCCGGTTACCCCAATCAGATTTTCCCAAATCAAAACAGGTTCAGATCTCCAAATGGGGTTATATTCAGTTTCAAGTCTCCCTGAGGGTGTGTCTTAGAGATTGACAGACTTTCCTGTGAGGTCTCTAGTCACTGTGCTTTTCCTAATCTGTCCAGCAGGTGGTGCCTGTCAGCCTGTCACTCCTGACTGGTGTAAAGAGGTTGATACTGTTCTGACTGCTTCCCCCAGGCACTGGGGTCTGAGTTCTGAGGGGAGGGCAGGTCCCTGACCTGGCCCCCATCTCCTTCCTCTTAGGGAAGATACACCCCCTAGGGAGCTATCTTTTTCATTTCAATAGTTTCTTTGTCTCTCTGACTCTGTCGACTTCACCCCTATTTGGGTTAGAGCACTGTGACATGAAAATGGCTGACGCTCCACTGAGCCTCTCATGCTGAGATAGAGGAAAAGGGAAAGAAAGCCCCTTTTCAGCACCAGTCCATGGCCCCCCAATTTCACCCATCAGTCAGATAGAGCACCTGGTCTTCTTGGCTCCCCATCCCGGGTCACAGGTATTTTCTGGCTCTCTAAGGTCAGTCTCTAGAAGTCTCTGTATTCTTTTTTCTTTTTTTAATTAATTTTTTTCCTCTCTGTCAGTCCCATCTCCTCTCCACTGGGAGCAACCTGAGGGTACTTTGCTGCTTGTCTGTGTTTGTAGCTTGTATTCAGCAGTCCATATTTGTTAATTAAAGCCCCAGTTGTAGCTGGACTGAGCTATGTTCACCCACTCAGAGAATGCTGCTTTCTCCCACAGTGAGGTCCTGCAGCTCAGCATGCCATGGGGGGAGGGGGATCCCAGTGTGGGTCTGCAGTTTTTACTTACAGATTTTAGGCTGCAATCTCAGCCTTTCCACCCAATCTAGGTTGGTGTACGATGTGTGGACAGTCATAGTTGTCACCCAGCAGTTGTTCCAGATTATACACTAGTTGTTCCTGGTTGTTTATTAGTTGTTCCAGGGGACTAGCTAAATTCCACACCTCTCTATTCCACCACCTTAGCTCCTCCTTCAGTATTGATATGTTTTTTTTTTTAACTTTTTATTTTGAAATAATTTCAAACTTACAGGACAGTTGCAAAAATAACACAAAAACAATACAGAGAACTCCAATATATCCCCTACCCAGATACTCAGATTTACCACTTTTAACTTTTTGCCACGTGTTATTTCTCTGCCACCCCCAAACGTTTGAGAATAGGTTGAATATATCATGCTCCTTGAACTTGATATGTTTTTAAAACACAGAGTCTATGATAGAAATTTAGCAATTGTTCAATGCAAATAATAAGGAATAGATGAAGGTTTTAAAATATGCCTTTACAAATAATATTTCAGACATTATGATTTGGATTAATGTAGGCATTTTATTACTTTAGTGAATAGAACAGTGTATATTACCTTTTAAAAGTAAGTGGTGCTGCCATCAACAGGATATAATAATGGGGAAAATGATAAAATATCTTTTTCTCCAAGGATTCAGATAATGATTTTAAAAATCAAATCATCTTCTTTTTTTATGTTCCAATCACAGAGACAATTAACCAAGTAAAACAGTTTTAGCAATAGAACTGTTTTGGATAAATAAATTGTACTGTATCTTGGTAATCATTTCACTTATCTTTTCATTGTACCAAAAAGATGTTGGTGGTTTGAAGGACTATGTAAGATGTGCTACTTCCCTCAAACCATAATAAAACTAGCACTATTAACTACTGTCATGAAATAGATTTTTTGAAAGATAAAAAAAATCCTCTATTCCCCTCAACCCTCCAATCACAAGGTCACCCAATTCACCCAATCTCTTGCATGGTATAATATAGTCTTGATCACATTAAAAGCTATATTAAGGTCATTCATTCATTCAACAAATATGTATCAAACATATGTGAAAAGGGCACTTTAGACAATTCAAAGATGAAAAAGACAATGTCCTGCCTTCATGAGCATCCATCTAGGAAGACCCTTGGCTTGGACATAAAATAATAGGAAAAAGAAAACGGTATTTTTAGGGGAAAAAATAAACAGTTCATAAAATACCAAACACTTTATCAGGGTACTTACATAAATAAATGAAACTCTCTGGTGAATGCAAGATGATGATATTGAAACACATCCAAGGTACTAATAATAGGAAAATGAATAAGAAATCATTGTCTTAAAGGCTTTACAAGCTGAAATTTACTAATATCTACAACCCCTTAATAGTGTCCCAGCATTTCCCAACATTGCAGTCTAGGTTATGAGTTGATATTCCATATTTTTCTGGAATCTGAAAGAGAGTATATCTCAGTCCTAACCTAGAAATTAACTTCAACTCTAAAAAGAATTACTGAGCACTCATAAGAATATTAACTATTCTATTTCATTGCATTCATATATGTATATGAGTGTTGTCCCCTTTCATAATGTTTCTGTCTCATCAGCCAATCTCATACTCACTTATGACATGTTTCTTTTCCATACATGTTTGTTGATTTTTAATAGTCCTTCAATATATACCACTATAAATGTTTCAGTGTTGTTTCCATTATTTTCTTCCCACTCCTGTTGTGCTAACTCCAGTACCCAAAGCCAAGACGCCCAGTCAAAATCTCTCTTCCTCACCCTTGCATTTATAAATATATATATTTTTTCTACTTGGAAAACCAAAGAAAGTCATTTGTAAAACTACAAGAAATAATAAGTAATGTTAGTAAGGCTTCTTATTACTAAATAAAAATTAAAAGCACAATTGTTTTCTCAATGACCCACTTTACCACAGTTTTTTAAAACTTCTCCACTTTCCTTAAACATCTTATCACTCCTTCTTGTATTTTCCAAAAAGACTAAGATAAGGACAAAAATGACAATAAAGAAGAAGAAGAAAAGAGGAGGAGGAGGAGGAAAAGGAGGGGGAGAAAAAGAAATAATCATCTTTGGATAAGATTCCCTAAATTTCTCTACCACAAATTCCACATATTGCTATACTTCCACTTTACAAGATGTGTAACAAATACAAAAATATTCCCTTATATTTTTAATCTCCTTCCCTTCTTCTGGGTCTCTTTTAACCATTTTTTTTTTCTTTCATTGAGTCTCGGACATTTCCTTCTCTCCTGGTTCCTTCTCATCAGCTTTTGAATATGCTGATGTGATTCCAGTTCTTTTTTTTTTTTTAATATTCATTTTATTGAGATGTATTCATTCCAGTTCTAAAATAACCAAAATAACCCTCTTTGCTACTTATTCCTCTTCAAGTAAACACCTTATTCTCTCTTCTTTGTTTCATATCCAAAGCTCTGGAATGTGTTAAATTTACTTGCTGTCCCTATTCGTTCATCTCCCACTTGCTCTTCGACCACTAAAATCTGTCTGTCTGTCAACCACAACTTCACTGAAAGTGCTGTCACCCAGACTGTCACAGGTTTCCATGTTGAGAAATAGAAGGAATACTTCTTCTTTCTTATTTTTGTGATAACTCAGCAGTAGTTGACAGTGTTCATGTTTTCCTCCTAGAGACACTTTCTCTCCAGCTTCCAAATCCTTGAAATCCTCCCTTTTTGTCCTACTTCTAAAAGCCATTCTTTCTTAGTCTGTTTTGTAGGCTTCTCTTCCTTGGCATTTCATAATGCTTAGTGCTTTTTTTTGGTATTCTGTTACAAGCTGTCTTCTTATATCCATCTATAGCTCTAGTTGAGACATCACCACCACTAGAAAATTTCAGTTATTATCTAAATATTGATGACATTGAACTCTAGTCCTGCAGTGTTCAATATGGTAGCCACCAGCCACATGTGGCTATTGAACCCTTAAAATGTAGCTGGTCTGAATTAAGATGTGCTCTACGTATAAAATACATGTTGAATTTTGAAGACTTAGTTACAAAAAGAATGTAAAATACCTCAATTTAAAAAATATTGTTTAATGTTGAAGTGATAATTTTTGATACATTGGATACATGATGATTTCTGATATATTGGGTAAATAAAACATATTAAAGTTTCTTTCATTTGTTTCAAATATAACTATTTGAATATCAAAAATTACAGATGTCACTCACTTTATATTCTTATTGGACAGTGCCCCTCTAGCTCATCGATATCTTCTGAGCATCAGACATGACCCAGGGCCTGGCACATAATGTGTTAATAAATGTTCATTGAATAAATAAATAAATGAATGTGTATAAACAAAAACCTCTTATAAATTGTAAAAATTCACAAGAAATGTGCAGATTGTATATAAAGTTTTCCAGAGATATATTAAAAACAATATGCTTGTATAGAGAGAACTCCTGTGTTTTGAATGGGTGACTCAGTTTTCTAAAGGAGTCAAATACCCCAAAAGTGACCTATATATTAAAGGTAACAACAATCAAAATCATACTAGATTATCTTTAGTACTTAAAAAAATGATCTTAAAATTCAACTAGAAAAATAAGCATAGGATAATGAGTCAAGAAAGATCTGAATCAAAACATAATTATAGGGAAATGTAACTCATCAACTTTAAAAACAAATTATAAAGGTTCAAGAGTAAAACAGTATGAAGTTTCTGCAAAGATAGAACAATGAAATGGAACAGAATATTTAGAAATAGACAAAACTGTAAATCATAATTTATGTAAAAAGATGGCATTTTAAATCAGTGAGGTAAAGATATACCACCTAACTATTTGTTGAGAACAAAGTTACAATATTAAATCCACACCCTAAAATAAAATTCTCCAAATGGATTAATTTTAAGTATAAACAATGAAATTTAAAACTACTAAAAGAAAATCTGTGTGGGTATAGGTGGAGGAAACCTGTTCAATTAAAACTAAGGCAAAACCTGAAAAATCTCACTAAACAAACATTTTAGGACATTTGCATGAAGAAAAAAATACCACAATCCATGTGAAAAAGCAAAATGACAAACAAGGAAAATAGAACATGACATAAAGGTGTTATTGACTTTAATATATAGAAATCTTAAAAATCGGTAATAAAAGAACATATATTCCAGCAAAAAATGAGTAAAGAATATCAATAGGCATTACAAAAATGAGAAATGTAAATGATCAATAAAATGTGCTGGAAAAACATCACCTTACTAGTAACCATACCCATGAAAATAAGATTAGATACCCTCTCTCCCTCACCAACTATTAGGCTATCAAAGATCTAAAGAAACCCTGAATGGTTGAAACTGAAAAAGAGAGATAACTGCTGATAGGTGTAAAATTTGTAGAAATTTTCTGAAGCACAATTGGAAGTAATGTGTTTAATTCAGAAACTCCACTTCCAAGAATTTTCCCAATAATTCAAGGGATTCAATGAATTCAAAAAGACAGAACTGTAAAGATGCCTACCACAATATTTTTATGATAGGAGTAACAAAGTATTTTTTATAGTGCAGCTGTAAGTTAAAGTTTGAATAACTCATACATCCATAAAATGGAATTCTACCCAATCATTACAAATTATAGGGTCAATCTACATTGATCAATCTGTTGCATGTTTGTGACATGTTGCTAAATGCTAAAAGTAGTTTTACAAAAAATATATCTACTAGGTTCCACTTTAAATATACTTATATTTCAACATACATATTGAAGATAGTCTAGAAAAAAATATCCTCCAAAATACTAATAGTGTTTAACTTTGAGTGGTAGGATTATGGGTAATTTTTTCTTCTTGCTTTTATTTTTGTGTCTAATGTTTCTACATATACATGAATAAAGACTTTTAAAATTCAATGAATATATATGTATATGAACGTGATTTGTAACAATGTGAGAATCCTTAGACCCATTGCTCTTTGCACCGTAAGAATTCACTTGTGCCACATTTCTGCTTTGACACAGTGAGGCCTCATGCTCAGAATCTCCTCACCACATCTATCTACATGCTTACATAGGAGCCTGCAGACGTCCAGTTCACCTCTGCCGCGAGCAGGGCACTCCCAGTATCTCAGGAAGCATGGCGATGGCGGCATTGGCATAATTGTCCGTATTCAGAGCCTGAGCTCAAAGGACAAACTGTTCTTAATCCCTCAAAAAATGTTTGCTTGCTGCCTCCATCTGCTCTTATTATGGTCTAGTCTACCTTGTTCTGGGAGGAGAGTTTGGTTTCAAGTTCTCTACTCCAATACTTAAAAATAATAAGAGTTTCAATCATTTCAATAGGCTTTCATTTATCTTTTTTATTTATATCTTTTCCAAACAACCTTGTGAGCCATCTTGACAGCTTTTGTCTTCTTCCTACTCACATGTTAGGAAACTGAGCTTAGAGAATTTACGTGATTTTTCCAAATTGGCAGCATGAGGATTCAAACCCAGCCATTTTTTTTTAATCATAAACTCTACTTTATTTTACCATACAGACTTCTGCTCCTGCCACTGAAGTGCACAGTCTCTAAATAACTAGTGAGAAGAGAAAAACCAAATACTCTTGTATGTAAAATATGATTGATAAGAAATTACAAACAATTACTTCACAAAATATTTCTCACTTATTTTTATTTTGCAGTAAGAAATAGTACAAAAGAGAAGTGAAAGGAAAAAAACCCTTAAAAACTGCCAAACAGACTATTTTTTTAAAAACTACTTTTGCTCAGGAAGATTTTTTTCAATTACCGAATAAGACCAGAATAAATACACTGTGAAATCTACTGATTTATATGTATTACAGATGGTGTACTAGAAAGAAAACACTAAATTAGGAGAAAATATATGTGAAACAGCCATGCAAAGTGTACTACTCATCTTATTCATCTAGTAGTCTTCAAATATAATGAAAAGTATCACTGTCTTTTTAAAGTGATAATATGGCTTGTATTATAAAATTTAAAAGGAAGGTGGAAAATGGCCTAAACTATCTATAACTCAGAAGTTTACAGTGAAATTTTTTATAAAAACACACTTCAGTGTAACACTTTCCTAATTCTGAATGAGCTCCGTAGGGTGATTAACATCCAAGCATGCAGTGCTGTCATGCTCTATGAACATCATTGTCAAAGTGTCCAATCAATTTGCTTCTGTTATGGATCACGCCCTAAGCCTATTGACTTTCTGCACGTCAGCATTCATCAAATGGACTCAAAGTCTATGTTATATATATTAATCTAAAGTCCTTCTATATACAGATCTTCAGAGAAATAACTGAGCAAGAGATCCTATTTCTTATATCACTTTTATATTGGAAACCCAACACCTGAACCCCTGGCTCAATCCCAAATAGAGAGCTATTTCTAGTAGGAAATGCAAGTTTCATTACCAGTTGGATCTAGCAAATAGCAACATTTCTTTTTCTTGAGTGATTCTTAAATTTGTTGTCAATGCAAGATCAAGAGTTTGGGTGATTGCAATACTCTTCATAACTATAAGTAGTCTTCATAATTCATTGACTTAAAGACTCATAGTTCTGCATAGTTTTTTTTTTATGAATTTTAAATATTTGCTCTCATTTAAAGAATAGATTTTAGTAAATTTGCAAGAGAGAAAAAATCTGTTAAACACAGCCATTGTGTTTTTTCTCTTCCAGTCTCTAATTAATGCATTTTTAGAAAGTATTTTCTATTAAAAAAAAATATATGTCTTAGTTTTTTACCCTCTTTGGCCCTTAGATATATATAATTGCATGAATCATAATTCTTGTTTCATGAGACACTCTTGTTATTGGTTCATGCATGGCCTGTTTAATAGTTCTTTATTTTTAATATCATAAAAACCCTCACAAATTCACCCCCCACACAAAAAATAAAAAAGCTAGGACCTTGACAATTACCTGCATCACACACTATGCCCTCCATCTCTACCCCTGCTTTCCTGCACACAAGGCAACTGTCATTTAAAATACTGTTTTTATCATTCATATAAATATATATTTGCATTTATGTGCTCCTAAAATGCAAATGTTTTATTTCTGACTTTAGAAAAGTTCAGCTTACTGCACATATCTTTTGGAATTTACCTTTTTCTTTTAAGAATGTTATGGCTGATTTTTCTTTTAAGAATGCTATGGCTGATTCATTCATACATTCATACATACTGTCATTCATTTTGTTTTCTGTATAACATATCATTGTGACTATACCACACCATTTATTCACCTACTCTCCCTTGAATAGGCATTTGACTTGGCTTCATTATATTCTTCATAACTATCAGTTTTAGTGGTTGCATGATATTCCATTAATTTCCTTCATCAGTCCCCTATTGTTTTTAGTTGCTTCTAATTTTTTGCTCTGTTGATCAGTATTGCAGTGAGCACCTTTGTCCTAATAGATTTTCTGCATGATATGTTGTATCTTTAGGCTAAATATCTAGAAATGGAATTATTGGGTCAAAAAATATTAACCTAATAGCTATTTCCAAATTGATTTCTAAAGATGACAGCTCCATCAGCGATTGTACAATTATCACATCACCATAAACACAGCCTTATCCATTTTTGTTGTTGTTAATTTAAGAGATATATCTTGCTTTTAGGCCTCACTGACTTCAATCAATCAATCAGTACTGAAATATTATCATAGAACATGAGATCTGGAAACTTATCTTCTGATCTGGTAAGTTTTCATTTGGTGGATACAAGGGTAAGCCATTGAAGAGTGAAATAATGGTTCATAACCAGATTAGTTTGAAATTATGAATGAATATATTGTCAGTGAACATTGTTTTTATCTCACCTGGATGATACTCAACTTATAAATAAAAAGCTGAACCTCAAAGAAAATGAGTAACTTTCCTAAAATTAGCTTTCCATCACATTACATTACTTCCCAGCTGATCAAATATAAAACAGATCATCAAAACTTTTCATTTCAAGTACACTCTTTGAGTTATTTCTTCTCTAATTTCCCATAGGATTTATAATTCTGGCCTTACAATATAGTACTTTACCATGCATTTATTATTCTGATTTTTTTTTTTTTAAATGAGGCATGGTCTTCTTTCCCTTGAATTTATCCCTGCCAATATACCATGCAATCTTAGGCCTGGAGTAGTTTGTTGCTGTAGACATGCTGGGCTGACCTATCAAAGTCACACTCATTCATCATTAGAGGCACTTTCTTACCATTCCTCTAAATCAAAGTATTAGTAATTTTGCAATTGACGTTATCTCAAATTCAGCATATACTATTTTCATATGCTCTACCTATGTTCAACAATATTTACTAAGTACAGTTTGCATCACATTGTAATATAATGCATATATCTATGCTTGCATAATTTCTTTATATAAATTTCTACCACAATTTTCATATCCTAGGAATGATCATATTACTTGGTCAATAAAAGCAATAATGCAGACAATTTTTTTCAGGCTTACACAGGGCAAGAACACTCACCATGCACTCATTACACATAGATAGATGCTCTATTCTTGGTTACAAGTACAGACAGTCATTGTTCAGCCTGATTCATCCTTAATAAAGCAAACGCATACCGAACACTTGTTCTTGATGACTAAAGTAAGCAATTTTCCCCATCACGATTTCAAGTTCTCACCCTTTCCTCCACACCTACAACCTGCATCTAAATTGCCTGATGATTACTCTGTGTGTTTCGTTTTGCCCACTCTGTGATGAACAGCTGCTTGTCTTGTGGTCTCGTGCAACAACAGACCCCTGGATGGGTCACATCGTGTGCCCAAACACTGGGCAAGTTTGTAAAAAAGATTCACATTTTCGCTTTTGTTGTACTTTCCTAAACTTAACACGGAACAATTAGCTTGCCTTAGGTTTTGTTGTGTATGAGTGTACCCATATATACCTATTCTCCTTTGACTCTCATTCTGACAGAGCAATTTTGTTGGCTATGGAAAGTTGAATTTCCATAAATTCATCAGATAAAAGATTCTTGGCCCCTCTTCCTTGGTAAATGAACTATGGCCACAATATTTAGATAGTAAAGCCCTTTGCTGTATTAAATGCATCCTTTCTTTCAAGCTGAGGCAATCCATGCACTTCCAGGAGCATTGGTTGGTAATATGTGCACAAAAAGTGGAAGATGAGCCTTTTAACATGCTCCTTTCAGTGGCAAATATATTCTATGCTTTAACAAAATCCTAATGCATTTCTCAAGGACTTTTCTATATTTTACAAATAAGGACTGTGGATATTTGGTAGATGTGAAATACAATTCACAGAAAGCTGAATAACAACCTGAAGTCAAACAAGCAGTCCCTGGCCAGTGTTGTTCAGAACCTTGACCTTCTAACTCTATTTCTGCTCTAACATTTCATGCAATCCTTTTTTTTTTTTTTTTAATTCAGTAAGGAAAATAAAAGAGCTTTGGCAGGCATTTGATAATGAATAACTACCTTTTACTCATCTTAATATATAAACACTTGACTGTCACTGCTAAGCAAAAGAATATCAAGGGAAGATATTTGGTTATATTGAAACACCATCCACAAGCACCACAAGAAATGCAGGCAGCTTTAAACCAGTAAATTCTGATAGTTGTAAACTTTTTAATGGATTGAGTTAAAATGTCAATTTTGAAATTGTTTGTTTGGATCTTAGGATATATTTCCCTGTTGAAATTATGTTCTATCTACTCCATACTGAAATTATATTCTATCTGCTAGTTGTGTTCTTGGGAAAGAATGACGAAAATAATAAAAAAAAAGTCTAATGCATAATGGAATTGCACCATTGTAATAATAGTACTATTTCAACTATATATGACATTGTTTTCATGGAAGAAAGCATTGCAAGCTGCAGACTTTTTTGTAGGACCATTTCAAAGCAGATGTGATTGATTCTGACAGTAGCTGCGGATGTATAAGGACAAGGCCAGGTGATAGAATAGGTAGAAATGGGGACAGGTTTCAAAACCAAAACCTTAATTCTGCATTTCTAGAATAAACATTTTTCTAACTGCTTAAAAGATATCAGACACTCCCCAGTTTCTCTGAATTGAGAAAGAATGAAAGTTACTCCCCAGCCAGTGGAGGGCCAAATGCAGACTATCAGTCATTCCATGTATATACCCACAGTGTGTGCAAGAGAGAAGTTTCTTTTCTGGCAGGCCAAGGCATAGGATAACACATAGGAAGAAAGTGTAATTGAAAAGTGGGGAAACATGGCAGGTCAAGTCCTTATCTGGGTAAGGAATATCTTGTAGAATACACATGACTGCTAATCATGGTGGGAGGAGGGTAATGAATGGTGAGTCTTTTTCAAGTCATTGTATTTAGTTGGGAAAATCTGCTTTCATCTCTGCTTTCTGCACCTCTGAAAGAAGGGTGTTGAATTCAATGTTTTCTCAATGACTTTCCAGGTTTTATGTGCTATACGGTATTGCAGGAATGCATAAACTATATAGTTCTTGGACAGAGGCTAGAAAGAACATGGCAGAGGCCTAATGCTAGAAAGATGAGAAGCTGCTAGGAAAGTGACCCTGGTAATTGGGCCAGAGACTAGCTAATTGTAAAGGAGCCCAAAAGGATAGTGGGAATTGGAAACAGGGTAGAGGCCATACTTACTAAAAGGTCATACTTCTTTCAACTGTTTCCAGGGTAGCTCCATTAGTGAGCTGGCACTGAGTTGTCAGAGTATTGAGCCAGTCTACTTCAAATGTATTCTCATCTCAGGCCAGGATTTAACCTGGAGAATATGGTTGGAGTTTATCCATAGGTAGAAAGAAGCAATTATCAGATCATTTGGTGGAGTGTAGAACTTTCCAAATTATTCATGCCTGTTTCTTTTTCCTTGGATGGAACACCTCTGCCCCCTCCCTTGGTTTTGATTTTCTTCTCTCTCACCACTCAGCTGAGGATTGCTATCATAGTAAGTCATTATTTCTGATGAAAATAAGTCACAGTCATTGGGCATGTTGGTGACAGGACATTGTGGAATAGAAGAGGAGGTGTACAGTCACTGAAACCAGGCAGAACCTAAAGGAAATATGTTAAACACCTGATTGTTACAAGCCCAATATAAGGATTGGATTATATGGTCCAACAGTATGGAGTTAGCTAATTATTTTAGCTGTTAAACAAAAATGCATACCCTATGTACCCAAAGGATTACATATTATATATATTATAATAATTATCAATTATAGATTACTGTTCTTCTCCATGACCTTAAGCAAGTCATTTTATAATTCTACACTTCAGTTTTGAAAACTGGTTCAAAAAGTCTAAGGCTAATTTTGTGAAGGCAGATGACTTTGCAAGGCAAAATGAAATCTTACTATTTTAGCAAAGGTAATTTAACAAGGAATTCCATGGTTTCAAACAGAATTAATTTATATAATAAATTATATTAGATTATCAAGCACCTTACTTTTTGGCTTTATCTTCATAAGTAAAATAAGGAAAAATTCAGATAAAAAAGAAATTGAGGTAAATATATTGGCATGTTATTTCGTGAATTATTCCAGTATTTCCCTTAGTTCACTTTGATTTTGCAGATTTGATTTTAGAAAATATTTTGCACACCTCTAAGATAAATAAGATGATTATTTATGGAATTTACTGCATTGTTCCACCTGCAATATTCTTCAGTAGGTAAATGTCTCCCAATGAAAATCAAGAGATCAGAGATTTAAAGAAAGGAAAGACATAATTTGTTGGTAAATGCTTGTTAAGAATGATCATGTCACAGAGAAACAGAAGACCTCAATCAGTATGTAAAACCATTTAAATCTAGAAACACATTTTCTTTAGACTCTAAATATTTGAGAAGTTTTCCATTTCCATTTAAATTGTGCTTGATTTACCTAAGTGGCTGAAAAGTTTTGATGGCATTCTCATGGATAGTGAAATTTATTCTCTAGGTGTCTGGGCCTAATATTTAAAAATAAAAATCCAAGTTTTAATAACAGGTAGAGTAAGTTGAAGTTTCAATAATGCGAAATTACAATCAGAAATTTAAGTGTGGCAATTGCCTCTCACATACATGACTCAGAAGACAGACATTAGGGACAGAAGACATTTTCTTCCTAAGTTAGTTGTTGGAAATTTGAACTTCTATTGAATCTGATAGGAGCTGTATTATTAAAGAGAGTTTTGGAGTAGGAGTTACAAATAGGAAACTGAATTATAAAATAAGAAACAATTATAAAATGGGTATTTAAGCATGACAAATTTAAAAGCAGGGATTCTTAAAATAAAAGTAGTAATAAGTTAGATGTGAATTTTCAGTGTGGTGTAAATCTAAAGTATGATATAATTTGGGTATTGGGCCTGCAGGAAGGAGAAAATTAAAATAATACTTATAAAGAAACTAAAATTTGCCTGGTACCATTAGATCCTTACATGTTTATTAGTTCATTTTAATTCTCACAGACCAATATTGAAATTGGCAATATTGTAGACAAGGAAACTGAGGTTCTAAGAAGTCAAGGTCTCCAGGATTCCTGGAGAATTTAGTGAGAGTGTATTCACGGGTAGAAAGAAGCTATTATCAGATCATTTGGTGGGGTGTAGAGATTTCCAAACTATTCATGTTAATACCATGTACTTAGACCTTCTAATTGCATCAAACAGTGTCCAGATATCTAGTATGCACAGGAAAATCCTAAATCACCATAAGTTCTTTTAGGCATCTGAGCACTTGCAATATTTGCAGAAGTTTATCATTTGCAAAAGCAACAGTTCCAACCACTGAATAGGCTTTTTAGTCAGAATAAAGACCAAGTACTTAAGTGTTTCCAAGGTAGAGATTAAAATTATTCTGGTGTGAAATTTTGAAGCATTAAGTTGGTGCCACTTCAATACATATGCTTAAAGAGCCTTGTTCTATGAGTGAAATAGATCAGCAGTCTTTGTGTACTGTAGCAATATACAACGAAGAATTCTCTTGCCAGTTTATCAGTAAACTGAGAGGTGCATTATTGAGTTGAGGTTTAACAGACTTCCATTTCTCCCTCCCTCCTTTCGTCTCTCTCTCTCCTCCTACTGTCTCCTCATCCTCTCTTTTTCTTTTTTTTAGTTGCTTTTGTTCTAACCATTTCACCTTGGGCAAGTTGCATTGTAGATGAGGACACTGTACCTCAGTTTCTTCATCTATAAAATGGGCATAATAGTAGGACCTGCCCATAGGGTTGTTAAGAGTTAAATGAGATAAGGTATGTTAGGTGCCTTGAAAAGGGACTGAAAAATAGAAAGTGCTTAAATTATTATATTTACTATTACAGTTATCTTTCAGCTATTTCACTGGTTTAAATAATCTTTTTTAGATTGTAGAAAAACATGAAAGATGTTTAAATAAAACACTTAAGCTACTTGCTCTTGTAAAAGTTAAGTCTTTTAAGAGAAAAGCTAAGACACCCAAAGTGCTGTTGTTGCAAGTGATCTGTAGAATGAATCTACTCATTCTATTTCAGACCCCCATTATCCCAGATAATCAAAATTTTGGAAAGATTTCAAATGGATTAGGTAGTAAATTATGAAATATTGTATAAAAACATTTCATATATCAAGGGCTGAAAAGACGATCCAGTATTTACATGATGTTTTCCTGATGCTGTTAGGAAGATTGAAGACCCAAAAACTATTTTGCATTATATTGTACTTTAACTTCCTTAAGGCCCAAGCTGGGTACATATGGCAAATCTCCTCTCATGGGAAACAGTTACTTGTCATTTTTGTGCATGTGTGTGTGTGAAAGTACTTTGAAAAGTTGGAGAAATGTATGATCATGAGATAGTGCTACACAAGGTAGCAACCAGCTTTCCTGTATTGTGAATTCTGGAAAGTATAAACCTGTAGACACATGATGCTGTAAATATGTGACACTGTTTCCTGGAGCATGATTGAAAAATAAAAAGTGTCAAGTAAGATTATCTACATACTTCCAGACTATCACTAGGAAAGATATCTAAGGAATATGAGACAGCAATTTCCCATGAATAAATCCTGATAGGCTTATATAGCAGACACAAGAGAGATCCCATTGGCCCTCATCCTTTGGCTTTTCCCATGATTTTCTACAAATTATTTCCATTCATGTACATAAAAAAGAAGGGGGGAGTTGAAGCAGATTGGTCAGAATATTCTTGAGGCATTTTTGTGTTTCCTTTAAATATTGCAAAAAATGTGATACATGTGGTCTTTTTAAAAATTAAAGTCATGTTTTGACCTTCATTCATCAAAAAACTGTTAAACTGACATTATGAGTCTAATTTAATGGAAGCAATGGTTTGGAATTGTGAGGAATTTTAAATAAAAGAATTAAATTCCCTTTCTGCTATTATCAAATGAGGTAGATGAGAGGTGCGTATGTGAGACAAATGTTCAGATTTGATTGAGTTCACCTTTAAATAATCTGTTATTGAAAAGGACATTTGGAAGTATCAGCATTGTAGTCTTAGATATGGTTACAAAGCCAATATTTATGGTAATAAATGATTTAAGAGTACCTCTGAAAAAAGTATTTAGCAATTCATAAGAATATAAGTGATGAAACTTAGGATGAATAGCTAGATAATTTTAGCAATTGTTACCATAAAAAAGTCAACAGCAAAGAAATAACAAAAACAACAAAATGCAAGTCTGTCTTCACAGTTCTGCATTAGAAACAAACAGCTTTGCTGTCCCATACTACCTCCAAAGTGTTGCTCACTTGCTCTTCACAGAGAAGACCAGGGCTCCATAATCCTAAAGTTCATCAAGGAAACATGCATAATTTGTAGATTGTTTTAGCATCATCCTTTCCAGAACTTTTTCATTTATTACTAACGATAAGCCATCTCCCTTGTTTCATGGAAGAAATTTTCATGTGCTCATTACAGCTCAGCTGATGGGTGTGGAGACTGCCTCATGCATTAGGCTGTTATTGCTTTAATAAGATGTTGTTCTGAATTCCTCACTACAATAGATAAATTCCATTTCACCTTTCCTCCACCCACAGCGCTGTTTGCATCAGTTATTAGGATTGAGAAATGATGTCTTGGTGGCATTCTCAAAGTGAGAGAAAGGCTTGACCTTGTCAATCTGGTCAGAGTAAAAGCTTGGACTGTGCAGCCTTGGAGCAGAGTTTGGAAAAATCAGGCAGATGTAAGGCAAAATACAAAAGAAATATTGCCAATAGATTTATTAAAATGTAATAATGGTAATTTTTGGATATACAAACTCTTGTTGGATATACAACTAGAAATAGTCCATTGAAACTGTAGTCTAGGGTCACAAAATTTTGTTTTGAAATTCATTCTGAAAAATTCAGTGTAACAGCCAAGGGGAAAATAGCATCAATAAATGTCTTGTTCCTTAGTTTAACACTGTATCATTTGGATGTAGAAGTTCTCAGGTACACTTAAAATAATTTCTTCCATGACTGAATCAGTGAATTGTCTCCATTGCATTTGGAGATTCCCTCCCATGCCCTGAGGCTCAGTCTCCCCTATCTGGCATTAAATTCCTCATATTTTTCATTTCTCCCAGTTATTTAGCACTATATATGAATGTCCTCTTCAATATATTGTGCTCTTGGGATTTTTTTCATGTTCTTAGACTGAAATTAGACATTGAAATACTTAGCAGTTAGTATCTTATGAAAGTACATGTCCATTTTATTTTTCATGACAGAAGTTACCAATTAAAAGTTCAAGGAAGAATGTATTCATTCAATCAAGACTTAATAAGCATCTCCTATGTGCCAAAAACCATTATAGGCATTGGAGATAGAGCTGTGAATCAGACTGAAATTTCTGCCAGTGTACAAAATAAATTCTGTTGCAGAAGAGATAAATAATAAAGAAAATGAAAAACTAAAATAAAAAAGTATGTAAGATGGTTGATAAGTGTTATAGAGAAAAATTAAGCAAAGAGGAGAGATAGAGGTTACCGGAGAAAGGAGGGAGTTGGTGATTAGGAGGGTCAGGGTAGACCTTGCCAAAAAAGTCAGATTTGAGCAAATTTCCAAATGAGGTGAGTAAGGGCTGTCTTGGGGGAAGAACATTCCAAGCACAGAAAAAAGCATATGAAGAGGGGAGCCTGACTGTCTTGGTGAAAGGACCAGGGTCTTTAGAACCAAGAAGCCGGGGAGAAGAATTTGAGGTCTTAGAGATAAAGCTGTGAGTGTTGGGGTGAAGAATTAGGGGAGGCAGATTATTGTTTAATTGGGGGATGTCATTAAATTCAGAAACTTAACGTGAAGCAGGGCTGGGGTATTTTCCAGCTGGGTAGCCATACACGTTAAAGAGATTGAATATGTAATCAGGGTCAATGAGTAAATTTCACAATTATACCAGGAAGTAATATATTCCCAGTAAGATTTAAAGAAAAAATATTCTTGAAAACTCATTTAGAATGGTAATTTTTCACCAGTAAAAGTATTTGGAGTCTTAATAATAATAATACTTATGAAGAGTTATTATTACTTACTATGTTTAGACAAACTGTTATTATTACTACCTAATAATAACAGTAAAACAATATATTATATGCTAATATCTTTATGACTCCTATTATTATTATTATCTTCATTTTAAAGAAGTAGAAAATCAAGCTTAAACTCGAAGAGGTCAAATAATTGGTACAGTGAATAAGAGCCAGAATTGTTTTTCAAATCCTCTGATTGAATGAAGTTAACATTGGTAATTTTATAAATCAGCTTACAAAGCTATTATGAGTGGAAGCATTTAGTATTATGATTATAACACACTGCTTGTATGTGGGGAGCACGTAGTAGGAAACCATAAAATGCCAGTTTCCTCACTGCTTCCCCTCATAATTGTTAAAAACATTTATTTTAAAAAGAGCAATAGAAGACTGCACATGCTTGAAGACTACATTTCTTTTTTCATAAACCTATTTACAGGATTGGGCAGCATTCCATAGGAAGTGCACTCCTGCTGATGCTTATGGTAATTCTCTCTACAACAATAGCATTGTCTATACACAAATAATGACAATTTTACAGTGACAACATATCAATCACAATTTGTACATGTAATTTTGGAAGACATAGTGAACTACAGAGTGTCTTCAAGGAACATGTTTGTTTTGCAAGGAAATAAAATGCAGTTCTACAATAAATGTTACTAATATATCACCTCTTTGTTCCACCTTCCATGCAAATTCCTTGGAAAACTGGATTTTGATGTGTATAAATTTGACAGCTCTGAACCATTTGGAATCTTAATCCCTATTCTAAACACTTCCTATTTTATACAACTAAAACCAGGCTTTCATTTTTTTAGCTTAACTTCCTCTTAGCTTCTATTCCCAAATTTTAACTTTCAGTCATGTCAGGTCAGGTGGCTGTTAATTTTTTTTCTGCACTCACAGCATTTAAACAGTCGAAGGTATATAAATTGTAATGCTGTCTACTACCCTTTTCAGAGTCATGTCGTGAGGCTAACTTATAAAAAGATTTTTTTGGCTTCTCCAGTAAAACTAAATCTTCTTGGATAATGTCCAAGACATACCTGTCTTGTATTAAATTCTGCTTTACAGAATGTGGTGATATGAATGTAGATAGCAGTAAATACATCTTGGGCTCCAGTAAAAAAGTAACTTTGGGTGGTATATGGGAACCCTATATTTTATGCATGATTTGTCTGTAAACCCACAACTTCTCAAAGCAACTTTAAATATTAATTTGTTGCTTAAAATACTTTGCAGTTTTAAAACCAATTTCAAATATATTATCTTATTCTTCACAGCACCCCTGTGATAGCTGGAGTAGAAATTATAGTCACATTTACCCAGGAGGAAATAAGACTCTAAGACAATAAGCAACCTGTATAAGGTTAAACACCTGGAAAGAATTAAAGTTGGATTCAAGTTGAGGATTTCTGACTCTCACTCCAGAGTTCCTCCCACCACACAATTAAGTCTAAGTAAAAAAGCTGAAGCAAGGTCACTCAGAAATTTGTGGGTAAAATATAAATAAAATATTTTCTTTGGGGCCAAGTAAACAAAGCAATCTCAGAGTCACTCTTTGTTTGTCAATACAGGTTTTTCCTGAAACTCTCTAATGAAGCCCCATTCTGTTGAGCTCACATGCTGCAACTTTTCTAGAGGAACATATTTTCAGGGGCATCAGTTACCTAAAATAATAAGAGTAATAAAAGGAATTTGCCCTACCAGATATTAAGCAATATAATAAACTTAAAAACAATTTTTAATGTATGCCATCATTATGGCATGGAACAGTTCAAAATAGACCCAAATATAATGAAGAACTTAATATGTTCCAAACAAAATAGAGGTAGAAGACTTGAATTATTAAAAAATTGATTTTAGAAAAATTATCCACTTTTTACATCTCACAACAAAGAACAAAATATATTCCAAAAAGATTAAAGCATTTAATGTAAAAACATAAAAATAAAAATGTTTAACAAATTGGAACTCGCCTAAGTTATGTGCTGCACAACCTCTAGGTGAACATTCAGTTAAACTACAATGTGTATGGCACACCCTCTCTTGTGACTGATTTTTGGCTGAAGAAGTGTTTTTAAATAGGGAAGATTTAATAGGGAAGCAATGTAAAAATCACATAAAACCAAACCGATAGATTTGATCACATAAATACATTTGAATACTATACAACAAACATCATAAAAGACAAAACTGGTTAGAACTTTTACAACGAATATGATAATTCCATAGCATTGTCATATGAAAGACATACATACATGTAATGACACCACCTTTAACTTTAAAACACCAAAGAATCAACAAAACCATTCGTTACTTGTCTAAGTTAAGGTAATGCTAAATAGTGTAAAAATAGATGCCAAAATGTAAAACAACTCAAGTGTAATATAACAAGCATTCTTAAACTTTTTGTTCCAGGGCCTATTTTGGCAATCTGGTGAAGTTCAGGATCTCTTTCCAGAATAATGTGTTGAAATACATAAAATAAACTGAACAGAATTTCAAAAGAAAGCAATTATATTGAAATGCATGTATAAAATATTAAAATAATAGCTTGCAATATAATAACAAAGGTATTCTTTATTAACACATTAAATAACAAAATACTGCAGCAGGTTTAATTACTACCATAATTTCAAACTTTTGATGAGTGAGTATGAATTAAATTTCAGCTATCTGCTACAATTATAGTGTTATGCAAAAAATATGTCACAGATACTGCTAATACTACTGGTTTGTTGTCTACACATTCATAATAGAAGAAAAGCTAATTTCAGTTAAGATGTTCATGGAAATGACTTTTTTCCATCCCAAGTACACAGACCCCTGAATTCTCTCTGTGGACCCCTTAGAGATCCATGGACTTCAGGTTAAGAACTCCAGCAACTTAAGTTTATTTCTTTCTTAGGTAACAGCCCTGAGTGGGAAGGCAGGGGTGAGATTCAGGTACCAGTTGAAAGAGGCCTCAGGGAGTGATCCAGTGAACATCTGAAAGAGGCTCTGCCATGATCAATATGTGTCTTCCGAAGCCCCCATCACTGGTCCCACTTCAACCAGCCAAAAGAGGAAGAGAACATGGATGAGTATATGTCAGACATTTTCCTGCCCCCCATCTGGAAATGGTGCACATCACGTCCACTCAAGTTCTACTCACCAGAACTCAGTCACGTGACCACACCTATCTGCAAGGGAGCTTGTATCTCCAGGAATAAAACCCAGAAGAGAGCATGCTTCTTGATGAGTAGTTAGTAGTCTCTGCCATACCCACTAACAAATTAGCAATTTCATTTTTAGTGACTATTATTCAATTAGGTCAAATTTAGAGTAAAGAAATGTGAACTATAGAAAAATAAACTGAGTTAAAAACATTTTTGAGAGCAAACTTTCAAGATGAATTAGTTGTTTTAAAAATGTTTCAATTCCTTGATCAATTAATTAAATTTTTACGAATTTTTCTTAAGAACAAATACACATTGAAGAAAAATTTATGCACAAATTATTCATATCAGCATTAATTATAATAAGAATGTAATTGTGTATTATTAATTTCAAAATATATAGAGATATGATAACCAAAACTTCAATTAACATTGTCAATGAAATTGAGGTTCAACAATATAATAGATTATTAAGCTTATGAAGCATTTTAATAAGTTATAGCTGCAATTTCTTGAGCATTTATTACATGCTAGGCATTATGCCAAGCATTTTATGTCTTAAGTCTCCACAATAACCCCATGAGACACTTTCTTGACCCCATTTCATGTGTGAAGAAACAATGTCAGCAAGGTTAAGTGCTTTGTGGAGGGTTATACAAGCTATAGCTTAGTCTCTGCTAGTTGCCCACCTAAAATCCATTCTCTTTTCTTCCTTAGTAACAGAATCCCAGTTTTGCTGAGGGGTAGCAATGAGTTCAGTTAAATATACTCCACCTCCAGATTAATACAGTTGAGGCTGGCCATGTGCCTAAATCCTGGGCAATGCGATTTAAGCAGAGATCGCCATTATAAAGAAAGACTCAACTGGTATGAGCCTTTTTGGTCTTTTGGCCTTCATCCTTTCCCTCTTCTCCCAAATGAGGATGTGAATGCTGGACGTGTAGCAGCCACCTTGTAACCATGACGAAAAACCTCAAGCTAAGAACTGCAGCACAGGAGGCCAAGAGGAGGCCCGACCTTGATGAAATTCTTGAGTGGCTGCACCAGTCCCTGATTGCCTACATAACTGAACCCCATTTGATTAAATCACAAAAGTCAGATTTTTATTAGATGCAGCAAAACACAATCCTATGTGATGTAGGTAAGCACTGGCAAAATCAAGATTTAAACTATAGCTAATTGTCTTAAAAACCTCTTAAAAACAGTTATATTCTGATTTTATGCTTATTCTGTAATGTTAAGTGAAAACAGCAGATACTAAAATTGAATATATAGTATGATATCAACTATATTAATATGCATAGAAAGAATCCTGGAAGGAAAAAGACCAAACTTTTAATAATGGTTATCTTTGGATAGCAGGATTATGGAGGTCACTTAAAAAATGGCTTTGAGAGATTTCATTATTATAATTGTAATACATGCTTATGAGGGACAGTTTGCAATCCAATGAAAAGAACAAAGAAGAAAATAAAATGCACCGCCTTATAGTTTCCCTATATTATATTTTTAAACTATATAAACTGTTTTGTATCCTGCTGTTTTAACTTACTACTATAGGCATTTTCTCTTGCCATTAAATATTTTAAATATATCACTTAAGTGACTGCATATTATTTTATCATGGAGATGAACATAATTTGTTTAAACATTTTTCAGTTGAAAATTTTGATGAGTTTAAACTTTTCAGTGTTAGGAATGCTCTGGGGAATACCTGTGTTTATAAATGTTTGTCTGTTTCACTGATAGTTTTCCTTAACATAAATTCTCAGGAGTAGGACTATTGAAACAAAGGGAATTATTTTTGTCGATGTTATGAACCTTTTAATAGGTTCTTCAGAAATATTGCAAAAATAATCTCAGCAGCTTGTGATGATCTACCTTTATTCACCTCCAGCTGATCACTATCAATGCAATTGACAGACAGTTGTTAAGTGGATTTCCAGATGATATCCTATTCTAATTAAAATATCCCTTGCAAAATGGTGAGAGGATCACTGAACAACAACAAAAAACACCTATCATTTAAACATAAGGGAATCGCAGGAAAATGACAAAGCTGAAATTTCTTCCACTCCTAGCAAGAGCGCTTTGACAGCTGTATTATAAGAGAAATACAAAGATGACATAATCAAATTGGACAAGACGGGGTTACAAATGGAAACGCTAAAGATGACTACTGGAATAAAGATAAAAATGAAGATTTACATCCACTATCATTAATTATTATTTAAATTAATGAGGTTCACGATCTAAAAGACATGGAGCAGTGTCCTCAGTTGCTCTGAAGTGGGAGATGCAGTAAAATTCAACGTGTTAGGCTTAATTCTACTTAGGGAATCCATGGAAAAGATATATAAGTCACTGATGTGCACCATCCATTTAAATTATAGTATATAAATGTGTATTTTAAAAATTGACTCATCATATTTCATTGCACAATGTAATATACATCTCCAAAGTAAAGTTTTCTATTTTTCTAAAATTTTAAACAGCAGTCATAAACCAGATGATACAAAATAACAAAAATAATAGACAATATTTATTCAGTGTTTATTATGTGCCAGACATTATGCTAAGTTCTTACAAGTAGTTACTTGTAGATAATAATAGTTATCCCCATTTTATGGATGAAAAAACAGTTCTTAGAAGGTCATACAGCTTGCAAACAGTGTGAATGCTAAGCAGGACTGTCTACATTATTTGTGAGACCTGGTGCAAATGAAAATGTGGGGTCTTTTTTCAAAAATTATTAAGAATGTCAAGGCAGCAAAAGTAAAGCATTAAACCAAACACGGATCTTTCTAAGCTCAGGGCACAGGTCACATCCCCTTAAATTTGTGCTTTAACCTCCCTCTTGAGTAAATTTCTAAATCAAGTGGTCCCTGGAGTTACTCAGAGTTATTAAGTGTTTATCAATTGACCTGAAATACCCATTTCATCATTCCTAGAAGAAAGATCCTTTCTCACAGATATTTAATGCCACCTATACCACACAGCTTCTCAGTAAGATATCAAAGTATCATGAGGACTTGAAACTTCCTACTGAGTTTCTGTCTGAAAATATTAAATACCTGGAACAAAGGGGGTTCTTACAATACAAAAAGGAACTACAGCTAAATATTAGCCCATGTACTGTGATTCCTTCCACTGTGTATTCTAACAGCAAGCTTTCCTAAATCCGAATGGAACTGCACTCGGATGTCATGGTGCAATAGTTAGATGACAAGGAACATTAGAATACATTACTTTTTTAAACCTTTATCATAAAAGGAAAGATATACTGTTGTACTGAGGCTACTACCCAGAGAAGGGAATATTAATACTGAATAAAAAGGTTTTCTACAGCACAATTCCATGATTCCCAATAGTTCTATCCAGTGTGACTATTATCATGACCACATGAAATGTGATTGGCTTAGGTAACATTTCCTTGTAAGCAGCAATGACAGAGTAGCAGATTCAGATTTCATTGCAATGAAGGTTATTTTTCATTATGGAAATCCACCTTGCTTTTTGGTAAAGATGGAACCAAAATGAAGCTAAACATAGACCAAATATGACATCCATCATGAACAGGGGTAAAGGTTATGCAAATGGATATTTTTTTCATTTCTGTGTCTCCAAAACCAGCTCCTTGAGGACACTCATATGAATTCTATAACTAAAAATTTTTCATTGGGAATAGGCAAGAGAATATTGTCAAAGTGATGCCTAGTCACTGTTATTTGCCATTTTAAGTCATTTTTTTTAAGTGACTGGTTTTTCTTCTGAATGTATTAACAAAATGTTAAGAAAATTCTTGGATATAATTATGATCCCTGACTAAGTATAAATATTTTTCTTCAAAAATAGGCAACTTTCTTATGTAGTATACTTTAAAATAACTTAAGATATAATTGACATACAATAAACTGCAGATATTTAAAGTGTAGAATATCAAAAGTTTTGAAATATGTGTATAACTGTAAAAACATTAAAATCAAGGTAACGAACACAATCCATCACCTCTCAAAATTTTCTTGTGCCACTCATGCTCCACCCTTCCCCCCATGCCAAGCCTTTACCCTGGTCCCCAGGCAACCACTGATCTGCTTTCTGTCACTACAGATTAGTTTGTACTTTTAAGAATTTTATATGAATGGAATAATATGGTATGTACTCCTTTTTGTTTCAGCTTCCTTCACTTAGCACAATTTTGAAATTCACCATGTTATAGTATGCATCAATAGTTCATTCCTTTTTATTGCTGAATAGTATCCCATTGTATAGCTATATCACAATTTGTTAATCTGTTCACTTGTTGATGGCTATCTGTGCTGTTTGCAGTTTGGGGCTATTAAAAATAAAACTGCTAAAACATTCACATACAAGATTTTGATGGACAGATACAGTCATTTCTCTTAGATTAATAATTATGGGTGGAATGAATGGATCATCTGATGGATATTTAAATTTTTAAAAAACTATTACACTATTTATCAAAATGGTTGAACTCTTTTGTATTCCAACCAGCAATGTAAAAAAGTTCCAGTTGCCCCACATCCTCACTAACACTTGTGGTAAATACAGTCTATATTCCTTGTTTTAGTTTCTCGGCTGCTAAAACAAATATCATAAAAGGGGTTGACTTAACAATAGGAATTTATTAGCTCATGGTTTCAGAGGCTAGACAGCTTGCTTCCTTCTGGGGTCAGTATCTTCTGGCTGGCAATCTTCGGGTTTCCCTGACTTTTCTGTCACGTGACAATGCACATGGCATCTTCTCCTTACTCTTCTGGGTCCCATTGACTTTCAGCTTCTGGCTGTTCCCCATGGCTTCTCTTTCTGGCTCTAAATTCCTTTGCTTGTAAGAACTTCAGCCATATTGGATTGGGGCCCACCTTTCCATTTTTGCACACTTTAATAACATTTTAAAAGGTCCTACATACAAATGGGTTCTCACCACACAGGACTAGGTGTAGGGACCTCAACATGACTTTTGTGGGGGACATGATTCCATCCCCAACATCCCCTATACCTTCTATCATGTATCTGTCTATCATCTATCTATCTATCTATCTATCTATCTATCTATCTATCTAATGCTAGTATCTCAGTATTCATGTCAGACAATACCATTGAGAATAAAGATATAAAGCACAATTCATTTGAAGAGGTGGGAAGGCGGAAGCAAATGTGCATATTTCAAAGGCATCTTAAGACAACTCAGAGCTTTCTGTTAATTTTTCTTGTCATTATCAGCAGCCACAATAAAAATGAGCACCCAAAATTTTAAGCAGACATTATTTGATGCTTGAACCAAAGCTATGATTTACTGATTGATACAGAACTTACAAATGAGCCTGGGAGAACTATAGGTGAAGGTCAAAAAGGAAACAAATTAAAGACATTACAACTTTGGAAATATGTAATTGGTGTGTGTCTAATGCAGCTGCATGGTAAGTATCTGTTTGATAAGGTGATTTGTAGTTAGATTAGGGTAGTATTTTTGCCTCTGAACTGTGTTTGTACTGGGTCCCAATAATGTATAGTACCCCAAATCGCTAGACAGACCAATAATTTTGGTTTAGTTTACATCAGCAGACAGTGTGTTTTTGTCAAGATATAATACAAATATCAGATTCTCTTTTCAAAGCTTCCAAGAGGTGAGGGCAGCACTCTTTGGTGTCAGACTGTCTGCTGTATTTTACTCAACTGGTTGATCTGAGAAATGCATTAATGTCAACTCAGGAGTGCATAGTCTTCACACTCCAACTCTTGCTTCAGCCCTTCCTGCTCCTCAAGGCAACTGAGGAAGAACAGCGATTACTCTGCTGTCTCTCTGCACAGCAGTGAAGGGTTGGCGGCCCAAATTTCCTCATCTTCCCTGGGTGCTGTTAGCAATGATAGACACCAACATGACTTCCTTTTTATAAGAAGTTGAATTGCATGATAGCATCCCACTCCTACCCCCTTATTCCATCATGATTATAAAGTATAATCATGAACTCATACAACCTTACAGTTGGAAGAGACTCAATACCACCCGAGAAAGTCCATTTTGCTTAGGGAGTGTTTAATATTTGGAAAGTACTTCCTTTTACTAAACTGAAACTTACTTTTTAACCACTTCTTGCAAACTAATGGAAGATTTCCCACTGAGAGACAGATGTAGAAATGTTGTAAAAAGAATATGAGTTTGAATACTAGCTCCACCACTTACTAGTTATACAAGTCCTGGATAATACTTAACTTCTTAAACCTCTGTTCCTTTATCTTTTGCAATGGATGTAATAACAACCACACTAGAGTTTCTTGAACGTTAAATAAAGTTCATACAATGCACAGTCAGTTCCCAATTGACAACTACTAGACATTACTTTCTCTAGTGAACCTGATAGCCTAGTTTAAGTTAGGAAGGCCAGGATTTATCTTGACAAAAGCTATTATTATTCATGCTGTGGTCATTTGAAGCTATATGTATCCCAGAAAAACATGTTCTCAAATCTAATCCATTCCTGTGGGTATGAACTCTTTATAAGTAGGACCTTTTCATGAGACCACCTCAATCAGAATGGGTCTTAATCCTATTGCTGGAGTACTTTATAAATGGAATAAATTCAGATATGAGAGGGAGATAGCCATAGACAGAGCAGCAGAAGCTGAACATTAGCAGAACCTGGAGACACTGTCATGTGCCTTGCTATGTGACAAACTAAGGACTAAGGATCGCAGGCAGCCAGCCCCAGAAGTCACAGTCTTTGGGAAGAAAGCATTGCCTTAATGACATCTTGATTTGGACTTTTTCCCTGCATCAAACCATGAGCAAATAAATCCCCATTGTTTAAGCTGACCCATTTTATAGTATTTGCCAAAACAGCCTAGGAAACTAAAACAGATGCTATGTGATCACTCTCAGATATTAGGAGTTTCCTACATTAAGATTTTTAATAAGAAAGAGAGTTAAAATTTGAATGCTTCCAAATAATTTCTGGTAAATCATTTTATTGATCCATTCCTTGTTAGTCTTCAATTTTTCAAATTTCAAAGAATGCCTAAATAAAAGCTATCATGTTAAAAACAACAACAGGCATTTTACACAGTTGCACATTAAATATTTTCAAAACTTCTGTTTGGCTACAGCAGTATAGCCACAGATGTTTGAGTAGTTATTGCTCTCTGTCTGTCTGAGATATTTATCTATCACAAACTGATTCACTTCTCACTCTAATTTCTTGCAAGTCAGTCACATTTCAGATAGATATTTCCAGTATAATCAACAATAAGCAACATTAAATCCTAGATCTATTGACTATGGGAGAACTGGAGCAAAACTCATCAAATCCAATGAGAAAATTGGTAGATGTAAGTTTATCTGTCAATTGGTAGATGTGTATTTATCTGTCTGGTGCGCTAGTGACTGTGTGTGAAATACCCAAACTTTCATTGCATGCCTACTGTCAGAATCTATTGAAAACACTCTTAATCACTGAGTTCTCCGCTTGTGGGAAGCTTCACTCCTTTCCTCTGGTATTTTTTTTTTAAATATATCTTATTCCTACCTTTCAAACCATCCACAAAGCTGTCAATTTTCCTATATGCACTTCTTTCTCCAAATGTCTACATTTCTGATGATACTTGATAACTCAAACAAAATATAGCTATCATTCTACTCTGAGAGTACTTTCAACTTAACCAACCCGGTTTTATAAATTTTTAAGTTGTCAATTTTTTTTTGTTTCTCTTACTGTCATTAAATCTGCCAGTTTCCAGAGGACAAAGTGAATGACTGAGGCAAAATTAAAACAAAAACGGTCAACATTTGTGATTTATAATCCAAATCATTTACACTGTTCACAAAATAATGATCATCCTAAAAAGTATCATTCTTTGTTTTTTCTCTCTGCCCCCTTTACTTAGCCAGTTACCCACCAAAAAGTGGTCTTTATAATAGGATTCTGTACCTCCCTTTAGTTTCTGATGGGGCATCCAGTTCAAAGCCCATCCTTATTAAGGAAAGTTGTAAATGCTTGGGATGAAATAAGAACATTTTATGCAATACTTCAGAGTGTTATGGTTATCACTTTGGGATTTCATCTGCTTGGTACGTTGACTCTGGACTAAATTTTTCCCACCACACAGCTGCATCAGCAAGCCCTGCCAGTTCTGCCTTCCAAATATTTTCTGAATTTGGCCCCTTCTCACTCTTCACCATTACCTTCCTAGTCCAATCCGCATTATTTCTCACCTGGTCTACCAGTTTCCATTCAGGTGCTCAGATACTCTATGCTTTACCCAGTAGCCAGGGAACAACTTAATGTGTAAATGTGATAATGTGTTCTCCTGCTTAAATTTTTCCAGTGATTTACCATTACCCTTGGAATAAAATGCAATCTCTTACTTTCACCTCCCAGGTCCTTGGTGATCTGCCTTCTGTCTCCCTCTGTGCACTCCTCAGCTACCACTATTTGCCTCACTCTCGTCCTCCTGCCCTTACTGGCTTTTGGACTGTTCCTGGCATAAGGCCAACTCATTTCTAACTCAGGTCCTGGAATGCCTTTTTTCCAGATTTTTGTGTTGCTGGCTTTGCTAGTTAGAGAAGCATTTCCTGACCTCTACATCAAAAATAGCTCTCATCCTAGTCATTCCCTCTCCTCCCATCCTGCTTTAATTTCTTTCTAGAGCTTTTCTTTATCATCATCTCAAAGTAATATTATGCTTTGGCCAACTAGTTTATAGTCTGCTTTCCAAATAAAATGTGAGCTCCCCGTGGTGGAGACTTTGACTCACTTCTTCCCCCATCCCTTAGATTAGTACCTCCTGCATAGCGGATACTTCACAAGAGATATCTGCTGAATGAAAGAATAAAGGAACCTGTTGAGAAGTATTATGGAGATGTCCCCTTAAAGATACTCTTCTAAAAATGCCCTTATAAATTGCAACAAAAAGATATAACTCTGACATGTTATTAGAAAACATATTTGTCTAAAAGAAGTACTCATAAAAACATCTTTTTGAAAAAACAAAGAAACTTGAAATCCTCCAATAAAATCCCAGTAGCATATTTTATTTACTGAACAAGGATCCCTGAATCACCAATCACCAAGGTACTTATTAATGATTCTTTCTTGGTCTCAGTTTGACACTGAACATGGTGGCTAAAATAACATGAAGAGACAGTATTCCTGACTGTAAGGTAATCAGGGTAATACTGAGAAGGGAAAGTATTCATGAACAATGGAACTTATTAAATGTAATCTATTAATTAAACAATAAATTCTGTGATAGAGGACAGAGAGGGTGTGTTACAAGAATTTAGAAAGAGGTGATACTGAAAGCAAAGCAGATGTGCAGAAGAAACCATAACCCAGGAGTAAGCTTGCCTTGGACTCCATTGGATAAGGGACTCTTCTTGACTGGTTCCTCCATCTCGGACACCAAAACCCAGGTTCTCTGATTATGTACCTTTCCTTAAAATTCCCAAAAAGTATTCTTTCAACACAGAACTTTATGGACCTGGAATGGCAGGAGTGTGGAAGATTTGGTTGGAAATAACTGACTCCACCATTTGGGATAACATGTCAATGCATGTATAAATTCATGCTTGTATTATAATTTATATATTTTCTCTGTATACATAGGTATCTGTTAAGATTAGAAAGAGCTGCATACAAAAAACCCAAATAACAATAGCTTTGGTAAGATAAGTGACTTTATATTTCATGTAGAAGACATTCAGAGGCTGGTTTTTAAGAACTTCTGTGGTCACTCTGATATTTCACCAGGGAACCAGAATCCTTCCATTTCTCTGCTCTACATTTTTTAGAATGTTGTTTCTATCTTCAAGTTGTCCCATTGTCTCAAAATCACAGCTTCAGCTCCATTCATTATATCCATGTTCTGGAAAGCAGGAAAGAGGGAGTGAGGGCAAAAAGATGTGACATCTGGTTAAATAACTTTTATATCCACTGACTTTTTCCAATGAAATGGACCCCTGTTTGAAATTGGGAGGGTGGGAAATGTAGTTTATCTGAGAGCATTGCCACCCCCACTGTTGTAGAGGTTCCTTTAGCAAGGAAAAAAAAAAGGAGAATGAATACTAGTCTCTACCAGTATAGAAATATTAAAATACAGGCAAAAATATATAGAAACAATTGAAGTGTGAGTTCCGTGAGGAAGTGATTGCATTTATTTTGTTCACTGCAGTATCCCTGATACCCATCACAGTGCCCAGATCTCAAGAAATTATGGGATCCCAATGAAACAATACATGAATGCATGTCTGGTGTAATAGTAATCTATATGTTGATTAAAGTGTAGCTAGGCAGAATGTCTCTGCCATTGTTCCAGTCTGGGCCACTTCTTCTTTAATCAACTGGCTGTATGCCATTCCCAAAGCACCGGCTATGTACCTTATCAAGCTAAACTAAGCCAGTTCAAGTCAAATGATTTTCTTCCTGTGTAAAGCTTGATAGCCTTCAAAATATAAAATATAAACAACAAACAAAGCACATTTTTTCCAAATTTATATTTTAAAGGTTCAGAGAATCCACCAAGTGTAATTCTACAAGTTATTTCTATTTCTGTTTTCTAATGCACAGATACAGGCAAATAGTGCAATTTCACTAGGCAAAGTCTACTTGGGAAATTTTTTCAAAAAGCCTTATCTTTGAAGCAGTAGCTTTGGTAAGAAGAGAACAGTTTCTCTTCTTACATCCAAAAGTCTCGCGATGGAAGTTTCCTTCCTGTGTCAATCACCCACCAGTATCAAAGGTTAAAAACAAGCTACTATCTACCTAACAGGAGTTTTCCTATTTTCATGCCCACTTGTGTATAAGTCATAGAAAAAGCACCTAAATAGCTTTCTTGAAAATTATCCCCTAACTTCCCCCTAACCTTTTTGTTCCTCTGCTGTCTGCTTTTGGCTGAGATGGATATAGTATTGTATTTTGTGGTGGCTTTTTCCTTTTATTCCCCATATTTTCCTATCTTTCTAATTCTGACCCATGTAAAGCAGGTGACTTGGGCACTAGACATGGAGGAACATGGAGCTGTCACTACCAAAGCAAATGAAAAGTGGCTCAGTAACACAGCCAACTTCACCGTTTCAGAATTGAATCTCTGTTTCAACTAAACCTTTCAACATTTTCCACTCGATTCTTTTGAAGTAACACATTTTTGAAGAAATTATTTACTAAGTGCTAGATCAATACACCTCAAGTTTGATGTTTTGAAGATCCAGTCATCTTTACTCAAACTAATGGCTGATGAAAACTATCAAGTAGGTATATTGTCTATAAATTTAATATCTTTCAGTCTCGTGGGTGAGTTGATACCAAACAGAAAATTCAGTACAATGTAAGTTCTATGAGGGCAGGTATTTCTGTTTGGTTCACTTCTTGACCCCCAGCATGTAGAAGGGTGCCTGGCATATAATGAGACCTCAATAAATATTTGGTGAATGAATGAATGAATTTAGCAAGATAAAAGCCTCAGTCCTTGATCTAAAAGCAAAACATGCTATTATCTTTAATGTTTACATAAAGTTAAAAAAAATCACTTAACCATATTAGCTGAGGAAAATATGGACTATATTGACTGGAACTGAAATTTGGAGTTTATAGACTCTCCAAAGTAGAATGGATATCATATTTACCATAGAAATTACAAGCTAATTTTATTTTAAGGATTACAGTAGAAAGCATTTGAAAGTGTCTTGCATATTGTTTGACACATGACAAGTAATCATAAGTTTCTCTTCCCATTTATAATTTTCTGTTAAAAATATGAAGTGAATACTTTTACTGTAGCTCTAATTTTAAAATAACCTTCATGTTATTAAGGGTAATCAGTATTAACTTGGGGTAGTGATACTTTGTAGCAGAACCCACATGGTATAGTGGAAAATGTATACACTTTTTGCATTAGGCTAACGCAAACCTCAGCTTATCAGTTGTGTGGCCTTGGACAAGTTGCTTGGCCTTTCTGAGCTTGAACTTCCTCAATTGTAAAATGTAGATGACACCAGTACATACATTATGGTATGGTTGCAAGGATAAAATGAGACGCTACATGTATTGTAACATTGTAACTCTCACATAATAGACCTTCAATAAATGTTTTCCTATGATTACACCTTGCAACCAGAACAACATGAGCTCTTCAAATCTCACAAGATATTTTGGCTTGTCTGTTTATAAAACCATGCAGAACATATATGCAGGTGCTGGGGGCAAAGGTGTGATGTGACATGATGTTATATAACTAATAGTAACAGACAGATTCATTTAGTGACTCCTTCCCTAGAAAGGAGGAATTTGAAAGGCTACAGTTACAAATTTGACCTAGAATACTCAGTAATTCTTTGGTGGGAAAATGACTCTCTGGGAAATTCAGCAGTATTTTACATAGCCAAAAAGATGATCTGATAGTGACAACAGAAATATGGTGTGTGGTGAATGATTTCACTGCAGAAGATTTACTCAAGGCATTTGACTTTCCAGAGAACATATGACCTATCAGAATCATTCAACGAGTCAATACCCTCCTTATTTCAAGTTAATCAAAAGTGCTGCATTCATAGTGTGAGAAATTATACTTAGAAAATATTGGACACATTCATGTCGAGTCACTCATGTTTTACCTGGTATATACCCACTTTAGTAAATTGATTACATGAAACACACATGTATTTTTAACAGAAACTTTTCAGAAAAAGAATGGGTCAATTCATTCAGAGAATGAATGGGTCAAACATTTCTGTTAATTTGGCCCTTCACACTTCCTATGCTTTCCTTTCTAGATGAAAAAAGGGAGAGAGAGAAATAAAATATTCATTAACTGCACTGAAGCCCATTTATAGCAGATGGTCTCTGGAGGGTAAATTTCAAAACATTTGCTAGAGAGGCCTCTGCAAAATATGCAGTTGTCCTGACACAGCAACTAGTGTGCAGAAGAGCGAATGCAATCGTTACTGGTAAGGGAGAAGATCATTCATTGTGAACCACAACCAGCTGCCTTCTCTGTCATTTACACTAAGAAAAGGACAAGAATCATGTTTGCTGTTGCTTATAGTTTTGAGGATTTTATAGACAGGCTAAAAAGCACATGATATGCACAAGATATAATTAATATTACGGTAATTCCTCTAGTAACCTCTAATAATTCCTCTTGATGACTCTCCTTCCAAGCTTCTTCATGTTCCGAGGAAATTAAAATATTTTAGAACATATGGCTATTGTAAACACTCACAGGGATTGCAGGATAGAAGAAAGAAAAGGAAAGAGGAAAATTAGATATACATAGATGGATGAATGGAGGAGTGGAGGCATGGATGGTTGGATGGATTGATAGATAGATGGATAGTTAGATAATTAAAATATCAGGAGCAGAAAATGATAAAAATTTTAATCAGGTTATAAAACAAAAGATGAACATGCTCTGAGTTTTATCAGAACCAAAAGTAAGTAGATAATGTCTTAGGATATTATCCTAAGTAAACATTTCTTGCTTACACAATTGTCTGTTTGCTCAGAACAATACAACAATTACCCAGATTTTTCAAACTCTAACTTTTTGTATGTTATTGACTGCCACTATAAAAATACTTTGTAATTACACTGTTCTTTAAAAAATTTTGTGAACATGTATTTTTTTAAATTCACTTCAAAACATTTCTTAATAATGAATTTGTCAAAATCTTCTATTTGGTTACTGTAAGTTGAATTATGCAATAATTTTCTCTCTTCCTCTCTCTCCCCCAACCCCCTTCTCTTCTCTCTCTCTCTTTCTTACTCTTTCTCCACTACTCCCAGCCCTCAGGCATTTACATGAAAACAATGTTTTTAATTTTTTTAGGTCATCACTTGCTGTTGCTCTTTATTTCCTTCTCATGCTTGGATCTATTGCTTGGATTATTACAATGAGCCTCAGTGGAAATTATCATGATACAATAAACCAGAATTAGCATTTCAGGTGGAGAAAAAACAGAAAGAGCAGACAAATACTTGAGATGAGTTTCTTTTCCGTCCTGATAATAAAAACAGAAAAAAAGCTATAAGTTTTGACGTAAAAAGAGAAATATTTCTAAGCAATGTTGGTTTTTGTGTGGCTGCCCCTTAACAGATTGCCTCACGTGAGTCTCCGTACTTAGAGAAAGTTATTTTTCATTTGTCTCCCACAGATAGAACAGGAAGACAGAAGACATTCAATGTTTGAATTTATAAAATATAAATACTGGTAACATAATAGCGCATTACACATGTAAAAGAATGGCAACTCTTTCCGAGAGAGTCCTTATATAATTGCAAAACCTGTTATGAGATTTGAAAGTCTATTCTCAGCTTGTTCCATCATGCCATACAAATTTGCCATCAGGTAAAAAGCCTGTTAAGTTGCACAAAAGTATTGTAAGTTAATTATAAGTAAAATCCCTCAAAATCTTCATTTAAGTACTTTTAAAACATCATCTATTGTCTCAGATGTATCAAGAAACCACCTCTGTTGAGACTGTATTCTGTCTTCTATGTGAAATCAAATTCTCTCCAGGGTGCTTTATATGACTTATCAAAATAATCTGTTGGTAGGCAAAACTCTTCTCGCTGTGACCAGAAGACTTTAAAATTGGTAGCAAAGGAATTTGGATATTCTCAGAGAAAAAGAATCGCTGAGTTGGGTATTTGAAGTTAAGTTTAATGGTCTAATTTCATGTGAAAATATAGGTGCAAGCTCAGACATATTTTGATCCAAATATCTGGGAACTAGATATTGAACTAAACAATTTACAGACCTTGGAATAAGTAGAAAATTACTCTTGAACTCACGTTAAAAGCAAATGTAAAATTGACCACATTGGAATAAAAATCATCATGAGTAAAATTGTGTTTTCAATAATGCATGATTTGTATTTAAAAGAAAATTATTTTCTATATCTTGGATCACTTGTATATAGTACTAATACTTAAGGTATAATTTTCTTTTTCTCAAGTTTATATTACATTTTTAAACAAGTAATTGATCCAGATACTTTATTAATTAGAGTAGGTCAAACCTGTATCCTATGAATCACAGAGAGCATAAGAGAGCTGTAACTGATGATAAAATTCTAATGTCAGGGTTACTATATTCCACAAACCACTTGATCAATTTTGCTAAAATAATTTTCCTTCAAAAATGTTCTTCCTTTTTTGAATTTCATTTCCTAATATTTGCTTGAACTCTGAAACATTTCCAAATATATAGCATCAATTGCAACATCTGTTTGGGCCACACGATTTAGTATGTTACCAGGCTAACATAAGAAGAATGAATGCTGATATGCATAAACAATTCATCCTAGGACAGTTTACAAACAGGAAAGTAAACAATCAAGCACCCAAACAAAAAACAACTCTTTAAACACATAAGAATTCAGTCTGAGACATTTTGTGCATATATTTATTAACAAAAAGTTTAACCTGACTTACGTTATATCAAAGGCATGATTTTACTAAGAAAATATTTTTCAAAGCAAGCAGACTAGAATGCTGATTAGCCTTTTCATTAGCTTTGCCAAATGTTGAGACAATTGTATATGAATGGCCCATTCACAAAATGGAGAAGGTAAAAAATAAATCGAACTAGATTTAGTGACCTTGTAGGTAAGTCTGAAATGATCTGAGGGATTGTGAACTTTTCACAAACATTTTCAAAGCAATTAATGCAACTGTCTTTAATTATAAGGACAACATATTCCAAATACTATGCTGAAGATTTTTTGAGTTCTGTCTGTCAAAATGATAGACTTTCTAAAAAAATCACGAAAAAATCACATCATCATCAGGCATTGCAAGATGAGCCTCTCCAAGTAGATTTCCCCAAAGACTTAAGTCTACCCATAACAATATGAAATTATCTAGCTGCTGTTATTCAAGATGAAGAATTCTATGTAAGTAAATTTACCAAATAATTACTACCATCCCACTTCACTTTATGTCTGTGTGAGGGTTCCACTTGCTTCTAAACATAGAATAACTTCATAAAACTGTAGAATGATAGAGCTGGAACAAAAGTTAGAGATAATCTCTGAGGAACCTGAGAATACAAAGCTTTAAAGGACAGAAGTTAATAACATAAAGAATAAGGAAACAATATAGATAAAATGCAATATCCAAGATGTTTTCTTTGAAAGGACTTCTATAGATAAGCCTCTTTTTTGCAAGAGTGACCAAGGGGAAAAAAATATAAAATCACAAATAAATAAAATACAAAATGAAAAAGGGGACATACTGCATATACAGTAGAGACTTTATAAATCATAAGAAAATACAACAAATAAGTTTATGTTAATGAAGTTGAAAACTTAGATGAAAAGGACAGTTTCCTGGAAACATATAAATGATGAAAATAGATAAAGTAAGAAATTTTAAAAAACCTGATTGATCACAGCACTTAAGAAATTGAATCAACAAGAAAAAAATCTTCCCTGCTTTCAACATACTTGGCCCAGATCGATTTATAGGCAATTTATACAAAACTTTAAGAAATAAATAACTCATACACAACCTGTGTTCCTGAGAATAGAAAGAGGGAAAGCTACCCAACACATTTTATAATGTAACTTTTTGTATATAAAATGTAACTTAGATACCAAAATTTGACAAAGACAATATAACACCCCCAAATTTTTAACAAGCCCCACTTATAATTAGAAATGCAAAAACATTATGTACAAGCAACTCAATCTGGAATGATTTATGCAAGATTCACCATAAGATAATCGATAAATGCAATGTACCATTCTAACAAATAAAAGGAGAAGGCCACATGACAATCCTGAAAGATCTTCCGTTATTAAAATTTTCTGCTCAAGTTCTTTTTTTAAAGTATTCATCCCAGGTAGACTATGAATATGTCATATATGTCTTCCATATGTAGTGTGACAGAAGACTGAAAATATTTAATTCCCTCCAAAATAATTAATACATGAAAGAAAACTGTAACTAAAAGTATTATTTTTTCTCCCATAATCAAAAATTTCAGAGTATCCCTCTCTATGATACTTAGGAAATTTCAGAGTCTGAACCAAAAATGTAATTTAAAATATACACTACTCAAGCCTTTAGCGTCTTTCTTTGTATTGGCTGACAAGCTAAGTTTGACGAGGATCATATTCTAAGACTAACCATACAATTTCAAATTACTCCAAAACTTTACAAAACTTCACCCCATTATAATATTTTTGAGCGTACAATTCTAATGAATCAACTTGTGCAATCAAAATAGCAGAGAGGAGCACCAATCAGAATAAGGGAACTCAAAAGTAAATTACTCCTATTCATTTTCAGTATCTTCTATCTCCTCTCCACCTCTTCAATCTCCTCCTCCTCCTTTATCCTCTCAGGCACAATGTTATTAAACATAGCTTAATCTGGCCATCTAGATTTAAAGAGTATCAGCTCAGGAAATTGAAAATAAAGTTTCAAGTAGATTTCCAAATTCATATGATCACATGCCTGTAAGAAGAGTGGATCTGGGTGGGGGAATTTGTACATGGGTGTCCCCACCCATTAGACTGAGAATTCTTAAGCAATGCCCTAGCTTCATTGAGAAAGTTCAGTCTCTTATTAAGAAGCATGAATTTGCCAGGATATCCACAAGAGTAACTGATATCTCTTTGCCTTAAAGCAATATACACTTCTAAAATTTTTGAACAGACAAATATTTTTCAATTTTTAAGGCTTCACTTTCTGTATATCAATTTAGACTTTAACGCACCCACATATTTGGGACTGTAAAAAATCAGAAGGATAGTTTATTCTATAAAGACCAAAGCACTGTGGTTAATTGCAATTTTCTTTAACTACCAGCGGATTTAGCAGTGATATATATACAGGCTTAATTGCTTAAATCCCTCACCAAGAATATTTTGGCAATGTAATCAAAAGATTAAAATGAGGATTTATTTTTTAACCATCACATTAAGATAATCAGATGTTAAAGAAAAGTATTTTTAAAATGACAGTATAAACTTATGTATTATACCTCACTTTTTCTTTTTAAAATGTATAAATATATAAAAGTGTGTCATGAAATAAGACATATTTGCAAGATCAAAAAACCATTTTCCTCCTTAGGAATGTAATGTCATTATAACTGTAATTCTATTTATGTGATGATCTCTTTCCAAAATTTAACCAAATGCTTTGTTTTCTTTAAATAAGGCTTATACAATGCTTGATGACTCCTGCCCTTCTAAGAAGACTCTCTTATTGAAAATTAAATTCTGTGGTCATTTGCTAGTCTTGTAATTTTCAACTTCATTTAAAATGTATTTTCTTTAAAAGAGCTTCAATGACTATTACAAATAATATAAATTGCAAAGGCATAAAAGAACTGTTTATTACATTAAATTGGATATTTTACAATAGCTCCATCAAAAATAATTAAATGAGAATTTTTCATTTTCAAATGATGATTCACTCAAAGTTTATACATACCTAAAATAGAATTATGAACATGTAGTCATAAGGTTTACAAGAGGGCAGGAATCTCTTCTAAAATTATTATTTTATTATTTATTTCTTGTTTAGAAAATACTTTGGATTATTTTGAAACAAAAAAAGGTATAAATATCAAAGATATATGTCTAGCTGGTTTCATATAAAAAGTATTCAACAGAATGGGTATCACTTGAATAAGCATCTTTGACAGAATGGTTCCAAATCTGAAATCTCTACATAGTAGAGTAAAGACTGCTTGGTGTTTATTACAGCTGTAAACATTTAATGGCTGATAATTAAATAAACAGCATCCCTATTGAATCCTGCAAGATTTAATTAAACATAGCACATTGCAGATGTGAAATTTAAATTACTTTTTATAATTACATGCAAAACACAATTGCTAGAATGAGTACATGGAATTCTGAGAGAAATTTTCAATTTCTTCTCATTTTAAACAATTTTTGGTTTTAAATTCCTTATCTCCATTTTAAAAAATATTATGAAGTGTTTGGATACCAGACAAAATAATAATTATTTTAAATGTGATAATGAAATTTGGTTCTAAGTGAAGGAATATTCTAAGAAATATTTAATATATGGGTTCCAGAGATAAAAAAAATGGACTCTACCCACATAAAAATATTTCAAATAAGGGAAAATTGGAACTATCCCAAACTCTATCACTCAATGCAGAGAGTACTAGAATCAGAAAGGGAGGTTTTTTTTTTTAAGCTTCTGCATCATACGAAATGCACGTATTTGCATCAAATTATTCACAAGTCAATGAAGAGCATTATAGTGCAATATTGATTTAAAGGGAACTTCAAAATTTTATATAGAAAAACCTATCAAACACTGAGAAATTTTCAGCCTTCTTTATTCATTATTAAAGATGTTTTTGGTATTTTTATTCATACAATGTATAGGAAATAGAGTGAACATGGAGTATTTTGTAGTTAATTATACAGACTGATTACAAATATCATTTAATATGCCTCTCATAGCAGTAATTGCTCGGCATCTTATTTATGCTATATTCCTCTGTGGAATAGGAAAGCAAAAATGGAATGTTCCAAAGTCTACATTTAGTTTACACCATTCTCCAGTCCTGTATGTCTGTAATATTTCAGGACCACAAATAATTACAATGAGAATCTTGTCAGTGAAGACTGAGATCAGAAACGCAAATGGTTAATGTTCAAGTGACTAACAAAGAATGGCTTGAACCTCCATGTTTCTCATCTCCATAAGCATAAAGTAAAGCACAGTTTATTTTTAGTAAATGATGGAAGTGAATTATACCCTAATATCTAAATTAATTATCCTGGTCATTCTTGATTAACACTTCTCTTGTCACTACTGTATCGCTAAGAACAAATTTAAAAATCTGCAGGTGGGCTTGTGAGAAGACTATAAATAACATATTCAACAAGGAATAGTTTATCATAACATATATGCTTACTATATGCATATGTAGTACCATAATTCTCTGCAGCATTTAAAAATAGATGGTCTCAAAATTATTTAAAGGGAGGATTCTGATAAAGAAAAATAGATGGGTCCTAGCAGTGAAGCAGCCCAGAGCTCCATACGCATGTTACGGTTTCTTATTTACATGACACTCATGTTTATGCAAGTTGAGAAGAATACAGCTGCTACCCCATTCTCCAGAAATCACAGACACCGGTCAAGTCTACAAACGGTAGCCACTTTTGTGATTGTATTTATCATGTAATGTGTTTCTCATGAAAAGCTCTAATGGTAGGGAAGGGGGAAAGCAGCACATTTTGCTTTGAAATGATAACAGACATCCTTCAAAAAACAAATACTGTATATTCAGTGCAGCTCCTTTAGGTGCCTTCATGATGTAGGAATTCTGCTGGTGATGAAAACAGCATTCAGCCAATCAAATGGCGGAACCCTAGTGCCATCCAAAATAGAAGCCTAGTGTTTAAAATAACCGTTATGAATTATTCATAAAGCTGATGTTTATGCAAATTAGAGAGTCATGCACCCACCTGACCACCACAGGAAGAAGAAAACACAGGGGGGAAAAAGAAAAGAAAAAACCCTACCATGCTTTTAGCATTCTCCAGAACCTATGTAATCAAATGATAATATTCTTTCATTAAATGCATCAAGGAATTACAATCCTTACCTGGTTAGTTTGCAGGGCCTTCAGATTTTCTGGATGAAATAACTGACTGTGCGTACAACCAATAAAACTGAACTGAAAAGCTGATTAAGGGCACTTAATGCAAAGCCACTCACTGAATATTCATATGGTGCCTGTGTTTATGCAAATTAAAGCAAAAGTAAGCCCAAGGGAATTGGTTGCCATAGACCACAAATACTGTGTACAGCAGAAAATATAGAGAATAGTGACAAATAAATCTTGAAATTCAAAGCTTTGGAGCAACAAAGGAGAAATAGCAAAATATTAAAAAGCCTAGGTGAATTACGGTTTTAAAGTGCTTTATTTAATCATATTACTTTAGGACTATCAGCTATTCTTACCATGTAATGATCTACAATTATCTTAATGCCAAAAGATGCTATCACTTAGGTTTGTCAGCTTTATTTATCCTGCTGCCACTTACATGAGCAGAGCCCTTAAGTATGGAATAGTAAAGAAAGAAACAATTCCAATAAAAGTATCACTGAACACTTGAGCAGCCAAACCCAGAGTTATGTGTGGTCCTTTATTAAGTCTTCCAGTTAGTGGTCCTTGAGTGGTAAAATCTTATCATAGAGTGAAGTGTCAATGGAAGGTACCCAATATTAGGTCCAGCTCTTTGTTTTCTTAATATTGATAGGTATCTACTTCATTTGAGAAGGAGATGGGTTTATATTAGAATAGAGGCTATGAATCTTTTGGCCAAGAAGATTCTGGCACATGCAGTTTTAAATTCCAAGGATTTTCACCTTTAGAACCTAAATGCAATAATGTTCTCTGAAGTACATGCTAATGTGTACTGTCCTAATCATGAAAAACTGTGATTCCTCACATATATATCTGAGAACTGATTACAGGCATTGGCATGATTCATAATATTTAAATGATACTCTTCATATCTGGCATAAAATACTTTAACATTGCCAAGGATATTCTCTGCTTTTTACTTCTTTAGTAAGTAAGAAGTAGAGACAGCTGAAATTGCTGGAATGCATCTGATAGGTTTTTTGTTTGCTTTTATTAGTCTCTTTGTTTTCTAGTACATACATTCCATGCTTTAAAAATAAGAGGGCAATGTTCTTCATGGCAGTTACCATTGACTGAATAGTATTCACCATTTCCCAATAATTCTCACATTCCCACTCCTCAATTACTCTGGTCTCCCCATATAACAAAATGAGAAATAAAAGTACTTGAAAGCAACTTAAGCATCTATGCAAAGCTGACTACACTTATTATAAATGCTACAAAGATTGGATCCAACTTCTAGACATTGATTTCCTATAAGCTGTTTAGAAAGAAAGAGATTTCTGCGTGGCATCATATGGTTGCCTAATTGCAACATTTGCGGTTGCAGAGAATTTCTTTCCTTTTAAAAGAAAATTTTCTCTTAAAATTGCTCATCATCTTTCCAGGAAAGCAATGCTCATAGATGTATACTTCCACACATATATATTTTCTATAAATTATTATACATGTATACTTATTCTAATTACTGTCTCATTAAAATTCCCTTTCCTAAATTTCAGAATTGATTTGAAACAATGTGATTGACACATCAAGTATTTAGAATGAAGTAACAAAATTTAAGAAGCTGAATTTCCATTATTTTTTATTGTTTACTTCATTAATTCCAATTTTTCATTACTATCTTCACAAATATCTCATACAAAACACAGAATAAAAATAAATGTATAACTAGTAGTATGCCTGCTTTTTTTCATTGGGCAATTCCTTTTCTTCTATTGATTTACAAACATACTATACAGGAGATAGCCAGGTAATTACTTAAAAGTTCTAGTTAAAGAATCCTAAATTAAGTGTTTTTAAGAAATTAGGTTTAGGTTAATCAGCAAACATTGCCTTTCATTAAGCTTCTCTATTGCCATCAAAATTATGTTGTTTTTTTTTTAAATAAAATCAGTGAACGTAATTAATTATTTGGTACCCAGCTCTTTCTTTAAAGGATATTTCTTCAGGCAGCTTAAATCTGGATAGAAATATTTTCCTATTCAGAAACGTGCTTCACTGGTTAATAACAACAATAACAATTATAATTATTATTTGTTTGACTTTGTTTTCAATGTAAGTACCTCACTAAAAGCCCTGAAGAAATGCTAAATTTATAAAACCTACCAACAACATGACAGTGGATTTTCATGTTAGTAAATTCAGATTTTTAATGTCAAAAATTTCCAAATTTCAAATTAAATCTAGTTACAGAACATTCACAACTTTTCTAATAAAAAATAAATATATTTTTTAAATCCAGTTACATTTTTACCGAGACCAATTATTGTTTATTTATGCTGCATTGGCTTTGCTTTATTTGCAAGTTAAGGCTTCCATTAGAAAGATATTTCTATTTTCAAAAAAAAATACATCACACTTACACACACACACACAGACACACACACATATACACATCTCAAATAAACTGCCAGAGGAAAATACAAGGGGGTGTCATTAATGTCATCCTTTGTCCACGTTCTGATATCATTAGTGGGATTTTCTTCCCTTTTCTAGGACCGAATCTCTTAATCTCTGGCCCTTGTACAACTCTGGGGTATTTCTGACAACTTTAAAATATTTATAAACCAAACCCAAACTGCCCTAGGCCATGGTTACCTCAGACCTCTCATCCTGTATCTGCAAAGGGCAAAAGTAGCTTATTCAGTGAATTAGGTCTTATAGAAAACCAGAATAGTCTATTCTGGGTGAAATAAACCCAATACTTTTGAGAATGGATTAACCAGTTTAAGTATTGGATTTATGATTTCCAGGTTCATATTTTTTTCAGTTTTTACTCTATGGGCACAATGGAATCCTAAAGGACTACTTAAAAATATGTATCAAGTCTTCATAAAGAGAAAAAGTTCAGCACATTTGCCATTTATGTTGGAAGTCTGAGATTCTCTTCTGAAGCATACTCACTTGGCTTTATACAATCAATCCAAAAAGTTTAAGTGGGTATACAGAAGTAGCTAAAATTCTATCCAATGAAATTGCTAGTGCATTGGCTCAGATATATAGTTTGTTTGGTCTGCACAATGTTTTTAACTTAATTGCCAATATTTAAAATTACAAAAATTGACAGAAGAGCCAGCATTTTTTTGTTTTTCTTGGAAAAATCAGAAGATGAGGCCAGACTGGGCTAGCATTCCCACATGGTAACAAATTCCTGTAGCCAGGTAGAGTGCACCCTCCGTGCAGGGTCTGAATCCGTGCAGGGCTAGCATTCCCACATGGTAACAAATTCCTGTAGCCAGGTAGAGTGCACCCTCCGTGCAGGGTCTGATTCCTCACCAGGCTGCTTCCCTCTTTTATGCTAGCCCTGTAGACATTGAATTTGTGACGTGTAGGCATTTCAACTGGAATTGTGAAATCTGGGTTAGTGGGAAATCTGAGGCAAGAATTCAATTAAGTGTACATGTCTGACTTTTATAGTTTCCTTTGATAGGTGTATATTTATAAATTTATTGTTCAAGAAGTCATTCAGAATGAACATAGTCTTCCCAAAGGGTAGGTGGCCACTAGGTAGCAAGGTTGCTTACATGTGCATGTTTTGATCATTCGCTGATACCAGATATTATCACAGTATCCTTTTTAGGGTAACTATATAAAAAAAAAATCTTTAGAAGGAAAATCTAGTAAAACATCAATACTAATATTTAGCAGACTACTCCCATAGAGCAAACACACAAACACACACCCCTAGGTACACAAAGTCTATTATCAACTGTTAACAATGTCCTTATTAGTGATAACTTCAAAGAGCCAATCTCTGAGTTTTTTCTTGTTATCTCCTTGTTTGAATTCAGATATACCTCAATTTTCCAGAGCTTATCTGATATTGTACCAGAGATCACAGTCCCAGTAATCCTTCTCATAGCATTCATGATTTGTACCTGATATCTTGCCCCTCTAATATTGCAAAGGGTGGAGGAAAAGAAAAACAAAACAAAACAATTGTTCTCTGACATTCCTGAGAACTGCCTCATCCTGTCCTCCATGTGTCCCTAGTTTACATAGATCCATGTGAACACTTTGGCAAGAAAACTTTTAATCATTTAGTGCAATCATAAGAAGGCAATTTATTCTATTTTTTAATGGAGAGACAAACTATCCACTCCCCATCTCTAATGTATGATAACAAAAACATTTAAATTTTGCTTATAATTTACTTAAAGTGGCATTTCCAGCTCTCTTTACATAGTTCTCTAGTAAGACTGATATTTTACTAAACACCTTTTTTTTTTCTTTGAAAAAAATACTCTATCTCCACAGGAGCAAAATATTTTAAATCAACTTAGGGTGGCTTAACTACTTCTCGAACATTGTTTTTTTATTACACATAAAGTTGGGAATCTGATGCGACAGCCAGGCCTTCTCTACACAGAATCAACAAGTAGGCAAAATGTTCCTTCCTCTTTCTTCTTCTAGGTTTACTTCAATGCTGCATCATAATTCTAGAGAGGGTTACTACAGGTTTTATTTCATTCAGCTCTCCTAGGCAATAACCCTTGCTTTTGATTTTGTTTTCCTGTTATATCTCAAAATTCCTTTTATTGTTTCCTTTTCTTTGAGGGGGCTGACTGATGAAATTGAAATTAAATTGATAAATTCATTTGAGCAAAAAATTACTGGATAATTAAAGGGCCCATTGTAGAGACATTTTGGTTTAAATGAACCTTTCTTCAAAACATCCTTCAGATCACTCTAAGAAGGCATCTGCCAAACCAAAGCTGCTTCTAGTAGCTCCTAATTTAAGCTTTAAAATCAAACCAAGGAGATAACTTTGGAGTCAAGCATTTGAAATTTTCTAATTTCCAAAAAAAAAAAATTAGAAACATGGTATAAGTATAATGAGGAACCTATAATTTATTGGCTTCCTTTAATCTACTGTTCAGTACTACAGTAGGCAATATAGTTGCAGCCCAGATTCTGATTTTTTTAAATTCAGTTTTATTGAGATATATTCACATACCATACAATCATCCATGGTGTACAATCAACTGTTCACAGTACCATCATATAGCTATGCATTCATCACCCCAATCCATTTTTGAACATTTTCCTTACACCAGAAAGAATCAGAATTAAAATAAAAACACCCAAATCAACCCTCCCATCCCACCCTATTTTTCTTTAGGTTTTGTCTCCATTATTCTACTCATCCATCCATACACTGGATAAAGGGAGTGTGATCCACAAGGTTTTCACAATCACACTGTCACCCCTTATAAGCTACATTGTTATACAATTGTCTTTAAGAGTCAAGACTACTGGGTTGGAGTTTGATAGTTCCAGGTATTTACTTCTAGCTATTCCAATATTTTAAAACCTAAAATGTGTTATCTATATAGTGCATAAGAATGTCCACCAGAGTAACCTCTCGACTCCATTTGAAGTCTCAGCCACTGAAGCTTTCTTTCATTTCATTTCACATCCCCCTTTTGGTCAAGAAGATGTTCTCAATCCCACAATGCCGGGTCCAGATTCATCCCCGGGAGTCATATTCTGCGTTGCCAGGGAGATTTACACCCCTGGGAGTCGGGTCCCACATAGGGGGGAAGGCAGCGAGTTCACCTGCTGAGGTGGCTTAGCTAGAGGGAGAGAAAGAGAGAGGGCCACATCTGAGCAACAAAGAGGCACTCAGGGGGAGCAGAGTTTGATTTTTAAGGTAACTTCTGAACATATATTTTTCAGAGCACAAACAAGTGTTTTGATAAGAATATTTGAATAATACTAATCTACTGTTTTCAGGTGACTCCTCCAGTACAATCCTGCAAATCATCTGTCAAAGTCCACTGCCTCTGTTTGCATCAAGATCTCTCCATCTTTATTGCCACATTCTCCAATTCTTCATTATTGTGACTTGATTTTTTAGCTCATTGTATTAGTTTCCTAGTTGCTAAAACAAACACCATATGATGGGGTGGCTTAACAATAGCAGTTTATTGACTCACAGTTTCAGAGGCTGGAAGGCTTGCTTACTTCTGAGGTTGGTATCTTCTGGCTGGCCGGCAGTCTCTGGGGTTCCTTGACTTTTGTGTTATTTAGCAACACATATGGCGGCATCTTCTCCTTTCTCTTCTGGGACCTGTTGACTTCCAGTTTCTGGCCGCTCTTTGCTTATAAGGACTTTAACCATAGTGGATTAAAGTCCACCCTCACTTAATTTGGGTGCACCTTAACATCCACAAAGGTCCTTTTTACAAATGAGTTCACAGTCACAAGACCAGTTGTTGAACAATGCCTTTTGTGGGGGACATGATTCATCCCCAACACTCACTTATGCAAAACTCAATTCTGTCCATTGAGACACTTAGCATATATATTGAGTTTGTCTTTATTTGTTAGTATTTAATTTTAATGATCAAAATTTTTAATTTCCAAGACCTCTATTTGATTTTTTTGCATGTAGATGAAACATCCTCTGGCATATCTCCAATAATATTAGTTACATTTATTCTTATCTTTTGCTTTTTGTATGATTAAGTGTATTTCATTGTATGTTTTTTATTCTATTTACTAATTGAGTTTCTCTCTTTTATAATCTCGACTTTCTTAAATGTGTTATCCTTTCTGATTATTCATTTTGTATTTGGCATTCTGTTATTAAAGGGCCATCTCTATTTACCACCGCCTGCCTCTAGGGATTCTGTGTGAGGAGTAGGATGTGATTTTGAAGCGTATGCCAGTTGACAGTCATATATTTGACATATTTAAATGCATAAATCTACCACTACAATGAAGATACAGAATATCATCATTAACCCAAAATATGCCTTCATGTCCCTCTCTGGTCAATCCCCATTCCTCATACCTGACACTATGCAACCACTAATCTGCTTTCTATCATTGTAGATTATATTTTTCCTTTGTATATAAATTTCTGTATAATTTCACATAATTTTGTGTTTGGTTTCTTTTACTTAGCACAATGCTTTTGTGACTCATTCACATTATTGCATGTAACAGTTTATTCCTTCTTATTGCTGAATAGCATTCCATTACATATAACACAATTTGCCAATCCATTCATCAGTAGATAGACATTAGGGTCATTTCCAATTTTTTGGCAATTATAAGTAAATTTTCTATGAACATTTTCATACAAGTCCTTGTGTGGACATATGGATTAAATTTTCTCAGGTAAATGCTTAGGAATAGAAGTAGCAAGTCATGCAGTAAATATAAATTTAAACTTAAAAGAAACTACCACACTTTTCCAGCATGGCTATGGCAGGCAGACCTTAAAGGGGACCCCATGATCCCTGCCTTTGGTGTTCATGCCCTTGTATAACTCCCTCTGCTTGTGGGTGGGCAGGATCTGTGACTTGTTCAAACCAATAGATTATAGCAAATGTGACAGGATGTCACTTCCATGATTACATTACATCCCATAACACTCTGTGTAGTTAATAAACTTGCTTTTGTGTCTCTTTCTCTCTGTTGGGGTTTGACAAAACAAGCTTCCATGAATCATAAAACCACAGGAAATAAATTCTGCCAAAAACCCAGAGGATTTGGAGAAGGACCCTGAGCCTCAGATCACAGCCTAGCCCTGGCCACACCTTGATTATAACTTGTGAGACCCTAAGCAGAGGACCCAGATAAGTTGCCTCCTGCCTCTAACCTACAGAAACTGAGGAAATAAATATGTGTTGCTTTAAGCCACTAAGTTTGTGATAATTTGTTACATAGAAATAGAAACTGATACAAGAGATATATCGGTTTGCATTGAGACCAGCAATAAGTGTTCCAGTTGTTCCATATCTTTGACAACATTTGGTATTGTCATTCTTTTCTATTTTAACCATTCTGTCCTAATTTGGGAAAACCTTTTCAATTCCCTATTTTAAAAATCTGACTGGGATTTGATCAAGAATGCATTGAATCTATAGATTAATTTAGGAAGAATTGACATGCTAACAATATTGAGTTTTCTGATCCATGAACATAGTATATCTCTACATTTATTTAGATCTTTTTAAATTTCTCACAGCAATCTTAGTAGTTTTCAGTATCCTGAAATATGAACATACATAATATAATATGTTCAGTTTAGCACATATTAAGTTAAATTATACCTAAATAATGTTTTGTAATGCTGATTTTAATGATATTTTTATTTCAGTTTTTTGTTTGCTAGTATATAAAAATAAAATTGATATTTGTATATTGACTCTGTATCTTACTATTCCTCTAGGCCTTAGTAGATTTCCTTTGTGGCTTCCTTAGAATTTTCAACATTTGTTTGGGAAAGCTTAGAGTAGCCTTGACTCTAGAAATAGTTTAGTCCTGCTACTAAGACAGGCTCTTCTAGGGTCTCTACTAAATTCCCTGAGTGCTCATCAAGGACTCTTCTCTTTGCTTAGATGGAACTCAATTGCCTGCAATTCTGTGTGATTTCTGGGAAGTATGCAGCTTTAAAACATGGTAACTTTCTGCCCCCATGCACACACATCTTAACATTGAGCAAAGACACAAGAGATTTCTTATGCTGATTGCTGGTGCACTTTTCAATATACTGCTCTGTAACTTCCAGGTGCCTCTGCCTCTCTGAACTCTAATCTCTGTATCATTAACTCAGTGATAATACCATTTTCCTTCCATATTTGGCAGTCTGAAATGTGCCTTTAGATGGAAAGCCAGGCAATCACAAATGTAGAGCTACTCATTTTGTTTCTCTTCATGGCCCCAAGTTAACTGTTGTCCAATGCCTTAAAACAGTTATTTTATACATTTAATCCAATTTTATAATTGTTTAAGGTGGAAATGTAAATCTAATTCCAGTTATCACAAAATGGCAAGAAGTGTAAATATCTGCTGGTGTTTTACACTTTTTTCTTTACCTCCAACTAAATCCTATTTTTTCCCATTTTTCTCAGATTATTAACAATTTCTGGTGTACTAAAGATACATCTTTTTCTTGGTAACTAAGTGAACCAAACAAAATAATATTGGAAATTGATGAGTACACACTATGAGGCATTTTCTTCACATTCCAACAAATCATATAGCAGAAAAAATGTTAGGTTGTAGGGAATTTTATTAATGTATTTAACAATTTTGATCTAAATGACTTATAGAGAATTTCTTGCTAACAAAAGAAAATATATATTCTTTTAAAATGCATAAGAATATTAAAAAGATGACCATTTGACTTCAGCAAAATCTCAAAAATTGCAAAAAATATAAGTCATACAGATTATGACAATAATGAAACAGAATTTGTAAGTAACTATAAAAGAAGAGCTAAATGTATGTATTTCTCTGGAATTTGAACATGTCCTCTGAACTACCTCTTGTGTTAAAATAAAAGCCCTCAAAATTACAGATAATTTTGGAATTGAATCACATGCAAATTTTTCTGCAGATTCAACTATGCTTGCTTGTAAGAGAAAAAGAGTGAGAGTGAGATATAAATACCTATATAAATACTGTGACAGATTCTTCTTGACATTCCACTCAATGAGAAGATGAATGTGAGAAGGGAGAGATATACCTCTATTGTATTTCATGATGCAAAAATCATACAATATTGAATCAATTGCAAGATTTTAAAGGTTCACTGAGGTACCTTACACTTTTGGTAATAGAACAGTAGGTAATTTGGACCAAACCACCAAATGAAGTCAACCCAGGAGGATTTACCATGAAACTAATGAAGCTTAGGTTTCAGGACTCCTCACATGCACGTTTCCTCCCAAAGCCTTGTACTCTTTTCCTTAAAGAGGGACCTAAAATGTGCATAAGCTTCAGGCGTTATAAAACCTTATAAGCATTGAATAAAACATTAAAGAGCTCAAAATAATCAGAATAATCCTGCCAAGATCCAAGAGAATATAGAAATCCTGGCCTTTGGGTAAGCCTGGCCTTTGAGTCTACTTCTGTGCAGCAGACATTTGCTGAGAAGGAATATCAAAAAACTAGCAGTGCATTTGGCAACTTCTTTGAGCTAGAGGAAAAAACAGTGGAGTCCAGGGTTTGACAAAGTGGAAACGGGAGTCCTGGAAAACAACCCTGAAGAGCCACATACTCTGAATATGGATAAACAAAGTAATACAACTTTTTGTAAGGACTGCAACCAAACTTATCTGGGTTGCACAGAAAATCACAAATCTTGTAGGTAGTCCTGTCTTGTTTGTGCCCCCAAAATGTCTGACAAAAGCAAACGGAAATTATCTACAAAGGAGATAACTTCTTTTTAGATTTCAAATTATTCTACAAAAAACTTCAAATACAACATCCTGCACACAATCTAATATGATGATAAAAGACAGCCTAAGCAACAATCAACACAAAACATGATGAAATTGATCAACAAGCACTCCAGTCAGTGAAATGGCCAAGTACCAGTTACAAAATAACTATGCTTATTGTGCTCTTGGAATTGAAATCATAATTTCCAAATAGCTAAGAACTGGAAATTACAAAAAGTTATATAGACTATTTGAAAAAAAGAAAAAAGCCTAGAAATTCTAGAGGTTAAATGCACACTAAAATAAGAACCTTTTACATAGTAGAATGGTAAATAAAAGGTAGAGATAGGGAGAGAATTAATGAAATGAGAGATGATCATAAAAAAATACCTCTTTCAAGGTAATGGCTTTTTAGCCTATACCAACCTCATTGGGGGAAAATGCTCTTCAAGTCCGTTTGCTATTCTAACAATTTCATAGAGAGATTGACTCTCACTATCTCACTGCCAATTCTAATTGGGATTGGGAAGGACTCTGAGTTTGCCACGTAATATCAAACATCCACCATTGATCTAATCAATTATGACTAAGAGGGTTTCTGAAGTTTAAAAAGTCCCCAAACCACATAGGTTAGTCAAATATACAACAAGCAGAAATAAAGATGTTGAAGTTAGTAATCTAAATATAGACTTCCTTTCACAGATGAAATTTTGCCTTAAATTTCATTGGAGAGAGAGGGGGAAAGATGGCAGCATAGAGAGGAGTGGAATCTAGTTAGTGCCCTGGAACAACTAGTGAACAACCACGAACAACTAACAAAAAATCTGGAATAATTGCTGGTGGACAACCGTGACTGTCTACCTGGATTGGGAGGAATGCCTAAGACTGCAGCATAGAATCTGTAAGTAAAAACTGTGGAACAGTGCTAGGAGTGCCCCCCCCCCCAACATGGCAGGCTGAGTTGCAAAGCCTCACTGTTGTAGAAAGCAGTACTCTCTGAGCAAGTGAATATAGCTCAGCCAAATTCCAACTGGGGTTTCAATTAACAAATGTTAACTGCTGCATATAAGCTACAAACCCCAACATGCAGAGAGAGGCTTTTGGTGGTGACTGACCTTAAAGAGCCCACCTCTGTCCCAGAAGGGGGAGCCCAGAAGACCAGGTGTTACCTTTGGCCAATGGGTGAAGCTGGGGAGCTATAGACTGGCTCTCAAAGGGGGCTTTCTGTCCCTTTTTCTCTCTCTCAACCTGGGTGGCTCAGTGAAGAAAGCCTCAGCCATTTTCAGTTCACAGTGCTCCGACCCAAAAGGGGTGGAGATAGCAGAGTCAGAGAGACAAAAGGAGCTATTCAAATGCAGATGATAACTCCCTAGGGGGGTGTATTTTCCTTAAAAGGAAGGAGGTGAGGCCCAGGTCTACTACCCACCTTCCCTTCAGAACCAGACCCCAGAGTCTGGGAGAAAACAGCCAAAACAGAAACTAAAGAGGCCATACTTCCTTATACCAATCAGGAGTGACAGGCTGAAAGGTGTCATCTGCTGGGCAGGTTAGGAAACAGTGGCTAGTGACCTCACAGGAAAGACTGTAAATCTCTAAGACACACCCACAGGGAGACTTGAAACTGAATATAAAATGATTCTGAGATCTAAACCTGTTCTGGTCTGGGAAAATCTGATTGGGGTAACCAAGGAAACCAGATGCCTAGAAAACAGAAAACTACAATCTACACTAGGAAAAACAGAGATATGGCCCAGTCAAAGAAACAAACTTACACTTCAATTAAGATACCATTGAGATATTGTTTCACTTTAATGAAACAATCTATTAAAGACTTTCAAAGAAATATGCTAAATCAAATAAAAACCAAATCAATGAGTTCAGGGAAGATATGGCAAAAGAGATGAAGGCTATAAAGAAAACACTGGGTGAACATAAGGTAGAAATCAAAAGTTTGAAAAACCAACTGGCAGAATCTATGGAAATGAAAGGCACAACACAAGAGATGAAAAACACAATGGAGACGTACACCAGCAGATCTCAAGAGGCAGAAGAAAACACTCAAGAACTGGAGAACAAGACACCTGAAATCCTACACACAAAAGAAGAGATAGGGAAAAGAATGGAAAAATATGAGCAAAATCTCAGGGAATTAAATGACAACATGAAGTGCATGAATATACATGTCATGGGTGTCCCAGAAGGAGCAGAGAAGGGAAAAGAGGCAGAAGCAATAATAGAGGAAATATTCAATAAAAATTTCCCATCTCTTATGAAAGACATAAAATTACAGATCCAAGAAGTGCAACATACCCCAAACAGAATAGATATGAATAGACCTACACCAAGACAATTAATAATCAGATTATCAAACATCAAAGACAAAGACAGAATCCTGAAAGCAGCAAGAGAAAAGCAATCCATCACATACAAAGGAAGCTTGATAAGACTATGTGTAGATTTCTCAGTAGAAACCATGGAGGCAAGAAGGAAGTGTTGTGATATATCTAAGATACTGAAAGAGACAAACCACCAGCCAAGAATCCTATATCTGGCAAATATGAAGGAGAGTTTAAAATATTGTCTGATGAACAGGCAATGAGAGAGTTCATTAACAAGATGGCTGTGCTACAGGCAATACTAAAGGCAGCACTACAGACAGATAGGAAAAGACAGGAGTGACAGTTTTGGAACACGATTTTGGGTGATGGTAGCACAGCAATGTAAGTCCACTGAACAAAGATGACTGTGAGTATGGTTGAAAGAGGAAGATAGGACATGTGGGACACCAGAAGGAAAGAGGAGAGATAAAGACTGGGATTGTATAACTCAGTGAAACCTAGAGTGCTTAACAATTGTGATAAAATGTACAAATATGTTTTTACATGAGGTAAAACAAATGAATGTGAAACTTGCAAGGTGTTAAAAATTGGGTGGTATTGGGGAAAAACATACAATCAGTGCAAACTAGAGACTACATAGTCAACAGAAATATTGTATTATGCTTCTTTTAATGTAACAAAGCCAATATACCAAAGCCAAATGCCTATAGGAGGGGAACATAAGGGAGGGATATGGGACTCTTGGCATTGGTGATGTTGTCTGACTCTTTTATTGTACTGTAGTTTAATTCTATCTTTCCTTTTGTTCTTTTTAGCGGTCATGTTTCTTTTTCTTTTTCTTTTGTCTCTCTACCTTCTTTGACTCCTCCCCCTTCTCTGTAGAAAAAATGGAAATGCCCTTATATAGATAGTGGTGATGGTGGTAAATACATAAATATGTGACTATCCAGGGAACCATCAATTGTTTACATAGGACAGAATGTATGGTGGGTGAACAAAACTGTCTTAAAAAAAATGGGTTGGTGAAGAAACCTTGAGGGCACTATATTGAGTGAAATAAGTCAGACACATAAAGACATATATTGCATGGTCTCACTGATATGAACTAATTATAATATGTAAACTAATAGACATGAAATATAGTTACCAGGATATAGAACGAGGCTAAAGATTGGGGAGCAGTTGCTTATTATGAGCAGAATGTTCAACTAGTTTGAATTTAAGTGTTTGGAAATGGACAGAGGTGATGATAGCACATTATTGTGAGACTAACTAATAGTGCTGAATGGTGTGTGAATGTAGTGGAAAGGGGAAGCTTAGAGTCACATATGTCACCAGAAGGAAAGTTGGAGGCTAAAATATGGGAATGTATAAAACAGTGAATCTTGTGGTGGACAATGTCTATGATTAGCTGTACAAATATTAGAAATCTGTGCTGGTTTGTGTATATTATGTCCCCCAGAAGAAGCCATATTCTTTGATGCACTCTTGTCTGGGCAGACGTGTTAGTATTGATTAGATTTTAATTCTTTGTTTGAGTGTTTCCATGGAGATGTGACCCACCCAACTGTAGGTGATAACTCTGGTTGGATAATTTCCATGGAGGTGTGGCTCTGCCCATTCAGTGTGGGCCTTGATTAGTTTAATAGGGCACTATATAAGCTCAGACAGAAGGAGCGAGCTTGCTACAGCAAAGAGGAACACTTTGAAGAATGCACAGTAGCTGAGGGAGGAGCTTCAGCTTACAGAGACACTTTGGAGATGGCCTTTGAAAGTAGACTTTTGCTCTGTAGAAACTAAGAGAGGACAAATGCCCCAAGAGCAGCTAAGAGTGACACTTTTGAGGAACTGAAGCCTAGGGAGAAATGTCCTTGGAGAAAACCATTTTGAAACCAGAACTACGGAGCAGACGCCAGCCACGTGCCTTCCCAGCTAACAGAGGTTTTCCGGATGCCATTGGTCATCCTCCAGGGAAGGTACCCAATTGTTGATGTGTTACCTTGGACACTTTATGGCCTTAAGACTGTAACTTTGTAACTAAGTAAACTCCCTTTTATAAAAGCCAATCCATTTCTGGTGTTTTGCATCCCAGCAGCATTAGCAAAACAGAACAAAATCTCTTTAAACTAGAACAAATGTATGACACTATAACGAGAAGTTAATAATAGAGTGGTATATAGGGAAAAATATACCTGTTGCAAACTATGTAGCACAGTTAGTAGTATTTTAACATTCTTTCATCAAGAGTAGCAAATGTACTATACCAATACTATGAGTCAATAATGGAGGTGGGGTGGTTAGGTGTATGGGAGGAGTTGAATTTTTTTTTGTCTTTATATCTTTCTGGAGTAATGAAAATGTTCTAAAAATTGAAAAAAAAATGTGATGGATGCACAGCTGTATGATGGTACTGTGGGCAATTGATTGTATACTTTGGATCTTTGGATAATTGTATGGTATGTACACAACCTCAACAAAATTAAATTTAAAAACCAACCAACAAACAAATTTCATTGGAAAAATGCAATTATAAAGTTTTAAATGATTTCTGTTTCTTTAATAAAATTCTTCAGCATTGTATCCTTCTTTTGAAATACTGAATAGTTCCCAGTTGGTGACTTCCATGTCATACATCTAATGGGCATTGATTTTATTTGATCTTTCTGTAGAATTTGACAATGTTGACTACTCCTTTCATGAACTATTCTCTTACATTGACTTCTGTAAAACTGCACTTTCCTGGTTTCCTAGGCCGTTCCGTCTATATTTACTTTGTAGCCTTATTCCACTTTATCTAGCCATTAAGTATTGGGGTTCCTCAAGGCTTTGCCTTAGATTCTTTCTCTTTTCACTCCCTAGGGAATATCTTCCATGTTGAGAGCTTCTACAACTATCTGTATATAATAATCATCATTTTAATCTCCATTCAGAATCTCTCCTTCAAGATTTAACCCTTTAATTTCACTAACAAATTGATATCTCATTATGGAAATCCTCCAACTCACCATGTCCAAAACTGAGCTCATCACATCCCCTCATAAAGCTGGACCTTCCCTCTGCCAATGCTTCATATCTGAAGGGATGTTAGTAATTTCCATCCATTGTACAAGCCAGAAGCTTGAGAGTAATTCTCAACACTTTCTTCTCCCATAGACGTCATATTCAATTTCATCACTGTGTCCAATCAATTTAATTTCTAAAATATGTCTCAAATGTGCTCCACTTATTTTCAACTTTGCCACCACCACTTTTTCTCCAAGATACTGTGATCTCTTCCCAAGAACTTCCTAACTGGTTTATTGATATTCATTTCACCCAGTCCTACCCTTTCTTGACACTTCAGCTAGAATTATCTTTTCAGCATATGTACATGATCATGAAACTCCTCATAGCAACTTCTACCATATCTAGTTAAAAACCTTTAAGGATACTCATCTCTTAGGACTTATAGGGTTCTTCATGTTTGGCCCCTCACTTCTTGGCCTCATTTCACTCCATTTATCTTCTCCACTACTTGCTTTACTTTGTCTAGCTACATAGCCGTTTGCATGTTCTTTTTGAGTGAGGAACTGTTTTATTTTCCCTCTTTACCTAGTCACAATCCTATTCAGCTTTTTAATTTCAGAGCAAGCATCACTTCCTCACTTTCTCAATCCCCTCTTACAGAAAGCTGTAATCCTCTTCCATATCTCTACATAATTGGAATATTATGTTAACTTGTATGGTTATTTAATAAATACCACCCTCCCTGACTACCCTTTAAACTACATATAGGTAGGAACCATATTTCTTTTAAGTCCTAGTGCTTATCAGAGCACTGATCACACGGTAGGCAACTAATAATTGGCAAAAGAATGAATTATAAGGAAATCTCTTGTTTTAGATAACTGAAATGTGAAATATGTTTTGAGACAGACTGAGCATTTTCCTTTTTGGAATCTTTTAGACCTACTCTTAAGAGAACATTTACATTTCCTAAAGCTGGATTATGGTTCTAGGTGGCTGTTAAGTGAAGGAATGGAAACACAAAAAAGTGTTATATGCCAGAGAAGTCTAGTGCTTCTTTTTAAACAGATTCTTTTTCAGCTATTCTGTATCAACACTGTCAAAAGTCAGTGGTCTAATTGAGATAACATTTGAAAATTGTTCATGGATTGAACATTTACAAGTTTTCATTGAAGAGTGAACATGGAAGACAAATTACAGCAGATTGGGTAGTAAACAACATGTAAGAACATATAGACAACAGGTGTAGGACTAATTTTTTTGAGGAAATTTAGTATTTCCTTTCCTGTCCAAAGCTAAATCTACTCTCTTTTACATAGGAAAAGTGAGGAAATAGAATATTAATCTCAGACTAGCAGATTAGTCTTCGACAGAAAGTGAAATATCCCTTCTAACAGGTATAGGAGCGAAGGAGCTCTGTATTAAACCTGTGCACTGAAAAGAAGATAATAAATAACCCAAACACCAGGTACGTCTGAGTTTTTCCCTTCCTATCCCCTCTTTTATATTCTTAAAGTTTCCCACATAGTAATGTCCTGCAGGATCTCCTGGTCCCTTTTAACCTTATCTTGCTCTAGTCCCATGTTTCCAAAAAGATAATCATTGAAATGCTATTTTAAAGGCCTGTTAGTAAATATTATTCAACAAAAGACTTTATGGCCATATAATTTTGGGAAATTTGGGTACAAATAAAGTTAAACTGTATTTCTTACAAGACTTTGCAGTTTATAATATATTAATAATTATTGTGGGTCCCCAAGAGGAAGCAATAATATATGACCTTTCTCCAAACTTCATGAGCTACATGAGCATTAGGTAGACATGGGGAAAGGGTCATTCTTAAGGAATGACTCACTCTATAGCTGTAAGAAGTGTGGTTGCCTGACAGCCTCCAGCTATTAGTACCTTAGGAGTCTACTTCAGCTTTCAAGTCATGATTATTCCTTTCTTGAGGTGTCTCCCAGTCAATAACTAAGCAAGGCAATGATAAATGAGATAATGCTCTTATTGGACAGTCCCAAACAATGCCTGAGCAAAGTGATGTTACCTGGGACTTCTATAATGGGCAATTTCCTTGCTCTAGAGCTACCAATTAGGACGGCAGATAATGTTAGATCTGTGTCATCATATGATGGCTTCTCTTTCCCAATCCTGATGCCTATGCTTTATTTTTCACATGTTACTTCTCAACAAATCTTTTGTACCCTTAACTCCATATCCACATCTTCCCAGAAAAACCTGTGACAAGCATCTTATATTATTAAGAATGTTTTGAAAAATGCTGCTTTTCCTTCATGCTCTGTGTTGGAAGACAATTCTTCATGGGTCTAGCATTTCTGTATTTCTGAACTTCTGCACAAAGACATTGACAGCTAAATTGTTCCAGACTATCTTTTTAAGGATGTGCATATAAGCAAACCATCTTGGAAAGACAAAGACATCTCATGTTCCAAGGCAATAAAGACAGAGGGGTATCCCTCTCCAGATCAGATCTGCATGATATTCAAGAGTAATAAAAATAATGTATCTCTTCAGGAGGGAGGATGAGTAAGTTTGCCAGCAGCCACTCTATAAGATTGGAGCTTCTGTCTCTGGTGATCTTCTCCTTTAGCATGGTGGGTACAGGCAACACCTGACCCTCATAGTGTCATTCTGTGGGGATGGGGGTTTAGGGAACAAACACAAAGATGCCACAAGGGCTGCTGCTATTGCCGTAATAAATTCTCTTTTATTTCTGACCCAGGAGGTTTGTGTCTTCTGTGAAACTAGCAGGCTAACTTGTTAGCCTGGAAGTGGATTAAAATTTCATAACCTACACAGTTCTTGACTTGACACTCCCCATCCCACTCCCCCATTTTTCTTTAGGTCTATGATATTCTGGTCCCTCCTTCAAAATATCTTCATTGCATAAAATTTGGGCTCTTCTTGTGCCATGTATCTGAAATTGTGCTAGGCTACTCCCATCAGCCCTGCCCAGTGTTTTGCAGGGTTCCTAAATTCTAACTTGATGCAGTGTTCTTAGCTTGACACCCTATGAGCTAAAGATCTTTTCATCACTTGATTGTTGCTTATTATGAAAAGCCAATTATAATACTTCAGTAAGGTTTACTGCTGCTCAGTGGCTCTCATAAATGTGGTAGGGTGTCATCATGCATCTGGTGCTCTAGAAGGAGTGACAATCCCATGCTAATATGGAATAGCATTATCCTTTCCTCCTTGGAATTTTCCTTCCTCCAGATCCATATTTATCCTATGATTGGTGCTAGAACAAGAATATAATTAGGTCTCAGAAGGCAACTGCTCACAAATACCTGTTTCAAATGAACTCTTCAATCACAAAGAAATGGGAAATTAAACTCTCAAAGTATCAGGATAAAGCCATTTAGTTGCATACCTTTTGAATTTCAAAGCTTTGATGAGCATTTTCTTTTTTTCTGTCCCTCCCACCACACACGAGAGGAAAAATATTCTAAAAACTAAGTAATTTCATACACCAGCAAAATTTTTAGATTATTGAAAAATTAGCCTTTCACACATAAAATCTGTATTTAAAATACACAAATTACAATTATGAACTGAAAAGGCACTAATTAGATTTCAGAGGACAAAAATATAATGTAACAGGAACAGTTTACCACTAACACATTCATCTAAAAATCTTTGGGGCTTTTCTTTCTATTTTCTCATTTTCTCCTTTGACCTGCTTTCTCCCTTTTTTCCCTTTTACTAATTTCTTCTAATTTTCACTGCTTTCTTATTCCATTTCTTTTTCCTACTTTTGTTGCCCATCCTCTGTCTATTTATTCCCATGTTCTCTCTTTTTTGCTCTATTTTTATCTGCTTTCACCTTCATTCTCTTTGCTTTGACTGATCATAAGAAAATAATGAAAAATAGTACAATATTTGCTTTATTTATCTTTAAGTAGTTACCTTTATCTTCATAAAACCCATTATTAACTTTTTTATTCCTTAAGAATAAAATTTTAACCCTTTAGCATTCATACAAAGCCCATCAGAATCTATCTCAAAGATTTTTTAGGCTCATCTCCTGCCATCTCTTTTCAAGGATCCTACTAAATTTCCTGACTGGTCCTGAACAAAGGAGATATTTCACTCCTCTCTGTCTTTTCATTTGTTGTATACACTACCTGGAATCCCTCTTCCATTGTTTCCTACCTGACAAAACAATTGAGTCAGAAAAGATGCCATTCTCCTTGTGAAGCCCTAGCTTGAAGCTCTTTTCTCTTCTGTAGTCTCATAGCACTTTGTACTTTTCTTCACTGTAGTACCAATGACAATCTGTTAACATTTTTAAAATTTTTTTGTTATTACAGCTTTTTTGGGTGTCCTATCAAACTATAAGACAAGGACCATATCTACGTTACATCTACTCTATGCCTAATGCAATACCAGGTGTATTAAATGTACTCAATATATTTTTATTCAATAAATAAATGAATCAATGACTCATAAAATTAATGAAAGGGTGAATGAGTGGTCTAAAGATGGTATAGTAATTATCTATTGCTTGTAACAAATTACCCCAGAACTTATCATTTTAAACAACATTTTTAGGAGAAACTAAGGCTAGGTTCTCTGCTTCAGGGTCATTCACAAAGCTGCCATCAAGTGTCAGCTGAGAATGCAGTCTCAAATGAAGGCTCAGTGGAGGAAGAATCCAGTTCCAAGCCCACTCACCTGGTTCTTTGTAGAATTCAGTCCCTCACGGCTATTGGACTAAGGGCCTCAGATCCTCAATGGTTGTGGCCTGAAGGCAGCTCTCATTTCCTTGCCTTATGGCAAGAGAAAGAAGTGAGAAAATCCAGAAAGAAAATGCAAACATGAAAAAAAAAATCACAATATTTTATAACCTAGTGATGGAAGTAACATCTTGTCACTTTTACCATATTTTAGCCATTAGAAGAATTTAACTATGTATGATCGCTTAGAGTTATGCACCAGAGAAAAAAATATTCTTAATCTTAATCCATTCCTGTGGGTATGGACTCATTATAAATAGGTCATTTTGATGTGGTTACTTCAGTTAAGGTGTGGCTCAACTGAAAAAAGATTGGTTCTAATCCTATTACTGAAGTCTTTTATAAGCAGAATCAAATGCAGACATATGGAAAGAAAGACACAGGAAGAAGCCAGTGGAACCCAGAGAAGCCAGGAGAAGCTGCATGTGCATTGCCATGTGGCAGAAAAGCCACAGTTCTCCAGCAGCCAGCCCCAGAATGCCACAGTTTTCTGCCTTGATTTTGGACTTCTCCTGGCCTCAAAACCATGAAGCATAAATTCTCATTGTTTAAGCCACCCCATTGCATGATATTTGTTTGAGCAGCCAGAAAACTAAAACACTAGATCTAGCCCACAATGAAGGTGGGGTAGGGCTCTCTGAGTGTCATCTTAGTACCTCCCCCATATGGATAATATTCTTGACTCATAAGACCCAATCAAGATAGGTAATTTTTTCTAAGAAGTAATTATAGGGAAATATATCTGCTAGTACCTTGTTACTTAATGTGCAAATTCTTTAAGTTCTATAGTATGTGATATGTAATAATTGAATTACTAGATTTGTCTTGATATTTTGGAGCACTCATGAGTAGTTGACTATCCTAAAATATCCTTGAAGTGATACCTTTTTTGCCATTTGCATGTGCTCTATGATTCATGTAAAAAATAAAATAATTTCCTTTCATTTCTGTGTGAAAAATTGGGGGCAGGAAGGAACTGGGTCTTGAATGGCCTGGAGGTTTCAGACCGAAAGGGACAGCAAGGATATAAATGCTAGAAAAATCAGATCATGCAGAGCCTTGCATGCCATACTTCTGATTTTAGATTTTAAACTATTTACCCATTGGAGAGTTTTAAACAGGGATGTGGCATTACATTTTCTTTTTTAGAAATTATTTTTTTTTTCTAGTTACTGTAAAAAATGGATTGGAAGGGAAGAGTAATGGATGTAGAGAAACAATTGGTAGCTATTGCAGTAGTCTAGACAAAAGATGATAGTGACTTGGTTTACTGGTGAAAGTGTAAACAGAGAAGCACAGGTATATTTTATGAATATTAAAGAGGTGGAATCAGCAGACCTGATAATAGATGGATTGGTGGAAATGAGAGAGGGTGTCAAGGATGACTCTCAGGTTTTTGCCTGGGAAAGTGGATGAATGGGAAGGTTGTATACTGAGGTTTGCAACACCAGAGAAGGTGCAGATTTGTATTGGGAAAATCATGAATTTGGTCTTGATTAGATCGATTTGGAAGACTGAAAGGCGGCTAAAATGGTAGAAGGAAAATTAGAAGAGTATAAGTCTTCTGAGAGGTTCAGAAAGAGGGGGTTATAAAGATACACTTAAAACAGCAATGTGCAGCAGAAGCAAGCAAAGATGGATTCAGGAGTGAATAAGGGAAGAAGAGAAAAGGAAAGGGAAAGAGAGAGAGAGACAGAGAAAAGGAGAGAGAAAAGAGAAATAGAGTGAGAGACTGAAATAACTCCTTTAATAAATTTGGTGGTTAATGAGAGGAGAGAGATCTGGGCATGGAGAGACATTTATGGGTGACACCGTTTTGAGAAAGTGACGAAATTAAAAATATTGCAGTGAAAATGGAGAACTGAGATGGGATGGAGAAAAAAGTTTTGCAGGGTACGAAATAGGTTGTTCACATGGACATTGATATTCCCCAAGTTGATAGCAGTTAGAGGAAAGGATAAGAAGATTATGACCCAGGTGCTAATTTCACCCATAAACTCTGAGGAGTGTTTGTGAGCTTGGTATATGACAACTACAAGGCATGAGCCAACTGCATGGGAAATGAAGTGGCACAATGACCCCACCTCCTATACCTGGGGTATATGAGGTCTAAGCAAGTAAATATCTTCTACTTGAAAGGGAAGCAATAGAGAGGGGAGCCAGATATAGATTAAGACAAGGTGTTGGAAGAAATTGGAGACAAATAGAATATGTGGTAGAGTTTAATGGTTGAAGATGTTTAGTATGGCAAGGAGTTTGCTGGACATTAAGTATTCTAGTGTACAGGAAAAGGAATTTCTGGTGGGGGGTGTAGTATGGATTGAGTGAGAGAACAGGAAACAAAACACGTAATAAAAATAAAGAAAATAATCTTGGTTTTTTACTGACTGTGAAAAATGGGGACTTGAGCCTGGCTCACAGAGTTGTCAAAATATAAAATGCTCAGCATAGTGCTTTTTTTTTCATACAGGGCAGAACCTTATTCTTCACCTGTAAGGCAGGTATTTGGGTGGCTAACAGTACACATAACCTGCAGGTTGTCATTATTATTGTTGCATAACAATACAGACACAGGAAAACAGAAAGGACAAGACAAAGTTCAGAGCCTAAGTCTCTGTGCTAGATAAGGTTTGGAAGGTAGTCTGGGTCCAGATTATGAATCACCTTGAGAACTAGAAACAGTTCTAAAAGTCATGGGGGGGATAGCACATTAAGGGCAGCACACCTCATTTTTAAGTGCCATAACAGAATCGCTAGATCTGGAGGTGGGCTCTTGAGTTAGTACAAAGCGTTCTCTCTCTCCATTCCACCATCATCCCTCAGCTGCCTGAATCCAGACTGCTGAGGATGCATGTTGTAAAAGCTTAACTAGGACAGAGGAGTCCATGGACAATCAATGATTCTGTCTGTTTTCTATTTATGGGGTTTTTAAAATTTTAATTGTATTTTTATACTCCTCAGTTTATTTTGAAAACAATCTTTTTTGATATATATTCAAATGAATTTGAAATTACAGTTATCTCAGACTTCACAGAAATTATCTATATTCTCCTATAAAAGAAATATTGATAAAAGAATACTTAACATATTATTTAAAGACTTCAACATAATAAAACTCCATTTTTCCAGCTTTTTAAACTATTTTTTCCCATCTAAGCCAATATATAATGTTTGACATTTGGGTTATATGTGCATATAAAACACATACATTTATAGAAGTGAGCATAAGATGAAACAGCATACAGTGTCCTTTCTGGATATAATTAAATTTTCAGAGGCAAGGTGGTCCAAATGGGAGCAAAAAGCTGACTTCCTCATGAATAATCTAGATAAACAAAAATGAAGAATAGAAATTAAAGATTTATACCATAAATCATTCTCTTTCCTATCCTTCTAACATACAAGTGAGCACTCTGGGTATGTGTGAATCAAAATACTTCCAATCAAGATTGTGAATTCCTATGACTAGGGGTATCTAATTCAATAAAAGGCCCCGGGGTAAAAAGAGAGGTGAATAGAGGATATTTGTCCATCAAGTTATACATATTGACTTAATGAAGAGGTAGATTGTGTAAAAGTTTCAATGTGCTCAGGTATTGACTTGGGCTTGAAAGTGATGTGTTAATTTCTTATTAAGATCATAAGTAAACATATTAGAATGTTAGCGTTTACTGGATTAATACCTTAAGGTTAAACATTGGAAAGAAATGATTGTTACAAAACACACACAAAACATTATATTCCATAGTTCTACTATTTTGTTTGTTTCACTTTTTTTTTTGTAATTGAGGCAAGATAAGAGGTCCAATTTGTTTAAAAACAGTTAAAGCACCACATAACCTATCTAAGTTGAAGATTTTTATTAATTCTTCTGCCAAACACAACATTGATTTCCATCTACAATTATTTTTTAAGATTAAAAAAAACTCAGTTGGAAAAAAGTTGAGGTCTTGAGCAATGAAACATTATACTTTTAACACACTGATTTGACTGAAAAACTTAGAATATCACTGTAAAGATATTAATCATTGTTGGCCATCAGCAATGAATGGATGCACCTCTACTGTGACTTCTCCAAAAATGCCTTGCAGCACCTAACACACTGCTGGCACACAGTCTCAAAGTTGGAGTCATTCCCATAATACGGATCTTCAATAAGAAGTTGTTTTTGTGGATCATAGCTCCCAAGTAGTTCAATTTTTGCTCTACAGTTTTTTATCTCCACTACCTTTTCTATTCATATCTCTCAGATTACTTTCATCCATACATAGCATATGATCAAAAGTGGCAAAATCTTCTTTGGTAACCTGCCAGGCAACATGATTCATAGGAATATCATGCTTCTTCATGCAATTTTGCCCTCAATAATCAGAAGGGTTTCCTATCTAATAAGCGGATGTTGCAGCACTGTCTATCCTCCAATTATCTGAAATATTTTGATCAGTTAAAAGTTTTCTGAAAACTGTTTTTGCAATGGGCGATCGACAAATATTACCCAAATATATAAGCAGCACCAACTTGGGCAGCTGCACTGCCATCTTCTCAGGAGCAAAGAAAAGCAGACAGTGACATTTAATGGGTTTTTAATGCATGCAAATTAAAAAAATTTTTTAAGATGTCAGGGGATCTTCGGATATAGTGCAGAATGTGGAAAAATAATCTATCTGTATTATAAATGTGTGAAAAACCCTCACTGAAGGGATTGGGGGAAAAGGTGCTGGTCTAAGTTACTTTGGTTATGAGTGGAGTCTGTATATCTAAAGGCCAAGGAAACCATACATAAGCACTGTTCACTAGTTAATAAAGTAGTTTCCCATGGGTGTCTGGGTTAGCAATTCTGATATTGCTACATGTGTATACTGAAATTGAGTGATTTGGTAAATGGATGGAGTATGGTAGGATCCAAGTTTCTCACTGTTGCAGTGGGAGGTTACAGTTAAACAAGGAAAGGAGCCTGGACTTGTCCATGTGGTAATGGATTAGAATTGAAGACATCAGCATAAACTCATATTTAGCTTAACATAGACCCAAATGGTTGTGTATAGAAATATTTATAGAATTATGTATATACATAGGTCAGAATATGAGCATGTATTTCTTTGCTGAGAAGGTCTAAAACCAATGACATCCCAGTAGCAATGAGCACATCTAGCACCCAGATCTTGGTTTCTAGTATTCTTCTGCAATAAAAGGAATCAGGACACCTTGGATAGATGGCTGATTCTAGGACTCAGACAAAGAATACAGAAGGCAAGCCCAAAGAATCTTACAGTTCCAGAAAGTAAGGAAGTACTCAGAAAAAAAATGATAAGTATTTGTCAAAAGGACACATTGGCAGAGCCCCCAATGGCCAAAACTGGAACAATTTGAGAAATAAAATAAAGTAGTATTAGATTACAACCCAAAGTATAAAATAAATTCCCATGTGTTCATACTTACATAAATAAATGATTTAATAAATTAATAAATATGGAGATGAGACCATTCTCTCATGCAGAAGAATTCCAAATAAATTATGTAGATACTCTGTTCCCAAGGAGATGAAGTAAAACTCCCCACTCAATAAATGTGGGCTGTGCATAGTGACTTACTTCCAAGGAATACAGTATGGATAGGGGAAAAAAAGGTAACTTTACAGTGGATAAACTTGACAAATATTATCTCAGTCAGGTGATCAAGGTCAATATCAACAGTGATAGATCATATTGATAGTATATGCCCTTGATATGAGGTGATGAAAATGGCACTTTACCTCTGTGTTCTTCCTTCCCCAAATCCATCACCCCACTGTAATCATTAGAATAACATCAGAAAAAAATCCCAATTGAGAGACATTCTGCAAATACCTTGTCTGGGGAACAAAAACAAGAAAAGTCTGAGAAATTGTCCTAGCTAAGAAAAGCCTAAGAAGAGCTGATGACTAAACAAAATGGTGTATCCTTAATGGGATTCTGAGACAGAAAAGGACATCTGAATAAAGTATTGACTTTAGTTAATAATAAAGTATCAATATTGTTCATTAATTGTGACAAATGTACCATAATAATGTAAGATTTTGATAACAGGGGAAACTGGGTACAGCATATATGGAAACTCTCTGTGAGATCTTTGCAATTTTTCTGTAAATCTAAAATTTCTTTAAATAATAACTTAAAGAAAAGCAGACTCAATAACCAAATTAAAATATTCAATGGCTATAGTAAAGGACTAGTAAAACTTTCAGTGATATAAAATGGTATCAATCTCTACAAAATTATAAGGGAAAGAAAGTCTGACCTAAGGGTTTTATCCCAAAGCTAAGTTGTCTCTTGATATAAAAGCATAGCTAAACATTGGGCACTACTGAAAAAAAAAAATAAACAACAAAATACAGCTTAAAAAATAAATCGACATTTAAAAATTAAAGAGAAGAGAGTCTGTTAGTTATTTTTTGCTGCTTAACAAATCATTCAAAAACTTTCAGCTTAGAAGAACACACATTTATTATCTCACAGTTTCTGTGGGTGAGGAATTTGAGAGTGGCATAGCTAGGTGGTTCTGACTCAGTTTCTCATGAGTTAAGATGTTGGCTGGAGCTGCAGTCATTTGAAGGTGTACTGCGGCTAGAGGATCTGCTTCCAAGCGAATTCACATGGCTGTTGAAAAGAGAACTCAGTTCCTTGCTGCTCTTAGCAGAAGACATCAATTTATCATCACCTGGGTGTCTTCTTAGGGCTGCTTAAGTGTCCTTACAATACCTGACTTGCACCAAAATGAATGGTCCAAGAGAAAGCAACACAGAAGCTGCAATGCCTTTTGGAAGTCACTCCTTCCTGTTCCCAAGGGGAGGATAGTTAATTTCACTTCTTGGAGAAAGGGGTAATTAAAAAATTTGTGACCATATTTTAAAACTCCACAGAGAGGCTCTAGTAAAAGCACTGGTGATGAGCAGCGGATTTATGTCAAAACTTAAAGGGAATTATGGTTAAAGAATAGAATGAAAACAAAATGTAAAAATGACTGTATAATAACAAAAATTTGAAAGGAGAGAGGGGAAGTTAAAAGGAGTGCCAAAATGTTAAAGAGGTCTTATCAAAGCCACCAATCATATCCATCTTCCTAAAACCATTGGACAATTCTTAGTCCTCATGTTATTTGACCCATCAATACACATCTGACTTATATTTCATGATGTTACCCTCTTGAATTTCTCCTATTTTACTAGCTGCACCTTCTCAGTCTCTTTCACTTTTTCTTTTTCACTTCCCTGAACTTTAAATACTGCAATGCCACAGAATTCAGTCATGGACCCCTTTTCTAGCTACCCTCAATTCCTAGGGGAATTCTTCTATCTCTTAACTTTAAATACCATCTATACACTGAAATCTTCAGCCCAGAAATCTCTGGATTGCCAACCTATATATCCAACTACTTATGCAGCATCTCCACTTGGGTGTTTACTAGCAATACAAGACTAGGCTGGTCACCACTGTTCCCTCCACCAAACTTTCTGCACTCCCCCCCTCCCCAAAAGAAACACCAGCTCCAACCACAGTCTTTTCCACTTCAGACCCACAAATGGAGTAGTCATGGTGCTATAGATGAGACTATGTATGGGCCCAATAGCATGGGCATCCACTTTCCAAAACTGATTTACCTAATGACATGCTGAATGTTTGACTTGTCAGTACTGAAGTCTGATGCTAAGCCCTATGATGTCAACCCTTCAGGAGACCAATGAGCCAATTGGCAGCAAGATGGTTTAATCAAACCACTTCTAATCTGGAGGTGCAAATATGTGTTGGGATAAACTAAGGACATAAGTAAAATTTAAGTTTCCTTTGGTTCAGGCTGAAGCCACCCTCCAGGAACCCTTGTCTAAAATTGCGCCCTGGTTTGCTTCAACCTCTTCCCTGTCTTCCTTTCTCCACTCCATCACTGTTTTCTCTTGGGAGCACCTCCTTTACAAATCACATTCACATGTATTCTTGGATTAGAGTCTGCTTATGGGGAATCCAACCTGAAACATTCTTCATATTGGCAAACCCATTGCTCTTCTGCTAGCCCCATCTCCTCAGGATCTACCTGCAGGCTTCTGCATTCAGCTCCAGCACTAGCAGTACAAGATTTCTGGGTAAGAACCTGGAATCACCTCCACCTGACACTACAATTCATTTATGTTTAGAGCTACAAATGTTCCTCAGAAGGTACTTTGTTCACATTATTTATAGAATCTATAGTTTATGTAGATTATGTAGTTTATATAGATAGTATGCCTGTTCTAAAGTAAGACATCCCTGTGCCTTGGCATGCTCCGTCCAAATCCAGATGGAGTGACTTATAGATGGCTTTATTTTCAAAGGTCATATTAATTTGTCCTGACATATTAAGTGCAGGATGTCTGAGAAAAACATATGTGGGGCCCTTTCTATTATACTACCAAGTTAAAACATATTTTAATTTTGAAAATGTTAATTAAGAAAAAATGATGCCAAATACAATGAATATGAGATACTACTGATATCTTATCAACAATCAAAATACAGGTACCAGGAATTTAACCATGTAAAAAATAAGTGTTAGTTTTGAGTAATTATTCTAGTTTTTAAGAGTGTTTTAAAACAATCACCACATGTCACTCTAAGTTGTACCTTATTTGCTAAAAGAATACTCACATTTCATTCTCCCTAATTCAAACCTTGGTTTAAAAAAAAATCATAACTGGGAACTGAACTGAAATAACTTTGGATTCACTTTTTCTGCTAAACTGCTTTTTTTTTCATGTTTTAATTGCTCCCTAATTTCTCTGTTATCACTGCATGTCCCAAAATAAATTTTCCATCTGCTCTTTCCATGTTTGATTGTCATGTTGGTCTCTTTCAAACTGCTAAACAAGCAGCTTTTTTAATCGCAATTTGTGGTTGGGGTGCATTTCAGTACTCACTCTGCATATAGAAAAGCTGCTGATAAAAAATACAGAATAGATTGAATATAACTAGATAATTCCATTTGTGGGTATGGATTGTGCTCTGTGCAATTTTATTGCCACATTTAGCAAATTCTGGTGAAATGAATAATTTCTGGGAAATAATGATTAAAAGGGAAAAGCAAACATCTGTGCATCTTCCCCCCAAATTTTCTCCAACTTTTACCAAGCTCTCAAGAATTTTAGTTCCATCTGAAAAGAAATAGCACGTTTGTAAAAATATAAGCATAATGACATATTCTATAATTAGACACCTTTCTTAAAAGACAAGGAAACTTGTTGTTATGTGAATATGTTTCATACTTCTGAGTAACAAATTTACATCAAAATGATTGGAATAACAATGAGTTATTTCAGAGATTTACCCATATACAAGATTAAAGGATAAAGTTTAAAATTAAGATTTTTTTTCTTTCCAATACCATACTGAAAAATGCAAATTAATAACAAAGAAATACATATTCCTCAACAGTAAATTTAATTTTCTATACAAGCCAATAGAAAACCATGGTTTGGGTCTATAACCCAAGTCATTAATGGTCATTAATTACTAAACTATTATTTTACCATTTAAAATTTTGTTATGAATATAAAGTAAAATAGACCCTACTTTTAGGCTAGTAAGTAAACTTTGGGAAGTTGATTTGGCCATACACTTCATAAGCCTCAAAAATGTCGATATCTTTTAGTGTGGGAAAGCAACTGCAAGCAAGTTATTCTAAGGAAATAATGAGATGCCTACAAAAGACATATGTTCAATGATATTAATTTCAATGTTATTTATAATAGCCACACACTGTAAATCATTTAACTGTCCACATATGGTCAATAATTAAGAAATTATTTTAATAAATTATATATCTTAATAAATTATTCAAATTAATTTAATAAATTATAATATGCCCATATATGGTCAATAATTTAGCAATTAAACATCATTTTAGAGGAATATTTGATGACCGTGAAGATGCTCACAGAATATGAAATGAAAAATAACATTTATATGATTACAACTTGTTTATATAGTTGTAGATACAGTGTGTACATAGAAAATTATGACAAGATGCACACAAAAATGTTAACAGTGATGTCTCTGTGTTGTGAAACTATTAATAAGTTTTAGTTTCTTCTTTTCATTTGTTTCCCAAATTTAACTAGAAGACCACAAAATTTATTCTTTAAGCTGTTTGTTATAATGCTAAACCCTTACTTTATATAACATCAAAGGGATGACTGATGACTAGCATAATCAATAAAATTATCTAAAATATGGCCATGGGACTTTTAAGTTAGAGAGAAGTATGTTAGTAGGAAGTTAGGAGTTTGTAGTATTAATTTTTAGAGGAGTTTTCAATATAAGGAGACTTAAAAACTGTTACCTTTTCACCCCTAGCTTTAAACAGAAATATGTGTGTGCAATCTGAATCTATGGGATGATATTTCTGTACTCCAGGCCTGTCAATCCCTCACCTTTCAGGAACACTAGACCAATAAAGTGAATTATTTTCAAGAACAACGAAACAGAGAAAATGTGATCTATAAATTGACTTCTTTGTTCTGCCAAATGACTAAGTGACACTTAGTCATCTCTAAGTGCCTGGAGAAAATAAAAGACATTTCTTTTGTAAAGCTGATGAACAATTAGGCAATTGTAAAAACAGGAATGACAAAGTGGAGTTTGCAGCATAATATTGTTTTATGCATCTCCCTTTTCATTTTTTATTTTTATTTTTAGAGGAAAAAATGCTTGAGGCAGATATTTTGCTCTACCTCCTACTCTCTAGTTTTTAAAATAATGATGAACATTTCCTAAGGCTAATGTAGAGGAATACAAACCATGGTTCAAATAGAGAGGTTGTTTTCTATGTCAACCAGCACATTGTTTAGGAAAAAAAAAATGCTACTGGGCTTTTTAACTTTGTTCAAAGTTCAGGAGGTCTGATAAGCACTTCCAAGTTTTACTCCCTACAACAGCTACAAGTTTTTTTGTGTTGGGACTTCACAGTATACTACTATTTGCAGTATTCATTATCTTTCAAATTCAGCTGAGATGGTTTTAGGGAGTCCCTTCTAAAACTACAAAGGGTTTGAAAAAAATATCAATTATAAAGAACTGTCTTTGGTTACTACAAAATAATTTAGCTCTCTTTGATCAAATTAATTCTAACACAGTCTATATCATATGGAATCAAATAAAATTATGTACTTTACTTACTTCATCAGTTGAATTGACACATTCATGTACATTCATGTATTTAAATATATACAAATGTGTATATACACATATAATAACATATATGTGTGTATGTATATATATTTTTTATATTTGATGGAATCTGTTAAGGATAAACTTCTCTGTAAAGCAACGTGATTGTGCTGGTTTGAATCTCTTATATACCCCATAGAAGACTATGTTTTTTTAATCCACCATTGTGGGTGCAGACCTATTGTGGGTGGGATCTTTTGATTAGGTTGTTCCATGGAGATGTGACTTGGCCCATTCAAGGTGGGTCTTAGTTAGTGTTTGGAGTCCTTAAGAGAGCTCAGGAAGACAGAAAGAACTCAGAGCCAACACAGACCCAGATGCTTGGAGATGCAGACAGAAAGACATTTGGGGATGTTAAGCTAAGAGATGAAGCCCAGAGTTTTTCCCAGAGAAGCTAGGAGGGGACCCCCAGATGCTTAGAGAGAAACACCCTGGCAGAAACAAGCAAGGATGCACAGGAGCTGAGAGAGGGAAGCTAAGACAGAAGCCCAGACAACATGGAATATGACTCCCTGGGAGGAATGCAGACCCAGCATCGTGGGATGGAGAACATCATCTTGACCAAAAGGGGGATGTGAATGGAAATGAAATAAACTTCAGTGGCAGAGAGATTCCAAAAGGAGCCGAGAGGTCACTCTGGTGGGCACTCTTACGCACAATTTAGACAACTCTTTTTAGGTTCTAATGAATTGGGGTAGCTGGTGGTGGATAACTGAAACTATCAAACTACAACCCAGAACCCATGAATCTTGAAGACAATTGTATAAAAATGCAGCTTATGAGGGGTGACAATGGGATTGGGAAAGCCATAAGGACCACACTCCCCTTTGTCTAGTTTATGGATGGATGAGTAGAAAAATAGGGGAAAGAAAGAAACAAACACACAAAGGCACCCAGTGTTCTTTTTTACTTTAGTTGCTCTTCTTCACTTTAATTATTATTCTTGTTATTTGTGTGTGTGTGGTAATGAAGGTGCCAGGGATTGATTTTGGTGATGAATGTACAACTATGTAATGGTACTGTGAACAATCAAATGTACGATGTGTTTTGTATGACTGCGTGGTATGTGAATATATCTCAATAAAATGATGATTTAAAAAAAAAAAAAAAAAAAAATGAATATTAAAAAAAAAAAAATTATGGAAGCCCAGAGAAAGCAATGGAGACCAGTAGCTAATCCTGGGAGAGGCCCAGCAGACTCTGGCCATATACCCCGCCATGTGACACAGGAACCCCAGATGTCATTGGTCTTTCTTCAGAGAAGTTATCATCCTTTTGATTGATGCCTTAATTGTGACATTTTCGTGACATTAGAACTGTAAATTTGTGAGCTAGTAAACCTGCATTCTAAAAGCCAATCCATTTCTGGTATTTTGCATCCTGGCAGTTTTAGCAAACCGGAACAATGATAGATTGAACTCTGAAATGTAACCTTTCCTGTTACAAACACACAGATGCTGGATAAAATGTAATAAACAAACAAATAGGCCTGCTACACATGTTATATTGCTAGAACTAGAGAGAAATCAAAGGATAGCAATGGAAATTAGATGGCACAAAGAGGATTGGACATTGAATACAGGTTAAAGCAAATAAGGCTGGGGTTCTAATATCTTCACATATATGGAAGATGACTTTATGCTATATCAATATGGAGGATAAAGAGTATGTATAAATTTAAGATCGATAGAAAGGATAAAGACAATTCTAACAACCCAATAGAAGTGTAAAATGAGGGAGGCAAAAGAAGCAAAGATGGAACATTGGAAATATAAAACCCAAAATAATATAATAGAAATAAATTCAAATATACTAGTAATCATAATAAATATAAACCTAATCAATAAAAACAGATTCTCAAAAAACATAGAAGGAAAGAGGGGAAAGATGGTGGCATAGAGAGGACTGGAATTTAGTCAGTTCCCTGGAACAAGTAATAAATAAGGAATAATCTGGAATAACTGCTGGAGGACAACCATGACTGTCACATATTGTACACCAACCTGGACTGGGAGGAATGACTGAGATTGCAGCATAGAATCTGTAAGTGAAAACTGCAGAACCATCTGACAGTCTCCACCCCCCACCCCCAACCATGGTAGACTAAGCTGCAAAACCTCCCTGTGGTAGAAACTAGCAGCACTCTCTCCAAGTGAGCAAATATAGCTCAGCTGAGCTCCAACTGGGGTTTTAACTAACAAATGTGGACTGTTGAATAAAAGCTACAAACCCACAATAAGTAGACAGAGGCTTTTAGTGATGACTGACCTTAAAGAACCAGAAGACCCATCTGTCCCAGGAGGGGGAGCCCAGAAGACCAGATGTTACCTCTGGCCGATGAGTGAAACTGGGGGGCCATGCACTGGCTCTAAAAGGGGGCTTTCTGTCCCTTTTTCTCTCTTTCAACCTGGGTGGCTCAATGGAGAAAGCCTCAGCCATTTTCAGTTCACGCAACACTCTGACCCAGATGGGTAGAGATAACAGTCAGAGAGACTATTCAAATGCAGATGATAGCTCCCTAGGTGTATCTCCCCTAAGAGTAAGAAGGTGGGGCCCAGCTTTCCCTCCAGAACCAGACCCAGAGCCTCAGGGAAAACAGCCAAAACAGAAACTGAAGGGGCCACACCTCCTTACAGCAGTTGGAGTAACAGGCTGACAGGTGCCACCTGATGGGCATGCTAGGAAAAGCACAGTGACTAGAGACCTCACAGGAAATTCTGTCATTCTTCTAAAATACACCCTGAATATAACCCCATAATGGGACTTGAACCTGTGCTGGTCTGGGAAAATCTGATTGGGGTAACCAAGGAAACCAGATGCCTAAGAAAACTGAAATCTACACTAGGAACAATGAAGATATGGCTAAGTCAAAGGAACAAACTTACACCTCAATCAAGATACAGTTGAGCTATTGTTTCACTTTAATGAAACAATTAAAGACTTTCAAAGAAATATGCTAAATCAAAAAAAAAAAAAAACCAAGTCAATGAGTTCAGGGAAGATATAACAAAAGAGATGAAGGCTATAAAGAAAACACTGGGTGAATATAAGGGAGAAATCAAAAGTTTGAAAAAAAAACTGGCAGAATCCATGGAAATGAAAGGCACAACACAAGAGATGAAAGACACAATGGAGACATACAACAGCAGATCTCAAGAGGCAGAAGAAAACACTCAGGAACTGGAGAAGAAGACACCAGAAACCCTACACACAAATGAACAGATAGGGAAAAGAATGGAAAAATATGAGCAAAGTCTCAGGGAATTACAAAACAACATGAAGCACATGAATATATACGTCATGGGTGTCCCAGAAGGAGAAAAGAAGGGAAAGGGGGCAGAAGCAATAATAGAGGAAATAATCAATGAAAATTTCCCATCTCTTATGAAAGACATAAAATTACAGATCCAAGAGTACAGCATACCCTAAACAGAATAGGTAAGAATAGAACTATGCCAAGACACTTAATAATCAGATTATCAAACATCAAAGACAAAGAGAAAATCCTGAAAGCAGCAAAAGAAAAGCAATCTATCACTTACAAAGGAAGTTTGATAAGACTATGTGCAGATTTCTCAGTAGAAACCATGGAGGTAAGAAGGAAGGGGTGTGATATATCTAAGATACTGAAAGAGAAAAAATGCCAACCCAAAATCCTATATCTGGCAAAACTGTCCTTCAAATATGAGGGAGAGTTAAAAATAATCTCTGATGAACAGGCAATGATAGAGTTCATGAATAAGATACTTAAACTGAATATACTAAAGGGAGCATTACAGACAGATAGGAAAAGACAGGAGTGAGAGGTTTGGAACACAATTTTGGGTGATGGTAGAACAGCAATGTAAGCACACTGAACAAAGATGATTGTGAGTATGATTGAAAGAGGAAGGTTAGGAGTCTGTGGGACACCAGAAGGAAAGAGGAAAGATAAAGAATGGGACTGTATAACTCAGTGAAACCTAGAGTGCTCAACAATTGTGATGAAATGTACAAATATGTTTTTACATGAGGGAGAACAAATGAATGCCAAACTTGCAAGACGTTAAAAATAGGGTGGTATTGGGGAAAAATACAATCAATGCAAACTAGAGACTATGGTTAAGAGAAACTTTGTATTATGCTTCCTTTAATGTAACAAAGGCAATATACCAAAGCTGAATGCCTATAAGAGGGGGACATAAGTGAGGAGTATGGGACTCTTGGCATAGGTGATGTTGTCTGACTCTTTTATTCTACTTTAGTTTAATTCTGTCTTTCCTTTCATTGCTTTTTAGCTGTCATGTTTTTTTCTCTTTTTCTTTTTCTTTTGTTTCTCTACCTCCTTTGACTCTTCCTCTTTCTTTGTGGAAGAAATGGAGATGTCCTTGTATAGATAGTGGTGATGGTGGTGACTACATAAATATGTGACTAGACAGAGAACCATCGATTGTTTACTTAGGATGGAAAGTATGGTGGGTGAACAAAACCTTCTTAAAAAAAAAAGTGGGTTGATGAAGAAACCTTGAGGTCACTACATTGAGTGAAATAAATCAGACACATAAGGACAAACATTGTATGGTATCACTGATATGAACTAATTATAATATGTAAACACATAGACATGAAATATAAGTTACCAGGATATAGAATGAGGCTAAAGAATGGAGAGCAGTTCCTTATTATGAGCGGAATGTTCAACTAGGGTGAACTTAAATGTTTGGAAATGGACAGAGGTGATGATAGCACATTGTGAGAATAACCAACAGTGCTGAATGGTCTGTGAATGTGGAGGAAAGGGTAAGCTCATGGTCACTATGTCACCAGAAGGAAAGTTGGAGGTTAAAAGATGGGAATGTATAAAACAGTGAATGTTGTGGTGGACAATGTCTGTGATTAACTGTACAAATATTAGAAATCTCTCTCATGAACTACAACAAATATATGACACTATAACTAGAAGTTAATAATAGAGGGGTATACAAGGAAAAAATATACCTATTGCAAACTATATACTACAGTTAGTAGTATCTTAACATTCTTTCATCAACAGTAACAAATGTACTATACCAAAACTATGAATCAATAATGGAGGGGGGTGGTTAGGGGTAGGGGAAGATATGAGTTTCCTTTTTTTTGTCTTTACTTCTTTCCTGGAGTAATAAAAATATTCTAAAACTTGGAAAAAAATTGTGGTGATGGATGCACAGCTTTATGATGGTACTGTGGGCAATTTATTGCACACTTTGGATCTTTGGATAATTGTATGGTATGTAGACAATCTCGATTAAAAATATAAAAAATAGATCATGGATCTTCTGGGGTCATAACAGCTTCAAACCAGCACAAGAGTGTTATCACTATAGACCCCAGAGATATTAAAAGAATACTATTTTAGATATTAGATTTTAGAGAATACTATGAACATCCCTGTGCACAAAAATTCCACAACTTAAATGACATTAACAAATTCCTTAAAAGTTATGAAGTATGAATGCACACATGAAATAGATTCCTTGAATAATCTTATACCTATTACAGAAATTTTACATGAAAAATAACTCTCCAGGATGTAATGATTTCACTGGAAAATTCCACCATGCATTTAAAGAAATAGCATCAATTCTACACAATTGCTTTTGGAAATAGAAAAGGAAAAAGCATTTATTAACTTATCTGATGAGGGAAGCATTATTCTACTACCAAAAGCAGACAGCAATAGTAAAGGAAGAGACAACTGAAGAGTAGTATCCATCACAAGTATAGATAAAAATTCTCAAAAAAATATTTGTAAATGGAATCCATCACTATGTGAAAAGAAAAAAATACATCACAGCCAAATGAAGTTTATCCTAATAATGGAAGGCTGATTCAATATTTGAAAATCAGTCAAAGTAATCCGTCATATTAACTCATACAGTGAGAAATAACTGTATTCATGGATTGGAAGACTCAGTGTAGTTAAGATGTCATTTCTCCCCAAACTGATGTATAGATTTATCTCAATTTCAATTTAAACCCCAGAGAAATTTATTGTAGATGTAGATATCCCAAAATAAAATATATACCGTAAAAGTTTTAGAAGAAAATATAGAATAAAATCTTAGTGATCTAGAATTAGTCAAAGAGTGCTTAGATATGACCCCAAAAGCTCAATCTGTAAAAGAAAAAACTGATAAATTGATTTGATTTTCATAAAAATTTAAGTCTTTGTATGAAAGACATTCTTAAGAAGATTTTAAAACAATCTACAGACTTGTGGGAATGCATTTGCAAGTATGACAAAGGGACTTGTATCCAAAGAATTCTCAAAACTCAACAGTAAGAAAACATAGAGCCCAGTAAAAAAGGACAAAATATTTCAATAGATACTTCACCAAAGAGAATATCTGGGTGACAAATAATCAAAGGATTATGACAAATAATCAAAGGAGAAGATGCTCAATATTATTAGTCATTAGGGAAATGCAAATTAAAATTACATTTAGACACCACTCTATACCTATCAAAATAGCTAAAATGAAACACTGACAATACCAAGTGCTAACAAGGATGTGGAATCATGAGAATCCTCACATATTCTAGTGAGAGTGCAAAATGGCACAGCCACTTTGAAAAAACATTTTTCAGTTTCTTATAAAGTTAAACATATACTTAACATGTCCCACTATTCTACTCCTGAATGTTATATTGGAGAAATAAAAACTCATGTTCTCACAAAAGTCATACACCACGTTTTTATTAGCTCTACTCATAATTGCCTAAATCTGGAAGCAATCCAAATGTCTTTAAATAAGTGAATGGATAAATAAAAGTGGAACATCTCTACAATGGAATATTAATGGGTGATAAAAAAAGCAATGCCTATTGCTTCACATGATGACTTGGATGAATTTCAAAGGGATTATGCTGAGAGGGAGAAGCCAGTAAACTAAAGATTACATAGTATATGATTCCATTTATATCGCATTCAGGAAAAGCTGAAGGTGTAAGAACAGAGAACAGAAAAATGGTTGCCAGGTATTAGGGATCGGTGAGGACTAGACAACCATGATGCAGGTTTTTTTTTTTAAATGATGGAACAGTTTTTTTTTTTAAATGATGGAACAGTTCTGTATCCTGATTGTGGTGGTGGTTACGTGAATATATACGTGTTAAAACTTACAGCTGCACACCAAAAAGTCATAAATAGTAGTAGTAGTGTCAGTGATGGTGATGGTAGTGGTAGTGGTAGTAGTAATAGCCCAAGATTTTAAGTGACCTAAAGATCTTAGAAATTATTTCCAAGCTGATATGCTAAAAAACATAATGACTGTTGAAATAAAAATTCTGTTGGAATTTAAAAAATGTATTCCCCGAGTGAATTATTTCCTTTTCTTCTATTTCTAAATAAGTTAAGGATAATATTTTGGTTGATGCTGTTTAGCAAGTCCTCCACAACATGCAGTGTTAAGAAAAGTCTTGTAATTAGAAATGATTGATACTAAAAGTTCTTTTTTTGTATATAAGAGTTGAATTTACTCTAGTTACAGCACTGATGTGTTTAAACAACTTTTGGGTTAAAAAAAAAATGAGTCATATCTTCAAAATCTGGAGAGAGAATGATTTTCAAACTAGAATTCCCTACCCATACAAACATTAATTTATTGTGAGGGTGGAATAAAGACAATTTGAGACAAGCAAAATCTCAGTATATTTACTTATCATACATTTCCTTTCTCAGGAAGCTATTAGAAAATGTGGTTCACCAAAGAAGACGGTAAAATAAGAATGAAAGCCTTAGGATCAAGGACATCAGAATAAAGCTGTTAGACTCAAAAAGACTTTAGGATGAAACAGTAAATGAGTCTGGAAGTGTGTGAGTAAATTAAATAATAATAGTAGTTCAGTTCAACAAGGATGTAGTAAAAGAATGCCATGTCAGACTATTGGGTAAAAAAGGAACAGAACTTCGAAGTTTACCATCTAATTGGGAATGGTGATAGGTAAATTTATACATACAGTATGAAGATTATTAGGCTAGAGAATACAGAAGGTACTGAAGGAAGATGAACGAAGGTCCCTAATTCAGAAGGAGGTTGGAGAAGTGTCTCAGTTTGCTTGAGCTGCCATGACATATACAACTCAATAGGTTGGCTTAACAACAGGAATTTCTTGGCTCATGGTTTGGAAGGCCAGAACTCCAAAATCAAGGTGTCAGCAAGCTCATGCTTTCTCCTTGACTTCTGTAGCATTCTGGTGCTGGTTTGCTGCAATCCTGGTGGTTGCTTGGCTTACATCTCTGCCTCCTGTCACATCACATTCTCTCTCTCATGGTGTCTGTTTTTGTTTCCACTTCTGCTTTCTACTTCCATGTTTGATTGCTTTTGTTCATAAGGACTTCAGCCTTATTGGATTAACACCCACCCTCATTTAGTCTGGCCACACCTTAACAAATAATAGCATTTTCAAATGTCCTATTTATAATGGTTTCCACCCATAACATGGATTAAGACTTCAATGTATCTTTTGTGGGACATGTAATTCAGTCCCCAACAGGGAGGAACTAGGAAAGGAGAGGAGATGGGATGGTTTCACAGAGGGCATGATACATTAGGCCAACCTGAAATTTGAATATGAGCTAACCAAACAAGGAAGATGTAAAAGGCAGAAAAGTGTTGCACTCAAAGTGCTGGCTTGTAAGAGGCCTAGAGGCCACAAAGCACCAGAAGTATTCTAGATGAAGATCAGTATGGCTGGTCACAGGTTTTTTTTTTTTTTTAAATCTTCATTTTATTGAGATATATTCACATACCATGCAGTCATACAAAACAAATCGTACATTCGATTGTTCACAGCATCATTACATAGTTGTACATTCATCATCTAAACCAATCCCTGACACCTTCATTACCACACACACAAAAATAACATGAGTAATAATTAAAGTGAAAAAGAGCAATTAAAGTAAAAAAGAACACTGGGTACCTTTGTCTGTTTGTTTGTTTGTTTCCTTCCTCTATTTTTCTACTCATCCATCCATAAACTAGACAAAGGGGAGTGTGGTCCTTATGGCTTTCCCAATCCCATTGTCACCCCTCATAAGCTACATTTTTATACAATTGTCTTCGAGATTCATGGGTTCTGGGTTGTAGTTTGATAGTTTCAGGTATCCACCACCAGCTACCCCAATTCATTAGAACCTTAAAAGAGTTGTCTAAATTGTGCATAACAGTGCCCACCAGAGTGACCTCTCGGCTCCTTTTGGAATCTCTCTGCCACTGAAGCTTATTTCATTTCCTTTCACATCCCCCTTTTGGTCAAGAAGATGTTCTCCATCCCATGATGCTGGGTCTACTTTCCTCCCCGGGAGTCATATTCCACGTTGCCAGGGAGATTCACTCCCCTGGGTGTCTGATCCCACGTAGAGGGGAGGGCAGTGATTTCACACAGGTTTTGAAGAAAAGGCAAACAAGAGGCAAGGCTAAAAGCTTAAGCAGAATGTAGCTCAGCTCATGCAGGATCTGCAGATCAGGTTAAGTTGTTTGGGATTTATTCTAAGAGTAATTAGAAATTTTAAGAAGGAAGGGATCAAAAGATAACTCTGCATGAGTAATGCATTGAAAGGGGTCGATTTAATGTAGAGGGAGACATTTGGATGGTTGATGGTGGCCCAAATTAGGTAGTGAGAGTGAAACTGAAGAGAGGAAAACAGAGACAAGTGATATGTAGAAAGCACAATCAACAGAATTTGATAATGAGAGTGAATAAGTGAGAGTAGTAAAGAGAAAAACTAAAGCTACTGCTAAGGCAAAATGTGACCTATTTTATATTTTTTTCTTTAAGGGTTTCTAGTTCTTAATTGTACTTAAGACACCAAAAGACTTGAGAAAAATGTGGTCTTTGCTCTATATGTGACAAAGTGAATTTTTCCTGAAAAGATTGTTTCTTATCCTGCAACAGAAAATTGAGATAGGCTTTTGTAAACAGAAGGAAAGCAAATGGGGTGGCAGAGAGCTAAGGAGAGAAAAAGATATAGAGACTGCGTGGAAGAGGGAACAGGTCTCAAAGAATGTGTGTCTGAGATGGCAAACCTCTTTAGACTTAGTTGCTAAATAAATAAAAATTGATCTGGGAGTGTTGTTTAAGCTCCAGAAGGTGTCCAGCTGGAGTCTGGTGAGAAGTGGGTGGAGTATGCAATATAATTGCTATAGGAAGTCCTAGTGCTAAATTAATTGGCTGCTGGATTTCCACTATTTGAAAGTGATCCTACTTTATTCTCTGCAAGATGTTTTAGCTGGGATTAAAGAGGACTGTGCTGGAACACAGTACCCCACCCCACCTCCAATTCTTCAAGGGAAGAAAATACCATGGCCGAAGAAATCTGAGTTCCAAGTTTTCTCTTTGTAAAGCCTTTGTAGCAGGAATGAGTTTTTGGAATTATCAAAAAAAAAAAAGGTGGAATGGGGGGACTATGATCAGAAGGATAAGCTTGGGAAAGACAAGTGGGATTTGAACATTTAATTTAAATAACTAAGAGATATGAATTTATTTCTACCCTCAAAATTGGTGGAGTGAGGAAGTTGTGGTTATATATAGCACAAGTATATGCAAGTCATAATATAAGTCAAAGATTTTCTTCCTCCTTTAGTAACATCAAATATGAGATAGGCTAGAAACATGATACCCACAAACAGGAATATGACGCTTTGGTCATAATCTCTCCCACTGCATAACAGTAGGCTAATATTTTGATGGCATAATTTGTAAGTCAGAATCAATTCCCATGTTAAGAAACAACTCCCTGCTTAAGGCCTGTGTGCTTAATTCCTTCTGCAAACTGTTTGCTTATTGTATAGATAGATCTGAATTCAGACTTGGGATGATTGCCTAATTGATGAAAGGAGAAAGGATATTTATCTTGTCAGTTAAATAAATTAGCATTTTAAGCATGGAGAGGGCCCTCACTTTCCTTCATTTATAATTATTAGAAATATTTTTAGAGTTTGACATTTTCCATTTAATTATGGGTCTAATCATCAAGTTAGTTTGAAATCAGACTCAAAACGTAATAGATTTTATGAGCTTTTTAGCATTATCAAATGTAATAAATATTGTTTTCATTCTTTCTGGTACAAACTAGAGATAAATACTGTAAATAAAAATAGTCACCTCTACTTACTTTGATGATTTTGGTTTCATGGTGGAAAAAACACTACTCCTAATTTTAAAAGTGATTTTGGTTTCTATTACCCTATTTTAAAATAAAATCCTTAAAAAATATGCAGTTCATCTGCCTGAACAGGGTGCGCAAGACCAATTTACAGCAGGGGCCACAGAGTGCTGATGAAAATCAGTACTTGTCTTTCCAATGTGTTTCACATCGCATCTGCTTCTGTGACAGCATTGGGTTCAGAAATTAAGCACACCAGGAAGGAAGATCTTGCATATATTGCATGTCCTGACATTGCAGCCTGTGAATGGGAAGAAAAAGGCTGAAAACCCCTCTAAACTAACTTAGGGGGAATTAAACTGGGAGTGGAGTAGAAAAGATGTGCCTCCTTCAAAAGAACATCCATCCCTAAAGTTTACCAGCAGTCGTTCCTGATGCATCATTATAACTGGAACACAATATAATCATAAGATAATTTCCAGTCATGCAAAGACTGGTTTTCAAAAAGTACCCTCTATTTTAAAAATATTTACAGTGATAAAATCACACATACAAAAGATAGCAAACAAAATGTACAGTTCAGTGAATTATCACAAAATAAACATTAGTGTTACCAGCAAGCAGGTCAAGAACTAGAATGCTGTGCACCCCAGAAATGTCCACATGTTCCCTCCAAATTGCACTGTCTCTAAACACTGTATTTTAGTTTTGCCTATTTTTTGGACTTTATACAAATAAAATTTGAAAATGTATATTACTTCATCTCTTTTTTTTTCCCACATTACATTTGTGAGATTTATTCATGACTGAATGTAACCACAGTTCTTTCATTTTCATTGCTTTATAGTGCTCCAGTGTACAAATGCATGACAATTTAATTATCCATTCTACTGTTGATAGACATTTGGGTTTCTTCTAATTCTTGGCTATTGAAAACAATTCTGCCATGAACATTGGTATGAACTGTCTTGGTGCATATGTACATGAACTTTTATATGCCTAGGAAAGAAAGTGCTAGATAACAGAGTAGGTTCTACTTTAGAAAAAGGTTTTCCAATGTGTTTAAATCAATTTGCACTCTATCAGCAGTGCATGAGTTCTTGATACTCCAAATGCTGAACAATACTTAATAATAACAGCCTTTGTCCTTTTAGTCCTTCTGGTGGCATGGAGTAGGTATTATAGTTTTAATTTGCATTTTTCTCATTATCAGTTATATTGAGCATCTTTTCATATTTTTTCGTCATTTAGATATTCTGTATTGTAAAGCGCTTGTTAAAATATGTTTTCTACTTTTTTACTCACTTTTTATTATTGGTTTGCAAGTTTTTTCTTATGTTCTAGAATCAAGCTCTGTGACTATCATATATGCGGTGGATGTGTTGCCCTAGTACAGGGCTTACATTTTCACTGTCTTAAGTGTCGTTTGATTGACAGGTGTTCTTAATTTTAATGTAGTAAAAGCTACCAGGCATTTTTCTTTATGGTTGGCACTTTTGAAGTCTCATTTAAGAAATCTTTACCTATCCAAATGTCATAAGGATATGCTGCTATGGTTTGTCTAGAAGCTTTATTATTTTGTCATTCACATTTAGATTTACAATTGTTTTGGGATTAAATTGTGTCTATGGGATCAAGTGAGATCAAGCTTCATTTTGTGCAATATGGATTTCCAATTGCTCAGAGAATCATTTGTTAAAAAGACTACCACTTCTTTACTGTTCTTTGGTGCCTCATTGTCAGAAAACATGTGACCATATGTTGTAAGTCTGTTTCTGAACTCTTAATTCCTTTTCACTGGTCTATTTATCTATGTGCCAATATCACACTGTATTAATTACTATAACTTTATCAGAGGTCTTTATATTTGCAGAGTAAGTACTTAAACTTTTCTGTTTTTCCTCAAGTTTTCCAGGCTCTTCTGGCTTTTTGATTATCATAAATATTTTAGAAGTTTGTTAGCTCCTACAAAACATCTGCTAGTGTTTTTATTTAGATTGTGTCGTATCTATACATCAACTTGGGGAAAATTGACATCTTTACCATTTTGACTTTTCTAAGCCAAGAATCTTAACAATCCATTTATTTAGGTCTTCTTAATGTTTTTCACTAATGTTTTATAGTTTTCACTGAAGAGTTCTTACACATCTTTTATTTATATTTATTCATAAGTTTTTATGCTGTTGTAAGTAGTATCATTTCTTAAAATTTCATTTTCTAATTATCTATTGTTAGGATGAAAATTTAATTTTGTATATTGGTCTTGCATCTAGCCACCTTGCTGAATTCATTACTAAGTATAATAATTTATCTATGCATTCTTTTTAATTTTTCACATACTAAATCATACCATCCATAAATTATGACAGTTTTATATTTTCCTCTCCAGTTCATAGAGTTTTAATTTATTTGGCCTCATTTCACTGGCTCAGACCTCAGAGATGTTGCTGAACAGATATATTGATAATAAACATACTTGTCTTGGTCATGATCTTGGTGGAAACTTTTCAATATCTCACAGTGAATTATAATATTTGTATAAATTCTTTATAAATAAACTTTGTATTGTCATGGGAGTTCTCTTCCATTCCTAGCCTAACTAGCCTAAGAGTTATGTTGACAAGTATGGAATTTTACTTTACCAAATGCATTTCTATATCAATCTAATTGGTTATATAATTTGTGTCCTTTATATATATGAGTTCTCTGGAGAGCTTTAATATAACGCCTATTGAGAATTTCACTTTCTTATGTCAGTTTTTGTAAGTTAGGAATTTCTAGAAATGTTCATTTTATCTAAATTTTAAAGTGTACTGTCACAAAGTTGTTAAAATTATCCTCTTATTCTTTTTAAAGTTCTCCTTCTTCATTTCATTTTCACCACAAACCATTCCAAACAAGCTTTCACCCCCATTGCTCCATTGAAGTTATCAAAGACGTCGTTTTTATTAAATCCAGTAGTCAATTCTTAGCTCTCATCATCCCTTATCCAAGAGCCTGTTTCATATATTCTTTCCTTCACATAGTTTCTTCACTTGGCTTCCAGAACACAGCACACTCCTGGTTTCCCTCCTACCTCACTGGCTGCCTCTTCTTCGTATCCTTCGCAGGTTTCTTCTTCTCTCCTCCAACATTTGACATTGGTGTGTTCCAATGTTCAGTCCTTGTATCTCTCCTTCCTTCTATATCATTAATTTCCTTAGTGAGCACATTTAGTTTTGTGGCTTTAAATACTTGATGTACAATGATGACTCCCGAATGAGTAACTCCATCCATTTCTCCTCTAAATGCCATACTTGTATCTTCCCATGCCCTCATTGATATTTCCACTTAGATTTAGCAGTCATTTAAAATTTAACATGTCCAATACTTATCTCTAGACATTCCCCAAACCTGACTTTCCCACTGTCTTTCTCATCTAAGTAATGGAAATTCCATTTTTCCAATTGTTCAGATGAAAAACTTTGGAATAATTTTTGATTCCTATCCTGTTTTCATAGCCCACAGTCAATTGATCAGAACATACTGCTGGCTCTAACCTCAAAATACATCTATTATTTGACCACTTCTAACCCCTTGTCTGTTACCAGTCTGGTCCAAGCACTTAGTATTTGTCACCTGGATAACTGAAACAACATCTTAACTAGCCCAATGCTTTTGCCCTTGCTCCCCTTTCAATCTATTCTGAACTCATCAGAGTGACCCATTAAGACCTAAATCAGATCATGTCACTCCTGTGCTCAAAAACTTCCAGCGACTATCCATCTCATTCAAGTAAAAGTCAAGGCATTACAATAACCATTATTCTACCTCATCTGACCCCAGTGCCTCTATGATCTCACCTCCTATTTTCCTTTCTTACTTCACTCTAGTCATACTGGCCGATTTGCTTTTATGAAATACACCAGGGGTGCTGCCATCAAGGCCTTTGCATTTACTATTCTCTATATTTGGAATTTTCTTTCTCCAGTATACAGATGGCTCATTATCTCATTTTCCTCATTTATTTATTCAAGTGTTACTTTCTCAATGCAGCTTTCCTGGCCACCTATCTAAAACTGCAACTTCCCCCTTCCAAAAAGCTCCCTACTTCCCTTTCCAGCTTTATTTTTCTCTTTATCAATCATTATCCAACATATTATAAATTTTGCTTATTTATTTCATGTATTGTGAATTTCCCCCACTAGAATATATGCTCCCTTAGAGTTGGAATTTTTATCTACTTCTCTCACTGATACTCAGAACAGTGCTTAGAAGAGAGTAGGTGCTCATAAATTATTGAATGAGTAAGGAATGGATGGCTGAATATATTGTTACATTGTTTTTAAAGAAACAAAAATTTACAGATATATTTGTATCTGTATTTACCTTTCTGTTTAAAGTGAACACTTCCCTAAAAATTATGTGTCCTTCCCAGTCATGTTACTTTATCATATAGAATGGCAAAGTAACTTAGTTTCAGCTGCTAACAAATACTCTACAGTGGATTGCTTAAATAATGGGAATTGGCTCACAATTTTGAGGCCAGAAAAAGTCCAAAATCAGGGTCTCAGCAAGACGTTACTTTGTCCTCAAAGGCTGTGGCATTCTGGGGCTGGCTGCTGGTGATCCTTGGGTCCTTGGCTTTTCTGTCACATAACAATACCCTCTCCTTCCTCTTCCTGATTCCTTTGACTTTCAGCTTCTTCTCTTCCAGATGACTGTCTCATCATAAAACTTCCAGCAATAGGATAAAGACCCAACCTCATTCAGATGGGTCACACCTTAACTAAAAATAACATCTTCAATGGGCTCATACCCACAGGAATGGATTAAGATAAGGACGTGGTTTTTTTTTTTTTTAAGGTTCTGCTTTGTTTAATGCAATTTTATTGGGAAAATCTATATAACATACAATCCTTCAAAGTGCACAATCAGTTGTTCATAACTGTGCATTGATCATCACAATCAATCTTTGAACATTTTCATTACTCCAAAAAATAAAAATTAGAATAAAAAAGAATATCCAAAACATTCCATTCCCTTCCTCCCCCATTGTTCATTTACTTTTTTTCACACTCATTCATTGTTTTTTTTAACTTTAGCAAAAAATTAAAAAAAAAAAAAGAAAACATTTCAAACAAAACCAGAGCAAAGGAATAAGAAAAAACAAATAACCTAAAATAACTACATTGCTTCCAACATTTTCCTATGCTACCCCAAGAAAATAAACAGACTTTAACCTAATAAAGGAATAAGAAAAACAAATAAGCTAAAGTAACTACATTTCTGCAAACTTGTTCCTACCATATCCCCCAGAAATTAAAAAACCATTCCTGAGCATTCCCAGAACATTATGTTTACCCTCCATAGCTTATCTGTTCTTTTTAGATTATTGATCCCCCTTCACTATTTGCTGTCTATCACTAGGTCCCCTACATTCTATAATATGAACCATTTATTTTACATTTTTCACAGTGTTCACATTAGTGGGAACATACAATATTTCTCTTTTTGTGCCTGGCTTATTTTGCTCAGCATTATGTCTTCAAGATTCATCCATGCTGTTACATGTTTCACGATATCATTCCTTCTTATTGTCACATAGTATTCCATCACGTGTATATACCACATATTGTTTTTTCACTCATCTGTTGAAGGACATTTGGGTTGTTTCTATCTCTTGGCAATTGTGAATATTGCTGCTATGAACATGGGCATGCAGTATCTGTTCGTGTTACTGCTTTCACATCTTCGTTGTATATACCGAGAAGTGCAATTGCTAGATAGAAGAGTAATTCTATATCTAGTTTTCTAAGGAACAACCAGACTGTCTTCCAGAGTGGCTGAACCATTATACAGTCCCACCAACAATGAATAAGAGTTTCAATTTCTCCACATCCTCTCCAGCATTTGTAGTTTCCTGCTTGTTTAATGGCAGCCAATCTAATAGGTGTGAGATGATCTCTCATTGTGGTCTTAATTTGCATCTCTCTAACAGCTAGTGAAGCTAGTTTTTCGGCTGTTTGTATTTCCTCTTCAGAGAACTGTCTTTTCTTATCTTTTGCCCATTTTATAATTGGGCTGTCTGTACTATTGTCATTGAGTTGTAGTATTTCTCTATATATGAAAGATATCAGTCTTTTGTCAGATACCTGATTTCCAAATACTTCTCCCATTCAGTTGACGGCCTCTTCACCTTTTTAACAAATTCCTTTGAGGTACAGAAGCTTTTAATTCTGAGGAGTTCCTATTTATCTATTTTTTCTTTTTTTGCTTGTGCCTTGGGTAGAAGATCTAGGAAGTGACCTTCTCATACAAGGTTTTGAAGATGTCTCCTTACATTATCTTCTAGGAGTTTTATGGACTGGCTCTCATATTGATGTCTTTAATCCATTTTGAGTTAATTTTTGTGTAGGGTATGAGGTAGGGGTCTGCTTTCATTCTTTTGGATATGGATATCCAGCTCTCCCAGCCCCATTTGTTGAATAGACTGTTACGTCCCAGTTCAGTGGTTTTGGGGGCCACATCAAAGATCAGTTGACCATAGATTTGGGGGTCTATCTCCGAAGTCTCAATTTGATTCCATTGATCAATATGTCTGTCTTTGTGCCAGTACCATGCTGTTTTGACTACTGTGGCTTTATAATGAGCTTCAAAGTCAGGGAGTGTAAGTCCTCCCACTTCATTTTTCTTTTTTAGAATGTTTTTACCAATTTGAGGCATCTCCGCCTTCCAAATAAATTTGATAACTAGCTTTTCCAAGTTTGCAGAATAGGTTGCTGGAATTTTGCAATGAACTGCATTGAATCTGTAGATAAGTTTGGGTCAAATTTACATCTTAATGACATTTAGCTTTCCTATCCATGAACAAGGAATATTTTTCCATCTTTTCACGTCCCCTTCTGTTTCTTTTGGTAAAGCTATGTAGTTTTATATGTATAGGTGTTTTACATCTTTGGTTAAGTTTATTCCTAAGAGCTTGATTTTCTTAGTTGCTATTGAGAATGGTATCTTTTCCTTGAGTGTCTTCACAGTTCGGTCATTTCTGGTGTATAGGAACATTACTGACTTATGTGCATTAATCTTGTATCACGCTAGTTTGCTAAATTTGTTTATTAGCTCAAGTTGCTGTGTCATTGATTACTCAGGGATTTCCAGATATAAGATCATATCATCTGCAAATAATGACAGTTTTACTTTTTCCTTTCCAATTTGGAGAACAAACTTGCCATATTGCTCTAGCTAGCACTTCTAGCACAATGTTGAATAACAGTGGTGACACTGGGCATCCTTGTCTTGTTCCTGATGTTAGAGAGAAGGTTTTCAGTCTCTCACCATTGAGTACTATGCTAGCTGTGGGTTTTTCATATATGCCCTTTATCATATTGAGGAAGTTTCCTTCAATTCCTACCTTTTGAAGTGTTTTTATCAAAAAACTATGCTGGATTTTATTGAATGCCTTTCAGCATCTTTTGAGATGACCATTTGATTTTTCCCTTTTTATTGGTTAATGTGTTGTATTACATTGATTGATTTTCTTATGTTGAAGCACTCTTGCATGCCTGGAATGAACCCCACTTGGTCATGGTGTATGATTTTTTAATGTCTTTGGATTCAATTTGCAAGTATTTTGTTGAGAATTTTTGCATCTGTATTCATGAGGGAGATTGGCCTGTAGTTTTCTTTTCTTGTAGCATCTTTACCTGATTTTGGTATTAGAGTGATGTTAGCTTCATAAAATTGGTTAGGTAGTGTTCCATTTTCTTCATTGTTTGGAAAGAGTTTAAGTAAGATTGGTGTCAGTTCTTTTTGGAAAATTTGGTAGAATTCCCCTGTGAAGCCATCTGATTCTGGACATTTATTTGTGGGAAGGTTTTTGATGACTGATTGGATCTCTTTGCTTGTGTTTGGTTGGTTGAGGTCTTCTATTTCTTCTCTGGTCAGTCTAGGTTGTTCATGTGTTTCCAAGAAACTGTCCATTTCCTCTACATTATCCAGTTTGTTCACATACTGTTGTTCATAATATCCTCTTATAATTTTTTAAATTTCTTCAGGATCCACAGTAATGTCACCTCCCTCATTTATTATTTAGTTTATTTGGGTCTTCTCTCTTTTTGATTTGTCAATCTAGCTAAGGGCTTGTCAATCTTGTTGATCTTCTCAAAGAACCAACTTTTGGTGTTATTTATTCTCTCTATTGTTTTTTGTTGTTCTCTATGTCATTTATTTCTGCTTTAATCCTTGTTATTTCTTTTCTTCTACTTGGTTTAGGATTAGTTTGCTGTTCATTTTATAGCTTCTTCAGTTATTCCATTACTTCTCTGATCTTAGCTCTTTCTTCCTTTTTAATGTATGCATTTAGAGCTGTAAATTTCCCCCTCAATACGGCCTTCACTGCATCACGTAAGTTCTGATATGTTCTGTTCTCATTTTCATTCGTCTCTCTATATTTAGCTATTTAACAATTTCTTTTGCTATTTCTTCTTTAACCCACTGATTATTTAGGAGTGTGTTGTTTCACCTCCATATATTTGTGAATTTTCTAAGTCTCTGATGGTTATTGACTTCTAATTGTATTCCACTGTGATCAGAGAGTGTGCTTTGAATAATTTCAATTTTTTAAATTTATTGAGGCTTGTTTTATGGCCCAACATATGATCTATTCTGCAGAAAGTTCTGTGAGCACTAGAGAAGAATGCGTATCCTGGAAATTTGAGATGTAATGTTCTATATATGTCTGTTAATTCAAATTCATTTATCAGATTGTTTAGGTTTTCAATTTCCTTTTTCGTCCTCTGTGTGGTTGACCTACCTATAGGAGAGAGTGATATATTGAAGTCTCCCACAATTATTGTGGAAACGTCTGTTGCTTCCTTCAGGTTTTCCAATATTTGTTTCATGTATTTTGGGGCACCTTGACTCTGTGCATAGACATTTATGATTGTTATTTCTTCCTGTTCAATTTTCCCTTTTTTAGTATATAGTGACCTTCTTTGTCTCCTATAACATTCTTGGGTTTAAAGTCTATTTTATCTGAGACTAATATTGCTACTCCTGCTTTCTTTTGGCTGTAGCTTACATGGAATATTTTTTTCCATCTTTTCACTTTCAATTTCTTTCTGTCCCTGTGTCTAAGATGAGTCTCTTGTAAGCAACATATTGATGGTTCATATTTTTTAATCCATTCTGCCAACCTGTATCTTTTAATTGGGGAATTTAATCCATCCACATTCAATGTTATTACTGTGAAGGCATTTCTTGAATCAGCCATCCTATCCTTTGGTTTATGTTTGTCAGATATATTTTTTCTCTCTCTCTTTATTTCCTTTAATGCACCCTTACTAAATCTTTTTAATTCTGAACACTTCTCCATACCTCTCTCTCCTTTCTTTGTTTCTCTGCTGGTAGGGCTCCCTTTAGTATCCTAAGTAGGACAGGTCTCTTGTTAGCAATTCTCTCAACATTTGTTTGTCTGTGAGGATTTTAAGCTCTCCCTCTTATTTGAAGAAGAGCTTTGCTGGTGTTCTAGTTTGCTAATGATGCCAGAATGCAAAACACCAGAGATGGATTGACTTTTATAAAAGGGAGTTTATTTGGTTACACAGTTACAGTCTTAAGGCCATAAAGTGTCCAAGGTAATACATCAGCAATCGGATACCTTCACTGGAGGATGGCCAATGGTGTCCGGAAAACCTCTGTTAGCTGGGAAGGCATGTGGCTGGCATCTGCTCCAAAGTTCTGGTTTCAAAATGGCTTTCTCCCAGGGCATTCCCCTCTAGGCTGCAGTTCCTCAAAAATGTCACTCTTAGTTACACTTGGGGTATTTGTCCTCTCTTAGCTTCTCTGGAGCAAGAGTCTGCTTTCAACAGCCGTCTTCAAAATGTCTCTCATCTGCAGCTCCTGTGCTTTCTTCAAAGTGTCCCTCTTGGCTGTAGCTCCTCTTCAAAATGTCACTCTCAGCACCCTGAGTTCCTTCTATTTGTCAGCTCATTTATATGGCCCCAGTAATTTAATTCAGATCCACCCTGAATGGGCAGGCCAACACCTCCACAGAAATTATCCAATCAGAGTCATCACCCACAGTTGGGTGGGGCACATCTCCATGGAAACACTCAAAGAATTACAATCTAATTAACACTGATAGGTCTGCTCACACAAGATTACATCAAAGATGATGGTGTTTGGGGGGACATAACACATTCAAACTGGCACAGCTGGATAAAGAATTCTTGCTTGGCAATTTTCTCTTTCAGAATTTTAAATATTTCATATCACTGCCTTCTCACCTTCCTGGTGGCTGCTGAGTAGTCACTGCTTAGTCTTATGTTGTTTCCCTTGTATGTGGTGAATTGCTTCTCTCTTGCTTTCAGAACTTGCTCCTTCTCTTCAGCATTTGACAATCTGATCAGAATATGTCTCTGAGTGGTTTTATTTGGTTTTATTCTGTTTGGAGTTCATTGGGCCTCTATAATTTGCATATTTCATTGTTTAGAATGGTTGCAAAGTTTTCCCCAACAATTTCTTTGAATACTGTTCCCAGATCTTTACCCTTCTCTTCCCCTTCTGGAACATCAATGATTCTTATAGTTGTGTGCTTTATGTTGTCCATAATATCCCTGAAGTCCATTTTGATTTTTTTGAATTTTTCCTCCATTCTTTCTTTTCTACTTTTACTTTCCGTTCTGCACTTTTTCAGTTCACTTATTCTTTCCTCAGCTTCCTCTAATCTAGTACTGTGTATATGCAGAATCTTTTTAATTTGATCAACAGTTTCTTTCATTTCCATAAGATTGTTTATTTTTTTTATTTACTCTTGCAAATTCTTCTTTATGCTCTTCTAGGGACTTCATGTCCTTTATATCCTGTGTCATGATATTGTTGTTTATGATTACTTCTCTGATTAATTGCTCCAAGTACTGTGTCTCCTCTGATTTTTTGAATTGGGTGTTTGGGTTTGGGTTATCCATATCTTCTGGTTTCTTCATATGCTTTAAAAATTTGTTGTTTTTGGCCTTTTGGATTTTGCTTATCTTGATAGGGTTCTTTTAGGATATGCAGACTTATTTGAACAATTATCTATAATTTGTCAGAGCTACAGCTTGCTGGAGTCACTTCCTCTGACTTACCAGCAGATGGTGCCCCTGAGTCACCTATTACCCTCAAGCCATTTCTCCCCAACTTTTCTATGTCGCAAGTGTGGGTCCAAATCTTGTGGAGGTCTAATCAGTGCACCAAATTTCCATGTGTAGTTGGTGCAGCCTGCTCTGAACGGGGTATGCCCTGTGCCATTAGTGAGGGAAGGCAGCTTTAATACTCAAATCTCCCGGCTGTTACTGGAGACTTAAAGCTGTTGCATGAGTCCAATCCTTCAGACTCCCCACAGTGTCCCTCTGACACAGGCCCACAAGTCCCTGTGATTGGTGTAGGGCCCATGGGATTTCCATGCAGGAGCCCATCTTCAAGCTGTGCCCTCCACAGGCCTCTGCAGAAGGAAGACTGTGCAACATCACAGATGCGCAAAATCCTCTAGGGAAGCTCTCGGCCATAGCACTGTGCAGGGGTGTTCCCAGCCTGCTGAGAAGATGCCTGTACAGGGTGTGGTATTTTCCCCCTTCCACAGACCTTCTGCCTTTCTAGCTCCTGCACAATTAGCTGCATGTGTGCAAAAGGCTATCAACCATGCCAGATACCAAGGCAGGTGCCCAGGGCATAGACATGGAAGGCACTCCCCACCACACTTGACTGTTTGGCTCTTGCTGTTGGATCCACAGCTGTTTTGGGAGTTTTTAAACTAATGCATCTCCAAACACCAACCCCCAGTTTCTTCCACCTTCTCTCTCCGCTTTTCCCTCACTATCTCATTTGAAGAATATTGGTAATGCCTAACATTTAATTTAGCTTATAGGTTACAGATTCCAAAGAACAAAAAAAGACCTAATGGAGACCATTATATACTCCCTGGAGATTTGGGACTTTATGAAGTATACTCTGACTGATGGGATTTTGCTTCTCTCTTCATTGGAGAAAGAGTGCTGGTATCTTTTTTTTTTTTTTTTTCTATAGATAACTATCTCATATTCAGTGGAAGCATGCAGTTAGAATATGCAGTTTCTGAGTAGTAAAGGGGTGGCCTGTGCTGATCCTGGGACTGTTTTCTCTCAAAATAATTCCCTCTCTTCTCTTGCTCTTCTCTGATTCATAGGGGAAGAGGGGTGGATGTTGTTAATAATGTACTTATGTTTATCAGACTCCTGTGTCAAATGGCTTCTTGATGGGTTCAGCCAGTGAAAGGGACTGTCAGATTGAAGGAAAGGAGAAAGGGAGAAGCCAGGTTATATGTTCCCCCTTCCTTTCTGACTTAGGATATATCTCTGGCAATAGCTAAATTTCCTCTGTGGTTCATTTTCCTGCCAATATTAATCCCTGGGTTTCCTCACCATCATCTGTTTGGTTTCCTAGCTCTTCCATTACCTGTATACCAATTCACTGCATCAAATTTTCCCCCATTTTAAGTCATAGACGTGACTTCTTTTCCTATGTGGAAAGGTTGGTGTGGATACACAATGATTATTTATGCATTCTCCTATGGGTGGACATTTGTTTATAGATCCAATGCTTAATTATTATAAAAATGTTGCAATAAAAATTTTTGTTCATGCTCATGCTGGGTTGTAAATCATGTGAATCTTCCAATTTTCTAGTTATTGCCAAATTGGACTCTAAATTGATTTATACCAATTTACACTCCTCCCACAAATGAGTTCTTAACACCCCATTCTTTTCAAACTTTTGAGACTTTTAAAATTGACAATTGATGGGAAATAATACCTCACTTCAATTTTAGTTTCCAGTTTTATGATCACTTGTGAGAGTAAACATTTTTTTGTAAGTGATCATTGGCAATTCAAATTTCTTTTTTCATTGTTGTTGTTAATTCCTGTTTACCATTTAAAATTATTTTTGTCCTTTATTATTGACTTCTAGGAGTCCTTTATATAGTCTTTATACTGAATGGTTTTAGTTATAAGCATTGGAAATATGATAGCCCAGTTTTGGGCTTGTTTTTAATTTATTCATAATTTTAAAAAATTTAATACAGGGGAATTTATCATTTTTCCTTAATATTTATACTTTTTATATCTCTACAAAATTATTCCCAACCCTAAAGAGAATAAAAAGATAGTCTATGCTCCCATCAAAAAATTTAAAATTTTTCACTCTCACATTTAGGTCTTTAACCCTCTGGAGTTTATTTAAAAATAAAGGAATTTTTTTTATTCCATTAGATTATCTAATTTTAATAGCAATATTTATTGGGCAGTCCATCCTTTTCCCACAGATATATAATAACAACCCTGATAAATTAAATTTTTAATGTGCTTATTTCTGTTTCTGGGCTTTCTCTTCTGGGTCCAGTTTTCTATATGTCTACCCCTGTAATAAAGCCATGCTTTAAAAAATTGCTATGGAATTATAATAAGGGGCATGTACCACCTCCATATTATTCTTCCTTAAGTTTTCATAACTGTTCTTAAAGTCAGTTATCAAGCTCCTTAAAATATATGGTTCAAATGTTGATTGGAATTGCATTAATTTCTTATTAATTTGACAACTATTAAAATATTTTTCATATTGAACACCCTAATGAAAATGTATAGCATATGGCTCCAATTATTTTGGTCTTTTTTATGTCTTGAAAAATATTTTGTGATTTTCTCCATAGTCATTTTCCCATCTCTTATTAAATATTTCTAGATGCATTATAATTTTTTTCTTCTGTGGATGACTTCTTTTTTGTTATATTATTGGCATTGTATAGAAATACTATTGATTTTACAAACTTGTTGAATTCCATTAAGAGTTTTAATAGCTTGACCTGTAGGTACTCAGATTTTCCATGCAGTTAGACAATGTTGTCTGTGCATAGCCAATTGTGTTTCTTTCTTCTCAATTCCTTATTCTTTCAATGTTTTCCCTTCTTATTTGATAGGGATTCCAAAGTAATGTTTAATAGAAGAAATGATGGCAGGCTCTCTTTCTCATTCCTGACTTTGAGAAAAATATTTCTAATGTTTCATCTTTGAGTATGAGTTTAATGTAGCTTTCCACATTTACCAGATTATAAAAGTTTCCTTACTAGTTTACCAAGAATCTCATCTGTCATACATACTTTCAGTCTGAAAGAATACACACTGAAGGGATAACATCCAAGTTGTGCTAGTTTGCTGAAATCTGTTTCTCTGCATTATTTGAATTTTTGTAGCTATCAATATATCAATATACTTATTTCTCAAGTAAAATGAAATAAGCATTAGAGTGTGTAAGAGAGTGAATTATTAGCCCTCTTCTTCACCCTTCCTTAATTCAATACCCACTACTATGTAAATTTGCAGCTCCTTCCCATCCCTTGATACTGAGATTAGCCATTTGAATGTTAGCAGATGTGATACAGGAAGGCTTGGAAATGCTCCTGCCCCTCTGTTGTTTTTGTCTGTGCTAGTGCTTTTCTGCCTTCACCACAAGGCCACACTGGGTTAACGTATTGAAGAATAAGACATGAGAAAGAGCTGAGTCTTCCTAATTGTCCCAGTTGTGGCCATGATAAATCAGTCAATGGTCAGCCAACTTGACCCACAGATATCTGAGCAACAATATCCATAATCAGCAGAGTCTGACAGCCAACCAGCTCAGACATGTAGCAATAAATGCTTATTGTTCTAGGTTTTGTGGTTGTTTCTCATAAAGCATTACTGTAGCAAAAATAACTGTTAGGGAATGATTTCCAGTGTTGACAGAGATCATTTTAAGCTTTAGACTTTTGTTAAATATAACTAAACATATTTTGGGAGATTGACTCAAAGTCTTTCAGACAATATTTTTAAGTGAAAGTACTAGTATTAGATTTCTAAAGGAAACAAAATGCTGACAGACACTAAGTTTTGGAATGAGAAGCATTGTTGATTTTAAATGTCATTCTCAATCAAGCTCTTAATAATCTAGATGTTACTTATGTAAATCAACTCACAAATCATCCTATTACTAAGAGGATTGAAAAAAATATTGGTGTCCCCAGTTTCAGATATTATCTTTTGTTTTGAAGAATATCACCTTTATTATTAGGCTAAATGCTTTAATGCCTAGTAAAACAAAAATTTCAAAAAATCAAAGAGAATTGATTTCTTTTACTGGGACATATTATCAACTTATGAATCTTATTCTATGATGAATTTCCATAAGAAAAAGCTTATACCATGACCACATTTTTCAATAGAATAACACCAAAATTTGATCATGTAATTAATATGTCATATGGCCCAAGAGTGTGCATGTTGAACTTTCATGAGTTTCTATTCTACTTTCAGAGATCAGATTTTCATGTAGTTACTGATGCCAGTATCATAATGAAGATCAAAACCAAACAATACCCAAATAACCAGAGGTTGCAATGTAAACTCACACTAGTATGGAAAATCTCAGGAAACTTGATTAGATTTGAATTTGACATAGCAACTCTAAAGACTCATGGAAAAACTCAAGAATCAATTACATCTATGAACTTTTAAGTGTATATCTTACAAGTATCAATTAAGGTCCACAGAATAGTGTACCAGTTAAACTTTAGGAAAAAATGGTAAATTTTTAATTTAATTTCTGCTATTTTGTATATGTTTAAATAGATCTTAAAGAACAATCATGGGAGAGAGAGGTGCTGTCATCAAAATGGCAACATAAGACAGCACTGAAAATGTCTCCTCAGAGATTCAGTGAATAAAAGGAAAATTCTTACTTGTTCAGAACTCTGGAGGAAGGTATAGACTGGAGAAGGATCCCACAAATCCTGAAACAAAGAAAGAGAAAAATATAGTTAGGAAACTTCTGTCCTGGACCAGCTGGTCCTACCCCCTCTCCCTTACTCAGTCTCACACTGCTTGGGCAGTGCCCAGAGGCAGCAGCTGGGATCCTTCCCACCTCCCAATGGGAACACAGACTCTTAAAATCTCTCAGAGCAGTGAAACAGTTCTCCATCTATATCCAGACACAGAGACCCAAGCACACAGGGACCTGCAGCTGGACTTAAGCCACTCAGGAAGGCAGAATACAAAAGGGCACCAAGGAGGAGTTCCAAAATGGAGGATTAATGAGGGAATGGCAAAATTTATTTCTTTTCCCAAAGAAGCAAGTTTCCCCAAAGCAGCAAGCTACTGCCAGGCAAAAACTGTCAGAATCAACTGCTTGGGGACTCAGGAGACAGGGGAGGATATTTTGAGTCCTAGGTCAGTGACGGATGAAGACTCTGGAAAATACAGACAGAGAGTGTAATTCCAGTCTTGGGTCTTGGTGCACATCTCCCACTCATAAAGGAAAAAGTAGTGGGCAGCCTGATCCTTGCCTGGGGTATGGCTGCAGACCAGGGCAACTGGAGGAGTCCTCTGCCACCAGTATAGAGGGGAACACAGCCTCCACTGAGCAAGGTTTTGACCAAAGTGAGAGCACAGGAACCCCACAGTTTCAGCTCCACTAGTCACACACTGCAGAATTCCAGGAGGTAAAAGTCTTCTGAGGATGATTACCTAACCAAAGCATACCACATGCTGAGCAGGCTGGAAAGTGAAGAGAAACTGCATGGCCTTGCAGAGCCTTTCCAGACCCTATCCCAGGCACATTGAAGCTGATCTACATGCCATGCATGGATATCCAGCCCTATTTTGGCTGAGAAATACTGATGACACAACTCATAAAGCAGTGCCCTAATACAAATACAAACCCAGGTAACAACTAAATACTAGACAAGAGAGAGAAATGGACCTTCAGAATAGACCCATCAAGATAATCAGATGACCAGATATCAGGAAAATATCACAAGGAACACTAAAACTCAAGAAGAAATGGCCCAGTCAAAGGAGCAAATAAAAAAGATGTAGGAGACACAGAATTTGGAAAAATTAATCAAAGAGGTTTAAACGAATCTCCTGAATCAATTGAAAGAAATGTAGGAAAATGTGTATAAAGAGATAAATGATATTAAGAAGACAGTAGAAGAGCATAAAGAAGAATTTGAAAGTATACATAGAAAAACAGTAAACATTCTGGAAATAAAAGAAACTGATGATGAAATTAAAGATATACTAGATGGGGAGAACCTAAGATGGCAGCTAGGAGAGACAGGGCAAAAAAACACCTCCATGAAGAACACTAGATAAAAGCCAGAAAGTGACCCAGAACACCAGTTCCAGTGATGCACCAGCTGGACAAGGTCTGCTAAATCCACAGGGACTGTGCACTTGGTGAAACCAGGAGTCTGCATTCTGAAACAAATGAGTAAGCCGGCTGAATATCTGGCAGCCATGCTGTGGTGAGGGGAAAACATGGGCTGGCATTTGGAGGCAGATTAGTTCTTTTTTAAAAAACCCAAAAGTGGCTGCAGATACAGCAGTGAGAACCGCACAGTGAAGCATGGCAGGAACGGGCAGTGAAAATGCCTCAATATCTGGTGCAGAAAATAGCCTTTCATGCACCTGCTGCTAATTGTCTCAGAATGAGAAAGGCAGAGGTGATCCAAAAGGGGAAAATAACCATGCCCCTTGCAGCCATCTTCCTGGCAGGCTGGGAGCACTCCTGACCGGCACTGGAACCAGAGCCCAGAGCCGTGCCAAAAAACCCAGTGTGACAGGAAGTGTTTCCAGCAACACACGCATGCCACAATATCAGGCATGGACAATAGCCTTTCACGCACCCACAGCTAATTGTCCTGGAGCTGGGAAGGTGGAGCTGTGTGAAAAGGGGGAAATTAACAGACCCCATACAACCATCCTTACAGCAGCCTGGAAACACACCTACACGGCCCCACAGCCCAGAACTTCCCTTGAAGGATGGTGCGCACTTGTGATGTAGCACAACCTTCCCTCAGCAGAGGCCCTAGAAGGGCATCGCTTGGAATAGGGATCCACTCAGAAATCCCAGGAATCATACGCCAATACCAAGGACTTGGTCAGTGGCAGAGATGATCTGTGGTGAGACTGAGATGAAGGTTTAGACTCTTGCAACAGCCTTTAATCTCCAGGAACACCTTGGAGGTTTGATTATTAAATCTGCCCTCCTCCCTAACAGCTCAGACACACGCCCTACAATCAGGGTGGACAGCACCAACAACACACCAAAACTTGGTGCACAAATTGGGCCCCACAAGAATCAGACCCCCACACACCACAAAGACAAAGTTGGGGAGAACTGATTTGAAGGGAATAAGAGACTTGCAGATGCCATCTGCTGGTTAGTTAGAGAAAGTGTATGCCACCAAGCTGTAGATTTGACAAATTAGAGATTAGTCACTGAATAATCCTACATATCCTAAAAGAACCCTATCAAGTAAAGCAAATGCCAAGAGGCCAAAAACAACATAAAACTTTAAAGCAAATGAAAAAAACAGATGATATGGATAACCCAAACCTGAACACCCAAATCAAAAGATCAGAGGAGACACAGTACTTGGAGCAATTAATCAAAGAACTAAAGATAAACAATGAGAGCATAGCACAGGATATAAAGGACATGAAGAAGAGCATGGCACAGGATATAAAGGACATGAAGAAGACTCTAGAAGAGCATAGAGAAGAAATCACAAGAATAAATAAAAAAAAGATGATTTTATGGAAATAAAAGAAACTGTTGACCAAATTAAAAAGATTCTGGATACTCATAGTACAAGGCTAGAGGAAGCTGAACAATGAATCAGCGACCTCATGGACCACAGAACGGAAAATGAAAGAACAAAAAAAAGAATGGAGAAAAAATTGAAAAAAATTGAAACGGAGCTCAGGGATATGATAGATAAAATAAAACATCCAAATATAAGACTCATTGGTGTCCCAGAAGCGGAAGAGAAAGGTAAAGATCTAGAAAGAGTATTCAAAGAAATTGTGGGGAAAAACTTCCCAAACCTTCTACACAACATAAATACAAAAAGCATAAATGCCCAGTGAACTCCAAATAGACTAAATCCAAATAAACCTACTCCAAGACATATTCTGATCAGACTGTCAAATACTGAAGGGAAGGAGCAAGTTCTGAAAGCAGAAAGAGAAAAGCAACTCACCACATACAAAGGAAACAACTGAAGACTAACTAGTGATTACTCAGCGGCCACCATGGAGGTGAGAAGGCAGTGGCATGACATATTTAAAACTCTCAGAGAGAAAAATTTCCAACCAAGAATACTTTATCCAGCAAAGCTCTCCTTCAAATTTGAGGGAGAGCTTAAATTTTTCACAGACAAACAAATCCTGAGAGATTTTGCTAATAAAAGACCTGCTCTACTTCAGATACTAAAGGGAGTCCTACTGACAGAAAAGCAAAGAAAGGAGAAAGAGATATGGAGAAAGGCTCAGTACTAAAGAGATTCAATATTGGCTCATTAAAGGACAATAAGAGAGAGAAGGAAAAAATATATCTGACAAACATAAACCAAAGGATAGGATGGCTGATTCAAGACATGCCTTCACAGTAATAACATTTAATGCAAATGAATTAAAGTACCCAATTAAAAGATATAGATTGGCAGAATGGATCCAAAAATATGAACCATTAATATGTTGCATACAAGAGACTCATCTTAGACACAGGGATGAAAAGAAATTGAAAGTGAAAGGATGGAAAAAAATATTTTATGCAAGATACAGCCAAAAGAAAGCAGTAGTAGCAATATTAATCTCAGATAAAATAGCCTTTAAATGCAAGGATGTTATGAGAGACAAAGAAGGCCACTATATACTAATAAAATGGACAATTCAACAAGAAGAAATAACAATCATAAATGTTTATGCACCCAATCATGTTGCCACAAAATACATGAAACAAACACTGGCAAAACTAAAGGAAGCAATGGATGTTTCTACAATAATTGTGGGAGACTTCAAGACATCACTCTCTCCTATAGATAGATCAACCAAACAGAAGACCAATAAGGAAATTGAAAACCTAAACAATCTGATAAATGAATTTGATTTAACAGATATATATAGAACATTACATCCCAAATCTCCAGGATACACATTCTTCTTTAGGGACCATGGAACTTTCTCCAGAATAGACCACATGCTGGAACATAAAACAAGCCTCAATAAATTTAAAAAATGGAAATTATTCAAAGCACATTCTCTGACCACAATGGAATACAATTAGAAGTCAATAATCATCAGCAACTTAGAAAATTCACAAACACCTGGAGATTAAATAACACATTCCTAAAATAAATGTTTTATAATGTAGAATGTGGGGGAACTAGTGACAAAGAGCAATTAATGAAGGGTGAATGATAACCCAATGAGAACAAATAAGCTATTGTGGGTAAATTTAAACTTCTGGGAATGTCCAGGAATGACTATGGTTTGTTAACTTCTGATGGGTATGGTAGGAGCAAGTTCAGAGAAATGTAACTATATTAGGTTATTTTCTAGGGGTACAGTAGGAACATGTTGGAAGTAAAGTAGTTTTTTTAGATTAGTTGTCTTTTTCTTACTCCTTTGTTATGGTTTGTTTGAAATGTTTTTTAAATTGTATATCTTTAAAAAATTGTTTTTGATATAGTTAATTTAAAAAGAAAAGAGTTAATTAAAAAAGAAACATGAAAAAAATATGCAGAGCCCCCTTGAGGCGCTGGTGGAGAATGCAGGGGTGTTGGGCTTCCCCAGCTCAATGATTGCTGATGTGCTCACAGACATAGGGGACTGGTGGTTTGATGGACTGGGCCCTCTACCATGGGACTTGCCCTTCGCAAGACTGTTGCTGCAAAGGAGAGGCTAGGCCTGCCTATAATTGTGCTAAGAGCCTCCTCTTGAATGTTTCTTTGTTGCTCAGATGTGGCCCTCTTTCTCTCGCTAAGCCAACCTGGCAGGTGAAATCACTGCCCTCCCGCCAATGTGGGATCTGACACCCAGGAGAGTGAATCTCCCTGGCAACATGTAATATGACTTCCAGGGAGGAATCTAGACCTGGCATTGTGGGGTGGAGAACATCTTCTTGACCAAAAGGGGGATGTGAAAGGAAATGGCATAAGCTTCAGTGGCTGAGAGATTCCAAAAGGAGCTGAGAGGTCACTCTGGTGGGCACTCTTACACACAATATAGACAACTCTTTTAGGTTCTAATGAATTGGAATAGCTAGCAGTAAATACTTGAAACTATCAAACTACAACCCAGAATCCATGAGTAGATGATTGTATAAAAATGTAGCTTATGAGGGGTGACAATGCGATTGGGAAAGCCATATGGACCACACTCCCCTTTGCCCAGTTTATGGATGGATCAGTAGAAAAATGGGGGGGGGGGGGAGAAAGGCACCCAGTGTTCTTTTTTACTTTAATTGTTCTTTTTTACTTTAATTTTAATTCTTATTACTTTTGTGTGTGTGGTAATGAAAATGTCAAAAATTAATTTTAGTGATGAATGCACAACTATATAATGGTACTGTAAACAACTGAATGTATGCTTTGTTTTGTATGACTGCATGGTATGTGAATATATCTCAATAAAAATGAATTTAAAAAATTACACATAAAAATAAAAAATAAAAATAAGTATAAATATACTGGAGACACAATAGCAGATTTGAAGAGGCAGAAGAAAGAATCAGTGAGCTAGAAGACAGAACAACTGAATTTGAACTGATGAAAGAACAAATGGAGAAAAAAGTGAAAAAAAATTGAGCAGAGACTCAGAGAAATGATTGACAAAAACAAAGCACACAAACATACATGTCATGGGAGTCCCAGAAGGAGAAGAGAAGGGCCAGGAAGAATATTTGAAAAAATAATTGCTGAAAATTTCCCAACCCTTATGAAAGACATACATAACAAAAAAAAAAAAAAAAAAAAAGCCCAAGACTGGATGGCTTCACAGGCAAATTTTACCAAGCATTCCAAGAAGAATTAATACCATTCCTTCTCAAATTCTTCCAAAAAATTGAAGAAGAGGGAACACTACCTATCTCATTCTATGAAGCCAACATCACCATAATACCAATGCTGGAGAAAGATACTACAAGAAAAGAAAGCTTCAGACCATTCTGTCTAATGAATATAGATACAAGTCAAATCCAACAGCATATTAAAAAAAATTGATAAACCAGGACCGAGTGGATTTTATTCCAGGTATGCAAGAGTGGTTCAACCTAAGAAAATCAATTATAACTTAATACACCACATTAACAAATCAAAAAGGAAAAATCTTATGATCATCTCGATAGACACAGAAAAGGCATTTGACAAAATTTAGCACCCTTTTGGAAAAAAACAAACAAACACTTCAAGAGGTAAGAATAGAAGGAAACTTCCTCAACATGATAAAGGGCATATATGTAAAACCCACAACTAACATCACACTCAATGGTGAGAGACTGAAAGCTTTCCCTCTAAGATCTGAAACAAGACAAGCATGCCTACTAACACCACTATTATCCAACATTCTGTTAAAATTTCCAGTTAGAGCAATTAGGCAAGAAAAAGAAATAAAAGTTATTTAAATTGGAAAGGAAGATGTAAACTGTCACTATTTGCAGATGACATGATCCTATACTCAGAAAATCCTGAAAAAACAACAAAGCTACTTGAGCTAATTATCAAGTTCAGCAAAGTGGCAGGATACAAGATTAATACACAAAAATCAATGGTGTTTCTGTACACTAGTAATGAGCTATCTTAGGAGGCAATTAAGAAAAAAATTCCATTTATAGTAGCAACTAACAGAATCAAGTATCCAGGACTAAACTTAACCAAGGATGTAAAGAACTTGTACACAGAAACTACAAAACATTACTAAAAGAAATCAGAGAAGACTTAAATGGAAAGACGTGCCATGTTCATAGATTGGGAGGTTAAATGTCTTTAAGAAGTCAATTTTACCTAAATTGATCTACAGATCCAATGCAATATCAATCAAAATTCCAACAGAATACCTTGCAGAAATGGAAAAGCTAATTATCAATTTTATTTGGAAGGCTAAGGAGCCTTGAATAGCCAAAAAGAAGAATTAAGTGGGAGGTATCACACATCCTGTCTTTAAAGCATTTTATAAAGCCACGGTGGTCAAAACAGCATGGTACTGGCATAAAAGTAGACACATAAATCAATGGAGTTGAACTGATAGTACAGAAATAGACCCTCAGATTTATGGTCAATTGATTTTTGACAAGGATCCCCAGCCCAGTCAACTGGAAAAGAATAGTCTCTTCAATAAATGTGGTTGGGATAATTAGACATCTGTAACAAAAAGAGGAACGCTATCTCACACTGTAAAAATTAACTCAAAATGTATCAGGGATCTAAATATAAGCACCAGTAAAAAAAAAAAAAAAAAAAAACTCCTAGAAGAAAATGTAGGGAAACATCTACAAGATCTAGTGATAAGCAGTAGTTTCTTAGACTTTACACCCAAAGCACAAGCAATGAAAGAAAAAATAGATAAATGGGAACTCTTCAAAATCTCATATGTCAGTACTTCAAAGGACTTTGTCAAAGGGTGAAAAGGCAACTGACTCAATGAGGGAAAATATTTGGAAACAACATATCAGATAAGGGTTTGATATCTAGATGATATAAAGAAATCCTACAACTCAACAATAAAAAACACAAACAGCCTAATTAGAAAGTGGGCAAGAGACATTTATAGACATTATTCCAGAGAGGAAATATAGATGGCTAAAAAACACAGGAAAAGATGCTTTGCTTCACTAGCTTTAGGGAAATGCAAATTAAAACAGCAATGAGATATTACCTCACACCTACTAGAATAACTGCTATTAAGCAAACAGGAATCTACAAGTGTTGGAAAGGAAGTGGATAAATTGGAACACTTACTCACTGCTGATAGGAATGTAAAATAATGCAGCCACTGTGGAAACCATTTGGTGGATCCTCAGGAAGCTGACTACAGAGTTGCCTTACAACCCAGCAATCCCGCTCCTCGGGATATACCCAGAAGATCTGAAAGCAGGCACACAGACAATTGTCCAACAATGTTCATAGTGGCATTATTCACAATTGCCAAAAGATGGAAATAACCCAACAGTCCATCAACAGACAAAAGGATAAACAAAATGTGGTATATACACATGGTGGAATATTATTCAGCAATAAGAAGGGATGAAGTCCTGAATTTTGCGACAGCATGGATGAACCTTAAAGACATTATCTTAAGTGAAATAAATCAGACACAAAAGGAAAAATATTGTATGATCTCACTGATATGAACAAATTATATAAATATATATTATATTGTTTACTTCATAGACATAAAATATAGAATATAGGTTTCCAGGATATAAAATGAAACTAAAGAATGGGGAGCAATTGCTTAATTTAATATGTGCAGAATGTTTAACTAGATTGAACAGTACGGTACTGGCATAAAGATAGACATATCAATCCATGGAATAGATTTGACAGTCCAGAAATAGACCCTCAGATTTATGGTCAATTGATTTTTGACAAGGTTCCCAAATGTTTGGAAATGGATAGAGGTGATGGTAGCATGTTATTGTGAGAATAATTAACAGTACTGAATGAAGTGTGAATGTGATGGAAAGGGGAAATTTAGAGTTATGTATGTCACCAGAAGGAAAGTTGGATGTTAAAACATGGGAATGTATAACAGTGAATCTTGTAGTGAACAATGTCTGTGATTACCTGTACAAATAAAAAAAAAATTTGCATGTCATACAAATGTATGACACTATTACAAGGAGTCAATAATAGAGGGTATATAGAGAAAATATACCTATTCCAAACTATGAGTTAGAGTTAACAGTAATTTTTAATATTCTTTCATTAACAGTAACAAATGTACCACACCAATACTATGGGTCAATAACAGGGTGAAGGGGAAGATAAGGGGTATGGGAGGATTTGGGTTTTCTTTTTTATTTTTTTCTTTTCTGGAGTAATGAAAATGTTCTAAAATTGATCATGGGGATGTATGCACAACTGTATGATGATATTGTGATTGTATACTTTAGATGGGTTGTGTGATGTGTGAATATATCTCAATAAAATTCCATTTAGAAAAGAACAATTGTACTCTATAATTATGAACAATATTTTATTTTGTAGTTTAGAAACAGGCAATCCCTCTCAGAGATTTTCAGAGCACTTAACACATAAAGTGTGTTATTTTTACTTAAATTATTTTGATTAAAGTAAGTAGTCAATATTCTTGCTTGTTATTTAAATAATATAGTTATTTAATAGTATGTTATGTAAATAGGATGTAGTGTAATAGAATGGAATAATAGTTGAAAGGGAAACACGCATTTAACAGGAAGACAACATTGACTTAATGTCTTGTTTTGAAATTATCTAGTTTTTTTTTCCAATTATGCATATACATGCTTCATCTACTATCCTTTGCAACATGCCACATTTACCAAAAAATATTTTAAGTTTCATGAACAATATGTTACATTTCCATGTACATGCAATTGGCAAATTTGTGACATCATGCATTATTTTCAACTGGCATTACAATTAACATAAATTTGCAGGTTAAAGATTATTTAAATGTAAAAAATACTACATTGGAAAATAGTGAATAAAAATGTTGGTTTCTTAGCAGAACCTGCAGCAGTATGTTGGGAACAAATAAATTATTTGCTTAACTGTTTAATTTCTACATAAGGATACAGAGGAGTAAAAATAACTGTCCCAGTTATTTAATTTAGCAATGACAGTAAGGAACTTTGTAGGAAAAAGACTATTTTTTTTACAAGACTAGTTGGGAGTTCGGTAGCAAACAATCTAGGATTCTACATTCTGGGGGAAGAAAAATACGTACTCATCCATATGCATCCATATTGCATAAGACAAAGTTGAGTAGAAAAAGGTAATGGGAATACCATAGTCGAATGGAAAATGTGGATAAGGTGTATAATTTGTGTGCGGAAATTACAGTAGAGTAACAAAGGGTAAAACCTGGGTCTAGGCTTTTTAAATGTTCTGAAATAATTATCAGCTAAGGTGCAGTAGAAGAGATTGTGATTCCTTGATCTCTCAGTTTGTCTCCAGCAAGCCCTATTCTTGACATATTTGATGAAGTGCTGCAGTATATTATAGCAAAGAGCATAGAATAATTATAGTGCTGCTGCTATTTATTCCATCTTAATGAGACTGCCTGTTTACCATATGCAGGGTTGGCCTGGCTATCTTTATTTCCTCAGATGGCTTTTGCTACCTTTAAGTGGAAAATCCAGTTGGTCATGGAGTAAAGCAATAATGAAAGCTAAAGTGAAAGTGTTGAAAGGGATTAAAAAAAAAAAAGACAAGAACAATTATCTTGAGCTACTTTAACCCCATTTAGAGGATAAGAAAAAGGGCGATTCACACACATTCCCTAAGGATTTTACAGTATGATGACAAGTAGATGGTATAGAATTAATGATGCTCTGTTTAGAATTTTACATATTTCCCTCATTTCTTGTATGTAATTGTATTTTATTTAAAACATCTTTGGCAAATAAGCCTCTACATATCTTATGAATACCTTTCCGTTACATCTATCTGTATTCCATATAAATCACAGAATGACTTTCTATGCATCAGAAAACTAGACCACATTTCTTCCTCTTAGCCTAGGCCCTGCATTGTGTGTGGATCACATAAATAATTTATATTAGTTCCAAGGCTTCTTTCTATAAATATTATTTTGCTAATGTCCCCTATTAAAAGAGAAGGTTTTGCTAGCAAAATTGAAATTCACCTTGACGTTCTCTGGGTCTACTTGGCACATGATGGCATTGTTTTCAGGTGGCTCATATACAAATATTGTAATAGAGTGCATTTATGGGACAACTTCTAAAGCACTGATCATATATCCACATTGCCAGATGCTAAAATGATGGATAAGCTGCATCACACTCCTTACAGTGGGGTTCTGTGGTGTGTACATGTGTGTGCTTGCACCTATGCATATGCATAAGCCCATGCATTTAACTGAATTTATTGAGCTGTGATGGATGGTTGAACCCAATTTAGGGCTTCTACTCTTAAGTCTTTTCAAACAAGGAGCTTCCAGGATAGGTGAAAGTAACTGCCTGGCTGAGGTGACCCAAGTCTGCAAGAGGTAGAAGAAAAGAAATAGGGATTGGAAAACACTTGTCTACTAAATTGAAATCTGTTTGTAGTTTCTGTCTACTCCATGCCCCTCAAAAGAAGACGAAATATGGGCCAGCAGAATACATTATATCAAGGGGTATTGGAATTGGTCCTAAATTCTTTATTGTTTTGTTGTGTTTTATACCTACTTCTTTCCTTCCTTCCTTCCTTCCCTCACTCTTTCTTTTTTCTTTTCTTCTTTCTTTCCTTCTTTCCTTCTTTCCTCCTTTCTTTTTGCATCCTCCTTTTCTGTTTTTGTTCAGAATCTGACAGCCAAAACACCAAAGTTGGAGTAAAACCTGCTAAAGTGGTTCAATATAAGAAAACATCAGTACTACAGTCTAAAACACTAAAACACTTTGAGCTGGGTCTGTGACAAATCAGCATTATTCATGTTTCAGAGCCAACCTTAATAACCCATCATGGTCCAGATCTTAGTGTTCCTGAGCATAATTAAATTAGTTGCAGAGACTGTGGTTCCAACATGTAATTTTGAGTGTCTCTGTGCAAATTACCCAGAGGCTGTGTTGTGAGCTACTTCTAGGACCCTTTGAGTGTTGCTTGTGTCTAGTGATCCCATAGTTATGTTCATTTAATTTCTGGTTCGCCTCCTCTATGACTTAGCAGATAGGATTTTACTGTGCAACAGCACTGGAACATGACGTCAATAATCTTACAGATACACCAACTTACACTTGCCCACTTTGCGAGTAAGTATTTTTTAAAGCTATTTTCCCTCTGATGATTTTAAGCCACTCACAACCCTAAAATGAGTTTGTATACATTTATTCTCACTTTAAGCTCTTTGGACGAGCTTTTATTTCAAGTTCTTAGTTTTAAAGGAAAACAAATAATTCAAAAAAAAGAGGAAACACAAGGTGTGTTAATACCCAAGACATAGTCTTCTGCATGGCATTGCCCAGAAGGAAAAGATACAAAGTTGACTGATTTATTATTAATACTTTAAACATTAAATTGACAGTAGTGTCCTAAACTATTATGACAATGTATGGATTAACAATAAAATATCATTTCCATATTTACTCTTCTATTGAGTAAATAATGATTTACAAAAAGGGCTCTAAATGTGCAGTACAAATACTAAATAAGTTTTGTAGCTAAATGTTTATAGTGTTTATCGCTGATCATACACAGTAGGAAAAAGACAAGGAAATGGGAAATGTTTATAAATATTAATAATGAGCAGTTACACACCATTCAAGCAAAATCTAATAGAAATATAATGCAAATATATAATAAATATAATAAAATTAAAAGCCTCACATTTAATTTTATATTTTCTAGTAGCCTCATTTAAAATAGTAAAAACAAAAATGTGATGTAAATTTTAATAATATATTTTGTGTAACTCAGTAGACCCAAAAATAATCATTTCAACATGTAATAAACATAAAACTGTATTAATGAGATATTTTCCATCCTCTTTTTCATACTATCTTCAAAATCCTTTATGTATTTTACAATTTGAACACTAAATTTCCATAGGGAATACTTGACTTAGACTTCATAAAATACACACTTAAAATAATAAACTCACAAACCCAAGCTGTTCCAAAGACACTTAAAGTGCCCAATGACTACATTGAGTACCAAAAGAAATCCTTTCCTCTAATATTTGCATCCACATATTAGAAGAATTGATTTATTGATCTTTGAAGAAAAAGTGTATCAGTTTCAAAATTATGTCTGTCCAAGTTAACTAATTCGTAATGTCTTGTGTCAATTAACATCAAATTTAAAGGCATATTACATTATTAAAAAAGACAACTCTAAAATTATCAATATCCACAAAAAGTTCTTCAAATTTTTCTTTTAGATATTTTGCAGCCATTTTACATAACACTATATTTTTAAATGAAAATATTCTTCATGCCGATTGGTGTTAAAAATTGATGTTAAAAGTTGATTGCACTATGAAAACTTTCAATTTCAGCATAAATTATTTTACCTGTCTTATTAGGTCACAAATAAGCTTGAAGCTTAAAATATAGCTCATATATAGGCATTAGTGATACTGGTAAGAAAATGTACATAATGCTGCAATTTTTTTTTTGTTTTTGATTATTAAATATTTGCCAAGCATTTTATTCCAATAAAATCTTCACTTGGAGTTAACAGTAAATTTTTATAAAAAGTAGATTTTTGTAAAACTCTCCAAATACTCAACCAATGGGTACTAACAAAAAACAGAAGGCCGTTAAATACATTGTCTAATTCTTCCAGCAGTACTATAAACTAGCAACATTTCATAGCATTTAAATGTATATACAAAATGATTTTAACAACCCTGAATACCTTATACCTTATATAGACTCTACTGCAGGAATCTGAACATAAATATTTCTAATATGTATCACATATAGAGTAATGAAACAATAAAAGAAATATGGTCTCTTTCTTCAAACATAAAATAAATCTGGATGTTTTAATCTAACATAGCTGGAACTCCATATCCATTGTTATAGAAATAATATTTTTACTTCTAGATGAAATTCTTCTCTGACATATGTAAAAGATTAAAAAATACCTATGACATGAGTTCAACATTTTTGGACAAAAATCAACATTTCTTCTTCTCTTCATTTAAAAATGGTTTTCTTTTTTGCAATAGGAAACCTAGCCATTTTATAGTTGGCCAACATAATGAGCTTAGATTCTGTTAAAAATTATTTTAAAAGTATTTATTAGACATTTAATTCTGATTTGAGATGACTAATTTCTCTGATTCTTTTTTGACTGTTGACAGGACACAGCCTATCAAATTCACTGTCATTTTGTAAATGCCTTTTAATATTTCTTATTTTATTGCCTTTAACATTTTTGCATACAACAAACAAATGACTTTTTCATTTTTTTTAACTACAACAAATTACAATTGCTAATCATCATGAAATTTGTGATGTACCCTCTTTCGGTGCCATTTTTTTCTTTACTCTTCTGATTGTAGTTATCTTTACTGTTCTTTGCTCTTTCATATTTTACCTGACTACTTCACTAATATGCTCTTTTCAATTTAAAAATTTGTCTATGCTAATTACAATTAAGTTAATGATAAAAGTTAAATTTAATTACTAATTATAATTTACATAGATATCACTGTAACTGATGCTATCTACATAAAATATTCAGATAAACTCACTACAGTATTATCCTGGTGCATAGAAAAACATCATTTGAACTGGATCGATGTGTTGCCACCAACTAGATGATAAGTAATATATTTATATGTAATACTGAAGCAACAAATGTGTTAAACAGGCACAGTACAATACATCAATAATACCTTACCCGATACAAGGGGTAAAGTAAATGTACCAAAAATATGTTTAATAAATAAATGTTTTACACTGCTTCAGTTATTGAATTTAAGTTTAATAACATTTAAAAAATAAAGATTTAGGTCTTCAGTTGCACTGGCCACATTTCATGTGCCCATAGCCACCTGTGTGGCTATTGGTTATCATATTGGACAGTGCAGTTGAAGCAGGTCTCTCCCTGCCCAATTTCTGTGCATTCATTCTGGATTCTTAGGTACATACTTTTAACACAAAGGTCTGTTTATTCCCATGTGTATATGACAAGGTTCTTGGAGTACTCTGGTTTGCTAATGCTGCCAGAATGCAAAAGACCAGGAATGGATTGGTTTTTATAAAAAGGGGTTTATTTGATTACACAGTTACAGTCTTAAGGCCATAAAGTGCCCAAGGTAACACATCTACTATTGGTACCTTCACTGGAGGATGGCCAATGGCATCCAGAAAACCTTTGTCAGCTGGGAATGCATGTGGCTGGAGTCTGCTCCGAAGTTCTGGTTTCAAAATGGTTTTCTCCCAGGACGTTCCTTCCTAGGCTTCAGCTCCTCAGAAACGTCACTCTTAATTGCTCTTGGGGAGTTTGTCCTCTCTTAGCTTCTCCAGAACAAAAGTCTGCTTTCAAAAGCTGTCTCCAAAATGTCTCCGTAGGCTGAAGCTCCTCTCTCAGCTCCTGTGCATTCTTCAAAGTGTCCTTTTTGGCTGTAGCAAGCTCACGCCTTCTTTCTGAGTTTATATAGTGCTCCAATATGAGCTAATCAAGGCCACGCTGAATGGACAGGGCCACACCTCCATGGAAATTATACAGTCAGAGTTATCACCCACAGCTGGGTGGGGTGCATCTCCATGGAAAGAACCTAATGTGAACGTTCCAACTTAATCAAGGCTAATATGTCTGCCTCCAGAAGACTGCATCAAAGAAAACGGCTTTTTCTGGGGGATATAATATATACAAACTGGTACATGGAGGTACTTAAAACCTTAGGATTAACATGGTATCTCTTCTTGAGACACCTCTAGTTGGAGATTTAGGAAAAGAAAAAAAAACACAAAATATTAATTTATGTTTAAATGACATTGGATATGTTAAGAAATAAAACGTTAAATTAAAAAAATGGAAGACAAAGAAAAAAAAATGAGATTTTAGAGGGAAGCTTGAGGCTGCATACCAGTTATTAAACTATTCTCTCAGCTCCAAATCCATTCTTCATTCTCTGCTTTGTGAGGCTGGTACTCAAAAGATGCATTTCTCCTTTGCCAACTGGCTTCTTGAGTTTTACCAATAGGGGGAACTACAGGGAGAATGGAGACGAGAGCATTGCCAAAGGAGTGGTGCTTTGCCCCAGGCACAAAAGGGAAAAAAATAACAAAAGAAAAAAAAAGCAGCTGTTTTTTTTTTTCTTTTCTGATACTACCAGAATTACCCTCATTGCACCCCCCAGAGATACCAGCAACCCCTGGTCAGCCCCACTCTTCTTTAAACTCTGGTTCTGATTAGCCTGACTTCTTCTCTTTGATCTCTCAGCCCTGGAGGTGGCAGCTTTCTCCTGCAAAGATTACATATGGGTTATCTGAGGATTCCCTACTGCTCTTTCGGCCCTAGGACCTGTGAGTAACCAAGTCTGCATAATAAATTCCCTCTGCTGAAATATCTATTGTGAGTGTAGTTTTCCTGACTGGACCCTGACAGATACAGGCCGCCTAGGGTGCCCCTTCTCAGTTTGGGGCATTCAGTTGGAAAAATCTGAGAAACACTAGTTTGGGTTATTGGTTACTGTTTTTCATTAGTTCTTCCCTTCCCTATATATTGAATAAAAGCTGTCAAGGAAATCTAAGTTTTTTTGATTCAGAATATCCAGTGGACATTAGTTAAACCAGACTTGCTTAATGCTTATGGTGTTGTTTAGTTACAAAATAGACGCATTTGGAAACTTGACTGTTTCAAGCTTCAATGATCTTTCAAAACAAGAGATTTGATGAAATTAATTCAGAATCCAAAGATACCTATATTTACAATTACTGAGTACTGTCGGTATTGGGTAACTCTTGCTCATTAAATTGCTGTTTTTTAAAAAATGAAAGGAAGCATGAGTTTCAGAGATCAACTCTCTGCCTTTGTTAGGCAGACAAGTGAGATCTCTCATCTTTGTTGCTTTCCTCCATAACCATTTTAACAGTGTTGTGGAAATGTGCTCATCTGAAATCCCTTTGTTTTATTAATCTGGCAAAATAAAAGGTTGTAATGAGACAGTTAATTCTTTGCTTGGAGGAAATGCATATTTTCAGCCTGATTCTCCCTCTTCCCTTGCCATACTGTGCCACCTAGTTCCCTGATGCATGTCACCCCAGCCAGAATCTGTGTATCGTCCTCTTCTCGTGAAGAGCCCAGAAATTGGCGTGAGGACACTGTTCTCAGCCCAAAGACAGTGATATGCAGGCTCAGAGATGATTTGAAGAAGGAAATGGAAAAAAAACACTACACCTTAAAATATATAGTGAGAGTTAAAATGAACTTGATGAAAATGTCAACTCTCCACCCTCTATATGTCTCCAGACTTATAATTTTAGTTCCTTCAATGGTACCTGTTTTTTTATCCATGTCAGGAGCTCAGAATCCATGATGCCTTAGTGGAGAAGAGCAATCTGTGCCGTCTCTGAGCTCAGGCCTCATCAGGTGACAGATGATTTCTGACCTAAACTTTCTACTGCTAGTGCTAATGTGTGAAACAGAAAACAGCATCAATTTGCAGAAATGATATTGGTTTATAATACCATCTTATTCTGATAAACACAGGATGAAATAAAGTGGTACCTGAAAAGGGAAAGAGAGAAACTTCTTGGGACATAAATTTGACATTGACAATGAGAGCTAAAATATGAATTTATTCAAAGGGAACTCAGTGCACCCAGATTAAACCAATTGGATTATGTTTCACTGACATTACCATTTGGATTTATCAAAAAGAAATCTTAGATTAAGTTCAAAAGGTTTCTGTACATTAACTTGTGCTAATAATATAGAAATTGGAAAGAAGGCGCCTCAACTGCCAAAGGCAGATCATTTAATTGTTTAAATTATTTTTTTAATGCAGAGCAGAGCTCAGAATACATTATGGTAAAGACAACAAATCTCCAGGGAGGAGGAAAAGCAGTGATAATAGTAATAGCTAATGTTTGTTGAATGATAGCACTGGCCTGTGAGCTTTACATATATTTTATCATGTAATCCTCACAACCAACCTGTGTGACTGGTGCTTTTTTTTCTCCCTACATTACAAAGAGAAAAACAAATTTAAGTACTTTTCCCAAGGTTACTCTGGGCAAACCCAGAATCCAGATTTAGAAACCTTCCTCTCAGCCCCTATTCTTAGGCAGCAGAGATTCGATTTTTAGGTAACAAGACTAAAAATTTAGAGACAAAAGAAAAATCATCTTCCTAGCCAGTAAGGAGATTATCTTACCTTTTTTTTCTTTGATGCATTATTCTTAACATTTCATTGTATTTTTAATGTCCCTTAATTTTTTAAGAACAACTGCATTTTTTCTCAAGCAAAAATTTTTCAAAATTAATTAGTATTTATTTTCTTTCAGGAACTGTGCTCCATATTGAAAATACAAAAATTAATAAACTTATGGCCTCCTCTTTTCAGTATATAGTCTAGAGGAGGTGGCAGCTTTATAAATAAAGATCTGTAACAATGGGGCAAATGCAAGGGGAGCTAGGAGGGAGAAATTAACTCAGCTGGGGTAACACAGGATATTGTTTCAGAGAAGGTTATGTCTGAGTAGGGCCTTGAAGGATAACTAGTAGGTTATCAGGCAGAGTATTAGGGAAGGCAGGTTCCAAATGAAGAGAATAGCCAGGCATTTTGGACAGAAGCACAGTAGCATCAAAGAAGTTGGCATGTCTGGGGGGAACTGTGTGAGATTCAAGCTAAGAGTGTGTGGAATGAGAAGTAAGAATTGAGACAAAAAAGGCATATTAGAAGTAAAATATCCAGTGCCTTGATGTAATGAGAACCATGTTTCCTAAGATATGATCTATATTAGTGTGGTAGATTGAATTGTGTACCCCACTTTGGACATGTTCTTCATCATGGTTCACATTCTGTTGGGTGTGGACCCGTTATAAATAAGATCTCTTCAAAATGTTACTTCACTTAAAGTGTGGCCAAACTGAATCAGCTTCGGTGTTAATCGGGATTACTGGAGTCCTTTATAAGCAGAGTGGAAGTCAGAAAGAGTAAGAAGCCACCTGGAGCAGCCAGAAGTCAACAGCAGCCAGAGGAGAAAGTGGAAGGCATCACCATGTGCATTGACGTGACAGAAAAGCCAGGGAACCCCAAAGATTGCCGGCCAGCCAGGAGACCCTAACCCGGAAGGAAGCAAGGCTTCTAGCCTCTGAAACTGTGAGCCAAGAAATTCCTTTTGTTAAGCCACCCCATTGTATGGTAATTGTTTAGCAGTTAGGAAACTGAAACAATTAGGAAAGTACTGAGGGAAGAATATACTGATAAAAAGGAATTTAATAAAAGTGAAGATATTCTGAAACAGGATATATTCTCTAAGGTTTTGTATTAATTTTGAAGAAAACAAGAAATAAAACAAGGCTGAGTAAAAAATTACCTTATGACACAATTTATATTTACATCTACAAATAGGATGAAGAGAATCATTTTTAAAATTAGCATTCAAAGCCACAAAAAAGACTGTATTCACATTCTGCTATATGCCATCCAACCTCTTCACTTGAAAGAAGGACAGGTTTCGTGCACTGTTCAACACTTTTTTCAATTAATTACCCAATCACTTCACAAATTATACACTTGCTGCAAGTTAGGCTATTCTGAGATATGTTTATTTCAACCAATTTTCTTCCCTGTATGTTGAAAAACTCTCTATTCTGATTTCATATGGCTGAACACCCCTTATTGCAAGATTTCAATTCAATTCATGAGGTTCCACTTGGAATTTATTGCATAATTCTTTCTTTATAGATTCTTTTAGTATGGAATGCACTAGTGACTCACAGAGCTTGCTCGCTCTTTCTTTCCTTCGTCTCTCTCTCTGTCTCTCTCTCACACACACACACACAAACACATGCACACACACACATAACACATGGACCCCAAATAATACTTCAATTTTCCAACAAATAGATTTGCTGATCCAATATTACCATGAGAATTGACTTGTCTTTTCTACTAAATATCTAAAACAAAATATTTAAATCATTAATGCAATGATGACATTTTTATCTGAGTATAGAAGCACATAAACTGGGAATGTATGAATCACTTTAACACTTAAATTCATTTCAACCAAAAGATAATTAGTGAGCCTACTATGTTCCCTGCTCTCAGATCTCAGTTGGTGTCTATATCAGCACCTAAATACATCAAGAAGAATTCCTGACAGGAAGTAATGAAGTTCAGCAAAATCTACTCTACATGGCTTTAAATACTTAAAAAGTGAAGGTACATTGAAGTTTCTTTATTTTATCTAAAAGGCTTTCACTTAATGAGATAATTCAAAAAAACATTACTCTAAATAATGACACTTTTCATTTCTTTACATCATTTATACATGTTTTTAAAGAAGATATCTTCTGTGTAAAGTGAAGGAGATCTTTGTCTTCATTCTTTGAGAGATCTGGAAGAATGCGCATGTATGTTTAACAGTAACAGAAATGGAACAGGAGAGAATAGGCAAAGTTGATATCCTGCAGTCAACAAACTTACAGGAAAAAAAAATGAAAATCACATGTATACTTAAAAATTTTCTTAGCCTGAAATGTGATTAATTGCAAGATAATTTAGCTTCAATTATGATAGGTTTTTGGCAAAACAAGATGCAATACCACATTTAATGTGTTTCAATGCGTGCATTGATTGCTTGGCCTATCCAAATATCAGAAATATTAAAATGTGAAAAATATAAATAATAGAGTTGAGAAAATTTAGTTTATGCATACATAGGAACATTTTCCCTCAGTAATGTACATATTTGCATGTGTGTGCATGTGCACACACCTGGAAACACACTCACTGGAGGAAGGAAGGAAGTAGTGAGATTGATTGTTAGCTGGCACGGCATAGGTGCTTACAGACTTGTCTGCTTCTTATAATCTTTCACTTTTCAGTTGCAAATGCATCAGGCATTCAGCTGCAGAGAGCACAATGAGACAAATATCCACCCACATGGCAATACTCTATTTGGTAGCTTAAAACACCTAACATCCAAAGCATAGCTTTTTAAAAAGTCTAGAAACAGCTGAAAATATGTTACATAATGACCAAAAGGAAGAAAAGGTACCCACTTTAGCACTTCTATGGTAATAACGGTGCTCTGGGAAAGATGTGTTGGAGAGGGGAAGGGTCAAGCTGTAAAGATTTTATTTCCTCCCATATTTTTCTTTAATTTTCACAGGAGTTGCTAATTTCTATTTTGTGCTCTTGATGCTTTAAGATCATTTAAAATTATTTAATTGTCTAGTACCAAGAGAGGAGAATAGAATAGTAAGCTTTAAAATGAATATAATATAGTCTCCATTTCAGTTTTTTGTTTGGCAGTTCTCAGATACTAGCTAAGGAACTGGATAACTTTTCCTCTCCCAAAATATGCAGCCAGAATTTTCAAAACTTGTGGGTGGGGTTTTTAGAATACAGTGGGAAAATAGTCCACTTATTCAATGTGCTTCACAGTCACATATGAATAATTTGCCCCATTAATTGAAAACAATAATAAACTACCTATATAATTTATGTCTGATAGTCTCTGTAGCCCAGCTTCCAGTTTTGAGGGGGAAGAAAATGTAAGCACAGGGGCTCATGTGCCCAGAAAGAAGGTACACGCTGAGTCTCATGAAGCCTTGACACTTGTTTGATTTTGATAAAGTTGTAATTTGAATCCAGTTCAGGCCAAACTGAAAAAATAATTTTTTTTTCTCAAGAATATTTTTAAAATTAAACTATGACAAGGCAAGTTTAAAAAAAATAAACTCCTAAATATAACGAATTTGTTGGAAATTTTGAACTTATAAATGTTCTTTATATGTCTCCCTCCACTAAATAATATAAATACCTCTAGATCAAGAACCATCTCTTATTTGTCATTGTATTCCCAGTGTTGAGTACAATTCTCTACACAGAATAGAAACTTAAATTGTTGGTGGTTTATTTGCCATTCAATTTATTGAATTACTACTATGTGCTGCGGAGTATACTAAGATGATCAAATGTAGATCCTGTTTTGAAGGAACAAAATTTAGGATGGTAAATAAGATATATAATATATATAAAAGATGTATAAATAATTAGAGAAACGGAAAAGAGGAAATTATCATAGTTGAAGTACAGAAAATATCAATTTAAAATTTAAAGGAAGGAGCTGGGGGAACGGAAAAGGCTTCATGAAAAAGGTAAAATCTAATGGTGATAATGACACCAAATTTAAATGAATGGTGTAGTATTGCTTTGGAAACAAATATGATGATAATTTCACATGAAAGGAATTGGGTTATTTGGATATAGGAATGGATAAAAATTGTTTCAAGAAAATGTTTATTTTGTGTTGATCTATGCAATATTTTTAGCTTGTAGATACCTTTAAAGTATTTAATCTTTTTTAACTCAATTTTATTGAGATATATTCACACACCATATAATGTATCCAAGGTTTACAATCAATGGCTCATAGTGTCATCATATAGCTGTGCATTCAACAACACAATCGATTTTAGAACATTTTCATTACTCCAAAATAAAGAAAAAAATAAAAATAAAAAAGAACACCCAAAACAGCACATACCCCATGTCCCCCTCTATTCTTTATATATTTTTGTCTTTATTTTACTACTCATCTGATTGTACACTGGGTAAACGGAGTGTCAGTCAAAAGGTTTTCACAATTGCGCAGTCACATGATAAAAGCTATATAGTTATACAATCATCATCAAGAATCAAGTCACTGGATTACAGTTCAACTGATTCAGGTATTTCCTTCCAGCTATTCTAAAACAAAAGAAACTAAAAAGGAATATCTATATATTGTGTAAGAGCAACCCCCAGAATGACCTCTCGACTCTATTTAAAATCTCTTATCCACTGAAACTTTATTTTGTTTCATTTCTTTTCCTGCTTTTGGTCAAGAAGGCTTTCTCAATCCCACAATGCCAAGGCCAGGCTCATCTCCGGGAGTCATGTCCCACATTTCCAGGGAGACTTACACCCCCAGCAGTCATGTCCCATGTAGGAGGCAGGGTAGTGAGTTAATTTGCAGAGTTGGCTGAGAGAGAGAAGCCATCTGAGCAACAAAAGAAGTTTTCTGGGGGCGACTCTTAGGCATAATTCTAAGTAGGCTTAGCTTCTCCTTTACAGGAATAAGTTTCATAAGGGCAAGCCCCAAGATTGAGGGCTTGACTTCTTAAAAAAAGTCCCTAATGCTTGTGAGACTATCAGGAATTCCCCAGGTGGGGAATTTTAATATGTCTACATTTCATATTTCCCCACTCCCTCAAGGGAACATTGCAAATACTTTTTTATTTTCTGCCCAAATTACTCTGGGATGTATCGGGGTATTACATTAACCTGTACAAAAAGCAAGATCTGATTCCCTATTCTAGGTTCTATATGATATTGTTTAAATAAACTAATCATACAGGGTTAAATTACATAGCATGCTACAAAGAATATAAATTTTGTACTGTGTTTTGTTTATTTAAAACTCAGGAATAGATGTGACTGCTGTAAGAGCTTACAATCTACGTACCTTTACAACAAGCCTCATTGAACACTCTGCACTCCTGCATCGTCCATTGCTCAATCTCAGCCTACATTATTTCCCCAGGTAACCTATACTCTCGAATTCAATTCTCAGCATTTGCTTGTTATAGTTAGTTTATATTAGTGAGGACTTACAATATTTGTCCTTTCATTTCTGGCTTATTTAACTCAACATAGTGTCTCTAGGTTCATTCACCTAGTTGCCTGCCTCATGATTTCATTCCTTCTTGCAGCTGCTCAGTATTCCATTGTATGTACACACCACATTTCACCCACCCTTTCACCCATCGTGATCTATGCAATTTTATCTACCCAATAAACCTATGCCTTTCCTAGAAATACTACTCATATAAGTGTAAATTCATATTTGTCTGTGTATTCATTCTTTTAATAGGTATTTATTGAGTGATAACTGTTTTAGTAGAATGTACTAAAAGCACAATAAGGTATTAAAATAAGTGAGATGCAATCATGTTCTCAAGCAGCTTACTGCTTATTAAAAATGTGTAGATAGAAGCAACCATTATTAAGTAGTATTGGGCAATTGCAAATGTCCACAATAGTTGTGTTTGGCTTTTGTTTATAGAAAGTGTTTTTATACATGGCTTACCATTTTCTCAAAGTTCAAATACAGATGATTGCTGCCTTAATAACATAATTGGTGTCTATCACAAATAAAGCCTTTGTAAGTCAACCCCTTTATGTTAAAGTTAGGGTTTCATTCCTGAAAAAGCATTTAATGCCATAATATACTAAAGTTATTTATGAAAGTAAAATAAAATGAAATTTAAAAATACATTCAATAAATACATATTAAGCATATTTGGGAAAACTGCATAATATATGTTACATTGTAAATATTCCTTTGGAGGGATATTTCTCTAGTTATTACCAGAGCTATCTTAATTGCAATAAGAAAAATGATAAAAGCAGGATGACACAACTTAGATAATATTAAGTCTAGCCTTCCCATTGGATAAAATACACTTAGAAAATTTAATGGATTGTGATTTTTATTTGGTTTTTAGAAAGCACCTCAGTTTCTTGCTTTGCCCCATTTCATCATGTATATGATCTATTTGGTAAAAGATTGTGATGTAGCCTGGATATTTGAGCAGTTTCTTTAAATTCTGGATAGACAACTGAAAAGTCCTTTGATATCAGTAAACATAAACATACAGGGTTGACTAGAATAAATGTAAACTACCTAAGATAATTTCAGCTGAAAAACATAAATCTGTTGATTAGGGGAAAATAAACATGTGGAGAGAAGAGAAAAAAAATGGGCATAATTAGCTAGAAACCTCATTTTGGGCAATAAGTTAAAAGTCACATTATTGTCTGAACAGAGAAAATCATAGTTCTGTGCATTTCCAATTTTTTCTGCTTTCCCTAGCCCTATTTAAGACTTGAAACTTAATACTTATTAATGTCATTTTTTTTCTCTCTGCCTTTGTACAGCAAATGACATTGTCCTCTTGTTATCACAAGTGTACTACTATATGTTGCAGGCATTTTTTCCACACTCAGACACAACCACAATTTATTCATCTCAGGGCATACCCTGGCCAACACTAGACAAGGTTGTTCTCTTTCTGAAAGAAATAATTCCTGAGGAAGTCTCTTTTCCTCTTTGATGCTATTATAGCACTGGCTTGGTTATTAATCTGCTAAGGTGAACATGCCCTACTCCAAATACTTTGTTATCCATACACAAATGAACCACATAAGGAACTACATTCATGTACTTGGTTATTGGATTTCATTGTTATTTTTGAAAGAATGTGGGGATCTGAATATGTAAATTGAAGCCATAAATGAAAGTCTGTCATTGCAATCTCCATTCTCTTCCATTTCCAGATATTTCTCCTCAGTCATTTTGCGCCTGACTAGTTGCATGGTTTTAGCCCCTATTTAAATAAGTTTGACACTTCAACAAAAAATAAGTTGGGACTATTAAAATTCTACCGTGCCTTCTAGAAATCAGCAGTGGTACTGTAGAAGGCCTGTAAAGGATAAAAAATAAAAACACGTGAAATGTGACTCTCCATTCATTGTGGCACATCTAATACTTTAAGCTCCAGAAGTTGTCTTCATATAGTTTTGTCAGGTTGTAACTTAAAAAACCAAGGTTGGAGCAAACTAGCTCCACATTACCTATAAAAATTTCCCTAGGAACTAACATTTTTTCAATGACAAATACAGTCATCTTAGATATAATCAGCATTCTTTTCTGTATGTAGAGTATTTATAAGGCAATTTAGCCAGTAAAGAAATAATAAACATCCTACAGAAGTGATCTGTTCTAAAAATTATCTGTTTTAAAAAGAGGTTATCTTTTCTAAAGAGCAATCTGCAACAAGGGATGCCTTTTCACCCATACATTACATATTGATTGAAGGATAGTGGGTTTTGCTTCTAACAGAAATAAAAAATAATAATAATAAAAATAAAAACAAAGGCAATATTAGAGCAGGAAATCAAAGATAAAGAAGTTCTGTGTCCTTAAAAACTAACCTCCTTCCATAGTAGCCATCACCACTCCCATCAGTAATAACATTATTCAGGTTTTCAAATGGCTCCCTAGAGTACATAATGAATTTACTACAGCTCGTGAGCCTCTCTAGGTGCATGTACACACATTTCATTGCAACCTACCCTCCTTCCCACACACAAGAAACTGAGCTGTTAGAGTGACTCAGTACAATTAGACAGAGTTCTCAGCTACAACTTGAGTTTTTAACACAGATGAAAAGTGCAAATATAGAATCATTCCAGACCTGAGCTCTATGGGTACAAACATTGCTCTTCTTAGCCAAACAAGCCAATTGCTCTAGAGAAACAAATCTGGATTCCAGAACAAAGCATCATTCTGACTCAGGGTTAAGAAGCAGCAGGCCGTAATATTTGAATAGACTATAACCTCTGGTCTCTTCCTGCAAGCAGGGAAAACTGAGTGGGGATGATGGTTGAGATATGAAAACTGGACATACTACATGTTTATAAGAAAAAGAATTCCACTCTGTATTATTGCATTTAGTATTCCACATGGAGTGAGTAACAGAGGGAGGGAAGGGGGAATAGGAGAGGCACCTGAAGATAATAAACCTGAACATCTGCATTCTAAAATGGGATCTGGTTGCACTCTGATGATAGTTGCTCTACAAAGAATTAAAAATATGCCCTATTTAACAGCTAGAAAAATGGTCTGCATTTCAACTGAGTTCAATTCAATATAGGAAAATTATGGCTGAAAGTTATACTACACCTATCCATGTTTTGCAAGTCTATTAGGTTCTGAATATTTCTTATACTGTTAATTATCTTCCATACCTACCATACTACTGAAAACATACATGATTTTAGAGACTATTCAGTGAAGTGGCTGTTCATCCCCAACAGGCGAGTCTTGCAACGTATTTCTGAATAAATATATGTTGTAAAATGTCTCTTTCCATATCTCACAGCTCATCATTGCCATGTCAAACAGCCTTCTCATTGCTAGGGTCTTCACTATTGAAGCACAATCCCAATTAATTGATTATAGTTGTCCAATCCTGTCCAGCAGTAAACTTATTGTTTTAAATTATACTAAAAGAAGCTAAGCAGTTTGATTAAAGGAGAAGCTAAACAGTTTGAATAAAAGGATTTAAGTCTTCTTTGAAGTGCAATCACTCTCTGTTTTTTTAAGCTACATAATCAAAAGGAATTAATACTAAATCCCCAAGACCTACCACACATTATTTTCAGTGTGTGTACAGAACAGGCACATTATGTTGGACTGAACAGATGTGGAGATCCATTATTCCATAGTTCAAAAATAGACCATGGCTTAGCTTCAAAGTGCATACTCAAGGATAGGCTGGTATTGTGGGTAACTAATATTATATTATCCCATATAGTTAACTCAAGAGAAAAGCTATCCCAATCTAATTGGCATGTTTTAAAGTTTATATGGCATTGTGTTTTTGAATGCTGATAGCACTGTGAAGTTTTCTGATATTATGAAAGACCATAAGTTCAGAAAATGTAAACTTAAGAATGCAACATAACATCTATGAAACTTCTAATTTAATTGTGCCTCAAAAGTCAACTCCCATAAGTGTGTATTTTAACTCCTTTCTTTTTAACACATTCTTATTTTAGTTTATTTCTTTTCTTTGTCTTTTCTAGGGCTAATAAGTCTCAAGTTTTGCCTAAGGAAGCAAACCCTGGTTTAATAAATTATTTACATTTCTTTATCTCATAATAACTCCTACTTTAAGAAGTAACTCACATCAGTTTGTACTTAAGCATTGCACATGTCAGTCGATAAGTGGGTGCATGGTTTAAATGAAAGAAAAGAGGTGATATTTGGAAGTTTTAAATCTTGTTAGCTATCCTGACATCTAACGTACACTCTATCCTCAGGTTAATCATAAACATTACATAGTAGTTAACTGAGAAGGAGCGCTGAGAACAAAAGAGGCCAATTCAAACTGTTAAATAACAAATTTAGAGGAACTGGGTTGGGTCAGAATAGGGTAAAACCATAGATTTCTGGACACATTCAAGCTATTCCAACGAGCTACCAAGCATTCATACTCAAGAACTTGCTGAGGGGGCTTAAGGCATAAAGGAATGGCCTAAAAGTTAGAGAGGATTGTGTGTTCTGATGCTGATTTGAATCAACCTTATGATCCTCAGCATGAAGTTTTGCTTTATAGGGCCTTATTTTCCTCACAAAATTTATCCTATAAACAAGATTTTATTTAAAACTATATGTTATCAAGAACATTGCAAATAAGAGCTTAAAAAATCATTATCCAAAAACAGATTCAAAAACAAGACAAAAATACCCTAAGTAAAGATGTTATATACTAATCTCAAATATAGAGGTTATGTACATTTCCAGCAGTGGCAATTTTATGGGTTATATACACTGCAAAATTAAGGGGTGAAATGCAGGTGGGATTGGAATTAGAATAATTCTTCTAGTCTTTGTTCACTACAGTAAGAAATTTCATGAATTTCCAATTACATTATATTGAATATTTTAAAGTAATGGTGATGTTTGCAATATAAACAAATACTCTCTAAAAATCCAATGATTACATAGAAGAAACTATAATAAATTTGTCAACTACAGAAATCATTGTTTTCAAGTGTGGCCACAAATAATAAATCAGTGTTTATTGTTCTTATTCAGTACTAGGTTATTTGTATTTTTTACATGTACATTTAAGTTTTATTCATTTTGACTTCTGGTGTCAGAATTTCCCCATCTTGCATTTATCCCCAAAGTACCCTAAGTGATGAAAAAAACAGTGCTAAAATTCTTTCAATTCCATTTATTTGAACTTAGAGTTATATACAGAATTAAATCCATTTAAATGGGAATCAAAATACATATGCAAAATTTAGCAGTATAGCAATGTTTTAGAAAAATACAGTAAAATATAATGTAATAAAACATAATGCAATATTATAATTTATAAAAGGCAAGAAATGAGTTGCAAAATTCGCAGCCTATAATTTTTTAGCTTTATTTTTTTATTTCAATGTACTTTTAATTGTATAAACAGTGTGCCAACAAAGATAACAAAACCTTTTTAAAAGGAAGCATATCAGTGAGTTCTAAAATACTTAACTATGTTAAGAAGGGACCCTAAATAAAAAAACTTCCAAAAGCTTTCATTCTTCTTTAGAGGTCACCTTTTATGTCCTAATAAACTTATTACTAATAAAACTATGGTTATGAAATTAGCCCTTACCAATATTCTAAATCTGATTATTCTTAAATAATATTTTTCTTTCTCACCTCTCAAATTAGCTGCTTTTTTTCCTTTATATCCATTGTTAAAAGCTCACTAATTATTTCTTAACATCACCCAAGAAATGTACAATTTTTATAAATGGCCTCATTTTTTAATTGAAGGAAAAATAAAAGAAAGCCCCTCATACTTAACATAAATGGGAATGAATACAAATTTTTGACTGATGTCATTTGTTTTTGCATTATCTACCAAAATAATATGGACACCCAAAAAATATAAATAAAATGATTTTAACTGCTAATGAATAGTTCCATATAACACTTTTTAAATTATCATCATGTAAATGAGCTTGTAAAATAAACTTCAGAGCCGCAAAAGCAGTCTAGCTAGAGGGCTCATGGGAAATGAGTTACCAAGATGGGGTACCAGACTGTAACCACCCCAGATAGTCCATCAGAAACGTCTCTCTTAAGTAGATAAATTAAAAGTTCCACTGTCTCTCAGCTCCCTACTAGTACATAAGAAGAGAACTTTATGGTTTGTAAGAATACTTGCTGTTCCCATAATATTCCTTCAATGTAACCCTGAATCCATCTCATTATAGGTAATTCAGTCTCCTTGCGTTCATCCAGGCATCCTCTGTATCAGGCGTCCCCTAAAAAACCTCTACGGCTAACAGCCATTTCACTTTGCCCGCAAAAACACTAGTGGAGCCAACTCTATCTACATGTTGAAATAGAAAACCAATTATACATTTATTTGTGGCACAGTATTGATTTGTCCCTGGGAAATGTTAGCATAACACTTTAAATGTCTATCTTTGCCCACCAATTACAATCATAGTAGGCAGTATAATATATCTTTTCTAGATTAAGAACATATACTCCATTTAAATTTTTTAAAATACTATAACCGAAAGGAATAGAATGGTCTTTTGTTTAAAAATTTTTCATGCAAACAGCTGCTCTTTTTAAAGACATCTTCTGGAGAAATTTTAACTCTAAAGAACAGAAATATTTATTGGTTTTATAACCCATAAATTTTACTGAATGTATGGGCTATATCCTTCTGTAAAGGAGGTAGCATAGATAATATTTGATAGCTTTTTTCAAAAAAAGCAAGATCCTCAGGGCTGCTGTTCTCATAAAGAATGACAAAATGATACACCAGGTTTATTCAGCTCTGAAGGAACAGAGCCTCAGCCTCTTCTCAGGAGAGCAATACTTTTAATGACTCCAGAGACAAGGTTATTATTTGGAAATCAACAAGCACTGCCTGAATTGGCAGTAGCCTCTTCGTGTTTTACCTTTTAATGTGAACTAATACTTTCTCCAATTTCTCATTTTTTCCTGCCTACAAATAAACCAATAAAAAGAGTAAGCTATAATATTCATCCCAAACACTTCTCTATTCGATATGGCAGTGCTGATGTATCAAGTCCCTAGACTAATCCTTTATTTGGGGATAGAGCTTTTTTCCTAGAAAAAATAAAACCAGAAATTTCATCTTAATAAGGCAAGTATACCCCCTCTGCTCCAATTTCAGCGACTAGCAAACAATCATTCTGTGTAGCAATTTAGTTTTCTTGGAATAGAATATAATGCATTGTTTCTATCTCATTGTATTTAGCAGAGATCACTAAACCCACTTCTTAAGAAAACATATATAAATGAATGAACAAAGACACATGTACTGCATATAAAACTGTGTAGAAATATTTAGAAAATGAAAATTTAGGAACATGTAGGAAAGAACTTTGATCCTGAGGAAGTCAGTATCTAATGGGTTTTTAAAATAATTAAACAATACAGTTTTAGCACTATAGAAGCATGTAAGTGCAATGATCTAAATTATTTTTACTCCTTCATATTCATATTTCTGCTTGGGTAGTCATAAGTCTATACTGCTCAAAAGGAGCAATTTTAAGGAAAAAGTGTAGATGTAGGGAGACTAAATTACTACTATGGCATATAATTGAGACAGAAGCAAATAATTGAAAAATAATTTTGTTTATTTTTTCTACCCAGAGGACAATGCACCCTACTCCTTAAAAAGAAAATCATGCTAAATCTAGTTTTATTTTTGCTTAAGTTATTAAAGTGGAAAATGGGTGAAAGATTTAGGGGGAAAACATTTTTTGTTCACATTAGAAAAAAATGAAAACAATATTCACTCTAAAGCTAATCTTAAATGCTATCTGAATATATTAATAAATTTTATAAAGCATAATTTCTAATTATGTGAGCCACAGAACTCTTGTATAAGAATCACCTAGCATGATGGTCAAAAATTCAGATTTTTGGGCTCCACCTTGATGTAGTAATCTTAATTTCAGAGAATCTGCCTTAAAATAATTCCCTAGAGATTGTCTTAAAATAATTCCCTAGAGATTCTTCCACAGTTTGAAAATCATTTCTATGATCTTATTTTTACCTTTACATTTAACTATCAACATATCAAGCCTGTTTAAGGGTTGTAAATCAGCACAGGTATTTAGTATCACAAATAAGATAAATAATACAGCTATAAAATATAATAGCAATGGGGGAAGATTCAAACACACTGCAGCTTATAGAAAAACAACAATTAACAATTGATTAAGTTATTTATTTTAAAATGTGTATGAGTTTTTCAGTGAGTCAGAAACATATATATATACTTGGGATGCAGGGATTAATAGTGCATAGTCCCTAACTGAACAGAAATTCTGTAGCTAAAAAGTAAAATAACTTAAATGAAACATTCAAAGGGGGATTCAGCAGCATATTTTAACAGTCAGTAGAAAGATCTCATGAACTTGAAGGTAATTCAAATTATTCAGTCTGAGAAGCAGAAAGAAAAAAGTATGAAGAAAAGTGATTGGAATTTAAGGGACCTGTGGGACACCATGAAATGTACCAACATAAGAAATATGGAAGTCCCAGAAGAAGAGAAGGAGAAAGGGGCAAAACAAATATCTGAATAACTATTGGCCAAAAACTTCATAAATTTGACAAAAGGCATGATACGTATAAGAAGCTCAACAAACTCCAAATAGGATAAACTGAAAGACAACCACACCAAGACTCATGATAGTCAAATTATTAGATGCCAACAACAGAGAGAATCCTAAAAGCAGCTCATCACACAAAAGGGATCCTCAGTAAGATTAAGCAACTATTCTTATAGAAAGCATGAGAACAGAAGGCAGAGGAATGCATATTTAAAGTGCTGAAAGAAAAAAAAAAATGTCAACCAGGTATTATTCACCTGGTAAAATTGTTCTTTAAGTATGAGGGAGAGATCAAGACATTTCCAGATAAACAAAAGCTGGAAGAGTTCATTGCCACTCAAACTGTCCTACAAGAAATACTAAAGGGAGTCAGTCCTTCAGGATGAAAGGAAAGCTGTATGAAGAAATAAAGATCCATGATAAAGTAACTATATGGGTGAATATGAATGTCAGCATTATTGTATTCTTGGTTAGCAACTATATATTTTATTTCTTACATGATCTAAAATAAAAAATACATAAAATAACCATAAATTTATGCTGTTGGGCAAGCAATGTATAGAAATGCAATTTGTGACAAGAGCTATATAAAAGGGGGTTGAGAAGTAGGAACAGAGGTTATCTATACTATTGAAGTTCAACTGGTATCAGTTCAAACTAGATTGCTATATAGATTAAGGATGTTGTGACGGATAAGTTCATGTGTCAAATTGGCTAAGTTACAGTATCCAATTGTTCAAGCAAAAGGTGGCTTGATTGTTACTGTGAGGGTGTTTTGTGACTTAATCATTTTTCAGTTGATTGCATCTATGGCTGATTACATCTACAATCAACAAAGGAGATTGCCTTCAGCATGGAGAAAATCTCATCCAAACAGTTAAAGGCCTTAATGGAAGAAGTGATGATTTCAGCAATCAGAAAGAATTATTTCTATCTCTACTTCTAGTCAGATTTTCCTGGGGAATTCACTAAAACCTTCATCAGAGTTGCCAACTTGCAGCCTGCCCCATGGAATTCTGGCTTGCCAATCCCCACAATAATGTGAGCCAATATAACAAATCTCCTAATATTTACATATTTATAATATCTTATCAGTTCTGTTTCTCTGAAGAACCCTGACTAATACAGATGCAGATTTTAAATGTAAACTCCATGGTAACCACAAAGAAAATATCTAAAAAAATAAAAAAATACAAAAAATGGAATGAGAAAAATATCAAATGCCTCACTACAAATGATCAATGAAACACAAAAGAAGGCAGTAGTGAATGAATGAGGGACAAAAAATACCTATAAAATTTACAAAAGAAAAAGTGACCAAATGGCTGAAGTAAGTCTGTCTTACCAGTAATTCAATGTTAATGGATTAAGCTCTCCAAAAAAGGGGAGTCATAGGCAAAATGGAAATAAAAGCATTCTCCAAATATATTCTGTGTAGACTTACCTTAGATTCTAAGACACAAATAGAAAGTGAAAAGACGGAAAAATATATTTCATGCAAATAGTAACCAAAAGAGAGGGTGAGAATATTTTTGGTGGCTTTAGATTGTGTCTAAATTAAATTAAAACATGGAGGGACAAAGTAAAGGTCACCCAGAGAAGAAACACATGTCAAAAAACAAGTCTGTAAGCCAAATAGCATAAGGTTAGGAGTTATAAAGATCATTCTCCAGGATAGATCATATGTTGGGACACAAAATGTCTCCACAAATTTACAAAGATCAAAATCAAACAAAGCAACTTCTCTGACCACAGAGGAATGAAGCTAGACATTAATAACAAAAGGGAAGCTGGAAAATTCATAAATATGTGGAAATTCAACAACATGATTTTAAACAGCCAATAGGTGAAAGAAGAAATAAAAAGGGAAATTAGAAAATATTTAGAAATGAATGAAAACAAAAATGCAACATATCAAACTTATGGGATTCAGTAAGGCAGTGCTCAGAGGGAAATTTGTAGCTGTAAATACCTTAACTGCACATCCTGAGAAACTAGAAAAAGGAAAGCAAAAGAAAAAGGAGAAGGAGAAAAAGAGGCAGAGGAGGAGGAAGCTTCATGTTAGCAGAAGGAAGGAAATATTAAAGATTTGAATAGAGTTAAATGAAATAGATTATAGAAAAGCAATTGATATAATCAACAAAACCAAGGGTTAGTTATATCAAAAGATCAATAAAATTCACAAACCTTTAGCTAGACTGACAAGAAAAAAAGAGAGATGATGCCATTAACTAAAATCAGAAATGAAAGTGGGGACATTACTACTGATCATACAAAAATAAAAATGATTAAAAGAAAATACAATAATTAAACCACCAAATTAGAAAATCTAGATGAAATGGACAAAACCTAGAAATACATAAATTACCTAAACTAGTCAAGAAGAAATACACAAATCATTAACTGACCTTTTGAATCAGTAATAAAAAACCTCCCATCATCTCCCAGTACCAGGTGGTCTCCCTGGTGCATTCTACCAAACATTCAAAAAAGAACAAATACCCAACATTTTGGAACTCTTTCAAAAAATTAAAGAGGAGGGAATACTCCATAGCTAAGACTAAGAGGCTGACTTTCCTTGATACCAAAGCCAGAGAAAGAATCACAAAAAAAAAATGCAAAAATCCCCAATAAAATATGAGCAAATCCAATCTGAGAGCATGTTAAATAGATCATACACCATGAGCAAGTGGATTCATCCCAGGAATGCAAGCCTGATTCAATGTAAGACAATCAATCAATGTCATGCACTACATTAGTAGAACAAGGAAAAAAACACATGATCATCTCAATTAACACAGAAAATGTATTTTATACATTTCAACACCCTTTAATGACATAAACATTCAGAAAATAAAAACAGAAGGGACTTTTATACCACAATAAAGGGCATATATAAAATACACACAACTACCATCAACTTAAATGATGAAAGATTGAAAACTTTTCCCTGAAGATCAGAAAAAAGACAAGGCTGGAAGTTCAAGACAGAGCTATTAGGCAAATATAAAAAATAAAAATAAAAGGCATCCACAGCAAAGGTGGTGCTGAGAGGGAATTCATTGCCCTAAATGCATATATTAAAAGAGAAGAAAGAGTAAAAATCAAGGAATTAACTATTCACCTGGAGGAACTAAATAAAGTACAGTAAACTAACCCAAAAGCAAACAAAAGGAAAGAAATAACAAAGATTAGAGTAGAAATAAATGAAAGTGAGAACATGAAAACAATAGAGAGAATCAACAAAACCAGAAGTTGGTTCTTTGAGAAAATCAATAAAATTGATGGACCCTTAGCTAGGCTGATAAAAAAAACAAACAAAACATAGAGAGAGAGAGAATGGATGCAAATAAATAAACATCAGAAATGAGAATGTGGACATAACTACTAACCCAATAGAAATAAAGGAGATAAATGAGAGGGTACTGTGAGCAGCTATATGCTAATAAACTAGACAACTTACATGAAATGGACAACTTCCTAGAAAAGTTTGAACAACCAACATTGACTTGAGAAGAAATAGACAACCTCAACAAACAGCTAAAGAGATTGAGTCAGTCTTCAAAAAGCTCCCCAGAAAGAAACGCCCAAGACCAAATGGCTTCGTATGTGAATTCTACCAAGCATTCAAGAAAGAACTAGTACCAATCCTGCTCAAACTCTTCAAAAAAATTGTAGAGGAGGGAAAGCTACCTAACTCATTCTATGAAGCCAAAATCACCCTAATACCAAAGCCAAACATACTACAGAAATAGAAAATCATAGACCAATTTCTTTAATGAATATAGATGCAAATATCCTCAAAAAAATACTTGCAAATTGAATCCAGCAGCAGTTAAAAGAATTATACACCATGACCAAGTGGGATTTATTCCAGGAATGCAAGTCTCATTCAACACAAAAAAAATTAATTAATGTAATACAACACATCAATAAATGAAAGCAAAAAAACCACATGATCATCTTGATTGATGCAGAAAAGGCATTTGACAAAATTCAACATCCTTTCTTGATGAAAACACTTCAAAGGATAGGAATAGAAAGGAACTTTCTCAGTATGATAAAGGCAAAATATGAAAAACCCACAGCTAATATCATACTCAATGGGGAAAGACTGAAAGCTGTCCCTCTAATATCAGGAACAAGACAAGGATGTCCACTGTCACTACTGTTATTCAACATTGTGCTGAAGTTCTAGCTAGAGCAATTAGGCAAGAAAAAGAAATAAAAGGCATCCAAGTTGGAGAGGAAGGAGTAAAATTTTCAATTTGCAGATGACATGAACCTACATGTAGAAAATCCAGAAAAATCTACAGCAAAGCTACTAGAGCTAATAAATGAATGAGCAAAGTAGCATACAAAAATCAGTAGTGTTTCTGTAAACCAGTAATGAGCAACATGAGGAGGAAATCAAGAAAAAAATGCATTTACAGTAGCAACCCAAGGAATCAAATATTTATGAGTAAACTTAATCAAGGCCATAAAAGGCCTATACACAGAAAAATACAAGAAACTGCTAAAAGAAATCATACAGTAACTAAAGAAAAATGTAAGAATTTTCCCATGTTCTTGGACTGGAAGTCTAAATAAAGATAAGATGTCAATTCTACCTAAGTGGATTTATAGATTCAATGAAATATCAATTAAAATCCCAACAACTTACCTTGCAGAAGTAGGAAAACCAATAACCAAATATACTTGGAAGGGCAGGGTGCCCCTAATAGCTAAAAATATCTTGAGAAATAGGAAAGAAGTGGGAGGTCTTTCAAGGATACTACAAAGCTACAGTAGTCAAAACAGCATGCTACTGTCATAAAGATAGATATACCGAACAATGGAATCAAATTGAGTGTTCCAAAATAAACCCTTTCATCTATGGACAATTGATCTTTGATAAGGTGGTCAAGCCAACACAACTGGGACAGAGCAGCCCTTCAATAAATGATACTTGGTGAACTGGATATCCATATTCAAAAGAATGAAAGAGGACCCCCATCTCACATCTTATACAAAAGTTAACTCAAAATTGATCAAAGACCTAAACATTAACACTAAGACCATAAAACTTTTAGAAGAAAATGTAAGGAAATATCTTAAAGGTCTTGTGATAGAAGGTGGTTTCCTAGGCCTTACACCCAAAGTGTGAGCAATGAAAGGAGAAATAGATAAATGGGATCTCCCAAAAATTAAACACTTTTGTACATCAAAGGACTTTGTCAGAAAAGTTAAAAGGCAGCCTACAAAAGGGGAAACAATATTTGGAAACCACGAATCAGATAAGGGTTTAATATCAGAATGTATAAGCAATCCTACAACTCAACAACAAAAAGACAATCAAATTTAAAAATGGGCAAAAGACATGGGCACTTTTCTGAGGAGAAAATACAAATGGCTCAAAAAAATGAAAAGATGCTCAACTTCACTGGCTATTAGGGAAATGCAAATCAAAACCACAATGAGATATCATCTCATACCTACTAGAGTGGCCATTATCAAAAACAGAAAATTGCAAGTGGTGGAGAGGATGTGGAGAAAGAGGCACAATTATTCACAGTTGGTGGGAATGTAGAATGGTGCAACCACTTTGGAAGGCAGTGTGGCAGCTCCTCAGGAGGCTAAATATAGATTTGCCATGTGATCTAGCAATGCCATTACTAGGTATATACTCAGAGGAACTGAAAGCTAAGACATGAACAGACATTTGTAAACCAATGTTTATAGTGGCATTATTCCTAATTGCCAAGAGATGGAAACAGCCTAAATGTCCATCAGTGGATGAGTGGGTAAACAAACTGTGGTATACACATACGAAAGGAATATTACGCAGTTGTAACACAGAACCAAGTTATAGAGCATATAAAAATGTGGATGAATCTTGAGGACTTTATGTTGAGCAAAATTAGCTAAAAACAAAAAGACAAAATACTGTGTGGTCTCACTAATATGAAAACTAATGAGCAACCTTTGAGAGTTACAGCTGAGACCACAGGCTATCAGGAGATAGAAAGAGGGTAGAGATCAGGCATCTGATGCTGAAGGAGTATAGTATGTTCAACAGGATTGATTGTACAGATCCAGCAATGGATAGCACAATACTGTGTGATGGTAGCACAATATTATAAGCATACCGAGCAAATTTGACTGTGAGTAAAGTTAAAAGAGGAAGGCTAGGGGAATGTATGACATCAGAAGGAAAGATAGAAGATAAAGACTGGGTCTGTATAACTTAGTAAAACCTAGAGTATCAATGATGGTGATTAAGTGTACAAACATAAAAATTTTTTGCAAGTGGGAGAACAAATCAATGTCAACTTTGCAAAGTGTTGAAACATGGATAGTTCTGGGAATAAAATATAATCAATGCAAACAAGAGTCTATAGTTAATAATAACATTGTAATATGCTTCCATACATTGTAACAAAGGCAATATACTAAAGCTAAATGTCTATAAGAAGGGGATATAAGGGAGGGATATGGGATTCTTGGTGGTGATGGCGTTGTCTGACCTTATTATTTTATTTTATTTTTATTTTTTTATCTTTTTTACTATTTTATTTTATTTTATTTTTTTGGAGTAATGAATGTGTTCAAGTGCTGATTGTGGTGATGAATGCAAAACTATATAATGATTCTGTAAACAATTCATTGTACATCATGGATGATTGATGGTATGTTAATATATCTTTATAAAATTGCAGGGGAAAAAATAAAGAGATACTGTGCTGAAGAAAACAAGGAGACAAGAATATACCTATTTACTATTGGTCGGGAAGTAGAATAGTACAGCCTATCTGGAGGGCAGTGTGGTGGGTTCCACAAGAAGCTAAATATGTGGTTGCCATAAGGTCCTCAACCTCATTACTGGGTATATATTTGTAAGGACTGAGAGCAGGGATATGAATGGAAATTTGCACACTGGTGTTTATGGCAGCAGTATTTATTCGTGATTTGCAATGGATGGAGATGGCCTAAGGGTTCATACACTGATGAACAGAATAGTGAATGGTGGTGTACACATACAACAGAATATTGAGCTGCTGCAAGAAGGAATGCAGTTGTGAGACATGCAGCTAGGTGAATGGATTTTGAGGACAGCATTTTGAGTGAAATAAGTCAGAAACAAAAAGACAAACATTATAACACCTTACTAATGTGGAGTAACTAAAATATGTAAACTCTGAGAATTGAATCTCAGAGCACAGGTTACCAGGGGACTGCTTATTGTAAAGGTCCCTAGATTGTAAGCTCTTAAAGCAGTCACATCTATTCCTGAGTTGTAATGGCTATCTCTAAACTCTGAGATGCTGCACTCTGTGTATAATCTGATTGGTCCCTGGAACTCCAAGTATCTTTGTGACACCTGAGACTCAGAGCTAGAGTTTGGCAGCTATGAATACCACTTACCCCATACAGCAACTGTTTAAAAAGCTGCAAGAGTTCAGACTTCAATTAGAGATATGAATGAAGCAGATCTGGTTAGGACTAAGGCAAATCAGGCTGAGGAGTAAAGGACAATATTGACTGTGTTTTAAAACTTCAGCTTCTGTGTGAGACCAGAGGAAGATGTGTATATTTGGTGCAAAAGTCTATATTTTATGTAGCACACTAAATAATTTAATTTGTACAGTCAGTCTACTCAAACACCATAATTACATGGAATTTTCAGTAGGGAGTGAGATCTGTAGATTTGTACAGATTAGTGTGAAACCCTGATACATCCCAAAGTAATTTTGGCAGAGAATAAAAATGTATTCGCAAAGCCCCCCTGAGGGAATGGGGGAAAATGCAGATATTAAACTTCCCTACCTGGGGAAATACTGATATTCTCACAAGCATCGGGAACTACCAATTTAGAAGGCTGAGCCCTCAAGCTTGGGGCTTGCCCTTATGAAGCTTGTTATTCAAAGAAAGAGGCTAAGCCTATTTAAAATTGTGCCTAAGAGTCTCCTCCAGAGAACTTCTTTTGTGGCTCAGATGTGGCCTCTCTCTCTCTAAGCCCACTTGGCAGGTTAACTTACCACCCTCCCCACTATGTGGGACATGACTCCCAGAGTGTAAATCTCCCTAACAATGTGGGACATGACTCCTGGAGATGAGTCTGGACCTGGCATTATGGGATTGACAATGCCTTCTTGACCAAAAAGGGGAAGAGAAATGAAACAAAGTAATGTTTCAGGGGCTGAGAGATTTCAAATGGAGTCAAGAGGTCATTCTGGAGGGTATTCTTATGTGTTGTATAGATAACCCTTTTTAGTTTTTAGCATATTGGATTAGCTAGAAGGAAATACCTGAAACTGTTGAACTGCAGCCTAGTAGCCTTGACTCTTGAAGATGAGTGTATAACTATGTAGCTTACATGGTGGGACTGTGTGAAAATCTTGTAGCTCTCACTCCCTTTATCCAGTGTATGGACAGATGAGTAAAAAAACAGGGAAAAAAATTAAATGAATAATAGAGGAAGATGGAGGGGATGGGATGTTTTGGGTGTTCTTCTTTACTTGTATTTTTAGTCTTTTTTTTTTTGAGTACTGAAAATATTCAAAAATTGATTTTGGTGATGAATGCATAACTATATGATAAAACTGAGAACTATTGATTGTACACTGTTGATGATTGTAGGGTATGTGACTATATCTCAGTAAAACTGAATTGGAAAAAAATACTCATTTATAAAAGGTAACCAAACTGTAAAAGACTTAAAACTATCTCTAAATGAATTCAGCAAAGTTGCAGAGTACAAGATTAGGACTCAAAATTAATTGTGTCCCATACACCAGAAATGAACAATCCCAAGTGGAAATTAAGAAAACAATTCCATTTACAAAAGCATCTAAAAGAATAAAATACCTAAGAATAAATTTAGCCAAGGAGGTGAAAGACTTGTACATTAAAAACTATAAAACTTAAATACTGTTAAGATTCTCAGTGCTACCCAAAGTGATTTACAGATTTAACACACCACATTAAAATTACAGCAACCTTTTTTGACAAAATGGAAAATCTTTTTCTCAAATTCATATAGAATTGAAAGGGGCCCTGAGTAGCCCATATAATTTGAAAGGGCAGAACAGTTAGAGTTCTCACACTTCCCAGTTTCAAAACTTACTACAAAACTGTAGTAATCAAAACTGTGCTGTGTTAGCATAAGGCTAGACATGTATACCAACTGGAATAGAATGTCCAGATACAATACGACACATATATTGAAAATTTATCTTCAATAAGATGCCAAGTGCATTCTGGGATAAAATAGTCTTCAACAAATGTCACTGTAAAACTGAATGAACACATTCAAAAGCATGAATGTTCAGGTTTGCTAAACCTGCTGGAGTGCGAAATACCAGAAATGGATTGGCTTTTATAAAGGGGATTTTTTAGGTTACAAATTTACAATTTGTATCCAAACTAAGGCATCAACAAATGGATACCTTCACTGAGGAAAGGCCAACGGCATCTGGAGCACCTCTGTTATCTGGAAGGGCATGTGGCTGGAGTCTGCTGGTCCTTTGCTCCTGGGTTGCATTGCTCAGCTTCTGATTCCAGTGTCCTTCTCTTTAAGTGTCTGCGTGTTCTCACTTAGCTTCTCCGGGGCAAACTCTGGTCTTCATCTCTTACCTTAGCAACTCCAAATGTCTGGTTTCAATGGCTGTCTCCAAAATGTCTCCGGGCATTTTCTCTCCAAGTGACTGTCTGAGCTCTCTTCAAACTGTCTCTGCACTTTATCCCACATACAGGACACCAGCAAACTAATTAAGACCCACCTTACATGGCCAGGGTCACATCTTCATGAAAATAATCTAATCAAAAGGTCCCACCCACAGTAAGTCTGCACTCACCAGAGTGGATTGAAAGAACATGGCTTTTGTGGGGAACATAATAGATTCAAACCAGTACAGACCCCTACCTCATACCATATACAAAATTAACTTGAAATTTGTCAAGGACCTAATTATAAGAGCTAAGGAAAAAAAGATCCTCAGTAGACAATATAGAGGCAAATCTTCATGACCTTGAATTTGACAATATATTCTTAGATATGATACCAAAATCATGAATAACAAAATGAACAATACATACATTAGACTGCATCAAATTTAAAAACTTTTCTTCATGAAAAGACAACCTACAAAATAGGAGAAAATGGCTCTGATAAGAGTTTAATACTTAGAATATATAAAAACCCCTCCAACTCAACAACAACAAAATGCAAGCAATCCAATTTAAAAATGGGCAAAGGGTTTCAGTAGACATATTGAAATGTGGAAACAATCGTTTTTTTGTTTTTTTTTTTTTGGTTATCATCCTTCTGTGACTAGGTAGAGAGTCTGTGAGTTTCTGCTGGAGAGGTTTTAATGGCTGTGAAGGCTAACAGTAAGTCTTTATCCACAGCAACTAAATTTTCTTGGATAGTTTTGCAAGTATCACTTTTCGTGCCATTCTTTCTGAGTACTGGGGATACGAGGAGCACTAAAGCTTCTGGGTGACCGGCAAAACCTTAAGAATTCCCAAATTAGTGTTCCAGCAAAATGAGTAGGTAAATATATCTCTAACATTAGACAAATGGGTATGTGTTATTCGGAGTCTAAAAGTTTCTTTGCTACTCTAAGAGCGAATGCTTTATAACAACAAATGGCTTCTAGTCAGCAGCTAATAAGAACTTATTTATAACCACATGAAGAGGATAACTGAATAAAATTTTTCATTAATCATATAATGGGGCAGTTAGTCCAGAAAAGTTAGGTATCCAATGTCTACTTTACCCAATGAGACCAAGAAATCCTCCACATTGCGTTTTGGTAATTGGCCACGGAGCATAACAGATAATTTTTAATCCTTGAAGGGAAAAAGTCTTTCCATTTTGTGATATCATGACCTAGATCATGCACTTTGGTCTAATAACATTGGTGTTTATCTTTAGAGACTTTGGATTCCTTACATGCTAACACTGTCAGCAAACAGAGGGAATAAATTTTGCAGGACTCTCAATCCATAGAACATAACAGATGATCATCCACATTTTTTATGAGTGGATATTTATTTAAAAATGTGTATTGTCTGAGAGTGTCTAAGAGTCTTGAGGGAACTGAATGCCCCTGAAGTTAGGATTATGTAAATTGAAAATTGTAAGTGTCCTTCTGTAAACCTTTGGAAAATAACTGTTTATATTTTATTTTTTATTTTCCCAAGTGACTGCAAATTGCTATGGTATTAGTGCAAGTTCATTCTAAAGAATGCTGAGTATAGATCTACCACTGTATATTGAGCAGTTATCTCTAGAACTGAGGATAAGATGGTGTTAGAATTAAGTATGACAGGAAGTGAGAAAGCACAAACTTGGTAATGAACCTTAAATCTTGTTCAAAGCAGTAGTGTACCCATTTGTCTTTTTGATGGATGAAACTGAGGTGTTGAAAGGGCTAGAACAGGGGATAATGAGATTTTTCTCTAGATGCAAATAGACTTCAGTCCTGCAAAACCTTCTTTTTAAAGTGCGTATTGGGCCAATTTCAATAAAGGCATAGCTGGATTGATTGAGACATTTAAAGTTACAGCCTCCTTTCTGTGTTACATGTCTAAACTATTTTTGACCCAGGGGCTATCAGGGACAGAGTCAAGATCTGAGATGTTGGGAAGGGAGAGACATTGGTTACTAGATAATCAATCTGTGCCATCATCAAATTACAGGACTTCCAGAAAGACAGTCAGGACCACATTTAATAGTGTTATGCCTCCTTGACAATCAAGGTCTCATCACAGCAGATTCAGTAAAATGAAAATCACTCAGCAGAGAAAATATTGACCAGTGAGAGGGCCCAGAGAGACAGGAAGTTGCCAAAACAAAGACAGAGCTCAAGAGGTATGTAAGATTCCTACCACTAAAGCATTTTTATTACTTCGAGAAAGCAGTGATGAAAAAAATGGTCAGGTTTATAATGGAGAGTGTATCCCTAGTATTAACAAGAAATGGAACATGTTGATTTTGCAACTGCATGGAAATCTCTCCCTTTTCTTTTTTTAAGGGCAATTTTGGACAGACTAGAGAGGCTATTTTCTCTGAGAGGTTGGTCTGTGAGAAAAAGTTTGTCTTTTGTCTTTTTAGGTACTGTCTTTTGTTCCAAGGTTCTTCCAGTGTCCTTTTTTCTTATAATATTGACAGGTGTTTTGTGTCTAGACTAGACATAAGGGTGTCTTTGTTCTTGGGTTTTTCTAATTGTTTAATCTACGAGGTATTAATTTGGTCTATAACTTTCTTTCACCTAAATCAAAACATCCTCCAAGTACTTCACAACCTCTTGTTATTCAGAAAGAAAATCAGTCTTGCATCCGATCGTCTGTTTAAGTCTGCCACTTCAGGTTTAAAAATATAGAAAAAGAAAGTAGATAAAGCGGTTGTGATATCTTGACCCTTATTGAGACCAAAATGTCCCAGAAGATGATAGTTAAGGGTATGGTCTTTAAAATAATGGATAGATCTGCTCTTTCCTCGATGTAGGACTGGAATATAACACATCTATTTTGAAGGAAAAATCTTAGAGTTAGCCACCAAGAGGTCTTGTCCTATTTTCATACTTTTTTATATCAATCTGTAGTCAAACTTTGATTAAATTTTTCAGTGATCTTTGTCTTCCTTAGGAGTTTTGGGGAAGTTCTTAATTAGATTACACAAATTTGATCTTGACAAGAGTTAAAGCTATAAAACCATTGGGGTTGACAATCATCTCAACCCATAATTGTTGAGAATCTCTGCCTAAGTACTAGCAACTGACAAAATGACTTGCTGAACTCTCCTGTCGCTGAGACTCCAAGAAAAGAGAGATATCAGGGAATCTCCAGCAGGCTCTATCCCCATGGAAGAGGCTCAGGTTGAGCAGCAGAGGGCCCAGTCTTGATCCAAATCACAGTACCAAAGAATGTGGAAGAAAATCAGCCAGGACAACTCTTAGGATGAGTCAGTGGTTCTCAGTTGGGAGTGATTTGGCATATCTGAAGTCATCTTTGGTTTTCACAACTGGGGAAGTGGGGAGTGCTACTATCTTCTAGTAGGTAGAGGCAGAGATCCTACTAAACATCTTGCAAATCACAGGGCAATGCAGCGTAACAAATAATTATCCAGCACAAAAAGTCAATAGTTCCAAGATTGAAAGATCCTGGCATAAGCCTTTATTCTAAAAATGCCAAATATGAGAAGGCTCCAGAGTAGTGGTCTGTTTGGGTAAGGGGGGCAGAATTTTTAGAGTTTTAGCAAAAAGGGTCAGCTAAAGTTTAGTTAATTTGATAAACCATTGGCCAAAATGGTTCTCTGAATAGGGGATAAAGTAGTAGCTGTTAGTTGGGTGATTCATTTTTCTCATGAGGGTTGAGGAAGAGTTAGGGACTAAGGTCATGCAGAAGATGGGGTAGGGAGGAACAGCTGTGGGGGACAAGGACAAGTGAGGGTCAGTGTGGAAAAGTCTTACAAGAACAACATGAATCACATAGAAGAGATTCATGGGAGTAGAAAGATGATATCAAAATGCAGGATGATTTGGCCTAATGTAGGAATTTTATCCCTTTAGAATAAGTAAGAATATGAAGATCACTATTTAAGTTAGTTTACTGTGCAAAGAACTATTTGAGACATAGCCTGCATTACTAGTTTGGTCAAGATAATAATATTTAGCTAGAGGATGTTGAACCTGTTTTGTGTCTACTTTAGAACAATATTGGAAATTTTTAATTGCGTAATTTTAACCTTTCAGATTCTTACCAGGCCGAATCTCATATAAACAAAACTAAGGTAGGTAAGATTCTTACCGGTGGCAAAATGTTTCCTAAAACAAATGAATGGTTAAAAGTAGTTAAGGGCAAATTATGTGGAACATAGACAGTCTGGATTGTTTGATCTGGCTGAAAGAAATCTGTAAAGATTGCAGGCTTTTATTCAGGACTATAGAAGCAGGTTTCTTTGAAAAATGTTTTTAAATACAAACACCAATTCCTTATTAAATCTTCATGTTTTTAAATGGCCCTTCACTAACTTTTTTAAGGAGTTAAACAAAAATACTTGAAGGAAATTTAACAGGTTTGAATAGGTGAAAAAGACTTCCTATCACAACCAGGCAGAGAAAATGACATTTTCATGAGTGGAGGCCTGCCATGGAAATACTTTTAACAAAGCATCTCCCACAGAGCAACCTGGTCAAAGACTGAGGAGCAGAGATATGCATATGAGGGAGTACAATGCCTGGTAATAAACAGACCTGTTTCTTTTTAATGTGTAATCTTTTAGCTTTCTGCCTGGATGATGTTATATAAGGCCATCATAATCAACATTTCACTGCTTCTGAAGAGAAGAGGAAGTCTAAACACATCAGCAATTTCTTAAGAAAGTGCAAATGCCAAACAAATCAGGAATTCATTAACTAGATGGTGCTGACATTTCCCAGTGGCTTTTGGAGAACTGAACCATTCATTCTTCAATCTTTACCCAGAGAACAGGAGGCTCTCTGACAGTACTTATGAAGTGAGATTTTGTTTAGACGTTTTTAAAAAACGTGATCTGATGTTCATTCCTGCCTTCAGGTTTTAATACTTTATTGGACGTAACTTGAGTTTCCTCAGCAGGGACAGACTTTTCCATATCTCATTCCCAGTTCATGGTCATTACTTATCTCTGACCAGAGACTCTGAATTATCAGTAAAATTTCATTTTAAACTCCCTTTATATTTTTCTATAGGTTGTACTAGTTGTTATTTTTGAAATGTTAATTTTACAATTTTGTCTTTATCATATTTGATTCAATGGCATCAGAAACTATTTATAGTCTATAAAATGCAAAGTTAAATAATAAATGGCATTGCCTTTCTCTTTACCACATGAATAGACAACCCACAGATCACAGTAAGTGGAGTCTTAAAAGGAAGACAATATGGATATGAAGTATGGATTCACAGCTTCAGCCAGGGTGGGGCAGGGAGAAACAGTCAGTAAATAAATAAAATAAAACCTCATAATCATGAGGATCAGCAAACAATTCCAAGATTAGGCTTCTGGGTAAAAAGATTCCCAAGCCTTTCTCTCATAATTATATTTCACAATATAAGAGCATTCTTAGAACTGTTATAAACTGTCCACAAAAAGTGAAAGTTTTAATCTTAGTTGTATTAAGTGAAATGGCAGATGCATGAGCCCATTATTTTATTAGCTACATTCAGCAGTCTATTATAATATCATCATTATGTTAATATTTCAAATAGCTTCCTACTCTAAATAATACTGGTATAACTGGATATTTCCCTTCCATCAGAGTGTTATGTAGAATATATTTGTTTTTAAAAATTACACCAATTTCAATTTATTTTTTCCTGAATGAAAAGAATATTAGGAGGGGGGACAAGAAGGCAGCATAGGGAGGTGTGGAATTTAGTTAGTCCTCTAGAGCAGCTACTAAATAGCCAGGAACTGTCTGGAACAATCGTCTGGAGGACATTGGTAAAAAGACACATATTGTACACCAGTCTGGAATGGGAGGAATGGCCAAGATCTCAGCAGAGAACTGTAAGTAAAGCCCCCAAACTGCCCTGCCCCCACTAGCATGGCAGGCTGATTTGGAACACTTCCTGGTGGGAAAAACAAAGAGTTTCTACTAGAAGCAAGGGAAAGTAGCTCAACCAAGCTACAACTGCAGTTTTAACTAACAAATTTGGAATACTGAATACAAGCTATGAGCACAGATAAACCCTGAGCAAGCAGGAAAGGAACCCTGAGGTCTCTCCTGACAGAGAGGAGGCAAGGATGATGGAAAAATACATAAATAAATAAATTAAAAAAGAGGCTTTTGGAGTTGGGTAAGCTCAGAATACTGGAAAAGAGCTGTGCCCAAGAAAAGGGGAACATAAAGCCAGGTTCTAACTCTGGCTCTTGACTGGCGAAACTTGGGGTCTCGAGACTGGCCCCAAAAAGGGGATTTCTTTTTTCTTCTTCTTATTTTTTTCTTTTTTAAAACTATTCTAAGTAGCTCATTAGAGAAAACCACAGGCATATTCAATTGTCAGCACTGACCCAGCAAGTGTGGAGTTAAGATAGGTCTGAGACAAAGTAAGGAGTAAAGTGAAGGAGATAATTCCCTACAGAGCGTATCTTCCCAAGAAAAGGGGGACAGGATCCAGCTCAAGTGGTGGCCCTCCTTCAGAGAATTCAGATCCCAGGGCCTGGAGGGCAGAGACATTGTAAGCCCTCCCTCTGCCTCAATTTCTGTCTCCAGCATGTCCCTGGAAGAGACAGGGTCTGCTAAGAATTAAAGGCACTGAACCTCTTTACACCATTGGGGAGCTATGCACTGACAAGCACCACCTGCTGGGCAAGATAGAGAAGCACAGAGTCTGGAAGCATCACAGGAAAGTCTGACAATTTTCTTGTTCTCATCTGCAGGGAAGCTTGATACTGATTATACCCTCTTCTTGTGACCTGAGCCTGTCTGGCCTGGGAAAATCTAACTGGGGTCTATCATATCTTGGTAGACCCTCTTCAAAAATAAATAAATAAAGGTTCCATATAAGCAGGGCAAGAACCAGAGTAACAACAGCTGAAAATTTCTGATCAGCTAAACAAAAGCTATGCTAAAGGACTAGAATAAATTGAACTGAATGCCAGAGAATAGAGAACAAAGCCAACCAACAAGAAAATCCTAAGTAAATGAGTGAAAATGACCTCTAGAATAAACTAATCAAGGAAACCAGATGTCTAGACACCAATAAAAATTATGAATCACACTAGGAAAAATGAAGATATGGTTCAGTCAAAGGAATAAACTAGCACTTCAAATGTGATACAGGAGTTGAAACAATTCCTTAAAGATGTTCAATCAAATGTGCTAAATCAATTGAAAAATCAAATAAATGAGTAGGGAAGATATGGCAAAATAGATGAAGGATATAGAGAAGAGATTGAGCAAACATAAGGAAGAGCTCAAAAGTTTGAAAAAACGAATGGCAGAACTTATGGGAATAAAAGGCAGAATAGAAGAGAAGAAAAACACAATGAAGACATGTAATAGCAGATATGAAGAGGCAGAAGAATGGATTAGTGTCCAAGAGGACATGGCATCTGAAATCCTACACACAAAGAAAAGATAGGGAAAAGAATGGAAAAATATGAGCAGGATCTCAGGGAACTGAATGACAACAAGCAGCACATAAATATACATGACATGGGTGTCCCAGAAGGAGAAGAGAAGGGAAAAGGGACAGAAACAATAATGGAGGAAATAACCACTGAAAATTTCCCATCTCTTATGAAAGACATAAAGTTAACACATCCAAGAAGCACAGCATACCCCAAACAGAATAGATCTGAATATATGAACTCCAAGGCATTTATTAATCAGATTGTCAAACGTCAAAGAAAAAGATAGAATTCTAAAAGCAGCAAGAAAAAAGTGATCCATCACATATGGAGGAATCTCAATAAGAATATGTACAGAGAAGGTGATAGTATGATATATTCAAGATACTAAAGAGAAAAACTACCCATCAAGAATTCTATGTGCAGCAAAACTATCCTTCAAAAGTGAGGAGATTTTTTAATATTTTCAGACAAACAGACACCAAGAGAGCTTGTGAAAAAGAGACCTGCTCTAAAAGAAATAATAAAGAGAATACTGCAGGCAGAAAGGAAAAGACAGGAGAGAGAGGTTTGGAGAAGAGTGTAGAAATGAAGAGTATCAGTAAGGGTAAAACAAGAGAGAGAAAAACTAAGAAAGAATAAAGTCATGAAGCATATAACAATGCAGATGAACACTGAGGACATTATGTTGAGCAAAATTAGTCAGAAACAAAAGGACCAATACTGTATGGTGTCACCAATACCAACTAACATTAATGGGTGAACTTTGAGAGTTAAAGTGGAGAACACTGGTTATTGGGACATAGAAATAGGGTAGAGATTGGGCATTTGATGCTGAAAGAGTACAGAATGTTTCACAGGATTGATTGTATAGACCCAGAAATGGATAGCACAACTATATGTGATGGTAGCAAATTATTGTAAGAACACCGAACAAAGCTGAGTTTGAGTATGGTTGGAAAAGGAAGGCTAGGAGCATATATGAAGCCAGAAGGAAAGATAAAGGATAGGGACTGGGACTGCATAACTTAGAGAAACCTAGAGTGGACAATGGTGGTGATTAAATGTACAAATATAAGAATGTTTTTACATGAAGGAGAACAAATGAATGTCAACATTGCTAGGTGTTAAAATGTGATGGAGAAAAATACAATCAATGCAAACTAGAGTCTATAGTTAAGAGTAAAATTGTAGAGGACTGAGGCAAGATGGCGGCATAGAGAGGAGTGGAAGCTAAGCAGTCCCTCTGGATCAACTACAAAAAACCAGAAACAACTAGTAAATAATCCAGAATAACTGCGGGGGGACAAACGAGACCATCCACTCATCATACACCAACCTGAATTGGGAGGAATGCCCGAGAACACAGCATAAAATCTGTAAGTAAAACCTGTGGAACCAAGTCGGGAGACCCCCTCCCCCATAGCCCGAGCTGCGGAGCCGCGTGGTGCCAGAGAGAAGCTCTCTCCCAGCAAGCGAATATAGCTCAGCTGAGCTCCAGCTGGGGTTTTAAGTAGCGAGTGTGAACTGCTCACTACAGGTACGCAGCCCCAAAAAACAGGCGGAGGCTTTGGGTGACGACTGACCTGGGAGAGCCGGAGGGTCGCCTTGACTGGGTCTGAAGGGGACTATCTGTTTCTTTTTCGGCTCAGTGGAGAAAGCCCCAGTCATTTTAAGTTTCCAGGGCTGTGACTCCGGGAAGGGCGGAGACACCACAAGCAGAGAGCGAGACCATTGAAATGCTAATGACCTCCACCTGGGGGCTCTGTCTTCTCTAGGAGGAAAGGGGTGGGGCCCTTTCCATTCAGAACCAGACCCCAGAGCCTGGGGGAACACGGCCATACCTCCTCACACCAGTCAAGAATTATAGGCTAACAGGCGTCACCTGCTGGGCAGAAAAGCACAGTGACCCCAGGCATCAAAGGGTGGAGCAATTTTCTAAGACACACACACAGGGAAACCAGATACTGAATATTTCTTCCCTCTGTTCTGGTCTGGGAAAACCTGATTTGGATAAACAAGGAAACCATGACTAGACAACAGAAAATTACAACCTACACTAAGAAAAACAAAGTTATGGCCCAGTCAAAGGAACAAACGTACACTTCAACTGAGATACAGGAATTTAAACAACTAATGCTAAATCAATTCAAAAAGTTTAGAGAAGTTATTGCAAAAGAGATAGAGGCTGTAAAGGAAGCACTGGACCTGTATACGGCAGAAATCAAAAGTTCAAAAAACCTACTGGTAGAATCTATGGAAATGAAAGGCACAACACAAGAGATGAAAGACACAATGGAAACATACGACAACAGATCTCAAGAGGCAGAAGAAAACACTCAGGAACTGGAGAACAAAACACCTGAAAGCCTACACACAAAGGAGCAGATGGAGAAAAGAATGAAAAAATATGAGCAACGTCTCCGGGAACTCAAAGATGAAACAAAGTACAATAATGTACGTATCATTGGTGTCCCAGAAGGAGAAGAGAGGGGAAAGGGGGCAGAAGCAATAATAGAGGAAATAATTCATGAAAATTTCCCATCTCTTAAGAAAGACATAAAATTACAGATCCAAGAAGCGCAGCGTACTCCAAACAGAAGAGATATGAATAGGCCTACGCCAAGACACTTAATAATCAGATTATCAAATGTCAAAGACAAAGAGAGAATCCTGAAAGCAGCAAGAGAAAAGCAATCCATTACATACAAAGGAAGCTTAATAAGACTATGTGCGGATCTCTCAGTAGAAACCATGGAGGCAAGAAGGAAGTGGTGTGATATGTTTAAGATACTGAAAGAGAAAAACCACCAACCAAGAATCCTGTATCCAGCAAAGCTGTCCTTCAAATATGAGGGAGAGCTCAAAATATTTTCTGACAAACAGACAATGAGAGACTTTGTGAACAAGATACCTGCCCTACAGGAAATACTAAAGGGAGCACTACAGGGTGATAGAAGACAGGAGTGTGTGGTTTGGAACACAATTTTGGGAGATGGTAGCACAACAATGTAAGTACACTGAACAAAGGTAACTATGAATACGGTTGAGAGAGGAAGATGGGGAACACGTGAGACACCACAAGAAAGGAGGAAAGATAATGACTGGGACTGTGTAACTTGGTGAAATCTACAGTATTCAACAATTGTGATAAAATGTACAAATATGTTCTTTTACGAGGGAGAACAAGCAAATGTCAACCTTGCAAGGTGTTAAAAATGGGGAGGCATTGGGGGAGGGATGCAATCAGCATAAACTAGAGACTGTAACTAATAGAATCATTGTATTATGCTTCCTTTAATGTAACAAAGGTGATATACCAAGGTGAATGCAGATAAGAGGGAGGGATAGGGGAGGCATGTTAGACACTTGACATTGGTGGTATTGTCTGATTCTTAATGGTGGGTAATGTCCATGATCAACTGTACAAATACTAGAAATCACTTCATGAACCAGAACAAATGTATGACAATACAATTAGAAGTTAATAATAGAGGGGCATATAGGAAAGAACTATATACCTATTACAAACTATATACTACAGTTAGTAGTATTTCAACATTTTTTCATAAGCAGTAACAAACGTACTATATCAATACTAGGAGTCAACAATTGAGGGGGGTTGGTTAGGGATAGGGGAGGATTAGAGTTTCCTTTTCTTTTTTTCTTTTTTCATCTTTCACTTTATTTCTTGTCTGGAGTAATGAAAAGTTTCTAAAAATTGAACAAAAATTAAGTGTGATGGATGCACAGCTGTATGAGGGTACCCAGGGGCAAGTGATTGTACACTTTGGATGATCTTTGGATAATTGTATGGTATCTGAACAATCTCAATAAAAATGAAAAAAAAAAAAAATCTATGGAACAAAAATAATATCAAAAAAGCAACTACAGATGAACAGCAAGGAAATAGCAGGTGCTCATCATAAGCCACAGATGTAATTAATTTAGCCTTCAAGATAGGTAATGCTCTAATAATGTACCCTAAGGTAAGTGCTGTTTTTAGGAGGGAAAGCTCATGCTTTGAGGAAAGCATTAGTCTGAAAAGAGATTTTTTGAAAATGTGTCCTTTTTTCATGATGTTTGTTTCAGAAAATGATACGTGTATCTCTTCTAAAAATGTTTCGTATTTACACACTGAAAAGAAAAATCTTGGAAATAAATTTTCAAATTTTTTCACGTAAGGAGGTTTTTATAAAAAATAAACTGTGTACTTCAGAACACTTTCAGATTTACAGAACAATTGCAAAGATAGTATAGAGGGTTACTGTATATCTTATACCCAGATTTTCCCTATTTTAAGTATCTTACATTAGTATGATACATGTTATAATTAAAGAAACAATATTGATACAATATTGTTAACTAAAGTTCATGGTTTATTTAGATTACCTTAGTTTTTACTTAATGTCCTTTTTCTGTTCCAGGATCCCACATTATATTTAGTTGGCATGCCTCCTTAGGCTCATCTTGACTGTGACAATTTCTCAGACTTTCCTTGTTTTTGATGACCTTGAAAGTTCTGAGGAGTACAGGTTGAGAATACTGGTAAGATATTTTGTAGAATGTCTCTCAATTAGGATTTGTTGGATGTTTTTCTCAAAATTAGACTGAGATTATGTGTTGTTATTAGCTGAACCACAGAGGTAAAGTGTCATTTTCATCACATCATATCCAGGGTACACTGTGAACATGACTTACCACTATTGATGCTGACCTTGACCATTTGAATGTACGTTGTGTTTTGAACACATTTGTCAAAAACATAAAATGAACAACCTTCCAAATAATTTGTAAGAACAAACGGAATTACATGAGGATTATAATTTCCCATGATAGTCAATGATTCCCTTCTTCTATTTTTGAGATAACAGATTATTTTCCAGTTCTAATAGCTACATAAACTAAAATGTAAACAAACTGAACTTAGATCAAGATCTCCAAATTATTATCTTATAAAAGGTCAAAGATTTTAAAAAATGAAGCATATTAAAAACATAAAAAGTTGTTTTCCCATTAATAAAATAATAACATAAATATAAAAAAAAAAAAAAAAAAGAGTAAAATTGTAATATATTTCCAAGAAATGTAGCAAAGGCAAAACAACAAAAGCTAACTGTCAATAAGAGGGGGATATAAGGAAGGGGTATGGGATTCTTGGTGTTGTTGTTTCTTGTTTTATGTTATTTATTTAAATTTTTTTTAATTTTTTATTCTTTATGTTTTTTCCTTGTTTTTCTTTGTGGAAGAAATGATAATGTCCTCAAAAGGTTATGGTGGTAAATGCATAATTATGCAATTATACCAGGAGCCACTGACTGTTTACTTACAATGGATTTATGGTGTATGAACAAAACTGTTTAAAAAATAAACAGAAAGATAGAAGTGTTGGTGAAAATGTGGAGAGTGAGATATACCTATTCACTATTGGTAGGGGAGTAGAATGATGCAGCCCATCTGGAGGGTAGTGTGGTGATTCCACAGGAGGTCAAGTATAGAGTTGCCACATGATCCTGCAACCTCACTGTTAGGTATATACTTGAAGAACTGAAAGCTGGGACACAAATTGACATTTGCACAATGGTTTTTATGGCAGTAGTATTCACAATTTGCAATTGACAGAGGTGGCCTGAGGGTACATTGATATACGGAAGGGCAAAGTGTGTATATGCATACAATAGAATGTTGAGTGGTGGATGGAAGGAATGAAGTTGTGAAGCATGAAACTAGATGAATGAACCTTGAGGACAGTATGTAGAATGAAATAAGTCAGAAATGAACAGATTAATATTATCATGTTTCACTAATATGTGCTAAATAAAATATGCAAACTCTGAGAATTATATTTCTGAACAAAGGTTATCAGGGGAAGGTATATTATAAAGATTCCTATATTGTAAGCTCTCAGAGCAGTCACATCTATTTCTAAGTTGTTATGGTTATTTCTAAATTCTGAGATGCTGGGCTCTTTATGTATAACCTCGTCATTGCCTGAAATTGTGGATATCTGTGTGAAACCAGAGACTCAGAGCTAGAGTTCTGCCACTGTGAAAGTCAGCATTATGCCATACAGCAACTGTCAATGAGAAGCCGAAAAAAGAGATCAGACTTCAATTAGAGACATGAATAAAGCTGCTCTGGTTAGGACTAAGGCAAATCAGGCCAAAGGGTAAAGGACAATATCGACTGTGTTTTAAAACTTCAACTTCTGTGTGAGACCAAAGGAAGAGATGTCTATTTGGTGCAAAATTTACATTTTCTGTAGCACACTAATTTAACTTGCATGATCAGTTTATTTGAACACCATAATTACATGGAACCTTTAAGAGAGAGTGAGACCTTGTTGGTTTGTACAGGTAAGTGTGATGCCCCAATACATCCCAGAGTAATTTGGGCAAAGAATAAAAAAAGTATTTGCAAAGTCCCCTTGAGGGACTTGGGAAAAATGTAGAAATATCAAACTTCTCCACCTGGGGAATTCCTGATATCCTCACAAGCACCAGGGCCTACAAATTTAATAGGCCAAGCCCTTGATTTTAGGGCTTGCCCTTATGAAACTTATTCCTGCAAAAGAGAACCTAATTCTACTTATAATTATGCCTGAGTCACCCCCACCCAAGAACCTCTTTTGTTCCTCATATGTGCCCCCTCTCTAAGCCAACTTTGAAGGCAAACTCACTGCCCTCCCCCCAGGTGCGACATGACTCCCAGGGGTGTAAATCTTCCTGGCAATGAGGGACATGCTTCCAGGGGATAAGCCTGGCCCTGGCATTGTCAGATTGAGAAAGTAATCTTGGACTAAAAGGGGGAAATGCAATGAAAAAAAAAAGATAGAGTTTCAGTGGCAAAGAGATTTCAAATAAAGTCAAGAGCTCATTCTGGAGGTTATTCTCATGTGTTATAGAGACATCCTTTTTAGTTTTTAGTGTATTTGAATAGCTAGGAGGAAATACCTGCAATTGTTGAACTGTAATCCATTATCTCTGATTCTTGAAAGTGATTGTATGAGTATGTAGCTTACAAGGTATGACTGTGTAATTGTGAAAACCTTGTGACTAACACTCCCTTTATCCATTATATGGACAGATGAATAAGAAAACAAAGACAATAAATAACTAAAAGAGGGATAAGGGGTATGGGATGTTTTGAGTATTCTATTTTATTTTTATTTTTATTCTTTTTTGGGAGCAATGTAAGTGTTCAAAAATTGATTGTGGTGATGCATGCACAACTATATGATGATACCATGAATCACTGATTGCACACTGGATGATTATCTAGTATGTGAATATATCTTGTGCTGGTTTGAATCTATTATGCCCCCCTGCAAAAGCCATAATTATGTTGTTTCCATGGAGACGTGACCCACTCAACAATAGGTGAGACATTTTGATTAGATGATTTCCATGAAACTGTGACCCTGCCCATTCTGGGTGAGTCTTCATTAGTTTACTAGAGTCTTTTAAAAGAGCTGATGGAGAGAAGGAGCTCAGAGAAGCTGAGAGACATTTTGGAAAAAAGCTAAAATATGCAATCCAGAGTCTGCCCCTGGGAGAAGCTAAGAGCCAGCACACACCCAGATGCTTGGAATATGCTGGGAGATGCAGACAGAAGGATGTTTGGAGATTCTAAGCTAAGAGATGAAGCCCAGAGTTTGCCCCAGAGAAGCTAACAGAGGACTCTCAAATGCTTAGAGAGAAATGCCCCAGGAGAACCAACATGAGAACTGAGAGAAGCTAAAAGAGATGGAAACCCATGGACTTTTGGAGAAAGTCATTTTGAAATGCAATCCAGGAGCAAAGGACCTGCAGATGCAAGCCACATGCCTTCCCAGCTGACAAAGGTGTTCTGGATGCCATTGGCCTTCCTTCATTGAAGGATTCCTCTTGTTGATGCCTTAGTTTGGACACTTTTATGGCCTCAGAACTGTAAATCTGTAATATAATAAATCCCCTTTATAAAAGCCAGTCATTACTTGTATTTTGCATAATGGCAGCTTTAGCAAACCAGAACATATCTCAAAAAATTGCATATATATAGGTATATAGATATATAGATTTGTATATATTAAATTTTCACAGTATAGAAACTGTTGGTATATTAAAACTGTATTTGGATACCATTTTAGAATGTTTTTTTAAAGTGTATTTTGTTTTATCATAAAGTAAGGAATGAGAGGAAAGAAGAATATACTATTGTTTTATAAATCTAGCAACTTATACTAAAATGTCAACTCAAAGAGTTCATGAGTATGACAAATCACCAATTATCTCTCTGACTAATAATTGAGTGCTTTCAATTTCATGAATTTTTAGTCTTCCTTAGATAATTCTAAAGTATTTGGACTATTTTCTATTAGAAATAGAAAGTTATACCTTATCAAGTTTATGACTGTGCCAGTTCGATGTATTATGTCCCCCAGAATGCCATTATCTTTGATGCAATCTTGTGTGGGCAGACATATTAGAGTTGATTAGATTTTGGAATCCTTTGGGTGTTTCCATGGAGATGTGATTCAATCACTTGTGGACAAGACCTTTGGTTGGATAACTTCCATGGGGGTATTGCCCCACCCATTCAGGATGGGTCTGAATTAAATTACTGAAGCACTATATAAGCTCAGACAGAAGAAGCAAGCTTGCTACAGCCAAGAGGGACACTGAAGAATGCACTGGAACTGAGAGAGGAGCTTTAGCTTACAGAGACATTTTGGAGACAGCCTTTGAAAGCAGGCTTTTGCTCCGGAGAAGCTAAGAGAGGACAAACACCCCAAGAGCAACTAAGAGTGACATTTTTGAGGAGCTGAAGCCTAGAGAGGAATGTCCTGGGAGAAAGCCATTTTGAAAGCAGAACTCCAGAGCAGACACCGACCACGTGCGTTTCCAGCTAACAGAGGTTTTCCAGACACCATTGTCTATCCTCCAGTGAAGGTACCCAATTGTTGAGGCATTACCTTGGACACTTTATGCCCTTAAGACCGTAACTGTGTAACAAAACAAACCCCTTTTGTAAAAGCCAATCCATTTCTGGTGTTTTGCATTCCAGCAGCATTAGCAAACTAGAACAATGACTCACTTAAGTTCAGAATCAAAATCCACAATTTTTAGTGGATTCTAAAATTTTACTGAAAAGTTAGAAATATATTTGTATGTGCTCAATGACAAATTTTGAGCTGACCTTAGTTAAAGCATGTAGAAGTTTAAACTGATTTTTATTTTATCCATTTACTATATGCTACTGTATATTTGTAACTAATGTAAAGCTTTACAACAAAAAAATAATAGGGTATTTATTAATCAAGGATAAAACTATATTTCAACAGAAAAGATTGGAAATGCAATGAGAAATTTACAGAAACATAAAGTAATCCACACATCCACACACAAAAAATGCCCTTTTTCATGTTGAAAGATATCACTTACATGTTTGGGCCATATATTAGGTGATATTAATAAATTCTCAAATAAAAAGATAATCCAAACCATAATTACAGCCATTAATAACTGAGGTAAAAAAAGTTTTAACAGTAAAAAAGCACATTCCTAAATGGCTTTTGCATGAAATAGGAGATAAATATTGCTATTTAAAACTAGCTGGAAAGTAACTAGTTAAATATTATATATCACAAATCAAGAGCTACAACTAAGAGACAAATTCAGAGTCTTAAAAGCTTTACTCAGAGACAAATTCAGAGTCTTAAAAGCTTTTAATTCTTAGACAAGAAGGTAAGAAAATAAAAAAAAAATCTTTCAGCTGAAGAAGTTTAAAGAAATAAGCAGCAAAACTAACTCAAGGAAAGGAGAAAGGAATTAATTAAAATAAAAGCATAATCAATTCCTTAGAATATTTTGTAAAAACATGTATTTATAAACTTAAGGGCTCCTTTGGGTCATTTTTCCAATGATTTCATTGGTTGCTTGACCAAAACACTCCAGTCACCACCGTTAACCTCTCCTCTAGTTGGTCAGAGTGGTCTCAGTATCAGGCTATCACAAAGGACTGAGTTTCACTTTTTTCCTTTTAATTTTTGAGTTGGTTTTCCTTTCTTGATTGTAGTGGCTGTGTTGGCATGGATGCATAATTACATTTAAGTCTCTTGGAAGGGGGTTACTTACTTGTTTGAATGGATTATGATTATGGCATTTTTCTCATGACAGGGGTCTTATTATTAATTGTGTGCTTATTTTTAGTTTTGGTCCAACTGAGTCAGACTCATTCCCAAGTCATTATCTTTTTTGACTGGCTCTCCTAAATGAAAGAATTTATCTTGAAGGTGACAAGGAATTTGAACAAACTTTGAAACACAATTGATGACAAGAAATAAAAATGATTAATCCAATAATTACTATTAAAAGTATGAATCCAAAGTGTGAGGTCAGGAAATAAATCTGTCTACTAAAATATTTGTGCCTGATCAATATCATGGAACATTCTAATTTGGTCTTTCAAATTTTTCAAATTGTTTACTACATTGCCTAATTTATTAATATAAAGGCATGTACCAGGGCACAAGTGTCCCCCTAGATGGGCAGTCATAATATCTAGAGCCTATCTATACTTTCAAACCATGGATAGATTATTTTCTTCATCTTGGAGGGTCTTTTTAGGGTAGTCTTAAAGCTCTGTTCCACAACCTCAAATATATTTATAATTGCTTACTCCAAGTCATATATTCCCAAGGAAGGTATGATATACATGAAAAAATGAAACTGTATTACCAGATGTTAGTTTGGAGGTATTATCACTTTTTTGTCATGTTGAGATTCAATGTAGAAAGGAACCTAAGTTAACTATTTGGCTAGCATTTAGCATAGACAATTTAGTCACAGTTGGAGCAAGAGGTCATATTCTGCATCTTCCTAACTAATCATAGGGAAATACTTTATATACTATTTTCCCTAAGAAATAACACTGTGTCAGGTAATTTTCTATGTATCATAAGGCTACTGTGAATGATACAGTCTTTGCAAGACTAATAAATTGAGGATTTAGTTAAATTATAAGAGCAAACAATATTTCTGGTAAGGAGCCACAGAAGATCAGATGCAAATACAGTTGTTGTGCGAGTGGACTTTCCTCTGTAAAATTTTGCCTGGAGTTTTGATCACCCCAGAGAACATCAAGCTTAGTGGTATTATATAAGGATATAACAGAAATAGTCCAGCAGCTGGGTGAATTGTAAGTAAAATTTTAACATATTGTAACTCTATGTGTGAAGGTTGAATTAATGAGGACTAATATAGTACCATTTATTTTAAGGTCAATGTCATCATAAGCAGAAACTTGTATAATATATTTATGATGAAACAATAAAGTTAGATCACATAAATCAGAGGGAATTTCTCCTAAGCCATGGTTTCCATTCAGGTATTTGATACAAATAGGAAAATTTGCAGTGACAAGACATTTTTGTTAGCATAGGAGAGAGTGTAGTCTGTGAATGCATTGGTATTAGTAGTTGTTACAACCCTTATAATCTTAAACATTGAGTAATTATAATGTTAGTTTATTTGATCAGTAAACTATAACCATGTATAAATTTAGCAATAACACATCCAAATAAAATTAAAACAAGCTTGTATTATATCTAACATTAATAACTCAAGTTTAACCGAAAATGTAGTCTCATTTGCTAAAGATCTACCTAGATTGTGTAAACTTGGATTTTTAAAAATATTTGGGTTAGCTTTTAAGAACATTTGAAGCATTAAAAAAGCTCAATTTCTTTAACTTACATAAGCACTTATTTATTCTAAAGCCAGTTTAAACAAAGTTCCTTTAAGGAATTTTACTAATTATATTGGCAATACCATCTAGAAGTTAAAAAAAATCATATATATAACATATATATGTGCTATATATAAATTTATATAAGCATTTAAACAAGCACAATAAAGCTTACAACTCATACTTTCAACCACAAGTTGAAAAAATTGACATAAAAGCATGGAAAGACAAAATACAAAAACAAAAACTCATGAATTATGTAAAAGTGTTGGCTTTCATCCTTCCCTTGGCAGATGCTTGGCCTATAGTACCCTCTACGTTTCTGAGTGAGAACTCCAGACTAAGGCCTGTCTGCACTAAAACCTCTTTTGATTTATGTTGGTCAAACATTTTAATGATTCAAGAGTTAAGGTTTTGGTTCATTTCTACAGAGAACTAGCCAACTGAGAAAACTTTGAGACTCAATGGTAACAGTAGCCATCATGTCTCAAAAGTGCTTTGATTGGGAATAATTTAGGTAATGTCCTGGAAGGGTCAATTTGTATTTATATAAGGTTTGTGCAATACATATGTGATCACTGGGTGATCTGTAATGGAATTTTATTTTGTGAAAAGACATCTCACAATGTAAAGGTTGGCCATCATTCATGGACCTATTGTGATAAGAAGTTTGGGTAGTGGGCAAAAGGACAGTTGAACTACTTCATATAACTTCTTTTGCAATTAGTCTGGTTTTTCTTAGGGTCCAGTAAATCCTTTATAATGGGACAAAATTCAACCTTGTCCAGTGCATTGAGCTCAGTACATGGTCTAATTTTTAGGGGCAACTGACTTTAGGCTCTGGGGAATCAGGTGGAAAAGAGAGGGATAGAGGATTTGTGGGACTATACAGAGGAGAAGTAGGACTAGTACCAAGGATTTTTAGCTTTTTTTTCTGTGAGCTTTAAGGTATCTTTTAATAGGCTATTGTAGAATCATTTTATCTTTTAGATGCTTCTGAATACCAACTGAAAAATGCTCCTTGCTTCTTTTCTGGAGTTCAGGAATCTTTCTTTTCAAGTGTACCTCTTGGGTGTACTATTTTAGGTAGCTCAAATGTTTCACAAAGTGACCACTGCAAACTCAAGTCATCCCTGTGAAATTTAATCATTTGTTTAAAACAAACAGGAACTAGAGTCATAGTGATAAAACAGGAAAGTAACAGGTCTTTGCTGAAGGAGAAGTGAGATTTAAATCTAAATTTAGAGGACTCCAAGTTCAAACAAAGGCTCTGAAAACAAAAATTATATAGGGGTCCCACAAACAGAAAGTAGCAGTCATAAGGTGTGCCACAAATTCCTTACCCTCACACACAGACAGATCAAGGCACTCACCAGGGAGATATCCAGACCAGACCAAAACCAAATCAAATAATGAACCTGAAGAGATCAATGCAAAGAAATCAGAGTTCAGACCCTGGAGAAACTTACCCCTCATATTCTGCAAAGGTGAGAAGGTAGCAGACACAATGGGGCCTTTGGGTACTGACACCTGGTTGTTCACAGCTGCAAGGATGCTAGGGATCTTCTCTGGATCCCACTTCTGACACCAGAAACTGTAAAAACAAACTGAGTCACCGGTAATAATCAGTATAATGGACATATTGAAAGAAACTGCTCAAGCAGGGAGAGCTCAAACCCAAGAGTCTCAAAATAGTTAGAAAGTTACATTAGCTTACAAAGACCAATTTCAGTATTCCATAAGTGAAATTGTAATAATAGCTTGACATTTAGGTTCCTTTTTTATAAAGGAGGGACTTACAAAGCAGGGAATGATCATAGATTGGTTATTACAGTATATTTGTCTATTTCTGACAGGCTATTTTGTTGGACCAAAACTAGATTATTTCCAATCATTGCTTAAACTTTTGCAGGTTATGTTCTCTTTTATTTTGTTTTGTTTTGTTTGAAATTCCCCACTTTCCTTTTTTAACTCTTTAGAAAGTCCCTGTCACTTCTTGGAAAAGAAGTCACTCCTGGCAAGCATAGGCAGTCAACATATTTTTTTTAACAATTTAAAATCATGGGCTTATTTATTCTTTCTTTCTTTTTTTAAAATTTTTATTGAGATTGTTCACATACCATGCAATTATGCAAAGATCTAAAGTGTACAATCAATTGCCCCGGTACCCTCATACAGCTGTGCATTCAGCACCACAATTAATTTTTGTTCAATTTTTAGAATCTTTTCATTACTCTGGACAAGAAATAAAGACAAAGAAGCCAAAAAAAAAAAAAAAAAAAAAAAAAGACAGAAAGAAAAAAAAGAAAAGGAAACTCAAATCCTCCCATATCCTAACCACTCCCCCTCCATTGTTGACTCATAGTGTTGGTATAGTACATTTCTTACTGTTTATGAAAGAACATTGAAATACTACTAACTGTAGTATGTAGTTTGCAATAGGTACATATTTTTTCCCTATATTCTCCTCTATTATTAACTTCTAGTTGTGTTGTCATACATTTGTTCTGGTTCATGGAAGAGATTTCTAATATTTGTACAGTTAATCACAGACATTGCCCACCATAGGATTCAGTTTTATATATTCCCGTCTTTTGACCTCCGACTTTCCTTCTGGTGACATACATGACTCTGAGCTTCTCCTTTCTACCACATTCACACACCATTCAGCACTGTTAGTTATTCTCACAACATGCTACCATCCCTCTGTTCATTTCCAAACATTTAAGTTCATCCTAGTTGAACATTGTGCTCATACTAAGCAACTGCTCCACATTCTTTAGCCTCATTCTATATCTTGATAACTTATATATTCAGCACTGCAAGCTGAAAATTGCTGAAGCTTTCTCCACTGAGCTGCCCAGGTTGACAGAGCGAGAAAGGGACAGAAAGCCCCCAGATTCACCCATCAGCCAGAGATAGCACCTGATCCTCTGGGCTCCCTGTCCTGAGACAGATATGTCCCCTGACTCTCCCAAGGTCAGTTGTCACCAAAAGTCTCTGCTTGTTGGGGATTCACTGTCTGTATTGAGCAGTTAACATTAAAATTCCAGTTGGAGCTGGGCTGAAGTACATTCACTTGTTCAGAGAGTGCTGCTCTCTAGCACCATGAGGCTTCCATGAGGGAGGGGCTCTTGGCTCTCAGTGCAGGTCTGCAGTTTTTACTTACAGATTTTATGCTGTAATCTCAGGCATTCCTCCCAATTCAGGTTGGTGTTTGATGAGTGGACAGTCCTGTTTGTCTCCCCACATTTATTCCAGATTATTTAGTAATTTTTCTGTTGTTTATGAATTGTTCCAGGGAGACTAACTTGCTTCCACTCCTCCCTATGCTGCCTTCTTAGCTCCTCCCTATTCTTTCTTGAATAACTTCTACAAAGCTGTCTCTGTGTGGATTTCTGGACAAGGTTTTACCTGCTAAAATTCAAGTTCTTTTGTTGTTTTTAGATAAAGTGTTTAATCATAGTTTTAGATATTTGTTTTGTCCCATTCTTGGGGACTCCAAATATCTGCTTTATTTCAACAGTTTTTTCAGGTTTATTTTATCCTCACCTGCAAAGTTCTGTTGCTTTTTATACTTTTATAAGATTGTTTTATGAATACTTTAAATACTCCTTTTTGTTATTTGAATAAATTAAAATTTCCCGGTTTCTTTCTAGGTTGCAGTCACAAGATGAGAAAGGGCTTGTAATCTGTTTGCTTGCTTCCTTACTTAAATTTTATGTACTGTCTCTCTCTACTAATCTAAGAAGTCTTGCCCTGTTTGATCTCAGACCTGTCCATAGCAGTTCCCTCTCAGGATAGGGGCTTGTTTCTCTGGGGTTAATATTTGCTGTAAATTTATGACATCTGTCCACAGCTGTCTACCCTCTGCACTTGTCTTCCTTCCCCCTAGCACTTCCATAACTTCCCATGTAGGTCTGTTTTACAGGTTTACATGCTTATGAAGTCTTCACACATAATTTCAAGTTTACCAACACTTTCTCCTTCTTGCCTTGATTCATAAAAAATATAGATTGTGAATTATGTCTTTAGTCATATGGAGTCACCAGGAGGGGAAAATATGATAATTCAGAACTACACTACCATAGTCAAGAAGAATTTGAAACCTCTGAGGATATTTTTTATAGTTCTCAGACAAAACCAAAATCTAGAAATGTTTTCCTTTTTTAGAGCCAAGTTTCTAAGCAGTGACATCTAATAACAACAAATTATTTCACATACTGGAATTAATGCAACAAAATATATTTTGGTATACCAGGTAGTGTAGTTGTTTCACTGTTAACACTGAAAATTTTCTTTTAGAAATAGAAAATGGAATTTTGCTGTTATGAATTGAAATAAGAGAATATATAATTGTAACCCCAGAATCTATGAATATACCCCATATGTAGATTCAGGGCCTGTTATAATTCAAAGTGATTTTATGCCTGTATAAATAGTATTTCAAATTATGCATTAAACATTCACAAAAATCTAGCAATTTTTATTTTTTCCTATTTTGTTCCACCACAGCATTTTCCAAAAGCCAAAAGTTTTACACCTAAAATATTCCTTCTCTCAATGTCTGATGTGCAATATGTTCTGCATACTTCCTTATTTGTCTCCATTTCAAAACTCCATTGTCTCCTTTGTCCAGTGTATGGACAGATGAGTAGAAAAATGGGGACAAAAACCAAATGAAAAATAGGGTGGGATGGGGGATGGAATGTTTTGGGTGTTCTTTTTTACTTTTATTTTTATTTTTTGGAGAAAGAAAAATGTTCAAAAGTTGATTCTGGTGATGAGTGGACAACTATGTGATGGTACTGTGAATAATTGGTTGTACACTGTAGATGACTGTAGGGTATATGAATATATTTCAATAAAATTGTAATAAAATAAAAGAAAAAATTAATAACAGAAAAAAACTCCATTGTCAGTCATAAGGATTTTTTAGACAACAGCAAAACTCTGTGTTTTTAGGTGTGTTGGCACACATGTTGATGTCAGCATGCAGCTCATTACAGAATAGAATTTGCAGGAAAAAAAGCTAGAAGTGTAGGAGTCATAAAACATGTGTGTAGGCATTTTTGCCCTCATACTCCACAGATTGTTGTAAAATGTTTCCCATCCCCCAAATACCCCATCTAAGCTATACCCCAGAAATTCTGTTGTCAAAAGATAAATTAATTTAAGAAATTCAATAAATAGCTGATAGAAAGTCTTCAAAGAGGCTAATTAGAACTATAGTGTGAGAGTCAATGAAAGAAGGGATGACTATGATTTTCATAAATGCAACATTTACCCTAATATGTTTGAGATCATTAAATAAACACACTTTCTATCAGAAACAACATTGATGTACTGCATGGTTTTCTGTTAACCTTCCTTTTTCAGATGTGTATTATATTGAATATGATATGCCTTTATGCTGTTCCATTCATATTTTGACAAACATATTTTTGAAAAAAGTGGAATTTTTCAAGACCATTTCAACTATATCACCACAAAATCATCTTCAAAATACAATAATTTTTATTTTAAAATGTTTACTTTGTGGTAGTTTAAAATTTAAAACAATGTGTACTGTACAACTCAACAATTAAAATGTTAATTATTGCAAAATAAATCAGCAAGTATTTTTGCACACCATTATCACTCAGTCTCAGTGTGTGAAAGGCACAGAATCACCAGATAGGACCCCTCCCAGTGGGATAAAGACTATAAAATCTCTCACAGCAGTGAGACATAACCCCAACCTTTGAAGACCAGGGGACAAGGGAGGACATTTCAAGGCCTAGGTCAGTAAGAGACAAAGAGACTGAGAAAACATGGACAGTGACTCTTTCCAGACCTGGGTCTGAAAGCCCTTCACCCACCCTTGAGGGGAGCAATAGCTAGAAGCCATTTTCTTACCTAGGGACAGCTGGAGTACAGGGTCAGCTGAGGGAGTTCTCTACCACAGGTGCAGCCCTATATTGAGCCAGAATTTGGCTGACAAAGTGAGGGCATAGGGGTCCTGAAGTTTCACTTCACCTGTGTAGATGTGGCCTGTGCTTGGAAGCAAAGCAGCTTCTGAGCACAATGAACTTACCAAGCAGTGCCATCTGCTGGATAGTCCAGAAAGTGTAAGGGGATTGAAACACTTTTTTTTTTGAAAAGATGATCCAGACCCTTTCTTAGGAGCACAAGAGCTGATCTACATGCCCTGCAAGGAAAACCAGTCCTGTTTTGGCTGAGAAATAAGGATAACCACATGATCATCTCGATCAATGCAGAAAAGCATTTGACAAAATTCAGCATCCTTTCTTGATGAAAATACTCAAAAAGATAGGAATAGATGGGACCTTCCTCAATATGATAAAAGCAATATATGAAAAACCCACAGTTAACATCACACTCAATGGCGAAAAACTGAAAGCTGTCCCTCTAAGATCAGGAAGATTACAAGGATGCCCATTGTCACCACTGTTGTCCAACATTGTTCTGGAAGTTCTAGTTAGAGCAATTAGGCAAGAAAAAGAAGTAAAAGGCATCCAAATTGGAGAGGAAGAAGTAAAACTTCCATTCTGCAGAAGGCATGATTCTATACATAGAAAATCTTGAAAAATCTACAGCAAAGCTACTAGAGCTAATAAATGCATACAGGAAAGTGGCAGGGTGCAAGATCAACACAACAAAAATCAGTAGTGTTCCTATAAATTAGTAATGGGTAACATGAGGAGGATGTCAAGAAAAAATTCCAATTACAATAGCAACCAAAAGAAACAAGTATTTAGGAATAAACTTAACCAAGGGCAAAAAAGACCTATATACAAAAAAGCTACAAGGAATTGCTAAAAAAAATCACCGAACACTTAAACAAATGGAAGAACATACTGTGTACATGGAGTAGAAGACTAAATATAGTTAAGATGCCAATTTTATCTAAATTGATTTATAGATTCAATACAATATCAATTCAAATCCCAAAAACTTACTTTGCAGATATAGAAAAACCAATTTATTTGGAAGGGCAGGTTGCCCCAAGTAGATAAAAATATTCCAAGAAAGAGGAACAAAGTGGGATGTCTCACATTACCTGACTTTAAAACATATTACAAAACATAGTGGTCAAAACAGCATGGTACTGGCATAAAGATAGATATACTGACCAATGGAATCAAATTGAGTATTCAGAAATACATCCTCTTATCTATGGACAATTGATATTTGATAAAGTGGTCAAGCCAACACAATTGGGACAGAGAAGCCTCTTGAATAAGTGATGTTTGGAGAACTGAGTGTACATATCTAAAAGAATTAAAGAGGACTCCTATCTCACACCTTATACAAAAATTAACTTGAAATGGATCAAAGACCTAAACATTAGCACTACAACCATAAAACTTTCAGCAGAAAATGTAGGGAAATGTCTTAAAGACCCAGTTGATAAGAGGTGGTTTGCTAGACCTTACACCCAAAGCATGAGCAATGAAAGAAGAAATAAATAAATGGGATCTTCTCAAAATTGAACACTTCTATGTCTCAAAGGACTCTGTCAGAAAAGTAAAAAGGCAGCCTACAAAATGGGAGATAATATTTTGGAAACCACATTCAGATAAGAGTTCAATATCCAGAATATATAAAGAGAGCCTACCATTTAATAGCAGAACACACACACACACACACACACACACACACACAATTCAATTAAAAATGGGGCAAAGACATAGACAGACACTTTTCTGAAGAGGAAATACAAATGGTTCAAAAACATATGAATAGCTGCTCAACTTCACTGGTTGTCAGGGAAATGCAAATCACAACCACAATGTCTACTAGAATGGCCATTATCAATAAAACAGAAAATTACAAGTTCTGGAGAGGATGTGGAGAAAGAGGCACATTTATTCACTGTTGGTGGGAATGTAGAATGGTGCAACCACTCTGGAAGGCAGTGTGGGGATTCCTCAAGAAGCTAAGTAGAGAATTGCCATATAATCCAGCAATCCCATTACTAGGTATATACTTGGAGGAGCTGTAAGCTAGGACATTGACAGACATTTGTAAGTCAATATTTATAGCAGTATTATTCACAATTGCCAGGAGATGGAAACAGTCCAAATGTTCATCAGTGGATGAGTGGATAAACAAACGGTTGTACATACATATGAAAGAATATCACACTGCTGTAAGAGAGAATATAGTCTTGTACCATATAAAAATGTGGATGAATCTTGAGGACATGTTGAGCAATATGAATATGAACTAACATCAATGAGCACATTTTGAGAGTTAAAGCTGAGAACATGGGTTATCAGGAGATAGAATGAGGGTACAGATCAGGTGTTTGATGCTGAAAGAGTATAGAATGTTCAACAGGATTGACTGTATAGATCCAGAAATAGATAGCACAATACTGTGTGATGGTAGCACAATAGTGTAAGTACACAGAACAAAGATGACTGTGAGTACAGTTGAAAGAGGAAGGCTAGGGGAATGTATGCCACCAGAAGGAAAGATAGAAAGTAAAGGCTGGGACTGTATAACTTAGTGAAACCTAGAGTGGCCAATGATGGTGATTAAATGTAAAACTGTAAGAATGTTTTTACATGAGGGAGAACAAATCAATGTCAACTTTGCAAGGTTTTGAAAATGGGATGGTATTTGGAAAAAATACAGTCAATGCAAATTAGAATCTGTAATTAATAGTAACATAGTAATATGCTTCCATTAACTGTAACAAAGGCACGATACCACAGCTAAATGTCTATAAGAGAGTTATATAAGGGAGAAGTGTGGGATTCTTGGTGATGGTGGTGTTTTCTGACCTTTTTGTTGTATTTTTATTTTTGTTTTTTTCTTTTTTTATTCCTCATTTTTTTCCTTTTTTACTTTTTCACTGTTCTTTCTTCTCCTCTTCCTCTTTGTGGAAGAAATGGAAATGCCCTCATATAGATTTTAGTGTGGAATGCATAACTGTGTGATTATACCAGGAAGCACTGATTGTGTATTTAGGAGGGAATTTATGATGTGTGAATGAACAGAGGAATACAAGTGCTGGAGGAAATTAAAAGAGATGGATGTACCTAACACTTTTGGTGGAGAAGTAGAATGGTGCAGTCCATCTGGAGGGCAATATACTGGTTCCACAGGAAGCTAAGTACCAGGTTGCCATATGATCCTGCAACCCTATTAGTAGGTATACACTTGGAAGAACTGAGAGCAGGGACACAAATGGACATTTGCACACTGGTTTTTAAGGTGGCAGTATTCATGATTTGCAATGAACAGAGGTGGCCAGTGGGTACATTGACGGATGAACAGAATGGCAAACTTGGTGTATCATACAATGGAATATTGAATGGCTAAAAGAAGTGATGAAGTTGTGATGCATGCTACTAGGTGAATGGATCTTGAGGACAGTATGTTCAGTGAAATAAACCAGAAATGAAAAGACAAACATTATAATGTCTCATATGCACTAATTATAATGAGAAAATAGAATTGAATCCAAGAGCATAGGTTATCAGGGGAAGGCTTATTGTAAAGGTTCAAAGATTATAAGCTCTTATAGCAGTTATGTCTATTCCTGAGTTGTAATGGTTATTTCTAAATTCTTTGATGCTGAGCTCTTGGCATATGACCTTGTCAGTCCCTGGAAATTTGGGTATCTGTTTGGCACCTAAGACTCAGAGCCAGAATTCAATAGCTATGAATGTTAGAATTATACCATACAGCAAATGTTAAAGAGGCTAAAAGAGAGATCAGACCTCAATTAGAAATATGAAAATGGACTTGATTAGTGTGCCAGTTTGGATGTATTATGTCCCCCCAAATGCCATTATCTTTGATGTAATCTTGTGTGGGCAGATGTATTAGTGTTGATTAGATTGTAATTCTTTGAGTGTTTCCATGGAGATGCAACCCACCCAACTGTGGGTAATAACTCTGATTGGATAATTTCCATGGAAGCACGGCCCTGCCCATTCAGCATGAGCCTTGATTAGTTCACTGGAGCCCTTCATAAAAGCTCAGACAGAAGGAGCAAGCTTGCTACAGCCAAGAGGGATACTTTGAAGAAAGCAAAGGAACTGCAGATGAGAAACAGTTTAAAGATGGCCATTGAAAACTGACTTTTGGTTCAGAGATGCTAAGAGAGGACAAACAGCCCAAGAACAACTGCGAGTGACATTTTGAAGAGGAGCTGTGGCCTAGAGAGAAACATCCTGGGAGAAAGCCATTTTGAAACCAGAACTTGGAGCAGACACCAGCCACATGCCTTCCTAGCTAACAGAGGTTTTCCAGACACCACTAGCCATCTTCCAGTGAAGGTACTTGGTCGTTGATGTGTTACCTTGGAAATTTTATGGCCTTAAGACTGTAACTTTACAACCAAATAAACCCCCTTTATAAAAGCCAATCCATTTCTGGTGTTTTGCATCCTGGCAGCATTAGCAAACCAGAACAATTAGGAATATGGTAAATAAAACTGAAAGGTAAAGGATGATATTGATGTGTTTTGAAATTTAAACTTCTGTGTGAGACTGGAGGAAGAGATGTTTATTTGGTTGCAAAATCTATATTTTCTGTAGCACACTATATAATTTAAATTGTATGGTCAGTTTATTCAAATACCATAATTACATGGAATTTTGAAGAGGGAGTGAGATCTGTTTGGTTTGTATATGTTACTGTGAAGCCATGATACATCACAGAGTAATTTGGGCAGAGAATAAAAATGTATTTGAGGGTCCCCTTGAGGGACTGAGGAAAAGGTAGAAATATTAAACTTATCCACCCAGGGAATTACTGATATTCTCAAAAGCACTGTGGACTACCAATTTAGAAGGCCAAGTCCTTAATCTTGGAGTTTGCCCTTATGAAGCTTGTTACTGCAAGGGAGCAGCCAAGCCTACTTATAATTGTGCCTAAGACTCACCTCCAGAGAACTTAAGTTGCTCGTATGTGGCCTCTCTCTCTAAGCCAACTAGGCAGGTAAACTCACTGCCCTCCCCCCATTGGGACATGACTCCCAAAGGTGTATATCTCCCTGGCAATATGGGACATGACTCCTGAAGATGAGTCTGGACCCAGCATCATGGGATCAAGAAATCCTTTTTGACCAAAAAGGTGAAGAGAAATGAAACAAAATAAATTTTCAGGCTGAGAGACTCCAAATGCAGTCAAGAGGTCATTCTTGAGGATATTCTTATGCATTATATAGATATCCCTTTTTAGTTTTTAGTGTATTGGAATAACTAGAAGAAAATACCTGAAACTGTTGAACTGCAACCCAGCAGCCTTGATTCTTGAAGATGACTGTATAACTATGAAGCTTACACAGTGTGATAGTGTGACTGTGAAAACCTTGTGACACACTCCCTTTATCCACTGTATGGACAGATGAGTAGAAAAATGGTAAAAATTAAATGAATAATATTGGGAGGCTGGAGGATGGGGTTTTTTGGGTGTTCTTTTTTATTTTAATTTTTATTCCTGTTTTTTTTGTTTGTTTGTTTTTTTAGTAATGAAAATGTTCAAAACTTCATTGTGGTGATGAATGCACCACTATGTTACAGTACTGTGAAAAACTGATTTTATACTTTAGATGATTGCATGGTATGTGACTATATCTCCATGAAATTGAATTTAAAAAAAAAATGATAGGAAAAGCTCACAATTCCAATGGCACCACTATAATACCCTCTCCCCAGAATAGTGTAGAGCCAACTTACACTCCCACTGTGGGTCCCTAGCCCTGTTTTGGGGGGAGCAGCATACTCTTTATGTACATGCTACAGTGCCTGTATGTCATGTCAAGGGTTGCAGCCTGAAAGACTGAACCAGTGCACTTATCTCTGACTTACCCTCCCTGAACTTGCCCTGCAGGCAGAAGCAGCTTGCAGACAGAATAAACTCAAATCACCTTGGGGCAAAGTATTGTTTGCTTTAAGTCATACAATATAACACCCAGAAGAAGGAGTAAGTTTATTTCATATGAAGATTAGGAGGCATTCGAATTCCTATATGAAAGGGAATTCCAAAGGCCAGGAGCAATCATAAGCCCAGGACAAGATGCATACTCAGAAAAGAAAGCACCCTGCAACACACATTCAACTTGGTCTGATCTGCTTAATCAGAGGGCTAAAGTCTGAAGGAGAGCACCAGCCAGCACAGAGTCAATTTGAAAATACCATGAAGGGCGCTTTTTAAATTTGGTTTGTTTTTGTTAGCCCCTGGAACTCAAGGAAATTTCTGTCATATTACCATCTGGATATAAACTTAAGAAAAAGACAGTTCAAAGACTAAATCCCAGAGTTGACACTTTAAAATATTAAAATGTAGAGTGGTCAACAAAAGAAGTAGGAAACGATGGCCCATCAGAAGAAACCACATAAAATTCCAGAAACCATCAATGAAGGCTGGACGTTGGACACACTGAACATAGACTTTAAAAAAAAAATGTTCCTCAGTGTGATCAAGAAGATAAAGGAGAACAAAGAGAAAAACTAAAGGATATGAGGAAAACAATGAATGAACAATATGAAAGCCTCAATAAAGAGACGGAAATTTTCAAAAGGAACCAAATAGAAATACTATAATTAAAGACCACAATAACTGAAATGAAAAATTACCTAGAGGGTATCAACAGCAGAATGAAGCTGGCAAAAGAAATAATTAGTGAATTCAAAGACAAGGTAATTGAAACAATTCAGGCTGAGAAGGAGAAAGAACATTTTTTTACTTGATCAGAGCCTAAAAGACCTGTAGGACACCATCGAGCATACCAATATATGAGTATGGGAGTTCCAAGCAGGATAAGAAAGAAAAAGGAGCAGAAGGAATATTTGAAGAAATAATGGAAGAAAATTACTCTAATTTTTAAAATGTTATGAATGTGTTAGAAATCCAATGAACCCCAAGCAATATAAACTCATAGACAACCATGCCCAGACATAATAGTCAAACTGTGAACTGAGAAGGACAAAGAGAGAGTTCTGAAGGATGCAAAAGAAAAGCAGTGTGTGTTATGTACAAGGGAGTCCTAAAAAGACTAAATTCTGATTTCTCATCAGAAACCTTGAAGGCTAGAAAGCATGGGATGAAATATTTAAAGTGCAGAAAGAAAACAATTGCCAAACAAGAGTTTTATGTCTGGCAGGACTGCCTTTCAAAAATGAAGATTAGATTAAAACATTCCCAGATAAACAAAAGCTGAGGGAGTTTGTCACCACTAAGGCTAAAGGAAGGTTTTCAGACTGAAATGAAAGGACACTAGACAGTGGATCAAAGTGACATGAATGAATAAAGACTTCTAGTAAAGGTAACCGTATGAGTAATTATAAATGTCCATACTATTGTATTATATTTCTTGGTATGTAACTCCACTTTTTACTTCTTGCAGTTTCTAAAATGCAAAAGCTTAAAATACAATGATAAATCCATGGTTTTGGACATACAATTTACTAAGTAATAATTTATAACAAGTAGAACAAAAAAGATGGGGAAACAGAGAGGTATAGAAATAGTATACATGTGTGCTATTGAAGTTAAATCATTCTAAAATCAAACATGATTGTTAAATATTTAGGATGTTAAATTTAAGACCTATTGTAACCACAAAGAATATATATGCAAACGTATACAGAAAGAAACGAGAAAGAACTCAAAATGGAGCAATACAAAAAATCAAACAGATATGAAAGTAGGCATTAATGGAAGAATTGATGAAAGGTAAGAAAGGTAAGAAAGACTTAAAAAGATCAAATAGTAAAATGGCAGATGAAAGTCCTACTTCATCAATAGTTATTTTAAATGTAAATGGCTTTAACACTCCAGTCAAAAGCCAAAGATTGGCAAAATGGATTAAAAACTAAACCCAACTATATAAAGTTTACAAGCGACTTGCCTTAAATTCAAAAGTTGGGAAAAATACATACCTTGAAAATAGTGAACAAAAGAGAGCTAGGGTAGTTAAACAAATATCAGATAAAATGGGCTTTAAGTCAAAAAATGTTACAAGGGAAAAAGAAGGTCACTATATGCTGATAAAAGGGTCAATTCAACAAGAGGACATAATTATAAATATATATGCACATAATGGCAGAGCCCAAAAATATATGATGTAAATATTGATAGATTGAAGAGAGAAATAGTTCTGCATTCATAGTAAGAGACTTCAATGTACCTCTTTCAAAAATGGATAGAACATCTAGACAGAACATCAGTAAGGAAATAGACTCAAACAATACTATTAAACAAAAAGGTATATATATATATATATATATATATACCCAGACATAATAGTCAAACTGTAAAATGAGAAGGACACTAATTCTTCTTAAACTCTTCCAAAATATCAATTAGATGGGAACACACCCTAACACATTTTAGGAGACCAACCTCACCCCAGTACCAAAGTCAGATAAAAATATCATAAGGAAAGAAAATTACAGACAATTATCCCTTATTAATATAGATACAAAATCCCCCAACAAAATACTAAGAAACTGAGTCCAACTAAAAGAATTACACACCATGATCAAGTGGGTTTTATCCCAGGTATGCATAGGTGGTTCAACATAAGAGAATCAACTAATGTAGGACACCATATTAACAGGATGAAGAGAAAAAACACATATTTATATCAATTGATGCAGAAAAAACATTTGACAAAATTGAGCCCCCCTCCTTGATAAAGACACTCAGAAAAACAGGAATAGAAGGAAATATCATCAACAGAATAAAGGGTATGTATGAAAAACCTACATCTAACATCATATTCAATGGTGAGAGAATGAAAACTTTCTCTTGATCCCTCTAAGATCAGGAAAAGGACAGGGATGCCCATTGTCACCCCTGTTATTCAACATTACAGTGGAAAACCTAACCACAGCAGTAAGGCAAGAAAAGAAATAAGACACAAAATTGATAAGGAAGAAGTAAAACTTTCCCTATTTTCAGATGACATAATCCTGTATACAGAAAATCCTGAAAAACCCACAACAAAAGCTATGAGATCTAATAAATGAATTCATCAAAGTGGTAGGGTACAAGTTCAACATGCAAAAAATCAGCAGTGTTTCTGTACACTAACAATGAATTACATGAAGAGGAAGTCAAGAAAAATTTCCATTTACAATAGCAGCTAGAAGAATCAAATATCTGGTAATAAATTTAACCAAAGTTATAAAGGACTTTTATTGGAAAACTACAAAACATTGCTAAAATAAATCAAAGACCTAAATAAATGGAAAGACATTCTGTGTTCATTGATTGAAAGACTAAATATTGTAAAGATGTCAATTTTACTCAAAGTGAAATACAGATTCAGTGCAATCCCAATCAAAATTCCAACCATCTCCTTTGCAGAAATGGAAAAGCCAATCATCAAATTTATATGGAGGTGTGAGGAGCCTCAAATACACAAAACCTTGAAAATGAAGAAAAACATTTTGGACTCACACTTACAGATTTTAAAACTTCTTACAAAGCTGCAGTAATCAAAAAGCATGGTACTGGCACATGAATAAACATGTAGACTGATGGAATTGAATTGAGAGTTCAAAAATAAATCCTCACATCTATGGTCAACTGACTTTGATAAGGGTGCCAGGTCCACTCATTGGGGAATGAACAGTCTTTTCAACAAAAGTTCTTGAAAAACTGGACATCCATATGCAAATGAATGAAGGACCCCTATCTCATACCATAAACAAAAATTAACTCAAAATGCATCAAAGGCATAAATATAAGAAACAAAATTATAAAACTCCTAGAAAAATATGTACAGAAACATCTTCAGGACCTTGTATTAGGCAAGTTTCTTACACTTGACACCAACAGCATGAGCAATAAGAGAAAAAAAAAATAGATAATTTTAAATTTTTTGCATTAAAATATTTCATCATTAAAGTAAAAAGACAAGCTACAGAATGTGAGAAATAATTTGACAACCACATATCTGAAAAGGATTTAATATCCAGAATATATAAAGAAATCCTACAACTCAACAACAAAAAACAAAACCCAATTTAAAAATGGGTGAGGACTTGAGTAGACATTTCTCCAAATAAATATACACATGACCAAAAAAACACATAAAATGATGTTCGATATCATTAGCCATTAGAGAAATGCAAATCAAAACTATAAGATGTCATTTTGCATCCACTAGAATGGCTACTATTGAAAACTGGAAAATAACAAAAATTGGAGAGTATATGGAGAAATATGAAGACTTGCTCATTGTTGGTGTGGATGTAAATGGCACAGTGCTGCTGTGGTAAACAGTTTTGTTGTTCCTCAGAAAGATAAGTATAGAATTACCATACAATCCCACGTCTAGGCATATCCCCCAAAGAATTGAAAGCAAGTACTCAGATATTTGCACATAACGCATTTGTTCATAACAGCATTATTCATAATTGTCAAAAGACAGCAGCAACCCAAGTGTTCATCAACAGATGAATGGATAAACAAAAGTGGCACATACATACAACAGAATATTATTCAGCCATAAAAAAGTGGAGGTCTGATACATACTCCCAGGTTGAAGATATCATGTTGGGTGAAATAAGTCAGACACAAAAGAACAAATATTGTATGATCCCACTAAAGTGAAATAATTTTAATAGCAAATTCTTTGCATCTGCAACTAGAAAACAGGTTACCAGGTCTGGAGTGAGGTAGGATATGGGGAGTTAATGCTTAATTGGTACAGGGGTTCTGCTTGGGGTAATATCAAAGTCTTGGTAATGGATGGTGATGATGGTTCAATGACATTGTGAATGTAGTTAACACCAGTGAATTATATATTTGAACATGGCTAAAAGCAGAAATTTAGGACTATATATACGTTAACTACAATAAAGATCAAAAGAAATTAAAAAAAAACACATAGGACTGTACAACACAGTTAACTCTAATATAAACTATAGAATATAGTAATAGTATAATTACAACAATTTTGTTTCATCAAATGTAACAATGGTACCATAACCAAAGTGTTAATAATATGGGTAATTGTATTTGTTGTCCCTTGCAGTTTTCAGAATTCTCTCTCCACCTTTGGTATTTGACAGTTTGCTTATAATGTGCTGAGTCATGGGTCTATTTAGTTTATCCTGCTTGGAGTTCACTGAGTGTCTTGGATCTTTATATTCATATCCTTCATTAAATTTGGAGAGTTTTCAGCCATTATTTCTTTGATTTTTCTCTCTGCCCCTTTCTCTCTTATTTTTCTGGGACTCCCACAATGTGTATGCCAGTATTCTTGATACAGGTTCCTCATGCTCTGTTCACTTTTCTTCATTTTTTCTTCTTTCTACTCCTCAGACTGAATGATTTCAATTGTCTTATCTTTGCATCCACTGATTTTTTCTTCTGACAGCTCCAGTCTGCTGCTGAACATCTCTAGGGATTTTTTTTTATTTCTGTTAGTATGGTCTTCATCCCTGTTTGGTGACCTTTTATAATTTCCATCTCTATATTGATATTCTGTTTGTGTTCATCTATCATTTCTTGATTTCCTTTCATTCTTTGTCCATGCTTTCTCTTATCTCTTTGAGCATATTTAGGACCATTTTTTTTTTTTTAGTTTTGTCTGGAATGTTCCAGGTCTGGTCCTCCTCATTGATGGTTTTTAATATTTTAATCTTCTTTTTTGTCTGGGCCATTGCTTCCTATTTCCTTGTATTTTTTGTAACCTTTTGCTGAACCTGGACATTTAAATACTTTAATTTGCTATCATTGGAATTTAGACTCTGAGTCCTCTGTTCGTTAAGCTTATATCCAGCTAGTTTAATGACAGTGTTCTTTGAATGCCAGGAGTTAACCAAAAAGAGGGGGAATGTAGCATCTTTGCCAGTCTTTGCAGATTGACCTGTAGAGTTCTCTCCATCAGGGCTATCCATACAATGACTTAGATAATAGCTCCAGACCAAGGCATAGGAGCCTCCCTGATCCTTTCTGCACATGCATCTTGTCCTGGGCATGCCTGTGTGGCCCTAGGAATTCCCCTGCTTACATGTTATTTTAGTTTCCTTGGATGCTCAAGCAAGTACCATACAATGGATTGGCTTAAACAATGGGAAATTATTAGTTGACAGTTTTGAGGCTAAAAAAAGTTCAAATCAAGGCCTTTTCAAGGCGATGCTTTTTTCCTGAAGACTAGTGTTCTGGGCTGGCAGTCATTGATCCTTTGTTCTCAACTCCTCTGTCACATGGCAATGCACATAGTGGCCTCTCCCATTTCTTCCAGGTCCCCTTGACTTTCAGCTCCCTCATTGTTCCAGTTTGCTAATGCTGCTGCTATTCAAAATACCAGAAATGGATTGGTTTTTATAAAGGGGGTTTATTTGGCTACAAATTTATCATATGAAGTCCATGAAAATATCCAAATTAAGGCATCAACATGAGTATACCATCACCAAAGGATGAGCAATAATGTCCAGAAAACCTCTGTTAGCTGGGAAAGCATGTGGCTAGTGTCTGCTGGTCCCGGGTTATGTTCCAGCTCTTCTCTCAGCTCCTGTGATTTTTTCAAAATGTTGCTCTTGGGGCATTTTGTCCTCTCTTAGCTTCTCTAGAGCAAACTCTGGGTCAGCATCTCCAAAGCATCAGCTAAAGTCTGCTTTCAATGGCTATCTCCAAAATTTCTCTCTCGGCTGCAGTGTGTTTTTGGCTCTTTCTCCCAGGACATTTCTTTCTAAGTGCCTGGGGGTCATGTCTTAGCATATCCAGGGGTAAACTCTGGGCTTCATCTCTCAGCTTAACATCTCCAAACATTCTTCTGTCTGTATCTCCAAGTATCAATGTCAGCTCTTATCTTTTCTCCAAAATGTCCCTCTCAGCTGATCTGTTCTCCTTCTGTTTGTGAACTCTTTTATAGGACTCCAGTGATTAAATCAAACCCACCCTGAAAGGCAGGGTCCAAATCTCCATGAAAATAATTTGATCAAGTGTTTTGTTCACAGTTGATTGAGTCACATCTCCATGGAAACAGTCAAAAGATCCCAATCTAATCAACACTAATATACCTGCCCCCACAAGATTGCATTAAAGAATATGGCTTGGGGGGGCATATTATATCCAAACTGGCACACTCATTCCTGTGGCTTTCTCTCTGTGTCTGAATTTCATTCTGCTTACAAGGAACTCCAGTACTAGGATTAAAACCCATCCTGATTGGGTTTGGCCGTGCCTTAACTGAAGTAACCTCATCAAAAAGGTCCTATTTACAATGGATTTGTACTCACAGGAATGGATTAAGCTTAAGAAAATGTTTTTTCGGGGGTGCATACACCTTTAAACAACATCACACAGTTTTGCAGATATGTTTATGATTAATAATCACTCCTTGCCTAGTTATTTCTAGTTACTCTGTTGAAGGAATGCCATCTTAGAATAATGTGACTGTTCCGGGTTGCTAAAGCTGTCATTATGCAAAATACCAGAAATGGACTGGCTTTTATAAAGGGGATATATTAGGCTACAAAGTTACATTTCTAAGGCCATAAAAATTGTCCAAAGGCATCAACAACAGGAAGGCTGATGGCATCCAGAAAACCTCTGTCAGCTGGAAAGGCATGTGGCTAGCATTTGCTGGTCCTTTGCTCTCAGCTTGTGTTTCAAAACAGCTTTTGCCAAAATGTCTCTGGCTTTCTGTCTCTCTTAGCTTCTCTCAGCTCTCTGCTTGGTTCTCCTGAGGCATTCCTCTCTACACATCTGGGAGTCCTCTGTCAACTTCTCCAGGGCAAACTGGGCTTCATCTCTTAGCTTAGCATCTCCAAACATGCTTCTGTCTGCATCTCTAAGCATATTCAAGTGTTAGCATCTATTTCAGCTCCTAGCTTCTCTTAAGTACTCCAGTGATCTAATCAAGACCCACCCAGATTGGGCAGGGTCACATCTGCATGGAAATAGTTTAATCAAAGGCCTCACCCACAGTTTGATGAGTCACATCTACATGGAAATGCTCAATCAAAAAGTTCCACCCAAAAAGAGTGGCTTAAAAGACCATGGCTCACCTTAGCAGGTGATCTCACTGCCCTCACCCCTATGTGGGACCTGACTCCCAGGGGTGTAAATCTCCCTGGCAATGCAGGATATGACTCCTCGGGATGAATCTGGACCCAGCATCATGGGATTGAGAACAACTTCTTGACCAAAAGGGGGATGCAAAATGAAACAAAATAAAGCTTCAGTGGCTAAGAGATTTCAAATGGAGTTGAGAGGTCACTCTGGTGGACATTCTTGCATGCTATACAGATAACACTTTTTAGGTTTTAATATACTGGAATAGCTAGAAGTAAATACCTGAAACTACCAAACTCCAACCCAGTAGCCTTGACTTTTGAAGATGATTGTTAACAGTGTAGCTTACAAGGGTGGCAGAGTGATTGTGAAAACCCTGTGGATCGCACTCCCTTTATCCAGTGTATGGATGGAGGAGTAGAAAAATGGGGACAGAACCTAAATGAAAAATAGGGTGGGATGGAGGGGTGATTTGGGTGTTCTATTTTTATTTTTATTTTTTATTCTGATTCTGATTCTTTCTGGTATAAGGAAAATGTTCAAGAATAGATTGGCGTGATGAACGCACAACTATAGGATGGTACTGTGAAGAGTTGATTGTACTCCATGGATGATTATATGATATGGAAATATATCTCAATAAAACTGAATTAAAACAAAAAGATCATGGCTCTTCTGGAGTTCACAGCAGTTTCAAACTGGCACAGCAACCATGCCTTATGTCAATGCATCTAACATTGTAGCACAAATGTGTACAATCAGAGATTGTATGGCAGAATGAACATATCTTACATCATCCATCACCAGAAGTATGAGTAATGGGAAGGAGCCAAGATTTCAAATTCACAGAGTCAGAAATTATTCTGTGGAAAATGAAGATGTGTAAAATTAAGAAATAGAAGATTTGGGTATCATTGATGCCTACTCAACATGGAGGCTATTTCCTGTCAGAATATACTTGACTATGCAGCATATTTAAGTATAAATGCAGATCTTTTTAAAATAGGATTCATACAAACTAAAATTTATCAGAATTCCTCTCTTTGTAGGTCTCAAAACTATAGCAGTATTAAAAACAGCATATCTATGGGCAAATCATATATTTTATGCATCCCAACTATCAATATTAGAAAAAAATTTCAAAAAGTTATACTAATAGAGAAGCTGAATGATGTTTCTATTCTCTTTATGTAAAATATTGTGCAAACATTTTCATAAGATGTGATGGAAGTGTATGTCACCAAAAAATGTAGGGAATAAGTTTGTAGAGATGTATTAGTTTCCTATTGCTGCTATAACAAATTACCACAAAGTTAGTGGCTTAAAACAACATAAATTTATTATCTTATAGTTTCAGAGGTCAGAAGTTTTAAATGGGTCCTCAGGTTGCATTCCTTCTGGAAAATCTATCAAAGAATGTGTCTTTATCTTCTCCAGCTTCTAGAGGCAGATTCCTTGGTCCATCATCTCTTCCTCCAACTTCAAAACCGGCATAACAGCATTTTCTCTCCTCTCTGATCTCTGTTTCTGTCTTCACCTCATCTCCTTTTCTCTGATCTTTATGCCCACCACTTATAAAACACTTGTGATTACATTGGGCCCATCCAGATATCCCAGGATAATCTCCCCCATCTCAAAATCCTTAATTTAATCACATCTACAGAGCCCCTTTTACCATGTAAGATGACATTCACAGGTTCCAGGAATTAGGACTTGGACATCTTTGGGGGGCCATTATTCAGCATACCATGGTTATATTAATTAATTAAATACATATGTTAACTCTTTAGATTTTATGATGTTTTTAGTATTTGTTACCTTTAAAAATTTGCAACCTGTGATCTTTTATAATTCTAAATTAATTCTTGTTTACATATAATTTTATAATTAAATATGTATTCCTTTTCTTTCAAAGAGCCTTCCAAATTTTGTAAACTTTGACTCTCCAAAACCAGGCTCTTCCACTGGCTCGGACCATTTGACTCAGCAATTTCCTTTCTGGGTCACCCATGAGTAAAAGATATTTTTACACTTGAGAAAAAATATTCATTGCAGCACTCTTTGTAATAACAAAACATTATAAAAAATAAATGTCTATCAATTGAGAGCTGGTAAAATACATTGACTTATTCTTACAATAGAATATTATACAGTTGTACAGATAAATATATAAAGGCTAATATGAATGAGCTCTGAAAAAAATCAAGTTGCAATATCATTTGTAGCATTGCTACCATTTGTGCTTTTTAAAAAGTTATACATACACTTGTGCTTTCTATGTACAAAGTATCTCTGTAAGGATATGGAAGAGACTGGCAACAATGGTTGCCTCTAGGGAAGCTGGATGGATGGAAGTGATAGGGAGACATTTCATACACTAACATTTTGCAGTTTTTAATTTTGTACTACATAAATGCACACTACTTGCAAGAGAAAGTATACCTGAGATTATTCATGTTCCATGAACCCTTGACTATGTTTTAATAACTTTATCCCTATCAATAGTTGCTGGACTACTTGAAACTGTCTCACATTTATGCCTAAATTTATATTTGGACTATTTTCTCTCCAAGCTCTATTAGTCAAAATTATTCTTATTCAATAGCATACATTTAATAAAGGCTCTGGGTACTTTCCTTCAGTCAGATGTAATAATTTTTTATGTGCATCTCATAGCAGTTTTTCTCAATATTCAGCAATAAAAAAAAAAAACACTTGGGAAGATTGTCATGCTGCTATGATAAAGATCACATAATGGGTTGGTTTAAATAATAGGAATTTTTTGACTCACAGTTTTGAGATTAGGAGAAGTCCATAGTTGAGTCACCAGCAAAGTGATGCTTTCTCCCCAAAGTCTGTAAGATTCTGGTGTTGGATACCAGATATCCTTGGGGTTCCTTGGTGTGGTGGTTTGAAGCTGTATGTGCCCCCCAAAAAACATATTCTTAAATTTAATCCATTCCTATGGGTGTAAACTCATTGTAAGTAGGAGTTTTTGATGAGCCTACTTCAGTTAAGGTATGACCCACCTCATTCAGGATGGGACTTAATCATATTACTGGAGTCCTTTATAAACAGGATGAAGAGAGAGAGAGAGAGAGAGAGAGAGAGAGAGAGAGAGAGAGAGAGAGAGAGAGAGAGAAAGGTACATGGAAGCAAGAAGCTGAAAGCAACAAAACCAGAAGAGAAGGGATAGACCAGCAGATGCCACTATGTGCCTTGCCATGTGGCAGAGGAGCCAAGGACTGACAGCAGCCAGTCATTGAGAAGAAGCCATCATTTTGCTGATGCCTTCATTTGGATATTTTCTTAGCCTTGAAATGTAAGTTAATAAATTCCCATTGTTTAAGCTAACCCACTTCATGGTATCTGCTTTAAGCAGCCTAGGAAACTAAAATACTGGGCTTGTATGCCTGTCTCCCAACACACGCCAATGTCCTCTCCTTTCTTACATAGCCATGTCCCCTCCTTTCTCTTCTGGGTTTCATTGACTTCTAGCTCCTCCCTGTAGCTTTCTCTCACTGCCTGAATTTCTTCTGTTTATAAAGGATTCCAGTAATCTGGATTAAGACCCAACCTCACTCAGTTGGACCACACTTTAACTAAAATTGCATCTTCAAGAGATCCTATCTACAATAGATTTACACCCACAGGAATGCAGATTAGATTAAGAATATGTGCAAATCAGGGTATATAATTCAATCTACTACACTAGGTTCCAATCTTATTATTTTTCAGAAGGCACATAAATTGATACTAATCCCTTGCTGGGGAAGTCACAGACACACCTAGTAACCATCTCCCAGGCCTTACCTACTCCACCTCCTCTTCTATTGTGTGCAAATGTTTCCACATGTTTCCATTCCAAAGACCAGGGGAGACATTAGGTGTAATGGAAAGGACTGACCATATTTTAAACCAGGAAACTGGGAAAAAGCAGCCCCAGCTGTTTATCAGGGCAGGAATTCTCAGTGGCAGGGCCTTCTCCCCCTTGGTTTTATAAATATCTTGCCGTCATGCAGCAGAGATTGGTCTTTCCTCTTCTACATAAAATGGGGTATGTGGAGTTGCCATCCACCCAAGCAGGTGGTGGACTAGCCACCACAGGATTTCTTCCCCAGCTCTTTGGACACTTCGTGCTGTGTAAGTAATAAGGCAATTATTTGCTAAAAAGTTTCTGTTGTGCTTAAGCCTGGTTTCCCATGAGGCACCATATAGCAACATACTCCACACCACTATATGCCCACCAAAATCCAGTCTTCCCTGTCTTCAAAAATATGCCAAGATTGTACCTCCCAGTCTCTTTGCTATTAAGTGTAGCTAAATGCCTATTTTTTTCCAACAGAATGTAAACAAAAATGATGAGTATCATGTCTAGGCCTGGCTCATAAAAACCTGCCATGTACTTTCTTTTAGATTCTCTCCTTTTTGCCAGGTAGATGGAGGTGACAACAAGGTTCTAGGAGATGGTGGAGCCACAGGATGAATAGAAGCAGCTTGTTCCCTGAATGACTTCATGGGAAGAGCCACACTAACATGCCTCTGATATATACAAGAAATAAAATTATTGTTAAGTAACTAAAATCTAATTCTTTTCATAGCCTAGCCTTCCCTGACTAATATAGAAATTAACATCAAAGTGAGTGCTGCCATAATAAAAACTTTGAAAAATGTGGAAATAGAGTGGTCAGGGGCCAAGCAGTGACAAAATAGGCATAGGCAATTAGAAAACTGGAGAGCCATGTTATGCCAGGGCAAGATATTTCATTAAAACATTGCATGCAATAAGTTGGAAAGCAAACCAAATGTCTATGGGATCTATTGTTAAACATAGAAGAGGTTGGGAAAAGTCAATATGCTACTGTGCATTGGCTGTTATGATATTTAGCAAGATTACAAGGGAAAAAATAATGGATTAGGTAAAAAAAAAAAAGATGGTTTTTAAGTAGAGATTAAAGTGAGTAGAGAGAATACAGAGATTAAGGGATTTACAGGGCTGAAGAATTCAATTGCTTTTGAACCCTAAATGTAATTTATAAATTTGGGGGAAAGATTTTAAGCTACAGTGGCCTTTCAAGACTTCTTGGTTATACAAAATAATTCAGTTCTGTATTCTTGATGTATCTTTACATATTATTTCAGATGATCTCAATATATCCACCATTAGTTAAGAGAGACATATAAGGACAAATGCAGATGACAATGAAGTCAGGGGACAGTGATGTAAGACTTGTGGGTCCCTGAATTACCATATGGGAAAGAGATGCCCTAACTGTTCTGAACACCCACCACTTCTCATGAGCAAGAAACAAACTTCTATTAGAGACATGTGTGGTAATAATTGTCTGTAAAATATTTTAGGATGCACAAGACTCACTGAAGTTCTGGTTGTTCCATGAATCTGCTGCATTAACTTGAGTGTACAGTGTTCAATCTCTCTGTGTCAAAGTTTCTTCATCTTTAAAATGAGAAATTGGACTAGCTGATATCTAATGATCTCTGATACTTCTAAAAATATGTATCTGATGATAGTCTAAAATTAAATATAAATTAATTTAGACCTCTGGTTTTACATTGCCATTCCTTCCTCTTCTTTACTATATTTGTGTCATATTTTTAGGCTGCAAGATGAAGTTTCCTATTTTAAAAGTGCATCCATAAAGTATTTGTTCTTCTGATTACTTTTCTAGCCAAAAATCAATGAAATAATATGTTGGAAAAGCTTGAAAGGCTTTCCTGGACTAGACCCAAGACCCCAAATCCATTAACCCTGCAGCTTCCACTTACTCATATATGAATTTCCTTCATCACCCATTTGGGGTCCATACTCCATCACTCCATTAGAACAACACTCAACTTCCTTGACACAGTTTCTCTGTTGTACTTATAGGGTAAGATGGAACCCTATAAACCCAACTGTCTGCCTGCTCCTCACAAGTATCTGTATAATTAATTGGGGTTGGAGGATAACAGTACTGATTGGCCTAACTACAAATTTATGACTGCACACTTCAAATAGGCATTAAGAATTGCCTAAACACTCTACTTCCCTTGTATTTTCACTCCCCCACTCTCTTTAACTCTCACACTTTTCCTTTTTCCTCAAATCTCAACCTTCCCTGCCTGCCCACCTGAACTCTTCCTCTTCATTCTCAGCATATTATCTAACCTCATATTTCACTAAGAAAATGGAATACATTGCATGGGGGCTACCTTATCTTTCCACTATCAAATCTACCAATTTCCCTGCATATGGACCAATATTGTCTGCTTTCCTTCCTAACACACAAAAAGTGATAACCCATCATTTATCCAAAGCCTGGGCTTTCCCTTTTGCTCCAGACCCCATTTCCTTTCACTTTCTAAAGGAAGTCACTCTTCAGTCATCCCATCTTTCTCCTGATCATCAGTTTCTACCATCAGCACACAAACTCTTTAGAATGTTTCCCATCTTTCAAAAAACTTGTTCTTTGACCTCCTGAAAACTTTCTATTTTTTTGTTTCCCTTTACAACAAATCTTAAAAGAATTGTCAGTAGTCATTGCTGCACCTTCTAACACACTTTTCTTTCCTTTTTGAGCATCTGTTCCCACTGTTCAACACAACCTACCACTGTCACATAATAAATGGTGACTCTTCAGTTGCCTTCCATAGTTGACTATCCCTCCTACTTGTAACTCCTGGTTTTTGCAGCATCACATTCTCCAGCTTTTCTCCTACTACACTAACTTGTCCTCTACAAATATGTTTCTGGGTCCCAAATTCTCTTATTTTTAACTATTGATTACCTAGGAATTGGCTCTCAGCATCTTTCTCTTCTTTATTTACACAACATCCCCAGGTGCTCTTATCTCATCCATTGTTCTAAATACCATCTGTCCTTGGTTCAGTTCTATGCAGCATTTTTCATTCCCACACTTTCTTGCTTTCTGCTTAAGCAGCCTTAGACTTAATTTTCACTGATTTCATGGTTATGGAGCCAGGTTACTGCTCATGCTACTGTTGTCACTGCAGACCAAGGAGTCCCACAGTGAGGTCAACCTATTTTTACCTGTTAGCTGAACTGATCCACGGGTACTTTGGCTTCCCCAGTGACTGCATGGAGGGGAGTTAATTCCTCATGGAGAAGAATTTAACCAAGGGAAACATGGGATGAGAATGAACCAGCAGATAAATTATTTTCCTTTCCTCTCCCTGGAAAGACTGTTGAGAGACATGCTGGTTTCATACATTCTCTTTGATGACTTCTAATGGGATCAAGAGACCAGCTTGCCTGACTATAATGCACCCCCTTGTATTTTTCTCTCTCTCTTCTTCCCTGCCCCATACTCCTTTCATCTCACTTTCCAATAAAGTGTTCACAAGTAAGAGTTAAGACATCCTTAGTATCAGAGGATTAAAAAATGTATATGTCTAGCCCCAATTCCTCTCTGAGCATTGAATATATATATATATCTGTCTGCCTGGGTCATTTCTTTACTTGATGAATAGGTCTCTTACATTTAACAAAATTCTTGAATTTCTCCAGAAAACTCTTCCCTCCAACTTTCTCCCAAGTCAATAAGTATTGCCAGCTCCATCCAGTTGCTCAAGCCAAGAAGTTTTATTCTTCCCTTTTCTTCATCCCTCACTTCCAACCTATCAAGTCCTGTTGATATATCTCCAAACAGTCCATCTCATTCATTTCCATTGTTAGGTTGAGCCATCATCAACCCTCACCTAGGTTACCCCAGCGACCTCCTAACAGATTTCCTGTTTCATGTTTTGTTTTATTCCTACAATCCATCCAAAGTGATCTTTTTAAAAATTCTTAAATCTCTCCACTGACTTCCCATTACTCTTGGAATGAAATTCAAACCCCCTCCCATGGAGCCTGGAAAGCCCCACATAATCTTCCTAACTCTCCAACTTCTAGAATTTTTCTCCTGCTTTCTGGGCTCTAATCCCATTGATCTTCCCTAAAAACACTAAATTTATTCTTGCTGGAATTGGACATTCCCTCTGCCTGGAATTTTTTACCCCAAGATAATCCTAAGGCTGATTCCTTTTTGTCATTCATATCTCAAATAAAAATGTCACATCCTAAAAGAGGCTTTCTTTAATCACTCAATTAAATTTTTGAATCTCTTTCATAAGTACCCCTTCAATATTTCTGTTTTATTTTTTTCATACCATTTACCATTATCTAAAATTCTTATTCTTTTTAATTTTCTCTTTCTCCCTATTGTCATATAATATCCATGAGAATACAGACCTTGTATGCCTCCACATCACAGTGTTCCAGTACTCACAAGAGGACTCAAAACATTCATGCTACTTGAATAGACATTCAGTTAGAAGTTGTTGAATATAAGATTGATTGGCAGAATGAAGGAGTGATTCCAAACAATGACAATGCATGCTTCCCAAGATTATTTGAATTTAACATAGATTTTTGGGTGCCTTATTGTGTTTTAAAAGAATTCATTTTATAGAAAAAAGCAGACTCTACTTCAATAGATATGCTTATGATGATCATAGGAATCAGGCAAAGAATGTAATTAATTGTTTTGTATCTTTATTCCCCTTATTAATTCATTAAAAGAATCCAGATACTTTTGGTTCATAATAACAATCTGGTGCAATAGAGGCATAGGCTTCCCCAAAAATGAAAGTTTAAAAAAAAATCCCTCAGGTGAAATGAAATGAAAACTTTCATATTTTAAAAATTTTATTCCACAAAGAAAGGGAGCTAAGTCCATGAAATCTCAGGTGTCCTCAGCCTTAGGTGATGGAAGGGCTAAGGAGACTGACTGGTGTGGTGGTAGCTCTGCAAGTGAGTTTGTATTGAGTTCTGTGCTCCTTAAACCCAAGTTGAGGAAATAAGGCAAGAAAAAAGACTGATTAAGAGAGCATCAAGGTGTCCAAACAGCTTGGTTTACTCTCACATCTTAGCAACTTTCATTTAGATTTACATCATGGTGTTGACCTAAGTGGCAAAGCAATTTTTTCATAGCTGAACAAAAAAGCTAATATTTTCCAGTTGGGTCAGGTAACCTTTTTCTTGCTTAGAGCAAGTAATGGAATTTGCCTCATGTGAATGAGACTGACCAATGACAGATATCACTGCATTTCAGGGAAGCAGTTTCCCCATGTGATAAATCTGCACTATACTTATTAAAGTCTTTAAAGAGCTCTTTCTCATTTTATTCATTTTTCTTAGTGAGCCTAAGAAAATCTATCTGCAGACTTTTTTTTAAAATGTGTATGCTGACATTAAAAAACCTAGCATGTTTTTCAAAAGCACCTGGAGGAAGAAAAAAATGACCCAGTATCTCAGGAAACAAGTTCCTAAAATAAAACTAAAAAACAAAGAACACAGATGGGGAAAATTTTTTTGAAGTGGTGGCAGAAATTATTGTTTTATATAATTGATTTCAGAAAAACTGATTTTTGTAAGTATGAATAAGCACAAAAGGAAAAAGACAGCACAGGGAAGCAAAGAGTTTGTCTTAGAAACTATTGTACTAACAATCCCAAAGCATAAAATGTAGAAATCCTAGTGTAAACTGGTAAATGATACTAATGCTATTGAGTGGTATGGGGAGCTAAAACCATCTCAGCCAGTCAGAGATCCGAAGTTGAGTCCCTGTAGTCAAGCCTTGGCTATGTTAGGGGATTTTCTTTGCCAAGCCGTCACCAACTGGTTCTCTGGGGGTCATACTAACTTTCATGGTATCTCCATGTTAATGAAAATGTACTCCCTCCTCAAGTACAGTGGCTTTCAGAGGAGCATATTATTTATTTTTCATAATAATTATAACAAAAACTCCTTCCATATGAATCACATAACTCAAAGTATTGGACTTATGGTAAAATAACATTGGGAATTAAGAACCAAGTCATTAGTATATAATAACTTGTTATGAAATAGCTATTCTCTGGCTTTCATGGAAACTAATTGTGAGCATGGCAGTTTTGTTCCATTATTTCCATTTTTATAGAAATGATGACTAGACAAGAAGCTTTCTTAAATATTATTGACTTTCAGTTTTTAATAAATTATAGTTTTGAGAAGGAACATTTCCTGATAAGAACCAATATTGGAAAAGTCAAATTAATACTGAAAGCTGCAAAAACATTTAGAAATGGTCTTTTAAATTAATACTGTAAAATGTTGCAATATTTCAATAGGAGTCATATCACATGTTAGAAAACAACTGCAGGTTTTTTAATTCCTCATATACCCATATTCCCTCAATATCATACTCTTTTACTACATTCATTGTTCAATGTAAAATGTAAAGTTTTACAGAGTTAAAAGATTTCATCTTCAAATAATTCTTCTAATTGTATATTTCATCCAGAACAGTGCTTTTTAAACTATAGTATGCATACAAACCACATGGAGATCTTGTTAAAATGCAGTTCATGTTTCAGGGCCCAAGATTTGTCCTTCTCTAGCAAGCTCCCAGTATGCTGATGCTGCTGCTCTGCAGGCCCTATAGAAAGGCCATGATACTCTTTCAATATTGTAAAAAATTATGTATTACATCTTATCCTAGCACTTATAATATTAAAAATAATAAGTCTATATCAAGTTGCTAAATTTTAACAGTTAATTGTTTTTACTGTTGAAATTTCCATGTTAAAAATGAACAATTCCTATAATATATAAGTAGTGAAGCATCAGTTTGCAATCCTTGATGTTTGCCTATTTAATGCCTACTTTATAGATTATTAATGATAAATGTATATGGGGTTTTACACAGGGAGTCATACCATAATGAAGCTACTTATGAATTTAAATTGGGAACTTAACAGTAAACAAACAGCAAATAACATAAATTGCAATAAAAAATGTCAAAATTAGCCAATGCACTTAAACTAAATGGGTTTTTAATTTTTTATTTTATTTTAAGGTAATCACCAATGAGAACATCTCTGGGAAAAGTAGCAGAAGCTCATTATTTAGTTGTTATCCAAAAGGTCTTCTGATGATTAAACATGTTCTTCCACAAAAAAAAACGAATATCAATTCTGTTAGAACAAGACATGTTACTTTCATTTGCTAGAAAATTATTGTTATATGCTTATTTGGTTAGAATGATACGCCCACTGCTGACTGTTATAAGAATATCATAATGAATATACGAACACTTATATGTGCAGACAATAAAGTGATAATAAAAGCACAAATATTTTCAGGCTCACCAAGATATTGTGGGAATCCCAGGCACTCAAGTGTCTTGAAGAATGCACACAGCAATTTGACTGACCTAGGACATTTAATGTTTGACCTATTATCCTTGTAAAATCAGACCCCTGTGCTAAATGTAATCTATAACTACCTCCTCCCTGAGACTCCCTGAGATACTGTTATCTACAAGATAATCTATAATCCTCCTCTCCTCCCTATTGATTACAATCAATCCCTCCCTACTTTGCAAGCCCACCTTATGCTCTCATACCCATTGGAATACTGAGCCCTTATAACCAGCTTATTCAGCACCTCCAAAGTGCAGAGTATTTTCACGTTGAGCTCTGAACCCATCACCATTCAGAGCAGCTCCTGGATACATACAGAGAAGCTCCTGAGTTCAAAGCAACGTGACTTGACTTCCCATGTTGGTAAGCCCCATAATAAAGGCTCGTGTCTCAGAATGTGTCTGGTGCTTTCTTTAGTCCTTTAGCTACAAAAGCCCTCTTGGGCCATGATAATTGGCATGCCAGACAGGAGACTAAAGAAATCCCAGCCACTGATGACATGAACTTGGGGAAGTGAAAGGGGAAGTCCCCAGGTGGAACACTGGGGTGGCCTGTGACATCTATGTGGGGAGGGATGGCTACTCTCCTAGGTGAATGAGGTCTGCCAAGGGAGTACGGAGATGCATATAACATCCCAGCTGGATTAATAGCCCTCCTGCAACAGGCCACAGGACTAGCAGGATTTCATGATAAAAGGAAAGCCACCAAGCTGCTGAAGCAGTAACCTGGCCATTCTTGGAGGCTGTGTGTGCCACTACAGAAAAGTCCTCAATGGCTGATGTGGCAGTCTGCTGCTTAGAAGAAGAACTGAATTTGGAAAGGGATATGCAGTTGACCCAAGTCAAATTGAAAGATGCTCTGGATGAAAGTTTAGAAATACTGGCATAGAGTAAGAGGGCATAAGCTGCCCAAAGGGCAAGTAGGGAATACCCTAGCTTCCCCTGACCCTAAAGCCTGGGACCCTGTTGATTCCTTATCAAAAGATGATGAGCCCCTGTCTGACTGGGAAATTAAAACTGAGGAATGTAAGTATGTGTATCCTCTGGTCCAATGAAAGGTGCCTTCCTCCAGATGTACTGTGGCAATATATCAGTATAAATTATGAGGATCATTTAATAGCCCTGTCTGGCCAATGAAAAAAAACTAACGGTAACTGGCAAATGACTATTAATTATATTGAACTTAATTTACTAACTACTTTGTTTGCAGCTGTGTCAAATATAGCTACCTTGTTGCAGGATATGGGTACTCAATTAGGCCAATTTCACTTTGTGTTAAATCTTGCTAAATCTTATTTTAGTATTTTAGATCCCTCCAGCCAGACTGCATCCACCTTCACATGGGAAAACCAACAATGGACATTTGCTGTGCTTCCACAAGGACACCTCCACAGTCCCACCATCCACCATGGACTGATAGCACAAGATTTAAAAAGGCACTATAATGATGATATCATGCTAACCAGTAATTCTTTTCCAGAACTAGGAATCACTGCTGGCACAGTGGTGACCCACCTTGAAAGTTGATGATGGGTGATAAATCAAAGCAAATTACAAGAACCTGGACATTCTATAAAATTCTTGGGTATTGTCTGGTTGGGTAAAACTAAAGCTATTTCTTCAGCTGTTGTTGTTAAAATACAAAGTTATCCTACACTGCTAACTTCTAAATAATTAATAGCTTTTCTTGTTTTTGTTAGGTTATTAGAAACTGTTCATACTCTATTTAAAAATTTTAAAACTTTTGTACACCTAATTAGAAAATGAAAAGCATGGGAATGGGATTTTCTATGGTAGGCTATGTTTATAAATGCTATGTGAACTATTGTGCAAGCCCAGGCTTTAAGGGGGGTGGACCCTGATATATCCTGTGATTTGGATGTGGCCAGTGCCAATATTGGCTTTGGGTGGGGTTTGTGGCAAAGGCAAAGGCTAAATATGTGACTATTAGATTCTGGTCCCAACTTTGGAATGGCATTGAACTCAGATATAGCCCTTTGGAAAAGCAATTGTGTGCAGTTTATAATGCTCTGTTACAAGTTGAAGATCTAACTGAAAGGTGCCCCATGACCTTAAGATGGTCATACCCATACAGGGGTGGACACAGTTAACTATAAATAAGCCCCATTTGGGAAATGCTCAGCTAAGCATGCTGACAAAATGGAAAACCTACATCCTACAATGCCAAATTTTTAACAATAGCCCTGTGAGTGCAGAGATGCATGAAATTTTAGGACTGGTCTCCCATGTGGAAGAGAAGCATGCACTGCCTCCTGTTGATCCTCCCAAGGTGGCTCCTCCCATGCCTGCCATTGATAGACAAGGGAATATACCTGACTCTACATGGTATACTGACAGATTGGCACTTAGGCAACTTGCTACCTGGATGGCCATGGCTGTCTAGCCAAGTACTGACATCATCTGGTGAGAGACTGGAACTTTGCAAAGCAGCCAGTGGGCTGATCTGTGGGCTGTATGTCCATGAACCAGGAGCCACCTTGACTGTCTGCCCAGATAATTGGGCCATATATCAAGGCCTAAAAGTATGGATGGCCACATGGAAGCAGGAGCAATGGATGGTGGTCAACCACCCACTCTGAGGGAAGGAATTGGAGGAAGACATCTGGATGGCCTGCCAGAAATGTGAGGTAACTGCTTTCCATATTTCTGCCCATAATGTTAACTCATTGCCAGGTAATGCAGAAACAGATGCCCTAGCAAAATTCCACAGTCTAACACCAATGATGCATGAGGTGACTGAATGGCTGCATCAGAAAACCAGGCACTGAGGGTACTAGACCCTGTGGAAGGTGGCACAGGAGTTTCAGCTTCCTGTCACCTGACAAGAGTTAAAAGGAGTAGAGGATGCTAGCCCCGCTTGCTTGCTGTGGTAGCCCAGAATGCTTCCTCACTAACTTGGACCCATTGTCTGAGACCAGATTCCTCTCACCTGGTGGCAAGTAGTCTATACTGGCTCTCTTCCTCTGTCCAAAAGAGCAAAATATACCTTCACCACCATAGATATGGCTACGGGACTGCTGCTGGCCTTCCCAGTGGGTAAGGCCAACTAATGAACTACCATATGTAGCTTAGAAAAATTAAGTGCCTTTTTTGGGGTCCCCACACATGTGGACAGTGATGAGGGACCCCTTTCACCAGGCAATTAACCCAGGCCTGGGCTACAGAACATAATGTCCTTTGGATGTTTCACTTGCTCTCTAACCCACAGCAGCTGGGTGAATTGAAAGAATGAATGGCCTCTTAAAGGAACACTTAAAGGATAATAGAAACTCCCTACAACAATGGATTCAACAACTGTACAAGTATTAACTCCAGACCCAAAGCAGCAGCTCCTGCTCCTGTGGAAATAGTAACCACGGGGCCCATACAAGCCTTATGAATTCAAATAAGGGGGGCCAGCTGCCCTCAAGCCACAGTGAGACAGTGATAATAATATGCTCTTGCCTGTGCCACAAACACTAGAAATTGGGGAAAATAAGGTCAATCGGCTCTGGTTCTGGCCCATGCAGCCAAGCTGGTTGAGAATCCTAAGTCCATGAGGTATTATGCAAAAAGTTATTTGTATTCCCCATCTGGGACCCCCAACCTCCAGGGAACTGTATGCATAACTGCAACCCCAAACTAACTGTAGATCTGACCCTGCAAGGGAAGAAAATATGGCATTTAAAATCCCCCTCACCTGATACTCTTCTATCCACTAATGATATATTATTCCTAAATGTGCTATTAATTCTAGTAAGTATTTACATTATTCTAACAAGTTTTAATTTTAGTAGTAATTGTATGCTGTAGAATGTCTGCTTGAAAATGGTTTCCAAGATTATTTTGGTAACTTAAGTATAAGAGGTATAAAGGAAGTTTTGTATTAAAAGGAAAAGGAAAGTAGTTTTGTCCTAAATGACTGTTTCAGAATGAGAAAGAGAAAATGTAGGACAAAAATCCTTAAGGATATAGAAAGTTGTAGAAAGTTTGTGGAAAGGGAAATTTATTTCTGTGGACAAAGTTAGGAAATGGTAAAAAAAAAAAAAAACTAGATATAGAATAAAGCAGATTTCCTGGTAGTTTTATCCTTTAGCTATTTTAGCCCCAGGTGCACCTGTGCTTTAATTAATATTCAATGTTGTGTATGTGTGCCTGATAACTCACAAAATGTATCACAAGCTCTTGATCACATGCCAGATCATATACAAAATATTGAACATTTATCTGATGATCCTTTGTCCAAACGGTTTAATTCTTTAACTTGGCCATGGTGCCACTTGTTAGTAGGATTACTGTCCATATGTACTGGATTGCTTGTACTCTGCTGTTCACTGTATTGTTGTGAATTATGGATGCAATGTCTGTCCTATGGTCAATGCTGCATGGGAAAGGATTGTGGGAACCCTGGGCCCCCAAGTATCTTGTAGAATGCACACAGCAGTTTGCTTGACATAGGACAGTTAATGTTTGACCTATTCTTGTAAAATCAGGCCTCCCTGCTAATTGTAATCTATAACTCTCTTCCCTGAGACTCCCTGAGATACTGTTACCTAGAAGATAATCTATAATTCTCCCCTCTCCCTGTTGACTACAATCAATCCCTCCTTATGTTGCAAGCCCCTCTTATGCTCTCATACCCATTGGAATTTTGAGCCCTTATAACCAGCTTATTCAGCCCCCTCAAAGTGCAGAGTATTTTCACATTGAGCTCTGAACCCATCACCATTCAGAGCAGCTCCTGAATCCAGGGAAACATGACTTGACTTCCCATCCTGTCAGTAAGCCCCATAATAAAGGCTCGTGTCTCAGAATGTGTCTGGTGCTTTCTTTAGTCCTTTGGCAACAAAAGCCCTCTGGGGCCATGAAAGATATCTACAAAGTGCACAGTATACCTTTAGATGTGGCTCCCTGTGTGGTGTACAACCTAAACATATGCAAGAGCCTTGCATTCATCCCTCTGATCTTAAGGTGAAAGCCAGTCTATAAGTGACTGCCTTAGACCATTGAAACAAGAATAATTCATGAGAGAATAGGTCATTTAGTGATTGAGCAAAATCTAGAGGCAGTGTCCTTCATGCCAGAAAATCAAACAGCAATGTGCTAGATCATGTCCTAACTACATAGCATCAGGGAGGGGAGTTAAAGAACTCCTTAGCACAGGTAAGATACAGTGCTCATGTGAATGAAGTCTTGAGGTCTATGGGATCTAACTTGGCCACCATGCAGCTTATACTTGTGAAGGACAGTGTTTGCTCAGACAGAGACTGAACTCTTTCACCTCTGACTCAATATCTACTTTCAGTGGCTGTAATCTTTCAAAAATCCAGTCATAGATTTAACTCCTTTCTGTCAGGAAGGGTAAATAACCATCACAATATAATTGATTCTCTTTCTCCCTTTAAATGTTTTGGTATTGAACAGTGGTGATGGTAGTGCAACATTGTGAATGCAATCAGCAGCACTAAAATATATATCTGAATGTGATTAAAAGGGGAAATGTTGAAATTGTATATATGGTAACAATAATTTTTTTAAAATTAACCATGCCTCTACAGTACAAAAACAGGGATCCCTACACTAAACCATGGACTAATTAATAGGGGAGTTGTAAAAATATGCTGTCATCATTTGTAACAAATAATCCACACCAATGCAGCATGTTGGTGATGACGAGGTGTGTGGTAATCCTGTACTTTATGCTTGATTGTTCTGTAAACCCACAACTCCTCTAATAAACAAAACAAAACAAAAACAATGGAGCTTGTGGTAAAAAGCAATCAAGAGGACATGGGTAGATTCATTAGAGACATATGTTAAACCATAGGCTGGCTAGTTTACCAGAGATGATCAGAGAAAAAAGAGCTAAGAAGGGCTTTTCTGGGTCAGAACAAACTTCAAACACTGACCAAAAACTATCCCTTCAGAGGAGTCCTGTCTAACTAGATTGATCTACAGGGCTATTTATACACAGGTCATTGTTGAAAACAATAGCACCATCAACCTGCAATTAGTGGATCCTAACAGCTGGGTATGTTCAGGAAAAGAGACAAAGAGAGCCCTGCCAAAACCACTGTCATACAAGAGTGACTGTGAGCATACCTGAAGTTGTGCTCTTTGGGTCACAACATCAGAGGCTTCAAACTGTAGGGGGTCAACAGACTTCACTAAAATAATCCATTCAGTCATTAAACAAATATATAAGGAGATAACAATAACAAGCCCTGCCGGTGTGAATACACAGTGTTCCTACCATATATTATCTAAAAATGTCCATTTTTTTTTCAACACCACTAATTATGAGGCATGCAAAGGAACAGGAAAGTCTGACTCTTAATTGATGAAAAAAGCAGGCAAGAGAAAATGCCTGTGAGAGCAATCAGATGTCAGACTTAACAAAGACTTCAAAGTAATGATTATAAATATATTCAAAAAACTAAAGGAAACCATGATTAAATAAGTAAAAGAAGGTATGATGACAAGGTGTCAGCAAATAAAGAATATTAACAAAGAGATAGAAATTATAAAAAAGCAAAACACAAATTAAAATTCTGGAGTCAAAAAGTATAATTACTGAAATGAAAAATTGACTAAAGGGGTGCTTTCTAGTGTGCTAATGCTGCCAGGATGCAAAACACCAGAGATGGATTGGCTTTTATAAAGGGGGTTTATTTGGTTACACAGTTACGGTCTTAAGGCCATACAATGTCCAAGGTAATGCATCAACAATTGGATACCTTCACTGGAGGATGGCCAATGGCATCTGGAAAACCTCTGTTAGCTTGGAAGACACGTGGCTGGCAGCTGCTTGAAGTTCTGGTTTCAAAATGGCTTTCTCCCAGGAAGCTCCTCTCTAGGCCACAGCTCTTCAACATGTCACTCTCAATTGCTCTTGGGGTGTTTGTCCTCTCTTAGCTTCTCTGGAGCAAAGTCTGCTTTCAACAGCCATCTTCAAACTGTCTCTTAACTGCAACTCCTCTCTCAGCTCCTGTGCATTCTTCAAAGTGTCCCTTTTGGCAGTAGCAAGCTCGCTCCTTCTGTCTGAGCTTATGTAGTGCTCCAGTAAACAAAGTCCATGCTGAATGGGTGGGGCCACACCTCCATGAAAATTATCCAATCAGAGTTATCACCCACAGTTGGGTGGGGCGCATTTCCATGGATACAACCTAATCCAAACATTCCAACTTAATCCCCACTAATATGTCTGCCCCCACAAGATTGCATCAAAGAACATGGCTTTTTCTGGGGGACATAATATATACAAACCAGTACAGAGTGCTACACAAGATTTGAACTGGCAGAAGAAAGAATAAGCACATTTAAAGATAGACCGATAAAGATCATGCAATTCAAAGAAAAGAGACAAAGAAAATTATGAAAACTGAGCAAACCTTCAGAGAAATGTAAGGCCACATTACACTCACCAACATACATGTAATGGGAATACCAGAAGGAGAGAAGAGACAGAAAGGAGCAGAAAAAAATATTGGAAGAACTAATAGCTGAAAACTTCCCTAATTTGATGAAAAATGTTAATCTACACATCCAGAAAATTCATGAACTCCAAGTAGGATAAACACAAAGGAGCTGTGGATGTGTTTGGGGAGCTGTAGTTGTGAAGCAAAGCTGTATTGGGCTAAGGAAACAACTCCAGCTAACTCAAAACCACAGGAACAAATGAAGAGAACCGGAAATGAAAAACAGGAAGGTCAATGTAACAAATATTATAGATGTATACTTGTAAACTACTCTCCCTTCTTCTCTTAACTGCTTTAAAAGACATAAAATTATATAAAATAATAATCATAAAAATGTATAATTGGATTTAAAATATTCATAGATGTAATATGTATAACAAATACCCCAAAGGGGGTAGTAGGAAGAGAGTTATATAAGAGTAAAGTTTCCACCTCTCCCTGGAATAGTTAATATAAATTTGAAGCTGACTCTGATAAGTTTGGATGAATATGATAAACACTAAGAAAATAACTCAAGAAAATCTAGTGAAAAAATCATCATAGAAATTAAAATGCTACATTAGAAAGTATTCATATAGTGCAAATGAAACAGTAAATGAAGAATAGAGGAAAAAAAGGACACAAAACACACAGAAAACAAAAAGTAAAATAGCAGAAGTAAATTGAGGTGTAAAATAATATTAAATGTGACTGGATTTGAATGATTTATCTAGTCAAAAGATAGAGACTGTAGGACTGGATAAAAATATCAGTCCCACTATATGCTATCTAAGGGAGATAAACTTTAGATTCAAAGAGATACAAATAGATGAAAAATGATATAGCATGAAAATACCACACATAAGAAAGCTGGAGAGCTCTAATAATATCAGATGGACTCAAATTTAAAACAAAAAAAAAATGTTCTAGAGATAAAGGGAGACAAGCATTTTATAATGATTAAAAGGTCAATCCATCAGGAATGTATAATAATCATAAACATATATGCACCCAACAACAGAGTCCAAAATACATGAAGCAAATACTGACAGAAATAAAAGGAGATATAGAAAACTTGACAATAATAGTTGGAAACTTCAATTATTCCACTTTCTATAATGAATAGAGCAGCTAGGCAGATGACCAATAAGAAAACAGATGACTTGAACAACACCATGAAACAACTATGCCTAACAGAAATCTAAAGAACATTATACCCATCATCAACAAAGGATACATTCTTCTCAAGTGCACATGGAATATTCACCAGGATGGACAATATACTGGGTCACAATAAAAACCTCAATAAATTTAAAAGAATTGCAATAATACAAACTTTGTTCTCCAAACACAATGGAATGAAATCAAATTTTAATAACAGAAAGAAATATGGGAAACACAAATATGTTGAAATTTTAAAATATACACTCCTAAGTGGGTCAAGGAAGAAACTGATTAAAGAAGAAATCAAAAGGGAAATTAGAAGATACTTTGAGGTAAATAAAAATGAAGATATAATATACCAAAATGTTTGGGAGGCAATAAAAGTAATGCAGAGAAATTGATAGCTTTAAAGTCCACATTAAAGAAAAAAGATACCAAATCAATAACCTAACTTGAAGGAATGAGAAAAATAAGTGCAAGCTAAACTCAAAGCCAGCAGAAAGAAAGAAATAAAGGTTAGAATGGAAGTTAATGAATTAGAGAGTAGAATATCAATACAGAAAATCAATGAAACCAATAGTTAGTTCTCTAAAAGTCCAACAAAATTGACAAATCTTTAGCTACATTGACCAAGATAAAAAGAGAGAATATTCAAATTACAAGGATCAAAAATGAAACAGGGGACAAATATTGCAGGAATAAAAAAGATTATAATAAAATACTATAAACTATTGCACATCAACAAATCAGATAAACTGCATGAAGTTGACAAATTCCTAGAAAGATACAAAATACCAACAGTGACTCAAGAGGAAATAGACAATCAGAATAGAACTATAACAAGCACTGTGATGGATTTAGTAACCAAAGAAACACTGACAGAAGAAACCCAGTTCCAGATGGGTTAACTGGTGAATTCTTCAAAACATTTAAGAAGAATTAATACCAATTCTTCATAAACTCTCAAACATATAAGAAATGACATAAATCTTTAAATGAAAGAACTCAATTTATGTGGCCAGTATCACTCATATACCAAAATAAATCACAAGAAAACTACAGATCAATATCTCTTATGAATATAGATGCAGAAATATTAAAATATTAGCAAACTCAATTCAACAACATATAAAAAGAACTATATACCATGACCAAGTGGGGTTTATCCCAGAAATGTAAGGTTGGTTTAAAAGCTGAAAACTAATTAATGTGATAAACCATATAAAGAAAATAAAAAGCAAAAATACATTACCATCTGTCCTAGTTTGCTAATGCTGCAGAATGCAAAACACCAGAGATGGACAGGCTTTTATAAAACGGGAGTTTATTTCACTACACAGTTACAGTTTAAGGCCACAAAGCATCCAAGGTAACACCTCAGCAATCGGGTACCTTCACCGGAGGACGGCCAGTGGTGTCCGGAAAACCCCTGTTAGCTAGGAAGGCAGCTGGCGTCTGCTCCAAAGCTCCGGCCTCAAAACGGCTTTCTCCCAGGACATTCCTTTCTAACAAGCTTGCTTCTCTTCAAAACATCACTCCCAGCTGCACTCTCTCTCTTCTCCCTGAGTCAGCTCATTTATATATCTCCACTGATAAGGGCCCACCCTGAATGGGTGGGGCCACGCCTCCATGAGAACATCTCATCAGAATCATTGCCCACAGCTGGGTGGGGCACATTCCAAGCAAATCCAACCATCACCAAAACATCTGCCCCACACAAGACCACAAAGATAATGGCATTTGGGGGACACAATACACTTAAACCAGCACATTCCACCCCCTGGACCCCAAAATGACATTATCTTTCCAAATACAAAATATATTCATTCCATCACAATATCACAAAAACTTAAATCATTTCAGTAACAAAAGTTAAGTACAAAATCCCATCAAAATCAGTTTAGGCTTGGTCAGTCCTAAGGCATAATTCCCCTCTAGCTGTGGATCTGTGAACCTAAAACAAGTTATGTGCTTCCAATATACAAAGGAGAGACATTCATAGGATGAACATTTCCATTGCCATAAGGAGAAACAGTAAGGAAAACAGGGTTAACAGGAGCAAAACAGTTCCTAAAACCCGCAGGACAAACTCCATTAGATTTCAAAGTCTGAGAGTCACTAACAGAACAATGTCGCATCCTTGGGGCTTGAGAGAGTGGGAGCCTAACCCTTCCCAAGGGCCTTTTCGGCAGCCCATTCCTCTCCAAACACTTAGGTGAGTGCTCCAACATTTCCACACATTGGGGAGACCACCTTCTCGGCCCCACCCTCCTCAAACATCGGGGCAGCTCCCGGATTCCCTTCCATCTCCGGGTCACACGCTCAACCCCTTCAGAACAGTGTGGTGGCAGCCAGGCTCTCCCCAATTCCCTGGAAATGTGCTCCACCCTCTTTGGGACCTGAGGTGGCAAAACTCTTCCAGAGCATCGAGGCGGAAAGCCCGCCCTTGACCTCCAGGGCAAACTCACCCTTTCCATGCATGTGGGCTGCTCCGCTCTCCCAGCCCTAAACCTCTTGACTCCAGACCTCAACCTCCATGGCTCTGTCTTTGAAGAGATTTTTCCTTTAACTTTTTCCTTGTCTGTCTCCTCCAGTCCAGACCGGCAATGGCTCCGTCTATAAAGATCTCGCAAAAATTCTGTTGGCTTTGCATGAAGCATGCAGGGGTCAAAGCCATCAGACAATAGGAGTTTCCACAAATCCTTTCTGCTTAACTCCTTATCCAATCTTGGCGTGTCCTCAGGTTGGGCTGTAGCTTCTGGGATTCTACCCCCTGGAAGCCTGTAATTTTCCAAGCCATCGGCTTCTGGTTTCTTTGAACCCAAGAGTTCAGTTCTAAGTTTATCTCTCTTTGCTCGCATTTTACTATAAGCTGCAAGGAGAAGCCAGGATATGTCCTCCACATGTAGTCTGGAGATCTCCTCAGCTAAGTATTCCAGGTTGTTGCTTCCAGATTCTTCCTTCCATCTGACACCAGGACTCAATTTTGCCAAATTTTGTGTCACTTTAAAACAAGGATCACCTTTCTTCCAGTTTGCAACAACACATTCATCATTTCTGCTCAAGTCCTCATCAGAAGTATCTTTAGAGTCCATATTTCCACAAACAGTCTCTTTAAAGCAGTTTTGGCCTTTTCTATCAAGCTCCTCACAATTCTTCCAGAGTCTTCCCCTTATCCATTTGAAAAGCCGTTCCAACATGTTTGGTATTTGCAAACACAGCAGCAAAAGCACCCCACTTCTCTGGTACCAAAATCTGTTTTAGTTTGCTAATGCTGCAGAATGCAAAACACCAGAGATGGACAGGCTTTTATAAAACGGGAGTTTATTTCACTACACAGTTACAGTTTAAGGCCACAAAGCATCCAAGGTAACACCTCAGCAATCAGGTACCTTCACCGGAGGACGGCCAGTGGTGTCCGGAAAACCCCTGTTAGCTAGGAAGGCAGCTGGCATCTGCTCCAAAGCTCCGGCCTCAAAACGGCTTTCTCCCAGGACATTCCTTTCTAACAAGCTTGCTTCTCTTCAAAACATCACTCCCAGCTGCACTCTCTCTCTCTTCCCCCTGAGTCAGCTCATTTATATATCTCCACTGATAAGGGCCCACCCTGAATGGGTGGGGCCACGCCTCCATGAGAACATCTCATCAGAATCATTGCCCACAGCTGGGTGGGGCACATTCCAAGCAAATCCAACCATCACCAAAACATCTGCCCCACACAAGACCACAAAGATAATGGCATTTGGGGGACACAATACACTTAAACCGGCACACCATCTCAAAAGACACTGAAAAATTTTAACAAAATCTAACACCTTTTCATGATAAAAACACTCAACACTATAGGAACAGAAGGGAATTTCCTTAACTAGATAAAGGCCATCTACAAGAAAACTCACAGTAACATCTTGCTTAATGGTGAAACTCTGGGTGCTTTCTCCTAAGATCAAGAACAAGAAAAGAATGCCCACACTCACCACTTCTATTCAACATTGTTATAGAGGTCTAGCCAGGGTAATTAGTCAGGAAAATGAAATTAAATGCATTCAGACTGGAAACAAAGTAAAACTATCTCTATTGCCAGATGAAATGATCTTGTATGTTAAAAAACCCTAAGGAAACCACTAAAAAACCATTGAAAGTAAAAAATAAATTTAGCAAGTTCTCAGGATACAAGATCAATATATAAATGTCAATTGTCTTTTTTTACACTCACAATGAATAAAGTGAACATGAAAATAAGAATTTAATTCCACTCATAATAGCATCAAAAAAAAAATAAAATAAAATACCTAGGAATAAATTTAAGCAAAGAAGCACAAGGCTTCTACAATAAAAACTGCAAAATATTTTTGAAAGAAATTAAAGAAGATCCAAATATGTGTAAAGACTTCTCATCTTCATGGATGATGGATGTTAATATGGCAATACTCCCCACATTTATCCACACATTCAATGTAATCCTTGTCAGAAATCTAACTAGCTTCTTTGTAGAAATTGACAAACTGGTGATAAAATTCATATGGAATTGCAAGAGATCAAGAATAGACCAAACAATCTTGAAAAAAGAACAAAGTTAGGGTACTCACACTATGCAATTTCAAAACTTATTACAAATCAACAGTAATCAAGAGAGTGTGGTTAGGGCATAAGAATAGACATATAGATCAATGGAATAAAAATGAGAGTCTAGAAATGTACCTATGCATCTTTGGTCAATTTAGTTTTGACACATGTTCCAAAACCATATAATGGAGAAAGAATAATCTTTCCAACAAGTAGTGCTGGGACAAGATAGCCACACACAAAAGAATGAAGTTGGACTACTACCTCATAAAAGATTAACTCAAAATGAATCAAAAGCCTAAATGTAAGAGCTAAAATTAAAAAAATTTTAGAAGAAACATAGGAGAAAATTTTCTTGACCTTATATTTGGCAATGGATTCTTAGATACATCACCAAAAGCACAAACTTCCATAGACTTCACTGGACTTCATAAGTATTTAAAACTTCTGTGTTTGAAAGGACACTACCAAGAAAGTGAAAAGACAGCCCACAGAAGAAAATATTTTCTAATCACATATCTGATAAGGGATTGTATCTAGACTATATGAAGAAATCTTAAAACTGAAAAGTAAAAAGCCAGATAACTCCATTTAAAACAAAATAGGTATCTGAATGGGTATTTCTCCAGAGAAGATATATATACAGCCAATATGCACATGAAAAGATGCCCAGCATCATTAGTCATTAGGGAACTGCAAATCAAAACCACAGTGAGATACCTGAAGACAATTATATAATAATGTAGATTACAAGGGGTGACAGTGTGATTGTGAAGACCTTGTGGATCACACCCCCTTTATCTAGTGTATGGATGAGTGGAGGAATGGGGATAAAAACTAAAGAACAAATGGGGTGGGATGGGGGGATGATTTGGGTGTTCTTTTTTCATTTTTATTTTTTATTCTTGTTCTGGTTCTTTCTGATGTAAGGAAAATGTTCAGAGATAGATTGTGGTGATGAACGCATAACTATGTTATCATACTGTGGACAGTGGATTGTATACCATGGATGATTGTATGGTGTGTGAATGTATTTCAATAAAACTGAATTTAATAAAAAAGAATAGCAGAATTACAAAAAATGTTTTATCATCAACTGTAAAAAATTTTCCACACCAATGCAAGTGTTGGTAGTGGGTGGTATATGGGAATCCTGAATTTTATGCATGATTGTTCTGTAAACCCACAACTTCTCTAATAAAAAAATTTTTAATTAAAAAAAAAAAAGTGAGACAACATCTCACATCCACTACTGTGTTTATAATTTTAAAAATAGATGATAGTGTTGGCAAGGTGATAGAAAAATCAGAATCTTCATAAACTGTGTTGGGAATGTAAAATGGCAAAGTCACTTTGGAAAACAGTCTGGTAATTCTTCAAAAAGTTAAACATAAAGATGACATTTAAGCTGAAATTCTACTCCTAGGTATGGGTCTAAGAGAAATATCCACAGAAAAAAAACTGTACCTGTATAGTCACAGCAGCATTATTGATAATAACTATAAGGTGGAAACAACCCAAATGTCTGATGAATTGACAACCAAATGTGGTATATTCATAAATTATAATAATATCTGCCATTAAAAGGAATGAAGTTCTGGTATATGGTACAACATAAATGAAATATGAAAACATTGTACTAAGTGAAAAAAAGTCAGTCACAAAAGACCACATATCACATGATTTCATTTATATGAAATGCATAGAATAGCCAAATCTGTAGACACAGAAAGTAGATCACTGGTTGCTTAAGGCTGGGATGGAAGTGGGAGGGGATGTGAGGACAGGGAAATTACAGCTAAAGGGTGAGGAGTTTCTTTTGGAGGCAATGAATATGTTCTAAATGAGATTGTACACATTAAGTAGGTGAATTATTGAGATAAAGCTGGAACAGAAAGAGAGAAGAAAATGGTTAAGAAGTAGACAATAGCCCAGGTCATAATGAAAAGATAGAAAGTCTCAGAAAAGGTAAGAAAGCATAAAGGTTAGACATGAAAATTTTAGAACTATGAAATACAATATTCAAAATAAAAACTAAGTGGAGAGGTTCATAACAGAATGGATATGACAGAGGTAACAGTCAGTAAACTTCAAGATAGAAATAAAAAAAATATACAATCTGGAGAGGGCAGGGCAAGATGGCAGTGTAGGGAGGTGTATAATTTAGTTAGTTCTCTCTATCAGCAAGTAAATAGTCAGGAACTGTTTGGAACAACTGTTTGGATGACATTTGTGATGAGACACACATCACAAACCAATCTGGAATGCATGGAAGGGCCAATATTGCAACACAGAGTAAGTAAATCCTCCAAACTCTGCAGCTGGCACACTTCCCCCACTGGTATGGCAGGCTGAGTTGGAACACTCCCTTGTGGGCAAAAGAAGCAGTCTCTACTAGGAGCAAGGGAAGGTAGCTCAACCATGCAGCTTTAATTAACAAATTTGGGTTACTGAATACAAGTGATGGTTACAGATAAACCTGGGGCAAGCAGGAAAAGAACCCTGAGGTCTCTCCTGGCAGAGAGAGTGTGGGGCTGTCAGAAAAAAAAATTAATTAAATATATAAAAACAGAGTCTTTTGGAGTTGGCTGAGCTCAGAATACTGGAAAAGGGCTGTGCCCCAAGAAAAGGGACACATGCAGCTGCATACCAACTCTGGTTCTTGACAGGCAAACCTTGGGGGCTGGGAACTGGCTCTGAAAATGGGATTTTTCTTCTGCCTTTTTTCTTTTTTTAAAACTATTCTAAGTAGCTCATTAGTGAAAGCCTCAGGCATTTTCAATTGTCAGTGCTGACCCAGGCAAGAGTGGAGTTAAGATAGGCCTGGGAGACAAAGTAAGGAGTAAAGTGAAGGAGATAATACCCTAAAGAGTGTAACTTCCCCAAGAAAAGGGGAGAAGGGCCCCAGCTCAAGTGGTGGCCCTCCTTCAGAGAATTCATCCCTCCCTCTCCCTCAACTTCTGTCTCAACCATAACCCTGGCAGGGGCAGGGTCTGCTGAGAATTAAAAACAATGAACCTCTAGGAGGGGCAAGATGACGGCATAGAGAGGAGTGGAAGCTAAGTAGTCCCCCCTGGAACAACTACAAAAAAACAGAAACAACTAGTAAATAATCCAGAATAACTGTGGGGGGACAAACGAGACCATCCACTCATCATACACCAACCTGAATTGGGAGGAATGCCCGAGAACACAGCATAAAATCTGTAAGTAAAACCTGCGGATCCAAGTCGTGAGACCCCCTCCCCCATAGCCCAAGCTGCAAAGCCTCATGGTGCCAAAGAGAAGCTCTCTCCCAGCAAGCGAATATAGCTCAGCTGAGCTCCAACTGAGGTTTTAAGTAGTGAGTGTGAACTGCTCACTACAGGTACTCATCCCCAAAAAACAGACAGAGGCTATGGGTGACGACTGACCTGGGAGAGCCGGAGGGTCACCTTGGACTGGGTCTGAAGGGGACTATCTGTTTCTTTTTTGGCTCAGTGGAGAAAGACCCAGTCATTTTCAGTTTCCAGGGCTGTGAAGCAGAGAAGGGTGGAGACAGCACAAGCAGAGAGCAAGACCATTGAAATGCTAATGACCTCCACCTGGGGGCTCTGTCTTCTCTAGGAGGAAAGGGGTGGGACCCTTTCCATTCAGAACCAGACCCCAGAGCTTGGGGGAACAGGGCCATACCTCCTCACACCAGTCAAGAATTATAGGCTAACAGGCGTCACCTGCTGGGCAGAAAAGCACAGTGACCTGAGGCATCAAAGCGTGGAGCAATTTTCTAAGACACACCCACAGGGAAACCAGATACTGAATATTTCTTCCCTCTGGGACCTGAGCCTGTTCTGGTCTGGGAAAACCTGATTTGGATAACCAAGGAAACCATGCCTAGACAACAGAAAATTACAACCTATGCTAAGAAAAACAAAGTTATGGTCCAGTCAAAGGAACAAACATACACTTCAACTGAGATACAGGAATTTAAACAACTAACGCTAAATCAATTCAAAAAGTTTAGAGAAGATACTGCAAAAGAGATAGAGGCTGTAAAGCAAGCACTGGACATGTATACGGCAGAAATCAAAAGTTCAAAAAAACAACTAGTAGAATCTATGGAAATGAAAGGCACAACACAAGAGATGAAAGACATAATGGAAACATACAACAGCAGATCTCAAGAGGCAGAAGAAAACGCTCAGGAACTGGAGAATAAAATACCTGAAAGCCTACACGCAAAGGAGCAGATGGAGAAAAGAATGAAAAAATATGAGCAACGTCTCCGGAAACTCAAGGATGAAACAAAGTACAATAATGTACGTATCATTGGTGTCCCAGAAGGAGAAGAGAAGGGAAAGGGGGCAGAAGCAATAATAGAGGAAATAATCAATGAAAATTTCCCATCTCTTATGAAAGACATAAAATTACACATCCAAGAAGCGCAGCGTACTCCAAACAGAAGAGATATGAACAGACCTACACCAAGACACTTAATAATCAGATTCTCAAATGTCAAAGACAAAGAGAGAATCCTGAAAGCAGCAAGAGAAAAGCGATCCATTACATACAAAAGAAGCTTAATAAGACTATGTGCGGATCTCTCAGCAGAAACAATGGAGGCAAGAAAGAAGTGGTGTGATATATTTAAGATACTGAAAGAGAAAAACCACCAACCAAGAATCCTGTATCCAGCAAAGCTGTCCTTCAAATATGAGGGAGAGCTCAAAATATTTTCTGACAAACAGACAATGAGAGACTTTGTGAACAAGACACCTGTCCTACAGGAAATACTAAAGGGAGCACTACACGGTGATAGAAGACAGGAGTGTGTGGTTTGGAACACAATTTGGGGAGATGGTAGCACAACAATGTAAGTACACTGAACAAAGGTAACTATGAATACGGTTGAGAGAGGAAGATGGGGAGCATGTGAGACACCACAAGAAAGGAGGAAAGATAAAGACTGGGACTGTGTAACTTGGTGAAATCTAGAGTATCCAACAAATGTGATAAAATGTACAAGTATGTTGTTTTACGAGGGAGAACAAGCAAATGTCAACCTTGCAAGGTGTTAAAAATGGGGAAGCATTGGGGGAGGGATGCAATCAGCATAAACTAGAGACTGTAACTAATAGAATCATTGTATTATGCTTCCTTTAATGTAACAAAGGTGATATAGCAAGGTGAATGCAGATAAGAGGGGGTGATGCGGAGGCATGTTAGACACTTGACACTGGTGGTATTGTCTGATTCTTTATTCTACTTTGATTTAAAGTTATTTTTCCTTTTGCTGCTTCCTAGCTGTCTTTTTTTTTCCTCTTTCTTTTGCCTCTCTACCTTCTTTGACTCTACCTCCTGCCTTGTGGAAGAAATGTAGATGCTTTTATATAGATAATGGTGAAGGTGGTGAACACATAAATGTATGACCATGCAGAAAACCATTGATTATTTACTTGGGATGGAATGTATGGTGAGTGAACAAAACCATATTAAAAGAAAAAAATGGGTTGATGACAAAACCTCGAGGGCAATATACTGAGTGAAATAAGCCAGACACATTAGGACAATTATTGCAGGGTCTCACTGATAGGAACTAATTATAATATGTAAACTCATAGACATGAAATATAAGGTACCAAGATATAGGATGAGGCTTAAGAATGGGGAGTGGTTACTTAGCATGAGCAGAATGTTCAATTAGGATGAACTTGTATGTTTGGAAATGAACAGGGGTGTTGGTAGCAAGATGCGAGAATAACTAACAGCGCCGAATGGTGTGTGAATGAGGAGGAAAGGGGAAGCTCAGAGTCATATATGTCACCAGAAGGAAAGTTGGAGGTCAAAAGATGGGAATGTATAAAACTGAATCCTATGGTGGGCAATGTCCATTATCAGCTGTACAAATACTAGAAATCACTTCCATGAACCAGAACAAATACATGACAATACAATTAGAAGTTAATAGTAGAGGGGCATATAGGGAAGAACTATATACCTATTACAAACTATATACTACAGTTAGTAGCATTTCAACATTTTTTCATAAACAGTAACAAACATACTATATGAGTCAACAATTGAGGGGGGTTGGTTAGGGATAGGGGAGGATTAGAGTTTCCTTTTCTTTTTTTCTTTTTTCATCTTTCATTTTATTTCTTGTCTGGAGTAATGAAAAGTTTCTAAAAATTGAAAAAAAATTAAGTGTGGTAGATGCACAGCTGTATGAGGGTACCCAGGGGCAAGTGATTGTACACTTTGGATCTTTGGATAATTGTATGGTATCTGAACAATCTCAATAAAAATAAAAAAGAAAAAAAACAATGAAGCTCTTTTTGCCTGTGGGGACCTGCAGGCTGACAAACAACACTTGCTGGGCTGGATAGGAAAAGCACAGTCTTGAGGCCTCCCAGAAAGTCTGACAACCTGCTGAGTCTTATCCTCAGGGAAACATACTGATTAAACCCTCCTCCTGAGTCCTGGGCCTGTCTGGTCTGGGAACATCTGATTAGGGTCAATCATATCTGGGTATACCCTCATGAAAAAAAAAAGAGGTTCCATATAGGCATGGCAAGAACCAGAATAACAAGAGCTGAAAAATTCTGATCAGTTAGAAACTATACTAGAGGTCTAGAGTAAGTTGAACTGAATGCCAAAGAACAGATAGAGAACAAATGCAACCAAAAAGAAAACCCTAGGTAAAAAAGTGAAAATGACCTTTAAAATAAAATAATCAAGGAAACCAGATGCTTATAAACCAACAAAAAACTACAAGTAACACTAGGAAAAAGGAAGATATGGTCCAGTCAAAGGAATAAACTTCCACTTCAAACAAGATACAGGTGTTGAAACAATGAATTAAAGATGTTCAAGCAAACATGCTAAATTAATTGAAAAATCAAATCAATGTGTTGAGGGAAGATATGGAAAAAGAGATGAAGGATATAGAGAAGAATCGGGTAAACATAAGGAAGAACTCAAAAGTTTGATTTAAAAAATGGCAGAATTTATGGGAATGAAAGGTGCAACAGAAGACATGAAAAACACAATGGAGACTTAACAACAGCAGATCTGAAGAGGCAGAAGAAAGAATTAGTGAACTAAAGGACATGGCCTCTGAAATCCTACGAAAAAGAACAGATAGAGAAAAGAATAGAAAAGTATGAGCATGGTCTCAGGGAATTGAATGACAACATAAAGCACATGAAAATACATGTCATGGGTGTCACAGAAGAAGAGAAGGGAAAGAAGCAGAAAGAATAATGGAAGAAATAATCACTGAAAATTTCCCATCTCTATGAAAGACATAAAGTTACAGATCCAAGAAGCTCAGCATAGCCCAAGCAGAATACAACAGAATAGACCTACTCCAAGAAACTTAATAATCAGGTTATCAAATGTCAAAGACAAAAAGAGAATTCTGAAAGCAGCAAGAGAAAAGAAATCCATCACAAACAAGGGAAACTTAGTAATACTAAGTGTAGATTTCTCAGCAGAAACCACTGAGGCAAGAAGACAGTAGTATGATATATTTAAGATACTGAAAGAGAAAAACTGCCAGCAAAGAATTCTATATCTGGCAAAAAATCCATCTTTTTTTAATTTTTTATTTATTCATTTATTTCTAACTATTTATCAAAAATTAAAAAGAAACATTTCAAACAAAACAAAACAAAGGAATAAGAAAAAAAAAATATCCTAAGCTAACTACATTGCTTCCAATATGCTCCTACCATACTCCAAGAAAATTAATGAACCATAATCATTCCTGAGCATTTCTGTATCATTAAGATTGCCCTCAATATTTTATTTTTTCTTATTAGATTATCATTCCCCCTTCACTAGTTGCTATCTATCTCTAGGTACCCTATATTCTACAATATAAGACACTTTTTTTTACATTTTTTACAGAGCTCACATTAGTGGTATCATACAATATCTCTCCTTTGTGTCTGGCTTATTTCACTCAATATTATGTCCTCAAGGTTCATCCATGTTGTCAAATGTTTCATGACCTCATTCTTTCTCACTGCTATATAGTATCCCATTGTATGCATGTACCACAGTTTACTTATCCATTCATCTCATGTAGGACATTTAGGTTATTTCCATCTCTTGGCAATTGTGAGCAATGCTGCTATGAACATTGGTGTGCAAATATCTGTGTGTGTCACTGCTTTCAGGCCCTCTGGGTAAATATCGAGAAGTGAAATTGCTGGATCACAGGTAACTCAATACTTAATTTTCTGATGAACTGCCAAACTGTCTTCCAGCATGGCTGAACCATTATAAAGTCCCACCAGCAATGAGTAAGAGTTCCAGTTTCTCCACATCCTCTCCAGCATTTGTAGTTTTGTGTTTGCTTAATGGAAGTCATTCTTATTGATGTGAGATGATACCTCATTGCAGTCTTAATTTGCATCTCCCTAACAATTAGCAAAGTTTAACATTTTTTATATTTTTTTTAGCCATTTGTATTTCCTCTTTGGAGAAATGTCTTTTCATATCTTTTGCCCATTTTATAATTGGGCTATTTATACTAATGTCATTGAGCCATAAGATTTCTTTACCTATACAAGATATCAGTCTCTTATAAGATAGGACATTTCCAAATATTTTCTCCCATTGAGTTGGCTTTCTCTTTACTTTTTTAGACAAATTCCTTTGAGGTACAGAAGCTTTTAATTCTGAGGAGTTCCCATTTATCTATTTTTTTCTTTCATTGCTTGTGCTTTAGGAGGTCTAATTAACAACCTCATAATACTAGGTCTTGAAGATGTTTCCCTACATTATCTTCTAAGAGTTTTATGGTGGAGTCTCTTATATTGAGATCTTTGATCCATGCTGAATTAATTTTTGTATATGGTGTGAGGTAGAGGTCCTCTTTCATTCTTTTACATATAGATATCCAATTCCCCAAGCCCCATTTATTGAAGAGGCTATTAGGTCTCAATTTAGTGAGTTTGGGGGCCTTATCAAAACTAAGTTGACCATAGAACTGGGGGTCTATTTCTGAATTCTCAATTATATTCCATTGATCCGTATATCTATCTTTGTGACAATACCAAGCTATTTTGACTACTGTGGCTTTATAGTAGGCTTTAAAGTCAGACAGCATAAATCCTCCCACTTTGTTTTCCTTTATTAGACTATTTTTTAGGAATTTGAGGTAGCTTTCCCTTCCAAATAAATTTGATGAGAAGGTTTTCCAGTTCTTCGAAGTAGATTGCAGAAATTTTGATAGTAATTGCATTAAATCTGTAAATCAGATTGGGTAGAACTGACATCCTACATTTAGCCTTCTGTGCCAGTTTGAATGTATTGTGTCCCCCAAATGCCATTATCTTTGATGCAATCTTGTGGGGCAGATGTTTTGGTGCTGATTAGATTTGCTTGGAATGTGCCCCACCCAGCTGTGGGTGATGACTCTGATGAGATATTCCCATGGAGGCATGGCCCCACCCATTCAGGGTGGGACTTGATCAGTGGAGCCATATAAATGAGCTGACTCAAAGAGAAGGAATGCAGTGCAGCTGTGAGTGACATTTTGAAGAGGAGCAAGCTTGCTAGAGAGGAACATCCTGGGAGAAAGCCATTTTGAAACCAGAACTTTGGAGAAGACACCAGCCATGTGCCTTCCCAGCTAACAGGTTTTCCGGACGCCATTGGCCATCCTCCAGTGAAGGTACCCGATTGCTGATGTGTTTACCTTGGACACTTTACGGCCTTAAGACTGCAACTGTGTAGCCAAATAAACCCCCTTTTTATAAAAGCCAATCCATCTCTGGTGTTTTGCAATCTGCAGCATTAGCAAACTAGAACGGATTTTGGTACCAGAGAAGTGGGGTGCTTTTGCTGCTGAGTTTGCAAATACCAAACATGTTGGAACAGCTTTTTAAATAGATAATGGGGAGTTTCTGGAAGAATTGTGAGGAGCTTGATAGAAAAGGCCAAAACTGCTTTGAAGAGACTGTTTATGGAAATATGGACTCTAAAGATACTTCTGACAAGGACTTGAGCAGAAATGATGAATGTGTTGCTGCAAACTGGAAGAAAGGTGATCCTTGTTTCAAAGTGGCAGAGAATTTGGCAAAATTGAGTCCTGATATCAGATGGAAGGAAGAATTTAAAAGTGACAACCTGGAATACTTAGCTGAGGAGATCTCCAGACTACATGTGGAAGATGTACCCTGGCTTCTTCTTGCAGCTTATAGTAAAATGCGAGCGGAGAGAGATAAATTTAGAACTGAACTCTTGGGTTCAAAGAAACCAGAAGCCGATGGCTTGGAAAATTACAAGCTTCCAGGGGGTAGAATCCCAGAAGCTACAGCCCAACATGAGGATGTAATCAAACATGCAACCCAGCCGCCATTTCAGTACAAGCCAAGATTGGAAATGGAATTATCCAGAAAGGATTTGTGGAAAGTCCTATTGTCTGATGGCTTTGAACCCTGTGTGCTTCATGCAAAGCCAACAGAATTTTTGTGAGATCTTTACAGACAGAGCCATTGCCAATCTGGACTGGAGAAGACAGACAAGGAACAAACTGAACAAAAAATGTCTTCAAAGACAGAACCATGGAGGTTGAGGTCTGGAGTCAAGAGGTCTCAGGCTGGGAGAGCGGAGCGGCCCACATGCATGGAAAGGGTGAGTTTGCCCTGGAGGTCGAGGGCGGGCCTTCCCCCTCGATACTCAGGAAATGTCTTGCCACCCCAAGCCCCAAAGAGGGTGGAGCACAGTTCCAGGGAATTGGGGAGAGCCTGGCTGCCACCACACTGTTCTGAAGGGGTTGAGCATGTGACCCGGAGATGGAAGGGAATCCAGGAGCTGCCCCAATGTTTGAGGAGGGTGGGGCTGAAAAGGTGGTTTCCCCAATGTGTGGGTATGTTGGAGCACTCACCCAAGTGTTTGGAGGGGAAAGGGCTGCCACAAAGGCCCTTAGGAAAGGTTAGACTCCCTCCCTCCCAAGCCCCAAGGATACAACGTTGTTCTGTTAATGACTCTCAGACTTTGAAATCTAATGGAGTTTGTCCTGTGGGTTTTAGGAACTGTTTTGGTCCTGTTAACCCTGTTTTCCTTACTCTTTCTCCTTATGGCAATGTGAATGTTTATCCTATGAATGTCCCTTCTTTGCATATTGGAAGCATATAACTTGTTCTAAGTCCACATATCCAAAGTTAAAGGAGAATTATGCCTTAGGACCCCATGCCTATAATTGATTTTGATAGGATCTTGTACTTACCTTTTGTTACTGAAATGATTTAAGTTTTTGTGATATTGTGATGGAATGAATGTATTTTGTACTTGGAAGGATAATGTCATTTTGGGGTCCAGGGGGTGGAATGTGCCAGTTTGAATGCATTGTGTCCCCCAAATGCCATTATCTTTGATGTAGTCTTGTGGGGCAGATGTTTTGGTGCTGATTAGATTTGCTTGGAATGTGCCCCACCCAGCTGTGGGTGATGACTCTGATGAGACATTCCCATGGAGGTATGGCCCCACCCATTCAGGGTGGGACTTGATCAGTGGAGCCATATAAATGAGCTGACTCAAAGAGAAGGAACGCAGTGCAGCTGTGAGTGATGTTTTGAAGAGGAGCAAGCTTGCTAGAGAGGAACGTCCTGGGAGAAAGCCATTTTGAAACCAGAACTTTGGAGAAGACACCAGCCACGTGCCTTCCCAGCTAACAGGTTTTCCGGACGCCATTGGCCATCCTCCAGTGAAGGTACCCGATTACGGATGTGTTACCTTGGACACTTTATGGCCTTAAGACTGTAACTGTGTAGCCAAATAAACCCCCTTTTTATAAAAGCCAATCCGTCTCTGGTGTTTTGCAATCTGCAGCATTAGCAAACTAGAACACCTTCCTATTCAGGAACACAGAATATCTCATCTCTTTAGGTCACCTTCTGTTTCTTTTAGTAGAGTTATATAACTTTCTGTATAGAGGTCTTTTACATCCTTGGTTAAGTTTATTCCCAGGTACTTAATTTTTTTAGTTGCTATTTAGAATGGAATCTTTTTCTTTAGTGTCTCCTCAGTTATATCATTTCTACTGTATAGAAATGTTACTGACATGTGCATTAATCTTATATCCCACCACTTTGCTGAATTTGTTTATAAGCTTAAGTAGGCATGTCATCAATTTCTCAGGGTTTTCCAAGCATAAGATCATATAACCTTCAAATAAAGAGAATATTCCTTCTTCTTTTCCAACTGGATGCTATTTATTTCTTTTTCTTGTTGAAATGATCTGGCTAGAACTTCTTGCACACTGTTGAATAATAATGGTGACAACAGGCATCCTTGTCTCATTCCTGATCTTAAAGGGAAAGCTTTCAGTCTCTCAACATTGAGAATTACATTGGCTAAGGGTTTTTCATATATGCCCTTTGTCATATTGTGGAAGTTTCCTACAATTCCTACCTTTTGAAGTGTTTTTATCATAAAAGGATGCGGTATTCTGTTGAATGCTTTTTCAGCATCTGATTTGTTAATGTGTTTTATTACATTAATTGATTTTCTTATGTTGAACCACCCTTGCAAGCCTGGGATGAACCCCGCTTGGTCAGGGTGTATAATTTTTTTAAATATATCTTTGAATTCAATTTTCAAGTATTTTGTTTAAAATTTTTGCATCTATATTAGGGAAATTGGCCTGTAGTTTTCCATTCTTATAGCATCTTTATCAGGTTTTGGTATTAGTGCAATGTTGGCTTCATAAAATGAGTTAGGTAGTGTTCCATTTTCTTCAATTTTTTGAGTTCAAGTAGGTATGGTGTCAGTTCTTTTTGGAAATTTGGTAGAATTCCCCTTTGAAGCCATCTGGGCCTGGGGTTTTATTTGTAGGAAGCTTTTTGATAACTGATTGGATCTCTTTATTTGTAATTAGTTTGTTGCGTTCTTCTATTTCTTCTTTATTCAATCTAGGTAGTTCATGTTTTTCCAGGAAATTATCCATTTCCTCTTAATTATCTAGTTTATTGGCATAGAGTTATTCAGAGTATCCTCTTATGATATTTTTTATTTCTTCAGGATCCATAGTAATTTCCCTCCTCTCATTTATTATTTTGTTTATTTGGTTCTTCTCTCTTTTTGACTTTGCCAGTCTAGCTAAGTGTTTGTCAATCTTTTTGATCTTCTCAAAGAATCAACTTTTTTATTTTCTCTGTTGCTTTTTATGTTTTCTGTATCATCTATTTCTGCCTTAATCCTTGTTATTTATTTTCTTTTACTTGCTTTAGGATTAGTTTGCTGATCATTTTCTAGCTTCTTCAGTTGTTCTATTAGTTCTTTAACTTTAGCTCTTTCTATCTTGTTAATGCATGCATTTAGAGCTATAAATTTCCCTCTCAGTACTACCTTTGCTGCATCCCATAAATTTTGATATTTTGCATTCTCATTTTCGTTCATCTCTAGATATTTAGCAATTTCTCTGGCAATTTCTTCTTTGACCCACTGAGTGTTTAGGAGTGTGTTATTTAACCTCCAGATACTTGTGAGTGTTCTGGTTCTTCAATAGTTATTAACTTCTAGTTGTATTCCATTATGGTCAGAGAATGTGTTTTGAATAATTTTAATCTTTTTAAATTTATTGAGGCTTGTTTTATGCTCCAGCATATGATGTATCTTAGAGAAAGTTCCATGAGCACTGGGGAAGAATATATATCCTGGTAATTTGGGTTGTAATGTTCTATATATATATACATGTATATCTGTTAAGTCTAGTTCATTTATTACATTGTCTAAATTCTCAATTTCTTATTGGTCTTCTGTCTAGATGATCTATCTATAGGAGAGAGTTTTGTATTGAAGTCTCCCACAATTATTGTGGAAATATCTATTGCTTCCTTCAGTTTTGCCAATATTTGTTTCACATACTTTGGAGTACCTTGATTGGTGCATAAACATTTATGATTGTTATTTCTTCCTGGTGAATTGTTCCTTTTATTAGTATATAGTGTCCTTCTTTGTCTCTTATGACATCCTGTATTTAAAGTCAATATTATCTGAAATTAGTATTGTTACCCCTAATTTCTTTTGGTTATAGCTTGCATGTAATATTTCTTTTCCATCCTTTAACTTTCAATTTCTTTGTGTCACTAGGTATAAGGTGAATCTCTTGTTAAACAACAGATTGATGGTTCATATTTTTTAATCCATTCTGCCAATCTATATCTTTTAATTGGGGAGTTTAATCTTTTCACATTCAATCTTATTTCTGTGAAGGCTGTTCTTGAATCAGCCATCTTATCCTTTGGTTTTTACTCATTGGATCCATTTTTACTCTATTTCCTTTAAGGTACCCTTACTAAGGCTCTTCAGTTCTGTGCCCTTCTCCAGACCTTTCTCTCCTTCCTTCTTTTCTCAGCCAGTAGAGCTCCCCTTGGTAGTTCTTGTGGGGCAGGTATCTTGTTAACAAATTCTCTCAGCATTTGTTTGTCTGTGAAAATTTTAAGTTCTCCTTCATTTCTGAAGGAAAACTTTGCTGGGTAGAGAATTCTTGGCTGGCAATTTTTCTCTTTCAGAATTTTAAATATATCATGCCACTGCCTTCTCACCTCCATGGTGCCCACTGAATAGCCAGTCTTCAGTCTCATATTGTTTCCCTTGTATGTGGTGAATTGCTTCTTTCTTGCTGCTTTCAGAACTTTCTCCTTCTCTTCAGCATTTGACAATCTTATTAGGATGTGTCTCAGAGTGGGTTTATTTGAATTTATTCTATTTGAAGTTCATTGGGCATCTTTGATCTGCATATTTATGTCATTTAGAAGGGTTGGGCAATTTTCCCCAACAATATCTTCAAATACTCTTCCTAGCCCTTTACTCTTCTCTTCCCCTTCTGGGACACCAGTAATTCTTATATTTGTGTACTTTATATTGTCCATCATTTCCCTGAGATCCATTTCAAATTTTTCATATTTCTTCACCATTCATTCTTTTATGCTTTTGCTTTCCCATCATCCTATGTTTGAGTTCACTAATTCAGTCCTCTACCTCTTCAAATTTAATGTTATGTTTCTCAAAAATATTTTTAATTTAATCAGCAGTAACATATTTCCATAAGATCTGCTATTTTTTATTTACTCTTGCAAATTCTTCTTTATGCTCTTCTAGGGTCTTCTTCATGTCCTTTATATCCTGAGCCATAATATTAATGTTTGTGAGTACTTCTTTGATTAGTTGCTCCAGGTTTTGTGTCCCTTCTGGGTTTTTCATTTGGACATTTAGGTTTTCTATATCTTCTGGCTTCTTCACATGCTTTGTAATTTTCTGTTGTTTTAGGCTTCTTGATATTTGCTTATCTTCATAGGGCTTTTTTAGAGTTTGCAGGATTAATTGAACATTTATCTATAATATGACAGAGCTACAACTTGTTTGAGTGCACTTTTCTGACCTACCATCAGATGGCACTCCTGAGTCACCTTTTACCCTTAAGACAGTTCTTCTCAACTTTGTTTATGTATTAATTGGGATTCTAAACCATGTGGAGGTCCTATCAGTGTACCAATTTTTCATGTGCACTGGGGACTCTCAGTCCTATGTGTGAGGGGCATGTTCTGTGCAGTTTGGCAGGGAGTCAACTCCAGGACCCAGTGGTCCTGGCCTTTCCTGGGTCTGCAGGTGGAGTACTCTATGTCTGCAGAGCTCACATCTCACCTTCCAGCTCAACTGGCCCACTGTCCTTCACTGCCATGTGCTCACAAATCCCTGAAATTGGGCAAGAGCTCCTAGCACTTCCATGCAGCACCCCTGCCTCTATGCTATGCACACTGTGGGCCTCTGTGAGGGGAAGAGTATATGCTGGCACAAGCCCACCAAATCCCAAATTCCCTCAAGGAAACTTAGTTTCTGGGCTGTAAAAAGTTGTCTCCCAGCCAACTACAAATTCCTGGCCTTGGTGCCATCAAAGGCCATTTCCCAAGGAATTACAAAGATGGCCACACCGGGAATGAAAAACCTCCCCCTTCTATGGTTGTCTGCCCACTCAAACCACCAGTCCCTGGCACAGGAACTCTCGGCCGTCAGTATGTAAGAGGTTATCCCTTGAGACTAGTACTTTGGAGAGTGCCTGGGGTGTGGAAGACTACTTCCCTCCATGCTGTCAGCCAGCTCAACAGTGTTCTAGGCCAGACACTCACCTGTCTTGAACACAGCCTCTTGGTTTCTCCAAGTAGGCACTCACTGTGGGTGTAGAAGTCCTTGCTCAGCAGTGGGATCCTGGAACTGCTGTTCTGGAACATGTTCTTCCCTTTATTTAGTGTTTTAGATGGAGAAGAATCCTGCTCTGTCTCACTTTATCTGCCATTTTGGAAGCACCAAGTGTCTCCAAAACTGTCCTTCAAACATGAGGGAGAGTTTAAAGTATTTTCAGACAAACAGACACTGAGAGAGTTTGTGAACAAGATACTTGCTCTTCAAGAAATACTAAAGGGAGCACTAAGGCAGATAGGAAAAGATGAGAGAGAGGTTTGGTGAAAAGTGTAGAAATAAAGACTATCAGTAAGGGTAAAAAGAGAGAGAAAAAAATCACTAATATGAACTAACATTAATGAGCAAACTTTTAGAGTTAAATCTAAGAACACAGGTTATCAGGAGATAGAAATAGGGTGGATTTGGGCATTTGATGCTGAAGAAGTAAAGAATGTTCAATGAGACTGATTGTAAAGACCCAGAAATGGATAGCACAATACTACCTGAAGGTAGCACAATATTGTAAGTACATGGAACAAAGCTGAGTATGAGTATGGTTCAAAGAGGAAGACTAGAGGCATGTATGACACCAGAAGGAAAGATAGGGGATAAAGACTGGGACTGTAACTTAGCAAAACCTAGAGTGGACATTGATGGTGATTAAATGTACAAATATAAGAATGTTTTTACATGAAGGAGAACAAATGCATGTCAACATTGCAAGGTGTGGAAAATGGGATGATATATGGAAAAATAGAATCAATGCAAAGTAGAGTGTATAGTTAGGAGTAACATTGCAATATATGTCCATAAAATGTAACAAAACACAAAAGCTAAATGTCAATAAGAGGGGGATATAAGGGAGGGGTATGATATTCTTTGTGTAATTGTTGTTGTTTCTCCTTTTTGTTTAATTTTTATTTTTTAATTTTTTATTCTTCATATTTTTCCTTTTCTTTCTTTGTAGAAGAAATGGCAATATCCTAATATAGAGTGTGGTGGTGTATGTATAACTATGTGATTATATCAGGAACCACTGATTGTTGACTTAGGATGGATTTATGGTGTATGAATAAAACTTTAAAAAATAAACAGAAAGGTACAAATGTGGGAGAAAAAATGGAAAGAGGGATGTACCTATTCACTGTTGCTGGGGAAGTAGAATGGTGCAGCCCATCTGTAGGGCAGTGTGGTAGTTCCACAGGAGGCTAAGTATAGGGTTGCCACATGATCCTGCAACCCCACTGTTAGGTATATACTTGGAAGAACTAAAAGCAGGGATATAGACATTTTCACACTGTTGTTTATGGAGGCAGTATTCATGATTTGCAATGGATGGAGGTGGCCTAACGGTTTACCGACTGATGAACGGAAGTGTGAACTCTGGCATATACATACAATAGAATATTGAGTGGCTGCAAGGAGGAATGAAGTTTTGAGGCATGCAACTAGGTGAATGAACATTGAGGACAGTATGTTGAGTGAAATAAGCCAAAAATAAAAAGACAAATATTATAACACCTCACTAATATGGACTAAATATAATGTGCAAATTCTAAGAATTTAATTTGAGAGCATAGGTTACCAGAGGAAGGCTTATTATAAAGGTTCCTAGATTGTAAGCTCTTACAGCAGTCACATCTACTCCAGAGTTGTTACAATTATTTCTTAATTCTGAGATGCTGAGCTTTTTGTGTATAACCTGGTATATCTGGAGGTTTGTTATACCGAGCCCTCTATCTTGGGGCTTGCCCTTATGGAGCTCATTACTGCAAAGGAGAGGCTAAGCCTGCTTAAATTGTGCCTAAGATTCTCCCCCTGAGTACCTCTTTGTTGCTCAGATGTAGCCCTCTCTCTCCAGCTAACTGAACTCAGCAGGTGAACTCACTGCCCTTCCCCCATTGTGGGACCTGACTCCCAGGGATGTAAATCTCCCTGGCAATGCAGAATATGACTCCCGAGGATGAATCTGGACCTGACATCATGGGATTGAGAACATCTTCTTAACCAAAAGGGGGATGTGAAATGAAACAAAATAAAGTTTCAGTGGGTGAGAGATTCCAAATGGAGTTGAAAGGTCACCTGTGTGGGCATTCTTATGCACTATATAGATACCCCTTTTTAGGTTTCAATGTACTGGAATAGATAGAAGTTAATACCTGAAACTATTTAAAAAAAATCATACAATCTGAACAACAGAGAAAAAAAGATTGAAAAAAAAGAACAGAATCTCAGTGCTTGTAAGACTATAACAAAAGATTTAACATTTAAGTCATCGAGAGTACCTCAAATAAAGGAGAGTGTAGTGATGAATAAAATTTTTGAATAAATAATAGCAGTAAACATCACAAATTTGGAAAAAGGTATGAACCTACAAATACAAGAAGTTCAGCTAACCCCAAAAAGGGTAAAGCGAAAGAAATCTAATCGCACGTATTACAATCAAACTACTGAAAACTAAAGACAAAGATAAAATTTTGGAAACAGTAGAGAATATATATGGATACCAATCACAATTTGAATGACAATGGATTTCTAAATAGATATCATGGAGATGAGAAGAAAGTAAAATATTTTTTTTAAATGCTAAAAGAAAAGAACTCAACATGGAATTCTATATCCAATGAAAATATCTTTCATGAATGAGGGTGAAATAAAGATATTCTCAGATGAAAGAAAATAAAAGAATTCACAGCCAGCAGACCTACTTCAAAAATATTGGTAAAGAAATTCCTTCAGATAGGAGGCACATCCACCAAAGTCAATTATAGAGCATCAGAAAATCAAGGAAAAGCAATATAAATGGTTAATATGTAGGTAAATATAACATTAAACAGCATAAATCTAGCAATATATAAAAGATGAGATACCATCACATCCTTATTAGGATGGTCAAAATTCAAAACATTGGAAACACCAAAATATTGGTGATTATGTGGAGCAACAGGAACTATCATTCATTGCTGTTAGGAATACAAAATGTCTTTTTGGAAGACAGTCTGGCAGTTTCTTACACAGCTAAACATAGTTGCCACACGATCCATACATTACATTCCTAAGTATTTACTTAAATGAGTTGCAAATTTATGCCCACAAAAAACCCCTCCATGGATGTTTATAGAAGTTTTATTCATAAATGCTAAGAATTGAAAGCAACTAAGAGGTCCTTCAATAGCTGATTGCATAAAAAATTTGATACATCCATTCAATGCACTATTGTTCAGTGATAAAAAGAAATGAGTTATCAAGCTACAAAAAGACATGGAGGAAACTTAAAGCATATTGCTAAATGAAAGAAGCCACTTTGAAAAAGCTACATGCTGTATGATTCCAGCTTTATGGCATTCTGCAAAAGGCAAAACTACAGAGACAGTAAAAATTCAGTGGTTGCCAAGGGGTTGGGAGAAGGGTCATAGATAGAGCACAAGGCACTTTTAGGTCAGTGAAATCATTCCATATTCTACCATGATGGTGGATACATGACATTATATATTTTCCTGGACATGAGGTGTAACTAACGCTTTGGGTGGATAGTTAGGGACTTGGAAGGAAAGTATGTACCCAAAAGAATTGAAAACAGAGACACAAACAGATACTTGTACACCAGTGTTCATAGCAGCATTATTCACAATAGCCAAAAGGTGGAAACAACCCAAGTCTCCATCAGTAGACGAATGGATAAACAAAATGTGGTGTATATATACAATGGAATATTATTTAGCCATAAAAAATGAAATTCTAATAAATGCTATTGCACGGATGAACTTTTGAAGGCATCATGTTGAATGAAATACAACAAACATAAAAAGACACACACTGTACGATTCCATTTATATGAAATATCTAGAATAAGCAAATTCATGAGCCAGAAAGTACATGAGAGGTTATGGGGGCTGGGTGGAGGTAGGAAGGAAAGAGGAACAGGGAGTTACTGCTTAATGGTTACAGAGTTTCTGTTTGGGATGACGAAAAAAATTAGGTAACAAGAAGTGATCATCGTACAACATTGTGAGTGTAAATAGTGCCACTGAATTGTACCCTTAAAAATGGTTCAAATAGCAAATTTTATGAAATATATCAATGTTAACCCAATAAATTTAACAACAAAAAATGAATAGTAGCAAACAATTCTAGAGCACATCTATGCTAGGAATGATTCTAAGCACTTTTTACACATCAACTAATTTAATTTTCACAACACATGAGGGTTATAAAAGGTAAACTTGAAGCACAAACACATCATGTAACTTACCCTAAATTATACCAAAGTAAGTGACACAGCTGGGATTTTATATATATATATATATATATATATATATATATATATATATACTCTCTAACATATAGGAATAGAATCTGTCCAGAGTAATTTTCTCTAGGATTTAATACTATTTATTCAAATAAAAGTCTCTTGATCCTTGAAAACTATTATATCAAGCTTCAGATACTGGATATTTGTCCAAAGTTAAGATGGGTCCTTCTAAAGGAAGACAGAAGAAAATCTCCCACTCAAAGTCAACGAATGCAAACAGCAGGAGCAATCACAGCAAAAATTAATTGGAGACCCTTCTTTAGTATAGCCAATTCAGTAGAGCCACTTCTTCCCTTTCCATTTTCCATGTGTACAGTTTATGATCATAACTGGCAGTCAGAATAGAGCTTGGGCACAAGACAAGAGCTCTTCTCTCAAGACATTAGCTAGCCTTTTTGGAGAGAGTCACAGTGGGTATTAGGGACAGAGATAGTCAGAAGTAATTTAGACCTTCAAACGACACACTGAAAAAAAAAAAAAAAGGAAAAAGTAAGTCAGATGCACTGAGAAACCTAATACTCCAGAGTAAAGTCCCATTTACTTCTGCAGATGGAAAGGCCTCTTCCTGCATGCTCCACCAGAAATATTGCCTGCAAAACTGAAGAAATAGTAAAGCCTTCCCACTTCACATACAAATGTTTTAATAACAATTGAAAGGACTTAAATGCAGATTTCAACTTGTTCCTCTTGACTTCCAGTTCATCCTTCTCTCCCAAAATTCACTTCATCTTTTCTTCCTAAGAACCTGCAATATGACCTCAGGCTCAGTACCAGATGCCGAACAAATAGCTGAACTGAGGCTATTGGCAGTTCCCGCAATCGCTTAGTCTACATTTCACATCATTTCTGCTTCTCTGATTGAACCCTGGATGAGAGAAGAGATAATTTTGTGACTCATTACCTGGAAAGAATCAAATGTTTTGATTTCTAGAATTACTAAATCTTGTAATTTAGTAAAAGAGAGGTAATTTAGGTAAAAGAGAGAAGTTGGGGCAATAATAGGCAAGTCTTTATATCTTTAAATGTGATTTTGGGATAAATATGCACTAACAGAAAGTTTCTTGTGTTCCTGAGCAACGTGAGTGGCCTGAGAGGAATCCTGCATTCCTGAGAAAACAGAGCTGAGACCAGGTGGGGTGTGCTAATATTTTATCTCAGAAGTGCTAGCCCAGGATGGCAAAGATGAGAATACAGAGAAGTGAGGCAAGGAAGGATCAGAAACATTGTAAGTGGAGCATTATCATGCCAAACACTTCTTCACAAGTGATAAAGAGATGCTGCAAGTCAGTTGGCAGCTGTATTTTGTTTAACACATGGGACTTCTTTAGAGAGGCTGAAGGAGAAGCTGTGCCTCAAAGTCATCCATGAGAGAGGGAAAGGAGGGGAAATTTACTTACCTGCCTCCACCCATCTCCTTCTTCCCAATGATCAAGCTTCTACATATGGAATTTTGATGCCACCACACTTTCAGTTTTCATTATTGGGCCCCTTTCAGCAGCTTCTCCAGAGATGAGGCCCCAAACAAAGTCTGGAAGTATCAGGAGAATCCAGAAATTTCATGTGTGCAACTGCATTGTGGAGGCCAAGGGTGAGGAACTGGTACTTCCAGGCATATGACTGGTCAACCTCAGCTGTCATGGTGCTGTCCCAGAGGTGAGCTGCATCTTCAGAAGGAAGAAGGCAGCTGAGGGAATCTGAGGGAACCAGTGAACCTTGTGTCTGTTGAAATAAGTAAGTCAAACAAAGATAGTTAAGGCTAGTGCTTCTGATGAACAGCTTTGTGCAAACTCAGTAAGAAGCTCCCCTAGAGCTGCTGGACAGAATTTAGAGAACAGGGAGCTAATTAAATATATAAGCATATCATGCTTAACGAAGTAACACTCAGTCATGCCTATAAAAGTCAAGATCAAGGCGAGTATGTCCACTAGGCCAACATTTATTTTACATTTCTCTGCAGAAACTAGCCAATGCATTTATAAAACATGAAGTAATTGTCAGAATAAAAATTGGGAATGGTAGTATGTCGTTGTTTGTAGATAATACAATTGCATTTTGGGAAATGTGAGAGAACTGCTGGAAAACTATTAAAACACAAGATTTCAGGGAGATGGCCAGACACATAAATAACAAACAAATCATTGGATGTCATATATACAAAAAATAACTACATTATAGTTTGAAGCTGTAATATGAAATGAGAATGATCTGTGTAAAAAAAAACTTTAAAGGCTATGAAAGTCAAGAAAATAGCACATGGACAAATAGAACAGCACTACACAATCTTGGATAGAAAGATTTAATATCACAGAGCTCCCAACTCTTACTAAGTTAATTTATTAAAGTATCCCGATCCTAACAAATAAAATGAAACTTTTTAACTTAGCATACTGATTCTAAAGTTTATTTTTATATAGAAAAATAAGCAAGCAAGAAAAGCCAGAGAAATTGTGAAGGAAAAAATAATGAGTGTCATAGTCTCCTAGGATTACTCTAACAAAGGACACAACTAAGTAGCTTAAAACAACAGAAACTTAATGTATCATAGTTCTGGAAGCTAGAAGTCTGAAACGAAGTTGTCAGCAGAGCCATGCCCCATCTGAAATCCTTAGGGGAGAATTCTTCCTTACTTCTTCTAGTTCTGGTATTTGCCAGCAACTCTCGGAGATGCAGCGCTTCAGTCTCTGCCTCCTCCATCTTCACATAGCTTTCCCCCTAGTGTCTGCCTGTCACTGTGTCCAAATTTCCTCTTCTTATAAAGACACTAGTCATAGTGGATTAAGGCCAACCCTAATCCAGTTTGGCCTCATCTTAACCAATCACATCTTCAAAGAATAAGGTCACATTCTGAGGTACTGGGGGTTAGAACTTTATTGCATCTTTTGGAGAAGACACAATCAAACCCATAATAAGCCAGGCTAGCCCTACTAAATACTAAATTATATTGTAAAACTTATGTTAAAATAGTGTGATACAGGTCCATGAGTAGAAAGACAGCATTTAAAGAGTCCAGAAATAGTCTCAAATGCATATGAAAATTTAATATATGATAATTGTTGAACTATAAATCAGTGTAGAAAAGATCAGTAATTCAATAAACATTAGGGAAACTGGATACATATTCCACAGCCTATATCAAAATAAATTCCAGATGGATTACAAATTTAAGTGCAAAACAAAAAGTTGAAAAGAAAAATTGAAACTATTAAAGTACTAGTAAAATCTGTGGGAAAATTTCTTAATAATCTCAGAATGAAGAAGTCTTCCTATGATCGAAACTGATACAGAGATATAGAAGCTCACCCCCTTGCCTCTAGGTGGGAATGACTGGTTGTAGTTTGTGTTATAGAGCTTCCAGAGGAGACTGCATGGTTTGTTAACCTGCTTCTCTACTCCCCTACTCCTGAGAACACTTCCTAAGAAATAACTTAAACAGGAACTCCTCTCTCAGTATCTGTTTTCAGGGAACCAAACTTAAAACACAGATGAGTTTATTGCTTATTAAATGTGAGAATCCCTTCCCCTTGGTGTCAAGAGTAAGAGGGTAAATTTATATCATAATTTTTTTCATTTTAATGACTGGCATTTGGGATCATGGAACCATGAGAACATCAGAATATGACACCTGGAGTTGTCAAGATTATAAGATTTTGAGACAAAAAGACCATGAAATCTCCCTTTTTCCCCTCAGTCCTGCTCCCAGCCTATGCTTACTCAGCAAAATCATCACATATGAATTTTGAGCAGAGAGGATTATACTTGCATTTGGATCTTCTCTAGGTGTAAATCCAACATGCAAGCCATCCCAGAAGACCAACCTTCCATAGCAGGCCCACTGCTCTGCCTACTCAATCCCCAACCTCAGCAGCTGACCCCAGGTATAAAAACATCCTCCATCCCTTGGTCACCTAAGAAGGGTTCTTCCCATTGTGTTTAGTTGTTTTAGTTTTCTTTGTACCCACAGCTCTTTAACAGCTTTAAAGACAAGTATATACATTGAGTTTATTGGTAATTTCTTGTTATTATGGTAGGAGTAAAAACCATTGATGTATTTCTGCTTTCTAATAAGCAGAGTAACCCCAATACCCCACATTATTTCTAACACTGTGCTGAATTTCTTACAATAAAATAGGATTAAAAGAAAATTAAGAAATACAGCACTAAAAGGGATGAAGCAAAGCAGTATTTACATAGCACCTAAGTATATATCAGAAAATTGAAGAGGTCAATTAAAAATTAAAATTAACTGAATAAAAAAAAAACTGAATTCAAAACAAGTTGGAAAGCAATAATATTTGCAGACTTCAATACCCCATTTGCAATAATGGATAGAGCAACTAGACAGAAGATCAATGAAGAAATAACACATGAAAAATACCACAAACCTCATAACAGACATTTGTAGAATCATCCATTCAACAACAGCAAAATGCACTTTTTCTCAGGTACACATGGAAAATTATCCAGGAGAGACCATATGTTGTGCCATAAAACAAAGTCTCAATAAATTTTAAAGGATTGAAATCATACTAAGTATCTTGTTCAACCACAATGGAACAAAATTAGAAATAAGTAACAGAAGGAAATTTGGTAAATTCACAAATATGTGGAAATTAAACAACATGCTATGAAATAACCAATGTGTCAAAGAAGAAAAGACAAATTAGAAAATACTTTGAGATGAATGGAAATAAAAATACAATATATCAAAACTTAAAGGATGCATAAGTGAAGAAGTACCTAGAGGAAATATATAGTTATACATGCTTATATTAATAAAGCAGAAAGACCTCAAGTCAATAATCTAACTTTCCACCCTAAGAAACTATAAAGAAGAGTAAACTAAACCCAAAGCAAGAAGAAGAAAGGAAATAATAAAGATTAGAGAAGAAATAAATGAAATAGAGAATATAAAACAATACAGAAAATCAAAGAAACCAAAAGTTGGTTCTTTGAAAATAACAACAAAATTAACAAATCTCTTGATATACTGACCAAGAACAAAATATAGAAGTGAAATTGCTAAGTCATGAGTGAAAGAGGGGACATTATTACTAACCTTAGAGATATTTTTTTTAAAAAAAAAAAAGGGAAAACTATGAGCAATTGTTTGCCAAAAAAAAATAAAAAAATTAGATACCTAGATGAAATGGACAAATTCCTGAAAGGACATAGACTACTGGAACTGACAAATAGACAATCTGAATATGCCTATAACATTTAAAGAGCCTGAACTTATAATCCATTCTCCACAAAGAAAAGCCCAGACCAGATAGCTTCACTGGTGAATTCTACAAAACATTTAAAGAATTAACACCAAGCTTTCACAAAAATTTCCAAAAAAAATAGAAGGGAACACTTCCTGCCTTCTACTAAGAGACCAGTATCACCCAGATACCAAAACCAGACAAACACATCACAAGAAAACAAAATTATAGACCAACATACCTTATGATATAGATGCAAAATACTCAACAAGATACCAGCAAACCCAAACAAGCAACATATAAAAATGATTGCATAAGAAATGAGATTTACCGCAGGAATGTAAGTTTGGTTCAAGGTACAAAAATCAATGTAATACACCATATTAACAAGAAAAAACCACAGAATCCTCTCCATAGATGCAGAAAAAGTGTTGACAAAATTCAATATCCTTTCATGATAATAAAAAAAAAATCTAAGCAAAATGGGGATAGAAGGGAACTTAAGCTGATAATGGCATCTACAAAAATCCACAGCTATCATCACACATAATGGTGAAAGAAATATTTTCCCTTAATATCATTAACAGTACAAGGATGTTTGCTCTCCTCATTTCTATTAAATATCACTTCTATTTAACTGGAGGTTCTGGCCAAGGAAATTAGACAAGAAAAAGAAATGCAAGCCTCCAGATTGTAAAGGAAGAGGTAAAACTATGTCTATTTGCAGACGACATGAACAGTAAAGCAAAGCAAAAATAAAATGAGGTAATTATTACTTAACACTACAATCACTTATTGCCCCCTGGCCCCCACAAAAAGTTCTACTAGAAAAGAAACTTAATTGTAGGAAACAGCTTGGGTCAGCTATTAAGAATATTTGCAAACTCAAAATAATGGAAACATTGACTACTGACTTAACAGAAATTGTGACATAAACTATTTGGGGAGGATATAAGAGGGAGGAGGTGGCATGAAAATCACATAAAATCCTCAACTCTCATGATAGGAAGTTAATAGATAACATCTATAATTGATAAATAAATAAATACTATAGCCATGTAATTTACAAATATAGGCCAGTTAAGAAAACTCGAAGTTGTTCTTCCTGAGGCAGTGGGTTGAGAAGTGGGGTGGTGTGAGGCAAAAGAATGCTCTTTTTTGGTGTGTTTTTAGCATAATTTCACTTCTTAGCAATTTTCATGTATTGATGAAAATAACTTTTAAAATTAATTGGAATTTTAAAAAGAAAAATAATATTTGGGGGAGTTTGAATAATAAAATGAACAATCATGTCAAATATATACCTTTTTATCAATTCTAAGATGTATATAATTTTCATATCTGAGCACCTTTGAAAGCTGATATATTTTACAACTCATGGCATATCATTTTGATTGGCAATAGGTTTTCTTCTTTCTTAATAGTACATAAAATAATGGTGTTTTTTTTTTTTTACAATCAATGCCATTTCTTATTTGATGAAATACGGTTTTGCATATTACTGCAAGAAACAAACCAAGAATACAAATTCTGTAGCATAGATCATTTGCAAAAATCAGGCACATGGTAAGTCACAAAGATTCTGTCAGAGTTATGGCTACTGTGTACAATAAGTATTTGCTATACCAGATGAAATAGGCCCACCAGACTTAGTGATACAAAGATATCTGTGAAATCAAGAGAAAAGAAAAGCAAGAATCAATGTAGATTTGGTGACTAAAGAAAGATCTATTTATAGGTGTATATAAATATGTGATTAGCACTTTGAGAACCTTCTGCAGATGCACTGAACAGAATAAAAAATTCAAGAGACAAGAAAACAAACTGGATATCACTTCGGAAATCATCAAATAGTTAAAAACAAATAAAATTAATCTGAAATCCATTTTGATATTCTGGACACATGGCAAATATCTTATTTCAGAAAGACAGCCCTGGAGAGGTAATTCTTTCTGCTATACAAGGCAAGCAACTCCCGACAGTTATCTAGCTAAATTTGCCACTTGAAGACAGGGTGGTGACCTCACAGAATTTATGACAGCTTATAAAGTTACTAGCAATGGCATAACTGTTCTTCAGTGCAACCCATTAAGCTTAGTTCTCATATTTTTTTTCCTATATTCTATTGCATAATGTTCTCAGTTCCCCTGGTGGCTGCAGACTGACAAAGAACCTTTGAATGATGCAATTGCAGTATTGGAAATAATGACTAAAGAGGTATAATGAAACAATCATCAAGTAATTATTACATGAAAAACTCATATGATGAACTTCAGCTACACAAGATGACAATGAAGAACAGAATAAACAAGTATCACTGGATGTGGAAGATGGAAACCATTGAGTTATCAAAGCCAAAAGAGGACTCACATCGGACTACCCCTCCTCTACCCCACTCCTCCAAAATCCCCCACAAACACTAAGAATAACAAACTTTTATTTTAATTTTTGGTACACAACTCAGTTTCTGCCTGTGGACTTTCTTCTCTCATTTGTTTTTATTTTAAAAAGTTTTCGAGTGTCTTAAAGCCAAAGAATGCATTCTCGTGGATTTGCTGATTCTCATTTTAGGGTTCTTTAAGACACTATGACACAGGCTTTTTCAACACTGCTTTTTTATCTCTTTTGCCATCAGAAAATATTAGAAATAGATATTCTATTCAAAAAAACATTAAACCTCCTAGTAATAGAAGAGTCTAGGAGAAAATATGTGGCAACATAATTCCCTTTTTTTAAATAAATTTCCTTAAACTGAACTTTATATTCATGTTTATAATTAACCAAAGTTTAACTTGAAGTTCCAGGGTGATGTGGATATTTAGTATAATGTTTATGCTGTCAGTTTTTTCCCAAAGATGCTAAGATGTTGCTGAAGGGCATGGCATAAATTTTGCCTGTTTTACCTTCCTTCAAAGCAGACTACTATTGGAGCCTCTATTGAAAAGTCTGCATGAATCTCCAGTCCTTTGTGGCTATTTTGTTGTTTGTATGTTTGTTTTTTCCCTTCTCCTTCCTCCCAATAGTATGCCACAGGCTGGCAGTGGGAATAGATCTCCCAAGATATAGGCAATAAGGGGAGAATTTCTGTAGAGAACTTCAAAACAGTAATAAAACCTACTCAGAGTCAATCAGTCTTTTATTATCACCATGTGCCAGCAATTAAACAATGTTCATAATAAAATTTACTCTCCCAAAATATTTTGTTGATGTTCTAAATAAATGTTGCAGTTTGGTGAGTTTTTATAACATATCTGTAAGCTTCAAATTAGCACAATGTTATTACTTATCCTCTAATAAATATTGTACTCTTCAAAGAAGCTAATTCAGAGAACACACATGTGGATTCAGCTACAGGAATTCCTTTGGAGAGTAGTTCCTAAGGTAACCGATCTTTTGACTTGCTTCCAGCTCTGTAAGTATCTTCATCCTGCCTTTAAACAGCAGATTCAAAATAAACAATGATAGTGCAGTGATTGTAAAGACAAAGAAGCAGAACTCAGTTACCTCAATTATGTCATTCTGTGTGATCACATGGAGATTTTTTGTGTGTTTAAAAATTTTTAACTGAATTTGTGCAAACGGTCTAGTATTTTTGTTTAAAAAACAAATTTTAGTCCATACATGATATATATCATTTTGTTTTATGATCATTACTCAAAATAATTTTGTTTTATAAAAGAGATCAAGTATTATCAAATGATGTGCTATGGGGTCACATAACTGGGTTTGCCACTGCCCACTATCACCCTCCTTCTTTACTCAGCCTCTAGATTTTATGGGGAGACACACATATTCAGAATTTTTTATTGTTACTGAAACAAAGCATGAATTAGCATTTAACTTAACTAACACAAAATTAATTTTAGAATGCCTTGAAGAAATCACAGTCAAATAATTTGAATATATGTATAAATAAACATGCAAATGTGTATATATACATATATAAAATACTATAAACACAGGGCATTATATATGTTTATATACATATTATATTGTATTAATTTTCTTGGAAAACATCTTAAACACCCTTCTAAATGATTCTTGGTTTAAAGAGGAAATTAAAACTAAAAATACATGACATTTAGAAATCAGTAGCAGTGAGAAGCAGGTACATACCAAATTTGTGGAATGTGGACAAGGTAAAATTGAAGGGGAAATCCAGGAGCATAAATGTCTTTACTAGAAAACAAAGCATATTGATAACAAGTGAATTAAACTTTTAATCCAAGAAGCTAGGAGGAGTATTAATTCTATATAAAAAGGAGAAAAAAAATAGTAAGTTAGTAAAATGGAATATTTGTAATAACTGTAATAAATACACTAAGGATTAATTTATAAATATCTCCTATAAATAAATAAGGAAATGACAAAATAAATAGTTATTTAAATGGGCTAATTGTATGAAAAGGCAAGAAGCATAGCTACGGGCTTAAACTCATTACCAATCAAGGAATTTTGCAAATGAAAACAAGGAGACAAAATTTCACCTATCAGATAAGCAAAATTTAAGACTGATAATATCCAAGGTTAGAAAAGCTGTGGAAAACAGAATTCTGATACAATGTTGGTGGAGTTTGAATTGGTGCAACCTTCTGAAAGAAAATCTAGCAGTGATTATCAACTACAAATGACCAGATTCTTTAGACCTAAAATGCAACTGGAATTTGTCCTACAGAAAGACTTGTTCACATGCACACAAAGATATTTGCATAAGTATATTTATTGCATGATTCTTTATAATATTAAAAAATAGGAAACCACCCAAAAGTCAATCAATATGGCATTACCATCTTAGGGGATATTACACTGACATTAAATGGAACAATGCAGATCTGTATGTATGTACTAAAATGAAAAGACCCAATTCCCCTAAGTCCATAAATATATTATTAAGTGAAGAAAGCCAAGTCATGGAAAAAAATATATAGCCCATTTTGGAAATATTTTTTTAAAAAATTAAATCTGCATACATATCTTTATAAGCAAATGCATGGAAAGAGATCTGGAAGAACACACAAGAAACAGCTTTCACTTGGGATCGCCCTGGAATTGAGCTGGGGGTAATAGAGTAATTTTACTTTTCATTCTGTAAATTTCTGCATTATTTGAAATTCTTCTAAGAATCTATTAATTAATAATTTTGTATTGTAAAATGCGTAAGTATTTTAAAGGACAGTACCAGAGTGCTGAAAGACAACAATGGAAGACAACTAAGGTAGGTAGACAGGATAGTAGTTGCATAGTCTCTAGAACCAGTCTGACTGAGTTAAAGTCTTTCTGCCAATGCCTACTGTGTGATTCTGGGAAGGTAATCAACCTCTCTTATCTCAGTTTCCTATCTATGAAATAGGGGTAATCTAATAGGATTACCATTGTCATTGTGAGCTTTATCTGAGTTCCTATGTGCAAACTCCTCAGACAAGGGTCTATCATATATAACACACCCAAAGCTTAAATAAAAATAGTGTTAGCTATTCTGATTAAAATAAAGGGAGGGGCATTTTCCAAGGAAAAATGGTTGATATTTCTAATTGGGAATGGGTGAGAAATGCAGCGGAAAAAAATTCAGATGTTATTTTCACATTTGAGAAGACTGCGTCAGAAGAATAGAAGATTGGATCTTCAGATTAATAAGAAACAAAATGTGGGGGTATTAAAAATGTGAATGCCTTTAACAGGTTTATAAGGAGTGATGATTATATATATTAATTCATAAAGACAGACTTGAAGGAAATGATTTTTAGAATAAAAATGTTCAGTATATTTGTAGCAACCAAAAATGGAATCAGTGGACAAAAGGTATTGGCAGGAAAGACAAGCTAAGATGGCAGCATAGAGAGAAGTGGAAGCCAGTTAGTCCCCCTGGAACAATTCATAAACTACCGAAAAACTAGTAAATAACCTGGAATAACTGCTGGGAGACAAATGTGACTGTCCACTCATCATGCACCAACCTGAATTGGGAGGAATGCCCAAGATCGCAGCATAATATCTGTAAGTAAAAACTGCAGACCCAAGCTGAGAGCTAAGAGCCCCTCCCTCACGGAAGCCTCACGGTGCTAGAGAACAGGACTCTCTCAGCCCAGCTCCAACTGGGGTTTTAATGTTAACTGCTCAATACAGACTGTGAATCCCCAACAAGCAAAGGCTTTTGGTGATGACTGACTTGGGAGAGTCAGGGGACATATCTGTCTCAGGGCAGGGAGCCCAAAGGATCAGGTGCTATTTCTGGCTGATGGGTGAATCTGGGAGCTTTCTGTCCCTTTCCCTCTCTCTCAACCTGGACAACTCAGTAGAGAAAGCCTCAGCCATTTTAAATCTCAGCACTCTGAGTCAGAGAAACAAAGAATCTATTTATACGCAAACAACACTTCTGAAGGGGGCATACCTTCCCAAGAGGAAAGGGAGGGACACAGCTCTACTACCTGCCTTACCAGAACCAGACCCCAAAGCCTAGGGGAGGAGAGCCATGGGCCACACCTCCTTACACCAGCCCTGACAGGCTGACAGGTGCACCTGCAGGGCAGAAAAACACAGGGTTTGTCAACCCTCTAAGAAAAGCCATCAAGGAAACCGGACACTGAATATTTCCTCCTTCTGTGACCTGAGCCTGTTCTCATCTGGGAAAACCTGATTGGAGTGGCCTAGGAGGTCAGATGCTTAGACAACAAAAAACTACAACCTACACTAGGAAAAATGAAGTTATGGCCCAGTCAAAAAGAACAAACTTACACTTCAACTGAGATACAGGAGTTTAAACAACTAATGCTAAATCAATTCAAAAAGTTGAGAGAAGATATGGCAAAAGAGATAAAGTCTATAAAGAAAACACTGGGCATACATAAGGCAGAAATCAAAAGCTCAAAAAAACAACCAGCAGAATCTATGGAAATGAAAGGCACAACACAAGAGATGAAAGATGCAATGGAAACATACAACAGCAGATCTCAAGAGGCAGAAGAAAACACTCAGGAACTGGAGAACAAGACTCCTGAAATTCTACACACAAAAGAACAGATAGGGAAAAGAATGAAAAAATATAAGCAACGTCTCAGGAAATTCATGAATGTATGAGTCATGGGTGTCCCAGAAGGAGAAGAGAAGGGAAAAGGGGCAGAAGCAATAATAGAGGAAATAATCAATGAAAATTTCCCATCTCTTATGAAAGACATAAAATTACGGATCCAAGAAGTACAGCATTCTTCAAACAGAATAGATCTTAATAGGCCTATGCCAAAACACTTAATAATCAGATTATCAAACATCAAAGACAAAGAGAGAATCCTGAAAGCATCAAGAGAAAAGCAATCCATCACATACAAAGGAAGCTTAATAAGACTACGTGCAGATCTCCCAGCAGAAACCATGGAGGCAAGAAGGAAGTGGTGTCATATATTTAAGATACTGAAAGAGAAAAACCACCAATCAAGAATCCTATATCCAGCAAAACTGTCCTTCAAATATGAGGGAGAGCTCAAAATATTTTCCAACAAACAGACAATGAGAGACTTTGTGAACAAGACACCTGCCCTACAGGAAATACTAAAGGGAGCACTACAGAGTGATAGAAGACAGGAGTGAGAATTTGGAACACAATTTTTTTGGGAGATGGTAGCACAGCAAGGTATGTACACTGAACAAAGATAACTATGAATATGGTTGAGAGAGGAGGGTTGGGAGCATGTGGGACACCAGAAGAAAGGAGGAAAGATAAAGACTGGGAAAGTGTAACTTGGTGAAATCTAGAGTGTTCAACAATTGTGATAAAATGTACAAATATGTTCTTTCACGAGGGAGAACAAGCGAATGTCAACCTTGCAAGATGTTAAAAATGAGGAGGCATTGGGGGAGGGATGCAATCAACATAAACTAGAGACTGTGGGTAACAGAATCATTGTATTATGCTCACTTTAATGTAACAAAGGCAATCTACCAAGGTAAATGCAGATAAGAGAGGGGAATAGGGAAGGGGTGTGAGACAATTGATATTGGTGGTGTTGTCTGACTCTTTATTCTACTTTGATTTAAGGTTATCTTTCCTTTTGCTGCTTCCTAGCTGTCATTTTTTTTCTTTCCTTCCTTTTTTCTTTTTCTTTTGCCTCTCTGTCTTCTTTGACTCTCCCTCCTGCCTTGTGGAAGAAATGTAGATGCCCTTATATAGATAGTGGTGAGGGTGGTGAACACATAAATATGTGACTATACAGGGAACTATCAATTGTTTACTTAGGTTGGAATGTATGGCATGTGAACAAAACCATCTTTTAAAAAAAAATGGGTTGATGATGAAACCTTGAGGGTAATATACTGAGTGAAATAAGCCAGACACATAAGGACAAATATTGCAGGGTTTCTCTGATAGGAACTAATTATAATATGTAAACTCATAGACATGAAATATAAGATGCCAAGATATAGAACGAGGCTAAAGAATGGGGACCGGTTGCTTTGTCTGAGCAGAATGTTCAACTAGGATGAACTTAAATGTTTGGAAATGAACAGAGGTGTCGGTAGCAAGATGTGAGAATAACTAACAGTACTGAAAGGTGTGTGAAGGTGGTAGAAAGGGTAAGCTCAGAGTCACGTATGTCACCAGAAGGAAAGTTGGAGGTCAAAAGACGGGAATGTATAAAACTGAATCCTGTGGTGGGCAATGTCTGTGATTAACTGTACAAATATTAGAAATCTCTTTCATGAACCAGAACAAATGTATGACACTATAAGTAGAAGTTAATAATAGAGAGACATATAGGGAAAAAAATATATACCTATTGCAAACTATATACTGCAGGTAGTCATGTTTCAACATTCATTCATGAACAGTAACAAATGTATTATACCAATGCTATGAGTCATCAATGGAGGAGGGGTGGTTAGGGATATGGGAGGATTCAAGTTTCCTTTTCTTTCTTTTTTTTTCTTCTTTCACTCTATTTCTTGTCTGGAGTAATGAAAAGTTTCTAAAAATTGAACAAAAATTAAGTGTGGTGATGGATGCACAACTGTATGAGGGTACCGGGGGCAACTGATTATCCACTTTGGATCTTTGGATAATTGTATGGTATGTGAACAATCTCAATAAAAATTAAAAACTAAAAAAAAAAAAAAAAAAAAAAGGTATTGGCAGGAAAGGGTGATTGATGGAAAATGGACCCAGAAGAGAGAGAAGGAGATGGAATCAGAAGCACAATAACAGAGGTGGTAGGAAATTGTTGCTTCCAAATAGGAAATGAAGCATGGACTTCTCATTCCAAAAAAGTCAGCCTAACATAGAATTGTAGAATTGTAGCTCAGGAATTTGAAATCTGCTTTTTACTGCAAATACTTACATAGTTGACATAGAAGAAAGGAGTAGGTTCCATGGTACCTTAGGAGATGACTGTGTCTAGCATATTGGATGACAAATTAGGGCACCCAAGCTTCAGTGTCCAGAGATCATGTTGGGTTTCATGATTGACTGAATAATGCTCACAAAGTTGAACTCAATCTCCAGCCCCTTTCTCCTCTCTGGAGCTCAAGCTAATAGGAAGCAGCTCAAAACCCCAACCTGCTAATCATATGATTCATCTTTCTGGCATGGCCAGCCTGAGTCATGGCCTTCATATAAACTATTAGGGGCTGTCTGGGGCCCACCATGAATAACAAAAAGACACTCTCATCATGGGAAATTAAAAATGATTTAGAGGTCATCCCCAGAAACCAGAACAAAGACCAGACCTCTTTTTGGAGGCCAAACTTCTTATTGTACATTAAAAAAATAGACATGGAGGAGAACCAAAAGCATAATTTCAGTGACCTTAGTTAACAACTAACTCTGTTCATGTCTGTTATGTTCTAAATCCCTGGGCAAAATATTATATATACGGAGAAGTGAGACGAGCGAGTGTGGGGAACAAGTGGGATAGGAGGGACACATGACATTTATTCCTCCATGTACTGTGACATGTCTGCCCCATGCTTTACTGCTCCTCCAATGGGACTTCTCTCTTCTTCATCAGGTGTTTTGGAACAAGACAGAAGAGAGTGGTCAGACTCATGGAGAAAATGTAAGCCTTTGTGTCTTGGGAATATACTTTTGTGCATAGGTACAAGATACTTGAAACTAGTAAGACTGTACCTTACGTTAATCTCAATATGTGAAAATAAATAATATGTACAAAATCCAAGTAAGAAGGTTATTATTCACTTTAAAAAGACTATTTCATTTCATGAATGTTTTCTCTTGAGGTTCTTTTAATTAGCAAGGAACCCCAAGGCATTAAACATAAGATTTGATTTACACACAATGCTTTAGAAACGTATCAAATTCTGTCAAAATTACAATAGTAGAAACAGCTATGCCCAGTATGGGTCAGTAATAATATATCTACACTGCTAAGGTTCTAATGCAAGCAAGAATGATGATATTTTACAAACCTAATAACATTTTTTGGTGGGTAAAGTGATTTTCCTAAGCTATTTGTAAAGTGAAATTTTGGAAGAATTAATGAAGAAGTTTCTGCTCAACAAGTGGATTGTCTGAATTAGAAGTATTTTTTTGTTTTGCCCTCTGTAAAATTTAAGAAAGTGTTTTATAATGTAAGTCTGAATATCTACGTTCTTTTTCTGATCTTAGATCTCTGTAACACCAAAGGTGGAAACTTTGCCAGGCTTATCCCTTTTTGATATCTAATTAAAGCTGATTTAGTGAAGAATTTATCAGTATGCCTTTTCCTTCATATTTCATTTATGGATATGGACAGCCACCCATTTTTACCATGCACTCTATGTTGAAAGATCAAATACATCAGCATAATTTAAATAAATCTGAGCCCAATAAATTCCCACTGGATGCAAGACCACAAATGGAAACAAGAACAGGGGCATGTTCAATGACATTAAAATGCAACTAATTTAAAACACAAAGGAAATACATTTCTATGGATTGTCTAATAAATCTACAGCACTCATTTCCACAAGATTTTAGTAAGCCAAATACCTCAGCAACTTTCAAGAGAGAATTACATATTCATAGCATAGGAACAAAATATTTGTGGCTATGAAGCTACATGGACTATCAATTTACATGCTTTTTTTTGTCAAAAGAGTCTCCATCCAACTATTCTAGATTAGTTCACTGTAATAAAGCCAACCAAGTGAAAGTTTCTTAGTAATTAGGGAATGTTCCAAAGTAAAAATACCTTTAATTTGGTATATTTATTTAGCTAGTTCTTTTATTTGACTTCTGGGCTTATTTCAAATAGTACTGGGGTTATAGATATAGCCAAAATCTTTTCTTGGACATCTTTGGCTTGATTACTTAATAGCAATAGATCTTCAGCTATTGTTTAATTCCTGGCACATGGGTGATATTCAAAGCAATAATTTTTATGGAACACAAATATAATTGTATAAGAATGTTAATGGAGTGAAGGGAAGAAAAAGAAGAGTAAAAAAGAAAGAGAAATAGGGGAGGGAAGGAGGGAATAAAGAAAGAAAATGGAAGAGGGTTAGAGATAATAGCATGGCTGGAACCACAGAGTGGTTCTGATCCAAAACAAAAGTAAGAAATCAAGTTTTGCTAATGCAAGAACAGAAGTCTTTAGTTTCCCTCCTTATTTCTATTATTTCTGAATGCATAGGTTTCCAGTATGTTCCTTTTTATTCCTCCTCCCATGCTAGCAATTGCTAAAGAACAGAGGCTCATGTAAGACTCTTTTTATCCAGATACCTTCCTACCAATTTCTCTGTGATGGTTAGATTCATGTGTCAACTTGGCCAGGTGATAGTACCCAGCTGTCTGGTCAAGCAAACACTGGCCTAACAATTGCTGTGAGGATGTTTGTGGCTAGTTAATAAACCAACAGGCTGGTTTACTAAATCATCAGTCAATTGACGGCAGCTGTGACTGATGACTCACCAAAGGGTGTGTCTTTCACAATGAGAGAATGCAATTGGCTGGATTTAATCCAATTAATCAGTTGAAGACTTATAAGCGAGACAGATAGAGGACCTTCACTTCTTCTTCAGCTGCCCAATGAAGCGTTTCCTGAGGAGTTCGTCGAAGTTGCCAATTCGTTTCCTGAGGAGTTCATCGGACATCTTCCTTGGAGTTGACAGTTTGCTGACTGCTCTACAGAATTTGGACTCATGCATACCCACAGTTGTGTGAGCCACTTTTATAAATCTGATAGTCAGAGACACCTCTCATTGATTCTGTTTCCCTAGAGAACGCTAACTAATACACTCTCTGAGGGTTAAAAAAAAGGCAGTTATCCATTTCTATGAGCCCAAGCTCCTGAATGCCATTTGTGAACACCTACAATTCCTGGCCCATGATCCTTCCATTTATTCAACTACTTAGTGAGCAAACTACTATATTTTAGTCACTTCAATAGGCTCTAGAGATAGAGCAGTAAAAATATATAGGCAAAAATCTCTTCCTTCATGAAGCTTATACTCTAATGAGGAGGATGGGGGAGAATGTTTTTAATAAACTAAATAAATAAAAAAAAATCTGTGGATGGTGATAAGTGCTATGAAGGCAAACAAAGCAGGAAATGTGAGTAGAGAGTATGTTTGTAGATTGGGAGAAGGGTGCGATTTTAATTAGGCTGGTGTCCTACTTTCCTAGGCTGCTTAAAGCAAATTCCATGAAATGACTTGGCTTAAACAATGGGAATTTATTAGTTTACAGTTTTGAGGGTGGGAAAATGTGCAGATCAAAGCATTATCAAGGCAACGTTTTCTTCCTGAAGACCAGCTGTCAGTGAACCCTGGCTCCTCTGCTACAGGGCAAGGCAAGTGGCAGTGTCTGCTGGTCTCTCCCTTCTCTTCTGGGTTTCATTCGTTTCAGCTTCTTGCTTCTGTAGCTTTTGCTTTCTTTGTCTGAATTTCATTTTCTTATAAAAAAATTCCAGTAACAGAATTAAGACCCACCCTGAATGAGGTGAGTTGCACCTTAACTGAAGTAGTCTCATCAAAATATCCTACATACAGTGGGTTTATACCCACAGGAATGGATTAAAATTAAGAACATGTTTTGGGGGAGTTCATACAAATTCAGACCACCACAGGTGGTCTGGAAAACTCTCACAGAAAAGTGTCAGTTGAATATTGCACGAAATAAAGGAATGAGTCAACGGCATATCTTGAGAAGAGTATTCAAAGTGGAGGGGGAAAAGGGAATGTGGATTACCAAGACATAACCCCATCTGGAATGCTTGAGGAATGACAGTTATGCCAGTATGGCTGGAGCAGAGCAGGAACGGCAATAGAGTTAGTTGGGGGTGGGGGAGTGGAGGTGGTATTGATTTGGAGGTTTAGTGAGGAATGTACAGGACCTTGTTGACCCAGACAAGGATTCTGTATTTAATTTTGAGAAAGATGAAGAGTATCTTTTGGGGATACTGACAGACTAATATCAAGAACCAAATTGCTTTTTAGCAGGACCACTCTTGCTTTATGTTGAGAATAACAAGTCTGAAATTCTGAGTAGACAAATGTAGGGTGGAAGATATAGAAATAAAAGTCACTAGTACAGATGCAGAAGTTATGACCAGGAAGATTGATTGGAACTTCCAAAGAAGGTATGTGAGAAGAACAATAAAATAGGGGCAATGATGAAAGCTTCCCGGGTGCTAATATGTAAGGGATGGAAAGAAATGGATGAACCCTTGGAATCCTAGAGAAATCTGGTCAGAAAAGTATGGAAAGAAATAAACAAACCCAAAAGGTAAGTAAAGACTATAGATTTACCAAGGGCCCAGATGAGCTTAGACACCATGAATTTGGACAGACATAAAATCCATATGGTTGTATGATTCAGTTAGCTGTACTTCCATGTGAGTAGCAGCATAGGAGCCTGATTAAAGAATTGATCCAGAGTGGTGGTTTTGTTGTGCAGGTGGGGTAAACAATAGGAATATCAGATAACTGAGAATATTGATGAGAGAGAGTAGATGCTCAACCACATTGTTCCAGGCAGGATAAAGTAAACCAAGAAGCCAAAAGAAGGATAAATAATGAGGAAGTGTAGGTATCAAAAGACTAGGTGTGTCTAAGAAGTTAAAAATCAGATTTAGTAAGAATGATATTGAGATTAAGGATAGAAAGATGTTAGAGAGTTGTATATTGGTGTCTAAGATTTTTTGATGTGAAACAATTTTATGTAATATAATAGGGCAAGGCCACTGTGTGAGAGCCTAAAAAATTCAATGGAATTAAGGAAATTGAGAAACCATGAGACTAGAGTGTGGATAATCCACAAGAAAATGAAGTCAACCCATTGCCATTGTATCCTTTCAATAAATATGAGGCAGTGACTAGGATGACAGAAAAGTGAAGTAGTAGATGGTGATCAAATGGGGTGGCATAAATTCAAAGGAATGAAAGGGAGATACATGAAGGTGGAGAAGCTGTGGCATAGAAGTTTCTTGGAAAAGCTACATGAGTTCCAACTGTACTTGAGGTCTTATGATACCTGAGTTATGGAAGAATTAGGGTCCCGCATGAAAGAGTTACAGAGGGAAGCCAAGTAGAAATTAGAAAATGAAAGCTTTCCGTGAAGAAGCAAGCTGCTGGTGATCATGGGTGAGTTCGTTTACCATGGAAAAGGGATTACAAATACAGTGTCAAAAAACTGAGAGGGAAAGGAGCCTGGGGATTGTGTGGGGGGAGAGGAAATACACAACAGGGAGATGTTGAGGATGAGGTAGAATGTATCAGGATAATACATCAAGATATAATTCAAAGGTTGCTTTCTTTACTGACCCCTGAACTTCTTTACAGCCACTACTCTTTCCCCTATTATTAAGACAACAACAATAGTTTTGTGTATGTCTTTGCTCCCAATTGAAGGCAGAATCAATCTAGACCAAAATCAAATTCTTGATTTCTGAGACTTAAAATAGGCTTTTATCAATCTATTGGAAGAGTAAGCAAATGAATGCCAGGTTTTCTGAGAGACAGGAGGGTTTTCATTGGAAGTCCAAAAGTTTTGCTAAGTGTAACAAGAGTCCAAGTTTAGGGGATCAAGAGCATAGAGCTTCTAGTACAAATCTTAATTTATGCTATATAAACCCCCAAGGTATCCATGGGTAGAACTGTATTTCTCTGTAAATGGAATCCTTTGTATTCTTTGTAATCTTATGAATTTTACTTCATACATTTTATACGTGGCACACAACACTCTAAAGCATATAATGAAGAATGAATGATAATGTAATATGCTATATTTCCACCCATAAAGGTATATGGAAGAGGTGGGGGGAGATCAGAATTGAGCTCAAACTCTTCTAGGATCCATGAGAAGGGACTAAGCTGTGAATCCTAAGAATTGCATGGTAAAAGAAACCTCAGAGAAGTGTATGGGATCCCAAACCAAATGGAATCATTGCCTAACTTCCCAAGTTGTAGTCTAGGAGACTGTGATCATCATAGAAAATTCCCACCTCCAATATGTGCCTGAATAGTCGATAACAATGGCTGAGGAAATTGTCTAGGCAAATGGGCCTGAGGTTACCTTCACAACTCCAGCGCACCCTAGCACTGTAAGTTCTTAGGCCGCCACCCTCTTGATACACTCAGGAGTGTCTGAAAGTGTAGCAGTGGAGTCAGAGGACTCTGGGCCAGGAAAAGACGAATATTCTTTTGACCTTGTGGTAATTGGATTATGTACTCTGCAAAGACATTTTCAAGTTCTAGCCCCTTGTCCTGTGGGTGTGGACTCATTTGTAAATGGGATATTCAGATATCCTACTTAGGTGAGACCACATTGAATAAGGTGGGCCTTAATGCTATATGACTGGAGTTCTAATAAGCAAAGGAAATTTGGACACAGGAACAGAAACCACAGAAGGAAACAGAAAATGAAGATCACCATATAACAGAGACAGAGATGGATTGCCAGTAAGCCACAACTAGAATGCTGAAGACTTTGGAGAAAGCATGCCTGCTGATACCTTGATTTTGGACTTCCAGCCTCCAAAATGCAAAACAATAAGTTCCTATGGTTTAATCCAACCAGTTTGTGGTATTTGTTAAAGCAGCCCTGGCAAACTAAGACAGATGTCCTGCCTAGAGGCCATGGGGTCACCACAGTCATGAGAGAAGATACCAGTGCTTGAGACCAAGCATAGTACAAAATAACTCAGCAGATGCTAGTATGGATAAGTTGCCAGTGACCGTGAGCCAGGCACGTTCCTACATCATCACCCCTTCCCTTCCTTCGTGGACCTTAGATTATTCTCAGAGGACATGGAGAGGAGGGAAAGGGGGAAGGCACTAAATGTGAGTAAATATTTACTCGAAAGAAACTAAATTTGGAACTAGAAGTGACTAAGTTATACTGAGCAGGCTACAAAGCTGAGGTTTGATTAAGAAAAATGCATTTTTCTTATATGAGTTGTAGCCATAAGTTTTAACCCTGGTATAGCTAGAGGACTTTTATTTTAGGAGGTGTTCCAGTTTGCTAATGCTGCCATTATGGAAAAAATCAGAATGGATTGGCTTTTATACAGGGGGTTTATTTGGTTACAAATTTATTGTCCTAAGGCCATAAAAGTGTCCAAACTAAGGCATCAACAAGAGGATACCTTTACCATGGCCGATGGCATCTGGAACACTTCTGTTGGCTGAGAAGGCATGTGGCTGGCATCTGCTGATCTTTGCTCCTGGGTTCTGGCTTCAAAATGGCTTTCTCCAAAATGTCTCTGGACTCTCTTAGCTTCTTCAGCTCCTGTGCATCTAACCATCTGAGGGTCCTCTCTTAGTTTCTCTGGAGCAAACTCTGGGCTAGCACCTCCAAATGTCTCCAAGGATCTCCAAATGTCAGTGTCAGTGTCAGCTCTTAAGCATCTCTCCAAAAGTCTCTCTCAGCTGCTCTGTGTTCCTTCTTTCTGTGGCTCTTTTATAGGACTCCAGTGATTTAATTAAGATCCATGCTGAATGGACAGGGCCAAGATCTCCATGGAAATAATTTAATCAAAGGTCTTACCCACAGTTGATTGACTCTCATCTCCATGGAAACACTCAATCAAAAGAGTAATGTCTGCCCTCACAAGATTGCATTAAAGAACACTGCTTTTGGGGGGCATATTGTATCCAAACCAGCACAGGGTCAGGGATGAGAGGCCTGAGAAAATTAGCTAGTTCCAAGTGGAACCTTGGATTCAATTTCAAATCCAAATAAGAAGTTTCATCCTCCAGAGAAGGGAGGGCAATCATGGCTCAAGACAAGGGCTATTTTTTCAGCAGCTAAGCTGCAAATGAACCTGGGAGAGATGGCCAAGTTGAGATGGAAGAGGAAGAGATGACCCTATCTAAAGTATCTCAACTTCACGTGAGAATTTCTCTGTGCAAACTTCAAAGTTTGACATCTTTGTTTAATATATATTAGGCTGCCAAGTTTTAATGTCATACTGATATAGATGTAATCATTCTCATTTAACGTTTTTTGTTGTTGTTGTCATAAAATCCCATTCTAAAGGATTCTATTCCAGGTGTTTTTTGATAGTTTATGCCAACTGACTATAGGCAAGATTGAGAGGTCCTATGAAGGAAGGCTGCCTCCAGCTTACAGAATCCTCTTTTCACAAGGCTCATTTCAGTCTGGGTATTAGCATGTTACTCAATTAATTCTAAGTAATCCATGAAAGACATTTTGACTGTGATCAGATCACCAATACCATCTGTCTATTTATTCTGTTAAATTGTCTGGTTAAAGAGCATTCACACTCATTTAGTAAAACCAATGCAAATCAGAGATAAAGAAGCAAAGATGTACTATTTAAACAGAAATGTATTGTTTATACCAAATATAGTCATAAAGATTAGATAGAAATAGATTAGACGATAGATAGGTAAGGGATAGATACAGATATGGACATAGATAGCTAGGTAAGTAGATAAAGCTTAGTTTTAATTTTCAACTTTAATTAAATAATTCTCTTGAAGCTCTGTTTATGTTTCTCCAACTTTTCTGTGCCTTTTTTCCTTAAATCAAGAGTAAATCTGCCAGGTATAATTTCTGTTTCTCAAAGTGAATGCTGAAGCAAATTGCCTCACCTTCTCTTGGTGAAGTGCAGCACTTTTGAACTTACTGCCAAATCCTTTAAGTTCTAGTCACTAAGTGTGACCTAAGTTTTTAGCTTCACACCTCTTTTACTAGTATTTAAGTCTGCCTTGCTACGTATGCAAAGGATGCTTACTACATTAAAGCTATGCATAAAACCATAACACAGTGACCCCAAGGCTTCTTTTGGTCTTTAGTCTCCACGTGCCCCTCTCCAATGTAAATCCACAAAGGAAGAACTTGGTAACCTAAACAGACTGAAATCAAGATTTTATGGCCCTCAGAGGTAGTGTTCCTCAAAGTAAAACTAGCAGTACAAACTACTCCTTTTTCACTTAAACCAAATATCCATTTTCCTGTAGCATGATAATTTATCAAGAGAAGAATACCCTCATAAAAGATTATTTAGATGTAAAAGGAAGAAGCTAAAAGAAAGAATAAAAGCAAAGATAATGTCAGGCATAATTTGGTGAATAAAGTCCACAAATGTGTCAAAACACAAAGTAAAAGAAAATTTATTCAAAAAGGAAAGAAAAAAAAGCAGAGGAGAAAAAAAGAACAAAGACCTATAGATACATAATAGAAAATGAAGAAAAGAATGAAAGAGGATGATGAGAAATAGATAAAAGAAGAGAGAAAGGAAATGTCCCAACATTGTTTAAATCATCTTACGTTAATAAACAGGGTGATTAGTGAACAGATAAAAAACATTTTTATATTAAAATTATGTTTACATACCACTGTATTGCTTTTTATTTAAAAAATGTCTATATCCCTTTCCTTATATCATTGGATGGATAGTTTCAAATAGATAGGTTCATTTGAAAACAGAATAATCACATAATGTCTCAAACGTGGAGGGCTCATTATGTGTATGCATTAATCAGAATATTCAACTCTACCTGAATAAACACAATTATAATGCTAAATTTTTTATGTTTTCTGGATGTCTAACTATTCTTCAGTACTCTAGGATTACCCACTTATTTAAAGTGTAATTGGAATATATCCAAATATCTAATGACTGGTTCTGTATTATAACTGTGTGCTCAGATTTATGCAAATAGAGAACAATTTCTACAGTATACTTTAAAGATAAAGTATCTGATTGTGATTGCTGTTTTGTAGGCTCAGACATTTTAATTCATTCTTCCTTGGGAAAAAATAACAACAAATAGGAACAATAATCACAGGCAAAACTTTGCAACACCAATTGTCTTGAAACAAATATTTCCCACACACACAAGAAAAAATAGTGTCCTTTCCTGTCAGCCTTTTCAGCCTCTTTTGTGTTCCAAGAAATTGCCGGTAATGAAAACAGGGCAGAGCCAATCAAATGGGTGTGTATACTAGTGCACTGTGAGAGTTGAAAGCTCTGCATTTAAAATAAGGTTTATGCATAATTCATAGACCATGTATGTTTATGTAAATTACCAAAGGCGGAAGTGTATACCAAACCAGAATCTGGGGTAAAATGACAATGTTATAATATACTGCTGGTCTTGCATCTCACCAATTCAACATATCCCTGCTATACTATTCTTGAAAATTACATTATATACTAGTTCACACTAAAAAACCTAATAAAACTTTCAATCTTACACACATTGTATATTTTTCAAAAATGCTTTCAAATTCAATATACTATTAAATACTGAAAATTAGCCATATATAACTCAGACAGCCTGGGAATAAAGATGTACACATATATTCCTGTTAATGGGTGTTATATAAGTTGAGGGAAATAGAGACAGTACCTAGAATTTTAATTTAAAGATAGGAAGTCTTTTAATGTATGAGGATTTCCACTAAAAAAAGAGGAAATAAACCCTTCCTTCTTTGGAAACAGAGCCAACGAATTGGGAAGGTAATATATTATTTGGAAGGCAACCTCTCAGCTCACATGAAACACTGGAGTGCTTTCTGGCTGGTAATACTAGCTCAGACTCATCTCCTGGGTTAAAGTGTTCTTTTGAATCAGTCATTGTGGGCTGCCAACAGAGGAGGAGAGCTCATTTGCATGAACTCCCCACCTCCTGGTCAGCTCTGAATATCTTGGCAGCTCAGCACTGCAATTGGCAAAGAAGCGTTTTAAAAAATTTATAAATAAAGGTTTTGAAAGAAAACGTCGTCACTGAATTAAGCCCAATGCACCTGAAATGCATTGCTGTTATCCTTTTTAATTGTTATAAATATAGCAAGCATTTTAAAGCCATTTCTATTTATTCCCTCCCTAATGTATTGTGTAAACCATTTTTCACACGTTAATGTACTATATGCAAATTGCGATTAATGTGTTTTATTCACAGAATGCATTTACAAATCATTTTATGTATGGGGAAAAGCAGTTGCTTCACTTTTGCATGTGAAACTGAAAAGGAGGAGTGTATATATCACCACTAAAATTTAAATGGAATGAGGAAAACCCACAGATGCTATAATAGAAATTTTCTATGTTCCTAATTCACCTATTAGTATGTTTTTCTCACTTCATGGACTCAAAATCTGCTTGCTCAATTTCCCTCCCTAAGAATTTTAAGCTCTTGTCATCAAGAAACAATTATCCCTTCCATTTTTCGTGTTTTGGCCCACATGTATTGTTCCTCTCAGAAATCAAAAGAAAAGTACAGAAATAGCAGTTTTAAGTGAAGCAAAAAATTAATTTAAACATTTGTACTCTGTGTACTGCCACTGTAACAGAGTAATTTCTGATATATCTAATCATCACACATTTTATTTGTGGCATTTAAAAAGTTTCAAATAATTTGCAACAGAGTTTATTTTCTTTTAAATAGTTGTGATATTTTTAAGCATATAAAATCACTAGGTGTTTTAAACTGTAGATGGCAGATTAAATATTGAAGTTGTATTAATATTCCTTTTTTCCATAATGCTAAATATGTAACAAAAATGAATTCATTTAATTGCTGAAAAATAATGTGAGGAATATGTACAACATAATGCTTTTATTCTGCTACTTTTTAGAAATAGGTCTCTAAATTGTCATTATTTTCATTCCACTTATAGAATGACCAGGAAAATGTTGGCAGTTACTCTGTGAATGGTGTTCTACCCTGGCATGAAGCTATAACTAATTTGCATATAGCATTGTTGGAAATGAAGCCTGTGACATACAGATCATCATCAACATTGGGAATTCACAGTGCCAACTCTACCTCCTCATACAAATACATACTGCCACTTATGGATCAAAGCCAGTGTTGCGACTGCAGTCCTGAGCTATTAAAACACATCATGTTACTGGAATTTTAAATATGGCTTAGAAGTAGGATCTTTATCATTAGAACGATGTTTTTTTCCTTTATTACATAAACAAAAGGAATTCTCTTATACACTTATTCTATAGAAATATTTGTCTTTTATGTGCATTGCCACATTTTCCCCAAAGGAAAAAAGCATGTAGTACAAAAATTAAAATTCTTAATTATTTTATATGTTAGCAAACAGCACATTGTATTATTTTCTAGAATAGGAAGAAAATGAAAGGTCTTTAAATTTTAGAATAGGAAAGAGAAAAGATCAAAATGTAGATACAATCTACTAATCTTGACTAATGGCTTAGTAGTTTCCATGGTGATATATGTCTATAAATATAAACTCAATTGGGGCAACTTTTACCTCATTTATCAAAAAAGAAGGTAAAAGAGTTTTATTGCTAATTACCTATGTAATTACCTCAGTTGTTTCCTTCATGTTGCTTATGTAACTACCAATTGGTTTATCTCCTATTATTCATATTTGTATTAAAAGAGAAAAACTAAAAGTTTTCCTCCATGTATTTTAGAAGGCTAAATATTGTGAATACAACATAATAAAAGATGATTATTATTTCTTGATAACGAAATTTTCAAAAGAGAGCATGTGGATGCATTAGAGAATTTATATCTGACCTCTGGTATTGTTTTATACATTGTATTCAAGACTTGCCTATTGAGGCATATACAACAGTTTGTGCACTAAAGTATAATTTATAAAGTATACTTACAGGTTATTTCTATAATGTCCTGACCTATTACTTTTCTTGTCCTCTAATTTCCACGAGGCTTCATCACGCATCTAATTTTCTATTTAGTGGAGAGGCTGAGTGATAGGTTATGGATGATAAGAGAAAAATCAGTCAAATATGGATGAGGCTGGCCTGATAAGACTGAAATGAAGTATGGTTTTGGTTGTGTAATAATTTCCAGCTGTGTTCTAGTTTAAGAAAATGTCCAACACGACACTTCTAGCTTAACTCAGTCACATTTCATACAGGTTGTATTTTTCAGATGACACCAAGTTAGAAGAGGTGGCTAACACCTGAAAAGAAAAGATCAGCATTCAAAGTGACCTCAATAAATTGAAGACACAACATGAACCAGTTGAAAATATTGGCTAGGCACACAGATCCTACAGGGAAGAAAAAAAAATCTAACCCAGAATTCCATCATTCACTTATTTGTTCATTCATCAAATATTGATTGAGAGCGTACTATGTGCTCACCATAGGCTGAACATCATTTAACATAAATGCATTTTTAATTTGGAAATCTGGCCCCTCTTTCAATGTATGGCTGTCCTCTTTTAGGAAGTCAATCCCTTTCAAACATGCATGTTCTTACGTTGTGCAAAACATGATAGACCTAAGAAGGAAAATACAAACAGGTCAAATAATATCAGCATCACACTGCTATAAAAAAAAAATACATCTTCATTTCTTTTTAAAGATCAGTCACTTTGGGGTGACAATGAATTAGTCATATTTAAGATGTCCCCTCACCTTTACCCAAGCATTGTACCTTGAGATGGAGTCAAATAAGATGCCTTTCCTGCCCCCAGGGAGCTGACTGGACACTGTGGAGGCAGAATTATGAACAGATCTTTTCAGGGAAAACAAAGGCCCTGAAATATGAGCAGACCACATACAAAGGTATAGATAAATGAAGGTGAGAAGTGAAGAAGCCATTAAAGATGTCAAATTTGAGAACACAGGACAGCAAAGCCTAATTAACAACTTAACATACACAGTTCATCCTTATACAAAACTCCTTTAGATAGGCATGGTATGTGTAATTTGAAAACTGTGTTTCACAGGCTATATCAAAGGGAAAGATGATATTAGTATATGATAACAGTAACTGGAAAAAAATAATAAATACCCATCTACACATTTTCATTCACTTTTCTGGCCTTTTTGCCTTTCCTTGAAAATGGATAATGTATATATTTTTTCCTGGCAACCAATATTTCATAACTGTTCTACCTGGATTATATTTCTCACAATGATTTTTTGTCTTTCAATTTTATTACCTTAGGTGTAAGGAAATAAAGAGTTAAATTTTTAAACAGCCACTGCTATGCTCTCTAAAGCAATTATTCCTTCTGTCACCAAGAGATAAATGTACTACCACAAGACATTACAAATGTGCTCTTCTAGACTCTAATACAAATTACTGTCAGACCATACCACTTAAAGCCTTCCTCCTCTTATTTAGTAAAGCCAATTTATTGTGACTTTTTTTTACATATAAAGAAGAAAATATCTTGCTCTGATGACTGTTGAACACATTTCAGCAATTTTTAACCCTTTCAAAATAACATTGCCTGTTAACTCAACATCACTCAATACCAACACTCACATCTGTACTAGAACAAGCTGGTGGGAAAGAGAGCCTCTGGTATTGGGTAAGTTTTCTACCATCTGTTAGGATTGTAGAAACATCCCGATCAATAAAAAGAATTCTAAAGTTCCTAACCCTAAACAAGCCTCCAGAACAAGAGCCAACCACAAAAATGGGAGTATAGATTTACCTCCTTTATATTCTCATCCCAAGTAGAAATGACCTCAAAGTCATTCAGAGCCTATCAGTCTGCCCAGAGATATTGAACGTGTTGTTATTAAGGAAAAAACTACACACACACACACACATACACACACACAGTCTGTGCATTTTAATTAAATAATTCCTTATCTACTTCCCTATGGGAGGAATGTTGCCACAGTTCTATATTTACTTCCTCCTGGCTTTCTGTGTGATGGTTGATGTATAGCTTCATTTCTCTACTTCATTGGTGTTATCATCCATAAAAGTGAGAACAGCTACCTTGTGGAAAGTTTGTATTGTACTAAAGCCAAAGATGACTTTGAGGAATAACTATGTGTACCTGCTTGATAGGGAATCATTCTTTTCAACCAACAACTCAATTCACAGCCCACTCTCAAGACTGCATCTTCAAATATTATTCCTCAGAACTCATGTCATTTTCCTGGCTACACGCCATCCATGGCTTCCATTTGTACCGAGCCATGGCAACAGGGTCCTGCCTGACCTGGCTTTGCCTAATTCCTCAATCATGCATGCTCCTTCAATCACTACTTCAGTTATCCAGGGGTCAGGTCAGATTTTCAATATGCTAAGCTCTATTCCAAGGAAGGGCTAGGCATACATAGTGTTCCAGTTTGCTAATGCTGCCATTATGTGAAATACCAGAAATGGATTGGCTTTTATAAAGGGGGTTTATTTGGATACAAAGTTACAGTCCTAAGGCCACAAAAGTGTCCAAACAAAGGCATCAACAAAAGGTACCTTCACTGAAGGACAGCCGATGGTGTCCAGAAAACCTGTGTCAGCTGAAAAGGGACGTGGCTGGTGTCTGCTCTCCCTTGCTCCTGGGTTCTGGTTTCAAAATGGCATTCTCTAAAATGTCTCTGGGCTTAGCTTCTCAGGGCAAACTCTGGGCTAGTATCTCCAAAGTGTCAGCTTTCCACAGCCGTCTTCAAAATGTCTCTCTCGGCTGCTCTCTGCATCCATAGCTTAGCATCAACAAATGTCCTTCTGTCCACAACTCCAAGCATCTCTGAGCATAAGCCAGCAGTCGTCTTGGTCTGGCCAGTGTTTTCAAAGGGCTCCAGTAAACTAATCAGGATCCAAGCTGAATAGGCAGGGCCACACCTCCAGGGAAATAATTTAATCAAAGGTCTTACCCACAGTTGATTGAATCACATCTCCATGGAAACAATCAAAATATTAATGTCTGCCCTCACAAGATTGCATTAAAGAATATGGTTTTTTCTGGGGGGCATAATGTATCCAAACCAGCACACATAGTTTCCTTGGCCAGGAAACCACTTTTCCCTGCCCTTCATAATGAGTGCCTCTTAATTTTCCTGATCTCTGTTTAAATGTCATCCCCTCAGAGAGACCTTTCCTGGCCCCTTGTTGAAGTATCCCTTTTCATTGGTCATCTTGGTGAGCTGTATTTTTCATAGCATTTGTCAAAATTGGTTATTTTACTTATTTGTTTGTTAACTAAGTTTGTCTGTTGTTTTTTTTTCCATTACAATAAAGGCAGGAATAACATGTCTTACTCATAGTGAGATCTCTAGCACAGAGACCAATGGCTGGCACACAACCATTTGTAACTGCTTTCTCCTAAAAGCAGATAGAGGAATGGTAAATGACTCACAAAGCCAGAGAGGAAGCCAAAAAGTCATCTGGTATAAGAAAGAGAGGAAATGTTGGGGGAGAGACAAGAAAAAAACAGATTATCTCCACCAAATCCTGGAAAGCCTCAGGAATTGGACTCTTCAAGTATACTAGTCACAGCTCTTCAGAGAAACAGAACCAATAGGAGAGTATACATATATATGTAAATATTATGAGATTTATTATAAGAATTATCTCACAATACTGTGGAGATTGGCAAGTCTGAATTCTGTAGGGCAGGCCACAAGTTTGAAATTCCAATGAAGACTGAGGAGTTCCCAAGGATTAAATGGCTGGCTGAAATAGAGATGGAAAATGTCTTCTGACTGCTGAAATCATCACTTCTCCTTTTAAAGTCTTCAACTGATGGGATGAGACTTCTCTCATTGTTGAAAGCCATCTTCTTGGTTGATTGTAGATGTAATCAGCCATAAATGCTATCAATTTACTGATGATTTAAGTCCATGAAATGTCCTCACAGTAACAATTGTTTGGTACTTGCTTGACCAAACAACTAGATAGCATAATTAATCGGGCATTAGCTTGAAGCCTGGGTTTGAGCAGGGGCTGAAAACAGGATTGACCAAAACTTTCCATAGATGGCAGGTATATCCTTGATCACCTACCTCATTCAGCCCATACAACAATGGCTTTGCTTGCCACCTTGACTGAAAATTATGCTTTATCATTTGAAGAGATTTAGCAAGAGTCTTGAACTCAAAAACTCTTTGAGACACAAAGATTAGAATTTCCAGAAATCTTTCCCCTTTGGCTCTAAGGACTTTGACAGTCAATAGTAAAACTGCTGAGAAGAGCCTACGGAATCCTTCTTAAGGGAACTTGGCCCAAAAGAAAAGCCCATAGTTCGGGACAGTTGGAGTCACTCCACAACCAGCTGGGTACCTGCCTCATCACCAAATAATGAAATGTATGGGTCCACAAATCTTGCCTATGCACTCAGAGTTTCCAAACAGTTATTTGGTGATTGTCTCTTAAATATGGACAGGCAACCAAACATCACCAGACATTTGAAGAAAACTTTTAGCATTATAGTTCCAATAAACCAAAGAAGAAAAGGAAGAGAGAAATAGCAAGAGGAAGAGGAACAAAGAAAGAAAGAAGAAAAGAAAGAAAATAAAGATGAAAGGAAAGAAGGAAGGAAGGAGAGAAGGAAGGAAGGAGGCAAGGAGGAAGAGAAGGAGGAGGGAAGGAATTCATAGAAAATCTAGACACTGAAGGAAACAGAATAAAAACTTAAAATAATTTTCTCAGAAAAAATAAGCTATTTGATACATTAAGAAAGAGAAGAAGGAAGAGAAAGAGAAGAAAAACAACCGCAGCAGTGGTGACAGCAGCTTTAAAAATATCTAGTGTAACAAAAAAAGCTATTAAAATAAAAAAATAGAATTGAAATACTCAATAGAAAAGTTGTAAGATAAATCTCACCAAAGTAGAATAAAAATACAATAGATGGAAAACAGAGGAAAAGATAAGAAAATTTGAGGACCAGATTGAAGTGTCAACATCTGACAAATCAGAGTTTAAAAGAAAGAAAATTATCAATGAATTGATACAAGAAAAGTGCTCATAACAGAATGACAAAAATCTCCAGATTGAAAGGGCTCATTGGTTCCCAGCACAATGGATGAAAATAGGCCCACACCAAGGCACTAATCAATATTTTCATCCCATTGCAAAAACGAAAATTCTCAAAGGCTTCCTGAGCAAAAAAAAGGACAGGATTTGTGAAAAGAAACAAGAATCAGAATGATTCCTAAAAGGAACACCGGAAACCAGAGAAGCAATGGATAAACGCCCTTAAAGTGTTATAGATAAAATATATCCATCATAGAGTGTTTTAGCCAGACAAATTATCACTGAACTATTTGGAGAGAATAAAGACATTTTCAGAAATACGAAGACTCAAAAATTATTCCCATACATACTTTCTCAAGATCTACTGGACAATGTTAACATCAAAGAAAGAAGAGTTAAACAAGAAAGAAGAATGCATGGAAGTAAGGAAATGGAAATCTAGACTGAAAGGTGAAGGGAATTCCCAGGAGATAATTACACAGAAGACCCAGAGAGCAAACAGTCCAGCAGAGAGCAGGAAGCACAAATGCTGCAAAAGGGGTGTCTTAAAAAGCATGTGAAACTGATAGAATTTCTAATGTGTGTGAACGAATGGAAAGGATATTTTCACTTTGATTGCAGAGTTTGGAGATAAATTAATCCTAGAAAGATGAAAAACTTAGCACAGAAAAATGAGACTTTTTAAACTATAGGGATAATTAAAAGTTGTACAACAAAAGAAATGTAATCAAAAGTTCATTACAATGTGTAAGTTTATGTAATATTTACATATTAATAATAACTTAAACAGTGAAATCCAAAAATGTGATATAACAATTTTGTGGAGGAGAAAAGGGATAAGAGGAGGAATGGTAATTTAAGAGCTAAATCCTCATCTTATGAGGGCTTAATACCCAGAATACACAAAGAACCGCTACAACTCAACTACAAAAATACAAATAACTCAAAAAATGGTTAAAGGACTCAGACAGACATTTTTTCTAAAGAAGATATACAAATGGCCAATAACCACATTAAGAGATGCTCAACATCATTTGCCATCAGGAAAATGCCAATCAAAGCCATAATAAGATACCCATTTTGCACACACTAGGATGGTTATTATTTTAAACAATGGAAAATAACAAGTGGTGGAGAGGATTTGGAGAAACTGGAACCCTCAGCACATTGTTGGTGAGAATGTAGAATGCTGAAAATGCTGTGAAAAGCAGCATGGTGGTTTCCCAAAAAGTTAAATACAGAATTACCATATGACCTGGCAATTCAACTACCAGGTATATACTCAAAGAACTAGAAAACAGGGACTCAAACAGATATTTGTGCACCAATGCTCATAGCAGCAATATTCGTATCAGCCAAAAGGTGGAAACAACCCAAGCAGCAATCAACAGATGAATGGATAACCAAAATTTTGTGTACACATGGAATGGAATATTATTCAACCGTGAAAAGGAATGAAGTTCTGGTACATGCTACAATGTGGACGGACCTTGAAAATATGCTGAGTGAAATAAGCAAGGCATGAAAGGATAAATACTGTATGATATTAATTATATGATATAGCTAGAAATAGCAAATTTGCAGTTACAAAAAAGTAGATTAGAAAATACAAGAGAATAGGGGGAGGAGAAAAGAAGGAGTTGTTGCTTGCTAGATACAGTGTTGTAAAAGTTTTTTTAAAAATGAGGGCTCTGGAGTCAGACTGCCCATGGGCTTAGGCACTTACTAGCTCCTTAAAATAAACAAGTAAATAAAATAAAATAAAAAAGGACTTTGTTAAGAAAAAGAAAAACCCTATGACTTGTTCCTATCTCTTAAAATTATGAGTTTTGGAACCAACTGATTGTGAAAAGAACTAATTATTTCATTAGGACTTTGAATGTAGGAAGAAGACAACTTTAATCTAGGTTTTCTAAAACAAATAGGTAAGATAAGACCAGAATAAGGCAGGCTTTGAAAATTGGTTAGCATAATCTTGGGAATGCATTTAAAATAAAACAAGACTGGTCCTCAATGCATCTTTATTTTTTGAGGTCTTTATTACCATCATGGAAAGAGATAAAACATATGACCAGGAAAAAGAAGAGGAGACAAGTGATAATTTAGAGCAGAAAGAATTCATTTTTAAACACACCGGAGAAGCCCTTGAACATAGTGACTGCTGTCTATAACTGCAGTAATATGAGGACTACAGAGCTGTTAAAAACAAAAATAACAAAAAAATTTGGCACACTAAAGAATTAAGCAAAATAAATCTTGCTTAATAACCCTTTTTTAGGTTTTAATGCATTAGAATAGCTAGAAGTAAATACCTGAAACTATCAAACTGCAACCCAGTAGACTTGACTGTTGAAGACGATTATATAGCAATATAGCTTAGAAGGGGTGACTGTGTGATTGTGAAAACCTTGTGGATCACACTCCCTTTATCCAGGGTATGGATGGATGAGAAGAAAAATGGGGACAAAAAACTTAATGAAAAATAGGGTGGGAGGGGGGATGATTTGGTTGTTCTTTTTTACTTTTATTTTTTTATTTTTATTTTTACTTTTTCTGGTACAAGGAAAATGTTCAAAAAATAGATTGGGGTGATGAATGCACAACTATATGATGGTACTGTGATCAATTGATTGTACACTTTGGATGATTGTATGGTTTGTGAATATATCTCAAAATTGAATTAGAAAAATAAATCTTATATTGGCAAGGGTGTTGTTTGGGTGATTCTCAAATAAAACAATACCTCCTTAAACCTACAGAGAAAGGTATTTTTGAAGAGACCAGATGAGCTCCAGAACCACATTTAATAAAATATTTTTTAAGATTTTCTTTTGACTGATGATCCTATGCTGTGGGATTTCAGGTACCCCTTAATCTAGTACCTGCCAATCTGTTAAATTAATCTACAAAAAAAAAAACCTTTAAAATTGGGAATTAATTCAGCTAAATTCACCTTTATGGACCGTTTCATGGTGCTGTGATACCTCTCCATGCTACACTGTAGTGCCATCCTCCTGCTTGCTCTTTTTTCCCAACCATTTTTCTCTGCCAGAAAGAGAAGAAAAGAAAAGAAAAAAAAAAAAAAACCCTTTCTTCTTGCTTGCTTGGTCCCTGTCAACTATCAAGCAAGACACCATCAATTAAAAAACTGATAAGTAAAAGAAACTACCAACTACCAATTATGAAAGCAGCAGGTCTGTTTCCTAGGAAAAAAATGGCAGACAGAGGCTTCACTTTGAATACAACCGTACGTTTCTAAAGGATTGTTTATAATAAAATCTCTTCTTCCCCATTTTGTAGAAAATAAAGGACAAAGATATGAAAAAATCATGAGGCTTCTCTCGTTTTGCATGTTTAGTAACATGTTGACCCTGATCTGAAGACAGAAATAAAAAGCTTGCATTAAGGTTCTAAGTAATAAGTACTCTCCCCTTTTTTCCTCCTACCTACTTGTCCTTTACGGAGATAACAAACTAAAGTATCACGGCTATAGGATTCAGCTCTGAGCAAATTTATTCATTAGAATGAATTGCCCCTTGGGGCTTCCCATTTCCCCTTTCGTCACCCCATCCTAGTTGGTAGCATATATGGTGGTACAGCCTTTTGGGAAAACCCTTAAAGTTTAAAATGCACATACTCCCTGATACCCATACTTGTATGACTATTTCTGTAGGATTGATTCTGAGAAAGAGAACAGCAGTCCCTGACATCCAGAAACTGACCTGATGCTTGCAGTTAGGCTTTGATATTGCAAGTTGCTTGCCTGTCTGTCAATCCCAGCTAGGCTGAGCTAACAGAGCACCACCAGACAGTGTCACTCTGTGACTGTGATGAATTGAGACCACAGCAAAATAAGACAAAACAAAGATAAGTTTGCTAGAGGCTGGGTCACAAGGGGTATAGGGGAGTTAATGCTTAATGGGTATGGAGGTTGTTTGGGGTGATGCAAAGTTTTGCTAATGAATGGTGGTGATGGTAGCATAACATTACAAATGTAATTAACACTGAACAGTTCACTTACAAATCATTACAATGGCAAATTTTGTTATGTTACCTCAATAAAATTTTTTAAGTGTCTCTGTGAGTTTTCTGAATCAAAACACAATAAAAAAAATCTTTATTTCTACCACATTTTTATTTATGTTTTACTTATGGTTTTTATTAGGAATGGCTGCTGAATTTTATCAAATGCCCTTTCAGCATCTCTTAAAATGATAACTTCGTTTTTCTCCTTTAGCTGGATGATACACTAATCAATGAATTTGTTACATTTTCTTGATATTGTCCTATCCTTCCACTGCTGGAATATGCCTTGATTGGTCATGACATATTTTTCTTTCGCATCTTACAATATTCTATCTGCTGTTATTTTATTTGGAATTTTTCATCCATATTTTCATCCATATTTATAAGGTGATTGGTCTCTAGTTTTCTTTTACTTCATTATCCTTTTTAAGGTTTGTTATTAAATTTAATGTTTAAATGATAAAATAGAAAATTATAAAGAGCATTTCAGTTATTTATTATTGAAAGGTAAGATAGAACTTAGCTGTGGAGCTATTTGGTAGTTGTATGCTTCCTACTGGTATATCTTTAATCATCTTTTAAATCTCTTCTGTTATTGATCTATCAAAGTGTTTACTTCTTCATGGATCAATCCTAGTTTTTTTTTTTATATACTTTTTCTATAATTTCAAATTTGTGATCATAGAATTGCATTGCCCATATTCTCTCTGGAGTGGGTTCTCTGTATGGTGCATCTAGGGCTGCTTGTGCCTGGTTATGGGTTCACAGCATGGCCAGCCGCAGTCCATTCCATTAGACCTAATGTCTTCACCTTCACTCCCCCATCTCCTAACCACCCTCCTTCCCACTACAGAATGGAAACCTTTTGAAACATTTGCACACAATAGAAAAGGAGGGGCAGGGGACAGGCCATAGGTGAGGGCTGAGAGATGGCTGCTAGGTAAGTCTGTGACTTTCCCAGCAGTCTCTCTTTTTATCATTTTAATCTCTTTCTGGATCTACATTATGCTTCTTTCTTAATTCCAATGTTTTTTTTAAATTTATTTTGCTCTATCTCATTTCTTAACCAGGCTGCAGAGGGCTTTTTAAAAAAAAATCTTTTAAAAGACCAGCTATTAGATCTATTCATACTTGCTTTGATTTCGTAGTTGGTATTGTTTTCTATTTATTTAAGTCAGCTTTTATCATTTGCTGTTCCTTTCCTAAGACCTCATGATGAGTAGTATTTTACTGTCTGTCCATTAATAATTAAGCTATTTAGAGCTATAAGTTTTCCTCTAAGTGCAGCTTTTACTGTGTTCCACAGATTTTGCTATGGTTTCTTTTCTTCTTGCTTTTAAGATAATTTGTATTTCAGTTTCAATTTCCTATTTGATCCAAGGATTATGTAAGGTGTGTACCTTAATTTCCAAGTAGTTAAGATTTTTTAGTCGTTTTTAAAGTTATTGATTTCTAACTTTGTCATAATCAGAAACTATAGCTGATAACATCCCTATCACCCGAAACTTAATGTCACTATTTCTTTGTGACCAAATGCATGATTAAATTTTGTGGATGTTCAATAGACATATGAAAATACATATTTTCTATTAAAAATGGTATAAAGTTATACATATATATACATACACACATATATACACATATTTATACACATGTATACATAATCAAGTTATTGACTGTATTGTTAAATTTGACTGTGACCTTAATTACTTTGTTTTTTTTTTATCTTTATTATTTAGAAATGGTAAGGTGCATTCTTTCCCCCCCCAAAAATATATTCTTTCCCTTAATAAAAATGATATAGCCCAAAAGCATTTATTAGGGGAACTTATGTTCAGAGAGCTACCTTGTGACAAGAAGTTCATAGCAAGATGTGAAAGAGGAAAGAAGTTCACCTGTGTATGTCTGCACTTACGGCAACTGGTCTACAGTTGAAGAACAAAGGCGCCTGGGACACTGACATTGATGTTCCTGGGAAAACTAAATTTCAAGGATCTCAGACTGAATCCTGGTGATAGTTTCTCCACATTTGATACTCCTTACTGCAGAGTGGTGCTGAGCATCTGTTACAACATCCACTTGGGAGAGCTTGCACAAATCTGCACAAACAGAGGCTGCCAGCTGTTAGTGTATACTGGAGCTTTTAATTTGACCGTTGAACCAGCCCACTGGGAGTTGCTTCAGTGAGGCTGGGCTGTTGGTAATCAGGAATATGTGGCCACAGCATCTCCAGTGTGGGATGACCAAGCCTCCTATATTGCCTGGGGACACAACACTGTTGTCAACTCCTGGGGTGAGATCTTAGCCAACGCTGGTGCTGAACAAATGATTGTGTATTCAGGCATAGACCTTAAAAAGCTGCCTGAATTAATGCCAGCAAATTCCCATTTTTTAGCTGGAAGCAATCAGACCTCTATGCAGTAGAGACAAAAAAGCCCAAGGTGTTTACTTCCAGCATGCAATTGGAACAGGAAGATATGATTCTGCAACATAATCAACTCGCTACGGATTTATTTAATGGAAATTTATTTTTATCTTTTTTTTTTTAAATTTCAGCCATTTCCCTCCCTGGGGGCTCTTAATTGAAATGATGGAGCATTAGCGCACTGTACTTTCCATGCCATATTAAATAGTTAAAAGTGATGGGTCACTTACAAAGACTCAGACTGGCATTGAAGAACAGAAAGAATGGGTGCTGGCTCTAAAGCTTCTTTGTACTTCAGTTGCCTCTGAGTTGTTGGTAAAAATATCAGATCTTGGTATTTTGGTGCTTGATTCAACTAATTCAAATATATTTGTGTCATGAACCTCTTATCCCGCTTGCTGGTGTTGGAACTCATTATCTAGAAAACATCATAAGCTTTACTTAATTTTCTTCTATTATTTATTGAATTATTAAATGTTGTCCATGTGTTTTTTCTTCTTTTGGAACTCTTATTGGGTCCTCTTCATATTCCCTCCAAGTCCCCTTTTCTCCTTCACGATTTCTCTCCTTTGCCATTTCTGCTCTGTTTTGAGATATTTCCAGTTGAGGTTCAAGGCTGCTATCAGTCATAATAGACACCATTGCTTCATTCAATTCATGTATCCATTTTTTTTTTTTCTAATTTCAGAAATCCTAGAGATTTGTTTTTTCTAGTTCTAATTTAGTGGAAATACTGCGAGTGTGCCATATTGGGAATCTCCTTAGGTGCTCAGGTACTCTGCTTGTATTTAAATTTAAGCTTCCATTGTTTCTTCCAGCAGTTCTATTTTTCTTCTTATTTAAATTTAAGCTCCCATTGCTCCTTCCAGCAGTCCTATTTTTCTTCTTGTTTGTTCTCTTTATGGCTGCTGGATCCCCTTAAGTGAGTGGATATTTTTCTTTGACTACTCACCAGGGTTCTGCCAGCCACGAGGGTATCTTAAGCAGTGGTAAACCCAGAAGTGATTTTAATCTCAATGGTCTCTAGACCTGTGGGCTGGCTACAGAGCAAGGCTGCGCTGTCTGCTCTGCCTGCAAATCATAAGGACCCTATCTGGAATGAGAAGAGGCTTCTCTACTTCTATATTCCTCAACTGCGAAGATAAATCCCCTAGGTAGAGGGTGTAAAAAGAACTCAGTAAGCCCATCTATTTGTATTCCCCTGCAGCTCCTCAGATATCAGGGAAATCAATAGATCCCCTAGAGATAGTCAGTCATATGGCTCTCCATGGACTGAAATTGGTCCAAAATATTTCTCTGATTGTTGTGTCAGGGCCCTTTGTTACTGGTCCACACGCCATTGTCCATTCCGAGGTGGAAAAATACACAGCAGCCTTTTTCATGCAGACTCAGCAGAGCTCAAGGTTTCTAGGACTCCCATCTTTCCCCACCTACTCAGCCCACCTGCTGCTTGAGTCAGAAGTAGCTACCTAATGTAGAGTTAAGAAGAGAGGGTGACAGTGGTGTGTTTTTGCTGCCATCTTCACAGTAATAATTTTTTTAATGTTCAAAGTTTTTCTCAATTCTAAAGATTTTTTTGTTTTTTGTTTTTGTTTCATGTCTTACAGCCACCCTTTTTATATTGAAAATATGCACAATATGCAAAAGTACCACATGTGGATAACTTTTCAAGTATTCATCTCAAACATATATAAATAATATAATTATCATATTCCATATATAAATGGGTAATCAGTTTGCTACAAGAAAACAAACTGAGTTTTCTGCTATAACCAAAGCAATTTTTTAAATCAATAAGTAAATAAACATACTTCACCTTGGAAGACCAATTCTAAACACAGAATCAGGAAGAACAAAATCAGTCTGTAGAAAGTATAGATGTTATGTCTTCTGTATATTTTTCCCAAGCAAAATGCAAAGCTTCATTTATTTTTTTGTTTGAAAGGAGAAAAAAAAAACCCACAAAAATAGGTTAAGTAAACCTTTGGAATATACTTATTAACTAGAAAGATCTACCCCAAGTCATCAGAACCAATTACTATAATGTGAACATATGCTGTCTTGCCATCTGAATAACCTTTATAAGTCAGTGGTCCTTAAATGGCATTGACTTTCTAGTTATTTAAGATAAATGGTTGGTTACATGACCGCCAGAAAACTCTTTCAACCTTTCAGAGAAGATACTGCACAAAGTTCAAAAAAGAGTCTGTTTGCAAAAAGTATTTTCCTCTAAAAATATATACATATTTTTAAAATTGTGAACGGTAAGTTAATCCTGCTCTTTGGTGCACACAGCTTACAATGTTGCACACAACTTACAATGTTTTATTGATTGCCTAAATTCATCAAAATATAAAATACAAATTCCCATATAGTGCATATACTTTATAAGTGCAATAATTTGGAATTATCTCAAATCATGTTAGCAAATATATGTAATATCTAACAGTTTCACCCTTTCATTTACAGTAGTTCTAGAAGTCTAAAAATCACTCATTTGTCACCATTCATTTAACAAAAGTTTTCACCGGTTAAAGACAGAGGGGTAAAAGGGAAATTCAGGAATTTGATACTGATAATATTACATATTTACTTGTACTTTGCTGATTTGTCTTAGAGTTTCAAATACTCAGTTTTATTTTTTAGGATGTTCACCTTTTGACAAAGAAAGAAATAAAACTACTCTCTAATCCAGTAGTTACCTGTGCTGGTTTGGCTATATTATGTCTCCCCCCAAAAAGCCATGTTCTTTGAGGCAGTCTTGTGAAGGTTGACTTATTAGTGTTGATTAGGTTGGAACCTATTGATTGAGTGTTTCCATGGAGATATGACTCAATCAACTGTGGGCAAGACCTTGATTGGATAATTTCCATGGAGGTATTACTCCACCCGTTCAGGGTGGGTCTGAATTAAATCACTGGAGCCATATAAACAAGCTGACAAACATAAGAAACTCAGAGCAACTGAGAGTGACATTTTGAAGAGGAGCTGCAGCTAAGAGGGACAAAATGCCCTAAGAGCAACATTTTGGAGAACACCACTTTGAAATGCAGTCTGTGAGCAAGTGGATGCCAGCCACATGCCATCCAAGCTAACAGAGGTTTTCTGGATGCCAATGGCCATCCTTCAGTGAAGGTACCCTGTTGTTGAGGCCTTACCATGGAGATGTTATGGTCTTAAGACTGTAACTTTGTAACTGAATAAACCCCCTTTATAAAAGGCAATCCATTTCTAGTATCTTGCATAATGCCAGCATAAGCAAACTGGAACATTACCCATGACAATAAATAACTGAGAAGTTTAGCTTGCATTGTTTTCTGATGCTGAAACTATGTGATTCACAATTTTAAAATAAAAACTGTCAGTAATAATCAATTGTGCCTGTCATTGCACACAAGTACAGTTAATAGCTTTTTAGAATATCAGTTTTTAATTCTTGTTTGAATTGCTTGCCAATATTTAGAATCTTAATGACTTTTTTTCTATAAATCTACTTATTATTGCTCTTTGTTTGTGACAATATGAGGTAATATATTATGATTTGAAAATGCATCTGTGGCTGAAAATTCCAGTGCACTAGTGCTCACATTCCACAATGAACATAGAGTTGCAGCCTATTGGACAAAATCCAGACATTATTCACAGCTTTCCCTAAATTGTACCAGCTCATCAGTCCACATTATTTTCCCTCATGAGCAATTTTATTTTTAATATCTCTTTCTCTTTTCAGTAAAGCTTTTAAAGAAAATCTGTTTTTTTCTTTAAATTCAATTTTATTGAGATTGTTCACATACCATATAATCGTCCAAAGTACACAATCAATTGCCCACAGTACCATCATACACCTGTGCATCCATCAACACAATTAAATTTTTTTTCAATTATTAGAACATTTTCATTACTCCAGAAAAGAAATAAAAACAAAAACAAAAAGAAACTCAAATCCTCCCATATCCTTAACCACCCCCTCCATTATTGACTCATAGTATTGGTATAGTACATTTGTTACTGTTGAAGAAAGAATTTTAAAATACTATAATGGTAGTACATGGTTTGCAATAGGTATATTTTTCCCTACATACCCCTCTATTATTAACTTCTAGTTATAGTGTCATAAATTTGTTCTAGTTCATGAAAAAGATGTCTAATATTTGTACAGTTAATCACAGACATTGTCCACCACAAGATTCACTGTTTCACACATTCCCATCTTTTAACCTCCAACTTTCTGGTGACACACATGACTAAGTCTCCCCTTTCCACCACCTTCACAAACCATTCAGCATTGTTAGGTATTCTCACAATTTGTTACCTTCACCTCTGTCCATTTCCAAACACTTAAGTTCAAACTCTTAAACATTCTGCTCATAATAAGCAACCACTCCCCATTTTTTAGCCTCATTCTATGTCCTGGAAATTATATTTCATGTCCATGAGTTTACATATCATAATTAGTTCATATCAGTGAGACCATACAATATTTGCCCTTTTGTGTCTGACTTATTTTACTCAGTATAGTGCCCTCAAGGTTTTTTCATCAACCCTTTTTTTTAAGACAGTTTTGTTCACCCACCACACATTCTGTCCTAAGTGAACAATTGATGGTTCCCTGTATAATCACATATTTATGCATTCACCACCATCACCACTATCTATATAAGGACATCTCCATTTCTTCCACAAAGAAGGAGGAATAATCAAAGAAGGTAGAGAGACAAAAGAAAAAGAAACAGAAAGAAGAAAATGACAGCTAAAAAGCAACAAAAGGAAAGATAGAATTGAACTAAAGTAGAATAAAAGAGTCAGACAACATCACCAATGCCAAGAATCTCATACCCTCCTTTATCCCCCACTTATAGGCATTTAGCTTTGGTATATTGCCTTTGTTACATTAAAGGAAGCATAATACAATGTTTCTGTTAACTATAGTTGCTAGTTTGTGTTGATTGTATTTTTCCCCCAAACCACCCCATTTTTAACATCTTGCAAGGTTGACATTCATTTGTTCTCCCTCATGTAAAAACATATTTGCAAATTTTATCACAATTGTTGAGCACTTTAGGTTTCAGTGAATTACACAGTCCCAGTCTTTGTCTTTCCTCTTTCCTTCTAGTGTCCCACATGCTCCTAGCGTTCCTCTTTCAACCATACTCACAGTCATCTTAGTTCAGAGTACTTACATTGTTGTGCTATGATCAGCCACAATTGTGTTCCAAACCTCTCACTCCTGTCTTTTCCTATCTGTCTGCATTGCTCCCTTTAGTATTTAGGATTTTCTCTTTCAGTATCCTAAACATATCACACCTCTTCCTTCTTGCCTCCATGGTTTCTTCTGAGAAATCCTCACATAGTCTTATCAAGCTTCCTTTCTATGTGATGGATTGCTTTTTTCTTGCTGCTTTCAAGATTCTCTCTTTGTCTTTGATGTTTGATAATCTGATTATTAAGTGTTTTGGTGTAGGTCTATTCAGATCTGTTCTTTTTGGGGTATGCTGTGCTTCTTGGATCTGTAATTGTATATCTTTCATAAGAGATGGGAAATTTTCATTGATTATTTCCTCTATTATTGCTTCTGCCCCTTTTCCCATCTCTTCTCCTGGGATACCCATGACACACACATTCATGTGCTTCATGTTGTCATTCAATTCCCTGAGACATTGCTCATATTTTTCCATTCTTTTTCCTATCTGTTCTTTTGTGTGTAGGATTTCAGATGTCTTGTTCTCCAGTTCTTGAGTGTTTTCTTCTGCCTCTTGAAATCTGTTGTTGTCTGTTTCCATTGTGTTTTTCATCTATGTTGTGCCTTTCATTTCCATAGATTCTGCCAGTTGTTTTTTTTCAAACTTTTGATTCTACCTTATGTTCACCCAGTGTTTTCTTTATATCCATCTTTCACCATATCTTTCCTGAACTCATTGGCTTGGTTTTTGAATTGATTTAGCATAGTTCTTTGAAAATTGATTGTTTCACTAAACTGAAATAGTGTCTCAACTGCATCTTAATTGAGGTGTGAGTTTGTTTCTTTGACTGGGCCATATCTTCATTTTTCCTAGTGTAATATGTAGCTTTCTGTTGTCTAGGCATCTGGTTTCCTTGGTTACGCTAATCCAATAACTTTCTTTAAATTAAATTCAGTTTTATTGAAATATATTCACATACAATACAGTCATCCATGGTATACAAACAACTGTTCAGAGTACCATCATATAGACATGCATTCATCAACTCAATCTATTTTTGAACATTTTCCTTACTTCAGAAAGAATCAGAATAAGAATAAAAAATAAAAGTAAAAAGTAACACCCAAATCATCCCCCTCATCCCACCCTATCTTTCATTCAGTTTTCTTTTTAACCCACTTTTTCTACTCATCCATCCATACACTGGACAAAGGGGAGTATGATCCATGTGACTTTCCCAATCACATTGTCACCCCTCATAAGCTACACTGTTATACAATCATCTTCAAGATTCAAGGATTTTGGGTTGTAGTTTGATAGTTTCAGGTATTTACTGCTAGCTATTCCAATTCATTAGAACCTAAAAAGGGATATCTATATTGTGCATAAGAGTGCCCACCAGAATGACCTCTCAGCTCTTTTGGAATCTCTCAGCCACTGAAACTTATTTTATCTCATTCATATCCCCCTTTTGGTCAAGATGTTCTCCATCCCACAATGCCGGGTCTAGATTCCTCCTTGGGAGTCATGTTCCACACTGCCAGGGAGATTTACACCCCTGGGAGTCAGATCTCATGTAGAGGGAAGAGCAGTGATTTCAGCTGCCAAGTTGGCTTAGCTAGAGAGAGAGGACCACATCTGAGCAACAAAGAGGCATTCAGGAGGAGATACTTAGAAACAATTATGAGGAGGCCTAGCCTCTTCTTTGCAGTAACATTCTTCCCAAGGGCGAGTCCCATGATAGAGGATTCAGCCCATCAAACCACCAGTCCCCATAGTCTGTGACACATTAGCAACCATTGAGGTGGGGAAGCCCAACACCCCTGCATTCTCCCACAGCTCCTCAGGGGGTATCTGTATATTTTTTCATTGTTTTTTTTTAATTAACTATTAACTATATCAAAAAAAAATTTTTTAAATACAACAAAAAACATTTCCAACCATCCAAAACAAGGGAATAATAAAAAGACAACAAACCTAAAATGACACTTTACTTCCAACATGTTCCTACTCTACCCCACAAAAATAACCCAATATAGCAACATTTCTGTGAACTTATTCCTACCATACTCATGAGAAATTAACAAACCATAGTCATTCCTGGGCATTCCCAGAATGTTAAATTTACCCACAATAGCTTATCTGTTCTTATTTGGTTATCATTCCCTCTTCACTAATTGCTCTCTATCACTGGGTCCCCTACATTCTACATTGTAAACCATTTATTTTACATTTTTCAGCGTTCACATTAGTGTTACCATATATTTCTCTTTTTGTGCCTGGCTTATTTTGCTCAGCATGTCTTCAACGTTCATCCATGTTGTCATATGTTTCACATCGTTCCTTCTTACTGCCACATAGTATTCTATTGTTTGTATATACCACATTTTATTTATCCACTTATCTGTTGAAGGGCAGTTGGGTTGTTATCATCTCTTGGAAATTGTGAATAATGCTGCTATGAACATTGGCAAGCTAGTATCTGTTCATGCCACTGCTTTCAGAACTTCCAGGTATATACCGAGAAGAGAAATTGCTGGATCGAAGGGTAACTCCATATCTAGTTTTCTAAGGAACTGCCAGACTGTTTTCCAGAGTGGCTGAACCATTATACAGTCCCACCAACAATGAATAAGAGTTCCAATTTCTCCACATCCTCTCCAGCATTTATAGTTTCCTGTTTGTTTAATGGCAGCCATTCTGATTAGTGTGAGATGGTATCTTGTTATGGTCTTAATTTGCATCTGTCTAATAGCTTGAAGCTGAACATTTTTTCATGTGTTTTTTGGCCATTTGTGTTTCCTCTTCAGAGAACTGTCTTTTCATATCTTTTGCCCATTTTATAATTGGGATGTCTGAACTATTGTCACTGAGTTGTAGGATTTCTTTTTATATGCAAGATATCAGTCTTTTGTCAGATACGTGGTTTCCAAAAATTTTTTCCCATTGAGCTGGCTGCCTCTTCACTTTTTTGACAAAATCCTTTGAGGTACAGAAAATTCTCACTTTGAAGAGTTCCCATGTATCTGTTTTTTCTTTTGTTGCTTGTGCTTTGGGTGTAAGGTCTAGGAAGTGGCTGCCTAATACAAGGTCTTGAAGATGTTTCCCTATATTATTTTCTATATTGAGGTCTTTGATCCACTTTGAGTTAATTTTTGTGTAGGGTGTGAGGTAGGGGTCCTCTTTCATTCTTTTGGATATGGCTATCCAACTCTCCCAGCCCCATTTCTTGAAAAGACTGTTATGTCCCAGCTCGGTGACTTTGGGAGCCTTATCAAAGATCAGTTGGCCATAGATCTTGGGGTCTATGAATTCTCAATTCAATTCTGTTGATCAATATGTTTATCTTTGTGCCAGTATCATGCTGTTTTGACTATTATGGCTTTATAATAAGCTTCAAAGTCAGGGAGTGTAAGTCCTCCCACTTTGTTTTTCTTTTTTAGAGTGTTTTTAGCAATTTGAGTCATCTTCCCTTTCCAAATGAATTTGATAACTAGCTTTTCCAAGTCTTCAAAGTAGATTGTTGGGATTTTGATTGGGATTGCATTGAATCTGTAGATGAGTTTGGGTAGAATTGACATCTTAATGGCATTTCCACATATAAGATCATATCATCTGCAAATAATGACAGTTTTACTTCTTCCTTTTCAATTTTGGATGCCTTTTATTTCTTCATCTTACCAGATTGCCCTGGCTAGCACTTCTAGCACAATGTTGAATAGCAGTGGTGACAGTGGACACCATTGTCTCATTCCTGATCTTAGAGAGAAGGCTTTCAGTCTCTCACCATTGAGTACTATGCTGGCTGTGGGTTTTTCATATATGCTCTTTATCATATTGAGGAAGTTTCCTTCAATTCCTACCTTTTGAAGTGTTTTTATCAAAAAGGAATGTTGGATTTTATCAAATGCCTTTTCAGCATCTATTGAGATGATCATTTGATTTTTCCCTTTTGATTTGTTAATGTGTTGTAATACATTGATTGATTTTCTTATGTTGAACCATCCTTGCATGCCTGGAATGAACCCCACTTGGTCATGGTGTAGGATTTTTTTTTATTTGTCTTTGGATTCAATTTGGAAGCACTTTGTTGAGAATTTTTGCATCTATATTCATTAGGGAGTTTGGCCTGTAGTTTTCCTTTTTTGTAGCATCTTTGCCTGGTTTTGGTATTAGATTGATGTTAGCATCATAAAATGTGTTAGGTAGTGTTCCATTTTCTTCAATGTTTTGAAAGAGTTTAAGTAAGATTGGTGTCAGTTCTTTTTGGAAAGTTTGGCAGAATTGCTCTGTGACATCATCTGGCCCTGGGCATTTATTTGTGGGAAGTTGTTGATGACTGATTGGATCTCTTTGCTTGTGATTTGTTGGTTGAGGATTATTATTTCTTCTCTGGTCAGTCTAGGTTGTTCATATGTCTTCATTTCCATTTTCTCTACATTATCAAGTTTGTTGACATACAGTTGTTCATAGCATCCTCTTATAATTTTTTAAATTTTGGGGGGATCCACAGTAATGTCACCTTTCTCATTCATTATTTTGTTTACATGGGTCTTCTCTCTTTTTGATTTTGTCAGTCCAGCTAGGGGCTTGTCAACCTTGTTGATCTTCTCAAAGAACCGACTTTGGTGTTATTTATTCTCTCTTGTTTTTTTGTTCTCTATGTCATTTATTTCTGCTTTAATCCTTGTTATTTCTTTTCTTTTACTTGGTTTAGGTTTAGTTTGCTGTTCATTTCCTAGCTTCTTCAGTTTCTCCATTAGTTCTTTGATTTTAGCTCTTTCTTCCTTTTTAATGTAGGCATTTAGTGCTGTAAATTTCCCCCTCAGTACTGCTTTTGCTGCATCCTCCCATAGGTTTTGACATGTTGTGTTCTCATTTTCATTAGTCTCTGTATATTTAGCAATTTCTCTTGCTATTTTTTCTTTAGCCCACTGATTGTTTAGGGGTGTGTTTTTTAACCTCCAGATATTTGTGAATTTTCTAAGTCTGATGGTTATTGACTTCTAATTGTATACCATTGTGGTCAGAGAACATGCTTTGAATAATTTCAAGTTTTTTAAATTTATTGAGCCTTATTTTATGTCCCAGCATATGATCTATTCTGGAGAAAGTTCCATGAGCACTAGAGAAGAATGTGTATCCTGGTGATTTGGGATGTAATGTTCTATATATGTCTGTTAAATCCAATTCATTTCTCAGATTGTTTAGGTTTTTAATTTCCTTATTGGTCTTCTGTCTGGTTGATTTATCTATAGGCGAGAGTGATGTGTTGAAGTCTCCCACAATTATTGTGGAGCCATCAATTGCTTCCTTTAGTTTTGCCTGTGTTTGTCTCATGTATTTTGTGGCACCTTGATTAGGTACATAAACATTTATGATTGTTATTTCTTCTTGTTGAATTGCCCCTTTTAGTAATATGTAGTGTCCTTCTTTGTCTGTCATAACATCCTTGCATTTAAAGTCTATTTTATCTGAGATTATTATTGCTACTCCTGCTTTCTTTTGGCTGTAGCTTGCATGAAATGTTTTTTCCATCCTTTCACTTTCAATTGTTTTGTGGCCCTGTGTCTAAGATTAGTCTTTTGTACACTACATATTGATGGTTCATATTTTTTTATCCATTCTGCCAATCTATATCCTTTAATTGGGGAATTTAGTCCATTTACATTCAACATTATTACTGTGAAAGCATTTCTTGAATCAGCCATCCTATTCTTTGGTTCATGTTTGTCAGATATATTCCACCCCTCTTATTGTCCTTTAATGAACCAATATTGAATGTCTTTAGTACTGAACCTTTCTCCATCTTTCTCTCTCCTTTCTTTGTTTCTCTGTTGGAAGGGCTCCCTTTAGTATCCAAGCAGGGCAGGTCTCTTGTTAGCAAATTCTCTCAGCATTTGTTTGTGAAAAATTTAAGCTCTTCCTCAAATTTGAAGGAGAGTTTTTCCTTTTTTGGTCGAAATTTTTCTCTCTCAGAACTTTAAACATGTCATTCCTCTGCCTTCTTGCCTCCATGGTGGCTGCAGAGTAGTCGCTACTTAGTCTTATGCTGTTTCCTTTGTAAGTGGTGAATTGCTTTTCTCTTGCTGCTTTCAGAACTTGCTCCTTCTCTTCAGTGTTTGACAATCTGATCAGAATATGTCTCAGAGTGGGTTTATTTAGATTTATTCTATTTGGAGTTCACTGGGCATTTACGTTTGTGTATTTATATTCTTTAGAAGTTTTGGGAAATTTTCCCCAACAATTTCTTTGAATACTGTTCCTAGACCTTTACTTTTCTCTTCCCCTTCTGGAACACCAATGACTTTTATATTTGGATGTTTTATATTATCTATCATATCCCTGATGTCTAATTCAATCTTTTATTTTCTCCCCATTCTTTCTTTAATTCTTTCATTTTCCATTCTGTCATCCTTAGGGTCACTGATTTGCTCTTCAGCTTCCTCTAGTCTTGTACTATGAGTATCCAGAATCTTTAATTTGGTCAACCATTTCTTATTTTTAGTTACCCTTGCAATTTTTTCTTTATACTCTTCTAGGGTCTTCATGTCCTTTATATCCTGTGCCATGGTCTCATTGCTTGTCTTTAGTTCTTTGATTAATTGCTTCAAGTACACTCCTCTGATCTTTAGATTTGGGTGTTTGGATTTGGGTTATCCATATCATCTGGTTTCTTCATATGCTTTAAAATTTTGTGTTGTTTTTTGGCCTCTTGGCATTTGCTTAACTTGATAGGGTTCTTTTAGGATATGTAGGCTTATTCAAACACTTATCTCTAATTTGTCAGATCTACAGATTGGTGGCATATACTTTGTCTAACTAATCAGCATGTGGCATCTGCAAGCCACCTATTCCCCTCAAGCCAGTTCTCCCCAACTTTGTCTTTGTGGTGAGTGGGGGCCTGAATCTTGTGGGAGTCCAACGGCTGCACCAAGTTTGCATGTGTAGTTGGTGCTGCCCACCCTAAATGTGGGTCATGTGTCTGAGTGGTTTGGGAGGGAGGGTGACTTTAATAATCAAACCTTTTAGGTGTTCCTGGAGATTTAAAGCTGTTGCAAGAGTCTAAACCTTCAGTTCAGTCTTGCCATAGTTTGTCTCTGCCACTTACCCACAAGGCCTTGGTAATGTTGTATGGTCCCTGGGACTTCTGCATGGGTCCATCTTCCAAGCCGTGCCCTCCTAGGGCCTCTGCTGAGGGAAGACTGCTACATCACAAGTGAACTGTGGCAAACAGGGCCATGTATGGACATTCCCAGCCTGCTGAAAGGATGGCTGTATGGGTTGTGTTAATTTCCCCCCTTTTTTGCACCCCTCTGCCTTCCTGGCTCTGGGACAATTAGTTGTGGGTGCTCAAAAGGCTGTCATCAATGCCAGATATTGTGGCATGTGGGTGAGTTGTTGAAAGCACTTCCCGTTGCACTGGGTTATTTGGCACAGCTGTGAGCTGTAGTGCCGGTGCCATGCAGGAGCCTTCCCAGCCTGCCAGGAAGATGGCTGTATGAAGCACGGTTATTTTCCCAACTTGGCTAACCTCTGCCTTCCTAGCTCCAAGACACTTAGCAGCAGATGAACAAAAGGCTATCATCCATGCCAGATATTGAGGCATGCCCACAGGTTGTGGGGATGCAGTTCCCACCGTGCTTCACTGTGCAGTTCTTGTTGCCATATCCACAGCCATTTTTTGGTTTTTAAAACTAGTCTGACTCCAAATGCCAACCCACAGTTTCCCCCAGACTGCAGCATGACTGCTGGTTATTCAGTGGGCTCTCTCACTCATTTCAGAATACAGACTCCCAGTTTCACCAAGTGCATGGTCCCTGTGGATTTAGTAGACCTGGTCCAGCTGAGGCATTGCTGGAACTGTTATTCTAGGTCACTTTCTGTCTTTTATCAAGTATTTTTCATGGAGATTTTTTTTGCCCTGTCTCTCCTAACTGCCATCTTCCAGAAGCAATCCAATAGATTTTTAACATAAAGATAATATTTGCTTATGTTGGAAATTTTTGAAAACAAAGGAAATTATAAAGAAAAAGCTAGAGACCTGTAAACTTACCACTAACTTTGCATTTCAGTATATATTTTTTCATAAATATACACATAAACCTTCCCAAAATTTGGATCATAATTTACATATTATTTTGAAGGCACTTTCTATATTAAGTATATCTTTAAAACTTTCAAACATGCTTGTGCTTGTCATATCTTAATTTGGAATTCTACAGAGCTATAATAGTAACTATACTTGAGTGGTATTCCATGCCCAAATTAACAAATCTGGTTTTTATGAATGTTTTGGTTTGCTAAAGCTGACTTTATGCAAAATACCAGAAAGAGATTGGCTTTTATAAGTGGGATTTATTAGGTTACAAATTTACAGTTCTAAGGCCATATAAGTGTCAAAACTAAGACAATGACAAGAGGATACCTTCACTGAAAAAAGGCCAATGGCATCTGAAACACTTCTGTCAGCTGGGGAGACACATGGCTGGCATCTGTTTGTCCTTTACTCTTGGGTTCTGGCTTCAAAATGGTCTTCTTCAAATTCTCTGGACTTCTGTATCTCTTACTTTCTCTCTCTCAGCTCTTGTGCATCCTTGCTTTTTCTCCCAGGGCATTTCTCTCTTAGCATCTGGGGATCCTCCCTTAGCTTCTCTGAGACAAACTATGGATTAGTATCTTAGCTTAGCATCTCCAAATGTCTTTCATTCTGCATCTCCAAGCATCTGGGTTTGTGTCAGTTCTTAGCTTCTCCTGGGGACAAAGTGTGGACTCCCTATCTTAGCTTCTCTCCAAAATGTCTCTCTCAGCTTCTCTGAGCCCCTTCTGTCTGTGAGTTCTCTTAAAGGACTCCAGTGATCTAATTAAGACCCACCCTGAATGGGCTGGGTCACATCTCCATGGAAATAATCTAATCAAAAGGTCTCACCTACAGTTGAATGGTCACATCTCCATGGAAACAACCTCATCAAAAGGTCCCATCCTAATCAAAAGACTAATAAGTTTTCCCCCACAAGATTGCATTAAAGAACATGGCTTTTTTGCAGGTCATAATTAATTCAAACCAGCACAACAGATGTCCAATTTACTCCTTGAATTTTGCTTAGGTACTTTTGTCCTCTTTAAGTCATTGGTAAGAATTAGTACACTAGTGACTTATACTCATAGTAGGTATGACTTTGAAAGGTGTAAGGCCTTTTGGTTGCTGTGTTTTAGTTATTAAACTCTAAAATGTATTAGCACAAGCTGGGGTGAGTGAAAAAATATGTAAGCTTGTTTAAAAAAAGTTACATTTAGGAAAATGTTCTGGTTTGCTAATGCTGCTCTTTTTTGCAAAACACCAGAAATAGATTGGCTTTTATAAAGGGGGTTTATTTGGTTACAAAGTTACAGTCTTGAGGCCAGAAAGTGTCCAAGGTAAGGCATCAACAAAGGGTATCAGCACTGGAGAAAGGCCATTGGAAGCTGGAAAACCTCTGTTAGCTTGGAAGGCATGTGGCTGGCATCTGCTTGTTCCCAGGTTGCATTTCAAAATGGCATTCTCCAAAGTGTTACTCTTCAGATGTTTTGTCCTCTCTTAGCTGCAGCTGCTCTGCCTCTGGGCCCGTGTGGCTCTTTTTAAAGTACTCCAGTGATCCAGTAAAGATCCACCCTGTATGGGTGGGGCAACACCTCCATGGAAACAGTCCAGTGAAAGGTCTTGCCCACAGTTGATTGAGTCACATCTCTGTGGAAACACTGAACAAATAGGTTCCAAACTAATCAACACTAATACATCTGCCCCCACAAGATTGCATCAAAGGATATGGCTTTTTCTGGGGAACATAATATATACAAAACAGCACAGAAGGCAATTCTTATCTATGAAAGTTAAGACCTCAGCAACATATAAAAGTATAAAAGCACCATTTATCAGTAGAGAGTATTTTCGGTTTTTTTTTTTTTTTGGCATCTAATTTACTCAATTATAAAGTGCTTGTTCTCCCAGGGCATTTCTCTCTTAGCATCTGGGGATCCTCCCTTAGCTTCTCTGAGGCAAACTCTGGATTAATATCTTAGCTTAGCATCTCCAAATGTCTTTCATTCTGCATCTCCAAGCATCTGGGTTTGTGTCGGCTCTTAGCTTCTCCTGGGGACTAATTTCCTTTTATAAAGGAAATTAACTAAGGCCATGGAAGGGCTGAACTGTATACTTTTCATCCTCAATGCCTAACAATAAGTTTTGCACAATAAGTATCCCATAATTGTTGGCTGCTGCCCCTATTAGTTTCATTGTTGATAAAATTGATAAGGTAATCATTTTTTGCTTTCTGCTTCATTTTATTGCTTCTGGATATTTTAGGAAAGTTAATATATATTTTGGTAATATCCAAGATAGAATTCAACTGATACTGAATTATAAAGTAACAAAATCTATGCTTTAGCTCTTAGTAGCATTATTGGAAAGACTTTAAAAATAAGGTCATACATATTGAATTAGGGTAACGAATTTTTAGGGCCAGGTCTGTAGGCAAAGTCTTGCAATAGATAACTCACATCCTACTTACTATTCTAGTCTGAATTTCTGTCCATTCTTTAACCTAAATAATGCCCTCAACCTTTTACCCTTAACTCTTTGGATGATGTCTTTTATGACAATTAGTTCTGCCCTTTAAAAAACCCACATTCTCAGTAACAATCTACATTTTATTGTAATTCAAAATATCTGCTACATGGGACAGATATGTTCTTGGTTTTCAACTTATTTATTTGTGCTTACTATTAGGGAAAACACATAGCCTGAAGGGCATCCCTGGATCTGAGATTCTGGGAGTCCTGTAGCCTGCAAGTGTAGATTGGCTTCAGTTAACGGAGGTCACCATACTCAAACCCTCAGAAGACAGGACCACTAAAGACAAACACCTTCACATTGAACGTGAAGTTCTCATTTGTGGGCTTTCTCTTCCAATCTTTGTTAACGATGAGAGGAAGTCTAAACCAGGTGGCAAAGTAAAAACTGTTTAGCCTATGTAAAGTTTTGTGAAACTTCTGAGAGCTGAGTTTGAGACATTTCATCATATTTCCCATGATTCCGTTGTACATCATTAGGTCAGTAGATTTCCTCAGATTCGGTAAATCAGACTAGTTTCTTTGCTAGATTATCCCTGTGACTTCATAGAGGCCAAGATTACTTGGATGGAGGGGCTCCAATACAAATAGCACTGCTGCTTCTCTTATTTTAAATTTCTGTATCTTTACATTAAGTAAAAGTGAACTCACAACATTTCCCAGAGGTTAAGATGTAGTCTATCACTTACTAAAATAAATTTAGGCAGTGGAATCTGGAGCAAAGAGGAGTTAGTGGCAGAAGGAAAATGTCATAGAGGGAGGAAATGGGTGACCAAAAGAACTGAAAGGGTAATCAGAATAACCCCATTAACATAAAATATCTCTGCATATTCACTTCCTTCACCATTTAAGATTCATATCAGTGATTTATTGCAAGTTGTTTACATTGACTAGTTGACATTCACTTCACTAAGGTTTAGACTGAATTGTAAGCCCTGAAAGTAATTTGTCTATTCTCCTCATTCTTGGAAATTCTTTCAATACAACATTTTTATTTCCCTATCCGACTCTAGTTGCCACTATCATCTTTTTCTATGTCAAGCATTTTTAGGTATTTAATCATATACTATTATCTTCTCCATCTCCTTTCAGTTTGCGTTAATCCAGCTTAAGCTCTTTAAATATCTTAGATATGTGCTAGAGTGGTCACCCTAAAGATGTCAGTAAATCAGACTGCTGCTAATCTAGTCCTCTTGGTGCATACTTTAAAATGCCCTAGGTTGTGCCAAGGTATTGAAAAATATCAACCCTAGAGAACAAGATTTATCACCCCTGTCAAATTACACTCACACTGATGAATTCTGACATTCACTTCAATATAGTCAGAATCCACTTATTATTTAATTAGCCAATTCTATGTAACTTTTGCCATTAAATTGACAACATATGTAGCCTTTCTCTTTTCTTATATTATAGTATAACAACATGAATTAAAGAGGAATTTAAAATAAAGAGTTCAGTCTTCAAAGCCATATATTATTTGACCTGCAGCTTGGCATCCTTTGGGTGATGTGAATTTCTGTGAAGAACTAAACCTTGTTGTAGCATTATAAGAGTTGGTGGCATTTTAAAAATGCAAGTTCTTGACATCAGATTGAGAATTATTTTTAGAAAGGAAAAGGAGCTTATGAGTGACATAATGGCTTATGCAATTCATCTGAACTATGATTGTTGTTATTTAAGATTTTTCCTGAGTATCTGTGTAATGACAAACTGAGCCAGATCTTCTTGCTATATGGAAATGGAAGTAGTGAGATTTGCCTATAGAATTGAAAGTACTTCTAATTGCACATCTTGTGGCTTTGATGCAACCAGATCTCTAAATCTAAAGGGAAAATACATAACCATTCAATCCACCACCCTCTTGCCCCTAAACATTCCTTTTTAAAAAGTGGAACCCACCAAAACCCTAGTGTCTAAAAATATTTACAGGACAGACTGTATAGTAATTATTATGGTAAACCAGCATCCTATCTTGCCATTACATCATTCTAATTACAATATGACCTTTTATATGGAACATCACTCATTCTTTCCATATGTTTCCAGTGAGGAGTGCCAATAGCCTACTAATTCTTTAGTCAAAAGTTAGGTAAGCACTGACTCATGCTGACCCCAACATATTGTTTCATCCTAGTGGCTACAGCGATTGTCACAACACAAGTGTGAACCAGAGGACTTTTTTGAGAATTCTAGCTGGAGATTTTCTGGAGTTCCCTATTGCCTCCTGAGTTGTAGAGATAGAAGTTTTTTAGTCTGGAGTGACTTTTAGCCATATTCCCGGTTGTAGAGAATATACATTTGGAATGGCAGTGGGTTGGGGAGGGGTGGCAGAATCTGATATACAGAATGAATCTTAGACAAGAGTCAGAGAGAGAAAGAAACTTGACTGGGTTAAATCCTAACTGTCATCTGTCATTAAGTCCAATTCCATCCTTTCTGTGGATTGGTTACAGGAGAAAATAAATTCCTTATATTTTCTTTAGTTAAGTTTTTGTCACTTGCAAATAAAAGTCCTAAATAAAACCCTGGAATACCTTGAAGTCTAAATAACATTTTGGAGGAAGACTAGTGGCTTCTGATAAGCCTAAAATAATGTAAAAAGAAAGGCAGACTTGCATCTAAGCATACATGATATTCAATAAACACAAGATACATAGTATTGAGATAATGTAATAACTGCACCTAATGCTCTGTCTCAAAGAGGAAGTGACATTTATGATGATGTTCAAATCATGAAGTTTGCTTACTTAATCAGGATCTGAATCCTGGTTCTGCCACATCCTAGCTATGTGACCTTGCATAATTTACATAAAATTTCAAACTCCAGTTTTTCCATATATAAAATGGGGATAATAATACATATCTCACAGGATTTTTGCAGTGTTTGGTATATACAAAGTACTCAAAGGTGACATCTATTATGACTACACCTTGACCTCACTGACTAAATATCTCAGCTACGTTATTTTAGGTACTCGTGGCAGATAGAACTAAGATGTCGTAGCCAAATATATTAGGTAGCTTAATGAATATAAAGAAACTTATTAATTTAAAACATTTACTGGGGATTTATTGCACATAAAGATAAAGAAATCTCAGAGTCTTCCCTCACAGAAGTTACAGCCTTATAGGAGAGATAAATGCCCAATTTCTGTAGAATTCCACTGAAGGGGAAAGTTATTGGTGTTCTGGAAAACAACACATGATACAGGAAGATTGTGGGTGGAAAATCTCCTGGCCAGAGCTGCCTAAGCAAACTTGTGAGTCCTCTCTTGGCCAGGTTTAGAAAACAGATTTCTCTTCATAAATGATAGAAGTCAGAAAACAAAAGAATGGTGTCTTCCAAGTACTGAGGGAAAAAAAAAGATGTCAATCTAGAATTACCTACCCAGTGAAAACAACTTTCAGAAATTAAGATGAAATTAAAATCTTTTAAAACAAACAGAAACCAAGAAATGCATCATTAGAGAACTGACACTAAAGAAATCTTCCTTAAAGGAATTTCTTCAGGCAGAAGGAAAATGACACCAAATGGAAAACATGGACTTACACATAAGAAGAAAGAGCACCAGAAATAGTAAACAAATGGGTAAATATAGCATTTTTTAAATTTTGTTTCCTAAAGGTATTGACTATTTGAAGTGTATTGTGGCATTTGTGACATGTTGAGAAGTAAAACATGACACAAAAATAGCTCAAAGGGCAAAAGGGGAGAAAAGGAGTATATTGTTTTAAGATGTGTATAGTACGTATAAAGTGGTATGATATAATTTGAAGATAGCTTGTGGTAAATACAAGGTAAAAATCATAAACCCTCTTGCAACCATCAAAAAATGGAAAAAAAAAATGAAGGATGAACAAATGGGGCAAATATAAAACAAATAATGAGATGATAGATTTAAACCCAAGCATACTGATGGTTGCATTAAATGTAAATGGTCTAAACATACCAATTAAAAGGCACTCATGACAGATAGAACTAAGATGGACTAAAAGTCAAGCTGCAACTGGATGTTTTCTACGAGAGACTCACTTTTTTTTTTTATCTTCATTTTATTGAGATATATTCACATACCACCCACTCATACAAAACAAATCATACTTTTGATTGTTTACAGTACCATTACATAGTTGTACATTCATCACCTAAATCAATCCCTGACACCTTCATTAGCACACACACAAAAATAACAAGAATAATAATTAGAGTGAAAAAGAGCAATTGAAGTAAAAAAGAACACTGAGTACCTTTGTCTGTTTGTTTCCTTCCCCTATTTTTCTACTCATCAATCCATAAACTAGACAAAGTGGAGTGTGGTCCTTATGGCTTTCCCAATCCCATTGTCACCCCTCATAAGCTACATTTTTATACAACTGTCTTCGAGATTCATGGGTTCTGGGTTGTAGTTTGATAGTTTCAGGTATCCACCACCAGCTACCCCAATTCTTTGGAACCTAAAAAGGGTTGTCTAAAGTGTGCGTAAGAGTGCCCACCAGAGTGACCTCTCGGCTCCTTTTGGAATCTCTCTGCCACTGAAGCTTATTTCATTTCCTTTCACATCCCCCTTTTGGTCAAGAAGATGTTCTCCGTCCCACGATGCCGGGTCTACATTCCTCCCCGGGAGTCATATTCCACGTTGCCAGGGAGATTCACTCCCCTGGGTGGAGAGACTCACTTTTAATACAAAGATACAGATAGGTTAAAAATAAAAGGATGTGAAAAATATATCATACAAAAATTAAGCATAAAAGAGCTGAAGTGACTATATTAATATCAAAGGACATTTAGAACAAGAAATTTTACCAGTGATGAAGAGAGGCATTTTGCATTACTATTAAATTATTACTAAAATTGTTAATAATCAAGATGACATAAGAATATTAAATGTGTATATACCTAGTAACAGAGCTTCAAAACACATAAGGCAAAACCTGAAACATTTGAAAGCAAAAATAGGCAAATCCACAATTGTACCGAGTTATTTCTACCATTCTATCAGTAATTGATAAAAAGGAGGGAGAATATTCATCAGGATATAGAGGATTTAAATAGCACCATTAACCAACTTCACTTAATTGACATACAGATAACACTATACCCAACTGTAGAACACATATTCTTTTCAAGTGCTCATGGAACATTCTTCATGATAAGGCCTATTATAGACAGCATTTTATTTTTTATTTTTTTTTAAATCTTCATTTTATTGAGATGTATTCACATACCACTCAGTCATACAAAACAAATCATACATTTGATTGTTCACAGTACCATTACATAGTTGCACATTCATCACCTAAATCAATCCCTGACACCTTCATTAGCACCCACACAAAAATAACAAGAATAATAATTAAAGTGAAAAAGAGCAATTAAAGTAAAAAAGAACACTGGGCACCTTTGTCTGTTTGTTTGTTTGTTTCCTTCTCCTATTTTTCTACTCATCCATCCATAAACTAGACAAAGTGGAGTGTGGTCCTTATGGCTTTCCCAATCCCATAGTCACCCATCATAAGCTACATTTTTATACAATTGTCTTCGAGATTCATGGGTTCTGGGTTGTAGTTTGATAGTTTCAGGTATCTACCACCAGCTACCCCAATTCATTAGAACCTAAAAAGGGTTGTCTAAATTGTGCATAAGAGTGCCCACCAGAGTGAACTCTCGGCTCCTTTTGGAATCTCTCTGCCACTGAAGCTTATTTCATTTCCTTTCACATCCCCCTTTTGGTCAAGAAGATGTTCTCCATCCCACGATGCATTCCTCCCCGGGAGTCATATTCCACGTTGCCAGGGAGATTCACTCCCTTGGGGATAGACAGCATTTTAAAGGATTGACATCTTACATAGTATTTTCTACCTCCACAATGGAGTTAAGTTAGAAATCAATAACAGAAAGATATTTGGAAAATCACAAACACTTGGAAATTAAGAACAAACTTCTATATAACCAATGGATCAAAGAAGAAATTACAGGAGAAATTAGAAAATATTTTTTACCTGAATGATAATTTAAAATTAATATATTAAAATATGAAATACAGCTAAAGTAATGTTCAATGGTGAATTTGTGGGTTTATTGCTTATATTAGAAAAAAAGAAAAACCTATAATCAATGATCCAAGCTTCAACCTAAAGAAGTAAGAGAGAAAAAAGAGCAATTTAAAACCAAAGTAACCAGAAAGATGAAAATAATAAAGATGAGAATGGAAATCAATGAAATAGAGAACAGAAAAATAATAGAGGAAATTATTGCAATCAAAAGCTGATTTTTTAAAAAATCAATAAAATTAATACACCTCTAACCAATGTGATCAAGGAAAATTAAAAACAAACACAAATTATCAATATCAAGAATGGGAGAGAGGACATCACTACATATCCTACAGATATTAAAATGATAAGAGAATTTTATAAATAAAATAAATAAATTCAACAACATAGATGAAATCAATTCCAGAGAGAAACAAATTTTGAAAAATTACTCAAAAAGAAATAGACACCCTTAAGAGTCCCATATTTAAAAAAACAAAAAAAAACAAAAAAACTTGACTTGTATTTGAAAACCTCCCCACAAAAAAATAAAATAAACTCCAGGCCCAGATTGTTTAACTGACAATTTTTATCAAATAAATAGGAAAGAAATGCCAATCCTATACAAACTCTTTTAGAAAATAGAAAAGGAGGGGAAAATTACTAATCAATATTCTGAAGTCAGCATTAATCCAAAACCAAAATCAGATAAATATGTTACAAGAAAAGAAAATGACACACCAATATTCCTCATAAAAATAGACCCAAAATTCCTAAATAAAATAGCAGCTAAATGAATCCAGCAAGCTACCACAAAGAATAAAACACCATGAACAAGGAGATTCTATCCTGGGAATTCAAGTTTATTTAACATTTAAAAATCCATCAATGTAATCCACCATGTTAAAATAATAGAAGAGAAAGAATGTATGATCATCTCAACAAATGCAGTAAAAGCATTTGACAAAATTTAAATCTTGCCCATGATAAAAAAGAAAACTCTCAGAAAACAAAGAATAAAAAGAAATCTCTAATCTGATAATGGGCATCTACAAGAAATCCACAGATAACTTTAAATTTAATAGGGTATGCTGTACCCCTAAGAACAGGAGTAAGACAAGGATGTCCACTTTCACCACTTCTGGTTAACACTGGACTGGTGGTCCTAACTAGTACAATAAGGCAAGAAAAAGAAAGAAAAAGCTTATTGATTGAAAAATGAAAAAATAAAATTGTCTTTATTTGCAAATGACATGATTGTGTAGCTAGAAAGTTCTAAGGAGTCAACAACAACAACAAAAAATACCAAAGCTAATAAATGAGTTTGGTAAGTTATAGGATACAAGGTCAATAAACAAAATTCAAATTTTTTTCTATATAATATACTAGCAATGACCAACTGGTAGCTGCAATTTGAAAAACTTTACCACTAATAACAGCATCCAAAACATTACTTAAAATAATTTTTTATTTTAATTAATCTTTTATTCAATCAATCATTTCTTCTTTAAATCAAGCATATGACTTATTTACACATGAGCATTCTCTCAGTGACTTTGAAATATCCTAGTCAGATGGATGGGACACAAGACATGGACCAGTCCTGTGTAATGAAATAAATTGTAGGCCACAAATATAAGCCACAAATGTAATTGAAACATTTCTAGTAGCTACATTAAAAAAGATACAAAGAAATTGGTGAAATTAATTTTAATAATAAAAATATATATTAACTGATTATATACAAAATATTATCATTTTAACACATAATTCATGTAAACATGATTAATGAAATATTTTACTTTCTTTTGAGGTTACTAAGTCTTTTAAATGCTGTGTGTATTTTATACTTATAGTATATCTCTATTTGGATTAGCCATATTTCAGATGCTCACTAGTCACGTATGTGGCAATTGTGTTGAACAGCACACACTGAATTAGTAATGTAAATAAAAATTAGTTAAGATTTGTATAGTACAAAATCTTAACTATGTGGCTAAAAGTTCACATTTAACCACATTCAAATAGATAATTCAGTGCTGTTAATAGCATTCACAATGTTATGCTACCATCATTACCAAATCTTTCCCATTGTCCCAAACATAAACTCTGTATTTAAGCCTTACCCCCCCTTTCCCTACCCCCACCTTGTCCCCCTGGTAACCTCTGTTCTGGATTTTGACTGTATAAATTTGCTTCTTCTAATTATTTCATATCAGTGAGCCATAACAATGTTTGCCTTTTGGGCCTGGCTTATTTCACACAACATGATGTCTTCAAGGTTCATTCATGTTGTCACATGTATCAGAATTTCATTCCTTCATATGGCTGAATAATATTCTGTTGTGTATATATCACATTTTGTTTATCCATTCAATGGTTGATAGACACTTGGGTCACTTCCATTTTTTGGCAATTCTAAATAATGGCAATATGAATATCAATGTGCAAATATCTATTTGAAGGAACAAATTTACCAAAGGATGTGCAAGAAATGTACACAAAAATCTGTGGAGAAAAATTAAATAAGATACAAACAAACGGAGAGAGAGTCCATTTTCATGCATAAGAAGGCCAAGTGTTGTTAACATATCAATTTTCCCTAAACTGATCTATAGCAGCACTGTCTGAGAGACACCATTAAAAAAGAGAAAAGGCCAGCCACAAATAGGGAGAAAATATTTACAATAAGTATGCCTGAAAAAGGTCTGGATCCAGAGTACACAAAAAAACTCTTGCAACTTGATAATAAGAAGACAGGCAATCCAATTAAAATTGGGAAAAAAATACTTGAACAGAAATTTCACAAAAGAACATGTGGAAAATAAGGAAATGAAAAGATGCTCAATGTCTTAGTCATTTCTGAAATGCAGATTAAAACCACAATGAGACACAGCCACAAACACATTAGAATAGGTAAAAAATTTAAAACTGATAATACCAAGTGTTAGCAAGGATGTGGAGCAACTGGAATTTTCATAGATTGCAGGTGGAAATGTACAATGTTATAGTTTAGCAGTTTCTTATAAAGTTAAATATATACTTACCATATGATTTAACAATTTCACTCTTAGTTATTTACCTAAGAGCAATGAAAACATAGGTCCACATAAAGATTTGTTCATGAGCGTTCACAGCAGTTTTATTCATAAACAACCCATGATCCATCAACAGGTGAATACATAAATGTATTATGGTATTTCCATAAAATAGAATAATACTTAGCAATAAAAAGAAAGGAATTTTCATATATTCAACAACTTGAATGAAACTCATAAATATTATGGTAGGCATATGTGCTGGTTTGAGTGTATTGTGTCCCCCAAATGCCATTATTTTTGTGGTCTTGTGTGGGGCAGACGTTTTGGTGCTGGTTGGATTTGCTTGGAATGTGCCCCACCCAGCTGTGGGCAATGATTCTGATGGGATGTTCCCATGGAGGCATGGCCCCGCCCATTCAGGGTGGGCCTTGATCGGTGGAGCTATATAAATGAGCTGACTCTGGGGGAGGGAACTAACGGAGTGCAGCTGGGAGTGATGTTTTGAAGAGGAGCAAGCTTGCTAGAGAGGAACGTCCTGGGAGAAAGTCGTTTTGAGGCCGGAGCTTTGGAGCAGATGCCAGCTGCCTTCCTAGCTAGCAGAGGTTTTCCGGACGCCATTGGCCATCCTCCGGTGAAGGTACCCGATTGCTGGGGTGTTACCTTGGACGCTTTGTGGCCTTAAGACTGTAACTGTGTAGTGAAATAAACCCCCGTTTTATAAAAGCCTATCCATCTCTGGTGTTTTGCATTCTGCAGCATTAGCAAACTAAGACAGCATATATCTTATGATTCATTTTTATGAAACTCTAGAAAAGTTTAATCTAATCTATAGTGACAGAAAGAGCACTGGTTGCTGGTGCCAGGAGGTGGGAGATAGACTTGCTAGGAAGGAGTACATGGGAATCTCTTGGAATGTTGGAAATGCTCTATTTTGATTGTGGTGGTTTTATGGGTGCATACAGTTGTCAAAACTCATCAAACTGTTCACTTAAAATGATAATAATAATAAGACAGGCAATCCAATTAAAATTGGGAAAAAATATTTGAACAGAAATTTCACAAAAGAACATATGTGGAAAATAAGGAAATGAAAAGATGCTCAATGTCTTAGTCATTTCTGGAATGCCAATTAAAACCACGATGAGACACAGCCACAAACCCATTAGAATAGGTAAAAAATTTAAAATTGATAATACCAAGTGTTAGGAAGGATGTGGAGCAACTGGAATTCTCATAGATTGCAAGTGGAAAGGTACACTTGCTGTATATAAAATACAATTCAATAAAGTGGGAAAAATTTTAAATCGACAAGTACCAAAGAAATGAAAAGGGTGGGGTTATAAGACTGTTCTAAATATTTATTTAATGCTTTTATTATAACTTTTTAGTTAAAAGTAAATTCTTACAAATAACATTCCCCTTTTTCCCAATCTGACCTTAGCCTCCTCATGAAACCTTCTGTTTCCAATTTGGTTTGGGGCCATCTCCCAGTGGAGTAACATATTAAGATAGAGTCAAGTATGGGGAATATATAAAATTAAGAAACACTATGAACATGACTTCATATTCCAAGAATTTGAGGGATCACTCACCAGGAGTAGAATAATTTTCTTAGAAAGAAGAAAGGAAGAATCTCCCTTCATAGTTTCTAGCTCTGGCTGCATATTTGTAGAGGAAAAGATGTCTTTACAGATAGTCTGAGAAATCATTTCCTGGCAGCCAAGTGTTGTAAACCATATACTAAACAGAACGTTTTTGTAAAAGAATGAAAATTCTATCTGTAAGACCAATTACTATAGCTATTGTCTTTTGTTCCAAAAAGAAAAAATGTTATAGAACCTCAAGTCATAAATACATGGATCATAGCTTGTGAGTTTTGTAACATTTTATCAACTATTAAAGGAGTTTCATGAACCTAAACATGCATTTTTTTGGTTACTCTTTTATGCTATCCTCAACTATTAAAATCTGTCAGTGGCTAAACAAAACTATTCAGACTAACTGGAGGTGAGAAAGTTCAACTTGTTTATCAAAAGAAAAGTATTTTATTGCTTATATTCCCACACTGAAGAAAATTGATAAGCTTGAAGAGAAGAAATCCATTCATGCTAGGAATATGATGGAAGAAATTATCTCAGGCCTAACCTTTATTTTTGGCATAGGCATAAAGAAGAATAAAATGTTCAAAATGTATTCTGGGTTTTTTTTCCATCACATGCTACAAGTTCACATTCTGGTGCATTTTGAAACAATTTTCAAAAAGTCTTCAAAGTATGCTGATGAATAAAAACACACAACAGTGTGTATGCCTGTTATTTTTATTTAGTTACAGGTCTACTACCCTCACAAGTACAACCTGAACTATAACTATAGCTTTGCCCCCAATTGTTAATAAATCTTAAAGACAACATTTGTCTTTTGGGAAGTTACTTTACCTCTCTATGCCTTAGATGCATGCCTGAAAAGATGAAGGAATTGAAGTAGACAATCTCTAAAGGTCCTACTGTATTTGATAGTTCTATAAAATTATAGATTTTTTAAAGTCAAAGTCAGATATTTTCTCATTCCATAATGTTCTGTATATAAATATATGCCCTGTCTTCATCCTAAGGGAACCCCCCTTTTCTCTTTTCCCTTCCATTTTTTTTTTTCCTTTTTGACATACTATTTAAAGAAGCTTGCTTCTGCAGTGGAAATAACATCTCCTATATCCTCCTTCAATGCCTTTACTGTCTGCTCAGCCAGTAATATGACTGATTGGCTGCTGGTCCCTAACTACTCCCTGCCCTCCACTCCTACTCCCAACCCCTGTTCTTTGACTGTAATACCAACACCTCATTTTCCTCAGAAAGGGAAGAAAGACACTTTCCTAATGGGGTTGTATTCTGTTCACTAAGTTGTTTATATACTTACTACTCTTTTAAAGTTCCAGTTCCAATTGGAATATTTAGCAATGGATGCAAAAGCTTGATGACTTTCTTCTAACTTGAGGACAAGATTCAAGATCAGACTTTTTTCTGAGGTTACTGTGTGATGGTTAGGTTCATGCATCAATAATTTGGCCAGGTGATGTTGTCCAGGTGTCTGGTCAAGCAAGCACTGGCCTAACCATTACTGCAAGAACATTTGTGGCTGGTTAATAAAGCAGAAAGCTGGTTTATTAAGTCATCAGTCAATTGGCTGTAGCTGTGACTGATTACATCAATGAATGGTGTGTCTTCCACAATGAAAGAATTCAATCAGCTGGATTTAATCCAATCAAGTGAAGACTTTTAAGCAAGACAGATAAAGGACCTTCACCTCTTCTTCAGCTAACCAGTGAAGCATTTCCTGAGAAGTTCATTGAAATTGTCAGTTTGTTTCCTGCGGAGTTCATTGAACATCTTCATTAGAGTTGCCAGTTTGCTGCCTGCCCTATGGAATTTGGACTCATGCATACCCACAGTTGCATAAGACACTTTTATAAAATCTTATATTTATAGATATCTCTTGTTGATTCTGTTTCCGTAGAGAACCATAACTAATACACTATGTAATATATATCTTTTTTAAAAATATTGGAGGGTGTTCTGGTTTGCTAACGCCGCCCATTATGCAAAATACCAGAAATGGATTAGCTTTTATAATGGGGCTTATTTGCTTACAAAGTTACAGTCTTAAGGCCATAAAGTGTCCAAGCTGAAGCACTGACAACAAGGTACCTTCACTGGAGAAAGACCATTGACATCTGGAAAACCTCTGTTAGCTGGAAAGGCATGTGTCTGGTGTCTGCTTGCTCCCAGATTGCATTTCAAAATGGCATTCTCCAAAGTATTCTCTTGGGGCATTTTTTCCTCTCTTAGCTACAGCTGCTCTTCAAAATGTCACTGTCAGTTGCTCTCAATACCTTCTATTTGTCAGCTCATTTATATGGCTCCAGTGATTTAATTCAGACCCACCCTGAATGGGTGGGGTAACACCTCCATGGAAATTATCCAATCAGATTCATCACCCACAGTTGGGTGGGTCATTTCTCCATGGAAACATCCAATCAAAAGGTTCCAACCCAATCAAAACTAAAATATTGGCCCCCAAAAGATTGCATCAAAGATAATGGCATTTTGGGGGACATAATACATCCAACCTGGCACAGGGGAGTTAAATATTTTATATTTAAAAATAAATGTGATAATAAGCTCAATTCATTGGAATATGTAGAACTCCATATCCCAGAAATAGAATCAACTCATTATTCTCAAATATACACGCAGTATTTGCAGAAGTTGACCATGTACTGAGTCATAAGATCAAGAATCAATGAATTTAAGAGTAGTTTATCATACAGCCACTTTCCCTGAAAAAAATGTAATTAAATTTGAAATCAATAACAAAACATTAAAGGGTCAAAATCCATAGATCTTTAGATTTTAAAATATTCTTAAATATGTGTCCATAAAAGAATAAATCATAATAAAATTTATATTATGACTTCTTTACGTATATACAAACAGGTATGTGATATACACATATTTCCAACTGGAAAGCAAGTCTCTGGGTTAGGAAACCCCATTTATTACTCAGAAAGCCTCCTAGTACTAATATCCTAAGCCCTATTTCCCCATGGTGGATATGATTAGAGCCTGATGTTATCTGCACATAGACTGGGGTTGAACTATGGGACAAGAATTTGAAATTATGAGACTACAGTCTTATACAGGAGCTGCAGGCACATTTGCCTAGTCTCATCTCTGGAAAGAGAGAGAAAAGAGAAAGAGAGAGATACCCATTACTCTGGGATGTAATGTCTCCAGGGAGGAAGGGAAAGACATCTCCAGATTTATTACCTTGGAACTCAAGCAAATAACTCAGAGGGAGACAATTCTCTAAATATTTCTGGAGAGATACACTATCTCTAGCTTCCAAGATATAGTTGCCATTCGTTCATCTTTAAACAAGTTTTCCAGGGCCTTTTTCTCAGAAAGTCTGGACAATACGTAAATGTGAATAGATTCATGGAGAATTGTCTCCCAACAATAATATGTATCAGAACTTGTGAGATACAACTAAAGTGGTGGTTAAAGAGAAATTTGTAGACTTATAATCCACAGAGAAAAGGAAAGATTGAAACTACAAACCTAAGCAACCAACTTAACAAGTTAGATCAAAAAACCACATAATAGATTCAAAGAAAGTAGGCAATGGAGATAATAAAATAGGAGCAAAGTTAATAAAGTAGGAAACAAAGCTATGAGAGAGTTTCAACAAAGCCAAAAGTCATTTCTTTTAAAAGAATAATAATAGAGGATTGTGGGAAGCTGGCAGAGTGGGGAGCTCAAGGACTCAGTCCTTCCAAAGAAACAACTATTAAACAGGCAGACACTGTCTGAAACAACTATTTTGAAACTCCAGAGGCCAGATAAACACTGTACAGTATCCAAAGAAGAGTGGGAGGAAGAGGTTGATAAATTATGGTAAAGAAGAATAAATTGGTCTTTTTGTATGGTGGTTACCAGAACACATCCCCACCCTTCTGGCAGTCTTCCATGAGGTCCAGCCCCTGGCTAACTTGCTGGTAACAGAGAGGGACAAAAAAATCCTCTTCTCTAAAATCAAGGTTGGGCATATGGATCACTGATCATGCCTTTTCATTAGTGAATTTGGATTGCCTGGGACCTGTCTCTGATGGCAGCCATTGCAGAAGCTCATGCTGCCTTTTCTGATCTCCCCAGGGAACTTTGGAGCCAGTCTGCACCTCTTCATGAGTCCGTGGTCTTGTTTCTGCTGGGAAACTAACTTGGGAAAGTCCTCTCCAGTGTGCCCTCCTCCAGAATTTTCCTTCCAGGCAAAGGCAGTTAGAGACAGTGAAAAGAGTGTAAGAAAATACAGAGGAGGCAGTTTTGAGCAAAGGCCTGCAGACTTCAAACAACCAGGAGAGGGAGGTCTGTCTCCTGGGAAACACAGGGGACAATCAAACTTTGTAAACAGGGAAAGTCCAAAACAACTAATAAGCAAAAGCCATGGACAAGACAAAGGCCCAAACCCTGCACATTGCATTTGCCTTGGGCAGACCTTCCTGATAGGAGGGCTTAAAGAAGCTCAAGAAAATCTCTGTCTTATCACCAGCTGGTTACACAATGAAGAAACAGACACCTCAGGGAATAAATTTCAGAGATAACATTTTAAAATATTAAAGTGTACAGTGTGCAACAAAAGAGTACAAGAAACAGGAAATAATGGCCTACCTAAAGGAAGAGGACAAAAATCCAGAATACACCAATGAAAAAAAAGAGAATGTAAACATACCAAATAAAGCCTTTTACAAAATGATCTTAAAAATGAAATAAAAATACCCGGTAGATTTCAAGAGCAGATTGGAGCAGGTAGAACAAAGAATCAGTGAACTTAAAGGCAATACACTTGAAATGAGTCAAGCTGAGGTACAAAAAGAAAAAAAGAATTATTAAAAGTAAAAATAGACACCTCTGTGATACCATCAAGTGTACCAATATAAATATATGGAAGTACTTTAAGGAGAAGAAAGGGACAGAAAGAATATTCAAAGAAATGATCACAGTGAACTTCCCAAACTTAGAAAAAAGATGTGAATATGCACATCCAAGAAGACCAAAGAACACCAAACAGGATAAACATGAAAAAATACTCCCCATCATATATTGATAAAACTACTGAATGTAAAGGATAAAGAGAGAGTTCTGAAAGCTGCAAAAGAAAAGCAATGCATTATAAACAAGGAAGTCCCACATGGACTGAAAGCTGATTTCTCATCAGAAACCACGGACACAAGAAGACAGTAGGTTGAAATACTTAAAAATGCTGAAAGGACACTACCTTCAGTAAAGAATTTTATATCCAGCAAGACTTTCTTTCAAAAGTGAGGGAGAGATTAAGTCAAAAGCTGAGGGAGTCATCACCTCTTGATCTGCCTACAAGTATGCTAAAGAGAGTTCTTCAGATTAAAAGGAAAGGACACTAGACAGTGGTTCAAGGCAGCATGAAGAAATAAAGACCTGCAGTAAAGATAACTATTTGGGTAATTTTAAATTCTGGTATTATTGCAGTGCATTGTTTGATACGTAACTCCACTTCTTACTTCCTACAGGTGCTAAAAAGCAAATGCATAAAAAATAATGATAAATCTAGGTTTCGGGCCATACAATATACAAGGATATAAATGGTAATAAGTACCATAAAAAAGATATGGGGACAAAGGGGGCGTGGGAAAAGTATGCATACTATTGAAGTTAAGTTGGTATCAAACCAAATATAATTGCTATGCATGTAGATGCTAAATTTTAACCCCATGGTAACCACAAAGAAAATAGAAAAATATTTGAGATAGAAATTAGAAGGCACTCAATATGGTACAACACAAAAAAGCAAATAAATATAAAAGTAGGCATTAACAGAAATTAGGGCCAAAAAAGGTATAAGCATAACTATGGCTAAATAGCAAAATGACAGAAGAAAGTCCCCTATTATCAGTACGGACTCTAACTGTAAATAGGTTAAACTCTTCAGTCAAAAGCAGAGATTGGTAGAATGGATAAGAAAGCATGACCGAACTATATGCTATCTACAATAGACTCATATTAAATTTTAAAAAGAAGTATGTTTAAAGTGAAAGGATGGGGGAAAAAAATGCCATACAAGTAATAACCAAAATAAAGCTGCAGTAGCTGTACTCATATCAGATAAAATAGACTCCAAGTGAAAATAGGTACAAGGGCTTCCCACTGCGCCCCTCCCCGCCGCGCCTGGCGCCGACCGGGGGTCCTCGGTCGCAGGGCGCGGTGGCCAGCCCCGCCCGGGTCACGCGGCAGGTTAGCGGCCGCGCAGTCCCAGTCCTGACCGACCCCGAGCGTGGGCAGCCCCTGCCTGCAGCAGTCGCGGAGCTGCCTGGGCTGGACGCCTCCAGGAAGCAGGTGCCGTTCGCCTTGGTGTTCCTGGAGCTCCGGGCCCTGGTGGTCTTCGTGCGGCATTTCCTGTGTTACATCTGCAAGGAATACGTAGATCTGGCCAAAATCCCCAAGAGTTTTTTACAAGAAGCAAATGTCACCGTTATAGTAATTTGACAGTCGTCCTACTATCATATTGAGCCTTTCTGCAAACTGACTGGGTATTCTCATGAAATCTGTTGATCCTGAGAGAGAAATTTCTAAAAGTTAGTAGATGAAAAAAGGTGAAGAGATTCCTCCTCAGGACAGAGCCCCCATGTAAAGTCAAATATACTCTCAGGAAGCATTCGGAGCCTGTGGCGGGCAGTGACTGGCCCTCTTTTTGATTTTCAAGGAGACCCAGCTCAGCGGGGTGGCACCCTCATCTTAGGTCCAGATAATAATGTTCATTTCATACACCGCCACAGGAATAGATTGGATCACAAACCCGCCAACTCCGTCCTACAGCTTGTCGAAGTTTTTCATGTGAACTTTGCAAACAGACCTTCAGTTATCCATGTGTGACTCAGCACAGAATTTTTCACTTTCAGTTGGATCCTGGGGAATAGGACCTTAAATATTTGGGATATGGTATCCTTGTCTCACTTGCTGACCCTTCCAGTCTTCCAGGAGTTATGAAAACATACACAGATAATGTGACAATTAAATTTCATGTTGAAAGGCTGTGTTCCGGTCGGCTAAAGCTGCGGGAATGCAAAATATCAGAAATGGATTGGCTTCTTCAATGGGGCTTTATCAGTTCACAAATTTACAGTTCTAAGGCCATGAAAATGTCCCAATTAAGGCATCATAGGATGATATCTTCTCTGAAGAAAGGCTACTGTCATCTGGGGTTCCTCTGCCACGTGGGAAGTCACAGGCTGTAAAGTTATATAAAGCTATAAAATTGAAAATACCATTCTTAACATTGGTTTTATTATGATATATCCATTCAATGAAAATTTTTTTTGTCATTAAAATCATAAATTTCTATAACAACTATTAAGGGCAAGTGAAAGTGATTAAAGACCATTTTATTCAGTGAAAAAGCAGGATATCAAATTGTAAAAACAATATAATCCCATTTTATCTGTATATGTTTATATGTTTTATGCTTAGGGAAAAAAAAAAAAACAGGAAATAAACATACCAGGATATTGCCAGTAAGGTGTCTCTACATGGTAGGATTATGGGATTTTTATTTTCTTCTCCATACATTTCTATATTTTCCAGGTGCTCTATAATGAGTACAACTAATTTTTTAGGCCAGGAAAAGATTGTTAAAATTATATGAAGAACATATTCCTATATAACAAGCTCCTCAAAGTTGCAAATTAAATAGGCCACAGTCCACATGTTTTCAACCTGATTGCTTTACGAGGAAAAAATGTGGCAAATGGAATACCTTTCAAATAGCCCATGTTCAAAGCATCTATCTTGTCACCACCCACCCACTAACAATTTCACTCGAGTTTTTTTTTTGGGGGGGGTGTTAAAGGGAAAAAATACTTGCTTTAGATATTTAAGATATAGATTTAAAATATGATCAGTATGCTTTTTGAAAGGAAATTTAAAAATTTTTTTAAACTAAAAAACTTTTTTAACTTGAATGTACACTGTGGTTTGGTTGTACATTGCTGGACAGCTGCTATGTCACCTCCAAATTGATTTTATTTAGAGGATTATTGCCATCGTTTATTTTTCTAGAATCTTGGTATGTTTTAATGTTGGATGTGTCCCAGAAATTCTGATGAAAAGTACAGCAAAATGAAAATATTGTTAATTATTAACATGTATGGCACTGCTTTGAACTTATATTTTTATATATATCCTATGCAGTCATACAGAAAAAATATATGTAATGTCTCCAAATATTTGAATTTGTTTTCATATATATGTACACAGATAATTATGCTTTTAATCAATAAAAGTGTAATTTCTCATTGAAAAAAACAGGTACAAGGGACAAAGATGTTATTACTGTAAAGGGGGCAATTCAACAAGAAAATGTAATAATTATAAATATAAATGCACCTAACAGCAGAGCCCCAAAATTTATGAAGCATATATTGATCGATTAGAAGGAAGAAATTGACAGTTCTACATTAATGGTAGGAGACTTTAATACACCACTCTCAACAATGGATAAAACTTCTAGTCAGAAGATAAATAAAGAAGCACAAGATTTACATGATACTCTAAACCAACTGTATCTAACAGGCATAAAAAGAAAATTTCACCCAAACAAAACAGAATATACATTCTCCTCAAGTGCACATGGATTATTCTCCAGGATAGACCATATATTGGGTCACAAAAAAAGTCTCAATAAATTAAAAAATATTGAAATCATAAAATATATATTCTCAGTCCATGACAGAGTGAAGATAGAAAATAATATCAGAGGGTGAAATGGAAAATTCACAAATATGGAAATTAAAAGCCATATTCTTAAACAACTAATGGATTAAAGAGTAAATCAGAAGTAAAATTAGGAAACAACTTGAGGTGAATGAAAAGGAAAATACAACATGCCAAAACTTAAGGGATGCAGCAAAGGCAGTGCTGAGAGGGAATTTTTAGGTCTAAATACATGAAAAAGAAGAAAAATTCCAAATCAGAGACCCAACTTCAAAACCAAATGAGCTAGTAAAAGAAGAGAGCAAACTAAACCTAAAGGGAGCAGAAGGAAGGAAATAACAAAGATTAGAGTAGAGGCAAATGAAATAGAAAACAAGAAAACAATAGAAAGAATTTAAAAAACCAAAAGTTGGTTCTTTTAAGAGATCAGTGAAATTGACAAACTTTTAGCTAGATGACAATGAAAAAAAGAGAGTATACAAATAACAAAAATCAGAAATGAAAAGGTGAACATTATTTCTGACCCTGGTAATAAAAAAGACTATAAGAGGCTACTACGAACAACTGTACCACAGTAAATTATATAACCTAAATGAAATGGATAAATTCTGAGAAACCACACAAAATACCTACATTGACTCATGAAGAAACAGAAGATCGCAATGTATCAATTACTAGTAAAGAGGTTGAATAAGTAATCAAAAACCTCCTAACAAAGAAAAACCCAGGACCAGATAGCTTCACAGGGGAATTCTGCCAAACATTTCAAGAAGAGAACTCCAATTCTGCCCAAACTCTTCCAAAAAATTGAAGAAGTGGGATCACACCCTAACTCATTCTACAAAGCCAACATCACCCTCAGACCAAAGCTAGATAAAGATATCACAAGAAAATAATACTACAGAACAATATCTCTTATCAATATAGATGCAAAAATACTCAACAAAATACTAGCAAACTGAATCTAACAGCGTATTAAAAGAATTATACACAACAATCAAATGGAATTTATCCCTGGTATGCAATGTTAGTTAAACATAAGAAAATAAATTAATGTAATACATCACATTAACACAGTGAAGGAAAAAAAAAAAACACAAGATCATTTCAATTGATGCAGAAAAAGTGTTTCATAAAATCCAGCACTTCTTCATGATAAAAACACTTAGGACACCTCAACCTGATAAAGGTCATATACTAAAAACCCTTAGCTAATATCCTATTTGATAGTGAAAGACTGAAAGCTTTCTCATCTAAAATCAGGAATAATACAAGGATGTCTAGTGTCACCCCTCTATTTCAACCTTGTATTGGAAGTTATTGCCAGAGAAATTAGGCAAGAAAAAGAAATATAAGGCATCCAAGTTGGGGAGGAAGAAGTAAAACTTTCACTATTTGCAAATATGATACTATATACAGAAAATCCTGAAAAATCCAGAACAAGGCTCCTAGAGCAAATAAATGAATTCAGGCAAGCAGAGGGATACAATATTGCCACCCAAAAGTCAGTAGGATTTCCATACACAAGCAATGAACAATCTGCAGAAGAAATCTAGAAAAAAAATCCATTCACAGTAGCAACTATAAGAAACAAATAAATGGGAATAAATAACCAAGGATGTAAAGAACATGTACACAGAAAACTACAAAACATTGCTAAAAGAAATGAAAGAAGAACAAATAAATGGAAGGGCATTCCATGTTCATGGATTGGAAAGCTAAATATGGTTAAGATTTTTAATCCTACACAAAGCGATTTATAGATTTAATGAAATTCCAATCAAAATTCCAACAACTTTATCTGAAGAAATGGAAAAGCCAATCATCAAATTTATATGGAAAGGTAAGTGGCACAGAATAGCTAAATCTATCTTGATAAAGAAGAACATAGTTGGAAGACTAACACTTCATGATCTTAAAACTTATTACAAAGTGACAGTATTCAAAACAGTAAGGCACTGGCACAAGACCACTTAGACCAATAGAATTTAATTGAGACCTCAAAAACCTACCCTCACATTTTTTCCTAACTGATTTTTGACAAGGTGGCAAAGACCACTCAATTGGCAAAGAATAGTCTCTTCAACGAATGTTGCCGGGAAAGCTGGATTTCCATTTGCAAAAAACAGTAAGAGGATCCCTACCTCACATCTTATACAAAATCAACTCAAAATGTATCAAAGGCCATAATATAAGAGCTAGAAGTATCAAACTCCCAGAAAGAAACATACAGAGGCATCTCCAGGACCTTGTGCTAAGCAAAGGTTTCTTAGACTTTACACCCAAAGCACATGCAACAACTACAAAAAAATAAAAGATAAAGGAGACCTCATCAAAATTAAAACTTTTGCATCTTAAAGGATTTTATCATGAAAATAAAATAACAGCATACACAATGGGGGAAAACATTTGGAAACAACATATCCAATAAAGGATTAGTAACCAGAATATATAAGAAATCCTTCAACTTAAAGACATAAAATCCTTCAACAAAACACATAAAATCCAGTTTAAAACTGTACAAAAGACTTGAATGGACATCGCTCCACAGAAGACATACAGTTGGCCAGAAAGCACATGGAAAGATGCTCAACATTACTAGCCATCAGGGAAATGCAAATCAAAACCACAGTGAGATACCCTTTCATGCCAATTGGAATAACTGCTATCAAAAAAAAAACAACAACAAAAAAAAAAAACAGAAAATAACAAGTGTTGGAGAGGATGCAGAGAAATAGAAACACTCATTCATTGCTGGTGACAATGTAAAATAGTGCAGCTGCTGTGGATGATAGTATGACAGTTCCTCAGAAAGCTAAGTATAGAACTGCCAAACTACCATATGACCTTCAATCCCTATACTACTAGGTCTACACCCAAAAGAATTGAAAGCAAGGACTCAAAAAGATATTTTCATACCCATGTTCTTAGGAGCACTATTCACAATTGCTAAAAGATGGAAACAACCCATGTGTCTATCTACCAATGAATGGGCAAATAAAATGTGGTATCTACTTACAATGGAATATTATTCAGCCATAAAAAGGAATGAAGTCCTGATACATGTGACAACATGGATGAATCTTGAAGACAGCATTTTGAGTGAAATAAGTCAGACACAAAAGTCCAAATACTTTATGATGTCCCAGATTTGAAATAATGAGATAAGCAAAGTCTTAGAGTCAGAATCTAGAATATAGGTTACCAGGAGATAGGATGGGGACAGGGAATGGGAAGTTAAGGCTTAAAATGTACAAGGTTCCTATTTTGAATGAAGGAAATGTTTTGGTAATGGATGATGGTGATGGTAGCACAACAGTGTGAACATAATTAATAGCATTGAAATATATATATGTGAGCATGATTAAAAGATGAAACATTAGATTGTATATATGGTAACAGAATAATTTTTTTAAAAAAAATCCACGTAACTAAACTATACAAACAGTGAATCCTAAGTTAATCTATGGACTATAGTTAATAGTACAATTATAAAAATGTGGTATCATCATTTGTAACAAATGTTCCACACCTATGCAAGGTGTTAATAATAGGGTGGAACATGGGAGTCCTATATTTTATGCATGATTGTTCTATAAACCCACATCTCTAATAAAGAAAAAAAAGACAGAAAGATCTTGTGTAATTCATAGAGCAAAAACAGGATGAAAATTAAATAACAATAATGAATAAAACACATAGCAGCATATGCGGTGTTCCAGTTTGCTAAAGCTGCCATTTTGCAGAATACCAGAAATGGATTGGCTTTTATAAAAGGGGTTTATTTGGTTACAAAGTTGCAGTCTTAAGGCCATAAAGTGTCCAAGGTAAGGCATCAACAATAGGGAGCCATCACTGGAGAAAGGCCATTGGCATCTGGAAAACCTCTGTTAGTTGAGAAGGCATATGGTTGGCATCTGCTTGCTCCCAGGTTGTGTTTCAAAATGCCATTCTCCAAAATATCAGCATCAGCTTTCAACAGCCATCTTCAAAATGTCTCTCTTAGCTGTAGCACTGAGTTCCTTCTGTTTGTCAGCTCTTTTATATGGCTCCAGTGATTTATTTCAGATCCACCCTGAATGCGTGGGGTAACACCTCCATGGAAATTATCCACTCAAAGGTCTTGCCCATAGTTGATTGAGTCACATCTCCATGGAAACAATCAATAGGTTCCAACCTAATCAACACTAATACATCTACCCCCACAAGATTGCATTGAAGAACATGGCATTTTGGGGAACATAATACATCCAAACTGGCACATCTGGCAAAGATTATAAACTAAGAGAACATTATAAAAACTTTATTCTAATAAAATTGAAACTTTAGAAAAAAGTAGCCAATTCATATTTGTGTGTGTATGCACACAACAAAATGACTTGAGGAGAAATAGAAAGCCTAATAGTCCTATACTATTAAAGAAATGGTATTGATCACTTAAATCTTCCCACAAAAGCACACCAGGATGAGACAGATGGTTTTACAGGTAATTAGAATGAGATAATTCCAATCTTACTGAGAACAGAAGACAAGGAAATATGCACTAAACAATCTTCTGGCAATAAAAATTCTATATCCACAAGGATAATACAGGAAAAAAATATAATAAGCTAGTCTTTCTCATAAACAGAAACATAAAATTCCTAAAACAAAATATTAACAATTTTACTTAGTTGTATATAATGATATATAAAAATGATAATAGATTATGACCAAATTGCATTCTAGGAATGCAAGAGTCATTTAATATTAGAAAATATATAATTTAATGCACCATTTTCACCAGTTAGAAAAGTTGTATGATCACATCAATAAATAAAGAAAATGTATTTAATAAAATTTAGCAATTATTCATGGTTTTTAAGAAATCATCAAAAAAGGAAAAAAAAGGAAGCTCTCTTAACCTCGGGTATTTTTATGGGTTGAATTGTGTCCTCCAAAAAGATGTTGACTCCTCATCCAAGTATCACAAAATGTGATCTTATTTGGAAATAGGGTCTTTACAGATGGAATTAGACAAGTTAAAATGGGATCCAAAAGGACGATTATAGAATAATAATCAAATATAACTGTTATCCTCATAAGAAGACAGTTTGGAGACAGACAGACATCAGGCAGAGAATGCCATGGATTGCCAACAAGCCACTGCAATAAACCAGGAGAGAGGCATGGAACAGCTCCTTCCCTACAGACTTTAGAGGAAGCATGGCCTTGCCCACACCTTGATTTTGGACTTTTAGACCCCAGAACTATGACACAATATATTTTCGGTCATTTTAAGCCATCCAGTTTGTGGTTTTTTGTTGCAGTAGCCCTAGCAAACTGTAGAGGTATCAATCTAAACCTGCATCAAATGTCATTTTTAAATAGTGAAATGTTAGAAGCATTCCATTTAAAATTAAGACCAAGAAAATAATGCCCACCATCACCATTTCTATTTACCTCTATATTGGAGTTCCTGGTAAATAAAATAAAAGAAGAAAAGAAATAAAAGTTATAAGAATTAAAAGGGAAGAAATAAAATTACCATAATTTGCTGAAGATATGATGGTAAACAATGAAAAGGCAAAAGAATCTAAGATACTAGAAACAATAAGAGAGTTCAGGAAGTTTTCAGAATATAAAATCAATTGCTTTTTTTTCTTTTTTTAATTATTTTATTGTGGAATATAACATATATACATAAAAGTGATAGCTTTCAAAGTGTAATTTAACAAGTAGTTAGAGAGCAAATTTCAAAGGACATTATGGGTTACATATCACAGTTTAAGTTATTTCCTTGTTGTGAAATATAACATATATACAGAAAGGTGATAACTTTCAATGTACAATTTAATGAGTAGCTATAGAGCAAAATTCAAAGAATGTTATGAGTTACATTTTCACAATTACAGTTATTTCCTTAGTGTGAAATATAACATATATGCAGAAAGTTAATAACTTTCAAAGTATTATTTAAGAAATAGCTATATAGGAAATTTCAAAGAATGTTGTGGGTTACAGTACCATAGTTTCAGTTATTTGCTTATTGTGAAATATGACATGTATACAGAAGGGTGATAACTTTCAAACTACAATTTAACAAGTAGCTATTATTTTATATACCATTTTATATACCATCAAAATAATTATAAACACAACTTTTGAAAAGATTAACATTTACAAAAGCAATAAAAATATATATAAAGAACTCACAAATCTCAACAAACTAGCTTAAGGAACTTATCAAGCTGATTCAAAACTTTACAATGAAGGAGCAAAGGTCCAGAAACATCCAAATCACATTTAAAGAAGAATTTTGGCACTTGACCAGGCAAATAGTAAAACATATTATAAATCTCTTGTAATTAAAACAAATTGTAACTAAGACAAATTGACTGATGGAAGAGAATGGAAAGCCCAGAAAGAAATATAGAAATTTGATATATGACCAGATTCCTGAAGAAAGAATACATGTCTTGATAAATTGTGTTAGGACAATTGATTATTCCCATGGGAGGAAAATGTAATTAAATCCCTACTCATACCATACTCAAAATTCTGTTATTGGAGGAACAAAAATATAAAATATAAGGATAAAGTATAAAGGTTTTAGGGGAAAATATTTATGGCATCAGGATAGGGAAAGATTTCTTAAACAAGACATACAAAGCAATATCCAAAAGACAAATATTTATGAGAAAAATCTTTATGTTCTCAGGATAGGGGAAAATTTTTAAAACAATACACAAAAAGCAACAATAATAAAAAAGAAAAGACTAATAAATTCAACTGCATTAAAATTAAGTTCTGTTCATCAAAAGACATGCTAAGAAAATAAAAGATACTACAAATTTTGGGAAGATAATTGCAACAAAGGATTAATGTCTCAGTACAAAATGAACTCTTACAAATAAAGAAGATACTAGAATCAATAGAAAATGGACTAAAATAGAAAGAAAAAAAACAAGCTTTTCATAGAACAGAAAACATGAATGGCCCTTAAATACAAGAAAAGAGACTCATTAACAATTATTAAGTATCAGGAAAGTGTAAATTAGAAACACAATTAGATATCATTTGACTTCTACAACACTGGCATAAATTTACACATCTAACAATATCATGCATAGGCCACAATACAGATCATCTAGTAATCTTGCAGCCCAGAGGGAAATATGAAAATTGGATATATGACTTGCTGATGGGAACATAAATTGGTACTTCTTTGGAAAATAATTTGGCACTACCTTGTGAAGGTGAATAATTACATTCCCTAAAATCCAGCAATTCCACTCTTGGGTATAAAACATCTCTTACAAATGTGCATGAGATATAGACAAGAAGAGCAGCACAGCTTATAAGAGAAAGGAACACAACTGGAAGAGGCAGTGCAAGATGGTGGCATAGGGAGATGTGGAATTTAGTTCTCTAGAGCAACTAGTAAATAGCCAGGAACAAGAAAAAAGTCTGGAACAACTGTTTGTGGGACATCCATGACTAGACACACACTGTACACCAGTCTGGAAGAGGTGAAAGGGCTGAAACCACAGCATAAAACTGTAAGTAAAGCCCCCTGCAGAGCTGGCACCCCTCCCCCACTGGCATGGCAGGCTGAGTTGGAACACTTCCCTGTGGGAAAAAGAACCAGTCTCTACTAGGAGCAAGGGAAGGTAGCTCAACCAAGCTCCAATTGTGGTTTTAACTAAAAATTTGGACTAATGAATACAAACTATGAACACAGATAAACCCAGAGCAAGCAGGAAAAGAACCCTGAGGTCTCTCCTGGCAGAGAGGAGGTGGGGCTGATGAAAAAAATAACAAATAAATAAAAATAGAGGCTTTGGGAGTAATCTGAGCTCAGAATACTGGAAGAGGGCTGTGTGCCAAAAAAAGGGACCCATAGAACCAGGTACCAACTCTAGCTCTTGATTGGCAAAATTGGGGGGCTAGGGACTGGTCCTGGAAAGGAGATTTCTTTCTTTTTTTCTTTTTTTCTCTTATTCTTAGTAGCTCATTAAAGACAGCCTCAGGCATTTTCAACTGACAGTGCTGACCCAGGCAAGGGTGGAGTGAAGGTAGTCAGGGAGACAAAGGAAGAAGTCAAGTGAAGGAGATAATCCCCTAAAGGGCATATCTTCCCTAAGCAAAGGGAGGGCAGGGACCAGTTCAAGTGGCAGCCCTCCTTCAGAGAATTCAGACCCAAAGGCCTGTGGGAAAAACCCCAGAAACATCTTAAGCTTGGCTTCTGACTCACCCTCAGTGCCTGACAGGGACAGGATCTGCTGAGAATTAATGGCACTGCACCTCTTTATACTAGTAGGGAGCTGCAGGTTGATAAGCACCACCTGCTGGGGAGAATAGGAAAAACACAGAGTCTAGAGGTCTCACATGAAAGTCTGTAATTTGCTAGGGCTCATCCTCAGGGAAACTTAATACTGATTACACCCTCCTCCAGAGACCTGGGCCTGTCTGGTCTGGGAAAAACTGATTGGTGTAATCAAGGAGACCAGATGCCTAGACAACAAAAAGTTATGAGTCACACTAGGAAAAACAAAGATATGGCCCAGTCAAAGGAACAAATTTATATTTCAAATGAGACACAGGAGTTGAAACAACTAATTAAAAATGTTCAAAAAAAAAAAAAAACTTCTAAATCAAATCAATGAGCTGAAGGAAAATGTGGCAAAAGAGATGAAAGATATAAAGAAGATACTGGGTGACCATAAAGAAGAATTTGTAAGCTTGAAAAAACAAATGGCAGAACTTATGGGAATGAAAGGTACAACAAAGATAAAAAACATGATGGAGACATACAACAGCAGATTTGAAAAGGCAGAAGACAGAATTCATGAACTAGATGACAGGACATCTGAAATCCTACATGCAAAAGAACACATAGGGAAAAGAATGGAAAAATATGAGAAAAGTCTCAGGGAATTGAATGACAATGTGATGCACATGAATATAAGTGTCATAGGTCTCCCAGAAGGAGAAGAGAAGGGAAAGAGGGCAGAAAGAATAATGTGGGAAATAATCACTGAAAATTTCCCATGTCTTATAAAAGACATAAAATTACAGATCCAAGAAACACAGCATACCCCAAACAGAATAAATCCAAATAGACCTGTTCCAAGACACTTAAACTAATCAGATTATCAAATGTCAAAGACAAAGAGAGAATTCTGAAAGCAACAAGAGAAAAGCAATCCATCATATACAAGTGAAGCTCAATAAAACTGTGTGTGGATTGCTCAGTAGAAATGATGGAATTGAGAAGGCAGTGGTATGCTATATTTAAGATACTGAAAGAGAAAAGCTGCCAATCATTAATTCTGTATCTGACAAAGCTATCCTTCAAAAATGAGGGAGAGTTTAAAATATTTTCAGACAGATGCTAAGAGAGTTTGTGAGCAAGACATCTGCTCTACAAGAAATATTAAAGGGAGAACAAAAGGCAGATAGGAAAAGATAGGAGAGAGAGGTTTGGAGACAAGTGTAGAAATGAAGACTATCAGTAGGAGTAAAAAGAAAGGGAGAGAGAAAAATAAAAATAAAATAAAATATGACATATAAAATCCAAAAAGACAAAATGGTAGACAGCAGACAATATGTTGAGTGAAATTAGCCAGAAACAAAATGACAAATACTGTATGGTCTCACTAATATGTACTAACACCAATGAATGAACCTGGAGAGTTCAAGTTGAGGACATGGGTTATCAAGAGATAGAAAGAGGGTAGAGATTGGGCATTTGATGCTGAAAGAGTACAGAATGTTCAACAGGATTGATTGTGTAGACCCAAAAATGGATAGCACAATACTGTGTGATGGTAGCACAATATTGTAAGTACTCTGAACAAAGAAAGATGAGTGTGAGTATGGTTGAAAGAGGATGGCCAGTAACATCTATGTCACCGGAAGGAAAGATAGAAGATAAAGACTGGGACCATATAACTTAGCGAATCTTAGAGTAGTCAATGATGGTGATTAAATGTACAACTATAAGAATGTTTTTACATGAAAGAGAACAAATAAATCTCAACATTACAAGGTGTTGAAAATTGGATGGTATGGGGAAAAAACACAATCAATGCAATCTAGAGTCTATAGTTACTAGCAACATTGTAAGATGCTCCCAGTAATTGTAACAAAGGCAATATACTGAAGCTAAATATCTATAAATGGGGGTTTTAGGGAGAGGTATAGGATTCTTGGTGTTGTTGTTGTCTGACCTTTACATTTTATTTTATTTTATTTTTATTTTTTCTTCTATCTTTTATTTTTTTATTCTTCATTTTTTCCCTTCTCTTCCTCTTTCTTTGTGGAAGAAATGGAAATATCCTCATATAGATTGTGATGGTGAATACATAACTATGTGATTATACCATGAATCATTGATTATTTACTTGGATGGATTGTATGGTGTGTAAACTGTTTAAAAAATAAACAGAGGGATACAAGTGCTGGAGAAAATGTGGAGTGAAGGATATACCTAGTCACTGTTGGTGGGGAAGTAGAATGGCGCAGCCCATCTGGAGGGCAGTGTAGTTTCCATGGGTAGCTAAGTATGGGGTTGTCATATGGTCCTGCAACCCTGTTATTCCATATGTGCTTGGAAGAACTGAGAGCAGGGACACAAATGGACACTTGGACACTGGTGTGTATTTTGGCACTATTCATGATTCACAATGGATGGAGGTGGCCTGAGGGTCCATTGACCGATAAATGGAATGGTGAATTGTGATGTATACATGCAATGGAATGTTGGGTGGTGGCAAAAAGGAGTGAATTTGTAAGGTATGAAGCTGGATGAAAGGACCTTGAGGACAGTATGTTCAGTGAAGTGATCCAGAAACAAAAAGACAAAGAATATAATACCTCACTAATATGGACTAACTTTAATGTGCAAAATCCGAGAATTGAATCTGACAGCATAGGTTATCAGGGGAAGTCTTATTGTAAAGGTTCCTGGATTGTAACCTCTTACAGCAGTCACATCTATTCATGAGTTGTAACAGTTATTTCTGAATTCTGAGATGCTGAGCTGTTTGTGTATAACCTGGTCTGTCCCTGGAACTTCGAGTATCTGTTTGACACCTGAGATTCAGAGCCAGAGTTCAGCAGCTATGAATGTCAGCATTACCCCATACAGCAAATGTTAAAGAAGCTGAAAAAGAGATCAGACTTCAATTTGAGATATGAATGAAATGGACTTTGTTAGGACCAAGGTAAATCAGACCATAGGGTAAAGGATGATATTGACTGTGTTTTAAAACTTCAACTTCCATGTGACACCAAAGGAAAAGATGCCTATTTGGTGCAAAATCTATATGTTCTGTAGCACACTATATAATTTACTTTTTATGGTCAATTTATTCAAACACCATAATTACATGGAACCTTGAATAAGGAGTGAGATCTGGTTGGTTTGTACAGGTTAGTGTGAAGTCCTGATACATCCCAGAGTAATTTGGGCAGAGAATAAAAAGTATTTGCAAAGCCCCCCTGAGGGTCTGAGGAAAAGGTGGAAATATTAAACTTCCCCACCTGGAGAATTCCTGATACTCTCACAAGCACTGGGAACTACCACTTTAGTAGGCTGAGCCATCAATCTTGGGACTTGCCCTTATGAAGCTTGTTACTGAAAATGAGAGCTAAGCCTACTCATAATTGTGCCTAAAAGTCACCCACCAGAGAACCTCTTTTGTTGCTCAGATATGGCCTCTCTCTCTAAGCCAACTTGGCAGGTGGACTTGCTGCCTTCCTGACTACATGGGATATGACTCCCTGGGGTGCAAATCTCCCTTGCAACATGAGACATGACTCTAGGGAATGAGCCTGGACCTGGCACCATAGGATTGAGAAAACCTTCTGGACCAAAAGGGAGAAGAGAAATGAAACAAAATAAAGTTTCAGTGACTGAGAGATTTCAAGTGGAGTCAAGAGGTCATTCTGGAGGTTACTCGTATATATTATATAGATATCCCTTTTTACTTTTCCAGTCATTAGAATAGCTAGAAGAAAATACCCAAAACTGTTGAATTGCAATCCAGTAGCCTTGATTCTTGAAGATGATCATATAACTATATAGTTTATATGGTATGGCTGTGTGATTGTGAACATCTTGTGGCTCACACTCCCTTAATCCAGTGTACGAATAGATAAGTAGAAAACTGGGGACAAAAAGTAAATGAATACTGGTGGGAAGGGGAGATATGGTATTTTGGGGGTGTTCTTTTTTTCCTTTTATTTTTATTCTTATTTTTATTTGTGTTTTTTGAAGTAATGAAAATATTCAAAAATTGTGGCGATGAATGCACAACTATATGATGATACTGTAAACAACGGATTTTGCACTTTGGATAATTGTATGGTATGTGAACATATTTCAATAAAATTGCATTTAAGAAAACACAACTGGATAAGTTAAATTCTGTCAACAGGTGGATGACCACATATGTAAATATGTATCTAGTCACCTCATGGAATATTATCCAATAGTGAAAATGATTGAACTATATCTACTTGCTTCAGTACGAACAAGTCTCAAACACGTCATATTGAGAGGAAAAAACAAGTAGCATAAAACTATATACAAAGTGATACCATTTTATAAAGCTCAAAAAAGCAATGTATTGCTTAAAGATATATACATAGGTAGTAAATCCATAAAAAAGCAATTAATGTTTAAACACAAAACTCAGGATAGTATTTAATTCTGTGAGGAAGGGGGACTAGAACATTGAGAAGGAACACAGTGGTTACTTTTACAATGTTCACATTCTGAAGGTAAATTGTGGTTTTAATGGTGTTTATTATTTTTCCGTATGTATCAAATATTATATAACCAAAAATTTAAAGATGAACAGGATTCCATAAAACTAGAACAATTACATTTGTTATTACTTTTATTTTAGTTATTCATGAGCTTAATTCATTTCTGTTAACTGGGATTCTAGCCATCATTTATGTTATCCTTTCCATTAGGAAATAAATTAACACATTGACTACAATCCATTCACATACACAGGGCTTATATTTTCTCATCTCAGCTTTGTATTGACGGTCCTGATAAAAGTTCATTAATCATTTTGTTACAAAATTTCTTAATTAAAAATAGAAGTACATAATGTTTTTAAGGGAATGGTGAACTTTGGTTCTCTTGCAAAGCAGAGCCACCTGAGACAAGGACTTGGGTATGGGTGGTTTATTTGGGAGGTGATATGCAGAAACAGGAGTGATGAAATGAAGGTAGAGACAGAGAAAAAGAGAAAGCCAAATAAAGGGTGTATTATGCAGTGGTTAAAGTGGTAGACAACAGGAACCCCATTCTGGGGACCCCATTCCACATGGGACTCCCTGAGCATTCATGTAGAATGCACAGCAGAACCATCCCTCTGACAGATACAAAGCTGGGGTATAGCCATCAACTCCTGTCCTCCACTAGTTAAGGGTTGCTTCTTGAGGCTTCAACTTCTTCACCCTTCCCCGGTGCGCTGCTCCTGACTGAATGACTATCTTTGGAAAACGCCTAAAATATAAAAGCAGAGAAACCTGGTGGGCACTTGAGGTGGGGCTCTGATCCTAGGCACAGAAACTGTGTATTAGAGTGTGCAGCTCAGGTTAAAGGTGGGCTGCAGGAATGTGACATGGAAAACTAAAGGCATCTGCTATCAATACATATCTCAACAATCTAAAAATAGTGTCTGCTACTCACCCAGGAAAAAAGTATTTACAATCTTAGCCTATTGCAGTAAAAAAAAAAAAAAAAAAAAAAAAGATATTATTGGAGGAGAAAAATAAAGAATCTCGAATATTAGGGAAATGATATCTGCAAGGTAAAGAAATCAAATACCTGCCTGGCTGCTCTCTAGCCTTAATGAAGTAAATGTTCAAAAAAATTATGTAATGAATTAGGTATAATTAAGCTATAAAATAATTAGAATAAATCCAATTGAATGTTTATTAAATTTGGGAGAAAGGGTGGAGGAAGTTCAAGCTAAACTTATAAATAATGTAAGAAATCACAAAAAGATATAGATAAAATAACAGTATCAAAATACAAAGCCAAAATTTTCTAAAGAATTGCCAATGTTTTACTGATAATTACATCAAATTAATTCATATTATTTTAACCAACCTTTGTTTTCCATTTGATACTAATAAGTTATTTTTCTTTTTGCTAACTAAATCTTAATGTCACTAATATCAATATTGACAGAGACAGGAATGAGTTAATGAATTTGATTCCCTGACATAAACTCAAGTAAAAGTCACATGCTTGTGATTTTCAAATAGAATTTATTAGGAAATATGATCAAAAGAGACTCCTTAGTTAAATAAGTTAGTCTGAACTGATGCTGGAAAAATACACAGAATCACTATTATTAAGTGGTAAAACTTCTTTCCAGGCAGAACATAATCTTCGAGCAATGCATAGACATGTATTACCACTTCTGATTCAAATTTTCTCATGTTCCCCCATAACCCTTGCTTTTGATAGTATTTCTCTGCATAAATGTCCTTTCCTATTCTTGTGAGACTAAATCATTTCATTTATCAAGGGCCAGTTTAAATCTACTTCCCTGGCTCCACTAGACCCCACCCTTAGAAGCAAATTTCCCCTTTCTCAGATCTCTCAAAATACTTGGATACCCATTGTGGTTATTTATGGTAATTTTCCTAACTAAATTATAAACCCTTAAATGCAGAAGTCATATCCAATTTGAGTTTCTATTGCATGTAAGGGCTGTAATTTGCAGGTAGTGGTAGTTCTAAAAATATTTATTGACTCAACAAATTAAATAAATGAATGTATATGGTTGCATACCATAAATTACTATTTGCTGCTTGCTTTAATATTTCACAAGCCACTTCAATCCACATATATGAGGAAATCTAGTCCTTCCATTAGTCTAACCCATTTTACAATAGATAATTTTTCACTTTAATTCACAAATTGGTTATTGTTAATGAATAATCATTTGGATTCGATCAAGTCATCTAATATGAATAGATTCTCAGAAATTTCTACTTGGGCCATTGATAGGAGTAATAAATGATAGAGGGTGAAATCTCCAAATGAAACACTTGTCTCTAGTTCTTTTTGAAAATATGAAGCTTATAAATGAGTTCAGGAGCACAAATAATAGTTTCTTATTTATTCTAGATATCTTTGTAATCATGATATCTCCATCCATGGAAATTATTAAAAACTTGGTTGTGATTCTTGCTAGTTAGTCTTTCTAAGTCTTACAGGAAATGAGGAGAAAAAGAAATTTGCTTGACTCCACCAGTTGGCAGAGATAAACCATCATATTCTTCCTTTCTCTATTTCTTTTCTGTAATGTCATTCAGAGAAGGCAATATCTCTCTGTAATCAAAGAGACTGGAATGAAACCTCCTTTAGAAAAACTGATGGTTTCCTCAATTTAGTAACTCTGAATCCACACAATATTTGTTTACATTCCAAACATTGTGGGTATAAAGAAATTCAGCAAAGAACTGGTTTCTGTAAAATATTCTTGATTCTATTATGCTAATACAACACCCTGATATGCTAAATCTGCAAAGAAGTTTTTCCAAGAATATTTTATGGTATGAACAAAATTAGCTAAATTTGCCATTGATTTTTATTCTCTGTGTTCATATTATTATCAATTTAACTAAGGTCTCTGTGAACAACCTTTGACAAGTTTTTACAAACATTTAAACTTTTTTCAGTTGGACTTAATATTGAATCCAGAAATACAGCAAAGCTATTAACTTCTCCAAATATCTCAAAACAACATAGATTTTTTGTTTAATCTTCCTAAAGAGTCAGCATTTTAGCCTTTAAGGACTTGAACCTCAAATACCTTCCTGACAATTTATATTCTAGAGCTGTACGGTCCCATATGGTTACCACTAAGCACATGTGGCTATTGAGCACTTGAAATGTGGCTAGTCCAAATAGAGTTGTGTTGTAAATATAAAATACCTGCCAGATGTTGAATAGTGAGTATAACAGAAGAATATAAGATATCTGATGAACAATTTTTACATTATGTTGAAATGATAATATTTTATATGTATTTTCTTAAATAAGATATATTATTAAAATTGTTTTTTCTGGTTTCTTTTTCCTTTTTAAAAATGTGACTATTAGAAAATTTGAAATTACACATGTAACTCACATTTGTGACTCACATTATATATCTATTGGATAGCATTGTTCTATATTTTTGCTTAGCTTGGCTTAAATTAGAATTTTTTTCAGGAGTATACAACTCTCTGTTTAGTCTCTGGATTTTACCACTTATTAGTAAGTCAAATTCTACGAAAAGAAAATTTAAGATAAGGATGAATGGTTTGTTTGACTGATCTTTCAAAGATGCATCAGTGTTTGAGAGTAATAGTTTGACAAGCGATCTTTTCTTATATCAATAGTTGCTTTCAGATATCATAACAGTGTGCATTAAGCTGTGTGCAATATTCAGATGCCAAAATTATGCATGGTCCTGCGGCATGAGGTACATGTCAATGTTGTAGAATACTGATCAGCAAATAGAAGAGCCATATTCAGCATGCCACTTCCTATTAACAAACAATGACTAATAATCACATCAAAATGTCAATATACTCTAAAATCAAGATACCAAAAAAATAAAAATAAGTGAAGAATTCAGAAGAATATAACATCTTTCCAATAAAAGCACTGTAAAGAATTAGAATGAAGTTACCAAACTGGAGTGATATTCTTGCCTTTCTTATTTAACTTAACATACATGATGTTTTTGGTCATTGGTATAGAAAGAATACATTTTAAATATTAAAAATATAATAGGAGTTTTTCTTATAATTTTTAAAATCTGTTTTTTTTTTGCAAATTCTTGACTTGTTTTGACTTTGAGAGCAGTAACTATTTCTCAGCTTCAACTTATGAAAAGTACAAACGCAATGACATACTAAGAGGAATAAGATAATTTTGGAGGTGCCTATTAACATATAAAAGTATATTGTGCACTCTTCAAATTTCCCATGCTTTTAAGACAGTGCTGGTTTGCTGTAATTCCATCCACTAGAAATGATTCAGAATCAGATACTTAGCATTCAGATCCTCTATCCACGTTATTTAAGCCAGAGAAAAGAGACACGAGTAGTGGATAAGTAGTGTGGCTCTGCTTGCATGGTTAGTGTTGCCATGGTAACCAGTTTCTTCTAATCCTTGTGTGTAGCCTGTCCATCCCACTATCTAGCATCATTCCCTCTTAAGAAGGGCAACATCACAGCATGACTCAAGAACAGAAAACAAAAAAGACCAAAACCGGTACATTATCCTGCTATACACAAATGTTTCTCAGAAAGTCTACGTAGTAGTAACTTCTGGGAAAAAGAAAGCAGAACCAGTCCCCTAAAACTGCTCTATGCACATGTGCTAGTAGCTTCAAGGTACTGCATTCACACATACAAGTATGCAAAAACACCAATTTCCAAGTCGCACTTGTGATTGCAGAAGAGAATATGAAGTGTCAGGCCTGGACAGGATAGGGCTTGGCAGATCAGAGTCCCGGGGCACACTGGGTCAGTAATGGAGCCCTGTGATCTTTCTGAGAGGCAGAGTCTCCTGGCAGGCAGTGTGATCAATGAAGGGATTTCATGGGAATAGATTCTGAGAACAAATACAGTGAGGACTGAGACCCATAAGGTCCAAATACAGGCTGAGATATGAAACAGACCAGCTAGCCAAATAAGAACATCATCAAGAGTGAATGAAAAGAAAGTTGACATGGGATGATAAAACAACTACAGCCCACAAAGGCAAATGTTTTTATTGGCTTCCTCCTGCACATCTAAGCAACCATTCAAAGACTGACCCTAAAAAAAAAAAAAAAAAAAAAAAAAAAAAAAAAAAAAAAAAAAAAAAAAAAAAAAAAAAACTAAAAATGAAATAAATTAAGAAGTGATAATTCACAGTAACTAATTTTAATGAATACAGTTAAAAGCACAGTTCTGCTATTATCTGTGTATCTATAAGGCATCAAATAATCAGGTCCTGTATTGATTTTTGTTTCACTGTTTTTTCTAGAATTTATTGCAACGTGTTCTGTATACATTTGTGAAACTGAATTGAATATATTTGAATTAGTGTGGCAAATGGTAAACATTATCTACCAGATTCTGTAGTTCAGTTGGTTATATGAAAAAGCTGCAGCCATAGCAGACAATTATGCATCTAACTCAACTATAAGCCTGCAAAAAAAAAAAAAAAAATCACTAATCTGAAAGAGCCAAAAGCCAAAGGGTACTTAATATGAACCAAATGCACTAACGGGATCAAAGACTCTATTTAGGGTCAGTCTACTTATTTTATTCTTTTCTGAGCCATACCACCTGGGGCTTCACTCTATACCATACTTACTACCTGATAATACATATATGTGGGTGTCATCTTCTTAAATGATAATAGAAGGTGGTCCCTGAACATTGCTACTACAAACAGCACTTTTGAAAACCTCCTCAGATAACCCTACTAATTTAAAGGGTTGTTTTTCTCTGGCTCTCAAGAGGGCTATTCTGTGCAATTCCACAATACAATCACCAGAAAACCACACAAATAGATTAGCAATTTATCTACTGAATGTGTAAAAAAGAGAAGCCAGTAGTCCTAAGAACTCTATCAGCCCAGTCAGAACCAAAATGTATCTATTGGTTTCCTGACATCTTTTATAGCCAGGCTCACAACAGACAGAGGACTTCAAATTTTTCTCTTCCAACAATATCTAAATTGTCTTCTGAAGCTGTATTTTAAAATATTTATGTCATCTGCTTTGAGATTCCTAGATATACCTGAGATCTATGAGAGTGAAATCCAAATTAATTTTTAATAGCATTTATTATGGTAACACATACAACTAAAAATTTCCCATTTTAAATACTTTCAAGTGTACAATTCAGTGTATTACTTTCACAGTGTTCTGCTATCATCAGCACCATCCATCAAAGAAAGTTCTCATCACCCCAAACGGAAACTCTGTATCCATTAAACAATAACTTCCCATCCACTCCTACCCCATTCCTCCATGCCACAACTGCCTCAGGCCCTGGTAACCTATAGGGTTATAAATTTTCATATCCTAGTGTTCCAGTTTGCTAAAGCTGCTGCTATGCAAAATACCAGGAATGGATTGGCTTCTATAAAGGGGATTTATTAGGTTACAAATTTACAGTGCTAAGGCCATAAAAGTATCCAAACTAAGGCATCAACATGAGATACCTTCACTGAAGAAAGGCTGATGGCATCCAGAACACCTCTGTTAGCTGAGAAGGCACATGGCTGTCATCTGCTGGTTCTTTATTCCTGGGTTCTGATTTCAAAATGGCTCTCTCCAAAATGTCTCTGCCTGTCTGTCTCTCTTAGCTTCTCTCTCAGCATTGATGCATCCTTGCTTGTTCTCCCAGGGCATTGCTAAGTATCTGGGACTCTTCTCTTAGCTTCTCCAGGGCAAACTCTGAGCTTCATCTCTTAGCTTAGCATCTCCAAACATCCTTCTCTCTGTATCTCCCAGTGTCTCCAAGCATCTGCGTCTGTGTTGGCTCTTAGCTTCTCTCCAAAATGTCTCTCTCAACTTCCCTGAGCTCCTTCTCCCTGTGAGCTCTCTTAAAGGGCTCCAGTGATCTAATTAAAACCCACCCTGAATGGGTAGGGGTCACATCTCCATGGAAATAATCTAATCAAAAGGTCTCACTCACAGTTGAATGAATCACATCTCCATGGAAATGACTTAATCAAAAGATCCCCCCCCCCCCCATAACAAGCCTTCCTCCATGAGATTGCTTTAAAGAACATAGTCTTTCCTGGGGTACATAACAGTTTCAAACTGACACACCTAGATATTTCATAGAAGTGGAATCATACAATATTTGTCCTTTTTTCTCTGGCTTATTTCACTCCCATGATATCTTCAAGGTTCATCCAATAAATTGCTAGTAATCGTATTAATTGCATTCCCTTTTTCTCTAGAGAAACACTATGTTCCCAATGACATGAGACTAAATACAGGATTCCTTTCCCGAAATTTGAGAAGTTAGTTGCAAATAAATTGAATTTCCATGCAATGTACAATCTATTTAGTCATTCATGTGAGTGGAGAGAGGAAAAAAAAAAGTAGGTGGGTAATAGAAACAGTCCAAACATGACCTGTGGCTGCTCCCCAAAGCACAGCTTTAGTCCTCTGGAGCCAAAGCTGTGAAAGTCACACAAGACAAGTTGCATTCTCCCAAAATCACCTGCTGTTACCTTATTCTATAACCTAATACAAGGGTATAGCCCTTTCTGGTGTTGTCTCCCTTTTATTGATAATATTATTTTGTTGTTAGGCATGAATCACTGACAAAATTTAGTACTTAGTTCTGATAGCCATCATTAGGCATCAAATCTGTATTTGACCAATCTGGGCATTTCTGAGCTCCAAATGGTTGAATTAACTTGTGATTTGTTTGATTGATTCAAGTGTCAGTCACTGATGCATAGACAAAACAATGCTGTTTGCAGTAACTGCATATATAGTGAAGTAATATTTGATATTGTCCTTCTCTGGATGGACAAGAATTCATGTGGAATTTCCTCTAACTAAGAAAGTGCATCAGAATTGCCAGTTTAGCTTCTCTTACTCCCTGTTCTCTCAGAGAGAGAGAGAGAGAGAGAAGTCTAACTCACTCAGGTAAGTCTTGGGAAAACAGTAAAAGCCAAAGGCAAACTGCAACTCACAGAAGGCTGAGTGTTGTGGGGAGGTGGTAAAGGTCTGGAGGGCTCCATGTGGGAAAGTGCAGCGTGGTGGAGAAGGGATGCAGGGAGTGTAGGAGGTGCGGTAGGTTGAATTACATATCCCAACAAAAGGTATGCTCTTAATTTTAACCTACATTCCTGTGGGTGTGAAACCATTTCTAAATAGGACCTTCTGATGATGATATTTTTAGTTAAGTTGTGGTCAACTGAGTCAGGGTAGTTCTCATCCAAATTACTAAAGAGACCTTATAGAGAAGAAACTGGAAGCCAGAAGTCAGAGAAAGCCACAGGGAGGAGCCAGAACTAGAAGTCAACAGAAATCTGCAAAGCAAACACAAGGAGAGAGAGATCCATGTGATAGGAGGTAGAGTTGCAAGCCAAGGAATGCCAAAGATTACAGCAAACCAGCACCAGCACCCTACAAACTTCAGAGAAAGCATTGCCTTATTGGCACCTTGATTTTGGACTTCTATTCTTCCAAACCATTAACAATAAATTCCTGTTGTTAACCCAACCCATGTTTCATATTTTTCCTAGCAGATGGGCAAACTAAGACAAGATGCTGGAGAAGAGGAAGGATGTATGAGCAGAGACTGGAATCCTTGTTTGGGTGTTTCTGCTTGAGTACTACACCTATGCAAGGATAGAGCCTTTGGGTCTCAATTTTATAAGCATTACACGTAATAGTAAATAATCATGATATTCAGGCCATAAAATCCTTTAGACGAGATTCTCCAAATCCAATGTTTCCTCCTTAAAAAAGGCTAAGGAAATCACATTACAATCCATATATAGCATCATCATGTTCATGTGTGACAATCACGAGTTCCTTGTCCCATGGTAGACTGGCAGCCTACTTTTTTGTGTATAATACTGTCTTTGCACACTCAAGCCACCAACCAGGCAATAGCTAAGGATACTGAACATGAGAGCCTCTTTTAGCCTTCCCTTGACTTGTACTCTTTTTCTCCAAGTAGCCCAGAGCCACATTTTAATAAGTGACCTTCAACAAGCTGAATAATTTCATCAGTACATGGGTACATTCAAAGGCCTTAGAGGATTTAGCTGTAATAAGTAGTCCTATTGAATATAAAGTCTTATTAAGCCTTTGAAGTCTCTAAAAAATTCCTTTAAATAGCCTCAATTGAAGGTTCAGGCTAGATCATTTACCAAGCCCCTTGCAAGGCAAAAATCCTATGATTCTGGATCAGCAGAACCATCTGGATATTACAGCTTACTGCAATTAATATTTTTAGATCCAAACCAAGGCTGCTTGAATTGCCCAGCTAGTAACTATTAATCATTGTCCAGTCTTCACTGGGCTAGCAACAAAACCCAGAGATTGGTATTCCTATTTCCCCACCTTAAAGGATGATCTGATAAAAGTTTACCATTAAATGTCAGTGGAAAACGCTACACAGTATTGCATAGCCAATGACATTTTCTTGGGGCCCTGGACTAGTTGTCACTTAGCATACTCAGTACTTATATTTTTCCTTCAACAAACTCCTGCACTTTTGTTACAACTTATACCTTCCACATTTGTTTCTGTAACTTAATAAACAAGCTGAAAATAACATAACAAAATATTCCTAATAGTTCATTTACAGTTAAAGATGTCATGTATCACAGAAATTTTCTTGTTTGGTCAGTGAGTCAGATTTCTAATTATGTGTGTGCTAAATACCATTTGTGGAAGTCTTCAAGGAACTTTTACATTAATTAATTGACTTTCAAAATAATAATTGCATACTTAATCATGTACAGCATATAGGGCATGATTTTTGGAGAAATAAAAATTTAAATCACAATCACAAACAATAAATACATAAACAGAGAAACATCATCAATAAAACAGGCAGCAGTTTACATAAAAATCAATCAACTGAAATCAATTTACTGAACAACCAATTCATTGAATGGCAAAATTGACTTCATCACTGACCAGATTTACCAAAAACTTTTTTTAAGAACCATTCTTTTAGAATATTTTCAATAAAAATAATTCTTTTAAATATATCTACATATATTTAGATGTATCTAATATTTTTTCTAACATTTATTAAGAACTTACAATATGTCAGGCAATATTTTATGTGCTTTACATAAAATTTTTCATTTATTCTTCAAAACAATCTTATAAGTATTTTCTATTATTGTTCCCATTAATAGAGGAAGAAACTGAGGCACAGACATGTTGAGTAACTTATCCAAGTTTATAAAACCAATAAGCTGCAGAGTTTGGCCCACTATACAATACTGTCTCTTATAAAATGACATTGATAGAAGTTATATTAATAAATATATTTTTAAGAGTGTATTCAACATGTCAAAAAAAAAAAGAGATTAAACCATGCTGTGACTTTTAGCTTTCAAAAATTTGAATATTTCTTTTAAAATGCTCTTAAGAAGAATATATCTACTCACTTAACTTTAAGGAGAGCATATTCATATTTACTAAATATATTTAAGAGGAATATCCCTTAAAACACACTCTCACTTAGACTTTGTTCTATTCATTGGATGGAAGTCACTATGTTCAAAGGTGGGGAGGGGGTATTAAGCTCCACCTCTTGAAGGGAGGAGAATCAAATAATTTGTTGACATAATTTAAAACTATCATGCAAGGAAATTTTAGTAAAGAGAACGTCTTAAATATAGAAGAATTTCTGTGAGATTTCATGATGTGAAGCTTAGAAATACCATAGCTTGGATGGCCTATGTGTACTTTATTGAGATTGGGAGTTTTCTTTTAAACTATTTTCTTCTAAAAAGAGGTAAACTTTCGGTTCACTATCTGCTTTAAATTTTTCAGGGCTAAAATTTATGTAGCTATGATAAAAGGCATGGAATATTTAGGGCAAGAAGCTCTGTTGTTTGTGCAATCAAATAAACAAAATCTACTTCTTGATTAGATTATTGGTTTACTTCACTGATTACTCCTCAGGCCACTTCTATGGGGAAGTAGGATGGTTTATACTTCTGAGTCATGTCTCCATGTCAGAGTCCTCAGATTTCATGAGAGGATGTCAATCCTGATCCATCTTAGATTTTTATAGGATATTCAGTCTGTTTTTCCTCTTAAAGCTATTACTGAAGTAGTCTTTAAGCCCCTTCATAGAATTATATCAGTCAACCTGAAGAGAAATTTAAGAATTAGGGCTATGTGACTCTTCCCTGTGTTTATGGTAAGGATGACTGTGAAGATGCTGTCCATTACTTTATGTGTGCTCTCTTTATGAAGACCTGTAGGTCCTTTCTCATCTTAGCATAGGAAAAAAATAAAAAAAAAAAGATTTCTCCTAAGTAATTGGTTAGTTTTTATCGATGGACACTGTGAATCATATTGCTGATTATATTTTCCTCTTTACATTGCAAACTAGAAATTTTAGAGCCACATTTGCATCTACTTCTAGTCAATGTATAATATTCTATGATATTAATTTTTATAACATCTTAATCCTGCTTCATAATTTCCTCCTACTTTTATTCTTCTTTTGTCCTGTTTCTTTCATCATTTTGTTGAAATTTTATTATATTATTATACTGAACATATTCATATAACCTGACTTAGTAACTCCTTAGAACCATTTGGAAAATAGATAAATATATAGATTGTGCCCATTTGGATATATTATGTCCCCCAGTAAAGCTGTGTTATTTAATGCGCTCTTGCGGGGGCATACTTATTAATAATTTTGATTAGGGTTTGACATTTGATTGAATGTTTCCATGGAGATGTGACCCACTCAACTGTGGATGAGAACTCTGATTATATTATTTCCATGGAGGTGTGGCCCCACCCATTCTGGGTGGGTCTTAATTAGATCACTGGAGTCCTTTAAGAGAGCTCAAAGAGAGAAGGAGCTCAGAGAAGCTGAGAGAGATATTCTGGAGAGAAGCTAAGGCTGACACAGATGCAGAGACACTGGAACGTACAGAGAGAAGGATGTTTGGAGATGCTAAGCTAAGAGATGAAGCTCAGAGTTTGCCCCAGAGTAGCTAAGAGAGGACCTTCAGCTGCTTAGAGAGAAATGCCCCCAGGAAAACCAAGCAGAGATCTGAGAGAAGCTAACAGAGACAGAAGCCCAGAGACATTTTGGAGAAAGCCATTTTGAAATGCAACCAAGGAGCAAAGGAACAGCAGACACGTGCCATGTGCCTTCCCAGCTGAAAGAGGTGTTCTAGACATCATTGGCCTTCCTTCAGTAAGGTGTCCTCTTGTTGATGCCTTAGTTTGGACACTTTTACAGCCTTTGAACTTAGGTCATTTGTAATCAAATAACTCCCCTTTATAAAAGCCAATCCATTTCTGGTATTTTGCATAATGGCAGCATTAGCAAACCTGAACATAGATGTACCAATTAAACATCTTACTTGCCATTACAAACCTACAGAACCTAGTTTTGACTTATTTTTTCCCACTTTTCACCTAAATACCATTCTTACTTAATAAAGACTTCTTCAAACATCTCACATCTCATTTTCTTCCTAGAGTCATCCACATGCATTCTTCAGTTAGCCCCTATGCCAGGTGTGCTAACCATGAAGGTGTGCCACTCAGATCTCTCTTCAAGAAAGAACATACTCTGCAGCAGTGAAGAGTGCTGTTAGGTGACAGCTCCAAGCTACAGTGCTTTCAGGATTCACCACAGTGTTTGAGCCAGAATCACACTCTTCCTGGAAAGCCCACAAAAACTGAGCACAGTGGCTTACTAGGACCTGTCCACTTCTGCCAAATGCGCAGCTCCTCTAATGGACAGTCTTTGACCTGGTACTCCCCATTGAATTAGACAAAACTTTGACATATCTACATTATCTCAGTAATCTAAGGCTCTCACTGCTTACTTCTGCCTCTTTCCTTTCAGGTGTCAATTCAACATCATGGTCTACAGGCTTTCAATACCTAATCCTCTTTTCATCCCTTTACCTCTCATAGGCATTATCAACCCTTTCCAATGCTGCCTAATAAGCCTCTTGAATGCCTTACTCTAAATCAGCATCTAATTCCTAGAGAACCCAAAATGACACACCAGATAACTCACAAATGTATGTCTCCTTAATATTCCAAACCTATAAATATAGACATCCTGTTAAAGTCTCCTGGATGTCTCAAAGATGCTTTAAATTAAACTTATCCAAACTGAACTCATCATCTTCTCTTACATTTTTTTTCTGTTTGGATGTTCCCTATTGGTGGATACTAGGAGTATCCATTTGGTTGTGAAAGACAGAAACTGGGGAGACAGTCTCTCCTGACTTTCTTCTTGCTCATGCCACACATTCAATTCATCACCAAGTCATGCCAGTCTTACCTCTTAAATATTGTCCTCCTATTTCCCTCCAGCTCCACCAAAATAGCATTGGTATAGACTACCAACATTTCTTGATTTTACTCTACACTAGCCTCCCAAGACCTGTATCCACTATAATCACCATCCAATCTCTTCTCCATTCCACAGTCAGAAATGTTTTCAGAACACAAATTTGATCATGTCACCACCTGGCAAAAAAATCTTTCAGTGGTTTCCCATTGCTCTTACAATAAAGACAAAGCCCTTTAACATAGTAGCAAGACCCTGAGACCAAGTTCCAGCTTCATTTCTCATCCCCCCTCACCTGCCATACTGTGAACTCCATAATGGCAAGGACTGTGACTATTTTATTTACCATTTTACCCAAAGCTTATTTGAACATGTGGAGCATACCTGGTGCTCAATAAATAATTGTCTAATTAATGAATGTGTGACTGAGTGAATAAATGAATCATTCAAATCTGTCTATTCACTGCCCACTGGACACACTTCGTATTTTTCCCTTGTGGTACTATACTTCAGAGTTGCCTATAGAAATCCTATCCATTCTTCAGTTCTCAGCTCAAATGTCACCTCCACCAAGCAGACTTCCTTGATTTATCTAGCTGAAAATAATTATGCTCCCCTATTATAAACCCTGATATTGTTCTTGTATCCTATATTTAATATTTAATCACCTGACTAAAATATTTTACATAACTAATATTCCCAATTAAACTCTACATGCCTTGAATATAAGGGTAGCCTTTATGTTTGTATGTATTCATCATATCAACTAATATACACATATGTATGTATATGTGTGTGCATTGGTTGATTGAATGATTTGATTGATTTAGCAACATCTGGATGATTTTCACTGCCACTGGAGCAACATTGTTGCGATATTAGAAAGAGTGGATGAGGCTAATAAAAATGCGACGGCCTTGTAAAAATGTTGGTAAGGCAATATATCTCTTGAACCTAACTTTAAGTATCAAGAATAGGAGAATCATTTGGCCTATAAATTTTTGTTGTTTTTCTAAACTCAGATGTCATAAAACGTACTTTGTAGCTACAAAATGTGCAGTGGCTGTATGTTTTTAAAGAATTGTCTAAAATTTAAAATAGGGAAATTCTCCAAAAGTGTAATTAATATGTGTACCACTGGGGACAGAAAAGTTGATTTTAAGTGGTACACATACAGGCTGTTTTAAAAGCTTTAATCATTATGAATATATTTTAATATATATTAGAAAACTAAGATAAACTACCATATTGTGCCAGTTTGGATGTATTATGTTCCCCAAAACACCATGTTTTTTGATGCAATCTTGTGGAGGAAGACATATAGTTGATTAGGTTGGAATCCTTTGATTGAATGTTTCCATGGAGGTGTTACTCAATCAACTGCAAGTGAAACGTTTGATCCAATTATTTTCATGCAGATACAGACCCTGCCCATTCAGGGTGGGTCTTGATTTAATCTCTGGAGCCCTATAAAAAGCTCACAAACAGAAGGATTTCAGAGAAGCTGCAGCTGAGAGATACATTTTGAAGATGGCAGTTGAAAGCTGATGCTGACATTTTGGAGAACACTATTTTGAAACACAACCTGAGAGCAAGCAGACACCAGCCACATGCCTTCCTGTTAACAAAGGTTTCCCAGATGCCAATGTCCTTTCTCCAGTGAAGGTACCCTTTGCTGATGCTTTGCCTTGGACACTTTATGGTCTTAAGATTGTAATTTTGTCACCAAATAAACCCCCTTTATAAAAGCCAATCCATTTCTGGTGTGTTGCAAAATGGCAGCATTAGCAAACTGAAACAGATTTTGGTACCAGAGAAGTGGGGTGATGCTGAGTTTGCAAATACAAACATGTTGGAATGGCTTTTTATATGGATAAGGGGAAAATTCTGGAAGAATTGTGAGGAGCTTGCCAGAAAGGGCCTGAATGGCTTTGAAGAGACTGTTGGTAGAAATATGGACACTAAGATCACTCTGATGAGGCCTTGAAGAGAAATGATGAATGTGTCATTGCCAACTGGAAGAAAGGTGATCCTTGTTTTAAAGTGGCAGAAAATTTGGTGAAAATTGTGTCCTGGTGTTGGATGGAAGGCAGAATTTGAAATCGATGAGCTGGTATATTTAGCTGAGGAGAGCTCTAGACTATGTGTGGAGGATGTAGCCTGGCTTCTCCATGCAGCTTATAGTAAAATGCAACAGGAAAGATATAAGCTGAGAACTGAACTATTAGGAACAAAGAAACCAGAAACTGATGGTTTAGAAGATTCTAGGCTTCTAGAAAGTGAGACCACCCCCCCTCCCCAGAGGCTACAGCCCACATGAGGATTTAACCAAACATGGAATCCAGCTGCCATTTCAGTACAAACCAGGAATGGAGATGGAGTTATCCAGAAAGGATTTGTGGGAACTTCTATTGTCTGATGGTTTTGACCCCTGTAAACTGGTTTTGACCCCTGTAAACTGCATGCCCAGCACACAAAATTTTTGCAAGTTCTGCATAAACGGAGTCACAGCTGGCCAGGACTGGAGGAGATGGAGAAGGAACAAATTGAAGGAAAAATTTCTTCAAAGACAGAGCAATGGAGATTGAGGACTGGAGTCAAGAGGTCTCAGGCAGGGAGAGCAAAGAAGCTCACTCACGTGGAAAGGGCAGGGGGCAGGCCTTTTACCTCAATGCTCAGAAAGAGTCCTGTCACCCCAGGCCTCAGAGAGGGTGGAGCATGTTCCCTGGGAGTTGGGGAGAGCCTGGTCACCACCCCACAGTTCAGAGAGGGAAGAGCCTTAGCCCAGGAAAGGCAGAGTCCAGGTGGCACCTCAATTTTTGAGGAGGGTGGGGACAAGAAGAAGGTGGACTCCCCAATGCATGGATATGTTGGAGCACCCACCTCAGCATTTGGAGAGGAAAGGACTGCCAAGAAGGCCCTTGGAAAGGGTTGGACTCTTGCTCTCTCAAGGCCCAAGGATGAAACGTCATTGTATAAATGACTCTCAGACTTTGAAATCCAATGGAGTTTGCCCTGTGGGTTTTAGGAATTGTTTTGGTCCTGTGAATCCTGTTTTCCTTTCAATTTCTTCCTATGGCAATGGGAATGTTTAACCTATGACTGTCCCTCCTTTGTATATTGGCAGCAGATGACTTATTCTAAGTTTCACAGGTCCACAGCTAGAGGGAAATTTTGGCTTTAAGACAGACCACGCCTGTAACTGATTTTGATGGGGTCTTGTACTTATCTATTGTTACTGAAATGACTTAAGTTTTGTGATATTGTGATGGGATGAATGTATTTTGTATATGGAAAGATCATGTCATTTTGGGGCCCAGTGGGGGGTGTGTGTGCCAGTTTGGATGTATTATGTTCCCCAAAATATCATGTTCTTTGATGCAATCTTGTGGGGGCAGACATATTAGTGCTGATTAGGTTGGAATCCTTTGATTGAGTGTTTCCGTGGAGATATGGCTCAATCAACTGCAAGTGAAACATTTGATTGGATTATTTCCATGGAGTTATGGGCCCCACCCATTCAGGGTGGGTCTTGATTTAATCTCTGGAGCCCTATAAAAAGCTCACAAGCAGAATGACCTCAGAGCAGCTGGGAGGGACATTTTAGAGATGGTCACTAAAAGCAGACTTTTGTTGACACTTTGGAGATGCTAGCCCAGTGTTTGCTCTGGAGAAGCTAAGAGAGCAACATTTTGAAGAAAGCACAGGAGCTGTGAGAGGAGCTGAAACAATGCCAGCCATGTGCCTTCCCAGCTAACAGGTTTCCCAGATGCCATTGGCCTTTCTGCAGTGAAAGTACCCTATTGTTGATGCCTTACCTTGGACACTTTACCGCCTTAAGACTGTAACTCTATAACCAAATAAACCCCCTTTATAAAAGCCAATCCAATTCTGGTGTTTTGCCAAATGGCAGCATTAGCAAACCAGAACACATATCAAAACCATTATTGCCATAGCTAGTATGACTTTGGGTAGAGATAAAATAAGACTTTTAATTTTAAAAACAGAAAATTTAAATTAAAATATTAAAATAATGTGAGGAATACAGATTTGGCCAAAACCATGACTGATGCTTTAAAAATGGTTTCTAGAGACTGAAATATTAATTCAACTCTTTATTGAAACCTAAGTTCTTACTACTAGTGAATCAATAATTGGGTCTGCTGGCTTTCATTAATCTTTCATTTGGCAAAGATGAAGAATTAATTCCTTCTCTGGCCCACATGTCGCCTTGCAGAAGAAAGTTTCTCTCTCTAGGGTAACCCCAAACTTCCTTCTGCCCCTTCCATGCACTGGTCATGTGCTCCATGGGTACATGAAGTTTCATCCATGGGTAGACCTGCAGGAACTGACTCCTGCCTGGATTTCATGTTAGAGAAACACCAGCCATATATATAACATATATATGTAAACTATTTGGTTAAAGGACATTATCTTTTTTTAATGCAATTTTGTTGAGCTATATTCACATACCAGGTAACCACCCAAAATATACAATCAATGGCTCATGGTATCATTATATAGTTGTGCATTCATCACCACAATCAAGCTTTGAACATTTTTCATTACTCCAGGAAAAGAATAAAATAAAAATAAAAAGAACACCCAAAATAGCCCATAGCTGTTATCCCTTCCCCATTATTTACTTATTTTTTTTTCTTTATTTTCATACATGGAATAAGGAACTGTCAGTTGCAAGGTTTTCACAATTACACAGTCATTCCATAAAAGCTATATAGTTATACAAATCATCTTCAAGAATCAAGGCTACTGGATTACAGTTCAACAGTTTCAGGTATTTTCTTCTAGCTATTCTAATACATTAAAATTAAAAAGAGATATCTATATAATGCATAAGAATAACATCCAGAATGACATTTCAACTCTATTAGAAATCTCTCAGCCACTGAAACTGTATTTTGTTTCACTTCTCTTCCCTCTTTTGGTCCAAGAAGTCTTTCTCAATCCCAAGATGCAAGGCCAAGCTCATCCCCAGAAGTCACATCTCACATTGCCTGGAAGATTTACACCCCAGGGAGTCATGTCCCTTGTAGTGGGGAGGGCAGTGAATTTATCTCCAGAGTTGGCTTAGAGAGGCCACATCTGAGCAACAAAAGAGAGCAACACCTGTTCTGGGGGTAACTCTTAGGCATAATTATAAGTAGGCTTAGCTTCTCCTTTGTAAGAATAAGTTTCATAAAGGCAAGCCCCAAGATCAAGGGCTTGACCTATTAAATTGGTAGTCCACAATGCTTGTGAGAATATCAGGAATTCCCCCACTGAGGAAGTTTAATATTTCCACATTTTCTGCCAGTCCCTGAAGGGGGCTTTGCAAATACTTTTCTATTCTCTGCCCAAATTACTCTGGGATGTATTGGGGCATCACACTAAACTGTACAAACCAATCAGATCTCATTCCCTATTCAAGGTTCCATGTAATTATGGTGTTCAAATAAACTGACCATATAAATTAAATTAGATCATATGCTACAGAGAACATAGATTTTGCACCAAATAAACATCTCTTCTTTGATCTCACACAGAAGTTGAAGTTTTAAAACACAGTTAATATCATCATTGACCCTTTAGTCTGATTTGCCTTAGTCCTAACCAGATCAGCTTCATTCATACATCTACTTAAAGTCTGATCTCATTTTCAGCTTTTTAAACAGTTGTTGTGTGGGATAATGCTGACTTTCATAGCTGCAGAACTCTAGCTCTGAGTTTCAGGTGTCACACAGATACCTGAAGTTCCAGGGAATAACCAGGTTATACACAAAGAGTCCAGCATCTCCAAATTTAGAAATAAACATAACAACTCAGGAATAGATGTGACTACTGTAAAAGCTTACAGTCTAGGAAACTTTACAATAAGCCTTCTCCTGATAACCTATGCTCTCAAATTCAATTCTCAGAGTTTGCACATTATATTAGTGAGGCATTACAATATTAGTCTTTTCATTTCTGATTTACTTCACTCAACATACTGTTATAGGCCATATCTTGTACTGTCACTGCAAACTATATAGCTGGAAGGACCCCTTGAGGCTGGCCCTATAAACTAAGAGATTTATGCTCTTGTATGTGGGTTCTTGTCTTTGTTCAGTCCTCATCTCCCTGCTTCCCATGTGTTACCAATAAACTTACAAAATTCAGTAAATATGTGATTGAGACTGCCGATGCCAGGCACTGAGTTCAGCACTAGAGAAATAAAATGATTAAGAAAGCTTCTTCTCCCAAGTTGCTCACAACCCCAAGGGGAAGGCAGCCATGGAAAAAAATAAATAAACATGGTGTAAGTACTCTAGCAGAGGCAAATCTGTTGAAGTGTCAATGGTCAATGGAGGGGAAAAAGTAGGAATGATCAGTTCTGCTTGGTCAAGGGGTCTCAATGAAAAGGGCCAGTATAAAAGCTGCATTTGGGAGGCTGAGTAGGAGTTCATTAGTCAAACAAGTGAGGTCAGGTCATTTCAGACTGAAACAACAGCCTTTGTCAACCCAGAGAAGCAACTATTAGGAAGAAGTAATTCCAAATGAAGCCTGGGGTACAGCATAGAAAGGGCTGGAAATTGAGGAAAACGAGGCAAGCAGAGGCCTAGTATACCATGTCAGGGAGTTGCTCCTATATCTTAAAGGTGATAGAGGACCAATACATAAGATAGGCACATGATCAGATTTTTATTTAAAAAATAATAATGCAGGAGAAATTTTGGGGTTCTTGTGAATTTTAGTGCAAGAAGTTTGAAAAATGCTTTCTCTGGTAAAGATTCTCATAGAAAAAAATTTCTCCAAAAGGTCCAAAAGTGAAATTTAAGGAGACACAAGCTGGGGTTAGGTGAAGAGAAACAACAAATCAGTAAAGGGGTAAAAAGATCATCCACCTCCATGGCTTCTGTCTCCCACCCAGGGGTCTCATCTATTTCTCAAGACAGGTCATTCCCAGGTATCTACCACTGCCCAGTCATCGACCTTCCTGCTCCTTTTGCTTTGGCATTTTCTGAAGTATTATGGTGTTTTGTAATCTTTTATTGACCAATCTATATAGATCAAGAACTTTGTAAAACTAATTACAATGTAAAGTATTACTGATATTTGGGTCATTTATCCAAATTTAAGCAACTTTTTTGTGGCTGAGACTTCATATCTTAATAGTATTTATTTGACATTAGGTTATGGTTGTCAACCTTGGCTGCACTTTGAAATCACTTGAAGAAATTTTGCATCAGAGAGAGAGAAAGAGAGAGACAGAGAGGGAAACCACACATGTTTACAGATAAGTAAAGTTAAAAGACAAATTACATACTAGAAGAACATATTTTCAAAATATATCACAGGAAAATAAATACTAATATATAAGGAACTATTAAAATTAAGAGAAACAGAATAAAGTTTAGAAAAAAAATGGGCAAAAGGCACCAGTAGACATCCAGAACCGGATATAAAAATGGCCTCTAAATATGGGAAAAGTTGCTCAATTTCAGTCACAGAAAGAGACATACAAGTTAAAACTAGAGTGGGATAGCACTTCTCACCTATCAAATGGGCAAAAATTCCAAAGCTTAATATCATATTCTTTATAGAGGCTATGGGAAAACAAGCACTCTCATACACTGCTGTTGGAAGAGCAAAATGGCATAATCCCTAAGGAAAGGAATTTGGCAATATCCAATAAATCTACATATGTATTTACCCTTTGATGTGGCAAACCTACTGCATCAAGGAATTAATATTGAAGACATCCCTCTAGCATTTTAAAATAAAATATGCATAGATTTATTTATTACAACATTATTTGTAATGGAAGACCTACATTCTCATACATAAGATATTGGTTGAATAAACCATCTGTCTACACTGTGGAGAAATATGTCCAAGCAGCCATAGAAAGAAGGCCCCAAATATCTAAGTACTTTTATGTATGGAATGATTCCCAGGATTATTGGTAAGAGAAAAAAGCAAGGTTAAAAGAAAGGCTATATATGTGAATATTATACTATATTTTGTGCAAGAAAGAAGGGAAATGAATAGATTATTCTTATATATATATAATTACACTCAAATATACATATAATGTTTATTTTTTTAAGAAGAAACACATGAAAGATACACCAGAAAATAATTCAATGAGTTGCCTAAAGTGAATGGGTGGGAAGAGGGAGGGAAATGAATGAAACTTTACTTACTATACCTCTTTATTTTGTTTTCATTTTTGAAAATGTTAATGTTTCATACCTTCCAAAAATAAACTAAATAGGAAAAAATAAAATTGAGTTAAAAAAGAAAAACAAATAAACCGACATCTATATCAAATGTATAAGCACATAGAACAACAAAAAAAGAATCGATTCAAATAACTTTTCAAGGCAATGCTTTGTACACACTCAGTGGACTAAATTCTCAGGACAAAAAGAACTGCAAAGAAATCGTGAACTTTATTCGGTAGATTTGTTGGTGATGGTAGTAGTATACTGGGATAATAGAGTTGCAAAACTATTTTTTGTGTATTATAGGCCTGCAAAATGCATAAATATTTTGGTGTAGTTAGGATCATCCTTATTACTGTAGGAGAGAGTACATATGGAACAAAGGAAGGAATGGAAAAAACCTGTGCTATTGGATTAGTAATAGGTATTCATATGAACTCTTAAATAGACATAAAATTCTTAGCTCTTTCCACTGAGCTGTCCTACAAGCAATGACTCCAACAGCAATGAGTATAACAAGCAACAAGATTGTGGTTTCTAAATGGAAAAAGGAACAAGAGCTTTGCAAAAATGACTGATTCAGGCTTGGGAGAGTAAAAGTGTAACGTGAATCTAGAATATTCTATTGCACCAGAAAGAGAAGAAGGACCCCCAAAACTGATGGGGAAATGTCACAGAACACAGAGCCATTTGAAAGGGTTCCCACAGATCAAATTTGGGGTGATTTGGGTATTAATGACAGTTATTGAATATGACTTTGAATTTTAAAAACCCGTAAGTTCATACTGTACACACATTAAAAAGAAAACTTTTTAAACAGGGAAAGAGAAAGAATTCTTTAGAATCTTTAGAACTTATAAATGTAGATGATACAATAAGAATTTTTAAAATCATCATTTTATAAACACCACATTAATAATTGATTCAGGCAAGAATTAACAATGGATGCTAAAACTGTCAGATGAAAGTTTTTTGGGAAACAGACATTTTGCAAAAACAACTGGCCTGTGCTTTCAAAAATATCATGAAGGTCAATGAAATGGTGGAGAACTGTTCTATATTAAAGGAGAAATAAGAGAAAAAGCAACTAAATAGAATGTGAAAATTTTCACTGAAACCTGATTTTTAAAAAGTTACGAAAGGAATTATTGGGATACATGAAGAACTCTGAATATGGACTATTTTTTATATAAAAATGATGGATCAATGTTAAATTTCCTAAGTGGATAATTATGCTCCACGCATTTAGAAGAATGTCCTTGTTCTTAGGAGTTACATGCAGAAATATTTGGGACTAAGTTACTCTCAAATGGTTCAGAATAAAAGAACATATTACTACTTATATAAATAAAGACAGCCAAAGCAAATATTACAAGGGTACATTGGTTTTGATTTGCTATTCTAGTGGATATTCTGTAGGTTTGACTTTTTCAAAATAAGTTGTTGGAAAAATATTGATGCCTGGATCCCATCCACAAAATTTCTAATTGAATTTGTTGGGGGTGTAGCCTAAATGTGGAGATTTTACAAAAAAAATTTATTATAACAAGCATACAACACAAAATTTCCCATTTTAACCACTTTCACTTGTACAAATTTCGTGATATTAATTACATTCAGAATATTCTGTTAGCAACACCACCATCCATTAGCAAAACATTTTGATCACTCCAAACAGAAACTGTACCCACATTAAGCAAATACCTCCCCATTTCTCCCCTTACCCTAATCCGTGGTCACCTGTAATTCACTTTCTGCCTCTATGTAATTTGCTTATTCCAGGTATTCATATAAATGAGATCATACAATATGTATCCTTTTGTGTGTGGCTTAATTCATCAACATGATGCCTTAAAGATTTATCCATGTTGTCACATGTATCAGAACTTCATTCCTTTCTATGGTTGAATAATATTCCGTTCCCTGCGTATAATACATTTTGAACATGGAGATTTCTTGACACTCTGTAGATAATTCCTAGGTGAAAAACCATTGCTATACACCAAAATTATTATTTTCAAATTGTGTGGAAATTAAAAAAAAATTACAACCCTTTGAGTATAGCAATTCTTGAGCTCTAACTATATGCCAGGCACTTTCATAAGGGTTTAGCATGTATTACTTGGCTACAGTAATGAATGTCATAAGGTATTGGCTTAAATAGATATTTGGTTATTGTCTTTTATTCATTTTTACAAGACATATCTATGAGTGCCTTACTTAGTACCAGAAACACAAATCCACTGACATTTCAGTCCATAAACAAGATCCAATCATTTAAAGGAATGTCTGTCTGGAATAAGTAAACTGCCAGACCAGAGAGTTAAATTTGGGAGGCTTATGCGAAAAACATTCAAAATTATGTGTAGTATCTAGATCTATCTATATCTATCTATCTATCTACCTATCTTAGAAAGTGACAGAAATATAAACTTCCAAAATCAGTAGCTTGATAAGAAATCAAATTTTATATCAGATCTTCATCCAGAACCAAAGAGTAAAGGGGAAAATCTCAAGTTTAGTTTTCATTTTATTTGATATAAAAAATAGAATGGTTGATATACTATCAAAGGAACTTTATATTTCTCTGGCCGAGAATACAGATTTCATTTGGTTCTTGATTTCTGGGATTTGTTTTTTGCTTGCTATGGGAGACATCATTCAGAGCTATAATCGCATTTTTTTTCGCCCCCAAATTTTTCAGCTGGTCAATGCCCTTGCATTTTCCATATTTTGCATGTCAAAAATTAAATAAAGTAAACAAAAATTACATGAGGTACAGAAAATAAACACTTCAATACAGCAGATTCACATTCTTTGGGCTTCTGTAGTCTCAAATGGTGAATTATTTCTTTATTATTCCAATAATTAAATTTATCATTAGACATAGTTTACCCTTTAACAAATTGCAAATAATTGATTTTATTCCTTTACTGAATTTGTATCAAATTCTAATTGCACAACTAAAATTCAATATAAAGTTTAATGCTTCCCTTATACTATTCAAGCACAAAAAGAGGCTTTCTTTATCTTCCAATATTCTTAATTATTATTATTTTTTGATTTGGGCATAACTTCCAACATTATTCCCATATGTATATTATCCAAAGAAATTCAGTTCCACACTGCTAATGAAACCTCTCCACTAACTCATTGCTTCTTCACTGCCCTTACCCCCGTACTAGAACAAAAAGGAGAATGGCATATTATTTAAGAAAAATAAAGCCCAAGCTTGGGAAGCAACTATAAATAAGCACACGAATTTATTTATATCCAGGAGCCCTAGGTGACACAATTTGGAAATGAGGATGTTAATGAAAGGAGTTAACACCACTAGGCAAAATTTTGGATAATGGTGGCCTTGAAAATTATAGGGAAGGAAATTGCTACTCTTCTTCCTTGTGAACTTAGTCTTTTCTTCCCTGAACATTAATATTGTGTGTGCGTGTGCATGTGTGTGTGTTTGTATAATCCAACATCTACTCATTGCACCCTAAGAGCAAAGATGCCCATCTGCAACTCACACCATTAGGGAAACTTTCAGACACCAGGTGTGGAAAGGCTGCCCTCATTCTACACCCTTCTGTGAGAGGGCCAATGTCAAATCTGAACTGTTCCCTCAAGTTCCCACAGAAATATTTTAACTCACACTTGGGAGAGTATACTTCTGGGGGAAAGAGATATATCCTGGCACAAGACAAACCCTCGTGGATAAGTAATAGAGCTTCTAACTTTAGGCTGAAGCGAATGCAAAGGAGAAACTCTTACAAATCTGAGGATAGAACAATGAGGTTGGAAAATGGGGCACCTTCCCAAGCAGCCCTAAAGTGGAAATTCTTAGATACTTTTCCTTTGTTCTAAGGAAAGCTGTATCTAACATATTCATTTACAATCTTTTTCTCTGTCATTTTTACTTCTCTTCAACCTTTTGATAAATCCAGATATAACAACTGTTTTTGGTGACTGTGAGGAAGAAGTCAGGAAGAGTTTCAGCCATAAAGACAGGTTAGGCCTGTGCCACAGTTAGCACACACACCTTCTGCCGAGGCTTTTGGCAAGTAGCATGAATTCCCTGAGGAAGTCCACGAAGAAAATGAAAAAAATATTAGTAAGGTCTTGCACCAGTATTTCTAATGTTAGTCATTGTCTGCTACGTCTCTTCTTCCTAATTTATGCTACATTAAATATTGTGAAAAAATATTTTTAAAACTAAACTTTTGCCACCAGAAAGCTAAGGGAAAAAAGTAGAACCAGAAAAGTACAGTGTAGAAGGTCAAATTTCTGCTCCCAGTAGTAATTGAACTTAATTATTCTCCTCCAATTCTCTATAGATGAACAATATGAGAATCTTTGGAAATTTTTATAATAAAAGTATAATGTTAGAAAAGCCAAGGTTTCAAGTCATTTCAAAAAGACTATGAAAAGATTTTCATTTGGGAAACCCTGTTAAAAATATGATGACAGAACTATAAATGGATGTTAAACAAGTGCTTGACTATGCTGTACAATTTTAATTAATAGCAAAGTAAAAGTCCACCCAGTTTTGTCTAACTCCAGAGCTCTTGCAGTTCACACTATACTGAACCACCCCCATCAGTGTAACATCAACCTGTGCGCCTAAGAGATCATAATGAACCTATCCATTCCCTGGGATCTTATAGAGTGACAGGAAGCCCTGATGGAATCCCAGGGGCAGGTTGTGACAGCATTGCCTCTTTTGAAAATATGGAGCTGAGTTCTGCTTATCAGTTACCATACAAGGACACTGATTCTTTTTGTTCTTTATTCAGAGTTAAGAAAGGGACATGGGGGCATCAAATCTGACATGCAGCAAGATCCTCCTGCCTGCGGCCCTGAGAAGCTGTGAGATTTAGGTAGTTAAAAGGTGACTGGCAGGAGGAACCATTGTGTTCACTGCACTGACACACATATCAGAATGTTGGGTAACAGTACAGCTCTGAATGCAGAATATAGATTTCTTGTCATATATCATGTTTAATAGATGTATTTAATATTCACTATTGAATATTAAAACCATATTCCCTTGAAGCAATATAGGCATCAAGAAAGAAAGAAAATGACATGTTATCTTTTCTGACGTGGTGAATATCGAAAAAGACTCAGAATAAATACCAACTTAATCATGACAGGTGTGCCTGGGGAAAGCACATGGTAGTTACCAAACGCACAAGAGCATCAGATGAGTCCAGCAACTCTGGTTCGTTCATGGCCGTGGCATTACATATGTACCCTTGGACAGGCTTAGTTCACTCACCTTAGTTTCCTCATCTACCCAAAGTAGCTAATAAAATGGGCTATATTTACCCTATAGCTTATTATAAGGAGCAAAAACAAATGGGCATGATCACAGCAAACTATTATAAAAGTATGTGCATCTAATAGATAAATATGGATAATAGGTCTTTTATAGGCAAATTCCACTCATTAATGACAGAATTATTTTAATTAGAAAATAAAGATCATCTAAGCCATCCTTGCAAACTAAGAAAAGACAAGTATTAAATACATGTTTTAAACAGGAGTGAGAGAAACATTGAAACAATATTTGTGCTGAGTTAACTCTCATTCCAGTGGTGTAGAATGTCTTTTAATTTTCACAAAGCATAATATCAAATTCTTGGGAAATTATTTTTATTTTTAGAAGAAGTATTTTTCAATTAACAATAATTTCTAATGGTGCAATGTTTTGAAAGAGGAAATAGAACAAGAAATAAATAAATATAAATTGATTTTCACATTTAAAAGTTTAAAAACTTAAAATGTTGGAACTGAAGTTTTAAAAACAGTAGGCAGCAAGATACACATAGATTTGTACAATTTCAGTTTCAGAAGGGCCCCACGTTTTGGGGTGACTTTCTCTAAATTTTGTAAGGCTTCCTCCGGTGCCTGGTACTGGCAAAGACTGGCAGTGACATCCAGGCAGACAGCTCCAAGCTCATATAACTTCAGTACTCGCTTCTACAATTTGGGGAACTCTCCAACTCTATTCTGGATGTGTAGTGAACAAAATGCCACAAGGACTCATGCAGATGGGGTTGTCCTGGGGGGCCCAGTGACTGGCCCCTGTTCCAAAAGAGCAGCCTCACGAACAGATAACTCCCTCTGGTCAGCAGGGAATTTCTTTTTGCAGGAGCATGCCAGACTAGGTCACCAGAAGAACACTGGCATGCAGCACATATTGGTTCACTCTCGCTTCAGAAATGAGGCAAGTTCAGGACTCTGGCTAGCAAGGGTCCATGCTGAAACTTGAGCTTGAACTGTGCATGAGAGTTCACACCTGGGCTCTCATTCATCTGTGTTTTGACCACAGTGGCACCTCTGGTCTACAGCACCTGAGTGTGTGCTTTATCCTATGCACCCCTTGCTAATGGCCCAGGGCAGCCACACTCACCTCTGAAGGCTCAATTCCTCAAGTCGCTCCAAGGGTTTTGGATCCATATCTGCTCTTGCCCTTGATCAATGTGCAAAATTGGGAACATTTTTTTTTGTTAATTTGTTTTTGTTTGTTTGTTTGTTTTTGCACCATCTCACTCTCCAGCCTGCTCCCCTCACCTATTTCTCCTGTTGGTGGCAGTTTGTGGAAGGAAGAGGGGCCGTCAACACTGAAAGAGATCGCATTCTAGAAATGCAGTGATCAAAGCCTAAAGAGTTCAAGAGGAGACATGATTGGAATATGCATTCTACATTTAGGCTGTAAAATTCCAAATGGTAAGGTTAACATGAGTGGAGAATGAATTGTTTTTTTCCCACTTTGCTTCATAGCTGGGGTAGGGCTTGCATTTGTGGTCATCGTCAAGGAAGCACAGTAACAACCCTTGAGAGAGTTGGGATAATGCAGAGCCGTAAGTAATCACGTAAGCAGAATTAAATACACGGTACTAGGGAACTGCAGAGCCAAGAAGATATGTATTTTTCAAAGTAAGCAGGTTCCGAATAGTTATGACCTTGTGGGTTCTAACAAAGTGAATACCTTATTCTTTCAATAGGGGATAAGAAATTAGCCATGAATGATGCACTTGGCAATAAAGAACATGAAAAAATGGTTCCTGGAACTAAAAAGGAAGATAATACTGGATACTATTGGGAAAGGCAATCTGCCATGGGCCCTGAGCAGTCCTGCACGTTCCTGCTGTGTGTGCCAGATTGCCAAGGCTTATCTATCTCCTGATACTGATCAGTTTCTGTTTAACTAGTCACATAGAGATTAAGTAGGTCAAGGTGAACATAGTGAGACTACTGGGAGGAGGTAGGTTGGCTTGTTCACCTCTTGCTACAAAGTTTTGCTGTTTGCTCAAAAAGTGCTGGTCTGTTAATCCTGTGTTCTTCTACTTTAATGCAAACTACTGCATGCCCAGGTGTCACCCTGTGGTTACTTGGGTAGGAAACCAACACAAATAAGCTGCTCATGCTGTTTGCTATGTTGTTAGCAATTAAGTTCTTTGTCTTGGACCCAGGGATCTCGTCTTCTGCCAGCACCCCTGAAATAGTAATAAAATAACTTTTGTTGGATTGCAAGTAGTGTGAGATCTCAGTGCCTTCACAATTCTTGGTAGATAACTACAGAGAATTTTCACGTGCATTGACTGGACAATAAACAAAGACATAAAAATCTCTTCTCATTATTCTAAATCTTCATCAATAAATCACTATAACTCTCATCAGCCTGTGACATTTGTAATATACTTTAAAATCAAATTAATTACATAGACAGGGATCCCACCAAAAAAAAAAAAAAAAATTGCCCTGGACTCTGCATACCCCAGGGACCGTCCTGGGTAGGTTCTGACTACTTTAAAGGCTACTTATGCCGTTAAGTAGAAATGGTACCCAAGCTGGTGTTCTGTCTTGTGAAACTAAGAGTCCTAAATAATATAATCAAATGTGTTCACTATTAGAGTTCCCAAAGCATGTGCTGCACAAGTAATCAAGAAAGGTAATGACAGCACAAGCACGGCTTTTTCCATTAGGAAGGCCTGCCTGATCTGGGGCTACAAAGGAGAAACAGGTCTCTCAGTAGGAAGGTGTGCCAGTTTGGATATATTATGTCCCCCAAAAAACCATATTCTTTAATGCAATCTTATCTTTTTGATTAGGGTATGACCTCTTGATTGGATGTTTCCATGGAGATTTGACCCCACCCATTCATGGTAGGTCTTGCTTAGTTTACTGGAGTCCTTTAAAGGGAGCTTGCACAGAAAGCAGGGAGATGAAAACACCATGGGATATGCTAAGCCAAGACCCAGATGCGTGCAGACGCTGGAAGATGCTTGGAGATGCAGACAGAAAGACATTTAGAGAAGCTAAGTGAAGACAGAAGCCCAGAGACTTTTTGGAGGAAGCCATTGTGAAACACAACCCAGGAGCAAAGGACCAGTAGTCACTAGTCTGTGCCTTCCTGGCTGACAGAGGTGATCGGACACCATCGGCTGTTCTTCAGTGAAGGTATCATCTTGTTGATGCCTTAGTTTGGACACTTAGAACCGTAAATTTGTTTCCGAATAAACCCCCTTATAGAGGCCAATCCATTTCTGGTATTTTGCATAATGGCAGCATTAGCAAACCAGAACAGAAGGTGGTTTATTGCAAGTGCACAACAAGGAACTGGAGGGAATCTTCCAAAAACCAGTTGGAGTGAGGATATGAGTTAGGGTTTTTATAGGTGGAGGAAGGTGTCTCTGTGTAAAATTAAACTAAGACATAGACACATATTATTTGATCTCAGTCTTCGCTGTTATCATATCCTGTCTTCCTGATTCTTTGGTCACATCTTACCTTTCTCAGGGCTGCATCTTATGTGCAGAACTTCATAATCTTAAGCAACCAGCCATGGGGATCTTTTTCCCTTGGCATCCCATAGTCTGGAGCAATATATTATTTGCTTCTTGTAGATTAGATCTGGTTTTTGTAGGACACTGAAAACAAGATTTCAGTTAGGGTTTGCTAAGGAATGTCATGTACTAAGAAGAAAATATTATTTAAAGATATAACTCCATTGCCATTGCTTTGATTTTTAGCTACTTATTTTTATATATGCTTTTTAAATTAACAATAATATATTTTCAAAGCTAACATTTGTATTGTTATTATATGCCAGACATTGATCAAATGCTTGATATGTATATATTGTTTAATCCTAAAATCCTCAATTTTCTCAGATGATTAGCAACACATCTGAAGTTTTATCCTGAGTTACTATTTTGAAATATTTTACTTAAAGGTATGAATAGATGTAAACTTAGGAAAAGAAGGTGTGTTAAAGGAGAGAGTGGGTGGATTTGCCAATATATTGGAAGGACACTTGATTAGCTCATAGTTTGGATTAAAAAAACACAACTAATATCATGAGTGGCAAAACTCAGTGTTTTCAAGGATTTCAGGAATTGGAACTAGAAGTGCAGATGCTCTTCTAAGGAGATTGATTCTTATCTTCTTTTCTTTGACTCCCTCTTATCTTTTATTCCCTCTGAATGCTTAGAACTCTCAGTCCAAGACTGAATCAGCATGCTGGCAGGTCCTTGAATCATACCTTCAAATTTTTGCCACCTGACATTGAAGGGCTCATTCTTTAATTTTACATTCCTGGGAAGAAGTCTGATTGCACAACATGAATCAGGTGCCCACCCTTTGAACTAATCACTGTGGCCAGAGTGTGGTGTGATTAGCAACTTTCACTAACCAGGAAGGGTGCTAATCCCAGAAGTAGGAAAAGGGACTGGGAAAACCAAGCAAAGAAATATCCACAACCACAACAGGCAATAAATTAAATAATTATGGGTTCTTCCTTACTTGAAAATTATGACTTATCCCTATCAATCTCATCAGTTTATATTTTTCAAAGAAAGAAAGTCAACTGTTTGAGTAAACAACTTGAATAAAATCTAGGGAGCCAGAAACCACATAGTTAAGAGTCTCCTAATATTTATGAGCTTATCACTAGGTAAATCAATGATATTCTATATAACCAAGAAATGTATTCTAAACACTTAATTATCAGGATTGTCAACCCTAATATTTTCCTATCACCAAAAAGGGATCTGCTGATATGGGCAAATAAAGGCAGTAGAGTTTATTATTTCACTTTAATAAAGAATTATATTAAGCCTGAATGTCACAGAAACATTAGTTGATTCAGCAGCATATTTGAATTTGCATTAGAAAAGCAAACCACTTGTTTAATATTGCACATAAATATCATTCATATTCTTCTCGTGGATTGTGACATCACAGGTACTCAGCTAAATGTGAGCTCCTTGCAATAATTAACACTTTCAAAAACATTTATTTTCATGTAATTGACATCTTTGGCAACCCATTTTGCTAAAAGGGCACTTTAGAAGACTGTCTCTGAGTGTATGTGATAGAGCAGTATTATTGTTATGACTGTGCCCATTCCTTGTACTGGCACTTTTTTGTTAGAGAAACATCAAGATGTGTCTATTAAACGGACTCACTTGGATATAACCAACATACATTCCATAGTAAAAAAGTAGGTTGGGGGGATAGCGGAGAAAAGCCAATGATTAGTGAGTCATTTTAGAGTTGTTAGAGGTCTGAGAACAACAAATGATTTTACCCTAACTGAAAAAAATGACTGCATAGATGTGTATATATATTTATATATTGATGGCCTGAAAATAAACATCCAGATAGCAGGGTAGCTGCTATCAGCATTTATGTCACCCAACAGGCAAATATGGGCAGATATCATTGGGCTTAGGGCCTTTCTCTAGTTTCCCTGGAATCAGGCTACACGACTTATTTCGGCTCTAGGTACTTTGCCTTTGTGGACCTTCTACTCCGTTAAAAAGAAAAAAGTTAAAAATTGTATTCTACAATTGTGTTGCTAGAAAGATATATATACTGATAGTATATGTTAAAATATTTTTCTTTGACCTAAAAATTTATTTTTTCTTCTAATTTTAAAAGACGTTACAATACTTTAGTGGGCCCCTAAGTATTGTGGTCCTTAACACTGTGCCTAGTAGATAAGCTGCCCTGAAATCACACCACCTACACTTCAAGAATATCTAGGCTTGTCTAGTTCTTGACACTACCAGGATAAGAATTATAAGACTAAAAATCTTAAACAACTAGCCCATGAGTTATAAAAAGAATAACTGCAGGGCATCATCACCTACAGGCAGAATCAATTCTCTATTGACTTATCACAAATGTTAGAGTGGAGAAATTTAGATGGAAAAGAAGTAGAAGGAGGAAGCAACTCTTCTTAAGGAAGCTTCAAATGTTCCCTTCGAAATGATAAGTTAACAGAACACAAGTATCGGCTTTAGAATAAATTTAAACATTTGTTAAATCCAATGCCACAGTCTCAGACTCAGAGCCACAGAAAGGTAAGCAAACACTTGGGGGTTGGTTGACAGAAACAAATATCCCTGTTCTAAACAAGCTGAAGCCATTTTTCATTATTCATTTAGTCATTCAATAAATATTAATTAATGCCTATTGTGTCCGTTGCTAAGGATGTGAGTTTGGAAGCTGGCAAGCAATTCAGTAGAATAGTTCTGTGTTTGTGTGTGTGTGTTTGTGTGTGTGTGTGTGTGTGTGTGTGTGTGTTAGGGGTGGGGGATGGTGGTGATAACATTTAAAAGGCAATGGTCCAACGATCAAACTTGGAAGGGAATTGTTGGCCTTGTTAAGGAGGTTGATTCTATCCTGAAGTAACTGAGGAGCCAATAAATGATTTTAACTGGAGGAATGATGTGATTAGATTTGCAATTTAGAAAGGTATCTACAGCGGCAGTGTGGAGCATTGGTTTTCAACCATTCTTTCAGGATAGAATCAACTGTGAAGTCTTTAAACATACCAATGCCCAGACTCCACCCTGAAAAGATCCCTGCTCAATTGGCTTGAAGTAGAGTCCTCAGCATAAAACTGCCCAGGCGATTAAAAACTGTCCAGGTGATTCTAATGCACAGTCAAGGGGTGAGAACCATGGCTATAGAAGATAGACTGGAATGGAACAAGACTGTATTATACTAAGTGAGAGATAATAAGGAACTAAACTAATAGCAATGGAGAAAACTGCATGCAGGAACAAGAAATTTGGTTGGTTGCATTTACTAAGAGTTATGTTAAATGGTTGAGTATAATAAAACCGGTGTCTCCAGGATCTAGCAATATGGCTCCACCATGTGGATAAACTGTGATGTACCAACTTGGCTCTTTTTTTCCTTCTGAACCGGTTTGCTATTACAATGAGAATATTTGTCAGATAGTAGAAATAAATAAAAATGCCAAAAGTAGTGTGTTGATAAGAAGAAAAAATGCCATACTGACAGCAGAAAAGATTAGAACTCAAAAACATTATTCAAACCAGATATAATGCTTTATATATGAAATTTCTTTGTAATTTTTCCTTGAGCATGACATTTATGAAAAAAGTATTTATTTGCACTTATGAAGTTCAAAATGTTTTGCTTTGAGTACTTTTGAAAAGCAAACACTTATAACTGCTTTTTATATCTATATATAAGATTCCTTGAAAGTAGCTTCATATTCATACAACCATTACTCTTGGAGACATTGAAATAATTCAGGTAGAAATTTTAAATTGATTAGAAGAAGAGAAAAATAAATTGACTAATTTTTATGACTGCAGAAGTTTCCCATCTTATTTAATTACTCACGTAATTCTCTTCAAAAGCTGGAATGTGTGAGTCTTAACGGCAAATAAAACATCTTCATAGTATGTAAACTTTCATACATGATTGGCTACTGCAATTTATCAATATCTCTTTAAGCAAGTTCTGAAAATGAGATTATTAGACTAGTGAAATTAACATTGCATTTCTAATTCTCCAGCCTCCAGACAATTTGTTCAATAAGCAGTTTTTCAGTTCATAATTAAGTTGTAGTTTTCATCTCAAGACTTAAGTCAACTTTAAATTTCAATTCTATAGTTTGATTTAATATATCAGGCCAAAGACTTGTATCTTACTTCAATATTGTTTTTGTTCTGGTATAAATATAATCCTTATAGCTGAAAAGCATCAAAATCTATTAAAGAGAAAAAAATTAATTAGTACTAAAAATGTGTCAATGGATAAGAATATTGCTTTACTTATTGTAATGACATTCTGTTGACAAAAAAAAATGTCTTTTCTGGATGTGAAACAGTAATTAACCAATTGAATAAATATTTTGAGAACATCTGCCATATTTAAGGTATTGCGTGATCATCATAAGTGATAGAAAATGCTTAAAGATTGGATCCCTACTTTGAGGGAGTTAACATTTCTTTTGGGGTAGGATGTTTAAGATAGTTGTGCATTTAAAAAGTCAAACCAAAGCCAACAGAGCATACATTTAAAAGGCAAAAGAGTGGAACAAGTAGCAAGTGCAATGAGGAAGAAGAGTTCACAGTAAACTAGAAGACTTTGGAAAGTGGAAAAGAAGAAACAAGATTTAAACTAGATGGAACTGAAAGAAATTTGTATAGGCAGAAAGTGTTTGGGGCATTGTAGTTAAGGGCAGTGACCAGCGCAAAAACAGAACAAGAATGAGGCCTCCAGACCAGCGGCATGCCTGACCTACTGCACCAGAATCTGCATTTTAACAAGATCTTTAGGTGACTTGTATGCACACTGAAATTTTAAAAGCACTCCCTTAGAACAGCAGTCAGCAAACTTTTTTCTGTGAAGTGTCAGACAGCAAACATTTTACACAAATTTGTGGGGCCATATGGTCTCCCTCTACTGGGCTCTGCTGCTGTAGCAAAAAAGCAGCCATAGACAATAGGTAAATGCATGAGTGTGGCTGTGTTCCAATAAAATTTTATTCAGGGATACTAGAATTTGAATTTCATACAATTTTCCTGTATTATGAAATACTATTCCTCTTTTGATTTTCTTCCCAAAAAATTTAAAAAAGCAAAAACCATTCTTAGCTTGCTGGCCAAATAACGTTTTTATGCAACTGTGGGAGACTGAATTGATTCTTTACCTTTTTCAGCCAGTAGGAATGTAATAACCAATATATTTTTTAAATAGACATCAAACTTAACCATAGTCTTATTGTGTGTATATAAACTTATGCCAACAAATGGGTAAGCATCTTCAATTTTTTTTTTTTTTTCCACAAAGCTAACCAGGAATGAAAGTCTGACTTCCCTTCAATCAATCTAACAGAAAAGGTGAAGGGGACCATCATTTTCCCCATGATCCAGGTTTTACAAATCAACCACATTGACTCAACTATGTAGTGATCCTCAAAGTATGATCCAAGTTCCCAGCATCATCTGGGAATTTGTAAGAAATGCAAATTCTTGGACCTGACTGAGACCAGCTAGATTAAAAACTTCAGGGGCAGGGTCCAGCAATCTTTTTAACAAGGTCTCCAAGTAAGTATGAAATAGTCATCTTTGCATCCCTGTCAGGTCGGTCACCACTCCTAGCTAACAACTGACACCAGGCCTTTCGTATAGTGGTGCTTTAGTATGTGCTGAATTGGATCCAGAGCATGGATTTATAGAAATTATTCTTCAGGATATTGCCAAGTGTTCTTTAAACCTTAATTTTTAAATAGTCCTAAAACAAAAGAAAAAGGATTTCAATTTTTTTAGGTTACATTTAGATCAAGGATGTTTTGTAAAATGCTGTTTCTTCTTTTTATTTCTTTTCTTTTTTTTAGTAGTACTCTCTTGGAGAAACTAGGTATTTGCTGCAGGCAATCCTTTACTGCTCTTTTGTCTAAAGATCAGTTAAAAAAGGTAACTTGACAACTGGAAATAAAACTAGGAAAGCATTTTACAACCAATGCTAATTGTGTATGCCAAATAGATTTGTAAGGGGCCTAATTGTTTTTGAATGCTCATTGCAAAGCTATACTTAATATGTCTGAAATCCATGTGGGTAGCTGAAGGGATAGTTTCATGTCAAATTTTAAAATAAGAAAGGCATTGTGTTTTCCTGAATATAGATGCAGTTTATTTCCCTTTTTTTCTTTTTTTTTCTTTGTGGCCCTGAAATAATAAACTATGTGGATGTGAGTACGCTGACGTGTTTGGGGAATAAGCATCAAGTCACTTAATAAAATGTTTTAAATAGATTGTAAAATTATTTCAAATTGTATATTTCTAGGTCACTCCCTCACCCTTCTAATTCCTCTTTGCTTCCTTTACCTCTAAGATTAGGGTGTACTGAACTTTTTAACTTTTTTTGTTCCCCAGACATTAAGATCATTAGGGTAGAGACTGAAGAAGAGAAGACTATCCTGAAGCAAGAGAGAGGAGTTCTTAGTACTGTCATGGGAAACTTTGATATAGCATGTAGGGAAGTACAGAGTATTTTTGTAGTGACCAACAGATGACAACTGCTGTGCATCAGCTGATCACTGACTGGCAACCCTTGGTTTAAAGATAATGCCTGCAGCCAAAATATTTCAAGTTTGTCTGCTAATGCATACTGTAATACATTTAAGAACTGCAGCTCAACAAAAGAGATTGTGTTTACTTAAGTCACTAAAATCTTTCCAGTTAACATTTCACTTCTAGGATAGCACCTGAACAATTACCTTATAATGAAATAGTAAGGACTTTGTCTAGAAATTGCGGATTTCTCTATATTCATCTAGGAAAGATAGATTTTGAATGCTTGTTTTATTTGTTCATTTGTTAGTTTGAAGCATTTCCATCTAGTAGCAGGGAAATTGTGATTTAAAAGTAACAGGGCTTGGGAGTGGAGATTGATTGGTCACATACTGATAATTGTTGAACTGTTTCTAATCTTTATAGGATTGAACTTTCTATAAAATAGATTGAAAGTACTGCGAGTGGAAAGAAATACTTGCCACTTTTTAGTTGGAATTAGAAATGGAAATAGGTAAAGGTACCAAGTTCTAAGTGCCTATCAAGTTTTTTGTCCACCATAGAAACAGCACAAGAAACAAAGTGGTGCAAAACACTGAACAGGGAGATGTCTCTACAGCAGACTGACTAATGTAGCACCCAGCCTTTTCATTTTCAAAAGGACTCATATATGAGCTTAATATTAGGGCATCAGCAACAACTTTATTCTGTAGATGATTAATTTAAGTACATCCTAATTCCTTCTATATCCCCCAAACCTGGTCATTGTTATTTTTTATTCAAGACTAGGATTCATTAAAGATGTAAAAAATGTTTATACCAGTGAAACCAGGTTTTACATATTTGTCTTTCTAAATGAACTATGACAGTCAGCAATTTTACTCATAGTCCTGCGGAAATCATTTTCTGCCATCACCCCCAAATGCTCATTTTCATTTCCCTTCACATAAAACTAAAGGAGTTGTCAGAAGTCTCTCAGAAAAATAAAATAAAAAGAACTGATTTGGTAAACAAAACTATCAGGGATCTAAATTTTATTACAGTTTCATTTACCTATGCTGCCTTTTTTCCTGCCTGTCTTTCTGTACCTGTCCAGCTTTTCTTTTCAAATTATTCTTCCCACCCCTTTATACAATTTAGGGTGTTCACAATTCCTTGGACTCACGATCTGCTGTGTCCTTCCTTCACATCATCCCATTTTCATCCTCTTTTTCCCTCTTTTCTTAGCCAATTTCCTAGCGCAGCCTACCGACGTGTCCGAGGATGTCTAGATCGCCAAAGTTAAAAACTACAAACCCTACCCTAAACTGCACCCACCAAAAATGAAACAATCAAGAAGAAAAAAGGCTCTCCCTTTCTTAAGCGTCTAAAAACATTTTCTTAGAAAGCAGAGTTGAAGTCTCTGCCACCTCTTGCTACTTGTGTGGGCTTTTCAGGAGCTAAAGTCTTTGGTCTCATCATCTTTATCTGCTTTTGTTTTTAGAAAAACTATCTGCTGCAGGTAAATCCATCTTGCTGATTCACAGGAGAATAAAGTATGCCAAAAAGGGACAACTATCAAAACCAGTAAGGGCTTTTGGAATCAATGTAAATTTAGTATCTCAAATGCAATAATGAAAGGCCTAATTTTTAAAGAATTGTAAATCTCTTAAGCATTAATTACAGCTTATTGGAAGGCAATCCCAGGGCAATAATGAAGACGGGAACCTCAAAAAAAAAAAAAACCTCTAGAACTACTATACTTCGCCCTCAGATATAAATAGGATGAGAGGACTAGCTACTTAACAGAAGGGGAAGGAAAAAGTCACAGAAACAGTCACATTAAGAGCGGAAGAGTAAAGATGGATAGAGAGCCACAGCTTCTAGTTCTCCAACCATGTTCCATTCTCTCTGGGGCCAAGATGTACGGTAGTGCTCTAGACACATTAGCTTCCATGATCGTCCTTAAAATAGCCAGGCATGCCTCTGCTTACGACCTTTGCACTGTTGTTTCTGTCTCATAAACCTTCCCTTAAATGACTAATTGGTCTACTCCCTCAACTCTTTCAAATCTTTGCGCAAATGTCACCTCCGAGAGACCTACTCTAGATACCGTATTTAAAAACTCACACCCTTCCAACATCTTTTCCCCTTTCTGATTATCCCATGTGAATTGTTTCTGTCAACCTTCCTCCCGACCTCAATGTAAGTTTTTTTCGTACATTCCCGCCTGGTTGCTTCTCCTTTAATTCTCTCCTGGAAGGGGAGGGGCTAGGGCCGAGATATATAGAAAGGAAGAAGCATCTCCGTAGACTCCGCCCACTAACGTCGCAAACTGCTGTCAGGCGAGTGTGCAAGATGGGCTCGTAGTCTACTCCGGAAACACGACTGCGGACGTCGAGTCGGGCTCGCCAAGTGGTCGTGACGTCAGTACGCCCGCGGAGGCCGGCCTGGCGCGCTTGGCGGTGGCTTAGCTATAGTTGCTCTCTTGGGGTCTTTTCTCCAGCTCCTGGAGCCTGAAGTCGGGCTCCAAGATGTACCACAACAGTAGCCAGAAGCGGCACTGGACTTTCGCCAGTGAGGAGCAGCTGGCACGACTGCGGGCTGACGCCAACCGCAAATTCAAATGCAAAGTGGTGGCGAACGGGAAGGTGAGGATCCCGGCGGCTGCTCCCCCTAGCCAGCGTCCTAAACCCGGAGCAGCTGCGGGCGTCTCCGAGGCTTGCCGCACAGCCTCACTCCCTCCCGCCTCCGTCTTAGCGATGTGCGGTGCGTTTATCTATTTAGTTACAGGCGAGGACGTTACCAGGTGCTATGAGTACAGAGACGAACAGCGCCATCCCTGTAGCAGAAGGGCAGACAGACAAGTAACCTTTGTAACGTGGCGAAGAGACCGAGCCCGCCACTTGTCCTGAGGGAATGTCGGGGAGGGCTTCTACTAGTAGCTGAGGAAGAGAAGATGGGGAGAGTGCATTGCAGGAGGACGGAGCCACTGATGCAAAATGGAAGGAAGAAGTTGCAGGGTGGGTCCATGGAATGTTCGCGGTCTTGTGTTGCTGAAGCCGAGTACCTGTGCAGAAATGGCAGGAGAATGTAGGCAGGTACCTTGTCAGTGGAAGTGAGGAGTTTGAATTATATACTGACGGGAACTTGGGAATATTTAAAATGGGAAATTAACCTGATTATGTTTCTGTTCTAGAAAGACCCCTCTGCCAGCAGAGTGGTGAATGGATTGGATAGGGCAGAGTGGAGGCGGGGAGACAGGAGACCGTTGGCATAAATCAGTTGACTGAGGATGGTTTGGACTATGGCGGGTCAGACAAGTTCCTCCTGTTAAAGTTCCCAACCCCTCTTCAGTTTACTCTTTCTCACAAGTTCCACCCTGCCTTCTAACACAAGCTTACCTTCAGTTTCTACTTTATGCCTCAGAAGTATTAGTATTGAGCTACTTTACTTTTACCTTTTTATTCGTCTGTTTCACATCATTGATTTTTGTGCTGCAGAAAATATTATATATTGTGCTATGTGCCAGGCACTATTCTAAGCATTTAAAATACAAGTATTTAGTCCTCACAACTATCCCATAAGATAGATAACTTGTTATCTTTGCTTTCCGGATCGGGAAAGTGAGGCACAGAGAGGTTAAGTAACTTCCAAAGGCTACAGTGCTAACAAGAGGTAGACCCAGGATCTGAATCCAAGCAGTTTAGTTCCAGAATCCCTGCTGTAAACCATAATGCAGTGTTGTCTCTATAAATCTAGCACCTAATCAGTGTTTGTAAAATTATAATTTTTTTAATCACCTCTATTCTTAGAGGGTTTATAAAGATTTGTAAGAAGTAATGTTTTCAAGGTCAGAATTATCCTCAGGACACTTGTATTTTAGCCTAATCTTGTGTGCTGCAATGATTGATCCAGAAAGGGATCTTGAAAACTTCTCAACCTTTGTAAATGTGTATCTTCTTTTTAATAAATGAGGACATCAAACTTGTGAGCATATGCACACACCCCAGCAGGATTGCTTATACCTTAATGAAGCAAACGACTAGCTGACATTCTGAGAAATTGTGAAATAATGGTGTAGTTTTAGTTTATAAAATGTCTTCCTAAAGTATTTTGTGTTATAATTAGCAAGTCCATAAAGAAAAAATGAGGCATGATATACTTTCCTTTTGTTTGGAGATGTAACTTACAATTAATCTGGACAGAGAAAAATATGAAGGTTGTTTAATTCAATAAATTTGTGTTGTAACTTTTGATCTAAAGGTTCTCCCAAATGACCCCGTCTTTCTTGAGCCTCATGAAGAGATGGCACTCTGCAAATACTATGAAAAAAGATTATTGGAATTCTGTTCAGTGTTTAAGCCAGCAATGCCAAGGTCTGTTGTGGTAAGTTGTGGTAGTGATGAAATAATGGTCCTTTAGCTGGCTTATGACTTCTTCTAACTCTCCCTTTTCTTAATTTACAGCTCAATTCTCTCCCCACCTTTCTCTCAAAAATGTACCTTAGTTATATAAATATTTAATTTATGTATTCATTCAGTGTCTGTCACTTTACATATTTTTCAATAAAGTCCTGAAATCATTAATTCCCATATTGTATTTTACAAAGTGTTGCAGGTCTCATTTTGTAGTCAAAAGAATTTTGATGTCAGCTGAACAGGTCATGACATCTTCATTTTATGGAGGAAGAAAATTAAATTACTTTTTCCTCCACTTCTCAACAAAGAGCAATAGAAGTGGGACTAGAACATAGACTAGTGCTTTTACAACTCTCTCATACCCAACTCACATTTGAAATAATGCATTCATTCATCAGTTGTAATATGCCCCAGTTGAAACTCTTGTCATAAGGGACTTCTGTTTGTTTTTATGTTTTTAACTGTGATGGGTAAAAGGTGGAGATTTATGTTTGGTTATAAAATTGTCTTAAGGTTGTTGCATATACTTGGTTCTGAGGCCCTTGTTGTTGATGTTTGTTTAATGCTGGGTTTGGGAGGCGGTGGTGAGAAACAGAACATTTCGGTTACATGGATATATACACTGCCTATAATTGTTCTTATTGTGTGTATTCTTGTTTGAGCAGTTGTTTATAGACGAGCTGAGATTAAAAAGCTGAGAGTAAAGATAAAAAAGGGGGTAAAAGTATTTTATCTAGTTTATTATCTCACAGGTATGTTGTGAAGATCAAATATGAATGTCTATCTTAAGTGAAAGTGTTTGTTAAGTTAAACAGAGTGAATACCTTATGACCCAACAGGAATATTCCCCTAGGAAATAATCTCCATTTTTTTAGTTGAAAAAAATTGAAGTATATTGAAAATATGAAGTCTGAAAAGTATTCACAGTGTTTTTTTGTTCTTAATTTACCAGACTCTTATCCGAGGAATTAGAGATGCAGGAAAAATTTTAGATATTCAAGATTAGTTTCTATATCCAGGTTTGGTTTTATTCTTTCTTGATAAAAGAACTATAAAGTGAGATAGTAGGTTTAAGTGATCTTACCAGATGAAGAAAGTTAATACTTCATTGAAGTTCTTTGTGAAGTTTGTCTTTATATGACATGCTTATTTATGATTCATGAAGAGTTTTGGTTTTTGTTTTACATAATGACAAAAATAAACTTTAACATATGGAAAATGGAAATTTTTTTGTATCTTAAAATAGTTAAATGGCTATGTCATTGGTTCTAGCTGGATGACAGCATGATTAAAAGCACATGCAGGTTTTAATTGAATCTAGCCCAGTCTGTTATTAGATGTGTGAGCTTGAACAAGTCATTTAACCTCTTTGGTACTTAGTTTCTTTCTCTGAAAAGCAGAGATAGTAGTACTTCACCAAGCTCTTGTAAGGATTAAACTAGGATGATAGTTTTGCTCTTGTCACAGTGTCTGGCAAATAGGAAACAGTAGTAAATGGTAGGTACTGCTACTATGTGATTTGGCAGCAGTGGTCATAGTTACAGCATGTAGAGTAGATTTACAGAAGGCTTATTGCCCAACAGTGTTTTTCTGTCAGTAGTTTTACAAGATTGTTTTGTTAAGCTTTGAGCATTTGTATTATTCTCCTTGAATTTTTCTAATTCAACCCATTGTTTCTTGTCACTCTGAATTATGAAATGTGTATGTGTGTGTGTATATATTTTTTTTTTCAATAAGCCAACAACCACAAGAGGATTACCCATGGTGGGCTGGGTCAGGACATTCAGAGGGCAAAAATGGGTCTTTTGGCTACATGCATGTTTATGTAGTAACTCAAAACAATTTGTTTTGATTAAAGAAGAATTAAGAAGTTTTGATATTTTTATGGGGAGCCTTTGCAAAGAAACCTTTGCATAAATAAGTTCTTTTTCATAAAATTTAACATGTAACATGAGTGGAAAGATTATGATGATATATTTTGTTTTAACTTTAGGGTACAGCTTGTATGTATTTCAAGCGTTTTTATCTTAATAACTCAGTAATGGAGTACCACCCCCGAATAATAATGTGAGTATTAGATTGTCTAATGTACTGATTTTCATTTAAGAAGACCTTTATATTATTTGTGTGTCTGTGTTCACACATGCATGTGTGAAAAAAATGTTAACTTTAATAAAAGGGTAATTTAGGCTTGTATTGTTTTTTCTTTTCGGAACTTAAGATCCCCGTTTAACTGTATTACTTCTCTTTCTGTAATACTGATGGCATCTGAATTTCAGCTTGCCCCAGTTCCAATTCTGTTTTTATCAAACTTAATACTTTTCTAAATCTCTCTTTTAGTAGCACCTTTGTTCCCCAGTTGCCTAGCCTGAGCTGAGAACTATTTATAGGGGCTCCTGTCCCCTGAATCCAACAAGTTTACAAGTCTTATAGGTCTATATTCACTTCAACTCAACAAAGGTCTGTTATGTTTCCTTTCTCTGCTAAGCACTGTGCTTATCACTAAAGATAAAGATAGGATTCCTATGGGATCATAGGAATCATAACAAGAGCTTGCTGTCAGTCACATTCTCTGTTTATTTTCCCTTTTTTCATTCCTATTTCCACCAGTCTAGGTCATGCCCTGGTTACTCCTAATCTTGATTTTTACAGTAGTTTTCTTACTAGCTTCTTGTACTCAACTTCACATAGTGGCCAGATATATTTTGTAGGTTTGTTCCTGAAATAACAGTCCCTTACGAATATGCCCTTGGAGATTTCCACAGTGTTCCTTTAACCTACCTTTCTGGTTTTATGTTTCCATACTCATGTTTTACATAAAAGTGTGTATGTTGTATTTTTTCTCTTCCATCTATGTTTCATGATACAAAGTGCTCTTGTTTTGCAATTATTTTGTTTTTCCATATATTTAGATTGAACTATGTGAAATTACCATTAAGTCAAAAGTGGTAGAACTTCGTCAGTATTATATGGAACAACCTGGTTTTATAGTTTGACTTACATCTCTGGAACTATCTTAGTTAACTGCAGTGGTGGTGATGGTGGTGGTGGTAGCATTTCCTTCTAAGCTTAGCACAGTCATTTGTGAATATTAGGCAGTTTTAGAAAGTACTTTTAGAAATAAAATATTTAGATATTTCTTAAAGTATAAGCATGTTCTTCCCCCTGCACCCGTTCTTTTTTTACTTCTAGGCTCACTTGTGCTTTTCTGGCCTGCAAAGTAGATGAATTCAATGTATCTAGTCCGCAATTTGTTGGAAATCTTCGGGAGAGTCCTCTTGGACAGGAGAAGGCGCTAGAACAGATTTTGGAATATGAACTTCTACTAATACAGCAACTTAATTTCCACCTTGTTGTCCACAATCCTTTTAGACCATTTGAAGGCTTCCTCATTGATTTAAAGGTACATTTGTTGATATAAATTAACTAGTAGAGTATACTCTTTTGCTGTTCTTTAACCAGAAGAATCTACAATTTTATTATAGCTTGTAATGATTCCAATTGTTAAAACGTAGGCTTAGCTAAAATGTGTGTCTGTTTTGGACCTCTAGGGTAGTTCTCAAACTTCAGTGTGCGGGAGAATCACCTGGAGGGCTTGTAACATAGATGATTAGTGTCTCATTCAGTAAGACCATTGCAAATTTGGAGTAATGTTTTTAAAGACTTAAGGTAAATCTTCTAACTCTGAAGACTCAATATAACTCTTCAAACTCTGAAGTTCTTTAAACCTATTGATTTAAAGAACCATAAATTCTTAACTTTAAACTACAAGATTGCTAACTATTCCATTTTTAATGTTTTGTGAACTTTAATCAATATGTAGACATCAAAAATATAAGTAAATAAACATTAACAAAAGCTACTTAACTTGTTTTTGCCCTAAAAGAGAATGTGGATAATCTGAGTAAAGTCAAACAGAAGTCAGAAATTGGTTCATTCAGCTCAGTTAAGCAGCTTGATTTGCGTATTGAGCTAGGAGATGTAGCCAGAGACAAGATGCGTGCAGTATTAACTTGTGGACGTTACAGTCTAATGGCGAAGATAAAATGTACTAAATCGAGTGTGCTAAATATTACAGAGGGGGTCATACAAGATACTCAGAGCATTTAGACAGAAGAGGAGAGGAGAGGAAGACATTCCTGAGAAAGTGTCATTTAAAGTGACTTTTTAGAGCAGGAGTAGCAATTAGGTGGGGGAAGAGCATCCCAGGTGGAGAGATCTACATAATCAGAGACCCAGATTCAAGAAACTGTATGTTAAAGAACCCAAACAGAACTTCCTGGACTTCAGAGATATTTGAGATATTTAGTAGGTAGAATTGATAGAGCTTGAGGATTAATTGCATATAAAGAGTGAGGACAGTGAAGGAATACCCAGGTTTTTGGCATGAGCAAATGGGAGGTGGTATAGTTACTGATAACAGGAAGCACTGGCAGAGGAGATATTTTTTGGTGGAGAGGTTGATGAGTTGGTTTTGGGACATGATAAATTTGCATTGTCTGCAAGATATCCAGGTGGGAAGTCATTTGTGTCTGGAGGTCAGTGAAGATGACAAAGCTGAAGGTATAGATTTGAATGTTTTTGCCCCAGGAGAATTTGTGGAGTGGATTAGCTAGAAAGAATATTTGAAGGGTAGTTAGAGAAATACAAGAACTTGGTAAGGAGACTGAAGAGCATCCAGAGAGGTACAATTGGTTGGAGAAGCAAAGGGAAAAAGAATACTTTTAGAAGATGAGCATGGGCAACTCTCCAGTTATGCTCAGAATTCAGGCAAAGTAAAAGTGGACTGAAAATGTTTGCTCAATTTAGTGTCAGGAAGGTCATCTGTGGGCTTGGCAGAATTACTTTCTGTGGAGTGATGGGGGAAGAACACACCTTGGAGCCAGTTGAGGATAGCATAGAAAGTGAGAAAACAAGTCTATATAACTTGGATTAAAAAGTTTGTCCTTGAAGTGGTGAAAGAAAATGGAGAATTGCTGTAAATTGAGTCAAGAGAAAATGTTTTGTGGAAGAGATTGATGTATATGAAAATGCTGCTGCAGGAGAGCTATTAATGAGGGAAAGCTTAAAGATAAAGGAAAAAAAACCCAAAATACTCCAAACCTCTCTGGTAAGATAGAAAGGGCTGGCATGGGCTTCAACTCATGGGTAAAAGAATTGGCCTTAGAGGGAATGATAACTCTTTATTTTAACAGGAGGGAAAGAGGAAAGTATAGGTGAGGATACTGGTTAGGCTTGGGGAATTGGTAGTGGTAGGAAATAGTGCCTTTATTTAGTAAAAGCAGAGATCATTTTCTGAAAGTTTTGGAGGTTCTGAGAATTATTACAGACAGGTGAAAAATGTTTGACATAATCAGTGAAAAAGGGGAGAACAAATTTACTAGGAAATATTGTCATTGCTAGGCAGTGTTGAGAGCCCTGCTGAGATCAGAGATCATGAATTTATAGTAGTATTACCATACCTCCTTGTTTTGTAGCTTTCTCTAGCAGTACACTGAAATCTGGGTATAGATGCAGTGCAGAAGGCTGGATGGAGTCAACTACTGTTGAAGTTTTGCCAGAAATGTATTGGCAGTGTATTGGGGCAGGGGAGTTTGGAGGGATATGAAGACTGGAGGACACTGTTGACTAGGAGCAAGTGGAGAGATAAGGAACTGAGAGGTTCTTAGGGGCAGTCAAAGAACAACTGTGAAGTCATTGAGTAAATGTGTCAGGAAAATGGGCAGTTGTGGTCAGAGTGGTATCTGAATTTGTCATATCAGAGATTAAGCATTTTGGGGTAATGACTAGGCCTGTGTGTGGCTGCACAATTAACTCTGAATATGTTGTTTCAGGGGGCAGAAAGACTTCTTACTGCTTGAGGTTTTGAATGTTTTAGTTTTCTAAGCTGCTCAAAGAAAATACCTTGAAATAGGTTGGCTTAAGCAATGGGAATTTATTAGCTTACAGTTTTGAGATCGGGAAAATGTCCAAATCAAGGCAATACTTGCTTCTTGATTCCAAAGACTATCTGCCAGCGATCCTTGTTTCCTCTGCCACATGTCCAGACATCTGCTGGTCTCCCTTCTTTTCTGGTTTCGTTCATTTCATCTTCTTGCTTCTGTGGCTTCTTCCCCCACCCCACCCCCCCACTCCCCTGTATTCATGCCATTTATTTATTTATTTATTTATTGTTTAATGCTTAAATATTTATTAATTAAGATAACAATAAGCCTAATGTAACATTTTTAAAATGAAAAATGACTACATTTCCCAAACAAAAGTAATTTAGTGACAAGAATGGCATTTCTTTACATTTTTTTTTAAATCTCTTTAATATTTTGCTTAATGAAAGACAGCTGGATTTTCATAGATGCATATACATTTAATCCATTGCAATATCATATGCCATGGAACTTCTGGAAAGTTCTACTGTGCAGAGTGAAACAGGCACATAATGTCTTAGTATCATTATGAAAATAGTTCTTTTTTCCTCACAGACTCCCTGAAAGAGTCTCAGAGACACCCAGGGTCCCCAGTCATGCCATTTATAAAGGACTCCAGTAATAGGATTAAGACCCTCATGAATGAGATGGGTCATACCTTAACTGAAGCAGCCTCATCAAAAGGTCCTACTTAAATAGGTTCACATCCACAGGAATGAACTAAATTTAATACATGTTTTTTTGGTGTACATATAGTTTTAAACCCCCACAGAATGTGAATATATGAAATAAATCTGAGGATTTAGGACTTTGGGTTTATCTTAAAGGATATGAGGAATTGTTAGGATTGTCCATACCGTATCTATTGTGTCTTCCATGTTTCTTGGACATATTCTAGAAATATTTTTGTAGGTATTTGGGAAGGCCTAGTAAGTTCTAACAAAAGCAAGATTCATCTCAATTTTACTTCTTTCCAAAAGAAGTTTTAAGTAGAAGGAATTTCAAATCAAAATGAGGTGGTGCTGTTATTCTTAAATGTGCCTTACATCCAAAATCACCTGGATTGCCTAGGAAGCTTTTTCCGGGTAATATGTATTTCTTGAGTCTACTTCAGATTCAGTTGAATCTCCAGGAGCCTCTCCGTCCCTTCCTCCTCAAGTGGAAAAGGACAAAGAGAAGGGATTAAATAAATAGAACATAGCAGCAAGTACTGTGCTGGGAATTTTAGATGCATTATCTTAAAGAATGTGTGTCTTACTCTGGGTCATAGTAAAAAAAAATTGAAAACAACTGAGTTAAAGGATAATATCAGAGAAGATAGGCTGTTAAACCTTTATTGTTTAATTACTATACCTTTGCCATATTCACATGGTAAGTATCAAATAATCTTGCATGAGAAGATTATTTTCTGTTGCTGGGGTATAGAATTTTTATAAAAGCATTCTGTATTAGGTGCTTTCTCTTTAATTTAAATATATTTGAACTTTTACTTCATTAAACTCGCTGAAATGGTAACATTTACACATTTTCTTTCTAGACTCGTTATCCCCTGTTGGAGAACCCAGAGATTTTGAGGGAAACAGCTGATGACTTTCTTAACAGAGTTGCACTGACAGATGCTTACCTTTTATATACACCTTCCCAAATTGCTCTGACAGCCATTTTATCTAGTGCTTCCAGAGCTGGAATTACTATGGAAAGGTATTAATTTGTGTTTCAACTTAGATCAGACTTTATTCACTCAGTTTACTATTTCATGGAGTCTGAGTTTGTAAGATTCATTTGTGACTATTGTCCTTCATGTTTCTTGTAGCTGGAGGGTTGGTGAGGGCAGCTGAGGGAAGAAATAAAATTGCCTTCTAAGGAAATCTTTAAAAATTGAGTAAAATGTCTTTGAGCTAAGAGGATACATGTATGACTAAAGTCAAAGTACAAAAGGTGATCCTTCAAGACTGATACAGGTATAAGTGTATGGCAAATTTAGAAGTTTCATGAATTGGTCAGCAAACTTGAGTACAGTAAATGTTTGCCTTGTTTAATCATTATTCACCTATAAAACATAGTGTGTAGTACATAGGAAATTGGTAAAGATTTGTTGAATGAGTAATGCTATAGGGAATGCTTGAACTGTAATTGAACCATAAATAGTAATAAATAGCAATGGCTAAAACATAAATGCTCACTGAGAATCAGACCCTGATAAGCACTTTAATATGAATAATTGCTGTCTTTGTAGTTTAGGTGTGGAGCTTCCATTCTTTAAGGGAAAAAAAAAAAAGAAGCCCCATTTCCCATAATTCAAATAACCAGAAGTTTGATTAATCTGTAGAGGCATCTTGTGTAAATGTACAGTGATTTGTCTTGTGTGGTGAGATTTTTTTAATGTAAATAAGAGGGGGATGAAGAATCCTGCGGTTCAAATTAGAATTTTTTTTCATTTTATAAGTTTAGTTATAATTCCAGATAAGCAAAATTGAAATTGTGGTCCCTTGTGTTTACTGAATTAAATAAGTTTGTAACTTCCCATGGGATACATAGCTGGAAATTGGCTTTATATTTATTACTTATTTCAAAAAGGGAAACTCCATGTGTTGACATCACATTCTGGATGATGCCTTAGATTCTTACTCCGGAGAGTTAGTTGTTGGTAATTCTCAGTTTTCCTCTCTTTCATTTGGATCTCTTTATCTGCTAATTTGACTTTTTAGTCTTGCTTGCCTGTGGGTTTAAATATCAAAATATTAAACCTCTAATTCAGGATTGAGTTTAAATTTGCTAATTAAAAAAAACTTGACCAAAGGTGGAGAGACTGATAAGCTAATGCCTGGAACCAAAGGTATCAATGTTATGCTTAAGAGGTAGAAAACAGAGGAAAAATAAAAAGAAGAAACAAAAGAAGATGGAAAAAGTGTGAGGAATTATAGGAAAAAAAAGGAAAGGAAAAAACTAATTTTTTATTTTGAGTAATGATAACCATTTTGAGGATTAGTTGTCAAGGGAGTTAATGATTTCCATGACCAACATTAATTCCCAGAATAGATTATGAAGATGTAAGGCAAAACTTAAATTATCAAAACTTTGTAATTTAAATAATCTGTGTGACTTAAAAGATATACAACAAAAGTTCTTAAAGAATTGTTCTTACTGTTTTTCATAACTTTATCTCATCTGAGAGAAAAATACTTTTTTTTTTGCATTTAGGTTTGAAATATTACTTATGTCTTGAGAATCTGTTCACTTGGGTTTTTATCAATGATAGAACAAGTTCAGGGACATAAAATTTCAAAGCAACTACAAGTTTAATTATAAAAATTAAATTTTCATACTATTGTCAGTGGTTCCGTGAAGAAGATAATTGGGCTTTATATCACATTTATGGAGAAGTATTAACACCTTTCACTAGGATTAGATGCAAATGTAGATGCAGATGTAACAGATTTGTGAAGCATGGGGTGATATTCTCCAGGACCATTTTGACTATGTGGTAGTTCCAAGAGGAGTAACTATAGTTAACATGGAATTGATGAAAAGGGGAGGGAGAATCCCTGCTAGTGCTAGTATTTTAATCTAATATAAATTGTAGTAAATCCTTAAGACTGTGAGAATTGTAGATTGTAGTTTTTTGGAGTTCAGAGTATTGTTATTTAGTACATTCAAGATAATTTAAATTGCCCTTGATGATGAAATGAAGATAGAGGAAAATAATTTATGATGTCATGTTTGCTCAAGATGCTGTATGTTTTCAGTAGATGTTTTTACTCTATAGCTATTCACCCCCCCTTTTTTTTTTTTACCAGTTATTTATCAGAGAGTCTTATGCTGAAAGAGAACAGAACTTGCTTGTCACAGTTACTAGATATAATGAAAAGTAAGTAAAATAGAATGCTGTACAAAATGTTCTGTTATAAAGCTACTTTCTAAATAAATATCAGCTTGATATTTAACTTGAGATAACATGTAGGTTTTGAAGATTATACTTTAATTGAATTATTATATCCAGGATGCACGAAGGATACATTGGTGGAGAATAAATTAGAAGGCACATGAAAGAAAGTCTTCATACATACACAACTCATCAAGAGTGAAAACAGACTCAGAAAGCATTTAGAGATTCAAACCCATGTCCTTCTAGGTGTACAAGTATATATGATAGGCTCTGAAAAAGATCTAAAGAGAACTAAACTAAAGATAATGCTTAAATTTGGAACAGTTGTAGATAAGTTAGCTTTAACCAGATAATATGTGTCATTTTGTTATGAAAACTGGTTCTTGATTGGGGATTATTTTATATTTTTGGATACCACAAGTGGAAGGGTTGGGCTGCTACTGGTGTCTAGGAAGTAGAGGTGAGAAGAATGCTGCTAAACATCCTGCAGTGCACAGGACAGCTGTTATGGTAGTCTGAGAAAATGGCCCCCCGAAAGATAGCCACATCCTAACGTTGGAACTTGTGAATGCTACCTCATATAGCCCACAAAAAGGGTCTCTGAGTTGTGATTGAACTCAGACTCTTGAAATGGGGAGATTATCTGTGTGTGCCCTAGGTGTGGTCACAGGGGTCCTTAGAGAGTGGTAGAGGGAGATTTGACACACAGGAAGTTATGTGGAGGTAGAGATATATTTGAAGATACTGGCTTTGAAGACTAGAGTGATTTGGCCAAAAACCAAGGGATGTTGGCAGCTATCAGAAGGTGGAAGAGGCAAGGAACAGGTTCTGCTTTAGAGCCTCCAGGGGAAGCGTGGCCCTGCTGACACCTTGACCCCTCAGAGAAACTGATTTTGAACTTCTGCTTTCCAGAACTGCGAGAATAAATTTCTCTTGTTTTAAGCAACCAAGTTGGTGGTCGTTTTTTACAGCAGAATCTCACAACAAAGAATTATTTAGTATAAGATGTCAATAGTGCTGAGGTTAAGGAAAACCCTATCTTTAGGTTGAAGTGGAACCTCCATTTAACTGATTGGCTGGATTAACCAGTCCTTTCTATTCTTTTACTTTGCCCAATTCACACTGAATGCTCATGGCTGCTAGGTTCCTCTTTAAGATTAGAAGTCAACTGTGTGTGTTCCAAAACTTTTTATGTCAATTGTTAATTAAATTACAAATTTATAAAATAAATTACAAATTCAAATATTGAATAAACCAAAAAAAAAAAAAAAAAAACTTACATGATAGTAAATAGGTGTTCATTTTTTATGTTTTAAAATTTGATGCTTAAGGACATATAGGTATCAATTTTTGATTCTCTGCTTGGACTGATAGTCAGGGCTTCTTTTCAGTTGAGAGTGGATTTGTGATTTAGGAATCATGAGATTGTAGGTCTTCGGTTGTACCACTAGAGGGTTCACTTTCAAAGCTAATTGTCATTTGGCCTTAGATTTTAAGATTGTGGAATTTAGTAGGTAGGGGACTTTAAAGGTCACTTACTGTATCATTTTATAGCTGACAATTTATTACTCATTTCTTTTCAGTACTTTTATTTTGCTCCATTTATTTTAATTTGAAAGAAGAACAGCTTTTGATAAAATACTCTGGGCTTTAACAATATTAAGATATCTTATTTGTAAGTTTTTGGGACATGGATATTGTCCTAAGGGTACTGAATCACAAGTGTAAATTTAGTTGAAAACTGATTTATTTGCATTATGAAAGAAGTCAGTAGTATAGTTACCCATTTAGAGCACATTGTTGGTTAATAAGCCCTGGATCTCTCATTGTTCCTCAAAAAAAATTTCGAGATGTATATTCTTTGGTTTGTTATAGTTGAATGACATAAACAGTTTCAGGGAAGGATGTTTCTGTAAAGTTACGGATAGAATAGTTTGCTTTTAACCTAAAGAGAATATTTTTGTATTTTCTTCGTAATACTCCGTTGTATAGGTTCTGCGGATCATTGACACACTTTTACTTAGCCTCCTTCCTTTATTACATGCTATGTAATAATGATTTTCTTTGTAAACAAGTATACTTTTGGCCCACCAATTGTAGGATAAAATGCTATGAATGTGGTTGGTGGCAGGAACAAGGCATGTTACCTATACTGAAAATATGGTATTCATTGGATTTTAATGCAGAATGCTACATCCTGGTGAGGATAATCGTGTCATTTCAGGAGTATTTTGTTGTTCCCATAACGAGATGGGAAAATATTATTTGACTCTCTGTGAGACGAACGCCTTTCATTACTCAGTTTAAATCCTTTTTTATCTACATACAGGCATGAGAAACTTGGTAAAAAAATATGAACCACCCAGAACTGAAGAAGTTGCTGTTCTAAAACAGAAGTTGGAAAGATGTCACTCTGCTGAGCTTGCACTTAGTGTAATTATGTAAGTAGAAGTAACACTATTCATTCAGGAATAGGTATAACTGTTTTCTACAACTGGTCCTTAAAACGAATCATTGAATTAGTAAAATATTTGTTCATCTGGGGGAAACTGACATACCCATTAAATCTGATGTTGTTATCAAATGGACACTTCTAATGGGAGAAAACACAAGATAAATAGTTTGGCTTTCATAGTAGTGTTATGATTCTACTATGACTAATGTGTTCTTTGGTTTGCAGACCCTGTCCTATTTGGTTATCCCTTGTGAGATTCCATGGGTACAGTCTTCCTAAGGACTCCCTGAACCCTTTCCTGTCCTTTTAATCTTTGGACTCTTCACAGATCTGATATCTTGTCTGTTTAACAAGTATACGGTTTCAGATTTGTTCCTGTTAGCTAGAGCAGGGAAACTCGGCATATTTTCTTTCAGTAGTAAATTTTATGTTGACAACAGAACCAATAGGAAAACATGCCATTTCATATCTTTTTGCAGCCATAAGGAACGCCCTTAATGTCTCTTACTGATTTGTAGGCTGAATGTGAAAATCACCATATTCATGCACTTTATGCTTTGCAAACTGAAGGATCTAATTAAACCTAATCTTAACAGTTTGAGCAATTGGGAATCTGAGCAGGTAATAGGAATGATGAAACCACCATAAGAAAACTTACTGCTGTTTCTTGTAGAATGCATTGTGATCCTAACATTCTTTTGCCTTATTTGTTAAATTTTAGTAGGAGTTAGCTGGGCATCTTACAGTTAAGGTGCATTTTAGATATTTTCAATCCCTAATTGGTGAGTATGTGCTAGTGGATAGTGTATGAGAAGCCAGAAAAGCATTTCAAGTCATTCAGGTAAGGTACACTTGATTCAGCTTCCTTACCTATACAGTTGTATTAGGGAAATATTCAGGGGCTTATGAAGTGTGCAAAATACAGGACTATTTTGTTATCGTAACTACAGCTGCTAAGCATGGTTTAGTGTATAACCTGAAATTATAGAGATTTCACTCCTGGGTTTCAGTGTTAATAGGTAAAAAAAAGAATGAAGGGGAGAGGTTACAGAGACGTAAAGGAAGGTTGACTTCGATGAATGAAAGTGTCGCAGCACTGATTATGTTCTTTTCACACTGGTTTTGAAATGGGCTTCAACCAGGAGTTGCCAAACTATGGCCTATGGGCCAAATGCAGCCCACCACCTATTTTTATAAATACAGTTCTCTCTTGCTATTTTTATGCTACGACAGCAAGGTTGGTAGTTGTTACAGAAATTGACTGTATGGACTGCAAAATCTAAAATATTTACTATCTGGCTCTTTAAAGAAAAATGTTTGTCATCCCTTGGATTAGACTATTGAACTATTAATCTTACCCTTCTAGCTAGATAACTGAATAGGCTGTAATCCAAAATTCCTAATTGCCAGAGTTTATATTTACCATCTGCTTTGTACTGCCAAGCAAATTGAGGAGTGTTTCTCAGCATGTGTGATGGACTGATTTTTAATTTGTTACATATACTTTTTTAAAATGCAGTAAAAAATGAGTTACTAAAAAAATGAATAAGACAGTCAAATATAAGATCAAATTTTATTATTAGATTCAACAGTCATAAAGTTAATCTATCAAATTGCTATAAAAGTTTCTAAACATGTATTCAGTTTCTGTAATCATCTCATTGCTGACTGGAATGTTTGTGAGCTTATACTTGTCCAGGGACCACACCACAAGTAGCATTACTTTAAAAAAATTATTGGTTTTTCTTGAACTCTTTAAAGTTCTTTTGTCTTTATTTTTCATTACACAACAACTGTTTTCTTTATTGTTGAAGTCAGACAATACAGATAAAGCCAAAGTTCCCTTACACCCAAATCCCAGTCATATAATCCCAGAGATTATAAGTTGGTCTTGATCTTTGCCAACTTTTCTCTGCATACATGTATGTGTGTGTGTGCGTGCGCGTGCATGTATGACATCAGGGTTTTTGTTTTTGTCTCTTTACATGAATGTTTTCCTTGTACATATTGTACAACACAATATTGTCAATCTTGTCTTTTGCGAATCTAGGCGAAAAAACAATATCAAATTAGTATTTTAATTTGCATTTCCCTGATTACTATGAGATACTGATATTTCAGTGTTTAGCAGTTACTTGTAGTAGTTCTGTATTGCTTAAATTTATGACCTTTGACCAATTTTCTGGCTATTTTGTGGATCTGTAAGTCTTTTATAGATTCTGAAAATTCCTCTTTCTATATATGATACCACTAGTTTTTTTGTTTTTTTTTTCTGCTTTTTGATGTAGAAAATTTGTCTTTTGTTTTATGCTTCCCATCTGAATACCTTTTCTTATCTTAAATTAATCTATGTATATTTTTGCATTTTATTTAGCTGTTTAAACCACTCAGAATTTTTTGTGAATGGTGTGTGGTAGAGTCCCACTAATACTGATTTTTTCCAAATGAATAACCTTGTCCCAACCAACCCATTTTTGAATATTCTGTATTTTCCCTATTATTTTCCTAGAAGTACTCCTTTCATCACAAATTAAATTGTCATACAGATGATTAATTTTAGGCCTGTCTACCTGATAATTGCTGTTTGATTCTTATGTTAATACCACATTTTTAACTACCATAGCTTTTACAGCATGTGTTTTCATAATAGCTGGGAAAAGGTAGTCTCCCCTTTGCCCTGTTTCTTTTGCTATTTTTGGATAATTTTTTCCAGGCCAATGTTAGACTTGACAAATTTCATGAAAAATCTTATTGGGATTTTAGACTTTCACTGAATTTGGAGATTAATTTGAAGAATATTTTTCCTATCCATAAATTCTGCAGATTTATCCAAGTCTTGTCTTTCAATAGGTATATATCTTTTCATATAGCCTTGCTAATTTATTCGTAGAGATTTTATAGTTTCTGTTGCCAGTACTGGATTGCTTATTGATGGTTGCTTAATTATAGAAAGAAGAGGAAAGGCTATGAAGATGATGATTATATCTCAAAGAAACCCAAACATGAAGAGGTATGTTTACTCTAAAGGTGAATCTTAGGTTATGTTGCACCTTATGTTGTGAGTACTGTTAGGACTTAATGTTCCAGAGTATAAGCATATAGGTCTATAAGTGTGGGCTTTTTAAGCCTTGATTTCTTGTGTCCTTCTTTATGTACATTGTTCATTGTTGAAGAGATTTTTTTTCACTTCTGTTTTATCCTGTTATGAAGTAATATGATAGTTACTTAATAAAAGATCCTCTCTTATGTTTGTACGAGGCAGCAGGGATGCTCACACTTGGTAATTTTTGCTCTCTGTTAAGTCTCCAAGAATTCTCTCTGAATTGTACCTGTCAGAAATAAATGAATAATCAGAGAAACCAGGTCACTGTAACCTTTGTTCCTCATTGTAGTATTCTGGTGGCACCATACTGTAAGACTAAACTACTACAAATTTTCCTAGTTTATTTATTTTCTATAATCAGCATAGTAATAGGGAAAAACATTTTCCTAAAGTGAGATAAGGTAAAAACAACAACAACAACAAAGAAACAAAAACACTGCTTATACTTCATTATAAATGGTATTCTTATTGTATTTTCTTTCTCCTTCTTAGGAAGAATGGACTGATGATGACCTGGTAGATTCTCTCTAACCTTTTGAAGTTGATTTGTCAATGCTAGCTAATCAACAGAAGTAGTAAGCATAGCTGGCATTTAATTTTATTTTAAAAATACAATGTGAAAACAGCAAAATGTAGTAAAATTTTCTATTCATGGTATTTTTAAAAGAATTTTCCTTTCAGGGTAATGTTATGTGAAAATATGATACCTTCAAAAGAGCCAAAATAGCACATGGTTTGGATAGTTGTGCCCTACTATGACTAATATCAAATTAGTCTTTCTGTAGTAGCCAGAATAAAGGTGTAATGTATTTGCCCTATATTCCCTTAAACAAAATGCAATTATCCTTTTTGAAAGATGGCACCACAGAAACCAAAATTTAGTAGTGGGCTTCAAATTTGTTAAGCAATGTTTTTTGCTTATACATGGCTTCTTATACCATCTGGATATACTTAGATTTGTGTGTTTCTGTTGGGCTCCAGAATGCAATATACTTGTTGCATGGCACTGAAAGCTAGTGATCCTGTCTACTGAGTATTTGTTTGCCTCAACTGGTTATATGAAAGCATTTGCAAATAGATAACAAAAGAAATCAAATATGTAGTCTTTGTAATTGTCTAGATAAAAATCTTAAATTGCTGTTGGTCAGTAGGTAGTAGCAGATGACATAATTCAGGTTTATAATTAACTATAGATTTTAACCTAATATAGATCACCTATAAGTGAAGCCCTATAAATAGGTGTTATAGTTACTACGCATTTGTGTAGATTTAACTATCTTCAAGAAATTTAATTCAAGTTGAAATTGATATAAAAATAAAAGTTAATGATTCATACATAACTGTATTCTACTATCCGACCTTGAGCAAGTTCTTAAATTTCCATGCCAGTTTCCCAAGCTGAAAATAGGGAAAATAATGCCTGCTTCTCATAGGATTAATCACAGTAGTGCCTGTATATATGAGTGATCTTATTACTCATTTTCTAAATTGGAATCAGATTGTGGATGTGTGTATATTAAGCCAAATTTTTTTTCTGGAAAACTGAACTGAAGGAATTCTAAGAAACTTAACTACCCTAAATTTAATTACATATTATGGAAACACATACCCTCTTCGCTCCCAATGCATCTCAGACTGGGCTTTTCCATAAGATTGTAAGTACAATTTTAATTAGATTTCGGTATTTCCAGGTACTATTTACAATAGGCTTATGCTTTTAATAATCCTTTGCATTCTAGACTTGAGTTTTGCTTTTGTTTTTTCCAACTCATACTGGGATGAGAGGAATGAAATTAAATAAAGTGGTATTTTATAAAAGTGAAGTGGGGAAAGGTAAAGTTATAATTGTTTATTGTAGCCTAGGTTGAGTAGCATTGTTGCTAGGCCAGACACAATTGCAGAATGTCAGCAATTTATCTCCTGTTTCCCATCAGATCACTCAATTTTAGTACCGGAGCAAGGTCTTCATTTATAATCTTTGAAAATTTTCCTGTCCAAGCCCAGTAAAAAAAAAAAAAAATGTTTGAGAGATTTTATTTCAACATTGATCAACTAGTAGGGCCTACAGAGGTAACTGACAGTTTCCATACTTTAGCTTAAGAGACATGTAATTAAAGTATAAAAAGCAGCATAAGTCTTTTAGGTTTGGATTTTGTTATAAAAAGCAGAAGAGGGAGAAGCATTTCAGGTGATCAGGACAGGATTTCAGCTGAGATTGTATTAATATCTTGGGCAAGATTGAGGAATACCAGTAGGTTGGTATGGCTGAAGAGAGGTGTGTGATTAGTGGGAGAGAACAAAATTGCTTAGCACTAGAGATTGGGCCCCTTTATATGCTGTTAAAACATTTTAGGGTATGTCACTAGTCCATATTCTTTGCAGTCTGTCCTCTGTCCTGTTATACCAGGGAAGACCAGCTGGATACTACTGTGGTGGTCCAGCTGAAAATCAGGAGGGATGGAAAACCAGACAAGTAATACATAGAGTCAAGAAGGGAGAGAATGGATGAATGGAACTGCCATGCAAATACAGCAAAGGATGTGTGAAGTTTTAAGTATCACCATTGAATGGTGATTAAAGCTACATGAGGGCCAGCTGTCTCTTAAGAGATAACTGCGTTTTTCAGCTTAAAACTATATTAAGCAAAAATCTTTTAAACTTTTGGTTAGTTAACACTGTTTTCTCCTATAGTTTATGTTATCAGAGGAACATAATAAAACATTTGTCTTGGAATCAAGGCCTTCAAAAAAGTTCTTTACTGTGGCAAATCTTTTTCCTCTTTTATGCCCTGGATTCCTGTTTTAGTCACCCCCTTTGATTGCTAATGATATTCTGCCATATAATTTTTATGTCTAGTCTCCCCTATACAATTAGGGAAGGAATTGTTGCATAATGTGTGTGTGTGTAATACTTTTTATTGGCTAAAACACTGACATGAAGTTCCATCTCCCTAATCCTTGCTCTGGTGCTAAAGTTTGAACTGCCCTGAAAGGAGGAAGAAAATAATGAGACTAACTATATAGAGACAGGAGTAATCAATTACGCAAGATATCCCTTGCTTTTATTTTAACTTAACCTTGGTGAATACTTCACAAAAATACACATTACAGAAGCAAATAAAACTATACAGTCAAACTAAATATCCAGCAGATACAACAAGTAGTCAGAAGTTCAAAGATGGATAAAGTGTAAGTGGTTGGTGAGACTGTTTACATAATCAAAGGGGTAGCATAAAAATCAAAATGGAATAATGAACAAATAACTTGAAACAGAAGCATTCTAGGTCCCCCCCATAAAAAGAAATGATAATCTATAAAATGGGTGAATGGGTACATGCATTGATCAGTAGACAATGACCAATGATATTTACTAAATTCAAATTATTTACTACTGTAAACATAAAAGCATTGGGATCTAAATACAGTCTTTGAGAATTCCAACAAGTGGTATGTTTAAAAAAAATAAAGCTGATGAGCAATAGATCCATTTTATATATTTTCTTTCAACAGTTCCAGCAAAAGAAATAGCACAGTATTTAAAAAAAGTATACAGCAAAGATTGTTCCTATTATAATAGCAAACTCTAAATACAAATAAAGTCACGGAACAGTCAAATGGTCATATTCCTTATCAGGAAAAAATTACAGAAAGACCACTCTGCAATCCAGTTATACTCAATTGTTGATAGAGAATGCTTTTTCTTGTCAGTTGATTTCATAGTTCTTTTTCCAAGAGACAGCAAAACTTTGGCAATTGGATATACTGAAAATATATTTTCAAAGTTCAAGATACAGTCATAGCATTCTGTTCTGTGAGAGGTGATCTGTACACCAAGGCTCAGAGGTTGGTAAAGATTAGTTCCACGTGGAAAAAGTGCAAATATCCTGCACAGATAGCTTACAAAGCTGCTGACAGTTATTCACCAGCAGAATCTTGGGTTTTGTTTGCATAGTTCACACATCACTGGGAATGTGAAAAGGTGTGCTATTTTTTGGCAAGAGCAAAGGAGACATTACAGTGATGTGAATTACCATGTTTGGCATGCTGAATCCATGCAGAACACGGGTGAAGGCTGCTACCTGACATCATTGGTTTTTGTATATTGGTTTTGTTTTTGTTGAAGCAGTTCTGTTATAGCCAGAAGCTTTTTCAGTACGTGCTAGACAGAAGGAAAAGTAGTATGAAAATCATTAATAAATAAATGAAAGTTCTGTCAGAGACTTCAGGGTGGGAAAAACCAAGTCAAAGAAATTCATAAAGTTAAAATTCTATTAAAGTAACAACTTGTGAAGTTTTTTTTTTTTAATTCAATCCTTGACTGAATATTTTTGTATTCTGAAGTGAATAAAAGTCCATTTGTGTCTGGTATTCTCATATCTAATTGGGCTAAAACACTCTTCTAGGATAGATCATCTTGCCAAAATACAGATTTGTCATTATGATACTGACACACACACCCTATGAGACCACAGAAGGGTAATCAGCTTGCAACCAATTGAACATTTAAAGACTCATGGAAGAAATTACTACATAAGAATGAACATAAAATCAAAGCTCCTTTATCTCTCTTTAAAAGTCTTAATTGGCCCAAATTCTCCCAAGTTTTTTTTTTTTTTTTAAACATCTAAAGCAAGTCATATAATGAATCCAGATGCCAGTGAAAAAGGAGACATCTATCTCCATACATGCACGGGTATGTAAGTACCCACAGCACATACTAAGTGTCTGATTGAAACCCTAATGAGCCAAACTTCTATATAAACTTAAAAACTAGAGGATTCTAGAATCTCAGGTTGAAGAGAACTCAAAATCACGAAACTCAATGCTTTAGTCTCTTCTATGAGATCCCTGCCAAACAGCCAGTGTAGTGACAGTATTCACCATCTCCTAAGGCTTTGGAAGCCTCTGACTATGAAAGTAGTACATGATTTGATTTATAAAACCATTACATGTGACTTGCTTTTTTCACCAACTGAAACCACTTCAAATATAATTCATTTGTTCTCTTCTCCAAGATAAAGATCTCCAGTATCTTAAATGACCTGGTTCTAAGTCCCTTCAATCCTGGTCCCTCTTTAAATATATTCTAGACATTCTCTATTCCTTGTTCTAGAAAGTAAAAGTCTACTAACATAGACGAATATTTCTCAAAAAGTCTACTTGCATCTGAATCACTGGAGGAGGTTGTTAGAAATGCAGATTCCAATGCTTCACTTCAGAAACTCTGGGTATGAGACTGTGTGTGTGTGTGTTTAACAACTTCCCAAATAATTCTTAAGTGTTCCACAGTGTGAGGATTACTTTGGCTGTGCACTGGATGTATATGTGAGATAGGAAAGACCATATCACTACGGAATTACATAGCTCACTTGCCTTTGTTCGTGTGCCACTAAAGTGTATGTACCACTGTTTTCTGGTAGTTAACAGTTTAGATTCAAGAACAAGATTTGACATTTTGCAGTACCAAAAGTTCATCATCTTATTTGGGGTCCATTCTTGTCTGCCAAGATCTTTTTGGATTATGATTCAGACTCTTAAAAATGTAATCTGACTGATAAGATGAAAATGTTAATGAGGATTCAGAGGCTTATGTTGACATTCTGCTGAAGTGATAATGAAACATCATATTGTTGATGAAGTATAGCAAAAACCTACCTGCTGTGCACCACGCTCATTACTGAGTGTTCGCAGTTCATCTGAATGGGCCACACAAATCTCATGTAATGCTGCTAAATCACGGGACAGGTCAGTTCTAGAATGCTCTGTAGTGTCCGGAAGTTCAGGTACATTCTTTAAGGGAATTATAAAACTGCATTTAGAAATATAAATCTTGAGAATCTTCATCCCTTGAAAAGTTACTTATTGGGTATATAGGTAGAATTTTAAACATTCTAAGGATTCTTACCATGAAAACTTAATATTTGGTGCTAATTCTTATAATTAGCACTATAATTCTTATAAAATGTAGACTCTGCAACATATGTAGCTACACAAAAACCAGATTCCGTTTTCTACTATAGATGGCAGAATATGGTGCAATATAATTTCTATTCTAGAGAAACAGGTTTCCTAAGAATTAACTTTATATCTGTAAGAAGTTCTCTTTCATATACCAAATAAATAGTGCAGGCTTTAACTGTTAATCTGGATTAAATGCAACGTAAACTTAAAATTCCTCAACTTTTTCAAACTAAATTTCATTATTAAGCTAACATAGTTTGACCAAATGGATCAGTATATTAAGTAGCTACGTTATGAAGGTGTGAGGAACCTGTTAGGTCTATAATTATCTGCATAATTTATGTATAAAACACTTGCTAATATGTGGAAATGATCAGCATTAATTATGGTACCTTTACATAGGAATATACAGCAACTTGGTCACTATATTAAGTTTATAGTGCTTTATTTTCAGCACTAAATGCCAGTGTAATTTTGAGTCTTGGAATAAAATTTAACAGGGGCTTGGAGTACCAGTAGTTTTGTATAATTCTATTCCCCTCCTTAATGATGACGATATTTGTTGTACATTCCTAAAAAGATGCAAAACATTCAGTGTTCTATGGTATAGTGAACATAACTAGGCAGACCATTCATATTAACTCAATGATTCAGTTATTCATTGATTCATTCAATGATTGGAAAATTATATTGATGAAGGGACACTATAGTACTTGCCTTCTAGACACTAGTTTACAGTCTAATGGAGAGAACAGAGAAGTAAACTCATCGTTGCAACACAGGTAATTATCAAAGATATATGCAGAAGATTCTTGGGAAGTAGAAAAGGCATTTAATTCAGGTTTAGGGTTCAGCAAAAGCTTCCTGAAGGAGATAAATTTGAGGTGACTTTTTGAAAGATGATGCAGATTCAATCAGGGGCAAAGGAATAGAAAAGTATTAGTTAGAGGACTGGAACAATATTCGAATAGTCAGACTAGAAATATGTAGTGTGAAATGTTAAATTGTGTGGCATAACTAGGATAGTAGAAAAAGCAGGACTGCAGGCACTTGTGATTATGGAACTATGAATCTAAAAACCTAGAAATACAACTTAAGATAAAAACTAGCTAGCCTTGAGTAGTGAATAGTTTACACACACAGCTCCTTTAACACTATTATAGTAAATACTGTTTTTCAATCACTGACCAACGATATTTTTGGTAATTAGAAATACATTTTCAGATCTCTCCAGGGGATCACATATAGAAACATTTAGAATTTGCCGCTTTATTTCTCAGTTTTATTATGAAGCTATGCTTTAAATAATTTCTTAAATGCTAGTTTTTAATCCCTGAGGATGCAAACTATTGACCTACAGGTATTCCTTATTTTTTGGCCGTAATGGTATGATGGCTGTGGTTTTAACTGAATCTGAATGTATTAAAGCAGAATACTGGCAGCTCAGACTCCTACATTAGCACTGCCTAATGTCATACACCTGACCAAATTCACATATAGATATTTCCTTTCTGTGTAGAAATATGAACTCAATTCCTAATATATGTAAGTTATTTCATTCTAAATTATCAATTCATTATCTGAAAATTGTGTAACAAAATTTAACTTTACTAAGAAATCCAGGGTCTCAGAAATTTAAAAATGTCCCCTATTCTTAATTTTGTAATCATAATTTATTTTATTATTTATAAAGCTCCCAAATGGGTCAAAGGTAGTCCTACTGAATGACATACATAACACCAAATTCATGTATTTTGTTCCTATAAAAGTCACAGGAACACTCATTCTTGAGTCCATTTACTTATTCAAGTTGGTTAGAACTGTGAGTCATCTGGTTTCAAATCCCACACAGTAGCAGCAAAGTAAATAGCAAAAGAGGAAAGAGACTGTCACAGCAGTGAGATGGGACAGCTAAGAAGGTAATGAAAGAAGACAGAAAAACTAAAAAATGACATACGTTCAAAAGCATAACGGTGTATACTTGGCGTAAAAATAAATGGTTACAACAATAAGTGACTGAAATTTAATTTCAAGAAATTATAATTTTAGGAAAATAAAAAAAAATGCAAGCTTTTTTTTGTTATTTTTGTATAGAAAATCTTTCTAAATGTTGTTGCTTAAATGGGTTGACGCTCAGCTATCCTAAATAGAAGTCTCAAAGTATGTGAAAAATTATATACATACCCCAAGTTCATCTAAAAACATGATCATACGATGTTTGTTACTTTTGATGAATGGATTTACTCCTTCCATATAGGGCTCCTAAAAAATTAAAAGCTTAATATTTGCATCAAAAATACAAACACTAATGTCTGAGCTATAATGGAAAAGCATACATGTGGCAAGAATTCTTATAAATCTTATGTCCATCAGTAGCAATCTATGTTCACAAGAATTAATTTACTCTTATAATGACAGTATTTGCCTTCTAATACAAGCAACTAGACCGAAGAACTGGGTTTTTATTGATAAACATTGAGAAGTTTGGGACCAAAGCAGAAATGAGAACACACAGCATAGCATACACAAATTGCTTATAGTGACACTGATTCAAAAATAATTAGAGAATCTATTTGCCAGACACCAAGACAAACATAAGTTCAAATCAGATTAGAATCTGGCAGGTATTAGAGGGAATGAAAATACAGTTGTGATAAGGATTCAACAGAAAAGCAAAACCTGCCTCAGGATTCAGAGAACTTAAAAAGTTTTATCATAAATGTAAACTGCTCATCTTACTAAAATTCCAAATCTACTTTAAAAATATGCCATTATGAAAAAGGAAAGGTTGAATATTAACCCAAACGCTCTTAAAATAGGTAAGAAATTCAATAAGAAAATGAGATAAGGACCTCATAGGCAATTCAGAATAAGTATACATGAAAATGAAATAATGAAAAACAAAGTAATACTATGCAAACCAAACTAGTGAAAATTAAAAATAATAATACCAGTGAGTTTGGGCAAGGTTGTGGAAGCAAAAACTTTTATGCTGCTGTTGAGCAAAACTACAATGCACATGAGAAGTTTTAAAAATTTTATGTATTTCTTTAATCAGTAATTCTACTCCAAAGTTGTGTTAAGGATATAACTGGAAAAGTATAAGGATACTTGTTACAGCAGTATTTATAACAGCAATGTTTAATAGTGAATGTCTTTTACGAAATAAATACGAATATGGATTTAGGTGCATTTAAAAATATGCTTACTGAATTTTATTTTTAAAATTGGGAGAATTAGAATGTACTGGATATTGAAAAAATAAGTTTTTTGTAATGGCTAAATTGTGTGTTTTCAGAATTCCATTATTAAAATATAAAATCTAAACAAAATACTTAAAAAATATAAATATGCCAATAAAAATATAAATTCTCTTTATGCTATATTTTATGGTTTTATCATGTCAAAATTTCAGTCATAAATTATATTTCAAAAATATCAAGATGTTTGTACCTTAGCTCCAAATTCCACAAGATTTGCTAAATTCTGCACAGATTTAGCCACTAATATCAGTGTTCTTGCAGCAATAGGAGATGGAGAATCTGTAAAAGATTTGGGCACAGCTAATGACACCAATTTCAAAGGCACTTGCAGGTAAATCATTACATATTTAGTTTAGCACTTTAATGTTTCTTTTCTGTCAATATACCAACATTCATACATTCAGAACTCATGTTTTTTGAAAAATTTATAACCTGTATAATTTAAAAGAACTGAGTTAGAAGGGAAACATTGAATACATTTAACAGCATTTTCTGGTTTTGTGAAATGGATTCTATGAAACTTAGCAGTCCCCAACTGGTTGATATTTCATAATATTTCAGTTTTATCTTTATTGCTAAAAAGACTCCACAAAGCTAATTTCAGTCCACTCAAGGTTAGCAATGTGCAGTCGAAGCAATTCTGTGCTCCCAACCTTCACTGACTCCAAATAATTCACCTTAAACCTTAAAAACAAAACATGAAATTTGATAAACTTTAAAAATATTTTAAAGGTCAGTCAGGAAGCATTTCCCTGTAGAGTATATATACTGGGCTGCAATTGAAGTGTTTGTGGCTGTTGGTAAGCCCTGAAACTTAAATTATTAAACAGTAAAAACCTATAGGTAGTCTGACCTGACTGCCTGGTTTTAGATCATACTCGATATCTTCACCAGCTAAACAACATATTGCCTAGAGGTTCTGACACCAACATTCCAATAATTTCTCCAAAAGGAGCCAAACCCTTCATTCTTAATAGACTCACGGTTTTCAACTTTTAAACCTTTTTAGTAGCAATGAAAGACCATTACAGAGATGTGATGGCTATAAAAGTAAAAATATATTCCAAAAATATTTTTAAATACAACTTTGAGCTTTAAATAACTAAGAGAAAGCTGTTGCAGGTTCATTCTGTTAATAATGGCTGACTATTACATTCCAAGTTGTAAATTTCACTCTTAACCTTTCTTTGAAAGAGTCCTACAACATCTGAAAGTCATTCACATAATGGATATAGAGGTAATAAAACCAAATTTGGTTTACTGAAGTTTAAAATGGCCCCTTAACATTAAAATTGGTGACAAGAAATCTGTAATGAGAGGAACCAGGGCCATTTTCTTCATAGGTATTGGCAGATCATGAACTGCTACTATGGAATATAATTTTAATTTACTCTTCAACTCCAGCTTGCAATGGTGGTGTCATGGGCTTAATGCACAGAAGACCCTTTTTCCCAACATAGAAAAGCCAAGTTGCAGACTGTAAAAAGTCATCATAATCAGTTTGAGATACAGATAAGGGTGGTAAAAAAAAAAGTGGAATGTCTGTCAGCATGCCATCTCAGGCTTCAGATATTATATGGAAAGGAAAGATAAGCAAAATGGAAAGAAAAGCTAATGAAGCAAAAGGAAAGAAGAAAGAAAAGGGAAGGGTGCTTTAGAATGCTTTATTCCCAGTCTTAGAAGAGATAATAAAAAGGAATCAGATGTAAAAGAAAAAAAAAAGAGTATTCTTACTCAGCAGTATGAAACTTTATTCTATCTTTTTAAATTTCAAACTTCTTCAAAAGCTGATTACCTGAGATGATATTAAACATCCGTGGATTCAGGATGGCAGGACAGATAAGTCGAAGAAAAACAAAACCACTGAAGGGAGGGAAGCATTTTTTTAGAAAACTGCATATATATTTATTACACTAAAATAATATATGAAAACAAAATTTTTAATACTCGTAACACAATAACCTTTACTCTGATTAATGCAGGGAAGCCCAAACACGGATAGCTTAAAAAATTATAATAATAATAAGCCATTTTAAGGACATAACTACTGGAAAGTATTATTCAATTTTTCCAAATTTGGAATTTTAGGTTTACTTTGGGAAGTGGCTAAGTTATATCTATAGTGTTTACTTTCATGTCAATTATTTATTTATTCCAGGCTAGCCGTGTATTTCACATTTACTCTGAGGAAGCAGTATCCTTCAGGAACCTTGACAATTTCTGAAATACTACAGGAGAAACAAAAAACCTTTTAGCTTTAGTAGATACACAGGTCTATAACATTCCTAAATATTCTTTCACATCTTCTTTATACACATAGACACACCCACACACACACAGGACACCCCAATCAGGTCTGTTATAAATCAAGTTGGTTTTATCTGTTTTGTTGATGAGTCATTTCTTTCTCTGGGGGAAAAGTGGCCTCTTGATAAATAAAAATGTACATTAGAAAATGCTGAAAATCTTTAAAGAAAAAGACAATCTTTCTAAAGTTAAAAAAAATTGTTTCCAAATTACAAAATAGTAGCAAAGTAAAAATTAGTATAAAAGCACACGGCATAAGAAGAGCTGTTGCATGATTTTGCCTTCTGCTTTTATTTTGGGAACAATGTAGTAGAGTAAAAATGCAAGCTTATATAGATATTCCTTCTATTCCTTCTTCAGTCACTGATAGAGAGTATATTTTACATAGATGATTTTATTCTATTTCTTTTTTAGAGGAATCTACACTGATAATTGACCACCTATTCCTTGTAAAGACAAATATTATTCCCAAAATGGTTTATAAAATTCTTTCCAGAGGTTAAAATAATCAGTAAGATCTCTATTCTCTGTGTTAAGAGTGGACAACCCATCTTCTCAGCATTTATCTTCACACATGACAGTTGCCTACTTTTTGGATTCTTAGAAAATGAATACATTGCTTCCCAGACAGAATTTTTAACAGTTATAACATATATATTATTAAGTTCTTAAATTTGGATTTTTTGTAAATTTTTTGAAGTATATCACACAAATTTTGCTTGAAAACATTTTGTTCTTTGAACTCAAAACCTACCCTGGTAACACTGAACCATAAGTGAATTTCAGTGTGCATATCTACTTTCTGAGTTTTTAGAGGTGACAATTGAATGTGAGACAGAAACATAGTTACCTACACATTAAAAAGTTTATTACCAGGGATAGAAATTATCACATGGGGCATAAATGCCCCTTAAAACGCCCTGCCCCATCAACCAATCCACACAGCAGAATTTCTTGCTCTGTTTGCTTAACAGTTATACCTGTTTGAAACTTTAAATTTATAGAAAAATTTTAGTTTGCATCATATGTATGACTGTGCTTTTCTATTCCAATCACCACTGTAACCAGTAAATACAGAATATGCAATTCTTAAATATTTATGTGATATCATAACTAACCAAGAGAGATTTTGTCTGCAAAACAAAGTTGAATCCCCTTTATAAAATTTAGATTGGGGGCAGAATTAACATACATTTTCAAAACTAATTATCATATTGGTGTCACTGTTAGTTGCCTAATTTTTTTATGGAATTCAACATAAACCAGCAGTGTATACTCTACATTAATAAATTATATTATTGTGGAACTCTGCTGTGTTGTCTGGTGCTTTTGCACTAAACTTTCAGTTGCCTTGTACAGGTTGGGGTCTGTTTAACAGAAAAGCCTGCAGTAGTGTTAATGATACTAGACTGGGTCTTAAGTGGTTAGCCTTTAGTTCTGCCTTAGCCTCTAACTTTCGGTATTAAGCTCAGGCAAATAATTTAACCTCTCCAGATCTGTTTCCTCACTGGAAAAATAAGTTAGAAGAATGATATTATCCCTTTATGTAAGCTCCAAAATCCAATGACTTGTCAAGGCAGTTATTTCTAATTATTACACAATGAACAGACTGAAATATAGGGGCCCAGGCTTCAGAAACACAACCTCTGGTTGGAGATTAGCTTGGGAATCACAGACTGTGTTACAAACCAACTAATCAATATCTAAATGGTTCAAGTATGGCTCTTTCCTTTTAGCCCCAAATCATGGCATGTGTATATGTGTGTGTGTATATATACTAATATGAATTAGCCACCAATTTTGGTGGTTAAATAACTTTTAAGCCCATTTTATAAGACAAAAATCCCAAATAGTTAATTAACTATAAATGAACATTCAGCTTTTTAAGAAATGCAAAACCTAGCTAAATATCTCAAAGTGTCTTCTAGCAATTACAATAAATTCAAATTCAGGAGAAACCTAAACTCAGAAAATATTCAGCAGAGCTCTGGACATAAAAGGGAAAGAAAAAGTCCTTGAATGACAACTGAACTGTTGTAATTTTCACAATTATCCACTCATCTGTTTGTGTGTGCTATATTCAGCAATGTAACAAATGAAATGATAAGCCGTACCTAACAACTCTGGTTCTCATGGTGTTATTTGTAGGCCACTTGTGCTGAACAGATTTCTGTAAACACCCATAAATATATCTCAGTGTCCTGTCAAAATAACACAATCATTTCAACATATAAAGCAAGTGAAAATATTGATCTCACTGCAGCCAAAAGCTTGAAATGAGAGAAAGTATTTAACTCAATTTACCCAAACATACTCCATTCTAGTACAACTGCTCCCCCCCCCCACAAAAATTTGCCAAAAGTAACAAAAGTCACATTTAGCAAGGAATAAGGAAAACTTAAATACATTTTCAACATCAATTTATTTAGACATCTTATTGTTTACTCTGGAAGAAATTTTACCCTTTTTAGACTTCTATGTTAATGAAAAGTATGGAACAATTATTGGAATGAAGGTACAGACAGACTGTTGGGTTCAAGTTTTGGGGAAGAAACATTTTAGCTTAAGATAAGTCAACTTCTATATGAAGTTTGCTATTTAATACTGAAGGCCTTTAATCAGAGACAGAGTGATTATCTGGTGTACACTTTGAAAAAGAAATTTAAGCATAGGCTACATGGATGGTTGAGATGTCTTTTATGATCCCTTCACAGTTGACTCACTCCCCACATTACTATGTACACACCAGACATTTTGGCCTATATGAAGACAAGTTTTGTTTATTTAATGTAGATATTTCACTCTGGTTTCTTTAAGTCACTCTTTTCTCTTAAGTACAAGTCAACATGTAAAGATTAAAAACCATAACTTTTTCAGAGTGTAGTAATATCAGGACAATGGAAAGGCTTTCATATATTTTAGAAATACAAATTTTTCAAAATGCAGATACATAATTTCTTGTCCAATTAAAATTTCACCACTTACGGTGGAAGTATTTCTGAAGCCATGAATATTTTTTCCACAAGCTCTGAAAGTATGTTCAGTAGGTGTGCTAAATTAGTGTTCACATCTTCATTTTTTTCTAACTTTGATGGACTTAACTAAGAGAGAGAATAAATCAAGATAAATGCATCTTAGCAATGATAAAATGCAAGTTAATAAAGGTGAACAAGAAGTTGTAGTTTTCAAATGTCTTTTCCCATTTTTCAATCTGCATCTGCTTTTTTGTTTGCTTTGTACAAACAAATTTTTTTTTATTAGTTTGCTCTATGCAACTTTTAATGGGTTCATCACCATTCATTCTCAATTACACAACTTAAGATCAAGCAATGATTATCCAACAATTTTCAGTTGGTTTGGGATTAATCCCAGTCAAAGTTTCCTTCTATTCATCTACCACACTTTGCAATAGTTTAAATTTTAAAGCACCGTTTCAAACTGAAAAATGGATAAGATATTTTTGTGTGTTCATTTTAAATGCAGTATTCTGAACTAGAAGACAATTCAACTAGAAGATAAAAAAGCCCAGCATTAGTAGCCATTTACTCAACAATATATCACGGGTATTTACATGGAAAGGAAGATTGCCATGCCATGACTGTGTAAAATCTACCTTAATTTATTTATTTAAGAAAAAAAAAAGCTGATAAATAGAAATGTTTTTCTAAATCAGGTAAGACTGATTTAATGGCTAGTAAAATACCAAATGCTTTCTTAGAATTTCAAATTTTTCAGTATCCCTCAAAATCATAGATATAGTGTCAATGGAATAGATTTTTCTGTAGAAGTCCAAATTCCCTAAGCCTGGATCCAAAGTTCACAGACGACCTACACACTTGTTGTATTTCTGTATCATCCTTCACGGTTAAGCCAACCATGGCACTAGTCCAGGTTTTAACACTAAATTGCTAATTTCTTCCGATAAATTTATTACTAAGAATTGACAATTTAGTGCAAAATTAACATTTGACAGCTACCAGTGTACAGTATCAAAAGAAATTCATTTTAATATTATATTTATAAAGTATATTTAATATCTACCTTCTCTAGTTGCTTTATCTTCAAAGTAAAATGAGAGAATACCCATACATGTGAGATTCCACTTTTTATTTTAGTGGTATATTATGAATTTACACTGATGCCTTCATTATTCCTAATAAGGTATTTCTGTTTACTTTGTTTTGGGGGTTGTGTTGGTAATGCCCCTCCAAACCCTATAAAGTGCTACACAGAACATAACTAGATTATATAATAAAAGTCTCTAGAAAAACTCTCAACTTACATATTATACGTATTTTCCAAAAATAGCATATATTTTATCATTAGTACAACAGGTTAAATGACAATGTAACTTCATGAATTTCTGGTACATCTTGATGGTTTTTAACCTCAGTATAAAGTGTATCTTTTTAAAAAACCTGTTTTGCATAGCATTTATAAATGAATTACAGAAGACATACTTGCTCAGATGAATAATTTTAGAAAGCTAGTATTAATTTTCCTTAAAATATAATCAGCTATAAAGCATTATTATTCAAATATAGTCTTTGCTGAAATATTTAATACATCAGATTCTTACCTCACAGGACTGCTTGCTATCCATTATTTTTAAAATAGAGTCTTTCAAAGCATGATGAACAAATTGTGTAGCAGTGGCTTTCATATACTGTTCCATCAAGGTGCTTGCAAGTGTTGTGGCTCGAAATAGGGTAGTGGCTTCATCTATGTAAATATTATATAGAAAGGATATTAGTAAAGATTAAATGAATTCATTTTTCTTCAGCCTTTAGGTAGACAATTATAGCCATTTAAATATATTTAATGCAGCACTGAAATACTGATCATAATGATAGCCTGTACTTCTATAGACTTAATGCTGCAAAAGACTTTCCTATCTATTACCTCATTAGATCTTAACTAGGAGAAGGGATTAAACCTCTATTTTGAATAGGAAAAAAAAAAAAGGCTCAGAATAGTAATACAATCTTTCTAAGATTGAATAGCCAGTTACTGACTAGGACCAGAATGCAGTTTTATGGCCTATGGATCCAAAAATTTGAGTTTATTCTCAAAAGAAGAATATACTTTTATAAAACCTAAAGTACTGATTATTTGCAGTCTTATCAAACTGATAAAAACGTAAAATTTTTTACGAATTGAATTTTAATAAAATTTTAGTAAAATATGCATATTGCCAGAAAAAACAATCTCATTTTAAAATATGTACCACCTCTTTATCCATTCCTTTACAAATCTGTATATTTATGCATTTTCTATAGTTAGGAGGAAACAGTACTTAATACTTCATAGTTTATTTGGGGAACCTAGAAGTAAGCACTGTTAGTGAGTCAAAGTGCAGGAAAATGGGTTATTTTCACATATTTGTGAAGCCTTTACAAGGTACTGTGTGTGTCCAGCTATGCTTCCTACGGACTGCTTACCTTCAGAATCTGGAAATAAAACACAACTCACAACCAACTTCTGTGCAATGAATTAGTAAGTAAACATAAACAAGAGACCACGGTTAAGTATACCAAATTATTCTTGATAATCAGGCTCTATGGGCCATTGGCTCAGACTCAGAAATCACTTTCTTGTGGCTTCTAATACTGATTTGCCATGACAGAATTTATATTAGAAATACTGGCACCCAGTATCACCCAACACAAGAATCAGAACTAACTTCCCAACTGCAGTTTTTAATGAAGGGAAATTAAAAGAATAACTTATGTTGCATATATCTTCTCTCTATAAAAATCTAATTAACTCACTTTAAAAAGTATAACACTAACACATCCATACTATACCTTCCATGCTTATTTCTCTGTCATTTAGTGTACATAACAACAATGATTCAAGCTTTTCATGAAGAAAAATCCTCAGTAAGATACTAGCCAGTAGTGTTCGGTCTTGTCCACATACATTTGATAAAGCATAGACTACATGAAGCTCCTTTTGCAGTATAAGCTAAAAATGACATCAAAAAAAGACTTTAAAGTACACAGCATTAAGCATTCTCAATGAGAATAACAAGAAATATGTTCTTTTCAATAACGTTCTTATATTTAGAAATATGTTCTATTCTATTCTAGCCTAAAAAAATAGAACGAGTTTGTAGCCTACATATTTTTAAGGCCAATATCATACCTGCGACACTTTTTAACGTTCTCCAGCTGCCAGTGTGCCAATAGGCTTTGAAACTACTATTATTTTATTTAATGGGTCTTTTATTAAATGTTTAATGTTTCCGTTAGTAAGGCCATAAAAAATAATCAGACTGGTAAATAATTTAATACCTCTTTAAATTCACTGTACTCTTCTTCTGGCATGATCTTTTCCATAGAATATCGTGCTCGAACACGCAAGGATCCTGGTTCAATACCTTTTAATGGGATGTGGGAGCTGAGCAGAAACCATTCATCTGTGGCATGCCCTTTCTGTAACCGGTTCAACTGGCAGCGCATAAATACTTCAAAAGAAAAACATTATCAAATGATACTGTTTAAAAAAGGACACTATAATCAGTCACATAGGTAAATTTTCCTGACACCCAGTCTTCTTTATAGTGTTATGCTTTTTATTAAAGAAGGAGATTAAATGACATCACAAATTTGATATTTAATTCTTAATTCATTCATTTACTGAATGCCTACTATGTGCCAGGTTTTGATGGATGGACATAGACACAATTAAGACATGGTCACTAACTTGCCTGGAGGTCACAATCTAGATAAGAAGCAAGAAATCAATTATGGTTTCAGTGTGATAAATACTATCACAGCAGTTATGCTACTGGAGTACAGAGAAATAACATCTAATTCAGCCTGAGGAGATTAAAATTCCACTGCAAACAGGTAGCCCTTATACAAAGGATCTTGAGATAAAGCTCCTAAGTAGGAAGAGAGGTGGGGGGGGGGGTAAAAATCTTCAAATAGAAGATACAGCAATGGTTTTAAATTCCATTGATAATTCAAGAACTATAAGAAAGCTGGTATTGGTAGAGAGAAGGATATTCAAAAAATTATACAACAGGAATGGAGAGAGAGTGGATCAGGAAAGGGCCTTCCTTTTGAGTCATTACTAGAGGTTTGAACATTATCTTAAAAGTAATGGGAAACCACTAAAAAGTGTTAAGGATTTAAATAGTATAGAAGATATGGAATAAACATTTTATAGAGAAAAATTCAGTCTTTGATGTATCTGTTAATACATATGATCACCTTCTTTCCTAAGCCTGAGTTTTAAGACAGTATTAACCCAGTTCACCATGATGTGAATTTCTAAAGCTCACTGCCAACTGTCTCAGCAACAGCCTGGGAAAAAGAATGCTGCTCAGAACAAGAATGAGGAGGGTGTGACTACCAAAAGTGAATAAATAAAAGTCCTCTAAAGAAATTTTTTAATAGAATGCTTTTACCTATTTTATAAAGGATTTATATACTAAGTATAGGAAAGTAGGAAAAAACCTAAAAATGTAGGAAGGGGGAGAGGGAGTACAACAGACAGATGACCACTGTTACTATTTTGGTCTATTTACTGAGGGATGGGGTGGTGTAGGGGAGAAAAAAGGATGGATAGATGTATTTTAACCTTAATGGCTTAAGTTTATAGTATGTACAATTTAGTCATTTTGGTCTTTTTCTTTCTAGATATATTCTTCTCAACAAAACTTTTTAAAGTATAAAAAGAAACTATCTTAAATTATACTACTTGCACTTCTTTTTTACATTTTATTTTTTAATTTCTGTTTGAAAACTACATTTCATTAATAATTTAAAAAGTACATAAAACATGTTTTTTTTAGAAAGAAATTTCTATATCAACTTACAGATATCAGGATCTTTGCTTTTCTTTGTTTTATTACTAAGAGTTATTTCAAATCTGTTGATGTCAGGAGGAAGATCACTAAAGGAATAAGGATAAAAAGAATTAATAAAATGTTCTGGCATTAGACTATCTGATTCTTTTAGTTCTGGCATCAAATGAGCCCCCTATTTCTGCTCAACAACTTGACTATGCTAGAACTAGAACTAGATTCTAAACTGGGAATACAGACAGACAAATTATACATTTTCCCTACTACCTTTAACCTCCTAAACTAGAAACAGTTCATTCAAGTAAATCCTGGAATCCCTGGGAAACATTTTGTGTGCAAGGGGTTGTAAATGTTTTGAACTTGTCAGTAAAGCTAATTCACGTTAATAACTAAGTGAAGAACCAAGGACATAGCATTTTACTAATAAAGGTAAGCAAATACAGCAGAAAATAAATATATGTACTATTAAAACACCTGGACTTGGTAACTTAGTTCAGACAGTTAAAAGATAGAAGCAAAAAAGGGAGAAGAAGATGTAAAATGGCAAAATAAAATGATTCAATATAATGATAAAAATAAGACTTACTCAAAGACAAACTCTTCTGACCATACAGGGTTTTGCCCTTCCCTTGCATGAGTTTTTGCTACCTGTACACTATTCAGGTAGATGTTACAATACGGGTTAGTAAAATGTTTTACTGGGAGTTTATGAGCTTCTTCAATATGTAAAACAAGACTGCTGACCTAAAGAAAACACAAAAATTGTTACCCCAGATTTGAATAGTTATGTAGTAGGTTTCAAAAGTAATTGGTATAAAACAAAAACCCATATAGTGACTTATTTTTCCCCTTTTTTCAGAAAATATGAGCTTCAGGTATATTTTCCCTTTTACATGACACATTATAAAATACAAGTAAAGCAATTATAATACTTCTCTCCATGAGAAAACAATGTAATTTTATTTTACAAGTTTTCCTGTAATTATATTACTGAAGAAATAAAGAAATATACCTTTTCTACCATAAAACAATGATTCAGAGAAAATGAAGTTAATAAGAGGATTCTTCATTAATATAAGGAAACCACTGTTAATACCATAATCAAAAATCTGTATGTTATAAATTGCTTATCTGGAAGATTTTATTTCTATAGAAAGTTGCATAGCTAGAAACCATTTTAAAAATACTGTTTTTACTTTATCATTTTACAAAGAAGCTAAGTTATTTGTTAGGAGTTAAGTTTTGGTGCCAAAGCAGACCATCTACTTTCTATCCTGCCACCTACTACTTGTATGGTGTTGGACAAGTCAGCCTCTATGAACCTCAACTTCCTCATATGTAAAATAGCAATAAAGCCTACATTGCAAGATTGTTTAAGGATTAAACTGTCAAGCCCTTATTTACAGAGTGAATACCTGACCCATAAAAAGGGCTCAAGAGATGTTAACTAGGACTACATCACATTATACCTACAAAAGATCATTTCATGGCTAATGTTTCACACAAGGTGAAACTTGCTCTTATTTGCAAAAATTCACTCTGATTTTCTATAGCTTATCATATGTTACAATGTTGAGGACACTCAAGAGATGATTTGTAAAAGTAAATGCCTTTGAGGGAAGGGCCAGCCTTTTGTTTACAAGGATTGTTTATTCACCTAAATATTAACCATTTATCTACTCCAATAGAACAATATACTAAGTTCATGGAGCTTACTGGAATTTCCCAGAAATAGAACAAAAGTCACTTTGGTAAATACTGTTTTAAACTTTCCTCAAACAATAATGCCAAAATTTGCCTCATGTCTTCCAATTATCTACAGATAAATTCTACCAAGAAAAGAGAAAAGAAGTAAAGGATATAAAGTTAGTTTTGCATACCTAGAAAGAAAGAGAAAGCCTAGCTCTAACTCTCCAAAACCAGAAAGATAGGGCATGTTAATGTTTCAAATAAGATAGGATACTACTTAAGAGTTAAGCAGTAGGTTTCAAAAGCAATTACTGTAAAGTGAAAAATCCCAAAATTTATTAGGATTGGTACTTTAAGTCAGATAATCTTTTTAATAAGTATCTTTTAAAAATAGGCCAAAATAATAAAAGTGCCCCAAAGACTACTTTCTGTGGTGGTTGATTTTGTTTTGTTATTTTAAGTGGAAAAATAAAAAATCTTTGGTATGTATTCAAAATTGGCATTATACACTAAGAGGAAGAACAATCTTTCATAAAGAAAAAACTTTCTCCTGCTTCCGAAGCTGATGGCACCACAGCTTTAAATGCCTGAAAAGTTTAACCAATCTTGAGAACTCTAAAGCATCTGAAAATGTAGTACAAAAAAGTTCAGATAGGGGGAAAAGAAAAAACAAAAAGTGAAAAGACAAAATGTGACAATTACAAATCAAAGAAAATTATTTCACCTGGCGCAGACGTTTATTTGATGTCCCTGGACTACTTTTCCGTAAATTGCAAAATGCCTGCAGACCTTTCATCCAGTCCTACAAAAAATAACACAGAATTTCAAAGAAACAAACTACATTAGTTTATTTAGTTTCCAATCATCAATTCGTTTGCTTCAAATTCAATAGTTCTTTCCTTCTCTAGACTGCCATTTCTTTTCTGAGTACACTGCACTTTAATGTATTTGTGCCCCAATAATGTAAAACAATAACTAAAACAATTATAATAACTGTTAAGATTGTTTTTATTTCTGTAAAATTTCAAATTTAATTAACGTTAAGTAATGGCCACCAACAAGTGGCAATTCATTAGCTAAATATTCATATTAGAGCGACAGTACCTCCCAAGCAAAACAGTACCTTGCAAAAAAGTCCCAAACTCAACTTTATACTTTAGACACCCTAAGAAGAATTTAACTTGATATATTTTGTGAGAGGGCTGATTGATAATGTGATAATTCATTTCATGACAAGCCTTCTAATCTTTACCTTAGACTATGATATAGGAAGAAGTTTATAAGGGTGTTGGGTTATTTGCAAGCCTTTCAAATTTAACAATAAAAATTTTTTTTCAGCCTAATATCCAAATTAAATTGCAGCTACATTCTTAAAAAAATTTTAAATATAAAAATAAATCTAAATATTTCACTTTGATTACATGTTTCTGGAAAGCTCTGTACTAGTGCTTTACTCAACATATTTTAGTTTGTTGGCTATTTCAATGAATCTGAACTCTGCCAGTGTTAGAATAAATGTTTACAGTAAAGCAAATTAAGACCAAAGCAATTATCATAGCTTTTAGAAGCAGCAGAAAATACTAGACATTCCAGAGCCCAAAAACACGAAAACTGAAAATACCACTTAAAGCCAAGAAGACTTCAACTTTACATGGCATATGGACATATGAAATATGTAAAGTATATACATAAATATAAGGAAATACAATAAAATTTATATAGATAAGTAAGGCATGCAAAAAATACTGAAATGTCATCATGTTATATGGCACATTTTTACAGAAAGACAGAGGGGACATGGAAAATGATTGGAAGATAGGATACTGAAGTTTGAATTTCTATTACTCAATTTCTAACTTTTTTTTAAAAAATGACTAAATCAGCTAAATATTTTGAGCTATTCTTTTCCTCTCTGCAAATTAGGAATACATGTGGATTATATGTTAAATGAATATTTAATAGATTATGCAAAGATTTGAAATATGAAATTCAAGTATGAGCCATAAAACAATGTCTCATTAAGTTATAGAGTCTGAGGTATTTTCTTAATTTTTGAGTGACAGGCCAGTGCCAGAATTTGGTTTTAAGATCTGCCTTAAATCCAGGGTTGGCAGATTGTGTTCTTATTTCCAACAAAGCCACTTTCTTAGACCTCTTAACCACCTTCATGTTCCTTCTGTACAATGTAAGGAGAAATGTAGTCATATTTACACAAAATACAACTCAACACTCCAGAAAGTATTGTGGTTTCAAGAAAAAAACTATTTTAATGACATTTTAAAAAATTATTTCTTCACAGTATTATTTAAAATTTAATAAAACTTACAAGAAGGGCATTAGAAATGATAATGGCTAGTAATGAAAGTAGATATTGTATCTAGATTTAGAGGAAATATAGAAAATTCCTATAAATATTTTCCTATAAATTCCTACAAATTATTCCTGTAAATAAGTATACTGGTGACTGCACTTCTATTTTCAGACATGAGTTCAAACAATGAATATAACAATGCTCATTAGCAAAACTAACTGGCTTACCTTTGGATTGTACTGAGAATATCTATAACCTTTATGCAGAAAGGATTTTAAATAAGCATTCTCAGTTGGATTCAACATCACAGAGTATTTAAAGTTCAATTTAAAATGGAGTTTTCATTCCTAATAACCTTTCACTTATCAACTGTGTTTTTCTGCATTTCTTTCAAAAAAATGTTTTACACATGAAAAGTTCTCATTCCTTAAAATAAAAAGATGATTAGATTTCAGGCATCCTTTTTGATTAATTTATCTTAAATACAAAAGTTGTCGAGTCTAGTTAATATGAAAACATGGGCCAAAATATAGGTTTACAGTAGTTTAAGAAACAATTAACTTACCTCTGCTTGTTCTGGAGTTTCTCCTGCAAAGTAAAAGATGTAATGTTCTTCACTAAAGTGCTGAACTACTATCTGAAAACAGTTTGGCCTTTAAAATATAAAGAAAAAAAAGTTACTAGATAGCTTAATAAAAAGCATTAAAACATTTACATTAACCTTAAAAAAATCACATTATATAATTATATAATTCATGTAATGTTTAATTTAGAGAAGTAACACTCCACTGTATCAGATCAATACTAAAAAGAAAATGTCATCTATATATAAATATTTTAGAAAACCTTTCATCAGCACTATTGAGACTGTATCACTCTTTTAAGTGCAAACTAAAAGACATTAGAAATAGAAAAGTATAAAGAAATTAAAGCAGTATTGCTAGAATTCCGCATACCTAATCTAAACACATTTAAAGCAAATAAAATGTTTCTAAACTCACTGCTTCATGATAATACATAATATACATTTACATGCACTGGGAAAGACTAGAATTGTTTGTTGTTAGACCAAAAATATTCTCAGTACTTATCTCTAAGTGGATTGTAGGTGACTGTAATTTTCTTATTTACAATTTTCTGTATTTTCAATTTTTTTAATTGATCATTCTTTATCTGTTAAAATAGACACATCATTTCCTCACACAGACTTGTTCTGAGGATTAAATCACCTAACACTGGTATAGAGTAAGAATTAATTCTTATCCTCCTACTGGATATACTGTATTATAATTCATTTGACATCTATGATAGCAATTTTTTATCATTTTAAAAGATATGCTATCTTTCCAACTAGACTTGAAAATGTTTAGTAAGGGCCTGGATTTATTTGGAACTCAACAGATGTTATTTCTACTTCCTGCTTTAAGCTAAGATTATATTTTATACATTAGTGTTAGGAGGCCATAGCAAAGTACCCAGAGTACAAGCTTAACATCTGTTAAAGATAAAAACCATTTTTTTCATGCTTTAAGGAATGCCATAAAGTAAAAATGGATAATGTATATTGAAGGCTTCTGATTTTAAGTCAAGCCTCCTGCTTGATTTTTTTAAAAAAGGGGGGAAAAAAACCCACCTCTTTGAAGGCACTGGAGAGTAACCAAAGCAGCTAAAACTTGAGGGACCAAGATCATACGGAGGTGAGCCTGACATTCTCCATAGCTTTTCCTCTCAAGGCATTTGCCATTCCTAACCTATGCTGGACAAAAAAGCTGAGAATCTGGGATGCTAAGCAAAAAGCAGTAGCTAATAGTTAAAGAGCGCTGCTGGCAGTTTCACTATTCTAGGAAAGAAAACTAAATTTCAGTACCTTCAAGGAGAAGCCTTTCAGCTGAGACCTCTGAAGAGCTATACCTTCAGAATTAGGGGGAAACCAGAAATAGAACAGCCTTTACCAATACTGAAAACCCAATCTCCACTTGATCCCTGAGTGGATCAAAGTGAACTACCCCTACTCTGACTTATCTGTCAGAAGATTTTCTGGAGGCAATGACATTATCTGCAACTTCTATAATTCTCCACATACACAGTGGCTACCATTCAATCAAACATAACCACACATTACAGAAATAATGACTGAAAAGCCAAGAGAAGATGACAGACAACAAAGGCAGACCCACATATAATCGACACTTAAGTAAGACCCAACTTTTAAAAAACAATAATTAAAATGTTTAATAGATGACAAGATAGAGAATTGGATCTATAAAAAAGAATCAAATGGAAATTCTAACCTGAAAAATGAAATAAATGCAATTTACATCTAAAAAAGTGAATGCATTTAACTGCAGAAGAGTAGGTTACAGAATGTGAAGACAAATCAGAGGAAAATATCCAGCTGGAAGCACAGTGGAAAATAAAGGATGGAAAACACAGAAAACCACAAGAAACAAATGAGGCATAGTGAAAAGATATAACGTGTATCATTTGAATCCCAGAAGATGAAAGAGAATGTAACAGAAAAACTGTCTTAAAGAGATACTAAGAATTTTCTAAAACTGACAAAAGACAGCAGATGTCAGATTCAACAGGCTCTACAAATATTAGAATAAATTATTTTAAAACTTTACATTAGGCACATCAGGCTGAAAAACTAAAACTAAGACAAAGAAAAATCTCAAAGCATTTGAAGAAGGAAAGGTACACTACCTCTAAAAGAGAAACAATTACAATGACAACAGAAATATTGGAAGACAAAAAAATCTTTAAAATGCTTTAAGTAGCCAATCTAAAATTTAATATCTGGCAAGAACATCCTTCATAAAGGAAGGCGAATTAATAAATAATGCCATAGCCAAAGATTCAACCTATGAAAAGATGAAGGTTTAAGAATTTCCACGGAAACAGTCACTACAGTAACTGTATCACTGAAATGTCTTTCAATTTTTACATCTAAAATGATTAATATTTAAAAGGAAGCAATATTAAATATCAAAAGTTTAACACAAAGAAACAGAATGCTTAGAGACTTCTTATATACTGAAAATTTTCTGGAAAATATGCAGGAAAAGAACCATACAAGCAATGCTGTTCAACATTCCTTTAGCTGCAGGCTAAGCAAACATAACAACCATCTCTTCTGCAGAGGAGTACTGTTCAGGTTCACATTAGACTGTGTCTAAATGCTAAAGGTCAGTGAATTAGGTTCTTTGCTTACACAAAGCAAGAGATATTCAATGTCTGCCATGTATTTCATAATACAAAGAAAAAGATAAAAGCATCTATCCACAGTTTTCCCCTTTTATGCCTTGATGTTTGCATTCTTTAATGAGACATAATTAGATATTAACCTATAATTCACTTTTCATATTATTGGGTAGAACAGTCTGTCATTTCCTTGAAATACACTTTGCTGATGCTGTTTTCCTTGGCATTCAGTCTTCTCACTCATTTCACAATAAGGCACCCATAAAAAAATACTTGATGGTAAACTGGCACATTTGAAAAAATCTTCTCAATTTTTTTAATGAGACACTTGAGCATAATTCCATGGATCTAACTTTTCCATATCAGGTTTTAGAGTTGACATCATTAAATACAATTCACCAAGACTTTTTTAAAAGTCACCAACAACAAATTTTGTACAAGAAGCAAATGGTAAATGTAAATTTATTGCTTTTTCTCCACCTGACAGAAACTCCTTTCTTGATATTAACCAGACTAAGGATAATCGAATCTCTTTAAATTGTATTTCATGGATCTTATCCTTCTCTAACTTTTGCAATTCTTTGTCTTTAATTGGCAAGTGTAATGATGAGCCTTTTTTTTGATAGTGCAATTTAAATAAAATTGCACATGTTCATATAAAATACTTTAATAATGATAGAGGTTTTCCTCAAATTTACACATTGTTCCACAAGTCTTAATAATTCTTTAAGATTGATATTATTCAAATTATAAGACTCAGTATCACTAGTGAATCATCTTTAACTTCACTTTTCCAAAGATGAGTTTCTGTTTTGAATCCATAAACTTAATCACACATAAATAACTTTTGGAGGAAGTTCACCCATCCTTCAATATTTCTGCTTAGTGAGAAACATTCACTAAAAAGTTTCTTATTTTCGATCATAAACTCTAACAATTATTCTTTTGTACAGCTAACACACTTATTATCAAGTAATACAGTGGTATTCTGTTCCTATTTCTTCACAGAAAACAGAAAATATGTGCATGTCTGTATTATTTCCCAGAATAAATTCTTGATGTAAGACCTCTAAATCTTCCTATTTTAAAGCCTCATCATCAATCATAAGCTTAATATTTCCATAGGACCATTTTTACTTCAAAGAATTCATTCACTGATTTGAATACTTTATCCTTAATAATTTGTTTTGATACTCTCTTGCTGACCAATAATTTTCTTGCAAACATTTCTCTAATATCTATAGATCATCAGTCTGCAGTGAAAATGTAATCTTCTGGATCTGTGTAAAGTCTATCATTTGATTCAGCAATGCATTTATTGGTAATGCTATCTAATACTTTGAAAGTGGTATCTCTTTGATTTCTTTTGCTTCTTGATCTCAAACATAAGAGTTAGTATCCATGTAAACTGGTAAAACAAACAATTCCACATTTGTGTCTAAAGCATTCTGACTTTAGCTTTAGCTATAAATTGCATGACTTGTGTAACAAGTTTCCCAAGATTAACGTGATACTGCAGGAACAGATCTATGAAAGGGAGGGGAGGAGAGAAGAAGGGGCAGAGGAGAAGAAACTATCATTTTTGAGTTTATAGTTCTAATTTTTTCTTCATAAGCAGTGAATGTGTACGGTATGGTGCCAGCATAATGTACTTGGCACCAGTGATTTATTCAATAACTTTCATACATACAAGTAAAATATTCAAGCTGAGGAAGAGAAGATTTATTGGGTTCAGCAGTCCAAATCTGATACGATTCTCATTAAATGGTTCAATTAGTGGGTTGCACTTTTTAAATTAAGGCTACTGTGCTTATGTTGTGAATCTAATGCCATTCAAACTTTTAATCATCAAACTGTGTATTATATATATATATCTGTACATTAAAGCCAATTATAAAGAAGTAGCAATAGAAAAAAATATCTAAATTAGTTATGGCCTTTACAAGAATCCCCCACACCTTTTTTTTTTTTTTTTTTTAAACTGACTAGCTATTAACATTTCCAATAACACTGACAGGATCTCCTAGACACAGTTTCAAAGAAAGAAAAGACTAAATTCTGTACTTTATGGGTATTTCTCTTGAAGTTTTCACAAATTAAATAGGTAAGCTCTACATTTGCCTAATAGAAATGTCATCCTGCAGCAGAAAAACAAGCTATTAAAAACAACTGTTTCAACTGCCTTCTGTTTTAGAAATCAGAACAATGGGTGATAAAAGTGTTAAGAATATCTAAAAGACTCTGGGCTATATTATTGATAATACTGATGGTGGAAAGAAAGGTCATTGTTCTTGAACAAAAACTAGATATAATCAAGAGCTGGCTGGATTTGCCTAGTGATGTTCAGGGTTTAGTTTTTGCATGAATTTATTTTTTAAATCTTGTCATCAATGTAAAACATTTTTTATTATAAATCTCACAGATTCCCTTCACTCCTTTTTTCCTATTAAAAACTGTTTTTATATTATGATTGCTTTTTTAAAATGTTACATTTTTAAGACCATACCTGTGGAGTTAATAGAACTGAGTGTACCTAGTACTGTCAGATGCACTGAGGCAATGAAGAATGTAAAATCTGGGGGAAGGTGACAAAACTCAAGGTCACTCAAAAGATTGACGGCTGGGGGCAGGAAGGAAACATGCAATATATGGATCAGGTCTTACTATAGGAACTGTCATTCCAAAGATTTCTATGCAATACTGTGGAGAATTTTAAACATTAGGTTAGTCTAAAATAACTAAGGAAGACTAAAATTATCCTGGAAAATAAACCTAATAACAATTTTAGTAGATGACTTTAGGGCTCTCAAAATTGGTTTGCTATGCTTTGAAATGATGTGAACATATCCACTATTTTATTATTAAAACAACTGCAAAAGAGAAATAGGAAACTTAATTCCTTACCTGCCAAAAAGACTGTCATGAACAACATAAACAGAACATACGCTGAGATCTATTAATCCTTTTGGTTTTGTAGCTCGTTTTTCACTTTCAAAATAAATAAGTTGGGCATCACTGCCCTCTAAGATAAAATACAAATTTTTCCATCGTTTTCCTTTGCCTGTTTAAAACAAATTATATTTTCCCTAATGAAACATTAAACTGTGAAACTGTATATATAGAATCATAAAAATTATCCTTGCTTAAAATAAAAGTTGAAATATATTTAATTTTTATTTTAAGCTCAAATAATACACGAGTCCTTATAAAATCAGTAATTTCTCTGTAGAAAAGTTCCATTTATTACACACTGCTTGTTTAATGAATCACAGAATAAATGACAAGGGCATCTTAACTATATCTTCAAAGATAGACCACATTATGATGAAACCTTTTAAATTCTTGTTTAGAAGTAATTCTTTTTATCTTGGGGAAAAAACTCTTTCACTAACCACATCCCACCATCATATCTTAATGTCAAATTGAAGTAAATCCATAAAATAAAAACATTGGTATCATGAATATGTCAAGTGCATAAAAGGAGTTTCTCTTTAAAAAAGAAAGCATGGGGGGAAGGGGTGGTATGCAATTACCAAACACCTTGCACTAGAACTGACCTCAGGATTTAAAGACAAACTTGGGAATATATAAGCTTGTTTCCTAAAACCATGATTGGAAATTTAGACTCTAGAATTTGAAAGATGCTTAGATAAAAACTTTAAGCAATTATCAATTACTAATAATCATGTCAAAACTTATTAAGAACATACTGCAATAAGTTTTATGCCCAGTATTTATAATACCTCTATTAAATGGGTTTACGGAAAAATACAGAAATTAAATCCTTAGTCATAAAAGTTTACACTTACCCTTTTTTAGAAGATATCCTTTTTTAACAATATTTTTATAAAAGGCATCCTTTGTTTTTCGACGAATTGTATTATAGATTTCCTTGCCATCCACTGTATCATTGAGTACTTGTTCTTGATCCTGAATTTAAAAAGAAAGTAAAATTAACTGCATGAATTCTAAGCGGAAATGAAGTAAAAATCTATTACTTTACCAATTAGAAACTAGAGTGTGTGTCTGTATAGACATTTAAATAACTGTTTTTACAGCGAAAATCTAAACATACATGAAAAATACATTGAGATCCTTTGCTTTTCCAAGAAATCCCAGAAAGATATTCCTGCCATTTAAAAAAAACATGGACAACTAATAAGCTATTTTCAAAAATACAGTCAGTTTTGTTGTATTTTACAGCAAAATCATTATTTTGAAAACAGGAATTTGTCCCACTGTAACTTATCTATTAGGGACCAATTTCAGCATAAAGCAAATGGTGAAACTCTTATGTGCTTATGCACAATTATGTCTGCCAAAAAAATAAAACAACAAAAAAAAACCTAGGTAAATGTAGAAAACTGCATCCAGCTGAACCAAGACAAGGGAATATATAAAAGACACACAATGCAAGTATCTAACAGCTACCTTAGTTCACCAAGTATTCTAAAGCCACACCCATCCATGCACATCAGATGTTAAAACTTTCCATCTTATTTCAGGTAATCACCCTTACAACACTTCACAATAATACACAAGCTGTCACTTCCACAAATAAATGTCAGGTGTTTTTAAAGGTAAAGTGACATATTAATTACACTATTTATATATGTCTTAATTGTTTAACATGTATAAAACTATGCTGCATTTTTAGTAGATTCCTATCTTTTTTGGTGTGCCACTGATGAAGTTTTTGAGTGTTGTGCCCTTTAACTCATTTTCTCTAATAAATCCTGTAGTTTTTATTCTATTGTTTTCCATAATTGGTGATTTTTTGGGATGCATATGTCACATTGTAGCATAACTTACAGTAAACTGACAGTAAGTGCTAACTCTCCCAAATAACAGAAAGTAGAATTATGTTAGGAGGAATATAAGAGAACCTTCATTATGATCCTTCCAGAATAAATTAATCCTTAATATTACCAGAGTCCACTGGACCCAAAATTTATTTTTTTAGTTTCTTTTTTGAGCAATACTTGCTATTTGAAGCAATTAATATTTTATGACTTTTAGACTTTCTTAGAGACCTTTTTTTGAATAAAATTCATTCTAATTTGCAATCCATATTAGTCCATTAAATCCTTTTATACATCTAAGACATATTATGGGATCTTAATGATCTTATTTTTCATGTACCTTCTGCCATTTCATCATCCTAGGAACTATTTCATCATTACTCATCAAGTAAATAGTGATGACTACTTTTTCTGGTCATACAGATTAATACTAAATTTTTATTTCAATGATGATTGTGCTTAAAGGGCCATATTTGTAGTTTATCATTTAAGATGTTACCAATTTAATGTTTGGATTTAAACTCCTGATTTCAAGGAAATCAAGATAGGTATTTTTAAAGTTATATTAAGGTGCCTACAAATCCTAATGGATCTGTGCTGATTTTTATCTTTTATGTACAACACAAAATGCCGTGTTCTTTTAATCCAGTCTTAGGGGACAATCCTATTGTGGGTAGGATCTTTTGATTAGGTTGTTTCTATGGAGATGTGACCCTGCCCATTCAGGGTGGGTCTTAATTAGATCACTGGAGTCTTTAGAGAGCTCAGAGCCAACACAGATACAGACTTCTGGAGATGCAGTCAGAAATAACCCAGGCTACGCAAGGATTCACAGAAACAGCCAGAACCTGGAGACAGCCAAGGGAAGCCAAGAGATGAAATCCAGAGTTTGCCCCGGAGAAGCTAAGAGAGGACCCACATATGCTTAGAGAGAGAAAGTCACTGGAATCAGAAGCTGAAGGCAACACAATGCAACCCAGGAGCAAAGGACCAGCAGATGCCACCATGTGCCTTCCAAGCTGACTAAGGTGTTCTGGACACCACTGGCCTTTCTACAGTGAATGTATCCTCTTGTTGAAGACTTAGACACATTTGGACACATTTATGGCCTTAGAACTGTAAATATGTGAACTAATAAACCCCCATTGTAAAAGCCAATCCATTTCTGGTATTTTGCATTCCGGCAGCTTAGCAAACCAGAACAAGATTTCAATATATTAGAAGACACTACGGGGAAGAACACAACTTCACTTGACAAGTTGCAGGCTTCTGAAGGCAGACTTCAGTTGCAAATCCTGCCTAGCTCACTTAGTGGCTAGGAAAATGCCATTTAATAAATTAATTCAGTAAATGTTTACTGGGTGAGGGCACTGTTCTAGCTTCTGAGATATATCAGTGAACAAATCAAAGATCCCTATCCTCATGGAGCTTACATTTTAGCTAGGAAAAGAGATTTAAAAAACAAACAAACAAACATAATAACTAACATGTATTGTATGTTAGAAGATGGTAAGTGCTTTGCAGGGTGGAGCAGGCTGCAGTATTAAATTAGGTGTCCAGCTAAGTCTCTTTGAAATGCTAATTTTTGAGCAAAAACTTGAGAGAGGTAAGAGATTTTTGCTAAGTGAATATCTGAGGGAAAATCATTTGGGGCAGTATGAACAGCTAGAGCAATGATCCCTAAGGCAGGAAAGTACCTGCATATTTTTAAAATTAGTAAGGAAGACTGTAGCAGTGGAAAAAAGTCATAAAGGGGTATAGCAGAAGGAGATGCATTCAGAGAAGTAATGGGATGCCACTGTAGGGATGCCAGATTGTGGCTTTTATTCTGAGTGAAATGTACAATATCTTTTAAGTATTAAGCAGAGAAGTGACATAATGACTCAACATTCTCTGACCATTGTATGATATAAGGAGGCAAAGGCAGAAACAGAGAAATGAAGTCATATTCTAGATATTTTTTGAAGGTAGAGCCAGCTTAATGCTCCTGACAGGTTAGATATAAGGTATGGGAGAGAAAGAAAAGGGTGGTCAAGCATGACTTGATGCCTTAAATAATTTACTTAACCTCTCTAGTTTCAGTTTCCCTACTGTAAAATACTGTAAAAAAATCAACCTCATCAACTTGTTGAGAAAATAAGATGAATTGATACTTATAAAACAGTGCCTAAAAAGTAGTGCTCAAAAAATGTTAATTATTTTTATTGTGGGGTATGTTGTCTTAAAATGCTCCTTCTCTTCTAATGTCTATTTCAGTAAGTGTTAGTTACACCTGTCTAGGGCTCTGCTCTTTCCATTCCAGCATCCTACCCTGAGTCTGGGTATGCAGGTTCACTTCAGGGGGAACTGAACTGATTTTGCTAGCAAATCAGCTTTTCCATCAATAAAATGGATATCACTGGCCTTTTGTGTTCTTTAATAGTTACAATCCTGATGGGAAGGAAGGTGAGTGTTAGGATTCCCCAAAATTCTACCATACCCTAATTTTCACTACTAGGACCCAAATAATAAATTACAGACATAATTAAATGTCTTCTATGTAGTAATCAAATTGCTATTTAATCAGCATCAGTTATTTTTGAGGTACTCAATGCATTCATTATAGGCACTTTGCAAATGACAAGAATTTGAGGTTTGTTCAGTTATGAAACAGTAATCCAAGTAAGAGTAATACTTTGTATTTCTGATGTGATTCTTAAAGTAACATAAGTACTAAAACTTCACTAGATGTTACATGATTCTTACTTTTCTAACTGTAAAAAAATAAAATAGAATAATTCTCAAATTCTAAACACAAATTCAGGATGGGGATGATGCAGAAATTAACTGATGGACGAAAATAAAAGCTATGAAACAAATTAAGATGACCACTAACTCGAACAACCAATATGAATTAGAATTAAGGATATAACAATGGGACTATGTGGCAGACCAGTAATCCAGAGGTAGACAACTCTGACCGCAAATGAAAAGACCCTGAACAGTGGTTTCTGCAAAGCACAAACCACTATGTGGTTTACAAAATCACAATTGGTTTTACATATGCAGTAATTAGAATAGTGAGCAAACAAGGTCTGCCAGAACTACCACCACCAACAGTAATGGTAAATTAGTGCTGACTATAGTTATTAGGAATGTATCAAGAGGAACTGAAACTTTAGATGGATCTTGAACTAGTAGTATTTAGATAGGGAGAGAGGAAGAGAGACTGCCAAGGAAACAGGAATGAGCACATTAAGGATGTGAGAGATGCTAGTGACAACACAAGCAGGGTAAAGTGGGTGCTTCCTGAGGGAAAGCAGGTGGTCAGTCATTCAATTAGTATTTATTAAATACCTAATGCCTGGTACTGTTCTAGGCACTGGGGATACAATAACTCAAAGGAAAAATATCTATTCTCATTTCCTTTAAGTTCTACTAGAAAAGCATGGGGAAATGAAGCAAGATATATTAAAATGTGACAAAATCATTGTGTTTTTGGAATATATATTTAGTTTCAGAATAATGATTTCCCCCCTCAGCAACCACAATGAGTCATAGGGTTCAACCATCTGAAATTGTTAGGAGGAGGAAAAATTGAGAAACTAGAGACACTACAAATCACTGTACATTAGCTGGGTCCCCAAAACGTCTCTTAAAATCCTTTTTTGTGTCCCTGGGATATCACAGCTTCTATTTTCTACATACGAAAATTTCTTAATCACTCTTTTGAAGCACTTCTTTCTAACCCTTGCTACACGCTTTCCCCACCACACTTTAGAAAGGGGAAGAAACAGGCTCATCACCCCAATATGCAATAAACAACTAATATTCAACAGGACCTCTTGTTCAAAGTCAATCTTTCTTCTTATGTTCCGGATTTTATTCATTCCTACCTTCTCTAGGACCTTTATATCAGGTATTGCCACTACCCATCCTCTACCCCCACTGTCACTCTCCTGTTTACTATGGCTTTCCCCAAAGTATACAGACAGGCTCAAGGCTTTCTCACCATAAGGTTTTAGATAAATAAAGAGCTTAAACACCTCTGGTCCCTATACCCATTTCTTATTTCTTTTCTTTACTTTCAAGCTTACCTAGATAAGCCTGGCTGTGGCTTATCCTTGCTGAGTCTGTATTTACTTCCAATAAACTCGCTCTTCAACCCAGTGCAACTTGACTTCTGCCCCCACCACTGCTTATTTTCTCAAAAAGCCACCAAGGACTTCCTAATTATCTAGAACCAATATATATTAAAAACTAAGAGGGGAGAACCTAAGATGGCGGCTAGGTGAGACAGGGCAAAAACACACCTCTGTGAAAAATACTAGATAAAAACCAGAAAGTGACCCAGAACACCAATTCCAGCGATGCACCAGCTGGACAAGGTCTGCTAAAACCACAGGGACCGTGTACTTGGTGAAACCAGGAGTCTGCACTCTGAAATGAGTGAGTAAGCTGGCTGAAAGTCCCGCGGCCGTGCTACAGTGTGGGGAAGCTGTGGGTTGGCGTTTGGAGACGGACTAGTTCTTTTTAAAAACAAAAAAACAAAAAACAAAAAAAACCTGGGAGGGGCTGCAGATACAGCAGTGAGAACCACACAGTGAAGCACTGCAGGAGTGGGCTGTAGCCAACGCCTCGGTGTCTGGCGTGGAGGATAGCCCTCCCCACACCTGCTGCTGATTGTCCCGGGGCCAGAGGGACAGAGGGGAGAGCCAAAAGGAGAAAGAAACCGCACCCCTTACAGCCGGCTTCCTGGCGTGCTGGCAACACTCCTGCCCAGGACCGGATCCACAGCCCAGAGCCATACCAGGAAACCCCGTCTGACGGGGAGTGTATCCCACAGCACCACACACACGCCACAATATCGGCCATGGACAGTGGCCTTCGTGCACCCACAGCTAGTTGTCCCGGAGCTGGAAGGCGGAGCTGTGTGAAACGGTGGGGGTTGAGACGCTCCATTCAGCCATTTTTGCATCAGGCTGGAGCACCCCTGCACGGCCCGGCAGCTTGGGGATTCCCTTGAGGGAAGGTGCGCACTTGTGATGTAGCACAGCCTTCCCTCAGCAGAAGTCCTGGAAGATCACAGACATCAAGCAAAGAAAATGCCAAGAGGCCAAAAACAACAGAAAATCTTAAAGTATTTGATAAAATCAGACGATGTGAAGAACCCAATCCCAAACACCCAAATCAAATAATCAGAAGAGACACAGAACTTGGCGCAATTAATCAAAGGACTACAGTCAAAGAATGAGAGCATGGCGCAGGATATAAAGGACATGAAGAACATGGCACAAGATATAAAGGACATAAAGAAGACCCTAGAAGAGCATAAAGAAGAAATTGCAAGAGTAAATTAAAAAATAGAAGATCTTATGGAAATAAAAGAAACTATTGGCCAAATTAAAAAGACTCTGGATACTCATAATACAAGATTAGAATAAGATGAACAACAACTCAGTGTCCTAGAGGACCACAGAACAGAAAATGAAAGAAGAAAAGAAAGAATGGAGAAAAAAAATAAAAAAAATCGAAATGGATCTCAGGGATACGACAGATAAAATAAAACATCCAAATTTAAGACTCATTGGTGTCCCAAAAGGGGAAGAGAAAGGTAAAGGTGTAGAAAGAGTAAGCAAAGAAATTGTTGGGGAAAACTTCCTGAACCTTCTACACAATATAAATACACAAAGCATAAATACCCAGCAAACTCTAAATAGAATAAATCCAAATAAACCCACTCCAAGACATATTGTGATCAGACTGTCAAATACTGAAGAGAAAGAGCAAGTTCTGAAAGCAGCAAGAGAAAAGCAATTCACCACATACAAAGGAAACAACATAAGACTAAGTAGTGACTATTCAGTGGCCACCATGGAGGCGAGAAAGCAGTGGCATGACATTTTTAAAATTCTCAGAGAGAAAAATTTCCAACCAAGAATACTTTGTCCAGCAAAACTCTCCTTCAAATTTGAGCGTGAGCTTAAATTATTCAGACAAACATGCTGAGAGATCTTGCCAATAAAAGATCTGCCCTGCTTCAAATACTAAAGGGAGCCCTACCGACAGAGAAACAAAGAAAGGACAGAGAGAGAGAGAGAATTTTAACAGAAATATATAGAACCTTACATCCCAAATCACCAGGACACACATTTTTCTCTAGTGATCATGGATCTTTCTCCAGAATAGACCATATGCTGGGACATAAAACAAGTTTCAATAAATTGAAAAAAAAAAACAGAAACAATTGAATATATTCAAAACACATTCTCTGACCACAATGGAATACAAATAGAAGTGAATCATTTTTGATTTGTAACTCCACTATTTACTTCCTACAGGATATAAAATATATAAACTCTAATGATAAATCAGTGGTTTTGGACTCAATGTAAAATATGTAATTTCTGACAAGAACTATATAATGGCAGGGGAATGAAGGAGTCTAGGAGCATAATTTACAGGTCCTATTGAAGTTAAGTTGGTATCAAAGAAAACCAAGATTGTTACGGATTTAAGAGGTTAAATTTAAGCCCCACAGTAAACACAAAGAAATTATCAAAGAATATGACCATAGAGATGAAAAGTAGAGTATGGGTTACGAGAAGTAGAAGGGACAATGGGGAGTTAAGAAATGAGTGTAGGGTTGCTGTTTGAGGTGAAGGGAAATTTCTAGTAATGGATGGTGGGAAGGTGATAGCATTACAACATTCTAAATGTGATTAATCCCACTAATAGAATGCTAGTGAAGGGGTGAAATGGGAAGATTGAGGCTGTACATATGCTTCCACAATTGGAAAAAAAAAAAGACAGTCTAAATAGATGACAACTGAATGCCAAGGATCATCCTGGATGGGATCTGAGGATGGAGGACAGGAGGCTCAAAGGGACACAGTTGGGACATAAGAAAAAAGGAAATATAGAATGTAAGCTTTGTATCAATGCTGAATTTCTTGAACTTCTTAGCTGCGTTTAATGGGATTGCATAAAAGAATGTTCTTGTTCATGGGAAACTGTATATGTGAATTATAGTGTTTGTTCAAGGATGTGTGCAGCTTGCTCTCCTATGTTCAGAAGACAGAACAATAGATGATGGTTGATAGGGAGGGAGGGAGGGAAAGAAAGAAATGGCGGTGTGACAGCATGTTAAAGTTGACGGATCGGGGTATCGGGGGACAGGGATCAGGGTATGCTGTGTATGGGGTTTGTATAGTTTTTGCAACTGTTCCTGTAACTTTGAATTTATTTCAAAATAAAATTTAAAAAAATTTAAAAAATAAGTAAATAAAAACTAAGTTTCTCTTACAATTCACTTTCTGAAAGGATCTGAACAATCTGCAGTTTTTAATTTCATCTAATATTAGTAACATGAATGCATGCATAGCCATACCAAAAAAAATGCATTTTAAAATAAAATTCTAACTATAGGAAAAAGAAAAACAAAACCGACCTGCATTGGTACAGGTTCCTTAAGATAATAACCTTCAACAATCTGTTCTTTTCGATAGTGATCTATGATGTCTCCAATGCTGTTAAAATAAAAATTACTAACATTAACATAATTTTACCAAAAAGGCAGATCTTTAAAATAAACATAAATCCTGGTAGGGAGAATTTTCTATTAGCAAAGTTTCTCAAAGCATATAACCCCATTACATTAACAGAATATATGATTTAAAAAACGGTCATATTATTTCAGAGAAACAGAAGAGTGTTCCCAGTATTGGTTTCTAGATTATAATACCTGAATCAGAGATTCCAACTCCCCATATACACATCAATCAGGCAGCAAAGTCAACAATATCTACTCAAAGAGTTACCATAAGTGAGGAAGATAATAAAAAGTCTATTTTTTTAAGGGAGTATTTCTGAGAAAATGAGAATGAAGAATTGTCAGAGAAATGGCATTTCCTTAACAATTAGTGAATCAAGCTAAATAATCCATTTCATCATCAAAAGATCTACGTATTCTACTTTTATAATAAATCAGATGCAAACAGATCATAAAACATGACTAGCAGGAAAAGCAGAGGCCAAAAAATAAAAATAATAAAAAAAAGATCAGGGGCTAATCTTACATGTTGGATTATCACCACAGTAGGGAAGGTTTATTGGTGATTATGATAAAGAGTGCTGCAAATTAAATATCTGGGAAATATTACAAAAAAAAACTGAAAATAAAAATGACAAAATTTATGTATTTTACAACATTTTAACACAACAGCAACCTATAAATGAGATTATTTTATATATAAAAACCAATGATAATGAAAAAACTGATAATATTCAGTAGGCCTTTCTGTTGAATATTTTATTTAAATCCTAGAATTTTAAACCTTCCCATAATGCACTTAAGGAATAGGACTTTAGGGACTACTACTATACTACAAAATTACTTTAAACCAAACAGAAGAAATGCTAAAAAGTTAAATAAAAAATAACAACAAAAAAAAAGTATGAACGAATACCAGAGGAAACATTTAACAGAAGAAAATGAGACAAGTAAAAAGGTACTATAAAAAGGGCAAGGAAGGTTATAAAGTTTTTAAAGGAAAAATGTAATGCCACATACAAATCCAAAAATGTTAAAAAGAAAAATGAAATTGAGGGAAGCATTCTGAAGATTGCTATGTATCACCAGAGAGAGGACTTTGTGTTGTTCTAAAGCAAAAAGCATTAAAAATATGAAAGTAAGTAAACACCAAAGGTTTCTGGTTCAGTTACTGTAAAATGCTATCAATCACTGTGGTTACACTTCAATATTACAATATAATTGTCTTCCATGAGCTGGCAGAATAGGAAAACTGTTGTGAAATACAGTTCGGATTACTCAGGAGCAAATTTAAAAGTCTGTGGTAACAATCAGATATATTTTACTAATGAGCTGCACATTCAAGAAGTTAAAAAGGTCAATCTTCAGTTCATATTCTACCCAGATACACTCAAAGAAACAGTCAAGGGAGACAAGAAAAAAAACAAATTTCTTAGACATTCCATAAATGTTCTACCCATGAAATAAGATGGATTTATAATTCAGAATAGCTAAAATACGTTCACTACAAATTTGTGAAATAAATGTGAATAACTTAGTATATAAAAAGATCTCTCTCTTCTTCAACACAAGATAAATGTTAATACTGTTCAAGGTCTGACCAAAATCCCCTCTTCTCCCTTCTCATAATCATTTTAACTACTCTCTCCCAGATGATTCTCCCAGGCACATTTGTACGATGCAGGATCTGCACAGCATACCTCACAAAGAAGATCCGTCAATGAATATTTGCTGAATTAAATTAGCTATTAAACATCTCTCGTACTTTTCTAAAATTTTGAATATAGGAACATTAAAATTATGTCTCAACAAAGCAATTTCTAAATAGTAATGGACATAACTGCTACGTCTCTTTACTAATAGCCTAATTTACAGTTAATAGGGAGATGGACAGCAGAGTATGGCTATGTTACATAAATTTATTAAATAATCCTATTTTACTTCTATAGCTAAATAATAAATGATAATAACAAACATGTATCTTCCTAGGAATTATTTCATTACTGACATTAATGCTAAAATTTGAGTATGTATTGTAAAACTGCCATTTTACAGGCATATTTGCATAATGTTGGCAATTCTTAAAAATAATTTTTAACAAAAATATTAAAACCAAAAATAACAATACACTTGAACTTTATAATATCAACATATCTACAGGAAATTTTAAAGTCTGAAAATCAAGGATTTGGGAGAATGGTCAAGGCCACTAAATTAGCATATATTTAACTTTTTAAAAAGTTCTCATTTTGCAAGCTTGCAAATTTTTCAATTAATATTAATTTGAAAAGAACTGTACTTCAAATAGTTCTTTCTTCCTGTTCCATTATGAGTTATTAACAGAAAACACTACATTTTTAATGGTTCACACACTGCCTCCAGTATTTAGGAAGAATTTCTATCTACAGAATGTAGGTAATCTTAAGAAACTTTAGTAAAACAGCAAGCAAAACACTTTACAATAAATAATTCTAAATAAATTATCTTAAAATCTCAAAATGGACATTTATGAATTCAGTAAAGAATATGTTTTCAATTTTTAGTCTTATATGTTCCAAATCCCTAGGAACCTGGACAATGGTAAATATTAATTTTCCTTCATAAAAAGCTCAAATTGCAGCTAGCTGGAATTTCAGTAAGGATGTCTAGAATCCAGACTGTAACGTAGAAAGTACTCAAACAGTTTATACGTGAGGTATGCAAAAAGATCCAATTGTCTAGTCTCGCTCCATTTGATGTCTTAAAGCCATCAACTGAATTATGGCTATTAGAATGTGTTTGGGGGTTTTTGTTTTGTTTTGTTTTGCTTTGTATTCCAGAGAAACCAGCTACTGGATTTCTAAACACTCAAAGGTCAAGCTGGAATTGGGAAAATTTTGAATTGGGATGGAGAATGCTGCTGTGGTGTTAAGTGGTTAAACCAGGCAAATGGCAATATTTAGAACAAGATTTTTTTGGCCTCCAAAAGAGTACAATATTACTCAAGTTATCAAGTATGGGAATACCTTTACAGTCAAAACAAACAAACAAAAACAAAAACAAAAGATGGAAATAAAATGAAGAGAGAATTTTCTATTTTACAGAACAAATGCTGACATTCTATCAGATGGTTTCTTCTATTAACTTACTTTCTTAATCAAGTGACTAAAATTTATTCTGAGTTTTGGGACAAGCGAAGAGTTTACTTAGAATTTTGAAAGTAAGAAGTAGGAACCAATAATTACAAATTCTTATCAACTTGAAAAAAACCCAGTTACATGGTAACATTTGCACAAGTTTCAGGTTATTCTTTTTTTCTATTAAAATGCCTCCCTGATTAAAAACTGCAACATATTTTCTTTTTCTTATATTAGATGTTTTTCTCTCCTGCAGCTAATACATGGATTAGCAAATCCATCAGAAATAGCTAGTGTAATTTTTTAAATTACATAGTCATATTGGAAGGAAACAAATTAAAGCTATTAAATTATATTCATATTTGACACTGTCCATACTTTGACATAACTACTAAATTATATTAAAGGTCTTGTCATTTTTAAAAGTCAGGGACTGTATTTATAACTCTGAATCCGATATATTATTTATCATCAAGATTTCAACTTTTTGCCAAAAATAAAAGACAACTAAAAATTTCTTGTAACTTACCTGTTATAATATCTGCCTCCCATCATAAACTGATTGTTGGGTGTTGGACATATTTTAAATCGCTGAATATTTTCATTGGTGCGAAAATAAAGTGAATAGTCACCAGGAGTGTTATCTGAAGGTCTCACAAGAAAACTGCACACTTGGCCAACTGTAAAAATTAAGCTGTTAGTTTTATTCCCTAATTATCAAATAAAGAAGAAAAGGTTTTAGGCAGTATAACTACAATCAAAATTCATAAACACATTTTTATCAGAACTTGTTTTTTTTAAAGACAGTTTTAAGACTTATTTTTTCTTATTTTCTGGTTTATGATTCACAACAATCCACATTGCTTCTCCTTATATCCCTTGCATAGCTTACTGGCGTTATTACATAAAAATACAGGGCAGAAATTTTGCAGCAGTGACTTCTGCTCAAGAATATCTTTATCTGTCATAACTTGGAAAGAATAATATAACCACAGGTTATATAGAGGACACTACCTAAAACTGCTTACATTCTGTTTGTAAATCCTTTTAATAAAAAGATTCTGAAATGCTTAAACAAATTTTCTATTGTATGCTCCATACTTTATCAATGTTTCCAATTAAAAATTAAGTACTAACTAAAATAAAACAGAATAGTACCAAAGGCTTGCAAAGATAGATTTAAAATCATTGAAATATTTGTGTACATTTTCAATTTCGAGGTACACATGCACTAAATTTAATTCAATAGGTATGGTCCTGAAAAGTTACAGAGAACCAAATTATCACATATTAAATATTTTCATATTAGTTTTGAGAAGTCTTTTTGTTGTCTTCAGTTGACATACTCTTAACATTACATTGGCTGTCCCTTTTCTCTTTTAAGTCATAATGACATAGAAAAGATCATAATTTGATTGCTTTTAGGAAAGTGCAAAGGAACATTTAGAATATCAGATTTAGTTTTTACATAAATTACTAATAGCCCCAATCATCTAGCCAAGGCACGCACTATCAACAAACTTCAAATTCAATACAAAGGAGTAGAATATAAACCTTAAACTGAATCTTCAGGACTCAGTATATAAGTAAAGACAAAAGTCGCAGAAATTAATTATATAATTTAATGTAGTCTAAAATGCAGGAGTTTGAGTAACAAAAATCCAAGACACTCCTTACATTTCAACTAAACTGCTAAGGTAGGAATTACATGCAAAAGTTTGCATGCAGGTGCTTATATGTACTTTTCAGGGGAGAAAATTTACCCAATTCTCAAAAAGGCAAAAAACCCAAAGAAAATGAAAACTCATGTAAGGAAATTAAGTTTATCTCCTTTTCAGCTTTACTTGACTAAAACATGAGAACCTCAAGTGTTCGGTGGTGTAAGTTCAGAAATATAAACTTGAATTCAACATTTAATAAATGCATTAAAATTAATATTTTTGTTCCTATGAAAACTGATAGCATGGCATTTTGGTTTAGCATTTGGCCTCTATTACTACCACAGCCTTATAATATTAATTTTTTTATCCTACTTAACTTACATCCTCACACTAACATTAAGCACTTCTAAAAACTGCCTTGCATCTTTCAAAAGAGCAAAGTATTAATTACATTAAGATGCAATGTCTTATGGCCTAAAACAACAATTCAGATACCCTCTTGAATAATCAGTTTATTCACAATGAGAATCTGTTTCACCACATACAGAAGCTATCTGGTCATGTTTAAAGAAGTAAGACTTCTAAATTATATAATATGGGCTCAAACTTGCCTCAAGTTTTTATAAGATGTGGTTTAAAAGAGATACTTGCTAGTTAAATTAATGAGTCTGTGTTTAGTAAGGATGAACAATGACAAGATGGTTTTATTTTAAATAATGGCCCACAATACAAGTTATTTTTTACCTTGCATTTCCCTATAACCACGGAGCTTTAGGAAATGTTAACATTAATACATTTAAAATAAGGTCAAATTATGAAATTCCACAAATGCACAAATATAAATGCAAGAATGTTACAGCAGAATAGCAAAAGACTGAAAACAACATAATAGCCCCCCTATAGGGGGACTGTAAATAAAGTATGGGGTTTACATAATGGAAAGCTCTATGGGCATTAAAAAAAAATAATGAAAATTTATATCTGTAGATATGGAATGATCTCCCAAGATATATCCTAAAATGAAAAATGTGTATTGCATGTTCCTGTGTGCATGTAGGAGTAAGGAAAGGAGATACAAAGACACAGAAAACTTCTAGAAACATACAGAACAAACTATCTTCTGGTGCTATCTCTGGGGAAGGTACCAGGGGCTGGGGTTGAAGGAAAACACTTCACTGAATTTTATACTACATGCATTTTCCCCCCTAAAAAAAAAAACCAACAAACAAATGAAAAACACACCAATTTTTCAGCACTGGGCAAGAAATTACAACATACGTATACATTAACTAAATGATAAAGGCCAAATACATGATAAATGGTTGGTTCACTTTTTTAATTCTTTTTTAAACAAAGACATTAGAGACAGCAAGAGAACATACAAGTACCTGTCATTAGTAAATTATAAGCTTCTTGTTTGGAAATCTTCCCATGAAACCATCTTAAAAAGACAACAAATTAAATATGAAAATCAAAAGTCCTTTTTGTGTTTATCACATGATCAAAACTAAACAACGAACTTAAGTTTAATTCAAGCTGACATAATGAAATGCACAACTGATCAAAAATTTATATTTATTTTACTACATTTAGTAAGCAACTTGTGCTTAATTTGAACAAAATATAGAAAAAATTAGGGACTACCAAGTATAAATTACAATTTCTATATTAACTACCAATATGAAAACAGCAATGATTTTAATTCTGATAACAAACTTATATGCTTACTTCATAATTAACTTTCCTTTTACTTTTCTTTGGGAATGGAGAGTTAGGTGGTTGTACAGCTATAGCCCACTCCAAAACTATCCAGAAAAATAATTAATTCTTCTTGTATTTCTCTCACAGTGGATTTTCTTATACCCATATGATGATAAGTTCTATCGTCTAGTAAAATCAAGATCCTGATGCATACATTATTGAAATCCAGAAAATAAGATTTGGATTATGGAAAAGAGTGGATACCAACATCAAGAACTGAAGGATAAGAATGACTTAGTGTTCCTAATTTTATTTGAGCTAGTAACCAAATGCACTAGACTGATAAAGTATTTTATACTGTGTATGCTTACAAAAGCCTTTAAGAAATTGTTATAAATGGCATTATAGTCCAAGACAACAGATAATAACAAGAGTTTAAATTTTACCTTAAAATAAAAATGAAAGATCTAGTTTATAAATTAATTACTAGTAATTAAAGTATTGAAAATCTCCTTTCATTTACCTGAAGGACCATTATCTATGTTATGCTGATTTTCTCTAACACATGTTGATGCCACACCAATGACTCCAGATTACCTCCCTACCACTTTGCCATACAGTCTGAGGGTCTATAATTATTTTTCATTTTGCCATATAGTTTCAAGTCTCCACTTATTTTTAATAGTGGCTTAAAGAGCAAGATGGAAAGTAAATATACTACTAAGACTAAAATCTGTAAGTGCTCTAAAATCCAAGCTACAGGTTTAGAGGTTGTTCACACTGTTTTAAACTATGCATACAATTATTGGTGAAAGTATGAAAATGTAACTGAATTTTTATTTTCACATGAATTAAAAGTTAAACTTAAGTTCTCCCTTTAATTCTGTTCCAACCATTAATGCATTCATTCAGATTTCCTGGGGCTCCCTGTGTGACTTATGAAAAATGTAAAGCAAGTATACAACTAGAAAATTACACACTGTCTTACAAGGTAGTGAGGCTCTATATTACATCCAGTATAAGCTAACTGACCATTAACTACAAATGCTAGAGTGGGATTTCTATATTCTAGAGGAGAGTCAACTAGATGAACTCCAAGGCCAACCTTATATTTTTAGAGCTAGAATAAAGGGGGACAAAAAAGAGAGAATTTAAAGAGGAAGGGGAAAGCACCATATACGGTTTAGAAATGAACAAGATTTTTAGTGGAAGAAGACAGCATGAAGCCAAAAGAGTAATAATATTTTCTGAAGGGAATGGATTTGAGTTTTAATCATTCAGACACTTATTACCTCTAGATAAAATTTATGCATGTCAAGCACTTGATTTGCACCAGTGATAGGAAGATGAGTCCCTGATCTTAAGTCCTATTTCTAATAAAAAAGAGACACAAATAATGTATAACTATAAAAACAACCTAAAAAATACACTAAGTGTAGTGATAGGTATGCACTGAGGGCATTTTGGGAATACCAGAGAAAGGCACCAATTCTGTAGAGTGTGTACAGAAAATGAAAGGACTTCCTAGGCAAGTCTTTTAAGTATGAATAGGAACTAGCACAATGGAGGAGAGGACAATTCTGCGTAGGAAGCAGCTTAAGTAAAGATATGAAGGAGAAAAACAGCATTATGCATTTGAAGACCTACAAGCAAACGAGTCGAGTACAAAATTAGAAATGACATGAGCTAGGGTTAGAAATGTACACAGGAGCTAGATCAGAAGGTCTGTTTTTTTTTTTGTTTTTTTTTTTTTTTTGGGTCTGCTAAGGTAAAGATGGTAGAGAATAAAGGATATTAAGTAAAACAGTGACCATCAGATAAGTGTTTTAGTAGATTATTCTGGAAGAAAGGCTTGGGGGAGACTAATGAGTCAAGGGAGCTCAATTAGGAGGTTACTGTTTTATGAAGTCCTGGTAAAGGCCTGAACTAGAATATGGTTGTTTAAGATTGAGGAGAGGGCACACATCTCTTTAGGAGATAAAATCAAAAGAACTTAGTACCTCCATCATGGAAACAGGGAGCTGGGAAAAAACATTCAAAATTATACCATCTACTTAATCCTAAAAGGCACTCATGGATGTTACTGAAAACACTATAAAGAATATGACACTTCTCTGCCATAGTCTCCACCTTAAGAAATTAGTGGGAGTAGACAAATACTTTAACTGACAATGCAAATTTAGTGTAACTACAAAAGGAGTAGGAAATTATAAAATTCAAAAAATGCAAGAAACAGTGGTATGAAATAAAGAAAATTTTACCAGTAAAAGCAGGACGTATATGGTAAGCTTTGAGAAAACTGGACGTAACTTTAAATATTTATTGACATTTGACCTACAGTAGATTTTTTTAAAATAACAAACTTGAGCTATTATTTACAATAGGGAACATTCTTATAAAAATATAGATTCCTAAGTTCTCTTAAAAATCAGGAGAATTCCCAACATTCAACCCACATTCTTATACACATCAATTAGTGTAGTCACCTTACAATAGGTAAATCCTTTCTAGTTTTCTACTTCCCAGCCTTCCCTAAATACAACAGTGAATGTCAGTTACCATTTATTATCACACTTGTAATGTCATTTTCTTAAAAGTAGAGAAATAGTTCTTCTATGTACCTGTATCTTTATCGAAGGGGGAAAATAAGAAAGATCAAGATTACTGTGTTCTGAGAAAAATGAGAATATATACAGCCAACCCACTTCACTTGCTTACATTATTTATTTGTTTCCTCCAATTATTAATTAGATTGCAACTCCTGATACATGCAGAAGGAAGACCTCAAACTAATACAATCAATATGGCATGGTCTCACTGCTGGACCCTGTTTTGTAGCTAATGAAACAATGAGGAAAATGAATTCAGAAAACATCTCATATACTCCACTTAAGGAAGGGCAAGGGAAACTAAGTAAGGTGACTTCAAATACAGTATTTAGTTTAGTGGTTTTGTTGTTCTGATGACTGGAAAACAGAAAAAGCAAACACTTGAAGGACAAGCCTTAAATTCTATCCATAAATGCTAAAAGGATGGCAAGGAAAAAAAAATGTTCCAATGAGAAGACAGAAGATGAACAGTCTGTTAAAATAATGTTGAGTACAACAGAAGTGAGACTACAGGTTAAGGTTTAAAAGGAAAACTTATAAAAATAAAAAACTAAACAAATTTCAAGAGAGAAAAGCTCTTCAAGGGCAATAATAAATAAAATCAGAGCAAGGTGAAATGTCATATGGAATGATTTTCCATAAGAGGTTGTATTAAGAGCTTATATTAAGTTCCGGAATATAAAAAAAATGTGGCAAGTAGTAGGTATATCTGGTCTTTGAATGAGCCTTTATGAGATACTCAAAGCCAGCTCTAAAAGAATATGAAAAGAAAACCATTCCAGAATCTGGTTAAAATGGTAGAGAATCATCAACCTGGGGTTCTCTGAGAAGACAAAACCAAAACAAAACTGGACCACAAAATGCATAATGAAAGATGTGTCTACACAAACAAAAAATATCATGAAAAACCAGTAAGAAAGAAAAATGTGAGGAACTATGAGATATTCATAATGTGATTAATATAACATTTAACAGAAAGTCTTTGGTTTGGCAATACCAGAGTTTTATACTGGTATAAGCCAACTTTATTATTTAAAAATAAGACTTTACCACTTGGGCCTTAAGAATTTATTTAGATAACACTTCTGTGAGCCAAATAAAAATTTTTTAAAGTCAATCCAAACAATTTCCTTTTAAAATACTGTTTTACCCAAAGTTTTCTGATTAGAAGGTTTACAAATATATATATTTTTTCCTTTTAATAATTAAGACATACTCACATTTTGCCTTCATGTGGATCTTCCTCCCGGCCCTAAAAGGAAGACATTAAGATAGTATTTTATATGATTGCCTATTTAAACTACTCTTTTTAAAATTAATGAAAATCGAGGGAAATCTGTGATCACTCACCCATCTTACAACAGTCTAGAATGGGTGGAGCAGCTGAGATAGCAGCAAAATTTCTAAGTTTCCCCCACCAGGGGGCTAACACCTCTCCTGTCAGAGGCAGCAGATGGTCTTGTAACTGGTTTCCTGAGGGAGGAGGAAGCAGTCTGTGCTGGAACCACTGGGAGGAAGACTCAACCTGGCCCCAGTTGCAGAATTGATTAACAAACTCAGACTGCTGAATAAAAACTCCAACCACAGATAAACTGAGACCAGACACTAGAGTATCCAGGAGCAGTCAGCCTGGCAGAGAGGAGACAGGGCTGGGGGGAGGGGGGTACTTTTGGAGTTGGGGTTCAGAATACAGAGAAGGGCACATATACAAATCCAGGAAGCTGGGGCCTTTCTCTGAAAAGCCGGTTTTTCTGGTTTCTTGTTTCCTCTTCCCTTGCTCTCCAACTCCTTATTTTTTGCATTTCAATAACCCATCAGAGCTCCTGTGTCAACCCAGTACCCCCTGCAAGGGCAGAATTAAAGTTGGCTCTGAAGGCTTATCTTTAAATAGTCCATACTGGGACTGACAAAACTCAAGGGCTCGGGAAAGGCCTTCCTTTGCCTTTTTCCTTTTTGGTTTTGTTAGGGATTTTTTTGTTTTGTTTTGTTTTTTTTGAAATAACTTTTCTAAATAGCCCATTACAGAAAGCCTCAAAGATTTGCAATTGTCCACTAGACCCAGGCCAAGGGTGGAGCTAAGAGGTTTGAGAGACAAAGCAATGAGTTTAGTGGGGGAGACAATTTCCTAAAGGGCATAACTTCCCCAAGAAAAGGGGAGGGAAGGGCCCAGCTCAGGTGGCCAGACCTCTCCTTCAGAGAACTCAGTCCCCAGGGGCTGGACAACAGAAACCAACTTGAGTCCACCACTCCCCTGACGGAGATAAGGTCTGCTGAGAATTAAAAGCACCTGTGACACCTCTTTACACTGACAGGGAGCTGCAGGTTGACGAACACCTGCTGGACAGGACAGGAAAAGCACAGAGTCTAGAGGCTTCAAAGGAGGATCTGAAAACCCACCGATTCTTATTCTCAGGGAAACCCCATACCCTCCTCCTGAGACTTGGGCCTGTCTGAACCGGGAAAATCTGATTGGGGTCGATCGTATCAGAGGAGACTCTCACAAAATGGTTACACAAAGGCAGAGCAAGAATGAGAAAAATAAGAGGTGAATCTCTGATCAACTAAACAGAAGTTATCGTAGAGGTCTAGAATAAGTTGAAGTGAATGCTAAAGAACAGATAGAGAACAGAGCCAACCAACAAGAAAGCCCTAGGTAAAGGAGCAAAAAGGAGCTCCAAAATAAATTAATCAAGAAAACTAGACGCTGGAGAACCTAAGATGGTGACTAAGAAAGACGGCAAAAAAACGCCTCTGTGAAAATTACTAGATAAAAGCCAGAAAGTGACCCAGAACACCAGTTCCAATGATGCACCAGCTGGACGAGATCTGCTAAATCCACAGGGACCGTGCACTTGGTGAAACCGGAGTCTGCATACTGAAATGAGTGAGTAAGCCTGCTGAATATCTGGCAGCCATGCTGCGGTGTGGGGAAATCGTGGGTTGGCATTTGGAGGCAGACTAGTTCTTTATTGAAAAACCCAAAAGCGGCTGCAGATATGGCAGCGAGAACCACACAGTGAAGCGCGGCAGGAACAGGCTACACGAACGCCTCAGTATCTGGTGCGGACGATAGTCTTTTGTACACCCGCTGCTAATTGTTTCAGAGCAAGGAAGGCAGAGGTGAGCCAAAAGGGGAAAATAACCATGCCCCTTGCAGCCATCATCCTGGCGGGCTGAGAACGCTACTGCCCAGCACCGGCGCCCAAAGCCCAGAGCTGCGCCAAAAAACCCAGTGCCACAGGAAGTGTTTCCAGCAACACATGCACACGCCACAATATCAGGTCTGGACAACAGCCTTTCGCGCACCCACAGCTAACTATCCCGGAGCTGGGAAGGTGGAGCTGTGCGAAAAGCGGGAAATTACTACACCCCATACAGCCATCCTTACAGCAGGCTGGGAACACACCTACATGGCCCGATGGCGAAGAACTTCCCTTGAAAAATGGCGCGCACTTGTGATGTAGCACAACCTTCCCTCAGCAGAGACCCTAGAAGGACACAGCTTGGAAGAGGGACCCACTCGGAAATCCTAGGGACCATACGCCAATACCAAGGACTTGTGGGTCAGCGGCAGAGACAATCTGTGGCAAGACTGAAATGAAGGTTTAGACTCTTGAAACAGCCTTAAATCTCCAGGAACACCTGGGAGGTTTGAATATTAAAGCTGCCCTCCCTCCCTAACAGCTCAGACACAAGCCCTACACTCAGGGCAGACAGCACCAACAACACACCCAAACTTGGTGCACTAACTGGACCCCACAAGAATCAGATCCCCACACACCACAAAGACAAAGTTGGGGAGAACTGACTTGAGGGGAATAGGTGACTTGCGGATGCCATCTCCTGGTTACTTAGAGAAAGTGTACTCCACCAAGCTGTAGATCTGACAAATCAGAGATTAGTCTTTGAATAATCCTACATATCCTAAAAGAACCCTACCAAGTAAAGCTAATGACAAGAGGCCAAAAACAATAGAAAATTTTAAAACATATGAAAAAAACAGACAATATGGATAACCCAAACACAAACACCCAAATCAAAAGATCAGAGGAGACACAGTCCTTGGAGCAATTATCAAAGAACTAAAGACAATGAGAGCATGGCACAGGATATAAAAGACATGAAGAAGACCCTAGAAGAGCATAAAGAAGAAATTCCAAGAGTAAAAAAAAAAAGATGATCTTATGGAAATAAAAGAAACTGTTGACCTAAAAAAAGATTCTGGGTACTCATAGTACAAGACTAGAGGAAACTGAACAATGAATCAGTGACCTCGAGGACCACAGAATGGAAAATGAAAGAACAAAAGAAAGAATGGGGAAAAAATGGAAAAAATTGAAATGGACCTCAGGGATATGATAAATAAAATAAAACATCCAAATATAAGACGCATTGGCGTCCCAGAAGGGGAAGAGAAGGGTAAAGGTCTAGAAAGAGTACTCAAAGAAATTGCTGGGGAAAACTTCCCAAACCTTCTACACAATATAAATACAAGAAGGAGCAAGTTCTGAAAGCAGTAAGAGAAAAGCAATTCACCACATACAAAGGAAACAACATCAGACTAAGTAGTGACTACTCAGCGGCCACCATGGAGGCGAGAAGGCAGTGGCATGACATATTTAAAATTCTGAGAGAAAAACTTCCAAACAAGAATACTTTATCTAGCAAAGCTCTCCTTCAAATTTGAGGGAGAGCTTAAATTTTTCACAAACAAATGCTGAGAGATTTTGCTAATAAAAGTCCTGCCCTACTTCAGATACTAAAGGGAGCCATACCGACAGAGAAATAAAGAAAGGAGAGAGATGGAGAAAGGTTCAGTACTAAAGAGATTCAATATTGGTTCAATAAAGGACAGTAAAAGAGAGAGGGAAAAAATATATCTGACAAACATAAACCAAAGGATAGGATGGCTGATTCAAGAAATGCCTTCACAGTAATAACATTGAATGTAAATGGATTAAACTCCCCAATTAAAAGATATAGATTGGCAGAAAGGATCAAAAAATATGAACAATCAATATGTTGCATACAAGAGACTCATCTTAGACACAGGGACACAAAGAAATTGAAAGTGAAAAGACGGAAAAAATATTTCATGCAAGATACAGCCAAAAGAAAGCAGGTGTAAGCAATATTAATCTCAGATAAAACAGACTTTAAATGCAAGGATGTAAGGAGAGACAAAGAAGGCCACTACATACTAATAAAAGGGGCAATTCAACAAGAAGAAATAACAATCATAAATGTTTATGCACCCAATTATGGTGCCACAAAATACATGAGACAAACACTGGCAAAACTAAAGGAAGCAATGGATGTTTCCACAATAATTGTGGGAGACTTCAACACATCACTCTCTCCTATAGATAGATCAACCAGACAGAAGACAAATAAGGAAGCTGAAAACCTAAACAATTGGATAAATGAATTGGATTTAACAGACATATATAGAACATTACATTCCAAATCACCAAGATACACATTCTTCTCTAGTGATCACGGAACTTTCTCCAGATTAGACCGTACGCTGGGACATAAAACAAGCCTCAATAAATTAAAAAAAACAACAACAACAATTCAATATATTCAAAGCACATTCTCTGACCACAATGGAATACAATTAGAAGTCAATAACCATCAGAGACTTAGAAAATTCACAAACACCTGGAGGTTAAACAACACAATCCTAAAATAAATGGTTTATAATGTAGAATGTACAGGAACTAGCAATAGAGAGCAATTAATGAAGGGGGAACAGTAAACCAATAAGAACAGACAAGCTATCATGGGTAAATTTAACGTTTTGGGAATGCCCAGGAATGACTATGGTTTGTTAATTTCTGATGGGTGTGGTAGGCACAAGTTCACAGAAATATTGCTATATTAGGTTATTTTCTTGGGGTAGAGTAGGAACATGTTGGACTCCCTTGTTACGGTTTGTTTGAAATGTGTTTTTTTATTGTTTTTTTTAAATTTTTTTTTGATACAGTTGATTTAAAAATAAAGTTAATTAAAAAAATATATATGCACAGCCCCCTTGAGGAGCTGGTGGAGAATGCAGGGGTATTGGGCTCCTCTACCTCGATGGTTGCTGATGTGCTCACAGATATAGGGTATTGGTGGTTTAATGGGCTGAGCCCTCTACCACAGGACTTGCCCTTGGGAAGACTGTTGCTGCAAAGGAGAGGGTAGGCCTCCCTATAATTGTGCCTAAAAGCCTCCTCCCGAATGCCTCTTTGTTGCTCAGATGTGGCCCTCTCTCTCTAGCTAAGCCAACTTGAAAGGTGAAACCACTGCCCTCCCCGCTACGTGGGATCTGACACCCAGGGGAGTAAATCCCCCTGGCAACATGGAATATGACACCTGGGGAGGAATGCAGACCCAGCATCGTGGGATGGAGAACATCTTCTTGACCAAAAGGGGGATGTGAAAGGAAATGAAATAAGCTTCAGTGGCAGAGAGATTCCAAAAGGAGCCAAGAGGTCACTCTGATGGGCACTCTAATGCACTATATAGACAACCCTTTTTAGGTTCTAATGAATTGGAATAGTTAGCAATAAATACCTGAAACTATCAACTACAACCCAGAACTCATGAATCTTGAAGATGATTGTATAAAAATGTAGCCTATGAAGGGTGACAATGTGATTGGGAAAGCCATATGGACCACACTCCCCTTTGTCTTGTTTATGGATGGATAAGTAGAAAAATGGGGGGAGAAAAAAAAAAAAGGGCAACCAGTGTTCTTGTTTACTTTAATTGTTCTTTTTCACTTTAATTTTCCTTCTTATTATTTTTGTGTGTGTGGTAATGAAAATGTCAAAAATTAATTTTGGTGACAAATGCAAAACTATAGAATGGTAAACAATTGAATGCACCATTCGTTTTGTATGACTGCATGGTATGTGAATATATCTCAATAAATAGGAATTTGAAAAAAAAGAGTAAAAAAAAACACGGGATGCTTTGACAGTTTAAGATAACAAGCCACGCTAGGAAACATGAAAATATGGACCAACCAAAGGAACAAACTGACACTTCAACTGAGATACAGGAATTGAAATAACTAATTAATAGCCAAACAGATCTCCTAAATCAATTCAAAAATCAAGTCAAAAATCAATTCAATGGGCTGAGGGAAGATATGGCAAAAGAGATGAAAAATAAAAAAATAAAAAGAAGACATTGGGCAAACATAAGGAGGAACTGAAAAGTCTGACAAAACAAATGGCAGAACTTATGGGAATGAAAGCCTCAATAAAAGAGATGAAAAAATACAATGGAAACTTACAACACCAGAATTGAAGAAGCAGAAGAAAGGATAAGTGAACTAGAAGACAAAACATCTGAAAGCCTACACACAAAGGAACAGATAGGGAAAAGAATGTAAAAATATGAGCAGGGTCTTAGAGAACTGAATGACAACATGAAGCACACAAATATATGTGTTATGGGCGTCCCAGAAGGAGAAGAGAAGGGAAAGAGGGCAGAAAGAACAAGAGAAGAAATAATCACTGAGAATTTCCCAACTCTTGTGAAAGAACTAAAATTACAGATTCAAGATGTGCAGCACACCCCAAACAGAATGTAGGGACTATCTTAAGGATCTAACGATAGGAAGTGGCTTCCTAGACCTTACACCCAAAGCACAAGCAATCAAAGAAGAAATAGAGAAATGGGATCTCCTCAAAATTAAACACTTTTGTACATCAAAGGACTTTGTCAGAAAAGTGAAAAGACAGCCTATGCAATGGGAGACAATATTCAGAAACCAGATATCAGATTAAGAGTTTACTATCCAGAATATATAAAGAAATCCTACAATTCAACAAGAGAAAGACAGACAACCCAATTTTAAAAAATGGGCAAAACACATGGATAGAAACTTTTCCGAAGAGGAAATACAAATGGCTCAAATACATGTGAAAAGATGTTCAATTTCACTGGCTATCAGGGAAAAACAAGTCAAAACCACTATGAGATAACATCTCACACTTACCAGAATGGCCATTATCCAAAAAACAGAAATTTATAGGATCTGTAAATCTGGAGAGGATGCAGAGAAAGAGGCACACATATTCACCATTGGTGGGAACGCAGAATGATGCAGTCACTCTGGAAGGCAGTATGGCAGTTCCTCAGGAAGCTAAGTATAGAACTGCCATATGTTCCAGCAATTCCATTACTAGGTATATACCCAGAGGAACGGAAAGCTAAGACACAAACAGACATTTGTAAACCGATATTTATAGCAGCATTATTCATGACTGCCAAGAGATGGAAACAGCCCAGATGTCCATCAATGTACAAGTAATTACACAAACTGTGGTATATATACAAAATGGAATATTATACAGCTGTAACATAGAACAAAGTCATGGAACATATAATAACATGGATGAACCTTGAGGACATTATGTTGAGCAAAGTTAGCCAGAACCAAAGGGCAAATGCTGCATGGGCTCATTAATACGAGCTAACATTAATGAAAAAACTTTGAGACTTAAAACTGAGAACACAGGTTATCAGGACATGGAATGTTGTTAGATATCAGGCAGAAGGATTACAGAATGTTCAACAGAATTGACTGGGTAGATCTAGAAATGGAGAGTGCAGTGCTGTGTGATGGTAGCACCGTATCGTAGGTGCACTGAACAAGATGTCTGTGAGTGCGGTTGAGGGAGGAAGGCTGGGGCATATGTGATACCAGAGGGAAGGATAGATGATAAAGACTGGGACTATGTAGCTCAGTGAAACACAGAATAGTCAGTGATGGTGACTAAATACACAAAAATGAAAAAATGTTTTTACACAGGGGAGAATAGATGAATGGTAACCTTGCAGGATGTTGAAAAGGGGAGGGTATTGGGGGAAAGAATATAACCAATGCAATTAGAGTCTGGGGTTAACAGCATTGTAGTATGCTCCCATTAAATGTGACAGGGGCAATATACCAAAGCTGAATGTCTAGGAAGGAGAGGTGTAGGGGAGGGGTAAGAGATTCTTGGTAATGGTGTTGTTGACTGACTTTATTGATGTATTTTATTTTTACTTTTCCTTTTATCCTTTTTATTGTTCTTTTGTTTCAATTTTTTTTTTTTTTTTGAGTAATGAACATGTGCAAGTGCTAATTGTGGAGACTAATGTACAACCATATGATGATACTGTAAGCAATTGATTGTACACTGTGGATGATTGTATGGTATTTGAATATATCCCTATAAAATTGCAGGGGAAAAAAAATAAACAGAGGGATACAAGTGTCTGAGAGAACTTGGAGAGAGAGACTTATGTATTCACTGTTGGTGGGAAAGTGGAATGGTGTAGCCTATCTGGAGGACAGTATGGTGGTCCCACAAGAAGCTAGGTATGTGGGGGTTTCAAGGTCCTGCAACCTCAGTATGGGGTATGTACCTGGAAGATCGGAGAGCAGGGACACGAATGGACATTTACACACCAGTATATATGGTGGCAGTATTCACTATTTGCAATAGACGGAGGTAGCCTAAGAGTACACTGACTGATGAACAGAATGGTGAACTGTGATGTATGCATACATTAGAAAATTGAGCAGCTACAAGAAGAAATGAAGTTGTGAGACATGCAACTAGGTGAGTGGATCCTGAGTACAGCATTTTGAATGCAGCATGCCAGAAACGAGAGGACAAACGTTATAATGCCTCACTAATATGGACTAACTATAATATATAAATTCTGAGAACTGAATCACAGAGTACAGCTTATTAGGGAAATGCTTACTGTACTGGTCTCTAGACTGTAAACTCTTACAGCAGTCACATCTATTCCTGAGTTGTAATGGTTATCTCTAAATCCTGAGATGCTGAGCAACTTTTATATAACCTGGTCGGTTTCTGGAACTTTGGGTATCTGTGCAACACATGAGACCTGGAGTTAGAACTTGGCAGCTATGAATGTCAGTATTACCCCATACAGCAATTGCTGAAAGAGCTAAAAAAGAATTGTGACTTTAATTAGAGATATGAATGAAGACGATCAGGTTAGGACTAAGGCAAATCAGGCCCAAGGGTAAAGGACGATACTGACAGGATTTTAAAACTACAATTTATGTATGAGACCAAGGGAGGAGATGTTTATTTGGTGCCGGATCTATATTTTCTGTAGCTTACTAGATCTAACTTGTACGATCAGTTTGTTTGAACACCATAGGTACAGGGAGTGGTGAATGGGAAGTGGGATTTGGTGAGTTTGTACAGGCTGGAGTGAAATCCTAACATCCCAGAGTGATATGGGCAGAGAGTATAAGTGTATCTGCGGGGCCCCTTGAGGAGCTGGAGAGAAATGCAGAACTGCTGGACTTCCCAACTGGGCTATTGCTGACTTTCCCGCAAACATTGAAGACTGCCAATTTAGTGGGCTGAGCCCTCGATCTGGAGGCCTTCCCCGTGAGGCTAGCTGCTACAAGGGAGAGGCCAAGCTCACTTACAACTGTGCCTAGGAGCCCCTCACCACCACCACCCCCAGAGCCTCTTTGTTGCTCAGATGTGACCCCCTTTCTCTCTAAGCGTACTCGACAAGTGAACTCACTACCCTTCCCCCTACGTGGGACGTGACACCCAGGTGTATCCCCCTGGCAATGGGGGAAATGATTCCTGGTAATGAGCCTGGACCCAGCACTGTGGGACTGAGAGGATCTTCTTGACCAAAAGGGGGAAGAGGGATAAAGCAAAGTAGGGTTCCAATGGCTGAGAGATTTCAAATGGAATTGAGAGGTCACTCTGAAACATATTTTTATGCACTGTATAGGTATCACCTTTTAGTCTTTAGTGTGTTGGAATGGCTAGAGGGAAATACCTGAAGCTGTCAAACTGCAAAACAGTGACCTTGATTCTTGAAGATGATTGTATATCTACATAGATTGCATAGTGTGACTGCACTCCCTTTATCCAGTGCATGGACAGATAAGTGGAAAAATGGGGACAAAAATTAGATGAAGAATAGGGTGGGATGGAGGGGATGGAAAGATCTGAGTGTTCTTTTTTGCTTTTATTTTTAATCTGGAGTAAGGAAAAGGTTCAAAAATTGATTCTGGTGATGAATGCACAACTGTATGATGGTGCTGTGACTGTAGGGTGTATGAATATATATCCAACTGTATTAAAACAAAGTAAATGAACAATGGGGGGAGAAGGGGAATGGGATGTTTTGGATATTCTTTTTTATTTTAATTTTCATTTTATCTTTGGGAGTAATGAAAATGTTCAAAGTTTGATTGTGGTGATGAGAGCACAGCTATATGACAATACTGTGAACCACCGATTATACACTCTGAATGATTGTATGTTATGTGATTACCTCAATAAAATTGCATAAAAATTAATAAAAATCATATATTCAACATATCTCCAAGCTGCCCTTCTTATTTATTTATATGTGTACCAGAAAAGATGTTTCTTTCCATGAAATGTCTTCCAAAGTTCTCTCTCTCACTCTTCTTCCCTGGTGATATTACTCTAATTTAGACTGTTTTTACCATTTTCTTAAACTATTACAATAGCCCAACTGGTATAATTACCTCTATGTCCCACCCCCTACCACTCCAATCTGTATTCATCAGTTTCAACTGCAACTTTGCTCTACATTAAGAAAAAGAAAATGAAACAAAAACAAATATATTGAAAAACCAAATCTTTAACACCTTTCTACTGCCTACAAATTCCTCATTCTGCAACCAAAGTGCTTTACGACATGACTCAAATCTACTTTTCCTGTCTTACACTACCGACTGTCTATAGGTACCTATATACTGGCCACACATAACTACATATTTGCTAATCTGCATTGTCCCATCACTGTAGCTTGTTCTTGTTGTTCTTAGAATGTCTTATCCACCCACTGTCTCCCACCTCTTGGTTAAAACCTACCCATATTGGCAGGATCTATCTCATATCCTACCTCCTCAATAAGATATCCTGAGCCCCTAAAAAGCACATATGGGGACTCGGGCAAGATGGCGGCATAGAGAGGAGTGGAAGCTAAGTAGTCCCCCTGGAACAACTACAAAAAACCAGAAACAGCTAGTAAATAATCCAGAATAACTGCAGGGGGACAAATGAGACCATCCATTCATCATACACCAACCTGAATTGGGAGGAATGCCCGAGAACACAGCATAAAATCTGTAAATAAAACCTGCAGAACCAGGTCGGGAGACCCCCTCCCCCATAGCCCGAGCTGCAGAGCCGCGTGGTGCCACAGAGAAGCTCTCTCCCAGCAAGCGAATACAGCTCAGCTGAGCTCCAACTGGAGTTTTAAGTAGCGAGTGTGAACTGCTCACTACAGGTACGCAGCCCCAAAAAGCAGACAGAGGTTTTGGGTGACGACTGACCTGGGAGAGCCGGAGGGTTGCCTTGGACTGGGTCTGAAGGGGACTATCTGTTTCTTTTTTGGCTCAGTGGAGAAAGCCATTTTCAGTTTCCAGGGTTGTGACTCTGGGAAGGGTGGAGACACCACAAGCAGAGAGCGAGACCATTGAAATGCTAATGACCTCCACCTGAGGGGTCTGTCTTCTCCAGGAGGAAAGGGGTGGAGCCCTTTCCATTCAGAACCAGACCCCAGAGCCTGGGGGAACACGGCCATACCTCCTCACACCAGTCAAGAATTATAGGCTAACAGGCGTCACCTGCTGGGCAGAAAAGCACAGTGACCTGAGGCATCAAAGGGTGGAGCAATTTTCTAAGACACACCCGCAGGGAAACCAGATACTGAATATTTCTTCCCTCTGGGACCTGAGCCTGTTCTGGTCTGGGAAAACCTGATTTGGATAACCAAGGAAACCATGCCTAGACAACAGAAAATTACAACCTACACTAAGAAAAACAAAGTTATGGCCCAGTCCAAGGAACAAACGTACACTTCAACTGAGATACAGGAATTTAAACAACCAATGCTAAATCAACTCAAAAAGTTTAGAGAAGATATTGCAAAAGAGATAGAGGCTGTAAAGGAAGCACTGGACTTGTATATGGCAGAAATAAAAAGTTCAAAAAACCTACTAGTAGAATCTATGGAAATAAAAGGCACAACACAAGAGATGAAAGACACAATGGAAACATACAACAGCAGATCTCAAGAGGCAGAAGAAAACACTCAGGAACTGGAGAACAAAACACCTGAAAGCCTACACGCAAAGGAGCAGATGGAGAAAAGTATGAAAAAATATGAGCAACGTCTCCGGAAACTCAAGAATGAAACAAAGTACAATAATGTATGTATCATTGGTGTCCCAGAAGGAGAAGAGAAGGGAAAGGGGGCAGAAGCAATAATAGAGGAAATAATTAATGAAAATTTCCCATCTCTTATGAAAGACATAAAATTACAGATCCAAGAAGCGCAGCGTACTCCAAACAGAAGAGATATGAATAGGCCTATGCCAAGACACTTAATAATCAGATTATCAAATGTCAAAGACAAAGAGAGAATCCTGAAAGCAGCAAGAGAAAAGCGATCCATTACATACAAAGGAAGCTTAATAAGACTATGTGCGGATCTCTCAGCAGAAACCATGGAGGCAAGAAGGAAGTGGTGTGATATATTTAAGATACTGAAAGAGAAAAACCACCAACCAAGAATCCTGTATCCAGCAAAGCTGTCCTTCAAATATGAGGGAGAGCTCAAAATATTTTCTGACAAACAGACAATGAGAGACTTTGTGAACAAGACACCTGCCCTACAGCAAATACTAAAGGGAGCACTACAGGGTGATAGAAGACAGGAATGTGTGGTTTGGAACACAATTTTGGGAGATGGTAGCACAACAATATAAGTACACTGAACAAAGGTAACTATGAATACGGTTGAGAGAGGAAGATGGGGAGCATGTGAGACACCATAAGAAAGGAGGAAAGATAACGACTGGGACTGTGTAACTTGGTGAAATCTAGAGTATTCAACAATTGTGATAAAATGTACAAATATGTTCTTTTACGAGGGAGAGCAAGCAAATGTCATCCTTGCAAGGTGTTAAAAATGGGGAGGCATTGGGGGAGGGATGCAATCAGCATAAACTAGAGACTGTAACTAATAGAATCATTGTATTATGCTTCCTTTAATGTAACAAAGGTGATATACCAAGGTGAATGCAGATAAGAGGGGGGGATAGGGGAGGCATGTTAGACACTTGACATTGGTGCTATTGTCTGATTCTTTATTCTACTTTGATTTAAGGTTATTTTTCCTTTTGCTGCTTCCTAGCTGTCATCTTTTTGTTTCCTCTTTCTTTTGCCTCTCTACCTTCTATGACTCTCCCTCCTGCCTTGTGGAAGAAATGTAGATGCTCTTGCTTAGTATGAGCAGAATGTTCAATTAGGATGAACTTAAATGTTTGGAAATGAACAGGGGTGTTGGTAGCAAGATGTGAGAATAACTAACAGCGCCGAATGGTGTGTGAATGAGGTGGAAAGGGGAAGCTCAGAGTCATATATGTCACCAGAAGGAAAGTTGGAGGTCAAAAGATGGAAATGTATAAAACTGAATCCTATGGTGGGCAATGTCCATGATCAACTGTACAAATACTAGAAATCACTTCATGAACCAGAACAAATGTATGACAATACAATTAGAAGTTAATCATAGAGGGGCATATAGGGAAGAACTATATACCTATTACAAACTATATACTACAGTTAGTAGTATTTCAACATTTTTTCATAAACAGTAACAAACGTACTATATCAATACTAGGAGTCAACAATTGAGGGGGGTTGGTTAGGGATAGGGGAGGTTTAGAGTTTCCTTTTCTTTTTTTCTCTTTTCATCTTTCACTTTATTTCTTGTCTGGAGTAATGAAAAGTTTCTAAAAATTGAACAAAAATTAAGTGTGATGAATGCACAGCTGTATGAGGGTACCCAGGGGCAAGTGATTGTACACTTTGGATCTTTGGATAATTGTATGGTATCTGAACAATCTCAATAAAAATTAAAAAAAAAAAAAAAAAAGCACATATGAACTTCATTTTGAATTTAAAAGACATCTTCCTTTTTTTCCACCTTTTGAACTTTGCCTTACTCTATTTTCCTATTATTTAAGATAAACTAGTGTTATTCATTTACTAGGCATAATCATCTTTAGCTCTTAGCTATTCTTTGTTAGTCCCACCTTCACCTTGCCCCAAGCATAAGGTTAGTGCTAGGTACATAATTTTCAATGAATATCTGTTGAAGTAGCCCAAGTACCTAGCATAGTACCTGGCAACAAGTTTTCAATAAATAAATAATGAAGGAATGAGGAGAAACACAGCCTAACTATACATGGATTTACTTCTCTTAATTTGATCTTCATTCATTAAATACCTCAAACTAAAATCAAACTCACTGAATTTCTACATCCAAGGCAATAGGCTTAAAAAAATTATAGAAAAATGAATAGCATTATCATTGCCCTAAAGGAATTAACCTCTTACTGGAGAGGCTTACACAGTAAATTAATAGACAATGTAATGGAATGTGGAATTAGCAAAGTGCTATGGAAACAGAGAAGGAAACACTTTAGCCTAAGAGAAATTTTAGGGATTGTATCATGTCCCTCACAAAAGGCATATTCAGGGCCCTAGACGCCTGGTCCTGTGCATATGTACTAATTTATAAATAGGACCTTTTAATATATAATTAGATAAGGTATGCCCAAACTGAATGAGGGTGGGCCTTAATCCAATAAGGCCGAAGTCCTTATAGGCAAAGGAAATTGGAAACAGGAGAAGCCACAGGTGAAGCTGAAAGCTGAAAGTCAGCACAACCCAGGAGACAAAGGAGAAGATGCCACCATGTGACTGGAAAGCCAAGGAACCCCAAAGACTGTCAGCCAACCAGAAGATACCAACCTCAAGAGAGTAAGCCTTCTAGCCTCTGAAACCATGAACCAATAAATTCCTGTTGTTGAGTTAACCCACTGAATGGTATCTGTTTTAGCAGGTGAGGTACTAAAACAATAACACAGACAAGTATAAAACCTCTGAGAAAAAGGGGTGACATCTGAATTGAGCTGATAAAGATGAATCAAATTTTACTAAGCAGTCTACGAGGGCAGGAATATGCAGGAACAGAGGAAAAATAAAGATACAGAAACATTCATTCATTCAACAATTACCAATATTGCCTTCTAATGCCAACCACTATTCTAGGCAACAGGGACACATCAGTGAATCAGAGACAAAAATCCTTTCTCTCACAGAGCTTACATTCTAGAGTTAGGATATAAGACTACAAGTGTGCTTGGGGAACAGCAATTAGAATTTCAGAGTGATACTCCTTAAATCCAACACCAATTAAATGTCTGAAACTTCTTCACAATTTGTACAATCTCCAAATGACTTCTACAAGGAATATACTATCTTCCAACGGACCCATTATGAAAAATGATGTTAAATATCAGAGTGAAAATCTTTATAACTCTAAACTGGTCAACAGTTCTAGAAATAAATGCAGTTCTTTTAAGAGATAACCTTCCCCATATGTGAAAACCGTTATGTCTCCAGAGTATTCTCTTTTAGATAACAAATATCTCTAGTCTTTTAACAATCTACATTCATTTTTAGCAGCCATATCAACTTCCTTTACTCATACTGAGTTAATATGCTATTCTTTTTTTTCTTTCTTTTTTTTTCTTTCTTTCTTTCTTTGTACTGATATTAGGTCACGTCTCCTTATCCTAGATTGGGTGGTTATTATTTTCTTTTGCGCTTATCAGGTACATTTCACTTATCTTTATTAAAGTTTATCTTGTTAAATTTGCCTTAGAATTTCAAGAACTCAAGAAAAGTGTAACTATACTGTCAATCCTTCAAATAATCAAGATGATAGTGGGAGTAAGGGGAGCAGGGAGCAGAGAGAATAAAATTCAACAAAAGTTTCAACAAAGAAATTTTGTTGGAAAACCAGCTCCAGTTTGAACAGATCTTGCCTATATGCAATAAATCTCTCTCCTACAATGTAATACAGAATACTAATCTAAGAATTAGGAGTTCTAATCTCAGTTCTTCCGCTAAGTAACTATGACCAATGATTTCTCACTTTTCCTCCTCTCACTTTTCCTCAGTATGTTTTACTTCCATATATCAAGATATGGAAATAGGCAGACAAGGGAATTCGTAGCAAAGGAAATATTCTTCACTGCCTTCTTCCTGGAGCAATAATCAGAGTACAGGTTTTAGCATATTACCAGGTTTGTGGCATAATTTCAAAACAGTAGTTCTGAGGGTTGTAAAAGCTAACAGAACACCATTCCATCACACAAAACAAATCCATTAGAAAGGGAAAGGCGAATTCCAAAATTATAATATAATGTTTGATACATTTCAGTGATACTGAATATTGTCTCTGAAATGCAAATGCTGCGTGAATGCTGACCAGCTATCTAAAAATGCACAAATATGACTGATAATTTATCCTGTGTGATAAGACAACTGATAATATATTATGTGATGGCAACCAAAAATAAGGGGAATATTCATTATGTAGAATCACATGATAATATGCACAAAACATAACAGAATTTCCCAAGTATTACTAGAAAAGTAGGCATATGTTTGGGAGATGAGGAATTTGAAAGCAAATGTGTGACCATTTGAGAGACTATGGTTAGTGTGACATAATGGTTATCTGAACTTCATTTAGAGGAAGGCTAAGAAGGCAATAAAGTATGCAAATAAGCATAAACATTAATACATTTTTAATTCACAGAAGCTCATGAAAGTTTTCTGAAAATTGGTAATAATATAATATCCTAACCTGGTGATTTTCTTTACAAATAAACAGCATTTACTAACAGCAAATAATACATTTTAATGAAAAACTCCTTACACTTTTGAATTAAGCCCTTTCATAAAAGAAATCTACTCATAGCTAACTTCCCCAATTGCATGCAAATTCCAAAATTTTACAAAGTATCTAGAATCCTGGAATTGAGAATAAAAGAACAAGACTTACCACCTCTTCTACTAGATCTTCAACAATTAGGCCTTGTTCATCTGTTCTTAGATTTGTGACCCACATCCATCCATCTTCTAATTCATTATGGACAATGAACATATCTCCTTTTAAGAAACTGAATATAGCAAGTATGAGGTTATTAAAATTAAATAAGAACTGTAAATAGAGAAATTTAAGTAATAATATGCTACTCACAGAGAGAATATGATTTTGGAAAATGCAAGGGATTAGAGTCAAATACCTTAGATTTTTGTACTGTTTTTGGCATTATCTAGACGTAAAAGCTTGAAGATACTTAAAAAGCTCAATCTTAATTTCCTCATCTTTAAAATGGATTCAGTGATGATATCTATACTGTCTACATCACTGTAGATTATTGTTAAATTCAAATTGGAACTTTTGTAAAGATAACTAATTATACATGTATTACAGGCTTTGTGGTATAATTCCAAGAACACTGAATTTAAGAACAGAACGGATTTATGTTCCAATGTTACTACTCCTTCAGATGTAGATTAGATATAAAATCATAGACACAAAATAAATATAATTAACTCAGTATACATACAAGAATATAGAAAGTTACTTCATAAAAAGTTTGTTTTAGATAACCACAATTAGCTTTACCAATGTAGATGCTTATGTGAATTAACAGTTGTCTTATAAAAACATCAGGGCTATTTAATTCACTCAAGACATCCATGATCCAACCACATATCACTCTTTCATTGAAAGTGATATATTAAGAAAATGCCTGCATATCATTTCTATCATCAACTTCTGAGTAGAGGGAAGAACACACGACCTAGTTTCCTTTCATTAGCAACTAGATATACTTTCAACCTCCACATAATCATGAGGGCAGTAAATTGTTGACATATGCCATGAACATAAAACTATCAGTAATTCCTTCAATTTTTCCTTTCTGACTTGAAAGGATTCCTCTGGACATTTAAAGTATCAAGAGTGTTTGGACATTACCATAGATCCTAGATCTATATCCCTGTCATATACTTTCCATCAATTTTCCTTCGTCTTATTCACAAACACAAGTTCTATTAAGTAAGCCCATTTTCATCCCTTTGAAAACATTATCTGCTTTTCTTTAGACATTCTCAATCTTCACTGTTTCTTGGACAAGTCCCAGAAACCAAATTTGTTTACAACACTTTAGATGTACTCTGGATTTGAATGAGCATGGAATAATGCATTCTATCTCGATAGTACAAATATTCTTAATGGGGATCAATATTTCACTAGCTTCTGAATGGCAACAGATATTACTTAACCAAATAAATTATTCCTTTCTAGAACTACCTAAATAAGTATACTAAGAAAAATAATTATGAGTGTGTAAAAAGGAAGTGCATATGGACAAGAACTAAATGAAAAATGAAAAATGACAAGTTTCATTTGTGGGTTAAAAGTAGTCATAGTTTTTTTTGCTTGTTTGTTTTATTTCGAGTTCTGTTACTATTAGTATACTACTAAGTATTTACAGTGCAGAAAACCAAAATATTAAAAAATAAAAAGTACTAGCTCAAATGACATAACTGTAAGATTCAGTCTACATTATCTTTCATTTTTCACCAAGAGTTAAAATACTTTATTAAATCTCATTAGTCTTCAGATGTTTCACTTGAAAAAAAAACCTCAAAAGTATACAGAAGTTCAAAAGTAAATACTCATAACTTCCTATGAATGTATATCATCAAAATTAAAATTTATATATTCTAATTCTTGTTTAAATTCCCACCTTCCTAGATCACTGGTTCTTCTATGTTTTGGTCTCTGAGGACCCTTTTACACTCTTAAAACTTACTGATATCCCAAAAGGCTTGTATTTGTATGCCGTATATCTACTGATATTTACCATAATAGAAACTAAGACATAGTTTTAGAACATTATTAATTCCTTTAAAATAACAATATGCCCCCATTACAATGTAAAATTCAAAATATGAAAATAATTATATTTTTTAAAAATTTAGTACCAAGAATATCATTGTTTTACATTTTTGTACATCTCTTCATGTCTGGCTTAACAGAAAACAGCTAATTTCTCTTATCTGTTTCTGCATTCAATCTGTTGCTATATCTTTTTTCCTTGAAGTATATGAAGAAAATCTGGTTTCAGATAAATACAAAGTTGCAAAAGACATGAGCATTTTAATAGCCTTTCAGATAATTACAGACATTCTTTGATATTGTATCAAAGACTCAACAAATGGCACTTTCTTGAAGGTTAACTGTAATGTGGAAATTAAAACAATTTATCAATGAACTTTCTATACGCATTCCATTAACATCCATTTGCCTATCTTGCACTTCTGATAGGTCATTTACCTGTGCATAACTTTGTACTACACGCATTGGTCATTTAGGAAATACTGATTCACTGGACTATGCATATCTCCCAAGTGTTTATTTTATTATACACTATCAACGTACATTTCATTATACAATACAAAAACTTCACATTCAAGTACATATCACCACTGATCTCATCAGAAAAGTTGTTAAGTATTTGGAAAGCTGTCAAAATCTTGATGGCAGATACAGGGGTTTCCAAACTTCTGACATTTGCTTGAAAGCTCAAATTTTGTCACTGGCAACAAATACTGTCAGTTATTTTCCTTGAAGTGACAATCACACTTTGACCGTTTTCAAGAGAATGTCTGTCAAATACTCAAGTCTAAATAACCATAATTTGTCTATCAGTTGTTCTCTCAAGTAAAAATGGTATGTATAAAAGCTCTCAACTCACCGCTTTTCCTCAAAACATACTATAGTATACAGCTGGACTGCTTTATGTATTATATGTATACTTCCCATTTTGTCACACAAATTATTAAAATGGTTTAGACAAAGTTTGAGATTTAATAAAATAAATATTTTTTACTGTGCCATCGAAAACATTCTTAAGTGAAACTGGCTGTTTTTATTTACTTATTTTTAAACTGCAAGTGTGTGGCAGTAAAGAATGCTGTACAATTTGGAGCCACCGCCCTGATTTGTGCTAAACTAACAGAAGTTCTACCTCCATTGCTTTTGCACCATCAATATAAATGTCACAGTGAAAAAGGAAAATGATGTCTTAGCATTAGTATGAAAATAGTGTTAATTTCATAGACCCACTGAAAGTTTCAAATATCCTCAGGTTATAAGGAGCACACTTTGGGAACTGTTGTCCTAGTTGATTCTGAAAGAATTTACAAATTACCTAAATTCCTGTATTTGTGGTTCATTGCCATTCTCCTTTATTATACACATTACCTCCCTCCCCTTTCTTTTACTGGTTTTTACAGCTTAGATAGCAAATAAAGATGTGCCAACAAAAATTAAATGAGAAGTCACTATTTTGAGAACAACCATATAAAAAGGGAATTCCTACTTTGAGATCTCAGATATCCCGATCTTTGTTTTCTTTACTGCCATATTCCCATATTCTTTTAGCATCACAAAGTAAGTTTCACTATATTTTAAATGCTGCTGTTAAATTCAATGAGAAATTGTATACTCAAACTCAGTCATTATTCAAAAGTAGACTTAATTTACTGGCAGGAAACAAAGTTACTGGAAAGTTTAGGTTACAAAAAGACAATGATAATTTGATAGTAATAATAAAAAAAGATAATGTTCTATAATTCTTTTAATGTTAAAATTTGTTCAGGCATTATGTAAAACAGAGCCTAATGATCATTTATTTGAGTGCCATTCACAGCTGGGGCATAAATGCAATATGGTAATAACAACTAGCATAGACTGTACATTATAAGAGAACTATCTTCATCCTGTCAGAGACATTCTTTAAAAAGTTAAGTTACTTCTCCTGTCATCTCACCTATGGCCACTCTGATCCAAACCCACAGTGGGAACAATTAGCCAATACAGAGATAAAGGAACAAAGGAACCAACATTAAAGGCACTTTTACCTTGCTGCATGCTATTTCCCCAAATTCCAAAACCTTCTAAGCACAACAAGAGCAATAATCTTCAAACTCTAGCTCTTTCAAATGTCTATTTCAAATACCTATAAATGAGAATATATTATAAAATACCTTATTTCATCAGTGTCTGGTACTTTCGTGTAAGGTAGAATGGCTCGCACACGCCGTCTATCTTCTACTGGCTAGAAACCATAAATACATGATTTCAAAAAGATAACTTTTTTTGTCTCAAAGTTAAAAGAGGTATGATCACACAAAGTTAAAGCCAGTAAGAATCCACATTATAAATGCCATAGGATCATCCAAATTATTTTTTATGAGACACTAACTTTAAATATTTAAATGCCCAGAGCCTAGAAATGTTTTTGTTGTTTTTAACAGAATTTTTTTAACAGCATAACTAACATTTTTACCAAGTAATATGAGTGACCATTCAATTTTAAGTAAACTATTTAACTGAACATATAAATTAACCCTTCTGTGATGATGTAGAAAGTATTTCAGAATCTTTTAGCAACTTCTGGACAGCACTGTGAAATCAGTAATTTCTCCTCACTCACTGAAACCTATTTGTTAGCTATCACCATATAGTATTAGAAAATAATCTGGTTACAAAATCACAGAAAAATTACTTCTTTTTTCTTTTTTAACAGAAATCATCAGTTTTTTTTCTAACCAGTATTACAGACAGAATTAAAATTTAATACAACAAATACTTCTTGAATTATAAAAAATACCACAAGAAAAAGCTAAACCCATTATTAAAGTGAAATAATAAAGTTTTGAAAGATATTTCATTCAAGTTATACTTGCCTCTGGGGGTGCAACTGGATAAAGTAATTTTTCTCCTTTAAGCAAACAAGAAACATGACTGTAATAACCTATTAGGTCTGACAGTGAAGAAAAACGTCTTCCACCAATGTAGTAATCGCCACACATAGCAATAATCCTATTTGTACAGGAAAAAAAAAATACAGTATAGTAAAAATCATTACAGGCAACTTTGAATACCAAGTTTCATAAAAAATATTATTAATCCATAGTTTTCATACTTTATCCTTAACTGTATCCCTGTACTAAGACGCCACTTATTATCGTCCCCTTATGCAAATTACTTGGGGGTTATTTCTTTTAAAAATATATATGCAAGCATTTGATATGACATATATATCAGACTTACAAGCCTCAATTACATATCTGCAATATTTGAAAGTTCATCATCAACTTTCCCTTACTTTCCAGTTTTAAGACTAAATTACCAATTTTAACACATTTTCAGGCTAAGAGTAACCCACAAATCTCCTGAAATAGTTACACAAAATATAATAATAATTTCATATACTATGTGTTCAAATCTAAAAATCCAGAGTACACATTTTATCAGTTAACATTTAGGCACTAGATAATATTTATTTTCTCAATATTTCCCATAAAAATAAAACAGAATATTGATGGCTATGGTAACACAGCATTGTCAATGTAATTAACAGTAGTGAATTATATATTTGAATGTGGTTAAAAAAGGAAATATTAGGATATATATATATATATATATATATATATATATATATATATAGCTAAAATAAAAATTAAAAAAAAAAAAACTATGGAACTACACAACACAAACAGTGACCCTTAAGTTAAACCATGGACTATAATCAGTAGTGAGTTATAAAAATGTGCTCTCACCAATTGTAACAAATGTACCACACCAATGCAAACTGTTAACAAGAGTGCTATATGGGAACCCTGTATTTTATGTATGATTTTTCTGGAACCCACAACTTCTCTAATGAAAAAAAATCTGAATACAATAATACAGGTAAATACATTTATACATATAGACTTTGATATCTGTACTTGCATACTACATGCCTGCTTAATTGAAATGAATGCAAAGAGTTTCACAGCAATGAAGCTAAAATGAATTAAAGGGCACACTGGACTATAATCTAAAAGTAATAAACATATTTGGGCATTAGCACAATAATGCCATAAATAATACCGTTTTAAAACTAAAATGTAAGTATTCAACTTCTACTCTAAATTACTGATTAAATTGTTTAATTGAAAGCAAATTTCTTTCTCCATTATTTAAGTGCTACTGTTTCATTCTCCTTTATGAAGGCAGGTATATTACACCAAATAGTTGTATTATGTAATCTCATAATAGGAATAAAAACTTACCTAAAATGGTTCACAACATTTGTCTGGCTAAGAAATGAAAGTACAAAGGACCCTGGCCTCCGATCACTCTCTCTTATAAGGTAACTGCCAGGCTTCCCTGCCTGCCTGAGGCGTTCTTCTGCTATAGCTCTATCAAGTTTTCCATGATACCACCTAGAGGAAGAAAGTTAAGATATTAGAATAACAATAGCAACCATAAAGCTATTGTAGGTAGTTGAAAAACATACTATTAGAGATTTTAAACACCTAAATGTAACTTAAACATTAGTTACATTTTACCCTAAACTAGGCATTCCGATTTTAGCGAAATTGTTTTTAACTTCTTCTCAGTCTCTCAAAAAAATCACTGACTGAGGTTCTTAATTTGTTCTATAAATTCAGATACGAACTTCTTCCAATTCCACCCATCTCCCTACCCACCAGATTGTTTATCTGGTCATGATACAAGCACCTATTACAATCAAATCCTTCTTCAGAAAAATGAGACCAAGGTCCCAAATTTATTTAACATACACGTGGGGAATAAATGGCACTTTTGACTCTTTACCTTCTGCTCCCAATGTAACTATATTCTACCTATCAAACTGCCAAATGATCAGCTTAATGACTTGGCTGTAACTCTAGCAACATCCATGCTAAGAAACTGTCTATACAAGCTCATGGATTGATATAAAGAGAAGCATACTTAGAAAGAGACTGGAATTGTCACATAGGCATGGTAACAAATACATAATGTAACTGTTATGAAACATTTTTACATTTCTAACATTTTAGACATTCAGATACTTGTATTTTACCTGAAAAATTCAGAAGAAAAGAATACACATTGAGTACTTAAATATATTTAGTATCTAGCTATAAACCAATAAATAAAGCTATTATACCACTATTTTTATAAACTTTTTGTAAAAAAAAAAAAAAAAAACAAAATTTACTATTCTTTATTTAAATACACATACACAACTTCTCCCAATAATTTTTTTACAGTTTTCTTCTAAAAATGGATTTATTTAGAAACCTGTACATGAGACTGAACATAAAATAATGAAAAACTTAACCATGGGACTTCACCATATCCTTACAGGAAAAACATAATTGTAAACTTTAGTATTAGAGGAAGAAGAGAAAGAGCAATCAGCATTGCATTCCTCTCAGATCCTAGTCTCCGTTCAACCATTATGTTTAAGACTATAGGCAAGTAAATTTAAATTTAAAGGGGTCAGTATTTCTCATCTAAAAGGAAAAGTTTAGCCAAATGATCACTAAAGGTCCTTGAAGGGCTAAAATTTAATATACCTTATAAGGATAAAATTTTGAAATTCTAGGTTAGAAGTGTATTAGTTGTAAAAAACTATGATACTCCCTTCGAATATGAAACTAGTATGTTCTTTATTCCTAAAGCATTGATGCAATCCCATAAAGCAGATTTACATATCCAACAAAGAAGAAATTATGAACAATTTTAAGCCAAGTTCCTATTTTGTGGACTTAACATTTGTTAAATATGAGCTATGTTTTACGTAAAATGTCAAGATTTAAAGATTTTATTTAATCACCTTTATCTTTGGATTCACAATGAGGATTAAAGTAGGGTAAAAAAGATGACATTGCATTACACAGTAACTGACTAATAACTGACTGAAGACCTTTACTGACATATAAAAGGTAGATTTAGATGAGTTTTTTGGTTTTCATATCTAAGTACTTTCTGCAAGATTTTTAGCAATTAAAACAATCATTCAGCTCAAGACATAGACTTTAACCTAAATAACCAACTTTGTTTCCTGAATTTTATAATTCTTTCATGCCAAAATCTCATAAGCTTTGAGCAAATAAAGCAAAACATATCAATTCTTGATTACAGCTACAAAATGCAATTAAGTTATCCAACACTCAGCTAATGAGCATATAATATATATAGTTGATTCTAATTCATAAAAAGTGTTAAAACATCTACGTGTCAAAAGTCTTCTAACTATTCTTGGGGGCGGGGGGGGGGGGGATGAATGCCCTTAATCTAAACCTGGAATTTCTTGAATTATTTTTTTTTTTAATCATCATTTTATTGAGATATATTCACATACCACGCAGTCATACAAAACAAATTGTACTTTCGATTGTTTACAGTACCATTACATAGTTGTACATTCATCACCTAAATCAATCCCTGACACCTTCATTAGCACACACACAAAAATAACAAGAATAATAATTAGAGTGAAAAACAGCAATTGAAGTAAAAAAGAACACTGGGTACCTTTGTCTGTTTGTTTGCTTCCCCTACTTTTCTACACATCCATCCATAAACTAGACAAAGTGGAGTTTGGTCCTTATGGCATTCCCAATCCCACTGTCACCCCTCATAAGCTACATTTTTATACAACTGTCTTCGAGATTCATGGGTTCTGGGTTGTAGTTTAATAGTTTCAGGTATCCACCACCAGCTACCCCAATTCTTTAGAACTTAAAAAAGGTTGTCTAAAGTGTGCATAAGAGTGCCCACCAGAGTGATCTCTCGGCTCGTTTTGGAATCTCTCTGCCACTGAAGCTTATTTCATTTCCTTTCACATCCCCCTTTTGGTCAAGAAGATGTTCTCCATCCCACGATGCCGGGTCTACATTCCTCCCCGGGAGTCATATTCCACGTTGCCAGGGAGATTCACTTCCCTGGGTGTCTGATCCCACGTAGGGGGGAGGGCAGTGATTTCACCTTTCAAGTTGGCTTAGCCAGAGAGAGAGGGCCACATCTGAGCAACAAAGAGGCATTCAGGAGGAGACTCTTAGGCACAAAAACAGGGAGGCCTAGCCTCTCCTTTGCAGCAACCGTCTTCCCAAGGGTAAAACTTATGGTAGAGGGCTCAACCCATCAAACCACCAGTCCCCTATGTCTGTGGTCATGTTAGCAACCATGAAGGTGGGGTAGGCAAATACCCCTGCATTCTCCACAGGCTCCTCAAGGGGGCACTACATCTTTTTTTTTTTTTTCCTTGTTTGTCTTTTTTCTTTTCTTTTTTTTTTTTTTAACTTTCCCTTCTTTTTTAAATCAACTGTATGAAAAAAAAAGTTAAAAAGAAAACAAACATACAATAAAAGAACATTTCAAAGAGACCATAACAAGGGAGTAAGAAAAAGACAACTAACCTAAGATAACTGCTTAACTTCCAACATGTTCCTACTTTACCCCAAGAAAGTTACATAATATAGCAACATTTCAGTGAACTTGTTCCTACTACATCCATCAGAAATTAACAGACCATAGTCATTTCTGGGCATCCCCAGAACGTTAAATAGCTTATCTGTTCTTCTTGGATTATTGTTCCCCCTTCCTTAATTGCTCTCTACTGCTAGTTCCCCTACATTCTACATTATAAACCATTTGTTTTTACATTTTTCAAAGTTCACATTAGTGGTAGCATATAATATTTCTCTTTTTGTGCCTGGCTTATTTCGCTCAGCATTATGTCTTCAAGGTTCATCCATGTTGTCATATGTTTCACCAGATCGTTCCTTCTTACTGCCGCGTAGTATTCCATCGTGTGTATATACCACATTTTATTTATCCACTCATCTGTTGAAGGACATTTGGGTTGTTTCCATCTCTTGGCAATTGTGAATAATGCTGCTATGAACATTGGCGTGCAGATATCTGTTCGTGTCACTGCTTTCCGATCTTCCGGGTATATACCGAGAAGTGCAATCGCTGGATCGAATGGTAGCTCTATATCTAGTTTTCTAAGGAACTGCCAGACTGACTTCCAGAGTGGCTGAACCATTATACAGTCCCACCAACAATGAATAAGAGTTCCAATTTCTCCACATCCCCTCCAGCATTTGTAGTTTCCTGTTTGTTTAATGGCAGCCATTCTAACCGGTGTTAGATGGTATCTCATTGTGGTCTTAATTTGCATCTCTCTAATAGCTAGTGAAGCTGAACATTTTTTCATGTGTTTCTTGGCCATTTGTATTTCCTCTTCAGAGAACTGTCTTTTCATATCTTTTGCCCATTTTATAATTGGGCTGTCTGTACTATTGTCATTGAGTTGTAGGATTTCTTTGTATATGCAAGATATCAGTCTTTTGTCAGATACATGGTTTCCAAAAATTTTTTCCCATTGAGTTGGCTGCCTCTTTACCTTTTTGAGAAATTCCTTTGAGGTGCAGAAACTTCTAAGCTTGAGGAGTTCCCATTTATCTATTTTCTCTTTTGTTGCTTGTGCTTTGGGTGTAAAGTCTAGGAAGTGGCCTCCTAATACAAGGTCTTGAAGATGTTTTCCTACATTATCTTCTAGGAGTTTTATGGTACTTTCTTTTATATTGAGATCTTTGGTCCATTTTGAGTTAATTTTTGTGTAGGGGGTGAGGTAGGGGTCCTCTTTCATTCTTTTGGATATGGATATCCAACTCTCCCAGCCCCATTTGTTGAAAAGACCATTATGGCTCAGTTCGGTGACTTTGGGGGCCTTATCAAAGATCAGTCGGCCATAGATCTGAGGGTCTATCTCTGAATTCTCAATTCGATTCCATTGATCTATATGTCTATCTTTGTGCCAGTACCATGCTGTTTTGGCAACTGTGGCTTTATAATAAGCTTCAAAGTCAGGGAGTGTAAGTCCTCCCACTTCGTTTTTCTTTTTTAGAGTGTCTTTAGCAATTCGAGGCATCTTCCCTTTCCAAATAAATTTGATAACTAGCTTTTCCAAGTCTGCAAAGTAGGTTGTTGGAATTTTGATTGGGATTGCATTGAATCTGTAGATGAGTTTGGGTAGAATTGACATCTTAATGACATTTAGCCTTCCTATCCATGAACATGGAATATTTTTCCATCTTTAAGGTCCCCTTCTATTTCTTTTAGTAGAGTTATGTAGTTTTCTTTGTATAGGTCTTTTACATCTTTGGTTAAGTTGATTCCTAGGTACTTGATTTTTTTAGTTGCTATTGAAAATGGTATCTTTTTCTTGAGTGTCTCTTCAGTTTGTTCATTTCTAGCATATAGAAACATTACTGACTTATGTGCATTAATCTTCTGTCCTGCTACTTTGCTAAATTTGTTTATTAGCTCTAGTAGCTGTATCATCGATTTCTCGGGGTTTTCCAGATATGAGATCATATCATCTGCAAACAATGACAGTTTTACTTCTTCTTTTCCAATTTGGATGCCTTTTATTTCTTTGTCTTGCCGGATTGCCCTGGCTAGCACTTCCAGCACAATGTTGAATACAGTGGTGACAGCGGGCATCCTTGTCTTGTTCCTGATCTTAGAGGGAAGGCTTTCAGTCTCTCACCATTGAGTACTATGCTGGCTGTGGGTTTTTCATATATGCTCTTTATCATGTTGAGGAAGTTTCCTTCAATTCCTACCTTTTGAAGTGTTTTTATCAAAAAGGGGTGTTGGATTTTGTCAAATGCTTTTTCAGCATCTATTGAGATGATCAATTGATTTTTCCCTTTCGAGTTTTTAATGTGTTGTAATACATTGATTGTTTTTCTTATGTTGAACCATCCTTGCATGCCTGGAATGAACCCCACTTGGTCATGGTGTATGATTTTTTTAATGTGTCTTTGGATTCGATTTGCAAGTATTTTGTTGAGGATTTTTGCATCTATATTCATTAGGGAGATTGGCCGGTAGTTTTCCTTTTTTGTAGCATCTTTGCCTGGTTTTGGTATTAGATTGATGTTAGCTTCATAAAATGAGTTAGGTAGTGTTCCATTTTTTTCAATGTTTTGAAAGAGTTTGAGTAAGATTGGTGTCAGTTCTTTCTGGAAAGTTTGGTAGAATTCCCCTGTGAAGCCATCTGGCCCTGGGCATTTATTTGTGGGAAGATTTTTGATGACTGATTGGATCTCTTTGCTTGTGATGGGTTGGTTGAGGTCTTCTATTTCTTCTCTGGTCAGTCTAGGTTGTTCATATGTTTCCAGGAAATTGTCCATTTCTTCTACATTATCCAGTTTGTTGCCATACAGTTGTTCATAATATCCTCTTATAATTTTTTTAATTTCTTCAGGATCTGCAGTTATGTTACCTTTTTCATTCATTATTTTGTTTATATGGGTCTTCTCTCTTTTTGATTTTGTCAGTCTAGCTAGGGGCTTGTCAATCTTGTTGATCTTCTCAAAGAACCAACTTTTGGTGATATTTATCCTCTCTATTGTTTTTTTTGTTCTCTATGTCATTTATTTCTGCTTTAATCCTTGTTATTTCTTTTCTTGTACTTGGTTTAGGATTGGTTTGCTGTTCATTTTCTAGCTTCTTCAGTTGATCCATTAGTTCTTTGATTTTGGCTCTTTCTTCCTTTTTAATATATGCGTTTAGTGCTATAAATTTCCCCCTTAGCACTGCTTTTGCTGCATCCCATAGGTTTTGGTATGTTGTGTTCTCATTTTCATTCGTCTCTATATATTTAGCAATTTCTCTTGCTATTTCTTCTTTAACCCACTGATTGTTTAGGAGTGTGTTGTTTAACCTCCAGGTATTTGTGAATTTTCTAAGTCTCTGATGGTTATTGACTTCTAATTGTATTCCATTGTGGTCAGAGAATGTGCTTTGAATAATTTCAATCTTTTTAAATTTATTGAGGCTTGTTTTATGTCCCAGCATATGATCTATTCTGGAGAATGTTCCGTGAGCACTAGAAAAGTATGTGTATCCTGGTGATTTGGGATGTAATGTCCTGTAGATGTCTGTTAAATCTAATTCATTTATCAGATTGTTTAGGTTTTCAATTTCCTTATTGGTCTTCTGTCTGGTTGATCTATCTATAGGAGAGAGTGATGTGTTGAAGTCTCCCACAATTATTGTGGAAACATCAATTGCTTCCTTTAGTTTTGCCAATGTTTCTCTCATGTATTTTGTGGCACCTTGATTGGGTGCATAGACATTTACGATTGTTATTTCTTCTTGCTGAATTGCCCCTTTTATTAGTATGTAGTGGCCTTCTTTGTCTCTCAAAACATCCCTGCATTTGAAGTCTATTTTATCTGAGATTAATATTGCTACACCTGCTTTCTTTTGGCTGTAGCTTGCATGAAATATTTTTTTCCATCCTTTCACTTTCAGTTTCTTTGTGTCCCTGTGTCTAAGATGAGTCTCTTGTATGCAACATATTGATGGTTCATTTTTTTTGATCCATTCTGCGAATCTATATCTTTTAATTGGGGAGTTTAATCCATTTACATTCAATGTTAAAACCGTGAAGGCATTTCTTGAATCGGCCATCTTATCCTTTGGATTATGTTTGCCATATTTTTCCCTCTCTCTATTAATATCCTTTATTGTACCCATACCGAATCTCTTTAGTACTGAACCTTTCTCCAGGTCTCTCTGTCCTGTCTTTGTTTCTCTGTCTGTAGGGCTCCCTTTAGTATCTCCAGTAGGGCAGGTCTCTTGTTAGCAAATTCTCTCAGCATTTCTTTGTCTGTGAAAAATTTAAGCTCTCCCTCAAATTTGAAGGAGAGCTTTGCTGGATAAAGTATTCTTGGCTGGAAATTCCTCTCACTCAGAATTTTAAATATATCGTGCCACTGCCTTCTTGCCTCCATGGTGGCTGCTGAGTAGTCACTACTTAGTCTTATGCTGTTTCCTTTGTATGTGGTGAATTGCTTTTCTCTTGCTGCTTTCAGAACTTGCTCCTTCTCTTCTATGTTTGACAGTGTGATCAGTATATGTCTCGGAGTGGGTTTTTTTGGATTTATTCTATTTGGAGTTCGCTGAGCATTTATGATTTGTGTATTTATGTTGTTTAGAAGATTTGGGAAGTTTTCCCCAACAATTTCTTTGAATACTCTTCCTAGACCTTTACCCTTTTCTTCCCCTTCTGGGACACCAATGAGTCTTATATTCGGACGTTTCATATTATCTATCATATCCCTGAGGTCCATTTCGAGTTTTTCAATTTTTTTCCCCATTCTTTCTTTTATGCTTTCATTTTCCATTCTGTCATCTTCCAGGTCACTGATTCGTTGTTCAACTTCCTCTAGTCTTGTACTATGAGTGTCCAGAATCTTTTTAATTTGGTCAACAGTTTCTTTAATTTCCATAAGATCATCCATTTTTTTATTTAGTCTTGCAATGTCTTCTTTATGCTCTTCTAGGGTCTTCTTGATTTCCTTCATATCCCGTACTAGGGTCTCATTGTTCATCTTTAGTTCTTTGAGTAGCTGCTCTAGGTGGTGTGTCTCTTCTGGTCTTTTGATTTGGGTGCTTGGGCTTGGGTTATCCATATCGTCTGGTTTTTTCATATGCTTTATAATTTTCTGTTGTTTTTGGCCTCGTGGCATTTGCTGAACTTGATAGGGTTCTTTTAGGGTTTGTAGACCAGTTGAAGTCCTTATCTCTAATTTATCAGATCTACAGCTTCGTGGAGTACACTTTCTCTAACTAACCAGCAGGTGGCGTCCACGAGCCACCTGTTCTCCACAAGCCAGATCTCCCCTGCTTAGCCTTTTTGGTGAGTGGGGGAGTGAGTCTTGTGGGGCCCAATTGGTGTACCAAGCTTGCGTGTGTAGTTGGTGTTGCCTGCCCTGTATGTGGGGCGTGTTTCTGGGCAGTCGGGGAGGGGGGGGTGGCCCTAACAATCAAATCTCCCTGGTGATCCTAGAGTTTTAAAGCTGCTGCAATAGTCTAATCCTTCAGTTCAGTCCTGCCACAGTTTGTCTCTGCCACTGACCCACAAGTCTTTGGTATTGGCGTATGGCTCCTGAGACTTGCAAGTGGGCCCCTCTTCCAGGCTGTGCACCCCGGGTCCTCTGTTGAGGGATGACTGTGCTATGTCACAGGTGAGTGCCGTCCCCCCAGGGCAGTTCTGGGCTGCTGGGCTGTGTAGGGAGGCTCCCAGTCTGCTCAAATGATGGCTGAATGGGGCTTTGTTAATTCACACTGCTCCACCTTCCCAGCTCTGGGACCTTCAGCTGAGGTTGCAGGGAAGGCTAATGTCCACGCCCAGTTTTGTGGTGTGTGCCTGTTATTTGAAGCACTTCCGTCACACTGGGTTGTCTGGGGCAGCTCTGGGCTATGGGGCTGGCGATGGGCAGGAGTGTTTCCTGTCCACCAGGATGGTGGCTGTGAGCGGACACCCCCCTTTTCTTGGGAAGTTGTGTTGTTTAGTGAATTTTCTCAGCCACTGGAATATTGCCTTTTGTCTCAGAGCTCTCTTAGTTCTGCTCTTGACTTGACGTGCCCAAATTTCAATTCTTTGAAGCTTTCTGTATTGAGCTTCTTAGAGTAATTGTTTTAGAAAAAGCAAAAAGGATTTAAAAAAAAATAAAAAATAAAAAAAAAAACGGCCCTCCTCAGAGATCTAATGGGTTATTGAAATGCTAATAGACAAAGCAACCAGGGCCATTAAGGAAAGGTGCACAGGGCAGAGAGATCAGCTTTGCTTCGGGATTTGCATATGCGCCTCAAGGCCTGATCTCCGCCCTTCCCCTTTCTGTGTTCACCAGAACTCGAAAAATCCTCTGCTTTTATTTTGGAGTTTTTCGTGTTGTTTTTTTTCTATGTCTGTCTCCTCTCTGCTGGGCTGGCTGCTCTCAGAGTCTCTGGTGTCTGGTCTCAGTCTATCTATGGTTGGAGTTTGAATCAGTAGAATGAGTTTCCGATAAGAGCAGCCACTGCAATTCTCCCTTCTCCTTCCCGGAGCTGACAGCCCCTCCTCCCCCGGGACTGAGCCTGGCAGGGAGGGGCGCGGGTCCCCTGGCTGCAAAAACTTACAGATTTCGCTGATCTCAGCAGTTCCACGTTTTCATGAGTGTTGTATGAAGTATGCCCAAAGACAGATTGCTCTGTGGTGTCCAGTCTACGCAGTTCCTGGCTTTTTACCTACTTTCCTGGAGGAGTAACTAAAACATACAGCTCACCAGTCTGCCATCTTGCCCCGCCCTCTTGAATTATTTTTATTTCAAATTATGAAGGAGAGTTACAGTAACAAGAATATTTTAAATGTATCTGTGCAGATATTTTCAAGCTACTTTAAAGCTCTGTACTTCAATTAAACTGTTACAAAATATTATCTTTACCCTTTTAGAAATTTGGAAATCAGAACAAATCACTAGTTATCAACAGATAAAATTAATGTTATTTAAAGTACACGCAGCATCATGATATGCAGCTAAAACCAATATTTTATAAATAAATCACAGTAGAGGCAATGTGATATAATTTGATTTAGACACTTCACAGATTTATAAAAGGTAACTAAATTTCTCTATCTATCAAGCACCAGTCCACTTTCTACTCTAACACAATATCTCTCAACGTTCTCTAACACAATGTCTCTCAACCTTTTCTTAACTCATGATCTTTTATATAAACATAAAAATTTTACCTACGAGGAGATCCAGAGTCCCTAAAGTAGCATTCCTTCATAAATAATCATTGTTTTCTACTTAACCCCAGCAGTCAAGAGAATGTTGTCTAACTTTACTTTCTGACACTTGTAACATTCTTTTTATAGCATATATAAAATAAGCATATATAAAACAATATTGAACACAGCTTTTCAAAATATACCCCCAGTACCACTTCCCAGTGGATATTAATCTAAAATATCCAATTTAACAAAAACGCTTTACCTTATGCCTCTACAAATAGTTACATAATAGCATCAATGCAAGAAAATAAAAGAAAACACATAGTTGATCCACCCCATTATTTCTCTAAGTCTTTACAGTGAACACCTTATCATCTCCCTTTAAAGGCAGTTTTGCTGGTGACTATTTTCAAATTTTTTTTGAAAAAGGCAACAAATGCAACTGGAATCTAGAATACTTCAAAGGAGCCCAGGTATAATTAAGGTGCAATATTGGGAGTATGAGGACATTTGTAGTGTAACATGACATTACTAATGTCTGTGGGCTCAATCAGGTAAGTTAAATTCCATACATCTAACTACATTTATGGCAAATATAACTCACAGACTATACCTGACACATAATAATAATAAGAAAAGTGTTAGCTGAATGAAAGAAGTGTTGAATTATAAAGCATAATGTTGGGAAAGATTTTAGAAGTTATCTAGTTCAACCTCCTTGTCAAGGTAAAAAAAAATCTTGAGTGTCCCACATATGCAAGTTCTGATCTATGAAGACTGCTGTGTAGTCTAAAAAGAATATGAAAGCAATTTAAGCTGATAGAGCTCAAAGATGGATGGCTACAATGACACCTCCTAACACTTCAAAAAAGATCACGCAGAATGATGAGATCAGGACTTACAAGAAGTACGAAGTCTAGGGCGGGCAAAATACTATGGGATGAACATAACTTCAACAACAGAAATCTCAAATTTTATGACACAGAATGTGAGAGAAATTAGTGAATCATCTAAGCCCCAATTATCTTCCTATTTCCCACTATCTTGCCACCTTCCATCTAATTTTGTGTAGAGAACAATAGAAATTAATAATCACTTCTACTTAAGACACTGGTTTTAGAAGGAAACTTCCTTTTCTAAACTCTTTCTTGAACACAACAGATCATACATATTGATTGGGGCTAGAGGTACCAAAGCTTTCATAAAATAGAAATTCTTCCATTTCTCCCGGCAACTCTTGAAGGAAACCCTCAGAGAGTCCCACTGTCTTCTCAACATATATTTTTTAGAAGAATGCTGAAGACAGTATCATTTGAGATACTGTGACTTAAATTTGCCTAATATATTTTAATAACAAAATATCAAATGTTCTATTTTAAAAGTAAACTCTTTCATCCCTCTCTCTATTTTAAGGAGTATGGGGGAAAGAAACAGGAGGAAATTCAAGGAGCAAACACATTATTTTCAGCTAGCTTTGCAATTTTTTGCTGAAAAAATCTTACAAGCAGATATGGAGCAACCTGATTTCATTTTCTTTGACATTATACAAATCAATTTATCTAAATATCATAACATTCCAGATAAAACTATATATTAAATAAGCCAACAAAAATGAAAAAGACAAGTTGAACAAGTTGCAGGAGTAACTTTGATCTCTTATATCTGTGTAAATCCAATCCTCAAAAAACTATCAATTCTTATAGTTTAACAATGATCATGTCATGCTACTGAGTATATGAAGACAAGGCAGGAAAATGACTTGTGGCCAGTTGCTCCAATGCATGGCTACAACCTAGTTGTAAACTACCCTGAAGCAATCCTTTACTTAAAAACGAAGTTTATTTTTTTAAGTTCACAATGCTTTGTTACAACTAAAATATTTCTTAACCTCTAGTTTAAGATACACCTTTAAATCACTGAATTGAAGGTTAAAAGCAAACTTTAGTCTAACACTGCCTTTCATGTAATGCATTCCCGACAAACTGTGCAAAGCATTGTGTTACATGGCAGAAATATAATAATTAATACCACAGAATACCACTATTTATGGTGTAGTGGAAAATAAAAACAAAACAAGCAATTAAAATCTGGTGCAGTAGGACTAGGATGTGGGGGCCTACAGAAGGGCACCTACCTTCATTTTGGATTTTAGTATACACAAACTAAAAAAACTGATGTCTAAACTGTAACTTAAAAGATGAGTAGCAAGTAATTCAGAGAAACCAGGGAGCAGGTGAGAAAGAAGCTGTCACAGGCAGAGGGAAAAAGCACAGGCAAAAAAAATTATATGCGTATATAAATTTTAATAAACAAATTAATATGTATAAACATTTATACTAAACTACTGTTCATCAGATGAAATGGGAAGAATATAAGCTTTGGAATTAGACTAGAATTATAACTTCACTGAACTTCTTTCAGTTCTTCAAGCAGACAAATGCCTTTAAGAATATTTTAAAAGTTCAAAAGATTTCAGATCTATCATCATCCCATTTGGTCCCAGCAATAAACCTATGGGGGGTGGGAGGGCAGTATGCAGACATAATACCCCAGCACCTTAATATTCTCCACAGTGTGTCCATTATTCTCCTACAAGTACCCTCTATATCTAAACTGAACTACATTATTGTCCCTCAAATATATTTATTCATTCAATAAATATTTTTAAGTACCTACTATGTGCCAGGCACTGTTCTAGAAATTGGTTTTCTCCCTCTTTGCTTTCTTGGGGTGTTTCTTCTATATCACATTAAAATAAGGGTGAAAAGATTATGCAATTCTGTCAACGTTCATCCTAAAATCAAGACATTTCCTGTTTGTTTTTCCCTCAACTTTCTATTTCTCTATTCTCACTCATGGAACTATCAGTACCTCTTCAGCTCAAACTATAATCTCTGCAAGGATGATTCCCAAATTTCCCTCCCTAAACCTGATTTCCCTCCCAAAGTTCCAGGCCTACATTAAAAGTACATGATAAGAATCATCACCTTAAAATAATTATGTCAAAATCTAAAACGTTACCAACTACCCCTACAAACATACACACATAAACACCCCTCTTCCTCCTTACTCCCCTAAAGGCACCAGCATTTCCCAGTGCCCAGACTCAAAACTTCAAAAGCTTTGATTCTTTTCTATCTCCAGCTATAAAACTACTGCCAACTTGTACCTCCAACATCATACAAATTATTCCTCTGCTTTCTATTCCCTCATCCATTACTTTGGTTCAGGCCCTCTTTCCTTCTCATTCTGTTTCAATCCCTCCTACCACTGCAAACAATTCTCTTTCCTAACAGGCTCTTCCTAACCAAAGGCTTAATCATTTCACTCTATTGGCTCAAAAGACTACAAATGACTACCAAATGAAGGGGACACCATTCAACTTGACACTGAAAGGCTACCACAAAATGGCTCCAATCTACCTTTCCAGCCAAACTAGATGGCTTATTAGTCCCACAATACAATCTGTGTTTTGCCCACATCTTCTCTCATGCAGTCATCATTCAATCTCTGCACTCCATCCTACCAGCAAAAAATATACTTTCATAAAGCCTTTCCTCTACCAACTGGATGTAATACCTACCTCCTTTAAACCCTGCTGCATGTAACCCTATCACATCCTACTTTTTTACATGTCCCCCATACAAGGTGTGAGGTGTGAGGGCTAGGTTCATGTATCAACTTGGCCAGGTGACAGTTCCCAGGTGTCTGGTAACGCAAGCACTGGCCTAACCATTACTGTAAGGACATTTGTGGCTGGTTAATAAACCAGAAGGCTGGTTTAGTAAATCATCAGTCAATTGGCTGCAGCTATGACTGATTACATCAATGAAGGGCATGTCTTCCACAACGTGAGAATTCAATCAGCTGGATTTAATCCGATCAGTTGAAGACTTTTAAGTGAGACAGGCAGAGGACCTTCACTTCTTCAGCTAACCAGCAAAGCTTTTTCTGAGGAGTTCATCAAAGTTGCCAGTTTGCCGCCTGAGGAGTTCATTGAACATCTTCATTGGAGTTGCCAGTCTGCTGCCTGCCCTACAGAATTTGGACTCATGCATACCTACAGTTACGTCAGACACTTTTATAAAATATTATATTTATAGATATATCTTGTTGATTCTGTTTCCCTAGAGAACCCTAATTAATACACAAGGATATAAGCCCCTCCAAAGGACCGATTTCCTGCTTTTCATATCCCTGTAGCATTCTTAGCACAACACCTTACATATACAATAGGGAGTCCATAAATGTTCATATGAGTTAAACTAAAAGTTGGAGAACTAGTTCTCTGGATTTCATATACCATATATGAAAGCACCCTTCACAATGCTAGGAACATATTAGCCAGTCAATGAATCTTGGTTACCTTATATCCTTACTTACTCTTAGTCTACTGACGGTACCATTATTCTAAACCTAGCATCTTTATGTGTTGGTAAAAAAAAAAAAAACTACTTTGATTATAATTATCTGCTACACAAGTTAAGGGGGATATTTGATAAAACAAGGCTCTAACGTCAGTGGGAGAAAATGAATTTAAACATAAGAAGAATGATTAGTTTAAATAAAGAAGAAAGCCACTTCCTTTAAAAACAGAAGGACAAAAGTGAAAGAGCACCTCCAATCCTGCAATGGTGAAAGACACAGTTGACTCAAAGTAAAAGGAGATAAAATTATTTTGAGATGAAACTTCTCAGAAGGAAGAAACCTCAGAAATCTAGTCTAATTCCTTAACGTCACAAATAAACAAAATAAGGGAACTTGCAAATACATATATTCAATTCCCTCAATAAAGTAATAATCAAGACTGTTTCATGCACAAGGAAGGTGTATGTATTATGTCCCTCAGAAAAAGCCATATTCTTTGATGCAATCTTGTGGGGCAAGCATAATAGTGGGGATTAAGTTGGAACGTTTGGATCAGGTTGTTTGCATGGAGATGTGCCCCACCCAGCTGTGGGTGGTGACTCTGGTGGGATACTCCCATGGAGGCATGGCCCCACCCATTCAGGGTGGGCCTTGATCAGTGGAGCCATATAAATGAGCTGGCTCAAGGAGAGGAAACGGAGTGCAGCTGTGAGTGATGTTTTGAAGAGGAGCAAGCTTGCTAGAGAGGAACGTCCTGGGAGAAAGCCATTTTGAAACCAGAACTTTGGAGCAGACGCCAGCCACGTGCCTTCCCAGCTAAAAGAGGTTTCCTGGACGCCATTGGCTATCCTCCGGTGAAGGTACCCGATTGCTGATGTGTTACCTTGGATGCTTTGTGGCCTCAAGCCTGTAACTGTGTAGCCAAATAAAACCCCTTTTTATAAAAGCCAATCCATCTCTGGTGTTTTGCATTCCGCAGCATTAGCAAACTAGAACAGAAGGGTATCTTAAGCAGTGTGTTAAAATGCCAAGGAACAGCAGCTGAGGGGAAATATACTAGAAGTTTGCAAGAAACAAAGAAAAGCAATGAGTGACAATGAAAGCAGAGATAATGTTAACACAAATTTGTAGAGTCCAGGCAGTAGTCACATAACTGTTCCCATAAACACACAGGCTTTTTTTACCACTGCAGAGTGGCTTTAATTTCTAAAGCAGCCTTTCTCATAGGAAGGAATTGCAGTGAATCTACAAGTTGCCAGATCACAGCTTGGTATCTACAATCATGGTTGTTTCTGACAGTTTATGTGCAAGAAGATCCCCAAACAGGAATTCTGTGGCATCAGGGAACTAAAACAGACACACCATGGGCCATGGGACTCCCTTATTTCTATCCTCATGTTCTAAATTCTCAGTTTCTGTGGCATAGTTCTAGAAATCTCAGAAAAGAAAAATTTCAGGGGAGTTTCTGACACATGAAATGAATTTGCTGTGACGTTTGAGGGAGAGAGGTAGAGAATTCAGGAAAGAAAGAGATGAAAAAAAGACAGGTTTGGGTTTGTCTTCTTTTTGTTTGTTTTTCATTAAAGAGGCTCTTGCCTCTGAGTTTTAGGACTTGTCTGGTATAGGAACACTCCGGTGCATTTAAGTTTCTAAGAGATAAAATGTAGCGAGTGAGTATTTTATAGAATCTCAGGCAGGGACCTAGGTATTTGGGGACTACTTCTGGTAAGGGCATGGCATACTGAGGGCATTTGGGATATCTAGCTGGAGCTTGCATAAGCGAAACCTCCAGGATAGCCTCTCAACCCTATTTGGGATTTCTCAGTCTCTGTGACCTCAGCTTCTTACCTTTCTTGCCCCCTGCCCCCCCCCCCCTTTTGGTTAAATAGCCATTTTAAATCCCTTGCTGCCAGGGCCAGGCTTATTCCTCAGTACCATGTCCCACATCACCAGGGAGATTCATTCCCCTGGGAGTCATGTCCCTCATCGGGGGGGTGGGAGTGGGGGTGGTTCTCAATAAATTTATTTGCCGAGTTGGGCTGAGAGAGAGAAAGGCCACATCTGAGCAACAAAAGGTTCCCTGGAGGTGCCTCTTAGGCATAATTACAGGAGGGCTCAGCCTCCCATTCACAGGAGCAAGCCTCAAGTCAGGGCTTGATTTATTAAGTAGTGGGTTCCTAATTTCACTTAACATATATTCTATCACAAGCTAAATGGTCAGTTTCTTACATTATCTTCACTTAGTTGTACAATCCTCATCAGTCTCAACTTTAAACAATTATCATAACATAATACATCCCAGAGCTCTTATCAGCTGCTAATTATTCATCCCTAGTATTAGTGTAGTGTTGGTAAGATACTTCTATTAAACACAGTCTTTAATATGCAATGGTAGTTTTTCCATATACCACTCTGATGTTAACCCTCTGCACCAGTGTCATACCTTATAAACATATCATGCTAACACTTATTTAGGTTTGCGGTGCTCCTCTGTGGGTTACATGCCTTTAAACAACCATTTACAAACAAGACGAATTCTGAAAAATGTCAGTGATTGTCAAATTTAACTGTCTACTTACCTGGAAATCAAAATAAGCTACTCACTGCCCTTTAAAAAGCTGATTTTTTTTTAACAACTATTAATTCATATTTCTTCAAGTGCATTATGAAACCAAAGGGCCCTGATTCAACTATAGTAACTGCCCAAGAGAGAAAAGTTCTCCAGCAACCATAGCCAAAACATTGATACCCTTAGAGGTCATTTATTAAAGACAGGAGAAACCAAGTCACAAGCTAATTATTCCTCATATTGACTTTAAATTTATATTCTCCCAGCTTCTCTTTTTTAAGTAAATAGATCTGGTCTCAAGGCATTCTAGAACAAAGAAGTTAAACAGTAATAGCTCTCTGGAATATCCACAAAATATCAGTTTAAAATGAATTATTTTTTATATGGATTTGAATACCTACTACCTGTGATATTTTTCTAAAGAACTTTAATGAAAAACTTGAATTACAAATAAATTATTTAACAAACCATGAGAAAAAGTCTATTACAAATTCTGATCTTTCAGTAACAGAAATCAAAGGATCACTCTACATATTCATTTTTTAAATTAGACTTTTCTTACAGTGTATTTTATTGTATTTTATATCAACATTGTTTCTTAAAACGAACAAACAATTGTTAGGAAATATTTAGTTTGATTATTAATATATAAAAAAAATGAAAAACTAAGACTATTATTCTCAAGCTACTTATTTAATGGTAAATACAATATAGTAATACCAACAGTAGTTGTTCAACCCTCTCTCATAGTAAGCATTCTAAAATGAAATATACAATACTCTATACTTACTCCAAATTAAGATATTTTCTGGAAACCCAAGAAGACAGTATACTTCTTTATAAAAACAAGATTTTTTAAATGGTTGCCTGTTAGCCATTAATAGGTACTACAAAGTAAGTAAATACTTAACTTAAAAACACAGTGAATATGATAATCAGAATAATATATTCATTTTAATATAAAACATTTTATATTTTAAGTAATTTAGAAACCACATTCGGCCTAGCTCCTAAATATAATGTCCTTTAAAAGCATAATATTCAATAAGGTTTTGTTTTAGGATCTCTAAAACAAACTTAAAAATGGGAGTACTGCTTATATAATCTAGGCCACATATCATTATTTTATCATACTTCAGTGTCATGATAAAGAATATTTACAAATGTGAATCAGTCATTCCAGACTCTTCCATTAACCTTAAAGACAGACCTACATTTCCAACAGCTGCTAGACACTTCTATCTGGATATCACAACAGACAACTCAACCCAAACAACTCAAAAAAAAAAAAAATAAGCTCATTACTTTTCCTACATCCTTTCTCCTTAACTCTTCTTTCTCTCCTGTTCCTCATCTTTACTTACTAACTTCAATCCAGTCATTCAAGCTATATTGATGGGTTTTAGGCCAAAAAAGCAATTTCATACAGTTCAATCTAGTAGAAACTTCTCATCAATATCTCTGATACACTCCTCTGACCAGTTTCCCTAATATTCAATCAGTCAAAAAAACCTCAACATTCCTTCTCAATGCCCCTGAATCCAACTTATTTCTTCCTTTCCCACAGTCAATATCCTTCCTAATCACATCCTATAGCAATTCCCACAACAGGTCTTCCAGCTTTATCGGTTTTCCACCTCCTTATACATTTGTATTATTATCTCTAGAAATAGCTACACCTGAGTCACAAATCAAAAACTCACCCAAAAGTCCTTTCTCAAAACACTGAAATGGTTCCACTACATAAACAATGAAATCCATGTTTTTGGCATGGTATTCAGAATCTTTGTAACTTAGCCTGGCCAAACTCCGCAGGACTACTTGCCACTTCCTAAACATACCAAGCACGCATTTTGAATCCACTATCCCTTTGATCATACTGCTCCTTTCATTTGAAATGCTCTTATAGCCTTCTCTCCCCATCTTTGCCACTGAAATTTCTCAATGCCTAGCTCAACTAACATCTCTTTCATCCCCTGGTCATAATTAACCTTATTTTACCATACTTCCAGCTGATTTCTCACATTTCACCTTATCTGTAACATAATCAGTCACTTCACATTTATCTTCTTCATTAAACTGAAAGGTGTTTGAGGATACTGGGGACTTTTAAAAGTTATCTTCACAATTCTCAAGTCTAGCACCTGGCACAATGCCTTGAACATACTAGGCACTGACAGGTGGGAGGCTGAGGAAAAACAAATCTATCAAAATCCCTGCCTACACTCAAATTCTGAAGACATAATTCCTTACTGGAATCTGCATATCTAGCCAAACTGAAGAATGCCTGGCATTCCCCCACTCAAGCTATTTCCTCAACCTGAACTGGTCTCCTACTTCCATTCCAGAGACCTTTTATCACTCTTCCCTCCAGGGATATCCATCCTCCAAGCAAAGCCAAACAGCACTTCCTCAATGATATCATCTAAAGACAACCCTTGCCCAAAGTGATGCTTTAAATCTGTAAACCACTTAGCATACAATGCTTTCTTATTGCAATGATTTTCTCAGTAGAAAAGTTGAAGTAGAAATATTTAGTTCCCTTATCTGAACTCTCCCATTCTTTCCTACTCATAACTCCCACATTTGCAGGCTGTACAACTTGATGGACACTCAAATTTGCTGATTTAGAAGTTGCCTGTCCATCCCATTCAGGGAAAACATTAACACACCTTCTCTGGGGATTCTTTCTCCCTAATTCTAATAACTTGGCTTCTCAGAAGTTTTGATTTTCTTTCAAGAATCTTTCCTAGTCATAGATAATTTTTATTATTCCATGATAAGCACCTGACCTAAGGAGAGTCAAAAGTTCTTTTCAGTTATTTTTTTCACAGTGGAGACAGGAAAGAGAAAGCATTTCTCTAATGGTAAAGGCTATAGTTTACAAGGCGAAAGGAAGGTTTTTCTGTTTGTTTGTTTGTCCTATTTTTCCACTACCTTGGAAGAGCCAGTCTATAATAAGAAGAACAAAGCTGACAGAACCATATAGATAAAGAAGTGAAAATGGAGATTCATGGTTGCATTCAAATCCCTGGTTCCACTTATCCCTAAGATCCCAGGTGTAAATCTAATTTTCCTTTAGTTGTTCAACCCTTCCTTTGATTACCTCATATATTTTAGTATCTTTTCCATAAACTACTTTTTTTAGTTAATAACGAGTTAAAGTTGAGTTTCTGCCTGGGAGTTAACTACAAGCAGGCAAAGAAGAAAAGCAAAGAGAACAGATGTGCAAAAGCCACAGGCAACAAAAAGCTTGACTTCGTAAAGAACTGAAGGGAAACCAGCCCCCTCAGAGTGAAAAGAGAAGGAGAAAAGTGATAAAAGAAGAAACTGGAGAGACCAAGGAGGAGGCAGATCCATGGAAGGCTTTGTAAGCCAGGTTATGAATTCCACACCCTATCCTAGTGGCAAAGAACTGAAGAATGATGGGAGGATATCACTCTAAAGGAATAGAATAAGAAAGAGACTAAAGGGGAAAGAAAGAATAATTACACAGAAGTCAGTTAAAAGGTCACTGCAGTAACCTAGGGAAGACGGCAATGATTTGATTAGGCTAGTACATCAAAAAATCTGGATATATTTGAAATATATTTAAGAGACTATACAAAATTTGGCAACAAAGTATTTATGGAGGTTTCAGTGAAAGGGAAGAAGTTGAGGAAACCCAGATTTCTCATAAGCAATTACTTGAATGGTGGTACCATTTAAGTGCCACCATAGGAAATTCTAGTAGAGGAGCATATTTAAAGTTAAAATAATGAGACTGAGTTTTAGAACACTGAGTTCCAAGTTTCTATGAATTAGCTAAGTGCAACTGGCCAAGAAGTGTGTGACTTTTGGGCCTAGTTAGAAATAAAGGTTTGGCAATCACTGGCATACAGACACCAATTAAGACAACTAAAATATAGCATACAATGAAAACAACAGCCAATTTAGTACAGATTCCTAATGAACATCAACATTTAAGAGGCAGAGAGGAAGAGAAAGGAAAGGAGGCTCAGAAAGAGTCACCAGAAAGACAGAGAAAAAACAGAAGTATATGGGGCCATAAAAGCCAAAAAAGTGAGCAGACCATAGGCTGCAAGAAAAGTCAAATAAGAAAAGACCTAACTAAAAGCCGCAGGATTCTTTGAATGGAGGTCAACAGTAGTTTTAACAGAATGGTGGTGATGGAAGCCAGTCTGCTGAGATGGACAAAGCAGAAGAGAATAGGAAGTGAGGAAATGGAGAGTACATAATATTTCAAAAAAAAAAAACAACTACAAAGAAGACAGACAGATACTTTCAGCAGACTGGGGGCCTCCCTACACAGCCCTGCAGCCCAGAACCGCCCTGGGGGGACAGCACTTACCTGTGTCATAGCACAGTTATCCCTCAACAGAGGACCTGGGGGTGCACAGCCTGGAAGAGGGACCCACTCGCAAGTCTCAGGGGTCATACGCCAATACCGAGGACTTGTGGGTCAGCAGCAGAGACAAACCATGGCAGGACTGAACTGAAGGATTAGACTATTACAGAAGCTTTAAATCTCCGGAAACACCAGAGAGATTTGATTGTTAGAGCCGCCCCCCCTCCCTGACTGCCCAGACACGCCCCATATACAAGGCAGGCAACACCAACTACACACGCAAGCTTGGTACACCAATTGGACCCCACAGGACTCACTCTCCCACTCACCACAAAGACAAAGCGTGGGAGAACTGGCATGAGGGGAATAGGTGGCTCGTGGACACCAACTGCTGGTTAGTTAGAGAAAGTGTACTCCACGAAGCTACAGATCTGACAAATTAAAGGATTTAAATCAGTCTACAAATCCTAGAACAACCCCCATCAAGTTAGGCAAATGTCAAGAGGCCAAAAACAACAGAAAATTTCAAAGCATACGAAAAAACAAGACAACATGGATAACCCAAGCCCAAGCACCCAAATCAAAAGCTCAGAAGAGACACAGTACCTGGAGCAATTAATCAAAGAACTAAAGATGAATGATGAGACCATGGCACAGGATATAAAGGACAAGAAGAAGACCATGGAACAGGATATAAAGGACATCAAGAAGACCCTAGAAGAGCATAAAGAAGATATTGCGAGAGTTAATAAAAAAAAAACAGATGATCTTATGGAAATTAAAGAAACTGCTGACCAAATTAAAAACATTCTGGATACTCAGTACAAGAACAGAGGAAGCTGAATAACTAATCAGCGACCTCGAAGATGACAGAATGGAAAATGAAAGAACAAAAGAAAGAATGGGGAAAAAATCGAAAAAATCAAAATGGACCTCAGGGATATGATAGATTATATAAAACATCCAAATATAACACTCACTGGTGTTCCAGAAGGGGAAGAGAAGGGTAAAGGTCTAGAAAGAGTATTCAAAGAAATTGTTGGCGAAAACTTCCCAAATCTTCTAAACACCATAAATACACAAATCGTAAATACCCAGTGAACTCCAAATAGAATAAACCCAAATAAACCCACTCCAAGACACATTCTGATCACATTGTCAAATACGGAAGGAAAGGAGCAAGTTCTGAAAGCAGCAACAGAAAAGCAGTTCACCATGTACAAGGAAACAGCATAAAACTAAGTAGTGACTACTCAGCAGCCACCATGGAGGCAAGAAGGCAGTGGCATGACATATTTAAAATTCTGAGTGAGAAAAATTTCCAACCAAGGATACTTTATCCAGCAACGCTCTCCTTCAAATTTGAGGGGGAGCTTAAATTTTTCACAGACAAACAAATGCTGAGACAATATGCTAACAACAGACCTGCCCTACTGAAGATACTAAAGGGAGTGCTACAGACAGAGAAACAAAGAAAGGAGAGGGAGACTTGGAGAAAGGTTCAGTACTAAAGAGATTTGGTATGGGTACATTAAAGGATATTAATAGAGAGAGGGAAAAAATATATATGACAAACATAAACCAAAGAATAAGATGGCTGATTCAAGAAATGCCTTCATGGTTATAATGTTGAATGTAAATGAATTAAACTCCCAAATGAAAAGATATAGATTAGCAGAATGGATTTAAAAAATGAACCATAAATATGCTGCATACAAGAGACTAATCTTAGACACAGGGGCACAAAGAAATTGAAAGTGAAAGGATGGAAAAAAATATTTCATGCAAGCTACAGGCAAAAGAACGCAGGTGTAGCAATATCAATCTCAGATAAAATAGACTTTAAATGCAAGGATGTTACGAGAGACAAAGAAGGCCACTACATACAAATACAAGGGGAAATTCAACAAGAAGAAATAACAATCATAAATGTTTATGCACCCAATCAAACATGAGAGAAACACTGGCAAAACTAAAGGAAGCAATTGATGTTTCCACAATAATCGTGGGAGACTTCAACACATCACACTCCCCTATAGATAGATCAACCAGACAGAAGACCAATAAGGAAATTGAAAACCTAAACAATCTGATAAATGAATTGGATTTAACAGACACATATAGAACATTACATTCCAAATCACCAGGATACACATTCTTCTCTAGTGCTCACGGAACTTTCTCCAGAATAGATCATATGCTGGGACATAAAACAAGCCTCAATAAATTTAAAAAAATTGAAATTATTCAAAGCACATTCTCTGACCACAATGGAATACAATTAGAAGTCAATAACCATCAGAAACTTAGAAAATTCACAAATACCTGGAGATTAAACAACACATCCCTAAACAATTAGTGGGTTAAAGAAGAAATAGCAAGAGAAATTGCTAAATATATATAGACAAATGAAAATGAGAACACAACATACCAAAACCTATGGGATGCAGCAAAAGTGGTACTGAGGGGGAAATTTATAGCACTAAACACATATATTAAAAAGGAAGAAAGAGCCAAAATCAAAGAACTAATGGATCAACTAAAGAAGCTAGAAAATTAACAGCAAATCAATCCTAAACCAAGTAGAAGAAAAGAAACAAGGATTAAAGCAGAAATAAATGACATAGAGAACAAAAAAACAATAGAGAGGATAAATAATACCAAAAGTTGGTTCTTCGAAAAGATCAACAAGATTGACAAGCCCCTAGCTAGACTGACAAAATCAAAAAGAGAGAAGACCCATATAAACAAAGTAATGAATGAGAAAGGTGACATTACTGCGGATCCCGAAGAAATTTAAAAAATTATAAGAGGATACTATGAAGAACTGTATGCCAACAAACTGGATAATGTAGAGGAAACAGACAATTTCCTGGAAACATATGAACAACCCAGACTGACCAGAGAAGAAATAGAAGACCTCAACCAACCAATCATAAGGAAAGAGATCCAATCAGTCATCAAAAAGCTTCCCACAAATAAATGCTCAGGGTCAGACGGCTTCACAGGGGAATTCTACCAAACTTTCCAAAAAGAACTGACACCAATCTTACTTAAACTCTTTCAAAATATTGAAGAAAATGGAACACTACCTAACTCATTTTATGAAGCTAACATCAATCTAATACCAAAACTAGGAAAGGATGCTACAAAAAAGGAAAACTACCAGCCAATCTCCCTAATAAAAGTAGATGCAAAAATTCTCAACAAAATAATTGCAAATTGAATCCAAAGACACATTAAAAAAATCATACACCATGACCAAGTAGGGTTCATCCCAGGCATGCAAAGATGGTTCAACATAAGAAAATCAATGTATTACAAAACATTAACAAATCAAAAGGGAAAAATCAAATGATCATCTCAATAGATAGTGAAAAAGCATTCGACAAAATCCAACATCACTTTTTGATAAAAACACTTCAAAAGGTAGGAATTGAAGGAAACTTCCTCAATATGATAAAGAGCATATATGAAAAACCAACAGCCAGCATAGTACTCAATGGTGAGAGACTGAAAGCCTTCCCCCTAAGATCAGGAACAAGACAAGGATGCCCGCTATCACCACTGTTATTCAACATTGTGCTGGAAGTGCTAGCCAGGGCAATCCGGCAAGGCAAAGAAATAAAAGGCATCCAAATTGGAAAGGAAGAAGTTAAACTGTCATTGTTTGCAGATGATATGATCTCATATCTGGAAAACCCCGAGAAATCGATGATACAGCTACTAGAGCTAATAAACAAATTTAGCAAAGTAGCAGGACAGAAGATTAATGCACATAAGTCAGTAATGTTTCTATATGCTAGAAATGAACAAACTGAAGAGACACTCAAGAAAAACATACCATTTTCAATAGCAACTAAAAAAATCAAGTACCTAGGAATAAACTTAACCAAAGATACAAAAGATCTATACAAAGAAAACTACATAACTCTACCAAAAGAAATAGAAGGGGACCTTAAAAGATGGAAAAATATTCCATGTTCACAGATAGGAAGGCTAAATGTCATTAAGATGTCAATTCTCCCCAAACTCATCTACAGATTTAATGCAATCCCAATCAGAATTCCAACAACCTACTGTGCAGACTAGTAATCAAATTTATTTGGAAAGGGAAGATGCCTCAAATTGCTAAAGACACTCTAAAAAAGAAAAACAAAGTGGGAGGACTTACACTCCCTGACTTTGAAGCTTATTATAAAGCCACAACAGTCAAAACAGCAAGGTGCTAGCACAAAGACAGACATATTGATCAATGGAAAAGAATTGAGAATTCGGAGATAGACCCCCAGATCTATGGCCAACTGATTTTTGATAAGGCCCCCAAAGTCACTGAACTGGGTCATAACAGTCTTTTCAACAAATGGGGCTGGGAGAGTTGGATATCCATATCCAAAAGAATGAAAGAAGATCCCTACCTCACACCCTACACAAAAATTGACTCAAAATGGATCAAAGATCTCAATACAAAAGAAAGTACCATAAAACTCCTAGAAGATAATGTATGGAAACATCTACAAGACCTTGTATTAGGAGGCCACTTCCTAGACTACACCCAAAGCACAAGCAACAAAAGAAAAAATAGATAAATGGGAACTCCTCAAGCTTAGAAGTTTCTGTACCTCAAAGGAATTTCTCAAAAAGGTAAAGAGGCAGCCAACTCAATGCAAAAAAATTTTTGGAAACCCTGTATCTGACAAAAGACTGATATCTTGCATATATAAAGAAATCCTACAACTCAATGACAATAGTATAGACAGCCCAATTATAAAATGGGCAAAAGATATGAAAAGACAGTTCTCTGAAGAGGAAATACAAATGGCCAAGAAACACATGAGAAAATGTTCAGCTTCACTAGCTATTAGAGAGATGCAAATTAAGACCACAATGAGATACTATCTCACACCAAGCAGAATGGCTGCCATTAAACAAACAGGAAACTACAAATGCTGGAGGGGATGTGGAGAAATTGGAACTCTTATTCATTGTTGGTGGGACTGTATAATGGTTCAGCCACTCTGGAAGTCAGTCTGGCAGTGCCTTAGAAAACTAGATAAAGAGTTACCCTTCGATCCAACAATTGTACTTCTTGGTATATACCCGGAAGATGGGAAAGCAGTGACACGAACAGACATCTGCACAACAATGTTCATAGCAGCATTATTCACAATTGCCAAGAGATGGAAACAACCCAAATGTCCTTCAACAGATGAGTGGATAAATAAAATGTAGTATATACACACGATGGAATACTACGCGGCACTAAGAAGGAATGATGTTGTGAAACATACGACAACATGGATGAACCCTGAAGACATAATGCTGAGTGAAATAAGCCAGGCACAAAAAGAGAAATATTATATGCTACCACTAATGTGAACTCTGAAAAATGTAAAACAAATGGTTTGTAATGCAGAATGTAGGGGAACTAGCGATAGAGAGCAATTAAGGAAGGGGGAAAGATAATCAAATAAGAACAGATAAGCTATTGTGGGTAAATTTAACATTTGGGAATGCCCAGGAATGACTATGGTCTGTTAATTTCTGATGGATATAGTAGGAACAAGTTCACAGAAATGTTGCTATATTAGGTTACTTTCTTGGGGTAGAGTAGGAACATGTTGGAAGTAAAGTAGTTATCTTAGGTTAGTTGTCTTTTACTTACTCCCTTATTATGGTCTGTTTGAAATGTTCTTTTATTGTAAGTTTTTTAAAATTTTTTAAATTTTTTTTATTTTTTATACAGTTAATTTAAAAAAAAGTTAATTGAAAAAAAAGACAGACACATATAAGGCAGTAGATGGACAGGAAAGTGAGGTCAAAGGAAGAGTTTTTATCGTTTGTTTGCAATTGTTATTGTTTTGTAAAGCTGGGAAAGCATGGTTAAACACGCATGGAGAAAAGTTAGTAGAGAAGAGCCTGAAGAGAATATTGGATGTCATGAGGTCTATGAAGGCAGGTTTTACTCTCTCTGTTCTATCAAGGAAAAATTAAGGTCATTTGGTTATGAGGATATCATGGAGCAAGTCTTTGGTTCAAAAAGGTAGGAATTAAGTGTCATATAGAGAAAAAGAGCACTACTCTGGAGCTTCATTTCCACAGCTGTAAAACAGAGATTGTATCTACTTTCACAAGGTTGTTTTAAAATCCAAAAGGCAGAGAGAACTTCCAGGGAAGAAGACAGAGTAGGGAGCTGCACTGCTCAATCCTCCTCCAAAAACAGCTGGCAGATAGTCTCATACAACTATTCTAGGGCTTTGGAAGTCAGAGAAGCATTGTACAGCATCCAGAGAAAAGAAAGAAGAAGAGACTGAGACATCGCAGTAGAGAATTGTAAGTAAAGTGCTCAGCGATGACTGCCAGTGGTGAGAACATTATTTTGATCCCAAAGAAAAAAAAGGATCATAAGAAAATACCATGAACAACTGTATGCCAACAAATTAAATGACTTAGATGAAATGGACAAATTCCCTGAAACACACGAACAACCTACACTAACTCTAGAAGAAATAGAAGACTTGAATAGACCAGTTACAAGAAAAGAGATTGAATCAGTCATCAAAAACCTCCCAACAAACACCCAGGACCAGATGGCTTCACAGGTGAATTCTACCAATCATTTCAAGAAGAATCAATGTGAATACTGATGAACCTCTTTTGAAAAACTGAAGAGAAGGGAACACTATCTAACTCATTCTATGAAGCCAACATCACTCTAATACCAAAGTCAGATAAAGATACTACAAGAAAAGAAAATTAAAGATTTCTCTAATGAATATAGATCCAAAAAGCCTCAACAAAATACTTGCAAATCAAATCCAGCAGCACATGAAAAGAATTATACATCATGGTCAGGTGGGTTTTATTCCAGGTATCCAAGGTGGTTCAACACAAGAAAATCAGTTAATGTAATACGCAACATAAACAAATTGAAGGGGGAAACCACATAGTCATCTCAATTGACATAGAAAAGGTATTTGAGAAAATCCAGCATCCTTTCATGATAAAAACACTTTGAAAGACAGGAAAAGAAGGAAACTTCCTGAACATGATAAAGGACATACATGAAAAACCAACAGCTAACATCACACTCAATGGTAGAAGACTGAAAGCTTTCCCATTAAGACACGGACAAAACAAGGAGGCCCACTGTCACCACTGTTATTCAGCAATGTGCTAGAAGTTCTAGCTAGAACAGATAGGCAAGGAAAAGAAAGAAAAAACATGCAAACTGGAAAGGAAGAAGTAAAACTTTCACTATTTGCAGATAACATCATCCTGTATATATATATAAAGTCCCAAAAATCTACAACAAAGCTACTAGAACTAAAAATGAGTTTGGCAAAGTGGTGGGATATGAGAGCAACCCACAAAAATCAGTAGTGTTTCTATACACTAGCAATGAACAACCTGAGGAGACACTCAAGAAAAAAATTCCATTTGCAATAGGAACTAAAAGAATTAAATATCTAAGAATAAATTTAACCAAAGCTCTAAAGGACTTGTACACAGAAAACTGCAAAACATTGCTAAAAGAAATCAAAGGAGACCTAAATAAATGGAAGGACATTCTGTGTCCATAGTTTTGAAGAATATTTTAAATAGAGATTAAATGTCAGTTCTACCCAAATCCCAATCAAAATCAACAGCGTACTTGGTAAAAATGGAAAAGCCAATTATCAATTTATTTGGAAGAGTAAGAGGCTCTGAATAGCCAAAAACATCTTGAAAAAGAAGAAAGAAGTTGAAGGACTTACACTTTTAGACTTTAAAGCATATCACAAAGCTACAGTGGACAAACTAGCATGGTACTGGCACAAAGATAGATACATTGAACAATGGCATTTAACTGGAGTTTAGAAATAGACCCTCACATCCTTGGCCAAATGATATTTGTCTGAAAAAGCTGCCAAGTCCACTCTACTGGACAGAACAGACTCTTCAACAAATAGTGCTGGAAGTACTGGATATCCATATGCAAAAGAATGAAATAGGATCCCTTTCTCAAAGGTTATACAAAAATTAACTTGAAATTTATCAAAGGCCCAAACGTAAGAACTAGAACCATAAAACTCCTAGAAGAAAATGTAGGAAAGCATCTTCAAGACTTTGTGGTAGGCAATGGTTTCTTACACTTTACACCCAAAACAATAAAAGAATAGATTAATGGGACCTCCTCAAAATTAAAAAGTTCTGTGCTTCAAAGAACTTTATCAAGAAAGTGAAAAGGCAACCTACTCAATGGGAGAAAATATTTGGAAACCACATTTCCAATAAGGATTTAATATCCAAAATTTATAAAGAAATACTACAAATCAACAATAAAAAGACAAACAACCCAATTTAAAAATGAGCAAAAGACTTGAATAGACATTTTCCCAAAGAGGAAATACAAGTAACTAAAAAGCACATTAAAATATGCTCAACATCACTAGCTATAAGGGCAATGCAAATCAAAACCAGGAAATATCACACCTAGTAGATTTCACACCTACTAGAATGGCCACTGTTAAAAAAACAGGAAACTACAAGTTTTGGAGAGGATGTAGAGAAATAGGAACATTCATTCACTGCTGGTGGGAATGTAAAATGGTACAGCCACTAGGAAGACATTTTGGCGGTTCCTCAGGAAGCTAAGTATAGAATTACCATATGATCCAGCAAATCCTGTGCTAGATATATAAACAGAAGAACTGAAAGCAGGGACTCGAACAGACATTTGCACATCAGTGTTAATAGCGGCATTATTCACAACAGCCAAAAGATGGAAACAACTCAAGTGTCCATCAACTGATATATGGATAAACAAAATGTTGTACCTAAGATGGAATATTACTCAGCTATAGAAGAAACGAAGTCCTGATGCACATGACAACATGAATAAACCTTGGGACACAAAGGGACAAATATTGTATGATCTAACTGATATGAACTAATTAGAATAAACAAATTCACAGAGTTAGAATCTTGAAACAGGCTACCAGGGATAAGAGAGGTAGAAAAAGGGAAGCTGATATCTAATTTGTGCAGAATTTCTATCTAGGTTGACTGTAAATGTTTGGAAATGGACAGTGGTGAGAGTAATTAACAGTGCTGTAGTATGTTGGTGAATGAGGTTGAAAATGGAAGTTTGGGGTCATATATGTTACCAGAAGGAAAATTAGAAGATAAAACATGGGACTGTATATCACAGTGAACCTTGTTGTGGATGATCAACTGTGGTTAATAGTACCAATATAAGAATGTTCTTTCATGAATTATAACAAATGTACAACACTATCACAAGGTGTTAATAATAGGGTGGTATATGGGAAAAAATAATTTTAATATTCTTTCATCAATTGTAACAAAGGTACCACACTAATGCAAAGTGTCAACAACAGGGGCGTATATGGGAACACTATTTTTTTTTAATTTTTTCTAATTTTATTTAGTTACCTAGAAAATTATATCTATGTATGTATGTAGCATGACAACTAAATTTGCTTTACATATGCTAATATAGCTATTATATGTTTTCAGACATATTGATATTTATGTATATCACATACATATAAAAAGAACAGGAAATACCAGGAGTGATTTTAGTTTTTCTTCTTTTTATATTTTCCTTTTCACAGATTTATACAATGAACTATTTTTATAATTAGAAAAAAAAAAAGAAAATGTTTTAGCCAGGTGCTTATTGATCCTTCCTTGATTGTTAAAAATTCTTCCGTTTATCTTCCTCCAGTATCACTTATTTCCATTGGTTTATTTGTGAGTTAAAACAGTGTCCAGCAGCGACCAGTGGTAGAAAAGACACGTCTAAAGCCTGTTTGCTCCTCTTGGCAAGTTTACTTGGAGCTGGCATACTTGGTGATGGCCTTGGTGCCCTCAGATACAGTGTGCTTGGCCAACTCCCCAGGGAGCAGCAGGCGCACGGCAGTCTGGATCTCCCTGGAGGTGATGGTGGAATGTTTGTTGTAATGCGCCAGGTGCAAAGCCTCGCCTGCAATATGTTCGAAGATATCGCTGATGAAGGAGTTCATGAAGCCCATAGCTTTGGTCGAGATGCCAGTGTTAGGGTGGACCTGCTTCAGCACCTTGTACAAGTAGACCAAGTAGCTCTCCTTGCAGCTGTGCTTTTGCTTCTTCTTCTGGGCTTTAGTCACTTCCTTCTTGGAGCCTTTCCTCGGGGCTGGAGTGGACTTCACTGGTTCCAGCATCTTAAGGATTCAAATAACAAAACAAGCAGCCGGGAACACTGTATTTTTTACACGATTTTTCTGCAAACGTACAAACTCTCTAATAAAAATGTCATGTATAATTAATTAGTCTCTGGATTAATAAATAGTCAGCAGCAAGAAAAAAGAAGAAGAAGAAGGCTGTTTTATGACATTTTGCCAATCTCTTCTATAACTCTATACCCTGCACACCACTATTCTTACTGAGGAAGTGAGAAGTAATTACTCTGTCTCCTTATTAACTTTCTGCCCCACACTTTGTTACATGCTGCTAACGAAGCAACAGAAAGGAAAAAAGAAACTAAATTGTCATAGGTAAATAATTTATATGTCTGAATGAAGGTCACATCTGCTATTTTTCAAATAGCACTTGAAGCCTTTGTTTTAGCTTCTGAAATTCAAACTAAAGCACGTTTCTTCTCATTAACTAGATTACACAGGTATCAGAACTGAAAACTCTCTAGCAAAACCTAAACATGGAACTAAACCAACGCTTTCATAAATAAACAGGATTTTCTTTAATAATATCCATCTATCATCCATCCATCAGTATTTACTGCGTGCAGGCCTACTATGTTCCAGGCACTATGCGAAAAGCAAGGGATACAATAGTATGCACAAAAATGACAGCCATATGATACATGAATTCTATTAACAACATTCCTTTCAAATGGTCATCCTGCCTGTACTTGAAGTGACAAGAAACACATTACATTTAGAAGTACTTCTCCTATCATTAGAGGGCTCTGGCTAATAAGGCGTTTTTCTTACACGGAACATCTTTAAAAAGGGCAGGTGGGGTAATGTTATAAACCTATCATATTCAATCTACCATATAAATGTCACTAACAATCAACATCTCCTTCCCCTTTTGGGTAAAGCTTATTAATCTTTTTAACATAAATTGTTCTGCCGGATTTCGACACATTCTCCAAACAAAACCAAGTAGCTTCACATTCTCCAAACAAAACCAGGTAGCTTCTATCCCCTAATTCCTCAAACCAGGAAAAAAAAAAAAAAAAAAAAAAAAAACACGTAAAATAACTTCCAATGTCCATCTGTGCCTCTGTCTTCCAGTGAATGCCCCCAGAAAAAAACCATTCAAGAGGGAATGATCAAGTTAGTTGGTCACCTACCTCATGAAGGAAGAGGAATAATTAACCAGTTACTTCCTTTATTATTCTCTAGTCCAGGTTTTTGGTTTGTGGGAACTTTTATACATTTAAAACATTACTGGACCCAAGAAAATTTTTGTTTAGGTGAGTTATATCTTTAGATATGTACTGTATTAGAAATTTAAACTGAGAAAATTTGATATATCTATTTATTGTTTCATTTTAAAATAAAACATAATGGGTTTACTGTTATTAATATAGACAATATATCCTTTATGTATGATAACTGTATATTAAAAAAACTGGCTAGAAGAGGGGCATTATTTTACATTCCCATACAACTCTTTAATATTTAATTTATTAGAAGACAAAAAGATTCTCTTATCTTTTTCTGCATTCAACCTGTTGCTGATATTGTTTTGTTTAGTAGTATATAAAGAAAACCAGACCTCACACAAATACATATTGGGAAGAGGAATAAATTTTCAAAAGCCTTTTCAGATAACTGTAAACATTCTTTTTTAATGATACATAAAACCTGGCAAGTGAGTTAGTTAAAAGTTAGATGAAATGCGCAAGCTGACCATATCAATAAGCATTCTGTCCTGTTCCACTAAAATCCATTAGCCTACATTTTATACATGCACATTTTATAAAATCATGCAATGGCCATTTGGAAAATATTGGTTCACTGAATTATAAAGATCTTCAAGATGTTAACACAGTTCACTATATATATAAAAACATCACATTCTTTATATCACTATTGTTCAGTAAAGGATTAACTCAGCAGACTGGTTTGCCCAAACCCTGCACATTCCAAAGGGAGGTCTCACCTGTACTTGGCTGCTAGGAGATAATCTATAAGATCTTGAAATATCCTGCAGGATAAGAGTGTCTTTGTTTACTTGAAGCCTTGGGCAATGCCAGATAGTTTAAGTTAAAAATACGATTTATGGTGGAAGCCTGGGACCATGCCAGTTTGACCTCTGGAGGGGCTAGAGACTGAGTAACTAAGATCAGCCTGGCAGGTGTTTCAGACTTGTGTAACTGACTCCCAATAAAAATTCTCAATACCAAGGCTCTGGTTCACAACACTTTGTGGGTATTTTCATATATCTTTACTGGAAGAATTAAGTGCTATTCATATGATTCCACTGGGAAAACACAAAAGGAAGCTTGCACCTGTTTGCTCCTGGAGTCTGCCCTATGCACCTTTTTCCATTGCTGTCTTTAATCTATATCCTTTTGCTGTAATAAATCATAACCATGAGTATAACAGCTTTGCTGACTTCTGTGAGTCCTTCTAACAAATTGGGGACCCTTGACAACAGCCATCAAACTCATCAGAAATTCATCAAGTATTCTGAATACTGAAGCTCATAGTAGTTGATTCAAGATTTCCAAAATTCTAATTTTCACTTGAAAGTTTAAATTTCACCAATGGCAACAAATACTGTAAAAGTAATTTTCCTTGTGACAATTTCACTTTGTTATTACTCAAGAAAGTATCTGTCAAATATTCAAGTCTGAATAACTACAGTTTGTCTAGCAGTCTTTCTTTGAAGTAAAAACAGTGTGCCATAAAAGAAGCAGTAGTTCAGCTCTCAATTCAAACAACCATGCAACAGCTTTTCCTCAGGACACCGTACTTTGGGATGCTTCCCAAAGCATATTAGGGATGTTTATGAATACTTCCATTTTGCTACATAGAATATCAAGACGATATATATTCAAAGACTGACTCTTACGTTGTTAACTTTTACTGCTTCATCCAGGACATTTTTAATAGAACCTGGATTTTTCTTTTTCTTTTTTTTTTTCTTCTATTTTACTGCAAGTAGGTGGCAGTGAAGAATACAATGACTACTACACAGTTTGGTATTAATTTCACACCAGAGTACCAACAGTTTTACCCCTCCATTGCTTTGCACCATCAGGGAAAATGTCAGCAATGTGAAAACGGCAAAAACAAACAAACAAACAAAAAAAACTTAGCATTATGAAAATTGTTTTTTCTGGCTTTGCAGGCCTTTTGAAAGGATCTCAGGGAACCCCAGGGATCTACAAACAGCCCTTTGACAATGATTACTGTAGTCATACTAGACTAGAAGAGTCCATCAAGTCTATAAAAGCAGCTCCAACCTCTTTCTTGAATAATTAAGCCTGTCAGCCTTTACATAAAAGACAAAGCTATCACCAATATTACAACTAAATTTTTAACTTCCTCTCTATTTCTCTATGTCAGGCCTACCCAGCCTCCAATGGTCCTGAATTTTTGGTTGTCCTTATTTTTCAAACAAGATCAACGGCGCTATAGAGAACTACTTCCCAAACAGTTTCATAAAGAGGACTATCATTAGTTTCTACTATGTTTCTGATTTTTTTTAACTTTCTAGCTTTGACATCTTCCTTATATTTTGACAATCAATTCTACTTTCTTTCAATTACAAATTTTTCTTTAGCTGAATCATATGCTTATGGAAATTCTCTAAATATTCCTCAGTTACTATTGATGGTTTGTTATATGCCTTAGCTTTCACCTAATTTCATCAGTTATTTAGGAATATCAATAGCTGACTTACCAATATACTCTAACTTACCCACAAATAAAAAAAAAGGTAAATAACACTCAAACTTGACAATTTCTACCCAACTGATCTTCAAAATCAACAAGGTATCTGACAAGGCTGGAATGCCACAGCCCACAACATAAATCTTTAATCTTGCCAAAATATATGTATAGCTCCTTCCTCTTCTTTCCCCCTCAACCCTTCCCTCCAGGACACCCAGCCAATAGATTTCCCAATTATAGCACACCCCTCGATCCCAGAAATAGACTCTATAACATACAAAAATGTAATATAATAATAAGAGGCACATCACAAAAAGTATTCATTAAATAGTCTCTCAACATTACAAAGGATAACAAATTGTATTAGTCACAATGTTAATATAATAAAGCAATGAAAATCAGTGAATTATTGCTATCTACAGCAACATGGATAAATTTCATAAACATAAGGAAATTAATGAAGTAACACATGGACAAATACATACTATACAATTCAATTTATACAAAATTCAAAAAATCAAAAATAATCTATGGTATGTTAGGATTATAATAACTTTTGGGGGCTATGGTGGCAGAATCAGGCGGGGAACAGGCACATAAAGCTTCTGAGATACTGGTAATGTTGTATCACTTGATTTCAGTGCAGATTACATTGGTGTATCTACTTTGTTAAAATTCATTGAGCTAAACACTTATGATCCTATACTTCATGTATATTATACTTAAGAGCATAACTTGAGGAAAAAAAGTAATTCTAGATAAACAAATGTTTTATACTAAAACTTTCGTTTTCAACATTACTTAAAATAGCATGGGGGCTTCCGCTCTCTCCCGACGGGGGCCGGAGGATCTGCTGCTCAGATGAGACCGCTGGATATCGAAGCCTGCGTTGCTGCGGGATTAGTATAGAGGAGAGGGCTTGTGACCAGGAGGCGAAGAGAGAAGTCCCGAAACCTGATTCCTCATGGAAACTGAAATCATTGAAGTATGTCCTCGTCAGGATTCAGTGCTCATTCTTGGTCCTGGTGTGTGAGACCTTGTGCACCGCCCAGGCTACAGCAGGAACAGGGAAAACAGCCCATGCCGGCGGCGGCCTAGGTCTTAGCCTCTCCGGAATAAAGCATCTCTTGTGGGGCACGAAGGACAGAGCCCCATGGACAGGAGTCCCACCTGGAAGAACAGCCTCTCTGGTTAGAGACCATTCAGCACAGCTGCAGAGCACGGGCGGAAGAGCCCAGAAAGGAGCAGGTCCTGAGTTGCTCCACCAGAAGCTATTCTTTATCCCTGTGCCCTGGGTGAACTAGTTGGTGATATTGCCACATTCAGAAGCCATCACAGTCCATGTGACAGTGGATTTCATGGACCAAGAGACAGAAGCTTATCCATCACAGTTCTCTACACTCTTCCATGAGGAGCAAAAAATGGACATATCTCTGGGAGGTGTGGACCCTGCCATTCAGGGTGGATCTTGATTAATTCACTGGAGTATTTAAGAGAGCGGAAGAGCAAACCCAGACCTAGATGCTTGCTGATGCTTAGAGAAGCTTGGAGATGCAGACAGAAGGACGTTTGGAGATGTTAAGTGTGAGCTTGTTACAGCCAAGAGGGACACCTTAAAGAATGCACAGAAGCTGAGAGAGCAGCTGCAGATGAGAGACAGTTTGAAGACGGCTGTTGAAAGCAGACTTTTGCTCCGGAGAAGCTAAGAGAGGAAAAATGCCCCAAGAGCAAGTAAGAGTGACATTTTTGAGGAACTGCAGCCTAGAGAGGAACGTCCTGGGAGAAAGCCATTTTGAAACCAGAACTTGGAGCAGATGCCAGCCACGTGCCTTCCCAGCTAACAGAGGTTTTCCGGATACCATTGTCCATCCTCCAGTGAAGGATTCTGATTGTTGATGTGTTACCTTGGACACTTAGGGCCTTAAGACTGTAACTGTGTAACCAGATAAACCCTCTTTATAAAAAAAAAAAAAAGTCCTCTTACCAGTAAGAATGAAAGAGAACCCTTATCTCACCCTTTATACAAAAATTAACTCAAAATGGATCAAAGACCTAAATAAAGAAATGGGACCATAAAAATCCTAGAGGACAATGCAGGGAAGCATCTTTAGGACCTTGTGGTAGGCAATGGTTTCTTATATTTTACACCCAAAGCACAAGCATGAAAGAGGAAATAGATAAAAAGGACCTCCTCAAAACTAAAAACTTTTGTCTTTCAAAGGACTTTGTCAAGAAATTGAAAAGGAAACCTACTCAATGGGAGAAAATATTTGGAAACCACATACCCAATAAAGGTTTAATAAATGTAAAGAAATCTTAGAACTCAACAATAAAAAGACAAACAACCCAATTTAAAAATGGGCAAAAGACTTACCAGTGAGATGTTCCCTCATCATCCTAATTAAAATTCCAACCTACCACCAGCACCAGCACTCCCTATCCCCCTGCTCTGCTTTATTTTTCCCCATAGCACCATCTGAGTTGCCATATTTTTTTACTTATTTATTTCTATTTCCACCCAATCGAATGTAAGATCCATGAGAGCAGAAATTTTTGCTTGCTTTGTTCACTGTTGTATCCCAGGGGTAAGAATAATACCTGGCCCACAAAAGATGATTCAGTACTTGTGTTGATTGAATGAATAGTTACATAAAAGCTGAAAACATAAGGATATTTTGTGAGTTTGTATATATTATGTCCCCCAGAAGAAGCCATGCTCTTTAATGCAGTCTTGTGGGGGCAGATGTATTTAGTGATGATTAGGTTGGAACCTATTGATTGAGTGTTTCCATAGACATGTGAATCAATCAACTGTGGGCAAGACCTTTGATTGGATTATTTCCATGGTGATATGGACCCCGCCCATTCAGGGTGGGTCTTGATTTAATCACTGGAGTCCTGTAAAAGAGCTCACAAAGAGAAGGACTCAGAGAAGCTGAGAGTGACATTTTGGAGACAGCCACTGAAAGTAGACTTTTGCTTGTCCAGAGTTTGCCTAAGAGAAACTAAGAGAATACTCCCAGGCGTTGAGAGAGAAACGTCCTGGGAGAAAGCCATTTTGAAAACAGAGCTCCGGAGCAGACACCAGCCATGTGCCTGTGCCTTCCCAGCTGACAGAGGTTTTCCGGATGCCATCAGTGTTCTTCAGTGAATGTACCCTGTTGTAGATGCCTTTGTTTGGACAGTTTTATGGCCTTAGGACTATAACTTTGTAACCAAATAAAGCCCCTTTATAAAAGCCAAAAAAAAAAAAATAGCATGGGACCTCCCCACTACATGGGATCAGACACCCAGGGGAGTGAATCTCCCTGTCAATGTGGAACATGACTCCCGGGGAGGAATGTAGACCTGGCATCGCGGGATGGAGAACATCTTCTTGACCAAAAGGGGGATGTGAAAGGAAACGAAATAAGCTTCAGTGGCAGAGACATTCCAAAAGGAGCCAAGAGGTCACTCTGGTGGGCACTCTTATGCACAATTTAGACAACCCTTTTTAGGTTCTAATGAATTGGGGTAGCTGGTGGTAGATACCTGAAACTATCAAACTACAACCCAGAACCCATGAATCTTGAAGACAACTGTATAAAAATGTAGCTTATGAGGGGTGACAATGGGATTGGGAAAGCCATAAGGACCACACTCCACTTTGTCTAGTTTGTGGATGGATGAGTAGAAAAACAGGGGAAGGAAACAAACAAACAAAGGCACCCAGTGTTCTTTTTTACTTCAATTGCTCTTTTTCACTCTAATTATTATTCTTGTTATTTTTGTGTGTGTGCTAATGAAGGTGTCAGGGATTGGTTTAGGTGATGAATGTACAACTATGTAATGATACTGTGAACAATCGAATGTACAATTTGTTTTGTATGACTGCGTGGTGCGTGAACATATCTCAGTAAAATGAAGATTTAAAATAAAAAAAATAGCATGGGAGCAGCATCTATACAAAACAGTAATTAGGCAGTTTAAGTGATACACATACTAGACACCTCACAACAGTCTACCATCCAGCTATGGCCCTCCCCTTCATCTATTATATCTTTTTAAAATCCATCTTCCTTAACCTTTAACCCCCAATACTGTTTGTATAGACCAAGACTGTGATAACCTTTGCAAATTTACATATGTTGTGCTCAAAAACCTACGACTGTTGTGAGTCCTAGCAGCTGAGTCAACAGATGGTACAGAATCAGGCCCCAGCCCTGTCTCAACTGCCTTCCTTTGACTAACAACTCATTCCAAAAAAGTTCAGAGATATAACGGGAATTCATGCTTCTGTCCCTTTGGCACCTTTACTTTTATCACTTTCAGTATTTTTCTTACCATTGTTCACTTTCTCTGTTAATGTATTACATAAAAACCATATACATCTTTTAAAAAACTGTTTCCAATATTTAAAAAAAAAAAAGACAAACCTGAATACTTTAGTCTCTCTTCAAATAAAAGAAGTTCTTCTATCCTCAATCATTGTAAGTATTATCCTAAAATTTTCTCAGAACAGTTTTAACCTCCTTAGAACAAAGCAATTAGAATTGTAGATATTATCTCAAAAACAATTTTGATTTTATCCAAAATTTTTCTACCATGTTTCTATCACATTTCTGTCATTAATAAGTAGGACAAGCTTATCATCTAGGCAGTTCCTCAAAGTCTTAATAAGCATCACTAAAATGTCTATATATTCCTTCTTTATTTGCTGTCTCTTCCTGCCCACATATAATACTGTGTCCAAAGTAAAACTTACACAAAAACATTATAAATTCTTAACATTGCTGCCTCTCCAAAATACTAACAGATCGTTCACTTATATACTTGATTAATTTGCTGTTCCATTATTTATACAGGGTTTCTGATTCCTGTAATAATTCATATCACCATCATCTGTCATCAGAAGATAAGTACCAGTGTTCACCTTCTTCTAAAAGAACCATGTACAAAGCTTATATATGTTTTAATTAAATCCTTTTTGCTACATATAAAAGCTTTATTCTCAATAACACTGTAATATTGAGAAGTGTTAACCACATTTCACAGAAGAAAAAACTGAAACATAAATTTTTCAATAGAGTGATTCACTAAAAGCATTAAAAAACACTCAGGTTTTCCAAAGCCTAAACTATGGATTCTTCCTCTTTTCTTACTTCCCTTGTAAGCACCAGGTATATAGAAACTTAGCTACTTTGTATTAATATGTTTCTTGGAACCTGCTCTGCAAAGAATGTTTAGTAAGCATTGAAGTTTAGGAACTAGAATTAAGGAAAAAGTTTCTTTAGCATATTAAAGAACCTTTGGAGTCCTACACTGACATGTATGCTGAACTTGCAAGAGCACACACTCAGAAGGCAGCAGTTTCCAACTTATTTAAGCACCAATTACTATAAATGAACAATGCAGTGCACAATTTAGGAAACGCTATGAGGCACTTATGAAACAGTTAACACCTGTTGACTGGCTAGTAAGTCCCTGTATTTATTCAAAAGTACTTTCCTCTAACGCTAAAATGTCTACCTTAATTCTCTAGATTTAGATTAGGTATGTAAATACAGAAAAATAAAGCATAACTTATTTTCAAATATACTGAAGTTAAACATTTACCCAAAGTTCAATAACTGTTTTAAAAGACACTAACAAGGAGAACCCAAGATGGAGGCTAGGTAAAACAGGGCAAAAAAACACCTCCGTGAAAAATACTAGATAAAAGCCAGAAAGTGACCCAGAACACCAGTTCCAGCAATGTACCAGCTGGACAAGGTCTGCTAAATCCACAGGTCTGCATTTGGTGAAACTGGGAGGCTGCATTCTGAAACGAGTGAGTGAGCCAGCTGAAAGTCCAGTGGCCGCGCTGCCATGTGGGGAAACCGTGGGTTGGTGTTTGGAGACAGACTAGTTCTTTAAAAAAAAAAAAAAAAAAAAAACCTGGGACCGACAGCGGATACAACGGCGAGAACCACGCGGTGAAGCACGGCAGGAGAAGGTTCTCCCAACACCTTGGTGTCTGGCGTGGAGGATAGCCCTAACCACATCTGCTGCTGATTGTCTCAGAGCCAAGGGGGCAGAGGGGGAGCCAAAAGGCGAAAGAAACCGCACCCCTTGCAGCCATCTTCCTGGTGGGCTGGGAACACCCCTGCATGGCCTGGCAGCCCAAGGCTTCCCTGGAAGGCCGGCGCGCACTTGTGACATGGCGCAGCCTTCCCTAGGCAGGGGTCCTGGAAGAGCAGAGCTGAGAAGGGGGACCCGCTTGGAAATCCCAGGGACCCTATGCCAGTGCCAGGGACTTGTGGGTCAGCAGCAGAGACAATATGTGCCAGGACTGAGGTGAAGGCTTGGACTCTTGCAACAACCTTAAATCTCCAAAAACACCTAGGAGGTTTGATTATTAAAGCAGCCCTGCCTCCCTAACCGCTCAGACACACACCGCACATTCAGGGCAGACAGCACCAACAACACACCCAAACTTAGTGCACCAACTGAACCCCACAAGAAGCAGACCCCCACACACCACAAAGTTGGGGAGAACTGACAAGGGGAATAGGTGACGCGCAGACGCCATCTGCTGGCTAGTTAGAGAAAGCGTATGCCACCAAGCTGTACATCTGACAAATTAGAGATTGGTATTTTATAAATCCTGAAAGAACCCTATCAAGTACAGCAAATGCCAAGAGGCCAAAAACAACAGAAAATCTTAAAGCATATGATAAAACCAGACGATATAGAGAACCCAAACCCAAACACCCAAATCAAAAAATCAGAGGAGACACAGTACTTGGGACAATTAATCAAAGAACTAAAGTCAAACAACGAGAGCATGGCAAGGATATAAAAGACATAAAGAAGACCCTAGAAGAGCATAAAGAAGAAATTGCAAGAGTAAATAAAATAATAGAAGGTCTTATGGAAATAAAAGAAACTGTTGGCCAAATTAAAAAGACACTGGGAAGATGGAGGCATAGAGAGGAGTGGAAGCTAAGTAGTCTCTCTGGAACAACTACAAAAAAACAGAAACAACTAGTAAATAATCCAGAATAACTGCGGGGGGACAAATGAGACCATCCACTCATCACACACCAACCTGAATTGGGAAGAATGCCTGAGAACACAGCATAAAACCTGTAAGTAAAACCTGCGGATCCAAGTTGTGAGACCCCCTCCCCCATAGCCCGAGCTGCAAAGCCTCCTGGTGCCAGAGAAAAGCTCTCTCCCAGCAAGCAAATACAGCTCAGCTGAGCTCCAAATGGGGTTTTAAGTAGCGAGTGTGAACTGCTCACTACAGGTACGCATCCCCAAAAAACAGACAGAGGCTTTGGGTGACGACTGACCTTGAAGAGCCAGAGGGTCGCCTTGGACTAGGTCTGAAGGGGACTATCTGTTTCCTGGTGTTGATGTTGTCACAAACATTGGGACTGGCGGTTTGATGTGCTGAGCCCTCGAGCATGGGACTTGCCCTTATGAAGCTCATTACCACCAAGGAGAGTCTAAACTTGCATGTAATGGTGCCTAAGAGTCTCCCCCTGAGTGCCTCTTTGTTGCTCAGATGTGGCCCTCTCTCTCTCTCTAACTGAGCCATCTCGACAGGCTCCCCCCTACATGGGACCCAACTCCCAGGGGTGTAAATCTCCCTGGCAATGCAGAATATGACTCCCAGGGATGAATGCGGACCTGGCATCATGGGACTGAGAGTATCTTCTTGACCAAAAGGGGGATGCAAAATGAGACGAAATAGTTTCAGTGGCTGAGAGATTTCAAATGGAGTCGAGAGGTCACTCTGGTGGACATTCTTATGCACTATATAGATAACACGTCCTAGGTTTAACGTATTGCAAGAGCTAGAAGTAAATACCTGAAACTACCAAACTCCAACCCAGCACTCTGGACTCCTGAAGACAATTATATAATAATGTAGATTCAAGGGGTGAGAGTGTGATTGTGAAGACCTTGTGGATGACACCCCCTTTATCTAGTGTATGGATGAGTAGAAAAATGGGGATAAAAACTAAAGGACAAATGGGGTGGGATGGGGGGATGATTTGGGTGTTTTTTTTCACTTTTATTTTTTATTCTTGTTCTGGTTCTTTCTGATGTAAGGAAAATGTTCAGAGATAGACTGTGGTGATGAACGCATAATTATGTTATCATACTGTGGACAGTGGATTGTATATCATGGATGATTGTATGGTGTGTGAATGTATTTCAATAAAACCGAATTTAATAAAAAAAAAGAGATAGAGGCTGTAAAGGAAACACTGGGCATATATACGGCAGAAATCAAAGGTTCAAAAAAAACAACTAGTAGAATCTATGGAAATGAAAGGCACAACACAAGAGATGAAGGACACAATGGAAACATACAACAGCAGATCTCAAGAGGCAGAAGAAAACACTCAGGAACTGGAGAACAAAACACCTGAAAGCCTACATGCAAAGGAGCAGATGGAGAAAAGAATGAAAAAATATGAGCAACGTCTCCGGGAACTCAAGGATGAAACAAAGTACAATAATGTACGTATCATTGGTGTCCCAGAAGGAGAAGAGAAGGGAAAGGGGGCAGAAGCAATAATAGAGGAAATAATTAATGAAAATTTCCCATCTCTTATGAAAGACATAAAATTACAGATCCAAGAAGCGCAGCATACTCCAAACAGAAGAGACACAAATAGGCCTAAGCCAAGACACTTAATAATCAGATTATCAAATGTCAAAGACAAAGAGAGAATCCTGAAAGCAGCAAGAGAAAAGCGATCCATTACATACAAAGGAAGCTTAATAAGACTATGTGCGGATCTCTCAGCAGAAACCATGGAGGCAAGAAGGAAGTGGCGTGATATATTTAAGATACTGAAAGAGAAAAACCGCCAACCAAGAATCCTATATCCAGCAAAGCTGTCCTTCAGATATGAGGGAGAGCTCAAAATATTTTCTGACAAACAGACAATGAGAGGCTTTGTGAACAAGACACCTGCCCTACAGGAAATACTAAAGGGAGCACTACAGGGTGATAGAAGACAGGAGTGCATGGTTTGGAACACAATTTTGGGAGATGGTAGCTCAACAATATAAGTACATTGAACAAAGGTAATTATGAATATGGTTGAGAGAGGAAGGTGGGGAGCATGTGAGACACCACAAGAAAGGAGGAAAGATAAAGACTGGGACTGTGTAACTTGGTGAAATCTAGAGTATTCAACAATCGTGATAAAATGTACAAATATGTTCTTTTACGAGGGAGAACAAGCAAATGTCAACCTTGCAAGGTGTTAAAAATGGGGAGGCATTGGGGAAGGGATGCAATCAGCATAAACTAGAGACAGTAACTAATAGAATCATTGTATTATGCTTCCTTTAATGTAACAAAGGTGATATACCAAGGTAAATGCAGATAAGAGGGGGGGATAGGGGAGGCGTATTAGACACTTGACATGGTGGTACTGTCTGATTCTTTATTCCACTTTGATGTAAGTTTATTTTTCCTTTTGCTGCTTCCTACCTGTCATTTTTTTTTCCTCTTTCTTTTGCCTCTCTACCTTCTTTGACTCTCCCTCCTGCCTTGTGGAAGAAATGTAGATGCCCTTATATAGATTGTGATGAAGGTGGTGAACACATAAATGTATGACCATGCAGAGAACTATCAATTATTTACTTGGGATGGAATGTATGGTGAGTGAACAAAACCATATTAAAAAAAAAAAATGAGTTGATGACAAAACCTCAAGGGCAATATACTGAGTGAAATAAGCCAGACACATAAGGACAATTATTGCAGGGTCTCACTGATAGGAATTAATTATAATATGTAAACTCACAGACATGAAATATAAGGTACCAAGATATAGGATGAAGCTTAAGAATGGGGAGTGGTTGCTTAGTATGAGCAGAATGTTCAATTAGGATGAACTTAAATGTTTGGAAATGAACAGGGGTGTTGGTAGCAAGATGTGAGAATAACTAACAGTGCCGAATGGTGTGTGAATGAGGTGGAAAGGGGAAGCTCAGAGTCATATATGTCACCAGAAGGAAAGTTGGAGGTTAAAAGATGGGAATGTACAAAACTGAATCCTATGGTGGGCAATGTCCATGATCAACTGTACAAATACTAGAAATAACTTCCATGATCCAGAACAAATGTATGACAATACAATTAGAAGTTAATAATAGAGGGGCATATAGAGAAGAACTATATACCTATTACAAACTATATACTACAGTTAGTAGTATTTCAACATTTTTTCATAAACAGTAACAAATGTACTATATCAATACTACGAGTCAACAATTGAGGGGGGTTGGTTAGGGATAGGGGAGGATTCGAGTTTCCTTTTCTTATTCTCTTTTTTCATCTTTCACTTTATTTCTTGTCTGGAGTAATGAAAAGTTTCTAAAAATTGAACAAAAATTAAGTGTGATGGATGCACAGCTGTGTGAGGGTACCCAGGGGCAAGTGATTGTACACTTTGGACCTTTGGATAATTGTATGAGAGCTGAACAATCTCAATAAAAATGAAAAAAAAAAAAAAAAAGACACTGGACACTCATAATACAAGATTAGAGGAAGCTGAACAACAACTCAGTGTCCTTGAGGACCACAGAACAGAAAATGAAAGAACAAAAGAAAAAATGGAGAAAAAAATTGAAAAAAGCGAAATGGATCTCAGGGATATGATAGATAAAATAAAATGTCCAAATTTAAGACTCATTGGTGTCCCAGAAGGGGAAGAGAAGGGTAAATGTCTAGAAAGAGTATTCAAAGAAATTGTTGGGGAAAACTTCTCAAACCTTCTACACAATATAAATACACAAAGCATAAATGCCCAGAGAACTCCAAATAGAATAAATCCAAATAAACCCACTCCAAAACATATTCTGATCAGATGGTCAAATACTGAAGAGAAATAGCAAGTTCTGAAAGCAGCAAGAGAAAAGCAATTCACCACATACAAAGCAAACAACATAAGACTAAGTAGTGACTACTCAGCGGCCACCATGGAGGTGAGAAGGCAGTGGCATGATGTATTTAAAATTCTGAGAGAGAAAAACTTCCAACCAAGAATACTTTATCCAGCAAAGCTCTCCTTCAAATTTGAGGGAGAAGTTAAATTCTTCACAGACAAACAAATGCTGAGAGATTTTGCTAATAAAAGACCTGCCCTACTTCAGATACTAAAGGGAGCCCTACCGACAGAGAAGGAAAAAAAGGAGAGAGAGATATAGAGAAATTCAACATACATATATGGAACATTACATCCCAAATCACCAGGACACACATTCTTCTCCAGTGATCACGGATCTTTCTCCAGAATGGACCATATGCTGGGACATAAAACAAGCCTCAATAAATTAAAAAAAAAAAAAAAATTGAATTTATTCAAAGCACATTCTCCGATCACAGTGGAATACAAATAGAAGTCAATAACCATCAAGGACTTAGAAAATTCACAAACACCTGGAGGGTAAAAATTAGGGGGAGATGAAAACATTCCTGGATAATCAAAAGCTGAGGGACTTCATCACCAGTAGATCAGTCCTATAAGAAATGCTAAAAAAAAAACTGAACAGGCTGAAAGGAAGGGACACTAAACAATTGACTGAATGAAGACATAAAGATTTCCAGTAAAGATCACATGGTAAATATAAATACCAATACTACTGTATTTTTGATTTGTAACTCCACTATTTACTTCCTACAGGATCTAAAATACATAAACCGTAATGATAAATCAGTGGTTTTGGACACAATGTAAAATATGTAATTTTTGACAAGAACTACATAAAGGTAGGGGTATGGAGGAGTAGTTTATGTGCCCTATTGAAGTTAAGTTGGTATCAAAGAAAAACAAGATTGTTATAGACTCAAGAGGTTAAATTTAAGCCCCACTGTAAACACAAAGAAAGTATCAGAGAATATGACCACAGAGATGAAAAGTAGAGTATGGGTTATGAGAAGTAGGGGAAGGGGCAATGGGGAGTTAAGAAAGGATAGGGTTTCTGTATGGGGTGAAGGGAAATTTCTAGTAATGAATGGTGGGAAGGTGATAGCATTGCAACATACTAAATGTGATTAATCTCACTAATGGAATGCTAGGGAGGGGTTGGAATGGGAAGATTTAGGCTGTATATATGTTTCCACAAGTGGAAAAAAAAAAAAAAATGACAGTCTAAATAGACAATGACAGTTAAATGCCAAGGATGATCCTGGATGGGATCTGAGGATGAAGGAGAGGAGGCTCAAAGGGACACAGTTGAAACATAAGAAAGAAAAAAAAAAGGAAATATAGAATGTAAGCTTTGTATCAATGTTAAATTTCTTGAACTTCTTAGCTGCACTTAATAGGAATACATAAAAGAATGTTCTTGTTCATAGGAAATGTACATGTGAATTATATTGCTTGTTTAAAGATGTGTGCAGCCTGCGCTCATATATTCAGAAGACAGAGCAATAGATGATGAATGATAGACAGGGAGGGAGGGAGGGAAAGAAATAAATGGTGGTGTGACAGGATGTTAAAGTTGGTGGATCGGTGTATCCAGGGAGGGGGTTCGGGGTATGCTGGAGTTCTGTGTATGGGGTTTGTATTGTTTTTGCAACTGCTCCTGTAAGTTTGAATTTATTTCAAAATGAATTTAAAAAAAAAAAAAAAAAAGCCAAGGGAGGAGTGCTCAGAAACTATTAAAGGGATTGGAGTGTATTGGTGCTGAACAACAGTAACCAATATACCCCACTAATATTCACCAGCTTAAATAACTCTATTGGGGCATATTTTGTGTATCATATACATCACCCATTTCAAGTATACAATTAAATGATTTTTTAGTAAATTAATCAAGTTGTGTAACTATCACCATAAATCAGTTTTAGAACATTTTCACTTAGAACATTTTCTGGGGTACATAACAGCTTCAAACCAACACAATATCCTTACATAGTCATTTTTATTTCTGTAGGGTTAGTAATAACATCCCCGTTTCATTTCTGATTTTAGTTATTTGTGTCTGCTCTCTTTTTTTCTTTGTCAGTATAGCTAAAGGTTTGGTGATTTTATTGATCTTTTCAAGGAAACAACCCTTTGGTTTTATTGATTCCCTCTATTTTTTATTCTCTATTTCTTTTATTTCCACTCTAATGTTTGTTACTTCCTTCCTTCTGCTTGCTTTGTCATTGATTTGAAGCCTTTCTTCTTTTTTAATGTAAGCATTTAGAGCTAGAAATTTCCCTTCCATATAAATTTGATGATTGCTGTTTCCACTTCTGCAAAGAAGACTGTTGGAATTCTGATCAGGATTATGCTGATCTGTAAACTGCTTTGGGTAGAATTGATACCTTAACAATATTTAGTCTTCTATCTCATAAACATGAAATGTCCTCCCATTTATTTATGTCTTCTTTGATTTATTTTAGCAACATTTTGTAGTTTTATGGGTACAAGTGCTTTACATCCTTGGTTAGATTTATTCCTTGATATTTGATTCTTTTAGTTGCTATTGCAAATGGATATTTTCTTGAATTCTTCTTCAGATTGTTCATTACTAGTATATAGAAACACTGCTGATTTTTGCATATTGATCAGCACTGACTTTGCTGCATCCTACAAATTTTAGTATCTTGCATTTTCATATTCATTCACCTCAATATGTTTTCAGTTTTCCCCTGGTACTTCTTGTTTGGCCTATTGGTTGTTTAAGAGTACACTGCTGAATTGGAATAGCTAGCAGTAAATACCTGAAACTATCAAAATACAACCCAGAACCCATGAATCTTGAAGACGATTGCATAAAAATGTAGCTTATGAGGGGTGACAATGTGATTGGAAAAGTCATATGAACCACACTCCCCTATGTCTCGTTTATGGATGGATGATGTTCTAGTTTGCTAATGCTGCAGAATGCAAAACACCAGAGATGGATAGGCTTTTATAAAACGGGGGTTTATTTGGCTATACAGTTACAGTCTTAAGGCCATAAAGTGTCCAAGGTAACACATCAGTAATCAGGTACCTTCACTGGAGGATGGCAAATGGCGTCCGGGAAACCTCTGTTAGCTGGGAAGGCACGTGGCTGGCGTCTGCTCCAAAGTTCTGGTTTCAAAATGGCTTTCTCCCAGGACATTCCTCTCTAGCAAGCTTGCTCCTCTTCAAAACGTCACTCACAGCTGCACTTAGTTCCATCTCTTTAAGTCAGCTCATTTATACGGCTCCACTGATCAAGTCCCACACTGAATGGGTGGGGCCACACCTCCATGGGAGTATCCCACCAGAGTCACCACCCACAGCTGGGTGGGGCACATCTCCATGCAAACAACCTAATCCAAAGTTCCAACTTAATCCCCACTATTATGTCTGCCCCACAAGATTGCATCAAAGAATATGGCTTTTTCTGGGGGATATAATACATTCAAACCGGCACAGATAAGTAGAAAAATGGGGGAAGAAAAAAAAAAAAAAAGGCGCCCAGTGTTATTTTTTACTTTGGTTGTTCTTTTTCTCTTTATTTTTTATTCTTATTATTTTTGTGTGTGGTAATAAAAATGTCAAAAATTAATTTTGGTGATGAATGCACAACTATATAATGGTACTATAAACAATTGAACGTATGCTTTGTTTTGTATGACTGCATGTTATGTGAATATATCTCAATAAAATGAATAAAAAAAGATACTAACATTGAGTATTAGTAATAGAAACAACTGTCATTCAAATTTCTTTACTATTTTGAAAATCCTGTTCTCTGACTTTGCTATCACTTCTAGCTACTACTCTTAAAGAATTTATCCTCCCAATCACCAAAACCCAAACTCTTTTTGGCCCCTTAAAACATTTAATTTAAAACTCCTTCAAGCCTATCTATAAGCATTCACCACTTTACTCAAATACCATTTTTCCCATCAATTATCTACCATCTTTAACCATTACATCCAAGGGCCTTTTCTGATTTCGCATCTTCCTTGTACTCTTGCCTTGAAAAGATCACTTTACGAAATGTGGAACAAAACTGTTCAGTGATAAGCAGAAGATTTCACCCAGAACAGGCCAATTAACTTGCTCAATGTCGTAAGACTTCTTCATACAATAGCATTAGACAAGGTAACTTCTCCAGGTTCTGCAACTCAGACTCAAGTCTGCTGGGTTAACTGGACACAAGGAAGTTGAATCCTTCTATGAAAGTTCACTGTGACTGATGTAGAAATCTCAACAAAAGTTACCTGTTTAAAACAAAAAAATAACTGCCAGCATATATCTCTATGTACCTTATTCTCCTCTGCAGACTTGCTTAGTGGGAAGCCCAACTGTAATCATAAGGTTTTTTAAGGAAGAATGCCAACTATCAGTTTAAAAGGAATGATAAGGGGGAGAGGGGAATCACAATTTTACAACCACCAGGGTAATAAATGATTCAGCCAAGAATCATCAGTGGGTACTAAATAAAGAGTATCAGTGGATAGATACTAAAACCACTGGGTACTTATTAATTACTTCAACAAAGTTCAAATTTATGCACATCAATAGGACAACTGACATCATGTGTCAGTTACCTTTAGTAATGTTTCAGCTGTATTCAGAAGAATGAATGGGAGTCTGTCACACAATTAAGGTAAGTAGAAGAGTATCCCAGAAGAAGAAACAGTAAATGAAGAGACATAAAATAGCACAGCAAATTTAGGGAAGAAGCAATATAGTACTGATGCAGCATAAAAATTGTAGAGCAGGGTAAGATGGCTTTTTAAGTCATATTCAGTGAGCTTTTATCTTTTTGTCTATATCTGTAGATCTCAACCCACTGGGTAATGAAATCAACTTAGTAGTTTCCAATCAGCATTTTTTAATGAAATAAAAAAGGAGAGAATAAAATAGACTAGTAAAAGAGTGCATTATAGGTAGTATGGTTAAGTATTGTTTCATGAAACTTTTTTATATATGTTTGCTTACATTTACATGGGTGTGCTGGATCATAGATGTAAAATCCTTTTCCTCTGGTGACTCATAATCAAAATTAGGTTTGAAAGCCACTACCCCTTAAACAATGAGACTCATCCAAAGGTTTCAAGGAGTATGGTATGTCTTTACAAGATCATGCTGGCAGTAATATAAAGCAGTTTTCAGAATGCAAGGAGTCTCAAATTCAATTTAGTTGCTCTCCAATAGTACACTTCTAAAAGTAGACTAGAAAAGAGCAAAACAGAAAATATCAGAGTACATCAAAATTAGTAATTTAAAAGGGTATTTTTCCTGAAACTTTGGCTTCACTGTTTTGAATTTACATATACACATGCAATGTGCTGCAACACAATGTACAAGAAGTTTCTTATTTTTTGCTTGGGTTGAAGTAAAAAAATTAGGACCTATAGTCACTTAAATGAGATAATGTTTGAAATAACTTCTACACAATTAAGTACTCAGAAATGCTAAGGTAGCTAAAAATGATTTAGTTTTTTAAAATGTTTCTCTTGCTAGAAGATAAAAACCCATGAAAAAGAACTATTGCTGCTTCCTTTTTAAATTTAATGAGATACTTATTTATTTGAATATCCATAAGCGAATGCATTAAAAAGGTATCAAAGTTCATTTCTTTATTGCCTGAGATAATCTTTCAAAATGCATGAATATGTATGCATCTAAACATATTCAAATATCTATAAACATAAATTGAATTATTTAAAATAAACTTTAAATGCTTGAAGAGGGGCTAATGTAGTGGTATTCCTCCTCAAAGAACTTTATTCTCCTACTGAAAGAAGTTTTCTGAGGTGATAAGATAAAAAATAACAGACTGAGATGGAATGTATCATGGTGGTTACCAGTATAAAGCTGGGGTCAAAAGTTTGGGTTTGAATATTTTGGGAGCTCTGTGATTTGGAAAACTTAGTGAAAACCCTCTACACCTCAGTTTCCTCATATATAAAAGTGTTAGCTATCATTATACTTGAGAGGATAAGCATATATATATATATATATATATAAAATATACCAAAAACTAACAGTTATCTTTAATAGCAGTAGGATTAAAAGAGTAATGCTTTTCTTTGTACCTTCCAATCAAAATCTTCTAGGAACATATATCTTACTTAGGGAAAAAGGAGATTAAAAAAAAAAAAAAGGCTATATAAAAGCCAAAATTCTGAAAATACAATTAAAACATGCACGCACACACACGCCATTATCAAGAACCAGAAAATCACAACTTGAATGAGAAAAAGACAGTCAACAGAAGCCACCATCAATATGAATCAGATGTTATAATACCTGACAAGGATTTTAAAGAAACCATCACAGAACTGCTTCAACAAGCAATTAAAAAATGAAACAAATTATAAAACAGAAAATCTCAGCAAAGAAACAGAAGCTATAAAGAGAGTGAGAGAGAAATTATAAGACTGAAAACGTCAATAACCAAAATAAAAAACCTACTGGACAGGCTCAATATTAGAGTAGAGATGACAAAGGATAAGAGAAAAACAGTGAATTTGAAGACTGACTGATAGAACTTATCACCCAATCTGAATAACAGAGATAAAATAAAATGAAAAGAAATGAACAAAGTCTCAAGAACCAGTGAGACAATAACAATAAGATGCAACTCAGTATCTGCAGAGTCCCATAAAGAGAAGAGAGAGTGAAGTTGGAAGAGTATTCAAAAAATAATAAAAATAATGGCAGAAAAATTACAAATTTAAGAAAAGCCATAAACCTACAGAATCAAGAAGTGACTGAACCCCCACAGGATAAACCCACAGAAATTAGGCCTTGATATATTATCATTAAACTTCTAGAAACAAAAACAAAGAAAAAGTATTGATAGCAGACACAGAGAAAGGACACATTACTTACAGGGAACACCAATTCAAATGACAAATTTCACACCTGAAACCACAAAGGTCAGAAGGAGGTGGCACAAAATTTTTCAAGTGCAGAAAGAAAAGAACTGTTGACTGTGGATTCTATACCTGGTGAAACTATCTTTCAGGAGTGAAGAGAAAATAAAAGCATTCACAGACATAGAAAAACTAAAAAAAGAAAAAAAATTGTTACTAGCAGACCTATCCTTAAAGAACAGCAAAGGAAGTGCTTCAAACTGAAAGGAAATGATAAAGGAAGGAATCCTGGACCATCAGGAAGAAAGGACAATGGTAAAAACAAAAACTGGGAAATTGGTGTAAATACAATAGACTACCTCTGTATTCAAGAGGTTTCAAAATCACAGTTGATGGCTGCAACAAAATTATAACAACATCTGATGGTATTTGCAAACTGGAGAGGGTAAAGGGAACTAAATGAAAGCAGGATTTCCACAATTTACTCAAATGGGTAAAACACTGATACCAAAAGACTGTGGTAAGTTACACATGTATATGTTAATACCCTGTGCTAACATTAAGAAAACTCTACAAAGTGATATATTCAAAAATGCTACAAATAAATAAGGATGAAATACTAACAAATGTTAAACTAAAAGTTGTAGGAAGGCTGGAAAAGAGAGTGAAATGAGGAACAGAGAGATCAAACATAAAACAAAAAAATAAAAAGGCAGACTTATGCCCTAACATATTACTGTAAGTTAAAGACTTAAATACATGAGTTAAAAGGCAAAGACTGGCAGCATGGATTCAGGAGGGAAAAAAATGACACAACTACATGCTGTCTATAATATTCACTTAAAATACAATATGTGGAAAATAGAAAGATGGAAAAATGTCATGCAATTTTTTTTTTCCCCAAAATGCAGGAGTGGCAATATTAACATTAAGTAACATAGACTTAAGAGCAAACACAATTGCTGCAGACACAAAAAGTACATCAAATAATGGCAGAAGGATCAATCCACCAGGAATACATAACAATCTTAAATGTGTTCACAACAAACAATAGAGACTCAAAATACATGAAGCAAAAACTGATAGAGCTAAAAGAAGAAAGTGACAAATCTACAATTATAATTAGGAACATCAAGCCACCTCCCCCACCACACCCCCAAGAAACTCACAGAAGCACTAAACAGAAAATTAGTTAAGATATAAAAGTTCTGAACAACATAACCAACTAGCAGAATCCAACAGAACACTCCACCAATCAAAAGAAGAATACACATATTTTCTGAGCACCATGGAAAATTCACTCAGACAGACAATACCCAAGGCCACAAAACAAAATTCAACAAATTTAAAAGAACAGAAATCAATAGAGTATGTTCTCTGACCATAATGGCCTTTATTTAGAAATCAGAAACAAAAAGAGAACTGGTAAAGTCTCTAACACTAGGAAGCTGAACAACACACTTAAAAATAATCCATGGGTCAAAAAGGAAGTCCCAAAATATCAAAAGTATCAACAGATGTAAGAGGAGAGATGACAGCAAAATGGCAGAGTAAGAAGCTCCAAACACATCTTCCCCCCACCCAAAACACAGAATAACAAGCAAAAACTGACACAACCAACTTTCCCACAAATTTGGAACAGTCGAAGGTATACAGCAATTAATGGGAGACAAGAAAAAGGTACTCTAATAACGATAGGAATGCTACATGGTGATTTACTTGCTCTGGGCCCAAACCCTTCTACCAGATTCAATACCTCTATGAGACAGCACCCCACATTTCAAGTGCAGGTCCCCAGTATCTGATTATAGAAGGAACTGTACACACCTAATACACAAATTTAGTGCTTTTGTATGTCCGTTCTAACCCCTCTGGAGGCTCCCTGAAAGAGAGACTTAAGGAGCTCACCAATTTTTTCTAATCTGGAATTCACTGGGGTCAGAGAAGCAGTATGGAGAAGTGACAAGGAAATGAGCAAACAGCAGGAGCCTGGGGCAAAAATGCACTCAGGTTAAGACATACAGTACTGTAACTAAGCGTGAAGTTTTTTTTTTTTTTTCCATGTTGGGGAGTTAATATTAGGATACTTAGGAGCATTTGTGCATAGTGGGAAACTGAAAGATATTGTATATTCGAAGGGCAAGACAAATGCTCAAAGGACTGAGAAAGCCTTTTCAACTTGGGCTGATCAATTGACTAAGTATTAAAGAACAGCCCCAATCCAGAGCCAATTTACACTTAAGCCTTCAAAAATCAAATAAATAACCAGAGATAACACATCAAAATTTTCAAATGTACCGACTTCAACAAAAAGCCACAGGCATACAAGAAACAAGAAGAGAAAGCCCATTCAAAGGAACAAAAATAAAGTGACAGAAACTATACCTAAAGCAGCAAAGCATTGGAATTACTAATCATTATGTTAATTCAACACTCCTAAATAAGTTCAATGAGCTAAAGGAAAGAACTAAAGGAAATGTGAAAGACTATACATGAACAAAAGGAACATTTAATAAAAACATCGAGATTTTAAAAAGGAACCATACAGAAATTCTGGAATTGAAAGGTACAACAACCAAAATAAAAATTCACTAGAGCAGTTCAAAAGCAGATTTAAACAACCAGGGCAATCAGTATATTTGAAAATAGGATACTGAAATTATTCAATTTGAAGAGAAAAAAGACAAAGAATGAATAAAAAAATGAACAGAGCCTAATGGAACCAGTGGGATATAATGAAGTGGACCATATGTGAGAGACAGAGTAGAAGACAAAGAGAAGGAGCAGAACAGATGTTTGAAGAAATAATTACCAAAAACTTCCTAGATTTCGCTTGACTATACATATGCAAAAAGTTCACAGAACTCCAAACAGGATAAACTCAAAGAGAATCCACCAAAATGCATGATGGTCAAATGGACCAAGGCCAAAAACAAAGAGACAATTCTAAGAGCAACAAGAGAAGCAACTTGCTACATACAAGAGATCCTCAATAAGACTAAGGGCTGATTTCAAGTCAGAAACCATGAAGACTAAAAGCAGTGGGATGATATATCTAAATTGCTGAAAGAAGAAAACTGCCAACCTGGAATTCTATATCCAGTAAAACCACCCTTCGAAACAGAAAAGACATTAAAAGACAAACAAAAGCTATAGGAAATTGTTACTACTAAATCTATCCTACAAGAAATGCTAAAGCATGTACTTCAAATGAAAGGAAAGGACAACAGACAGGAAATTACATGGATAAATATAAATGCCAGTATTACTGTATTCCTGATTTGTGACTCTACCTTTTATTACTTAAATGGTCTAAAATTCAAATTCATAAACAATAATCATAAATCTACATTAGTGGCCAAAGTGTAAAGACATAATTTGTGACAAGGAAAACAACTGGAAAGGATAGAAGAATACAGGAAAAGAGATTGTGTATGCTACTTAAGTTGGAATCAACTCAAACTAGATGGTTACAGACTTAGCAAATCCTATAGTATCCACAAAGGGAAAAAATATACACACACACACACACAGGGAGGGGGAGAGAGAGAGAGAGAGAGACAGAAAGAAATGGTAAACAAATCAAATATTTCACTACAGATAATCAACTAAATACAAAAGGCAGCAATGGAGGACATGAGGGGTGAAAGAGATGTAAGACTTAGAAAAAACAAATGGTAAAAAGGCTTAAGTAAATGCTACCTTTTCAGTAAGTACTTTGGAGAGTTAAATCCATTTACATTCAATCAAAAGGTAGACACTGGCAAAATGAATTAAAATGCATGACCCAACTATATGCTGTTTACAAGAGATTCACCTTAGGTCCAAAGGCACAAATAGGTTGAAAATAAGAGGATGGGAAAAAAGTACATTGCAAGCAAAAGATAACCAAAGGAGAGATGGGGTAGGGCTATATGAATATCAAACAAAATAAGTTTAAGTAAAAAATTGTTACAAGAGACAAAGGACACTATATGTTGATAAATTGGTCAATGTAGCAAGAAGATACATAACATTTATAAACATGTATGCACCTAACAACAAAGCCCCAAAATACATGAAGCAAACACTGACATAACTGAAAGGGGAAACAGACAGTTCAACATTACTTGGGGTTTCAATATACTACTTTAAATAAAGAAGAGAACATCAAGACAGATGCTCAATAAGGAAAGAGAGGACTTGAACACAATCAACCAAGTAGAACAAACATGTGGAATACTCTACCAAACAACAGCAGAAAACAGATTCTTCTCAAGTGCACATGCATCATTCTCCAGAATAGACTATATGTTGGGCCACAAACAAGTCTCAATACACGTATAACAATTTAAATCATGCAAAGCATCTTTTCTAACCACAATGGAATGAAGTTAGAAATCAACAACCAAAGGAAAACCAGAAAATTCAAAAATATATGGAAATTAAATAAACACTCTTATACAACCAATGGGTCAAATAAGAAGTCACAAGGGAAATCAGAAAATTCTTAAAGCCAAACGAAAATGAAAGCAAAACATATGAAAACTTTTGGGATGTAGCAAAGAATGCGTATTTATAGCTGCAAATGCTTACACTAAAAAAAAGAAAAATCCCAAATCAATAACTTAACACCCTATCTTGAAAAATACTCAAAGAAGAATTAATACCAATCCTTCTCAAACTCATTCAAAAAATTGAAGAGAAAGGAACACTTCCTAACTTAATCTATGAGGCCAGCAATATCCTGATACCAAAGCTAGATAAAGGCATCACAAGAAAAGAAAACTTCAGAACAACTTCCCTTATGAATATAGATGCAAAAACCATAGTCTAAATAATAGCAAATTGAATCCAACAGCATATTAAAAGGATTATAGACAATAACCAAGCAGAATTTATTCCAGGATTGCAAGTGTGGTTAAACATAAGAAAATCGATCAAGGTGAATGACCACATTAATAGAATGAAAGGGAAAAAAACCCATGATCATTGGAATTAACATCGAAAAGGCATTTAATAAAATCCTTCCAAGATAAAAAACACTCTAAAAACAAGAATAAAAGGGAACTTCTTCAACATGATAAGGGACATTAAGGAAAGACCCAAAGATAACATTAAATCCAATGGTGAAAGATAGGGCTGAGCTTTCCCCCTAAGATCAAGAACAAGACAAGGATGCCTGCCTTCCCCATTGCTATTCAACATTGCTCTGCCAGAGCAATTAGAAAATGAAAGGAAATAAAGGCATACAAGTTGCAAAGAAAGAAGTAAAATTATTTTACTATTTGCAATGACATGATTCTTTATATGCAAAATGCAGAAGAACCCAAAACGAAGCTATTAGAGCTAATAAATGAATGCAACAAAGTTGAGGGGAAAATGCAACAGGGAAAAACCAGTTGTTTCTTCTTATACCAGAAATGAGGACTCTGAAGTAAAAATTAAGAAAACAATTCTATTTAAATAGGAACTAAAAGGATGAATACCTAAGAATAAATTTAAACAAGGAGGTGAAAGACTTGACACTGAAAACCAGAAAACACTGGTGGAAATAAAAAAAACACTTCAGTAAATGATAAGACAGCTCATGTTCATGGACAGGAAAATTTAATATTATTAAGATGTCAATACTACAGATGTCATCTACAGATTCAATACAATACCTACCAAAATTTCAGGAGTCTTTTTTTGCAAAAATGGAAAAGCCAATCCTAAAATTGAAGTCTCAGACTTCCTGATTTTAACTTACTACAAAGCTACAATGATCAAAACAAGTGTCATGCTGGCATAAGAACAGACATATAGACCAATGGAATAAAAATGAGAGTCATGGAATGAATCCACACATCTATGGCCAATTGCTTTTTTCATAAGAGTGTTAAGCAAATTAAATGGGGGAAAGTACAGTCTCTTCAACAAATGGTTTTCAGAAAATTAGTATCTGCCTGCAAAAGAATGAAGTTGGACCCATACCTCACACCATATTAAAAAATTAACTCATTTTGGAACAGGGACTTTTAAAACATAAAAGCTAAAACCATAAAACTCTTAGAAAAAAACACAGAGAAAAACCTTCATGATCTTGTATTTGTCAATGGGTTCCTACAGATTTGATAACAAATGCACAAACAACAAAAGAAAAATACAAAAACTGGACTTCATCAAAATTAAAAAGTATTGTGCACCAAAGGACATTAAGAAAGTGAAAAGACAACCTACAAAATGGGAGAAAATAGATGAAAATTATATATCTAAGGGTTTACTATCCAAAATATATAAAGAACTGCTAGAACTCAACAACAAGAACACAAAACAATTCAATTTTTAAAATGTGCAAAGGACTTGAATCAATGTTTCTCCAAAGAACATACACAAATGGGCAACAACCACATGAAATGATGCTCAACATAATGAGTCATTAGGGAAATGCAAATCAAAACCAGAATGATATACTGCTTCACACCCAGTAGGATAGTGTCCCGGTTTGAAATTATTACATACCACAGAAAACACCATATTCATTTAATCCATCCCTGTGGAGGCAGACCTATTGTGGGTGGGACCTTTTGATTAGGTTGTTTCAATTGAGATGTGACCCAGCCCATTCAAGGTGAGTCTTAATCCTTTACTGGAGTTCTTTATAAGAGGATAAAAGGCTTTTTGGAGAGAACTTAGAGAGAGAGAAACACCCTGGAGATGCTAAGAGAGAACCCACAGATGCTCAGAGAGAAAGATACTGGAATCAGAAGCTGAAAGCAATGAAACCCAGGAGTGAAGGACCACCAGACACTGGCCACGTGCCTTGCTATCTGACAGTGGAACCTAGAAACAAGGACAAGCAGACACAGCCATGTATCTTGCTATCTGACACGGAACCCTGGATGCCAGCAGTCTTTCTTCAGAGAAGGTATCCCTTTGTTGATGCCTTAATTTGGACATTTCCACGGCCTTAGAATTATAACTTGTAATTTAATAAATCCCCATTGTTAAAAGCCGACCCATTTCTGGTATATTGCATTCCGGCAGCTTTAGCAAACCGAAATAGATGATTATTAGGAAACAAAACAAAACAAAAAAAACAGAAAATAACAAGTGTTGTCAAGGATGCAATGAAATTAGAATCCTTATACATTTTTGGTGGGAAGGGAAAATAGTACAGGGAAAACAGCTGGCAGTTCCTCCAAAAGTTAAACAGGGAATACCATATAACTTGGCAATTCCACTTCTAGGAATATATTCAAAAGAAATGAAAGCAGGAATTTGGCCATGATTTTGTTTGTTTGTTTGTTTTTTTGGTTAATACTTTTAATTACATGACTGTAACTACACAATTTCCACTATTTGATATTTTGTATAAAACCAGTTAGAATACACAGGATTTTCAAATGAGTCGTGTATCAAACTATATAGATATGCAGTACAGGCCACTATGAAGCTTTATCTTAAAAATACCATCAGGAAAATAAACACTTATTTGACCAGTTCTCTCAACTTTAAAAAAAATATGGTTAGAAATATACTTTTTAATTTAAAAAATCAAGACAATGATTGATTAAATACTGATTAATCAGTTACATTTTAAAACTTTTAATAATCTGTACATGAGTGCAGGTTAGATAAAAGCCTGCAAATTATTAATATAAAACTGTAGTACTATAATCAGATGAATATGACTGCTGACAGATAATTCTACTGGGTAATTAAGGAGGTACTTTGTACATCAATGTTCATGGCAGCATTATTCACAATAGCCAAAAGGTAGAAACAACCCAAGTGCCCATCAACAGATGATGTGTGGTATATTCACTCAAAAGAATACTATTTAGCCAGAAAAGGGAAAGAAGTTCTGATACATGCTACAACATGAATGAACTTTGAAGGCATTATGCTGAGTGAAATAAGCCAGACACACAGGACAAATAGTGTATGACTCCACTATATTATATATCTAGAATGTAATTAATACTACTGAAATGCACACTTAAAAATTGTTAAAATGGAAATTTTGTGTTATATGTTACAATAACAAAAAATGAGTATCATTATTAGAACAATTAAAAAAAACAAAATGTGGGATATAGCCAAACCAGTTAAGAGGAAAATGTATAGCATTAAAATGCTTATATTAGAAAACAGGAGAGATCTAAAATCAATAATTACAGGTTCCTACCTCAAGAAGCTAAAAAAATAAAAGTAAACTCAGAGCAGTTAGGAGGAAAATAACAAAAGAGCAGAAATAAATGAAATTGAAAACAGAACAATAGAGAACATCAAAGAAACAAAAAGCTGGTTCTTCAAAAAAAAAATTTCAATAAAACTGAAAAACCTCTACACAGACTTACAAAGAAAAAGAAGGCACAAATCACCAATATCAGGAATAAAACAGGAATAAAACAGGAAGCATCACTGCATATCCTGTAGCCATTAACAGAATAATAAGGGAATACTACAAACAGGCTTATCCTCATAAATTCAATGATTTAGAAGAAATGAACCAATTTCTCACCATATACTACTAAAACTCAACAAAGATAAAACAGATAATTATAGTTTTATAACCATTAAAAAATGAATTCATAATTTAAAAGCTCCAAAACTGAAATTCCTTGCCCAGCTGATTTCACTGGACAATTCTACTAATCATTTAAAGAAGAATTCATACCAATACTTCATAAATTTTTCAAGAAAATAAAAGAAAAGAGACACTTCCCACCTCATACTATGAGGCCAGTGTTATCCATATACAAAAATCAGATTAGGACAACAAAAGAAAAGAAAACTATAACCATTAACTTAGACACAAAAACCTCAACATAATATTAGCAATCTGAATTCAGCAATATTTAAAAACAATCATACACGATGAACAAGTGGGATTTATTCTAGATATGCAAGATTCGTTCAACATTTGAAAATCAATGTAATGAACCATTTCAACAGGCTAAAGAAAAAAAAAATCACGTCATATGAATTGACACGGAAAAAGCATTTGATAAAATCCAATACCCATTCATGATAATAAATTGCACAAAACAAGAAAGAGAAGTGACCTACTCCAACTTGATGAAGAACATCTATTGGAAAAAATAAAAAAAAAAAACCTACAGTTTACATCATATTTAATGAAGAAAATATTGAATGCTTTCCACTCAAGATCAGGAACAAGTCAATGATGACTTTCACATCACATACTTTTAACACAGTATGGGAAGTTCTAGCCAATGCAGTAAGGGAAGAAAATTGGGAGGGGGTGGGATATATATACAGATTGAGAAGAAATAAAATGGCCCCTATATACATGGATAGGATTGCTTATTTTTTTAATGTAATTTTATTGCGATATAACCACATAACATAGACTCAAAGTGTACAGTTGTTCAAAGTATCATCATATAGTTGAACTTTTTTATCACCAGACTTCGAACATTTTTGTTACTCCAAAAAGTAAAACTGAAATTAAAATAAAAAGAACATCCAAAACATCCCATTCCCCTCCTTCCATTGTTCATTTACTTTTTTTAATAGAGTTACATTCACACACCCTACAGTCATCCAGAGTACAATCAATTATTCACAGCACCATCACAGCATCACAGCACCATCACAGCATTCATCACCAGAATCAATTTTTGAACCTTTCCCTTACTCCAAAATAAAATAAAAACCAAAAGAGAAAACCTAAATCTTTCCATTCCCTTCATCCCACCCTATTCTTCTTCTAATTTTTGTCCCCATTTTTCCACTCATATGTCCCTACACTGGATAAAGGGAGTGCGAGCCACAAGGTTTCACAGTCACACAGTCACACTATGCTATCTACATAGATATACAGTTGTCTTCAAGAATCAAGGTCACTGGGTTGCAGTTTGACAGCTTCAGGTATTTCCCTCTAGCCATGTGCTAAAAGGTGGTATCTATATACCACATAAGGATACCCTCCAGAGTGACCTCTCAACTCCATTTGACATCTCTCAGCCACTGGAACCTTATTTTGTTTCATCTCTCTTCCCCCTTTTGGTCAAGAACATCCTTTCAATCCCACAGTGCTGGGTCCAGGCTCATCTCCAGGAGTCATTTCCGTGTTGTCAAGGGGATTTTCAACCCTGGGTGTCACGTCCCACATAGGAGGAAGGGTAGTGAGTTCATCTGGCGAGAGGGCTTAGAGAGAGAGGGGGCCACATCTGAGCAACTAAGAGGCTCTCAGCGGGGGGAGGGGGACTCCTAGGCACAATTATAAGTGGGCTTAGCCTCTTCCTTGCAGCAACAAGCCTCACAAGGGAAAGCCCCCAGATCGAGGGCTGGACCCACTAAATTGGCAGTCCTCAGTGTTTGCGGGGAAATCAGCAATAGACCAGGTGGGGAAGTCAACACTTCCGCATTTCTCCCCAGTTCCTCAGGGGATCCTGCAAATACACTTATACTCTCTGCCCATATCACTCTGGGATGTATATGATTGCTTATGTTTAAAAAAAAAAAAAAAAAAAAAAAGCCAAGGAATTTACCAAAAAACCCACTCCTAGAATTAAAAAATGAGTCTAGCAAGGTCGTAGGGTCCAAGATCAACACAGAAAACTCACATCATTTCTATCTACTAACAATGAATATGTGTAATCTGTAAATTAAATAACAATACTATTTCAAATCACCTCAAAGGAAAAAAAAATAGGTATAAATCTAGCAAAACACATACAGGATCTACATACTGAAAATGACAAAATGCTAATTAAAGAAATAAAGAAGACCTAAATAAATGGAGACACATATTGCATCAATTTAGTAAAGTTGTCAATTCTCCCAAAATTGATCTATAAGTTCAATGCAATTCCTATGAAAATTCCAACAAAGTTCTCGTAGTCAACAATAAGCTTATTCTAAAATTTGGATGTAAAGGCGTAAGCCCTAGAATAGCTGAAACTGCGTTGGAAAAAAATAAAGTGGGAGAAATCACAGTACCTGATATTAAGACCTACTACATAGTTACAATATAGACAGCGTAGTACTAGCAGATGTAGACTCATAGATCAATGGAACAGAATAGAGGAGAACCCAGAAGGAGACTCACACCAATATTCCCAACTGATTTTTATACAAAAACAACAATGGAAGAAGGATACTTTCCTTTTCAAAAATGATGCTGTCCACAATTATACTTGAACACTGAGAAAAACCTTGAGGTTAAGCTTTTAATTTGTTCATTACAGGAGAGAAAAAAAATCCTTTCCATTGCCACAAATCTGCTTATGCCTTGTGATTGCTTCTAGAAAAAGATAATCCTATTTGAAGAAATACTGAATTTCTAAAACAGTATTCAGTTGCATTTGACCTGAAGCTATTCAGAATTTGTTATTGTTAGTCTAAGAGTTAGCCATAGGTGACACACATTTATTTGCAAGTGTATAAAATGCATCTTCCTCATCTTTTGATAATATCTGTAATTTAAATAAATCAATATCAATGAGAAAAAAATGGTGCTGGAAAAATAGTAACAAATATTTTTAACTTAGCACCAAATATTTTTAACTTAGCACCAAACTGAAGTGAACTGCATGTCATTTCAAAATAATACACTTATCAATCAAAGTCCTATATCTATTCAAACATGAGCCATAGCCAACATCCATTCTCACTATTTTTGGTTTAAAATTAAAATAATGATAGTCAAAACCAACATCTATTGTGGGAATATATGAACCATATAATGAAAGATAACTTCATGTTGGATCTACAGGAAGACCTTGTAAGTATTTGCCCTTTCTCCCACCCCATGCCCCCTCAATCACTTCTATTCTAGTACTATCTCGAATTACATGTAAATGAATAATATATGTGGTACATGTGGTAGACTTGTTACTTTCACATGCCTCCAACAAATCTTGCCTTCCAGTATTCATACCCTTGTATAGTTCCTTCCCATACAAACTTTGGACTTGACAATGTGACTAGCTTTGGCCACTGGGATATTAAAACCCTGATGAACACAGAGGCACACTGGGCCTTTCCTCTTGTAACACTCCCTCTTGGAACCCAGGCACCATGTTGTGAAGAACCCAAGCTATGTTGAGGCTACCTGGGGGAAAAGAGATGCCTAGCTATCCACCAGCTGTTCCAGTCATCCCGACTGAGGTGCCAGGCTTGTGAGTTAAGAAGCTAGCTTTGATGTTACAACCAACAAATGATATCTACAGCAGACCCCATTGAGCCCAACCCAAATTGCAGAATCATGAGCAAATTAATGACAGTGGTTATTTTAGTAACTAAGTTTTGGAGTGCTTTATTATGCAGCAGCAGATAACACCTATTACAAACAATACATGTAAAGCATTTGAAACATTTTCTGTCACATAGTAAGCAACAAAGAAATGTCAGCAGTAAAAGCCATTATTGTTAATAATTATTATCTTTTCCCCCAAAGGTACCATGTGGGTATTCTTCACGCAAGAATTCATTTGAGTAATTTCTCTGATTTCCATAACGACCAATGAAAAGAGCAGGGTACCAGAAAGGGATGCTCTCCATTTTCCCTTTCTTCTTCCTAATTTATGCTGCCCCTCTTTTTCTTTTTGTCCATGTCAATAATGTTTGTCTGACTTCCCCAGAGCGGCTAATCACTGATCCAGACCAATTTTAGCCTTTTGCTGTGCTCTGTACCTCAGTGACTTCAGGCCCCTCTTCAACCTTATTCCAGGTCACAGGTAAGGGCCAAAAATTTTTACTCATTTAACTCAATTCTTCTTGACATGACAGAGTCATTAGGCAAAGGGCATAGGAACCAATGACCTCATGTTCAAAAAATAAGTTAAACAGGAGGGAAAAATACAAGATACTCTTCCTCAAAGACTTCACTTATCTTAATGAGATAAATTTCTCATTCTTTACCCCTCATGACCCTTTGCTCAGACTTCACTCAAGACATTTATTTTAATTCAGCCTATCTATGATTTACTTAACTTCATACTAGATCAAAAACTTCCTGGAAGCAGAACTCATTGAGAAAAGGGGTATCTTACTCATTGTCATATCACGTGAAGCACACTCTACTACTCACGTAAACACTGTAAAAACATCTGGGTTCCTGTCAGCAATTACTCTATCCATAACTAATCTTTGCAATTCTCACCTCCATTTTTATTAAGAAACAATGACTCACTCAAAATTATACTGCAGTCAGTGACAAAGTTAACGGATTCTACATGTCCTAACATTAACCTTCAGCAATTGTTTGACTTAATTTAGACTGGTTTTATTTTTGCAAAGACTATAAGATGATTCGTAAGGAAAAGAAAGGTACTATTGACATGTCTATACATTTCTTACTTTTTTTTCCTTCAAGTTTCAGGCTTGAAAACCCTGCATATTATATTAGGTTCAGGGTAAGATCTAGTCCAGGTACCAGGCAAGCAATATCAGAAGCAAAGCAGGCCTGGTGCAGATTGCAGCAAAGTAGAGCGCTCAGAACCAATCTTAAACGGGAGAACACTACACAGCTCTAGCAGACTACTGTCATGTAGAAATGTCCACCAGGTATAGCCATATGCTGTGATCTTTAAAGAGATGCTAGAAATCCAGACTTCTTACATGTGAAATCATTCTATTTTTAAATGGTGGGCAACTATTAAATGTTCCAAATACGGTGAGAGCTAGCAATAGGATCTGTGCATTTGTTCACTGTAACTACAGTGCTAAGCCCAAGAGCTACCTGCTTACTGCAGCCTCACTGTTAAAAATCTTTCTATATTGTTGAAGGTGGATTGGGAGAACAATACTCCTGTACCACCATCTCACCCCTATGGAAGAAGGAAAGAAATAATGAAGACCATGGAAAGCAGCTCTGTAAAATTACAGGAAGTGTCAGTGACAAACCCCTTTAATTTAACCTTTTCTCTGTAAGGAAAATGAAATTGATTAGTTTTAGATACAGAACTTTTCATAGCAGGAAAAAAGATGAGAATTCTTTTTCTTTGAAAATTTTTTTCTCAAAACTTGGTAAAAGGAAAATTTTCAATTAAATCTAACAGTTAAAATTCCACAAACTTATCCAGCCCCAAACTAATGAAAATGCTCAGTAATAAACATGAAACTAACAATTCACAGCACACAACAGAAAATCAAAGTACAAAATACTAATAATGTTAATACAGCTGCACTGGTCTATCCACATACTGTCACTTGACTCTCTTGTGACTAACAGCACAAAACCAGTTGAATACTAAGTTGAACTCTGTGACCAGGGAACCTTCATCTAACAAACCACTTGTGAACTCAAACCTGAACCTCCTTAATACCATGCTGACAATAACTAATGTGATCAGTCAGTATTAATCAAATATTAATCTAGTGCAAAAACATTTCTTCAGTACTTTTACAAAATATCTGACATTATTTAACTAAGTTAAGACTTTTGTCTCTCCAGTTTATAGAAAACACCTGAATGGCAACTCTGAACTTGCTTAACCTATTCCTGGAAGACTTTATAAAGTTAAAATAAAATTTAATAGAAGTAAACATGGTAAACATGCCTTTGGAGCTCAAAACACTCTCTAAAACAGCTATTAATAACGGAGTTCGCAATACCAAAAGAATTAATAGGCAATTTACTGATTAAATTATACTACTGTTATTTTGGGGGGTTATTTACTGAACAGTTATATGTCCCAAGCACTGTGCTGGATACTTTCAGGGTTCTCATTAAATCTTCAAAATGACCATATGGGGGAGGTACCATTATTATCCCCATTCTACAAATGGGGAAACTGACCTTTCCAAGATCACACAGCTAGTAAGTGGTAGAGTGAGGATTCCAACCCAAATCTTGTCTAACTTCCGAATTTGCACGCTTAACCACTATACTGTATTGCCTCCAGTGACTCTGAGTTGATATCTAAGATAAAGAAAAAAGGAAATTTGTACTTCTCAGTGGCAAATTTTAAAAACATACTTAGAAAAGGGATACTTTTTAGAACATGAAAAATTCTCACAGTCATACAAATATTTTTATTTCCAAACACATATAAGGATAGAAATCTCACATAACGGACTTCTCAAAAACATGTTTCATGTTTATTATTAAATACTTTTATGTTTATTAAAAATTTAGAACTACAATATTGTAAATATGCCTAATTCAATTCAGTTGTGAAATGGCATAAGACTACATTCTTCAGATTATTTCAGTATGAAAAGTTGCACTTCGTTTACTGTAAGTACAGTGCTTAAATATTGAACTGATTTTTTTCAATAAAGATTGAACGTTTGCAAGTAGTGCTGTAAAATTGGAAATCTTAACACCAACAGACAAGTCTGCAATACATAGACAGGATTAATAAATTAGAATAAAATGACAAAAAAATGAACTTTAAATTAAATAATATAAAGGGAATACAACATCCCTATACTATAGCTAGCTTTACTTTCCACCTTAAACATCGAAAGATGTAACCTTAAGTTAAAATATGGATTAGTATTACAGAATCTTTTCCTAATTAGTTTTTTAAGTCCTTTCTAAATCCTCTAAAGCTTACCCAAAGCACTTTCAACTTGCCAGGGTGACTATCAACAGCTGAATCAAATCTTTTTTCCTCAGATACCAAGTTTGTTGAAATTCTAAGTGTCAATTAAGACTGATGTCCAGACATCAACCTTAATAGGATCTATAAAACAAGTTTTGCCTGTTACCACTTCCCATCTCAACATTTTTCTCTCATCAAGGTCCATTTTTATACATACATACTAAGTTCATTTATGAAAAGAACAAGTAAGGGGAGGCACTAACATTTTAAAAAGTCATTTGTCCTATATACTCTGCAGTAGACTGTCAAACAAAATTAATTTTCAAATACAATATTGTACGGGCCACCAACAAAGTGTTAAAGGGAAGCACCATTAATTTTCTTTTGCTTCAATAATGCACTTAATCAACTATTTAATGAGTTACAAATATTAATAAATACCAATTCTACAGAACAAGTTACAGACATTGTTGCAGTGTGGACCCTTAACCACACCTGCAATTCACAGAAATTCTTTCCTGCTTCTCTCTGACCCAAGTTTTCGTAAATGGTTCAAAGACTTTTCTTTATCACTATGCTTTAAACAGACAAAAGTTGGACTTTGCAAGTGTAACAAAAACATGCATTCGGACCCATGCATTTTTCAAATGATGTTAATCCAATGCTCGCTTAAATACTTGTATTCAAAGATTCTCACTAATCATCCAGCTTCAGCAGAGAACACACATGCAGGTTAATATAGGCAATGATTGCCTTGGTAGCTGCAAGCTCAGCTGAATCCCAGTACACCACCTGAATCTGGAAGGGGCAGAACCATATCCTGTTCTCACTGGATACACATTTTCCCATGCTTCCCATCTTAAAAACTTTACATCTTCCCAGAGGAGCAATAAATATACGAAGACGCCAGGGAGCGTGCCTGTAGGGAAGATGAGTGATCCAATTAAATCCCCGCACATGGAACGTGAAGCTTCAAAACTTTTTTTCAAAACAAATCACAGCTGAAAGAACAAGGTACGTTTCCCCTGCATTCCCACTTCTTTCCTACATCCAGCTTCCCTTGTTCCGGAGCAGCAGTTTTGACTTACTGGTTAGTTGGAGGAGCAGTCAGCGGGATGGCCACTTCTTCCTCCTCAAATTCTGGTCCATCCAGAGAGTCACCTTCGTCCACTGTTCCCAGGCCCGCACCCAAAGGGGGGAACTGAGGAGGGGGCGGCAGAGGGGGGAATCCGCCTCCTGGCCCGAGGGTCTCGGCAGGCAACGAGGTGGTCCCCTTGGTGAGAGCCATCTCCCCACCAGGTCCAGCAGCAGCAGCACCAGCCACGCCAGCAACAGCACCTCCCCCTGTCAGTCCGGCTCCCCCCAGTACTCCCGCCACAGAACCGACTCCTAGGAACCCTGACCCCAAAGGGACTCCGCCACCCAGATTCCCGGCCACTCCGGCCTCGACCTGCCCAGGATAGGGCACTGCTGCTACAGGCAAGGCCGCGGGTATCTTCACCCGACACACTGCCGGATAAGCACTGGAGCTCGCAGCCGTGCCGCCTCCTCCTGCCCCAGCGGTCACCGGACCGCCCTCCTCACTCCCGGCCTCTGCCGCCATCATGTTGAAGCCCGCTCTACTCTGCCCTACCCTGCCCGCCCGGGAGCCCTGGGGGCCACCAGGCCCGGGCTCCGAGTCGCCCCACCCAGGCGCTTCCCCTCTTCAGCTCCCCAGGCGGAGGAAACAACAACAAAAGGAGGGAGCTCGCCGCCAAGCCCCCTCCTCAGGCCACAGCCCAGGCTCCAGAGCTGCCCGGTTACGGGAAGCGAAGTGGGCAAAAAATCCAACGCCTGCACAAATGCCGCCCAAACCCTCACCTTACACACCCACACTCACGCACACACACATGCACAGAAGCGAAAAACTTCCTGACTGCACTAAAGAGGAAGGGAAGCACAGGAAAGCGGCTGGGGCGGCTGCCGCTTCTTGAGCCACCAACGCCGCCGCCGCCGCCGCCACCGCCTCTTCACCACCCCAGTTCCGGCCTCCCCCACCGCAGCCACCGCCGGTGCCGCTGCCGGGGCTGGGGCCGCTGCAGCCGCTTCATCCTCCACCGGGTTGGAGATGGGAGGGGTATGGAGAGGAGGAGAAAGGGGGGCGGGGTGGTGGGGAAATCGGCTAAACTGCTCACAACCTACAGCTAGCTTTTAGCTAAACCCGAGAGAGAGAAAGGAAGGCGGAGCAACGTAGGAGGGGCGGAGGGAGGAAGGAAGGGCGGGGTCGGAGGGAGGCGAGGCCAGCTTCTACGCAAGCGCGATCCCGGCGCGAGAGGCGGGGCCCTTGGTCTGGAGGAAGGAAAAGTAGAATAGGGAGGAGAGGAAGCGGCGGGAGCGTGCGGCGCGCGCTCTTCCTCACTGTCTTCTGGTCCCCGCGCGTGGCTGCCCGGCGCCTTCTCCTGTCATTGTCCCCGGCGGCGCGCCAGCCTCCCAGGATTTTGTTTAATGGGCGGGTGGCCTGTCTGTGCGGGACCTCGTGCCAGCCCGGACGGCGGCGCGAAGCCAAGCCGGTGCCGCCCCTGGGATCCGAGGAGGCCAGGGGAGGGTCCCTGAGCACGCGGCGGATGAACGCCGTGAAAACCCGAGAGAGGAGAGGGACAAGTCGGCGGTAGAGAGGAATGAATGGGGAAAGACAAAGGAAGATGCGGAGGAGTCAGTTTCTTCTTGACGGGTAGAAAAAACAGCCTTAGCCCGCGGAACCGAGACCAAACAGTGGAGGGGCCGGGTGGCTGCTGCGAAGGCCGAGGCAGTACTGTTCATATTTTCTTCCTCTTTGTTGAATGATATAAATAAAAATATGAGTATTACAAACTAAAAAAAAGAAAAGAAAAATTCTGTAATTCAAGAGAAATCGAAACAGAGGAGTGACCAGGCAAGGAGGGGGGGGAATTTTGCCAGAAATATCAGTTGTGAAGTCAGATATCTTTCTACCACTGTTGCATATGTTTTGTTTTCTTAACCGACCATTTCACACAGACGCACAAATTTATCTGTGCCATTGCAAGTCTGTTAGGCACTAAAGAGGGGTTGTGGAAAAGGAGAGGTAGCACAGCCAATATTAATCAATGGGCTTTTGCCCTTGTTCTGCGTGCGGAAGACTGCAAGGCATGCTCTTCCGTACCTCTGTGAACCTTCAAGAAGGCAGATGTCAAGCAGGTCCCAAAGTGCAAGTTATATTTATTTATAACTTCAAAAGTTTTGTTTTGTGTACCGAAATATATATAAATTATTATATGCTTTCATATATGGAGATAATTTGCTCTTTGGGATTCATGTATTTTTCTTGTCTTTTAAATTCTCCCAGGAGGGAATCCACATTGAATGCCATTGAATATTGGCCTTTGAGATTGATATTTTCTCTGCTAAGGATGATCAGACCAATAAAGGAGTACATGGGGTTGCATATTGTAATAGAAGCCAGAGAAAAAGGGAAAAGGCTAGAGAATTGACAAGGTGCACTGAAGACTTTGCTTTAGAATTTGCATAGCCCTGTTTACCAAGTCATTGATAAGCAAACTATTGATTAAACAGTAGTCCTGAGTCATTATGCTTAGCTCTTAGCCAGTGTACCACCTGGGAGAGTGAAGATGGACTAGTCACCAGAGCTGTAGTTCTCAAGGAGTGGCGTCAGACCAGTAATCTCCAAAGGAACTTAGAAATGCAAATTCTTGATCCCCACCCTAGACCCTCTGAATCAGAAACTATGGTTGATAAGACCCAGGAATCTGTTTTAAGGAGCCCTCCAAGCGATTGCACACTTAAGTTTAAGAACCACTGCACTAGAGTATGCTAATCATGAATGAGGTATGCAATACCTAAAAAGGTTCTGAAAGAAAGAAGAGGTGAGGAAGGAGATGCAGTGCCATTCATTAGAGGGTAGGTAAGAGATATGGGCATTGGGTTGCTAAGCTATTCTATAAAGGAGGTTAGGAACAAAGAAGATCAGCATGAAATTGTTCCATAATGCTTAGGGAATAATGAAGTACTACTTCTGGTGACCTTCCTGAAAATAGTTTTCTTTTTATTTAGACTACGAGCCTAAGAGTTAGAAAGAGACCGTGGAAGTATGTACTTTACCTAAGTCCTAATTTATGAATCCCTGGCAAGTTTTCATGTAACCTTTACCTGAAGAGCTATAGTGTTTTAGCATCCCTCTCCAACACTTTCTCTTGATTAAAGTGACCATAAACCATCTGTATTCTGCCTGAGAGACCAGGTCAGGCTCCCTACTCTAATTTGTAGAATTGCCTCCTGCTTTTTGAAAATTCTTTAGCCTATATTTAATGTGTTCTAACACCAATTATATTCTGACTTATACTGTTTTCTAATTATTTTTTATGTGTACATATCTACAAAATTATGCTGCAAATATAACCAGTGCTCTATCTTACTGCCTACCAGTATTAGGCAGCCCCACCACACTGCTCTGAAAAGATCTCAATTCATATAACAAATACTGGATTATTAGATCAGCTCACATCTTTGGAAATCAATTTCTCAACTACTAGGAGGGATTTTCTAAGTGTCTTTGTAAATCACCCTGGAACTGATACCTTACCTAGTTCCCATTTAGCCTTATAGTTGACACTGTCCTTTTCATCCCACACGTTTTTGATGAGGTATTTTCAAAATATTTTATATATTCCTATTATTAGACAGATTTAGGCCTTGGTCTCTCTATTGCTTATGTACTTCCTTTATCTCAAATGAGTCTTCTATCTTTAATGACTTCTAATTTTTTTCTGAAAGAGTTTGATGTTCCTGCCTCCTTTATCTTTGTCAGTTACCTTTTTTCTTTTTCTCCTTACCTTCTCCTGCCTTTCTCTGATTCATACTCTCATACTGTCTTTTTTCCTTGTATCTCCCTTTTCTTTCATTCCAAACCCCTGAACTTTGTTGACACAGATATACTTCTTAGATTTTCATGAGTCAAAAACTGAAGAAAAAAAAAATTTTAATGCTATGAAGTATCTGTTGGAAGAAAAGCATTGCAGGGATTCTGCAGGAATTGGTATTAGGTGTGGTCTTATATAACATCAGTTAACAAAGTGGAGTAAACAGCTGGTTAAGTAAATTCACAGATAGTATTAAACAAGAGGTACTAAAAAACAGAACAATATACAAAACAATAGAGAGGGAAAATTCAAAATAGCTTTTAACTTTAATAAAATAATCTGTAATATCTGCAATTTTGGAAAAACTTACTCCAGATGTTAAAACATGGTATTTAATAAAGAATAAATAATTTAAAATGCTGGACAAAAACTTGTGACTGAAAAGACATTGAAAATTTAATTGTAAAAAATGAAGCTGGCAACATGACCACAGACATAGGGGACTGGTGGTTTGATGGGTTGAGCCCTCTACCATAGGTTTTACCCTTGGGAAGACGGTTGCTGCAAAGGAGAGGCTAGGCCTCCCTATAATTGTGCCTAAGAGCCTCCTCCCGAATGCCTCTTTGTTGCTCCGATGTGGCCCTCTCTCTCTAGCTAAGCCAACTTGAAAGGTGAAATCACTGCCCTCCCCCCTACATGGGATCAGACACCCAGGGGAGTGAATCTCCCTGGCAACGTGGAATATGACTCCCGGGGAGGGATGTAAACTTGGCATCGTGGGACAGAGAACATCTTCTTGACCGAAAGGGGAATGTGAAAGGAAATGAAATAAGCTTCAGTGGCAGAGAGATTCCAAAAGGAGCCGAGAGGTCACTCTGGTGGGCACTCTTATGCACACTTTAGACAACCCTTTTTAGGTTCTAAAGAATTGGGGCAGCTGGTGGTGGATACCTGAAACTATCAAACTACAACCCAGAACCCATGAATCTCGAAGACAGGTGTATAAAAATGTAGCTTATGAGGGGGTGACAATGGGATTGGGAAAGCCGTAAGGACCACACTCCATTTTGTCTAGTTTGTGGATGGATGAGTAGAAAAATAGGGGAAGGAAACAAACAAACAAACAGACAAAGGTAGCCAGTGTTCTTTTTTACTTCAATTGCTCTTTTTCACTTTAATTATTATTCTTGTTATTTTTGTGTGTGTGCTAATGAAGGTGTCAGGGATTGATTTAGGTGATGAATGTACAACTATGTAATGGTACTGTGAACAATCGAATGTACGATTTGTTTTGTATGACTGCATGGTATGTGAATATATCTCAATAAAATGAAGATAAAAAAATAAAAAAAAATAAAGCTGGCTCATTTTTTATTTACTGGCAACTCAAATATGAACATGGTTCATTACAAAATATTTTGCAGCTTTTATACCCCAACTATGTGAAAAGGTCATTCTGAGTCAGTGATACAACTATAATAATAAAGATTATTTCTATCCCCTAGTACATACCCAGCTATAAAAAATATGCTTCCAGATTTATCTAAATAGTGTAAAAATGTTTCATTGACCCAATAATTTCAAAAGGAAGCTTTTACTCCTAACTCATAATATTCTTATTACACTTGGTTGACCTCATCTTAAAATCCTCAAGAGGAGGACTGTAGGGCGATGGTGGAGTAGGAAGTTCCAGGAATCAGTCCCTCCACAAGAAAAACTATTAAACAGGCAGGAACTGACTAAATCAACTATTTTGAAATTAAGGAGTCCAGTAGAACACTGTACTACATCCAAGGAAGAGCAGGAGGAAGAGGCTGATAAATTACGGTAAATGCCATGGCAGTTACAGTGTACATCCCCAACTCTCATGGCCAGCAGCAGTGGAGTCCAGCCCCTGCATAACTTGCTGTTGCCAGAAAGGGACATAAGAATCTACTTCCTCAAAATCTGGGATGGGCAAAGGCCAATAGTTGATCACAACTTTCGATTAACTACTTTGGATAACTGGGGGTCCAGCTCTGAGGGTGACCATTGTTCCAACCTGCCCTGGACAAAGGCAGTGAAGGAGTCTTTAAAGATAGTATTCTTCCTCCTAGCTGCAAAAAACAGTTGAAGGGCTGTATTTGCAGGACAGGTCAGGAAAACACAGCTTTGGGGAGCCATGGGAGAAGCTCCTGGTGCCCTGCCCAGCCCCTCCATCATACCCTCTGAAGGGTAGTTTGGAGTCAGCAGGCACTCCCTTTATGGGTCCCTGAACTTGTTCTGTCTGGGAAAGACTAATTTGGGAAACTCCTCTCCAGCATACCCTTCCTCCCAGAATTTGCCCTCCAGGCAAAAGCAGCTTGAAATATGGAAAGGAGTATAAGAAACAGTTGAGGCATGTGGCTTGGGGCAAAGGCTTACCTGCTTTAAGCACAAGAGTGGAATACCCAGGAGAGGAAGATCTGTCTCCTGCAAAGTAGAAGGGGCGTTCGAACTCTTGTAAACATGGAAATTCCTAAGGCCACCAGGAAGCACAAGTCCAATATAAGACACAGATCCGGAATAGACAGTGAGGACACTGCACTTTGCATTTGCTTTGGGCAGATCTTCCTGATAGAAGGGCTGACACTCAAGAAAATCTTTGTCGTATCACCGGCTGGTCAGAAGGACTGACACTCAAAAATAAGGCAATTGAAATGAATCAGGCTGAGAAACAGAAAGAAAAAAAAAGCATTATAAAAAGTGAAAATAGCCCAAGAGACCTCTGGGACACCATCAAGTGTAGCAATACATGCATTATGGGAGTCCCAGAAGGAGAAAAAAGAGAAAAGTGCAGAAGGAATATTCAAAGAAATAATGACAGAAAACTTCCCAAATGTAGCAAAAGATGTGAATATGCATATCCAAGAAGCCCAAACAACACCAAACAGGGTAAACTTGAAGAAAAGAACACCTGGTCACATACTAATCAAACTTGTCAAAAGAAAAGAACAAGGAAAGAGTTCTTAAAGTTGGAAGGGAAAAGCAACATGTTATGTACAGGGAATCCCAACTATATTCGATAATGCTTTTTTATCAGAAACCATGTAGGCAAGAAAACAGTAGGTTGAAATATTTAAAGTGCCGAGGGAAAAAAAACAAATTGCCAAGCAAGAATTTTACATCCAGTGAGACTTTCTTTCAAAATGAGGGAGAATAAGACATTTATAGGTAAACAAAAGCTGAGGGAGTTCATCACCGCTCAACCTACCCTACAAACAATGCTGAAGGGAGATCTTCAGACTGAAAGGAAAGGACACTAGACAGTGGTTCAAAGGGTCATGAAGAAATAAAGACATCCAGTAAAGATAACCATTTGAATAATTATAAATGTCAGTACTGTTGTATTTTTGGTATGTAAATCCACTTCTTACTTCCTACAGGTGGTAAAATGTAAATGCATGAAAAGTAATAATGTTAAATCTATGGTTTTGGACACACAATGTACAAAGATATAAAGTGTTATAAGTGGAAAAAAGGGTGAAACAATGGTGTTTACGTATGCTGTTGAAGTCAGGTTGGTATGATATCGAATATGATTGTTACGTATTTAGGATGTTAAATGGTAACCAAAAAAAAAAAAAAAAAGGAAAATATATCCACATATATGAGAAGGCTCTCAATAAAATACAATATAAAAAATCAAATAAATACGAAAGTAGGCATTAATGGAAGAATTGAGGGACAAAAAAGGTATAAGACTTAGAAAGACTAAATAGCAAAATGGCAGAAGAAAGTCTTGCATTATCATTAGTAACTTTAAATTAAATGGATTAAACTCTCCAGTCAAAAGGCAGAGATTGGCAAAATGAATAAAAAAGCATGACCCAATTATATGCTGCCTTTAAGAAACCCACCTTAGATTCAAAGACATAAGCAGGCTGAAAATGAAAGAATGGAAAAAATATATCCTGCAAGTAGTAACCAAAAGAGAGCTGGAGTGGCTATACTAATATCAGATAAAATAGACTTTAATTAAAAAAAGTTAACAGGGGCAAACTGGTCATTATATACTGATAAAGGGATAAATTCAACAAGAAAACAACAATTATAAATATATATGCACCTAACAGCATAGCCTGCAGTATATGAAGCAAATACTGACAGATTTGAAGGAAGAAATTAGTGGTTCCACATTAATAGTAAGAGACTTTAATGAACAACTTTAAATAATGGATAAAACATCTGGACAGATGACTAACAAGGAAATACAAGACTTGAATGATACTCTGAACCAACTACACCTAACAGACATATATAAAACACTTCACCCAGCAACAACATTCTTCTCAAGCTCACACAGATCATTCTCCAGGCTATGAAATATATTAGGTCACAAAATAAGTCTCAATAAATTCAAAAATATTAAAATCATACAATGTATCTTCTTTGGCCACAATACAATGGAGCTAGAAATCAGTAACAGAGGGAGAAATAGAAAATTCACAAATACGTGGAAATTAAACAACATACTCATCAACAATCAATGGGTTAAAGAGAAAATCAGAAGAAAAATGAGGAAATATCTTGAGGTGAATGAAAATGAGAATACAACATACCAAAACATATGGGATGCAGTGCTGAGAGAAAAATTTGTAGCTCTGAACACTTATATTAAAAAAGAAAAAAGACTTCAAATCAGTGACTTAACCTCAAAACTGAAAGAATTGGAAAAAGAAGAGAAAAGTCAACCCAAAGCCAGCAGAAGGAAGGAAATAACAAAGATTTAGAGTGGACATAAATGAAATAGAAAACAAACAAAGAAAAACAATAGAAAGAACCAAATGTTGTTCTTTCAAAAGAGCAATAAAATTGAAAGACTTTTAGCTAGACTGACAAAGAAAAAAAAAAAGAGTATAGAAATAACCAAAATCAGAAATGAAAAGGGAAGTATTACTATCAACCTCACTAAAATTAAGAGGACTATAAGGGGATACTATGAACAACCATACACCAAAAAATTAGATAACCTAGATAGAATGTACAAATTCTTAGAGACACACAAACTACCTACACTGACTCAAGAAGAAATGAAAGATCTCAATGAACCAATTACTAGTAAAGAGATTGAGTCAGTAATCAAAAACCTCCCAACAGAGAGAAGCTTCATAGGGGAATTTTACCAAACATCCCAAGAAGACTTAACTTCAATTCCGCTGAAACTTTTCCAAAAAAAATTGAAGAGGAAGGAACATTCCCTAATTCATTCCATGAGGCCAACATCACCCTCATACCAAATGAGATAAGATTCCACAAGAAAAGAAAATTGCAGACCAATATCTTTTATGAATATAGATGCAAACACCCTCAACAAAATACTAGCAAAATGAGTACAATAGCACATAAAAAAAAATTGGACTGATCCAGACATGCAAAGTAGTACAACATAGGAGAATCAATTAACGTTATACACCATGTTAACACACCAAAATCAGTAGTGCTTCAATACACTAGTAATGAACAATAAAAACAAGAAATCAATAAAAAAATCAATTCACAATAACAACTAAAAGAATCAAATATCCAGGAACAAATCTAACCAAGGATGTAATGGACTTGTGCACAGAAAACTACAAACATTGCTAAAAGTAATCAAAGAAGACCAATATAAATGGGAGGATAGTCCATGTTCATGGACTGGAAGACTAAATATTGTTCAGATGTCAATTCTACCCAAAGCAATTTACAGATTCAACATGATCCCAATCAAAATTCCAAGAACCTTCCTTGCAGAAATGAACAACCAATCATCAAATTTATGTGGAAGAGCAAGGGGTCCTGAATAGCCAAAGTCATCTTGAAAAGGAAGATTGAAGTTGGAGGACTCACAGTTCCTGATCTTAAAACTTATTAAAAAGCCAGAGTAATCAAAGCAGCATGGTACTGGCACAAAGACAGACATATAGATAAATGGAATCAGACTGAGAGCTCAGAAATCACCCCACACTTTTATGGCCAACCCCCCCCCCCCCTTTTTTTTTTGGAAAAGGGGGAAAAGACCACTCAATTTGGAAAGAAGCCTCTTCAATAAATGGTACTAGGAAAACTGGATCTCCATTTGCAAAAGAATGCAGGTGGACCCCTATCTCACACCATATACAAACATCAACTCAAAAAAGGATCAAGTACATAGATATAAGAGCTAGAACTATAAAACACATAGAAGAAAGTGTGGGGAAGCATCTTTAGGACCTTGTGTTAGGCAATGGTTTCTTGACTTTATGGTCAAAGCGCAAGCAATGAAAGAAAAAAATGAAAAATGGGACCTCATCAAAATTAAAAACTTTTGTACCTCAATGGAATTTATCATAAAAGTGAAATGACAGGTCCTTGGGTTAAACTTGCTGGAGAGAAGGAAGTAGGGCCCGGCTACAAAACCTAAAGCTAGCAGAGCTTACATCTCCCCAGGAAATTGTATTTTGGGTATGAGGTGAAATGGGGAGTCTCCTATCAATGAAAGTAGGCAGATATATGCTCCTTTGGGCTGCGAGCCATGGTGTCAGCCTGGTCTAGCCTGACCATACCCCATGTCCCCACTGCAGAAGGTGCTGCAGGCTGCTGGCTCTGTGGTAATAGTGCTCTACATTCAGTACAGCCATGGGAGTGTCCCTGGATCTCACTGTCCACCCTCACCTGGGCAAGTTCCAGAGCCAGCCCAAGGGCACTCTTGGCCACGAGTATCTCTCTGTTTCCTGGATGTGAATGTGAGTGTCCAACTTCCTTCCATCTGATATCAAGAGGAAGGGCAGAGGAGTGAGACAGGAGTGACATCCTGAAGAAGGAGGAGCCCTGCCCACTATGGGCAGAAGTGCTTTGCAGTCTTTTATGCCAAGGCTTTGTCATTTTCCATGGGAAAGGCAAATGGGCCAGTAGCATCACTCCAAGGAAAGAAAGATGCATTAATGAGTATAGAGTGTAGAAAGTTCATTCAGTAGGGGGAAGATAGTCTCTTCAACAAATGGTGCTGGGACAATTAGAAATCCATATGCAAAAGAATGAATGTGCCTCTCCCCATATATAAAAAATACTTCAAGGTGGACCATGATCTAAATATAAAAGCTAATATATAACATTGGACCTTATATTTAAGTCATGGGTCTATTTGAAGTATACACACACACACACACACACACACACACACACATATATATAGGGGAGGGATGGAGATATATAGGAGTAATGACTTTGCATACTACTGAAACTAGGTTGGTACTAATCACACTAGGTTATTTTTAGTTTAAGATGGTTTAAGACTGTGCCACTTTGAATGTATTATGACCCCTAAAACACCATTATCTTTGATGCAATCTTGTGGGGCAGAGATATTAGTGTTGATTAGATTGTAATTCTTTGATTGAGCGTTTCCATGGAGATGTACCCACCCAAATGTAGGTCATAAATCTGATTAGATAATTTCCATGTAGGCGTGGCCCTGCCCATTCAGATGGGCCTTGATTAGTTCACTGGAGCCCTATAAAAGCTCAAACAGAAGGAACGAGCTCACTACAGCCAAGAGGGACATTCTGAAGAACGCACAGAAGTGGGGAGAGGAGCTGCAGTTTACAGGGACATTTTGGAGACAGCCTTTGAAAGTAGACTTTTGCTCCAGAGAAACCAAGGGAGGACAAATGCCCCAAGAACAACTGAGAAGGACATTTTGGAGAGAAGCTGCAGCCTAGAGAGGAATGCCCTAGGAGAAAGCCATTTTGAAACCAGAACTCTGGAGCAGATTCCAGCCATGTGCCTTCCCAGCTAACAGAGGTTTTTCAGACACCAATTGCCATTCTCCAGTGAAGGTACCCAATTGTTGATGTGTTACCTTGGATACTATATGGCCATAACTCTGTAACTGTGTAACCAAATAAACCCCATTTTATAAATGCCAAAAAAAAAAAAAAAAAAAGTGAAATAACAGCCCATAGAATGAGGTAAAATATCTTGGAAGGCACATTGTGATGGTTTGAAGCTATATGTTCCCCAGAAAAGATCATGTTCTCAAAGCTAATCCATTCCTGTGGGAGTGGACCCACTGTAAGTAGGATCTTTTGGTGAGTAGGATCTTAACTTAAGCTGAGATGTGACCCACCCTCATTCAGCATGGGTTTAATCCTCTTACTGGAGTCCTTTATAAGAGGATAAATGAGAGAAGACACAGAAAAAAATTCCCTGAGAAGCTCAGAAAGAAAAGCCAGAGAAGCTGAGAGAGGACACAGAAAACAGAGGGTAAGCCACTAAAGCCAGAAGCTAGAAGCGACAAAACCCAGGAAAGAAGGGAAAGATCAGCAGACATTGCCATGTACCTAGTCATGTGGCAGAGTAGCTGAGGATCACCAGTAGCCAGTTTTGGGGGAGAAAACATCACCTGTTCATGCCTTGATTTGGACATTTTCACAGCCTCAGAACTGTAAGTTGTAAGTTAATAAATCCCCATTGTAAAAACCATTTCTGGTATATTGCATTTTGTCAGCTCTAGCATACTAAAGCAGCACATTTTTGATAAGCATTTAACATCCAGAATATATAAAGAAATTTTTCAACTTAACAACAAAAAGACATACAACCCAATTAGAAAAAGGGCAAAAGACTTGAATAGAATTTTCTCTAAAGAAGAAATGGGGAGAACCTAAGATGGTGCCTAGGTGAGACAGGGCAAAAAAAACACCTCCATGAAAAATACTAGATAAAAACCAGAAAGTGACCCAGAACAGCAATTCCAGTGATGCACCAGCTGGACAAGGTCTGCTAAATCCACAGGGAACTGTGCACTTGGTGAAACGGCAGTCTGCAATCTGAAACAAGTGAATAAGCCAGCTGAAAGTCCTGCAGCCATGCTGCGGTTTGGGGAAACAGTGTGTTGGCATTTGGAGATGGACCAGTTCTTTAAAAAAAAAAAAAAAAAACCGGGACCAGCTGCAGAAATGGCAGTGAGAACCGCGTGGTGAAACACGGCAGGAACAGGCTGCAGCCAACGCTTCAGTGTCTGGCGTGGAGGATAGCCCTCCCCACACCCACTGCTGATTGTCCCGGGGACAGAGGGACAGAGGGGAGAGCCAAAAGGAGAAAGAAACCACACCCCTTGCAGCCGGCTTCCCAGCGTGCTGGTGACACTCCTGCCCAGGGCCGTACCCACAGCCCAGAGCCACGCCAGGAAACCCAGTCTGACGGGGAGTGTATCCCACAGCACCCTGCACATGCCACAATATTGGCTGTGGACAGTGGCCTTGGGTGCAACCACAGCTAGTTGTCCCAGAGCTGGGAGGGCAGAGCTTTGCGAAAAGAGGGGGTTGAGATGCCCCATTCAACCATTTTTTGCATCAGGTTGGGAGCGCCCCTGCACGACCCAGTGGCATGGGGCTTCCCTTGAGGGAAGGTGTGCAATTGTGACATAGCACAGCCTTCCCTCAGCAGAGGTCCTGGAAGATCACAGCTATCAAGCAAAGCAAATGCCAAGAGGCCAAAAACAACAGAAAATCTTAAAGCATTTGCTAAAACCAGATGACATGGAGAACCCAATCCCAAACACCCAAATCAAATGATCAGAGGAGACACAGTACTTGGCTCAATTAATCAAAGGACTGCAGTCAAAGAATGAGAGCATGGCACAGGATATAAAGGACATAAAGAAGACCCTAGAAGAGCATAAAGAAGAAACTGCAAGAGTAAATTAAAAATAGAAGATCTTATGGAAGTAAAAGAAACTGTTGGCCAAATTAAAAAGACTCTGGATACTAATAATACAAGATTAGAGGAAGTTGAACAACAACTCAGCATCCTAGAAGACCACAGAACAGAAAATGAAAGAACAAAAGAAAGAATGGAGAAAAAAATTGAAAAAAAAGCGGAATGGATCTCAGGGATATGATAGATAAAATAAAATGGTCCAAATTTAAGACTCATTGGTGTCCCATAAGGGGAAGAGAGGGCAAATGTCTAGAAAGAGTATTCAAAAGAAATTGTTGGGGAAAAACTTTCCAAACTTTCTACACAATGTAAATACACAAAGCATAAATGCCCCAGAGAACTCCAATAGAATAAATCCAAATAAAACCACTCCAAGACATATTCTGATCAGACTATCAAGTATTGAAGAGAAGGAAGCAAATTCTGAAAGCAGCAAGAGAAAAGCAATTCACCACTACAAATGAAACAACATAAGACTAAGTAGTGACTACTCAGTGGCCACCATGGAGGCGAGAAGGCAGTGGCATGACATTTTTAAAATTCTGAGAGAGAAAATTTCCAGCCAGAATACTTTATCCAGCAAAAGTCTCCTTCAAATTTGAGGGAGAGCTTAAATTTTTCACAGACAAACAAATGCTGAGAGATCTTACCAATGAAAGACCTGCCCTACTTCAGATACTAAAAGGAGCCCTACCAACAGAGAAACGAAGAAAGGAGAGAGAGATATAGAGAATTTTAACAGACATTTACAGAACCTTACATCCCAAATCATCAGGACACACATTTTTCTCTAGTGATCATGGATCTTTCTCCAGAATAGACCATATGCTGGGACATAAAACAAGCGTCAATAAATTAAAAAAAAAACAAAAAAAAAACAATTCAATATATTCAAAGCACATTCTCTGACCACAATGGAATACAAATAGAAGTCAATAATTTTTGATTCTTAACTCCACTATTTACTTCCTACAGGATATAAAATGCATAAACTCTCATGACAAATCAATGGTTTTGGACTCAATGTAAAATATGTAATTTTTGACAAGAGCTATATAAAGGCGGGAGAATGGAGGAGTATAGGAACATGGTTTACAGGTCCTATTGAAGTTAAGTTGATATCAAAGAAAACCAAGATTGTTATGGATTTAAGAGGTTAATTTTAAGCCCCACAATAAACACAAAGAAATTATCAGGAAATATGACCATAGAGATGAAAAGTAGAGTATGGGTTATGAGAAGTGGGGGAAGGGGCAATGAGGAGTTAAGAAATGAGTGTAGGGTTGCTGTTTGAGGTGAAGGGAAATTTCTAGTAATGGATGGTGGGAAGGTGATAGCATTACAACATTCTAAAATGTGATTAATCCCACTAATGGAATGCTAGGGAGGGGTTGAAATGGGAAGATTTAGGCTGTATATATGTTTCCACAATTGAGAAAAAAAAAAAAAAGACAGTCTAAATAGATCACAATTGAATGCCAAGGATCATCCTGGATGGGGTCTGAGGATGGAGGACAGGAGGCTCAAAGGGACACAGTTGGGACATAAGGAAAAAAAAAGGAAATACAGAATGTAAGCTTTGTATCAATGTTGAATTTCTTGAACTTCTTAGTTGCGCTTAATGGAATTGCATAAAAGAATGTTCTTGTTCATGGGAATTGTATATGTGAATTATAGTGTTTGTTCAAGGATGTATGCAGCTTGCTCTCATATGTTCAGAAGGCAGAGCAATAGATGATGGATGATAGATAGGGAAGGAGGGAGGGAGGAAGGGAAAGAGAAATGGCGGTGTGACAGCATGTTAAAGTTGATGGATCAGGGTATCGGGGGAGGGGGGTCAGGGTATGCTGTGTATGGGGTTTGTATTCTTTTGTTTTTGCAACTGTTCCTGTAACTTTGAATTTATTTCAAAATAAAATTTAAAAAAAAAGAAGAAATGGCCAAAAAGTGTCTGAAAAGATGCTCAACATCATTAGCATTAGGGAAATGCAAATTAAAACCACAGTGAGATAAGATATCACATCCACTAGAATGACTACTACTAAAACAATGGAAAATTACAAGTGTCGGAGAAGATGTGGAGAAATAGGAGCAATCATTGTTGGTAGAACTATAAAATGGTGCAGCCTCTGTGGAAGACAGCTTGGTGGTTAATCAGAAAGTTAAGTATAGAATTACCATATGACCTGGCAATCCCACTTCTAATTATATTCCCAAATGAATTAAACAAGGACTCAAATGACTGTTTGCACACTGATGTTCATAGCAGCATTATTCACAAGTTTCAAAGGATGGAAGCAATTCAAGTGTCCATCAACTGATGAATGGCTAAACAAAATGTAGTATATATATACAAAATAGAATATTATTCAGCCATAAAAAGTAATGAAGTACTGATACATGCAACAACATGGATGAAACTTGAAGACATCATGTTGAATGAAATAAGCCAGACACAAAAGGAGAAATATTATATGATCTCACTGATACAAAATAATCAGAAAAAGTAAATTCATAGAGTCAAAATCTAGAATATAGGTTACCAGGGGATGGGGTGGCGTTAGAGAATAGGGAGTTAAGATTTAAAATGTACGGTTTCTATTTGGGATGACGGAAAAGTCTTGGGAATGCATGGAAGTGATGATAGTACAACACTGTGACTGTAAGTAACAACACTGAATTATATATTTGAATGTGGTTAAAGGGGGGAAATTTTAGGTTGTATATATGTTACCAGAATAAATTAAAAAAATAAAAAATCTTTGAACTGCACAACACAGTGAACCCTAAGTTAAACTATGGATGATAGTTACTAGTTACAAAAATGTTCCTTCATCAATTGTAGCAAATTTTTTGAGCATGACTGATTTGTAAACCCAAACTTCTTTTGAGTGAATGAATGAATAAATAAATAAACAGGAAAAAATCCTCAAGAGCACAAATTTCCATATTAGGAAGATTTTTTGAGAAAATAGCATAAGGAAATGCAGGTTAAATGAAATTATTGTGATGTAAAAATAAAATAGCTCTGCAGAAATTACATTATGTGCTGAAATAATTATGATTTATGAAAATTATAAATGCCGTGGAGAAATTTAAAATAATATGACATTTGAGAGTGTAAAATAGACTTCAATGGAAATATCAGAAGCCCTCTTGAAACATTGAAACTCATATGATTAAAGGAGCTTGGAGTAGTTGAGCTTAATTTTCCTTCTCTTGAAAGAATAAGGAGTAGCAAAATATGTCTTTATTTTTAATTATTTCATTTATCTTTATTCTTCTGTCTCTTTTGTTGCTGATTTTTCATGATTTTTTTTCAGAATTTTTCATGCTTCTATTCTGTTTTTCCTTTCCTATTGTTTTTCTCAAAACAGGAACATTTATTTATTTTCCTTTCTATGCCTTGGTTCCTTTACATGATAGTACTCTGTAGAAGTGGAAGAAAGCCAGAAAGTGCAATAGTTTAAAGGTAAGGGAGGTTAGGGAGTCAGGGTGGGTAGAACTTTGGTCCTTATTTCCCTCATTATTTCACTGTCATACTTTGTGTATGTTAATAAGAATTTAAACACCACCTGAAGGACAGTCATGAAATCTTACTAACCTTTGGCCTTTTCACCTCCGGAAACCTGTAATGTCTAATGCAGGTTACAATCGGTCTACCCTGAAAGTCTCCTGGTAACCCTTTGATTTCCAAACCCAGCACATCAAATACACAGTGTTGTTTTTTAGACTTTATACAAAGAAAGGGTAAGTGGAGCCTTGAGTAGAGATAATTATAGATAAAATAAGGTGAGAGCTTTAAGTACTATAAAAGCCTTGTGAATTTTACAACTTCACTAAACTAAATTTCTTTCTGGGAAATTTCTAACTATAATTATTTCTCCATTCACATGTTCCTTTGATGAAGACTTTTCAACTTCACTAACTATATTAACAAAACCTTTTTTAATTTTTTTAAATTTTTTATTCATTCATTATGTAATTATTAAAATAGTAGTGAAATATAACATGTAGTATATTAACATATAGCTTTGATTTCTAGACTTATGCATTTTACAGACTACTAAATAGTCAGCAAAAATTGAGAAACTATTAAATTGGTACATATTTGCCAACTTTAAATATTGCCATAAGGCGGTTTTTTTGTTTTTTTTTTTAACCACCATTTCCTGCCACTCTCATTCACAAAAGAAAAGGGAAGGAAATAATTTCAGGAAAAAAGATAATTCTTTGAATTACATAAATCTAGTTTCATTAAAAGTTTACCATATGTTATATCCTTATTTTTCATTTTTCTGTGGATTTGTTAACAATTGGCATTGGTGTGCAGACCAGGTACTTTAGTTTGGGATCACCAGAAGCAGACTCTCCTGAGACTGCAAGTCACTTATTTGGGAGGTGATCCCCAGAAATTTTAGTGGGAGGTAGGAAAGGGAAGAAAGTCAATACAGGGTATATTAATGAGCAGGTTACTGCTATGGGCAACTGGGGCTCAATTCCACTGGGAACCTCTGGGAGACAGCACAGGATCCACCTGGTAAGTGTCACACTTGAGGGGCAAAGGAACTATGGTTTTTAGCAATCAGCTCCCATTTGCCATTGTTTGAGGGCTGCACCTGGGAACATCTCCTCTCTAAAACCTCCAAACTGCTGTATGTGCAGTTTGAACATCTCCCATGGATAGAGATATCCCTCAGGTTGAGAGTCTCTGGGTCACTTGCAGTTAAGAGGCCATCAGCATGCCTAGAAAAGGTGAGTGTCAAGAGGGTACCAACAGTATCTACATCACCATTTGAGAACCATTGTTATGAAGTATATATTTCTTGTAAATATAGGTATTTTGGAATTGTATTTATTATACTTAAGCCATTTTACTTTCAATTTATTCTACTCTATGGCCTACTAAGGCTATTTATTTAGCACAAATAGCTCAGAAGCTCATCCAGTGTTAATCATAAAGTAGCCAGGATGAGAACTCATAATTTCTCAGTAATGTATTTTGTCACTAGAGCACTGCTGACCAAGGGCATGGTTTTCTAGCAATATTTATTTGTTGTTTGATTCCAAACATATTTCCTGTCTTCTTTTTTAAACCTGTGTTCTGAACTAGTTAATATAATAAAATAGCTCATTGGCAACCAAGTGGAAAAGCTGTAAGAAAAACTGCCTTGAAGATTACAATTGCATTTTTGAAGAAATATTTTGATGAAATGTTTTGTTTCATTTAAAATCATCAAATATGTATACCTTACATTTGAAGAAAATTTTAGTTTTCAAAGTGCTTTCTTGCACAATATTTCTTTCACAACTCTGAAAAAGCATGGCAATATTATTAACCTCAACTGACAGACCTGTAAGTCTTTTGAATTCCAGCGATCTGAGTGTGGTCAATTCACCTCAAGTGATTTAGTTTTATTATAAAGACTCCTGGGGAAGTAAGGCGGGACAAGAAAAGTGTCCCACAATAAAACGTCTAGTCTCATAGGGAACTATGATATCTTTTATTGTTCAGGATCCAGGAGCAGCTCTAGGGAACTAACAGGCTCTCTTGTGGTCATGCCTGAAGAATGGGGAGCCTGTTATTATCTCTTAGTCCCTACACCATTCCCATGACTCAAGTGCTCTGTCATTGCTTCCCTATGTTTCTCCCATCACAGTCACTGTTCCTACTGACTCTGACTGTATTCCCACTACCCACCACCGCTCTTTCCACACCTCTCTACCTCATGATTCCTGTTTACTCATTGCTTTGACTACTTATTTATTTCCACTTATGAATATTTATGAAGTGCCAGGGATATAGTATAGGGTAAAACAAGCACAGCCTCTGTTCTCATGGAGCATACCAAAGAGAGAGGTAGACGTTTAATCCACTAGCCCATAAATAAAAGCAAAATTTAAAGCTAAAATTAATTATACTAGGGAAAGAAAACCTAAACTAACTCAAATTCTTTATAGTTTCTATAGTCACTTAGCAGAGTCTTCACAGACTAGTGTTGTGTTCACAGTCTAATAATAGAGACATAAGAAATTAACCCCAAATCTGAGATGCTGCAACAAAAAGACTGTTTGAATCCGAGTTCTGCTCTTCTAGCTCTGTTATTCTGAACAAGTTACTTAATCTCTCTGAATCTCAGTTTTCACATCTTTTGTATGTATGGATAACAATATATAGTGGTTTAGGTTGGGTTCCCACAGAAGCAGGCCTTGAGTCTAGAATTGGAATGTAAGTAGTTTGGGAGCTGATTGCAGGAAGTCCCACTGTAGAGAGGGAAGTGAGATAGGGACAGGAAGGAAGCCAAGGAAGGGCATGTCATCAAATAGGTAACCACTGTGGGCAAGGGAGGCTCAATCTCACTGGGGAACTATGGGAGACCATGCAAAACATGTCTTGGAATTATCCCACATGAGGAACAAAGAAGCTGGGGTACTTATTCTCCAACTCCCTTTGTTTTTGGTGAAGACTGTTTCTGGATTCATTAACCCCCTACACTTCTGAGCTGCCTCATGCTAAATGGCAAGAGAAACCTCCCAGAAAGATAGGCAGCAGATAGACAGATTTCATGGCCATCCATCAGAATGGCAAGAAACAAGGGATTATAGGAAGGACTCTGAGAGCTGCTACACCTATCTTTAGGAGGTTTCTTATGAAGATTTGAGATGATAAGATAATGGAACAAAGTATAAGCTCAATAAACTATTACAATTGATAAAAGTCTTGTTAAGAGGATGAGAGATATACTCATGAAATAGTAACATCATAATGTACTAGCATGTAAAATTCAAAATATAATTAACATCAGTAGTATAGATTACTGTACTGGTGGTTCAGAAGACTCAGTTTGTGCCTTGGAGTAAAAGGGCAAAGCTTTTCCTTGACTGCTATTAACTTTCACCATTAACTACTTTAGTAGTAAAAGAAGAGGGACTAGGTTGCCTAGGCAAGAAGAAAGAAAAGGAAAAGAGACAACATAAATGTGTTTTTTGCAGTGGATAGTGAAAAAACCAACCTTATTAGAAAAGAAAATTTGTCTTCAGAAAAGATGAACATGAAGTTGTAAATTACAGCAAAGTTGTGGATGTTTTTTTAAAGCTATTCAGATATTTGGATTTTATCTTGAGGCAAATAGGCCTTTATTGAATAAGGAAGGCCATTATGTAAACAAAATTTAAGAATGAGCATCAAGTCTTACATCTTGTAAAGGACATTGGGGTTCATCTAGTGTAAGTCCTGCTATTCTTGTTTGCTAATGCTGCCAGAATGCAAAACACCAGAGATGGATTGGCTTTTATAAAAGTGGGTTTATTTGGTTACACAGTTACAGTCTTAAGGCCATAAAGTGTCCAAGGTAAGTCATCAACAATCGGGTGTCTTCACTGGAAGATGGCCAATGGTGTCCGGAAAACCTCTGTTAGCTGGGAAGGCACATGGCTGGCGTCTGCTCCAAAGTTCTGGTTTCAAAATGGCTTTCTCCCAGGATGTTCCTCTCTAGGCTGCAGTTCCTCAAAAATGTCACTCTTAGTTGCTCTTGGGGTGTTTGTCCTCTCTTAGCTTCTCCGGAGCAAGAGTCTCCTTTCAACAGCTGTCTTCAAACTGTCTCTCATCTGCAGCGACTCTCTCAGCTTCTGTGCATTCTTCAACGTGTCCCTCTTGGCTGTAGCTCCTCTTCAAAATGTCACTTCAGCTGCACTGAGTTCTTTCTGTTTGTCAGCTCATTTATATGGCTCCAGTGATTTAATTTAGACCCACCCTGAATGGGTGGAGTAACACCTCCATGGAAACCATCCAATCAATCAGAGTCATCACCCACAGTTGGGTGGGGCGCATCTCCACGGAAACACTCAAAGAATTACAATCCAATCAACACTGATAAGTCTGCCCACACAAGATTACATCAAAAATAATAGTGTTTTGGGGGACATAATACATTCAAACTGGCACACCTAACAAATGCAAAAGGCCTTTCTAGAAAGTCTGTGACTCAGTGTCAGTTTGAATGTTTTCTGTGATTTGACGTTCATAAGATACAGCATTAGCTGTAAATGTTAGAAAGTGGTTCCCTTTATTGAGTATAGAAATGTGCTTCTGGCGATTTCCTCTCAATGTTCCTAGTTCATATTTCTAAATCTATAGTAAACATATGGACCTTAAAATATATGAAGATAACAAAAAAGTCCTCCAAGTCATCTCTTCTTCATGTGAAAAATTCTGGTTCCCTTCAACATACTTCAAATGGCCAGATATAGACCCCTCACCACCTTGCTCCCAATCCTCCAGACATGCTCCCATTGTCATTGTCATTTGGTCGTGATACTGTTCATAGCAGGTAAAGATTGACATATTTTGACAAATTTTATGTCCCTTGTCCCAAATTTCTATCAATAAAGCCTAAGATTACATGTGTCCTCATCTTAAACTTTTGGCAGTATCTAAAATTTGATCCCTCCCTCCTTCTTGAAACATTTCCTTTTACTTAGCTTCCCAAACACTCCACTCTCTTAAGTCACTGGTCTCATATTCTTTTGCCAAATGCTTTACCTCTTTTTAAGTTCTAAATGTTGGAAGTATCCTTGGCTTTTTTCTCTATCTACTGCTTTTCATAAATGATTCAATCTAGATCTGTGGCTTTAAATACCATAGATAAACAGACGACTCCCAAATTTGTATCTCCAGCCCCAATCTCTTTGCTCAAACTGTCCCATAGCATCTCTACTTGAAGATCTCATGTCCAAAGCAGAATTCTTGATCTTAGCATACAAAAAAGCTCCTCCACCACTCACCTAGTGGCCAAAATCCTAGATAACATCGTTGATACCTCTTTTTTCTCTTGCACCTCACATTTAATTATTATTAGCAGCATGTCCTATGTCCTGTATCTGTTATACGTTTGAATCTTTACTGCTACCACCTCAGTCTCTTACCTGAAATTATCTTACTTAACCTCATCTCTTATCTACCTAAACTTCTCTTTTACCTAAACTTCTTCATCTCTTACCTAAACTCTACAACCTGCTCTTTTATCAGTCTTCCCACTTCTACTTTTGGTCCCCTGGTTTAATCACTACACATCATCTAGAGTGACCTTTTTAATCACCTTACATCCCTGTTTATACTCCTCCCATGACACGTATAATAAAATGCAAACTTCTTCTCTTTGTCTATAAGTCTGTACATGACATGGCCTCTACCTCTCTCTCAAACTTTAGCTTCTACCACACACACACACCCCCAACATTTCACACTTGCTGTTTCTTGAAAATACAAAGAATCATCCTACCCCAGAGGCTTTAAACTTACTGTACCTCTGCCTGAAATACTCAACAGAGTTTTGCCTGGCTTACTTCCTCCCTTAATAAAGTCTGCTCAACTGTCATCCATGAAGTTCTTCACTGACCACCCTAACCAAAAAAGTCTCCACCTTTAAAGTGTAAAAGGTTGGGTGCTTACTTGTTTATTGCCTACCTCCATAAATAGTTTAAGCTTCCTGAGTGCAGGGTTTTCTACCTGTGTTAGCTGCTATATTCCTCTTGATATAGTAACTGCTCAAAAAATATCTGTGGAAGAAAGAAAGAATGAAAGAATAGAAGGAAAACAGAGGAAGCAAGGACAGAATGAAGGAAGGAATTAGATTTCTTGGCCATCATATCCCACTGTTGGAAAACATTGAGCTACTATTGAAATAGTTTCCACATTAACTTCCATCAGGTTGAATCTCCCTAGTGCTGTGTTTGTGCAGCTCATAGTATTTAATCTGGTGCATAGTTTTACTTTGGGTTTAATAGCTCAAGCTTTCAAGATTTTTTAAAATCCAGATTATGTAATCCAATATTTTGACTTCTACCTTTTCAGCATTGAATTATATGAAAAGTGAGTCATTTATATTATCACTCAAATCTCCAATAGTACAATGAACATAACAAGTGCAAAGCTAGCAACCACTCTGGGTAGACCTGAATCCATTATCCATTATTATTTAGGCATATTTGTTCAACAAGCAATAAATCCTCTTAACCTACCTTTCTTTATCTTATACATGGGTGTTAAAGAGATTTTGAAAAATACCTTGATAAATTTCAAAAAAATGCCTACAACTTTTTTCTGTCTATCAATTTAAAAACCTTACCAAAAACAAAATACAACAAAATTAAGGAAAGCCAGGCATGTCTTGCTATAAGCATCTTTACGGTGAACATAAATAATAATTGTTTCCCATTCTATACTCAAAAACAATTGGTTTATAATCCATACTAAAGTTTTGTTAGGCATTGGTGTATGTGTTATGCATTTCTATAAACTTGGGGTTTTGTTGTAGTTTTTAATAGTTTCAAATTCTACTCTGTGCCATATGTCATCTCATCTTGTTTAATCCTGTCAACAAATTTATGAAATATATATTATTGTTCCCATTCAGCAAACAAGAAAATTGAAGTTCTGAAGTTAAAGCTACTTGCCCAAGGTCACACTTGGCACACACTACTTGGTCACACACTACTCTCCAATCTTCACATCATCTCTCCCATATCTGCCTTCTGCTTTCTCTTGTAATCAGTATAACTCATCAAATTTATCAATGAATCCCTTATCACATCTGCACATTCTTCCAGTAGCCAATATGTAATTTTTCTCATTATAGGAGCCGATTCAAAGCAGCCACGTCTACCCTTACTTATCTGGAATCATGGATTCTTCTTAAATTGATCTTCAATCAAGCGATTCTCAAAAGTCAGCTGGGGGAAGAATTGAAGGAATTTAGTGATTGACTGGATGTAAAAAGCAAGGAAGACAGAGCTTTAAAAAAATGTCTCCAGAATATTACTCTTAGGAGACTAGTGTATAAATAAGTAGATTGAATTTCCAATCAATTGCTCCCCTCTTCTCTGTAAGAGGATTATTTAACCCCACTCATTGCCGTGTGACTTGGAATGCTTCCCCTCACTTTCCTTCCCCACTGTCAGGTTTGGTCATGTGATTTGCTTTTGCCAATGATATGTGAAGAGAAGTAGTATATACCACAACATATTTCTGCCACAATCTTGCTCTTTCCTATTTCCATAAGAGTAGATAGAGTGTTTCTTCAGACAGGGCACCAGAATAAGATGATAAAGAGAGTAAAACCACAACCAAACTTGGCAGCCAACATGTAACGTGAGCAAGGAATAAACCATTGTCGTTTTAGATAACTGAGAGTTTTAGGAACATTTGTTACTGAAGCAAAGTTGACTAATAAAAGCAACAGGTCTATAATTAATAAAACAAAATATGGTGAAGAGGAATAGTGATTTAGATTATGCTAATGATTGGAAAATGCTGCAAGTTTTAAGTCTAAAAATGAATTACAAATAAGATACCATTTGGAAATTATCAAAACTATCTTCCATAAAATTATATAGAATTACTGAAGAACCAAAAGGCTTTGGATTTAGAATCTGAAATCTAGATAACTGTCTACATAGACAAAGCTAGGTCAAAATTCATGTATTTACCTAAAAAAATTGAACTATAGTGATAGATAGCATACATAATTAGGTGTTTGGAGATGGTATTTTTTTACTCTTTTGGCCTGAAGTATTAGAATTGATTTTGTATTTTCAATTTGCTATTTCTCTATTTGCTTCATTTATTAATATGTCCTAAAGCTGTTGAGGGTTTCTGATTTTGTACTATGTTATTTGGTATAAACATTTTTTACATCGTAGCTAATAAATTTATTTCCATTAAGTTCTCATATTTCTTGGAATACTTGAACCAACTGGAAAAACATGTTAAGGATTTTTTTGTTTAGAAAGTCAAAACAAATACAGTAAGTTGAAAAATAGATACACTACCATATTATTTTCCTAGTTAGTTAAAATTTTGTGACTTATGCACATAGCCTGACTTTTAAAGTTGTGATATCCTCAAGTAAAGTAATCAGTCTTTTAAGACTTGACATTAACCAAAGCATGAAATGATTTTGGCCTGAAGTTTTCAAAATGCATTATGTATTGCTGTTCTTATTTCCTGAGCATCTGACTGAGGTCCTAGACAATATACTGTGTATATTGTCTTCTTTCTTAGAGGATATAAGTATAGTTAGCATTTAAAAACATTGTTCTGACAAACCAATCACCATAACATCACAGGAATAAATTTGCCTAATTAAATAATTATTGGAATATCATGTGGTTATGCTCATTATTTTCTTCTCCTAGCCATAGAAGCATAGTAGAATTTTGTTCACCTAACGGGAATAAACATTCCGAGATTTATTGAAAGAATAAAAACATGTGATTCATTTGCATTTAAAACAATTTGCTGTCCCTTATAGTAGTTATTTGTATTTTTTTAAATTGATTTGTAATTTTCTTGTTTGTTATTAATGTTGTCTTTCATTTTATAAAGACTAGATGTGTTTTCTGTAATTGTCTAAGACTCATCAGTTGTTCCATGTCATAAAAACCCTACTTATAAATTACATATTTCTAAAACTTTTAAGTACATCTTATATTCTCTATTAGCAAATATCTTATATTTTTATTAAGTTTTTTATATATTAGTAATTATTTTTACTCATGTAATGGAAACAAGGCATTGGAAAAGAGGCAATGCAATGACAAGTTTAAGGATTAGACATGGAAAAGACACTGTAATTGTGGCAGACTCTGTTAATTTATCCATAACCCTCCTCCCACCCCTCTTCTTGCTATTTGAATCTTAATTTTGTTCAGGATGGCAATATGTCCAACCTGAGCAATGAATATGAACAGGTCCAAGCCAATCTTGAACAGTCCTGTTTCCCTTTGTCAGACCATTCATCCAATAGGTTCTTTTATGGCTTCTGCTTTTCTGTCATAGATAAAAAGACTTTCTCCATCACAAGACTATTTTTTGAAAATTTCCTATGTTATCTTCTGGAAGTTTTATGGTTTCACTTTTTATGTTGTTTAAATCTCTGGTTCACATGGAATTTATGTTGGTGGAAGGAGTGAGGTAAGCATGCACCTATTTTTTTCCAGATATCATTTTTAGGGAATAAAATCCTGAATATAACTTTCTCCTTCCATGCATTTGGTTATTGTCTTTACTTTTTCCCCATTACACACTTATCATGCTTTCAAAATCTTTGACTCTCAGCGTAAGATATTATTAAAGGAAGGAAGAAATGTTAGGATTTTCACATTTCAGTTAACTTGGTCATTCAGGGAAAGCCTGTATTATATCAAAAAGTTTGAATAAGGGGAGATCAAGAACAACCTGCTTATAATACCTCTCCATTCCTCTATCCCATACAAGCATCCACTTTAGTTTGAAAATACCAAGGAGGAAAAGAGAAACCACCATGAAAATATGTGAAATGCAGTGATTTATCCAAAATTTTATTGAATATATTTTTGTGTGTTCGTCAAAGAGATTTTTGACACCACTACTTTTCAAAAGTTTAACAGAGGTCTTTTGTAGTTAAACACTGTAATTTTTTTTTTTTTTTAAACAACAGAAGGAACAACTTCTTTCCTTCTGTAGAGGATATGTGCTTTGGGTATCACCTTTCCTCTGAGTGGATCATGATTCTCTTTATACTTAGGAATAGAATACAACCACTTATAAGTATGATTTGGGTTAAGAACATGGGGTTTCAGGAAGATCCACTTTAGAATAATATGCATCCTTATTAATAGGTTTGAGAAAGCAAAAAATTTTATAAAACTGGCAAAATATTAACACCTGTTGAAGCTGTGTACATCGGGCTTCACTATCATATTCATTCTACTTTTATGTATGTCTGAAAGTTCCATAAGAAAAAGAAAAGAGTATTATCTTAAATTTCTATCAGTCATTTATGCCTTTCTTTGAATAAAGATCCTTAGAACAATGTAGAGGAAGGTACCAGAAGAATGAAGTGGTGTCACCTTAGAAAGATGCATTCAAATCAACAAATAACTGGAGAAAAGTTATCACTTCCTAAGCATTTGGAAATAACCTTTGCCCAACTAAGAAGATGGAAGAAGGATGGGACACAATGGACCCAAAGACATCTACAGAAACACAATGCCTTGCAAACAATGCCTTTCCATTGGACTGTAGTTGCCTCACAACACTCCATTAGTGTGGCTGACTAGTTGCTATGAGTCAATATCACACCCCAACTTTTGGGACATTATGTCATAGCTTTGTAGGTATTTATTATTTCTTCTGTGAACAAAGGGTCTTTCTCTGCAGTATAGTTTTGAGGCATTAAAACAAATTTAGATTTTAAAATAAAATAGTATGGCTTAAGCATTTATAACATTTAAGGACAATGTGGTCCTTAATAAGGACCAAAACAAACAAATAAATAAAAACAAACAAAAAAAGTGACCTCTGATTTCCATTTTAATTCTAAAATTCTAATATACTCTGATTTGAAGTGAACAAAAACTGAAAAAGCTTGATGTTCTTGAAAGCCATGTTTGTATCTAATTCTCATTCAAATTAATCTAATCACACTGCTTCATTTTTATCAGAATTTACTTCCACAAAGATATTAATTAAAGGAAACAGAGGGAAGGATTTATGAACATGTTCTGGTTTGTTCCCAGATAGATCCTCCTTGTGGGTTATTCATGCCAAAATATAAATAATATTTTTCTCTTCCCCATTGCCTACCAAAAAAGGAGGAGCAGAAGTAGAAAGGAGGAAGAGACCAAGAAAAATAAGAAACAGTTTTCATGTACTTCCACAAAGATGTAAGTGAGAGGAACCAGAATAAGTCTTGCTTGCTTCATACAGTAAGGAGGTGGCAAAACAAAGAAGGAATAGTTAGAAAAGAAAAAAAACAAAAAACAAAAAAAACAAAAAAACCACAGTTGGAAGTTGGGGAGGAAAGTTGTGTTTTGTTATTGTTTCTTGTCTTATTTTGTTTTGTTTGGTAGGCAGAGAGAGAAAGGGAATTGGGGAAAATAGGGGTAATACTAAGATCTTTATGAAGGTTTGGAGGGTGACTGGAATATGTATTATTTTTCAAGGTTATTTTTAGAGTCATTTCTGTGTTTATTTCAGATGTGCTTCCAAGCTGACATGGGTCTAAAGTTGAAAGAAAGTGGGCCCAGTTTTATTCAAGTTACAATTTTACAGAATGAGTTTCACTGAAGTTAGACTTGAAGTATGTATTTACTGCTGGCCCTTAAGGCTAGTGTTATAAAGATATTATATTAAATTAATTTCATTATCAATGACTTGAATATTAGTTAAGTTTCAATCAAAAGATTAGAAGAAGACTTTATATATGGAAAGCTCCCACTGTTTTTTGTTTTTGTTTTTCACTAAATCTAGGATGTGGTATAACGAAAATATCATAGACATTGTTTTCACCTAGAAAAGCTTGTGTGCCAGATCCACCATAACAAGTTGGGTTCATCAATCTTAATGAACTTCTGTTTCCGTATAGCTAATTTCAAGGACTATATTTTTCAGTTCTAGAAGTTCCATTTAGTAGTGATGCTGTTTTGCTTTGTTTTGTTCCCATACTGCCTGATATTGCTTGAGAATGTCATGTTACTTAGTTTGTAGTTACCTATCTTCTAAAGTTCTTACGGTCTAAACCTGCTGTTTGTTTGTTGACTTCAGCTCATGCGTAAGCACTGAGTTGTTATTCAGTACACCATGGGAACACAGGTTCAGGTACACTAGAGACTCCCAGAAAAGGGCCAGTTTATTACTTACATAGCACAAAGTGTCCAAAGAGCCGGAGAAAAGTTGACCGGGGAAGGATATTTCCTCACGTTTTGTAATTTTGGATTGTGAGCACATTTTAACCATAGCTTTATCTGTAGGAATCCCACAAGGGATGTCCTTCTAGAATGATTCATACTCCTATGTCTAGCCAAGGTGGAATAACAGGGACCAGATTTACCCTCCTGCCTGTAACAACTAAAAATGTGGGCAAAATAGATGGCACATAGTTTTCAAGATATCGTACATTAGGCAATGAACGACAGTGATCCGTGAGAGATGATAAACAAAAGAGGTGGACTCCCTGTTTAAGAGAGTTTCCAGGGAAAGGGTACTCAGGAGGAATCTAGCAGTCTTTCTGAGATGAGGAGATGCAATTGGGAATATACAAAGGTCAAGCAAGTTAGAGTTAACAGATCTAGAATATGAGAAAGGAAAGAGCTGCACAGAGAGAATGTTTCAAAGATCTACAGAGGGTCTCCCTTAAGTGTAAACACCCTAGGCAGAGATTGACTAATTGGATAAAAAAGCAAGAATCAACTATACATTGCCTACAAGAAATTTACTTTACATATTAAGACAGAGTTCAAAGTAAAAGAATGGAAAAAGATGTACCATGGTAGCACTAATCAAAAGAAAGCAATTGTAACAAATGTGCCACACTAATGTAAAATGATAATAAGGGAGAAATTGTTGGGAGGGAGGAGAGGGGGTATATGGGAACTCGATATGCTTTGTGCAATTTTTCTTTAAATCTAAACTGCTCTAAAAGTATGAGGTCTTTAAAAAAAAAGGAAAGCTAGAGTGGCTGTATTAATATCAAACAAACTAGATTTCAGAGCAAAAATATTACCAGAGATAAAGAAGGTCATTTCATCGAGTAAATTTGTGTTTCCTTTTTTTATATTTCTGGGCACTCAAGGAGAGGAGAGTTGGCCTCAGAGCCATAAGAGGCAGAAAGTTGGCACTGAGGCTGGGAATTTCTCAACTTAATGTTTTCCAGGTCCTAGAGAGAGCATAAATTCTAATCCCAAATCTAAATAGGGCTGTTCTGAGGCAATTTCTAAGAAGAGACTTTGTTTTCTGATCCAGAACACAGTGATATGACAATCTTTCTTATCTCCTTGTGTCTTTGGGTTAATATTTTTCTACTTCACCCTTGCACAGGATCCCATGGCTCTGCTTCTTTACATGGGTTTCAGTTCTAACCCTCTATTGCCTGATCTAAATCTCATCTCCCCATATATCCTTGTTCACAGTGAAAGAGAACACCCCTCCAAGCCCTACCCTAAAACAACCTCAGCATCAGTCCACGTTTTTAGCTTTAGTTTTTAATTTTCTCTTCACTTTTGACCTCTGGAGATTTCCTTTCCTTTCTCACAAGCTCAGCTATGTATTAAGGGATATTTGTTACATTTTATCCAGCATTTCTTTGTGTTTTGTTGGAGGAGGCTTTTCAGATATAAATTGCCATATTGCTGGCAATGGAAATGTGTGTTCCTCTAAGTTTCTGAAAAGGAGGTAGTGGTAGCTACCATAGGATGAGGATAAGGTTTAGAGATAATATTCATAAACTGATGAGCCCAGTGTGTGGGCCATAGCTAAGGTTCAGCACAGTTATTCTTAGGGAGTGAGTGACTACGGTCTCAATGGCATGACACCTACACATGAAGGAGGATAAAAAATAGGTTGGACAGAGGCCTTTTTTTCATGGACTTTCTATACAACTTTTATCAAGACATGTTTTTCAAGAACTTGCTGTATTTGGTACTAATAATTGTGAACTATAATTTTTTCTTTACATAAGGTGCTCTTTACTTTTTAGGAGGAAAAATTACTATAAAATTGTTTGATTATCTGAGAATGACTACTGTCTAAAAAGAACTGTATATTGGACAGGAGATTAATATAATTCTGAAAGAGGGAAAAGTTCATCTACAAGTTACCTGTTGTCATTTTTACACTCCAAATGACTTAAAAGGAAATTTATGTGGCATGAATATTGCTAGTTAAAATGGTTACAATCTTGATATAAAGATAATTTTTTCTCTACTTAATTGGGATAATCACTATAATTATTTTTAAATTGTTTTATACCTATTGCAAATTTAAATGAATAATTGGATGACATATCTGTTTATACCAACTAATTAAATATGAAAATATTTCCAAACATTTGTATATTTCAAGAATAAAATAAGATTGGAAATTTGGATTTAGAGAATAATTGGTTTTTTCTCCCCTCTCCCCAAGAATTTGGGGGATTCAGTAGCTTTTGATATTATTCATTTCCAGCAAAGCACATCATGACTTTTATTCACAAATATTTTGAGCCATACGATACTTCTTTGTATTCCCACAACATTATTAAAATTAGGTTGAAGATATCAAGACATAAAATAAACAGTTTTTGCCCTCAAGGAACTAGTCATCTGGTGACAATATGAGACATATACACACATAAAAAAAATGGCTGACTATATTACCAGATAATATGTGGTATTTTTAAATGATGGCTACAGATAAGAAGTACTATGAAAGGTCAGCTTACGTTGAAATAGATGGGAAAGACTTCATACAGAGAAGGTGAGAAATGATATTAATCTTTGTTAACTGAGAAGAATTGGGTAGATGGGGAAGAAGGTGCCAGGGTGTTACAGAGAGAGAAAAGTATATAGGCATGGACATGGAAGCAGTAAAATAAGGTATTGAGAAGGCTAACATGACTAAAGTGGATAATTTTTTAAGTGGCGTAGTAGAAGAGAGGGAAAAGCAAATTCAGGCCCTGAATGTCAAGGACTTATATTTTAAGCATTGAAGATTAAATGAAGGTTGAGACAGAACGACTTAGTGAAAGAGCTATTATAGTTAACTGTCACTCCCAGATGTTATATGATATATTCTTTTACACATGTATCACCCTTGCACTAGAACATATGCTCCCTGTGGGCAAGGGCTTTGGTTGTCTTGTTCACTGCTGTAGACCTGGTATTTAGACCACATGCCTAATTGAATGAATGAATGAACAAATGATTAATCTGGCAGCAGTACGCAGACTGAATTAGATGTACAGAGAGTTTAGAGGCACTAGTTAGGGGGCTTTTGACATAAATCAGATGCAGTAAGGATGCAAATAAAGGGAAAAATTGAAACCTACTCACTGGACCATGAGATTCTTGAAGCAGGAGTCATGACTTACACATTGCGGTAGTTTCTGTGCATGGCATAGTGCCTATAAGACAGCAGGCCCTTGATAAGTGTTTATTTAATGAGTAAGGGGATGGATATAACTTAGTGACTCCATTTGTTTTGAGGATAAGGTACAGAAGGGCGTTGAAGATGACTTGAGGTTTCTATTATTAGTGACTAGGAGGAGGATGCTATGAACAGAAATAGACAAATTAGGAAGGGACTGTAATTTCAGGGAAGAAAATGCTGAATTTTATTTAAAACATGTTGAATATGATTTAAACTCTATGATATTTGCAAATGCTTGTAGTTATCAAACAAGTTGGACAGTTTATTTTTCAGTTATATTAGTCACAAAATAATTCTTCATATGTTTTCGCAAATGATTTCTAGAGTTATTCTTTCTGTAAAATATTAGGCAAATTCAGTAACATCTTTGGAGAGGTGATTTCTCTTAAAATGAAAAGTTTTAGAACAAAAAGTAAAAAGACTGAAAATATAAATGACTTTCTATTTTTGAATTATAAATTGTACTTCAGCATGAGAGTGTTAAATTTGCATAATTTTATATTTACATTTTTATCTCTAATGCACTGTCCTGTCACAGTTTCCCCTCTTCCTCCTCCTTCTTCAGATATCCCTCTCATGTTTCTTCTCATCGTAATGTCATTCTTAATGTCATAAAAGTGTGGAAATTCAAATTAATTAACTAGGCTCCTTATGTTTTAATTTATATCTGACTTATGTGCACCTGTGTTAGGCAGGATTCTAAGATGGCCCCTGAGATTCCCACTTCCTTGTGTATCTGCCCTGTGTAATTCCCTCACCTTGAGTGTGAATAGGAACTATGAATATGATGGGCTAATAACTACCTTGATAAGGTTATGTTATATAAGACTCCATCTTAGCAGAATGGAGAGATTCTCCTGCCATGTTGTGGAGAAGGCCACACGGCCGGGAACAGCAGGTGACCCCTAGTGGGTGAGAATGGCCGTTAACTGGCAGCCAGCAAGAAATCATCAGAGAACTCAGTGCTACAGTGGCAAGAAACTGAAATTCTGCCAGCATTCAGTAAGCTTGGAAGAGGACTCAGCTCCTCAGATGTGACTGACCCATGGAAGTTGTAAATAAATAAACTTGTGCTGTTTTAAGCTGCTAAATTTATGATAATTAGTTATGCAGCAGTAGAAAACTAATATAGCATCTATAATATAATCCATAATCATTCTTTATCTTGTAAATTAAATGTTTGTATCATACCTATTTATAAATTTTTAGACACTGATGACCCCAATGTATATACTGCTTTCTCCTCAATTATTTAGTTCTTAGGCTTTTAATGGCCTCTGGCATGGATTAGTGGCTAAATTGCTTCTGGATTATTATCATTTTAAATTTTTAAAATACTTATTAGGAGATTGTCACTGACAAATCAAAAATTTTTCCTCAACCTTTTTTTAATCATTTAGTTTATCTGACAGCATTCTTTGTTGCATGTTTAAACTACAAACTGATTTTCAAATATTAATTAATTACAAATAGTCATCTTGCCACTACAAAGGGATAAAGCCACATGTGTGTGTATGAATGTGTGTGTGTGTGGCAGTTACCTATAGGTTATTATCAGGATGCTTTTCGCTTTCAAATGGTTATTCAGGACTTATATATTTCTATATAAGGCTTAACAACTTTTAAATGTTAATTTTTAATTAAGAAACATTTTCACATACAAAGGGATGGGTCAGAGACATACTATTTTGTTGAGGTTTCTTGGTGGTTGGTGGTTGGTGCTTTAGTTTAGCTGGTTAATGCAAATTTTATTGACACAGAAGTGTACAAATAACTCTACAGCCCAATTAATTTTCGCAAAGGGAAAACACCCAAGTAATCGGAATCCATATTAACAAATAGTACATTAAAAGAATCTCAGGAATCTCGAAGACAGTTGTATAAAAATGTAGCTTATGAGGGGTGACAAGGGGATTGGGAAAGCCATAAGGACCACACTCCACTTTGTCTAGTTTATGGATGGATGAGTAGAAAAATAGGGGAAGGAAACAAACAGACAAAGGTACCCAGTGTTCTTTTTTACTTCAATTGCTCTTTTTCACTCTAATTATTATTCTTGTTATTCTTGTGTGTGTGCTAATGAAGGTGTCAGGGATTGATTTGGGTGATGAATGTACAACTATGTAATGGTACTGTGAACAATCGAAAGTACGATTTGTTTTGTATGACTGCGTGGTATATGAATATATCTCAATAAAATGAAGATTAAAAAAAAAAAAAAAAAGACATAATGCTGAGCAAAATAAGCCAGGCACAAAAAGAGAGATATTGTATGTTACCACTAATGTGAATTCTGTGAAAAATGTACAATGTTTTATACTGTAGAATGTAGGGGACCTAGAGATACCAATTAGTGGAGGGGGAATGATAATCTAATAAGAACAGATAAACTATGGAGGGTAATCTCAATGTTATGGGAATGCTCAGGAATGATTATGGTTTGTAAACTTTCTTGGATATAGTAAGATCATGTTGGAAGCAATAGAATTATTTTAGGTTTTTTTTTTTTCTCTTATTCCTTTGTTTTCTTAGGGGTTGTTAATTTTCTTGGGGTATGGTAGGAACATGTTGGAAGCAAAGTAGTTATTTTAGGTTATTTGTTTTCCTTAATCCATTGCTTTGTTTGAAATGTTGTGGGGTTTTTTTGGTTGTTGTTTGCCTGTTTGTTTTTAATTTTTTGATAAACAAAGTTAAAAAATTGAAAAAAAATCAGTAGAAAAATGGGAGTAAAAACTAAATGACAAATAGGGTGGGATGGGGGGATGGTTTGGGTATTCTCTTTTCACTTTTATTTTTTATTCTTATTCTGATTCTTTCTGATGTAAGGAAAATGTTCAGAAATAGATTGTGGTGATGAACGCATAACTATATGATCATACTGTGAACAGTTGACTGTATACCATGGATGACTGTATGGTTTGTGAATATATTTCAATAAAACTGAATTAAAAAAAAAAAAAAAAAAAAAAAAAAGAATCTCAGGAACTCTTCCCAGTACCTCTTCCCATCACCCACTGGTAACCACTGGCCTGATTTCCACCTTCAGATTAGTTTTGCCTGCTTTTGAACTTCATATAAATGGTCTTAGGCCCTATATTCTATTTTGTGTTTGGATTCTTTTACACAGTAATATGTTTGTAAGATTCATTTATGTAGCCATTGTTGAAATTTACTCAATTTCATTGCCATTTGTGTTCCATTTTACAATATACAGTAATTCATTTATCCACTCCACTGTAGATGCACTTTTGGCATATTTCCAGGTTTGGGCTATTACATACAGTGATGCTATAAATATGCATTTCTGTTGGGTATATACCTAGTGGTGGAATGCCTTGTTGCATGTATATACTCGGCTTTACTAGATCTACCAAACAGTTTTTTACAGTGGTTGTATCAATTTATACCCTCAGCAGCGCATGAGAGTTTTGGTTACTGTATATCTTTTTCAGCACTTGATTTTGTCTCTTGTTAATTTTTAGCAATGCTGGTGATACAGAATGGTATCTCTCTGTGGTTTTAAATTCATTAATCTGATGAATAATTAAGTTAAGCACCTTTTGCATACATATATTGTTTAATTGGAGACCTTCTTTTGTGAAATGCTCCTTCAAGTTTTTTGCTTATTTATCTGTTGGATTGCCATTTTTTTTTTTTTTTATTTGTATCTGTGCTTTAGATATTCTGGGTATGAATTATTTTTCAAAAATATTAAATATTAAATATCTTCTTCTACTTTGTGGCTTGCCTTTTCACTTTCTTAATGGTGCCTTTTTGTCAGCAGAAATTTAAAATTTTAATATAAGACAATTTTATTTTCCTTTAGTTTATTACCTTTTGTGTCATATTAAAGAAACCTTTGCCTACTCTAAAGACATGAAGATATTCTCTTCTAGAAGCTTTATAATTTTACCTTTCACATTTGTATCTACAATATTCCAAGGGTTGATTTTAGTATATGATCTTTTGGATTTTCTAAATATGAAAATTGTGGCAATTCTATTTATTTCTGACCCTTATGTCTTTTATTCCTTTTTGAAAGGCGTTTGTATTCTGATGTTGTTGAATGTACTGTTGTATGTGTTGGTTAGTTCACAAACAGCAATGCATGGGAAACAATGAATGAAAAACAGATAGTGATTAGAAGGGCATAATGGTTGATAGAGACTGGATATCAGCTCAGATTATACCCAAAATACTCTTTCTGCGATTTTCAAGCTTATTCCTGTGAAATCAGAACAGCTTGATTATCTGCATATTGAGAAATAAAATCAAGATGGGAAATTAACTAAGACATGAATAAATGGAAATTTGATTGTTAAAAGAAGAGAAATTCAGACAATACCAGAACAGAAATTATTCTTTACCTGTTCTTGATAGTGGGTTTTCAGTATTGTTTATTTATATTTCATTTATAATAGAACCCCATTTACTGGCCTTTATAGTATATTATACATATCTGTTTTATATTTAATGCCGTATGATTCTTGTTCTACATGGCTTCAGAAATGCTTCTGAATCTCTTTGCCTGAGTTAAAGAACTCAGCTGGGTATTGTTAAAGATAAATAATGCAATCAAGATAATCTTCTGGTGCTCAGAGTGGGCAAGGCTAGATAAACCATACCCCTTTCAGGTTGTTGTTTAACAATTCCTCTTTCTGCTTTGGTATTTTATCAGCATTTTTCATTGTACCATTTTGTAACTTTATAACATGGTTTCTTCTTTTCCTAATAGCTGCATATAAAGTTGCCCAGAATAAAATTGCCAAGGGTAACTCATCAACATCTTTTCAAGATAAACAAGAGGTCATGAGAGTGACCATATCAAAGGGAACTTGTAAGACCACTGACATTTTTCTTTAATATTATTATAATAGTCAGTTTCTTTCCTGAAAACATATGTGTAAGAGCCAAATTTAATGCTCAATTGTAACAACTATATTAGCCATCACAATTAACAGTTTGGTTTCTCCTTTTCATCACTTCCATTTTTTCATTTTTGTTTATTCAACTTTATTTTTTGAATGACTTAAGTCACCTCAAATCCTTTTTTAAAAATTAGTGGTGTTCAAATAAACACTGATAAGACCAACAAGCATCAATCTTCTATAATACTTCAGAAGCCAATGCATTCAAAAAACACTACATATAATCTTTTTTAAGATTTTTCTCTGGATCCTCTAACCTTGTTTTCTATGTAACATCAAGACACCCAACAACTAGTTTAGATTCTAACCATATATAGTCAAACATTCATTGGTGGCATTCTGAACTAAAGTTCTCATTTTTGAGAGCATGGATTGTATATTTAAATCTTTTATAATTTTGTATATGATATTTTGAGAGGAAGATAGGGTAAATTTTAAAGAGTTGATTGCAAGTCCAACCTTAAATTTAATACCATAGTTCTTCTAAATGAAATAAAGCTTACTTAGTGTACTAAAAATGAATGTATTAATTACATCACACCTACATTCAAAATAGATTTGAGGTAGGTTTGTGGTCTTGTTTACTAATTTTTACAGGTAGCTTTTTCTTGCATTTCTGTTAATATTTTAGTTTTAATATTTATTTTCTATTTAGGATGTCACACTAATGTTACATGAATGTATATAAGTGATCTAAAATATCTGGTTATTAAAAATACCAGGAACTTAATTCTAAAATCACGAGAATTTTGTGGAAAGTATCCTGTTTTGCCTGACTGCAACTCCAACTATAATCTCCTCAGAGTCCAGCAATTACTACTTGTTGCGGGCAGGAGCGTCCACAGCACACTGAGTTGAAGGGGCAGGGGTAGCTTGGAGGGGGAACAGTAAAAGTCTGACTGGGACACTGAACCTGACCAAAGAGTCCCCATTTGGCTTTAGTCACTAACATTTGCATCTACAAAATTTCACACTTTGCCCTTTTTTACAAAATGGTCTTACCTTTACCATGTGACATATCAATATTTCATTCATTCATACCACAAATATTTATTGATTGCCTACTATAGGCCAGTGTATTGGTTTCCAGTTGCTGTATCACAAATTATCACAAGCATGGCAACTGGAAACAACACAAATTTATCAACCCACAGTTCTGTAGGAGAGGGGTCCAGGAATGGCATGACCAGATTCTATGCTCAGAGCCTCACCAGGCTGAAATCAGGGTGTCAGCTAGGGCTGCAGTTCTCTTCAAGTTTGAAAATTTCAGTTCCATGTGGTAGTAGGATTAAGGTCTGTGCTTTCTTCTGGCCCTCAGCCAGGGGATCCTTTCAATCCTAGAAGCTGCCCTCTGTTCCCTGCCATCTCTCCAACTTCTGTGATCACCCAGAGGAAGCTCTCAGCTTTTCAAGGGCTCATATTGTTAGATCAGGCCCACTGGAATAATCCCCCATCATCAGGTTGACTGATTTGGGACTTTAATAACATGTGCAAAATCCCTTCACATCAATATTTAGATTAGTGTTTGATTGAATAAGTGGGGGAAGCTGTGTGTATACCAGTGGCCAGGAATCTTGGAGTACATCTTAAAATTTTGCCTACAATAGCCAGATATCTACTTATGTGTCCCACTGTTTGGGAGGTATCAGTGAAAAACAGATCAAAGTCCCAGACCATGTGGAGTATGCATTCCAGAGTTTATGAGAAATATCTTATCATTTCAGGTAGGAGATGGTCAAATATAAACAGTCATCAGAAATAGGCTTATATACATGTTTTACATTTATTTTTTCTAGTATTCAATTACTTATTTTTAACAGATGACATTTTTTCTTTACATGCTTATAAATGTGTACATAATGAAAATGTCTGAGTTGTAATTTTACTATTTGCACACCCCTTTCTTATTTTAGATTCATGAAATTTCAGGATTGGGGGAGGGACCTTAAAGAGCATGTCATCCTTTGTTAGCATTTAAAGGTAAGGAAGTTGGAAGGAGACTTTTCCTGTTTATGGTTAATAAAATATCAAGGTGTTATTATGTGATTTTTGAATGTGTGTATTTCTTTTCAAATGATAACAGATGTGACCATCCCTAATGAGTGTATTTCTTGAAATAGAGCAGAAACTTAAATAGCTAGAATGGGCAGGATACCAAGGAAACAGACTAATCAGGCAGATGGTGACTGTTTCCTAGGGAAAGTCTGAATAAACCAGTAACTCTGCAGCAGTGGTCTGAAAATAAAGGAACATTTGTGGACACGGAAAACTTAATTTTTGTCATATATTTTTTCCTTACATTATAAAAAATCATTATATTTACATACATATTTCATTCATTAGCATTGATCATGTGAGGAAATTTAGTTGTTTCTTTCATTATAATGTTTTCTTTTCGTATTAGCAAAATTTTGTCAAAAACTCACTTTTTCAAATTAAGATGTAACAATAGATTTCCTTTTTAGTTTTGCAAAAACTTGCTGGGTATTTTTATTGTTCTTTTAAAATTATTTAATCCTTTTTAAATGAGTTGATTTTTAAAATTTAAGACATTTATAACCCACAGTTCTCCGATTGTGTTAAAAAAAAAAAAGTCAACTGAAGTGTATTTGCTAGAAAATGAAATTTTGCATTAAAAAAACAGAAGTAGAAAAACATATCCTAACAGGAAACCAGGAACAGAATAAAAACACAAAAAAAGTTTCTCTGGCATGATGCCCTGAAGGTCAACAACCATGGCCAAGAGCATGAGGTAATGTCAGAAATAAGAAAACACCCTGTGTCGGATCCTTGTCACTTGGTCCTAAGACCATTAGAGCTGGTGTAAAAACATAATCTGAGAATGATTTATAAAGTTCTCATATGTTGCACCTCGTATCTGCCTAACACCCAGGTGTTGTTATCCCCATTTTACAGATGAAGAAATACATATGGAAAAATTAGTTTGTCAAAATTCATAAAGCTACTAACTGGCAAAGCAGGAACTAGAGCTGAGTCCTCTGATTCTGAATTCAACACACTTTTGGATTGAAGAATGGAATATTTAAGAGAGAGAGTGGCTATCACTCTCAAAAAATTAGTTTCCACTCAGCACCTTAATGTATAGATAGCCCAGTTTGGTTGTATTCTTATGACAGAATGCTACTTATAATTTATAAAGAAGCTGCTTTGGGGTTAGCATTATACAAAATCTGTGTCCTCAGTTTCTTCCCCAAAGTTGGGAAGAGTGGCATTGTTTTGTATAAATTTCCTTGCACGAATGCCCTTGCTTTGTCTCTTTTGGTATTAACAGAAAGAAATAAAAAGGAAACAGAGAAGCTGATGATTCTTACAAGGAGAGAATCCTTTATGCTGATGTCATGTTGCTAAGGATACCTCCCATGAACATATAATTTAATTGGGGGAAGATAGGGAGGGTTGAATTTGATAAAGGAGGTACAGAGGAACCAACTTTTGGGGGTCCCTGCATTCTGATGCAAGCACTGTTGTGCTCTCTTACGGGCTCTTAAGTTGTTCCATACTTTGAGTCCACCCCTGTCCCCAGTCTACCACAAAATAAAGGTTATACCTTAGGAAGAGTAGTAATAAAGAGGATGCTTCTGATGTTCCAACATCTATAATCCATATTATACCTGCAGTCTTCTAGGGAACAAAAATCCTGGTTTATATAATATTTTAATTCTCCTTGAGCCTAGGTAGAAACACTAACATTCTAAATGTTTACAAAAGCATGTGTATAAGGAAGTCTGTGACAGAGCTAACCACTTTTCACCAGACCCTTTCTCTTTAGTTCCTGGACAAACCACTAAACACTACCCAGCACCCCTTGCAGTTAGGGATGACATAAATTAGATATAAGACTGAACTCTAGTCAATGGAATGTGAGAAAAGTGAGACCAGTCATTTCTAGTCCTGGTCCATGTGATCCTACATCTCCTTCCCCTTTTGCTTGCTGGATGTTGATGCTTAGGGTGATCTTGGAAGGCAAGTGTGGAAGTTGGCAAAATCTTTTTAGTTTGTGTCCATGAATGTGGGGGACAGAAACCCCACAATAATGCCAACTGATAACCTTCAGCAGCCTTTGTCTGTTCATGTGACAGGGAAATAAGTTTTTCATTATGTTTGAATTATACATTTTGGGTCAACTTGTATAGCTGTTAGGCAGACAGCCTACCTTAACTAATTCAGTGTCCTAAAGAAAGTGCCCCATCAGAGAATAAACTTACGATTTTCTTCTCTTTTCATGAATGAGAATAGTTGACAACTCTTTCCCAGTAGCCCATTCTTTCCAACTCAGAGTATTCACTATTGCCCCACCTCTGAGTTTCTGGTGAAACTCAAACTACAAGTGTTCCCATGTCACTTTGTGCTCAACCGCACTGGTCTACTTCAGCCCATGTATCTCAACTTCCTCATGCCCTTTCACTCAAAGGCCCTAGCCAGTTCAGTTGAAATCTCTGTCCACTGAATATATTTCTGGAGGAAGAGCAGTCGAAATTCTGGAAACAATACCACCTTGGAACCCTAAGTGCTAGAGAGACCTGGTATGATGTTTTGAATATGACTCACCAGAGTTGCAAATGCCACTCTGCTGTAGTCAGACTGGACTTCCCTGTCTCTCCGAACACTAGTGAGCCTGAGGGGAATACTGGATGCATAACTGGGAGAGTGTGGGAAACTTAAAAGAAGTTAGATTTGTGGTCTGGATGGCTGACATTGCAGGAAGGTGGGGGTTAAACATTTACACTCTGAGGTATGCTAGCTACACTCCCACAATGGTAATGGGGCTCCCAAGTTATACATTCAATCACCTATATGTGGTTCATGTAATACTTTAGATTTAGAATGAAAAACAGGGAGGATAGTGGCATTTACTGGTGGTGTTAGCTTTGAGACATTCTTTACCTGATGCACCAAAAAGGGCACATCATACTCGGACTTGCTCCTTTTCCTTTCACTGACAGAATGTTGATGCCCAGGGTAACCTTGGGAGTTATTTGTTGAAGACAGAAAAGCTTCCTTCAGTTGGATCCCTGGATGATTGTGTGGAGGAGAACCCCTCATCTTCACCACCCCCCAGCTCTGCCCACTAACCTGCAGCTGTCTTAGTTTATGGGAGAGAGAAATAAACTTTTTATTAGGTTTGTGCCATTGAACATTTTGGACCCATTCATTACAGGTGTTTGCCAATCTCGGTAGGTTTAGATTACCTAAAATTACTTATAGTCAGTGCCCTACTTGAGAAAGAGCTTCATCCAAAAATACGCCTGTGATTTTCTACTCTTTTCTTTAGTAGTTGCCAACGCCATCCCTTGAGCCCATATCTTACAGCAATATTTCTATGCTACTTCCCCCTAAATTCAAGTACTTTGAAATATTTTGTTTCATATCCCCCTCCTATCTTTCACTATACTATATTTTAGATCCTCCTTGTTTTAAAATTCTAAACAGTCATTATTCAGTTTTTACAGTATTCAGTCAGATTTATGAACATGTTCACTAGGTTTTTTTGGGTTTTGTTTGTTTGTTTGTTTGTTTTTTACTGCTACTGATTCTTTCCACATACTTTCAGTGATGGTCTGTGAGTGGTTAACCCTCTGTCTTTTTCTAAGAAATTTCTTTATTTCACAATAAATCTCTAATGATAGAGATACTCTTTACAGATACTTAATTGCTTTCTGGAATCAAACTTGATAATCTATTAAATAGATTAAATTCACCTGAAAGACAGAGATTCTAGAATTGCATAAGAAACAACTAAATTTAAGCTACATGATTTTCTCAAGAGCCACACCTAAATATGATAATCTGGAAAGGTTGAAAGTACAGCAGGAAAAGTCTAACCAAAAGAAATCTGACAGAATAATATTGATATTGGAAAATAACACCTTATAGCAAAATCATTGTTAAGGTTAAAGAGGGTCATTACTGGGATTGCTAGGGCTCGCCAATTTCCATTCCTCCTCTTCTTTTGTAGCACACAAGTTTGACAGACTTCTTGTAATTTTGTTGGACCATGTAGTTGATCTCTAGCTGATGGAATATTTCCAAGTGACATATGACACTTCTAGGTTTGGCATATAAACTCTTTTCATGTGAGAACTTTTAGACTCTCTTCCCATTCTGCAGTGAATTTTGATATCTGTCACTGAAGATGGATATACACCAGGTATTGCTGCATGCCTTCTGTTCTCTGCTTACCAATCAGATTTTTTACTACAGTCATTCTGTCTCTGATACATTATTGCATATTAGATGTATGTATGCTTGGGGGTAGTGGTGAAGATAATTATGTCTTTATTTCACAGGATTCCAGTTCAGGAAAAGTCAAGTTTTCACGTGATGGAGAAGACTACACATTCTTTGGAGATCTTGGAATTTGAGCTAAATGCACTGACTGGAAGGGAATTAGTTTGTCTTTCCTGGAGAAGAGATGAGTGCGTTCTTTGTGTAGAAATAAGTGAAATGCCAACAAGAAATGTCATTTTTTTCCTTTTCTTCCTGGACAACAATCCAAATGCCTTTTTCCAATCTCTTACAGTGATGTGGAGTCATATGACAGAGGTCTGATCAATGTACCATGGACAGAAGTGATGCACAAAAGTCATCCACATGCCCCATCCTCCATTCTCTGTTCCCATTCTGTAGTGAACTTGAAGATGGTATGCCACAAGAAGAGTGAGACTGGGTCCCTGATTTATTGCATGGGTCAATAAACCAAAATCAGGTTATTTCAAAGGAGTTGTACCAGTTTGTATATATTATGTCCCGCAGAAAAAGCCATGTTCTTTGATGCAGTCTTATGGGGGCAGTCATGTTAGTGGGGATTAAGTTGGAACGTTTAGATTAGGTTGTTTCCAAGGAATGTGACCCACCCAATTGTGGGTGATAACCCTGATTGGGTAATTTCCTTGGAGGTGTGGCCCTGCCCATTCAGCATGGGCCTTGATTAGTTTACTGGAGCACTATGTAAGCTCAGACAGAAGGAGTGAGCTTGCTACAGCCAAGAGGGACACTTTGAAGAACACACAAGAGCTGAGAGAGGAACTGCAGTTTACAGAGACATTTTGGAGATGGGCTTTGAAAGCAGATTTTAGCTCCGGAGAAGCTAAGAGAGGACAAACACCCCAAGAGCAACTGAGAGTGATGTTTTGGAGAGAAGCTGAAGCCTAGAGAGGAATGTCTTGGGAGAAAGCCATTTGAAACCAGAACTCCAGAGCAGACGCCAGCCACATGCCTTCCCAGCTAACAGAGATTTTCCGGACACCATTGGCCATCCTCCATTGAAGGTACCTGATTATTGATGTGTTAACATTGGACACTTTATGGCCTTAAGACTGTATCTGTGTAACCAAATAAACCCCTTTTATAAAAGCCAATTCATTTCTGGTGTTTTGCATTCCAGCAGCATTAGCAAACTAGAACAGGAGTGATAAAATAGAAAATTCTCAGAAAGTGCCAATAGAAGGCAAAAATAAATATCATTAGGAATAAATATAAAATAATTACAGATACAGTACAGATTAAAATACCAAAAATCATAAGAAAATTATAAATTAAAATTTTATAAAAATAAATTTTAAAACTAACTCAAACAGAAAATTTTCTATAAAATTTTAAGTTGCTAAAATTGACTCAAGAAAAGTAAACATGTATCTGAGGAGACAAATATCAGATAAATTGAATCAGTATATAAAAATCTACACAAAATAATGGTACCAAGTCCAGACAGTTTTACAAATTGCAGAAACTTCCTCTTTTAAACAAAATATTGCAAAGAGTATTAAGAGGGAAATTCTCTTCCTCCTCCTTTTTTTAAAATGCAAATTTTGTTGAGATATATTCACACACCATATAATCCATCCAAAGTATACAATTAATGGCTCACAATGTCATCATATAGTTGTACATTCATCACCACAATCAATTTTAGAACATTTTCATTACTACAAAATAAATAAATAAATAAATAAATAAATAAGAATACTTAAAATATCCCCTACCGCTTATCCCCCCTATTTTTTTTTGTCTTTATTTAATTACCCATCTGTGCATACAGTGGATAAATGGAGTGTCAGTCACAAGATTTTCACAGTCACAAGGTCACATGATAAAAGCTCTATAGTTATACAATCATCATCAAGAATCAAGTTTCTGGATTACAGTTCAGTAGTTTCAGGTATTTCCTTCTAGCTATTCTAATGCATGAGAAACAAAAAAGAAATATCTGTATAATGCATAAGAATAACCTCCAGAATGACCTCTTGGCTCTATTTGAAATCTCTTAGCCACTGAAACTTTATTTTGTTTCATTTCTTTTCCCCCTTTTAGTCAAGAAGCCTTTCTCAATCCCATGATGCCATGGCCAGGCTCAACTTTGTCTCCTCCTCCTTTTATAAGATTAATATATTCCAACCCAAACCAGAAAAACAAATAAGAGAAAGAAAAATTATAGGCTAGTCTCCCTTATACATGCAAATATCTTGAAATGTTGATGGACTGAATCAAGCAAATATTTTTAAAAATACATTGTTCTGGTTTGCTACGGCTGCCCTTTTGCAAAATACCAGAAATGGATTGGCTTTTATAAAGGAGACTTATTTGGTTACAAAATTACAGTCTTAAGGCCATAAAGTGTCCAAGGTAAGGCATCATCAAAGGGCACCTTCACTGGAGAAAGGCCATTGGCATCTGGAAAACCTCTGTTAGCTTGGAAGGCTCATGGTTGGCGTTCATTTGCTCCTAGGTTACGATTCAAAATAGTGTTCTCCAAAATGTTGTTCTTGGGGCATTTTGTCCTCTCTTAGCTGCAGCTCCTCCAAAATGTCACTGTTAGCTGCAGTCAGCTCTCTGTGCATTCTTCGAAGTTTCCCTCATGGCTGTAGCAAGCATCTGGGCCTGTGGGGCTCTTTTTAAAGTACTCCAGTAAATCAATCAAGACCCACCCTGAATGGGTGGGGCCACGCTTCCATGGAAACTTTCCAATCAGAGTTATCACCTGCAGTTGGGTGGGTCACATCTCCATGGAAACAGTCAATTAACAGGTCCCAATACACTCAACACTAATACATCTGCCCCCACAAGATTGCATCAAAGATAATGGCGTTTTGGAGGACATATTACATTCAAACTGGCACATACATTATGACCAATTATGGTTTATCCCAGAAATGCAAGGAAGCTTGTGTGTATAAAATTCTTATTAATGTTATGAACAAGCAAATAATGTCCATCATCTCCATCTATAGATAATCATTGCTCTAGAGTTTCTAAAAATGAATTAAAGGAATAATAGTAGTATGGATTAAAAAGTACCAAATATTTATTATTTGCAGATTATTTGCATAGAAAATCTTATAGTATCTACAGAAAAAGCAAATAGAGTTAAACAAAGTTTCTGGATACAAGAACAAGGTACCTAAATCAATAGAATATCTGTATACAATTTGTCGGTTACACTGACATGATGTATTAATATTTTCCATGTAATACATAAATTGATATCACTGATATTGCCCTAAGAGAGATTGATATTCTGAAATTGCATTAATAAAACTGTATTATAGTCATGAATCATGAATGAATGAATAGACCAATAGAATAAGAGACAGAAACAAATACAATATATATATGAGAACTTGGTGTATGACAAAGGTGGCATTACAATTCAGAGGTAAAAGAAAAGACTACTCAATAAATGATTCTGTGACAACTGGTTAGCCACATGGAAAAAAATAAAATAAGATCTCTGCCTCATATTATTCACAAGAATATGTTCCAGATGAATGAAAGACCCAAATATAAAGAGAAAAACAGTAAAACTTTTAGAAAAAAATTTTGCAGGAGAATTTATGACTTCAGGATAGGGAAGGTCTTCTTAAGCCAGACGTAAAGGCATAAACTATAAAGGAAAATATTGAAGCTTTTGACGTTAAAATTGAAAGTATATGTTACATAAAAGATACCAAAATAAAATTAAGATGTAAGTCACAGGCTAGGAGAAGATATTTATAGTGTATGGAACTTATAAAAAAATCATATCTAGAATATATAAAGGGCTCCTCACAGAGATGAGGAATAGCAAAAGAGGGCAAAAACATGAATAAACAGTTCACAGAAGAGGAAACCCAGAAAGCCTAGAAACAAAAGAAAAAAAATCCCGTCATTTTAGTTATCAGGAAAATGTAAATGTGAACAATTGTTTTTCCATTTGACACTGAATAGATTTCCAAAAATTTAAATGACTGAAAAAAGTCTTAACTATTAGCAGTTAGAAATTTTTTAAAATTAACCAAAAAACACACACAAAAAATGCTGATATGATCATGAACTGTACTACCTCTGGAGCACAGTGTTAACTGTCTACCCAATATCCATTTCCCCCTTCTTCTTAAAGAACAGGATTGCAATTTTGTTCAGAGCAAAAAATGTTCAGTTCCAAATGATGAATCACGACTAGACTAACCCAATCATGACAAGCTTGCTCTCTTTTTCTCAGCCTCCCTTGCATAGAAGAGTGCAATATGACACTTTTCAGGACAAAGAGACTTATGGAAAAATCTTCTGAGGGTGTTTCTGTGAAAACTTTTGCTGTGTCCATCCTTGCTCTCCCTTCCTCCTGATTCATACTCAGAAATGATGGTTGGAGTGTTGGCAATTATCTTGTTATCATGAAAGAAAGAAGAGATGATTACAACTGTATTAGTTGCTATATTTGGATTCTCTTATACTAGCATCCAAATGCAACCCTACTTGAGCAATTTGTTAATATGTGAAGTTGACAATGCTCTTATCTTAAAAACCAGGAATGCCATATCTATTTCTAGATCCTTTAGGAAACTTTGCACATGTGCAAGAGGAAACATGCAGATGGCCTACCCTGCAACATTGATCTTAAGAGTAAAATGCTGGAAACAATCTCATTGTCTCCTAATAGGGAAATAAATAATAAACTTTTGGGTATTAATACAATAGAAGGTTAAAAGTGTGAACTGAGGCTACATGTATCAACACAGATATTTTCAAAAATATATCTTTGAATTAAATGCAGCAAGTTGCACAAGGAAAATATAAAAATATAACATGATCCCATTTATATAAATTTCAACACACATAAACTAATTTTTATATTGTTTAGAGTCATACATTTATCTAGTAAAGTATAAAACATGGGAAAGAAAGAATGCCAATTTCAGAATCATGGTTACTTTAGAAATGTTGTAAAGAAAATGTTATTTGGGAGGAGCTACCAAAAAAAATGATCAGATACACATGGCAATATATTTATATTTATTTCATATGAATGGTGTGTGATTGTTATATGATCATTATATTATTTGGTGTAATTTACTATATGATTGAAATATTTATAATTTGAAAATTAAAAAGAATGGGAAAATGTATAAAATTTCTATGAAGAAAGTTATCAAACTTTTTAATGAAAATAAATGAAGCTTGGAATTAATGGGAAGACATCCTATTTATGGATAGAAAAATCAATGTTGCAACAATATAAATCACATATATACATTTAATATCTGACTGAAAATACTAATAGGATTTCTTACGGAACTTTACAAGATATCTTTTAATTTCATCTGGAAGATCAATTGTGGAGAATAAACATGAAATTTTTATGAGAGAAAAAGAATGAAAAAGGACTTTCACTTACCATAATGTGATTGCTTAAAACAGTGTGATGGAAAAAAAGAAAGGTTTATTTTGGGTAAAGATGGCAGATTAAAGGAGGATCACATCAACTCAAAAAACTGACAAATTGAACGGAAAATTATAAAGTTAGAAAAAAGCAAAAATTTACCAAAAAAGCAATAAAATGACAAAATGATCACAAGGCCATTTAATAAACAGTAGTTAATTGGAAACCAAGTTATGAAAGAAAAATATAGCCTGATTGTGCTGGGCTCCTATAGCCACCCATCATCCACCAGAAGCTTATTTGCAAAAGAAGATGCTAACAGAACCCTGAGAAATTTTACTAATACCACTTCCTCTGCCAACAATTTGGAAAAAAAAAGACCAAGTAAGTGAATACATAGTTTGAGGAAAAGTCAGGGTAAATTCTTGAGAATAAAAAACTCCCTCTACCTCCAACAGCATCTCAGCAATGACATTTTCCTCACAATTAATTAAGTCCCAAGGGAAGGCTTTTAAAATCTACAAATGTTATACCTAGCCAAGTTGTCCTTAAAGTTTAAAAGCTAGAAGCAGATATTCTTGAATATATGAGAACTTATGGAATAAAGTAGCTATAAACTGTTATTGAATAAACTACTTGGTAATGAAATCCAGTCAAATAAGAAATTAATCAAAACAAAACTCATAAATGGAAAAATTGTGGTAAAAGGACTGTAGTGAATATTAAGTCTATTTTATATAAAATTAAGACTAAACAACTGTGGCTATTATGTTAGAGAATAGACTGTAGATATTCAAGTTAATGAAGTACACACCAATAGGGAGATGATAAAAGGGAGACAGGAGAAAGCATTTAAGAGTACTGTTTTCCTCCTTTATTAGCAGAGGGTCAATCAATAGTGGGTAAAATTGAAACATGGAGTTAAAAATTGCACAATAACTTCAAACTGGGTGATATTTCATTAATATTTCCTCTTATGCTAGAGTGATTTAAAAAATCCCTTAATATTTTTGGAGATCAAGAAACATTATGATGTTAACTCTTTAGTCGCTTTATGCCTTTCACCTTTCTTAAGTTCCAGTAAAAGTAACTTTTTTTTTATTTGAAATAGTTTGTAAAATCCCATTATAATATTTTTTTCTTTCTCCATAAAACTACTTTCATCTGTATATTTGTATAAAGAGATGTCTGGGGTGATTTTACCCTAATGTTAAATACGATTAATAACCCTCTAGAATATAATCATCATGAAGGTAGGAAATTTTATTGGATCTGTTCACTGCCTTATCTTCAGTGTCTAGAGCAGTGCCTGCCACAAAGTAAAGTGCTCAATGAAAATTTGTTGACAGTAGGAATTGAGGTGATACTTTTCTTTCTACTTCCCTTATTATTTGAATTTTTATACTGAGAATGTATCACTTAAGTAAAAATATTTTTATAAATAAAAAGGCATGAAATAAAAACAGAAGTTTGGACTCATACAGGAATATGCAAATAGGTCAATGAAACAGTCTAAAAAATCCTGAAACTATCTTCATACAAAGAAATTCAAGAAAAAATTAAAGAGTTAAGTGAAACCAGTAACTTTAAATATATTTGAAGCAAATACAGAAAATTATTTTAATCACCTTTAATTAGGGAAATTCTTCCCAAGCCGGTCTCAGAAACCTTTATTGTAAGGCATAGATGTCTGATGACTTCACCACCACCATGCAGCATAGGCTTCCAGAATACTTGTCTCCATAGCAGGATATATGCCCCCTAGAGAGGGTGCAAGCCAATTCTAGATAGGTAAGGTAGGTAGGTAGGCAGGTAAAATAGAAAGGGTCTGGGGAAAGAGAAAGAGATAGGTAGACAGGTAAGATACATTAGATATCTATCTAGATAGATAGATGATAGATGACAGAAATACTGTTTTATTTATGTTTAATATATGGATTGACACAGTCAAAAATTATACCTTTTATCAGATGGTCACATTTCATATTCAGTATGTGAGATATGATTGAGTTAAATCTTCACACTGTAGTGTGAAGGATTTTACACTGGCACCTGCATTTGCCTAAAGTCATATTACCATATATTGCAGGTTATATGTGCTTGGTTAAATAGATCAGATGATTATATTCTCTCTCATATTATCTGAAATGCTGTGTGATTAGAGAGGGGATTAACATTTACACGGTTTATACAATAAGAGGTTCACACCTTTTCTCAGGGAAGGTATTTATGTTAGCCTGGATTCAGGGCCTGAGTCAAAGGATTATGTGCTCCATCCATTAAGCAGTGCAACCCCTGGGCCCAGGAATGAGGGTAAAGGGGAGTGAAGGAATGTGTGAGAGTCAATACAAAATTGTATTATCAAGTTTGCCACCACTTAGGATCAAATACCTCTGCTCAGTGTTACATGGCCATCTTCCAAGAGGCTGAATAAATGACTTCTTCTGAGGACAGTCCCTTTGAAGGAAAAATGAGGAAGAATAACCTTCTGGCCTCTTCTGTTGGTCACAGTTCACCCCATGGGACTTTAATTCACCTCTGGCTTGTGCAGGTGTGGCTGCCAAGCAGACCCCTGGTATCTTATGCCTCAGTGTTTAAAGAGACAAGTTCCAGGGCTGCAGGAGAGGCTCTGTGAGGTTGTACTTGCATGAAGTTGAAGACTACAGAATACGTTGTTGCAATGGCTGTTGGAATAAGTGGACAATTGCCCCGGAGACAGGTGAGGCAAAGATGATTCAATCATTTTCCATGACAAAAGGCAATTGTTCTAAGTGTGGTTTTAATTTAGCAGCATTTTGAGAAAAAAAAAATGCTTATATTTGATCTATCCCTTCAAGTTAGAGATAATATTTTAGCAGTTAATGAGAAAGTACCTTTTTTTGAAGAAATCTGTATTATGGGGAGGGCATTTTGAATATAAACTTTTGACAAAGTTTCCATCTTTATGTGATATGATAGTAGAAAATGATTAAGTGTAGCACCTATAAAAACTTCCTTATTTGCACACTTAAACACAGAATTTTTAGCTTATTCTAAATCTTCCACATAAAGAATTTCAGTGAGTTTTAACTGCATTTGTTGCAAACATAAGTATCTTATACTTTTTGACTGGTTGAAAGGAAAGCTGATTGATATAATAAATTGAAAATTACTATATAAAAGTTATTGAAAACCTTTGCATACTTGGTGGATGGGATTGCAAAATGAATATTTGGATTTGCTAAACACAGCAAATATATGTTAATTTTTTAAATAAATAAATGTTAATTAATTTAATTTATTTAATTAAATAAATGTTTTTGAGAAGTTTCTTTTTCAGTTAGGAAAGTCATTAAAATCATAGACTGATCTAAATTAAACAGAGTACCAGACCATCAAATCGCTTGGTTACAAAGTTTAAAACTAAATATTTTCAATTGCAAATGACTAACAATAATCTTTCTAGGAAGAGCAAAAAGCTCTTTTGTATTATTAATAAGTAAAATGAAATAATAGGCTTAAATATAGTTTTTACATATTTCATATTTTAAAAATTTCTGTTATAATAAACATAATATAGCTATAGAGTAGTGTATATATAACTGAAAAAGAAAAATACTATGGTGTATGCTCAAAATCCTTAATTAATAGCAGTGTGTGAAAAAAATGAAGGCACTTATTTTAGAAAGAAATAATTGCTGATTAATTAATTGGGTATATATTTTCCTTTCTAAAGTGTTTTAATTTTCTAGGTTGCTCAAGCAAATACCGTGCAATGGGTCAGCTTAAACAATGGGAATTTATTATCTTACAGTTTTGATGCTAAAAGAAAATCCAAATCAAGGTGTTAGGGTGATGCTTTCTCCCTGAAGACTGTGGTGTTCTGGGACTGACTGCAAGTGATCCTTGTCCCTTAGTTTATCACATGGCAAGGCACCCGACAACGTCTTCTGGCTTCTCTGTTCTCTTCCAGGTTTCAATGATTTCAGCTTCTTGCTTCTGTGGCTTTTTCTCTGTCCATCTGAATTTCACTCTGTTTATAAAGGACTCCAGTAATAGAATTAAGACCCATCCTGACTGAGTGGGTCACACCTTCTTAACTGAAGTAACCTGATCAAAAAGTCCTACTTATAATCAGTTCACACCCACAGGAATGGAAATTTAATAACAAATTTTTTCTGGGGTATATACAGCTTAAAACCACTAAATAAAGCCATGCTGTATAAAGTCTTTAGGACTTTCGTTACAAATCTTAGCTGAATATATACTCAGTAGGTCTTTTGTTCTAATATAATTCCTCAGTTTGTATTGGACCATTTGGCAATATGTTTTGCACAGGGAGAGGATATTTTGACTTCCTGTGATGGCGCTTTAAATTAAGAGTGCCAGATTTCTTTACCACAAACAGGAAATGCTGGGTTGACGATTCCAGGGTCTCAGATAGGTTGGTGGGTCAGACAGTACTGATGACGACAAAATGTGTCCTTATTTGGCCATGTCAGATGGGACACATAAACCCCAATAAAATAAGGAAGAGAGGATATCAAGACTTCCTACATAATCTGTATTCTTTATGTGATACATATGTAGCTCTTTGAGAGAAATTAGTTGTCAAGTTTTTCCCTACAAATGGACACTTGAATGACCCTTGTAGTTCTGTCAATGTAGGAAGAAATGGGCATGCATAGTCCTGGATTAGAGAGGAAAAAAAGATTTTGTGACTCAGTCTTGGCTGTCCTTTATTGAGAGATCCTTGGTGGGAAAAAGTGATCACTGGAAAGCAAGTTGGAATGAAGTTTTCTGTTCCCTGAAAACATTGGGAAACCTGTTTGAACATACCAGGCTGATAACAATGCAATTCAGGGAAAGGCAGCAAGGCTTTCCTCAGTGATCCTATCCGACAATGGGATGCACACTTGGATACAGAAGAATAACCTTCCTTTACTATGTGTTTTTCCTATTATTTTGTTTTGGTTGCAGTCACACAATTTGGATGGGAAGAAAGATTAACATGAGATACTGGATGGCACACTCTACTGCAGGAGGTGGTGCATTTGAATGATGTATCAGTCAGTGACCAGTCAGGAAAATAGACATTTTACTCTAGATATTGTAGCAGTGACTTTTAAAGTATAATCTTAAACTATAAGCAAGCAAGAAATTGTAAAATGCAACCTTCAAAGCCAGAGACAGCTTAGAATGGAAGCTCCTATTCTCACAAAGGAGCAATTTGTAAACATAAAGCCTGGAAAATATGTAAATGTAAAATTTGCACCTTGCCACCTGACTCTTGAAGAAAACAGGAAAATGGGAAATAACTAAATTGACTCCCTTTGTCTCTAATGGGTTTAGCCAACTGAAGAATCACCCGGAGACTGTCTATCACTTTTGCTGCATGTTGACTGAAAGGATTATCTCTCTTTGTCTATAAACCTGGGGATAAAACCCAACTGGAGAAACATTTGGGGGAAGGTAGATTTGGGAAGGTTTCCCCTGCTTTCCACCATCTTTTCCTCTTCAGTCAGGTTTGGTGTGACTTCTATTAGCCGTGCCGAGCAACGAACCCACATTTGGGTAGTGCCCCTTCAATATTTCTTGTGGAGAGGGCTTTACTGCAAAGAACTGGCTTCAAGGGTGTTGTTAGGGCTGGTGGGAGGAAGTTGTTAATGACCCTGACTGGAATTTATAACCCTACTCTTGCTACTAAGTTATTAGTGGTACTGTGACTCTTCTCATTGCTGTTGGAACACTTCTGCTGCTGATTATACACATGGGAGCCTGAACTACTGCTGATGCTCTCGAAAGTCCCATAAATACTGCTTCTATCTCTTCAGTATCTCCCCCTGCCTCCCATTGGTGGAACCTAACAGGAAGCCAGCAGGACAGGGGATCGCCAAATGTGATTTGTTATCTTCCAGTCCTAGTGGTATAGGGGAGAGTATCAAAGAGCAAATATGGCATGGAGAGCCACCAGACCCCATCTGACCAAGTGTTTAAATATTTTAAAGATCTGAAATCATAATGCTTTCTTGAATTTCCTCATCATATTTCTGCTAATACATCGACTTCCTTCTTTCAAATCTGAGAGATCCTGGAAGAGGCAGCATTTCTCTTCTCCAAGCCACTGAAGTATTAAGGCAGCATATATGAAAAAAGATATGGGACAATGTATACTGGCTCTTCTCTTCTTTATAATAATGGAAGTTATGACATGTCTTTGGCATAAGTTTTCCTAGCTATCTTAATGCAGTAGTTGGTCACTTTTCCAAAGTTTCATTTGTGTTTGTGATTCCCTTCCATTAAGTCAAATGATCACCACCAATCCATAATTTCCTGTGATTTTACTTCCTCTGTTTATTCACAACCATTTCTTGAAGATGTCTTAAACTGAGTAAAGCTTGAATTTTAAGATCTGGTATGATTCTTTTCTCCGCTTCTTGATGACACTATCACTATGGTCCTTTCAGTTGCTTTGGGACAAAAGTTATTGGTTAAGCACAAAACTTCAGAAGGAGAAGCCATACAGCATAAATACATACATTCTCATTGACTGAGAAACAATTGATATCACTCAGAATATTGGGGAAAATATGCATATGCTTGTATGTGTGTGTATGTGTAGAATATGTGTAAAAACAGTATGCTGTAATGGATGGTTTTGTGTGTGAATTTTAGAAACTATTTTATAGACAACAATATATCAGCTATGAGCAGGATGAAATTAAATGGAATACATCTAACTTTTCTTTATCCTAAGGAGCTGCTCTGCTAAAGGTCATAAATGATCTTCTTTGTTGTTTGCTTCCTTATAATCCATTTCTCCTTCTCGAAATAGCAATTTCTAATTTTCCCTTGGAGATCTTTCCCCAACACTTTCCCTAAGGCACTGGAGTGGTCCAAGACAATGAAGCACTGCTTACCCTGATCAGTGACTTCTTCAGGGGTGGGCCTGTAACTAAGTCAGTCAAATCAGAGTGAATCTTAGGATGTTTGCAGGAGTTACCAGAAAGAGATTTTCTTTTTATTTACTGCTCTTGGAATTGTGAGGATGTGAAGCTATAGCTACTCCAACCAACTTTCTACCATGAGAAAAATGTGAGAAAATGAAGAAAACCAAAAGAAGCAGGGCCGAGGAATGGAGATAGAGAAACAAGGTCCTGGTGACATTGTCTGAGCTCCTGCATTTGCTCTTTTGTGGCCAGCCCAACTCCTTCAATTTTCATGAGCCGAAATTCCCCTTGAGTTTATGCAATCTGTGGTTGGGAATTCTGTTACTTATTGTTTCCAAACTCAAATACAAGTGTGTGTGGGTGAAAAACCTTGTTTATTTTTATCCAAACCTAGGTATATTATATTTTCACTTTTATTCTGAAATACTTCAGACATATAAAACTTTTAGACAATGATATAAAGGAAATCAGGTACTGACCATTTAACTTGACAAACAAAACATTGCAAATACAGTTGAAGCCTCCTGTGTATCCTCCTCTTAGAGGTAACGACTAGTCTGAGTTGATTTTATGTATCATTCCCATGCTTGTTTTAGTAATTGTGCATCTTTGCTAAATTTATTCCTCATTGCTTTTTTGTTGTTGCTGGTCTTGTAAGACATTTTCTATATCCTTATTCCCTTTAATATCAGCTATATTTGAAATGCCTGAAGTCACACAGTCTGGAGTGACAGGAAAAAGCAACTGCCTTAGGCCATCAACTGCTTCATGTGCTAAGTGTACTACCCCATTCCAACAGTCATACCAACTCAAACTGCAGGGAGGCTTCAAATATCTGTAAGTATTCAGCATCATAGTTTCTTCTAGAACACTTCCCTATCTCAATGTCTTGCACCATCATTCATCCATATTCTCAAATAAAACTTAGGCATTAGCTTTGATCCTTCCTTCTCTGCAGTTCCCCATACCCAGTCCATCATCCAGTTGTGTTGTTTCTACCATTGGAAAATATCTCAGATTTTGCCACTTCCCTGCATCTCCATACAGTTAGTTAAAAACAAAAAAACAAAAAAACAAAAAAACACCTCCATTGATCCCACATTGTCTCTCAGATAGCTCTCTGCATCCCTTATTAAACTTCTTAACACATTACCAGTGCTTACTATCACCTCTTTCTTTCTTCCAATTATGTCTTCATCCTATTTTTTACATGGAAGATTATAGCTATCTTTCTAGGTATGATCCAGTAGAAGGAGTGGGAGTGATGATGCTGGATAGCAGAGGGATAACTCTCAATCTGTGAGAGTATGAGGGAATTAAATCCAGAGAAAAGAAAGATTTGCATTTAGAGGTCAGGAATATTTCCTTCACTGTAACAAAAAGGGCACGGTTCTGTTTGTTTAGATTTAGGGGTGGGAAGTTGAGGGGGTTTACCTTTGGTGCCTTCTATTTTCTCAGTGAAGCTCAGAGAAGAGATGTAAAGGGTGAAAAGGTTCGAAGCAATCATCAGAGAGTGAAAAGCAGATTTACTAGGAAAACACACACAAGTGCTAGGCAGTGTTGAAAAGCTATTTGAGGATTTGGTTCATGAATTAAATGTGTTATTAGTTGAAGGGCATACAAGGAGAGGGGTCAGTAGCTTGGAAGTTACAATGGGATTAAAGAGTCATAGCAATGGGAAACTGAAATAAATGAATTAAAAGAATAGGAGATGATGGTCATATAATAGGACTCCTGAAAAAAAGATTTGGGAGATGGTTTCATTACTGTGGTGACAAGTTCCGTGCTCTTCTGATTGGTGGCACAGTTGGGGTTGAGGAAGAGAGTGAAGGAAGAGAGGCCAAAGAACAAAAAAGCTAAAGTTGAAGGTATTTTATTCAAATGGTTCTTGTAATCACTAATAACAATGACAGGAATTAAGATGGACAGGAGACAGCAAAGAGTAGTTGAAGTCTTAAATGAATGAGGAGAAATGATTAGGAAAGTAGGTAGGAATTACCAAGGAGAGGTCATAGTAAAACTAGATGGGATGAGCTTCAAAGGGAATCTGGGTTTTAAGATGAAGGGAGAAGTAGTCTGGAAAAGCAATGGGGAGCAAAGAGTTCACCTGGAACCCTTCCTTGCCCTGAAGTGTATGGGATATGATACAAAACAGCCTTCACATGAGGGGGTTGCATGGAAAGCAAGTCATTAGTGCAGAATCAGCTTTCAAGTCAGGGAAATATTCAGAGATAGAAAATATAGTCATTTCTTGTTCAAAAGCAGAATTTTCAGAGGGTATTGCAGTGGAAAGTTTTAGAGGGTAGGTAGGAATAAGAGATGAATTATTCTTAAGTACTGAGATAATAATGGATGCTGGGAAAGCTTGGACCTCTGGTCCAGGGATATGAAGTTTTAAATATACAGAAAATTTGCATAGTAGAAAAAATTCCTTTATACTTCATACCTATTTTTCCCTACTATTAACTCCTTACATGAGTATGGTACATTTGTCACAACTCATGAACTGATACTAATGCATTATTATTAACTAAAGTCTATATTTTATTCAGATTTCTTTAGTTTTAGCCTAGTGTCTTTTTTTTTTTTATTCCAGGATCTCATCCAGGATACCACATTACATTTAGTTGTCATGTCTCAGGCCTCTGTTGTGACAGTTTCTCAGACTTTCCTTGTTGTTGATGACCTTGGCAGTTTTGAGGAGTATGGGTCAAAACATTTTGTAGAATATCCCTTAATTAGGGTTTGTCTAATGTTTTTCCATGATTAGACTTGGGTTATGAGTTTTAGGGAAGAAGACTACAGAGTGACTTTCCTGTCACATCGTATCAAGAGCACACGCTATCAACATGAGTTTTCATTGTTGATGTTAACATGGATTACCACAACCTGGCTGAGGTGTTTGTCAGGTTTCTCCACTGTAAAGTTAATCTTTTTGCTCCTGTCCATACTATACTTTTTAGATGGAAGTTATTCTTGGAAGCCCACGCTTACAAAGTGGAGAGTATGCTCCCCCTCCTTGAGGCCAGACTATCTACATAAGTTATTTGGAATTCTTCTGTAGGGGAGATTTGTCTATTCAAACAGATTTATGTGTTTATTGGTCATTTATTTTTATCAGTATGGACTTATGAATATTTATTTTATACTTTTGGTTACAATCCAATACTACGTTATTTATTTTGTTGCTCAACTTGCTCCAGCTTTGGCCACTGGTCACTCTTTCTCTTGGCTCCTGTGTCCCTTTGGCATATTCCATTGCCGTGCTTTTTTTTTTTTTTAAGCTCTTCTTTACTCTTTTACCCTATAAGGTGTTCTAGGTTCAACTTGTATATTTCCTGTCTGTATTAGTTTCTTACTGTTGTTGTAAAAAATTACCACATACCGAGTGGCTTTAAACAGCTCAAATTTGTTATCTTATAGTTTTGGAAGTCAGAAGTCCAAAATGGGTCTCTCTGGTGCAAAACTGAGGTATAAGCAGGACTATGTTCCTTCCGGAGGCTCTAAGAGGGAATTTGTCTCTTTGTCTTTTCCATCTTCTAGAGGCTACTGGCATTTTTTGGCTCATGGCCTTATTCTTCTACCTCCAGAGTCAACAATGTTAGGCTGAGTCCTTCTCACACTGCTATCTCTCTGGTTCTTCTCTCCTGCTTCCCTCTTCCACATTTAAGGAACCCATTGAGATACCTGCCTGGATAATCCAGGATTATCTCCCTATTAAAGTCAGTTGATTTGCAACCTTAATTCTGTCTTCTACCTTAATTACCCTTTGCCATTAAATGTAACACATTCATAAGTTCTGGGGAGTAGTACTTGAACATCTTTATGGGGCCATTTTTTTTCTGCCCTGTTCAGAGAACTCATCATTTATCCAATGATTCCTGGTTCTTTTATTGGAAAATGGTATGAGAAACCAACATCCAGGTCCTAGCTATGCTCATTGCTGCGAGAGTGCAGTTGCTTCTAGGTCGTCTTAACTGACAGAATAAGAATTCATTAAATATGAATTCATACTGATGTCTCAAACTCTAATCAAGTATGTGCCATTTTTTAAAATTCAGCCCTAGTCACTGCAAGTATAAGTTATTCTAAAGTTTCATGACTTTATTTATTGTATATATAAATATACACTCCCAAATTTATTGTACATAGCACCAACCGATCAATCTTCCTTTAGGACTGCTTTCATCAAGTAACTATGCTGTAGTTCCAATAGTATTCTATATGCCAATGATTTGTTCAAAGTTTAGGTGAAAATCTTTAGCTTGCAAAGCTTCCTATAATCAGTGTCCACACTAATCATCCAACTTCACTTCCCAGAAATCCATACTACACTCTCTTCTCATATCCCTACCAGCACCCCCTACCACGTGCTAATCAAGTTAGTTTCATGATCCCTCAAAATGTACTGCTTTCTGCCTTAACATTATATCTTTGCTCTTCTAAATAATCTCATCCCTAACATGTTATATATGTTCAATCCCATTTATTCTTTAAAATCCAGTTACCCCTTCCCATCTATTCCAACCAACATTATCTTTCTCTCCTTAAAATCCTATAGCACTTGAGTAGTGAATCAAAATGTCCTATACTTTTTTATGTTTAATAATCCTGGTAAGAAGTGTTCAGGATATGCCACTAAACAAGTTGGTTAATTTGTTAATTTCTTAACTATTTCTTAACTTTCCCAAGTTTGTTGGTCTTTCAGAGAGATGTCCTATTATCCTTTTCCCTCTTTTATGTCTCTATGTCAAAGGTAGGAAATTTATCTTTCTTTTAAAATATCTTTAATTTTTCAAAAACAAACTCAAGACTAGTGGTTTTCTAATGTTAGAGTACAAAGAAATCTCCTGAGAGCAGGATAAAAAGGAAAATTCCCGGCCCTCCTATCCATAGATTTTGATTTGGTAGGTGTATTAGTTTTTTATTGCTGCTGTAACAAATTACCACAAACAGTGGCTTAGTTAACACAAATTTATTTTCTAACATTGTGTAGGTTAGAAGTCCAACATGGGTCTCACTGGACTAAAGTCAAGGGATCAACAGGGCTACATTCCTTTCTGGAGACTCTAGAGGAGAATCCATTTATTTGCCTTTTCCAGCTATTAGCAGCTACCCACCTTCCTTGGATTATGGTCTCTTACTTCCAACTTCAAAGCCAGCAACACTACATCACTCTTTACCTTTCTTCCATAGTCACGTCTTCCTCTGACCAACTCTTCTCTTCTGCCTCTTTCTTCTACTTTTTAAGGACCCTTGTGGTTACATTAAGCCCATAATTAGGATGATCTCCCTATTTGAAGGCCAGCTGCTCAGCCACTAAATTCCATCCACAATTTTAATTCCCCCTTTCTATATAACATAACATATTCACTAGTTATGGACATCTTTGGGGGCCATTATTCTGCCTGCCACAGTAGCTTTGGGGTGGCAGAGCCCAGGAATTTGTACTTTTGTCGTCCCGGCTAATTCTAATGAAAATGGTCAGGACAACACTACTCTAGATATTTATGCATAGCAGTGCTATCTGTTCAACTTTGGAATTCAAACAAATGTGGTACAGTTGGTTTATATAGCAAATTTTTTGCAAATAGAAAATTAAAATTAGACTCTGATAAGCATGGTTGTCTAGAAAGAACTGCTTACACAGGAAAAAGAGGCACAGCAGTTTTCTTGATTTTTATATAGGTTTTATTCTGAGAAGTTGCTGGGTAGTGACATTATTTCACAATCAATTTCAAGACACACTTTACAGTGTGAATACCAAATATCAGGAAAGACAACTAGAATATAATTTAAGATCTGAAAATAAAAATTTTCTTGGTTTAAGAATTTCCTCGGATAAATGGTCTTTTTTAATTCTTGGGTCCATATTATTTATGCACATATATTTTTTATATTTACATGGTAACCTGAAGCACACTTTTCTATCTCCTAATTATCAGCAACTAAGATGCAACTGTGTTTAGTTAGAATAGGGTCTACTCCCTTAACATGTATTATTGAAAAGATTGAGTTTGCAGAGTTTTATGCTATATACAAAGATAAATTCAGCTATTTTGTTGTATAGTTCATTCTAGTTGAATGGTATTTTGAAATGTCATCTACTTTTGTATAGCCTTTCTATTGCTCATAAATCATAGTCTATCGAAGCTCAAGAAAAATTACATTAAAAATTCTGTTTGGAGAAGCAGTCATAAGATTGAGTAACAAATCAGTGTTAACACTAAGCATAATATTTTGAGGGATGCATTTCCTTGGTTTAGTTTCTTCTATTCTTTAAAATGCAAAATATTTAAACTCCTTGGGCATAATTTTTCTAATGTACCTTTTACAGTAGAAGCATGGAAATGCTGTTCACAGTATTAGTATGGTAGAATAGAGAAGCAAGAACTTTAGGGAACCATGAAATTTTAATGAATGAAAAAATGGATTAATTCAACCAATATTTAGTCAGATCCAACTAATCTGAAATATCAAATCCATTGAATTCTCATAGCAATGCCATGAGTAAAGTATTATTATCCCTCTTTTTTAAAGAGAAAGCATGCCATGCTGAGTTATTTCTCCCAGCTTTCAGAGCTATTAAATAGTAGAGCTAAGGCACCCCCCAAACTTGGTTCTCTTCATAGTATAACCGGGCTTCTATATGCTTTATTCACTATGCTAATGTTTTTTTTTTGTTTTTGTTTCTGTTTTTTTTTTTTCATGGGTAGGGCAAGATTTCACTTTATTTAATTCTGAGTACTCAGTAAATCCACATGGCAGAAGGTAGACATTGGAAGAGGGAAGACTGGCCAGTATTGGAACTAGAATTGGGAGGTGATGTCTTTTAGGTGATGTCTATTATATGCTGAATCAAGGTCTTGATTTTCAGAATTCAATAATAAGCCAAGAATTAATATTAGTTTGTCTAGTCCATAATTTCAAGTAGTTCACTATCCTGCAAGTCACTAGAATAAAATACCCTCTAGAGAAGCAGGGTAAGATGGTGGCATAGTAAGGTATGGAATTTAGTTAGCCCTCTAGAGCAACTAGTAAATAGCCAGGTAACTAGTAAATAGTTTGGAACAACTGTTGGGGGACATCCATGACCAGACACACATCATACACTAGTCTGGAATGGGTAGAACAGCTGAGATGATATCACAGCATAGAACTGTATGTTATGGAACTGCCACCCCTCCCCCACTGGCATGGCAGGCTGAGCTGGGACACTTCCCTGTGGGAAAAAGAAGCAGGCTACTATGAGCAAGGGACAGTAACTCAACCAAGCTCCAATTGTGGTTTTAATTAACAAATTTGAACTACTGAATACAAGATATGAGCACAGATAAACCCAGAGAAGCAGGAAAGGAAACCTGAGGACTCTCCCAGAAGAGAAGAGGCATGACTGGTGGAAAAACATAAATAAAAACAGAGGCTTTTGGAGACGGCTGAGCTCAGAACACTGGAAAACAGCTGTGTCCCAAGAAAAGGGGCACACAGAACTGGGTAGCAACTCTGGTAGACCGGCTAAACTGGGAGGCTGGGGACTGTCTCTGAAAAGGGGATTTCTTTCTTTTTTCTTTTTTTTTCCTCCTATTCTAAGTAGCTCATTAGAGAAAGCCTCAGACATTTTTGATTGTCAGCACTGACCCAGACAAGGGTGGAGTTAAAAGAGTCAGAGAGACAGAGGAAGTCAAGTATAGGAGTTAATTCCCTAAAGGGTGTATCTTCCCTAAGAAAAGGGGTGAGGGGTGGGGCCCAGTTCAAGTGGTGGCCATCCCTCAGAGAATTCAGACCCTACAGCCTGGGGGGTGGGGGTGACAGAAAGAGCTTAAGCTTGTCTTCTGACACCTCAGCCCCTAGCCAAGACATGGTCCACTGGGAATGAAAGGCACCATACCTCTTTACACAGTGGGGAGCTGTGGGCTGACAATTACCACCTGCTGGGCAGGATAGGAAAACCACAGAGCTAGAGGCCTCACAGAAAAATCTGACAACCTGTTGGGTCTCATCCTTAGGGAAACTTCACACTGATTACATCCTCCTCCTGAGACCTGGGCCCATCTGGTCTGGAAAACTCTGATGAGGGTAATCAAGGAAACCAGATGCCCAAACAACAAAAATTATGAGTCACACTAGAAAAAACAAAGATATGGCCCAGTCAGAGGAGCAAACTTACACTTCAAATGAGATTCAGGAGTTGAAAAATCTAATTAAAGATGTTCAAACAAATCTTCTAAATCAAATCAACGAGCTGAAGGAAAATGTGGCAAAAGACATGAAGGATATAAAGAAGACACTGGGTGACCATAAAGAAGATTTCATAAGCTTGAAAAAACAAATGGCAGAATTTGTGGGCGTGAAAGGAACAATAGAAGAGATGAAAAACACAATGGAGACATACAATAGCAGATTTGAAGAGGCAGAAGAAAGGATTCATGAACTGGAGGACAGAACACCTGAAATCCTACACACAAAAGAACAGATAGGGAAAAGAATGGAAAAATATGAGCAGCATCTCAGGGAAATGAATGACAACATGAAGCACATGAATGTATGTGTCATAGGTGTCCCAGAAGGAGAAGAGAAGGGAAAAGGGGCAGAAACAATAATGGAGGCAATAATCACTGAAAATTTCCCATCTCTTATGAAAGACATAAAATTACAAATCCAAGAATCACAGATACCCCAAACAGAATAGATCAGAACAGACCTACTACAAGAAACTTAATAATCAGATTATGAAATGTCAAAGACAAAGATAGAGTTCTAAAAGCAGCAAGAGAAAAGTGATCCATCACATACAAGGGAAGCGTAATAACACTATGTGTGGATTTCTCAGTAGAAACCATAGACGTGAGAAGGCAATGGTATGATATATTTAAGATACTGAAAGATAAAAACTGCCAACGAAGAATTCTATATCAGGCAAAACTGTCCTTCAAAAATGAGGGAGAGTTTAAAATATTTTCAGACAAACAGACACTGAGAGAGTTTGTGAACAAGATACCTGCTCTACAAGAATTACTAAAGGGAGTACTACAGACAGATAGGAAAAGACAGGGAGACAGTTTCAGAGTAGAGTGTAGAAATGAAGACTATCAGTAAGGGTAAAATAGAGAGAGAGAAAGAAAAATAAAACAAGATATGACATACAAAATCCAAAAGACAAAATGGTAGACAGTAGACATTACATTGAGTGAAATTAGCCAGAAACTAAAGGACAAATACTGTATGGTCTCACTAATATGAACTAACATTAAGGAGCAAACCTTAAAAGTAAAAGTTGAGAACGCAGGTTATCAGGAGATAGAAAGAGGATAGAGATCAGTCATCTGATGCTGAAGGACTACAGAATGTTCTGTGATTGTATAGACCCAGAAATACATAGCATAATCCTGTGTGATGGTAGCATGATATTGTAAATATTCTGAACAAAGATGAGCATGAGTGCAGGTGAAAGAGGAAGTCTAGGGGCATGTATGATACCAGAAAGAAAGTTAGAGGCCGGGACTTTATAACAGTGAAAACTAGAGTGGTCGATGATGTTGACTAAGTGTACTAAATGAGAATGTTTTTACATGAGGGAGAACAAATGAATGTCAACATTGCAAGGTGTTGAAAACTGGATGGTATCGGGGAAAGATACAATCAATGCAAACTAGTGTCTATAGATAACAGGAACATTGTAATATGCTTCCATTATTTGAAATAAAGGCAATATACCAAAGCTAAATGTCTGTAAGAGGGGGATATAAGGGAATGGTATGGGATTCTTGGTGTTGTTGTTTTATGACCTTTTCATTCTATTGTATTTTTTCCTTCTTTTTTTATTTTTAATTTTTTCTCTTCTTCCTCTTTCATTGCAGAAGAAATGGAAATTTCCTCATATAGATTGTGGAAGTAAATGCATAACTATATGATTTTACCAGAAATCATTGATTGTTTGCTTAGGATGGATTGTATGGTGCATGAATAAAACTGTTTAAAAAATAAACAGAGGGATACGAGTGCTGGAGAGAACACGGAGTGAGGGATGTACCTATTCACTGTTGGTAGGGAAGTAGAATGGAGGGCAGTGTGGTGGTTCCACAGGAAGCTAACTATGGGGTTACCACATGGTCCTGCAACCCTGTTACTGATTGTATACTTGGAGGAACTGAGACTGGAACATTAGTGGACATTTGCACACTGGTGTTTATGGCGGCAGTATTCATCAAGTGCAATGGTTGGAGGTAGCCTAAGGGTACATTGACTGATAAACCAAACAGTGAAGTGATTTATACATACAATGTAATATTGAGCAGCAGCAAGAAGGAATGGAGTTGTGAGGTAGACAACTAGGTGAATTGAACTTGAGGATGTAGGTTGAGTGAAATAAGCCAGAAATGAAAAGACAAACATTATAATGCCTCACTAATATAGACTAACAACAATGTGCAAACTCTGAGAATTGAATCTGGGAACATGGGTTATCAGTGGAAGGCTTAAATAAAAGTTCCTAGTTTGTAAAATCTTACAGCAGCCACATCATTCATGAGTTGTAACAGTTGTTTCTCAATTCTGAGATGCTGAGCTGGTTGTGTGTGACCTGGTCAGTCCCTGAAGCTTCGGGTGTCTGTGTGGTGTCAGGGACTCAGAGCCAGAAATGGCAGCTGTGAGTGTTGGCATTGCCCCATGCAGCAACTGTTAAAGAGGCTTAAAAGGAGATCAGGCTTCAATTGGAGATATGAACAAAATGGACTTTTTGAGACTGGGGTAGATCAGACTAAAGGGTAGAGGATGATATTAACAGTGTTTTAAAACTTTGGCTTCTGTGTGGGACCAAAGGAATAGCTATTTATTTGGTACAAAATCTGTATTTTCTGTAGCATGTAGCACACTATATAATTTAACTTGTATGGTCAGTTTACTCAAACACCACATGGAACCATGAATAAGGAGTGAGATCTGGTTAGTTTGGACAGGTTAGTGTGAAGCCCTGATACATCCCAGAGTAATCTGGGCAGAGAATAAAAAGTATTTGCAAAGCCCCCTTGAGGGACTGGGGAAAAATGTGAAAATATTAAATTTCCCCACTGGGGGAATTCTTAATATTATTGCAAGCATTGGCGACTACCAGTTTAGTAGGCAGAGCCCTCAATCTTGGGGCTTGCCCTTATGGATCTTGTTACTGTAAAGGAGAGGCTAGGCCTCTTATAATTGTGTCTGAGAGTCACCCCCAGAGAACCTCTTTTGTTGCTCAGATGTGGCCATTCTCTCTAAGACAACTTGGCAGGTAAACTCAGTGCCCTCCTCCCTATGGGGGACATGACTCCCAGGGGTGTAAATCTCCCTCACAACATGGGATGTAACTCCTGGAGATGAGCCTAGAGCCAGCATTATAGGATTGACAAAGCCTTCTGGACCAAAAGGGGTAAGCGAAATGAAACAAAGTTCCAGTGGCTGAGAGATTTCAGATGGAGTCGAGATGTCATTCTGGAGGTAACTCTTATGCATTATTTAGGTATCCCTTTTTAGTTGTTAGTTTATTAGAATAACTAGAAGGAAATATCTGAAGCTGTTGAACTGTAATTCAGTATCCTTGATTCTTGAAGATGATTGTATAGCTATATAGATTATATAGTGTGACTATGTGATTGTGAAAACCTTATGACTCACACTCCCTTTATCTAGGGTATGGACAAATGAGTAGAAAAACAGGGACAAAATGTAAATGAATAATGGGGGGGGAGGGGAGCAGGGGTATGGGATGTTTCAGGTATTCTTTTTTACTTTTATTTTTATTCTTATTTTTATTTTTTGGAGCAATGAAAATGTTCAAAAATTGATTGTGGTGATGACTGCACAACTATATGATGTACTGTGAACAATTGTACACTTTGGACGATTGTATGGTATGTGACTATATTTCAATAAACTTGCATTAAAATATCCTTTATATGCAATGATTATTTTTCCATATGAAATATTTTTGGGTATTTACTTTACTTCATCAGTTGACCGTTTGTGCTCCTCCCAGCTGTAAATGATGGAGCCCAGCAGAATGTAGAAATGACAGCAGAGAGTGTGGACATACTCCTGTACCAGCCTATGGCCATGTCAGCAGACATATACCTTTGCCAGGATGAGTCCCTGGACCAGGTCCCCTCATGCTAGGTGCTTTGAGAGATACAAATCAATTAAGACATAATTTGAATCCTAAAGATAATCCCAAGTAAGCCATATTTCTCAGTTTGTAATTAAGAAATTTTGAAATCAGCACTAACTCATTCATATAAGGTAATTTTCTTTTGTGATTCTGAAATTCAGTCATCATTATATTATGGAATTAAAAAACATTTTAATAGAAATTTAAATACTACCACTAAAAAAAGTATTATATGACTCAGTTTATCAATACAAAATATCACTGAGTAGTGTTTCCAAAAGTGTGGGACATGCATCCAGTAATACCATACAAGGTGATATTAAGAGATGGGAGGCACATGTTTTCATGAGTTTCATGGATATAGCATTAATTACCAGTGAAACACATCAAATAAAGACAAGGTTATTTCCTCAGCAGATATTTTTCAATCCTTGTGATTATATCAAGGAGGAAGTCTCAATTTGGTGTTGATCTGTCTCTAAATTTCTCTAATCCTCCATTTTTAACCAGGCAGAGGAGGCCTCTTACTGAGTTTTGAGCAGGTAAAACACTGGTTAGAATATGCTACCTCATTCTGCTATTTTTACTCTTCTGCATTTATATTTACTTTCTATTCATGGCAAATGCTTTTTGTTTTCTATTTGTGGTAGTGGCACAAAGTTTCTTCTATATATGAAAATGTGATAAAGTAAAAAAGTGAGTCAATTTCAGAAAAAAAAATATGACAGGACTGATGATACTAAGATAGGGCAAAAAGTGAAGAGGAAAAAGAAATGACTGAAGATATTGGCAAACAATGGCAAAGAATAACAGGAAGACAGCTGACCTAGGAGTCTGATGGGGATTCTCCCACTAACTTGTTAGGTAACCTTGGGCACAGTTAATATTTCTGGATCTCAGTTTCCATATCTTCTAATTGAACAGCTTGAGTGGGATAATCTCTAAGGTCTTTTTTAGCAATACAATTCTGAATATTATTATATTAGTAAGGCTAAGGGTCAGGATAAGATAAATTTTGTTGGCTGGAAAAATATATTCTGGCCTGTGCCAGTTTGAATGTATTATGTCCCCCAAAATGCCATTATCTTTCATGGAATCTTGTGTGAGCAGACATTTTAGTGTAGATTAGATGGTAATTCTTTGATTGAGTGTTTCAATGGAGATGTGACCCACCCAACTGTAGGTGATAACTCTGATTAGATAATTTCCATGGAGGTGTGGCCCTGCCCATTAAGAATGGGGCTTGATCAGTTCACTGGAACACTATATAAGCTTAAACAGAAAGAGCAAGCTTGCTACAGCCAAGAGGGACACTCTGAAGAATGCCCAGGAGCTGAGAGAGGAGCTGCAGATGAGAGACAGTTTGAAGATGGCTGTTGAAAGCAGACTCTTGCTCCAGAGAAGCTAAGAGAGGACAAACGCCCCAAGAGCAACTGAGAGTGACATTTTGAAGAGGAGCTGTGGCCTAGAGAGGAATGTCCTGGGAGAAAAGCCATTTTGAAACCAGAACTTTGGAGCGGACGCCAGCCACGTGCCATCCCAGCTAACAGAGGTTTTCCACATGCCATTGGCCATCCTTCAGTGAAGGTACCCGATTGTTGATGCATTGCCTTGGACATTTTATGGCCTTAAGACTGTAACTGTGTAACCAAATAAACCCCCTTTATGAAAGCCAGTCCATTTCTGGTGTTCTGCATTCTGGCAGCATTAGCAAAATATTTTGTGCATATATATTTTCAGCCCTGATTTTGGGGTGAGTCTTTTCAGGGGTACAGTGAGTAAGTCAGCTAGGTATGTTTTGGGCTTCATCCACCTTCATTTCTATGACCATCTCCAGCAATTTTGTCTCTTCTCTTACAGTAGCGAATGTCTACTTAATTCTCCAGGCTACCTAGAGAACCTGGGGATACAACAGCCAATCCAGTCTGACTACCAAAGGGAATCCATCTTCTCTCTTCCTTACTTTTCTTCTTTAATCAAAGTTTACGTGTACCATATCTCCAAATAAGATTTCCTCTCAGATAGTTGTGGAATGCAATCTGGTATATATATCATCAATGAAATGTTCCTGCCACATAATAGCCTAATGAGTTATCCCTCTCTGGAATATTAGTGTGTTTTAACAGTGTACCCTTACAATCTATTGAACCAAGGCATGACTCTATAATAATGGAATTTCAGGAACTGTATCAGGCCTGTCCTGTGGGAGAAATTTTGAAGGCCCTTTCTATTGCTCCTTAAATAACACAGTTTAGGAAACTATCAGTCTCATTTACACATAACAAATCCAAAATCACCTTATTGCAAGGCATGGAGAAACCAATATTAGAGTTAAAAAGTTCTTAGGTTCTGAATAGATTATATACTGCCACTTATTTCAGACAATACATTTTAGTTTTTTTAAATGATGTCAGGGAATATTTGTCTTCTTAACTGCTGTATTCCCAGGGTTTTAGTGTTTATATTTGCATGAAGATATCTTTAGGTTTTCCAGAAGGCTCAGGTTCCTTGGAAGCTGTTTGAAAGATTCATCTGAGTATATCATCAAGGTCCATATGTTGGTATTTATTAGCAAGTGGAAACAAAAGTATCTATTCTCTTCCTGCCTTAATTTTAGTCTAGAATTTCTAGTACTGGTAACATTTCCAACCCCACACTTTTTTTTTTTTTTTAAAGCATCCCTCACTGCCTGGAGGCTAATCCTGGCACAGTCACATAGCACAGGTACACCAGCCTTCAGGTGTGGGATGGCAAAATATTTGCCAGAAATTCTCCATGTTGCTTTTGGCATTCAGTCAGACCATACCTCTGAAGAACTCATTAAACAATTGAAAGACAGGCCATTTTTTTTTCTTGCCAGACACACTTTCAACTGTCCTCTTCTCTTCGCCACCCTTAGTCAAAGATTGATTTTGGTACCAAGTATTCATACAAACTCATCTGACTTTTCCTGAGATCAATGTGGTCTTCCTCAACTACATTTTTGCTTGGTTATGCTGTATGTAATTACGTTTCTATTACACTAGACAGTTGTTATTTCTTCTTGGTTGGCTGGCTTCCCAGTAGATCCTGATACTGAAAAACAAGTTAGATTGCTTTGGTCAATGACTGTCAAGATCAGGTTCTTTGGGTGGAGGAGATGATTTAAATGAATTTCCCTCATTTTGAAATAGCTCAGTTAAAGCTTGCTTACAAAATAAGACATATGGATTTCGAAATTGCTGTCTTAAATGCATAACATGGCAAAGTCTACCGCCAAAGTTTTCATTTCCTTAAGTGTTTTATTATTCATCAAGTCTAAATTTCAGCTTTTCCCCACCATTCGATTTCCAAAATCTGGAATGTGAGAATTCAATGAAACTACTTTTGCATACTCCATTATGCATCCATATGAGAGTTTTCATTCATATTTAAGAAAAATATTGCAAGTGTTAACCACCCAAAATATACATTTTGTGCTAGCATCACTTCCAAAGGCATGGATATTGGAAATAGTAACCTCTTTCCTTTATATGTATCCTGTTATGTTAAATTTGAACTTCATTATGGGTGAATTATTCTTCATATATAGCTGGACTTACAGAGTGAACGTGATATTGCAGGGAAGGAGAGTAGTGGAATTTTAGAGATTGTTGTTACAATTACTTATAATGTCTTTGAGTTGTTACAAGTCTTATAAGATTTAGAAGTCATATATGGCTTACAATAAGAATTATTATTTTTATTGTTTTTATCATTTTTGTTTCTGATTTCAGCCTATTGGTCACAGGAATAGGATTTTCTAGGACTGTTTAGCTAGCTCAGAATTCAAGAAAATGTTAGGGAGTTATTTTTCTCTCTTCAAGTACATTAATAATAAAATAACAATGACTAACAGCTTAGTTGTGATATAAATACTGATAAGAATTATCTGTGCTTCCAGGCTCATTCCTTTTTCGGATAAATGTGAAGAAAAGTTAAGTAGAAAGCCAAAGAAATAGCTAGACTGTGTCTAAATATCTCAGACCCAAAAGTATACATGTTTTTAAAATTTTCAAATTATTGGCATTGCTCCTACTCAATGAATTATATACTGTACTATAGACTTTATACTTTGACCCTGAAGCCTGATTTCAGTGGGCCTGATAGGCCAAATAGGGACCAGTGACTTTGGTTCTTTTGGGGGCAAGTGATACAGTGATACAAAATGCACATCCTGAATGTGGTCTTCGCTCTATTGTCCTCATGCCAGTTTGGATGTATTATGTCCCCAAAAATGCCATGTTCTTTAGTGCAATCTTGTGGGGGCAGATGTACTGGTGTTGATTAGGCTGGAATCCTTTGATTGAGTGTTTCCATGGAGATGTGACTTAATCAACTGTGGGCAAAATGTTTGATTAAATTATTTCCATGGAGATATGCACCCTCCCCATTCAGGGTGGGTCTTGAGTCAAATCACTGGAGTCCTATAAAAGAGCTCACAGGCAGAAGGAGCTGAATGATGCAGCTTACAGAGACATTTTGGAGATGGCCACTGAAAGCAGACACTTTGGGGATGCTAGCCCAGTGTTTGCTCCAGAGAAGCTAAGAGAGGACAAAATGCCCCAAGGGCAACAATTTGGAGAAATCACAGGAGCTGAGAGAGGAGCTGGAACACAACCTGGGATCAGCAGATGCCAGCCACATGCCTCCCCAGGTAACAGAGGTTTTCCAGATGCCATTGGCCTTCCATCGGTGAAAGTATGTTAGTGTTGATGCCTTAATTTGGACATTTTTATGGCTTTCGGACTAAATTTGTAACCAAATAAACTCCCCTTTATAAAAGCCAAATGATTTCTGGTATTTTGCATGATGGCAGCATTAGCAAACTGGAACAGTCCTGGATATGTCACTTTAACTCCCTTAGTCTCAGGTCTCTCTTTAGTAATCTCTGCTAATAATGCCCACATTCTACGCAGACATACTGTGAAGATTAAGGGTAATGTATATGATATGCACAGGGCCTGGCAACATCAGTGCAGTGTTTAAAAAACATTTTAAGTAAGAGTCTGCTGTGTTTGATCTGTACATCTCTAGATTTTGGTAGCATAATTACCATTGTTCAAATGAAATACAGTTCTCTGTTCCTATCCCTATGGCTCGCTGGGCATTTTTTTCTGCTCTTGTAATATTGTTGGAGCCATCAATTTCCCTTTTAATTATATGTCATGCAAGAGAAACAATTAGTAATGGCTTTATAAAGATTACAAATCTATTTGTGAAATAAATCAATCATATAGGAATATTTTCAATATCCATTTTCTTACACTGGCACCTGATTATTCTACTTTTAAGGTTCATAATATAATTTCAGTTCTATAAAAACCAACTAACAACTTCTAATAATGCTTCTGACTCACTTGTCGATCTGCATTACCATGTATAGTTAAAAATAGAATAGAAGGTTTTCTCTTCTTAGGATTTAATTAGTCTCCTTGATTAATATTTATTAACAGTCCTGGAGTATGGGATGTGATCTGATTGCAAGATGTAGAAATCAAGGTCCTAAAAGCTTATGGTAAAGACAAAAGGAAAAACTTGCAAGATTGATTCTTCTGTGTTGCATATAGTGCCGTGTAAGCTCCATGAAGGCAGGGTTCTTTGTTTTGTTAACTGCTGTATTCTCAGGGCTTTATATGGTCCCTGGAACAGAATAAGCATTGAATAAATATTCAATTTGTTTGTTGAATAACTGATCTTAAATTTATAATGATATTAAGAAGCAGTTTATTTACTAAATTTTGTGTTTGTTTTGTGTCTTAAAGCCACACTAACATAATATGCAAATTTGGTATGAGCACTTGAAAAATCATTGAATGAAAGTGCACTTTGTGATAGGAAAAATAAGCATTTTCTTAAAGTAAGCTTTTATCTACCTGACCTAACTGATAACAGCATATGTTTTCTCCAGAAAAATGATAAATTATAAGTATTTAAAAATTGTCCAATTTAGATGTATTTTGGCATATGCTGTATTTCTCTCTTTCTCTTACATACACTTAAGTATTTAAGTATAAGAGTCAATCACATGATGGTGTAAAAATACTCTCCCAATAAATATATCATTGAAGAGACATATGACTGTTGCTGGTGTGTGTTAGTTGCTCAGTGATTATTTCTTTAACTAATTTATCAGACTTAATGAAATGTTCTTATATACACATGTACACAATTTGTTTCTAACAGACCCATTTAAAATACAGATGAAGTTTTTAGTGTGTTTTGGGAGTACAGAGTAAACATAAGAGATCAAATAATTATTCAAAGTAAAACTGAAGCAGAGTATTCTGGTACATAGAACATATTAGACTAACCAAATAATTTGTATCATTAGGTTTTTAGTGATCCTGAGCTAGAATGTAAATTTATAAATTTATTTTTAAGGATAAAGTGGATAATTGTTAAAATTGGTGCTCTAAAATCTCAACAGTGTTAATTTTAAAAGAAAATAAGAATCTGTTCATTCTAAACCACTGAATATAATTTAAGAGCAGAATTTAATTGTTCATATTTCTTATTTTTAGTCATATTTTTCCCTTTTGAGTGAAAATATTCTTGACCATTCTTCCATCCCAACTTTAGGGGAAAGATTTATGTTCTTTTAATCTGGAAATTTTTGTTATACTAATTGCATTCTAGAATGCTTGAAAGCTTGGGTAGAACAATTGAAGATATTGAAGCTGCTTTAGATTTTTCCTGTTTGACTGAAGCAAATGGCAGCATTAATCACTGTTCTGTTTTGTTTTGCCTCTGCTACTCTGACCTTTATGCATTTAGATCTGAATAAGATGACTACTGTTGATATTCTTGGGAACTAGGTTGAGATAATTATTCCCTAAATGTGACTCTGCTTGGATTATCATAACTTCCTTAAAACTACAGTAGTAGTAAAATACTATGGAAAATAAAGGAAGATTATATATAACCATTTATCTCCTCTCTCTGACTTTTGTGGCATTAAAAAAATTTTGTTATTGAGGAGAAAAAAAAATTCTCCCTTTGGCAAAGTGTGTGTGCTTGTGCGTGCACGCACACACGTGTGCAAGCACCATGCATGTACATATGTATGTAAGAAATCCAGGGATATGTTTCCCTGCACTCCCCCAACCTTGAAGAAAAATCATTTCATGACTCATCATTATCCTGAGTGAGAAAGTTTCTCTGTCTGGAAAAATTAAAATAGACAGTTTTCAACTTCACCACAGGTTACAGTCCCAAAATTTGTGTGTTTGCTATCTGAACACGGAACAAAGATATTTTCTCAAAGAAGCACATTTTCTAATATTAAAACCAATAGTAGAGGTGGTATAAAATTTGAGGTTGTTAGTGGCAGATATTCAAGAGAGGATTAAATATAGGGCTTCCTGTCTCATAGACCACTGTGTGGTTATAAACCCCAAGCAAAGACTGAAGTGCTGAATTTATAGTAAGAGCTTCAGCAAGGTCAAGTTTTAAAAAGACTTCCTTTTCAGCAAGAATAGAAAATATTTGACTGCCTATAGGAGCTGAATTTCATGGCTACTTAAAGAGTCTTGTTCACAATCCACTGTGGTCTCTATGTATTTCACCTTACTCTTTGACTTTAACTTTAACACTGAATACCTTGGGTACAGATTCCTTCCCAAACAGCTTTTGTGTCATCCCCTTTTGATGATGATGAGAAGATGCTAGAAGACTAAATGTCTTCTTTTACATTTGTGGCTGTTTAACACTGTAAATTTTAAAGGAGCTTGGGGGCTTCAAGGAGAATACATTTGGCCTTTTGGGAAACATTGAGGAATGCTTTATGAATTTGTGGTTCAGTCCCCTCCTCCCCCCATGCTTTGTTTAAATGTGTATGACAGTAGGAAATTTCTCTGCACCCTCAAGGATATCTACAGCATCTTTTCTCTTTGAGTTCATTCGGTGTATTGGGAAGGTGTTCAGAAAATATCAGTACCTCTCCTTTGTGTTTTTTTTTTTTTAATTTGAAATTTTTTTTTTTTTTAATTGTTGAGAAACACACACATACATAAATAAACTCAAAATATCCCATTCTGGTCACTTTCATGTGTACAATTCAGTGACATTAATTACATTCAAAATACTGTGCTATCATCACCACCATTCATTACCAAACTTTTCCATCACCCCAAACTGAAATTCTGTACCCATTAAGCAATAATGCCCCATTCCAACTCCTCCTAGCCCCTGGTATGCACTAGTCATCTTTCTGTCTCTATATCTTTGCTTATTTTAGGTATGTCATATGGTGAAATCATACAATATCTGCCCTTTTGTATCTTGCTTATTTCACTCTAAATGATGTTTTCAAATTTCATCCATGTCATAGCATGTCTCAGAATGTCATTCCTTTCTGTAGCTGAATAATATTCCATTGTATGTATACACCATATTTTGCTTATCCATTCGTCTGTTTGTGGGCATTTGTATTCTTTTCACCTTTTGGCAATTGTGAATAATACTGTTATGAACATCGGTATCCAAATATTTGTTTTGAGTCCCTGATTTCTTTTTGGTATATACCTAGAAGAGGGATTGCTGAGTCATGTGGTAATTCTATACTTAACTTTCTGAGGAATCACCAAAGTGTTTTCCACAGTGACTGCTTTGTATTACATTCCCAAAAAAGAGTAAGTGCTCATATTTCTTCACAGACTCTCCAACACTTGTTATTTTTCATTTTTTAATAGTAGCCATTCTGTAGGTGTCAGCTGGTATCTTATTGTGGCTTTGATTTCCATTTCCTCAATGGCTAATGATGGAGCATCTTTCCATATGCTTATTGGCCTTATATATATTTTCTTTGGAGAAATGCCAATCCAAGTCTCTTTCTTATTTTAAAAATTGGTTGTTTGCCTTTTTGTTGTTGCATTGTAGGATTTGTTTGTATCTTCTGGATATTAAATTTATATTGGATTTGTGGTTTCCAAAATTTTTTTCCACTTCTGTAGGTTGTCTTTATGCATCTGTTTTTACTGTGGTCCTCTGGATAGTGCCAGGTGTACCCTGGGGCTGACTGTGTTTCTGTGAGCAGGAAGGGTTAAATCAGCAGGAGAACAATACTCCCAGCAACTTCAGAAAGAATGGAGACTTCTTCTTCCTCCATAGCTGGTTTGTAATGTGCTGTCACCGCTGTTTTTGCATGTCTTCTGTGGTTCAGTTTTGAATGGTATGCTTTCTCAGAGTGACCCCTCTAACAAGTATGTGCTGTGCCTCCCATGAGGTTCACTGGATTGAAGTGAGTGCATTCTATGCACATGTTCTTTACATTTCCTCTATTCTGCTGTCCTCCTTGGCAAAAGCTCTGCCTCAAATACTTCGGATGACACTTAGAGAAGTTTACTTTTTTAAGTCTAAACTTGAAAGTAGGAGGGGAGATTCCAAATATAGCTTTTTCTCAGGATATCATAACTGACCAATTTGGTGTATTATCAGGACACCATTGAAGTGTTTAATTAAGAACTGTATATACAAGGTGCTGGTGTAATATATCTCTTAAGACATTCTCAAAATTTCAGCATGAAGAAGGTAGCTGAAATTTTCTCCCCTGCCAGAAGCTGAGGCTATGAAACTTTTTGAGAATCTGTGGAATAGTCACAAAAATTGTTGATGTACCAAATCAGGGATGAAGTATCAACATGTTCCAAATATTAACATCAAGCAGATTATACTATAACGCAGAATAATTAGAAATCAATAATAAATGAATAGCTTTAAAAAACCTACATGTCTGCAATACAAACAGCAATTTTCTTTCTAGGCTGCTGATTCTGTTTAAGAAACATGCCTTTAAAAATGACAGATATTAAGTGTGTCCTTTAATAATACACCAAGTTTATCAATAGTCTCACATCAGTGAGGCAAAGGGCAGTAGATAATCTTATTAAAGCAAATGTTTGGGCCCTACACACAGATTATACCATGCTATTGTTCTGTGCAAGTATATGGTGCTTTCTTTTTACTTTTTCCTTGTGTATTTTATAATTTTTTTATAATTAGCATGTTTTACTCTTAAAATAAGAAAGATAACATCTCAAGGAAAATAGAGAGTAGGCTCCTGATAAGCAGCAGTTTCCAAACCTTTTCTTGGAGAGTAGCCCATATTAGAAACAACCTAATTTATGCATAAAAGCCAAATCTTTTTTAACTGGGTAACAAAAAATCAGATCTAATATATATTTGGTTTGGTAAGGAAGCTATAATAAAATTAAAATCACCTTCTGTTTCCTTAGGAAAGAGTAAAGTTGGTACTTTCTCAGCATTTGTATCACGTTAAGAGGAGCAATTAGATTTCTTTAAACTCAGCAGTAACAATGTAAGGCTTTGTAGCAGAAGGGTCCTCTTGGAGGTCATCTGCAGCTATGGCAGACCAGGTCCACCTCAGAGCTTCTCTGGCTGCTCAGGAGAATGCTCGTCCTTCAGCTCAGGGCTGGCCAGATGTGCCTGTAAGTTAATCCCCCCAGGAGCAGCCCTCAAACCAAGAGGGACACAAACTGAAGAAGATTCTTCAGTCTTAATAGGGCATCTGCGGCATGTTCTACATGCTTTCTCAGCGGGTCCGCAGTAGGACTGAATCCCAGTTACCCACAGTGGAATCCTGCTCATGATTAATGGACTATCTCAGGCTTTCTTTCTTTCATTGTCTAAGTTCTCCACTCCTCACCTCCCAAATAAAATTCTTGCATTGTAATCCTTGTGTCAAGGTCTGCTTTGGGGAGAATACAAACTAAGATTGCATACTAGGTATTAGATAACTCCTTGAAACCAAGTCCTTCGTTGTGTTGACTGTGGAATCCCTGGTAATGTATTCCTGGCACAAATAAGAATGAAACATTTTCCTAGGCCTTAACTAGATCTGAATCTAGCAGGGAAGACAGTCATGCACCCAGCAGAACAAGGTAGACTGGAATAATTTCTGTAAGGTACTCAATAAAAGTGCTATGGGAAGTAGCCACTAATTATAAACTTGGAGATCAGCGAAGGCTTCAAGGGGGAAGTGTGCTTAAATCAGGTGTTTGAAGGATGCCTAAGATTCTGACAAGAAGAAAAGAAGGGCAGAAATGACGTTCTAGTGAAATGAAAGAGCAATGGCAATGTCAAAAAGTATTTCCCATTGGAAGAAAATAATAATTTTCTTGGGCTAGCTCTTGGGGTATGTGGGACAGGAGGACAGAAAACAAAATGATTCTAAATTAGTCCCTGGTGGCCCAGAAGCTCTGAACACAGTAGGGGGAAAGAATGTTTCAAAACTGTACATAGAGCTTTTTTTTTTTCTTTTTCATGTGACTTTAAAAAAAAAAAAAAGAACTCACCCACGCATTGACAGTCACTTCCTTTGCTAACATTATTTTGAAAGTCTGACTCACTGATACAGCTTATTCCTGAAACCCAAGACATTTAGAATTTGGATATCTATTTCTTTTGTTTCTTAAAGAGAAAAAGTAAAAAAGAAAGAAGCTTCTCTTTTGGCCTAGGATTTCAACAAATCTTTATATCTTGCATTGTCTATTTTATTAGAATTCCTTTATCTAAGCCTTCCACTTTGAAGCTCTCAGGCAGCCCCACTTTTTCCTGAAGGAGACTGTGATGTGATTAAATCATTCTCCTTATCATATAAATATGTTTTGTGGACAGGAAGATGCAGGAGACCAATGTAACAATAAAATAGTATAGTGTGGTGGGAAACATATTGGTTAGGAAACCAGGAAACTGGGGCTCCGCTTTTGGATTGGATTTACCCCGGCAATTTGGCCTTGGGCAAGTCATTAAAAGTTTGTAATCTGAGGAGTTAGACTAGAAGATCTCTAAAATCTCTTCTAGCTCCTAGCTCCTGTGATTAATTCAAGGTCAGAGGATAAAACCAAGCCTCTTAGGCAGGTCATTAAAAAAAAGCTATTTGAAAATTGATAACATTATAATTTTTTGAAAAAATAGAATGCAAATATCATTACCACTAGTTCCCTTAAAAGATCTATTTTCTGACAATTTAATGTAGGCCCCATCAATTAAAATAAGCATAATAGTGCTGACATAAAATAGTAATTTTCTAAAATGCATCTGATGGCACCAGGCCTTAGGGAACACTCCATTAGTTGCTGGAAAGAGGATAGCATTTCATTAAGAAATGAATCACAAGTAGAGCGCTAGATTCTGAATGTATTCCCTTCAGAAAGGTAGAACTTATTAATAAATGATTGGCTCTGTTTTGAGGTGTAGTGTTCATTAAGATGTTACAGCACAAAATGAGAGGTTAAAAAAATTGATTGCTTCTATACCCATATACTCTGAAGAAAGAGAAACAGTCATAATTATTAATTCTACCTTGTTTTATCATACACCTTCCAAATCAAGTTGGATTTTTGACTCATATTGGAAAATATAAGGAGTAATTCTTTTTCCCACATGATGATGGAAAGGTTTTAATGTACAGAGAAATAAATATGGTAGCAATAACTGAGCTCAGGACAGGTGAGAGCATGAGGGAGGAAGTTGTTTTGCCCAAGGGTAGCTCTTGTTGAGAGCACTGAACACAGTTGCATTCTAACACATTTTATTATTTAGAAATCTGAAATAGAGTTCCAATATTGTCAAGAGGGCCTCAAGAGAGAAATGTTGTGCTCAAGAAATATTTTTTTTTAAAATCATATTGGATTTTAGAAACCTTTGCCTGATTATTTACGTGTCAGACATCAAACAGTCTAGGGGAATACAAAAAAAAAAAAAAAAAAACAACTATACTTTGAACCTAATAGTACAATGGTAAGAATAACTACTTTCTTTCCAAAACATTTGAAAGTATGCCTGATGCACTTGTTAAGGCAAAATTCTAAATCCACAGATGTTAAGGTCACAAAAATGGTTTTGGTAAGGAGTGTTGAGTAGACCAGGAAGGAAACAAAAAGAGGAAGAAAATAAGCATTCGTGGCAGGCTTGCTCTATGCCAGGTGCCTTGATGTACACTTTATATATGTTAATTTTATGATCCCACAAACAACCCCATGAGGTAAGAATCATCTTCATTATATAGTTGATGGACTGAGATTTCATTAAAGTTAATTAACTTGCCCAAGATACTATAGCTGTTAATACCAAAGATCTCATTTGATTTCAAAAGTGGTGTGCTAACACCATACTGTTTTCTGCCTCAGATTATACACCTCTGCTGAAATTAAAAGCAAATACTGTACTTTTATATCCAAAGAATCAAATCACCATCATGATGTTAACATGAGCTCCTAGAACATAAGCCCAACATTGCTATCCTGCTGTAGATTTGGGTTGCACAGGGCACACGTGGCAGGCTGGTGGGACCTCAGCTAAGTCTGACTGATGGTTTGATGCACTTGATGGGAAAGGGGAGGACTGAATTATTGGGAGCTGGTGACTGGCTACCAGGGCCCTGAGTCCCAGTCCTGATACTTATTGGCAGGGCTGAAACAGGGTGAGGCAAGTGAGGCTTTTTCCTCTGGTGTGAAATGTAAGGGGGTATCAAGGGTGCCTAGGATAGGAGGTAGCCTTGGGATGAACAACTGTGCTTGTTTGCCCTGACTGTGCAGGTTTTCCTGAAAATCCCTCAGTCCTGGGCAAACTGTGATGGATTGGTCACCCTAATCTAAGGGATGTACTCAGGGTTGTATGAAAAAATGAGAATACATGGGTACTCTGGGGCTGACTCATAACAGTTTAATGCAGGTAGGAAAATGTTTTAGTCTAAATTCGACTATTAAAATTGGAATCGTGCCAACCTGAGTGAGGTCACAAGGTGATGAAATTCATGTGTCCTCAGGCCATACCAGCCTGGTAATGGAGCATGGGGAATCACAGTCTTGGGCATATCACCACCTGCTCTCTTGAATCCTCCAATGTGCTTCAAAACCTTTTCTACTTATTTCTGGAGTCCACAAGAGGTATTGCACCTGTGATAGTAAGCAAGTTCTTTAAGCCTTGGTTGTTTGGTGTGGGCATTGGTGTCCATCACTGATTGATGTTATAGGGCTCAAGCATTTTTTCCTGAAGCAGCCAGAAGCAGCCATTGTCAACACCTCAATCAGGGACTGCCTCCTGCTTTATTCAATCCTCACGGAACCAAGATTTGCTTTCTAATTCTCTCTTCTTTTCAATGAATTCATTCCATCCTTCCTGACGCAGTTCGATCTGAATGGGAGTATAATGGGGCCCCCGAAGAGAGGCCGAATTATAGTGAAGCTGGAGAAACTTCAGTTTCAAGGGCTCTTAAAATGTTCTGTATTAATTTTATATTATTTTTCTTAAAGAAGACCCTGGATCCATTTCGCCGATGAAACTGTATTAGGAGTACAAATTGGAACTTCTTCTCTGCCCTTCTCAACCCCTAATTACAGTGATAACTTATGACTTAGAGGGGTGATATCAGCAGAGAGATAGGAATATTTTTGTGCTGGAGAATTGATAACAGTTTAGCTATCAAGAAGCTATTGTTATGAGTATCAGAAGTGACTAAGGGAAAAGAATGAACATGATGAGGTGGGGAAGAAAAAGAAGGTCTTTTGTCTCAGCAAGCCAAGTGAAACAAATCTGGGGGTGGGGCAGCCGGGACCATTTCTAGAGGGGAGGCTGCACAGCACAGTGGTTGAAAGCATGGGCTTGGACTCAGAATACCTTGGTCCACAACAGAGGTCAAGTTTTTTTATGGGAAATGAAGGTTTTTTTCTTAGCTTCACAGAGATGGCAGGATAGCTAAAAATCTTTAAAAAGAACTTAGATTTGCACCATATACCTCAATTGCCTCTTAATTGCATCAACTTTGCTGCCCCTCCCCCCACCCAGTATACTCTCCACACCTTAGGAAGAGTGGCCTCAATAAATATTTGTTGAATGAATTAATTAAGGAATAAATAATCTATGGGCTAGGACTCCTTCTATTTCACTGTTGGATGTTGTCTTTACTGTTATTCTGACACAATGCTTTAATTGTTCCCAGTTACATGACATTTATAGATACTTGGGGCTTAAGTAGATTTTTTAAACTCCACAAATTCTTTAGTGATGAAATCATTTTCTACATCAGTACACCCAAAACCTTGAATAAAACTTGAGTGTGCAGGCACTTCAATCCCCCACACATGAACCCTTCCATTTATTTATTTATTTATTTATTTATTTATCTATTTATTTATTTATTTAATGTGACTCCTGGAGTAAGATAGGAATGCATTACAATTCTGGTAAATAATGATTGCATTGTTCCTTTCTCATGAAATTACTGAGGACTGGCACATCTTGGAGTAAATAGTAATGACCGGAATTGGATTGAAGTGAAGTGCAGCTGTTATACTTCAGTGTACAAACAGCTTTCAAATGACAGTCTAAAATAATCTTCCAACAGTGTTTAGGGATCTTGCCTGCAATTTTTTCCCATTGCCCTGGAATGTGATTCACTTGAGCTAGGAGACTTAAACTCAACAGACTGCCTTTTAAAATAGCTTAGAGAAAATTATCTTTAAAATACAGAAAATAGCCTGAAGCTTGGTATATCCATATATATATGACACTGATTTCTAAACTATAATATTTATTCTATATTGTGTCAGTCCCACATGTCTCCTGGGATCTATCTGAAATGGAATCTGATGGCTTCTAGCAGTAATACTTCCATGTGAAATCTTAAATCTAACCTGAAATATTTTCTCTTGTCTTACTGATTGTCTTTACATCAATACCAATGATGGTGATATGCAGATATAATTCAGTTGGTTCATGACTATCCCAATAGCTCTATCTATATGTATAAATGTACATGCCTAAATCCAGTTTGTTTTAAATAGCTTAATTTAGCTAAAATGCAAAATGAATTGAATTATTCTCATTTTATTTATGGGTGTGTGGGCAGTGGGAGATAGGAAGAAATAACCATGATCTTAGTGATCATTATGGATTGCAAGATTGAAACAAATAGAAGAGCAAAGTTTCATTAATTCAGTAAATATTAACAGAAAGCCCAATGGTACCCAAGTATTATAATAGGCTCTGGGAACACAGAGTTGAAAATTCTTTGTCCCGCTCTTGGATTGCTCAGTTTTTTGAAGAGACAGCCATGCGACAATAATCCGGTATTATGTTTGCTATAATAAATGCATGTAAAAAATAGGGAAATAGGAAGAGGATCACGTAACCCTACCTGAGAGAGAGGTTTTTACAAACCTAAACTGACAATGAAAGGATGAGGTGTTTTTTCCCAGAGTATAGGTCAGGGAAGAGCATTCCAGTAGAGGGGATAGTACATACAAGGGGGTAAACAGAGAGATTATGGATCATTCAGGTTGCTACAAATGGTTCAGAATTTCAGGAGAATAAAGTGTGAAAGAAGAAGTGACCCTAGGTAGACCAAGATCAGATTGGGAAGACCTTTGCATGCTATGCAAATGGAATTAGATTTTTATGCCCTGAAGTAGTTGAGAACTTTTGAGAATCTTAAACTGGTGTCATATTCATTTTTTTTTTTTTTTTTTTTGCATTTGACATATCATACTCCACATCATACTCATTCTTTATAGTACTATGGAGAATGGACTGAATGAGGACCATGCTGAGGCATGGAAACCTGTAAGGAAGCTATTGCAATCATCTATGTGAGAAGTGATAAATGCCTGAACTAGAGCAAACACAGGGTGTTGGAAGTCTTGAAGAACACCCTTTCAGATGAAACTGTAAAAGGGCCCATAGAAAGTTCCGAGGGGGACCAAGGAAGCCTTGCATTACTAAACCAAGATAGCCCTGTTTGTTTCCAGCTGTTCTGAAGAGATGAGCATATCACATTTCAAAAAACGTCAGATAATTCTCAGGCATGCCTTGTGGCTTCTTCTCTACTTTTCCTTCTCCTGGAATGCCCTCTTAATTTCTACTTAAATTACAATCCTCCTGTGGAGCTCTCATTTATCTCTGTACCTGCAAGCTTCACTGAACATTTATGGCCTAACCCCTGTTTGCATTAATCAGAAATCAACTTTGTAATTAAATTATACCCATTCTGTTTACCCAAACAAGAGACACTGTGTTTCAGAATGCCTTGCCTGTGGTAGGTGTCATGTCAGGTTCATTAGAAGCAGAGCCTGAGATAGGGATTCAGGTGTACCTGATTCATTGCCCAGTATATTTCACTCTTCTCAGTGGAGCCTGTGCAATCAGGTTGAATGATCAGGCTGTGAAGGAACATACAATGTAAGCCTTTAGTTTTCCAGACAAAATAAGAACGATAGGCTTGATCTTCTCTGAGGGTAGGGCATCAGACACAATGTCTCTTTCTGCTTAAATGTCTATTTCTGCTTAGATGTTTGGGAAATAATGATGATTCTACCCATTGCCATTAGGAAATAGAGCACTTCCATTAAAGGAGGAGTGGGTGTTATGGGGGATAACCCAGAATGGAGCAAACTGGTGATATAAGGTAAGTAAGAATAGACGGTAATAAAGCTTCAAAGCTTCTTTCTTTGATCTGTACAAATTAACAGACTCTACCTACCAAAAAATGCAAGCTCTCTCACATGCCTTCTTTACTGTCTGTTGTACTAAACTCCACAGTGACATGATCTTCTGTTATATGTAGGACTGCACACATAGAAGCCTGCTGAACTGGAGGAGTATTGTTTTCTCTTTGCTTATTCTATTTAAAACATTCTTTGAAGTTATTTTGACATTCAGCTACTTAAAAGTAGAAGCCTGAGAAAATAATTTAATGCTGGGACTATATGATGTCAGTATTTGGATAAAATGAACAAAAAAGTTATTACCACAATTTGCTATAAAGCAGCATGATAATGCATTCCAGAATGTGTTGGAAAATAATTTCAGATACTCAACAAATCATATCCCTAAAGATTAGATATTCTGATTTTTAAAAAATAATTTTGGTAGGATCACTTTTTATTTTATTAAGAATTTTTCATAAAAAAATCTAAACCCTTCTTAGATCAACCTGACAAAATACTAAATAGCTTTATCTGGTAAATGTAAGTTTAAATTAAAATAAAAAAAGCAGAGTCTGAAATGAGGAAGAAAATTGGATGGAGGGCATAACTTGTCTTTTGTCTTAGATGGTAATGTTGAAAAATCTCTCTTCCTGCTTGGGGGAAGACACAGGAGTAGGAGATAGGTGGAAATTGGAGCCAGAATATGTCATGATTTCTAGTGACAAAAAGAAAGCTGTGAACATCTTTGGGCCTTGGTTTCTTTGACTGCAACATGAGGTGGGGGGGTAGGCTTGAGTTTTAAATTACACATTCTGTGACTTGGGTTCCTTATAATGAGTTAGAAATTGAGATCCAGAGAAACATGCACACTTTCTCTTTTCTCTCTCTCTTGCTTATAGTTGTTTTCTTTGGGACAGCTGGGGAAGAGAAGGTTTTCCCAATGGAATAACAATTAGAGGGACATTGATGGAAAGCGAGGATAAAATCTTGAGAGCAAGTTATAAACTACTGGGAGCAGCTTTAATACACATTTAGTGGATGAGGGAGAGGGACTCCTGTTTTTCAAACCAGATTACAGTAATAGAAGAGGGAAAGGGCTAAAGGAGAACAGTAAACAGACAAGAGACCAAGTGTGTTCTAACAGTAAGGTGTAACACATAAAAGATTAGTCGAATATTTGCTGAAAGAATTCTGGACACTGGGACAATAATTGAAGCTTTCTTGCTTCTAAAATGGATGGAACATAGAAGTTTATGTTTGAAAGTTTTGGAAAGAGTAACAAGTTTTAGATAGGGTATTTTAAAGGAAAATAATTTCTGACCTCCTTTCTTGCTATTTGTTCTAGTTTGCTAATGCTGCAGAATGCAAAACACCAGAGATGGACTGGCTTTTATAAAAACGGGGTTTATTTGGCTATACAGTTACAGTCTTAAGGCCATAAAGTGTCCAAGGTAACACATCAGTAATCAGGTACCTTCACTGGAGGATGGCAAATAGCGTCCGGAAAACCTCTGTTAGCTGGGAAGGCACGTGGCTGGCATCTGCTCCAAAGTTCTGGTTTCAAAATGGCTTTCTCCCAGGACGTTCCTCTCTAGCAAGCTTGCACCTCTTCAAAACGTCACTCACAGCTGCACTCCGTTCAGTCTCTTTGAGTCAGCATGTTTTATATGGCTCCACTGATCAAGGCCCACCCTGAATGGGTGGGGTCACACCTCCATGGGAGTATCCCACCAAAGTCACCACCCACAGCTGGTTGGGGCACATTCCAAGCAAATCTAACCAGCACCAAAACGTCTGTCCCACAAGACCACAAAGATAATGGCATTTGGGGGACACAATACATTCAAACCGGCACACTATTCTACCCTGGTTCACACCTCTCCAACCCCGAGAGCCTCTTTGCTGTCCTCCAACACATCAAGAAAGCTCCTCTTTCGGGATTTGGCACTGAGTATTCTCACTCGTGGGATGTTCTTCCCTGAATATTGTCATGGATCATTGCTTCATCCCTCAGGTCTTTGCTCAAAAGTCATTTTCTAAATGAGGCTTGCCCTGTAAAATACCACTGAACACCCTTCCCTAACAACCCTTGCAATTTAATTTCCTCTGCTCGACTCCCTTTTTTCCATAGCACTTATCACCTTCTAGCATACAGAACAGTTAACTTATTTTCAATATTTATTATGTATTGTCTGTTGCCTCCTCCCCACCCCTCTTTCACCTCTAGCTGGTATGCCAAGCTCCAAGAGGGCAGGGATATTTGTTTGGTTCACTGATTTGTCTAAAGCATGTAAAAGGCAAAAATGGTACTCAGTATTTATTGAATGAATAAATGAAGATCTGTAAATCCACATGAACTGGGCAGTACATATAAGCTAAGAAAGGCAACAGGGAGATTTTCACATGCATCTGCTTTTCCTGTAGTTGGGAGGTACAGAAAGAGGAAACCAAATAAGACTATGGGTTTCTTTTGTTTCCTGGGGGGAAAACTACCTAGAAACTAGTCCTTTTACTATCAACTTAATGGTGTTTCCAGAGATTAATAATAATAACTAGCATTTGGGTGATGCTTCAAAATTCTCAAAGGTCAGTGTTATTTGTTAGCCCACTTTGTTTTTATGATACCCCTGTTATGTCTTTATAATAATTCTAAAATGATGAATCAATCTCTATTTTACAAATAAAGAAACTAAAGCTCAAAGAGGCAAAAACTTGTCCAATGTTTCACATTCAGCAAATGTGACCTTGCAGAAACTCAGGCTTTACAATTCCATGAGCTCTCTCATCACCCAGAGAAGACACACGGATGATACTACTAAGAGAACAGAAGTCAGGAGAAGCCAAAGCATGATGGTTGTCCAGAGACCAAGATCAGAGGACAAAACAGAAAGACTGTTAGAGACAAAGGAGAACATTTCCATCTACAGTGACTAACATTTATTGTTCAATATTCAAAACATGTTTTAAAAACTTAAATGGTATCTAATATATATTTTCCTCACAGTATTCATTTATGCTTTAAATGCCATGACATTTAGACTTTTGTAAGGGGACTTACTATTATTTTTTCTGTTTCTTCTCATGTAAATATAATTAGTTTCAAGAATTAAGGTCAGCATTCTGAAATTTTGTCATTATTTTCCAATATTTCTCAGCTCTCAAGCTATGATTCTCAAAATTGGATAGCAATTTTTGTTCTTTTTTATCATGCATTTATCAGATATTTTTATTTCTGGATACACAGCTGTTAACTGTAAAACTATTTTTTTTTAAGTGTCAACTTTCAATAATTAGCAATTTCATTCCTATTTTTTTCCCTAGCAACTGTTCTATTGATTGCCTAGAAATTGTCCCATCTGTGCTTAAAATTAAAGCAGGAAGTGTGACAGAAAAAGTTATATGTAAAAAAAGGATGACAGTATCAAAGAAACCTAAGTGCTATGATCCAAGAAACTGAAATTTATATGCCCTGTAAACATACACACATACACACACACACATTTGCAACACATATACACACATTTATACACTTATTAATTAATGTTGGCTTTATTAAAATAATTCCAGAAAAAAGTCCAATTACATTAAGGGGATACCATATGCTTGTTGCTCAGCTAAGTGCTGAAACTGTGCTTCAGGAGGTGTCTGTATTTTTATTATCTTTGTTCTACAGCTGAGGGAACTGAAGGTTAGGGAAATTAAGCACCTTGGTCAAGGTCCCACAACTCATAAATTGCAGAGATGAGTCCTCATTATGAACTCATTACAAGGAACCCAAGTCACAGACCACATAATTTAAAAATCAAGCCTACCTCCCTCCTGTGGCAGTCAAAGAAATGGAGGACCAAAGAAGTTCACTACCTAGAAATTGTGATAAGTTGTTCCTGGATTATCAAACTCAGAAACTATGTGAGATAATATTCTTTAAATGTATCCTGTGGAACACTAGAATCATAATCCCTCAGAGTATTTATTAAAAATTCAAAATCCTGGGCCTGATCTCAATTCCTACCACATCAGAATCATGATGATAGGGCCCCAAAAATTCTGATACATGCTAAAGCCTGAAAACCATGGCCTCCACTGTAATATATCTGTTTGTGATAATATAATATTAATTAATGAAATATAAGAACTTATCGAGAGCCTACTGTGTGTTAGGCACTGTCCTAGGTGCTGGGAACACAGTGGATAAAAATCCCTGTCCTGTATGCAGCAAATTAACATGTATGTTTACACTTTGACCCAGAAATTCTATCTTGGGGAATTCCAAAGATACATTGATGAAAATACAAAATGTCATACATACACATACACACAAATGTTATAGTATTTGTAATTACAAAAGAAAGAACCCAAAAGTCCACCGGGACGGGAAGGGTTGAATAAACCGTTATACACAAACCATTAGATTACTTTGCAGATAAAGAAAGGATTGAGGAAGATTCAGTGTATTCATATTGATTATCTCAATATATATATTTTTTTTTTTTTTTTTTTTTTTTTTTTTTTTTTTTTTTTTTTTTTTTTCTTTAAAGATTCTTGACATTTATTGCAAAATTGATATGTAGACAGTTTGGATAAAGTCTATGAAAATGCCTATTTCATTGCAGTTTCAGCAGTCCTAGGTACTGGCATTTAAAACATCTTTTATAATCTTTGCCTATATTGACAGGATTCAGATCAATGCATAAAAGTAGAAATCCTCTTAGCCAATTTCTACCCCCCACTCCCCACCCCCCGATTATTGGATTAATCTGACTCAACATTACCTTACCAAAGTACTGATGCTATACTTGGCTAAATATTACTTGCCTACTACTCTGGGACACCTGTGAATTTCTCTGCCACAATTGTGTCCTTTACCAAAATGTTCAGGCCAGGTAACTTCACACATTTCTTTAAAATAAATGAAATATTAAATAGTTGATTCAGAACATTCCTGCCAGTTCAGTAATTATTTTGGCAGAGGGACTAATGCCATTTCCTCACAATTCTTTTCTTCCTCCATTCTTAAGGGTAAACACCTGATTTTTTCTGTTCTAGTATAATAGCACCAGGGCACTTACATATTGAAATGCTTAGTACTTTACTTCATATTTTTCATCTCTCCTTTACATTACAATGAAGGCATTGGGCCTTTATGAAATCACGTATATATGTATTTCATTTTATATACGTTATTTATATATGTATTTCATTTTAAGATAGTTTGAGAGGAGGGATATGATTTTACAGAGTTATAAAGGGTTGCTAGGTCTGATATGGTTGAGAATCACAATCTTGGCTCTACTCTTTGAGGGCAGGAAATGTCTTATTTCTTATGGCACCCTGAAACAACTAGGTTCTCGATATTTAATTTTGCCTGTTGCAGTGTGTTTATGCCTACCCCAAAGACCTTATTTGTTCCTCCATTCTAGCAGTCTCAATTTTGATCCAGTATTTAACCACATGCAGGCAACTTGAGAAAATATGATCCATCTCAGTCAGAGCGGTCCCATTTCCTTTGCCAGCAATTATAAACAGGCAAATAATCCACTTCTGGTGGAGAGATGAGGGGAAGTCTGCTAGACAGCTTTGGGAAAAGTTTTTTACCCCTCATTTAAGAGACACACAAGGAACAAATGGTTTTCTTTCAATGGCCATTGCAGATCTACGCGTGACACTTGGAATCATGGTAGGTGTCTGTAATCATAGTATTATTAGCCAAAGAAAATGCTGAGGATTACAGGCTGAGAAAGATGGAAAGAATCTGGAGGTTCTTGTTATTACTGAACGCTCCATCAACCTATTCTAGAGCCAGTCAACTTATGTGCTTGTTACATCAAATAGAGTTTTTTCTTATTGCCAGCAGCAAGTATCTTTACTGATCCTTACTCTGCACAAACAGTTGTGTTACAGAAGAGTATTTATATACACTCTGTAAAATTCTGGTCAGAATGCCATTAAGGGAAGCCATGAGTGATTCTCTCAGCCATCAACTCTTAATTCAAACAACTGGTATTAAGAGTTCCAGTCTTAGCTGTGTAGGACTCATGGGAGACTGCCAATTTATTTTATGTTAACAGTAAATGACACAGTACTGCTGTCCAGTAATGAAAAACAAGAATGAGAAAACATTTTTGGTGCTTTATTTCATCCTTTCATATCACCACTTGTCAGGTAAGTTAATTTGGAAATAAGGTTTCCAATCCCTAGCAAGGCCTGGCAATACAATACATTCTCTCTCTCTCTTTTTTTTTTTTTTTCAATGCATGAGGTATACAAGTGGACTTAAGGAGTAAGCAAGGGAGAAGGCTGGAAATAAGGTTTATATGATAATTTATGAATCTAATTACACCCCCCCATTTTGATAATTCTAGTACTCAATACATGAAATTGGTTTTCTTCAGTTCCTACAACTCACCTTTTCATAATTAGCCTTTCTTCCTTCTGCCCATTATCTACCACAATCCTTTATTCCTTATTTACTTTCCTCTTCCCATTCTTCTATACTTCTTTATCCACGGAAATTATCTTTTTTATAGGCAGTACAGAATTAAAATTATTCCCAGTTCAGAATGAATATGCAAGCCCTTTCACATCCTTGTAGTACTCCCTGAGAGCAGCCTTTTTTAGAAAGAATGTGCTGGACAGAAGTTTGCAATTAAACATAGACTTATTTACAATTTTATTTTATTTAACTTCATAAGTACCTGTATTTGTTCGAACTGGTCACATAAATCCAATCCATCTAAAAAGGAAATGTAAAGAGCTTCTAGCAGTGCTAGCACAGTTGGCAAGGCCTATCCAAAGATCTTTCATTAAAGTTTGCAAAAAATTGAAATGTAGTTAAACCATGAACTAGATGTTTTTATTCTTAAGACCGTAAGAGATTTTCAAAATCACTTTGATTTTTAAAACCAAATATGAGTCACAGCAGGGAAGATCATTTAGCTGACTTCTGATAACTATTACGTTATCACTGAATATAATTGATAATAAATGGTTAATGGCATAATGCAGACCTTGGGATAGAGACTCTTCAGGAGTAATGTTAAGTACCACCTGTGCAGGAGTCACCTGGCTGTCCCCAGGGGAGTTATGTGCTAAAGACCTCCTCCATTGCTTACTCCTCACTGTGGTAATCAGGCCTGAGAGCTGAGAGGATGATGTTCAAACTTGTCCAAGGATTTTACAGGAAATTAGCAAAGGAGGTATTGTGAGGTACTAATATTTGAGACACAATCTAAATACTAAACATGATGATGAGATCTTGAGGACTTCAGCCTATTTATATTGTCTTCAATTTATTAAAGTTATTTTATATGTTTAGCCTTTTTCATAGGATAGTTGTAAGGATTAAATGAGATAAAGCATGTGACAGCCAAGTCCAGTGTCTGGGTATCCAGTAAACAATATCCCCTTCCTCCTCCTCTCCATCCTAAAAAAATGAAGTTAGTTCTTGAACTTTGGAAGTACTTTATAAATGAACAGAAATTGGTTTTTCTATCAGCATCCTTGTCAGCATGATTCTCAATTGCTCCCAAGAGGAACTTTTCTTTTGTAACACAATTCTTTATACTGTTTGAAGTACACATGAGGTTTCATTTTTGTTCAGTGTTTTCCTTACTTTTCATTGGGAAAAGTTATTTCTGAGGAATGAAACCCCAGAAGATATCCACAACAAAAACATGTTAAATGTTTTTTTGAAAATGATGATTCAAAGAAAGGCTTAAAAAATGTCTTATTTAGAAGACAGATGAAGGCCAATGCAGTGTCTGAAGGGAACTGTTCTAATTATTACTTCAAAAGTAAAGTTAAAGAATTACATTCAAGGGCATAAGATAAAAGCACTATTTTAAAACCAGAATTACTGAACAGTTAGGTGAAGTAGGAAAAAGAAATGAATTTAAGAATAATTTGAACTAGGACAATGATCCATTAGTCCTCAATGCTTTTGTTACATAACTACCTTGAACCACATTGTTTCCTTTTTGTCCTCTACAATGTCTTCATTGAAATCACAAAGACGTAGTCTCATAGAACTAAATAATAGTTATCATTGTGTTAGGATTCAAAATTTCAATCCAGTAGCCATCAGGATCTTGAATAAATGCCAGGCCTTTCATTTTACCATCATCAGGTTTCTTTACAAATTTGATTCCCAGTTCTTCAAATCTTTTACAAGCACCATGTACATCAGGAACAGCAATTCCAATGTGACCAAATCCTCGAGGGTCTGAATTGCCATTGTGGTAATTCTGAGTTGCATCATCTTCAGTACCCCAATTGTGTGTCAGCTCAAGTGTAGCTTTTCTGGAGAATACCCATGCTGTTTTTTCATCTTTATCTTTGGGGATGTCATTTTTATCCTCATAAGCCAAGAAATAGAGTGAAAATTTCATAGTGGGAAAATCTAATTTTTGAAGTAGCGTCATTCCAAGAATTCTTGTATAAAAATCTAATGACTTCTTAGGGTCTTTAATTCGTAGCATGGTCTGCTGCAATAGAAAATCCTTGGTGCTGGGGTCCGCATCGGAGCAGCAACTGAGGGCAGCCTCGTCGGTAAGGCCGGCTGCGGGCTGCGGTTCTGCCATAGACGCACTGCTGTATCTCAAAGAGGACGCGGGAACGAAGAAGCTACCAACACCTATCTCAATATATATTGCTATTAAAAAATCAAGATCAATTTATAGTGGTTGAAATTGCTACTTTTTAGTGTATAGTGTAAGTAAATAGAGGATATGAAAAAAACAAATTATACATTTGCTTGTCTTTTCAACAATAATCAATGGAAAGATGAGCCAGACATTAATGAAAATTCTTACCTACAAGTAGGGAGAGGAAACCTGGCAGAGAAATCAGAGATGGAAGTGAGACGTCTATGAATGTATTTATTAAGTTTGACTTTTTATTACAGAATTAAAAATTAAACTAAAAAAGAAAAAATAAATCTAAAGATTGGGAACAATAAACAATGAAAAAATGAACTGAACTGTATTTAACTTGGTGGCATAATCACACAGAAAAGCTAATTTTAGCAATTGATTTTTTAAACAGTATTTTGGTCTGTATATCTCAACTGGGTTAATGACAAAAAGAACTATAATAAAAGTTTATACTGCAATGAAGAGTTTTATCATTAGATGTATTGCTATTTTTGAAACTAAGTCATATGATAGGATAAAAAATCATGTAATCATGTTAATATTTTAGGAATCAATATTTTCTGCAGAAAAGAGAAGCAAGTATGAAATAGTAAAACACTTTGTGATTTTATATTTGAATTGGAAATATGAGTAAAATCCTGTGATTCCATTCCTCCACCTATCCAAATAAAAGATTTTTCTAATTTCCCAGCTTGGCCTTTAAGAAGGCTTAGAAATAATGACAATCTAGTAACAACAAGCACCTCAAAAAGCTATTTTTTGAGTGAGGGGCAAGATGGTAGCATAGAGAGGAGAGGAATGTAGTTAGTCTCCTGGAGCAACTAATAAACAACCAGGTACAACTAGTAAATAATTTGGAACAACTGCTGGGGGACAAATTGTGACTGTTCATACATCGTACACCAACCTGGATTGAGTGGAATGCTGAGATCACAGCATAAAATCTGTAAGTAAAAACTGTGGAAACACACCGGGACTCCCTCCCCCCGTGGCAGGCTGAGCTACAAGACCTTGCTGTAGGAGAAATCAGCAGTCCTACAGCAAGAGAATACAGCTCAGCCCAGCTTCAACTGGGGTTTTATTAACAAATGTGAACTGCTGAATATAAGCTACAAACATAGACAAACCCTAACAAGCAGACAGAAACTTTTAGTGATGATGGACATTAATGAGCCAGAAAATACTTGTGCCCCAGGAAAGGGAGCCCAGAAGACCAGGTGCTCTCTTTGACTGATGGGCAAGACTGGGGGGCATGGGCTGGCCGTGAAAGGGGGCTTTCTTTCCCTTTTTCTTTTTCTCAACCTGAGTGGCTCAGTGGAGAGAGCCTCAACCATTTTCAATTTGCTGCACTCTGACCCAGACAGAGGTGGCGATAACAGAGTCAGAGAGACAAAGGAATAATTCAAATGTAGAAGATAACTCCCTAGGGGATGTATCTTCCTTAAGAGGAAGGAGGTGGGGCCCCAGCTCTAATGCCAGCCTTCCCTTCAGAACTCATACCCCAGGGCCTGGGGGGAAACAATCAAACCAGAAACAACCTAAGCTGAGAACTAAAGGGGCCACACCAGTCAGGAGCAACAGGCTGACAGGTTATGAAAAGCACAGCAGCTAGAGATCGCACAGGAAAGTCTGTGAATCTTCTAAGATACACCCTCAGGGAAACTTGAAACTGAATACAACCCCATTCTGAACCCATTCTGGGAAAATCTGATTGGGGTAACCAAGGAAACCAGATGCCTAGACAACAGAAAACTACAAATTACACTAGGAAAAATGAAGATATGGCCCAGACAAAGTAACAAACTTACACCTCAATTAAGATACAGTTGAGATATTGTTTCAATTTAATGAAACAATCAATTAAAGATTTTCAAAGAAATATGAGTTCAGGAATGATATGGCAAAAGAGATGAAGCATATAATGAAAACACTGGGTGAACATAGGTAGAAATTGAAAGTTGGTAAAAACAACTGGCAGAATCTATGGAAATGAAAGGCACAACACAAGAGATGAAAAACACAATGGAGACAAACAACAGAAGATCTCAAGAGGCAGAAGAAAACACTCAGGAACTGGAGAACAAGACACCTGAAATCCTACACACAAAAGAACAGATAGAGAAGAGAAGGGAAAAATATGAGCAACATCTCAGGGAATTGAATGACAACACAAAATGCAGGAATGTACATGTCATGGATGTCCCAGAAGGAGAAGAGATGGGAAAAGGGGCAGAAGCAATAATAGAAGAAATAATCAATGAAAATTTGTCATCTCTTATGAAAGACATAAAATTACAGATCCAAGAATCACAGCATACCCCAAACAGAATATGAATAGACCTATGCCATGACACTTAATAATCTGATTATCAAACACCAAAGAAAAAGAGAGAATCCTAAAAGCAGCAAGAGAAAAGCAATCCATCACATACAAAGGAAGCTTGGTAAGACTATATGCTTATTTCTCAGTAGAAACCATGGAGACAAGAAAGAAGTGGTGTGATATATTTAAGATGCTGAAAGAGAAAAACCAGCAGTCAAGAATCCTATATCTGGCAAAACTGTCCTTCAAATACGAGGGAGAGCTTAAAATATTCTCTGACAAACAGACAATGAGAGAGTTTGTGAATTAGATACCGGCTCTATAAGAAATACTAAAGGGAGCACTACAGACAGATAGGGAAAGACAGGAGTGAGAGGTTTGGAACACAATTTTGGGTGATGGCAGCACAGCAATGTAAGTACACTGAACAAAGATGACTGTGGGTATGGTTGAAACAGGATGGTTAGTAGCATGTGGGACACCAGAAGGAATGAGGAAAGATAAAGACTGGGACTATATAACTCAGTGAAACCTAAAGTGCTAAACAATTGTGATGAAATGTACAAATATGTTTTTTTTTCAATCTTCATTTTATTGAGATATACTCACATACCACGCAACCATACAAAACAAATCGTACTTTCAATTGTTTACAGTACCATTACATACTGGTACATTCATCACCCAAATCAATCCCTGACACCTTCATTAGCACACACACAAAAATAACAAGAATAATAATTAGAGTGAAAAAGAGCAATTGAAGTAAAAAAGAACACTGGGTACCTTTGTCTGTTTGTTTCCTTCCCCTATTTTTCTACTCATCCATCCATAAACTAGACAAAGTGGAGTGTGGTCCTTATGGCTTTCCCAATCCCATTGTCACCCCTCATAAGCTACATTTTTATACAAATGTCTTCGAGATTCATGGGTTCTGGGTTGTACTTTGATAGTTTCAGGTATCCACCACCAGCTACCCCAATTCTTTAGAACCTAAAAAGGGTTGTCTAAAGTGTGCATAAGAGTGCCCACCAGAGTGACCTCTCAGCTCCTTTTGGAATCTCTCTGCCACTGAAGCTTATTTCATTTCCTTTCACATCCCCCTTTTGGTCAAGAAGATGTTCTCCGTCCCACGATGCCAGGTCTACATTCCTCCCCGGGATTCATATTCCACGTTGCCAGGGAGATTCACTCCCCTGGGTGTCTGATCCCACGTAGCGGGGAGGGCAGTGATTTCACCTTTCAAGTTGGCTTAGCTAGAGAGAGAGGGCCACATCTGAGCAACAAAGAGGCATTCGGGAGGAGGCTCTTGGGCACAATTATAGGGAGGCCTAGCCTCTCCTTTGCAGCAACCGTCTTCCCAAGGGTAAAACCTACGGTAGAGGGCTCAACCCACCAAACCACCAGTCCCTTATGTCTGTGGTCATGTTAGCAACCATTGAGGTGGGGTAGGCCAATACCCCTGCATTCTCCACAGGCTCCTCAAGGGGGCACTACATATTTTTTCCCTTTTTTTTTTTTTTTTTCCTAACCTTTTTTTCCTTTTTAAATCAACTGTATGAAAAAAAAAAAATTAAAAAAAAATTAAAAAAAAAGAAAAACATACAATAAAAGAACATTTCAAAGAGACCATAACAAGGGAGTAAGAAAAAGACAACTAACCTAAGATAACTGCTTAACTTCCAACATGTTCCTACTTTACCCCAAGAAAGTTACCTAATATAGCAACATTTCTGTGAACTTGCTTCTACTATATCCATCAGAAATTAACAGACCATAGTCCTTCCTGGGCATCCCCAGGACGTTAAATAGCTTATCTGTTCTTCTTGGATTATTGTTCCCCTTTCCTTAATTGCTCTCTATTGCTAGTTCCCCTACATTCTACATTATAAACCATTTGTTTTACATTTTTCAAAGTTCACATTAGTGGTAGCATATAATATTTCTCTTTTTGTGCCTGGCTTATTTCGCTCAGCATTATGTCTTCAAGGTTCATCCATGTTGTCATATGTTTCACCAGATCGTTCCTTCTTACTGCCGCGTAGTATTCCATCGTGTGTATATACCACATTTTATTTATCCACTCATCTGTTAAAGGACATTTGGGTTGTTTCCATCTCTTGGCAATTGTGAATAATGCTGCTATGAACATTGGCATGCAGATATCTGTTCGTGTCACTGCTTTCCGATCTTCCGGGTATATACCGAGCAGTGCAATCGCTGGGTCGAATGGTAACTCTATATCTAGTTTTCTAAGGAACTGCCAGACTGACTTCCAGAGTGGCTGAACCATTATACAGTCCCACCAACAATGAATAAGAGTTCCAATTTCTCCACATCCCCTCCAGCATTTGTAGTTTCCTGTTTGTTTAATGGCAGCCATTCTAACCGGTGTTAGATGGTATCTCATTGTGGTCTTAATTTGCATCTCTCTAATAGCTAGTGAAGCTGAACATTTTTTCATGTGTTTCTTGGCCATTTGTATTTCCTCTTCAGAGAACTGTCTTTTCATATCTTTTGCCCATTTTATAATTGGGCCGACTGTACTATTGTCATTGAGTTGTAGGATTTCTTTATATATGCAAGATATCAGTCTTTTGTCAGGTACATGGTTTCCAAAAATTTTTTCACATTGAGTTGGCTGCCTCTTTACCTTTTTGAGAAATTCCTTTGAGGTGCAGAAACTTCTAAGCTTGAGGAGTTCCCATTTATCTATTTTCTCTTTTGTTGCTTGTGCTTTGGGTGAAAAGTCTAGGAAGTGGCCGCTTAATACAAGGTCTTGAAGATGTTTTCCTACATTATCTTCTAGGAGTTTTATGGTACTTTCTTTTATATTGAGATCTTTCATCCATTTTGAGTTAATTTTTGTGTAGGGGGTGAGGTAGGGGTCCTCTTTCATTCTTTTGGATATGGATATCCAACTCTCCCAGCCCCATTTGTTGAAAAGACCGTTATGACTCAGCTCAGTGACTTTGGGGGCCTTATCAAAGATCAGTCGGCCATAGATCTGAGGGAATATCTCTGAATTCTCAATTCGATTCCATTGATCTATATGTCTATCTTTGTGCCAGTACCATGCTGTTTTGGCAACTGTGGCTTTATAATAAGCTTCAAAGTCAGGGAGTGTAAGTCCTCCCACTTCGTTTTTCTTTTTTAGAGTGTCTTTAGCAATTCGAGGCATCTTCCCTTTCCAAATAAATTTGATAACTAGCTTTTCCAAGTCTGCAAAGTAGGTTGTTGGAATTTTGATTGGGATTGCATTGAATCTGTAGATGAGTTTGGGTAGAATTGACATCTTAATGACATTTAGTCTTCCTATCCATGAACATGGAATATTTTTCCATCTTTTAAGGTCCCCTTCTATTTCTTTTAGTAGAGTTATGTAGTTTTCTTTGTATAGGTCTTTTACATCTTTGGTTAAGTTTATTCCTAGGTACTTGATTTTTTTAGTTGCTATTGAAAATGGTATCTTTTTCTTGAGTGTCTCTTCAGTTTGTTCATTTCTAGCATATAGAAACATTACTGACTTATGTGCATTAATCTTGTATCCCGCTACTTTGCTAAATTTGTTTATTAGCTCTAGTAGCTGTATCGTCGATTTCTCAGGGTTTTCTAGATATAAGATCATATCATCTGCAAACAATGACAGTTTTACTTCTTCTTTTCCAATTTGGATGCCTTTTATTTCTTTGTCTTGCCGGATTGCCCTGGCTAGCACTTCCAGCCCAATGTTGAATAACAGTGGTGACAGCGGGCATCCTTGTCTTGTTCCTGATCTTAGAGGGAAGGCTTTCAGTCTCTCACCATTGAGTACTATGCTGGCTGTGGGTTTTTCATATATGCTCTTTATCATGTTGAGGAAGTTTCCTTCAATTCCTACCTTTTGAAGTGTTTTTATCAAAAACGGATGTTGGATTTTGTCAAATGCTTTTTCAGCATCTATTGAGATGATCAATTGATTTTTCCCTTTCGAGTTTTTAATGTGTTGTAATACATTGTTTGTTTTTCTTATGTTGAACCATCCTTGCATGCCTGGAATGAACCCCACTTGGTCATGGTGTATGATTTTTTTAATGTGTCTTTGGATTCGATTTGCAAGTATTTTGTTGAGGATTTTTGCATCTATATTCATTAGGGAGATTGGCCGGTAGTTTTCCTTTTTTGTAGCATCTTTGCCTGGTTTTGGTATTAGATTGATGTTAGCTTCATAAAATGAGTTAGGTAGTATTCCATTTTCTTCAATGTTTTGAAAGAGTTTGAGTAAGATTGGTGTCAGTTCTTTCTGGAAAGTTTGGTAGAATTCCCCTGTGAAGCCATCTGGCCCTGGGCATTTATTTGTGGGAAGCTTTTTGATGACTGATTGGATCTCTTTGCTTGTGATGGGTTGGTTGAGGTCTTGTATTTCTTCTCAGGTCAGTCTAGGTTGTTCATATGTTTCCAGGAAATTGTCCATTTCTTCTACATTATCCAGTTTGTTGCCATACAGTTGTTCATAGTATCCTCTTATAATTTTTTTAATTTCTTCAGGATCTGCAGTTATGTCACCGTTTTCATTCATTATTTTGTTTATATGGGTCTTCTCTCTTTTTGATTTTGTCAGTCTAGCTAGGGGCTTGTCAATCTTGTTGATCTTCTCAAAGAACCAACTTTTGGTGATATTTATCCTCTCTATTGTTTTTTTGTTCTCTATGTCATTTATTTCTGCTTTAATCCTTGTTATTTCTTTTCTTGTACTTGGTTTAGGATTGGTTTGCTGTTCATTTTCTAGCTTCTTCAGTTGATCCATTAGCTCTTTGATTTTGGCTCTTTCTTCCTTTTTAATATATGCGTTTAGTGCTATAAATTTCTCCCTTAGCACTGCTTTTGCTGCATCCCATAAGTTTTGGTATGTTGTGTTCTCATTTTCATTCGTCTCTATATATTTAGCAATTTCTCTTGCTATTTCTTCTTTAACCCACTGATTGTTTAGGAGTGTGTTGTTTAACCTCCAGGTATTTGTGAATTTTCTAAGTCTCTGATGGTTATTGACTTCTAATTGTATTCCATGGTGGTCAGAGAATGTGCTTTGAATAATTTCAATCTTTTTAAATTTATCGAGGCTTGTTTTATGTCCCAGCATATGATCTATTCTGGAGAAAGTTCCGTGAGCACTAGAAAAGTATGTGTATCCTGGTGATTTGGGATGTAATGTCCTGTAGATGTCTGTTAAATCTAATTCATTTATCAGATTGTTTAGGTTTTCCATTTCCTTATTGGTCTTCTGTCTGGTTGATCTATCTATAGGAGAGAGTGATGTGTTGAAGTCTCCCACAATTATTGTGGAAACATCAATTGCTTCCTTTAGTTTTGCCAGTGTTTCTCTCATGTATTTTGTGGCACCTTGATTGGGTGCATAGACATTTACGATTGTTATTTCTTCTTGCTGAATTGCCCCTTTTATTAGTATGTAGTGGCCTTCTTTGTCTCTCAAAACATCCCTGCATTTGAAGTCTATTTTATCTGAGATTAATATTGCTACACCTGCTTTCTTTTGGCTGTAGCTTGCATGAAATATTTTTTTCCATCCTTTCACTTTCAGTTTCTTTGTGTCCCTGTGTCTAAGATGAGTCTCTTGTATGCAACATATTGATGGTTCATTTTTTTTGATCCATTCTGCGAATCTATATCTTTTAATTGGGGAGTTTAATCCATTTACATTCAACGTTATAACCATGAAGGCATTTCTTGAATCAGCCATCTTATCCTTTGGTTTATGTTTGTCATATTTTTCCCCTCTGTCTATTGATATCCTTTATTGTACCCATACCGAATCTCTTTAGTACTGAACCTTTCTCCAAGTCTCTCTGTCCTTTCTTTGTTTCTCTGTCTGTAGGGCTCCCTTTAGTATCTCCAGTAGGGCAGGTCTCTTGTTAGCAAATTCTGTCAGCATTTGTTTGTCTGTGAAAAATTTAAGCTCTCCCTCAAATTTGAAGGAGAGCTTTGCTGGATAAAGTATTCTTGGCTGGAAATTTTTCTCACTCAGAATTTTAAATATATCGTGCCACTGCCTTCTCGCCTCCTTGGTGGCTGCTGAGTAGTCACTACTTAGTCTTATGCTGTTTCCTTTGTATGTGGTGAATTGCTTTTCTCTTGCTGCTTTCAGAACTTGCTCCTTCTCTTCTGTGTTTGACAGTGTGATCAGTATATGTCTCGGAGTGGGTTTATTTGGATTTATTCTATTTGGGGTTCACTGAGCATTTATGATTTGTGTATTTATGTTGTTTAGAAGATTTGGGAAGTTTTCCCCAACAATTTCTTTGAATACTCTTCCTAGACCTTTACCCTTTTCTTCCCCTTCTGGGACACCAATGAGTCTTATATTTGGACGTTTCATATTATCTATCATATCCCTGAGGTCCATTTCGATTTTTTCAATTTTTTTCCCCATTCTTTCTTTTATGCTTTCATTTTCCCTTCTGTCATCTTCCAGGTCACTGATTCGTTGTTCAACTTTCTCTAGTCTTGTACTATGAGTGTCCAGGATCTTTTTAATTTGGTCAACAGTTTCTTTAATTTCCATAAGATCATCCATTTTTTTATTTAGTCTTGCAATGTCTTCTTTATGCTCTTCTAGGGTCTTCTTGATATCCTTTGTATTCTGTACTATGGTCTCATTGTTCATCTTTGGTTCTTTGAGTAGCTGCTCTAGGTGCTGTGTCTCCTCTGATCTTTTGATTTGGGTGCTTGGGCTTGCGTTATCCATATCATCTGGTTTTTTCATATGCTTTATAATTTTCTGTTGTTTTTGGCCTCGTGGCATTTGCTGAACTTGATAGGGTTCTTTTAGGATTTGTACACCAATTGAAGTCCTTATCTCTAATTTATCAGATCTACAGCTTCGTGGAGTACACTTTCTCTAACTAACCAGCAGGTGGCGTCCACGAGCCACCTGTTCTCCACAAGCCAGTTCTCCCCTGCTTAGCCTTTTTGGTGAGTGGGGGAGTGAGTCTTGTGGGGTCCAATTGGTGTACCAAGCTTGCGTGTGTAGTTGGTGTTGCCTGCCCTGTATATGGGGCGTGTTTCTGGGCAGTCAGGGAGGGGGGAGTGGCTCTAACAATCAAATCTCCCTGGTGATCCTAGAGTTTTAAAGCTGCTGCAATAGTCTAATCCTTCAGTTCAGTCCTGCCGCAGTTTGTCTCTGCCACTGACCCACAAGTCCTTGGTATTGGCGTATGGCTCCTGAGACTTGCAAGTGGGCCCCTCTTCCAGGCCGTGCACCCCGGGTCCTCTGTTGAGGGATGACTGTGCTATGTCACAGGTGAGTGCCGTCCCCCCAGGGCAGTTCTGGACTGCTGGGCTGTGTAGGGAGGCTCCCAGTCTGCTCAAATGATGGCTGAATGGGGCTTTGTTAATTCACACTGCTCTACCTTCCTAACTATGGGACAATCAGCTGAGGTTGCAGGGAAGGCTAATGTCCACGCCCAGTTTTGTGGTGTGTGCCTGTTATTTGAAGCACTTCCGTCACACTGGGTTGTCTGGGGCAGTTCTGGGCTATGGGGCTGGCGATGGGCAGGAGTGTTTCCTGTCCACCAGGATGATGGCTGTGAGCGGACACCCCCTTTTCTTGGGAAGTTGTGGTGTTTAGTGAATTTTCTCAGCCACTGGATTATTGCGTTTTGTCTCAGAGCTCTCCTAGTTCTGCTCTTGACTTTACCTGCCCAAATTGCAAGTCTTTGAAGCTTTCTGTATTGGGCTTCTTAGAGTAATTGTTTTAGAAAAAGAAAAAAGGATTAAAAAAAAAAAAAAAAAGGGCCCTCCTCAGAGATCTAATGGGTTATTGAAATGCTAAGAGACAAAGCAACCAGGGCCATTAAGGAAAGGCCCACAGGGCAGAGAGATCAGCTTTTCTTCGGGATTTGCATATGCACCTCAGGGCCTGAGCTCCAGCCTGAGCTCTGCCCTTCCCCTTTCTATGTTCACCAGAACTCCAAAAATCCTCCGCTTTTATTTTGGAGTTTTTCGTGTTGTTTTTTTTCTATGCCTGTCTCCTCTCTGCTGGGCTGGCTGCTCTCAGATTCTCTGGTGTCTGGTCTCCGTCTATCTATGGTTGGAGTTTGGATCAGCAGAATGAGTTTCCGATAAGGGCTGCCACTGCAGTTCTCCCTTCTCCTTCCCGGAGCTGACAGCCCCTCCTCCCACGGGACTGAGCCTGGCAGGGAGGGGCGTGGGTCCCCTGGCCGCAAAAACTTACAGATTTCACTGATCTCAGCAGTTCCACGTTTTCATGAGTGTTGTATGAAGTATGCCCAAAGTCAGATTGCTCTGTGGTGTCCAGTCCACGCAGTTCCTGGTTTTCTACCTCCTTTCCTGGAGGAGTAACTAAAACATACAGCTCACCAGTCTGCCATCTTGCCCCGCCCCCCACAAATATGTTTTTACATGAGGGAGAACAAATGAATGTCAACCTTGCAAAGTATTAAAAATAGAGGGAAGGAATCAGCCTCCTTGGAACAGAGAATGTTCAAGATTTGTGTGGAACATTTTGTCATGCCAAAAAGTAAGGAAGCTATCAAATACTAATGTAGTAATATTAAAATTTTCATAATCCAACTTGAAGTAGGTCCCATTGACCTAAGATGAGAAAACTTGATCATCAAACAAATTAATGACTATACTGGATTAAAGCATAACAAATATATAAAAATAAATGAGTCCATGATGAGACAAACACACACACACACACACAAAACCCAAAACAATAAAACAAAATAACCCTAAGGTATTGATTCACACTGATGTTTGCTGGGGCACCAACTCAATACTCTGACCATTAATTAAAAAACCAGGCATTTATTCTACCTGAATAATAGTTGATGTGGGAAAAATCTCTTTTCTAAATGAATTCCAGCTAGTAAATGCAGAAAAAAGTGACAGAATAAAATAACTGATGTAGGCAACCATCATTAATGGATGTCACACCATCATGTAAAATTTTGATGGGGAAGGTCATAAAAGAGAAATCAGGTTGATATCATCTTAACCCTCCGATATTTCTTAGCACCATTAAAGATGAGACAACCAGTCATTTTGTGCCTCATGATATGGTGTATCAGGAGGGAACACAGAATTCTTCCCTACAAAAATGAAACTAAATCTAATTAAACCTCTTTATATGACTACCTGACAATAGAATATATTGAGGGATACATGAACAAGTTAAATGATACCACAAGAGAGCAACTGGCCAAATCCAGAATGTTGGAAATACTACAGAAAGGACTTCCCCATTTTCCAACCTACAAATGGCTTTGGGAAAAAATAAGAGGTGAAAAACAAATGCAATATGTAGATCTTCTTAGGATTCCAATTCACATAAATCCAATGTAAATAGACATCTTTGAGATAGTCAGAAAAATCTGAATACAAACTGGGAACAGGATGATGTAAGTGATTATTTTAATTTAATTCACCATGAGAACGGCATGATGATTTTTTTAATTACACAAATAAGGCCCTATTAAGTTAGGGATACATACTGAAGAATTTACAGATCAAATAATATGATGTCCAACATTTGCTTTAAAATACTTCAAGGCAATTAAAGGTTGTTGGGAAATGAAGCAAATAAGACTGAATAAATATTGAAAATTGTTGAAGTTGAGTGATGAGTACATGCGGGTCATTATAATATTTTTTCCACTCTTGTGTATGTTTCCATAATAAAAATAAATAAATACTCTGCTTTCATGGTGCTTACATTTTGGCATGGGGTACAGATAACACAAAGTGAATAACAAAGTATATACTATTTTAAATAGCAATAAGTTCTATGGAGAAAAAGTGTGATGAAGCCTGCATTTTTAGCCACAATATAGACATCAACAGGGTAACTACATTCCTCTCAGAATATCTGAGAAAGCGTAAAATGTCACATTGGTCATAGCACAGTGCATTTTATTCCTATTCGCTTATTTGATCCAGACCCCAGAGAGATTATTTACCTGATTTGATTTACATGTTTGTCCTCCCAAGGAAATTGTTAAATATTCAATGTCAGGGATGTCTTATTCAAGTTTGTCAGTGGCCAATTGTTCAAGAAAAGGAAGAGTTACTCTGGCCGAACATAGGAGAATCTACTTGGACTCAGACTCCAAGTCTAAAGAAGCCAGGTTATCTGCCTATTTACAATAATGGCAGTTAAGGTCCACTTCACAAGCTTCCAGATAGGAAGTTGGCCACAAAGTCTCAACATACAGCCCTTTGTGGAACTTCATGGTGACAGGAAAATCAGTCTCATGAAGCATTTTCTCAGCAGTAGCATTGGCAGTCCTAGTCTCTTCCTTCCGCTAATCTAGATGTGTTGATTGGGCAGGGATGGAAGGCTAGAAGCAGCTGTTTACATGGTGTTAGAAGAAAAATTTTTAGATTCTCTGCCCCAATTTTCTACTATATGCCATGCCTCTATACTTGCAAATTCTATGTTTTCAATACTAAAAAGACCCTAAGTGAATACAGCATAAAAAATATAAAGTAATCCAGCTTTAAACTAAGATGGTCACTATCCCCTTCCTACCTCCCTGCTTCCTTTGTTTTCCTCTTCCAGCTGCACACCTAGGCAAGAAAAAAAACTCCCTGGATAAATGACGGTTCCCAAGGAATGGGAAGAGCTGGGTTTCCTTGCTAGAAACTCCAATTAAACTCTTAAGATCCATTTAGGGGTATAACATAATGAAATTCCTAATGGTGAAGAACTGATCAATAGGGTGGTGCTAGGCATGGTGAGAAGTCTTGGAAGCAGTGGGGTAACATAAAGATGCTGAATGTCTTTGGAGTGAAGAGGAAATGTGTTTCCCTCAGTTGTCTGCTTTCTTTGGAAATTGCAGGTATTCAAATTTCTTCTTTCAAATAATTAATCATGGGCTTTTGGGGTAGATGAGCTTATTCAAAATCAATTTATAAAAAATAACATATGCCCTTACAATTTCTGTAGTTGACCAGAAGTTACTAGTCATAAAAATCAAAAGAATATTTTCTTTTGACTCTCAGGAACATAAAGAAATCTCAGCAGAGATATTTCTGTACCTTATATATTTTGATAAGCAACAAAATTCAGATCTTTTGTATTTTACTCTACAAGATTTTGACAAGAAATAATTTGAAGAGGTGAGTGACATAAAATGGATCTTCTAAGGAGGAAAGGGAATATGTATGCCCCAGTTTTCAATTACAGAGTGAATGTTTATGCAAACCCCAAACATGAAAGAATACAAACAAAACTTTGGGCAATTAAAATGCTACCAGTTATAGCACAAACAGAATAAGAAGTACATTTTTCAATCAATGCTTTTTAATTATTAGGGAAACAAAGGATTCCATTGAACATCTGTCAGTACTATCCTGAGAGGTTCTTTAGAATATTTTAATGTTTAATTAAGGAATTGTTTTCATATACCCTGAAAATTATTATTGGTATAAAGACACAAAGTGGGGACTAGAACCTACTAATCCACATGCAGGAAAAAGTGAACATATTAGTTGAACCTATTTGTGGCATAAATTAATTTTTAGACCAATAAGCTTTGGAAAATATCATAAATACAATAAATTAAAATTGTAATCCTTTGGCAAAAACTCAGGTTTATCATACTGTTAGCAAACCCAATAAATGAGCATAGGAATATAAAAAAATACATAAACTAGGGATTAAATATTCTCTTGACAAAAGTGGTTTTGTTTTACAGAATTATTTTTAAGGGGAGTCTTTCACTTATACACAATATATAACTTGATCTACAAGTATTTTATTTGTTAGCACCCTTAAAGGATGCTGTTAGTTGCCCAGTCTAATGTTGGGCCAGGAGTATTTAAATAATACTCAGAAATATTTTTAATCCTACATGTGGCTATTTCTTTCCTTTATGTGGGAGTGATGATAGCAAGAAAAAGAAAGAAAGAACAAGAAAAGCCTGACAAAAGTATAAGTTTTCCAAACATGTCACATAAGTCATTAATGTAAGCTGCATTTATGATAAAGACTACAAGTCAATTTTAAAAATAAGAGAGTAAGTCATACTGCCAAAAACCAAATGAAAATTAAAGAATTATACTTCTGACTACCTGTGGTGGTTTGAAGCTGTATGTGCCCCAGAAAAACATGTTCTTAAATCTAATCCATTCCTGTGGGTATGAACCCATTGTAAGTAGGCCCTTTTGATGAGGCTACTTCAGTTAAGGTGTGACCCATTTCATTCAAGATGGCTCTTAATCCTCTTACTGGAGTCCATTATAAATGGAATGAATACAGAGAGAGAGAGAGAGAAGAAAAAGCCACTGAAACAAGAAGCTGAAATCAATGAAACCAGAAGAGAAGGGAGAGATCAGTGGATGCCATCATCTGCCTTGCCATGTGGCAGAGGAGCCAAGGATCACCGGCAGGCAGTCTTTGAGAAGAAAGCATTGCCTCAGTGATGCCTTGATTTGGACATTTTCCTGGCCTCAAAACTGTAAGCTAATAAATTTCCATTGTTCATGCTGAACCATTTCATGTTATTTGCTTTAAGCAGCCTAGGAAACTAAAACATTACCATTCTGTGCTTTATTTTAAATTACTTCTTGTTACCCTTCTCCCTCCTTTCTGTTTCCTTTATATCTTTATCTTCATTCTCTATCTTTATAGAGATAGGAGATCTCTTCTTTCATTTCTAGTGGTCTGTACCTTATGTCTATTGAGGTACCCAGTAACATTTCCAACATTGCCTGGTTCTCTGATAGTGTATATTATTATATTAGTAAATTAGTATATATAAGTATATTATAGTATAGCAATACTCTAATTGAATAGGCTATCCAATTCAGGGAACACATGGAATGGTTTGAAGGATCTATAAAACAAGCAGCCACCTCCATATATTTTAACTGCCTTATATTTATTTGCCATAAGAGAGAATTCTCCAAGCTTGACTTTATTTTCAGAGGATCAATCTAAACACTGACTTCAAACTCTGAACAATAAGCCATGACAATTTTTCTTAGCAAGACAAATAAATGATAATTAATAAATCAGATAATATGGTGGATCAAGCATAGCTTATAGTGATGTTTCTCTACAATGTGCCTGAGAATTTGGTTTGGTGAAAAATAAACATACTCATAAAGAAGTATTTAAAGTAGGACAGGATTATCTGACAAATTAAAAATGCAATGTCCTGGAATGAAAGAATCTTAAGATATTGCCATCTTTATTTTTTGAAAAATAGTGTCATTACTGAGCAGTTATATCCATTCTTAATTGTTTCATCACCAGCTGTATTATTACCCATGTCATTGGAGTCAAAGAATGAGGCACATATGGATGAGCAAGTAGAAGGGGCTTCTCCAACTTGGTGAGTGGTAATAGAAAAATAATACAACTTTCATAGATTTAGAGATTCAGGTTTTAAGATTCTAGTGCTGCTTACCACTTGTTGTACTACCACAAAAATGGCATCATATTTTTATATTGTGACCATTTTCTCAAAGACTCTGAAGGTGCAGCTAATGTCATGCTCCCCCAGGCACTGAATGAATCAGGTGTTTGCATAGCTGTTACTAAGAACATTAGCTGCTTTCAGATTTACTTGAATTAGATAAAAAGAAAAATTAGAGGTGGAATATTTATAATTAAAGTTAGATCGCTTATTTATAAATCAGTAAAACTAAATACGGAGATAAAATAAATAAAATGAATTTTTAAAAACCAGAAAGGAGACACATAGAAAATATTGTTTAGCTATATTTTCTTTTACTTCAGTCAATTTCTTAAACAAATCAATGATTTTGAATTTTCTTGTGGCTCTTCTGAGTGTCAAATTGCCTTACATCTCAGCATGTCAGTTCCCTGCTCACTCTGAATTATTTCTAATAGGTTAAGGCTACCCTATCTTAACAACTAGAAATGCATGTTTATGTAACAAGACTGTGGATAGCCTTACATTGTTCACACCCTGCTTGGTATTGCTATAGTTTTCCTTCATGTTTTCTATTCATTTGCTAAATCAGATCACTGGGGAGATTCAGTATGTTCCTATGGATTTATCTATATTTTGGGAAAACATTTTTCAGTTACTTCCAAGTTTAAGCACAACACATTTTTCTCTACTAGTAATGGTGTTGCATCCTCAATACCAGAACTTCTAAGGGTGTTTCCCTTTATAGAGCCCAAGATAAGGGAATTCGATGCAATTACTTCTTTTTGTATCACAAGTAATCTGAGGTTCTGACAGTTGGAGCGATTGACCAAAGACACACTAGAGACCCAAGTAAAACCAAAGCCCAATGCTTCTAGTTACAGTTCAATGTCTTGCCCATTCTTCCATTGTAACCTATTTCCTAGAATATATATGCTATTCACTGCACTTAGAGTTGAGGATATGGATGCTTCCGGAGGAGTTCTCAAACAAAATCATATTCACACCCAATTGTTTTATGGTATCATAAGTGGCGATAGCATTTGAGCTTATAGGAGGTGAGGGAGCACTTCACAATACTCTCTTATTCCTATATATTTTTTATTTGTAGAAGACAAAGATTCTATTAGATGAACTCTGTTGTTTCTTTCAGTTTTAATATCCTCTGAATCACTGATTCATCCCAGTCCACATTGATATGCAGCAAATAGTAAGAGGAATACCTTTGTAAATTGAAAATGTTGTTATAGATTCCTTTTGTGTACATTTACTACTGAAAGCATAGAATAAAAATAACCACCACAGGTGAAATGAGTATTTATTGTCTCTTTTTATAATAAAATATATCTCTTTAATTTCTCCTTCAAATTACAGGTAAGTTAATATATTGATTTTTTAAATAATTTTTTATTAGAGAAGTTGTTGGTTTACAGAAAAATCATGCAGAAAATAGATAGTTCCCATGTACCACCCCCTCACATATACAGTTTTCCCTATTATTAACACTTTGCATTAGAGTTGTAACTTTGTTACAATTGATGAAGGAATATTATTATAATTGTACTATTAACTGTATCTGTAGTTTACATTAGGGTTCACTGTTTGTGTTACACAGCCCTAATGTTACATTTTGAATTTTTATTCTAATAACATATACACAACCTAAAATTTCCCCTTTTAACCACATTCAAATATATAGTTCAGTGGTGTTAATTACATTTACAATGATGTACTGCCATCACCACCATCCATTACCAAAACTTTTTCATCACCCCAAACAGAAATTCTGTACCAATTAAGTTTTAACTCTGGATTCCCTACCTCCAACCCAGAATGTGGTAACCTGTTTTCACAGTTTCTAACTTTGAGAATTTACTTATTCTAATTATTTTATATCAGTGAGATCATACAATATTTGTCCTTTTGTTTCTGTCTTATTTCACTAGACATGTCTTCAGGATTCATCCATGAATGAATGGCATACAGTTGTTCACAGTATCCTCTTATAATCCTTTTTATTTCTGTGGGGTGAGTAATAATGTTACCCCCCTTTAATTTCTAATATTAGTTCTTTACATCAGCTCTCTTTTCTTTGTCAGTGTAGCTAAAGGTTTGTTCATTTTATTGATTTTTTCAAAGAACAAACTGTTGGTTTTGTTTTTTCTCTCTCATTTTTTTATTCTCTATTTCATTTATCTCTAATCTTTGTTATTTTCTTCCTTCCAAAGGAAGGGTTTAAATTGTACTTTTTCTGCATCCTCTAGTTGTGAAGTTGTCTTTGATTTAAGATCTTTCTTCTTTTTTAATATAAGCATTTAGAGCTATAAATTTCCCTCCAGCACTGCCTTTGCTGGATCCCATCAGGTTTTTTTTTTTTTTTCTACTCATGAAATTAAGTTTTATTTAAAATGGTAAAACTGTACATCCTTTTAAAAAAATGAAAATTCAAGTCTTAGCATTAAGCTATGCTAAGCAGTGAGTTATATTACAAAGCTCTTTACAGCAGTAATTAAACAGCATTAACACTTTACTATTGTAAAAATGTCACAGAATTTAAATCACCAGCTTGGGTTCTCAATAATTCAAGTGTTTAATCCCGCATGAGGGTTGGTCAGTTTTAAAAGGAAATCCTCCGATATGCCATCCTCCAGTCCTTCATTATCACCACGCATCAGGTCACACGGTGGGATAGCTGGCTTTTGTGACGACTCCACAGTGGTTGTTCCAGTGTCTGGCCATCTTTATGCAGCCCTCCATGCCCCAACTTTCACACCAGCTGTTCTTTTTTTTTTTTTTTTTTTTTTTTTTTTATTAAATTCAGTTTTATTGAAATACATTCACACACCATGCAATCATCCATGGTATACAATCCACTGTCCACAGTATGATAACATAGTTATGCATTCATCACCACAATCTATCTCTGAACATTTTCCTTACATCAGAAAGAACCAGAACAAGAATAAAAAGTAAAAGTGAAAAAAGAACACCCAAATCATCCCCCCATCCCACCCCATTTGTCCTTTAGTTTTTATCCCCATTTTTCTACTCATCCGTACACTAGATAAAGGGGGTGTGATCCACAAGGTCTTCACAATCACACTGTCACCACTTGTAATCTACATTATTATATAATTGTCTTCAGGAGTCCAGAGTGCTGGGTTGGAGTTTGGTAGTTTCAGGTATTTACTTCTAGCTATTCCAATACATTAAAGCCTAAGAGGTGTTATCTATATAGTGCATAAGAATGTCCACCAGAGTGACCTCTTGACTCCATTTGAAATCTCTCAGCCACTGAAACTATTTCATCTCATTTTGCATCCCCCTTTTGGTCAAGAAGATACTCTCAGTCCCACGATGCCGGGTCCACATTCATCCCCAGGAGTCATATTCTGCATTGCCAGGGAGATTTACACCCCTGGGAGTCGGGTCCCATGTAAGGGGGAGGGCAGCTAGTTCACCTGTCGAGATGGCTCAGTTAGAGAGAGAGAGAGGGCCACATCTGAGCAACAAAGAGGTACTCAGGGGGAGACTCTTAGGCACCATTACATGCAAGTTTAGACTCTCCTTTGTGGTAATGAGCTTCATAAGGGCAAGTCCCATGCTTGAGGGCTCAGCACATCAAACCGCCAGTCCCAATGTTTGTGACAACATCAACACCAGTCCAGGTGAGGATGTCCAACACATCCGCACCTTCCCCCAGATCCTCAGGGCTGGGGAGGGGGAGGCTGTAAATATATTTTTTATTATCTGCCCAAATTACTCTGGGATGTGTTATTATTTCACTCCAGCCTATACTAACCTACCGTTATCTCATTTCCTATTCAAAGTTCCATGCAATTGTGGTGTTTGAACAAATAGACTGTAGAGTTGTACCGTTTAGAAAATTTAGATCCTGTACCAAATAGATATCTATTCCCTTGGTATCATATGGAAGTTGAAGTTTAAAACCCAATCAGTTTCAACCTTTACCCTTTGGCCTGCCTTGCCCTGGTCTTAACCATATCTGCTTCATTCATATCACTAATTGAAGTCTGGGCTCTTTTTCAGCTTTTTTTTTTTTTTTTTTTTTGACAGTGGCTGTATGCACTAATACTGACATTCATATCTGCCGAGCTCTAGCTCTGAGTTTCAGTTTCAGGTGTCTCAGAGATATGCATTGTTCCAGAGACCAATCAGGTTATATGCTAGGGGATCAACGCCAGCTGTTCTTGATGAGCCAGTATTTATTGTTATCTGAATCTGTTCCTTCAAAGCCATAGCCAACTACCAGAACCCCATGATCCAAGTCTCTGCTGCTGCAGTCTGGCTTATAATAAATGCCTGATTCATAGAACTGGAAGGAATCATGGCTTGCAACAATAGCAACCGAGATGGGGCCTACAGTTGCCACTGCCACCATAAGTGCCTTCTCCAGCAGAGTGACCTCTATGAAGCCAGTGTCACTGGAAGCAGAATACTCAGGCTTATAGCTACAGGTCATGTCCTTTACAACATATGGATAGGATTCCTCTGAATCAAGGCCTTTGTTGTCCTGGACATACTGGAAAGCATTGTCCATTAGGCCATCATTGCAGCCGCTATTGCCCTCAGCCTGTGAGCAGTCCACCAGGTTCTGCTCACTGAGTGAAACAATTATGCCAGTTTTCTAGAACATCTGTCCTTCCAGGAAACCGGTTGCACTGAAAGCCCAACAAGAACCACAGTGACCCTGATTCTTCACGGGAGTCACATAGCCTTTATCCTTCCAATCCACAGATGTGGGGACCTCAGAGGGAGATTCAGAGAACATTTCCCCCTTCTTGGGTTCTTGGTTTTGAAAGCCATTCATCACCTGCCTGAATTCTTCATTGGTCATTGTCACCAAAGGCATTCATTCCCAACTTGAAGCTGTGTTGCCTCAGGCTGTATTCCAGATTGTGCATTTTGATCATTTTCATATTGTTCTCCCATGCTGCTCTCCTCCAATCCTCTTCATTCTCACCATATAGTCTCTGGTGCTTTGACTTCCACTGGGTCCAATGTGCTTCTAAATTTGACTCAAATGTTGGAGCAGCTGAGGATATTCCCAAGCAAAAGCAGTCAGAAAGAGTGAAAGATTCATATTTCAAAACCTGTGGTGGCTGCGGCTGGCACAGGCACACTACACACACATATGGACAAGGCATCTCTAGGATCCGTCCCATAAGTTTTTGTGTATTGTGTTTGTGTTTTCAATTGCCTCAAAATATTTCTTAATTTCCCTTGTGATTTCTTCTTTGATCCATTGGTTGTTTAAGAGAGTATTGTTTAATCTAAACATTTTGTGAATTTTCCCATTCTTCCTCTGCTATTTGATTTCTAGCTTCATTCTACTGTGCTTGGAGAAGATACATTGTATGATTTCAATATTTTTTTAATTTATTGAAACTTGTTATGTGACGACATAGAACATATAGAACATATAGCACTATGTATGTTAGGTCTATTTGGTTAATAGTATCTCTCAAGGCTTTTATTTCCTTATTGATCTTCTGTGTAGATGTTCTATCCATTATTGAAAGCAGTATATTGAAGTATCCTACTATTAATGTACAGCCATCTATTTCTCCCTTCAAATATGTCAACATTTGCTTCATATATTTCATGGCTCTACCTTTATATGCATATATATATATATAGTTTTTATGTCTTCTTGTGGAATTGACCCCTTTATCAGTATATGTAAACCTTCTTTGCTCCTCGGAACAGTTTTTGACTTAAAGTCTGTTTTATCTGATACTAACATAGCTACCTCAGCTGTCTTTTAGTTATTATTTGCATGGTATAATTTTTTCTATCCTTTACTTTCAAGCAATTTGTGTCTTGGAATTTAAAGTGTGTCTCTCATAAACAGCATATCATTGTGTCTTGATTTTTTATTCATTTTGCCAGTCTCTGTCATTTGACTGCTGAGTTTAATCCATTTACATTTAAAGTAACTACTGATAATTCAGGACTTTTTCTGCTATTTTGCTCTTTGGTCATTGTAAACCTTACAATGTTTCTGTCCCTTTATTCTTCCATTAATGCCTACTTTCATATTTATTTGATTTTTATGTATTGTCCCATTTAGAGTTCTCATTTCTTTCTGTATATATATATTTATATATTTTCTTTGTGGGTACCTTGAGACTTATATTTCATATCCTAAATTTGTAACAATCATGTTAGATTTAATCCCAACTTAACTTAAATAGCATACACATACATTGTTCCTATACCCCTCTTTTCCCACCTTTTTTTGTGATACTTGCTACAGATTAAATCTTTATGTAGTGTATGTCCAAAACCATAGACTTATTATTACTTTTATGAATTTGGATTTTAGAACCTGTAACTAATAAGTGGAGTTACATATCAAAAAGTATGATACAATAATACTGGCATTTATAATTACCCATATGGTTACCTTTACTGGAGGTCTTTAGCTGCTCTGATCTACTGTCTATCATCCTCTCCTTCCAGTCTGACGAACTCCCTTTAGCATTGTTTGTAGGGCAGTTCTAATGGTGACACTCCTTCAACTTTTGTTATCTGGGAATATCTTAATGTCTCTCATTTTTGAATGACAGTCTCACTGGATATAAAATTCTTGGCTGGCAAATATTTTCTTTTAACATTGTAAATATTTCATCCCACTGATTTCTTGCTTCCATAGCTTCTGTTGAGAAATTGGAACTTTACCCTATTGGGACTCCCTTGTATGTAACATGCTTCTTTTTTCTTGCATTTTTGCAAATCTTTGTTTGTCCTTGGCAATCAACAATCTGACTACATGTCTGGGCATGGTTCTTTTCAAGTTTATCCTATTTGGGATTAGTTGGGCCTTTTGAATATGATATTCATGCCTTTCATTACACTTGGGAACTTTTCTGCCATTATTTCTTTGAATATTCCTGTTGTACCTTTCTCTCTTCTCTTTCTGGGACTCCTATAATGTATATATTGGTATGCCTGATGGTATCCACAAGTCTCTTAGGCTTGGCTTGCTTTTGTTTTTCCTTTTTTTTTCTTTCTGTAACTCAGCTTGAAACATTTCAGTTATCTTGTCTTCAAGTTCACTTATTCTTTTTTTCTGCCACTTCCATCTGCTGTTGAAACCCTCTAGAGAATTTTTCATTTCAGTTTTGTGGTCTTCAACTCTAGTATTTCTGTTTGTTTTCTTTTAAAATTTTCTGTCTCTTTCTTTGGATTCTCATATTGTTCACTCATTGTTTTCCTGGTGCACTTTAGTTCTCCTTACTTTCCTTTATCTCCTTGAGCACATACAGGATCATTTTTTTTCTTTTTAAATCCTTGTCTGGTGCATGCAAAGTCTGTTCTTGGTTGGTGGCTTCTGGATTTTTATCTTGTTCCTTCAGATGGACCACTATTTTCTGTTTCTTTGTTTGTCTTATAATCTTTTGTTGCCCTCTGTACACTTAACATTTTAAAATGTTAACTCTGGGATTTAGGTCCTGAGCTGTTTATTACTTTAGTTTTTATCTAGCTAGTGATATGAAAGCGATATCCTTGATTGCCAGGAGCTAACTAAAACAAGCAAACCAGCGCAAGAAATGCCTTTCACAGTCTTTGTAAATTGGCTCTGCATTGGCTGGTGCTCTGCTTCAGAGTTTAGCCCTCCTATCAAGAAGGTCAGCTCAAGGCTGTGTGCTGTCCTGGGCTTGTGCTTGCTGGTGTCCTTATGGATTCCCCTCATGTCGGAATTCAAATGTCTTCTCTAATTCCGTATAAGGTAGACTTCCAACTGACGGGGGCTTTACTGTATGACTTAAAGCAGGTAATCTCTTGCCCTAGGCCATGTTGACTTAATTTGTTGCCTCTGTCTGCTGTACAAGTTCTGGGAGGGTGAGTCAGTAGAATGTCACTGATATATCGACATCCTGGTATACCCAAAAGGAGCAGTGCCAGGGACTTACAATGGGCACACAGGCTGGCTGTACTCCAGGCTGTGGAGAGACTGGAGAAGAGGCTAACTTGGGCACCATGAGCTTCTCCTACCATTTTTTTAAAATTCAGTTTTATTGAGATATATTCACATACAGTCATCCACATTGTACATTGAATTATTCACAGTACCATCATACAGTTGTGCATTCATCACCACAATCAATTTTTCAACATTTTCCCTATTCCAAACAAAAAAAGAATAAAAATAAAAGTAAAAAAGAACCCCTGAAACATCCCATCCTCCCATTCACCCTATTTTTCATTTAATTTTTGTCCCCATTTTTCTACTCATCTGTCCATACACTGGATAAAGGGAGTATGAGCCTCAAGGTTTTCACATTCATGCAGTCACACCATGCAAACTACATAGTTATAGACTAATCTTCAAGAATCAAGGCTACTGGGTTGCAGTTCAACAGTTTCAGGTATTTCCTTATAGCTATTCCAATACACTAAAAACTAAAAAGGGATATCTATATGTATAATACATAAGAATAACCTTCAGCATGAGCTCTCAACTCTATTTGAAATTGCTCAGCCACCAAAACTTTAATTTGTTTCATTTTGCTTCCACCTTTTGGTCGAGAAGACTTTCTCAATTCCATGATGCCAGGTCCAGGCTCATCCCCAGGAGCCATGTCCCGCATTGCCAGGCATCATGAGTCCAGGCTCATCCCTAGGAGTCATGTCCCATGTAGGGGGGATGGCATTGAGTATACCTGCTGAGTGGGCTTAGAGAGAGGCCACATCTGAGCAACAAAAAAGGTTCCCTGGGGGTGACTCTTAGGTACAATTATAAGTAGGCTTAGCCTCTCCTTTGTAGTAACAAGCTTCATAAGGGCAAGCCACAAGATTGAAGGCTCAGCCTTCTAAATTGTTAGTCCCCAATGCCTGTGAGAATATCAGTAATTCTCCAGGTGGGAAAGATTAATACTTCCACTTTTTTCCCCAGTTACTCAGGGGTGCCTTGCAAATATGTTTTTTTTATTCTTGCTCAAATTACTTTGGGTTGTATCAGGATTTCACACTAACCTGTACAAAAGCCTACCAGATCTACTTCCTATTCAAAGTTCCATATACTTATTGTGTTTGAATAAACTGACCATACAAGTTAAATTATTTAGTGTGCTACAGAAAATATAGATTCTGCACCAAATAAACATTTCTTCCCTTGGTTTCACACAGAAGTTGAAGTTTTAGGACACAGCCAATATCATCCTTTCCCCTTTGGCCTGATTGGCCTTAGTCCTAACAAGAGCCACTACATTCATATCTCTAATTGAACTCTTTTTCAGCTTTTTTAACAGTTGCTGTGTGAGTCTCCTACCAGTTATTTATTGAGATTCTTCACATACCATGTAATTATCCAAAGATCCAAAGTGTACTATCAATTGCCCATGGTACCATCATACAGCTGTGCATCCATCAACACAATTAATATTTTTTTCAATTTTTAGAACACTTTCATTACTCCAGAAAAGAAATAAAGACAACAAAAGGAAACTCAAATCCTCCCATACCCCTAACTACCTCCCCTCCATTATTGATTCAGTATTGGTATAGTACATTTGTTATTGTTGATGAAAGAATGTTAAAATACTACTAACTGTAGTATATAGTTTGCAATAGGTATATATTTTTTTCCTATATGCCCCTCTATTATTAAGTTCTAGTTATAGTGTCACACATTTGTTCTAGTTCATGAGAAAGATTTCAAATATTTGTACAATTAATCACGGACATTGTTCACCACAAGATTCACTGTTTTAAACATTCCCATCTTTTAACCTCCAACTTTCCTTCTGGTGACATACGTGACTCTGAGCTTCCCCTTCCACCACATTCAGAGACCATTCAGCACTGTTAGTTATTCTCACAATGTGCTACCATCACCTCTGTGCATTTCCAAATGTTTAAGTTCACTCTAGTTGAATATTCTGCTCATAATAAGCAACTGATCCCCATTCTTTAGCCTCATTCTATATCTTGGTAACTTCTATTTCATGTCTATGGGTTTACATATTATAATTAGTTCATATCAGTGAGACCCTGCAATATTTGTCCTTATGTGTCTGTCTTGTTTCACTTAATATAGTGCCCTAAAGCTTTCTTCATCAACCCATTTTTTTTAAGGTGGTTTTGTTCATACACCATATATTCCATCCTAAGTAAACAATCGATGGTTTCCTGTATAGTCATGTATTTATGTATTCAACACCATCACCACTATCTGTATAAGAACATCTCCATTTCTTCCACAAAGAAGGAGGAAGAGCCAAAGAAGGTAGAGAGACAAAAGAAAAAGAAAAAAAAAAAAAAGCAAAAACAAGCAAACATGACACCTAGGGAGCAACAAAAGGAAAGATAGCATTAAACTAAAGTAGAATAAAGAGTCAGACACATCACCAATGCCAAGAGTCCCATACCCCTCCCCCATACCCCTACATATGCATTTAGTTTTGGTATATTGCCTTTTTACATTAAAGGAAATATAATACAATGTTTCTGTTAATTATAGTCTCTAGTTTGCATTGATTGTTTTTTCCCCCTAATCCTACCTTGTTTTTAACACCTTGCAATGTTCTCCCTCATGTAAAAACATATTTGTACCTTTTAACACAATCATTGAGCACCTTAGGTTTCACTGAGTTATACAGTCCCAGTCTTTATCTTTCCTCTTTCCTTCTGGTGTCACATATGCTCCTAACCTTCCTCTTTCAACCATACACACAGTCATCTTTGTTCAGTGTACCTACATTGCTGTGCTACTATCTCCCCAAATTGTGTTACAAACCTCATTCCTGTCTTTTTCCTTTCTGTCTATAGTGCTCTCTTTAGTGTTTCCTGTAGAGCAGATATCTGGTTCACAAACTCTGTCATTGTCTGTCAGAGAATATTTTAAGATCTCCCTCATATTTGAAGGACAGTTTTGCCAGATATGGGATTTTTGGTTGGTGATTTTTCTCTTTCAGTATCTTAAATATACCACTCACTTCCTTCTTGCCTCCATGGTTTCCATTGAGAAATCCACATGTAGTCTTATCAAACTTCCTTTGTATGTGGTGGATCACTTTTCTCTTGCTGCTTTCAGGATTCTCTCTTCATTTTTGATGTTTGATAATCTGATTATTAAGTGTCTTGGCATAGGCTTATTCAGATCTATTCTGTTTGGGGTATGCTGCACTTCTTGGATCTGTGATTTTATATCTTTCATAAGAGATGAGAAATTTTCATTGATTATTTCCTTTATTACTGCTTCTGCCCCCTTTCCCTTCTCTTCTCCTTCTGGGACACCCATGACATGTACATTCCTGCATTTCATGTTGTCATTCAATTCCTGCAGACATTGCTCATATTTTTCCATTCTTTTCTGTATCTGTTCTTTTTAATATAGGCTTTCAGGTGTCTTGTTCTCCAGTTACTGAGTGTTTTCTTCTGCCTCTTGAGACCTGCTGTTGTATATCTCCATAGTGTCTTTCATCTCTTTTCATGTGCCTTTTATTTCCATAAATTCTGCCTGTTGTTTTTTCAAACTTTTGCTTTCTACCTTATGTGCGCCCAGTGTTTTCATTATATGCTTCATCTCTTTTGTCATATCTTCCCTGAACTATATGAATTGATTTAGCATTAGTTGTTTCAATTCCTGTATCTCAGTGGAAGTATAAGTTTGTTCCTTTCACTGGGCCATACTTGTTTTTCTTAGTGTAGGTTGTAGTTTTCTGTTGTCTAGGCATCTGGTTTCCTTGGTTGGCCCTATCAGGTTTTCCCAGACCAGAACAGCCTCAGGTCTCAGAAGGAGGCAATAGTATCAGGTTTCCCTTAGGGTATTTCTTAGAAGATTGATATGCCCTGTGAGGCCTCAAACCACTGTGCTTTCCTGGCCAGAAGGTGGTACCTGTCAGCCAGTCATTCCAGACTGGTGTAAGGAGGTGTGCCCTGTGGCTGTTTTTCCCCAGGCTCTGCTGTCTGGTTCTGCATGGAAGGCAGGTGTTAGAGCTTGGCACCACCTCCTTCCTCTTAGGGAAGATACACCCCCTGGAGACAGATCATTTGCATTTGAACAGTCTCTGACTCTGCTCTCTCTACCCTTGTCCTGGTCAAAGCACTGGGAACTGAAAATGGCTGAGGCTTTCCCTACTGAGCCAATAAAAGGGACAGAAAGACCCCTTCAGGGCCAGTCCATGGCCAGCCTCAGTTTCACCCATCGACCAAAGATAGTGCCTGGTCCTCTGGGATACCCCTCCCTTTCAGAGAGGTCCTCTGGCTTTCCAAGATCAATTGTCACCAAAAGCCTCTGTCTGCTTGATGGGGATTCATAGCTTGTATTGAGCAGTCAACATTTATTAATTAAAACCTCAGTTGGCACTGGGCTGAGGTAATTCACTTGTTCAGAGAGTGCTATTCTCTATCACAGTGAGGCTTTGCAGTTTGAGCTGCTGTGGGGGGAGGGGGCTCTTGGCTTGGGTCAGCAGTTTTTACTTACAGATTTTCTGTTGTGATCTTGGGCATTCCTCCCAATCCAGGTTTGTGTATGATGTGTGGACAGTCACATTTGTCCCCCAGCAGTTATTCCCGATTATTTACTAGGTGTTCCTGGTTGTTTATTAGCTGTTCCATGGGGTCTAACTAGCTTCCACTCCTGGCTATGCTGCCATCTTCTTCTGACAATTTCTCCTACCATTTTTAAAGCTGCATTTCCTTTATTTGGCACTTGACCAGTAAGGGCAAACTTTTAACTATTTTCTGGAGTTTTAAGGAAGATGGTCTGCCAGTTTTGCTGGCTGTCCAAATATTCTGTGGGTAATGGCACCCTAAAGTGTCTTACACTGCCATCTTGGACAACTAGAAGATCTATTCCCCCTTTACTGTTGCCACATCTTGCATCTCTTGCTCCCACCATTTCCCCTTCTAATTCTACATCAGTCGTAAATTCAGTGTGGTAGAATCAAAAGAGCACAGGGTTTGCATAAGACAGAAATAGTATATGAATCAAGGTTGTGTGATTTTAAACCACATTTGTCATCTTTGATTCTCGGTTTTCTCCACTCTGAAAGAGGGTTACCAAATTCAAACTTAACTGTGGAGGTTGTTGTGACAATAAGTGATTATGAATATAAAATGCACAGTAGAGTGTTGCAATCATAATGATCAAATTCATACTCTCATTATAAAAGAAGCTATCCCACAAAGTTAAAGAGAGTTGGAGAAGGTGGTAGCAGGACCCAGTTTTGTCCTCTCAAACATTACAGTGGTAAAAGTTACTTCTTTGTTCTTATAAGAACCAGATCTGCCTAAGTGCAAAGGACAAATTTAGTTCAGTGGTAATTTAAAAATTCATTTAAAGCACAGTTTTACTTTGGTGGACTTAAACATTGCTGCCATCAAGCCCCATTACAATGGAGTCTGCCTGAATAATTGAAATATCTTAGGAGATATTTTTGATATTTCTCTATGTTGCTTACAGCTTATATTATGAGTTTTCATTGGTTTTGGATGAAAGTATGATAAGGCAAAATGTCATTCATTAATAATGCACAATTCTGATAAATTAAAATGAAGACCTAATATTGAGATATATCAAGTAGGATGAACAAAAGGATGAATAGAAAATAAATTATGAAAAATGAGCTAATCTAAGTCAATGAACAATATGTCTGATACTTCTGGATGGAAAGCAGCAGGAGTGAAAGAAAGGAATACAAAAATAGTGACTATTGGGACTTCAAAAAAATCTTCTAGGAAAAATGTATTAATTTGTGTTTCATGGCTCCTGCTTACTAAGGTTAAGGTGACTGTGCTGAATACATGTCATTTTTAAAACTTTTTTTACTGTCTGTAAAAATATTATATGTTCCTTGTAAATATTTCAAAATATGTGGAAAACTAAAAATGAGAAAATAAAGATTGTCCCCAAGATAACTGCTGTTGTCAATTTGGTATCTTTTAATCTGTTATTTTTTTTCTATGCATAGTGCATATATGTTACAGAATTTGGATGTTAGTATATAAACAGTTTAAAAATGTTTTATTATGAAAATATTTTTTGAATATATAAAAAGTTGAAAAAATTGTGTAATGAATTCCCACATGCACTTAACAATTATCAGCACATAGTCATCTTGTTTTATCTATACCTTCTCATATTCCCTTTACCCTATTTTGAAGCAAATCCAGATGACCTTTAATTCATCCACAACCACTTGAATCCATACCTCTAAAAAATGAGAACTCTTTTACGAAACAAATCACAATATCAATATCACATTAACATATTAACAATTCTTTCTTATCATCAGATACTATGATTTTATTTTCCTCTGGTTTTTGTTTGACAGTAACATGGCCATCTTTTATTTGCAGCATAAGAGTCTATTGCACAGAAAAACTGAAGTGATTTGTATTGCCAAAAAAAGTATGAGTTCCAATTTCCCTACATTTCATCTCAAATTAGATTTCATTATCCTTCTAATTATGGTCAGTTTGCTAGATTAAAAACATGGAATTTTTCCATATGTTTATTGTCTACTTATTCTTTTTCTTTTGTGAATTGCTTAGTCATGCATTTTACTTAGTTTCTATTGAGGTGTTTGCTTTTTCTTATTCATTTGTAAAAGTTCTTCACAAGCCTGAGTACACCCTCAAATTTTTCACATTCTGCTAGCACTGCTGTAATGTTCCTTTACGTTTCTCTTCATTTACTAAACCAGAATATTGGGGCAACATAGTATTGCCTGGATTTATTAATACTTTAAGAAATGCTATTTCCAAGGTGCCGTCCAAGCCTAAACACAATGTCCTCTTCTTTATTACACAGGGACATTAATCTTTGTCATATATGTTGCAAATATTTTTCTCCTTATCATTTGTTTTTCAACTTTGTTCACAGTAATTTTTTTCTGTATTAAACTTTCTCTATCTCAAGATGAACATATGTGCCAGTTTGAATGTATTATGTCCCCCCAAATGCCATTATCTTTGATGTACTCTTGTGTGGGCAGACCTATCAGTGTTAATTAGATTGTAATTCTTTGAGTGTTTCCATGGAGATGCACCCCACCCAACTGTGGGTGATGACTCTGATTGGATAATTTCCATGGAGGTGTTGGCCTGCCCATTGGGTGGGTCTGAATTAAATTACTGGCACACTATATAGGATCAGACAGGAGCAAGCTTGCTACAGCCAAGAGGGACACTTTGAAGAAAGCACAGGAGCTGCCAATGAGAGATATTTTGAAGACAGCCGTTGAAAGCAGATTCTTGCTCCAGAGAAGCTAAGAGAGGGCAAATACTCCAAGTGCAACTAGGAGTGACATTTTTGAGGAACTGCAGCCTAGAGAGGAACTTCCTGGGAGAAAGCCATTTTGAAACCAGAACTTTGGAGCAGATGCCAGCCACGTGCCCTCCCAGCTAACAGAGGTTTTCCGGACACCATTGGCCATCCTCCAGTGAAGGGACCTGATTGCTGATGTGTTACCTTGGACACTTCATGGCCTTAAGACTGTAACTGTGTAACCAAATAAACCCACTTTTATAAAAGCCAATCTGTCTCTGGTGTTTTGCATTCTGGCAGCATTAGCAAACTAGAACAACATAGTTTATCAGTTTTCTTATACTTCTATAATTTCATCTTTATATTTTAAAATCTTAACTCTATCTGAAATAAATATAATATTATACATGAATTATGTTCTAACTTTACCATAATGCCCAAATTGCTAGCAAATTGTTCTACACCATTTTCTGTAGACCATCTCTTCCCTAAGATTCAAAATGTCTTCTTTATCACCTAAAATATTATAATATTGAATAATGAATAAATTAAAACACACACACACACACACACACACACACATGTATACACGCATCCATCCGTCTATCTATCTGATGTAAATAGCAAAAGCAGAGACCCAAGAAAATGGAATATAGTAGACTTAATGGAGAGTAGAAAATCAGCAGTCTACATAAGGTTGATGGAGTGCCTCACTGGACACATAGGAAATAAAAGGGAACTCTAAATATTTTCAGGGATTAAAAGATGAAAAGGAGCCATGGGTGTAAATGGAGGGGCTAAAGGCACCTATGAACTGCAAATTTTGTTTTTGATCCAAATTTGCTGAAGGCTTATTCAACACAGAGCAGAGCTAGCTCTTTAGAGCTTACCTACTTGTATGATCCTATACCTTCTACTCATTATATATTTATTTAGCCCCTACTATGTGCCAGGCATACTGCTAGGTATTGGGGATTCAAAAAAGAACATGCTTCAGGCCATGCACTTAAGGAGTTGACATTTTCTTCATTCATTATACTTTCCACAGTGTTTTGTAATTATCTGTTTATGGATCTAACGTCTCCTGTTCTATGACCTTCTTCCAGACAGTCCCCATGGTTTATTCATGTTCTAATCTCTAGTGCTTACAACAGTTCTTCACATATAGTAGCTGCTGATCAATAAATATTTGTTGAGCTCCTTAGCAGCAGAATCTCATTATTTCCAGGCGCCATTCAGAACCAAACCCATCTGTCAGGAGGAGATAAGAATCATCTACTAAGCATTCATTGTTGCAAATCACTTTTTCTCTCCTTCTTAGGCTTTTTCCAAGTTGTTGTGCCAAGTAACTTTCATTATTACCTCCAAATTGACTCTCTACCCTTCTTTACCCTACCTTTTGCCTCTGGGATTAACCTTCCTTCCTGTGAGGTTTCTTAGGCTATTTGTACTTCCACAGAAGGTCTTTAGTCCTCTCAAGGCAGCCTGCTGTTATCCACCCTCCTCTTCTGGGTTCCAGTAACTTCTCCTTTCCTTCAGTCCTTCAAGCCCAGGGTGGCATCAGACTGGCAGCTAATAGACCAGGTTCTTGATGATCCTTCATGGTTCCACTCCATGCCCACCAATCCTTTTTGAACAAGCTCTTTGTGAATAAAACCTCTTCAGAGTCTACTAAGTGTGTCATCTATTTGTTTGATATCAGCATTGTTACTACTGCTCTTTCTGGAGAGTATGTGTATGTTTGGGTTCCTGGGGAGATAGATAGGGGTGGAAATTGCCAGTGGTTATTCCCCACAGGAAAGCAGTTTCATGTTTGGAGGTACTCAACAACCAGAAAAGCAGTTTCAAAGACTGACATACTTTGGCAGAAGGATCAGTGAAATTAAGAGGCAAAGCTTGGCTGCCCCTAAAAGTGAATGTGCCCAGAGGTACTGTGTTCAGGTGATGAGTCACAGTGAGTCATGGTATTTATTCTCTTTACTTATTTTTACCCAGACATGAACAATGCCTGTTCAAAGACATTCCACACTCTGCTTTTGACAATTTGCCAAGAAGACCTATTTGCCATTATTATCTGAAGGTGGCAATGTCTATCCCAGGTCAACAACCCTATTGTACACATTAGTTGAGCTACAAAACCACTGCCAAACTTCTTAGGAACATAGTCTAAATTTTCATGAATAAGCACCAAAGGACTCCAAAATGATATAACTCACTGATCTTTTATTTTCCTTGATTCTTATGATGCACTGAGTAGTGTTCACTTTATTTGTAAGCATAGATTCCAAAGGGATAAAATATGTCACACTTTGTTGCTTTTGGTCAGTTGACCCAATGCTCCAGTAGATCATTCACTAAGAATATTTGCTGCCTGTGCTTGCTACTGTGTTTATCCTTATATAATAGAGAATGCCCTATGTAGATCAACATTTCCTAGACATTTGTACTTATTTCATTCATTCTTTTAGTCGATAAGGTTTTATGAGAATTAAGTAATGGACATCATGCTAATTAGGCACTGATTTGAGGAATAAGAAATGATTAAAACACATATTGTTTCCCTCAAGGTCCTTAACTGAAGATTGATGGACTGTGAAAATGAATTTCGTTAAAGGTAAAGTCCCTTTTCCTTTTTGTTACAAAGATATAGGAAGAACAACTTTACCTTCATGTGAGCTTTTGTAAGTGGTTACTGTAGGAGTAGTTCCAAGGGCATCACAGAAACTGGATCTAAAACTGTGCACAATTATTGGATTTTGGAGGTGGTGGTGGATGTGTGTGAATTAGCCTCCTCTACATTCTGAGACTTCTCTTTGAGTCATTAATACTTTTATAATATTTTCATGGTTGCAAAATTCTGAACTCCACTGGTAGCAAGTTCAGACAAGATAAACTGCAAGTTTGATTTTTGTTTTGGTGTAAGGAACCTAGTATCATGTAATGGGTCATAGAAAGCCTGTAAGTCTGTGGAGCCAAGGAAGACATGAGAATTTTTGGAGTACAAGCTATTAAAATAACTGCATTAGGTGCTTGATGTCACTTACCCTAATAACCTTGATATTGAAGTAATTGTTCTATATGTTGAATGATTTTATTCCTTTGAAACAACAGTACTGGTTTCACCATTCCCCACAGAATAAACGTTAGTAGGGACATGCCACATACTGGGGATTTGAGGAACTCTTGCTTTTAAGTTACTATTTAATTCATGACTTCACTATTATTCTTGTCTCCTTGTATTTCCGCATGGCACTCCACTCCATTAATAATAGAAAGGTCTCCAATTTTAACACACTTCATTTTTATGCACTAAAGTTCTTTTGGCTGGATTTGCGGATGTTCCTTTCCAGCTCTTTCTATTTATGATTATACTGTTGTGCTTTGAAAAGATACACTTTTAGGAAGCTATAAAGGCACACTTTTATACATCCTATATTAGGAGGAATACTTAGTTTTCATGCAGTTTTCAGAGACCAAATAGTAGATTTCAAATTACACGTATTAATGTATGTTTTTGTTTTAGTAGTGCAGACAGGTTGCTTATTTCCCCCTCTAGGTAGAAGAGTGCTGGCACTCTCTTGGAATTATGCCCCTACCCCACTTCCTTTTATTTAGGGTTCTGCAACTGCCCAGTGTCCAGAAATAAAATAAGTAAATAAATATTAATAAGAAGCAGCTCTGGACTGCATTTGTAAATGAAAACAAGAGAGTAAGATGGATTCTCAAGAGAAAATGCCTTCAAATCTTGAAGATTTAAAATTTCAGATTAACAGATGTTTCTCCATTTTATGAGAAATAAGAGTATTTCCATTTGCTCCTTCACATATGACAGTTCTATCATTGGCATGTTGAGAGTTTGGATTACTTAGAGAATGATTTAAAGACAACTTTTACGTAGCATGTAATATCTTTTCTGTGAAGAACAGGGATTTGTGCCTCAGAAAATTACATTAATTACTCTACTGTAATTGGGTTTTCTTATTTTATTTTATATGCCACCAAATCATTCTTTAATTTAAAATATTTAAGACGGTCCTGAATATACAATTTACTACACGGGAACTACAAAAGGGTGCAATGGCCTGAATGTCAAATGAATGCCTTTATTTTTAAAGATTTCCCGGGAAAGGGATACTGTTTCCTTGCTACATATTATGCTGAAACTGATCCTTACTAATGTAAGAATTCAAAGTAAAAGGCCCACACACTTACAAAAGCCAATCTAGTTGAGTTTACTATTTTATGAATGTTACAAGTGAATAAATAAAGTGTCAGGTATTTATTTTAAAATATTTTTAAAAATTTAAATATTTTAAAACATATTAAAGATTATCAATGAAAACCTAAACTTCATTTAAATGCACCGGACATATCTTCTTTTGTGGGGCAGAGAGACAAATCTTGCTTTTTCTCAATCTGATTTTTAAATTAAGTTGGCTAGGGAAATAAAACTGTTTTAAGCTGTTATAAATAATTAATCTAAGAAATGATGCTCTGTATTTTTTTGAAAGCATTAAAATTTGAAAATTTTAATGCTTTAATTTCTTCTTTAAAGAGAGAAGCCAAATGCACCTTAAAAAACTCAAAAATATGATTTCCTTTATCTCATTAATATGTTCTTGGCATTGAGAACCGCATCTTTTTTTAGATAACTTATTACTAATGATCTATACAAAACCCTCAGCTATCTGCATTCCTTCCATATGTTAATGTAAGTGGTTGTTTGCATTTTTTTTTTATTGTGTGAAAAACATCTTTGAATAAATGTGTCTCCGGACAGTGATCTTAATTATCCTTATGTAATTTGATTAATTTTACATTTTAAAGAAAAAATTGTGTATAACGTGGAAAAATATTCTTTAGTGATAAACTGGTGTAATTCAGATTTCACCAGCTAGTGACTATAAAATAAGATGAAGCTTTCTTTTAATGCCCAAATTATAGCTTGAGCCTCTACCAGTCTAATTACTGAAAATTGATGTTTTTACTTTTGAGTGCTCCCCAGGTACCGCTTTGTCTGTTCTCAGAAGCAGGTGGCCTCCTTATCGCACTGCTGTCTCCGCCACAGGCCATGCTCCCGAGAGCACTACACATATGGCATTGCACTCCAGCTCTCCTCTCCTCCAAGAGTGACTGCCACTGTGACTACTTTTCTGATGTTAAGTGCGACACTTGCCCTTCTCCATCTGAAAAATGAGATACACCCCTTCCTAATTCCCCAAAGCACAACTGAGACCAGGCTACAAATGTTAACTAGATTTCATTAAAGGTTTGGGCATTATGGAAGGCAATACTACAAAGGCAGTACTTTACAATCGTTACAGAAGTGGCTACTTTTAAAGTCCACAGCGCCTTGGGTCTCTTCCTGAACCAGCTCCAGGCTGGATGACAACACATCCATGACTCAGATCACTGTCTAAAGTCCTAGATACGAGGTGAAGATTCCTCTGCACCCCTCATTTCCTGCCCCTTAGTGGAGCTTATCCAAAATCATCGACCTTGATAATGCATACTCTCTTCAGCGAAAAGTCCACATCCAGTCACGGAGTTGTGGTCTTGCTTTAGGAGCCATTGAAAGACACCAGAGAACCACATCTGAGTGGGTTTTTCTGCCTTGACTAATGCTTCATTTCAACACAGTCAACCAGATGAGTGTGTAAGGGCCAGAGTCAGTTTAGCTCTTTTTCAATCTTTCTTATGGTATGAAGTGAAGATAGGATCCATAAGATCTTTTTACCATCCTCTTTATCCATGTTTTACATCTCAATTACTTGTAGAACAAAGCAAGTAACTCTGCAATTATGTGGTAATTGATACCGGTACTTTGGCTCAAACCCAGTTTCTGAAAAAAAAAAATTTTTTTTCTGAACATACAATTTGTGGAAGCATTGCTCTTTTAAAAGATACTCCCAATTTACATGAATAAACTTTAACTTTCCATCCTGAAGCATTCGCATTGTGTTATGTCCTTAAGCTCAGGTTTTTCTTCCAAACAACAGGTTGTAGTATTTTAAATTTTTCTGGGAACAAAGTAATAAGCTTTCTTAAAGACTCCACCGGAGAAGGTAGAACATGCTCATAACTTTTAAAATACACTTATGGGCTCTCGTGGGGATTGTCAGTGGCAGGGATAGCAGTGGGAGGAGGAGGACACTAGCTTCAAGAAAACTTCAATTATGGGACTCAGTTTACCCTATAATTCACTACTCCAAAATTCAAAGGATGCTTTATAACAATTTTTTTATGCTCCTAAGTCTTGGTTTGGTGACACTGGACTCCAGAGTCTGGGCCCTGGGATCCGGGCCGCATGTTGGACTCAGGCCTGCTGCATCTGGTGTCTCATTCTGGGGCCTAGAGTAGTGACTCCTGGGGCATGTTCTTCTCATGACAGATCAGCAGAGCTCAAAGGGTACCTCAACTACACAAGCACATTTCACGCTGCTGCCTTAGTCACCCACTAACATCCCATTGGTCAAAGGAAAACACATGGCCAAGCCCAAAGTCAAGGGGTGAGAAAGTTCACTTAGCCCTTCCTGTCATGAGGCTATGACAAGGATGTGGATGTGTAATTCAGAAGGACAGGTAATTGTGTCTAATAATCCATTCTTCTGGCAAGTTTGCCCAGTTCTCCAACTATTCCTTCTTGTGTCTAGTGTTGCTCCATATCCACATTACTTATAACTGATTTTGTTGGTCCCCTACTTAAATCAATGCTTCCAATATAGGAAAAATTTAAACTTTTCTGTGAGACCAATGAGCTCATCCTGGTTAGTTTCATAATATTATTTACTTCTATCATCTGCGCTCTCTCTTTGTATACACGCACTCTCTAAAGCTATGCTTACATCTAACTGTTTATTTCTCTGAACATCTAAACTTTTTTAAGGCCCATGATTTTGTACATGCTATTTATTCCTACAGAAATATATTTCATTCATCCAACAAAAATGTGTTAAATGACTAGAAAGTGCCAGCTCTCAGCAAGATTAGAGATACAGCGGAGAATAATATAGAATTTGTTCCTTCCCTCAGACAGTATTCAGGTGAGTGGGGTGATGTTCCCTCCTACCCTTTCTTACCACAGTGAACATGCAGTCATCCTTTTAGGCTCAAGTTAGACCACCTCTGCCTTTTCTGATCTTTCCCCAGAAAGAGTTATTGTTTTTTTTCCCTTTTTAAGGTTTGCATACTGCTTTGCATTAGTGTGGCCAGATAATATTTTGAGATACAGATCAATACATTTTTTTCTTTCTGTATTTCCCCCCTTTTCCTTCCTCCCTATTCTTTCCCCAGGGCAGTTTTTGGAAAAGAAATTTCTTCCAGTAAAAACGTACAGCTATTAAGGATACAACGGTAGGTGCCCCTACAAAGATCCAGCAGTGTGTGCCTGGAGGTGGAGCACTTAGGAGAAAGTAGTGGAAAGCATAGGTTCTCTCTCCCAGATTAGAAAAATTTCTGTGTGCCAGAGAAAGGAAGAAAAAGAGGTCTGTTATGCCTCAAGAGCAGAGAGGACCTATTACTCTTTCTGGTAGTGACCTGAGTATGATGGTGTTGATAATAATAATAACAATAACAACAACAAAAGATAGCAGTGGCTAACTCTTTCTGAATACTATGTGTCAGTTATTGTGCCATTCACTTTATATTAAATTATCTCATTTTGTCTTCACAATAACTCTATGAGGTAGGTGTTATACAAATGTCCACTTTGCAGGTGAAAATCTGAAGCTTAGGAAATTTTAAAACAATCGCCTAAGGTCACACAGAGATGGCATCCTGTTACCAGGATGTGGATCCAATTGATGCCAGAGTTGGCCCTCTTAAAACACTTCAAGAACTGCGTCTCTACAGCCAGGCCACAAAAAAGATTGGCTGCCTGGAGAATTTAGGGAGAGAAGACCACTAGCAATCTTGTAAAAGCTCCCTGTTTCCATTGCAGGACACATTGGTGATAGAAACCCCTGAATTTGAGGGGTTCTGCAGACACCCAACAATGAATAATGACCAGAGAGAACACTTCACCCTCCTTTCTCCCTCATTCCAATGACCCAGCTAAGAGGATGATGAGGAAAATTCTGAGAATTGCCCAGGTCAAATTTTCTACTGGCCTGGAAGATGGGGGCTTGGAGTAAAAACAAAGAAACAGATAAAAGCAAACAACAACAAAGCAAAACAAAACCCATATTTATGGAAAATAATGAAATTCTTACACAAGCCATTTGTGAGATTCATACCCATTATGGATTTTATCTCTGTTCTTCCCTTACATTTTGTATTATAGAGTATTTCCTGTGGATTTTGAACAACTAGAAATTTGCAGAGTGCTAAGCATATGCTGGTTGAATAAATTATTGAAATACTCTTAAGATTTTCCTATTGCTTTATTCCCTACCCCCCAGTAAATTCTGTTCACTTAAAATACTGAAGTCTTGATTGTGAATATAAAGACAATAAACACAAATAGATTTTACTTCAAATGTCCTTGCTCTTAGAAGCGTATTACTTTTTACCCCATTCTTTAAGGTAATTTCTTAATAAATCAGAGGATGTAACATGAAAACATTTTAGACAAAATGTTCATTAACCACCCTATGTAATTTCCAAGGGCAAAGGATACTTGCACAATGTAACGACAATAGCTGCAGAATTTATCAAGAAAACAATGTTGATGAAGAGGAAGAGGAAATACATTCTCCATAGAGGAATGATGCCAGAGGGAACTGCAACAAATGACTCAGCAGGAGAAGGTCTTGACACTGTCAAGGGCCAGAGAGCCAAGCAGTGTCACCTAAGAGGAAAATCAGCTAAGGATTCGAGTCTTCAACTTGGGTAGGGGCAACTTAATGTAAATCGGAGCTGTTGTTTTTTTGTGATGCTGACAGCAGCTCAGTTTGTATGCTGCCTTTCTTAGTCACTTCCTTCCTACTCCTTCACCTCTCCTTTTTTATGGTTCCTGAGCTTCTGTCCTGTGAGCTCACCCCTTCTCCTATAGCCCCACGAACCCCAAATAGAATTTTTTTCTGTTGGATAAATATCAATGTTTTTAGCTTTACTTGAATTCATGGAAAACAATTATGTTAGTAACACCAGAGTACATGCAGAAACTCACAAGTCTATACTAAAACTGTAAGGCATTTTGAAGAAAAACATGGGTTCTTGTGCTCCTTCTCACTCACCATGTTAGCTGCATGTTGGGCACTGTATGAGGTGCTGGAACTCATAGATTAGCTGGAGAGATAGATATGATGTGCTAGGCACATCATGAGGGCATGCACGGGGAAGAAAATAGAAAATGGGAGGGTTTTAGAGAAGACTTTTGAACTGGATCTTGAAAGATATGGAGTTGCCAAATGGCAAAGAGCAGAGAGGAAAGACACCAAAGAAGAAAGAACGGCATTTTTGCAAAGACCCAGAACCATGAAAGAAGATGGTATATTTAGGGATTGGAAAGTAGTCCCATGTGGATGATGTTAGAGGGTGGAGTGTGAGAGGAAAAGAGTGGGAGATAGACAGGGAAAGAAAGCAAGGCTGTGATTGGTTCTGTATATCCTGCTAACCAAATTAGAGATTGATACAGACGTTACTGATAGAGTTAGTTTTTGATGGCAACTAATTATTCCATTGTCTGGTAGGGCACTGATTTGTGGGTGCTATTTCTCTCCACAGATGGCAAAATTGTGCTAGTACAAGGGTGGGGCAGCTAAACCCAGCAGAGACCAATCCAAATAGGGTGTAGAGCTTGTCATCATTTCTACCATCCAGATTTGTGCACGACGGGTACTGAAAAATGTTACTGACTTACACAGATGTGGGGGGTGTGTGTGTGTGTGCATGTGTATATGGGCATGTGATGATATCTGGTTCTATAACTGGTATAAAGAAGGGTGGAATGGGGATAGAATACAAATCTTGGAGCTTACTCAGGTACTAGAAATTCTTTATGCCTCTGCTCACTAGTACGTTGAAAGAGTTGTCCTGCAGGTTCCCTAGAGATGTGACTAATAGCTCCAATACGTGAAAGTTTCTTTGACCCATCCCTCCCTTAGTAAGTGAAAAGGGGAGGCATGGAGGAACTGATCTGATAGATAAAATCCTTGAGAAAAAGTTTTTGCTACTTTCACTCAAAGGTTTAATCCTTTTCTCAAAAATAGTTGGCATGGCAGAGGGGTTAAGAGCAAGCTTTAGAATTAGACCATCCTAGGCTTCTCTTATGACTCCATCAATTAACAATTGTGGGATCTGTGGCAAGTCAGGTAACTTCTCTTAAACTAATTTCCCATCTGCAAACTGGGCAAAATAACACCTCCCTAAGAGCTGCAAGAATTAAATGAGATAAAGTGTGGAAAGTACTTAGCACTTTGTCACAGAGTAATCATAAACTAAATTAATTTTTGTCAGAGATTTTCTAAAATGGTTTCTCTTTGGTAGTGAACACATTGGTTACAACCTTTTCTTCTTTAAATAAAATGTTTTGTGTCCTTTCTCATTTTGCATACATCACACAAAATATCTCTGACTTTGTCTCTCAGAAATTCTAGTGTTTGCTTTAAGGAACCATCAGGCCCTATTTCTATTTTTGTAGACACCTTTATGACTGTCTTTAGACAGCTTTGGTTCTTAATAACCATATCTAAGCAGTATTTTTGACCTGTAAAATAGCACATTAACAATTAATATGACTGTATGTTTTATGTTTGTGTTTGAGAACTTGCTCAGGGTTTAAGAAAAGCTGAGCTATTCACTATTTTTTTTTGTTTTAGTAAGTGTGAAAGTGTTTTTAAAAACATTTTTTTTTGTTGTGAAATATAACATATATACAGACAAGTGATAACCTTCAAAGTACAGTTTAACAAATTGTTATAGAGCAAATTTCAAAGGATGCTATGGGTTACAGTTCCATCATTTCAGTTATTTCCTTCTAGCTGTTCTAATACCCAAAAGACTAAAAAATATGTATATTTATATACAGATTCAGTATTTGTAATCCTTTGTTAAATCTTATCTTGTCTGTTGCTACCCCTGTCTCTCATTTGATAACTATCTCAATCGTCAGGGATACTCTGGCAGTAACCACCCTATCTTATTCATATTGGAAAGGGATGTCAGCAAATATGGAAGGGGGATACATCAGGTTGATGCTCTGCCTCTGGGTTTTGGAACTTATCTGGCATAGGAACACTCTGGAGGATTTAAGTTTCTGAAAACTAAACTTAGTGAGTGAAATTTTTATGGAGTCTCAGATAGGAGCTTAGGTATTCTTTAGGATTTTCAGGGCTATTGTTGATTTGGGCTTGGCATACTGTGGCCATTTGGAATATCTAGCTGAAGCTTGCGTAAGAGTAACTTCCAGGATAGCCTCTTGACTCTATTTGAAATCTTTTAGGCACTGAAACCTTATTTTGTTACCTTTCTTTTCCCCGTTTTGGTCGGCAATGTCTCTTACTCTTTTTAAGTTGACTCCTTAGTTGTGAAACAAACAAACACTAAAAAAAGTCACTGGATACAGAATAGCAATCAGATTTAAATACTCAGTCTTTACATAGTCCAATATTATTTCTTATACTAGAAAATGTGACATTAGAAATATTTTGCTTATCTCAATAAAGATTATTTGTTTTCCTACTTGCAATCAGGAATTACCTTTAATTCTTTAGGCTCTTCCAAAGCCACCATTTGCCATGGGTAAGTTTTACATAACTAGAATTCAGCGTATAAAGGATGAGATTTTGCATTAGTACTCTAGTTTAAAGGATCATGTATGGAGTGGAGTTTTACTACAGGTTCAGGGTCCCCGACGAACTGGAATTCACAGAAGGGACAAGACAACAACAAGTTAACAGCAAGGCTTTACAGAGGGCACCATCAGGCTGCAGCCTCCAAGCAAAGAGACCACAACTGGTCCTGGCAGGCTTTACAGCTCACACAGAGTTACAGCTTAGGCACTGCTACAGCTTGGGTTAGTACATGGGGAAGAATGGCAGCACACAGGACATCAAAAGAGAGTAGCCCCCAAGGAGTTTGGTCTTGGTTTTTTTATTGGTTAGAGGGGGTGGGCTTAGACACTTGGTATTTTAGGATTGGCTGATTTTTATGCAAATAAGGGACTGTACTGTGGTCGAATGGGGGACCAGCTAAGAGAGATTTGTGATTGGTTCAATTGAAGGCCATTTTGATTGGTGCTTGCATTCCTGGCTATCTTGATTGGTCCATCAAATGTGGTTCATGACTGGCTCATCTGCAATCCTTGTCCCATGTCTCCCTTTCTGCCTACCCAAGGTTCCCTATTCCAGCATGCCTCACTCTGGCAAAAATTTTAATTATCTATTAACTTACTGTCTCTTAATTTCTCTACTTGTAAAACAGAATCAACATATCCTTACTTTTTTTTTTTTTTTAATTTCTAGGGAAGTAGACTGAATAAAGATATATGTAGGAAAACATTTTGTGTTCCTTGGAGGAAAGGTATTATTTAAATTCAAGGTGTTATTGCCAATGATGAGAGCCTTGAAGTAAGAATATGCTTACTGCTTAGTTTTTATCCCGACCTTTTGTGGGCTTTAGTGGGTGGCTTCGAGGATTCCTGTTTATTTCCTTGTCACAGTTATAAAGCTAACAGGAGGGTGCTCAGTTATACACAGTGGAGGGGGAAAGGGTTAATTTTTTATTCGGAGATGGCATGGGCAGTGTCAGGCAGAACAGCATGTTGCAGATAAAGACCTGAAAAACCATTTTAGGTTCTTGTTGCCATCCTTAAGGGTCTCAGCGTTACTCGTAACAGGACTACCAAAGTGTAGAATCTGAGCTATGTTCTACTTCAATTGAAAATTGAAAATTTAGTGTAAGATGTGTGTGTGGGTGGAATGACTAGTAAGCCCTGGCAGGACCTGGCCCACCCTTCCTTCCTTTGTAATCTGATCTATAGTATCTTTTCTATTGTTTTCAGGCACTAATCTAAATTCTTTGTATCTTATAGTGTCTTAATATTTTGGGCTTTTGGTGTCTTTTTAGGGAGTCATTTAAGTTTTACTTTTCTTATGACTCAGTTCAATAAATATCCCAAATGGTGTAAATATCTTTAGCTTTGTGTTGAAATCTTTGTTTTGCTTTGCAAGGCCAATATTATCTTGTGGCAGGTGCAGATTCTATGCTTTCTGAGTTCTTAACTAACACAAATCCCTGGAGGAGATATTTTTCATTCCCTGAATGCCATTGTCCTGATAATGATGCTTATAAAACACAGAGATTCTAGATTCCATGGCTAAGTATATATTTCAAGAAAGCTCAGAGTTCATTGGGAAACTCTGAACTGCCTAAAGGTTTTGCAGATATATGTGTTTATCTTTGAGTAAGTTTGCTAGAGATAAAAGCCGTTTTATTTATTGCAACCCTCTGGCTTTAGTGCGGTTCATAGAAAGTGTGTCACACTGTGAAATTGTTACATGCCCTTTTCTGTGCTCTGGAGTCATTTAGTTATTAAAACATAATTTAAAATTATAATTGCTGATTCTTGTTCTGGTTCTTTCTGATGTAAGGAAAATGTTCAGAGACAGATTGTGGTGATGAACGCATAACTATGTTATCATACTGTGGACAGTGGATTGTATATCATGGATGATTGTATGGTGTGTGAATGTATTTCAATAAAACTGAATTTAATAAAAAAAAATTATAATTGCTGGAAATGCATATGATTAGGAAAGTGTTCCAGGGCAGTGTTGCAAATAAATACAGAACATCTATAAGCACACTTTTTAAAACCTGTTTTCCAGATACCACTTAAGATGCTATACCCAGGTGTGGGGAAAAAAATGAAACTAGTATTTTCTACCATTCACCAGTCAGCATTATAATTTTTCAGAAGCAAGTCACTGTTTGCAAATAACAGCATGAAGTCCTGATGTTTCCTTCTCTCTCTGTTTCTCTCTCTTTCTCTCTCTGTTGTTGATGGACATTCTGGTGTGGTGGTGGAATTTCCGAGGACAATGATTGTTATGTAAGTTTACCTTTAGTGCCGTTTGCAAACTGCTGGACATCATGACAGAGCAGTCCTGACAATTCTCTCCTGAAGTTTAGAAACCTGCTTATCTACCCTAAAATAAACATAAGCATATTAAGCTCATACCAATTAAACTATTTGTGAGAAATATGTTGTTATGGTCAGATTTATGGTTGATCTCTGAAGGAGGAGATGGATGCTGCTGATCTCTATCTCCATTCTGGTCTCGTTCCTTAGCTAGCCTCACATTTCCAGCTGCCTGTTAGACATTTCCTTGTGGATGCCACTTTGCCCCCTAAAACTTTGCATGGCTAAAGCACAACCCCAGAACTTGGCTCCCTTGCATATGACAATTCTCCTCATGTGTTTATTCTTTACTTCCTTCAGTCAGTCAGTTGCCAAAAATCTACTGACTTTTTTTTAATCCCTCCTTCCTTCCCTCCCAACTTCCTTCCCTCCCTTTCTTTCTTTTATCCATTTTTGCATTTATTCAACCAGTAAATATTAAGTGCATCTCCTATTCTGAGCTCTGGGTATACAGAAATCGATAAGGCAGCCACATACTGCTCTCATTGTAGGATTATTTAAGTGTCTCCTATCTAAATCTCAGTTTTCAGTCCCTTATCTCTCTTCCTCTCCCCACCAACCTCCCATCATCCTACACATTGTTACCAAATTAGCCGCTTGGAAAACTTGCCCTGGAATAAATTACTCTTCAGTTTTAAAAAAATCTTCATGTGTTTTTATTTTTTCACAGGGAAATGGGGGTTGTGTGGGTGGGTGGCATTTATCCTGGCATTCAAGGCCCTCCTGAAGCCCAGCCCATCCTGTCTTTCCAGTATTATGATCTTTTAGCCTTCTTCATAAGCTCCACATCCCAGCGACACTGACATGGTCTCTACCTTCTGGCTAAGCCTGTATCTTCCCAGTGCTGTGTTTGCTTGTTCCTCTCCCTTCCCTATCAATCACCCCTTTCACCATTCTACCAGCACAATTTTTGACTATCCTTCCAGATTCAATTCAAACTCCAGACTGATCATAAAGCTGTACTTGATCCTCTAAGCTAGGGATTGGCAAAGTTTTTCTGTGAAGGGCTAGATGGTAAATATTTCAGGCTTTTTCAACCGTACAGTCTTTGCAGCCTCCTGTCACCTCGGCTGTTGTAGCATGAAAGCAGTCATGGACAATATGTGAACAAATGAATGTAGCTGGTTCCAATAAAATTTTATATGTTGACACTGAGATTTTACTTTTATATAATTTTTGTGTGTCATGACATACGATTCTTCTTTTGACTTTTGTTCCCCATTTAAAAACTTAAAAGCCATTCATAGCTCACAGGGCATATGAAAATAGGCAGCAGGTGGATTTGGCCTGTGGGCAGTAGTTTGCAGTCTCCTGCTCTAAGCAGATGTGATTCTCACAGGAGTCCTGATTGTTAATCATTTTAACTATGCATTTGATGTGCAGGGTCCCTTTATAGACTGACCTGCCCTGCATTTTAAGTATGTGTTTATTCTCTTTACTCAGATCCTAATCCATGGAAGCAGGGTTTTATCTCGTAGTTCTTCCTATTTTCGTGACCATCTACCACAATCTCTTTCACATAATCAGTGCTCAATGAAAATATGACAATATGTGTGATTCAAGCAAGCTCTGTTAGAATAGTTGCTTATGAGTCTTTCTACTTTAACGTAGGGATGAAAAAAGCAAATAAGAAATAACGTTTTCTCTAGATAATTCACTGTGGAATTACTGTTCTTTCTTATGCCTATATGTGAATTTAAAATACAGCTTATTGTAAATTAGAGGGATAGTGTATGACATATACTTAATTCATTTATAACCAGTATAGCATTTATATGGAAATATTTGCTTTCTTGGCAAATGAAATAAATTATGAAAACAGTATGGCAAAATTAAAGAAGGAGAAATGGGTGTTTCTAAAGTGTGTTTCCAAAACCAGGACAGTGGAGCTGTCCTCCTTTAACTCTTCTCAGGCTTCCTGGAAGTAGCACTACTAAGTGCTCCTGTGGACCTGGTGGTGCGTTCCTGGGTCTGTGATCTGCCTGGGCTCGTTGGTCAGTAACAGAGCTGAGCTCTCTGCATAAGTCATATGTGTCATGGTCTTTGCAAAAAGTTCATCTTTTATATTTAAGAAACAGTCTAATGAAAAGTTACACATTTGATTAATTAAAAAGATAGGTATTTCCAAGTATAAAAACATGCCACAAAGAAAAAAAACACAGGCTGTCCCCCTACCATTAGCTTTTATACCCCCCCCCACCTCCACCCAGTCCCAAAATAGTGTGGCAGATACTCTTCCAAGTAGATGAGGAGATAGGATGAGCTCTGCAATCCTTTCGTTTTTATGTTTGTCACTAGTTTGTCAGGCCAGCTGGCTAAACAGGGACTATTTCTAGCCTAAAGGAAGCTCTAAGGAAGACCTTGTGATTTACTTTGCTAAGTAAATATTTCTGCAGATGCTGTTATCTTTAGGTAATGATGGCTGTTCTAGTTTGCTAATGCTGCGGAATGCAAAACACCAGAGATGGATTGGTTTTTATAAAAAGGGGGTTTATTTGGCTACACAGTTACAGACTTAAGGCCATAAAGTGTTCAAGGTAACACATCAGTAATCGGGTACCTTCACTGGAGGATGGCCAATGGCATCCAGAAAACCTCTGTTATCTGGGAAGGCATGTGGCTGGCATCTGCTCCAAAGTTCTGGTTTCAAAATGGCTTTCTCCCAGGATGTTCCTCTCTAGCAAGCTTGCTCCTCTTCAAAATGCCACTCACAGCTGCACTGAGTTTCTTCTCTTTAAGTCAGCTCATTTATATGGCTCCACTGATCAAGGCCCACCCTCAATGGGTGGGGCCACGCCTCCATGGAAATATCCCATCAGTTATTATCTACAGTTGGGTGGGGCGCATCTCCATGCAAAAAACCTAACCAAATGTTCCAACTTAATCCCCACTATTATGTCTGCCCCACAAGATTGCATCAAAGAATATGGTTTTTTTCTGGGGGACATAATACATTCAAACTGGCACAATGGCCTACTTTACAAACAAAACTATGTATTCATTTTGGAGTAATAGTTGGATATCTGAAATGTGAGGCTTTCTAATCTGGGACTCTGCTATTAACTACTACTGAATCTAAAGACAGTGAATGTTGTCTGCACAGTGAACGGTTGATTGGATGTTTTGCAAATTTCTCTCTTCTACTTATATCTGAGTGCCAGCTAGGACCAAAAATATCCTGGTTTCCCAGCCAAAATGGAAAAGAGACTTTCTGGCCTAACATCTATGGGGTGGAACTCCCAGCACTCAGGAGGTGCAGTTACAGGAACCTATTCATATATATTATGGGTTGAATTGTATCCCCCCAAAAGAAGTGTTGAAGTCCTAATCCCCAGTACCTCAGAATGTGATGTTATTTGGAAATAGTCATTGCAGATGGAATTAGTTGAGTTCATAGGGTAGGCCCTTAATCCAATATGGCTGGTGTCCTTGTAAGAAAAGGAGAAGAGACACAACACACTAGAGAAGAAGGCCATATGAAGATGGAAAAGATAGAGACTGGAGTGATGCATCTACAAGCCAGAGATCACCAAGGATTGCCGGCAATCACCGGAAGCTGGCTAGCAAAGAAAGACTCTCCCCTACAAGCTTCAGAGGGAGTATGGCCCTGCACCACCATCATTTCAGACTTCTAGGTTTCACAACCATGAGACAATACATTGCTGTTATTTTAAGCCACCTAGTTTCTGGTAATTTGTTGTGGCAGCCCTAGCAAACTGAGAGGATAGAAGCTAGAAAGCCGTACACTCTCATGTGAATACTTTGGTCCCTTTCCATGTGCACTTCCTGCTCCTAAGAAGTCCTTGCTTGGGAAAGGATATAATAACAAACTCTCTGGTTTTTCACCAGGGGTTATAATACTTTAAATACCTCAGATTACTTTGGGTTAAGCAGGACTGAAAAATATTATGTTTCTTGCCCATGGGAGCAAATCATGAGAGATCACTTGCTTTCTTTGCTGAAACTTGAGTTCATGTCCTTAGTATTCTCTTTTCCTCTTTTCTCTCAAAATCCTGTTTTCCAATTTATATTAAAGTTAAGTGGTTTTTAGACTGTTTAATCCTGACAGCTATGACTTCCTTGGCTCTCATGATAGTGCTGACCTTATCTGTATGGCAGAACTGACCACCCAGCCTTTGGAGGCACACTATGGGGACATGGACATGGATTTGGGAATTAGACTTGTTTTAAAATCTTACCTCTGTTGCTGGCTGGCTATTGTAAACTGGGAAAATAATTTAACCTCTGGGATCCTTCGTTTCCTAATCTGTTTTAAGAATAAATTAAATAGAGCATAGAAATAATCTAACACACTATTTGTCTTAGAGTAGGAAAGCAATAAATATTACTATCTGTCCCCACTTCCTCACCTAGGTCTTTTTGTTGTTATTGTTTGTTGTCATTCTTTTTGTCTGGCAGCTGGATAATTGCTGATTTTCATGATTGAAGTGATATTTTAGAGCAAGATATACTTTTAAGACTCTTGGACCTCTTAATAGATGTTACATTAATTCTGTTTTATACACATACGTACACACACATTAAAATGTGTAACAAATAGCTACTGTTTTTCATGGTTCTCTTACAAAGGGAGAGCCAGAACTAAAAAGTAGTTAAATTTGATCTGGAAGAGAGGAAATGAAGAAGGTGGGAGTAGGATCTGAAATTCTTGCTTTCCATCATGTTATGATAAGGATTATTAGATCATGTTCCCTGCTACTAATGTCTTATCACTCATTTTTCTATATTTCTTTTATCAAAAGCATCCAGAAAGATAGTTTTGACATTTTGCTTTGTTAAAGAAAAGTATCTCACAGAAAATTGTAGGTTGTAATAATTTTTTTTGTGTATGTGGTGCTCCAACATAGAAACTAAAAAAGCAAAACAGTTGAATAGCCTCCAAATCTATTAAAACATAAAACCTGGCACTAGCCTTCCTCAATCTGAAATTCCTAAAGGAAATTTCATTTAATGTCAGTGAGTATCAGTTGCTTTTGCATAACACAGGACACATTCTTTGTCTAATGAGCATCATCAATCTTTACAAAGCTTGATTTGGTACAAAAGTCTCAGTTCCTTTGAAGTTCTGGATGTGAATCTGTCTGAACAAAAAACTTTCCCAATTGGCTTCCCATGCTGCATTTCTCTGAAAGGTGAATGTAAAGCATATAATTAACTTTGCCAGTGTTTTGATAAAAGTTGTTAAAATATAATGAAATATTTTCACAATTCCTTTCTTTTCCACTAATACAAAAGATTTCTTGTAAATAAATTATGTTAGTCAGTGCTGAGAAGAAATTCTCTCATTCATTAACTGGGAATGATAAATTGGACTTAGGTGCTCTGATTTTAGCAAATTATTTTGCTAAACCCTTTTAACTTATATAATCCTGTTCATATGATCCTCATTCTTAATTTTCAGTGAAATGAAAATATCTTTTGAGACCATTGGTCCAGTCCATATCTAACATTTGGTAATATTGTCTTACAGAGTAAGAATTTCCCATGTGAATCTTTCCTTCTTCTGAATTTTCCTTAAAATTTTTTTAATACTGCCAAGGTGTAACTAGCAAACTTTCTGTGCATAAGTTATTAAAATTGCTTTTAATGGCTAACATTCAATACTTCAGATTCGAGACAAACTAAATCAACTTTTTCTCAATTGTAAAGAATTAATGCAATCTTACTGAATAACCCATGATTGAGGTAGTTCTTACAAAATTAGTTCTAGCACAATGTTCTCTGTATTCATTTGATTCCTAGACTCTTGCAACAGCCTTAAATCTCCAGGAACACCTGGGAGGTCTGATTGTTAAAGCTGCCCGCCCTCCCTCCCTAACTGCTCAGACACATGCCCCACATTCAGGGTGGACCGCACCAAAAACACACCCAAACTTGGTGCACCAATCGGACCCCACAAGAATCAGACCCCCACACACCACAAAGACAAAGTTGGGGACAACTGGCTTGAGGGGAATAGGTGGCTTGCAGACTTCATCTGCTGGTTAGTTAGAGAAAGTGTAAGCCACCAAGCTGTAGATCTGACAAATTAGAGAGAAGTCTTTGAATTAGCATACATATCCTAAAATAACCCTATCAAGTTAAGCAAATGCCAAGAGGCCAAAAACAACAGAAAATTTTAAAGCATATGAAAAAACCAGACGATATGGATAACCCAAACCCAAACACCCAAATCAAAAGATCAGAGGAGATGCAGTACTTGGAGCAATCAATCAAAGAACTAAAGACAAACAACAAGAGCATGGCACAGGATATAAAGAACATGAGGAAGAGCCTAGAAGAGCATAAAGAAGAAATTGCAAGAGTAAATAAAAAAATAGATGATCTTATGGAAATAAAAGAAACTGTTGACCAAGTTAAAAAGATTCTGGATACTCATAGTACAAGACTAGAGGAAGCTGAACAACAAATCAGCAACCTGGAGTACAACAAAACAGAAAATTAAAGAAGAAAAGAAAGAATAGGGAAAAAAATAAAAAAAAATTGAAATGGACCTCAGGGATATGATAGACAATATAAAATGTTCAAATATAAGACTCATTTGTGTCCCAGAAGGGGAAGAGCAGGGTAAAGGTCTAGAAAGAGTATTCAAAGAAACTGTTGGGTGAAAATTTCCCAAACCTTCTACACAACATAAATACACAAAGCATAAATGCCCAGCGAACTCCAAATAGAGTAAATCCAAATAAACCCACTCCAAGACATACCCTGATCAGACTGTCAAATATTGAAGAGAAGGAGCAAGTTCTGAAAGCAGCAAGAGAAAAGCAATTCACCACACACAAAGGAAAAAGCATAAGACTAAGTAGTGACTACTCAGCAGCCACCATGGAGGTGAGAAGGCAGTGGCATGACATATTTAAAATTCTGAGAGAGAAAAATTGCCAAGAATTCTTTATCCAGCAAAGCTCTCCTTCAAATTTGAGGGGAAGCTTAAATTTTTCACAGACAAACAAATACTGAGAGATTTTGCTAATAAAAGACCTGCCCTGTTTGAGATACTAAAGGGAGCCCTACCAACAGAGAAACAAAGAAAAGAGAGAGAGAGATGGAGAAAGGTTCAGTACTAAAGAGATTCAATATTGGTTCATTAAAGGACATTAAGAGAGAGAAGGAAAAAGTATATCTGACAAACACACCAAAGCATAGGATGGCTGATTCAAGAAATGCCTTCACAGTAATAACATTGAATGTAAATGGATTAAATTCCTCATTAAAAGATATAGACTGGCTGAATGGATCAAAAAATATGAACCATCAATATGTTGCATGCAAGAGGCTCATCTTAGACACAGGGACACAAAGAAATTGAAAGTGAAAGGATGGAAAAAATATTTCATGCAAGCTATAGCCAAAAGAAAGCAGAAAAAATAGACTTTAAATGCAAGGATGTTAGGAGAGACAAAGAAGGCGACTACATACTAATAAAAGGGGCAATTCAAACAAGAAGAAATAACAATCATAAATGTTTATGCAATCATGGTGCCACAAAATACATGAGACAAACACTGGCAAAACTAAAGGATGCAATGGATGTTTCCACAATAATTGTGGGAGACTTCAACACATCACTCTCTCTCTCCTATAGATAGATCAACCAGACAGAAGAACAATAAGGAAATTGAAAATCTAAACAATGTGATAAATGAATTTGATTTAACAGACATATATAGAACATCATATCCCAAATCACCAGGATACACATTCTTCTCTAGTGTATCCCAAATACACAGAACTTTCTCCAGAATAGACCATATGCTGGGACATAAAACAAGCCTCAATAAATTCAAAAAAATTGAAATTATTCAAAGCACATTCTTTGACCACAATGGAATACAATTAGAAGTCAATAGCCATCAGAGACTTAGCAAATTCACAGACGCCTGGAGGTTAAACAACACAATCCTAAAATAAATGGTTTATAATGCAGAGTATGGGAGAGCTAGCGATGGAGAGCAATTGATGGTGGGGGGGGATTGATAACCCAATAAGAACAGATAAGCTGTCATGGGTAAGTTTGGTGTCCTGGGAATGCCCAGGAATGACTGTGGTTTGTTGGTTTCTGGTGGGTATGGTGGGAGCAGGTTCACAGAAACGTTGCTATGTTAGGTTGTTTTTATGAGGTGGAGTGGGAATATGTTGGAAGTAAAATAGTTATTTTGGGTTGGTTGTCTTTTTATTACTCCCTTGATATGGTTTGTTTGAAATTTTTTTTATTGTATATCTTTCTTTAAAAAAATTTTTTTTTTGATATAGTTAATTTAAAAAAAAAAGAGCTAAGAGTTAATGACAATCAACGCAATATATCATACTGGAGTGGATCTAAGAATGGAGAAAAAAAGCTCAAAGGGGGCATAAGGAAAAATTAGAATATAGAATTTAAGCTTTATATCCATATTAATTTTCTTGAATTAACTGCAGTTAATGACATAAGTGAATATCCTTGTTCATAGGAAATGTACATGAAAGTGTTATGAGTTCAAGGAGTATGATATATGCAACCTGCTCTCAAATGTTCAGAATATGATAAATGGGTATATAGATAATTGATAGAAAGATAATAGATATATTTGAAAGAAAGAGGGGGGAGGGAGGGAGGGAGAGAGGAAGGAAGGAAGGAAGGAAGGAAAGAAAGAGAAAGAAAGGTACTGCAAAGGTAGCAAAATGTAAAATTGGTAGATACAGATATCTGGGGCTGGGGGGGTGTTGGAGTTCTCTGTGTGGAGTTTGTATTGTATTTGCAACAGTCCTATATGTTTGAAATTATTTCAAAATAAAAATTACAAAACAGAATGAATGAAGTAGGGTATGACTGTAAAATTGCCTCAAGTGTACAAGAAGGCATTACATTTCACCACAAAGTGTTTATGAAAATGACCATAAAGGAGGATCATGCCAGTGGGGTCAATTTCCTCCCCAGGAACAATGTCATAATTGGGGGTTGTCTTACAGAAGGACATAGTGCCAGGTAAATCTCAGAGACATGAGAAAAGCAAAACTATGACAACTATAAACTGATATAATTAATAAACTATAACAGCATGCTCTAAGTTGGTATACATGTTCTAGATAGATTTATCATTTGATATACTACAAAGCAAATAAAATTACTGCATAACAAATTTGACTGTAATTAATTAATTTTGTTGAATCTTCCAAAATGGATTTAAGGCTGCCTGTAATAGAAAACACATGTAACAGCAGAGTCATTAAAATTGAAATACTGTAATTGTATATTTGAAGTGAACATGAAAGCAATATCAAGTACTAACAAAACATTTAACATTAAATATAATTTTTGTTTTCTTACAATAATTTCTTTTGGGATTGGTGGGGAGTGGGCCTAGACCTTTTGAAAAGCATCCAAATTTGTACACAGCTGTTGGCAACAGAAATTAGAAAACATATTTGAAAGCAATTTGGCAATATGCTTTAAGACTTTTCAAATTATTCATAGTGTTTGACCTTGTATTTACAATTCTGGGTGCTGCTCCTAAGAAACAAATCAGAGATTTTTATAAAAGGTTCATGAACATACATCTTTAGCAGCCATTATTTAAAATTGGAAAACAGATCAACAGAGGATTGGTTAAGAAAACATGGTACATACGTTCAATGGAATCTTTTATTGCCATTAAAAATAATGCTTCTAAGAGTTTGCATAAACATGGTAAAATATTAGTGTTATAAAAGTGAAAAAGATACACAACTATGCTTGCAGTAAAATCTCACTCATGATATTAAAATATGCTGAAGAAAACCAGAAGAAAATTCAAGATAATTAATGATGTCTCTTTCTGAATTGGAAACTTTTTTACCCTTTTGTTTATTTTTCTTTTTCAGTTTATATATGCTATTTTTATAACTAGAAATTTGAATTTCAAAACTATGCCACCGGTCTTAGCATTTCTCAGAGTTCTAGAGGCATGATGATGGTTACTGATGCTGATAGACATGATTCTCCCACTGAAAAATGAGTAAGTCAAAGTAAGGTCTCATCATCCTCCCATTCATTAGTTTATTCCAAGATATAATAACATTTGTTTGCATTCATAGCTCTTGATTTTGTGGAGGGCACTTCACTTCATGAAAACAACACTGGTCATTAGCCTAAATAACACCAAGCCATTAAGGAGAACTTTTTAAATGAGACTACAAAACATCTTTGCAAATTGCTAAAATGGTACTTGAAGAAAGGAAAATTTGGAGACTACCCATAGTATATACTTTCTACACTTGTCTTTATTCTGATTCTGATAATAATGATTTAAAGGTCATGTTTATACCTGTGCAGCAATGATATAGAGTCTCTTCTGAGTAGGTCAGTGACACAGTGTATGACAGCTGCCAGTTCTTTCCTATTTCTTTTATTTCCTGTTCAATCCTGGTCTCCATTTGGATGGTTTTTATTTGTGAGGCACAAACATGTGCTCTTATTTTAACTCCTTGCTCTTATTTTCATATTCAGTTTCAAATGACACAGTCCTTATTTCATCAGAATCTTTAATTATGTCCTCTGAGAATAATTTGATATTTGCTCTTCCAGCACTCCCACTGAAGTGATTTGAGTAAATGACTTACTAAAAAGTACCCCATTCTTTTCTGAGTCATTTTGAGTTATCACTTATAAATGAAGTGTCTTCCTTTAATCTGGAACCACTGACTCACAGACAGATGTTAACCCTGTTTCCAGGCCAGTCATTTTGAGTGCCAAGCCTTGGGAGCAAGTAATTCAAATTTTTATTATCTGAGCCCCCTTTTGATTTATAGAAATGATAAAACAATGAAAAAAATACTTAAATACTGGTTCCTTCCACTGTCCTCCTTTTGCTTTAACCCTGACATTTGCTTTTCCAAACCCACTGCAATGTCTTTATGCTGCTGAAGCAACATACACAAAACACTATAGAACTACCAGCTTTATTACTGGTGATATGAATTAGGATGTTTTCAAATCATCATTTTGGCATGATGTCTAGCACTTACAGAGATAAGATTTGGAACTGAAACAAAATGCCAATTAACTTGCCCTTCTTGGAATGTGCTGGATGTCTCAACATCTGATGGGCTCAGCACATTCCCATGGTGTCTTCTCTGATACCACTGACCTGCCACGTGGTATCACCGAAACAAGAAGAAAGGGTAAAATATGTAAAGTTTTGGAGTTCTCTGAAGATAAACAATGTGCAAAAGTACAATCAAAAAGCAAAGTATTTTTTTCTCAAAAACAAAGCAAAACATTTTCTCAGGTACCAATGTGATGCTTGAACTAACTTATGGAGGGGGATAGCCTTGTCAGGATGCCAAGTATGCAAAACTTGCAGGGGGAGTTTTAGCAGAGGAGAGATGATAACTGGCAATTGAGTCACTGGAAAATCAGGGAAAGAGTACTATGTTTAGAGAAAAGTTTTGTTTGCTAGAAATATTTCTTGAATTTCAAGAACAAACTTTTCCAAAGAGCCTGACTCATAAAGACTATAGCTCATCAATAGTATGATTTCAAGATATTCTTAAAACCAGTCAATAATAATCAAATATAAGCATATAATTTTTGAAGTACTATGAGAGTTATTTGGATATTGCCTATTTTGCAGTCTCATAAATGTTTAAGAAAAGCATAAAAAATGCACTTAATTTCACTCACTCATGGGATGAGTTCAGAATATGTGGAAATATCATAGCTTTAGAGTCAGAAAACTGTAACATTCTAAACTATGAAATAGGGATAATAGTTTCTATCTCAGAATTGTTAGTGAATTAAGTGTGATCTTAACATTTGTAAGTATGTGTCATAGGAATGATATGCTGGAACTAGAATGAGGCATTTAAAGATGGCTGAATATTGGGTATTTGTTTTTCACTCCATTGGGGGAAGCACCCAAATGCATGACAATTAAGGATTTAGAAAATGAGAACAGGGATAGAGTCATATTGGCTACTGTGACATGATATGTCATGAAGAACACTGAGAAAAATATTACAGAGGTAGGAGAGAAAACAAGAATGAAGATGTTCAAACTAATGGGTTGAATGGTTAACAGTGCTAAGAGAAATGAGGGAATCAAGCGTGATCTGAAAAAGAAGCAAAGTGCCTACAACACCATGTAATCATCAGTATTTTGATCTGGACTGAAAAAAAGGAATGAGCAATAATGAGCAGAGCTATTTAAGTCCATGGAGGGAGGATGTGGCTTATATAAGTTGAAGGAGGATGTGGTCTCTTCTGTGATGTGAGTTTGAGAGAGTTCAAAGTACAGCTCCTTGTTTCACAATATTCACTAACTTGCCCTTAGGAATCATATTTCATTCCCACTGCCCATTGCATTTCTTTGCTCCTAGAATATACTAAATAAATACTCTTGAGTGAAGAATGAATGAGTGTTTCAAATTGGGTCCTCCCAGAAGCAGGACAAGGTTTCAAATGCAAGTAGTTTATTTGGAAGATGAAACCAGGAAGTCTCATTAGAAGACTGGGGAAGTAAAGACAAAAAAAGGGGAAGGAATTAAAAAAAGTGTACCACTGGGGATCAATTCCACCAGGACCTTGGAGACATGATGTAACACTCCCATTTTTTACTGGATGAGGGCTACTAACAAGAGTCTCAACTCCCTATTACCTCCCTCCTGAGCATGCTCCTGTGGAAGAGAAAGCCCTCAGGCAGTAAATCAGAGGTATTTGTAATAAGAAGTAGACTGTATAAGAATGGTCAACGCTGAGGGGCTACAAACAGGGCACTGATAATATCTGCTATACTGAGTGAGTGAGCTAGTGAGTGAGTGAGTGGGTGAATTACAGCTTCCTTCCTTTGGATCTGTAGGTCATTCTGGTCTTCAAATGTTCAATAGTGAAATGTCAATGCGTAAGTAACCATAATGTTCATTATATTTATATGAAATTATTTATCATCTTATTTGATTTCTGGTAGAAAAGATTTTCACAGTAAAAAGACCTTGGTAAGGAAAAAGTCACTGATGAAGTCTGTATAAAAAGAGTGGTACAGAGTTCTCAAGATAAATTTGTGATTTTGCAATGTGCCAGGGCAGGCCCTTTTTTATAAAGATTTTGAGCATAAGTTATCTTATGTGGTGATATAAGTACAATTAAATCCTGGAGAGACTGTGAAGCATGAACCCCTTCTTTCCTTCCCTCCTTTCCTCCTTCCTTCCTTCTTCCTCTTGATCTCCTCCTCCCTTCCTCCTTTCCTTCAACAGATAGAGTATAAAATAGTCCCCATCATCTTCCTGCAGGATTTGATCTAAGAATTCAGGTGATAGTGATATAAAATAGACTCTTTCAATTTAGGGAATTTTTATGTTTGCTCTCTTTCTAATTATGGTACTTAGAAAAGTGTCTAGGATTTTGAACACAACCCAATTCTATACTTGTCTGACCTTAATAGAGGCCCAAGGTAAGTACAGAAGTCAGAGTTGGGCCCAATATACTCAACCAAAGGGATTAATTGTTGAGTATATTTCATTTACTTGATTGTGAATTTTTAGTGCCCACACTCACACTCTTCCTCAAAAATTCAATAGTAGTAACTTTTAAACATGACTGCATCCTTACAAGAAGTGCCAATCTGCATAATTTCTCAGTTCAAACTCTGAGGAATTATCATATTGGGCTAAACTTTTACTGCTGCCTGCTTATACTTTGTTTACATTTGGTAATGTAAAACACAGAATATATCCTGCTATCAAGCTTGAACACTTTAAATTTTTTCCAATGTCTATTGCAAAAAATTGAGATTTAAAAAATTCCTGAGTCATTTAAATAAAATTTTAATGTATTTTAATTACATATAGCCTCAGGAAAATTTATTCAAAAATACTCTTATATACTATTCTGGAAGTCAGTGGCATAGGTTAGCTCAAATATTTGTATTTCTCATTTGCACTTTTCTTTTATTTTGATACTTGCAAATAAATATAGCATCTACTAATTGCCAAAATAGCGTTAAAATAGACTTTTTTCAAGGATTTTTTTCCTTTTAACCACTTCATTTACTGAAGTTTGAAACTAATGTATTAATTGCTGCCCTTTTTCTTTCAATATTTTTCATTTAAATAGAAATTTAAATTTCCCCTTTTTTTGTTAAAATCAAATGGTTATAATTTCCCAACCTGAATCCTGAATTGCTGAAAATTATTTTCCCAATCTTTTAATAGGCATACTATAATGGCAACTTATTAGACATAAATCTTTGTAATATCAACAATAGATATCACTTATGAACTATCTTTATACACAGCTTCTGAAAATAAGCAGAGTGTAGTAGTGTCCTTAAAGATCAGAACTCAACTATAACAAGAGGAAATTACTATATTGTATTTGTTCATAATTGTATAATTATGAACAATTACTAGTAGTTCTCCAGAAAATTTTTTTTGGCTTTTTAAAAAATCAGTTTTATTCACACACCATACAATCCATCCAAAGTGTAAAATCAGTGGCTCTTGGTATAATCACAGAGTTGTGCATTCATCACCACAATCAATTTGAGAACATTCTCATTGCTCCAAAAAGAAAAATCTCATATGCCTTATACCTGTTAGCGACACTTAGCATTGAAATAGTACCTTTGTTACAATTGATGAAAGAATATTACAATATTACTGTTACCTATAGTCCATAGTTTGTATTAGTTGTATTTTTCCCCATATACCACCCTATTATTAACATCTCATAACACTAATGTACCTGTTGTTCTGTCTCATGGAAGAATATTCTTATATTTGTACAATTAACCACAGGCATTGTCCACAACAGGGTTTATTATGTTATACTGTCCCATGTTTTATACTCTAGCTTTCCTTCTAGTGACATACCCAACACTAAACTTCCCCTTTTGACCATAATCTCACCCTTAATTTCAGATCATTTTTATACTTCCCTTAACATATAACTATTTGATCATTAAAAATACTATTTGGTGTTTGAAAATAATTTCTACTTACAAAGAAACTAACAAGCAAGATATAGAACTGTAGAAAAATATTGGGGTACAGGATGTGGTTAGAAATTCTAAGAAAAACAATCAGTTAATACAAACATATTGTGAACCATTATCTTGTCTCAATATATGCTTCTTTCAAAATGAAATAAATCTCAGGAGATAACCATATCTATCTGTGTGGACTTCAGTAAAACAAAACTGAGCATGCTCATAGAAGGATATTTCTTAAGGAAATATTTTAAGATTACCTTTTTTCAAAGTTCAGTAAATTTTAAGGAGCCATTAAATAAATTTCTATTCTAAAATGCAAAGTTGTTACCTTACCTAGCTTGGATCATTTTGGAATTGAAGCCCTTAGTTAAATGAGAAAAAAATGTAAATGTTTAACATTTTTCCAAACTTTATATTTTTATTTTTTATTTTTTGAGAAAAGTCTATCGCCTGATCCAAAATTTAAATCATTCAAAAAAAAAAAAGCATACAATGCCTTTCTCGTATACCTGACACTTTGTTCCATAGCTTTCTCCCTAGAAGCAACTAATGATATTAATTTTGTATGTATCTTCTAGAGATATTCTATGCATTCACAATAATATAAGCAATATTTCATGATGTTTTATGTATAAACAGCCATTTCTCTTCATTTATCCTTACTTTAGCATATTATACGTACAGTTCTGTGGCTTTTATTCATTTAATATTTCTTAGAGAGTATTTCACAGCAATAACATAACTCACTTTTAAAAATAATGATATAGTATATTATGTGTGCATAACATATTTAGTCTATTCAGTAGCCTATTGCCAGACTATATAGGCTGTTTCCATGCTTTTGCAACAATGCACATTTGTAGCAATTAACTTTTTTTTTGTTTGTTTTTTTACAAATGTCTTCATACCCAGCAGGATACCTATAGGATACCCTATGGGATACCCATAGATTAAATTCCTAAATGCAGAGTTACTGTTCTTTATTTTTGTTAAATATTGTTTCAACAGATATTGAACAAGTTGCCTTTCACATAGTTTTCTTTAAATAATATTTTAAGGTGGAAAAGGAATTTAAAATTTATCATGTTGGCTCTCTCAAAGACTTAGCATCTCTACCACTTGCCTCTTAGCATACGTTACTTTAAATTTATTATTTAAATTTATTATTTCATTTTTCCAAAATAGATTTAAAAGTCTTTGAAGGCTTCTAGAATATCTTTTACCTTTTGGTATGCCTAACATTAAGTAATGAGACATGTCTTGGGACAGTTCCCATTTAAAACTCCTCTAACTGGTAACTTAAAGTGTTTTATACTTCTGCTTAATCATCAAAAGTAAATGGATAATCTCTTTGTTTTAGGGCGCATTTGCACCTCTTACTAAGAAGTTATTATTACAAATTGTACATTTGAACAAAATTGGAAAATGAATAATAGCCCAGAGTCATGCTTTACATATCACATGTGATGGTGCTTTTATATTATTATTTATTAACTGTTTTTGAAGATTGGTTTCTGAATACCTGTGATTTTAAAATTTTTTATTTATCTATTTATTATTATTTTTTGTTTCGGTCATCTATATATCTCTAAGGATTCATTTTTAACATTTTCTTCCCTAGCATTTATCCGCTTGCCTCTTCAGATTGTGTTGTTATCCTTCCCTCTAAGATAGAAATTTAAAAAAAAACTATCCTGTCAGAATTTTGTTGTAATTTGATTACAAATAGATGAACTGGTGGACAAATGATGGGTACTATAAAATGAACCAAAAAGTATAAATGCAGTTTTGTTTATAACAAATAGCTTTTTTTATGCATCTAATTTAAATAGGAAGGCTAGGTTTCTGCAATAAGCTAAAACACATTTAAAACCATTTTCAAGAAAATCACATCTCTCTTTGTGTAGATGCAAGCTGTATTCTTGTATTCTTAGACTCTGAAGATTGATTGGGCTTAGGGGTTCATATTATATAGTGGTGATTGGGGCACAGCATCATTTTTGTGACCAAGTAGCCTCAGGTGTCACAAGATGACATGCGGGCTCAGTAAAGCAAAATTATTCTAAATGACACCTCTGAACTACTCTGGAAAGTTAGCTTTCTGATGAGAACTTATTTACTGAAGAAGCAGCCAAGTAACAATAGATTTCTCTGCCATTGCACAGGATAATTTCCTTTTAAAAATTTTTGCCAGCATTTAAAATTCCTGTTTTACATTTAGGAAATTATTAATGTAAGTAAAAACGGGAGAGGGAGTAGACAAGCTGTGGGAAAGGTATGATTAAAAGAATCATTTAGCTATAATGGCCATGCCGGATGTGGGTTATATGTAGAAAAAATTATGAATGCAATACACAGAATTGAGGAAATTAGTTTTTGTTGCAGATATGTCAAAATTGTCTCTGATACACTGGCAGTTTAAAAGTGTTTCCTGAAGAGAAGACTGTCAGATTCTGCCCCAAAGTCAATATCCTTACAATAACCTAGTTTCAAAGGTAGTTTCTATCCTGCTCACAGAGATCCTGTAAAATAAGGACAAATTAACACTCAAAAAAAGCATGAGAAGCCACTACAAATGTTGCTCAAAGACTTTCAGAAAACATTCATTCATTCATTCAGTAAACATTTATTGAGTTTCAGGGGATATGATGAAGACTAAAACAAATAAGATCCCTACTTTTATCAAAATTGCATCCTAGTTGGGAGACACAATAATCAAGTATCCATATTCATAATGTAATTTCAGATAATATTAATTTCTCTGGAGAAAAAACATAGTGATGTGAGATAAAGTGCCAGGGGTGTGGGGATTTGGGACAGGGTCAGTATTAGTCAGAGAAGTTATCCTAGATAAGGAGACATTTGTACTAACACCTGAGTGATGAGAGGAGTCAGCCATGTGAAGTTTGAAGGAAAGGCATTCCATACAGAGAAACAGCAAGTGCCAAGTCCTTGACATGGGAAAGAGTTTGACATGTTCAAAGAGAAGAAAGCAAGCCAGCATGGAGAGGGCAGAAGGGATAGTGTGGTGGAAGATGAGGTCAGAAAGATAGGGAGGGGACTTGACTATCCATGGCCTTGTAAGTCACGGCAGAGATTGGATTTTTGTTCTAAGTACAAGAGACCATTGGAGGGTTATAAGCAGAAGAATGATCACTTTTTTCAACTGAATGAAGATTAAATTGTATATGGGCAAACATAGAAGCAGGGAGACCAATTAGAGTTTATTGTTGTAATCCAGGTAATGGTGGCAGTATTAGGGTGCTAATAGTGTAGCTGTTGCAAAGTCATTCAATCATAATACATTTTGGGACCAGGGTCTACTTGCTGAGCGTTTAATTTAGGGAATGAGGGTAAGAATCAAGGATTTCTCCTAGGATTTTGCCTTGAGCAGCTGACTAGATGTTAGCACATTTACTGGGAGGAGAAAATTGGGAATCCAATTTATAGAGGAAGAAATAGAAAGTTCTATTTTGAATGTAAGTTGAATATGCCTATTAGGTGTCCAAATAGATCTTGACAACAAATCTGTAACCTCAGCAAACTCAGGAGCTCAGTAGGGGATCAGTATTGTTCATTTATTGCTGTCATGCTTAATTTTGGATAGAGGAGAAAAATCGAAAAAATACACAATCTTTCATTCTTTCAACAAATATTAGACATCTATGCCATAAATATTTATGCCAGGCACTGATGTAGGCAGTGTGAACAAACCAACAAATAAAGGTTCTAGTTTATGTGAAATCTTTTCCCTTTTGGGTTTAGTTTAGTGTGGGTGAAGAATGGATGACTCATTTCCGTTCTTTACTAGCTAGTACAAGGCTGGCAGTCAGTTTGGTCTGTGTTGCATCACATTTCTCTGGTATTCAGCAGAAACATTCAGAAGTAGAGCCAGTAGCCTGAATACACACTGTCACCTGCCAAAATCCATTGGTAATGAATACGAAATGAGCAGTAGGATTTAATATATATTTCCTCTCACTTATTTATCTCATTCTTTCATTTCTTCTACCTTTTATGATTTTGTAAGGTAACAAAATAAAATGATGTCTTTGAGTTTGTGATGATTAATAGAAATGGTTAGATATTGAAATAATTTAGTTTAAGTCTGCCAAAGAATCACTGAAATATTTCTGAGTAATTGGTTATTGCAGCTTTCTTGGAATTTCATTAGCAGCAAATCGAGGTTTCTGAATTTAAGAAATTACTTGATGCTTTTCAACACTGATATGATAGATTTTGATACAGTTTATTAACGAAGGAATGTTTCTTGGTTTTCCTTTATAGAACTCCAAACCAAAGAGAGAAGTAGAGATGAAACTAGATACTTCTCATTTGTGCTTTGAATTAATTCTGGTCCGGATTAAACTTCAGGACCATATAACACAGCACAGTCAGCCTGGATCACTCAGCTTCCCTCAATATTCTGCACCCCCTATCCTCCCACCCACCCCCCCCACACTTCCTTAAAACTGGTTCTTCAAGTTTCCATTTGAATAATGCATTCATCAGGGTGAGTTGTGCCAAACTGAGATTATTGTATGATCTAGTCATGGTCTAGTTTCCTGTCTGGTGATGCAGTGCATCATGGCAGTTAATAGCACTGGGTTTAGTCAATTAGATTAGGAATTTAATTCTGGCATTGCCATTCACTGGCTGGATGACCTAAGGCAAGACACTTATACTCTCTGAGCCTCAATTTCCTCATCTGTGTTTATGTGTGAGACTTAAATGAGCTAATACAGGTAAAGTACCTAGTACACATGTCACAGAACAGTCATTTTTTCATAACCCCAACAAATACTTGAATGCCTGATCCTCTGCCAGGCACTGTTCTAGGCTCTAGGTTAAAAAAGGGACATTTAGACAAAGGTCCTGCCTTCGTGGACCTTATATGCAGGCACTCATAACCTCCATTTCTTATCCTTCCTTTCCTGGGTTGTTCTGGGCAAAATAGCGATGTAGGCAAAAAATGGGTTTTATGTTCTCCCTTTGTGTATATTGCAGCTAGAGTCTGTATTGCCCACGTCAAGCTCCATCCTTTCATCACCAAGGCTGCCTTCCCAGGCAGGACCTCGACTAGGGGCTTGCCTTCTCTGCTCCCACCCTGCTCTGCTCCCACCCTGCCCATCTACACTCACCTGCCTGCTCTGCCTCTTATCGCCTCCCTTCTCAGTCATAAAAGGTAATTGATAAGGAGTTTCTAGTGACTAGTACAGATCAAATATATTACCTTTATCAATAACTTGGCTGAGTTTTCCAAAAACCAATCTCTAGAAATAGAATGTTGAATTTGTAGAATATATAGGAGAGAAGAGTAGAATATATAGGAGAGAAGGGCTATGGAGAAGCTACTGTGTCTGACTGTGTTTACCAAGTGTCTTATATTTTGTTTATTGACTATAAGCTATAAAATGACTTTCATCTTATCTTCATATACTGTACTGTTTCCACTTTCCTTTCTCTCATGTTCCTGTCATTCATTTTACACGAAATAAAATATATCCTAAAGCCAAATTAAATATCATGTCCTCCAGTCTTCCCAGTATCTTCACCAGGACATGTGCAAATGTGCAGGGGATAAAATCCATGGGGGCAGATGAGAGATAAAGCCATGTCAGAGTCTTTCAGAGGTCAAGCAAAGCCTAAGCAGCTCCCTTTTTGTTTAGGTTTAAAATGTATTTTTTAAAAAAATACCAAAACAAGCTTTTAATATTATTACTTAATAAAATAATAGCTTTAATACATAAATTACAATGCACTATAATTGTATTTCTTAGATTATTTGGGGTTTCATTAAAAGATGAATTTGTGATACATTTTAGGTATCTAGTAATGAGCTATTAAAGTTTTATGATGAACAAGATCTTAAGTGTGTACCAGAAACTGCAGGTGTGAAGTAATTTGGAGAGATTATTAGAAGTTTAATTTTGAGTTGTTATTGAGGAAGATCCAGGCTGAATGGCTCTTCTGGTCCCCAGAGATAGGTCTTGGATGTGGGCAGTGGTGTCAGGTATGGAGAAAATCAGTAACCAAAACATTAGATGAATGAAAAATGAGGGAGACTGTAGGAGGATGAGAAGATACAGGAGTAGAATTCTGAGAAAGAGCTGAGATAGTTTTGGGGAATGGTCTGGTACTAGTTTAGGGCCTGGGTATGGAGATTTACTGCTTTGGGGGTTCACAGATTCAGGAAGACAAAGAACCAAGAGACCTAGAAAGAAGGTCTCCTGGCAGAAAGTTTGGATTTTCATAGTGGTGGAAGATAAGTACCAGGGGAGAGCATCCTGACGAGCATGTTTTGGAGCATCTCTGCCCATTGGTAAGGGCTATTGCCAAGTAACTGGTGACCCCCTTTACAGAAAGCTAGTCTGCGAAGAGAAGGAAGAGAACAGAGAAGTTGTGAAGAGGAAAGCAAAACTAGAATCCTGAGAGATGAAACAAATTGTCATAGCTCCAGTAAATTTTCCAGTTAGCAATACTCTATGCATATTGCAACACATTGATACCAAGAGGGCAACACATTCTGACTCCATGGAATTCATGGAATGACTCATGAAAGCTTCATGTCTGGAACCCTCTCCGACTCTGCCCTCTGCATCTCTTCCTTTGGCTGATTTCAATTTATATCTTTTCCCTTTTATAAACCATAATTCTGAGTATAATACTTTCAGTGAGTTCTGTGAGTCCTTCTAGTGAATTATTGAACTTGAGGATGGCTTAGGGAACCCCCCCCCCAAACTTGGTGTCATAAGTGATCTTGTGTGCCCTCTAAATTCAGGTACCACCCAAAACTTTAAGGCCAAAATCTGGATTTGTCACATAGTACTTCCCGTCATATACCATTGGCCCAAACTTGGTCACTTGACCATAACTAGCTGTGAAGGAGGCTAGATGATGTCTTTTCTAACTTTGTCACCACATACACAGCCAAATGATTCAGTCTTTTCTAATTTTGTCACCATATACCCAGCCAAATGATTAAAATAAAGACGGGGGGTGGTGGCAATTACTTCATGGTTCCAGGGACCCATTAGGAGAAAATATAGAGAGAGCAGGAACCTAGCTGGAACACCACCTCCTGAAAGATTAATAAGATTTCTTTTTCCTCTTCTGGCAGTATTGACTGTGCTTTGAGTTTTATTCATTTATTTTTCAGTTGTAATTCACTCATTTATTTTATTTGTTATTTGTGCTATTTGTTGTATTTGTTGTTGAACACTTTGCAGTTCTAATTCACTAAAAGGCAATCAGATATTCAAATTAATTGTCATTTTCCTCTTCAATGAACATTAATAATGTTTTTGGGTATTGGAAGGATGTCAACAACTTTCTTAAAAAAATAAGCAGTTACTGCTGAGCTAGCCCTCTGGATGCATTTGCTAAGAATAGTGTGTTTCACTCTGATAAGCCTCTGGGGATCAGAAATTGCTATTTCAAAGCATAAAGAACGCCAGTTAATGACTGCAGGTGGGGATAATGTGGACTATGTGAAACAAACTTTTTATAGTTTATTAAATTCTTCAAATATGGTTGCATAATAACTCTGGAGGGGGTCATGGTAGGGAAGGCACCTATCAAGGACAATAAAGGCAATCTGACAAACCAAAGCATAGGTTGGACACAGGACCCCAGAGGTGAGAAAACTGGAGATAGTCATTGTTCTATAAATAGCCTGTCAAATGATAGCTTAATAGTACATAAAAAAATAACCTTGCCCTAAATCTGCAAAAATCCTGTATTTTTACACATCTATTTTTTCTAGATTGGGCTTGGGAATCAGGAACAGAAGAATCAAAGTACTCTGCTGTGATCCCTGACTTCAGGGAATTACTGCCTCATCCTGGGTATGGCAGGTTCATGGAACCGTCTATACTCTGTAATCAGATGTGATTTACTTTCAGTGGGACTCAGACAAGAAAGGTTCCACATGAGGTCATATGGCCAAGATTCCTGGGAGAGATAGGAAAGAGTGGGAATGCTAGGGCAAAAGGAGAGGGGAGCCACTTTAGTTGCACTGTGTCATTTATTTCTCACAATAAACCTGAACATGGCACTTTGTATCTATACACACATACATGTGTATATATTTATGTAATTCTTCACTATTTGAGGTTGAAGATATCATGCCTCTTAGATCCTAAATACATTGCTAGACATACCTCATTTTATTACACTTCATCTTATTGTGCTTCACAGATACTTCATTTTTTTACAAATTGAAGGTTTGTGACAACTCTGTTGTGCAAGTCTATTGGCGCCATTTTTTCAGCAGCATGTGCTCACTTCGTGTCTCTGTGTAACATTTTGGTAATTCCTGAAATATTTCAACTTTTTAATTATTATGATATCTGTTATGGTGATTTGTGATCAGTGAACTTTAATCTTGCTGTTGTAATTGTTTTGGGGCGCACCATGGTCCATGCCCATATAAGATGGCAAACTTGATAAATGTGTGTGTTCTGACTGCTCTGCTGACCAGATGTTCCTCTATCTTCCTCCCTATCCTGGGGTCTCCTGATTCTCTGAGCCACAACAATATTGATATTAGGCCAATTAATAACCCTACAATAGCCTCTAAGCATTCAACTGAAAGGAAGAGTCGCACCTCTCTCACTTTAAATCAAAAGCTAGAAGTGATTAAGCTTAGTGAGGAAAGAATGTCAAAAGCTGTGATAGGGCAAAAGTTAGGCCTCTTGCTCCAAATGGTTAGTCAAGTTGAGAATGCAGAGAAAAAGTTCTTGAAGGAGATTAAAAGTGCTACCCCAATGAACACATGAAAGATAAGAAAGCGAAAGAGCCTTACTACTGATATGGAGCCTTATTGCTGATATTAGTGGTCTGGATAGAAGATCAAAGCAGCCACAACATTCCCATAAGCTAATCCAGAGTAAGGTCTAATGCTCTTCAATGCTATGAAGGCCAAGAGAGGTGAGGAAGCTGTAGAAGAAAAAAAGTTGGAAGCTAGCAGAGGTTGGTTTATAAGGTTTAAGGAATAAGCTATCTCCAGAACATAAAAGTGCAAGGTGAAGTAGAAAGTGCTGATGTAGAAATAGCAGCAAGTTATCCAGAAGGTTTAGCTAAGATAATTGTTGAGGAAAACTACACTAAACACAGATTTTCAATGTAGAAAAAACAACTTTCTATTGGAAAAAGATGCCATCTAGGATTTTCATATCTAGACAGGAGAAATCACTGCTTGGCTTCAAAGCTTCAAAGGACTGGCTGACTCTCGTGTTAGGGACTAATGCAGCTGGTGAATATAAGTTGAAGCCAGTGCTCATTTACCACTCCAAAAATCTTTGGGCCCCTAAGAATTATGCTAAATGTATTCTGCCTGTGCTCTATAAATGGAAAAACAAAGCCTGGATGAGAGCATATCTGTTTACACCATGGCTTACTGAATATTTTAAGCCCTGATGAGACAGACCTATTGCTCAGAACAACAACAAAAAAAAGAGATTCCTTTCAAAATATCACTGCTCATTGACAATGCACCTGGTCACCCAAGAGCTCTGAAGGAGATGTAAGAGATTAATGTTGTTTTCATGCCTCTAACATGACTTCTATTCTGCAGTCCATGGATCAAGGAGTCATTTCAACTTTCAAGTCTTATTATTTACGAAATACATTTCGTAAGGCTAAAGCTGCCATAGATGGTGATTCCTCTGATGCATCAGCACAAAGTCAATTGAAAACCTTCTGGAAAGGGTTCACCATTCTATATGCCATTAAGAACATTTGTGATTCATGGGTGGAAGTTAAAATATTAACATGAATAGGAGTTTGGAAGAAGTTGATTCCAACCCTCATGGATGACTTTGAGGGTTCAAGACTTCAGCAGAGGAAGTAACTACAGATGTGGTAGAAATAAGAAGCAAACTAGAATTAGAAGTGGAGCTTTAAGATGTGACTGAATCACTGCAATCTCATGATAAAACTTAAACAGATGGGGAGTTGCTTCTTATGGATGAGCAAAGAAAGTGGTTTCTTGAGATGGAATCTACTCCTGGTGAAGATGCTGTGAACATTGTTGAAACAAAGGATTTAGAATATTCCATAAACTTAATTGATAAAGCAGCAGCAGGGTTGGAGAGGATTGATTCCAATTTTGAAAGAAGTTCTACTGTGGGTAAAGTGCTATCAAACAGCATCATATACTACAGAGAAATCTTTCATGAAAGGAAGAGTCAATCGATGTGACAAACTTCACTATCATCTTATATTAAGAAGTTGCCACAGCCACCCCAACCTTCAGCAACCACCACCCTGATCAGTCAGCAGCCGTCAACATCAAGGCCAGACCCTCCACCAGCAATAAGATTATCTGAGTTGAAGTCTCAGATAACAGTTAACATTTTTTCAGCAATAAAGTAATTTTTAACTAGGGCATGTACTTTTTTTTTTGGCATAATGCTATTGTACACTTAATAGATTACAGTATAGTGTAAACATAACTTTTATAGGCACTCGTGTGACTTGTTTTATTGTGATTTTCAATTTATTGTGATGGTATGAAACTGAACCTGTGATTCTCCAAGGTATGCCAGTATGTATTTCATAGGGACAAGGCCATTCTATTATATAACCAAGGTAAAGTGATCAAAATCAGAAAATTTTACATTGATACTATTATCTAATCCACAGACCATATTAAAAATTTTGAAAAATGTACCAATAATGTCCTTTATATCTACTTTTTTCAGTCCAAGACTTAATCTATTCTATTTAGTTGTCATGTCTCTTCAGTCTTTTAATTAAAAATAGTTCCTAAGACTTCCTCATAGAATGTTCCTAGATCTGGGTTTGACTGATGTTTCCTCATGATTAGATTCAGATTACACATTTTTGACAGGAGCACAGTAGAGGTGATATGTCTTTTCAGCACACATGATATTAACTTTGATCATCTGTTGAGGTGAAGTCTACCAAGTTTTTCCACAATGAAGTTACCATTTTTCCTTCTGTAATTACTAAGTTGATTGTGAGGAGATATTTTGAGACTATGTAATTTTCCTGGTTCTTATCAAACTATCACTCACAAGTTTTGAATTCTTGCAAAATCAATTGTAACTATGATGGCTGTAAAGTGGTAATTTCCTACTCCATCTTTTCTTCTACTTTATTAGTTGGCATTGTATTGTGGGGAAGCTCTTTCCCTTCTCCCCCAGTTGGAAACCAAGATCTGGGTACCTTTTGCCCTGAGGGTATCTCAACCAAACCACAAAGTTTTCCAGTATAGTCATGCAGTCTTCTAAAAGTTCTGATCAAGGGTTCAGCAACTGGGCCTATAGTTAGGAAAACCCTTTAGCAATATCATAGCAAAGAAGGTATTAGAAATACCAGTTACTCAGAAGAGGAACGCATATAGAATAATGTCTTTTAATTAGTGCTATTCAGATAATCCTATATCTGGGCAGAAACTGCTGGTCTATAAAGACTAAGACTTTTTTTTTAATGCAATTCCCAAGGGATTTTGTGTCCCACATCTCAGTCAGGGCTTGGTTCAAACCCCTGCTTTGCCACTTACAATAACTGGGAAAGTTATTTAACCTCTATAAGCTTCTGCTTTATTTACTGCTAACTTCAACCTAAGTTGTAGGCAAGGCTGACCTGTGCAGTCACAGAGGGCCCCACACTTACAAGGGCCCCATGCTTAGTTTAATGCTCTGCCGCCTCTGACTTGGAAGTCTTAATATTCTTTTGAACAAGGAACTCTATAGTTTCATTTTGCACTGGACCCTGCATATTATTGTAGTTGGTTCTCATTGTAGGGCTGTTCTTAGAACAGCATAAGTCATGCCAAGCCTTTAGAACAGTGACTGGCATGTGGTAAGAGCTCCATAAATTTGGCAATTTGGATCACTATGGTTTTCTAAGAGTTTTTGTTTCCTGGACTGGATGGGAAGTCATTCTCACTGGTCCTCCTTGTAATAATACTTTTCAATATTGGAGTCCTCACTCTCTGAGCCTATGACCCCCTAAAACAAAAGCAGAGGTCAGGACCACAGGGATTCTGATGCAAAATAATTCATATACTGGAATTTAAAGGGTTGCCTTTCTCTCTACCACACCATTAGCCTCTATCTGAATTTCCAGGCAATACGTACTTGGAATCAGCTCCTGACTTAATAGAAACAGTCATCTTCCAGACTGAGTCAAATGTTTGGATTGGTCTCAGAGACCTTTTTTCTTAAAGACCTGTGTATGTGATGTGCCCTCACCTCAATTTCTGACATTTCACCTGGTTCTGTTAACCAGACTCCTTAGCTGCAATTTAAGCTGCTGCTTCTTGGAATCCCTCTGGATTCTAAGGCCTGTGGCCTGCTCTATTATTCAGTGCTTTCCTGCTACCATCCTGAACTTGTCTAAATACCAGGTTCTGAGCTAATGCATGACTCTGACTTTGCTTTTGGCAGTGGTGTTTAAAAAATGTTTCTTTTTAAGAATGCTTCATTAGTCCCAGGTTCACCTTGTACTCACCAGCATCTGAACCAGGCCCTACCCACTTATGTGCTTAGATTTTATTTTCTGTCTCAGCAGAAGTTTACTGAGCCTGGCTTTCACCCTCTTTTCATTAAACATTGTGCTCCAAGTTTACCCAGCAATACTAAGGTCATACGCTGGTTTCAGGTGTTTAAAACAAACCTGAAAATGATTTGGGAAGTCAGAAGAGAAAGAATATCAGGGACTCAAGGTGAGGAATCAGGATGGAAGTGAATTCTGAGCAAGGCCACAAAGGATGAGTTGTGACGCCATGGGGTGAAAGCAGCTGAACGTGCTGGTGACCCATGGAAACCAGTGCTGGGTGAGGAGGAAGTATTTGGTGAAATGTGCCGAGCTGCCCTAGATCTGAACCCTTTTTCTTGTCTCCGGATACCTGTGTGCATTTCCTGCTTCCAATTTTGAATAACTCCCAGGATGACAGATTTTAAACTTCCCTGTCAACGGGCTTTCAGGGTCTACTTGCGCATATATATCAGTTTTTAATAAACACCGTCAATTCTGCTGTTTGAAGCATAACCTGTACCCATCTTTTGTTTATAAAATATTTAGTATTGACCCTGTGTACCTTTGGGTTTCTTTTTTTTTTTCATTCCTAAGTAGGAGCCACATGGGTAAAAAGGATGGAGAAGATTTTCTTTTGGTAGAAAAGTCAAAGATAATATAATACTAACCTTAAAGAAGTTTTGAATCTTGTTGGATGAAGTAAAAGCAACACTGAGAAAAAAAAAAATCTTTAATTGTATAAGATACAAAAGTGCATGGTATGAAACATGAATTGTATCAGAGCATTTGGTTTCACCTTGTAAAATATATTTTACATTGTGATTTAATCATTAACTAAATTCTGTCTTTTAAAAGGTACTACACTGAATATTTAGAGCACAATACCCATATTTAGCCACAAAAGAACACTTATACGGCACTACCTAGAAGAGGAATTTTTCCAAATATTCAACACATGGACCCTAAGAGCCAGTTGCATATTTATTCTTCACATTACATTTGCTGATGGAAGTTATATCTGGAGTTAAAAAATATTTAGCAGATTCATAAGAACCTTCTATACTAAAGATTTGACCATATCCTTCGAGTATAATGTCACGCACTGTGTGTGGAGATGTGGGATTCGAAAATGTCTTTCCGGGGAAAACACTGACACCTGGAAGGCTTCTGTCAACTTCCAATAAAAGCACTGCAAAAAAAACTACAGATCAGATGCTATGCAAATGTTTCTATTTAACATGCGCCAAGTACACTGTATCCTGTTATTTTGATACACATTGGAGAACAATTTTATTATTCATCTTAGGATATTTTCTTTCTAGTTGCATCCTTCTCATAAAAAGTGAGTTATCTGATAACTTTTTGCAATTATGGTTTATTTGAAGAGCAGAAGTTCAGCTCCTGAGATTTCCTGGTCATATTGCTGACCTCCTCTCAATCCCTAGTGTACCTTATTTATAACTCACTGATGCTATTGTGACTTTCAGCTGTATTGACCTTCTTGCTTCCTCTCTCCTATTTGACTGTGAACCCTTCCAAGACAGGTTCTATGCCTATTCTACTCATTTCCCAAAGTTGATGCTCAAGGGAACAAATTGTCACCTTACTCTTTTTCATTTTGCACTGTCTGCTCTTTGAGGTGAGTGAAGAGTATCTCATTCATATCCCCTGGTACCAGTTACATTCCTTAGTCTGTAGAACTCAATCAGTGGGAATCATATGCAAATTCTACATTTTATTCAATATACCTATTTGTTTTAGTGCTTCCAAGAAGAGTGAAGCTGGGTTTAGATAAATCACAGGAATCTCATGGAATGCTTCCATTGGTTTCCTAATTCTACCAGAGTTAGCTATATAATTCTGTTAACAGATCATAAAGTTCAAAAGAAAGATTTGGGATAGGTACAAAATCTATATGGAGGCACAGAGGCAGACTTTAAAGAGTAATTTATACTCTATACTGTTTTCATATTCCTGTTTGGGAGACAAGTATGGTATAAACAAATTCCCTAATATTCTCAACTACAACCATAATTTATCAAGGCAAATGGAAGAGAGTTATTTAAAGGTAATCTTTTTGTGATAGTATAGGACTGATGTCAAATGGGTTCAGATTGCCAACTGCCACATAGTTGAATTCACAGATGAATGTGAAAATTATGTCAATAAGTGATTACTGATGACATTTTATAAATTACAGTTTGAATAGTCAACAGTGATAGGAAATGGAAGAAAAGGTTGCCAAAAAAAGGACAAGAGTAAAAACAAACAAAAATTTGATAATGTAGAAGAAGCTGTTTGAAACAAAGCAATGTAAGTTAAGTTTCAGTTCCATGACCTAGCTCAAGTCAACCAAATCCCCTTCAAGTATCTTATCGCCTTATTACATACATCACGTAAACCTGCCCTGATTTGTGGACAATTGGTTTTTCAGTTCTGTGTAAGAGGTAGAATTAGTAGCCCTGTAACAGAATCTAATCATCTTTGTTGAAGTTAGGAGGATAAAACGTCTGGCCGCCTTTTACATACATCCCACAGTTATTTTTCTAAAAACCAAGAAAGCTTCTACAAAATGAGTAACACAGGCAAGGCTGTTATATAAAAGCAAAATAAATTTTGTATAAAAGGAAAGGGAATTTTTGGAAACACAGATGCATAACAAGAAGACAGCATAACAAATCATCCCAAGATTCCAAAGGGAAATTATTTTACTTGTTTCAAAATTAGCTAAAATTGGTTTCAGACATTTTGGGAGAGTGGGGACTTGAGTTTACTTTTAGCATCTCTTTTCCAACTATCATAAGCTCTTGTTTAGATCATTACCCCATGAAGAAATCGGTTTTTAAAGTTGCATTTGAATTTCAACAAAAAGAATATCTATATTCTTGAACAAAGTCATATTAACATTAAATGGCAACAGGAAGTTAATAATATTTACAAAATGGATGTGGTGTTTTTCTACCAGTGCAGACTCGATGGCCTATTAACACTGTATCAGTATAGAGAAAGGGGAGGGGCATACTGACAGTTTCATATAGGGAACTGCAGTGGAATAAGGGAAAAGAGAGCGAGAAGTAATTTTAATTCTTTTTCCCGCATCAGTGTTGTCATTTCATGATATCTAAATTTTAACCTGGAATTATTTTGTGAAGTTTCTTTTACTTACTCTCTTACTTTACCTTTTCCAGTTCTTATAAAAGATGTAACAAAAAAATGAGTACTATTTTGTGCATCTCTGTTGCCTCATAATGATGAATTACTATTTAGTTAATTCCTTACTGTATGCAAATTTTTCACTTACCCAGAAGACCAGACAGCACTGATGCTTGGAGTTCTATCCTTGGAGAATCTGATTCAGCCAGATAGGGGCAGCTCTGAGAAAACTATTTCTTCACAAGCTTTTCAGGTGATTATGATACCCAGTCGGTTTCAAATCTGAAAGTCCATCCTTCTGTTTCAATATGGAAACTAAAAAGCACATTACCCCTTCTCTGTTCCTCCTGTAGGAAGCATAATAATCTTTTCTTTAAGATTAATTAATGTCAATAATGACAATATATTTCCTCTGCCACTTTACATGTGTAATTTAAGGTAGATGTCAATTGTAAAGATAGAGCATCAGTTCTCCTTTGAGATCCCACTACTACCAGAATTATTTAAGATTCCAAGTGGGGTAGTTTACTCAGACCAGAAGATTCAGTCGACTTCCCAAGGTCAGTCTGAGAGAACAGTGACAAGTCTGATCTGTTCACAGCCGTGTCCTTCTGGCAGCCACACTGAATTTGATGGGCACCTGCAGTACAATATTATGGCAGATCCTTGCCCAGGACAGAGGTCCACACTTAGGCTTTCTAGCTATTGCTCTCTCTGTGTCATAATTAAAAGTTTGCCAAAACATTAGTGGTCCTGAGGGCTTCTAGACTGATCAGTTTTTGTGCCAGTAATAGTCCTCTTTCAAGGCTCTGCAGACTTTCACAATGAGCCCATCACTTCGCTTCAGCTACCTCTTTCCACACGGTGACGTGGTGTCCTTTCTGGCTAGCACTATCTTTATCAAACTTCAACTTGCATCAAAACTCACCTGGAAAGCATCTTAAAATACTAGTTGCTGGGACCCACCCCCTTTACTTGGTAGATTTGGGATGGGGCTCAAGAATTTGCCTCTCTAACACATTCCTAGATGATGCTCATACAGCTGGTCTGAGGACCATTCTTTGTGAACCACTGGGCTAGCAAATCTTTTCCAGGTCCACTCTGTTTCACCTGAAAACCCTTAAGGATCAGGGGATGGGATTTTGATTATTTCTAGGAATTCTTATGCTATACCACCCCAAATCAAAACAGGTTGTTAGGTCCATGTCCTCAACAGCGGGGCCTACTCACCTTACACTTGGAAACTAGAAAGCACATTAGAATGACTGCTTCCTGAATAAAGCCTGACTTTCTGTTTCCATATGTGCAAAGAAGTTATGGAAGTATATTTTCCTGTTTTGTTTTGTTTTTCTCCTTTTAAAGTTATATTTTACCAGCAGCCCCTTAGTACTAAAATGCTAGATGACAGAATCCAGATACAAAAAAGAAAAAATAAATCTTGATAAGCTGACAGTCATTGCAATTCAGTGTAATTCAACAAATTATACTGTTGTTAGTAGACAATAACTTAATTAATATATTATGTCTTCTACTATGTATTTTCATTTTAAGATAGACTCCAGTATGTTAACATAGAGCATCAGTTCTCAAACTTTACTGTATATATGAATCACAATAATGTCTTTGTTAAAAATAAGGAGTCCTAAGCTTCATTCCCAAGGATTTTGATTCAGTAGACAGGGTAACCTCAGGAATCTTCATTTTTAATAAGAACATTTGGTGATTTCACTGTTGGTGATCCAACAACCACCATATGAGAAACACTGAACTAAAGAATGAGTAATATGGGAGTTTTAAAGGTTTGTGTCTGGGCAAGTGGGTAGAGATTTGAGAAGTAGGATGTGGGTGATTGTTGATTTTGGCTATTCTTACAAAACTATAATAAACTAACATAAATATGACCTATTCTGAGTCAAATTGAGTGAACTAAGTTAGTTCAAATGGTCTCCCTGCTCCCTTCTATTTCTGATGTGCTTACTATCTTTCCAACATCCCAATTCTGATTTGATAATAAAAGAAAAACATATTACTTGAAGGAAAATGCAAAAGAAAACTGAGAATGAATTGCCGGTTTAGAGTAGTGCAAGGAGTGGTAAGAAGAACACTAAATTGAGAGTCTGGAGAATTGGGAATCTGAAAACTTGAGTTGTGACTTCATTCTGCCCTTGGCTATCTATAGGGCTGTGATAAATTTAAGAATTAAGGTTCCCATTTGTATAAAGATGGTATTCAATTAGATGATCTTTAAAGTTCTATACACTTCCAATATTTTGTAATTTAGCCAATTGTTTCAATAGTTATTGAAATCCCAAGAAGTGGTAATGGATATTTCCTAATATTTTTAATCCTTTCCCAAATCAATGAATGATCAATGATAATTAGTAACAAATTGGGATCTCCTAAGGGGCACCCTGTAAGTATCACTCCACTTCCCCAACAGGATTCTAAACCTGTTGCGAAATAAGATAAATGATAGGAATAGAGGGGTAAATATTACCTTGATTATGGATAGAAGCCAGGTTGGAGACATCCCACCAATCAAGACAAAGCTGAACTGGGAAGGGGCTCCTCACGGGAGGGCCTGCCCAGGTAAGATTTAGGGCATGGAAGAGCTGAACATCCCTTTCCTTCCTGTGACTTAGGTGGACATGCTTGCTCCTTGGAGCTGAGTGAGAACAGTTATTCTTTCCAAATTTACTAATTAGAGAAGTCTTTCTCTGGAGGTAGAGTGAGTTGAGCATGGAGAGAGGCCAGTGTGGTCTCTGGACCTAGAGAGAACCCTCAGTAGTAGGGAGATAGGTGGTATCTCCTAGCTCTCTTGCCAGCACATGAATGCTGTGAGGTTTGCACAGGTGAACTGCTTACCTGGGTTACACAGCTGGGAAGGGGCAGAGCAGAGACTACAGCCCAGTTCTGAGTGTCTCCAGAATCAGCACTCCTAATTACTCTGCCAAAACTTTAACTGTAGAGATTAACCTTGTGGTGGGTGGGTGTGAATCCTCACACTGATACAGAGGAAAGCTAAGACCAAGTTAAAAGCCTGAATTTCACAGCTGTGGTAATCAATCATCACAGCAGCCACTTCCTTTGGCTATATATTCATTTAATTTTAAGAAAAGAAATATATCCCCTGCTTATGATTCCTGACCCCATTCCATCCTGCTATTCCTGCAAGCTTCTGAATTACTTCATGTTTTCCTGCCCTCAAAGAGCTGTAGTAGTCTTTCTTTTTTCACAAATAAAAGATTGTTTTATTATTTTATTAAAATTCGGAGTTACTGAGCTAAACAACACAGAAGCACATTGTTTTTTCAGTATCCACACTTACTCTTCTTTCTAGTTTAGGGAGGGCTACTTCTCTTTAAATCTCTCCTGAGCTTTTGAATTTGAAAATTTATATGGAAAAAGTAGCTTATGAAAGTAAAATTCATTTTCACAATGCAAAAACAAAATGCTAGTAACAGATGCCTCTGCTTGCAGTAACAGATTTATCCTAATTCTGGATACAATGAACTTCTTTTATTTCCTTAGATAAGTAGATTTTTGGCCAGATTTGGTGGAATATTTCTCTCCTGTGAGTTAACAAAATTATTTCAGCTTATATTTTAATTATGTGAAATGATGGAAATTGAATTCTTCATCAGTTTTTTTATGTGTTATTTCTATTTATTTTCTAGTGTCTAGCACAAAGCTGGCATATTGACCCATTCCTTTGGTTATTCTTTCATTAGTCCTGGCTTGGTTCTTTAGAAAATACAATGTTTTCATATTTATATCACCATACATGTAAAGAATTTCAAGTTTCAGGATATTCAGAGATCATTATAGTAAGCATTACTGTCAGATTAATTAGCTTACTGATCATAAGTTTAGCATCATAGGAGATACTAAACAATTTTTACATGAATGAAAAGCTGTTAAGAATGGGATAAATGAGGAAAAGGTATAATATAGAAAACACTGGATCTTTGATATTTTCACATATCTTATATGTTCTAATTAAAGTGAACTTTGGTATGTTTCCAGATAAATCTTAGAAATAACTGACATTTTCTTTCCTGTTGTATGGTGCTGTGCAAATTTGTTTCCACATTAAATCAGATAGTTCAAAAGGGCAATATTTTATGTAAGGGCCTTACCAAGTACTGTATTATCATTTGCACTGTTTTTCCTCAGTTACTGCTAATCCTTTCTTTTAGGGAAGGATTAGTCAGTTTAAGCTTTTTAAAAAAATTTCCAAAATTTCACTCAAAGGTTTATTTTTCAAATGTTTCTATATCTTTTTCTCAGTTATGTACCTGTTCCAGTTTACTAATGCTGCCATTATGCAAAATACCAGAAATGGATTGGCTTTTATTAAAGGGGATTTATTAGGTTCCAAATTTACAGTTCTAAGGCCAGAAAAGTGTTCAAATTAAGGCATCAACAGGAAGATACCTTCACTGAAGAATGGCCAAGGGTGTTTGGAAGACCACTGTCAGCTCGGAAGTCACATGGCTGGTGTCTGCTGGTCCCAGGTTGTGTTTCAGCTCCTATCTCTTAGCTCCTGTGTACCCTTGCTTCTTTCTCTCAGGGTGTTTCTCTCTAAGCATTTGGGTGTCCTTTCTTAGCTTCTCCAGGGCAAACTCTGGGCTTCATCTCTTAGCTTAGCATCTCAAAATGTCCTTCTGTCTGCCTCTTCAAGCATCTCTGTCAGTTCTGACTCTGGAGTTTTCTTAAGTACCCCAGTGAACTAATCAAGACCCACCCTGAACGGGCTGTGTCCACATCTCCAGGGAAATAATTCAATCAGAGTTTCCACCCTAATCAACAGACTAATTAGTTGCCCCCACAAGATTGCATTAAAGAATGTGGCTTTTCTGGGGGACATAATATATCCAAACTGGCACAGTACCATTTTTCAAATGCCATTTTAGCTATTAATTTTAACAATGACAAGTATCTGAATACAGTCAGTTTCCTGTTTAAACCTGCTCACTTAGTATTCTAACACATATTTTTCTGGCTGCTGGCAGCTAACTATTAAAGAAACTGATTCATTTTGATGACTTTAAGTACATGAATTGAAATCTCTTTTTCATTCATTTGACAAATATTATTTAGCACCTACTTTGTCCAAGGTATTCTTGTAGCTGCCTTGGAGCCACAATGATGTGGTAATTAATCATTAATCTCTATGAAGTCAAGGACCATGTCTGGGACCATGTCCTAATTGGCATCTTGATACTTGCCATGAAGCTTGGCATATAGTAAGCCCTTATTAACTACTTTCTGAACAAAAGAATATCTGATATACTTTATATTTATCATTTAGTGCTCTCTAAATAAATTTAAAAATAATTTTCCTTTTTGTTATTTGTCATTTGTATTGTTTTCCCCATAAATTTTTAAAGAGAAAATGTTACCCATAATTATTAATTGATTTAACTAAAAGTTGGTTCATAGTTAAAAGTTAATGAAAATATTGAATTAATAGTGTATAAAATGCATGGCTCCTAGAGTCATTAACAAACTAATGGCAATATTATATGTTGCAATAGACCATCTCTAGAAGCAACTCAAATTTCTCATCAATAGCTTACTTTCTTTTTTATCTCACTATTGTCATATAAAGAACAATGAAGTAATGGGATCATGGCACAGAGACTGAAGTGCTCAGAGAGAGTAAGGAGAAAATGAGGCTTGGATCAGCTGCTAAATTGGTAACTTGGAGATTAGTGGAAATTTCTCCACATTTATATGGGAGAAAGGTGTTATAGTGGAGCATGAGTTATGTGTGTTTGGGTGTTTGTTTAGCTCTCTTCTTAGTTAATTTGAAAATATGTTTATTGCTGGTGTGGGTGGGGATACTGCAAGGGACATAGCTAGAGAACTTGGCCCTAGGTCCACATGGCTGTCATTAAAAGATCAGGGTTGGTCATTTCTCCCTAAGATTTCAGGCAAGTTTTATGCAGCATTATGCTCAATTTCCATGGTGCCTGTTTGAAAAATAGAGATGAGGCAAAATTTCCTCACTTAATAAAATAACACAATCTAAGCTCCTTGCCTTGACCCACACAACTCTCCAAGGTCTATTCTGGATGAGTTATCTGACCGTAACTCTTATCATGCTCTACTTTGATCTTCACACTATCAACTTTGCCAGTCTTTTCTGCCCTTAGGGCCTTTATAATTACTCTTCCTCTTCCTTGAGTTCTCCTGTGATCTCCCCTTGGCTCTCTCCTTCTCATCTTTGGATCTCTTTAGATGGTTACACCTCCTAGTGTGACCATCCCTACTACTTAAAATAGCTCCTCTGCCCCTGGTCACTGTATCCTTGGGCAAGCCTGGGCATGTTTGACTTTTGATTTGATCCTTGTCCATATTCTGCTGATCTGTATGGCAGTCGGGCTGACTCTTGCAGGCTGCAACTCCAAGGCTGTCATGCCCGTGGTCTTTCTGCTGCATTTGCCCAATGGGTGCCACTGATGCAGAGATCAAAGGGATTTCTTTCCCTCCCTCTCTGTCTGGAGTGATTTTTTTCTCCCATGGCTTCAGCTCCCTCCTGTCTGGCCCACTGTGGTTCGTTTCCTCTGGATGACCTCACTCCTTGGGATCTAGTAACATGAACTCCTGCCTTTGTCCTTCTAACCTAGAGGTGGTAATGGCATTCTGTTCTCACTGATCTCTGGGAAGTCTCAGCATCCTATTTGACTCTTCAATTCTTCCACCAATTAATTACCTCTGTTTTAAATTCTTAGAGGGTTTCTCTCATTGTATACTGTCTACTATAATCTTATTACACTGCTTTATTTTCTCTAGAATACTTATTACTATCTGCAATTATTTGTGTTACTGTTTGTCTCCCTTAGTAGAATATAAGATCGGGGAGTACAAGGACTTTATCTTATTCATCACTGTATCCCCAGTATGTAGCACAATGACAGGAACAAAGGAACTGGTTAGTAAACATTTGGTGAGTAAATAAAGAACTGGGTGAATTTCTGTAGGCTTCAAATATAGTGTGAGTTGTGGCACACATAGTGTCCTTCTACCAATTAGTTGTCTAAACACTAAACCTAGGGCAAAGGCCATTATTTTTGTTTTTCTTATCCAAATGGAAACAGGGAGTATTTTAATTTGCTTCAAAATGTGAGAAAAAGATCTAGGAAGTTTGATACTAGGAGATCCAGATTTCTAATCTGGATTAAGATTTACAAATCCGAATGGATTGTTCCTATAAGGTTTTGATGTCCTCATTCTTTAAAAAAAATGGTCTTTTACATGGTGTGTTTGTGCTTTTGGATTACAATCCTAGCATTAATTTGCTAATGGTGTGATTTCCTTCAATTTGACTGGCATCAGCAAAAACACAAAGAATTTCTCACTTTGCAGACAAAATTGACATATAACTTTTTGTCCTAAAAGATGTCCTTATGAATATCAGGTAAATGGTACTTTGTTGCTAGCATAATTTTTTTTTAAATTTTTTATTTATTGAGATTGTTCACATACCATACAGTTATCCAAAGATCCAAAGTGCACAATCAATTGCCCCCAGTATCATCATACAGCTGTGCATCCATCACCACAATTAATTTTTTTTCAATTTTTAGAACATTTTCATTACTCCAGAAAAGAAATACAGACAAAAGAAAACTCAAATCCTACCATACCCCTAACTACCCCCTCCTTTGTTGACAGTACATTTGTTACTGTTGATGAAAGAACGTTAAAATACTACTATTTTTTTCCTATATGCCCCTCTATTTTTTTTTTAAGTTTCAGAATAGTATTTAATTTTCAGATACTTATAGTCATCTTATTTGATATCACAAAATAGTGCCCGTATTATAAATTTTACAGATGAGGATATTGTTGAACTATTCTCACTACACATAGGTTACAGAATAAATCTGAATACAGATCAATACTTCCCCTTTTTCCTCCTTTGTATATTTACAAACATGCCTACCCATAACCTTTGCTATTCAAATTATTTTTATCTGAACCAAGGAACTAAATGCATTGAGATAATTTTGTTTTGTTTGTAGGAATTCTCACTGTAAACTATACAAGCTTAGGTATTAGAGAGTAAATATATATATACATTTTTTTTGCTATAGAAGTTTTCAATTTGCTGAATACAGTACTACTTTTAGACACTTGTTTAGGGTATTGTGGATAAGTAGGACCCAAATTTATTCAAATTAAAATTTACAGTTTGATAAGTAGCTGTAGATAAGCAAGCCCTGGCATAGTATATTTTTTTATTTATCTGTTTATTTATGAATCTATCCATCCATCTAATCATCTATATATGTATTCATTGGTAAATATTTCTGCCCCATTTTCCAATTCAAAAAATGATAATTTTAGATACTTACAGCAATATATATCATAAATAGGAGGAAAAGAATAAATAAATAGTTGTGACAATTAGAACACAATAATGAATGGTAAGTTAAGTTGGATATAACGTTAATAAACAAAAAAGCATGCCATAAAATTCTTAGCAGTTGCTAGAAGTAGGCCAGTGGTTGGTTTTGAGTTTTTTAGCAACCAAACCAAAGAAAAACCTTTACTACCTACAAGTTTATAGCATCTACAGAGTTAAAATATGAAAAATTATTCAAAGGATGCTAAGGCTTTTCAGATACTGAGATGTAAAAGGATATTTCAGTGAGTTCTCATAAATGGGGCACTGTGTATCTCTATAGAGAATGACACACATTGCCTGATGAAGAAAGCACAAAGGAATTATATATAATTTCAAATATGGTGGGATGTAAGAAGTGGACCATCAATCAGATAGAGGCTGTCAGCATGCCAGTGCAGATGGGCTGAGGACATGTCTCAGAGAGTCTCTTAGGACTGTTAAAGAATATCTAGTGAAGTAAATCCCTTAATTTGATAAGTGAGAAAACCTGTGAAAAACCCGTGATTTTATTTCCCCAGTTCCATGTATCGGTGATAGTCGGTGTCAGGGCCCAAGGGGGTTTTTGCAGCTGAAGGACTAAAGAAGGCATGGGGCAAATTCTGAGACATGAGCTTTTATTGGGGGCTACTTATGGGAATAGAATGGGAAATCAGTCAAGCTGCTCTGAATGGCGGCCAGTTCAGAGCTCAGTGTGAAACTACTCTGCATTTTGGGGGAATTGGTCAATCCAATTATAGGATGTTAGGACAAAGACATTCCAATGGGTGTGAAAGCATGAGCGCAGGAACGGGCATCTTGTGGCATAGGGAAGGATTGATTGTATTCAACAGGAAAGAGGGGAGGATTATAGGTTACCTTCTAGATAACAACAAGAGTGACAGAATTTCAGGGAGTTCAGGAAGCAGGTAAACTATAGATTACATTTAGCGCAGGAGGCCTGGATTTACAAGGAGAGTAGGTTAGACCTTAACTGATCTAGGTCATGGAAGCTGCTTTGTGCACAGTTTTCAAGGCCCTTAGGGAAGGCTCTGGGCCTGGGGCTCCCACAGTTGGGGAAAGGCAGGAAAGCAGTGTGCACCAGGCTGTAGGTCAGCAACTTGGTAGGAAATGAAGTCCAAATGCACATGAGTTAAAAAGCAGGAGTTTGAGTGTTAGCCTAATAGCATAGGTAAGAAAATGGGTGTTAAATCAAACAGGCCTGGAGCAAATTCTGTCTCTGCCATTTGCCAGTTGTATGACCTGGACAAGTTATTTATCATTTTGGAGATTCTGTTTCCTTATCTGTAAAGTAGGGACAATGATCACAAATTGCAGTATTTCAAGAATTTTATAATGTGTGCATAGCAATTGACAGATAGCAGATGCTCAGTATTGTTAGCCTTTCTTGTAATTATGATTATTATCAGGTAAGAGAAATAATTAAGAATGCAAGCAGTTAAGTGCATGTATAGAATTTGAAAGTCAGGACAAGCAAGAAGTAAAACATCAGATGGGAAACAAAAAGTCACAAAAAGAAAGGGCAAACCCAGGATTCAATATCAGGAAGCCATGGACACAGAAGGTGGCAGAATGAAGCAGGCAGAGTAACACATTCTTATCACCAGGATTGGGAAAGGCTTGGTTTGATGCACCATTATGTTGAATCCAGGAATTTTTCATTTTCCTCACTCCTTTGAGTAAGGCTATTCAAAGTAATAATGAGAGCAGATCTTGCCCCTATGGAATAAAGAATGCTACTGTAAATCTCACCAAAGGAAACAAGTATTTCTCAAATGCTAATTTTAGAACACATAGCATTTGAACTCAATCATGGAAGCCGGTGGCAGAACTGGCCAATCTGTGGTAAACTAATGCTATGTTAACGTCAAACAGTTCATAAAATGTCAAACGAAGAAAACAATAACTGAGAAGAAACAGCACAAATCAAGCACTGCCTTCTATCTTTCATCATTTTAAGTTTAAATATTAGATTGGTTTTGTAGTAACCAACCTGAATAACATCAAGAATTTTTATTGCATTTTAAAGTAGAGAATATCTTAATATATATTATTCCCCAAGTCAAATGCTTAGAATTTTTTTTTAAATTTATTTTTATTTTTTTAATTTATTTATCAAAAACTTAAAACAAACAACCACAAAAAACTCAACATTTCCAACAAAACAAAGCAAAGGATTAAGAAAAACAAAAGCCTAAAATAACTACTTTGCTTCCAACATGTAGAATTGGTTTTTAAAAATCACTATTTCTATTTTTAAGACAAGGAAACAGAGCTTCAGAGAGGATCAAAACACTTAAGACTAAGCATTATGAAATCAAGTCCCAAAATTCTTAGGATGACAACAAGAACCTCTACAAATAGTCTCTCACCTCCCTCCAGACATATTTTTTACTTCCTTCCCCATAAGCTATATATTCTAATCTAACATACTATTCCTGAAATATGCCCTACACTATCCTTCTTTTCTGTCTTTGCTCATGGTTTCCCCTTAGCAAGTGGAGATGACTTATTTTCCTCCTCTTTTGAATACTGAAATACTAGTTATCTAAATTTCGCTTCCTCTAAGGAGTCTTTCCTAGTCTCCCCAGATCAATTAATTGCACTTCATTTATACTTCACTTTTGGTAATTGAATCAAGTTCTTGCATTCGTTTGTTTTTTTCTTTCTTATGCAATGCTGAGCATTGTGCTAAGTTCTGAGTAACAGTGTGAAAAAGGGGAAAGAAAACATTCCTGCCTTCATGGAACTTACAATTTAGTGGGGGAGATAAATATTAAAATAGAATAAAGTTAATACAGGATTACATATTATGGCAAGTGTTATGAAAGAAAACAAAAATATGCTAGGAAAAAGGCTGACAAGGGGAACCTATTTGGATTTAGGGGGAAGGGGAGTGGGAGAGCCTTTCTGAAGAAGTCAGGGTTTTAAGCTGAGAGTTAAAGGTCGAGTATATTTTTGTTGCAGTGATTTGCATACCTGGGTATTCCCCTGGTAGATCTAAGTTCCTATGTGCATATTCATTTTCATTTCATCTACAGAATCTAACACAAAGCCTTGCCAGTGGAGTTGGTTCAAAAAATGTTGCAAAAGTTGTTGCTCAGTTAGCAAAAACCTAACTTGGTAAATTCATTTTGTTTCTGAATAACTGTTCTATGTTCCTTTTCTTTTGAGCTAGACACTTTAGGTTGGGTCCTCAACTGGTCAGGAGGCACTCGGTTGGGGTGGAGGGGAGGGGCAATGTTTGCTGCTAGCTGGGTCCTCACCAGTGTGAAGCTCAGGTGACCTGAATCCCAGTTTGCTCATTATAGTTTTCAATCCTTAGGGAAGCTTTGTGAAGACATTCCATCAGTGATTTTTGTTTATTTGAAGGGCTAGTGGATGTAATAATATCTTCTATTAAATTAGAGAAAGTCAATTAAAATAGAAAAAACACATGGAGACTTTTAGCTGTAACAACTTTTTTTTTTTAAAATGAGAATGTTTTTCTTTCAATTTATTTGTGTGGATTTTTAGTATTATTGCCACTGTGATAAATATACAAACCATGTGCTATTTAGCAATCTTCACCAAAATTGATTTTTCAGTTAGAGGCCTCTTTACATGTCCAGCTTTCTTTGGCTTCAGAAAAAGGCTGTTTTCAAATTAGACTTGGTAAGTCCTAAAGCACATTTGGAGATGATTAAACAGGGACAAGAGAAGTGATTCGGCTACCACACTACCCCTACATTGATTTCCAGGGTGGATTCGACTTGAGGGGTCTGACTGGCGAGGCAGGGGTTCCCATCCTCCTCATTTGTCTTTGTTTCAATTTAAATTTCACTTTCAGGAGAGAACACCAGTTGCTCCTCTTCTGGGACTGATTAAAATCCCAAACAGGTAATCTGGGGAAAGAGTCTGAATCTAAACTTTACTGCAGGAAGCTGTTGGTCATACAGGACATGCAGGTTGGCGAGAGCAACCAGAGAGAAATCTAGCTCTCTCCTTCCCAAAGGAAAGAAAACCCTCATTCTTATGCCGAGCAGTGGAGGCCTCAAGGCATTTCCAGAAGAGTGGCAATTATTATCTTTAAGTAATTTGATACAAGAATATAATAGTGTGTTAGGACTGAAGTCAGAGACCTTTATAAAAGAAGAGTCTTACTAAAAAGGAGAAAGTTTCAGAGTGGCAGCATTTCTGTTAGAGTCAGATGAGAGAAAACAATGCCAATGCATTAAAAAATACCTAATTGTTTGATCCTCAATAGGAAATTAACGTTATTTTCTTTTATTACTCTCATCCAGAAAACATAACTGGATGCTCTATGTTGCAACATATTCTGATCTTTTTAAAGACATCTTCCAATTAATGATATTGCTTCCTTAAGTGTGAGCTCTACAATTTAAATAGCAGCCTATGTTCAAAGATGTATTTTATATCATGTCACTTTATCAGAATGGCCATCTGCCATTTTTTGACAGCCAGTGAATTGTGGCTGAATCAGTGATACCTTTAAAAAGAACTCATTATCAACCTAGTGGACAAAATGTGCATTATAAAGTGGTGCAGGGTTATAATTTTCAATGTCAGTGAGTTTTGTCTGAATGAGTGTGATAGATTTGGGATCAGCTGAAGTGGTTTAAAATATTTGATATTTCAGGAGATTGGCAAATTTAGACAGTCAAGATTCCCTCTATTCTTCTTAGGATGAACCAGACATTCTTTTCTTATGAATGATGCTTTTTTTGAGGAAAGATTTTTAACAAATTAAGCTGTATTTCTATGACGAAGACGTTATCTTTTGAGGAATAAGGGCTCATTAATAAACATGCAGGCATCTTTTATAAACTTCAACTGTAGACTTTATTTGAGAATTAAGGATAAATGAAATATTGACTTAATGTATAGTCTTGTTTAACTCTAAAATTTTCTATGTGGATTTCATGGTATTGTGACACAGCAGTCAAATTCACATCCTGTGAGAGGTCAGCAAATGAAAAAAAAATAAATTTAAAAAAAAAAACAGAGAGGGAAGGGGTTAGAAGAACAGCATCCTGCTAGCTGACCTAAGGACATTTTTAGACAAACAATCCTAATCACCAACTGCCTGTGGCAGATTATTTACACATCTCTAAGTGTTGGTTATTATATGGATGCCTCAAATTATTTCAGCTATGGAAAGATGAAACTGTGATAGTGCCAGGTTGAAACCTCATTTGAGAGAATCCCACATTCCACAGTGACTAATGACTGGAAATTCAGACTTGATGAGCGAAGGGAGAGAAGTGAGAACACAATGAAATAGAACTGGCACAGGAATATTTTTTTCTTTTTAGAAGAGCCTTTTGAAACTTATCACTTATGATTAACCCCATACAAGCACATCTCAGTCCCTGTTATGGGATTTCATGTCCTTGATCTGGCCACATACTATTCATAAACCTCTAACATCTCCAACAGAAAGTGTTTTTGCTAGTAAAACATTGAAAAGATTCTGGAAATACAGTGAGCCATTTTTATGTTAAGCTTCTTTCTTACTGTCTTCTTATAGAGAATAAGCAAAATGAAAAATAAATGAAGTGAATCAATTCTAATTACCGTTCCCCCTACAGTGCTTTTTCCTAATTTTGGTATATGGCAATGTCAGGTGCCTGGTGTCCGGAGGCAGTGTTGATTTACAGAGTCATAGCGGCTTGTGTTCAAATCTCAGTTTTTCCACTTGCTTGGCATATATTAACAGTTTAATGTGGGTAATTATAAATATTATTGCTCAAATGAGGCATGAGTCTCAACCTGTTTATGTGATTTTCACATCCTGTTCACCTGATCTTGTATTTTCCAATAATTGCCTCCTCTCCAACCATACTGTGGCGGAGTCTGCCATTGCCATAGCCCTTATCACTTTTTACTTGGATTTCTGTGTTAACTTCTTCTTTGGACTCCTTGTCTCCTGCTTTATTTCCTTGTAGTTCTTTCCATACTTTACTGAAATATCTAACCTTTCAAAACTGCAAATCTGATCACGTCACAATACTTAACTTAAAACCTCAATGGCTTTCTTTCATATTCAGTATACAGTTCAAAGGCATAAAATTGCATATAAGACTCCTGCTTTTCTCTCCCATTTCTCCCTTATAGGGTCCCTTGTGGATCAGTCACGTGGATTTATTTGTTGTTTTCCAAACTTATGGTGCCTAGACTATTGCCCCCCACCCCAACCCTTTCCCTCTTCCCTTCTCTGTCCCACTTCCCTCTCCCACACATACAGCACTCTAACTCTTAGTGTCTTTTATGATTCAAATGAAGCAGAAGTTCTTGTAGCCCTCTGTGCTGGTTTGAATCTGTTATGTACCCCCCCAAAAGACCATGTTCTTTTAAGCCAATCTTGTGGGGGCAGATCTATTGTGCGTGGGACCTTTTGATTAGGTTGTTTCCATGGAGATGTGACCCCACCCATTCAAGGTGAGTCTTAATTCCCTTGCTGGAGCCCTTCATGAGAGGATAAAAGGCAGAGACATTTTTGGAGAGAGGTCAGAGAAGCTAAGAGATGTAATCCAGAGTCTGCCCCTGGGAGAAGCAAGAAGGACCCACAGGAGCTGAGAGAGCCACTTTGAAACCAGAAGCTGGGAGATCAGCAGACGTCGCCATGTGCCTTCCTGTGTGACAGAAGGACCCTGAATGCCAGCTGCCTTCCTCAGGCAAGGTATCAACCTGTTGATGCCTTAACTGGGGCATTTTCATGGCCTTAGAACTGTAAACTTGTGAACCAATAACCCGTCATTGTGAAAGCCAATCCATTTCTGAAATTGCATTCCAGCAGCTTTAGCAAACTGATATACCCTCCCTTACCTACCATAATGAATTTAGTTTACCTTCTTTGTGTCTTGGTTACATACACAAGGCCATCCCTCTATCTGAGCACCTAGATCTCTTTTAATGGTGCTTTTCAGGAATGACTTTGCTAGGGTGTATACTCCTTGAGGCAGTGATTCATTTTATTTACTCATATATTGCTAGCAGAGTACCAGGTCACACAATAAACTATCTGTAAAAGTTTGTCAAAAGGCTGAATGTGGAAGGTTTCAAGTGCTACCAATTCTAGGGGCATTCATATTTTGAAAGAGGTCAAAGACTTACATTAAGGAAATGAGTCTCAAATTGTGGAATTTCAGGCTTTGGCCGGCTGATGAATGAGGCATGTGTATATGTGAGTGTGTATGTGTGCACATGTCATTGGTGCATGCTAAGGGGATGTGATAGGAATATGTCGGGAGGAGAGGCTATGGGGATGTCGCAAAATACTCTGAACAATGTCAGGTAGTTGAATATTCTGTCGGTTAGGAATTGCTATAGTCGTGGTAACTTAAGCAACTAAGGGCTTATTTTTCTCTTGTAATGAGAAGTCTGGAGATAGGTAGATGCTGATTTAGTGGCTCAAAAATGTCAGGGCATAGGTCTCTGTGATTCACTTGGTCTTTATCTTAAGGCCCCAAAATGATTGCCAGAACTCTAGGTATCAGAGTCATATTCCAGGTGGGAAGCAGAAGACAGGGAAAGACAGAAGGAAGGAGGGAGTCAAGGGAAAATGTAGGTGAAGATTTTCTATATCACTTTGGGGAACTGTGTGGAAAACTGCAAAATATTAGGTAACTATGATACTTGATTAAATAACTGTGCTTCGTTATTTTTCTCCTTCTTAGGCTTAAGGATAATAAACTTATTGACCTTTTTGGAAGACCAATAAGTATAAACAAATAAATTATGTTCCAAATAAAAATCTATGGTTTAATCTACTGATCCATTAATTGTATATAATTCCATTCATACCACTCGGTCCCATCAACAAAACCATCAACTTGCCATTATTTATTTACCAGTTTTATTGGTTAAATACTTACTCTGTGCTAAGCACTTTGCTTGTCTCTGGGGATACCAAATATAAGAGATATAAAAATTCAAGACTACCTTCTTGCCCTCCAGAAGCTCATTACATAGTGGAAGATACAAAGAAATCAACAGATAATTCTTAGAAGCTTTGCACATGTAGCATCTGGACCTCCATGCTGGGGAGGAGAGGACAAAAAGCAAGAAGGCATCCAGAAGGAACTGACATCTCATCCATGTTTTAAAGGAAGAGAAAGAGTTGGGAGAGCATGGCAGTACTTCCTAGCAGATTAAGCAGCAGATGTTCAAATATAAGGAGTTGCAAGTTTGTGGTATATCCAAGGTACTACAAGGTCAGGAAGCCCTGGATATAATTTCAAGGGTTACAGTTGTACATTTGGATGAATGACCAAATTCTGAAATATTATTCTTGAAAAATAACCTTCTTTTCAAAACTGTTAACCCTTGGAGCACAGAACCACAAAGCTGTACTGAAACATGGATGTGGAGTGATCACCTTGGCTAACTCATAAGCTGAGGGGCTGCTGTTTGAATACCATAAAGGCACATGCAGGAGTGTGATGAGTTTAGAGTTAAATATGTGCTTGAGACATCTATGGAGTCTTGGAACTTGAAAGTAAGGTCTGGAATAAAAATATAGACATCAAATTCCTTCGTTCATGCCACCGATATTTATTAATCACATAATATGTGTATATGCTGGAAGTACAATGACGAATAAGAAAACAATCCCTGCCCTCACATGTTTGAACTCTAGTAATAGAGACAGAGAAGTAAAGTGGTCTTAAATGGCCTTTAGTTGGGCTTTAAAACTAGGAGGTTAAGTGAGACCTGCAGGGCATGTATGTAAAGCAAGAAAAGATGACTCACAATGAAATCCTGGAGCGCACTAACTTTTAAAAGAGAGTGGTTGCAGAAAAAAGAGGGACTCACCACAGAAATGGAAAAGGAGCATCAGGGGAGGTAGAAAGAGTGGTATCAGAACTCAAAAAGGGTGAAAGTTTGATGAAGGGAGTCAGAGAGTACTGGTAGGCTGCAGTGAGGTTCAGGAAGCTCAGTACTGAAAAGTGCCCAGTGGATTTAGGAATTAGTAGGTAATCAGTGATTTTAACAGGAGCAGTTTCAGTGACTTGAAGAGAGGCAGAAGCAGATTTCACTTTGAGGAGAAAATGGAAGGTGAAGAGATAGTAAATGTAACCTGTTCCTTTCATGAAGGTTGGCTATGGTCAGAAGAAAAGAAATAGAAATGTGTTTTTATAAACATTGTACTAGAAAGAGCCAATAGAGAGGATGTATTTAAATATAGGAAAAGAAGTGGCAAATTTATGGGACAATGTCCTCAAAAAAGTTAGAGGAAGTGGAATCCAGAGACAGGGTGGAATGAGTTAGTTTGCATTAAATTATCTGTTCCACTGAAACCTGAGAGAAGATGGAATTCCTGGATTTGAGTACAAAAAGTGTGGGAGAGGAAGGACTTTGGGGAATACCTATCTGATGGTGTCTATTTCTCTGTGAAGGGAGCCTGAGAGTCTTTGAGGGTATAGGATCAAGAACTAGAAGAGGATGGTGAAGATTTAAAATGTTGTTATGGAGAGTTGGAGAGAGCATTGCTTAGGAGCCCACCAAAGGATTGTCAGATGGTCTGGACATCCTATCTGACATAGAGATCATGATGTTTTGTTGGTATCAGTCCCATTACTGTGTGGTTTTCTTCAGGGTACCTAAGAATTTGGCTTCAGGAACTGAGGAAGTTCATAGTTGAACATATTGATCTAGGGATGAGGGTAGGTTGGTTAGGAGAATAAGGAAGTAAGGAAATTGAGGGTAATAGCAAAAGTCATAGACTTCCAGATATTTATTCCTCAAAAATTTACAATGTCTTAGGTAGTTACAACACCTCAACACACTGTTTTACTAAGACAGGGCTCCTCTTAGTCCTCTAGGTGCAAAACATGGCCAGAGTAGCCAGTGTTACCAGGCTAGTTGTCTCCAGTGGCATAAGTAGCCTAGTACATTTAAAATATTAAAGTGAAATGATAAATTCAATAAGAATATTAAAATAAAATATCTTTTTCTATATGTATTATGCAAATAGTAGGACAACAGTGGTTTAAGTGATTTATCAGATCTATGCAGATTAGGGATGGGAGTGCTGTCTCAAGGAAGCTTCTACTTAGAAGAAAGAGTTTTTTCTGTAACGTTGGAACACTAGAGAAAGATAAATGAGAGAGCAGACAGGAAATGGTGCTTTCGTAAGAGAGGAAGATATTAGAAATAAAGATTTCTGGGATTTTGCCATTCCAGAAGATAACAAAGACATGGGTGTGGTCTTTGGTGCAATTAGCTGAAGTGGAGTGGAGAGGTGGAGAGGAGGGGCAATGAATTAAGAGTGGGGTTTGGGTTGCATTGTCCACATAGACATTAGAGATCACCAGGGATACTGATAATCAAAACTGCTAGCATCTTTCTTTGTTTTTCCCCTCAGTCGCTCCCTTCTTTCCAACTTTTCTGGAGAGGATTTAATTAGGGAATTTACTTTAAAGATTCACATGTACTGAAACTGGAAGTTTATCAGATATTAGGACAACTTTAGGGATCAGAGATTATTATTTTCTTTATCATTTGAACAAGTTTTAAGGCTAAAAAGAAGTTTGAAGACCATGTATCAGGAGGAATGGTTGGACGAAAAACACATAGGGAACGCTCCATAAATTCTAGCTCTTCTAATTCAGCTTCTATCTGTTGTAAATGCTGTTATTAAAAAAAACTAATTTAAATCTTTTTTTCCCACCTCACAAATTTCAAGGGCATTTATCTTACTTTAAAATTTGACCTTCCAAAGCATCTTTGTTTTGGATGATACTGTTGATTTTAAATGTCTCCAACTTTTCTATATAATTTTCCTATGTAAAATAACTTACATAGCTAACTGGAATTTGTTCACCATAAACTATCCTGAAATGATACTCCCATTCATGGATATCTCTTAAGATAATTCTAAGTCTATAGTGTGCTCAATAAATGCCTTCCATAAGGGCAATGCACTCTGTGACTCTGTGATTAGTCACAGTTATGGTTTCTATCATGTGACCTCTAGTTCTCACTTTGCAGACATCAAGAGATGTCTGTATATAAAAGATTTTTGCTTATCCTTTTATGTTAACTTCCAGGGAAACCTCAGTTGGAAATTCAGAACCATTCTTACACCATTAATCCTGGAGTGAATTCTTTGTTATTCTCTTTTTCATTGCTTTTCTTCTTTCCTTCCTTTCTTCTTTTTTTCTTTCCTTTTCTCTCTTTACCACAACTTTCACTAATTTCATTAAAGCCATTTTAGGGGACATTGTGGTCATTACTTACATAGCAGAGGGTTAGGTGCTAGATTCTGGCTAGTGTTATACACAATTTTAAAGTTATTATTTAAAAATATTATTTCAGAAAAATTCAGCATTTTATAAAAGGCTACATTTTATAGTTCCAGCAGGAGCAATGTGATATAATGTGTTACTAAGTTGCTAGTAAAATAGAATTTTCAGGTTATATAACTTTCAGTGTATATGCAAATATGTGCAGTCTACTGATCGCTGTTCCAACAAATTGCAGTCATTCAAAATGAAATGTAATAGGCTTCTTTAAAGGATTCGTGGGCATAATTTTCAAATCTGTATTTGTGAAGGATGAACTGTTCAAATCTAACAGAAGAGATAACTTGGAAATATGTTTATAAATGTTTGGACTGAACATCCACAGTAGGAGGTACATGAAATTAACTTATTCAGATTGCATTCATGTTTAAGATAGGGGGAGAAAGTGGTTTCTGCTATTAGATCTAGTGTTAAGGTGCAACCACAAAAAGAGAAATAGTTTCAGAAGTTTCATTTTGCTACCTGTGAAAGTAGCAAAAATGAAATGAAAATCTAAATATGTGATGAAAAGTGAACTATCTCTCCAGGGCAGAATTTTCAAAGGGACTTACCCTAAAATCTCTTTAGATGTTCAATCTGTAGTGTGAGCATGTAATTTTTTTTGCTTAGCTTTGAAATTGTACCCATTTAATCTTCCTTGTGCCATTTTAGAAAGGTATATACTCTTGAGAAGCTATCTGAGTCTTCTCCCAAATTAATGCCAAAGGCAGGAGACTAGGTCTTTCAATTTATCTTACCGGGACAAAATCAGAAAATTTGGCAGTTCTAATTTTAGAGAGACAGGGAAATGTATATTTACCAACCAATTTCTGCATCTTGTTTATGGATTATTTGAAAGAAATAATTTAGCTTGTGTTGATGTAGAGAACTTGAAATGACTGCTATGTATGTGAGTTTTTTTAAATGACGATTCAGATTCTTATAAACTGAAACTATGGATGATTCTCTCCCCTTCTTGTCTAGAGGTGTGAATTTTCAGAACCTTCCTAATAATCTTGTGATATGCTTGGATTCTTCTGAAAGCCTGGAAAAGGACAGAGCCAAGAATGTCCAAGGAAGAGAAAAGGTGAGAATTAAAGTATCAAGTCAATTAAATTGATGTCTCTGTGGAACCTATCCCTTTATCATCCTTTTAAAATAGTGTAGAATTGTCTCTGTTTTACAACTAGTGTTCCTAGGTTCTATTTTGTCTTAGAAACACTACATTTGTGTGGAAAATTACATATACCTAATGCCTTTACATTAACATTGGAAGATATTAAAAAATTATTGTTGTTAATGGTGGATTTTTTCCCTTACTAAAATGAATAAAGCTCACAGGCTTATCTGCTAGTAAGCTAGATGACTGAGTGATTCTTTTCTGAACTCATAGCACCTAACTGAAATTATTGTTTGAGGCTTATTTTTTACAAGCCAACTCTTACCCTCATTTTTTTCTAGGTTTTACTCACTATACCAGGATCCCTCAATAGCTCTCTTCACTCTTGAAGTAAAGCCCTTTTACTCATTAATTTAATTCATTTCATTTAGATATTTGTTGATGGTTTAAATATTCATGAATTCATTCATGCATCTATTCATTAAAATAAATCAAAAGAATATTGAACAACCTCACAGAGTATTGTGCACTTCTGGGTGCTTGGAGGATTCATTAATAAATAACACATGGTCCTTTTCTTTGGAAGGCTTGCAGCCTACCAGAAGGTGTAATATGTGTCCACTAATAATTACAGCACTAGAGATAAAATAGTGCTTTGGGAGAAGGGGGGAGGTGTTATTTAAGGTGGTTCAAAAGAAAATGGAATTGACTAAATACCAGGTTAGTATTTCATCTCCATTAACTTCTTCATCTTGCAACCAGGAATCATTTCATACTGAATATTTCAGGAGAAAAAGATGCACAACTGGAACTTGTTTAAAAGAGATTTTGTTTTTCAAGCATCTCCTGAGTAATTCTTGACCCCAGACATGTTTGTCTGTTTCTGGGTATTGAAACCCAGATATCTTCCTGCCGCCTTCTTTCAGAAGTCAGCTTCCTCTAATACATGCTGGGGGAGGGGTGAAGAAAAAAGTTCAGTCTGGCTGTCTCTCTTCCGGACTCCTCAGGATCATGCATTATTTTCCTCCTGTCTTCCCATGGTTTCCATACCAGACTGGGAAAGTCTACAAAATTCACTTTATTGTACGTTTGGAACTATTTTAAGAGAGAACTATAAGATAGAAGAAATATTTTAAAATGTGCTAAATTGGACCTTTCCTAGAGTACCAGGGAGAAGGTACCTAAGCAATTGAGGGCCCTGACAAGGTGATCTCATGAGGACTTCCTAAGTTCTAGTTGGTTCTACTTCCCTAAGTTCTCATCCTTATCTGTAGCATCTTCTTCTTCAGTTCTTTCTCAGATAATCTCCAACCATTTCTCTCCTGAATTGCTATCTCATTGGGAGGGATGCTCCTATTCTCCTACATTTGTTGAGTTTGTGGCATTCATCTGGAGAAGTACTTCTAGGCCCCTTAGGATGGTCAGAGATGCGGTTGAAACCTAAGTCATATTGTTGCCTTCTGCTTTTCTAACTGTGTGGTCCAAGGTAAGTGCATTTTTCCAGCCTGAATTTTCTTTTGGATGATTGAACCAATGTGAATCATAGATAAATTTATTAAACTATAAATGGTATGTGCAAACCTTCTCCAAGGACAAATATTAATTTTAAGGAACAGCAAAGTCCAAAACTTTATGGAGGAATGAAATATTTCCTTAATAAACAAATTCATGTTTTTCTTCCCATGAAGTTCAAGTATCAGTAAGTTTTTGCTGCATTATAAACTATACCAAAACTCAGTGGCTTAAAACAAGTGTTTATTTAGCTTATGAGTTGGTGAGTTAGTATTTGGGCTGTGCTTATCTGGTTATTTTTCTCCTGATATCAGCTGGTCTCAGTCATGTGCTTGCTGCCAGCTGGCAGTTCAACTGAAGCACAGGTCAGGATGGCTTTTTTCGTGTGTTTGGTGATTGGCTCATCGTTAGCTGAGGTGATAGGATTGCCAGGGTTAGGCATCTTGTATCATACAGAAGACTTATTCAGCAGAATTCACTCACATGGCAGCCGAAGAATTCCAAGCACTGTTAAGAAGGCAAGTCCCAAAGTACCAACCACTTTCAACTTTCAGCTTATGTCACATTTGCCAAAGTACCACTGAGCAGAGCAAGTCACGTGGTTGACTAGATTTAAGGAGTAAAGGGATAGGCTCCACCTATTGATGGGAGGATCTACAAAGTCATGTTACAATACTGTGGGTGTAAGGAGGGGAAGAATTTGTAAAAATCAGTAAGCTTTATTTTTATGCAGAACAGTAATTGGTTTTTCCATCTTAGAGCCTATCAGAATAAGAAAGGAACTACATTACACTTTAATACCTTCTCTAACTCAAAAAAGATTCCAAGTTGATAGTTCTTGACTTCCCCACAAGTCTTTTTCCAAGGATGGGGAAGGGATGAGATTAGGGGAAATAAAGGTGTTACCTAATATTTTTCTTATTGGTTTTGATGGATCCAACTCCAGAGACAGTTCAAAAGGTTAAGATCAAATAAAGTAGTGTGATTTTTGTCATATTTTAAATGGTGGGTGGGATTGGGAGAATTGAAGTTACTATCTCACTATGTAAAACAACTAATTGTGGATTTTTTTTCATCTTTTTATATGTTTCTTTTTTTAATTAGACAAGCCATAGACTCTCATTGAGGGACAGATAAATACTTCCATAATATAGAAAGTTGACATAATTTGAGAGATTCCAAAACTCCTTGGATTAAGAAGTTATCTCCTAAAGCAACTATTAAAAGACAAATGCATTTCTTGAGATTGGGGATTGGAGAAATGAAAAACATAGATAAAAATAGAGTTTAATACAATGAAATTCAGTATAGAAAACTTTTTATGAAGGAAGTAGTGAGAAAATGTAAAGATACATTACACTGGGGTGTCCTAAGAAGTTAAAGAATAGCATGAGGGTGCTGGATATATATGGATCTTTCAGAAAGAAGATGATGCTGAAAATGCACATCATTTACTTCACAGATGTGCCCGGTGCCTTTGTGCTGTCACATGGCCAAATCCTACATGCACGTTTTCTCCTAATTTGGCATACAAATTCCCAAGGAGGTTTTAACACCAAAAACATGTATCCTTCACAAATAATTGATGATGACAATAATATAGAAGTAAAAAATGTTGCCAAATTACACCCAAACATATAAACTTCACTAATGTAATGACAAATATTGATCATGATTTTTCTTTTATTTAGCAAGCACTAGGATTTACTGCTTTTGTTTCTCACATGTTCTAAATAAAGCTAATGGAAAAGTCCACAGAAAGATTGGTGGAATGTTAGCCCTTATTGATGGATAGTCCAATTAATCTTACCAGTAAGAGTCAAGGGAAGATGGCCAAAATCCACACCTGATACATTTGTCTTTCCCTCCACAGGACACCACTGTTAGACACTGTATATGTTGAGCTAAAGAGAGTTGAGCCCAATATTCTTGTAGATTATAATCTACCAGATACCACACAGTATATTCCACAGATTTCAACCAAATAGACAACCAGCAAAATTGAACAGGTGCAAAAATGAAGTTGGAAAGTTATAAATGAGTGATGAACTAAAAGCATTTTGTAGAGTTCTCAGTGAGAAAGCCACATCCTATTGCATGTTGAGACCATCTGGGATGGGATCAAATGACCATTTTCCTGGAAGAGGGAAGAATTTATAGAAGAGATTGTATTTCATGAGGTCTTTCTATGAAAGAAAGGATAGAATTGGTCATCTGATAATCACTGAAGGCTCGTTACTCTTTGGATATTGTTGGTAATATTGAGAGTAGCTTGTCATCTTTGTCTTTTTTCTTGACTATCTTTATATTGGCATTAAACTGAAAACAGGTATATAATTACATAATTGTAAAATATATAAATATAAAATTGAACCTAATTTGGTGTGCCTCTCTTCCTTCTGTCTGTCTACTTCAATACAAATATATACATATATCTCAGGGTCCTTGCTTTTCATTTGTGACATTTCAAGTCAGAGAAGGCTCTTTTTACAGAAAAGTACCCAGACCACCCTGCTGCTGAGGCTTTTTATGTTCTAGGATCTAGTTTCCTTGTACATCTATAGGCAGCTCTTGCTTTTATCTTCTCAGCTAAATTAGTTCCTGCATGTTAAAATAGGGGAAGTGGTGAACTGTCCCCACAGAAGGCTTTATTTGGTTTTTAAAAGCGGGTTTGTTACAATCCTGTTGTGGTTTTTATGAGAGACAATTTTAGCACTTTGAGCTGTGTGTTTTCCAGAGGAAGTGTTTAAAGAAGAATTTTGCAAAATGTTGAAGGTTAACATTTCAGCTCTGCTAGTTGTTAAAGGTCAGGATATGTTTGTGATTAAGCTTGAGAGAATTCTTGGGTAATGTGAGTGACAGGAATTTATAAGGAAATTGAACACATTTTCACGTTCTTACAACTTACTGTTCAATATACACTGAAAATTCTTTGCATTTCATGTTTTCTTCAACTAGATCCTTTAATGCCAAACAACTCAAAGAGCTCTCCCTTTTGTTGGTGGGTGGCAATTTTATATACAATTACTGCAGTGTTACCATAATGAAAGGGGCACTGATAAATATTTTGGTCTTTCTTAAATTATGGATCTGTGTGGCTTATATTTTCATTATGGAAATTTTTTTGGCACATATAATATTAGTGTTTGTTCAGGGCACGTATGACTGGAATAATCTAAGTATTTGTTGGTAAAATGATGTTATAACTTGAAATACCATACATGATTATAAAAAAATCTAAGTAGGTAAACTGGTTGTTTGATAAAGAGAGAGAAGATCGTCTTATACAAAATTAGTGTTATATTTTGTGGTTGTTTTCCTAAAACTATTACTTTTAATTCTGAGTTGACTTTTTCTTCCTTACCAAAGGATCAGTTGTTTTGATACTATGTAGAGAATGCATATTGTTTTAGTTTCCTAGGCTGCTTAAAGCAGATTTCATGAAATGTGTTGGCTTAACCAATGGGAATTTATTAGCTTACAATTTGAGACCGAAAAGATGTCCAAATTAAGGCATCTCAAGGTGATGCTTTCTTCCCAAAGACTGGCTGCCAGTGATCCTTGGCTCCTCTGCCATATGGCAAAGCACATGGCAGCATCTGCTGGTTTCTCCCTTCTCTTCTGGATTTTGTTACTTTCACCTTCTTGCTCCATGGCTTTCTCTCTTTTTGCCTGAATATCATTCTCCTTTAAAGGACTTTAGTAATAGGATTCAGACCCATCCTGATTGAGGTGGGTCACACCTTAACTGAAGTAGCCTCATCAAAAGGTCCTACTTGCAATGGGTTCACACCACAGGAATGGATTAGATTTAAGAACATGATTTTCTGGGATACATACTTCTTCAAACCATCACACATCCATGTGAAATCATGTCATGGTTTCAGTTCCAAAGAATATAGAAGGTACTCAGTTAATGTGGAGCATATTATAGCCAAACAGCTCACAGTTTTAAGGAAATATTAGATATCCATAAGGCCTAAAAATGTCTTTCCAAGAGCACAGACAAGGGAATTAGAAAGAACCTGAAAATGTCAGTGACATAATCCTTTCTCAAAGGTAGTCCAAAGAGAACCAAAGGGCTCATTACCACACATATTAGCTACCTTTCAGAAATGTTATTAATTGGGGAGACGGGAATTTGCCAGTAGTCCTTTTTTTTTCTCTTGGCCAGATGAAACTTTATTTTAAAAAGTAGTGCTTCAAATAAATTAAAAGGGACAATCGTCAAGTGTTCAAATTGTGAAAAAATAGTTGAAAACCTAGAGAGACTCCAAGCTGCAGTTTTCTGACTTTATTCTTTGTCCAATGGCAAAAATCCATAAATTTCAGTACTCTCACTCAATTTTTTTTCCCTACTGAGACAAGGGAAGCAGTTGCACACAGAAGACCAGACAGAGCAGAAAGCCACATCTGACTGGGGTGAACATTGCCACATACTTGCTAATATGGATTTCACTTTATGACCAAATGCATTTTTTCAAAAATAAAAAAGGGGGAGAGAAGCTGCATGTTTTAAAAAAATTGAAATTATTTTCGGAGAAAACACTAACTGTAGTGCTGTTAATGGGCAATAGCAACTTTTTTCCTCTGAAATCAAACATCATCGCCAGCTGAGCCTTTGTGCTGCAAGCTTTTCAGGAGATGTCACCTAAACTTGATTAAAAAAAAGAAAAGAGAACAAGTTTAAATATAAGCACTAGACTAGCCCAGTCTGTATTTTCAAGTCTATATTCTTTATCTGAAACATCAGTGACACTTGCCCGATCCCCCCATCCCCCCTGCCCAAGGCTGCATTGTTTCAAGTTCATGGTACATGAAACCAGTTTTTCTTTCTAATTTTTTTCCTCACTCAGAGCAGTAGTCCTTTTTTAAGCAGGTAGAAAGAAATTCTTCTAATAGCAATTGTATTACACTTAATAATCTTTGCTCTGGGCCAACCACTATGTTAAGTGATTTACAAATAGTATCTTAAGCAAACCTAATAACAATTCACTGAGGTAGATAGTGATATCATCTCCATTTTTCAGATGACACCATTGGAAAATAAGGAAATTAAAGAACTTTCTTGTCATTCTTGAAGCAATAAGTGGAGAAGCCAGGTTTTGAACCCAGGCATTTTCTAAGCTAAACTTTGTGATATGCTCCATAATACATAAAAAATTGAGTTGAGCATTTTGGTAGAGAGCACATGGTTAGTAGCTATTATCAAGTTTGCTGAGATACTAGAACTGAAACACCCTATTCTGCAGAACTCATCGTTTTCATTGATTAAGCATGTGCTCATTCCCTTTACTTTCCATCAGAATTCCATTTCCATGTTAGTTTGTATAACAGCTTTATTTTTTAAAAGATGTTTTGTTCTGTCACCCCCCCTCAAAGAACTGTGTAGATTACAAAGTAGAATTTGACCTGCTTATAGCTCATTTAAATAGTGTAAAACTTTCTATAGCAACCCAAACAGGTGGCATTATTGGAGGAGAAGGGTTTATTACAACTGATTTTGTTTTATAGAAGGGAAAGTGCTGACAAGGTCTCTGGCTCTGCAGAGAGTAAGATTAGAGCAAGCATGTTACAGGTACAGGAAAATGTTTAGGTTAGAAAACAGAAGAAATAACTTGTCCATTTGAAGTACAGTCAGGATGCCTGTATTTTATCTACCAGTAGTAATTCTAGGCTTTTGTGGTGAGGGAGAGGGCAGGCAATTTTCAACTGCTAGTTTTTGTTACTTAGTATTGCTTTTACTTCTGCAGCTTCTCTGGCAGCACTGCCCCATTCTGACAGCTCAGCAGAATCCTGCCAGGGCTGGCTCCACCTCCGTCCGTCCCTCCTTCTCTATCTCAAATCTTTCAAAGCATAACTCAAGATTCAGCATCCTGCTTTTCATTTGTGACATTTTAATCCACTGCTCAACCTCCTTTATTCCTTTATTTTCAAATTTCTCTACAATAAAGAACATCATTTAACTTTATTTGTATTTCTTTCACACAGTCTGCATTTCATTTTTGCCCAACCATGTTTAAAACTCCTCAGAACTAGAATAAAATTTCTACCTTTAACCCAACTAAGGGCAGTGTTGAGTGCCAAGAGTCATGGTTTTGAATTATACTAAATTTGAGAAGTAAATAGGAGTGCTTCTCCCCCCTCCCCCAGTCCCTTTTCTCAGCCTCTCCATTTCACTAAGTAGTTTTCTATTCATGTTCTATTGTCCTCCCTAGTTATAAAGAATTGTTGGAGTTGTATTTGACATGGTTCTGTATTCAACTATGTCTAGTCTGTCGGGAATTGGGCTGCTTCTTCCTTTTCAATGTTTCTCAAATTCATTCTTTGCCCCCATTTTCCAGTGTCCCATTTTTGGTCAGATCCTTATGACAACATACCTGATTTGACCTCATGACTGATACGTCTAAATGGAGTAATCCCTTCCCAAATGCAGCCTGCATAATATCCTAAAACACACCTTCCATTGTGTCACACCCTATTACAGAGCCTATAATGCCCTTGAATTATCAGGTTCAAGTTCTTCAGTAGACCTAAAGTATACAGATATATTTTTCATTGCTCCCTAAAGATGCAGTCTACTTTGCCCTGACTGATCTCATCATTGCCTCTCCACATACACCACATTCCCACCTCTCTTCTTTTGATTAATTTTTTTCCTGGGGATCAAATGTCTCTGCTAATATCCTTTGCTTACACTCCAATTAGACCTTCCTGAATCCTCATGAAACACTATTTAGATACTCTATCCCATACAGAAAACTATCCTTCCCAGATGTCCATGACAAATATATTTATTCTAAAAATTAACGTGATTGTTTATAAATTATTACCTTTCTTTGTTTTACTGAATATTTAGATGGTAATTTGCTCATTGTTTATAAATTATTAGATGTTTAAGAAATATTCTGATTCAAAATTTCATCATGTTCCTCATTATCCATAGGCTTTTGTCTCTCTGTTCTTTAAGAACAGGAAAAAAGTGGTCAATCTCCAAAGGTTTGGGTTTATACTAAGTGACAAGGGATTCTGGGTAGAATGCTAATCTCTGAGTTGTCTTTCATTTTTTTTCAGATTCCAAAATAAATAACACTATTAACAGTGACTCATAGATTCCTCTGTTTGTGTCAGAAAATACTTAGTAAATCAGATTCAAGTTACTATTTTTTTAAAGCTTCAGCAAGTCATATGCTATGTTCACTAAGATACTCTTCTCTTATTGTCTCAGGGCACAGCTTTGGACAATTAGAATACATCAAACAAAGTGAGTTAAAAGAACAGAACCTAACTTTCGTTCCTTCCAGATCACCTGTGTTGCAAATTCCCATCACTGGGGGCTATTGGTCTTCTGGCTTTGTTTCCAGCACAATAGACAGCCTGGATGATGGGCTGAGGGTGTAACTCTGCTTATTTCCTTTTTGTCACCTCACAAAGCCCTGGTTTGTTTCCTTTATTTAAGACCTTTGTGCTACCTAGCTAAGCCTGGCTTCCTGTCTAATGCCATTCACTGTGTCCCATGGTCCCAGCTAAATTGTGAAAAATGTCAGCTGAGGGCCTGTAAGTCTACTGAGTTTTTAATGATTTCCCCAAACTTCTAACTTACTTTTCAGTGCATGTAACAGGCAGGTCATTGGAGAAGTTAGTAGGGCTCACTCAAATATTTAGCATTTAGTACAATAAAAATACCAAGCTTTCTGCTGGCAGAAACTTCTTGGGGGTTGGGTGAATAGAAATTCTGGAGCAGAGCATGAGTTTTGGAAGCCAGCAGTCAAGTCAGTTTCTACCACCTTCTATTGCATGTTTGTGTTTGTGTTTCATAATGCCCCTAGTACCTCATATTAGTGAGCAATATGAAGAGTTTGCATCCTTTCATGGTGGTTCTTTTGGGGAATCACTCTGGCTTATTCCAAAGAGGATTGGGAAGACATTGGAGTTGAGGTGAACCAGAGGTCTGAATTGGGACTGGATGGTGCTGAACCCATAATCAATATCAGATGGTGCTTTAATAATGGAAAAGAAGTAGCCTTCCTAGAGGAAATATAGGACCTATTTCCTGTGTGCACTGGATATAAGTGTTTCTATGTCAACCAAGCCTGGCCTCTGCAAGAGAGATTTCTTTAGAAAAAGTTGGACCTGATGTTGAAAGAGGGAGGGTCGTTCTATCAGCAGGGGCTTTTCAGGTTTCTTTCTTACCTGCTCAGAGATGTGAGTGACTGCACATCTCTGAAAGGTGTGGAGATACGTTCGAGAGATACAGATGAGACCTGTCAATATGATAAGATGGGTTCATACCAGTGGAGGGTGAATTATGGACCCTTTAAGAACAGAGCAAACTACCTGAGGACAAACAACAGGCCACTTAGGAGTAGCCGACATCTGTGAATTCTCTGAGTTCTACCATAGACTTTGGAAGGAAGGCCCAAGTGCGTCTGAGGTCTTGACTGAGGTCGTTGTAAATAGTATTTATTTTTGCTTTGTCACCACATGATTTGCACGTTATCCAGTAGCATTCTTCTCAGGTTTTTCTCATAGAGGCTTGAGTCAAAGAAATTTTGATGCTGTCTTCAGAGTTAACCTTTTAATTTTTTAACCAGAATTTTTAATGCATTATATTTGCCTGTTTGCCCATTTTAATATTTACACTAGTGTAAAATAAGCAACTGCAGTCACTCACATTCATCCCAGAGTTGCAAAGGATTCAGAAACTGTAGTGACAAAGATAGTCATTGGCAGGTAATTTGTTTTCTTACACCATACAGATGCTGCATTCCTTCTATTAGAAATTAAGAATTGCGTACAAAGTGTGCAGCACATAGTTAAGGCTCAAAAAAATATTCACTGCTACTCTTACTGATGCTACAGCTGCTGGTGTTACCTTCTAGAATATGGAAAGTTAAGTGTGAAGTTAGGTTTATTGTGTTGGTAGGGTACCACTTTTATGTCACTACTGGACTGCACACAAATGCACACAAATAACTTCTGACTGCAAACAATAGAGATCTAACTAGTATAGTATGTGGAAAAGACCAACAATTATTTATTCATGAACCCTGCATAAATGCATTTGAACGATCACAATTATTAGCATTATATGAGTCATTGTCAGTATACATTAAAAATTATACTCAATAATTTTGGTCCCCAATTAAGTATTTAGTATTTTACTATATTATCAAAACTTCACAGTAAACACTTTTGATATAATGATATGTTCTCAGTTTGGGAATGAGAGGAAAAGGTCCAGAAATAAAATCCCACAAGAAAGATGGAGATGCTGATAGTATAATCTGATAATTGTTGAAAATTGACATGGCCATTTTGGGTGTTAATTTAATGCAAGTTGTAAGATGACTTGACATTGTACTGTCCCTAAAGGATATTCTGGGAATTCCATTTCTTAAAGTAACCACAGAACTTCCCAGGAAATACTGAAATAAGCTGAAAGTCCTTCAACACATTCCATGGTGCTAGGAGGTGCATATGGTGCATACCAAAAATTTCTACACTTTCTACACACAAAAAAATAAGTAATCTCTTATGTCTTTGCTTTTTCATATTTAAATTAACTCATAAGCCCTATTATGAATATAGAATCAGATAATAAAAGTACAAACTTTTAAAGGTTCAATCATGTTACAAGGTGAGTTACTAATTTTTGGAAAAGAAAAGTGTTTACAAAGTATGAATTTAATCTTCTAATAAAACTAGAAGTCATTCTAATAAAACTTAGAAGTCATTATCTACTTTGGCTTCAAGTTTCAGTTCAGTATTTTTCAATGAAAAAGTTCATAAAAAGCAAAATGGGAAGTAGTAGCTTGAGCATAGGAACATTTTTTTTAACAGTGATGTTTTTACCTTTAGAAAATATTTGATAAGTAATAAGATTAATTTTCCCAAAATACTCCTCTTCCAAATTGTACCCTTTAGAAATAGTGATGGCTTGTGATAGCCAACAGATTTTTAAAACGTGGCTTTAGAAAAATATTTACATGGAAATATATCAGTAGTCGTGATGCCAGGAATATTTAATTCAGTTTGACAATTAATTAAATAATTATAATCAACTCTTTTAAGGGAAATATTTCTTATAGGAATGCCTTAGTATTTAAGGGTGTGAACTCGGGAGCAGATTTCCTTAGTTCAAGTCCTAGCATTGCCATTTATCAGCTGCACGACATCAGGCAAGTTACAGATCTGTCTGTGCCTCAGTTTACTCATCTTAAAAATGGTGATAAAATAGGACTTACCTCAAATGGTTTTTAGGAGGAGGAAATTAGGGTATATATGTAATGTGCTTAGAACAATTCCTGGACCATAGGAGCATTGTGTAAGAGTTATTATTATATTACTATTATTATTACCATTATTATCATCAATGTACATAGGTTGAAAACTAGTTTTCTGGAGGCTGTTTACAACTTTTTTCAACATTTAAATCTCAAAAGAATATATATATGATGTAGATTTTCAGCGTCTCTGAACAAGAAAAAAAAAAAAAATCTGGTGGAATGGTAGCAGGGATGGTTGGCCATAAACGCTCCCATTCCCAGGCATGCTTCCCTCTTTTTGTTCCAAGTCAACAACATCTATCCTTGCAGCCCTTGGTGGAGCCTAAAAAGTTTCAAGGCCAAGGGTCTTCAGGGCAGGACCTGTGCTGAGGATGATACCAGGGACTGAATATTCTGCTCTCCTCTCACACACTGAAATTAAGGACTTTTTTGAGAAGTGTAAAAATGCCAAAGATTAAAGAAAGGTCAAATGAAGGCTAAATCAAATTGTTTCCATAAGATCTGTAGTGAAATATTTTGAGAATGTCCTTTTCTCGTTTTTCCTTTATTCTAGGCTCTTGCAGCTAATTGAGTTGCAACTGTCCTCGCCTTTGGCCCCGTCCTGTGGTTGCCCATTTGCCTGCACCGTCTCCTGTGAGAACAATCAAGATTTAGCCCTTAACATTGCCAAGTGTGCTAACACAAGATGGCTTCTAACTGACATCTATCCTCACCTGTCTATCCATTTTTAATGCTCCCTTTGTTTCTTCACCATGGCTGTACTTAATTAAAGTGACACTTATTTTCAGGTTCTTTTTCTGTAGATAAGACCCATAAGCCAGATAGTCTGACCGAAAGAGTAACTATGAGAATAAATCCTTTCAGGGAAAACATCAATGTTGAAATATTTCATTTTCGCACCATTACAGATGTTGTTTTAGCCTATGATACTCTGAACATCTAGGTTCTATAATGAGAAGCGCATCACTCATAGATTTGTCATTACTTAATTTACCTGAACAAATAAGGGATTTTCAGGCACCTTTCTTGTCATCTAATATAATGAAAGAAATATTTCAAATATTTGTAGTTACATATACATTAACACCCTGATGTTAAGGTGATAACAAAATTCTCGAATTTGTCAACCCTTATACTGTGTTTTTCTTTATTATATATATTATAAGATCTTAACAGAGACATTTCCTTTAAATTAGTGACAAAATGTCACTCAGCCTTATAAGGCTGACTCATTTTAAAACTTGCTTTGGAAATGTGTTACAGTGTTATGCATTAAATTACAGATTTAGAAAGTGTTCCTTATGGTTTTACAGAATTGCAAGAAATAGATACGATAATAAAATGTTATGCATTTCAGCATATTCTGCTTTAAGTTGTCAGTCGATCATTTAATGGTAAACTTGCTTCTTTTTTCTTTATATCTGATCTTCAGCTTAAGTTTGAAGTGGACATTTTTGCACTGCATGGAATATTTTCACTGCTTCAGCTTACCATAAATTGTACCATTCCTTCATAGTCTCCTTTAGGAAAAACATTTTTGAATTTATCATTCCTATCCCAGAATATCTCAGGAAACTTCATTAGTTTTGGCACAAAAAAGTAGAAGTAATTAGTGCATCAGTTGGGGCATCACTTCCTCTACCGCATCTCCAGCTCAGAGATGATATCACCTTTTTGTTATTTGTTTATTTTTTAAGTTAAATTACTATTATTAATTTTAATTTTTAAAAAAAATAAGTTAATTTTTAAATTTAATTCATTGAATAGGTAATAAAATTATGTTTCAAAAATTGCACACATGTAATTCTGTGTAGTTTACAAAGCCCCCTCCTCCTTCTCCCCATTTCTCTCCCCATCCCGGTTCATATATGGATGGCCACTGTAATTATTTTATTCAGCCAAATACAAATAAATTGAAAATTATCCTGTTTGTCATTTGCCTTTGACTTTGCTTATGGCATGCTTTGCCTGCAGAAGTTTAAAAAAAAAAATATATATATATATATAATCAAATTTATCAAGTTTTTATTTTATGGTTTAGGGTTTTTTCCAGTCATTTACAGAAAGGCTTTCCCCACTCCAAATTTATAAAGAAATGTGTTCATATATTTTTCCCAACACTTTTGTGATTTTGCCATTTTAAAAAATCAAATATTCTTCTGTTCTTCCTACCTCTTCCTCCCCCATTGTTTCCCTCTTCTTCTTTCACTCTTTTCCTCTTTCTTTCCTGTCCCCTCCTCCTCTTCCTCCTTCTCCTTCTTTCCCTTTCCCTTCCTCTTCTCATTCTTCCTTCTCCTTTTCCTTTTCCTTCTCCTTCAGAAGAAATTATAGGAAAATATCCTTCTGACCTTGGGGTCAGAAAGCCTTCCTCAACAAGACACAAAAAACAAAATTCATCAGTAAAAGGAATGGTAGTTTGATTTCCAACAAAATTGCAAATAAGTGCACATTAGAAGACACAATATATAAAATTAAACAATAAGCAGTAAATGGGGACAAAAAATAAAAGAATGATAGAGAGAGGGGAATGCGATGTTTTGGGTCTTCATTTTTACTTTAAATTTTTAATTCTTTTTTTGCCATAATGTAAATGTTCAGAAATTAATTGTGGTGATGAATGCACAACTATATAATGGTACTGTGAACAACTGATTGTACACTTTGGATGATTGTATGGTATGTGACTATATCTCAATAAAATCGAATTAAATAAAAAAGATAAGCAGTGACACTGAAGAAAATTATGGTCACACATAAAGCAAACAATAGGTTGATTTCTAGGAAGTAAAAAGAACTCCTAAAGAAATCAATGTGGGAAAGACAATTATATAGAAGTAAGTAGGCAAAGGTTTTAAAAGTCAACTTCACAGAAGAGGAAATCCAAATGGTCAATAAACACATACAAAGATATTTAAACTCCTAGTAATCAGAGAAATGCAGATTAAATAACAAAACGCCATGTTTTCTACCTATTTGATTTGTAAATATTAAAAAGTCTGAAAATATCAAATGCTGGGGAATCAGATAGCCTCATAGATGGCTGATGATGGGAGTATGAGTTATTAAAATTTCTTTAGCAGCATTTGGTAACATCTAAACCTTTTCTCTATTTGGTATTTGTCTTGGTGTATGTCATGGAGTATGGATTTAACTTATTTTTTTTCCAGAAGTTTACTCAGTCATTCTAATATCATTTACTAAATAGTCCCTCTTCTTCATACTGATTTGAGATGCCATATACTAAATTACATATGTATTTGGGTCAATTTCTGAGTTTATTGGTATCTTCACTGATCTATTTGTGTGTCACTACCACAATGTTTCAATTATTAAAGCTTTATGATATGATTTAACATCTTGTAGGGATTACTCTGTTCTTTAGCTCTGCCATGATTTTTATTTTTCTAGGCTACATTTTTCTGGCAAATGTTTTTTTTATACATTTTTTCTTATACTGCCTTTGTATTGATTTTGTACTTATTTCTCTTCTATCAATTTAGTTACTATTAAATGAGTTGGATTTTCCTGGATCAACTATTTGCTATAGGTGTCAGTCGAGGAGATAAAGGAGAAGTTCACATTCAGAATATTTCTTCTTGTCCACTGTCACAGAGGCAGACTGCTTCCTGTGGAAATACCTCATCAATATGATTATTTTCAGAGCCCTGAATCTTTTGCAACTCTTAACTCTTAATCACATCTGCATTCTTCGTTCAACATAGTTTACACACCCTTCTTACAAAAAAAGGATTATAGTTTTGGTCTTCAGAAGGGGTTCTTCATTTTTAGAAAATTGTATTTTTGCTGGTGTTTTTTGGGATCTACTGCAACACTTTCTGTGATTCTACTCTGTGTTATCTTCCTATAAATTCTGCCCTATCTTAATTGTTTTTGCTTTTGTTTTTGTTTTTTACAATTCATAGTTATATTTCTGGATCTCCAGACTTTATCTGCTAGATTCTTTGAAAATGCTTTTGTTTCATTTTCGTTTTTTATTCTTGTTGGTTTTACATAATTTTTGGGAAGAGCAGGGCAGGAGGATTCCTGAGTTTGGAAGCCACATTCTCACCAGAAATACTGGTATTGCCTTTTCAATATCTCTACTCCAACTAATATAGATGTGATTGCAGTTTTGATCATGGAAAACTACTGTGCACAACAAGCCACTGTGGGCTTTGCCCAAGCCTAGAAAAGTGTTGGAAAATCACACTGCTGACTTCCCTCTTTTCACTTAATTTAGATGTGTCCTTGGGATCCATTTTAAGTATTATTTCTTTCTAGAAGCTTCCCCTCCAGTCCTCAGTTCTTGCAACCCTCCTCTGTACTTGCATCTCACCCTGTGATGCTACCATAGCTCTATATCCTTAAACAACAATTTAGACAACACTTGTCTATACATCTAGAACTTATTTCCAAACTATTTTCATTAGATGCTTCTTTGAGATGCATTGTGAAAACAGTGTGGTGTGATCAAATGAGCTTGGTAAATAATGCATATTATATTCTGAGTCTCAGAGAGTAACAATTTACATTTGCATATTAAAGGTTTCAAGAAGTTCTAAGGAAGAGAAGCTTGCAAATATTAATAAAATTCAGAGTGTCCCAAAAGTAGCTGTTTATGAAACTTTTTGTCTGGCATATGTTAGTACATTCTAGTAGGCTACACTAGAAAAGGCTCCTGGAGGGTAGAGGGTGTGTCTTCTACGGCAGGATCTCCAGTTCTTAGCATTGGGCCTAGCACCTAGTAGCTCCTTGCTAGTTGAATGACTTAATCTATAATCTATTTTCGATACTTTCCGAGATCTTAGTTCTCTAGAAAAACATTTTATGAAGTGGCTTTATGTAAAAGGGTCATAATTGCATAAACTCTGGAGACCTCTGCAGGTCAGCCTCAAATAAATAGAATTGACTCCAATGTTTCATGCTATGCTATTTTTGAGACATGAGGACATTTGCCAAGCAAAGAGCATCAGAGGAAGGTGATCAGGTTGTTTAAGGGACTTAGAAAACTTTTATACAGGGAATGGTGAGAAGTTATGTATAGGTATAGCTTGAAGAAGAGAATACTAAGAGGAAAATTCTATCCTCAAATATTTGAACAATGACTAAGATATCCTTTCTCCAGCCAAAACGTACACAGACCAGTGAAGAAAACACATAATTATTAAAGCATAATGAAATATGGCCCTGTTAGTGTCCTCTGAGTTAGAGAAAAGGAAATGACTAACTCTACTAGGAAGAGTGGACGATGGGGTACTCAAGGACACCCCCAAGGAAGCAACATTTGTGAGGCTTTCAGGGTGAGCATGTGCAGTGTTTCATAACATGACACAGTCTACCTTTGAAGAAAGACCTGGGTGAAAATCAAGTGTACTGCTCTGTAATGGCAAACTGTCATGTTTGGACAAGAGGGTTTTTTTTCCTTTCACTTGTTCTGTATTGACCACTTTGGTTGTGCTATAATGTATCCTGCAATGGTTGAAATGCATGAAGTGCTTTTCAAATTGCTTACTTAAAAGTGAGACATTGAACAATTCTGCTGATTCTATTTATGATTTTCTATACTTGGTGATAGATTTTTTTTAACAGAAGGTGTGAAATTCTGTGGGCTTAAAAAAAAGTGTTGATATTAGGCAGCTCAGCATATGACTGAAACTCTTGTAGTTTTCATTGCAACATCTTGACTTTATAAGTGGATTGTTCTGTGAAATAAATGAATTCAAAATTTCTTTCTACTTCTAGATTGCTAGAGTTCAGTATCACCAGAAAGGCTGAAATGTATTAATAAAACAGTCAAATAGTTTCACAGTCTTTGGGGAGAGAGACTATTTCATTAGTCAAAGTTAAAATACAAACTATTCTAATTAGATTTTTATTAGAAAAATGAATTAAATTTTAAATTTCATATTTCTAAAATTTTTTCTCTTTTGAACTTTTTCAATTTTTTTTAAATTATGCTTTTAAATTTCCAAATAAATGGATTCATACAGAACTGACAGATTTTACTTCCTGTTTTGGCATTTTATTGCATAAAGTACACAGTTATTCATTTTTTAAAATCCAGAAAATATTTGTTATTAAAAATTAGAAAAAGTTGGTTACCAAATGAGACTGTGGATTATACTTCTCTGGAGATATTTAAAAATACATTGTTATCTATCTGGCAAGAGATGGTCTGCCTGATGCTGGAGATGAATTAATTGACAATTTGTTCATTTGTTCATGTTAATATTTTTTGAGTGACAAGTAGTTACAAGACATTGGAGGCTCTCATCATTTTTAAGATTTTATATACATATATACAAAAAAGGGACTAGTTGTTCAAGCCTTTGTTGAACAAGCTACCTTAGAAAGCATCACAATTTAGGAGAAAGGGGATGGGCCTTGGAATCAGAACAATTTGGGTTTGAATCTGGGCTCTGGTCCACTCTGTAACTTTTGGCAAGTTATGTAATATCTTAGTCTTTAGTATTAAATAAGATAATCACTGAAAGAACTAATAACAATTAATTCATCTGCAGCATCAGGCAAACCATCTCTTGCCGGATAGATAACAATGTATTTTTAAACATCTCAAGAGAAGCATAATCCACAGTACAGTCTGGTACACAGAAGGCATTCAACCAATAATCACAATTGGAGTCATGCAAATAGACATGATTAATATAAGTATTAGGTTATTTTCTTTCTTTGGTAACGACTGGTCTCAGTTTCATCTGGCTAATTTCCAAGGCTATTTCAAAAGCATTAGGGAATGTTGACCAATAAATAATAAAATAGAAATATTATGTTTTATTATTATTTATATTTAAATAGTTTAGAGTAGACATTCACAATTGTTTTCACACCTAAAAAAGATAGTTCTTCTGGGTGTAAGCAAAGAAGATAACTTTTTTTATATTAATGAAGGAAGCTATTAATAACATTAAATTTCGTTTAAACTTTTAAACTTTTTCATAACTTAAAATGGTTCTAACAATTTTATTTTCTGCTTATTTACGTGAGCAAAAAATGAAAAGCAAATATATTTAATAGACTCTTTTTACTCTCTCTAGGGTTTTCCATAACTTGCAAAACCTATCCAATTAATTTTTCAAATGGTAACATTTACCTCCTCATTATTAAACCTGAAGACAACTCTTTTTCATATGCGTTAGGAGTTTACATCTTCATATTTCTCAAATGCTGTTTCTGACATTTTGTACATTATTTTTTGCCTTCACCCTTTAGCTTGTGACAGAAAGACTATCTATAAAATATAATTGTACTGTAGTCACATATGTGACTTTCTTTCCATGTTGATCATAGAGATATGAAAAGGAAATGATTACTAGACATATGTTCTTTTGTCTGATAAGAGCCTAGTGCAGAATCAGACTAAGGTTTGAAGTGGTCTAAAAAAACCTCGGATTATCTGGATCCTTGTCTTTCTTTCCTAAACTATAGAATCTTAATGTAAATTATAGAGGTTCAATTACTGAAAATAAATCTGGGTCTACTCTATTATTGGCCTAGATTCTTCCAGGATCCTAACATCATCTTCAGCCTCACCTTCAGAGAATCCAATCCCCTGAACATGTGTTCATAGACATAATGCTATAGTCTTTGTACTGAAGGATTATCTTAAATTGTTTAGATCTCTGGAGACCTCTTTTGACAGAGCAGTGTCTTGTCACTATGGTCTATTCTCTGTGATTTTGGTGGATGGTGTAGGATGTTTTAGTTTTGTAGTTTCTATTGGTAATATCTGCTTTTCTCGTATGCTTTAGTTATATAGAAAAGATCCCTAGAGGGTGTCAAATGCCCTTATTCCATTTCTGGATATTCTTTACAGTATATTTTCAAACTTCCTCACTAATTAAATTCTTCCGTTTCCTTTTCCTGTTTAAGAGTTTCATTGTGTTTTGCAAAATGGAGGCCTTGATTCAGGGAAATGGGCCACATTATCATTTATTTCTTGAATTGTCAAAATAGGAAGTGATTCCACCAAATAAGGAAAGACACATGCATGAAATCTTTGCTCCTTTAAAAAATGTTGGTAGCAAAACTCAGTATAAGTAGCTGCTGGAGGTGGTGGAGAGGAGGGAAAGAGAGCAGAACATACTAGGTTATTATTTATATGGTAACACTTGATCTTTGCATAATTTTGATCTATGTTATCTAGTTGAAGATGACAACCTACACATTTTATCAGTTTCATGGTCCATTTGATTCATTTACAACTGAAATGTATTGAAAATCTCCTAACAGTTGGGCCTGATCATTTTTGCACCCTACATTTGCAGCCTAGTGTGTTACCTCCTGTACTGGATGGGTTTACATAATCAACCAACTTTGGATGAGTCCAAATAATTTTCTCCAAATAGTCTAAGGGTCCATCATTACAGGTCATAACTGTGCCTCTTTACAATTTTTATCAGTCATTTTATAGGAAGATTAGCCATCAAAATGCCATGTCAAAAATTTTTAAAGTTTTAAGGATCTGAATAATAATTTTTCTCACATTTGAATGGATGTTCTTTAGAAAGAAATCACCATGTGTCAATCAGAATATGCCTGTAGGGTAACTTGCTTAAATTTAGTTATGAGAAACAGAACTGACATGTTGCCAATTTAATAATAATTTGCATTTCAGCCTTAATGAAATTAGTAAAAGGCAAGTCAAGTTCATTTTGATATATGATACATTAACTATATCTTATATTTAAAAGAAAATTTCTGTTTATAAAATTAGCTGTGTCTCCAAAAATGCCGTCATTCAAAGTTATTCATAATAACATTTTTTTCTAGATTTTCTTGCTCAAATGATTTGCTTCTAAACTATCTTGCTTTAATTATTATTATTTTAAGCTCTAAAGTCTTAATAAAGCTTTAAATGATCTTTATCATTCTTTCAATAAAAACAATTAGTGTTTTATGAGAACTTACCCCTTATTAAATAATGCTAATTTCAAGATTTACATGGCATCTCATTAGACCCTGTGAATCAAGTTAAGATCATTCTCTTCATTATATCTTTAAGAAAAAGTGAAACACAGAGAAGTTATGTAATTTACTCAAAAGTATGTGAACAAAAAAAGTTATGTGGACAGCAGTGCTTCTAGATTTATGCAAATCAGTCTGATTTTAAGTCAGAATTCTTATGCATGATCTTACTAATTGCCAAATGAGTAGTAGGGTTCATATTTCTTTTAATAATGGTAATTTAAAATTTGAATGAAATAATTTTTATATTTTTTGATAAACAACTTGAGAAAATGATTATTTCAATTTGAGAGTAAAATTTTAAAAGGTTTATAGACTTTTGGAGATAGTTATCATTTTTTAAAATATAAAATTTGTCAACATACACAATGTGACTTAGAGAGAAGTAGCCAAATGACCATTATCTTTAGAAATGTTTCCACTTAAAATGACTACACATTTGAATTCTGACTAAAAATATTTTTGAGGAAACCCTTAAATTAGTGCTTTTCAGTATCCTCCCCTAAAACCAGAGGAGAGCGAATTTTATCTTTGGGGTTTGCTGATGTATCAATTTGGGTCCAATCAGGAGAGAAAAACCATGTAGTAATTTGAACAGGGAAAATTTTAATATAAAGAGTGATTACCTTAACAAGGGATTGAAGTAATGAGGGTTTGTTTAATGATAGGTATAGTTAATACTAAAAAATATAGGAATAGTGTGTGTAAGGAGCAACCACCACCCATAGGGGTGAGACGGAGCAGCCAGAATGTCCAAGGAAGAGGCCCCTGAGGGCTGAGATCCAGATCTTGTTGGAAATGGCACAGCTGTGGCTCACCGAGTAGCAGAGAAGTGCCATGGTGCAGTGCAGACAGGACTTGCTGGAAATCTGACCTTGGGAACTTGTCTGAAATCTACCTTATAGGGTACTGTGGACATTATTCATAGGTAGGTGTCTCATCAGAGGCCCCCCTACTGCAAAATCAACCCAGGAGAGCTCCAGGGGATATTGTTGGCTGCTGGGTGCTGTGCACCCCATGAACAAGGAGCGATCGATGGAAAACCTTTTCTTCTTGCAGTGTTTCTCCAACACCCTCTACTGACAAAGTAACATCATGTCAGCAGGCAAAGAAAAAATATTTTAAAAGTCCATATCTATTTTCACAAAGCAGGCAGTGAGGGTGCGTTTGGAGCCAAGAGGCAATTAATCGATAACTGGCACAAGTGGCATAACCAGAAATGTTTCCCTTATGAGTGCAATTTTTTGAAATCTGGTGAAGAGAGAATGTATGAGGAGATAGACCGTGTGGATGAGCTTGCCATTCCCTGCAGAATCCAAAGGAACTGCTGACTCTGCTTCTTTGGCATGCCACTTGACCAGGTTTCCAACCAGCTGCATCATATGAGCTGGATTATTTTCTGTTTTCCAGCAACTAGCTTCTTTCATGCATCTAGCTCTCTGTATTTTCACCTCTTTGGTACTAATTTTACTTCCCACATGCTTCCTCCCCAGTTACCTATGCTCCTTTCCAATGTCTGCTCTGGTGGCCTCTGGAGAAGATCAGTTGTTTTTTTTTTCATTCACCCACAGGTACTACCTCCCACCCCCAGCAAGTGATAGAACACTAACCAGTTTTTGCGTACACTTGTTCATATGTTATCTTTTTAGCCAATCCTGAAAAAACATTGAACAGCATAAAGAGAATATATAAAATGGTGTAATGGCCACTCATGAACTAGCTAATTGACATAATGGTTTGTAAAAGTAAGGCTGACGAGCCCTTGATCGTGGGACTCGCCCTTATGAAGCTCGTTACTGCAAAGGAGAGGCTAAACTTGCATATAATTGTGCCTAAGAGTCTCTCCCTGAGTACCTCTTTGTTGCTCAGATGTGGCCCTCTCTCTCTCTAACTGAGCCACCTCGGCAGGTGAACTCACTGCCCTCCCCCCTACGTGGGACCCGACTCGCAGGGGTGTAAATCTCCCTGGCAACGCAGGGTATGACTCCCGGGGATGAATCTGGACCTGGCATCGTGGGATTGAGAATATCTTCTTGACCAAAAGGGGGATGCAAAATGAGATGAAATAGTTTCAGTAGCTGAGAGATTTCAAATGGAGTTGAGAGGTCACTCTGGTGGACATTCTTATGCACTATATAGATAACACCTCTTAGGTTTTACTGTATTGAAATAGCTAGAAGTAAATACATGAAACTACCAAACTCCAACCCAGTAGTCTGGACTCCTGAAGATGATTATACAATAATGTAGATTACAAGGGGTGACAGTGAGATTGTGAAAACCTTGTGGATCATACTACCTTTATCTAGAGTATGGATGGATAAGTAGAAAAATGGGGATAAAAACTAAATGACAAATAGGGTGGGATGGGGGGGATGGTTTGGGTGTTCTTTTTTTAGTTATATTTTTTATTCTTATTCTGATTCTTTCTGATGTAAAGAAAATGTTCAGAAATAGATTGTGGTGATGAATGCATAACTATATGATCGTACTGTGAACAGTTGATTGTATACCATGGATGATTGTGCAGTATGTGAACTAAATAATACTGAATTTAAAAAAAAAAAGTAAGGCTGATCATAAAAAGTAATGAAGTCCTGATACATGTGACAGCATGGATGAACCTTGAAGACATCATGTTGAGTGAAATAAGCCAGACACAAAAGGACAAAGATTGGATGAACTCATTATTTTGAAACAATTAGAATAAGCAAACTCATAGAGTCAGAATCCAGAATATAGTTTACTAGGGGACAGAGTTGGGGGTAGGAAATGGGAAGTTATGGCTTAAAATATATAGGGTTCCTACTTGGAATGATGAAAATATTTTGGTGATGGATGGTGGGGATGGTAAAGCAGTGTTGTGAATGCAATTAACAACACTGAACTATATATCTGAATATGATTAAAAAGGGAAATGTTATATTAGATACATGGTAACAGAATAAAAGTTTTAAAAAAATCCATGGAACTGCTCTACACAGTGAACGTTAAGTTAAACCATGGACTTTAATTAATTGATGATGTGCTATCATCAATTGTAACAAATGTTCCACACCAAAGCAAAGTGTTGCTGGGATGGTGCTATATAGGAATTCTTTATTTTATGCATGATTGCTCTGTAAACCCACAATTTCTCTAATTAAAAAAAAAAAAAAGAAGGCTGATGGTGTGAGAGTAGGTATTTATGATTCTATACTGCTAGAAAAAACTGGAATCTATCAGTTTATTCCATCAGATATTTATTTAATCAATTTTTAGAAAATCTTAACCCCCTTCGTAGTTATTTGCAGGGCTTCCCTTCTCAATAGGGTTTGATTTACTAATTTTATAAATTACAAATGCAATATATTGTTGTTACTATAAGTCAATTTAAAAAAACAACTTGAATGAAGAAAAAGGGAATAATTAACCATCTTCTTTGAGATGGTCAGTCATTTCAGTCTGATGCATATCAGGCCAAATACTTTTCTATGGCTCTTGGTCTTACAAACATATATTTATTTTAAATACAATTTATTACATATATGTATATATACATATATACAAAAACAGGATCAAGGATATTTCACAAGGACAGTAGAAGCAGATGTAACTTGCTCTTTTAAAGCTGCACCATATTCCAACCACCTCTTCTTGATGATATTCAGGCTATCTCCAGATTATTGCCACTCCAACCAATGCACAGTAGGGCATTTTGAGGTTAATGTTTTCATTTAAAATATATAACTATATAGTGCTAAAAATGGCCCAGTGTCATAAAAGGATAAGTCCTGTTGGGGGTTTAATCATGTTCCCCACAATAGGCATGCTCAGGTCCCAACCCCTGGTCCTGTGGGTATGAATCCACTTGTAAATAGGGCCTTTGAAGATGCTATTAGTTAAGGTGTGCCCAAACTAAATGAGGGCATGTCTCAATCTAATATGGCCAAAGTCCTTATAGGCAAAGGAAATTGTACATAGAAACAGAAGCCATGGGAGCAGTCAGAAGCTTGAAGTCAACAGAAATCAGAAGAGCAAGAAGATGCCAACATGTGCATCGCCATGTGGTGGAAAAGCCAAGGTACCCCAAAGGTTTCCAACCAGCTGGAAGACATCTACCTTGGAAGGAAGCAAGCCTTGTAGCTTCTGAAACTATGAGCCAATAAATTCCCATCAAGTAGTATTTGTTTCTACAGTCAAGAAACTAATATAGCTCCTAACTCAGGAAAAATTTTTGATGAAGGGCTTATAAAAAGGTGATTTTCCAGCTGGAGTGCTCGTCAGTCACTGCTATTTCTAATTTATTGATGAGCATATTGGTTTAAGTTTTATCAAAATTCCCTCTGAAATTATAAATTCAAGAGGTTTATTCTTTATCAACCATTATTTATCAAAGAATAAAATTAGAAAAGTTCCCAGTATGTGGTTCTTAAAAAAGTCCTATTGAATATGGCTTAATGCTTTGTGAATGCATCAATTTGAAATTTGTTTCTCATTTATAATGATTTATTCCACTAATTGTCTAGATATAGAAGTTAGTGCTACTACTAGAAGAGAAAGAAAACCTTGAAGATACATTGGATTGTCAGGAAAGAAAATGTAGTAGCAGAGAACAAAGCAGTTTAGTAGCATTTAGCCTAAAATCTTCGATTAAGTAATTCTTCATATTTTATTTCACAACATGACATGTATTTAAGTTGGATGAATGTGGCAGATACTGCATTTATACTTGCTGAAAAATTACCCAGTGGCAACTCAGAATTCAGCAGACTTCACTTACATTAGTAACTTTCTATTATTTGTGTGAATTAGTTGATGCTTTTCTTCTTAAGTGTCATAGCCTTTTCTATGACTGAAGCTCAGCCTATAGCTACTGTTTGTTTTTAATTGGTCATTTAATAAAAATTTAAGCAATTGGCCCTAATCTTTTATGGAATGTTTCATGGCTATAGATCATGCTGTTTTACATTTTCCTTATTCTAGTTAGATCAATTCAAGTCACTTAGACTTAAATAATATAATAAGTTATATTTGGACTGATATAAATGGAATAGACATTGATATGTACAAATTGGCTAACTATATTTTTGACATCCATTTATTTCTATATCTGGCCTAGAATATGGAAACAGATGTAGCAGTAATTATCCCAAATGTTTAAAAAAGTTGGATTATATTGGAGCAGTGTCTGGTAAAACTGAAGGAGAAAATGCAATTGACATTGATTTATACAGTCACTACTTTGAAAATCATAGCCATCTATCAACAATCAAAAAGCAAACTTTAAATACTGTGTTTTTGTCAAGTACATTCACCTTTATTATTATAAACATCCTTCAAAAATAAATGTTCTCTTGAAAAAAATGAAGCAATGATATTATAAAACATGGCATGTATACCAGTGGTTAAAAATATAGCAACCAAAATTTGCCTATAGACTAGACTAATTATATTCTGAGCAAACTTTTTAACAAAATAGTTTTCTTAAACTTCATAAGGAGCAGGGTGAGGGTGTATAGCTTTATGGCACAAACATACCAGCAAAATCATTTTATTGTAAAAAGACACAATATGGCAATTATAAATTTAAAAAATCTATTCATTTACAGGGCTCTGGAGGGGTTTCTGTAAGCCTCAAACTTAATCATGTACATAATTTAAAGCAACAATATTGAACTTCCTAAAAATATTTTAAAGCTCTGTTCCTTGCTTCCAATATTTATTTGAAAACATGGAGTTTTGATGCATTTATGCTCCTTATAACCACTCAAAAAACATTTTTGAACATTACTAATGTCCTAAATACTATATTGTGTAGGCTTGCAGGTTTCAAGCTAAATTGACTTTTGCTGAGGAGGCAGTGAATGAAAAATTTCAATTCAACTTTTGTCAAAGCTAAATAAAATATTTGTTGATTTCTTGATTTAAAAAGCATGTTTTTTTTTCCTCCTTTCTTACTAACCGTATCTACTCTGTTCAAATCATGTAATTGCTTTGACCTGCAGTTATTCATGTATAGAATTTGGAGCACTAACAGTCAAAATGACAGACTGAGGTAATGTTGGAAAATATACCCCTTCCTTACAAATACATAAAATGACAGGAAGACTATTAAAATTTTATAGCCATGTTAAATTACACATCTGAATTTCAAAACAAGACATTTAAATCTCCAGGTGCAACACACGAGCAGGAACAAACAGTGGTGGGTAGGAATTGGAGATGTGTTGTCCATGAGGGTAAAAACTTAGGGGCTGGGACTTTAATAGCATACAGCAACAAGATTCAGGAGTCCATGCCCTGTATATGAAGGGCTAGTCGTCAAATCTTAGCCTAAAACTAGGGGCTGCAAACTTTTAGTCTCATTGGAAACATTCTTGCTTCCTATCCTAAGAAAAGGCATATATTACGGTCACTCATCTTGGACCTTGTATGGAAATTCTGTCAGCTATGAGAAATAGAAATCTTGAACTTGTATGATCCATGTGGAAGCTCTGAGTCAAGAAACAAATGTGAAATCTAGTCTGAAACTAGTGAATACTCTTGTGCCCATCAGATGTAACCACAAAATTGTCCCCAAGAGAATGTCTTCTTAACAAAAGGTGCATGTGGTATGTCTTTAAAAGACAATTACTACAGAATTGTACTCTTCCACTCATGAAAGGGAAACTCTTATGGGACTTGCTTGCTGAAAATAACTGGAAAACAGGGAAAGTATATGAATCAGTTTTTGGTCTGGAGGTAATATCCAGACTGCAGTGAAGAGATAGAAAATGCAAACAGAGCCTAGTGATCTCAATGGGTTGAGGAGATAGAAACTAGAGGTTGGGATCTAACATGGCTTGGATTTCTTGGGCAGATTTCCAAATAGAACATTACCATACAGAGAAAGAGCTCCAGATCTGTTATAAGGGTCCCTTTGTGTCTTTAGCTGAGTAGAAATCTGTGTGTGTAAAGTTGAAACTCTATCAGGTGAAGTAAACAAACATCTCCAAAAAAATACACAAGTTAACAGATAATAGTAAGCTGAACAACTCCCAGAACTTACACAGGGCAAGGATTTGTTTGAGTCACTACCCATTAGAGTGAGGATACACCATTTGGTACATGGTGCATTCAATAGAGACTTCAGAAGGGTCATGCCTTAGTAGTGGGGCTAAAATAACCCCAGAATAAAGGTGACTCTAAATCTACTCTTAAAAAACTTAAAAATAAGCCTGAAAAATAGCATGCTGGTCTGTAAGTAACTTAAATGCTTGCTGGGAAAAAAATCCAACATTCCTTGAAGTAATATAATGAAATACATCCCATAAGAGTCCAAAATTCATAATGTCTGTCATCCAATGAAGAATTAACAGACATTTGAAGAAAGCAGGAAGACATGCTCTTTAACCAAGAGAAAAATCTGCATGCACAGGAATGACATGTAAGCACTGAAGGGTGAAAAAAAACCTGTGAATTTAGAATTATATGTGCAGTGGAAATATTTCTCAAAAAAGTAGGTAAGTCTTCCAGCTGACCAGGATGGTACAAGACACTCCAGGGTGCCTTTTCCCACAGAATCTTTTTACAACTAGGAAAAACTTTCAGAGCCAATTTCCTCAAAACTCCAGAAGACAATGAAAGGCTTGCAGTACATAGGAAAACACAAAAATCAAGAAAACACAGCTTTAAAAATGATGGGAGAAACTTATGGTGCCCTGTTGGTCCCTTCCATGACCCTCCTCAACTCATTGTGGAGACAGCCTGTGCTCCTATTGTGGGTCTTGACCATGTTCATGACAAGCAGAGTAATCCCTATGCACATATGGGGATGCCTGTATATCTGTGCCAAACTACCCAGGAGCAGCCTGAAAGACTGAAACAGAAAACTCCTCTCTGGCTCACCCCACAAGAAATTGCCCTGAAGGCAGAAGCAGCTAACGGAGAGCTAAAGCAATCTAAGAAACAATTAAGTCAAAGCAGCCTGGGGCAAGTTTTACTGGCTTTTGGACATAAACTAGAGCTCCCAAGATGGAGTAAATATATTTTAAATAGGAAAAAGAGGGACTATTTGGATTTCTGTAAATGGTGGAATTCCTAAAGCCACAAGTGAGTACAAGCCCAGGACAAGATGCAGGCTCAGAAAAGTTAGAAAGACCCTGCACTTCACATTCACCTTGACAGATCTTGTCAAGAGGGCTAAACTCTGAAGGAGCGCACCAGCCAATGCAGAGTCAATTTGCAAAGACTGGGAAAGGTGTTTTGTTTTTGTTTGTTTGTTTATTTTGCATTGGTTTGTTTTTGTTAGCTCTGTGCACTCAAGGAAATCCCTGTCATATCACTAAGTAAGTTTGGTTACAAACTTAAGGATTACAAGATGAAGAAACAGGAAACAATGGCATATCCAAAGGAAAAAGATAAAAATTTAGAAACTGTCAATGAAGAAGACCAAAATTTGGACATATCAAACAAAGACTTTCAAAAACTGATCCTTAATATGCTCAAGGAGATAAAGGAAAACATGGGGAAAAAGCTAAAGAATATAAGGAAAACAATGCATAAACCATATAAAGATCTTAATAAAGAGATAAAGAGATGGATCTGTACTTGGCATCAGGGGATTGAGAACATCTTCTTGACAAAAGGGAGATGGAAATGAAACAAAATAAAGATTCATTGGCTGAGAGATTTCCAATGGAGTTGAGAGGTCACTCTGGTGGACATTCTTATGCACTACATAGATAACACTTTTTAGGTTTTAGTGTATTGGAATAGCTAGAAGTAAATACCTGAAACTATCAAACTCCAACCCAGGAGCCTTGACTCTTGAAGATGATTGTATAACAATGTAGCTTACAATGGGTGACAGTGTGATTGTGAAAACCTTGTGGATTGCACTCCCTTTATCCAGTTTATGGATGGATGAGTAGAAAATGGGGACAAAAACTAAATGAAACATAGGGTGGGATTGGGGGGATGATTTGGGTGTTCTTCTTTCACTTTAATTTTTTATTCTTATTCTTTCTGGTGTAATGAAAATGTTCAAAAATAGATTGGGTTTATGAATGCCTAACTATATGATGGTACTATGAGCTAGTTGATTGTACACCATGGATGATTATATGGTATGTGAATATGTCTCAATAAAACTGAATTTTATTTAAAAAAATTAAAAAGGAACTAAACAGAAATACTGTAGCTGAAGACCATAATAACTGAAATGAAAATTCCCTAGAGGGCTTCAACAGGGTATTGGAGCTGGCAGAAAAAAAAACAGTGAACTTGAACAAGATTATTGAAATGATTTGGGCTGAGAAGCATAAAGAAAAAAGAATGAAAAAAAATGAACAGACACTACAAGACCATGCACTATCAAACACAACAATATATACATTATGGGAGTCCCAGAAGGAGAGGAAAGAGAAAGGGGAAGAAGGAATGTTAAAAAAAAAAAATTCAAAAAACTTCCCAAATTTAATGAAAGCCATGGATATACACATTCAGCAAGTCCAGTAGACCCCAAACAGGATGAAATCATAGGGAACAAAGTCCAGATACATTGTAAAATGCCAAACACAAGGAGAGAGTTCTGAAAGCTGCAAGAGAAAAGCAACATGTTATGTGCAAGGGAGGCCAAGTAAGATTAGGTGCTGATTTCTTTTCAGATATCATAGAGGTAAGAAGGCAGTGGGAGGAAACATTTAAAGAAAACAATTGCCAACCAAAAATTTTATATACAGCAAGACTGTCATTCAAAAATTAGAGAAAGACTAAATCATTCCCAGATAAACAAAGCAGAGGAAGGTTCTCACCATCAGACCTGCTCTACAAACAATGCTAAAGGAAATTCTTCAGACTGAAAGGAAAGGACAGACAGTGGATCAAAGTAACATAAAGAAATAAAGACCTCTGGTAAAGGTAACCAAATGCATAATTATAAATGCCAGAATTATTGTATCATATTTTTTTTGCTATATACCTCCTATTTTTATTTCTCATAGGCTTTAAAGTGAAAATGTTTAAAAAAGTAATGATAAATCTATGGTTTTGGAACACAATGTACGAAGATAAAATTTGTAACAAGTTCAACAAAAGGTTAGGGGAAAGAGTTTGTGTATGCTTCTGAAGTTAAATTGGCACCAGAGCAAATGTGGTTGTTATAGATTTAGGATGTTAAATTAAGCCCATGGTAACCACAAAGAAAATATTTGGATAATATGTAAAGAAAGAAATGAGAAGGAACTCAAAATAGTACAATCCAAAAATAAAATTAATATAGTAGGCATTAATGGAAGAATTGAGAAATAAAAAAGTTGTAAGACTTAACAAAGACCAAATAGCAAAATGGCAAAAGAAAATCTCACATCATCAGTGTTTATTTTAAATGTAAATGGATTAAATTTTCCAGCCAAAAGAGGTCAGCATAGTAGATAAAAAAAACACAATCCAACTATATGCTGTTTACAAGAGACTCACCTTAAATTCAATGGTACAAGGAGGTTGAAAGTGAAAGAATAGAAAGATATACACCATGCAAATAGCAACCAAAGAAAGCTGGGATAGCTATACTAATATCTCTTAAGTAAAAAACTGATACAAGTGTCAAAGAGGGTAACTATAGACTGATTAAAGTGTCAAGTCAATAAGAATATATAACAATTATAAATATGTTTCCCTAAGAGCAGAACCCCACAATATATGAGGCAAATATTGACAGATTTGAAGAGAGAAATAGCTGGTTCTACATTAATAGTAGGAAACTTTAATAAACCATTTTTAATAATGAATAGAACATCTAGACATACTATCAATAAAGAAATAGAAGACTTGAAAAATATTGTTAACCAAGTAGACCTAACAGACATATATAGAACACTTCACCCAATAGCAGCAGAAGACACATTCTTCTCTAGTGCACATGGTCCATTCTACAATAGACCATATGTTCAGTCACAAAACGAGTATCAATAAATTTTAAAATATTGAAATCATACAATATATCTTCTCTGACCACAATGGTAAGAAGCTAGCAATAAATAACATAGGGAGAAATGGAAAATTTACAAATATATGGAAATTAAAAAACACACTCTTAAACAAGCAATAGGTCAAAGAAGAAACACAAAGGGAATTAAGAAATATCTTGAGGTGAATGAAAACAAAACTACAACATATCAAAACTTAAAGAATCCATCAAAGGTCATGTTGAGAGGGCATTTATAGGTCTAAATGCTTACATTAATAAAGAAGAAAGATCTCAAGTCAGAGACCTACCCTCACAACTGGAGGATCTATAAAAAGAAGGGCAAACTAAACCAAAAGTGATCAGAGGAAGGATATAAAACATTACAGTGGAGATAAATGAAATAAAGGGAAAAAAAAACAATAGAGGTAATTTACAAAACCTAAAGTTGATTCTCTGAAAAGATCAATAAAATTGACCAAGAAAGGACACAAATAACTAAAATCCAAAATGAGAGGGAAGACATTACTACCAACCCAACAGAAATAAAAATGATTATGAGAGGATACTATGAACAACTATATGCCAACAAATTAGATAACTTAGATGAAATGTACACATTCCTAGAAACACTCAAATTACCTGCACTTAGAAAGAAATAGAAGGTCTCAATAGACCAAAAGAAAGTTAAGAGATTTAATTGGGAGTCAAAAACCTCTCAACAAAGAATAATAGTCCATGACCAGATGACTTCATTGGTGAATTTTACCAGACATTCCAAGAAGTAATACCAATCATGTTCAAACTCTTTCAAAATATTGAAGAGGAGGGAACACTCCCTAACTCATTCTATGAGGCCAAAATCATCATAAAACCAAAGCCAGATAAAGATACAACAACAAAAAATAGAGGCCAATATCTCTTATGGATATAGATACAAGAATCCTCACCAATACATTAGCAAACCAAATTCAAGAGAATATTAAAAGAATTATACACCATGATCAAGTGATATTTATCCCAGTTATGCAAGAGTGGTTCAACATAAGAAGATCAATTACTACATTAACAGAATGAAGGGAAGAACCCACATGATCATTTCCATTGACACAGAAAGGCATTTGACAAAATCCAGTATCCTTTCTTGATGAAACACTTGGAAAAGGAATGGAAGGAAACCTTCTTAACATGATGAAGGGCATATATGAAAAACCCACCTCTAATATACTCAGTGGTGAAAGACTGAGAGTTTTTCCTCTAAGGTCAGGAACAAGACAAGGATGCCCACTGTCACCACTGTTATTCAACATTTTATTAGAAGTTCTAGCCAGAGCAATTATGCTGTAGAAAGAAATAAAAGGCATCCAGATTGGAAAGAAAGATGTTAAACTTTTGCCATTTGCAGATAACATGATGCCATACACAGAAAATCCCCTAAAATACACAACAAAATTACTAGAGTTAATAAACAAAAAACAGGTGTGGTTGAACATCAACAAGCAAAAATCAGTAGTGTTTCTATACACTAGTAATGAACAAGGTGAAGAGGAAATCAAGAAAAAATTCAATTTACAATAGCAGCTAAAAGAATCAAATATCTAAAAAGAAATCTAATCAGGGATGTAGAGGACTCATACATGGAAAACTGCAAACATTGCTAAAAAAAATCAAAGGAGACCTAAATAATGGAAGGACATTCTGTGTCCATGGACTGGCAGACTAAATATTGTTAAGATGTTAATTCTACCTAAAGTAATTTACAGATTCAATGCAATTCCATACAAAATTCCAACATCCTTCTTTGCAGCAATGGTATAGCCAATCATCATATTTATATGTAAGGGTCACTGATAGTCAAAAACAGCCTGAAAAAGAAGAACAAAGATGGAAGACTCATACTTCCCAAGTTTAAAACTCGTTACAAATCTACAGTAATCAAAAGAGCATGTACTGGCACAAACAGACATATAAACCAATGGAATCAAATTGAAGAGCTCAGATAAAAACCCTCACATCCATGGCCAATTGACTTTTGATGTGGAGAGAATAGTCTCTTCAACTAATGGTGCTGGGAAAAGTGGACATCCATATGCAAAAGAATTATGGTGGATCCCAATCTCACACAATATACTACTATTAACTTAAAATGAATATAAGAACCAAAACTATAAATCTCCTAGAAGAAAACATAGAAAAGCAGCTTCAGGACCTTGTGTTAGAAATGGTTTCTTAGACTTTGCACCCAAAGCATGTGCCACAAAAAGAAAAAATAGGTAAATGGAACTTCATCAAATTAAAAACTTCTGTGCATCAAAGGACTTCACCATGAAAGTAAAAGTACAGCCTATAGAATGGGAGAAAATATTTGAAACCCACATATCTGATAAGGGTTTAATATCTAGAACATATGAAGAAATCCTATCACTCAGCAACAAAAAGATTAAAAAAAAATTAAAACAGGCAAAAGACTTGAATAGACATTTTTCCTAAGAAGAAATACAAATGGCCAAAAAGCACAAGAAAAAGGTGCTCAACATCTTTTCCATTAGGGAAATGCCAAACAAAGCCACAATTAGATACCACTTCACAGCCACTAGAATGGATACTATTAAAAAAAAAAAAACAAAATAAGTTTTGGAGAGATTGTGGAGAAATAGAAACACTCATACATTGTTGTTGGGAATGCAAAATGGTGCGGTGCTGTGGAAAACAGTCTGGTGGTTCCTCAGAAAGCTTAGTACAGATTTACTGTATGACCCAGCAATACTAGGTATATACCAAAAAGAATTGAAAGCAGGGATCAAAACAGGTATTTGCACACCAATGTTCATAGTGGCATTATTCACAATTGCCGAAAGATGGAAGTAATTCAAGTGTGCATCAGTAAGTGAATGGATAAATAAAATGTGGTTTATACATATAATGCAATATTATTGAGCCATTAAAAGGAATGAAGTTCTGATATATGCAACAATGTGGATGAACCTGAAGACATGTTGAGTGAAATAAGACACAAAAGAACAAATATCATATTATCTCACTGATATGAAATATTAGAATAAGCAAATTCATAGAGTCATAAACTGGAATACAGATTACTAGGGGCTGAAGTGGGGTAAGATATGGGGAGTTAGTGCTTAATTGGTACAGAGTTCTGTTTGGGGTGATGGAAAAGTTTTCCTAATGGATGGTGGTTATGGTTACACAATATTGTGATTGTAATTAACATCACTGAATTTTATATTTGTATGTGGTCAAAAGGGGCAATTTTAAGTTGTATATATATTACTAGAATAAACATTTCTAAAAACTATAGAACTCTACAACACAGTGAACCTAAAGTAAACTATGGACTGTAGTCAATAATATAATTATAATAATATTGTCTCATCAATTTTAAGAAAGGTACCACACTAATGCATATGTTAATGATAGAGAAAACTGCATGAGTAAAGGTAGATGGGAATTCCATATTGTCTGCATGGTTTTTCTGTAAACTTCTAAGCTTCTTTCTCTAATAAAAAAATAAATTAAAAAATTAAAGTAAAATAGAGACTTAGTCAAAACAAAATGTAGCTAAATTCATTGTTAGCAAAACCATACTAAAAGAATATGATAGCAATTTCTTCTGGCAGAAAGGAAATGATAGATTGTGGAATCTTGGGCTTACACAAAGAAATAAAGAGCACTAGAAATGCATAGTGGATATGTAAATACAAAACTCATGGTTTTCTTATTTTTAAATACTTAATCGATATTCAGTTGTCTAAGCCAAAATTGTGACAATATTTCATGGATTTTGTAAAATGTATGACTACAATACAAAAAAGGCAGAAGTTAGAAATAAAAGTTTAGTGTTGTGTCTTTTGTGTGAAGTGATAAAATATTATTTGAAGGTAAATTGTGAAAAATTAGATGTTCATTGAGAATATTAGAGAAAATATTAAAATATCACAAGGAGACTTAATAAACTGTGGAAATAAAATGGCATACTAAAGAAATACTCAATCTAAAAGAAAAAAATAGGGAAAACAGGGACAATGGGAGAATAAAGAGCAAGATAGCTGAATTAAATCCAGACATATTGATAATTACATTTTAAATGGGACTCCATGAGACAAAGAACAAATCACAAGTAGAATTAGAAAATATTTTGAACTGAATGAAAATTAAATTACAGAATATCAAAATTAATGGGACATAGTTAAAATAATGATTTGAGGGAAATATATAGTTTTAAATGATATTTTAAAAATAAAGAATGTTTAAAAATTACTGATTTAAATTCAAATTTTAGAAACCACCAAGGAAAGTGTAGATTATATCCAAATTAAGAGGAAAGGAAATAATAATATGAGCATCAATCAATGGATTTAACAGCAGAAAATAAAGAAAATCAGTGAATCCAAAAACTATTTGAAAAATAATCAATGAAATTGATAAATTTCTAGATATATGAATCAAGGAAAAAAATAGAAAAGGAACTAAATTGAAATGCTAAGAATGAAAGAAGGGAAAGCACAATAGATTCTACAAATAGTAAAAGGATAATAAGATATTATGAACCATTATATGCCAATGCATTTGACACTTTAGATGATATGGACAAATTCTTTGAAAGATGCAAATTACCAAAACTGATTCAAGAAGAAATAGAACACCTAATATTCCTATATCAAAGAACTTAATTTGTTGTTATAAACCTTCCTTGGGTGGGGGGGACTCTAGGTTAAGGTAGCTTCATTGCTAGAGTCTATCAAACATTTAAGGAAAAAATAAACCAATCTATGCAAATTCTTTCTGAAAATATAGAAGGAGGAAATACTTCCCAACTCATGCAATGACTTTAATATTACCTTGAAACCAAAACCAGACAGTCATTAGAGGAAAGAAAACTACAATGGTTATTTCTCTAGAACATATATTCAAAAATCCTTAACAAATACTATCAAATTGAATCTAGCAATATATAAAATGGAAAATTCATCATGACAAAGCAGGAATTATCTTAGGTATGCAGAGTTGACTTAGCACTCAAAATCAATTTAAGGAGACAGAAGAAGTGGTGACATAGAGAGGAGTGGAAGCTACTTTGTCCCCCTGGAACAACTGATAAACAGCCATGAACAACTAGTAAATAATCTGGAATAACTGTGGGGGGACAAATGTGACTGTCCATTCATCATACACCAATATGAATTGGGAGGAATGACTGAGATTGCAGCATAAAATCTGTAAGTAAAAACTGTGGATCCAAGCTGGGAGCCCCCTCCCCCCAAGGCCTGAACTGCAAAGCCTCATGGTGCTAGAGAGCAGCACTCTCTGAGCAAGCAAATATAGCTCAGTTAAGCTCCAACTGGGGTTTTAATTAACAGATGTGGACTGCTCAATACAAGCTACAAGTCCCCAAAAAGCAGACTGAGGCTTTTAGTGACGACTGACCTTGGAGAGCCAGGGGGTGGCCACAGACTGGCTCTGAAGGAGGATTTCTGTCCCTTTTTTTGGCTCAGTGGAGAAAGCCTCAGCCATTTTCAGTTTCCAGCACTCTGACCCAAACAAGGGTGGAGATAGCACAGGCAGAGAGACTATTCAAATGTAAATGACCTCTCTCTGGGAGGTTTATCTTCCCCAAGAGGAAGAAGGTGGTGCCAAGCTCTACTACCCACTTTCCATTCAGAAAACAGCCATGGGTCACACCTCCTTACACCAGTCTGGAGCTACAAGCTGACAGTCACCACCTGCTGGGCAGAAAAGCACAGTGACTTGAGGCCTCACAGGGTGTACCAATCTTCTAAGACACACTCAGGGAAACTGGATACTATTCCCTTCTTCCAAGACCTGAGCCCATTCTAGTCTGGGAAAACCTGATTGAGGTAACCAAGGAAACCAGATGCCTAGACAACAGAAAACTACAACCTACACTAAGAAAAACAAAGTTATGGTCCAGTCAAAGGAACAAGCTTGCACTTCAGCTGAGATACAGTAATTTAAACCACTAATACTAAATCAGTTCAAAAAGTTTATGGAAGATATGGCAAAATAGATGAAGCATATAATGAAAACACTGGGCATACATAAGGTACAAATCAAAAGTTTGAAAAACCAACAGGCAGAATCTATGGAAATGAAAGGAAAGGCACAATACAAGAGATGAAAGATGCAATGGAAACATACAACAACAGATCTCAAGAGGCAGAAGAAAACACTCAGTAATGGGAGAACAAGGCACCTGAAAGTCTACACACAAAAGAACAGATAGAGAAAAGATTGGAAAAATATGAGCAACTGCTCCAGGTACTTAAGGACAAAACAAAGTGCAGGAATGTACCTGTTATTGGTGTCCCAAAAGGAGAAGAGAAGGGTAAAGGGGCAAAAGCAATAACAGAAGAAATAATCAATGAAAATTTCTCATCTCTTATGGAAGACATAAAATTACAGATCCAAGAGGTGCAGCATATCCCAACCAGAATAGATCTGAATAGGCCTACACCAAAACACTTAATAATCAGATTATCAATTGTCAAAGATAAAGAGAATCCTGAAAGCAGCAAGAGAAAAGTGATCCATCACATACAAAGGAACCTGATAAAACTACGTGTGGATTTCTCAATAGAAACCATGGAGGCAAGAAGGAAGTGGTGTGATATATTTAAGATACTGAAAGAGAAAAAACACCAACCAAGAATCCTATATCCAGCAAAACTGTCCTTCAAATATGAGGGAGAGTTTAAAATATTCTCTGACAAACAGACAATGACAGAATTTGTGAAAAAGATACCTGCTCTACAGGAAACACTAAAGGAAGCACTGCAGACAGAAAAAAGATAGGAGTGAGAGGTTTGGAAAACAATTTTGGGAGATGATAACACAGCAACGTAAGGACACTGAACAAAGATGACTGAGTATGGTTGAAAGAGGAAGGTTAGGACCATGTGGGACACCAGAATGAAGAAGAAAGATAAAGACTGGGACTGTATAACTCAGTGAAACCTAGAGTGCTCAATGATTGTAATAAAAGGTACAAATATGTTTTTACGTGAGGTAGAACAAATGAATGTCAACATTACAAGGTGTTAAAAATAGGGTGGGATTGGGGGCAAAATACAATCAATGCAAACTAGAGACTATAATTAACAGAAACATTGTATTATGCTTCCTTTAATAAAACAAAGGCAATATATCAAAACTAAATGCTTATGGTGGGGGACATAGGGGAAGGCAATGGCACTCCTGGCATCGGTTATGTTGTCTGACTCTTTATTCTACTTTAGTTTAATGCTCTCTTTCCTTTTGTTGCTTTCTAGCTTTCATGTTTCTCTCTCTCTCTCTCTCTCCCTCTCTCTCTCTCTCTCTCTCTCTCTTTTCTTTTTCTTTTGTCTCTCTACCTTCTTCGACTCTTCCTCCTTCTTTGTGGAAGAAATGGAGATGTCCTTATATAGATAGTGGTAATGTTGCTGAATACGTAATTATGTGACTATATAGGGAACCAATGATTGTTTACTTAGGATGGAATGTATGGTGTGTGAACAAAACCATCTTTAAAAAAGTGGGTTGATGACGAAATCTTGAGGGCACTATATTGAGTAAAATAAGACATACATGTAAGTACAAATATTGCAGGGTCTCACTGATATGAACTAATTATACTATGTAAACTCATAGACATGAAATATAGGTTACCAGGGTACAGAACAAGGCTAAAGAATGGGGAGTGGTTGCTTATTATGAGCGGAATGTTCAACTAGGGTGAACTTAAATGTTTGGAAATGGACAGAGATGATGGTAGCACATTGTGAGAATAACTAACAGTGCTGAAAGGTGTGTGAAAGTCATGGAATGGGTAAGCTCAGAGTCATGTATGTCACCAGAAGGAAAGTTGGAGGTTAAAAGATGTGAATGTATAAAACAGTGAACCTTGTGATGGACAATATCCATGATTAACTGTACAAATATTAGAAATCTCTCTCATGAACTACACCAAATGTATGACACTTTAACTAGAAGTTAATAATAGAGGGGCATATAGGAAAAATATATATATACCTATTGCAAACTATATACTACAGTTAGTAGTATTTTAACATTCTTTCATCAATAGTAACAAATATACTATACCAAAACTATGAATCCATAATGGAGGGGGGGTGAGGAGTATGAGAGGATTTGAGTTTCCTTTTTTTTGTCTTTATTTCTTTTCTTTTCTGGAGTAATGAAAATGTTCTAAAAATTAAAAAAAATAATTGTGATGGATGCACAGCTGTATGATGGTACCATGTGCAATTGATTGTACACTTTGGATCTTTGGATAATTTTTGGATAACAATGATATGTGAACAATCTCAATAAAATAAATAAATAAATAAATTTAATACACTATATTTAATAGAATAATGGGGAAAAAACCATGAAATTTCAATAGATGCAAAAGAAAGCATTTGCCACAATTTTACACTCATTCATGATAAATCTCTCAACAAATTGGGAATAGAAGGTAACTTCTACAATACGATAAAGGAAACTAAAAAGAAACCTGCAAGTAAAATAATACTTAATGATGAAAAATGTGTTTCTTTCACCATATCAGGAACAAAGAAGGAACATCTTCTTTCACCACTTCTAGTCATACTAACATTTCAAGCCTGTGCAATAAAGCAAGAAAAAAAATTGAGGCACATAGATTGGAAAGGAAAATATAAAATGGTCTTTATTTGCAGACAACATGATACTATATGTTGAGCATCTTAAGGAATTTACAAAAATCTTCTAGACCTATCATGTGAGTTTAACAAGGCTGCAGGATACAAGGACAATACAAAAACCAACAGTATTTCTATATAATAATGATAAAAACTTGAAAAAGAAAATTAAATCATACCATTTATTATGCCATTCAAAACTTTAAAATACTTAAGGATACCATATTCATGGATTGGAAGACTCAATACCATTAAAATAACAATTTTCTCCAAATTGACCAGTAGATTCAAAATAATCCCAATCAAATTCTAATCAATATTTTTTTGGTAGAATTTTACAGACTTCCTTTAAAAATGTGTATGGAAAAGCAAATGACTTTTAAGAAAGATTAACAAATTTCAAAGACTCATACTACTGGTATTAGTTTCCTATAGCTGCTGTAACAAATTATCACAAACTAGTTTAAAACAACAGAAATTTATTCTCTCATGGTTCTGAAGACAAAAGGTCCAAAGTCAAAGTGTCAGCAGGGCACACTCCCTCTGAAGTCTCTAGGAAGGATCTGTTCCATACTTTTAGCTTCTGTTGTACACATGACAATCCTTGGCATTTCTTGTCTTGCTGACACACCACTCCGATCTCTGCCTCCATCTTCACATGACATTTTCTTCTCTCTGTGTGTGTCTGTGTCTCTGTGTCCAAATTTCTCTCTTTTTATAAGGACGACAGCCATAGTGGATTAGGATTCACCCTTATCCAGTATGACCCCGTTTTTAGTAATTACATCTGCAAAGACCCTATTTCCAAATAAGGTCAGGTTCACAGGTATGCGGGGTTAGGACTCATCTTTTTGGGATCCACAATTCAATTCAAACGCTACCTGACTTTGAGTCTACAATAAAACCACAATAATTAAAATAATGTGGTATTGTTATAAAGATAGAAATATAGGAAAAAGAAAAGAATCAAGCATCGAAATATAAACCACATGTATATGTTCATTTTGAATTTTGACAAAGGTGCCAAGGTAATTCAACATGGGAAAGATGGTCCAGTAGTGCTGGAACTACTGATATCAACATGGAAAAAAGGAAACTTAACCCTTCCATCACACCACAATAAAAGTTTAATCAAAAGTTAGAAAGTTAACTCAAATGCAAAAGCTAACACTATAAATCTTTTGGAAGAAAACATAGGGAAAAAAATCTTTTTGACCTTGTGTTAGGCAAGGATTCTTAGATAGGATACAAAAAAGCATGACTCTTAAAAAAATCAATAAATTGAACTTCATCAAAATTGAAAACTTCTGCTTTTCAAAGACACTTTTAGGAAAATAAGATAAAATATTTGTAAAACATATATCTGACAAAGGATTTGTGTTCAGAATATACCCAAGTTTATAACTTAGTAATAAGAAGAACAATACAATGAAAAATGGGCAAAAGTTTTGAAGAAATTTCCTAAACATGTAAATAAACATGTAAAATTGTGCTCCATATTATTAGTCAAAAAAGAAATGCAGATTAAAACTACAGTGAGATACTGCTATACACCCATTAGAAAGCTAATATTATAAAGACTGACAATACCAAGCCTTGACTGAGAAGTGGTGAAGTGAAAAACTGAAACTCTCTTATATTGCTGGTGGCAATGTAAAATGGGACAATATCTTTGGAAAACAGCTTGGCAGTCTCACAAAATTAAACAGATGTTTCACACATGACTCAACAATCCCACTTCTAGGTATTTATTCAAAAGAAATAAAAACATTTATGCATGAAAACAAACATTGATATTCATAAAAGCTAAAACCTGGGGAAAAAAACAAATAACCATTAACTGGTGAATGGATAAGCAAAACGTGATTTGTCTATACAGTGGAATACTACTTGGCGATAAAAAGACATGCATGAATGATACAAATAATACATAGATGAATCTCAAAAGCATTATTCTTTGTTTAAACTTTAAGACAGAAACAAAAAGGTATATACTATGTGATTCCATTCATTTTAGAAATTCTAGAAAAAGGCATAAGTGGTTTATAATGACAGAAAGGAGATCAGTGGTTTTCTGGGTTCAAGGGTGAGGACAATTGACTCCAAGGCATGAAGACAGAAACTTTTGGGATTCTGAGAATGTTCTGTATCTTAACTACATGGTACCTTTTATTGTACATAAATTACATCACTATAGTATTGATTTTTAAAAATTAAAAAAAAATATGACCACAGAAGACGTACTCACAGGAAAAGTTTGCAGAGAATATAAAGAAATTTAATGCTATGAGAGACAGTTGATAAGATGCAAGATATAGGATAAATCATATGCAAAGCATATGGAGGCAGATAGGAATCTTAAAAAAGTTTAAAAATGTTTAAAGAGACAAAGGAAAGAAAAATGCTTTTTAATTAAAAAAAAAAAAAGGAGTAATTCAAATAAAATCAGGGGATTTTGATGAATGCTATATTCCTGTGGAGTGATACATAGATTCATTAAAATCGCCAAATCTTTTGTCAGCATTATTTGAACATATATGTCCTTTTGGGTCTTTGGGAACTTATACTCTCTTAAAAAATAAATCTGCTTGTGATATAGACTGTAACTTGGGCTGTTCAAAGCATAAGTAATATTATGTTCATATGCCACTTGTGCATGCTGGTAGGGCAGGTGTACAACTACTTGATCAACAAGTTCTTAGGGGAACATTTTATATGTAACTGTTCCAGTTTGCTAATGCTGCCAGGATGCACAATACCAGAAACGGATTGACTTTTATAAAAGGGGGTTTATTTGGCTACACAGTTATAGTCTTAAGGCCATAAAGTGTCCATCAACAAAGGGTACCTTCAATGGAGAAAGGCCATTGGCATATGGAAAACCTCTGTTAGCTGGGAAAGCATGTGGCTGGCATCTGCTTGCTCTCAGATTGCGTTTCAAAATGGTGTTCTCTAAAATGTCTGCATCACCTTCCAACAGCTATCTTCAAAATGTCTGTCTCAACTCCAGCTAGCTATGAGCTCCTTCTGTCTGAGCTTATACAGTGCTCCAGTAAACTAAACAAGGCCCATGCTGAATGGGCAGGGCCACACCTCCATGGCAATTATCCAATCAGAGTTATCACCTCCAGTTGGGTGGGTCACATCTCCATGGTCACTGAACCAATAGGTTCCAACCCAATCCACACTACTACATCTGTCCACAAGAATGCATTAAAGAATATGGCTTTTTCTGGGGGGCATAAATATACAAACTGGCACAGTACCATACTCTCATTTAAATTAAAAATTAAACCTCAATTTAATTTTTACTTAATTTATAATTTTATTTTAACTTTAATTTTATATTATTTTTATAAAATACAAAAATATAATGTATTAAATATATTTATAGATCTTATTTATTATAATTTTTTATTTAATTCAAAATTAAATCTTATTACCTCAGTTAAATTGAAAACTTCTCTCATTTAGAATTAAAAAAAAAACAGATGGTCTCTGCTCTCAAGCAGTTTACAGGTTTAACTAAAAAGACCAGATAAAAAAGAATAATACCAGGGAATATATTTTGTGTGCAAAATGTATGGCATATTCATGTGACAATAGGATTGTAGGAGTTCAGAAAAAGAAAGATGACTAGATCACTGTGTGTGGGATATACTGGTAGTTCTTTGGATGGTTTCACTTGTTACAAAAATCAAATTCAAAACAAGGAAGTCATTTCCTTGGGCAACTCTCTTCTAAGCCAGACAATAATGTCTAGAAGAGAGCCTCAGTTTGTTGCTATGACATTTTTCATGTCTCTCCAATATTTTCTAACGACTCCTCTTTTCCAATGAATTGGGGACTTTGCATAAAATAGTATCTGGCAAAAATTTTTAAACATCATTTAATTTGTGTTTTATCCTTTTTATAGTCATCTTCTATTTACAATAAAATTGAATCATTTTCCATATACTGAATTTGGATCTCATGTGTTAAACCTCTTAACACTGTTTACTTCTCCTTTAGAGTATTCTGAAAATCTGTGAGGACACAAACCAAAGCAGAATTATATGTGAACAATTAAAAAAAAAAAAAAAAAAAAACTGCTTCAGCAATTTTATTTTTAAGAGATAGACATTACTCAAGATTTAAAATCCAAAACTTTAGCATTCTTCAAGGTTTTTTACTATATGTTTATGAAAATGAAGCAAAATAGAATACACTTGTACATACACAAACTAAAACTGTTCCAACTTCTGCTTTAAAAAATACTGACTATACTTATTTGTGTCTGACTCATTGCTGATATTTTGAATTTAGGAAGTTGCAGTTCTTTTGAAATAGTAGGAAAAGGTCATTCTTTACTGAGAGATTCTGCAGTCAATAGAGTTAAATGTACTAAAATTCAGGTTTCATATTAAAGTTACCCAAATTGTAACAGAAAGAACTGAATGGAACAGAGTTAATAAGGAATATTTTTAAAGCCACAGGTTACTAACGCCTTTGCTACCTATTGAGAACAGATTATTTTCAAAATAACTTTCATTTTTTAGTAGAACTAGATCCTGAGAATCCAGATTTTAATACCCAGTATACAATCATATACTTGAAGATTACTAATGAATATTTTTGGTAAAGAAGGTTGATTGCTTCAAAAATCCATGGCAAGTTTTAGGAAACTCAGCTTTGTAGGAAAGAGTTGAGTTTAGCTTCCACATAAAGGCAATGTGGAGTAGGGAAAATGGAAACTAAACAAGACTGGCTCAAATGGGCTCCATGGTTAAAGGAAAGGAGAGAGCCCCTGAAATAAACCCAGAGTTGGTGCTAGCTGTAATCAAAGGCAGGAAGTCTCAGCGGGAAATTTACACTGGATGATCACTTTCGGATACGCTGTACAATTCAAAATCTCAAAGGCAGGCTAGTTAGCTCCTCTCGGATAGGCTGTAACCTCTGGAGTACCCAGCCAATGGGGGAACAGGGGAGGGACATGTGTATTAGGTGTAGGATATAACTGTCACCATGTTCTTTTTTGGCGTGCCTGCCACATTTCTGGCTGTGCACCCATTCTTGCCAGATCATGAATAAATTCTTTTCTCCTCCACAACCAGGTGAGCGTTTTTAAGGTATAATGCTTGTTTCTAATAGCTTTGCCCAAAATATATCTTTACACTTGTCCCAAAATTGATCTGATTAACATTTCTTAAACTAATCAATCCATATAATATTGACCATTACTGTTTTCTATGATGTATAGCCCTGATCAGAAATTTTGAGAAATTTCCTCTACTAAATAACTTTGAATTACTGTATAAACTAGGGAAAGCAACTTCTGATTGAATAGGCCAAGTTATCAAAAAGCTACTATAAATTTCTTGAACTAATCTCCCCCTTCCTGCCCTATTCTTTTGGTGTAAAGGGTGGTAAGGGGATTTCTTCCATTGCTCCACTTGAGTACATTCTTACTTGTCTTATTTTCTCTGAAGCTTCATTTAATTATTGTCCAGGAGAGATGCTTCCCTTTGTCCCACTTGCAGCTTACAGGGACATTTTCCTTGTAGAACTTTTCTCATGGATTAATCTGCATCAATAGAGACTGGTGTGACAAGTTTCACAGAAAGAAAGTAAAGCTTTTTTCTCTCACATCTCCAGTGACTTTTTCTAGTCCAAAATAAAAATATTTTATTGCACAAATAAAAGTATTTTAGAGTAGTATTGATATTTTGTCATGTGTAATATTGTGCATATCAAAAGTCAAGAGATAATATTGGATATTGAGATTCTTGAATAGGAAGGAGAAAAATAATGCTAATTTTAGTCATACCCGTTCTGGCTTGCTAAAGCTGCCGAAATGCAAAATACCAGAAATGGATTGGCTTTTATAAAGGGGGTTTATTACATTACAAATTTACTGTTCTAAGGCCATGAAAGTGTCCAAACTAAGGCCTCAATACGAGGATACCTTCACTGAAGAAAGGTCAATGGCATCTGGGGTTCCTCTGTCACATGGGAAGGCACATGGCCAGAGTCTGCTGGGCCTCTCCTGGGATTAGCTGTTGGTTACCATTGCTTTCTCCACAATGTTTCTGAGCTTCTGTCTTAGCTTTTCTCTCTTAGCTCCTGTGCATCCTTGCTTGTTTCTCCAAGGACATTTGTCTCTAAGTGTTTGGGGGTCCTCTCTTAGCTTCTCCAGGGCAAACTCTGTATTTCATCTCTTAGCTTCTCTCCTGGTTCTGGTTTCAATGGCTGTCTCCAATATGTCTCTGAGTGTTTTCTCTCTAAGCATCTCTGAACTCTCTCCAAAATGTCTCTGTCCTTTATCTTCTCACAGAGGATGCTAGTAAAGATAATTAAGACCCACCTTGAATGGGCAGGGTCATATATCCACAGAAACCATGTAATCAAAATGTCCCACCTACAATTGGGTGGGTCACCTCTCCATGGAAATAAACTTAATCAAAAGATCCCATCCACAATAAGTCTGTACCTACAAGATTAGATTATAAGAACAAGGCTTTTGGGACTTGTAGTAGTCTTAAGATATTTTTCAAACTCCCCATAAGACTTCAGTAACTACGGAATTAATTTATCTCATAAGAGCTAAACTATTTGGGACAGAAGTTTAGGCTGATATTAAACGTGATATTTGAAGATAAGGTTAATAACAAAACTTGTTAAGAAAAAATATACTTTTTTTTGGTAATTTTCTTACAGGAAAACTTACTTTGAGCCTAGGTTAAGAAAAAGTGTCACCCGAAGTCAGTCTTAAATTTTTTTTGACAAAATTGATTTTCTTATTTTAGTCTTCTTTCATTAATTTAAGCCTACTGTGCCTGTTTCTCTCCTACATGTCAGATGAATCTCAGTGTAAAGACTACATATTTAATTAAGCTGCTACCCTAAAGGAGTCCCTTGCTGAAGAGGTAAGTGGTTTAACAAGATAATGTCAGTTTTGTTTTGCTATTTCAAACTTCTTACCATATATATATTTTTTACATTCTTCAGAAAGGTATAAGTCATGCCTATGAAAGGGCATTGTGCATTTTGTGGGTATTGAGGCACAATATAGTAGTCCTCACCGACAGGGAAAAAATATATTGAGAAAGAACTCATAGAAGTTAGGGAATCATTTTTCCATTTCCAATGAGGATAAATTCAGAGGAAAACAGTTTATATTGTTGAATGACAGAGTTGGGTATGTTATAAGGAAGAATGTCTGTCAATAAGGATTTTCAATATAAAAATGATAAATTGTGCTTTATCTTTTCCTGGAGAGATTTAAAATTATTTGTTTTCTTTCCTGAAGATGAGAACAAAAATTATAGAGACTTTAAAGTTTCTAGTTTGCCTTATATAATTTAAAATTCTTAATGAACCTGGAAATACAAGAAAGGAAAAAAAATCTAATAAACACTAAACACATTTTTCAGAAGCACAATATAAAAGTGGAATAAAAATATAATTATATATATATATATATTTTATACTAAAAGAATAAAGATTTTTATTAAGCATTGTAAGTTGCATTCAATAGCCTTCAAATACACCACAACACAGTCCATCTACGATCAGTCAAACCCAACAGCGGTTCATTCTTGCACAATCCATGAGTTAGGGTGAAACTCCCCTTAACTTATGGGAAGATCCTACTTAGCTCTGGTGGGCAGGGGCTGGGGAATTACACCTCCTTTCTGATCACTAATGTGTGATGAAGAGCATCAGGACAATTATATGAAAACGAATAAGAAGGGATTCTGATTTCAAAGTACATTGTTTGGAAACATTTACAGAAACATCAAAATGATATAAATATACCTGCTTCTATTAAATTCTTGATGGGAAAGTTCTCAAGAACAAGCAATTTGTTTCCTGCTACAGAAGGGGCGGAAGGGTTTTTTTTTTTTTTTTTAAAGATCAAAGGGTTTTTTTTTGTTTTTCACAGAATTTCATGTTTTGCTAATATGAAGGCATAAAACAGCAACAAAGAACAAGAATGAATACAGCAGTGAATACACCAGGGTAATGTTGATATTTAAAACGGCTAGATAATTTTTGGAGGGGTTTTAGAGGTCAATAATCACAAAATTTTAAGGTTAGAGCAAGGTCAGTCAATGACTAAACATATTTAACTTCTTTTTATAGGACTATTACTGATTATTAGCATTTTGTTTTGCAAATGGGCACATACTTGTAAGAATGGAAGAAAGGACAATAACATCCATAATATTAACTACACACTTTAAAAATTATGAACTATGCAGAAGTTTAGCTCAGGTACTAATACTAATGGCCTATGTCTGATCAAAACCACATAGTTCATTGATCACAGGTGCATGGCATTAGTCACGACAAGTTTCAGAACACATTGTGTTGATTTTGAAAGGTCATTTGCATCTTCTATGATTTCAACTTTATCTCCATTTAAACTTGCTTGTAAAGTATATATGATGTACTGTATATTTAAAATCAGCAAAACGGCAATATTACTCTATAATCTTTTTCATTTCAATAGTTGCACTTTTTTTTTTAAACACAAAAGAACCACATCAACAGTGATGAAATTTAAGTAAGAAAGAAAAACTGTGGTTGTGCCTTATTTTTTTCATAATCATAAAAGCCTTAAACAAAGCTTTATTGTGAAACAGTAATGCAAAATCAAATATAATGGCATACATATGGTGCCAAATGCTAAAAATTATATTTTAAGCTATCTATACTTAAAGACTTCCAAAGTTTGTTTTCTTTATAGTTCAAGAAATACAACTATAGGCTTTTGTCATAACCAGTTTAAACTTTATATGTACTTCATTTTAAGTGCGGGAGTCAAATTCTCTTCATTTTCTTTCTCTTTTTTGTTGTAAAGTACGTTTGAAAGTATTTTCATATAGTCTCTACACTAAATTGAAATCAATGCTTCAAAAATCTAGCTTGTGTTTTTGAGCATCATGTTTTCAATTTTTCTAGTTTTGTTTTTCAGTGACATATGTTTGGGTGCAAAGGAGGACATTTTACATGAAAACAGGAAGTATTCACAAAATATATATATATAAACTAGTACGCAAAAAGAAAATATTTACTTACATAAAAACTATTTGGTGAATTTTTGTGTGTTCTAGAAAAATTGGCTATAAGGTTTTTTTAATGTTGCATTGTAAGAAAAATATTTGTTGTTCTATATTATTAAATCCAATTTTTAAAATCCAAATTATTAAAATCCATTTCAGAACTTAAAAACCACATGGTGGCGCTGTTTGCTAAGAAATGGTTACAGTACAGGCTTGTTACAGGGATTATCCTTTTGGGTTTGTCAAATTGGTCACCTGTTTCAACTGTAAAAACACAAATACTGGATTCTTACCTGTGAACATGGTAAAGGCTTTTTATTTTATAAATTGTTTAGTATACAGAGCTTTTGGGGGTACATTTCATAAATAATGAAAAAATTTAGAAAATGTTTTTTGGATTTGGTTTGCTAATTTATACTTTGTGCATTTGATTACAGAGAAAAACACTGGATGAAAGTAAATTATAAATATTAACCCAAGGTTAGAATTCGCCATGAATTTGTATTTTGAATAAACCTAACAATGGTTGGGTGAATAATGGTGGGGTGAAGTAACAGTCCATTTGTGTTTTAAAATGAGAAGCTAAAGCACTTAAGTGTGAATATAGTGGATTTATAGCCACAGACCACTGAAATCTGAAGGACAGGATTCAGGAAATTCTTATATAAACCTCCCTTCTTTTTTGCTCATGTTTACTTCCCCTTTCCCTGCCAAAAATCCTTCACTGAATATCTTCTATCCTGTTTAAATAATGAGCTCAACAATTAGGACCTTAAAATGTACATATATTTGGAGAAATTTTCTTCATTTTTCACTTTGCTTTCTGTAGGATAGCCAATAAGTCATGTATACAAAATTATGTTGCATTGCTACTAGATTTAATGATTTAATGATCCTGGAACCCAAAAAATAATACTGCTGTTTTGCATTTATATCTTTAATGCATATAATTAACCCATAAAAAAACAGCTATGGGCAGCTAGATACATATTAACTCCACAGAAATAGAATTCCTGCAAGTGATATGAAATTATTCCCATGTCAAGCAATAGAACCCCAATTCCTTGGTGGCTAAAAATAAACTCCACCAGCTCAGGGATTCTCATTTTGTTCCCTGATGCATCCAAGCACCTACTGGGTGTTTAGGTGAAACTGATGCTTTTTCTTTGTTATGAGTCAAACAAATAAATTCTTGAACTTAAAGCAAAGTAACAAATTCAAGGAACTACCACTTTTTCGTTAAGGATTATAGTGAAAGATGGCATGATGTAGAAGTAAGACCTTGAAATATGAATTAATAATTCACTTTCAAGAAGTTGTAATTCCAATTTCTTGGTCTTTAACAAACAGAAAATGAAAGTTCATAAATGAAATTTTAAAATCATATAGAATAGAAGTTAGTTGGACTTGTAATTCAATTATCATTGTACACAATGTAGAGATATAATGGCCATGTACTGTATTAAGGTACTTTACCAAGGAATATACAATTAATTGTAAGTTAATTAAAAAAAATTTAGAGAAATTGTGCACTTACAGAACATTCATACATAAAATACAGGATTCCCATATAACACCCCACTACCAGCACCTTGTGTTGGTGTAGAGCATTTGTTAAAACTGATGATAGCACATTTTTATGATTTTATTAATTAAAGTCTGTGGTTTAACTTAGAGTTCATTGTGTAGTATAGTTCCATGGATTTTTTAAAAATGTTTATTCTGTTACCATATATAAACCTAAAATTTTAATCACATTCAGATATATATTTCAGTGTTGTTAACTGCTTTCACAATGTTGTGTTACCATCACCACCATCGATTACCAAAACATTTCCATTATTTCAAATAGGAACCCTGTACATTTTAAGCCTTGGCTTCCTATTCTGTATCTCCATCCTGTCCTTTGATAGCCTATATTCTAGGCTCCGACTCTGTGAGTGCTTATTCTAATTCTTTTGTCCTTTTGTGTCTGGCTTATTTCACTCAACATAATGTCTTCAAGGTTCATCCATGTTGTCACATGTATCAGGACTTCATTCCTTTTTACTGCTGAATAATATTCCATGGTATGTATATACCACATTTTGTTTATCCATTCATCAGTTGATGGACAATTGGGTTGTGGAAGCTAATTTTTCCCATGAAGAAATAAAGAACAGTACAAGGTCACAGATAGTGAATTTTGAATTCTAATATTATCTAATATCATAATATTATGATGACCTCAGTTGTGCCTAGCAACCACTGCAGCTTGGGGATTTTGATGTTCTGAGCTGGGCACCATTGCAATGACGCCAATATGCTAGTATGGGACTTGGAGTTTAATTAATGGAAATTTATTGACTTAATTAACTGGTTGTTTGCCTTGTATTGCTTATTCTATTTTGGTTGCTGTCTGTGTAGGTAGCTTCCTGCTTGTTTTACTATTTTTTTTCCTTGACTGATGATAAAATCTTCCAAGTGATAAAATCCCATCTCATTGGTTTGGCCATATGGATGCTTTTTTCCAAGTGGGTGGAGACAGAAAATTATGGTTCTCCACTCTTTGACCTGATAGTCATGTGCAGGAAGAGGGTGCATGCTTCATCCTCCCATTTTCCTTTTTCCATCCATGTTTCCTTCCTCCTCGCTTTGGTGTCTGCTGACTGCCCCTCTCTTCCACCACCTCAAGCTGGCTCTCCCATTCTTAGCTGTAAATGGGCTACCCCATTCAAGAGCATTTACATCGTTAACACATGGGCAGTCCAAAAGTTAAAGGAATATAATTCTTGTCTGAGAGGCAGTGTCACATACTGCTTGGGAGCAAAAACTCTGGAACACTTCCTGGAATGGAAATTCAACTCTGCTACTTGCTAGCTGTGTGTTTTTAGGCAAATTATTTAATCTCCTTGTGTCTCAGTTTCCTCCTGCATAAAATAGCATCTACCTGTTGAAAGGATTGAAAGGATTATATGGGTAAAGTTTTTAGAACAGTGACTGGCACAAGGCAAGTGTTATTTGACTGTTAGTGTTATCAGGGGTAGGGTTTCAGGCATCTGTGTGTGGGAGGGTAAGGTATTGTGAGGACTTTGGGAGTCCTAGCATTTGTGACACTATTCCACTAATAATTTACCTGCTTTGTCTGAGAATATGGCCTCTGGCGTCTATGACCTGAGTTGGGTTAATTATTACCTGCTCCTTCTGGATTTGAGAGAGTTTAAAAGGCAACAGATTTCAACCAGAAATCTTCCCTCAAAAACACAGAAACAGATGTTCTAAAACAGCTTGAAGCTTTATTATATTGAAGCAATTTCTAATATTAAAAAATTAATTATGTATTATTCCTCAAAATATTTTTTAAACGAGCTGTCATAAGTTTGCTCTAGATAAGTGTATAATTATATGGGTTTCTGATATTTAAATGTAATGCTACTGTTCCTCTAGGACATGTATTGGGGATCAAAACGTGAATTTTTCTTTTATGGGAAAGTTGATATTTTACCTTATTATTCCTATTTTCTTCATATCAAAGTTTTAAAAAATGCAACTTTTCTCAGTTGACTTTGCCTGCCTAAAAAATTTATTCTGCAATATTAAGACTATTTTGTGTCAATTCACTTATTATTTTTAAATAGCTAAATCTGTGACTTTCTGATGTCTGTTTTCAACAGGAAAAGGAACAGAAGCCAGATCTGCAGGAAATTAGAGCAGGATCATTAGCAGAAAATGTAAAATAGTGGAAAAATGGAGAACCAAGTCTCAAGCTTATTTATCTCCTAGTGACAAACTAAAGCACCTAGTGACAAACTAAAGCACTGAGTCTGTGTCCTGAGTCACAGCCAATCTCCTTATCAGAACCAGTTGTTTAAGTTTCGTGAGACCCAGTGAAAATTAAAAATGTAGGGTCCCTTGTTTAAAAATTACTAAGAATTTCAAAACAGCAACAGCATAGCATTAAACCAAGCATATGGGGTCCTGTCTGACTGCACAGGTTGAAAAAGCTTGCCCTTATCTTTGTATTTTACCCAGGGAATATGTTAGGTTTTGAATTGTTCTTCCTTGTCCCTTCCTTTCAAAGGAGGGAAAATAAATTTTAAAAATAAATAGAATCTTTGTGAAATGAATATCTGTTATATGATGTTGAACTGCCAAATCTAATATGAATCTACTCTGTGATTACTTCCTTTGTGGTTTTAAATAATATTCTTAATCCCCAGTGAATGGTAATACCCCCGAATATTGTGTTTACCATTTGAAAAAATCTTGGAAATTGGGAGTTAATCATTTCCTTAACTAAATCACTGGTATCCTTTAATCAGTAAAATGTTGTAGACAACTTACTCTTTCATGCAAAACATAAGGGACAAACTAATACTCTACCGAGGTGGCCTTTTCTGATTGGTAACATCTTTTACAATTCTTATCGGTTTCATCTGTGTTCTCCATGTCCTCAACCAAGCTTTAGCCATGTATAGAGCAGTGTATATAAAACGAAGTGCAGGGCTTTTCTCTTTGAGTTTTTCTTAATTTCATTTCTTACCTTCTCTAAGCTCTCTGGCTTTTTCTGTCTTTTATTCTCTCACAAAGGACTCCAGTAAAAGGATTAAGACTCACCTTAACGGGGTGGGTCACATCTCAATGGAAATAACCTAATCAAAAGGTCCCACCCGCAATAGGTCTGCACCCACAGGAATAGATTAAAGAACATGGCCTTTTATGGGGTACATACCAGTGTAAGCCACTACAGTCAATTTAGGGAGTGATTAGAAACAAATAATACATGTCTAAGAACATGTCCAAACTGACTCTCTCCATTCTGCATGGGTCAGAATACTTCTATATGATCAAAACCCAAATCAACAGAGTTCTATTAATTAAATCTGTGAGTCAAGGGAACATGAGCACAAAAGTTGTAAGCTATTTTTTTCTATAAATATTAGTTGAATGCTTTGGGGAAAAAAGCAATATAAGTTGGGTGAAAAATTGCTATTGAATTAAGCATAGGGAAGACAACAGTAAAAGATGAGGAATTCAGCATTATGATTTTAAGTTTTGTGTTTTAAAGTTCTCATTCATTTTAAAGAAACCCAAGCTGGAAAAACAGAGACACTGTGTTATAGATGTGAAATATACAAGAAAGAATTGCAATCAGTGGGCACATACTCTAAGGAAAGGCCATGGTCCTAAACATAAAGATTGGCAAAAGAATGTTCATTCACATGTTTTAGTTAAAATTAAATTTTTAGCAATTATTGAATAAAAGTAAAGGAAAATTTTAGTATCATTTACTTTATTTAATATCACTCCTTGGTTCATTGAATCTTTAATTCTATCCCACTGAAGCCACTTGTAGTAGAAGCTGTTGGTTTTCCATTCATTAGTGCATTGCTTCTGTTCTTACTAACAGAATCCTAATTTTGTCTGAGGTATCAGTGTAGCCTACTACAATTCCCAGAGTCACTTGCAATCAGGAATGGTCATGAGACAGAGTTTAAGCCAATGAGATTTAAAAAGAGGCCACTGAACCCTTAGAAGGGGCTGACTCATGTGACACATGCCTCTTTTCATCCTTTGTCTCCTCACCCCTCCTTTTTTAATGTGGTAATGTACATATAACTCAAAATTTCCCATTTTAACCATTTTTAAGTGTAACCTTCAGTGATATTAATTACATTCACAATGTTGTGCTAGCATCACCACCATCCATTACCAAGACTATTTCATGACCCCGAACAGAAACTCTGTTATCTATTAAGCAATAGCTTCCCATTCCCCCCACACATCCCCTGCCCTTGGTAACCTCTAATCTACTTCCTGTATCTATTAATTTGCTTATTTTAGATATTTTATATAAGTGGAAACATAGAAAATTTATCATTTTTTTGTCTGGCTTATTTCTCTAGACATAATGCTTTTACAATTCATCCATATAATAGCGTGTGTCAGAACTTCATTCATTTTACCCCCAAATAATATTTCATTGTATGTATATACCACATTCTTTTAATCCATTCATCTGTCGATGGACACTTGACTCATTTCCATCTTTTGGCTATTATGAATAATGCTTCTGTGAACATTGGTGTACAAATATCTGTTTGAGTCTGTGCTTTCAATTCTTTTGGGTCTAGAATTACCATATGCTCTTCCCTTTTAACCTGCCTGAAATACCAACATGGTGTTTGGAGCTCAGGAAGCCTGCTTGGCAGCCTGAGGTTAAGGGTCATCCTTTAAAGATGGTGAAGCAGAAAGTTAAAAAAGGAGTCCTGTCCCTGATGACATGTGAAGTCACCATATCGTCCTTGGTTGCCTATCTCCAGACTTCCTTTGCATTTGACAGGAAAAATCCCTCCTAGTTTAAGTGTCTGTTTTTTGTTTTTGTTTTTAGCAGCATAAGATGATCCCTACCTCATGCTCATTCTTGCAGTTGATGTGTTGGTGAAGTATGTGGGTTCTTGGGTCAGACTGCTGGGTTTGACATTTGGCGCAGTCATTCTCTATGTGATTCAGAGAGCTTACTTAATTCTCTATACCTAAATTTCCTCAACTACAAACTGCGTTAATAATAACCTTTCTCACAGTATTGTTGCATCAAGTGAATGTGATAATCCATGTAAAATTCTTGACATTTACTTACCTGTAGTAAGTCTTCAATAAATGCTATTTTTAATAAGGTAACAAATGACTTCAAAATTTCTAAATCTAGTGGATTTTCAGTACTTATTTGAAGTTGAAGATTAATTCGCACTAAAGCACATTTCTTCCTTTTTGAAATTCTTTAATGCTTTGCATTTGCATATTGTTTACCAACACTAAAGTGATAGATATGCATGTAGATACCCAAAGGTAGATGCTAACATACTCAATTTAGCGTCCTGGGTCCATTTTACACATCAAGAAAGTATCAGAAATTTTGACTTTGCTATTGGATCCTACCATGGTACTGAAAATAGGATTTTCCCAGTAATGACTGCAAAACTGTCAGACTTGCTAAGGAGGTAGCATTTCCACTTCCGCTATGTACAGTAGGAAACCATTTTTGGAAGAGGTGACGTCCTGCATAGGGAGATGTTTCCTCATTTGTGTTTCTCAACAGAAATACCTGAGTGAGGTTGACACCTATGTGACCCTAATTCTATAGTGAAATAAATTTGTTAAATATGGCAGGTTAAAAAGAATACAAATGCCTCATAAGCCAGAAAAATTACAGTTTATAATTGGATTTAAATATATTTCTTTTTAGAACACATGATATATCTCTCTTTTGAGTACAGTCAAAATTATAGGATACAGGCTGACATTAATGCTTAGACATGCTTGGAGATACAAACAGAAGGATGTTTAGCTAAGAGAGGAAGCTTAGAGTTTGCCCTGGAATATGCTAAGATGGGACACCCAGGCACTTAGAGAGAAACTTCCTGGGAAAAAGAACCAAGAATGCACAAGAGCTGAGATTGGAGCTGGAACACAACACAGGATCAGCAGACGCCAGCCACGTGCCTTCCCAGCTAGCAAAGGTTTTCCGGATGTCATTGGCCATCCTTCAGCAGAAGTATACTAATGTTGTTGTCTTAGTTTGGACACTTTTATGGCCTTAGAACTGTAAATCTGTAACTTAATAAACCCCCTTTATAAAAGCCAAAATATATACATACATATATATATATATATATATATATATATATAGGATGTAAAAAGGCCTATTACTACCTGGGTAAAAGGTGGCAGAAAACCTTGTAAAAATATGGGGTAGCAGATAGAATTCCACAAGTCACAAGTATGTAAAATGGAATTTAAAAAAATTTTCTATTTCTGATTCTGAGACCCCATTCTGCCTGATGCAGAAAAATTAACCTATACACACTTATAAATTCTGTGAAATTCAGAATTTTTCTATATGTCATGTTGACAAAAAGCAGTGAAATTTAGGACTGTTTATCTTTCATCCATTTCCTCTCCCCTACTGATGATCTTACCTCTTTGGAGGTGTTTGTGGTTGAAGGTCATCTTACACAAAAACCTTTAGTATGGCATCAGCAGGGAGAGGTACACATTTATCAATGTTGATCTGTCTTGGCTCTGTGTTGGCATCTTTTGAGAAGTAATTCATATCATTTTTCCATTCCATGCCCTGCAATCAAATAATTCCCAGCCAAGTGATCCACCCCTCAACCATTGCTTCAGAATTCTTTTCTCCCATGCAGATGTGACTGATTCTTCCTTTCCCAGCAAATTTTCAAACTCTTTTGTATAGTGATAAGGGCCTCTCCGCTAAATCTCTGGGATTGCGCGAGGCCTAACATGTTCAGGGGCCATTCATTTTTCTACCGACACCCCTTGCACCTGTCTTGGTTCCCTGGCTTTCATGCCATTCAGAAGTATGACACTGGTGGGGCTGTCAACTTCAGATTTCCTGATGAACTGATTAGGCACAGGTCAACTCCTCTCTGCGATATGCCAGACCTGTCACTGATTAGCATCCACTCAGTTCCACCTCCAACTTAGCTTGGTAGTGGGTTGCAGAATACAGAATCAAACAAAATTCTTAAGTCTCTTTTTTTTCTCTTCTAAGGATCTTTCCTCTTCCTAGCTCCCAGGATCTTAATCTGTTAGAGGGGGGTTGTTGTGCAAGACAGAATAAAATAGTTCTGTCCGATAAATATCCTTTCCAATCTTTTTGTAAAACACCTTGATTAAAGCCATTCATCTTTATGGATGTACATGACTGTTTTATAAATATCCTATGGATATATGAAAAATGCATGTTCTCCATTCAAAGGATGAAAAATTTCCTTTATTAAATCAAGTTTATTGATTGAATTATTACATTCCTTACGACTTTACCTCTTTTTACTTTCTACTAGATTTGTTCAATTTTAAAAAATGTATATAGAAGTTGGTGACTATATATTTATTTTCATATTTTTTTTTACAAATATATCTAGATTCTCTGTTTTTTGATCCATACAAATTTACAGCAAATTGTGTTTGTTATTACCAGATATCCCCCTTATCTTGATGAGTACTTTTAATCTTTGTAACAGGGAAATTGTGCTAAACCTTGTCTCTGTATGTAAGTTAATTCTAAATATCTCTCTAGAAAGAAAATTGCATTCAAGCCAAACCTAGTCCCTGTATGTAAGTTAATTCTAAAATATCTTTCAGGAAAGAAGTTTGCATTCCTAACAAAATGCTTAAAAATTTTTCTGACAAGTGTTAATGCCTTCTTGCAACTAAATGCTCTCCCTGCCCACCAAGCTGACTGTCAATCAGGAGTCTAGTGACCCTCGGCCAGCTATTCTTTTCTTTCTCCCTCTTTCATTTTTACCTTGTCTACTTATGACTTTTAACTACTTAAAATTTTTTTATGATCAATTGATTTTCAAAAAAATTTAATTAGAGAAGTAGGTTTACAGAAAAATCATATAAAAAATACTGCATTCCCATATACTCCCGATTGTTAATAACATGCATTAATGTGGTACCTTTGTTATAATTGAAAGAATATTAAAATTGTTCTAACTATAGTTCATAGTTTATGTTAGGGTGTATTTTTCCCCATACACTACTCTATTATTAACACCTTGCATTAGTGTGGTACATTTATTATAATTCATGAAGAAACATTTTAATAATTGTACTAATAACTGTGGTCCATCATTTATAATGGGTTCACTGTGTTGTGCGGTCCCATGTTTCATCTTTTAATTTTTATTCTAGTAACTTACAAATGACCCCTTTTAACCACATTCACATATATAATTCAGTGTGGTTAATTACACTCACCATGGTGTGCTATCATCACCACCATCCATTTCCAAAACTTTACTGTCAATCCAAGTAGAAATTATGTACAAATTAAGCATTAACTCCCCATTCGCTAGCTCCAACCCAGCCCCTGGTAACCTATATTCTAGATTCTAACACTATAAGTTTGCCTATTCTAATTATTTCATGTCAGTGAGATAATACAATATTTGTCCATTTGTGTCTGGCTTATTTCACTCAATGTGATGTCTTCAAGGTCCATCCATATTTTTGCATGAACCAGAACTTAATTCCTTTTAATGCTGAATAATATTCCATTGTATATAATACTACATTTTGTTTATCCATTTATTGGTTGATGGACACTTGGGTAGATTCCATCTTTTTGCAATTGTGAATAACGCTTCCAGGAACATTGATGTGCAAATATCTGGTGTTCCATATATTCTGGTCCCTGCTTTCAATCCTTTTGGGTATAGACCTAGTATGGTGGGGTCATATGGTAATTCTATACTTAGCTTTCTGAGGAACTGCCAAACTGTCTTCCACAGCACCTGCACCATTTTATATTCCTACCAGCAATAATGAGTGTTCCTATTTCTCCATATCCTCTCCAACACTTGTAATTTTCTGTTTATTTTTTTTTTCAATAGTAGCTATTCTAGTGGGTATGAAATGGTATCTCTTTCTGGTTTTGACCTGCATTTCCTTAATAGCTAATGATGTTGAGCAACTTTACATGTGCTTTTTAGACATTTGTATATCTTCTGTGGGGAAATGTTTACTCAAGTCTTTTACTCATTTTAAAAAATTTCATTTTTTGTGATAAAGTCCTTTGATGCACAAAAGTTTTAATTTTGATAAGGTCCCATTTATCTGTTTTTTCTTTTGTTGCGTGTGCTTTGTAAAGTCTAAGAAAACAGTTTTTTTTGTTTTTTTTTTTTTAAATTAGAGAACTTGTGGGATTACAGAACAATAAAGAATAAAATGTAGGATCCCTGTATACCACCCCACCCACCACCAACACCTTGCACTGGTGTGGAAAGTTTGTCATAAAAATGTGCCATCATAAATTGTATGAATTTAAAGTCCATGGTTTAACTTAGAGTTTACTCTTTTTTGTAATGTAGTTCCCCGTATTTTTTTGAAATTTTATTCTATTACCATATATGCAATCTAACACTTCCTCTTTTAATCATATTCGGTTTATATTTCAGTACTGTTAATTGTATTCAAAATTTTGTGCTTCCATCACCACCATCCATTACCAAATCATTTTCACCATTCCAAATAGAAACACTGTGCATTTGAAGACTTAACTTCCTCTTCCCAATCCCCCCTAATAACCTGGAGTCTAGATTCTGACTCTATGAGTTTGCCTATTCAAATTGTTTCAAATCAGTGAGATCATATATTTGTCCTTTCATGTCTGCCTTATTTCACTCAACATGATGTCTTCAAGGTTTATACATGTTGTTGCATGTATCAAGATTTCATTCCTTTTTATGGCTGATTAATATTCCAGTGTGTGTATATACCACATTTTATATATTCATCTGTCAGTTGATAGACACTTGCGTTGCTTCTGTCTTTTGGCAATTGTGAATAATGCTGCTATGGACATCAGCATGCAAATACCTGTTCCAAGCCATTATTCAATTCTTTTGGGTAGATACGTAGTAGTGGGATTGCTGGGTCATATAAGCATATATATTTATGTCTTTCAAGAGTCGGAAAATTTTTGGCCATTATTTCTTCAAATATTCTCTCTGCCCCACTTCTCTTCTCTTCTCCTTCCGGGATACCCATGATGCATGTTCCAGTTTGCTAATGCTGCCTTTTCACAAAACACCAGAAATGGATTGGCTTTTATAAAGGGGGTTTATTTGGTTACACAGTTACGTTCTTAAGGCCATAAAGTGTCCAAGATAAGGCATCAACAATCAGGTACCTTCACTGGAGGATGGCCAATGGTGTCCAGGAAACCTCTGTTAGCTGGGAAGGCTGGTGGCTGGTGGCTGCTCCAGAGTTCTGGTTTCAAAATGGCTTTCTCCCAGAACATTTCTCTCTAGGCCGCAGTTTCTCTTCAAAATGTTACTCTCAGTTGCTCTTGGGGTGTTTCTCCTCTCTTAGCTTCTCTGGAGCAAAAGTCTGCTTTCAAGGGCCATCTCCAAAAATGTCTCTGTAAGCTGCAGCTCCTTTCTTAGCTCCTGTGTGTTCTTCAAAGTGTCCCTCTTGGCTGTAGCAAGCTTGCTCCTTCTGTCTGAGCTTATATAGTGCTCTAGTAAACTAATCAAGGTCCACACTGAATGGGCAGGGCCACACTTCCATGGAAATTATCTAATCAGAGTTATCACCTACAGTTGGGTGGGTCATATCTCCATGGAAACACTCAATCAAAGAATTACAATCTAATCAACACTAATATATCTGCCCCCACAATATTGCATCAAAGAACATGGTGTTTTGGGGGGACATAATACATACAAACTGGCACAATGCATATATTTGTATGCTTCATGCTGTCACTCAAATCCCTGAGACATTGCTCAATTTTTTTTTATTATTATTTTGCCTATCTGTTTTTCTGACTATGATTTTGATTATTCTGTCTTCTAGTTGACTGATTCTTTCTTCTGCCTGTTCAAATCTGAGTTGTACACTTATTGTATTTTTAATCTTTGCTGTTGTGCCTTTCATCCCCATAATTTCTGTTATGTTTCTTTGCAAACTTCCAAATTCTTCTTCATGCATTGTCTTAATATCCTTTAGCTCTATGTTCACATTTTCTTTCATCTCCTTGAATTGATTTAGGAAATTTGTATGAATCTCTTTAATTAGTTGTTCCAAATTCTGTCGCCTCTGAATTCTTTAATTTTTTCCCATGACTGAGCCATATCTTTCTGTCCCTCAGTATGGCTTGTAATTTTTTGCTGATTTCTGGGCATCTGATTATTTTGATGAATTGTTTCTGAAGGTCAGTTTCTCCTCTTGTCTAGGGTTTTATTGTTGACTGGCTTTGTGTTAAGACTTTTTGATGTTTTCTCCAACTTTTTCTGGACCTTTAGAGAATCCTGTGTTTAACTGTTCAAATTTTCTCAGCTCTTCTTAATCTAATTCTTGCCCTAACTGTACAGTACAATCTTTATGATTGCAGTTTTTGCACAATTGTTTTGCCTCCTGGAAAAAGTTTCTTTTCTTCTGTTCCTTCTCTGGGAACTTTGATCTGATCTGTTTGTTTTTGCACAGACTTTTCTTCCCAGCTCCTATGATTTGTTTAAAATCTCTCCCCTATTCAGTGCCCCTTTTTCTTTATACTTTTCAGTTCTGGGATCCATCCATCCTGTCTTACAGCAGTTCAGTTTCACTTTCTCTCTCTTTTTTCTTTTATCTGTGAGGCTTTTCTGCATCTGGTTTCTTCCCCATTAGGGTATCTGACACCGGGGTCTCAGATGGGGTCAATCTAGAAATGCACTTTTATATGCAGAGCTCATCAGCCCCTTGTGCTTTGCCTTGGGTCTCTGTGGACTTGGTTCCCTGTGCTTGGATATGTATGGGGTTCTACTTCACTGCTGTGGGTAGTGCTATAGTCCATGGCAGGAGGGACCTGGGACATATTACCTCTGTGTGAGTTGTGCAGGACTAAGTGGTGGTGGGGGTGGGGGTGGTGTTCCAGGCTGGCATCTCTGGGAAGAAAATCTCCTACCTGATCTTGGAGATTATTTTTCTTTTTCCTTGATTCAGAATTTGTGGGGTCCTTCTCCAGTCTCTATCATCCCCCAGAGATCCAAGCAGTGGAATCTGTCCTTTTATTAGCTGATTCTGAGGAAAGACATTCCCATGGGATGTCTTACATCACCATGGTGATGACATCACTCCAATTATCTTTTGACAAAAAAAATAATAATTCTAGGTATATTTCAGTACCATTTTGACTAGATCTTGGGTATTGTCAGTTGTCTTTTGTCTATCTTTATTCTTATTGCCATTACTCTTACACTGCTGGCAGGTATTTCTGGAATTTCATATCCAACATTCTGGGTGAATGTGGCATCAAAATCTTTGTTACTCTCTTCAGCCCCCAGCTCTCTGTTCTAAGCCAGGGTTACTGAGCTCTGCATGTGCTTTACATTCACCTCTGTGTAGTCTAATTCAGTAAGTCTGGATTGTGGCCTAAAATGTCCTGGTACATGTGATAGGGAACCAGGTCATGGACCCACGGGACTAGTCTGCTGAAGACAGTACTAGCATATCTCTGTAGCTGCTTGATAGCAGACAGTAAAGTCATATTGAGCCATCTGCACCAGAATTAGTGCCTGGCCCTCAAAAATATGATTCATTGGGTCTGAATATATATGGGAGGTTAGAAACCTAAAATTTTAAAGTCACTCTGGATTATTTTTATATTCACTAAAGTCTGAGAACCTTTATTCTCATGCCAATAAATTTCCTCCTTGCTAAAGAAGGAAAAGAAATTATTATAGCAAATAGTGCCATGATGCTGTTCCAAAACATTTTCTCCTAACTTTCCAGTATCTCATTTCTCCAAGCTATATATCAAGTTGTTAAAACTTAGCAAGTATAATTGAGACTATCGGGAACTTACCTAAAATGGTTACCTAGCAGCTCCTTAGCAGCTTACAATTTACTTTTTAAATAATTAATTAATTCATTTTAAATTATGGTAAATATATATAACACCAAAACATTGTAGCCGTTTTAAGTAGATACTTCTTTGACATTTAGTACATTGATAGTACTGTGTAACTTTCACTGCTATCTATTTCCAGACTATTTTCATCTTCCCAAACCAAAGCAATAACTCCTCATTCCCCCTTCTCCCAACCCTGGTAACCCCTATTCTGCTTTTTTATTCTATGAATTTGCTTATTCTAAGTACTTCATATAAGTGAAATCATAAAATATTTGTACTTTTGTATCTGGCTTATTTCACTCAACATAATATCTTCAAGGTTCATTCATGTTGTAGCATGTACCAGCACTTCACTTCTTTTTATGGCTGAATAATATTCCATTTTATGGATATACCACATTTTGTTGATCCATTTATCAGCTGATGGACACTTGTGTTGCTTCTGCCTTTTAGCTGTTGTGAAAAATGTGATGAACATTGGTGTACAGATGTCTGTCTGAGTCTCTGCTTTCAATTATTTTGGGTATATACTTAGGAGTGGAATTCCTGAGTCCTATGTTAATTCTATATTTAACTTTGTGAGGAAATGCTAAGCTGTTTTCCACAGTGGCTGCACCATTTTACAGTGCCGTCAGTTGTGTTCAGAAAAAAAGGCATTTTCTATCTCTTACCAGAAAAATGTAACTAGATTTTAAGACAGAGATACAAAATGGCTGCAATGCATATCAGTGCTGTGCTATAGCTAGTAAGGGCAAATTATTCTCTATGGCTTCTTAATGGCAGTTTGCCTTCTCAAACACATTGTGTGTATGTGTGTGTGTGGACCAACAAGTCATAATATATCACAGAAGCAAAAGAAGTGTTTGCCCCACCCTCTTATCAATGTTATTTTCATTAAAAATACTTGCTAGTCATTCATAGTCAAAGTTGAACAAAGTACTTTAAATTTCATATAGATAAGAGTTTGTTTTTAAGGACTGCTTGTAGTATATAGTCAATGTTTCCAAAATAGCCAATATTCAGCATTTATTAACAAAATGCCCAGTGACCACTTTCAAAAAAAATAAGGATGGAGTTTCAGTTTCATTTCTGATTCCACTGGACCCAAAAAGTATAGCTGATAAGGGGCTATGATATTTCAAGGGAGCTCACAACATAGGTGACAAAGCTTTGCTCTATTTCCTGGTTATGGTTTATGGCAAGCCATTATTTTTGTTGTTAAAGAACTTTTCTCCTGCTTTGTTTATATAGCAAAAAGGAAGCTAATGAAAGGTTAAAAAGAAAGCTGCTGCAACCATTTTCTCTAATGAGAAGATGAGTGAAAATACTATCAGTTAAGTGGACAAATAATCTTTCAAGTGAAACTATCCAGTTTCACTGGATAAAAACTACACTATCAATTGTTTTGATGATTTTTATCTAATGTCAAATATTACATGCACAAAAATCACCTTCAAAGCAATTCAAACATCAAACTTATAAAGATTTTTGGGGAGTATGATGTACAAGGTACACTGTCTAAAAAATAACTCTGTAATTTATTTTTATCATAATTATCTTCAGTTAGGTAAATAACAATAGCAAATAAAGGTTACATTAGGGGTATTTGGATCACAAGGGTACTTATTTGAAATTATCTCAGAATTAGTTAGGGTGATAGACTTTGAGTAGAACTCTACATCTTTTAGATGGTTTCCATATTTGGAAATCATGAACACCAACTTCCTTTAACATAGTCTTAATAAATAATGGCATTTTATTTTATTTCCTTTCTTTAAAAAATGATTATTTTTCTCTCTGTCTGCAACTGTGAAGACATTGTTTACTTCTTATCGTTTCAGTGGAAAACTGGAAGAAAAATTTATTGGACGAAATAATGTAGTATGAAGTTCTCAAAGTATCAAGCCATAGTTAAAAATCATTGAATTTATGTGAGTGGAAACTAATCCTAAGCTACATTCAGCAGAAACAGAGAAATAATAACATAAAGTTATATTGCTACAAGAATCAATACTCAGTCCTTTTCCCTTTGTGAGACTGTTTGTCCTAGCATATGAAAGGTTGGAAATTTGTGTGCGCAATACATGATGCTTTTTTTTCCTTCTTAAACATATGTTCCCACTGTGGAGATGGAGGAACTATCTGACAGATTGTTTAATAAAGACAGCCTAATAATGTTTGAATTATTCTGTATGCTTGTTGGAAAAATTAACACATTTAAAACAAGATTTTAACAAAAATTTTGCTGCTGAGTGGTCACTTTCTTTCCCTCATACTGGTGTTAACAAAAAAGAGAGTAGGATCCTATACACTACCAACATAGGATTAAAGAAACATTTTTTCTTTTAAGAAAATAATTATAAAAACCATTTGGGAATAGATTAGCTTTTTAATTCTTAATAAATTGACTTCAACAACACTTGAGGTATTGGCAAGAACTGTCCAAGTTCAGAAGTTAGAACTTTGATGTTTTAAAGAAGGAAGAATTATGAAGCATCCCAAGATGCTTTGTACAAAAAGAGACTCAAATGAGCCTGCTTAGGTGGTGCACAGACAGCAGACTGGGACTAAAGAATCTAAGCTCTGATTCTGTTTCTACTGCAAACCAGCTGAGGAATGATGGGAAAAATCATAACCACCCTGGAAGTCAGTGTCGCTATCAATAAAAAGAGAGAGTTAATTTTCAGTTTCATCAGCACTGAGAGTCTCTAAGTGTATATAAATAGGATTTAAGATTTTTCTACTTTGGGATGTGTGTGGGAAAAAGCATAATAAATTAGTAAAAGTATAATTAGTTAATTTTTTGGATTTTGTCAATTTGGGGAATTCTTTTGCCAAGCCTGCAATAACCATTTTTGTGTCTTAAATGCAGAAGGTGACTGAAACTTATAAAATTTAAGAGTATTTAAGTGTGATTCAGTGATAGAGAACTAAAATCATATTTAGTTGATTATACCATAAATTTTTCAGAGAAGTAAAGATAAAGAAATTTAGGTTTGTTCATTAGATTTTTTAGGTTCTTTCTAGGGGATTTTAAGTGTTATATTGGCACCATCTATAGATATTTAAGGTGAAGTACACCCACAACTGTTTTCTTTTAAGATAATTCATCCCTTTCTCTTATTTAAGGTAAGTACTATTAATTTCAATTAATCAACAGAGATACCAAACAGTTCACCTAAGCCACATCCAGCTATAGTCACAGGGCTACAAATTATTCAACGTCAGACATTACTGTTCATCCTGTCAATTTATATTCTAAACACACTATGTCTGTGCTTTTAGTCTATTCTTTTGGAATTTCTACGACATTTGTAAAATATTAGAATTTAATTTTTAATGACGAGTAGCAAAAGTTCCAAAGGTATTTTAGAGTTTTGAATGGAGAATTGTTTTTTTTAATTAGCACTTTTTTTTTTCTAATTTTTCGATGCTTAAATACAAGGGAACTCTATGATCAAAGACATATTTAAAATGGACTTCATGAAGTGGAAATAAGAAAATAATTTGTTTAGAAGAGTGATTTTGTTAATATGTAGGAAAAAGTATATGACTGAGTTTTTGTTTCGTGGGATTAAGTTCTCTAATAATCTAAGTTTCCAGGTACATTGAATTAACTGGAATGTGTGATATAAAGAAAACAAATTTGTCAAAAGTATTGATGAACTGAGTAGGGAGCAGGCATTTTAAATTTAATTAGAGAAGTTCAAAGAAAGAAGGGTTTATCTTGAGATCCTGTTACTCTTGGTGGGAAGAAGGAGAAAAAAGCCTTGCATGTAAAGGCATTGTTTGTTAAACCCTGTTATTAGACCAGGAATTATAGCAAATAGAAGAGTAACAATTCTTGGTAAACTGAACCTGAGGAATCACTGGATGAATTTCAGTAACCAAAGCAAAGGCCCTGAACTCACTCTTCTTGCTGTGCCATGTACTAGCCCTTTCTTTCATTACTTGATCTGTTCCAAATACTTAACTTCAGAAGAAAAGCAAGGAATAGCACACTAGCTCTGTAGATAATTATTTGTTTCTCTAATATTGTTTTAGATTCTGTTAGCAAGTCAACCCTTAAAGGTTTTGGTTTTCATTTCCCCTGTAGCAGGATTTCAGTATTCATGAACTATGAGAGTTTCAGTTTTCTGTAAATGGCTTCAATGTTTTGAGATACCTCTAAAATAACATGAAAAATCTTAAAAAGGAATCTCATTGATTTCTATGCAAATCACAGAATATTTAATACATAATTGATTGGCAACAGAGGCATTCTGATTAATTATGCTTTTCTGTGTAACTGGTCTAGTCCCCAAAACTTTCTTGTTCCTACCCTTATTAAAAGTAGAACACATCAATCCATTTTAATAAGTACTCTATATTTAATGTAGACATGTGTAGATATTTAGACTAAATATAAATTAATTCCCAGATGTGTTCTATTCATTTTTATTTACTCATAACCCTAATATGTGAGCTTATTTTGTTAGGCTTTGCTTTTCTTTTCTCAACATAACAGGGTCACTACAATTCTAGTTAAATTTTTAAATTGTCTTAAAGATGCTTTCATTTTTAAATAAAAATGATTTGCTTTTATACTGTCAATCATTTGCATTTATAATGGTGCTTTGTAAAATATAGAGATGCTTGAAAGGGTACTCCTTTAAATACTATAATTGTTCTATAATTTTATTTGAAATACTAATTTACCAAATGGACTCTTTTCAAAATATGAAACCAAGTTTAAGACTTTAAAGTAATATGTCTCGGAAAACTTTCTCATAGACTCAGTCATGGTCAATTTCAAGTTCTGTTCAAATTATTACAAATTCTGAAATTTAGTATTCTTAATAGATAAGGCTCTACTATTCAACTGTTCCCATTAATCTATTTCTTTATATGGGGTCATTTAAGTAATATTCCATTTCTTTTGACCACTGATGGAAAAAATTAATAAATTGCCCTTTAAGATACATCCTCACTGCTCATCAAATGAGAGGGGAGATTTCCTCAGCATTCTTCTGAAAAGCATGATTCTATTAGGGATTGCCCAAGTATGTTTCTGTGGAGTTGGGGAGGAAGCCTGGAGAATGTGCACATCTCAAGATCAGTGCTCTTCTGGATTGGATCAGTGTGGTTCCCCAGGAGGAATGTGAAACAAATAAGGAAAAAGAGTTCCCTTTCCATTCCTCTACTCTGCTCTTTATCACCACATTGCTTTACTTGCATTTTTTCCTTTCTGTACTTTAATTTTTTGACTGATGCCATAGTTTGCTGGAAAATTTGGTATTTTCTGCAAATGGGCACCATGTTCAGATGAAATGGCAATGTCTTCTAAATAATCCCCTGTGTAGGGATTTCTTATTAGATTTCTTCCATTTAGCTCTTTATATTGAGTCATACAGTGGTGAATTGAATCCAAACATTTGCTTTAAATGAAAAAACATATTTAAAAACATATATTACTTATAACCTCACCAGAGCAACTATTAATTTTTTCCCAATCCCTCATAATATTATCTGTGATCCTGAAGTGATAATTTATAATTATACTGTATATGTCATTTTGTTCCAATCATTTTTTTTCCTGAACTATCATTTAGTGTTAAGAGCTTCTAAATTATCCCTTTCTCTTTTATTTTTCCATAATAATAAGAAACTGGGTAATCACTGAGCAGTTGCTACATTTTAGATACTAAGCTAAAGTTACTACACATATTTTCTTACGGAAATAAATTAGGCGAGAGGTAGTTATTATCATGCCATTTACTGATGATTGGAACATCATCAGTCTCTAGCCTCATGTAGAGCTAAGTCTGATTTACTTCTTTCTGATGTGTTCTGAAACTCAGAGAAAAGAACATTCCTTCTAAGAATCAGTCACATTCTTAAAGCTATTTCTTATTTTGGAGTGGGGAAGAGAGAGAACCACAGGGACTTTTCAGATAAAGGAATTAAGAATTTATAGGTTTAAACCACTAACAAATTTTATGTATCTACATCTATTTCTTTACATTATCCAGTTCTTAATTCTTTAGCATACATTTTTAGTTCTGAGAAGCACTATAGCATATTAATTAACGGTATAACTTCTAAAATCAGACTGTTTGGTTACATATCCTTGATCCATCACTTACTATGTCCATGATATTGGATGAATGACCCTTAAGAAAAACTGAAACATGTTTCAAAAACTGCATTGGAAGACCTCGTTGACCTTAAGGAAAAGGCAGCTTTTATTTTTTAAAGGAATTATTTTCCATTTCCATTTTTTTTTTTTTTTTAATTTTCACCCTAGAAAATACAACCTTAGAAAATTCATATTTCTGGTGTTGGCTCAGGAATTCCTAGGTCACATCCTTGAGTGAGTCTGTATGTGTTTAGATGTGTTTAGAAAGAAAGAAGAGTTTAAAAGCTTTAATACCTTAACGTACTATGGAGAATAGTGCCCACAAAATGTCACTGGTTAAATGTCATCTAGAAATTAGGGGGGCCAAAAAGGAATTTAAGGACTATATCACAATAATTTCAGAGAAAACTATTCGAGTTTCTTTATATATATCAAATTCAGGGACAGTTAGATAAATGAGTGGGGACATTTGAAGAAAAAAGGAGAAAAATATAGGTTCAGGAATAAAAAGGAAATAGTGAAGTGATTACTGTAGTTTTGTTCCTAATTGTAGAAAAAAAGAGACAGCTCCTCTGTCAAACTTTTTTTTTTTTTTAATTCAGTTTTATTGAAATATATTCACAAACCATACAGTCATCCATGGTATACAATCAACTGTTCACAGTATGATCATATAGTTATGCGTTCATCACCACAATCTATTTCTGAACATTTTCCTTACATCAGAAAGAATCAGAATAAGAATAAAAAATAAAACTGAAAAGAGAATACCCAAACCATCCCCCCATCCCACCTATTTGTCATTTAGTTTTTACTCCCATTTTTCTACTGATTTTTTTTCAATTTTTAACTTTGTTTATCAAAAAATTAAAAACAAACAGGCAAACAACAACCAAAAAAACCCCACAACATTTCAAACAAAGCAATGGATTAAGGAAAACAAATAACCTAAAATAACTACTTTGCTTCCAATATGTTCCTACCATACCCCAAGAAAATTAATAAACCATGTCCAAACAGAGGAGTAAGAAAAACAAATAATCTAAAATAATTACATTGCTTCCAACATGTTCCTACCATACCCCAAGAAAATTAACAACCCCTAAGAAAACAAAGGAATAAGAGAAAAAAAAAACCTAAAATAACTCTATTGCTTCCAACATGATCTTACTATATCCAAGAAAGTTTACAAACCATAATCCTTCCTGAGCATTCCCATAACATTGAGATTACCCTCCATAGTTTATCTGTTCTTATTAGATTATCATTCCCCCTCCACTAATTGGTATCTCTAGGTCCCCTACATTCTACAGTATAAAACATTGTACATTTTTCACAGAATTCACATTAGTGGTAACATACAATATCTCTCTTTTTGTGCCTGGCTTATTTTGCTCAGCATTATGTCTTTTTTTTTTTTTTTTTTAATCTTCATTTTATTGAGATATATTCATATACCATGCAGTTATACAAAACAAATCGTACTTTCGATTGTTCACAGTACCATTACATAGTTGTACATTCATCACCCAAATCAATCCCTGACACCTTCATTAGCACACACACAAGAATAACAAGAATAATAATTGGAGTGAAAAAGAGCAATTGAAATAAAAAGAACACTGGGTACCTTTGTCTGTTTGTTTCCTTCCCCTATTTTTCTACTCATCCATCCATAAACTAGACAAAGTGGAGTGTGGTCCTTATGGCTTTCCCAATCCCCTTGTCACCCCTCATAAGCTACATTTTTATACAACTGTCTTCGAGATTCATGGGTTCCGGGTTGTAGTTTGATAGTTTCAGGTATCCACCACCAGCTACCCCAATTCTTTAGAACCTAAAAAGGGTTGTCTAAAGTGTGCGTAAGAGTGCTCACCAGAGTGACCTCTCGGCTCCTTTTGGATTCTCTCTGCCACTGAAGCTTATTTCATTTCCTTTCACATCCCCCTTTTGCTCAAGAAGATGTTCTCCGTCCCACGATGCCAGGTCTACATTCCTCCCTGGGAGTCATATTCCATGTTGCCAGGGAGATTCACTCCCCTGGGTGTCTGATCCCACGTAGGGGGGAGGGCAGTGATTTCACCTTTCAAGTTGGCTTAGCTAGAGAGACAGGGCCACATCTGAGCAACAAAGAGGCATTCGGGAGGAGGCTCTTAGGCACAACCATAGGGAGGCCTAGCCTCTCATTTGCAGCAACCGTCTTCCCAAGGGTAAAACCTGTGGTAGAGGGCTCAACCCATCAAACCACCAGTCCCCTATGTCTGTGGTGATGTTAGCAATCATGGAGGTGGGGTAGGCGAATACCCCTGCATTCTCCACAGGCTACTCAAGGGGGCACTGCATCTTTTTTTTTTTCCTTCTTTTTTTTTTGTTTTGTTTTTTTTTTAACTTTCCCTTCTTTTTTAAATCAACTGTATGAAAAAAAAGTTAAAAAGAAACCAAACATACAATAAAAGAACATTTCAAAGAGACCATAACAAGGGAGTAAGAAAAAGACAACTAACCTAAGATAACTGCTTAACTTCCAACATGTTCCTACTTTACCCCAAGAAAGTTACCTAATATAGCAACATTTCTGTGAACTTGCTCCTACTATATCCATCAGAAATTAACAGACCATAGTCATTCCTGGGCATCCCCAGAACGTTAAATAGCTTATCTGTTCTTCTTGGATTATTGTTCCCCCTTCCTTAATTGCTCTCTATTGCTAGTTCCCCTACATTCTACATTATAAGCCATTTGTTTTACATTTTTCAAAGTTCACATTAGTGGTAGCATATAATATTTCTCTTTTTGTGCCTGGCTTATTTCGCTCAGCATTATGTCTTCAAGGTTCATCCATGTTGTCATATGTTTCACGAGATCGTTCCTTCTTACTGCCGCGTAGTATTCCATCGTGTGTATATACCACATTTTATTTATCCACTCATCTGTTGAAGGACATTTGGGTTGTTTCCATCTCTTGGCAATTGTGAATAATGCTGCTATGAACATTGGCGTGCAGATATCTGTTCGTGTCACTGCTTTCCGATCTTCCGGGTATATACCGAGAAGTGCAATCGCTGGATCGAATGGTAGCTCTATATCTAGTTTTCTAAGGAACTGCCAGACTGACTTCCAGAGTGGCTGAACCATTACACAGTCCCACCAACAGTGAATAAGAGTTCCAATTTCTCCACATCCCCTCCAGCATTTGTAGTTTCCTGTTTGTTTAATGGCAGCCATTCTAACCGGTGTTAGATGGTATCTCATTGTGGTCTTAATTTGCATCTCTCTAATAGCTAGTGAAGCTGAACATTTTTTCATGTGTTTCTTGGCCATTTGTATTTCCTCTTCAGAGAACTGTCTTTTCATATCTTTTGCCCATTTTATAATTGGGCTGACTGTACTATTGTCATTGAGTTGTAGGATTTCTTTATATATGCAAGATATCAGTCTTTTGTCAGATACATGATTTCCAAAAATTTTTTCCCATTGAGTTGGCTGCCTCTTTACCTTTTTGAGAAATTCCTTTGAGGTGCAGAAACTTCTAAGCTTGAGGAGTTCCCATTTATCTATTTTCTCTTTTGTTGCTTGTGCTTTGGGTGTAAAGTCTAGGAAGTGGCCGCCTAATACAAGGTCTTGAAGATGTTTTCCTACATTATCTTCTAGGAGTTTTATGGTACTTTCTTTTATATTGAGATCTTTGGTCCATTTTGAGTTAATTTTTGTGTAGGGGGTGAGGTAGGGGTCCTCTTTCATTCTTTTGGATATGGATATCCAATTCTCCCAGCCCCATTTGTTGGAAAGACCATTATGACTCAGTTCAGTGACTTTGGGGGCCTTATCAAAGATCAGTCGGCCATAGATCTGAGGGTCTATCTCTGAATTCTCAATTCGATTCCATTGATCTATATGTCTATCTTTGTGCCAGTACCATGCTGTTTTGGTAACTGTGGCTTTATAATAAGCTTCAAAGTCAGGGAGTGTAAGTCCTCCCACTTCATTTTTCTTTTTTAGAGTGTCTTTAGCAATTCGAGGCATCTTCCCTTTCCAAATAAATTTGATAACTAGCTTTTCCAAGTCTGCAAAGTAGGTTGTTGGAATTTTGATTGGGATTGCATTGAATCTGTAGATGAGTTTGGGTAGAATTGACATCTTAATGACATTTAGCCTTCCTATCCATGAACATGGAATATTTTTCCATCTTTTAAGGTCCCCTTCTATTTCTTTTAGTAGAGTTATGTAGTTTTCTTTGTATAGGTCTTTTACATCTTTGGTTAAGTTTATTCCTAGGTACTTGATTTTTTTAGTTGCTATTGAAAATGGTATCTTTTTCTTGAGTGTCTCTTCAGTTTGTTCATTTCTAGCATATAGAAACATTACTGACTTATGTGCATTAACCTTGTATCCCGCTACTTTGCTAAATTTGTTTATTAGCTCTAGTAGCTGTGTCGTCGATTTCTCAGGGTTTTCTAGATATAAGATCATATCATCTGCAAACAATGACAGTTTTACTTCTTCTTTTCCAATTTGGATGCCTTTTATTTCTTTGTCTTGCTGGATTGCCCTGGCTAGCACTTCCAGCACAATGTTGAATAACAGTGGTGATAGCGGGCATCCTTGTCTTGTTCCTGATCTTAGAGGGAAGGCTTTCAGTCTCTCACCATTGAGTACTATGCTGGCTGTGGGTTTTTCATATATGCTCTTTATCATGTTGAGGAAGTTTCCTTCAGTTCCTAACTTTTGAAGTGTTTTTATCAAAAAGGGATGTTGGATTTTGACAAATGCTTTTTCAGCATCTATTGAGATGATCAATTGATTTTTCCCTTTTGACTTGTTAATGTGTTGTAATACATTGATTGATTTTCTTATGTTGAACCATCCTTGCATGCCTGGAATAAACCCCACTTGGTCATGGTGTATGATTTTTTTAATGTGTCTTTGGATTCGATTTGCAAGTATTTTGTTGAGGATTTTTGCATCTATATTCATTAGGGAGATTGGCCGGTAGTTTTCCTTTTTTGTAACATCTTTGCCTGGTTTTGGTATTAGATTGATGTTTGCTTCATAAAATGAGTTAGGTAGTGTTCCATTTTCTTCAATGTTTTGAAAGAGTTTGAGTAAGATTGGTGTCAGTTCTTTCTGGAAAGTTTGGTAGAATTCCCCTGTGAAGCCATCTGGCCCTGGGCATTTATTTGTGGGAAGATTTTTGATGACTGATTGGATCTCTTTGCTTGTGATGGGTTGGTTGAGGTCTTCTATTTCTTCTCAGGTCAGTCTAGGTTGTTCATATGTTTCCAGGAAATTGTCCATTTCCTCTACATTATCCAGTTTGTTGCCATACAGTTGTTCATAGTATCCTCTTATAATTTTTTTAATTTCTTCAGGATCTGCAGTTATGTCACCTTTTTCATTCATTATTTTGTTTATATGGGTCTTCTCTCTTTTTGATTTTGTCAGTCTAGCTAGGGGCTTGTCAATCTTGTTGATCTTCTCAAAGAACCAACTTTTGGTGATATTTATCCTCTCTATTGTTTTTTTGTTCTCTATGTCATTTATTTCTGCTTTAATCCTTGTTATTTCTTTTCTTCTACTTGGTTTAGGATTGGTTTGCTGTTCATTTTCTAGCTTCTTCAGTTGATCCATTAGTTCTTTGATTTTGGCTCTTTCTTCCTTTTTAATATATGCGTTTAGTGCTATAAATTTCCCCCTTAGCACTGCTTTTGCTGCATCCCATAGGTTTTGGTATGTTGTGTTCTCATTTTCATTCGTCTCTATATATTTAGCAATTTCTCTTGCTATTTCTTCTTTAACCCACTGATTGTTTAGGAGTGTGTTGTTTAACCTCCAGGTATTTGTGAATTTTCTAAGTCTCTGATGGTTATTGACTTCTAATTGTATTCCATTGTGGTCAGAGAATGTGCTTTGAATAATTTCAATCTTTTTAAATTTATTGAGGCTTGTTTTATGTCCCAGCATATGATCTATTCTGGAGAAAGTTCCATGAGCACTAGAAAAGTATGTGTATCCTGGTGATTTGGGATGTAATGTCCTGTATATGTCTGTTAAATCTAATTCATTTATCAGATTGTTTAGGTTTTCAATTTCCTTATTGGTCTTCTGTCTGGTTGATCTATCTATAGGAGAGAGTGATGTGTTGAAGTCTCCCACAATTATTGTGGAAACATCAATTGCTTCCTTTAGTTTTGCCAGTGTTTCTCTCATGTATTTTGTGGCACCTTGGTTGGGTGCATAGACATTTACGATTGTTATTTCTTCTTGCTGAATTGTCCCTTTTATTAGTACGTAGTGTCCTTGTTTGTCTCTCAAAACATCCCTGCATTTGAAGTCTATTTTATCTGAGATTAATATTGCTACACCTGCTTTCTTTTGGCTGTAGCTTGCATGAAATATTTTTTTTCCATCCTTTCACTTTCAGTTTCTTTGTGTCCCTGTGTCTAAGATGAGTCTCTTGTATGCAACATATTGATGGTTCATTTTTTTTGATCCATTCTGCGAATCTATATCTTTTAATTGGGGAGTTTAATCCATTTACATGCAACGTTATAACCGTGAAGGCATTTCTTGAATCAGCCATCTTATCCTTTGGTTTATGTTTGTCATATTTTTCCCCTCTGTCTATTAATATCCTTTATTGTACCCATACCGAATCTCTTTAGTACTGAACCTTTCTCCAAGTCTCTCTGTCCTTTCTTTGTTTCTCTGTCTGTAGGGCTCCCTTTAGTATCTCCAGTAGGGCAGGTCTCTTGTTAGCAAATTCTCTCAGCATTTGTTTGTCTGTGAAAAATTTAAGCTCTCCCTCAAATTTGAAGGAGAGCTTTGCTGGATAAAGTATTCTTGGCTGGAAATTTTTCTCACTCAGAATTTTAAATATATCGTGTCACTGCCTTCTTGCCTCCATGGTGGCTGCTGAGTAGTCACTACTTAGTCTTATGCTGTTTCCTTTGTATGTGGTGAATTGCTTTTCTCTTGCTGCTTTCAGAACTTGCTCCTTCTCTTCTGTGTTTGATAGTGTGATCAGTATATGTCTCTGAGTGGGTTTATTTGGATTTATTCTATTTGGAGTTCGCTGAGCATTTATGATTTGTGTATTTATGTTGTTTAGAAGATTTGGGAAGTTTTCCCCAACAATTTCTTTGAATACTCTTCCTAGACCTTTACCCTTTTCTTCCCCTTCTGGGACACCAATGAGTCTTATATTTGGACGTTTCATATTATCTATCATATCCCTGAGGTCCCTTTCGATTTTTTCAATTTTTTTCCCCATTCTTTCTTTTATGCTTTCATTTTCCATTCTGTCATCTTCGAGGTCACTGATTCATTGTTCAACTTCCTCTAGTCTTGTACTATGAGTGTCCAGAATCTTTTTAATTTGGTCAACAGTTTCTTTAATTTCCATAAGATCATCCATTTTTTTATTTAGTCTTTCAATGTCTTCTTTATGCTCTTCTAGGGTCTTCTTGATTTCCCTTATCTCCCGTACTATGGTCTCATTGTTCATCTTTAGTTCTTTGAGTAGCTGCTCTAGGTGCTGTGTCTCTTCTGGTCTTTTGGTTTGGGTGCTTGGGCTTGGGTTATCCATATCGTCTGGTTTTTTCATATGCTTTATAATTTTCTGTTGTTTTTGGCCTCGTGGCATTTGCTGAACTTGATAGGGTTTTTTTAGGATTTGTAGACCAATTGAAGTCCTTATCTCTAATTTATCAGATCTGGAGCTTCGTGGAGTACACTTTCTCTAACTAACCAGCAGGTGGCGTCCACGAGCCACCTGTTCTCCACAAGCCAGTTCTCCCCTGCTTAGACTTTTTGGTGAGTGGAGGAGTGAGTCTTGTGGGGTCCAATTGGTGTACCAAGCTTGCATGTGTAGTTGGTGTTGCCTGCCCTGTATATGGGGCGTGTTTCTGGGCAGTCAGGGAGGGGAGGGTGGCTCTAACAATCAAATCTCCCTGGTGATCCTAGAGTTTTAAAGCTGCTGCAATAGTCTAATCCTTCAGTTCAGTCCTGCCGCAGTTTGTCTCTGCCACTGACCCACAAGTCCTTGGTATTGGCGTATGGCTCCTCAGACTTGCAAGTGGGCCCCTCTTCCAGGCCGTGCACCCCGGGTCCTCTGTTGAGGGATGACTGTGCTATGTCACAGGTGAGTGCCGTCCCCCCAGGGCAGTTTTGGGCTGCTGGGCTGTGTAGGGAGGCTCCCAGTCTGCTGAAATGATGGCTGAATGGGGCTTTGTTAATTCACACTGCTCTACCTTCCCAGCTCTGGGACAATCAGCTGAGGTTGCAGGGAAGGCTAATGTCCACGCCCAGTTTTGTGGTGTGTGCCTGTTATTTGAAGCACTTCCATCACACTGGGTTGTCTGGGGAAGTTCTGGGCTATGGGGCTGGCGATGGGCAGGAGTGTTTCCTGTCCACCAGGATGATGGCTGTGAGCGGACACCCCCCTTTTCTTGGGAAATTGTGGTGTTTAGTGAATTTTCTCAGCTACTGGATTATTGCGTTTTGTCTCAGAGTTCTCCTAGTTCTGCTCTTGACTTGACCTGCCCAAATAGCAAGTCTTTGAAGCTTTCTGTATTGGGCTTCTTAGAGTAATTGTTTTAGAAAAAGAAAAAACGATTAAAAAAAAAAAAAAAGGGCCCTCCTCGGAGATCTAATGGGTTATTGAAATGCTAAGAGACAAAGCAACCAGGGCCATTAAGGAAAGGTCCACAGGGCAGAGAGATCAGCTTTTCTTCAGGATTTGCATATGCACCTCAGGGCCCTTCCCCTTTCTATGTTCACCAGAACTCCAAAAATCCTCCGCTTTTATTTTGGAGTTTTTCGTGTTGTTTTTTTTTCTATGCCTGTCTCCCCCCTGCTGGGCTGGCTGCTCTCAGATTCTCTGGTGTCTGGTCTCAGTCTATCTATGGTTGGAGTTTGCGTCAGTAGAATGAGTTTCCGATAAGAACTGCCACTGCAGTTCTCCCTTCTCCTTCCCGGAGCTGACAGCCCCTCCTCCCCCGGGACTGAGCCTGGCAGGGAGAGGGGTGGGTCCCCTGGCTGCAAAAACTTACAGATTTCGCTGATCTCAGCAGTTCCACGTTTTCATGAGTGTTGTATGAAGTATGCCCAAAGTCAGATTGCTCTGTGGTGTCCAGTCCACGCAGTTCCTGGCTTTCTACCTACTTTCCTGGAGGAGTAACTAAAACATACAGCTCACCAGTCTGCCATCTTGCCTCTGTCAAACTTTTAAACACAGAAGAGGCTCCAGTTATCAGTAAATGGCACTAAATACATTAGATTAGAGCTATTTGATTAAATAGGTAAGTAAAAAACTAGAAGTTTTCACCTGGCCGTTTAACAAAGAGAAAGCAATTTTTAAAGGAGTTTGGGCATCAGCTTCATAACCAAGTTGACCAAAATTGTAGCCCACTTCAACCAAACATTAATCTATAATTTGCGATTTTATGAAAACCGCAAAACAGTTAGTTTAGAGTGACTGAATTCAAAGTTCCAAATAAGAATTATATATTATTTCTAAAGAAATTTCCGTAAGTGTAATTGTGTACAATCATAGCCCTTTCTTGTGTTTTTGCCTTTCAGATATTTGGCTAAACAAAAGTTATTTAAAGCCAAGAATACCTTAAATATTTGTCTAACTTAAAATGTATACATGTACATTTATTAGTCAATATTTAGGTGTAGCATCAAGCCCTTCTCTGTCCACTATTTGAATTTCAGCTTGATCTTTCTTGAATAAACCATACACATAAGGCATCCTTTAAAATTGTCCAGTTTCAATGTTTTTAGTGTGGAGGAAAAAAAAAAACTACAGATACTTCTGAAGCTCTCTAGGTGCAGAATCATCCATATTTTTATGATTCCCTTAACTCCCATTGTTTTTTTATAGTTGTCTCACTCTTGATTCAACACCACTTTTTTTTTCTCTAGACTTTATGGAGCCTTTCCAAACCATTTAACTTAACTTGCATAGAACAGTGACTTTCTTTTCACACTCATATTTTTCAATTAATGCAAAATTGGCCAGTAACTTTTGACAGCTGGCAAATTCTTCAGATTTCATTCCGACCTCTTCTGCTCACGCTACTCCATAAGGGATGAGGACTCCACAAGAGGACATGTCCAACCAGAATCCATGCCCTCCTTCTAGATCTAGCTAGATAGGTCGCCAGAATTTCCTGTCCAAACAGCATTGAGCCTGCTTCCAGTGGCTTTGCAGGTCTCATCCTCAGATGGGTCCTTTGGAAAGTAAACTGCATGCACTTCGGGAATATAAATGGAGCTTGGGTGAGCAGGCTGGGAATTCTCATACATGTGTGTGAGGGTCCGTGTGATATACAGAGCTGGAAATGGGAAGAGAAAGGGAGAGGGCATGAGCCAACTTGCCTGACGTCAGCAAATTCCTGTGCGGAACTCTGAGGAATCTGAAAAATCTAAGCTTGCATCTGGCCTTTCAGGTGTGTCTGTCTTTGTCAAGGTAGGAAGAATGTTTCAGTCATCTATGGCTAAGTAATAAACTACTCCAAAATGTTGTGGCTTAAAACACAACCATCTTATGGCTCCTGGCAAGGGCTAGAGGATCAAAATCGGCTTCACTCATTTGTTTGGAGCCTTGGTACAGACTGCTGGTTGGAACACCTTAGTTCTTCACATACAGCCACCCTTTCGATGTATTTTTTCATCATCTTGAGATCCTTTACACAGCAGCTGGCTTCCAAGAGGATGAAAACCAAGGCTATGAGTCTTCTTATGACCTAGGCCCAGAAGTCACACTTCTGTTGTATTCTATTGGTCAAAGCAAGTCATAGGAATGGCCCAGCTCAAGGGAAGTGGGTGGGAAAATGGTGCAGCCACTTGATGAAAGGAGAAGCAAAGACACATTGGAAAAAAAAAAAAATCCTCCCATGAAGGACAGGAGACATTTCCATGATCATCTTAGGAACAATCTATCACAAACATCTTCCATTTGTTTTTTAGCCTGATATGATGCCTTAATTTGCACTCTTCTCTCAGGCCTGAAAACATTGGGCATCTCTCTGTATTTGCCCATTGAAATAACTGCTTATTGCTGCACATAAAATCTGCCTTCCCACACAGAAAACATCTCCATTCCTAATGGAGACATCCATCCCCAAAGTCTCATCGAATTCCTGCATTCAAGTGCATGGTCTCTTGGTGATGTAGTCTTTTCACCAAGTCCAAAGGTGACTCATGGTGGTTTGGCGACCTAAACTAACTGAAAGGCAAGTTACATTTCTTTCCCTACAAAGGCAGAGTAAAAACAGTAAAATCACAATAGGAAAGTGGACAACAAAGCAATTGCAAATGCACCGTGCCATGACAGTAAAGTTAGTTTCATGATCAGTTGGCAGTCCAGGTTTTGTTCCCTGGGGTAATAAGCCTATTCCTGGTCCCCCATGGCCCCTAGCCTTTTGCTTTATCAAATACCTTTCAGGAAGAGGGCAATGGATCACGTGCCCTTTTGGAAGACTACACAGTTCTTATGGTCTTGTTGCTGTTGCAAGGGGTTTGGAGTTCCAGGAGTTGCTTTGAGGTTCAAATAATCATGGGAATTTTATTGACAAAGAAATCACAAGGTCAGTCTGCCATCAGAATTTCCTTAAAAAACCCTTGACCTTTGGTCTATTTGTTTCTGGTCATTTCCATGTATAAGTAACCACAGCAAAACAATAATCTAGACATGGTTATAAACCTGGGAAATCTGGGCTTTTATTTACTGGTCTCTGTACTCTGACTGTCCCTCCTTCAATTTAATGGTGGTAAACTTGAGACCATATGCAACAAGAATCACAGGTTGGATGGCAATATCCTTAATCTGATCTTTGCTGCTGGAGCATTCAGCATGCTTTGAGCATTAGACAGTATGCTTTACAGAGAAAATGAACATGTAGTTGGTTGACTGAAGTTTGGTCACAGACATTTTCTACTTCAGAATAAACTAAAGATAATACAAGTGGGATTAGGATAACAACTTTCAATACTTTCTTGTCCCGGCCCGCGGGACGTTCAACGGAGGCTCCGAGTCCCGTGAAGGAGGAATGGTATGGGACAAGAGACATGAGGAATGACAGCAAGACAGGTTTCTGATCAAGCTGCAAAATTTTATTGAAGAGGCAGGGTATATATACTCTAAGGGTGGAGGGAGTGGCTAGTAAGGATGGGTGGCGATCTAGGATTGGCTGCTGCTGTTGCTAGGGTGGAAGGCAGATGTAGGGGGATTGGCGGTTGCTGTTGCTGGGGGTCTGGGATTGGTGGTAACTGTTGCTGGGGTGGATGGCCAATGGGCGGCTACTGTTTAGGCGCAAACTAGCTACTGCTTAGGTGAGAACTACTGTTACTTCCTTGAAGAAGGCTAATTATAGCTTAGGCTGTTCTTGCATCAGCCCTGGCGGCCATGTTGCATGTTACCGGTATCGCTGAAGGTGAATATTATATATGGTACCTTAATTGTCCCCAACACTTTCTCACTAATATTTGGTGAAACCCTTACCCAGGATGCCTGAGAGACTTGTCTATCTACTGACTGGCTTGAGATATGTTTCTTTTTTCTTTCTCAAGGATCTACTATTCCTCTTTTTTTGTCAGTTTCACTGTACATGTAATGAATAAAAACCCATTTTGAAACCAGAACTTGGAATAGACACCAGCCACATGCCTTCCCAGCTTACAGAAGTTTTCCAGATGCTATTGGCCATCCTTCAGTGAAGGTACCCCATTGTTGATGTCTTACCTTGGACACTTTATGGCCTTAAAACTGTAACTGTGTAACCAAATAAACCCCCTTTATAAAAGCCAATCCATTTCTGGTATTTTGCACAAAGGCAGCATTGGCAAACTAGAACAATGCCTTGGTAGATATCTACAAAACCCGTTACTTTACTCACAGAGAGACATTTAACTTAATTTTTTCCCTAAGTCTTTTTTACCTAGATTATCTTGGGAGCCCTACCTTGTACAATAAAAAAAAAAAAAAAAAAAAAAAAAAAAATGCCCAGTGTTGCCTGTCAAGATGCTTTCCTATAACCAAAGAACTATTTGCTTTCGAGGTTAATTGTGCCTTTACCTAGAAAGACAAGTAGTTATTAATAATGTTTTGTTTTCAAGATAAATATTTTCTTTAGGTTATACCTTTCCCTTAGCAAAATTTTTGCCATCCTAGGAAAGGAAGCTTGTCCTTAACTCTTTCTGTAGATAATGTCCTAGAAAAGGTAAAAACATTATCTTAGATCCTGTGGATACTTCCCTCCAGGCCAGGCAATCCCTATGACATTCAGTCTTAGAGTGAGAAACCCTTTCAGATAGAGCCCTCCACTGGAAGAAGTTTCTAGAAAATTTAATGTAAGTGGGGAATGAGAGTGAGCAGGTGTCCCTGGGGCATGAGGGAATGGGTGTGACCAGAACATCAAGTTGATTTTCTATCTTGAGGCTTCAGCCTCTGACTTGTAGCCTTGAGACTAAGTGCCCACTACCATGTTTTTGTCCCATTGAGAAGAGTGGACTCCTGTTTCCATTAAAATAAACCTTTCTGCATCCCTGCTCTCCAGTATGGGATACAGAGAATGGTAAATTGAACCCTCTACTTATTTCCTTTTGGGTCACATTCTGCCCATTCTTGCCACGAAGCCCATCCGCTTATGAATTTGCATGTTTCCCAACCTTCCCTAAAAGGAGAGAGAGCCCCACAATCAACTAAGGCTGTTTGCTCACAGAATCTAGACAGCTCCATTTCTCTGGAAATCCTCCCTCCCAGTTTTCTAGCTACCTCACTTGTGTCTGGAGCCTTCCCAGACAAGCCTTAGCTTCCACATCACACAAACTGGCTTCTTGGTGTGTTTAGTGCCAATGTGTAAGTACGCATTCTTCTCACAATCATAGCAAGAGGGTGGCATTTCCATTTCATGGAGGCCTAAGTCTGGACCCTAGGAATAATCATCACCCAGAGCTTTGCCATAATTCAGTGATTGCTGGTGGCCACCAAAGTCATTTATTTTTTTTTTTTTTGATTGCTACATTTACTTTTTTTTTTATCTTCATTTTATTGAGATATATTCACATACCATGCAGTCATACAAAACAAATCGTACTTTCGATTGTTTACAGTACCATTACATAGTTGTACATTCATCACCTAAATCAATTCCTGACACCTTCATTAGCACACACACAAAAGTAACAAGAATAATAATTAGAGTGAAAAAGAGCAATTGAAGTAAAAAAGAACACTGGGTACCTTTGTCTGTTTGTTTCCTTCCCCTGTTTTTCTACTCATCCATCCATAAACTAGACAAAGTGGAGTGTGGTCCTTATGGCTTTCCCAATCCCATTGTCACCCCTCATAAGCTACATTTATATACAACTGTCTTTGAGATTCATGGGTTCTGGGCCAAAGTCATTTATAAGACAAAGATTAGAATTCCTTAGTCTCAGGTGGCATCAATCTCTACAATATAATGTTTTTCCTTGATCTGCTCCATATTAACTTAAGGTTTCTAACAGATCAGATCAAATATATGTAAGAATGACCACTGGGCTTTCCACTACTTCTCAGAATGTATTAATGGTATATAATTAACTAAATTCAGCTGAAATTTGGCAGTACAGCCTGTTGCCATTACCATACCCGCTACAACCAACACACATCTGTGGGTCATTGTTATTAACACCCTTTTCCGGGAATATTAAGCAATTTGTCAGAGGCCAGACATCTGGAAATAAGCCTTTGCTAGCTTAAGCATGGTCTTTTAGTTCTATAAACCATATTGACTCCCTCTAAAAATTATGATTTCAGTCCAATTCCTCTATCCTTTGGAGAAAAACATTGTCTTGGAACTGTTTTGGATGTTATGTAAAAGTTCTTTGGGTGATAAGGCACAAACACATAGAGCCAGCTACCTAAGAATGCATTAAAGGACAGCTTTGTTCCATCACAGGTGCTCACTGGGTTTACCTAATCAAGATTCCTGAGAGGGTCTGTGAAGGAGAGAGGCAGAAGAAGCACATGTGGGTCCTGGGCTCTTGCCTTCATTGTGATCCAGAAGGGAGGGGTAGGGCTTTCCCACAGATCCTGGGAATTGGAAGTTCCAACATATAGGGTATGAAAAGCAGAAGCAGCAAGGGCCATTTGGAGAAGCTGAGGGCAGCGTCTTATCATCCAGTCCATATGGAGATGCAGGATATGACAGTTTGGAGCTGTTTGTACCCCAGAAACACATATTCTTGAAGTTAATCCATCCCTGTGGGTATAAAACCATTTTAAGTAGGACCTCTTAATGAGGCTACTTCAGTTAAAGTGTGACCCACGTCATTCAGGATGGGTTTTAATCCTATCACTGGAGTCCTTTAGAAACAGAATGAATACGGGGCCGGGGGTGGGGGGGCTGGGAGGGCGGGGAGAGAGAGAGAGAATGAGCCACAGAAGCAAAAAGCAGAAATAATTGAAACCCAGAAGAGAAGGGAGAGACCAGCCATATCCCTTGCCATGTGCCAGAGGAGCCGAGGATGGTCGGCAGGCAGTTGATCTTCAGCAAGAAAGCTTTGCCTTGATGATGACTTGATTTGGACACATTCCTGGACTCTAACTGTGAGCAAATAAATTCCCATTGTATACCAAACCATTTCATGATATTTGCTTTAAGTAGCCTAGGAAACAAAAACACAGGCCTTGCTAGTAAATTATGCAGCATGAAAGGGCAAGGGGTCATTTGGAGGAAAAGCATCAGGATAAACTATCATCCAAACCCTTCCGAGGGGCATGCATTGCTAATTGCGGTTATGCCCGGGGAGTGGGTGGGGTGTGGTCTCTCAAAGGGAAATTTACAACTAAGCCAGGCAGGGTGATGTGGCACCAAAAATAATTTGTTTTATGCCATTACAGGAACCTCATTTCAAATACAACATTAAATTCACTGTGAATTTGTAGTGAATAATGGCTGTTTTTTTAAGATGCATTACTCTAGTGCAGGAAAATTAGAACTCATTGACAATAAAGTAAAAATAGATGTCTAACACCCTACTTTCAGGTCTTTGCAAAGAGAGCAGTGAAGCTCAAAATATTTTTAAATGAAATTTAAATGTACACAATATATGCTTATTGAATTATTTCAACCATAATCTTACCACCCAAAGTCAGTCATCATTAATATTTTGGTATATTTCCTTTCTGTTCAATCTTTTTGTCTTGAGTTTTCCTATAGACAGTGTTGAAAACATTGTAAATATAATTTATCTGTTCATATAATTTTACCTTGTCATTTTATTTAACATTATATCAAAGCATTTCCCTTGTTGTTTTATAAACTCAAACTATAATTTTAATGTCATGTTTCTAAAATATTACATAATCATGAAATGCACTGTCTAAAATTCTTTACTAGCTTCCCACCACTTTAAGGATTAAGTTCCAAACTCCTTAGTGGGCTTATTAGGCTTGCTATGATTTGGCTTTTCTGACTCCCTAGTTATTTGTGGTTTTTTTTTTTTTTTTTCCCCTCTAATTTCCCAAACATAACTCAACTTCTAGCAATTCCAAGTTACTTGCTGCTCTGAAACTTTCTCACTTTTTGCGTAATTCCACTATAAGCCTTCAATGACTTTCCCATTGTAAACTGGTACAAAAATTCCTATTTGCTCTTATGGACTGAGGTTTAGAATTAGCTTTCTGGGAAGCTGTTCTTGACACCCGGTGTATTACTCAGGGTTCTCTAGGAAAACAGAACAAACAGGATATATCTGTAAATGTTATGAGATTCTTATAAGAATTGGCTCACATGATTGTGAAGATGCACAAGTCCAAATTCTGTAGGGCAGGATGCAAGCTGGCAATTTGGATGAAGAAGGTTTTAGATGAATTCCCCAGGAGAAGCTGGCTGGTTGAAGTAGAGATGGAAATTCTCTCTTCTGACACCTGAAATCATCACTTCTCCCTTTGAAGCCTTCAACTGGATGAGACTTCTCTCACTGTTGAGAGCAATCACCTGAATTGATTGTAGATGTAATCAGCCACAGATGCAATCAACTTACTGATCATTTGAGTCCACTCAATGTCCTCACAGAAACAATCAGGCCAGTGCTTGCTTGACCAGAAGTGGAAACATACACTTGGCCAAGTTGATACCCTCCAACCCTGATCAGTTGTTGATTTGGGTCTTCTTCCTCTTCTGAGCCCCAAAGCACCCCTCAGTTATCCCAAGGTCAGTGCTCTTCCTCTAGACCAGGAGCTCCCTGAGGGCAGGGACTTTGTCTTTTCCCTATTTGTATTATAGTCATTGGCATAGTTTCTGGTACAAAGAAGGCATTCGTTTAATAGTTGTTGAATGAATGAGTAGATGATCATAAATAAATTATCTTTTATCTGAATCCTCATTATTGAGGTTTTGTCCTCCCTTATCTAAAGACCCTATCTTCCAAATTCCAAACTGTCCTAATTCACTATCAAGTTACTGTTTTCATTGCCTCATTCACTTAGGCCACTTTGCATTTTAAGACTCTGAGTTCTTTCTCTGCATTTTGGATAGTAAATATTGCTAATAGGGTGTGAGTTCTTTGCATTTTGGGTGGTTAATATTGCTAATAGGGTGAAAGAAAACCTCCATTAAACATATGTGAAATGAAAACAATTTTAAGTTGGTAAATTGAATTGCATATTCAACAACTATTCAAACATGAATGATGGTATCCATTTCTAATATTAATGTAATTATAGAATTAATTTTTAACTGGGTGGTAGCTATGCAGGTTGCCCACCAATTGAGGACTGCTGTGACTGTCTCTCAGGAATATAATATTATTCTGTTTTGAAATGTCCTTCTTAGAGTAACTTTTCTATAGGTGCTGTGACAGATTGAATTATGTATTCCAATGTAGACATATTCTTAGTTCTAATTCACATTCCTGTTGGTGTGAATGCATTGTAAATAGGATCTCTTGAAGAAGTTATTTTAATTTAAGGTGTGGCCCAACTGAATGAGTTTAAGTGTCAATCAGGATTACTGGAGGCCTTATAATGAGAAAGAAACTGGAAGCCAGAGTGAAAGAAAGCCATGGAGAGGAGCTGGAAGCTGGAAGTTAGTGGGAACCTGGAAGAGAAAGGAGAAGACATGGCCATGTGACAGGAAAGTCAAGGAACCCAAGGATTGCTGGCCAGTCAGAAGGTTGTTGGCCCTGAAAGAAAGCCTCCAAGCTGTGAGCCAAAATTCCTATTGTTAAGTAAAACCAGTTTGTGGCATTTGTCATAGCAGCTCAGGAAAACTAAGACAAGTACTAAGAAATCAGGAGGCAATAGACTCTATATGTGCTTAGTTATAGCTTCATGAACTTGAGCAAGTTATTTAATCTTTCTAAGGCTTAACTCTACCACTTGTAAAATGGACAGAAAAATAATATCTTCCCCATGGGACATCGAGGATTAAATGTGTAACCACATGAAAGACTTTGCATATTGTCATACTGTGGTGGTTGCTGACTTCATATTTATATTCTGACTCTGGGTTTTATTTGCTCTGAACAGCTGCTTAGGTCAAACCTTTACCTGCTAAGTTCATTCTCCTTGTCAACTCAAAGGATCTATTTTTTTTTTTTTTTTTTTTTTTATAAATTCCAATTTTACTCTAATGCCTAATCTCTAAAGTCCATGATTTGGTTTAATTCAGCAGTCTGTTTTATGATCCACATTTTAAAAAGGTTCTATTTCTTCCCCTGCTAATTGATGACTAGTTTCTCTTAGAATTACGACCAACTAGTTGCTTTTAATCTCCATTGAAGGTAAGAGGGAGGCTCTTGCTTATTCTTTAACAGTTAAGCAGTCATTTATATACTCACACATATGTATCAATATTATCACCCAACACTTGAATACTGCCAATTAACCTACAACTAATTTTTCATGAACATCAAATCTTCATTTGTAACATATGAGGTGATAATATGCGTGAAGAGAGTTTGAGCAACTGTCAAAACAATTCTTAAATAAGTGGGAGCATTTTTCTCCTTGTCAGTTGGATATTTACTTTGTTTCCAGTCTTAGACTAAAATGAATAAAAAAATGAATAAAAAATTGTACCTAATCATTTATCCTTATATCAAAAGCTTTAATGGAAAGAATGACAAAGCAAATGGTTTTAAAGGTAGTTGTATTCTTTCATTTTAGTTGTGGAATTCAAGGGGAAAGGCATATGTGTTTTGAAATAAAGAGGAAAGGGATCTGAGGAAGAATGGCCAGCAACATGGTTGTAACATCAGCATGACTAACGGATTTGAAGTACAGATTTAGCTAAGGAGGAAATAGAAAGGAAGGACATGGTGTAGGAAGAAATGGCAGTATTAATATTTGAGAAAAGGAAAAGACAAAGAAATGGGAATCAGGATGTCTTTAAGTTTCTAAATCAGTATTTCAAAGTAATAATGCTAAAGGTTTTTATGAAAAGTTAAGAAACCTGTTTTTATCATTAAGTTTTAAGAAATGATTAGGCATTCATATACATATATTTGCGTAAGGGATACTAAATTCTAGGAAGGGCTCATAAAAATTAAATTATAAACCATAATTGTACAGATGGTCACTGAATAGTGAAAAAGACAAAGATTCATTTAACATGCTTTCATTTATCAGGTACTTTATAGAAACTGATGAGGTAGGTGCTCAAAGAAATAAAGAGAGTAAGCCCTCAAGGGCAAAAGATGAAGGTGGTAAGTAAAATGTAACAGATAAACTGGGAAAATAATTATGTTTAAACTGTATTTATTTTAGTATGTTTCAGTTTTAGTCATGGCTAGAAAGTAAAATATACTAGAATAGGAAAACAATGTTAGTCTTCTCTTAGAGTAAGGAAACAATATAACCATGAGGTGGTGCTATTCAACAAGAAATCAGAAACCACTGGACAATTTTTTGTTGTTTGTTTTGTTTTGTGTGTATGTGTTTTGTTTCTTTGTTTTATGTTTGCCTGCTCAGTCTCTAAAAAGGCACACTGAAACTGTTACATTGTAAGGAAACAAACAATGGAACTGTAAAAGCACAAATTACTAACTACTCCATCGACCTCATTTCCTCTTGCAATTTGAATTTGAAACATATTGCAATTAAATGAATCTGTGGTTTTCTAGAACTGGGCACAATGGCAAGGTTTCAAGATACTCAGACAGACAGAAAGGAAAGCTGCTTCCCTTGGCTAAGTGCCTGCTGTGAAGCTGCCTGGGGTAGGCCCAAGGGGCAGGAGCGCAAGGAGGATGGAGAACAGAGGCCTTTCTCTTTTCTAGAGTTTACATTTGTCAGGTTCTCCAGAGAGTGAGGCACCGTCATGTGTTTGTCAGAGAACAGTTTGGACTGAACCATATGGACTCTTTTGTGAGATGGCATTGGCTAATTTATATTAAGGAAAAAGCAAGTGCTTGACAGATGTAAAATGGGGAACGACACTAAAAAAGAGAATAGCTTTGATTGGTAACTCAAAATACTTTCAGTTACTTTGAGCCACTTGAAAATAAAGATATATTAATAAATAAGTTATATAAAAATGTAAACATTTAGGTACCTTTTTTTCAAAAATTGTAGTGCTAAATGAGATGAATTTTACATTTTTTATGAACTTGAGTGTGTGTTAAGCTGGTGTTTAAATTCAACCCTCTCCTTCCTGGATAATTCTTATGGTTTCTTCAAAATACATGTGGTTTCTGGAGTTAAACCAACGCTTGGTTTACCATTTGTATTTTTAGAAAGAGATTGCATTTAGAAATTGGTGGGGGAAGGGGCATAAAAAAGTTTCTCATCTCAATACAAAGTTTAATAATGTCATCTGGAATTTTGAAAACATTTAGGAAATACCTAATAGAAGGAGAGAATCTAAGGAAACCGGTTGGAAATAAAGAAAGATGTCCAGAAGCAAAAAGAAGTCAAAATTAGTAACATGAAAGTAGTTTAGATTTGCTGCAGTTTGGGGTGGAAAATTCTCTAAAGGTTAGCAACACTTTTGAACTTCAAGGAGGACGCTGCTGTTTGGGTATAATGGGAAAAAATATAATTTACTCAGTTGCTGTCACATCTACTTATCTCTTTACCCCCAAATCCCCAAACCTGTTCTAACTGCAGGATATATCCAGTACTGGTGGGATCTGTCTTCCTTAAACAAGGCCTCAGGGAGGAAGATAAAGGTGGGCAAGATAAGGAACACTTAAAAGAAAGGGCTGAATTTGAAAATATATGAAGTGATACAGAAAAAGGAAAAACAAAACGCAAAGGAGGAAGTTAGCATCAAAGACAGATTTAGACCTTCTCAGGTCCTTGACTAGGGAACTTGGGACTTATGCAGAAAGTGGAACTTGTGTAGAGATGCAGCATTTTCTTTATTCTTTCACCTTCTCAAGCTACAAACTCCATCTTACTCTTTCTTTTTACTGCCAACTGCCAGTGAGAGACCTTCCTTTTACCATTGTTTTTTCCCATCTTTTGTCCTCTGATTGTCCAATTCGAAATGTTGCAGAAAATACTCTCACTAAAGTCATAAAAGTCCTTCACATTTTCCAGGTGAATGGTTTTGGGTTCTTGTTTGTTTGTTTGTTTTTTCTTCCAGTCCTTATTTGTCACCTGACTCAATCCCTCATTGAAATTTGGCCTCCTTTGGCTTCTGTGAGGTAGCTTTCCCTTGGTTTTCCTCCTGATTCCCTGAATATTCATTCTTTTCCGTACCCTCTTCAGCTCTTATTTCTTGAATGTTGACATCTGTGGGGTTTAAGCCAGGCTTCTGTTCCTCCAGCTCTACCCACTTTCACAGAGTGAGCTGCTTTAACCTTCATTTCATCTTATAATTCTTTGCTGATAATGCAAATTCATGCTCAGCTCTAGCTTCTGCTAGAGCTACAGATCTCCATATCTAATTGTTCAGGTGACATCCCCATAAAAATATCCTTATGCACCTCAACTCAGCAGGTGTTGTACTGATATCTGTCCTTTCCTGCCAAATCCTCCCTTTCCTGCTTTTCTCAGTAAAAAAAGCACTACCATTCCCCAGCCAGAGGTCCTGGGGACATCCTTAAGTCTCTCTCCCAATTTCTGCACCTCATATTCATCAGTTAGTCTTTGGAATTAAATCTTTACATACCTTACACGTTTGTACCTCTTATCCATCTCTTTCCTCAGATATTTTTTCCCCCTGAACCATTGCAGTAGCTTCCTAATCTGGATCTTTCCTAGGTCCCATTGCTCTTTTATTCACAGTATTACCAGACCTGACTTTCCAAAAGACAAATCAGATCCCACAACATACTTGCCTGCTTAAAAACTTTCTGTGGCTCCCTGTGATCTACTGATTAAAACCTAAACTTCTTAACATGACACTCAAGATTTTTCATAATCTGGGCCTAAATGTCTTTCCAGACTCATCGCTTGCTTTGCCCCAACCCCTAGTCGACCACTTTGGAGTGTGCTGATGTATTGTTGCCAGTGTAGCTGGATGCTCCATCAATTTTCTGCTTTGGGGTTTCATTCCAGAAAATAAACTCACTGTAGTCCCTCCTCTCTAACACCCACTGAAGGACTTATTGACCTCCTTTTCTTTAGAGGTAACATTCCAAGAAAGGAGGCTAGAAAGGTCTATCAGAATAGCATAATAGGAGCCAGTCATCATCAATTTAGGTTCCCTTTCAAGTTAGTTAGGTGGATTACAGTTTGAGTACTCTGCTCTAAGGGTCAGATTCACCACATTGTCTTTAAAAAGAAGTCTGGACTTAAATTTCAAATACTTATTATTTAGCTCTTTATACTGTGTTATAAAGACTATTATACTCAATATTCAGTTATTTATTTTAGTTAAATCTAGATTAGTGTAAGTTGTCTTTTAGAGCATGAGCTCTGTATCCAGAGCTGTGTGGATTCAAATTCTTATTATACATTGACTATCTTGGTGACTTTAAAGACATTTCTTAGCCTTTCTTGGACATAATTTACCAGTTGGCAAAATGGGGAATGGTAACAGCCCTTTACCTCATAAGGTTGATGCCAAAGTTAAATGAGTATTTGGGATCTATTAAATGCCAGATAAAAATTAGCTGATTATTCAGATTGCTTTGTGGTTTTGTCCATTACAATGGATGTTAAATCATTTTTTGGATTTACTTTGTATTATATACACAGAAATTAATGTACGTACCCTGAGGTTTTCCCATGAAAATTCCAATGCATGCCTGTTGTCTAGGAGTTCTCTCTGGTTTAACATTCATCCTGGACCACAAAAATTGTCATGGTTTGGACAATAATCAAGACTCAAATTATATGGTCAACTTAAGTATGTATAATGTAGTTGCTCATTTTGACATCTATGGGGTTTAAGCCAGAATCTTTAGCTGGACAAATAATCAGCACTCACATGTAAAAACATCTTATTTTTACCTCTAGCATGTGATTTGGAAGACTTATAGGTATAATTTATTTTGTATTGTCTGCTAATCTGCCCCCTATTACTTCTTTTCTTTTCTACTAGTCTCTAAACTAGGCTGCGATTCTCAGAAGTGACTCCATCAGTGAAGTGGATTCATTTGCCAGTTGCCCAGTTCTGACCTACTTAGCCCAAGATTAAGCTTATGAATCAAAATTCATGACATTTATTAATACATCAGTAATCAGTGAGATTTGAGGCATCTCTCTCTCAGAGCCAAGTCTACTAAACAAGTTTCCAAGAGTCATATTTTCCTTAGTTTAAAAAAGTGAAATTCTCTTTCCTTTCTCCTTCCCTTTCTGTTTCCTCTGAATAATTTAAATAATTCCATCTCATGGACATCTCATCTAAGTATATCAGCTTTTCTATAAGAGGCATATTTTGGAATATGTTATATGAATATAATCAGAGAGCAGATACTATGACTAGTAATTGGCAATTCAGAAGCTTAAGTTTCAGTTTTGAATTAGTGCAGAAAGTAGAAAGTTGAATCCAGTGTAATAGAAGAGGTTGAAGAAATAGAACTTCTCCCATCCCAGTTTTTTTTACTCAATCTCTTCTCTCTCCATCTCCCTCCCTTACTCCTCCCCCCCTCCCCAAGCCAAGTTGAAGTTCCAAATTATGGGTTTCTCTCTTGGAACTGTGGATATAGTAATATATGTCAGGGAGCAAATATAGATTTTTCTACCTGACCCAAAAATGTCAGTGTGCCATGCAACATCAAATTGACTCAGTAAAGATAGCATACAACATGCTTTTCTTTTCCTTTTAAAACCCTATATACACAGCCTACAATATTTCCTTAACAGAAAAAAAAATTAATTGTAGATATTTAGCATACGCCAACCAAAACTGATCTGTATTTATAACAAGTTGTTTGAGGAATGAAGCAATGATTTAAAGATGATGTGTGTATACATAAACACAAATGCATACCTTTCTAATAGGCCTAAAGCAAATTTTGGAAATCTTGTAGTCTTCATCTTTTCTTGAAGCAAAATTGTATCTAACACCCCAAATTGGTGAATTTCTATCCTTATTCTTAAGCTTTCAGAAAACTTCTTGGTTTTGTTTCTTTCCCACGAGTTCCTTGTGATTCTTTCATGTTTTCCAGGTACAATAAAACACTTCATGCCTAACTCAAATCTTAAAATGCACTCACATTAGGGTTGCCAGTAAAATATAGGCCATCTAGTTAAATTTTAGTTTCAAATACACAACAAATAATTTTGAGTATAAGTATATCCATGAAATACTTAGGGCATATTTATAATAAAATGTTCAAAACCCAGTTATATTTGAATTTTCAATAAATGATGAATACTTTTTTAGCATGAGTATATCCTAAATATCACATGGGTTATATTTATACTAAAAGTTATTTGTTGTTTATCTGAAATTCAAATTTAGCTGGGAATTCTATATTTTTATTTGCTAAATCTGGTAGCCTAACTGAAGCCTACCTTTCATCTGAGTCCTTAAACTTTGGAAAAGAGACTAGTTGTGGTTTAGCATATGTAGCACTGATGGATAAAAAAACTATGAACAACTTGGCTGATGAAAGTGAAAAAGTAGTACTCCTGACTCATGCATATGGGGAATACTGAATCCAGTGTAATGAAACTCTAATACAAGAAAGAGAGAACACCTTTTAAAATTAAGTATAATGGGGTTTGACAAGTAATAACATGTTGACTATTATTAGCAGTTGGATCAAGCTCTGCATAACCTGGTCATGTGAGAGGCCATATAATGTTGATGCTCCTTAAATGTTCCTTTGTCACCAGATTGAGTTGGTGGTCAGAAGGAGGATAGCGTCATGAATAGCAATTTGAGAATTTAGAATCCAATGGTAAATCAAAAAAAGAAAGCATATAAATAGGTCACACTTGAAAATGGAGGGGATATGGGCTAATTCTGTTAGAAAGATAAAGTAATTTCTAAATATACAGGTTGTGTTCAGGCAGTTATGCCCAGAGAGGACCTAGGAACTAGAGATGGGCTAACCAGTAGGGTAGATTTATTTAAAGAGTTAATGGGAGTTGTGCCAAAACAAGTGTGAAAATGGATGAACCGGAGTAATGAAAATGTTCTAAAATTGATTTGTGGTGATGAGTGCACAGCTATGTGATAGCACTTTGGAACACTGATTGTATGCTTTGAGTATGTTGTATGGTCTGTGAATATATCTGAATAAAACTGCTAAAACAAACAAACAAACCAAAAACCAATGAACAATAGTGTTCCTACCTTAATCAACTCTGGTCAAAGTCATACTGAGTCTAAGTACTAGAAACAGTAAATTAAGGAAACTGAGGGAAGTAATTCAACAGGGAGACAATAATATAAATGAGATGGAAAACTGACAATGAGGGAAGGATAAAGAAATAGTGAGGATTTGAATAGCAGGAGGAAAGGTTGCAATGAGATTTATTTACCAAAGAAACTAGTTATTAAGAAACAAGAGATATAAGGCCCCCAAAGTCACTGAACTGAGTCATAATGGTCTTTTCAACAAATGGGGCTGGGAGAGTTGGATATCCATATCCAAAAGAATGAAAGAGGACCCCTACCTCACCCCCTACACAAAAATTAACTCAAAATGGACCAAAGATCTCAATATAAAAGAAAGTACCATAAAACTCCTAGAAGATAATGTAGGAAAACATCTTCAAGACCTTGTATTAGGCGGCCACTTCGTAGACTTTACACCCAAAGCACAAGCAACAAAAGAGAAAATAGATAAATGGGAACTCCTCAAGCTTAGAAGTTTCTGCACCTCAAAGGAATTTCTCAAAAAGGTAAAGAGGCAGCCAACTCAATGGGAAAAAATTTTTGGAAATCATGTATCTGACAAAAGACTGATATCTTGCATATATAAAGAAATCCTACAACTCAATGACAATAGTACAGTCGGCCCAATTATAAAATGGGCAAAAGATATGAAAAGACAGTTCTCTGAAGAGGAAATACAAATGGCCAAGAAACACATGAAAAGATGTTCAGCTTCACTAGCTATTAGAGAGATGCAAATTAAGACCACAATGTGATACCATCTAACACCGGTTAGAATGGCTGCCATTAAACAAACAGAAAACTACAAATGCTGGAGGGGATGTGGAGAAATTGGAACTCTTATTCACTGTTGGTGGGACTGTATAAGGGTTCAGCCACTCTGGAAGTCAGTCTGGCAGTTCCTTAGAAAACTAGATATAGAGCTACCATTCGATCCAGCGATTGCACTTCTCGGTATATACCCGGAAGATCGGAAAGCAGTGACACGAACAGATATCTGCACACCAATGTTCATAGCAGCATTATTCACAATTGCCAAGAGATGGAAACAACCCAAATGTCCTTCAACAGATGAGTGGATAAATAAAATGTGGTATATACACACGATGGAATACTACGCGGCAGTAAGAAGGAACGATCTCGTGAAACATATGACAACATGGATGAACCTTGAAGACATAATGCTGAGCGAAATAAGCCAGGCACAAAAAGAGAAATATTATATGCTACCACTAATGTGAACTTTGAAAAATGTAAAACAAATGGTTTATAATGTAGAATGTAGGGGAACTAGCAATAGAGAGCAATTAAGGAAGGGGGAACAATAATCCAAGAAGAACAGATAAGCTATTTAACGTTCTGGGGATGCCCAGGAATGACTATGGTCTGTTAATTTCTGATGGATATAGTAGGAGCAAGTTCACAGAAATGTTGCTATATTAGGTAACTTTCTTGGGGTAAAGTAGGAACATGTTGGAAGTTAAGCAGTTATCTTAGGTTAATTGTCTTTTTCTTACTCCCTTGTTATGGTCTCTTTGAAATGTTCTTTTATTGTATGTTTGTTCTCTTTTTAACTTTTTTTTCATACAGTTGATTTAAAAAAGAAGGGAAAGTTAAAAAAAAAAAAAAAAAGAAAAACAAGGAAAAAAAAAAGATGTAGTGCCCCCTTGGGGAGCCTGTGGAGAATGCAGGGGTATTGGCCTACCCCACCTCGATGGTTGCTAACATGACCACAGACATAGGGGACTGGTGGTTTGATGGGTTGAGCTCTCTACCACAGGTTTTACCCTTGGGAAGACGGTTGCTGCAAAGGAGAGGCTAGGCCTCCCTATGGTTGTGACTAAGAGCCTCCTCCCGAATGCCTCTTTGTTGCTCAGATGTGGCCCTGTCTCTCTGGCTAAGCCAACTTGAAAGGTGAAATCACTGCCCTCCCCCCTACATGGGATCAGACACCCAGGGGAGTGAATCTCCCTGGCAACGTGGAATATGACTCCTGGGGAGGAATGTAGACCTGGCATCGTGGGACGGAGAACATCTTCTTGAGCAAAAGGGGGATGTGAAAGGAAATGAAATAAGCTTCAGTGGCAGAGAGAATCCAAAAGGAGCCGAGAGGTCACTCTGGTGGGCACTCTTATGCACACTTTAGACAACCCTTTTTAGGTTCTAAAGAATTGGGGTAGCTGGTGGTGGATACCTGAAACTATCAAACTGCAACCCAGAACCCATGAATCTCAAAGACAGTTGTATAAAAATGTGGCTTATGAGGGGTGGCAATGGGATTGGGAAAGCCATAAGGACCACACTCCACTTTGTGTAGTTTATGGATGGATGAGTAGAAAAGTAGGGGAAGGAAACAAACAGACAAAGGTACCCAGTGTTCTTTTTTACTTCAATTGCTCTTTTTCACTTTAATTATTATCCTTGCTATTTTTGTGTGTGTGCTAATGAAGGTGTCAGGGATTGATTTTGGTGATGAATGTACCACTATGTAATGGTATTGTAAACAATCGAAAGTACGATTTGTTTTGTATGACTGCGTGGTATGTGAATATATCTCAATAAAATGAAGATTTAAAAAAAAAAAAAAAAAAAAATAAAAAAGAGATGATTCCAGAGGAGTTTTACCTTTCTACTATAAAATTTCAGGAGCAAGCTCTTTCATGCCTGTTACCAGGCTATTTCCTGCCAGCTTTCTAGGGACAGAGCAACTGAAATTTTATGCCTTGGTGGTCTGTAGATCCTGCACAAGCTACTCAACAAAAAATAATGGCCACATCCTTTTATCTCTTTCTTTTTTTTGCAGGTTCATTCTGTCAACACAGTTGTTCTACCCTTATGCATCTCACAATAAATTCGATTTATTTTATTGGACAGTATTCATGTACTGAATACTCTGCTGTGCACTGAGCATATAAAAATAAGTCACACAATCTTGACCCCAAGGAATGTATAGTCCTGTGTGTGTGTCTATTTGTTTTAAGTGCTGTGTTAAGCAAATAATCACAATGTGTTTAATAAATTTATTCTCATGTTGTTAAGAAAAAAGCACATAAGAGGGGTAAGATATACCAAACATAATCTTGGGAAGTGAGAAGTCTTCATGTAAGCCTTGAGACCTTATCAAGTATTCGAGACTCTAGGTTGAGGACTAAGCAAAGCTATGGAAGCATAAGGTGGGTGGGTGTATGTTGGGGTGATGACAAGTAATTTGGTATTTCTAGAATATAATTCACAGTGAGGAAATTTAAATAAAACGAAGGCATGAAAAGAGTACATATTTATTTAGTGTTCGCATGAAAACATTAATATAAATGCTAAATACACAAGCAGAGAGAGCAGTATTATGCAGGTAGTCCAGAATCCTGAAAAGGTTTGTTTTTTCCCATTACTTTAAGAACTTACTAACAGGGAGTACTCACAAATTCAGTACTCTGTGTGTATATGTGTAGGGGATGGGGAGGGGAAGTGGCTCACAAATTCATTATTTAAGAATGATGGGAAGGAACTAGGAATGTTCATCTGGAAATCTTTATATTTTGGAAACCATTCCTACTTAGGTGGTGAGCCTGGGCTTCCCCAAAATGCAGCGGATCCTTGCATGTTTGGAGATTTCTCATCCACCAACCTCATTATCATTCAACTATTTGTTTTCTCTCCTTGCTCCTTCAGTATGATGTACTTAACCAGTTTCTTATGGACTTTTAACCTTAACTTTCCTTTGGACAATGTTTGTCTCTCATACCTGGCATTGAGTATGTCCTTCCTGCTTCAAACTGGTCCATGGAAAACAACTTATGGTTGACCCCACCCTTGGGGGTCTTGAGTTGGTTTGGTCTGAAACCAGGGTCTCGATTAGTAGTCACACCCATGCAATCCATGCTGGGAGACAAGACCAGGAAAAGAGAGAGAACCAAATTCCGAATTATGATGTTGTGTTCAGGAGAGCAAGGCTGGACCATGAGGCTACATTATGGGTTTCTAGTGCCCTTCTTCTAGGCTTACTCCTACTCTAGAAATACTCTGAAGGTAAGGACATGCAGTGAAAGGACAAATAGAAAGGAAAAAAGTAGAAAAGTTTCCTTCTTTAGGCCTAGAGTCTTTCCAGAGCTGTCTAGGTGGGGGCCCTTCTTCTGGGTGAGGTAGCCCAGGGGGGTTTATGGCCACATCACTCTCATGGAAGAATGAGAAATATGGGCATCCTCAAGGAAAAGGAGTCAAATAGAAAGATTTTCATACAGCCTTACAGAAGCAACTGTAGCCCAGTGGCCCAATAAGCATATTGAAATCTTCACCCATCAATTCCAGTTCCCTTCCTGTTTTCACATGAAATAAAAGGACAGGTAAGGAAGAATCTAGATGTGACCCAACAATAAAATGAAAGGGTTTCTGAGCACTTTGCAATTCTTATACTGAGCCATCAAGTCATTTATTCATCACCTTTATTGAGCGCCTACTCTGTGCCAGGAATTGTTGTAGCCTCATGAAGCTTATATTCTAGATCTAGGGTTGCCTTATGGGCAGGCCACAGTAAAACCAGCCAACCTGGGAATACTGAAAGCCCTGAAACCCTGACCCTATCATCCTCAGCTCCAGTAGTTGCACCTACTCACACTCTTCAAAACATGGAAAAGATATTGGCTAAATTTAACTTGTCTTATTGACCATCTTGTCAGTGTTTCGACTCAGTTCTCTGGGGTTTTAATCATGAGATACCAATTTTTGTTTTCTTGAGGAATTCCTACTCATCATTAAAACTTCTTTGTGAAGTCTTTCCCCAAACCCGATCCCCCAACCAAGTTGATCACTTCCATCTTTAATCACTTCCATCTTTATGTTTATCTCTTCATGTATTTTAGATTTAGCTCTGTTGATTTGTTTATTTTGTCAAAATTTCACTTTTTTAAAATTTTTACAAACTCCCCCCCACCATAAAAACAATATTTTTGAGAAGTCGGTGTGGAAATAATCTTTCCAGAAACTACAAAAGGAGCAATAAGCCACTTATTCTACTGTGGGTCCAAGCTAACAATGAAACACAATGAAAATGAAAATAAAATAAGAGATCCTGAGATATGAGAAAGAAAGAAAGAAAATTATAAACAGTAAACAACATTAAAAAGTATTATCTTATGTTGGGCATACCCTTTCAGTAATATCAAAATTGTTGTTGAATAAATTAATTACTGAACGAGTGACTGAATGGCTGAATTTTGTGAATGAATTGGTACAAAAGCACTTTATGTTAGAACAAAAATGGAGGAGAAAATATAGTTTGTTTTGTAAGACTCTTTCTATAGACAGTCAAGTATGGCAAGGAAGAGTGACACCAGAGATGTAAGAAAGAATAGTTTATTCATACTCAGAGTGATAGCAGGACTTGCAGGGTTGCACAGGGAAACATATTAGGAGCATGGGGCTCAACCAAGCAGGCAGTAAGAAAAGGTTACAGTGAACCTGGGGACTGTACCTTTAGAGTACAATAGGATCAAGCAAGAGTGGGGATTGGGGAGTTTGTATTTGACTTTTATGGGGCTTTGAACCAAGGTAGGATTGGGAAGGAGAAGGAGAAGCTGTTTATTTTGTGTAAGCAGGTGTCAGAAGTGGTCACGAAGGGGCCTAGCAATAAGGTCTAAAATGCTGAGATATTATGACAATGCAAAGCCCCTTATGTTGCTCCTGATCTTGGAGATACTGAGGCAGCATAATGATGTGGAAAAGTCTCTATTTTAATTCACTATACAATGGTTATTATGTTTCTATTGCAGCAACAAACTAATAAAATTATGCAATGCAGGTTTAGTTTCTAAATGGTGAGAAATTGTGTAAGGTCACTGACTTGTGGTATTGTTATGCAATATTGACTAAAGTAAATGAAAAATCACAGTCAAAGAAATGTTCAAGTCAGAATCCTGATAAAGTAACCCACAGGATTTGAGGGCTGATATGAAAGATAGTAAGGTATTTATGAAGATTATAAAATTAGCTTGAATGTTGACCAGAATATTTTGAAGAAGAGAAATATTCTGCAAATTCCTTTAAAAATACATATCAAATAAACTGAAAATTGAACATAAAGTTTATAATTGGCCTGCAAAAATTTCAACCAATTTGGCTTCATGCAAAATATAGATCTGAAGGTTTTGTTTTGTTTTGTTTTGTTTATGTATTAGACTTCTGAACTTTTCATTACGGAAAGCTTGTTTGGCTTGTATATCGGATTTTTGACAAATTGGTAAATCACTAATACTTCATGTATTTTAGCATCATGATTAGCCACTAATTTCTGCAATCCAAACCTCAAATAACTGAGGTGCAGGTGAGATGGGGAGAGCATAGTGTACTGAGCCAGAAAGAGATGGGCAACTCAACATCCTATTCCCTCACTGTGTGACCTTGAGAAAATGACTTCACCTCTATGGGTCTAGATTTCCTTTTCTGTAAAATAGGGATAATAACACAGTTGTGGCAAGAATTAAATGAAATTAAGCTTGTGAAGTGTTGAGCCCAGAGAACTCAGAGGAAGCATTCAGAAAATGTGAGTTCTTTTCTTTTCCTGTTGGTCAAACTTGGAGTTGGAAGTTGAAGGAAGAAAAGAAAAGTGGATGGATGTTATGTAATCAATGCCTTACTACCTCCAATACCTCTTGCCAGTCCTGAGTACAGACACTGATGAGGAAAGCACCAAAGGATGAGAAAGAATAAGGATGAAGACTGGGAAATGCAGCTAACTTAGTTGCAATAACTGATATGAAAGAGAACACCTAAGACCCTCCAGAGAACACCTGGTGTATGTCCAATCTGACACCTGCATTGATCTCATCTATGAGAGATCCTACTAAGTGCTGAATCAGAATTCCAACATTGTGTCTTTATCCAGTGTCAACAGCTCTAAGACTTCCAACCATTTATGTCTTTAATCTTCTGATTTCTAAAACCAAAGTAGATTAATCACAGTAACAAATTCAGATTTTGAATTCTAAATATATTATTTGGTCAGTTTATTGATCTTATTGCAATTTCTTTACAAGGCAAATGCAGATGACTAGATAACATTTTTATTTAAATATATCACTTCTCTCATTAGAAGTGAGAAGGGGGAGGCAATTGTAGAACACTTTGTAAACTTGACAATTAAGATCTAAAGTATGTTTTGAAAAATTGAAAAGGAACTGCTCCCTTTAAAGAAATCATATTTCCTACAATTCTAGCAAGTGCTTGAGGAGGCACTCTATACATATCTTTAAATTAAAAAAAATAAACCATGGTAATGCTTCAGAAAATTGAAGCAAGCCTCACAGATTTCAAGGAATTAGTGAGAGAGGGGGCAGAAACAAGCAAAAATGATATAATTTACTAAGTCTCAATTTTGAACAGAGAAAGAAGCAAGGCAGCAAGATGTGTCACTTTATGTAACCCAATTCAATCACTGTCAAACATATCTGGAAGTCCTTGTCAATTTTTATAACAAAACCTGTTCTCTCAGTCAATATTTTTTTACTTCTTCCATTTATCAAACATCTTCTGACTTTTTTCACTTTGTAACATTTTGAAACTTACCTATTTTTTTTTAAAAAGATGTCACTGATGATTTAATGGCAGAATTGCTCACCCTCTGAAATGTATGTCCCAATCTGAAATGCCTTTACATCTGTTCTTCTGCTCTAACCGGTTACCCAGTGTTCTTTGAAAATACTGATCATAAATGTCATTAGCTTTAGTGACTCACCTTCAGCTTCTAATGCTAAAGGAATGGATTATAAACTCATTTTTAAAATTTCCCAAAAAGGTTGGTTCTACTCACTTGTCCTTCATTTAATTACCAGCTTGCAAAAGGGAAGCCATATTAAATGACATCTCAAACTAGAAAAAAGAATCAGGTTGCCAGCAGAGCATATTTAAAAGAATGATTAATCTCTCTGAATTTGATAGTCAAAACATTTTGACACTAACTGGCAGTTTTAATGATCACTGTAATTTAGCTGATGGGTTCATTAATAAAACTGCAGGACTACTTTACAACATTTACCACTGTGATCACTACAGTTAAGGTTACAGAGAACAAGGAAGCAATTCCTTAGACCTGTATATCATGCTCTCAGTAATCATGGTGGGAAACTGTGCATAATAATTTCTGGCAAACAAGTAATGGGGAAAATTTCCTTGTCTGCTAGTAGCCCTTGGTCCTATAGTGTAGGTGAAGTGCCCCATAGCTCTCCCAAATGACTCACCTACCAAGAGCACACTCTATAAATTTTAGTTCCTTGTTGAGAAAATAAAAAGCACAAACGTTATCACATCAACAAAATACAAGAACCTTTTAAACACCATTAGAAATACAAGAACTTAATAACATTGGTTTTGTTGCTGTAATGTATATTGGTGTGGTCAATCATTTTAAAGTTCGAGAAGCTTCTGTGAGATGTAAGTTGCCTGCCTGAGGCTTTGAGGTTTAAGAGGTTATGACTGAGTTCAGCTCCCTCAAGTAAAAAGTGAGGTTATAACCCCAAATAACATTTAATCACATCAACCACTACCTTAGCAACTCTCTGGTGATGTTAGACAACTTTAAGAGCAACAGTCATAAGGAATTTATTCATTATTATTTTAGAAGCTTCGGGGTACAGTTCAGGTAGTGTTCAGGGCCTTATGAGACTATAAATATCCACTATCCCAACATACAGCTGTAGAGTCATTTGGGTGTAAGTACCCAGTTTGCCTGAATGTGGGAGAGGTGGCAAATGCCCTTAAAGTAGATCATAATAACAAAAATAGCAAATATTTGCTGAGTGATTGTAGTGTGCTAATTACTTCCTATATAATATTTCAAATGAGGTACAAACTACAGAGAAGCAAAAACAAATGGTTGATGGGACATATGCATTCTCATCTCCTTCTACAACAAAATAATTTTTAACTGGGACAGATCAGAATAATTTCCTAACTTCCCTGTGGTCATAGAATTAAGCTAGGGGAAGCAGTAGAGGTGTTATGTGAAATCTTCTGGTAGACTTCTTTAGCAGACAATGCTCATATGATGTTTGTGCTGTGCTTCTTTGCTCCTTCTTCCATTCTGTTTTCTAGAACTTGCATGTGCTGTTTTGGACTATGACATTGAAGCTACATGTGACTGAGCAACAAGACAGAAGGAAACATGTTCCCCGACAAGATGAAGCGCTGAACAGTGCAGATCTGGCTCCCCGGACTTACATAAAAGAAAGGAATAGACTTCAAATTTGTTTATACCACAACTACTGTTATTTCTCTGTCATCCATCACTAAATATAATCCTAAAACACATCAAAGCAGATAGGGGCCAATTTCAAATTTGTGATTAAGAACCTCTTATTCTATTTGATGCATCATCAGTAAATAGTCCAGTTCTCTCAAAGCTTTTTACTTTTTATTTCTGACTTGTAACCCCCTTACGGCTTCCTCTCCTCCTTCCTGCTCCTTACTCTCCACTGCCCATTCACTTCCAAGGCAGCTTGTTCTGTAAAATATATACACACATACACACAAATTCTGGAGGCATTCTCTTATTCAACAGTATTCAATAAACATTTACTCATCATCTACTATTTTCAAGCTCTTTTGTTATATATTGAAATTATCAAGGGAAATGACAATGTAAATTAATACTTATAATACATTCTGATGGATGTTATAATAGAAGTATGTCATTGGGGATGATGGTATAACAAAGGGGTAACTAACTCTTCCTAGTGGTCTTGGGAGAAAAACCATCAAGGAAATTTCACTGAGGCAGTGTTACTTGAATTGGGTCTTAAAGGTTGAATAGAAAAGGCGGGTGAGGGGGACAAAATATTTTGAGCAGAATGGCTTGGAGGAAGGAACAGCACTGCGAAAGGGTGGCATATATTTGAAAATGAGGAAATTTAGCATGTAGAGGAGTGGCAGAAGATGACCTTGGCTTTGTATCAGGTCCCTAAGGACCTTCTATGCCATGCTGAGATACTTAGATCATGTCTTCTCAGGTATCATTAAGGACTATTAAATACAGAATGTTGTGAAGAATTTAGTACTTTGGAAATATTTTTATGGAATAAGTGATAATAGTGAAACAAGAAGAGAGACAGGATGTTACGGCTTTCAGTGGAAGTGGGGATGGGTATTGTTCCGATTTGCTAAAGCTGTCAGAATGCAAAGTACCAGAAATGGATTGGATTTTACAATGGGGGTTTATTTGTTCACGAATTTACAGTTCCAGGGTCATAAAATTGTCCAAACTAAGACATTAACAAGAGGCTACCATCACTGAAGAAAGGCGAATGGCAACCTGAACACCTTTGTTAGCTGGGAAGGTATGTGGCCAGCATCTGCTGGTCCTTTGCTCCCAGGTTGCATTGCTCAGGTTCTGACTCCAGTGGCTTCTCTTTAAGTGTCTGTGGGTTCTCACTTAGCTTCTTCAAGGCAAACTCTGGGCTTCACCTCTTAGCTTAGCATCTCCAAACATCTGGGTCTGTGTCAGCTCTCTTCAGGACTCCAGTAAACTAATTAAGACCCACCCTGAATGTGCAGGGCCACAATTCCATGGAAATAATCTAATCAAAAGGTCCCACCCTCAACTGGGTGGGTCACATCTCCATGGAAACAACCTAATAAAAAGGTCCCACCCACAATAGGTCTGCCCCCATAAGATTGGATTAAAAGAACATAGACTTTTCCGGGGTACATAACAGATCCAAACCAGTACACCTTCTAACTAAAGTTTAGTGTCTAACATATTGTATTTACTTAGTAAGTATGTGTTGAATGAATAAGTGTCCAATTCAGTGGAAAGAGGTTATGCCAAGCACAACTGAATGTTATAAAACAACAACAAAAAGCCTAAAATTTAACATCCACATATTTCTTCTGGTTCATGAAAGAAGTGGATCAATCACATCTGATGCCTTCAGTTAGAGAGAATGTGGCTTTTATGGCATTTATCAGGACACTTGATTTGTCATATTATGTATCCCAATTCTTAGTTCAGAAACTGTGATCACCACAACTATAGTGGCAGATTTCTAGCAGATGAAGACTTTTATGTCTGCTATATTAAGAGAAAACACCTTGATGAAGAGACTGGAAATGTGTATCATGTTTAATATAAAAAATGGCAAAGTAACAGAAAATTGAAAACCACATAAAAATTAAACAAATGCAACTAAAATACTATATCTGAGTGGAGAATTCTTTCCTGGGATCTAGAAATATAGACCCCATCAAACATTGGTACAAAGAGGAACAAAGAGAGAACTTAGATGAAGGAAATGTTGTCAGGAACTCATACAGAGATAGCATAGAAAACAAAAAACAAATTGAGACTATAAACATCACATTTACTGTTACTGGAGTCCTTGTCGGAAAACTCATTCTAAGACAAAATATAAAACCAATGGTTAAGACTTTTTAGCATTATAAAGCCTTAAAAATTAAATTGCCAGGCATGGAAGGTAGAATATTTTCATTTAGTTTTTAATTTCTCCTACATAGGTGGTCCCCAGATCCAGAGGGCTTTGGAATGAACAAAGCAATGTACTGTTATTAAAGTTAGAGAGGTTTTTTATTTTCATGCAGTTTAATTTCCATTCTGATTTGCTTAAGCTTACAGAAACAACAAAATTGTGTTCAACTTGACCTTTTATAGTTAGGCGCATAAAAGTAATGAAATGTCAAAGGAAAATTCTTATAGAAAATCTATCTGCTATGTTTAATGTTTAACAGCAATAGGGCATACCTCTGTCCAGTCCTACCCAATTATCAAAGTGGGAATTTTACCTTCACCATTAAACCTTTCTGGGTATCAAAGATCCCATCTGCCATTTCAGAAGTCTTTGAATATCATTCCAGAGAGGGCTTAGTAAATTCTTGAGCCAATGGCTGGACTATTTAGCTACAAGTTCCATAGACCCTGGGTAGGCATTTGTAGACAGAAGGTTCACCCCACCCCAGAAGCACACTGCTTTGGATGATGAGTAGTCTTTATATGTTGACATGACTTCAACAGGACTCCCTGCTTCTGGCCACTAAGGGTGATGGGCTGTTTTCCCACAAGGACACCAACTTCCCCCACATGGTTATTCTTCTCCTAGGTCTGCTGACATTCTGTAAATACATCACCTATCCCCTGACATTCTGTAAATACCTGTCCCATCCCACCTCCTCCTCCCCATCTTCCTCATGCCCCTTCCCAGGTAAACCTGTATTCTCTGGGTGTCTGGATGAGTGTGAGGTTGTATGTTTTCCCCACTATTCTTTATTCCAACTTTAGGGTGTTGTTTTCACCCTCCTCCCCACTCTTTTTCCCCATCTATGGGAAATTTATTCAAGTTTGAATTTCATTGAAGATGGTTGAATTTATCTCAGGTAGAGGTACATATGATGTTATTTCACTAATTCTTATATATATTTCTTCTGAAGTTATAATAGCAGCTGAGATGACTGAGGGACATATGTATGCAGTTTTTAGGACCATGTCTACCCCAAGTGCCTAAGAGAGGGCCTGGTATAGAATAGTAGCTCAATAAATTTTGTTGAATACATGCATGTCATACTCTAGTCTACATAGAAATACTTTCTACAATTGAAAGGAAAACATGGCTAAATTTGGGTTGGTAGATAATTTGTTTTGTTTTGTTTTGTTTTTCCACCCCTATGTATTACTTATTACTGCCAGACTAAAACATACTTTCTATATTATTAAATTCACAATGGCACTACTGTGTCTACTGAGACTGGTGCTAGGAGATAAGGAGCATTTCTGTTAAGACTGGGCTGCTTGAAGAAAAGACTGAATAGTTAGGATTGACATTAGTGCATTAGTGCAAGCATTGCCACATTTCTCAGGTGTCAATGTTAACCAAGAAGAATGGAACACTCATCAATATCTTAGATAAGTGGATTAGGGGTTAAAACTGCAAGCATCAGAAACTCCGGGTAAGAGAAAACTAAACCAAAACTAGACCAGGGAAAAGCAAGGGCTGCTTATCAGAGTAGACAAGTTGAATGGGAAAAGGTCAGAAGTGTGAAACATGGAAATACTGGGCATCATTTCTTGGAGCTAAATATCTAAGTGCTAGGCTTCAAGGTGAAGCACAAGTTTTTTTTTTGTTTATTTATTTATTTGTTTATTTTTTTTTGAAGCACAAGTTTTATGTTAAATTTCCTCAAGGAACTGGATTGGGTGATGGAGGAGTCATAAGAGCAGGGGATGGGGCTGGCTGTCCAGAGGACAGGGAAGATTAATTCTGGGAAAGACAGTGTACCTACAGGAGGTGCTTTTATTATTAGCAGCAGTATAGGAAGGGGAACTGAAACACACTCCCTGACCGGACAAGGCACCAAGCAAATAAAAAAAACTTATTACATGGAATACAAACCTGATTAGCTTGACTCCACATGAAAGGATTCTATTGCAGACTGAATGATTTTTAGAAACTCAGTCCCAGTGCCTGGCTCAGAGGCTGTCTGCATATGATCCATTAACTCAGACACTACGGAATACACGGATTTTGTGTCTACACAATAGTGACAATGGCAACTCACTGGGACCTGTTGGACACTACTGCAGGGCTTAGAAACCAACAGGCTACATGTAGCATAGAGGAAGATGGCACTTTGTGAACAATCACAGGGGTTGACTCCTCCCCTCAAATCTTTCACATGTAGGAAGGATCATGAATGAAGGTTAGAATTTGAATGCATCAGGAGACAGCTCTGCCCTATGAAGTAATGTGTTTGTTATTTCCAATGTACTTGACAACCTCCAGGTTGGTGTGACCCTGAAAAATATCTGTACTGAAATATCTGTATGAAAGCCTCTATGAGGTCTAAACACCAACTGTCTATGGCAAGTCTGCTTTGCATCCTATCAACCTACTTAATCTTATTTCCACTCTTCTTTCACATGTACTCAACTCCAAGTAGCTGGCTCTTCTTGTTCTCTGTGTTTTCACATGTGCTTTTCCTTGGGTTGGAAAACTGTTTTCTCTGGAATCGAACATGTAAATCCTATTTCTACCCCCAGCCTTGCCCAGATATCAGCTATCCACTCTGATGTGTCCTCTCTGTGAGCCTACTACACTTAGAGCTAATGAACCTTGGGCTTTGAGTATAGGACTCAGTTCTTTGGTACTGCAATACAGCTATAAATAGTTTGGAGTACATAATATTTTAAATCAATACTTGTCTGTGCATGTATTGATAATTGGTGTTTCTAATGGACCTTGAATTATACTCATTCTTCCTCTCCCTAAGTGATTCACTTGAAAAATGTGGGACTGCTACATTTCTAAGTTGTTTGTAGGATCAACAGTTGTTAACAACGTCATTTAGTTTGTAGAACATGACTGGTTCTATAGAAACCTGGATAATAACTAAGAGTCAGAGGCCCAAGTAATGGAGAAAAAGAAACCCTAACTTTTGGTCCAAGAAACTATTAAAGTAATGTTTCCCCACACACCTTTTCCATCCTCTTCTTTAGGCAGAGCACATAGGTCTTGGGCAGATTTGTTCAGCCTCCCATTCTTTTACGTCTGTCCTATGTTTCAGAAATTTGACATGCATATTGTTTCATGGTGTATTTGAACTAGAAAATACCAAGGTAGGATAAGAGCCAGAAGTTGATAGGGGGTTGATTGTTTTTTGATGGTGTTAGCTTTCTTAGCTGAACAATTTCAAATGTATTCATTTGAAATAGATTGTATATAGGGATAGGCAATCAAGATATCATAGGGCTCAGCTTACATGTCTTTTTTTCTAGTTTCCTAATATGTATGATAGCACTATTGCTTTTATATTACCTTTTAAAATTTTATTCATAACCATTGGAACATCATACCATATGTCCTAAAAAGTTACATAAAGTTAAAAATTTTATGGACTTGTAAACATATAGTGAAAGAAAATCTCTTGTAATATAGTAAAAAATAAAAAGTCCATTTTTAAAGCAAAAAAATAGTAATCAAATTTATTTTTGTATGCAATCAATCACAAAGTCCTATTAATTTTACTTTAAAATATCTGCTTCAGTTGGAGAATGTTTTACTACAAGGAACAGAGGACGTAATAACTTTCTCATAAACAAGAAAAAACTATTCATCTTGGGTTTCCCAGGAGCTGGAATAAGAACGCTATCAATAACAAAGCAATCCTCTCTTGCTTTCAGTGGCTGTTTCTCACTCTTTCAGCAACCTGTTGGCTCTAATCTCCTCCTTTTTAACCAGCTGACTTCCTTCCTAATTTATGTTCCTTTTAACTTGAGTTGCACATGGTTTAACACAATCTTTCTCTCCCTGACCCTCAACCATGGAATTTTATGATGTCAGATCCTCCTGCTAAAAGTCCTAGTCTCTCTTTTACAGAAATTCTAGATTCTTAGTATGGAAGTATGGCCTAACTTCCTTTTTCAAGTCAGACTTCAGAAATCATGTTTGCTGTCCAGTTTGGATGAGTCCTCTTGGACCAGGTTCCCACCCTGGTTCAGTGAAGGAGTTGGGTTACCTGGTATAAAAGATGGCCAACTCAGTGGGGCTGTGAGCCTGGCAACAATCAACATCTCTAGTGTAATAGACCTCCATACTTACCCATTTCTTTTTATTCCAACTATCCCCAGGACAATCTAAGTCTTCATCTTGCCTCTTGGTTATTACCATAGTCTATTAATTGGTCTCCCTTAAGTCTTAGTGTCTTTATCCATCTAGCACATCACTCTGAGACTTTATCTTTCCCAAATCTGCACGTCTCTTGCTTTTCTCAATCTAAAAAAATTCATCTGTGGCTCCACGTTGCATTGAATAGCAATTTCCAAAGTGTTCTTCAGGACGCAAGTGGGGTGATAAACACATAGACAAGTTATCTTTAAATGAGATTGGTAAGCACTGATTTAACCAGTTCTCATCAAGTTTATTTTCTCAGAATTCCTTAGGGAAATTAATATGCTGATAATATAATCCTTTCAGAAGGGATATAATATGTGGTATTTTCAAACTTATGTAAACTTTTTTTATGAATCATTAAGTCTCTATGTAATGTACTTTAACAAAACACTAGCCCAAAGCATAAAATAAAAATTCAATACCTGGTATATTTAGGTCTTCAACAATCTATATTCTCTAATTGTAACCCATACGTGAATTTTCTGTACAGTTACAGAAAAGGATGTTTTAGCCCCATTGCTTTGACCTTAGAAATATTTTCACTCTTCCATACATTCCTGGGCTTAATGTTTTATTTTTTGTTTTATAGCTACAGAACAAAACAGCTATAACTTCTTTGTTTGTCTCTGAACTCTCTTCTTCTGTTCCTTTTTCTAAGGCTCTCTCCTCTTTTATTCTCCCACTCTATTTCTCTCTTCTCCTTCTCATCCCCTTGTCCCTTTGTTTCTCTGTCCTCTCTACGTATCTTACAAAATTGGTCATGATTTTTTCATTTAACCCTTTAACAAAACTTGAAACAGTAGAAGCCATAATCTATGAAATTTGCTATAGATAAAAATTATTTATAAATCAAATCTTCCCTGAAAACTTGAAAAGACAAAGAATTGTTACCAATTGAAATATTTTTTAGAAAAAAACAAAAATGGGGAAAAAGGAAATAATTTATCTACTATAAGAAAATTGATGAAAAAAGTGAATCAACTTAAAAAGATCACCAGGAAACATTTTCTTTGATGAGAAGTGTTTTACTTTACTAAAGCTGACAAAATGCAATATATTAGAAATGGGCTGGTTTTTAAGAATGGGGATTTATTAGTTTACAAGTTTACAGTTCTGTAGTCATAAAAATATCTGGAATCCCCTGTCAGATGCAAGGCATGTGGAACCTGCCGGTCTCTCCTTTCTCTTCTGGGTTTCATTGCTTCCAGCTTATGTCTTAAATAGTTTCCTCTCTGTTTCTTGTGGCTTTCTCTGTCAGCTTCTGTGTGTATCCTTCTCTCTCAGCCTCTGTTCTTTCCCTGAATTTCATCCTTTGATAAAGGACTCCAGTAAGAGCATTAAGACCCACCTGGGGCATGCCTCAACTGAAATAACCTGAACAAAGAGTCTCACCCACCATAGGCTTACACCTACAGAAATGGATTAGCTTAAGAACGTGATCTTTTGGGGTCCATTCAGTTTCAAATTATCAAAAGAAGTCATCAATTTTTTCATAATTATGATCAAAATGCTTGTATTCAGGATATCCTTTAAATCAAAATGTGTTCAGGGTCAAAACAACAATGAAAAATATAGCATAAAAGATGTTAGGTTTTTTTTTTAAAGGCTTTCCCCATTTACTCACTCTTATTCCTTATAATTCTCTAGCATGTGGATATAACCTGTACATGTGGTAGTGACATTTTCTTCCCAATTAGAACATGTTATTCTAAGTATTCTTCCCCCTCCTTTCCATTGACCTATTTTCTACTGATTCCTCGAGGCTGCCTTCTCATGAAACTTTCTGTGATTACCTGTGTCCACCTTAAAACCCTTGACAATTCATGATGCCACTGGAAAACTTGAACATTTACACGTTCTTGAAAGTTTGTCCTCAGAGTGCAGATGTGTGTGTGTTGTGTAAGTATGTGTGTCAATACCAATTTAAGTTTGAACGACTGATTTTGGAATTGTGTTTAATTACTGTTATAGCCAATAAGTAGATAATACATCAGGATTTGACTACACCAATGAAAAATCAAAAGTAGTAAGAGGATAGGACAGTTGACATAGATAATTTGCTATGTGACTTTTGAACTAAAAAAAAAAAAAAACTGGCTGAAATAATGGCCAAAGCTAATGAATTCTGTTAAAGAGAATTCTTTAATCAACAGGCAATTCTTATACAATTTTTAATAAAGTAATTAGAAGAAACAAATATCACAAAATGTTCATTACCTATTAAAGATGTGTTATCAAATAATTTCTTAATTTGAATTCCAACAAGGATAGGAAGCATGACAACTGTGATTTGAATTAGCTTGAGTTGTAAATTGCATCTTAAAGATAAATATTATATACCACCCAAATGAATCCTTTCATATACCTTTAAAATTTATTAGCAAGTGAGGTATCCACAGACTAATCACACAAATCATTAGATGATGATTATAAAAGGAAAGTAAAAAATTCATTTAACTTATCAAAGACATTTTCATTACTCTTGTGTTCTCAGTTCTTGAAGCAAATGAAAAGGCCTCAAAATTTCAAGAAAGAAGATATTTATTTAGTGTTGTCTGCTTTCACATTTCATCTACTAGAACTTTCTTCCTTGTCTTCTAAAATATTTTTCCTCCCCAAGTTAGATAGTAGTTTAGTACTTCCAGAAGAGACTAATTTTGTTAACCATGTATTACTTTAGCTTTCTTCTTTATTGAGGTCTATGTTGATCAGGTATTGAAAATGAAATGAAATCTTATAGAAAGTCTGAAGAAAAAAAATCTGTTTTTTTTCTATTTATTAAAGAGATTATTATTTATATGTTAAACATTTATATTATTTATAGATTTTCATGATTAAAAATACCACAATGAAGCATTTTTCATGAATAACTTCAATATGCTTGAGAAAAAGATACTAGGTTTTATTTTTAAAGTGTTATTTTTATTTTCAAGTTAATTTATTTTGGAAGGACATTCCAATAAAAAGCTATGGCCATGGTCCTCATATCTTTGAAAGTTTATACTACTTTTGAATGGAAATAATCAATTTTAACTCTTGTCCATACTTACCAAATGATCTATCTTGTCTGACATATTTCCATCACTTTTCAGCTTCTTTTCTTTAATATTCAAAGTTATCATTAGTGAGGACCCTCTGACAATGTAAGGCTTCTGTGTAGCAAGTCCCTCAACTGTCTATGGGCAGGAAGCAGACTAGAAATGCAATCCAGTCACAAACAGGATCATTTCTTATGGAAAAGCAAGGAAGACTCAGAGGAAGGAACCCAGAATCTGGAGTTAAGAACTAAGAGCCTTGGAGAATCATTCCCCAGGAGCCGGACTGTGCCTGAATCAAATAACTAACAGCACCTGTCCAACTGGATTTCAGATTTGCAATAAACCAGTCACTGCTCTGTGTCTCCCATTCCTTCCCTTTTTTTTGTATGGGAGTGTATATTGTGGTTATTCCATCTCTATTTCAGCATTGTATGTTGGGTTGTGAGGGGCAGATCCACAGGACTATGGATTTAGAGGAAGCATACCCCAAGGAAACAAAACTGAGGAGCCTCATCTGCACCTGGACCTGATTTAGGTAAGGAGATCTTCAATCTCAAGCCTGAACCTCCAGTGGTTCATGATGAGGCAAGCCATTAACTTCTTGTGCCCAAGTTTCTTCATCTGGAAAATCAGAAGAATTAAACCAAATTATTTATAAGGTCTTTCCCCCTCCTTTTATGATTATATCACTCATAATTTTTCCATTATTTGTACTACATTACTATCTTGGCTGAATTAATGGTTGACTACATTAACTTATTGGATACTGTATACTTGTATTGAGTCTTGTTAGGCAGATTCCCAGAAAGAAATTATCACATCCTGTCTGTATTATGTAAAATTTCCATAGTGCTTATTTTAGAGCCAGTATTCATTAGATGTTTAATAAATATTAAATGATGAACATGACCATGTTAATCTGGTGTCATAGGCTGATTGCACCATTGCTGCTGACACTTCTTTTGCTTATTAAAACCATTAACAATATGAGCATGTGCTCTTTGCTACTATAACATGACAAGTGAGGATGCTTAGAACAGTGACCTATTTCAGGGCTTCTCAAGTGACTGGAAATTGAGTTCTAACTTCATGATGGAATTCAAGAATAATTTAGAGAGTGTGAACTGTCTTTTGGGAAATATTTCTCATCAGGTCACTGCCACAGAAGAGGTTGTCTTCATGGGTTATTTGGGATATGCTTTGACAAGTTGATCTTTGTTTCAAGGGATTCTTTAGTGAAGAGTAAAAAGACCATTGATCAGCCAAATTAGATGCTTCGAGGATATATCTACAAGCTGGGTTTCATAACTGAGGAAATCTTTGTGAGATGTTTGGGGTAAGCCTGTGCTATGATGTATAATTGAGAACTAGAGTTTTTCACCAAAGACCCTGAATGAAGCCAGAAACTTTTAAAAGTTATTTTAAATAGACCCTTTTCTTTTAATAATCACTTTATTTTCAACTGTATTTTCAACTCAAAGTCCTTGATGAAATATTTTTGACCTCTTTAAATCTCTTCTAAAAGGTGCTAGTGTGTGCATCTTGACCCTTTGACCTGTACTTACTATTTGGAGGATTGAGTGTTGAGTTTACTAATGAAAGGAAAGCCAACTCTTGAAACTTTTTAACACCTAGAAAAATGTCACGTGACTGTAAACAATTAAACCAGTTTTCTCTCAATTGGTATCACTGAAGCTGTGGTTAAATGGCATAAAATGGAGAGTTGCCTATTATCTAGTTAATTCGGTCAGTATAGTCAGCTAAAGGGAGCAAATCTGGCATTCTATCTGATGCTTTTTTTGTTTTGTTTCTATTACTTAAGTTAATTATGCAGACAGCTTCTAAAATGAAAGGTTGTTTGTTGGCAGCCTATAAACAAGTGCCCTGTTTAATCTAAAGACCATTGGAATGGACTTTATCATACTCACTCTCACACACACACATACACACACACACACATATACACTAAATCATACATAAATCTATCACTGACCCTATTTCAAAGTCTTTAGCAGAATTAAAATATAAAGGAATTTTGCGACCCAGGGCAAAGCAAAATTATCTTAAAAAAATTCTTGTTTTATCAACAAAAAGTACTACTGTGCTTATTTATTACCTCCATCACAACCATCTGTCATTTGGAAAGTATATTTTTCAATGAACAAAAGAGACTTTTCCTAACACTTTGAGTCTTTGCTTTCAGAGCATTCCTTCAGTCTCAGTAGTAGAAATGAATTCCCAAGATAATGCTTCAATGAAAGATTTGATCTCTTGGGCTTCATTGACTTTGTGGTGCTTGCAAGAGGAAGGCAGTAGTGTTATAAAGCTGAATCCTTTGCATCTTATCTGATTCATCAGATTTCTACCAAATTGCAGAGCCAAGGAAAGTCAGGCTGGTCCCACTGACAGTAATGAGTCACCATGGAATTGTTTCTTGCCCTGAAAAGCTGTATATGGAACTGTCCCTGGTGAAGTCTATCCTTGGGTTCTGTGATTGTAGGGAGATACCGCAAGAAAGAATGACCCACTCTTGATTGTCCCAACTTCCAGTGGGAATCTGTGTCAGCCTGATGAACGAAGCCATTTTCTGATCATTATCCCGAGGCTTTGAGAATTCATTCAAATCTCCTTTGCAATGTGAAAGAACTCATAGGAGTCATAGGGCCTGTTACCTTTGTTATTTTGACAGCTTCTAGGGCAGCAAAAGGAGAGCGTGCCACACTGACAGCTCTGCGTCAGTCACACCAGAGTTGTTTTTGCCAGGGCTTGGATTTCCTCCTGTCAGATGGGAAGGCGAAAGAGGCGAGTCAAGTCATGCTCTTACTTTCATCTGAAGCTTTTTCTCAGCAAGGTGATGATTTTCATCGAATACTCAAGTTAATATCAGTAAAAGTATCTCTTTCCAAAGCAACATTGAAAAGAATAATATAGTTTTGGTTGAATTTAGAATAATATTACATTTCTGCTAATGCTTCTGGCTCTTAGCCCACAAAAGTCAAGAAACCAAGCATTTCTTTTGGACATAGACTTTCTTGTACTTTTCTGGTAGTTTTCCCTAAACCTTCTCATTTACTAATAATAAAATTAAAGTGAGCCTTTTTGAGATGTTCATGTTTAATATCTTAGACTTTTCTACTTCAAAGCTTTCCAAATCCATTGATGGAGGTCATGATACATAATATTACTAGAATAGAAGTGAGAGGATGATTCATCTGAGGTTTGGATACTATTTAAACCTGGCAGAAAAATAAAATTATTCTGTTGTTTGTTCTTGTACTTGCATTTTCTGAATTATACTTTAAATTTGTTTTTCTTACCATGTCATTTTTCTCCTGTTAGCACACAGCAAATCATGGGCTTTGGAATTGCCTCAACCTGGGTTTAGATACCAGTTCTGTCACTGGACAACTTTGTGATCTTAGGTAAATTACACTGTTTATCAGACAATAAAGAAATGCTGGCTTCCTTTCCCAAATTTTTCTGTTCTTTCTTTAATATAACTTTGCTTGCCAGCAGGAACATATGTCTTCCTTTTCATCTTGAAACCCATTTCTGTATGCATGAAAAACAACGTGCCTGCTATCCAGGTGCCCAAAATACAACTCATGTGAGATTTGTGTTTCATAAGTATGCATGAATATACTGTGGTTCATTGTGGCCCAATCTGTGTCACATTCAAAAAAACTGTTCAGAAATATATATACTCCATTTCCAGAGCTCCATTTCTGCCTTCACTCCATTTTCAGAGCTGTGTTCTCAATCAGGGGCAGTATTGCCTCTTCAGACACATTTGCAAATGTGTGGAGGTATTTTGGGTTCTCATAATGATGGAGGAGCACTTCTGGCATTTAGTCGGATGCCAGAGATACTAAACATCCTGCAATGTGTGGGACAGTCCTGCACATTGAAGAACTATTCTTCCAATATTACAGTGACTGTATTGATAAATATTTATCCAGAGAAATGTCTGTAAGTGGAAGATCATTATGAATGCATAATCTTTAATTCCCTCTTTTTATCTCTAGTTTCTACCAAAATCCCTCACAAAGGTGAGAGTTGATCCTGAAATGCTCACTCTCTCTCTCAATTCCCAACCACAGAAATTTTCTCTGAAAGCCACAGTGCTTTTGTTTCTCTGTTCCCTCCCTACCTCCCTCATTTATTTATAACATACTTCCATCTAGCCTGCATGAGTTTTTGCATTCTCTCTGAATTTTGCCCTTTTCCTTTATGAAACTGCTGGAGATCGCTCAGCAAGCAAGTAGCTAGAAGGAAGAGGGAAGAAACTGAGGATTCATCTGTTAATAATGTTTATTCCTATTCCATATGTAGAAGCAATTTTGGCTGCTGCTGCTAGCACCTAAATTCCCAAGGAGTGAGAGAGTGTGGGAAGGGTGTACAGGCTGCCACTCCTGCCAGCACTTTTATGTGCATATTCCCCAAGGACACTAGCATTGATAGTAACTCTTTCCTGCAGTTGATACTCTAAGTACACACCTGGGTGGTTAAGTGTCATTAGAAATTTGTGCTTCTCTCTTTCTTCTGAATTTACGTATAATAATTTTCATGTTTGTATTGCCTTTAATTGAAAATATCTAAAATGTAAAAAAAATATTATTTATGTTCCCATGGTCTGATATGTTTGATAAAAATAGGGGCATATATTTATGTGGATAAATTTTGTCCTTGAATATGAGTAGATTCCGAACAGTGTTATATATAACTGAAGAATTTTTATTACATAAACACACAGAAAGTCAATGGCAGAAGAAAAGAAGGGATTTGTGTGAACATATAACATTCCTCTAATTGGTAATAGGAATCTTTGCAATTACATATCTCAAAATGGTACTCATATGGATTCTTGAACCTATACATTGACCAGATAAAACTTTGTATTTAAAAGGAATTGCAGAAGAGAGCAAGGAGCCCATATTGACCCATTCTGTCCTTGACCGTAGCTCCAAATTATAACTTGAAAGGAGCATACATTGTCTAGTTGAGGGCAAGTTCAAAAAGTAAGAGGCACCACCTGAGCAACTAAAACTTTTGTATAAAAGCTTTAGGGATCTATTAACCATGAATTCAACTTTAATTTTAACAGCCCACATTCAGAAAGAAAGCAAAAATCCTATTTTAGGCATATAGGTCTACTAGATTATCCTATCATAAGAAATGTCACAAATCAACCACATTCCTATTTTATTTCTGTTCCCTATGCATTCTGGTAAAAATACTTCAAATAGAAAGAGAAAGGAAAAGATATAACAGAAAAAAGAAGTCAACAGGGAATGAAGCAACTCTATTAAATATTGGAAAAACTGTATAGTGTTTCAGGTTTTAAATTTATTGCTTCACTAAACAGCATTTCTTAGGTAGGAAGAAATGCCTCCAGTTTGCTAAGACTAACACTAAATTTTTACTTTAAAGGGAATGCTTGTGAAAGTCCAATGGGATATTTGCTATACTTGAATGGGTAGTGTTTATCTATAAGTCAGGAATAACAGGAATCCTTTATGAAGGAAAAGCCCACTACAGGCAGGTCAAGAATAATACTCAACACAATACAATTGAAACCACAGTATTTTAAATTGTTCTGTTGGCAGGGGACTCATTAACCCATTTATTCTACCTGGCCATCATGCCTTCACCAAGACTGCATTGCTAAAGAATACAGCAGTTGCTAAATATTGTGTAATCTTATTTCCTGGGCATAATTTCCTGGATGAAGGTGAGATGACATAAACATTGCTTACGATGATGAACTTATTTATAATATCTTATGGCATTACAAGTGAGAATTATATCTTTCCCTTCATTAACTAGTCCAAGGGTAGTATAGTCTTTTGACCTTGTGGAATGGAAAACTATTTAAAACTCTATGTGTAAGTGGAAATCATGTGGTTCAGATAGATCAGACTGAGCTCTTGATCATCCTAGAAAGAACAGAGGTTTGGGATATGTTACACTTGATTCTGAGATGTGGTTTAAGATGTGTGACTTTGTGCAAGTCACTTAACTCTGGCAGCTTCCTCATTTCTAGCCGGGGAAAATACAATACCTCCCTACCTGCTTTACAGGATGTTTATGAGCAGTATTTAGCTTTCTAATATCAATTAAGCAACATTCTGTGCAGCGATCCCCTTCCCCAGGTAAAGTTCATCACCCTGCTCATGCAGTAGTACCTTGTATGTTGTAGGTTATTACACTTGAAATTTTAAAGCAATTTGTTTATTTACATATCTATTCCTTTTATAATCTGTGAGATTTTTAAGGCAAATGACCCAGATATTTTTCATTGCTTCAGTCCCTGGCATGAAGGCTGGTACATGGTGAGCACTCAAAAAATTAATTCACTAAAGAATAAATAAATGAAAATATTTTTCAAACTACAAAGTATTATTTATTAATGTTGCTCAAAATTAATTTTTTTCATCTCCATATCAGCACTTTTCTTATTACATTGTGTTATACTCTCTTTGGCTATGATATTACCTGGTTTCAATCTTTGACATCCATTTTAATATTAATTAAATTAATAGTAGTGGAAACCTTTTTTTGTCTGTGAGGGTTAGAAAAGTAAATGATCTTATTAAATGAATATATCCCTATTTTAACTGACATTATCATATCTAGACCATTTAAAATCAATTTCTAATACCAAGAATATAGTAAAGCACTTAAAGATAAAAGTATAGAATACAAAATCAATTAATATTTTCTTTGCTAACCTGTGAAACATTTTATATCATAGCATGCCTTTGGATCCTGGAAAGAGAGGAAAGCAGTGAAGAAGAAAAAAGGGGAAAAAAAAACCAAACAAAAACCTACATTTTTCAGCCCTACATGTATTGAGAGATAGAGTGTTATCTTCACTTTTACAGAGACAACTGAGACTCAGAAAGATTAAATAACTTGTTGAAGATCACATAACTGGCTGACAGCAGAAATACTCAAGTATGTCTAACATGAAAATCTTGCAAGCTCTCCACTAAACCATTTTATAGTACTCTAAAATGTAGTTATTTGGCACAAGATAATTTAAATTCTGCTGTTAAAAAAATTTATTATAATAAGTCAAACCCAAAACATTTATTTTCCTATGATTTGTGAATACTAACATGAGTAGTTGAGGAAAACCACGTTGCAGCCCCAAATCCTTTCACTCTGTGCTGTGATGGGCAGGGCATATGTCTTTACTCTGAAACTTACAGGCCTTTAGTAGCCTTTATTCAACTTAAAGGATTTTGTTCTCTGGTTTTCAGTTGCCTTTTTCATCAAAAGATATAAACTCCTACCTTACCAAAAAAAACTTAATGAACCATAGTCACATCTGAGCATTCCAGTATCAGTAAAATCAACCTCAATATCTTGTCTGTTCCTGTTAGATTATCGTTCCCTCTTCACCACCTGCTGTCTATTGAGTATATCAGAAGGAATGACGTTATTTCAGATATTTCTTTTTCCCACTGCTTTTCTTTATTTTGTTTGGAGATTTTTTTTTAATTTGATAAATAAAGTACTTTAAAAAAAGATATAAACTGATATTTGCATATCAAATTAAAGTAATAATTTCAGTGCCTTAGTTTATCAGGTGTTTTGGTTTGCTAAAGCTGATGAAATGTAATATATCAGAAATGGGCTGGTTTTTAGCAATGGGGATTCATTAGCTTACAAGTTTAGAATTCTATGGCTGTGAAAATGTCCAAATTAAGGCATCAATAGGATAAGGATGACACCTTCTCCCCAAAGACCAACTATAAGCAAGTTTGGGCTCCTCTGTCAGAGAGCAAAGCATGGGGCGACATCTGCTGGTCCTTCTCTCCTAGGTTTCATTGCTTCCAGCTTCTGGTCTCAGTGGCTTCCTCTCTGAGCTTCTGCATGTTTCTCTCTTTCAGCTTTTGTCTCTTTTAGCTTCTCTGACTCTTTCTCTTTGAGCTTTTCTGGGGCTTTTTTTCTGTCTTTTAAACTCTTATAAAGGAATCCATTAAGGGGAGTAAGACCCATCTTGAATGGGGTGGGTCACATCTCAACTGAAACAACCTAATCAAAAGTTCCCACCTACAATAGGTCTACATCCACAGGAATGGATTAAAAGAACATGATCTTTTGGGGGAAACATGCAGCTTCAAACCATCGCACACAGGGATACTATGACAAATAACACAGACTAGTTATCTTAAACAATAAGAATTTATTACCTCACAGATTTGGAGGCTAGAAGTCCAAAATGGAAGTGTTGGCAGGATCGTGCTTTCTCTGTTGCATTTTGGTGGGGGTTTGCTGGTAATCCGTAACTTAGTCTCTGCCTCCGTCACATGGCAAATTGTCTCTTTTTGTCCCCTACTCCTCCTACTAATGTGTCCAATTTTTCTCGGGTTATAAGGATTCTAGTCATATTGAATTGAGGCCCAATCTGGTTGGCTTCATTTTAACTAACAACATCTTCAAAGATCCCATTTACAAATGAGTTTATAGCCATAGGACCAGGGATGCTTTCTATCTCTCTGAACTTCAATTTGCTTTCATTTTCTGTATTCATTCCATTTATAAAGGACTCCAGTAATAGGATTAAGACCCATCCTGATTGATTTGCCACACATTAACTGAAATAACCTCATCAAAATGTCTTAATTATAATGGGCTCACACCCACAGGAATGGATTAAGTTTAAGAACATGTTTTTCTGGGAGTACATACCTCCAAACCACCACAGTGTTTAATAAATTATTGTTAAATAAAATAATTAGTTAAATAATATTCAAATTGATTAAATAATATGCAATTAAGAGGTAGGCTTCTTAATTAGTAGAAAGCACAAAGTTGAAACTATGTGAATAAATCATTATAAAATAAGATTGACCTGTCCAAGAGATACATGTGCATTTTTTTATTCTTTACACTTCTCATTCATGAATGATTCTGTTCCCACCATTACTAAATACTACAAAATCTTTTGTGGCAATTATTAAAAATTTTCAGAATAACACGCAGCAATAAATATAAATGTATCATTTAACCCATTATCAAATCTAATAATTCTGTTATTATTGTTGTTATTGATTGTGGTGGTAGTAATAACATGGCTACCAAAATATCCTGAATATGAGCTTTGCAAATGTTGGCATAACTATGTAACTTGAAATGGGAGAATGTGCATGCAAGTGTGCAGACACACACACAAACACAACACCAAACAAATAAGAAACTCCCTTGTGAAATGAACTCGTCTTTAAGATAAAATGCTAAAATAAAGCTGTAGTTACTATAGGCAGAATTACAAAAACCTACCAATTATTGAAAGTCATGTTATTGGTCAATATTTATTAACTATATCCCTGTATGTTATGTGTGATGCTGGATAATTTGGAGGATACAAAGAAGCATACTATCTGCTTTCTGACTTGTAGGAGCTAAATCAAAGTGGAAACAGAACATATACACATTCATGAATAAATATAATGAAAGTCAGTATATGCTATGGATTGAATTATGTCTCCCCAAAACATGTGTTTAAGTCCTAACCCCTGCTCCTGCCACGTCTGTGAATGTGATTCCTATTTGGAAACAGGATTCTTGAAGATGTTATTTGTTAAGAAGGGGCCAAACAGGATAAGAGTGAGCCTGTGCTGGTTTGTATATATTGCGTCCCCCAGAAAAAAACATGTTCTTTGGTGGAGTCTTGTGGGGGCAGACTTGTTGGTGTGGATTAGGTTGGAATTTCCGTGCAGATGTGACCCACCCAACTGTAGATGATAACTCTGATTAGATAATTTCCATGGAGGCATGGCCATACCTAGTCAGTGTGGGCCTTGATTAGATTACTAGAACCTTATATAAGCTCAGACATAAGGAGCTCACAGCTGTAGCTAAGACAGAAATTTTGAAGATGGCTGTTGAAAGTTGATGCAGACATTTTGGAGAACGCCATTTTGAAACGCAACCTGGGGGCAAGCAGACACCTGCCACATGCCTTCCCAGCTAACAGAGGTTTTCCGGATGCCAATGGCCTTTCTCCAGTGAACGTACCCTTTGTTGATGGACACTTTATGGCCTTCAGACTGTAACTATGTAACCAAATAAACCCCCTTTATAAAAGCCAGTCCATTTCTAGTGTTTGGCATTCCGGCAGCATTAGCAAACTGGAATAGGGCCCTAATCCAACATGACTGGTGTCCTTATAAGGAGAGGAAATTTGGAAAGAGATAACAGCCCTGGAACAGAGACAGAGACTGAGTTACACTATGGAATGCTGGCAAGGCACAGTCAGAACCCTACAGACTTCAGAGGAAGCATGGTCTTGCCAACATCTTGATCTGTGCTTCTAGTTTCCAGAACTGAGACAAAAATTATTTTTGTTTTAAGCCACCCAGTTTATGATACTTTGTTACAGCAGCCCTGGCAAACTAAGACAGTACATAAGTGTCAAACAGTAGTAAATAGTATAGGACTCAAAGAGGGGTTGGAGAAATCTTTGTGGGCTCAAGGAGCCAGTGAAGCTAATGGAGACAGGGCTTGTACAAATTACATAGAAGAGAGATGGCACATGCTAAATGATAAAGTGAAGAAAATGTGAAAAGTCTGTTTGAGACATAAATGTGATTGAAGTGAAAGTTTTCTAAGTAAGAGTAGGAATGAGATGGCAAAGACAAGTGTTGAGCATTGAAAAACCACGGTTAGGCATTTAGATGTCATCCTATTTGAGAAATGTTTCAAAATTTTATTTTAGAAAATTTAACCTAGAAATTATGTGCAGTACATTTTTAAATGAAGTGGGGGAAGAGATAGGGAGGAGAAAAGTGGGAAAAGGCAAGTGGTGTGTGGTAAACATGACTACCACATATGCTTGTGCAGGTTGTACACTGCACGTTTCTGAGGAGCCACTGATATAAATGATCTGCACATCAGCTTTGCAGATAAAATAGAAATTAGTGAGTGGTGGCAAAGTGGAAGACAGAGTAAAGAAATTTAGGCAAAGAAAAATTGGAATGAAAACAGCAAGTCAGGGCCCTGTTTGGAATGGTAAAAATATTTTTTTTAAAAAAAGGGAGGCTTGGCATGTGTTCTAGTTTGCTAATGCTGCTTGAATGCAAAACACTGGAAATGGATCAGCTTTTATAAAAGGGGGTTCATTTGGTTACCCAGTTACAGTCTTAAGGCCATAAAGTGTCCAAGGTAACACATCAGCAATTGGGTACCTTCACTGGAGGATGGCCAATGGTGTCCAGAAAACCTCTGTTAGCTGGGAAGGCATGTGGCTGGCATCTGCTCCAAAGTTCTGGTTTCAAAATGGCTTTCTCCTAGGACATTCCTCTCTAGGCTGCAGTTCCTCAAAAATGTCACTCTCAGCTGCACTTGGGATATTTGTCCTCTCTCAGCTTCTCCGGAGCAAGAGTCTGTTTTCAACGGCCGTCTTCAAACTGTCTCTCATCTGCAGCTCCTGTGCTTTCCTCAAAGTGTCCCGCTTGGCTGTAGCTCCTCTTCAAAATGCCACTCTCAGCTGCACTGAGCTCCTTCTGTTTGTCAGCTTATTTATATGGCTCCACTGATCAAGGCCCACCCTGAATGGGTGGGGCCATGCCTCCATGGAAATATCTTATTAGAGTTATCACCTACGCTTGGGTGGGGCACATCTCCATGGAAACACTCAAAGAATTCCAATCAAATCAGCACTAAAATGTCTGCCCCACAAGATTGCATCAAAGAATATGGCTTTTCTTGGGGCCATAATACATTCAAACCGGCACAGCATGTTTGGAGTTAAAAGAGGAGGCAATAGGGGAATGATTATAGAGAAGGTATAGTTGAAAGAGCAGGAATCTAAATATGTTGGAACTGAAAACACAGATGGAGGATCTGGTTTTTGATAACATTTGGACACTTATTTCTTGAACCTAGAAAGAAGGAAGCAAAAACAGATGAAATCATCCCATCATGATTTCCCCCAAAGCCACTACAAACAGACAAGGGTAACTAACAAACCTATAGAATAAATTAGGAAAAAGTCAGACTATTCCAACACACCAACTGTTGCTATTCTTCCACCTAGGAAGGTTTTAGAAAATAATTTTCCCGTGATCCTGGGGCTAAGTGTTCATCCCTGTTACAATGTTGAATTTAAATATCTGGTGTTTTAGGTCCAAGAAATAAGCACTAGTGTGTCCTCCAGCATATGTATTCATCTAGCAAAGTCTTCAAGGGAGAAGGGAGGTAAACTATATATTTTACTCACTAAATGACTCAGTATCAATAAATTTGTTGGTGATATCATATTTACCTTATTTTTTAGGTCAATTAACTCTATGATATATTTAATTATGCAACTTTCACTTTATCAATTTATTAAGATTATGTTATAGATCAATAAATTTTTACTGAACATTTTATAGTGATGATCAAAACATTGTGCAGGCATTTATTGTCTACAAAGACCTATAAGATTTGGTCATAATGTTCAAGAACCACACCATACAATAGGAAAGATTATATATGTGTATGTGTGTGTGTATATATATACACACACACATGTGTACGTGCACATATACATATAGATACACATATTTTTCATACACACATGCATATATATACATACACACACACTCACACAAATAGCTATCATAAAAAGCAAATTTAAATACCAAACACTTGATAGAGGTAACAGGAATTATGGGAACTCAGAGGAGAAAGTAAGTGATCCTTAAAGGGAGGTGGGGCAAGACTGTAGAAAAGTGAGGCTGTCCTGGATTCTGAAAGCTAAGTAAGGATAACTATTACACAGTTTAATCTAAATATGTGCTCTAGTTTAAAACAAAAAGGGAAGAAAAATCCCTATACATTTACTAAATTTGGTAGTGTATATTATATTCATAAATTCTGCATTATTCATGACTAAATTATCATTTTAGAGTGTCATAGCCTTTAAAAACAGACAGTTCATTTTTTTTCAGTCTGTAAGTAATGCATTCTTATGGTAAGGATCCTGGAAAATATAAAGAAGTATGTGTGTTTGTGTGTGTGTGTGTATAACATATCCCATTAGAGATACATACTATTACATATTGCCATGTATCTTTCTTCTTACAAAAAGTCTATGGCAGGTTTGAATATTTTAATATAATCTTTATCTGAGTCTGCCTTGCACTTCTTAACCCACATTAAAATGTCTGCTTTCTGAGTTTGATAACTAGAAATTCATATTTGTACCTCTCTATTGAGCAAATCACCAAGTTTTTCCCCACACGAAAAAAAAAGGCATTATCTGCTTTTAACAGTGGACCAGTAAACGCCTCACATTTAAATTTAAATTTTCTTAAAATAAGAGTCTTTGCCACTCAGATCTTGTTTTCAAACCTAAATCTGAGGAACATATACATGATCTTAATGTAGTCAAAAGACCTCTTAGGTACAAATTTCCCATCTCTATTGTTAAGTGATGTTTAAAATAGAAGTGATTTTTATTGGTTATAGATACAAGAAAATTGTCCCCCCAGGACACATATGAGCTCTTATTTTTTTCAGAAATTTTTAGGTCTCCAGCCAGCCAGCTTCTTCTGGGGAATTCACTAAAGCCTTCACTGGAGTTCCCAGCTTGTGGCCTGCCCTACCATATTAGGACTTGCCAATCCCCAAAGTCATGTGAGCCAATTCCTATAATAAATTTCATAATATTTATACTATATATATAGCCTTGGTTCTATTTCCCTGGAGCACCTTGAGTAATACATTACATGAAGGAACGCAATGAATTGGGTCACAATGATTCATTCCTTTAAGTTTTACTTTAAAGATGTATTTATGAAAAGCATTTTCATTCAAAAAATAATATGTGCATGTGGTAAAAAAAATTCAAACAGTTCATTAAACCTTCTTCCTATAAGTTATTACCAGTACTTTGCGTATCCTTCCAGTAATATTATTTATATATACAAGTATATATGTATGGCCTATTTTTCCATAGATGAAAATATAACATTTACATTATTCTGCAGCCTACTTCTCTTCTATTTTGTGCATTTAAAAAAATATCTTAATAGTATATCTTAGAAATTATCCCATATCTCTGTATTTGTGTATTGTATTTCATTCCTGTATACTATTTCTTTAGATAGATGTACCAAAATTTATTTATTTATTCCCCTATATATATTAATATCTAAGTTGTTTCTGGTCTTTTGCCATTTCAAAAAATTTTCCAATAAATATTGTTGTATATACTTGCATTTTCAGAAATGTGAAATAATAGTTGCCAGATAATTCTTCTCGATGCTACATAGAAAGAGGCCTAAACAGAACAAATTCATAACTCTTTGATCTGATGCCAGGATGGGAAATACTTGAGATTTATCTCCAGTCCCTAGAGACTGAGTTTAGCAAAACTAGCAATACCACTGGAACAATCAGAAAATTTTGCTCACAGGAAAGAGCAGGCCAGATGCTTTGGTTGCAGGGTAAAAGGCCTCCGGGGAAGAAACCTTGGATGTGGTGCTAGTGGTTAGGTGCCTTGGGAACTATCCAGAGTGCTGAAGAATCACCACAGGAAGCAGTCTGTTGGTTCCAGAGGACCAGAAACCTCAGTCTCCCGAGTTTCTGTCTCTCCTGCCTTGAATCTTGCCCTTGAGATTTTTAATTTAAACTACTAAAGTCAGCTAACAACCCTCAGCCTGTTCTTTCCCTGTCCGTAATTACCTCATCCTCCCACCTGCCTCAGTCCAAGTCTATTGTGATCAAACTCTGTTTTCTTACCAATCCCAGCTCTGACTCACTACCATCAAGTGGTTTTAGGTTTCTATGAGAAATAGTTTAAAAATGCAGCAGTAATGCCATTTGAATTTGAATAGTTCCTGATAGTGGCCTTAGTTAATGTAGCTGTGCCGGTTTGAGTGTATTGTGTCCCCCAAATGCCATTATCTTTGTGGTCTTGTGTGGGGCAGAAGTTTTGGTGTTGGTTAGATTTGCTTGGAGTGTGCCCCACCCAGCTGTGGGAAATAATTTTGATGAGATGTTCCCATGGAGGCTTGGCCCCACCCATTCGGGGTGGGCCTTGATCGGTGGAGCTATATAAATGAGCTGACTCAGAGAGGAAAGAGAGCGCAGCTGGGAGTGATGTTTTGAAGAGAAGCAAGCTTGCTAGAAAGGAACCTCCTGGGAGAAAGCCGTTTTGAGGCCGGAGCTTTGGAGCAGACGCCAGCTGCCTTCCTAGCTAGCAGAGGTTTTCCGGACACCACTGGCCGTCCTCCGGTGAAGGTACCCGATTGCTGAGGTGTCACCTTGGATGCTTTGTGGCCTTAAGACTGTAATTGTTTAGTGAAATAAACCCCCGTTTTATAAAAGCCTATCCATCTCTGGTGTTTTGCATTCTGCAGCATTAGCAAACTAAGATGGATTTTGGTACCAGAGAAGTGGGGTGCTTTTGCTGCTGAGTTTGCAAATACCAAACATGTTGGAACGGCTTTTAAATGGATAAGGGGGAATTTCTGGAAGAGTTGTGAGGAGCTTGATAGAAAAGGCCAAAACTGCTTTAAAGAGACTGTTTGTAGAAATATGGACTCTAAAGATACTTCTGATGAGGACTTGAACAGAAATGATGAATGTGTTGTAAACTGGAAGAAAGGCGATCCTTGTTTTAAAGTGGCAGAGAATTTGGCAAAATTGAGTCCTGGTGTCAGATGGAAGGAAGAATCTGGAAGCAACAACTTGGAATACTTAGCTGAGGAGATCTCCAGACTACGTGTGGAGGACATATCCTGGCTTCTCCTTGCAGCTTATAGTAAAATGCGAGCAGAGAGAGATAAACTTAGAACTGAACTCTTGGGTTCAAAGAAACCAGAAGTTGATGGCTTGGAAAATTACGGGCTTCCAGTGGGTAGAATCCCAGAAGCTACAGCCCAACCTGAGGACAAGCCAAGATTGGATAAGGAGTTAAGCAGAAAGGATTTGTGGAAACTCCTATTGTCTGATGGCTTTGACCCCTGCATGCTTCATGCAAAGCCAACAGAATTTTTGCGAGATCTTTATAGACAGAGCCATTGCCGGTCTGGACTGGAGGAGACAGACAAGGAAAAAATTAAAGGAAAAATCTCTTCAAAGACAGAGCCATGGAGGTTGAGGTCTGGAGTCAAGAGGTTTGGGGCTGGGAGAGCGGAGCAGCCCACATGCATGGAAAGGGTGAGTTTGCCCTGGAGGTCGAGGGCGGGCTTTCCGCCTCGATGCTCTGGAAGAGTTTTGCCACCTCAGGTCCCAAAGAGGTTGGAGCACATTCCCAGGGAATTGGGGAGAGCCTGGCTGCCACCACACTGTTCTGAAGGGGTTGAGCGTGTGACCCGGAGATGGAAGGGAATCCGGGAGCTGCCCCGATGTTTGAGGAGGGTGGGGCCGAGAAGGTGGTCTCCCCAATGTGTGGAAATGTTGGAGCACTCACCTAAGTGTTTGGAGAGGAACGGGCTGCTGAAAAGGCCCTTGGGAAGGGTTAGGCTCCCGCTCTCTCAAGCCCCAAGGATGCAACATTGTTCTGTAAATGACTCTTGGACTTTGAAATCTAATGGAGTTTGTCCTGCGGGTTTTAAGAACTGTTTTGCTCCTGTTAACCCTGTTTTCCTTACTGTTTCTCCTTATGGCAATGGGAATGTTTATCCTATGAATGTCCCTCCTTTGTATATTGGAAGCACGTAACTTGTTCTAAGTTCACAGATCCACAGCTAAAGAAAGATTGTGCCTTGGGACTGACCATGCCTAAATTGATTTTGATGGGATTTTGTGCTTAACTTTTGTTACTGAAATGATTTAAGTTTTTGTGGTATTGTGGAATGAATGTATTTTGTATTTGGAAAGATAATGCCATTTTGGGTTCCAGGGGGTGGAATGTGCCGGTTTGAGTGTATTGTGTCCCCCAAATGCCATTATCTTTGTGGTCTTGTGTGGGGCAGAAGTTTTGGTGTTGGTTAGATTTGCTTGGAGTGTGCCCCACCCAGCTGTGGGAAATAATTTTGATGAGATGTTCCCATGGAGGCTTGGCCCCACCCATTCGGGGTGGGCCTTGATCGGTGGAGCTATATAAATGAGCTGACTCAGAGAGGAAAGAGAGCGCAGCTGGGAGTGATGTTTTGAAGAGAAGCAAGCTTGCTAGAAAGGAACCTCCTGGGAGAAAGCCGTTTTGAGGCCGGAGCTTTGGAGCAGACGCCAGCTGCCTTCCTAGCTAGCAGAGGTTTTCCGGACACCACTGGCCGTCCTCCGGTGAAGGTACCCGATTGCTGAGGTGTCACCTTGGATGCTTTGTGGCCTTAAGACTGTAATTGTTTAGTGAAATAAACCCCCGTTTTATAAAAGCCTATCCATCTCTGGTGTTTTGCATTCTGCAGCATTAGCAAACTAAGATAGATTTTGGTACCAGAGAAGTGGGGTGCTTTTGCTGCTGAGTTTGCAAATACCAAACATGTTGGAACGGCTTTTTAAATGGATAAGGGGGAATTTCTGGAAGAGTTGTGAGGAGCTTGATAGAAAAGGCCAAAACTGCTTTAAAGAGACTGTTTGTAGAAATATGGACTCTAAAGATACTTCTGATGAGGACTTGAACAGAAATGATGAATGTGTTGTAAACTGGAAGAAAGGCGATCCTTGTTTTAAAGTGGCAGAGAATTTGGCAAAATTGAGTCCTGGTGTCAGATGGAAGGAAGAATCTGGAAGCAACAACTTGGAATACTTAGCTGAGGAGATCTCCAGACTACGTGTGGAGGACATATCCTGGCTTCTCCTTGCAGCTTATAGTAAAATGCGAGCAGAGAGAGATAAACTTAGAACTGAACTCTTGGGTTCAAAGAAACCAGAAGTTGATGGCTTGGAAAATTACGGGCTTCCAGTGGGTAGAATCCCAGAAGCTACAGCCCAACCTGAGGACAAGCCAAGATTGGATAAGGAGTTAAGCAGAAAGGATTTGTGGAAACTCCTATTGTCTGATGGCTTTGACCCCTGCATGCTTCATGCAAAGCCAACAGAATTTTTGCGAGATCTTTATAGACAGAGCCATTGCCGGTCTGGACTGGAGGAGACAGACAAGGAAAAAATTAAAGGAAAAATCTCTTCAAAGACAGAGCCATGGAGGTTGAGGTCTGGAGTCAAGAGGTTTGGGGCTGGGAGAGCGGAGCAGCCCACATGCATGGAAAGGGTGAGTTTGCCCTGGAGGTCGAGGGCGGGGCTTTCCGCCTCGATGCTCTGGAAGAGTTTTGCCACCTCAGGTCCCAAAGAGGTTGGAGCACATTCCCAGGGAATTGGGGAGAGCCTGGCTGCCACCACACTGTTCTGAAGGGGTTGAGCGTGTGACCCGGAGATGGAAGGGAATCCGGGAGCTGCCCCGATGTTTGAGGAGGGTGGGGCCGAGAAGGTGGTCTCCCCAATGTGTGGAAATGTTGGAGCACTCACCTAAGTGTTTGGAGAGGAACGGGCTGCTGAAAAGGCCCTTGGGAAGGGTTAGGCTCCCGCTCTCTCAAGCCCCAAGGATGCAACATTGTTCTGTAAATGACTCTTGGACTTTGAAATCTAATGGAGTTTGTCCTGCGGGTTTTAAGAACTGTTTTGCTCCTGTTAACCCTGTTTTCCTTACTGTTTCTCCTTATGGCAATGGGAATGTTTATCCTATGAATGTCCCTCCTTTGTATATTGGAAGCACGTAACTTGTTCTAAGTTCACAGATCCACAGCTAAAGAAAGATTGTGCCTTGGGACTGACCATGCCTAAATTGATTTTGATGGGATTTTGTGCTTAACTTTTGTTACTGAAATGATTTAAGTTTTTGTGGTATTGTGGAATGAATGTATTTTGTATTTGGAAAGATAATGCCATTTTGGGTTCCAGGGGGTGGAATGTGCCGGTTTGAGTGTATTGTGTCCCCCAAATGCCATTATCTTTGTGGTCTTGTGTGGGGCAGAAGTTTTGGTGTTGGTTAGATTTGCTTGGAGTGTGCCCCACCCAGCTGTGGGAAATAATTTTGATGAGATGTTCCCATGGAGGCTTGGCCCCACCCATTCGGGGTGGGCCTTGATCGGTGGAGCTATATAAATGAGCTGACTCAGAGAGGAAAGAGAGCGCAGCTGGGAGTGATGTTTTGAAGAGAAGCAAGCTTGCTAGAAAGGAACCTCCTGGGAGAAAGCCGTTTTGAGGCCGGAGCTTTGGAGCAGACGCCAGCTGCCTTCCTAGCTAGCAGAGGTTTTCCGGACACCACTGGCCGTCCTCCGGTGAAGGTACCCGATTGCTGAGGTGTCACCTTGGATGCTTTGTGGCCTTAAGACTGTAATTGTTTAGTGAAATAAACCCCCGTTTTATAAAAGCCTATCCATCTCTGGTGTTTTGCATTCTGCAGCATTAGCAAACTAAGATAGTAGCTATGCCCAAATATACCAACAGTTTATCAAGTACATTTCTGTTTCATCAGAGTTATCTTTAATATACTTTAATATACCTGCAACTTTCAAGGTACATCAGGCATTAATAAAAGAGTGTCATGTAACTTCCTATTGCTGCTTTTATATTGTACTCCTTCTTAATAAGAATGATGATCTTTCTTCCTAATATAACTGAATAACTTATTTAGTAATGTAAATCACAGTTGTTCGCAAGTTTTTCTGATGCAGAGATCTCAATTTTGTTTACTTCCTGCTGAAGGCAGGAAAATAAATAACCTCAAAAACCTAATGCATTCTGTTCTATTTACTTAGTTTTGATAACTGGGCTGCTTAATACATTGAAGCTTTGTGTAGAAATATCAGAATTTCTAGAACTTCCTAATTGACAAAATGCCTGAGAAGACATTTATTTCCAATTGTTTTTAAACATATTCTTGGCAATCCTTGCCCCAAAGAACTCAAGATACAGGATATAGGATAGAGATGGGCATGGGCATTGTATAGGTCCTTTATTTGGACTAGGTAAGAGAGAGAAAAAAAAGAGTGAGGGAGAGAGAAAGAGAGAGATAGATAGAGATAGAGATAGAGATAGAGATAGAGATAGAGATAGAGATAGAGATAGATAGATAGGGAGAGAGAGAGAGAGAGAGAGAGAGAGAGAGAGAGAGAGAGAGAGAGGAGATCCTTTGTTCCTTAGAGGTAAGGGAAAAGAGGAAGTTGTTGGTTCATGTGCCTGAAAAGTCTAATGATACAGCTTGATTCAGGAGACTCAAACACCCACTACCACCTAGGTTCTCTTTGTTTTATTTTTTTGGATTTGGTCCATCTGTATTGATGTCAATCTCAGACATGTGGTTCCTGAATGTGGTGTGGTAACTGCAGAAGCTCCAGCTTTACAACTTCCCAGATTTAAATTTAATGAATTCCTCTTTCCGGTTACTCCAGCAAAAATCCTGAGATAGACTCTCATTGTTCTGATTATCTTTCTTTTTAGTTACATTCTCTATCCAAAACAATGACAGTAGCCAGAGGCATGGTGTTTACTGATTGGATTAGACCTAGTATACCTTGTAACTGGTAGGAAAGGTGGCTTAGCCCAATTATAGAAAATTAAGGGAAGCCTTATCAAAAGAAGATTGAATAGACAATGTTAAAATAAAAGTATCTACTGTACAGTAGGAGGAAGGGCATCTACTGAGGGAGGAAACTGGGAGTAATCATTATTTAACAATAATAGCAATATTAATAAAATAATTAATATAATTAATGTTTTTATGTGAGATGTAGCAATTGATAATAACTGTATATTGTAGCTAATTTTACCCTTGTTTTACAAATGAAGAAGTTGCATATTGTTCTAATTATTTTTCCAATTTGTTAGATTAAAGGATTCTTTCATGTGGGTAAAGGCTACTGTTACCTGTTCATAGAAACTTGTAATGCTTTACCTGGGGGATTAACATTACACTTGCCAAAAATAGTTATGAGTATCTTCCTTCTCCCAAACTTATAAACAACTCTTTGGGATTGTATGGAATATAGACAGTACATTTTTTCCCTGCATAAAGTACCCCTTGCCTATTCTCTTCCACAAATGGGGGAGATTGGACAGGGGAGAAGCACAACTGGTGCATTGTATCATCTACCTAAATCCATCAGTGATCATATTTGATCAATAATGATCAAAGTAACAATCTACATAAAACTCATTTTCAGGATATGTAACATTTTGTATTATTTCCAAAGGCTGCCTTTTTTTCAAATTACCACTGGAATGTATCAACAGTCTATTTCCACATTTGGCTTTTTTTGTATGTTGGTGCAAACAGTGAATTACATTATACTGCTTGCCTGTTCTCCATTTCAATGTCCTATCCTCATTCTGTTCTTGACACTGTTCTCTTTTTCTTACTTGGTCTCATATCACATTTGACAGGCACTTAGTGTAATGCTTCAGAAAATTCTTATCCTGGCTTAATATGATAGCAGAAATATTTGTGAGGCTGCTGTGGACCATAAATTTTCTTCATTTATTTTTTTCATTTATTTAATGTATAATAATGCTAAACATATGTTTAGTATCTTCCCTATACTAACAAACTTTGTATTTTATATGGAAGCTTTTAAGTTAAATTATGAATGTATCACATTCACATTCACAAGAAGCAAAAATTCTGATGTTCTTTATTTGGGATAAAACACACAAAAATACAAAACTAGTGATTGATCATTAGAATTCTCATCTCTCCACTTTGAGTTATATTCTTAACAGAGTCTATCTAGAACACTGACAGTATATGCATGTATTGTCTTCTGGAGGTATGTTTTCTAGGTGTACTCACAGACATTCACAGGGAGATCCTAGGTTAGCTATTTAAAATTTTTGTCATAGTTTAAAAATATGTTAGAGTTAGTATGTAGGTTTCTCACTAATTCACGTTGAAGTGATGTTAGAAATAAAAGTGGATGATATCACCAAATTGGATTGTATTCGAAGATTAGAAGAAAAGAAAATCAATGGATTCCACAAATGAATAATTGGAGAGTAAGGAAGAATTTATATAATGCATCTTTTTGTTCTTTAATTATTTCAGTGATGTTAGCCTTGAATTCCCCACAAAATCCTTTGAGGGTTAGGATCATGGAATATGCTCTTTTGAAATCCCACAGGGTTTTTCACAGTTTAGATCAGATTTAATGAATTGTTGACTACTGAGGCTAGGAATATCATCAATCAAATTAAAAGAAATACAAACTATCCATATCTGGCCACTGCTAGAGAACCAAATAACTGTCCCATCATGGCTATTTAAGTTATTTATGTGATAGGAAGATATGTATATTCATTAACTCTTACCTGATTCACCAAAGTGTATCCTGTATTTTCCATTTCCCCCAGAGCCCCAGCTCTCACCGTGCAGTTACTCTGCTTTAATCAGATGTGTTCCTTTACTTTTTGTGATGAACCTTCAGAGAATAAAATTGGACTGGGGAGGCAGCTGATAGACTGGTTAGGAGCAGGGCTCTGATGCTAGACTCCCTGGCTTAGAGTCTGGATCTGTTGCTTACTAGTTGTGGGAACTTGGGCAACTTACTTAACTCTCTATACTTGTAAAATAGAAAAAAGTAATAGAACATTTTTCAAAGTGCTTATTTGAGAATTAAATGGGTTAATAAAGGAAAGAATATAGTCTGGCACTTACTAAACATCAAATACATACAAGCAATTATTATAAGTAGGGAAAACATGAAAGACTTAGCAAAAAAGCTAACAATCTACAAAACAAAAATTGGAGGGAAAGGTAAATATCAGAGAGGTTATGTGCTAAGGAAGACTGAAGATAAGAGGGGGTTTTGGTGAAATATTTTGGTGAAAGACGGAATCTGGAGAATGTGGGGTTCTCCAGATCAAGAAAGGAAAGAAAGCAGAGGAGAAAGAGGTTACAAAATGTCGGAATTAATCACTAATTATATTCTCTTTAATATTCTCTGAGAGCCATGAATAAAGTATGGATCTGCTTTTTAGATTTCTTGTAGGGGTAGGGACAGGGGGGTTTGTAAAACTTGGATACTATTTTAGGACTAAACCGTATAAATCCTTGCTTTATCAGGTTTTATTCACACGGTCCTTGATTCTCTGACTTTTCTGCCTAATTCTTCTGGCTATTTATAGTAACACCCAGTAGCCAGGCATATAGGAATTAAGACAAAACTGCAGAGGTTTTCCTCCTAAGTTCATGATGGAGGGAGGGCATGGAAACAAGGACTATCTGAGCTGCCTTATGAACTCACTGGTGCTCAGCAAAGGGGATTTATAGGTAGGTTACACTTTCACTAGTAGCAAAGGGTTCGGGACCATCTGAACCTGAAGACATTTCTAGCTGCTTTTTCAATTGTTTATGTGAGATACTAATTACCATAGTGAATAAATGCAATTTCAAAAAGCTGTGTAGATCTCATAAATGCTTTTGAGAACAGAAGTTTCTATGGCCTTTGGGAAAGTAAAATGGTAACATACACATTAAAATTAAAAATACTCATATGCTTTGACCCCTCATTCCCATGTCTTATGATCAGTTCTAGAAAAATAATAATTAAAAAAACTCATATTATATAGAATATGTATACATGCACACACACAAATAAATTAAAACTATGTTTACTGATTTGGTGGTATGCCCATGGTATGTTAAATGGTACATATATATATATGATCCCATTTTTGTAAAAATAAACAGGATAGGGAAGGGAGAGTCAAGAAAATGAAACCCATATCAAAATATAAAACCATGATTAGTTTAGTAGTAAGAGAAAATGTAGAAAAGAAATACAGTCCATAATATTCCTGCTAATGTATTTTAAAAATGAATATGCATTTAAATATTCACAACTTGCGCAAGTGAAAACATGGATTTGATTAGTTATTAAAGCCATAAGAAATGCTTTATTGGTTGTCTATTTTATTAACGCAGTTTTCTCAGAGATTTTAAAGACCTCAGTGAAAATTTTAAGAGCTTTGAGTAAGGGAAGCCCTTTATCAGCAAGATCTTGGGGAAATTACTTTAGTTCTGTGAGCCTCAATTTCCTCATCCATAAATTGAGGGTTTTGCCACTCATTTCTCAATAATGATGTGAGGGTGAAATGAGATGGTTTAAATGCAGTTTTTCTAGCATATACTACACTCAGGGCATCTAGGTTTAGGATTTAGTTATAAAAATTCGAAGAATGGACTCTAAAATAAGATCTGAATAATTTAGTTCAAACACAATCCATGAATTAGAAATATTGTCATGATCCTTTGTATTATGAAACTTCTTGGTGTTTATTCACTGGCTAAATATGACTAATTACTGGTGCACATGAAAACCATGGTTGCTGTTTGCCCATGGTAAGAAATCTAAAAGAATAATTTCAAATGTAGTTGGGTTAAAACAATCTAACCAAATGAAGACTACTTTCTGTATTATTCCATTTATGTGCAATTCTTAAAAAGGCAAAACTATAATGACACAGAGCAGATCAGTGATTGTCTATAGGTGGGAGCTGGCAGAGGGGGTCTGTTATGAAGGGTAACAAGAAAACTTTAAGGGTGGTAGAAAATTTTCTATATCTTGATTCTGTTGGTGATTACACAACTACATGAAAATACCAAAATTCATCAAACTGTACACTTATATAGGTAAAGTCCTGAATAAAGCCTGTGCTGGTTTGAAACTGTTATGTACCTCAAGAAAAGCCATGTTCTTTTAATCCAGTCTTGTGCGGGCAGACATATTGTGGGTCGGAACTCTGATTAGATTCTTTCCATGGAGATGTGACCCCACCCACTCAGGGTGAGTCTTCATTAGATCACTGGAGTCCTTAAGAGAGTTGAGAGTGCACACAGACCCAGATGCTTTGAGATGTTTGGAGATGCAGACACAAAGACATTTGGAGATGCTAAGCTAAGAGATGAAGCCCAGAGTTTGCCCCAGAGAAGCTAGGAGAAGACCACACATGCTTAGAATGAACCCCCCTGGAGAACAAGCAAGGAAGCACAAGAGCTGAGAGACAGAACTCAGAGACATTTTGGAGAAAGCCATTTTGAAAGTAGAACCAAGGAGCAAAGGACCAGGCAACAGCAGCCACATGCCTTCCCACCTGACAGAGGTGTTCCAGACACCATCGACATTTCTTCAGGCATCTTGTTGATGCCTTAGTTTGGACACTTTTATGGCCTTAGATCTGTAAATTTGTAACCTAATAAATCTCCTTTATAAAAGCCAATCCATTTCTGGTATTTTGCATAACACAGCTTTAGCAAACTGGAACAAAGCCAAATTCCTGAAAAAAAAAAAAGGCAATTGAACTCAACACATACTGCAGAGTTTATATATAGGAAGAGATTATCTGGGGCTTTAGAGTCTTGACAATCAGACAGAAGGCACAAAAGGCCAGTCACGGACACCATACTCATCAGGCATTAGATCATGCAGCCCCAGAGGGTCACCTTCTATATCTTGGGTAATACCCAAACTTGTTGAAAGAGAAATCTGAGTGGAGTTAGAAGATTACAGCATTTTATTCAGGATACCAAAGTTTTGCTGCAGTAAGGAAGACACATCTCTTGCAAAAACTGAAGTAGCTTTGGTCTTCTAGGAATGGCTAACGATTTTCATAGATATAAAAAGGAAGTTAGCTTGACTCCTATAGATTGGAGAAGGGTTTGTCTGTCTTATGGTAGGTTGGTTAAGGGCAGGTGGTCTTTTACAAAAAGAACATATGCGTGCCTAAAATTTGGGCTGCTCTAATTTATTCTAAAGAAAGTGTTAGTCATTATTACCAGACTTTTGTGATTCTCTGTTTTAATAATAAAATTGATATCCTATTAAAGACAGTGGTTTATTCTTAAGCCTTTTATACACATAAAAACATAATCTGCAGTCTAGAGACAAAGCTATAGTTAGGATGATCATATAATTTTTTATAAAAACCAGGACAATTTTGAAAGTAGAAGGGAGTGCTATTAAATGTGGAGGGATACTGTGAATTGGGACTATCCCAGGCAAACCAGAACATGTAGTCATTCTACATAAAATTCACCCACAGTTGCATGAACAGTCAATCGTTATATAATCATCAGGACCACTGAATTCTGGTTTTTGTGAGTGTTTCAAAGATTCAACAAATTTGAAAATTGGTGAGTGTACTAGGTATCATCTAGTTGGTAACCTATATTTATACAGAAGAAATCTGAGGCTTACATAGGAAAAAATGACTTGCTCATAGTCATACAATTCTTTGGCACCAGAATTATTTATAGAACTTAGGCTTTCTGAACTCTAAGTGCTCTATTCTTTCAACTATAACAAATACTATAAAAAATATTAGTATCTTCCTATGCAAGATCAGGATTTCTTGCCTTTCGGCAAACGGTATTTCTACATAAGGGATCAGGTGCAATGTTTTCATGTATAAGCCTGTTGAGAATTGACATTGTGGCAGGATAGGTTAGAAGATGCAAAATAAAGGAGAGGCTGGGGGAATTCCGTGAGTCCTTTTATTTGATTTTTTGGCTAAGAGTATGGCTTCTGGAACCAGACCGTCTGGATTTGAAATCTAAATCCATTGCTTATTGACTCCATTACTTTGAAAAAGTTACTTAACTTACTATGCCTCATTTTCTTCATCCATCAAATAATGATAATAATTGGCCTTACCTTTGAAGTTGTTGTATAAATGAGATAATGCTTAGAATAGTGCCTAACATGTAGCAAACAGAGAATAGCTACTAGCTATTATTAATAGTGCCTTCAATACCAGTCTTGGGATATACAGTGCATCAGGGACCGGGTCCATGAAAACTGGTATTTGGGTTGCTTTCTCATTTTAATAGCCTTTTGTTCTGTATCATTTTCATTACTATTTTTACAATAGGAAAGCACTGTATGAAAAAAGTCAAAATCTGTTTTTCTCTCCTCCTAAATGTCTGAAGAGTTGCAAAAGTGAGAGAGAAGCTATTTCCCCCTAGATATGCCATTCATTAGCTAAAGGTCCAGAAAAGAAAGAGTGTTTACTTATGTCTAGGGTATTCTTGTGACATAGTTCTCTTAGAAATGACAAACTTCTTGATATTTGCATCCGGATATCTTGGTATCCACTATACCACCCAGAATAATTAACTTGCTCAAAGTTGCAGATACATATGTAATTGTCAAATGCATGCATGCATGCATGTGTGCATGAATGGATGAATGAATGAAAAATTACAAGTTTGGAAGATGGGGATGAAGTCTGACATTTAAAGAGTAACCACAAAGAGAGCAAGACTGGCAAAGTACAGTTTGGGTTAATTTACAAAATGCATTGTGAAGAATGGAGATTATCAGCAAGAGCAAGTGGAACCATCTGGAAAGAAGGAACTGAGAGTCATTAGCCTCCAACAAGAATGCCTGGAATGAGGAGGGAATGAAGCAGAAATATAGAGACAACAGAATAGAAAGAGACAGGGAAGAAAAGAAGATGGAAAACAGGTATAAGAGGCAGTCACAAAGTTTATAGGATGATAAAACAAGTAGTTTGTAACAACTGGGTTTTCAGTAACCAGAAAACAGTCTCAGATAATAACAGGCATGATAATGACAAGCAGGGAGTTGCAATGAATGTCTGTTCACAGACTATTTGTGATTCACTGATGCAGCTATTTCAGAAGAGATTTGAAGAACCATCTGAGAGAAAATTTAGGATATGTTGTACATAGGACTTTGTTATAGTTCATCATGATTATTTACTTTTTGTGTAACATATAAAGCTATTTTAAGCCTATAGCAAAACCCTTTCTTCAAAATTTTGTATAAATTGTTTTACTTTATATAAAAACACGAGATCAAAATGTGTGGAAGTGATGTTGAAAACTGTGTTTCTTAGCATTCAGTTTTATATCCCTGAGGCTAATTCCATTTCTATGCTAAGTAGATGTTGAAAAAATTTCCACTGCCTATTATTACACAAATTTCAGAAAGCCAAATCATTGAGTCAGAAGATAGTTTATGGTCCATTAACAATACATTTGCTTCTCAGAACTGTAAACACAGCCTTATGGATCTTAATGTAATTGTTTAGGATGAGTGTATTGACAAAAACTGTTGGAGTCTGTTAACAACGTCTGGAAAGCAACATGTTTTAAGCAAACCCGCAAAATGTTACCAACTCATTAAGCTAAGAGCAGTATGGCACAGTGTTCTAAAACACTTCTGTGATGGAGACACTTCTGAACAAGGCTGTGTATCTATTTCTGGTTCTGTCATGAGGGATGTGTATATAAAAGGGGCTTACTACATTCCTCATAGCATTATGCTGATGATATTTCATCATTATTGTTGATTTTTTTTAAACATTCTTCCTTGTAGGAACTGAACACTCTTTGAGTAGTAACTTAAAGAGTACAAAGAAACATTTAAATGCATTCTATGGAATAAGCATTCCCTGTACTTAAATATAGTAAGGGGAGGGAAACGTGCTTCCAAAGCTACACAGATGCAGTATTAATGCCCATAGAATGTCTACTCTCCTGCATGTTCCTTTAAAAAGTTCAGTCAACTATAGACACTTGAGATCAGAAGCCACTTTAGATATCAGATAGTCCCACCCTCTACTTCCTGAAGCAACACTTTTTATAGTATCCTTGTTGGATAATCTGCCACTCTGAACATTTCAGGTGAGGCAGCCGTGATTCAGTTCATATGTTTCCAGTTGTAAATGCAAGACACCCAATTTAAACAAGGGGAATTAGCTCTCAAACCTGCAAAGTTCAGCAGTTTTCCTTATTAGAGGCATGGGTGGTTTGAAGGTCTCAGACAATGTCACCACCTCTCCTCACCTCTCAATCTTACTTTTAACTCAGATAACTATCTTCCCATGCTGCTTTCTATTTGTAGTGCTCCCAGGGCTCCAGAGTTTCTTTACTTTTCCATGGCCAACACAAAGAGAAATTCTGTTTTGGACAGTTCAAGCCGAAGTTCTGGATTTGAGTATAGTAGACTACTTGTATTATAGCTCTGCCCTCAAACAATCACAGGGGAGAAAGAACACAAGGAATGCTCAAGTTGGGTCATGTACTCATCTAGAAGCAGTCACTAAACTAGGGTGGTTTGATGATTTGACTGAACTGGCATGGATTATCTTCAGTTGCCTCCTCTCTCTCACCCTCAACAACACATTGAGACACAATTGTGTTTCCAGTCTCCTCAATCAATGTCCTCCCTTCAAATGACACTGTCGCTGCCTTAATTCAGATTGTCATAAAACTTTCCTTGGGACCATAGCTAGTAATATCTCATTCTTCCTTGTCTTTTCCTCTGTAAACTATTTTCCATATTGTTGCCAGAGTGATTAACTTAAAACCCATATTTCATTCTCTATCTCCCCACATCAACCCATCAACCAATCTCTTTATATCTATTCATTCATTAGGGACTTCCCATCTCAAATCCGATCTTCTCCAACTTGATATCAATATTCCTATCTTCTATTATCCCATAATCTTTTCTATGTTCATTATATTTATGTCTGACTTTACATTAGGTCTTTTATGCCTGTGTCCTCCACTATATTGGAAGTACTTAGAGGGCATGAATCATATCATATTCAGCTTTGTATCCACAAAAGCACTGAGTACGAAGTTTTACCCAAAGTAAGCTTTCATCGAACATGTTCATTGAAGTTGCCAGTTTGCTGCCTGCCCTACGGAATTTGGACTCATGCATACCCACAGTTGCATGAGACACTTTTATATATCTTATATTTATAGATATCTCTCACTGATTCTGTTTGCCTAGAGAACCCTAACTAATACAGTGTGCATGTGTGTGCGTGTGTGTCCAGAATTAGATGTATGAAACTGTGAAGTAAGAGGATAAATGAAATCTAGTATGTTGGAAAAGAAACTTGGAACTGATTAAACTGTAAAGAAACTATCTTGTGTGAGGGAGGATGCATGGCTACACTATCCTTGAGGTTGTAGAGAAAACAGTCTTTCTCTTTGTATATATGTTCTTGTAATTGAGAGAATTACCCCATGGCATGTAATGTATTGACTTTAGCAGCATGTATACACCTAGTTTTGCCAAAACAGTTATTTGAAATTAAATTGACTTTCTTTGAAATATTTAATTGGAATCCCTAAATTGCTCAGCAAACACATAATTCAATTGATTGCTTGTCTCTTCAAAGGGCACTATGGACTTCCAAAGTGTTAACTGCTTTACTGCCCAAATCTCTAAGGACCAAAAGGTTGTGAATTGACTTGATACCTGACTCAGTTATTAATTTACAGTACATTTACATAACCCAATATTATACAACAATCACAGATGCCCTGGGGTTCAATTCAGAATGTCTGTCTTAATTACTTAGTCCCAATATTTATTTTAAGGTGAAACAAATTTCCCTTTTTCAAAAACTTTGAAATCTGAAGATTAGTGGTGATGAAGGTGGTCAAAGTGATTCATGTTGCACAGAGGGCCTAGTGGCAATGCTGACAATGAAGTTTTTGAGTAGTATTTTGGAGAGGTTTGCATCTCTCTCACTTTTAGACATCCCTCCAAGTGGACCAGGCAGCAATGCAACATAATCCTTAATTAGTTTTGAAAATTGGCCATACATCCTAATCTTTGGTCAACATGTTGAGTTTTCCATTTTTGAAAGAAAATTACTTTCATATTTATTTCTTTATTAAAAGGGAATAAAATGCAAAATATGTCTTTCACTACAAGAGTGCTAACAAAACAGTAAGTATAAATTCTCAACTTTCTAACATAAAAAGGAAAAATGCATGGGAAACAGGGTGGCAGATGATTTTTTTTTAGTTATGCCAATTAGAAACAATACTTTTCTTTGTCTCTTAAGGAAAATATGGGTGAAGCAGATATCTACTTTTATTTTTACCATTTACTATCCTCAAAAGAAATAGGAGTCAGTGAGATGATTCATGAGATAAAGACACATACTTGAAGCATGATACATTGTCATAATTGGTTTAATATTTTAAGTACATGATCTTCATATATTTTACATTAATATTTTGTGCTAATCAGTCACAAGTAGAAAATTGGCTTTATTTTATTTTCTCAACATTGAGCATAAAAAGAAATATGAAACAAATTCCAAATACCTAAACAGCAGATCCAAGGGTCTCCATCAGACTCCACCTCTGAATGTATCACCTACTACTTGTTTTAATATGACCTCTGATATAATCAAATAGAACCCACCATGTCTTTGCTAATGCTGATCTATTATTCTGGAAAACATTTTTTTTTTCTAAATTTGCTGGGCCAAAATTGTAACTATCTTTCAAGGATCCCTTCAAATGTGTCTTTCATTTTCACCACAGGTCTATATTGTGGTAAGTGGGGATGACAGTATTAAGATCTGAAAAATATTATTCTTCCTATTGTACAGAGAGACATAAGAGTAGAAGTTGACCAGTTATGAAGATTGTGCCAGTTTGAATGTATTATGACCCCCAGAAAAAGCCATATTCTTTGATGCAATCTTGTGGGGCAGACAGAATAGTGGGGACTAAGTTGGAACATTTGAATTAGGTTGTTTGCATGGAGATGCGCCCCACCCAACTGTGGATGATAACTGATGGGATATTTCCATGGAGGTGTGGCCCCACCCACTGAGGGTGGGCCTTGATCAGTGGAGCCATATAAACGTGCTGACTCAGAGACGAAACTCAGTGTAGCTGTGAGTGACGTTTTGAAGAGGTGCAAGCTTGCTAGAGAGGAACGTCTTGGGAGAAAGCCATTTTGAAACTGGAACTTTGGAGCAGACGCCAGCCACGTGCCTTCCCAGCTAACAGAGGTTTTCCGGACGCCATTGGCCATCCTCCAGTGAAGGTACCCGATTACTGATGTGTTACATTGGACACTTTATGGCCTTAAGACTGTAACTGTGTAGCCAAATAAACCCCCTTTTTATAAAAGCCAATCCATCTCTGGTGTTTTGCATTCTGCAGCATTAGCAAACTAGGACAGATTTTGGTACCAGAGAAGTGGGGTGCTTTTGCTGCTGAGTTTGCAAATACCAAACATGTTGGAACAGCTTTTCAAATGGATAAGGGGAATATGCTGGAAGAATTGTGAGGCGCTTGATAGAAAAAGCCAAAACTGCTTTAAAGAGACTGTGGAAATATGGACTCTAAAGATACTTCTGACGAGGCCTTGAACAGAAATGGTGAATGTGTTGTTGTAAACTGGAAGAAAAGTGATCCTTGTTTTAAAGTGGCACAGAATTTGGCAAAATTGAATCCTCGTGTCAGATGGAAGGAACAATTTAAAAGTGACAAACTGGAATACTTAGCTGAGGAGATGTCCAGACTACCTGTGGAGGATGTATCCTGGCTTCTCCTTGCAGCTTATAGTAAAATGCGAGCGGAGAGAGATAAACTTAGAACTGAACTCTTGGGTTCAAAGAAACCAGAAGCTGATGGCTTGGAAAATTATGAGCTTCCAGGGGGTGGAATCCCAGAAGCTACAGCCCAACATGAGGATGTAACCAAACATGGAACCCAGCTGCCAGTTCAGTACAAGCCAAGATTGGAGATGGAATTATCCAGAAAGGATTTGTGGAAAGTCTTATTGTCTGATGGCTTTGACCCCTGCATGCTTCATGCAAAGCCAACAGAATTTTTGCGAGCTCTTTACAGACAGAGCCGCTGCCAGTCGGGACTGGAGGAGAAAGACAAGGAACAAATTGAAGGAAAAATTTCTTCAATGACAGAGCCGTGGAGGTTGAGGTCTGGAGTCAAGAGGCCTTGGGCTGGGAGAGTGGAGCAGCCCACATGCATGGAAAGGGTGAGTTTGCCCTGGAGGTCGAGGGTGGGCATTCCACCTCGATGCTCTGAAAGTTTTGCCACCTCAGGTCCCAAAGAGGTTGGAGCACATTCCCAGGGAATTGGGGAGAGCCTGGCTGCCACCACACTTTTCTGAAGGGGTTGAGTGTGTACCCCGGAGATGGAAGGGAATCCGGGAGCTGCCCCGATGTTTGAGGAGGGTGGGGCCGAGAAGGTTGTCTCCCCAGTGTGTGGGTATGTTGGAGCACTCACCTAAGCGTTTGGAGAGGAAAGGGCTGCCGAAAAGGCCCTTAGGAAGGGTTAGACTCCCGCTCTCTCAAGCCCCAAGGATGCAACGTTGTTCTGTAAATGACTCTCAGACTTTGAAATCTAATGGAGTTTGTCCTGCAGGTTTTAGGAACTGTTTTGGTCCTATTAACCCTGTTTTCCTTACTCTTTCTCCTTATGGCAATGGAAATGTTTATCCTATGAATGTCCCTCCTTTGAATATTGGAAGCATATAACTTGTTCTAAGTCCACAGATCCAAGCTAAAGGAAAAGTATGCCTTAGGACTGACCACGCCTATATTTGATTTTGATGGGATTTTGTACTTAACTATTGTTACTGAAATGATTTAAGTTTCTGTGGTATTGTGGGATGAATGTATTTTGTATTTGGAAAAATATGTTTTTCTGGGGTCCAGGGGGTGGAATGTGCCAGTTTGAATGTATTATGTCCCCCAGAAAAAGCCATATTCTTTGATGCAATCTTGTGGGGCAGACAGAATAGTGGGGACTAAGTTGGAACGTTTGAATTAGGTTGTTTGCATGGAGATGCGCCCCACCCAACTGTGGATGATAACTGATGGGATATTTCCATGGAGGTGTGGCCCCACCCACTGAGGGTGGGCCTTGATCAGTGGAGCCATATAAACGTGCTGACTCAGAGATGAAACTCAGTGTAGCTGTGAGTGACGTTTTGAAGAGGTGCAAGCTTGCTAGAGAGGAACGTCCTGGGAGAAAGCCATTTTGAAACTGGAACTTTGGAGCAGACGCCAGCCACGTGCCTTCCCAGCTAACAGAGGTTTTCCGGACGCCATTGGCCATCCTCCAGTGAAGGTACCCGATTACTGATGTGTTACATTGGACACTTTATGGCCTTAAGACTGTAACTGTGTAGCCAAATAAACCCCCTTTTTATAAAAGCCAGTCCATCTCTGGTGTTTTGCATTCTGCAGCATTAGCAAACTAGGACAAAGATGTTGCAGTAGTCTCAGGAAGAGAAGATGATAACCTAAACCAGGGTAAAATCACTGGAAAAGAGGGAAGAGGGCAGAATATATATGTAATAGAACTCACCGGTCTTGGTCATGAATTTAGGTATGGGGCATGAGTGAAAGGGAAGAATCAAGGATTATTGTTGTTGTTATTGTCATTGGCTTGAGTCAAATGAGGAAGACCAGGAAAATAACACATTTATCCAGAAAAGTCAAGAGACCACATTAACTTTGAAATATCTATTAGAGATCCAAATTTCAGTGACAGGGAAGCAGTAGGAGATGAGTCTGGAGCCCAGAAGAGTTAAAGCTGGAGTTATAAATATGGGAATTAATATCACACAAGTGCTGTAAAAAGCTATGAGATTAGACACAATTACCCAGGGAGACATGTAGGGAGGAGAGGAAAGAGTTCTGTAAGGATCTATAAGGTAAAAAGAAAGAAGGGTTGAATTTTATAGAAGGAGGGACTATTAAATGGTGCTTAATGCTACTGAGAGGCTAAGAGAGCAGGAACAAAAATTATTTATTTTGGCAACATAGACGTCTTCTGGAAATTTGACAATGGCATTTCTCAAAAAACTTTGGGAGTGGAAGCAAGATTGGAATGGACAGAATTATGAACAAAGCTGAGGAAACGGAGAAAAATAATGGAAGAGCTTAATTATTAAGGAAAGCTGAATGAAAAAAAAAAAAAGGGCAGGAGTTAATGGCCAATGCAGTATCAGGGAATGTTTTGCTTTTTTAATATGGAAAAACATTAATGGGAATGAGCCAGAAAAGAGGGAAAGATCTGTGGTGTAGGAGGGAAAGGAGATAATCAAGGTAGCTCAGTTTTCAAGAAGGCTGTAAAGATTAGACCTAGAGGACAAACGAGGAGGGACTGGCCTTAAATTGGAGGAGGGATAGTTCTCCATTTTATCATGAATAAAAGAGAAGACAGATGCAGGGCAGGTAAGTGTAGATTTGGCAGTGGGAATGTGAAAGACCTGGGATCTGATAGCATCTATTTTGCTAAAGAAGTAGGAGTTAAGGCTTTCAGTGTGAGAGGTTCAGAATGTGGACCTGACAACAGGAAGAAAGAGAAGTTAATAGAGTTGTTTCTGAGAATGGGAAAGTGAGCTTACTGCAGCAGCAGATAATTTCATTGGGCATTATTCTGTGGGAAATCTTTCAATTTGGTTGTGTGATACTCTTCAGACACATTCAATAGCATCAGGGTAGATGCAGAAGAAATCAGATTACTTTAACTTTGAATAATAGTTAATTATTTACATATCTTATTTTCCCTCTGTACATTAAAACAATATGCAAACAATAAGGAAAACATTATAAGGACACAATATAAGATTTAAATCTGTATTCCCACAGCACTTACCCATTTCAATCACTTAATTAATTTATCAGTACCAATATCATTTTGGAATGAATGAACACTGCCAATTGCTAGCTGTGTAAATTGGGCCAAGTTAATTTTTTTTTAATTTGGAAAGGTAAAATACCATTACCAATCATGATAAGGAAATGAATGAAAAACAGGAGCATCAGTTTTTTTTTTTATCACACTTAAGACAGTGTAGTGTCTTGTCTTTTCTTTCTTTGTATCTCCCAAGAAGCTTAGAGAATATATCATGTTGAATATTCCACAATATCCCAAGGTAGAGCAGCACAAGGGTGGCTGAGAGGACAAAGAAGGTAGAGATGCTGAACATTTCAGCAGCATGTGTGTTTGGATTGTAAGGGCTGAATGCTAAGTGGTTGGTTGGATTTCTTATATAATGCCTAATTGCATCATAAAATAGCTGAAATTGTAATGCCTGCCTGTCAAACAATGTGACCTGAAGCTAGTCTTGATGTGGGAAACCTGTTTGCCTAATAGCAGAAATCCTAACATTTATAAAATCTTACTATAAAAATCTCAAGTTGCTATTCAACATTTTCATAATTTTTGTTAAAATCTTGGCATAATTTATAGTAAGCATAATGGAATTCACAAACATATTTTCTAGACTTACTATTTTGAAACTGAAATATGTATATACATTCCCCTTATATACCATAAAACAACACAAGTACCATGACCTGCGTGTCCTTTCTCAGCTTCTCTGGCTTTTCTCTCTGTGTTTCTCTGGGGCTTTTTTTCTGTGTCTTCTCTTTGTCTTTTATCCTCTTATAAAGGACTTCAGTAAGAGGATTAAGACCCACCCTGAATGAGGTGGGTCACATGTCAACTTAAGTCAAGCTCCTGCTCACTAAAAGATCCTACTTACAATGGGTCCACACCCACAGGAATGGATTAGGTTTAAGAACGTGATCTTTTCTGGGGTATGCACAGCTTCAAATTACCACATCCATATAGAAAAATGTTCATTAACCAATTACCTTTGATCCTGTTAAGGGAAACTTTTAAAAGAGAATTTCTTTGCCTATGAAAGAATCACCCTTCTTTTTATCAGATTGTATATTAATTTGTTTGGGATTAATGGTAGAGACTACAGTGATGTTAAAACCCTCATCCAACATGGGATCATTAAAATCACTCATGCTACCCCATCTTAGATTGCCAGGGTTGCTATAAGAAATACCACAAACTGGTTGGCTTATGCAACAGGAATTTATCATCTGAGCATTTTGGAGGCTAGAAGTCCAAAACCATGGTATTAGCAGGCCATGAAGATGGCATTACAGCTCTGAAGTCTGTAGCATTCTGGTGGTGGCTGCTGGCAATCAATGGCCTGTAGCATGGCCATCTGTCTCCTCCTGGCTCCTTCTGTGGTTTCTACTCCTCCTGCTGGATCTCTGTCTAGATTTTCTTTCCTTATAAGGACTCTAATCATATTGCATTAAGGCCCACCCTGATTCTATCTGGCCCCTTTTTAATAGGCTCTTCAAAGATCCTATTTACAAATGACTCCTCAAGCAGGACTTGAATATTTCTTTGTAGGGGACATGATTCAATCTACCACACACCCTTGGACTAATGGACAGAAGGAATAGCAAGTGCAAGATTCACAAAATAGAATAGAGTTTAGGCAAAGGGTAAGAGAGTTGTGAGGTGAGATAAAATGAAGTCAAGAAGGAGACAGGCAGTAGACCATGTGGAGGGTGGGCATTAGGTCAAATCAAGATATTTGACTATTATACTGAGCACAAAGAGTAGCCATTGGAGGCTTTCAAACAGAGGAGTAATGTCATTTGATTTATTTTTTATAAAGATCTATCTGGCTGTTGTGTGGAGAATAGATTAGAGAAAGCCCAAAGAAGAAGCAAAGAGATCAGTTAGGAGGCTGTTACAGTGGTACAGGTGGGCCTTGATGGTGGTTTGCATAGAGTGTGGCAGTGGAGATGAAGAAGGGGTGCACTGCATTAGAAGGTGGTTTGGAGGTGGAGCAGACAATACATACTGATAGATTGGATATTTGGAGTAGTGGTGAAGGAGAGAGATAGTTTCAGGATTAAATTAAAAAACGAAAAAAGTAGATGTATGTGTGTATTTTTTTTGTGTATGTGTATGTGATTGTTGTTACTTTGTATTTTAATAGCACTGTATTTATAGTTAATATCCATGGTACCAATTTTCATTTTCTCCAGACCAAGTTGAAGTACTTCCTTTGATTTGTCAGTGATTATGTTTGGGAAAAAGTTGTTGAGCATTGTTAAGGAAGAAAAAATAAAATAAGCAAATTTTATTGAAAAGTATAATTCAAGTGATTCCTAATCTCTTTACCATTCATGTGTGTCATTAACTGCCACACACTGTAAAAACTTACAAATTCCAGGAAGATTGGCAATTGTTGAGAGTTTAAAAGATCTTAGCTGAATACATGAAGCAAGATTTGTTAATCATACAAGTAAGCATCATATAATATCTTAACAAATATGACCTTGCATTCATATTGGCTGGCAGCTTGCAAAGCACTTCTCCATCATTTGTCTTGCTGTATTTTTACAACTGTGTAAAATGTCAGGGTAGCTATTATTTCTAGCCCACTGAGAAGACAAAGACTTGGAGAAGTTAAAGGACTTGCTGTAAATTGCACAAAATTTTATGGGAGAATATAACCAAAACCCATGACTTCCAACTCCAAATAAGGTTTCTTTCTACTGTAGGTATTAAGCTAAGACACACACACACACACACACACACACACACACACACACACACACACACACACACAATCTCCTACAGAAATAGGTTTGAATTGGAATGAAGGTTACTTTATTGTATTTATTACAAATCTTGTATTTGCAATACATGTAAGTGCCACTCGATGGCAGTGACATTTTTGGATGAAACAAAGATCTAAAATTTAAACAAAACAAAACAAAACAAAAAAAATACTTGAAGAAATATTTCTTCTTTAGAAAAAATATCACTCAAAAATAGCAACATAGGATAACTACCATTTCTAGGCAACAAATAAAAGGAAATAGAAAAAGCCCTTTGTATGAGATTTCAAGAAAGAATTCATGAGGAATCGTATCCCACTCTGGACAGAATCATTGTGTGTTTTCTATACAAGTGTTTCTTCCCTTCCTTACACGTTTTAAAAAAGATAGCCAGAAAAGAACATATTTTTTAGATCCTCTTGGTTATCAAACCTAATGCTGATCAATTTTCATTGTCAAGAATATTTTCTCCTGGAATTTTTTACACATATTTTATCCTGTAATTTTATTATCTAGCATGCAGAAAGTTGAAGAGCAGCCTTCAGTGCCTTGATGAACTAAATCTCATTTACCTGACAATTATTATATTAATCCCATTCTTCTCTCCTCTGCATTGAGTAATCCAAGTTGCTTTAACAATTTCCTACTTAGTAAAAAAACTGGGGATGGAGAAGATTGTTGTATATAACATATTTAGTTCACAAAAATACTGACAAGACAATATCATTAAAGAATACTTCAGGGGAACATTTTTCTGTTAGAAAGGAAAATATTTCTTTATCTTTTTTTTCAGACTTTGAATCAGACAAAAGCTGTCAGTCTGTCTTTATTCTAAAAATCAAAATATTTGTTTCAATAAAGCCATTTGAATCAAATTACTAGCAATTTAGCCACTAAAACTTTTCTAATTTAATCATTTCATAAACCATATGTAATGATATCGCCATAGTTTTAAGGAGAACTATTAACAAAATTTTTATTTGGAGATAATATCTCTTAGAGAAGGGGATGGCAGTATAATTGTCATGTTTATTTTTCTTCTATTTGGGTCTGTTTTTATGTTCTATATCAGAGATGGAAAAAAGTTAGTTAATATTCTTTATCCTTTGTTGGTTTTGAGGGAGGTGGCTGAGGTGGAAAATCAATTATTTGCTCTAAAAGTCTGATACAATTTCCTCCAAGGGTAAACTGCACCCTGTTGCAGTTGGTAGGAGCATAACTTCATATCAGGGGAGCTAACATTTCATCCCCAGGTAAGGTGGTTTGGGGTTATCTTGTGTGTGTACCCACAAGGAGGTTCTTTAACAGCATCTGTATTTCCATTCTAAGAAATCAATAAAGACTATAAAACCAAAACCAACCACTAATCCTTCTTGTCAGTAACTGTAGGGTGGAGCATTTATGAAGTGCTTTTCTCCCTCTGGGGAGAAAAGGTGTTGAGTGGGAAACATTACAGAGCTTTAAATGGCAGATTTTTGTGGTGGCCATATCGGTATTTGCGCCTACTGTAATGGAATTTTGTATGATGCTTCCAGGCACAAGTGATACTTAAGTGTGAACTTAATCATCGGAAAGTTACTGCTTTCACCAAAGAAATTTCCCATGGGAAATAAAGATTTGATCTAGAACTTTTACTTTCTTCTCTCAGAGCACTCTTTTTTCCCATTTTTCTTTTTTCTTTTTTTAAATTAACTTTATTTATCAAAAGTAAAAACAAACAAACAAAAAACTTCCAAACAAAAGAAAACAAAGGAATAGAAAAATATATATCCTGAAATAATATTTTTTCTTTTTAAATGCAATTTTATTGAGATACAGTCACATACCAGATAATCATCCAAAGGGTACAATCAATGGTTCACAGTATCATTATATAATTGTGCATTCATCACCACAATCACCTTTTGAATCATTTTCAATACTCTGAAAAAAATAAGAATAAGAATAAGAATAAAAATAAAAATACAAAGAACATCCAAACCATCCCATACTCCTTATCTCTCCCTATTATTTATTGATTTTTTTTCTTTGCTTTCTTACTCATCTTTCCATATCCTGGATAAAGGGAATGTCAGTTGCAAGGTTTTCACAATTACAGTCTCAGAGCACTCTTCGTTGATGAAATGCAGTCTGGTGGTAGGGAGATAGTTCATTCCAACAGGGATGCTAGTAAGGACCAGAGTTTGGGGTTGCGGTTTCCTCTAGAACTTTGGTTGGGAGACCTCATACAATTCCCTCAACTTCTGTGTGTCATCATAAGAAATCTGTCTTACTCATATGAATATACATGTGACTAGTTCATTGCTTTTCCACTGTTCTCCTGAGGAATGCAAAGCATGTGAGGTCCTTAGTAGTCCAAGTTTGTCTAAGGCAGCACTTCTCAAGCATTTCTTCCTTTAAAGGAGTGTCTGCCTTGGATTTGAATTTCAAAGCCCTAATTGTGAGCTATTAGCTTTCTTCATAAGAGACAATTATATCCTAATCCCATTTAGGGGCAAACCAAGTACAAAGCTTGGCTGTAAAAGGTGTTTTATTGTTTCTTTCTTGTCCTACCTCTATTTACTTTGGGACCAAAGGAAAATAAGAAAGGGCCTTATCTCTTGGATCTTAGCTTGCTTAGGTTGATAAGGAATGGAATTTTCCATGGGTGGCAGGGCCAGTATGAGTAACTCCCTGTGCTCATGGGCTGAGGAGCCTCAAGGAATGGGGACATTTCTCAGAGTACTGAGCTCTGTGGAAAGGCTTGTGCTGGGGTTGGCTTTATCAAATTTTTTTCACCTATTTATATGGTAATGATAACTGCAATGTTGCAAAGAACCTGAATTAAAAGGGGTCTCTGCCTAGGATCCTGGTATTCTCCACTTACATATGGGATATTCACTTCATTTTTCTCTATACTCTTAGATCTTATTCAAATTACGTTAATTTTGGAAGAGGTCTATCTTATTCCCCAAAGTATGCTTAATATTTTAAATTCAATCCTTTTCTGCCATTATTTTAGGATATTTATAAAGGAGAATTTACCCTTTATAAATGTTTTGAGTATGGAATATCTTCCTATTTTTAAAGTTTCACATCAGCTGTCCATATGTATAAACAGTATTTTCACAGCACTCCTGACTGGGAGAATGAGTCTTCATAAAATATTATGGGAAGAAAATGTGGGTGAGGAAGCCTTCTTGTATGATGAGAATCACCGCTGCCCGCAACATACACACATACCCAAGCCCTCACTGTCATAGGATATGTATGTATTTTTTAAGTTAAAATATATAAGAATGAATAATAATCTTTTTATCACGGGCCATGAAGCAGCCAAAATTTTTCTGCTTTCTTTCATTTTTTTCCCCATACTTCGTTTTCTTTCTTATTTTGTTCATCTTCACCTATAATTACAACCTCATGTCTCAACTCTAATCTGGTTTTCCCTGTCCTAATGCAATTCTCTCAAAAAAAAAAAAAAAAAAAAAAGGAAGACCACTATAGTTAAAGTTTACTCAAGTTTTTCACTAGTTTTCCAGGAAGCCTATACATGATAGGTTGTTACAATTTGAAAAGAAAAGTAATATAATTTTAGCAACCAAGGGTGTTACTTCTGTTTGAATTTGGCAATAATGCTTTCAAAAGTTAATGCTGACTCATATAATGCAGTTGGGTTTATGTGGTTGAGATAAAAACTACCAGCGACATTTTCTTCCTTTTAAATATCTCCTATTTGGTTCAACAGCAGGAGTGATCTTTGTAACATTCAATCTCAATATATTTATGTTGCTAACCACTCAATGTTTTATCATCATAGTGACTTTTCCCTGAGAGAATTTACTGTTTATTTCAGTTTTTCAGCTTTTCCATGACATTTACCTGACCATATTAGGGAATTTATGATCAGGAAGATTTGGAGTTTAAAATTTGGTATTTCTGCTGAGTATAGTACTTATACTCTAACAGTGACTTTTTAAATATAATCTTAAACCGTAAGCAAGCAAGAAACTGTAAAATGTAACCTTCAAAGCTAGAGACAGGGTACAATGGAAGCTCCTATTCTCACCAAGGAGCAATTTGTAAATGTAAAGTCTGCAAACATATGTAAATGTAAAGTTTGCACCTTTCACAGATGTCCCCTGGCTCCTGAAGAAAACAGGAAAACAGGAGATAACAAACGACTGCAATTCCCCAAACCTGTTACATGTTAACTAAAATAGTTGACTTTCTTTGTCTCTAATGGGTTTAGCCAATTAAAAAATCTCTGGGAAATTGCCTCAAACCTCCCAGATAGATGGGTCTTTTGTCTATCACTCTCGTTGCACGATTATCTCTCTTTTTCTCTGAACCTGGGGATAAAACCCATCTGGAGATACACTTCAGGGGAAGCAGATTTGGGAAAGTTTCCTCTGCTTTCTGCCAGCATAATAAACCATCCTTTCCTCTTCAGCTGGGTTCGGTGTGACTTCTATTAGTCGCGCCGAGCAAAGGACCTGTATTTGGGAAGTGCCCCTTCTTCAGTTTGTTGACCACGTAGGGACAAAACGTCTGAAGGATGTGCTGCTCAGCGGATTTCTGGACCCCCAAGGTAGGACATTCTCAAGTCAGCTCTATGGCCAGCCAATGGAGACACTTTTCTCTGAGAGCTGTATGAGAGAACTTCTTGCCTTGGGCATCCAGGACCCCAAGGGTGGCTGGCTGCAGAGGAAAACAGGTTTGGTGAGTGAGTGTGGATGTCTTGTAAGCATGCACAGGCCTTGTTTTCTTTTGTTTGTGGGTCCTGTTTGTTTCTTCTTCAGTGACACAAACTCCTGCCAGAGCTATAAACGGGAAATTCCTTGGTTTGGGTACTTGGTGGCCATAAGTCCATGCCAAAGCTGTTTCTGGAGGGTGCAGCCCCACGCATGGAGGAATAGCCATTGAGACTTGGTTTGGAAGGAAGCAGCCCCTGACCTTAAGGGAGATCACTGAATTTGGTGCCTAAGTTTATTTGAGTGCTCAGTGGCACATAAATTTATGCCAAAGCTGTTTTTAGAGGGTGCAGCCCTGGGCATAGAGGAATAGCCATTGGGTCTTGGTCTCCTAGAACTTGGCTTTATTTTCTTGGTCTTGTCTTCTTTTTGTGTATTGGTTTGTTTGGTTTATCAGTGAACACAAACTCCTGAAGCTGTAAGCAGAAAACCACATTTGTTTTGTGTTCTCAGTGGCACATGGGAAGGGCCACCAAGACTTGGTTTGAGAGGGAACAGTCCCTGGCATAAAGGGAGGTCACTGATTTTGGGTGCCTGGGTGAGACTCGGTCGCCTAGGACTTGGCTTTGGTTCTTGGTTTCAACTTCTTTTGTGTATGCGTCCTGTTTGTTTTCTTTTGCAGTGACACACAAACTCCTGCTGAGACTGCAAGTGAAAGGGAGATATTTAAAACGCTTTCCTTTTAAATATCTCCTATTTGGTTCAACAGCAGGAGTGATCTTTGTAACATTCAATCTCAATATATTTATGTTGCTAACCACTCAATGTTTTATCATCATAGTGACTTTTCCCTGAGAGAATTTACTGTTTATTTCAGTTTTTCAGCTTTTCCATGACATTTACCTGACCATATTAGGGAATTTATGATCAGGAAGCGTTAAGGGAGGTCACTGATTTTGGGTGCCTAGGTTTTGGTTGTTTGGGTGCTCAGTGGCAGATAAATTTGTGCCAAAACTTTTTGGAGATGCAGCCCCAGGCATAAAGGAATAGCCATTGAGACTTGGTCACCTAGGACTTGGCTTTAATTCTTGGTCTTGTTTTGTTTGTGGTTTGGTTAAGTTTTGTTCAGTGTTTTGTTTTGTCCTGTTTGGTCTCAAGTTATCTAAATGGTATTTTAAAAACATTGGGAAACAACATAAGTGAGAACTCTAAGGAAATTAAAGAAAATAAACCTTTAAATTGCATTCTTAAGCACTAAAAGCAATTCAGGTATAAGTCCATGACAAAGAAAAGCTGCATGCAAAGTAATTTGGCCACAGTATAAATTAAAGGATGGTCACAAGTATCCAAATCAGGAATCAATAAAATGAAATGCTACTTTACAGCTAAATTTATTTTGTGAGAGAATAAACAAATGGGATAAAATTCTGTATGTACAGTGTTTTATAGCTCTATCTCAGAAAACAAGCTAGGGAGAAAATGTTTTGGGCCTTGCATTTTACCTATCAGCTGAGCCCCTAACCTCTCTTAAAAGCTCCAGAGCTTATTGCTCCAGGAGAAGTAAAAGAGGTTCCTAGTTCTCAGTTAAAAGATGAAGAGACTAAAGCTTCCAAGGTCCAGGCTAAAAAAATAGCCAAAGCCCTGTGCCCCAGATTGTGGGACACTTGGAGCACCTGACCCCCAGGATATTAGAACAATGATCATTATGCTGCATTCCCGCATCCTTGTTTTTAAAAAGAACAAATCCCTATGAATGGCTTTTTTTTAAACTTTTACATTTTAATTAAAAATTATTAAACATGAAAACTTTTCATGTAATACTTTAAGTAATTTATGAAGATAGGATTTCATCTAAAAAGTCCACTTGAAAGAAAGGTTTAGTGACCGTAAAGCAGGCATAGCTTAGCTATACATTTGTACTCTGTAACTTTTATATCTCCTTGTGCTACTTTGGTTGGTCAAAGTCTGTAGGACCTATTGAAGTATATTAGTTCTCTTTTCTAAGAGCTAGTGGTAACTGGAAATAACAAATAGAGTTGCAAGTAACCAATCTTTTGTGAATTTGTTAATCTTTTTTCCATAGTTTCCTTTTAATGTAGCACTAAATCTGGATAGAATTGCTCATGCTGCACAGTACAAATGTCCCACCCTACCAAAAAGCTTTGGAATGTTTTCAGTGATATAGTCAGTTTGTCAACTTCATTAAATCTCCTTTTTATTAGAATAAAAAACATTTTAATTTAATATAAGTAGATGGTTTACTGTTGTCTGTTAATACAATGGCAGCCTAATTTTCAAGTGTAAATCTGGGGGCAGCTTTCTAACAGTAAGAAAAATAATTGGATGAGCATTCATAGAGCTTAACTTAATGCAAGATATAGTTAAAGAAATGGTATGATTAAAAACTAAACAAAAAAAAAATGATCAAGGCTATGAGTGTTGTAAGAAACCCTTCCCCAATTCTGCTTAGCCTGATGAACTCACAGATGCTGAAGTCACCTCTAGGATCGAGAGGAGGTACTCTTTTCCTTGGTACAGATGCCCACAGCTCCCCCATTTCCCCAACCCCTGCAGCCGTGGTCTGTAGTTCCTGTAGGGTCTGTAAACCCTGCATTTTCTCAACCCCTGTAGCCAGGATCTGTGGTTTTTGTAGGGTCTGTAAACTCTGCATTTCCCCAAACTTGCTGCCAGATCTATGGCTTCTGTAGGGATCTGTGAACTTGGCATTTCCCCAACTCTTTTCAGCCAGAGCCTGTGGCAATTGTGTCTACATCCCCCCACCTTATTGGGGGAATGCAGATAAGCACGGGATACCTTTAAATTTCCCCTAAAATGGCCTTCCCACCTCATCATGAATGATATGAATTTCAGGCAGGGTGTCTCTACCTCTGGAGGGCAGAGGCAGGGACAGTATCCTCTCCAGCAAGGGCCAGCTGAAATATTTGTCAGTTCTGACATTCATCAAAATTACAGAAAGTTGAAGGTGAGCTTAAGTTGCCAATCTCAGCACTGGTGGAATTGCATTTAAAGTGTTCTATAATCATGATGCAGCTCAAGGAAAGGACAGAAGGAAAGCTATCACCTAATGAAGCTAACGGAAATGCTGTCTTAGGAGCAATCCTGTGTAAAACTCAGCAACAAAAGAAGTCTGTGAAAGGTAAGAACTCTGGGGCCCCAAGAAAACTGTTGTGCCCCCAGCAATGTGCATAATGCAGGGGGAGGGACATGACAAAATGTTTCAGCTTGATGCAAAGGGAAGCAAGGAACTCCAGCAATCCAGTGTCTGCAGCTGTCAGGAGACTAAGACAGTGACCTGTAGTGATGGGGCCCAAGGGGCACTTTCCACTCAATAGGAAACCATCCTGATCAACCGCAAAGAACTTTGGGTCTCATTCCAAGTGGGCAAAAGCTTACTAAATTTTCTGGTAAACATGAGACTTAATTGCACTTAAATCAGCCCTTGTTATGGATATGTCTGAAGTTGCTAATGACTAATTCTTCTCACAGTATCAGTAATGCCAAATTGAAAAAGGTCAACTGACTTACAAATATCTTTGCAAGCCTCTTTCTCTCACCAGGCAAAATGAATTTACAAATTCTCCTTTAGGAGCAGGCCTTCAAAATGCATTGAAAGATCCAGGCAAGCCACAACTTCCTAATAAAGAAGAACCATGAAATATCCTTGAGGTGAGCCAGAGATGTACAAGTCATAGTAGGATTGCAGCCGAACATAATTCCAACACATTTAAACAATGTCCACTTAGGCGAAGACAAGAGAGAGCATTTTTGCCACCAATTAAAAAAATTTAAAATAAGGACTAATGACACCAGAAACTCAAGGTTACAAATTTATCCAGAATTTAACTTTAAAGGATGCTTATTGCATCCCAAGAAATAAAGACTCACAAAAAAACTTTCTGCATATGAATAAAGAGAATTTAACATAGGTATAAAACAGCAGTGTAATTAAATTGTGTTAAAAAGTGAAAGTCCTGTCCAGAAATCTTCAGGAAGTAAAGTTCCACAAGAAACTTTTTGGCCATGCCAAAGAACAAAAAGAAACTCAGTATTCTTTGGATTGTGAGCTATTGTCAATTGCCAATACCAAATTTTGAATTGATAGCCAAACTTCTATAGCTAGCTATAAAGAAAAATTTTAAAAAGCATTTAAAATGAACCTCAGAATGTACAACTGCCTTTCAAATTTTAAAGGCAAATTAATATCAGCTCCAGCCTTGGGATCTCTGATGCCATCAAAGAATTTGACCTGTCTGTTCATGAAAGGCAGGGCATGACCTTCAAAGTACTTGCATAAGCCTTTTGGAAAAATATGTGAACAGTAGCTTATTTGCTGAAACATTTTGACACCGTAGCCCGAGGACCAGTGTCTTATTTATCAAAAGAGTTTGACACTGTAGCCGGAGGATGGCCCACTGGCCTAGAACAGTGGCAATCACATATGAACTCTTATGAGAAATCAAAAGTTTACTTTAAGCTCCCCACTTGTCCTTACTGTACTGGAGCAAAAAGGGGACAGTAGCTCACAATGGAAAAGCTAAGTCTATGAAGCAGTGCTGCTGGACAATCTTGTCAGTCATCCCACAATAGGCAAGATGTTCAGTAGAAAATACTGCCTCTCCTGCTGGGAACATCAGCACAAAGGGTGGGACTAATTGCCCTCATAAGGGCCCTCCAGCTAAGAACAAGGCAGAGTCACTGGCCTGCATAAAATAGCATATGCTTTTGCTGATTCGCATGCTCACAAAACAATTTAAAAAGAGCATGGTCAAATAACTGCAGCCAGCAAAAACATAAAGCATATAAAGCTAATTTTTGAATTGTTAAATGCAGTAATGCATCCTAAGAAATTAGTCATCCACTTTAAAGAACATATATCCATGAATAATAAAAGGTTGAGATGTTAAAGAAAACCAGCAAGTAAATTTGCAGTCAAGCAAAATGTCTTTGGAATCTCCAAGTATTTGCTAGTGTTTGTGGACACTTTTACTAGATAGTTAGATTTTCCCATGTTAGACACAGGTTGTAAAATGGTTACTGCAAAAATTCCTAAATTTGGACTTCTGCTTTCTGTTCAAAGCAATAAACCACCTTTGATAGCAAAATTGTTAAAGGTGTTTCAAGACTTCAGCATCGACTGGTGCCTACATTCCACTTACAAGCCAGTCTAAGGAAAAACAGAATGCATAAATTGAACTTTAAAAGGCAGCCTTACCAAAATCTGTTTGAGAAATGGGACAAAGCTCAACCTATTGCCCTTTTGTGAATAGGAGCAGCCTGAAGTGGGCTTGGTTTGACCCCTTTAAAATAACATTTAGAAGGTCATTTCCAAACGTTAAATATGCAAGCAGCATGCATCCCAGTTCAGAATTAACTACAATTCTATAAAGTTTTTAAGTACTAGTTTAGCAACTAATACCTTAAATTCCCCACAGATGTACCCCCTTACACTGTTATCAGCCTAAAAATCAAGTTTAAATCCACCTAAAAGAACAAGTATCCCCAGGTTCAACTAAATCCTAAATGGGATAGGCCTTATTTAATGTTACTTGCTGCTCATTCTTTTCTTAAGTTGCAGGAAATAAAGCCCTGGAATTCACCAAACCAGAGGAAGCTGCAACCAGGGTGAAAATACACCTCCTGTTAGATGAAAACTGTGGTAACAGTAAATCCTACAGAAATAAGGTCATGCTCATAAACTCTTTTTCAAACCATGCTTATCATTTTCCTAATTATTATGTCTACTTGTGTCCTAGTCAAATGCTTCTTGTCTCTATGTATGAAACCCTTTTCATCTTCTAAAACTCCAGCTAAAAATGATCCATAGTAACTTAAATGTAGAGGGTATAAAGAATGTTTTTATTGTCCTAAAATAACTGGTTGTTTCAGAATGTGGGACAAAACCAAGATGAATGCAGAAAGTTTGCAGAAAGTTGCAGAAAGTTTGCAGAAAGGGAAATTTATTTCTGTGGTCAAGGTTAGAATTTGATAAAAACTAGCAATCGCACTACTTAATGGTAAAACCTCACGACTTAAAGAGGTGGTTTTGCAAAACAAAATGGCATTAAATATTTTGGCTGCCACTTGAGGCAGTACTTGTGCTCTAATTAATGTTCAGTGTTGTATGTATGTGCCTGATAATTCACAAAATGTAACCCTTTTCATCTTCCAGAACTACAGCTAAGAATAATCTATTCTCCCTCGAAGAAAATCAACAATATCTACAAATTACAAGTCAGAAATTTCACCAGATAACCCCTTAATTTCTTTGCCCCATTTGCTAGCACGAAGCAGCCAGGATGACCGGTGGCCCCATTCCCAAGATTGGAAATGAATATTATTTTAAGGGGGAAATTGTAACTGTGACTTTTTACATACAATATTAAACTGTAAGAAAGCAAGAAACTGTAAAATGTAACCTTCAAAGGGTACAATGGAAGCTCCTATTCTCACAAAGGAGCAATTCATAAATGTAAAATCTGCAAACATATGTAAATATAAAGTTTGCACCTTTCACAGATGTCCCCTGGCTCCTGAAGAAAACAGGAAAACAAGAGATAACAAATTACTGAAGTTTCCTAAACCTGTTACATGTTAACTAAAATAGTTGACTCCCTTTGTCTCTAATGGGTTTAGCCAATTAAAAAATCTCTGGGAGACTGCGTCAAACCTCCTTTTGTCTATCACTTTTTTGTCTATCACTCTTGAACCTGGGGATAAAACCCAACTGGAGAAACACTTCAGGGGAAGCAGATTTGGGAAAGTTTCTCCTTTCTGCCTGCATAATAAACCATCTTTTCCTCTTTAGCCGGGTTTGGTGTGACTTCTATGAGCCGCGCTGAGCATTTGGGGAATGCCCCTTCTTCAATACAAGAAGTTATAGCTATGCTTTATACAAATGAAGCCTGAAATACATAAAGCTACACCTAATCTGACAATAGATATTTATCAAGCCTGTATTGGCTTTAATTGTTTAAAAATTGGTTTTCATTCACATTATGAAGTATTCTATTTAGAATTCCTTTAGTGATGAAACATGCTAATTTAAAATGCTACACATTAATTTAATGACTACAAGAACTGTTTAACACTGGAAATGTGTTCAAACTTCTCCTAATATGCCAATTGCATGATCTCTCCTAAACTTTCATTAGATTGACTGTCTATCTATATAAAGTAGCATTTATTTTTTTAACTTTATCAAAATATAAAAAAATAACATTTCCAAATAAAGCAAAGCAAAGGAATAAGAGAAACAAATATTTTGAAATAATATACTTCTGAGAAGTTAATAGTTGCTTATCTATTGCATGAATACAGCTTAATTTCCTAAAACAAACTCATATCTAAGATTTGTATTAAAAATATTTATAACATGCTTATACAGAGCGAGTCAATGAAGATAGCTCCTATATTCATCAGGTTAGCCTAGGTTATGTTGTGTAACACAAACCTCGAAGATCTCATGGACAACAAGAAACAATTATTTATTGTTCATACATGTCTGCTGTGGATTGGTTGGGAGCTCTGTTTCTATGTCATTATCCTCAGTCCAGGACACAGGCTGATATATTACCCAAACATTCCTATGACAGAAGGAAAGGGCACTCTGGGAAATCTTGCACTGACACTAAATGTTCTGGGCCAGAAGTGAGTATAATTACTTCTGCTCATAACTTATTGGCCAGAACTTGGCACATGGCCACACTCAACCAGAAAGAAACCAGGAATTTCACCTCTATCATGGGCACTAATGACTACTATAATCTCATTGTTCATTTATTCACTTCAATTATTGATTGCTTAAATATGCCAATCATTTTTCTGGGATTAGGGATACAGCAGAAAACAAGCTACATGGAATCCTCTCCTATGAGGCTTACCGTTAATGTCTTAGATAATTAAAAAAGAAAACAAAAAAATGAATAGACTAGTTATTAAATAAGAAACAGATAAATGGCAAAATTATACAAATAATTACAAAAGAGTAATCTAGCAAGGGAGTTATTGTTCACTTTAGACTGATGGGCAGAGAAAGTCTTTCTGAGGAGGTGATGTTTAATGTGAGACCTGAATACCATTAATAGCTGGTCACATGGAGATCAGGAGGAAAAGTGCTCTGAGCAGGGGCTGCAACAGTACAAAGATACTAAGGTAGGACCATGTTTGTTGTGTTTGAGGAGAAGGAAGGCTAGTGTGGAGGAAGCATGGTGTTTGAGACAAAGAATATTCTGTGAAAAATGGGAAAAGTAAGCCAGATGAAAATTTTGCATTTTACAGTGTTTGATGGGAAGCTTAAGGATACAGCATTAGAAGAACATGAGCTGGTTTATGGTTTTAAAATATCCTATTGAATGTTGTATAGAGTGGAGTGTAAAGGAGCAAGACAGTAAGCAAGGAGTAGACAGATTTGAAATATGTTTTTCAGGAAGGCCCATAGGTCCTGGTGATATATTAGTATTAAGATGGGGGAAATAGGAAAAGAAGCAGGTTTGTGAGGGAGTAGGGTGTAGGGATCAGGAGTTCTGTTATAATAATGTTAACTTTTAGATGCTTATTGCATATTCAAATAGAAACCTAAAAAACATGAATCTGGAGATTAGGTCAGGTTTAGAGATAGTCATGGAACACCTTGTAAACCAGAAGATATTTAAAGCCATGATATAAGAATGAAATTACCTGGTTAGAGAGTGTAGATGGGAAGAAAAAATTATCCAATCTCAGGTCACTCCAAAATTGAGAGGTTGAGCTAAGGAGGGAGAGCAAGCAAAAGAGACCAAGTTAGAGTTGTGGGTGAATAGAAAAACAATCCTTTATTGAAGCCAGGAAGAGAAAGTGTTTCAAGAAGTGACCTCCCGTGTTAAATGTTCCTAAGAGGGCAGGTAAAATAAGAATAGAGAAGTGACCACTGGATTTCACAATTTATGAAGGTCACTGTTTCGCTTGTCAAGAACAGTTTTTATTGAAGTGTGTGTGGAGAAGACTTAATTGGAATGGGCTGAGGAGAGACTGTGAGGAGAGAAAGTGGAGGCAGGACTTTTGCTATGACAAGGATAAAGTGGAGTGTTAATTGTAGGGGGACATAAGGTCCACACACACACACACAAATATATATATATATACACATATATATACATATATATATATATTTGCATGATAGTATAGTATAGGATAATCCAGGAGAAAGGGGGGGAGAGAGAGAGAGAGAAAGAGAGAGAGAGAGAGAGAAAAAATAAGTGGACCCAAGAGCAGAGACAGGAATCAAGTGGAAGTATCTGTGAAGGTGAAGTTTGATTGGTAGATTTGTGGTGGAAAGAAGAGAGAAGACTGGTTGGTTGGATTGTTTCTGTTTTTATGTCTTTTTTTTAAAAATTTTAAGAATGAGGTAAAATTTTTATCTGAGTGTGAAGGTATGAATGATTTGAGGAGAGTGTTCAAAGTGTGAGACAGTCATTTTAAAGTGCTGTGTTGAGTGAACATTTTATATGTGTAGCCATGCATTTATAGTGAGATTGGTCTGCTTGATTTTAAATTATTCTCCAGCAAAGTTTGGTTGTTTGGGTGCAGGCATGAAATGGGAAGATAGGTGGTTTTAACCAGAATTGGTGTTTTGCCAAGAAAGTTAGATGGAGTAGTAGAAATGTGAACGAAATAATTGTTTGTAACAGTGATTATAAAGACGAATGATGAGCTCTTAAGTTGGGAACATAGAGAAACAAAGATATGACAGGATGGAGGTGTAGTGCCTGATGGTGGAAAAAGTTGCATGGTTTTGGGACAGACAGGCATATAAACAATTAACTATAAAACAATGTGATATATTGCATCTTAGGCAAGCTTAAATTCCTGTGGGTATAATTTATTCTGCCTTGGGCAGGAGTTAGGGGATATATCTAGTACACTTAACTGCTCTCTAAGAATTATGCCAAATCCTTAGAGCAGACATGGCCTTTTTACTACCTGAGCTGTAAATAAACTTTAGAAATTGGAGAGCCAGTCACAGGCTGTGTTGAGAGCATACACATATTTTTCTGTAATCATCCTTTTATGCTAGAAACAGATTAGTTATGAAACTATTATTGTAATCTGGGCATGTGGAAATGTATTTGGACTTCTGTCACCATCTCATTTGCTATGAGCTAATACTACTCTGTCAAGTGACAATTAAAATGAAGAAAGGAGGACCTATCAAACATTAGATGTAGGGGACAAAAAGAGGAAAACATTAAAGATGTAGTTTGGAAGACTGGGAGAAATAATGATACCATTGTTAAGAAAGAGGGCCTATCTGGGAGAAAAATGGTCAGCATTGGAAGTGAGAGATTTGCAGTGATAATAAGTCATATCTTGGGGACAGGTGGAAATGTGAAATTGGTGTGCCAAGACTAGAAATGAATATTGGGAGTCACTACAATAGGAGTAGTAGCTGAACACCACATGAATCAAGATGCTTCTCTGCCCAAGAACCTGATCCTATCTAGATGTCAAACGTTCTTCCTCACTGCTTCCCTAGTCAGCCTAGACTCCTCCACTTCAGCATATTTGTGTCTGTACACATGCTCTTCTTTTGCTTGTTCTATTTCTTTCATCTGAAATGTCTTTCCCTCTTTCCTTAGCATATATGCAAAACACTTGACTCACCTTTTCCATAAAACCCTTCTCTAGTCCCAAATGATAGAAATATGATATACATATTAACTCTTCTTAAATTTCATGTTAGTATTGCTCTTTCTGTTAGCTCTTTTCCTGGTAGTTGATTTTATCTCTTCATGGATTTATTGGCAGTAGCCATATAACTTAAAGAGCATTGGATTTGGAATCTCAAGTTCTGGTTTCAAACTATATTCAGCTACTTATTAGCTTCATGGTGCAATGCAAGACATTTTCTAAGCCTCTTTCCTCATCTATAAAATAAGGATTACAATCCTTGGCCTACAAATTTATTGTAGAAATTATATGAAATGGTGTGATATTACAGTTCTGCATTGCAGACAGCAAAATCTGCTGTAACTAGTTTAAGCAGGGTACTAGATTGCATAAAGTAGTTCTAGCAAGTCCAGAGAACTGAGTTTGGGTGCTATACAGTCAGGAACAGTGAAGCCAGAAAATACTCCTAACTACAACAAGTATAAATTCCTAATTGGAAGGAAATCTGAAAATGTAGTTTTTAGCTTTCCAGTGTAAAAAGGAAGGCATGATAAAAGGGGATTGCCATGTGGCGTGTGAGCTAATCTCCAGTATCTACAACAGAGGGCATATGTGAGAGTAACTGTTTTGTGCTTAAAACACAGAAATCTACCATGTGACTATAGACTTATAAACTGCTTGAGAATAGAGGTCATGAGTTGTACTCCTTTGCATCCCTCTGTTGTACTTGAATTAATGCTAGGAACATAATCACATCTCACAAATAACTCTTGGTTATATGCAAAAATGCTGATGGCCTAAGGACCAAACTCCACTTTGTCTAGTTTATGGATGGATGTGTAGAAAAGTAGGGGAAGGAAACAAACAGACAAAGGTACCCAGTGTTCTTTTTTACTTCAATTGCTCTTTTTCACTCTAATTATTATTCTTGTTATTTTTGTGTGTGTGCTAATGAAGGTGTCAGGGATTGATTTAGGTGATGAATGTACAACCATGTAATGGTACTGTAAACAATCGAAAGTACAATTTGTTTTGTATGACTGCGTGGTATATGAATATACCTCAATAAAATGATGATTAAAAAAAAAAATGCTGATGGCCAATAAAAAAAAAAACATTTTATTTACTGAGGGTTGGTGGAGGGAGCTAGAGAAAATTGCTTAATTTTGGAGGACAAATTTCCAGGTAGATAAAAGGTAGACACAGTTCTTTCATAACACAATCATGGTCTACCTTGCATTCATGTCAATAATATTCATGCAGTTCATGTATTCCAATATCATTAAAAGTTATTTAGTACCAAGGTCACAAATTCAAGTGCCTTAGCTTAACAAATATATGCAATAAATAGAAACTGGTGAGGCAGTGTCTAAAATCCAGAGTGCATGTCCAGTCTAAAATAGTAAAAAATTTAAAAGATATATATTTGCATACCTGGTTTGCCAAGCAAATAAGTTAGAATCTGGCTGGCAGACTGCCAGTTTGAAATCCCTGAGGAGTCCAAGCCCCTGGTTTTACAGACAAGAAAATAAAAATCCAGAGATTTTAAGTGGAATGTTCAGTTAATGTAAGTTAATGTAATGTAAGTTAATGTTAGGGATGTAATTTAAGTTACTTACAGTGTTGCATCTACAGTCTCAAACTTCCAATGTCCAGGTCACAAGTTCTCTGCTAAGCCACTTGATTTTTGTTCCACGTTCCTCCTATCTTCTTCAATACTTTTCTGTCATTATTTGAAACTGTAATTACTCCCAGGACCAATTTCCATATGGAAATCACATTTTAGTCACTGTTCAAATATTGAAGTAGTGGGCTCCATGTTTTTATGATGATGTCTGTATCAAGTGTTAGATTCTTTTTGTGTGGGGGAGGGGTCAATTTGTTTAAAAATGTAAAATAGACTCATGTAATTTTCATGCCAGTATATCACAGATACTAATAGTGGTGAGTTTGGTAATTAGAAAAGAGTAATAGGGAATAAAACTGAGTATTTTAATTACCAATTAAATTAACAAAGATTCAGGGCAGAGGACATGAGTTCTGTTTTAAAATTCTGAGTCAACTCAGAGTAGAATAAACTTGAATTTTTAAAGAAGAAATGGAATTTGTTGTGTTAACTTACTCTGGTCCTTTCTGTTGGTCTGAGCAAAACATTAGGGCTAGACCACAATGAGCTAGAGAAAGATGTGATAATAGCTAATAGCTAACATAACTGAGCCTCCTACTGCAGGCTATAGACACTGAAGTAAATGTTTTACATGTGTAATTAATTCTCACAGCAGCCCTATGATATAGGTAAAATCTCCCTAATTTACAAATGAGTAAACTGAAGCAAATGGAGGCTAAGTAGTTTGTCCAATGCCATATAAGGAGCAAAACAGAATTAGAACTTAGACATCAGGCACCAGAGTGCAACCTCCTAACCACTACACTCTAGTTTTTATTTCTGACCGGATGGCATTATTATTTGGGGGTGTTTTTCTTGATTCCCATATGCATTCCTTTTGCTTCCATTGGCAAGAGAAATCAAAATTGGTGGAATATGGCTTCTAAGGATTTCTATTCATTACCCATACATGAAAGTGGCTCACCTGATTATTTTTCTATTTCTTTTCACCATTCACATTAATTTATTTTCATTTTTTTTTTCTTTTTCTATCCAAATATTAACATGACATGTGTGGTCATCACCAAAGAGTGTCATCTGATTCCACCCAGCCCTGGCCTGAGAAACTGGGTTTACACTCTGAGGGGTGAAGTAGCAGGGTCTATGTGCAGCAATAACAATTGGAGGTAAATCCTGAAACTCAACATGGAGGGTAAGCAGAGAAGTGTGTGGTATATTGGGAGATATTCATGTCTATATCAAGTGAAATACATGTTGGGGACAAATGAGTGGACCACTCAAATGAATATATCAGAGTGCATCTATCAAATGATTATGGAAATTTTCTCTATGTGGAAGAAGAGCCTCTTTTAAAACTAGTTTTTTTGGGGGCGATGGGAAGGGATGGTTCAGAAAACTTTTGACTCTCATTGGAATTATGCAAAGCTTGATTTTTGAAGAAAAAGGTTCAGGATGAAGCAAAAATCTGAATCTAAATCTTCATAAGTGTTAAATACATATCAATACCCAGCCCTACGTTAAGTACTATGGATTCTATAAAAGACATTTAAAGTCTCAACAATGTAACAAAATTATGCCAACAAAGTGTATCATCTATTTCTCTGAAAAAGCCTCATGTTGTCAGCTCCAATAATGTTGGATTTCAAAATGAAAGCCTATAAGACTAAAAAAAGAGTAGACAAGCTATTTAAATTGTTCTTTATTCTCTTTATCCTGGGAGATTAATTATCTGTCATTTTCTTTGAAACATTTACCTACTTTTGACAATCCCAGCGAAGAAGCTAAATAACAAGGAGGGCAAACGTCTTCTACTATGGCCCTACAGAATCTCCATCTGTAAATTACATTACTGTTTGAATTAGTTGGTCATTCTTTGTTTTCTAAAAAAAGAATGAGAATTAAGAAGAATAGCAATGTGAAACTATGACTCCAGTGCTTTTAATAATGCATACAATCTGGAAATTGAACTTCTGGAAGTGCATTATCAAAAGAAAGATTTCAATGAAAGGAATTGAGACTTCAATGAAAGGAACTAGAGTTAATCTCCAGAGGGCACATTTCACCATTTAGTTGACTTGCTGGAGTTGACCCATAATGTACAGGTGTGCAGAATGATGAACTGGGCATTTTCCAGTCTCTCAAGGTGAATTTTCTTACTCTGAGAGAAAGTCTTTTGTGTATAGGCTTTTGTTCTGGTTGGAGTCCATAACCCTGCTTTATCTGCTATCTGTAGTTCAGCAGGAAATATGCTTGTTAATGTACAATGATTATGTTATGTACAATGATACCTTGTGAGGGAGATGGTATAAAGGAAGAATAATTGAAGTGAAGCTTTATTTTCCTTTTTTTTTGGGAATATTTTGAAGTTCATCTAGGAAGTTTCCATATGTTCAATGTTATAATATTGCACTCCTACGTAGTTCTTTTAAATGTATCAAATGTTACACTCTTATGAAACACAGTAGGAAAGAATTGATTGACCTTGTACTATGGAAAAACCCAGATAAAGAGGTCAGATGACTTGTCCAAGAGCTAAATGGAATAAGTCCAAATTTTTTGAAACTTCTAACTGACTGTTATTGATCTAACCCTGCGTTTAACTACATGTACATTACGATACATTGATTATAGTAGTTAGGTACACCCTAAAGTGCCACATATTTCACCCCACAAAAGGTTTACTCCTCACAGCAAGCCTAATGAGATTCATAGGGAGGCATTGTGAATGATTATCTCTGAGAGATAGTAAATACAAGGTGTGTTGAGTGAAAATGAATGAGAGCCAGATGCCATGTTTAGGATGAAATCATTATACTCAGAGCATGAAAACCTAGCAAAATTCATTCTTTCTTTTTCTGACTTTCCACCTTTATATTTATTTTCCCTCTCCACTCTCCCTTCCCAATCTTTCCAAAGAGCCCATGCCCTCATGCTGATTCTCATGCTTTTTAATATTAAGAGCTCCACTGGAGGTGTCTAACTCACATAACTGAAATCCTACCCAAATTACGCCCATGTTCTGGTCTCTGCCCCTTCTCTCATCAAAACTGAGCTTTCCTCAATTTATCCTCACAGGATACTGGTGTTCTAATCTGCTAAAACACCTCTCAAACCACATCACACTTCCCATAGGCTTGTATGTGTATTAACAACCTAAAAGTTATACCTCTTTGATGTCTAGACTGAATGGAACTTGTAATCCTCTGTGTCTTCCTCATCCGGGACCCCTTTTCATATTGTTTTTCCTATACAAACAAGAATGTGAAAGAAAAGGCAGAGTGGAAATCTGAAGATAGTTTACATTGGTTGGAAACGACCATTTGATGCTATAACTTTCTTGAGGGTGCCATCTCTCCCTGATAAGGAGTTTATAAGGTGATAAACTCCTGGAAGTAATGTCTGCTATTTTTATTGCCATTGCTAATATCATTGTTACTTTTATGAACTGATGTAATTTTAACAAAACTGAAGTTATCAAAAAATTTCATTCACCACTTAATATTTTCATTTTGCATACATGTTTGTATATATGTATATATTTATTTATATAACTATAATTAATGATTTCTTATATTCTGAGTGTTTCTCTACAATATTATTTCACATACATGTGTGTTTGTTGTTAGGTAATGCAGGTGTAGGAGGGAACTGACCTAAAGTTTCTTTTGCATATTCAGAACTTTTAGTGGCATGTATGTGGCTAGTGCTCAGTTAATCTGTGGTTGAATAAATGTTATTTAAGAAGGCAGAAGTAAATCTCAAGGTTGGCAACTGAACTTTTATTGTTTTCTAGCATATTGCTGTATACATTAACCAGAGTATATCTGTTGGACGTAGATGGGGAGTTATTGAGTTTTGAGGAAAGAGCAAAATGAGGTAGGAATTATGAGAGCAAGGATATGTATTAGAAAATGTAAATCAGGCTGCTACTGGGTTTGATGGGCAGATGCATTTTCAAACCAACAGTTTTGAAAAAATTGCTTTGATATAAAGTTTGAAAATGCTACTTTGATATGTAAAATTAACCTCCTTTTCTTTATCTTTTCCATAATTTCTGAAGAAAACAACCCTCATGTGAAAACTCATGAAATAATTTTTTTGATATCCTATGGGGGCAAAATCCTGTAAGTATTTATTTGTTAGAGTACTCAGAAGAACTTTCCAAATTCCTTAAGGCAGGCTGCAAGCTGGAAACACCGATGAAGGTGAAGTTGAATTCCCCACAAGAAGTTAGCTGGCTAAAATAGAAGCAGAAGTTCTTTCTGACTTCTGAAATCCTCAGTTCTGGCCTTTAAGACCTCCAGTTGATTGGATGAGAAGACTCCTCTGATTGCTGAGGACACTCCTTTTTTTGACTATAGATGCAATCAGCTGTAGGTGCAATCAAGTGACTAACGATGTAAATCCATCTACGAAAAACCCTCACATTAACAATCAGGGTGTGCTTGACCAAACAACCGACACCATGATCTAGCCAAGTGTTTGCTTGACCAAACAACTGTACACCATGATCTAGCCAAGTTGACACATGAAATTTACCGTCATAGGCCCCAAAAGTTGGGTTCAGGGATATGACAAGACTTCCTGGGATCCTGTACTGAGTGCTCTCACCCCAGTGGTGAGCAAGGGTAGAGGGGCAGATTAAGAGTCCCTTGCTGTCCTTGCTGCTAATGAGGCCATCTGGTGAGAGATAAGATTGAAACAAGCTGTCGGAAGTGTTCCTTGGTTATGCCCAGGTGCTTGCTGAATGCTGGGAAGTGTACAGGGAAAGAAGTGGCACTGTGCTTCAGCACCAACTCTGGAGTAAGGGATCAAGGAAGAAATAATGCCTTCCTGCTGCCCCACTGTCTTGTGTGAGCTAGTCTCCTCTGTATAAACAGCACTTGTTAACTCCATGGTCAGTGTTTCTTTAGGGGAAAGTGGTGCTTAAATTCAACTAATGGGTTTTTGATGGGGCTTTCAGTCACCAACAGAAGTTAAAGTGACCCTGTGGGTGGAGCCCACTGGGTTAATGCAATGTACTGTGTTTCTTTTGTGGCTCCCACATCTGAGTGCATATTGGAATGGTGTATTAGATGCCTTCATTTCCCAGAAGTGTCAGAGGGAGTTCTCTTGGCCAGAGACTGCTGAGCTGTATCTACAGGATGCTCAAGCAGAAATAATTCAAAAATTCCAGTAAGAGGAATGAAAATCACAGTATCAAAGATTCAGAGGTTGCAGGAGTACACAGAGATGTCGTTACCCAGTGCAGTATCACTACCTGCTGATACATTCACAAAGTGCAGCTAGCCGGGCCTTAGTGTCATCTCTCTTTTATAAGAAAAAGTGATGTTCTCCTCTTGGGGAAAATTGTCCCCCATTCCATTGCCTGAAGTAAAAGTTGCTGGTACAGGAACCCTTGATTCACAGACGATCTCCTAAATGACTGAGCCTGGTGTGGACAGCTAAGCTGAAACCTGGTGGTGCCCATGGCCATGAAGAGAGTGCACAACAACCTTGGCACCTGAAGAGGTAATACCTTAGACCCCAGGAAGTGAAGGGAGTGGGGGAACAATTAATGTTCTTTGTCCTTTAGATTCACCAGGCTGGGAAAACAATCATATAACTCACCGGACTCAAGCAGCAGCTGCAGGTAGCACCTGAACCATTGTCCCATCCACAGCTTATGAAAACAAAACTCATGAGGACATGGCTGGTCCTGAACTTTTGTGTTCTGCAAGACATCATCACCAGCAGCTCCTGAATGTGGACCCCAATCTATATGTCCAAGAACACAGACTGTCACAACTGTGTTCAATCTGATCAACAAAACTGATATACTTCTCCTGATGTCCCAGCGGCCTTGGTTTATGCTATTTATGGTGATCAAGTTTGCAACTACTCAATAATGTTGCCCATGTGACTTAACCAAACCAGTGTAATGGTGATTCGAGTCAAGTTTACCAATAAATCCAGAACTGAAGTGACCTGTGCTTCTCTGGGTTATGTTTATATGAAGGCGAGAATGGGCCACAGAATATCTCACTCTTGGGAAGGAGGATTACTTTTGGCTCAGTTATTGCTCCTGTAATTATGAAATGCCATGGAAGAACAACAGGTCAGTCTAAACTCCCTCACATGCATCATAATGGATAGTTACATCCTGTCTGCCTGAAGCAAGATCTGCTGGCCCTGCCTGGGGATTATTTCACAGACGGCTGTGCACAGATGCTGGGGGTTACAGCTGAAGTCAATACTGCAGGTTGGCCTTATCTTGCTGCTTTACAGCCTTAATTAAATGCTCTATGAGAAAAACTGAATGGACTTGGTCCTAACCTCTGCTGGTCAGATTAATCAGAGTGGCTGATGAAGTAGGATACTCATATGAAATTAAAATTTGTACAAGAAAGTGTTTGGCCAAGGGGTGGATTGTTGAGGAGGCAATCTTCCATGAGTTCTGAGCATCCTTGAATGTTATATGCAGGATATGCCAAGAATGTAAAGACCAAACTGTTTTTAACTGAATGTTCTTCAGAGTTGTATGTATTGAGAGCAACCTTGAGGGATGAGGTAAAATCTTCTTCTGGAACGAAAAGCAGACTTTCTTACTGCTTCCAATAGAAGAGCAGATTCCCCAAATTCAGTATTCCTCAATTGTGGTGCAAATATGCTATGTAGCAGCATCCAACTGGCCTTCCATGTCACACCCTCAGGGTTTGGGGTAATGGGAATCGACAAAATCATGCAGATGCTTATGCTGTTTGCTGTGTTGTGAATGATAAAGACCTTTGTCTCTGAACCAGGAGTCTTATGTGTTCTACCAGAAAACATGAGCACTAACAGGTTAATTTATTTCTTGTAGGGAGGACAAAATAAAAGCCCAGACCTGATAGTTAGTAGTGATGAATTGCAACTCTCTATCTTTAGGGCACTGGTCTAAAATCCAGATAGCTGAAGGTTTCTCAGACCATTATGAGGAGATTTAAAGTAAATGTGTGCCTAAACCTTGCTCTTAGTAAATGAGGTGGTTTGGAGCTGTAGGTACCCCAGAAAAATATGTCCTTAAACGTAATCCATTCCTGTGGATGTGAACCCATTGTAAGCAGGAACTTTTGATGAACTTACTTCAGTTAAGGTGTGGCCCACCTCAATCATGATGGGTTTTAATCCTATTATTGGAGTCCTTTATAAGAAGAATGACAGTCAGAGAAAAACCACAGGAAATAAGAAGGTGAAATTCAATGGAACCTGGAAGAGAATAGAGAGGCCCAGAGGGGCTGTCATGTGCATTGTCATGTAACAGAGGAGCCCAGGAACAAGGATCACAGGTAGCCAGTCCCAGAATTCCAGTCTTTGGGAAGAAAGCATTGCCTCAATGATGCCTTGATTTGGACTTTACCCACCTCAAAACCATGAACTAATAAATTCCCACTGTTTAAGCCAACCCATTGCACAGTATTTGCTTGAGCAGCCCAGGAAACTAAAACAGTAAGTTAGTGTTAAAACCAGTGAAAACTTCATCCATTTCTCCATCTTATCTTTTGTTTAAGGTAGTGATTGGGTCATATGTCTAACAGAAAAGGATCTTCTATGAACATTACAGATCTTATCTTTTCTAAACTACAAATTTTATGATTATGAAAGTGACGTGTTGAAATTGTAGAAAACTATTCTATTATTATTTACTCAAAATTAGTGATCAAGTATCCAGACAAGTAGCAGGTTTGCAACTGAAGATGTTTAAATTGAGGGAGATGGAAAAGATTCTAATAGAATGAGGATTTAGTAATACCTGGGATTTTGACTAGACATATATTTTTGTAACAATTCTGCTTCTCCAACAGAATGACTCTTCTTACAGGTAAGATTGAGCAATTACATATGCAGCCTTGAAGGGAAATAAACACGAGACAATTTCAGGACTTGAAAAATATCTGAGGTGTTTTCTCATTGTTCAGATTATGTGGTTTCACTCTCAGCTGTTCACCACCCACTGATCAATCAATGACAGTCAATCAACAAAGAGTAGCAGCAGTAACCAACAGGAGAGATGGCATACAGTGTATTCTGCCTATTCATGAGCTTTCTATGAATGGCACAGCCCTGAAGAAATACATATTTTATTCCTATTTGGATTTGATTTATTGTCTTCATCAGAAAACATCACACAAAGAGGAATGTTCAATTAGGGAGAGACAAATTTTGTTTCTGTTTTTCTTTGAAGATATGTAATTGCAAAAAGAGGTTTGATTTGGGAACTTGGTTCAGCTCTGCTTCCAAAATTTCCTGGGTATCTCTAAACCAAGTTATGATAAAAGCTTACATTGTTCAAAGAAGAGTCAAAATCCTTTGCTGCTATTCTGGAATGAAATATTTCTTTTCTTATTGATCTTCTCCAGCTCTCCATGATATTAGACAACTCTGAACTTGTACCATATGTGAGGTACAGAATAGAAAAGGGAGTTTTGGGGCACTGAAAATAGTAATTGCTTAGATTTTCTAATGAATGATAATTTTCAACTTCCAGGTACATGCCCTATAGATTATATACGTATGTGCATACATACATATATGTGAGCATTTATGCAAAACATGACTTCTTTTACCTCTATATTGCTTGATATACTTTTATTTGTACCTAAATACTGTATATTTATTCATATTATATATGTTTTGAACTTTGAAGGCATATATTTCAAAGGACAATACATTGATTTCTTACTAAGTTATTTTTTATGTAATATCTATTAAGTGCAAACTACTATCATAGGGTTTATGGAAAATAAAGAATAGTATTTGATAAGGTAGATAATACACGAGTAGTATGCCAAGTCAGTCAGATGTATATATACTATAAAGGAGATACCAATAATGTAAGATTTAGAAGGACAAGAAGTTACTTTTAGCTTTGGAGCCTCATGAAGAAGGTGGCATTGAAGTTATGATTCAGATGGTTGGTGATGAGACTGGAATAATTTTGAATAAAAATAACACTGTCCACAATTTGCATTTCATTTTAACTGTATTTCTAGAAATGTGCCCAATAAGCAAAACTGTTCATATCTCAAAAGTAAGTCACTTCCCTATAGAATTCTAACATTCTGGTTTAGGATTTTCAAACACTTTGATCATGACTCACACATGACCAAGTACATACATACATGTTGTAATAGTCTGGGTTCTCCTGAGAAACTGAACTGACAGGATATACACATACACAAACACACACACAAACACACACACATATACACACACACACATATATATGTAAATATTAAGGGATTTATTATAGGATTTGAGTCACTTGACCTTGGAGATTGGCAAGTCCAAATTCCATAGGACAGGCTGCAAGTTGAGAAATCCAATGACGTTTCTGATGAACTCCCCAAGAGAAGTTGGCTGATTGAGGTAGTGACAGAAATTCTATTTTCTCCCAGGTTTCCGTAAACTTTCAGCTTCTCTCTGTTCCCTGTGGTTTCCTCTCTCCATGTCTGAATTTTATTCTGCTTATCAAGTATTCTAGTAATCCTGATTAAAGCCCAACCTGATTCACTTGGGCCACACCTTAACTGAAGTAAGTTAAGATCTTGAAGAGATCTTATTTGCAATGGGTCCATACCCACCAGTATGCAGACCAAAATGAAAAACATGTTCAAACTGGGGTGCACAATTCACTACTTCAGACGTGTCTATTCAACTAATGTTGTCAAAATAATATTTGCACTAATTATGGCTTTTAAACTCTTTTTCATTTTTATTGAGGTATAACTCATACAGTGAAGCACACAAATTGTTAAGTGTAAAATGTGAATTTGTACATGGTCGCACACAATACTATCCATGTTGCCACAGCCCTGATCAAGATATAAAATATTTCCAGGCCCCAAGAAAACTCCCTCATGTCCCCTTACACTCAGTACCCCAAAAGAGGTCATCACTATTTGTTGAAGTTCTATCACAGATTGGTTTTGCCTGTTTATGAGTTTCATATGAATGAAATATGACTTCCTTCAATCAACATTAAATCAGTGCTGCCTATTATTTTTTCATTTGAATTTCGGATAAACAACAAATAGCTTTCTTTATTAGAATACAATTCATGGACCATAAAATTCACCATTTAAAAGTGTGCAATTCAATATTTTTTAGTATATCCACTTAAGGTTTTGCAACCATCACCACTATCTATTTAGGAACATTTTCATCATCCTATAAAAAACCCGCATGTCCCTTATTCATTACCCCCTGTCACCTCATCACCACCAATCACTCCAACCCCTCAGTCCTAAGGCAACTACCAATTTTCTGTCTTTGTCTATAGGCTTGACTATTCCAAACATTTTATATAAATGCAATCATAAAGTGTGTTGTCTTACTTATCTGGCTTCTTTCAGTTAACATAATATTTTCAATGTTTTAGCATATATTGTAGCATATATTAGTACTTCCTTTATTTTTATTCCCAAATAATATTCCATTGTGTGAATAAACTTCATTTTGTTTATCCATTCATTTGTTGATCTGTATTTTGGTTGTTTCCACCTTTTGGCTATTATGAATAATGCTGCTTTGAACATTCATGTAAAAGTTTTGCATGGGCATATGTTTTCGTTTCTCTTAGGTATATACCTAGAAGTATAATTGCTAGATTATATGATAACTCTGTTTAACCATTTGAAGTAATGCTAGGCTATTTCCCTAAGTGCCTGCACCATTTTACATTCCTAGTAGCAGTGAATGAGAGTTTCAATTTCTCCATAACCTTTCCACACTTATTTTCATGTCTTTTTCCTTTTTCTTTCTTGTTTTTTAGTATAGTCATCTCAGTGGGTGCAAAGGGATATCTCATTGTGGTGTTGATTCATAATTCCCTAATAGCTAATGATTTTAAGCATCTTTTCATGTGCTTGTTGGTCATTTCTATATCTTATTTGGAGAATTAGCTATTCAAGTGCTTTGTCCATTTTATAAATAGTGTTGTTTGTCTTTTTGTTGTTTAGTTGTAAGGATTCTATATATTCTGTATGCTAGACCCTTATCAAATTCTGCTGGTTTGAATCTTATTACATATTCCCACAAAAGCAAAGTTCTTTTAATCCAATCTTGTGGGTGCAGACTTATTGTGGGTGGTACCTTTTGATTAGGTTTTTAGGTTTTTCCCATGGAGATGTGACACTGTCCATTCAAGGTATATCTTAATTAGTTTACTGGAGTCCTTAAGAGAGCTCGGAGAGAGACACCAAGCTGAGAACTGACACAGATCCAGACACTTGGAGATGCTAAGCTAAGCAATGAAGCCAGAGTTTGCCCTGGAGAAGCTAAGTAAGAACCCACAGACAAGCTAAGTAAGAAGCCACTGGAATCAGAAGCTGAAAGTAATATAACCTGGAAGCAGTGGATCAGCAGACACCAGCCACGTGCCTTCCCAACTGACAGAGGTGTTCCAGACGTCATTGACCTTTCTTCAGTGAAGGTATCCTCTTGTTGATGTCTTAGTTCGGACACTTTTATGGACCTAGAACTGTAAATTTGTGAACTAATAAATCCCCACTGTAAAAGCCAATCCATTTCTGATATTTTGCATTACAGTGGCTTTAGCTAACTGGAAAAGATATGTGGTTTTCAAATGTATATTTTTTGGTATGGGTTCCTCAGGATTTTCTACATACAAGATCATGCCATCTTCAAATAGAGATAGTTTTACTTCTTTCCAATTGGGATGCTTTTAATATATTTTTATTGCCTAATTGCCCTGGCTAGAATCTTCAGAAAAATGTTGAAAAGAAGTTGCAAGAGCAGACATCCATTCTTTTTTTCTGATCTTGGGGGGAAAGCTTTCAGTCTTTCACCAATAAATATTATATTAGGTGTGAGCTTTTCATAGAAGCACTTTATCAGGTGAGGAAGTTTCCCTTTATTCCTATTTTGTTGAGTATTATTATCACGAAAAGGTATTGGATTTTGTCATTTTTCTGCATCTATTGAGGTGATCATGTGAATTTGAGTCTTCTTTTCTTGGTCGGTCTAGATGAAGGGTTGTTAATTTTGCCAATCCTTTCGAAGAAACAACTTTTGTTTCTGTTTTTTTTTTTTTCTATGCTCAATTTATTTTCTTTATTCTTTATTATATCTTTCCTTCTGCTTGCTTTAGCTTTATTTGCTCTTCTCTTTTGGATTTTTTAAGGTAGAAGCTTAGATTTTTTATTTGAGATCTTTCTTTTTTTCCAATATAGACATTTATACCTATAAATTTCCCTCTGGGCAATTTTGATGCATTTCATAGATTTTAGTTTGTTATGTTTTGTTGTCATTCATCTCTACATGTTTTTTAATTTCCCTTGTGATTTCCTCCTTGACCCATTTTCTATATGCCATATCTTTTTTGTTCCTCTATTACTTCATTACTGCTTTCTTTTATGTTAGGCATTTTCTATCATAGCATTTTACTTACCTTGTCATTTCTTTTATATTTTTGGTTACTTTCTTATTGCTTGCTATGGGGATTACAATTAACATCTTAACTTATAAAAATTTAATTCACATTAATATTAACTTAATTACAATAGAATATAAAAACTTTGTTCCATTAAGCTCTGTCCCTACTCCCTTGCTGACGCTGCTGTCAGACAAGTTACATATTTGTACATTGTATGTCCACCAACTGCTGCATAATTATTGCTTTATACAGTTTTCTTTTAAATTTGATAAGATAAAAAATTTGAAACCATAAATACATTTATATGGTCTTTTATATTTACCTGTGTAATTACTTTTACTGGTGCTGTTTAATTTCTCATGTGGATTTGAGTTAATATCTAGGATTCCTTTCATTTCAGCCTGAAAGACTTTCTTTATATTTCTTATACTGCAGGTCTACTAAGGACATATTATCTCAGATATTTTTTATCTGGTAGTGTCTTAATTTCTCCATTTTTTTTACCTTTATTTTTTATATTAGCGAAGTTGTGGGTTTACAGAACAACCATGAATAAAATACAGAATTTCCATATACTACCCCACCACCAACACCTTGCATTGATATGGAATGTTTGTTAAAATTGATTTATCTTAATTAAAGTCCACGGTTTAACTTAGAGATCACTCTTTGCGTAGTGTAGTTCCATGGATTTTTAAACTTTTTTTATTATTACATATATGCAATGTAATATTTCCCCTTTTAATCATATTGAGATATATATTTTAGTGGTGTTAATTGCATTCAGTATGTGATACTATCATCACCACAATCCATTATCAAAACATTTCCATCATTTCTAATAGAAACCATGGACATTTTAAGTCTTAACTTCCCTTTCCCTATCCCTATCCCCACACCTCCCCTGGTAACCTAAATTCTAGATTCTCTATGAGTTTGCTTATTCTAATTGTTTCAAAACAGTGAGATCATACAATATTTGTCGTTTTGAATCTGGCTTATTTTGCTCAACAGTGTATCTTCAAGGTTCATCAATGCTGTTGCATGCATCAGAACTTAATTCCTTTTTACAGCTAAATAATATTCCATTATATGTATATACCACAAATTGTTTATCCATTCATTGTTTGATGGATACTTGGGTTGCTTCCATCTTTTGGCAATTGTGAATAATGCTGCTTTGAATGCTGGTGTGCAAATACTGGTTCAAGTCCCTGTTTTCAATTCTTTTGGTTATGTGCCTAGCAGTGAGATTGCTAGGTAATATGGTAGTTCTGTCCTTAGCTTTCTAAGGAACTGCCAAAGTGTATTCCACAGCAGCTGAAACCTGTTACATTCTCACCAGCAATGAGTAACTGTTCCTATTTCTCTGTATTCTTTCCAGTAATTTTTCCATTTTTAAAATATCAGCCATTCTAATAGTGTGAAATGGTATCTCATTGTGGTTTTGATTTGCATTTCCCTGATGGCTAAAGATGCTGAGCATCTTTTCATGTGCTTTCTGGCATTTGCATCTTTTCTTTGGAGAGATGTCTGTTCAAGTCTTTTGCCCATTATTTAATTGGGTTGTTTGTCTCTTTTTTGTTAAGTTGAAGGATTTCTTTACATATTCTGGATATTAATCCCATATCAGATATGTGGTTTCCAAATATTTTCTTCCATTGTGTAGATTTTCATTTTACTTTCATGATAAATTTGAGGAATAAAAGTTTTAATTTCAATGAGGTCCCATTTATCTATTTTATCTTTTGCTGCTTGTGCTTTCGGTACTAAAGTCTAGGAAACCCTTGCCTAACACAAGGTCTTGAAGTTGCTTCCCTATGTTTACTTAGAGGAGTTTGATAGTTCTAGCTCTTATGTTAAGATCTTTGATCTATTTTGAGTTAATTTTTATATATGGCATGAGTTAGGGGTCCTCATCCTTTGTTATTGCAAATGTATATCCAGTTTTCTCAGCACCATTTGTTGAAGAGAGTACTTTTTTCCCTAACTGAGAGGTCTTTGCTACATTGTTGAAAATCAGTTGGGCACAAATGTGAGGGCTGATTTCTGAACTCTGAATTTGATTCCATTTCATGTCTGTCCTTGTGCCAGTACCATACTATTTTCATTACTATGGCTTTGTAATATGTTTTAAGATCAGGAAATGTGAGACCTCTGACTTCATTCCTTTTTTTCAAGATGGCTTTAGCTATTCAAGGCCCCTTAACCTTCCCTATACATTTGATGATTGGCTTTTCCACTTCTGCAAAGAAGGTTGTTGGAATTTTGATTTGTATTGTATCAAATATACAAATTGCTTTGGGTTGTATTAACATCTTAATGATATTTCATCTTCCAATCCATGAACATGGAATATCCTTCCATTCATTTAGGTCTTTATTAGTTTCTTTTAGAAATGTTTTGTATTTTTCTGTGTACAAGTTCTTAATGTCCTTGTTTAGATTTATTCCTAGATATTTAGTTCTTTTAGTCACTATTGCGAATGAATTTTTTTTCTTGATTTCTTGTTCCAGTTGTTCATGGCTTCTGTATAGAAACACTACTGATTTTGGAGTGTTGATCTTGTACCCTGCCACTTTGTTGAATTCATTTATTAACTCTAGGAGATTTATTTTTCAGGTTTTTCTTTATATCAGATCATGGCATCTGCAAACAGGGAAACTTTACTTCTACGTTTCCAATTTGGATGACTTTTATTTAGTTTTCTTGCTTAATTGCTCTGCAAGAACTTCCAGTACAATGTAAACTAACAGCGTTAACAATGGTTATCCTTCTCTAGTTCCTGATGTCAGAGGGAAAACTTTCATTCTTTACCATTAAGTAGGATGTTAGCTGTGGCCTCTTCATATATGCCCATTATCATGTTAAGAAACTTTTCTTTGATTCCTAGTGTTCTAAGTGTTTTTATCAAGGAAGTGTTCTATATTTTGTCAAATGGCTTTTCTGCATCAATTGAAATGATCATGTTTTTCTTCCCCTTCATTCTGTTAATGTGGTGCCAGGGATAAATCCTACTTGATCATGGTGTATAATTCTAATATACTGTTGGATTTGGTTTCATAGTATTCCACTGAGGATTTTTTTAATCTATAATCATAAGAGATATTGGTCTGTAGTTTTCTTTTGCATGTGGTATCTTTATCCAGCTTTGGTATGAGGGTGATGTTGGCCTCATAGAATGAGTTAAGGGGTGTCCACTTGTCTTCGATTTTTTGGAAGAGTTTGAACAGAGTTGGAGTTAAGTCTTCTTGGAATGTTTGGTAGAATTCCCCTATGAAGCCATCTGGTCCCGGGCTTTTCTTTGTTGGGAGGTTTTGATTACTGTTTAAATCTCTTTACTAATAATTGTTTTTTTGAGATCCCCTCTTCCTGAGTCAGTGTAGATTGTTCCTATGTTTCTAGGAATGTATCCATTTCATCTAGGTTATCTAATTTATTGGCATACAGTTATTAATAGTATCCTTATGATCCCTTTTATTTCAGCAATGTTGGTAGTAAAGTTTCCCTTTTCATTTCTGATTTTCATTATTTGTATCCACTTTCTTTTTTCTTTGTCAGTCTAGCTAAAGGTTTTTCAATTTTATCAATCTTTTCCAAAAACCAATGTTAGATTGATTCTTTTTTTGGTTTCTGTTTCATTTAATCTCTGCTCTAGTCTCTGCTCACTTTGGATTCATTTTGCTCTTCTAGTTCTTCCAGTTTTGAGTGAGGTTTCTGATCTGAATTATTTCTTCTTTTTTAATGTAAGCATTCAGAGGTATAAGTTGCTTTCTTAGCACTGCCATCACTGCATCCCATAAATTTTGGTATGTTGTATTTTCTTTTTCTTTTGTCTTAAGATATTTCCTAATTTTGCTTCTGATTTCCTCCTTAACCCACTGATTGTTTAATAGTATGTTGTTTAATTTCCACATATTTGTGAATTTATCATTTCTCCCTCTGTTATTGATTTCTAGCTTCATTGCATTGTGGTCTGAGAATAGACATTGTATGACTTCAATATTTTAAAATTTATTTAGAGTTGTTTTGTGCCTCAACACATGGTCTGTCCTGGACAGTGATCCATGTGCACTTGAGAAGAATGTGTATTCTGTTGTCATTGGGTGCGGTCTTCTGTATACATCTGTTAGATCTAGTTGGTTTAATGTATCATTCAAATCTAATCTTCCATATGGGTCTTCTCACTAGATATTCTATCCATTATTGAGAGTGGTGTGATGAAGTCTCCTGCTGTTAATGTACGACTGTCTATTTCTTCCTTCAAATCTGTCAGTATTTGCTTCATATATATGCTGGTTTGGATATATTATGTCCTCCAGAAAAGCCATGGTCTTTAATGCAATATTGTGGGGACAGACTTATTAGTCTTTTGATAGGGGTGGAAACTTATGATTAAATTATTTCCATGGAGGTGCAGACCCCACCCACTCAGGGTGGTTCTTGTTTGGTTCACTGGAGTACTTAAGAGAACTCAAGAGCCAACCCAGATGGTTGCTGGTGCTTGATGATGCTTGCAGATACAGACAGAAGGACTTTTGGACATGCTAAGCTAAGAGATGAAGCCCAGAGTTTGCCCCAGAGAGGCTAACAGAAGACCCCCACAGACTTAGAGAGAACACCCTAGGAAAGAGAAGAAAGGATGCATAAGAGCTGAGCAAGACAAGTGAAGACAGAACCCCAGAGACATTTTGAAGAAAACCACTTTGAAACCAGAACCCAGGAGCAAAGGACCAGCTGATGCCAACTGCATGCCTTCCTAGCTGACAGAGGTGTTCTGGATGCCATTGGTCTTTCTTCAGTGAAGGTATCTTCTTGTTGATGCCTTAGTTTCACACTCCTATGGCCTTTGAACTATAAATTTGTAACCAAATAAACCTCCTTTATAAAAGCCAATCAATTTCTAGTATCTTGCATAACAGCAGCACTAGCAAGCTGGAACAATATATTTTGGGGATCCGCTATTAGGTGCATATATATTTATAATTCCTACACCTTCCTGTTGAATTGTCCCCTTTATCAATGTATAATGACCATCTTTGTCCCTTGTAACTATTTTTGACTTCAAGTCTATTTTATCTGATAGCAGTATAGCCACCACAGCTGTCTTTTGGTTACTACTTGCATGGTATATTTTTTCCTTCCTTTTACTGTCAACCCATTTGTAACCTTGACTTTAGGTTGAGTCTCTTGCAGACAGCATGTAGTTGGGTCATGCTTTTCTAATCCATTATGCCAATCTCTGCCTTTTCACTGGAGAGTTTAATCCATTAACATTTACAGCCACTACAAATAAAGCAGAACTTTCTTCTGCCATTTTGCTATCTAGCCGTTGTAAGTCTTATACTCCCCCCCACCCCACACACAGGTATAATGAGTCTGATAAGCTTACACCATCAGTTTACCCATCAAGAGACCAAAACCTAATGTTACAACAAATTAGACAGTGATGGGTATAAAGAGAGTAACCAGGAATATCTCCTCTACCCCTATATCCCATGTATGTGCTTCACAGAAAAAAAAAAAAAAAAGAAAAGCAACAACAAAAATAACAAATCCACAAATTACAACAGCTAGAATTACAAAATCCATTTATCCAAGGGTGGTTGAAGGCAGGAAGGGTGGTAGGAGGGTAAGTGGCCCAGGGAGGAAAACAGTCTGGTCTGTCAAATCAGTTCAGACACATGGGCTGGCAAAGGCTAGAAAATAGCTCTAGAAAAACCTGTGGTCCTTTCAGACTCACAGTGGTGTTAAAAGTCCACATACTGGTGTCAAGAGATACTGCTTTACATGCACCAGAGACAAAAAATTCCAGTTACTCAGAGAGAAGGAAATATGCAGAAGGCCCTTGGCAGAGTGGGCCCTGCCTTACCTGGATAGGGGAAGATGAACAGGGAAAAGATCTTCCAATCCCACCTACCTTCTTTCAGATGGCAGGAGATTAAGAGGTCTTCAGTAGCCTTCAGTTTGGGAGATGATGTATGTGGTGAAGAGAATTCTCTGCAGAGATTAATACTCAGGACAGACTGCAGATAGACCATCCTTTGGAAGAGTTCGTTGCTTAAGAAGACCACCAAAACGAAGACGTACAACTGGAAAAGTTATGCTTTGCTTCATTGGCACTGATAATGAATAAAGGAATGAATATAGAAGAGAGGCAGCCACTGATAGTATATGGGGATTGCATTGCTATGAGAAACAAATGAGGCAACCCAAATCCAAAGTAATAAGGACAGTTCCTTTCTATATTTGAAAACTGCTGGTGCATTTAAATTCCTTTATTGAACCAGAAGTATTTGAAGCAGTAGAGAGTGGAGAAGGGACATGTGAGAGACTAACCAGCTGACCAATGCAGTGGATGAGAAAGAGACTTTACAGACATCCCCTAGATGAGGAAAAGAACCTTCAACAAAGGTTGAAGAGCATGCCTGCAATTATTTTGCTGACACTAGGGAATGGGTGAAGCTTCTTCTCTGATACCTCAAATGCCAGATCATATCCTGAAACCAAATGGCCTTGACAACTTTGCTAAGCACAAAAAGGGGGAGTATCCAAAGAGCACTGAAAACTGACATAAAGAATTCTAGCCATGACCAAACATCTCCATGTAGCAATGGATTATCAATATTTTGTGCTGTTACTGACTGAAAAACAGCAATAAACACTTGATAAAACAAAAAGGACACTTGTTTCCCATACTCTGCCATTCCAAGCACAGCACTGGAAAATTCTACTAACAATATGTAGTTCACTCTCCTGCTTCTGCTCTGTGCTCTGGGCACTCTGCTGTGCCAAGACACTACTTGCTCTTCTCTGCCACTGATTTTCTTGCTTTTGCTCGTTTCAAGCATCTAGCTTTGAGATGTTACAAATACCCCAGATAGAGTCTGATTCCTCTGCCAAGGTTCCAGAGAAAACTTTTGACACTGTCAGTCATGTCTTCACTACCCAAACTCTGAACTACACAAAGGAGAGAGATGCATCCCCAAATCTCTCATCATGAGGGACCTGACAGCTTCTCTGCCACGTCTGTGACCCCAGCCCAGCCCCTCACCCACTACAGGCCCACTTGACTGCTTGGCATCCAACTGCCCAATCCCACAAGGGCGCTCCATAGGCCAGGCAGTCTTATATCTTTTTTTGCCCCTTACTCCTGTTTAATGCCTACTTTTACATTTGTTTGATTTTTTGTGTTGTATCATGTTGAGTGACTTCTTAGTTCTATCTTTTTATTTTTCATCTAGTTTCCTTGTAATTACCATGGGGTTAAAATTTAACATCCTACATACATAGCAATCATATTCGTTTGATGCCAACCTCACTTAAATAGCATGCACATATACTTTATCCATAACCCTGTCCCCCACCATTTTCTTTGTACTCGTTGCTGCTTATATCTTTGTAGATTGTATGGCCAAACACCTAGATTTATCATTACTTTTTATGCATTTGCATTTCAGTACCTGTAGGAAGTAAGAAGTAGAGTTACATACCAAACAATAAAATACAACAATACTGGCATTTATAATTACCCAAATGTATTTGGATAATTCACCACAGGTCTTTATTTCTTTATGTTGATTTGGACCAGTGTCCTTCCTTTTCAGTCTGATGAACTCTTTTTAACATTTCTTGTGGGACTGATCTAGTGGTGATGATCTCCCTCAGCTTTTTTTTTGCCTGAGAATATCTTAATCTTTCCCATATTTTTGAAAGAGAATCTTACTGGATATAAAATTCTTAGTTGTTGGTGGTTTTCCTTCCAGCACTTCCTACCTGTAGGAACTCACTATCTCCTTGCCTCCGTGGTTTCTGATAAGAAATCAGAACTCAATCTAGTTGAGACTCCCCTGTACATAACACATTGTTTTTCTCTTGCAGCTTTCAAAAATCTACTTGTCCTTTGCATTTGATAGTATAGTTAATAGATGACAAGGTATATTTTCTTCATGTTTATCTTATTTGGTGCTCTTGGAGCTTCTTGGATGTGCATACTCATGTCTTTTGCTAAGTTTTGGAAATTCTCTGTCATTATTTCTTTGGGTATTATTTCTGCCCCTTTCTTCTTCTGGAACTCTGATAATTCATGTATTGGTGAGCTCGATGATGTCCTATGTAGCTGTGTTAGGCTATTTTAGCTTTTAATACTTATTTTTCATTCTGCTTCTCATTTCAAGAGTCTTTTCTTCAAGTTCACTTATTCTTTCTTCTGCCAGCAGCAAGAGCTTCTGCTCTTCAAACCCTCCTTGGCATCTTTCCTTTCAGTTATTGCGGTCTTCAACTTCAGTAGTTCTGGAGTCCCTTTAAAAATTCCTACCTCTTTTCTTAGACTCTTATATTATTCATTCATTGTTTTCCTGATATCCTTTAGTTATTTCTATGTACTTTCCTTCATATCCTTAAGCATTTTTAAGATCAGTCTTTTAAAGGCTTTGTTCAGTATATCCACATTCCCATATTCTTCATTGGTGTTTCCTGGAGTTTTATCCTCTTCCTTTGGATAGGCTATCATTTCCTGTTTCCTTGTCATGTACTCTTTTGTTGCACAGTATATATTTTAATATTAGAAAAATTAAACTCTAAGATTTACTACCTGGGATGTCTGTTTCTTGGTTTTGTTACCAGCTGGTGATAAGATAGAGATTTTCTTAAGCTTCAGTACTCCTATCAGGAATTTCTGCCCAAGGCAAACGCATTGTTCAGGGTTTTCCCTGTCTTTCTGGGCCTCTGTCTTGTCCTGAGCTTTTGCTTGTTATTTGTTTTGGAGTTCCCCTGTTTGCAGGAGTTTGGTTGTCCCCTCTTTTCCAGGAAACAGACACTAGCAGACTTTTGTCCCAGACTGTCCACCTCTATAGTTTTTACACTCCTTTCATTGTCTCATGTTGCTTTTGCCTGAAAGGCAAATTCTGGGAGGAGAATCACCCTGGAGAGAACTTTCCCAAGTCAGTCTTTCCCAGCTCAAACGGGGCAGGGACCCACAAAGAGGGTGCATGCCAGCTGCAAACTTCCCTGGGGGGAGGATCAGGAAGGGCTCCAAAATCTCTGACAGCTTTCTGAAGCTGTTTTCTCCTGGCCTGCCCAGCAAATGCAACCCTTAAGCTAACTGACCCCCACAGCCCTGAGGAAATGCTACATCTTTAAATGTCCACCACCTCCACCACTGTCCAGGGAGGGTTGAAAAAATAACTGTTATTGGAGCTGGGACCCAGCACTCTGAATTCACTGATAAAAAAACATGGGCAGTGATCAGCCATGTCCACCCCTTTTCTTGGTGAAAAGGATTTTTCTGTCCCTTTCTGTCACAAACAGACAGCCTGGGATTAGACTCCATGGCAGCCTGCCTTGAGAGTGGGGGATGTGTGCTGGTAGCTGCTGCATGGAGAGAGCAATTTACAGTTCTCGACTGTAAATTATTTATCTGCTTCTTCCCTCCCATCTTACTTAATGCTGTACAGTGTTCTGGCCTATGGCATTTCAAAATTGTTGTTTCAGAGAGTTCTTGCCTGTTTAATTGTTGTTTTGGTGGGACAAATGAGCCCTGAAGCTCCCTACTTTGTCATCTTCCCTGGAAGTCTCTCTCCTTCATTTTTGAAGGATAGCTCTACTAGATATAGAATTCTTGGTTGATTGTCTTAATCTCAGCACTCTGAATATGTCATGACAAAACCTTCAGTCCTTTATGGCTTCTGATGAAGTATATGCTGTTAATCTTCATGAGGATTCCTTGTATGTGATAAGTCACTTCTTACTTTTTGCTTTCAAAATTCTATTTGGCTTTTGACAGTCTGACTATGTCGTGTCTTAGGTGTGGATTTCTTTGAGTTTATCCTACTTGGAATTTTTTTAGCTTCTTGAATGAGTAGACTCATGTTTTTCATCAAATTGGTAAGTTTTTGGCCATTTTTTCATTAAATTTTCCTTCTGCTTTTTCTGACTTTCTACCACGCTTTTCAGGACTTTCATTATGTATCTCATGATACACTTGATGGTGTCTCTCAGGCTTCTGAGAATCTTTTAATTTTTCTTCATTTCCTTTTCTTTCTGTTCCTCAGACCAAATAATCTCACTTGACCTATTTTCAAATATGTTGATTCTTTGTTTTGCCTGCTCAAATCTTTTGTTGAGTCCACTAGTAAATTTTTCAATTAAATTATACTTTTCAAATTCAAAATTTGTATTTGATTCTTTTATAATTTCTATCTCTTTCTTGATATTCTCTATTTGGTGAGATATCATTCCCATACTCTCCCTTACTTCTTTAGGTATGGTTTCCTTTAGTTCTTTTAACATATTTAAAATAGTTAATCTAAAGTCTTTGTATAGTTGTTGCTGCAAAGGAGAGGCTAGGCCTCCCTATAATTGTGCCTAAGTGTCTCCTCCTGAATGCCTCTTTGTTCCTCAGATGTGGTCCTCTCTTTCTAGCTAAGCCAGTTTGGCAGGTAAAAACACTGCCCTCCTCCCTACATGGGATCTGACACCCAGGGGTGTAAATCTCCCTGGCAACGTGGAATTTTGTGGAAAGCCGCCTCCCGAATCGGGCCTAGCGTATGCGCTGCAGCCTGCTCTAGAGTTACCCCCGCCCATCGAGTGAGCCAAGATGGCGCCTGCATCCTGTTTCCGCATAGTGACGCATGTATCCGCCACCCGCTCCTACCAATCGAAATCCTGTATACGCGATACTAGCCTAGAAGCTTATTGGTTGTTAATTGTGTATAAAAGGTCTTACCCGGACGGGGTAGGGTGAGACAGCCCACAAGGAGCCGTGCCTGACGGCCACATCGAGGCTGCTCTCCCACGAGGCGCCGTGCCCCGTGTGGGAACCAGTAACACAGAATGTTCATCTAGCTGTAGTAAAGGGCTTGCTTTCACAACTGCCGTGTGGTTCGAGTCGTGATTCATGACCAGGTTAGTTCGCGCAGTCTGCATCTCTCTCTCTCCTTCCCTGTTTCCCCTCGCCGGCCGGGAACCGGGGACCGAGCGGGGCAGCGCCGGACAAGTGGTGGCCCGTACGGGGAAGCTCCTCCTCCTGCCTCGCTCTCGACGGTCCCTCTGTGAGGAGAGCAGCGCTGCGCGTCGAGCTTACGGCGGACTTCCCGCGCCTGATCAACGCGAGAAGGTGAGTGCGTCTTATTACATGATAGTTAGGGCCCGTGGGTTTTCAGGTGACCCCGGGGGACTCGGAAGAGCTCTCCGAGTGACTGAAGTATAGTGCCGACTGCAATCATGGGGCAGTCCGGAAGTTCACCTCTCTTAGCTCCCTTAAAGAACCTCTTGAAACAACGGGGTATCTCGGTCAGGAAAAGCTCCCTTCAGCGTTTTCTTGATGATGTTGATACTTTTGCCCCTTGGTTTGCCTGCACCGGCAGCCTTAGCCTACCCTCTTGGATGAAGCTCGGTCACGACATAGACCGAGCGCGCCAGACGGGCGTGTGTATGGACCCGATTCTAGTACCCATATGGGAGACCGTCCGTGCGGTCCTTGAACTAGAATCGGCTACCGGCCTAAGCCCGTCCTCTGTCTTGCAAGAAGCACGGTGCGCGCTCCAAGAAACCCAGTCAGTTTCGTCAGCGGACGGCTCCTGTAAGGGCAAACCGCCGGAGTCCAGTGACTCTGACTCAGAGTCAGATAGCGATACTGACGAGAAGGCGGAAGCATCCCCGCTAATTGAGTGGGAGGAGCCTCCCGCCACACCCATGCGGCCTTCCGCCCCGCCAATGTCTACCGCTGCACCCCCAGGGACACCCCAGCTCCCAACTGACGCCTTGGGCGGTCCCACCAAAGGACCTTGCCGAGAGCTCCCTCTAGTGGCCATGCCCAGTAAATGTAATTATCCTTTGCTGCCAGACCCGGAAACCCCGATGGGTCGGTCAGGGGAGGGGCAACCTTTGCCGTACCCCCCGCCCGAGTATACAGGCCCTCAGGACCCTTTGCCATTAGGTAGTGGTGGGAGACATTTCTGGAGATGGAACCCTTTCACAACATTTAGACCTTTTGGCATGCTGGGTGGCTACCAGCCACTTGAGCCGCAGCCAGTCTCAGAAATGTACCCGGTTATTATCAATCCCCAAGGTGGCAATCGGCACGAATCATATGATTACAAACTATTGAGGGAATTGAGGCAGGCCGTCCATCAGTATGGCCCCAATGCCCCTTATACCTTGAACATGGTCGAGAACCTCTCTGCTCTAAATCATACACCCGCAGATATTTTTCAGCTAGCCCGTGCTTGCTTGCCGTCAGGCCGATTCATAGATTGGAAAGCATGGTTTGAGGAGTTAGCTGAAGAGCAGGCCGCAAGGAATGCGGCGGGGAGACGTGGCGGGTGGAATGCTGACATGCTGTTGGGGAGAGGCGCCCATGCCCAGAACCAAACGGGTTTCCCACAAGAGGTCTATGCCCAGATCTTCCGCTGTTTTGTGGGTGCCTGGAAAAAGCTAACAGGTGAGGGAGAGGCTCAGGCCTCACTCAGCAATATACACCAAGGCCCCACAGAACCATTTGCGGATTTTGTAGCCAGGATGCAAACCGCAGCTGAGAGAATCTTCTCAGATCCAGGAGTAGCAGAGACTGTGGTTAAGCAAATGATTTTTGAGCAGTGCAACAAGGAGTGCAAAGTTATCCTGGCACAAAACAGAGCAAAAAATTTGACAGAGTGGGTCAGGCTCTGTAGAGATGCTGGCAGCCCTTTAACTAATGCAGGTCTAGCTGCCATGCTAGCCAGCTCCCTACAGGTGGCTACAAAAAGCCCGAGAACCTTAGGGGCAAAGTCTAACGGGTGCTATGGCTGTGGCCAATCAGGGCACTTTAAGAGAGATTGTCCCAATAGACGTCAACCCCCTGCCACTCAACGGTTTGGCGAACCAGGTGCAGCAACCAGGCCGTGTGGCCGTTGCCACAAAGGCCCCCACCGCGCAGAAGACTGTAAATCGGTTTTCGATGCGCAGGGTAGACGCCTCTCTGGCCGCCCCGAGCAGATTCCAAAAAACGGGAAGAGGGGGTCCGCCCTTTCGACGGACCCCCTTGCATGCCATTCGACAACACAGGATCCGATCAAATTCGTGCGTCCCCCGGCTCAGCAGGACTGGACCTCTGTGCCACCTCCAGACTCGTACTAACCCCCTCCATGGGTGTCCAGTTAGTAGGGACCTCCTTCAAGGGGCCCTTACCGGCTGGTACTGTAGGGCTCATATTGGGAAGAGCATCCACGGCCCTGAAAGGATTAACAGTTATACCAGGACTTGTAGATTCAGATTTCACAGGCCGTGCCCAAGTTATGGTTCAATCTCAGCGGGGCACCTTAGTCATTGCAGAAGGTGATAAGCTGGCGCAGCTCCTGCTCTTACCCAGCTTACATGCAGTCTTTCCAAGCAGAATCAGACAGAGAGGGGAAAAAGGGTTCGGATCCAGTGGAGCGATTTTTGAGGGACTCCATATGTCCCTGGAGTCTCGACCTATGCTAACCATTAAGGTGCAAGGCAGATCTTTCTTGGGCCTGCTCGATACAGGGGCCGATCGGTCTATCATAAGACAACAAGAATGGCCCCCCACCTGGCCAACGAGCAGGGCGGAAGAGCCCATTAGAGGAATAGGCCAAATTTCAGCGCCCATGCTCAGTGCAGCTGCCCTTCATTGGGCCGATGAAGAAGGACACCAAGGCAGTTTCCAGCCTTATGTATTAGCCCTGCCTGTGTCTTTGTGGGGAAGAGACATTCTGACCCAAATGGACGTTACTTTAATTAGCGGCTACTCCCCAACCTCTAAGCGACTGCTAAAAGAAATGGGGTATACCCCCGGCAAGGGTTTAGGAGCTTCACTGCACGGATGTGCGGAGCCTATACAAGCTGCCCCCAAGTCTGACAGACGAGGCTTGGGTTTTTCATAGGGGCCACTGAGGAGAGATTCCCACCCACACCTATAAAACTAAAATGGAAAACCGAGGCTCCGGTGTGGGTGCCTCAGTGGCCCTTGCCACAGGAAAAACTTGCAGCGTTGCACGCCCTAGTATCAGAACAACTAGAAAAGGGCCATATCGCCCCTTCCACGTCACCGTGGAACACCCCTATATTCGTAATAAAAAAGAAATCTGGTAAATGGAGACTGCTACATGATCTAAGAGCTATTAACGATTGCATGGAGCCTTTAGGGCCCGTTCAGATGGGACTGCCCCTCCTCTCGGCATTACCGGAGCACTGGTCGATTTTCATCATAGATCTGAAAGATTGCTTCTTTTCTATTCCGCTCCACCCTGAAGACACCCCTAAGTTTGCCTTTACTGTGCCCTCTAGTAATCAAGAGGAGCCCTGTCAACGCTTTGAATGGACAGTCCTGCCCCAAGGCATGGCTAATAGTCCTACCATGTGCCAGCTGTATGTCGCTGCGAAGCTAGCTAGCACTCGGCAGCAGTTCCCTCAAGTGAAAATCATCCATTATATGGATGACATTCTCTTAGCCCATAGAGACACAGATCTTCTTAAAACAGTTTTGTCACATTTAGTCCTTAGTCTTAGAGAAGCTAACCTAGAGATTGCCCCTGAAAAAATCCAAATGACTGACATTACCACTTTCCTGGGGGCGAAAGTCGCACCCACTCATGTTTCCCCCCAAAAGGTGTCTCTCAGGCTAGACAATATACACACTCTCAATGATCTACAAAAACTCATGAGGGATATCAATTGGATCCGTCCATACCTAAAAATACCCAATGTCAAACTAACACCTTTGTTCGACCTGTTGAAGGGGGATTCTAATATAAACTCACCTCGAAGCTTCACTCCAGAGGCAAGGCGAGCACTATGCCAGGTGGAACAGGCGCTCAGTGGCGCTGCATTGAAGAGAATAGACCCTGATGAGCCTTTTGAAGCCTGCGTGCTGCCGACAGAATTACAGCCCACTGCGGTACTGTGGCAGCGGGGGCCGCTGCTCTGGGTCCACCCTGGAGTTTCCCCCAAAAAAGTCCTAGAGCACTATCCTACAGCGGTTGCAGACTTGGCCCTAGAATGCATTAAAAGGGCTGTGCAGCATTTCGGTCAGCAGCCCAAAAATCTCAGGGTGCCTTATTCTTCCCAGCAGCTTGAGATACTCACCGGATGCATAGATCAATGGGCCATTCTCCGGTGTACATTTCTTGGTCCCATTAACAATCAGTTCCCTAAGGCTCCTCTCTTGCAGTTTGTCACCCGGCACCCAGTGATTTTTCCCAAAGTAACCTCTCCTAGGCCACTAGCAGGCGCCCCCACCGTATACACGGACGGCTCCAGCTCTGGAACAGGGGCGTATTGTGTGGAGGGGGACACTCCTAAAACAGTGCTCTTCCAACCACAAAAGCCTCAATGGGTAGAACTGCAGGTTATCATTGCAGTCCTGGAAAGCCTTTCCGAGCCCTTAAATGTCGTCTCGGATTCTGCTTATGTTGTGAACTCTGTACAAATTTTAGAAACGGTGGGCATTGTTAAACATTCCTCTACAGTAAGGACGTTCTTTGCCAAACTACAGGAGGTTATATGGACCAGGCAACACCCTTTTTACATAACCCATATTAGAGCCCACACAGGTTTGCCTGGCCCTATGGCCCAGGGGAACCATAGCGCAGATGTAGCCACTCGACAGCTGCACATCTTTCCGACGCTGGTACCGTATCAACAAGCCCGAGAATTCCATGCCAAGTTTCACATCAATGCAGGTACCCTAGCTAAGCGGTTCAGCATACCACGTGCAGCTGCTCGAGATATTGTCCGAGCCTGCAACAATTGTGCAGAGCAGAGAGCAGTCCCCTCGGTTGGGGTCAACCCTAGGGGTCTCACCCCAGGGGATACTTGGCAGATGGATGTCACTCATCATTCAGAGTATGGTAAGATCAAGTACTTACATGTGTCGGTGGACACATGCTCCCAAGTTTTATTTGCCTCTGCTGAACCAGGAGAAAGAGTCTCCCACGTCATTGCACACTGCCTTGCTGCATGGGCAGCTTGGGGTAAGCCAAAGACGTTAAAGACGGATAACGGGCCTGCCTACACTAGTAAATCCTTCCAAAAATTTTGTGACAACATGGATGTCCAATTAAAACATGGCATCCCCTATAACCCTCAGGGGCAAGGAATCATTGAAAGAGCGCACAGATCTCTCAAAGACTTGCTTAAAAAACAGAAAGAGGGTATAGGCCACGGCCTGTCCCCAAAAGCTCGACTGTCTGTAGCCTTGCTCACATATAATTTTTTAAACGAAAATTCACAAGGAATGACACCTGCCCTGCAACACACCACCCCGAGTCCTCCGCATAGAGGTCTAGTCCGTTGGAAGGATGTCCTGTCGGGGCAGTGGAAAGGCCCTGACCCGGTGCTCAGCTGGGCCAGAGGCTCTGTTTGTGTTTTTCCCCAGGAACCAGGACGTCAACCAGTGTGGGTTCCGGAAAGACTGGTGAGAACCGTGACATCACCTGAAGAAGCCAAGGAACAGCTGTCAGAAACGCCAACGAATATACAACCTGAACCATTAGACCAAGCCTCCGACCCTGCTGATGATGGCGACGACCGACAAGACGATAATAGTAGGACTGACCACCCCGCGGTTGCCCAAAAAGAGGATCGGTAACTCTGTTCTTTGCTCTCCTATAGCAATCCTTCTAATCTGCCTTTTTCTTTTTAGTGGAACTACGAGTCCTTCCCCCTCACCAATGACACACTGATCCTCTCTTTTGCTAACCTCTCTGTCAAGGTTGTCAACACCACAGTTGCGGCGAATGCTACTTGTGAAACTGGTAATGGCGAGTTAAGTAAGGGAGTCTTGCTTGAATTTCTTAACGTTACAGGGAAGAGCCGCCAGTCTTGTGAAGGGATCTTGAGTAAAAAGGAGACTCAAAGGTGCCTTTTCCTTCCAGGGCTTGCTCCTACAGTCTGCAACCGTTCCAAAGACCCAGATGCCTCGCCGCCCCGCTATCCTAGTGTATCGCCCAAGTTATGTCTGGCTCCCCGTCAAGGCAACCGACTGGGTTGGCCCTGTTTCTCAAGTTGTTTCACTTAACAATATCCCCTTCTCTAAGTCTAGGCGTCCAAGAGGCATAAAAGAATGGCTATCGAATGCTGCCAGTGTAGCTTCCTCTTTGTTTGTCCCAACGATCGGGCAGGCTGTGCTACAAGCATGGACAGATCGGCAGCTCGCCATAACGATGGAAACGGTAAATGGCTTGGTCAACCTTACCCGAGACGTGCTACGCCGCCACAATCAGATGCTGAACTTAAATTTCCAGGCCATTCAGAAACTCCAAGCGGAGATAGATGAACTTGGACTGGAAATAGATGGACTCTGGAGAGTGCTTCAGCAAACATGTGACACCCGGTGGCTTACGGTTAAACTCTGTGTCACTCCTGTCAGGGCCAACGTGACCGGAAGCATTTCCAGAGTCTCTGATTGGCTGAAAAGGTCATATTTTCCTGAATTTGTTAATCTCTCCCAACAGGTGGAATCTAGTTTAGACACAATTGGGGGGATCAAGTTAAAACCCGTTAAAGTCGATCTCTCCGGGTTAGGCGAGGTTCTACAGAAACTATTGCACAGTGTTTCTTCCTGGTTCTCTTGGCCCAATTTAACTAATTGGATCCTCATTGCAGTGGGATTATTGGTGGGATTAGTCGTTGTTAAATGTTTGCTAGAACGCCTGTTTCAAGCGCAGCAGCAATTGCGTGTTACCATTATGATGGCTATGACTCCCACCTCTGTTACCCCCGATAGTGACCGATTTATTAACCATACCCCTTCCTGGTCGCCTCAGGTGGGGCGCTTTGGAGCAAAATTTGTAGCGAATCGCATGGCTGTTTCTCGGGTGTAAAAGGCGACACCAGTAGTCATAATTTTGTCTCAGGTGGGTCTCTAGGGCAGAGTCCTAGTTGTGGCCAGACTGGACCCTAGCCATTGCACAGAGACACCTAGTGACACCCCCGACTCTGGTTACTGCTGTTCCTGCCCCCGTCGTTGTTCCCCAGTTGCCAGGCAAAGCACTGCAGGGAGAGTCACGTTGCTTCCAGCTTACGGACTCTCCGGTCTCCATATGACGTGAGCATTCTGGTTGGTGCTAGAGGCTCCGCCGCTGGATGGCTGAGGCCTAGTCCAGACTCCCCAAAGCACCAAAGAGGTTGTGAACCATTTGGGTTCACGGGAGCACGCTCATCACTGGAGACACTGGGTCAAAAATAAATAAGAAAGGGGGAGATGTGGAAAGCCGCCTCCCGAATCGGGCCTAGCGTATGCGCTGCAGCCTGCTCTAGAGTTACCCCCGCCCATCGAGTGAGCCAAGATGGCGCCTGCATCCTGTTTCCGCATAGTGACGCATGTATCCGCCACCCGCTCCTACCAATCGAAATCCTGTATACGCGATACTAGCCTAGAAGCTTATTGGTTGTTAATTGTGTATAAAAGGTCTTACCCGGACGGGGTAGGGTGAGACAGCCCACAAGGAGCCGTGCCTGACGGCCACATCGAGGCTGCTCTCCCACGAGGCGCCGTGCCCCGTGTGGGAACCAGTAACACAGAATGTTCATCTAGCTGTAGTAAAGGGCTTGCTTTCACAACTGCCGTGTGGTTCGAGTCGTGATTCATGACCAGGTTAGTTCGCGCAGTCTGCATCTCTCTCTCTCCTTCCCTGTTTCCCCTCGCCGGCCGGGAACCGGGGACCGAGCGGGGCAGCGCCGGACAGAATTTGACTTTCTAGGGAGGAATCTAGACCCAGCATCGTGGGATGGAGAACATCTTCTTGACTAAAAGGGGATGTGAAATGAAATGAAATAAGTTTCAGTGGCAGAGATATTCCAAAAGGAACCAAGAGGTCACTCTGGTGGGCACTCTTATGCACTATATAGACAACCCTTTTTAGGTTCTAATGAATTGGAATAGCCAGCAGTAAATACCTGAAACTATCAAACTACAACCCAGAACCCTTGAATCTTGAAGATGATTGTATAAAAATGTAGCTTATGAGGGGCAATAATATGATTGGGAAAGCCATATGGACCACACTCCTCTTTGTCCAGTTGATGGATGGATGAGTTGAAAAATGGGGGCAAAAAAAAAAAAAAAAAAAAAAGGCACCCAGTGGTCTTTTTTACTTTAATTGTTCTTTTTCACTTTAATTTTTATTCTTACTATTTTTCTGTGTGTGGTAATGAAAATGTTCAAAAATTAATTTTGGAGATGAATGCACAACTATATAATGGTACTGTGAACAATTGAATGCACACTTTGTATGACTGCATGGTATGTGAGTAGATCTCAATAAAATTGAATTAAAAAAAAGTCTTTGTCTAGTAAGTCCAATATCTGAGCTGCTTCAGGGATAGTTTTCACTGACTTCTTTTTCCTATGTGTGGGCCATACTTTTGTGTTTCTTTGCATTTCTCATAATTTTTTTGTTGAAAACTGGGCCTTTTAAATGAATTAATGTGGTAACCCTGGAAATCAGACTCTCCTTTCTTTCCATGTGTTTTTAAATTTATTTGTTTCTGCCCGGTTGGTTGGTTGTTGTTGTTTTCTTGTTTTAGTGATTTTCTGAACTAATTCTGCTAATTTAATGACCTATCTGAACTAAGGTCTGTATTCTTTGTTGTGAATGGGCACTAAAAACTGCTTGATTAGCTAAGTGGTAAGCTAATGATTCAACAGAGATTTCCTAAAATTCCTGAAACCAATGAGTCTCCCAGTCTTTGCAAGGCGCTCTGTGGCATGAGTTCAACACTCAGCCTGTTAGTTTTTCAACTCCTCCTTAGCCTTTATTTCCTGCTTATGTGGAGATTCAATGCTATCCAGAGGTGAGAGGTTAGGGCAGTCTCAGTGCTTTAATGACATGTTCACACCCTCTGCACACATGTGTCAAGATCACCAGGAATATGTCAGAGCTTTCCAAAGCCACTCATGGACATTTCATTTTCCATTTTTTTCCCTTTAAGCTTTCTGGTTAGCCTGTTGTTTGCCTGAAGTAGTTTTCTATAAACACTCCCATGGATGTCTTTCCTAATGGGAAAGTTCTGAGTCAGGCCAGATAAAGTCAGCCTTGTAAGTGAATTATTCCAGGGACTTTCCAGAGAGACAAATTATGACAATTAACTGGGAATGGAGTTTGAAGGAACTCAAATTATTCTGTCTTCTCCAATAGCTGCCAGGATGCTGGTTTCCGTGTAATGGTGGACTATTGGTTTCCAAGCATACTGCAGAGGTGGGAAGGGAGGATGAGAATAGAGCAAGTTAAACACCACAAAGATATTTTTTTGTTGTTTTTGACTCTTTTAAAAATCAAGATTTAGCTGTTTTTCTTGAATAAATGCTCTTTGAATTTGCTACAAGACTGCTTATTTTCTAGAGTTCTGGAAAAATTGATTCTGACAATGTTGACATTATTCTCATTGCTTTTATGTTGGAGAGAATTTTCAGAAGTCCTTATTTTGTCATATTCACTGGCATCATCTCTATATTTATTATATTTTGCATATGTAATATTTTAACCTCTTTCTTTAAAATGATGGCTGCCACTCACTAAATTGCATTCATGGCTTACTAATGCTTTGAGTTCCATAGATTTAGAAATCAGGTTTCTAATTTACCTAAGGGTATTCACATGTCTTTAGTACCATGAAACATACAGTCTTGTAGATTATAAATATGATTGCATAAGTTACAGACAGGGCTGGAAAGAATGTGCTAGCATACAGAGAAACAAAAAGTGTGTATTGGATGCCAGAGGCTAATGTAAACCTACATATTACCCACATATTTCCTTGATTATTGTGAAGTGGTAAGCAAGATCATTTTGACTCAAATTGTCTATATAAGCTACTTCACTTCCTCACTTCATTGTTTTGTACATAGCCACTATGTATTTATCTAAAATACCTATGCCACTTCTTCATTTATTTTTTCCATTTAATCAAAATAAAATTGCCTTTGATGAATCATTGTGTATAAGAAGCATAAAGCCCTAAGACCCTCAAAAAACTATGTTCACATATATTTTGGAGGTATTTATTGCAGTTTTCAAATGATTTTTCACCCACTCACTGGGGATTTCTTATGGGTTTTTGAATACTTTTCAAATCTTGAATCAATCATTAACAGCAATATCAACTGAGATGAATTTGTCCTTCCAGTAACTCTTTTCCCTATTCTACAAGATGCAGTATCTACCCTTTTTTTCCTCAAAAGTTAGTCCACAAGCTTCACTCTGGAAACAAATTGTTGTAGAGGTGTGATCCCATTTGCTCTGCTTGATCTATACTTGGGGCTACTTAACCTTAGTGCCTTCACTTCTAAGCTGATAAGAGGTATCATTCCACTAGTTTGATCTGCTTAGAGTGGTTTTAACCCCATTTGAGTAGTGAGGCTGCTAATTTGGGTCCAAACCATGTGCTCCATTATAGACAGAAGATCAGATAAGTAGAGATTTACCTGCATTTTATTTTGACCTGCAACCTTCAGGCTTTTTCAACTGAGCTCAGTATGAATGCTCAATAGCTTCAAGGTTTTAAGGTCTGTAAATCTCAACCACATATAAAGACCTGCACCTTTGCACAATCTTCACATGGGCAAAATACCACATGTGGAAATTGTCTTAAGCAACATTATTTCAAAATAATAACTTTGAGCAATATTTTTTATTCTTTAGAACTTGTCCTTCAACTGTTTAGGTTATTTTGATGGGAAGGACAAATTGTTTTTGTGTTGCATAAAAATGATTTTTTTTCTTTGTGTCATCTTGATTTATGAGATTTTTTTTCTTTCTTTATAGCTCAGACAAGTTATGTGAGTGGTATAAAAATTTTGGCAATGTTTAAATGGCATCATTTCCACAGATGTCCAGATATTCTGGAAATTAACTCCCATAAGTAACTGTAAATAAACATGTTAGCAAATTATTAAGCTTTTATTAAACACTCTAAAATTTTATATACTGATTTAAAACATTTGTTTGGAGTACATGTGAGCTGTTGATCTAGAAATTGACATTTACTGTTGTGGTTGGCTATTATCCTCTATGCTGAAAAAAATAAATGACTTGGTTTAAAATATCTCCTGTATAAATACATTTGGATAAAAAGCACTGTAAGAGGTAATATAAATAAATCAGTAACAAATCCCTTCATAACAAAACATATGAAAATTGGGGGTGCAGTTCCACTGTTACCATGGCAACAATCATAGGTAAAAGAGATGGGATGAAGTTTAAAATCGTTTTGGCCTGATATTAAAATAAAAACAGAATAGTGGTTTTAATGGGTCATTAACACTTGCAAAATAAAAAGGCATATGGATACTCTGTTATATGCTGGAGAGGTTCTATAAAACACCTGACATTATTTAGTTTACTTATTGTTTAATTTCACTTTTATCAGTGATCGCCAGAGGATTGCACTTTCATTTTAACATCTCAGCAACAAGGAATCATTGCTAGCTGTTTCCTCTCTCAGGAGAGGAAGTAGGTGCTGGCATGCTTCAAATTTTCACAATGCCTGAAAATCAAATTCCAGATATTCACAGGTGTCCAATTGATGATCAGATGCAGTAAACTGGGTGGTAAACTGTGCCTTTTTCTTTTTTTTTTTTTGGTGGGCATAGTTCAGCAGAGGACCACGAACCATGGGAACCCTACCTAACAATGTGAACATATTTTCAGTACATTTTGGCCAGTTGTGCTCTGCTTGAACAAAATAAAATACATTGAAAATCCAAATTTGGGAAAGAAAAATATCCAGAAAATGAATGTTTGAATGTTGAAATGAAGGTTTCTTTAACTGATGAGCCTTTCTAAGTGAATTTTTAAAATCCAATTCTATTCCATTTAAATTTAGCTCAACAGGGTGCTGGGCATTGAATAAGAAACTTAAAGAAGTGGCAGGCAGGATGCCTTCTTGAGCTTATTTTCACTCTAATTTAATTTGAGGAGATTCAGTTTATATATCTGTTTGATGAGACATTTTGGCCAAAGGATATTTGGATTCCTTCAAGTTTTTGTATTTAAAATTGATTGAATATATATGTTGTAGATATTCATAAAAATGGAAGAGTAGTAGCTAATTAAGAAAACTTTTTTTTTTTACGGTATGAGATCTCTATTGAGTTTTTAAGGAAATGCATTATTTGGACTGGTGGTCAGAGAAAATATTTAATTGCAGAAAACAGAAGAAGAAAAGTGAAAATATAGAAATGATACTGCAAGCATGTCAGGGAGAGGGATTTTGGAAAATTATCCTGGTCAATGCAGGATAGTAGAGGCAGGGAGATTGGTTAGGAGGGCACTGCAATAAGGAGATAATGAAGGGCAAAATCCAACTTAGGAGCAGTGAGAATGGAGAAACAAATCAAAAAATAATTAAGGGTAGTTATAAATATGGAGACTTGTTGGGGAATACTGATAATAATTTAGAGGCCTGTTAACACCTGTTTTGTTTCTAGGCTGCTTAAAGCAAATACCATGAAATGGGTTGGGTTAAACAACGGGCATTTATTCACTCACAGTTTTGAGGCTGACAAAATGTCCAAATCAAGGCATAGTCAAGGTGGTGTTTTTTCCTGAAGTTCTGGGGCCAGTTGCCAGGGATCCTGGCTCTTCTGTCACATGGCACAGCACATGGCAGCATCTGCTGATCTGTCCCTTTTCTTGGGGGTTTCATTGATTTCAGCTTCTTGCTTCTGTGACTTTTCTCTTTGTCTGAATTTTATTCTCTTACAAAGGAGTCCAGTAATAGGATTAAGGCTCACCCTGAATGATGTGGGTCACGCCATAACTAAAGTTGCCTCATCAAAAGGTCAACTAAAGTTGCCTCATCAAAAGGTCCTACATACAATGGGTCCACACTAATAAGAATGGATTAAATTTAAGAACACGGTTTTTCTAGAATATATACATCTTCAAACTACCACAATACCCAAACTCAACTTCTTAAGACTTTGAATGGTCAGTTATCTATGTAATAGTTTCCTTTGTTCTCTTTCCTCACCATAAGAGTTTTAGGTTAAAATTGGGCTAAGGGTTTAATTTGCAAACAGAACAAACTGACCATGGCTAATTGAGGTGGAAGAGACGCTTATTCAAATGAGATTGTGTAACCCAAGGAATTGTTAGATAGTTCAGAAGCACGTGACTGGTGACTGATAAGCTAAGAGGACAGGAGATGTGGTAATTAAAACTGAGAGAGTGAAGGGAGAACTAGTCTTCCTTATTTCTAGGACTGTTTTCTCCTTAATCTTACACACACCATTGACAAGCTCCCTCAACTCTCTTTACTTAAATTATTAAGTTTAGGAGCAGAACTTGTTGCAAAGAAGGTCACTGTTCCATAAGCCCTAAGAAATACAAAGCAAGAAGGAAACCTGTCTGTATGGATTTCTAGACAGATCTGGGAAATGGATCAGATGAGCAAATGGACAAGCAAGCAAGTGCCTTGTACCTTTTCCAAGAGCCAGAGTGCTGAAGGCACTGATGTCCTTTCCTCTAGCTGGAAATATGCCAAGGTAAAGGAAATGGTCTCATAATTTGTGGCTCCAGATTTAAGGGCTTCACACGCAAGGCTGTTATAAGTTACTACTCCAGTTAGCCCAGAAGAACCCCTGTGGCCAAAAGTTTTTGCAATAGGGGTGGAAGGCACTTCCTCCATTCCCTTTGTAAAAAGACCATTGCTACTCTAAAAATATATGTCTTTTGCATCCATGCCAATAACTCCCAATTCTGTTTTTCTAGCTAATATCTCTCACTTTTAGCCCCAGACTCATGTATCCAATTACTTACATAGCTGGAAATCCTTACCTAAATAACCCCAAGCATCTCCATATTAACATGTCTAAAACCAGGATTCACTAACTTAACTACACTTCACCGACAGCACACATGCACACACACACTAACATCTCAGAAATCTCTTCCTTCTCCTGTGGTTCCAATTTTAATGAATCATACCTCTGTCCACACAGTTTTTCCAGACTAAACTGTGGGCAGCATTCTTGGCTGCCTTCTTCCCCCACTCCATCATCCACATTCATTCAATCACCAAGCCCATGGATTCTTCTTCCTAGAGAACTTTCCTTTTGGACCATCATCAGGTGCTTAACCTAGATTCCTGGAATTTCCCCTAATGTCAGCACTCAGCTTTCCATTCCTTCTCTCTGCAGTCTAATTTCCAAATTGCAAATCTGATTTTATCTCTTCCGTACTTTAAATCATTAAAATATTTTCATTTCCCTCCACATAGATTAGGGAGTCTTCTCATCTGACTCTGTTTACTTCTCTGGCTTCATCTCTCACCTGTGCTCACTTCACACTATGTTCTAGCCACTTCTTTGAGTGGTGTGGTCGCTTCCTTCAAAGCTTTTATACAAGCTGTTCCTTTTTCCTCTACACCCTTCCCTCTGCCATTGTCTGGCTAATCCTTACTTATTTTTTTTTTATTAATTTTTTTATTAGAGAAGTTGTAGGCTTACAGAAAAATCATGCAGAAAAGATAGAGTTCCCATATAACCCACCTATTATTAACACTTTGCATTAGAGTGGTACCTTGTTACAAATTGATGAAAGGATATTATTATAGTTGTACTATTATTTATAGTCTGTAGTTTACATTAGAGTTCACTGTGTCATACAGTATAGTTTTTTTTTAAATTTTTATTCTAACAAAATATATACAGCATAAAATTTTCCCTTTTAACCACATTCAAATATATAACTTGATGGTGTTAATTGTATTCATAATGTGGTGCTACTATCACTACCATCCATTACCAAAACTTTTCCATCACCCTAAACAGAAACTGTACCAATTAAGTATCAACTCTCCACTTTCCTACCCCAACTTGGGCTCCTGGTAATCTGTATTCTAGCTTCTGATTCTATGAATTTGCTTATTCTAATTATTTAATTATTTCATAACAGTGAGACCATACAATATTTGTCTTTTTGTGTCTGACATTTCACTCAATATGATGCCTTTGAGATTCATCCATGTTGTCACATGTATCAGAACTTCATTAACTTTTACAGTTAAATAATATTCTATTGTGTGTATATATACCACATTTTGTTTATCTATTCATCAGTTGATGGACAATTGGGTTAGTGCCATCTTTTGGACATTGTGTATAATGTTGCTGGAACAGCAGAGTGCAAATATCTGTTCAAGTCCCTGCTTTCAATTCATTTGAGTATATAACTAGAAGTGGGATTGTCAGGTCATGTGGTTATCGTCTACTTAACTTTTTGAGGAACCAGCAAGTTGTTTTCCACAGTAGCTGCACCATTTTACATTCCTATGATTTATCTATTTGTTTTTCTGTTGTCATTTTTTTTTTGGTGTAAAGTCTAAGAAGCCATTGCCAAACACAAGGTCCTGAAGATGCTTCCCTATGTTTTCTTCTAGGATTTTTATAGTTGTGGTTCTAATATTTAGGTCTTTGATCCATTTTGAGCTAACTTTGCATATGATATGAGGTAGGCATCCACCTTTATTCTTTTGCAAATGTGTATGTGTATATATATGTATATATATGTGTGCGTGTGTATGCATATATATACAGTTTTCCCAGTTCCATTTGTTGAAAAGACTATTCTTTCCCTATTGAGTAGACTTGGCCCTTTTGTCAAAAATCAGTTAGCCATAGGTGTGAGGGTTTATTTCTGATCTGTCAGTTCAATGCCATTGGTCTATTTTTGTATAGCTCTTTTCTTCCTTGGTTAAATTTATTCCTAGATATTTGATTCTTTTAGCTGTTATTGTAAATAGATTTTTTTTTCATGATTTCTACTTCAGATTGTTCATTACTGGTATGTAGAAACACTACTGATTTTTTTTTTTTTTTGAAATAAATTCAAAGTTATATGAATAGTTGCAAAAACAATACTAGCCCCATACACAGAATTCCATCATACCCTGACCCCCCTCCCCTGATAGCTCAATCCACCAACTTTAACATGCTGTCACATCACTATTTCTTTCCCTCCCTATCTATCATCCATCATATATTTCTCTGTCTTCTGAACATATGAGAATTAGCTCCACACATCCTTGAACATACACTATAATTCACGTATGTACTTCCCATGAATAAGAACATTGTTTTATGTAATTCCATTAAGCACAGCTAAGAAGTATAAGAGATTTAACAATGATACAATGCTTACAATCTATATTTCCTTTTCCTTATGTCTCAACTGTGTCCCTTTGAGCCACCTGTCCTCCACCCTCCAATCCCATCCAAGTTCATCCTTAGCATTCAATTGTCGTCTAGTTAGACTGTCTTTTTTTTTTTTTTCCTTTTTTCAATTGTGGAAACATATATGCAGCCTAAATCTTCCCATTCCACCCCCTCCCTAGCCTTCCATTAGTGGGATTAATCACATTTAGAATGATGTTACGCTCTTTCCCACCATCCATTGCTAGAAATTTCCCTTCATCTCAAACAGCAACCCTACACTCCTTTCTTAACTTCCCATTGCCCCTTCCCCCATTTCTCTTAACCCAAACTCTAATTTCATCTCAATGGTTATATTCTCTAATAATTTCTTTGTGTTTACTGTGGAGCTTAAAATTAACCTCTTAAATCCCTATCAATCTTGTTTTTCTTTGATAGCACCTTCACTTCAATAGGGCACATAAACTATGTTCCTATACTCCTTCATTCCCCCACCTTTATATAATTGTCTAAAATTACATATTTTACATTGAGTTCAAAACCACTGATTTGTCCTTAGAGTTTGTGTATTTTTTATCACGTAGGAAGTAAATAGTGGAGTTATAGTTCAAAAATTATTGACTTCTATTTGTATTCCATTGTGTTTGGAGAATGTTCTTTGAGTGTATTCAATGTTTTTTTTTTTTAATTTCTTGAGGTTTGTTTTATGTCCCAGCTTATGGTCCCTTCTGGAGAAAGATCTGTGATCACTAGAGAAAAATGAGTGTCCTGGTGATTTGGGATGTAAGGTACTATATGTGTCTGTTAAAATTCTCTATATCTCTTTCTCCTTTCTTTGTCTCTCTGTTGGTAGGGCTTCCTTTAGAATCTGAAGTAGGGCAGGTCTTTTATTGGCAAAGTCTCTCAGTTTGTCTGTGAAAAATTTAAGCTCTCTCTCAAATTTGAAGGAGAGTTTTGCTGGATAAAGTATTCTTGGTTGGAAATTTTTCTCTCTCAGAATTTTAAATATGTCATGCCACTGCCTTCTCGCCTCCATAGTGGCCACTGAGTAGTCACTACTTAGTCTTATGTTGTTTCCTTTGTATGTGGTGAATTGCTTTTCTCTTGCTGCTTTCAGAACTTGCTCCTTCTCTTCAGTATTTGACAGTCTGATCAGAATATGTCTTGGGGTGGGTTTATTTGGATTTATTCTATTTGGAGTTTGCTGGGCATTTATGCTTTGTGTGTTTATATTGTGTAGAAGGTTTGGGAAGTTTTCCCCAACAATGTCTTTGAATACTCTTTCTAGACCTTTACCCTTCTCTTCCCCTTCTAGGACACCAATGAGTCTTAAGTTTGGACATTTTATTTTATCTATCGTATCCCTGAGATCCATTGCGATTTTTTCAATTTTTTTCTCCATTCTTTCTTTTGTTCCTTCATTTTCTGTTCTGTGGATTTCTAGGACACTGAGATATTGTTTAGCTTCCTCTATTCTTGTATTGTGAATATCCAGAGTCTTTTTAATTTGGCCAACAGTTTCTTTTATTTCCATAAGATCTTCTATTTTTTTATTTAGCCTTGCAATGTCTTCTTTATGCTCTTTTAGGGTCTTTTTTATGGTGCTTGTATCCTGGGCCATGGTCCTCTTGATGTCCTTTAAATCCTTCACCATGTTTTCACTCTTTGATTGTAGTTCTTTAATTAAGTTTGTGAGGTATAACGTTTCTTCCGAAATCTTGATTTGTGTGTTTTGAGCTGGATTCTCCATATCATCTGGTTTTATCATATGCATTAAAATTTTCTGTTGTTTTTGGCCTCTTGGCATTTGTTTTGCTTGATAGGGTTCTTTCAAGTTGTATCACAAACAAAGGGATATCGATCTAATTTTTCAGAGACCGTCTGGTGACGTACACTTTCTCTAAGTAACCAGCAGATGGCATCTGTGAGCCAACTATATCCCTCCAGTCAGTTCTCGTGTAGTGAGGGGAAATGATTTTTGTGTGTTCAGCTGGAGAGCTCAGCCAGGGCGCGCCACTGGAGTCGCCTGCCCCGAATGTGGGGCGCGCACACGGGTGGCCAGGGAGGAAGGGCAGCTCTCTCTCAGTGTCCCATAAACCACCGGACTTGGTGTAGCATTCCTGGGTTCTCTGAGCGGATGCCCCCTCCCAGCTGTGATCCTCCCTCAGCCAAGGGGGATGCCGTGCTATGTCATCTAGGGAAGCCCTGGGCCGCTTGGCTGTGCCGTGGGGCGCTCAGCTCGTTTCAGAATACAGAATGTGTGAGGCTGTCTTTACTGCAGCGCCCTGTGGGCTGAGAGCAGCTGAGATTTTCCCACAGAGAGAGAGTGAGAGACAGAATATTTCCCCTGATTCTCCCAAGGTCAGTTGTCACCAAAAGCCTCTGTCTGATTGTTGAAGATTCGCTGTCTGTATTGAGCAGTTATTATTAAAACCTCACTTGCAGCTGGGCTGAGAAAGTGCACGGCGTGGCTTCCGTGAGGGAGGGGCTCCCGGCTCTAGGTTCTCGGCTCTCAGCGCGGGTCTGCAATTTTACTTACAGATTTTATGCTGTGATCGCAGGCATTCCTCCCAATTCATGTCGGTGGAAGTTGAGTGTACTGTCACATTTGTCTCCCCACTACCATTCCAGGTTATTTACTGTTTTTTTGTTCATTTATGAATTGTTCTGGGGGAGACTAAGTCTTCCACTTCTTTCTATGCCGCCATCTTCCCAGAATCCACACTACTGATTTTTGCATATTTATCTTGTGCCCTGCTACTTTGTTGAATTTGTTTATTAGCTGTAGTAGCTTCGTTGTGGGTATTTCAGGATTTTCAATATATAGGGTCATATCATCTAGAAATATGGAAAGTTTTACTTCTCCCTTTCCAGTTTGGATGCCTCCCCCCACCCCTTTATTTTCTTGCCTAATTGCTCTGGCTAGAACTTTTAGTACAATGCTGAATTAAAAATGTGATAGTGGGCATCCTTGTTTTGTTCCTGATCTTAGATGGAAAGCTTTCAGTCTTTCACCATAGAGTAGGATGTTAGCTGCATGTTTTTCAAATATGCCCTTTTCATGTTGAGGAGATTTCCTTCTATTCTTGGCTTTCTGAGTGTTTTTATTAAGAAGGGATGCTGAATTTTGTCAAATGCCTTTTCTGCTTCAATGGAGATGATTGTGTGTGTGTGTGTGTGTGTGTGTGTGTGTTTTCCTTCAGTCTGTTAATACAGTGTACTAGCTTAATTGATTTTCTTATGCTGAGCCACCTTTATTTACATGGGATAAATCTCATGTGACCATGTTGTGTAATTATTTTAATATGCTGTTGGATTTTGTTTGCTGGTATTTTATTGAGGATTTTTGCATCTATATTCATAGGGGAATATCTTTTCTTGTGGTATCTTATCTGGCTTTGGTTTTAGGGTGATGTTGGCTTCACAGAATGAATTAGGGAATGTTATATCCTCTTAACTTTTGGAAGAGTTTGAGAAGGATTTGCATTAATTCTTCTTGAAATTTTTGGCAAAATTCACCAGTGAAGCCATTTGGTCCTGAGCTTTTCTTTGTTGAGATCTTATCAATTACTGATTGAATCTCTTTTTTATGGTCTATTGAGATTTTCTATTTTTTCTTGAGTCAGTTAATGTAGTTTGTGTATTATGAGGAGTTCATCTAGTTTATCCAATTGTTGGCATGTAGTTGTTCATAGTATCCTCTTATAATCTTTTTTTGTTTCTGTCAGGTTGATGGTAATTGACTCCTTTCACTTCTGATTTTAGATATTTACATCTTTTTTTGTTTCTTTGTCAATATAGCTTAAGATTTGCTGATTTTATTGATTTTTTTTTTTAGAGCCAACATTTGATTTCAATGATTCTCTCTATTTTTTATTTTCTTTTTTATCTCCACTCTATTCTTTGATATTTTCTTCCATCTGCTCACTTTGGGTTTAATTTGTACTTCTTTTCCTATATCCTCCGGTTTTGGGATTAAGTCTCTGATTTGAGATCTTTTTTTTTCTTTTTTAATATAAGCATTTAGGGCCATAAATTTCCCTCTCAGCACTGCCTTTGCTACATCCAATTACTTTTGGTTTGTTGTGCTTTCATTTTCATTTGCCTCAAGATATTTCCTAATTTCACATATGATTTGTTCTTTAACTCATTGGTTGTTTAAGAGTGCAAAGTTTAATTTCCACATGTTTGTGAATTTTCCAGTTCTCCCTCTGCCTAGAGAATGATTCTAAAAACAAAACAAAACAACCAACCAAACAAAAACAAAACAAAACAAAGCAAAACAAAAAGCACCTTACACAGAATTTGCAAATTGGCTCTGGATTGGTTGGTACTCCCCTTCAGATTTCAGTGGTCCTATCAAGAATATCAACCCAAGGTGAATATGAAATACAGGGCCCTCTTCATCTTTTCTGAGCCTGAATCTTGTACTGAACTTGTATTAGCTCATGGCCTTATAAATTCGTGACTTTCCTGGAATTTGAATAACTCCTCTACTCCCCTTGAAATAAACTTTCTCCCCTTCTATGGTGCTCTATTGTATGACTTAAAGCTGGTAATGACTTTGACTTAATTGTTTTTACACTAATTGAACTGTCAGCATGCTGCGTTTTTTCCTGCAAGTTAACTTGGGTGGGTAAGACAAAGAAGTGCTTCCTGGTTCAGAAGAACTTCCTGGTTCAGTGTTTTTGGCTGCCACCCAATTGATTGGCACCAAAATACAGGTACCCCTATATGTAGATAGGGGTTACTCTTCTGTCCTGACCAGGGCCAGGGACCCACAGTGGAAGTACAGACTGGATCTACCCTGTATTCGGGAGAGTAAGGATGGGGGGATGAGTTGACAAGCAAGGGCACCATGAAGTTCTCCTATCCTTTTAAAAGGGATATTTTCTTAATTTGGCACTCACTTAGTTACTGCAGCCCTTTAACCCTTTAATTGTTTTCTAGAGGTTTGAGGAAGATGACTTGGCCAATTTTTGCTAGTTGTTTAACAACTCTGTGGGGGAGTGTCTTATGCCACCATCTTGGTCAACTGGACCTGTTCCATATTCTTTATTATTCAATTTAGATGTTCCTTTCTCCAAGTCCCCCTACCTACTTCCACTCCCTCCAAATAAGTTTAAGCTAAGTGTCCCTCCTAGGTACAGCTATCACAGCAATTATCACTGCCTGTTGACTTGACTGTATCTCTTTTAAATGCTTTCCTCATGTAGATTCTAATCTGTAAAGCAGGAATAACATCTACTTTGCATAGTGATTATAATGATTAAAAGTTTGGTACAGAACCTGGAATGTAGCAGCTACTTGATACCTGGTAGCTATTATATTACCATTACTACCATGATTTGCTATTCTGTTCAGTGTGGATAAGGAGACTGTCCAGTCCTAGGAAATAGTATAAGAGGATTTGGAAACAGAAGATAGAAAATGAGGAATGACGATTTTAACTAAAATAAATTGAAAGTTTGGTTGTGGCTTCTTATATTGCTTCTTAGATATACTTCATTACCAGTTACTAGAATTCAATGCAGCAAAACCCTTCTCCATTGGTTGCTCATTTGTAGATGTGGACTTTCCATCCCAGCCTATGTGGTTGTCTCATTCTCTTTGTCAGTGCCTGTCCCCACCCTGTTTGTAAACAAGTTGCTTCACATTCTCTGGCTCTGTAACCCTATCAGAGGGAATGGTGGATGTAGGATTGAAATCCACATAAAACACAAAGAGCAAGCTGAGGAGTAACTCTACAGCAAGTAATTAAAAACAATCTTGCTCCCTTGGAAACCATCCCCCTTCTCCTGCCACTCTGGCCTCTATTATCTTGGCGCTGTCGGCTTGCTGGCTGCTCCTCATGCCAGTTTACTTTGGCTGGCATTGGCACACCATGCATTTGGCCATCTTCATCCCCATTACTGAGCTCCTCTGTGGAGCTGCCAGGCTTTGGTCATAGACTGCAGGGGGCACTTTGAAACGCTTCCAAACATTTGGGGCTATGGTTGGACGGTTGGCCTATTACAATGTGTACTTTCTTTTCTCTCTCTTTTTCTTTCTGATATAATGTACCCTGCTTGATTTCTAATTTTATTTCAGAATAAGGGTAAAGAGAATAGAAAACATTTTTGACCTGCCAGACAAGGGTGACTAACTCTCCATTTGTTCTCATTCATGTATATCCCCCAAAGGAATAAGGTGGTTTATATCAATTTAGCTGGAGATAACTTCCTAATACATTCAGACAGAGATGATTAAAACCAAACAGTAAAATTATACTGTTGTACATAGAGTTTCCTGTTTGCAAGCTGTTTTCCAAATGTTGCTTTCCACAGGATCTTAGTCAGTTGTTTGGAAAATAAACCAGTAACTATTATTTATAAATAACACAATCTGCCTGATACTTTACTGCTGGCATAGGCCCAAATATAGCCCCATCAAGATTAACAAGGGGAGAAAATTCTCTCTTGCATTGCTCAAGGAATTTGACTCAGACAGAAAACTGAACTGGTAATCTCCACCTAACTTCTTCCTTTTGTCCATTTTCTCACTACTTTAGGAATCTGGTACACAGAGTCGTTCTCCAAAATCAGCAATGCTTAAAGGATAACTGGATGACAACATGGCCAAACCCTCTTCTGGCCACACCCAACCAATTACAAGACACCACAGACCTGGTGCTTGTTATATTTATTTTCCTCCACCCTTGAACTCAGCCACCTTTCTTTTCTGAGGGTGGCAGGCTGAGTTGTGTTTATCAACCTATTCATCAATGAAATGTCTCTAATTTCTTTATAAATGTTATCTTGTCATATAAATGTTATCTGGTTCTGAAAATAATTTTTTGATAGGCTCTCTCATGAGTCAAAGAAATTTTGAGATATCCTATTTCCTCACAAATTATAGGTCAAATCTGGAGTAACTTTCCAGTCTTATTTCTTTTCATATTTTCAGTTTATAGGTTAGGTCTGATTTTCACAGCAAGGGAAATGATTTGTACACAGTTGAGGCATTTTGGGGAGCTATCATACGGTTTTTGTTTGTTTTTGTTTTTTACTATGATAGGGCATTTTTGGCAAATAACTTTTATCATTGTCATTCTCTACTCTCTGCTACCAAAGTATCCTGTATATTTCTCTATTGTAGTGTTTTTAAAATAATTTTATAATTTTTTGGCACAAATATACTTGTGAATTCTTTGAGAATAGGGCATTTTTTTTCATGTTTCTTTTCACAATGCCTGGCATTTAGTAGGTACATAATGAGTTTTTGTTAAAAAATGAATGGATGAAAACTAAAACAACATAAAGCTCCAAATATAATCCAAATGACATGAAACTACAAGTCCCCCCCACCTTCCCCAGATGAAAACAAAACAAAAGCATGATAGTTCTTTTGTGTACCTCACTGTGCAAATGTTATTGTATGGTTTTCTGTTTTAAGGGGTAATGACTATAATTTCATTTCCTGTTTTCAAAAGATTTTCTCATGCACTTACAAAAAGCTGTTGACTTAGCACACAGTGTATTCTCTTTGTTTAATCATCTGGCATTTCTTTGAGGACCCCTCCTTTGAGGACCAGTTGCTATTAGCCGCAAACTGAAGAGCAGATAAAAAAACTGGCTGAGGTATAAAATAATTGCTAGGATAACTACCTCTAAGATTAGTTGTAGTGGGGAAAAAAGCTTACATTTCTAGGAAACTGACTTAGTTGTATGTTTTTAACAAGATTTAGCAAAATGACAAATGGCATCATTATAGCACAGTGTTGCATTAAGCTCCACTCCCTGTTCAGAGTTGGCACAGAGCCCTATGCAGAAAATGGGCTTCACACAAGAAATACACAGATGAGTTTAATTGTAACAACTGCATCCGGCCCAAGCAGAAATATCTTTAACGGTACTTGGCATGTAGCTTGGGCTGGAGCAGCAGATGTTGTGTTGCAGTTTGGGAATCTTCTCTACAGTCCCCTGCAAAGATGGAGCTTATTGCAGGGGTTGGACGTTCAGAACCTGGCCAACTCAAATAGAATCTGAAAGCTCTAGTCCATAGCTCATGCATCTCCAACAATACAGGACCCTGAGGCCGTGTGTTGCTCTTGGCCTCCTGGGCTTTCAAACAAAACATCATTGACAGACAAAGCTTCCTCCTCTGTAAGTGTGGGTAGGGCCTGTGGACATGGCTGAGTTATCTCATCATTGTCTCTTAATGAATAAAAACTGAGGTCAAAGATCACATTCACATTTCTGGTACCACTCAGGTTTTCTTCTCTCATTCAGGAAATGAACTAAAGCATGACATCCTATTCCCTAGAAGTTTTGCCTTTCCTTGTGGAGTGGTGCAAAGGGTTTTGATGTGTTAACTCCACACACCTGTGCCCATAGGTGCTAAAGGCAGTTTATCCAGAGGACTGGCAACTGTTCTAAAACACCCCCACCTCCAAAGTGATACTGCGGGTATTCTTTCCCAAATTCATTATTCTTTCTTTTGGCAAGCAAGACCAAACTAACTAAAAGAATGAAAATAACATACATAATTAGTGACTTAGCAATCACCCAAGTCTTCAAAATTCTCCTTCCTATGTCAGTCCTCTCTTTATAACTTTGCCTTTAACTTTTTCAAAGTATTTTCACATTTATCATTTAATTTATTTTTCCAGTCTTCCTTAGAATTATTATTACCCTCATTTAATAAATGAAGTCATTGTGGGCCACAGATGTAATGTAATTAGTTCAAGACCACACAGAAAACTAGGAGTAGAACTAGAATAATAACTATAGACTTCTAATGATATTTTGTTTCTATAGCTTTCTCTTCTTCATTTCTCTCACCCCAAAGTAAGTAATTTTCTTCCATTACATGAAATTACATGTTATATACACTGCATAAATTTCTAACTTTCTCTGAGATGACAGGTTTGAATTTGGCAAAAATAACCCTTGAAAATTTCTACCACCTGTGTTATCTAAGCTCTTTATTTTGCTCCATTTCTTATATCCCACCCCCCCCACAGAAATATCCACTTTTTGCCTGTAAACGCAATTGACAATATCTTTTTGTTGCTTACATATAAGGGAAGATAAAACAGGAATTTTTACAGCAAACATGGAGGATCACTAAATTATGAGAGGAATGGCAAAATATCACTCAACTCAATAGATTCCTCCCTTAGAAATGATAATTTTAGAATATGATAAGGCAGATGGTGACAATACAAGCAGAAGAAATAACAATAGATAAATGTCAATGATGTCCTGTATTGTGATACTTTCTGATTTCCAGAAGGATAAGTTGGCAGATGTTAGAGTGGAATAGCAAGGTAGAGAAAAGGAGTCCTGGGATGGTGGTGAGGACATATTTTGACATATTTCATATTTTAGGAATTCATTCCAGGAGAAGTTTAAAGATATTCTAAAGTATCAACTATCCAATTTTGCTTCAAACAGGTTTTTTTTTTTTTTTTTTTTTTTATGTTATAGAGAAGTTGTGCATTTATAGAACAAGCATGCCTAGAATACAGGATTCCTATATACCACCCTATTATTAACATCTCTTATTGGTATGGAACATTTGTTACAATTTATGATAGCAATTTTTATAATTGTACTATTAACTATAGTCCATGGTTTGACTTAGGATTCACTGTGTAGTGTAGTTTCTTGGATTTTTAATTATTTTTTATTCTGTTACCATAATTTCTTCTTTTAATTACATTCAGATATATATTTCAGTGCTATTAATTATGTTCACAATGTTGTGTTACCAATCACACCATCCATTACTAAAACATTTCCATCATTCCAAATAGGTACCCTGAAGATTTTAACTTCCCCGTTTTCTATTCCCACCCTACAAACAGGTATTTTAACTGGATCTACCTTTAGTGAATGTAAAGGCCCAATCTGACCCTGCTTTGTGTCTCTTCATAACTTTTCATGCCTCCATGCCAGTGCTGAACCAACTTTCCTGAGAATGATTAGGTTATTTCTTTGGTTCCTGACCTCAGGCTGAATCTTTTTAATGCTGTTTGTCCTACCAATAAACACTTCTCCAATAAAAATGCAAGGGTTGAATTTGTCTCCGATTACCTGGAAAATGGCATATTGCCTTCCATTTTGGTACAGCTCTAAAGGGATCCCAGTGGGAAAATGGATAGGAAAACAGTGAGCTGTGAAAATGAACTATAATTCTCTATATTTCCCTTTAACTTGATGCCTGATCTCTTGTCAGAATCACTACTATAATGTAGATTCTATGAAGGCAGAGGCAGTATCTCTCTTGCTTTCTGTTTTGTCCCTAGTACATAGCTCAATGCCCAAAAGAGAGGATGAAAGAATAAATGAGTGAATGAATAACAAAGGAAAGTAACAAATAGAATCCTCTAGGACACGATCTACGAAGACCTGGGTCATTTATTCAGATATTTATTCAAAACTAATGCACCTTTATTTATTTGAAGAAACATTTTTTTTTTTTTTTCCTTTCTGTTGGAGATCACAGTTTTGTGACTGAGCATTGGTTTTCTTCATGTATATGTGGAAATTTCTTCCTCCAAAGGATCCAAAGGCCAATCTTGTATAAATGGCAATCTGTCAGCTTGCTGATGGTTTGTGATCATTTTCAGCTACACCATTGGACTTCTTATTTTGGTAAAATATGCCTTTACTAAATCATTGTGACAAGCCAGCAGTGAGGGTATTTGCTGTTAACAAAGGATCAGGCTCCAAGACAGAGAGGGATTGTACAGAACTGAGAACATTTGCATCCCAGGATCAAAGCCAAAAGACTATAACCAGGCAATCATCTAATCCACTGAGCAGGACAGAGGTCACCTCCAGAGAGGAAATTTTCTCTCCCTGCCAACTACAGGACAGAGGACTTGCTAAAGTGAACAAGAACAAGACCCTAGAAGAGAAAACACTCTGGAAATTAGGCAATGGCTCTGGAATAGCTGTTTACCACTTACCAGATTTAGCTTGTCAGAATGTTTATTTTATTATATGTTTGTACACTTTATCTTGCTTCTTGCAGAAAAGATTTAAGATGAATTTGCCTGAGAATATTTATTTCACATGAGTTAAAAATTATACACATTAGTGAAGGAAGATCAAGGCAAGGACCATTTGAAATATATTTGATTTTTAAAATATTTTTCCATTTATATTTGAATTTGGACATATTTCATATTTTAGGAATGCATGCTTCAGAGTGAAGTCATACTGGGAAGGCCTCTTACTTCTATTTAGAATTCTTCCTGACTTCCATACTTTTGATTCTTTTTCACGCTTACACAAAGTATTAGCTCAAGATTAGCTAATACTGAAAGAAAAGACAAAGAATTTTGATGAAAAAGCATGTTTAAAAAAAAAAAAACAAAAGAGAAAGGAAAAAGATAACAAATTGGGTACACTCAGTAAGCAGCACTATAAAAATATTTTGAAACAATAGTTGAGATTATTGTACTGGTATTGGGAAGTGTATGTTATAATTTGAATCAATCTACCTCTTATTACTTTAGTTATTCATGTACATAGATGAAGCACCTACTTGGTACCTTGTACCATACTATATGAAGGACTTAGGAAATGAAAGCATGTGACAGTCATGAAAGTCCACTGGCTCATACAAAAACTTTAAAAAGAATCCTTTATTATAAGAAAACTTTAAACATTCAAATGTAGATAGAAAAATATACCAAATCCTCAAAAACCCAATGTTCTAGTTTGCTAATGCTGCAGAATTCAAAACACCAGAGATGGATAGGCTTTTATAAAATGGGGGTTTATTTGGCTATACACTTACAGTCTTAAGGCCATAAAGTGTCCAAGGTAACACATCAGTAATCAGGTACCTTCACTGGAGGATGGCAAATGGCATCCGGGAAACCTCTGTTAGCTGGGAAGGCACGTGGCTGGCGTCTGCTCCAAAGTTCTGGTTTCAAAATGGCTTTCTCCCAGGACATTCCTCTCTAGCAAATTTGCTCCTCTTCAAAACTTCACTCACAGCTGCACTGAGTTCCATCTCCTTGAGCCAGCATGTTCATATGGCTCCACTGATCAAGGCCCACCCTGAATGGGTGGGGCCATGCCTCCATGGGACTATCCTATCAGTTATCATCCACAGTTGGGTGGGGCGCATCTCCATGCAAACAACCTAATTCAAACGTTCCAACTTAATCCCCACTATTCTGTATGCCCCACAAGATTGCATCAAAGAATATGGCTTTTTCTGGGGGACATAATACATTCAAACCGGCATACCCAACAAGCAGATTCAGCAGTTTTCTCTCTCCATCCATTTTTTTCTGAAGTATTTTAGGGCAAATTACTATAACATGTCATTTTATCAGTACATATTTTAATATGTTTCTAAAAATTAAGGACACTTTCTTACATTATATTTCTTACATAACTGTATTACTATCATACTTAATACAATCAACAATAAATCTTTGGTGCCCTTAATAGACAGTCTATATTACAATTTCTCTCCTATATAATTACTCTTTATACTTATTTGAGCTATAAACTTTTGGTAAAAATAATTTAAATAAAGACAAGAATGACTTTCACCAAGAAAAAATTACTGAACTTATATTATGAAACTGTCATTCATTTGGAAAAAAATGAAATTTATTTTATAAGCATTATATAACATGTAATTGGGCATTTGAAAACAGGTATCCTTTTAATAGTGTGAATATTTGACTAATTAAGTGCCAGTTATATCACTATCCGGACTAGTTCTCCTTTTATTCTCATTTACCTCAGATAAGGTCATGTTTGTAGTCATAAATCCTTGAACGTCATTCACTTACATCACTCTGGTGTTTCAGCTTTTTAGGGGGAAGGAAAGTGATGCCATCTCTTCCAGTCCTATCTTTCTGCTAGTTCCATGTTTGGCACTATGCTACTATGGTAGTAATATATCATTTCAGGAAAACTTGGTTTGGGGATTATAATAAATGCTAAGAGTAGGTCAGGAATTACTGAAACCACTTGCCTAGAGTTTTCTGTTGTCCTTTCCAGTAGCCGTAAGCTTAAATGCAGGCTTTTAGTCATGTCTCTTGGCTTTGAGACATCCTGCCAATATTAGTAGCTCATGTCCAAATAAATCAGAAAGCTTTTGAAGACTCATCAGTAGCAGCATCAACAAATGTTCAGTGTGCAAAATTTATTATAAAAATTAATTTGTGCTCTCAAGAAACTTAGAATCTTATGGAGGGTTTTTGTCAGTACTTTACTGAGATTCATGTAGTTACAGAGAATCCCACTCTTATGCTACCATGGATGAAAGCCATTGGGGAAGAGTTAACTCTATTTCAGCTCTGCATTTCTGATTTTTGTTTCTCATTGTTGAACTTCAAAATTGTGGAATCTATTCTTTAGAACATGTTTTATAATGAAAAAATGTGTGCTTATTTGTTGTATTGCTTATTTTTATGATTTGACAGCCTGTACCTGTTGTTGACTCCTACCACATTCATTCATTCATTCAATATTTATTGCATTTCTATTATGTGCAGTAAATGAAGTATATATCTTAGAAGTGGAAATCTAAATAAGCCCAAAGACCTTTATCTCAAGTGGCTTATAGCCAATTATGGGAAACAACTGAATAAAGTAATGGTCATAGAGGAATGACAGAAGCACCTAAATCCTGACTGTCTACTTCCTCACTCCATATCTTCCCTCATCTTTGGTTTTATCCTGATTCCATAATGCCACCTAACTGTATTATCCTATCCTTTCAGTCACTCTCTGGGTAAGCTCCTTGCTTGGTGTCTGACATTTATTTTTAGTCTTGCTGTATCCTTCCTGGTCCTGGCTTTCCGTTCTATCTTGCAAGACACTTCCACCTACAGTCTAGACATGAACCACTTGAAATTACTTCTAATTCTATGATTTTCTATGAGGGCCGGAAGAAAAGGCATATGCATCACATAAAAGTTAAAATATGGAAATGATTGCTGCTGAGGAAGTTTTATGGAGCAAGTTTGCAAATCTGTATCCAGTAAATTAAGAAACTTTTTAAAAAGTTCTAAGTAAAAATTTAGAAAATAATTAACAGGATTAGAGTCTTGCATGAAATTAACTTAAAATGGATGATTCTAGCATCAGGAAAATCTTGTCCATCTGTCTGCACCAATGAACAATCAAGAGATTGGTTATGCACATTCTGGCTTCTAATTAACTTTTAACCTAAGGGCTTAAAGTTTATCAACCAATCTCTCCATCAAAAATTATTAAGATTTCTGTTCATCATTGCTGTGGAGTTATGGTATTTTTCTGCTAAATACGATTTGCTTTCCTTCCACATTCCCTATCTTGGCTTTTCTTACTAAATGTGTGTTGAAGAGAAGATAATACAAATGGATCGGTGTGAAAACTTATTAACTAGTTACATGAGTAGTAATTTTGATTGGGGTTAAATTGTCTAGCATTAGTTTGGATATAAAAGAGCCAAGAGATTTCCTCATCCATCTTATAGTTAAGAGTAACACTTGGGTAAAATTTTAATAAAGATGCCATTTAAATAATTTTAACATGGGCAATTCAAAGAAGATTTATTGCTTTATATCCTATGAAGCACTATACAAGTAACCAAACTTGTGCTTTGTTTAATTTCTCCTAAAATAGGAAGAAGGAGAAGAAGAAGAGGAATATGAAGAAGAAGAAAAAGAAGACAATGGCAAAGAAAGAAATAATTTATAACAAATTGGTTCCTCCTGCTTTCTTTCACCTGTGGATACCATATTTGAAGGGAAAATGCTGCTATAATTTCCAATCTCCTTGTGCCTCTTCTGTAGTTAATATGCATCTTTTGAAAGCAGGAAACTTCCAGAAGTTTCTAAAACATAAAGGAGTGTTTTTGTAGGCTAGCAGCTACTATGAGCTCATCTGAGGTTAAAGGAATCATTTCTCTAATCTGGGCGGCTCTGGCTGCTCACTGCAGCAAGGATGCTGAAGACTAAGCCAAACAGTGAAACACACATTTAACTGGAGAGGAAATAATCTTCCATATTTTAAAATTAAAGGATTTTTTTTTAAAGACTATCATCTAATTTAAGAGGATTGTTGCTAGCATCAGTTTTTGTCAAAATATAAAATTGGAAGGAAAAGAAAAGTGATCTGTTCTCAGTTTTTTGGAAGGGGGTGCTGGAGCAGCATACCAATACTGTGCATTCTTCCAAATCTTTTGCTTTTCCTAGAGATAACACTAGGATACAAGTTCCATTGATCGGACAGAGCTCTCTCTTCAAAATCTGTTACCTATTTTTCTGAACAAATGAACTTGCCATTTATTCTCTTGGGCCACTTACTCTTTTAGATTTCTTCTCTATAGAAATTCTTCAGAATTTCAGCAAAATTTTAAAAACTAAAACCCATCCAAATTATTTTGTTCTGCATATGGTTGCCTGTGGAGGAGTACTTTTTGTATGAAGCTTAGCAGAGTTCCAATATATTTAAGTAGTTCAGAAACTCATTATGTTAATGATAGTGGTTGAAAGAAAATAGTCCTTAATCCTTAACTTTATCAATTTACTCTGTCCAGCCAGTCTTGGTGTCTCTGTGAGTTAAGCTGCTGCCAGCAGAATTAACTAAGTGTTCAAATACTGTGCCCATCCTGCTTCCTAGTAGATAACCAATGATAGGGTAAGTATTTGTGGAGGGACACAGTCTGCCTTTGTGAGGACTTCGATAGAAACTCAAGGCCCCTGTCCCTAATTTTTGGCAAAGAAAAACTGGCAATGTAACATTTAGAGTTGCAAGCTTTCACATATTTGGAAACTATAGGATTTCTTTCCCTCTTTTTTTTGATTTATTTTTATCTTCTTGTATTTGGAATTATCTAGCTGGAATAATTTTTATTACCATTTACAGGTGGATGTATCAGGTTACATATTTTATTCTAAATATTGTGGGTATGTGCAGCAGATAACCAGCTCATTAAATGCTTATTAATTAAGAGGTGGAGGATTCATGTAAAAACTACTGCTAGTTGTAAAGAAGACCTTGATGCTGTGGCATGAGTTGTTCTGGCTTGTTCCAAAATGAGGTTGTGTGCCCTGTTCAATCAGTGAACAAGACTGCACAAAGAACAAAGGAGCAAAATACACTTAAAAATGTTTCTGCTGCTTCTCCTTTTAAATACCTTGTCCTTGAACTCTCTTCAACAACCTTCCCTGCTAGTCACTAAGGCTTGTTGCTGGGGATGGGACTGGTTACTTGGCAACCACCCAGTTTCCTCTATTCCATAATCATAATGTGCTACACGTTCTGCCTTTACTCAGATGCCTTCTGCCCTTCCGCTCACTGCCATAGATCCCACAAACCTCAAGTCTTGCCTCCTGCACCATGGAAAGGGAGGGTGTCTTAAAATGAGGAAAAGCATTCTATAGCCGTATACCAGTAGTTCTTAAATGCATTTGTGTTGCTCAACCCTGATATTTGCTTACTCACCTCCCCAGAAACTCCTATTTCTTTCACCAATTCACTCCATGCCACTGTCAGTTCTGCTTTAATTTCCATTCTGGTTCTTTGTTTCCCTAATTCAATCCCCCAAGCTTTCTTCAAATCCCTGATAATCTCCTATTTTCTGCCTTTTAAAAAATCCATCCTTTATCTCTGCATCATATCAACAGGGTAGTAGAAATAATTGTGAATGCAGATGTCCAGGAATTGCTAACCCAAACTCTGTCATTGGCAAGTGACCTTGAGCAGTCACTTCACTTCTCCTTGACTCAATTTTCATATATAAAATGAGGAAGTTGGATCAGATAATCTATAAAGAAATATTCCCTAAAACTTCCTTAATTCTATGGCTGTTCCTACCCCTATTTTTGCTCTTGAGACTCACAGATTCTATATTCAGTTTGCGGCAGCTCCATTCTTCTAACCTTTGCTTTGCAATACTGAATACTGTTCACCAGGTTGAAATTAATTTAATTCAAATTTCAGCTCTATAAAAGGTTTCTTGAGGAAATACGACATGGCTTATTGTGTGACTTATCTGAGGGTGGAGGTAGTATTTATCTCCTTGTATAGACTCCTGAAAGTTCAAATAAGTCCCTCTATTGACAGACATGACTGCTCCAGAACTTTCTTAGCCTATGCCATTAATTCATATGTAACCTGGGTTTTCCAGCAAATAATTATAAAGCACCCTGATGTAACCCTAGAAATGCAACTTTGTATAGATTCCAATTTGTGAAGTGAGCTGTTGCCAGAGGGGGATAAACAATTTCTGCAAGTGAGGCAGTCACAGGAAAAAAACAAAGGTTACATATGCCTTTGTCAGCCTCATCAAAGAAAACATTACATTTGTCTTTCCAAACACACATAAACTCCAAATTTAGAACTAAACCTATGAATACATATTCATGGTTGTACAATGGTAAAGAGTAATGTGTGGGAGACAACCATATTTGCCAAGTTTGTGAAGACAATCAAGACTGGGTCACAGTGACATCATTTGTACTATTTGCCAAAGATCTAAATTTAAAATCTTGATGGTTTTTCCTCTTTTCATTTTAGTACATATTTTGGGGCTGTCGTAGACAATGATTTCTGTGATTTACTTGTTATTATTTTTCAAAAAGAAAATGTTCCGCAAATAGCTATTTAAAATGAACTGAAAAACTTCACTAATCAAGAGTTTCTATGTATCACTTAAAATTTATATAATGAAATACAGTGAGAGGAATTAAATTATTTTCTCCTTAAAAATGTAAACAAAGGTGCCATTTTGAAGTGACAAAAGCTTCACTATTTTATTTTTTATAGCACAAATATAAATATTTTGGTGCTTTATTTCATACTTAACATGAAGAGACAATAAACACACATATTACTTTTGGAAAGAGCAACAGGATAAGGGTGAATTAGAAGAAACAAAATGTCACATAAGTTCAACTTCCAATGTCATTAATATAGAGTATGTATATACTCCGATGGCACTAACCAATTCTGAGAGCTTTCTTTGACATTGAGTTAGAGATTTTAAAGGATGAAATGAATAGAGGTGATAATAAATAAAGATAGAGTGATAATAATGTGAGTGAAAATGTGGTTGAATTAACCATTATATTGATGGATGAATTCTATTTTTGCTGGGAACATTTATAGCATTATTTCTGTCCAAACAGAAGGGCAAAAGAATTCTATAGCTGAATACCAGTAGTTCTTAGGTTTTGGCATGCATCAGGATCACCTAAAGGCTTGTTAAAACACAAATCACTCAGTCCCACTTTCAGAGCTTTTGACCCTGTTGGTGACACTGCTATGTGGGAACCCCACTTGGAGAACAATTCTGTATATGATCCCCAAAGGTTATCTGATACATCTCTCTGCCTCTGCACAGATGGTGAACAAACCATCACAGGAAGCCTTGAATAATGGGGCACCAGAGAGTTGAGCATATTAATTATTTAATTTCAAAAGCAGCTTAAATAAAGTAAAGGTACCAGGTCATGAGCCAAGAAGCCTCACAAGTGATGTGGAGAACTGTCTTAAAATTGTTCACCCCTGGTCACAGGAATAGGTAAGGGATGGCCAACAGTGGTCTGCTGTTGGGAGCTATAACCTTCACCTCACAACTTCCCTCAATACCTCAATGTAAGAGGCAGTACCATAAAACTCCTAGAAGATAATGTAGGGGAATATCTTCAAGACCTTGTAATAGAAGGTAGCTTCTTAGACCTTAAACCCAAAGCACAAGCAATGAAAGAAAAAAATAGATAAATGGGAACTCCTCAAAATCAAAAGCTTCTGTACCTCAAAGGACTTTGTTGAAAAGGTGAAGAGGCAGCCAACTCAATGGGAGAAAACATTTGGAAACCACGTATCTGATAAGAGACTGACATCCAGCCTATACAAAGAAATCCTACAACTCAACAGCAATAGTACAAACAGCCCAATTATAAAATGGGCAAAAGATATGAAAAGACATTTTTCTGAAGAGGAAATACAAATAGCTAAAATCACATGAAAAAAAGGTTCATCTTCACAAGCCATTAGGGAAATGCAAATAAAAACCACAATGAGATATCATCTCACGCCAGTAAGTGACTGCCATTCAACAAACAGGAAACTATAAATGCTGGAGAGGATGTGAAGACATTGGAACTCTTATTCATTGCTGGTGGGAATGTATAATGGTACAGCTTTGTGGAAGACAGTTTGATGACTACTCAGAAAACTAGATATTGAGTTACCATGATCCAGCAGTTCCACTTCTTGGTATATACCAGATCTGAAAGCAGTGACATGAGCAGATATTTGCATACTGATGTTCATAGCAGCATTGTTCACAATTGCCAAGAGATGGAAACAATCCAAGTGTCCTGCAACGGATGAGTGGATAAACAAAATGAGGTATATATATGGTGGAATACTATGCAGCAGTAAGAAGGAATGCGTTCCTGAAACATGGTAACATGAACAAACCTTGAAGATATAATGCCAAGTGAAGTAAGTCAGATGGAAAAGGAAAGATTATATGTCACCACTACTACGATCACCATGAACAATGTAAAATCAGTGTCTTGAAATGTAGAATCTAGGGGACCTAGAGATAGGCAGAAGCTAGTGAAGGGGGAATGATAACCTAATATGTACAGACATGTTAATGAGGGTGAACTTAAATATATGGCCATGGACAGGGGTGATGATTATTCGTTAATGGGATTACAAGTATCAGTGCCACATTGAAGGCAGACATGTTTGAAAGGGGATGTTTAAAGGTATGTATCCCACAGATTAGCACTACAACTATACATAAGTGCTTGCATGATATACTTCTAAGATATGACACTGGTACAACGAGTTAACAACATTATGGTATATGGAAAAACTACCTACTGCACACTGGGGATTATATTTAATAGGAATACCTTACTAGTACCACACAAATACTGGGGACAAATAATTAGAGACTGATTAGAGCTGTGGGGTGTTTTGGTTCATGATAATTGTTCAAAATTGAGAGTGATAATGACTACACAACTAAGTGAAGATAATGTGAGACACTGATTGTTTATCTTGTACAGAATATATGGTATGTGAAACTACCTATTTAATAAGTCAAGCCCTTGATCTTGAGTCTTGCTCTTGTGAAACTTATGGCTGTAAAGGGGAGGCTAAGCCCATTTATAATTATGCCTAGGAGTCACCACCAGAGAACCTCTTTTGTTGCTTAGTTGTGGCTTATCTCTCTCTTAAGACCAATTCTGCAAATAAATTCATCACCTTCCTCCTATGTGGGGTGTGTATCCCTGGTGACATGGGCCATAGATCACAGCAATGAGCCTGGCCATGGCATTGAGGGATTGAGAATGTCTTCTTGACCAAAAGGGGAAAAAGTTAGGGAACAGGTTTCAGTGTCTAAGAGACTTCAAATAGAGTCAAGAGGCTGTCCTGGAGGTTACACTTATGCAAGCTTCAGCTAGATATGCCAAATGGCTATAGTATGACAAAGCCCAAATCAACAGTAGTCCCCCAAATCCTAAAGAATATCCTGGTCCCTATTCGAGACTCTATAAAAGTTTCACTCACTAAGTTTTTTTTTTTTCAGAAACTTAAATCCTCCAGAGTGTTCCTATGCCAGATAGGTTCCAAAACCCAGAGACAACAGGCTCTTCAGGTACATCAACTGGATGTATCCCCCTTTCCCATAATGTTGACAGTCCTTTTCAATATGAACAAGCTAGGGTGGTACCTGACTAGATAGCCATGAAGACTGAGAAAGTGATTAAATGAGAGGAAGGGGTAGCAACAGAGAAGATAGGATTTAACAAAGGATTATGAATATGGAATCCTTATATAATTTATTTTAGATTCTGGGGTATTAAATAGCTAGAAGGAAATAACTGAAATGGTGGAACTGTAACCCTTAACATTCTTTGAAATTTGCTCTAAGCTACTCATTAAATTGTCCTTTATAAGTTATGACCTTTCTATATATATCTTATATTTCACATTAAGGAAATAACTGAAATTCTTATACTGTAATCCATAACATTCTTTGAAATTTGCTCTATAGGTACATGTTAAATTGTACTTTGAAAGTTATCACTTTTCTGTATATATTACTTCACAATAAGGAAATAACTGAAACTGCAGAACCATAATCCATAACATTCTTTGAAATTTCCTATATACTACTTGTTAAATCATACTTCGAAAGTTATCACCTTTCTGTATATATATATATATATATGTTTCACAATAATAAATGTAAAAAATCCATTATAAGCTTGAGATGAAAAATCAGAAAGATGTTTCCATGCTGACCTTTTCAAATATTCCCAGATACTAATATTTTAGTTGCTAAGATAGTGCCAAATTTCTCCTTGATATTTCTATTCAATAAAGCAGTAACTATATTGTAATCATAACATATCCATGCCCATTCCTTTATAGGCATGGTACTATACAAAGTTATTTGAAACTGAAATTTTCAAAATGTGCCTTTTAAATATTTTTCATTTTTCCTGAATGTTTTAAACTCAATATTAACTGAGTTGTAGAACAATCAAGGTCCTCATTTCTTTATTCCTACTTGATGTTGCCATCACACTGATGTTGATTCTGCTCTGCTTGAAATTCTCTCCCCTCAGTTTTTCACACTAATTTTATACCATTCTTCTTGAGTTTGCTCCTTTGTCTCTGATCACTCTTTCACCCTTTCTGCATTCGTTTCCTAGGGCTGCTGTAACAAATCACCACAAACTTAGTATCTTATGACAACAGAAAAATATTGTACTAGAGTTCTAGGACTAGGAGTCTGAAATCAAGGTGTCAACAGGGCCGTCCTCCCTCTGGAGGCTCTTGGGGAGAATCCTTCCTTACCTTCCAGTTTCTCGTGGCTCCAATTATTCCTGGGCTGGTGGCAGAACTTCCTTCTCTGCCTCTGCCTTCACATGGCCTTTTTCTCTGTGTGTCTCTCTGTGCCCTCTTCTCTTCTTATAAGGACAGCAGTCATTGGGTTTAGAGCTTACTCTAAATCTAGGATAATTTCATCTCAAGATTTTTAGTGAATTACACCTGCAAAGACCCTATTTTCCAATATTCATTCTGAAGTGCTGGGTGGACATGAATTTTGGGGGGACATGGTTCAACTCAATGCAGTCCCCTTTACTTCTCTTCTTCTGCCACCCTTTAATGCAAGTCTTCTATATTTTTGTACAAATTCAGTGCTCATTATATATTCACTCTTTGACAACTTCACACCAGCTCATGGCTGTAATTCCCATAACTATGCCATGGACCACAAGCTCACCTTAGCTCCTGTTGTGTATTTAGCCACCTGTTTGCTGGCCCTGAATGCCCAACAGGCAGCTCCTGGTCAGCATGTTCAAACAGATGTCACTGTCTCTCATCCAAATCTGTGCCTCTGCATGTGCTTTTATCTCTGTCACTTACTCATCACCACCCATTCTGTTACCTAAGCAAAAAGGTGGGAATTGTTTTTCTTTATAGGTCTTTTTCCTTTATCCTCTACATCTTATCAGCAACTAAGCCCTGTACATCAAACTTCATTAATGTTTTTCCTACTAAGTTCTCTGTTTCATCCCCACTCTTACCAACTCTTGGCTGGACAATTGCAAATATGTCATCATTAATCCACTTGCCTTCAGTTTTGTAGCCATCTCTCAATCTACTATGTGTGTGCTTTTTCTAAAATATAAATTCAATCTCATTTCAATATTTAACATTCTTCAATAAGTCCGTATCTATAGGATACAAATAAAACTATTTAAAGACCACCAAGGAGCTGGTCATCACCTACTTCTTTAGACTTATGTCTTTCCAGCCCATACCACTCCTGCATAATTTTACACTCCAGACACACCATTTCTCATTCTTCTAATTGGTTTCAGGTCTCTATGCCTTTCCTCATGCTGGTTCCTCTGCTTGAAATGCTATCATTCACTTCCAGCCAGTGAATATTCATTAATCTTTCATGGCAAGCATCAAGTACAAAGCCTTTTCTGATCCCACCCTTACCTCCCACTCAGGTTAAAATTGCACCTAGTACATACTTCTATTATATCAGAGCTAACACTCAACTACATGTACAGTTCAGATCTCTGCCCCCTGCACCCCCCCCCAAAAAAAAAGCATATCTTTAGAATCATTTATCCCTAGAATGAGATTCCATACCCAGGAAACTATTAACACTTAAAAGTGAATGCATGAGGAAAGGGGCAAGATGGTAGCATAGAGAGAAGTGAAATTTAGTTAGTCCCCTGGAGCAACCTGGATTGGGTGGAAAGGCTAAGATCACAGAATAAAATCTGTAAGTAAAAACTGCAGACCCTTGCTGGGAGCCCCCTTCCCCCAGGGCAGGCTGAGCTACAAGACTTCGTTATAGGAGAAAGCAGCAGTCCTGGAGCAAGTGAATATAGCTCAGCCCAGCTCTAACTGGGATTTTAATTAACAAATGTGGACTGCTGAATACAAGCTACAAACATAGACAAACCCCTAACAAGCAGACAGAGGTTTTTAGAGATGACTGACCTTAAAGAGCCAGAAAGACCAGGGGCTCTCTCTGACTGATGGGCGAAACTGGGGGGCCATGGACTGGCTCTGAAATGGGGCTTTCTCTTCCTTTTTCTCAATCTGAATGGCTCAGTGGAGAGAGCCTCAGTCATTTTCAGTTTGCAGCACTTTGACCCAGACAGGGGTGGAGATAACAGAGTCAGAGAGAGAAAACAGCAATACAAATGCAGAAGATAACTCCCTAGGGGGTGTATCTTCCCTAAGAGGAAGGAAGTGGGGCCCAGCTCTAGTGCTGGCCTCCCCTTCAGAATTCAGACCCCAGGGCCTGGAGGAAAACAGCCAAAATAGAAACTAAAGGGGCCACACCTCCTTACAACAGTTGGGAGTGACAGTTGACAGGCACCACCTGCTGGGCAGGTGAGGAAAAGCACAGTGGCTAGGGGCCTAACAGAAAAGTCTGCCATTCTTCTAAGATACACCCTTAGAGAAACTTGAAACTGCATATAACCCCATCCTGAGACCTGAGCCCATTCTGATGTGGGAAACTTTGATAGGGGTAACCAAGGAAACCAGATGCCTAGACAATGGAAAACTACAAATTACAATAGGAAAAACAAAGATATGGCCCAGTCAAAGGAATAAACTCACACCTTAATTAAGACACAGTTGAGATATTGTTTTACTTTAATGAAACAATCAATTAAAGATTTTCAAAGAAATATGCTCAATCAACTAAAAAACCAGTCAACGAGTTCAGGGAAGATACTGCAAAAGAGATGAAGTATATAAAGAAAACACAGGGTGAACACAAGGTAGAAATTGAAAGTTTGAAAACAACAACTGGCAGAATCTATGGAAAAGAGATGGAAAAGGGGCAGAAGCAATAATAGAGGAAATAATCAATGAAAATTTCCCATCTCTTATGAAAGACATAAAATTACAGACCGAAGAGTGCAGCATACCCCAAACAGAATAGATCTGAATAGGCCTATGCCAAGATACTTAATAATCAGATTATCAAACATCAAAGACAGAGAGAGAATCCTGAAAGCAGCAAGAGAAAAGTGATCCATCTCATACAAAGGAAGCTTGATAAGAGTATGTGCAGATTTCTCAGTAGAAACCATGGAGGCAAGAAGGAAGTGTTGTGATATATTTAAGATAGTGAAAGAGAAAAACTGCCAAACAAGAATCCTATGTCCAGCAAAACTGTTCTTTAAATATCAGGGAGAGTTTAAAATATTCTCTGACAATCAGACAATGAGAGAGTTTGTGAACAAGATTCCTGCTCTACAGGAAATACTAAAGGGAGCACTACAGACAGATAGGAAAAGACAGGAGTTGTCACAATTTTGGGTGATGGGACAGCACAACAATGTAAGTACACTGAACAAAGATGACTGTGAGTATGGTTGAAAGAGGAAGTTTAGGAGCATGTGGGAAGGAAAGAGGAAAGATAAAGACTGGGACTGTATAACTCAGTGAAACCTAGAGTGCTCAACAGTTGTGAAAAAATGTACAAATATATTTTTACATGAGGGAGAACAAATGAATGTCAACCTTGCAAAGTGTTAAAAATGGGGTGCTATTGGGGAAAAAAGTACAATCAATGCAAACTAGAAAACCTAGTCAGCAGAAACATGATATTATGCTTCCTTTAATATAACAAAGACAATATACCAATGCCTAAGAGGGGGACACAGGGGAGGAATATGGGACTCTTGGCATTGGTGATGTTGTCTGACTCTTTTATTGTACTTTAATTTAATTCTCTATCCTTTTGTTGCTTTTTAGCTGTCATTTTTCTTTCTCTTTTTCTTTTGTCTCTCTACCTTCTTTGACTCTTCCTCCTTTCTGGAAGAAATGGAAATACCATTATATAGATAGTGGTGACGGTGATGAATGCATAAATGCATGATTATACAGGGAACCATCAATTGTTTACTTAGGACAGAATGTATGGGTGAACAAAACTGCCTTAAAAAATGGGTTGATGAAGAAACCTTGAGGGCACTATATTAAGTGAAATAAGTCAGACACATAAGGACAAATATTGTATGGTCTCACTGATATGAACTAATTATGATTTGTAAACTCATAGACATGAAATAAAAGTTACCAGGATTTAGAATGAGGCTAAAGAATGGGGAGTTGTTGCTTATTATGAGCATAATGTTTAACTAGGTTGGACTTAGGTGTTTGGAAATGGACAGAGGTGACAGTGGCGTGTTACTGTGAGAATAACTAACAGTGCTAAATGGTGTGTGAATGTGGTAGAAAGGGGAAGCTTAGAGTCATGTATGTCACCAGAAGGAAAGTTGGAGGTTAAAAGATGGGAACGTATAAAACAGTGACTCTTGTGGTGGACAATGTCCGTGATTAACTGTGTAAATATTAGAAATCTCTTTCATGAACTAGAACAAATATATGGCAGTATAACTAGAAGTTAATAAAAGAGGAGTATATAGGGAAAAAATATACCTATTGCTAACTATGTACTACAGTTAGTAGTATTTTAACATTCTTTCATCAACAGTAACAAATGTACTATACCAATACTACAACTCAATAATGGAGGGGGGTGGTTAGGGGTATGAGAGGATTGGAGTTTCCTTTTTTTGTCTTTATTTCTTTTCTGGAGTAATGAAAATGTTCTAAAAATTGAAAAAAAATTAATTGTGGTGACGGATGCACAGTTGTATGATGGTACACTGGGCAACTGATTGTGCACTTTGGATCTTTGGATGATTGCATGAACACTCAAAATAAAATTTTAAGAAAAATGAAAGATTCGAGATAAAGGAGCAGAGAGCTATTTATCCACATTGGTTTGGGGTTGGGACTGGGGGAGGAAACAATCCAGGGGCTCCAGCACCCCATCAAGGGATGCATGTTAAAAACGAGGCCAAAGTATTGCTGACTTTCCCGAAAACACTGAGGGCTGACAATTAAGTGGGCCAAGCCCTTGATCTGGGTGCCTTCCCCTGAGGCTAGTTAATGCAAGGGAGAGGCTAAGCCCACTTATAGTTGTGCCTAGGTGTCCCCCCTCCCCCCACAGAGAGCCTCTGGGTTTCTCAGATGTGGCCCCCCTCTCTCTAAGCCCACTGGGCAGGTAAACTCACAGCCCTCCATGCTACATGGGATGTGACTCCCCAGGGTGAGAATCCCCCTGGCAACCTGGAAAGTGACTCCTGGAGATGAGCCTGGAACCAGCACTGTTGGATTGTGAGGATCTTCTTGACCAAAAGGAGGAAGAGAGATGAAACAAAATAAGATTCCAGTGGCTGAGAGATTTCAAATGGAGTCGAGAGGTCACTCTGGAGGGTATTCCTATGCACTATATAGAGATCACCTCTCAGTCTTTAATGTGTTGGAATGGCCAGAGGGAAATACCTGAAGTTGTCAAACTGCAACCCAGTGACTTTGATTCTTGAGGACGATTGTATAACTATGTAGATTGCATAGTGTGACTGTGTGACTGTGAAAACCTTGTGGCTCACACTCCCTTTATCTAATATATGGACGTATGAGTGGAAAATGGGGACAATAATTAGATGAAGAATAGGGTGGATAGAGGGGATGGAAAGATTTAGGTGTCCTTTTTTGCTTTTATTTTTATTTTGGAGTAAGGAAAACATTCAAGAATTGATTCTGGTGATGAACACACAACTGTATGATGGTGCTGTCAATAACTGCACACTGTGGATGACTGTAGAGTGTGTGAATACATCTTAATTAAACTGTATTTAAAAAAGTAAATGAACAATGGGGGGAGGAGGGGAATGGCATGTTTTGGCTATTCCTTTTTATTTTCATTTTCATTTTATTTTTTGGAGTAATGAAAATGTTCAAAGTTTGATTGTGGTGATCAAAGCACAACTATATGATGATACTGTGAACAACTGTACACTTTGAATGATTGTATGTTATGAAATTATATCACAATAAAATTGCACTAAAAAAAGTGAATGCATGAATGAATAAGTTCCATCTTGTCCACTAAAAGCCTGTAACTTTGAGCCAGCCAGAACAACTCATGTGCCAGTTTCTGATGGCCAAATGGAACTAAATTGTGGTGACTTCTTACCAGTCACCAAACACCCTTCTCTGCTAAATTCATTACAGTATATTCTCATACCACTAGTCTTATAGCTTGAATTTGCCTCTTATTTTCAGTCCTGCATTTCTCCTTTGGTTTTGCCAACTGATCTTGATTTTCCCAGCTTAACCCTTAGACAATCTAAGGACTTTAACATGGAATTCTAACTCTAGCTTTTTCTGTTCTTGGCGTCTTGTGGAAATTCTTCCACTCTAGCACTGGTGCAAAAAACCGTAGCCAGCAACGTTGACAGACTTATTTCAGTTCTCTTTGAGGTAAAAGATGGGTGGGCTCATATAATCGTTCAATATTAATATTAATAATAATAACAAAATTAATAATTTATTGAGTGCTTATTATGGGTTGGGTTCACTAAAAATTTCACACATAGCATCTCATTCATTTCTCACATTAATCCAATAAAGGAGGTATTTATTATCCCCATTTTATATGTGAGGAAACTAAAGATTAGGGAAATTAAATAATTTACTCAATTTCATGCAGCTAATAATCTGTGACAGAATACAGATTGGAATCTAGGTGAGTCAAAGTCTTAATCACCATTTTCAAAACACAACTAAACTTGAGGTTTACCGATTGTTCTTTCAGTAGCTCAAATCTGAGTATTGGATGTGAATATAGTTCAGGATACTCTGTCATTGTTATGTAAGTTATCTATATAATAGAGTTCATAAGCTGATTACTCACCTGTGCTGCAGTGGTCATTAAAATAGACACATGGGCTAAGACCAGGAGCAAATGGAATCTCACTCCTGCAATTCCATATGGAATACAAAGTTTAATCTTTCAGTGAAATAGGTTTAGAAGAAACCATCTCTGTCGCACATCAGAAGTGATTTAAGAAGCTTAATCACCCCCAGGCACACGGTAGTGCTTTCCTTAATGTTTTTCAAGAGGAATGTCATGGACTGGGTCTTCTGTCCTAAGTGCGTCTATGAAGCATATAAAATAATTTGGCTGCCATAAAAAGCACCGGTTTGTAATTGCAAATGCATTGGATTAACCAAATGTCACACATGTGACTCTTAAGAGTCCATTTAAAATAATAACCTATTTAGGAATAATCATTTAGCGTGTATCCTCTCCAAGCTGCTCCTGGAGGCAGGGCATTTAAATTAGTTTAACAAGAGAGTTGTAAAACGAAAATTTACAAACTGCTTGCTTTATCACTTTCCTTTACAGTTGGCTTCTTGCAAATGTATCAATGTTATTAGGTTAATTTTATTCTTTAGCCTAATGTATTTAATAGGAGGAAATGAAACTGTGCCTTAAGTACCTACTCATTTCTCTCTGGCCAGGCTTGGTAGTGACTTGGCAGGATGATTACTTTAAGGTTAGGGTCAGGACCTTAAAGGAGGTCAAAGGAAGATTAGAGAGTGCCTTGGAGAAATGACCGAGGAACACTTGACAAAAGTCTTTTCCTCCCTATTAGCAACCATTTATTTGATGCAATATTGTCAGTTTGTCTTCATTCTGTTAATGACTCCTTTTCCTCTGTCCTTTCCTGTTATTGCCCCTCCACCATCTTATTAGCAAATTAAAGAATATTAAATTGGGGAAGACTTGCTAGGTGTGCATATATATTGAATAAAGTTCTTAGAGTGACTGACAAACTAAAATACAAGATATAAATGATTCTGAGGATATTTTAAATGATCTTATACAGCCTTTTATTTTTATTAAATCTCATAAATAAAAGTTACTATATGTATTCAGTTAGACATGAACCTGTCTCCATGTAATGCTCTCTCCATAGGGCACATGCAGAACAATAAGGCAAAATGGCTGATAGGGCTTATCCAAACCAATAGAAAGCTTTATTTTGTCATTTAAAAAATAAACATAATATAAGAGAAATTAAATTAATTTCAAGGATTTTATCAAATAAAAAATTAATTAAGGATTCAAAAAGTAATACCAGAACTTATCTCAGGAGTAATTTGCCTGAGGCAAGGGTCTGTGAACTTTAATGGAAAAAACACAGCTTTGATTTTACTAATATCTAACTGAAATTTACCACCATTTTTTTTTTTTTTTTAATCATCATTTTATTGAGATATATTCACATACCACGCAGTCATACAAAACAAATTGTACTTTCGATTGTTTACAGTACCATTACATAGTTGTACATTCATCACCTAAATCAATCCCTGACACCTTCATTAGCACACACACAAAAATAACAAGAATAATAATTAGAGTGAAAAAGAGCAATTGAAGTAAAAAAGAACACTAGGTACCTTTGTCTGTTTGTTTGCTTCCCCTACTTTTCTACACATAGATCCATAAACTAGACAAAGTGGAGTTTGGTCCTTATGGCATTCCCAATCCCACTGTCACCCCTCATAAGCTACATTTTTATACAACTGTCTTCGAGATTCATGGGTTCTGGGTTGTAGTTTGATAGTTTCAGGTATCCACCACCAGCTACCCCAATTCTTTAGAACCTAAAAAAGGTTGTCTAAAGTGTGCGTAAGAGTGCCCACCAGAGTGATCTCTCGGCTCGTTTTGGAATCTCTCTGCCACTGAAGCTTATTTCATTTCCTTTCACATCCCCCTTTTGGTCAAGAAGATGTTCTCCATCCCACGATGCCGGGTCTACATTCCTCCCCGGGAGTCATATTCCACGTTGCCAGGGAGATTCACTTCCCTGGGTGTCTGATCCCACGTAGGGGGGAGGGCAGTGATTTCACCTTTCAAGTTGGCTTAGCCAGAGAGAGAGGGCCACATCTGAGCAACAAAGAGGCATTCAGGAGGAGACTCTTAGGCACAAATACAGGGAGGCCTAGCCTCTCCTTTGCAGCAACCGTCTTCCCAAGGGTAAAACTTATGGTAGAGGGCTCAACCCATCAAACCACCAGTCCCCTATGTCTGTGGTCATGTTAGCAACCATGGAGGTGGGGTAGGCGAATACCCCTGCATTCTCCACAGGCTCCTCAAGGGGGCACTACATCGTTTTTTTTTGTTGTTTTTTTTTTCCTTTTTTGTCTTTTTTTTTTTTTTTTTTTTTTTTAAACTTTCCCTTCTTTTTTCAAATCAACTGTATGAAAAAAAAAGTTAAAAAGAAAACAAACATACAATAAAAGAACATTTCAAAGAGACCATAGCAAGGGAGTAAGAAAAAGACAACTAACCTAAGATAACTGTTTAACTTCCAACATGTTCCTACTTTACCCCAAGAAAGTTACATACTATAGCAACATTTCAGTGAACTTGTTCCTACTACATCCATCAGAAATTAACAGACCATAGTCATTTCTGGGCATCCCCAGAACGTTAAATAGCTTATCTGTTCTTCTTGGATTATTGTTCCCCCTTCCTTAATTGCTCTCTACTGCTAGTTCCCCTACATTCTACATTATAAACCATTTGTTTTACATTTTTCAAAGTTCACATTAGTGGTAGCATATAATATTTCTCTTTTTGTGCCTGGCTTATTTCACTCAGCATTATGTCTTCAAGGTTCATCCATGTTGTCATATGTTTCACCAGATCGTTCCTTCTTACTGCCGCGTAGTATTCCATCGTGTGTATATACCACATTTTATTTATCCACTCATCTGTTGATGGACATTTGGGTTGTTTCCATCTCTTGGCAATTGTGAATAATGCTGCTATGAACATTGGGGTGCAGATATCTGTTCGTGTCACTGCTTTCCGATCTTCCGGGTATATCCCGAGAAGTGCAATCGCTGGATCGAATGGTAGCTCTATCTCTAGTTTTCTAAGGAACTGCCAGACTGACTTCCAGAGTGGCTGAACCATTATACAGTCCCACCAACAATGAATAAGAGTTCCAATTTCTCCACATCCCCTCCAGCATTTGTAGTTTCCTGTTTGTTTAATGGCAGCCATTCTAACCGGTGTTAGATGGTATCTCATTGTGGTCTTAATTTGCATCTCTCTAATAGCTAGTGAAGCTGAACATTTTTTCATGTGTTTCTTGGCCATTTGTATTTCCTCTTCAGAGAACTGTCTTTTCATATCTTTTGCCCATTTTATAATTGGGCCATTTTTAATTATTAAAATAGGAAATAAACCACAATGTTAGCAGTATTCATAACTTTGTCACCAAGAGAAACCACAAGTGTTTTCATATCGTGTTATAGTTATGGCAAATATATCAGAATATTGTTATACCCATTTCTACTTTGAAATCATGGTATTTATTAAATGTATCAGTTGATTTTCTTACTTAATTATTAAAATGTAGGCAAATATATTGTTATTAGGATAAACCATACGAAACTGCAAATATTTGAACGTTTGTTACTTAAAAAAGTGACAGTTTAGTATGGTTGAACGCCATATAATTTTGTTTTTAAAAATATTGTAATACTATTTCAAAAGTATTCTTTTTTTGTGGTTTATGTATTTTCTTTTATAATTTAAAAACATTTTTCTGTAAAGGGTTTCATTGGTTTCTCAGACTGCTGAAGGAGTTCATGGCCCAACAAATTTGAATTAAGAAAGTCAATGGGTAAGAGCTTTGGCTCTTGATTCAGACAGACCTTAATTCATCTCCCAGTTTTACCACTTAATAGCTGTGTGACTCTTAGCAAGTTACTTAACCTCTCTATGCCTCAGTTTCTTTGACTGGAGTAAAATGGAAAATATGTCCTGACTTCCTCACACAACTAAAGGAGACACTCCATGTACCATTGGAAAAGTACTCTATAAACATGTTTTTGCTCTTTCTCCTACTCCTACCAATCATCTTAACAGCTTTCCTTCTTATTTTAAAAAATTCAAGAAAGGTATTGTGTGTGTGTGTTTGTGTGTGTTTAAATGACTTCACAGTATTTAAAATCATGCATTAAGGTTTCTCTACTTTTGTGCATGTCATGTGTTTTGAACATGATCCAGTTTCTAATATATATTTCTTTATTTGTATATGAATCCCTACTACTTATTTATTTTCTAATTTAGATTAGAAATTAACATTAAAAAATAACTCTTAAATGACCATGACTTTCAGAATCATTGTGAAAAGGAAGCATCTAAATTGCAGTGGGAACTGAATTGTCCTGATGAATAACCATAAAAAAGGCAACATATACTAATGGCATTTTATTCCTCATTGGTTAGAATCATACAGTGATACTAATTTGTCATGAAACACTGCACATTTAAAATGAGATCTATGATCACTCCCTGTATAGAATGATGTCATTGAAAAGACTTGCCTGGAGAAATAAGCTGAAGAATCAATTTTTCTCAGTTCTAAAAGAGTAGCACTGTGATAAAATTGGCGTTTCGCCTCATATAGTATTGTGTTCTGTGTGCTATTCTAAAGGTCAGAAGGGGTTGCAGGGAATTACTTGTTACCTGTGGAGCGTCTTAAATAAAAGCACTAAAACCTGAAAGGAATTCTTCCTCGTAAGCTTTTAAGAAAACAATCATGTGTCCAACAGAAAATATACCTTATAGGCTTCTGAAATGTGGATGTAATTACCAAGTTAAGGCCATAGAGAGTCAATTGTTCATGCTTGATAACCTTATCTATAGGTGAAGTAAAAGCTTGTGCTTCTTGGGTCAGGATTTGAGTGCCCTTGAGTTTAGTGAGACTAAAGTTTGCCATGTAAAAAATTTCGCTTCTTTTATATAGTACTTTTGTACAATTAGAGAAAAGTTAAATTATTTTTTCTTTCTTTTGCTTGGTACATACTATTTTTTCTTAAGCTTATTTTGACTAAGTTTGAATGCAAATAGGGAAATATATAGCACCTAATATCCCATGATGCCATTTATATTCACATTTTTCACCCAGACACTTTTCAGTGCAAATAAAAATAAGATCTCTTCCAACTCTAGTATTCCTGAGCTACGAGCTCAGGTCTTGGTGACAAATCATAAAAAAATAAAGAAAAATTCACAAAATGCTGGAGAAAGTTGTGGTTTCAATATTCAGGAACTAAAAAATATTTAAAAAATCTTGCCAGAGTGATAACTTCAAGTCACTACATTAAAAATTCTAAAAGACTTCTGCTTCCACACATGAAGGATTAACATCTATGGGAATTGCCCTTCTGCTACAAACAATTAGTAATCCAGGAAAATATATGAAGCAACTGTTTTCAAATTGCCAACATAGGAGTATGATTACTGAGAGAAGGGAAAGTTGAAGGTAATGACTGCTCCAACTCTCTGTCTGAAGCCAGTTTCCAGGGCATAGCGTTTGGAGAGAGAACCAAACAGAGCCTAGGGATCTTGCTGAGTTGAAGAGACTAGAATCAGAGTACAGGGAGGTACAGCCTTGCCTTATTTTCCCTATCAGCTTAAAAATACTTGAGTTACCTCTATATGAGGGATTTGAAGAAATAATCTTGTTTCACAAATGAGAGTTTGTGGAAATGGTAATGAGATATAAATGAATCTCAATGGGAATTGATTTTTTTGTAATTCCTCTTTTATACCTTGTCTAATTCTTAAAATTATTTAAACAGATGCAGGAAAAGCATACATAAAATAGAGAAGTTGAAATAAAGATTAGTAAAGGAGATAAAAGATACCTTTTAGAAAAAAGAAAGTGATGATTATGACCAAATAGTGAAATATTTGCAGTATGAAATTTGGCTCTGAGCTTCCTTTAAGCCATGGCAAAAAAGGAAACATAAATATAGTAGGGAGTTACTCTTACCTTATTTAAAACAAACAGCAATGAAAATAAGTATATAATACATTCTATAAAGAAAACCTTAAATTCTTGGCATTAAATTCCAGAAAATTTACTTCTCAAATCCTTACAGAGTATTAAAATATGAAGGATATTATCTTCAAGCCCAAGTTTGCAGAAGTTATAGAAAATAGTCTTTATATGTCTAATTTTTGAGACAAAATTTAGTGGAAATTGAAACTTAACATAAATAGTTACTCAGTGAAGGCATTCATACATGGAGCTACAATAAGCTACTTTCTGATAAGATAAACTGATGTAAGTATACGATTATTTAAAATGTCAAATTATTTTTCTCAGATAGTATTTGCCTCAATCGTATTTTGACAGTATCCAGGTAACAGTCAACTCAAGACTGAGCCTCCTAATGAATGAACATTTCCAATAGCAATAATCAGAAAGTTGTTGATAAGTGTTACACATTTAAAAAATGGCAGTCAGTGTGCAGTTTGAATGTATTGTGTCCCCCAAACGCCATTATCTTTGATGTAGTCTTGTGGGGCAGACGTTTTGGAGCTGATTAGATTTGCTTGAAATGTGCCCCACCCAGCTGTGGGTGATGACTCTGATGAGATATTCCCATGGAGGCATGGCCCCACCCATTCAGGGTGGGTCTTGATCAGTGGAGCCATATAAATGAGCTGACTCAAAGAGAAGGAACTCAGTGCAGCTGTGAGTGACATTTTGAAGAGGAGCAAGCTTGCTAGAGAGGAACATCCTGGGAGAAAGCCATTTTGAAACCAGAACTTTGGAGCAGACACCAGCCACGTGCCTTCCCAGCTAACAGAAGTTTTCCGGATGCCATTGGCCATCCTCCAGTGAAGGTACCCGATTACTGATGTGTTACCTTGGGCACTTTATGGCCTTAAGACTGTAACTGTGTAACCAAATAAACCCCCTTTTTATAAAAAACAATCTGTCTCTGGTGTTTTGCATTCTGCAGCATTAGCAAACTAGAACAGTCAGCAATCTAGACTGAGTTGCATTCTAACCTTAAGGATAGGCCAAACTTCTTCTGCATGTGAGATAGAGGTGGGCATGAAAGCAAGGCCAACTTTTTTCTAAACAGACTTTTTAGTTTGTTCAAATGACTAGGCACAATAGAGGCTTCAGAGGCATGCTCCATAAAGTTTGAATAGAAGATTTTGTTTTGGCAATTGCTAGGGGCAGGTGTTACCAATCAGTTGTCTGGATGATAAAATAATCCCAGCATGACTTCTTCATAATGTTATGCTTTGGGTAACATTATATCCTGATGGAGTAGCCAGAATGAATAGCTTGCTAATGGTAATACTGAAGTAACTGAATTAAATGACTTTTTCAATAGAATTACGTCTTTAATATAAGTTGGGCAATGCATACCAGGAGAATCCTTTTGAGGCCAAAGTTTGGGTATTTGTTCAAAGAAAGATGTATCTTGAAAGAAAGTGAATCACCTTGCTCAGATTCATTTTAAAGTCAAGCCAGTATAAGTTAATTGCTGCCTTAAATCCTTTTTCTAACTTGGTCAGGTTGAAAAAAAAAGATTTTAATAAAATAATTATTGTCCATTTATATTTTGTAAAAATAATCTGATGGAAATGATCAGGGCCCTATACTTCATGAAGTTAGATCCAAGGGCTTATATTAAAAAGCGCTATTCTGGATAAGCTTAGTCACTTACTTCTTGTTTTTTAATATAGCCTACTCAGATGGTTTAGTGAATATGAGAAGGTGACATATATTGAAAATTACATACGCGTTTGTGAATGAGTTTTCTCAATTGAATTGATCTAGGAAAAGGTAGAAATGCTTCCAACGGATATCTTGAGTCCCCTCACAGCTGGTCTTTCTTCTCTATTGGAGGGATTTTCATTCTGCCTCTCCGTTGAATTTTGAGGAAGAAAATTTTTAGGCCCTTCATTTTCCACACCTGTGCAAAAATTCAATTGTATTACTTCTGTTTATCATGAGAGATGAAATATGTGTTTATTCTCCATTCTAAAACTTCACTAAAATGACAGTAAATAATTTCTTAAATATAGTGGTAAAGAGAAAACAGCAGATGAAAGAAGCCAACACATTTCAAAAGATGGAGGGCAGATGGAAGAAGCAGCAGCATCTAAGTGACTGCAGGGCTTGGAGGTACCAGTTAACATGGAAGAGGAGGATGCATTGTGTTGATAAAAACAAATAAATTTTTGGAAGTCTTTATATGGAGACTTTGTAGACCATCCATCCCCTGCTTCATCAGGTCTGTTTCTGAACACTGAGCAGTGAGGCAATTACTTTTCTGTAACCACCAGGAATAAAACAGAGAGGCTCTGAACCCAGGGATTGCAAACATAGCAGAGGATGGGGTGAAGCACATAGCTGTAAATAGGGAAATTCTGTGAAAAGCTTTTAATTATAAACAGGATCCTCAGCTTACTTTACGTATTACCTTCCTAAACAATGATAGCCAGACACACTCCCCCCCTAAAAAAGAATAAGATTCTTGATATTTGTTAATTCCTTCAGTGAAAAATCTGATTCCACATAGATCTTCCAGACAGCTTTTTACAACCTTGCTCTTGATAACTAACTTATTGGGCACTTGAGGAAAGCCTCCACCATGAAAGACAGAGATCGAAACAAGATTTCAATGAAACCAAGAAGAAAAAAGTTCCTACAAAATATTCAGAGAGATAAGTGAAATATTTTTCAACTCAAAAGAGCAAGATATTATCTTAAAATGAAATAATCCAAGAACAAGCAAGAACCCTTAGGCATTAAAAATAAAACCCAAAATTAAAATTAAATTAAAAAATTAAATTGATAGACCCCTTTCTGGACTGATTAGGAAAAAAAGAGAAAAGAGTGACAGCACAAATTACCAGTATTAGCAATGAGAAAGGTGACATCACTGCAGAACTATTGCAAAGCTAGAGATATTAAAGGGTAGGAAGAGACCACTGTGAAAAATTTTATGTGAATAAATGCAAAAATTCAATTCAATGAACAAATTTTAGAAAGAAACTTTTAAAGCTCAATTCAAGAAGAAACACAAAACCTGAATATTTCTATATCTACTAAAGATATTTTTGCAGTTAGAAATATTTTCACAAAGAAAACTCAGGGTCAGATGCCTTCATTGGTAAATTCTACCAATATTTAAGGGAGAAATAATACCAGTTATGCTCAAACTCTTCTAGAAAATTGAAAAGGAGGGATATTTCCCAACTCATTCTAAGAGATCAGCATTATTTTGATAGTAAAATCAGACCAAAAGAAATAAAATTCAAAAAAAAAAAAACCAAAAACCCACTACAGTTCAATTTTCCTCATGTACATGGATGGAAAAATACAAAAGAAAATTTTAACAAATTGAATCCATCATTTCATAAAAATGATAATGTATCATGACCAAGTAGGGTTTATTCCATAAATGCATGTTGATTTAACATTTGAAAATCAGTCAAATTATTTCACCATATTGACAGATTAAAAAGGGAAGTCATATGATTAGCTCTATATATGCAGGAATAGCATTCAACTTAATCTAATATGCATTACTGGTAAAAATTCTCAGCAAACTAGCAATAGAAGAGAACATCCTCAATCCGATAAAAGGCATTTAAGAAAAATCTACAATTAACAGCAAACTTAATGATGAAAGACAGAATGCTTTCCCCCAATAAGTTAGCAAAGTTGAAGAATATAAGATAAATATAAAAAATTAGTTGTTCTAGCAAAGAGCAATCATAAATTTAAATTATAAAATGCTATTTTTAATAACATCAAATATTATGACATAAAAATGTGTCCATCCTGTATGCTAAAATCTTTAAGACATTGCTGAGAGTTAATTAGCACCTAAATAAATGGAAAAAAAAATGACAAATTTTTGGGTCATAGGTCCAAAATTGTAAATCTCCCTAAATTGATTTATAGATTCAGTGTAATCCTTATCAAAATCCCTGCAGACATTATTTACAGAAATTTACAAGCTGACTCTAAAAGTCATATGAAAATGCAAGGTACCTAGAGTAACCAAAGCAGTTTTGAAAAAGAAAAACAAAGTCGGAGGATTTACTACCTGATTTAACTCCTGTTAGTCAAGACATTGTGGTATTGGTATATAGACAAATTTGTCAATGTAAAAAAATAGAGTCCAGACAGATTCACACGTATATGTTCAACTGATTTTCAACAAAGCTACGAAGGCAAGTCAGTGGTGAAAAGACAGTCTTTTTAACAAATGGTGCTGGAGTGTTTGAGTATTCCTATGAACAATAATGAACTTGGATCCATACTTTGTACCATAACAAAAATTTACTCAGAATGGATCATAGATATAAATTTAAAATTTAAAACTATAAGACATCTAAAAGTAAACAAAGGAGAAAATATTTGTGTCCTTGGATTAGACAAAGCACCAAAAGTGTGATCCATAAAAGAAAAAGTGATAAGTGAAGTCACCAAAATTAAGAACTTCTATTCTTTGAAACACATTAGTTAGAAAAGAGAAAGACAAGTTATAGAGTTAGAGAAAATATTTGCAAAAACTATATATTAGTAGACTTGTATCCATAATATACAAAGAACTCTCATAACTCATTAATAAGAAAACAATTTAAAGAAAAAAATGTCAAAAGATTTGAACAGATACTTTACTAAAGAAGATACATAGACATTAAATAAGCACTTGAAAAGATGCTCAATGTCATCTGCATTAGAGATATGCAAACGAAAACCTTATTTAGATACCACTACAAACCTGTTAAAATTGCTGAAATTGAAAAGACTCACCATACCAAGTCTTGGGCAAAAATATGGAACAGGTGAAACTCTATATATATACTGCTGATGGGAATGGTACAAGTACTTTGGACAGCAGTTTAGCAGTTTCTTAAAAACTTAAACATACGCTGCCATATGATGCAGCCGTTCTTCTCCCATTTCAGATATGCAAGGACTCAAAACTTTTGACTCACATACCTTTTTTTTTGCAGAATAGTACCAGCAGATGTTCTTCAGCAAATTAAGAACATAAAGCAGGGAGCTGAAAAATAAAGATCCAAGAAACAGAGGTTCCCACAGAGGAGAAAGGCAAAGAGATGGTAGTAAAACGAAGTCTGTTAGGTCTGCAAGGAGCACCCAGTCAAGAGTGGAGTAGGAAGGCAGTTTCTAGAAGAAAAATTGCCAGTAATAGGTTATATAATAAGTGTAACAGTGAAGAAAATTTTATTATAAGACAATTGAAGAGTACAGTAAGAAATAAGAAAGAGGAAAAAATGAAACAAATGAAAAAGTGAGACCAATGCCAGAATAAAAATGAAAAAATTGAACAATAAAAGAAACATAATAATAACAATATTTTCATAATCATAGTCATGAAAACAATAAATGCTGAAATAACTAAAAATTCTTATATACTTTATGGGAAAGATTGGGGCAAGGAAGAAAATGTGTAAGGGGAATGAATGCTAATTTACTATAATAAATGTTTGTCTCAAACTGACTCAAGACAATTGAGTCCTGCATAAACCCTTAGATTCTTTTTAGTTAGCACAGTAGCCTCCAAAGAAATATGAAATGGGTGAAGTTTGGCTATTTTTCAGCATTCTCACAACAGCCTGTAATGAAAGTAAGTTACATATAATTTCACCTGTTACATAAACATTTATTAGCAAGCAGGCACATAAACAGTTACACGATACAGGAAGTTTCTTATGTTCTTCAGCAAAACAAGAACATCCTTTTAGGTGCTCTGACCACATCTTGCATGAAGAGTTCTTCAGAGACAAACAAGAAAATATTTTTGAAGCAAGGTTCAGTTAACCCTATGATTGGCAATTGCCATCCTGTTCACAGGACTTCCTATGTTTTAAGCCTACAAACAACCTACATGTTTGTAAGCCTCCAAACAGCCCTAGGGCTATGAGCTACAGGCTTCTCTAGGTTATTTTCATGTAAGTGTGTGGGTATCTCTAAAATATTTCAGCCAGTCCACATATCTTGAATAGTACTAATTTTGCCAATAAGAGCTCATTTGAATTTCCATTGTACTGATTTATAAGCCACTATTTCATCTGTGGAAACCCATTTCTTACATTCATTATGCTAGTTATTAAATCCTCTGGTGTAGGGAAAAAAATATGACAAAAGCATTTGTAGTAATAGCCTCTGGATGCAGGTTTTCTGATTAGAATTCTAGCTGAGCTGTCTAAGGCATGATTGTAATAACTGACAACGCATGGTGTATAATTAAACCAGCATGTACATGTTTCATTCTCTGCTGAAGTATTTTAAAGTAAATTATAGATATCATAATAAAAGCCAATGGGTGATATCTAAAATGAATTTAAAAAAATAAAAAAACTAGAGATAGAAGCATATTATATAGAGAGTTGGATGTAAATACCAGAAAAGGGCTCTCAGAGTTGAAAGATGAAGATTGTGGGATAGGGTGATTCATGCTGGAATAGGGCAAGAAACTGCTGCTGATTTTCATTTTAAGTCTTGTGGTACCATTTAAATAATTTTTAAACTATACTCATGTAATTCTTTGCTAAACATAAAATTAATTTGAATAATTTAAAACTTAAAAGTAAAAGCTAAGATAGGAACTCTCTCTTGGGGTATTAAGAAAACCTTCTGGCCCCCTATCTGGGGAGAAGGGATAAAAGCTTCTGGTCTCCTTTGTTTCAGGAACACACTTCAATTGTTCTTGGGATCATCTAATGTGTACAGGCACTTCCACTTTTCTCTTTTGAAAAGGAGATAACAAAGGTAGATAAGATAATAGTAAAATTAAAATCGTACCCTAAATGGAATATAGATGAAGTATTGAAAGGAATATGGCTTCTTTTAAATTAACCAAATTCTACTAAGGGTTCAAAACCTTATTTTGTATTAAGATGAAAATCTGTTAGAAAATATCGCTGTATTTTAAATACAAGTTTGATTTTGTGAGGATTTTAATGAGGAGAGGAAAAAATAAAAAAGGGTAGAATTCAATGCAGTTCAGGGCAACACAGAATTGCAAACACCCATTTTTGCTGGACCAGGCATTGTGGCAGCTGATTAGAGAGAAAGCCCAGTAATGGGTATGATGTTGTCCTTGTTCTCACGGCAAGGGAAAACGAACAACAGAGGCCAGTCCGAGGATGGATACTATCAGAAATGTAGACTACTGCCATCTTATAGTCGATTTCTCTCTTCTAGGAAACAGCTAACTCACTTTTGGAAGAGCAAGCTCCCACTTATCAAAGTTGTTCAACATAGCTCTAATTCTGCCTACTCTGGGAATCTTTCCTTGACTTCTCTCACTGATTCATAACTCTTATTCTCTTTTCCCTCAGTCCATATGATCCTTCTATCATTACATGTACCAAAGTAAATTTTAACTGTTGCCTTACTAGATTGTCTGTCCCAAATAGATTGCACAATTTTTTTGAGAATAAGGATGTGTATTTACCACTATGTTTTCACTGCTTAGTATACATAGAGTTTAGTTAATGTTTGCTGAATAATTAATGGGAAATTTAATCTGCTGGAGGCTGGAGAAGACATTTTAGAGGGGTTGACATGTAAACAAATTACAGCATAAATAGGAATGCATTTGCCAGGCAGGTGAAGTAAGTGTGAAATGCATTTTAGCAAAAGGGAAGAGTGAGTTCTAAGTTAGGATGATTGAACTCCATGGGATATTCAGAAGATTGCCTGTAATTCAGAGTGGCTGAGAATGGGAGTAATTGGAAATGAAACTGAGAAAATAGTCAGAAGTCAGATCACATACAGCCTTAACTTTCATTATTATAGGTTTGATCCTATAGAACATGGAGAATTATTTAGTTTTGTACAGAGGAATAATAAGAAGTCTGCTTTTTTCCATGAATAAAATAGTTTATTATTTTAAAAAAAATATGTAAATAGTGCATATTCATTGTGAAAAATTCAAAACAATGTAGTGAAAATGCATGGATGAAAGGTATAAGAAAATGAGAATAAAATGTTTAAAAATGCCCCAAAGTCCCATCACTTTGAGAAAGATAACACTAGTAGCGTTTTGGTGACCATCTTTTCCTGCATTTCTTTACATGCACCCACATATTTGAAACGTTAAATAGATTTTTTACATAAACTGAGTCATATAATACATTATATTTTTACTGTGGAAACATTTTTATTCTCTTTCTGTTTTAACTTGTCCTCTCCTTTCCACTTCTCCTTTCCTCATTCCCATGTAAGTATTGTTAACATGCTGTTATATGTCTAACAATTATGTGTACATAGGATTTTTTCATTGTTTGTCAAAAATGAGTTCATAGAATATGCTTTTCTCTTCATTTAGCTTTTCTTAGTTAACAATATGTTGTGAAAATCCCTCCAGGTCAACTGTTAGATCAACCTGTCTTTTTAGTGACTGCATAATATCCTATGGTATGAATGTACCACAATTTATTTAACTATTTTCCTATTGATGTACATCTAGTAAGTTTCCAGTTTTTTGATACACTGACTATGGTGCAGTAAACTTCCTTGTATATATATCCTTATCTGTTGATGTGATTTCATAGAATAAAATCTCAAAAAAATAAAAAAATAAAAATTTTCACAATGTGTATGCACTATTTACATATTGTTTTTAAATAATAAACTGTTTTATTTGTGAAAAAAGCAGACTTCTTACTATTCTTCTGTACAAAACTAAATAATTCTCCATGTCTTATAGGATCAAACCCATGATAATGTAACGTAAGGTTGTATGTGATCTGACTCCTGACTGTTTTCTCAGTTTTACTTCCAGTTACACAAAGCACATAGTATTTTTAATTTTATTAGAGGTTGCCAGATTGCTTTCTAGAAATTCATATTTGTACTAGAAATATGCTTGGGGCTTGTAGATATTATCATTCTTTTTGATTCTGTCAGTGGAGAAATGGTATCTGATCATTCCTTCAATTTACTTTTCCCTGACTGCTACTAGAATTGAGCATCATTTAATACACATGCTGAGTCTATGGACTGCTCATCTGTCAACTGCTTATTCTTTACCTATTATCCTATAGAGGTGATATAAGTCAATCTGTAAGAAATCTTTTTATGACATAGATATTAACAACCTGTTGCAGATGGGCATTTTAGAATGGTAATTCTCATGACATTTGGACAATATACTGAGAGTGGGCATCACTTGAGGCAGAGAGATGGGTTAAGGGCTATTTAAAGAAATCCAATCACAGTTAATGGGCACCTAAACTGAGAAATAGGCGGTGCTCATGGAAAGCAAGAGATGTGATGTAAAGTTCGCTGTTAGCTATCTCAATCAGAGCCAACTAATCACAGAGCCCTTGCCTTCTCACACTTCAGCTTATATCTCAGTTCCCAAAGAAGTTGCATTATATACAGTGTGAAAGCAAGGTTATGACTCCAATTAGAACCAGAGAAAACACCCCCTTCTAGTTCAAGTCTTCAAGTGTAAACCAAACAAAGGCCTTGCTTTGTTGTAAGGTTGTTTGACAATAATTATAAACATTTGTGACTGTGCCACTGAAAGATGCTGAAGTATCCTCTGAATATTAATACAGTTTTATAGATTTTCAAAAGACTTTGTCTTTGAAGTATTATTTTTACTTCTTTAATAAAGGGTCATCATCTACATTTTGTTAAGTGGTAATCTTAATAATCAGGAAATTTGATTTCTTAATCATAATGTGCATTACTGTATTATATCACAGATGAGGTTCCTGAAAGAATTAACGACTTGTCACTGGTTTCTGGTGAAATCTTGAGCACTCATTCGACTAACAGATTTCCTAATCATTGGAATTGCCAGCCTTATGTGATAGTGAAAAGCAGTAACTAGAAGTTTTTAGCTCATATTTCTATGTACTATGTGATATATAACCTTACCCAGAAACAGAAATCTCTGAATGATGTTAATATGGGTAACAAAGACATTTAGAAGAAACACTGCTTGGGTTTTGTATTGGTATGTATGATTATATCCAGTCAGCAATGTTTTGGGAATAAATGAGTTCATTTACAAATCATTTGGAGAACTTTACAAGAAAGGTGCTACAGAAATTCAAAGAATGCCTTGTTCATATGCTTTAAAATAGAAGAAATAAGCATAATGAAAGGCTGGAAAATTCCAAGGAAATAGTCACTACTGATGTATCAACTATGCTTACAAAAAATGCTGTTTGTCAAGGGCAAATTTTATTATTATAATCTGGGTATGATGGATACCTGAGATTTATTTGCATTTCATTCTATTCTGAAGAAGAGTCCATAACATTTCTTAAGCAATTAATATATTTTCCTATAACTCTGCTATTCATAAAAATACTTACTTTGCTTTCTTTGCTAAAGTGCTTCTTATGGCCATTTAACCACTTAATCCTCACAATTATCCTGTGAGAAAGGTATTATTTTTTTCAAGTGAGGAAGCAGCACACTATGCTTATGTTGCCCAAAATCTCAGAGCCAGTAAGGAGCACAGCTAGGATTGGTATCCACACAACCAGTTTTAAACTATGTTTAGTCCTTAATCTAGAACATCTCACAGAGGCTACACAATTCTAGTCGAAAAGTATCTTATCTTTGATCAGAAGTTTCCACTGGGTAAGCAGGTAAATATTAACAGATACATCACCACATCTGCCCCAGAGAAAGCGGCAATGTAATCTGAATTTTTCAGTCATCTGACTAAAATAAGATAGCCATTGCCTTCAGAATTTCAGGAAAGTATTACTTTCCTGACTATCACCTCAGTGATATTCAAAGGTATTTTGATGCACAGTAGGAATTCAAATGAATATTAGCTCCTCTCTCCTTACGTCCCTTTCTCCAACAAGAGTATTTATAGAGGATATAGCTACTAACATTCATGATTGTGATTTACTAGTTTCCTTCAAGTGACTGGATATGTTCTGCAGAGAAATCTTGTGACAAAGATGAAACAAATATTGTCATCCCTACTTTATTACTAGTTCAGTACAGACGGGTGAGTGTCTTTTTCAATGTTGCATAATTTTAAAGTGGTGGCGATATGTCTGGAACCCATGCCTTTGACCTTAAGGCCACTGCTCACTAGTGAAGAAAGCAGTAATTAAAAAAAAAAAAAAAAAAATTGGTTGAAGTAGACAGAAAAGTTCTCTCTCTTTAACATTGCCATCTCAGTGCCAAAAAATCCATTTATGCTCTGAAGTCCTGAAGTCGATCTTTGTTTTATGCTGGGCGGCATAGAAAAGAACAACAGAAAACCAGTCAAGCTTCGTTGAACACATTTATTATTCAATGACAAAGCTGTAATCACTTTGTTCTAATAGTTGACTTTCCACTGAACTTTGAAAAAAAATAAGCAATTACTTGGTTCATGCTGTTTAGCAGAGTGACTGCTTGCTTAGTTTATTTTAAGCTTCCAGATTTGATCTGTCACACTGGAAATGATAATACCCCTAAGCAATTATGGCATTTGTATTTGTTGCTCTGTTGTATATTTCCCTAAGTGCCAGATGAAAAATAAATCTCCTTCGAGTGCTCCATGTGTAAACCATTTGGTAACAGCTACAGCAGAAAGAGCTGCCCAGCCCTGATGGGACCTGGATAACAAAAGTAATTTTGAACTTCCTTTTTCAGTTCTCAGCCTAAAACCACTCCACAAAATAAAATCCAGGTGGACCAGAAGGAAGTTGAACATGCTTTAGAGAAATGGTTAATTTCTGGCAGATAACTTCTGATCAGTTGCTTGATTTTACTCTTTGAGGAAACCGAAAGTGTTACTTGTTTTTGGATTTGGAGAATTAATAGTTTCTTATTATTTTATCAGTCTTGTCAAGTTAATAAACTGCTCTTTGAGGAAAAAACTGAAGTCCCCATCTGAAATTATTATTTTTTAAACATTTTTCCCAATAATTATTTAAATTAAAACTTTGTTTAATATATAATAGGCGCTTACTTTTTGAATAACATCATGAGGGAGACAAAGAGTCATACTTTCCCTAATAGAATTTATAATCTAGCTTTGTAAGTGAATGTCAAGAATATGAAAAACCACGGCAAAAGAAATCCCACCCTTCTAAGACAACATCAGTGACAACAACAACAACAATAAAACAATACAGGGAAAGCTTTGTTCGACGGGAAAAAAAGATACGATAGAATTTTGCTACCTTCAAAAAAGAAACTGCATTCTAAATGCATATATGGAAAACGGAGTAAGGAGGTTTGTTGTCTAGAATAGTCAATGACAAAATAGCTAAAATCTGAGAGGTGTCTACCCAAAATGATGGCATTAGCTTTAGAAGTTAACCTATAACTCCTTTCACTGTCTGTTTTAAAATAACAATGTGAAACTTCTTGTAGGACCATTCCCTTACAAAACAGTGTTGTATATTTCTGGGAGAATTATGTTTTTCTAAAATCTATTTAAGAACAAGGTTACCTATCTATTTTTTCCAAAATTACATAAAATTACATTCTATTAAGGTAAAAATGAAAAAAAAAAAAAAAAAGAAGACCAGAAAAACTTCAGCCTTATCTCCATTGGAATCTGCTATATGATTCATCAATAGTCCATTGTTAAGAACTCTTAGACCCATGATAGTTTCAAGATACACATGCTATTTAGCATTGGGAACTAATGTTTTTGTATTTGATTTAACTTAATACAATTTAGTCTATAAGACTTTTTCATGCCCAGAGTAAAAGGTAAAAGAAAGTTTTATAAGACCTATAAACCATTTTAGATTGCTCCTCAGGGATTTCTCTCCAAGTTGGCAAAGCTTTTAGGGTAATTAAAAGTAGAAGCGTTGTACTAGTTTCCTAGTAGTGCTTGTCTAGACTTTCATTAGCTTGAAAAATGTAGGTTTGAAATTTACTGAATAGGTAATTGTACTTCAATTAACTGGAATAACTTGTAGCTAGTGGATCTAAATTTGGGTTGCCTATATAGAATAAATCAAATCCCTCCTCCACATGACAAATCTTCAACTATCTGAGAGTAGCCATCATATTTCCCCAGTGACATATGAAATTCTCTTTACCTTTCTCCCAACTTTCATGATTATTTTGTAAAGCATCACCAATTCAGAGTAAAGAAATGTTACCATCAATGTTATTCTAGACACTCTAGTATCATAAATGTCCTTAGGAATTTGCCTTCAGAACACATTAGTTACTTGGCAAACAAATCACACAGTTGAGTCATATGGAATTTGCAGTCAATGAATCCTATTATTCTTTTCCACACATGTTTCCTCTAGACCAATTCTCCCATTCTTCTTTGATCCAAATTGTGCCTTCGATTACAGTGCAGGCTTGTAATAATCCCTGGCAAATTTCATATGGCTAGATTTTCTTTATTTTACTATACTAATTATTGCAATCCAGATTTTGACATTACTGTATTTGCTGTCCATTCTAGCTTCCAAGTCATTGGCACATCTGTAAAGAATGCCCTCTAGGTTTTCACCTTAGTTGTTGATAAAAATGTTAAATATGACAGGGTTAGGAATGCTGCCCTGTTCTATGCCATCTGATAGCTGCTGCAAGGTTATTATAAATTCATTAACCAGCACTTTAAGTTACAAAAGTTGAAGCAGTTACTAATATATTTTAAAAAATTTTACATGCAATCTTGTCTTACGCCTTGAAGAATTCCAACTATATCCTGTCACTTTTTTTTCCTGATTTATAAGTCTCATTACCCATTGAAAGTTATTTCTCTTTCTTTAGAAATCTTTGGCTTTGAAGGCCAGACATAAAAGCAAGAAACAAGAAATTACACACCCTTATTCAGGTTAGCTGTTTTATAAAATTTGTCTTTATATCTTTGCCCCTAGAAACTTAAAGTCACTGTAACAGATAAATTGCTCTAAGAGTTCGAATTTATTTTGTCCTATATATTGACAAAACCAAAGATCTACAGGTTCCATTTTCAAGGTTGGATCATAGTTGTGATTGCCAGTGCTTACTTACTTATTTAAAGATTAATGAGCTTCTGGTTATTAAAGATTGTGTATCTTTCTAATGTATTGGTACTAATTATAATTGTAGTAGTATTATTTCCTCATTCCTTTTTCTAAATTAAATTTTCTTTTGCTGGTCATGATAAGAGCTTATCTCTTTTTATTTGATCATTTTCTCATTTCTTAATCCATAATTTGGATAATGTAGGATAATAGAAATATTGCAAACAAATGACTGGGTTCATGTGTCCAGTGATACTTTCAATATTCTATTTCAAGACTATACTCAAAGAAGGAGAGTTGTCCTGGTTACAGTTCTGAAAGTTCATCATAGTTTTGTTGGCATTACCGACACTTCTGTAATCTTTATTTTTTTCCTTACAAAGTCGATATCCCCATGAGTTTTGACATCTTTTTATACAGCAATAGTATTTGTAATGAGTTTCAAATCATTTGAATCAACATAACTAAAGATATAATTCTGTATACCAAATATATAAAGGAGGGCCCATATATAATATCAGATATTTAATAATATTGGCTCAAAATTTAAAAGTTATCTTAACTATCAAACAGCTTTTTTGAGTGTTACAGTAATTATTATATAATTAAATAAGGATATAGTAAATGTGATGAAAGATACATATTTAATTACTAACAGTGTTGATTTTATAAAAATAAAAGATTACAGTGAAAATTTACAATGTTAAACCTTAATGCATAAAGTAATTCACTCCATCACCACTCAGAAGAAACAACTCTAAGTACAGGATGTTTGGATTATGATGCATCCTTAGTAATTACCCACATATAAAAAACTAGCATAATTAATGTAACCGTAAAATCATAATTTCCAGCAAGAGTTATTTTCACTGTCTCTGAACTAGCTCTTGACTTGTGATTAACCCTAGATCAGGGTAAACAGCCTAATAAATCATTTAGAAGAAATATCATCTAGTCCTTTTGTAATATAATGAGCCCTAAGGGAAGAGACAAGAAAAATAGAAAATATGGAAGAGAAATAGTCAAGATCTAAGGCAGTGGTTCTCAATGAGGGGTGATTTTGCTCCTGAGGGGCCATTTTTGGTTGTCATAATTTGGGGGATGCAACTGGCATCTAATGGGTGGAGGCCAGGAATACCACAGCCCCCACAACAAAAAATTATCTAGTCAAAATTGTCAACAGGGCTGAAGTTGAGAAACCCAGATCTAAGGCAACACAAATAAAATCATAGTCCTCTTTTTGCTTCACTGCAATTAATATTTAGTTGACTCTAAACTGAGTGGTTTTCAGTATCTTTTTTAGACTTTTTTAAAACTACATTTTAGTTTTATTTTTACATTCTAAGGGCATACTACCTTTTATACATAAAGTGAGTCTACTTTATACTGAAAATCAAGAGACTGGCCACTAGATTATATTACCTGGGACTCTGTCCTTCACTTCTTCTCATACTTTAAGCAGCCTGTGGGACATGACTTTCTTATTATACAGCATAATTCTGGGTAAACCGCAAGGCAGGTCATAAATGAATGATAAATGCATCCCTCTGTGATCTCCTAATAATGAAGTTAATATCAGGAAAAACAGTAAAACACATGTTTTGTAAAGTGGAATGCATGTCTGTGATAAAATATTAGATTAACCACATAATACATTAAAGTAAATAAATAAAATAATACAAATGTATTCATACATCTCTTTCTTAAGACCTGTATTATTTTGCTGATATTTAAAGATGCTTCCTGCAAAAGCATTTCAACTCCTAATGAGTCGATGAAATAATGTCCTTAATTTTAATAAAGACTTGAAGAATCTGGATAATTGCCATGCAGAAAAATGGGTTTTATATCACCCTTTCAAATGTTTTATTTGAGAATAAGAATGGATATTTGAAGGCCATTGTTTCAATGAATCAGTTCTCTCTTCTTATTTTATACTAAAGTTTGTGTTCTCTGCTTTCAAAAAGAATAAATATTCAGTGACAAAGCATTGCACACCATAAAATAAATAGAAAACTAAAATATAACTATGCAAAGTAAGTGAAATTTCATAGACATTAGATTGTACTTTTTTAAAGTTTGTTTAATAGAACTAGTGTTCTATTAAAACATTAATGATAGAATTACTGCACCTGATAATTTACTGCATCTGGTTGAGCACTTCATACCTGGAGTTTACTTCACCCCCAAGGGAGAATGAGAATGAACTGAGGAGGGTGAAGAAAGAAATAAGAGAAGGGAAGATAATCTTTCACTTCTTTCATACAAAGGCTGAATAGCACACCTATCTATTTTTATGTAAAATGGAGAGTCCAAAGAGTAGCTTGAAGCATCATTAGAATTTCAGAAAGATGGGTTAAATCCAAGAGGAATTCAAAGAAGGAAAGCATTTTAATGTCTTTCCTGGTGTCTCTCTGGAGTTTAAGAGAGAAATGAGCAACATTTGTATTTACTGTCTTAATGAAACACCGAGGCATCTCAAGTTTTGAATTCATATTTCTGTGGGGGTTTTCTGTAGTCTTTAAGATATAAATATTTATGTCCTGAGCCACCAATCAAAGGGGATGAAAAATTAATTGTTTAAGGAGAATTAGTCAGAGTTATGCTGAGAATATACTTGTACTCATTCATTCATTCAACTAATATTTGTTAAGAACCTAATATATGCTGTCTTGGTAAGACAGAGAGCACCAAGTCAAATGTCAACCATAACTTAATCAATGTTTCAGGGATTAAACTGATGATATTAAGGATGCTCTCTAAGCCTCTTTTCAGAGAATTTAATTAGAGTACATGGGTTTGCATTTTAGCGTGACAGGCCTAGGCTAGGGAGACAAAGCTCCCTTAAGTTAAAAAACTCTGTGCCAGTTATTAAGATATATCTCAGTCTCAAACCCACCTTTCCCAGTTTTGCATACTTGGGCCAGGACCCTGAAAATTACTCTTTGGTTTGCCAGATGACTGCCTAAATGACACCAGAGTGAGCCTGGGGGCTGAAGGAGGTAGAAGGGATTTGCTTCTCCTTGCCAGCTTCCTGCTGGCCTGCTCTTTGCTTTCCAGTTCCTGTGAGTGACATTCAGCCGTGCTTCTTTACCCCGGTAGCAGCAATTCCAGGCTTTCTTTTCTTTTCCGCTGCTTTAGAGAGCCAGCCTAATGGTGCTCCCTTAGAGACTTCAGCACCAACTGGCAACTCTGAGCTCTGCAGGGATCATCTTCCAATCTTCTAAATTTAAAAAATTCCCACTTATCTTTGTTCCCCAGTCCTAGGGGTGATAGCTGCTTCCTGCAGTTACTACTTTCATGACACCTTAGTGTTTTCTTGTCTTTCTTTGAGTCTTCAATAACTGGCTTGAAATTATTTATACAAAATTCTTTCTGTTAAAATAACTAGAAAGGTTTCTTACTGGGTCTCAACTGATACAGAGATTAAGTACTTGACATAGGACATGCTATGCTGATTTACATTAAGGCTTTTAAATAATATTAGTCATAACCATGATCTTGACAACCCATTTGCATTCTGTAATACTCAGGGACAGAACACTGAAGAGCTTTTGGTTGATGAAATTTTGGTAGTAATTATTTGTAGTATATTATTTAAGTACACCTGCATGTCTTTAAATGCATTAATATTTCTAAAATATTAAGAACAGTGCCTGATCCATAAGGAGGATTATGTGTGTGTATGTATGTGTATATATATAATTATATAAATAAAATTTTTTTATATATACTTCTTTTTTGTTATATAAATAAAATAAGGTCAAATAAAGGATAAAATAAAAGATAATATATATTTCTGTTCTGAAAGCAAGTAGGTACTCTGTATAAATCTATAGCAGTCCTACATCTGCTACATGTACATGTTTTTCTAGCATTTATTCAACAGTAAATACTCCTTACAGTTCTCTGTTCTCTTGGATATTATGGGGGAAAGTCTCTGTAACTGACTGGCATGCTGTCTATGGTTACATGGAGTACTAGATAGGGGTATGACAGTCAGCCCTACCCACATTTAACTTGCAATTTCCCATGTGAACATACCTCTCAGATACCTCTTTTCATATTACATATGGGGGTGGGTGGGTATCATATTACTATTTGTCTTATTTGATCCCTACAAAGTAATCATGTTTCACATTTCTGAATTTTTTGGAAATGCAAAACCTGCTCTTATTCACCATAACTCACTGGATATTGTATTTGATTAGAATTGAAAAAATCAACATTTCTCTAGGATGATATGTGGGATTAGTCATTTTTAAAAATTTTAATCACTTAGAGATGATATCAGTATTCTCTTCCCAAACTTAGAATACCTCAATGATTGGTATACTTCCAAACAAGATTGATATTTTTGTGCTTTTTCTCCTGAGTTCTATAGGATCTATAGCTTTATCCTTAGAGATAAGTAAGAATTTTTCTTACTTTCATGTCTTTATCTCTAAGCATTGTGCGTACCTGTGCCATTGAATGTATTCTGGGCAAAAGTGATTCCCTTAATTTTCTGTTCAAAAATGTAGTTTTACTATAAATAATGGCACTTCCTTTTTAAAGCTGGTATGATATACATGCAGTTAACTTATATTCACAATGAACAGTGTTTTCCAGAGAAGATTTATGAATCCAGAACACTCTCTTCCTCCACATCTTGAGCTCAAGCCAGAGTCAGTTGGACTTCTGATACGTCTGTGAAGTTGTGACCAGACACGATGGGACTCTGATACCAAGGGATCCCAAGCAATCCCACATTATATTTATCGTATTTCCCAAACTGTTACTTTTTTCTAAAGTACTATAAAGCCTAAGAATATAAATACAACTAGCAAATAGAGTTTATGAGCTCTGTTGTGTGTTTTCTTTAGTTATTGCCTTTTTTTAGTTGTTCAATTACATGAAAGTAGTCTCCTTCTAATTATTAGAAAGACATATCAATACACCAAATTATTAGGCAATAACCCTTAGATTAATTAATTTCCATCAAAAGTGCATGATAGGTATGCATTCACCCTAGCGATCTATTTTTTAAGTTTATTTGGAATTCACTATAAAAAGCTACGTTATGATTCTCCTAGTAAGCCTATAAGTTCTACAAGCTGCTATAAAATGCCAAGTATTGCTTGCCAAATACCTTCATGCATATTTACTGAATTCTTATTTTAAGCATAAAAGGAAAATAAATAAAGTCTTCTAATTGATATTCAAAATGAAATGTAGTATTTCCTCCTGTGAATGAAACTCTAAAGGAGTGAGTTTTACTGTGTGGATTAGTGAAAATTATCAAGAGTGAAACAAGATGCTTGATTCATTTGTAGAAAACATACTACTTTTAGGTATTATTCTCTGATTCTCAGACTGTGGCATTTAGCCAAGACCCTCTTTTCTAATGATTAAACATCTTGATTTTGAAACAGCTCCCATTATTTCCTTGGGTTTTTTATATTGCAGCTAACTCCCATTTGTATTTCTTTCTCTACCTATAAACCATTATTATTTTTTTTTAATGTGAGGATACTTAGGGTTTATACAAGAGGAAGTAGAAACCACCAAATGGTAACTATGGGAAAGAGCCAGTATTTTTTTTTTTTTTTTAAATTACAAAGTCTAATAATCATATATCAACTGGAGTTGTGTCTGATGAAGCTTTATATTCTACCAATTCACTGTTGGGGATATGCTATGCTTCCCAAGTCTCCAGTTAAAATCCATATCCTTCCTTTCAGTATTTCTCTGGTAGTTCCCAATTTAGGTGAAATCGTTTCTTCCAGTGTTTCTCTAATATTTTCCAATTCTTTAGATTAGCCAGTTAACCACTCTCTCCCTTAGGTCCTCCTCCATGAGCTTAGGAGTGAGGAAAAAGGATCAAGGAAGGCTGGAGTGAGAAACACTCCAGCTGTGCAGAAGAAGTAGCTGTGAGAGTTCCATGAAAGCTTGGGTCATGGCTGGACTGGTAGACTTACCCATGTCAACCTTCACCACATAATTTTGTTTAGGGCTGGTCCTATGTAAAAAATAGGATATTAAGCAGACACTTTAACACTGTACTTTAAACTTCTCATGACTTCTGCAAAATAGTCAACATGGCAACATAACACATCCCCCGGAAAAGTCTTCCCTCAGAATCAGCTAATAAATGCACACATCCCAGTTGTTTAGAACTTTGGAGGAAGACAGAGACTAGAAAAGGACTCCACAAATGCCAACTCAAAGAAAAAGAAGAAGAATCTACAAGAGCAGGTAGGAAATTTCTGCCCTGGATCCACTGTCCATACTCCTTTGCTCCACTTGATCCCAAGTAGCGTGGTAGTCAGGCAGTGGCAACGTGGCCCAGGGACCTCCTACTTTGGACACAGATTATAGTACCACTCACAGAAGCAAGTTAGAGCACCACACATATCTAAGAACAGGGGCCCAAGTCCTCAGAGACCCAGGTGAAACACTAGCCACTAAATCATGCTGCATACAAAAGAGCCCACAGCCCTAGAGAGAGAGAACATGGCAGAAATGTTGGCAGGGGGTGCACTTACTAAAACCAGTTTCTGTTGACTAGACTACCTAAATGCCAAACAGACTTTTCTGGAGTGATCCACCTTTTTGGGATTGACATCATCTGACTTCCCAGGGTAGGATACCTTAACAGGGAAGAAACTGGAGGCAGAAATGCCTCATAGGAAAAAAAAAAATTAAACTGAATAGCTATGTGACAAGAGGGTCACAGATTGAAAAGTATAAGGAAAAGGGGACATTGAATGAGGGGGAGAATATAACCAAACCATAGGAGTTAGAAAATTCTGCACAAAAACAAACAGAACAGATCAAGATTCCCAGAGAAAGAACAGTGGAAAGGAAGCTTTCCCCTGGAAGTGAGACAATTGCACAAAAAGTGCAATCTTAAACATTGCACTGTATATCCAGGGCAAGAATCAGATTAAGAAGAGCTGAGAAATTTGAACAGTTAAACATGGGCTACTCTAAGTGTATAGAAGTTGGACCAAGCATGAAAGAAGAGTCTTAATACAAGGCCAATTAACAATAAAACCTTAGACAAGAGGGAGAAACTGACCTTCAGAATTAATTCATCAAGATATTGAGATGCCCAGACATCAGCAAAAACTTACAAACCATACTAAGAAAGAGAAAGATATGGCTCAGTCAAGGGGACAAAGTAAAACTTCACAGGAGACACAGAATTTGGAACAACTAATCAAAGAAGTTCAAAAAATCCCAGTCAGTTCAAGGAGATAAAGGGAAATATGGATAAAGAGCTAAAGGATACTAAGAAGATAATGAGTGTGCATAAAGAATTTGAAAGTTTAAAAAGAAATATAACAGCAATTATGGGGATGCAATTCACAATAACAGAGATTAAAAAGACACTATTGGTATATAACACCAGATTTGAACAGGCAAAAGAATCACTGAATAGAAGATGGGACAATCAAAATCACATAAAGAAGATAAAAAGGAATGATCCAACTATAGGTTGTAAATGAGAGACTCAAAGAGACTCCAAAATGCATGAAGCAAATACTGACAAAACTGATGGGAAAAATAGACACCTGTACAATAATAACTGAGAACTTCAATACACACTCTCATCAATAGATAGAATATTTAGACAGAAGATCAATGAGGAAACAGAGAACTTGAATAATATGACAAATGAGCTAGACCTAATAGACATATTCAGATCTTGGTACCCCAAAACAATAGGATATACATTCTTCTTAAGTGCAAATGGATCATTCTCCAAGATAGACCACATGTTGGGTCACAAAACAAGTCTCAATAAATTTAGATAGACTGAAATTATACAAAGTATCTTTGACCATAATGGAATGGAGCTGGAAATCAGTAACAGGCAGAGAACTGGACAATCCACAAATATATGGAAGTTAAATAACACACTCTTAAAAAACCAGTGGGTCAAGGAGAAAATTGCAAAGGAAATCAGTAAATACCTTGAGATGAATGAAAGCGAGAACACAAAATACCAAAATTTATGGAATGCAGCAAAGGTTGTGTTGAGAGGGAAATTTATAGACCCAAATGCCTACATTAAAAAAAGAAGAAGGAGCTAAAGTCAAAGACCTAAAGGCACATCATGAGGAACTAGAAAAAGAAGAGCAAACTAAACCCAAAGCAAGCAGAAGGAAAGAAATAACAAAGATTACAGCAGAAATGAATAAAATAGAGAATAAAAAAAATAGGGAGAATTAACAAAATCAACAGTTGGTTCTTTGAAAAGATTTTAAAGGGACAAATCCTTAGCTAGACTGATGAAGGAAAAAAGAGAGAAGATGCAAATAAATAAGATCAAAAATGAGAGGGGGGTGGTCATTACTACTGACCACACAGAAAGAGAAAGGTTATAAGGAGACACTATGAACAACTGTATGCCAACAAATTAGACAATTTAGATGAAATGGACAGATTCCTAGAAACACACAAACTCACACTGACTCTATATTCTTATATATTCTCATATATATATATACACATATATATATTCTTATATATTCTTATATATATATATAAGATCTATATATATATATAGATCTTACAGAAAAATTACAAATAAAGAGATTGAATCAGTCAACAAAAATCACCTGACAAAAAAATTCCAGGAACAGATGACTTCACAGTTGAATTCTACCAATCAGTCCAAGAATCAACACCAATCCTGCTCCAACTCTTCCAAAAAATGGAACAGGAGGGAACACTATAAAACACATTCTTTGAGGCCAACATAACCCTAAGAGCAAAGCCAAATAAAGATACTACAATAATAGAAAATTACATACCAATTTCTTTTATGAATACAGATGCAAAAATCCTCATCAAAATACTAGCAAACCAAATCCAACAAATGTTAAAAGAATTATACCCCATGATCAAGTGGGTTTTATTCCAGATATGCAAGGATGGTTCAACATAAGATCAATTAATGCAAAATACCACATTAACAAACAAAGGGAAAAAAACCCACATAATCACCTCAATTGACACAGAAGAGGCATTTGAAAAAATCCAACATCTTTTCTTGATACAAACTCTTAGAAAAACAGGAGCAGAATAAAACTTTCTTAACACGACAAAGGGCATATACAAAAACAAAAAACAAAAAACAAAACAAAACAAACAAAAAACAAAACACTGCTAACAGCATGTTCAATGGTGAAGGACTGAAAGCTTTCCCTTTAAGATCTGGAAGAAGATAAGGATGCCCACTATCACCACTGATAATCAGCATTGTACTGGAAGCTCTAGCTAGAGCAGTTAGGCAAGAAAAAGAAGTAAAAGGTGTCCAAATTGGAAAGGAAGAAGTAAAACTTTCACTATTTGCAGATGACATGATCCTATACATAGAAAATCCCCAAACATCTAGAACAAAACTACTAGATCTAATAAATGAATTCAGCAAGTGGCAGGATACAAGATCATGTGCAAAAATCAGTAGTATTTCTACACATTAGTAATGAGCAATCTGAAGAGGAAATCAAGAAAACCTTCCATTTGCAATAGCAACTAAATGAGTAAAATAGTTAGGAATAAATTTAGGACTTGTACACAGAAAAAACTACAAAATATTGCTAAAAGAAATCAAAGAAGACCTAATTAAATGGAAGGGCATTCCATGTTCATGGATTAGAAGACAACAATATCATTAAGACATCAATTCTACCCAAAATGAGTTACAGATTTAAAGCAATCTCAATCAAAATTCCAACAGCCTACTTTGCAGATATGCAAAAGCCAATTATCAAATTTATTTGGAAGAGTAAGGGGCCCTGAATATCTAAAGTCATCTTAAAAAAGAATGAAATTGGAGGACTCAAACTTCCTGATTTTAATGCTTTTTACAGAGCTACAGGGGTCAAAAACATCATGGTGCTGGCACAAGAATATATTGACCAATGGAATCAAACTCATTATTCAGAAACAGACTCACATGAACACAGCTGATTGATTTTTGACAAACCTGCCAAGTCCACTCAATTGTGAAAGAATAGTGTTTTCAACAGATGGTGCTGGGAGAACTGTATATCCATACGCAAAAGAAAGAAAGGGACTTCTATCTTACAACATATACAAAAATTCACACACAGTGGATTGTGATGGTTAGGTTCATGTGTCAACTTGGCCTGGTGATGGTACTCAGTTGTTTGGTCAAGCAAGCACTGGCTATCTGTTGCTGTGAGGACATTTCATGGACTTAAATCATCAGTATGTTGATTGCGTCTATGGCTGATTACATCTGCAGTTGGCTAAGTGGAGCGTCTTCTGCAATGAGAGACATTTAATATAACAAGTTCAAGGCTTTTGATGGGGAGATGATAGCTTCATTAGTCAGAAGAGAGAACTTTCAGAGCCAGCTTCTCCTGGGGAATTCATGAAAGACCTTCATTGGAATGCCAACTTGCAGTCTGCCCTATGGAATTTGGACTTGTGCATCCCCACAGCTGCTTGAGACAGATTATCTCCTGATGGTTCTGTTTCCCTAGAGAACCCTGGATCAAAGACCTAAATATAATAACCAGGACTGTAAAACTCCTAGAAGAAAAAGTTGGGAAGCACCTTCAGGATCGTGAGTTAAGCAACGGTTTCTTTGACTTCACACTCAAAGCACAAGTAATAAAAGAAAAAAATAGATGAATGGGACTTCATCAAAATTAAAGACATTTGTGCCTCAAAGGTCTTTATCATGAAAGTGAAAAGAAAGCTTACACAATGGGCAATATATTTAGAAACTACATCTCCAATAAGGATTTAATATCTGAAATATATAAAGAAACCCTGTAATTCAACAATAAAAAGACACCCAATTTAAAAATGGGCAAAAGACTTTAATAGATATTTTTCCAAAGAAGATCTACAAATGGCTAAATAGCACATGAAAAGATGCTCAACATCACTAGCTATTAGGGAAATGCAAATGAAAACCACAATGAGATACCCGTTTACACCCACTAGAATGACACTATTAAAAAAAAAAAAAAACCCAGAAAATTACAAGTATTGGAGAGTATGTGGAGTAATAGGAATACTCATTTATTGCTGGTGGGAATGTAAAATGGTGCAGCCACTGTGGAATACAGTTTGGCCATTCCTCAGGAAGCAAAGTATAGACCTACCATATGACTCAGAAATCCCTCTATTAGGTATATACACAAAAGAGTTGAAAACCAGGGACTCAAACAGATTTTTTTCTATTTTAAAATAAATTTTAATGATGAAGAGAAATGCGGGTGACTGAGCTTGTACCTCGACTTACCAGGCCTGGGCCAGGGGACCTGATATCACCCCCTGGGGAGGGTAGTAGGTACGGGCGTGAGTGCCCTCTGCAGCCCCCCCGAGCCTGGGGAGCGAGGTCAAGGCAGCTCCCTTTTCCTCACCCAAAATGCCACTGGCAGGGGAGGCTTGCCGGAGGAATCCGCCTTTCTCCCTACTGCCCTTTCCCCACTTCCTTATCTTACCCACTCACTCCCTGGTGCCAAGGCCACTCCTGCCACCGCCAGCGCGCATGCACCATGGCCAGAACAACCCCCGCCCCGCTGCAACGGCTCCGGCGTTCTCTCAGAACCAATCCTAGCCCCTATCCCTTCAGTATTGCCATTTAAGGCTGCTTCACCTCCTTTCCAGCCCTGCCCTTCTTACCAGCCTATATAACCTGTAATCACCCCTGAATAAATCTCTTTGGCGCATACTCCTACTGGATGAAGAGTGTCTTGTCCTTATCGCTGCCCTCCTCACCTTGCACGCCTCCCGCCGAGGACCCGGCCAAGTCCTCCGCCTCGCCCTCGCCTCCGGGAAAGAGCCCCCGCCGCCGGTACCCCTTAAGCAGCCCCGAGAGCTGAGGGCTCAGCTACCGGCCGCCCCTCCCCCTAGAAGCAGTAACCGCGACCGCAACTGGTGCCCCGTGTGAGGAACGTCTCCACACAACAGTTTGGCAGGTCGCCCGCTCACCCGGACGCCTCTCCAGCTTCCCGTTTCCTCGCCTGCAAGGTAAGGGCCGCCTCTCCTTCGCCGCTTCCGGAGCCGTGGGAGGTTCACTGCTCCGAAGCCGCTCCTCCCTTCCCCCACGCTCTCTTCGTCCTCTTGTATGCGCACTTCTATGACCCCCGTTCCTCCTAACGCTCTCCCTCTTCCCCTCCATTACTTTGCTGTAGTTCTTTATATTTTTATTTCCTCATTTGGTGCCGTGTGCCTCTTTGCAACCGCCCCCCCCCGACTACTCCCGTTGCCAGAGGGCACTGCTTTCCGCTCTCGCCGTCTCCTTCGGCCTTGCGGCCACAGTTTATCTCATTCTCTCTGCTCGGTAAACAACTCCTCCTCCTCCTCCCCGCCAGCCGGGCCGGCCCGGCTCGGGAGCAACCCCCCCTCCTCCCCCCTCAGCTATGGGTAATCGTATATCTACGTGTCAGGCACCTCAAGTTCGTGCTCTAGCGGGTCTCCTAGACACTCATCGCTACAAAGTGTCTGTTCGGGAGCTGCAAGTATACTGGGACCTCCTGCTGCCCTTTAACCCATGGCTCATCACTTGCCATCTTTGGGACCCTGTTACTTATGATCGCCTTATTGATCGAGTCACTAACGCCATGGAACATGAGAGCAAGCGCTTCCCTCCCGGCTTGCTCCCCACCTTGATAACCATCCGCTCCTGCCTTCAAGGCTCCCTCCCCCCGATCGAGGCCCCGTTAAATCCAAGGAGGCCCTATCAACCCAGCCAACAGATTCAGATAGCGATATTAATTCAAATCATGACTCAGACACGGAGTCCTTAGTCGAGCAGATTAACAACGCGCTCGAGGTGACTCCCAAAAAGCAAAATAACACTGCACCACGCCAAGATGGCGAACTTCCTCCTTCTTTTTCCATCGAGGGGAGGAAATGCTCCGGCGATAACGTCAGCCCTAAGCTGGGCCGGAAACCGCATATGCTTTACCCCGCCCTTCCACAGGGCGGAGTTAGTCCGCCATCTTATGCCTTGAACCCCGCCCTTTCACAGGGCGGGGCTGATCCACCATCTTGTGTCTTAGCCACGCCCACCGCGCCGCCATCTTGCGACGCTTGGGGCCTCCCACTCCCACCTCCCCCTTCGGCGGGCTCCCCCTCGGAGCCACTACCGGCAGCTCCTCCCACCCTGCCGACTAACAACCCCTGGCTGCCTTCTACACCTCAAGGCAACCCTTGGGGCAACGCTCCCCCTACCCCCACTCCCACGCCAAGTCCTCTTCAAGCGCGTCCTCCTTTCTCTCGTGCTTTTCGCTGCTTTCCTCTTAACCTTGCCCCCACCCCACATTAAGTGGGAGGATGGAGAAGGCCACTCAGGTACCTTCCGCCCGTTATTTCTACATACCATAGACCAAATTTTATGGGGCCGTGACATCCTCGCCGCCTCTGGGGCAGTGCTTACCACGCAGCCCCCCCAATAATGTGCGCCACTGCTCGTTTAACACCTCCAGCACCCGTTCCTCTGCAGTGGGATACTGAGGAACCTATATGGGTGGAGCAGTGGCCCCTTCCCACGCATAAATTGGTAGTACTCCAAGCCCTCGTACAAGAACAATTGAATGCTGGCCACATAGAACCTTCTACTAGTCCCAATAATTCGCCAGTATTTGTTATTCATAAAAAAACCACAGGGAAATTTAGGCTCCTCAATGATCTGCGGGAAATCAATAAGCATATTCTTCCCATGGGTTCCCCGCAGCCTGGCCTTCCCCATCCGGTAGCCATCCCGGCTCACTATCACGTAGCCACCATTGACATCAAAGACTGTTTCTTTTCCATCCCGCTACATGAGCGAGACCGCCCGCGCTTTGCCTTTACAGTTCCCGTCCCCAATCACGCGGGCGCGACTAATAGGTACCAATGGAAAGTCCTCCCTCAAGGGATGCGTAACAGTCCGGCCATCTGCCAAATGTATGTTAATCACGCAGTGGCCCCCCTGCGAAAGCGGGCCATGCTCATCCATTACATGGATGACATCTTAGTGGCCTCTGAAGACGCCGAGGCGCTTCCTCTAATCCTCAAAGACCTCACTACTAATTTAGCTGACCTCGGCCTTACGATTCAACTCGATAAAGTTCAAATTGTGCCACCATTAGCCTTCTTAGGATTTAGTATTGATAAGACTATTACCCCGTCCGCTCCCCAGCTGGACATACCGGACCGGGTCACTATCACTGAGCTTCAACAGCTCTGCGGTCAAATCAATTGGCTCCGCTCTGCGTTGCCGATCACCACAGCGCAGCTACAACCACTCTTTATGCTGCTGAGTGTCCCTGAAGCCCCGCCGCTAGCAATCTCCCGGCGCATTAAGCTCACCCAGGAGGCAAAAGAAGCCATTGCCGCAATTAACAAGGCACTCGCTGCCTGCTGTCTCAACAGATTCAGCACTAAGGAGGGCAATCTTATAGCACTCATCCTCCCTACGCCCGGCACACCCATGGGCTGCCTGTGGCAGGAAGGCCCTCTACTTTGGGCGCATCCCGCTAAAAGTCGACTTAGAAAAATTTGCCCCGCAGTACGGCTCTGGATCAGCCTAGCTTCAGATCTAGTTACCTTGGCTGTTCATGTATTCGGAGAGCCGCCAGAAAAAATTATTTGGCCCCTAGACACAGGCCAAACCCGCCTGCTTATACGTGACAACCCGGACATGCAAATCCTTTTAGAAGGATTTCAGGGGGAATTCAGCTGCCACTATCCTAGCCATCGGCTGTTACAGGGACTCGCCAAGCTTCCCTTCCGCAGTCCCTTCCATCCTTTCCCCTCCTCTACACCCATCCCGGGTGCCAATACCGTCTTTACTGACGCCTCCAAAACCCGTTTCGCCTTCCTCTCTTATTCGCAGGACCATCCGGAACCCCGCCTATTCAGTTATGTCAACCTTCATTCGGTCCAAGTGGGGGAAATTCTGGCAGTGTCATACGCACTAAACGCCCACTGCAGCCACCCAGTAAACATTTTCACTGACAGCCTCTACACGTATCAAGTCTGCCGAGTCCTTGCATTTTCCACCTTTTTCCCTGGGAACTCAGCCATCGATAAAGCACTTTCTAACCTCAGAAGCATCTTAGAGCATAGACAAGATCCTTGGTTCGTTAGCCACATTCGTAGTCACTCAGGCCTTCCGGGGCCCTTGGCTAATGGCAACAGTATAGTAGACCAAGCGGTCTCAGCTCAGACTACCCAAACTATGCTAACTCACACAGCGGCCCCTCCGGGGGACGCTGTTAACCAGGCCAAGTTATTGCATTCCAGGTTTCACTTTTCGGCTACGTCGTTACATCATCTATGTGACCTTCCTTTAAATACCTGTAGACATCTTGTCCGCAATTGTGCAACTTGTGCACCCTTTGCGCCACTTGGCCCCTTACAACCTCAAGGAGTCAACCCACGAGGCTTAAAACCAGATTCTAGATGGCAAATGGATGTAACTCATGTTCCGTCCTTTGGGCGCCTCAAGTATGTACATGTAATGATTGACACCTTTTCAGCTATGTGTTATGCAGTCCCCCTCGTCGGGGAAACGGCCAAACATTGTATCAAAGCCCTGAGACAAGGAATTCTCTTCATGGGAGTCCCCTGGGACCTAAAAACGGACAATGGGCCTGCCTATCGCAGTGCCTCTTTTGCGGCTTTTCTTCAGTTATATAACATCACCCATCATTTCGGCATCCCCTATAATCCACAGGGGCAAGCCATTGTAGAAGCAATCCATCGCCGCTTAAAAATACAGATTGAAAAAGAAAGGGCAATGCTCCCCCAGGCAACTCCAGGGGACCTTGTTATAGCAGCCCTTATTCACCTTAATCTACTCACATTCAATAAGGAAGGGCTTTCGCCCCTACATAAACATTGGGGGCCCTCGTATAGGCCCACCCAGGCCCCGATGGTTTACTGGAAGGACCTGGAGAATAATACCTGGAAAGGTCCCTCCCCACTTCTCGCCCAGGGGCGCGGGTTTGCTTGTGTTTTCCCAGATGATGCAGCACAACCAATATGGATCCCAGGAAGGGCAATCCGGCCCGCCACCAGCAACCACGCGTTCAACGAGACGGGAACGCCGTCGTCTCCGCAGCCTGGTGCACCAGATGACAACAGTACACCTGGGCCTGAACCCCAGTCCGAGCAAAGCGCAGCAGCGGCGAGAAATTAGAAAAATTATACGCCTCTATAAACAGGCAAAACACCATGTCATACACCCTCTCAACCCTCACCCAAGCATAACCTCCCTTCTAATGGTTATGTTAGTTCTTGCCTCTTCTACCCAGGGCGATCCCCACCAGCCTTGGAAGTGGACCCTTGCGCGTTGGAAAGACTCCACAATAATTTTTTCCAACACCACAGCAGGATCTCCCTCCTTCGTCTTTTATGCCATTGATCTGTTTGTCCCTCCTAATCCAAAACTTCCTAGTTATCCAGGCAGCCTAAATATTCAGGATTATTATATGTGTCCAGCTTCAAATCCTGGAAAATCATACTGCAAATCCCCAACAAACTATTACTGCCCGTACTGGGGGTGTGAAACATTAGCCACTGGCTGGAAACCTTCTGTCCCTGACAAATTTCTAAACCTCGCAGTAATCCCGTATTCTTGCCAAAATTCAGGCTATCGCTATTTCTACAGGTACCCTTGTCCTAAAAGACTAATGCTCACCATACAAAACCCTGCCGATACGTCTTGGCTCTTGGGTAAAACTTGGGGCTTCCGAATTTGGCTATCGGGGTTCGATCGGGGAACCCTTATATTCATAAGAAAGGAGGCAATAAACCAACCAAAGAAAGATACTATTATAAAAAAGCCCTTTAACATTAGTCCCAACAAGGTCATTAACCCTCTTTTTCCACAGCCCTCCAGCCGCACCTTAGCTCCGACTAAACGCACTTCAACTACATCTCAAACCCCACCACCCCAGCTTCCTCTGCCCCCTTCTCGTTATTCCTCTCCCCTCCTCAGCCTCATCCAAGCCGCCTTTGCCTCAGTAAACTCCTCCAACCCCAATTTTACCTCATCCTGCTGGCTCTGCCTCTCCACCTCTTCCTCTCTATACGAGCCCGTTGCCTCCAACCTCTCCTTTTCAGAAAGCACAGAAAACAGCCCCTTAGAATGCATTTGGAATACCTCTGCCGTCCCCCTAACCTTTCATTCAGTCTCCTATACGGGAAAGTGCGTCCGCCCTCGCTCCAGTAACTCTCCCAACCTCACTGCCTGTGCCAGCTACTCATCTCCCAGCAGCTCGGCAAAATTTCTCATTCCTCATAACTCCTCCCAATGGCTCTGCTCCTCTACAGGACTTACCCCCTGTCTCAGCACGAATATCATCAGTGAATATAAAGAAACTTGCCTCCTAATTGTCCTTATCCCTAGGGTCTTATACCACAGCGAAGAAGACTTCTTCCTCCGTCTGGAAAAAACTGCGGCTCCTGCCCTTCTGCAAAAGCGAGAGCCCATCACCGCCCTTACAATTGCCTCCCTCCTAGGTCTTGCAGGCGCTGGCACCGGAATCGCTGCACTAGCCAGTCAAGACTCCGCCCTAACTCACCTCAGGGCGGCTGTTGACGAAGACATTCATCACTTACAAAACGCTATTTACCATCTAAAAAATTCTGTCAATTCCCTCTCTGAGGTAGTGCTCCAAAACCGCCGAGGTCTTGACCTTCTCCTCCTCAAAGAAGGAGGCCTCTGCGCCGCCCTAGGGGAAGAGTGCTGTGTTTATGCCAATTCCACAGGTCTCGTCGAGGACAGCCTGAAAAGGGTCCGAGAAGGACTGGAAAAGCGTAAAAGAGATCGTGAAGCCACCAGTTATTGGTCCAGTTTTTTCACCCCCATTCTCCCATATATCCTTCCTTTTCTTGGCCCCTTATTAATAATTATTCTAGCTCTCATCTTAGGACCCTGCCTCATCCGCAAAATTGTCCAGCTTGTAAGAAAACAAACGGATGCCATTTTTTCCTCGTTCGTGCAAATCCAGTATCAGCGACTCGCCACCTCTGACGCCCCCCACTCCAAGATGACAACCAACCCTCCGCGACCTCAACGCCACCGGTCGACTCGCCAACCGCGAGGCCCTTCTCAATCACCTGAACATCGTTCTCACCTCGAGTTCCAGCTTCTCTGAACCCCTGAACTTTAAACCCCTCACCTTCGCCCAGCCCGCTGCAGCGAAGCCATTGTCAAGCGCCCGGGCACCACACCAACACTGAGCTCCAGCCTCGCTGAGCCACCGTCAACCCCTTTTTTCCCTTCCCTAACCTCCCCCTTCCCTCACCCGTAGTGGGCCTCTCCGGTAAAGCCTCTTCCTCTAATTAGAAAAGAAAGGGGAATTGCGGGTGACTGAGCTTGTACCTCGACTTACCAGGCCTGGGCCAGGGGACCTGATATCACCCCCTGGGGAGGGTAGTAGGTACGAGCGTGAGTGCCCTCTGCAGCCCCCCCGAGCCTGGGGAGCGAGGTCAAGGCAGCTCCCTTTTCCTCACCCAAAATGCCACTGGCAGGGGAGGCTTGCCGGAGGAATCCGCCTTTCTCCCTACTGCCCTTTCCCCACTTCCTTATCTTACCCACTCACTCCCTGGTGCCAAGGCCACTCCTGCCACCGCCAGCGCGCATGCACCATGGCCAGAACAACCCCCGCCCCGCTGCAACGGCTCCGGCGTTCTCTCAGAACCAATCCTAGCCCCTATCCCTTCAGTATTGCCATTTAAGGCTGCTTCACCTCCTTTCCAGCCCTGCCCTTCTTACCAGCCTATATAACCTGTAATCACCCCTGAATAAATCTCTTTGGCGCATACTCCTACTGGATGAAGAGTGTCTTGTCCTTATCGCCGCCCTCCATACCTTGCACGCCTCCCGCCGAGGACCCGGCCAAGTCCTCCGCCTCGCCCTCGCCTCCGGGAAAGAGCCCCCGCCGCCGGTACCCTTTAAGCAGCCCCGAGAGCTGAGGGCTCAGCTACCGGCCGCCCCTCCCCCTAGAAGCAGTAACCGCGACCGCAGAGAAACAATACATATAAAGGGGAAAACAGGATGCAAAATTGTTTATAAAGAATGATCAATGTAATGTAAAAATACATATATTTGTGCATATATAAGTTTTTCTATGCATAACATAGAAAACATGAGTGTACATAATAGAAAACATGAGTATACATAGAGAAAAAGATAGGAGGGTAATGACAGTGGTTATTCTCAGTTAATGACCTTATTCATGATTTTATTTTCTTCTATATTAGTTTATTTTCTTCTATATTAATTTTTATTTTTATTGAGATTGTTCACATAGCATACAATTATCCAAAGATCCAAAGTGTACAAGTCAATTTCCCCTGGTACCCTCATACACCTGTGCATCCATCACCACTATTAATTTTTGTTTTATTTTTAGAACCTTTTCATTACTCCAGACAAGAAATAAAGACAAAGAAGTGAGAAAAAAAAAGAAAAGTAAACTCAAATCCTTCCATACCCCTAACCAACCCCCTCCATTATTGACTCATAGTATTGGTATAGTACCTTTGTTACTGTTTATGGAAGAATGTTGAAATACTACTGACAGTAGTATATAGTTTGCAATAGGTATATGTGTTTTCTCTATAAGTCCCTCTATTATTAACTTCTAGTTGTATTGTCATACATTTGTTCTGGTTCATGGAAGAGATTGCTAATATTTGTACAGTTAACCCATTTTTTTAAAAAAAATGGTTTTGTTCACATGTCATACATTCCATCCTAAGTAAACAATTGATGGTTCCCTGTATAGTCATGTATTTATGTGTTCACCACCCTCACCACTATCTATATAAGGGCATCTATATTTATTCCACAAAGCAAGAGGAAGAGTCAAAGAAGGTAGAGAGGCAAAAGAAAAAGAAAAAAGAAAGAGGAAAAACAAACAAACAAACCAAAAAACATGACAGCTGTGAAGGAGCAAAAGGAAAGATAACCTTAAGTCAAAGTAGAATAAAGAGTCAGATAACACCACCAATGTCAAGTGTCTCACACCCCTCCTCTATCCCCACCTCTTATCTGTATTTACCTTGGTATATCACCTTTGTTACATTAAAGGGAGCATAACACAATGATTCTGTTAATTCTAGTCTCTAGCTTATGTTGATTGCATCCCTCCCCGAATGCCTCCCCATTTTAACACCTTGCAAGGTTGACATTTGCTTGTTCTTCCACGTGAAAGAACATTTTTGTACATTTTATCACAATTGTTGAACACTCTAGGTTTCACCGAGTTATACAGTCCCAGTCTTTATCTTTCCTCTTTTCTTCTGGTGTCTCACATGCTTTCAACCTTCCTCTCTCAACCATATTCATAGTAATCTTTGTTCAGTGAACTTACATTGCTGAGCTACCATCTCCCAAAATTGTGTTCCAAACCTCCCACTCCTGTCTTCTCCTATCACTCTGTAGTGCTCCCTTTAGTATTTCATGTAGGACAGGTGTCTTGTTCAAAAAGTCTCTCATTGTCTGTTTGTTGGAAAATATTTTGAGCTTTCCCTCACATTTGAAGGACAGTTTTGCTGGATATGGGATTCTTGGTTGGCAGTTTTTCTTTTTCAGTATCTTAAATATATCACACCACATCCTTCTTGCCTCTGTGGTTTCTACTGAGAAATCTGCACATAGTCTTATCAAGCTTCCTTTGTATGTGATGGATCACTTTTCTCTTGCTGCTTTCAGGATTCTCTCTTTGTCTTTGATGTTTGATAATCTGATTATTAAGTGTCTTGGCATAGGCCTATTCAGATCTATTCTGTTTAGAGTATGCTGTGCTTCTCGGATCTGTAATTTTATGTCTTTCATAAGAGATGGGAAATTTTCATTGATTATTTCCTCTATTATTGCTTCTGCCCCTTTTCCCTTCTCTTCTCCTTCTGGGACACCAATGATATGTACATTCTTATATTTCATTTCATCCTTAAGATACTGGAGATGTTGCTCATATTTTTCCATTCTTTTCTCCATCTGCTCCTTTGCATGTAGGCTTTCAGGTGTTTTGTTCTCCAGTTCTTGAGTGTTTTCTTCTGCCTCTTGAGATCTGCTGTTGTATGTTTCCATTGTGTCTTTCATCTCTTGTGTTGTGCCTTTCATTTCCATAGATTCTGCCAGTTGTTTTTTTGAACTTTTCATTTCTGCCTTATGTATGCCCAGTGTTGTCTTTATAGCCTTTATTTCTTTTCCCATATCTTCTCTAAACTTTTTGAATTGATTTAGCACCAGTTGTTTAAATTCCTGTATCTCAGTTGAAGTGTAAGTTTGTTCCTTTGACTGGACCATAACTTCATTTTTCTTAGTGTAGGTTGTAGTTTTCTGTTGTCTAGGCATTTGACCTCCCAGGCCACCCCAATCAGGTTTTCCCAGATGAGAACAAGCTTAGGTCACAGAAGGAGGAAATATTCAGTATCTGATTTCCTTGATGGTGGGCCCTAAAGGATTGACACACCTTGTGCTTTTCTGCCCAGCAGGTCACAGGCTGGTGTAAGGGGTTGTGATTGGCAGCTCTCCTCCCCCAGGATCTGGCATCTGGCCCCTAATGGAAGGTGGATAGTAGAGCTGGACCCCTTCTCTTTCCTCTTTGGGAGCTATGCCCCATAGAGAGAGGTCATTTGCAAAAAAATAGATTCTTTGTTTCTCTGACTCTGCTGGTCAGAGTGCTGTGATTTTAAAATGGCTGAGGCTTTCTTTACTGCCAAGCACTGGGAGCTAAAAATGGCTGAGGCTTTTTCCACTGAGCCACCTATGTTGAGAGACAGAGAAAGGGACAGAAAGCTCTCAGATTCACCCATCTGGCAGAGATAGCACCCAATCCTTTGGGCTCCCCATCCTGAGACAGATATGTCCCCTGACTGTCTCAAGGTCAGTCATCACCAAAAGCCTCTGTCTGCTTGTTGGGGATTCACAGTCTGTATTGAGCGGTTAATATTAAAATTCCAGTTGGAGTTGGGCTGAGGTACACTAGCTTGTTTGGAGGATTCTACTTTCTAGCACCATGAGGCTTCCATGAGGGAGGGCTCTTGGCTCTCAGCACAAGTCCTCAGTTTTTACTTGCAGGTTTTATGCTGCAATCTCTGGCATTCTTCCCAATTCAGGTTGGTGTATAATAAGTGGACAGTCACGTTTGTCTCCCCACAGTTATTCCAGGTTATTTACTTATTTTTCTATTGTTTATGAATTGTTCCAGTGGGGAGTAACTAGCTACCACTCCTCTCTATGCCGCCATCTTAGCGCCTCTCAAACAGATATTTTCACACTGATATTCATAGCAGTACTATTCACAATTGCTAAAAAATGGAAGCAACCCAACTGTCCATGAACTGATGAATATGGTAGACACCTATGATGGAATATTACTCATCTGTTAAAAAGAATGAAGTCCTATACATGCAACAACATGGATGAACCTTAAAGATGTTATGCTGTATGAAATAAGCCAGACATTAAAGGGCAAATATTGTATGAGCTCACTGATATGAAATAATTTGAATAAACAAACTCATAGAGTTAGAATCTAGAATATTGATTAGCAGGGTCTGGGCTGGGGGTACAAAATGGGGAGTTAATGCTTAATTTGTACAGAATTTCTATTTAGGTTGGTTATAAAGTTTTGAAAATGGATGGTGGTGGTGGTAGCACATTATTGTGAGTATAATAAACAACACTTAATTAAATACATGAATGTAGTTTAAAGAGGGAATTTTACACTGTATAAAAATTGAAAGAGAAAGCATAGGACTGAATAACACATTTGTCCCTATTATAAACAATGGACTAGAGTTAATAGTAGAAATATACAATTTTCTTTCATGAATTATAAAAAATGTAACACATTAATACAAGGTGTTGATGATAGAGTGGTATATGGGAAAATATACCTGATGTAAACTTCTGAACTGTAGTAAATAGTACAATTTTAATAATCCTTCATCAGTTGTAGCAAAAATAACACACTAATGCAAAGTGCCACCAAAGGGGGTATATGGGAACACTGTGGTTTTTACATGTTTTTTCTGTAAACCTACAACTTCTCTAATGTAAAAAAATAAATAAATAAAAAAGAACCCACTATATGCAAGGTATTTAAGGTGTTTCTGTTCCTTTTGGAGTAAGCAGCAAGGGAAAAAGTACTGAAGACAAAGAGTGAAGAAGATCTTAGGAGTTTTTACAGATTACCTGAGTATTTTGTTAGGGTGCAGGAAAATTAACACTATAACTGTTGTTCATTTATACAACTACTCTGGTAAAATTTAGGAAAACCAGGCAAATTCACCAAATAATTCTCTGTAACCAAAATCATTCTTAGTTATTTACTCTTTGTCATACTCTGCATGTGTCTGTGAAATGAAACCATGTGCTCCAATAAAAGTGATTTGTGAGTTGTTATAAAGGTATCCAAGCCCATATGGTAAGTTAAAGATATAAAACATCTTTCAGATATTATAAAGACAAAATAGCCCTTTTTCTGGCTGTTTTGGATTAGTGAGGAAAAGAAAATATGTAAACAAGCCATTTACTTTTTTGCTAGATTTTACTTGTGAGAAACCACTAGGTGACAGTGTGACTTTAGAACAAAATTGTAAGAACTTTTCTGAGTTCACATTAACCCTCAGATTTTAAAATTTAGGATTTAGGCTGAAGCTACATTTATTTTGGAAATTCCACACAAACTCCTAGTTATAGAGTTGCTCTGGGTAAGAAGAAATATTAGATTAAAGGGTTAAAATATTGGCTTTTATCCCCTGTCAAAGACAGGATTTTCTTTTCTGTAAGAGATAATTTTCACCATACACAGGAAAATTCTCCATTAACAAGTTTTCATTGTCTAAGATGACTGTTGTTGGTTTCTAGATTTTTCTTCCTCCTTAACAGTCCATGTCTATTCCTCATGCTTCCAAATTTGAAAGAAGCAGTGCAGCATTACCCATTCATATATTTATTTTGCAGAAAACTAAGAGGGACACATATACTAAGGATTTTGCATAATCTTAGCAGTTTTCCTCCATTACTGAAGAGTGTCAGACATGTGATTTAATAGTTAATATAAGCTTCCATTTAGAATCCCAGAGACCCAGTCAACTATTCTGCTGGGGTTTTTCCCCTTCTAGACCACTTGAGATGTGGTTTAAACTATGGAAATATTGTCTGTGTTAAAATAGTCATAGACATGTCAGAACAAAAGCCGATACTTCAAATTAGCATAACATAATTTGAGAAATTTAAGATTGTTTCTCAAAATCACCGTAAAATTCTCCTTCATATTTCCATCAGGTATTAGTGTCACTTGCCTAAGAATGCCTTTTTTTCAATTAGGTGGTGAGTCAGCTCCCTTTTTCCCAGAATAGTAATCTCTCATGACTTATATATGAAAATGTTGACTTGAAGATTGTGATTTCCTTTGGTGGAGGAGATTATTATGGGAAGTCAGTGCATTGGATATCTCTTTTATTGATCTGAGCTGCTCATTTTCCTGTTCTGCTCTCAGGGAAAGAATCACCCAGAGAGGCAATGAGCTGAGAGGAGTAGGGCATCTTAGGCCCATGCTGTAGATCAATCCTTTCTCCCAGCATGGAGAGGGGAGCCAAGATAAGCTGAGGGCAATGGCAAAATGAGACTACTATTTTTAAGAACTACCTAAACTGAGGATAGTAGTTTCTTATGATTTAAAAAAAATTTTTTTAATAACATTTTGTGATTTTTTTTAATTCAGCATCCAGGATTCTCCCTCTTCCTTCTAGTAGGATCTTGATTTTGCTCTATGGGGGCATTTCTGCACTGGTAGGCAGCATTGACAGGGGCAGTGCCTACCCGCCCCTCTCAACCTGTCTCATCACCATGGTGTAACCAGAAGGGCAGATGAGTGACTTAAACTGCCAATTGGGAGCTTTGATTCTTGAATAAGTGACATAAAGTTATGCAGAAAATTCAAAGTCAGTCAGCTTTATATAAATCACATCTTTCCTTTTTCTCAGATACTGTGAATTCTTAAATATTTCCAATAGACTTAACTTTTCCCCTTAGGTTGGCAGTCAGATTTTATTGCCTACAATCAAGTATCCTGACTCACTGGATCTTCAAGAAGTGGCTTATAATTGTGTTTAAAGGTAAGTAAATTCCCTATAATAGAATATACTCTGCTAGTAATGGCCTTAAAGATAATTATGCCCATAAGGATCAGGTTAGAGGTGGAAAGAATTAGAATGTTAGTAAAGCAAGGAATACTTCAGACACTTAGAAAATATTTAAATGACCTCGACAACAGACTGACCCATGTTATGATATGGAATAGAAGCAGAAATGACACAAAAGTTTAACAATGAGTATAGAGAAGAAGGGAAAATGTTGCAATAATAAGTTTCCAAGATAATTCAGTCTGAAAATGAAAATGGAAAACTTAAGTAAAGATATATTCAAGTGTAAAAAACCATTCTTTTAGAATTCAAACATATATTCTTAAGATCTATCACTTCTAATAATGTTAGATTTCCTTTCTTCTCACTTAAAAATGGTAGAGTAGGATGGAAATAAAGACCCCCTCCCTGGAAAATATTCTATTTGGAAAGAATTATTTTAAGGGCAGGGGGTGTTTGGAATGTCCTACAGAAGATTCATAATGGAATAGTACTTTTTCCCAGTCTGGTGTGGTTGTAAATCTAAGTTAGGAAATGCAGGGTATTCTGAAGTCTTGATAATAAGCAAATGTGAGTATAGTAAAAATTTTCTTGAAGGAACAGCCACCGAATAGAAACATGCCACTTTAAGTGTGATTCCAGGAAGAATAGCGTCAACTCCTTGGATCATGTTAGAAATGCAGAATTTCTGGTCCCACCCCACATTTACTGACTCAGAATCCACATTTGAACTAGATCCCAGGTGATTTGTATGAGAAGTACTAGTAAAGAGCACAGAGCAAGTGTTTCATTGAGTTCTAGTCTCCTGATTCCTAAGCTACTCCTCACAAGTCAATAAGCACCTTTGGAACATGAATTAATTGCTTAGTTCACTAGTATTTATTAATGTAGTGCAGGTCTGGGCTGAAAGAATTAATTAAACTGATAGATTATGTTCCAAGTTGCACCTACATGTCATTTGAATTAACCTTCAGGCTCAGATCTTGACAACTGAAATGATTTAGAGAAGTTATTTCTTCCAATTTCTGTGATCACTGTGTAAAAGTTAAAAGGATAGAACTGGAATGCCTTAACTTTAAACAAAAGTATTGGATTAATTCACAATAAGTAAAACACCAGGAAAAATACAGGACCAAGTCTATTTTTTACCATATTAAAAAAAAAAATTTTAGTGAAAACTTTGACAGAGGTGCCAAATGCATATGGTGTGTTTGTGCTGTGTCTGTGTTGTGTATGTGTGTATGTGTGTGTGTATACACCAATCTCCAAAATTTACCTCAAGACATATCTCCTGGAATACACTCTCTTGTATAATTCCTTCCCATATTATATAAGGGTTAGTCTGTATATCTAATAGAATATGGTGGAAGGGATGATGGTAACTTTCAAGGCTGGATTGTAAAAAACATCAATACCTTCACCATGTTCTCTTAGGTCACTTGCTGTGGTGGAAGGTAGCCACAAAGTCATGATGATTCTCAAGCAGCCCTATGGAGAAGTCCACATGGTGAGAAACTGAAACCTGTTCTTAACTGTCCCCACCAACTTGATCACCATTTGATTGAGTCATCTCAGAAACCGATAATGCCAATTGACATTTTGACTGAAACCACGTGAAAGAATCTGAGCCAGAAGCACCCAGCTAAGACACTTCTTGACTCACCAAAACTGTGAATAATAAATTTTACTGTTTTCTTTGAAGCAATTTTTTATGCAGCAGCAGTTAATTCTAGATATAGTATATGAGATTGATATTGCATTATATAAGGTAATCTACATTTTTAAATGATCATCTGTAATAAGCAGAGAACTCATCAAATATATCTCCTTTTTTCTAGCAAGGCCCCACTTTAGCCATGAAAGATAAAACAGAAAGATTGCTTTGAGGGTTTGGGAAGATATATATTCTTGAAGCTGTTGTGAAGTTACGCATGACAAAAAATTGATCTGCCCTGAGTGCGTGAAAGTAAAAATAGGAAAATAATTATTTTTCATGTAAAACATTAAACTCTTAAGGACAAAAGAATTGAGTGCAAACTCAAGCTCTCACTTCTCACAGTGAGTTTCATGTTATTCTCTTCAGTGATTTCTTTTAATAAATTGCACACATGTTCAATTGATTAATTCTCTCAAAACATTTTAATTACTATAAGTGGTGGCTATCGTATTACAAGGGAAGGTTGATCCTTAATGAAAAAAATGAGGAGGAGTTTGAGGTTATCCCAAAGCCAAAGTAAGAGTATATGCATGTAGCCTACATATTTGTGGGTGTAGACTAACTAAATCCTAGCATTCTATAGTTCCAGGTCTGTCTGATGGTGTTAAAAGGGAGGTATGGGAAGTGGCCTGGAGTCCCTTTTTTTGGTACCTACAAGAACTCAGTAAATCACTCTTCCTGTCTAAATCTAGAGCCATATAAAACACACCTCACTCTCAGGATAAACAATACAGAAGTAAGGGCTTCATTAGTCTGATGGAGAATAATTTTGCAGATAATACAAATTGAGAATATCAGGCAGTTTTCACAGTATACTAGAGGGAAGAGAATCATCAAGTAAACCCAATAACAGAAAGAACTGGAACTATATAAATGCAGTCCAAGTTTGAATTGAATTCTTTTAGATTGAAAATAGTGATAGCTGCAATTAATAATAAAGACCTTTACAATAGTCAGAGTCATTCCCCATGGACCAGTATGGGATTTAGACAAGAACGGAATTTACAGAAGGTGAACAGAAGCTGGATAATGAAAGGATGAGAGCTGGGTAAGAACAAAAGCGATTTTCTTAGCCACATTCAGCAAAAATTTTCACTGGTTCTTAGTGAAGAACAAAAGGAGATTAATTCCAGAAAACTCCACTATTTTGTTATTTATAGTTTATTGGTACAACATATTCACATTAACTAGATAGTTAACTATATAGCTATCACTTCACCTGATAAGTCTATAGATACTCAATTAATTACTTTGTCTTATGTAAGACCCAAGTCTGAATTCCCTTTAACTTGGAAGGCAAGATATTGAAACAAGGTTTTGGTACCAATCAAATGCATAGGCTTACAGCCTATATTTGGTGACTATCTGCATGTCTGGAAGTTAAAAATGTCATAGACAATAAAAAATATGGGCTCAATAAAATTGTAATCATCCAGATTACACAAATACATATTTTTGTGTTAGAATTGGCCAAACAATTGAGGGAATGGACATAATTTCGGATATTTAATTGCCAAGATTAAATTGTTTTCTAAATCCACTGTATAATTTCTCCCCTTCTAAAGGGAGAATGTACAAATATTAATGTAGTGATGAGTGCAGTTAGCTGTAGTTGTACACTATCTTAGAAATACCTGCCATAGCAATGTGACTAATAGTTTGTCACTTTTTTGTAAGTTGATGGGAAAATCTGATTCTGGAAATGTTAGCTTTGAGAAAAGAAACTACCTTTGGAAAATCTACAAAAGAGAGGCTCATTTTTCATATCAGGTATTTTTGTAAATGATCCTCATTTTGCAAGTGCATCACTTTCGATTGGAGCAATGAGCCTTCTTCAGTACCTAAGCAATTCTGCTGAAGCTATAAACCAAAGTCCAAGAGTCAAGAAGCTACATTCTTTTTCTGATCCTTTGGCAAATTTGTCATGAATCTTTGAGCAAATGAAAGTTAGGGATGTCATTGAACACCTGTTAAACAGCCATCAATAAAATTGTAATCATCCAGATTACACAAATACATATTTTTGTGTTAGACTTGGCCAAATAATTGAGGGAATGGACATAATTTGGACCTCACCAACCACCCCTTCCTTCTCTGCAGAAGTCATGCCAAGCAGCCATCCTCCAGCCTTCCACTGCCTCCACCTCCTTTTCTATTATGTGCCATTCCACAACCTGGGGGACATGTTAAGTCTAATGAAAAGACCCAATCGAACCTTAAACCTGGAAACTGGGAATAAGTGGCCTCAGATGGTAATCCAGGCAGGAATTCTCAGTGGCAGGGCACCCAGGTGGATAAAAATCACACTCAAAAGTATAGATTTGTCTGTCTTCTCTGCACAAAGTGTGACATGCAGAGCTACATCTACTCACCCTGACTCAAGCAATTTTAGCCACCCTGAGAAACTGGCCAAAATAGGATTTCTTCCCCAACTCTTCTGGACTCTTCGTACCGTGTAAGTAACAAAGAGGTTATCTGCCCTTCTGGACTCTTTATGCTATGCAAATAATAAAGAGATCATTTGCTAAAAGTTTCTGTTGTGTCCTGAACCTGTGTTCCCATGATGCATTATTGTAGCAACTCACTCCGCAAGCTGTTTTCTCAAATGCAAAGTAGAGATGATGTGTTCATACTTTTCCTTTTCTCACCAGGACATAGTTGGAAGAGATCTGTGAGCTTCCTGGAAAAATGTATCACATAAATATCAGATATTATTTTAGTTTTCACTAGGTTCATTCTAATTAAGGGGAAGGGGTAGGAATATGGGATAAATATGAAGAGGGACTAGAGTAATTTGGTAAAAGTGTTGGAAGAGTGAAATGCTTAGACCTGACCTTTAAGTCTTTAGTAGGAATAAATAGAAATATTGGGAACCTAACAACAGAATTTTTTTTTTTGGGGGGGGGGGAGTTATACTACAGTCACGTTTGACCTCAGAAATCTAGAGAAGGAGGAAAAATGTAATCTAAATAACATGAAAAAACTTGGAATAAAATGATGGTGGAAAGAATGAAAAAAAGAAGTAGATTTTCAAGACCAGTGGTGCAACTTAAAGATATTATACCATTATGTATGTATCCAAAGCTTTTGGTCAAGAGCTTAGAAGAAAGAAGCAATTTTCTACTACTTTTGTTAAATCTACTGGAATAAGGGAGGTAAAAGGCCTGCTTTTCATAGGGTTTGTGAAAAGGATTTTATTCTTACTTCCAGTGTATATGTCTTGCCCATCTTTGTTTTTTCATTTCAAGTACTCTAGTTCAAGCTCACACCTCTTCATAATTGGCATTACATTCTTCCCATTCCAATCTGTCTGACACATTGTTACCAGAAAAATTTTCTTCAATCATAATCTCAGTATCATCCCTCTTTTGCTCAAATCTTTTAGTGATTCCCCATTTTTAACCAAATAAAATACTAGTTCTTTGTTTAAGCATCCAGAGCCTACCTCAGTTTGCTTCTGACTTTTTTCCCCTTATCTACCAATATTAAGTCTATGGTCTGGCAATGCTCCTCATGCTCTGAATAGGCTTATACCTTACTTACTCTGAACTTTGCATATATCATTCTCTTAGTCTTCCCATATGACATTATCATATTATTTGTATGTTCTTTTATTTAAGTTATAGTTCATTCATTTGTTATTTTTTCCCATTCATTTAGTCACTCATCAAACATTTACTGAGCCCATATTAGGTGCCTGGCTCTTGTTGGGAGCTGGGGATACAGACACGGGTAAAACCCAATACCTGCCCATCTTGAGGAGCTCACAGACCATTGAGAATACAAATGGTTAATTTAAGTGCACCAGGAAAATTCCTGTAAAGTATCAAGTACAATGTGAGAAGAAGAATGGAAGGAATGCCTAAAACTACTTAGTAAAGCAGCAATAGAATCTAATGAAAGTGATAGTAATAATATAAAAATAATATTACTAGTAAAATGAAGTGCTGCCCTAGGCATTTTAAAGTGAAGTAAATTTCTCTAGGTACAGCTATTGTCACCATTTTAAGATGGTGAAACTTCAAGAAAAGTTATTTGGCCAAGGTCAAACAGTGATAATTAGCAGAGCCAGGATAACACCTAGCTTTGTTGAACAGAAAAGTGTCAGGATGTCAAGATGGATGGGGAGGGAAGGAAAACAGTACTAAGAGGAGGTGGGGTTTTAAGTCGAGAGCAGTATTTATCTCCCTACTAGAGAGAGAGCTATTTGACTTGGGGGAATAGGTCTTACATAAGTTTGCTTCTCGTGTATTGTTTACATAATAACGTCTTTCAGAATATTGTTTTTCAATGACTATTGTTGAGCGCTGACTGAAAGAAGGTTAAGACTATGCCAACTTACAGTCATCAGATTTTTTTTTTTTTTTTAGTCATCAGATTTTTAGGGAACATAGTAAATCTCTTTTTCCCCACCCAAATTTGAAATAAATTGGGGTAGAGAGAGGGAGGGGTCAAGGAGATGGATGCCAAATTACCGTCTTTATTACTAATAATAGCTAAATTGAAAGATAATTAACCAAGTGGCCTGAACTGAACTTACCTACCCTGTCACAGGCAGCTCTAGAAAACTGCAGACCTCCAAGTCTACCCCACCTGGAGCTCACATTCCATAGGCATCTGGTTCCTAAGAGAGAATAGAGAGGAAGAGATGTGACAATGCCAGCCATTTCTGCTCTGAGTAACCAATCAATTAGATCCTTCTCCTATCCTGGGAAGAAAAAAGTGAAGAAGCTGAAAAAGGCAAGGAGTGTGGCTCAAATACATTTCCTCCACATGGAGACACATGGCAAAGGCAAAGAATTTTCCCCTAATGGAAATAGGTTTCTTTAGTAACGGTTTTTCTCAAATAATGTGTCTTAGTTTGCCAGAAGTTTAGTTTGGGCCGCTATGACAAATACTGCAAACTGGTTGGCTTAAACAATAGGAATTTATTGTCTCACAGTTTTGGAGGCTACAAGTCCAAAATCAAGATCATATCAGGTCAAGCTTTCTCCTGGAGTCTGTAGCATTCTGGTACTGGCTTGCTGTAATCCTTGGGGTTTCTTGACTTGTATTTCTGCCTTCATCACATGATGATCTGAATTTCCTCTGCTTACAAGGACTCCAGTCATTTGTATTAAGCCCACCCTGATTAAATTTGGCCTTTCCTAAATGGGATCTTCAAAGGTCCTATTCACAAATGAGCCCACAGCTTAACTAACAATAACATCTTCAGAGGTCCCACTTAAAATAGGTTCACACCCATACGATCTAGGGTTAGGACTTGAACATGTCTTTTGAAAGAGATATGATTCAATCCCCAACATGATGTTATACAATGAGAAATAAAATACAGTAGACGTAGACAAAATTGGAAGTTAGATGACCTGGTTCCTAATCAAAAGTCTTCCACTAGCTAGTTTTGTGATCTTAAGAAAAATCACCTGGGCATTTTTTCTCACCTCTACAATTAGATTGTTGGACTAGATCATTTCCTTCAGCTCTAAAATACAGTAATCAATGAGACAGTTCTCTTCAACTCCATAGCTATCTGTAGGATGAAGAGCTTTGGTGGTTTCAACCATCAAATGTTTAACTTTCACTTGAAGGAATTACTGGGGATTTGTGAGGCTTATGGTATGGATTCAAGGAGGAAGTGAAGTTTACAGAGAATTCCTGGTTATAAAGTGTTCTAGAAAATTGCAACAAATCCTGTGAACTCTGAAGATGTTCAGTATCTTTGTCTTCCTAGAATCACCAAGAGATTAAATTTGAAATGCCAAGAAAGTTTCAGTCACACCACCAAAATGTGTATACTGGATTCCCAAAATTAGTTTGCTTTTATTGTTCCCAAAACCTTGTCAAATACAGTTAACTTTTTTATATGGCTATTACTTATACCCAAGTTATATTTTACCATTCTAAAGCTTGTTTTGTATATACGTGGGCTCCAGAATTAAACCCACAAGTGGCATGAGGGGTATGAATTGCAAAACTATTCAAGTGTATAGATCGTGAGATTTTTTGACTCTATATCTTAGTGAAAATATATTGGAATTATTCTGGAAAAGCATACTGTTTGTAGGGTATTATTATAAGGTAAACAATGCTATACAAGGGTGATGAAATAGCAAAGTCATCGATTCTTTGATTATGATATATATGTAAAATACTCTTAACTGCTTTGGTTCAATCAGAGATTTTTCAGTGTGTAGTTAGTCCAAGTCTCTAATTTCCTGTCCTTTCCAATCTAATGTAAGCCTCTGAAATTATGGATAGAAATTAAGGTAAGAGAGAGTGATGAACGATGCCATTATCCTGTTAGATGGAATAAATTTAAGGACAAAGAAAATGGAAAAAGTAAAGGCATGTGCTTATTATAAAATGTGAGGAGTTTTCTAAGCATAAGTGGGTAAAAAGTGCTTAACATTCTCAATTTTTTTCCCTGCTCTTTCACATTATTTTAAAAATTCAAAATTTCAGTACCTTCAATGAAATCAAATTTAAATTTTAATTTGGAGGTGTGGAAGTGACCTCTAGCCCAAACTCCTCTTTTTAGAGAAAATGAGACAGATTCTCAAAGAGGCTGATTAACTTTCCAAAGTCACAGAAACCATGAACAGTGAAGCCAAGAGAAGCACCAGATTTCTAATGAAGTATTTTTTCCCAATAGTTTGTGCTATGTCTCTTCCTTTAGTGAATTAACAGAGCTAGGGCCTCCACTTCTCCTTGAACATCCTCTAGCGAAATAAGTTTAATTCTGCTCCCAATTAATCATCTCAGAAATGTTTCCCCTCCTCCTCACCCCTTCTGAAAGTCAAAAAAGAATAATCCAGTGAAGAGGATCTTTTACTTTGCTTTGCTGTGTCTTCTTTCCTTTCAACCTTCCCTCCAACTTCTCTGGTATTGCTGAGGCTGATTGTATGTATTTTTACATCTGAAATAAGACCACTTCTCAGTTTGACATGATGTCCAAAATCAGTCTGAACTTTCTTGGTCTTCCTCCTTTCAGGCTTTTCCCTTTGCTTCTTTTCCTTCTTTATCTTTCTCCTCCTTATTTGGTTCAAGACAAGATGGATGTCTTTGCTCTCGGTCCATTGTCCTGAAAATGAAATCTACGGCAAGGCCAGAAGCGCTCTTCTTAAACCACAGACCTAAACGAGTCACTGAGAATATTAATATATAGGCCCCCCCTCAAAATTTTCTATTTCTCATTAACTTTTAAAAGCCTTGCTGACTACATGTGCTCATTACATGGAATTATAAATGATGCTTGAAGAGAATGATTTCAGCCCACTCAGTGCACAAGAGAATACAAACAAGCATTTTGCAATTGCTTTTCCAAGGTGATACATTCCAAAATATTGAGCTGAGTTACTGCTGTGAAACTCTGAAATCCCAGAAGACTCAATCCTCTGAAAAACAAATGTGAAATGAAAATCTATAACTCCTCCATGTTAACCATCTCACCTCCACCATCTTGTTAAACATAGGTAAATGCTTTCTTCTCTAAGGTAAAGGGCCACATGAGGAACTATGACTTCTTATCTCCCTTGTCAAATCACTCTCCTTTCTTCTCTGCCCTGTTTTACCTCACTTTAGTTTCTGGAAGCCTTAGCTACTGCTGACTAATGTGGAACTTGAGTAACAAGATAGATGTCACCAGTCGTCACTCTTTCCTAGGCACATTAAATTCATTTACTGTTGCCATTTATGCTAAATATTATTATGGTTTTGTTTTTTTATCAGAACATGAGTGGTGTTTGGGTGACTGGAAGGGTGACAGCCTTGACAGTCATAATTGTATTTGTCTGCTACTTATGGTCTTCCACGCAGAAAATATGTCATACCAAAAGGGCCTTAATCCATCACCATATACTCAACTGAAGATCTTTCTCAAAGTAGGAGTGTGATGTTATGCAGATGGAGTTAGCCAGGACTTCCCCTTTGCTTCGCGGTCTTCTGAAAACTTCCTACCAATGTTCTTCAGGATAATTTCATTGATGCAAATAATAGATGTGACTGTCAGAAGCAGCCCTTATGCTTAATGTGATGCCTCGAGATAAGCACCCTAAATATTTTAATGCTTATTACTTAGGGGGCAAAACTGTGGCTCATAATAAAAGAAAAGAAATGATTGAAAAGAAACCCGTTTGATACTCATTACTCGCAAATAACAGGTCTTCACACATAAACCATGCTGATGTTGAGAAAATCATTCACCTTCAGAGAAATCAGACCCACCCAAAATCTCCATAACATTTTAGACTACTAGCCTGACAAAGGACAAGGAGGATACAAGTTGAAAAAAATCAGCAATGTTTAACTGAGCCTCTACTAACATAAATTCTGGAAACCAAGTTCACTCAGAAGAGCACCAGTACTCTCCTTGCTGCTTCAGATGACACTATCTGAAGTCATTGCTGAGTTCCTCCAGGATTTCAATGGTCAAAAAGAGATTGGCTGAGAGGGGCATGCTATGCCTTGCTTGGGCTTTCCCTCCATTAGTAGGATTGCTGTTAATACATTGCTGCTATGGCCTCTGTGCTCATGTCTATCATTTTTTTGTAGCTCCTGCCTTGGCTCACATACCTTTGCCGTACTGCTCAAAGGTAAGGCTGCCTTGAGACTTGTGACTTGAGCCATTATCCCTTCTGTTGATGCCTCTTCTCCTTCCAAGTGGCTCCATGTTTCAGTATTAGGGTTCCCAGTTTTATCCAGCCTCTAATTCCATAAAGTTGGGCAGCATGTGGGAATATTTACCCAATGGAAAAAAAAGTGCTGTGTTCTCCAATGCCCAAATAGTTCTGAATTTTATTCTTATTCCTCCTTTCTTTTTTTTTTTTTTGGTGCCGAAGCTGGAAGTTGAGGGAAGTTCAATCATAATTTTCTCAAGAGAAAAGAGCCTTATGCTGCTCTCTCTTACATTACTCCTTTGGCAATAAATTGCCAAGACTGGTCAGAGTACTCAGGCTAAAACTCACAGATTTGACAATTTGCCTTTGGAGGCCCCTTTGAGCTATTAAAAAATATTAGATTTTTGTCACTGATTTTAGATAAATTAATTCCTAAGCAAATTATTAGTGGGAAGTAGGCAGTATAGTGTACTGAAATCAGTTTGCTTGCCTTAGAACACCTGAGTTGTCATCTCTTGCTAGCTGTATAGTTGCTTTGGGCAAATATGGACCTCACTGGTTTCAGTGAGGAATTAAATTATATAATACATGTAAAGCATTGATAAAAATGCCTGAAACAATATCCAGCTAGAGATCATCATGTGAGAGAAAATCCCATTTACAATAGTAGCAAAGAAGATTAGATAACTAGGAATAAATGAGGAATATGTGAAACATATATTACTAAAGCTTTAAAACCTTCCTGAAAAACATAACAAGCATAATTGAACAAATGGGAAGACAGTCCTTGTCCTCCGATATGATGACTAAACATTCTAAACTGATGGTTTCTTAGTTCTTCCTAAGTTAATTTATAAATTTTGTGCAATCCCAGTAAAAATATCAACAAACTTTATTATGGAATTGGACCTGTTTACGCTAAAATCCATAAAGAAAAAATGACCTGCAAAAATAGCAAGGAAAACACGGACAATAAATAAAACTGACTTGGGGTCCTAGTCTTACAAGACTAAACAAACTATAAAGCCTCTATAATTAAAATGCTATGGTGCTGTCATATGAATTGACAGACACAGCAGTGGAATAAGAAGGGAAAACTGAGAAATAGACACACATACATATGCAAAGTGAGTGATAAAGGTGGCACCTGAAATAACAAGGAAAAAATGGGCTTTTTAAAACCCAGTGCTGAGAACATTGAGAAGACATTTGGAAAAAAACATAAAATTAGATCCACACTTCACACCATTCAGAAAAGTAAATTCCAACTGAAGTAGGGAGCTTAATGTAAAAAATGAAACTATAAAAATATTATAAGAAAATGTGGGTGAATTCCTCTTTAGCCTTGGAATAGCTTTATGTTTGTGGCATTAATAAACTTTTTTTTTGTAATATTATAACATTTCAGTTAATTTTTGAACATGCAGTTCTCTTTTTGGGCTGAGCCAATGAACATATTAGTAGGTGTCACGTCAATCTAAAGAGGGTTTCCTTTTAAGGATTCCAAGACATGCACATCTTCTATATTCTATGACTGAATTAATTATTTTGGAAAAGATCATATTAAAGTAAGACAATGACTGGAAAGGACTGGAGGGTTGATTACATGTGTGTTCTAAACATTATGAATCTGTGGATTGGAAAGTACTATGCAAGCAAAATACTTGTTTTGAGATTTACACTTTTTAAAATTTATGTAGCCTGACAACTTTTCTAACTTGGTGAATATAGGACATTCTCTCAGTACAGGCCAAGCCACATGACAATAAATTTCCCCAAGACCCCATGCACATGCAAAGTGACAGAAAATAAAACTCCTAGTTTGGTGGTTTCTTGCAAGGATTTTTCCTCCCTCCCTCCCTCCCTCTTTCCCTGCCTCCTTTCTTCCTTCCTCCCCCTTCCTTCCTTCCTTCCCTTTCCTTCCTTCCATTGTTCTGTCTCTTCCCACCTCCTCTCCCTTTGTCTTCCCTTCTCTCACCTCCCATCTCTTCTCTCCTCCCCTGCCCTTTCTTATTTTTTTGAGGCTTTTCTAAATAATTTGGGTATATTATATCAATCTCTACAGAAAACTGTACTGAAGGGTTAGTGCTATGTATGCAAACAGAACTAGGTGAATATATTTTTGGTTTCTACTGACCACATTGAACTTTTATATATCTGACTCCTGTGCTCCTAGAAAGAAATTTCCCACCCCTTCTGTGTTTTGGGGAAAGGGCTAACCACAAAAGACCACCCTGCTATCTCATATTCCTCATTCCTCAGTGACTTAGATAATACCCATCTCCATCCTACCTCACATCTCATATAAGACTCTTGGATGATCCCTTGTCTACCTGCCTCTGTGACACTACAGATCTGCTTCTTTTTCTCTGAGTCATTCTCATTAATGAATATTCATATTCTCCTTATTGCAACAACCTGATTAAAATAATTTCCTTAATTGTCTGGTGCATTTTGTCTTTCACACCACTTAGGACATTGCTTAAGATTGTGTATATTTTTTTGGTATTTAATGTATATACACATGAGGTTCTCTAGATGAGAAAGGTTAGTTTCAGAAAGTGGTTATATATACAGTGTTTCAAATATTTAATTTCACAATGTCTTTGATTCTTTGTCCAAGAGACTGTCTTTAGTTTATTAACAATAAAAATTATTTAAATGTTCAAGTTTTAATATATTTTTCTGCTGAGAAATGAATTTAATTTCATTGCTGCTGATAGAAATTCTTTAATATGTAGGTCATGTATTGAACAAACTTAAACTGTGATTTATTAAATTAAACAAATTTAAAGTGTGATTTCCTTTAAACTAAAATAAAAATATTTTCTTACAGCCATCTATATTTTTTATTGTCTAAACACTTTATTATGATTTTTTTCATTTTTTTTTATTTGAGAAAATGTAGCTTTACAGAAAACTCATGTAGAAAATCCAGCCTTCCTTTATACCCCCACTCACACACACAATTTTTGCATACTAACACTTTGCATTAGTATAGTAGCTTTGTTAAAATTGATGAAGAAATAGTATCATAATTATACTATGACCTATAGTCCATACTTTACATTAAGATTCACCGTTTATGTTGTACAGTTTTATGGTTTTCTTTAAATTTTTAATCTAGGAATACTCTCTTTTTAAACTCATTCAAATATATAATTCAGGTGTGGTAATTACATTCAAAATGTTGTTAGCATAGCCACCATCCATAACCAAAACTTTTCCATTATCCCAAACAGAAATTCTGTACCAATTAAGCATTAACTCCCCAATCAATACCCCCCTGGCCCCAGGTAACCTGTAATCTAGTTTCTGACTCAATGAATTTGATAATTCTGACTGTTTGATATCATATACAACATTTGTCCTTTTGTGTCTGGTTTATTTCACTCAACGTGATGTTTTCAAGATTCATCCATGTTGTTGCATGTAACAGAGCTTCATTTATTTTTAAGGCTAAATAATTTCCCTTATGTGTATATACCACATTTATCCATTTATCTATTGATGGACAATTGGGTGGCTTCCAATAATTGTGAATACTGTTCCTATGAACATGAATGTGCAAATATCTGTTTGAGTCCTGCTTTTAATACTTTTTAATCTATACATGGAAGTGGAATTGCCAGGTCATCTGGTAATTTTATAATTAACTTTCAGAGGAACTGCTATGCCAGTTTGGATATATTATGTCCCCCCAAAAGCCACATTCTTTAATGCAATCTTGTGGGGCAGAGTTATTAAGTTTTTTGATTAGGGTATGACCTCTTGATTGAATGTTTCCATGGAGATTTGACCCTGCCCATTCAGGGTAGGTCTTGATTAATTTACTGGAGTCCTATAAAAGAACTCACAAACAGAAGGAGCTCAGAGCAGCTGAGCGGGATGTTTTGGAGAGAAGCTAAGAGCTGACACTGATGCTGAGGCTTTGGGATGCTAGCCCAGAGTTTGCTCCAGAGAAGCTAAGAGAGGACCCTGATGCTTAGGTGCACAGTAGCTGAGAGGAGTCCACTGACATTTTGGGGAATGCCATTTTTGAAACACAGCCCTGAAGCAAAGGAACAGCAGATGCCAGCCATGTGTCTTCCCAGCTGAGAGAGGTGTTCTGAATACAATCAACTGTTCTTCAGTGAAGGTTTCTTCTTGGTGATGTCTTAGTTTGGACACTTTTATGGTTAGGATTGTAAATTTGTAACCAAATAACCCCCCTTTAGAAACCCAATCCGTTTCTGGTATTTTGCACAACAGCAGCATTGGCAAACTGGAACAACTGGCAAACTGGTCCACAGCAGCTGCTCCATTTTACATTTCCAACAACAGTGAATGAGTGTTCCTATTTCTTCACATCCCCTCCAAAACTTATTTTCTGCTTTTAAATAGCAGCCATTAGTCATGGGTGTGAAATAGTAGCTCATTGTGGTTTTGATTTATATCTCCTTAATGGCTAATGATGTTGAGCATCTTTTTTTTTGTTTATCAGACATTTCTGTATTTTCTTTGGAGAAATGTCTATTCAAGTCTTTTACCCATTTTTAAAATTGGGTTCTTTGTCTTTTTACTGTTCAGTTGTAGCACTCTTTATATATTCTGGATATTAAACCTTTATTGGATATGTGGTTTCTAAATTTTTTTTTTTTCTATTTTTGCTTTTGTTTCTTGTGCTTTTGGTATAAAGTCTATGAAATCTTGCCTAAAACAAGGTCCTGAAGATGTTTCCCTATGTTTTCTTCTAGGAGTTTTTGTTCTTCTAGGAGTTTTTGTTCTTGTATTTAGGCCTTCCATCCATTTTGATTTAACATTTTATATGTTTTGAGGTAGGGGTTCACCTTCATTATTTTGTATATAGATATTCATTGTTTCCAATACCAATTGTTGAAGATACTATTCTTTCCTAATTGAGTGGACTTGGCACTCTTGTCAAAAATCATTTGTCCATAGAAGTGAGGGATTATTTTTGAACCCTCAATTTGACTCCATTGGTCTATATGTCTGTCTTAGTGTCAGTAGCAAACTGTTTTGATTATTGTACCTCTGTGATAAGTTCTAAAATTGAGAAGTGTGAGTCCTTGAACTTCATTCTTTTTCAACTTGGTTGTGGCTATTCAGGGCCATTTACCCTTCCATATATAAATTTGATGACTGGCTCTTACATTTCTGCAAAGACAGCTGTAGGAATTTTGATTGGGATTGTGTTGAATCTGTAAATCACTTTGGGTAGAATTACATCTTAACAATATTTAGTCCTCCAATCTATGAACATGAAATGTCCTTCCATTTATTTAGGTTATATTTTAGCAATGTTTGGTAGTTTTCTTGTCCAGTCCTTTACATCCTTGATTAAATTTATTCCTAGATATTTTATTTCATTGTTGCAATTGTAAATGAAATCTTTTTCTTGATTTCCTTTTCAAATTGTTCACTACTAGTGCATAGAAACATCTCATTTTTTTGTGCCTTGATCTTTCACTCTGCCACTTTGCTGAATTCATTTATTAGCTCTACTAGCTTTCTTGTGGATTTTTTCAGAATTTTCTATATATAAGATTATATCATCTATGAATAGAGAAAGTTTTACTTATTCCTTCCCAATTTGTATGCATTTTTTTTCCCTTGCTAACTGCTCTGGCTAGAATTTTCAGTAGCAGAAAATTGAATAACAGGGGTGACTGTGGGCATTCTTGTCTTATTCAAGATCTTAGAGGGAAAGCTTTTAGCCTTTCACTGTTAAGTATGGTGTTAGTTGTGGGTTTTTCATATATGCCCTTCATCATGTTGAGGAAGTTTCCTTCATTCCTATTTTCTAAGTGTTTTTATAAGGAAGGGGTGCTACATTTTGCCAAATGCCTTTTCTGCATCACTGAAATGATCTTTTTTTTTCTTTAAGTCTGTTATTCTATTAGTGTGGTTTATTACATCAGTTGATTTTCTTGTGTTGAACCACTTTTATACACTGGAATAAATTCCACTTGGTCATGGAGAATGATTCTTTTAATGTGCTGTTGTATTAGGTGTGCTGGTATTTTATTGAAAATCTTTGCATTTATATTCATAAGGGATATTGGTCTTTGATTTTCTTTTATTGTGGTATTGGCTTTGGTATTTGGGCTATGTTGGCTTCATAGAATGAGTTAGGGAGTATTCCCTCTTTCTCAAAATTTTTTTTGTGATATTTTGATCAGGATTGATAATTCTTCTTAAAATATTTGGTAAAATTCACCAGTAAAGCCATTTGGTCCTGGGCTTTTATTTGTTGGGAGGTTTTTGGTAACTGATTGAATCCCTTTACCTATTATTGTTCTGTTAAGATCTTCTATTTCTTCTTGAGTCAGTGTAGGTAGTTTGTGTGTTTCAAGGAATTTGTTCATTTCATCCAGGCTAACTAATATCTTGATGTAGAGTTGTTCATAGTTGTGCCAGTTTGTATATATTATGTCTCTCAGAAAAAAACTTATTTTTTAATGCAGTTTTGTGGGGGCAGATGTGTTAGTGTGGATTAGAGCTTATTGATTCAGTATTTCCATGGAGGCATGGCCTCACCCATTCAGCCTGGGCCTTGATTAGTTCACTGGAGCTCTATCAAAGCTCAGACAAAAAGAGCTCACAGCTAGTGGTGGCTGCAACAGACATTTTGAAGGAGGCTGTTGGAAGCTGATGCAGACATTCTGGAGAACACCATTTTGAAACACAACCTGGGAGCAAGCAGATGCCAGCCAAGTGCCTTCCCAGCTAACAGAGGTCTCCTGGATGCCAATGGCCTTTCTCCAGTGTAGGTACCCTTTGTTGATGGACACTTTATGGCCTTAAGACTGCAAGTGTGCAACCAAATAAACCCCCTTTTATAAAAGCCAATCCATTTCTTGGGTTTTGCGTTCTGGCAGCATTAGCAAACTAGAACAATAGTGTTTTGTTATAATCCTTTATATTTCTTTAGGTCAGTATTAATGTCCTTTTTTTCATTTCTGATTTTAGTTATTGGTGTCCTCTTTCTTTTTTTCTCTGTCAGTCTTGCTAAAGTTTTGCCAATTTTATTGATTTTTTCAAAGAACCAATTCTTGGTTTTATAGATGCTATTATTTTTTAAATTCTCTATTGCAATTATCTCTGCTCTAATCTTTTTCATTTTCTTTTTTCTGTTCACATCAGGTTTAGTTTTCTTTTCTTTTTTTTAGATCCTCCAGTTGTGAGGTTAGATTCCTATTTTGAGATCTTTCTTCCTTTTTAATGTAAGCATTTAGAACTATAAATTTCCCTTTTGCACTACTTTTGCTATTTCAGTATGTTGTGTTTTTGTTTTCATTTACCTCAAGATATTTCCTCATTTCCCTTGTGATTTCTTCTTTGACTAATTAGTTGTTTAAGTGAGCATTGCTTAAATTCCACATATTGGTGAATTTTCCAGTTCTTCTGTTATTGATTTATAGCCTCATTCAGTTGTGGTCAGGGAGGATACTGTATGATTTCAATATTTTTTAAATATTGAGACTTGTTTTGTAACCTAATATATGGGCTGTCCTGGAGAATGATCCCTTTGCACTAGAGAAGTATATGTGTTCTGCTTCTGTTAGGTGACATGTACTATATAGGTATGTTAGGTTTAGTTGGTTAACAGTATCATTCACGTCTTCTATTTCCTTTTTGATATTCTTTCTAGATGTTCTATCTATTATTAAAAGTGGTGTATTGAAGTTTTCTACTATTAACTTAAAATATCTATTTCTTCCTTCAAACCTGTTAATATTTGCTTTTTATATTTTGGGGCTATGCTGTTAGGTACATACAGATTTATGATTGTATGCCTTCTTGTTGAATTGGCCCCTTCTTCAGTATATAGTGAACTTCTTTGTTTCTCATATTGGTTTTTGACTTAAAGTCTGATATTGTATGACTAAGTCCACTCTGTTTTGATTAATATTTGCCTGGTCTATTTTTTCCATCTGTCAGTTTCAATGTACTTGTGCCTTTGAATTTAAGGTGAATATCTTGTAAACAGCATATAGTTGGGTTATTTTTTTTTTTTCTTTATCCATTTGCCAATTTCTTCCTTTTAATGTAGAATTTATTTCTTTTACATTTAAAGGAACTAATAATAATGCAGTACTTTCTTCTGCCATTTTACTATTTTGTCTTTGTAAGTCTTATACCTTTTTTGACCCCCAATTCTTCCATCAATGCCTACTTTCATATTTATTTTATTTTCTGTAATTTATGTATCATTTTGAGTTCCTTCTCATTTCTTTCTTTATATATTTTTCACATATTTTCTTTGTGGTTACCATGGAGTTTAAATTTAATATCCTAAATCAATATCAATCAAATTTGAATTGATATCAACTTAACTTCAATAGTGTACATAAATACTCTTCCTATACCCCTCTGTTCACCCACCATTTTTAATAATTGTTACAATTATATATTTATACATTGTATATGTCCAAAACCATAGATTTATCATTACCTTTATGCATTTGCATTTTAGAACCTGTAGGAAAGAAGAAGTGGAAGTTCAGAGGAAGTTTCTGGTTCAGTCTTTAAGTTGTCACCAATAGATTAGCACAGGCATACAGACACCTCAGTATACACATTGAGGTTACTCTGTGAGCTGTGACCCACAATGGGAGTGTAGGCTGGCTTCACACAGCACTCAGGACAGGGGTGCTGGAGGGTCCAATAAGTTTGACACAAGCTTCTCTTACTGTTTTTAAAGCTGCCTTTTCTTTATGTGACACTCACCCAGTGACACCAACACCTTAAGTATTTACTCAAGTTTTGAGGAAGCTGGCCTTGCCAGTTTTTGCTAGTAGTTCAAAAATTTTCTGTAGGAACCGCAATGTGGGGCACCTTATGCCACCATCCTGGTTGACTGAAACTGTCTCATCCATCTACATTTTTTAACAGAAGAAATCACCTTCAATGTCTTCTGGGCTTTAAGTAAAGTAGTATTTGCTTAATGTTAGGTCTGGCCCATTTTATTTATTTTTTTTAATTTTAGTAAAAGGAGTATGGAACTGGCACCGTAATTCCTATTGACAAAAAGAAGCATTTCCCTAACATAAATGGAAATACAAACCTCCTTTGTTAGAAACAGATCTTGGTAAAGCCTGAGAGGTAAAACCATCTAATCAGCCTAATGAGTTCAAGCTTTGTCTGACTAGAATGTGCTCATGGTGCCAGGCTTTCTTACTTTGAGTGTTGCTCCCTGTCATCATCTACTAAACAGTCTCTACCCTTACAGTCTTATCTCTCTTTAGAGGTTAAGAAAAATTAGAGGGAGTAGCTGATCAGCCAGCAGGAACTGTCAAAGCATCAGTCATTCTGGCCTTCGTCCCAAGAAATAAAACAAATTATCCTCTCAGTCAGTCTCCTCACTGCCCTCTGGGCTAGAGACAAAAACTGTTTGAACTCTCCCATATGGCTCTCAACATATGAGTGTGTCATTCCATCAGAAAAGTCCTCAAAGGGCATTTTCTGTTTGATTTATACTTTCCTTTTATCTCTAATATGCTCCCAGAAACACTGTCTGTCTTTGTCCTGCTTTGTCTTCCCTTCTTGTCCAGTTTCCTTTTTTCCATTATTTTCCATATTTCATGCATTTACTAGATCAAAGGCAGGAAAATGCACAAAACAATTTTATTTGTTCTAGATTTGATACTGCCATACCAAGCACTCTATTTTTATTTGTATTGTGTGATCTTTGTGTGCATGTGTGTATGGAGCAAACAAATTTCAAAAGATTTAGACTCTCCACTAAATAATCAAGTCTTTGGGCACTGATCAAGAGGGAGAATTTTCTTATAGTTTCAGAAAGAGACCATATATGAATACGTGCTATTCCAGTAATCCAGGTAAAATGTTCTAAAATGAAGTCATCAATATTGAAAAATATAAGAGGGCAATGGCATGTGAAACCAGTGGCCTGGTTTGCTTTGTCTATCTTAACAGTGTGAGTGATACTGCTTATCTTCAACAAAAGTACAGAATGCAGGAAGACCACTGCTGCCAAAGAACTTACAATGTAGCCAGCTTGACAAATGAATAGAATTTGAGTATAGACCTTAGACATACACCTAAGAATGTTGACTTTAGAATCCAGTCTTTAAAATGCTTAGGGATAGGATAGATTTTAGAAGTCTCAGGGATTGAGGGTATTTATGGAACAATGAGGATAAAAGCAAAAACAGTGTGTAGGACAAGCAAAAAGAGACTTTAACAGAGGAGAAAATGGATTTTTTTCTCATTTTATGTTTCTGATGTTCTGTTTCACTCTCATTTTCTTCCCACCAACCTTCCAAAGTGTAGCTGATTTAGCTCAAGAGTGAAAGTAACTCATTCCCTTAGTGTTTGGATTTTCTAAGAAGGACCCTTGGTGAATTGTTAGATAATATCCTTTTTCCAGGGAAGGAAGACTCTCTTGTTCCCTGCCAGTTGACTAATCCTAGCTCAGGATGTCTTTGACTTCTCTCAAACAATCTTACAAAGCATATTTTTATGGGAATTACTTCTGCTTATTGTACACAGACCCACAGGTCCCAAGGATGCTGCTTCAGGTTTGTAAATGACGCTGAAATCCAGAAGGCCAAAAGAAAAGTGGTTGTCCAGGGGAGATTATAGGGAAAGATTCATTGAAAATATAATAATATGGAGAATCTACTGGGCTTCAGTGCTAGTTGTTATATGTGTATATGTGTATACTATATATTACAGCAATCAACTATTACAGTCCTTGTCTGATTCACTAGCACATATTTGATTGAACCATAGGGTAGAAGTCTTTTTACTTTCTCTCTAGACCTTATAAAACTCTTAAAACACACAGAAGTTAACGAATGTGAGCCAGATCATGAACATCTTCATTGATTACATATATTACATTATTTAATCCTCCCTAAATTCTTAAAGTCAACTATTTTATTTGATACATATTTCTTATCTTTAGTCAGATTCACTTAAAATGCTAATTTTAAAATATAACTGAAAGTCTGAGATAGTCTACATATACTTTAGATTGTTTTATTCATTCTCTTACTGATACTAAAATATTTTTTATGCTCTAAAATGTACAAGGCACTAAAGGAATAGAAACTGAAAAGGTAGATGAGGCTCCTACTTTCATACAGGTTATATTTTAGTCTCAACTGACTGGTAAAATCTTGGTAAACTAGCAGCAGTGTCTTTTAATATTTTTCTTAAAGAATTTAACTGTTTTAAAAATGCATTTATTTTAAAAACTAATATGCACCTACTATGTTCTGGGCACTAGGGATACAAATATGAACAAGTCAGAGAATGTCATATCTTTCACAGTTCTTAGAGTCTTTAATTACAGTAGTTTCAGAAAGAGACCATATGTAAATATTTACTATTCCAGTAATCTAGGTAAAATGTTCTAAAACAAAGTCTTGTCAGTATTGAAAGGTAGGTGCTACATCGGAAATCAATATTCTGTTGTTCCCTAAGCGCACCATAGCCAGTTCTGCCAGTCCCCACACCGTATCCCTGCAAAAGATCACTGATTGGGCTTTAAAGCAAGATGAAGTAGTAGGTTGACTTGGTTGTACACTCCCCCTACCCAAAATTGTGTGCCTTTAAAAATTATTACCCCTCACATCTTGGATGATGTTTCTGTGATGAGTAACATGCAGGAACTGACACCCTAATGGAAAGGACTGATTTACATGTGGCAGCTCACATCCATGCTAGGGCATGAGGTCATGGGATGGAAAGGAATGGTGAACAGAAACACCGGTACTGTTGAAATTTGCAAACCCCCCTCCCCTAGCTATTCTCCCCAAAGCTATACAGTTGATTTGGGATGAAATTAAATGAGATTGAAACAACTCCACTTTGTAAGCTTCAGCTATCTATAGCTCTTGGGTAAAAATAATTATGTATACTACCAAATTATTGTGCTACCAAATCATTGTACAAATAAATATTTCTAAAATATTATCCCTACTTCCCTAACTGGTTAGTCAGGATATAGGAAACATAATTTAATGTTTTCTTAGTGTCAACATCAGTTGTTAGCTAATAATTTTGCTTAGCTATAATATAGTGATACTTTAAACACGAAGAACAAAATACTTTTAGCAAAATGGCTTATGTAAGTTTCTTCACCCTACCTGGTTATCAGTATTCATTTCTCATTGATCTCAACATGCCTCTTTGCTTGTCTGTAACATCCTATCTATTACCTTTATAATCTTCTGGGACACCAGAGACCCAAATTTGACAATTTTTTGTTTAAAATATAGGTAATAGACTTCAAGTTAGGTCTAGAGTACTTTGTGTGTGTGTGTGCATGTGTGTGTGTGTGACTGAAAGATATGTGCATTAACATATTAAACCTGGTGAGCTCATATTTAGCTGCTCTGAATACCTCCACCATCACACTCCCACTTACTTGCATTTCTTTCTTATTCTCCACTCTGTTTCAAATAAGTGACATGTTATGTAACTAATGTGAAAATATAAAAGATCAATTAAATTCAAATGTTTAAAGCAGCTGTGAGTAGATATGGCCCACAGTGAATAAGTAGCATCTACGGTGCTATTTTTTGATTCTTGGAAGATGTGCCAAGATGTACCTGAGTTTGTGAACATTTATTCAGAGAGTAAATACAATTAGAAATCCACTGTAGGGGTGAACTACCCCTCTCTTGTCCATGATTCAATGTGGTTTCTATATAGATTGCAACTACATATCTGCATTATCTGAAAGTAATTAAAGCCATTGGCTTCAGGAGAAGGGAGAAGTTCATGCATTTATTTATTCAATAAAAACTTTATTTATTAGGTCATAAGTATTGGGCAGTGTTTTAGTTTTGAAGATATGGAGATGGCAAGAAATGCCCATTACTTCAAGGGATCAGCACATGGCAGAAAAGACTGTGCAAATATTTTCAAGATGACACTGTAAATCTGTACTTAGATGAATCCCTTCTTCTCTAAATAAATATAATAAAACATAAAAGCCTGGGCAAATTTTTTCAAGATGATCCTGAAAATCTGTACTTACAGGAAACTCTCCTGCTCTAAACAAATATAATAAAAGAGAAAAGACAAAAAATGAGGATAGTATCTCTATGGTCTAAAAATTGAGCAGAAATACCCAGTATGAGCTGGACTGAAGCTATGGTCTTAGGAGACTTCATTCCAGAAGTAGGCAGAAGTAACTAGGAATTTGGCCCCTGTAGAGTAAGAGACTAAAAGTGATCCACATGAAGAGAGAGGCTTTTGCCATTGCTGGGCTGAGTTTCCTTGACTCATGAAAGGACTGTGAAAAATTCTGCTGCAGACAAGAATCTGTTTCCACAGCTTGATGGAGGTTCCAGCCTAAGGAGGGAGGAGGACAGAGATATAGCCTGTTGATTAGGAAGTGAACTAAACCTACTGCTGGTAAGGGTACATTTGTGATATCTAAAATATGACTCGGGATGAGGCCCCATCTCTCAAGATAAGGCTGAGTAAAACTTGGAGTCTCTGGGGGCTGAGTGAGGCAATCCCAGGATTGAGTAGGTAGAGAGAATTTTCCGTTCAAATGAGTCTGCAATCCAAGTTTCCAAAGAAACATTCCCTCTCCTGATCAATCATTATAGTAAGAACTTAATTATGATGAAATTAAGATAATACAGAAGTCTGAAAAAAACATTATAGTATGTTAAGAAACATTAAAGAGATAATGGAATAATATCTACTAAAAAGAACCCAAAATTATTAAACAAAAAAGGAGAGATTATGATCAGACAATGCTAAGTCAGCATGATCTAACAGCAAACTAGTGAATTAGATGAGGATTCTGATAAAATCAGAAGGAAGAGATAAAGAGATAAAAGAGAGGGAGAAAAGATATAGAAGATAGACTGAGGCATTTCTGAAATTTTCAGTAGAGACTGGAGAATGTGGTGGAGAAACCATATTTGCAATTATAATGGCTGAAAGTTTTCCAGTATTGAAGAAAGATGTGAGTCCTCAAGTTGAAAGTGCACTTCAAATATCAAGGAGAATAACACTAAATCCATACTGAGATGCCGAATAGTAAAGCAGTAGAATATCAAGAATAAAGAGAATATTACTAAAAAGAGAGAGACAGACAGAGAAAGAGAAAGGGAGAGTCAAGTAGACACAGCTAACTGTTTGTCAGCAAGAAAAGATGCCAGAACATAATGGAACAATGTCACAATACTGAGGAAAAATAACTGTCAGCATAGAATTTTATCAAACAGCCATTCAAGAATTTGAGCATATAACAATATTTCCTGACATATGAAGACAAAGAGAGTTTCCCACCCACAGACCATCACTGAAATAACTAGCAAAGCATTTATTCCATAAGAAGAAAAGGAAACCAACAGGGAAGTATTTAATGCAAGAAACCATAAGCAAAAGAGATAATGGGCACTGAGAGGAAATTTTTTGCTTTTTTTTTAAAGCAGTTCTTGAGTTGTCCAATATGGTAGCCACTAGCCATATGTGGCTATTTAAATTTAAACTTATTAAAATTAAATGAAATTAAAAATTCAGTTTTTCTGTCACACTATCCACTTTTTAAGTGCTTACTAGCCACATGTGGCTAATAGTTACTGTTCTGGATGGTGCTGACAGGATAGTTCCATCTTTGCAGAAACTTCTATTAGATATCACTTACGAGAGTTTAGGAAATCCCAAGAAACTGTGTAATTTGCATTATTAAAGTGCCTATAAATAGTATAAATATTATACATAGATGATACAGCCATTGACTGTAAGGGAATCAGCTTAGATCAATTTATAAAACCCTGTATAATGTATAATGTAATCAATGTGTAATTTTCTCAGCTCTACATTTTGTGTGGCAATCAGTAGATGGAATAAATCCATCTTCTAGTGTCACACACAAATCTCCTCAAACTGTGTAAGGTCTTGTTATGCTTAGCAAACACGCTTAAGTAAGATCTTCACAGGATAAGCCCAAAACAGTAATTTTGGAAAGTCATCTTTCTATTTGTTCACATTAAAAGAAGTCATGTAAGTTTGGATCAAATGCAGCCAACAAAAATAAACAAAACAAGCCAGAAAAATAAAAGCAATAAAAAAATACTTTTGTTGATTTCATATGCCTTGGATTGCATTGTCATTTTTCAGTAGTAAAAGAAAGTTGCATAGGAAAAAAAAAGGTTTTTGAAATCTCCATCTAGCTTTTATCGTGAATTATGTTACTGTCTTGGATAAGCAGAGGTGGGGATAATTGGATAACTTTAGTAGATTAATGGGACCTTACTTTTTTCATTATATGTATGGGACATTCTTTCTTGTTTCATTCATTTTTTTGTTCATTTATTTCATATTATTTATTCACTTATTTAAAAATTATGTTCAATGCTTGCTTTATTCCAGGTACTGTGGAAATTTATTAGTGATCAAGACACAATTTTTGCCTTCAAGGAGTTAATTGTTTAGAGTAAAAAACAATTTCAGTTTGACTATATGAAATAATTATATATGTAGTTTATAAATGGCCGAATATCATGATCAAGATGGCAGAAAGAGAGAATTTCAGGGCTCCATCCCCTACAGAAGCTATGAACAACCAGCAGGAACTGGCAGAAATGTCTTTACAAAACCTCCAGAAACAGTTAAATGACTGCAGTAATAGGGTGAGTGCCAGATTCTTTGCCAACCATGCCACAAGGATGGACTTTATTGAGCTACCACGAAGATTCTAGGCATTTCACAGTAACTTTGATAGACTTGGCCAATGCTGAGGCAGTTCAGTTCTATTTGCTCCAGCTGGAAATGAAGGCTCCAAAGGCAGGAAGCTAGTGGCAGGTGTATAATAGGTCAGAGCTGCATGCCCCTGCTTACCACCTTCAGTCTGTCTATCTACAGCTTTGGAGAATGTGGATCATGCGGGGAATCATTTCATCCAGTCATAAAGCTCAACTTGACAACTGAGGAAATAGGAATGATGAAAAGAGTGGTTGGGAAATTTAATGCAGTGAGTAATTCTGAGGATGAAGCAGTCTTTACTCTTCTTCATGGCAGGCGAGGTATGTGCAATATTATGAAACTCAAAGGGATAGTTAAAATGCCAGTGTGGTTTCAAGTCACTTGAGCAGGTTAAATCCCTGAAAAAGAGAAGGTATTTTAGAATAGGTTTCAAAAGTAAATGCCTACAGGGGCCAGAGAGATAGCTGTCAGGTAAGACATACTATAGTGGCGGGGACTAGCAAACTGTAGGGCACAAGCCTCTTCTAAAGCCCTTCATAATCACACTTTCTTAAAACACTGAGCTGGGGAAATAAAGTGTCTATATTGGCTAAATTCTACATACAGGTCATAAGACAGTGATCTCTATATCCAAGCCCTCATTCCACAAGTGAGGAAATAAATACAAGAAAATTTAAGTGACACACCTAAGGGATATGACTAATCAGTTGTCAAGCTGGGACCAGACGGTGATATTCTTCCTATAATTGCTGCAAAATTAATACTAACTCCCTTTAAGAACTATGTGTAGCCCTGGCATTCATAAATGCTACCAAATATTTTTAATAGTTCCTGAATAAAACCTCTTTTGGACTTACACATTCCAAAAATTAATCCCTCTCTTTGTTAAAATACTACAGTAATCCCAAGTTGGCAAGAAATTGCAGCCCCTCCTGAATAGTACTACTCATCCTGGCTTAAAATAAGGACATGTGGGCTTTTTCAAAAGCATCTTGATCCCATTCTTGCAAACTTAGCCCTTCTAAATATACCTCCACAAGGACAGTGCACTGATTGTGCAAATGAATTCACTGCTTTTCTAGGTCACAGCAGGCCTGCTTCTGCATAGAACATGCCGACAGGAACATCAGGGGGCTCCTGCCGCCAGAATGTAAGTGGCTTCTACTGACAACATTTGATTGGAGATGGAAGATGTTATATAACTCTTATCTTCCCACTCACTCAAAAGAACCATGATCCGAGATAATGTTCTCCCACTATGGATATAATGGTCATGTTGACTTCCAGGCTAGATGAGCTAGAAAGTTATCGGCTAAAATTTATTCCTCCTATGCTGTCATTAACTCTGCATGGTCTTGTAAACTGTTTGGGTTTCAAAGTCCTCAATTGAATAATTATGTTTATTTTTAAGTGGTGATAGAGGGTAGGTGTTTAACTATTAGGCTTGTTAATATACCCAGAGAGGACTTGATCAAATATTGCTGGGTGTTTAGTTTCATCAGATGCAAAACACCAGCACCTTTATTATTTAACTTAGGGTCTTCAAGAAGGCTTTCCATGTGTTCCATAATGCTAATAAAATACACCCGAATTCTAAGATAAAGAAAGCACTTCATTATTCTACAGTTTCTCTTATACCATGGGTCAAAATATATCCTTTTTATATATGGATTTCCATGTGTACTGAATTTCTCACTGTAACAGGAGTGCTCATACACAGTAGTCACCTTCGTTATTTGGAAAGAAAACACAATCTCAGAATAAATGAAAAAAAAAAAAATGGAACTAATGGTAAATGGAATAAGCCCTGGGCATGGATGAAGAGCAAGGAGCATCTAGAGCTGGTTCTGCTACTTATCACTTCTTGGACCCTGGACACACTTGAAACCTCACTGAGCCTTGACTATCTTTATTAAAAATTATCAAAATTACAGAAAAAAGGGGCTTTGTAAACCAAGAGCTGCTGTACAAAAGCAAGATACTGTTGTGGTTGCAGTATAATGGCTGGAAAGCAGTGAGATTAACATTAATATTTTTTGCTGCTCCTTTCTTTCGGCTGTTTTCTCTTGTCTTTGGGGAAAATGTGGAAGAAAAAAATTGGTTCCTTTTCTAGAGGAACTTGCATTTACAGCACAATCAAGACCTGTATGATTTCCTTGAAGTAATCACACCCTTCATTTTGTGTGATACTTTACAACTCACCCTCTATTTTGACAGACATTTCATTTGATCCTTATTTAGTACTCCAAGTCAATCCTGTTAATGGTATTATAGATCTTCCTGAGTGTGCCTGGACAACTGTGACTTCAGAATTCTTTCCTATCTACTCTTTCCATGGAGATCTGTCATGAACCCGTGTGCTGGCCATGCTTCAAGTATACCCATAGTCTTTGTGTTAGCATCTAAAACATTTGCAGATGTTTACTGATGTGCTAACCTTTTTATTTGTGTGGTATGTTCAATAAAATAAACATGGATTTTGGATATAGATAGACTTATTTCAAAACTCAGCCCTACTAAGAATGAGCAAATCATTTTTCCTCTTGGAGCCTCAGTTTCCTAACTCTATGTGGTGATCATTTCATCTACTACATTGAGCTGTTATAGGGAGGAAATGATAACAGTGTAAGTAGAGCTCTATACTCAATGCCTAGTATAAAGGAGAAACTCAATAACTGCTTATTTCTTTTTTTTTTTCTCTGTCTTTCTTTATCCCTCCCTTAGCTGATTCCATATTCCCCTGATCTCCCTATTGCTATTGCTTCCAGAAATGACTGTCTATTCTCTAGGGAATTTTTTAATCTTCTTGTCTGTATAGGATTTCTACACTTACCCAGCAGGAGGATTCAGGAAGTGCAGTGGAAGAGCATAAGATAAAGAATCAGCAGTGCTGGCTCTGTGGGGAGCTGTATGGTCTAGGGCAAGTCACTTCTGTGTACCCCTATTCCCACTCATGTGAAATGAGGATGCTAATATTTGTCCCACTACCTCAGAGGTAGTTTGTTAGGCTCAAATAATGAAATTGTATGAAAATATTTTAAAACATATAAAATAAAATTGAAATGGAAAAAAAAATGATTGTGATGTTCGTTGATTTGTTAATCTGAAACATATCCTAGAAGATTAAAGGAGCTTTCCCATTAAGATACCACAGCAAGGCAAGAGGGCAACTTTGTGGCCTGCTTTCTAATCCAGTTTTATTTGGGGGGTACTTCTCCTTTAGTGTCACTAAAGCCACCATAGCCCCCCAGCATTGTACATTTTGGTAGGGGTAATGATAAATTGATATGGGATGCTTCAAAATTCCTACTGAAGGGGCATTAGTGATCAGATTCAGGAATTCCTTTGCTATCAAGTTTTGTTACAGCCATTGATATTTGGGGGGCAATTACATGTGGGTTTTTTTTTTCCTCATCTTCAAAGTAATTTGCCAATAAATAAAACTGTCATGGAAGTTTGTGTTATTATCAGAGAAGTGATGTGTTTCCTCTGAAACAAAGTACTGGCACCAGAATTAGGAACAAGGAATTCACATATGCAAGTCTGATGTTCAGACTTCAGGACCCTGTCACACAGAGTTAATCATCAGACTCTTTCCCTAGTTTAATAACCGTAAGAGTGTTGACCTCTGCCTGAATACATGAAGTTTGACATCAGCTGCAGATGGAAGCCTTGAGGAAAACAACAGACCCTTGTTCACATAGGACGTAACACTTTTCAATTCAAGGTGAATTGCTGGCAAGTCTCAATAGGAGAGAGAATCTACAAAGCAGATTCTGAGGCTGAGCCCATCACAATTCAATGAAGATTGCACTTTGGTTTATCCTTCATGTCTAAGAGTATCTACGTATGTGTGTGTTTTTCCCCTTCTACCCACTCATTTCCCCATCTGTGAACTCCTGTTTACAAGAACGGGTTTTGGCAGAACAAAGGTGACAAAAGAAATTCTGGCAGGCAGACACAGTGTTCACTGAACACATAATAGGAGTTAGCAGCACGACTCAGGAAAAGAGATTTTAGTTATCAAGTCCCAGAAACTTTCTTTGATTGAGAAAAATGAGGACAGAATAAAGGAAAACCATTTTAAAGTCAATAAAGTATAGGATTCCTTGGTTCTGAGACACTTTTAATTGTCCCTTGAGACTTGAGTTCATTGAAAATGTTTATATTTATCAGTGACCTGTAAGTCAAAGGGAAGGACAAAGAGTCTCTTTGTCATAACTGCAAGTCCCTTTGTGGTTATGAGGCTTGGTGATGCCATTTTACAAAATAAATGCTTTCATTTACTCATTCACTAAATATTGATTGAATACTGTGATGGTTGTATGTGGCTCAAGTGTCCACTAGACTAGGTTGTGGTGTCCAGTTGTTTGGTCAAGCAAGATGTGACCTGGTTGTTACTGTGAGGATATTTCATGGATTTAAGTCAGTAGTCAGTTGACTGTATCTATGGATTATCTGCAATCAACGAAGGAGAATAACAATGAGAGAAGTCTCATCCAATTAGTCAAAGGCCTTAAAAGGAGAACTGATGATTTCAGCAATCAGAAAGAATTTCTATCTCTATTTCAGCCAGCCAGCTTCTGAATTCCTCAAAACCTTTATCAGGGTTTCCAGCCTCTGACCAGCCCTCCAGAATACAGATTCATCCATCCTCACGGTCACATGAACAAATTCCTATAATAAATCTCATAATATCATAATATTTGCATTATATATATGTATATAAGTGTGTGTGTGTGTGTGTGTGTGTGTGTGTGTGTGTGTATCTTGCTGGTTCTGTTTCCCTGGAGAATCCTGACTAATACAAGTGTTAGTCTACTGTATTAGAGACTATTGTGGGATAAATATGTTCACATTTCCACTGGATTCAGTTCTTTTGAGATGGGATTATCTGCCTTTCCATATGTTTCTACTCCATCAGGTCCTAATTACCCTACTTCTTCTCATCTTCTATAGCCATAAATAAAAAAACAAGGATCATACAGAAGTGATGGGCAGGATGCTGCTTTTTGTTAGGCTAATGGAAGAGGGCTTTGGAATACTACTCTGTGTTGTGGGGAGACAGGGAAATGGGGAAGAGCAGGGAAAGCACTTTTAGCATTATCAAGTCAAAGATATATTAAAGGAAGGATTACACATCTCTTATATAGCCCTGGTTAACTTTTTCTGGCAGGTATCTAATCTTCACAGTGCTATCTTTGTTTGCTTGTTTTTGTCTATTTTAGAGAAAGATTTTGGAGTGATTTAGATATATAGGGAATCCCAACAAATGTCTTTCTCCACCCACCAGCCTCAAGAATCACCCCCCAATTTACCCAGTAACAGAAATTAGGCTATGAAATTTGCAAAGTGTAAGAGGGGTATTGGTACATAACAGTTTCTGAGGAAATGAATAGTGATTTTGCAAAGGTATATGGTTGGAGAGAAAGAGGATATGGAAAATTTGAGGATATTGGAGAAGCAGAGTTTTTATACAAGAGATAATCTAATAAGAAAAAGTAGTGGGTATGTTTTAGTTTCCTAAGCTGCTCAAGCAGACACCAGGAAATATATTAGCTTGTACAATGGGAATTTATTAACTTATAAGCTTGTAGTTCTGAGGCCATGAAAATATTTGAATCAAGGCATCATCAAGATGACACCTTCTTCCTGAACACTGGATACTGGCGATCCTGGACTCCTCTGTCACATGGCAGGGCACATGGCAGTGTCTGCTGGTCTCTCGCTTCTCTTCTGGGTTTTGTTGCTTCCAGCTTCTTGCTTCTGTTTCAGTTTGCCAAAGTTGCTGGAATGCAATATAACAGAAATGGACTGGCTTTTAACAATGGAGATTCATTATGTTACAAGTTACAATTTTAAGGCCATGAAAATTGTCCAAATTAAGGCATCAACAAAAGGGTACCTTCTCTGAAGAAAGGCTGTTAGCATCCAGGTTTCCTCTGTCACATGGGAAGGCACATGGTGACATCTGCTGGCCCTTCTCTCCTGGTTCTGGTTGCAGTGGCTGTCTCCAAATGTGTATGAGCATTTCTCTCTATGCTCTCCTGCTTTACCTGCCTTTTATCCTCTCATAAAGGACTTCAGTGAAGGATTAAGACTTACCTTGAATGGACTGGGTCACATCTCAATTGAAATAGCCTAACCAAAATGTCCCATCTACAATAGATCTGCCCCCACAAGAATGGATTAAAATAACATGGTCTTTTCTTGGGTACATAACAGATTCAAACCAGCACAGCTTTTGTGGCTTTTTCTCTTTCTGTCTGAATTTCATCCTCTTATAAGGACTCCAGCAAGAGGATTAAGACCCGCCCTGAATGAGGCGGGTCATATCTTCAGTTAAGATCCTACTCACCAGAAGATCCTACTTACAATGGGTCCACACCCACAGGAATGGATTAACATTAACAACATACTTTTCTGGGCTACAAACAGCTTCAAACCATCACAGGGTAGAATTTGGAAAGGAAGCAGTAGTCATGTGGGAATTTCTCTGGAGACTAAGGACTGTCCAATCAACCCTAAGGATACTGGCAGTGAGGCATCTTTTTGTAGGGTGCAAGAATACAGATTGGTAAGTAGTAAAGAATAACTTTTAAAAGGGTAAAATCAAGAATCTCCTGCATATAAAATGAAGATATGTTAAAGATTTTAACTAATTTATAAATGAGGGAAGCAGCAAGATGATAAGGTTCAAAGGAGAAATTGAAGAATTGAGTGTTATATGGTCAGACAAAAATGCTGAAATAAATTTGCTAGTAGAGGCAAAACTGGATACTATCTTATTGAACTATAAATTGTAATGTTTGGCTTATTGTTTCAAATAGGAAGATTTCAATTTTATTTGTACTGGACAAAATTCGTTTGCATGGCCATGAATAGAAACCATTTCCATGGACAGGAACCCATTTGCAATTTAAATTCTATAATTTATCAGCTAACTTTACAGAGTGTAAAATGGCCAGCCAATATAAAACTAATAAAAATTGCACACTCCTATAAAATCAGAATATCATTGAAGAATTTGCTAGACAACAACCAGCATGCCACTGAAAGTTAATCCAGTGACATTTTTTGCCCAATTCCAAGTTTAGAATTTTCCTCAATTTTAGCCTAGAGTGACAATGTTTTTCTTTTTTTTTTTCTGTCCTCTACGTCTGTATAGTTTTGACATTAATAAAAAATCGTTTAGATCTTAAAGAAGTTTCAGAATATATGTTCACTCTGGGAATAGTAGCCAATGAATTATACAAAATTGGGAAGGTAATGCACACTCTTCATCATGGTCATCAGCAGGCATCTGAAAGAAAGTTGATTGCTTTGATTTTACCTCTCCCAAAGCAATAAATGTCAACATATCCTATGGGACTGTGCTGGTTCGAATGTATTATGTCCCCCAGAAAAAGCCATATTCTTTGATGCAATCTTGTGGGGCAGACATATTAGTGGGGATTAAGTTGGAATGTTTGGATTAGGTTGTTTGCATGGAAATGTGCCCCACCCAACTGTAGGTGATAACACTGATGAGATATTTCCATGGAGGTGTGGCCCCACCCATCAGGGTGGGCCTTTATCAGTGGAGCCACATAAATGAGCTGACAAACAGAAGAAACTCAGTGCAGCTGAGAGTGACATTTTGAAGAGGAACTACGGTCAAGAGGGACACCTTGAAGAAAGCACCAGAGCTGCAGATGAGAGACATTTTGAAGATGGCTGTTGAAAGCAGACTCTCGCTCCAGAGAAGCAAAGAGAGGACAAATACCCCAAGTGCAATAAAGAGTGACATTTTGAGGAACTGCAGCCTAGAGAGGAACGTCCTGGGAGAAAGCCATTTTGAAACCAGAGCTTTGGAGCAAACGCCAGCCACATGCCTTGCCAGCTAACAGAGGTTTTCCGGACACCATTGGCCATCCTCCAGTGAAGGTACCCGATTGCTGATGTGTTTCCTTGGACACTTTATGGCCTTAAGACTGTAACTGTGTAACCAAATAAACCCCCTTTACAAAGCCAATCCATTTATGGTGTTTTGCATTCTGGCAGCATTAGCAAACTAGAAAAGGGACAAAATGGATTATCCTTCAGCATGGTTGCATGATGCAGAGCACAGATTTTCTTAGTGATCTAATAGAGAGTTACTGGAATGCATTCTTCATTATCATTATTGTCACTGTCTGGTCTAATCTCTATATTCTTTATATTCAATGCCTAGCTGTGTTGTTTTTGTTTGTTTTTTTAAATGGGGCACTTATTTCCTGTGGATTTGTAATTTTCCATGAATTTTTCATCTCCCTAACTGAAGGCATTCTTCTGGATTGTATGGAATAGTATGGAGAAAATCGCAGGCTGTAGGTCAGCCAGAGTGGGCACACGGATACTAAGCAATATTATAGAGGATCAGTGAACACAACAGGAGACCTAGCTGGATCAGACTAGGTTAAAGTGTTTGAGCACAGCAGCTGGCCACAGAAAATGTGTTAGGCAATCCAAAGATCTATGGAAAAAAAGGCATAAACCAAGTCAGATGAAATTTTAAGAAATATTCAGTAGTAAAAGGTTCAGTTCAACAACCAATGACTGTTGGAAAGGATTCTTCACAAATCAGTCAGGTAGCAAAGATCTGACCATCTGTGGATTCAGGGCACAGGATCCAGCTTCCTGGTGGAAGGCTGTGAAGATCTAATTCATCATTTGGTTGTTACTCTAGAGGGAGCACTAAGCAGGATAACCAAGTCAAAAACCACTGTAAGTCTAGTGTTCAGGGAATTAAACAAAAAGTAGCTTCTTGGAAATCCTGCTTTTTCCTGGCACATTCTATGTATAGTTGACTTAAGACAAAACCGGATTCCTTGAACCCTAGTTAGGAAAGCAAGCTGGAATTACCAGTTGTACCTGAGTGGGACTGAGATTGGATCATGACCATTTTAAGAACTGGGGTGAGAATGAGACTAGAATGGGAGTAGAAGTATATTCAAAATTAGGACATTCTGAAGGTGATGGCAGAAGATACAAATCTGGAACAAGGTAACAACTATCTCATTATTTCATTTTACCTCCACTTTGGGAAAAACAAATATAGTATGATTTATTGAACATCTTATCTAATGTACTGGTTTGCCTCTGTACCAACTGTCTATTGGTATAGAAAGAGATGGTATAGAAAGTACATGTGAGTTTACATTTACTTTACAATGTCTATAAATATTCTTGCTTATATATCAGCTTCTAATAAGTAATCACATGACCTCTTTTTTCAAATCCTGCTCCTTAGAGACTTGTTAATTAAATTTATTTATACTTCGCTTTTAGAGCTTCCTCTCCTCTTCTACAGATTTCAGTCTTCCATGTTTTACAATTTTATGCATCTTTTCCACCTGCTGCCATGATTGTTTATTCCATGTCTTTTGAAGTTAATGATCTTATCTCTGGACCTTCTCCTGATTTAACACAATTTTTAATCTGGGCTTAAGTCATTAATTTTATACTGAAGCCCCTGGCTACCTGAAACTGTATTCATTACATATTTCCCTCACCAATGGAATGCTGGACATGGTTTATACTGATTCTACCAGTTCATTAGAGCTTGTTAAATATCCAGGAAATTTCTGATGGGCTTGTTAAGTTGGCCATATTGGGGATATTTACACCAAGGAAACTTGCAAACACTTCAAATCAGGATTTTTTTTTTTTTTTCAGAGAGCCTATTTACCAGAGTGTCACTGAGCCTCAACTAAAGATTCCAGAATAAAGAACTTTGAAATGTGCTTTTACTCAAGTATCAATTTTTAAGAAAAAATACTCATAGATTTTCCTTCTGATTGCTAAAATTTAGTTCCAACAATTATTACGATTATTCACAAATATATCTTTAAATACATACTCCATCCTATATTTCTAACTTGCAACAAATATCTCATGGTTACAAGGCCAAGGGTTGATTGACATGTGGGAGAGGTCAGTGTGATTGGCAGGCATAGCGAAATAGCTGACTAAATGCCAGATGGGCAGTGAGTTGTGAAAGAAGTGGTATGTGAGTTAAGAAGATGCAATATCAACTTGGTAACAATGGTAAACAGTTTGAAGATTTGTCATGGGTAAAAGTAGGCAAATAATTGCATATACATTGGATGGGTCAACTGCATTTCTTATCCTAGCGTTGATACCTGTGCATTATGAATACCAAGCAGTTCTGTGTGCCTAGGTAACCTCTATGTCACCCACAGAACCACATGGGACACCCTGGTAGATGTACCACCTCTCATTTCCAAGAGAATATCCTCTGCAGCACATAGCAGGGTGCCTTGCACATAATAGGCAGCTACACAACCATTCAGTAAATGTTGAATTTAATTAAAGTGTTCCTGATTCTGAGGTCTACCCTAGGGGATAAAATTCAAAACTGCTGTGTGAAATTTAAGACAATGAGGTTGGAACTATTAGCTAAAATATATAGTAACAATGGTTCTTATTTCATAATCAGCTCTCTAGGCCCTTGCTCTTGGTATTTTAGGGTTTGTTTGTTTTGTATTCTTTAGTGCCTAGTGCAGGGCACATTTGGATGAAAACATAAATGAGAGCATTTTTTGTGGAAGCAAATAAAATTTTGAGATTGTTGTGGATAGAATTGTGTCCCCCTCAAAAAAGATGTATTCAAGTCCTATCTCTTGGTCCTGTGACTATGAACTTATTTGTGTACAAGATATTTGAAGATGGTATTAGTCCTTATAAGCAGAAGAAATTTGGACACAGATCGAGTGAGAGAAAGAGAGTGCCATGTGACAGAGGCAGAGAGTGAATTATGCCACAAGCCAAGGAGCATCATGGCTTGCTGGCACCCACCAGAAGCCAGGGGACAGTTACAGAACAGATTTTTCCTTTGAAAAGGGTGTGTGGCCCTGCTGATAACTTGATTTCAAAACTTCTAGTCTCCGTAACTGTGTGACAATAAATTTCTGACATGTAAGCCAACTAATTTGGTTACAGCAGTCCTGGCAAACTAAGACAGAGAAATGTAAAAAAATAATTCTCTGGCTGTATATTATCTAATTTTGGGTTGCTGATAGCTTGAATACTTAAACATTAAGTAATTAAAAAAATAAGGTTTTATGTTTGAATACCATTTTATAGGTTTTAGATCACTTTCATAACCTTTCAATTCCCAAACCCTTGTAACTGCCATTTCCACTTTTTAGATGAGAAAATGGGGGTGCAGAAAGGTTTATTAACTTTCTCAAGATCAAAACACTAACAAGTTTTAAAAGTAGAGCCAGAAAACGGCCTTCTCTGTTCTAACAATGCTGTGGGTATTTGCAATTTTCAGTATAAGAGAATGTTGAAATAGAATTAACGAAATAATTCAGTTGCACTTGTTTCATCTAATCCAATTTAGTTTTCATAGCTACAAATGAGGAGCAAAATGGCATGATGATATGTATGTTAATAAAATATAGAAGATAAGACTTCGAGGATTTGATTGCATCTGCTCCTGAAATAGGGTTCAAATTGTAAAATTGTAAAGATTTTCTATAAAGATTGTTTTCTCCTAGGTATTACAGTTGAATTGTATATAGTTTGTACAAGCTCAATGATGGTTACAGAACTTGATGGGTTAATGTCTCCCAATATATAAATATCAAACAGTAAGTTAATATTACATTTCTATATTAAAATTATGGTAGACTTAGTGGTTATACTAAATGCCAAGAAATGCATGTTATGAAATAAAACTTTAAAATAAAACAATGCATATCAGGGCTTCTCTATTAATAATTGATAACTATCACTGGTAAATTGAACCAGTTGATTCTTCACCATTACCAGACTCAACAAACATTCACCACTAACTTACAATGCCTCCCACTAACTTTATAGAGTCATATGTTTCCCTTCAGAGACTATCTACTCATTCTTTTCAGAGAAAGCTGTCACCATCTTTCTTGTAGAGCCAGCTCTTGGCAGCATCTCTCCTTTAAGAATCTTAACAGGAAACCCTCTTATCTCTTTTGACCTCATGACTCATACTGACCAGAAGTCCCAAAAGATATGGTTTCAGAGATTAGGTTTCTTTCCCTGTGGCTTTCTTCATTCCCCTTTAAAGCTTCTTTCTATTAGAACTATCTACTTGGCCCATTCTATCAACTTGTTTCTGGCTCATTTAGCCCCTACTCCTTAGCATTTCAAGTAAAACCTTATTTATGAATCAGGTTACCAACAGCCTTTATATACTTGGAGTGTGTCCCACTCTCTGAGTCTCCTTATTAAATTGATAATCAAGTCTCATTGATTACACTTTGAACTTTCCTTTCTTCTTTGTCCCCTCATTATGCTTCCTATCCACAACCTTAGATCAAACCTTTATCATATTGTTTGCATCAACAATATCAGCAGACTCCTAATCGGTCTCTTTGCATCATATTTTTTGGTCTCTTTCATTATATCTTTAAATTGCCTTTGGAGTTATGATTCCAAAATATAAATCAAGATACATTCAACCTAGGCAGGGTCATTTTTATATTCTCAGGATTCAGCATAATCTATATCAAAGTTTGTAACTTTAAAATGTTTGATCCAGCAAAGGTAGTACATTGTTCAAATTTTTTTTGTTATTATTAATATTTTTTCTGACTTGAATGCAATAGATACTGTGTTGAAAATAAGGAAATACACAAAAATATATACAAAATTACTCCAAATACTATAATTCAGAGACAGCTACTATTAACATATTGTTAAATCTTCTTTGAATCTACACATTTTTCTTGGCTACAAAGCTTGGCAATGTTCTAAAACAGCTGAGCCAAGCAAGTTGATAGTTGGGATGAGGTTGTTCTCCAAGAAAATGAGGCAAAATGCTACTCACCTTATTTTGAGAGAAAAAAACATTGATTTCCTTCTCCCTGTTTCAGTAAGAATGATAATCTTACTCTAAATCCGTTCACATTTAAATAAAACAATTTGCAATGTTAATTTATCATTTTATTCATTCAAAAAGCATTCACTCACATTTTTCACATGTAACCCATAATGGTTTACACAGTAGATGCATAGAATGGATTCCTGTCCTTGGGGGACTCAAGGGGAGCTCTGACAAGTATATAAATTCATCTAAAACAAATTAGAACAGCGCCAGTATAATTAGACAGAAAGAAAGTGTTGGAGGGAAGAAGAGTGTGCCCGTTTGAATGTATTATGTCCCCCGAAAAGACCATGTTCTTTGATGTAGTCTTGTGGGGCAGACATTTTGGTGCTGATTAGATTTGCTTGGAATGTGCCCCACTCAGCTGTGGGCGATGACTCTGATGGGATGTTCCCATGGAGACATGGCCCCACCCATTCAGGGTGGGCCTTGATCAGTGGAGCCATATAAATGAGCTGACTCAAAGAGAGGGAACTCAGTGCAGCTGTGAGTGACATTTTGAAGAGGAGCAAGCTTGCTAGAGAGCAACGTCCTGGGAGAAAGCCATTTTGAAACCAAAACTTTGGAGCAGACGCCAGCCACGTGCCTTCCCAGCTAACAGAGGTTTTCCAGACACCATTGGCCATCCTCCAGTGAAGGTACCCAATTACTGATGTGTTACCTTGGACACTTTATGGCCTTAAGACTGTAACTGTGTAGCCAAATAAACCCCCTTTTTATAAAAGCCAATCCATCTCTGGTGTTTTGCATTCCGCAGCATTAGCAAACTAGAACAAAGAGATTGCTTTCTATATGGGAAATGTCATGGATGGGTAGCAGCCTAGCTGAATTTTAAAATGTGGGTAAAGTGGATGAAGTAGTAAAACAAAAGAATGAAGAAAGGAAAGCTGGGAGTATCTTTGAGGAAGAGCTGTGGTGGTGAAAGTGTGTTGAGATGTAGTGCAAGAGAAAGCTGGAGGATGGCTCTTGTTGAGACAAATGAGAATCTTGAAATAAAGGATTAGGTGTTCTCTTGTTACTTGGAAGAGTGGGGAATCCCTGGGGGTTTCTGTATAGGAAAATAACAAAATTATACTTGTGCATTACGAAGACACATTCAGCAGCAGCCCATTAAGATGGGTGGGAGAGGGAAGAGTTTGCAGTTGAAAAGACTAGGTTAGGAGTGCGGGTTTAGATGAAACCAGAGCCTGAATTAGAATAGTGCCTGTGGACACAAGAAGAATTGGGAGAACTTCAAAAACGTCGAGGACAGAAAATGACTGTACTTGCTGCTTGAATGTGATGAGAAAAGGTAAAGAGGGCATTAAGAATATCTCTGGGGTCTTAATCCAAAGTAATCAGGCTGATGGGATGTCCTGAAAAATTCTTTTAAAAAAGGGACAGGGGAGGGGAATTTTAATGGAAGTTGAATTTGGTTTCAGACATGAGGATTTTAAATATTAATTGACTTGATATGGAGACATTTTTCAGTACGGGATTCATCTTTTATTTTCAGAACTTTTTTTTTTATTACTTTAGATTAACTATTCCTCCTTGAAAAGAAAATTTAGGCCATTTGTCACTGTCGTGCTAATTTCCTTTGTTTTGCTTTATGCTCTTACCTCTAAGATATTTATATCCTATAATCATGTCCTCCATCATTAGAATGCATATGGTTGGTTCTCACGGTTCCTTTCCCTGGGTCCTGCCCTGTAATCTCTGTATTGTTTTGACTGCCCTCACTGATCTGGTTAACCATGTATCATCCTGTAACTATAACCTTGCTAAGACTAAGCTTTCTGTGTGTGCTGGAAGGGCACATATTCACCTTGGAGAGGCAAACATGAAATCAAAGTTCAATAACTATGTTGTATCATACTTGGTGAGAATGGGCAGCAGGTACACTGCAGCGTCTTTGAAATTATTTGGTTTAGAAATCAAAACTCAAAACTTGGGCAAACTGCCATTTTCTCTTGTTACTGAGTGATATATCAAGGTTAAGTAAAACATCTTATTTGTATGACATGCAAAATGACCTTATTCCTTCCACCTGCCTAAAGGGACTTCTCAAAGTTAATACTGTTTGCAACCCAGTAATAGTTAAGAAGCTGAAATATAATAGTCTTGCCCTGCTTTACAGATGCACAATGCAGCTAAAAGTATTGTTTTGCAATAGGATCAGGATGATTCTAGTGCTGACTTCAATTTTGTTTCTTCATTCTCTGTGATAACTATATGCTAAGGGAAATGGTGACTGGGATAGTGCCAACTTGGTATTTACATAATGATTTCTTCCGAGGTTTTCTCTCCTAATCATCAACAGTAACTGAGTGTTTTTGTCTCAAGGAACAATGGACACCGGCACTGATACATCTGGGATTTACTAATTCTCTAGAGCTTAAATGTTGGAAAAAGCCACATGACTGAGCAGTATGATGACATTCCCACTTTCCAGAGTGTCTGCATATAATTCTGGACCTTCCATATTCTCATTCAAAAGAGCTTCCTCCCCCAAACCAGTGATTTTTTAATAATGTGAACTGGACTAAAATCCTCCCTCTTAACAATACCAATGTTTAATTATCCATCTCTTCATTGTGTCATGTCCTCTAATCCATGTGCTGCATTTAACTGCTCTGCTGCTATCTGCAACCCCACTGAGACAAGACTGATTGAGCCACCAGCAGGGCAGGAGTTGCACTGTATAAAAGTGTGCATCAGATGGAAAAGGTCAGGCAGCCTGCATCAGGTTTGCGGGAGCCTTTCAGCAAGTAATTCTAAAACACTTGGATTGGTAATAAACAATTTTCTGGTTTCAGGTATCAACAATATTCCTCTTCAACACTGGGTTAAAAAAAAAAAAAAAGTAAAGAGAAATGGGATAAAGAAACCAGAAGAGCGTGTCCTTGTCTTTTCATAGCTATTGATATGGAAACAAAAAGTTATGCAGAAACATGAAAATGTTTTATACTGCTTATATTAAAATAAAAAGGATAATCCTTTTGAACCATAATTTGACTTGCTTTGACTCCAACTTTGACTGTTCACTTTTTTTGGTTAATCTTGACTCACAGATCCCAGTTTTCAAACTCAGTCCCAGGTTTCTTCTTAACTAATCTAGCATTTTTGTATTGGCTTGGTATGCATAAAACCAATATTCCATAAACAGGATATTAAAGTAAGGATAGAGACTATGCAGTGAAACATAGATGCACATAAACTAGGTGAGAAACCCTTTCCAAGACTGAAATCTTGAAAAAAAATTAGTTTTTCTTCTCTTTTTCTTTATTATTGACCCTGACAGGCAAGTTATATCTGTTAGTATTCTTGCAAGTACCTTATTATATACTTGCTGGGATTTTTCACTCTTAAGATACCAAGAATCTATCTATATAGAGAATCTACAAACTTAAGATAGCCTCAGGATTTAATTACAGGCCTGGCCAAAAACCTAGGAGAATGTTCCAACCTCTTCACACTGGATATTGGACTTTCATAACCAAAGTGAAAATCAGCTAAGTCAAAGGAGTCAGAGTGAGGAGATAGCTTCGTTGAATTTATCAGAAACTTAAGCAACATATGTTCATTATTAATGGATTTCTCATGATATCCTTTTTCTTCAGCTCTTTAGGAGCTTCTCAGACAGCTCAATAACATTTACTGAGCACCCAAAAGTTTTACATCATTGCACTTGGGTCTTGATGCATCTGAAAAAGTCCATTTCTGTCATGGCTTGTTTAAAATAGTTTGAAGTATCAGCCCTAGTTATTTCAACTCAAAGTGGTAGATGTCTCTGGAAATTGTGGAAAGTTCTAAAATGTCAAGTGATATAAAAACTGCATTTTTCTTTGGGAAGTTGGTGAAGGGCATTTCTTCCCACATTATCTCCCTTAACATACTATTTGTGGTAGATTGCCATAGCTCTTTGCAGCAACTCCCATCAGGAGATGGAGTCTATTTCTTTACCTTCTTGAATCTGGACTAACCTTGCAACTTACTTTGGCCTTGAGAATGCAATGGAAACCAAGGTATGTAGGTCTGAACCTGACCTTTGGGAAGCTTTTCACATTTCTGTGGACTCTCCTGGCCCCCTGAAACCACCACGTGAGCAAGTCACCTGCTGCTGTGTAAGGAAAGGGTGAAGGTGGAGTCTGGGTGTGTGTATGGGCTCACATGCTCGTGTCTCCAGTGTAAGGTGTCCTTTTCATTCCTCTTGGCTCCTTACCATAACAAGTCATGGCTATTTTGAGATCTGCCACTCTGAAATCTCTGAGGGAAGGGTAATTCCACTTGCAACTGCTTGATCCATTCAGATTCAACAAAGCACCATTTTGTAAGTGATGACATCTGTTTAGTATAGTCTAGAATATTTTTAGGATGTTATGACAATTTGGATGGGGGACTCATTGACAAGTGGATACAGTTTTTGTATAAAAATGAGTCATGAATTTCCTGGGCCCATGGCATTGCCAGTAGCACATCAGCCAACTAGACAAACATGGGGTTGAAGAGGTAATAACAAATAGAATCCTAGGTCATTAATGCTAAACCCAAGCCAACATCAGGGAAACCAAAATGGCTTTATATATACATTTATATATGTATGTACGTATGTGAGTAATTGCTAACTTTTTTCCTGGTGACTTAAAAAAATTAATGAATAATGAAAAAAGATGCTTAACTCTTGGTAGCCTAACAAAAGGAAGGCTGCATTCTGGGAGAATGGCTCTCTGCATGATATTATATATGCACAATTAATTTAAACATAAAATTTTGAAAATGCTGGTGCCAAGGTCAATTCCAGCTATGTAATTTTCTCAGATTAAGTTTCAATGAATATAACATTTCAAAGAAGGTTATACTGTGATTTAAAGTAAAAGCCCTAATGCATAGGCAGATCACAGCTCCTTTTGTAATAAAAGGAATAAAAAGGAATAGTGATTAGTAAAAATGAGTGAAGTTCCCCCTGTGATAAAACATAAGATACAAGAGGTTAATTTTTACTCACCAGGTTCTAAAATTGCTGACATAACTTTCCTCATTTATGCATATAAACTGGGTTGCATGTTGTGTGAGGACAAATTAAGGATTCAACAAGGAAAATGAAGATTAAATTTATGGTAGCAATTTTAGACTTTGAACTGAAGTTGTGGGAACATTTGGTGTTCGAGCTGTAGCCCAGTTACCTCAAACATGAAAAACCAGGGAGGGGACTGAAGGTGAATTCCAGTATCAGTATTCATTTTGTGTGTACCTGACACTTGACCTGGACAACTCATCAAAGAGCTCTAAATTTTTCTCTATGTTGGACTTTCTCCAATTGTATGGTAGAATCCCTGCAGCAGAATCTGCTGGGCTGCGTGTCAAAAATGCAGTCTCTAGACGTCATCTCAAATACTTTGAGTCAAAATGCCTTGCAGATGGAGCTTGAGAAAATGAAAAATTCAAGTTTGAGAACCACTGTCTTAAGGAACATTAATGGATTAAGTACTCTGCTGTATCCTGTATGTGTGCAATCTTTTAAAATATATTTGGATTTTTATAAGTCTTTGGATTAATAAATACAACTATGATGAGAGTAGTGAGAATGGACTTGTGTCCATTATTTGGGTACAAGTTGCTGTGGATGTAGAGAGTTAGAGAATGGTCAAAGCAAATGAATTTTCCATCTCAGTCACCCTCCCTCCTCAGCTTTAACTTATTACAATCTTTCATTGGTCCAGCCCCACTTGCTCTCCTAGGCTTGACAACCAAGCTTCTCTGATCAGTTGGCACCATCAGTCGGACCCAAGGATGTCTGATTTACTTAACTTGTCACCGTCATATTTCTCTGCCTTTTTTTTTTTTTTTTTGTATTCAACCATTTTAAAGTTCACGTTCACTTAACACTTGTTGTCAACATTTTATGAGCATTTGTTCATGAATATTTTCTCATTGTGTACCTCTCTGGAAAGATACATAGGACTGGTAACAGTGGCCGGCTCCTAGAACAGGATGATTGAGAGATATTTTGTACTTTTAAAATGTTATACATGTGCCTCTATTGCTTATTCAATACATATATAAAATTTATTTTTAAAGGCAATAAAAATTAACTCTACATTCTGTGCCCTACATAACATTAAACTCCTTAATGATTGGACTTTTGCATTTTCTTTCTTTCCTAACTCCAGTAGAGCCTGTGTACAAAATTGTTAAATGAGAGTTTTGAAACAGAAATAATTTTAAATTGTTGGTTTGTCCTCTTTAAAAAAAATGTATTGTGCTATTTTGAGACTTAAATAATGCTTTGCCTTCAAAGTGCTGCATTGCCTTTTTCAAATGATGTCATTAGACTGGACTTTTTTAAGGACAAATAAAATAATTCACTTTAGATACACTTTCAAGGAGATAAAATCCCTGAAAGGAGGATTGCTGAAGAGATTTTAAAGCCTAATCCTGATTAATAAATGCTCTGACCTGTAATCCCTGGGTCCAGGGTTGAATCATGAACTGCTCCTTACTAATTCTGAAGTTTCATCCAAGGAGCATCTCTTAACAAATGAATATTTGCAAAGCTTCTTCTTATGTCAGTTTATTGCTACATACAGTATCCTCATTCATCTGGCTGAAACAATCTGAGAGAATATTTTTTTCTTTACAGTAAATTTGTAAAAAGTTGCATGAATCTATGTGATAGTTTCTGCTGCTTTTTTTTTTTTTTTTTGCTTAGTCATGTGAATAATAAATTCATAATAAATGCAAAAAAATGACCCAAACTCTGACAAACATCAAGCCATCTTGATGTTTTAAAATACTGTACAGAGTCAGTAACTAAGGTATAGGTAATTAAGTCCTGAATCAAGTTCCTGATTATTTCAGTCCATGCTGATCTTCCCTTCTCTGAAATTTTCAAGAAAAAATTTGTTTGAATGATGTAATTTAGCACCTAATCATCCCTTAAATATTATTTTATGTAAACATATAAATTAAAAATATAAATGTCCTTCAAAATATAAATGTTTCTATATTTATATTTATATGAATATATATTTTATATTAATACTTTACAATAGTTATACATTTGTGTCATGTATACTGTTAAATATTAAGGTCTCTGAGGGGAGGAAACATACCTTTTATTTCTTTGCTATTCTGTACAATTTTTAGTACATGATACAGCAAATGGATACATGAAAAACACACCGCTTTATAGAAAGTGCAAATATATATTATGACACTCAGTTGCATTCCCATGTCAATGTTGATGATACAGAGTCATAAACCAATGGTACATAAACTGAGTACTGTCTCTGCATCCCATGTCCCCCTACCCAGCCATTTCCTGCCAAGAATTTTCACCAGTTCTTCAATAGCTGCTACCTTTAAGATGCTGGTTACCTTGGTATTACTTTTTAAAAACCTGTCCATCTTGGAGGAGATCAGATTTTGAGACAGAAGTATGTATTTTAAAGGAGGTTTAAAATCAAATATTATGTTCATCATCTTTTTCTTCAGTAAATGAAGTATGTGATAGATAATAAGGGGTATTCTAAGAATTTTATGACCCATATTCTATGACGAACAGAACAATTTACTCATGATTCTGGTATTGGTGAATATTGAAATTATCTCAAATACATCACCAGTAATAGAAACAACATTATACCCATACTCTTATATGTATTCCAAAAAATGACTTATTTGGGGAAAATGTGAAGGAATAGAAAGCTTGCTATCATTTCAATCAGTTAAATAAAAATGTACTGTTCAGGCTGATGAGTACTAATTGTTTTTCAAGGATAGTGTTCATTATTTTATGAAATATAAAAGCAAAGCCTTTATAAAACCCTTGTATCCAGTTTTATGGTCTTGATTAAATATATAGTTTGCATCAAATGTCAATATTGGAGAAACTGAGGCATGCCAAATTGAGATGTATTGCATAAAATAACTCAGCAATTTGAGGGCTGATCTCAAAATAATGGGGCAAGTAAGAAAATTCCCAGTAACTTGGCTACTTAGCAAGATCTCTCCTCCATACTCAGAGAGGTGAGGCTCAAGAATCTGCGTTTCGAACAAAAGCTCCAAGTAATTCTGTTTTAGGTACTAAAAATACACTTTGAGAAATGCTGCTATGGAGAAACAAATGACAATTTATGTGGGGAATTTTCTGTAGGATAGACTTAAACATCATTGAGAGAAATCTGAGCACTTTCAACTCTTGTCTTTGGTTTCTACTATATAGCTATGGCTTTGGTGATTAAACTGGAAATAATGTAGACATTCCCCTAATCATGTAATTTATTTTTTTTCTGATAAAATAAATTTTCTGCATTGGGAAATAAAATGCAAATTTTAAACTGGAATATTTCTTCTCACCAAATCATGTTGATATCGTGTTACTTCATCCCAACTCCCTTTGTCTTCAGAAAGAAGCAGAATGTGGAGCTTCTTGGTTCAAATGAAAAGAATGATGGCTACAATTTGTTGAACATATACAACATTCCAAGGACTTTATATTTATTAACTCTCAACAACCCTCTGAGTTGATTATTACTACTACCCTCTTACAGATGGAAAGAAGTGAGGCAAAAAAAAAAAGGTGTCTTACACTGGTAGGAAGTGATGGCACTAGGCTTTTAAAACCAGATAGTTAGCTTTCACAGTTGAGGCCCTTAATTGTGCTACTACATGGCCAGCAAGCAAACTGTTTGTGTGTTTATTTATTTATTCATTTTTATTTGGGGGAGTATCACAATTGGGAATGGCACCTCTGTAGTACCTGGGAAGGAGAACCCTGTCTTTTGTATGGTTTCCTAAAAGCAGAGCCTGAGAAGGGGACTTCCCTTAGTTTTCTGTTGCTGCTATTACAAATTACCACTCAGTTAGTAGCTTAAAACAACACAAATTTATTATCTTACAGTTCAGAAGGACAGACGTCAAACATGGTCTCACTGGTCTAAAATCAAGATGTCAGACTGGGCTACATCCTGGAACCATCTAAGATGGAGTTTGTCTACATTATTTCAAGTTCTGGACTATCTAAGATAGAGTTTGTTTCCTTGCCTTTTCTAGCTTCTAGAGGCTGCTGGCAATCCCTGGCTCCTGACCCCCTTCCACCATCTTTTTTTTTTTTAATTCATTTTTATTGAGATATATTCACATACCATGCAGTCATACAAAACAAAGCATACATTCAATTGTTTACAGTACCATTATATAATTGTGCATTCATCACCAAAATTAATTTCTGACATTTTCATTACCACACACACAAAAATAATAAGAATACAAATTAAAGTGAAAAAGAACAATTAAAGTAAAAAAGAACACTGGATGCCTTTTTTTTTTCTTCCCCCATTTTTCTACTCATCCATCCATAGACAAAGTGGTGTGTGGTCCATATGGCTTTCCCAATCATCATAAGCTACATTTTATACAATTGTATTCAAGATTCATGGATTCTGGATTGTAGTTTGGTAGTTTCAGGTATTTACTGCTAGCTATTCCAATTCATTAGAACCTAAAAAGGGTTGTCTATATTGTGCGTAAGAGTGCCCACCGAGTGACCTCTCGGCTCCTTTGGAGTATCTTTGCGACTGAAGCTCATTTCGTTTCCTTTCACGTCCCCCTTTGGGTCAAGAAGATGTTCTCCATCCCACGATGCTGGGTCTAGATTCCTCCCTGGGAGTCATATTCCACATTGCCAGGGAGATTCACTCCCCTGGGTGTCAGATCCCATGTAGGGGAGAGGGCAGTGATTTCACCTGCCATGTTGGCTTAGCTAGAGAGAGAGGGCCACATCTGAGCAACAAAGAGGCATTCAGAAGGAGGCTCTTAGGCACAATTATAGGGAGGCCTAGCCTCTCCTTTGCAGCAACAGTCTTCCCAAGGGCAAGTCCTGTGGTAGAGGGCTCAGCCCATCAAACCACCAGTCCCCTATGTCTGTGAGCACATCAGCAGCCATCGAGGTGGGGAAGCCCAACACCCCTGCATTCTCCACCAGCTCCTTAAGGGGGCTCTGCATATTTTTTCATTAATTTTTTAATGAACTCTTTCTTTTTTAATCAACTATATAAAAAAAATTAAAAAATACAATAAAAAAACATTTCAAACAAACCACAACAAGGGAGTCCAACATGTTCCTGCTCTACCCCAAGAAAATAACCTAATATAGCAACATTTCTGTGAACTTGTTCCTACTATACCCATCAGAAAACAGACCACAGTTGTTCCTGGGCATTCCCAGAACATTGAATTTACCCACAATAGCTTATCTGTTCTTATTGGGTTATCATTCCCCCTTCCTTAATTGCTCTCTATCGTTAGTTTCCCTATATTCTACATTATAAACCATTTGTTTTACATTTTTCTATGTTCGCATTAGTGGTAGCATATAATATTTCTCTTTTTGTGCCTGGCTTATTTCACTCAGCATTATGTCTTCAAGGTTCATCCATGTTGTCATATGTTTCACAACATTGTTCCTTCTTACTGCCGTGTAGTATTCCATCGTGTGTATATACCACATTTGATTTATCCACTCATCTGCTGAAAGACATTTGGGTTGTTTCCATCTATTGGCAATTGTGAATAATGCTGCTATGAACATTGGCATGCAGATATCTGTTCGTGTCACTGCTTTCAGGTGTTCTAGGTATATACCGAGAAGTGCAATTGCTGGATCAAAGGATAACTCTATATCTAGTTTTCTAAGGAACTTCCAGGCTGACTTCCTGAGTGGCTGAACCATTATACAGTCCCACCAGCAATGAATAAGAGTTCCAATTTCTCCACATCCTCTCCAGCATTTGTAGTTTCCTGTTTGTTTAATGGCATCCATTCTAATCGGTGTGAGATGGTATCTCATTGTGGTCTTAATTTGCATCTCTCTAATAGCTAGTGAAGCTGAACACTTTTTCATGTGTTTCTTGGCCATTTGTATTTCCTCTTCAGAGAACTGTCTTTTCATATCTTTTGCCCATTTTATAATTGGGATGTCTGTAGTATCGTCATTGAGTTGTAGGATTTCTTTATATGTGCAAGATATCAGTCTTTTATCAGATACATGGTTTCCAAAAATTTTTCCCCATTGAGTTGGCTGCCTCTTCAACTTTTTGACAGATTCCTTTGAGGTACAGAAACTTCTAAGCTTAAGGACTTACCATTTACCTATTTTTTCTTTTGTTGCTTGTGCTTTGGGTATAAAGTCTAGGAAGTAGCCGCCTAATACAAAGTCTTGAAGATGTTTCCCTACATTACCTTCTAGGAGCTTTATGGTACTGTCTTTTATATTGAGATCTTTGATCCACTTTGAGTTAATTTTTGTGTAGGGTGTGAGGTAGGGGTCTTCTTTCACTCTTTTGGATATGGATATCCAACTCTCCCAGCCCCATTTGTTGAAAAGACTGTTATGTCCCAGTTCAGTGGCTTTGGGGGCCTTATTAAAGATCAGTCAGCCATAGATCTGGGGGTCTATCTCCAAATTCTCAATTTGATTCCATTAATCAATAGGTCTATCTTTGTGCCAGTACCATGCTGTTTTGACAACTGTGGCTTTATAATAAGCTTCAAAGTCAGGGAGTGTAAGTCCTCCCACTTTGTTTTTCTTTTTTAGAGTGTCTTTAGCAATTTGAGGCATCTTTCCTTTCCAAATAAATTTGATAACTAGCTTTTCCAAGTCTGCAGAGTAGGTTGTTGGAATTTTGATTGGGATTGCATTGAATCTGTAGATGAGTTTGGGTAGAAGTGACATCTTAATGACATTTAGCCTTCCTATCCATGAACATGGAATATTTTTCCATCTTTTAAGGTCCCCTTCTATTTCTTTTAGTAGAGTTATGTAGTTTTCTTTGTATAGGTCTTTTACATCTTTGGTTAAGTTTATTCCTAGGTACTTGATTTTTTTAGTTGCTATTGAAAATGGTATCTTTTTCTTGAGTGTCTCTTCAGTTTGTTCATTTCTAGCATATAGAAACATTACTGACTTATGTGCATTAATCTTGTATCCCGCTGCTTTGCTAAATTTGTTTATTAGCTCTAGTAGCTGTATCAGGGTTTTCCAGATATAAGACCATATCATCTGCAAACAATGACAGTTTTACTTCTTCCTTTCCAATTTAGATGACTTTTATTTCCTTGTCCTGCTGGATTGCCCTGTAGCACTTCCAGCACAATGCTGAATAACAGTGGTGACACTGGGCATCCTTGTCTTGTTCTTGATATTAGAGGGAAGGCTTTCAGGTTCTCACTTTGAGTACTATGCTGGAGGTGGGTTTTTCATATATGCTCTTTTTCATATTGAGGAAGTTTCCTTCAATTCCTACCTTTTGAAGTGTTTTTATCAAAAACGGATGTTGGATTTTGTCAAATGCTTTTTCAGCATCTATTGAGATGATCATTTGATTTTTCCCTTTTCATTTGTTAATGTGTTGTAATACACTGATTGATTTTCTTATGTTGAACCATCCTTGCATGCCTGGAATGAACCCCACTTGGTCATGGTGTATGATTTTTTTAATGTGTCTTTGGATTCAATTTGCAAATATTTTGCTGAGGATTTTTGCATCTATATTCATTAGGGAGATAGGCCTGTAATTTTCCTTTTTTGTAGCATCTTTGCCTGGTTTTGGTATTAGACTGATGTTAGCTTCATAAAATGAGTTATGTAGTGTTCTATTTTCTTCAATGTTTTGAAAGAGTTTAAGTAAGATTAGTGGCAGTTCTTTTTGGAAAGTTTGGTAGAATTCCCCTGTGAAACCATCTGGCCCTGGGCATTTAGTTGTGGGAAGCTTTTTGATGACTGACTGGTTTTGTGATTGGTTGGTTGAGGTCTTCTGTTTCTTCTCTGGTCACTCTAGGTTGTTCATATGTTTCCAAGAAATTGTCCATTTCCTCTACACTATCCAGTTTGTTGGCATACAGTTGTTCATAGTATCTCTCATAATTTTTTTAATTTCTTCAGGATCTGCAGTAATGTCACCTTTCTCATTCATTATTTTGTTTATATGGGTCTTCTCTCTTTTCGATTTTGTCAGTCTAGCTAGGGGCTTGTCAATCTTGTTGATCTTCTCAAAGAACCAACTTTTGGTGTTATTTATTCTCTCTATTTTTTTTTTGTTCTCCTGTCATTTATTTCTGTTTTAATCCTTGTTATTTCTTTTCTTCTACTTGGTTTAGGATTGGTTTGCTGTTCATTTTCCAGCTTCTTCAGTTGACCCATTAGTTCTTTGATTTTACCTCTTTCTTCCTTTTTAATGTATGCATTTAGTGCTATAAATTTCCCCCTCAGTACCACTTTTGTTGCATCCCATAGGTTTTGGTATGTTGTGTTCTCATTTTCATTCATCTCTATGTATTTAGCAATTTCTCTTGCTATTTCTTCTTTAACCCACTGATTATTTAGGAGCATGTTGTTTAACCTCCAGGTATTTGTGAATTTTCTAAGTCTCTGATGTTTATTGACTTCTAATTGCATTCCATTGTGGTCAGAGAATGTGCTCTGAATAATTACAATTTTTTTTTTAACTTTATTGAGGCTTGTTTTATGTCCCAGCATATGATCTATTCTGGAGAAAGTTCCATAAGCACTAGAGAAGAATATGTATCCTGGTGATTTGGAATGTAATGTTCTATATGTGTCTGTTAAATCCAATTCATTTATCAGGTTGTTTCGGCTTCCTCCATCTTTAAAGACAAAAATGTTGCATCCCTCTAAACAGTCTCTTGTAGCACATTTCCCTCTGACACTGACCCTTCTACTCCCCTCTTCCATTTTTAGGGTCCTTGTGATTATATGGGGTCTACTGGGATAATCCAGGATCATCTCCCTATTTTAAGGTAGGCTGATTAGCAACTTGAATTCCATCTGCAGTTTTTATTCCACTTTGCCTTGCCACCGAACATATTCATAGGTTCTGGGGATTAGGAATGTGGACATCTTTAGGGACATTATTCAGGTGATTTATTAGAAGAGTGTTCTCAGCAAAATAGGAGAGATGAAGCAGGATAGGACAGGAGAATAAAGCTAAGCCAGAGTGTGGGCTTAGCTGGAGATTTGTTCAGTCTGATCCCAGAGAAAAACTCTGGAGAACAAAATGCACCACCAAGTTAGTCCTTCCTTGAGGCAAGGGTCCTGAAAGAGGTTACAGCCTCCAAATTGAGGTGACTCCCATCTTTCAAAGCAATTATCAGGAGCAGGGCAGCTGTGAGTAATTTTCAAGCAACGCTCAAAACAGCTGGGGAATATGTGCTGCTTCTGGTAAAGAGGATCTGGGAAGAAAACAACAGTGGCCACTGCAGAATTTCTCCCAAGATGTCGTCTTCCACATCCTCAAGTGGCAATATTTAGGATATCTTTTAGCTAAGGAAACATTAATCTAAACTCTTCCATCAGACTTCACAGAATAGGGGTAAGGGTCCGTCCTAACCCTAGTGCCCTACAGCCAGATTTTGGGAATTCACTTCTGCGTTCCTACACTTCCTGGCAAGTGCTCTGATAATAGAACTATAGCCCTTTATTTATCAATAACATTGTTTTCTTGACTACAAACCAGTAAATTTGCATTCATAACCTGGTATCCAGCATGATGCTCTATATAGTAGAACTTTAAAGGAATTATTGAATGTAGTTTTTCCCCCTTTGAAATTCCAAAGAGACATACATGGTACTTTCTTCTGCAAAATGATAAGAAATAAAATACGGGGGAAGGAAGATCCAGAGATAACAATGCAGTAAGCCAGTAGATAATAGACTGGACAGGAATAGAATCACATGGGTTCTACAGACCCTGACCTTTGCCCCAGGGTCAATTTCTTTGCATTATTATAGAGAAATTTTAACTGACAGGCTTATGAAATGGAGGCATGATTAGAGGTGACTCTGGCCCAAACAACTTAGGAATACAATAGCAATTCATCACAGTTGGGAGGGAAAGTGTCAGCCAAATAAACTGCTTAGCATTCATCAGAGAACAGAAATTTCTCCAAAGTTCTGAAATTATGATTATACACTCCTATGAGGTACTGACGTCTACTACTCTTGACCAAGTCACCGCAGCATAAACACAGCCCACGTTTTATGCTGACCTAAAACTACTTTAAAATTATAATTGGATTACTTAGATGACTTCTACACTGTGCCAAAAACAGAATTGTGGGACTCCTAAAAATCTCTTAATGAAAAGACTGGGGTGCCACAGCTTCTATTGCAATTCAGACAGCAAATAAAACTCACAGTTGCTAGGGCCAGCTTTTTCCTACTGACCTTTAAAATAAATTTCATTCATCTAGGAAAAGTGTTCAGGAATCTTAGGCAAAATTGAAAAAGAAAAAAATAGATAGATAGATAGATGTAGTTCTGTAACTCCATGATGTTTTGCTTTCAGGACCATGACATAAATTTAGTCTCAGTCTTCCGAACTTGTTTTATTGGCTTTTATCATAGATTAAAAATAAAAAGGCTATACTTTACAATTTTCTTAGAGTACACTCGCATATGCAGGAAGAAAATTACAAGCTAGTTTAAAAGGGAATAAAATCATTACTAAAATGCTGCAGTCACAAAATAGATGGCAGTGCATCTGTTCAAATAAAGAATCATAGCTTTCATTTATTTATTCAGTCATCCATTTTTGTTGAAGACACACAGTCAGGGACTTACCCTCTCTAACTCCATGGTATGACATTGTTCTCTTTTTCAGCCACCACCTGTCTTCTTGCCTCAGAACTCCACAGCTGGACCACAGCCATCTGCACCGTGTGTTTTTGTTTGAACAAACATTTCTTCAAATAGCAAAGCACACCACCATGATCCTCTTAGAGATGATGCAGGATTCCTTATGTGACTGCTATAAGCCCTACCAATAATTCTTTGCTGCATATATGTATGCAGCATATATGTATGTGTTGTGTGTGTACACAAAAATACATGAACCTTTTTTAAGTTGTTCTAAAAAAAATCTTTCAAATAAAATTATGCCATATTAAAGAAAATCATCAAGTATCCACATTTGATAATTCTTGGTTTTATTCCCGTCCCCCACTACATTTTTAAATGCAGGTGTCTATTAGGCTTTTAGTTATTAACATTGGTGCCATCTTCTTCCTTTAGTGACATTTTGGTTGAATAGAGGTGGAAAGCTTAATAGGTGTAATACTTCTGAGTTTTATAGAGATTAGTGACTCTCAAGTGCATAGTAAAACCAAAGTAACTTATCAAATAGCTCAAGCTCTACCCCAATCTCTAACATTAAGCAGGCATTCAGCACCCCTGTGGAGTTACAAAACATCATACACAACTGGCTCAGTGGTTACCTTTCTGAGTAATTTGGGTTCATTAGTTATGCTTAATTATAAAGGTCAGTAGTGGCTAAATTTTAACAAATGACTCTTTTACTGGCTTTTCTAGTCTGTCACATTTGGGGACATCGAGGATTTTTTTTTATTTTAAAGGAAATCTGCTTCAGGCAATGAGGTTTAAAATGATTCCAAAGAAACAAAGCCTATGGAGGGAAGGTGGCAATATCACAAAATTATAAATTGATAACTCTTTGACCCTGCATCAAAAATTATAAGAATTTATGCTATAGTGCTGGGGAAATCACAGGCTTGCCAGCCACCATCTCCCAACCCTTGCCTATCCCTTCCTTTTGCCCTCTTTCTTGATTGTGTGCAGATGTTTCAGTAAGTTTCCATTCTGCAGCCCAGGGGAGACATTAGGTTTAATGGAATGACCTGGTCATACCTTGAACCCCAAACCTGGAACAAGCAGCCCCAGTGCCTCTCAGGATAGGAATTCTGCACAATGGTTGCTTGATACATGCTTTTTGCTGGTGGCAGGGCCCTTCCCCTGGAGTATGTAAATATCCAGCTCTCTGGCAGCACAGGCTTGCCTCCTCTCTGACACCAAGTGGGGCATGTGGAGCTGTCATTTACCAACCCTGACCCCAGCAGTTGCCTTCCCGGGAGACCAGTCATGATGAGACCTCTTGCCCTGCTCTTTAGACCCTTTGAACTGAGTAAGTAATAAAGTGCTCATTTGCTGAAAGTTTTTGTTGTGCCTAAGTCTGTGTTCCCACACACAACTTACGGCAACTCACTCCACATACAGAAATACTAGCAAGTGTGAGAAAGGACTCAAAGTGCAGGGTAGTCACGGGACTTGCCCTTGGCAAGACTGTTGCTGCAAAGGAGAGGCTAGGCCTGCCTATAATTGTGCCTAAGAGCCTCCTCCCGAATGCCTCTTTGTTGCTCAGATGTGGCCCTCTCTCTCTAGCTAAGCCAACTTGAAAGGTGAAATCACTGCCCTCCCCAATACGGGGGATCAGACACCCAAGGGAGTGAATCTCCCTGGCAATGTGGAATATGACTCCCAGGGAGGAATCTAGACCCGGCATCGTGGGACGGAGAACATCTTCTTGACCAAAAGGGGGATGTGAAAGGAAATGAAATAAGCTTCAGTGGCAGAGAGATTCCAAAAGGAGCCGAGAGGTCACTCTGGTGGGCACTCTTATGCACAATAAAGACAACCCTTTTTAGGTTCTAATGAATTGGAATAGCTAGCAGTAAATACCTGAAACTATCAAACTACAATCCAGAACCCATGAATCTTGTAGACAATTGTATAAAAATGTAGCTTCTGAGGGGTGACATTGTGATTGGGAAAGCCATATTGACCACACTCCACTTTGTCCAGTTTATGGGTGGATGAGCAGAAAAATGGGGGGAAAGAAAAGAAAACTAAAAAAAAAGGCACCCAGTGTTCTTTTTTACTTTAATTGTTCTTTTTCACTTTAATTTTTATTATTATTATTTTTGTGTGTGTGGTAATGAAAATATCAAAAATTAATATTGATGATGAATGCAAAACTATATAATGGTACTGTAAACAATTGAATGTATGCTTTGTTTTGTATGACTGCATGGTATGTGAATATATCTCAATAAAAATGAATTTTAAAAAGTGTTGGGTAGTCATTTCAGCATGCTTTAATAATTGCAAAGATAAGAATCAACATAAACGTTCAATGTTAGTGGAATGAGTAAATAAATTATGATACATTCATAAAATTCAATATGATACAACTGTAAAAAAATAAAATCCTTTATTGACAAATATGTGAATAGCTCCAAAATCAAACAAACAAAAATCACCAAACAAGGGTTCAGAACAGTGGGTATAGAAAGCTGTCTTTTGTGTAAAAAGGGGTAGAGATGACTATATGTTTATATTTGTTATAGATACATAAATAGTATCAAGCAATTAATACAATTTTATCTGTGTACTGGGGGATGTTTATATTTGAAACCAGATAGGTATGTGATATGAGGTGTGAGGGAAGATTTTCATGATATTTATTTTTATATTTTGTGATTTCTGAACTGGGGATTATTACCTATTCAAGCATTTATAACTCTTGAGAATTAAAAATAATTTTTAAAATAAAATAAACTAATTTCAATGAAACAGGAGCTATTAGCATAATGGAAAATTCCAGTTCACTGGTCCTGGCTCAAAAAGCCTAGAAAGGATTGAGAAGGTGTTTTCCCTGCCCCACACTTACTGTCTGTGTGGCTGGAAGAGTATCCCTTGAGATTCTATGGAGAAATGTTTTCCACCATATTCTAGAAGATTATTTTCCCAAATATAGACTGATCTATTTTAGGGGCTTTCCTCCACCATGTCTAGTGATTTCTCTGTCCCACTCCATCTACCATCACTTCCATCTAATTAAGATGGAAATGATCACCTTCCACCTTTCTTCAAATCATCACTTTAAAGCCTTGTCAGTAGATTTACTTAAAACTTCATGAGTATCTGTGACTCTCCTGAAGTCTATGTTCCACACGTTGTCCTTTCTCTTACTCCGATGTCACCAATAGTGTTCTTACCTTCTTCAACTTTTAATAATTTAACAATTATATTCCAAGCAAAAACAATGGGTCCAACATTGTGTTAGGTGTTATGAGGAGCCAAAGAAGATCACGGTGTGTTCCTGCCATGATCACGGTGTGCTCCTGCCACTCACCTTGTCTCCATGTGCGCTCTATGAAGATAGTTTCTTTAACAAATATTGACTGAGAACTTCTCAGTGGCAAGTGCAAGCTTTTTAGCTTTATTGAGTTTTATTTCTTAAGCCTCAAATGTCTTCCTTCTCTACAAGTTCTCCTTGATAAGTACAAGTTTTACTGACTGTAAATTTAGTATAACTTTATTTTTCCTGTGACTAAACCAATGGCAGAAATGGAATCCTAATTTCTGGAGGAACTAAATCCATTTGTTGTATTCTTCTACTTTCTCTTCTCCTAAAGGTTATATTGATTTTGGGAGGAGAGAGACAGGTTGAGGATATTCGTGTAGTATCCAGACTTTGTAAAGAAAAAATATTTTGTTCTTAGTCGTTTCCCATCCATGTTGGCATCTTCTGAGAAGTGGACTGTCTCATCTGACTGTGGTGATCATTTTCCCTCCAATCTGACATTTCTTGGTCCTACTTGATCCTGTGGCACCTTATGCTTCATCCTCTCATAGACTGCAACTACCTTCCTTGTCCAGTACCCCTGATGCCACCTCTATTCCAATGCTGACCACACTGGAGAGCAGTCAGCTCTCCCCGTGCCATGCAGGGGTGGGTGCTTGTCTGACTTGTGCTCCTCTGTGTAGAAACGACATTCAACCATCTCTCCTCTGCTACTTTCATGCCATGTTGATAACATCTCTAATCTGAGATTACCAAATATATCTGAAGGAATTAGCATATCTTCCTCTGCAGGGCAAGGCAACACAAGCCATCCTTCCAAAATATTCTCAGAATTTCATTCTCACTCACATCCATACTCCTGTTTCCACCTCTCCAGTCTACTCACCTGTCCTAGTGACTGTTTTAACCTGTGACAGAAAAATCCGACACAGTAGATATTCCTTCAAATCTATTTGTTGCTCAGATAGCAAGAATTAATTGTTTTGGTTTTGACATTATGCTAAATCTTCCTTGAAGAGTAAAAGACATCAGCTAATACATCAAAAAATTATCCCTGATGCACAGCATTAGCTCATTTACTGCTCATAGCAGCCCTATTAAATAGGAATGATGGATTTCATTTTATATAACTGAACTTGTTTGTTTTCCCAAGGTCCTGATGTTAGTAAGTGAACAGAGCTGGAATTGGACCCTCTTAACAATAAGCTTTCTAGAAAAAGTTTTTTTTTTCCAAACTTCTCATGAAAAAACATGTTTTTCTGGATTAAATGATTCTTGACTCATTTAGTGGGAAGAAAGCATCCAAGCTTGTTTATATATTTGGCCCCAAGCACCTCTTTTTGGTTTCTATAGTGTTTAGGGAAATCACAGACATCTGTTAAGCAGCCATAGCCCAGATCTTACCCATTCCTACCTCCTTCTCTGGGGATGTCAGAACCACAAGCTAAGCAGCCATCTGCAGGTCTTTCCACTACCCTTGCCTCCTTTTCTATTGTGTGCTCTTCCACAACCTGGGGGCGATGTTAAGTCTAATGAAAAGGCCCTGCCAGATCTCAAACCCCTAACTAGGAACAAGCAGCCCCAAATGCTTATCAGAACAGGAATTCTCGGTGGCATGGTCCCCTCCCCCTGAGGTGGATAAAATTCACACTCAAAACAGAATAGATTGGTCTCTCTTCTCTGGCACAAAGTGGACCTGCGAGCTTCCTTCTATCTACCCCCACGCAGAACACCCCAGAGGACGATGTGATAGGACTTCTCCCCAGTTCTTTGGACATTTGTACTATGCACATGACTTGCCCTTTATGGACTCTCTATTCGGGGATCACTTGCTGAAAGTTTCTGTTGTGCCCTGGACCTGTGTCCCCACAATGCACCTTTGTAGCACTTTGCTCCACAGTATATAGGTTTCATAACTTCTTACTTCAGTCAGATCTGAAATCAATGCTCCTGGTTTTCAAATTTGTGTTCTTTTACATTCATTGTAATCACATTCAGTATTTTATTTACTTTTTTTTTTTTTTTATTTTGCTCAACCTTAAGGCTTTTTTTTTTATTATTATTAAATTCAGTTTTATTGAAATACATTCACACACCATACAATCATCCATGGTATACAATCCACTGTCCACAGTATGATAACATAGTTATGCGTTCATCACCACAATCTATCTCTGAACATTTTCCTGAGGCTTTTTTTAAGGCAGAGTTTCATAAGATCACCATGCTTATTACTCTCCCCTCCAGCAGCCTACTCCACCCCCAGAATCTTCCCTTCCTTCAAGGCAATGACATGAATTTTGTTCTCTCTCTCCTTGCCAAGGGTCCCTGTCTCCAATTGCTGCCCAGTGTTCCAGCACATTTGGAGTGAGTTCCTACCATTCACTGTTTTCCTTCCAACTTTTAGCATTTGCTTTTCTTAAAGGTAATTTCAAGGAAAATTTGCAGGCAAAGACATGGCATCTGGGCACAGTCTCACCTGCATAGGTACCCCTTCAAATGTTAGCAGAAAATCTAACTGAAGAAGTTTGAGAGGTTGTAAATAGTTAAGACCAGGATCCCTATCAACTTCTTTTAGGTGACTATGAAATTGACTATAGGAGTCAACTGAACTGCACCGAACCCAAAAGTGTAATTCCTAAAATAGAGTAATGGATTTCCAAGATGACTAATTTGAAGGGCAAAATTTATTATTTTTTATATAAAATAATATTTGGTATTCTTATTAGAAAAAAATTAATCATTACTTTGGCAAGCCATCAGTTACAGTTATAAGCATATAATTTCGAAGCTGATAGGGATGTGGGGATAAGCTTCTCATTTAAAAGTTGGTGAAAAAACTGGACTCAGAGAGGTTGAGTGAATTACCCCAAATCATAGAACTAGTTAATAAAAGGAGAACTAGAGCCTAAGTCATCTAATTCTAAAAATTCAATATTTGCATTTCATCACACTCATCCCTTCCTTCTCCTCCAGCTCCTGAGAGGCAGATGACAAAGGGTCTTGTCCAGATTTTAAGATTCATAAGTGTGTGATCAGGGCCTCTTTAGTTCATCACTGCATCCCTGCAGGTAGTGCAATGCTTGACATGCTGTAGGTGATGCCAAGCAAAGGGCTCACTGCACAATACACACAGAGGCCAATTCTGTAACATGGGAATTTTGAGAAAAGTGTTTTATTGCAAAGTTGGCTAGCTAGGAGACAGGAGACAAACTCAAATCTGTCTCCTCAATCCAAGAACTAAGAGAGACTTATAGGATGGAAACAAAGGGAGGAGGGGACAAGTGATAGGGGTTCAGGTTGGCATATTCTGATTGACTGCTTGCAGGACTATGTATAATTGAAATATGCCAGTGGATATCTTATCTCCTTTTGCTTCCCCATAATCTTGGTTCCGAGGAGGGTGATTTCTGTTCCTAGTGCCTCAGGGGTCATTCAAGGGGCAAGGTGTGATATGGCTGTCCAAGCAGGATCCATCAGCAGCTAAGTTTGACTGCCTGTAAGGCAAACTCAGAAAGGAATCTTAGTAAGGGGAGAGGAAGGAATTCAGATAAGCAGCAGGTTTTTCTTTTTAAGTTAGGATTCCTGGCTATCTATCCATGGTTTTATAGGTGAGAGGGACCATCTCCCAGCATCTGGAAAAACCAAGATTACAAGTGGAGGGGGAGTTTCAGATTACCTTCTGTCTTAGTGTCATAGGACTGCCATAACAAAGCACTACAACTCAGAGGGCTAAAACGACAGAAATATATTGCCTCACAGTTCTGAAGGATGGAAGTCTAATATTGTAGAGGAGACTCCTTCCTTGCCTCTTCCTTGGTGCTAGTGATTTTCCCGCAATCCTTGGCCTTCAATCTCTGCTCAGTTGTCACATGATGTTCTCCCCTCTCTGTGTGTGTGTCGAATTCTCCCCTTTTTATAAGGACGCCAGTCATATTGGATTAAGGTCCATCATACTCCAGTATGATCTCATTTTAACTTGCCTAATTCCATTTGTAATGACACTATTTCCTAAAAAGTTCACATTTTGAGGTACTGGGGGTTAGGATTTCAATGTAGTTTTGGGGGGACACAATTCAATCCACAAAACCTTCTTTTCTCCTCTTCCCAACCTTTCTAGGCAACCAGCCCTCCTCCCCAATCTCCCGCCCCCTTGGTCCCACTTTGTAGCATAATTACACAAGTATTTCTACAAGTCCTGTGGAAGCCTTTTGGGTACCTGCTGCAAGAGTGCTCCTGTATCAGCAGCATCCGTACTGACTGGGAGCTTGTTAGAAAAATGGAGTATAGGGACACCCCAGATATATTGAATTGGAATTTACATTTAAGAGATCCCAGGGTTATTCATATGCACATTAAAGTTTGAGAGGCACTGGTTCAGAGTTCATATCAAATGGAATTAGACATTTATTTTGCTTCCTATAAAGTTGTGATGGCAAAGGGAGTAAATTATATTTTAGATGAGAAATAGGAGATTGGTGACCTCTTTTGGGGAGACTGATAAAAGAATACAATTTCCAAGCCACAATTATATCATTATTAACAGTTATAGCCTTGGAAATAGTTTTTCTTTGTCCTGTATCTAATTGGTCCAATAATAATAACTTTTAAATTCTCAAAAGATATGTTTGTTTATTACAATGTTATTTTAAACTGCCAATGTGATTTTGGCAGAAACAATTGCAGTATGGGACATTTCTTGAGGATTAATGAAAATTTAGAAGGAATGACTGGCTTGAAACAAGGCTGAAAACAATTAATCCATAGAGTTATTAATTCTTAACACATGCTGTATGTTGACATTGCTATTGTTTCATCCACAGAGTCCCAGGTGAAAAAGAAAGAAACAGTAATATAGATCTTTTCTCATGCTCTGAGCTGTTCCATTTTATTGTTTTCTATTATTTTCTGGAAGTCCTCATAGGAAACAATGGCTTTGTTCATTAACCTTTCAAATTGGTTAATGTTTGCAGCATACTGTGCAACATGATCTGTTGCTCTTACCTCAACCTTTCATTTAGTTCACTCTGCCACCTCTACCACATGTAGGAAATGTGCTGTCAGTTCCCAACTCATTATGCAAATACTATACCTGGGCACGATTACTTTGACTTCCATTCTCTTGACCCCGCATGAATCAGGAGTGTCAAATTACATATGTAGATTTGTGGAGTTTTCTTTTTCTTTTTCTTTTGGTTTTGCTGTGATTCTGAGTAGTCTCCCGCAGACTCAGAAGAAAATCAAGTGTATTTGAATCAAACACTTTGTTCTGTGTTTTCAAATATTGCAGTTCTAATCTGTCCTCTGAAGGAAAATTTTATAGCATATGAGCTGTAGGAATAAGCTTAGGAAGCCATTTTATGTTTATAGACCCAGAGAGTGTCTACCCTTAAAACATATGCATATCTGCAAGTCTTTGCTGAAACTTCTATCTGAAGATGGTGGTTAGTTCTAGGCTAAACAATGATACTGTATTCTCAGAAAATTAAAAACAAAACAAAATAAAATAAAATACAAGGTCTTACCTTCTATCAATCAGGCTGATCTATTTTATATGTTGAGTAAAGTCTGCCTCCCTGTGTCAGTAAAAGTATATTTGAATTTCCTCAAGACTGTTTGAGTTTCACATTCTTATTTCAAGCAAGGAAATGTCCCCTCTCTACAAGTTAGTATGTTAAATCATTTCTTTATTCAAAACACAGGATCTTAAAATACAAAGGGTTGTTTTTCATGATATAAATATAAATAGAAACTTGCTCAGCATGTTCACTGCTCTTCCTAACTGAGTTGGTTTAGTCATATGAGCAATGCACAGATGACATAAGAGTGTTTGGAAAAAAAGTGTTTTTCCCTTCCCCCCAACTGTTTATGCCAAAGTCCATTGATTCTGTCTCCAGCTGATTCTAAGTACCTTTATTACTATCGAGTAAAAATCTAAACATTTTCCATCAATAGATAGCCAAGATCTGAAAGGAATTCAATCCTTTGAGAAACCCCTCCCCACTAACGTAAGTATTTCATCAATCATTGCCTATATGCAGAATAAATAACATGTGTCATGTATGATGTTCCCTTATCTTTAAGTATATGTACATATAGTTGTGGTTGATGGAATGACAACTCACTTAAAAGTATTCTTGAATTAATTGTAGCACTATGTTTGTAATCTAAGTAAATAGATACTATTAATTCAACTTTTTATGGAAAGAAATTGATAGTTTTGAAAAACAATTTAAAAACTAGATTTCATGACCTTTAAAAATGGGTAAAAATTACTCTGAGGAACAAGAAAAACTTTTAAGTATGTGTCTGTCTTCTTTTGCTGTACAATTCAAATCCCCCAATCACCAGTGACCACCTATTCTGTGCCAAGTACTGCATCAGGCCTTGGCAGTGCCAACATATACGTGATCGATCCAGGCTTGGACTTGGGATGAGTCCTAATGAGTCCAAGTTTTTGAACTGGGGCAAGAGTACTGACTTCTAAATTTTCATATCATTCATTCAACTGTAAGGCAATAAAATAAGCTGAACTGTAATATATGAAACAGAAATGTATTATGGACTATATTAAGACCTTAAAGAGGTATATGTATTGATCATTTAGGAGATTTATGGGAATTCACGTTATATCCACCATGAAGAAAAATGGTGAATGGTGACAGAAAAAATAAAGTAGACTAAAGCAGCTTCAGATACACATCTACTCCACGTTTAAAACACTGTCCCCAACAACCTTAAAAAGCCTTTGATTTGTGTGTGCTTTTTACTGGTTCAATGGCTTTCTTCAACATTTATTTTATGCTGCCATCCAGGGGTATTGATCCAAACATAGTTTATCACTAAGAGCAGCTGATGTACTGTAGCAGCCAAAGATTTTAGTTTAAGTAAATTCTTGTGTATGAGTAATTTCCCCAAGACCTGTGCCCATTAGTGCCATGTAAGGCAGCAATTTCTTTACATTCATTCAAAGCATGGGGTTAGGAGTATTAGATTCTGATTTAATTGACTTTTTGATTTCACAGTCATAAACTCTTATGGACTCCTACAAATCCTGGTTGTGGAACTGGCCTGAGATGAAGAGTATTTTAGAACAAGTATTTTAAGTGATGTTTATTTTCACCAGTCTAGCTCCTCTTTGAATAGATTATCTGGTCAAATTGAATAATTGCGTCTTTAATGAACTCAATTTAAGTCTTGTGATCCTTTTCACTATTAGCTTTTTCTTCCAAATTTTCACATAGAGTTTCATGGATTAAGAATTAAGATAGAAACTGGAATTTCAGAGTGATCAGGATCTGAGGAGTGAACTCTAAGAGTGGCAAAATGGTTTAACTTTTAGATTACTGAAATTTCACATCACCAAACTCTAAAACAAAGCTTTCCATATAACAGGGATGATTTCACTGAACCACTTTAGGTATCACTAGTGACTATTGGTCAAATGGTTAGAACATATAGAAAGAAAACAAACAGATTCAAAAGCTCAACATAACATTAAAAAGTTTTAAAATATAGTACATTAACCAACTGCTTTATTCATGGCAGTTTTCCAAATATTCATGAAGTATTTTGATGTTCTGAATGATATGTCAGGCAGCATAACCTGAGCAAGTTGCAATATGAAGGGTGAGATGGTGGTAATAAAGATGGAAGGAGGTGAGGTGGCTGAGGTGGCTGGCACATAAATATGTTATATAACGAATCTAGGTATTTCTCTTAACAGATTAGGAAGAAAAATCACATCAGAAAAATTTAATTTAATAATTGTTGGTCAAGAGGGAACTCCGAGATGTAGCAATACTAAAACCAAGATCCCTTGTTCCCTTTTATTTGCTTAGATTTTTAATCAAGTAATCAAAATATGCATACAAAACTGGATGGGACCTTTGACTACATTTAGTAAGAAAATTGATGGATTAAAATAACTAATTACTAATCTACATGTAATATCTTAAGCAACTGTTTGACAATAGTAAAACAATCTCCTTTGATCCATGAAATAGCAGAAAAATACTTTGAAAACATGGTGTTTGAACATTGGGTATAAAACGTATTTATTTAGTTCCTAATAAATGATAAAGGCATCCAGGCATTCCCTTAAGTGCTTTCTCATATATAAGGTAGGTGTAGTTTATGTCTTTTAGTCTCAGTTGCCAAATCATAAGCTTTCAATAACATATAATTTCTGCAACAATAAGGACTAAGTAAACACATTCAAACTGGATTACTGGAAGGTGAGTTTTGCAGTTTGGATACCTTTCTTTGATTCATCCATTAAATAGGTGTTAAGCTCCAACTGTTTGCCAGGCACTCACTGAGTGCCTTACCCTCAAATGGAGAATAAGAATCCTATTCTTATGTATCCTATTTTCAATGAGGGATAAAGAAAATAAATAAGCAAATAAATAGATAAAAATCACAATTATAAAAATTGTTAATCAATACTGTGAAGGGAAGAAATCAAGTTAATAAAGTAAAATGAATATAAAGTGACCTAATTTATCATTTGGTGGACACCACCTGAAGTCTGTGACCTAGTTTGCAGAGAAATCACTGCACTTGCAATGAGTTTCAAGGAGTTCTGGGCATCCATTTAATTCTCTAACAAGGAATTTGCAAGCTAAGGAGTCATGAAATTACTTTTGACACATAAGGTAAATCTACAAACACAAATGTATATGCTGAAACTTAATAGCTCTGTAGAGGATGTTGCAGAGGTCAACACTCTCCTTTAATGAACCATTAATTTAAAGATATGCATTAAAATGATACAAGGATTTGGACATAGTAAAACAAGTAAGAAAATTTAAAAATCATGTTAATATTAAGTATTGCTACAAGGCTCCACTAGTTTACAAATCTCTGATCCATTCATGATGGAACAGTTTTGTAGGTCTAGTGAGTCAGACAGAGCCTTAGAGCAAAAAAATTAAGGCATGGCTGAGCTCTGAGCAATGGTATGTAAAGAGATACTGCCTGATATTTTCTCTTTCAAAGTAATCCCTAACCAGTTTTCTTAGTAAGTAAGGTCGTAGTTTTTAGCTTCTCACAGAAGTATCTTCTCCACTTACTGGCTTATAAGACAAAGACAAGATATAACCTTATCAAAGCACTCATTTGTTCATTCAAGCATTTGTTAATTGAACAAATACTTATCGAGCATCTAATATAGTTCATCCTAAACCTAATTTTGATATTTTAGTAATATATGGTTAGCTGTCTCTGTATTTAATTTGGTCAAAGGGAAACAACATAGTGAAACCCTTTGAGTGTGCTACTCCGGGCAATCCTATTCAGCTGTTACGGATACCTTCAGGGGTAAACTTGGTACAGGGGTCAGGTTAATCACTGAGAACTTCCTTGGGGCATCATAGAGTTGTGCTGAGTAATTGGCTCTTTTGTTACACTGTGTAGGCACTGGCCAAGACCATTTGCATATTTAGCAAGAATTCCTATCACACAAATGCTAGTAGGGATTGTCTGATTTGTATCTATCCAGCAAATAAATCATTGTATTCATTTTACATGCAATATTGAACTATTTATAAAATGAATAAACAAAATATTTGAATAAACAAAGCATAATATAACAGAAGAACAAGAAGGTAGTTTCCTATTATGGTTAACACATACTTAAAGACCACACCTAGGTTTTATTTCCATAAACTTAGCAGAGTGCAGATATGGGGGAGGAATGACATAGCAGAGAAACATCTACTTTAAATTTAGGAAATCACATCTAAGAGGAAATAAAACTAAATTGGAAACATTCCTCTTAAGATGGAAAAGACTGTGTGATCCAATCATATGTATATGTACAGAGTTACAAGATAAAAAATATTGGGCAAATATTCTCTGTAGCCCCAGGGTGGGGATTGGGCAGGAAGGAATGGGGCTGAAAGAGAAAAAACAAAACAAAACAAAACAAAAAACAGAAGAATACAGTTTATTTTGTACTTGAAGCATTTGGTTAGTGTGATTTAAAATGATCTTTTTCCAGAGGATCCTTAAACATGAAGAGTTTAAAGACTTTGTGGAATGACCTTCTCCAAACCCTTCAACTGAGGCACACATAGTATTACCCCTACACTAGGAGTCATTCCAAAATACTTCTACTTGAAACCTAGAGTCCTGACTTAACAGCCTTAAAAATAACAATTGCTATTTTTTTTTAATTGAGTTTGAATTATGTGCCAGGCATTTTTCTACGGCTTTACATTCAAACATCACAACAGCTTCTGTGTTATCAATTTTTAAGCCCGTTTCCAATGAATTAACCCAGGCATGAGAATTCAAGCACCTTGCCCAAGGTCACTCAAAGGCTGAAAAGTCTAAACTGGAAATCACTGAGTACCATCCTCTGCAAGCCCATGATTTCTGTGTTCCCCAGGGCTACTGCATGTGTCTTCGCTCCTGGGATTCATCAGAAAGACAGGAACTGGGAGGATTTGCAACATGGAGTCCATAGGTCTTTAGAATATAGAAACCTGATTGCCTTTGAAATTAGAATCTCTAGAAAATAAAGTTGGTCTAATCAGCCAAAGTTTCTGAGTCACTATTCAAATTCTAGCAATAATTTTATCATAAATACAGTCTTGATTTAGGATGCGTAGACAATGAAACATTTATGCTGGTTAAGTTACTTGCAAAACTGAAGAACTAAGTACAGAGAATTGCAATTACTCTGACCCAATAGGGGCTAACAACAGTTGAATCATTAAGAAAGGGTTTATGTACCTGCAAGTAATAAAATATTGTTTTCTCTCTGAGATTGAAGTCTCCAAGGCAAATTCCAATTTAGTCATATAAAATAAATGAGGTAAATAAGATAGAACTTAGTAAGGGTGTCGCCTGTAATTCCAAATATTAGAGAACTTGAAAATATCTAGGAAGGTGCATTTGAAATTAATGGTGCATAAGGATGAAACTTTTAAATGTCAGTCTTGCAAGGAATGTGTGGGATGAGATAATGGAAGTTTATTCAAATTTAAGAATGTACTAGCTTAAAATGGCTTTGCTCATGCCAACTAATCTTTCACTTTCAATTGTCTAAAGAGAACTTTTTTATAGGAAAAGTGAGGTGAGGGCCTAAGGAAAATGGTCTAAAAAGTGGATTAATTACAGCAAATATTCATTATACTGCTTGATTCTCAGTTAATGTTGGCTATAGAGATATACTCAAATCTGGGTCCCTCAAAAATGTTCAAATAAACTCTAATAGAGTCTCACTATGCATTTTCTTTCCATTTCCTCATTAATACACTGTCACTATATTCTTTTCCTTTCCAGATATATTTAGTTTGCTTTGCTTTCCTTTATTACTTCTAGGCTGGAAAAAAAAAAAACGAAAAAAGAAAAATCAATTTTAGGTCACTCTTGAATGATTGAATGATCACTGGAATGTAAAGCTGTTGTCTCAAGGTCATAGAACAATAGTTCTTCACATCATAACGCCTGAGTCCCAAACAGCCCCTGTGGGTTAAGGATCTTGTGGACTTGAAGTCCAAGCTAAATCCTCAGTATTTGTAGTTCAGGTACCATCTCTCTCCCCTCAAAAAAGACTCCATCTACCACCAAAGTCAAGTTTACACAAGAATGTGGAATTCCTTCAAAGGTCTTGAATTTTTTTTTCCCTTTAGAATCTGACTTACTCTCTTAGTGAGACATTTTATGCCTTGTGGTGCTAGTCCTGTGTTATTTAACTGGAGAAACAATATCTGCCATGGATATGGGAGAGTTCCCAGTAAAAGTTCTCTGCCCTCTCTTATGTCAGTATTCACATTTACATTTGTGAGTTTCATCTAATGTCATAGAATACAGACTTTGAGGAATATTTTTAAACTTGGAAAATTTGTTAGGTAGAATTAGAATACTTGTTTTATATGGCACTCTATTCAGTGCTATGACATACACACACACACATTTAAAGTAACAGTTGTGGAAATCATCCCCTACTCTTTTCTCTATAGGTCCTCCCCTACCTAGGCATCCAACAAATACTCATATTGCCTTTAGTCCACCCTCAGCCCTCCACTAGAGGTTCCTCCCATGCCCCAACACCCTCCCAGACACTGGCCATCATGCACTACTACCACCACCACAATCACGCACATGCACACACATACACATCTCAGTACTGAGGCCTTCTTACTGGAGACAGTGCAGCTTTGTTCCAAAATTGCCTCTCACATATATCCTCCCTCTAAGACAAAATTCCACTTCCTTATAGTATTTTTCAGTCCAGCAACCCAGTAAAATGAACTAATTCCTGCCAAAATGCTAAAGATTTGATTGGGTTTTAAGGGAATATTGGCATTTTATAAGCAACTTTTATACAGCTGTACTGTGTCTTAAGAACAGATCTTGACTCATAGAATTTCAGACAAAGGGGCACTTAAAAAGAGTATATGTAGGGGTAGAGAGAGCATCAAATCCTCTAATATCCTCCAGTGGGACACACTAAAATAATTCTTCCATAGTCTGGCAATACATTTTTCTACTTGCCTGTCTGAGGGAAGTTAGTACTGTGAGAAAATCCACTGGATCACATGGTACTTAAGAGGTCTGGGATCTAGACTTAGTTTTGCGCTAGCTAGCTTAACAGTTTCAGCACATCACTTAAACTGTCTTGATCTCAAATTCTTCATCTGTAAATTGAGTTGTTTGTCATTAAATACATGATTCTATAGTGTTACGTTCTTAGAACTGTGTTCTTCTCGTATTTATAATGTGAAACAAGGGTGTGAAAGAGAAAATACATATTAGGAGGGGAGCAATTTCTCTAACATGTGAGACTTAAGCTACTTTTACAAAGCAAAGACAAATCAGAATATAAGTACCTTCAGAGATTCCAAGAACGTCAAATGAATATACTTGTAATTTGTCAACTGAGTTTTAAAGAAGAGAAGCTAGAGGGAGATCATTAATGTATTAATAAGAATTTTAGAATGAAATCTGATTGTAATCCAATCTTTATTGTTTCTAAATCTAATTTGATATTGCACACAAGTCAGTCTATTTCCTAAACAGATGGGCCTTAAAGTAAACTGTCAATTAATCTTCATGGCAAACAGCTCTGCTGCTCATGAAAGAAGTATCTTATTTATGGAATTTTAGTTGTGATTATGTTCAGACCACAGACATAATGCTTTGCAACAATTTGTCAGCATTCCTATGCTGCATCTCCAAAGTTCTGAAGCAATGAAATGCTTAAATAAAAACCTGAGAAAATCCAAAGTAATCAACCCAAAGTCATTGTGAGCATACAAAGCATCCTTCCACCCTCCAACACCTAAAAACAATCTGAAAACCTTCAAAACAAAATGCTAGATCTAAGTGAAAATTAATTATTCAGAGTATAATTTAAAAAATAAGACCTTTTCTGATGAGAAGTGACTTGGTCCAGACGTCACATTGTAAAAAATGGTGCAGTGATTTTTATGGGAAATACTCCAGTGTGGGAAAATCAGGTGAGAAGTAATTACTGTTATCTTTACCTCCAGAGTCTTTTCAGGCCTGAGAAACTTTTGATGATGCAATCCTTTAAAGAAGAGTGAGGAACAAGTTCTAATCTTTTCAGTGCAAGGACAAGACACACAGAGAGACTGTCTACCCTCAAACTGGAAGAGAAAATTAAAGTTTTCAGGGCTATCAAGAAGACAACTTCCAGCAGAGAATTCAGTTGGCAAGATGGATTCTTGACTTGCATGGACTGAGACCTTGAGATAAGGAGAAGAAATTGACATGTCTCTTTCCCCAGTCCTAACAATTTTCAGGGTCCATCCTAGGCCACTTTATAAGTTAATTTCCTCTGGCCTTCTTCCATCTCTCTCTCCCCCTTCAATTTTTTTTTTTTTTTTTTTGGTATTACTTGTCTTGTATAGTATTGCTAGAGTGATTTGTTACTGCAAATATGATCATAGCCTTAGTATACCCAAGGCACTGACTTTTTAATAGAAGAGCTTGAAGACCTCTGGCTAGGATGAGAGAGAGAGAGACAGACAGATATGTTTTCGACTGATCATTATAATAGTTAACATTTATTTTGTGCTTGGTTGCAGAACCACACCAGGTGTCTTACATAATTTTTAAATTTCTCTTCAAAATCTTTTATTTCCATTTTACAAAGGATAAGACTGAGATATAGGAATTTTAACTTCCTTTCCCCAGGACACTACTAGAAAATTGTGAAGCTGGAATATAGTATCTGTTACGCTCCATTACCCTCTCTTTTATTGTCCCCCCTCCCCCCCCACTTTGTGTGGTACTCCACTGTGTAATTTGCTCTCTCTTGGTCTACTAGGTTAAGTGAACTTTCTCCAATTCCAGATTGATTATCCACTCCTCCCATCCAATACTGGGAGCTAGGGTAAAGGATGAAAGTACAAGAAGGCAAATAAGTAGAGGATTTTTTTTCTATATCTTAATGATCTATAATCCTCTCTACCTTCTGTGGTGTTGTGATGGTTAGGTTCATGTGTCAACTTGGCCAGGTGATGGTGTCCACGTGTCTGGTCAAGCAAGCACTGGCCTAACCGTTACTGCAAGGAGATTTGTGGCTGGTTAATAAACCAAAACACTGGTTTATTAAATCATCAGTCAATTGGCTGCAGCTGTGACTGATTACATCAATGAAGGGCTTGTCTTCCGCAATGAAAGAATTCACTCAGCTGGATTTAATCCAATCAGTTGAAGACTTTTAAGCGAGACAGATAGAGGACCTTTGCTTCTTCAGTTCACCTAGCCAGTGAAGCTTTTCCTGAGGAGTTCATCGAACACCTTCATAGGAGTTGCCAGTTCACTGTCTGCCTTACAGAATTTGGACTCGTGCATCCCCACAATTGCGTGAGACACTTGTATAAAATCTTAAATTCATAGATACCTCTTGTTGATTCTGTTTCCCTGGAAAACCCTAACTAATATAGGTATTAATTCTGAATTCTGAACTATTTTAAGCCTCAAGATCTCCAGCCTGGCCCCACTTTATTCATCCGAACTATTTGGATTCTCTCATCCACCCCCATGGCATATTTATTTGTACAGTCAAAACTCATGCTAGTCTTCCTATTCAAAATTCTTCTCTTTTCTGTTCCCATTTTCTAATTTATTCAAATTCTACCAAATTTGGGGGAAAAAGTCTCATACAAAATTTTTTCCAAAGCCTTCCTCAACTCTTCCAAACTTTCCTGACTTGTCTCATTGTCCTGTAAAAGTCCTTGGTAGTTATGCTATTTTGCATTGTTTTTAAAATTGTTTCATGTACCTTAGCTCCCTATATGAAATAGTAAGAAATGAATAAAATTACTTTTGTTGATCATTTGTTCTCAATAAATACTTAATGTTTGAAAGTTCAAGTTATTTAAGAGTGAGATATATCTGAGATACTGTAGAGCAAATGAAAAAAAAATTCACTCTGTAGTCACCTCCAACTTATATGTTAAATGTGTCAAGGTCAGGAATGTATTTATCAGTAAGCCTTTCCTAGCAAAGTTATAGGACCTTGTGTTAGCATGGAGTGAACTCTATGGAAAATTCTGGAATTTAATCTCAATAACAAAGTAGTCTTCTGAATTTTCAAAAGGATTACTCCCAGCATTGCTGGAAATTATTGCAATCTTCTTCATGATATTATCTAAGACATACATTACAATTTCTCAGATTTGGAAACAAGGAACCTTTTTTTTAATGTAATATATTCTGTGGAGAGAAGCCTTGCTGATTTTTATTGTGCCCCTGTACACACTTGGGGAACGCATCAGTTCAGAAGGAACTCCAAATGGCAACAAAGTAAATGTCAGCCTGACACTTTGCAGAATGAGCAGTGGCTGCAGCTGAATGGCTTTCTTTAGAAGACAGCCTAATTGAAAAAATTGCAATGAGTCACTGCTTCAGGTGTAGACTAGATCCATACAATGAGCACAGACTCAGGGATATAGAAGATTCTGACCAGTTGGTAAGACTCTCTTTACATTTTCAATTCACTTTGGTTAAATATAATCTGACTACTGGAAGTTTCAAGCCCAGTACTTTCATTCTCCTATTTTCCTTACAACCCAGCCACCATTTCTTGGGACTGATATCCAGATGCACAAAGCTTGTACTATGGAGGGATTCTGGAATGGAGAAGAGGTAACACAGACAAATTCCTATCTCCTCTTTTTTCCCTTCCAACATTCAGCACATTACCCTGAAAGAAGACAGAATAGAGGGCATAGATCACTCTGGGCTTTACAACCTGAGTCTGTCTTAACACTGCCTAGAAACTCTGCAGTCCCTGTCGACCCTGTGAGCTACAGTGCAAATGTTAAGAGATGCCACAGTGCTTGGAGCACCTTGCAGAATGCCTGGCTCTAACATACAACAATAGGTTTTTAATAAGCAATAGCAATTCCTATTTTCAATTCTTTCATGTCCCTCAGTAAATATAACAATGCCTGGTATACAATAGACACTTGGTACATGCTGGCGAAACCATCATCACTAATTTTCAGGAAGAAAATTTCTCACCAAGACATGGCTTAAAAGAAAACATCTTGTATTTGCCTAACTTTTGGTGGGATGGCTGCTAAAACCATCTCAAGTATGTCTGTAAGCTCTGGTATCTTTGGGATCCAGTATTTCCTCACACATACACACACATATGTAGTAAACATGATTTAATAAATTTGTATAAATTATATTACAGCAACAAAATACTTTCTCAGTTCTGGATCTAGTTAACATTCTCCCAGTCACTTAATAACATCTTTGAGAACTCGGTGAAAATGTCTTTGGCAATATATTACCCTTGCCCAGAAACATCAAGGCAATACTTGGAATTCTATGCTACTTCCTTTGGTTTGCATTTTGCTAACTGTGGGTATACCATTTTTTTTGCAGAAAAATTGAATACTTGCCATCCAATAGGAAAGAAAATAACATGGCTACTTAGCTTTAAAAAGAAGTTAGAACATGATTGAAAGTGGTTGTTTAAAGACATGTAACCCACAGAGTAGCACTACAAATATAAAGTGCTTGCATGATATACTTGTAAGGTATGACACTGGTACCAAGAGTTAACAACAGAGTGGTATATGAGAAAACTACCCATTACATATTATAGAATATATTTAATAGGAATATCTTATCAGTACTATACTAGTACTGGGGATGAATAATTAGCAGCTGATAAGAGCCCTGGGATGTTTTGTGTTATGATAATTGTTTAAAATTGACAATGATGATGATTGTGCAATTAAGTGAGGATAATGTGAGACATTGATTGTTTAGCTTGGACAGAATATATGCCATGTGAAATTAGGAACCCCCTACTTAATAAGTCAAGCCCTCAACCTTGAGGCTTGCTTTTGTGAAACTTAGGACTGAAAATGGGAAGCTAAGCCTTCTATAATTATACCTAAGATGCACCTCCAGAGAACATCTTTTGTTGCTCAGATGTGGCCTTTCTCTCTCTAAGCCCAAATAAATTCATTACTCTCCCCCTATGTGGGATATGACTCTCAGGGGAGTGAATCTCCCTGGCAATACAGGACATGACTCCCAGGAATGAACCTGACCCTGGCATGGAGGGATTGAAAATGTTTTCTTGACCAAAAGGGGGAAGAAAAGGTAAAAAAATAAGGTTACAGTGGCTAAGAGATTTCAAATAGAGTCGAGAGGCTATCCTGGAGGTTTCTCTTATGCAAGCTCCAACTAGATATTCCAAACGGCCACAGTACGCTGAGCCCTAACCAACAGTAGTCCCAAAATATCTCGGTCCCTATCTGAGATTCTATAAAAGTTTCACTCACTAAGTTTATCTCTCAGAAACTTACACCCACCAGAGTGTTCCTATGGCATACAAGTCCTGAAACCCAGAGGCAACAGTCTCTTTAAGAACAACAATCAGATGCAGCTGCCTTCCCCATAATGTTGACACCTCTTTTCAATATGAACAAGTTAGGGTGGTCTGTGCCCAGATACCTCTGAAGATTGGGACAGTGATCAAGAGAGAGGGCGGGGTAGCAACAGACAAGACAGAATTTAACAAAGGATTACAAATACTGAATATTTATATAAACATTTTCTTTTAGATGCTAGGGTATTAGAATAGCTAGAAGGAAATGACTGAAAAGGTGGAACTGTAACCCATAACATTCTTTTAAATTTCTTCTATAGCTACTCATTAAATTGTACTTTGAAAGTTATCACCTTTCTGTATATTTCTCATATTTCACAATAAGGAAGGAACTGAAACTGTGAAACTGTAACCATTAAATTTTATATCAAATACAAAGCAAAAAGAAGTTAGATTAAATGGAAATATTTAGATGGGCACCAATTCTCCTTGGGGCTCACTATATCATTCTATTTTGTAAAATAAGAAACAGTGAGATCGGAGCAGTTCTGCTATGTCACATTTTGTTGTGTTTATCAAATAAATTGTCTTGTGATGTGAGCCAGGAGACACCTGACATTTTCTGACTGAAGGCTTAGTGTGTTGAGACTGTCTCAACTTCTATTGCCTGTTTTTCATTTTCTCTTTATATCAGAGACGGTATTTTATCCCCTACCGTGTTACAAAAAAGAGAAGGAAACTGCTACAATAACAAACTGTTATTCTGCCAAAGCCTTCAGAAAAGTCTGGATTAAAATGCAGGTGGTACTTTTATACCTTCTTTTCTACTTTCAATATTATCAGATGTTTAAATCACTGACTTTGTTTCTATTCATAGCAATGATACAACCTCATTTATCCCCAAATGATTTAGGCTCAACACCTAAGGTCTGATTTGCTTTCAAAACTGTAGAGAACGTAACAGTTAGGTTACTAGCACAGGAATGAAAGGATTAAAGTGTCTGACTTGAGTATTAAAGGAATCTGAAAAATGGTATGTAAATCTGCTTTTAAGTTTACAAGTTTACTTTCAAATATCTTGTTTAATTCTCCCAATTATCCTTATGTGCCTCTTTCAAAAGAGAATAAAAAAAGAAAGAATGCATGGAGTGCACAGATACCATTTTGCTATCCCATCCTGTTCTTCCAGTTCCTTTCTTACAGAATTTTTAATAACTGCCTTCTCTAAATTGGAGGTAGAAAATAGCCTCATTCTGAGAAAATAATTACTTGCATTCTGAACATTATAGACATTGCTTTATCCTACATGACACTGAGTGGTCTAAAATTTAGTAGGGTACCATGTGGATACTTAGAATGTTTGTTAGTGTTCTGAAGAAAAGAAGGGTAATTATATCAAAGTCATTGAATCACTTTGAAAGATTTTCTTCTAAGACCATTTCAAAATAAAATCTACACATTCAGCCATAGGGTTTGAAAATACATAATGTCAGAAGTTACCATTAACATAGCAAAATCTATTCACTGAGTGGATTAAAATCTTCATATTTCCTATTGCTAAGAAATATGTCACTTATTCTCTCAGTGCTTAAAGAAGAGAGTAATATATCCTTCACACTTATTTTCAAGACAAGGGTCACACTAAGATTAGATTAAATTTGAAGCCATAAGTTTTGTCAAACTTTATTCTCAAATATACACCAAGCAGAACACCTAAAATTAAATTCTAAGTGGCATTTATGAAGAAGGAGTAAAATTTTGTCTCTTCCTTGGCATAATTAAGGTAGATGAATCGTTTTTTACAGTACTTTTCCAAAGCTCTACATGAACATGTCCACTTTTTTGAATCTTCCCCTCAGTTAAATATGACTGTTAGTAAAAACAGATTCTAATCCTTATACCTTTATTACTTATACATCTACATAAAGCAATTGATAGATGGGTTCATATACTGTCTTCATAAAATCCTTCCTGAAAACATTTTTATTGAATTCCCAAATGTTATAACACTAGAAAAGAACATTTAAGTAAAAATTTGTTATTAATATAAAAGAATTTTCTGTATAATTATAGTAAAACTAAAAATGGATTTTATTTTGATCTAATGTATTCCAAATTAATATAAATGAGTGGAAGGTGTGGGTAAAAGTATTTGGAAGAATCTTAAAGATTAAATGAATCTTTAACAATCTGTATTTGTATTTCATGCGGTGTGCTACTTATGGTCTTCTATTGTTTATTTTTAGGTTTTTTCATTTTTGTCCTTTTGAAGTATGTTGCTTTTTTTCATAGTATTCTAATTTTAATGTCTAAAATATTAGCCAATACTTTATATTAGAGCAGGTCATGCTAAAATTAGACTGCATGCATTTCAGTGGGATTTCACTATATAATTTTTTGATAAGGGCTGAAATTCAGTAGAAGGTATTGCTCAACTGGATCACACCCATGGGAAGCTCAGTTACTAAAATATATTGAAGACCTCATTATAAGCCTATTTCACCTTGAAAGCAATCCCATATCACAGACCTTTCTAACACAGGTACATAATAAGATGCTATTCTTAAGAGCATCCTTCTGAGCTTTGTAACTGAGAATATCTGATTTAATACTTAAACACTGAATAGGGAGTAAATTTGATTTTCCTTCCAGTGGGAAATAAGAGAAAAGTCATCCAGTATGGACAAACATTGTAATGTTCAGTGTGCTTGTGTGGGGTGAGGAAGCCTCAGAAGGCACTTTAATGAGATCAGAGAATAAGGGAAATATGGGCTGGTGACTGCTAATAAAAAGACTAATGCTCTATGTTCAAAGAAGTTTGATGTTTTTTGCATTTAAGTATTGAACTTCTGAAGAGCTATCTAATAAGTGCTTATTCCACCAGGGCTACTTTTCAATAACCAAAAATGTATTTCTTACTTTTGATGTCTAAATAAGTGTGACTTTTTATTGATATTAAAATGTTTTATCATAAAGCTAGAGGAAAGAGTCTCCTGAAGTCTAATCTTCATGCTCATGGTCACATGTTCTCTAAACATTACAAGTAGATGGAGCAACTGCATAAAACTGAGAGGACCATAATTATAGATGTGCCCCTATCTACTTGTGGCATAACTTTAAGACCCAGGGAATTGTCTTTTACCTGATCCATGCTCTTTAATGCCACGATGAACCTGAAGGCATAATTCTTAAATTCTATCATCATAGATAAGATATGTAAAGCCAGCATCTCTTGGAGAGCAAACACATTGACATAAATTCATACTACGGTGAAAATAATTGAAAGAGCATCCTTTCAGAAAATGGGTTTTGAAACAAAGAGAACTTGTGGGTAATGAGTGCTTGAAGTGGAACAGTGATAATATAAATAGAGAGGAGAAGACATAGAAAAGGGATATTGAGAATGCCCCAAACAGCATATAATAAATGTCATATTGAGTGCCTTTAGCCTTCCTAGAGCTTGCATAATTCTATGCTCTAAGAATTGCTGTGATGATTTGAAGCTTTATGTACCCCAGAAAAGTATGTTCTTAAAATTAATTCACTCCAGTGTGTGTGGACTCTTTGTAAGTAGAATCTTTTGGTGAGTAGGATATTAACTTAAGATGTGACCCAACTCATTCAGGGTGTGTTTTGATCATCATATTGGAGTCTTTAATAAGAGAATGAAATTTAGACAAAAAGAGAGAAAGCCATGGAAGTAAGAAGCTGGAAGCAATGAAATCTGGAAGAGAAGGGAGAGACCAGCAGAAGCCATGATGTGCCTTAAAATGTGACAGAGAAGTCCAGGCTTGCCTCAACCTGTTTTCAGGAAGAGTGTATCATCTTGATGATGCCTTGATTTGGACATTTTTAGGGCCTCAGACCTTTAAGCTTGCAAGCTAATACACTCCCATTGTAAATGCCAAAGCATTTCATGGTATCTGCTTTGAGTGGCTTAGCAAACTAGAACAGAGGCATATAAGGAATAAGGAATATCTTGACTTAATTAATGCTTTTTGAACAACTCTTTTTGAATTAGGCATGATAGAGGACACAGAAGCACAAAGCACAGTCTCTGATCTCAAGTACATAAAAACCCTGCTGCAGAGATGAATTAAAATAAATAACAATCAAAAATAACACTAGGTCACTGTTCTATGCAGAGAACAGTTTTTGGCTTTCTGATTGCATTAACTCTTGCTTATCTGTCTCTGAATCAATAGTCAAACACAGTGGTCCCTGAATGCTACTCATATTTTGAGAGGAAGTAACAGGTGTGGATATACTTGAAGCAGGCTCTGGGATGCCTACTTTTCAAAATGAACAATTGTGGATAAGATGATATGTGAATATATTGAAAATAAATTATGAGGTGAAAAATTCATAATTTCTGATCACTGTTGGTTGTATAAAAATGTCTATGATTTCAAAAGACTGATTAAAATATCTGAATGTTTAAGCAGTAAGCTAGCTGCATGACTTGCAAAAACAGATCTATTATGATCACTAAAAGTTTTTAGGTAAATATATATCAGTAAAGGTAAAATATAGAAGCCCTTATTACTTTATACAATACATTATAAAAAAGGCACCTCTTTATTCTTTTCAAAATATATCTCAGTCAAAAAAATTCTCTTTGATAAAACTAACAATACAACGTTTTTACTCAAATTGACCCCTTTACTGGTTAACAATGGCCTAAACTTGACATATCTAAGAGGTTTTTGGTTGGATTATTTCTTACTTTTTACACTTTCCTTTTAACATTTAATTTGCTGTGGTCTGTAAAAATTGCTTCCCTACTGGCTTCCAGCTTAGCCAACAAATATAATAGTCATAACTACTTTATTAAGCACTTTTTATGGGCCAGACAATGCATTAACTGCACATTTACTAACCATTTGTTTTTCACAAGAGTATTTGAGGTAGAGACTATTATTATGCCACTTAATACATAGGGACACTGTAACTCAGTTTAAGAATTGAATATTATTCAACTAATAAGTGGCACAGAGTTAAATGTTAGCCTTTCTGATTCCAGTGGTCCAAGTTCTTGATTACTACTTTCTATAACCTCTCTTAAGAATAATGTGAGACATCAGACTTTTTTCTGCAACTACTGTTCTGTTTTATTTGTGATACTTCTACCACTCTATTATTGCCCCTTATGATACAGTAATTTGCTTTATTTTCTCTTCCATGTCTGCCTTAGCCAGCACAACTTCTTATTGCCTCTCTTAATTGTTCAGCCTCATTCCAGTTCCGTATCTACAGTTGCCTCCTGAGCATCTCTAATAGTTTCTTTGTCAAATAAAACACAACATGGATGCATAAAACTATACTATAGAGAACTAGATTCAAAGTCAGGGATTTTAGGTCATTCTTCTATTTGGACTTGACAATGCCACTTAAAATCTTTGGATTTCAGTGTATGGACAGATGAGTAAGAAAACAAAGACAAATAAATAAATAAATAATGGGGGAATTAGGGGTATGGGATGTTTTGGGTGTTATTTTCTGCATTTATTTTTATTCTTGTTTTTATTTATTTATTTATTTTTTGAGTAATAAAAATGTTCAAAAATTGATTGTGGTGTTGAATGCACAACTATATGATGATACCATGAACCATTGATTGTATATTTTGGAGGATTATCTGATATGTGAATATTTCTCAATAAAATTGCATTAAAGAATCTCTGGATTTCTGTCTCTCTATAAAGAGATGAGATTTAACTAGACAATCTTAAGGCCATTTCCAATTTTAAAATGTCATTTTTTTTGTACCAAATCAAACACAGTTTTTCTAAAACATACTCTTCTTTTCAACTACTCCATTTTTCTTTATGACAATTCCATTCTCTTCTATAGTTTCATTTTGGACCCTTATGTGAGTTCATAATACAGAGTCAAAGTTTAGTGTTTCTCTGTTAATATGTGTCTATTTTATCCCCAAAGGTAAAGTCCCAATTTTCAGTCACACAATCAACTTGGGAGATTTGTAAACAAAACTAACACATATGAGCAAATATAAACCAAATTCTATGTTACTGACTATGATGTACTAGGAAATACTGTTTTCCAGGATTGATAATACAACAAAAATGATCAATATTTAACAAAACTACCACATTAGGAGAAATAAGCTGTGTGTCTGCTGTAGTTTCCTAGGCTGCTCAAGCAAATAACATGAAATGGATTAGGTTAAACAATGGGAATTTATTTGCCCACGGCTTGAGGCTGGGAACAAATCTAAATCAAGTTACCATGAAGGCAATGCTTTCTTCCCAAAGACAGTGGAATTCCAGGGTTGACTGCTGGTGATTCTTGGCCTTAGCTTTTCTGTCACATGACAAAGCACATGGCGGTGTCTCCTGGTCTCTCCCTTCTCTTCCAGGTTCCTTTGGTGTTCAGCTCTTGCTTCCTGTGGCTTTTTCTCTTTCACTACATTTATAAAGGACTCAAGTAATAGGACTAAGACACATCCTAACTGGTCTGGGCCACACATTAACTGAAGTAACTTCATCAAAAGTCCTACTTACAACGGATTCACACCCACAGGAATGGATTAGATTTAAGGACAAGTTTTTTTCTGGGGCGCATACAGCTTCAAACCACCATAGCGTCTGGATGTAAGTATGGTTTAAAACTAATTTTCAAGGTCCAAAGGCAGAGCAAGTTGGAGTTTCTTTTTTTCTTAAAGTACCTAGGTCTTTATACATTGACAGTAGGAAAATTAAAACATTCAAATGCTGCTTCAGGTCCTCTTAAGACTCAGTGGGAAGAGAAGGGAGGCTCCACAATCAAAAGCAGAATTAGAAATTATGATTCTTACCACTCCAGACACAGTGTGAAGTCTGGTGGGGTGGAATATTTCCAATAGCCTTTGGAAAGAGCCTGCTGTGTATGGGGTCCAGCTACCTATAATCTTAATTTTTGTAATGAGTGGCATGGTATTCAGGTGCCAGGCAGTAAAGGCAGTTGTCAGTGACTATCCATTTAACAGGCATAACCAAAAGCCTATTAGACTCATATTTGAAGTGTAGCCTTTACACCAAAATTAAAATTGTTATGTTTTACTCAAGTTGCATCAGCCAGCTCTCTAGATAAGTACTACAGACTGCCAATTCTTTAGGGGCAGTCTGAAGATTAGAGAAAGTCTCATTACCAAGTAGCATTTGCTTAGAGAGGTGCAGACACCATAAAGAGGCTTATCAGAGGTTCTTACCAAGACAGTCTGTATAATTTTCCACAGTAGATTTGGAAACAGATCTGAGTCACCTGCATCACTGTGCAGAAAGTGTTTGAAAGGTAGCCAAACAAAACAAAAAAAGGCTATCCTAAATCCCACAAATACTTATTTCATACCATTTGAATCTACAGTTGGGCATATCAGAGAGATATTTGATAAAGAAATAAACAGACACACAAAATTAAAGACCATGTTTCCATACGATTTAATTGAAACTAACAATAAATGGAGCTCTTTTTTATTTAAGCAATTGTCATGTAACCCTTCCTATTAGCATAAGAAACAAAGACAAACAAGGAAGTAACAAACAAGTCCACTTATTTGTTCACCAAATTGAAATTACTTGGTTCAAAGAATTACAAACTCCTGACCATATTCAGTTATCACTCCATTGAAAGAAAGCCAGGACCTGAAGTGTTAGCTGTGTTTTCTAGTAATCAAGCAACAAACATTTTTGACATTAGTGAATTACTACCATACAACATCAATTCCATGTTTGTCTACTCTGGTAAACTGTGAATGGTTGTAGAAAGAAAGCAGAGAAGAGTTATCACAGGATCAGAGAGCTCCCTCAAAAAGGAAAAAGAAAGAAAGAAAAGAAAAAGAAAAAGAATAGAGTTTTTAAAAAATGAAATGAAATAATTGAAAGCATTTAATGCAATTAGGTAATATTTTTCATCACAGCAGTTTGCAGACATGATTTTATCTGGGTATTATCTTTAGGGGCAGACTATTAAATTTACAGGGTTTAGGGATGTATTAGAGACAATTTCATACTGATCATGTTTGTTAAATTCCCCCAAACTAAGCTTTTAGAATGTATTTTATAATAAACCACTTAAAACTGAGGAACACAGAAAATTGTAGCAAGATACAAACTCACAACAAACTTTGGGTTTCATTTTAAATATTCATTTTTATGGTTCATATTTTTTTCTCCTGATTCCACTTGTCTGTGCATAATATATTGCCTAATTTTTCATTTAGATTCCTTGGTTTCATGCATAATGTCACCCTGATGGCCCAGAAAGGTTTTCTGCTCTGATAAACTACATACAGAGGTGCCAGCACTTATGTGAAGTCACTTTAATGTCATGTCTGTGTGGCCTCGGGGATACTGCCATTTATTTTGATGACTTGTGTGTAGCAAAAAGTGGCAAAATGGCATCCCTGTATGCTGGAAATTTTCAGCAGTTGTCACACTATCTTTGCCATTGACTCATTTGTAAATGATTTTCAAACATATTTTCTGTTCTCCACTAAAACAAACATGCTCCCTGTTCTGGTTTGCTAATGCTGCCATTATGCAAAATGCCAGAAATGGGGTGGCTTTTATAAAGGGGATTTATTAAGTTACAAATTTACTGTCATAAGGCCATAAAAGTGTCCCCATTAGGGCATCAACAAGAGGATACCCTCACTGAAGAATGGTCAATGGCGTCTAGAAGACCTCTGTCAGCTGGGAAGTCATGTGAATGGCATCTGCTGGTCCTGGGTTGTGTTTCAGCTCCTCTCTCAGCTCCTGTGTGTCCTTAGCTTAGCATCTCCAAACATCCTTCTGTCTGCAACTCCTAGCATCTCTGAGCATCTGTGTCAGCTCCCAAGCATCTTTACAAAATTCTCTCTTAGCTGCTCTTGGGGCATTTGTCCTCTCTTATAGGACTCCAGTGATTTAATTAAGACTTACCCTGAATGGGCGGGCTCAAATCTCCACGGAAACATTCAATCAAGAGGTCACATCCCAATCAAAAAGATTAATAAATTTGCTCCCACAAGATTACATTAGAGAACTTGGCTTGTTGGGGGATATAATATATCTAAACTGACATACTCCCATCTCTTGACAGTATTCCGAGACACAAGATTGTCTTCTTAACACTTCATGCTATATTCATCTAAAGATAGAATGCCAGTGTGGTTTGTGCATGTGTGCTTAGCATTTGATCTCACATTCACTCCTACCTTCTTATCTCCCTAGATTGCTTAAACACACACAGACATGCACACAGACACCCACAAAGGATTGGGCAATATACGTATAGTTGAATCAAATACTAAAGGCTGATTTAGGTATGTCAAGAATGTGTATTTATTCAGGACAACACAACGAGTTTAATTTTGGTCATTGCAGGCTATATATAATCTGGAAAATGTCCACATAAGCTTGCTGGTCTGCTTCTCCAGAACAGATGGAGAGGTTTGAGAAAGAGTGGGATTGCAGAGCTGCTGGTCTGGATCATAGGTTTGCCAAATGCCCGATATTGAAGTGAACTGTCTAGTGTTTGAACTTTGTGCTTGGGAAACATACTGATAAATGCAGTCCTATAATGAGAAGTTTTGAAAACATGAAAAAAATGGATAAAAACCACACAGAGTCATTAAGATGTAATTTTGATTATCAATATATTTCCCATATAATGCTAACACATTTTTACCAGTTAAAAAGTTTATTGAAACAATCTGGCAACCCTATCCAATCCAAGAAAGCAACTCTTACAAAAAGCTACTTATACTTCTGTAAACAAGAATGTATACAGGATAGAAGGGAACACAGAACATGGTCAGGATGGGGAGGTAGAAAGTTAGCCCTAGAAAAAGATCTCCACCGGGAGCAGAGAATGGTGGTGGAATACAGAACCTGAGAATCAGGGTGCCAGGGAAAAGCTGGGTAGCTGGTCAGAGGGAAGGTGTTTCAGGGGTCGTACCAAGACTGCTACCCTCAGCTGGGAGCTGGGTCTCCTGTGTTACTCATGGCAAGGTACGTGGGATGCTGGCTGCGAGCTTCAATGACAGGGACAGTGTTAAGAACAGAGCCAATTTGGTCATATGCAATTCTTCGCTTCTCTTTGGTAGCTAAAGCTGCCCCAAAGAAGTTTTGAATGAGGAATTAGTCCCCCTACTACTTCTCCAACTAATACCTGCTATATGTCCATACATTTATTAATTAAACTTTGTTGGTAAACAAGCCCAAATCTAATCTGTTTTGAAGCCACTAGGAACTCCCGGATTCTTCTTTTTAGGTGTCTCATTCAACTCCTCGCATGTAAAGTTGACTTGAGGAAAATTCCAAGACCCTTGATGCAGAATTCTGTCATCTTTATAGCCAGCATCAGCCAAACAGAGTCCTCCAGAGTTCATGGGATACAGGACAATAAAGGATTTTGCCTAGTCCTTTAAATCAAAGGCTTCAAATCTGCAGGCTTCCCTGGATTCCTACACCTTGTTCATGAATGGGTTGGAAAATGTGTCTAAATATGTTCTTAGTCTTATCTCCTGAATATCTTTATCTTAACAAAAAAATCCCATTTTAATATTTTATGCTAGTTAAAAGGCACTATGTTGGCCAATACAACACCATTTCTGATGTTATGGCAATTGCCAAAGCTTTGATTGTTGATTAAGATTCTGAAAACAAAAGCACTTGTAGAATGTACTTCTGGAATGTGAGCTTCCTAATTAGAATTCCAATAAGCTGTTTCATACTTAGCTAAATCTAAATGTCACACACAGAAAACAGCATAGTACATGCTGAAGACTACTTTGAAGAACGTTATAGACATATTGCAGACATGTTGACAAAAATCACTTAAATATCATAGTTAACCTTTCTTTTATGTGTAAGTCTAAGCTATTTTTTAAAAACAATTTGTATTCTTCATGTATAGAATACATGTACTAGATATTTATTTAATATCTAGTACATAATGTAACAGTTGTTTTTAAAGTCAAAACTTATAGTCTTCAAACCTCAAAGTTTCCAGGATTTCTGGAATGTTCATTCTATCTATATTTTTTATAATTTTAAAAATTTTCAAAATCTCTGGATTAGGTTTGGGGTAGGGATGAGGCATTGGAATTTTTTTTTTTTTTTTTAAGTTCTCCAGGTGAATCTATTCTGCAGCCAAGGTTGCAAGAAACACTTGTTTAGCAACCTGGGGAAGGAAGGGACCGTATAACTGTCACCAGGATGAAGTCTGACCCAAAAAGTTGCTCATAAAAACTGTCAGCTAACTTCTGTCTTTGCTTGAGCTGCACTTATTTTCAGAAAAATGTAATTGCAAAACCTGCAAAGACGCTAAGCTGCTGAAAACTTCTGCTCCTGTAGCCATCGCCCCCTCGCCCTGCAGTGAACCACAAAGTCCCCAGCCGATGAAGAAAGCAAGAACTCATCTCAATGCTCACCTCAAGTTCCTGCCTTGCTGCAGCAGGGAAAGTCCCCTTCCTGGAGCATGTGCACTAAGCCCCCAACCCTGGCCTTACTTTACCTTTGCTCATTATAATAGTAAATCTTCACCTCTGGGAGGGATTTAGATGCCATTTTCTGAACGTGCAATGTATGTAGAAGAATGTTCTAGCGTGACCAAAGGCTGTGCATGCTCAAACACCAATTTTCCAAAAGCCTCTTGAATTCTTTGGAAGTCCTCTTGCCCACTTGCTCCAACTACCTGTGCACACATCCCGTGATCTGGTATAAAAGAACACCAGGGAGAAGATGCCTTCTGGACATGACCACCCTTTCTCTATTCTTTGTCCAAAGAATAAAGTGCTGCTTTGCGCTACTGAATCTGATTTCATTCTATTGGTGTCAGCAGCACCAGACAGGAGTCTCTTTTTGAAGGGTCCAGCCCAGATAGGGTCAGTAACGAACTTCCTCTGTGGTTCTGATATGGAAATTCTAAAGTCCACGGTTGAAAAAGCATTTTTTGTAATGTTTAGCAAATAGTACACAGCATCATGGGGCTCAGCACAGAACTATTAAAATGAATATTTCGGGAAAAGAGTCCTAATTTTTATAATCTATTCCAGAGAGGGTGTGGCACTAGCCAGTGGCCTTTGTTTAAAGGTGAAGAGAAGTTCCCTGAGATTAAAGGCAAAGACACAAGTTCTTAACTGGGCTAGCAGAGCAGGTCACAGACCATAGGAACTAGGTCAATATGTATAGCAGACATCTGATATTTTGTATAACTATCCTTTATTTCCTATTCTAATGGCTCTCAAGGCATAGCTTCTGGACTAGCAGCATCAGAATCACTCAGGGACTTATTAAAAATGCATGTTCTTGGACCCCATTCCAAACCTACTAACTCAGAAACTCTGGGGATATGGCAAGGCAACCTGTGATGGAAGTTCTTCAGGTTACTTTGATGCACACAAAAATATGAGGATTACTGCCCTATTTTTTCTTGTAAACTCAGTCTGGGTCTCTTGAACATGGTGATACCACTTCATCTTTAATTTCTGGGGTGGACATGTGAACCAGCATGGCTGAATTGCAAGTCTTCCAACTGGAAGAAAAAAGGAAGCAGGAACTGCAGCCAGAAAAAGGGGCTAAAAATAAAGATAAACTCATATGGATGCAAGTGATGGAGAGAGGCCTGAAAACATAGTTTGAGCCCCTGGATTGAGCTGTGTCTGAAACTTGAACTTTTCAGTTCCATGAGCCAATAAGTTCAATTTTATTAACCAAGTTTGAGTTGGGTTTCTATTACTTGCTATTGGAATAATCTTGACTAATACCAACAGAATCCATAGCAAAAGCAGGTGCTCCAATAATTGAGACACCAAATACAAGCAGCAGAAGGATATAAGCACAGCCAAAGTGTTAGAGGTTTGGGCAGAACAGATGCAGAATCAGAAATTGATACCAAGAGAGAGAAGGTCTTAGGGCTGCAATTGCAGTTTGAATATATAAATTTTTAAGTGCTTGAGGCTTGCATAGCTCAAGCTGGCTTAAAAGGCCAGAGGTGGGGAAGACAGTAACTATTATACTTTCCCATAAAACTTTTGTGTGTTTGACTGTAAGAGATACGATGCGAGGAAAGTGGAACCCTTGCCCAATATAGAATGTGGTTTCTCAGGGCTTTCTTTTTATAATGATAAATAAAATACTTATGTAGTAGGGGCATTATTTCTGTACCCCCTTGCTTTGGGAGCCTATGAACTGAATAAGATCAAGAAAATGCAGTTGGGACACAACCTTGGTAGCTTCTACATTCAGTAGGCTGTGACTTTAGTTGCTTGATGAGAAAATGATTCAGCCTATGTCATGTTGTTACTGCCAGGCAAGTCACAGACACTGGCTCAGCAGCCATCTCCCAGCCTCATCACCTCCTCTCTCCACCTGCTTGCCTCCTTTCCTATTGTGTGCTGCTGTCTCTGTCTGTTTCCTTTCTGCAGCTTGGGGGAGATGTTAGGTCTAATGTTAGACCTGACCATACTTTGACCCTGAAACTGAAACCAGCAACAAGTAGCCTGAGATGCTTATCAGGGCAGAATTCTCAATGGCAAGTCCCCCCTCCCAATGTGGTGCATAAATATTCAGTACTCAAACAGCACAAGGTCTCTCCTCTGTGATGGAAGTGGGGTCTTCAGAGCTGCCATCTACCCATGCCAACTCAAGTAGTTGGCTTCCCTGGGAGATTGGACATGATGGGATCTTTTCCCCTGCTCTTTTGGAGCTTTTGTGTTGCATAACAAAGCAGTCATTTGCTGAATATTCCTGTTGTTCCTGAGCCTGTGTTCTCACCACCCATTGGCAACTTCCTCCACAGTTACCATAAAACTGCTGAAATGGCAGGAGCAAATCTAAATAAATAAATAAATAAATAAATAAATAAATAAATAAATAAAGTCCTTATACTGAGAGTATTCAGGAAAAGAAAAAAGTTTCTGAAAAAACTGGCTTCAGTGATGTTCAGCAAGAAACAGTATTTCATACCTTTCAGGAGCATTGGAAAGTCTTCGTCTGGCAGTTTTCACCAGATCTCAGCAGCACCAGATCATTTCAAAGTGCTTTCTCTCTCTGGAAATGTGCTTTCTGATTAGTGAGTGATAAAGGTTTTACATAATTTATTGCTAAAGATTATATTATTTTAACTGTGTATTGTTTTTATATAGATAATTTATTCCAGATAATCTGTATTTTCAAGGAAGAGTTAAACAGCTTGAGGAATGTGTAAGCTTCTCTTTTTGCCCCTTCTGTGTTACAGATTTTACTTTAATGTCTCTTTTACAATACACAACACTGAGAAGAATGTTGTGCACATGAGTTTTTTTTTTCAAATAACAACAACATTAATAATAGCTTATATTTCCAGAGCATGTATGTGTACCAGGCACTCTGCCAAATGTTTCAGCAGGCATTATCTCATTTATATTCATGGCAATCCTGTGGGGTATGTATTTTTATCCTTATTTTATAGATAAAGAAACTGACACAGAGGCCCATGTAAGGAGTGAGCCAGAATTTGAAACCAGACTTGAGGAAGTTTCTGATCTTGACGATATTGATTAATAAATTCCTGTAGACTATGAATGCTTTTCTGAATATATAAACACTTCAGAGGTAGAAGTAGAACTCTGTATGCCCCGTGATGCAAGAGACCATGACCTGTTCCACTCATCATTTTTCCCTAGTGCCTAGCAAGTAAGGCATAGTGTTTGTTATGCAGGAGCCAAACAATAAATATTTATGAATGAATAAGCTGTGTGAACATGATTACATGATTGTATGGTGATATTAAGTATAGAACTGATTTTAAGATAGACCTAAATGATATTGGATAAGCCTATTGTATACAGTCTTTCAAATATTTGAGATAGGTGGAAAATTCCATAGTATTCTTTTTAAAATTTGTTTAATAGGCTACTCTGACCATAGATGCATTTGAAGGCTCATTTTTTTTTCTCCTGATAATATAACCTCTTGGATATATACAAAAGTTGCTGAATTGTAACTTGGAAATACTTAGCCTGAACTTCTACTCGTAGAAACCATTATCTACAGCATTCTTCTTAACAGTAGTCATTTCACTTCTGTAGAACATTTCAAGTGACAGGGAGCCTGTTCCTGTTTGCTAATGCTGCCATTTCGCAAAATACCAAAAATGGTTTGCCTTTTATAAAGGGAGTTGATTTGGTTACAAATTTACAGTCTTAAGGCCATTAAGCTTCCAAGGTAGGGAATCAAAAATAGGGTACCTTCACTGGAGGATAGCCAATGGCATCCAGAAAACCTCTGTTAGATGGGAAGACATGTGGCTGGCATCTGCTTGCTCCCAGGTTTCATTTCAAAATGGTGTTCTCCAAAATGTCTGCATCAGCTTCCAACAGCCATCTTCAAAATATCCACAGCTGCAGCTCCTCTTCAAAATGTCACTCTCAGTTGCTCTGAGGTCCTTCTGTCTGTGATTTCCTTTATAGGACTCCAGTGATCCAATTAATACCCACCCTGAATGGATGGGATAACACATCCAAGGAAATTATCCAATCAAATGTTTCACTCACAGTTGATTGAGTCACATCTCCACGGAAACACTCATTCAAAGAATTCCAATCTAATCAACACTAATACATCTGCCCACACAAGATTGCATCAAAGAACATGGAGTTTTGGGGGACTTAATACATCCAAACTGGTACAGAGCCCATTACTATATTAAGGTAACATTTCCTATCCTTGAGCAACTTTAATTGTTCAGAGAATTCTTTTTTACAGTTGGTTGAAATATCTTCCTTGCAATGATTGTTGTTCTATTGTACTTAGTTTTGTCTTCCAGAGTTACTCAGAGTGACTGGCTAGACATACTTCTGTGTTACAGTCTTTCAAATATTTGAAGGCAATAATCATGTCCCTTTAGTGTTCCAGACTACAAATTCCCAGTTCCCTCAAACATTTCTTGTGCTGCATGGTTGTAGTATTCTGGTAGTAAGTTTGTCTTTAAAAATTATCCTCTGACAGAATCTGGAAGATGGTGGCATAGAGAGGAGTGGAAGTTAGTTGGTCCCCCTGGAACAACTAATAAACAACCAGGAAAAACTAGTAACTAATATGGAATAACTGCTGGGGGACAACTGTGACTGTCCATACATTATATACTAACCTGGATTGGGAGGAATGCCTGAGATTGCAGCATAAAACCTGTGAGTAAAAACTGCAGACCCAAGCCAGGAGCTCCCTCCCCCCATGGCAGCCTGAACTGCAAAACCTCACTGTAGTAGAAAGCAGCACTCTCTGAAGAAGCAAATATACCTCAGTCCAACTTCAACTGGGGTTTTAATTAACAAATGTGGTGTACACAATATAAGCTCCCAATCCCCAACAAGCAGATAGAGGCTTTTAATGACAACCAACCTTAAAGCAGAAGACTTCTCTGTCCCAACAGAAGGAGCCCAGAGGACCAGATGCTATCTCTGACCAATGGGTGAAACTGGGGGGAGGGGGTGTGTGTGTGTGGACTGACCCTGAAAAGGGGCTTTTTGTCCAATTTTTCTGTCTCTCAACTCAAGCAGCTCAGTGGAGAAGGCCTCAACCATTTTCAATTCGCAATGCTCTGACCAAGACAAGGGTGGAGATAGCAGAGTCAGAAAGACAAAGAGCCTATTTAAATGCAGATGATAACTCCCTAGGGACTGTATCTTCCCTAAGAAGAAGGAGGTGGTGCCCAGCTCTACTACAGGCCTTCCATGCTGAACCATATCCCAGAGGCTGGGGGAAAACAGCCAAAACATAAACTAAGCAGGCCACACCTCCTTATACCAGTCAGGAGCAACAAGCTGACAGGTGCCACCTGCTGGACAGGTTAGGAAAAGCACAGTGACTTGAGGCCTCACAGGGTGTGTCAATCTTCTAAGACATACCTTCAGGGAAACCTAATATGGAATATTGCCCCCTTATGAGACCTGAGCCTGTTCTGGTCTGGGAAAACCTGACTGGGGTAACCAAGGAAACCAGATGCCTAGACAACAGAAAACTACAACCTACACTAAGAAAAACAAAGTTACGGCCCAGTCAAAGAAACAAGCTTACACTTAAACTGAGATGTGGAAATTGAAATAAATAATGCTAAATCAATTCAAAAAGTTTAGGGATGATATGGCAAAAGAGATGAAGTGTATAATGAAAACACTGGGCAAACATAAGGTAGAAATTGAAAGTTTGAAAAAACAACTGGCAGAATCTATGGCAATGAAAGGCACAATACAAGACATAACATCAGATCTCAAGAGGCAGAAAAAAAAACACTCAGGAACTGGAGAAAAAGACATCTGAAATCCTACACACAAAAGAATAGATAGGGAAAAGAATGGAAAAATATAAGAAATGTCTCAGGGAATTGAATGACAACATGAAACATAGGAATGTATGTGTCATGTTTGTCCCAGAAGGAGAAGAGAAGGAAAAAGAGGCAGAAGCAATAATAGAAGAAATAATCAATGAAAATTTCCCATCTCTTATGAAAGACATACAATTACAGATCCAAGAAGCACAGCATACCTGAAACAGAATAGATCTGAAGGCCTACACCAAGAAACTTAATCGTCAGATTATCAAATGTCAAAGACAAAGAGAGAATCCTGAAGGCAACAAGAGAAAAGTGATCCATCACATACAAAGGAAGCTGGATAAGACTGTGCAGATTTCTCAGTAGAAATCATAGAGGCAAGAAGGAAGTGGGATGATATATTTAAGATACTGAAAGAGAAAAACTGCCAACCAAAAATCCTATATCCAGCAAAACTGTCCTTCAAATATTAGGGAGAGTTTAAAATATTCTCTGACAAACAGACAATGACAGAGTTTGTGAAAAAGGAAATACTAAAGGGAGAACTACAGACAGATAGGAAAAGACAGGAGTGAGAGGTTTGGAACACAATTTTTGGTGATGGTGGCACCAAAATGTAAGTATACTGAACAAAGATGACTGTGAGTATGGTTGAAAGAGGAAGGTTAGGAGCATGTGGGACACCAGAAGGAAAGAGGAAAGATAAAGACTGGGACTGTATAATTCAGTAAAACCTAGAGTGCTCAACAATTGTGATAAAATGTACAAATGTATTTTTACATGAGGGAGAGCAAATGAATGTCAACCTTGCAAGGTGTTCAAAATAGGGTGGTATTGGGGGAAAAATGCAATCAGTGCAAAGTAGAGACTATAATTAACAGAAACATTGTATTGTGCTTCATTTAATGTAACAAAGGCAATATACCAAAACTAAATGCTTATAAGAGGGGGACATAGAGAAGAGTATGAGATTCTTGGCATTGGTGATGTCTGACTCTTCATTCAACTTTAGTTTAATGCTATCCTTCCTTTTATTGCTTCCTTGCTGTTTTTTTAATCTTTCTTTTTTTCTTTTTCTTTTGTCCCTCTACATTCTTTGACTCTTCCTCCTTCTTTGTGGAAGAAATGGAGATGTTCTTATATAGATAGTGGTGATGGTGGTGAATACATAAATATGTGACTATACAGGGAACCACTGATTGTTTACTTAGGACAGAATATATGGTGTGTGAACAAAACTGTCTTAAAAAAATGGGTTGATGAAGAAACCTTGAGAGCACTATATTGAGTGAAATAAGTCAGGCACATAAGGACGAGTATTGCAGGGTCTCACTGATATGAAATAATGATAATGTGTAAACTCATAGACATGAAATATAAATTACCAGGATATACAACAAGGCTAAAGAATGGGGAGCGGTTGCTTATTATGAGCAGAATGTTCAACTAGGTTGAACTTAAATGTTTGAAAATGGACAGAGGTGAGAGTAGCACACTGTGAGAATAACTAACAGTGCTGAATGGTGTGTGAATGTGGTGGAAAGGGGAAGCACAGAGTCATGTATGTCACCAGAAGGAAAGTTGGAAGTTAAAGGATGGGAATGTGTTAAACAATGAATCTGTGGCAGACACTGTTCTTGATTAACTGTACAAATATCAGAAATCTCTTTTATGAACTAGGACAAATGTATGACACTGTAACTAGAAGTTAATAATAGAGGGTCATATAGGGAAAAATATACCGACTACAAACTATGTACTACAGTTAGTAGTATTTTAACATTCTTTCATCAACAGTAATAATGAGTCAATAATGGAGGGGGGGTAGTTAGGGACATGGGAGGATTTGAGTTTCCTTTTTTTTGTCTTTATTTCTTTTCTGGAGTAATGAAAATGTTCCAAAAATTGAAAAAAGTTAATTGTGATGATGAATGCACAGCTGTATGGTGGTACCCTGGGCAATTGATTGTACACTTTGAATCTTTGGATAATTATATGGTATGTGAACAATCTACATAAAAGTTAAAAAAAAAATATCCTGTGACAGAGGTGGATTTACCATGAAGCTAAGCATTACAGGGCTCCACTTGCACGAGCTCCTTTCACAGCCTTGGGAGGGGACTGTGCAATATGTTTACATAGATTATTCTATAGAAGCGAAATTACTACCTTTTAAGAAGAATGCTGTAGATATGATTTCTACAATGAGTAGAAGTTCAGGCTAAATATTTCCAAGTTACAATTCAGCAACTTTTCCATATGCTTTCTAAAATTGTAAAAGTGAGATACTTAAATTTCAGTGGGCTAAGACTGCTCTGAGTTTCTAGTCCTTGGGTACCAATGTCAGGTAGTTTTGGATTGACCAGAGGCATGTTTGGATTTGGCTAGCTGAGGAGAGCTTTCAGTGATTTAGTGGGATATACCTGTGTGGTTCACTGTCACTTTTGTGATTGTTAAACTAGTGCTAGCTGTCCCAGCATAAGAATGGCCTCTAGGAATCTTTCTATGTCTGCTGTGCCAGTTCTCCTGGTATCTTAACTTGAAGACATTGAAAAAATCTGGTAATGAGTGTCATCAGTTCAAAGGATATTTAAAATCAGTTAGCACATTAAAAAAAGAAAAACTTGATCTGAAATCTTGCAGTTCATATATGAAAGAAACTGGAGAGCAGTTTTCCAACAGTTAGCAATAATCCTAAGCATTTATATGACATTATGAATGAGTTGTGAAGCTAAAAAAGTGTCTCTAAGTGATCAATACTAAAAAAAAAAAATTACAATCAACCATGCTAGGAGAGAGATTGAATTATCTTTTCTTTCTTCTATAAAAGTATTACAAGACTGCCATTATATGAACAGGTGATCCAAGGGTATGCATTTAACAAATGTAGGGAAAAAGAGTTTGTGTGTGTGTGTGTGTGTGTGTCAGGCACTTAATTAATGAAAATATTACTTTTTGAATTTTGTGAAAGTTATGGTGTTTTTTTGGTTTGCTAAAGCTTCTGGAAATGTAATAAATCAGAAATGGATTGGCTCTTCCAATGGGGATTTATCAGGTTACAAATTCACAGTTCCAAGCCATGAAAATGTCCAAATTAAGACTTCTAGAGGTAGATACCTTCTCTGAGGAAAGGCCGATGGTATCCAGGGTTCCTCTGTCTCATGGGAAGGCACATGGCTGGCTCTGCTGAACCCTCTCTCCCCGGTTTAGTTTCTGATTTCAGTGGCTTTCTCCAAAATTCTGGGCTTCTGTCTCAGCTCCTGTGGAATGTTGCTTGCTTCTCCTGGGGGCAATTTCTGGATTGCATATCTTAGCTTCTCTTCAAAATGTCTCTCTCAGCTTCTTTGAGCTCTCTCTCTCTGTGAGCACTCGTAAAGGACTCCAGTAAAGGATTAAGACCCACCTTGAATGGGTGGGGTCACATCTCCATGGAAACAATCTAACCAAAAGTTCCCATCCACAATAGGGCTGCTCCCACAAGAGCAGATCAATAGAACATAGTCTTTTATAGAGTACATAAAAGATTCAAACCAGCACATATGGTATTTTTGAACTTTTCACCCTTTGTGATTTCTTTTATCATTCTAAATGAATATTGATTTTGTACTTAGTTTTGCATTTGTAATTTTGTATTTTTGTTTTAAAATAGAGTCCCCCCAAATGGTATAAGCTTTGGACTCCACAAAATCTGAAACTGGAATCCTCTTTGCTTTCAGAACTAAGTATGGCCTGATGAGATGTATTACAATAAGACCCTTATCTCCTTTGAACAAATACTCTGCTTTCACTGATGCAGGCTGGATTCCATTAGCTTTTCTGGCAGTCTCACCACACTGATCACAGAATTGCTGAATCAGAATCTTGAGGTTGAATGCAACATCAAAGGTCACCTAAACCTAACTTTCCTATGCTCAAAACCCCTGTTGATGCCCTTGCCTGGCAGTCATCAGCCCATGGTTGAATTCCTCCAGTGACAGGAAACCAATTATGTCCTGTGGAATCCATTGCATCTTTGAACAACTTTAAATTTCAGAAGATTGGGACATTGCTTCTTATTGGACTTACTATAAAATTAAATTTCTGTCTCTCTATTTTTCAGATAAACTGTGTTTACCTAAATCTCTCTCATTTTTAAAACAGCTTTTTTGAGATATAATTCACATACCATACAATTCACTCATTTAAGCTATACAATTTAATGTGTTTTAGTATATTTGCAGGGTTGTGCAACCATCACGACTCTCTAATTTTAGAACATTTTCATTCTCTATGAAAGAATCACTGTTCTCATTAGCAGTCATTCCCTATTCCCCCTACCCAGCCCACCATCCAGCCCTAATCAACTGCTAATCTACTTTATGTCTCTATAAGTTTGCCTATTCTGGACATTTCATATAAATTGGGTCATCTAATATGTTGTCTTTTATGACTGGCTTCTTTCACTTTGCATCATATTTTCAAGGTTCATCCCCTCTAATTTTGTATTTTTAAACTTTCCTTTGTAAATTTAAATGTAGGACTTTACATTCACCACCATTAGATGTCATCTTTTAAATTATGGCCCGTGTTTCAACCTGTCAAAACCGTTTAAATGTTCCAACATATCCTTCAAGTAGATGTTCTTTTACTAATGGCCTGTGTTGTGGCACCTGGCCCCTAGTGGAAAAAAAAAAAAAGAATAACAGTTACAGTAGCCAACACTTGAGTTCTTACTGCATGCCAAGCAAAGTTTAATTCACTTATAAGTATCATCTTATTTATATCGTAAAACACTATGAGGTAATATTATCTCCAGCCTATAAATTTAAAAACTGAGGCTAAAGCCAAGTGGCTTGCCTGTTGATACAGGTAGGAAGTTGCAAAAGTCCATGCAGAGGAAGTAAAGCCCTCTGGAAAGCCCAATAAAATAGATATTGTGATCTTCAAAATACAATTAAAGAAAGAATTTTAGAAAGGCTAGGTAATCTGTCTAAATTTACTTAGCTAGTGAGTGGCAGTGTTTGCACCCAAGTGTACCTAATGTTAAAGCCTTTGCCTTTCCCCCAAGTTGCTCTACCACCTGGGTTGTAGAAGAGGTCAATTTTCCAGGAATGTTCTGTAGAGGACCATTAGTTGAGAAGGTATCTGGTGTCCATTAATATTTGCACTGTCTCATCGTGGTGCTCTGGTGGATCTTTTGAGAAGTCTTAGGTGAAAATAGCCATTAGCATTGGTTTATGAATGTGTGTGTGTGTGTGTGTGTGTGTGTGTGTGTGTGAGTGTTTGTATAATCACCTAGTCATTTGGTGTAAAATTGAGTGATTAAGATCTCACTGGCAGATTTCTATTCCAAAATCTCCAGTTATTTGCAGAAAAATTAAGCATACTACTGATTAACCTAGTCCCCACTTAAGCAGGTTAAAAATAACTAGTCTGGGAAATCATTTACTTTTAACAGAGAGTGTATCTCTAGAGAGCCTTATGGATAGAAGGGTGGGACATGGAAAATATATTCTGGATTCTGTGCTTAGGTCCTTTGTTCACAAGCCCCTTTTAACACAAATAAAGTTCATTTAATATGAATATCAAAGTCAGACATGAAATGGAAAAGAAGGAAAGTGGTGTCATACAAGGGTAACACAACATCTAGGTATATAGGTATGAATTAGGAGTCCACTGAAGCAGTTAGTCAATCAGTTCTATTGAGCCAAATATATCTGTATGTTTACTTATGTCATCTTTAAGGTCTGTTAAATGACTTATTATCCTAATTTTTAAAATCATCAAAACTTCAAATTACATAGTTATAGAACAGAAAAATGATCATAGTCTATGACTTGCTAGCTATTATTGTTATCATAAAAAATTAGTGATAATCACACTCAAATATTCTTTCTGGCATTGTTCATTTGTAAAGTGACTTTTAAATTATCTTCAGATAATTATCTTTGCGTTGTGAGTCCTAGGGGAAATATATCCTCTCTGCAATGTGTTTTTTTTCAATCCCTCCATAATTTTGCAAAACAGTTACGTGGCACCCTTGGGCTTTTTAAAAATATGATGCTAGTCACTGTTGCCATTGTTGCCACATATTCTAGTTCTGTGGCCCAACAGGTAGCCAGATTTGATTCTGTGAACTATGATCATCTCAGGTTACTTTGTATTATTTGATTTTTTTTTTAGATGAGAGTGGTAGGTCAACTTTATCTCATCTGTAACTTGGTATCTTCTTTACTCATCACAACTCATTGATAATTATACCTGAGTCAGATCCCAAATCAGAGATTTTAGGTTTAAAAGTTGTTAGACTAACTTAGAAAGATCTGCTATGACCTCCCAACCCCTCAAGCTCGAGACAACTTGCCTTTGGTCTTCCATTTCATCATCTTACGAAGGGCAAAAGCCTCGCCACACTTTTGGTAAGTGTCTATGACTATCTTTCTTTTTTTATCACTCTGCCTGATTCTTTGTCACACCCATTCCAATATGAACTGTGTGTGCATATATGTATATATATATATATAATCACTTCAAAAATTTCATGATTTTAGTTGTTTTGCTGAAAATTTTGACCGTTAAAGGATAGACACAACATGGAGCACATGGTCTTCCATTATCTCAGAGGATCCAAACCACTGTCCTCTCATTTTCCATTTTTTGAACATTTCTTCTCCAGAATAACTGACAAATTCTTCAATTTTCTCACCCAGAACACTTTTTCCCCTGAATTAACTCCCAGTACTTTGCTTTCTCCCTAAATTAAGCTTCTAAATGAACTTCTTCCCAATACAGAACACTCCCCAAAGATTAAATCTGGCAAGTGCAACTTCCTCTATCTCTTGTGTCATCAACTGTCCTATTTAGTGCCAATGCCACCTTCTCTACTGTATTATTTCCCAGGAAAGAACTGATCAAACATTTATATCCAGAATCTGACCACTTTTCACCACTTTCACTCCTACCACCCTGGTCCCAACCAGCATCATTCCCCTCCTGGATGATCCCCGTAGCTCTCTAAATGGTTTCCCTGGTTCTACTCTTGATTACCTACTGACTCTTCCTATAACTGCAGCCAGAACGACCCTGTTAAAACCTGTCACATCTCAGCTTACAATCTACAATGGTTTTAAATTTCAGACAGCAAAAAGGCCCAACTCTTTATAATGGCCTAAAAAACCTTATATGTGCCCTCATCTCCTTCAATTTCCCCAACAATTTCTTGGTGTGTTTCCACCTCAGGGTATTTGTAGTTCTTGGTGATCTTTTTTGTTTGTTTTCTTTTCTTTTGCTTGCCTAGAGTGACTCTTCCTCAGATTTATAGTTGGTTTGCTCCCTCACTGACACCAAGTCTTTTTCCCTGGGTCCGTATCCTGGTCACCTTACTAAAAATTGGTTACCCTTACCCCACACTCCTGATCCTCCTTTCTTGTTTTGACCTTTTAATTTACCATATTATTTGGTATCTTCTCACCACCACAGCATCCTTGCTCAGAATATAAGCTCAGTGAGAACAGGATTTTTTTTTTATTTGATGTATGCTTGGAAGCCAGGATGGTTCTTGATACACAATAGATGATCAATAAATATTTATTAGATGAATATGTGAATGTATATATTTTTGAGATTATTTTATATTTACCCTGGTATCTACCTTTAGCTCAGCATATCAGTCATATTTGATTAGGTTCATAACTTTATTTTTTCATTCAATTACTTTTTATTCAGCACAGGCACTAGAGACACATTGGCGAACAGATTTTAACACGTGAACATGTGAATAATAAATGAACATTTTTGTAAGATAAATGTTTTGAAGGGGACAAACAAGGTAACGGGGTAGAAAATAGTGGGTTGGACTCTCTATTGGCTTCCAGTTAAACCAAACCCTGAGGAATGAGGAATATGCCACAGAAAAACAGGGATAAAAGATTCTCAGAAGGAGACTATTGCTCGTACAAATATCCTGCGGTGGGAAAGAGCATTTGTGGGACTAAAAGAAGGCCTTGTGAAGGGAGACCATTGAGATGGTTGCATGAGATGAAAGTGAAGAGCAAAATGGGGTGGGGGTGGCATGGAGATCACACAGGGCCCAGTAGACCAGAACAAAAGTTTAGCTTTTGTTTTTAGTGCATTGGGGTGTCATTGAATGGGGGCAACATTTAATAAACGGACCACTTTGGCTTCTTAGCAGAGAATGGATTGGAGGTGTAAGAGTAGATACTATGAACATACTCCTGGAGAAATATGAAAAGGTACAAAGTTTGCATAAAGTATACTCATAAACCAAAAAGCATGCATAAAGCCAAATAGCAAAAGTGAATCATGTTCCTTCCTTCTTTTCCTCTATTGTCTACTTCCCTGTATTTTCCAAATATTTAAAGCTAGAATATCTTAATTTAAGTGGGAAAAATTCACGTGGTACACATACCCAAATACACATACACACACATGCAAAGAAAAAAAGGAAGAACAATTCAAAATAAAATGTGGACCCTGTTCTAGTGGATTTTTAAAGTAATTAATCTTATGATTGAGGTTTTTCTACACAAAATTGCCGTTGATATTAAATGTAAGTGATACCTGTTTTTGTGGGGTATTCAAAATAAAAACTCAGATATAAATAATGCAAATTTTTTTTTGTAGTTTTCCATTACGAAAACAAACAAACAAAAACCACTTTGGCAGGTATAACAGAAATTCTGCAATAGTTAAAATATTTCTTTTTGCTCAGAGATCTAAAGAATTTCAAGTTATTGAAATTAAAAAAGGGGCATTAGATGTCAAGAAATTGAAATTTCTTTTCCCTTTTTATATCCATATCTGTCAAGAAAAATAAAAAGTATATATTTTTATCTTCCATGGTACAAAGACCATCTATAATATTGGCTGTAATTTCTTTGAAAATTTGTGCTGTGGGGAAATTCTAGAATCAAATGTAGAGCTGGAGCTAGGTTTAATTTTTCTTAGTGTGTTGGAACTGAACACAGTAGGTAGAGGTGAAAATGGCCAACAAAGTAAGTGATGAAGATTAATACTTATACAATATAGTGTTGCCTAGTAACAATTTGTGTGTGTGAGCCTTTTGCCTTCTGGAAACTATTTTCAAGGTTGGTATAAGTCTGTGGAATATTAAGTGAAATCACTAAATAATTTCCTAGACCTAATGAGTATTACAAAATGCCTACAATTATGTTTTGTGGTTGTTTGAAAATGATTAATGATAGTTTAAAGAAATAAAATCTCAAATTATACCTTCTTTGCATAAGTAGTCTTATTTTCTAAAATATTCTCAGAAGTTCTCTTAAAACCTCCTACAAACAACGAGCCTTTTCTGTAATATTCAGACCTGTTTGATAATGATTTTTGACTGAATTTAATGCACTACAGCTTACATCTCTTTCTCTGTCCCTAAAGCAATAGGATTCTCACAATCTCAGCCTCTGCTTTAAATGGTCTGTAGCTTAAAAATTTATATATATTTATATATATATATATTTCAATGCTTTTTATTTAGTAATTCAAATGGGTCCATATGATTTCTTCAAGATAATTTTGGGGAAATTTACACAGGTTTCAAATCTTTTGTGGCCACTGAAGGCAATTGAATTGTCAATGATTTGCTTTATGTGGATACTGTTTTTGCTTCCCGATTCCCTCAGACACAGAAAAAAAGACTTTTCTCATGCTGAAATAATTCCTGGGAAAGCCTAGACTGTCCATCTAAGCAATGAGATATCAGCTTTGAGTGGGTTTGGCTGTGGTGTCTGTGTGTCTTTTTGGTGCCAAGTGTAACAGCCCAGGGAGAAGCTGTGTGTGCCATTTACCACCGTGCTTACCCTCTGAATTAACTGAAGGGGGCAATATTTACCAAAAAAATCAGCAGGGCAGTACTTGGAAATAAACATGAGAACATTTTAACATTATTTAAGATACAAACCATGTTATTTGCCAGCTGCCATTACACATGGACACACATACACACACAATACACAATATAGAACTACTAGAGGATTCAAAATTTCAAACATTATGGAATGTACTAGCGAATATATTAATGGATTATAATAATCTACAAGTTTGCTTTTGTCCAAAAAAGTACACTCTACCACATCTGCCTCAAGTTCAGTAGACTGTATTTGTGATTTTACCAAAAATGGTCTTTGGAAGTTCCTTCACACAATAGACTTTGGTTGTTTTAGTACAACAAAAATGATTTTTCTGTTCAGTTTGGTTAAAGTAGATGGGCAGGAGAGATACATCAGGTCCTATGGTACATCTTCTTCCAGTAACATATTTTCTATTTCAGGTTTCTTCTCCTAGTAGGGGAAGCAGAAAATCTTGTAATAAAATCTTTAAAATTGTGCTACAAAAGGCAGTCACAAATTTATGTGTACATGATGACAAATGCATCAAACATAGTTTATGTATGTATAAGAATGAATGTGAGTTTGGGTTGTGCATGTGTATGCACACACCAACATGTAGAGCATCCAATAAAATATAATGAGAACAAGCTAGCATCTGCTCAGGTGGGTTTTTTGGTTACACTTGCCAAACAAAACAGAACAATCAAAATGTGTCATATAAGCATATCCCTGCTAATTTTTTTTATAGCACTAACTGCACCACCCTAGTATTTCTGTCCCAGAAAGCTTGAAGTTCTTGATCACTCCTCTCTTTCTCTAGATTACTTGTTTGCAGAAAAAAAAATCCCTAGTGGTTCATTTGTGCTATTGAATTATTCCCCTTATTCCTCAGTCTAAAAGAATGCCCTTGATTTGTAGTATTGTTTGAAGGACAGAGTTTAAGGAGGTTATTGTTATTTTTTGTTGTTTTGGAGGGAATCCTCAGTAGCATTACATTATACAAAAATAAAATTCTATATAAACACAAACTAATATTTCTACATAATAAAGGAGATGTTTGACTGTAGGTAAGTCTCTCCATAGCATAGTTTCCTTACCCCTAACATGAGAATGTTGGACTAAATTAACACAGAAAATAATATAGAGGACTAATCCAACACAGTCACTTCAGAGAACAAGAATTACAACAAAGAATTAATATTTGATTGGCCAAGGTGAAAGAGCTAAAGAGAATCAGAGTCTGGACTAAAACCCAGATTTCCAGATGCCTAGTCCACTCTCCCTACGCCTGGAAAAACACTCTGCATTGCCTCTAGAATGAATCACGCTGGTGCATAATATTTGTTGACTATCAATCAAGCCCAACTGCTCAATCGTCATGTTAATGACAAGGCACACATTCAGGTGGATGTTTACAGAGTTATACTAAGGACACCAAAGTTTTCATGCATGCATGAAATAAAATGCAGTCTACAAAAAAGGGAGGAATGAAGAGAGAGCACAAAAAGGGAAGGAAATAAATATGGGGAAAGAAGTTTCCAAGAAATATAAGGTACAGATATAGACATAACAAGAAGTAGGGTGGGAGCTGGATCCATGTATATTTGCCAAAACCCAAACAAGGTAAGTTTCTGTAAGTCACCAGGAACTCTCATTCTGCATCCTCTCATTTAGTAGGTCCTTTTGAGAACACTTGATTTCCTTTCTCTGCTGTATTTATTTTCAAATACCTACTCTTCATTCTCTTTCAGCTAAACATCTGCTCATTTCTATTACTTGGTTTTATTTAATTACTAAATGTTCAAAATGTTTCTACTGATTTCACTTTGATTTATTTCTCAATTAGAAAACAGTTTAAGAATTGGCATAGTCTTTGAGCTGGACCTGAATTGAAAACTTTTATTTTATAAAAATGGAGTTTACATTATAATTTAGGCCCTCCTACAACTTCAAATTTAGAGGTTTCCATAATTTCCCAGAGATATTTTTATGCAATTATTTATAATAAATGCCATAGTCATATAAATTAGCTGTTCACCATCAAAGAGGCCCCAAGTCTAAGACACGCCCTCTATTCTCAACACCTTTATCCAATGAAGGATGCACCAGGAATCCCTGTACCTGGGGGGTCCTGCTTATGTCAAGTCAGTGCGCTTATGTTACTCCACTTAAGGTGGTAGGAGGAATCAAGTTGGTTCAATACTAGCCAAGAAAAGCCTACAAAATTTCTTTTTCTTATTTCAATGTATTCAGTCATCAATCATGTTGATTTCAAAGACAGCAAAGTATCAATCCCTGTCTCAATTTAAAACTATGGATATGTGTTGCTTTGGCCTCGAGGACAATTTTTAGATGATACAAAAGAAGAAGAACGCCCCTAGGAGAATGCATGTGTCTCGAAGAACGCCCCTAGGAGAATGCATGTGTCTCAAAGAACTGATGTCCTTTTCCAAAGATGATGCTACTGTTTGTGTCAATATATGGTGAGAGGTCTTTCCGCAATGTGTTGTCAATGGAGTTAGTTCTTTTATTTACTGCTTCCATTGGTTTTTGCAACTGCAACATGGAGACTCCTTTATGAAAGTAGTTTCAACCTCCTCGTTCTTCTTTGTCCAGTTTCTGTTGTCAAGGTTGCTTGGCTCTTTCCACTGCTCTGGTTGTCCAGCTATCCCTAATGCTGCTACAATAATTATAAGTAAGTTTTTAGTTTTTCCCCTATTCATCACCATGACTATTAAATTCCTTATAACTACTCCTTCCCAGAAAACATACTGCTTTTGTCAGTTATCCAAAAGAGCTTTTACTATTGTAAGGGCGTTACTGATTTATAAACCGGTCAGTAGGAATTTTCTTGATTTTGCATTTTGAAGTCTTTATAAATGAGGTTAATGAATTTAAGAAGCTCTCCTGTGACAGAGAATATCAGAATATAATGATCATCTGTGAGCCTTTGTATTCATAATATCTACAAATGTGTAACAACCCAACAATGCAGCAGAAGAGCACTTGGCTCTGCCTGCAAAAGTGTTGCAGATTATTATTATTATAGTACTTGTAATCATGTGGGTATTTTCATGCAATCACTCCCTCATAAATAATTGTTTTCAGCAAAATTATAAAGTTCACAGGTAATGAAAGTATATCTTTTGTCTTTTCATAGACTTCTTTGTCTTCATTTTGCTAGTATCTCTCTCCTGTGTGAAACATCTTTAAGATCAACAGTAATTATGAAAACCTAGGAAGAGAAGATGATCTGAGAAAAGGGACCAATGAATTTTTATTAGGTTCATATTGGTAGGTCTTTGGAAGAAAGGAAAAAAGGAAAAAAAAATAGAGTTAATGTATTTATTGGAATCTGACCACAGTGGGCCAGATGTTTGAAACTAAGTTTTGAATTAATAATAGTAAAAAGATTTTCCACAGATAGGAAAGAGTGGAAACAAGTAAATTTAGTAGTTTTTAGTCAAAATATACAAATGTTTAGTACTTTAGGACCTTGACTGTATCACATATCTTTTTAAAATAGATGCATATGGGAGTATTTGTAAAAAAAAAAAAAAAAGAAAAGAAGGAAGAATTAACCATTATAAATTCAAATGCTCGCAGTTATTTCTTATGAATTGGCAAAAAAGAGCATACACTGTATTTATGACATCCCCCAAATTCTGCCTTTTGAATTATGCCTGATTTGATGCAGAAATCGTAAACCATCATGGACCTGGCCTTTCACATGGAATTAAAGTTGTGTGTGAGTTTGAAGAGTGTACCTCCCAGGAATCCTCTGAAAGACTGCAGACCCTGCTATAACTTTTCCTTATGCAGCAGCCCTCTGTCCCAAACTGGGCCTCCCAGAACCCATTCCCAAGGCATCTGTGGTTTTATGTCAAACATCCTGGTTTCTGTATTCTCAGAGTCTTTCCACCTAGCTGTATTGGCCCACAGAGGAACATAAAAGAGTGACAATGAGCTTTTATGAGATTAAGATTAATTCTCACTTAAGATTTTAGACTGAGATTTTTACATGAAAACAGGCTTTATGAAGATACCAGAAACTATGGAATATAAAGTTTCGCCACCAAACAATGACATATCTTTTTCCATTTAATATGTAGACAAACTTTACAATCAGTGAAAACATTCCCTGGTCTCAAACATACTGATAATAATAATCTATGGTGCAAACTGATCCTCTTAATCTGATAACATGTGATTTTCATTTTCTTGGATGATAATAGGTCTGAATTTATATATTCTACAATGCTATCTCCCTACCTGGAAATGAAACAGCTGAAGTTGCCTTCGTACATATTCCATAGTGACTTAAAACTGCTCATAGACTTCAGCTCTTTTAGTAGGAAAGTTCACACATTCACACATTTCTGTTGAAACCAAGGTAGTTATGTGACTCATTTGTGAGTAAATAGTCTGCCCTGAAAGGGAAAGTATTGACCTTTTGAAACAGTGAACAAAAGCAAGATTACATTTACATAGCAGTAGCCACGGGAAATTAGGGGGTAGGAAAACATGGTTTAGCAAAAACTTTTAATAATAGCCATCATTTGAATTCTGCATCTTAGATTCCAAATAATAATGACAAATATGCAAATTTGGTTTAAGTTCCCCATTAGACAGACAGAAGATAGACTGACAAAAACAATGAATTCTTTCTGACCAGGTGATTTTAAGTTAATATATTTTGCTACAAGCTGGAAATGTAAAAAGCATCTTATTAAATCACATCATAAATGACCCATGAAGAAGAGTTCCATTTTCATTAGGGAGGTGAGGAGGCAGGGGGCCAAATAAATAAAGATGAACAAGGCAATAACTGTCTCTCCCATGATATCACCTTAAATGTGGAAGTAAAGAAGGAAACATACAATTTAAAGGAGGAAATTTTCATTGGTGAGCTCATTTTTTTTTTAATTATTAAATTCAGCTTTATTGAAATACATTCACACACCATACAATCATCCATGGTATAGAATCCACTGTCCACAGTATGATAACATAGATTGTGGTGATGAACACATAACTATCTCTGAACATTTTCCTTACATCAGAAAGAACCAGAGCAAGAATAAAAAATAAAAGTGAAAAGAGGACACCCAAATCATCCCCCCATCCCACCTCATTTGTCCTTTAGTTTTTATCCTCATTTTTCTACTCATCCATACACTAGATAAAGGGGGTGTGATCCACGAGGTCTTCACAATCACACTGTCACCCCTTGTAATCTACATTATTATATAATCGTCTTCAGGAGTCCAGACTGCTGGGTTGGAGTTTGGTAGTTTCAGGTATTTACTTCTAGCTATTCCAATACATTAAAGCCTAAGAGGTGTTATCTATATAATGCATAAGAATGTCCACCAGAGTGACCTCTCGACTCCATTTGAAATCTCTCAGCCACTGAAACTATTTTGTCTCATTTTGTACCCCTCTTTTGGTCAAGAAGGTACTCTCAGTCCCACGATGCTGGGTCCACATTCATCCCCGGGAGTCATATTCTGCATTGCCAGGGAGATTTGCAACCCTGGGAGTCGGGTCCCACGTAGGGGGGAGGGCAGCGAGTTGGTGAGCTCATTTTTATATTTAGAGAGAGAAACTTTTTCATGCCTCTGGGAAAGAGTAAGCCTATTATTTTATGTGAAAAGTAAATTTTAAAAGGGTGAAAAGTTGTATTAAGCAGTTCTAAGAAATACTAGTAATTTATTTAAAATAATATAAGTGCAAGCAAATTCAAACTTTCAAAAATACCTTCTGATATAAACCCCAATGCTTGCAAGGAATGAACATTTCAAAAGTGGCATTGTCCTTAATATCTTAAGTTACTAATAGTATAGATTTCACAGGAATATGATGACCATTAATGTAATAAATTACTTAGGATAAACATTACTAAAAATGGACAATAACATCTTTATAGGCAGTGAAATATCCAGAGCTGAAATATATATTCCTTAAATTTCAGTAGGTAATATTACCTAGCAAGTGGTTCTCAGTGATACATTAATATTTGTAATATTATAAAACAGGCAATTATTTGACTCTTCAATTAAAACTCTCCTAAATCTCACGCCAAATTTTAATAAGGGCCTAGGAGAAGCTTTGTTTTCTCTATATTTAGGGAAAATAATCAAGGTCAAAACTGTTTGATAAATAGCAACCCACTCCGCCTCTCTTACAATTCATATTTCTTCCATTTAAGGGAATAATATACTTCTAGTTAGAATCAGGCCTAATAGGACTTTTGTTTGCCTCCCAGACCAGAAAAGAGGCATATAGGAGCAGCCCTATGGGGATGTGATGCGGCAAATGCGAAGGTGCATCATCTTTAAGAAATTTAGTCTAAGGGTTGATGAGAGCTTGACAGGGAAATCAAGCCCAAGCATTTTTCTCCACTTATACCCAAATTGTTGATTCCCATAGGGACTGTCTGACATCTTGTGAAGAAATCTCGAGAATGTCTCCAGATTCTTTTAAGTCCAAATTAGAAACAGGGGTCCTGGTGAAGTCATGGGCACATGTTTAGCAGCCATCACCTAGCCCTTCCTTACCGCCAGCCTCCTCTTCTATTGTGTAAAATGTTTCAGTCTGCTTCCATCCCACAACCCAGGGGAGATACTAGGTCTCACGAAAAGGCCTGACCAGGCCTTAAACTCAGAAACCAGGAACAAGCAGCCCCAGTTGCTTATCAGGGCAGGAAACCGTCAGTGGCAAGGCTCCCCCACTGGGTGAATGAACAACCCCCTCAGGCAGCAAACTTGCCCCTCATCTCTGGTGCAAAGTGTGGCATGTGGAGCTGCCATCCACTGACCCTGACCCAAGCAGTTTGGCCTCCCCAGGAGACTGGCCATGATGGGATCCCTTCCCCTGCTCTTGTAGACCTGTTGTGCTGTGTAAATAATAAGGCAGTCATTTGCTGCAAGTTTCTTCTGTGCTTGAACATGATGCATCATGAAGGAACTTGCTCTACAGGTGGGGGCTTCAATTCTATTTTGCTGTGTGTTTTGTCTTTCAAGAAAAAGTAGACAATATTTAGATACTACTAGATGATGTCAAAGAGGAAGATTTTACTCTTGAATCATTGCTTAGGTCACTATTTTGATGAACTATAGGCAAAGGGCAAAATACTCAGAAGTGAGGGGAACAGGTAATTCGAAAGATTTGTTGACTATGCTTAAAACTCTGATCATGTCACTTTGTTGGTTATAAATTTTCAACACTTTTCCTATTCTTTTAGGATAAAGTTAAAATTCTTCACCTGGTAAATATACAGGACTTTCTTTGACGTTACCCCTAAGTCACTGCATCTCTCAACAATCTGCCCCTCACTCTGATAAACGCACTCCATTGTAAAGCATAACACACACACACACACACACACACACACACACACACACACACACGTAAAACAAGGCTGCAAACCACCTGAACATCTTATGATCCCCATAATGTGATTTGTTTTTTCTTGTCTCTGAATTCTTGCAATGTTCCCTATGATAAAAACAAGCTTCATCCTAACCTTTACCTGGCAAAGGGAGACTTTCTTGAAATACTTCTCCCTAATCTAATCTGGATCCAGTAGCCATCCCTTTATGGAGTTCCAATAGCTTCCTAAATTTAACTTACTTGTTGGGTTTGGCATAACCTATTGTTAATGTCCATTTTCTACTTTGAATTTCCATCTAAACTCTTTAAGGGAAGAAACTGTGAACTAGTCCCTGGCATGAAATATAGCATGTGTTCAATAAATGTATATAGTTGTGGAATTGAACTGAAATTTCAGAGAAAAATATTGAAAATACATGGATAAAATGGAAGCTGAGACAGAATTTGATATCAGAGAAACTTAGTAGAGAAAGCAGAAGCTCTGAAGAAGTTAATGAAAAAGTGGGTCAAATTTAATATCTATACCAATATAACAGTGTCTAGGAATTAAGAGAATTTAAACTATTAACATCAATTGGCAAATTTAGCTACATATATATTGCCCTGGACCAAGACATGTTCATGTATCTGGACTATATATTTAAACATTTTAAAATTTTATTCTCCCAAAAATATTACATTCATGTAAAACATAAAGAAAATATTCTTAGACTTCTACATCTAATAGAAGTGACTAATTTTCATTTTCATCTTTGCCTCCAAGAAAACACTCCTTGTTTTTCATATATTGTTTTGCTTTTGATTTTTCAAAAAGAAATCTAGCTTATGCTGTTTTGAGCACTTAAGTATAGATTTTCTTGTTTAACTATATATTATAAACATGTCTCCATGTCAATAAAAACACATCTGCATTATGCCAAAAAAAAGTTTATTGCTAAAAATCTAAAGATTGAACAACCTGAAAAGAAGCATTTGTTTGCTTAAAAACATAGAGGATTTGATGAGATATCCTTGTGGAAGAATATTATAAGCCATCCAGTTCGACTGTATGTGAATGATTTCCTAAAGTACATTGGAAAAGTGGCCCCAAGACATACTGTATTAGTCAAATATTCATCTTCTCAAAACATAATGCCTAGAATATTTTTGTCTTGATTTGCCGAAAGTGTGATCATTGTGTAGAGCAGAGTTTTTCAAAGTGGAGTCTGCAGATGAACCTGTATCAGAAAATCCAGAGAATTTGCTAAAAATATAGTTTTCCAGCCCCACTCCACACTTACTAAATCAGAATCTTTGAGGAAGGAATGGGCCGAGCTTCATGGTATGTGGCCCATGCAGTCATACGGGGTCCTGCCCTTAGTTAAATGCTCTCCTGTCACTATGTTGAAATTATTAATAATTTTTGAGCAAGGGTCTCTGCATTTGTATTTTTCCATGTGCTTTAATAATTATGTAGCTGGTCCTGGGAAGGAGCCCCAAGAAAACTGCATTTTAAACAATACTCCAGGTATTTTTCTTTTACTCAAAGAAAAGTCAAACACTATACATTTATTAAAGAACATTTCTCAATTTCTGGGACAGATGGGATTGCACATTTGGTCAGAGTCTCTATGGGGAATATTTTCAGGAGAAATCAGAGGTTCAAAGTACTAATCTAAGTTTTACTAATGAGAAACCAAAAGGAAAATCTTTGTGGCTGAACAGGGAGTGTTTTCAGCTCAGACCTTCAAGGTTGAGCAGATGCAAGAATACCAAAGATGTAGAGAATCTGACGGAAGTCTACGAAAACCTGGAGCGTTTGAAAGATCTCAGGACAAAATAATAACTTTTAAATAGATAAAACAGGAATAAGAAAGAGATTCAAATGCAATCAAAACCCAATTCTGGGAACTATGTTTAAGAATCAGATGAGATGATCAAAAAGCATCTGAGGAATGAAGTTTTCCCTTGCCCAGGCTGAGCCCACAGTCTTCTGATAGGAGAATGCACTGAATTCCAGCACAAACATTGAGAACTTTCAGTTTATGTCGTTATCACCATTCTAGAGTAATTACAACAATAGAGACATAGTGCTGAAAAGAGAGGAGGTACTCTATAGATTGTTTTAATTTCCTCATTGCTAAAGCAAATATCATGCAATGGGTTGACTTAAGCAATAGGAATTTATTGGATAATGGTTTTAAGACTAGGAGAAGTCCAAATCAAGGCATCATAAGAGCAGCGCTTTCTTTCCAAAGACTGGCATTCTAGGGCTGGCTGCCAGTGGTCCTTGGTCCTTGGTTTCTCTGTCACACAGCAATGCACATGGTGACCTCTCCTTGTCTCTCCCTTCTCTTCTGATTTCCATTGACTTTCTGCTTCTCCCTTCCCTGACTTTCTCTTTGTCTGAATTTCCTTCTGCTTATAAAATCCAGTAATAGGACTAAGACCCATCCTGTTAGAGCTGGGCCATACCTTAAGTAACCTCATCAAGAAGTCCTACCCACAATAGATTCACACCCACAGGAATGGATTAAGTTTAAGAACATATTTTTCCTGGGATACATAGCTCCAAAGCATTCAGTAGATATTAACTAAACTTGTAACTTTGAGCTCTTTAAAATAAGGAAGTGCTGCCTTGGACTGCCTCAGATGAAAAACTGTATTAAGTGTTCCAAAGCACCAAAATCATTTAAGATGCTTCTACATTGAGTTTTCCCAAACACATGTTGATCTCATCAAGCTCACATCAGAAATTTGTCAGAACACCTGTCTGTATCTTTAGTTTCCACACCGTTGGCTAGTAATAGTTGATCCCTGATACTAACCAATAGTAATTGGCTGATCCTTGATCCCAAGGTTCCCACACTATCATATATATTCCACCCTATCTTCGCTATGTTGCAGGAGACCCTTGCTCAAAATAATTCACACTTCTAGAGGAAAGTCTACAAATATGACATAAGGTATAATGTCAAGAAAAAGAGTAGAGAGAATAGAATTATTCATATTTTGTTTTGCTTCCTTTTTTCCATCAAGGAAAGTAATTTTCAAGCTGGCATATCTAGAACAAACATTATTAGAAGGGAATTGGAATGCCAGATAGATGCAGAGATAATAAGAGAGTGCTTTATAGCTTTAAATTAATTCAAACCTTCAGGCCCAGATAAATTGTATCTCAAAGTATCTAAATGTCTTGCAGATGTGATCAAGGAACTGCTGTTCCTAAACTCTTAAGAATCATAAAGAAAAAGTGAGGCCCCAGAAGTCTGGAGATGGGCAAATGTTATTCCTGTTTGCTAAAAGTGAGTGTGTGTGTTTTGCTGTGGGGCAGGGAGTAGAGTGGCTGGGGGATGGATTCTAGAAGTTACAAACTTAATGTGAACCTCTGACCAAATTCTTGAACAATGGCAGTCTGTGAGTTGGTCCCTGGAATGAAGGGAAACTTTCTATATTCAACATTGTATCCACAGTTTCCTTAAGAATGTAGTCCTTACTAGGCACTTAATAAATATTTACTGACTACTAACTGAGTGACTATTTAGAAAGGAAGGCTGAGTTTCAAATCAGCATGGATTCACAAAGTGAACTTAAGCAAGTTGCTTAACTCTTCTGAGCCCCAGTTGCTGCACTAGTCAGGAAAAGGCCAGGTTATGTGTGGAGACCACCCCAACATCTCAGTGTCTTAAATCAACAAGAGTTATTTCTTGCTCATACTTCACATACTTGTGGGTGGGCTGGTGGCTCTGCTCCATGTTATTCTCACTCCAGAATTCAGGCTTACAGAACAGCCACCATCTGGAGCACTGCCAATTGCAGGGGCAAAAGGAAAGAGAGAGCCCTCAGAATGGCACACACACTTACAGTTTCCACCTGAAATGATGGATGGAAACGCCACACACACTGGATCGGCTTAGGCAGGTCGATGGCTATGCCTTCCTTTAAGGGGCAAAAAAGGGCAAATCTATCAAGTACCCAGGAGGAAAACCAGAAATATCTGATTCAAAGGACCGGTGACTACCACAGTTGTTCTATCTGTAAAGTTAATTACAATGGTTATCTGTAGAGTTATGAGTTTTCCTCTCTCACATTATTTTTTTACAAGAAATATCATGTCATTTGTTTTTCTAAATCAATTTAACTCTGATGCTAAGTCCCCAGTTGCCAAAGTGGTGAGAAATTTCATACTAATTCTGTTTTTGGTGAGGTTGGGAGGAGAGCAGTTTTCACCTCCTTAGGGATGCACATAGAGTTTTCATTCTGCCTTGAAAGTGAAGAAAGATCCTTTATTATTCATTATATCATGGTCACAGCTGAGAAATATATTGTCCAATACTACTGAAACATTAGAAGTTAGATATTCCTTGCTATCTCCATGTTTGAGCTGAACATTTCTCGTCTGGAATCAGTGTGGCGTCTTTGCTGAGTCTGAAACCTTGGCACCAATTGTTCAGCCTCCATGACATCACTTTGCAGGGATCCCATCTGAAATCCTGTCCAATCCTTAAGTTGCAGCACAGGCACATTATCCCCAACATCATACACATACACATTCTGCCATATTCTTAAGGAATTTTTCATCCTCATGGGTTCTGTCTATTTCTGCCTTCCTCCATACTTCCCACCCCCTTCCAAAGATTGGTCTCTCACCTATCTCACTCTAGAATGAGCCAGCTTAATGCTTTAAATGGATTTCTGTTTTCTAAAACATAAAGTGGAGCAAGGAGGTTGTTCTCAGGCAACTTCTGCTTTAACCCATGCAACATCAATGCCCGTGAAGCAAGACAACACAAAAGCCTGGCTAAGTTCTTATTAAGGGGAAGAATACAGTGGGAACAAAATACAAGTTAGGGTTTCAAAAAATTATCTTTAATAATATTTCAAGTAAATATATTTAATTTGTATGATTAAATGAAAATATAAGAATCAAATATGGTGGCTGACAGAGTTCACTTTCACTAAATGGCAGTTTCTATTATTATTGTCAAATCATGTCTAGTTAGTCTTCTTTCCATATTTAAAACATTTACTAAATTGATTATTTAAAGGATTATACAGTCAAATTTTTTCTGCTCTATGAGTTGGGGGAATAACATCATGTTGGTCAGACACAACATGGACTCTTATATCTGATTCCCACCTTCATTTTACAATGAGGAATCATAATATGTGAAAACTCTCCTTAGACAGTCAAAAATTTTACATTCTTCCCTTTGATAAGCATTAATATTCAATTCTATTTCTGATTTTTTTTTATAGTTTTAATGTTATAAAAGATAAACCAATGGGGATGTATTTATTTATCACATAGTGAACTATAATGAGAAATTATTTCTAATAACCCATTAGCTGACAATTCCATTAGGGCTCCTTCAGTTTTAGTCATGTAACTGGAAATCTCCTGACCAGCAAAAATATCAAAACTTCATAATTTTGTGATGCCCTTTGGCTTTTCTCTCCCTTCCTTCCTTCCTTCCTTTGTTCCTTCACTCCTTTCTTTCTTTCTTTTTTTTTTTTTAAACATTCGAGAGGTTTTTACACCTTGGTGCAATGCACCATAATAGCATTTAAAGATGTATGAGAGGTATGTCTTTCTATGATAAAGTGCAAGCTAGGTAACTAAGAAAAGAGAGATTGGGAGTATTGATGTGGGGCAGTAGCTGACAGAAGGCTCATTCTCAGACAGTTGGGTTTTAAGAAAGAGTATACTGAGGGCTTGACAATTGATTCCTTTAATCACCCATGCCCATAAGCCCTTGCAAAGGACGCCAGTTGGAAGACCATAGCACTATACTAATGGAATCTTGAGACCTTTCTTTAATGGAGAGCCTTAGTATTTGTCATTTTAGTTTGATTTCAGTGGGAACTGTGGAGCTCTTATTGGTTAACTTGAGAGAAAGTTTAGCAATATGCCATCCTACCAATCACTTAGGAGGGCTTAAATAAATTATCATTGGAGGGATTCTATTGTGTTTTTCATTTATTCTACTTTTAATTCCATAGAAAAACTTGAAATCAAGATCAACCACATGTTATTATCAGACTAAAGGATGATAAGCAATTTCAAACTAAATTGTCTGGGGAATAAGAGCCATGAATCTGTAAACTGTAAATCCTGACCACAGCTTTCATCCCTGCACTTCACATTCAATTTCTGCTACTTGCTGAAAATGTCACCAACTCATCAAGCAAAATCAGAACCAATAAATAGTGAAGAAATCTTTCATTTGATTCCTTTATAAAAAAAGTTTTTTTTTTTTATTTATAACTTTTCAAGTTGGAGAGTCACTGATGTTATGGATATAGAATATAAATGTTAAAAGGAAAAATAAAACCTGATTTTTCTCCCTCTCTTTATAAGTTTACCATTTGTTTTTTCTAGATTAAAGGTTCCTTTTATTTTCCTTCATCCTATTAATATAGATTCTAACTATAAACCAAATTTCAGTATATAATTCTAGAATTGGAATAAAAAGATTTGTGCAAGAATATTCACTGTAGTATTGTTTGAAAACAACCTGGAATGTATGAGTGGTAATTTCTTGTATATATTACAGTATTTCCATACCACAAAAGACAGAGTAACTCCTTTAAATTTGATGTAGAAGTAAAGATATTAATTTGGAAGAATGCTCAGAAGTATACAAAACACATTGCCATGCAGAAGATATTATACAATCACATTAATGTCATTAAATATTTGTATGCATATAGTTATTTTTAAAAGCACAGATGATTTCTAGGATACAACAGAAATTTTTAATAACAGTTTCTTCCTGGGAATAGGATTGTGGAGCTGTTCAGGAAGGGTCCTTTTCTTCCCACATTCCACCTGCTCTATGGTTACAATTGTGGATCAATATGCATTTATCATTACAATACAAAATTACTTTTACCCCTCCCATCAGAAGTTAATATACAGTTTTTAAACCATGAAGGCATGATAGTCTTATTTTTAATCAATCAGAAAATATTTATAGAAATACATTTTTTTAGTTTTCATTGATTGGATTTTTTCCCCAATACAACCCTATTTTTAACACCTTGAAGGGTTGACAGTCATTGTTCTCCCTCATGTAAAAACATATTTCTACATTTTATCACAATTTTTGAGCACTCTAAGTTTCACTGAGTTATACAGTCCCAGTCTTTATTTTCCTTCTTTCCTTCTGGTGTCCCACATGCTCCTAACTTTCCTCTTTCAACCATACTCAAAGTCATCTTTGTTCAGTGTACTTACATTGCTGTGCTACCATTACCCCAAATTGTGTTCCAAACCTCTCACTCCTGTCTTTTCCTATCTGTCTATAGTGCTCCCTTTAGTATTTCCTATAGAGCAGGTATCTTTTCCACAAACTCTCTCATTGTTGGTCAGAGAATATTTTAAACTCTCCCTCAAATTTGAAGGCAGTTTTGCTGGATATAGGATTCTTGGTTGGTGGTTTTTTTCTTTCAGTATCTTAAATCTATCACACCACTTCTTTTTTGCTTCCATGGTTTCTGCTGAGAAATCTGCACCATAGTCTTATCAAGCTTCCTTTGTATGTGATGGATCACTTTTCTTTTGTTGCTTTCAGGATTCTCTCTTTGTCTTTGACATTTGATAATCTGATTATGAAGTGTCTTGGCATAGGTCTATTTAGATCTATTCTGTTTGGGGTCTGCTGTGCTTCTTGGATCTGTAATTGTATGTTTTTCATAAAAGATGGGAAAATTTCATTGATTATTTCCTTTATTATTGCTTCTGCCCCTTTTCCCTTCTCTTCTCCTTCTCGGACACCTGTGACAAATATATGCATGTACTTCATGTTGTCATTCAATTCCCTGAGACGTTTCTCATGTTTTTCCATTCTTTTCCCTATCTTTTCTTTCGTGTGTAGGATTTCAGGTGTCTTGTTCTCCAGTTGCTGAGTATTTTCTTCTGCCTCTTGAGATCTGCTGTTGTATGTCTCCATTGTGTTTTTCATCTCTTGTGTTGTGCCTTTCATTGCCATAGATTCTGCCACTTGTTTTTTCAAACTTTTGATTTCTACCTTATGCTCTTTATAGCCTTCATCCCTTTTGATGTATCTTCCCTGAGCTCATTGATTTGGTTTTTGATTTGATTTAGCATGTTTCTTTGAAAATCTTTAATAGATTGTTTCATTAAAGTGAAACAATATCTCAACTGTATCTTGATTGAGGTGTAAGTTTTTTCCTTTGACTGGGCTGTATCTTCCTTTTTCCTAGTGTAGATTGTAGTTTTCTGTTGTCTAGGCATCTGGTTTCCTTGCCTACCCCAACCAGATTTTCCCATACCAGAATGGATTCAGAGCTCAGAGTGGGGTTACATTCAGTTTCAAGTCTCCCTGTGGTTGTGTCTTAGAGATTGACAGACTTTCCTGTGAGGTCTCTAGTCGCTGTGCTTTTCCTAATCTGTCCAGCAGGTGGTGCGTGTCAGCCTGTCACTCCCAGCTGCTGTAAGAAGGTGTGGCCCCTTTAGTTTCTGTTTTGGTTGTTTTCCCCCAGGGTCTGGGGTCTGGTTCTGAAGGGAGGACCAGTAGTAGAGCTGCCTTCCCTCCTTACTCTTAGGGATGATACACCCCCTAGGGGGTTATCATCTGCATTTAAATTGTTGTCTCTTTGACTCTGTTATCTCCACCCCGTCTGGGTCAGAGTCCTGTGAACTGAAAATGGCTGAGGCTCTCTCCACTGAGCCCCTCAGGTCGAAAGAGAGAGAAAGGGACAGAAAGCCCCCTTTTGGAGCCAGTACATGGCCCCCCAGTTTCACTCATTGGCCAGAGATAACACTTGGTCTTCTAGGCTCCCCTTCCTGGGACAGTTGAGTTTTCTGGTTCTTTAAGGTCAGTCATCACTAAAAGCCTTTGTCTGCTTGTTGGGGGTCTGTAGCTTGTATTCAGCAGTCCACATTTGTTAATTAAAACCCCAGTTGGAGCTGGACTGAGCTAGACTCACTTGCTCAGACAGTGCTGCTTTGTACCACAGTGAGGTTTTGCAGCTCAGCCTGCTGTGGGAGAAAGGGGATCCCAGCACAGTTCCACAGTTTTTACTTACAGATTTTATGCTGCAATCTCAGGCATTTCTTCCAATCCAAGTTGGTGTATGATGTGTGGACAGTCACAGTTGTCCCCCAGCAGTTATTCCAAATTATTTACTAGTCGTTCCTGGTTGTTTATTAGTTATTTCAGGGGACTAAGTAAATTCCACTCCTCTCTATGCAACCATCTTGCTCCCTCCATCATGGAAATACATTTTAATATTTATTCATCTTTTACGGAATTTGCTTCAACAAAATATTCACAACAGAATATAGATCAGGAAATTAGAATAAAGGGAAAGCAAAAACAGAAAAATGAATTAAATGTAAGAGCTAGTACACAAAAGTTCTTGTTAAATAGTTTGTTCCAATTGTTAGAGGTGGGCTGTTGATAAGCTCTGGGCTTCTATTCAAAGGAAATGGTTAAAAATGCTGAGTTTTAAGGATTACATAAGATTATCCTAGTGCTAAGACCAAAGAATTTTTTCTTCTCTTGTTCTTTAAAATGATTTCATTTCTCTCAGTAACCATCATATTTCTTCATGAAAGGGAAGCCAGAAAAGTGTCCAAGTAAGGGAAGGGCAAATCAAAGAATCATAAATTGACCCCAAATTATTGAGTTTTTCCTCTAGTATGTGTCAACTATAGAAAAAATATATTACTTTTTTAAAATTAAAAAGTAAACAATTTTGATTCCTGACTTGTTTGATCACAAAGAATAAGGTATAGAAAGTAGAAGACTTGTTAATCCTAAATTAAAACTTAAGAAATTACTTTAAAAATTTCCCTAAAATACTATTGCAGGACTCTGAGCTACCTAAGAAATTAGGAAATTTATGTTTCCCTCCAAAAATGCTGTAATAAAGTATGTACTTTATTTTCATTAAGGAATTTAGGCTTCTGACACATAACTGCTAGCATTTTTTTTTTCCCAATTTCAACCTCACATTAAAAGAAAAAGAAATTTTCTTTCTTTCATCTGACTATGATGAAAAGCAATAGACAAATAGTATTAAATAAGTATGAAATTTTATAAGGAAAAGTAAGATGTGTAGTGGTTAATATAGCAGAATGTTCTTGTTTAAAGGTTAGTTCTTCCTTATTTGAATTTAATTTCTCAACAAAAACATATTAGATCAGCCATTTCTTTCACTCACAATTTTGACCCCATACCTACCATTACTGTACGTGATTGCTTGTTTGTTGCTATTTAATTTTCTACACCTTGCTTCCCAGTCTGTAGTGTAGTTTTTTAGGGTTTACAGAAAGGGCCTTAAGCAAAATGAGTGATTTCTTCACAACACTGATTTATTTTTCTTTCAACAAATATCTCTGCTGTGGAAAAAGTCACTCAAATGCATTAGTGTAGCTTGTTATAACTCAAAGCAGGCCCATCTCACTTCCATTTTTTGAGATATCTGTTATGAAGAAAAAGAGGATGGAGGAGGGGGAGGAAGAAGAGGTGGAGGTGGGGGAGAAATATTCAAATAGCATTAAAGAACTGGTATATTTTCAATATTTCTATGTTTCAAACGGATATTTTAAATAAAATGCAATGTCTGTATTAAAACTACATTTGGAGATAACATCAAAAAATATAAATTTGAAGTTGTTTGGGAATATGACACATAGACCCAATAATCCTCCTGCTATTTCACACCTACTTTTATACCTTTCCACATGTCCCAACCCCTTCCTCACCTTCATCCCTGGTTTGGTCTATGCAGGAACTCTTCTGAGTTGTTTCAAAAGATAGATCATTAGTTATTGTTCTCCTGATGTTTCTTATATTGGAACCTCTGAGTTCTCACCTCATGGAGGAAATGTGTTGCTCTCCACATCTCTTCAAAACATTACAAGGGCACAGGAACAGGACAATATCCAGTCAGGGAGTTACAGAAGAGAAGAGGCCAAGACAGGAGTATATGAATGCCTGTGTGAATCCATGTGATGGGTGCATTGTGGTAGGGATATGCTTTAAAACTCCAGACTGTTAACCTATTTCCATTGTTGAAAATTGATAGAAAGCAAATTTTTAATCTACAAGTTAATATTGTAAACTAAAATGGCAATAGAATTTTTGGGGTACATGAGAAGCTGGTTGTTCCAGTTTGCTAATGCTGCTGGAATGCAAAACACCAGAAATGGACTGACTTTTATAAAAGGGGGTTTATTTGGTTGCACAGTTACAGTCTTAAGGCCATACAGTGTCCAAGGTAATGCATCAGCAATTGAATATCTTCACTGGAGGATGGCCAATGGTGTCTGGTAAACCTCCATTAGCTGTGAAGGCATGTGGCTGGCATCTGCTCCAGAGTTCTGGTTTCAAAATGGGATTCTCCTGGGACATTCCTCTGAGGCTTCAGCTTCTCTCCAAAATGTCACTCTCAGTTGCTCTGGGGGCATTTGTCCTCTCTTAGCTTCTCTGAAGCAAAAGTCTGCTTTCAACAGCCATCTTCAAACTGTTTCTCATCTGCAGCTCTTCTCTCAGCTCCTGTGCATTCCTCAAAGTGTCCCTCTTGCCTGTAGCAAGCTCGCTTCTTCTGTCTGAGCTTATATAGTGCTCCAGTAAACTAATCAAGGCCCACGCTGAATGGGCAGGGCCACACCTCCACAGAAATACAATGAAAGACCTCGCCCACAGTTGAGTGATCACATCTCCACAGAAACATCCAGTGAAAAGTCTGCAACCCAATCAACACCAATACATTTCCTACTCACACAAGACTGCATCAAAGATAATGGTGTTTTGGGGGACATAATACATCCAAACCAGCATACTGGTTCTAAAATTCATTTGGAAATAAAAGTATGCAAAAATGCAAAGGATATTTGAGGTAGGGTGGGTAGAGGGAAAAAAAGAGGGAATTGGGCATGCTAAATACCAAGGCTTTCTATGAAGTTAAAATATTTCAAACAATGGTAATAGCTGAAAAATAAACAGATTAATGGAACAGATTAATTTAGAAGTCTAGAAATTATTCCAAATATATAAGGGAATGTGGTTATTATAAAAGCAGCATTTCATATGTAAGAAAATAAGTTATTCAACAAATGGTTTTGGGAGAATTAGATAGCTATACCTCTAGGGGAAAAGATTTTTATGAAACACCTAATTTCTTACACCAAAATAAATTACAGATAGAATTGTTATGTAAAAAAATATGAAACCATAAAAGCAGCAAAAACAAAACATGGGCTAATTAAAAAATAATATTGGCACTGGGAATTACTTTCTAAATATGACACAAAAACTAGAAGTCATTAAAAATTGTTAATATGGCAATGAAATCAAAATTAAAATAAGAAATCTATTTGGCAAAAGCATCAACAAAGTCAAAAGACATCAAAAACAACAAGAAAAAAGCACTTGGAAAAAATACTGTCAATACATTTAACAGTTATAGAAGTTCCTACAAATCAATAAAATCAACAACACAATAGAAAGTGGACAGAAAAATGCACAGTTCACAGAAAAGAAATTACATTTTTAAGCATCTAAAAAGTTGTAGCTCATAACTTTGGAAATTTCCTATATGACTGCTTGTTGAATCGTACTTTGAAAGGTATTTTTTTTTTTGTATATATGTTATATTTCACAATAACAAAAGACCTGAAAGTGTGGAAGTATAACCTATAATATTCTTTGAAATTTTCTCTGTAACTACTTGCTAAAGGACATTTGGAAAGTTGTTCTCTGCATATGTTATATGCTACAATATAAAATATTTAAAATGATGCTTAATCTCTTATTTTAGGAGCTATGCAAATTAAATCTACCCCAAAATTATCATGTTCATTTAAATCATTGAATGCCAGAAAATTCAACAACATAAGGAAATAGGAAATCTTAGACAATATTGGTGAAGTGTGAATTGGTTCAGTGTCTAGGGAGGGCAATTCAGCAATATATATTTATATATATATTTATACATATATAAGAATATAACTGGGCTAGGTTATGGTGTCCAGTTGTTTGGTCAAGCAAGCATTGGCCTGATTGTTACTATGAGGGTATTTCGTAGATGGACTTAAATCATTAGTAGGTGATAGAATCTGTGGCTGATTACATGTGCAATCAACAAAGAAGATTGCCTTCAGCAATGAGAGGAGTCTCCTCTTCCAATCAGTTGGTGACCTAAAAGCAAGAACTGAAGATTTCAGCAGTCAGGAAGAAGAATTTCTATGTCTATTTCAGCCAGCCAACTTCTGCTAGGGAATTTAACATCACCTTTATCAAGTTATAAATTTGTGGCCTGCTCTACAGAATTCAGACAGGCAATCTCCACAATTATGTGAGCCAATTCCTGTAATAAATCTCTTAATACAGACCACATACACACGCGTGTGCGCACACACACACACATTTTTTTTTTCCTGTCAGTTCTGTTTCTCTGGAGAAACTTGACTAACACCGTATCCTTTTGTCCCCAGAAATTCCATTTTCTGGATTTATCCCCTGTATTCTTGGAAATGCATGAAATGATGCTGTCACAAAGTTAACTGTTGTAATTTGAGGCCATGTAATATAAATGACAATGAATAGAAGGTCAGTTAATAAATTATATTGTATCCAGACAACTAAACACTATGAAGCTATTAAAAATAACAAGGCAGATATATATGTAATTCACATAGAAGACAAAAATAGTCACCATACAAAGATAAATACATAGGTATAGTTGTAGCAAGGTGTGGATGAGTTGCTGTAGAGTATGTCATGGGAACACAGACTCAGACATAGCAGAAACTTTCAGCCAATGACTACTTTATTGTTTACACAGCTCAAAGGGTCCAAAAGAGCTGGGAAGAGATCCCATCGTGGACAGTCTCCCAGGAATGTCAACTGCTTGGTTCCATGTTGGTGGATGGCAGCTCCATCTCCCCCACTTCAGGGCAGAGACAAGAGACCCTGTGTTGTTTAAGTGTTGATTATTTATACATCGCAGGGTAGGGAGCCCTACCAATGAGAGTTCCTGACCTGAAAACAGCTGGAACTGTTTGTTTCTAGTTTCTGGGTTTAAGATGTGTTCAAGCCTTTTCATAAGACCTAACATCTCCCCTAGGCTAGGGAATGGAAACATACTGAAACATCTGCACACAATAGAAAAGGAGATGGGTATAGATGAGGGCTAAGAGATGGCTGTCAAATGTGTCTCTGACTTCCCGGCACCAGGAAGCAAGGTGCGTAAACTTATCTGTCATATATACAGGTAAGAAGAGAAAAAAGCTATGTATATATACATATGTATGTGTATATATGTATATATATATGTGTATATATATATGCATATTTGTATATGGAGACTATATCTGAAACTGGCAAGAGTGCTAGCTTCTGGGAAAGTGGGAAAAGAATAGGTAGCCGGGGCTAAGATAAAAGGGAGGCTTGTTTTTCCTCTGTACCCTTTTGTACCTTTTGAATTTTCTGCCATGGGAATAGAATGCCTTTCAGAAATTTTTGATTAATTAATGTTTTAAAGAGAGAAAATGAATTCTAAGGAGATGGATTTGTGTCTCACTGCCAAATGTCAGATGTGAATATGTGGACAAGTACAGAGGCTTTGTGTGAATTTAATTTTACATTTGGAACTCACTTCTCCTTTGAGAAACAGCGATTGAATAGGGTCCACATAGGTACTTGTTCTTGAAATAAGATTTTCTTTTTCTGTGATTTTCTTATATTTCTCTCAGAGCTCTCGTTAGTTGAGGAGTCTTTAGGATGGAAGATAGAATGCCCAGGGGAAGTTCTAAAGCACTTAGGCAGAAGCTGGGTCCTATTTTGGTAAATGATCCTGCATGGGAGATTTGAGAACCTTCCGTTTTCAAGGCTGGTAATTCTAAAGGTGAAGATGCATCTTTGTAACTGAGAATCACAAGAAAACCCCAAGGGTCAACTGACTACCTATATGCTGACTGCTTGACGACTATAACTCTAGGAACCTCTACCTGTAAGCCCAGCCACAACTGAATCATGTAATTGATCAGAAATGCATCTTTATCAGAGGAGCCTCCTTCCTTAGAGCATGACATTGCCCTCTCTATTTACATGGGTCTTCCAGGGCTTTGGATTTTCCTAGTGCCACATAGTGCCTTTGACCTGAATTGCAAGAGAGGATGAAATTGGGGATGTGCAAACAAGCTGCAGGGCCAGGCTTGACTTATCTCCTTTCCCCAATTGTCTGGAGACTTAGCCTTTAAACATTTGTAAAAGTGGCTGCCTGCCAGGGTTCTTCCTGGCAATATCGTAGCTTGGCTCACTTTATTGGGAGGGTCAAAAGTGGAAACTGAATAACAGCAGGGTGCACATCTTCCCTCCATATGCTGTGGACATATAAGTTTAAGGGCTTCTATAATGTAGAACAGTGGGACATTTATATGTACAGTGGTGCTTTCAACCTCGTAAGGATTCAGCTCTAAGTTGATTGGTTCCACAAGGGTTTGCAGGTCATTCACTAGCATCCTTTGGGGGAGGGGGATATATGTGTGTGTGTGTGTGTGTGTAAAACAAATAAGTTGCTCAGCTATGTCTACTACTTGCTTTATTTTTTGCCTCCGGGAAAGAAAAAAATATATCTTTTCATGTAGACTTTTTTCTGTTGAAGTAAGATCGGACTTAGGCCATAGCTTAAAGTAAGACTGTTGGCTTTCAGACTGTTTCACGAGTCTTTTTGGATGTAAAGCTACACAACTTTCCTAGGCCTCACCTTCAGATTAGGTACCCATGCGCTGAATTTTTCCCAACTTTCTTCTCCTTCCTTTCTTTTTGGTTCTTTCCCCTCTCCCATCAAAATGTAATGACATTACAGTATCAGTTTTTTTTCTGAAAAGAAAAAAAAAAATACTTAACACACAGCTAGAATTCTAATATATGTGCTAATGTTATACCTTCTTATACAACATATTTGCATTTAAATAGGGTTGTTCAGAGATTTAATGACTTAACCCAAAGGGATTAAAATGTCTCACATTTGTATAGCGTTTGGTAGTTTATTTTAAAAGGCTTTTCACAGACAAGATTTCTTATGAGCCTCTAAGCCATGCTAAGGCAGCGAGGGTAGGCATTTTAATTTACATGTACACGGTTGATAACTTGAGGCTCTGAGAAGTCAAGTAGCTGTCCCAGAGTCATACAGTAAGTACCAGGTATCGATTGAGGTCTGCTTTTTCCCATTTCAGTATTCTTGCTACCACATCTGACATATCCAGATATAGATGTAAGCTGTGTATATGTGTGTGGGAATTGACAACCATGACATGTAAGTGCCCCCTGGAGCCACCTGCTTCTGCTCACTGTGCTTGTAGCAATCAAGGGACAAAGCTGTAAATGACATTCTGGACCTCTTAACCCTAAGGATATGTAGGGTGGAGAGAGGGGTTAAAACATTTTGTCAAACAATGGGTGAAACCACATGACTGGTTGACAAAGTGTCACAATGCTTTTTTTCCTAAGTTTCATGGGTAATCTGTATCAGAGTTGCCTGCACATGCGGGTGGGGAGAGATTCAGCAAAAAATTCAGATTTCTGTGTCTCTCCTAATATTTACCAAATCAGAATCCCAATCTCTGATGCACAAAACATTTGAGAAACCTTGAATTATTCCTTCTTCCTGAGTATGGATATATGTCATTTTCATTCTAAAAATCTCTCTGTCAGGCTACATTCTTAGACAATTCATTGAAAGCTTTATACAGTTATGTCCTAGCCAGATTTCCCCATTTAGTTCCTTGTTATTCTTTGTCACTTTGATTTTGAGTGAAATCTGGATATTCTGCAGTTTCCTCTCTCAGGGCTAGTCCAACCATGAATTGCCCTTCCTTCCACTGCCTACATAATGCTTTACAAAATTTTTCTTGACCAGCTAAGATTCTGCTTCCTCTGAACTCACAATGCCTTTTTAAGTATGTTGTACTATGACTTCTGACAAATGCATAAAGTCATGTAGCTATGCTAATCAAGATATAGAATAATTCCATCACTGCAAAATTCTCTCTGGCCCCTTTGTAGTAAACCCTTCCACCCTACCTCCAGCCCCTGGTTGACTGGTTTTCTGCCCTATATAGTTTTCTTTTCCAGTTTCGCTTTTTGTCCATTTGTATGCCTTCATTGGAGAAATATCTATTCAAGCCTTTTGCTCATATTTTAAATGTTTTTTTTATTATTATTGCATTGTAAGATTTCTTTATATATTCTGGATATTAAACCAATTAACACCTATGCTGCTCAAAGTCTTCAAAAAAATTGAAGAGGAGGGAATGCTCCTTAAATCATTCTATGAGGTCAACATCACCATCATACCAAAGCCAGATAAAGATACCATACAAAAGTAAAACTATACACCAATATCCCTATGACTAATGATGCAAAAATCCTCAATAAAATATTAGTAAACCAAATCCAACAGCACATTAAAAGAATTATACTCCATGATCAGTGGGAGTTTTCCCAATTTTGCAAAGGTTGTTCAACATAAGAAAATCATAATGTAATACACTACATTAACTAATGAATGTACAAAACCAGAAGGTATGTCAATTGATGCAGCAAAGGGATTTGACAAAATCCATCACTGTTCTTGATAAAAGCACTTAGAAAACTAGAAATAGAAAGAAACTTTCTCAACATGATAAAAGACATCTGTGAAAACCTCACAGCTAGCATCATACTCAATGATGAAAGACTGGATGTTTTCCCAATAAAATAAGGAACAAGACAGGATGCCCACTGTCAGCACTGTTATTCAATATTGTACTGGAAGTTCTTTCTAGAGCAATTAGGCAAGAAGAAGAAATAAAAGACATCCAAATTGGAAAGGAAGAAGTAAAATGTTCCCTAATTGCAGTTGACATGATCCTAATATGCAGAAACCTCTGAAAACCTGCAACAAAGCTATGGATCTAATAAATGAATCCAGCAAAATGGTGGGGAAAAAGATCAACACCCCAAAATAAATAATGTTTCTGTGTACCATTAATGAACAATCTGAAGGAGAAATCAAGAAAAAATTCCGTTTGTAAGAGCAACTAAAAGAATAAAATATCTAGGAATAAATGTAACCTAAGGTATAAAGGACTTACACACGGAAAACTAGAAGACATTGCTAAAAGAAATCAGAGAAGACCAAATAAATGGAAAGTCATTCCATGTTCATGAATTGGAAGACTAAATATTGTTAAGCTGTCAATTCCACCCAATTAGAGATTAAACACAATACCAATCAATATTTCAACAGACTTCTTTACAGAAATGGAAAAGTCTATCATCAAATTTATATGAAAGGGTAGGGAACACCAAAAAGCCAAAGTCATTTTGAAAAAGAAGAAGTCAGAGGACTCACACATTCCAGTCTTAAAACTTATTACAAAGCCATAGTAATTAAAACAACATGGTGCTGTTACAAGGACAGACATATAGAAAAATGGAATCAAATGGAGAGTTCAGAAATCAACACTTGCATTTAATGGCAAACTGATTTTTGACAAGGGTGGCAAGTCCACTCAATGGGGAAATAATAGTCTGTTCAACAAATGGTGCTGGGAAAACTAGATGCCAATGTGCAAAAGAATGAAGGCAGACATCTACCTCATACCATGTGATGGTTTGGAAGCTTTATGGATTTCAGAAGATCATGTTCCTAAAGCTAATCCATTCTTATGGGTGTAAACCTATGGTAGGTGGGAACTTTTGTTTAGGTTATTTCAATTGAGGTATGCCCCAGGTGGGTTTAATCTTCTTAATGGAGTCCTTTATTGGAGAATGAGACATATATAGAAAGGCACAGAAGCTCAGAAAGAAAGCCACAGACAGAGCTGCAAGAAGCTGAAAACAATGAAGCCCAGAAGAGAATGAAGAGACAGCAGACATCGCCCTATACCTTGTCATTTGACAGAGAAGACCAAGATCACAGGCAGCTGGTCTTTGGTGAGAAAGCATCACTTGCTGATGCCTGGATTTGGACATTTGCATGTCCCCAGAACTTTAAGCTTGCAAGTTCATAAATCCTTATTGTTAAAAGCCAACCCATTTTATGGTATCTGCATTTTAGCAGTTTTCATGAACTAAAGTACACCATATACAAAAATCAACTCAAAATGCATCATAGACCTAAATATAAGAACCAGAATTATAAAACTCCTAGAAGAAAATATGGGGAAGCATCTTCAGGATCTTGTATTAGGCAATGGTTTCTTAGAGTTTACACTCAAAGGACAATCAATAAAAGAAAAAGTAGATAAATTAAATGAGACCTTTGGTGAAGTGTCTATTCAAATCTTTTGCCCATTTTCTTTTCATTGGGTTGTTTGTCTTCTTATTATTAAGCTTTGAGAGTACGTAAGTATCATGGATACAAATCCTTTACCAGATACATATTTTACAAATATTTCCCCAGTATGTGGCTTGTTTCTTCCTTTTCTTAACAATGTCTTTCAGAGAGCAGAAGTTTTTCGATTTTAATGAAGTCAAATTTATCATTTTTTTTCATGGGCTGTACTTCTGGTGTCATATGTAAAAAATCTTTTCCTAATCCAAGATCACAAATATTTTATCCTTTGATTTTTTTTCTAGAAGTTTTATAGTTTTTGGCTTTACATTCAGGTCCATGATCTATTCTGAAGTTAATTTTGAATGTGGATTAAAGTACATTTTCTTGTAAAGACTAGCCTTTCTTCATTAAATTGTCTTTGCAACGGAGTAAAAAATCAATTGATCATATATATATGTGGTTCTATCTCTGAAATGTCTATTCTGTTCCATTGATCTATGTGATTTTTTGCCAAGTTTTTTATGGATTTGTAAAAATTCCCTTTCTACATTGCCTCAGAGTTACTTAATTTGACTGTCTTGATTCTTTTACTAAATTGTGATGTCTGATACATCTTTGCACCTTCCAAATTGCTCAGCCCTAAGGCTGCACAGAGGAGATGGCCAAGATGAATGAGTGATTTCAAATCACATACTTGTTTATACAGCCATCACCATAATTTTGTTACTTAAGTTGGATGTGTTGGATAGAAGGAAGAATATAATGCTCTTCTGTTTTATTCCCAGAGGAATATATAAAACTTTGCATGGAAGAGAATATTACATTAGAAATTAGATGAAAAGTGTTTGTTTTTTACCATTTTTTTTTGCAAAAGCCAAATTTCACAGTCAACAGATTCATAGTATCTCTTTTGCTGAAGAGAATAAAACAGAAATTTTTAGAAGAAATTCATGGGGTATTTTTAGAGCTATGAAATATTTTCAAGTGAAAGAGAATGCATTTTGGAAATACAGAAAAATAGCATGGAAATGTTAGATGTGTGTGCCAGTTTGGATGTATTATATCCCCCAAATGCCATGTTCTTTGATGCAGTCTTGTGGGGGCAGATGTATTAGTGTTGATTAGGTTGGAATCCTTTGATTGAGTGTTTCCATGGGGATGTGACTTAATCAACTGTGGGTGAGACCTTTGGATAATTTCCATGGAGGTGTGACCCCACACATTCAGGGTAGGTCTTAACTGAATCACTGGAGTCCTATAAAAGAGGTCACAGAGAGAAGGAGGTGCTGCAGCCAAGAAAGACACTTTGAAGAACACACAGGAGCTGAGAGGAGCTGGAACACAACCCAGGATCAGCAGACACTAGCCATGTGACTTCTCAGCTAACAGAGGTTTGCCAGATGCCATTGGCCTTCCTTTGGTGAAGGTATACTTGTGTTGATGCCTTCATTTGGACATTTTCATGGCCTCCAGACTGTAACTTTGTAACCAAATAAACCCCCTTAATGAAAGTCAATCCATTTCTGGTAGCAAACTGGAACAATGTGTAATGGTGCTTGATTTATGTATATATGTATGGGGTACTTAATAATATTAGTTTTTATACAGTAGTGGTAAACATTTGGGGCATTTGGTTTTCATGATCTGAAATTATAGTTTATTTAGAAAGTAAGATACGTAGGGTCTTGACTGTTAATACAATCTGAGAAGTAGGCCTTATTTTCTAGCATTGTCATCTGCTCAAAGCTAGTTTAATCATGTATAATAGGGTAAAAGCCATGTGACATTTTCAGGAATGAGGGGAATACTAAGTATATCCAATGAGCTGTGCATATTTTCTTTTTTTTTTGGCAGGACAGATATTAGGCTGTGTTTCCATTTGCATAAATGCACAATTTCAACTATGGTTTTAATTTATAGAAGAATTCCTATGATCCAGTGCCTCAATATTATGTATTTTATTATCACCTTTGTTTTCATGTACTTTTGTCAACCCTTGCTGAGTCCCATGAAGGAAGGTTTTGTTCTGGATAGAGGTCACTTCTTGCTAATTGATAAAGTACTGACATTGAAAGGTGATTTAGAGAGTCCAGACATCACTGACCCAATTGTCAGTTTTAGGCAAGGTAGTTAAGCAAATCTAAAGCAGGTGGCAATCAAAGAGGAAAAATAATTTGGGGGGTCAATTTTTCAAAATCTTTGGATATCATGCAATATACTCATGGTTTAGGATATTTCTTTCTCCACTTTTATTCAAATCTAGTTTATCTTATCCTTTGTCATTTTGAGGTCTTTTTTATTCTCCTTTTTCTTCAGCTGCCAGTAATAAGAATTAAAAGCACATGACTTTCAAAACTCTATTTGGCACTATGTTCCTCTACCAAGAAGTGACACCAAAAAGGGCTTCATGGTATCAACATTAAGAAAAAATTACAAAGATTGCAACAACATTTTTATTACAAAATGTATGTACAACTCCCTTTTTAAAAATTATTGTGAAAAATTTAAAACAAAGTCAGAGGATAAAGCCCCATGTTTCACAATTACAAGACTTTTGAAAACCTTATTTTTACCTATTTCTCTCCCTGTGTTATCTTTCTTTTCTTTTGTCACTTTAGGGTATTTTAAATAAAATTCAAGACATCATTTCAGTTCATACATAAATACTTAATATATCTCTCTAACCAATAAGGATTTAAAAAATATAACCACAGTACCATTATCATATCTAACAAAAAATAGTTTTTCTATTTTCAATTGTTCTTTTATATCAGCTAATATCTATTCCATGTTCAGAGGTTCATAGTTGTCTCAAAAATGTCCTTTATAGATGGTATATTTGAATCTAATTATAAATAAGTCCCACACATTACATTATATTGAAGTATGTCTTAAATTTCTTTTAATCCATAACCCTTTTCACTTTCCCAGTTTATTTATTTGTTGATTAAACTAGGTCATTTGACTTATAGAATTTCTCACATTCTATGTGTGGCTGATTGATGATTTTTGTGGATTATTTCACTTGTTTGTATAGTCTTATTTCCTATTTATGGTGGTTGGATCTAAAAGTTTGATTAGATACAGGAATTCACATTCAATTTTATTTTATTTTATTTGGCAAAAATATAACATAAGTGGTTTTGGTTTTGTTTGTTATCGCACTACATAGGTGAACATAACATCTGATTTTCCTATGTTTAGTGATATTAAGATTGATCAGTAGGTTCAGCTTAATTCATCTTTTATAAAAGTTGCCACTGACTTTTCAACAAATGTTTTTAGGTAGCCATTGATGATTGCATCCAGATCAGTTATTGCATTAGAGTTTCCAATTTGGAGATTTACTAACTCTATTTTTCCTTCTCTATTTATTAACTAATTATTCTATATATCTCTCTTCCTATGATTATATGTAACATCTATTTCTCCAAAAACTTCTATAATATTTTCACTGTTATATAAAAAGGCTGTTATCCAAAATAATGACAATAATTTTGTAGTAGGAAACAAGAAAAAGACTTCGTCTTTTATTAGAAAAGAACAACAACCAGTCGATTAATTTCTTGGTGCACATAACTATAGTGTCAAGGGGAACAACAGCCATCAGGGACTCAAGTACCTAAATGTGTACCGTTAGCAAATTTTATAAGAATATAATGATTAAATGCAACATTAGGCACTTAGACAAAAATTTGTTTTTAAAAATTATGTTTAGCATTCTTTAGTTGAATTTCTACTTAAATACAAATTCCATGAAGGCAAAGATTTTTATCCATTTTTTTCACTGCTGGCTTCGCAAGACCTGAAAAGACACTCAGCATATCATAGACTATTGATAAATATTTGTTAAATCAATATCTAATTAATGAGTGAGAATTTCAAGAAGTAAATAATTAACAGTGACTACATCAAGGGAGCAGAGAAAAAAGACTGAGGAAAATTTACTGTGTCCATTTCTGTCACAGTTCACCACTATAGTTAAGAACTCACACTAGGAATGTAGTGTGTTACCATATGTAAAATTTGATGGCTTTATTTACTTACTTCCCTTGCCAAGAAAACACAGACGTCTCTAGGTCAAAGAATCAGTGACGTAAGTTTTATTTCTCCTTTTCATAGCCTTCAGTCCTGACCTATTTCTTCAGTCAGAAACAATTACAAATTAAGTATCCTCCATGATTAGCAAATATTTGTGAATGGATGAACGTGTAATTCATTAGTTTGCTGTGGTTGCTGTTTAAATATATACCCAAGTTTTCTCTAAAGGAAAGGAGCAAATATCCCTGGTATTTTAAGATTTCTGATCCATAGTGAGTATCTTGTGATTTTACTTGATTATACTGTTACTAGGACGGCGTTAAATATATTCAACATTTCCTTCTGAAGTTAAAGAAAATCTAAAGCACAATCTTTAAAATCTTTTAATGTCACGTATTTTTTTTTCTAAAAAGAAAGAAAAATGCTCTGAACTTAAACATGCTGGTCTGCTGATTCTCCTCCAATTTCCCTGACTACTCCCTTTCTTCTTATATACCTTTTCTCTTTTTCATCTCCTACATGTAATGAATGTTCATTGTTTATCCTTTAGTGAGTTCATTGACTCTTACAGTGTTAACAGAGTTACATTTCTATCCCACACACAAAAATGAATTCTATAAAAATTCGACATATTCTGACCTCGTTTCTGTGCTCCACAACTGCATTTTCACTTTTACAATACTGCACACACATCTAAATCCAAATTCCAAAGAGACCTCCAAAATAGTTACACTAGATCCTATCAAATTTGATTTCTGCCAATGTTGTCATCATTTTCTAAGTCTCTCAAGCTTAAAATCTTATCACCCTTGTCTCCTCTGTTTTTCCATCCACCTTCAAATAATCATTAAAACCCATTGGTTTGACTTCCCTAATCTCTTGAATTGGTCTCTTTGGTTCCATTCCCATTGTCCCTTCCCTCATTATCTCTCAGCTGAACTAAAATAATGGCCTCTTAATTGGTCTTCAGTCTCTTCTCTGATCATTTTTGTCTACAGCTGCCAGATTAATCTTCTTAAAGCACAGCTCTAAGTATATCACCTTCTTTCTCACAGAACCAGTAGTTTTCCCCATTACTTAGATGATTAAATTCATGCCGTTTTGCTTGACATTTAGGACCTTTGTTTGCATCCTCCATGACATATGCCCTAATCTCCAGCCAAAGTGAGTTATTTCCACTTCCCAAGTAGCTCCAATTGGAGTGTCCCCTTTCCACAGACCTTTTCCTAGCCACATCCTTAAAAAAATCCCCATCCCTCAAGACACTGCACAAATGCCTTTCAGGAGACTTTCTACTTGTTATTTCCCCATGTTTCCACCTCTTTCTTTCCTTAATTCTCAAAGCATTTTGTAAATGTTTTTCTTAGAATCATCACATGCTAATTTGACTATCTGAATACATATCATATCTCCCCTTGAGGAAAGAATCCAGGTTTTAAAAATCTCTTCACATTCTTTACCCCCCCCCAAAAAAAAAAAAACAAACAAAAAGCTGGCATAGTATTTTGCACACTGGAAAGCTCCACAAATATCTGTTAGATTAATTTTAACAGGAGTTTGTGGTAATTCTGAAAAGTCACTTTGTTAGTTGGCTATCACTCTGACATCAGTCAGGTATTACCCAACAGTTGGTTCAGAGCAGTACACTGAAATCAAAATGTATGATAATGCTGACCATGAAAACTAAAGAACCAGGCTTTCTGCTTCCCTTATGCATATCAGGTATAGGCTAATACAATGCTTTGACTAATTCATTCTAATACATGCTTTGACTAATTCACTCTTGCTAAATCAATAATTTATATAAAGTAGAATATTTGTTTCCAAAATTCCTCAAATGATAGCAAAGGAGTCATTATTTTGAAATCAGATGATCAAAGTCCAAATTGCTTTTCAACTCTCTAAGGAGACAAACAAAAGTCACAATAAAACAAGCTAATTTCAGAAAGTGAATCCCTGTTAATGGTAGTTAAGCATACACAAGGCCCAATCTCTGACATTTTCTCTTACTTCTCTGTCTTGTTCTATCGCATAATGTGAACTCTTGCTCAGAATGGCAACTCAAGGGCACTACCAGGTCTTTTGGAAAGAAAGATGTCTTCTCTCTTCTGCATTTCATAAAGTAAATAAGTAACTTCACACATTTTAAATTTTCTAAAGCAAAAGTTCACACTAAAATGATTTATGAATAATAGAGTTATGGAGAAATTGCACCACCATAGTCTCTTTGAATTCTAGTTGCCAGGATTTACTATTTAATATAATTAAATTTATGGCAATCTGTATTAGTAAGGGCTCTCTAGGGAAACAGAATTGACAGGAGATATATTTAAATATTATGAAGTTTTTATAAGAATTGTCTCATGTGATTGTTGGAATGGGCTAGTTCCAATTCCACAGGACAGGCCGCAAGCTACGAACTATATGAAGGTTTTTGGTGAATTCCCAAGTAGAAGTTGGCTGGCTGAAGTAGAGATGGAAATTATCTTTTCTGACTGCTGAAATCACTTCTCCTTTTAAAACCTTCAACTGATTGGACGAGACATCTCTTGTTGTTGAAGACAAACTTCTCAGTTGATTGTAGATGTAATTATCCATAGATGCAATAAATTGCTAATGATTTAAGTCCATGAAATATCCTCACAACAACAATCAGGCCAGTTCTTTCTTGACCAAACAAATGGACATCAAAACCTGGCCAAGTTGATGCATGAACTTAACCATCACACCACTGTTCCCAACTCCATGTGAAGAACTTGGGGTAGTGGGAAACTCTGTAAATTTTTTTAATTAATTTTAAAAAGTTCTCTACAGTTGTTTGGTGTCACCAAATGAAAAAAGTTAATGGATAAAATATTTCAGTTATTTGTGATGGCTCCAGGAATGGATAGTTTTGTAAATATTTTTATGTACATAAGAATGCCATACTTCTCTTATATAGTTATGGTAGGGAAAACTTCAGGTTTGTAGTGAAAGGGTTGAGTTCTTTTGAAAAGGAAGGATAATTTGATTAAACAAACATTGATGAAATATGCTATAGAGGGACAGTTGTCTCAGGAGAATTCCTTTTACTTTCTGGTATCACCTCTACCTAGTTGGATGTACTTTGGCAAATAGCCAGAATCTGTAAGCCTTGGTTTTTTCATACACAATATTAGGAAGTTGAACTACATAATAATTACAGACCTTTCCTGCTCTCTTTCTCATACAGAAAAACACAATAAACATATAAATTAATAATGCTATTTCAGATAATGATAAATGCTATGTAGAAAATAAAGTAGGGCAAGAAAGTGACTATGGGTAAGGAGGTGATATTTAAGCTGAAACTTCAATGTTTAGAAGAAAGCAACCATATTAAAATGTTGGGGAGGAATGTGCTAGGCAAAGAGAAGAGGAAATGCAAAATCTCCAAACCAGGAATTAGTTTGCTGTGTCCCTTGAAGAGAAAATGGCCACTTCAAGGGCTGAGGGAGTGATAGGGGATGGCATTGGAGAAGTGAGTCTATGGTAAAGACTTTGGGTTTGAATTTGAGACTGATAATAAAGGGAACCTACTGAAGGGTTTGAATGCTGGAGGGTGATCTGATTTAAGCTTTAACACTCCATGTGGGGAGTAGACTGTGTAGAAACAGGAAAGGCAAAAGAGAAAAGACTGTGCTTGGACTAGGGCTTCAGCAGTGAGATGATAAGGAATAGTCGGATTAAAAATATGTTGAGGAGAACTGAAACAGGACTTGCTAATGAATTGAAGGAAAAGAGAGGGGATAAGGCTGTTACTGATCTGATGAAATACATGGTTTTATCTATAGCAATAGCTTGATATAAGAATTTGACTGCTGGTCATTTGCAACTGTTCAGTTGTGAAGGTGGCTGGATCTCCATGGAGATGTCAAGGTTAAAGATGGGGATTTGGGAGACTTTAGCTTATAGATGGTACTTAAAACCATGAGACTGAATATAATCTTGAATGCTCCTTCCTTCAATTTTTATTACTCAGCCGCAGAAAAATTGGATCAAGTACATTTAGTAATTCTTATTAAATTACTTGTGATGGTCTTTTGAAGTTCTTTGTGCTGATTTAATGAAGTGATACAGATGGGAAAAGCAGCTATGAACTGTGCCTCTGAAAATACATGGTTTTAGTTGTATTTTAATTTAAAGCTTCATTGTTTATACTTTATAACAGTGCAGCATTTTCCAGGCATATCTTCACCCAATATTATTTCTTATCAGATTGAAAGGGAAGACACATGTTTTATCACCTTAATTTATTTTGATTGCATCCCTTTACCATTTAGATTCTGATCTACCAAAAGCTAATTGATTTCCAATTAAGAACAAATTTTTCTTTAATTTTAAATCCATTAAATTAATTGTTTTAATCGAACCCTATAAGAGTTGCAGAGAAACCTTGGTTTAAAGTGTATTTTTAACTGAATACAACAGAAGATTGTAGAAATTGGAAACATAAACTTGCTTCTCTTTTATGAAATAATCTTGTGTTTCTCCCTTTCCCCCTTTTCATTAGGATTTTAAGATCAGCATAAGTCTGCCTTACATAGATGGGGTGAAAGACAAAAGCTTTCCTTATTTCCTTAATAGACACAAACTTATAAAGTCAATAAGTAAGTAAACAATGATACATATCTCTGAAACAACAAAAAAGGCAAAGGGTATAAGGCATTTCACTTATAAAAAGATGCATAACCTCATTTTATACGCATTTTGTACACAGTTTTTTCCAAATGTCTTTTATTTTAGAGTAATACATTCTAATTTTCATAAAACTATTACATAAGTATGGATAATGTTGTTCCTTAATTTCTCTTTCCTTGGCTCCCTAAACTATTCCTCTGAGTCTGCTTTGCTCTCCTAATTTATTTCTGATTGCTGTTACTATTTATCAACCACTAAATATGAGCTTTCTTCTTCCTTGACCATTTTTATTACATTTCTAAATCTTTTTTTTTTTTTAATAACTTTTGGTCTTCTGGTTTCTAATTGATCCCTTTGTTGAATTTTTCCTTGTATTTCTTATTGTATGTCTTTTGCCTTTACGAACACATCAAAATGTCTAAACTTTTCTTGAAATTTCATAAAGGGAAACACAATTCATATTGCCAATGAACATTAACTGATATGCAAGCATATCCTTAAAAGTAGAATGGAAAAGTTTCTGTGATCTCATCAGGAAAGGACTGTCAAAATAGCACATCATGAATGAGAATTGGGAGTTGCATCTTATATAGATGTTGGTTCTAGTAGATAACATGAAAATTGCTCTTAGAAGAAAAATGACATTTGGAAAATCCCTTAAATTGCCCTTAAATATCCAGAAGCTAAACCTTGGAAGTTCTAAAGCTAAGAACTAAATTAGTTTGTCCTCAAAGAAGAAAGGAAGTATTGACCAGAGTGGGTCTGGCAATGGCAAAGTCTAGTTTGAAGAAGGAGGTGAGGCAATTTTTTGGTAGACAGCAAGCAGTTAAATAAAGAGATTCCCCTCCCTTCTCTTTACAAATGCATTTCATTGAGTTTCTTCAAGTTATGTGCTCCTTTGATGCAGCCATACTCTATCATATTGTCATATCTAGCTTTGCATATTTCCAACTTTTTACCTATGTGATGACTAATATATTTCATTATTGGCTTGTCAACAGGATTAAAATATTGTACGAAAGACAGAGCAGCCAATGTAACATAAATAGTCAGTCATTACAGTTGGCTCTACCAATAGCTGCTGCAATATTAGGTTAAAGGATGGTCCTTAGGTGAACAATACCAAGCAAATGTGTGATAGCATATATTCCTCTCCTCTTACATCTGAATAACCAAAGTCTAACACAGTTGACATACCATTACCTGGTTCCTCACCTAATGACAGTGGTGTAGACCTGACTGCACATCATATTCCTGAACTGGCCACCTCACACATGTAGCAGAAGCAGGTGGACACCATAACTCTGGAGTGGGTGCTCCACCTATGAAGAAGAAACCACATTCCAGTCACCAGCATTTACCTAATTGCCAGCTAATCTGAAACTTATTGAATATGTTGCTTTCATAAAATGAAACAGAAACGATCTGGTTTTAAAAGACCTTCCCCATGTCTCCACCCTTGAAACTCATCACCCAGGGCCTAGAATCGGGGTTATGTGCTTGGCAGCAAAAACTTTTCCACTAAGATCTCAATCTTTGGTTACTCAGTCTTTATGTTTTTTTCATTCAGGATCATGAATAAAAACAGTATGAGATGGAGTATTGATAATTGTCGGTAGAAAGAACCTACAGACTTTGTGAAATACGGAGATAAGAAGCACATTGTGATATCGTGAACTTAACTTAAAAGCAGCATAAGCAATACTTTCTTTTAGTTTGAAAAGAAATTATGTTTTGGAGTTAAGAAACTGTATTAAAGTGAATCTCTACCAACCCACTCTCATATAATAACCCACCAGAAACAGCTTTAGAAAAAATAAGAAAAGAATGTTGATGGAGTATGTGGGCTGAGAAACCTTGGGTAGAAAACAAAACGCATCCATTTGATGCAAAATAGAAATAACTACTAGTTTGATCTATTTCTTCCATCAAAGTACCTTCCACTGCAAAGAAGCAAAAATATTCTTCTTTGAAAACTCAAGAAATTAAAGAAACAACTGTGATTTCAATCAAGGCCTGAAAACTTTTTAGTAACTGTCATGAATATTATGCACGTCTGTAGCCAAAAATTTATATAATTAGAAAGATATGCATTTTGAATTTACCCACATGTTTTCACAAACACACATACACAATTAGAGTACAGACAACTTACACAATCAAATTTCAGGATGAAGCATGAGAGAGACATCACTTGAAAATCGAATACAGAATTAGGAATTTTCAGAGAATTGATAATGGAAACAGTTTTGATCTTTCTGTTAGCAGAATCTACAGAACCTATATGGTGTCCCCCAGCTCTTAGAGCTTTGGCAGACATTCTTCTTGCCCACTCCAGATGTTCCAGTCACAATGGCTGTATAATGAAAATTTCTCCCAAATTAGTGGCCTGAAATTACAATAGTCATTTATCTCACAATGTCTGTTGGTTAGGAATTTAAGAGAAGCTCAGCTGTGCGGTACTGTCTCAAGGCCTTTCACGAGGTTGCAGATGGTTACGGCTACTTGTCCGGTAGCCTGTCTGGAAAGACTCAAACATCTGGGAACTGAGACAACTGGGGCTCTTTGGCATCTTTCTCCATCTCTGTGTATCCTCCTCATGTGACTTCTTCATCTTGGTGGTTTCAGGATAGCCAGACTTATTACATGTTGAGTCAGTATCTTCAAGGTGTGTATCCTGAGAGAGAGACAGACAGACAGAAGCTGCATCACCTTTTATGACCTAGTCTTCCAACACCCTTTTTGGTGGAGTCAGTTTGAAAGTTCTACCTAGGTTCAAGGGGAAGATTGTCACCACTTTATGGAGCAGTTGTCAATAACACATTGTGAGAATGTAAGATGGGATATGTAGGAATGTGTCTAACTTTGGATGATACAGTCAGCCACACCAACAAAAGTCTGCCTGAGATCACACTGGGATTTTTTCCATATTCTGATATTTAGGACAGTACTAAGAACAGTTTAAAAATGGCAGAAAAACTGCCACTACTATAGAACAAAGATTACCTTCTATTTGGTGAAAGTACACATTCAGGTGACAGCTTTCAGTATTTAATCTGTACGTTGAGTTCCTGTGCTCCTTCATTGTTTTGTTCAACAGACATTTACTGAGTACCTATTCTGTAGTAAGCCAAAAAAAAAAAAAAAAAAAAAAAGGTGCTGAAGGTGAGGTGGTGGACTTAAAGTCATGATTCCTGTCCTTGTTAAATACGGTATTCCTGTACACACTCAGAATGGAGTTTTTGAATAGGTTATATGAGATGCAAATCTTCAACACAAATAGCAGATTTAAATTGTAGAGTACGAACCCATTAAGGCTAGTGTTGTGTGACTTTGTTAAGTAATACAATTAGATAGTACTATACAGAGTTCAAAGGAAGGGAATATAAAGTAAGGATGCATATTTTCTTTGTGATTTAGAAACTGGTTCTGAAATCATCCAAAAAAAGGAGTTCAAAAAAGAAAAAAAAGACAACAAGGTTTAAAAATATGTACCTCAATTTAAACTTGTTCTTAATTAATACATATTCCTGTGGGTATGAACCCATTGTAAATAGGATTTCTTGAAGATGTGTTTTATTAAGATGTGGCCCAAGTGAATGCAGTTGGGTCTTAGTTCAGATTACTAGGAGAAAAGAATCCAGAAGCCAGAGTGAGGGGAAGTCATGGGGAGGAGTTGGAAGCTAAAAATCAATAAACCAGAAAAAAAAGGATAGGATATCTTCATATGATGCCAGGCAGAGATGCAAGCCAAGGAATATCTACGGTTGCAGGCAAGCCAGCACCAGAATATTGCAGACTTTGGGGAGAAAACATTGCCTTTCTAACACCTTGAGTTTGAGCTTCTCTTTACCTCAAAACTGTGAGCCAATAAATTCCCATTTTTTAAGCTAATCCATTGTGTGGATCCTGTCAAACCAAAACAGTAGCAGTACCATAAGAGGTGCTCAGCCAATTTTCCAAGAGGGTTTGTTGGAAAAATCATATTTATTTGATTATGCAAATTCACACAAAATCTAAACACTTTATAGTATATCCTGTAGGGTTTTATTGTGTGTGTATTTAGTCTCCCCAGTTTTCTAGAACATTTTTTGGCAGGGGAGGGAAGATCTAAACAAAGTCTAGGCAGAGCCAGAACTTATTTATTGTATGGAAAAAAGCCCATAATTTCATGATAATTAAAACTCTCAGTTAATCATTAACAAGGTGAAAGAAAAAATGTAGTCAAAGGCATCTTCTAGGTTTGACATTGTGGTATATAACTTGTACAAAGCAAAGTCATAAAATCTCAGCATTCAAAGGACTTTAAAAATTTTCTAGCCCCCAAACTGCTTCCTTTTTTTGATTCATTCCTCAAAATGTTCTACCAAAGTTGTTCATTTTCTGTTAAAAAAAACTTCAGTGAAAGGACAAAGTATAGCTTCCTATATCCAGCAGTGTGGTGCTACTTTCATTTACAGATCCTTTGTAAATACAAACAAGCTTAATAAATATCTATGGTGAGCTTAAGAACAAAGCTCTTACTTCCTTTTGATATCTTATTGGCCTTGAATGAAATTTTTGAACTTTTGGTTCTTTCTCACTGTAGAACAATGCATTTCATGGTGCCAGACGAAACTCTAATGAGGAAAAATATTCAAATAATTACAAAACATGTTATCTGTGATTATTTTGCTTAGCAACCAGAATTCTACTATTTTTTTTTTCTGGTAAGAATGATTTTTGAACAAAGAGCCAAAAATTATAGGCCACTGGATCAGTTTAAAGTCAGCTTTGAAGCAGTGACGGAGAGAAGACGAAACCATCTTCATTCTGGCTCAGAGAATAAGCAGCAGAAAGATAGCAAAATGTGATGGGTGCAAAACTTTTAAACCATCCTTGCATCTTGTGATCTTTAAAGTTTTTTTTTTTCTTTTTTTTTTTTTGGCATTTTGATTCATTCACACTCCTTCTGAACAGGATTGTCAAAGGAATGTCGAATTTGGTGTATGTTTAATGGATTGGTGGTGGAGAGGCAGCAGAGTTGTATCTAGGAGAAAGTCAAGGCTCTTGGATTGGCCTTCTCTTGGATTAGTTCTCCAGTTTCCTCTTTCCCACAAGGACTGTGGAGTCAGGAAAACAGAGGCAGAGATATAATAGAGATAATTACTTTGCATTAAATGTTCACATGCTTCTCAATGTTTCCCAGGCTCCTTGAGGTTAAATAGGGTCATGTGACTAGTTCTGGCCAAGGATGCTTGCATAGATGTGGCATGCTCTTCGAGTGAAAAGCCTAGAAAAGGAGCATCTTTCCTGCTCCTTCCTTTGCACTCTCTTCCCCTGAAAAAGCAAGCCCTAAAATTTTGATTGTTATGATGGTGTTATAAGAGAGCAGAACCTCTGTCATCCTGGGTTGCTGAAAAGGAGAAGAACTTGATGAATAATCATTATGAGAAATTTGCCTTTGTTCTGTTATGCTTTTTGAGGGGATTAATTTATTGCATTGCTGTTACATTCTAAGGTTCCTCTTCACTAATTTCATCGTGAATGCATGGTCAGGGTGTTCTGTTTTAAAGACAGATTTCTTAGAAATAACTCATAGTAAATAGTAAGTGTGTTGTTCTCCCTTTGCCCTAGTCTTTACCCCTAGTATGATGCAATGAGATCCAAGTCATTTGGGCTCACAAGTAACCAAAATTAGAGAGCAATGAGGAAAAATTATTTTTTTATCTGTTTCTAAAGGAAAGGAGCCAGCTGTCTCTTTCCCCTCCTGAAAGGGTCTCCTCCTTACTTCAACTATTTGGTATGTAAACAAAATCTCTTCAGGAGCTTTTAAGACCAACTTACTTACCTACCTAGAGATATCTCCAACTTCTGGGGCTTCATTTCTCTTTTTTTTTTTTTTTTTTTTTTTAGGAAAGTTTGGGGTTTACATAAAAAACATGCATAAAATACAGGGTTCCCATATACTGTCCAATTATTAACACCTTGCATTAGTATGGTACATTTGTTACAACTGATGAAAGAACATTTCTTTAACTGTACTATTAACTATAGCCCATAGTTTAACTTAGGGTTCTCTGTTTGTTTTGTGTAGTCCCATCAATTAAAAAAAAAAATTTATTCCAGTAGCATATGTACAACCTAACATTTCTCCTTTTAACTACATTCAAATATATAATTCAGTGCTGTTAATTATATTCATAATGTTGTGCTACCATTGCCACCATCCATTAACAAAACATTTCTGTCATCCCAAATAGAAACTCTGTACATTTTAAGACTTAACTCCCCATTCCCTACTCTATCATGTCCCCTGGTAACGTATATTCAAAATGCTGACTCTTTGAGTTTGCTTATGTCCTTTTGTGTCTGGCTTATTTCACTCAACATGGTGACTTCAAGTTTTATCCATGCTGTCACATGTATCAGAACTTCATTCCTTTAAACAACTGAATAATATTATATTATGTGAATATAACACATTTTGTTTATCCATTCATCAGTTGATGGACACTTGGGTTGCTTCCATCTTTTTGGATTTCTTTAAGCAATATTTTGCATTTTTCTGCATACAAGTCCTTCATATCTTTGGTTAGATTTATTCCTAGACATTTGACTCTTTAAGATGGTATTGAAAATGGAATTTTTTTTCTTTTGATGTCCCCTTCAGATTGTTTATCACTGATGTATAGAAACACTACTGATTTGGGGGTGTTGATCTTATACCCCACCACTTTGCTGAATTCATTTAGTAGCTCTAGGAACTTTGCTGTGGAATTTTCAGGGTTTTCTGTACATAGGATCACAACATCTGCAAATAGGGAGGATTTCACTTTTTTCTTTCCCAGTTTGATGGCTTTATTTCTTTTTCTTGTGTAATTGCTCTGACATGAACTTCCAGTACAATGTTGAATAACACTACTGACACTGAGCATCCTTATCTTGGTTGGAACTAATGTCTCCCTTTTCATTTCTGAATTTAGTTATGTGTGTCCCCCATCTTTCTCTCCTTGCCCTCTGCCCCCGTCTTTGTTAGTCTAGCTAAAAGTTTGCCAATTTTATAGATCTTTTCAAAGAACCAACTTTTGCTTTTGGTGATGTTTTATTGTTTTGTTTTTTCCTCTCTCTATTTATTTATCCCTGTCTAATCTTTTTTATTTCCTTCCTTCTGCTTGCTTTGGGTACTCTTTGCTCTTCTTTTTCTTCCAGTTTTGATGTTAGGTCTCTGATTTGAGATCATTCTTCTTTTTCAATGTAGGCATTTAGAGTTATAAATTTCTCGTCATTGTCTTTGCTGCATTCCATAAGGTTTGGCATGTTGCATTTTCATTTTCTTTTTCCTCAAGGTATTTCCTAAGTTCCCTTGTGATTTCTTCTTGAATCCATTTGTTGTTTAAGAGTACATTGTTTAATTTCCATATATTTGTGAGTTTTCCATTTCTCCCTCTGTTATTGTTTTCTAGTTTCATTCCATTGTTATCAGAGAAGAGAAATTATATGATTTCTATATTTTTTAATTTAATGAGACTTGTTTTGTGACCTAAGAGATGGTCTATCCTGCGGAATGACCATGTAAACTCAAGAAGAATGTGTATTCTGTTTTTGTTGGGTGATGTGTTCTATATATGTCTGTTAGGTGTATTTGGTTTAAAATATTGTTCAAGTCCTCTACTTCCTTATTGATCATCTGTCTAGATGTTCTATGCATTACTGAAAGTGGTGCATTATAGTATCCTACTATTAATGGGGTATGATCTATTTCTCCCTTAAAATCTGTCAGTATTTCCTTCATATATTTTGAGGTTCTGCAGTTAAGCGCATATGTATTTATAATTTTTGGTCTTCTTATTGAATTGTTCACTTTATCAGTATATAATGACTCTCATTTCCTTGTACAGATTTTGACTTAAAGTCTATTTTATCTGATATTAGTATAGCTATCCCAGATCTCTTTTGGTTACTACCTGTATAGGATATATTTTTTTCCATTCTTTCACTTTCAACTTACTTATGTCTATGAAGTTAAGATGAGTCTCCATAAACAGCTTATAGTTGGGTCATGTATTTTATCCATTCTGCCAATCTCTGCCTTTTGAATGGAGAGTTTAATCTACTTGCATTTAAAGCCACTACTGATAATGCAGGGATTTCTTGTTATTGTGCTGTTTAGTTTTTGGAAGTATTAAACTTTCTGTCTCTTAATTTTTCTGTTAATGCCTAATATCATATTTATTTCATTTCTTGGTATTGTACCATATTGAGTCCCTTACCATTTCTAGCTAGATATATTTTCATATATTTTCCTTGTGATTCCCAAAAGATTAAAATTTAACTTCCTGCTTGTTACTGCAAAGGAGAAGCTAAACCTGTTTATAATTGTGCCTAAGAGTCTCCCCCTGAGTACCTCTTTGTTGCTCAGATGTGGCCCTCTCTCTCTAGCTAAGCCAACTTGGCAGGTGAACTCACTGTCCTCCCCCCAATGTGGGATCTGACAGCCAGGGGTGTAAATCTCCCTGGCAATGTGGGATATGACTCCCAGGGATGAATCCAGACCCAGTGATGTGGGACTGAGAACATCTTCTTGACCAAAAGGGGGATGCAGAATGAAACAGAATAAAGTTCAGTGGCTGAGAGATTTCAAATGGAGTTGAGAGGTCACTCTGGTGGGTATAATGCATTGGAATAGCTAGAAGTGAATACCTGAAACTATCAAACTGCAACCCAGTAGCCTTGACTCTTGAAGATGATTGTACAGCAATGTAGCTTACAAGGGGTGACAGAGTGATTATGAAAGCCTGTGGATCACACTCCCTTTATCCCGTGTATGGATGGATAAGTAGAAAAACGGGGACAAAAACTGAATGAAAAATAGGATGGGAGGGGGTATGATTTGGGTGTTCTTTTTTACTTTTATTTTTTATTCTTAGTTTCACTTTTTCTGGTACAGGGAAAATGTTCAGGGAATAGATTGGGGTGATGAATGCACGACTATATGATGGTACTGTGAACAATTGATTGTAAACTCTGGATGATTGTATTATATGTGAATATATCTCAATAAAATTGAATTAAAAAAAATTAACTTCCTAGATATATAACAAGCATAATTGATTTGATACCAACTTGACTTCAATAGCATAAACATGCAAAATTCTTATACCCTTCATCCCCCACCTCTTTTTGTATTTGTTACAAATTATATCATTGTTTATTATATGTCCAAAACCATAGGTTTATCATTGGTATTTATGCATTTGAATTTTATCTCCTTTACCAGGGGTCTTTATTTCTTTATGCCACTTTTAACCACCATCTAGTGACCTTTCCTTTCAGTCTGAAGAACTTCCTTTAGCGTTGCTTATAGGGCAGGTCTAGTGGTGTTGAACTCCCTCCTTTTTTTTTTTTTTATTAATATGGGAATTTCTTAAATCTCTTCCTCATTTTTGAAAGAAAGTCTTGTAGAATATAAAGTTCTTGGTCAGCAACTGTTTTCTTTCAGTACTGTAAGTATTACATTCCACTGCTTTCTTGCCTTCATAGTTTCTAATGAGTAATAAGTACTTAATCTAATTGGGACTCCCTTGTACTTAACATATTGCTTTTCTCTTGCAGTTTTCAGAACTCTCTTTTGTCCTTTGTATTCAACAGTTTGAGCATTAGGTGAAGGGGCATATTCTTCTTCAAGTTTATCCTGTTTGGAGTTTTTTGAGCTTCTTGGATGTGCTTATTCATGTCTTTTGCTAAACTTGGGAAAATCCCTGTCTATTTCTTTGAATATTCCTTCTGCCCTTTTTTTTACTTTCTCCTTCTGGACTCCTGTAATGTGTATATTGGTATAATTTATCGTGTTCCAGAGGTCTCTTAGGCTATTTTTGCTTTTTATTATTGTTTTTTCTTTCTGCTCCTCAGCCTGACTCATTTCAATTGCCTTGTTTTTGAGTTCATTGATTCCCTCTTCTGCTAGCTCCAACCTGCTGTTGAAAACCTTGTGTGAATTTTTCTTTTCAGTTATTGTATTCTTCTACCCCAGTAGTTCTGTTTGGTTCTTTTTTTTAAACATTTCTATCCCTTTACTGAATTCTCACATTGTTCATTCATTGTTTTCCTGATATCCTTTAGTTTTCTCTGTGCTTTTCCTTTTATCTATATGAGGATATTGAAATCATTTTTAAAAAGTCTTGGGCATGTCCACAGTGTGGTCTTCTTCACTGATGTTGTCTGGATTGTTATACTCTTTCTTTGGGTGGGCCATCATTTCCTGCTTCTTTGTTCATCTTGTAATCTTTTGTGACACACTTTACACTTTAATATTTTAAAATGCTAACTCTGGGATTTATTCTCTGAGATGTCTTGCCTTCAAGATCACTGATTCTTCTACCTCCTCTAATCTTCTGTTGAAACCATATAAGGATTTTTACATTTCAGTTATTTTGTTATTCAACTCATGTATTTCTGTGGTTTCCTATTGAGAATCTCAAAGAGATTCCCTTATTGCTCATTCACTATTTTCCACATATCCTTTTACTTTCTCCAGGTTCTCCATTATCTCTTTGAGCATATTGAGGATCATTTTTTTTTTTTTAAAGCATTTGTCTGATAAGTCCAAAGTCTAGTCTTCTTTGTTATGGTTTCTGAATTTTTATCTTTTTCCTTTGGATGGACTATCATTTCTTGTTTCTTTTTTTGTCCTGTAATTTTTTTTTTGCACATTAACATTTTACTATTTTAAAATGTTAATGCTGGGATTTATTCCCTGAGATGTTTATTTCTTGAGTTTATATCCAGCTAGTGATATGACAGAGATCTTCTGGAGTGTCAGGAGCTAACAAAACAAAGCAAGCTTAAGCAAAACAAACTAACAAATAAACACCATTCACCATTAGCTTTGCATTTTTTACATTTGCTGGTGTTTTTACTTCAGAACTCAGCCCTCCCAACAGGAAGATATGCCCAAGGCAAATGGAAAGTGCAGGGCCCTCCCTTTCTTTTCTGAGCCTGTCTTTTCCTGGGCTTGTGCCTTAGGAGTTCACATGTTTACATGAGTTTGAATGTTCCCTCTACTTCCCAGCAAAAAGACCTTTTCCCTCACCCTTGTGTTCTACTACAGGATTTTGAACATGTAAGACTTTGCCCCAGTCCAACTGCCTGAATTGTTTCTTGTACTACTTTGTCTTAAGTTGCTTTTGCCTGGAGGGCAAATTCTGGGAGGGGGCATGCTAGAGAGGAGTTTCCCAACCCAGTCTTTCCCAGCTGTAACAAGTCCAGGAACCCACAAAGGGAGTGGCTGCCAGCTCTAAACTGCCCTGTGGAGGGGAAGGGGGAGCAGCCAGGAAGGATTCCAGGAGCTTTTCCCATGGCACCCCAAAGCTGTGTTTTCTTGCCTTGGCACCTACCCAGCAAATGCAGTCCTTCAGCTGTCCTCCACAGCTCTGAGGAAGCATAGTGGCTTTAAGTCTCCTCTGTCTCCTTTGTCTGGGGCAGGTTGGAACAATGGCTGCCCTCAGAGTTGGGCTCCCAGAAATCTGAAGTAGCTAATCAAAGATAGTGGTTCATGATCAGATTTCAGCTTCTGTCCCCCCAGATGTTGAGGAACTGGATTTTTATGTCCCTTCCTGGCACCAGCAAACTATACCAGAGACCAGACCCACTTCTGCCTGCTGCAAAAGTGGAAAGGGGGTAATGGTAACTACCTTGTGGAGGGAAAAATTTACTGCTGTTTACTGTAATTTACTAGCCTCTTCTTCCCACTCTTCCCTGGATGCTGTACATCTTCTTCTGGACTCTGGGGTTTTGAAATAGTTGATTCAGCCAGTTCCTGGCTGTTTAGTAGTTGTTCTGATGGGGAGACTGATTCCTGGAGCTTCCTACTGTGCCATCTTCCTACATCCCTTTCTTTGACATGTAAATACCTAGAAAAATAGCACTCCAGTTTTCCTGACACATTGGGGGCTTAACCTAGGGACGTTGTCCAGGCTAAAATCATTTGGTCTTCCAGGGAGATAAAAGTTTTATTATTCTTTTGGATCAGAGCAGTTAACTAGGCAATTGGATATAGAACTAATTCTTATGGTATGTGAAAACATTTCTAAAAGAAATGAAAACAAACATTCTCTATTTTTATAGCATATACATTTTTGTGGCTCAGGAGGCTGGGGATTTTTGCAGGAGCATTAAGAAATCCAAGGAAGTTTTATTTTCCTACATTTATACATTCTAGTTTCACTTGACTAATAGTTGGGGTAAGAGTCAGACTTACCTGGCTAAAGAAGAGTGTACTTAAATGAAAATAGTGAAAGATGAACTTGGAAATATAGACTGCATACTTGTTTTTGGGACCAAGTGTAAGGCAAAAGATTTGGTATTGTAGTCAACCAGAAGCATTTTCCAGCAGTGTCCATGTATCAATCCAAACATATCTGCCAAGTGTCTGTTATGTCGAAACATGAGGGAGGCTCAAAGAAGTAGGAAAATTTCTGTAGTGAGGAAAAGGAATTGCCTTTGAATCATTCCTGTACAAGCCAGTTTCTAAAAGAAGCTGAGGAATCTGGCTTCTAGAAATCTGACACAATGTTAGTAGTAATGGCTTAAAGTAACTTAACTATATTGACCTGGCACAGAATGCCTTAAGGAGACAAACATCTTCCTTGGCCTGGCTTCTGCTATCACCTTCACCACGTTTTTCTCTAATGATGACCTCCAGCACTTGTCATTCAAACTTACTATAAAATGAACTTGGTATTTAAAGGACCAGGACAAAATTCAAATTTTTCCCTTTAATGATGAAAGTGAATTTAAATGGAGATCTAAATATTAGCCACAAAATCCTGCCAAATGTAAATTGTAATCCAGGTTTCAAGGGGTCTGAGATTCTCTTGAGGAATCAGGACTTTATGAATGCAAATCCTTGGTGTATCATGTGCCAAACATTCCTCCTTCTGTAAACAGAGATCACAGCATAGCGAAGAAGAAAGTAACATGAACTATATCCATGAATTTAGTCTTCTTGAATTTAGCTTATCTGCTTTTAAAACCGTAACATTCTGCCTTCAGATTAGACTTGATGTGAATGATGACACTGATCCTTCTCTCCATATTCTCAAAAGATTGGGGTAAGTAAATGATGACTATATTTGTTATATCAGTCATCCATATCATTGTGGCATTTTATACAATGTTTGTGTTTTCCTCACCTGTAATTTAGTTTGGCATCTAGGAATGAAAACATGAAGCATGCCTAGCTATAATTTTCCAGCTTTTAATGGTGGTATAATTGAACAATTTGTGGGAATTGTGAATTTATTGAGATGTAAACAATATGCTTGTGAATGATAAACACATGCTAATTTGCACATCAAATACTGAAAATGAATAAGAAGATTTTTGCTTTGTAAGTCTTTTGACAGAGGCCTTATTTTTTTCTCATAATTATGTTCTCAGGATGGCTCAAAATAGGAGTATTTATCTTAGACTTGATAGGGATCCAAATATTAAGTGATAAGTTGAAGACTGAATAGAAGGCAAACAAATAATTTAGAAGGCAAAAACATAAAGAAATGAAGGAGCATGCTGGAGGGCATGAAGGCAAAAATAAGAGAAATTATTTACCAAAGAAATACTTAGTTTGGAGGGGATCTATTTTACAACATCTCTCCCAGTCCCTTCCAACCCATTTTAGTGTTTAAGAGCTACTGCGGCATTAGTAGACCCGAGCTCTAATACCACCATCTGTCATTTAATAGGTACATGTCTTGAAGCACACCTGGAAATTCCCTGAACCATGCTTTCTTAATATACAAAATGTGAGAGGCATTTCTTCTCTCTTCCCCTCACCCTTTAACAGAAATTTGCCAGGAAATTCTGATCAGTAAATCCTATTGACTGTACTTTCAAAATATACCCAGGCTAGTTCAAGCTCCATCACCTCTCCTCTGAATACTGCAATATACTTCTCCCTTGCCTCCTGCTTTCATTCTCACTCACAACCTTTGGTTCTCAATGAGGCAGCTAAAGTGGACATTTTAAATCTTAGATCTTAATGTGTCAGTCATCCTCTATACCCTCAAGTTGCCCCTATTCTCATTCAGAGTAAAATCCAAAGTTCTTACAATGGCCTACAAAGCTCTCCACATGATCCAGCCCTGTTATAGACTGAATCATGTCCCCCACAAAGACATGTTCAAGTCCTAATCCCCAGTCCTATGGATGTGAAACTCAGTTGTAAATAGGATCTCTCAAGATCCTATTAAGAGGAGGACAAACTGAATCAGGATGAGCCTTAATCCAATATTACTGGAGTCCTTATATGACAAGAAAATTTAGACACAGGAGTAGGTGACAGAAGGATATATATAGCTATGTGAAGAGACAGAGGTTGAGATATGGATTGCTGACAAGAATGCTAGCTACATACTTCTGAGACAGCATGATCCTGTGGTTACCTTGATTTTGTGCTTCTAACCTCCAAATCTGTGAGATAGCAAATTTCTGTTGTTTGAGCCGATTCATCTGTGGTGCATTGTTACAGAAGCCCTGGAAAATTAAGACAGGGTCCCAGTTTCCTCTCTCTCCCTTTGCTCTGTTTTCAATGCTATGCTCCAGCCACTCTGAACTTTTGCTGTTCCTTGAATCCAAAAGACAAACCTTTGACTTCCATTCTTTAGGTTTTTGCTTAAAGTTTAACTTCTCAGTGAGGTCTACCTGGACCACTTTATTTAAAATTGCAACCTACCTCTCCCTACCCAAATCATTATCCCTCTTTCCAAGTTCCATTTTTCCCCAAAGCCCTCCAACTTTAAAGACACTAAATTATTTACTTATTATGCTTCTAGTTCATTATGTATCTTTCCCTCTTTAAGCCAGTTTTAAGATCAAGTAAGGGAAGGAGGATCAGCAATAACACTAATAGGTGACAAATAAAATATATTGTGATCTAAATTATGTGTATATCTCAGTTAACACTATAAAAGCTGCTTAGTTAACTGCACAATAGAAATATGAATACCTCCCTGCACAGTTTTGTAGTGTGTATTAGATAATGTGTGAAAGTCCCAATACTCAACACCCGCTTCTCGAAAAAATCATTTCCTTTTGAATATTAAAGCCATGTTCACTGCAATTTATAATTTGATATCAATATTCTTCCATGTTTTCCAGATTTATTTTAACTGACTACAACAAGCAAAGCAAACTTTTTGTAATAGCTTAGTCTCTCTTAGTAAGTTTTCCTTCGGAGCACATGAGTGCAGAGTATTACGTATGTATTAATACATTGTCATTCCTGTTTGTAACTCAGTCTTCTATTATTTTGGTTACTCCATGTAACTGAAATGACAAAATTGAATGTTTAAACCTTAAGGTCCTGTCTCTTGGCCTATGCAGTTTTTACAATGGTGAGGACCCTTCATGAAACAGCCTGAATTGGCCCACTGACCTGTCTGTACCATATTCTAAGTGCAATAATAACCTATGTATATATATATATATATATAGTCTTATATGTTGTATATACATATAATGACAAATATTAAAAGACTGATGTGGCTGACTAAAGTATCCTTGAGAACAACTCAAGGATATATGTAAATATATGTTCTATGACTATAGACAATAAATGAAAAATTTTTAAAATACTTGTGGCTGAAAATTGTTTCTAAATCCACCAAGCCTTGCTTCTACTCCTCTTTAACAATTATTTGTTTCTTCTAGGTCACATTTTAAAAGATGAATCTTAGCTTCTTTAACTTCCCAACAGACTAGTTTAATTTGTTGCTGGGTAAGTTTTCACATTTGCAAATTGCTGATTGATTTGACTCCAGGGCACTGAGGTCTAAAGTTTTACCTTAATAAAGACTCTTTCAACAATATGATATTTTGGAGTCTATCATTAATACTTACAAACTATGCAAAAGAGGTTGTCATAACAACCAGAGTTTAGAGGTTTTAGTGTTCTCAATTGTCAGATTTAATTTATATACATAAATAACATCATCTCTCTGCACTGCTTTAAACCACCTCTAAAATAAATGAAATGTTAACTTTGAACATTAGTGGGAAGAGTTTAAAAAATTTCCTGTTTATAAATATACCTATGCAATTCATTTATGTGTGTCTCTTTATGCACATAAATGTATATGTATATGTGTATATTTATACAATCTGTGTAATATGTATTTACATATGTGTAAACATAATACATGATGCCTGTTTCAGTTTGCTAAAGCTTCCAAAATGCAATATTTCAGAAATGGATTGGTTTTTATAATGGAGGTTTATTAGTTCACAAATTTACAGTTCCAAGGCCATGAAAATGTCCTAATTCAGTCATCAACAGGCTGGTACCTTCTCTGAAGAAAGGCTGATGGCATCTGGGGTTCCTCTGTCACATGGGAAGGCACATGGCCAAAGTCTGCTGGTCCTCTTCCAGGTTTAGCTCCTGGTTTCTGTGGCTTTCTCCAAAATGTCTCTGGGCTTCTGTGTTAGCTTCTTACTTAGCTTCTCCTAGGGGCAGACACAGTACTAACACAGTAGTTACATATCTTAACTACTCTCTTAGCTTTTCTGTTTGTTTCTGCTGGAGTGTTTCTGTCTAAGCTTCTCTGAGCTCTCTTCAAGATGTCTCCGCCTTTTATCTTCTCATACAGAACACCAATAAAGGCAATTAAGACCCATTGAGGAAGGCTAAGGGAAGAGAGGGCACCCCCAGGCACCAGGGTGCTTTATGGGAAGGAGTCAGCAGCCTCCCCGGTGGGCAGGAGGTGCACCAGCAGCAGCATCAGTGAATCCTCCAGGCCACTCACAGCATGGTGGAGCCATGTCCCCAGGCTGGCCTTGGACCATGGAGCACCTCCTGCCCCTCATGGCTTCTCACCCACCACCCCTCCCCTTGGCATGCCTTCCCTGACAAGCCACATCTCCCTGGCCCAGACAGGCTGGGAAGAGAGGACTGGCTGGTGGCATTAGGCAATGATGCTGAACTTATGTGCTGCCCCTAACTGCATGTGGAAGAGCACACAGTCTGATTTGGCTTTCTTCAGGTTCCTGCAGGACCTGGTCAGATGCCAGAAGTGGGTAGAGACTGGTAGGAGAGCAGACTTAGAAGATAAAACATCTGATCAGCTAAATAAACATTATTGGTTATGTGCCAAACCTTTTGGGACATCTATGATCTGTAGAGGCATCAGAAGACTAAAGAATTATTGGGTTATTTTATTTCTCAAATTTAACCAAAGCAGATACTTGTGAAGTCATTGGGAGAGTCCTTACAGGACAGTTCTTCAAGATAATGCTAGACCAACAATATTTGGTCTTACCAGTCATTTGAACAATTCACATAGTAGACACAGAAAATGAATAAAAGAATTGAATGAAGATGAAATCAGGACACTGAAACAGAAAAAAATTGATGAAACTTCTGAACAGGAACAAAACATAAAGAAACAAATAACAGCAATGCTGATAACCCAAATGCAGAAGAAGGGGGTGAAGAACAGGGTGGAGATATTTCACCTTTAACCCATGAAGAGAAGGAAAACAGATCTTTACTTGAAATTTTGATTCTTATGGGAAAACAAAACATACCTCTGGATGGGCATGAGGCTGATGAACTCCTGGAAGGTTTCTTTACTCCTGATAACTTTCAAGTGCTGCTGGAGTGCCAAATAAATTCTGGTGAAGAGGTTCTGAGAAAGTGCTTTGAGACAATAGCAGTTAGCACATTGTTCTGTTTGAAAACACAGAAGAAACAGATGCTAGAGATATGTGAGAGATGCATTTGGGGGAAGAAACTCTCAGGGAAGTGAGAAACTCACACTTCCATTTCATTATCACTGATGATGTGGTGGACATAGCAGGGTAAGAGCACCTGCCAGTGTTGGTGAGGTTTGTGGATAAATCTCATAACCTGAGAGAGGAATCTGTGGGCTTCATACTTTATGAAGCTGATGCAGAAATTTTGGCTGTGAAATTTCACACTACAATAACTGAGAAGTGGGGGCTAAACATGGAGTACTGTCATGGACAGGCTTACATTGTGTCCAGTAGATTTTCTTCCAAAATGAAAGTTGTTGTTTCTAGACTTCTAGAGAAATATCCCTAAGCTATAACACACTCTGCTTTTCCTGTACCTTAAATATGTGGTTAGCAAACTAAGTACCTGTTATAAGAGTGTCTTTTGCATTGGGAACAATTGAGGAAGTTTCTTCTTTTTTCCATTGATCACTGCAACTACTTTTAGAACTAAACAATGTAATTTTGGTCCTTTTCCAGAGCAATGAAGAAAGAGATAATGAATGGAAGGACATCTTCCATTCTCAATGGACAGGAAAGCATGATGTTTTGAAATTTTAGTGGAACTCCCACAAGGACTTGTTTTGTTTAGATGGTATAAATAATGACACAAATTTTAGATGGAATAAATGCATAGCTGGTCAAGCATTTTACTCTGTAGAGCTGTAACAGATTTTTATTTCATGGTTACCATTATTGTTCTTAAGAATGTCCTATCTTATTCAAGAGCCTTTGGAAAAAACCTCTATGATCAAACCTCTGATGTCTTCTTTGCTGCCAGAAGCTTGACTGTAGTGATATGTTCACTAAATGAAGTGATGGAAAATATTGAAGTTTATCATGAATTTTGGTTTGAGGAAGCCACAGATTTGGCAACCAAACTTGATATTCACCTGAAACTCTCTGGCAAATTCTGCAGAGCTCGGTAAGGTAAACTGGAATTTCAATTAACCTCTGAGAGTTACTATAAAGAAACCCTAAATGTTCCAACAGTGGAACACATTATTCAGGAGCTTAAATATATATTCTCAGAGCTCTTAAATGCCTGTTTCTAGTATGCTCTGTCATGGGACATCTCAAATCCAATACATCAGAGGAACACCATGCTGACATTTACAGAAGTGACTAACCCAATGCTGACACACACTCAGCTAAGTTTCATTGTTGGAGAATCAAGTGGAAACACAGAGGGAAAAATATAGAGCTTCCATCCACCATTTATGAAGCCCTGTACCTGCTTGACATCATTTTTTCCCTAATATTTATGCTTTGTTGAAGGTCTTATGCATTCTTCCTGTGATGAAGTTTGAGAATGAATGCTATGAAATGATCTAACCTGTATCCCACCATCCCTAGTCTCCCTCCCTATACCTTCCATCTTTATTCTTTCCCCAATTCCCAATGCCATCTCTGCATAACTCTCCCCTTCGGTGTAGGATCTAGATCCAAGTTTGCAGGTCTAAATTTTTTTCCTGCTTACAGATAGTTAAAATCTGTCTCTTAGTTACTTGCAGTATGGGTTATGCATGAATTTATTTCCCCTGGCAATGAGTGTGTTTTCTTAGAGCACATGTGGGGAGATTTACAGTTAAGAGGTCCATTTTTTTCTATGGTAATCTGAAATTATTTAGAATTCTGTTTCCAGAATCCAATTAATATGAAATCCCATAATGGCAAACCTTATAGGCTAGGATCTTACTGTAAGATCATCCTACTTGTGCCAGTTTGGATATGTTATGTCCCCCAAATAGCCATATTCTTTAATGCAATTTTGTAGGATATTTGGATTAGGTTGTTTCCATGGAGCTATGACTCACCCAACTGTAGGTAATATCTCTGACTGAATTATTTCCACAGAGGTGTGTCCCTGCCCATTCAGTATGGGTCTTGATTAGTTTACTGTAGTCCTTTAAAAAGAATGTCTAGCTAAGCCAACTCAGCAGGTAACTCACTGTCCTGCCCCCCTACATGAGACCTGACTCTCAGGGGTGTAAATCTCCCTGGCAACACAGGATATGACTCCTGAGGATAAATCTGGACCCAGCATTGTGGGATTGAGAACATCTTCTTGACCAAAGGGGGATGGAAAATGAAACAAAATAAAGTTTAGTGGTTGAGAGATTTCAAATGAATTCAAGATGTCACTCTGGTAGGCATTCTTATGCACTATATAGAAGCCCTTTTTAGGTTTTAATGTATTGGAATAGCTAGAAATAAATACCTGAAACCATCAAACTGCAACCCAGTAGACTTGACTCTTGAAGACAATTGTATAACAATGTAGCTTACAAGGGGTGACAGTGTGATGGTGAAAGCCTTGTGGATTGCACTCCCTTTATCCAGTGTATGGATGGATAAGTAGAAAAATAGGGACAAAAACTAAATGAAAAATAGGTTGGAATGGGAGACATGATTTGGGTGTTCTTTTTCACTTTTATTTTTTATTCTTATTTTTACTTTTTCTGGTATAAGGAAAATGTTCAAAAATAGATTGGGGTAATGAATACACAACTATATGATGGTACAACGAACAACTGTACACCATGAATGATTGTGTAATATGTGAATATATCTTGATAAAACTGAATTTAAAACAAAAAAAAAAGCTACACAGACTGATGCTAGGTAGATCCTCAAAACTGCAGCTGAAAAAATTACATTAAAAGCCTAAACTTATTTCCTTCCATCATTCTGGTCCCTGTCTACACAGATGAGGTGCTTAAAAGAGATCCTTTCTTACCACCTTAGACTTGATACACATACTTGTAATTGCAGAGCTACTTCATTTTATTGGAAGTGTCCTTAGAATATCACCTAGATGATGCACAAGTGTGGTGGTTTTTGAAGCAGTATGTAAACCATAAAAATGTGTTCCTAAATCTAATCCATTCCTGTGGTATAAACCCATTGTAAGTAGGACCTTTTGAAGGGACCACATCAGTTAATGTGTTCCCACCTCATTCAGGATGCATCTTAATCCTAATTGGAGTCCTTTATAAGTGGAATGAATGCAGGGAGAGAGAAAGAGAGAGGGAGGAAGAGAGAGAGAGAAAGAGAGAGAGAGAGAGAAAGAGAGGAGAGAGAGAGAGAGAGAGAGAGAGAGAGAGAGAGAGAGAGAGAGAGAGAGAGAGAGAGGAAGCCATGGAAACAAGAAACTGAAATCAACAAAACCAGGAAGAGAAAGGAGAGACCAGCAGATGATGCCATGTGCCTTGAAATGTGGCAGGGGAGACGCAGTCTTAGGGAAGAAAGCATTACTTTAATGATGACTTGACTTGGACATTTTCATGGCCTCAAAACTGTAAGCTAATAAACTCCCACTGTTTAAGCCAATCCAATTCAAGGTACTTGCTTAGGGCATCCTAGAAAACTAAAACAACATAATTCTATGATTGAAGAATATGTGAATTAGAGAAGCTATGTGATCCTTTTAAAGGACATATGGAATGCCTAAATATTTTAATGAGGATAGGCCAGTTTTTGTGGTAGTAACAAACAATCTTTAAGCCTCAGAGGCTTAAAGCAAAAAGAGTTTATTTCTCAATTAATATATACATTTGACAAGGGGCTGTACACACCATAGTCTCTCAGAGCCCCATTTATGGAGGCTATATAACTGCAGAAAGAGGAAGGGAACTTGATGCAACTGTACAGCCTTAAAAAGCTTCCATCTAGATGTGATACATCACTTCTGTTCATATTTTCATTTGTTAAGGCAAAGGGGATAGAGTTTAATCTTGCCAAGTGCACCAAAGTAGAACTCCAGTATTTGCATGGATTAGCCATAATGACTACTGGAACAGGTTAGGGAAGGTTTCTAGATTGCTAGTATTCATATTCAAATATGAGTTCAAGAATTCTCTCCAAAATCAACTTGTTTTGGTTTGCCAAAGCTGCCAAAATGCAATATGCCAGAAATGGGTTGGCTTTTACAGAGGGGGTTTATTAGTTTATAAATTTACAGTTCTAAGACCATGAAAATGATGCCAAATCAAGGCATCAAGAGAAAGATACCTTCTTTGAAGAAAGGCTGCTGGCATTCAAGCTAACTGTCACATGGAAAGGCACATGGCAGTGTCTGCTTGTCCTTTGCTCCTGGGATTTGTTGCTTTCAGCTCCTGGTTTCAGTGGTTTTCTCTCTGATCACCTGTGGGTCCTCTCTAGGCATCTCCAGGGCATTTCTCTCTAAGTTCTCTCCAAATGTCTCTGCCTTTTATCCTCTCATAAGGGACTCCAGTAAAGGACTGACCCACCTTGAATGGACTGGATCATATCTCAATTGAAACAATGTAATAAAAAGTTCCCACTCATACTAACTCTGCACCTGCATGAATGGATAACCAGACCATGGTGTTTTCTGGGGTACATAACTGTTTCACACCAGCACACAACTATAAATTACTTGAACAATATTCTCCCTAAAAATATTTCTCTGCATTAACATAGATATTTATAAAGTGACTATTTTCCTTCTACTTCATAAAATTCAGTTGATACAAGAGCCCTTAACATCATTTGATAATGGATGAAATTTTTTAAAGTTTGATATAGGCAGAGTATAAATCTTGTAAGCCTTCACTTACTACAAGTAATTCTTTATTTTCTGTTGAAAGGATATGGGAAAACAGGATAAACAGTATATTTCATCTATTCTGCAATCAAATCAACCTGAAGAAAAATCTGTGCAATGGTCTTTATTATCTACATTAAAATAAAGGATTATTACATCTTACAATATTTGGGCACATCTTCAGATTATTGTTTATATAAAAAAGCTGTAGCAGACATTGTATTTTCCATATCCAGTATCCACTTTCTCTGCTTTTACTGGTAGAATTATGATTTGTTCCAGTGTCAACTCTTCCCAGATATGATGTGGATGGAATTCTCATTGGTCAATTCTAAACATTATAGTGCCATTCCTCTTGGTAGTGCTATATTTAGGGAAGGATATATGACCCTTCTGGCCAATGACTGGTAAGTATGCTGGATTCCCAGGAAAACTTTCTTCACTCTTAAAATTAAAAAAAAAATAATAAATTAGAAAGTTTTTTTTTTTTTTTTTTTTTTGCTGGATAGTGTTGAGTCTGTATCAGATGCCTGGATTTGTAAGAGCTATTAAGACAATGAATGAAATATCTTAAGAAAAACATGCAAAGGAAAGCAGAGTAAGAAAATGGAAAGCCTGTATATTCATTGAATTCTACTTTTTGTTATATGACAATAAATTCCCTCATGCTTTAAGCCAGTACTTTTTTTTCAAAATGCCAGTCAGAGACAAGAACAATTGCCAGAATATAAAGGAACACACACTTTACTTTATCAGGTTTTCATATGAATAAAAAATGTCAGATGGGATTAACAAAGATGGTGGCATAAGATACTGCAGGGTGCCATTCCCCCACAGAATCTTTAAACAATTAACAAAAACTGGCAGAACCATATTCCTCAAAACTCTGGGAAACAGTTAAAGTGTTGCAATATGTGTATCAGTGCCAAATCAAGAAAAAGCTGCTGTAAAAATGATAGAAATTTGTGGTGCCTTTACGTGGCCATCCCCCATTCCCCTCCTGGCACAGTCTATGCTCCTTTTGAAGGTCTCTGGCCTGTTCCAGAGGGAGCAGAATAACCTCTATGCTCATATTTGGTATCTATATGCCATACTAATCTATCAGATGGCATCCTGAAAGACTGAAGCAGGGCAGTCATCTCTGGCTCACCCTCCCAGAACTTGCCCTGCAGGGAGAAGCAATTTGAAGACCTAAAGTAGTGTAAGAAATAATTAAGTAAAAGAGATCTAGGGCAAAGGATTAAAGAATATGAGGATCACAATCAAGAGACAGAAAATTTAAAAATAAATAAAAAAGAAATCCTTAAATTGAAGACTATAATAATTGAAATTTAAAGATGCCTAGAAGGTATCAACAGTAGATTGGAGCTGGCAGAAAAATCCTTGAACTCAAAGACAAAGACAACTGAAATCATTCACGCTGAGCTGAACAACAATAACAAAAATGAGAAAAGCAGAGTCTAAGAGATATATGGGACACCATCAAGTATACCAATATACTCATTATGGAGTCACAGAAGGGGAATCAATAGAGAAAGGGGCAGAATGAGCATTCAAAATATGGCAGAAAACTTCCCAAACTTAACAAAAGAAATGGATATATAAATTTAAGAAGCTCACTGAACCCCAACCAGGACAAACATGAAGGGGAAAACAACCAGACACATGATAGTCAAACTGTTGAATGCCAAGGACTAGGAGAGTGCTCTGAAAGTTGTAAAAGAAAAACAGTGTGTTAGGTACAAGGGAGTCCCAATAAGATTAGGTGCTTATTTCTCATCAGAAACCATGGAGGCTAGAAGGCAGTGGCATGAAATATTTAAAGTCCTGAAAAAGAACATGTGCCAAACAAGAGTGTTATATCCAGTGAGAGAGTATTTCAAAAATGAGGGAGATAGTAACACATTGCCAGATAAACAAAGGCTGAGGGAGTTGATCAGAACTAGATATGCCTTACAAGCAATGCTAAAGGAAGTTCTTCAGACAGAAAGGAAAATAGACAGTGGAACAAAGCAGCCCCCAAAATAATAGAAGACTTCTGGTAAAGAGAACCAAATGGATAATTAGAAATACCACTACTATAGTTTTGATTTTTTTGTATGTAACTCCACTTTTTACTTCTTTTAGATTCTAAAAGGCAAATGCATAAAAAGTTATGAAAAATATATTGCTGTGGGATAAAATGTATGAAGATGTAAGTTGTGAAAGTTACAAAAAAAAAAAGAAAGGTTGGAAGGAGGGGAGGTATATGAACAGTGATTGTATATGCAATTGAAGGTAAATTGGTATCAAGTCCAATGTAAGTTTTGTAGATTTAGGTTATTAAATTAAAGGTCCATTAACCTCAAAGAAAATAACAGAAAAATAATATAGAAGGAAAGGAGGAGGGACACAACATGGTACACCAAAAAATTGTACAGAATGGTAAATTACAAATATGAAAGCAGGCATTTACAGAAGAATTGCAGGACAAAAAAATGTATAATAGTTACAAAGACCAAATTAAAAAAAATGGCAGAAGAGAATCCTGCACGATCAGTAGTTACCTTAAAGGTAAATGGATTAAACTTTTCATTAAAAAGGTAGAGATTGGCATGAAGAATTTCTTTAAAAGACCCAATTATGTGCAATTTTCAAGGGATTCACATTAAATTCAAACTCACAAATAGTTTGAAAATAAAAGAATGGGAAATATATATATCATTGTAATAGTAACCAAAAGAGAGCTGAGGTAGATATACTAACATCAGATAAAATAGACTTTAAGTTGAAACTGTTAACAAGGACCTCATTCTAAGAAGAAAACATCACTATGAAACCAAAGCCACATGAGGATAACAAAACAAAAGAAATTCCAGACCAACATTCCTTATGAACATAGATACAACTCTACTCAACAAAATACTAGCAAACCAAATCCAAGAAGAACGTTAAAATAATTATGATCAAGTGGGATTTATCTGAAGCATAAAGGGTGGCTCAATATAAGAAATTCAATTAATGTAATACACCACATTACAAAATGAAGGGAAAAAAGTAAATAATCATCTTTATCAATTCAGAAAAGGCATTTGACACAATCTAGCAGAACTTCATGATAAAAACACTTAGGAAACTTGGAATAGAAGGAAATTTCCTCAGCATAATAAAGAGCAGATATGAAAAACTCAAAGCTATCATCATACTCAAGGGTGAAAAAATAAAAAAAAGTTTCTATAAGATTAGTGTTCTAGTTTGCTAATGCTGCAGAATGCAAAACACCAGAGATGGATAGGCTTTTATAAAATGGGGGTTTATTTCGCTACACAGTTACAGTCTTAAGGCCACAAAGCATCCAAGGTAACACCTCAACAATCAGGTACCTTCACCGGAGGATGGCCAATGGCGTCCGGAAAACCTCTGTTAGCTACGAAGGCAGCTGGAGTCTGCTCCAAAGCTCCAGCCTCAAAACGGCTTTCTCCCAGGACATTCCTCTCTAGCAAGCTTGCTCCTCTTCAAAACATCACTCCCAGCTGCACTCAGTTTTTCTCTCTCTGAGTCAGCTCATTTATATAGCTCCACTGATCGAGGCCCACCCTGAATGGGCGGGGCCACGCCTCCATGGGAACATCTCATTACCCATAGCTGGGTGGGGCACATTCCAAGCAAATCCAACCAGCACAAAAACTTCTGCCCCACAAAACTACAAAGATAATGGCATTTAGGGGACACAATACATTCAAACCGGCACAATTAGGAATAAGACAGGGATGCCAAATCTCCCCCCTTCTATTCAACACTGTACTGGAAGCTCTAGCCAGAGTGATTAGGCAAGAAATAGAAGTAAAAGACATGAAAATTGGAAAGGAAGAAACAAACCTTTTCTATGCACAGGTGAGATGATCCTATATAAATATAATGTCCTGAAGAAATCTACAACAAAGCTACCAAAGCTAACAAACAAATTTGACAAAGTGGCAGGGTATAAGAGCAACATAGAAAAACCAGTAGTGATTCTATACACTAGTAATTAACAACCTAATGAGGAGATGAAAAAAATTCCATTTACAACAGCAACTAAAAAATCAAATATATATCAATAAAATTTAACCAAAGATGTAAAGGACTTGTACATGGAAAACTATAAAACATCACTAAAAGAAATCAAAGAAACCTATCATACTAATTTGCTAAGCTGCTTGTGCTTAGCACAAGTTTTGAGTGTTTCCGAGGAGATGTGACTCAAACAATTGTGGGTGAAATGTTTGGATAATTTCCATGGAGGTGTTACCCTGTCCTTTCAGGGTGGGTGTTAATTGGATCACTAGGGTCCTATAAAGGAATTCACAGACAGAAGGAACTCAGGGAAACTGAGAGTGATATTTTGAAGAGGAGTTGCAGCTAGGAAAGGACAAAATGCCCCAAGAGCAACATTTTGGAGAATGCCATTTTGAAATGCAACCTGGGAGCAAGCGGATGCCAGCCATATGCCTTCCTAGCTAACAGAGGTTTTTGGATGCTATTGTACATGCTTCAGTAAAGGTAGCTATTGCTGATGCCTTACCTTGGACACTTAATGGTCTTAAAACTGTAATTTGTAACCAAATAAACCCCCTTTATAAAAGCCAATCCATTTCAGGTATTTTGCTTTCTGGCAGCATTAGCAAACCGGAACACTGCTTAAAGCAGATACCATGAAATGCATTGGCTTTTACAAGGGGAATTTATTAGCTTACAAGCTTACATTTCTGAGGCCATGAAAATATCCAAATCAAGGCATCATCAAGATCTTCTTCCTGAAGACTGGCTGCCAGTGATCCTGGATCCTCTCCAACACAGCAAGTCACATGGTGGTGTCTGCTGGTCTCTCCCTTCTCTGCCAGGATTCATTGTTTCCAGCATCTTACCTCTGTGATTTGCTTTCTTTCTGAATTTCATTCTCTTATAAATGACTCTGGTAAAAGGAATAAGACTCACCCTGAATAAACTAGGTCAAATCTTAACGTAAGCTACTATTCACCAAAAGGTCCTACTTAAAATGGGTCCACCCACACAGGAATTGATTAACTTTAAGAACAAAATTTTCTGGGGGTACATACAGGTTCAAACCATCACACCTATATAACTTGAAAGACATTCCATATTCAAGGAGAGAAGACAGAATTTTTTCAAGATATAAAATCCACCCTATTATTAACACCTTGTAATAGTAATATACAATTGTTCTAGTTCTGTATTGGCACTACTACTGGCACAAGTACAGATATATAGATTAATGGAATCAACTTGAGTGTTCAGAAATAAATCCTCAATTTTGTGGTCAACTGATTTTTTTACAAAGGATTGAAGACCAGTCAATTGGGAAAGAATAGCTTCTCCAAAAAATGGTGCTGGGGAATCTGGTTATCAATATGCAAAAGTATGAAGGTAGACCCCCCTACCTCACACCATAGAAAAATAGATGAAAAACCTAAATATAAGAACAAAATCTATAAAAGGAACTCAAAAAGTTCCTGGAAGAAAACATAGGGAAGCATCTTCAGGACTTAGTGTTAGGCAATGGTTTCTTAGACATTACACTAAAAGCAGAAGCAACAAAAGGGGAAAAAATGGGGACCTCAACAAAATTTAAACCTTTTTTTTTTCTGCTTCAAAGGACTTTATCATGAATGTAAAAAGGCAACCTACAGAATGAGAGAAAATATTTGGAAATCACATATTTGATATGGGTTTAATTTCCAGAATATATAAATAAATGCTATGACAACAAAAAGACAACCAATCTAAGTAATGGGCAAAAGACCTGAGTACACCTTTTTCTAATTAAGATATGTAAATGGTCAATAAGTACATGAAAATGTGCTCAGTATCAAGTCATTAGGGAGAAGCTAATCAAAATCATAATGAGATATGGTTTCACATCCACTGAATTGTTGCTAGTAAAGAAACCAAAAACTAGTGTTGGAGAGGATGTAGAAAATAAGCAGCATTTATTCATCATTGCTGGGAATGTAAATGATGAAGCTACTATGGAAAACAGTTTGGCATAACCTCAGAAAGTTAAGTATACAATTACCATGTGACCCAGCAATCCCACTTTCAAATATATACACAAAAGAATTGAAAAGAGGGACTTGAACACATATTTTCATGCCAGTGTTTATAGTGGAATTATTCAGTGGCCTAAAGATGGAAGCAACCCAAGTATCTGTGAACAGATGAGTAGGTAAACAAAATGTGGTATTTACATGCAATAGAATATTACTCAGCCATAATAAGGGATGAACTTCTGATACATGCAACAACATGGATGAACCTTGCTGTGAGAAATAAGAGACACAAAAGGGTGAATATTGTATGATCTCAATGATATGAAATAATTAGAATAAGCCAATTTATACAGGTTACCAGGGGCTTGGTGGAAGTAGGAATGGAGAGTTAATGCTTAATTAGTATATTTTCTGTCAGTGGTGATGGAGAAGTTTTGGTAATGGATGGTGGAGACAATAGCACAACATTGTAAGTTTATTTAATTCCACTGAATGTGCTTGTTCTGGTTTGCTAATGCTGTCAGGATGCAAAACACCAGAAATGGATCGGCTTTTATAAAGGGGATTTATTTCGTTACAACATTACAGTATTAAGGCCACAAAGTGTCCAAGGTAACACATCAGCAATCGGGTAACTTCACTGGAGGATGGCCAATGGTGTCCGGAAAACCTCTGTTAGCTGGGAAGGCATGTGGCTGGTGTCTGCTCCAAAGTTCTGGCTTCAAAATGGCTTTCTCTAAGGATGCTCCTCTCTAGACTGTAGTTCCTCAAAAATGTCTCTCAGTTGCTCTTGGGACATTTGTCCTCTCTTAGCTTCTCTGGAGCAAGAGTCTGCTTTCAATGGCTGTCTTCAAACTGTCTCTCATCTGCAGCTCCTCTCTTAGTTCCTGGGCATTCTTCAAAGTGTCGCTCTTGGCTGTGGCTTCAGCTCCTCAAAAATGTCACTCACAGCTGCACTGAGTTCCTTCTGTTTGTCAGCTCATTTATTTGGCTCCAGTAATTTAATTCAGAACCACCCTGAATGGGCAGGCCAACATCTTCATGGATATTATCCAATCAGTCATCACCCACAGTTGTGTGGGGTGCATCTCCATGGAAATACGCAAAGAATTACAATCTAATTAACACTGATAGGTCTGCCCACACAAGATTACATCATAGATAATGGCGTTTGGGGGACATAATACATTCAAACTGGCTCAGTGCTTAAAAGATGGAACTTTAAGTTATGTTATTCAAATAAAATTTTAAAAACCGTAGCAACATCCAACACAGTGAACTATAAACTATTGACTATATTAGTAGTGTAAGTACAGTAATATTGTTTAATCAATTTTAACAAAGTTACCACACTAATGGAAAGTGATGAGGGATAACTGGGTGTGTGTGGGATATGTGAGACCTCTGTATTTTCGGCTTGATTTTTCTGTGAAACTAGAGACTTCTCGAATTAAGAAACAAACAAAAAACATCTAATGAACTAAACAGCATGGTTACTGACCTAGTTTAGTTGAGCTACATTCTGGCTTACAATCCTAATCTACTAGTCTGTGACAACTCAATTATTTCAACACACCTTTGGTTAGATAATTGCTTGAGCAAGTTATCTTAGGAAATTCACTTATTCTGCAAACATTGAAACACATTTTTGTGCATAGGTTAGGAGTCTTAGAATTTGGTCTTTTTAGATTATTTTACCATTCTTGGCCTTTGTTCAATAATCTCTTCAATAAATATTCTCTGGCCACTCACCAAATTGTAGATGCAGGATACATGAATATAGAAAAGCCTCTCTGGCCTCAAGAAATATCACAGTTAGTATGTGTGCCAGTTTGGATGTACTATGTCCCCCAAAATGCCATGTTCTTTGATGCAATATTGTGGAGGCAGATGTATTAGTGTTGATTAGATTGGAATTCTTTGATTGAGTGTTTCCATGGAGATATGACTCAATCAACTGTGAGTGAAATGTTTGATTGGATAATTTCCACGAAGGTGTTACCCCACCCATTCAGGGTGGGTGTTAATTGAACACTGGATCTGTATTAAGGAGTTCACAGGCAATAGGACCTCAGAGCAGCTAAGAGTGACATTTTGAAGAGGAGGTGCAGCTGAGACAGATATTTTGAAGATGGCTGTTGAAAGCTGATGCTTTGGAGAATGCCATTTGAAACACAACCTGGGAGCAAACAGATGCCAGCCATGTGCCTTCCCAGCTCACAGGTATTCCAGATGCCATTGGCCTTTCTCCAGTGAAGGTACCCTATTGCTGATGCATTACTTTGGACACTTTATGGCCTTAAGACTGTAATGTTGTAACCAAATAAAACCCCTTTATAACAGCCAATCCATTTCTGGTATTTTGCATAACAGCAGCGTTAGCAAAGTGGAACAGATTTTGGTACCAGAGAAGTGGGGTGCTGCTGAGTTTGCAAATACTAAACATGTTGGAATGGATTTTTAAATGGATAAGGGGAAGATTCTGGAATAATTGTGAGGAGCTTGATGGAAAATGCCTAGACTGCTTTGAAGAGACTATTTGTGGAAATATGGACTCTAAAGATACTTCTGATGAGGCCTTGAGCAGAAATGTTGAATGCATCATTGCCAACTGGAAGAAAGAGAATCTTTGTTTTAAAGTGGCAGAGAATTGGCAAAACTGAGTCCTAGCATTGGATGGAAAGCAGAATTTGGAAACAATGAGTTGTGAGACTTAGCTGAAGAGATTTTGACACTAAATATCAAAAGTGTGGCAGGGCTTCTCCTTGCAGCTTATAGTAAAAGATGAGCAAAGAGAGAGAAACTTAGAATTGAACTCTCGGGTACAAAGAAACCAGAAATTCATGGTCTGGAAGACTCTGGGTTTCCAAAAAGTGAGACCCCAGAAATGACAGCCCCATGTGAAGATTTAACCAAACATGGAATCCAGCTGCCATTTCAGTACAAGCAAGGATTGGAGATGGAGTTATCCAGAGAGGATTTGTGGAAAGTCCTATTATCTGATGGTTTTGACCCCAGTGTGCTTCATGCCAAGCAAACAAGATTTTTGAGAGAACTATATAGCCAGAGCCATGACCGGTCTAGACTGGAAGGGACACAGGAACAAATTGAAGGAAAAATGTCTTCAAAGACAGAGCCATGGAGATTGAGGTATGGAGTCAAGAGGTCTCAGGCAGGAAAAATGGAGAAGCCCATGCACATGGAAAGGGTGAGTTTGCCCCAGAGGCAGAGTGTGGGCCTTCTGCCTGGATGCTCAGGAAGAGTGTTGCTACCCCAGGCCTCAGAGAGGGTGGATCACATTCCCCTGGGATTGGGGAGATTCTGGCCACCACCCCACTCTTCAGAGAGGGGAGAGCCTTTGTCCTGGAGAGGCAGAGTCCAGGTGGCACCCCAATGTTTGACGAGGGTGGGGCCAAGAAGAAGTTGGGTTCCCCAATATATGGATATGTTGGATCACTCACCCCAGCATTTGGATAGAAAAGGGCTGCTGCATAGGCCTTTGGAAAGGGTTGGACTCCCACTCTCTCAAGCATCAAGGATACAACATCATTCAATAAATGATTCTCAGACTTTGAAATCTAGCAAAGTTTGCCCTGTAGGTTTTAGGAACTGCTTTTGTCCCTTAAACCCTGTTTTCCTTTCAGTTTCCCCTTACAGCAATGGGAATGTTTATCTTGTAACTGTCCCTCCTTTGTATATTGGAAGCACGTAACTTGTTCTAAGTTTCACAGGTCCACAGCTAGAAGAGAAATTTGCCTTAGGATAGACCATGACTGTAACTGATTTTGACAGGAGAGACCATGCCTGTAATTGATTTTGATGGGATCTTGTACTTACCTATTGTTACTGAGATGACTGAAGCTTTTGTGATATTGTGATGGGATGAATGTATTTTGTATATGGAAAGATCATGTTATTTTGGGGTCCAGGAGGTGGAATGTGCCTGTTTGGATGTATTATGTCCCCCAAAATGTCATGTTCTTTGATGCAATCTTGCGGGGGTAGATGTATTAGTGTTGAATTAGATTGGAATTCTTTGAGTGTTTCTGTGGAGATGTGACTCAATCAACTGTGAATGAAATGTTTGATTGGATAATATCCATGGAGGTGTTACCCCAACCATTCAGGGTGGGTGTTAATTGGATCACTGGAGTGATATTAAGGAGGTCACAGACAATAGGACATCAGAGACACTAAGAGTGACATTTTGAAGAGGAGCTGCAGCTGAGACAGATATTTTGAAGATGGCTGTTGAAAGTTGACACTTTGGAGAATGCCATTTGTAATACAACTTGGGAGCAAGCAGATGCCAGCCATGTGACTTCTCAGCTAACAGATGTTTTCCGGATGCCATTGTCCTTTCCCCAGTGAAGGTACCCAATTGCTGATGCATTACCTTGTGTGCCAGTTTGAATGTATTATGTCCCTCAAAACACCATTATCTTTGATGTGATCTTGTGTGGGCAGATGTATCAGTGTTGATTAGATTGTAATTCTTTGAATGTTTCCATGGAGATGTGCCCCACCCAGCTGTGGGTGATGACTCTGATTGGATAGTTTCTGTGGAGGTGTGGCCCCACCCATTCAGCATAGGCCTTGGTTAGTTTACGAAAGCACTATATAAGCTTATAAGCTCAGGCAGAAGGAGCGAAAGAAAGAATGTACAGGAGCTGAGAAGAGGAGCTGCAGATGAGACAGTTTGAAGATGGCCATTGAAAGCAACTTTTGCTCTGGAGAAGCTAAGAGAGGAAAAATGTCCCAAGAGCAACTAAGAGTGACATTTTTGAGAAACTGCAGCCTAGAGAGGAAAGTCCTCAGAGAAAGTCATTTTGAAACCAGAACTCTGGAGCAGACCCCAGCCACATGCCTTCCCAGCTAACAGAAGTTATCCAGATACCATTGACCATCCTCCAGTGAAGGTACCTGATTGTTGATGACTTACTTTGGACACTTTATGGCCTTAAGACTGGAACTTTGTAACCAAATAAACCCCTTTTATAAAAGCCAATCTATTTCCGGTATTTTGCTTAATGGCAGCATTAGCAAACTAGAACACCGTGGATGACACTTTATGGACTTAAGACTGTAGTTTTGGAACCAAATAAATGCCTTTTATAAAAGTCAATCAGAGGGAGGCGGGGCAAGATGGCAGAGTGGTGAGGAGCAGAATTTTGTCTCTCCCCTAGAGCAGCTGGCAATTACCCAAGAACTATATGAAACAGTGTTTTCGGGGTCTCCAGTAACCAGTCACACATTGGATGCAAGTTTGGAATTGGAGGAAAAGCTGAGATGCAGCGAACATTGTAAGTTCCCCGGACCAGAGGTCTGGCGCCCCTCCCCACCCAGACCTCACAGACTGTCTTGAAAGGGGAGGGGGGGGAACAAAAGACAGCAATCTGCTGAGGGCAAGAAGGGAGGCTCAACCTAGCCTCAACTGCAGAATTAATTAACAAATTAATTAACTAACTTTGGGAGCTGGGGTGCTAAAGAAGGGCTGGGCTCCGAGAAGTGGGGGCACGTAAAAGTGGGCACCCATTCCCAGACTCCAAAAAAGCCATTTTTTTTTCCCTTACATTTTGTCCCTTCTTGCTTCTCACTGATCCCTTATCTTTTTGCATTTCAATAGCCCCCGGCAGGGGTGGAACTGAAGCGGTTGGAGAGTAATTATCAGACAATAGCCCAAAGCATATCTTTAAATGCTCTATTCTGACACTGACAAAACTTCCAGGCTGGGGAAAGACTTTTAAAAGAGACTCTTTTTTTTTTTTTTTTTCTTTTTTCTTTTTCTTGATTTGTTTTCTACTTTTTTTTTTTTTAAATCTAAAAGTAATATATGTGGTTATTTTCTATCGGAAAGCCCAGGTTGAGGGACTAGGCTGGGCTTGGGGGAGACAGAGTACCCACAGCGTCTTTGAGTTCCGTATTCACTACTGAAGGCCTCCACCCCCGTCTTTAATTGGCAACTCAGGCTGACCAAGGAATCTACCTGGAGAGGCCCCAAAGAGGAGAGAGGAGAAGGGAATAGTGCCCCTGAGAGACAACTGGAGTTCTGAGGATTGGGAGAGTGGAGGGAGGTCCAGCTCAACTGGCAGTCCTCCTTCTGGGAATTCAGACCCCAGGGGCTAGAATTCAGATTCCAGCTTCAGTCAGCCAAATAGAATAGATCCCAATAGACCTACTCCAATACACTTACTGGTCAGATTGTCCAATGTCAAAGACAAAGAGAGGATTCTGAAAGCAGCAAGAGAAAAGCAATCCATCACATACAAGGGAAGGTCAATAAGACTATGTACAGATTTCTCTGCAGAAACCATGGAGGCAAGAAGACAGTGGCATGATATATTTATGATACTGAAAGAGAAAAACTGCCAACCAAGAATTCTATATCCAGCAAAACTTTCCTTCAAAAATGAGGGAGAGATTAAAACATTTTCAGACAAACAGACACTGAGAGAGTTTGTGAATAAGAGACCGGCACTACAAGAAATACTAAAGGGAGTGCTACAGGCTGATAGGAAAAGACAGGAGAGAGAGAGTTGGAGAAGAGTGCAGAAATGAAGATTATCAGGAAAGGTAAAAGGAGAGGAAAAAATAAGATATGACATATAAATTCCAAAAAACAAAATGGTAGTAGAAAGTACTGCCCTTACAGGAAAAGTCAATCAGAGAACCTAAGACGGCAGCTACGAGAGACAGGGCAAAAAAACACTTCCGTGAAAAATACTAGAAAAAAGCCAGAAAGTGACCCAGAGCACTAGTTCCAGCAATGCACCAGCTGGGCAAGGTCTGCTAAATCCACAGGGACTGTCCATTTGGTGAAACTGGGAGTCTGCATTCTGAAATGAATGAGTAAGCTGCTGAACATCCGGCAGCCATGCTGTGGTGTGGAGAAACCGAAGGTTGGTATTTGGAGGCAGACTAGTTCTTTTTTAAAAAAACCCAAAAGCAGCTGAAGATATGGCAGTGAGAACTGCACAGTGAAGCACAACAGGAATGGGCTGTGTGAATGCCTTAATATCTGGCATGGAAGATAGCCTTTTGTACACCCACTGCTAATTGCCTCAGAGCAAGGAAGGCAGAGGTGAGCCAAAAGGGGAAAAAAACCATGCCCCTTGCAGCCAGCTTCCTGGTGGGCTGGGAAGACTCCTGCCCAGCACCAGAGCCACAGCCCAGAGCTGCACCAAAAAACCTAGTGTGACAGGAAGTGTTTCCAGCATCATGTGCACACACCACAATATCAGGCATGGACAATAGCCTTTCACGCACCCACAGCTAATTGTCCCGGAGCTGGGAAGGCGGAGCTGTGTGAAAAGGGGAAAATTAACACACCCCATACAGCCATCCTTATAGCAGGCTGGAATGCTCCTACATGGTCCAGTGGCCCAGAACTTCCCTTGAGGGACGGCATGCACTTGTGACATAGCACAACCTTCCCTCAGCAGAGGCCCTAGAAGGGCACGACTTGGAAGAGGGACCCAATCAGAAATCCAAGGGACCATACGCCAATACCAAAGACTTGTGGGTCAGTGGCAGAGACAATCTGTGGTGAGACTGAAATGAAGGTTTAGACTCTTGCAACAGCCTTAAATCTTCAGGAACACCTGGGAGGTTTGATTATTAAATATGCCCTCCATCTCTAACCACTCAGACACACACCCCACATTCAGGGTGGACAGCACCAACAACACACCCAAACTTGGTGCACCAATTGGACCCCACAAAAATCAGACCCCCACACACCACAAAGACAAAGTAGGGGAGAACTGACTTGAGGGGAATAGGTGATATGTGGATGTCATCTGCTGGTTGCTTAGAGAAAGTGTACACCACCAAGCTGCAGATCTGACAAATTAGAGATTCATCTTTGAATAATGGTACATATCCTAAAAGAACACTATCAAGTAAAGCTAATGCCAAGAAGCCAAAAACAACAGAAAATTTTAAAGTATATGATAAAACCAGATGATATGAATAACCCAAACTCAAACACCCAAATCAAAAGATCAGAGGAGACACAGTACTTGGAGCAATTAATCAAAGAACTAAAGAAAAACAATGAGAGCATGGCACAGGATATAAAGGACATGAAGAAGAGCATGGCACAGGATATAAAGGACATGAAGAAGAACCTAGAAGAGCATAAAGAAGAAATTGCAAGAGTAAATTAAAAAATAGACGCGCTTATGGAAATAAAAGAAACTGCTGACCAAATTAAAAAGATTCTGGATACTCATAGTACAAGACTAGTGGAAGTTGAACAATGAATCAGTGACCTCAAGGACCACGGAAAGGAAAATGAAAGAACAAAAGAAAGAATGGGAAAAAAATTGAAAAAATCAAAATGGACCTCAGGGATTTGATAGGTAACATAAAATGTCCAAATATAAGACTCATTCATGTCCCAGGAGGGGAAGAGAAGGGTAAAGGGCTAGAAAGTGTAGTCAAAGAAATTGTTGGGGAAAACCTCCCAAACCTACACAATATATATACACAAAGCATAAATGCCCAGTGGACTACAAATAGAATAAATCCAAATAAACCTACTTCAAGACATACTCTGATCAGACTGTCAAATACTGAAGAGAAGGAGCAAGTTCTGAAAGCAGCAAGAGAAAAGCAATTCACCACATACAAAGGAAACAACATAAGACTAAGTAGTGACTACTCAGGGCCACCATGGAGTTGAGAAGGCAGTGACATGACATATTTAAAATTCTGAGAGAGAAAAATTTCCAACCAAGAATACTTTATCCAGCAAAGCTCTCCTTCAAATTCGAGGGAGAGCTTAAATTTTTCAAAGACAAATGCTGAGAGATTTTGGAAGTAAAAGTCCTGCCCTACTTCAGATACTAAAGGGAGCCCTACTGACAGAGAAGCAAAGAAAGGAGAGATATGGAGAAAGGTTCAGTACTAAAGAGATTCAATATTGGTTCATTACAGGACATTAAGAGAGAGAGGGGGAAAATATATCTGACAAACATAAACCAAAGGATAGGATGGCTGATTCAAGAAATGCCTTCACAGTAATAACATTGAATGTAAATTGATTAAATTCCTGAATTAAAAGATATAGATTGGCAGAATGGATCAAAAAATATGAACCACCAATATGTTGCATGAAAGAGACTCATCTTAGACACAGGGACACAAAGAAATTGAAAGTGAAAAGATAGAAAAAATATTTCATGCAAGCTACAGCCAAAAGAAAGCAGGAGTAGCAATATTAATCTCAGATAAAATAAGACTTTAAATGCAAGGATTTTATGAGAGACAAAGAAGGCGACTACACACTAATAAAAGGGGAAATTCAATAAGAAGAAATAACGATCTTAAATGTTTATGCACTCAATCATGGTGCCACAAAATACATGAGAGAAACACTGGCAAAACTAAAGGAGGCAATGGACATTTCCACAATAATTGTGGGAGACTTCAACACATCACTCTCTCCTATAGACAGATCAACCAGACAGAAGACCAATAAGGAAACTGAAAACCTAAACAATCTGATAAATGAATTGGATTTAACAGATGTATATAGAACATCACATTCCAAATCACCAGAATACACATTCTTCTCTAGTGATCACAGAACTTTCTCCAGAATAGGCCATATGCTGGGATGTAAAACAAGCGTCAATAAATTTAAAAAAACTGAAATTATTCAAAGCACATTCTCTGACCACAATGGAATACAATTAGAAGTCAATAACCATTAGAGACTTAGAAAATTCACAAACACCTGAAGGTTAAACAACACACTCCTAAACTAAATGTTTTATAATGTAGAATCTAGGGGAACTAGCAATAGAGAACAATTAATGAGGGGGGAACAATAACCCAATTAGAGCAGATAAGCTATCGTGGGTAAATTTAACATTCTTGGAATGCCCAGGAATGACTATGGTTTGTTAATTTCTGCTGGGTATGGTAGGAACAAGTCCACAGAAATGTTGCTATATTAGGTTATTTTCTTGGGGTAGAATAGGAACATGTTAGAAGTAGTTATTTTAGGTTAGTTGTTTTTCTTAATCCCTTGTTACGGTTTGTTTGAAATTTTTTTATTGTATATCTTTAAAAAAAATTTTTTTTGATATGGTTAATTTAAAAAAAGAGTTAATTAAGAGTTAATGACAATCAGAGGAGCTAAGATGGCGGCATAGAGAGGAATGGAAGACTGTTAGTCCCCCCCGGAACAATTCATAAATGACAAAAAAACTAGTAAATAACCTGGAATAACTGTGGGGAGACAAACATGACTGTCCACTCATCATCCACCAACCTGAATTGGGAGGAATGCCAGAGATTGCAGCATAAAATCTGTAAGTAAAAACTGCAGACCCGCACTGAGAGCCAAGGGCCAAGAGCCCCTCCCTCATGGAAGCCTTGCGAAGCTAGAGAGCACCACTCTCAGCCCAGCTCCAACTGGGCTTTTAATGTTAACTGCTCAATACAGACAGCGAATCCTTAACATGCAGACAGAGGCTTTTTTTTTTTTTTTTTTTTTTTTTTCATGTGAAACCTGTAACATTTTATTTTTCAAAAATGAACAGCTTTTAAATGTAACTTTTCCAAAAATCACCAAAAAGTACAGTGTAAAGCACCTCCTCATTAAATACAAACTTTTGTTTTGTGATGCACTGCATCACTGTTTTGGATACATCTTGATGCAAAGGAAATTTTAAGTTGCAACCTTAAAATTTGTTTGTTTAAAAACACAAAAACAAAAAACTTTAAGAACTAAAAAAGACTACAACCACATTAGCAGCTAAACTTCCAAGAAAGGAAATTTTTCCTCCAACAAAGCATATTCTTTTGTGTATATACAACATATTAGCAGTGTTTAATTTAGTTGTACCAAAGGCAAAATTTTATATTTAAAAAGAAAATTAAATTACAGATGCACAAAGAACAAAAGTTTAATATACCAAATTTTGTTGTTTGATGCACTTAGTTTTGTGTCAATATTTTGGGCAATTTTTAAGGTTAAAAAAAAGGCATTAATAATAGCTCTGTACAATAATATTTAACATAACTCAACAGGACAATGGAAACTACCTTCACATCATATCTTCACAAATTGTTCTAAAGACAGCAAACTCATGTTCAGTTTTATCCTTTGCTTTAAAATAAGCTACCAGTAATTCTAACCAGTCTAAAATGTTTTGTTCTTGGACCAAATACAAGCACTTGTACTTGCAAAAATGCTTTGCAATGGTACCTTGGCCTCTACAAAAAACATAAATAGCTAAGTAGAGACCAGAGTTTACTTTCAAATACTGTGACTGACTTCCAAATAATCCCTTCTCAGAAGTATCTGCAAAATACCAGATAATTAGATCAGATTTAATTCTTTGGTATAAGCATGAAACTGTTATTGACAGCTTTCCATGGCTTCTGAATAAACCAAGAAACCCAAGGGGCATGAGTGACAATGAAATCTAGTATATAATGCAAGACAGGCAAGAGTGATAAAGTAATTTTTTTTAATAGGAAAAGTAAACACTAATATTATACTCTAGAGAAAATAACACCTATTTAGAGATTTTAATGTTATAGAAAACCAAAAGGTCAAGCTTCATAGTGACCAAAATTATAACTTACAGCTGGAATATTTTGCTGCATTTTGGCATTATACCACAATGTAACTTACAGTATACTATAAGTACTAATGTAACGTTTAGTATACTACAAGTATTACTGTAACTTATAGTATACTATAAGTACTAATGTAACTTATAGTATACAGCTATCTGAGGACTCTTAGATCTTGGCGTAACAGAAAACTCCTCACACCACCTCAGAAGGGGGAAAAACCAAATTCTTTTCACCCCACAAATGCCTGAACTTTATACCATAAATTAAATGAAAGTGAGAGGTATAAAGCAAGGTTATAATGCAACTCTCATCACTTTTGCCATTTTTTGTTTTTGGAGTTGTATACTGCTTAATTTAGCAAGCTTAAAAGCTTATAGAATCAACTTTTTGATTAAGAAGAAAGTCTAGGACTTAATGGCTATCAATTTTACTACCAAAATATCTAAGGGACTCAATCCATTTTAATAATTATAGCTCCTCTAAATATCATTTGAAAAATTCTTTGTGGACACTAGACCCAAGACTACATTATATCCAAACAGAATACCTATGAGCTGGGTTTTGAAGTTTTTCACTCAGTTACCTGTTCTTCAACCAGCTACTTCCTCTCATGCTTTATTCATCTACTAAACACAAACTGTGAGTTTTTTACTTTGAACCTTCTCCTACAAGGCCCTAGCAGATACGTTTGTAAACATGCATTTACAGTCTTTGAACACCAACATCTTAAACTGAGACTAATGCCTAGAGCCACATTTCTTGTTAAAAGTTTGTCACTGAAGATTTATCATTCGGGGGGATTAACCTAACATTATCCGGGGGGGGGGGGGGACTGAGTTACAGATATTCCCATTAATCTTAAAACCCCAAACTGAAATTCTAATGAATTTTTTTTTAAACATTTCTACTGAAGAAAAGGCAACTGCACTTATTACATGAACACTATTAAAGTGTAAATAACAGCAACAAAAGGACCTACTCATATTTCCAAAGACCAAGATTTACCATGGCAAAGTCTAAAAATAGGCAAACGAGATGAGATACTAAATACCAGTATCATAAAAATAATCGATTTCTATCTTTGTCTTTCTTCTGCTGCATGAGAAACTAAAGGAGTCAAATAGAGGATTGTTCTGCGGAGCCAACCATGAAAATTTTAAGAATAGATAGGTATATATACCCTGTTATTCTTTCAGGGCATTATTTTATACACATTTAAAAAAAACTTCAAAAATAAAAATAAAGAGTTATTTAGCCTTGTGAATATTTTGCAATAAAGTTTCTTGAATTTTTATGACAAACTCTTTAAGCAATTCAACTTTTCAAATAGTCGTCACTCAGAAGTCCCTTTGCCATGGGATCTATCCCACGGTTACAAAGCGGCTTCCTCCTTTGTTGAATGTGAGAGTGGCTCTTTGTTCCTTCAGGATCCCAAATCGCTCATTCAAAGTCATCCCTGTCTGTTTTCCAACACTATTTATGTCAAATTGTAGGGGTACACCTTTAGGAACTTTCTTTATATCCGATTGCTCTCGCTTTGCCAAGAATGAGGGTACAGCAGTACGAGTTAATCGTGGTTTCTGAGTTACTGGGCACTGCACTGCTCCAGGATTGTCAATGGATACAGTTAAAATTCCTCCATTTGTGGTGGAAGTCCGCCATTGACGAGTTCTCTTTGCTACTACATCATCTAGCAGTTGTTCTGTGTTCAACTGGGCCTGAACCTTCAGGCCTCTTCTGAAAAGAAAAGTTGCCTGACGAGTGTCTTTCTGATGGCTTAATTTATTTCCACTTCTAGTAAAATTGGCTGGAATGTTATTTTTTCTGTTTAACTGGTTAGGTCTCTTGAGAACAGCAACTGGTTTCCTCTGCACTTCATTTTGTCTCAGAAGGTTTGTCTTCCTTTTTAACACTGGAAAATATCGCTCTATATTCTTGTCACTTAGAGGCGGTCTATTCATAGGACTAATTCCTTTTCGAATTCCAGTTGCTTTCTTAGCTGCAAGACCAGTGATAATCCCATAAGGACGTCTCTTTCCAGGCATGACTCTTCCTCTACGGCTCAGACTATTCTTACCAAAACCAGAATTCTGTTGGATTCCCCATCGTATTCTCATCCTGAATTGCCGGGTACCACTTTGTTGGAGTCTTCTATTTAGTCTTGGAAAATTCTGCTTTTTTCCTTCCTTTCGATTCAATTTGATTATATCATCCAAAGACATATCGATTTTGTCGAGGTTTTCATTGCTGTGGGTTTTCGGCGGCGGCGCTAGAGCCGCCGTGGCTCCCACCAACCGGGTACCAAACCGGCTCATGACTTAAGGCGTCGCGCTGGAACAGTCAGTACAGAAGGCCTAAGTCTGGGGCCTGCCACCTCCCACTCACGCACGCAGACTAGCTGCACCCCAGACAGAGGCTTTTTGTGACAACTGACCTTGGAAGAGTCGGGGGACATATCTGTCTCAGGATGGGGAGCCCAGAAGATCAGGTGCTATCTCTGGCTGACAGGTGAACCTGGGTGCTTTTCTGTCCCTTTCTCTCTCTGTGGAGAAAACCTCAGCCATTTTCATCCCACAGCACTTTGCAGTAAAGACAGCCTCAGCCATTTTAAAATCAAAACACTTTGATCAGCAGAGTCAGAGAAATAAAGAACTTATTGATGTGCAGTTGACCTCTCTGGAGGGGGCATAGCTTCCCAAGAGGAAAGGGAGGGCCCAGCTCTACTACCTGCCTTTCCAGAACCAGAGTCCAAAGCCTGGGGGAGGAGAGCCACAGGCCACACCCTCTCACACCTGCCGGTGACAGGCTGACAGGTGCACCTGCTGGGCAGAAAAGCACAGGTGTATTAATCCTCTAAGAAAAACCATGAGGGAAACCAGGTACTGAGTATTTCCTCCTTCTGTGACCTGAGCCTGTTCTTGTCTGGGAAAACCTGATTGGGGTGGCGTAGGAGGTCAGATGCCTAGACAACAGAAAACTACAACCTACACTAAGAAAAACAAACCTATGGCCCAGTCAAAGGAACAAACGTACACTTCAACTGAGATACAGGAATTTAAATAACTAATGCTAAATCAATTCAAAAAGTTTAGAGAATATTTTGCAAAGGAGATAGAGGTTGTAAAGAAAACACTGGGCATACATAAGGCAGAAATTGAAAGTTCAAAAAAACTACTAGCACAATCTATGGAAATGAAAGGCACAACACAAGAGATGAAAGACACAATGGAAACATACAACAGCAGATCTCAAGAGGCAGAATAAAACACTCAAGAACTGGAGAACAAAACACCTGAAAGCCTACATGCAAAGGAGAAGATGGAGAAAAGAATGAAAAAATATGAGCAATGTCTCCAGGAACTTAAGGATGAAACAAAGTACCAGAATGTAGGTATCATTGGTGTCCCAGAAGGAGAAGAGAAGGGAAAAGGGGCAGAGGCAATAATAGAGGAAATAATCAGTGAAAATTTCCTATCTCTTATGAAAGACATAAAATTACAGATCCAAGAAGTGCAGCATACTCCGAACAGAATAGATCTGAATAAGCCTATGCCAAGACACTTAATAATCAGATTATCAAATGTCGAAGACAAAGACAGAATCCTGAAAGCAGCAAGAGAAAAGCAATCCATCACATACAAAAGAAGCTTAATAAAACTATGTGCGGATCTCTCAGCAGAAACCATGGAGGCAAGAAGGAAGTGGTGTGATATATTTAAGATACTGAAAGAGAAAAACCACTAACCAACAATCCTATATCCAGCAAAGCTGTCCTTCAAATATGAGGGAGAGCTCAAAATATTTTCCAACAAACAGATAATGAAGACTTTGTGAATGAGACACCTGCCCTACAGGAAATGCTTAAGGGAGCACTACAGAGTGATAGGAGAAGACAGGAGTGCATGGTTTGGAACACAATTTTGGGAGATGGTAGCACAGCAGGGTAAGTACACTGAGTAAAGATAACTATGAATACCATTGAGAGAGGAAGGTTGGGAGCATGTGGGACACCAGAAGAAAGGAGGAAAGATAAAGAATGGGACTGTGAAACTTGGTGAAATCTAGAGTGTTCAACAATTGTGATAAAATGTACAAATATGTTCTTTTACTAGGGAGAACAAGCAAATGTCAACCTTGCAAGGTGTTAAAAATGGGGAGGCATTGGGGGAGGGATGCAATCAACGTAAACCAGAGACTGTAACTAACAGAATCATTGTATTATGCTTCTTTTAATGTAACAAAGGTGATATACCAAGGTGAATGCAGATGGGGGAGGATAGGAGAGGCATGTTAGACACTTGACATTGGTGGTGTTGTCTGACTCTTTACTTTTCTTTGATTTAAGGTTACTTTTCCTTTTGCTACTTCCTAGCTGTCATTTTTTTTCCCTCTTTCTTTTGCCTCTTTACCTTCTTTGACTCTCCCTCCTGCCTTGTGGAAGAAATGTAGATGCCCTTATATAGACAGTGGTGAAGGTGGTGAACACATAAATATGTGACCATACAGAGAACCATCGATTGTTGACTTAGGATGGAATGCATGGTGTGTAAACAAAACCATCTTAAAAAAAAAAAATGGGTTGATGACAAAACCTCAAGGGCAATATACTGAGTGAAATATGCCAGACACATAAGGACACATATTGCAGGGTCTCGCAGATAAGAACTAATTATAATATGTAAACTCATAGACATGAAATATAAGGTACCAAGACATAGGACGAGGTTTAAGAATGGGGTGTGGTTGCTTAGTATGAGCAGAATGTTCAACTAGGATGAACTTAAATGTTTGGAAATGAACAGGGGTGTTGGTAGCAAGATGTGAGAATAACTAACAGTGAGAATAACTAACTAATGGTGCATGAATGGGTGGAAAGGGGAAGCTCATAGTTATATATGTCATCAGAAGGAAAGTTGGAGGTCAGAAGATGGGAATGTATAAAACTGAATCCTATGGGGGGCAATATCCATGATTAACTGTACAAATATTAGAAAACTCTTCCATGAACCAGAACAATTGTATGACAATACAACTAGAAGTTAATAATAGAGGGGCACATAGGGAAGAAATATATACCTATTGCAAACGATATACTACAGTTAGTAGTATTTCAACATTCTTTCATAAACAGTAACAAATGTACTATACCAACACTACAAGTCAACATTTGAGGGGGGTTGGTTAGGGATATGGGAGGATTTAAGTTTCCTTTTCTTTTTTCTTTCATCTTTTTCTTTTTTCATCTTTCACTTTATTTCTTGTCTGGAGTAATGAAAAGTTTCTAAAAATTGAACAAAAATTAAGTGTGGTGTTGGATGCACAGCTGTATGAGGGTACCAGGGGCAACTGATTGTACACTTTGAATCTTTGGATAATTGTATGGTATTTGAACAATCCCAATAAAAATTAAAAAGAAAAAAAAAGAGTTAATGACAATCAATGCAATATATGATACTGGAGTGGATCTAAGAATGGAGGGAAAAGCTCAAAGGGGGCATAAGGAAAAACTGGAATATAGAATTTAAGCTTTATATCCATATTAATTTTCTTGAATTAACTGCAGTTAAGTTAATGACATAAGTAAATATCCTTGTTCATAGGAAATGTACATGGAAGTGTTATCAGTTCAAGGATTATGATATATGCAACCTGCTCTCAAATGTTCAGAAGATGATAAATGGGTAGATACATAATTGATAGAAAGATAATAGATATAGTTGAAAGAAAGAGAGGGGTGAGGGAGAGAGGAAGGAAGGAAGGAAGGAAGGAAGGAAGGAAGGGAAGAAGGAAGGAAAGGAAGGAAGGAAAGAGAAAGAAAAGTACTGTAAAGGTAGCAAAATGTAAAATTGGTAGATACGGATATCTGGGGGTGGGGGTGTTGGAGTTCTCTGTATGGGGTTTGTATTGTATTTGCAACTGTCCTATATGTTTGAAATTATTTCAAAAAAAATTGAAGAAACAATCTATTTCTGGTATTTTGCTTAATGGCAGCATTAGCAAACTAGAACATCTTGGATGACACTTTATGGCCTTAAGACTATAACTTTGGAACCAAATAAACCCCCTTTATAAAAGCTGATCCATTTCTGGTGTTTTGCAGAAAGACAGCATTAGCAAACCAGAACAGAGTTGGAGCTTTGGTCTTAATCATAGCTTGTATGATCAGATTTGCATTTTACCATCACTCTGCTGTCATTTTTTGGACATGGTAATTTTAAGCTTTCTGCAGCATAGCTAGTTAGAATTGTGGTCCAGTAATCAAATGGAAATACCACTTTGTAACTATTGCAGATGGCTTTGGGACCAACTTAAATAATTTAGACAATAACCATTTTAGTTTTTCCATCTCACTTGCATGTGTTGTTAAGCAATCTTACATCTGGAAACTAAAGAAAGTTTCCTAAATTTAGATATACTTCCATATGTAACACTCACCACTACTCTTAAGTTAGGTGCTATTGACTACTCGATATATGAAGAAAACAAGACAGATGAAATTACTTGTTGAAGCTGTGAAGTGGTAATCCAGTCTTACTGCTGAGCCCATATTCTTAACTGCCTCTTTAGCCTCCCAAAGTAAGACAGTAACTTAACTATGGAAGCAATGATAGTGGTAGTGGCTTCTCTTGAAAATGAATCCCGAGTTCTGGGCCCTACCAAAAATCCCTATTCAGGCATTCTGCAGAGTTGGGAAGGCACCTGCAAAATGAACAAACTTCATTAAGCCTCACTTAATTTCGCACTGGCCTGTGGCCCATCTAATTTTGTAGTTCTTTTTTTCCCCCAAGAGAATCTGGATTTTTATGGGAACTTTGTGGTTTTTAAATATGGACTTAAACTTAAAAAAAAAAAAAAAAGAAAAGAAAAAGAAAAAGGTGCAAGAAATTATACAGGCACACAGATAATTACAAACATTAAATAAATTTACTGTATTAGCTTTAAAAATATTTAAAAAACAGTGCAGCTACAGAATTTTTGTGAAATCTGTATAAACGGAACCACTGCTGGTCTGGACTGGAGGAGATGAAGAAGGAACAAATTAAAGGAAAAATTTCTTCAAAGACAGAACCATGGAGTTTGAGGTCCAGTCAAGAGGTCTCAGGCTGGGAGAGCAGAGCAGCCTATGCACGTGAAAAAGGTGTTTGCCCCAAAGGCAGAGCACGGGCATTCCCCCTCAATGCTCAGGAAGAGTGCTGCCACCCCAGACCCCAGAGAGGGTGGAGCACATTCCTCAGGGATTGGGAAGAGACTGGCCACCGCCCCACTGTTCAGAGATGGGAGAGCCTTGGCCCTGGAGAGGCAGAGTCTGGGTGGCACCCCAATGTTTGAGGAGGGTGGAGCCGAGAAGAAGGTGGTCTCCCCAGTGTGTGGATCTGTTGGAGCACTCACCCCAGCGTTTGGAGGGAAAAGGGCTGTCACAAAGGCACTTAGAAAGGGTTGGATTCTTGCTCTCTCAAGCCCCAAGGATAAAACATCATTCTATAAATGACTCTCAGACATTGAAATCTAAAGGAGTTTGCCCTGCAGGTTTTAGGAACTGTTTTGGTCCCTTAAACCCTGTTTTCCTTACTGTTTCTCCTTATGGCAATGGGAATGTTTATCCTATGATTGTCCTTCCTTTGTATATTGGAAGCAGATAATTTGTTCTGAGTTTCACAGGTCCACAGCCAGAGGGGAATTATGCCTTAGGACAGACCATGCCTGTAATTGATCTTGATGGTATCTTGTACTTAATTATTGTTACTGAAATGATTTAAGTTTTTTTGTTATTGTGATGGGATGAATATATTTTTGCATTTGGAAAGAACATGTGTTTCTAGGGTTCAGGGGTTGGAATGTGCCAGTTTGGATATAGTATGTCCCCCCAGAAAAAGTCATGTTCTTTAATGCAATCTTGTGGGGGCAGACATATTAGCGTTGATTAGGTTGGAAACTTTGGATTAGGTTGTTTTCATGGAGATGTATCCCACCCAACTCTGGGTAATACTGTTGACTGAATTATTTCCACGGAAGTGTGGCCCTACCCATTCAGCATGGATTTTGACTGGTTACTGGAGTACTTTAAAAATAGCCACACAGGCTCAGATGCTTGCTGCAGCTGAGAGACACATTTTCAAATTGGCCATTGAAAGCTGACACAGATATTGGAGAAGCCATTTGGAAACACAACCTGGGAGCACAGGAAGAAGATACCAGCCATCTGCCTTCCCAGACAGCAGAGGTATTTCAGATGCCATCGGCCATTCTTCTGTGAAGGTATCCTATTGTTGACGCTTTTGCTTGGACACTTATGGCATGAAGCCTGTAACTTTGTAACCAAATAAACCCCCTTTATAAAAGCCAATCCATTTCTGTTATTTTGCAAAATGGCAGCAATTAGCAAACTGAAACATAAGGGTTTAATATCTAGAATACGTAAAGAAATCCTAAAATTCAACAATTTAAAGACAAAAAAAATTAAAATAGGCAAAAGACTGAAAAACACATGAAAAGATGCTCAACCTTAACTAGCCATTAGGGAAATTCAAATTAAAACCACAGTGAGATATTATCATACTAGAATGGCCAGTAAAAAACAACAGAAAACTACAAGTGTTGGAGAGGATGTGAAGAAAATGGAACACTTATTCACTACTGTTTGGAATGGAGAATGGTGCAGCTGCTGTGAAAGACAGCTTGGCAGTTCCTCAGAAAGCTAACTATAGAATTGCCATATGATCCAGCAATCCCGCTACTATACCGAGAAGAACCGAATGCAGGTATGTGAAGATATTTGCGCACCAATGTTCATAGTGGCAGTACTCACAATTGGCCAAAGATGGATGCAACCCTAGTGTCCATCAACTGATGAATGGATAAACAAAATGTGGTATATAGGTATGATGGAATACTATTCAGCTGTAAGAAGGAATGAAGTTCTGATGCATGCAACAACATGGATGAACCTTGAGGACATTACGTTGTGTGAAATAGGCCAGACACAATAGAAAAAAATATTATATGATCTCATTAACATGAACTAATTATAATAAGCAAACTCATCAAATTATAATCTAGAATACAGGTTACCAGGAGAGAATTGGGAGCAGATGCCTAATGTGCCTAATGGATAGAGGTGATGGTAGCAAATTTTGGTGAGTTTCACAGCACTGAAATGTGTGTGTGACTGGCTGAAAGAGGAAGTTGAGAGTCGGGTATGTCACTAGAAGGAAAGCTGGAGGATAAAACATGGGACTGTGTAACACAGTGAACCCTGTGGTGGATGGTGACTATGATTAACAGTACAAATGTAAAAATGCTTTCATGAACTAAGAGAAATATACATCATTATTACAAGGAATTAATAATAGAATGTTATGTGGGAAAAAATGCACCTACTGCAAACCATGGACTATAGTTAACAGTAGCATTTTAATATTCTTCAACAGTAACAAAGGCACTACACGACTGTTAAGTTTCAATGATAGAGGGTTGTGACAGTTTCGATACATTATGTCCCCCAAAAGCCATGTTTTTTAATGCAATCTTGTGAAGGCAGACATTAATCCTTTAATTGTTTCCATGGAGGTGTGACTCAATCAGCTGTGGGTGATGCCATTGATTGGACTGTTTCCAGGGAGGTGTTACCCTGCCCTTTCAGGGTGGGTCTTGTTTAGGTCACTGGAATCCTTTAAAGAGAGCTCACACAGAGATCAGAGAGGACAAAAAGCCCCCAACGTTTGGAAGCAGACAGAGCAGCTGAGAGAGACTTGGAGAGGGACTTGGGTGCTGACAGAGATGCCCAGAGATGCCTGAAGTTGCATACAGAAGGACATTTGGAAATGCTAAGGACATACAGGAGCTGAGAGAGGAGCTGAAACACAACCCGGGACAAGCAGACGCCAGCCACATGCCTTCCCAGCTGACAGAGGTGCTCCAGATGCCATCGGCCCTTTCTTCAGTGAAGGTATCCTCTTGTTGCCTTAGTTTGGACACTTTTATGTCCTTAGAACTGTAAACTTGTAGCCAAAAACACCCCCTTTATAAAAGCCAATTCATTTCTGGTATTTTGCATAACAGCAGCATTAGCAAACTGGAACAGATTTTAGTACCAGAGAAGTGGGGTGCTGTTGAGTTTGCAAATGCCAAACATATTGGAACAGCTTTTTAAATGGATTAGGGGAAGATTCTGGAAGAATTGTGAAGGGCTTGATAGAACGGGTGTGGTGACACCTCCATGGAATTAAAACTAATCAGGAGTATCACCCACAATTGATTGAGTCACATCTCCATGGTACATTTTTCCCAAATACCATTCTTTTTGAAATAAGGAAAATGTTCTAAAATTGATTATGATGATGAATGAATGCACAACTCTTTGATTATACTGCAAGCCACTGATTCCACACTTTGGATGGATTTTATGGTGTGTGAATATATCGCAATAAACTGATTTTAAAAGAAAAGGCAGAAAATGCTAACTGGGCAGCAAAAAAAGCTGAGTACAGATGTCAACAGCCACAAGGATCTAGGAAGAAAGGTTCAAGCACTAACAGGACAGAAGGGACTTTGGTAAACACTCTGGACTTTCCACTGGAACCCCACACTGGAGGAATAAGATGAGGCTCTAGGAGGACCACATCCTATGATAAAGGTTACATTCTATAAGGAAAAAATGGAAATACACCAGCCAGCCCTAACTGCCTGCTGGGAGAAAATAACCCTTTTGTAGATTATCCAAAGCCTTCACAAATTTTCATCCGTAATATTCAGCATCCAAAGTTGTGAAGCGTACTTTAAAAAAAGACCAAATATATTATTTGAATACAAATGTTTTAAAAACCATAGGACTATACAACACAAACAGTAAAACCTAGTGTAAACAATGGCCTGTAGTTGATTGTATACTTACAATACTATTTCATTAATTGTAGCAAAGGTACCACACTAATGCAAAGTGTGGATAATAGGGAAATCAATGCTAGAGTAGTATATGGTAACTTTGTATTTTCTGCATAATTTCTCTGTAATCCTTTAAGTTCTCTAATAAAAATAGACATTAAAAAAAGCAGTACAAGGGAAAATGTATGTATGTGTATACATATATATATTCTCCAATTCACCCAAGAAAACTGGGACATAATTTTGCAACTGAATGGCAAAGATTTGAACCCAGCATTTAAAATCAATGTCTGAACAACAGAACTTATTGTTGCTTCTATTTTTTACCAAGGGCAGAAAACCTTATTGCTCCACAGAAAAACCCTTTACAGAATGATGCCTTTTCCATCACTGGATAATCACAAAACAATGACATATAAGTCCAGGGGACACAAAGTCCTATGGATTAAGGATGCATTAACATATATAGGTAGTTGCCAGTTGGTTGCTGAAATCTAAAGATAGGCTCTAGGACATAAACTAAGACAAAAATCAGAATTTAAGGTTCCAGCAAATTAAGGTTTAACATTGGTGCAGATAGGAAATCTGATATAGTGTGTTGAGGACTAGCCCCCACAGCCCTTTTTGTTCTATGAAGGGATGTGTAATTATCCAAAGCAGTATTTCAAGAACCCAGAAATAGATTTTTATGTGAATATCCTGATTCTTAAATGTTGGCTTACCAAAAGCAACATCTGAAGGTCAGACAACCAGTTTGCCATGTGTTTTAGTGTTCTTCTAACACCAGTAGTATTCCAAGAGTCCAAACCAGAATTAAAACATTCAGTAGCCAATTAGCTTTCTTTTCTCCTGCTTAATACAAAGCACTAGAGTCTAAGTCATTTGATTTTAAATAGAAACAGTATTTCACTAGTCATTATAATATAAATTTGATTCACGGATACAATTATGAATCAGAGCTACATTATACTAGGAAATATTATAGTTAAACCTCTGGAATAAATTGGTGATATTTCCTATATTGTATCTTACATTCTATTACATTTCAAGTACTCACACTAGTTTTATTCAGTCTAAAAGTCAATAGTAGCCAAGGTTCATTTATCAAGGCAAAAAACTTCAGTTTTAGGCTACAGAGAAAAAAATGAAGCTCACATACACTTAGGTTAACCAGAACTTGAAAGGCCACACACTATTGGTTTTCTTCATGATTAACTAATTACCAAAGGAGAAAAACCAATCTACTCCTTTAAAGAAAAGGGGAAGACAAAATCTTCTTTTAAATTGAAAGAAAAAAAAATATAACTTACTATAGGATATCCAAAGTCAAGTTTGTATTCTTTTATAACATAAACTAACAATTTTCTAACCTAGTGTGCCAGTTTGGATGTATTATGACCACCAAAATGCCACGTTCTTTAATGCAATCTTGTTGGGGCAGACGTATTGTGTTGATTAGGTTGGAACCTATTGAATGAGTGTTCCTATGGAGATCTGACTCAATCAACTGTGGGTGAAACCTTTGATTAGTTTCCATGGAGGTGCTACCCACCCATTCAGGATGGATCTTAAATAAATCACTGGAGAGTTCATAGACAGAAGAAGCTCAGAGCAGCTAAGAGTGACATTTTGTAGAGCTGCTGAGAGAGAAGCTAGAACACAACCTGGGATAAGCAGACGCCAGCCATGTGCCTTTCTAGCTAACAGAGGTTTTCTGGATGCCATTGGCCTTCCTTCCGTGAAGGTGTACTTGTGTTGATGCCTTAATTTGGACATTTTCATGGCCTTCAGACTGTAAATGTGTAACCAAATAAACCCCCTTTATAAAAGCCAATCCATTTCTGGTATTTTGCATAATGGCTGTATTTGCAAACCAGAACACTTAGATACCAAAAATTAAATAAAATCCCACAATTTAAGATCATGGAACTATCTAGGTCCCACCCATATTTCAATCAGAAAACTAATAATGGAATATTACCAAAGTAAAAACCAAGTACATACTCAATTAACACATTTCCATATTTCAGAGAATAAGAGGCACGAGGCATTCACGTAGTAAGTTTATTTACAAACATATCCAGTATGCTATACCAGTTTAACAGAGTTTGAGCTTTATTTTAGGACTGAGTCTCTTAAAATGCTCCTCTTCATAGCTGAAAAACAAACAAACAAACAAATTCTCCTTAATGGCATTAAAAAATTCCATTAATTTCACAGAAATCAGTTTCGTGAATGTGTTGTCTGTTCATCAGTTTGGTACATCAGAAAGCGTTTACAGTATCATGACTTATTCATACTGATTTGCTTCATCATATGCACCAAAACGTTTTCCTATTAATGCCTTGGATAAAATTATTTCCTTTCTCCTAAACTATAATAAAGCCATTCTTTTCTATGGTATTATTTTGGAATTTAGTATGACCATTCCACAGTGCTTCCTCTAGTGATACTTTGAGGAGGAACATACTAATCTAAGGAAGCTTAAGTAAATCTTTCCTTCCCATATAGGGAATCTGTTAATTTCCCAGCATTCTCAAGACTTCTTTTAGCACACACTAACGTGTATTTCCTTAATCCAGCGTTTCTCAACCTTGGCACCACTGATATTTTGGAACAGGTAATTGTTTATTGTGGGGGAGTATCCTGTACACAGAAATCATTTAGCTCATCCCTGGCCTCTACTCCCTAGATGCCAATGAACCCAAATACCACTCTCCCCCAACTCCATCAGGATAATCAGAAATGTCTCCACCCATTGTCCAATGTCCTCTCAGGTGCAAAACCACACATGTATCTGGGGCTGACTAGTATGAGTTCAAGAGCACTAGAAACATTTTCTTTTCTCCTGGTGGTTTTCACAATTTAAATCAGAATTTTAATCCTGGATTTTAAAAAACAGAAGGCAGCACAGTGATCACTTTTTTAAGAAGAATCAAATGTTTAAAAAGACATTCAAAGCTACTGTTATCTTAGTAAATGCATTTATGACAGACTAACATGAATCGGCCTACTAAATTCAAGTATTGTACGCTGGTTAAAAGTGTGAATTCTGGAACCACACTGCCTGGGTAAGAATCCTGGTCCACCAATAACTAGCTATGAATGAGATCTTGGGCAACTACTTATCATCTCAGTGCCTCATATCAGGTTAATAACCACCTCAAAAGGTAGCTGGGGAACCACATGAGATTAAAAGTGTGAAGTGAGAAAGAGAAACAGTAAGTACTTAATCAACAATGGCTATTATTGTACAGGCAAAAGAATATTTGTTAACCTGTTTCCACCAAAGCCACATCTATACTTAACTTCAGGAATTTGTCTTAAATACAATGTACCTGTTAACTTTTGTAGGCTGGGGTAGAAAAGGAATAAAGGAGAAAACATTGTTAGGAAGGTCAGAAATCACCAGTTACCTGTTTCATGGATGAACTAAAACATCCTTATTTCTTAAGAAGTTGGTGTCTTACTATAAAGAAAGGTGCGGCAAATCCGGATCCAAGGTACAAAGTCATCATAACTAGTAACCGCCACTTGTTTTCCACCGAAAATGGCAAATTCTGTTGGAAAAAGAGAACAAGCAACAAAAACACAACTTCAAATTATGTGATTATTGCACGGATCAAATAAGCACACAGTGGATACTAGATGATCTTTTTTTTTTTTTTTTTTTTTTTACAGATTCCAGTTACATATGCTATATATATAGCATCTTTTAAAAGCCTATATTGTCTTCCAAATCCCACGACCCTCCTCACAGCACCAGAAAGTAAATAACATTTGGCTTTAAAAAAAAACAACATTTACTGAACACCAGGCAGTTAAGGTTACACGTTGTAAAATTAGAAGCAACAAAGTTTTCTTTATTTTAAAGATTCAGAAAAAAAAAAAAAATTACTCTCCAAAGTAGTCATTGTATAAACAAAATACATTGTTAACTTCACTACGAAGGAAATTTGACTTTTTCATAACCAAGTAACTCTAGCCTCGACATGCTTTTTCAGCCCTTCACTACTAGGCCTCGGATGACACTCGGAGATACTCACTGTTAACTGCCCAAAATAAGTTATTTATACCAGAGACTAAATCCAATCCTACTGAGGGTTTGTACTTCTAATCTAGCCAACGAAGTTAGAAAAGGTCCGATTCCTAAACACAAAACCTCTTCTTTCATCGGTTTCCGATGACCTTCACTGCTGACCCGATGACCTCCAGCTCGTTTTAAGTGGCCGCACCTGAAGCCGGGGTCACTGGACTCTCCAAGGTGATGGGGTAGGTAAGGTTTCTGGGGGACTACGCGTGAGGTGGGCCATCCGACTCTACCTAGTCATTCCTTTCCGCGACCACAATGCATCACTTAGTCGCCGAGGTCCTTGACTTCCTCCCTGGTCTTTGAAAAAATGGGAACGCTACCTTGCGTCCCTGCCTAAATTCTCTGCCTGTAATTTCCCTCTCCAGAGCCCGTGGTCAGCCCTGACATGCAACGACCAGGTAACCCTCCCGCAACCGAACAGCGCTCCTCGCACACTAACCTTCCCAGGACCCTCCTCATAGTGGCTCCTACGGATCACAGAGGTCGTGAACCTCCGGATGCTCTGCCCCAACATGGCGCTGTTGGGGGCTCCGCGACAAGCGCAGAAACCGAGTGCAGTAGAAATGGCGACAGCAACGCCTTACGCTTTACCGACCTTGTCTTCGGTGTGCAAGAACCGAAAGGGAAGCTGGGAAACGGGGTTGTGGCTTCAGAAAACATGACAAAGCTGCAGTCTCCGAGGATTGTGGGAAACGTAGTTCAGAACATTGCTGCGCCTTTTCGACCGCTAAGGATTGTGGGAAATGGAGTCTTTCTGCAGCCTCTGAGAGGACTAGAGTCTGTTTTGTTCTTTTACCGGAAGTGATTTGTTCAGTTCAGACCGGGGTTCTTTTCTTGAGCTCACGTCTAGGATTTTTGGGCCTGTTTTACAAACGATTTTACTGAATTTAGTGAAACAATTTCATCCCGTTTGCTCTAGTTTATTGAACTGGGAAATAAATGTCTGCAATTTTTTTTTTCAGTGAATATTTGTTAGATTTGCAATACAGTGCTAAGCACTGAGAGTGATGTATAATATGATCTTATCCAAGAAGACAATATGCAGCACAAAGGATATCAGAAAGAAATCTGAATTGAAGTCCTAAAAGGAGGATTCCTAAAGGTATAGGGAAATGTATAAGAAGAAGGAGAGATAGCAGAGAAAATATAATGCCATTGTGAGTGTGGTATGTTGAGAGTAGGGAAGAGAAAAGCAGCCCTGACAGCTGGAGCTACTCTGGGCAAGGCTTGGGTGTGCTGCCTAAACAATTTCATAGAACATCAACATCAGAGAAGCCCGTTCTGTGACAGTAATGGATAAAAAAAGAACAAAACCACTCCCTAATCATGTCAAAATAGAGACAAAATATGAACATTGTTCAAGCCACAAAAAAGATCAGACTTCCCCCTATGCTAATATAATGACTTTTGCTGGAAGTCTTGGTCTAGTATATCCTTAGCCTTGGTCTAGAATATCCTTCTTCTAGGTAAGAATTAGTAAGATAGTCAGAGAATTACCCCATTTCCTGATAACATCCAATCCAGAGCAAAGCCCCATTTCCTTAAACCCTCCCACAAATTACCTAACACAAGCACAAACCATGTAAGTCCTTTCTAGCTTCTTTTTCCTGATATACTCCATGGTTCCTTATGATATGTGATTTTCCTCACAGCAACAACCTTTGCTGAAATTTCTTCAATTATAGATGTGTTCCTGGTAGCCTTTGACTAGCCAGTATTGAGAGAAAGAAACCAGTGATACATGAGGCTAGGAAAGTGGTATTAGGTTAGATTGCTAAGGACCCTGCTAACCTAAGTGTTGTGTTATTCATCTGTGGGAAGATGTGTATTGGGCAGTAGTAGTAAACCAAGTAGAATGAGACCTATTTGTTGTTTTGAAAGCTGCAAATATAATGTCTAATTTAATGTTTGTTTTTTTTTAGTTTATGAAAGAAAAAAGTCATGTAAAAAAAAGTCTGAATAAAGATTTTTTTTGTTTCTACAAGTAATTTTTTATGGATTGTTATCAGTTAATACATTATAAATAGTGTCCTCCTCCCAATATATAGTCCGTTTAGTGACTATGTATTAAGCTATAATTGGGAACTATTTTTCACATTTACTATTTCTGGATTTCATGTATCAGTCCAACATAAGTTATATCATCTATAGATTTTATTCATTGTTACTTCTAACCCACCTTAGCTGAGTGTACTCTAGGTATCTGGATTTGAGCTAATTCCTATGGAATCTTCTGACTAGAGATTCAGAGCATGGCTTCAGAATTGGGTTGCCTCCTCATGGACAGTAGCCAATTAAAAACGGTTTCAAATTTTTTCCCACCAAGAAGTGGGATCTATGTTCTCTCCTCCTGAATCTGAACAGACTCTCTGTAACTATATGTAATGATAGAATATGGTAGAAGTGACACTGTGCCAGTTTCCTAGTCAGGGCTTATGAGATTGGCAGCTTCCTCTCCTGTCTTTTGGAACACTTGCTTTTGGAGCCCTGAGTCTTCATATAAGAAGGTTGACCACTGTGTCAGTTTAAATGTTTTATGTCCCCCACAAACACTATTATCTTAGATGTAATCTTGTGTGGGCAGATGTGTCAGACTTGATTAGATTGTAAGATTGTAATTCTTTGAGTTTCTGTGGAGATGCGCCCCACCCAACTGTGGGTGATAACTGATTGGATAATATCCATGGAGGTGTTACCCCGCTCATTCAGGGCGGGTCTAAATAAATCATTGGAGCCATATAAATGACCTGACAAACAGAAGGAACTCAGTGCAGCTGAGAGTGACATTTTGAAGAGGAGTTACAGCCAAGAGGGACAATTTGAAGAATGCACAGAAGCTGAGAGTAGCTGCAGATGAGAGACAGTTTGAAGATGGCTGTTGAAAGCAGACTTCTGCTCCAGAGAAGTTAAGAGAGGACAAATGTCCCAAGAGCAACTGAGAGTGACATTTTTGAGGAACTGGAGCCTAGAGAGGAACATCCTGGGAGAAAGCCATTTTGAACCCAGAACTTTGGAGCAGACACCAGCCACATGCCTTCCCAGCTAACAGAGGTTTCCAGATGCCATTGGTCATCCTCCAGTGAAGGTACCCGATTGCTGATGTGTTACCTTGGACACTTTATAGCCTTAAGACTGTAACTGTGTAACCAAATAAACCCCCTTTTATAAAAGCCAATCCATCTCTGGTGTTTTGCATTCCGGCAGCGTTAGCAAATCAGAGCAACCACAACCACTCTGTTGTAGTAGCCTTGTCTAGAGGCCCTGAGACCCACATAGATGGTGTGGGCATGAAAGTATCAGGTAACATGAGTAAAGCCATGTTAGACCCTTCAGCCCAGCTTAGCCCAGATGCCAGCTGAATTTCACTGAGTGACCCCAGTCAACATGGTGCAGAGCAGATTCGCCCAGTTGAGCCCCACCCAAGAAGCTGATCTACATATTTGTGAGACATAATGAAATGATTTTTTAAGTCATTAAGTTTGGGGTAGTTTGTTACAAAGCAGTAAATTACCAGAGCAGATACCTAGCTATAATACAGTTGCTTTATTTATGGAAACAGCTTCTCTACTAGCTTCCCTCAGGAGAACACAATGTCTCATGACCAAACTATAGGTTTGGGGATTTGGCTTGCCAATTAAAATATTTATTTTAGGTTAATACAAATCTTTCTATCAAAGCATAATTCTGTGATAATTCTCCAGTTATAATGATTTGAGTTAAATTGTGCCAAATATACCAAAACATCCAAAGTCTGGAAGCAGAGTGGTCTATTTAATGGTTTTACAGCAGCAGGCATAATTTGAGGAGTACTAGATGCTCTCAGAAAAACATTTTGAAGCTTTTTGCTGATCCATGTGTTTTAAGGGGTAAATTGGCGTGGGATTGAAAGTGTCTCACATCACTTATTCCTAAAATGATTACTGATCTTTGTATTAATGGCTGACAGTGAGCCATAGAGCATACCCTGGATAATTAGTTCAAAATATTTAAATTTTGAAAAAAAAAATCACTTTCGAGTAAAGAAAAAGTTTAAAGAAACTTGGCAATATTCCATTTGTGGATAGGTATTTTGGTAAACTAAAGATGGCCGCAATTTCTTTTCAACGCTTCCCTTTGAGGAGGGGTCTTTCTCTCCTCCTGTTGTCATGAGTGATCTGCTTAGATAGAATGTGACAGAGTGATACTCAGAGTTCTGAGGCTGGCTCATCAAAAGCCTTGCAACTTCCATTCATGCAACTTGGAAAGCTTGCTTGAGAGAAACCAGCTGCCATGTAAGAATTGCAACTACTCCGAGACTGCTAGAGTATGAGGAAGCCCAAGCTTGCCATATGGAGAAATCTCTTGGTGAGAGAGAGAGAGAGAGAGAGAGAGAGAGAGAGAGAGAGAGAGAGAGAGAGAGAGAGAGAGAGGGAGAGGAAAAGGGAGAGGGAGAGGGATAGAGAAAGACCTAACCAGCTTCTGCCTGTTCCAGGCACCCGACATGAGACTGAGGAAGTCTTCAGGTGATGCCAGCTACAGTCATGATTTGCCTACAACTTTATGAAGGATGTTAAGCAAGAACTGCCTCCATTGAGCCCATCAGCCCCCAGAATTGTTATTTTAAAGCCACTAAGATTTGGGTTAGTTTGTTACCCAGCAATAGAAACCTGGAACAGGTATCATGCACTATTTCTTATACAGGTAGCCTAACTATACTCTATACTCATGCCATATTATCTGACAAGAAAAATACGAATCATCTTCGAGAAACTTCTGATTTAGTAAGATTCTCTTTCACTCTATATGAGAAATGAGACATTCCATGAAACGATTGGTACAAAATAGAAATAATCTTTTGGGATATGAGGTTTACTCCAAAGTTTTATTTTAAAAGTAAAATCAATTATTTTAAATAGTGAGTAGGGTGTATATCATAGAGTAAGCAATGTAGTTTCTAGACCCACATGAGTCTTTGGAGACTGGAATTACATTATATAGAACAGTATATATAAAAATTAAAGCACACCATTTTTCATTTCTCTCAACAGCTACTATATTAGATTTTAAGAACTAGGTTCAAGTTTATTTAAAAATAATTTGTTTAGTGAAGAAATTATGTTTCCATCCTATATTGCAAAACTCAAGTTTGCAAGTTTCTTTTCAACTTAGGTTTTTAGAACTTTCTGATATTGGACCATTGAATACATGACTCTGTTAATGTCCATTTTAAGTTTTATATTTTTAGGGGAAAAATTTGTTTCAGGAAAAGGAGAAAATGTAATTCCATTGAGGCAGTTGGGGTTGGGAAATATTCTGACAGCCTTCTGAATGATTTAGTAATGACCCACTGGAAGAAAAAGCTTCTGCAAATTATGCTCACTTAATGATCAATGTATGTTTTTATGCTTCATCTTGTTTTTTCTGTTTAGAATCCCTCCATGTCTTTTTTCTTCTCCTCCTGAAATCTTAAAACACTCTCTTTCCCCTAAAAATCCTTCCCAAAACTCTTAAAAGGAATTGATTTATCTTTCCTTTAAGATCACTTAAAATTTAATTTATAATACACCTTTATTAGTAGCTAGTTATGTATGTCTGTCTCCTTATTAGACCATATGCTTCTTAAGAAAGCACAGGTTTTAATCATCTTTGTATCCTTTCACATAGCAGATAATCAATAAATTTGTATGTAAATGAACAAATGGAAAAAGAATATTATGCCCCTATAAAGTGGCACAGTATATCTTCAAGAGAGTCCAGTGATCCCTGGTACAGAATAGGTATTTTTAAAGTGGCTCACTGTGCCCTTAATTCTATTTACACTGTGTAAAACATTCCTGAGAGTTAATTTTATTCATTTCTTGCCATGGGCTTACATGCATTATTTCATTTAATCCTCATAACAATCCTTTGAAGGAGTTACCAATATTATATCCTTATTTTATTTATGAGATGACTGATACTTAACAGTGTGAATAACTTGCCTTGAGTCTTTAAATCTAGTAAATAGCACTCCTGAAACTGAAACCAAATTCTAATTCCAAAGCCCCTGCTCATAATCTTTGCCCTCTCTGACCTGTTTGAGTTGCTCAGAAGACATGTTACTCACATCCTAAAGGAAATGTAGGAAATTCAGTTCATCCATGACTAGATTCAATTGACACACAGCTCCATGACACACAGCTCCATCATCAGCTGCGTGAGGTTAAATAGGCTTTCCAGATTGCAAGTGGAACACCAGGAGGGCTGTTCTCCAGATCCTAGAGAGAGCTGCACAGCTGGCTGGGGGAGGAGGGATGGCCAGGGACCCAGGTCCTGTTTTTCTTGGAAACCACCAGGGCTCTGTTTGAGCTTGTGCTTCTACCCATCTCCTCATCTTCTGGGAAACTTGAAGACATTCTTTTGGAGCCATTTAAAAAATTGAACTTTGGCAATGGTATTTCCTCAAACAAGTCAAGGCCTCTACCAGGGCTTGGGACAGGGGCTGAATTCAGTGCCGACTGCCTCACCGTTGGCCTCTCTCAGTTACCTTGCTCCTCAGGGGTTGGATCTCTTCTTTAGGAGGATGACAGGATCTGCCACTTCCATGATGCCCTGCTACTGCAAGAGGGGTTGAGAAACTGCTGGATTGTCCTTTAGCTATTATTTTTATTTAAAAATTATTTGGAAATAATTATAAACTTACAAAAGTTGCATAAATAAAATTAGTACAAAAGACATCCATAAACTATTTAATCAGATGTGCCTATAAACATTTTACTCCATTTTCCTTATCATTTGTTTTTTCTCTCTCTCTCTCAATACATAATGTTTTTTTCTGGATTGTTTAAGGGTAAATTACAACATCAAGCCACTTGACTCATAAATACTTAAGTGTGTATTTACTAAGAACAGGGATATTGGCTTACAAAACCACAGTACAGTATCAACTTCATAAAATACACTGATACAATATTTTACCTAGTTTATCATTCACTTCAGTTTTGTCAGTTGATCTAGTAATGTGCTTTACATCATTTCTTTTTTTTTTTTTTTTTTTTTTGCAATCTAGTAAAGGATCCAGTCTAGAGGCAAGTATTGCATTTAGCTGTTAAATTTCTTTAGCCTTTTTTAATCTGGGACATTTCATTGACTTTCTTTGTCTTTTATGACATTGAAATATCTGAAGAGTACAGCCATCTCTATCTTTTTTTAATAGAACTTTTCTCATTTTGCGGTTGTTTCGTGTTTCTTCATGAGTGGGTTGAAGTTATACATTCTCAGCCAAATATAGTGTAGGAGAATTTATGTCCTCTTAGGGCCTCACATCTGGAGGCACAGAGTATATATCTGTCCCTCAGGTGGTGATATTAAAGTTGATACAATCAAGGTTTTGCCTGAGGTGTTCACAGTATAATTACTATTTTTTTCCTTGTGACTAATAAGCACTCTGTGGAAAAATATTAAGACCATGCAAATATCCTACTCCTCGTCAACAGAGTTCCCCTGTGTCTCAGTTTGTGGAAGTTGCCATAACAAAATACCCCAAATTGTATGGCTTAATACAACAGCAATTTATTGTTTCCCAATTTGGAGGCTAGAAGTCCAAAGTCAAGGTATTGGCAGGACCACGCTTCCTCAAGGGCTGTAGGGTTTGGTGGTGGCTTTCAAGTGATCCATGACATAACTCAATCTCTGTCTCTGCCAGATGACCGTCTTCTCTCTGTCTCCTACTAACTGTGTCCACATTTCCTTTTCTTATAAGAACACTAGTCATATTGGATTAGGACCCACCCTAATCCAGTTTGAAGTCAACTAATTAATTACATCTTCAAAGATCCTATATCCAGACACAATCACATTCATAGGACCAGGGGTTAGGACTTGAACATATCTTTTTTGGGGGAACACAATTCAATCCATAATTCCCTGGATTTAGAGTCCAATGATGATTCGTGCCTGACCATTATCATAATGGTTATGAAATGATAAATTTCCAATTCTAGAGCTCCCTACATATTTACCACTGCCCTTTGGCATTCGACTGTAAGCAGAAGATCTCCCTCTCCCCTATTTATTTACTTATCTATTATTGGTACAAACTCATGAATTCCTCGTTTTCAATGATTTATAAAATTCATTACTATACTTAATTATTTTAAAACATTCAAATAAAGATGCATATCCATATTTTAGAAATAATACACTTGCTCCAATACTTCCAATTCCAATCGACCTCCAGAGTGTTCTTTCTTGCCTTTCCCTACAACATGTTTTTATATTCCTTCCTCTACAGTGAGAATGCTGGATCCCAACAACACATTTACTCATTTGCTCCATCTTACAATATATCTAAAATAGTTTCAGAATTGCTTCTCCAGTACCACTACAATAAACAAACTTCTAAAAAGGGTTCAGTATTGTTTGTGCTTTTTTTGCACCCCTTACTCTCACTCGCAAAAAAACTTAGTATTTATTCAAATACTGTGTTCTCTTCCTTCACTCTTTCTCTCTGGTTCCCTTCCTCTCTCCCTTTCTCCTTTTTTCTTTCCTTTCTCCCTCCCTCCCTTCCTTCTTTCCTTTCTTCCTTTCTTCTAAGAATGTCACCTACAGAGCAACACAATATAGCAGCCTGGTGGCCCCATGGCCGTTTCCATGGCCCACTATCATCTCGACCAAAGTACTCTGTGTCTCTATTTTTTTACTTGTTTCTTATGATTTGTTATTACTGACTGTCCATTTCCTAATCTGTCCTCTATATATAATCTGCTTGTTCAAGGTTTCTTCTTCTGCTGTCCACATGGTCTGTGAGTTTCTCAGCCTCTACGTTTCTTTATCATGTAGATTTGAGCCTTAAATTATATCTCCCTAGGAGAAATAACAATTGGTTTGGCTGGTCTCTTCTCATGGCACTCATAGGCCTCTGGTCATTGAATAGGTGATTTTCTTTGACTCACTTACTCCTCTTACCAGCAAGTTCTAGCTAAGACGATGGAGGCAAATGGTAAAAAGCAGGGCAATCTATGAGTAAAGAGCCAACTCCTGACATTTCCTCTAGAAAGTGGAAGTGCAATTAAAAAGCAATTCTTAATCTTAAATTTTAGGTGTCTTCCAAATGTGTGATACATCAGAAATGAATGATGAATATCTATGTTCTGCCTGAATACTAGTTTTGGCTTATGCTATTTGCATATAAAGTATGGTAAAGAAGTATTGATGATACTTGTTTTGCTCATCATTTTATTACTGGAAGAAGTGGATTTTCTTAGAAGCTAGGGGAGTCTTAGCTTCAGGGCTCCAGACCTGCATGCAGCTCTTCCAAGGCCCTACTAATATTGCTTTGTGTAAAATTTGCAATATTTAAAATATGATGAATTATGACATCTGTCTCTATCCACTGGAGCTTTTCCTCTGTTATATTTTCCCTTGTTTCAGGTGAAATTGGCAAGGCTGAGAGCATTTTCCCTAGTCAGAGTTAATGGAAAGTTGATATTAAATGTTGGTATTGATGAAGATACAATTAAATTCATAATATGCCGTAACGATGAGAACTTCAATGACAAATTGACTAGTGAGCTTGTCAGTTCAAAGAGTACTTAAGATTAGCAACTGTACAAGAAAACTAAAAATGCCTAAAACCTGATAGCTCATACATGAAAGAAATGTGATAGATGTTCTCCAAAATTTGAAAACAATCCAAAAAAAATGTGCCCGATGTTACTAATAAGGAGCAGTGATATAGAAACTTTTTAATGAGTCATTTAAAAATTGGGATCAAATGTGTTAAAGATAATTCTCGTCTCTTAATTGAAAATAATATTATAAGTTTGTTGTTACATGAAGTGGTAATCAAAGAATATGAAGTCAAAAACTGTAAGAACCTATTATAAAGGTGCATCAGATGATAAATTAAATTATTAAAATATTTTATTTTTCTGACTTCTGTGATGTTACTGGTATTTTTCACTTTTTAAATTTGAAAATCTTGTGATTCATTTCCTCATTCTAAATAACTATTCACTTCCACACCTAATTTTTGTTATTCTATATTTATTTTTTTTCATAAAAATTCACCTCTACTTCTCTCCTAGAACAGCTGAATGAATTAATGTTTAAGGTAAAAAAGTCAGAGCATGAAATACTTTCATTCATAAGAATAAATTTGAGATAACATGACTTTTTATCACTAGTATTTCAAATGTAAATGCTACGGAATGGCCTTAGAATAGGTTGAGTTCCAAAATGACTCCTGGGTTGGATTCTAAAGTCACATCCACCCCGAGTCACATCCAGAAACTTAGATTATCTCAAGAATGTATCAGAAGCCAAAATGATTTTTAATATTTGTTAAAACAAACAACAACAACAAAACAAAATAGAGGAAACAAAAATCAGTCTCATGACTTTAGAATGCTAGTTCATCCTTAAAAGCCATTCATGCTTCTGATTCTATCTTCATTTACCTAATCTCAATATAGATTTAAGGTTAGTTCCGTCTTTTAAGATCAATTCATGATGTAATTATTTATCATCAAGAAATGTCAGACATAGGTATATTTAATTTTACATGATGAATACACAAACTACCATTTCTCAATCTGAAAATCACTGGTTCTATTTCTATTTATGTTTCATCTCCATTTTGACTTAACTTGTAAAGATACTTTTTATCTTGTTTTCACTGGGTTTCTTTGAATTCAATACGGCATTTCCTACTTGTTTCTAGAAATGGAATACTAAATGATTAAAATAGCTTCAGTTTATTTATTCTAGGGAAAGCAATTTAATTCAGGAAGGAGGCTTCAAAGTGAATTTGGATGTATTACTCCAAAAAAAAAAAAATCCTCTTTTAGAGAAGAAGCAAGAAAAATATAGGAGATATTTGAGAGTAGAACCAACTTTCTTTCATTATATGTAAATGAATGTAGAGAATAGGGCAAATAAGAAAGATCTGGGGATCTTAATTCATCATCATGCCCATGGCTACTGATCAATGTATATAATCTGCTGGTATATTTTTACACTTCAGACGAATCTGCAGAAATCCAGTCAGAGGCACTTCGATCCATTTTTGGCTGACAATCGCACAGTTAATATAGTCCTTCAAGATCTGTTTATGCTATCACAATTTTTATATTTGGCTTTTTAGTTTGGTCTTAAAAATAAGGAAAAAAAAACAGGATTTACTTGAGAATAACATTCATGCACTTTCAGTAAATTGCTACTGAATTCACCAAAGAGTTGTTTTAAACATTTCAAAAAATTATAATATTATTACACAAAGTGGGTTAAGTTAATTGCCCATTATCTTCACATCCTTCCATTTAGCCAGACAGTCAATAAATAGCATACTAAGACTGTTTCTCTGTCCCTGCATTGTGATCAGGCATCTTCTTACCACTTTGTATTCCTTGTATTAAGGGATTTTACAAGTAGCAGCCTTACAAAACTCACGGCTGGCTTTACTGTGAGGATTATTTTTTTTATTGTGGAGGATGTGGTTGGATACATTTCAGTGTGTCATTTTTGTGAGGACCCATAGGAGGAATTTCTCTCTGGTCTTAGAACTAGAATACACAGGCTTCTCTTGGGTAGCCGATTTGCTTTTGCCTTATGGGTGCTGTGAATAACAAACTTCATTACGATTTTCTCTTCATAATGGTTCCTAGAAAGCTTAGAGCCAAATTTGTGACTCATATCCAGCAGACTCAATGCTTATATTTTGTATTTTTTACTCCTGGCTCCATTTCTTTGCTAACTTTATTTATTTTTGCTCCACATTTCTCTCCAATTTAAATTTTTTTCTTGTTATATAGTATGTATCTTTGTACAGTGCCCCAAATGCCTTCTGGAACAATATTAGTTGGTAAATAAATTAATAAATCATATATCCTCCTCACATAGAAAATTATTGCAATGTTACTAACTTTATGAATTTTTCTCTTCTTTGCTTTATGGAGCCTGGATTAGGTAAGGCAATGAAAGTTAGCTAATGCAACAAATGTTCCCAATGTTTTAGTGGCTTAACATAATACAGATTTTTCACTCATGTCACAGTATGATCAGATGTTCAGTAGGTGGTCTTCCACATGGCAATTCAAGTGCATCATCTTCTTGGACCTCCTTTGAATCCTCCACTCAGCAGGCTGGATTAACCCTACCAATATATTAAAAAGAGAAAGTAGAGGCTCACACAGTGTAGTTCAGGTCCAGGTCTGTAAGTAGCGAGTACTACCTGTGCCCACATTCTGTTAGTCAAAACCAGTCTCTAGACTGGTCTCTAGAGTCAGGGGCTCTGAGTAATTTGGGCTTTCTGTGTGTCCAAGAGGAAACTGAAAACAGTTTAATTGAACACAGAGCATTGCCTATAAAGTGTTCTTGTAGGTTCTTGCTGGAGTCTTATAGAATGTCTCTGAAAGAATTCAATATCCAGCGATGATATACAATCCTGGGGTTTTGCTATAATGGCTGAAAATCCTCATACAGTTTCTAAATGTTTCTGTAATTTCTTGTTCCTGTACATTCCTCCATAGTTGCATACTCCAGGCAATGTGCTACAACATGGAATCAGGCTGACCTGAGTTCAAATCCAAGATCTAACCTTACTATTTATCATTAGGTAAGTTGCATGGCATCTTTCTTTAAAATGGATGTTACCTCTTTGTAGGGTTGTTAGGAGGATAATTGAGATATTTACTTCTTGAAAGTGTCCTATTGGCAATGGTTACTATGACAGCCTCCTTTTGGGAATCCCCCTGATATGTCACTTTTTAAATTAATTTTCTGTCTTTGCTTAAAAGATTGACCATTGAAGTCCATAGACCTGAAATGTAAAACAGGCTGATGAATCACTAGAATGTAAGCTCCCTGAGGATAGAGATTTTTATCCTAAGTACCCTGCATAAAGACACCCAATAAATGTTGGCTGAATGAAATGAATGAGTAACATGGCAGTTGTAATTTAAATGCAAAGACTATGCTTTGAGTGTAAGATTATGATATGGTTTTAAAAATCAATTTCACTTAGGTATAATTTACATCCAAAAAATATACTGTATATATTTTAGAACTACTGCTCAATTAGTTTGACAACTGTATACACCCATGCAACCAACACCACAGTTAAGATACAGAACATTTCAATCACCTGTGATTTACTTTAAGCAATATATTTTCAAAGGACTGATATGTTAATTTCTTCTGAGTACCTGTTCTAGTTTGCTAATGCTGCCAGAATGCAAAACACCAGAAATGGATTGGCTTTTGTAAAGGAGGTTTATCTGGTTACACAGTTACAGTCTTAAGGCCATAAAGTATCCAAGGTAATGCATCAACAATTGGGTACCTTCACTGGAGGATGGCCAATGGCATCTGGAAAACCACTGTTAGCTTGGAAGGCACGTGGCTGGTGTCTGCTCCAAGTTCTGATTTCAAAATCACTTTCTCTTAGGACGTTCCTCTCTAGGCCACAGCTCTTCTTCAAAATGTCACTCTTGGGTGCTTTTGGGGCATCCTCTCTTAGCTTCTTTGGAACAAGAGTCTGCTTTCAACGGGTGTCTTCAAACTGTCTCTCATCTGCAGCTACTCTGTCAGCTTCTCTGTGTTCTTCAAAGTGTCCCTCTTGGCTGTAGCAAGCTTGCTTTTTCTGTCTGAGCATATATAGTGCTCCAGTAAACTATGCTGAATGGGCAGGGCCACACTGCCATGGAAATTATCCAGTGAAACATCTTGCCCATAGTTGAGTAATCACAACTCCATGGAAATATCCAATCAAAAGTCTCCAACCCAATCAACACCAATATGTTTACTACCCACACAAGACTGCATCAATGTAATGACATTTTGGGGGACATGATACATCCAAATCAGCACAGTACCCTAGCCTGTCATGCCTGCCTACTCTCAATAAAAGCCAGAACTACACAAGCCATTAAAAGTGAACCCCTATTGCAAGGTTTCTCAACAGTAGCACTATTGGCTTGTGGAGCAGATAATTTTTTTTTTTGGGGGGGGGGGGTGTCCTGCATATTATAGGAAGTTCAGCAGGATCCCTGGTATCTATAACTGGATGTCAGTAATGTCCCATCCCCCAGTAGAGACAACCAAAATGTCTCCAGACATTGTCAAATGTCCCCTTTGGACAAAATTGCTCCCAATTGAGAGTCCTATCCTAGGCATTATTCAGGGCAACTTGAGTCAATAAGACAAAGCCGGTCTAAGCCAATGCCACTGCACCTGCTGAGATCCATTGGTAGAATTGCTGTGTCTCACCCCACTCTTAAAAAGATGAGGCTCAACTGCCTTAGGAACCTGCAGTCTGCTGGCACAGTGCCCAGCACCTTCTCTGTCATCTGTATGTGGCATAATCTGCTTGCAGTGTTGAGAATTATAAGCTTCTATTGATCTTCCCCTCTGTTCTATACTAGGTCCAGGGCAGATGGGAAGTGGTTTTAAGACTTGCCTCTGATTTATTCCTATTTTGTGAATCTCTGAGACCTGTTCATTTAGAAGGCAATGAACCTATTTTTAGTTCTACCTTCAGAAATAGACAATTAATTTTTAATTAAATGAACACTTGTGCTTAGCATTGCATCTAGCAAATAGTAATGATCAATATATAGCAGCTATTTTTATTACTTCCTGGTCACTCTTGTTCTGTGTCCCTGCTATTTTTCCTCTTTCCCTGTTCTGGGATCAGTTTATGTTAAGATGTTCTTATTTTCCTCATGCTGGCCACACTTTCTCTACCTGTGGCATTGCTCTGTATTAAGGGCATGAAATCTGTGCTCACATGCCCCAAAGACACTTCTCAAGCCACTCAGGCTATCAAGACTCCCTTGTCTTTCTTGCTTGGTCTCATGGGTCAGTGATCACCCATTTTTCAGCTTCTGCTATATGAATTTCTTTTTTTCAGCTCCTAGGAAACCTGGTCATCATTTCATTGAAAAGGAACTGCTTTCCCAAGTGCCAGTAAGAAGATAATCCCTCAAAGGAAGAAAACAGATATTATATCTCTTTTCCCTAGTTTTCTCATGTTCTACCTGTATTTTATGTGTCCCTTTCTAAGGAACCATCTTTCCTAGGGGATTCAGGGACTGTCAGAATAGTTCAACAAATAGTTCAACATTTATGGGGACCCTGCTATTGTGCCATGCACTGAGCTTATTGCTGGGAAAAGAAACATACATGATCACTGTCCTTGTTTTTGAAGAGCTATGGAGTTTTGTGCCCCTACCTTGTGCGGTTTTTGTATAACAAAGGTAAACAGAATATTTAATTAAAATAATCTACTACAGCCCATTAAAGATAAAAGAAAGGATTAGAAAACAAAAAGAAACAAAAGATATGAGGAAACGCCTCTTTCTCACTGTCTCTGTTTGAAACTGTTATGTATCCCAAGAAAGGCCATTTTTTTTTAAATTTTATTTTAATTTACTTACAATTTTTCACATACCATAGAATCATCCAAAGATCCAAAGTGCATAATCAATTGCCCATGGTACCATGATACAGCTGTGCATCCATCACCACAATTAATACATTTTTTTCAATGTTTAGAATATTTTCATTACTCCAGAAAATAAATAAAGACAAAAAAAGAAAACACAAATCCTCCTATACCCCTAACCACCTCCCCTCCATTATTGACTCACAGTATTGGTATATTACATTTTGTTACTGTTGATGAAAGAATGTTAAAATACTACTAACTGTAGTACATAGTTTGCAATAGGTATATTTTTTCCCCTATATACCCTTCTATTATTAACTTCTAGCTACAGTGTCATACATTTGTTCTAGTTCATGAAAGAGATTTCTAGTATTTGTACAGTTAATCACGGACATTGTCCACCACAAGATTCACTGTTTTATACATTCCCATCTTTTAACCTCCAACTCCGAGCTTACCCTTTCCACCACCTTCACACACCAATCAGCACTTTTAGTCATTCTCACAACGTGCTGCCATCACCTATGTCCATTTCCAAACGTTTATGTTCACCCTAGTTGAACATTCTGCTCATAATAAGCAACCGCTCCCCATTCTTTAGCCTCATTCTATATCCTGGTAACTTATATTTCATGTCTAAGAGTTTACATGTTATAATTAGTTCATATCAGTGAGACCATAACATATATGTCCTTATGTGTCTGACTTATTTCACTCAGCATAGTGCACGCAAGGTTTCTTCATCATCCCTCTCTTTTTTAAGATGGTTTTGTTCACCCACCATACATTCCATCCTAAGTAAACAATTGATGGTTCCCTGTATAATCATGTATTTATGCATTCACTACGATCACCAATAGCTATATAAGGACATCTCCATTTCTTCTACAAAGAAGGAGAAAGAGTCAAAGAAGGTAGAGAGACAAAAGGAAAAGAAAAGAAAAATAAATGACAGCTAAAAAGCAACAAAAGGAAAGATAGAATTAAACCAAAGTAGCATAGAAGAGTCAGACATCACTAATGCCAAGAGTCCCATACCCCTCCCTAATGTCCCTCTTTTATAAGCATTTAGCTTTGGTATATTGCCTTTGATACCTTAAAGGAAGCATAATACAATGTTTCTGTTAACTATAATTTCTAGTTTGCATTGATTGTATTTTTTTCCCAATACAATTTTTAACACCTTACAAGGTTGACATTCATTTGCTCTCCCGCATGTAAAAATATATTTGTACATTTTATCACAATTGTTGAACACTCTAGATTTCTCTGAGTTATATAGTCCAAGTCTTTATCTTTCCTCTTTCCTTCTGGTGTCCCACATGGTCCTAACATTCCTCTTTCAACCATGCTCACATTCCTCTTTCAACCATACTCACATACTCACATTCAGTGTACTTACAGTGCTTTGCTGCCATCATCCAAAATTGTGTTCCAAACCTCTCCTATCTTTTCCTATCTTTCTGTAGCACTCTCTTTAGTATTTCCTGTAGCGCAGGTATCTTTTACACAAACTCTCTCATTTTCTGTTTGTCAGAGAATATTTTAAATATTTTAAACTCTCCCTCATATTTGAAGGACAGTTTTGCTGGATATAAGGTTCTTGGTTGGTGGTTTTTCTCTTTCAGTATCTTAAATATACCATACCACTTCCTTCTTGCCTCTGTGGTTTCTACTGAGAAATCTGCACATAGTCTTATCAAGCTTCCTTTGTATGTGATAGATCACTTTTCTCTTGCTGCTTTTAGGATTCTCTCTTTGTCCCTGACATTTGATAATCTGACTATTAAGTGTCTTGGTGTAGGCCTATTCAGATCTATTCTGTTTCAGGTATGCTGTACTTCTTGGATCTTTAATTGTATGTCTTTCATAAGAGATGGGAAATTTTCATTGATCATTTCCTCTATTATTGCTTCTGCCCCTTTTCACTTCTCTTTTCCTTCCGCAACACCTATGACATCGACATTCATGTTCTTCATCTTGTCATTCAGTTCCCTGAGATGTTGCTCATATTTTTCCATTCTTTTCCCTATCTATTCTTTTGTATGTAGGATTTCAAGTGTCTTTTTCTCCAGCTCCTGAGTGTTTCCTTCTGCCTCTTGAGATCTACTGTTGTATGTTTCTATTGTCTTTTTTAACTCTTGTATTGTGCCTTTCACTTCCATAGATTCTGCCAATTGTTTTTTCAAACTTTCAATTCCTAACTTATGTTCACCCTGTGTTTTCTTTGTATCCTTCATCTCTTTTGCCATATGTTCTCCGAACTCACTGATTTAGTTTTTTATTTGATTTAGCATATTTCTTTGAAAATATTTAATTGATTGCTTCATTAAAGTGAAACAATATCTCAACTATATCTTGATTGAGGTGTAAAGTTTGTTCCTTTGACTGGGCCACATCTTTGTTTTTCCTAGTGTATATTATAGTTTTCTATTGTCTAGGCATCTGGTTTCCTTGGTTACCCCAATCAGATTTTCCCAGCCTGGAATGGGTTCAGAGCTCAGAATGGGGATATATTCAGTTTCAAGCCTCTCTGAGGGTGTGGTTTAGAGATTGACAGACTTTCCTGTGAGGTCTCTAACCACTGTGCTTTTCCTAACCTGCCTGTCAACCTGTCATTGCTGACTGGTGTAAGGAGGTGTGGCCTCTTTAGTTTCTATTTTGGCTGTTGTACCCCAGGCTCTGGGATCTGCATTCTGAAGGGAAGGCAGGCAGTAGTGCTGGGCCCCACCTCCTTCCTCTTAGGGAAGATATACCCCCTAGGGGGTTGTCTTCTGCATTTGAATTATTCCTTTGTCTCTCTGACTCTGTTATCTCCACCCCTGTCTAGGTCAGAGGACTGTGAACAGAAAATGGCTGAGGCTCTCTCCACTGAGTCACTCAGGTTGAGATAGAGAGAAAGGGATAGAAATCCCCCTTTCAGAGCCAGTCCATGGCCCCCAGTTTTGCCCATTGGCCAGAGAGAGCACCTGATCTTCTAGGCAACCTTTCCTGGGACACAGAAATTTTCTGGCTCTCTAACGTCAGTCATCACTAAAAGTCTCTGTCTGCTTGTTCGGGGTTTGTCTATATTTGTAGCTTGTATTCAGCAGTCTGCATTTGTTAGTTAAAACCCCAGTTTGAGCTGGGCTGAGCTATGTTTGCTTGCTCTCGACAGGGACTAATGATTTCTCCCACAGTGAGGTTTTGCAGGTCAGCCTGCTGTGGGAGGAGGGGGCTCCCAATGCAGTTCCACAGTTTTTACTTACAGATTTTATGCTGCAATCTCAGCCATTCCACCGAATTTGGTATACAATGTGTGGACAGTCATGGTTGTCCCCCAGCATTTATTCCAGGTTATTTACTAGCTGTTCCTGGTTGTTTATTAGTTGCTCCAGGAGACTAACTAAATTCCAGTCCTCTCTATACCACCATCTTGCCCTTCCTCTCAGGCCATTTTCTTTTAATCCAGTCTTGTGGATATGGACTTATTGTGGGTGGGACCTTTTGATTAGGTTGTTTCCATGGAGATTTGACCCACCCAACTGTGGGTGAGACCTTTTGATTTGATTATTTCCATAGAGTTGTGACCCTGCTTATTCAAGGTGGGTCTTGATTAGTTTACTGGAGTCCTTAAGACAGCTCAGAGTACATCACAAACCCAGGTGCCCAGGTGCTTGGAGATGCAGACAGAAAGACATTTGGAGATGCTAAACTAAGAGATGAATCCCAGAGTTTGCCCAGAGAAGCTAAGAGAGGACCCCCAAATGCTTAGAGAGAAATACCCTGGGAGAACAAGCAAGGATGAACAGAGGCTGAGAGAGAGAAGGATGCTAAGAGAGACAGAAACCGAGATAATTTGGAAAAAGTCATTGGAAACCATAACCTGGGAGCAAAGGACCAGCTGATGCCAGTCACATGCCTTCCCAGCTGACAGAGGTGTTCTGGATGCATCAGCCTCTTGTTGAAGCCTTAGTTTGGACACTTTTGTGGCACTAGAATTGTATGTTTGTAACCTAATACATCCCCATTTTAAAAGCCATTCCATTTCTTATATTTTGCATAATAGCACCTTTAGCAAACTGGAAGAGATTTTTGTCAAGAGAAGTGGGGTGCTGCTGAGTTTGCAAATACCAAACATGTTGGAATAGCTTTTTAAATGGTTAAGGGGAAGATTCTGAAATAATTGTGAGGAGCTTGATAGACAAGGCCTAGATTTCTTTGAAGAGACTGTTAGTAGAAATACGGACTCTAGAGATGTTTCTGATGAGGCCTTGAACAGAAATGATGACTGTGTCATTGCAAACTGGAGGAAAGGCAATCCTTGTTTTAAAGTGGCAGAGAATTTGGCAAAAGTGAGTCCTGGTGTTGGATGGAAGGCAGAATTTGAAAATAATGAGCTAGGATACTTACCTGGAGGGATTTCCAAATTAAATATGAAAAATGCAGCCTGGCTTCTCCTTGCACTTGTAGTAAAATGCAGTAGGAAAGAGATAAGCTGAGAACTGAACTCTTGGGTACAAAAAAACCAGAAATTGATGGTCTGGAGAATTCTCAGCTTCCAGAAAGTGAGGCCCTGGAAAATAGTCCCCCATGTGAGGATTTGCTGAGGATTTACCTACCATTTCAGTTCAAGCTGGGATTGGAGACAGAGTTATCCAGCAAGGATTTGTGGAAAGTCCTATTGTCTGAAGGTTTTGACCCCTGTAAACTACATGGCCCTGTATGCTTCATGCCAAGCCAAAATTTTTTTGCAATCTCTGTATGAACTACTGCCGGTCTGGACTGGAGGGGATGGAGAAGGGACAAGTTGAGGGAAGGATGACTTTAAGGGCAAAACGATGGAAGCAAAAGTCTGGAGTCAAGAAAACCTTGGGTCAGGAGAGCAGACTGACCCTTGCATGTGGATAGGGTGAGTTTAAGAGTGCCCCAGGGTTTAAGGGTGCTGCCTCCTAAGGGTTCTCAGATGCCTGGGGAGTTGAGGAGAGCTTGGCAGCTATGTTATTCAGAAAGTGTTGGTGCCCCAGGCCAAAGGGAGGATGGAGCACATTCCCCAGGAATTGAGGAGAGCCTGGCCATCACCCCACTATTCAGAGGGGGAAGAGCCTAGGCCCTGGAGATGGTATAGAGTCTGGGTGCCACCACAGTGATTGAGGAGGGTGGGGCCAAGAACAAGGTGGTCTCCCCAATGCATGGATTTGTTGGAGCAATCACTTCAGCATTTGGAGAGAACCAGGCTACCATGAAGGCCCTTGGAAAGGGTGGGACTGCCACTCTCTCAAGTCCCAAGGATGAAACATATCTCTATAGATGACTTTTAGGCCTTGAAATCTAATGGAGTTTGCCTTCCAGCTTTTAGGAACTGTTTAGGTTCCATGACCTCTGTTTTCCTTTTAATTTCTCCCTTTGGCAATGGGAATGTTTAGTCTATGACTGTCCCTCCTTTGTATACTGGAAGCAAATAATTTGTTCTAAGTTTCACAGCCAGAGGGGAATTTTGCCTTAGGTCAAACCATGCCTGTAACTGATTTTAATAAGACTTTGTACTTATCTATTGTTACTGAAATGATTTAAGCTTTTGTGATTTTGTGATGAAATGAATGCATTTTTGCATTTGAAAAGGGTATGTCTTTCTAGCGTCCAGGGGCTGGAATTTGCCATTTTTTAACTGTTATGGACCCCAGAAAAGGCCATATTCTTTTAATCCAGTCTTATGGATGCAAACCCAGCACACTGGAAATTTATTTTGGGGCAGGGAACCCAAGTCATGCAGGAAATCTTGAATGTGGAAGACCATATATTTGGTATAATTTATGGAAGTATGGATTATTATGAACATGGAAAGTTTACTGAAGTGGTTGTTGACTAGCTTTAATTTTGTATTCTTGAAACACTTTACACATAGCCATCAGCATAAACTTGGCTTCTGACACTTAATATCCAGGGATGTGACATTCAAAACTCTATATCTCAACCTGTTCTATCAGTCGGTGTTGTGCAAACTTTATTCAGAAACTCAAAAGCTGAAAATGTTTTCTTCCTTTCTCTTTGTTTTCTTGCTGTAGAAACCCTATCTTAAAGGGAGATAATTGCACTAAGGTCGATTTATGGTTAATGAAAAAAACAGATGATGAATTAAAAGTTATTTTCCAGGGCATAGGTCTTTTTTCACTATCTTCAATAAAATAACAGATTTGGGATATATCTACCTCTGAGAGCAGTCCTGGGTAGATAGAGAGGGAAATAGACATACCTGATTTCAGGGGAATAAAAAGATTCAAATATTTCTCCTATTCTTCTCAAGAGCAAAGCAAACCTTTGATTCTAAAATTAGAGATGAATAAGAAGTAAGAATTTGACTTAAACTCACAATCCAAGACCTTTCTACAATATAGGATTTTCTAAGGAGGGGTCTGGAGTGACAGGAGATTGATACCTGGAAACAACAAGGGATCGGAGAGAGAGAGGGGTTCTTAGAGAAATATGAAGGTGAAAAAGAGATAATAAAATTACTTTCATAATTTTAAGACCAGATTTTTTTTTTCTTTTAAGGATACATATAAACAGTAGTAATTTGGTGGGAAAACATAAAGATCCAAAGTTAAAACCACTTTAAAATCTTAAAGAACTTGGAATTCCCAAAATAAGCAAAGATGATAGAAACAGGTGTTAAAGTTTGAGGGTGCCAACTTTAACTATATCAGAGAAATAATATGGTAGATTCTAAGTTCTGAATATCCAATGCCCAGAGAACTCTGGCAAGGTTATTTGTCTCTAAAGGAAGAAAAGCCTCTCTCATTCCTTCCATCTAGCTGCCAACTGCCCTCCTCTGCCTGTATTTAATCTGACTTCTCTCTATGCTGCCTTCTTTGGAGAATTTTAATAATAAGCTCTCCACACAGATGTCACAATGGCACCACACACTCAGCATATGTTCAACTGATTGTGTGACCTTGGTTAACCTTCACTCTCCACCACAAATCTTCTCCTTCTCCCAAATTTTCTTTCCATTGTTGCCATTCTCATTTCCTGCTCACCCCAGCCAAGAATCTGAGAGTTGTCTTTAACTGTTTTTTATCTTTTTGCAAGGTACTAAACACAGAGTGGGATAGGGTAGAAAGGAAAATCCAAGTTGATAGAAGCTAATAAATAGAATTTTTAAATAATCAGGAAAACAGGACTCTAGACACAAGGCTGGCCACTTCCTCTCAGTTTGTGAAACATTGAGTTGTCTGGAGTTGCAGTGGGGATAATTTTAAGAGGGTATCTCAGGGAATACTATAGCTGGTTTTTTCTATATTAGCACAAATGGAAAGATGAAAGGAAGATATTTTTCCTGCCTTGCTCTAAATAAGTTAGGAAATTCACACTTGATTTTCTAGTTTCTGAATTCAAGTTCATATGTGGTTGCATATTAAAGCAGTACCTTCATTACGCAAAACTCAGGTCACAAAATATTGCCTTCAGATCTCTTAGCCTCTGGGCTCTATGCCCATTCTTCCCACTTTTCTGCATACTGCTTTCCAGGACTCCAAGAATCACACTTTCTCTTTCCTGGAAAAAAATAGCTGTGAGGTCTATAATTAAAACATTATAAAAATATGAAGTATTGTGCATATGTTGAAGTGTTACTGTACTCTGAAGACTTTACAATTTAAAGATAATCAAGATCCAAGCAAAAGGAATATCCCCTCCACATATGAGTTCAGGCAATATGAAAAGGGGGAGGATTTTTTGTGTGTTTTTGTTTTATCAGAATAGACTTCTTTGGACAAAATTTAATACTGTCATGTTGTTTCTCTAAGCCTAAGTGCTATGAAGTTATGGATGTTTTTAAGACAGTGAGTTTACATCCTTGGCATAGGTGTAACTATATAATTTTAGATTTTACATTCAGTAATAAATCACATTTTAGATTTATAATTTTTTAGATATTTGAAATTGGCATCTTTAATAATAATTTTCAAACATGTCAGTTGTTACAATTGCCTCTTATGGGATGAAATGGTATGTTAAAACCTGAAAACAGAGAGAGGATTTTGGGAGGATGGCAGAGTAGGAAGCTCCAGGAATTAGTCCCTTGATTAAACAACTATTAAATTGGCAGGAATAATTTGAATCAACTATTTTGAAATTCTGGTGTCTAGTGGAACACAGAATCCAGGAAGGAGCAGGAGGAAGAGCTGGTAAACTGCAGTAAATACTGGTGACTTTGACCCTCCCTACAGCAGCTATGATTCCCCATCCCCCAGCCTCTTGGCAGGCATTAGTGGGGACTGCAACTTGGGCTCTTGGCACAGCATGGCTCAGGTTGGGACATAAAGACCTAATCCTCCAAACTTGGGGAGAGGAGTACAGTCTTGTCACTAATCACTGCTTTTGATTAGCTATTTTAGATCATTGGAGACAAGCTCTGAGGGCAGCCACTTTTCAAATCTCCTCAGGCAAAAGTGGCCAAGTAATCTTAAAGATAGTAACCTTCCTCAAAACTAAGAACAGTTAAAGGGTTGCATTAACAGGGGGCAAGTTCTGAATCAAGAAAATGCAGTTTCAAAAGCCACAGAAGAAGCTACTGGTGTCTTTCTGGCCCCTTCCCCAACTCCTCCACATGCAGGTTGGAGCCAGCTTATGATCCCATTGTGCATCCTTGGCTCTGATCCAGAGGGAGCAGAGTGGCCCCTGTGTGCATTCTATGGTGCATATATGGCTGTGCCAATCTTTCAGGTGGGGGTTTGAGAGACTGAGCCAGGGAACATGTCTTAGGCTCACTCTCCTAGAGTTGTTCTGAGGGCAGAGAAGTGGCTTGCAGACTGCTGGAACAGTGTGAGAAACAATTAAGTTGATGTAGCCTGGGACAAAGGACTACCCACATTAAGTCACACAAAAGAACACCCTGGAAGGGGTGAAGGTCTTTTTCAAAGGGAGTACAGTTGGTGTCCATTCAAACTCCTATAAACTGTAAATGGAGGGATTCCTAAGGCCAAGCACAAGCCCAGGAAAGAAGTAGGCTCTGGGATTCCACTCAGGCTCAGATAAGACAGAGAGGACTCTTCTCTTCACATTTACTTGGGGCTGATCTTCTGGATAGGAGAGCTAAGCACTAAAGAAAACCAGCCAATCTGCAAAGACTATGAGAGGTGCTTTTTGCTTTCATTTGTTTATTTTGATTAGTCTTGGCATTCAAGAAAATCTCTGTCATATCACTAGCTGGATACAAACTTAAAGAAAAGATGGCTCAGGAATTAAATGGCATTGTTAAAACTTTAAAATAATAAAATACATAGTTTGAAACAAAAGATTACAAGACAAAAAAAGAAACAGGGAATGATGGTCCATCTAGAGGAAAAAGATAAAAATTCAGAAACTATCAACAAACAGGACCAGACCTTGGAATTATCAGACAAATATATATATATAAAATGATCCTCAATATGCTCAAAGAGCTAAAGGGAAACCTGGAGAAACAATTAAAGGATATGAGGAAAACAATGAATAAGCAATATGGGAATCTCTTTGAAATTTTCAATAGGAAACAAACAGAAATATGGGTCTTGAAGTACAAAATAAATGAAATGTAAAAATCTCTATATGGATTCAATAGCAGATTGGAGGTGGCAGAAGAAAGAATCAGTGATCTTGAAGAAAAGGCAATTGAAATGATTCAGGCTGAGGATCAAAAAGAAAAAAAAAATTTAAAAAAGAGTGAACAGAGCCTAGGAGACCTGTGGAACACTGTCAAGTGTGCCAGTATACATTATAGGAATGCCAGAAGGGGAAGAAAGGCAGAGAGGGGCAGAAGGAATATTAAAAAAAATAATGGCAGAAAACTTCCCAAATTTAATGAAAGATATGAATACACACATTTGGGAAGTGCAACTACCCCAAACAGGGTAAACTCAAATTGTGCAATGCCCAGATACATAGTATTCAAACTGTCCAATGCCAAGGACAGGAGAGAGCTCTGGAAGCTTCAAGAGAAAAGCAGTGGGTTATGTACAAGGGAATCCCAATAAGATAAGTTCTGATTTCTCATCAGAAACCATAGAGGCAAGGAGCAGTGGGACAAAATACTTGTAAAGTGCTGAAAGTAAACAATTGCCAACCAAGAATCTTGTATCTGGCAAGATTTTCTTTCAAAAAAGGGAGAGAGTAAGACATTTCAAGATAAAAGCTGAGAGAGTTTGTTACAATTAGACCTGACCTACAATCAATATTAGCAGGAATTCTTTAGACAGAAAGAAAGGACACTAGACAGTGGATTGAAGCATAAATAAATAAATACCTCTGGTAAAGGTAACTATATAGCTATTATTAATGCCAGTCCTGTTGTATTTACTTTTGGTATGTAACTACACTTTAAACTTCTTACAAGTGCTAATGTGAATGTGGAAAAAGTAATTATAAATCTCTGGTTTTAGACATATAATGTATGAAGATATAATTTATAACAAGTACAAAAAAAGGTAGGGGGATGAAGGGGTATAAGAACAGTGTATGTGTATGCTATTGATGTTAAGTTGGTATTCTATCAAATATGTTTGTTAACATTTAAGATGTTAAAATTTAGCCCCTTGGTAACTGCAAAGAAAATTTCTGAAAAAAAATATATTCAGAAAGAAATGAGAAGTTACTCCAAAAGGTACAATACAAAATATCAAATAAATATGAAAGTTGACATGAACAGAAGAATTAAGGGCCAAAACAGGTATAAAAGACTTACAAAGAAAAAATGACAAAATGTCAGAAGTTCTACATTACCAGTAATGAATTTAAATGTAAATGAATTGTATTCTCTAGCCAAAAGGCAGAAATTGGGAGAATGGATGAAAAAGCATGCCCCAACAGTTAGTGTGCTATTAACAAGATACTTCCCTTAATTTCAAAGACATAAGTAGGGTGAAAATGAAAGGATAGAAAATGTATATACCATGCAGTAATAACCAAAAGAGAGCTGAGGAACCTATACTATTACCAGCTGAAATACACTTTAAGTAAAAAATTTTTACTTAGAGACACAGAAGCATATTTAATGATCAAGAGGTCAATTCAACAAGACATAGAAATTATAAATATATAAGCATCTGAAATATATGAAACACTTACTGGCACATTTAAAGGGAGAAATAGTCCTACATGAATAGTAGGAGATCTCAATACACCACTGTTCCAGTTTGCTAAGGCTTCACTGTAGAAAGGCTGATGGTGTCCAGAACACCTCTGTTATCTGGAAAGGCATGCAGCTGGCATCTACTGGTCCTTTATTCCTGGGTTCTTGTTTTCAAAATGCCTTTGGGCTTCTGTCTCTATTAGCCTCTCTCTTGCAGTTCCTGTGTATTCTTCCTTATTCTCCCAGGGCATTTCTCTCTGAGTGTCTAGAGGTCCTCTCTTAACTTCTCCAGGGCAAACTCTGGGCTTCATCTCTTAGCTTAGCATCTCCAAATGTCTTTTTCTCTGTATCTCCCAGCATCTGCAAGTGTGTGGGTCTGTGTGGGTTCTCAGCTTAAGGATTCCAGTGATCTATTAAGACCCAACCTGAATTATCCCCATGGAAATAATTTCATATCTATGGAAATAATTTAATCAAAGGTATCACCCACAGTTGGGTGGGTCATATCTACATAAAAACAACCTAATCAAAAGGCCCCACCCATAATACATCTGCCCCTGCAAGATTGCATTACAGAACATGGTCTTTCCTATGTACATAATAGTTTCAAACTGGCACATTCCATACTCTGGACCCTGGAAAGACATGTTCTTGTCATATGTAAAATACATTCATTCCATCACAAAATCACAAAAGCCTTAAATCTTTTCAGTAACAATAGATAATTACAAAGTCTTATCAAAATCAGTTACAGGAATTGTTTGTCCTAAGGCAAAATTCCCCTCTGGCTGTGGACCTGGGAAACTTAGAACAAGTTATCTGCTTCCATTATACAAAGGAGGGACAGTCAGAGGATAAACATTCTCATTTCCATAGGGAGAAATTGAAAGGAAAACAGGTGTCACTGGACCAAAGCAGTGACTAAAACTCACAGGGCAAAACTGCATTAGATTTCAAAGCTTAGAGTCATTGATAGAATGATGTTTTATCCTTGGGATTTGAGAAAGCAGGACTCCAACCTTTGCAACGGCCTTCACTTTGATGGTTAGGTTCATGCATCTACTTGGCTAGGTGATGGTGCCCAGTTGTCTGGTCAAGCAAACACCGGCCTAACCATTACTGCAAGGACATTCTGTGGCTGCTTAATAAACCAGAAGGCTGGTTTATTAAATCATTTGTCAATTGATTGCATCTGTGGCTGATTACATCTACAATCAAGTAAGGGAGTGTCTTCTGCAATGAGAGAGTGAAATCAGTCAGATTTAATCCAATCAGCTGAAGACTTTTAAAAGAGAGAATGTTCATTTCTTCTCCAGCCATCCAGCCTCTTCTGGGGAGTTCATTAAGGACTTCCACTGGAGATACTGGCTCGTGGCCTGCCCTGTAGAATTTGTAATTTTGCATCCTACCCTACAGAATTTGGACACATGCATCCCCACAGTTGCATGAGACACTTTCATAAAATCTCATATTTATAGATATCTCCTGTTGGTTCTCTTTCCCTAGAGAGCCCTGACTAATACAACCACTTTCAGTAATGGATAGAACATTTAGACAGAAGATCAATAAAGAAATAGAAGACATCAAAGATACTCTAAACCACTAGACCCAACAAACATATATAGGCTACATCATCCAATAGCAGCAGAATACATATTCTTCTTTAGAGTACATAGAATGCTATCCAGGATAAATCATATGTTGTTTCATAAAAAAAGCCTCAAAAATTCACAACTAATGAAACCAGGCAATATATTTTCTCCAACCACAATTGAAAGAAGCTAGAAATCAATAAGGGAGAAATGGAAAATTCACAAATATGTGGAAATTAAACAATGCACTCTTAAACAGCCAATGGGTAAAAGTAGAAATCACAAGGAAAATTAGGAAATATTTTGAGGTGAGTGAAAATGAAAACTCAATATACTAAAACTTATGGGATGCAGCAAAGACAGAGCTGAGAGGGAAATTTATAGCTCTAAATACCTGTATTAAAAAAGAAGAAAGATCTCAAATTAAAGAACTAACCTCAAAACTGAGGGATCTAGAAAAAGAAAAGCAAATTAAACTAAATGCAAAAAAAGGAAGAAAATAACAAAGATTAGAACAGAGATTAATGAAATAGAGAATAAAAAACCAATAGAGAGAATCAACAAAAGCCCCAAAGTTGGTCTTTGAAAAGATCAATACAACTGACAAAATTTTAGCAAGACTGATGAAAAAAGAGAGAGAGGACGCAAATAACTAATATCAGACATGAAAAGGGGGACCTTACTACTAACCTCACTGAAAGTAAAAGGACTATAAGATGTGCCAGTTTGAATGTATTATGTCCCCCCAAACACCATTATCTTTGATGTAATCTTGTGTGGGCTGACCTATCAGTGTTAATTAGATTGTAATTCTTTGAGTGTTTCCATGGAGATGCGCCCCACCTAACTGTGGATGATGATTCTGATTGGATTATTGCCATGGAGATGTTGCCCCCACCCATTCAGGGTGATTCTGAATTAAATTACTGGAGCACTATATAAGATCAGACAGAAGGAGCAAGCTGCTACAGCCAAGAGGGACACTTTGAAGAATGCTCTAGAACTGAGAGAGGAGTTTCAGCTTACAGGGACATTTTGGAGATGGCTTTGGAAAGCAGACTTTTGCTCCAGAGAGGCTAAGAGAGGACAAATGCCCCAAGAGCAACTAAGAGTGACATTTTTGAGGAGCTGAAGCCTAGAGAGGAATGTCCTGGGAGAAATTCATTTGAAACCAGAACTCAGGGCAGATGCTGGCCACGTGTCTTCCCAGCTAACAGAGGTTTTCTGGACACCATTGGCCATCCTCCAGTAAAGGTACCCGATTGTTGATGCATTACCTTGGACACTTTATGGCCTTAAGACTGTATCTGTTTAACCAAATAACCCCCCTTTTTTAAAAGCCAATCCATCTCTGGTGTTTTGCATTCTGACAGCATTAGCAAACTAGAACAGATTTTGGTACCAGGAGTGGGGTGCTTTTGCTGCTGAGATTGCAAATACCAAACATGCTGGAATGGCTTTTTAAATGGGGAAGATTCTGGAAGAATTGTGAGGAGCTTGATAGAAAAGGCCTAAACTACTTTGAAGAGACTGTTTGTGGAAATATGGACTCTAAAGATACTTCTGATGAGATCTTCAACAGAAATGAATCTGTTGTTGTGAACTGGAAGAAAGGTGATCCTTGTTTTAAAGTGGCAGAAAATTTGGCAAAATTGAGTCCTGGTGTCAGATGGAACTTGAAAGCAACAACCTGGAATACTTAGCTGAGGAGATCTCCAGACTACATGTGGAGGATGTACTCCAGCTTCTCCTTGCAGCTTATGGTAAAATGCAAGCGGAGACAGATAAATTTAGAACTGAACTCTTGGGTTCAAAGAAACCAGAAGCTGATGGCTTGGAAAATTATGGGCTTCCAGGGGGTGGAATTCCAGAAGCTACAGTGCAACATGAGGATGTTATGAAACATGGAACCGAGCCACCATTTAAGTACAATCAAGATTGGAAAAGGAGTTAAGCAGAAAGGATTTGTGGAAAGTCCTGTTGTCTGATGGCTTTGACCACTGTGTGCTTCATGCAAAGCCAACAGAATTTTTGCAAGATCTTTATAGACAGAGCTATTGCTGGTCTGGACTGGAGGAGACAGACAAGGAACAAATTGAAGGAAAAATTTCTTCAAAGACAGAGCCATGGAGGTTGAGGTCTGGAGTCAAGAGGTCTCAGGCTGGGAGAGTGGAGCAGCCCACATGCATGGAAAGGGTGAGTTTGCCCTGGAGGTCGAGGGCAGGCCTTCTGCCTTGATGCTCAGGAAATGTTCTGCCACCCCAAGCCCCAAAGAGGGTGGAGCACATTCCCAGGGAATTGGGGAGAGCCTGGCTGCCACCACACTGTTCTGAAGGGGTTGAGCATGTGCCCTGGAGAAGGAAGGGAATCCAGGTGCTGCCCCAATGTTTGAGGAGGGTGGGGCCGAGAAGGTGGTCTCCCCAATGTGTGGATATGTTGGAGCACTGACCCAAGTGTTTGGAGAGGAAAGGGCTACTGCAAAGGCCCTTAGGAAGGGTTAGACTCTCGCTCTCTCAACCCCTAAGGATGCAGCGTCATTCTGTTAATGACTCTCAGACTTTCAAATCTAATGTAGTTTGTCCTGTGGGTTTTAGGAACTGTTTTGGTCCTGTTAACCCTGTTTTCCTTACTCTTTCTTCTTATGGCAATGAGAATGTTTATCCTATGAATGTCCCTCCTTTGCTTATTGGAAGCACATAACTTGTTCTATGTTCACAGATCCCCAGCTAAAGGAAAATTATGCCTTAGGACTGACCATGCCTATAATTGATTTTGATGGAATCTTGTACTTAACTATTGTTACTGAAATGATTTAAGTTTCTGTGATATTGTTGTGGGATGAATGTGTTTTGTATATGGAATGATAATGTCATTTGGGGTCCAGGGGTTGGAATGTGCCAGTTTGAATGTATTATGTCCCCCAAATGCCATTATCTTTGATGTAATCTTGTGTGGGTTGACCTATCAGTGTTAATTAGATTGTAATTCTTTGATTGAGTGTTTCCACAGAGATGCGTCTCTCCCAACTGTGGGTGATGATTCTGATTGGATAATTTCCATGGAGGTGTTGACCTCACCCATTCAGGGTGATTCTGAATTAAATTACTGGAGCACTATATAAGATCAGACAGAAGGAGCAAGCTGCTGCAGTCAAGAAGGACACTTTGAAGAATGCTCTAGAACTGAGAGAGGAGTTTCAGCTTATAGAGACACTTTGGAGACGGCCTTGGAAAGCAGACTTTTGCTCCAGAGAGGCTAAGAGAGGACAAATGCCCCAAGAGCAACTAAGAGTGACATTTTTGAGGAGCTGAAGCCTAGAGAGGAATGTCCTGGGAGAAATTCATTTGAAACCAGAACTCAGGGCAGATGCTGGCCACGTGCCTTCCCAGCTAACAGAGGTTTTCCGGATGCCATTGGGCATCCTCCAGTAAAGGTACCCGATTGTTGATGCATTACCTTGGATGCTTTATGGCCTTAAGACTGTATCTGTTTAACCAAATAACCCCCCTTTTTAAAAAGCCAATCCATCTATGGTGTTTTGCATTCCAGAAGCATTAGAAAACTAGAACATAAGAAGATATTATGAACAACTCTATGCCAACAAATTATGTAACTAGCTGAAATGGAGAAATTCCTAGAAACACACAAAGTACTTACACTGACTCAAGAAGAAACAGAAGATCTTAACAAACAAATAAGTAATAAAGACATTAAATCAGTAATTGCAAACTTCCCAACAATGTAAAGCCTGGGACCAGATGGCATCACAGGGGAGTTTTATGTTATATTCTGAAGTGGCTTAACATCAATTCTTCTCAAACTCTTCCAAAAAGTTGAGGAAGAAGGAATACTTTCTAACTCATTCTATGAGGCTAATATCACTGCAGTTGAGCCAGATGAAGATACAGCAGTAAAGTAAAATTAGAGCACAATATACCTCAAGAATATAGATGTAAAAATCCTCAACAAAAGGCTAGCAAACTAAACCCAATGGAATCTTAAAAGAATTATACACCATGATCAAGTGGAATTTATCCCAGGTATGCAAGGTTGGTTCAACATAAGAAAATCAGGTAATGTCATATCCTACATTAGCAGAACAAAGGAAAAAAATAACATGACCACCTCAGTTGCTGCAGAAAAGGCATTTAACACTATTCAACATGTCTTCTTAATAAAAACAATTAGGAAACTTTAAGAATAGCAGGAAACTTTCTCAGCATGATAAAGGACATATATGAAAACCTGTAGCTAACATCCTACTTAATGGTGAAAGACTGAAAGCTTTGCCTCTAAGATCAGGAACAAGATAAGGATGCCCACTGTTTTTCAACACTGTACTAGAAATTGTTGTCAGAGCAATTCTAAATAAAATAAAAATAATAATAAAGACCTCCAAATTGGAAAGGAAGAAGTAAAGCCCTCCCTATCTGCAGATGACATGATCCTATATATAGAAAATCCTGAAAAATACACAGCCCCTAGAACTAATAAATGAATTCAGCAAAGTGGTGGGGTACAAGATCAATACCCCAAAATATGTAGTGTTTCTTTAAACAAGAAATAAACAACCAGAAGAAGAAACAAGAAATCAATATATAGTAGTAACTAAAAGAATCACATATCTAAGAATAAATCTAACCAAGGATGTAAAGGACTTGTATACAGAAAACTACCAAATGTTGCCCAAACAAATTAAAGACCTAAATAAATAGAAGGACACTCCACGTTCATGGATTGGAAGACTAAATATTGTTAAGGCATCAATCCCACCAAAGTGATTTACAGATTCAATGCAATCCCAATCAAAATTCCAACAGCCTTCTTTGCAGAAATGGAAAAGCCAATTATTAAATCCATATGGGAGAGTAAGGGGCCCTGAATAGGTAAAGACATCTTGAAAAAGAAGAAAGAAGTTATTACATAGCAACCATAATCAAACAGCATGGTACTGGCATAGGGACAGATATATGGACAAATGGAATCAAATTAAGACTGCAGAAATCAACCCTCACATTTATGACTGTCTGATTTGACAAAGGTGCCAAATCCACTCAATTGGGGAGCGATAATCTCTTCAACAAATGGTGTTGGGAAAACTGAATGCCCAAATGCCAAAGAACGAGTGTACTTTTACCTCATATCATATACAAAAATCAAGTCAAATGGATCAGAGACCTAGGTATAAAAGCAAGGACTATAAAACATCTAGAAGCAAAAATAGGGTACCATCTCTAGGACCTTGTGCTAGTCAATGATTTTTTGACTTTACAACCAAAGCACAAGCAACAACAAAAATAGATAAATGGTACCTCATCAATATTTAAAACTTTTGTACATAAAAGTACTTTGTCATGAAACTGAAAAGACAACCTATTCAATGGGAGAAAATATTTGGAAAACACATATCTGGTAAAGCTTTAGTATCTAGACTATATAAAGAAATTCTACAAATTAACAATAAAAACACAAACAACCCAATTAGAAAATGGGCAAAAGACTTGAATAGACATTTCTCCAAAGAAGATAAACAAATGGCCAAAAAAGCATAAGAAAAGATGTTCTTTAGCCATTAAGGAAATGCAAATCAAAGCCACAATGAGATACCATTTCATGCCTACTAGAATGGCTACTATTTAAAAATGAAAAGGAAAATAAGTTTTGGAGAGGATGTGGATAAATAGGCACACTCATTCATTATTGGTGTAAAATGGTGCAGCTACTGTGGAGGACAGTTTGGCAGGTACTCAGAAGGTTAAGTATAGAATTATCATATGACCTGGCAACCCCACTTCTAGGTATATATCAAAAGAATTGAAAAATGGGACTCAGATATTTGCACACCAATGTTCACTGCAGCATTATTAACAATTGCCCAAATGGAAGCAACTGGTGTCCATCAACCAATGAATGGATAATCAAAACGTGGTATATATATATATATATATATATATATATATATATATATATATATATACAATGGAATATTATTCAACTATCAAAAGGAATAAATTCTGATACATGAGACAACTTGAATGAACCTTGAAGACATCTTGTTGTGTGAAATAAACCATATACAAAAGGACAAATATTGCATAATCTCACTTATATGAAATAATCAGAATAAGTAAACTCATGAAGTCAGAAACTAGAATATAGGTTATAAGGGGCCAGTGTGAGGGCAGGGAATGGTGAGTCAATATTAAATTGTACAGTGTTTTTATTTGGGCTTATGAAAAGTTTTGGTAATGCAATGTGGTGATGGTAGCATGACATTGTGAATGTTATTTACATTACTGAATTATATTACTGAATGTGGTTAAAAGGGGAAATTTTAGGTTATATATATGTTACTAGAATAAAAATTAAAAAAACAAACAAACAGGACAGCGGATTGTACAACACAGTGAAACCGAATGTAAACCATGGACAATAATTTATCATACAAACATGGAAATGTTCTTTTATCAATTATAATAAATGTACCACACTGATACAAGTTGTAATAATAGTTGATATATGGGAATTGTGAATTTTCTGCATGATTTTGTGTAAAACTACAACTTCTCTAATTAAAAAAAAAACTTGAAAACACAGAAAACATGGTGTGAAATATTTTAATTTGTTTGAACAAAAGTTATGGCAATTTTTTCTGGCAATATTAAATCATATTCTCCCTTTTATAACATATTGCTGTACAAATATTATTTTAAAGAGATATTTAAGGCAACCCTGCTAAACTTTTAAAATGTTATCTTTTTTTATGCTAGTGATTCCATTTGTGAACAGAGTACATAATATTAGATATAATAGTCTATTCATATGCTGTTTTATTTATGTGCCAGTTAAGATTGTTAATAGCATAATGAAGATTTGGACACATCAAGAAATGTAAACTAGTACAGAAAATTTAAATCAGTTTTCTGATAAAATGCTAATCTCATATGGTTAATACATAGTATATTATGCTTTATTCAGGGTGCACAACATGATTTTAAGCAAATAATGGAATAATCTTCAAGGAGCAATAAGTGACCAAAGTGAAATTTAGGATTCCAGTCAAATCTCTTTCTTATAAAATATTCAGATATCTTAAGCAGACTTTGGCACAAGGCTTAATATTCCACTTCACTTTAGTTTGATGCCTGTAAAATAAGCATGCTATGATTTTAAAAATTCATTATTTAAAAAAAATCCACAAAAAGTGAATCCTCCCATTTATTTTGAAAGAGGAAGTGAACAAACTATCAAAGACAGTTAATTTTTCTTGAATAGTTTCTAATATGTTAGGTATTTATCAGCTAATTTTAAAATGGAAGTATATAGAAATTTTATAGCATTATAATTATTAAAATTTCCTAACAGTGCACAGATTTTCTTTGAATATCAATTGTCCTGTAAGAGTCCAAATTTACATTGTTTTCTTATCAACAGAAAAGCAATAAAGGATAAAGTTGCTTAAATGTATCCTTTCCTTCTTAGATTTTATTGCTAAAATATGTAATGTGCTTTTACTGCTTGTAAGTGAGATGGGCTGAGAAGGGCTTCAGTACTGAAAAAAAAAGAATGCAGTATCAAATTTTATCTAATTCAGGCTTATAGTTTATTGGTTTTAAACAAACATTTATTTCTTTACACAGGAGGTGACTATTTTTAAAGGATGAAATGATTTAAGTATTTAAAATATGGAGGAATTAAAAAAATTTCCCAAATTGTATAACTTTTTAAAATCTTTCCCATTATACCACTAAATGTGTGCTGATTTTACACAGCACAGTGAGAATGGAGAGGTAATTGCAGTGCTTCTTTTAAGCTTTTTCTCTCACAGACGGGGTAGAAGAGTGTTTTGGAAGATGTTCAACATTTAATTACTTTAATTTTGATTTTCCTGGTGGGTGTCAATAGTTTAACCAATTGAATTCAAATGCTTACTTTATATTATGTAGTACACAACATGTTAGAACTAATGCAAAATGTAAATGAAGGAAGGAAAATGGCTAATATTTCCATTTACTGTTTCTATTTTACTAGCATATTAAATACAAAAAAATGCCCAGACTGCAACATCTGTGAATATTCTTGCTTATGCATGCATAAATGGTACCATAAATCATAAAGAATGATGGATTTTTTATTGGATTTTTAATTACAACAGTGTATATCTTTGAACTATGAAACTATTTAGGGAGGTTGAGCAGAAAATTAACTGTCATTTAAGTAAGCAAATTTTTTCAGGTTGGACCTGGTCCTATCTGCTAGCAATTCAGATTTCAATTCCTATGGCTGATCGTTAAATTCTGTTTTCCAAAGATAAAAGAGACATAGATGCAAAGATACATGCTTCAGTCAAAAGAACTTTCAAACCAAGTGGAATGCTGGTCCTCCCAGCTCAGTGGCCCATCTCTGATAATGATATCCAGTCTTTTTGTGGGAATAGCTGAATATGGTTCTTAAAGATCAGGGACTGCATGGATTTCACTAATGGAACTCTACTTTAGAGTCCACCTAACTTCCATAAGCCTAATGAAACAGTTGTTGCATACATCACTAAATTTGGGGTGGTTTGTTACACATTGATAGACAACTGGAACAGAATTTGGTACCTGGAAGTTGGATGATGTCATTGTTTTTGGAATCAGGCAGTGGGCAGAAGATGTAGGTAAGAGGAGGCTGTCAGTGAGGGTCAGAAGGAAAATGTTATTGAAAACTGGACGAAAGGGCATGCTTCTTACCCAGTGACAGAAAATTTAGTAACACTGTCCCCTGTGGTAATGTGGAAATTATAAAGGCACATAATGAACTTGATTAGCTAAGAAGATTTCTGTGGAGATTTTTGAAGATAAAGTTTTGGTTTTTTTTTCCTGGCTGCTAAAAAATAATGCAAGAGAAGTAAAAATGAACAATTTTTTCAGTTTGCAAGCAAAATTTGGAGAAACTATAAAAGGCTTAGGAAGTTTTTCTAGCCAGTCAAGTTTCCCAAAAGAGCCTTGGAGTAAAGAAAAAATTCAGTCAACTGTCAGGAAAATGAAACCTTAAGATAAAGGTAAAAGTGAAAGTATGATTTTAATCTTGTTTAGACCTCAGAATGGTTTAATGCTGTACCTCATGGACTTTTTCTATTAGACAAAAGGACATCTAAAAATCTTAAAGGCTTGTCTTGTAGTTTCTCTCTATTAAACAAGGTGGCTTCTAAGAATCTTAAGGCTATTGTGCCCCAGTAGCACAGGGGTCCCAAGGTAAAAAGGATCTCTGTCATAGAAATGTATGGGTAAGGCTTTAATTTAATGGTCTGGATAATAAACTGATACACAAGAAACCAACAAAGGTTTTTAAGACATTTTTCTACCTTGATCTTTTAGGGACAGAGGCAGTCTAAAATGAAAATAGAACTTTCGACCCTAAATTTCTATGGGCAGGAAGCAAAGTGAGAAAACTGTTTAGCTGCAGACACAGGGCATTTCTTGTGGAAAAGAAAAGATGGTTCAAAGGGCAGAAGCAAGAGCTGTTGAAAATCACTCCTTAATCAAGAAACTGACAACACATGTCTGGCTGATTTTCAGTGTTGCTATGGACTGAAACTCCTGTCTCTATTTTACCCCTTTTGAGTGGAACTATTGATTGCACTATTTTATGTGGGGTATGTGGTGGACACTTAACTTGCCTATTTAGTTCATAGGTCTTTGGATCAAGAAGAACTGATCCTGGGGAGCCACATCTGTGTCTGGACTTGATTAGGTGACTGGATTCTTGACCTCAAACTGAGTTGATGTCATAACATGATAAGGTTTTCAGAGAGTCTTTGGAGGAGATGAGTGTGTTTTTCATGTGGGTGGCAGCCACTAAGTTTGGGGTGATTTGTTACATGGAAATCAATAATTGGAACAGATATGATTGTTAAAAATCTATGTCCATTAGAAAATGCCTTCATTCATTCATTTGGCTTCTTAGAGGACTGTTCAAACTACCAAAATGAAAGTGTTTTCCAGAATTTAATTTTCCCTTTGTCCTCTTCTTCCTTTCTTGGACAGCCCTACATAATTCCATTTATACACTAATGACCACAAACGTATATTTTCTTCTAGGATCTTGGCAGGTCCGTCTGAATGTACCACAAAGACCTTCAACTCCTGATGAAGCACGACGACTTATTTTCTTCCTATTTTCAAGTGGATTCTTTCTCTTTAGCCCTAACTAGAAATTTGGTATCAACATAGACTTTTCCTTTTCCCCACACTAGTCACCAAGATTTGTCAACTCAGCATTTGTTTTCCTTCTTTTCTCTAAACCACATTGACTTTATTCAAGCTGTTACACTATCATGTTTAGACTGTTACAGTAGTCTCTTAACTGGGTTTCTGAACTTTAGATCCACCTCTCTTGAATCCATCTATTATTTTAGAACAAAAGTCAAATCACAACACTTCTCTCTTTAAGTACCTTCACTGGATTTATACAGTTCAAACACAAGGTGCTTATAAAATTTATCATCCAAATAAGGTTTTTCTTTTTTGAGAATGAAAGAGACCCTATTAATAATTTGTCAAAGCAAGAAGTGTAAGCCAACTACGCCAGGGAAATTTGGATAAGTGGTCATCTTACTTATAGAACAATCTCTTAGCTTCTTAAACATACTGAGAATTCCACATAATAAGCATTGTTTTAGAGTACATTTCCCGAAATTTGGGGCTGAGGAAGGGATTCTTGTGTAAGTTTCTATTGAGGGAGTGCTATTAGGAAACACCTCTGAGGAAATGAGGCAAGCAGATCAAGGCAAGGAAGAAATTAAGCAAAGATGTGATTTCAGATGAAGCCTTGTCTGCCCTGATCTCATGGGGAGCTCTGAAGTGTAAATGGTTCCACAGAGTTATCCAACCTTAAGGCAACCATCAGCTGAAGGATATTCTTCAGAGAAGGGTACAGCAGTGAGTTCCTTGCAACCAATGAGCAATTGGGCACTGGAACAGTAAAGGAGATCTGGTCAGCGCACCAACCGCATTGACTACAAGCATCTTTCCAAGTTCCCAGTTTCTTCACCCATTTGATCATTAAATAAACTGAACTATTGAGATAATGACAATTCTGTCCCAATTTTCATGTCTTTGCATGCTCATCTTCTTGACTATACTATGCTCCTTGCCCTCTCTGCTTAGTTTTAGTCTCTCATCCTCAAAGCACATCGTCATATCGTGAGGGTAGCCTTCCATAGCCCTCCCAGTCTCTCCACAGCAAGCCACCCCTTCCTGATGTGCTTGTATCAATCCATTTAAAAATGTAATACATTTTCATGACACAATACTAGATACTAGCTATGGCACTGCGTTGTTAGAAATACAGACCTCAGCTCTAAGTAAATCTAGTCTAGTAGAGGAGAAAAAAATATAAATAATTATAATAAAATTTAATAAGTGACAGAGTAGGCACAGTGTGCTGTTGTCACTGAGAGGAACATCACCAAACCCAGGCAAGAGCACAGATGGAAAGGGTGAGACTAGTCAGGAAAATTTTGACCCAATAAAGATGAAAATTTAAAATACAAGTAACAGTTTAAGATCTTTTGACTCAGCAAATGTTCTCTATTAGTTACTTGTATTTTTCATTAATTCATTCACTTATTAAATTCAACAATTATTGCTGGAATTAGGCATTGAGTTAATCTCCATCAGATAAAAGTCTGAACTGTTTTAAAACAAATATTAAGAATAGGTAATATAATAAAAAGGATTTACAGTCTTTAAAGTTAACAAAGCAACTTCTTATTTTGAATTGTTGATAAAGCTGTGTTTACCTTTAATTGATTAGTTTCCTGGAAATTTTTTGTCAATCTGTAATTTGTATATCTCAAAGAACTCCTTAAATATCCTGCAGGTAATTTTCCAAAACAGGCATTTTAGAATGTCTATAATTAGAGTTACAAAGGATGATTGTCTGCAACAGTAATTTTCTTGTCTTAATGGCAAATTAGCTGCTCATTATTTTTAAAAAGTGTTCCAGCCTTATTCCTGTTTAAAACACTGCCTTTTCTCCAGAAGTTGACATGGACAGTGTGGAAAAGTGTGAAGGAAGATGCCCACCTTAAAAGACTGGCATGATAAAAGCCCATATTCAGGTTTGATGGGTTGGTTTTAATATTACCTTTAAAATATCAATTTTGAGGGGCAAAAATGCTTAGTTTTGCATTTGTCAGTCAAAGACGCATATCCATTTATATTATTAATCAATAATAAGGATGAAACAGAAATATAAGATTAATTGGTCAACAGAATCAGTGTTAGATTTTTCTTTCTAAACCAATCTAGAACACGTTGTGGCAAATGGGGAATTTCCTCTGATCTTTTGAGAATGTGGTGGGGATCTTGTTGGCAAAAACTCAAGAAGGCCTTGGGGTCTTTCTAAGCCAGACCTCTAGGGATTTTTATATTTGAAGCTAGTCCTCACTCAGTCTCCAACAAAGAGTCAATTACCCTCTTTTTTTTATTAGATAAGTTGCAGGTTTACAGAACAATTATGCATAAAATACAGGATCCCCATATACCACCTGTGGTGTTTTGAAGTTGTATGTACCCCAGAAAAACATGTTCTTAAATCTGATCCATTCCTGTGGATATAAACCTGTTGTAAGTAGGACCTACTTCAATTAAGGTGAGTCCCACCTCAATTGGATGGATCTTAATCCTTTAACTGGAGTCATTTAGAAAAGAATGAAGTTAGACAAAGAGATAAAAAAACCGCAGAAGTAAGAAGCTGTACTCATTGAAACCCAGAAGAGAAGTGAGAGACCAGGAGACACTGCCATGTGCGCTGGCATGTGACAGAGGAGCCGAGTGTTGCTGACAGCTGGTCTTTAGGAAGAAAGCATTGCCTTGATGATGTCTTGATTTGGACATTTTCCTAGCTTCAAAACCATAAGTGCATAAATTCACATCGTTAAGCCAAACCTATCTTATTAGACTTTTGTTTAGGGTGGAACCTTTTGATTGAGTGTTTCCATGGAGATGTGACTCAGCCAACTGTGGATGAAAGCTTTGATTAAATTATGTCCATGGAGGTGTGGACCCCACCCATTCAGGGTACATCTTGATTAGTTCACTGGACTACTTAAGAGAGCAGAAGTGCCGACACAGAGGCTGAGGCTTGGAGATGTTTGGAGATGCAGGCAGAAGGACATTTGGAGATGCTAAGCTAAGAGAGATAGAAGCCCCAGAGAAACTAAGAGAGGACTCCCAGATGCTTAGAGAGAAATGTCCTGGGAGAAACAAGCAAGGATGCACAGAGTCTGAGAGAGAGAAGCTGACGGACATATTTTGGAGAAAGTCATTTTGAAACACAACCTAAGAGCAAAGGATTAGCGGATGCCAGCCACATGCCTTCTCAGATGACAGAGGTGTTCCAGACACCATTGGCCCTCCATCAGTGAAGGTATCCTCTTGATGATGCCTTAGTTTGTCCACATTTATGGACTTACGACTGTAAATTTGTAACCAAGTAAACACCCTTTATAAAAGCAAATTCCTTTCTGGTATTTTGTATAATTGCAGCTCTAGCAAACCAAAACACCCATTTCATGTTATTTGCTTTGAGCATTCCAGGAAATTAAAACACCACCCTATCATCAACACTTTGTTTTGATGTGGTACATTTGTTAACGTTGATTAAAAGCTCATTTTTATAATTATACTATTAGCTATAATCCATGGTTTAACTTAGGGTTCACTGTTGTATAATACAGTTCTGAGAATTTAGAAAAAATTCTCAATTACCATATATACCACTTAACATTTCCCCTTTTCACTACATTCAGATGTATAATTCAGTGATGTTAATTACATGCACAATGTTGTGCTACCATCACCACCTTCCATTACCAAAACATTTCATTGTTCCAAATAGGAACTCTGCACATTTTAAGCCTTAACTTCCTATTCCCTATTCCCACACCATCCCCTGGTAACCTACATTCTAAATTCTGACTCTATGAATTTTCTTATTCTAATTAATTCATAACAGTGAGATCATAAAATATTTGTCCTTGTGTGTCTGACTTATTTCACTCAATATGATCTCTTCAAGGTTCATTCATGTTGCATGTATCAGAACTTCACTGCTTTTTATGCTGAATAATATTTCATTGTATGTATATATCAACATTTGTTTAACCATTCATCGGTTGATGTACACTTGAGTTTATTCCATCTTTTCATATTTGTAAATAATGCCTCTATGAACATCGATGTGCAAATATTTGCTTGAATCCCTGCTTCCAATTCTTTTGAGTATATACTAGTAGTGGGATTGCCAGGTCATATGGTAATTCTATACTAAACTTGCTGAGAAACTACCAAACTGTCTTCCATAATTACTGTATCATTTTACATTCCCACTAGTGATGAATGAGTGTTCCTATTTCTCTGCATCCTCTCCAATACTTGTAATTTTCTATTTTTTTAATGGCAGACATTCTAGTAGGTGTGAAATGGTATCTTGTTGTGGTTTTGATTTGCATTTCCCTGATGCAATGAATGCTGAACATCTTTTCATGTGCTTTTGGACATTTGTATATCTTCTTTAGAGATATGTCTATTCAAGTCTTTTGTCCATTTTTAAATTGGATTGTTTGTCTTTTTGTTGTTAAGTTGAAACATTTCTTTATATATTCCAGGTTTTAAACCTTTATCTGATAAATGATTTCCAAATGTTTTCTTCCATTATAATATGTTGTTGTTTTGCTTTCATGGTAAAGTACTTTGGAGTCAAATTTTTAAAAATTTTGATGAGGTCCCATTTATCATTTTTTTTTTTTTTTCCTTTTTGTTGCTTTTGCTTTTGGGGCAAAGTCAAAAAACCATTGCCTACAAAAAGGTCCTGAAGATGCTTCCCTACATTTTCTTCTAGGAGTTTGATAATTCTGAATCTTATATTTAAATCTTTGATTCATTTTGAGCTGGTTTTTGTATAAGGTGTGATGTAGGGGTCCTTTTTGCTTTTTATGTAAGTGGAGATCTAGTTTTCCTGGCATCATTTGTTGAAGAGACTGTTCTTTCCCAATTGAGTGGTCTTTGCCCCCTCTCAAGAATCAGTTGACCATAAAGGTGATGGTTGATTTTTGAGCCTTCTATTAGATCACATAACCAATATGTATTTCCTTGTGCCAATACCTTGCTATTTTGATTCCTATGGCTTTGTAATTAGTTTTCAGATTGGGAAGTGTGAGTCCTCCAACTTCTTTCTTCTTTTTTGAGATGGCTTTAGCTATTTGAGGCCTCTTACTCTTCCATATAAATTTAATGGTTGGCTTTTCCATTTCTGCAAAGAAGGTAGTTGGAATTTTGACTGAGATTGCATTGAATCTGTAAATTGGTTTGGGTAGGATTGAAGTCTTAAAAATATTTAGTATTTGAATCCATGAACATGGAATGTCCTTTAATTTATTTAGGTCTTCTTTAATTTCTTTTAACAATGTTTTGTCCTTTTCTTTGTAAAATTCCTTTATATCTTTGGTTAGATTTATGCCTAGATAACTGATTCTTTAAGTTGCTATTTCAAACAGATTTTTTTTCTCTTGACGTCGTCTTCAAATTGTTCATCACTAATCTATAGAAACACTACTGATTATTGGGTGTTGATATTGTACCCCACCACTTTGCTGAATTCAGTTATTAGCTCTCAGAGTTTTGTTGTGGAACCTTTATGATTTTCTGTATATAGGATCATGACACCTGCAAATAGGGAAAGTTTAATTTTTTTCCTTTCCAATTTGGATGCCTGTATATCTTTTTCTTGCCTAATTGCTCTGAAGTACAGCATTGAATAACAATGGCAATAGTGGGCATCTTGTCTTGTTCCTGATCTTAGAGGCAATACTGTCAATCTTTCACCATTAAGGATGTTAGCTGTGGGTTTTTCATATATGCTCTTTATCATGTTGAGTAAGTTTCCTACTATTCCTACTTTCCTAAATATTTTTACTAAAAAGATATGCTAGATTGTGTCAAATGCCTTTTCTGCATCAGTTGAAATAATCATGTGGTTTTTTTCCTTAATTCTGTTAATGTGGTGTATTACACTAGTTGTATTTCTTATGTTGAACCAGTCATCTGCACTAGGGATAAATCCCACTTGACCATGGTGTATAATTTTTTTAATATGTCGTTGGATTTTGTTTGTATTTCCATGAGCATTTTTGCATGTATATTAATAAAAGATATTAGTCTGTAATGTTCTTTCCTTGTGGTATCTTTATTTGGCTTTGGCATAAGGGTGATGTTGTCCTCATAGAATAAATTAGAGAGGGTTGCCTCCTCTTCAAGAGTTTGAGCAGAATTGGTGCTAAGTCTTCTTGGAATGTTTGTTAAGCCATCTGGTCCTGAGATTTCTTGGTTGGGAGAGTTCTTTTTAGGGGGGGATGATTAAGAAATGTTTTATTAGTATGATACAGCAGGAATATTCATTTCATGGCTCAATGGCAGATCTCTCTCCCCCTTCCCTTTTACAACAATTTGTAAAGGGGATTTTGATACTGCAAATAGATTTGCTGAGTTTCTCTGGGAATAAAACCAGGGGCTTCTCTGTGGCCAAGATAAACCCATACCTATCTGTCCCCTGGCCAGCCAGACAGGATCACCTCAGCCCTTCAGGGCCCAGGAGCCTCAACGCTGCACACTGGCTTTCAGTGTCACTTTGCACTTCCTCTCATCTCTTGGGTAATGGCACCAGAGTGGGGAAGGGCACCTGCTGTTCCACTTCACAGATACACTCACATAGGTGGTACTTTGGGGGCCAAAATGGACTGGGTGAGAGAACTGCTTTTTCTTCTACTCCTCTTTCTTGAGGGTTTCTTCATTCTTTCCCATGATTTTCTTGGTGTGCTCCATGGACTCCTTATTGGTCTTGGTCTCCATATCCAACAGGACTGGCTCCCCAGAATCTAAATAGAACTGCAGGAAAGATAATGGTGTCATGTTCTTGCATATCATGATCTGCACCCAAGGGTTTTTATATTGGATCTGAGGTATGCTGACAAATACAAATTTCCTGACACCCTCACCTAGCTGGTTGCAAGGTTTTTGATTCCTGATTCAATCTCTTTACTATTCATTGATTTATTTAGATCTTCTATTTCTTCTTGAGTCACTATAGGTAGTACATGTGTTTCTAGGAATTTGTCCATTTCATCTAGGTTATCTACTTTATTGGCATACAGTTTTCATAGTATCCTTTTATATTCCTTTTTATTTCTGCAGGGTCTGTAGTAATGTTCTTTTCATTTCTGATTTTCATTATTTGAATCTTTTCTATTTTTTCTTAATTAATCTAGCTACAGATCTGTCAATTTTATTGATCTTTTCAAAGGACAAACTTTTGGTTTTGTTTAGTCTCTCTATTGTTTTTTTTATTATCTATTTCATTTATCTCCACTATAATCTTTGCTATTTTCTTCCTTCTGTTGCTTTGGGTTTCATTTGCTCTTCTTTTTCTATTTTATCCAGTTTTCAGGTTAGGTCCCTGATTTGAAATCTTTCTCTTTTTTTTTGATGTAGGCATTTAGAGCTATAAATTTTCCTGTCAGCATTGCCTTTGCTGCATCCCATAAATTTTGGTATGTTGTGTTTTCATTTTCATTTACCTCAAGATATTTCCTAATTTCCTTTTGGATTTCCTCTTTAACCCATTGATTGTTTAAGAGTACATTGTTTCATAGACCATCCTATGTTATAGGAAAAAGGCTCAGGGAAGCTCCCTGGTTGTCACTTTCTTTACTCATATTTTATCCCCTTCTTAAGAAGCCTTTGGGGAACCTTTGCAAAATGTGGAAAAGGGAATAGAATGTATCCAGCTGTTTGTGATACTGACTTCTCACAGTCCCATCCTGGCTGTGCCTTCAGTGCTGGGCTTTGGACAGAGGAAGCATGGCCTAGAAGTCAAGGTCATGAGATAATTTCTGACACTAAATAGGTGTGACTTTAGAACATCCTCTTCTCTGGTTTCCTAAGAGGTCTTATGCAGAAGACTTGAAACTGGCAGCACGGCAGCTTCTCAGTGAGGGGGCAGTGTGGCCCTCACTGTTATTCTTTTGGTAACAGCTTCATAGGGATACAATTCACTTACAATAAATTCATCCATTTAGAGTGTAAAATTCAGTGGTTTTAGTATATTCACAAAGTTGTACAAACCTCACCACAGTCAATTCTAGAACATTTTCATCTTCCCAAAGACTCCCCACACCTTTTAGAAGTCACTGCCCCTATCTCCCTAACACCCCCAGCCCTAGGGAAGCATTAATCTACTTTATGTCTCTATAGATTTGCCTGTTCTGGACATTTCCATATAAAGGAATCATATAATAATAATAGTAATAATAATAATAATAGTACATTGTTTAATTTCCACATATTTGTGATTTTTTTATTTCTCTTCGTTATTGATTTCTAGCTTCATTCTGTTGTGGTCAGAGAAACATATTGTATGATATCTATATTTTTTATTTATTGTGACTTGTTTTGTGATGTAAGATATAGTTTATCCTGGAGAATGATCCATGTGCCCTTAAGAAGAATGTGTATTTTTTTTCTATTGGGCAAAATATTGTATATTTCTCTGTTAGGTCTAGTTGGCTTAGAGTATCATTCAATTCTTATATACCTTTATTGATTTTCTGTCTAAATGTTCTATCCATTATTGAAAGTGTATATTAAAATCTCACATTATTAATGTAGATAAATTGATTTATCCCTTCAAATCTGTCAGTATTTCCTTCATATATTTTGGAGTTCTGCTGTTAGGTGTATGTATATTTATAATTGTTACATCTTCTTGTGGAGTTAACCCCTTTATCAATATATAATGACTGTGTCCCTAGTAACTATTTTTGACTTAAAGTCTACTTTACCTGAAATTATAGCTATACCCATTCTCTTTTGGTTACTATTTGCATGGTACATATTTTTTTCAATACTTTCACTTTGAATCTACTTGTGTCTTTGAATTTAAGGTGAATCTCTTGTAGACAGCAAGTAGTTGAGTCATGCCTCTATATCTGTTCTGCTAATTTCTGTCTTTTGACTGGAGAGTTTAATCTATTTACATTTAAAGTCACTATTTATAATGCCAAATATTCTTCTGCCAATTTGTTACCTAATTTTGTAAGTCTTATACCTTTTTGTCCTTCAATTCTTATGTTAATGACTACTTTCATATTTATTTTATTTTTGTTTGTACCATGTTGAATGCCTTCTTATTTCTATCTGGATATATATTTTTCAGAAATTCTCCATGTGGTTACCACAGGGTTAATATTTAATATCCTAAATATATAACAGTCATATTTGGTTTGATATCAACTTGACCTCAATAGTATTCACATACAATTTTCCTATCTCCCTTGTCCCCCAATCTTTTTTTGTACTTGTTAACATTATACCTTTGTACATGTATGTCCAAAATCATAGATTTATTATTACTATTTATACATTAGCATTGGCACCTGTAGAGATAAGAAGTGGAGTTACACACCAAAAAATACAATACAATAGCTCTGGCATTTAAAATTACCCAAATGACCTTTTCTGGTATCTTTATTTATTTATTCTACCTTTAACCACTGTCTAGTGTTCTTTCCTTTTAGTCTGAAGTACTTCCTCTAGCATTGCTTTGTAGGGCTGGTCTAGTGATGATGAACTCCCTCAGCTTTTATTTATTTGGGAATGTCTTAATCTCTCCCTCATTTTTGAAAGAAAGTCTTTCCAGAGATAACATTCTTGATTGACAATTGCTTTCTTTTAGTACTGTAAGTATTTCAGCTCACTGCCTTCTTGCCTCCATTGTTACTTATGAGAAATTGACACAGTCTAATTGGGACTTTCTTACATATAGCATGCCGCTTTTCTCTTGCAGCTTTTAGAACACTTTCCTTGTCCTTTGTATTTGACAGTTTGATCAGAAGGTGATGGGGCATATGTGATGGTTAGGTTCATGTGTGAACTTGGCCATGTGAGAGTGCCAATCTGCTCCTCAGCATGATTCATTCCAATTGTCTTGTCTTCAAGTTCACTGATTCTTTCTTCTGCTGGTTACAACCTGCTGTCGAAAACATCTTGGGATTTTTTCATTTCAGTTATTGTGATCTTTATCTTTAAAAGTTCCCTTTGATTCCATTTTAAAATTTCTATCTCTTTATTGAATATTGTTCATTTATTGTTTTATTGATTTTTTTAGTTCTCTTTCTGTATTTTCCTTCATCTCCTTGAGCATTTTAAGATAATTTTTTAAATCTTTGTTCAGTGTCCATATAGCAGTCTTCATTGGTGTTTTCCTGAATTTTTATCCCTTTTCCTTGGATGGGCCTTCATTTACTGTTTCCTTGTTCATCTTGTAATCTTTTGTTGCATTTTAATATTTTAAAATTTTAATTCTGTGATTTATTTTCTGAGATATCTGCTTCTTGATTTTGTAACCAGCTGGTGATAAGACAAAGATTTTCTTGAGCTTTAGTCCTCCTATTGGTAAGGTTTTCCCAAGGTGAATGCAGAGTGCAGGGTTCTCCCTCTCCCTTCTGGGTCTTGTTTTGCCCCTGGTTTGTGCTAGTTAGTTGTTTTGGTGTTTCCCTTTTTACCTGAATTTGAATGTCCTCTTTATTTCCTAGAAGACAGATCTCTCTCTCCCTGGTATTTAAAACAGGCACACTTTTGCTTCAGGCTGTCCACCTCTATAGTTTCTTACACTCCATTGGCTTTCTCAAGCTGCTTTCACCTGGAGGGCAAATTCTGGGAGGTGCTGCAGGATCAAGAGGAGTTTTCTGAATCAGTCTTTCCCAGCCAGAACAAGCCCAGGGACCCATGAATGGGGTGAAGACCTCTTCCAAACTGCCCTAGGGAAGGGACTGGGAAGGACACCAGGAGCTTCTTTCACAGCTCCCCTGAGCTGTGCTTTCTTGACCTGCTCAGCAAATGGAGCACTTCAACAAACTGCAGCCCATGGCTCTGAGGAAGCATGGGATCTTTAAGTATCCTCGGCCACCTCTATTTGAGCAGGTTGGAACAATGGCCATCCTCAGAGCCTCTCCACGAGCTATCCAAACTTGCTAATCAAAAGTTGTGATCAGCGATTGGCTGTGCTCACTCCTGATCTTGGGGAAGAGGATTTGTTTTGTCTGCTTTTGTCAACAGTGAGTGCTCCAGGGTCCAGAGCCCATGGTGGGCAGCCATAAGAGTGAGGGATGGGTGCAAATAACTACCACATGGAGAGAGCAATTTACTACTCTTCACTAGTAAATTTTACCAGCCTTTTCCTCCCCCTCTTTCTTGGATGCTGTACACTGTTCTCCTGACCTCCAGAGTTTCAAAATACTTGTTTCAGACAGTTCCTACCTTTTTAATAGTTTTTCTGGTGGATAACTGAATCTTGGAATTTCTTACTCCCCCATCTTCCCACAATTCTCTCCAATTACCCTTCAAAGGGTTCCTACCAGGCTCCAGCCGTGACTTCTTCTTCTGATAGGCTATAATTCTATGTATTTGCCTGCCTCTACAGTTTTCTGATGGGTAGTTTTTCCTGTGACTTCAATTCTCTGATGGATCTAAGAATTGTTGAGGAGTTTGTGAGCTTTATTGTTCATGTGAGCATGGAAGTGATGACTTCCATTTGTTTCTAAGTTCAGATTTATACTATACATGCCACCGTGGGTGTACATTCTCTACTGGTGGCTGGCAGATTTGACTCCCCATTGCTCTGTTTTATTCTTATTAGTTGAAGTAAAAATAATAACATTAGTAGTGGCCTTTTATTGAGCAATTACTTCATACTGTGCATTCTGCTTAGTATTTTTTTATGCAGTATCTCCTTTAATCTTACAAAGTTCCTAGAAGTTTCGGTACTATTGTTCTGACAAAGAAAACTGACTTCTCCAGAAATTAAATAGATTTATTAAAATCATCCAGCTAGTTAGTGTTGGAGTTTACATGGGCTTTGAATTCAGTTTTACTCAAGAGCCTGGACTTTTAAACAAAAACCTATGAAAGCTGCAATTTTACAAGTAGCGAAGCTTCAGTACTGCTATCCTTATCCATCCCTTCATACAATCTTTAGTGCTGATGACAGGGCACCACTGTTTTTCCTTTCCCATTCTGGTATAATACCTGTAATAAAATTGTGACATTAGGAGTACTGGTTCTTCACTCAGAAATATGAGGGAATTTAGTCACTCGACACTCCATTTGGTTGACACCAATTGTTTACTGCTTTAATTTGTTATGTAAGGTTCAATACTCTTGAGTATTTTTAGCTGTCAGATGGTAGAGAAAAGGGCAAGTGGCAGTAGTCCAAAATTTGGCAGAGTTCTCTAATGCCTTTCAGATAGAGTTCTTAGTGAAGAAAGATCCATTTAAAACAGCTGGTTACTTTCATGTCCCAGTCCTCCTCATATTAGGGGATTTGGAGAATATAGGAAATCATTATTCCAGTTACTGAATTACTTTTGCTGACCCCAGTCTTGTCTACAGGGCCAAAGTTTTCTGTAAAGAAATGTTTCCCAAATCAAAAAGATTTGATTAAAAAAATTTCCACTCAAAAACTAGAAATCTGCTTTGTGTTGTCCTTCCTGGTTCTCTCCTACTGGGGCATCATGAACCCATCAGCATACAAACATTTTCCACTATAACCCATCATGAAATTTTTCCCATTGATATGTTTCAATGTGGGTATTGCCCCATTTCTCTACTTCAATCCACAGACTTCTTAAAATGAAGTCTACTCTACTCTCTTTATACAGTATCTCCACTTCCTTCTCTCTAATTCTTGCCAGCTCACTCAAGCCTGGCTTCCACTGATCTTTCAGGTTATTGACTGAATAATGGCTTACATTGAGGCAATAGTGGATCCTGGGAGAATACTAGGAAGGCCATTTGTGATAATACAGTTGATGACAGATAATACTAGACTGGAGAGGGGTGTTGGCAATGGAGATGGAGATAAATTAATAGATGAAATTATGTTTATGATCTAGAATTGTTATGCCCTTGGCTCAGTTTTACATATGTTGGATTTGAGAAGCTCATGAAATATGTAAATAGAGGTATGAAATAGACACTGCTCATAAGATATATGGATTTCAGAGAAGAATTCTTTGAGCTAATTTTAAGCATCATAAATGTAAGAATTCATGTGAGCCATCGACTTGGAATGACCACTTAAGGAAAGAAGGGTAAATTGAAAGAGAGGACTTAGCAAAAGAAACCTGTTATAGTCTGTAAAGTATTCTAGTTTTTCATTCACATAAAAGACAGACTGCAGAGTAAATCTGTATGTATGGGAATTGATGAGATAATAACACTTCGAGTTGTTCTTTTTTATTATTTTTCTCAGGTGATACATTTTTCTTTCAGTTTGGAAGGAGACTTAGTGTAGTTGAAGACCCACAAGCAGATTTTGTCACACCTATCACTCTACTTTTAATAATGCATTTCAGTGACAGCAAATTCTTGCATGAAGTATGAAGTCAATATTAATATAAAAATATGATATTTGGTTATGACGATGCAATTTGAAGTAAATATCTTTTTTCTATTTTAAAAGAAAAGTTGTAATACAGCTATGAAATTCAGTTAGCACTTTGCTGTTCTCTGGAAACATCACATCTTTTTTTTTCCTTAACTGCTTTTGAAATGCCTTAGCTTTAAGGTTGAAGTGGCAGTAAAGAATTACTTTATTTTATTTTTTTATTTTTTTATTTTTTTATTTATTTTATTTTATTTTATTTTTTTAAGTGAGAAATACAAGAGTTTTATTTGAGGAATAAAAGCACATTGTGTTTTCATCACTTTAGGGCTTTGGTTTCCATGATAGGACTTTGTTTCACCCTCTATCACAGCTTCTTGTGAAATGAATTAGAAAAGGAGCAAGACACAACTGGGAAGGAAATTACTGTTGCTGGGAAATTACAAAGAAAGGGAAAAGCTTATTTAAATGAGCGTACACATAACAGAGCCCCAAGAATGAAGAGAGTGGTGTCGGGGGAAAGGTCTTCAATCCTGGTGTTGGCAGTGAAGCAGTCATTGCCTCTTTCCACAGCAAAGACTCACCTCCAAACAGAGGCAACAAGATTGACTTGGCAATTCTGACTTGCAGCAAGGTCTTCTTGGTTCCCTCCCTGGGTTCCAGTTTAGTCACCTGCTAACCCCGAGGAATTAAGAGAGGAAAGGCAGGATTCTATGCCATGGACACTGCTACTTGTACGATGAAGCTGGCCAAGTTTATGTCCCGTTCTGAAAGGCCTGCACACTCATGGGTGCTCAGGGTGATGTGAACCTTATTGTACACATTAAACCATTCAAGATGGTGATCCAGTTTCTCAGCCTGCAGGGCCACTCTTGTCATGAACCCAAACGCCCTATTGAAGTCTTTGAAATGGAACTGCTTGAAGATGGCATCGCGGCCTTCCAGCTCATTCCACCCCACAGCCCTCAGGTTTGGCAACAGTTGGTCCCTCTCCTCAGCACTTAGCCTGTGTGCTTTGCCAGCCATGTCCGAGCGCGGGGCGGTCGCGGCCGAGCAGCCGGCCGGGTGGACAGGGGAGCGCCGCGGGCCCGCGCACTGGGCTAGCCGCCGGGCGGGGTGCGGAAGGAATTACTTCATTTTTATCTTAAACAATTAATTTTTTAAAAAAGATATTAGAGTAAACATATAAATCCAAGGTGGAAAACTAAAACATTTACAAACTAAGTGTGTATCACACTTGCTTTGGGAAAAAGAAAGTCATGCACGCAGAAAATACACTGGTTTTTATACATGTGCTGGTTTGAATGTATTATGTCCCCCAGAAAAAGCCATATTCTTTGATGCAGTCTTGTGGGGCGGATGTTTTGGTACTGATTAGATTTGCATGGAAATGCACCCCACCCAACTGGAGGTGATAACTCTGATGAGATATTTCCATGGAGGCATGACCCCACCCATTCAGGGTGGGCCTTGATCAGTGGAGCCATATAAATGAGCTGGCGAGCAGAGGGAACTCAGTGCAGCTGCAGCTGTGAGTGATGTTTTGAAGAGGAAATGTAGCCTAGAGAGGAACATCCTGGGAGAAAGCCATTTTGAAACCAGAACTCTGGAGCAGACATGAGCCACATGCCTTCCCAGCTGACAGAGGTTTTCCGGACACCATTGGCCATCCTTCAGTGAAGGTACCTGATTGTGGATGACTTATCTTGGACACTTTATGGCCTTAAGACTGTAACTTTGTAACCGAATAAACCCCCTTTATAAAAGCCGATCCATTTCTGGTGTTTTGCATTCCAACAGCATTAGCAAACTAGAACAGATTTTGGTACCAGAGAAGTGGGGTGCTTTTGCTACTGTGTTTGCAAATACCAAACAAGTTGGAGTGGCTTTTTAAATGGATAGGGGAAGATTCTGGAAGAATTGTGAGACACTTGATAGAAAAGGCCTAAACTGCTTTGAAGAGACTGTTTGTGGAAATATGGACTCTAAAGGTACTTCTGATGAGGCCTTGAACAGAAATGATGAATGTGTTGTTGTGAACTGGAAGAAAGGTGATCCTTGTTTTAAAGTGGCAGAGAATTTGGCAAAATTGAGTCCTGGTGTCAGATGGAAGGAAGAATTTGAAAGCAACAACCTGGAATACTTAGCTGAGGAGATCTCCACACTACCTGTGGAGGATGTACCCTGGTTTCTCCTTGCAGCCTACAGCAAAATGCAAGTGGAAAGAGATAAACTTAGAACTGAACTTTTGGGTTCAAAGAAACAAGAAGCTGATGGCTTGGAAAATCACAGGCTTCCAGGGGGTGGAATCCCAGAAGCTACAGCCCAACATGAGGATGTAACCAAACATGGAACCCAGCCGCCATTTCAGTACAAGCCAAGATTGGAAAAGGAGTTAAGCAGAAAGGATTTGTGGAAAGTCCAGTTGTCTGATGGCTTTGACCCCTGTGTGCTTCATGCAAAGCCAATGGAATTTTTGTGAGATCTTTATAGACAGAGCCATTGCCAGTCTGAACTGGAGGAGACAGACAGGGAACAAATTGAAGGAAAAATTTCTTCAATGACAGAGCCATGGAGGTTGAGGTCTGGAGTTAAGAGGTCTCGGGCTGGGAGAGCGGAGCAGCCCACACAACATGGAAAGGGTGCGTTTGCCCCAGAGGTCAAGGGTGGGCTTTCCGCCTCGATGCTCAGGAAATGTTCTACCACCCCAAAAAGGGCGGAGCACATTTCTAGAGAATTGGGGAGAGCCTGGCTGCCACCACACTGTTCTGAAGGGGTTGAGTTGTGCCCCGGAGATGGAAGGGAATCCGGGTGCTGCCCTGATATTTGAGGAGGGTGGGGCTGAGAAGGTGGTCTCCCCAATGTGTGGAAATGTTGGAACACTCAGCCAAGCATTTAGAGAGGAAAGGGCTGCTGAAAAGGCCCTTAGGACAGGTTAGACTCCCGCTCTCTCAAACCCCAAGGATGCAATGTTGTTCTGTTAATGACTCTCAGACTTTGAAATCTAATGGAGTTTGTCCTGCAGGTTTTAGGAACTGTTCTGGTCCAGTGAACCCTGTTTTCGTTTCAGTTTCTCCTTATGGCAATGGGAATGTTTATCCTATGACTGTCCCTCCTTTGTATATTGGAAGCACATGAGTTGTTCTAAGTTCACAGATCCATAGCTAAAGGAAAAGTATGCCTTAGGACTCACCATGCCTATAATTGATTTTGATGGGATCTTGTACTTACCTATTATTACTGAAATAAGAAAAAGCTTTTGTGATATTGTGATGGGATGAATGTATTTTGTATTTGAAAAGAATATGTTTTTCTGGGGTCCAGGGGGTGGAATGTGCCAGTTTGAATGTATTATGTCCCCCAGAAAAAAGCCATATTCTTTGATGCAGTCTTGTGGGGCAGACGTTTTGGTGCTGATTATATTTCATGGACATGTGCCCCACCCAACTGGAGGTGATAACTCTGATGAGATATTTCCATGGAGGCATGGCCCCACCCATTTAGGGTGGGCCTTGATCAGTGGAGCCATATAAATGAGCTGGCGAGCAGGGGGAACTCAGTGCAGCTGCAGCTGTGAGTGACATTTTGAAGAGGAGCTACAGGCAAGAGGGACATTTTGAAAAAGCACAGGAGCTGCAGATGAAAGACATTTTGAATACGGCCGTTGAAAGCAGACTCTTGTTCCAGAGAAGCTAAGAGAGGACAAATACAAGTGCAACTAAGAGTGACATTTTTGAGAAACTGCAGCCTAGAGAGGAACATTCTGGGAGAAACCTATTTTGAAACCAGAACTTTGGAGCAGACACAAGCCACGTGCCTTCCCAGCTAACAGAGGTTTTCCAGACACCATTGGCCATCCTTCAGTGAAGGTACTTGATTGTTGATGACTTATCTTGGACACTTTATGGCCTTAAGACTGTAACTTTGTAATCGAATAAACCCCCTTCATAAAAGCCGATCCATTTCTGGTGTTTTGCATTCTTTTTCTTTTCTTTTTTTTTTTTATTAAATTCAGTTTTATTGAAATACATTCACACACCATACAATCATCCATGATATACAATCCACTGTCCACAGTATGATAACATAGTTATGCGTTCATCACCACAATCCATCTCTGAACATTTTCCTTACATCAGAAAGAACCAGAACAAGAATAAAAAATAAAAGTGAAAAAAGAACACCCAAATCATCCCCCCATCCCACCCAATTTGTCCTTTAGTTTTTATCCCCATTCCTCCACTCATCCATACACTAGATAAAGGGGGTGTGATCCACAAGGTCTTCACAATCACACTGTCACCCCTTGTAATCTACGTTATTATATAATTGTCTTCAGGAGTCCAGACTGCTGGGTTGGAGTTTGGTAGTTTCAGGTATTTACTTCTAGCTATTCCAATACATTAAAGCCTAAGAGGTGTTATCTATATAGTGCATAAGAATGTCCACCAGAGTGACCTCTCGACTCCATTTGGAATCTCTCAGCCACTGAAACCATTTCGTCTCATTTTGCATCCCCCTTTTGGTCAAGAAGATACTCTCAGTCCCGTGATGCCGGGTCCACATTCATCCCCAGGAGTCATACTCTGCGTTGCCAGGGAGATTTACACCCCTGGGAGTCGGGTCCCACGTAGAGGGGAGGGCAGTGAGTTCACCTGTCGAGATAACTCAGTTAGAGAGAGAGAGGGCCACATCTGAGCAACAAAGAGGTACTCAGGGGGAGACTCTTAGGTCTGGTGTTTTGCATTCTGACAGCATTAGCAAACTAGAAAAATACACTTATAAGAGAAAAAGAAAATGAAAAATATCCCTTTTATCATAGAGATTGTTACATGCATTAAAGTCTTCTTAATAATCTAATGGTACTATTTCATATGGGTTAGTAACCTGAATAACCTACTTTAGAGCATTCTTCCCCTGAGTGAAGAAAAGAGGGGTGTAAAATGCAAATAAACAAGTAGTATTTTATTAAATTTAAATGTAGGAAATTAATTAATTACCATTAAGCTTTTCTTTTGGGTGAACGTCATCTTTTAGTAACATCCATTAACCACTTTTGTGAATGAAAAAGAAAATAAATGATTGAACTTATTTGAGCCTTTGATATTTAGGTAGGGAGAAGGAAACGGTTTCTATTGGTATTTGAAAAATATATAGATAAACAGATTTTCCAGCCATGCTTTTTGAGAAAATGATAAATAAGTATGCAATGTAGTTGATGATACAGAATCTTTACCTCTTAATTCTTTGTAGTTAAACTCAAAATGCCATACTATATATGTATTTCATCCATGGTAGGTATAGTCTGGAGTGGAGAATTTCCCTGGAAATCTGAAAATATATTGCAAAATCTGTTTTCCAAAAATGTTACCATTCATTCATTTTTTGTATATTGTACAAGCAATTTATATTAAATTAACATCAATTTATTCAGCACGGGTAAAATTGGAAGCATCTAGAGCATCCCAGTTTCTCAATTATTATTAATAGAACAAATTTGTACAAACCAACTTTCCACTTTATGAAAACATGAAAGGTAAATTTTATTCTCTCTCAAATGATATTCTTTTTTACATTTCTTCTTCTAATGACTTAAACCCTTAAGATCATTTCTTGAATGTATAATATTTAGACCTAAAACTCCACACTGAAAAGTTTATTAGTGTAAGGAAAGAAATTTTATTTCTGTGACCTTAGTATCATCCTGAATTGGGCCTCCTCAGACACTTCTTAGGCCCCAAACATTTCAGGGATGATCCTTATGATATAGGTTCCTTTGGGTAATTTTCCTTGAAGATCCCAATTGTTTCTTTTCTGTGTGTATGCTTTTCCTAGAAATGTATACCACTACAGTCAATATGTATTCGTCTCAGGTGTGGTATGAAGCTAAACTAAAAACTGAACTTATTAAGTTTGCTGAATCGAATGTTTCTTTCTTCCAGGTTTGTTCCAAGATGTATTTTCTCATTAATCTTGAGCCCTGAGAGATATCATGTCATAGTTGAAGGTTTTAACTATGTACAAATGGTGTAAGGTAGCATTGACACCTTAGTAGGTTTACTTCCCTTCAGGACACAGCTTGTCACACATGGTAATTTAGTTGCATTGAAGCAAAAATCATGTCATTGTTGCAAAAAAATGATCACCTGAAATAATAAAAGATTCCTGAGTTACTACAGTCTGTGTATCCTGGGTAGATTGCAATTTTATTTAGCATTTCTCTTGACGTCTCCTCCACTGCTTACATACATAATTTATGGGATGAGTTAAATAGGGTGACCTTATTTAACCTCATAGTATTTTTAACTAATTAGTGAAAAGCTGGAGATCCTGACTTCTACACCAGCGGTTAGGTATGGTGTCATGTTATATACTAAGGTTTAAAAATTCAAAGATTTCTGATTGGTAGCTTTTTTCTAAATTGAGATGAAATTTCATAACCTAAAGTTAACAATTTTGAAATGCACAATTCAGTGGCATTTGTACATTCACAATGTTGTGCTACCACCACTATATCATGTTCCAAAACATTGTTTATCACCCCCCCCAAAAAAGTCATATCCATTAAGCAGTTACTCCCCACTTTTCTTTCCCCCTAGATGCCAGTCTGCATTGTCTCTAGGGATTTACTTATTCTGGCTATTTCATATAAATGTTATCTTCCAGATGTGAAATGTTGTGCCTGGCTTTTTCACTTAGCCTAATGTTTTCAAGAGTCATCTAAGCTGTAACACATAACATACCAGCACTTCATTCTTTTTTATGGTTGAGTAATATTCTGATGTATGTATATGCCACATTTTGTTTATCCATTCTTGTCCATTGGTGAATATCTGGGCTCTTTTCTTCTTTTGGATATTGTGAATAGTGCTGCTATAAATATTTGTGTACAAGTATTTGAGTTTTCAATTCTCAATTATTTGGGGTATATAAATACCCAGTAGTGAAATTTCTGGGTCATATGGTAATGCTATGTTTAACTTTCTGAGGAATCAACAAACTGTTTCTACAGTGACCACATCATTTTACAGTCTACCAGAAATGTATGAGGATTCCAATTTTCCATATCCTCACCAACCTATTTTTTTTCTGTTTATTTTAAATTATTGTAGCCATCTTACTTGGTGTGAAGTGGCATCTCACTGTGAATTTGGTTTACATTTTCCTAATATTTAATGATGTTGAGCATCTTTTATTGTACTTATTGGCTATTTGCATATCTTTTTTAGAGAAATTTCTAGTCAAGTCCTTTGCCCATTTTTAAATTGGGTTGTTTATCTTTTAGTTGTTCAGTTGCATACATTCTATATGTATTCTGGGTACCAGGCCCTTTTCAGTTGAAGTCCTTTTTTATTCTTAAGCAGGAATATTTTATAAAATTGAATGAAATGAAGAACTTGCATGATAACTATATGGGCAAATCTACTTATCCAGTTTTGTATTTATAACTTGGGAGAGGTTCATGATTTTATCAATAGAATATCTCAAATATACAGGAAACAGATAACAGCATAATGACAGATGGTGCACCTACCACCAAGCATCATGTTTCATCATACTTGCTTTGGTTTTAAGAAATAAAATATTTCAGATATATTTACACCTCCTCCAAGGTTCCGTTTTTCTTCCTCTAAGAGTCACTGAACTCCTAAATTGTTGTTTGCCTTTCATGCATGCATAGTTTAAACTCATTGCTACGTATGCATATATTCAAAAGCAATGCTATCATTTTGCATATTTTCAAACTTCAAATAAATGACATATTGTATGTATTATTGTACTGTTTGCTCTTTACTCACAGTTTTATGATACTGAAAATTTTCCATTGAAATATGTAGCTTGGTCAATTAATTTTAACTGCTTTTATGTTGTCACTCATATGAAAACATCACAATTCTTTTCAGTTATTCACCGGTAGTTGATGTTTAACATATTATGGTACATTATTTCCTTATACAGATGTGAGAATTTATCCAGGACATACACATAGAAGTGGATTTGTTGGGTAGAAGAGTATATGTGAAGCTGTACCTTTATAAACATTGCCAAATTATTCTCCAAAGTGGCTGCATTCCCATCAACATTGTATGAGTTTTCCTATTATTCCATCTCTTCATTAAAACCTGATATTATCAGACTTTTTAATTTTTGCCACTCTGGGACAGATAACAGGTATCTTATTGTGTATGGACTGAATTTCCCTGGTTACTAATTATGTCAAACATTTTTTGTTCTTCTGGGAATAACCTTTGATCTTTCACACATTTTTCTAATTGGTTGTTTGCTTTCATTTATTATTTTTAGATGTTCTTTATTAATTCTGTAAAACAATTCTTTTAAAATCATATAAATAGCAAATATCTTATCTCAGTCTGTGGCTCTTTTTACTATTTATTTTGAAATAATTATAGATTCAGAGGAAGTTGCAAAATAATAGGGAGAAGTCCTGTGTACTGTTCACCTATTTCCCCTGGGACATAACTATAGCAAAACATCAAAATCAGGAAATTGGCATTGGTATGTGAGTGGTCCTATGTAATTTTTCACATGTGTAAATTCATATATCCACCACCACAGTCAAGAAACAATGATCTCCTTCATGCAATCCCTTTACGGTCACTATCACCTCCTTCCTTCCCCACCATCCCTTGGTGTTTTGGTTTGCTAAAGATGCCAGAATGTAATATACCAGAAATGGGTTGGCTTTTTCTATGGGGATTTGTTAGGTTACAAATTTACAGTTCTAAGGCCATGAAAATGTCCAAATTAAGGCATCAAGAGGAGGATCCCTTCTCTGATGAAAGGCCACTGGCATCTGGGTTCCTCTGTCACATGGGAAGGCCCATGGCAATGTCTTCTGGTCCTTCTCTTCTGGGTTCTGGTTTCAAAATGGCTTTGTCTCCAAATGTCTCTGGGCATTTCTCTCTTAGCTTCTCTGAGCTCTCTGAGTTTCATCTGTCTTGTATCCTCTCATAGAGGACTCCGGCAGGGGATTAAGACCCACTCTGAATAGTCTGGGTCATGTGTTGATGGAAACAACCTAATCAAAGGTCCCACACAACAACAGATCTGCCTACACAGGGATGGACTAAGAGAACATGTTTTTTTAATAGGGTACGTAACAACTTCAAACCAGAACAACTGGCAACCATTAATCTGTTCTCCATCCCTATAGTTTTGTCATTTTTGAGAAAGTTATGGAATCATACAGTGTGCAGCCTTTTGAGAATGATTTTTGTCGTTCAGCATAATGTCCTTCAGGTACATCCAAGCTGTATGTATCAATAGCTTGTACCTTTTTTAATGCCAAGTAGTTTTCATTGGTATGGATGCAGCCCAGTTTGTTTAGCTTTCACACATTGAAGGATCTTTTGGCTGTTTTCAGCTTTTGGTCATGGCAAATGAAACCACTGAAAAGAATTCTGTCCATTTTTTTTTTTTGTGTATGTGTGTAGGCATGTTCTCATTTTTCTGGGATAAATGCCCTGATGTGTGATTCTGGGTTAAATGGTAGGTATATGTTTAGTTTTTAAAGAAATTGCCAAACTATTTCCAGAATGGCTGTACCATTTTAGTTTTTACCAACAATGGGTGGGAACTAGTATTTCTACATTCTCAGCAACATTTGTTATTGTCACTGTTTTATATTTCAGCTGTTCTGATTAGTTTGGATTGATATTGCATTGTGTTGTTAATTTGCATATAATTAATATCTAGTGATGTACTTATTTGTCATTGATATATCCTCTTTGGTGAAAAATTTCTTTTTTCTTGATGTCTAAAGCTCATTTTCTAATTATATTTTTTAAAAATTTAAGCTGGTGAGTTTTGAGAGTGTTTTTATATATTCTATCTATGTATATTTTGGAGAGAAATAGATTACTTTGTTAGATATATAGTTTTAACAGTTTCTCTCAGCCTGTAACTTGTCTTTTTATCCTCTTAGCTGGATCTTTTGCAGAGCAAAAGTTTTTAATTTTGATGAAGTACAATTTATAAATTCTTTTCCTTTATGGATGATGCTTTTGGTGTCATGTCTAAGAACTGGTAACCAAACCATAGGTCTGATGATTTTCTCCTGGGTTCTCTTCTAAAAATTTTGTAGCTTTACATTTTACATTGAAATTTGTTATCTACTTTGAGTTAATTTTTGTATCATGTATGAAGATTAGGTCAAGGTTAATTTTTTTGCCTATGGATGTCCATTTGTTCTAGTGCCATTTGTTTAAAAGATTGTACTTCTTCCATTGAATTGGTTTCATTAACCTTTGTCAAAATCATTTAACCATACTTGTGTGTGGGCTGAGGCTGTTTTCTCTATTCTACTCCATTGACTCATGTCTATACCTCTACAAATACCACTGAGTCTTGATTACTGTAATTATATGAGTCTATCTTGGTACATGTTCCATTAGTAAAGGAAAAGAATGTATATTCTGCTATTGTTCCTTGGAAATTACAAAGAATCTTTCCATCTACTTCGTTCCTCTTTTTAAGAATTGTTTTGGCTATGCAAATTCCTTTGCCTTTCCATATAAATTTTAGAATAATCTGATGATCTCTATAAATGTAGATTTGATGTCCTTGGTTGATGGTTTTGTTGATTTCTTCTATGTCCCTATTGATTTCTAGTCAAGGTGTCTTTGCAGATCTGTTGTTTGGTATATACACATTTAGAATTGCAACATCTTCTTGGTGGGTTGACCATTAGTCATTATACAATGTTTTTCTTGGTTCCTGGTACTTTTCTTTGCTCTGAAGTCTATTTGTCTGTTATTATTATAACTAATCTTGCTTTCTTTTGATTAATGTTTGCATGGTATATATTTTTCTATCCTTTACTTTCAACCCACCTACATCATTACGTTTGAAGGGAATTTCTTGGAGATAGCATATAGTTGGAGCATGATTTTTTGTCCACCTGCCAATCTCTGTTTTTGGATTGGTGTATGTAGACCCCTTACATTTGTCTGTTGACAAACAAATATCTTGATTTTCCTTCATTTGGAAGTGTTTTCATTTCCATGTAATTCCTGAAGAATATTTTTGCTATATATAGAATTCTACCTTGACTGTTCTTTCAGCACTTGAAAAATGTTTTGCCACTTCCTTCTGGCCTCCAAGCTTTCAGATGAGAAATTCGCTGTCATTAGAATTGGTGTTCTTGTAAAGATAGTACTTCATTTCTCTCTGGCTGCTATCAAGTTTTCTAGAAGTTTGACTATGATGTTTCTTTGTGTGGTTTTCTTTGAGTATGTTCTGTTTGGGGTTTGCTCAGTTTCTTGAATTTGTGTTTATGATGTTTGCTCAATTTGGGAAATTTTCAGCAATTATTTCTTTGAGAATTTTAAAACCTTACTCATTTTATCCTCTTTTTCTGGCACTTCAATGATATAAATGTTAGATATTTTGCTATCACTCCTCAAGATTCTTAAGGGCTTGTTCATTTAATTCACTCTATTTTCTTTCTGTTTTACAGATTGGGTAATTTCTATGGATCTCTTTTCAAGTTCACTGATTGTTTCCACTCTCCTCATTCTGCTAGTGACACATCCATTGAGCCATTTATTCTTTTATATTTTTCAGTTCTGAAATTTCCATTTAGTTCCTCTTTATATGTTCTGTTTCTTTGACATGTCTTTCTGTTTTTTCGTTTTTTTCAGTTATATCTGTCTGTTGAAGTCTTTTTATTATAGCCACTTTAGCATACTTGTCAGATAATTGTAATATTTGTGTCATCTCAGTGTTGGCATCTGTTGGTAGTCTTTTCTCATTCAGTTGTGATTTTCCTTCTTCTTGGTATGTCAAGAGACTTTGTTATTGAAACCAGAACATTTTGCATATTATGTCATGGGACTTTGGATCTTACCTAAGTTTCATATTGTAACAGGGCTTTATTGGCACTACTTCAGGAAAGGAAGGGTGTGCCACCTTGTTTCTGCCAGATGTGGGTGTAAGTTCAGATACTTCATCTGGCCTCTGTTAATACCTGGTTGGAGAGTTGCTCCTCATTATTGTTAGGTGAGGGTGGGTGTTCAGGCTCTTTATCAGGAGTTTGCTGACACACCTGAGACAGACACACCTGAGAAGAGAGTTTCTGCTTCTCATGTAACCTCCCCTGACACAGTGTTGCGAAGCTGACCTTTTTAACTGTCGGTGGCGGTGAATTCTAACTTTCTCTTAGGCGTCTTCTGATGCCACTCCATAAAGGGGAAGTGGTGCCTTGTTATCTCCAAGTGTGGAAATAGAGGCATGGGTTCTGCTTGTGATCTCCACTGGCACCCTGGGGGAAACACTTTGTTACACTGATGTACACTCTGTTATACTGCCTAGCCCTGGGTTCTCACTTGGCTTTCTCTGGCATCATTTCAGCAAAGGAGTTGTGGTCCTTCATTACAGCCTGGTAAGGGTAGAAATCTTGGTATCCCATTCAACAGGGTGGAATATGCTGGGGTGGCACCACATATTTTTCTTTGGCATTTGGCTGAAATAGAGTAATTGTTGTCTAAGAGTTTTCTTTCTTGCTAAGCTGCCCCTTTCCTGGACCTTTGACCAGAGACAAGCAGGCATTTCTAGAGACGTTTTTTGTCTATGCCTATGGGTGTTTCTAAGTTGTTGGCTTTACCAGCACCCAGTCTGGGATATATGAAGCAGTAAGAAAACCCTCCCTTGGGACACAGAAAACTCTTCCTGTGTCCTTCCTTGGATCTGGAGGACTCTAGCTGGTTTGCTTTCTTTTCTTCTTCATTCTGAGTCTTCTTAAATTTGTTTTATATATAATGTCTTGGGTTTTTGCTGTCCTTAGTGGGAGGGAAAGATAAATGTTTGTTTACCCAGAAGCAGAATGGCTTGTTTAAATTATTGTTTAAAGTTTATTTTTTGAATTGAAGTCTAAAATTTTAATGTGGCAAAATTTATCAGTTATTTCATTTATTTTTTATGTTTCTCATGTTATAAGAAATTGCTCCCTACCTGAAGCCATAAATATAGTCTTCCAAAATTTTTAAGCTTTTAATTTTAAATATTTAGGTCTTAAATCCATTATAATATTTTTCAAGTTGGAAAAAACGGATTTATTTCACTTTATTTTTAAAAGATAACCAATAATCCCCACTTCATTTATTGAATAATCTGTCCTTTCATCACTGATATGTAATGTCATCTATGCCCTATACCAAGTTTTCATTGATTTATGTGTCTGTTTTGGGATGTCCTATTATGTCTTATTGGTCTATTTATATTTATATGTCTTTTTGCTAATGCACACTACTTTAAATATTAGAAATATAAAGTAATTCTTGATTATCTCTTAGATCAACTTCCTCCATCTTGTTTGTTGCTCTGATTTTCTTAGATATTCTTTGTTCTTTGCTCTTGTTTTAGTTTCCTTTACTGCTCAAGCAAATCCCATGAAATGGCTCAGTTTAAACAATGGGAATTTATTTGCTTATGGTTTTGAGGCTAATAGAAAGTCCAAATCAAGGCATCAACAAAGTGATGTGTTTTGTTTTGTTTTGTTTTGTTTTCACAAAGACTGTGGTATTCTAGAGCTAGCTGCTGACAATCCTTGGTCCTTAACTTGTCACAAGGCAAAGCATACGGTGGTGTCTGCTGGTCTCTCCTTTGTCTTCCAGATTCCAATGATTTCAGTTTCTGGCTGCTTCCTCTGTGTCTTTCTCACTATCTATCTGAATTTCATTCTGCTTATAAAGGACTTCAGTAATAAGATTAAGACTCATCCATTGAGATGGGCCATACCTTAACTGAAAAAACCTCATCAAAAGTTCCCTCTTACAATAGGTTCACACACACAAGATTGGATTAAATTTAAGAACACATCTTCCTGGTATACATATAGCTTGAAACCACCACAGCTCTCAGTGTGAATTTTAGGATCAATTTGCTAAGTGTTATGGAAAATTGGCATCTTTATGACATTGAGACTTTAATCCACTAGCACATTGCTCTGGCTTAGTTTTACTTCTTTTTTTTTCCCCTTGCTTTATATAAATGCTAGTACGCAGTGTGTATTCTTTGAATGCTACTTTCACTTAACATTATGTTTCTGAGACATCTAAGTTGTATGTATCAGTAGTTGACTTATTCCAATTATTTTTGGTGATTTCTGTTACTTTGGACTATTCCTATCAATTGTTTTTTGTTTACAATTTATCATAGATTTTTCCTTTCTTTCTTTTCCTATTTTTCCTCTTCCTTGGATTTTCTTCATTTTCTAGTTGAGATGCTAAAGATATCATTTATATTCTTTAGTGATTACTCTTTATCTTTCTTAATTTAAATATTTAATTACAAACTGAAAACTAAATCTATATTTTACTCAATATTTAATTCCACTTCTAAGCACAGCAGTGATCTTTTAATACTTTTTAAGCTACTGAATACTCTTTTGTTCATCTTATTATTTTTTATCAAACATTTTAGTTTTATGAATTTTTAATATATAAGTAGTAATTTAAAGATAATAGTTAAATTTACCAAAGTATTTTAATCAATTTCTGTATTTCCTTAGTTTGAAATGTTAGTGTCACTTTTTACTGGAATGCTTACTATTTTATATATGTAGGCAAGTAGTAAGCAAACTGAACCCATAGCAGGAATAACCCATAAAATGTATTTAAGTTTTTACAAGTTGAAGTTCGATAGTGGATAATTTCATTTGAGGGATTAGATAATAGCCTTTTACCTTTTTATCTACATATAATTACTCTTTAAATATATTTCATGCCTTTATAATGTATACTTTAGGAAATATGTTATTTTGTATAATTATAGTTTTACCAGGCTATTGCTTTAGATAAAAAAAAGTTAGGGAGTAAACAAAGTTATAACTATTGCCTCTGGAAAAATGTGCATCACTGACAGTCACATTATAGGTAAAAATCCATTAGATTTATTTACCTTTGATCCCACTTAATCATATCATTAAGCCTGCATGTAGGTAATTTCAATTTAAAAATCAGAAGAAGAAGAAAAAAAAAACAGGAGGGGGTAAAAAGAAAGAAAATAAAGACCTTAAATATACAAGGACTGTATTTTTAGAATTAGCCCAACTATTCCCTAACTCAGAAATGCAATTTTCTTTTATGCTCACAAACAGCAGGGCTTAAATTGCTTTTATCCCTTTCCAAAATAATAGGTACTAGATTTTCATCTTTTTTTTTTTTAGTTTTTATTGTATTGTGTTTTTACCAAAACAGGATAGAAAGAAGATAATTAATTTAGTCTAAATAAAATATATTTGTGGTTTTTCAATCCCAATTTCTGTGTTTAGATGCCACATTGGTTTCTTTAATTAAATTCATCAAATATTTGCCTGCTTATTGTATAGAAGGAACTCTGAATGACACCATCTGTGGAATAAAGACAAAACACTACCTTAAAGGAATTTTTGATAATTTCTGGTTCCAGATCCTCAGGAAAAAAAAAACAAAAAAAAGGAGTTAATTTGACTTCTTAGTTGCCATATACAATTTAAACATTGATGAGAAATTACTTTTATTCTGAAAGAGGGAAATTAAGGTTCTATTGTTTTTTCTAGGGGGAAATCAACCTCTTTCTTAACAGGATGAGAATGATATAACAATGGATTCACAATAATTGTTCACAAGATAATGATACTTATATCTTTTTGATAGACAATAACAGTAAACAGATGCTGCTCTGTACAGACAGATTGCTTCTTCCAAATATCAACTGAGCCTTAAGGCTTCATGCTCTCCCAGGCATAAAGCCAACTCTTATATAACATAAAGGAGTTGACTTCATCCTTCAGAATGCTGTCTGAATGGTAAATACATAAATTTAGAATATATTAGAATAATTATATATATATATATATGTATATATCAAGCCATGTAAGAACATTTATATAGATTTGCCATATGAATCTATAATTACAATAATAAGCCACAACTCTTCAGAGTGGAAGCCTTTCATTTTGTTTATGGATCCTACCACAGATGAGATAATACAAAGTTGCAAAAAGTTTTATGGTCATAACATATTACCCATGTGGGAAAGGAAAACCAGAGACAGTTTCAAAATTGGGACTGAAATTCAACTCTTTGCTTAATATTTTGTTCAATACTCCATGATGCTGTGTATAGAATTGAATGTGAGGCTTTCTTGGCTTTACATCTGAAACCTGAATATATTTTATTTAAAAGAAACTCATCTACAGATTATCTAAAAACCAGGATGCTGGAAACCCCAGTTCACAGTTTGAGATTTTATTTTTATATGACATAAAACCTTTACCTTTACCAGGCAGATGTTATTGACTTTATTTTATTGGCATGACAGTCTTTAAAATGCATGTACTTGTGTGTGCAAACACACACTCAAACGTGCTAAAACACAGTGTCATGATAGTGTACTCACGTTGATGAATGTATATGTAAGATTTCAAGAGGCAAATATTTGAGAAAGAAATTCCAAGTGGAGAAAAAGAGATTCACATGTTTTTGGATTATTCAGATCATGTGAATAGTTTAGTTCAGCTAATCCCTTATCCTTAGGTATGGGATCTGTGAAAGGGAGATTATCCTAGTAGAGTTTAGTGGAGTGATGTCTTAGAAAAGCATTCTAAATGTATCTACACACACACACACACACACACACACACACACACACACACACATATATATATTTTTTACACAATGAGATGTTGGAGGTTTAGACCAAATAGGCTAATTTATTTAATCAGATTAGGCTAACATACTCTTAACCAACAATCCCTAAATCTCCAAATGGCTTTATAAAAACATTTTTCTCCTGCTCATATCATAGTCCAATGTCAATCAGTGGATTCAGGCTCTTACTGGGTTCTCTGTACCTAACTTAATGGATGGGAAGTTTTGGGGGGCCAGGTTTGGAAGAGTAGTCCTCTTCTGCCCATATTATCTTAGAACTAATCCACCACATGCAGCTTAATCTCAGAGAGTGTAGGGCAGTTTCCCAGGAGGCAAAGGCAAAATATTAAGGGTGAAGTGGAAGAAATCAATGTGAAGGAGTGGCTAGAGATGGAGAGGCCAATAAGAGAGTAATTCAATGGGTCCAGAGTAGGATATTTAGGACCTGGTTATAGGGAGAGTTAGGGGGAAAATTCCCAACTCATATTTATTCCCAAAGTATTTTGAAATGACCACATCTCTAATTCAGAGGTATTGTGAAATTATTGTTTAAAGTATATATTTCAGAAATTAAAAAGTTGAGCTCTCTTTGTATTTGTCAGATGATATGTTTTATTGTAATTCTAAATTTACCTCTATAAAACACATAAAATGATGGCAAAGAAGGGAAAAAGCTAAAAATGTTAATGTGGTCAAAGTAGATGGCTTTGGAAGGCAGAAAATAATACAGACATCCTAGGTCAAGATGTGGAGAAGAGGATCCCTACCTCAGCAGGGTGGTCAAAGCTGGATGAGCAATCTATTTTCATTCATCACAATTGCATGCCTTTGAAAAAAATGAAAACTTTGAGGAGGAAATTTACAAGCTGCTTTTACCTCAAAATGGTATGAGGAACTTCACAATATGATCCCGTGTGTCTGCAAGCTCAGGAAGTTATTTGGATCAGTCCTATCGTTCATTTACAGCTGATTCCATTCCTATTATACAGGTAGAGAAATCTATAAACAGAGAAGGGGTTCTTTATTACCCACCCAACTAATTTTGCAATTAACTAATGTTGTAGACACAAAGACAGTTATGTGAGGTCCTTCACCCTTATCTTTAACTGTACTTAAGAACTGGAGGTGTACGCAGACAAGAGTATTGTCTGAGACTATTCACTTAACTATTCTTTCACTTGCTGTTTTTATTTTGCTTTCTCTGCTCTCATCTCTGACTGTAGTAATCTTCATTCAGTCAGGAAAATGGAAGCTATTCTAAGTATTTGGGGTACAAAAGTTTACTATAGGAAATATAGGGTCATACAACTGTTGGAGGAGCTGAGGGAACAAATATCAGGAAAGCTGTCACCAAGATCTTAGCCTAAAGCAGCAATGGGAGGTTCTTAATATTTTGCCTAGAACTTGTTAAAACACTCAGATCTTTAGTGAAGCTCCTCTCAATTCTCTCGGTATGTTTTAGAGAACCAGATGGTTTGCAAAAACTTGCCAGGTAACTGCAATAAATCTCAGGTCTGCCCATGCAACTGGCTACAACTGCTTAAGGGAATCCGGATTCTCCTCTTCTCCATTCTAACCTTTTGCTCATGCACCTCATTGGCAATCTCTCACCCAGAACCAAATAGGAAAGGGGATTCTGTGAAATGTGGTCCCTGGCTTCTCCTCTAAGGCAAAAAAGAGGTCTTGGAAGGGGGTGATGGTGATGCCAGGTTGACCACAGGCAATTCCGCAGACTGACTCATGAATTGACTGGTTTCAAACTGTGCTTCCAAAATGTGCTCTGAAGTTCTCCCTTATTTTGATTATCTAACTAGGTGCTCTCTCTGGCTGACTGAGGAAACTGTACACTATTTCCCCAACTCATTCTAAGGAAGGTTCTCTGTTAGGACCTGAAGAGAAACATAGGGGAGTTAATCTTTGGAAAAATCTAATTTAGAATGAAAGGCTTGGGACTGGAAAAAATCTTTGCAACGATGTAACTCAAAGGAAGTAGTAAAGTTACTTGGCTAATCCTTGTGTATTATTCTTAAGATAGAATAAGAATTCAGGCTGGTGCTCTTCTTATAGTATTTATTAATCAATTTGACACATGCTTGCTGAGTATCTACCATGTAAAAGTCATGCTGCAGGGAGTTAGAAATACAGTGGAGAACCTGTACACATAGCTCCTACAATCAAAGAGCTCACAAGGAGCTCACAGTCATGGGGAAGCCAGACAACATGAAGATTGTGAAAGGAAAGCACCCAGTTATTCTTTATACAGTAATTTGTTTTGTTTCTTATTTACTCGACTGTGAGCCATGTTAACATGACAACAATGACTGCCCATATGTGGTGTGCTGGTTTGAAGCTGCTATGTACCCCAGAAAATGCCATGTTCTTTTAATCCATCCCTGTGGAGGCAGACCTACTATGGGTGGGGCCTTTAGATTAGGTTGTTTCTATTGAGATGTGACCCAGCCTATTCAAGGTGGGTCCTTTACTGGAGTCCTTTATAAGAGGATAAAAGGCAGAGATACTTGAAGAGAGCTTAGAGAGAAATGCCCAGAGATGCTAAGAGAGGACCCATAGATACTCAGAGAGAAAGACTGCTGGAATCATAAACTGAAAGCAAGGGAACCCAGGAGTGAAGGACCAACAGATGCCAGCCATGTGCCTTCCCATGTGACACAGGAACCCCAGATGCCAGCAGCCTTTCTTCCTAACAGGCATCCTCCTCCTATTGGTGCCTTAATTTGGACATTTTCATGGCCTTAGACTTGTAACTTGTAACTTAATAAATCCCCGTGTTAAAGGCAACCCATTTCTGGTATATTGCATTCCAGCAGCTTTAGCAAACTGAAACATGTGGTGACTCTGGAAATTTGGAAGGGGCATTTTTGTATTTACTTTGATATCCTGGGCTGCATAGTAGGTTCCTAATGATATGGTAGGCTGATCTATTCTGCTTCTCTTTCCCCTAACACACACCCAAATAATATTATTATTTTGGTTTCAGAGCAAGCTTTTAACCTACAGTTATGTTAGATATTTTTTTAAACAAATTTTAATAGCTTGTTTATAAAAATATTTCCCAGCTGGTTTATTTAACTTCATTTAAAGCACATAGTGCTTTGAATTTTTATAAATCTAATGGGTCCTGTTTGTTAATTTATAGGAATGATGTTTTATTTCCATTTTTCACAATTTTAAAGCTGTTATTTATTATTTCCCCCTCCCTCCCTATATTGAGGCCATTTATATTTTATGTGATTGGATTCATGGTCCACACTGCAAGCTGTGGAGTCTGTTAATGTAGCATCAATAATATGCATTTCAATTGACTTTCTTTCCTTGGCAGCAATGTTGGAGTGACTTGCAGGAAACAACCAGCAGAAGAATAAAAATAAAGATGGAAGAGCAGAGAATAAATGAATTTCCTGAGAAAGGCATGACAAAAGGCCATTCTTTTGGCAATTTTACACAAACTGAGATAATTTATATGTAATTACACACACTGCAGTATACATTTATAACCAGTAAAAATGCTTAAGTAGTGCTATTTTCCTAGATATTGTTTTTGTTCACTTGAAATTGTTTTCACTATGGAGAAGTCAATATACAACCTCTCTTTGTTCATGCTCAGATATGGCAATTATAGCTTGGAAATTTGGTTGTGGAATATCACAAATATCAACATGAAAAAGTATCATTATACATACACACAAGTATATATACATATCTACTTATATGTAAATGTTATAAGTATTATATATGCATTTATTACATATGCAGCCTAATTCAATCATCCTTATAACTATGCTAATTATAATTGGGTTTACAAGCCCTATTATTTAAACAAATATATAAATAATTTTTCCAATAAAATGATTTATAGGCTGCTTGGTATTGTTATTTAAAGAAGACTCCTTCAGTTAGAATGATACACACCAAATTATCTATTTTATTTTAATTTAAAATATATAACTGTACATATATTCACTTATAGTTAGATGTAGGTTCAAGATATCTTTTCAAATACATGTCTACAAATTGGAGTTCTACCTTGTCTTACTTACATATACTGCATTCTTAAAACATCCATAATTTTCAGTTTCTGTTTCATCCAAGTGGTATGAGAACCTGGAGACTTTTGTGGTACTATAATGGTAGAATTCTTCTGAATATTTATAAGTTTTACCCTCAATCACTTACAGTTGCCTCAGTCATAAGTAATTCAACAGCAATTTTTTTTATATGATTTCCCTTTGCTGAGCCTTTCCAAATATTATAATTGTTCTTAGACAAAACAACGCTTAGGACTTTTCAAACTCATATTTAATTGCTTGCACAACATTTAGATAGATGATTTAGTTAGATATTACAGGTGGTATAAACATATTTGTAAACAATCATAGCTGACTTTCAATTGATCATTTGCAATTTAAATGGTGGAAACAAAATTAGAGATAGCCTGCCAGTAGGGATAACCCATTAGCAATAAATATTCAGAATTAGTAAGTTCCATTCAGAGAATGGAGAGTAGCCCATTAGTTATAAACATTGAGAATCAGTATGATTTACTGGGGGAATTGAAGTCACTGTTAAGCAGTTAAATTGAGCTCAATTAAGAAAGTTTCTTTGGCACATATAAGTATTTCAATATAATTAACTGGTTTTCAATGCTTATAGTCAGTCCTTTCTAGGCACGATGTCCTCATTCCTGGATTTTTAGTTGTTTTCCTGCCCTTCTAAGTGTTTTTTGATACATAAGGTCAATAAATACCTGGGAAATATGTTTTCTGAACTTTTGCGTATCCATTGTCTTTCTGCTGCCTTCACATGTGAACTAACAGTTTTCCTGGGAACAGAATTCATGGATATCTTCTTCTTCATAGCATGGTAAATGTTGTCTCATGGTTTCCTGGTGTTTAGTGTTGAAATTGTATGTTTTTCTTTGTGCATTACTTATTTGTACCTAAATGATTGTAGGACTCTTTCTTTATCTTTCAAATATGCCAGTTCCACCAGATATGTTTTGATATTGCTTTCTTTTATTGACTTTCTGAAATATAACCTTCAATCTCAGATTTCATAATGAGAGTTTATTAGATGAAAAAAATAGCTTTTTTTTCCCCATTATTTCTTTGACAATTCATTCTACTGGATCTATTCTGATACACATTGATGTGACTTTGAGGATCTGTTCTTCATATTTTTCTTCTCATTTTAATTCTTTTATCCCTTTTCTCTATGTTCTGGGAGAATTTCCCATATTTGCATCTACACTGTTAATTTTATTTTCTGTGGTATCCAATATGATCTCCATAGTACATAAAATCAGGAGCCAGACTTTTGAAATAAATAAAAACATTCATTCATTCCTCATCTTAAATTTCCATTTTATTGGTAATTCATTGTGGATTCATATGTGCAGTGTCTGTGTGAGGACATAAAGCAGGTATTTCCAATTTTCATTCTATTCTTTCAGTATATCTATTTCAAAGGAAAGCAACTCATAATCTTTTATGGAAATGAAGACTCTATTCTTTGAAATTCATAATTTTTTCTTGGCTTGCAATGCTTCTGTTTTTACTCATTCATATAGGGGTCAGTCTGTCTCAGCTCTGCCACTTTAATATTTGAGTAGCCTTTGGCAAGTTATTTAAACTCTGTACCTAAACGTCCTTTTCTATGAAATGGGATTGATAACAAGAATACTCATCTCATAGAATTTTTTTGAGGATTAAATTAATCAGTACTTTTTTTTTTTCTTCATCTTAGCCAACAAGAGTGCCCAGCTTAGTAAAATTCAATAATCATTATATTTGTTAAGTAAAATAAAATGGCCACCTGCAATGGGGATTGCCAATTCCCAATTGACAGAACCCATGCTGGGAAAGGATTTTCCAGAAGGCAAAAACAATTGACCTGCAGAGGCTTTCTGAGAAAATGGAATAATGGAACACACCCTGCAGAACCGAATAAGCCAGTTATGGTCCAGGAGAGACAGCTTGTCAGAATGGACAAGCACATGATACTAATTGATGTGTATCTGCTCCCCACTCTGTAAGACTCCCCCATGTAAAATGGAAACTTAATGTCAGCTAGTCAGAACATTTTCTCACTTGCTTCTGCTTTTGCTCTATTTAAACTTCTCCTTTCCACACCCTTGGCAGAGTTCCTTTCTACATGCAGTTTGGATGCTGCCCAATTCATAAATTGTTACTGCTCAAACAAACTCACAAAAATAATATCTTGTCTAATATTTTATTTTAACATATTGAAAAGAAAGAACAAGATAAGTTGCCAGGAGAAAAGTTTATTCTTTCTATCCACTGTTCACTCTAACTTGCTCTGTAGCAATAGTAGTTTTCCATCAAACGAAGTTCGCATGACTTTCTGATTACTTTATGACAATTGTAATAATTCTCTGGCAATTTTAACTGCAAAATCTCATTTGAAGGACTGATACATTTTATAAATTCATTTAAAGTTCAAGCATCTCCTTTCCCCCAGCTTAGGCATGCTTTGGGCTGAAAGTCCATAATGGATATAGTGGTATTATCAGCGTCTTCCAAATTTCCCAAATCTTGTGATCTTCCTCCCTCCCCACCCACCTGCCTGTCCACTAGCCCAGTTTCTGATCCCTCCAGAATTGGATCCTGGCACCATGAAAAGTGAGAGAGGAGAACTAACATCCAAGAAAGGTGTTAACTTGTTAATTCTCTTGTGACTTGGAATTGGAGCTTTTTGATTCAAAGCTGACACAAATATTGGTGAGCTCTTCAGGGGCTGCTCACTGGGATCCTTGTGCCGCAGGTTTCACTCTCTTTGATGTTTAACTCTCCTGCTAACCTCTTTAGACCTTCCACTGCTCCTCAGGGCTGGGGGCTTGCTAAGATTCTCTCACTTTGTCAGGCACGAACCTTCTGGGAGCTGTACCCCTTTAAGATAGTTCCCTCTGGGTGATCTTTTAGTACATTCTGGAAACTGCCTACCCATGCCTTCCCAAGCAATGGCAGAGCAGGAGTTGTCAGGGTCTACAGGGAAGGCAAGATGGCAATCTGCTCCCACACCCCAGTCCTCTTCCTGTCTGAGTTCCTGGAAGTGAGAAAGTTTTAACTGATAGCTGCCATTTCACTATGACAAGCAGCAGCTGTTTGGGATTTCCATAACCATCCATAACACGAAGATGGGCAGCTTTGGCACCATGTGCTCTCCGGTACTTGGGGGGTGGTAGTGCTTTACAGTAGAGTGTATTTCCCGGGAGAAGATAGTGAAGATTCTGGTCCCAGATCTTGAAGGCAGCAGCCCTAGGCAGACAGGAGACAAGCAGCAGCCTTGCCTGGCAAAATGAAGCATGCAGAGCTGTAGCAATAGTACCTAGTTGCAATCATTGAAGCAACATTGGCATGTGAAAAAAGCCGGGTGTAGGAAGCAGTGATGGCACCCTGAGGGAGAGACAACAGTTACCAGCCAAGATAGAGCATTAAATATACACTACATATGTTTTGAAAATAGTTTAGGTACCCTCAGGGACTTCTATGTTTATTTTGGGAAATTTTGGAAGAACCCTATATTTAGATTTGTACCAGCCCTTCAAATGGTTCATTATGTTGTTCCTAGCTATTTTGCTCTATGTAGTGGATAAAGCTCTTCAGAAAAATAGGTTATATAAATAATCCGTGGATAATACGTGGACTAGAAAATGGATGCTAAAAAGTTATCTTTTGGCATACAATTCAGGTTGAGTCAGAGATTCTAGCTTATTTTAAGTTAGAGATTTTGGGAAATCATATTAATTTTAAGAATAGGAAGCTACTAAAATTTTAAATTCTTAACACAGAAATAGAAATATCTCTTCTTGTTCTTAAGAAGTTATAAATACCAACTACAATTAGAAAGTATTTGTAATCTTCTGAACTTTCTTTTTACAACTTGAAAATTCTACATAGTACTGTTACAATAAGAAATTAGGTCATGTTTCTTAGGTCAATTCTCTGGTGTTTGAATGACTGATTCATTTTTTTATGTGTATGTTATTCCTCCAACATGGATTACTCTCATCGTGTAACACCTATCAAAATCACACAACCCATTAAAGCCAGTCGGTCTCATGACCTCTTTGTGAAGTTTTTCTAGACCATGTTAGCCAGAAATAAATTCTCCTTCCTCTTAATGCCAAAAATAATTGTGTGACACATTTTATTTTATGGTATTTATCATACACTGCTTTGTAGCACAGATATACTGCAAGAATGATTATTTCAGTACCTTTATCAAGGGAAAAAACTGGAAATGAAATAAATACTCACTAATAGGGGAATGGTTGAGAATATTTTAACACATCATTTGAAATTATTGTGTCATTAGAAAGTGTTAGTTTTAAATCATTTGACTTGGTAATTGAGGAATATACAAATTGAATAAGAAAATTAATAAACAATAAATAATAGTAGAATAGATAATAATATAAAACTTTGGGGGTTTTAAAACTATGAAATGTATATATAAGTTTTAATATGGTTATATGAGCAAGAAAATTGCATGGAAGAAAACAGAAAATGTTTATTTTGATTATCTGATGTGGGACTACAGTTGGTAAGTTGTGGGAAGCAGAGGAAGGATTAAATTAAAATTAAAATAAAAGATATATTTATAATTAAAAAGTCAGCTTGTGGGATAAAATATAGGTAACACAAATTTACATGTATGTTTTATATATGCTACAATAAGTATATGTGAGAACAATTACCAAGATACATTTACGCTTATCTCAAATCTCTAAATAATTATCTTCATTTTTAAAGATTGGCAAATACATAGTCCTAATAAAAAGCTACTTTTATTGTGAAAAAGAGAAAGCAGGTGTTCGAATAGCTTTAGAGACCTGAGAGAAAACTCGATTATGGATATATTAGATGGAAGCACTGATTAATATAAAGATAGAAAATTTAACCATGAGCAGATTTGTTGCAGTCGATCACTTATTAGCATACTAGGGTTAATAAACTCCTTAACAGCAATAAAATAATAGACATAACCACCTTCCCCAATCCAGATTAGGCAGAAGCACAGTTACTTTGCCAGATAACATTTTAATTTGGGTTACTTTTGGGGAGCAAGCATCTCTTCTTCCTTTCAGAATTCTGGCCAATATAATAAAAACTTCAAGAATGGTGCTAAAGAGTAATCAAAACAACAGATTCAGTTCCAAAATAGTAAGATCCTTGGCAAAATATGGCAGATGACAAGGCTAAGTCTTGAGGCTCAAATAGCTGCTTCGACTACCCTTTCCCTAAATTGAATACAGCAGCTTAGTAGTTAGCTGAGACCCTAGAGAATGATGTACTTTCTCACTTCTCCTTGGGGGTGAATGTCCTGTCTAAGGCCCAAGGCCTGAGCCTAAACCAATGATGGAGTCTTCCTTACTTAATGTAAGAAGTTCAAAGAGCACGTGAGAGAGATGAAGTTATAAACCTTTCACTGGTGGTCTAGATTCTACCAATCAGGCTGGCTACTGCAACCCTCTTAGGAAAGAGTCAATTCAGAGCAAAGGGAGACTAGATACATTACTATTCTCCAGTTTGGGAGGTAGTAAAGTTCCCTTTTCAGTGGGAAGAGACAGGAATGCAAGTAGAAAAGGTTTTCCTAGCCACTTTCCTAGGCATAACAGAAAGTGGGGTGAATTCCCCCAAGCAAGTATGGTAAGACCTTAGAAATAATGAGTCCAAACTCTGCAAAACTGAAATGAGACTAATTTCATGTTGAGCACAACAAATTGAGGCATTTGTTTAACTACGACCCCTGTAGCTCAGAAGGCAAATGGGTTTGTTCTCTTTTGTCCTTCTCATCTATCACATTGGCAGCCGGGAGTTAACTATATTGAAAATAGTTAACTATCTTGCCTCTGTAAGATACAGTGCAGCTATAAATAGTGATGTTTGCCACAGTCAGGGAAAGCAATAGGAGTAGTAGCAACATACATATTTATTTTCATCAGAGGCTTTTCTTTGCCTCTTTTCTATCTTTCAGCTTCGAGAACGCTCTTACTCTCTTTCTTCTCCCCACAGAAGAATCAGAATTCTTACAGATATACAAGTTTTAACACAGAGTAAAGACCTGAAAGTAGAATTCAGGCTTTGGATCATGACTGAATTTTATTTTTGGGGGGAGGATCCAAGGATTCCTGCTGCTCGTAAACCAGTTTGTTGGGGATTGAATCACATCTCCCACAAAACACATTCAAGTCTTAATCCCTAGTCCTATGGGTATGAACTCATTTGTAAATGGGATCTTTGAAGATATTGTTTAGATAAAGAAAAATTGATTATTGTGGGCCTTAATGCAACATGACTGGAGTCCTTATAAGGAGAGGAAATCTATAAAGTGATCCATACAACTGGGCAGATTGCCATGTGATAGAGGCAGAACTGATGGCCAGAAAGCCACCATCAGAATGCTACAGAGTTCAGAGAAAGCATAGCCTGCCAATACCTTGATATTGGACTTTTGGCCTCCAAAACTCTGAGTCAGTAAATTCCTATTGTTTAAGCCAACAAATTTGTGGCTTTTTTTTTTTTTTTTTTTTAAATAGCAGCTCTGGCAAACTAAGACACAGCTACTTTTGGCATGGATCCCTTTGACCTTATGTCAAGGTTGGTTTCCTAGATAGGTGATTACAGTTACACAGGGCACTGTGTTCAGAAGGGCCCTTGTGGTAGGCTGAATTTTGTATCTTCATTTAGAATGTTCTTTATCTTAATCCATATTTCTCTGGGCATGAGCCCATTATAAATAGGATCTCTTGAAGTTGTTATTTTAAATGAAGGATTGGCCCAATTGAATGAGGCTGGGTTTTAACCTGGATTACTGAGGCCCTTTAAGGGGAAAGATAAAGTGAGATAAAGTCACAGGGAGGAGCCATAGGCAGAAATCAATGGAATCCAGAAAAGAAAGAAGAGGATATTGCCATGTGATGCAAGGAAGGGATATAAGCAAAACTCCAAGATCTCCAGAAGCCAGCACCAGAACATTGCAGATTTTGGGCAGAAAGCATTGTCTTGCTGATGCCTTGATTTGGACTTCTTTAAGCCTCAAAAACTCTGAGCTAATAAATCCCCATTGATTAAACCAACCCATTCTGTGATATTTTGTCATAATACCCTGGTAACCTAACATTCCTGTAGTTGGTTTAGTGTTCCTTTGTCTTATCCTGAAATTTTCATTGGGCCTCACAAATTAAACGCAATCCCCCAGGATCAATCTCTCCTTAAATACTGTGCCTCAGGTTCGTTCATTTCTGTTTCTTCTCCATATTTCTTGTTAATGAGCTACAATTCTTTCTATATATGGGGTTGCAAAATAATTTACAAAGCAACATGAGGAAAGAAAGTCTCCCTACAGTCAGAGAAGGGTCTTCCTTAGAATCAGACATCAGGCTAAAAGGTAAAGGTTATCCCTGGCATCCCAAGCTACTGAGTTCTCTCCTCTTCTGACTGCTTCTAATATTTGTCTATATCCCCTGATATTTGAACACTGTCTTATGTCTCTAGCTAGCTATTTTTAATATAAATATATCTTGTCTCTTATTCCCTTGACATTTTTTGTTTTTGTTTTTGTTTTTCCTTCACAATATATAGGCTTATGCTTCATGCATAGTAGGCAGGCAGGAAATCCTTCTTTTTAATCCACTGCTTGTTTTCCTGAGTGAACCGTGTTGATAGATGACAGGTCTCTAGGCATTCAATTTGCCAGTTAAAGACTATTTGCCATTTTTGTCCACTGTGCACTCAGGGATATAGGTACTCTATTCAATTATTAAATCATTTTGCAGAAACTTGGAGAGTCTATTTGTACAGACACATAATAAAATGTAAAGCCATTGTCATTAATAAATAACAGAACATATGTGTCTGTTTCCAGCAGCTAGCGAGTTCAAGTATTCATGTTGTTTAAGATTAGGTAAATCACTACAGACAAGTGAATTACACCATAGCTTATTGATCAGATCAAACAACAGTCATTTTCTCCACCAATGATCCTATTAAATGAATTGTATGCTAACAGTTTCCCTAATGAGTTTGGGTTTAATAAAATTATGTGCTCTTCATAACTTTTTAATGTACATTGTTCAATACTGTCCTGTCCCCCAGAAGGGAATTTATCAAAGAGCTCTGCACATGAGAAATAAAAGCAAAATGAATGAATTAGAGTGGCTGGCTGAAGCATAACTAGTGGTAATGGGATCGGTCTTGCTTCACTTTGTCTGTCACCCACCAGACATGTGAAATCTCTCATGAGCAGCTCAGTGTCATCTTTTTTTTTCCAAGTTTTTGTTTCTCCTGTTAGTATTAGATGTTTCCTACTGATAACAAGAGAGTATTGTGATTCAGCTGTGGACTGCTCTATTGCACCAAAAACTTTATTTATAAATACAATATGTAAAATGAGGCCACTGAAAATATCCAAACCAACAACAAAAAAACACACAACTATAAAACTGAAGTATATACTGAGAGACCATTCACAATTTATCCAACAATTCTTTTTAATATTTAATCTTGTTAGTATAGCAAAGGGACATTAAAGGAGAAACAGATCAAAGGTTATATTAGTGATCTTTTCTTGTTCTTGATAAACCATATAGAGAATGTAATTTCACTGGCTGTGGATCACATAATAAATAGACAACATTCAATTTTTGCCTTCTAACCATAATATCTTATGTCACCCCATTTTTATTCACTTTATAAAATTCTTAATCTGGTTGGGCAGACTTCTATCCATTTGAAAGGAAACTTGATCTTTGTAAAGACTACCCTTACCTTTAATCCCATCCATTTTCTATCACTTTCTAATGTTTTAGTGAGAATACCTCTGATATTACTGGGGTAGGGAAGAAGGGTTTTTAAAAGACCAAATACGAGTGGCAAATTTATATTTGAAAACATCATGTAGTTCAAGGCAGAAGGCTTTTAAATCAAACATTTTTCAGTGAATAGGTGGTTAATAGGTGATTTTTGCATACTATCCCAAGTGATTAAGCCAGCACTGATATTAAAAATGTTACTATATCAGAACTTTTAAAGCAATGTATATATTACAGGCAATACTTGTGGTTGCCAAACCCATTTCCTTTTCCTCCTAGGAAGATGGTTTGACTGCATTTCCCAACCAATTAGATTGGATTACATGCCAAAGATCCAGGATTTGGAATGTTACATCCATATTCTTTGTTTCACCATCAGCTGGCTGCATATAAAAGAGTTGGAGCCACACTGGACGAAGCCTGGGCTGTGGATAACTGCATGGAGCAAGCATCTCTGTTGACCTAAATCTGACTATGAAGTGAGCAAGGAATGAATCTCTTCACTAAGATCTTGGAATCTCAACAACAGTAGTGTTTCTGAGTAATACATTATGTAGTAGGCAGGATGCTTTCAGATCTAAGTAGCACAAGTCCAACTTAAAATGAACTAAACAATAATTACATTTACAATCTCACAAAACAAAAAGCCCAGATTTGGTAAAATTCCAGTATCAGTAAATTCAGTGCCTCAGTAAAATAATGAAGGGTACAGATTTTTTCATTTTTCCATTCTGCAGCCTCTGAAGCTAGCTCACCTCTCAGTCACAAACAGCGCATGCAGTTCCAGGTATTACGTAGAGAAGATAATGGCCAGGGCAGTAAATGACATCTCTCCTTGTGTCTCTTTTTTAAGAACAAGGAAATCTTCCTGGAAGCCACTGTGCCGACTTTCTCTTATGTCTCATTTCTCAGAAACAGATTTGAAACCAATCATCTGAAAGGAGAATGGCATAGAATATTCAAGATTGGCTCCTTGAGCACTTAGTCTTTCCTGAACTACATGGCCAGTAATACCTGAATAAAAGCAGGGTTCTTTCCTCAAAAGAAAGGGAGGGTGGCTTTTAGGCAAACGTAGTATATGCCCAGATCATTTCAAGTTCATTAGAGTCAAAAGTGCAGATAAGCTCAATCTATTCTTCTCAGATATATGATATAATATTTGTACCAGTTAATGGGATGTGCTTGAATAATAAAAATAGAATTGGCCATTTATACAGTTCATATAGCCAGAGAGGCAAGTGCTCAATTTATATAGTATTGAAGGTATTCATTTAATACTATAAGAGGGTGTTTATTGGTATGGATGTTATTGTGAGTGACTTTGACACTTATGTAGAGAAATGACAGCTCAGCATTTTTTTTTTAAATTGTAGACATATTTGGAAAACATTGAAACTGTATCTATTCAAATCTTCTCATCTAGCAAGCCCAGATGGATGGATACATATACTCAGCTTAAATTATGGTAACAAGAGTATATTGTGATCATAGGAATAATCTGATTCCAGAGGTTAAGAAGACAATTTGACCTGCTAAAGTCAATCCCACATGTCACAGACAGGGAAACCAAGTTCTCTATTATTGCATGTGTATAAAGCCACATGCCATGCAATTCTTAAATAATAATAGTTAAAAATTTACTGAGCCTTCCCTGGGCACTGTACTAAATTTTCTACTTTACAATTAGTTCATTTATTCCTCACAAGAATTCTTGATACAGATTTTATTAATGTTCCTATTTTATATGTGTTGAGACTAGCTTCAGAGGGGCTAATGTATTTTATCTTCCAGGATCAATCCCTTATTTTTTTTAGTTATGGCATTTGAGGTAATTCCTAGGGTAACTTAAAACAAGAAAAGACTAATCAGCCAAAAGTCACCTGATTGTTTTTATCTTTGTCCAGAACAGGAATCAAAGAGAGACAGGTGATCCAGTATCTCAAGCCAGTCCCATTGATGGAAATTTCTGAGAAAATTATATGTTTCACAATAAACACCTTTCCTCACTACCAAATTTCACAGCCTTTCAATGTGACTTTTTTGAAACCCCATACCTGCCCATTCAAGGCAGATGGAGAAGAAACATTTTAGGGGATTTAGGTTAATTAGCTTGGTCTTACAATCTTTAGTATTTGTCTTAGGAATTTCCCTTTCATCATCTCCCTGCAAACTCTTGGCTTTTGGAATCATCAGCATCTACCCATCAGTATTGAAGAATGTAGGCGTGAGTTTTATCTGCCATATTCAGTATCAATATTGATCCACCAGAAAACACCTGGTACATGTCCAACTAGGTCATGATTATGTGTAATCCAAGGCAACAAAACAAGAAGGAGCACACCTACTAGATGGTTCACCCTAAGAAACAGGACAGATGTATGGCAGTCTGGGGAAACCACATTTCAATACAACATTTGCCTTTGGTCACATGTACTTTCATTGTGAAATGATCAAATTATTTGCTTTATATTCTTAATGGATGAGAATACTAAGCAAGTGAATAAGTGAGTGCCTCCCTGTCCTTTTCTATTTTTTTGTAACTAAGAATAAAGAACTTGTCAAACTTTTTATCCTCCTGGTGTGTCTCTTTCCTACCTGTGAGAAGAGTTACATTAATGGATAGGCTAACAGAATTTTAGAACTGTTGTTTTAATTTTCCTTGATGGTTCAGAATACATGTTTCAGTAGAAATGCAAGAAAACTCAAATTCTCCCAATGGTCTAAGAATATTTCAGTTTCAATATGGAGTCATCTATTTTATGGAATAACCTTGAACCTGATCCATCCAAACAGTTCTAGTTTGCTCTAGGGTAATAGTCATGATTTTTTCTACAAGAATAATTTATATCCTTGCATATTTAGGGGATGTCTCTTGGAAAGATAGCTCATGGCATCCTCGCTCTCCCTAGCAAGTTTCTATGATATGGCAGCATTACAGCTTTTGTCATTAAACCTCAGAAAATAATGTGAATTTTTAATTTCCTCCATGTTTAGGTATGTGTAAACATGCTTGCAATATTGCAATATTGGATATGTGTGGATACAAAACAGTTACACAATATCCTGTTTGGTTTATTCATTGTGCTTGCATGGCTGCAGAAAATGATCATAACTGAATATAACTTAAGATAGAAAAAAATTAGGACAACTTGGAATCTTCATTCAACATACTGTAACTTAATGAATGTATGTATTGGTTCTCTGAAAATTTAATGAGAAAGCAATGATGTTTTTAGAAGAAGGATGCAGTGGCAGAATATAAAATGTCTTTTTCTGTATGATTAATGGTGGTGCTGGCTTCCTGAGTCACAGAGTGGTGGGCATCAGAATAGTAACAATAATGATCACAGCAAAACCCTTAGTATTATGTTTCAAATGACAATGGCAGTACGTTATTCCCATTTGTCATAAAGATTCTTAACTGGAAATGAAAGCAATCAGAATTAATATACATTTCATTGACTTCTTCATATGCTAGTTCATATTTTGATTGTGTTATTTTTCATTAGTTTTGATACCTGAAATTTAATTGGACTTTTGCTGATTTATGCACATCAAATCTCTTGATTTGCAGCTATTAGGATTTGTGTGTGTGTGCGTGAGAACTGTAATCACTTCTAAAAATATATAGACCCTTAAACTGTGAAAAAAAGACTAAATTATAAGAATGCATCAGCTTTTCATGTATAGAAACTGCTGTTGAGAGGCGGGACAAGATGTGGATTGGCGAGGTGTATGTTTTAGTTACTCCTCCAGGAAAGTAGGTAGAAAGCCAGGAACTGTGTGGACTAGACACCACAGAGCAATTTGACTTTGGGCATACTTCATACAACACTCATGAACATGTCGAACTGCTGAGATCAGCAAAATCTGTTAGTTTTTGCGGCCAGGGGACCCACGCCCCTTCTTGCCAGGCTCAGTCCCGTGGGAGGAGGGGTTGTCAGCACTGGGAACGAGGAGGGAGAACTGCAGTGGCGGCTCTTATCGGAAACTCATTCTACTGATCCAAACTCCAATCATAGATAGACTGAGACCAGACACCAGAGAATTTGAGAGCAGCCAGCCCAGCAGAGAAGAGATAGGGATAGCAAGAAACAGCAAGAAAATCCCAGAAAGAAAAGTGGAGCCTTTTTGGAGTTCTGGTGAACATAGAAAGGGGAAGGGCAGAGCTCAGGCCCTGAGGCTCATATGCAAATCATGAAGAAAAACTGCTCTCTCTGCCCACTGGACTTTTCCTTAATGGCCCTAATTGCTTTGTCTCTTAGCATTTCAGTAACCCATTAGATCTGCCTGGAGGGCCTTTTTTTTTTTTTTAATCTTTTTTTTTTTCTTTTTCTTTTTCTAAAACAAGTACTCTGAGAAACCCAATACAGAAAGCCTCAAAGACTTGCCATTTGGACAGGTCAAGACAAGAGCAGAACTAAGAGAGCTCTAAGACAAAAGGCAATAATCCAGTGGCTGAGAAAATTCACTAAACACCACAACTTCCCAAGAAAAGGGGGGCATCTGCTTAGCAGACTGGGAGCCTCCCTATACAGCCCTGCAGCCCAGAACTGCCCTGGGGGGATGGCACTCACCTGTGACATAGCACAGTCATCCCTCAACAGAGGACCAGGGGATGCAAGGCCTGGAAGAGGGACCCACTCACAAGTCTCAGGGGCCATACCAAGGACTTGTGGGTCAGTGGCAGAGACAAACTGTGGCAGGACTGAACTGAAAGATTAGACTATTGCAGCAGCTTTAAAACTCCAGGAACACCAGGGAGTTTGATTGTTAGAGCTGCCCCCTCTCCCTGACCGCCCAGACACATGCCCCATATACAGGATGGGCAATACCAACTACACACGCAAGCTTGGTACACCAATTGGACCCCACAAGACTCACTCCCCCACTCACCACAAAGGTAAAGCGGGGGAGAATGGGCTTGAGGGGAACAGGTGGCTTGCGGACGCCACCTGCTGGTTAGTTAAAGTGTACTCCACGAAGCTGTAGATAAGACAAATTAGAGAAAAGGATTTCAATTGGTCTACAAATCCTAAAAGAACCCTATCAAGTTAAACAAATGCCAAGAGGCCAAAAACAACAGAAAATTATAAAGCATATGAAAAAATCAGACGATATGGATAACCCAAACCCAAGCACCCAAATCAAAAGATCAGAAGAAATACAGTACTTAGAGCAACTAATTAAAGAACTAAAGATGAACGATGAGACCATAGCATGGGATATAAAGGACATGAAGAAGAGCATGGCACAGGATATGAAGGACATCAAGAAGACCCTAGAAGAGCATAAAGAAGAAATTGCAAGAATAAATAAAAGAATAGATGATCCTATGGAAATTAAAGAAACTCTTGATCAAATTAAGAAGATTCTTGATACTCATAGTGCAAGACTAGGGGAAGTTGAAAAAGAATCAGTGACCTGGAAGATGACAGAATGGAAAATGAAAGAAAAAATAAAGAATGGGGAAAAATTGAAAAAATCAAAATGGACTTCAGGTTTATGATAGATGATATAAAATATCTGAATATAAGACTCATTGATGTTCCAGAAGAGGTAGAGAAGGGTAAAGGTCTAGGAAGAATATCCAAAGAAATTGTTGGGGAAACCTTCCCAAATCTTCTAAACACCATAAAAACACAAATCATAAATGCCCAGCAAACTCCAAATAAAATAAATCCAAATAAACCCACTCCAAGACATATTCTGATCACACTGTCAAATACGGAAGAGAAGGAGCAAGTTCTGAAAGAAGCAAGAGAAAACCAATTCACCACATACAAAGGAAACAGCATAAGACTAAGTAGTGACTACTCAGCAGCCACCATGGAGGCGAGAAGGCAGTGGCATGACATATTTAAAATTCTGAGTAAGAAAAGTTTCCAACCAAGAATACTTTATCTGGCAAAGCTCTCCTTCAAATTTGAGGGAGAGCTTAAATTTTTCACAGGCAAACAAATGCTGAGAGAATTTGCTAACAAGAGACCTGTCCTACTGGAGATACTAAAGGGAGCCCTACAGACAGAGAAACAGAGAAAGGAGAGAGAGACATGGAGAGAGGTTCAGTACTAAAGAGATTCAGTATGGGTACATTAAAGAATATTAATTGAGAGAGGGAAAAATATATATGACAAACATAAACCAAAGGATAAGATGACTGATTCAAGAAATGCCTTCATGGTTATAATGTTGTATGTAAATGGATTAAACTCCCCAATTAAAATATATAGATTTGCAGAATGGATCAAAAAAATGAACCATCAATATGTTGCATACAAAAGACTCATCTTAGACACATGGACACAAAGAAATTGACAGTGAAATGATGGAAAAAAATATTTCATGCCAGCTACAGCCAAAAGAAAGCAGGTATAGAAATATTAATCTCAGATAAAATAGACTTTAAATGCAGGGATGTTTTGAGAGACAAAGAAGGACACTACATACTAATAACAGGGGCAGTTAAACAAGAAGAAATAACAATCATAAATGTTTATGCACCCAATGAAGGTGCCACAAAATACTTGAGAGAAACACTGGCAAAACTAAAGGAAGCAATTGATGTTTCCACAATAATTGTGGGAGACTTCAACACATCACTCTCTCCTATAGATAGATCAACCAGACAGAAGACCAATAAGGAAATTGAATACCTAAACAAACTGATAAATGAATTGGATTTAACAGACATATATACAACATTACATCCCAAATCACCAGGATACACATTCTTCTCTAGTGGTCATGGAACTTTATCCAGAATAGATCATATGCTGGGACATAAAATAAGGCTCAATAAATTTAAAAAGATTGAAGTTATTCAAAGCACATTCTCTGACCACAATGGAATACAATTAGAAGTCAATAACCATCAGAGACTTAGAAAATTCACAAATACCTGGAGGTTAAACAACACACTCCTAAACAATCAGTTGGTTAAAGAAGAAATAGCAAGAGAAATTGTTAAGTATATAGAGACAAATGAAAATGAGAACACAACATACCAAAACTTATGGGATGCAGCAAAAGTGGTACTGAGGGGGAAATTTATAGCACTAAATGCATATATTAAAAAGGAAGAAAGAGCCAAAATCAAAGAACAAACAGATCAACTGAAGAAGCTAGAAAATGAACAGCAAACCAATCCTAAACCAAGTAGAAGACAAGAAATAAAAAGGATTAAAGCCAAAATAAATGACATAGAGAACAAAAAAACAATAGAGAGGATAAATAACACCAAAAGTTGGTCTTTTGAGAAGATCAACAAGATTGACAAGCCCCTAGCTAGACTGACAAAATCAAAAAGAGAGAAGACCCATATAAACAACATAATGAATGAGAAAGGTGACATTACTGCAGATCCCGAAGAAATTAAAAAAAATTATAAGAGGATACTATGAACAACTATATGCCAGCAAACTGGATAATGGAGAGGAAATGGACAATTTCCTGGAAACATATCAACAACCTCGACTGACCAGAGAAGAAACAGAAGACCTCAACCAACCCATCACAAGCAAAGAGATCCAATCAATCATCAAAAAGCTTCCCACAAATAAATGCCCAGGGCCAGAGGGCTTCACAGGGAAATTGTACCAAACTTTCCAAAAAGAGCTGCCACTAATCTTACTTAAACTCTTCCAAAACATCGAAGCAAATGGAACACTACCTAACTCATTTTATGATGCTAACATCAATCTAATACCAAAACCAGGGAAAGATGCTACAAAAAAGGAAAACTACCGGCCAATCTCCCTAATGAATATAGATGCAAAAATTCTCAACAAAATATTTGCAAATAGAATCCAAAGACACATTAAAAAAATCATACACCATGACCAAGTGGGGTTCATTCAAGGCATGCAAGGATGGTTCAACATAAGAAAATCAATCAATGTATTACAACACATTAAAAATTCGAAAGGGAAAAATCAAATGATCACCTCAATAGATGCTGAAAAAGCATTCGACAAAATCCAACATTCCTTTTGGATAAAAACACTTCAAAAGGTAGGAATTGAAGGAAACTTCCTCAATATGATAAAGAGCATATATGAAAAATCCACAGCTACCATAGTACTCCATGGTGAGAGACTGAAAGCCTTCCCTCTAAGATCAGGAACACGATAAGGATGCCCGCTATCACCACTGTTATTCAACTTTGTGCTGGAAGTGCTAGCCAGGGCAATCTGGCAAGACAAAGAAATAAAAGGCATCCAAATTGGAAAGGAAGGAGTAAAACTGTCATTGTTTGCAGATGATATGATCTTACATCTGGAAAAACCCTGAAAAATCAATGATACAGCTACTAGAGCTAATAAACAAATTTAGCAAAGTAGCGGGATACAAGATTAATGCACATAAGTCAGTAATGTTTCTATATGCTAGAAATGAACAAACTGAAGAGGCACTCAAGAAAAAGATACTATTTTCAATAGCAACTAAAAAAATCAAGTACCTAGGAATAAACTTAACCAAAGATATAAAAGACCTATACAAAGAAAACTACATAACTCTACTAAAAGAAATAAAAGGGGACCTTAAAAGATGGAAAAATATTCCATGTTCATGGATAGGAAGGCTAAATGTCATTAAGATGTCAATTTCTACCCAAACCCATCTACAGATTCAATGCAATCCCAATCAAAATTCCAACAAAGTACTTTGCAGACTTGGAAAAGCTAGTTATCAAATTTGTTTGGAAAGGAAAGATGCCTCAAGTTGCTAAAAACACTCTAAAAAAGAAAAACGGAGTGAGAGGACTTACACTCCCTGACTTTGAAGCTTATTATAAAGCCACAGTTGTCAAAACAGCACGGTACTGGCGCAAAGACAGACATATAGATCAATGGAATCGAATTGAGAATTCAGAGATAGACCCCCAGATCTATGGCCGACTGATCTTTGATAAGGCCCCCAAAGTCACTGAACTGGGTCATAATGGTCTTTTCAACAAATGGGGCTGGGAGAGTTGGATATCCATATCCAAAAGAATGAAAGAGGACACCTACCTCACCCTCTACACAAAAATTAACTCAAAACGGACCAAAGATCTCAATATAAAAGAAAGTACCATAAAACTCCTAGAAGATAATGTAGGAAAACATCTTTAAGACCTTGTATTAGGTGGCCACTTCCTAGACTTTATACCCAAAGCACAAGCAACAACAAAAGAAATAGATAAATGGGAACTCCTCGAGCTTAGAAGTTTCTCTACCTCAAAGGAATTTCTGAAAAAGGTAAAGAGGCAGCCAACTCAATGGAAAAAAATTTTTGGAAACCATGTATCTGACAAAAGACTGATATCTTGCATATGTACAGAAATCCAACAACTCAATGACGATAGTTCAGACAGCCCAATTATAAAATGGGCAAAAGATATGAAAAGACAGTTCTCTGAAGAGGAAATACAAATGGCCAAGAAACACATGAAAAGTGTTCAGCTTCTCTAGCTATTAGAGAGATGCAAATTAAGACCACAATGAGATACCATCTCACACCAATTAGAATGGCTGCCATTAAACAAACAGGAAACTACAAATGCTGGAAGGGATGTGGAGAAATTGGAACTCTTATTCATTGTTGGTGGGACTGTATAATGGTTCAGCCACACTGGAAGTCAGTCTGGCAGTTCCTTAGAAAACTAGATATGGAGTTACCATTCGATCCAGCTATTGCACTTCTGGGTATATACCCAGAAGATTGGAAAGCAGTGACATGAACAGATACCTGCATGCCAATGTTCATAGCAGCATTATTCACGATTGCCAAGAGATGGAAACAACCCAGATGTCCTTCAACAGATGAGTGGATAAATAAAATGTGGTATATACACACTATGGAATACTATATGGCAGTAAGAAGGAACAATGTCATGAAACATATGAAAACATGGATGAACCTTGAAGACATAATGCTGAGCAAAATAAGCCAGGCACAAAAAGACAAATATTATATGCTACCACTAATGTGAACTTTGAAAAATGTAAAATAAATGGTTTGTAATGTAGAATGTAGGGGAACTAGCGATAGAGAGTAATTAAGGAAGGTTGAACAATAATCCAATAAGAACAGATAAGCTATCATGGGTAAATCTAACGTTCTGGGAATGCCTGGGAATGACTATGGTCTGTTAATTTCTGATGGGTATAGTAGGAACAAGTTCACAGAAATGTTGCTATATTAGGTTACTTTCTTGGGGTAGAGTAGGAACATGTTGGAAGTAAAGTAGTTATCTTAGGTTAGCTGTCTTTTTCTTACTCCCTTGTTATGGTCTCTTTGAAATGTTCTTTTATTGTATGTTTAAAAAAAAATTTTTTTTTAATAAAGTTGATTAAAAAAAAGTTAAAAAAAAAAAAACAAGGAAAAAAATGTGCAGAGCCCCCTTGAGGAGCTGGTGGAGAATGCAGGGGTATTGGCCTGCCCCACCACGATGGTTGCTAACATGCTCACAGACATAGGGGACTGGTGATTTGATGGGTTGAGCCCTCTACCACAGGATTTGCCCTTGGGAAGACTGTTGCTGCAAAGGAGAGGGTAGGCCTCCCTATAATTGTGCCTAAGAGCCTCCTCCCGAATGCCTCTTTGTTGCTCAGATGTGGCCCCCTCTCTCTAGCTAAGCCAACTTGGCAGGTGAAATCACTGCCCTCCCCACTAAGTGGGATCAGACACCCAGGGGAGTGAATATCCCTGGCAACGTGGAATATGACTCCCAGGGAGGAATGTAGACCCGGCATCGTGGGATGGAGAACATCTTCTTGACCAAAAGGGGTACGTGAATGGAAATGAAATAAACTTCAGTGGCAGAGAAATTCCAAAAGGAGCCGAGAGGTCACTCTGGTGGGCAGTCTTACACACAATATAGACAACCCTTTTTAGGTTCTAATGAATTGGGGTAGCTGGCAGTAGATACCTGAAACTATCAAACTACAACCCAGAACCCATGAATCTTGAAGACGATTGTATAAAAATTTAGCTTATGAGGGGTGACAATGGGATTGGGAAAGCCATAAGAACCACACCCCCTTTGTCTAGTTTATGGATGAATGAGTAGAAAAATAGGGGAAGGAAACACACAAACAAACAAACAGACAAAGGCACCCAGTGTTCTTTTTTACTTTAATTGCTCTTTTTCACTTTAATTATTACTCTTGTTATTTTTGTGTGTGTGGTAATGAAGGTGTCAGGGATTGATTTTGGTGATGAATGTACAACTATGTCATGGTACTGTGAACAATCAAATGTACGATTTGTTTTGTATGACTGTGTGGTATGTGAATATATCTCAATAAAATGAATATAAAAAAAAGAAAAAAAAAGAATGCATCAGAATCAGAGATTGGGAAATTAATATAGAATTACAGAATCATGGTAGATAAGGGGCTTTATGAGGCTACACTGTTGATTTTCTTGCCTTCACATTATCCCAGACAGACGATTCATTTTTTAAGATTCCAGAGGAGAGTAGATTCTATAAACTTCTTTTGTAACTTTTTCCTGTATTTAATAACTTTTGAAATGAGAGGTATTATTCTTTATTTTAGTTAATTCCTCTGTGAAGCAGTTAAAATGTTTGCCTCCTTTTCTGATTTCTTTGGAGATGAAGAAAGATGGTCACAAAACAGCTTTCTAATGTTGAGCCACATCTGTTGTGATCATCAGTATTTCCCCAATGCCTGTCATACTGACTTTCCTGTAATAAGTGCTTGAGAAGTATGTGTTGAAAATACAAATTAACAAAGTCCATATTTTATTTGCTTTTCAATCTTTTTCCCTTCTAGCCAAATAATCCTAATTCTTGTACAAATCCACAATACCCTAAATGTAATTCAGAAATTCCAAACTCTCTTACAACAGACTGTTTTTTCATAATATATTTGGTGTGAGATCCTAATTTCATATGAACTCAGTTTTTTTGTGGCAAACTTTGATCTGAACTGACATGAGGATATTTATAACCCTTTTTAAGATTACATTTCCATGAGTATTCACATCATTTGCTTTAAAAATGTTAATGTAAAGGTGCATGAGACCCTGCTTCATACACTGAGATATATGTATTGTAATTCCCTTCTAAAACACCCCCATAAACCCACACCTCTGAAATTCTATATGCATCCATTCGAGCCTGAAAGGCTTTGGGTAAGAAACTGTGAAATTGCATTACAATTATCTGATCTTTTTAATTATTTTAAACATCTGTTCATGAGGTTCCTATATAATGTTCGACCAAGATGTCAAACAATCAAAAGATCATCTATGTCTCTTGTTTTTCTTATAATAAAGATATATGGCCAAGTTTTTCTAAGGTTTCCACATCTCTGCTCATCAACCCAGAGGAACCACTTATAAGAGAGGACAGTTGGCATCTATGAACCTACAACTTGGTTCATAGATGCCAGTTAGTCTCAGTTGTGATAGTAAAGTTTTATGATCTGACAGGTCATTATTTTTTAAAAAATGGAGTTTCTCCCCTACTCCTTTCACATAGAACTGTGACAAGGAAGCTAGAAGGGAATCTTTTTTAGTCATCTCCAATCTAGACAAATCAAATTAATGTTCTTATACTCAAAAATCTCTCTGAATTCTGTGATTAATGCCTTCATTTATCAAGTTATTGGATGCCAAATACTTTGTTTATTGCTGAAATTCCTCTCCAATTAATGGTTATTTATTATTATACTTAAGAAAAATTCAGTATATTACTTTAATTAAATCAAAATTGCTTAAATTCCAAATGGGATGGCAAGTCTTCAGAGGCTACATGAGAAACTTTACTACAAACTTAGAAAAAATGATGCAACTGTAAATGCAATGAAAGATTCTATACATTTAGATTGAGCCTTACCTATAAGTGAAATAGATGCAGAGGTTTTGTAGAACATTGACTTCTGTTAAAAAAAAAAAAATCCACGTATTTTACACATACACAATCACAAAAGAGGTTAACCATATAGGCCTCTTCACTTAATAACTGTGTGATCTTGGATGGGTCACTTGAAGTTCTTAGCTTCTTCAGGTAGAAAATTGGAATGATAACAGTACCTACCACTTAGAGTTGGGCAATATTTAATATTTTGTAGGCACCTAATAAGCATTAAATAATGGAAAATATAATAATACTAATAATCATAGTCACCTGGAATTCCATTTAACTTACAATTGTTTTAAAATAAAAATCTTCTATAAGGATATCTTTGGACTATTACATTATTTAACCTTCAGTCTGCACCTCTGATTTCTTGAATAGAGGTTTTGAATAGGAGAGTTTCAATGGAAGCACACCACAGTGTAAGGAGAGAATTAGAGGATATGCTACTACTCCAGGTGGGACAAAGGTGGTTAGTAGCACAAGGAAAAACTTAGCCCACTAAATGTTAATAACTTTAGCTATGCTGTTATTACCTCATAATCTGGATATTATTAATGCTTAAAACTGTTACTTTTATTTTAATTACTAAGCTATTTTTATATATTTGCTAACATATTTGAATATCCACAGTCTTATGTATAATTGAAATAATTTTTAAGAAATCATTTGACCCCTGTTTGGTTTCTATATTAACATCAGTTCTGTTTAATCATGTATTAGAATAAAATAATGCAAACATTTGCCTAAACAGTTATTTCCTTATAAATAGATATTGTCATTATATTCATCTCACCCCAAATCAGAAACGAGGTACATATCAACTTATTTAGCCCACTGACCTATTATTATTGTATATGGCCTCTTTTTAAAAACCAACTTACAAACAATGTATCTCATGTGTGACATTAAATATATTTTAAGATGTAAAGGACAATGCGCTTTAGCACAGTGTTGAAAATTGAAATTACAGGCTGAAATAAGTATTGAAAGAATTGTAAAAGAGATGAAATTTTCATAACATTCTATCACTCCATGGGAACTCTAATTTTGGTTGAGATGCTTCCTTGCTTCTCTGACCATGAAAGACTAGCACATTCTTTTCTACTGGGCAAAGCTAACAACAAACATCTGATTTCTCATTTCTGTCCCCTCCAAAACAAATGAAGCAGAGGGGGCTGTATGCAAATGGTACAACAGGCTTTATTATAAAATAGCACTGACTGAAGACTTTGACTCTATTTCTTACTAGCTTAAGCACATGACTTAATGTTGTCGAGACTCTGAGTCCTCGCCTCTAAAGTGGGGACAATAATGTTTACCTCACAGAGTTGTTATAAAAATTAAGTCAACACTGTCATATCTAAAGTCCTCAGCACAAGCTAATAATTGCATATATTTTAGCTGAAGTCATGGATAATCATAGGACTAACAGATCCAGAACAACAGTCTTAAGGAGGTACACTAAGAAACACTCAGTAGCCAAGTTGAGATACGACCCAAGGGTCCTACCTTGAACCGTCAACTTATTGCCCCCCAGTGAGCAATGATGCCATGTATGACCATGTTGAGAAGCACACAAATCCACAACAGTGTGCCACAGTCCTCAGTCACTTTAGCCCAGGTCCACAATCTTCCTCTCTTTCCTGACTCGTATCATCAGGCCAGATGCTTTAAGAATCCATGCTGAAGACCTTAGGATAATGCTTTTCCTCTTCGCTCCCACCTCCCTTTCCTCAACCCCTGCTCAACTAACTATTCCATGGACCAACTCTAGATGGATTCTAAATTGCACCAACTCTAGATGGATTCTGAAATTCCCTTCTCTCACTGCAGAAAAGGCTTTTACACAAGGACAATATTTGAGTTGAGTTCTGAAGAACAAGTATGATTACATATTCAGGAGTTTCCAGGCTAAAGGAGAGAGAGTCTATTCCTTTTGTAAGTTCTGGAATCCTTTGCTGAAAATTTCAGCAAATATATACACGTTGGCTGTTCCTCAGGAGAGGAAACAATGAGAGTAGCTCTAATTTTAAATGGCGAGGCAGCTACTTACGGTAATGACCATTCTGACACAGAGCTTGGTTACAGCCAGCAGCGAGAAGCAGGGAATAAGTAGCTTTGATCTTTGTCCTTGAACACAGTTTATAACTCCAGAAGGAGTGCTTTCTTGGATGTCACATTAACAAAAGTGACATTGAGCAGAGTCATTAAAATGTTATTTTGCTCCGGGAAAGGAATATACTGGACATTTTCATTAATGTAAAGTACAGCAGTGTGCTTAACTCTCCTTCTCTCAATATTTAGGAGATACATTTGGCACATTTTGTAATTTCCCTGTCAATTATACATTTCTTTGTTGTTCTGTCTCTGGCAAACATATCATAATGCATTCACAATACGATGATCACTTTCTTGTCACCATGGACCCAAATTATGTATTTTGGAATGTTTTTTTATAAACTGAAACTGTGCCCCAGTGATTAGAAAAATATACCAGTGATTTCAGGAGGTATGTGTAATTTAAAAATTCATAGATATGGTTCTTTCTGAGCAGAGTTGTCTGACAGCCAATGGTAAATGAAATTTCTTTTCAACAAAAGTCTCATTACCAAGGACTGATAAAGTCCCCATTTGAAAAGAAAGGGTAGACACTGAGTAAAAGTTACCAATGTGGTGTTTTAAAGTCATGTGATATGCTGTTAATGGCAGAATATTTCTGCCAAATTAAACATCAGCTTAGATGTGAGTCAGAAAAACAACTAACTCAATGTAACTTTCAAAACCACAATGTCTCTGGGATTATTCTTTAAATGATGCCAAACTGAATTGAATTAATGACAAATAGATAATTCATAAGAATTAGGTAGGGAGTTGTGAATCCTCTGAATTATACTGAATGGTACTTGGGAGAGTTTAAAATGGCTTACTTTTTTCACAGTTTATGCAATACTCTAGATTTTGGACATAAATATAAATCATAACTTATTTCCTTCCTTGATATTAAAGCATTTCTGTAGTTTTCTACTGATTTTCATTAGTTTAATATTATATATGTAATAGAATAACTATGCACAGTTACTAATTGTATTTGTAAATAAATATACATTTATTATTTGGATATATAAATTGTCATCAGCATATAGACTTTCAGTAAATTTTGGTGATTCAGTATATTTTAAAAATAGTAATATTTCATCTGTTTTAATCTATATGTATATTTTTAATTCCTGATTTTAAAAATATTTTGAAGACCAGCTTAAATATGTATGTGGAAATCTGATATAAATATCTTTTGGGTAACATCCTTTTGCTCAAACTCAAACAAATTCCTATTGGAATACCTAAAAATAGACAAAGAAAATATTACAAATATTTACAATAATACTAAATTCTATGTATCATAGATAATATACTTCTAGGCTGTGGGAGGAACACTCATTATTATAAGATCTATGGAACAAGATTTAGAAAAATAAAAATAAAATGGTGACATATAAATAATTTGTTATTTTCACAGAGCTGAAAAAGATGGCCCACCTGAGAATAAGTTTTCAGGTGCTTTGTTGGTTCCGATGGTGTATAGTTCATCTCAAATCAGCAGAACTTTGAAACATGAAAATCTTATAAGCACTAGAAATTGGATTAAAATTCATGTACATCAATCAGGGCCAAGTGCTAGTCCTGCCCACTGTATTCTGCTCAACGTCTGATCTTGCTAGATGTCCATGGGAAAATTACCATAGGCAAAAGGAAAGAGAAAATCATCCTGAGAAGTCAGAGGAAGTATAAATCTCTAAAATGATTTCTTACAGGAACTAGAAAAGTATGTTAGAAAGAGAATATGACCAGAATAATACAAGAGCCAAAGCAATGAGGGAGAAACAGGCTGAGATGAAAATACAGCCTAGTTGAGTTTTAAGTACTGTTAGATGAGATTAAAAGTGATCTGGTTAAGGTTTAAAAAGTAATATTTGGACATTTAATTTTTAATTATAGAATTACAGTGTGCCTTGATTTTGACAAAGAGCAAAACAGTGTCAAAATCTCATCAGTGATGGGGAGGATGAATTTTCTAGAATGGAAAATAGAAGATTAAAGAGAGAAGATGACACGTAAGGAGGAAAGACAATAAAGAGATAAACTAAAATTGATAAGTGATTTTAAAGAAAGAAAGCACCTTAAAAGTCCTTGTCTATTCATTCTTTTGTAATGCTTTCAGTTCACTCTGACGAACCAACTTTTCTTAATCCAGTCTTTGTGGCTTCCTTCCCCAACATTCCATTAAATCTATTAGAATTAAGATCATATCCATCTCTTCAGGCCAAACTTAACGATCACTTTACTGACTTTCTCAGAGACTACTTACCGGCACCATTTGACATAGCTGGCTTCCTTCTCTTGGCTTCGATGACACCACACTGATGAAAGTTCTCCTACTATTCTGGCTGCTGCTTCTTAGTGTCTTTTGTTATCTCATCCTTTATTCAACCACTAAATACTGGAATGCTCAATTCTGCGCCTCCACCTTTCTTTATCTAAACCATCTCACTCATTGACAATCCTTTAAATATTTATGTATACATGTATATATATTTATACATACATATATATACGTATATAATCTTAAATTACATGTAAGTTAAATATATAATTTTAATTTATACATAAATTAAATATAATATATAAATTAAATACTATAAAGCATATATATAGTATATATGCAATGTAGACTGCCACATTTAGGTCTCAATCTCTGATCCATATTTGTTATTGTTGATCTGACTCTATTTTTATGAGGAAGTCAAACTTAACATAACAAAAACCTAAAAGAATCTACATTCCTCCAAATGTATTATGCTCTAAATGTTTCTCATTTCAATAAATGCTACCACTAGCTTCCTGAATACTAAATTCAAGAAACCTACAGTCATTCTAGAATCTTCTTTCCTTTACTAGCCTCCTCTCATCACCTTAACAAACTATTCCTCTCATCCTAGATCAAGGCACTATAGTCTTTTGTCTCTCCAAATTTTTTTCTGCTTCCTATTATTTTACACTGAGAATCCATTTGCTACTCAACAGCTAAATTGATTTTCTGAAAGCATAAATCAAACTATATCACTTCCTTGCTTAAAATCTTTCAGTTTCTTTCCTGCAGACATAGAATATAATCAAAACAGAATGACACAGAAAGATTAACAAAAAATTAGGCATAAACAAAGCAAAAGGAAACCAGATTGGGAATATTAATTTCAAGCAAGGTAAAAATTAAGACAAAATTCATAGTTGCCAAAAGGTTAATTCTGCTCTGATAAAATTAAATATATGATGAAATTTATAAACCTCATAAACCTTTATGTTGCCAAGAGTATATATTACCTTATATAATTGTAATAGCTCTAATTGGAAGGTTTAATATATATATAATCAGATATTACAGCAAATGTATTGTTTCATTTATTTTTTACAAAACCTTTGTTATCACTGCTCTTTCACTGATTAAGGATCAAAGGATCCAAGTCCCAAAACTCACAAAGTTGGAGGAATAATTCACAGTAAGTTGTATCTGATGCCATAGCCTGTGCCTTTCTATTATATCACACTAACCTATGCCCCTAAAACTTTTAGGAGATATTGAATGAAATTGTTGTGGCAAGCTTCAAATCCACTTTCAAAATCTTTGACAGATAAGTAGAAAACAACAAATAAGGGTACAGAAAAATTTGAATTTTTCTGGAAGATTTAGGTTGTTTTTTTCCTTGGTATTGGCTGTTGGGCCCTGGTAACACTCTTAGATCTCTACCCTCTTTTTTGAATGATCTTGTTTTGCACCAGCTCAGGGGCCTGAATCTTTTCATATGGTTGAAGTCCAGCTACAGTGAAGATATTATGTTATTCTAAGCTATAGGCTTTCAAGTAAGATTGATTCTCTTTGACTTTTAATTTTAATTTCTCAATGCCTTGCAATTGAGGGCTTCATTTTCACAGCTATACCTGCTTAAACAGTCACATGGAAACTGGAAACATGAAAATATCATCTAGTGAGGGGGGACCCAAATGTGTGACAGATAGTAAAAGGCACAGTTAGGGACACAGTTAGGGACAGAGTTAGGCAGCAGATCTAAACGATCCTAGGAACAGCAGCCTGCTTGGTAATCGTAACCATACTATTGGTTAAGGTTTGGTTACTTGATGGTGGAATCCATTATTCCTTTGGAAAAGTTGGTATTCCTTCCTGGATTTGTGGTGATAATCCTTCTACTCTACAGGAAATGTGGCACACACCATTAGATATGTGATGACTTAGGGAGCTGAGAGTGGTGGTGGTGGTAGACACTGGTCAGAGTCTTTGAGCCCCAATACTGGATCTGATCTGGACGCCTTGGAACTGTTCTCATTTTAATACATGTGCTGCTAAAGCAGCATGCTGCCCTTGCTTTGCCTATGCCATCCTACTTTGGATTTCTTACCTAAATAGGTGGAAGGGGTAAGTGTATGAGTAAAGAAGTGGGAGCTATCCAAAATTTATGGACTTCGAATACACCAACTTTCTCCTTTTTACACTGACCTCTTCTAACTTGTAAGTTTAAAATGCGAAAATTGACAAAAATATTAACTGTAAATTTAGTATATATTTTCTTTACTCCAGATCCCATCACCCCCAGACCAGAATAAGGACTTTTACATTTATTATTTGTAAACTAGGTGCCTCAAAGACATAAGTGATTAACCCCAATTTTCTCACTCCCCTGAGTAAGAAATGGGAGGCAGAAATCTAGAGATGTCTGCATTTAAACTTAAGACAAATTTGATAACACTCATTCATTCATTCATTCATTCATTCATTGCTACTTTTTACCTCCTGCCCTGTTCTTTGTTATTCTAAGTAGCATCATGAGTGAAAAAAAAAAAAAAATTAGCTAATTTTGACATCCATGGCTTTCTCCTGTTTGCCAGGAGATGCTGGGGCTGAACCTGACCAATTAGTAGTTTCTCATCAGGTGGGTGAACTTGCTCTATAGACTCCCTTTAGAGAAAATGTGCTACAGGCAAAACAATAAATATTGTCCTTATTAAGTGAAAAATAGCCAAACCAACCACAGAAGGATGTTTTCCTTTGTCCCTAGCTAGGGAAAAATAACAACCACATGAAACCCACAAATTCTAAGCAGTAATTTTTCTACAAGGAATCTCAATAATTTGTTTTGCATATTAGCCCAACTTAACTACATAAAGTGAGATATGTGTCAGTTTATTCAGAAATGAACCATTTTCTCCTTTTTTGAATTCTTCTTTGATGTATTTTTATGATTTGTAAGAAATTATAGCTCTTAATATAATTTCTGCCTGCTAAATATTGAAAAAAAATGGAATTCTAATTTTAGGGACTTTTGTTTCCTAAAATTAGGAAATGCTGACAAATTTTAAGGAGTGTTATTTTCCTTATCTGCCTATGTTTTTTTGATTTTTTTTATTGAGATTGTTCAGATACCATACAACTATCCAAAGATCCAAAGTGTACAATCAGTTGCCCACGGCACCACCATACAGTTGTTCATCCATCAACACAATTATTGTTTTTTCAATTTTTAGAACATTTTCACTACTCCAGAAAAGAAACAAAGACAAAAAAAAAAGGAAATGCACATCCTCCCATACCCCTAACCACACCCCCCTCAATTATTGATTCATAGTTTTGGTATATTACATTTGTTACTGTTGATGAAAGAATGCTAAAATACCACGAACTGTAGTATATAGTTTGCAATAGGTATATATTTTTTCACTATATGCCTCTCTATTATTAACCTCTAGTTATAGTGACATACATTTCTTCTAGTTCATGAGAGAGATTTCTAATATTTGTATAGTTAATCACAGACATTGTCCACCACAAGATACACTGTTTTATACATTCTCATCTTTTAACCTCCAACTTTCCTTCTGGTGACATGCGTGACTCTGAGCTTACCCTTTCCACCACCTTCACACGCCATGCAGCACTGTTAGTTATTCTCACAACATGCTACCATCACCCCGTCCATTTCCAAATATTTAAGTTCACCCCAGTTGAACATTCTGCTCATAATAGGCAATCGCTCCCTATTCTTTAGCCTCATTCTATTTCCTGGTAACTTATATTTCATGTCTATGAGTTTACATATTATAATTAGTTCATATCAGTGAGACCCTGCAATATTTGCCTTTATGTGTCTGTCTTATTTCACTCAGTATAGTGCCCTCAAGCTTTCTTCATCAACCCATTTCTTTTAAGATGGTTTTGTTCAAACACTATATATTCCGTCCTAAGTAAACAATTGTTGGTTCCCCATATAGTCACGTATGTACGTATTGAGCACCATCGCCACTCTCTATATAAGGACACTTCTTCTACAAAGACAGAGGAACAGTCAAAGAAGACAGAGAAGCAAAAGAAAAAGGCAAGAGAGAAAAACAAACAAAAAAACTTGATAGCTAGAAGGTGACAAAAGAAAGACAGCATTAACCTAAAGTAGAATAAAGAGTCAGACAACATCACCAATGCCAGGAGTCCCATACCCTTCCCCTATTCCCCCCCCCCATATGCATTTAGCTTTGGTATATTGCTTTTGTTACATTAAAGGAAGCATAATACAATGTTTCTGTTAATTCTAGCCTCTAGTTTGCATTGATTGTATTTTCCCCCCAATCCCACCCTATTGTTAACTCCTTGCAATGTTGACATTCATTTGTTCCACCTCATGTAAAAACATATTTGTACCTTTTATTACAATCGTTGAGCACCCTAGGTTTCCCTGAGTTACACAGTCCCTGTCTTTATTGTTCGTGTTTTGTTCTGGTGTCCCACATGATCCCAGCCTTCCTCTTTCAATCATATTCACAGTCATCTTTGTTCAGTGTACTTACACTGCTGTGCTACTATCTCCCAAAATTGCTTTCCAAACCTCTCACTCCTGTCTTTTCCTTTCTGTCTGCAGTGCTTCCTTTAGTATTTCCTGTAGAACAGGTATCTTGTTCATTGTCTGCCAGTGAATATTTTAAGCTTTCCCTCATATCTGAAGGATAGTTTTGCCATATATAGGATTCTTGGTTGGTGGTTTTTCTCTTTCAGTATCATAAATATATCACCCCACTTCCTTCTTGCCTCCATGGTTTCTACTGAGAAATCCACACATAGTCTTATCAAGCATCCTTTGTATGTGATAGATTGCTTTTCTCTTGCTGTTTTCAGGATTCTCTCTTTATCTTTGATGTTTGATAAACTGATTATTAAGTGTCTTGGCGTAGACCTATTCAGATCTATTCCGTTTGGGGTATGCTGCGCTTCTTGAATCCGTAATTTTATGTCTTTCATAAGAGATGGGAAATTTTCATTGATTATTCCCTCTATTATTGCTTCTGCCTCTTTCCCTTCTCTTCTCCTGGGACACCAGTGACACAAAAATTCTTGCTTTTCGTTTTGTCTTTAAGTTCCCAGAGACAATGCTTGTATTTTTCCATTCTTTTCTCTATCTGTTCTTTTGTGTGTAGGCTTTTTTGTTTTGTTCTCCAGTTCCTGAGTGTTTTCTTCTGCCTCTTGAGAGCTGCTGTTGTATGTTTCCAGTGTGTCTTTCATCTCTTGTGTTGTGCCTTTCATTTCCATAGATTCCGCCAGTTGGTTTTTTGAACTTTCAATTTCTACCCTGTGTACGTCCTATGTTTTCATCATACGGTTCATCTCTTTTGCCATATCTTCCCTAAACTTTTTGAATTCGGTTATTGTTAGTTGTTTCAATTCCTGCATCACAGTTGAAGTGCAAGTTTGTTCCCCTGTCCAGGCCATAACCTCATTTTTCTTGGTGTAGGTTATAGTTTTCTGTTGTCTAGGCATGGTTTCCTTGGTTACCCAATCAGGCCTCCCCAGACCAGAATGGGCTAAGGTCCCAGAAGCAAGAAATATTCAGTATCCGGTTTCCCTGAGGGTGTGTCTTAGAAAATTGGTACACCCTCTGATGTCTCCAGTCACTGTGCTTTTCTGCCCAGCAGGTGGCGCCTGTTAGCCTATAATTTTTGACTGGTGTAAGTTCTGAATGAAAGGCAGGTACTAGAGCTGGGCCCCACCCCTTTCCGCTTAGAGAAGATAGACGCCCTAGGGGGAAGGCATTAGCATTTCAATGGTCTCTCTCTGCCTGTGCTATACCCTTGTCTGGGTTACAGAAGTGGGAACTGAAAATGGCTGAAGCTTTCTCCACTGAGTCAAAAAAGGAACAGAGCTTGTCCCAGGTGACCCTCCAGCTCTCCAAGGTCAGTCATCACCCAAAGCCTCTGTCTACTTGTTGGGGATTCGTACCTAGTAGTGAGCAGTTCACATTTGCTAATTAAAACCCCAGTTGGATCTCAGCTGAGCTATATTAACTTGCTGGGAGAAAGCTTCTCTCTGGCACCATGAGGTTTTGTAGCTCGGGCTGTGGGGGAAGGGCCTCCCGATTTGGATCCGCAGTTTTTACTTACAGATTTTATGCTGTAATCTCAGGCATTCCTCCCAATTCAGGTTGGTGTATGATGAGTGGATGGTCACGTTTGTCCCCCTGCAGTTATTCTGGATTATTTACTAGTTGTTTCTGTTTTTTTTTCAGTTGTTCCAGGGGGACTACTTAGCTTCCATTCCTCCCTATGCTGCCATCTTAGATCCTCCCCTTATCTACCTATTTTTTACATCAGATTATTGTTGTCAATATTAATGTATAAATTTATTTATATATAAATCTGTATTTATCAGGATTCTCCAGAGAAGCAGAACTGACAGGAGGTGTGTGTGTGTGTGTGTGTGTGTTTATGTGTGTGTGGATAAAGAGATTTATTGTAAGAATCAACTCACATGACCACACAACTATGGGGCCTGGTAAGTACAAACTTTGTAGAGCAGACTGCAAGCTGGAAACTCCAATAAGGGTGTTGCTGCAGTTGAATCTGGATTCCCTATGAGAAGCTGGCTGACTGAAGTTGAGGCAAAATTCTTTCTGATTTTTGAAATCTTCAGTTCTGGCTTTTAAGACCTCTAACTGGTTGGATGGAGTGACTCCTTTCATTGCTGAGGGCAATCTCCTTTGTTGATTATAGATCAGCCAAAGACGCAATAAACTGGTTATAGACACTAACCCATCTATGAAATACTCTCACAGTAACAATCAAGCCAGTGCTTGTTGACCAAACATCTGGACACTGTAACTTAGCCAAACTGACACATGAAATTAACTGTCATACCATCCATCCATCAGTCCATCCATCTGTAGTAGATATCTTAATCAGTAGATCTCTTCTTAGTCAATTTCACAGAATAAGTACACTTTCCATGTAAAATACACTGCCTAATGCGCTTGGCATGCTGAAAGTTCATCACACAGAGGGAATGTTATAGTTTGTCAAGGAATATTTATTCCCACCAGTTGAATTGAAGACTTGCTCTAACAGGTTTATGCCAGTAGTACTTGTTACTGCATTCACAAACATTTAAGAAAATAAACTGATGAAATATGTGTTCAAGAAGATAGTTGTTGCAATTAAAATTAAATGCTTTGGAAAGAGAATCTATGTAAATAGCTAAACATTGTGTGATAATTTAAAAGATTGGAAAAATAGTAAAAATCTAAAAGATTTAGACTACATATTATTTTACAAATGACTTTAAACTCTATTATTACTTTAAAGAAACTGACACTGGAAATTGGAGATGCTGCATTATAAACAGTGTATGCAAGAAAGACTAGTCAATATCCAGTCAGTCCTTGGCAATAGAAAATCGGTGAATTGAAATTAATTTATGTTTTTAGTCAAAATAAAATGTTCAGGATACTTCATCTAATTATTACTTTTCTTTTAATACTATATTTAATAAATTTAACTACATTTAATTAAATATAGTTAATACTGTTACGAGGTTTGCTAAAGCTGCTATTACATAAAATACCAGAAATGGATTGACTTTTATAAAAGGGATATAATAAGTTATGAATTTACAGTTCTAAGGCCATAAAAGTGTCCAAACTAAGGCATCAACAAGAGGATACCTTCACTGAAAAAAGGCTGATGGCTTCCAGAACACCTCTGTCAGCTGGGAAGGCATGTGGCTGGTGTCTGCTTGTCCTTTGCTCCTGGGCTCTGGTTTCAAAATGGTTTTCTCCAAAATGTCTCTGGGCTTCTGTCTCTCTTAGCTTCTCTCTCTCAGGTTCTGTGTCTCCTTGCTTGTTCTCCCAAGGCATTTCTCTCTAAGCATCTGGGGGTCCTCTCTCAGCTTCTCCAGGGCAAATTCTGTGCTTCATCTCTTAGCTTAGCATCTCCAAGTGTCTTTCTGTCTGCATCTCCAAGCATCTGGGTCTGTGTGGGACCCTGAGCTCTCTTAAGTACTCCAGTAAACTAATCAAGACCCTTGAATGAGTGGGGTCATACCTTCATGGAAATAATCTATCAAAAGGTCTCACCCACAACTAGGTGGGGTCACATCTCCATGGAAACAATCTAATCAAAAGATCCCACCCTTTATAAGTCTGTGCCCACCACAGTGGGTCACAAGAACATAGACTTCTCTGGGGTACACTATAATCTCAAACTGGCAAAAATACTATATTTTAAAGATTCACCACTGAAACAGACTTGCTCAATTAACCAACACACCATGAAAACAGCTCTTGTGAAATAAGAGAACTTCTACTATATCTATTTTCCTATCTATTTCTAGGCTTTTCTCATAATGAATTGAAGATAGCTGGTCAATGATTATCAGGGTATTATCTATAATGATACCATGCGACAGAATGATAACATATTCCCTTTAATACACAATTTTTAAAAATATAATTCTACAAATAGCAAATTCCAAATATACTCACTGAGTTCTAGAATTAATTTGCAATTTTTTGTAATGAGGGAAGTAGACATACTTTTAACCAGATAGGGCACAGTAAATTCTTTGCCCTTTCGCCTTGCATTCAAGTTCTGTGAATCCATTCCTTGGGTCTTTTGTTACACCAGACCACTGGGGTAGTTGGGGAGCAATTTATGTCACCATTGTTATAATAGCAAACGAACCTAAGCTGCATTGTCTGCAATTAACTACAGTTCAGACTTTAAAGAGCAGATTCTAAATCAATAGCATTTTTATGGAGTTTGGCTTCTTCTAAAATCCTCAAAAATATCTGCGTGGTTACTTCATAGCTTTCTTCGTTTATCCTTGGGGCTCTCCCTTGTTCTAGCTCTTGCTAGTGCTCTGATCCGATTTCTCCCTCTGGGCAAAATCCTGTTGTAGCTCCGTCTTGCACTGGCAACTTCTGATCTGTATGTGATTACTTGATCAATTATTTCTGCTGCTTTGGAATAATTGGGAGTTTTTCATTTCATGCAGTTCATAAGTAGAGAATGCCTTCCAATTCACATCAGAGGTATAAAATGACTCTATTAGATAGTGTTGTAGAAAGTTATGCCCTGCATTATGGAATTAAACATGCCCTCTGACTTCAGCATCTTGGGAGTCTTATTGTTTAATCTTCTCATGATTACTGTTGTGTAAACCATAAGAACACTCCCTCATTTTCATTTTTAGTTCCTGGTAAATTTAAATAGCTAGAAATTTAAATTATCTGTCTATCTGTATCTATCTATCATCTATCTATCCATCCATCCATTCATCTATCTAATCTATCATCTATATACCTATCTTTCATTTACCTATCATCTATCATCAGCTATCATCTCTATCATCTACCTAAATTATTACATTATTTACATTACATATGTGTATATATATGTGCACACACACACACACACACACATATTTCTTGGAAGCAACATGACTAATTGGCTACTTCCCACAGAAAGCAAAATCAAGTGTTTGATTAGAAAGAATAATAATATGCATTTTTCCTCTATGCACGGTTTGACTTAGCTAGTGACTCTTTAGAGGCAACAAAATGAGCAACAATGTCTGAATGTACTATGCAATCCTTATTATGACCCTAGAAAAAATTCTGAGTATGTGCAAATTATAGATTATCATACTAAAACAATATTTATATAGTTCATTAATCTGTGGTAGCAGTTTTTAGCCTGTCTTTCTTGCAACTAGTTTATACATTTTTTTTTTCGGGAGACAGAAAGAAGTAGATGCGTAAGTCCTTAGAGTGAAAAATTCCTCTACTCTATCAACCCCAAACAAAGTCATATAATGTCGAATCTCAAAACAATCCTCAATTAAATTTGGATTATATTACTTGAAAGAGAATTCAGATAAAATTCTAAGAAAAAAATATCCTATCTGATAAAGATAAAACTATTTTCTATTTCTTTTTGTTTTCTTTTCTTTCAACTTTTGTTTTTGCTTTTTTTTTTTTTTTAAGGTTTCATAGCTTCTCTATATCTGATAAAATGATTGGTATATAGTTGACCCTCCTGAAACCTTAACGCATGACCCAAAATGAGAAACTTTTGGTATTTAATTTTAAAGGATTTGTTCTTGAAAGAGGTGATGCAAAGTTTTTGTTAGGAAAGATGAATTTTTTTATCATTAGCAGTAATTTACATATGACTGTTTTTGAAAGGGAAATGGTATAGGTTTGAAATAATCTTCCAGCTGCTTCTTGCCTATGACATGGTTCCAGAATGATCTATGCAAAGTGAGCACAATACACTTTTATTTTTAGCCTCAACTTCAGGACAAAGTCATTACAAAACACACCCCTCCCCACACTTATCCTAAAGACTATCAAGCCAAGCTTTCTCTTTCCTGAGCCTAACTCTGGCCATGCCTGGCATTCCAACAGTAAAGGGTGCTATTCAAAACTGACGTAGATGAGAGGGCCCTTCTCCTCTAAGAGCCAGGTACCTGACCTTATTTCACTCACCCCCTTTCAACATATATCATTTGAGATTAACTTTTATTTCTCAATATTTTCTACTGTATTCTATTTTATTGATTAGCATGTGTTAAAGTGCCACAGAGCTCTGTCTTTGGGCTCCCTTGTCTCTATATACTCTCTCTAGGTGAAATCATTGATTTTTACGGATTACAAATGTTATAAACAAGCTGATTACTCTTGAGTCTATAGTTATAGCTTCCTAGGTCACCAAATCTATAGCTAGACCTGCCCAGGAACTCCAGATTCACATCTTCTACATACTCCTTGACATCTCTGCATGAATATCCACTGAGCGTCTCAAACTTAACATGATCCAAATAAAACTTTCTTGATTTCCCTCAAGTCTGTTTTTCCCTTACTCTTGCCCATTTCAGTAAATCACACTACTGTCCATCCAGTTGCTCATCCCTAGTTTCTAGAGCAATGCTGTCCAATATGGTAGATACTAGTTTCATTTATCTATTTAAATTTAAATTAATAAAAAACTCCATTTCTCAGATACACTAGTCACATTTCAAGTGTTTAGTAGCCAGTATGGGTAGTGGCCACTATATTTGTGCAGATGTAGAACATTTTCATGATTGCAGAAAGTTTTTTTGGATAGTGATGGTCTAGTCATGTTTTATAACTTTCTCTCTCTCACCACACACATCAAGGCTTAGCCTCTCTATCAAAATTATGTGTCTTGTTCAAGGAATAAAAGGATATACTAAATCTGTTTATATCCCAAATTTATTCACTTTTTTTTAAACATCTGGAATTACCACATTGGTCCAAACCACCATTGTCTTTCTACAATAGTCTTCTAACTTATCTCCCTGCTTGTCTCCCTACAAACTACTTCTCCACAGAGCACAGCATGATCTGTTTAAAATTTAAGCTAAGTCAGATCACCTTCTTGCTTTAAACCCTTTGGTAATTTTTCATTGCTCATAGAACAAAATCCAAATTTCTAATCTTGGTTTACAAACAAGTCCAATATGACCTGGTCTCTGCTTACCTCCTGGCCTCGCTCCACAAACATTTCCCTCACAAGACAGACTAATCTAATTTCTATTTTAGGTCTTTTTCTCAAGCTGTTCTCTCTACCTGGAATGCACTAGCTTCTGATCTTTCCATGACCATCTCCTTCTTGGTACTGATATCTCAGCTTGGAACGTCCTCCTGTAACCAAACAAATCAAGAGTAGTCTATAGATCTTCTTTGGATCTAGGCCACATAAAACTGTAAAGCTTTCATTGCTAATTCCTTTCTTGTTTACTTACTATTTTATTTATTTTCTGTCGTTTTTCAACTAGAATTTAATTTCCACAAGAACTAGACTCTTATTTATCTTGTTCACCACTTTATGTCTCGCTGCAAAAGAGTGTCTTACGCATATTAGATGACTAACAAGTATATTTTTCCATGAATTGATGAATAAATGAAATAACTATGAAAAGGAAGATAATTTTTATTTTTTATACTTTCTATTAGATATTCAAGATATTCCTGTCTCTCTTGATTTTATCTAGGATCTATGAAATTGAAATGTGATGTAGGCAAGAGTGGGACATTTTAATCTCTCCACTTACTATTAGAGGATGTGACAATAGTTGATGCAATTGACATGAGACATATGGAAAAATTCATTTGTTCGTTCATTCACACGAAACTTCCTGAATCACAGGGTACTGTGCTAGTTTTCCCCAGGGAAAAAAATGTTCCTAAGATTCAACATAACATTGTTGAAAGTATCCACATTTCAATTTTCATTTTAATATCTGGGTTTAATATCATTTAAAAGGAACTACAATATTAATAAAGAATTTTGAGGGATAAAATTCAACATTATCACATTTTAAATTTTGAAATTCATATAATTTACACTTATTGAACGTATAATTGAATAGATTAAAAATTTAGGCTTATGTCTTCAATGCAATGTATATTCTTAGTATTCTTAATATCTTTTAAGTTTTATTCTTAATTATAAAATTCATAGAAAAAGGAGGGTAATGTATCTTTTTCTTTCAATATTGTCATTCTTAAACTTTCAGCTATTCTTTTCTTTTTCTGCATCAAAATTTTAAAGCAGTTAATATACACATATTCTGGAATGGGATGAAATAAAAAGTAAAGCCATTGAAGGATATAAAAATATCTTAATCACTGTTCATGGGCAATAAGTTTTAACTTCAAGGCAGTCATTTTTAGATCATTTAGAGCAGCATTTTTCTTTCCGTGGTCCTCTGATTACCAGTCAGAACCATGTGAGTGCTTGAGAAAATGGAGGTTCCTGTAACTTCCATCTATAAAATTAAATTTTTGAAGATGGATCATAGACATCTCCATTACAAAGAAAACCCAAGGTGATTTGTTGCATGTATCTAAAGTTTGAGAACCAAAGATCAGTGTTTGTAATGAAGTTTAACGCAGTCATTCAAAGTAGATTTTAATGTTCTTTGTATAAATAGCCCAACAGTATTTAAAGGATAGTTTGATTCAAAATGGATAGAAATAGCTTTACCTGAAGGATGGTAGGCAACATTATATGACAGAGTGCCATCTTTAACTCCAAAGGTCTCTTCTATTCACCTTATCATTGGACTTGAAAGTCCTTTATAATCAATCTTTCAGGCTGAATAAATTTAAGATTGAGTTAGAATTAAAATGTCTATTCAAGAAAGGTAATTTACAGCTATTAATAATTTACTATAAATTATTTTGTTAAACAAATTTCTGGAACATAGCAGGATTCAAAAGATTGAAACAGAAGAAATTGAGTTTTATTTGTGGAGAGGGTTCAGAATTCCAAGAAACTTGATTTAGTGTTGGATAAGTAATTAATCAGTCAATTTAATTCTGGCCATTGTGTTAGATATTATGATGTAGCACAGAGATAAGTCTTGTCATCTCCCCTCAAGAGATTTAAAACATATTAAAGAAATAAGATATATAACAACATATTCCATTATTCAAAGTGTGAACTGTCTCAAAAAAGGTACAACGAGTACAAAAGAGGCAGTAATCCTTAGGATGAGAAAGGGCAACTCAGAAAGTTTCTTGGAGGAACTAATATTTAATTTTGTCCTTTAAAGTGGTTAGAATTTGGATATATGGAGACTCCAGAGGAAAGCTTGATAATACTGGGTACAGATGTTAGGAGACCTCAGTGTCCACTGAGAGAGAATTAAAGCCCAGGATAAGAATGCACATTTTTTCTTCATATCAAGCATTTCTAAATATACTTCCCCAACAAAAAACTGAATTTCAAGAGTTTAAAGATATTTTCTGTTGCCAGGGAAGGTTACAAATTTTTCTACTAGGCATGACATGAGACCTTTCCATATGTCTCAAAAAGGAAATAGAAATTCTTAGTCCTGACCCAGTCAAAAGCATCACTGTAGAGTAACTGAACTCAGGCAGCCACTTCCCTAGTAGGCAGGTGCATGTTCTAGTGACTTTTTTTTTTTTTTTTTTTTAATCATTTTATTGAGATATATTCACATACCACGCAGTCATACAAAACAAATTGTACTTTCGATTGTTTACAGTACCATTACATAGTTGTACATTCATCACCTAAATCAATCCCTGACACCTTCATTAGCACACACACAAAAATAACAAGAATAATAATTAGAGTGAAAAAGAGCAATTGAAGTAAAAAAGAACACTGGGTACCTTTGTCTGTTTGTTTCCTTCCCCTACTTTTCTACACATCCATCCATAAACTAGACAAAGTGGTGTTTGGTCCTTATGGCTTTCCCAATCCCATTGTCACCCCTCATAAGCTACTTTTTTATACAACTGTCTTCGAGATTCATGGGTTCTGGGTTGTAGTTTGATAGTTTCAGGTATCCACCACCAGCTACCCCAATTCTTTAGAACCTAAAAAGGGTTGTCTAAAGTGTGCATAAGAGTGCCCACCAGAGTGACCTCTCGGCTCCTTTTGGAATCTCTCTGCCACTGAAGCTTATTTCATTTCCTTTCACATCCCCCTTTTGGTCAAGAAGATGTTCTCCGTCCCACGGTGCCGGGTCTACATTCCTCCCTGGGAGTCATATTCCACGTTGCCAGGGAGATTCACTTCCCTGGGTGTCTGATCCCATGTAGGGGGGAGGGCAGTGATTTCACCTTTCAAGTTGGCTTAGCCAGAGAGAGAGGGCCACATCTGAGCAACAAAGAGGCATTCAGGAGGAGACTCTTAGGCACAAATACAGGGAGGCCTAGCCTCTCCTTTGCAGCAACCGTCTTCCCAAGGGTAAAACTTATGGTAGAGGGCTCAACCCATCAAACCACCAGTCCCCTATGTCTGTGGTCATGTTAGCAACCATGGAGGTGGGGTAGGCGAATACCCCTGCATTCTCCACAGGCTCCTCAAGGGGGCACTACATCTTTTTTTTTTTTTTTTTTTTTTTAACTTTCCCTTCTTTTTTCAAATCACCTGTATGAAAAAAAAAGTTAAAAAGAAAACAAACATACAATAAAAGAGCATTTCAAAGAGACCATAGCAAGGGAGTAAGAAAAAGACAACTAACCTAAGATAACTGCTTAACTTCCAACATGTTCCTACTTTACCCCAAGAAAGTTACATAATATAGCAACATTTCAGTGATCTTGTTCTTACTACAACCATCAGAAATTAACAGACCATAGTCATTTCTGGGCATCCCCAGAACGTTAAATAGCTTATCTGTTCTTCTTGGATTATTGTTCCCCCTTCCTTAATTGCTCTCTACTGCTAGTTCCCCTACATTCTACATTATAAACCATTTGTTTTACATTTTTCAAAGTTCACATTACTGGTAGCATATAATATTTCTCTTTTTGTGCCTGGCTTATTTCGCTCAGCATTATGTCTTCAAGGTTCATCCATGTTGTCATATGTTTCACCAGATCGTTCCTTCTTACTGCCGCGTAGTATTCCATCGTGTGTATATACCACATTTTATTTATCCACTCATCTGTTGAAGGACATTTGGGTTGTTTCCATCTCTTGGCAATTGTGAATAATGCTGCTATGAACATTGGCGTGCAGATATCTGTTCGTGTCACTGCTTTCCGATCTTCCGGGTATATACCGAGGAGTGCAATCGCTGGATCGAATGGTAGCTCTATATCTAGTTTTCTAAGGAACTGCCAGACTGACTTCCAGAGTGGCTGAACCATTATACAGTCCCACCAACAATGAATAAGAGTTCCAATTTCTCCACATCCCCTCCAGCATTTGTAGTTTCCTGTTTGTTTAATGGCAGCCATTCTAACCGGTGTTAGATGGTATCTCATTGTGGTCTTAATTTGCATCTCTCTAATAGCTAGTGAAGCTGAACATTTTTTCATGTGTTTCTTGGTCATTTGTATTTCCTCTTCAGAGAACTGTCTTTCATATCTTTTGCCCATTTTATAATTGGGCTGTCTGTACTATTGTCGTTGAGTTGTAGGATTTCTTTGTATATGCAAGATATCAGTCTTTTGTCAGATACATGGTTTCCAAAAATTTTTTCCCATTGAGTTGGCTGCCTCTTACCTTTTTGAGAAATTCCTTTGAGGTGCAGAAACTTCTAAGCTTGAGGAGTTCCCATTTATCTATTTTCTCTTTTGTTGCTTGTGCTTTGGGTGTAAAGTCTAGGAAGTGGCCTCCTAATACAAGGTCTTGAAGATGTTTTCCTACATTATCTTCTAGGAGTTTTATGGTACTTTCTTTTATATTGAGATCTTTGGTCCATTTTGAGTTAATTTTGTGTAGGGGGTGAGGTAGGGGTCCTCTTTCATTCTTTTGGATATGGATATCCAACTCTCCCAGCCCCATTTGTTGAAAAGACCATTATGGCTCAGTTCGGTGACTTTGGGGGCCTTATCAAAGATCAGTCGGCCATAGATCTGAGGGTCTATCTCTGAATTCTCAATTCGATTCCATTGATCTATATGTCTATCTTTGTGCCAGTACCATGCTGTCTTGGCAAATGTGGCTTTATAATAAGCTTCAAAGTCAGGGAGTGTAAGTCCTCCCACTTCGTTTTTCTTTTTTAGAGTGTCTTTAGCAATTCGAGGCATCTTCCCTTTCCAAATAAATTTGATAACTAGCTTTTCCAAGTCTGCAAAGTAGGTTGTTGGAATTTTGATTGGGATTGCATTGAATCTGTAGATGAGTTTGGGTAGAATTGACATCTTAATGACATTTAGTCTTCCTATCCATGAACATGGAATATTTTTCCATCTTTTAAGGTCCCCTTCTATTTCTTTTAGTAGAGTTATGTAGTTTTCTTTGTATAGGTCTTTTACATCTTTGGTTAAGTTGATTCCTAGGTACTTGATTTTTTTAGTTGCTATTGAAAATGGTATCTTTTTCTTGAGTGTCTCTTCAGTTTGTTCATTTCTAGCATATAGAAACATTACTGACTTATGTGCATTAATCTTGTATCCCGCTACTTTGCTAAATTTGTTTATTAGCTCTAGTAGGTGTATCGTTGATTTCTCAGGGTTTTCTAGATATAAGATCATATCATCTGCAAACAATGACAGTTTTACTTCTTCTTTTCCAATTTGGATGCCTTTTATTTCTTTGTCTTGCCGGATTGCCCTGGCTAGCACTTCCAGCACAATGTTGAATAACAGTGGTGACAGCGGGCATCCTTGTCTTGTTCCTGATCTTAGAGGGAAGGCTTTCAGTCTCTCACCATTGAGTACTATGCTGGCTGTGGGTTTTTCATATATGCTCTTTATCATGTTGAGGAAGTTTCCTTCAATTCCTACCTTTTGAAGTGTTTTTATCAAAAAGGGATGTTGGATTTTGTCAAATGCTTTTTCAGCATCTATTGAGATGATCAATTGATTTTTCCCTTTCGAGTTTTTAATGTGTTGTAATACATTGATTGTTTTTCTGATGTTGAACCATCCTTGCATGCCTGGAATGAACCCCACTTGGTCATGGTGTATGATTTTTTTAATGTGTCTTTGGATTCGATTTGCAAGTATTTTGTTGAGGATTTTTGCATCTATATTCATTAGGGAGATTGGCCGGTAGTTTTCCTTTTTTGTAGCATCTTTGCCTGGTTTTGGTATTAGATTGATGTTAGCTTCATAAAATGAGTTAGGTAGTGTTCCATTTTCTTCAATGTTTTGAAAGAGTTTGAGTAAGATTGGTGTCAGTTCTTTCTGGAAAGTTTGGTAGAATTCCCCTGTGAAGCCATCTGGCCCTGGGCATTTATTTGTGGGAAGATTTTTGATGACTGATTGGATCTCTTTGCTTGTGATGGGTTGGTTGAGGTCTTCTATTTCTTCTCTGGTCAGTCTAGGTTGTTCATATGTTTCCAGGAAATTGTCCATTTCTTCTACATTATCCAGTTTGTTGCCATACAGTTGTTCATAATATCCTCTTATAATTTTTTTAATTTCTTCAGGATCTGCAGTTATGTCACCTTTTTCATTCATTATTTTGTTTATATGGGTCTTCTCTCTTTTTGATTTTGTCAGTCTAGCTAGGGGCTTGTCAATCTTGTTGATCTTCTCAAAGAACCAACTTTTGGTGATATTTATCCTTTCTATTGTTTTTTGTTCTCTATGTCATTTATTTCTGCTTTAATCCTTGTTATTTCTTTTCTTCTACTTGGTTTAGGATTGGTTTGCTGTTCATTTTCTAGCTTCTTCAGTTGATCCATTAGTTCTTTGATTTTGGCTCTTTCTTCCTTTTTAATATATGCGTTTAGTGCTATAAATTTCCCCCTTAGCACTGCTTTTGCTGCATCCCATAGGTTTTGGTATGTTGTGTTCTCATTTTCATTCGTCTCTATATATTTAGCATTTTCTCTTGCTATTTCTTCTTTAACCCACTGATTGTTTAGGAGTGTGTTGTTTAACCTCCAGGTATTTGTGAATTTTCTAAGTCTCTGATGGTTATTGACTTCTAATTGTATTCCATTGTGGTCAGAGAATGTGCTTTGAATAATTTCAATCTTTTTAAATTTATTGAGGCTTGTTTTATGTCCCAGCATATGATCTATTCTGGAGAAAGTTCCGTGAGCACTAGAAAAGTATGTGTATCCTGGTGATTTGGGATGTAATGTCCTGTAGATGTCTGTTAAATCTAATTCATTTATCAGATTGTTTAGGTTTTCAATTTCCTTATTGGTCTTCTGTCTGGTTGATCTATCTATAGGAGAGAGTGATGTGTTGAAGTCTCCCACAATTATTGTGGAAACATCAATTGCTTCCTTTAGTTTTGCCAATGTTTCTCTCATGTATTTTGTGGCACCTTGATTGGGTGCATAGACATTTACGATTGTTATTTCTTCTTGCTGAATTGCCCCTTTTATTAGTATGTAGTGGCCTTCTTTGTCTCTCAAAACATCCCTGCATTTGAAGTCTATTTTATCTGAGATTAATATTGCTACACCTGCTTTCTTTTGGCTGTAGCTTGCATGAAGTATTTTTTTCCATCCTTTCACTTTCAATTTCTTTGTGTCCCTGTGTCTAAGATGAGTCTCTTGTATGCAACATATTGATGGTTCATTTTTTTTGATCCATTCTGCGAATCTATATCTTTTAATTGGGGAGTTTAATCCATTTACATTCAACGTTAAAACCGTGAAGGCATTTCTTGAATCGGCCATCTTATCCTTTGGATTATGTTTGCCATATTTTTCCCTCTCTCTATGAATATCCTTTATTGTACCCATACCGAATCTCTTTAGTACTGAACCTTTCTCCAAGTCTCTCTGTCCTGTCTTTGTTTCTCTGTCTGTAGGGCTCCCTTTAGTATCTCCAGTAGGGCAGGTCTCTTGTTAGCAAATTCTCTCAGCATTTCTTTGTCTGTGAAAAATTTAAGCTCTCCCTCAAATTTGAAGGAGAGCTTTGCTGGATAAAGTATTCTTGGCTGGAAATTCCTCTCTCTCAGAATTTTAAATATATCGTGCCATTGCCTTCTCGCCTCCATGGTGGCTGCTGAGTAGTCACTACTTAGTCTTATGCTGTTTCCTTTGTATGTGGTGAATTGCTTTTCTCTTGCTGCTTTCAGAACTTGCTCCTTCTCTTCTATGTTTGACAGTGTGATCAGTATATGTCTCGGAGTGGGTTTTTTTTGGATTTATTCTATTTGGAGTTCGCTGAGCATTTATGATTTGTGTATTTATGTTGTTTAGAAGATTTGGGAAGTTTTCCCCAACAATTTCTTTGAATACTCTTCCTAGACCTTTACCCTTTTCTTCCCCTTCTGGGACACCAATGAGTCTTATATTCGGACGTTTCATATTATCTATCATATCCCTGAGGTCCATTTCGAGTTTTTCAATTTTTTTCCCCATTCTTTCTTTTATGCTTTCATTTTCCATTCTGTCATCTTCCAGGTCACTGATTCGTTGTTCAACTTCCTCTAGTCTTGTACTATGAGTGTCCAGAATCTTTTTAATTTGGTCAACAGTTTCTTTAATTTCCATAAGATCATCCATTTTTTTATTTAGTCTTGCAATGTCTTCTTTATGCTCTTCTAGGGTCTTCTTGATTTCCTTCATATCCCGTACTAGGGTCTCATTGTTCATCTTTAGTTCTTTGAGTAGCTGCTCTAGGTGTGTCTCTTCTGGTCTTTTGATTTGGGTGCTTGGGCTTGGGTTATCCATATCGTCTGGTTTTTTCATATGCTTTATAATTTTCTGTTGTTTTTGGCCTCGTGGCATTTGCTGTCCTTGATAGGGTTCTTTTAGGGTTTGTAGACCAGTTGAAGTCCTTATCTCTAATTTATCAGATCTACAGCTTCGTGGAGTACACTTTCTCTAACTAACCAGCAGGTGGCGTCCACGAGCCACCTGTTCTCCACAAGCCAGATCTCCCCCGCTTAGCCTTTTTGGTGAGTGGGGGAGTGAGTCTTGTGGGGCCCAATTGGTGTCCCAAGCTTGCGTGTGTAGTTGGTGTTGCCTGCCCTGTATGTGGGGCGTGTTTCTGGGCAGTCGGGGAGGGGGGGTGGCCCTAACAATCAAATCTCCCTGATGATCCTAGAGTTTTAAAGCTACTGCAATAGTCTAATCCTTCAGTTCAGTCCTGCCACAGTTTGTCTCTGCCACTGACCCACAAGTCTTTGGTATTGGCGTATGGCTCCTGAGACTTGCAAGTGGGCCCCTCTTCCAGGCTGTGCACCCCGGGTCCTCTGTTGAGGGATGACTGTGCTATGTCACAGGTGAGTGCCGTCCCCCCAGGGCAGTTCTGGGCTGCTGGGCTGTGTTGGGAGGCTCCCAGTCTGCTCAAATGATGGCTGAATGGGGCTCTGTTAATTCACACTGCTCCCCCTTCCCAGCTCTGGGACATTCAGCTGAGGTTGCAGGGAAGGCTAATGTCCACGCCCAGTTTTGTGGTGTGTGCCTGTTATTTGAAGCACTTCCGTCACACTGGGTTGTCTGGGGCAGCTCTGGGCTATGGGGCTGGCGATGGGCAGGAGTGTTTCCTGTCCACCAGGATGGTGGCTGTGAGCGGACGCCCCCCTTTTCTTGGGAAGTTGTGTTGTTTAGTGAATTTTCTCAGCCACTGGATTATTGCCTTTTGTCTCAGAGCTCTCTTAGTTCTGCTCTTGACTTGATGTGCCCAAATTTCAATTCTTTGAAGCTTTCTGTATTGAGCTTCTTAGAGTAATTGTTTTAGAAAAAGCAAAAAGGATTTAAAAAAAAAAAAACAAAAAAAAAAAAACGGCCCTCCTCAGAGATCTAATGGGTTATTGAAATGCTAATAGACAAAGCAACCAGGGCCATTAAGGAAAGGTGCCCTGGGCAGAGAGATCAGCCTTGCTTCGGGATTTGCATATGCGCCTCAAGGCCTGATCTCTGCCCTTCCCCTTTCTGTGTTCACCAGAACTCCAAAAATCCTCTGCTTTTACTTTGGAGCTTCTCGTGTTGTTTTCCTTCTATGCCCGTCTCCTCTCTGCTGGGCTGGCTGCTCTCAGAGTCTCTGGTGTCTGGCCTCAGTCTATCTATGGTTGGAGTTTGAATCAGTAGAATGAGTTTCCGATGAGAGCAGCCACTGCAATTCTCCCTTCTCCTTCCTGGAGCTGACAGCCCCTCCTCCCCCGGGACTGAGCCTGGCAGGGAGGGGCGCGGGTCCCCTGGCCGCAAAAACTTACAGATTTCGCTGATCTCAGCAGTTCCACGTTTTCATGAGTGTTGTATGAAGTATGCCCAAAGACAGATTGCTCTGTGGTGTCCAGTCCACGCAGTTCCTGGCTTTTTACCTACTTTCCTGGAGGAGTAACTAAAACATACAGCTCACCAGTCTGCCATCTTGCCCCGCCTCTCTAGTGACTTTTAAAAGCTTCATATTACCTCTTCCATGTTGTACATCCTATAATGTAATTATTTTTGCTTCTTTACTAAAATAATGGCCATTCTAGATACAGCCTGTCATCTATAGATATGAGAGAAAATTGGAACCTTGCACATACCAGAAGCAATATTCAAAATACCCATGAAAATATTGTAGCACAGAAACATTTCCAAAGAAGTTTCCAAGCTGCTCACCAATCCTGATGACAAAATATAATTAAAAATTGCAGCTGTTATCAATCTTCATGAAATGACAGCATGCTGAGATCTTGACAGTGATAACACCCCCAAGTTATCAAGAACAGTTTTGAAAACTTTCCTTTAGGATTAGGATAAAAACCAAAACCTGAATAGAAGAAAAGATTGGAATCTAATTTAACCTGTTTAAAACTTAGTTTTTATTTTCTCACCTAAAACTGAATAAAGTTGACTTTTTAATGAGTTAAGACTGGGAATATATAAGGTTTATGCCTGTAATTCAGAAAATACTGAAAAGTAACAAAACAGAAAAAAAAGTATTTGGTATAGTAATTTTCCCTGCCCTTAGGAACGTATATTAGTGATTTTTTTAGTTTAAAATGTGTTACTTAAATGGGTTATTTATATTCAAATTTTTCTCACATACTTATAGTATAAAAATCAGATAAACTGGAGCAATGAGTGTATAATCATTAACTGGAATTACACATATAAACAAATTCAGAAAACTGACTTTGCATGCAAACAAATCTAAAGTAGGAAATGGAAAAATCTACTATATGACTTGCCAAAAATACAAGAGATAATAGCTCATGTATCAGAATTACAAAAGAAAAATAATAAAAGGGAAGAGAAAACAATATCAACACTGGAGTAAAAGAACTAATTTTGAAGCAGAAGTAGAGGGTCACAAAACGGCCCCATAATATGGAACATCTGGTCACTGAATCCAGAATGGACTTTAATTTGAAACAGACAGATGGGATAAACACTATTAGCGCAGAGAAAGCTGTTGCATAGACATAGAGATCTAGGATATTGACTTTGGCAATATTGTCTTTACTTTGCATTGCCAACAATGTTACTCGAATGGAATATCAGAGAAGTTTGACCTCCACACCTAACATTTATTTGAGCCTATTCTTTGCTCTTTTAAGTAGGTAGACATTTACATGCTCTCAGATAATTAAAAAAAAATAGGTTGGAATATATCTATTTCTTAGATATGCCCCCGTATGCACATATGTTGGAAGAAAAGAACATTGTATTACCGTATTGGTGTTTCATTTTATTTTTTGGCAATATTATTTCAAAATGAGAATTTTTCTAAATATCTTTATTACACAGAAGTTAAACAATTTCATTATTCTTAGAGCTGAAAATAAGGATACAGAAACAAGTACCTAAATCTTTTTACAGTGTTTATAAAAGCAAGATAAAAACAAGTACAGCTAGATAACCAGATGATAGCGGGGATATTTCATCTATATATTTTTGGTAGATCAGATATGATTTAAAGAATTGTTAGATATTTAATCACTACATTCACCTGGCCATTTTTCAAGTTTAATCTGTAAATCCATTTTAAAGTAGGCTTTCTCATAAAGCATTTAGTAAAAAAATAAAAAAAAAACCTGAAGATAAATGTTTTTAATAAAACTTTTTTTAGAAGTATCTTACTTTATGCATCAGCTTTATTTTCTAGTTTCTCTGCACATTGGAGAACATATATAATACAGTGGCTCTTTGATTCTAATATTGATTAGTTTGAGAATCTGATGAAAATGAGAGACTTTTCTCCTTGAAGAAATGAACATACACTCAGAATTTTTCATTTAATTTCCAAGAGTTTGTTCTCTAAAGCCCTATCTTTGAGGTCCATGGATCTGTTTAAAAAGTTCCAATGTTAAGAAAACTTTGAATAAATTTAGAGGTATTTTTAGTAATCTTTTATTTAAAATGAAAAAGTATAGTAGAAACTAGAATTTGGGTGGTCAGTAGAGCTTATTTTTCCATTTGCCTACTTAATTCATGGCTTCATGTATTTAGAAATCCCTAATAGTTGATATCTAATCCTAATTTCTCTTTTATTTGTCCAAAAGTTTTACTTTATAATATTCTAAAATCTGCCTTCCCTTTACTTCTATCAATTAGTCTTGATTCTTTCTCTGAAATACTCCAGAATAACTCTCTTCCTATTCTAGATCAAAATCCTTTAGGTTTTCTTAGTTTCTTAGACTATTAAAGGACGAATTAACCTTATGAATAATTTTCAGGTAACTGAGTTTACAAAGGATAAAATAAAGCCAAAAATAATTACATCAAGACACGCATTACTTTTGTCAACATTATTTTACTGGGTTGGCCTATTTACACACTTTTAACCTTACTTTAAAGTCTCCTTACTCATGCCTCCTCTCACTTGCAATGTTACTTATTAATATGGTGCCAGGGATCTGTCCTGTAGCTCCATCTGGAGCTTGAGCATTAGATAATAGAATTCATGGTAGCTTTGAAATGGCCAGGTTTTTCAAACAAAAAGATATTTTTAATCTTTTCAGCAGCTGTGATTGAAAGATTTTCACATGAAAATCTACCAATTGATCAGTAGATTAAGTAAAATTAGAAAATCAGAACCCTCAGTAATAGTTGGTTATATTTATTAAACACTTTTATTGTGGCAGGCGTAGAATGAACTACACTAAATGGAATATATCATTTAATCTTCTTAGGGACCTTCTGCAATGGTACTGTAAGATACTATTTTTAATGCACACTTTATAAATGAGGAAACTGAGGAACAGAGATGTGAAGATCATGTAGTTTAGAAGCGTGAAAAACAAAATTGAATCTAGGAAACCTTACTCCAAGGATTGCAAGTTTAACCACTACCTTGAAATGCCTCATTCAGCTGATGATAATAGCATAGATATGAATCAGTTCTTCAATATTTTATTTTGCAATTCAAACCATTAAAAACAAAAAAATTAAATGCAAAAATATATTAAAAAAAATGATCCCAAGCCATGTCCCAATCAAGATGGAAGAATCAGATGCTTTAGGGATCCATTCTCCCATAGAAGTTCAGAAACCAGCAAGATCTGGCAGAAACATCTTTATAAAAGCTCCATAATTCAGTTACAGGGTTGCAGTAACAGGGCAAGCATCAAACCAAGAAAAAAGGCCACTTAAAAGTGGTAGGATCGTATTTTGTTCCTCCCCCACTGTTACCAGCTTGGCACAGAGCTGGCCTATGCTTTCAGTGTGGATTCCAGTCCTGGTTTTGCGGGAAGCAGAGTAACCCTCATCATATATGAAAAATGTATATATAAGGCCCAATCTGTCCACTGGTGGCCTAAGGGACACAATATCCCACCATTTGCTCTGAATATACATGGTTGCTCACAGAACTTTCCTATAGATTGCTATGGGAGAGCAGTCAATTCATGCTGCCTGGGGAAAGTGATAGTTTTGTAGGAAAAACATAGCAGTACCCAAGTCTGTGAGGAAACTGTTTCCTAAGAAAGAGGGGCATTCATATCTGTGTAAACAGGGAAATTCCTTGGGCCCATATACTCATGCCCAAGACAAGAAGCATGCATAGAAAGGACCAGGTTGAACCCTATGCTTTGGCCTGGAGCTATTCTTCAAACTCATTGCTTAGATAAGCCCTGAAGGAGAGCACTCACACAGGTCAAGACTTCTTCTTCTTCTTCTTCTTCTTCTTCTTCTTCTTCTTCTTCTTCTTCTTCTTCTTCTTCTTCTTCTTTTTTGTGGTAGCTCTTGACATTCAAGAAATCTCTGTGGTAACACTAGTTGGATATAAACATAAGGAACACGTGCCACAGAGTCTAAATTCCAGCAATAACACATGAAAATAACAAGATGCCCAGGCTTTTGCCAAAGATTACAAAATATACAAAAAAACAGAAGTGATGGGCCAAAGGAGAAGATTAAAGCAATGGAAAGCATCACTGAGGAGGACCAGACCTGGGACATTCCAGACAAAGACTTTAAAAAGTTGGTTGTAAATATGTTCAAAGAACTAAAGGTAAACAAAGGCAAACAACTAAAGGAAATCAGGAGAATGCTAGATAAACACAGAGAACATCAATAAAGAGATGGAAATGATGAAAACTAACCAAATAGAACTGAAGTCTATAGTAACAGAAATTAAAAATCTCCTAGAGCATTTCAGCAGCAGATTGGTGCTGACAGAAGAAAGAATCAGTGAACTTGAAGATAAGGAAATTGAAATCATCCAGTCTGAGGGGCAGAAAAAGGAAAAGAGCTGGAGGAACCTGTGGGACACCATCAAGCATACCAATATATGCATTGTGGGAGTCCCCAAAGGAGAAGAAAGAGAGAAGGGGATGGAGAGAATATTCAAGAGAAATGGCTGAATACTTCCCAGATTTAACAAAAGACATGAAGATGCACAGCCAGGATGCTCAAAGGGCTCCAAATGGTATTGATTCAAATAGATTCACAGTGTGCCATTTTATAATCAAATTGTTGAGTGCTGAAGATAAAGAAAGAATTCTGAAAGCTGAAAGAGAGAAGCAACATGTCACATACAAGTGTGCCTCAAAAAGATTAAGTGCAAATTTCTCTTCAGAAACCATGGAGGAAAGAAGGCAGTGGGAAGGGGGGTGATGTCATCAACATGATGATGTAAACAACTAATGAAAACTGCTCTCCAAAGATTCAATTAAAAAAAGGACAATTTTGAATTGTGTGCAACTCTGGAGGAGGATATAGACTGGAGAAGGACCCTGCAGATGCTGAATTGAAGAAATAGAAGAAATATCAGGTAGGAATCTTCCATCCAAGACCAGTTGGTCCTCTCTCCTCTCACTCACTCAGGCTCAGTGCAGGAAAGGCACAGAATCAGCAGAAGGGAACCCTCCCACAAGGGATACAGATTTTAAAATCTCTCACAGCAGTGAGACATACTCTCATTGTTTGAAGACCCGGGGATAGGGGAGGACATTTCAAGGCCTAGGTCAGTGAGGGACAAAGAGACTGAGAAAACATGGGCAGAGACTGCATTTCCATCCCTGGGTCTGAGAACACTTCCCCCACCCTTGTGGAAAGCAGCTTCTGGCAGCTGTTTCTTTGCCTTGGGGAAGGCTGGAGTACTGGGTCAACTTAGGGAGTACTTTGCCAAAGGTGAAGCCCCACATAGAGCCAGATTTTGCCCAGCAAAGTGAGGGAATAGGAATCCTGCAGTTTCAGCTCACCTGTGTAGACACAGCCTGTGCTTGGAGGCAAAGCAGTCTCTGAGGATGATTAAGTTACCAAACAGTGCCATCCTCTGGACAGTCCAGAAAGTGCAAGGGAATAGAGAACCTTTTAAAAGGATGCTTCATACCCTTTATTAGGACCAGAGCAGCTGGACTACATGCCCTGCAAAGAAACCCAGCCTAGTTTTGGCTGAGAAATACAGACAACCCAACTGTCAAAGCAGGACTCTAAAACAAACCCAGGTCTTGCTGACTAGTGGAAAACAGAGCACTAAAGGAAACCAGTAGATCTGTATTACCACACACAGTGAACTTTCTGGGGCTCCCAGTGCCTACCTCCCATCCCTGTGGCAGGCCATGGTGGGTGCCAGATTTGGGGGGAGAACTAGGGGACAGAGCCAATCAGACAAGTAGCCAGTGACAGAAACAAATATAGAGATCAAAAAAAAAAAAAAATGCAAATAAGAGAAAACAATCTCCAGAATGAACTAATCAAGAAAATCAGATGCCTAGAAAGCAAAAAATCATGACCCACACTGGGAAATATGAACATATGGCCCAGTCAAAGGAACAAACTAACACATGAACTGAGATTAAAGAATTGAAACAACTAATTAAAGATATTCAAACAAGTCTTTTAAATCAAATCAATGAGTTGAAAGAAAATGTGACAAAAGAGATGAAGGATATAATGGAGGCACTGGGTGACCTTCTAAGGAAGAATTTGTAAGCTTAAAAAAACAAATGGCAAAATTTATGGGAATGAAAGGCACAATAGAAGAGGTGAAAAACACAATGGAGACATAGAACAGCAGACTTGGAGAGGCCGAAGAATTACTGAACTAGAGGACAGAACATCTGAAATCCTATGCACAAAATAACAGATAGTGAAAAGAATGAAAAAATATGAGCAGGGGTTCAGAGAACTGAATGACAACATGAAACACACAAACATACATGTTATAGGTGCCCCAGAAGGAGAAGAGAAGGGAAAAGGGAGAAAGAATAATAGAGGAAATAATCAATGAAAATTTCCCAACTTTTATGAAAGACATAAAATTACAGGTCCAAGAAGTGCAGCATAACCCAAACAGAATTGATCCAATAGACCTACTCCAAGACACTTACTAACCAGATTGTCAAATGTCAAAAACAGAGAATTCTGAAAGCAGCAAGAGAAAAATCAATCCATCACATACAAGGGAAGCTCAATTAGACTAGGTACAGATATCTCAGCAGAAACCATGAAGGTGAGAAGACAGTGATATGATATATTCAAGATACTGAAAGAGAAAAACTGCCAACCAAGAATCCTATATTCAGCAAACTGTACTTTAAAAATGAGGGAGAGTTTAAAATATTTACAGATAAACAGACATTGATAGAGTTTGTGAATAGGAGACCTCCTCTACAAGAAATGCTAAAGGGAGTGCTACATGCAGATAGGAAAAGACATGAGAGAGAAGTTTAGAGAAGAGTGTAGAAATGAAGATACAGGAGATAGAGGGTAAAGATTGGGCATTTGATGCTGAAGGAGTACAGAATATTCAACAGGATTGAGTGCATATAGATTAAATGGATAGCACAATATTGTGTAATGGTAGAACAATATTGTAAGTACACTGAACAGAGATGACTGTGAGTACAGTTGAAAGAGGATGGATAGGGGCATGTAGGACACCAGAAGGAAAGATGGAAGATAAAGACTTGGGTGGTATAACTTAGTACCTGGAGTGGTCAATGATGGTGACTAAATGTACAAATAAAAGTTATGTTTTTACATGATGGAGAACAAATGTATTGCAAGGTGTTAAAATGGGAAGATATTAGTGAAAAACTACAATCAATGCAAACTAGAGTCTATAGTTAACAGTAACATTGTAATACGCTTCCATTAATTGTAAGAAAGGCAATATATTAAAGCTAAATTTCTGTAAGATGGGGATATAAAGGAGAGGTATGGGATTCTTAGTGTTGGTGGTGTTGTCTGACTTTTTATTATATTTTATTTTATTTTTATTTTTTCTTTGGTTTCTTTTTAGTTGCCATTTTTTCTTTCTTTTACTTTTTTTTTCTTTTTGCCTCTTCCTCTTTCTTTGTGGAGGAAATGGAAATATCCTCATATAGATAGTAGTGGTGAATGCATAACTATGTGATTATACAGGGAACCATTGATTGTTTACTTAGAATGGAATGCATGGTGTGTGACCAGGGATACAAATGCTGGAGAAAATGTAGAGCGAGGGATATACCTAATCACCATTGGTGAGGAAGTAGAAGGGTGCAACTCATCAGGAAGGCAGTGTGGTGTTTCCCCAGGAAGCTAAGCATGGGGTTGCCATATGGTCCTGCACCCTGTTATTGTGTATATACTTGGAAGAACTGAAAAGAGGAAATGAATGGACTTTTGCATAGTGGGGTTTATGGTGGCAGTATTCACAATTTGCAGTGGATGGTGGTGGCCAAAGGGTACATCGACTGATGAATGGAATGGCAAATTGTGGTGTATACACACAATGGAATATTGAGCTGCTACAAGAAGGAACGAGGTTGTGAGGTGAATAGACATTAAGGATAGTAAATTGAAATAATAAACCAGAAATGAAAAGAAAGACATTATAATGCCTCACTAATAAGGACTAACTATAATGTGTAAACACTGAGAATTGAATCTGAGAACATAGGTTATCAGGGAAAGGCTTATTGTAAAGGTTCCTAGATTGTAAGCTTTTATAGCAGTTACATCTATTCCTGATTTGTAATGGCTATTTCTAAATTCTGAGATGCTGAGCTCTTTGTGTACAACCTGGTCAGAACCTGGAAATTTGGGTATCTATGTGACACCTGAGACTCCGAGCCAGAGTCTGGCAGCTATGAAAGTCAGCATTACCCCATACAGTTAATGTTAAAAGAGTCTGAAAAAAAAGAGATCAGACTTCAATTAGAGAGATGAATGAAATGGATTTGGTTAGGACTAAAGTAAAACAGACTTAAGGATAAAGGATGATATTGACCATATTTTAAAACTTCAACTTATGTATGAGACCAAAGGAAGAGATGTTTATTAGGTGCAAAATCTATATATTTTTTTGTAACACACTATATAATTTAACTTGTATGGTCAGTTTATTCAAACATCATAATTACATGAAACTTTGAATAGGGAGTGAAATCTGGTTGGTTTGTACAGGTTAGTGCAATGCTCTGATACATCCCAGAGTAATTTGGGCAGAGAATAAAAATGTATTTGCAAAGCCCCCTTGAGGGACTGGGGGAAAATGTGGAAATATTAAACTTCCCACCTAGGGAATTAATGATATTCTCATAAACATTGGGGACTATCAATTTGGAAGGCCAAGTCCTTATTCTTGGGGCTTGCCTTTGTGAAGTTTGTTATTGCAAAGGATAGGCTAAGCCTACTTAAAATGTGCCTAAGGGTCACCCTTAGATAACCTCCTTTGTTGCTCAGATGTGGGCTCTCTCTCTAAGCCAGCTCTGCAGGTAAACTCACTGCCCACCCTGCTATGTGCGACATGACTCCTAGGGTTGTAAATCTCCTTGGCAATGTGGGACATGATTTGTGGGGATGAGCTTGCCCTGGCATCATGGGATTGAGAAAGCCTTCTTGGACCAAAAGGGGGGAAGAGAAATGAAACAAAATAAAGTTTAAGTGGCTGAGAAATTTTAAATAGAGTCAAAAGGTCATTCTGGAGGTTATTCTTATGCATTATATATCCCTTTTTAGTTTTTAGTGTATTGAAATAGCTAGAAGGAAATACCTGAAACTGTTGAACAGCAACTCAGTAGCCTTGATTGTTGAAGATGGTTGTATAACCTATATAGCTTACACTGTGTGACTATGTGATTATGAAAACCTTGTGGTTCCCCCTCCCTTCATCCAGTGGGTAAACAGATGAGTAGAAAAATGAGGACAAAAAGTAAATGAATAATAGGGAGGGATGGGGGGTATAGGATGTGTTGGATATTCCTTTTTACTTTAGTTTTTATTCTTATTCTTTTTTGTGTGTGGTAATGAAAATGTTCAAAAATTGATTGTGGTGATGAGTGCACAACTATATAATGATACTGTAACTATTGACTGTACACTGTGGATGATTGTATGGTTTCTGGATGTATCTCAATAAAATTGAATTAAAAAAAAGAAGGCAATGGGAAGACATATATAAAGGGCTGAAAACAAAAAAAATTGCCAAATAAGAAGTCTGTATCCCACAAAACTTTCAAAAGTAGGATAGAAATTAAGACATTTCCAGATAAACAAAATCTGAGGGATTTCATCACAAGTGGACCAACACTACAAGAAATGCTAAAGGGAGTTCTTAAGATTGAACGGAAAGGACACTAGGCAATTCATTGAAGCTAATGAAGAAATACACATCTCTGGTAAAGATAATGCCGCTGTTAAATATAAATACCATTATTATTGTATTATTCATTTGCAACTCCACTTTTTACTTCCTGCAGGATCTAAAAGGCAAATGCATAAAATGTAATGATGACTCATACATTATAAGTTCCAAATCAATGGTTTTTGACTCATAATGTATAAATATGTAATTGGTGACAAGAACTACATAAAAGTGTGGGGGCAGAAGGATATAGGAACATAGTCTATGTATGCTATTGAAGTTGTTAAGTTGATGTATATACTCAAAGTAAATGAGTATATTATAGATTTAGGATGTTGAATTTAAGTCCCATGGTGAACACAAAGAAAATATTAGAAAATGTGCTAATGCAGAGACAAAGTAAAGTACATGTTACCAAGGTTGGGGGCAGGGACAATAAGGAATTAATGCAAAATGATTGTGGTCTTTCTGTTTGGGGTGAAGGGAGAGTTCTAGTAATGGATGATGGTGAGGGTACTGCAACACTGTGAATGTGATTAATCCCACTGAATTGTATGCTTGGGAGGAGTTGGGAAGGTGTATATGGTATATTTGTTTCCACAATTAAAAAGTAAAGAAAGAAAAACTAAAGAGATAAAGACAATGAAATGCAATACACTATACTGGATGTGATCTAAGAATAGAAGAGAAAATGCATGAAAGGATATTATTGAGACATAAGAAAAAATTGGAATACAAAATGTAAACTTTATATCATCATTAAATTTCTCGAGTTTGATAACTGCACTTAAGGTGACTATGTAAGTGAATATCTCAGGAAATGGACACACAAGTATTGTGTGTTCAAAAAGTATGATGTGTGCAGCCTGCTCTCAAGTGTTCAGAAAAGATAGATGGATGACAGACAGATAGATAGATAGATAGATAGATGAAAGGTAGAAAGATATGGCTAAAGTGGCAAAATGTAAAAATTGCTGGATCTGGGTTCTGAAGGAGTGGGGCATGTTGGAGTTCTCTTTATAGTTTTTAAAAATGATCTCCATCACCTAGAGTCAACCAAAATTAACTTGGTTATATATTTTTCTAGATAAAATAGGGTCTAAATTTTTATTGCTATCAGAAAATGGTTATGGTGTTAAAAGCTGAAGTTCAAAGACAATTGCCAGACTTTACTTCTGTCATTAAGGAACACATTTCCCTTCTGTGAAACACATTAGCAGAGTAGGTAACATATAGCCAGATTAACAGTTACATTTCTGCTATTTATATAAGGTTATAAAATTTATTAGCTAACACAATATCATAAAGCTTCACAATCAGCACAGATTCTAATACTTTTAATTTAGGTAGATTGTTATGTTACATTAGTCACAAAGTATAAAGGCTGAACATACTGCAAACTGCATTTTACTGCTTTGATCAAATAAAATGTACATAAATTAATCTAGCATCTATTTAATGATATGCATAATTGCTATTATGTTGCATGGTAATTTAGCATGAATGGGCAACAGATGATTACAATTTTACATAGCCAAGCTAAAATTCTATAACTCTTTTTCCTTCTTTGCTGTTTCTAAAGTATTTCCACGACTGGTGGTGCTGACAATCTTATCTGATACTATGTAAAACTTATTCCTCATTAGTTACACATACATCTTCCATGACCTCAGCTACTCTCCCTCACCTAAGGTCTAAAAACGACTCCTCTACTGTTAGAGCTCTATTAATTTATTGAGTCTCTCTTCTTTTCCTCTCTCTTTTTATGCCTACATTCCATTGCTAAGACCTGTTCCCCTTCTATGAAACCTTCCCCTGCCTGAGAAACCAATAAAACATAATTTTGAAAAGAATGGGGTATGGAGTAAGACAGATCTGGTTTTGAGTTTAATCTCTGGTACTTCCTAGATGGGTGAAATTGAACAATATATAACTTCCTGAATGCCAATTTCATAATCTGTAAAACAAGGAATAAGACTCATACCTGCTTGAATGTGTTGTGTGAATTAAATAGCCAACTGGATGTAAAGAACTTGGCTCAGGTCCTAACACATAGTTATTGCTAAATAATTGGTAACAGCTACTTTTATCTTTGCCTCAGCCTGATTCCTTCTCTCTAGATTTCCTAGGTGCTGGAGAGCTGGAGATTCTGTGGATCTGATTCTTGTGTGGCCAGCTTACTGGCTTGGGCAGACCCAGGAGATTATAGAAATCTAGGGATTCTGAAAATGTAGTCTGCATGCTTGGGATTGAGACTGAGGGAAATTACAAGGGAAGGAAGATAACTGTTTTATAAGGAAGGAAGGCTGGATGGGGGTTTTAAAGAGAAATATCAACAGTTAAATGGAATGTTTGGTGTGTAATCAAAAGCTTGACTTGAATCCAAAAAGGAGTCTGGCCTTTGCCCCTGGTTCCTAACCTCTTGAATTTTCTTAGTAATAGAAGTATCTTTGTTATTCGTGGAGGGCCCCTTGGATCACAATTTGTAGATTATTTTAATGGGTAGTTTATGGTGAAATTTTTTTTTAATGGGGTAGCACATGGTCATGTGTGGTCATCCCAATTTCTAGTGAAGACAGGGTAACTAGAGATTGAGTTCAACCATACAGGCAGTGATTCAATAAATCATGCCTACATAATGAAATACCAATATAAACTCTGGACACTGAAGCCCAGGTGAGCATCCCAGGTTGGCATTACTCAGTGTATATAGTCACACAATGACACTGAGAGGGTAACATGTCCTGAGGACATGGGGACATGGAAGCTGCAGATTCCCAATTCTCCTAGACCTTGACTTATGTGTCCCTTCCTTTGGCAGGTTCTAGTTTATATCCTTTCTCTATCATACAACAGTAATCATAAATATAGCACTCTCCTGTGTTCTGTGTGTCATTCTAGTGAATTGTAGAACCATTTGAGGAAAGGCTCAAACTTTCAGTGGAGTCAGAAGTCTTTGACAGACTTGGAATTCTGGAGGACTGGGCCCTTAACCTTGCACTTTGGCCAACTCCAGGTAGTAGTTGTCAGGAATTGGGATTTTCTAGAAAAACACTGACTCACTGAAACATGTAGTTTGGGAAGAGTAAGAAGGAAAGGATGAGGGATGAGGAATCTTTGATTTCTGGGTAGCCAAAGTGGCACCCATGGTGTGGAACTGCCACTGTGTTGCAGTCAGTTACTGGAGGTAAATGCTACCAGTGGAATTTAGAAATGATGGCTTCAACTCCCAAAAGGTGAAATATACAATCCTTTGGTTATTGTTATCTGTAATAGCTAAAATGAAAGTAAGGGAACATGTTGGAGCAGATCCTGATGATGGACTAAGCTTAGATTCTGGCCAGCCCAAGGTACTGCTGCTAGCTCAGAGCCACTTCCAAAGAGAAAATTTCTGCGGAAATAACAGATAGGAAGGAAAGCCATACTGATTCCCAAGAGAGTGGAGAAAAACATGGGGGAGAGCCAAAGGACTTATTCCAACAGAGTGGAAATCTTTAAATGGTTGTTAAGAAACGGGATACATAACGTTGTGAAAATAATTAAGAACACTGAATTATATATTTGAATGTAGATAAAGGGAAATTTTAGGTTGTATAAACATATACATAAGTATTTTTATATTGTATATAAAAATTAGGGAAAAAATGAGATGAATAACACAGATGTTAATGGACCAATGGGAGTCTGAGCTGATACCCCAACAATGAAGGACCCTAAACAAATTTACTTTATTCATCCTACTTTGGAAGAATTCAAGAGACCTGACCTTGAATCCCCTGGGGTGATAATCCTGTAATCTAATCAGTAGAAAGATTGACAAAAGAGACAAGGTGTCTGGATTTGACCCCCTGTTGGAGACTTAAGGCCTTATGTGTGTATGTGTGGGTAATATGATCAGAGGGGAAGAGCTGCATCTGAGACTCCTCGACTTGGGACCCTCATGCATTGTGGTCTCAAAACTTGTTGGCAAAGTTCTAAAGGGAACTCCAATTACAGTGGGAAGATATAGAAATGCATGGGTGGATGGGATTGAGATGAAAGTTTGGATGAAAATTAGAATGTTTGAACAGATTCTGTGTGAAGTGATTGAGTCTCCTTCACCTAACTGTCTAATGAAGATGCATATTGTATCTGACTGGAAATATTTCCCTTACCTGGTATTGTAAAACAGAAGTCATGTAAGTCTGCCTTCAGGCCAGTCTTTATTGCGCATGCTAAAAGGGAACCAACACAATAGCCTGAGGCCACAAAACTTAACTTGAAAATACCTGGGGGGCAAAACATGTTAAAAACCAACATTTGGCCAGTCTATTTGGATATTGGAGGACACAGTTTCCACATTTGGGAATATTGCTAGCTCCTATCTGTAAAATTAATTGAAAAAAAAGTCCTGAAGTCCTCACACAGATTGGGGTTTATAGTGAAAGCCTGTGAGCACCACTCAGGAAACACTGCTGGATTTTTTAAATCAGAAAATTTGCATTTGAGAGAAAATTATTAGCTGGATATTGGATTTTGTTTGAGACTGCCCCTATGACTGAAGGACATAAAAAATCTTGAAACCTGAAATACCCATAATGTCTTGAGTGATGTTGGAGAAATGCACTAAAGGGGAGGGCAGTGCCCAGAAATTTTCCATAATCAAATGGAAATGGTTAATATAGGAATACACTACTGGGGAATTCAGGAGGAATTCCAGATCAGGAAGACTTTTTCCTGTAGGGCCAACTTCGGAATTACTTTAGGAGCTGTCAGACCCTATCGACATTTGGACCTTGTCTATAAACAGCTCTTGATTGGCCAAGAAATAGCTGCTTGGTTCATGGATGGAAGTTCCAAGGTGACAGACAGCAACCTGTTTGGAAGGCAGCTACTCTGATCAAAGAAGGTAAAAACAAATCAGCTCAGTTACTCATTTGCATGCTGTTTGGCCCTATGTTTGGGTTTTCACTGACTCATGGGTCATATGGTCAAGCAGGAAGACAATAGAAGACTGGCCTATTAAAGAGATGCCTATATGAGGCATGGTTCTATGGAAATCACTATTGAAATCTGAGTGGTGTATAAAGTAGGACATGCAAATACCCTTCAGAAGAAACTCCTTCCAAGTTCACAAAGTACTGGAATTCATGAGTAGATGATGAGGTGGCCTTATGGGTGCATGTATTGAGTGGCTATTAGGGGCTACAGCAATGCAGAGACAGACTGAGTGTAGATGTATTCCCCTTACTCAAACAGGAGCTCAAAATGCCAATAAATAATCTTTTGTTTACCAACCACAGAGATAGAGATTTCAAGCAGTTATGGGGAAAATTTCCTGGGAAGATGGCACTGCATATAGTTGGCAATTCAAACTGATGTCATTAGCTTTGTGAGGCTACAAATGGATCCTGATAGGAATAGTCACTTTGGACTGAGCTTTGCATAGCCAGTGGTAGGTGTATAGGCTCAAAATACTTTAAAAAGGACTGGAACAGAAAACATTTTACCTGTTTTGACCACTGAGTCACATTTCTTGAGAACAAGGAGCACACTTTATAGTCCAAGATATCCAATTCCCTATATTATCTCAAATTTATTTTTTCCTGCCTGATGCAGTGCTCCCGAGATGAGGTCTGCAATTGCAAGTACTGGAAGCAAGGTTGATCCCTAAGCAAGAGAATGCAACCATACCTTTAAACCTTTATATCAGAATTCCTAAAGAACAGATGGGGTGGACTGTGTCCAGTCTACCCGGAAAAATTGGGGTTGAAAATGAATGTAGCTATATTGATTAGTAGTAGAAATAACCCACTAGTTCTGTACTTATGCAACCCTATCCTATATTAACAAAGCTTAACTGAGGGGAGGGGCTTGCTGGATTAGTATTGTTGCTGGCAATCTAGACCAGCAGAGGGGTTCGACATAACATCTCTTCCAAAAGTGGAAAAGTTTGGGAGTAGGTGAAGAGAAGGAATGGTAGCTGAAGTTAAAGAAATGAATAAATGGGTTATGTGTGAAGGAAATCCAATTTTACATTACCTTGAGAGAGGCTCAGAATAAGAGATGATACTGTCTCTTAGTTCATTTATACCAGATGCCTGAAAGGGTAAAGCCATATGTTGCTGATATAACAATAGACTGGACTTATTTATTTATTTATTTATTTATTTTTAAATTTTTATTTTGAAATAAATTCAAACTTACAGGAACAGTTGCAAAAATAATACAAACCCCATACTTAGAACTCCAGCATACCCCAACCCCCCTCCACCAATACCCTGATCTACGAACTTTAATATTTTGTCACTTTACCATTTCTTTCTTTCCCTCCCTATCATCCATCATCTATTGCTCTGTCTTCTGAACATATGAGAGCAAGTTGCACACATCCTTGAACAAACAATATAATTCACATAAACATTTCCTATGAACAAGAATATTCATTTATGTTATCACAGTAAGTGTAGTTAAGTTCAAGAAATTTAACATTGATGTAAAGCTTATATTCTATATTTCATTTTTTTCTTATGTCCCAATTGTGTCCTTTTGAGCCTTTTCTCCTTTATTCTTCGAGCTCATCCAGGATCATCTATGACATTTAATTGTCATTATCTATTTAGACTGTCTCTTTTTTTCAATTGTGGAAGCATATATACAGCATAAATCTTCCCATTCCAACCCCTCCCAAGCATTCCATTTAGTGAGATTAATCACATTCACAACGTTGCCATGCCATCATCTTCCCACCATCCATTACTAGAAATTTTCCTTCACCCCAAACAGAAACCCTACACTCATTTCTTATTAACTCCCCATTTCTCCTTCCACCACTTCTCATAACCCATACTCTACTTTTCATCTCTACGATCATATTCTCTGGCAATTTCTTTGTGTTTACCATGGGGCTTAAATTTAACCTCTTAAGTCTATAACAATCTTGTTTTCTTTGATACCAACTTAACTTCAATAGGACATGTAAACTATGTTCCTATACTCCTCCATTCCCCCACCTTTATGTAGTTCTTGTCAAAAATTACATATTTTACATTGAGTCCAAAACCATTGATTTATCATTACACTTTATGTATTTCAGATCCTGTAGGAAGTAAATAGTGGAGTTACCAATCAAAAATACAGTAGTATTGGTATTTATATTTACCATGTGATCTTTACTGGAAATCTTTATTTCTTAATGTGGTTTCAGTCAATTGTTTAGTGTCCTTTCCTTTCAGCCTGCACAATTCCCTTTAGCATTTCTTATAGGACTGAACTACTGGTGATCATATCCCTTAGCTTTTGATTATCTGGGAATATTTTCATCTCCCCCTCATTTTAAACTCCAGGTGTTTGTGAATTTTCTGTCTCTGATGGTTATTGACTTCTATTTGTATTCCATTGTGGTCAGAGAATGTGCTTTGAAAAATTTCAATTTTTTTAAATTTATTGAGGCTTGTTTTATGTCCCAGCCTATGTATTCTGGAGAAAGTTCCATGATCACTAGAGAAGAATGTGTATCCTGGTGATTTGGGATGTAATGTTCTATATATGTCTGTTAAATTTCTCTATATCTCTCTCTCCTTTCTTTGTTTCTCTGTTGGTAGGGCTCTCTTTAGCATCTGAAGTAGGGCAGGTTTTTTATTAGCAAAATCTCTCAGCATTTGTTTGTCTGTGAAAAATTTAAGCTCTCCCTCAAATTTGAAGGAGAGTTTTGCTGGATAAAGTATTCTTGGCTGGAAATTTGTCATGCCACTGCGTTCTCACCTCCATGATGGTCACTGAGTAGTCACTACTTAGTCTTATGTTGTTTCCTTTATATGTGGTGAATTGCTTTTCTCTTGTTGCTTTCAGAACTTGCTCTTTCTCTTCAGTATTTGAGAGTATGATCAGAATATGTCTTGGAGTGGGTTTATTTGGATTTATTCTATTTGGAGTTTGCTGGGCATTTATGCTTTGCATGTTTATATTGTGTAGGAGGTTTGGAAAGTTTTCCCCAACAATTTCTTTGAATACTCTTTCTAGACCTTAACCCTTCTCTTCCCCTTCTGGGACACCAATGAGTCTTATATTTGGATGTTTTATTTTGTCTATCATATCCCTGAGGTCCATTTTTATTTTTTTTTTATTTTTTTTCCCATTCTTTCTTTTGTTCTTTCATTTTCCATTCTGTGGTTCTAGAGGTCACTGAGCCATTGCTCATCTTCCTCTTGTCTTGTACTATGAGTATCCAGAATCTTTCTAATTTGGTCAACAGTTTCTTTTATTTCCATAAAATCATCTATTTTTTATTTACTCTTGCAATGTCTTCTTTATGTTCTTCTAGGGTCTTCTTCATATCCATTATATCCTGTGCCATGCTCTTGTTATTTGTCTTTAGTTCTTTGATTAATTCTCCAAGTACTATGTCTCCTCTGATCTTTTGATTTGGGTGTTTGGGTTTGGGTTATCCATATTGTCTGTTTTTTTCATATGCTTTAAAATTTTCTGTTGTTTTTGGCCTCTTGGCATTTGCTTTACTTGATAGGGGTCTTTTAGGATATGAAGGATTATTCAGACACCAAACTCTAATTTGTCAGATCTACAGCTTGGTGGTGTACACTTTCTCTAACTAACCAGCAGATGCCATCCATGAGTCACCTATTCCCCTCAAGTCAGTTCTCCCCACTTTGTCTTTGTGGTGTGTGGGGGCTGATTCTTGTGGGGTCCAATTGATGCACCAAGTTTGGGTGTGTTGTTGCTGCTGTCCACCCTGAATGTGGGGTGTGTGTCTGAGCAGTTAGTGAGGCTGGGCAGCTTTAATAATCAAACCTCCCAGGTGTTCTTGGCGATTTAAGGCTGTTGCAAGAGTCTAAACCTTCATTTCATTCTCACTCACAGATTGTTTCTGTCACTGACCCACAAGTCCTTGGTATTGGCATAGGGTCCCTTGGATTTCCAGGTGGGTTCCTCTTCCCAGCCATGCCCTTCTAGGTCCTCTGCTGAGGGAAGGCTGTGCTACATCACAAGTGCATGCCATTCCTCAAGGGAAGTCCTGGGCCACTGGGCTGTGCAGGGGTGTTCCCAGCCTGCTGTAAAGATGGCTGAATGGGGTGTGTTAATTTCCCAGCTCTGGGACAATTAGCTGTGGGTGCACAAAAGTCTATTATCCACACCCAATATTGTGGTGTGTGCACGGTGTTGCTGGAAACACTTCCCATCACACTGGGTTCCTTGGCGCAGCTCTGGGCTGTGACTCTGGCACTGGGCAGGAGTGTTCCCAGCCCACCAGGAAGATGTCTGCAAGAGTGTGTTTTTTTCCCCTTTTGGCTCACCTCTGCCCTCCTTGCTCCAAGACAACTAGCAGTGGGTGTGTGAAAGGCTATCTTCCATGCCAGATATTGAGGCATTCACACAGCCCTTTCCTGCCACACTTCACTGTGTGGTTCTAGCTGCTGTATCTGCAGCTGCTATTGGGTTTTTTTAAAAAAGAACTAGTCCACCTCCAAACGTCAACCCACAGTTTCTCCACACCGCAGTGTGGCTGTCAGACATTCAGCAGGCTCACTTGTTTCAGTATGCAGATTCCTGGTTTCACCAAGTGCACAGTCCCTGTGGATTTAGCAGAACTTGTCCAGCTGGAACTGGTGTTCTGGGTCACTTTCTGGCCTCTATCTAGTATTTTTCGTGGAGGTGTTTTTTGCTTTGTCTCTCTTAGCCACCATCTTAGGTTCTCTCTGGACTAATTTTTAATAACAAGTGAGATTCCAGTAATATGCCAGATTTTGACTCTTACCTTTTTTAGGTCGTATCTACTACCAAACTCTGATATGGTGTGACACTGGCATGGTTGATAAGATTTTATTACTGATACTGGTGGTTAATTGTATTGGGAACTTGAGTTAATCACCTCCCATACCCTACAGTAGCTCTTCCAAATGATCATTTTGCTAATTGAAAAAGTCCTGACAAAGGCCCAGACCAAACTATGTAGTAAGGAATTTGGTCTCACCAAGAGAGATTTGGCTTTTGGCTTTGGCTTCTGGGGGTAAGCTAAGTGGGTTGGAATTTCCTGAATGATGGGAGTGTCTTTGTTATTCATGGTGGGGCCCCACTACTGATAGGCTATGTTGACGAGTTGGCTCATGCTTTGCCTTGTGATGTCTGACTGACCTCCAAGGTGCTGGGGAAGGGGGTTGGAAATTGAGTACCACCATCTGTGCAATGATTCAATCAATCATGCCAACGTAATGAAATCCCAATAAAAACTCTAGTTGTCCAAGCTTGGGTAAACTTCTTTGATCAGCAGTATTCTATGCTTCTTCCTACACCTCAATTCTGGGTAGCTAACACATCCTGAGGATAATGGAAGCATCGTGTTTGGAAACCTCCCAGACCTCACCCTATGTATATTCCTTTGACTGGTTCTAACTTGTATCCTTTCCCTGAAATAAATGTGATCATGAGTATCATAGGTTTCAGTGAGTTCTGTGGGTCTTTCTAGAGAATAATCAAACCTGAGAGTGGTCCTGGGAATCCTCAAATTTGTAGTCATCTGGTCAGCAGTGAGACTGGTCTTAGGAAACTCAGGACTTGTGGCTGGTGTTGGAAGTGAGGGCAGTCTTATGGGGACTGTTCCTTTTGACTACATGTTTTAACTAAACTCCTTGTAGCTGATTAGAGTGCATCACATACAAAGGTCTAGAAACTGTAGAAATGTGTGTGGACAACTGCTATACGTATTCCAGTGCCAATTACTTCTGGCAATAATACAATGGGTACTGCAGCCAGGTCATTTCCCCTAAAGAGAATAAATTAGGTTTAGCCTCCAAAACAAGCCATAGACATGGTCATAATATTTCAAGGATAGAAGGCAAACCTCCTCCTTAAAAAATCATTGCCTACTTGGTTCTTTAAAGTGGAGAAATTTTTTCATCCATTTAACACTTTTATGCTTAGGCTTACCATGAAATTGACCATGACTGGCAACACAGTGAAACTCTGTATGTCTAATAAATCAGCAGACATAAGGGATGAACTCAGGCCATTTCTCACTTTCACTGGTGGTCCAGGATTAGAAAGCAGAGGAGTCCTGTAGACATCTTGACTTGGGTGCAGGGGTGGATGTTATCAAAGAGGGAGAAACAGGTTCAGAAGTAGAATACTAGACTCCCTGAAGACTGAACGAAGGCGTTCAATTTTTCCTCAGGCTCTGCTTTTTTCTTAAAGGCAAAAATAATTATTGCAGGGTTATGGCCTCCTGTCCATGATAAAGCTTAGGGAAACTTTGCTCATAATTATGCTGTGGTAGAGAACTGATATAAAAAAGTGGAGGTGATAATGATAATGATAATATTTATCTGGTTCTTAAAATGATCTAGGTACAGGGATTCATGATTAGCAGAAATAAAGAAACACAATCCAAGATACTTTTTTAACTTTATTTGTTTTCCCACAAGTTGGTGAGAAACAATAAGCCAAAGTACATTTAATTATCAAGGCATGATAGACTGTAACTAAATTCTGTATTAAAATATTATTGGTGATAAATCAATATAATTGAAACCATATGTGCACTAATTCCTAATTGATGATTGAATGCATTCCTTATCAGGGTAGCAAAGCAGAATAATTACATGCTGTTACTCTAATTCTTAGAAAATTGAGGGCCCATGTCAAGAGAGAAAGCTCTAATTCAGGGATTTTGCAAGTCTTTTGAGATCAGGTTTCCAAGGACACAATTGGGAGCATATTCTAGATACACATGGACTTTGCCATTCATTCTAACTGAAAAAATGTAACAACCCATATTAATCAACTGGAGGCAGATCATTTCACTGAAAATATAGCTTTCATTATGAAGTAATATGAAATAATTTTGGCTTGTGTTTTAGTTTCCTAGGTTGCTGACAGCAAATAATTTGAAATGATTTGGTTTGAACAATGGGAATTTATTAGCTTACAGTTTTGAAGGTCAGAAAATGTCCAAGTCAAGGCATCATCAAGGTGATGCTTTTTTCCCTAAGACCAGCTGCCAGTGTTCCTTGGCTCCTCTGCCACATGACAAGGCACATGGCAGTGTCTTCTGGTCTCTTCCCTCCCTTCCGAGTTTTGTTGATTTTATCTTCTTGATTCTGTGGTCTTTTCTCTTTTAATCTGCATTTCATTCTCTAATAAAGGACTCCAGTTATAGGATTAAGACCCATTGTCCTAACCCAGCTTAGCTCCAAACCAAAGAACTCACCAGGCACGGAGTTAGTCATGAGTTTAATAGGACTTACTTATAGCAGATATGGTTGTTCCATGATGGTGGCTGGAAAAGATGGAAGACAGTGCTCCACAAAAGCAAGGGTGTTCCAGGGGTTGGTTTATAAGGGTTAGAACAAGAAGGGTGTGAGAACAGAGTTTTGGCAGGGTCTTGTGACACAAAGGTGTGGAGATTTATTATAAACAGTGATCAGGGGAGGGGAGATTAAATGCTTTATTTACAACATATTTTTTCCTCCCCTGGGGAGGTCTGATGATTTTTAATGTCTGTCCTGGTTAAGTAGGAAACTATGTGAAATCACTACAGAGGGGAGGGGGCCTGGGCCCTGGGTTCCCAGACCCATCTGAATGAGGTAAGTCACACCTTAACTGAAGTAGCCTCATCAAAATTTGCTACATACAATGAGTCCACCCCATAGGAATAGATTAAAGTTGGGAATGTGTTTTTTTGGATACATACAGCTTCAAATCACCACAGCTTGGATGGTCTTGAAAATTTTGGATCTCTTTTATTGATAGGATATTGTTTATTAACAATTAAAAAAAGTTATTTTAGGAATAATAGACTTTGTATATTTACCTGTAAATCTAGAATAATAGAAAGACATGGCATCTACTTTAATTGTACCTAATGCCATTTATAAAAATTACATTACTAACAAGTGTGCAGGTCTACAAAAAGACGACTAGGAAATTTAATTAAAATTATTATAAAAATCATAAATAATTCTAAACTCATCTATTAATTTATTAATTCATTTTAAAAGGAATTGTTGACTGTATTCCAGACTTATTTAGGTAGCTGGGCAACAAGTTTAGATAAAATGTGGAAACTATTTTCAAGGATCTCATAGTCTAGAAGGAGAAATGGTACGTAAATTCTTACTATGGAGTATGGCAAACACATGATGATATGCAGGTATAAGGTAAAATAATGGAAAAGAAGGGTTGGTAATAAATTATTCAGGGAGCCAGTTCAGTAGGTGAGGGAGCTTTCAGGAGACAGAGTGAGATGAATATTTCAGGCATATAAAGCACCTAAAGGATCAGCAGTACATATGCAGTTAATACATGCTAGTGAACTATAACAGTGACAACAGCAAACAATGACAATATGCAAGGGCAGAGTGGAAGGAGGGAGAAGGAAATGCATCTAGAGAAGGAAGCTGTGCCAGAATATACCAGAATATGTAAGGCTAAAGTGTTTGCCTGTGAGAGCACCAATATTTAAGCAGGGGAGTAACAATCAGATTTCTGTTTTTTAAAATGTATTGTTTTAAATTATTTTAAATTTAAAAAATGCTATTGTGGAAATAGATGTTAAAATTTTCCTTTATGGGAGGATTGGACAAGATGGAAATGACTGATCAGTGGTCAATAGCCAGGAGTTGGGTCACTTGTGGCTGGTTTATAGTTGTTATCCAAGGTGGCACAAGATGGATAGGGTGAGTGAGCTTTTGCATATTCATGTTTCACAAAAAATTGTATTGGAGGAAGCAATATTTTATTAAACTTGTGAAATTTCCAATCCTTTGATAATGTGTGCAAATCTCTCCCAGATTCTTCTAATCCTTTGATAATGTGTGCAAATCTCTCCCAGATTCTTCTAATCCTTTGATAATGTGTGCAAATCCCTCTCAGATGCAAAGCACTTCTTCCTTATACCCCTTCACCTATCTTTATCCTACTAACTATGGGCTTATTGTCTCTTGGTAACCAAAATTCTCAGTTCCAGCTAAAACCACTGCCTCCATGATCATATCCAGAAAATTTAGCATGAATACAATGCTGTTACCTAATATACAGTCCATATTCAAACTTGGAAATTGTCCCAATAATTTTTTCTATAGTAATTATTTTTTTTTTTTCTTATCTAGCATCTGACCCAAGATCATACATTGTGTTTAATTATCATGTCCCTTTAATCCCTTTTTTTTTCTGGAATATCTCCTCAGCCTTCTTTGTCTTTCAAGATATTGACTTTACTATTAAAGTATATGCTGGTTGTTTTGTATAATATCCTTTACTTTGGGCTTGACTGATATTTCCTCTTGATTAGATCAGGTTATAGATTTTTAGTAAGAATGCTACATAATTGCTGCTGTGTTCTCAGTGAATCACACCAGGAGGCACATGATGTCAGTTTGTACTATTATAGATGAAGTTAACTTTGATCAGTTGGTTTAGGAGGTATCAGCCAGAGGTTTCTAATGCAAAGTCTTTATGCAAATTATAATTAATAAGTAATTGTGGGAACACACTTTAAACCTAATCCATTGGAAATTAGACAGCAGTGGTAATATTAATGTAAAGCAAAAAACAAAAAACAAAAACCATAAAACCTTTTTGTGTCCTTCTTTGTCCCTCACTCCCTTAATTTTTATTTTTTATTTTTCTAAAATACAGAGTGTTTCAGTTTGCTAAAGCTGCAGGATGCAAGATACCAGAAATGGGTTGGCTTTTAACAATGGGGATTTATTAAATTACAAGTTACAATTCTAAGGCCATGCAAATATCCAAATGAAGGCATCAACAAGAAGATACCTTCTCTGAAGAAAGGCTGCTGGCATCTGGGGTTCCTCTGTCACATGGGAAGGCACATGACCAGCATTTACTGGCCCTTCACTCCCAGGTCTCATTGTTGTCAGCTGCTTACTCCAATGGCTTTCTCTCTAAGCATCTGTGGGTCCTCTCTTAGCATCTTTGGGGCATTTCTCTCTAAGCCTTCTCCAAATATCTCTGCCTTCTATCTTCTCATAGAGGACTCCAGTAAAAGATTAAAGACCACCTTGAATGGGCTGGGTCACATCTCAGTTGAAGTAAGCTAGCCAAAAGGTCCCACCCACAATAGTCTACACCTACAGGGATGTAGTAAAAGAACACAGTATTTTCTAGGGTACATAGCAGCTCCAAACTAGCACAGAGGGGAACTTGTAATTTCCTCCTTGAAAAGTACTGGATAGTATTCCATAGATATCAGGATGACTATTGTACCAAATATGTTCTAGATTGTTGAATGCCTCTCAAAATTGTTTCACAAAGTCACCCCAACTTCCTTTTAGTCTCACCTTCTTTCACTTTCATCTGCAGTGTCCTCTGGTCCAGCTGCTCTGGGTTATTCAGAGGTAGAATTCAAAGGCTTTCTTCATTTCTGTATGTTATTCTCTGTGTTTAAAATATTCTTTATCATTTCTCTATTTGGAAAAACCCTACCCTTTTAAAAGAAAGCTCAAATGATACATCTTTGATGGATTCTTACTGATTCAAACTAATCATTTCCAATTGGCATCTCTTTTCTAGCACAGATCACTATTTCATTCAGATTCTTAATAATACTTATCAAAGTATCTTGCATTTATTTATATGCATTTTTTTCTCCTCCCCTTGATTGTGAATTCATGGAGAAAGAGCAGAAACCATGTCTCATTCATGTTTGTGTTTCCTGTATTTGAGTGACTAGTGGAGTAAACAGTCAAAATATTATCTGGATGAATAAAATACTTAAATTTTTTGTATATTCCTGAGCAAAAATTCCTGGGTATGTGTTAATGATTGTCATTGATGTTCAGCATGCATTTCTGTTTTGTTTTGTTTTTCCATTTTCCTAACTATATTGTTGTTCTCCTGGGAATAGAAATTATGTTTTCCACTACCCTTGTAATGTTCTGTAGTTTGCAATATAAAGATTTTCTCCCACTTAAATAGCTTTTAAAATCACTTGCTTTGTTATACACAGCAATTATGCCACCACTAAGAAAAACATTTTTCCAATCAGAGAATTTTTGTTCAGACACCAAAAAGGCTTACCTACTATTTAGTTATGTTGTATATTGTAGAAGAAATTCAATACCTAAGGCACCTGTTGACAAGTGGAATGGAATAGCCATAAAGGATTGATTCTATTCGAAGACAAATTAGATACATTTGACACAATGATGTCAAATAATCCATATTCTCTGAAGTATTTTCTCTACTGTCCAATTGCAGTGATTTTAGTCTCCACAATTAAAATTATCCACTTCAGGAAAGTGATTCTCCTCCAAAATATCTTTTTAATTGCAAATATGTAGCTTTGAAGAATAACACATTCATCTTTTAGCACAGATTAGATATGGTTACCAGAACTAGAGCACAGCACAAGCCTAATCTGTTAGCAGGAACTATGAGAAGGAAAATCAGAGCTGGGACATTGTTACAGGTGGTCCCCAGGCCTGTTGAGTCACAACCCAGATTCTCAGGGAAGGGAATTTGAGTAATAAAATGAGGAGAATGCACAAGACAATATAGTGTACTTCACAATTTTTTTCAGGTTGGACCATGTGAATCTGTATAAGAAGCACATAAGAAACAATATTGGAAGTTTCTAAAAGGCTCCCCACCCACCCCACCCCAGGAAAGAAGGGCAAAATGTTCTCAAAACAGGCAGATTGATTTCTATTTTGCAGTTCATTATAATTAGGTGAAAAGATACAAATTTTCTAGTTCAAGATTAATACGTCTTGACACTGAGATTTATTTAATTTTTTGTGGCGACTCTCAACATAAACATTTTCTAGTTCATATTATGGGACAGTTTCATGATTTCTGAAGATGTATTAATTTACTGATGCTGCATAAAAAGTACCACACACTTAATGACTTAAACCAGCACTTTTTTTTTTTTTTTAAATGTGAGAAGTCCAGGCGTGGCGCGGCATGGCTGGATTCCTCTTTTCAGGTTGAAATAAGGGTGTTGGTTATGCTGCATTCTTTCATTGAGCTTCTGGGGAAGAACCCACTTCTAACCTCATTTGAGTTGGCTGAATTCATGTCCTTGCACCTGAAAGGCTGAGGACACCATTTTCTTCCTGGCTGCATCCAGGGACTACTCTCATTTCCCAGGGCCACCTATTTTCCTTGCCATGTGTCCCTCTTCCAACTTTATGGCCAACAAGGAAGACTCTCCCTCACAATTTCTTGAGAAAATCCAAGTCCCTTTCAAGGGTTCAAGTGATTAGGTCAAGTTCGCTTAGGATAATCTCCCATTCTTAAAGACAACTGTGTCATATATAACATAACCTAATCATGGAAGTGACTATCCCATCTTGTTTACAAGTCCAGGGGATTATACAAGAGCTTGTATACCACAGGGGAAGAATCTTGGCAGTCACTTTAGAGTTCTACCTAACACAGAAGGCTAACATAGTGACACAAGGTGAGAACCACCCTTTCTTCAGTTTTCCCATGCCATTTTCCTAAATCAAATCCTCATTTATTTTTCTCCTCTGACCTCTTATGATAACCTCTAAACAGAAGTCCTTGCTTCTTATATGTCTACCACCCAACTGTGCCGTTATCTTAAAGCACAATTACAATCACTGCAGACCCGTTACTTGAAAGCTTTTTTTTTGCCTTCCTAGATATATAAAATGTACATTATAATCTGGGTGAAAACTATCCTTCCAATATTACCTTCTGCTATATTACCTCATTAAACTTAGGCTTAAGCCAAATCTATTCCCTGATCTTTCTCATGTTTTCTTTTTTCCACAGCCTTATAAATAATTTTATTTCTCTCTGTACATTTTCCCCCCTTGGATATTCACAACTAATTACTATCCATGATTTCAGGACTTTTCAGAGCCACCTCCTCCATAAAGTATTTTCTGAATTTCCTCAATGTTCCTATAGTATTTTAACTATACCAATTTTTAGCACTATTCACCAGAAGAGAGATCTTATGGGTGCTCCTGTTAGCAACTTGAGGATAGGTAGTGTGTTTTATCCATCTTTAAATTTTCCATAATACCTTGCATATAGTTGGTATTGAATGATATCAGAATACATATTTGTTGAGTGATTACTTGAAAGATGTCACTCCTTAGATGCTTGACCTCCTAGTAAGCTTTATTTTCTAACCCAAATGATAATGAAAATTAACTATGTTTATTGGGTGGTTTACTGGCAATGATTATGACTAAAGTATGTTAAGAGTACTACTTCCAGGTAATTACTCCCTTCATTACCTAATTTACCCTTCTGACCGTGCTTGAAAATAATGTCTTTATCCTCAAGTCTTAATGAAGTTATCTACACTGAATACCTAATTAGATTGTACCTTATGTAATAAATTGTTCTCAGCTCAATTCAAAAAGGCAGATTCCTTAGCTGCTAAGAGAATTAAACTTTTACAACTACGGATGTTCCTCACTGCTGAATATAGCTTTCAAATATCTAGATTTTTAAAATGTAGATACCAAAACTCTCTGTATTATTGTTACTTATTATATATAGATGAGTATTAGAAAAAACAACTCATCAAAGGTAATAAATGACCTTTAAAAAGCTCATAAATAATAATGCTGGTTGAAAAATTCAGTTGTTTTCCAATCTAATGGAAGATGCTTTAGAATATGCATGATTGATAGGAAATCCAAAACATCATTTGGCCTCAAAGTTGCAATTGCTTTCAGAGCTATAGTCCCTTTTTATTACCAATAATTTCCATACTGGAGAAAGTGTTACTATTGAGGATAGCAAAGATGGTTTAAAAAAAAAAAAATGGGAAGAGAATTCTACATCGTGTAGAACTCTGAATCTCAAGAATAATTTATGAAATAGAGAATATTTAACTCCTGGATTAGGACATATAAGGTATAAAAAGAGTTTTAAACAAGAATGGGTAATATAGCTCAAAGCTCAAAATATGTAGGATGCTGCCATCATTTTACCACTCATACACATGGCAGGCACTACTAAACAATCAGGCACTAAGTGGGACTTAAGCTCAAATTCATCCTTCATTGCTGTTACTAAGCAGTAGTGGGAATTGGAGCAAGAGATGAAGTCTTTTTACTCTCTGGAATATAAATTTCTGTGTTTTCAAATATACCAGGAAAGCTTTGAAACTCAAGGTTGCTGGCAAAATTCTCTCACACTCCAAGTTTTTAGGCATATTGCAGTCTCAAAAAATTGTTCAGCCACTTGTCATGTTTCATTTTTTATACACTTATCTAAATAATTCTTTGCTGTAGACTTATGATGAGATAAATTGGTAAACACAGTTCATAGAAAGAAATTGATGATGTTGAGCATATCCAGATACCGAATGTTGTCTTCATATGATGGCAGGGCAGTGAGACTCACACTGAATCTTTTTTTTTTTCTTTTAATTCATTTTATTGAGCTATATTCACATACCATGCAGTCATACAAAACAAATCGTACGTTTGATTGTTCACAGTACCATTACATAGATGTGCCTTCATCACCAAAATCAATCCCTGATACCTTCATTACTACACACACACAAATAACAAGAATAATAATTAAAGTGAAAAAGAGCAATTAAAGTAAAAAAGAACACTGGGAGCCCTTGTCTGTTTGTTTTTTTTCCTTCCCCTATTTTTCTACTCATCCATCCATAAACTAGACAAAGGGGAGTGTGGTCCTTATGGCTTTCCCAATCCCATTGTCACCCCTCATAAGCTACATTTTTATACAATCGTCTTCAGGATTCATGGGTTCTGGATTGTAGTTTGATAGTTTCAGGTATCCACCACTAGCTACCCCAATTCATTAGGATCCAAAAAGGGTTGTCTATATTGTGTGTAAGAGTGCCCACCAGAGTGACCTCTCAGGTCCTTTTGGAATCTCTCTGCCACTGAAGCTTATTTCATTTTCTTTCATTTCCCCCTTTTGGTCAAGAAGATGTTCTCCATCCCACGATGCCGGGTCTACATTCCTCCCCGGGAGTCATATTCCACGTTGCCAAGGGAGATTCACTCCCCTGGGTCACACTGAATCTTTAAGAAGATTTATCCTTAGCAACTCATTTTACTAATGGGGTTAGAAGTACCAAACAGCTTTTTAAGATTCCATTGCTGGTAAATGACAGAGATAGAATAAGGTGCAAGTCTTTTGGCTCAAGGAATAAACATGGCCTGGGTGCCGCTAGGGGTTTGAGTAACCATTTGGTTCATTAGTTCATCTATTCACAGAGCTTATTTGGGCGAAAGAAAGAGGTCTTTGTTCTCTTTACAAGGGTTTATTCCACCATCCAGACCATAAATTCCATTCTCTTTCAACAACTCAACTATGTAGTGAAGAACTTGGCCTTGCCCAAAGATACATCTGGCCTTTTACCCAGCTCCTGGTGTGTAACCTCTAAACTCTTGGAATTTACCAAGTGATAAGAGTGTCTTTGTTATTCATGGTGGGCCATGTGGTGTACATCTGATAGTTAATGCTACTGAAATGACTCAGGATGAGCTGCTCAGACTTTTTGTAATATCAATCAATCAATCATGCCCCAATAAAAAACTCTGGATCCCAAAGCTTGGGTGAATTTTCTGGGTTGGCAATACTTTCCATATGTATTATCACATATATGTTCTGGGAGGGTAACACATCTTAAAGACAACAGAAACTTAGCCTTTGGAACCCTCTTAGGCTCTCCACACTTTGTATCTCTCTTTTCCTTTGGCTGGTTCTAATTTGTACCCTTTTGCTGCAGTAAACCATATCTGTGAATACAATAGCTTTCAGTGAATACTCTGAGTCTTTCCAGTGAGTCATCAAAACTGAGGGTAGTTTTGGGAAACCCATGAAGCTGCAGTTGGTGTCAGAAGTGATAATGATTTTGTATGGATTCTTCCTTCTAACTTGGCAACTACACCTTAACTCCTTAAAGTTGGGGTCTTATGTTTCGGACAGACTTGGCAGTCTGCAAGACTGTGCCCTGCCATTTGGCTAACTCCATGCATCAGTAATATCTTGTTTTTATCTTTTTAAATTATTTTTCATCTAACCACCAGCACACAACAAAGCTTCTTCTTGACCCTGCTGGCCTTGGTATTTCCAATCCTCTTTTCTTATTTTTTCAATTGTCCAGGTTTTTATACAATCCTCTTGCATTGACATATATCTCCTGATTAGACCCTGTACCTGGTCTATACTCATTCTTTCAATTCATAGAGCTTCATTAAACTAATTTTAAACACAAAAGTCATTGTAGTCATTCCCATACTTAATAGAAAGAAGTCAAATTTCTTCTGTTTAGGTTTCCTTGGCTTCCACAATCTAACTAACTTCTCCTCACTCTACTTCTTAACTTAAAATATTTCCTACTTCAGACTAATTTCCTCACTCACTCCAGGGGGTGTCATGCTCATTTTCAACTTCACTCATAGTATCTCCTTTTCTCACAATGTTTTCCTAGGTCCCATCAAATCCCTCTCTGTGTTCAGGTAATAGCTTAGAACTCAGTGAAGCCTCCATCCAAGGATAACATTCCCATTCTCCGAAAACTAGGACAAGGTATTTTTTGTTTGTTTGTTTTGTTTTAGTCATTGTTTTGCTTTATTTGTTTGTTGTTATATGAGGAGTAATGGGCAGTGTTAGAATAAGGGCTTTGGAGTCATACAGATGTGGATTTTAGTCCTGGCTACAGTACTTACCAATTGTGTGAATTTGGGCTTCAGAGGCAAAGCCCTTATCTGTGGATTGGGGAAGACAGCACTTAACCCTTTCCTTTGTTATCAGGATTAAATACAGTAAGTATCAAATAGCTATCAACCTGCCTTCCAGAGTAAACTTGCATAAATGATAGCTGTTGCTTCTCTACCATTTATGTTGCTACCCAGTTGAATTATTGTCATGCATATCTCATTTTTCCAACTAGTTTGCGAGTACCTTGAGAATAGGGACATTCTCTTTTGTGCTCCAGTTTAGGTTTGTGAGTTTTCAAAATAAAAAGAATATAAAACTGTTATTAGAAGGTCTCTGATTGCCCCTTATGTATGTATGTGTGTATATATAGAGAGAGAGTTTATTTTTTCAGCCTGTTTCCTAATCTTTAAAATGGGAACAATACTTCTTTCATGAGCTATTAAAATCATTAAGAAATACAATAGTTACAAACAGGCTTCCAAAGATGTAAAGGATTATTTTAATAGTTAATATTTAATATTTTGATAGTTAATAATAGTAACAGACAATACATATTTTAAGATTGTTGAATAAAAAGGAAGGAACCCAATGTTTAAAATTATAATGTAAGTTTAGGGATCAGAGAAATGATACATCAGGGAAGTACTAGGGCCTAAATCCACAGATACAGCCTTTACAGAGTATGTAGTGGGACAATTCTCCACAGAGCATCTTCCTTTAACTCCGGATAATGATTGATGCCATTCTTTTAGGATGATCCTCTACTGCTATAAGTCTGTGTTAAGAAATTTTTCAGAAATGATAAATGTTTCACTTTAAGCATTCTTTTTTGATATTTTCTGAACCTGATGTGGCTATGTATATAGTATAGAGAACAGCCATAAAGAATATCAAATATGGCCAAGTTCAGTAGTCTGATTTGTCCTTTGATATTGAAGGTAGAGGAACTTAAAGCTTTATTATTTCTAACTAGAAGTAAATGACCTTTAAGACAATCAGAAAGAAGTTAAAATGGGAGATTCTGCTCCTTCCTTCCCTTTGAGTTCCTACTGGCATCAGGAACAGGTGAACAGGACAGAGTTTTCACCCTCATAGTGCTATTTCAGTTACGGAAATGCAAAATAAGCAAGTAAATAGATAAATATAAAATACAATGTTAGGTATTCTTGGGAAAAAAAAAAAAAAAAAAAAAAAAGGCAAGCCAGGGAGTTAGAAAATGCTTGGGGCAAGGGATTGGTGGTGGTCTTTCAGACTGAGTTATCAGGGAAGGCTTCTTGGAAAAGGTGACATTTGAAAACAGTTCCCAATGAAGTGAGGAATTCAGCCATGAAATATGGGGAAAAAAAGAGCACTGCAGGCAAAGGTGTCAGAAATTACAAAGCCCCAACATGAGATCCGGTCATGTGTTGGAAGACACAATTCTCATTTAATTCTTTCTCCTTGAAATGCATATATATTTTTTCTGTTTCCTATACTGAACCTGACTTCTTCACAGAAGGGGGGTGGTGATAAAAGATCTGATTCAGGATATATTTTGATAGGTCAAAGGTCAAATGCATTGTATGCAGGTGTGAAGGAAATAGCGGAGCGGAGGCTTCTAGAGTTTTGGTCCTAGAAACTGAGTAAATAATAGCACAATTACTAGATGTAGAGACTAAATAAAATGACTTATAAAGTTTAAGATCCTTATTTAATCCAAATGAACATGAGGAGTAGGCAGGGAAATACATGGATCTGGAGTTCACTGATGATTTTTGGAGCCTCTTAAATCTTTAACTTTTTAGGAATAAATGAACATAGCAGAGAAGGGTATTACTGTGGTGGTCCAATTTCAGAAAAGATTTTCTAGATGATGTCTTCTGCCAATTTAGCAACAAGAGGAAAATTAGCCAGAGGAGGGAACTATTAAAGACAACAGCTTTAAAAGATTGCTCCTGAAGAAACATGACTAGGAATATATTCAAAACTTCTAGCAAACATTTTCAAGACACAATTTCCCCTACTGATGTGAATTTAAATCCTGAATTTGTTTTACCTTTATAGCTAAATTACAGAATATCCCTTTAGTTTTTAGTCTGTCTCACATCCTCTAACTGATTTCTTAAGTTTTTTAATTCAATAACTAGTACTCAAGAGGAAATATATTGGCCAGTTATCAGTCAAGATTAAATTAGGAAGATGATAAAAATACTGTACATAGCTTAAGCAGAAAGAGATTTAATACAGAGAAGTGGATGTACACAAAATTGCTGAAAGGACTACAAGTGCAGGCTCCAAGTTGAGCTGACAGAAATAATTCCTACAGGAATATTGCAATAATAATAATAAAAATAAAACCAGTTGTATTGTACTTCTCACAATCCAGTGATCATTCTTCGTTTTTTTACTTATAATAGCTACTTTAATTCTCTTTAGATATTTTTACCTAATGATTCCCCCAACATCCCTTAACTAGTAAGTGGCAGAGCTGGTGTATAATCTCAGACAGGGTACATCGTAAGTTCATCCTCCTAACTGCATGTGCTACTGCTTCTCTAGATACTGATCTGGAGTAAGTAAATGGTTACCTCTGTCAAAGTCAAGAACTTAGGGAATTAGAAAGTTACTGCCTAAACTACCAGGGCTAGATCACTCTGCTTCAACTCCATCCATGCCAGTGAAATGCATGCCCCATCCCTTGTGAAGCCAGAGTCCAGACATGGGGACTTCTGCTACTGCTGCCAGTAGCAACTGCAGAAAGCAGCAGGGATGGTACATGGCTGTACCTCAGTTCAGCCTTCTAACTATTGTAGGGGTAAATCTGCTAGGTCAAGGCTTATTCACACACGCAACCCAAGCTGAAATGTGTTGTAATCCAGCTTTCCTACTTCCTGAATTCCATAAAGCTACAAAGGACATGAATGAATCCATCTGCAGTGTGTGACAGCCAGGGATAATATTGTATTAATAAGGTGACCCTGAAACTGAGGCCAAGAGATAGCAGGTTCAGAATCAAAGGGTTAACTTTATGTTTGCAACAAATGGAATATAATTACAAATGGTTACAAGTTTTCTTTGATATCAGAACAATTGATGACACCTTGGTGGGCTGCATCTTCATATTATCAGGGCACAATATGAACAAACTTATCTTCTATTTCAGTAACCAACACTGTATGAGTTTATTTCTTCTAGTCCTTTTGTCTTGGTTTGCCAGAGTTGCTATGACAAATAACACATAATGTGTTGTATAAGCAAGAGGAATTTATTGGCTCATGATTTTGGAAGCCAGAAGTCCAAAATGAAGCCATAAACAAGGCCTTGCTTTCTCCCTGATGTCTGTAGGGTTTTCATGCTGCCTTGCCACAATCCTTGTGGCTCGTTGGTTTGCATCTCTGCCTGCTAACTCATGACAATCTCTTTCTCCTTGTGTCTGCGTTAACAGTTTCCATTGACTTCAGCTTCCTCCTGTGACCTTCTCTAGCTGACTGCATCCACATTTCTCCTGACAATAAAGGACTAAATTCCTTGATTAAGTAGGGCCACAACTTAATTAAAAATGCATCTTCAAAGAGTCCTATTTACAAATGAGTTCATACCCATGGGAACATGGATTAAGAACATGTCTTTCGTTGGGATACATAATTAAATATGTCACACCTTGGCTCCTTTCTGCATCATCTGAATAAAGAGAATTTAGACAGTATTGTAGGAGGAAAACCCCCTGTATAAACCCCCTGTAGGAAGGAATTGTAGTGAAAATGTGGGTTTAGATTCTCCTTTTAATGACTGTATCATATATATATATGTGTGTGTGTGTGTGTGTGTGTGTGTGTGTGTGTGTATAAAAGAAATCACTGTCCTAATATATCACCCTTCTTTCCCCTGGAATTAATCTGACTTCTCCTGATTTCCAAAAAAGGAACATGGATAGTATGTGGAAAAAAGTCCAAATGAGGCAGGATCTACTGCAGTTTCTGTATTAAAATTTGCATTAAAAACATTGGAAAGCTAAACTTATGAAAAATTGAGTAAACAATGTAAATTGCTCTAAGGTTTACTTATAGTTCCTTCTGCAGTTTAAATCTAAAAGGACATGAGCTCCAGGTTTGAAAGCTGAGATCTGTCCTCTTCAATTACCTGCTGTGAAATTTTAAATATGTCATTTCTTCTTTTTGAGCCCCAGTTTCCTTAATCATGGAAGGAGAATGACAACAGACCAAGGGATTATAGGAGATCGTAATAGAAGTTGAATAATTACTGTTAGAAAATAGGGAGTATTGACTAAGAGTGAGACAGCTTGGATTGTAATCCTGGCTCCAACACTTATGTGCTCTTCGGCCTTAAGTAAGTTATATAAAGCTCCCTAAACCTATGTTTTCTAATTTTTCAGATCAGGGAGTTAAAAGAAGGCATTTCACTGGGTTATTGTAAGAATTAAATGAAACAATGTAAGAGATGTACAGAATCCTTTGAATTCCATGAGGGAAGCACTCATTAAATGTTAATTATCAATATTCCCAGTGAAGGCATGTGGAATTTTGTCCCTTCACTAGAGTTCAAATGTTTACAGTTGCGCATCATCTGAATAAAATACTTGTTGAAATCCCCCAACCTGGTGATCTGCCTGAAGCTTCTCGTTGAGCCATGGGTTTCTGATCCATGACCCCATGTATTTTTCTTTTTTCTAGGTAGGATTGAATTGCACCTAATTCTAATTTTCCTGTTTGGTTCTCGTAAGATACTTTTGGTAATATCCATTAGTTCAACAAAATTGAGAATTTATGATTTGTAGAATCTTTCATATTGACGAGATTTAGCTAGGAAGATAGAAAGAAGATGCAATTCCCTAGGAGGGAGAGAGAAGAGAAACACAAGAATGAAGAAATGCTGCTTTACAAAAATCATTTCCTTTGTGTTTGGTTTCTAAGGCAAAGCCATGAATGAAAGATATGTTTTGGTAATATATTGTTTTGAAAGCTTGACTTTAGCCTTCCCTAATGGGTTGAATATTTGGGATGCTGAACAGAATTTTCATGTATTACGCATCTCAGTTTAATAAAGAAGTGGCCTCACACAGCATTAATGATCCTTTTTTCTTACCAGTACCTAATTCAAACCAATAATACAAAATTGCTGTATTTCTTGGAAGAAGGTAAACCAGTACCAGTATTGATAAGTTTGTTAGGCCTCAAATATCCCTTAAATTTAGAATGTTACTTAGACTCTGGAACTGTTAACCTTAAACACACACACAATAAATTTTGATAAGTGACTTAATGTTCACTGAGTCAATTTTTTACTTATTGCTACAGAAAACCTATTGTTATTACACAGTTGTTGACTTTCTTCTATTTATATTCATTTATAATAGAAATAAATAAAGTATAACAGATGTGTTAGAGATTGAAATAGATAATGGTGTGCATCAAAGTAAAGGGAATATTACCAATATAGTATTAATCTCATTTAGTTATTTGCAACAGTGAATTCTGTCATCAGTTGGAATCAAATCAATCTGGTAATATTCCTTCATGATTTCATTTTCATCTAGGTATTTGGAAACTATGAAAATCTTGGCCAAGAAATATGAATAATTTCAAAGTACTAGGGCAGTTAATTCAATTCCAGAAGTCCTTAAGCTGTTCATTTATGCTGTAGCCAGAAGCTAGAATGTTTAATATATGACTTTTTATGGAAAATAAATTTCCCTCTCTGTGTAAGACTACATGGATAATACTGTTGAATTATTTTAAAGTACCAAAAGAGATTTCGGATAAGTCATGTTGAGCAAAATTCTCTTTTCTTACACCAAGAGGCAAAAGATTGATAATAGGTTCAAAATGAGTGGATTAACAATTCAATTTCCTGGAAAAATTGTTTTATTTTCGTCTTTTTGTCCTAGATCAGAAAAACCTGCCATTTATCCAGGGAAATGACTGACAAAGGGCTTCTTTGTTGGGAAACTCTAGTTATTTGTGGAACTTTGCTTCCAAAACAATATAATACCAAAAAAAAAAAACTTTTCTTATGCTAACATCTGGGAGTAATTTACTGTTCATTGTTAGAGCAAACTTCCTTACTGCACAAGTATAATAGAGGATCCATTTACCATCTATGGGCATTTCAAAACTAAGGTTAGCTTCTGTAGAGTGCAGACTATTAGCCCATGGTTGGCTGTTCCATCTTGGAGGAGGTAATAACTCATTGTGAACTCTTCTTGTTTCGATTTCATTTATGATTTTAAGACCTTAATTCCATTTGAAGATTGTATTTAATATAGTCATTAAACTATTTTCTTTTGCTGAGGACAATGGCATAATTTCAGGGCAAATATTTATCAGTTTAAGTATATGGATGGGTTTATGTTAAATGAATATACCCTCCATCTTCCCTAACACTCCCCTTGACCCCAAAACACAAAGGCTTAAACTAGACTGAGTTTGTTAAATCATGGGCAAGTTGTCTGGAAATGGATTGGACTCCTGCTTCCTTTTCAGGTTCCTCCATAATCTGTTCTCTACCAAGCAGCTGGAATGATCTTGTAACAACATAAGCACTACATAGTTATTCTTCATTTAACACCCTTCAAAAGTGTCTCATTGCGTTTAGAATAAAATTCAATTTTGTAACCAAGACCATAAAGGTAGGTAGATTCTTCATGATCTTTCTCTACCTAGCTTTTCAGATTTATCTCAACTTTCACATTTGTTCAACATTCTCTGGCAAAACTGCATTCCTTCCGTACTTTGAACATGCTACTCTCTTTCCCTGCCTCAGGACCTTTGCATGTGCCATTCCATCTGCCTCCCCCCACTCCTCACATGCATAGGCCCTTGTTATCCTTTAGGTTTCAACAGAAATATCACCTCCTTTGATGAAATCCACCTGAAATACTATTTAGCCCCCTGTTTGTTTACTTTATGGCACTCACCACGATTTATAACTGTATTGCTATATTATTTAGTTGTCTGATGACTTGTTTATTGCCTGATTCCACCCTTTCATAGAATAGAAGCATCAAGTAGTCAGAAATATTGTCAATCTTGTTCACCCAGAGCAACGTCTGGTTTGTCCTCATTCCCATACTTCTCATGCTATCTTCCACCATTATAAGAAATACTTTCTGAGGGGATCCAAATTGGAGACTTTGGCAATGCTATCACTCTGTTGACTTAAGCAGATAAAATGGCAAAATTTCTGAGCAAGTGGTGGTTTGTAACAAGCTTCACAGGGATCAGTTGGTGGAATCCACTTAGCTGCAGAGGGCAGTGCTGTCTAAAGTGCCGCACAGCATTTGCAGGTCTCACATTCTAAAGCTTTTAATTTCACGTTAGATATTTTTGATGGATGCTCTAAAATTCTTTCATTAGTGTTTTAGCAACGTGTTATGCAATTACACTTTAGAAATGACACTTCTTATAAGAAATATCAGAGCTTTATCCACAGATGCATCAGAGTGTTTTTTAAATTAACTGAATGGCCCTTTGGAAATGATTTTTTGAAAAATTATAGATACTTTCATTTTGTCCTAACTTCTGACTTTACTTCCTTTAATCTCTCCTTTAAAAAATGCTTTTGGGATTTGAGCAGATTTAACAGTAAGTAATGGAACTGCCAAGAAGCCTCCCTAATTTTCAGAAGGCTAAAATAGATTTTGAATCTAAAAGTACTTTTTCTTATGCTCTTGCCTACAGATTTCCTGGCCTCTCTTCTTTCCCTTCCCATCCATATTGTACACTTAGCGATATTAATCTCCCAAGCAAATCTCTGATCTTTTAACTCTGTTCTGAAAACCTTTAAAGATCCCTGACTGCTTGGTATATATTACTTAGTCTTCAGAATCCTCCTAATGTTGCCTGATATTGCCCACTCGAACTTATTCTAAATACTCCCTTAGCCATTTTTTAAAATTTATTTTCATTGAGATATATTCACATACCATGCAGTCATACAAGGCATATGTTCAGTTGTTCACAGTACCATTGTATAGCTGTGTGTTCATCACCAAAATTAATTTTTGAACATTTTCATTATCACACACACAAAACTAATTAGAATAAAAATTAAAGTGAAAAAGAACAATTAAAGTAAAAAAAAAAAAAAACATTGGGTGCACTTTTTTTTTTTTGCCCCCATTTTTCTACTCATTCATCCATACACTGGGCAAAGGGGAGTATGGTCCATGTGGCTCTCCCAATCACATTGTCCCCATTCATAAGCTACATTTTTATACAATCGTCTTCAAGATTCATGGGTTCTGGGTTGTATTTTGATATTTTCAGGTATTTACTGCTAGCTATTCCAATTCATTAGAATCTAAAAAGGGCTGTCTATATTGTGCTTAAGAGTGCCCACCAGAGTGACTTCTCAGCTCCTTTTGGAATGTCTCAGCCACTGAAACTTATTTCATTTCCTTTCACATCCCCCTTTTGGACAAGAAGATGTTCTCCATCCCACGATGCCAGGTGTAGTTTCCTCCCCGGGAGTCATGTTCCATCCTGCCAGGGAGATTCACTCCACTGGGTGTCAGATCTCACATAGCAGGGAAGGCAGTGATTTCACCTGCCAAGTTGGCTTAGCTAGAGAGAGAGGGCCACATCTGAGCAACAAAGAGGCATTCGGGAGGAGGCTCTTAGGTACAATTATAGGCAAGCTTAGCTTCTCCTTTGCAGCAACAGTCTTGCCAAGGGCAAGTCCTGTGATAGAGGACTCAGCCCATCAAACCACCAGTCCCCTATGTCTGTGAGCACATCAGCAACCATCGAGGTGGGGAAGCCCAACACCCTGAATTCACCAGCTCCTCAAGGGGCTCTGCATATTTTTTTCATTTTTTAAAAATTAGGTCTTTTTTTTTTTTTTAAATTAACTATATCAAAAAAGAAAAAAGAAAAAAAAAAGAAAACATGCAGTAGAAAAACATTTCAAACAAACCATAACATAACAAGGGAGTAAGAAAAAGACAACTAACCTAAGAGAACTACTTTACTTCCAACATGCTCCTACTCTACCCCAAGAAAATAACCTAATACAGCAACATTTCTGTGAACTTGTTCCTACCATACTCATCAGAAGTTAACAAGCCACAATCATTTCTGGGCATTCCCAGAGCATTAAATTTACCCACGATAGCTTATCTGTTCTTATTGGGCTACTATCATTCCCCCTCCATTAATTGCTCTCTATTGCTAGTTACCCTACATTTTACATTATAAACCATTTATTTTACATTTTTCAATGTTCACATTTGTGGTAGCATATAATATTTCTCTTTTTGTGCCTGGCTTATTTCGCTCAGCATTATGTCTTCAAGGTTCATCCATGTTGTCATATGTTTCATGACATCATTCCTTCTTACTGCTGCGTAGTATTCCATCGTGTGTCTATACCACATTTTATTCATTCACTCATCTGCTGAAGGACATTTGGGTTGTTTTCATCTCTTGGCAATTGTGAATAATGCTGCTATGAACATTGGCGTGCAGATATCTGTTCATGTCACTGCTTTCAGATCCTCCAGGTATATACTGAGAAGTGCAATAGCTGAATTGAAGGGTAACTCTGTATCTAGTTTTCTAAGGAACTGCCAGACTGACTTCCAGTGTGGCTGAACCATTATACAGTCCCACCAACAATGAATAAGTGTTCCAATTTCTCCACATCCCCTCCAGCATTTGTAGTTTCCTGTTTGTTTAATGGCAGTCATTCTAATTGGTGTGAGATGGTATCTCATTGTGGTCTTAATTTGCATCTCTCTAATAGCTAGTGCAACTGAACGTTTTTTCATGTGTTTCTTGGCCATTTGTATTTCCTCTTTAGAGCACTGTCTTTTCGTATCTTTTGCCCATTGTGTAATTGGGCTGTCTGTACTATTGCCATTGAGTTGTAGGATTTTTGTATATATGCAAGATATCAGTGTTTTGTCAGAAACATGGTTTCCAAAAATTTTTTCCCGTTGAGTTGGCTGCCTCTTCACGTTTTTGACAAATTCCTTTGAGGTAGAGAAACTTCTAAGCTTGAGGAGTTCTCATTTATCTATTTTTTCTTTTGTTGCTTGTGCTTTGGGTGTAAAGTCTAGGAAGTGGCCGCCTAATACAAAGTCTTGAAGATGTTTCCCTGTATTATCTTCTAGGAGGTTTATGATACTGTCTTTTATATTGAGATCTTTGATCCACTTTGAGTTAATTTTTGTGTAGGGTGTGATGTAGGGGTCTTCTTTCATTCCTTTGGATATGTATAACCATCTCTCCCAGCCCCATTTGTTGAAAAGACTGTTATGTCCCAGTTCAGTGGCTTTGGGGGCCTTATCAAAGATCAGTCGGCTCTAGATATGGGGGTCTGTCTCCAAATTCTCAATTTGATTCCATTGATCAACATGTCTATCTTTGTGTCAGCACCATGCTGTTTTGACAACTGTGGCTTTATAATAAGCTTCAAAGTCAGGGAGCGTAAGTCCTCCCACTTGGTTTTTCTTTTTCAGAGTGTCTTTAGCAATTCCAGGCATCTTCCCTTTCCAAATAAATTTGATTACTAGCTTTTCCAAGTCTGCAAAGTAGGTTGTTGGAATTTTGATTGGCATTGCATTGAATCTGTAGATGAGTTTGGGTAGAATTGACATCTTGATGATATTTAGCCTTCGTATCCATGAACATGGAATATTTTTCCATCTTTTAAGGTCCCCTTCTATTTCTTTTAGTAGAGTTATGCAGTTTTCTTTGTATAGGTCTTTTACATCTTTGGTTAAGTTTATTCCTAGGTACTTGATTTTTTTACTTGCTATTGAAAATGGTATCTTTTTCTTCAGTGTCTCTTCACTTTGTTCATTTCTAGTGTATAGAAACATTATTGACTTATGTGCATTAATCTTGTATCCCGCTATTTTGCTAAAGTAGTTTATTAGCTCTAGTAGCTGTATCATTGATTTCTCAGGGTTTTCCAGATATAAGATCATATCATCTGCAAATCATGACAGTTTTACTTCTTCCTTTCCAATTTGGATGCGTTTTATTTCTTTGTCATGCTAGATTGCCCTGGCTAGCACTCTAGCACAATGTTGAATAACAGTGGTGACAGTGGGCATCCTTGTCTCATTCCTGATCTTAGAGGGAAGGCTTTCAGTCTCTCACTATTGAGTACTGTGCTGGCTGTGGGTTTTTTCATATATGCTCTTTATCATATTGAGGAAGTTTCCTTCAATTCCTACCTTTTGAAGTGTTTTTATCAAAAAGAGATGTTCGATTTTGTCAAATGCTTTTTCAGCATCTATTGAGATGATCATTTGATTTTTCTCTTTTGATTTGTTAATGTGCTGCAATACATTGATTTTCTTATGTTGAACCCTCCTTGTATGCCTGGAATGAACCTCACTTGGTCATGGTGTATGATTTTTTAAATGTGTCTTTGGATTCAATTTGCAAGTATTTTGTTGAGAATTTTTGCATCTGCATACATTAGGGAGATTGGCCTGTAATTTTCCTTTTTTGTAGCATCTTTTCCTGGTTTTGGTATTAGATTGATGTTAGCTTCATAAAACGAGTTAGGTAGTGTTCCGTTTTCCTCAATGTTTTGAAAGATTTTAAGTAAGATTGGTATCAGTTCTTTTTTGAAAGTTTGGTAGAATTCCCCTGTGAAGCCATCTGGCCTTGGGCATTTATTTGTGGGAAGCTTTTTGATGACTGATTGGATCTCTTTGCCTGTGATTGATTGGTTGAGGTCCTCTATTTCTTCTGTGGTCAGTCTGGGTTGTTCATATGTTTCCAGGAAATTGTCCATTTCCTCTACATTATCCAGTTTGTTGGCATACAGTTGTTCATAGTATCCTCTTATAATTCTTTTAATTTCTTCAGGATCCACAGGAATGTCACCTGTCTCATTCATTATTTTGTTTATATGGGTCTATTCTCTTTAGGATTTTGTCAATCCAGTTAGGGGCTTGTCAGTCTTGTGATCTTCTCAAAGAACCAACTTTTGGTGTTATTTTTTCTCTCTATTGTTTTTTTTGTTCTCTATGTCATTTATTTCTACTTTAATCCTTGTTATTTCTTTTCTTCTATTTGGGTTAGGATTTGTTTGCTGTTCATTTTCTAGCTTCTTCCATTGCTTCATTAGTTCTTTGATTTTAGCTCTTTCTTCCTTTCTGATCTATGCATTTAGTGCTTTAAATTTTCCCCTCAGTACTGCTTTTGCTGCATCCCACATGTTTTGATATGTTGTGTTCTCATTTTCATTCATCTCTATATATTTAGCAATTTTTCTTGCTATTTCTTCTTTAACCCACTAATTGTTTAGGAGCGTGTTGTTTAACCTCCAGGTATTTGTGAATTTTCTAAGTCTCTGATGGTTATTGACTTCTAATTGTATTCCATTGTGGTCAGAGAATGTGCTTTGAATAATTTTCAATTTTTTTTTAAATTTATTGAAGCTTGTTTAAGTCTCAGCATATGATCTAGTCTGGAGAAAGTTCCATGAACACTAGAGAAGAATGTGTATCCTGGTGATTTGGGATGTAATGTTCTATATATGTCTGTTAAATCCAATTCATTTATCTGATTGTTTAGGTTTTCAGTTTCCTTATTAGTCTTCTGTCTGGTTGATCTATCTACAGGAGAGAGTGATGTGTTGAAGTCTCCCATAATTACTGTGGAAACATCAATTGCTTCCCTTAGTTTTGCCAATGTGTGTCTCATGTATTTTGTGGCACCTTGATTGGGTGCATAAACATTTATGATTGTTATTGCTTCTTGTTGAATTGCCCCTTTCATTAGTATGTAGTGGCCTTCTTTGTCTTTCCTAACATCCTTTCATTTAAAGTCTATTTTATCTGAGATTAATATTGCTACACCTGTTTTCTTTTGGCTGTAGCTTGCATGAAATATTTTTTCCATCCTTTCACTTTCAATTTTATTGTGTCCCTGTGTCTAGGATGAGTCTCTTGTATGCAACATATTGATGGTTCATTTTTTTTTTAATCCATTCTGCCAATCTATATCTTTTAATTGGGGAGTTTAATCCATTTACATTCAATGTTATTACTGTGAAGGCATTTCTTGAATCAGCCATCCTATCCTTTGGTTTATGTTTATCAGATATATTTTTCCCCTATTTATTTTAATGTCCTTTAATATACCCATACTGAATCTCTTTAGTACTGAAATTTTCTCCATATCTCTCTCTCCTATCTTTGTTTCTCTGTTGGTAGGGCTCCCTTTAGTATCTCAAGTAGGGTGGGTCTCCTGTTAGCAAATTCTCTCAGCATTTGTTTATGAAAAATTTAATCTCTCCCTCAAATTTGAAGGAGAGCTTTGCTGGATAAATAATTCTTGGTTGGCAATTTTTCCCTCTCAGAATTTTAAATATGTCATGCCACTGCCTTCTTGCCTCCATGGTGGCTGTTGAGTAGTCACTGCTTAGTCTTATGCTATTTCCTTTGTAAGTGGTGAATTGCTTTTCTCTTGCTGCTTTCAGAACTTGCTCCTTCTCTTCAGTATTTGTCAATCTGATCAGAATATGTCTCAGAGTGGGTTTATTTGGGTTTATTCTATTTGGAGTTTGCTGGGCATTTATGATTTGTGTATTTATGGTGTTGAGAAGTTTTGGGAAGTTTTCCCCAACAATTTCTTTGAATACTCTTCCTAGACCTTTACCCTTCCCTTCCCCTTCTGGAACACCAATGAGTCTTATATTTGGATGCTTTATATTATCTATCATATCCCTGAGGTCCATTTTGATTTTTTCAATTATTTTCTCCATTCTTTCTTTTGTTCTTTCATTTTCCATTCTTTTGTCACTGATCTGCTGTTCAGCTTTTTCTAGTCTTATACTATGAGTATACAGAATCTTTTTAATTTGGTCAACAGTTTCTTTTATTTCCATAAGATTGTCTATTTTTTTATTTACTCTTGCAATTTCTTCTTTATGCTCTTCTAGGGTCTTCTTCATGTCCCTTATATCCTGTGCCATGCTCTTGTTGTTTGTCTTTAGTTCTTTGATTAATTGCTCCAAGTACTGCATCTCCTCAGATCTTTTGATTTAGGTGTTTGGGTTTGGGTTATCCATATTGTCTGTGTTTTTCATATGCTTTAAAATTTTCTGTTGTTTTTGGCCTCTTGACATTTGCTTAACTTGAAATGTTGACTGATTCAAACACTTATCTCCAATTTGTCAGATCTCTAGCTTCGTGGAGTACATTTTCTCTAACTAACCAGCAGGTGGCATCCATGGGCCACTTATTCGCCTCATGCCAGTTCTCCCCAACTTTGTTTTAGTGGTGAATGTGGGTGTCAGTCCCTTGGGGTCCAACTGGTGCACCATGTTTGCATGTGTAGTTGGTGCTTCCCACCCTGAATGTGGGGCATGTGTCTGCGTGGTTAGGGAGGGAGAGCACTTTAATAATCAAATTTCCCAGTCATTCCTGGAGATTTAAATCTGTTGCAATAGTCTAATCCTTCAGTTCAGTCTCACCACAGTTTGTCTCTGCCACTGACCCACAAGTCCTTGGTATTGGTGTATGGTCCCTGGGACTTGCGAGTGGGTCCCTCTTCCAAGCAGTGCCCTCCTAGGACCCCTGCTGAGTGAAAACTGTGCTACATCACAGATCAGCATCATCCCCCAAGGGAAGTTCTGGGCTGCAGGGCTGTGCAAGGGTGTTCCCAGTCTGCTGAAAGGATGGCTGAATAGGGCATGTTAATTTCTCCCTTTTCACCCAGCTCCACCTTCCAGGCTTTGGTACAATTACCTCTGGGTGTGCAAAAGGCTACTGTCCATGCCCTATGTTGTGGTATGCACATGTGTTGATGGAAACACTTCCAATCCCACTGGGTTGTTTGGGGCAGCTCTGGGCTGTGGTGCTGTTGCCAGGCAGGAGCATTCTCAGTCCTCTGGGAAGATGGCTTTAAGGGAACACCTCCCTTTTCTTGGGGAGTTGTGGCATTTAGCAAATTTTCTCTGGAACTAGACTTACTGCTTTGTCTCTCAGAGCTATCTTAGCTCTGCTCTTGCCTAGGTCCAAATTGCAAGTCTTTGAGGCTTTCTGTAATGGGCTTCTTAGAGTAATTGTTTTAGAAAAAGAGAAAAAGAAAAAAAAAAAAATAAGGGCCCTACTTTCCGATCTAATGGGCTATTAAAATGCTAAGAGACAAGGAGATTAGGGCCATTAAGGAGCAATCAAGAAAGCAGAGAAACCAGGTCTTCAGTTCTTCAGACCAGGGACCTTGTCCTGTGGATTTGCATATGAGCCTGACTCTGCCTGAGCCCTGCTCTTCTCCATTTTATGTTCACCATAACTCCAAAAAGTCTGTTTTTATTTTTTTTTTTTGTTTTTTTTTTTTTGCTGTTTTTGCTAGCTCTGTCTACTCCCCACTGGGTGTCTCTGGTGTCTGGTCTCTATATATGTTTGGAGTTCCAATCAGCAGCCTGAGTTTTCAGAGCTGCAGCTGTAGTTCGCCCTCCTCATTCCCAGCATAGACAGCTCCTCCTTCCACAGGACTGAGCCTTGCAGGGAGGGGCATGGGTACCCTAGCCATGAGAACTTACAGATTTAGTGATCTCAGCTGTTCCACACGTTCGTGAGTGTTGTATGTAGCATACCCAAAGTCAAATTGCTCTACGGTGTCCAGTCCATGAAGTTCCTGGCATTCTACCTACTGCTCTGGAGGAGTAACTAAAACCTACACCCCACCACTCTGCCATCTTGCCCCACCTCCTCTCTCCCTTAGCCATTTGAAACTGCTCCAGGCCTAGCCAACACTGTATGGGCCAGTCAAACTCACAGTAGGCAGGGACCCTCTAAAATGAACCAGAAAACTGAAAAGCCTGGGTTTCTACCACTTCTTTGTCCTCAATTTTTCTTTTGCATATTAGAAAACTCTGCTTTCACTTCCATGATACTTTGCAACTGTTGAATAATTTGTCTTAGATCAGAATGGCATTCAGAGAAAGGTTTGAGTTGCTAAATGGAGAGAGATAGGGTAGAGAGGACAAACAAGGGACCAGTAAGAAAAATGGTTTGTCTTTGTTGCCCTTTTCAATACTTGACCTTTATTATTTTAGTCACTAATGTTCTTTTCTCTTCCTTCTGTCCTCTGTAAAAGCACATGTGTTATGAACTTTTATATGTCGTATATATTAAATGAGATAATTAGAAGAAACTCTGTTGTTACCTTTTCAAGGAATATTTGTAATATGACTCCAGTGATATCTGAGATAACTAAAATTTATTTCACTCATTAGAGAAGATGTAGCATTAATGACAAATTAAGAAAGTATTTTTTTCTCATACCTTTTCCCTTCTTTTTTTCTGACAGACAGGAGATATTTTCTTATTGATGAATCACACCATTTAGCAGTCACATATATGAATTTCATATATATATATATGAAAGAGCCTGGGGTAGTAAGGGGAGCTTAAAATATATTTAAGGTGTTTAAACAAAGTATACTTAATATATAATTTAAATTATATAATCTAGCATCTCTATCATCTACCTATCTATCTATCTAGTCACCTATTTAATTACATATCTATATATTAGATAGGCAATGAACTTGCATGGCTAAAAACAGTTTAAAAATTTATACACCAAAATCTCCTTCTCATCTGTGAACTCCATCCACCTGGTTTCCTCCCCACTGCCATCAGGTAAACAGGTTAATACTTTCTTATGAATCCTTCAGAGAATTTTATGCATATACAAGTAAATATAAATACATCTTTATTTCTTCCACTTTTTAATACACATGGTCCTAAATTTGCATTTTTCATTTAACAGTATGTCTTCAATATCTTTTCGTAATTGTATGAAAAACTTTGTTTTTCTTTATAGCTGACTAGTATTCCATAATATGGAGGTAATACAATTCATTTAACAAATTCCTATTTATGGACATTTAAGTTATTTTCCAGTCTTTTATTACTGCAAACATGTTGCGATAAACAAACTTTTGCACCAATTATTTAGTACATTTCAAGCCATATCTGTAGGCTAAGTTTTCACCTTTACATATTAAGTAGTTGTATCAGTTTTCAATTGCTGTCATACAAATTCCACAAGCTTAGCAGCTTATAACAATAACAGTTACTTTGTGAAATCCCATTTGCCATGTAACATCCCAGTAATTAAGGCATTTACTTCTTCGGGGAGGGGGGCTGCATTCTGCTAACCTGGTTTAGCCCTTCATGTATGTAGAGTTAGAAGTATTTTTTTTCCCATAGAGTCTTCTATGATGTTTCTTGCAGGTTTTTTGTTTGTCTGCCAGGCTGAGGTTTATTTATTTTTTCCTTCAATTGGCAAATTTATTACTCTTTACTTCGGGGTGTGTGGATTTTTGACTTGATTCTTCATTTCAAGGAAATGGTGATATTCTACCATATTTTCTTCCAGCATGTTAATTGTATTATTTTTTGTATTTAAAATTTTAATCCATTTGGAAGTTACCTTGATGTGATACAGATCCATATTTTCTTTCTCTTGATGGGTAGTTAATTGTCCTTATGCAGTATTTTATCTATGAGACACTTAAGGCATCCATAAGTGTTTAATAAACCACTAAAATTTCAGCCAAATTTTGCACTTACATACATTTTTCTCAAAGGGACATGGGACTTACAGAATATTTACTTGTAGATTAGGGACAGATCTAGGGACATGGACTGCTCTGAGCATTTTCACCTCTAAAATGTGAAAGGTATGGTTAAATTATTTCTAAAATTCTTTCCAGTTCCAGAAACAAAAGCTCCATCAAACTAATTGAATTTAGTGTAACTTCTTTAGAGCTTTAGAATAAATATTTCCTTAAAGGAAATAAATCTACTTGAGAAATTATATAAAATATCATGTAATTGGAAATGATTAGAGGGCTGTGTAGTTACAAACATGGTTTTAACTGTATTGGCATTTTAATAATTAAAACATTTACTTTCAGTCAACATTTCTTCAATTAGCAAAATGCATTCTTATAGTTATGACTGAATTGGCAAAAAACACAGTCCAAGCCCTTCTATACATTTGTGACTAAAAAGCATTTTAAATATGCTAGCTATGTGGTATTCTAATGTTATTGTGGGCAGGTTTTCAACAATTTAAATTAAAATTTTAACTTGGTGTTTCCAAAGGAAAAGAAGTATACTGACAGCAGCTGGCATCTAGACAAGAGTAGGTTGCTTTAACAACTGAACCCATCTCAGATTATTCTTGTGGTGGCAAGACAGATTAAATTCAAACCATTTGGGTAAAGCAGTGATGTGGTTTGTGTCCTGAAAATTCTAGATGTTCAATTTCAAGTTATAGGAGGTGATTTTATAGCTTCTTTCTACTCTTCTTGGACTTCATATAGTGCTGGATTGAAAGACAACCTAAGAAAGAATAAGAGTTAATAAAGTTTTTGACTTTTCAGTATAGTAGTCAAACTGGTGTATTGTTAATGCTGACAGTAAACTCTAAACTTGCAGGTCACATTCATAATAAACCATGAGACACAGCATTTATTTAAGCCATGAATAAAAAATACCTATTTTATATGCTAAGATAAATGAAGACATAATTGAAAATCTATGCAAACTTTTTGTACCAACTAATATTTCTTTTATTTCCTGTAATTGTTCATTGGTGTAATATGTAATGAATAAATTGATTGCAAGTGCTCATATTGTGTTCAAGCCTATATAAAGGACATATATTGTAAAAGGAATATGGCAATTGAAAGGCATTACATTCTACCTATTATTTTTAAATGACTATCTCTGGAAGAAAATAAAATGGAATAATTAAGACATAAAGAATGCACTTTGGAGGATTTTGATTCTGGATAAGATGGAGTGAGTACACTCCACCATATCTCTCCCACTGAACACAACCATTAAATCTGAATGGAATGCATGGGGAAGTTATTTAAGGTCTCTGAAATTTACATAGTAGGAAGATTGGGAAAGAATACAAGAAGTCTAATATCAATAAACATGAAGAATTTAATAAGACTTAGGGACCTCATAAGATAATATTTAAAATGTCCAGAATAGAATCCTAAATTACTCACCTTGGGAAGAAAGAGGAAAATCTCAAATCTCATAGGAAAAGACAATAAGCAGATGCTTTTGCTGAAAAGACAATGTTGAAATTATCTGGCAAAGTCTTTAAGTAGCTATTAAGTAAATGTTTCAGCAAGTAATTGTGAACACTCTTGAAATGAAAGGAAAGTCAGAAAGTTTTATCAAATAAAGAAAAGATATAAATGAAAACCAAATGGAAATTTAAGAAATAAAAAATACAAGTGAAATAAAAATTACATTAATTAATAGAATGGAGATGACAGAAGAAAGAGTCAGTGAACTTGAAGATCGATCAATAGAGATTATCTAATCCAAACAGTAGAGGGAAACAGTTATTGGGAAAAAATAACAGAAGTTCAGGAAACTGAGATCTTTGGGACCTGAGACAACAATAGCAGATATAACATTGATGTCACTAAAGAGAAACGTGAGAGAAAAAAAAGTGCAGATTGGGTAAATATTTGAGAAAATAATTGCTAAAAACATCCCAAGTTTGGTGAAAGACATAAACCCCAAAATTTAAAATTCGCTATAAACTCCAAACAGAATAAACCCAAAGAAATCCATGTGGATATGTGATAAACAAAATCCTGAAAACTAACCACAGAGAAAAATCTTGAAAACAGGAAAGGACAATCAGTGCATTAGCTCCAGGGAGCAACAGTGTGAATGGCTTAAGATTTCCCATCAGAAAACATGGAGGCCAGAAGGAGGTGGCACAACATTTTTAAAGTAATGAAAGAAAATAACAGTCAACTCAGAATTCTATATCCAGCAAAAATATTCTTTAGGAGCGAAGGTGTCATAAAGACATCCTCAGAGGAAGGAAAACTAAGAAATTTCATTGCAGCACACCCACTCTAAAATATTTTCTAATGGAAGGTCTTACGACAAAAGGGAGATATCAGAAGGGTTGGGACATCAGGAATGTAATAAGAGCAATAAAAATTGTAATATCAGGTTACATGTCATAGATTATTCTCCTTTGAGTCTATAAAATTTTTGATGGTTAAAAGCAAATATTATACCACTGTTTGATTTTTAGTGTACGTAGGTAAAATATATAAGAAAACTATAATATACAAGGGAGAGGATAATGAGATGTTTATAACGGTAAGTTCCTAAATTGCATTTTAAGTGGTAAAATATTGATTCTAAACACATGCGAGAAAAATAAAAGCCAGGAAACAGTGCAAACATTAGCAGGAACAACCTGTAAAATACATAAAAAATAACAGACCTAAATCCAAACACATTAGCAACTACATTAAATGACACCAATTAAAAACAGAGATAATCAGAATGGAAATAAAAGACTCAACTACATGCTGTCTGTAAGAAACTAACTTCAATTATAATGATAAAGGTGGCTCAAAACTCATAGGATGGAAAAAGATACACTATACAGACATTAATAAAGAGAAAACTGATGTGCCCATATTAATATTATGAAAAGTAGACTTCAGACTAAGACATTTAAGGGATAATGATAAACATAATTGGACCCATTCACCAAGAAGAAAAATTAGTTCTACATTTGTCGGCAACTAACATCACAGAGGTTCAAAATATATGAAGCGAAACTGATAGAAACAAAAGGAAAAATAGTTAAATTCAGTTATCATTGAAGACTTCAATACTCTCCAGTCAGGAACAGATGAAACTAGTATTAAGAAAATCAGAGACAACAGAGACCTAAACAACAGCATCAACCAATTGATCTCTTTAACATTTATGGAATACTCTACCCCAAACAGCAGAATACATATTGTTTTCAAGTGCACATGGAACATTTGCAGAAAATAAACCTTCAAAAATTTGAAGATTTTGAGATAATTTAAAGTATGTCTCTCTCTGATTCATAATAGAAATAAACTAGAAATCAGGAAATAAAGTAACAGGAAAATCTCTAAAAAATTGGAAATAAAACAATGCACTTCTTTTATAATTGAGTTAAAGAGGAAGTTTCAGGGAAAGCATATTATATTTTAAACTGAACAAAAATGAGAATACAAGGTACTAAAATCTATGGGATGTTGCTAAAGCAGTCCTAAGAGAGAAATTTATAGCATTAAATGCTTGTATTATAAAAGAAAACTCTCAAATCAACAATCTAAGCTTCCTTCTTAAGAAACCAGGAAAAATTAGAGCAAAACAAACCCAGTGCAAACAAAAGAAAGGTAATATAAAGATAAGAGTAAAAAATCAATGAAATTAAAAACAGAAAAATAAAAATAAAAGAAATTAATGGAACCAAAATTTGGTTCTTTGAAAAGGTTAATAAAATTGGTAGATCTCTAGCAGGACTGACAAAGAAAAAGATTAGTGAAGACACAAATTATCAATATTAGGAATAAAAGAGGGGATATCACTGCATATCCTCAGACAGTAAAAGTATAGAGAATAATGTAAACAACTCTTTACACATAATTCAGTAACTTGAATGACATTGACTAATTCCTTGACCATCAAAAATTACCAGAACTCAATCAAGTTGAAATTGGTAACCTGAATAGTCCTATAAGCATTAAATCTCTGTTTAAAATTTTCCAAAACAGAAAATCTTCAGGCCCAGATGGTTTTACTACTGAATTCTACTACCCATTTATGGAGAAGATACAACCAATCTCCAGGTAATAGAAGGGAACACTTCCCAACTGATTTTTGAATTTAGCATAGCTCTGTTCCCAAAACTAGACAAAGAGAATACAAATAAACAAACAAACAAAAAAGAAAACAACAAAACTATAGATTTTCCTCTTGAAAATAGATGCAATGTATACCACAAAACACCAGCATTTTGAATACAGCAATATGCAAAAGGAATGATATACCAAACCAAATGTGCTTTATTCCAGGAAAGCAAGGCTAGTTAAACCTTTAATAAATGGTAAACATAATCTACCAATTAACTTTCTAAAGAAGAAAAACCACATGATAATATCAGTTGATGTAGAAGACCATTTGACATTATTCAGCATCCATTTATGGGGCAAACTTTCTTTAATAAAGGAAGAAAATATTTCCTTGCCCTAATAAAGGACACTTATAAAAATTTTCAGATGATCTCATACATAACGGTGAAAGATTGAAAGCTTTTGCCCTAAGATTAGGAATAAGGTAAGGATAGACATTCAATTTTGCAATGGAAGTTTTTTGCCAGTGCGATACGGCATGGAAAGTACTAAAATTCATCAAGATTGAAAAGAAAGAAACAATACTCTTCCTATTTGCAGGCATCATGATTGTCTACATAGAAATATCAAGACCTTTACTACAAGACAATGATAAAACAAAACAATAAAAACCTCCTAGAACTAATAAGTAAGTCAAGGAACATCACAGAACGCTAGATGAAAAAACACAAATTAATCTCATTTCATTACTCTGGCAATGTGTAATTTGAAATTGCATTTTAAAAATAGCATTTAAAATGGCTCCTAAAAATGGACTCTTTAGATATAAATCTAACAAAACATATACTATATCTGATTGCTAAAAACTACACAAGGCTGATAGAAGTAATCAAGGAAACCTAAATAACTGCGGAGACACTTTGTGTGCATGGAATGGAAGAGACAATTTAGTAAAGATGACAATTTTCACCACACTGATCTATAAATTTAAAAGAAATCAATCACACTGGGATGTTTTTATAGAGATAGACAAGCTGATTCTAAACTTTATGAAAAAAGACAAATGAACTAAAATAGCTAAAACAATTTGGAAAAGAAGAAGGAAGGTGACAGAATCATACTATTAAGATAAGTCTTACAATAATGTTACATTATGCAAGACATTGTGATATTTTCAATGGGATAGATACATAATGAGAAGAAATAGAGAGTTCTGAAATAGGCCTATATGTAAGTTATCAATTGATTTTTGACAAAAGTGCAAAAGCAAATGAATTGAGAAAGGACAATTCAACAAATGGTACTGGAAAAATTAAAATCCATATGCCAAAAAAAAAAAAAAAAGAAACTCGTAAACTCTAAGTTTTCATGAACTTGCGTTTGACAGAGTTTTGAAATATGACAATGGAAGCACAATCCATAAAAGGAATATACATACATATACATAAATTAGGCAATCAAAATGCTAAAAAATTCTCTGTGAAGGACACAGGAGAATGAAATATAAGCCATAGATTAAGAGAAACTATTTGAAATCACATGTCTGACAAATGATTTACATTCAGAATATATAAAGAACTCAAAATTCAACAGTAAAAATACAACAACCTAAACTAAAAATGGGCAAAAGTCTTAGACTTTTTGCCAAAGAGGATATGAGCTTGGCATATAAACATATGGAAAATGTTCAGCATCATTTAGTCATTAAGGAATTGCAAATTAACACCACTACATATCTATTTGAATGGCTAGTTGACAATACGAAGAACTGGTGAAGATGCAGAGCAACTCCAACTCTCACATACTGCAGGTGAGGAAAAAAATGGTACAGCCACACTGGAGAACACTTTGGCAGTTTGTTGTAAAGTTAAACTTACCATATTTCCCAGCAATCTTAACTCCCGAGTATTTACCCTAGAGAAATGAAAATTTTTGTTCTCATATAGTGGCTATATTCTTAATTGTTCCAAGGTGAAAACAACATAAATGTCCTTCAACAGGTGACTGGATAAACAAACTATGGTATGCCCATACAAGGAAATACCACTCAGCAATGTACTCCATGATTGTGTTTGTATGACATTTGCAGAAAGATAGAGCTATAGTGATGGAGAACAAATCAGTGGCTTCCAGGGGTAGAGTTAGGGGGAGGGAGTGACTCTAGAAGGATAGAATTGAAGAGTTTGGGGGGTGATTGAGCATTTTGGTATCTTGATTGTTGTGGTAGCTGCACATTTTATACATCTATTAAAATTCATAGAACTGTATAATGAAAAATTCAATATTTTTGTATGGTAATTTTAAAAATGAAATTAATTTTAAGAAAATAATACACTTTGCTTCTTTCTCAGAATAAAATTGGAAGATGATGAATGATACCAGAAGCCTCACTAAAATTCAAGTCAGCAGCTAACATATTTGCAGAAAGTAAGGCATGAACTTTCTCCCTTAGCTTCTGTAAACATGTCCAAGTAAGCATCATTGCATTTTAAGGAATCACATATTCCTGAAATTAGAGTTTATTAGACTCTTTGAAGTGTACATTTTGTATTTGACTTCTTAGTTTGTGAGGTAACAGAGGAAGGAAGGAAAACACTTATAAAAAAGAATTTTGAAGTTTCATGTAGAGTTATACATGAAAAATAAGTCCATCGCTCTCATAAGACTTCTAAATCTATGTAGTGAGTGCTTTATAAATTCTCAAGGGTTAATGTGGTGGGCCCTCGCATCTAACAGATAAGCTTCTTTTCCATTGAGATAAATGTCTCTTTTTGGATTCTGAGCACAGGAAAATATTTTTCTTAAGCCTTGGTTTGAAAAGGAAGTGAATGATAGCATCCACTTCTTTTCTTCTCATTCATACAGTCTCTTTATGTTATGTATCTTGCTTTTTTTATTAGTCAGGTATTGCTTCTCTAGAGATAAGTAGAAAATTTGCTCGCTGTCATCCAAGTATCTTTTCTGAGATACCTGCTTGGAAGCAAGCACTTCTTATCCCCTTCTGATTATATATGCAGAATACCTGTTAAGGCTGAAATGGAAATCTTCTAGTAGATGTACTTTATAGAAACATTCTTTGACCTGCTTTGAGGCTTTTGTCTTTTTCCGTATTTAGGTGAAAACAATTTTTTTTCTTGAAGCACTGATAATTTTTCAAGAATCGAGCATTCAGAGAAGATGACAGTTAGCTGAAATGCTTTCAGAACACTTCTACAGACACACCTTTCTTTATGACCCCAGATTTTGCACCCCTGACACAAAGCAGACTGTTAAAAGTTTTCTGGCACTTCCCTGGAGAGATGTTATTCTGATTTTTAGATTATTAAGCATTATCAGATTCATTTTATCTGCCTTTTAAGATGTCACATGGTTGCATGGATTGCAACTATCTTTCTCTTCATAGATCCTGCCCCATCTATTTTGGAATATTTGTCTTATTTTAACCCTCTTTTTTCCTTTTCTGAAGTTGTGATGAGATTTTCTCTTTAAATGCATCAGTACTAACTCCTAAATTGCTCAGTTGTGAGTCATCAAATTTCACTACTTAAAACTAAGGATACTTTTTTTTCTTAATTAAAGAAGTTGTAGGATTATAAGAAAATCATGCAGAAAATACAGAGTTCTTATAACCCATGTATTTTTAAAACTTGTGTTAAAACTGATGAAAGAAGAATATTATAGTTGTACTTTTAGCTATAGTACATGACTTACATTAGGGTTTGCTGTTTGTGTTCTACATACTTTTTTTTTAAGTTTTTTTTTTTTGTTGTTTTCTAGCAACATATATACAACCTAAAATTTCCCTTTTTAGCTACATTCAAATACATAATTCAGTGCTGTAAATTACATTCACAATAATGTGCTACCATCACACTATTACTAAAATTTTTCCATCACCCCAAATAGAAAATAATTACAATGTTAGCAGTAACTCCCCATTACTTACCCCCACTCTGGTCCCTGGTAACCTATATTCTAGTTTCTGACTCTATGAATTATATTTTTTATTTAATAATTTAAACTCAAAATAGGATAATTTTCTTCTTATGGAAATGAAGGGGATAACGTATATGGACAGTTTTTAAAAAATAATTTTGGCCCACAAAATCTAAACCAAGACTAAAATCCTCATTTGAAACTTTAGCAGAGTTTTGTCAGGTTTTTCCTCCTCTAACAAAGAAGACTAAATTCTCCAGCAGGCATCTTCTAAAGACCCAAAATTTGCTATAAACTTATCAGGCTTCTTGGGAACTAGTACCTCTGAGGTAAGGGTTTCTATTATTTGAATGCGCCCTATGGATCCTGCCATCAATTCATAGGATGCCAAAGCTTTTCAGATGGAGGTTGTGAATAAAGTTGGTAAGACTTTAATTTAGTTTGGATTTTTTTTCCTGAAGTTAAATATTTGTTCTCCATTGATCAATGAATGACTCTGCAATTTCTTGGTATTACTCTGACAAGTCTTAGGGCAGACTGTAATTTCCTGTAAAATATAGTTGTCCTGAGAGGGAACTAACATATTATGAACTCAATATAAGAATAGAAATAGAGGAGCTGTTACAGGACTTTTTTCTTTATATTTTTCATTCTTCCATCCTCTCGTTTCTTTCCAAGAATCATCTCTGCATTTTAAAGGACTTTTATTTTCCAGTCCTGTTTTATATTATTTTCAGTCTATGGGTATAGATAAAAATCATGAAGTGGGTAGCAAAGAGCAGAATTGCTGCTGTGCTTTGACCATTTAAAATTTTACTGACAGCATTTTGGATGGATAAATAAATGAAAGGATGTTAATACAGTGGATAAATGGGAGTCCAGAAGTGCACATGGAAAAAAGAGTGGTACGTGTGCATAAAAAATATGAAATTTAGAGAAAGGGAGAAAAAAGATCTATGTTAGCTAAATGTTTAAGTATTTAGCAAATAAAAAAACAATTCTCCAACATATGTAGCCTTGTTACACTTTTTCTAACCTCAAAAGCTGAAAGGCTCATACACTCCAATTCCCTGCTCCAGTCATCCAGGGTGTTGGGATGTGATTTAAGTTCTGTCAATCAGATGCTCCACTTAGAACTTGGAAGTGGAGCTGATCAAGCAAAGGTCGGTGCATGGTAAGAATTCACTTGTTGCAGCTTGTGACCAGGATAATGATCTTCAGCAGCAACAGTGCCCTGAACAGTTTGCTTCTGCCAGAGATAATAATTGCATTTCCTGCTGCTTCACCCTCCATAATTATTTTGGTGTCTCTGTTTTCCAAACTTGACCCTCCAAGCTCCAGGAAGTATCTTGAATCCTAAAATACATCCAACACATTCTTTTTTTTTTTTATCTTGAGAACCAGAGTCAAATTCTGCTACCCTCCCTGATTCAGTAGATCAAATTTTTTCTTGGAAAAATAGCTATTAAATAAATGATTATATCCAGTGCATTAGTAAAGGTTCTCTAGAGAAAAAGAACCAACATACACATAATAAATGTAAAAAGAGATTCATTATAAGGAAATGGCTCACACAACCATGGGGTGGCAAGTCTGAACTCTGTAGGGCGGGCCCCAGGCTGGCAACTCCAATAAAGGTGATGAAGTCCTTAATCAGAATTTCCCAGGGAAGATGGCTGGCCAGAATTTCCGACAAGAGCCATTGTTGAAATTGAGGTACAAACTCTTCTGACCTCTGATACCTTCCGTTCTCACTTTTAAAATCAACAAATGATTGGATACAGTCTTCTTTATTGATTACAAATGCAATCAACTGATTATAAATACGAATTCTGTGGATGAAATACCTTCATAGTAACAAGTTGGCCAGTGTTTCACCAAGCAAATGTACAACATAACTTAGCCAAGTTGACTTTTTAAATTGAGCATCACATCTAGTTAGTCTGTTCTTGTTAAACAAACAGGGCCTACTTATATTAAGAGATGGGGGAAATAGCAGAAGGGAGCCCCTCTTCGGATGATCTCTGTGGTTGGCCCATATCATCTGTTTAACATTTGAGTAATTCTTTGTCTGCTTTAATTTCTATCAGTATATGTGTTTATTATCTTTGTCTTAAAAATGAAAGAAGAGAAATGTTTTTTCTTGACTTTATCAAGGAAGAGTTTATTTCTGCAACTCATTTCTTTCTGAGAAATAAAATAATTTAATGTGAACTCACATCCACATCTCAAATTTGAGATAGTTATAGCATTTTTAAAAGATTCCTTTCAGATGACATTATGTGAAAAAATTTATCTATATGCAGTTAAATTGAAGATACATAAACATGCAGTGTAGAGTACAAACTTGAAACATCATTTGGAGAGACTCGCTTCTTTAAATCTCCCTTTAAAGGAACTGGAGGTTCTATTAGAGATATAACACTTTTATGCCAGGGATTTTGAAACCCTCAAAATGTCTAAATTTCAAGCTAGGAGTGGATTTGTGTCCTCAGAAGTGGTCTCTCCTTTTCAAGATAGGAAATTGCATTTGGTGCTAAAGGGCTAAAGCACTTTCCTTTAGAAGATCAGAATATGCCAATCTACAAAGGATAGAAGAACTCCCTTTTAATCCTATTAATCCAAGTAAGTTCACTTTATCTACTAGGTCAGTTAAATATAACAATCCATTTTCAGATATATGACAGAGTAGTCTAAATTAGGGATTATTCAGTTTAGGAACATGACTTCAGATAAAATACTTTTTGTGTGTGTATATTTGCGTATATGTGATTTTTTACCATCTCAGTACTTTTGCTCAATTTCTTCATCTGTCCTCTTCCTTCCAAAAACACACATTTTTAACACACAGACTAAATCATTTTACAGTCGCATGTATGTATTTTCCAGAGAGATATAACCACCTTAGTAAACACATGCCACTGCCACCAAAAATGAAATTTTAAAATTAGCTACATTAAGTTAATTTTACCAAATTAAAGGTAAGAATTCCTTCTTGTTTTTTTTTGTTTGTTTGTTTTTTGTTTTTTTTTGTGTGTATAGGTTGATAGTAACCTACTATTAGTAAATATACTGCTAAAAGATTGTCATAATGCTGTACATAATTTGACATCATAAAAGATCTTAATCTCATTTTCATTCTGGCCAATAGAAACAGTTTGTGATTTAGAGGCCTTCCCTCAGTGGGTTAAATTTCCTTATATTCTTCTTTTCTAAGTTTAAAAAGTATTTTTCTCATGTATTAATTATGTATTGCTCCATAATAAATTACCCCCCAAATTTAGCAGCTTCAAACACTGGACATATATTGCATCAGAGTTTCAATAAATGAATCAAGGATCAGGGCACAATTTAACTCTACTTCAGATTCTTTCAGATCAAATTTCAAAATCATATATTTATTGAAGGAATTTTTAACAATAAATAATGCTTACATTTTAAAGCATCATTTAATTTCATTGTAGCAATCTTCACTGGATGCAGGGAAGAAACATGTTGATTGTTTTTTTCAAAGAAGAAACTTAAAAAATTTCAAACATGAAATTAAAATACATTTTCTATTTTCCAAGTGAGATCACAAATAAATTAGAGTATACACAAGAAAAGGTATATCAGATTAAAAACGTTATGATTTATAATAATGGATTTTCAAAAAGAAAGAAGACTGAAGATGAAATGTGAAATGAAGATGAAATATTAAGTCCTCATATTCCTTGACCTTTCAGCAGCAATGCCGCAATTGATCACTCCATCCAAAATCCTCCTTGTATTCCTCTATCTGATGGGCTGCACCTTTTTAGAGCTGCTTTGTAGGTGCCTCCTGTGAAGTTTCATCTCTGAATTATGGAGTTCCATGGGCTTGCTTCTGAATCTCTTCTTCATTTTATATTTTTTGAAAATGGATTTACTTCATTTTTTATTTTAACTTGTTATTGAAATGCAATACACATAAATTTCATATGCATGGCCAGTATAAACACTTTTCAAAGACTGAAAACATCTGTGTAACCAACACACAGACCAGGAAATAAAACATCACCAGCACCCCAGATGCCATTCCTATGTGCTTTTCCAATCACACTCTCTCAAAGTTTTTGTGTTTCTATATTCCTTATTATGGGATGATACAATAAATAATCATTTAGAGTGGCTTCTTTTAGTCAATGCTATGTTTATAAAATTCATCCATTCATTATTATTGCTTTACAGTATTCCATTGTGTGAAAATATCACAATTAATATATCCAGGTTTATTTTAATGGATACTTAGGTGGTTTCCAGTTTTTAATTATCACTAATATTGTTGGTATGTGTTCTAGTTTGCTAATGCTGCTGGAATGCAAAACACCAGAGATGGATTGGCTTTTATAAAAGGGGGTTTATTTGGTTACATAGTTACAGTCTTAAGGCCATAAAGTATCCAAGGTAACACATCAGCAATTGAGTATCTTCACTGGAGGATGGCCATTGGTGTCTGGAAAACCTCTGTTAGCTAGGAAGGCACGTGGCTGACATCTGCTCCAAAGTTCTGGGTTCAAAATGGCTTTCTCCCAGGATGTTCCTCTCTAGGCTGCAATTCCTCAAAAATGTCACTCTCAGTTGCTCTTGGGGCATTTGTCCTCTCTTACCTTCTCCGGTGCAAAAGTCTGCTTTCAACGGCCGTCTTCAAACTGTCTCTCATCTGCAACTAATCTTTCAGCTTCTGTGCATTCTTCAAAGTGTCCCTCTTGGCTGTAGCAAGCTCGCTCCTTCTGTCTGAGCTTATATAGTGCTCCAGTAAACCAATGAAGGCCCATGCTGAATGGGCAGAGCCACACCTCCATGGAAATTATCCAATCAGAGTTATCACCCATAGTTGGGTGGGGGGCATTTCCATGGAAATAACCTAATCCAAATGTTCCAACTTAATCCCCACTAATATGTCTGCCCCACAAGATTGCATCAAAGAATATGGCTTTTTCTGGGGGACATAATATGTTCAAACCAGCACACTATGGATGGTCTGATGAATGTCTTTTGGTAAATACATGTATGTTTTGTATTTACCCGGTGATGGAATTTCAGGGTCATTGATTTTGCATATATGTTAGTTTAGTAGATACTGTCAAGTAGGGTTCCAAAATTCCCATGAGCAGTTTACATGATTTTCAGTCACTACATCATTGCCCTCACTTGGTATTTTCCATCTATTTTATTTTAGCCACTCTGTTTGGTATGTCTCTTTGAAGGTTTTTTTTTTTTTTTTTTATTTTAATTGAGTTTTATTGAGTTGTTCACATACCACACAATTATCCAAAGATCCAAAGTGCACAATCAATTGCCCATGGTACCATCATACAGCTGTGCATCCATCACCAGAATTAATTTTTTTCCAAATTTTAAAACATTTTCATTACTCCAGAAAAGAAATAAAGACAAAATAGAAAACTCAATTCCTCCTCTGCTCCTAATCACACCCCCTCCATTATTGACTCATAGTATTTGCGTAGTACATTTCTTACTGTTAATGAAAGAATGTTAAAATACTGTTAACTGTAGTACGTAGTTTGCAATAGGTATATTTTTTTCCTTTATACCCCTCTATTATTAGCTTCTAGTTATACTGTCATACATTTGTTCTAGTTCATGAAATAGATTTCTGATATTTGTGTAGTTAATCACAGAAATTGTCCACTGCAAGATTCACTGTTTTATACTTCCCATCTTTTAACCTCCAACTTTCCTTCTGGTGACATATGTGACTCTTAGCTTCCCCTTTCCATCTCATTCACACACCATTCAGCACTGTTAGTTATTTTTACAATAATGTGCTGCTCTCACCTCTGTTCACTTCCAAACACTTGAGTTCAACCAAGTTGAACATTCTGCTCATAATAAGCAAATGCTCCCCATTCTTTAGCCTCGTTTTATATCCTGTTAACTTATATTTCATATCTATGTGTTTAAATATCATAATTACTTCATATCAGTGAGATCATGCAATATTTGTCCTTATGTGTCTGACTTATTTCAATGTAGTGCCCTCAAGGTTTCTTCATCAACCCATTTTTGTTTTTTTCAAGATGGTTTCATTCACCCACCATACATTCCTTCCTAAGTAAACAATCGATGGTCCCTGTATAGTTACATATTTATGTATTCACTACCATCACCACTATCTATATAAGGACATCTCCATTTCTTCCAGAAAGAAGGAGGAATAGTCAAAGAAGGTAGAGAAACAAAAGAAAAAGAAAAACAAAGAAAAATAAAACATGACAGCTGAAAAGCAATGAAAGGAAAGATAGAATTAAACTAAAGTAGAATAAAAGAGTCAGACAACATCACCAATGCCAAGAGTCTCATATTCCTACCTTATGTCCCCCTCTTACAGGCATTTAGCTTTGGTATATTGCCTTTGTTACATAAAAGGAAGCATAATACAATGTTTCTGTTAATTACAATCTCTAGTTTGCATTGATTGTATTTTTTCCCCAATACCACTCTATTTTTAACACCTTGCAATGTTGATATTCATTGGTTCTCCCTCATGAAAAAAACATTTTTGTACATTTTATCGCAATTGTTGAGCACTCTAGGTTTCACTGAGTTATACAGTCCCAATCTTTATCTTTCCTCTTTCCTTCTGGTGTCCCACGTGTTCCTAACCTTCCTCTTTCAACCATACTCACTGTCATCTTTGTAAAGTGTACTTACATTGCTGTGCTACCATCACCCAAAATTGTGTGCCAAACCTCTTACTCCTGTCTTTTCCTATCTATCTGTAGTGCTCCCTTTAGTGTTTCCTGTAGAGCAGGTTATCTTGTTCACAAACTCTCTCATTGTCTGTCAGAGAATATTTTAAACTCTCTCTCATATTTGAAGGACCATTTTGCTGGATATAGTATTCTTGGTTGGTGGTTTTTCTCTTTCAGTATCTTAAATATATCACACCACTTCCTTTTTGCCTCCATGGTTTCTACTGAGAAATTTGCACATAGTCTTACCCAGCTTCCTTTGCATGTGATGGATCACTTTTCTCTTGCTACTTTCAGGAGTCTGTCTTTGTCTGTTATGTTTGATAATCTGAATATTAAGTGTCTTGGCATAGATCTATTCAGATCTATTCTGTTTGGTGTATGCTGCAGTTTTTGGATCTGTAATTATATGTCTTTCATAAGAGATGGGAAATTTTCATTGATCATTTCCTCTATTATTGCTTCTGCCCCTTTTCCCTTCTCTTCTCCTACTAGGATACCCATGACACATACATTCCTATGTTTCATGTTGTCATTCAATTCCCTTACATGTTGCTCATATTTTTCCATTCTTTTCCCTATCTGTTCTTTTGTGTGCAGGCTTTCAGGTTTCTTGTTCTCCAGTTCCTGAGTGTTTTCTTCTGCCTCTTGAGATCTGCTCCATTGTATTTTTCATTTCTTGTGTTGTGCCTTTCATTTCCATAGATTCTGCCAGTTGTTTTTTCAAACAGTGTTTTCTTTATAGCCTTCATCTCTTTTGTTGTATCTTCCCTGAATTCATTGATTTGTTTTTATCTTTTGCCTTTTTTTTTTAAATTGAGGTTGTTCACATACCATACAATTATTCAAAGATCCAAAGTGTATAATCAGTTGCCCCTGGTACCATCATACAGCTGTGCATTCATCACCACAATTATAAGCAATTGCTTATTATGATTTGGTTTTTATTTGATTTCGCATATCTTTTTGGAAAGCTTTAATAGATTGTTCATTAAAATGAAGCAATATCTCAACTCTATCTTGATTGAGGTTAAGTTTGTTCCTTTGACTGAGCCATATTTTCATTTTTCCTAGTACAGGTTGTAGTTTTCTGTTGTCTAGGCATCTGGTTTTCTTGGTTACCCCAGTCACATTTCCCCAGTTCAGAATGGGTTCAGGTCTCAGAATGGGGTTATAGTCAGGATGTATCTTAGAGGAATGACAGACTTTCCTGTGAGGTTTCCAGTCACTGTGCTTTTCCTAACCTGCCCAGGAGGGGGTGCCTGTCAGCCTGTCATTCCCGACTGGTGTAAGGTGGTGTGGCCTCCTTAGTTTCTGTTTTGGCTGCTTTCCCCCAGGCTCTGGGGTGTGGTTCTGAAGGGAAAGCTGGGCCCCACCTCCTTACTCCTAGGGAACATACAACCCCTAGAGAATTATCATCTGCATTTGAATTGTGGTCTCTTTGACTCTACTATCTCCTCCCTTGTCTGGGTCAGATCACTCGGAACTGAAAATGGCTGCAGCTCTCTCTTCTGAGCCCCTCAGGTTGAGAGAGAGAAAAAGGGACAGGAAGCCCCCTTTTGGATTCAGTACATGGCCCCCCAGTTTTACTCGTCAGTTAGAGGTCATACACGATCTTCTTGGCTCCCCCTCCCAGGACAGATGTGTCTTCTGGTTCAGTTGTCACTAAAAACCTCTTCTGCTTGTTGGGGGATGGCAGATTATATTCAGCAGTCCATGTTTGTTAATTAAAACCCTAGCTCAGCTGAGCTATATTCAGTCGCTCAGAGAGTGCTGCTGTTTCCTACCACAGTGAGCTTTTGCGGCAAAGCTTGCAATAGGGGGAGGGGGCTCTCGACATGGTTTCACAGCTTTTACTTACAGATTCTATGCTGTGATCTCAGGCATTCCTCCCAATCCAGGATGGTGTATTATGTGTGGACAGTCACAGTTGTCCCTCAGCAGTTATTCCAAATTATCTGCTAGTTGTTCCTGGTTGTTTATTAGTTGTTCCAGGAGACTGACTAAATTCCACTCCTCTCTATGCTGCTATCTTGCCCCTCCTCCTCTCTTTGTAGTTTCACTTTGTATTTACCTGATGATTAAGAAAGCTGAACAACATTCAGCCATTTGGATATCCTCTTTTGTGAAATGTCTGTTCAAGTTTGTTCATTTTTTCTCTGGTTTGTCTAATTCTTATGAGTCCTTAGGGCTTTTAATATTCTTCATTTATCATTTTTCTCAGTTGTCTGATACCTTCTTTAGCACTGTTTTTTATTTTATTTTTTAAAATATTTTCTTAGTTCTCAGGTGTCCAGCATTATATAAATCGTAATCTGTGTTCCCGACATACTGTAACATCAGTCTGAAGTAACTCTTTTAGCTTTTTAATTTATTATTTCTTTGTTTTTAATAGTATAACAAACAGATTTTAACACAGCACCCAAGATGAAACTGTTGACAATATTTTATATCTACCCAGGGGTGACTCCAAAATTTATATTTTTAGGCATGACAACTTCACTGAATTAAAAACCTGCATATCCAAGCTGCTTACCTGCTAGTTCTATTTTTTAATAAGCACCTTAAACAGAATTCTTATTTTTTTCTCCCCAAGCCTGTCTAGCCATCTCCAGCTCAGTAAGTGGTGTTTGGTTAGACAGAGCAGATGTGCTAGTACTTTTGAGGACTTGTTCAAATACAAGGATCTTAAAAACTGACCTAATGAAATCTGACACCAATATGCTTCATTATATTATTTTTCTTCTAGAGATATAATGTAGGAAGAGGGGGGAAAAAAGGAAAATATAAGGAAACCATGCTCAGAAAGATTTCCTACTGGATTTATCTTTTGCTTGAAGATCCTTACTTAGAATCATATAATAAAGTGGTCTAGATGTTTATATTGTATGAATCTAAAATCACAATTCTGAAAGCCCCAGAAGCTTCCTTGTTATATCAATTGGTAATGTCCAATTATATCCATCTCTGTAATGTCCAATTATAGCAAACTTGGGATTTCCATAACCTTAAAATGCTTCTCATATGGTTTAAGAGCATGAATTGTAGTACACGAATCTTTGGGTTATACCATATACTAGCTATATGACTTGATACAACTTACTTGTATCAAGTACGCTTTGCTTCAAATTCCTCATTCATAAAATGAGAATCAAATAGTTCTCAATTCATCAGGCTGCTATGAAAAGTAAATGAGTTACATTTTTAAAGTGACTAAATGAGCAAATGAATAAATCTTCAAATAGTCAAAGCTTTAAAGTGATGAGAAGAGTGCTTGACACATAGTGAATACTTAATGCTTTCTAACTACTATATTTTCTTTATTAGCAAATGGCATCAACTTCCACTCAGTTACTCAGCCCCCCAAAGTATAGTAGCATGCTGGATACCTTCTTTTCTCACATACACTCAACCTAAAACAAATCAACAAATCCCATGGCTCTGTCTCTAACATATATCCTGTCTCTCCATGTTTTTCCATCTTCACTCTTTTTACTTTAGTTTGCACCACCTGTCAACTTTCACTTGGTACTTTCTAAACTGGTCTCCCCTTTGATTTTATTCTTGAATTTTTATAATCCTCTCCCAAAAGCAATCAGAGTAATCTGTTTTTTATCTATAGTTTGGTTATATACATATAAGATATTATATATATATTTATAATGTTACATCACTCCTTGCATTAAAAAGAAAGCAAAATAAACAAGAATCTGCAGTGGTTTACTTCCACAGCTTACTATTACCTCCAAGACTACATACAATCAGACCTTTATTTTTCTCTGAGCTCATCTCCCATAACTGTCCTCTGACTTTACGACACTTTAGCTACACCAGTTTTTCTGTTCCTCAAGTGAACTAAGTTCATTCCCACCTTAGGCCTTTGCATGAGTTATTCCCTATACTACCAACAAATGCTATGGCCATAGATCTTTGTAAGGCTAGATTGCTTTCATCATTTAGATTTCATTTCAAATGTCCTCCCATTTTATTGGTTTCTGGAGTAGCTTTTCCTGACTACACTCTTTGCCTGCTTCCAACACTTATCACTCCCTATGCATCACCCTGTTTATTCTATTTTCTTCATAGCACTCATTTCTATCTGGTTCTCTCTTGGTCATTTATTTGGTGATTTATTTTCTGTCTCCTCCTCTCTATAATGAAAGCTTCACAAGGGCAGAGACCTTATTCATCTTGTTTATTAGCTTCTAGAATAGTGCCTGGTAAATTGTCCAGGTTCAATAAAACTTGTGGAATAAATGAAGGAATGAAGAAAACTACCCACTCAACTTTTTATTGAAGTTTACTGTATATATTCAAGGAAGTATTCTAGGCTGCAATGGAGCAATAAATATGTAATGATACTTAGAAAAATGTGAAATATATCATTGTAATCACTATGAGTGTCAAGTTTATTAACAGGTTGGAAAGATCACTTGAATGACCAAAATTGCCAGCTTTTTCATTGATTTAATTTGTTATTTGATTGGTTAAATTTAAGTGTAAAGAGGTAACAGGGAAGTAAGGAAAATTGAGATGGCTGTACTTTTTCCTCCCTCATGCTTTTAGTTTTCTATGTTTAGAAAGTCAAAATATGAATCAAGATGATGTTTTACCTAATATATAGAGAATACTTTTTTTACAGATGATGTATGTCCATACTGGAAGAGTATGAATATTGATTTAACATGTTACACATTAAGGATAGAGTGTTTTTATTTGTAATGACTAAACATACATTTTTACCCTATTAGTACTCCTTTTATATGATCTGTCAAGAACTAACACAAATTTATGAATCTCTAGAAATACAAGTAAAAAGTTTTCTTTTACTTTGGAGGTATTTTCTATTTGTGAATCAAGAACTTCTTAATATCTATGATAAAAAAACTTTCTAACACTTTGTTGCTGGGAGATAGAATGGTTAAGCAACATCTCTATGATGATTGATTTAGGCATTGGTAAAACTAGGAAAATAGAGCTCTAGTTTGATGTCTTAACAATTTAATTTTAAAAATCCTGTTTTCAAAATCAAAAGAGCTAAATTTACCTCTATCATTTCCTTATTGGAGACATTCCCTTAAATATGTTCAGATGAATGCATCCTGCTTTAAAATTACCACTTTGAAGATGATTACATATCTATTGCAAAACTCCTTTAATTCAAGCTTAGGGAAAACAAGTAAAAGCAAACATAATTTAAGTAATGTCCTTTCTCTTTCGCTGTTTTTGCCTTCACATGCCGTGTTCCCAGTGACAGCTGGGTGAGAAAAGATGCATTAGAGCAACATTTACATGCCAAGTTTCCTTACAGGCTGTACCTGCCAAGCAGATGAATGTGGAGCATGAATTAACAAGCATGCTGTACCTGGGTTTTCTCAGTGGTATGCAAAATAATTCTTCTCATAGCACAGGTGTAGCAGCAATTATAACTTAAGACCTAATATTAATAAGATTTGTACACCCTGAAGCTAAATAAAGGAGACTCCCAGAAATACAATGTTTTCCATTCTAACTTCTAAAAATAACATGTGAGGTTTTGCCTTATATTTTTACAGAAGTAATGGGAAGAAAAGAATCAAAATACAGTAATATATAGTCTACAAATACATTATTTTAAATTGAGTAACATAAAAATAAAAATATATCACATTTATTGAGTTCTAGGCATTTTTTAGGTATTCAATGTTCATTAATTACTTGACCTCCCCATTTAAATCTGCAATCTGCTTTTTTTTTTTTTTGCCTCCTTTCCCTCTTCAGTACCAATACTCATTACTCTTACCAACTCTACTTGTTTTTTTTCCATGGTATTTGTAATCTTCTATCATACAAGGTGATTTACTTATATACCATATTTTATTTTCCTGTTGCATGTCTCTACTTGATATACAGATATCTAGATACAAAGATGTATTAAAACTGCTTGTTTTAATAGTCAGAGTATGCTAGGTTATGCTGCAGTAACAAGCAATCCTGAATCTCAGTGGGTAAAAATAATAAAGCTTACTGTTTACTCATGTGATATGTCCATCATGGGCCTCCAGGAGTGTTCTTCACAATGTAGTCACCCAGGAATTGTAGAAGATAGATCATCTCAAAATATGCTTCATCATTATAGAGACTGGAGAAAGCAAATGTGGTGATTTGATCTCCAGGGCTTAAAGCTTCTACCAAGAAGTGACACATGATGCTTTCACTCACATGTCATTGGGCAAAGCATGTCAGAATACCATGCTGAGAAGGTGAATACATTTGAGTGGACAGAATGCACTCAACAGAATGCTGTGTATCTTTCATTGTTTTCTGCATCCCAAGTACTTAGAACAGTTCCTAGTGGATAGAAGACCCTGAATAAATATTTCTAGGTGGTAACTATTATCATCTTCATTTTACAGAGTAGGAAATTGAGGCACAAGGAAGTAACACAATTTGTTCAAATTCCAAGAAGAGCAGGATGTGATGCAAGACACAGTATGAATCCAAAACCTGGACCCTTTATGTTAAAAGAGGAGTCACTTTTATGTTAAAAGAGGAGTCACTGTTCCCACTGACCTTCTATTTTCTCTCCTAGTGGTGGCTGTTAGGTATGATCTAAACTTTCATCAAGCAAGAGTGGTATTAACACAGACAGAAGACAGTTATTAAAAAAAAAGCTTGTGAGACTTGATAATTTGCAGAAAATAAGGAAAACACTTTGTCTAAGATGCTAAGGTGGGAGTTCAGATTATTTCTTGGTCAACAGTATTGGATATTTGTTCTCCCTAAATTAATTATTAATGAAATGTATAGTTTTCATCAATAGATACAGCAATATGTTTTTGTAATGTGGAATTCTTAGAATGGAGGGGAACATGTCTTTAATAATGAAAAGCAACTGGGAAGTATAAGAATTTTCTACATATCTTAATCTACAAGCACACACAGGTAAACATGGTAATGATTTGCATTTTGTTGGAAAAAATTTGTGAAAGAAAATATTTGAATTAACACATCAAACAGCCTGTCAGTTGGGATGGAAAACAGAACTGCCATATATTTATGAGCCAAAATGTAAATGAGTCTAAGTGTTGAATAAGAAACTCCTTGTTTGAGGGCAAAAGTGTTCATTTCATAGCAGAAACTCCTAATGAACACTGGAAAAACTAATGTTTAATATCATGTGTATTTTACCCAGAAGAAGGCACATTAGCTGAAAAGTATTGGAGGTCTTACTCTTTTCTAATTTTAAAAGTACAAACATGATACCTAATACGGGTCAAGTGTTCTAAAATTTACATTCACTGAACCTGCAAATATTCATGGAGCACATACCATATGGCAGAGAGATGAGTACATTATGTACATATAGAGGGATATCTAAAATAAGACATTATTTGGAATCTTTGAAACTTTTTTTAAAAACATGCCTTGGTTTATTCTCTTGGTTATACATTACTCTTTCCAGAAAGTGAAAAACAAAACAAACCTACACTTAAGCTTTTCACCTTTACTTGATGATCTTTCACTTTCATTAGTATGAGCCCATTATTTCAACAATTATTTTAATTATTCAAGGTAACAAATACCTAGCAAACATTTAGCAGCAGATAACATATAAGAATGCTTTTTTCATCTTCCTTTCTGTTAACATATATAAATTCAGAATATTTTTCCTCTTTTCTCATGTATTAAATCAGTTTAATTTTGCACAGATATAAAAATATAAATAAAATGAATCTAATATTACAAGAAAAGAATGTGGTATGATGTCACAGAATTGAAGCCTCCATTTTTTACTTGATTTAGATTGTGAGTAAATAACTAACTGCAGTTAGTTCATTTCCCACCCTTAAACCTTGAGAAGGGAAAGGAGAAGTAGTAACAGTTATCATTTTTGAATACTTCCTGTGTGCCAGGAATTTTGCTAACTATACCACATACATTATTTTAAGTTAGCATCCACCATAATAATAATATTGCATATCCACCGTAAGACATGCAATATTATTATCCTTATTTTCAACATGAGGAACTCGAGCATAAGGAGATTAAATATCTCGCCTAGAATCATCAAGCCTGGAAACGTCAGATTAGGCACTCAGACATAGGCAACGTGCTTCCAATGTGGCGCATAATGCTGCCTAACCCTCCGTAAGGACTGCCAGGACACCTGCTAAGAACCGGGCAGCATTCAGAGGGGTATCTCCTTTACTCTACACGCCAACCCTTTGTTAATCCCCTTTTACAGATGAGAACAAGCCCAAGAATAGTTAAGTGAAATTGCTCAGGGTCTTGAAGATAGTAATTAGGAACCAGGATTCTAACCCTGGTTTGTGTGGGGCTAAACCATAGTGCAATTGGTAAGGGAGTGCACCAAATTATAAACATCGTTTTCTTGACTAATTTTTGAGAGGCAAAATAAACATCAACTGTTACATTTTTTCCAAATGAATTGAATTTATTGGATGAAACAGAATAATTGTACAAAAAACTTATTAAGCTTCTCCACAAAACCTATAAATCAGTTGCAAATTAATTTTTTTATGAAAGATATTGGATAATATCTTAACCCTTTTGTTTTTAACATGTTATAATTATTTTGATTTTCAAACTGCTTAGATAGGAAAGCCAAAATCATCAGAAAACTTAATATGGGGTCTTGTGGTTTCAACAATTATCAAAATTAAATAAATTATTTATAAACATGTAATTTTTGGAAATTGTTACTGTTCACTGCAATAATGTCCATTCTGATTTTAATTAGAATTCACTAAGTGTCCTTTTTTGGAGGATGTATGTTTTAAGGGGAACTACTTTAAGCAAGGCAAATACTGAATAGCACTAAATAAGGCAAAATTCTCACCCATAAAATAGAAATGCTATCTGTTCAGTGAAATGACGTACGGTCATGAAAATAATAGAGATATAATGTTAGAAGCATCCAGAAGGCTTCTGAAAGATGAACTAGTTGAATTCTTTCTCAATAGGTAACTTCAGTTTGAGTAAGTATGAATAACGGCATTAATATGAATAGCAGCTAATTGATCATGAAGTTTATAGGACTATAAATAATATTAAATAAACAAAAAGCAGCAATTAGGCTAAACTTAGTCATTGTTTATGTGTGTATATTTTAGGATAGTTGTGAAATATTGCTTATAGGTATGACCTTTTTGCTTCATTTATTTTGGAATGCTAAACTATTATTAATCATCTGGTTTTCCATCCCTCTTCTTCCTTTCTTTCTCTCCCTTCCTGATGTTTATATTACATTATATCAGGGATTTTCCAGGCATGGAGCTTGTTCTTCCAAGAGCTGGCTCTACCACCTATGAGCTGTGTGGTTGTGGGGTAACTTTACTTAACTTTTTAAAAATGGAAATACTAGTAATACTTACCTCATACCATTGTTGTAAGGAATAATTGTGTTATTAAATGTAAAGTGCGTATTTCATAGCCTGAGATATAATATGTTCTAAACATAGTTTTTTGAATAAGTGAATGAATGAATGTATGGTAGCCATGGCATTGAGGATTCATAAGTGACAGTAGCAAGTTTGTTTGCTATAAGGTCACTATATATTTAAAAGTCATTGTATTTTATATACAAGCAACAAAAATTAAATGAAATTTAGGAATGATATAATTTACAATAGCATGTTAAGTATTAAACAGAAACAATTCTAAAAATAAAGATGTGTAAAGCTTCTATGCAGAAAATTATAAAATAGTATTTTGAGATAAATTAAGCGAGTTCTGATCAAATGGAGAGATACATATGGCCTTTGCTGGAAGACTCAATATTGTAAGCTCTCAGTTCTTCCAGAACTGATCTGTAGCATAATGAAATCCCAATACAGTTTCCAGCAAGTATTTTTGAGAAAATTGACCAAGTGATTTTAAAATTTGTAGAGTTGCAAAGGACCTAGAATAGCTAAGAGCATCTTGAAGAAAAAGAGTGAAGTTGGAGAATTTATACCACCAGAGTTCATAAATTATTATAAAAATACAGTACTTAAGTCCACATGGTATTTGTGAAAGGATAGTTAAATAGACTGGAAACAGAATAGAAAATACAGCAGCAGGTCTGCCCACTTGGAGGCATCTAATTTATGACAGAGGTGATTCTGTGGTGCAGAGGGAAAGAATGTTATTTTCAATAAATTGTTCTGGGTCAAATGGATATCTTCATTAAAAATACATGAATTTGACCCCTACCTCACACCTTATGCATGAATATATTTCAGTATGGTGTAGATAGGGTCAACAATTATGTATTTTATGCATTTAGCATTTAGCATTATGCATTTAGCATTATGCACATATATACAGATTCTGTTAATGACTAAAAATAAGTATAAAGAAAACCTCTTAAATATACTCAGAATGATACTAAAAAGAAATGCATACATTTCATATAATAATGCATCCAAGGGCCCTTGAAGTAGGTACATAAAGACTTTTGAATATTGGCAATTCTTACATTTAGTCACAGACCATTGTTCATGTATTGGGCAAATGGTCATTCTTTTTAGAAAGTCTTTGTTTAAAATAGTGCATATAAAGACTAAGGAACATTGGCAGATTCCTTAATGCTGAACTATAACTATGGTATTATGCATAAAATCTCTAAATTTCTAGTATTCATCTTTTACTAAACACAACAAAGTTCATGAAGTGAATTTGTTTTTATATATAATTCATCATTGTATACATTATGTTTCATTGTATATTGATTGTCTTTGGGGAATGTGATTGAGTTAAAGTGAAATTTCAATTGATATTTTCCTATATTGCCTTTTTAGAAAGCAGTTCAAAATGATAATAAAAATATTTATCCCTGAACTTTGACTTCATATTATTTTGAACTTATATTTAACATTAGCCTTTTTTTCCCCCCTAATTCTGGAAATTTTTCTTAATTATGGCTTTCACAATCTGTTCTTAGTATCTCAATTTAGCAAAAAGTGTGATTTATTACTTTCATATTGATGCTTTTTAAAACATCCCATGGCTGTTGCTTCAAAGGAAAACATTCCTTCTTATATTTCCCTAGCAAATAGGTGGTGTGCCTTCTCCAATGTCAAAGTGACAGTCACCCGATCACAAATAGTATGCAGTGGAAAAATAACATCTGTAGATTAACTCAAACCATCTTGATAAAATGAATCAGATGCTCATATTAGCATTTCTAATGCTAGAGAAATCCATCTGCAGAAACTTGATTTACAGTAATTTTAACCTGATTTATTCTTCATTATAAGTAAGTGCACTACCTAAGAGACGTGAATCATGGCACTTAGTGAAATAAACATATTTAGGAGATTATGATCCTGTAGAAAATCTGTTGTTATTCTTCTTGAACAAGACTCTTTAAAGTCATTTGTTCCCTTTTGTTGTTTAACTGTAATGATAAATATCTGTGAAAGGCCATAAGTTTCCCACAGGTCAAAAAGAAAATGCAGTTCTGTAAGCAAATAAATTTGGATAGATAACATTCAATTCAGGTTTTTTATAATGTACTTAGAAAACATTGTAGGAAAGGCCGGATATATATGGGTTTGTGTGTGTTTTAATGAACAAGCTTACATATCTAATATCTAATACATATACATATATAAAATATATACTTGTTTACCTTATATACATTATAACACCTCATAAATGTACTTATATATTGTATATAACATTTCCCAATGCAAATATATTGTTTATGTTACATGTGTATGTGTATGTATATATGTGTATATATATGTATGTATGTATGTATATGTTATAAAACAACATTGGAGACCATTTCAAAGGCCATCTATAAAGAATTGTTAAAAAATTATAGTATACAATTGTTAAATGGAACATTCTACTTATATGTACATTTGTGGGATAATGACCATAATACATAAGTAAGTTAAAAATAATTGCAAAAACAGAATTGTATGCATAATTTAAAATAGAACACACACAAGCTTCAAAAATTATATTGAATAACAAATACCCAAATTTCAATTAGTGTTTATTTCTTATATGTGGGAGAGTCTTTTACCTTTTATTTCATATACTTCTATCTATCTGAATATTTTCTTACTAAATTGGTACTAGTTTAGTACTTTTTGAATATATTAAATCTTTTTTACTTAAGGAGGAATTTATTATTAATGCTTGGTGAAGTATTCTTTGATAGAGGTGTGGCTAAAATGAATGCAACATATTAATTACTTAGAAAAATGATTTCCTCATATGCTGGACATGCTACTATATTTTCTAAACCACATATAGAATCAATCTATTTTGAAATATAATGTTTGGTTATAATCATGATTTGAAATCTCTAAGGCTCATTCAAAGCACTAAAACTTAAATTTATGCTTTGAATATCTCTTAGAGAATCTAATTTTATCAGTGCTTGGGATAATTGCTGTTTGGCAAGCATTGCAACTCATTAAAATACATTTGAGAACCTGACGTGAATTCTTTGGAATGAGAGATGCATAATGCATGCTGTTTCATGTCCAACTGGTCAACAGCAATTCATTGTTTAAGACATTTATAGATGACAGAGATGACAGTTAGAGGGTTCTATACTGATGTCAATGTATTCATTAGAACATTCAGAATCTGGATTTCTCCCGATAGTGCTATTTATTGTTTGACCTTTCTTTCCTGGGTGGTTTTTCCCCTTATTGGTCTTAACCAAAAAAAAAAAAAAAAAAAAGAATAATATCTAAATCACATATAAATCCTATCAGAGATTTCCTTGGCAAAGTAAGGAAATTCAGGGTTAGGTAAAATCATATTGTTTATCATACCATGCATCTCACCCTACACCACCTCCAACATTCACTTTCCCCAAAAATGTGAGTTAAATCGAGTCACATAAAATACCACAACAGATGAACTAAAGGTAAAATAAGAAGGGACTTCAAAAGGAGAACAAAGTGATACAGTGAAAGACGTCAAAAACAATTCCATTTAATTTAAGTGTTTAGGGTCATTTTAGTTAAATATCTACATTTGTGCCTTAGGTCCCTTCTAGTTGTAGATACCTATCTTCATGAGTCACTACCACTAGATGCCTGATGACTTCCACTTCACAGACCCCACCTTCTTGATTTGTCTTTCAGCAGAATCATGGTGGAACTTGGACCTCTTAAATTTTTAACCACATCTTTGCAACCTTAGAGTTGGTCCACATGTATTTCTTTCTCTCTACAGGCTCTAGACATTTAGCTGGATGGCTTTTCTTTTTTCTGGTTAACTGTCTACACTGTTTTCTCTGGAATCCGGCTTTGCCACCTTCCCTTCTCCCATTCTCACATGAATACTGATTACAAAGTATGATATATTCTTTTCCAAAATCTCCAATTTCTGGCTGATTGGTTTTCATTTTCTTTAGGTAATATCTATCATAGGGACTCAGGTTAGTACAAGGGAGGTGGATGTAACAAAAATAACAAATTTGAGGAAATGTAAAATTTACTAGAAATCAACCCAAATTTTCATAATCTCTTTTTTCATAATCTTTCTTTTCATAATCTCTCCATAAATCAGGTTCTCCAAGGATTTGGTGCAAGTGATTTATTGAGGAAGTGTTCCTATGAGAAACCCTTAGGCAGATGGAAGTAGAAAGGGAGGCGGAGGAATCCATAAAAGATGGCTACTTCCCACAAAATTCCATCTTCTGTCTAATCCCATATTGCAACTCTGTAATGAAAACCTGTGTCTCAGCATTTGCCTTGATTTGAGGCAGGGCCATTAGGTTTTCATACTGCTGTATCATTTACTTGGGCATTGACTAAGCCTTCAGAGGGAGGATGCAAATTCCCAGCCACTTCTAGTTCACTGTGCTGGAGAGGTGAAGCAATCCAGTAGCTAAAAGGCAATCCTTTAAAGAGAGTCACAGGTTCAGGCTGTTTGAAGCAAAGGCACACAGAATCTGGAAGATGGGCTTTACAGAAAGAATAAAATGGATCCCAAGGGATCTGGCCAGACCATGGAGTTTGCTATAATCTTCATTAAAATGTAGGGGCCTCTTGCCTTACTCACTTCTGCCTTTGTGAAATTGCCAACATGTTCCTCTCACAAGTGTACCTAATAAATTTTCTGCCTACTTACTCTAAAAAAAAATGTAGTTGGGTTTGATTTGCCTGTTTCACACCTCTTTCCTGACTGCCTTCTTATTTCTCCAGAATGATTTTCTCTGACTTCTTTGTCTTTCTTCAAACTATTCTTCTGAAGTTGAAAGTCTTTCTGAATAAGTTCATCAAGCTCCTCTTCACCCCCAGAAAAGCAATGGGCTGAAGTAATTTTCAGAAAGGCAAGACAACTATGAGAGAAACATGTAATTATCAGTGATACATTATCATTGTTATTCCCACAGAGGGTGTATATTTCAAAGAATATCATATCCAACCCAGTGTATTTGTTGGAAAATACTGATCTAAAGTGGCTGGTTGTATTGGAAGCAATTCTGATACATGGATCTACTTTTTTAAAGTGTCCAAATCTTATGGAAAAAGCTCTGCATCACTCTCAGGTCTAGAGTTGTGCCACTGGATAATGACTAAAGAAGTTTTGCTATAATGAAACAAAATTCCCGCCGATGGTTCTGTTTGTGTATTTATTCCCTTTTTCATCTGAAGTCACATAGTCCTCTATGGGTACCTTTTTAATGGTATCTTGTAACTTGCTAACTTGTAGTGCAGTGATGTATATACTTGCTTTATATATTCAATTGGTTAAAATCTCCTTAAACTTATAACAAATATCCACTGAGATATTCCAATATTCCAGACTCTGTGTTGAGCATTTTATAAGCATCATCTTATTAAATCTTTAAAAGAACTGTAAAGATTATCTCATTTTTAGAGATGAGAATGATGAGGTCTAAGTGATAAGCAAAATATCTAGTAGATAGAGGAAATTAAATTGGAGCCCAAATTGAATGACTCCAGTGCCCTCTCATTAGATCACCATGTTGTACATCTTTCTGTAAGTTACATACTACTAGCATAGGCAGGTACTGGGTCTTACCCATCTTTGTATCTTCTCTGTCTAGCTGTCTTACTGAGTCAGTGCTCTACAAATGTTATAAAGTAGTTATAATTAATAAATAAACATAAAGATGACTTTTTAAAGTAAGACTATTGAAAAAAAGTACGTTCTTGGCCTTTCAAATATGGCATCTGAATAATATATTGCAAATTGTCTTGAAAGGTGTACCTAATTTTCACAGTTCTACAATTCCTATCTGAAACAGCATATTTCAGTGACATCTCTATTGCCCTGAAGTCATACTGAGAAATTCTTTGAAAATGATTATGTTGATGATAACCTTTGCAAATTTCAACTTGTTTACCATCCTGTGAACATGTACTCATCTATATTTTCATAAAACTATTTAGTTGATCTTTTAACATTCTCATTCCATTAAAATATATGTGTGTGTGCATGCATGTATGTGTTTATCCATCTATTAGAATAGGTAGAATAGGTCATATCTTAGGTCAAATTACTTCAATTGTGTGAAGGTGACCCTTTATAATCACATATATTTGCATTTAAATATGAATGCAAAGTTCATTACATATATTAAAATTTGGAAATATTTTGATTCCGAAATCAGTATATGATGTTGATAGACTCCACAAAGTTTTATTTGATTTGACTTGCAGAGAGAAAATACTCCAAGGGCTCTTTGTTTGGGCTGTCTTGAAAGCAGACCCTTAGACTAGTTCTTGATTTCAGTTAGTTTGCTTAGGGAGTACAAGCGAAGGGATGGAGAGAGTGGGGAAGAGAAGGAAAAAAGCCCACGTCTTCAATTGTTGGTCAAGTGCAATGAAGGGAAGCAGGTAAAACTTGAATAAGAAAGCATTATCTTGACTGGTAGCCATCAACCTGGAACCATCCACCAGCTGAGATCTTTGCAAGGAATTTAGGCAATGGAAGGCTGTTCTCTTTCAGCAATGGTCAGGAATCAGTGCTGCTGGCCTGGAGGGTTCAGGTTATCTGGGGGTTCTTTGTGTCTGTTTTCATCCAAATAGCCCCTTCCCAGGTTGGGATTCCCACATTTTCCTCTCAGGCCTCCAACTTTGACATAGGAGACTTGCCAGTTCTGTTTTATATTAAGAGTCTTGTTCTAGTTTGCTAATGCTGCCGGAATGCAAAACACCAGAGATGGATCAGCTTTTATAAAAGGGGGTTTATTTGGTTACACAGTTATATTCTTAAGGCCATAAAGTGTCTAAGGTAACACATCAGCGATCGAGTACCTTCACTGGAGGATGGCCAATGGTGTCTGGAAAACCTCTGTTAGCTGAGAAGGCACATGGCTTGTGTCTGCTCCAAAGTTCTGGTTTCAAAATGGCTTTTTCACAGGACATTCCTCTCTAGGCTGCAGTCCCTCAAAGATGTCACTCTTAGTTGCTCTTGCAGCAACGTAATACATTCAAACCAGCACAAGTCTGAAATAAGATTTCTGACTACACTCCAATGAATTTAGTTTTCAGAATGTACAGCTGAAATGTAAGAAAAATATGTAAAGTAGAAATAGTTTTAAGAGCCAGATTTTTATGTATCAAAATCTAGAAAAAAATGGTTTTACTTCTTTTCCATGCTATTTAATGCCAAGGATAAGGTATTTCTAGCTAAAGAGCCGATACAAAATTTAATTATATTATTTTGGCCATTTGATATTAGTGGCCTTTTGGCAGTTACCCCCATCACAATCTGCTTTCCTGATTTATTCTAGAATATATCTTAAGTTGCTTCCATCTTTACTCAAATTGGTTATTTTGCTTTGTTCTTCAGCGTTTTCTATTTAGTCCTCTGCAAAAGATACAAATTCCTTTCTTAGGTTTTACTTATTTTACATTTATTTTTCAGTTTAAAAAAATCTTGAAAAAATAGTGATTTTTTTTGCATATATTGTTCTATTTTCCAACAAGGGTGAATGCTTATGTTCTTAGCAAGAGTTACCTCCTTGTATGTGGCTCTTCTGCTGTACTTCAACACAACTCTGGATCCAATTTCATTGCAATTCTACAGTTAAATTTTTATGATCATTATATTAGAACATATTGGACTTCTTGCATCTGTGGTTCTATCAGTTAAAGAAACATAACCTGGATTCTCTTGCTGACTGTGCTTGCATTTTTTAATGTATTTTCAAATGCAAACTTTAACATATATACATAACAGTGAAAACTTTCAAAGTACGATTTAACAAGTAGTGAGAGAATACAATTCAAAGAATGTCATGGGTCACAGTTCCACAACTTCAGCTATTTCCATTATTGTAAATATAACATGCATACAGAAAGGTGTTGACTTTCAATGTACAGCTCAATAAGCAGTTATATAGGTAATTTCAAAAATTGTTATGGGTTAAAGTTCCACAGTTTCAGTTCTTTCCTTTTTATGCAATATAGGGTATAGACAGAAAGGCAAAGACTTTCAAAGCACAATTCAATGAGTAGCAATAGAGCAAATTTCAAAGGATGTTATAGGGTACAGTTCTACCATGTTATTTACCTCTTTCCAGCTATTCCAACACCCCAACATCTAAAAAAATATATATTAATATAAAGTTTCAGTGTTCACAGACTTTTGTTAAATCTTATCTTATTTGTTGCTACCCCTTCCTCTCAATCTCTTTCTCCATCATCAGGACTGTGAACATCCTAACTAGTTCATATTGAAATGGGGTGTCAACAGTATGGGGAAGGGAGCTTGTGCTTGCATTTGAAAGGTAGGAATTTTCATTTCTTTTAGTATTTTGTAAATTTATCTTCTTGAACACATTTTTTTAACAATTAAAATTACTTTTTCCATCTCATTTTTTTGAAGTGTTTGTAAATCTCTCTTCAAAAAGTACTTTGAAAGATTTTATTATGACAGTGCCAAACAGAGGTCAGAGCTCTTCAACATGGAGTTGAGAAAATGAGATGGGGAGGGAAAATGCCGGAGATAGCACAAAATACACAAAGAGCTGGGAGTTAGTATTTAAATATATTGGTTCTCAGAGCACTGAAGGATGTAAGTGCTGTAGATAAGATTTATGTGGTTTTGGTAGGAAGTTATTTACTCCTTCACTAAGCACCCCTTTCAGAAGAGCTGATCCCCATGAAAATAATAGAGGAGAAAAATATAACTCTACCAAGGGGAACTACTAATACTTGCATCTGGACTTTGTCTGGAGGCTTTTGTTTTTCCTAATAGATCCACACATATAGTAAAACACTTCATATTGACTCACTATATTTAAGTGAATTATCTAAAATAATAAATAATATTAATGGCACTAAAACAGTCAACCAGACCATAATTTAAATAAATCTGACAAGGCTTATGTTCATACATGTACTTTACATTGCCATTGCAAAAGTTAAGTGTTTGACATGCTAGAAAACTATTTCAGCATGCCCAGCATCATAAATTGAGCTTCTATAAATTGAAGGGAACCTAAGATCTCATAGTTAAGTTGTAGTGGACTTTTGTTTTAAAGACTTCTGACCATCAGAATAAAGAGTAGAAATCAATGCAGACAAGAGGTAAGAGTGATATAGCTAGGTTCCACCAAACTTTATTTTGTGCTTGGGATATTAGTGAGGTGGGAGACACTAATGGGATCAAGCAGAGAGAAAGATTTAGTTGTTAAGCTCTATATCAGGGATTGGTGAACTATGGCTTTTGGGCCAAAGTAGCCTGCTATTAATTTTTGTAAATAAACTTCCATTCTTAGATATCGTCTTTGGATGTGCTACAAACAGATGATCTGCAAAGCCTAAGATATTTACTATGTGGATGTTTATTGAAAGAAGTTTGCCAACACTTTCTTTAGGAAAGAATGCTTTTTAATATGATCATCATTTATTTTTAAGAACATGAGACTGCTATTGTTCTTAGATCATTAACTTTATAATGGCAGGATGTGTGATTTAGAGTCACTGTAGATGTTTTAGAAAAGGATTCTCTAAACTAGCATTTCTCAAAGAGTGTTACACATATACCTACACATGCACACATATCACATACACAATATTAGGAATTCATTGATCTCTCATGGCTTAAACAAACACAATTTAATCTCTTCACATTATAATGTTTCAAAATTGGTGTCAGGAGAAGTTGAGAAGTTGGTTTCACAACTTTGGGGAAGCTGGATTGATTTTTGATGATTTTCTTGACCTTTCTCTCTTGCTTTTACTTCATGGTTTTTAGGTAGCTATGGGTGCTCCAGACACAATGTCTGCCCTCAGTGCAGGGAAAATGCAGGTAAAGCTGGATAGAATCAGTGCCAGAAGATTAAGGGTCAGTGGCTATAAATGTTTCACACAGCCTCACCTCTCTTAAAGGAAGTCTGGGAATTTCAGAATTTAGTGTTTGAAGCTACTGTAAAAGGGTCAAAGAGGAGGGTTTCACTGGCTGTTAGTTGAGATGTTCTGTGGCAGTAAAGTGAAGGAGGGGGAAGTAGACAAATAAACCTGGGTCAGTCACAAAGAACAGCAGCACCTTAACAGTTCTCTAAGATCCTTTGTTTAAGAATTCAAAAAATGTTGACCAAAATGTCTTTACTCTAGTACTACTTTATTAATTTGGAGAATGTTTTTCCTTAGAAAATACTTAGATTAACATTATAATTTGCCTTTTAACATGTTTATAATATTTTTTATTATAGTAGTGTATCTTTTGTTATTGCTGAGTTTAATTACAAAGGTTTATTTTTATAAAATATAGTTTTAAAAATATGATTTCAAAATGTAGTTTTACAAAAATGATTTTATACTCTAGTTGTTTTGGTTTTATTGTTTATATTTTACCCATTAATCCATGCTGATATTTGGTGCCACATAAGGAGACAATAACTGTGTGTCCTGTTACTATGTACCACAGAAAGACAAGTTCTTATACTTAATCCGTTCATGTGGGTATGAACCCATAGTGAATAAGACCTTCTGATGAGGTTACTTCAGTTAAGGTGTGGTCCAACTGAATCAGGATGGCTCTTAATCCTACTACTGGAGTCCTTTATAAGCAGAATGAAATTCAGACACATACAGAGAAAGCCTTGGGAAGAAGCCAGAAGTCACAGGAACCTAGAGAAGCCAGGAGAGTCTGCCGTAGGCACTGCCATGTGACAGAAAAGCCAAGGACCAAGGGCCAAAAGCAACCAGCCCCAGGAATGCCACAGTCCTCTAGAAGAAAGGACTGATGATGCCTTGATTTTGAGCTTCTCTTAGCCTTGAAACCATGAACCAGTAAATTTCCCATTGCTGAAGCCTATCCATTTTCATGATATTTGTTTTAGCAGCCAGGAAACTGAAACAGTATCATTTGTTTAGGTATCCATGGTTTACTACTGACTTAAAATCTCTTCTTAACATATACCAAAAATATACCACATTTGTGGTATATTATTCTCTAGGATTCTTTCTAGAGACGATTATATTCTGTTGACCCAACCTGTATATTTAGGTGCCAGTACAAGCCACTGTAGTTATTGTACCTTCATGATAATTTTGCTTTCTGGCAGTTCAAGATCTCCATGATTATTCTTCAGTTTTAATATTTTCTTGGCTATTCAGACCTCTACATTTTGCACAAACCTTCAAACTCATTTTATCTAGTTCCTTAAAAGCCCTTTTGAAATTTAATTTAATTTAATACAATTAAATGACTTAATTCTGGGGAGTCTTCCTTCAAGAAACATACTGTGTTCCTCTATTTATTGAACTTTTCTTTCATAAAATTCTCAAAATTTTCTTTCTATATAGCCTGCCTGTTGCTCATTTAGTCCTAGAGAGTTAACATTTTTGTGTGTGTGTGTTCTTCTATGAATGGTTTTTTTTTTTTTTTTTCCCATTTTTCTGGATTTTATTTTGGTTATTTGGGTCCATAACAGTACTGCTCAATGTTGGTCAACAAAGTGATACAAACTGCTAAAATATTTAATAGTATATGACAAAGTAAGGAGCTGTGCCAGAATGTAAATTGACTAAGGAAAATGTTTAGTTCTGCTGAGTGTTTTTGCTTTCTTTTTGCTAGCCTGGCAACCTTGACAAAAGAAGTAGTGCAGGGATTTACATTTTGCATTTGGGAGTGAACCCTTATCTTGTCACAGACCAGCAACAAGCAGTTTGCAGATGAATCATTTTGAGTAGCACTGGTCTATGAGACAATTATTAATTTATTTTAATTTGTTTCATAACAAATATTCCCACTGAATCTTTTAAATACTGTTTGGATAGCTTTTATTTAGAATCCTCTAAAATTCCTAAAAGTTTAAACAAACACAAAATTAATTTTTGGTCTTTTCTGATAAGTATTCCATTTCATTTTTTTTTTTTCCATTCAGACAATGAAACTTTTGGAATATCTAATAAAAGAAGTGATAATGGATATTCTTGTATTGTTACTGATTTTAATTAAAATGCATTTGGCTTTCAAATGGGATAATAGATTAAGATAGATTGTTAAATATCATGTTAAACAATTGAAGTCAGGATTTAGGGTTTGAAATCAGGATTAGGACCCTGATACACTATTGTGTTTAAATCCTATGCTCCTTGTGACTCTGACTTTGGGCCGGTTTCTTAACCTCTTGTAGTGATTTCTCTCCTATAAGACTGTGTACTTGGCTGAATGGTGGCCCCCCAAACACATGCCCATGTCTTAATTCCCAAAACCTGTGAAAATTGTTTTATTTGGAAAAAGGGTCTTTGCAGATGTCATTAAGAATCTTAAGGTGAGGTCATCCTGGATACCCTGGGGAACCTTAAATCCAGTGGTAAGTATGTTTATAAGAAAAAGAGAAAGAGAAGACACAAACAAACAGAGAAGCAGGTTGTGTGAAGACATAGGTGGAGAGTAGAGTGATGTAGCCACAGGAAACCAAGGAATGCTGGCAGCTACCAGAACCTGGAAGAGCCAAGGAAGGATTCTCCCCTAGAGACTCAGGGAGTGTGACTCTGCCAACACCTTGATTTCAGACTTCTGGCCCCCAGAATTGGAGAGGATATTTTTTTACTGGTGGAAGCCAAGCACCTAAAGGTAACTTTCTGTGGCATCCCCAGGAATCAAATACTATTATCTCCAGGATAATAGTAATATGTCTTTTAGATTTGTTGAGATTATTAATGGAGAAAATGCATAACAATCTTGGCATATGGTAGATATTTAATCACCTTAACTGTGACAATTACCTTTTAAAATTAATCTTAATAGTTACATGTTTTCATTTGCCCTCTCTATTCTCTGTTTTGTTAATATAGTTTAATAGTTTAGATACTATTTTCAATTTGGAAATTATCTTAAATTTTATCTCATCTTTTAACAATTTCTAATAAAATCTACATTATATTTTACAACTTAATATATAAAAATTATTCAGTTTTAATTCTAGGTTTAAATTAGTTTAATGATCTCTGCCTCTATCAGTACCTTCCTTTACCTCAAACACTTAGTTTTCATGTGGTCTGTACTCAATGGTATATAATTAATTAAGGATACCTTTCTCTGATATTCTCCAATGATTGATAACTAGAGTAGGAATAGATTTTTGGGTCTGCAAACTTTTTTCCTGAAAGCTTTGTACAGGTATTGCAATGTCTTTCTTTACTTAAAATACTATTGTAAAGAATATTGAAAGAAACCTTTGTGGGTGAATTTTTTTTTTTTCAGCTGAATGCTTTTCTATTGTTCTTCCCTCCATGAAATTAAATCCCGGTAACTTCTTTTTAGGTATTGACTTAAACTTTCAAACTAAAATACCTTTAGAGTTTTTGTTTGCTTTTATTTTATTATAGTTCAAGAAAGTTTTCTTCTATTATTTTTCTAATTTTAAATTACTTTGAAAGTTGTTTCTGTTTCAACACTTCTATTCTTCAAAAACAGGAGTTATCTGTAATTTGGATTTACATTTTTGTCCTCAATATCAGAATTTTCTCTCCAAGCATTTTCACCCATACTTGTCATCTTCTACATTTTGAGGGTCCCTCAAATATTATACTCATGTCACTGATTTAATATGAAATGTATTTAGCTATGTCAGTTCTGCTTTTAATTGTGTCCAATGCATATAAATGCCAAAGCTGTGTAAAAACTTCATATCTATCTTAGCTCTATTTATATTTCTGTTTTGTCTCTCAGCTAGCTTCATTTTTAGCTTAGTGTTGACCAATTTCATGGACACATAGTTATATCTGAAATTTATTTCCATTTTTGAAAAAATCATTTTTATGCATTTTCCTTCCATATCACTTTTGCTATACTCTTCCTGACTTATACTACACTATCGGTTTACAGGCCCTGATGTGATGGTTTCCTTATTAGTCAGTGAATGTTTTAATCCCAGTCTGGACCTTTCATCAGAAAAAAGATAGATTCTCCCTAGAGCTCCTCCTTTCCATTTTGAGCTGAAGGCCTTGTTTCTAATTTGGTGATAACAATCATCTGAGAGAATAAGGGAAGGACTTTGCAAATATTTGCCAGTTCAGCCTATTATGTGCCATTGTGTGTGTGTGTGTGTGTGTGTCTGTGTGTGTCTGTGTGTGTGTGAGATGAAATCACTAGGTCAGATGCTAGCACATGTTGGGTTAGACCTCCTTCCTGATGTTAATATATCCCTGCCTCTTCAGTTCAATTTCAGTAGGTATGCAAATGTGGCATCAATTAATAACAGTATGGCCAGCCTTGGAAATCTATGCCTTCAGATCACCCACCTATGGTGATACACTGCTACTATGTATTGGGACTCCATGGGGCCCAGGTCTCCAGTGGCCCTATTTATATGGGTAAAGCAGGGGTAGATGAATGTACTAGTTCTGAGTTTAGTGTGGTCAGATGGCAAAAGTACCAAGTGTAGGAGTCATACAAAGTCCAGTTGTAGCTTTTCTCTATATTTCACCTCTTTTCTCTATATGCTTAGTCCAGTTACTTAAACTTGTAATTAGGCTTTCCTAATTTATAAAATAAGGCCAACAATTTGTACTTTCCCTAGTAAAGAAAAAGTGGAAGGATAGATATTAGGATATTTTGAAAAATTATAGTGCATGATATGGATGGAAAGAATTATTATTTTTTCACACATGAAAAGCATAATTTCTGAACTAGGAAGTAATATGTTGGAAATTACATTTTTAGAAGAATTTGGCACCTGTGCAAGAAGTAGGAATGAAACTATAGTAAACTAGGCTGGCACATAAAGGTGATGACCCGAAGAGGAGAAGATGAATACAATTCTAGGGATGTTTCAAATAATGAATCATTAGAACATGATCAAAATAATCGAATGTGGGGTGAAAAAGGAAAACAGTTTAAAATAATATCAGGGTTCCCAACCTTATGAGTCAGAAGAAGTTGATACGTTTCCAAGCACAAGGTTTTTAAAAGAAATCCAGAGAATGCGAAAAGAAATATATATATATATATATATATATATATATATATATATATATATGGAGAAACAAGGAGAAAGAGAAAGGAAAAAAAAATATGTAGACATTTTTTCCAAAAGTGCTCACATTTATAATTTTTTAAAAGATACTTACTTCCAAAGCACCAGCTCTTTGCACATTTTCCCTAAGTAATTTTCCCTTCTCTCTCTGAAGGACTGTTCAATACCAAAATGAGTGCTCTTATATTGAAGGAAATAAGAAAAACAAAACAAAAAACAAAAAAAAACCAAAGAACACAGAACTTTGCTCAAAAAGAAAGCTACTTTTAAAGGTTTCCAAAACAGTATTTCATTTCAAACTAAAAATGCTCTTTTAGCTAAACAAAGGTAGATTTTATGCATGACATAGACATGCTTGTCTCTTGATTCCTTTTCTAATTTGAAAGAACTGAATAAAAAGGTCATTTAAAATGTGGATTGTTTTCTTTTAAGAAATCAGTGCATAAAGAAGAGTATGAAAAATTGTAACGTTAGATCATTGAAATAATGTGTAAAATATTGTTGGGGATATTTATTTTTAATTACAACTATCCTTGTTTGGAATGTTTGTTACTCTCATTTGTTGTTGAGGGCAGACACTAGTGAGAAGTGCTTATAACAGGGCCTAGTTAAAAAGGCAATGGGGAAAAAGGCCACTATTATTATAGACCAGCCTTATTATTGAAACATGTAACTCCCATTACATTAATGGAATAATGAGAACACATTGACTATAGTAGACACTTTTAGCTGCAAATAGAATGTTTCATCTTTCATTTTTGAAGTGTTACTAATAAAGCATTATGACCTTGCAAGGTCTGAAAATGAATGTACAAGAAAGTTGGGAAGCCAGTTTTTCCATTAAATGCATTAGTGATAAATTTGGTATTTTTCTTAGTGTTTTCAAAATGAGTCAGCCTCATTATCTCTCAAATGGTGATTCCAAAGTCAATAGCAACTGAATCTTGGCTTTCCACAGTAAAATTTCATGTGAATAATTGAAAGCCACAGAAAGTTCCCCAATATGTTTTCTTATTACATTGTAGAATTAAATGATTTATGAGAATAGCCTGTACAAAATATGCATGATGAATTCACATTTATCCTCATCTGCGTGTGTGTGTGTGTGTGTGTGTGTGTGTGTACCCTGGTGAAACTACTATACTGGAATCATGGGATTTGATGTAGTTGTCTACTCTCTCCACCTTCTTGTTGAAACTTTCACTTACTAGAGTTTGTAGTACTGGATTGTACTGGTTTTCCTTCTACTTCTTTGTGTACATTGCTTGTCTCTTTCATGGATCTGTTTTATCTTTCCATCTTTGTTGGAGAATGCTGTGGCTTTTCCTAGGGTAAGATCTTTCCTCTCTGTACACTCTCTCCTTCTCTGATATCATCCATTCCCTTATCTTTACAATCATCTTTATTTAGATGAAACCCAACTGGATACCTAAAACACCTCTGTCCGGAGATTATATCTTATTTTTCCAGCTACTTGTTAGATATTTCAAACTGAATGAACAGCCACTTTGCCCTGAAATCAGCATTTCTTTCCAAATTTTCTCTCTGTTCATAGTACTAACATATTCTATTCATCAGCCTTCCTTTATTCCTGCCTATCTGCTCACATCCAATCAGTCCTTAAGTAAAGTCAATTTTTCCCTGTGTTGCTATTTTTTCCATTTCTGTGTTTCCTCATTGCCTTCACTTCTATTGCACTTTAGGCTTGCATTGTTGCCTCTGAATATGTACTTAGGCTCAAAAAAATTTCTTTATGGCTCTGTGGGAAATAGAAAGATAAAGAAATTGGAACCTTATTAACATACAGCTTATGGTTTACAAGGATAAGCAGGATGTATCAAACAAAATGATCATATAAGGCAGTATTAATCATATACTAAGAGAAGGAATACCTACACTATAAAGTGGGTGATTGGCGAGAACTTCATTGAGGAGATAGCTTTTGAGGTGGAATGGTAGGTAAGTTGAGGCCATGGCAATTCTAGATGAAAGCAATAGAATACTAGGAATGGGAAAACAGGAAGTCCCAATATGATTGATAGTGCTAATTTGGTGATCAGATGAACTGCCTTCAAGGCTTGATTCTATTATTTTTCATTTATATGACCTTGGACTAAGACATTTCATTGTTCACTGCATCTGGTTTCCACATTTTAAAAGATAAATAATCATATTAGACTTTCTTGTGTCATAAAGTTGGTTGGGGAATTAAATATTTGAAAGGAAAGTATTTTGAAAATTCTAAAATGCTATGGATATACCTGGCATAATAATTGTGAGGCTTTTGAATGAGCATTAATTTGGGGACAGGTTTTCTGGTAGTTTGAAGGTGTTAGGTATCCCAGAAAAGGCTATGTTCTTTTAATTCATTCCTGAGGGTGCAAACCTATTGTAGGTGGGGACTTTTGATTAGGTTATTTCGATTGAGATGGGACCCACCTCATTCAAGGTGGGTCCTAATCTTCTTAATGGATTCTTTTATAAGTGGATAAAACACATCCAGAAACTAAGAAATAAAATTAAGAGAAGCTCACAGAAAAGGCCCCAGAGAAGCTGAGAGGAAGCCACTGAAACCAGAAGCTGGAAGCAGTGAACCCCAGGAGAGAAGGACCAGCACACACAGCCATGAGCCATGCTATCTGACGGCGGAGCCCAAGCTTGTTAGTAACTGGTCTTCAGAGACGCTTTCGTCTTGCTGATGCCTTAATTTGGACACATTCATGGCCTTACAATTGTAAACTTGTAAGCTAATAAATACCTATTTTTAAAAACCAGTCTATTTCTGGTATATTGCATTCCCTTAGCTTATTAAACCAAAACATGGATCATAGCTTCTGACAGATGCTTCTTAAAAGTGGGATGATGTATCTTTTTCCTCCGTTATAATGTGATCTGAATTAGTAGGGATTCCCATCTTCCATGCTCTATACGTGCCTGGTCAATGAATGACTTTCTAAGCAGTCTTATGGCTAGACACATTCCATGCCAGTCACAATATTTAAAATATTAGTTAGGGAAATATGTTACATTCTACACAATAATATAGTGATTATTTTAAAAGTAGGTAATGTATTATCATGATTCTTTAATTATTAAACTATGTCAATGAAAAATCTTGTTCCTTCCTTGTTCACATAAACTCCATTCCTCTCTGCTCATTAGTTAACCACTTAAAAAAATTTTGTGTATTATTTCATGTTCTATATAAAGTGGCTGGCAAATATGAATATATCCTTTTTTGTTTTTACAGAAAGAATAGCGAACTATATATACTGTTTTGCACCTTGCTTTTTTCACTTGATGATATATTATAGATATTTCTTTATCAATACACAGGGAGTTAACTAATTTTGTAAATAGTTCAATGATATTTTATTTTTGTAAATTTTTCATTGTTTATTTCAATAGTTCCAGATACAGGAAATTTGGGTTGTTTCTAGTCTTTCCCTATTACAAACAATGCCTCATTGAATAGCTTGTCCATTTATCATTTCACAAATATGCAGGTTTATTCATAGGATAAGTTCCTAGAGAGGGATTTCAGAGTCAAATGGCAAGTTCTTCTATACTTTTGCTAGGTGATACTAAATTGTTCTTCAAGAAATTTTACCATTTCTCATCCCCTCCAGCAATGTGAGAGAGTAGTTTGTTTCCCAGAGTCACACCAAAAGAGAGTGCTGCTGAGGAAGCTAAGCATGGGGTTGCCATATGGCTCTGCAACCCTGTTATGGGGTATATACTTGGAAGAACTGAAAAGAGGTACATGAATGAATGTTGCACAGTGGGGTTCAAGGTGGCAGCATTCATGATTCGTGGTGGATGGAGGCAGCCTAAGGGGACATTGACTGATGAATGGAATGGCAAACTATGATGTGTACATACAATGGAATACTGAGCTGCTACAAGAAAAAATGAAGCTGTGAGGTGAATGGACATTGAGGACAGTATGTTTAGTGAAATAAACCAGAAATGAAAAGACAAACATTATGATGCATCATGAATATGGATTAACTATAATGTGCAAACTCTGAGAATTGAATCTGAGAACATAGGTTATCAGGGGAAGGCTTATTGTAGTTTCCTAGACGGTAAGCTCTTAACAGCAGTTACATCTATTCCTGAGTTGTAATGGCTATTTCTAAATTCTGAGATGCTGAGCTTTTTGTGTATAATCTGGTTGGTCCCTGGAAATTTGCGTATCTGTGTGACATCTGAAACTTAGAGCCAGAGTCTGGCAGCTATGAGTGTCAGCATTACCCCATACAGCAAATGTTTAAAAGTCTGAAAAAGACATCAGACTTTAATTAGAGATATGAATGAAATAGACTTTGTTAGGACTAAGGTAAATCAGACTAAAGGGAAAAGGATAATATTGGTGGTGTTTTAAAACTTCAACTTCTGTGTGAAACCAAAGGGAGAGATGTTTATTAGGTGCAAAATCTATATTTTCTAAAGCACACTATGTAATTTAACTTGTATGATCAGTTCATTCAAACATCATAATTACATGGAACTTTGAAACGGGAGTGAAATCTGGTGGGTTTGTACAGGTTATTACTGATATTCTCATAAGCATTGGGGACTACCAATTTAGAAGGCTGAGTCCTCAGTCTTGGGGGTTGCCATTATGAAGCTTGTTACTGCAAAGGAGAAGCTAAGCCTAAGAGTCATCCCCAGAAAACCTCTTTTGTTGCTCAGATGTGGCCTCTCTCTCTAAGCCAACTCCGCAGGTAAACTTAATGACCCCCTCCCCCCACCATATGGGACCTGGTTCCCAGGGGTATAAATATCCCTGGCAACATGGGACATGACTTACAGGGATGAGCTTGGCCCTGGCATTGTGGGATTGAGAAAGCCTTCTTGGACAAAATGGGGGAAGAGAAATGAAACAAAATAAAGTTTCAGGGGCTAATAAATTTCAAAGAGTTGAGAAGTCATTCTGGAGGTTATTCTTATGCATTATATAGATAGACCTTTTTAGATTTTAGTGTATTGGAATAGCTAGAAGGAAATACCTGAAACTGTTGAACTGCAACCTAGTAGCCTTGATTCTTGAAGACTATTGTGTAACTATATAGCTTACACTGTGTGACCATGTGATTGTGAAAACCCTGTGGCTCCCACTGCCTTTATCCAGTGTATGGACAGATGAGTAGAAAAATGAGGACAAAAAGTAAATGAATGATAGGGATGGATGGGGTAGTATGGGATGTTTTGGGTATTCTTTTTTACTTTTATTTTTATTCTTATTCTTCTTGTTGTTGTAATGAAAATGTTCAAAAATTGTGGTAATGAATGCACAACTATATAATGGTACTGTGAAAACTGATCACACACTGTGGATGAGTGTATGGTTTGTGAATATATCTCAATAAAATTGAATTTAAAAAGAGTGTGTTGCTAACTTTGGATTTTTGGTAGACAGAGATGGGAAATTATAACTTTGTATAGTTTCAATTTTCCCTTCTCTTACTGTTACAATAATATCTTTTTATTCATTTCTAAGGACCATGTGTAGTTCTTGTCTGTGAGCTTTCAGTTTATTCTTTATCCTTTAATCCTCTAACCTTTGGTGTTATTTAGTTGTAACTTTTTCTTTCTTGATTTCCAGGAATTTTATATATCAGAAAAATTATCCCCTTGTGTCTATAACAGAAGTTGCCTTTCTAAAAAATGTTTCTCTTTGTTATTTGTTGTTAACTTTACAATATATTTTTTGAAATTCCAATGATATTTTTAAATGTAACTGAAATTGCCCATCTTTTCTTTTATGGATTCTACATATTGTGCCTTTTTTTTTTGAAAGGACTTCCACACTCCAAATTTAAAAAGGAATTCTCCCAGCAATGCCACTACTAGCTATATACCCAGAAGAATTGAAAGCAGGGACTCAAATAGATATTTGCAAACAGATGTTCACAGCAGCATTATTCACAATTGCCAAAAGATGGAAGCAACCTAAATGTCCATCAACCGAAGAATGGATAAACAAAATGTGGTGTATACATACAATGTAATATTACTCAGCTATAAGAAGGAATGAAGCCCTGATGGATTCAAATACATGGGTGAACCTTGAGGACATTATGTTGAATAAAATAAGCCAGACACTAGAGGACAAGCACTGTCTGATCTCACTGATATGAACTAATTATAATAAGCAAACTCATAGAGTTAGAATTTAGAATATAGGTTACAGGGATAGACTGCAATTAGAGAATGGGGAGCTGCTGCTTAATTTGTACAAAATTTCTGTTTAGGTTGATTGTAAAGGTTTGGAAATGGATGGTGGTGATGGTAGCACATTATTGAGAGTGTGATTAACAGCGCTGAATTCTGTTTGTGATTGTGGTTGAAAGGCATCTGGGTGCTGTATGTTACTAGAAGGAAAGTTAGAAGATAAAACATGGGACTGTATAACACAGTGAACCCTGTTGTGGATGTTGGTCTAGGGTTAACAATACAAACATAACAATGTTCTCTCACGAATTGTAAGAAATGTTCAACACTATTATAAGGTGTTAATAATAGGGTGATACATGGGAAAATACACCTAATGTAAACTATGGACTATAGCTAATAGCACTTTTCTAATATTCTTTTGTCAATTGTAACAAAGGTATCACACTAATGTAAAATGTCAGCAATAGGGGGTATATGGGAACACTGTATTTTTTTACATGATTATTCTGTAAACCTACAACTTCTCTAATTAAAATACTAATAATACTATCAGGACACATTTCACAGGCCTGTGTATTGGGTGTTTTAAATGCGGAAATACCTATAAATTGTTTCACACAGTGCTTAGAACTAGAATCTCTCAGAAAATGCAAGCTACTACTGTTAAAAAAATAGTACAATTATAAAAAAAAAAGTGCTATCATCAATTGTAACAAATGTCCTACACCAATGCAAGGTTTTGGTGGTGGGGTGGTATATGGAAATCCTGTATTTTGCCCATGATTGTTTCGTAAGCCCACAACTTCTCAAATAAATAAACAAACAAATAAATAAATAAGAAAAAAATAAGATTTCTTCCATGTTTTCTTCTAATCCTTCACAGTTTCATTGTTTGCACTCAATCTTTGTTCGATTTATGGTTTTGTTATAAGTGAGATTTGTGAATGCAAGTATATTTTTCTCCAAATGATAGTTCCTCCTCAGTTTTTCCAGTACCAAGCACTGATTAGGATTCTGCAATTAGCATGCTGAATTGCCACTTTTTTTCCACCCTTGGCCTCTGAAAACTGTTCCAGTGGTCTGCTCAACTTTTCACGCATGCTTTTTCCATTTTTCCAAGTAGCTTCATTTTCTTGAATGATGCCTCATGGTACATATTATATATTGTGTACAAATACAATGTCTTTAGATTTTTTTCTGTTTATTTCTAATGTTGGGGGAACTATTTTTTATATAACAGTGAGTCTCTTGTGTTTAACCTTTGCAGCAGTTATAAAATCCTGCCCTCCCTGTCACTCCTTCACCGTTTCCAAATTCCCAGTACACTTTCTGCTTTGATTGAATTTCACTAGCTTGCTCAGATTTACACACCACTTATGGTTAGGCCCTTGGCAAGGAGAATGACAGGCTTTGATGTAATTCTATATATGTTTTCCTGAGGCTGCACCTGGCTATGGGACATTTAATGATTGAATGACAGAAGGCACAGTATTACTTCCAAGGCAGGCCTAATATTGCAGACTGCTATCTACCCATCAGTTAAAGAGGTCAACAAATATCTTAAGAAAAGTCAACTGGAATTTCTTTTCAATAAGTTGAAAATAAAAGAAAAATTTTAAATGAGTATTGTAATAACACCTCATTTTTTTTCTCATTTTGTGTTCTTTCTCACTCCAAAAATTACATGACAGTGATTTCATGTCTGTCACATCATTGCTTCTGTTGATCTGGTAGCGAATATTAAGTCATTTGCAGCAGCACTGTGATTTAATTAAAATCAACAACTCCAGGGCTTTTTTCTACTGTAAAAAAGCAAGAGGGTAGTCTTCCCATTTCTCTTTCCTCTTTTCATCAATCAACACATGTTGGTTAGGTTACAATGCTCAGGTGATATGCTAGATAATTTAGGAGAAAAAAAATCTATTTGGGTATATCCCTGACCTCAAGGAACTTATATTTTATTTATTTATATCAGGCATATGCACATGAAAAGCAAAAGCAAGGATACCCAAGATAAGGGAGAAATGGGTCAGAGAGAAAATAGATACAGTATGAATTCAAATAAGGGAGAGGACTTCCTGTGAGGAATGGGATAGTGGTCACTCAACGCTTCTTGAGGAGATAGGCTTTGAAGCTGACATTCAAGAGCAGACGGTTTCCAATAAAGGAGGGAGAATAAAAAGCCAAAAAGGATAAGCCTTTGGGTCAGTGATAGAAAATACCACAGTTAATCTTTCTGTTTAGGCACTCCCTCTTTTTTTATTTTAATAATGAAATGCTCTGGATAATTATTAGGGCAGCTTGATGAGGCATTTAGGCTAAGTGTTTCACTTGTATCATTATCTTATAGCACTTAGTATTGCAGATGCAAGCAATAGCAACAACAACAATAAAACATATAGTACTTCCTATAAGCCAAGAACTTTTTCAGACCCTTTACATCTATAAACTTATTTTATCATTACAGCAACTTTACCATCTCTATTTTGCAGATGTGGAAATTTGGCACAGAGAGAGATTAACTTTTCAAGACCATTAGTAAATGGCAGAGATAGGATTTGAACCCAGGCTCTACAGTCTGTGTTTGCAACCACCTGAAAATGTCAATATGATTTGGCACTATAGCATAGCTTTAGTTGTCATAGAGTCGTATGTTTATGAAATGACATTACAGAGTCTGTTGACTTGAACTGTAAGATTTGTGTGTGCAAACAGACACATTAAAACACACTTTTTCTCCCATAGATTTCATAAACATTAATTTATTGATTTTTAACCTCTTGTGTTTATTTAAGTTGACTTTAGAATTGATATTTTCTTCTTTTATTAAATTTAGCAAAATTGGGCTCATGCTTTAAATAATATTTGTTTTGTAGCTTTATAATAGAAAAGTTCACAAGAAATAATAATAAATCTTCTGTAAATAGAACATGAAAGTGGATGTAAAGTTGTTTATTTTAGCTAATTAGTCAATAGTTATCAATCAAAGAAGCTATTTAGAGAGATAATCTTTTCAGATATTTTGATGATTTTGAATACAAACAGAAAAAAAATGCACGTAATGTCTCCCTGAAACACAGTTAATAGAATAGTTGATGAACTCTTTAAATCATTACACATGGACACAGTCATTTTTCTTCAGTGTTTCAAAAATCACTATTGCTTACTTACTGTTAATACACTGGTCTTTGGTACTGCATGAGCAATTTTCAACTTACTGCATTAAAAAACATAACTGACAATATTTCCAAGAGAGACAACAGAGAGCCAGCAGTCTTCCAATTATGACTAATTTCAAAGGGAAAAGCAATTAAAGGACTTACAATTTCCTTATTATTCTGGCAAGCCTACAGAGGAAGGAAGAAATAATTTAAATTGAATCAACATAATACTGTGACTTATTTCATGGGAGGGTGAAGTGCATTTCAGAGTAGACAAATGTTAGAAAATATCTTTGACATTTTAGGTAATATTGATCTATCCTAATAATTTTTATTTTTTCTTTATAATACATAGACATACTGAATTGGAAAGAAGTAACAGTTAAATAAACAGGCATGTCTTCAACTCAAACTGGAGGCCGACCAAGACAACAGATGCCCCCACCTAAGGGAACCAAACCTGTCAGCATCTGGTCCCTGCCCAATATTTATCTTGTTCTTATGTTGAAGCCTTTGAGTAGGTTAATTAGAACTTAAATGACTTAGATGGAGGAAAAGGACTAAAGAAGGAAAGAATCCAGGCAATCAATCCACTTTTTGTGGGAAGAGCTTCTAGGATAGACGGATAGAGGTTTGCACAGAGAAAGGTTGCTGAAGGTGTTACTTTTCAGGGTGCTGCAGACCATACTGAAGAAGCCCAGGGAGGCAGTGGGTATGCACAGAGGAGAGAAAACAAGTTTGAAGGGAAATACGTACAGGGTTGGACACCCCAGTGACTGCATTTAGACAGAGAAATGTTTTATTTTAAGAGTAGCTTTAAGTATCCCTATTATATTTTAATTCCTTTAAAAATGCCCCACTTCTTCTGTAAAATAATTGCTATATAACTGCACTTCTTGTGAGTATTGTCCTAGTGGAGAGTGAAGGAAGATGGTTTAAATAGGACAGTTTGTTTCATCCCTCTCTGGCTATTCCTATCCGGGGTCAGGAAGCTGGACTTTACTAGAGTGCTTGTTTCCTGTAGTTCCAGGCATGAGGCAATGATCCATCTACAGATAACTAGGTAGTATAGCCTGTAACAGAGCTTGAACAGTGCTTGGTGAAGAGCAAGGAAAGTTGAGGGCCACTTTCTGAGTGTATAAGGAAGAAGTTCCTACAGAGGAAGACTCTAAGTCAAAATAACTGATAAGAGCGGATATAATTATCTGGCAACAAAGAAGCTGGTCACCAAAAGCTAGTGGGTGTGTGTGGTGAAAGAGAGAATGAGAGAGAGAGAGAGAGAGACAGAGACAGAGACAGAGACAGAGAGAGAGACAGATGATGCCAAGTCACAACTCCTCTAAATGGGGGCCCATGGAGTTTAAAAAGATAGGGACAGAGAACATTAGATTATAGAAAAATTTACTCTTGAAAAGTGTGGTATAAAACATTAGATATTGATAGAGTACTGTCCTAGTTTGCTAATGCTGCAGAATGCAAAACACCAGAGATGGATAGGCTTTTATAAAACGGGGGTTTATTTCACTACACAATTACAGTCTTAAGGCCACAAAGCATCCAAGGTAACACATCAGCAATCGGGTACCCTCACCGGAGGATGGCCAGTGGCCTCCGGAAAACCTCTGTTAGCTGGGAAGGCAGCTGGCATCTGCTCCAAAGCTCCGGCCTCAAAACGGCTTTCTCCCAGGACATTCCTCTCTAGCAAGCTTGCTCCTCTTCAAAACATCACTCCCAGCTGCACTCTCTTTCCTCTTTGAGTCAGCTCATTTATATAGCTCCACCGATCAAGGCCCACCCCGAATGGGTGGGGCCATGCCTCCATGGGAACATCTCATCAAAATTATCACCGACAGCTGGGTGGGGCACACTCCAAGCAAATCCAACCAGCACCCAAGGGTCTGCCCCACACAAGACCACAAAGATAATGGCATTTGGGGGACACAATACATTCAAACTGGCACATTCCACCCCCTGGAACCCAAAATGACATTATCTTTCCAAATACAAAATACATTCATTGCATAACAAAAGTTAAGTACAAAATCCCATCAAAATCAATTTAGGCGTGGTCAGTCCTAAGGCATAATTCCCCTCTAGCTGTGGATTTGTGAATTTAGAACAAGTTATATGCTTCCAATATACAAAGGAGAGACATTCATAGGATAAACATTTCCATTGCCATAAGGAGAAACAGTAAGGAAAACAGGGTTAACAGGAGCAAAACAGTTCCTAAAACCCTCAGGACAAACTCCCTTAGATTTCAAAGTCTGAGAGTCGCTAACCTTGGGGCTTGAGAGAGCGGGAGTCTAACCCTTCCTAAGGGCCTTTGTGACAGCCCTTTTCTCTCCAAATGCTTGGGTAAGTGCTCCAACATTTCCACACATTGGGGAGACCACCTTCTCGGCCCCACCCTCCTCAAACATCGGGGCAGCTCCCGGATTCCCTTCCATCTCCAGGGCACACGCTCAACCCCTTCAGAACAGTGTGGTGGCAGCCAGGCTCTCCCCAATTCCCTGGGAATGTGCTCCAACCTCTTTGGGACCTGAGGTGGCAAAACTCTTCCAGAGCATCGAGGCGGAAGGCCCGCCCTCGACCTCCAGGGCAAACTCACCCTTTCCATGCATGTGGGCTGCTCCGCGCTCCCAGCCCGAGACCTCTTGACTCCAGACCTCAACCTCCATGGCTCTGTCTTTGAAGAAATTTTTCCTTCAGTTTGTTCCTTGTCTGTCTCCTCCAGTCCAGACCGGCAATGGCTCCGTCTATAAAGATCTCGCAAAAATTCTGTTGGCTTTGCATGAAGCATGCAGGGGTCAAAGCCATCAGACAATAGGAGTTTCCACAAATCCTTTCTGGATAACTCCTTTTCCAATCTTGGCTTGTACTGAAATGGTGGCTGGGTTCCATGTTTGGTTACATCCTGACATTGGGCTGTAGCTTCTGGGATTCCACCCCCTGGAAGCTCATAATTTTCCAAGCCATCAGCTTCTGGTTTCTTGGAACCCAAGAGTTCAGTTCTAAGTTTATCTCTGTCTGCTCACATTTTACTATAAGCTGCAAGGAGAAGCCAGGGTATATCTTCCACACGTAGTCTGGAGATCTCCTCAGCTAAGTATTCCAGGTTGCCACTTTTAAATTCTTCCTTCCATCTGACACCAGGACTCAATTTTGCCAAATTCTGTGCCAGTTTAAAACAAGGATCGCCTTTCTTCCAGTTTACAACAACACATTCACCATTTCTGTTCAAGAACTCATCAGAAGTATCTTTAGAGTCCATATTTCCACAAACAGTCTCTTTAAAGCAGTTTTGGCCTTTTCTATCAAGCTCCTCACAATTCTTCCAGAATCTTCCCCTTATCCACTTAAAAAGCCATTCCAAAATGTTTGGTATTTGCAGATTCAGCAGCAAAAGCACCCCACTTCTGGTACCAAAATCTGTCCTAGTTTGCTAATGCTGCAGAATGCAAAACACCAGAGATGGATAGGCTTTTATAAAACGGGGGTTTATTTCACTACACAATTACAGTCTTAAGGCCACAAAGCATCCAAGGTAACACATCAGCAATCGGGTACCCTCACCGGAGGATGGCCAATGGCCTCCGGAAAACCTCTGTTAGCTGGGAAGGCAGCTGGCATCTGCTCCAAAGCTCCTGCCTCAAAACGGCTTTCTCCCAGGGCGTTCCTCTCTAGCAAGCTTGCTCCTCTTCAAAACATCACTCCCAGCTGCACTCTCTTTCCTCTTTGAGTCAGCTCATTTATATAGCTCCACCGATCAAGGCCCACCCCGAATGGGTGGGGCCACGCCTCCATGGGAACATCTCATCAAAATTATCACCAACAGCTGGGTGGGGCACACTCCAAGCAAATCCAACCAGCACCCAAGGGTCTGCCCCACACAAGACCACAAAGATAATGGCATTTGGGGGACACAATACATTCAAACTGGCACAAGTACTATATCAGATACTTTGCTATATCATGAACAGATTGTACATATAATTGTCCTTGGAGTACTACACCATTCTCCTGAGAGCAATGCAAGGCACGTGAGACATTTAATGAGGGAAAAAGCATGACATTAAAATGAACTTGTTTTTATCTTGCTCCAGATAACGGAAAATATGAAGACCAAATGTGATACCTGTGACTAATACATCAGGCAAATATTTGACCCTTGGGCAGAGGGACTGTAATCAGATGGCTGAGATCTTACCTACATTCTTGGGGTGAATGACTTCTTTGCTTTCTCTTCTTAACAGAAACCAACAGTCACCAACCCTCCTCAGTCACTCATTCCTTGGGGAAAATGCTTTTCAAAATTTGTATTCTCTGTCAGAAATCTACTCCCAGTATTGAGTAGATTATTATAGTGGATTATTATGTGAACTGTTCTATGATTGTTACTCTGATTCAGTTTTCTAGTCAGAGAGATACATTAAAATCTCAACATAATGTCCTCAAGGTTCATCCATGTATTTGAATCCATCAGGGCTTCATTCCTTTTTACAGCTGAGTAATATTACATTGTATGTATACACCACATTTTGTTTATCCATTCATCGGTTGATGGACACTTAGGTTGCTTACATCTTTTGGCAATTGTGAATAATGCTGCTGTGAACATCTGTTTGGGTATGAGAGTCAATTAATCAATGTTTTGAGGTAGGAGATGAAGTTGGAAGATGGATTGGGTTTTCCTAACACAAATAAGCTAGAAGGTAAATTCTCAGAGGTTATTGCTTGGTTGTAGTTCATAATAATGTGTCTAAATGAAAATAGCTTCATAGTATTTAAGTACCATGTTAGTTGCCTCAAGCTCCTGTTACAGGATTTAGCATTACTGATAGATGTGCAAATGCTCTATGTACATCTGGAATTAGATTGAGGGGATCTTTGCAGAATTCACTAAACTCCTTCTAATTAGGTGGAGAGCTGGAGGTGAGGATGGACCATAGCCATCTGACAGATGGGACCCGACATTTAGAGCCTTTGCCTCTATTGATTATTCAGATGCATTCAGATTTGTCTTTACCAGATTAAGTTACCAGGTGGGAAAATATAGCTGGCAACCAACAGATAGCCTGCTATAGCACCTTTGCACTTCTCCAATGCTGATTCTTCCAGGTTTACCAGGGCTCTCACTCAGTCCTTTGAACATTAGTTCAGGAGGGGTACTTTTTAAATTTTATGTTATTTTATTTTAAAAACTCTTTATTGCACATATTATGTGGGAGGCATTGTAAGTCCTATGCAAATATTCACTTCTTGGTGGATCTAGTCTATAAATGGTGAGCATTTTCAATCCATTTTAACTATTTAGAACCTGAACTCCTTTCCAGGGTTTGAGGAATTCCTCACCTTTTGGGAGGCAAGAATCTTAATTGCCAAATACTTGCTTTCCCAGCCTCTCATCTGAACGGTTTTTGGTGTCAGTCCTTGGTTCCACCAATCAGTGGGTCCACCCCATATTTTGAATCAGAAGCTAAGAGTAAAACTGACAAGACTAAACAAGAAAATTCCTCCTGATTATAGAGTGAGTTAAAACAAGACTGGGGTAAGAGTAAGAGGCCCCAGTTGTTGCATCCTGTGTCACGCAGCAGCACTGTCAGTGGTCCCAGCGGCAGCACGTTGGCGTGGATGGGTGGCAGTGGTTGTATGACTTGGTTTGAAGCATCATCTTACATTGCCTCTGAGCCTGGTTCTCCAGTTCTCCAGTGAATCTCTGAGCTACCAATTTCTTTTAAATATACTTCTTTATTATTCCAATCAACCTGAATTTGCTCCTATGGCTTGCAACTAGAATCCCTTACTGATAGACACTACATATTAGGCATGGACAGTGAACATTTTATGTTTATTATGTAAATCTGTGGATTTATGATCAATCTTGTTCCTTCATAGGGCAAATAATCAGGCGCAAAAATGCAAATTGAAATGAGAAATTGTTTCCAAAGCTCAAAACCTTCAAAGACCATGTAAGTACTCATTTCAGAGTGTACTAAGTTTTAAAGCAGTGTTTTGAGAATGTGTTTGCAGAATGCTAGTCCTCCAAGAAAGAAGGTCAAAAAAAAAAAAAGATTCTATAATTTAATGATTTTTAAAAATAGAGCATATCATACCTCTTAACAGTACATTGGCATATTTTGAGTTCTAAGAAATCTACATAAAAGAAATCATTTTTAATTTTGACTACAGCATTCCAAACATATTGGATGCTACAGTCACTTTCATGTAATGCTTACCAATATTCCTCAGAACTAGTGTTCTCTGGAATATTCTTGGAGACATAGAAGTATTTATTTAGCTATTGAGAACCCACTGAAGATAAGATATAATGTTATGCTTGAATAGTACAGGAATTTCAAAACAACTAGTTTCACTTTCCTTTTTAAAACTTCAAAGAAATCGAAATTGCTATAGTAGTTCTTATTAACTGTTACATTTGGAAAAGCAGTTTGTTACACTGTTTAAACAAATAGACCCTGGAGCCAGACTGCCTGGGCTTGTTTATGAATCTCCTCTGTAGTAGACATGTAGTCTCAGGCAAGTTACTTAGTGTGCTGGTTTGGATGTATTTTGTTCCCCCAAAAGCCATTATCTTTGAGGCAGTCTTGTGTGGGCAGGAAATGCATTGGTGTTGATTGGGTTGGAGACCTTTGATTGGATGTTTCCATGGAGATGTGATCTCTCTACTGTGGGCAAGATCTTTCATTGGGTAATTTCCATGGAGGTGCGGCCCCACCCATTCAGCTTGGGCCTTGATTAGTTCACTGGAGCACTATAAAACTCAGACAGAAGGAGTGAGCTTGCTGCAGCCAAGAGGGACACTTTGAAGAATGCACAGAAGCTGAGAGAGTAGCTGCAGATGAGAGACAATTTGACAATGGCCTTTGAAAGCAGACTTTTGCTCTGGAGAAGTTCAGACAGGACAAACACCCAAGAGCAACTGAGAGCGACATTTTTGAGGAACTGCAGCCTAGAGAAGAACGTCATGGGAGAAAGCCATTTTGAAACCAGAACTTGGAGCAGACACCAGCCACATGCCTTCCTAGTTAACAGAGGTTTTCCGGACACCACTGGCCACAGTGAAGTTACCCGATTGTTGATGACTTACCTTGGACACTTTATAGCCTTAAGATGTAACTTTGTAACCAAATAAACCCCATTAATAAAAGCTCATCCATTTCTGGTGTTTTGCATTCTGGAAGCAAACTAGAACACTTAGCTTCCCTGTGCCTCAGTTTCCTCATTCTGAGAGTGAGATTTTAAAAGAATTCAATAATTGAACTTTTATCACATTAAAACTTAGTTCTCAGTATTTTCTTTAAAATCATGTATTTAATTTGCCCTTTATTAATTTTGCTAGCTAAAAAAAGAATTCTAATATTGATTATTGTTAGTGAAAGAGGAGTTCTACATTGGGATTATATATAAAAAGTTAACACTGAAAAAAGATATGGTTAGGCAAATGCCAAACAAGTTTTATAAAGTGTATTTTCTTATTATCTTTTACAGGAGGTGTCCATCAAAGTGTCATTAGCAGAATCTTCAGGCAATTTTTCTTATGTCATAATTTTGTCACTTTAAAGTACATCAGTATGAAAGTGTAGTGATAAAATGACAAACAGAGTTACACATATACACACACACACACACAAAGACAGTTAAATTTCATTTGCTAAGAATCCACAATTTTTAGTTAAGTGTTCGGGTGGCTACAAACTGGTGACCATAAATATAAACAAAATTAATAAGTCAGTGTTGCCACCTGCAAAGCTGATATTCTCTATAGGAAATTTTTTAAGGTGAAACAGAATATTTTTTGAGAATTGAAAGACCCATACACAAAGATTCAAAACAATTATTTTATATTATATCAAATTAATTAGTTTATACAATTTGCAATTTCTCTCCATCATACCTTAGCTGTGGTAGACAGAATCTGGATTCTGCAGCAGCCCTTTTATACTCCCCACACCTTGGGTGCAGGTGGAAACTGTGACTAGCCTCTAACCGATCAACTATAGCAAAGTGAAGGGATTTTGCAGATTAAGTAAGGTTCCTAATCATTTGATACTGAGTTAATCAAAAGGGAGATTTTCTGTTCAGAGATAGATTGTGGTGATGAACACATAACTATGTTATCATACTGTGGACAGTGGATTGTATGCCATGGATGATTGTATGGTGTGTGAATGTATTTCAATAAAACTGAATTTAATGAAAAAAAAGAAAAAGGGACATTTTCCTGCATGGGCCTGACCTCATCAGATAAGTGCTTAAGAGAGGAACTGGGGCCTTCCTGAAGAGAAAGTCTCCTGGTAGATTTGAAGAACTAAGCTGCCATGGTTTGAGACAGTCATTTAGCTAGGAACTGAATAGCATCTTGGAGCTGCAAGTGACTACCAAATGACAGTCAGCAAAAAAACAAAACAAAACAAAACAAAAAAATGGAAAGAAAAGAAAAGGTGGGGTGGGGCGGATCTTAGTTCTAAAACAGCAAGGTACTGAAGTCTACCAGAGATATGAATAAGTTTGGATGAGAACTTCCCATGAGAAGGAGAAGACAATCATGCAGCCCCAGACCCCAGTTTGATTGTAGCCTTGTGAGATCCTGAGATGCCCCACCTAAGCCATGCCCAGACTTGTAACCCACAAAAACTGAGAGATAATAAATGCATGTTTTTTTAAGTGTCTACATTTGGGGTAGTTTTTTTATTCACCAATCAAATACCAATACACCTTCCAGTTGCTAGTTTTGGTGTTTTTCAGAATTCAAAGCACTGTGAATCCTGGACTTGGTGAATCCAAGGAGTTATAAAAACATGATGTTCTGTCAAATAGGACTGACCTTTAGCTGGAGAGATTGCTATGAATGCCAATGTTGCTATGACTGGGTTAGTGTTTTTTTAGAATTTGAGTTCTTGAGACCTAATTCTTCCATAAGAGGCACAGGGGTTCTTCACCTCTACCAGAAATAGCTTGTAGCCAAAACTAGGGTTGTTTACAGTGCCAGTGGGCAAAAGCAATGGAAATTCAGTCAGGAAGATGCACACACAGATCTGTTTAGACCTTTGCCATTTTATACCCCCATTTGCTGTTTGTCACAAGCCCTATACATAATGTCCCATAACCACCATGGTAATAAAAGTACAACATGGACTCTGGAGCCAGCATGTGTGTGACCTAACCTTGGCACTGCCCATCACTAAGCTCTGTTCTTCAGTCTCTTCATCTGTCAAATGCAAATAAATGATAGTAGCACCTCCATCATAGGGTTGTTGTGAGATTAAAAGAGGTAATGCGGCTACAACCCTTAGTGCCCACAGAAACATTAGCCTATTTAATTATTATGCTGCTTAATATATATGTGTATAAATGTGACTCCATGAAGTCACTACAGAGAGGGCAGTGATGTTTTCTTCCCTGATAAATGAGAGGGAGTTGCTCTAATCTTTTCCTTCTCTCATGTCCAATTCCCTTTGTAATCCAAATAATACATATTTATAGCAAATGTCTTGGGAATTGTGTTTTTATACTTTTAGGATAGGGTGAAGCTAAGTAAATACAATAAAGATTGAATTTGCCAAAAATATGAATGATATTTTATGAGAGATGTCATTATTATTGTACACCTAAAAATTGTTTTCTCCCCAATATACACCTATTTATATGGCATTGGTAATGTTCTCAGGCACAAGGCAACCATTAGTAAAGCCATAATTTTTCTTTTTGGCAAGAAAAGAAGTTAATGAAAGTACCTAATGGTCTGCGGAGCAGGTGGGGAAAAGAAAATCTTTCTTTTTTTTGCATAAGAAAGAATGATTAGTGTGAAATTTTTTTTTTTTAAAAAACTGTCCTCAATTATACTGCTAATTAGTATTTCAATTTTCATAGAGGTTAGACAGGAATTTATGGAGAGGAAAAGTCTTTCCATTTTTAATCTAGCTACTTTGATATATTATCCCACAGAAACTTTCTTATATTCTGATTTTTAGATATGCCATTTTTTATTGAAATGTTGCAAGTGCAGAATTCCCTGGTAACATGTCAACTGTGCACCTGAAAGACTTTTCAAATAATGTATGGAACGTGCATAAAACTGTTAAACAAATAATGGATTTTGTGCAAGGTATGTTCCCAGGTGGTATTTTGCAAATATAGCTTGTCTTGTACTGTTATGTCAACTGAACCTAAGAACAGAGGGCAAAATTCCTATCTAGAGCAAATGATTGGAATCCAATTTTTCTGTTAACTGAACTGAACCCGCATGCACATTCTAATATTCCTCAGGCTTGACAGTCATATTCTATTAGGAATTTTCTACTCACCACATACTGTAATTTGGTATTTAATTATTTGCATGAAATAAATCATCAGTTGAGACTTATTATACTTTTTTAAAAAGACACAAAAATAAACCCTCTTTTTATACACACCAGTGCTTTGAAAAACTGGCTTGCCAAACTCAAAATGGCAAAATTAATAAAAAGAGTAGCTAAGCATCTTATTTGTAATTGTACTCTTAGACATATTTTAAACCATAGCAGGGCAAAAATGTATTCATTGACTTTTCAATAAGGAACTGTTTACTTTCTTTCATCGAATTATTATGGAAACAAATTGCCTGGTCCCATTTGAAACAAAGAGATCAAATTTAAGTCATTTCAGTATAGATAGCTACTAAATTATATGAGACTGCAATTTTTTTCAAAGAGTGTTTTTAAAAGAGATCATTAAACTGATTAGAAAATATGGACAAAATAAAAATGTTAAAATATGCAGAAAACTCTTTGTATGAAGTTCTGAATGTCAGGGATGATTTGATAGTTGTTTATGAAAAGCTTATCTCCACAGAAGAATATAAGTGTGATGTGGTGGTTTGAACTACAGTACTCCAGAAAAATGTGTTCTTAAATTGAATCCATTCCTGTGGGTAAGAGCTCATTGTAAGTAGGACATTTTTATGAGGTTACTTCAGTTACAATGAGTCCCACCTCGAGCAGGATGGGTCTTAATCCTATTACTGGAGTCCTTTACAAAAGAATGAAATTCAGACCGAGAGAAAAAGTCACAGGATTTAATAAGCTGAAAACAATGAAACCCAGAAGAGAAGGGATAGACCAGGAGATGCCACCACATACTTTGCCATGTGACAGAGAAGTCAAGGATTGCCAGCAGTCAGCCCCAGAATGCCATAGTCTTTAGAGAGAAAGCAACACTTGGGTGATTACTTGATTTGGACATTTTTTTAAGCCTCAAAACCATAAGCTAAGAATTCCCATTGTTTAAGCCAATTCATTTCATGGTTTTACTTAAGCAGCCCAGGAAACTAAAACAGGCAGTGAGCTTCTTTAGAGACTTGTTTATAGAGAAAAGAAGTTTCTTCACCATGTATTTTCACAGTATGAATTCTGAAATCTTAGAAGAACTATGCTGTTGTAAATCTAGAAGTTTCTTTGTCTAAGGCAGTTTAAAAGTGGAAAAACTACTCTTGTTCTGAAAGGTTGCAACATGTTTTAATAGAATTTGTAAGGTGACACCTGAGATTTTGAAGATCCTTCCATACATAAGATCTAAACTTTTGATTTTGTCTTATTGAGTAATTCAGTTCTCTCTCATTTCTTTGGCCAAAAGATTTCCTCCAGAAAAAAACCAATCTGAATGTACAGTCAAAATACTCTCTGGTGTTAAAGTGACATGTTCCCTTTACTGTTATTTTGCACATTCCCATTGCTGACTTTCAGGAGTCACATCTCACACACAAGCGCTTTTCTCAGTTTATGGAGGGAAGGTCAATCCTTAAGAAAGAGAAGGAAGTATTATAAATTGCCTTCTCCACACACCCCCTCATGCCATTTCTTGAGTTTCACACTGTGTCTCTGCTAATGGGAGGTGTGGAGACATAGTTTGACCTTGGCTCTGTAACTTGCAATTCTCTCCATTCCAACAGGAGATGTTTTTTCTCCTTTCGTTGTCTTTCTCTCTTCTGTCTTCATCTCTCCTCATTCTTTCCTCCTCTCATAGGTAACAATCAGGGATTGGTGATGGAAGCTTGATGGTTTGACACTGAATGCTTTCCTATGGTCCTAATCTGTCCCAGCCCTTGGGAATTCATTTACTTCCCTTCTCCTGAGAGGGTGAGTTTCCCCCATACCACACTGGACCATCTCCTCTTTATCTGCCAAGATTTAGATTTGGTTTACTGCGCCTTCAATGAGCTTTCATTATCTCCAACCATAGGCTAACTTTCTTATTCTTATTTTCTTATTTCTAATTCTTATTTATATCTGCCTTGTCTTCACCATATTAAAAAAGCACATTTGCTTTTATTAAAGGAACAATACAGTATTTTTAAATTTAAGCACTAGGGAATTTACTAGCTTTAATTAAGTTTCAGTATGTTAATGGAAATGTAATTTAAGAATTAAAAATCATTCCACATATGGTATGTGAATATATGTCAATAAAATCTGAAGATTCAAAAAAAAAGAAGTCATTCAAGGAAATGTGGACTAAAGTTATAGAAAAGTTCATTACTATCAACATCACTTTATTTTTATTCAAATGTTTTTGCTTAAGAATGCAATGAGTGCAGAGCAAAGGGCAAAGAATATCCATTTAAAGGAATATACTTAGAGACATAGATTTCATTCCAGAAAGAGGCACCCCGTTTTCACTTTATAGTGTTCCTAGCGATTTGTACATGTACCACTAACAATGCAAAGCCTTATTTAATTCTTTTAATAACTTTTAGAAACTTTGTATTGTAAAGCTTATAGTAAATGATTATCAATGTTTAGTTTTTGTCCATTCAGTAGATTATCTTGATATGTGGATATTAATGAATAAATTATGGCTCAAAGTTAATTCAAAATTGAACTAGACCTAATTTTCCTTTCATATCTTTTATAATTTTGACTATCCTTCTCTTTTTAATATTCTAATCCCTTATCTACTTCTATTTTGTTAAATTTAAGATTTTTTAAAAAACAAAATCTCTGGTGATTGCTACATTAAAATGCATTAGCTTTATGAATTATTCTCCTTTTTTGTTAGTAATATCTTTGTTGCGCTATAGCTCCAAACCTAGGTGCCTAGAGTGTTTCTCTTAATGAAGTCCTTTTGAGTTTAAGAAGAGGATCTGTCTACTTCTGGCCACAGAGTCAAAAGACATATTCTAGAGTCCAGTGAGTCCAATAGAACTTTCTGCAGTGACAAACATGTTCTATACCTGTGCTTCCCATTACAGTAGCCACTGGCCATCTGTGGCTATTGAGCACTTAGAATATGACTTGTGAGCCTGATGAACTGAGTTTTAAATTAAATTAAATTAATATTAATTTATGTAGCAATGTGGATACCATATTACACAAGATGGTATAGATCTTAATAAGTCACTTAATACCTCAGATGTAAGCTTGAAAATCACTAATTAATTGAATCCCATTTCTTCTTCCATGATAATCAGTTTAAGGTTTATAATGTTACAGGGTTGGTCAAACTGAAATGAAGCACAGGGCATTTGCTCAGTGTTTGAGGAGCCTTAGATGCTTATTTCTTTATGGAGATGTGAATTCTGGAATTGAGGAAGTAATTTTTCTTCCTGGAGGGATGTCAGCCTAAAAATGAAACTGAACTTGGGGGAAATCAGAATTGAGAACATTTTAGAGAATCATAGCTAGATCCTTGATTAAACCATACCTAAAGACTATTTCCTCCTGGAATTTTTAAACAAATGACCCCAATAAATTTATTGTGCTGTTTAAGCCAGTTTGAATTATGTTTTCTGTAACTTATAACTGAAAATACTCTAGATAATAATATTTATTTATACTTCTATAAAACTAATCTAAGGCAGGACCCATGGGGGGAGTCCCCACAGCTCTGGGACGTCTCAGGCTGTGTCCCCAGAGGATGAGCCTTGGGAGTTTCCTACTCCAATATTTTTGTGGATACCACTATCTGTGCATTTTTAAATCATTGCTTGCCTAGTGCTTGTCTGGTTATGAGTGAAAACCCAGAAGAAGACAGTCATCAGCTGAGCTATTGAAAATACAATCACTGGTGTCAGTGATTGAAAGATGTAGCTATTGGCTTCACTTGGGAAGAGTGGGCCTTGCTGGGCACAAAGCAGAGAAAGCTGTTGAGAGGGGTGATGCTGGAAAGTATTAGTCATCTGGTTTCAGTGGGATATCAAGTCTGCAAATCACGTGTATGTTTCTAACTGGAGGAAGGAAAGGAACTGTGGTGAGAAGGAGTAGGATTTCCCCAAAACCAGAGTTCAGGCAGGGAAGGTGTTCTTAAAAAAACAGGAAATGATGTCCATGTAATACATCTTCAGGGAAGACACACCTACCATCATGTCATTGGTTCATCCATGTTGTCACTTGAAAGAAGATCAGAAAAAGATCTTCAAAATGCTCAAGGAAATGAATCTAAATAAAGGATATCAGGAAAAGCATGAATTAGCAATATGAGAAATCTCAATAAAGAGATAGAAATTTTAAAATGGAAACAAGAAGAACTACTGGAGTTGAATACCACAGTAACTGAGATGAAGAAAATTGCAGAACGGCTTCAATAGCAAATTGGAGCTGGCAGAAGAAAAAATTAGTGAACACAAGAGACAAAATTTCTGAGTGACTAAGATGAGTCCTGCTAAGTCACAAGAAACAGATTGTATGAGCTAGCAATATCTCTTTGCTACGATAAATCACCATGTGAAAGTGACCACCATATGAAAGTTTTTGCTATTTGTTACAATACTTAGCTGTGTTTTGATAATTTTTTCAGTTACAAACTTTCATTTCTTATAAAAGCTGTGTATTTAACTTGGTGATGATTTTTTAATCTTACTGTTATTTTCTTCTTTTACAGCTTCCTTTTATCCATAATTTACTATATGATATGCACTTTCTCCCAATATACGGGGCTTTTTTGTTCATGTTTCTTTCCATTTTTGTAATTACTTCCTAGAGGTTACCTGTACATCTTTAAATAATGTACTAAATTTTATTGATTTTTGGTACTGAAATTTTAAGTTGAGATAGTACTTACTTTCCAATATGGAAGAGGAGAAAGCACACTTTCATTTGATCTCAACTACCTTCTCCATTACAACAAAAGCTTGCTATTTTCATATTGTGTAAATTTTCTTTCAACATTTATAATATCTACATTGTCTTCAACACAGATTCTTACAATCATTTTTCTTTAATACTACATTTAATTAGATTCACAAACTACTGCTTGGAATACCTTTTTGATTTTTCTTTCTGCTTTATTCTTCAGAAACACCAATTTTATGTATGGTGGATTCCTATATCTAGTTTACTTTCTCTCTAATCATATTTGTCTTGTTTTCCTTTCTATTTTGTATGATTTCCTCTAACTTTCCCTTGACTTTCTTTTCAGAAATGAAATGTCTATTCTGTTTTTTTCATTTGCTTCTGATATTTCTTTCAGTAAAGGTATTACTTTTTTTTTTTAATGCCCTCTGTGAGTTCACTTTAAACTTCCCTAGATTTACTATAATTTTTCCTCTGATCTTTTTTATATCTTCTACAAGCACTTTCCTCTCTCTTCCAATCCAGTTCATCTACTGACAATGCGGAGGGACAATGGTGCCCTTTTGGGACACTTGACTGCTCTAATTGTTTCAGAACACTATCTCCCTATATATATTGTGCCCTCTATCTTCAGAGGGACCATGCACATTTGCAATTTTCTGTGCTTTCCACTTTGGGGTGAGTTGATTATTCAGGTGGAATGTAGACATTCCACAGAGCTTTTGTTTAGTTAGGTTTGAGCTTTCTATTTGGACTCCATTCTACAAAGCTGCTTAATATTTTCTCTCTCTTCTCTATTTTATTTACTTCTAGGCAGTTTGTCCTAATTTATGGTCCAGGTCAAGTTAACAAAATATAGCATATATACTCCCCATTCATTCAGCTCTACTTCTCTGCAACTGCATAGTATGATATTGTGCCATGAAAATTTACCTTGCTTCTTCCATGACTGATTTACATCTTCAGTCTTTGTGTTTTATTTCAAATCAATTATTATTTATCGGCCTTCTTAGAATCCTTTCATTTTCACGGAATTGAGTACTGTGCTTAAGTTCTAGAGGGCTATGTGTTACCTGAGGTTTTCCTGATTTGATCTAGATTTCATAGCTCTTGACTTGTAGTTTTCTAAAGTTCATTGTGAATGGAATTTCTTTTTCCTATTTTTAAACTTACTTGCTTAGGTTTCAGAGAGGAAAGTGAAGTAAATCTTAAATAGCTATATTTTACTGGGAATCTGGAATATTTGCATTTGGAAAGTGAGGAGAGGAAGAACAATTATTGGAAGAGACAGAGAAGGAGCCAAGGGAGAATACAATAACAAATGCAGAGGATAAGTGAATGGGGAGAAATATTGGCAATAGATTCTTTGCTTTGGAAATTATGGACTCATTGGTGATTAGTGACTGAGTGATTTTATTTAAGCAGTGGTGATGAATGCCCAGTGGCAGGAATTTGAGAAGAGCTTGGGTTATGAGAAAATGAAGGCAATATAAACATAAAGTTTTCTCATGTGTTAGAACCAAAGTCAAATTTGGTGGATTAATGTTGTGAGAAACTTCAAAAGAAACCCAAAAAACTAAACAACTTCTTTACATAAGAGAGTTAGGTTTATTAATAGGCAGAAAAAAATGTTCACTAGAGAAGAAAATGTGCAAAGATGGGATGGTTGATGGAATAACAATCTAGAGGAAGTAAGGATACATGGTCAGGGAACAGAATTAAGAGCTGAATATATCTTCTTCTAAAATAAGAGAAAAGAAAGAGGATGGGTGAAGAACCATAGATATTGTTAGATTGTGAAGTAAATCAAAGGAGTTACTTGAAAAAAATCATTTTTTTCAACAAATTAAGAAGTAGGGTTATCTGTTTAAAATGATGGAGATTGATGGAGGGCTGGAAAGTAAAATAAATATTGCTTGATCTGTGATGAACAAAATTAGGACTCACCTTGGAAAAAATTAAAGGATCCCTGGTTAGAATAGAAAGTCTCCCTGTGCTTATGGTGCATGAATATGTAGTGAAAATAACTAGCATGTTTTCATGACTTTCTATAGCAGCACCTGACTGTCTAGTATAAGGCAAACTGCAGTTTATCACAAAGTTGGAATTGGCAGGACAGATGTGTTGGAAATGATGTCAGGTACAGATAATCGTAGGATACAGATAAGAACATTTTAGAAAGGAATTAATACGTGTTTGCAAGCTGAACATAAAACCAAATGAAGGCAATAATAAATGGGAAAATAGGAGGCATTTAAAATAAGGGAGGTTTTGCTGAGGACTGTTTGTTGTGGGGGAAAAGGAATTTTTTAAAAAAAGGAAAGTTATTTTGTGGATAATACTTAAAGTAAGGTTTTGTAGTGACATGAGGGGATGCCGAAACAATGAAATATTATTGTTACCATCTTCAAAGGGCTTACAAAGTAGTCTGGGTGGCCAAACATACACAAATGCGTGAGTATATATTTCATATACGATAATAATTATTTTAAAATTAATTAGGAGGTACCGAGTATAAATGTTTTTGACATTCACAGACAGAACAAGTCCTATCAAAGGGGAAGTATGAGTCTATTTTAGATAAGTAGATTTTAGAAAAGATTCATTCTGTGTGTTTTAGGAATATAAACAAAGGCACAGGTATGGTAAGAGTCAAAATCCAAAAGAATGAAAACAATGGCAATGACATTTTTTATGAACTGATTTTACATACATTATTTTACATAACCTCTAAAGTAACCCTGTGAAGTAGATATTACCCCCAGCTTGCAAATGAAGAAATAGAAGCCTAGCATTTGTCTTAGATCATATGTTGAGTAAATTAGAATACCAGAAGTCGAATTTGATATCAAAAGGGATGTTCTTTATAAGTAGGTTTATTGCTTCATAATATGGATCTGTATGACTGTACCAAAGCCTGCTCAAACCTTTTGATTATGGGGAAATGTACCATTTCATTTTTGCTCTGTAACTTCAGGGCCCTCTGCATCCTACATTTCAGCCAAACCAAAGTATGCTGCTACCCAAGGGAACTACATTCTTTCACACTTCTGGTCCTATGCATACAGTCTCCTCTACCAAAAATGAAATTTCCCCCATTGTTCATTCATCCCATGCATTCCTTTTTCCCCTTACTTTTGGTATGAGGAAAAAGGATGAGTTTTGGTATAAGTGTTGGTATTATAGCATAGATTAGTGGTTTATAAACTGTACTCCATAGAACCCATCTATGGGGCCCTTTCAACAGATTTCTAAGCATTTACTGGAGCTTCTCTGCACCTGTATATTTTGCACAGTAAGTTTCTATGTAAAATTTCATTTATCAAAAGATTCTACAGCTAAAAACTTTCCAGAAACCATTGCAAAGTGATAAAGCATTGTGAATTTTTAAACAAAGGGATGACAAGGTAAATGGGTTATTTACAGAATAGTTTGACATATATATTTCCAGACTCATCTCCTTGTCCACAAACAATATATATTTTATTTTTTAAAAGGGATTAGATTTTAGATCTTATAAAATCTATCTAACCCCACGTTTGGATGACTGAGGTTATACATTTGTTTAGGGCTGGTTCCTAGGCAGATGCTCATCTTCAAGGTGGTAGGTGATGGGAAAGTTACATTGTTCAGTGGGGAGACTGCTCAAATCTACTTCCTACTGCATATAAGTGATTTATAATATACATACTAAAATCAAAGGTTTCAGTGTTTTTCTTGCATTTTATAGACATGATGCCAAAACTCTAGCTATAGGGAAACATTTGAATTGTTGAATTTTCTACTTTCCACTGAATGCTTTGGGGCCATGAAGGTACTGTGTCAGTAGTTGACTTTAGGGGTTAAATTTCCAGAAATTATAGTGTTCTCCATAATGGAGAAGATCAGAAAAACCACTTATCTTGTGCTTTTAGAAATGTCAATGCATCTCTGTTTAATCATTTGGTCTTTGAACCTCACAAAGAACTACTAGATCTGGAGTTACTGTTTTTTCTAATGCTAATAAACTGATATTGTGGGATGGCTCTGTATTTATAAAGAGGGGTATTGTGTTATATAGAATTATATGATATTTTTATCTGCACAAGGATAGAATTAATCCTTGATGCAAATACTGTTGGAACCAGATATTTGTCTCTGTATCCATCAAAAGGACTCAGTGCTGTTAGTGATGGTAGTTATTTTTGTCATACAATACCTGTCTTAATGCATACAATGTTAAAACTAGAGGTCTAGCCTGATCTCAGGAATCAAAGATTTGAAATACCTCTCTTTCAATTTCTAGGGAAAATATGACTGTAAGTTTTTGAATCATTTCTATAATTCTGTTAGACATTTCAGGATGCTTCAGGGTGCTTCAAAGTTTCAGTTCTAATGAGACATTAGAAACAGGTTCATTTCATGCCTGAAAACACCAAGTATCACATGAAGTCTTGAAACTCATTTTCCTATGATTCACCGTGTAATTACAACCTGGAAATTACAAATACTATTGCCCAATTAATTCTGAGTTATTAAAAGAACCAGCAAGATGTGAATGACAAAATATTGAAATATGAACTACCTAATTTCTTAAGTGACTGTGAGAAGCACAAGTAAAATGAATGTGCATATATTTCAATCATTCAACAGTTTAATTCATTGGAAAAATATTTAACATCATACTGTATCAGCACTGTTCTAACCCCTGAGAATTATACAGGGCAGAATAAAACTTAGGCTCTCTATATAAGCAGCTTACAGATGAATATGGGGGAAAGACATCTGCTTACATATATAGGAGAAGCTCCATTAAAGGAATACCACTTAACTGAATTACACATTAAGAGATACTCTCCATTTCTACTTTAAAATATATTTGATGGATGTCCATGATGCAGTGAGTCAGGGTTAATTTGGGGATACTCATCTCCTTTACCATCAATAATGTTACATGCTTACTGAGAGAATGAGCTAATTTTTCCTAATCCTCTTTATACCAGTTTAACTTTTTTTTCTTTATTTTTTAAGTAGTGAAATATATCATGTAAGTAAAATAGCAAATAAAACAGAGAGATAAAGCTTAAACAATAATAATATAACAATAATGAAACATATACCCATGTACACTGATTGGAAGTATAACCCCCATAAATTGTGATTTTATAATTTTGTAATTTGATTAAATATGACATAAATAGATAAAATATGGGTATAAAAGAAAAATTAGTGTCATTTGTGTAGAACTGTGTAGATTGCTTCAGAAATAATTGATAAATATGTCACTAATAATTATCATTAATTTAGAGTGTAGATAATAATCCTGCAACAGGTGAGAAAAACATCATAATCTGGACTGAATTTTTCTTCAGAATTTTGTGTCTTTTAGTTCTCATTCCACTTAAGAAAGACTCAACTTGAATTGTGGGAGGGTTTTTTTTTTTTTTTTTGAGAAATATGGTACAAAACTAATCAGCAGATTCACAGTTAAATAAAAGGCTTTGGCCCAATATCAAAATATTGGCAAATGAGAGCACATTAGTATGACATAACCTAAATTAAGATGCTTCTGATATGAATGGATTACTTTTTAAGAATAAGAGTAGGCACATAGTTGCTAGTCAACAAGTATGTGCCAAAGTTTCCACGAGAGACTCGGGGACTTCTTGATGAGGAAATTGTGCTGAGGGGAGTTAGTGTGGATCTGGAAGGCATTCAGAGTTCTGGGGTATTAGTGCAGTTTTCAGGGACAATTAAGATTCTCCACAGAGGTAAGGGGATGGGAGAGAATAATCCTGTTGGAGAAAACTGCATGTGCAAAACTTGCACCTGTGAAAATACAGATAGCTGTTCAAGGATTTCACTAGTGATGCACTAATGGATTCATATGAGAAATTGCTATGATATGGGATGGAGAAGAAATGTTTGGATCAAATCATAAAGGGCTGGACTACAGATTTTGTATTTTTATCTTGTAGGTGATGAATTTAAAAGCTAGTATAGGTATTAGTATTGTAAATGGGTAAATGGGGGGGATATAAAAGAATTAGGGAGACCAAATAGGCAGACACCTATCAAGCAAATTGTTCAGAGTTCCTGAATTTGGTGTGCAACTAGGGACATCTTGGTGGCTCACCACAAGCATGAACAGTTACTCTGGATTCTTGTATGAGGGAGCATGTTCTAGAAGCCTGCATCAAACACCAGGGAGAAAGGAAGAGCAGTAAAGTTTTTTTTCCCCTGAATACTCAAGAAATTATGAATTTTTATTCAATAGTTATGAAGGGAATATCTGGGGCCAGATTTTTCTGTGTTATTTTTGTACCCATGGTGTGCTGACTGCAGAAGAAACAATGTTCTGTAGCTCTCAGGAAGTAAGACTAATTTCACAAACTTGGAAAAAATTTCACTTGGGAGTGAGAGTTTATACTGGGGAGGGGTTTTCTTTTTTCTTAAAGGGCCCATTCTGAAGGAAGGGAGGAAACACAGGTAAAGATGGAGAACCTGGTGGGACATAAGGGCATGCTGACATTCTACTTTGCTGCTATTCAGCCTCTTCTGGCACCTTTGTTGCTTCAGATGGGTCTCTGTGGGCCACTCAGAGACAGAGTAACTTAAAAGCCGGCAATTGTTGGGTTACTTTACAATAGCTGACAATTTTATCCATGATCTTGACCACACAAGCTTGTTCTCACCTACACAGATGAAACAAATTTCTGTTTCTTTATGCCAAACATCTGGACATATTTTGTCCTTTGTTAGCATTATCACTATAAATCTGCATCATTTTTATGTTCTGTAATATTTTAAATATTTCAGGATGTCTACTCTGTGAGCTTTATAATAATAGTTGGAAAAGTAGGTGCCAGAAAAGGCAAAGAATATTTTCATTTCAAACCTGTTATTCAGTAACTTGTTGAATCTCAGAATCACAAGGAAGTGATATCACCTAAGCCAAACTAAACTGACAGTTACAGAGAAAAATCAAAGGCCTTAAAAATGACCTCGAGTGACTTAACTATTCTTATATTCTTTGTTGTACTTACCAGATGGCTGAGAAGGACTTTAGGAAAAGAGGAAAGTGCTCAATGAAAACTTTTAATTTAGGAACTTAATTTGAATGTGAAATTTTTCAATTTTACTGACTTATGGTCAGAAAAGAATATACATTTAAATGTTGAAGAAAGAGAACCTAAAATGTTTAAGCTTTGGGGGATATGTATTAAATGTCACCATGAACGATTTCTACTACAGAAGTATAAAGAAAATTTGACTGAAATAATATGATTTTTTTTTAAAATGTACTCTAACTTTAGAATTTCAATCATCTTTTCTCAAAACTTTTTCTTTTTAACAAACCAAATTATATTCTGGAATAATGGAGAAAATACTATTTTCTCATAGAGAAGAGGGGATGGTAAATAATTTATTTAAGCATGTTCCATCATCTCTACATCTGACTGACAGTAGAGCATTCTTATTCTATGAAAATAGAGGGTAATTTATCTTCATCACAGCATACTACTAAAAGGTTCACTATGTACGTGAAAAACAGTGTTTTTATTCAGAGTGAAGTGGAAGAAATCAGCAAATTGATATTTTTGGGTTCCTTTTCATCTTCTTGGCACTTTTTGTTTGCAGATTTCATGCAATGGTAGATTCTTTATTATCTTTATGAATAAAAGGAAATATAAAAGTCTACTTTGTTATACTCGATTTAACCTTTCTTCTTTGAAGAAGTCAAATGCTGATGACATTACCTAGTGCTGCTTGGCAGATTGGGGGAGTTGCATGTTGCTGTAGAGGGGAGGATGCTGGAGAGAACAACATGCCTCTTTTCAATTATTTTTTCAAATATAATTTTTAGGGGATGATATATTAATCGGGGTACTTTAGGGAAACAGAAACAGCAGAAGATATCTGTAAATATAAGATTTTATAAAAGTGTCTTACACAACTGTGGGAATGCAGAAGTCCAAATTCCAAAGGGCAGGTTGCAAGCTGGAAACTCTGATGAAAGTTTTCACTGAATTTTCCAGGAGAGACTGGCTGGCTGAAGAAGAGATGAAAATTCTCTCTTCTGACTGCTGAAGTCATCGCTTCTCCTTTTAAAGCCTTCAACTGATTGGATTAAATGTCTCTCATTGCTGAAAACATTCTCCTTGGTTGATTGTAGATGTAATCAGCCATAAATGCAATCAACTTACTGATGATTTAAGTCCACAGAATGTCCTGGCAGTAACAGGCCAGACAACTGGGCACCATGACCTAGCCAAGTTGACACATGGGTCTGACCATCACAGTTTGATTTCTCTAGATTGTAGATTCTTCAGCCTTCTGAATTCTATTGCTGTTTCCTTTGGCTACCTGCTTCTGAGCCATTTTACTATTCATTGCTATCTTTATTTGAAAAAAAAAAAAAGAAATATATGTTCATGACTATAAGTGGGGAAATGTTTGGTGTGGAGGGAGTTCAAACTACTGGATAATGTTACTTTTGAAAAATTTGTTTCAAGTGATCTTTGTCAAACTTCTTGGATACTTTTATTCAGTCACATGGTATCAGTTATCAACTACGTATGATCCTTGTATAGATCTCTTTTCCCTGCTACAGAACCACATATGCAGCTGCCTTCTGGCAGCCTCACCTGTGTGTCAAACTGGCAACTCTAATTCAATATGTCCAAACTGAGCTTATCATCTCCTCTTGCACATTTCATATCCAATGGCCCCACCATTCACCCCAAATCCCTCACTGGCCATATCCAGTCAACCTTCCAGTCTTACTGATTTTACTGCCTTCCAACACTTGATCATTTTATAACCCACCAACTTCTCTTCTTCCTCCTCATACTATTATATTTCAGGACACTATTACTTCTTACATGAGTTCTACAGATCTTAATTGCCATGTTTGTTCCTTTCCAATCCATCCTCCTCACTGCACAATATATACAACACCGAAACAAACAGATCTTTCCAAAACAAAGATTTTACAGAGTCCTTCATTTGCCAAATTGAGAGAAGTATTATGTTGTTGTCCAAAATGAGGGCTGTGGACCATGGTTGTCTAGGTTTGAACTTGGGGTCTGCCACTTACCAATGTGTGATTATGGGCAAATTACTTAACCTCTCACTTTTATGGGTTTCTACCTCTATAAATGGGTATGCTAACAATAGTACTAACCCAGAGGGTTGTCATGAGGACTCAATGGGTTAATTCTTGTAAAGCTTTTATTATATCAGCTAGTATAAGCATTTAATAACTGTCAACAATTGTTGTCATTATTGTTATTATTATTGTTTTTCTATGAACATGCTTGATCTTGAGAATTGTTAACATCTCAACTCAGTATTGCCTACAAGGCTTTCTATGATTTGGCTTCTGTTTATTTTCCAAGCCTGACCTCCTACTACTTTCTCATCACTACTATACTCTTTTCTGGTTATACTAAAATACTTGTACTCCATTATTTTGCTATTCAAGTTATCTTTAAAGGCTTTCCAAATATTAGTAGCCAAAAGATTTTTCACATTTATTATACCACACTACTGATTTATAGTTTTGTTTTAAGCTTTGAACTCAAGATATTCATGTAGGAGGCATATACATTACTATTTAATTTTCAACTTGCTTCTCCTTTCACTTTCTTAGTGTTTTGGATTATTTTTATTATTTCTAATAATGATTCATTGATAAGATGTTCTTACTTTAGTCTGCAGAATGGACTTTTTCAGTGATGTTTTCCTCTATATTACTATATATTGCTAAACTAAACTTTCCATTTGGTTTGATTCTTTATAATATCTGTAACAATTATCACATCCTGATGACACTTTTTGTTCTGGTTTGCTAATGCTGCCATTATGCAAAATACCAGAAATGGATTGGCTTTTATAAAGGAGATTTATTAGGTTACAAATTTACAGTTCTGAGGCTATTAAAGTGTCCAAACTAAAGCATCAACAAGAGGATACCTTCATTGAAGAATGGCAGATGGCTACAGGAACACCTCAGTTAGCTGGGAAGGCCTGTGGCTGGCATCTGCTGGTCCTCTCCTCCCAGGTTGTGTTTCAAAACGGCTTCTCCAAAATGTCTCTGGGCATCTGTCTTAGCTCCCCTCTCTCTGTTCCTGTGAATCCTTGCTTTTTTCTCCAAGGATATTTCTCTCTAAGTATCTGGGGGTCTTCTCTCAGCTTCTCTGGGGCAAACTCTGAACTTCATCTCTTAGCTTAGCATCTCAAAACATGTTTCCATCTGCATCTCCAAGCATCTTCAAGCATCAGCATCTGTGTTGACACTTGAGCTCTCTTAAGTACTCCAGTGAACCAGTCAAGACCCACCTTGAATGGGTGGGGTAACGCTTCCATGGAAATAATCTAATCCAAAGGTCTCACCCACAGTTGGGTGATTAATATCTACATGGAAACACTCAAACAAAAGTTTCCACCCTAATCAAAAGGTTGCATTAAAGAACATGGCTTTTCTGGGCAACATAATATATCCAAACCAGCACACTTATTAACTGCCTACTAGGTTTGAATATGTAGAATGACATCCAATTTATTATCTTTACTGTTTACTTTGAGATGGAAAGCGGCCATTATGTGTGGGTGGAAGATGTAAAACAGGGCTCTCCTTGGCTAACTTGGATGTGTGGTCTCTCACACACAACAAATCTCAGTAAACCTTCAAGTTAGGTTTTATAATTTCCATTTTATAGTTGAGTAAATAATATCTCAGATTTGCCTGAGGTCATATAGTTAGTAAATGACAGCACTGAGGCTTGGATCTATAGCCATTCTTTGATGTCTGTATTCTTTCTACCATTTAGGCTATCATTTTATACTTCTTTTTGACTTTAAATTCTTCACTTGACCAACTCACAAAAGAAGATCTAAATAAGTATTTGAAAAAGAAGAATGATATTTATTGATGGAAGAAACTTTTATTGATGTAGTTTATCTAATTCTAAGTGATAAAAGGAAGTATCTTGAAAATTTAACAAACATCTCAAGACATTTTGCTTCTCTTATACTCTCCAAAAATTTAAAAATAATTATAGTAATTATTTGACTCAATGCAATGATTATTGTAGTTCTTCTATTAGTTACCAATTTTAAAAAGGTGGAACAAAACAATTAATTTTCATTTCATTTTCATGCAAGTGAATTTGCTATTTTACCATGCTTAATATTAACATATATGTGTATGGCACCTTCACAGCAATCATGTTGTTTCCCCTTGTTACCTCAGAATTATTATTACTTTCATTAGTCATTTATAAAATAAATTATGCTCCTTTCAGTTTCAGAAAGAATCGTAGTTTCAGTGTGGATTAATTTAAGTAAGAGTCCCTATGGCGTCTTATAAATATTGAGTTTATTCTGAATTTGTAAGTTTTTACTTTATTGTGATTTTTAAAACTGATTGTGACTCATAAATTATATATCCATCCAATCTCATGCTGGGTAATATTTTTAAAATTTCAAAAATGAAATATGCTTTCTAGGGGGCATCACTTCTGAAAAAAATGATTAAAATAGAGTTATTATCCTTGGATTTTTAAAGCATACTTGTTCATCCTCATGATTATTCATCATGACTCCAAAGGATAAAAATATAAAAATGAAACTTAAATGACTTCCCATTTCTTTGGTAAAAGAGAGGGAAAAAACACAAGCAACAAACAGCTAGGGAGTGAGGGATAAGAGATCACTATGCGCTGTATTAATTCTTTAACCCTGTCAGAATGAGCTCAAGATGTTTATGCAACCAAATACTGTATTCCTTAGGGAAGAAGGGAGGAACTGGAATCTTCCATGTGTCAGAATAAATAACAAAGTTTAAAAATGGAAGTCAGCCCCAGAGCTAGGTTTATGGTTGGAATATTAAATATGTCATTTTACTGACTTGATTAAACTGCAGCCCTCAGATGGCCCATGTGTGTCATCTGAATGAACACCTTTGTTTTTCAAACTAAACATTATTGCTGTACTGCATTATATAGTGTAGTTTAGGATAAACTCCAGTAAGACCTTACTCATATAATAATTTTGATTCAGCTATAAAAAGAGCAAAATTATTAAGAGACTCAAGCAATTGAGCTCCAGAGCATATGCTTCCTTGTGGCTAATCTAAATTAGGTACTGTGTTGTCACAATTTGACACAACAAGGGTTTTTTTTTATGGCTTTAAAATACCAGTATTTCTCTGAAAATGAAAAGCTAGAAGTATTTGGTGCATTCTACCAGGATATGTGTGAACTATATAACCTTGGAAATGTTGGAAAATTTTATGTTGGATATATTAAACTTAGAAGTTAAAGGTGACTAATCAACTACCTAACAGTGTTTAAAAATACAGCTTATTGGGAAAACTAAGAGGAGACTGAATGAAAGCGAGAAGCAAGAGACAGTCTGAAAGAAGGGTGAAGAAAGGAAAATTTCTAAGAATAAATGTGATTGATGAAATAAATTCTGCATATGGAAACATGAAATCACAAAACTGATTAACCAGAATGCTGGTGATTAATTTTAATGGAAAAATTCCTCACTTTATGAAAGGATTAACCTAAGGGACACTTTACTAATGTCTTAAATGTTTTACAAAATATTATCTACTTAACAGAGCCTTGGGATGTAGAAAACAATAACTGAAGAATTAGAAGCCAGAGCTGGTAGAAAGTTAATCAGACAAAAAAAAAAAGAAAAAAGACAAAACAAAACAAGAAATCAGAGTAATTTTGAAACTAATGTAAATTGGTGAAAACAGATCTTCTGCTCTTAAATTTGGATTTCTTCAATGCATTGCAATATCATTGACTGAATTTATTGCATTTCTCAATACTAATATGGCATTATGTCTACCAATGTTAGCTACAAAGATTGTCGATCAAATAACATGAGGTAGAGATGTTTGGAATTCAGAATTATATAGGAGGAAATAGAAATCAATTGAGGAGAATCAAGACACTTAGAATGTTTTAGGAATAGTTGTGGCAATGAACACCACATTATCTGTTGGACAGAGCAAACAAAGAATTGGCTTGGGAAGTATATTCTTTTCCCAAAAAGTACTGGAGTGGTTATGTAAAATTGTGAAAGTTTTATTACCTTTGATACATTGTGGGCAATTAAGGCCAGGGGCTGAGACAAACTTTGTTTGCAATTATATTGCTCATGAAGACCCTATATAAATTTAGTTAAGTTGCCTTCAAACTCTTTCACTCCCCATCCTTTCCTCACCTAGATACAACTCTGTGGCTCCTTGTTTCCTCTCTTGCCCTCCTCTTTACAAACGACATGTGGGCACATATTTTAATCTTCCTTTTGCTTATAGAGAAAAGAAGGTAGTATCACTTCTGATTCAACCAAATTCATTCTGGTAGTTTCATAATGTCAGTGTTTCTACTTTAACATTATATGTTATGTATAACCTCCTGGCAATTCAGTTTGGCAAATCTTGTATCATGTATGTTGGATATAAGTGCTGAGTTTAAAAAAGAAAATTTGCATTTAAATTTAATTGGGTGCCTTTGATAACTTAGATAATTTTCAAGCAGATATAGACAATATATTTGTGAAGGAAATGTAGAATAAAGTATACTTATTTGTACACAGTATTGACTTAGTAGAAATTAAACCAAATAGGTCTTCTATCATGTTTCCAGTTATTTCAATATTCACCAGTTTTCAGGTAAAGTAATGAACAATATTTAAACTGTTCATGACATTTGGATTATCAAGGAAGTAGTTTTTCAGGTAATTATGATTCTATTAGAAGTATAAATGAAATAATTTGCAGAAGCATAATTTCCCTGTTTGCATTGATTTGCATGAGTAAGTGTAGCATTGCAAAACAAATGAAGGCAAGAACAAAGAAAGCTGAATATATACATGATTAATTTTCATTTAAAAATTTTTTAATTATGCACATCTGTAGATGTCTAAGACATACAGTTAAGCAATTAACTATTGCATAAACAGGCTGAAAAGTTATACAAGCATTAGCATAGGATTGTTATTTGAATGTCATATTTATGGTGTTTTTTTGTTATTGTTGTTTAAAATAGCAGAATTAAATGACTTGGATATTTGAAAATGGGTTATTGAATTAATCAATTTCTAGAAATTACCTGAATTAGAAAGGAATCAGATATGGCCTAAATCAAAGTTTACAAAACCTGGCTAAATATAATCTCCAGGAAAGCTTTAAACAAATGCAGATTCCCAGGACTTTTCCTTGGAAATTTTGACTCAGTAAGAGTTGGGAACTGAATATTTGTAGTAGGATCTTGATAAGCATTCTATTTCCAATAATTTTCCTCATTCTCTTCCATTACATTTCTCTGCCTACTTACTATTACTCTATATTAATATTTATTGAACTCTGCTGTTGCCATTTTTCTCAAGGGTCCACAGATTTTCTACCAGTGTTTTTAAATTTTGTGATTAAACTTTGATAACATATTTTATGATTCAGTTCCTATAAAATTTCCTGAATAAGGAAATCCATAGACAGAAGTAGATAAATGTTTGCCAGGGGAAGGAGAGGAAAGGGAGAGACTGCTAAAGGATACAAGGTGTCTTTATGAGCTCATGAAAATGTTCTGGAATAGATAGTGGGAATGATTGTATAACCTTATGAATATACTAAAATCCACTGAATAGTATGATTTCAAAGGGTGGGTTTTATGGTATATGAATGATATCTCAATTTTAAAAAGTGAAGAAGCAAAATCTGTTATTGATAAAATTTGATATTAGTTAAGTTCTGGATTTTCTAGATTACTACCACATTGCCTAGTATTACCTGCATTCATTGATGTCAAGTTGTGATACTGCATAATCAGAAGTAAATGAAAACCAAGAAAGAGGTGATTAATCAAATTAATAAAATGAGGGTGATGATCAGAGAATGTGATTTTAAGCATTTTTACTTTTAATCTAATTGTCAAATTATCCTCACTTTTAGATTTTTCATATATTATAGTATGTGCAGTTATGCTTTTACACTTTCTTTGACTTTTAAAAATTGCATTTCCTTTTGTTTCTTAGCAACAGAATGATAAATTAGTGTTTACTCCATCACATTATCTCTGTTAACTTATCAGCATTAGCCATGGATCCATTTTCTTTTTCATCACTATAAGAAATGGATTGCCTGATAAGAAAATATATCCCAGAAAAGCAGTTTGAGGTATTATGTTTTCTTGTTGGTATTCTCTGAAGGCATTATTTCCAAGGGGAGAAAATTTGTCTTCTGTTGGCAAATTGTTATTCTGTTCATTCCCTTGCTCTCATTATAATGTCTTCATCTTAGTAGTGCATGGTTTCCGGGCACAGTATGTCTTGCTGTGTTAGTGCTGGGTTTAGTACTGAAATGCTGCCTTTGATATATCAGGGGTTAGTATGTGGCCATGCACTTTTAGAGCTAGAAGAAATTCTTTCCAAAAAATTTCTCAAGTATTTCTGTCACTTCAAACATAAATATATATAGTTTATCTAACTTAGGAAGGTTTACTATGTTCTAGACACTGAGATAAGCTCTTTATGTGCCAGATATTATTTATCTCAATAAATCTACCAGTCTCATATTAAAAATTCAAAATATATACTTCCTGATGTTAAGGAACCCAGGTTTATCTACCCCAGGGGCAGAGTTCTTTATCATAATATCCAACTCTTGAAATGTTTCAAATATTACATAAATGTATTTTCCATCCATTGAATAAAATAAATTCCACAATTAATTAAAAAATCATTGTTTCATTTTCCCAGCTTTTACTTTTCCCTCATTTGTCTAGTATGATTTACTTTCAAATATCCTTTGAAACAAAAATACTAATAAGTCAATTGTACAAATTTATCTCCTTAATTGTGCAGAAAGTGGCATATACCTTGCTTCCATTTACAGTTTTCTTTCCTATGAAAGCACTTTGCCCATGGATGTAGTTACTCCTATGCCACTTTCCAAATGCACTGTATTATATTTCAGAGTTTTGTTATTGCTGTTGCTGTTATATTTTTAAGTCAATTCAGTCCTTTATACTCTACATTACAGAGTTTCTTTCTTTTTTTTTTCTTGCTTGCTTGCTTTTTCTTTTTAAGGGACTGCTCTCTTCTAGAATTTTAATTTTTTTCCTTATTTTATTCAAATATGAATCTAATTAACTACTGTATTTGTGGATAGGATATTTTTACTGTGGCTTTATAGTGTACCATTAGCTAATAAGCAGAAACCTGTTACATTTCTAAGATTCAAGGAGGAAGAATGTGAATTAACTTTTAAATTCATCCATTAATCAATTTCTGCACAGAAACTGAACCTCTTTAATACTTTATACAAGGTCTAACTGATACTTGTGACTATACCATGGCTGAAAACATTCTTCCTTCTTTATTTATCTATAAAGAAAAGGCAGGGTGCCATTTTAATTCATTGATGAGAGTGGGATAGAAAAATTAAGAAACTTTTATTGAGTAGTTTGGGGAGAAAGGGATATGCAGTTGAAAGCAGAATTTGAACAACATATCAACATCTCAGAGGGAGAAATGATTACTAATTAAATGAAACTGGTGTTCTAATATTCAGGACATTGTATACTTGACTGCATTTGTGGAGCATTTTGTACTACACCCATACAAAAATAAATGTTTTTCTCTAAAAAAAGAAGTTTTAACCAACTTTGTGAAAATTAAATGGGAGAAAAAATTGAGAGAATTATTGTGCTATTGAGAAGAATAAGGCTGTTATGTTAATTATTGTTATTAAGTATATTTACATTAGAGTCTAGAATGTTTTTTGTTAAATAATATAGATGCATTCAAATGTAAAAGAACTGTGCAAAGGAGCAGAAAGGAAAAGTGGTTGGGAGTGTGACACCAGTAGACTTGTACCTAAGTAAACGCTGAATATGAATTTCTAGGATTTAATAATTTTTTGGCAAAAGTTAATAAAAATATTCTACCTGTGGATCTGAATAAAAAACCAAGAGAATACAAAATATCAACTTCCATCTAGTATCTATTTCTTTCATCCAAATACGTAAACTTGATCTTTGGAAAATTGATTTAGAATTTTTTAACCTCCATCTTATTGAAATCATGCAAAATATGCATCTGAGGCACTGTTCTAGACAAGGGTAAATGAAAATAATCATCAAGCTTTTTCTCATTACTGAGAATTGTCAAAATGCTGTGAAGGGTGTACTTTTCAATAGATTGGCATTTCACAGCTTACTTAGTACACATCTTAATCACTGTGAATCTAAGCGAGATAGATAAGACAACATGGGGCTTTGCAATGAGTTTTTTTTTTTTTTTTTTTCTTTTTTTGCCTGGATGAAATAAGATTCTGGAACTTTCAATATTTCATATAGGATCTATCTTTGTATTGCTCTCACAGGACGCTCTCTCTCAGAAGTGATGCAGTCTATACTAGTAGTAACAGAAGAGATAATGACATAAAATGAAAATTGTCTTTTCACTGTCTTCAATCAATTCTACAATATATTTGAACTCAGAAGTCCCAATTGAGGCCAAAATACCTAATTGTTAGTGATGAACTTAATAGAAATATGTGTCATCTAGGGAAAGGCATGAAATCCCACAGAGGATTATGGTGTCTTGATCAAAGGAGGTTGTATAGAGACTAGTAATTGAAGTTGTTTTTTTTGTTTGATCTCTGGCAGATTTTAACCTCCTATGTAGTATACCACACTAAAACTCTGGGTGGGCAAGATGTGTACCTCTCTTTTGTAAGTGGGAGAACAGCTACTCTGAATATGGATATTGAAGGGAAAAAGGCCTGTCATTTCACTTTAAGAAAGAGAAACTATGGAATTTGAGAATCTGGGAATTGATTCTGTTAAGTTTTCATGAGCTACTTAGTGTGGAGAGAATGATATGCAGTTATATGCCCTGATGTCCTTTTGGAAATTCTTCTTCCTTGCCTTCTTCTGATCTTTTCATATGCATTGGCTGGCATTTAACGATCTCTGGAGCTATGTGTCTCATCCACTCAAACCCTCTGCACTCTGCAGGCCTCTGATTCTAATGTCTGAAGAATGTGTAATGTGATCTGGTTCATATCATTTAAGCAAAGTCTAGATGGATAAAGCTTTAAACAGTATTCAGTATCATTTGATCTACAACTTCAAATCAAGAACAACTAAATCTTGCAACCCAAATTATATACTCATTCTCATTCATTCACACAGTCAACACTGATTGAACAATCACTATATTTCAGGCATTGTGCTCAGGTTTAAGAAAAATAAGATGTGTTTTCTATGCTGGAGGAGCTCACAGACTGGAGGTTTTGGAAGATAGACTGATAAGCAAGATTTCAAAATGCTTACTATGTGAAAAGAATTGTAGCTGAGGTAAGTACTAAGTATTCTCAAAGCACAGAGGAGAACATGACTAATTCCATCATGGGGGAAGTGAGAAGTCTTTAGAGGGAGGGTGACATTTGAGAAGAAATTACAAACAAGTTGGAAAATCAGTTTCAAGTCAAGGTAAAATCTTCATGCTAGTAGATATGGGAGAGTATTGTTTTGGTTTGCTAAAGCTGCCAGAATGCAATATACCAGAAATGAGCTGGCTTTTACAAATGGAGATTTATTAGCTTATTAATTCAGAGTTCTAATGCCATGCAGATGTCCAAATTAAGGCATCAACTGGACAATACCTTCTCTGAAGACAGGCTGCTGGCATGTGGAATACCTCTGTCACATGGGAAGGTACATGGCTGGCGTCTGTTGGTTTTTCTCTTCTGAGTTTCATTGCTTTCAGCTTCTGGCTTTAGTGTCTTCCTCTCTGGACTTCTGTGGGTCCTCCCTTACCTTCTCCTGGACTTTTCTCTAATTTCATCTCTTATAAAGGATTTCAGCAAGTGGATCAAGACCCATCCTGAATGAGGCTGGTCACATCTCAATTGAAATTGAAATAACCTAATCAAAAGGTCCCACCCACAATAGGTCTAAACCCATAGGAATGGATTAAAGGAACATGACCTTTTCTGAAGTACAAAACAGCTTCAAACCACTACAGGTATATTCCAACAGTGCTATGAACCTAGAGAATATCTTTAGAGAAAACCTAGAAATATCAGAACTGCATTAGAATCCAGTCTGTTTGTTAGTAAAGGGCTGGGACTGTTGAAGTGACAAGCATCTGCTTTAAATGAAATATCCAGGGATTTTGCAAGATAGATTTCATTTGACATACTTCATACATTCTTTAAAAGTATAATACAGCATGCAATAATTATCCCATTTTAGGACTGAAAATGATATATTTCTTCCTTATGCTTTTAGTTTCATCATTGTCTCCTGCAATAAGTAGATTTAAAAATTAATGCAATGCAGGCTTCTCAATTGACACTAACATTTTAAACCACCAATTCTTTGTTGTGAGGGCTGTTCTTTGTGTTGTCGGATGTTTAGAAGAATCCCTTGTCTCTACCTACTAGATGCCAGTAGCACTACCTCCATCCCCAAGTTGTGATAACCAAAAGTGTCTCCAAACATTGTCAGGCATTCCCTGGGGGGCAAAATTGCTCCCAGGTGGAAATTATTGATTTAACCTAATTCAGTGTTTTCAAGTCCTTTTTGATTTTCATGTTTTTAATCAAATATTTTCCCAGAATCAATGTCCTTCCCCTTCTCCTTCTCCTTCTTCTTCTCCTTCTTCTTCTTCTTCTTTTCTCCTCCTCCTCCTCCTCCTCCTCCTCCTCCTCCTCCTCTTCCTCCTCCTCCTTCTCCTTCTTCTTCTTCTTCTGTATTTGGATGGTCATTAACAATGTATTTTTCTAAGAAGAAAGAAGGGTTATCTTTGATCATATCCAGGATTTTCTTAGGCAATTAAACCTGGCTTAGATATATGATCAAATGATAGAGATCACCTTTTTCCTTACTCTGAGAAATAGATGCATTTGGCTATTTAAAATAGAACCATAGGAGCAGCACAGAGCCAAAGTACATTGCTACCCTTGTGCATCCTGGGTCATGTCTCTATACATGTTTTCACAACGTGTGAGAGCACAGCTCAGAATTTCTTTGTGAGCCTACAAGTTATTATAAAATTCCCTGGTCAGGGGTGGGGAGGGAGAAGAAAAGCAGTAAGGAAATGGGTAGTAGGAAGGAAGCACCTCTCCTACTTCAACCCAAACTAGTTATGAGTGCCTCCTACTCCCATCTTACAGAGGTGGTAAATCAAAGAAATGGAAAAAATAGTTGTTGTTCAGAGAATTCTCTGAGATCCTTCCCAATTTAAAACTAGAGGCAGGCAGGGCACAGTAAGATACCAAGAAAAGAAATAAAACTGCATATTTACCACTTCAATGCTACCTCCTGATATAAGGAAAAAATATCTCTTTTCTTACCCTCTGCACTCCCGAGTTTCTTCATCAAATTGTCAAAAGTTCTCTTGACTATCACAAAAATTGAGTTTCCTATTTTCTGAGCAAAGGGGAGAACATTGAATGAATGGTAAATGAACAATAGTGCTTTAAAGGAATCTAAGTTCAGCCATCATGTTATAAGAAATAGGATACTCAGATACAAAAAGCATCATCCTAAAGCCTGCCACATTTTTCTAGTTTAGTATTTTATATGTGTGGATGGAAACACATGAGTCCTGTAAGGCAGAGTATCTTTCCCAGCTGTGGTCAGAAAGAGTTGTGATGACAGAAGAGGGGTCAGAGAGAGACCACCATTTTCTTTTTAAACAAGTTTTATTTGGAAAGAGTTTATTCCTTTGTTAAAGCTACAAGCAAGTTTCTTTCACAATTATAGGTCTAGAAACCTGGTGTTTTCAGAGATCCCAGTGTTCAAAATTAATAACTAAAGCAAAATCCACACCAAAAAGAAGCACTTTTAGTTTGGTTTGTAATATATAGCCATTGATTTCAGTGCTAGAAAATAGGCCAACCACTTCCTTGGAAGCCAGGTGAGACGGAGTCAATACCTCCAGAAGTAAATATCTTTTAGTAAGTTAGTGAATTGGTCAAGATTATTCACTCCTTAAAAAGTATAATAAGATAAGTATCAGCTGGCAGGTTGTGTGGTACATCACCAATTTCACAGGGAGATTTTGTGATCATAGGGTCAGCAGTTTGGGCCATAAAGTCCACAAAATTAGATGCTTCATTGAAAGTGAGGAAAAAAGTATCAAAGGGAAGGGAGTTTCCTCTGGTTCCCACTTTAATCTTTTAATTTGCTGAAGGAGAAACTGTGTTCTGCAGCATCTTAGGGAGAACATTTGAAATGCTTAAAAAAGGAAAAACAAACAAACAAACAAACAGAAAAGCACCTAGTATTATTTCCCAGAGAGTCCATGCCTGAAAAGAAAGAGGGGGCTGGCCAGGGTTCCCATGCAGGACTCCACTTCCCATCCACTTCTGTTTCCACACAACATAAAGCATCTGTTGAGTATGTTCTACCACCATGCCCCAACCCATATCATTATAGGGTCATAACTGGGATCCGTTGGAGGATATCTGAAGCACAATCCAAAGTCCAGGGAAAATGTGCAGCTCTTGTACAATGAGATACTGGAAAAGAAACTCCCTCAAAAATATCTTTGTGAGCCTCATTATGATTAGCATTGTTTATATAAAATATTATCTCAGTATGGGGAGTCTGATTTAGGCTCTACTCTCTTTATCCTCAAAGTTTTTTCCTCAAAATACAAACAACTCTTGAACTTTAGACAGTGACTTCACTGTCTGTGTTTTCAGAAGATTGATTAAAAAAAAAAATCACAGGACATCTACCTGTTAGTAGCAAGAAGAGAGTGTTTGCTAATAGACTGGTGGAAACTGGCTCCCTTTGGTTCCTCCAAAATTAACTTTGCTGGCTCTGATGATGGAGGAAAGGAGCAACAGGCCAAGAAATGTGACAGGTTCTAGAAGCTGGGAAAGGCAAGGAAATAGATTCTCCCCTAGAGCCTCCAGAAAGGAGCACAGCCCTGCTGACACCTTGATTTTAAGTCAGTAAGACCTGTGTCAGATGTCTGACCTACAGTTAATAAATTTGCATTGTTTCAACCAGTAAGTTTGGGGCAATTTGATATAGTAGCAATGGGAAACTAATTCAAAAGCCAATGGTAAGAATATGGGTGCAGACAAATAGAAGGACTCTGGAACACTGATGGAGTCCCTGAATGACTACATTTGCTCATCTTTTTGGTATGCATGAGAGAAAAACAAATCCCTCTGCTGTGCATCCTACTGTTTTTCAGGTAGTATCCAGTTCTTCATTAATATAATGTGGATTGAGCTGCCTTATGAACTCTCTTCCCTTCCCTTATCCTATGAATGAATAGATAATTTTTTGTCAGAATGAATATTTAGTGTTTGCATTTATTAAAATAATGCAACTAATTTGTTGCTGAGCCAAGATAACTTTTGCTTTATTGAGGAACCTTTTATTTTCCTGAACTTAAAATGGTCAAATCTTTTAAATTATCCATCAATTCTACTTTTCTCTCATTGGAGAGAAATAGGGCTAACCATATTACCTCCAGCTCCATAGCCATCCCTTAGGGGAAGGATATGCCTCATATTGGTTGGAGATATTTTGCCAGTGGAAAAGACTTGTTTTCTAGTTCAGCAGTAAAATTACCCAATTCAGGGGATAGCCACATCACATCATGAATTCTGTCAAGTTGTTCTACTCAGATAGGGGCAACATGGTCCACTGTTATAGCTTCTGTCAGCCACCCTAAACCATCATATACAGCATATCCTAATTCAGGTCTGGGCTTGTTCACCTGTTCCCATATAAAGGAGAAGATGTAAGCTCCAGTCTCATTCTTAAATGAGAAGACTCTTTTCCAGATTTTCTGATGTGCTGAATTCTGCCAGGCCACAGGATATTCCAAGCAGTCCAATTCAAAGGAATCATAGTCTGAGGAAGGCCAGTAGCACATGAAGATGGCAAGTCTGTGCAAACCCAACATTGGGTTCAATTGTGGGCATGAGTTACCACTGAAGCACACTGTAGGAAGGTGTTTGCTAGGGCACTATGGGAGAAAAGAAAGATGTTTATGGAGAACAATAAGGGGTAATTCCTGCTGATTTAACAATATACATGTGTGAGTTCCATTGGTTGATAACAAGGTACCAGACAGAGGAACATTATGGGGATGTTTTAAATACCAGATATTTTCCCCTGCAAATCTTAACCATTATATCAGTTGTTAACCTGGGCATAAGAAGGGCCACATAGTCATGCATAAAGTTCCCATGGGAATAAGAGGCCCTGGATTGGTGATAAAAATTTTAACAGACATTTTCTGTATAAACTGAGGTTTTATTACAATATTTTGGGTAACCCCTATTCCCCAGGGACTTGGATTCCTAACCAACATGGCTGCATAAACCAGCACCAAGGTGAAAGGACCTCATTTTCCCAGTTTTGTATAGTCTGAGGCACAGGCAACAACAAGTTATTACTGTTTTCCCACTTAGGCTGTAAGGTGGCTGGCACTTTAACTTGGATTCTCAATAGTTGCATTAGTCCCAATGTTAGCATTTCAATTGGGGCAGGAGCAGCAGCCTGTGGCAATGCATTCAAGTGGGTTAAGGCCTGATAGAGCCTTTGAGTGCACTGCTGCAAGGACCTTTTATCATCTTCTAGTTATCTTTAAACAAACCATTCATTCTTTCAGTAGGGACTGCACCTGTAGGGGATTATAAAGTAGATGGAAATTCCACATTATATCATAGTCCATAGCCCATGCTTTGGCCGTTTGTCCAGTGAAAGGGGTTCCCCAATCACTGTCTATTTGTGTAGCTATGCTGTACAGAGTGCACACTCTTTCTAAACAATGTGTGGTGGTCCAGTGGTTCACCTTCCCCGCCAGGAAAGCTAACAAAAGTCCTGTATTCATGCCCACAGCAGTAAAAGCATACTTCACCACCTCCAAGAGTGGAAGGGGACCGATGTAGTCTGCTTTGTCACTGAGTCACTGGGATTTGTGACCAGCTGATGTGCCCCATCTCATGTGGTAGTCTGCATGGTTGATGCAGGGAGCCTGAAGGCACTCTCTAGTGATGTCCACTAGCTGCTGCTGTGTGATTGGAAGTGGAAAGCTGAGTTAGACAACTAAGGGTGCTGGTTTGGATATCTTGTGTCCCCAGAAAAGCCATGTTCTTTAATGCAATCTTGTGGGGACAGACTTTTTAGTCTGTTAAGATGGAAAACTGATTGAGTGTTTCCATGGAGATGTGACTCACCCAATTGTGGGCGAGATATTTTTATTAGATTATTTCCATGGAGTTGAGGTCTTGACTAGTTCACTGGAGTACTTAAGAGAGATCAAGAGCCAACACAGACACTGATGCTTGGAAACACTGGAAGATGCAGACAGAAGGACATTTGGAGGTGCTAAACCAAGAGATGAAGCCCAGAGCTTGCCCTGGGGAAGCTAAGAGAGGACTCCTGGATGCTTAGAGAGAAATTCCCCAGGAGACCCAAGCAAAGAGCTGAGAGAAGCTAAAAGAGACAGAAGGCCAGAGACATTTTGGAGAAAGCCATTTTGAAATGCAACCTGGGAGCAAAGGACCAGCAGATGCCAGCCACATGTCTTCCCAGCTGACAGAGGTGTTCCAGATGCCATCAGCCATTCTTCAGTGAAGGTATCCTTTTGTTGATGCCTTAGTATGGACACTTTTATGGTCTTAGAACTGTAAATTTGTAACCAAATAAATCTCCTTTATAAAAGCCAATCCATTTCTGGTGTTTTGCAAAACAGCAGCATTAGCAAACCAGAACACCCTTGGTGCCTGCTTTTCTGATGAAGCCATTCTGCCACCTCCCTGATTTCAGTTGTGCTGCTCTGAACCTGTGTGACTGCATCTACAACCACATTCCCAGGTAACATGTTGGGAGTGGAGTATGGGAAGGGGACAATAAAGTTACCTTTTGTCGTTACAGGCATCCCAGATGTTTTTACACAATACTTGTCCCCAGAGGGAGCTATCTATGCCTATCCATTGTTCCTGCATCCAGATTGCCATCTAGGTCATAAAGCCTTTGTAAACAGCCCAGCTGTTGGTACAGAGCAGACAGCACATTTCCTGGTTCATGCACAATTACCATTCATGCTTCTCTTAACTCAGCCCATTGACTGCTTTGCATAGCACCAGTCTGCCACCATGTAGTATTAGTACTGGTTTGCACTGCCTTGGCTGCCCTTGTGGGTGGCTGCCCACTAGAGGACCCATCAGTATAACAAGCAGACTTGGGAATGGTATCCATGCCTTCTATAGTGGGAATTTCAACAGCTATTTCAGGTGCAGTGATTTTAGCTTTTGGATCTTCCATATAGGACACTGGTCTGAGAATCTCATGCATTTCTGCACTCAGAGGGCTGGTATTGAAAATGATGCACCATAGAAGGTAGGCTTTCCATTTGATCAGTGTGCTTAGTTGGGCACTGCCAGAGCATGGCTTAGAAGCTGTGTCAGTTATCAACCCCTGAATAGGGATGACTGTTTTCAAGATGATGGGGTATGTTTGCATCAGTACCTCCACTTGCAATAACACATTATATGCAGCACACGATTGCTTTTCCAAGAGGCTGCATCTCAATTCTGTCCCTTTCCATAATTGTGACCAAAAGCCAAGAAGCATTAGAATATTGCCTCTGCCACAGACCCCACCCAAAGCCAATATTAATGCTGGCTACATTCAACTCACAGGGTAGGTCTGGATCTATGTCCCCCTCCTACATGCTTGTGCCTGTGCTATTGCCCTTTTTTTCCTTTCAAAAACAGCCTGTTGGGAGGTGTCCCATTCCCAGGGGTTACCTTTCCTAATCAAAGCATACAAAGGTTTTAACATTTGTGCTTAGTGAGGAACAAAAGGTCTCCAAAACACCAACAACTGCAAGAAAGCCATTAGTTGCTTTGGTGTTGGCAGCATGGGGAAACACTGCACCTAATCAACGAAGCAGAAGGTATAATTTTTGTGTTACCCAACCCTACAATACCCAAGAATTTGACAGAGCAGTCAGGGCCTTGCAGTTTGTCATGATTGACTGCCCATCCCCGATTTTCAAGGTGAGAAAGCAATGAGCATAAGCCTTCTTTTAATTCTGAAATAGAGTTACTGGTTAACAAGACATCATCAATGTAGTGACGTAGAGTTACTTGGGGACTTCTCCACTTAGCCAAATCCTTTGCCACAAGACTGTAGCAGATGGTTGGGCTATGTACATAGCCTTGGGGAAACCCAGTGAAAGTACATTTTTGGCTTCCCCAGGAGAAGGCGAATGCAGGCTGGCTTGAGTTTTCTAGGGAGATACTAAAGAAGGCATTAGCAAGATCCAATACAAAATGATATTGACACAATTGGGTACTAATTTCTTGTAATAAACCAGCAATATTCAGGACTGCAACATACAACAATTGTGTTACTTTATTTAACTCCTGATAACTACTGTCATGTGCCACATTCCATAAGGCTTTCATACTGGCTATACAGGACTATTGAAAGGGCTATGGGTGGGTATTATTATCATCACCCATCCAACTTTTGACTGTGGTTGAGATTTCTTGGTGCCCTCCTGGAAGTTTATATTGTTTTGTAGCCATGACCCTCTGAGTTGGGAGTACTTCTACAGGGGACCATTTTGTCTGCCCCTTTAAGACTGCTTTGATCACTCTACACTGGAGGTGGAATTCCCCTATAGTGTTCTGCAATGTGGCATTCTGTAGACAATCAATTCCTAAAATGTGTTCTGATATGGGGGAAATATATACCATATACACTTGGGGGGGAGAGCTCTCCCAATTTGTAAAGTTAGACTGTGATGCTTTGCCTGGAACATTTCCCCCACATACCTGTCTATAGCCAGTACCGGCCTGTGGAATCAGGCCACATTTGCACAGAAAAGGTACATGAGGTTCCCATATTTATTAGTGTTAGCACTTGCTGCTAGTTAGTAGGGCACCAGTAATGGTTAATTATACATGTGGCCTCTGATCTTGGGGTTCCCCAACTATTGTTCACAACTGGGGATTTCAACCCCCACCACCATGGAAAAGGGAAAGCATCTTGCCATGCCTCTTCCAGGGGAGCAGAAGGCACCTGAGTTTGGGTTCCAAACAATGGTTTCTTTTCTGAATTCTTTTCTCCCTCAGAGGCTTGGGAGCTTACTTTAGTAAATCTCTGACCCTTAGGCAGTTTGTTACTAGGACTGCATTAGGTTGCTTATCTATGGATGTTATTTCTATGCCTGCAGTGATTAGATCCTCCCACATCTGCTTGCAGGATACCCAGTTAGGGCTGTCATGATCATGGGGAACTTTCCCATTGCCCTTTCTCCCACCTCCCTTTTCCACAGCCTCTCCAACTCTCCAAGATTGGCCAAAGACTGAGCAGAAGGGAAATGGGCTAGTCTACTGGTAGACTTAGAATAGACATGAGAGGCTCATAATAATGGTTGGGGGAAATATGCAATACTGTATTTTTCATTACTGTGGTAAAAGCCTCAGTGTCAGGACCTATGAAAACCATGGCAGAGATGGCATGCTTCATTCCTAGCCCCCTTAAAACATCTTGTAGCCCCACAACAGTTTGCCAATGGCAGGTATTATGCAGTATATCCCCTTCATTAGGCCATGCAGCCTTATACCTGTCAACCAGCTATACCAATAAGGTGGTGGTTTTTGTATTATCTGATGAAGCATACAAGCATTGCCATAGCAAAGAGTGGGTTGAAATAGATGCCAATTTACTCATTTCCATTCCAGATAGTTCTACCGCCTCTGCCCCAGTGTTATATAACCTCGGAAGCCAATTGGGTAGTGTGCCAGTTTGGATGTATTATGTACCCCAAAACACCATGTTCTTTAATGCAATTTTGTGGGGGCAGATTTATTACTGTTGATTAGGTTGGAATCTTTGGATTAGGTTGTTTCCATGGAGATGTGACCCACCCAACTGTGGGTAATACTTTGAATAGATTATTTCCAATGAAGTGTGGTCCTGCCCATTCAGTGTGGGTCTTGATTTAATCACTGAAGCCCTGTAAAAGAGATCACAAACAGAGGGACTTCAGAGCAGCTGAGAGTAACATATTGGAGAGCAGCTAAGAGAGACATTTTGGAGACAGGCATAAAAAGCAGACTTTCAGTGACACTTTGGAGATGCTAGCCCAGTGTTTGCTCCAGAGAAACCAAGAGAAGACAAAATGCCCAAGAGCAACATTTTGAAGAATGCACAGGAGCTGAGAGAGGAGCTGGAACACAACTCAGGATTAGAAGATGCCAGCCATGTGCCTTCCCAGCTAACAAAGGTTTTTCTGGACTTTATTGGTCTTCCTTCAGTGAGGGTACACTCATGTTGGTGCCTTAATTTGGACATTTTCATGGCCTTCAGACTGTAAATTTGTAACCAAATAAACCCCCTTTCTAAAAGCCAATCCATTTCTGGTATTTTACATAACAGCAGCATTAGCAAACCAGAACATGTAGAGAATTCCTAGTTTTTTGTCTATACAGCTGCCCTAAATCATACAATTCAGTAGTGGTATAGTCTCTCATACTCTCATAGTAATGTGAAATTTCTGTTCAGGGGGCTGGAATTGCTGAATCCCAGAGGGTTGATCTTGTGATGCCTTCCATTTGTGCTGTATTATGGGGTACACCTATTGGGGCTCTTTGTCCTCCTCTACCTCCCATTCTTCCTCCCCTTCCTCTTCTGAGGAAGAGTCTATGGGGTCCCACACTTTGGGGTCCCATCCTGGAGTAGCTAAAATCCTCTGGACTTGAGCTCAAGGCAGCTTACAACTTTCCCTGGGGTATATCTGCATGTCAGAGTCTCTGATTGTCCACTCATAGCAGGCAATATGTCGGTGAGCCCTTCATTTCTGCCTGGGCAAGGTGCATAACACTTCCTAGTTTTATTTTCTCTTCTAAACAGTGAGAAGTAGCTTTCATCACTTGTTCTGCCTCAGTAGCCATTTGCAAGGCTACTAAAAGGGGCCTTGCTATGGCTGATGCTATTTGGCAGCCTCTTTTCTCTTTACTCAAATTTAATTGCCCTGCTATTTGTTGCAAAACAGTTAGCACCCTGCTGGAGTTTTCAGGGCATCCCCATACTCTCACAGCAGTCACCATTCATCGAGGAGGGCAGCCACCCCTCCTCACATGGGCAACTCAGGCCAAATTGAGATTCCCCCAATGGGTTCTCCCTTCCCAGGATTCATGCCCACTACAATCACTGGCTTTTGGTCTCCTGTCTGACTCACCAATTGTTCAAACCCAGCTCAGCCCCAAGACTGAAAAACATGCCAGGCACGGAGTTAGACATGACTTTAGCAGGACTGACAGAGAGTTCTTCCTGGTGGCCACTGGCCAGGAAATAGAATTAGCACTCCACAAAGAGTGGGGGATGCCAGGGGAGGATGGTTTATAAGGATTAGGACAAAGACATTCCATAGGATGTGAGAACAGAGTTTCAACATGGTTTTCTGACACAGAGGTGTGGAGATTTGTCAACAGTGATCAGGGGAGGGGACTTTTAATGCTTTTTTAACAATACCACTTGTACATTCTCTGCCCGGCCCCCCCATCCCTGGAAGGTCTAATGATCTTTAATGTCTATCCCAGTCAAGTAGGTGGCTATGTGCAATCACTTACTCTCACTATGGAAGGGAGGGAGACTGGGTCCTGGGTCCCCACATTAGGATTATATCATACAATATTTATTTATTTATTTATTTATTTATTTATTTATTTATTTACACTTTCACAGTTTTCCATTCCATGACCTTTTTCTTTTTCATGTTTTCTGATTGCCGTTTTAGTATCTTGCTCTGGTTTCATGAATTACCACATGTGTTCAGGTCTCTGAGTATATTACTTTAAGTTGAGTTTTGGGGAGTATTATATATGTATTTTCTGCTCCTATGTTGTTCCTCTGTTTTCCCAAGTTTCTTCTTTCTGCTTGTTTATAATTTTGGAAGTTTTTGAAAATTTCTCACAGTCTTTTGGAGTTCATTCAAATTTAAGAAAGAGCAGTTAGAAGCATTTACAAGTTTTATGTACATGGTCAGCCTTGTCTATAGATAGCTGATTTTTCCAGTGGTGGATGGGTAATGTCAGATTATAGAAATAGTTTCTCTGGTATCATTCAGGTTCCTCAAAAAAGCATTTTTTAATCTCTGGTATCAAGGCTATAAACATTTCTATTGGACTTTACCTAGTCCCTCTTTTCAGTTCATTACAGCACTTCCTCCCTTTTCTGTGTATGGTGTTAATCAAGTCCAGAACTTTTCTGAATCAGCGTTTCTAGAAAATAACTTTGCCACCTGCTTCAAGGATCAAAAAAGAGGTATTTGCCTGATCATGATGGAAGGGAAGGCCTGGGACCCTAATTGCTTCCTCTTTAGGTTTTTCAGCTCATGCTTTACTGCGGATTCTTGTGGCACATTGTGGCTTCAATTATGCAACTTTTGCGGGAGGATTTGCAGGACAAATGGGCTTGCTTATTGCTGTTATCTTTCTTTACCTTCCTTTGTTAATTCAGTTGTCACTCTTTAGTCTTCTGCATTCTTTATATAATATGTTTTGAATTACAGATCTCTACTACTGGATTTTGAAGGTAATGTTGGCATCTCCCATTCTAGTTCTAGTTGTATTTTTTTTGTTGGGAAGTTGTAGGTTTACCCTCTAGGGCCTAAGTCTCATTTCTTAATGGAAGAAATATCAAAGAATTTGTGGACATATTTCTGGGGCACTACACCTTTAGATTGGAGTTCACCTTTAGCCTTTTCTTATTGGTGATGTCCATGGGCTCCACAAGAATCACTGGGATGGGGGCTTTGTCCAAGGACTCAAAAATTCTCACTTCTGCCAACCTGGGTGTCCTGGGCAGGTAGCTGACACCCCAGACATGCAGGGTGACTCAGGTGATATGGAAGCGGGTGAGCGAGTTCACACTGCCAGTCGTCAGCAACGTGGTGCTTTCTTGAAGAAAGACTGAGGATTCTCTATGAGACATTTGGCAGCTGGCCACTGGTTTCCTGCTACATCAACCCCTTTGATGCATCTGCCATGACCCCCACCCCATTTGCCCTGGCATGCCTTAATGCCAGCCTCATCTCCCAGATTGATTATGAACTGAAGGAAGTCCTGCAGGAATCCCAGGGGAGGGTGCACCGTACTTGCTGCTGCAGACTCACCACTCTCTCCTTCCCTCCTTCTTCACTTGCATCTTAGCAGCTCCTGTGAGTTCTGGGCATAGGGGACTTCTCAGCTGCCTCAGAGGCCCCTGGACTCCCCCTGCCCCATACCTCTGCTCCTGCTCTTTCCTGCACCAGGAGCCCACCCCACCCCCCTCTTTGAGTGCCTGGCTTCCCTCCAAGCTTCAGGCCCTGCCTGGTGCCTCCTGCTTTGAGACCCCTTCCCTGCCCTAGAGCTGGGGCCCAGTGCTTCCTTGGGTCCAACAAAGCTCCCAGGACAGAACTGTGACCAGTGAACAGAGCTTGGCGGACTACAGGCAATGGAAGGGGGCCAGATGGGGGGTGGGTGTGGAGGTGGGGGATCCTCTGGGAGAATGGTTAGTGGGACTCCGAAACTCTTCAGGACTGTGGGAAGCCAATATGGGAATGAAATATTGGCAATTGCAGCTGTAGACTTGACTGTCAGCTGCACATTTCGTTGCTTTTTAACATCAGAATATAAACAGTTTTAATCACATGACATTAAAAATCTTTTCAAAAATTAAAAGAGATTATTCAGGTCGTTTAGACAAAACCAATCATTTACAGATGAGAATTCTCAAAGTGTATTTTAATCAAATTCACACCTTCATGGGCAATGAAGTTTGGGCAATGCCATTAATCATAAGTATCTCAACATTGTGCTTGTCTCATTGTACAACCTGACATTTTGGTTGTATTTTATAATGATATAAAGGGCATAGATGAGTGGGTGAGAAAGTAGAGACCAGGGACATGAGAGAAGTAAAAGCAATGAGTGAGGAAACATTACATTAATATTTTACTAAATTCAAAAGTGTACAGTGAGAAGAAATACAGAAAGACGCTGAAACCTACATTAACAGTGTAGCAAGTAACATTTTCAAATTTCCATTTCTGTTCTTTACCTTATGCCATTATCTAAATTTGGAATGCTTGAATAGAATCTGTTTTGACTACTTGAATCTAATTTAATCCTAAATTACATTTTATAGCATTCATATAGCATTTTTATTATATGTTCATTCCTTAGGTGGATTGTGAACTGTTTATTTATCCCAGCATACAGCAAAGTGCCTGCAAAGGGGAGCTAAGTCTGTGAATTAAATATCATGGTTAACTAGCCCACAGAAAATTATTAATAATCTTAACTTCTAAAGTCATAATTTTCTGTGCCATTTTTGGGAATGCTTGCATTAAAATTCTTTTTCATTAGGACATAAAGTGTTGGCAAAAATAAATGTCTTATATGTTGGAAATATTATTTCATTCTTGTTTCTCTCTTCTTTTAGAACATATCACAGTGTCATATGCCTAGAAAATTCAATACATACCTGTTGATTGAATGAACTGTGATAGGACACATTTAGGTCAGAGACCAAGAGGGTAAGAGAAATACACATTGACAATGAAATTGAGAGAGAAAAATCTCTGTATATTCTTGGAGAAGCATTCCAAACACAGTTTTCATATCTAAAAGTATACAGTGCTATTTTTTTTTAATCTTCATTTTATTGAGATATATTCACATACCACGCAGTCATACAAAACAAATCGTACTTTCAATTGTTCACAGTACCATTACATAGTTGTACATTCATCACCTAAATCAATCCCTGACACCTTCATTAGCACACACACAAAAATAACAAGAATAATAATTAGAGTGAAAAAGAGCAATTGAAGTAAAAAAGAACACTGGGTACCTTTGTCTGTTTGTTTGTTTGTTTCCTTCCCCTATTTTTCTACTCATCCATCCATAAACTAGACAAAGGGGAGTGTGGTCCTAATGGCTTTCCCAATCCCATTGTCACCCCTCATAAGCTACATTTTTATACAATTGTCTTCGAGATTCATGGGTTCTGGGTTGTAGTTTGATAGTTTCAGGTATCCACCACCAGCTACCCAATTCTTTAGAACCTAAAAAGGGTTGTCTAAATTGTGTGTAAGAGTGCCCACCAGAGTGACGTCTCGGCTCCTTTTGGAATCTGTCTGCCACTGAAGCTTATTTCATTTCCTTTCACTTCCCCCTTTTGGTCAAGAAGATGTTCTCCGTCCCACGATGCCAGGTCTACATTCCTCCCCAGGAGTCATATTCCATGTTGCCAGGGAGATTCACTCCCCTGGGTGTCTGATCCCACGTAGGGGGGAGGGCAGTGATTTCACCTTTCAAGTTGGCTTAGCTAGAGAGAGAGGGCCACATCTGAGCAACAAAGAGACATTTGGGAGGAGGCTCTTAGGCACAACTATAGGGAGGCCTAGCCTCTCCTTTGCAGCAACCGTCTTCCCAAGGGTAAAACCTACGGTAGAGGGCTCAACCCATCAAACCACCAGTTCCCTATGTCTGTGGTCATGTTAGCAACCATGGAGGTGGGGCAGGCCAATACCCCTGCATTCTCCACAGGCTCCTCAAGGGGGCACTACATATTTTTTTCCTTTTTTTTTTTTTTTTTTACCATTTTTTCCTTTTTAAATGAACTGTATGGTAAAAAAAAGTTAAAAAAAAAAACAAAACAAAAAAGAAAAACATACAATAAAAGAACATTTCAAAAAGACCATAACAAGGGAGTAAGAAAAAGACAACTAACCTAAGATAACTGCTTTACTTCCAACCTGTTCCTACTTTACCCCAAGAAAGTTACATAATATAGCAACATTTCTGTGAACTTGTTCCTACTATATCCATCAGAAATTAACAGACCATAGTAATTCCTGGGCATCCCCAGAACGTTAAATAGCATATCTGTTCTTCTTGGATTACTGTTCCCCGTTCCTTAATTGCTCTCTATTGCTAGTTCCCCTACATTCTACATTATAAACCATTCATTTTACATTTTTCAAAGTTCACATTACTGGTAGCATATAATATTTCTCTTTCTGTGCCTGGCTTATTTCGCTCAGCATTATGTCTTCAAGGTTCATCCATGTTGTCATATGTTTCATGAGGTCGTTCCTTCTTACTGTTGTGTAGTATTCCATCGTGTGTATATACCACATTTTATTTATCCATTCATCTGTTGAAGGACATTTGGGTTGTTTCCATCTCTTGGCAATTGTGAATAATGCTGCTATGAACATTGGCGTGCAGATATCTGTTCGTGTCACTGCTTTCCGATCTTCCGGGTATATACCGAGAAGTGCAATCGCTGGATTGAATGGTAACTCCATATCTAGTTTTCTAAGGAACTGCCAGACTGACTTCCAGAGTGGCTGAACCATTATACAGTCCCACCAACAATGAATAAGAGTTCCAATTTCTCCACATTCCCTCCGGCATTTGTAGTTTCCTGTTTGTTTAATGGCAGCCATTCTAACCAGTGTTAGATGGTATCTCATTGTGGTCTTAATTTGCATCTCTCTAACAGCTAGTGAAGCCGAACATTTTTTTCATGTGTTTCTTGGCCATTTGTATTTCCTCTTCAGAGAACTGTCTTTTCATATCTTTTGCCCATTTTATAATTGGGCTGTCTGTACTATTGTCATTGAGTTGTAGGATTTCTTTATATATGCAAGATATCAGTCTTTTGTCAGATACATGGTTCCCCAATTTTTTTCCCATTGAGTTGGCTGCCTCTTTACCTTTTTGAGAAATTCCTTTGAGGTGCAGAAACTTCTAAGCTTGAGGAGTTCCCATTTATCTATTTTCTCTTTTGTTGCTTGTGCTTTGGGTGTAAAGTCTAGGAAGTGGCCGCCTAATACAAGGTCTTGAAGATGTTTTCCTACATTATCTTCTAGGAGTTTTATGGTACTTTCTTTTATATTGAGATCTTTCATCCATTTTGAGTTAATTTTTGTGTAGGGTGTGAGGTAGGGGTCCTCTTTCATTCTTTTGGATATGGATATCCAACTCTCCCAGCCCCATTTGTTGAATAGAACATTATGACTCAGTTCAGTGACTTTGGGGGCCTTATCAAAGATCAGTCGGCCATAGATCTGAGGGTCTATCTCTGAATTCTCAATTCGATTCCATTGATCTATATGTCTATCTTTGTGCCAGTACCATGCTGTTTTGGCAACTGTGGCTTTATAATAAGCTTCAAAGTCAGGGAGTGTAAGTCCTCCCACTTCGTTTTTCTTTTTTAGAGTGTCTTTAGCAATTCGAGGCATCTTCCCTTTCCAAATAAATTTGATAACTAGCTTTTCCAAGTCTGCAAAGTAGGTTGTTGGAATTTTGATTGGGATTGCATTGAATCTGTAGATGAGTTTGGGTAGAATTGACATCTTAATGACATTTAGTCTTCCTATCCATGAACATGGAATATTTTTCCATCTTTTAAGGTCCCCTTCTATTTCTTTTAGTAGAGTTATGTAGTTTTCTTTGTATAGGTCTTTTACATCTTTGGTTAAGTTTATTCCTAGGTACTTGATTTTTTTGGTTGCTATTGAAAATGGTATCTTTTTCTTGAGTGTCTCTTCAGTTTGTTCATTTCTAGCATATAGAAGCATTACTGACTTATGTGCATTAATCTTGTATCCCGCTACTTTGCTAAATTTGTTTATTAGCTCTAGTAGCTGTATCGTCGATTTCTCAGGGTTTTCTAGATATAAGATCATATCATCTGCAAACAATGACAGTTTTAGTTCTTCTTTTCCAGTTTGGATGCCTTTTATTTCTTTGTCTTGCCAGATTGCCCTGGCTAGCGCTTCCAGCACAATGTTGAATAACAGTGGTGACAGTGGGCATCCTTGTCTTGTTCCTGATCTTAGAGGGAAGGCTTTCAGTCTCTCACCATTGAGTACTATGCTGGCTGTGGGTTTTTCATATATGCTCTTTATCATATTGAGGAAGTTTCCTTCAATTCCTACCTTTTGAAGTGTTTTTATCAAAAAGAGATGTTCGATTTTGTCAAATGCTTTTTCAGCATCTATTGAGGTGATCATTTGATTTTTCCCTTTTGACTTGTTAATGTGTTGTAATACATTGATTGATTTTCTTATGTTGAACCATCCTTGCATGCCTGGAATGAACCCCACTTGGTCATGGTGTATGATTTTTTTAATGTGTCTTTGGATTCGATTTGCAAGTATTTTGTTGAGGATTTTTGCATCTATATTCATTAGGGAGATTGGCCAGTAGTTTTCCTTTTTTGTAGCATCTTTGCCTGGTTTGGGTATTAGATTGATGTTAGCTTCATAAAATGAGTTAGGTAGTGTTCCATTTTCTTCAATGTTTTGAAAGAGTTTGAGTAAGATTGGTGTCAGTTCTTTCTGGAAAGTTTGGTAGAATTCCCCTGTGAAGCCATCTGGCTCTGGGCATTTATTTGTGGGAAGATTTTTGATGACTGATTGGATCTCTTTGCTTGTGATGGGTTGGTTGAGGTCTTCTGTTTCTTCTCTGGTCAGTCTAGGTTGTTCATATGTTTCCAGGAAATTGTCCATTTCCTCTACATTATCCAGTTTGTTGCCATACAGTTGTTCATAGTATCCTCTTATAATTTTTTAATTTCTTCAGGATCTGCAGTTATGTCACCTTTTTCATTCATTATTTTGTTTATATGGGTCTTGTCTCTTTTTGATTTTGTCAGTGTAGCTAGGGGCTTGTCAATCTTGTTGATCTTCTCAAAGAACCAACTTTTGGTGATATTTATCCTCTCTATTGTTTTTTTGTTCTCTATGTCATTTATTTCTGCTTTAATCCTTGTTATTTCTTTTTTTGTACTTGGTTTAGGATTGGTTTGCTGTTCATTTTCTAGCTTCTTCAGTTGATCCATTAGTTCTTTGATTTTGGCTCTTTCTTCCTTTTTAATATATGCATTTAGTGCTATAAATTTCCCCCTCAGCACTGCTTTTGCTGCATCCCATAGGTTTTGGTATGTTGTGTTCTCATTTTCATTCGTCTCTATATATTTAGCAATTTCTCTTGCTATTTCTTCTTTAACCCACTGATTGTTTAGGAGTGTGTTGTTTAACCTCCAGGTATTTGTGAATTTTCTAAGTCTCTGATGGTTATTGACTTTTAATTGTATTCCATTGTGGTCAGAGAAGGTGCTTTGAATAATTTCAATCTTTTTAAATTTACTGAGGCTTGTTTTATGTCCCAGCATATGATTTATTCTGGAGAAAGTTCCGTGAGCACTAGAACAGTATGTGTATCCTGGTGATTTGGGATGTAATGTTCTGTACATGTCTGTTAAATCTAATTCATTTATCAGATTGTTTAGGTTTTCAATCTCCTTATTGGTCTTCTGTCTGGTTGATCTATCTATAGGAGAGAGTGATGTGTTGAAGTCTCCCACAATTATTGTGGAAACATCAATTGCTTCCTTTAGTTTTGCCAGTGTTTCTCTCATGTATTTTGTGGCACCTTGATTGGGTGCATAGACATTTACAATTGTTATTTCTTCTTGTTGAATTACCCCTTTTATTAGTATGTAGTGGCCTTCTTTGTCTCTCAAAACATCCCTGCATTTGAAGTCTATTTTATCTGAGATTAATATTGCTACACCTGCTTTCTTTTGGCTGTAGCTTGCATGAAATATTTTTTTCTATCCTTTTACTTTCAATTTCTTTGTGTCCCTGTGTGTAAGATTTGTCTCTTGTATGTAACATATTGATGGTTCATTTTTTTTGATCCATTCTGCGAATCTATATCTTTTAATTGGGGAGTTTAATCCATTTGCATTCAACGTTATAACCGTGAAGGCATTTCTTGAATCGGCCATCTTATCCTTTGGTTTATGTCTGTCATATATATTTTTCCCCTCTCTCTATTAATATCCTTTATTGTACCCATACCGAATCTCTTTAGGACTGAACCTTTCTCCAAGTCTCTCTGTCCTTTCTTTGTTTCTCTGTTTGTAGGGCTCCCTTGAGTATCTCCAGTAGGGCAGGTCTCTTGTTAGCAAATTCTCTCAGCATTTGTTTGTCTGTGAAAAATTTAAGCTCTCCCTCAAATTTGAAAGAGAGCTTTGCTGGATAAAGTATTCTTGGTTGGAAATTTTTCTCACTCAGAATTTTAAATATATCATGCCACTGCCTTCTTGCCTCCATGGTGGCTGCTGAGTAGTCATTACTTTGTCTTATGCTATTTCCTTTGTATGTGGTGAATTGCTTTTCTCTTGCTGCTTTCAGAACTTGCTCCTTCTCTTCTGTGTTTGACAGTGTGATCAGAATATGTCTCGGAGTGGGTTTATTGGGATTTATTCTATTTGGAGTTCGCTGAGTATTTATGATTTGTGTATTTATGTTGTTTAGAAGATTTGGGAAGTTTTCCCCAACAATTTCTTTGAATACTCTTCCTAGACCTTTACCCTTTTCTTCCCCTTCTGGAACACCAATGAGTCTTATATTAGGACGTTTTATATTATCTATCATATCCCTGAGGTCCGTTTCGATTTTTTCAATTTTTTTCCCCATTCTTTCTTTTATGTTTTCATTTTCCATTCTGTCATCTTCCAGGTCACTGATTCGTTGTTCAACTTCCTCTAGTCTTGTACTATGAGTGTCCAGAATGTTTTTAATTTGGTCAACAGTTTCTTTAATTTCCATAAGATCATCTATTTTTTTTATTTAGTCTTGCAATGTCTTCTTTATGCTCTTCTAGGGTCTTCTTGATATCCTTTGTATTCTGTACTATGGTCTCATTGTTCATCTTTAGTTCTTTGAGTAGCTGCTCTATGTGCTGTGTCTCTTCTGATCTTTTGATTTGGGTGCTTGGGCTTGGGTTATCCATATCGTCTGGTTTTTTTATATGCTTTATAATTTTCTGTTGTTTTTGGCCTCTTGGCATTTGCTGAACTTGATAGGGTTCTTTTAGGATGTGTAGACCAATTGAAGTCCTTATCTCTAATTTATCAGATCTGCAGCTTCGTGAAGTACACTTTCTCTAACTAACCAGCAGGTGGCGTCCACGAGCCACCTGTTCTCCACAAGCCAGTTCTCCCCTGCTTTGCCTTTGTGGTGAGGGGGGGAGTGAGTCTTGTGGGGTCCAATTGGTGTACCAAGCTTGTGTGTGTAGTTGGTGTTGCCCACCCTGTATATGGGGCGTGTTACTGGGCAGTCAGGGACTGGGGATGGCTCTAACTATCAAATCTCCCTGGTGATCCTGGAGTTTTAAAGCTTCCGCAATAGTCTAATCCTTCAGTTCAGTCCTGCCACAGTTTGTCTCTGCCACTGACCCACAAGTCCTTGGTATTGGCGTATGGCTCCTGAGACTTGCAAATGGGTCCCTCTTCCAGGTTGTGCAGCCCCTGGTCCTCTGTTGAGGGATGACTGTGCTATGTCACAGGTGAGTGCTGTCCCCCCAGGGCAGTTCTGGGCTGCTGGGCTGTGTAGGGAGGCTCCCAGTCTGCTGAAATGATGGCTGAATGGGGCTTTGTTAATTCACACTGCTCCACCTTCCCAACTCTGGGACAATCAGCTGAGGTTGCAGGGAAGGCTAATGTCCACGCCCAGTTTTGTGGTGTGTGCCTGTTATTTGAAGCACTTCCGTCACACTGGGTTGTCTGGGGCAGCTCTGGGCTATGGGGCTGGCGATGGGCAGGAGTGTTTCCTGTCCACCAGGATGATGGCTGTGAGCGGACACCCCCCTTTTCTTGGGAAGTTGTGGTGTTTAGTGAAATTTCTCAGCCACTGGATTATTGCCTTTTGTCTCAGAGCTCTCTTAGTTCTGCTCTTGTCTTGACCTGCCCAAATTGCAAGTCTTTGAAGCTTTCTGTATTGGGCTTCTTAGAGTAATTGTTTTAGAAAAAGAAAAAAGGATTAAAAAAAAAAAAAAAAAAAGGCCCTCCTCAGAGATGTAATGGGTTATTGAAATGTTAAGAGACAAAGCAATTAGGGCCATTAAGAAAAGGTCCACAGGGCAGAGAGATCAGCTTTTCTTCTGGATTTGCATATGAGCCTGAGGGTCTGAGCTCTGCCCTTCCCCTTTCTATGTTCACCAGAACTCCAAAAATCCTCTGCTTTTATTTTGGAGTTTTTCGTGCTGTTTTTTTCTATGTCTGTCTCCTCTCTGCTGGGCTGGCTGCTCTCAGATTCTCTGGTGTCTGGTCTCAGTCTATCTATGGTTGGAGTTTGGATCAGTAGAATGAGTTTCCGATAAGGGCTGCCACTGCAGTTCTCCCTTCTCCTTCCCAGAGCTGACAGCCCCTCCTCCCCCGGGACTGAGCCTGGCAGGGAGGGGCGCGGGTCCCCTGGCGGCAAAAACTTACAGATTTCGCTGATCTCAGCAGTTCCACGTTTTCATGAGTGTTGTATGAAGTATGCCCAAAGTCAGATTGCTCTGTGGTGTCCAGTCCACACAGTTCCTGGCTTTCTACCTACTTTCCTGGAGGAGTAACTAAAACATACAGCTCACCAGTCCATCATCTTGCCCCGCCCTACCTACAGTGCTATTTTAATTGACAAAACACTTGTGAGATTCCAATCTACTTTGTGTGGCAGGTATTATTATCCATGTTATGTAAATGAGGGAACATAGGGAGGTGAATAAGCTTGTCCAAAAATGTAGCTGTCAGTATATGACAGTTTTATTATTATGCTTATCATCTTATTATTTGGTGGTAATGGTGAGGATGGAAATGGTTGCTAAATGTTTATAAGTACATTTTCACAAGTGCAGGTATATAAGGAAACATCATCTTTAGACACTTGTCCTATACACTGGCATGGTCATTTTTCCATATTCATAAACTTTACAGCTAATTTCACATTCTGGAGTTGCAGAATGTACAAAATAAAGCATTCTTTTTTTTTTTTTTTTTTTTACAGTGATTCCTCTTGATAATATGCACAGCATAAGGGTCATAAGGGAGCTGTGTGTCCATACAGGAGTCAGGAATAGACATTTGCTGACAATAAAAATTAAACAATGCAATAAAGAGAATAGTTGATGATTTCTGGTAATTAATTATCAATGGAAATTAATATCTTTAGTGATGCTGAAAATGGAGTGTAAATAAAAGGTAATTTTACTCTCCGTATAACTGAGTCTGGAACAATTATACATATAAAAGATGCATTTAAAAAGACACTGTTGAATCTTAAATTTCATAACTAGTTGATAAGTTCCTATGGTAAACAATGTCATGGAGGAAATCTTCACTTTATAATTGATCTGATTATAAATATGTTTTTTGTTACCAGTTTGGCTTAAAGTGATTATACTCCCACATGTATATTTTCATTATTTTCTATTCCAGTCATGTGGAGCAAAAGTGGTCTCATGCATGTGGTCCTTTCTCTCAGCCTCTAAGATATTAGTTTTGGGGGATTTTAAGATTCTTGTTTTACAAATTAGCTCTATACAAATTATTTCTTTATGGGCCAGCTTCTCTTCAAGAATATATATTTTTTGCTTCCTTCTACTCTTTTTTTCAATCTAAAATGTTTTAAAACTGGATATGGGATTAGGAAATTAGTATATGTAATGGCTGTTGGCTCATTTCTGGGCCCTGACAAATCTATTGAATATGAAACGATAAAATAAACCAAACGAACAGCGAAACATTTAAAAGCATGGATTCCCTTATTCCCAGATGCCAATACGATATTGTGTTTGCTTTTTAATGAATGTAATCATTTATTTCTAAATTTCTAGTTGAAATTCAGCTAGGTTTTATATTTTCATCATTATTACAGTAATAGTATATGTATACTAAGCACTTAGTGTAAAGTATTCTCCTAAGAAACATACATTTATTATCTTATTAAATATAGGCAATGGCACTATGAAGTAGTTATTACTTCTGTCATCCAGATGCAGAAAGTGACAGGCTTAGTAAGGGTGAATCTGATCCAGGGTCATACAGTGAGCCATAGCAGAGCAAGAGTCAAATCCAGACAGCATGGTTTGCTGCAACACTATCTTCAGAGATGGCTGTATATTAACATCAAAAAGAAACCAAAAATTGGAGTCGACATTGAAATAGAGTTGATAATAGCAACCCGAATTCAAAAAAATATTTCTTACAAGTAGAATAGGACACGGTGAAATCTTGATAAGATTCTATCTTGTGCTTCTCCATTTTTATCTCTTGATTAAACCCCAAACCTTAAATAGAGTAAAGTGAATTTAAGGATATCAGGAAATGTGGTCTTCTGCAGGGCTTCTGTTAAGTCTCAATTAAATATTTAAAATATGCACAGAATTATTAATACAGCATTTTGTTTACAATATATAATGTACGAGAATTAAGGGACTGATAAAAAATTTGCATATCTAATTTTTCATGGGAATTATTTTTTCTCAAATGATGAATCATTTTGGAAAATGTTATCTATTTTTAAGTTACTTAAAAAATGTCTTCAAGAATCTATTGGCACAGATTGCAATACCATAAAATTAAAGTAGAATAAATTAGAGTGAACTACGAAAGTATTTTCTTTTTAAACTTCAGTAGACATAAATTCATTTTCAAAAGAATGTTTTTATTTAAACATATTTAAACATGAAACATATATAAATAACTGTTAACTGAAAATTTGCTGCTCCACAGCATTTTTTTTTTTTTTTTTTTGTGGAACCATTTTGTGGAACCATTTACTGAAAAATCAACAAAAAGTTAGAATGACTTTCTGTGGGTAATTTTCCTATGTGTAGTGATAGTTGAATTCAAGTTTTTGCTACAGACATTCATTGGTTCATGAAATTCAGTCCCCCCCACCCCCACAAACATTAGGGTTAAAAATCCACAGAGAAGTGTGTGTGTGTGCGTGTGCGTGTGTGTGTGTGTGCGCGCGCGTGTGTGATTGGAGTCCATGATTTTCCTGGCCTAACCAGCTTATGGGTAAAGATATGTTCACATTAATATTTCACTGATATATACCACTACCTTTTACACAAGTTTTTAAACCAGGTATCACCCAACACGTTCTACTAGCCTCCCACGAATTTGTAAATAGGTTATTCTTAAGCACTCTTTATTACTTTTAGCTATTTGATGGATAATGCCCTTAAGTTTCCTGAGGCCCTTGATCACTGATTGCCACAGCTGCAAAGGCCCACCATGACCATCCCAATGGCTATGCAAGCATTCTATCTCCAGTGATCCCAGAACTTCTGGACTGATATGCTTTGCAATTAATATTTTTATTTTTTCCATTATAGTGGCACAGATTTCCAGCACAACAATGCGTGAAAGTGGTGATAGTTGGTCTCCTTTTTCTGAGCCTAACCTTAGTGGGAAATTTTCAACTTTCCACCATTCCATTTGAGGTTTACTAAAGGATATTCAGAGATAGTCAACATTAGATAGAGGTAGTCAACATTAGATGAAGGTAGCTCAATTTTATTACTATTTATCATTTTTAAAATGACAAATTAATGAATGAACATTGAATTTCAGTAAATGCCTGTTTCTGAATCTGTTGTGATGATTATATGACTTTGCTCATTTAACATTTTAGTGTGTTGCCTTATATTATTTTAGTTTCAAATGTTAAAACAATCTTGCATTCTTGGAATAAACTCAATTTGGTCCTGATATCTTTTGAAGTTCTGATGGTTTCATTTTGTTAATAATTATTCAGAATATTTACAACTATGTCCACAAAGGAGATTGGCTTGCAGTTTTCCTATCTTGCAATTTATTTTCAAGTTTTGGTTACAGGGTTAGCTGAGCTGATAAAATGATTTTTAAGAAGTTTTCATTTTTTACGTCTTTGGGATGAGTTTTCATAAAATTGTTAATATTTCTTCCTTATGTAACTGAAAGAATTAACCAGTAACTCTCTTTGCTGGAAGTTTTCATTGGGAAGATGTTATTTATAAAATCTATTTTAAATCTTGCTACTGGACTATTCAGATTTTCTATTACATCTTGCTCCAAATTGTATCTTTCTAAGAAATTTTCTATTCCATCCAAATTTGCAACTATCTGCTCTTAACATTATCATTACCTTCCTTCTATTTCCTTTGGCTTTAATGTCTGACAGTTTTCTAAATTCACTTTGGAAAAAGCCTGTGTTCTTCAACTATTGGCTACTGTTTTCCATATATGTCCACTTGGTCAATTATTTTATTGTGTTGCTCAAATTTTCTACACATTTACTGAGATGCATCTGTTTTTCAATTTATTTCTGAAGGAGCTGATTTGATGCATATATCCCCCAGTTTCTATTTGGCTCACGCCTAACAGTTTGCATCTGCAATTGTCCCCAGAGGTCTACCTTGAGTTGAAGTGTGTTTTGCCCAGAGAATGAAGAAGAAGCATCCGGGAGTTTATGTCTCCTGAGCAGCCAGTATCCAAAGAAGGACTGGGTAGGAGCACAAAAGTCTATCCCTTATGTATAGGCAACATGATTCTTGATGGATAATGAATACTCTAGATCTTCCCTTGGGCTCAGGCTGAAGTCTGGGCTATTCTGGAACTCATATCCGTTTGCACTTTTCCCTATTATATTCTGGTAGTCAATACCCTTACTAGTTTCTCTTGCAAGCATTTCCTTAATAAATCACTTTCACGGAGTGTTTCTGGGGAACTTGACCTGAAACAATGTTTACAGTTTAATATCCTATTTAATAAAATTAAAGATATTGGAGAATGATCACTTGGCTCCTTTTAAGCCTTAAAAGCTTATAGTCTATAATTTTATCCTGTTGTAGTATTTGTTTTGTTGATACCTAAATTCTGTGAAGGAAAAAACTTGAGGCCCTGATAATCACGGTGGAAACAGAGTCATGAGGGTCAAATCAAAATTGTGCCCTAGAGCAGGCTATTATTCTGTGTAGATTTTCCAAAGGTGTTAGTCATGCTTAAGTTTTAAGAGCTTTTTTTTTAAGTTGTTATTTATTTGTATTAGAAAAATACAGTTTTATGAGGTCTTGACTGAAAGGAAAAATTGCATATGGAATTTGGTAAAACAAGCTAACAAATAAAGATCCAGTAACAATATACATGCTTCACTCTACCTATATTTAAAAATGAAAGACATAAAAGCATTTTAGCCATATTACCAAAGTAAGATAATCACACAAATTATATGATATGTTTGTGTGTGCGTGTATGTGTGTGTCTGTGAAATCCAAACCCATATTTCTTCTTCCAGAAAAATCGGAAATGGTCATGCCTGGAGTTTATGACTCTCTTTCTCATCATCCTTAACACACTTCAACTCATTATATAATTAGAGAAGCCAGCAATTTACATGAGATGGAAAAGCCCAGGTTGTTTCAGTTTGACAGGGCTGCTATGAGAGCTGTCACATAGGTTGGCTTAAAGAACAGGAATTTGTCTCGCAGTTTGGAGGCTAGAAGTCCAAAATCGATAGGACATGCTTTCTCCTAGAGTATGCAACATTCTGGTGCAATTGCTGGGTTTCCTTGGCTGTATCTCTGCCTCTGTCACAAGGCAGTCTGCCTCCCTTTTGTCTGTTCTTCTTCCCATGACCGCTATGTCTTCTGATTTCTGGCTTCTGCTGACTACTGGCTTCTACTAATAGACTGCATCTGAATTTCCTCTACTTATCCACTCCAACTCATATGGATTAGGCCCATCCTTATTCAATTTGGCCTCATCTATAAAGGATATTTTAAGATCCTATTCACAAATGAATCCGCACCTTAACTAATAAAAACATCTTCAAATGTCCGATTCACAAATGAGTTCACACCCACAGTAATGCAGATCAAAATTTGGACATGACTTTTGCAGGGTACGTGATTCAATTCCCAACAGGAGAATGTAATTAGGGATAATTTACTGAAGATATTATCATAATCATCCAATTTTAGCAAAAGAAACAGAGAAGAAGGTAGGAGAAAAAGCAGGAAAATGTACAATAAAAGACAAGAGAAGAGAATATTTTAAAGAAAGTAATGACCATATTAAATGCTACTGAGATGCTGATTAAGACAGAGATTGTTTACATTGAATTGGACAACATGGCAATTTTTAAGTCCAGTTTTTGTGGAGTATACAGGACACAAATATCAGAGTCTTGTGGGCTAAGATATGAATGGAAAGTGAGAAAGAGCAAATGCTGTCTGTAAGCAATTGTTTGGAGATATTTAGGTGTGAAAAGGAGTAGAGAAATGAGGCAATGCCTGGTGGGGTAAAGAGTAAGTAGATACTAGAAACATATTCATGCTGTGAAAATAAAGAGTTAGAGAAAGAAATACAGAATAATGATTTAAAAGGGAGTGTGGATAATTTAATGAACAGAGCTTTTGATAGACAAAAATGGGAAGATATAGGAAGGTTTTGTACATGTGGAGGATTGGCATCTGTTAGCAATTCATTTAGATTGCGGATAAGAGGATATGGAAGCATTCACAGCCACATATGTAGGCAGGTCAATGGGAAAATTAAGGAGTTGGCAACTAATATCTGACTCAATATTCTGCATCTCTTACAAGCTAATGCAAGTGAATATTACTATGTGTCAGTATAATTAGATTTTGCAGTCAAGTGAAGGATATACTCAATAAAAATATACACACACATTTTAAACAGGGAATAACTAATTATGAAATAGGTTAATGAATTAATCTATTTTAAGCAGATACTGAGAAGGTAAATCATGATCTGTGGGTAAAGTGACTGAGAGTCCTACTGAGACACAATTTTACCTGTTTGCTTTAGTCTATACCTCTGGGGCATTTTTACATTTTAAACTCTTCTGTTGAAATATCCCTGAAGACCAACTCCTTAGTCCTTTGGCTTCTCTGAAGCTCAAATTTACTTTGCAGATGCTCTTTAAACACTGACATTTTGCTAATTGTCATGTACTTGATCTCCAAATTTCCCTCGGCTCACTAATCTTGCGAATGACATGCCTGGGGTACACCCACACACATGCACACAAACACGCCAGACAAAATCCACTCTTGACAAACTCTGGGTTATTCCTCTCCATCCCAGCATAGGATGCAGGAAAATTAGGAGAAATGTTTTTTTTCCATGCACATATTTTCATGGAATGTACTGAGAAATCAAGACACCCACACATTCATATACAATTATGAGTCCAAAAGCACTTTAATCATTTTTATTATCCATATTTGTTTTCCTCTGATATTTTCCCAGAGGTATGTATATATATTGCTTTTGTTTACTTGATGATTTGGTATATTTTCTGACCACCATATTTTTTTAGGACATTAGGTACATCTATGTTTTTAAAAAATTCAGTTTTATTGAGATATATTCACATACCATATAATCATCCATGGTGTACAATCAACTGTTCACAGTACCATCCTATAGTTGTGCATTCATCACCCCAATCTATTTTTGAACATTTTCCTTACACCAGAAAGAATCAGAATCAGAATAAAAAATAAAAATAAAAAAGGAACACCCAAATCACCTCCCCATCTCACCCTATTTTTCATTTAGGTTTTGTCCCCATTTTTCTACTCATCCATCCATACACTGGATAAAGGGAGTGTGATCAACAGGGTTTTCATGATCACAGTGTCACCCTTTGTAAGCTACATTGTTATACAATCGTCTTCAAGAGTCAAGGCTACTGGGTTGGAGTTTGGTAGTTTCAGGTATTTACTTCTAGCTATTCCAATATATTAAAACCTAAAAAGTGTTATCTATATAGTGTGTAAGAATGTCCACCAGAGTGACCTATCAACTCCATTCGAAATCTCTGAGCCACTGAAACTTTATTTCATTTCATTTTGCCTCCCCCTTTTCATCAAGAAGATGTTCTCAACCCCATGGTGCTAGGTCCAGATTCATACCCAGGAGTCATAACCTGCATTGCCAGGGAGATTTACACCCCTGAGAGTCAGGTCCCATGTAGGAGGGAGGGCAGTGAGATCGCCCACCAAGATGGCTTAGTTAGAGAGAGAGGGCCACATCTGAGCAACAGAGGTACTCAGGGGGAGACTGTTAGGCACAATTATAAGCAGGTTTAACCTCTCCTTGCAGCAACAAGCTTCAAAGGGGCCAGCCCCTAGAAAGAGGGCTCAGCACATCAAGCTGTCAATGTTTGTGAGAACATCAGCAACAAATCCAGATGAGGAAGTCCAACACCTCTGCATTCTCTCCCAGCTCTTCAGGGGGGCCCCAAATATATATTTTTATTCTCCACCCAAATTACTTTCGGATGTGTTGCTATTTCATTCTAATCTATACAGACCTACCATAGATCACTTCTTAGTCAAAGTTCCATGTAATTGTAGTGCTTGAACAAACTGACTGAAGTTACATTGTTTAGAAAATATAGATCGTACACCATATAAAGATCTCTTCCCTTGGTCTCACATGGAAGTTGAAGTTTGAACACAGTCAGTTTCAAACGCTTTGGCCCAATTTGCTCTAGTCTTAACCAGATCTGCTTTATTTGTATCTCTAATTGAAGTCTGGGCTCTATTTCAGCTTGTTTTTTGTTTGTTTGTTTGTTTGGTTTTTAACAGTTGCTGTACGCATTAATACTGACATTCGTATCTGCCAAGCTCTAGCTCTGAGTTTCAGGTGTCACACAAATACCTAATGTTCCAGAGACCAATCAGGGTATACATTAAGGGATCAACCTCTCAGAGTTTGGAGATAGCCGTTACAATTCAGGAATAGATTTGAATGCTGTAAGAGCTTACAATCTAGGGACTATTACAATAATCATTTCTCTGTTAGGCTGTGCTCTGAGATTCGGTTCTGAGTTTACAAATTGTAGTTAGTCCATATTGGTGAGGCATTATAGTGTTGGCCTTTGTTTCTGGTGTACTTCACTCAACATGCTGTCTACAGGGTCCATTCATGTTGTTGCGTGTCTCACAGCTTCACTTCTTCTCATAGTTGCTCAATATTCCATTGTATGCATATACCACAGTTCACAATTCTGTTCCTGAGTCAATGAGGTACATCTATTTTTACATCTCTAATTAATGCTTCATGTGTGAAATATGTTATACAAGTATTTAAAGAATCAATTTTAATTAGATTTTTCTATAAAATTTTAGAAAACAAGTGTTTACCTTTACTTCTACCTAGCTTTTAGGATAACTATCTATATCTAATGGACTCAATTATTGAATAAGCTCCAATGAGGAATACGACCATTATTTGAAATAAATTTTCTCTAGCAAATATTGGATTTGAACAAATGATCAGATTTTAAAGCCTCTCTTTGCCTTTTTAAAATTTTGAATTCTAATTTTATGCAAATTATTATGATATAGATTCTAAATAATGGTTTCATTTTATCTTCATGGTATAGCATTTTCAGCATACTTTTTCACAGCAGTCATTACTACTCTTGGTGGATTTTTTACAGTACATTAAAAACAGTTTTATTAAAAAAGGCAAGTGAACCTCAACATGCAGCAATTGATCGAGATTCTTAATATCTTCAAAGCACACTAAAATTGAGTTAACTAAGAACAAAACAATGATACTGCTAATATCAATGTGACATTTATCAAGTTAACCTCTCAGCTCCAAATCTACTGCTCTATGATCCTGGAGCTAGCCAGCTGGCAGGAATCTAAACTTTTTCAGTAGACAGTGCTGGAGGAAGACTGGAGGATGAACATATTTCTCTTCCAGGGTCAGGTGAGCTCCTGTAAGCAGACTCAGATAGCACATGTATTTTCTGCAGCACTGAGCTCTTGCAGCATGCCAAGCTTGGGTGGAGCTATTTGTGGCATATGTGGGTTCTGTAATGCCTGACTGAGCAATTCCTGATAGACCAGCACCTCCTTTGAAAGGCCTACCGGAGCATCCACACAACTTTGTTACTTTGGCAAGTTTCTATACCACCTACAGCCACAGCTATTGCTTCTTCCATGAAACCTGAATGTCAGACTGTGGAAATGGCCAGGAATGGGAGGGCACTCTTCTGTGTGTGTGTTCTTTCCTTGTGCAGTACATGCTACCTCAGTAGTAGAGACAATGGACACTCCATGTCTTCGAATCTTATACTCTTTAGAGTTCTGTTTACTCCTTCCTAGTCAATGCTCTGTTATTCCTTGCTAATTCTTTATATGAAATTTTCCCTGAATCAGATTACTGTGTAATTTCTTTCACCTGATTGGACTTTCATTAATAAAATCAACAACAAACAAGATCCCTAGCAAGATTTAAAATTCTTCATTGTATATGCTTTGAGAGTTATCTGTGTGTAAGATATGCTTAAGTTATCCATGGGGTAGTTGTCAGCAAAGGAACACACCAAGGTAAACATTTCATTATAATATGCCTCCTTTTAATAACTTAGTTTACTGTGACATTGAAACATAGTAATTAATTAGTGGAGTTAACTTGGCTAGTCAAAGAAGATTAATGCAACCACCACAAGAAATTTTCAAATGTATACAAGTGGCAAGTTCCAAGTTAATTTTATTTTCACATTGAAGTAAATTCAATGCATGGATGTGCCAGAGAAGTCATTGTTCCTGGGCAATTTTATATTCCAGTTATGGGTGAGAGATGCATGAGTCCATGGCAGAATTAGAAGATTTATAAAAGACTACATGTCAGCTTGAAAAGTATTTAACTGTATTCAGATATCTCCACTCTAAAAATGCATATTAAGTCAAGAGAGAATGGAATCCTGAATATGAGAAGCCTAAATATGAGAAATTTAGGGAGTGACCTTGACATCTTTGTACTCCTGGGTCCTTATGCATTTTGAGCATTCAATACAGTTTTGGAATAGATGAGTGGATTCAGCCATATATAGCTAGGGGTTTAGTTTTCCCTTTATGAAACATAATATTTAAAGATCAAAGACTATGAGGGAGAAATTAGGTTTATAACTCTGTAAATATTATAGGAAGCTAATTTTTCTTATATAATATGGTTGTGATTGTAGGTAGTAGTGTCATGTAGTTGTTTTCAAGCTTTTCTGGCAACATAAGAAGTGGAGCGGGAAAAGAGGTTTTGTTTTCATAACATTAGAAATTACTTATAGATTTATTTTATAATACTGGAAAAAATTATAGCAAGTCATCCTTGACTTTATGTTACTGGGTCAAATTTTCTTTCTAGGCAAACAGTTCAGTTCTAACGGATACTAAGAAAATATGCTTACCTTCTATAGTCACTATGGTGGGATCAAAAGAAAATATTATACCTGGAGCTAAAAGATGTGGATTCTTGTTACCAGACCCCTAACTTTTCCATCAATCGCTGCCCCACACTATCTCATCTTTGGTCTTCAGGGCAAAATGAGCTAGGAATTGTAAGTCTTATTTTCTCCCTTTGAAGATGACAATAACACTTTGTTTTGCCCCATATCACACAGTTGTTTTTAGGAGAGAAGAAGATAGTGCAAGACAATGGTGCAAGAAGGTGTTTTAGAATCTCTTAAGTAATAAAAGGTATAAAATAATTTTATAATATGACCATGTCATATAAGGTAATGCTTCCATCAAATTCTTATTGAGAAGTTAGTAAAGATAGATGGATTAGAATTTTCATGGGAGCCTTTCTGGTAGTACTGGGTTCTATAGAAACATGCTAAACATTATGAAACAATGGTACACATGAACTCTGAAATCAGTCAAGCATGTATTAAAATTCACTCTCTCTCTGTCCTTTACTAATTGAACAACTTTGAGCAAGTTACTTAATCTCATTGATTTCATTTTCTTCTTATCTGTAAAATGGGGATAGTAATGTCTAGTTTTTACAGTCATAAGATACAGGTAAAATGTGTATGCTAGGCACTTATCACATAGTGTACAAGATATGATAAGTTCCCCTATAAATGATAGTTCATTGAATAATAAATCAGCTACTTCATATACAGCTGACACAGGTGGACTGATTACATAAAACAAAATTGGAATTTAAGTGCAACTACTTTAAACTCCTCTTCAACTAACCATTTTTCTGAAACCTTTGCATGCAGATCAGATGAATCAGTCTATGAAGATAAAATGTCTCAGAACCGATACACTTGAATCCTGTTGAATTGACATAATCAGTGGTTTTCATATTTTCATATGCATAAAATCACCAGGGGAGCTTGTTAAAAATTCAGGTTCTCAGTCTTTCATTCCAGAGATTTTGATTCAAGGGGTCTGATGCATGTCCTGGCATGGATGCTTAATAAGGACCTCTGTGACTCTGATTGAGTGATTCCACCTTTAGAGCGATTACTCTAGTGTATGTTCTGCTCAGGAGGGTGATGCCAGTTATACATGATTGCAACTTTTTCACTTTTTATGTTTTCCAGCATAATCATATTCTAAGCTTTCTCCCTTTCCTCCTAAAGTATTTCCCTTTAGTATGTTGTTAATGCAAAAAAGGAAAATAGTTTGGATCCAAACAATACAATAGAGTTGAAACAGTGGCATTACAAAACCAAATTCTAAGTATCCTAATATAATGTATAAAACTGAGAAAGACTTAGAGTTTAAAATGACTTTTAAAGAAATAAATCTAGGGAAATATATGTGTGTGTGTGTGTGTGTGTGTGTGTGTGTGTGTGTGTGTGTTTGTTACAATGAATATTTCTGTACATTTTCAATTATTCTATGTTTTGAAGTTGATTTATTTTCCAGTTGCATTTCTGACAAGTTTTAAAGAGTAGTCATGAAAATAGGGAAAGGAAAAAAGAATTAGTTTTTCATGCTTTCTGTAGCTAACATAAAATCCCTGAGGATATTTTTAGTGTTTTTTTTATTTGTTCAATCTTTGAATTGTTTGCATAATATAGTCTGAGAAAATAGAGACTTGCCTACAATTACACAAATTTAATTGATTTGTGTGTAGCTCATGTTGTCTCAATTTGGGAATTTGTGCTAGTCAATTATTTTTTTAAATAATAATGGTTTATCAAATAAAATAGATGTTATTTATTTAATTGTGTCTATGTAAACACAACAACCTCATACTCAGCCTTATTGGAAGACTGTCAAGTGTTTTAGAATTAAACTAAAAGATTTGTTAAGCAATTAAGATTACTACTATTTATCATTTATATTAGTATTGTAGTAGTGATTAAATAATGATAATATTGATAGTTTTTATAGGTTGAACATTTATTATCAGCTACTTAAACTATATGACGGTTTGTGAGATGAGTACTTTTATCTTATTTATTAGATGAAGGAACTGAGGTTCAGAAAAACTGAGCAGCTTGTCCACATTTACAAAACTTATTAATGGTAGGACGTGGATTTGAACAGGTTTATCTGATTCTAAAATTTGAAAGTTTAATCAATACTCTAATTATTTCCTGCAAGGAACAAGAGCAAGTTCTAACTATAAAAAAGCAATAATTTCACAAATTTTCAATGATGGAATAAGACACTTTCCACTTTCATTTGGAATGAAAATGAAAATTAAAACATGCATTTTGTTCCCTTTAGAAATTTAAACTAATTTTCTTAGTAAACACACAAATGCAATCCAAATCACTTTGACTATTACAAGGGTGACGGCAATTGGAAAAAATAATATCAATAGATACAAGCAAAGGGGAAGCTTCGTTTATGTAACATTTGCAGAAAGATGGCTACCACAGAGAGCAGAAGACAGGGCAGCATAGTTTCAACCGAAAGCGTGGATTTCCTGCTCACTGTGTGCCCCCCTGAGAGGAAACACAGATGCTGGGGAGACTTCTAGTTTAAGGTGAATTTCTGCATCAGGCCAGGTGAGGAGTTAATCCTGGTTTTTCCCTGGGGCTTTTATTTATCTCCTGGATAAGTCTGGCTATCTGTAGAGCAATGGCTGGGCTTGCTGACTTGTCACAATTATGGGCAACTGTAGGGATAAGATAAGTGCGCATTCACTCTGGGGATTTATATATTCATGTTCATGTTCATATCTGCCATAATTATAAGTTTGGGAGCAAATAAGGATCTTTCACAGAACATTCCTGTATGAAAACATTGGGGCAAGGTAGAAGCAGACTTCAATTTCCCATGCTAAGAAGAACCATATCTAGGGGTCTAATTAAAATGCTATTCCCATATCCTTAAAATTATCACATTTGGTGAGTTGAATGTGAAAATAACATTTATTCAGACATTAACTATTTGAGGTTATTTAGAATTTTTTAAAAAAATTTGTTAATTTTGAATGAAATCAAGGAAATGAGTTTTGTTAATTTATAAAGAAAATTTGAGAACAGAACAGATAAAAATTGAAATTGTTAAAGAATATTGTCCTTTCTTAGGTGCATCAGTGTTGTGATTAAATTTGAAAAAAAGAGCTCAGATGGAACAAAGAACAAACAATTTTATTTCTTATTGAGAATATTCCCATACTTGTGTTTTGCAGATAAATAAATGAATACAAGAAGGTAGGTTGGTGGGAAGGAAGGAAGAAGGGAAAGAAAGAAGGGAGGAAGGGAGGAAGGGTGGAGGCTGGATAGAAAAAAATAAAGAGTAGAATCAACAGGAGTTTATGTTTTAGGAATAAATGACCTGACTAAAAAATTAGTCTTAATAAAATTTAAAAAGTGAGTACATTGTGGGTAAGAGACAGTTAGGAACTTACTTCCAAAAAGGTAATGTTGAATTAAAAGATATCAGATAGGGAACTTTTTAGACCAGGCTGTAATCACAGAAGTGTGGACGTAAATTTTATTGTAGGTTTTTCAAAATAAAACTAAATATTCTATAATAATGGGCTAGCATTTAAGTGAATTATCACTTCACACAAAGAATTTACCAAAAATGACAATGAAACTAAGGGTCAATAGGAAAACAGAGAACTAGATACTAAGGTTCATTAAAGGTGTATTTATTCCTTGCTGAATAAATACACACACACATATATATATTAGGGAAAATGAGGAAATTATTAAAATAATTATATTCAACTCATGTTTAAAAAGTCAATCAATATTTCTTGACCAGCACCTATATGTTAGAATGTCATTTAAAAATTGCTTAATTATAATAAATCAGATTTTTGTATACACTTAAGCTCCTTTTTCTTTGATTTTTCCATGGGGATATTTTCCTTAGGGAAATAATAAAATATCATTTGTGAGAAAACTCAGACCATCAATTCTTTATTTTTTTCCACAGTAGCCGTAGACTTTTATATATCACCTACATGGCAGAGCCATTTGCCAGAGTGTAAAAACCTTGCATTGCTTCTTGACACTCTTCCTAGTTTTCTGTTCCATAAATAGCATTAACATCAGAGCAGGGAAACCTTAAACTCAAAATGGAACTTAATGAAGCCTATGAATGATGTTTTTATTGGGTGATTAAAAATGTACATATTAAGTTGTCTTATTTCAACAAAAAATAGACAAACATTATTTATTATAATTATTGCAATCACTATGTATTTTCAATATTGGTAAAATTGAAAATTAAAATTGAAAAGATACTTGAAACTATCAGTAAAAGACAGTTTTATGTATTATATAAGGTAAAATACTATTTTACATTAGAATATAAAATTCTCAAAATGTTCCTTTTAATATTTAGTAATGCAAGTACATACATTATTACTATCTCAAACTATTTTACATGAACTGATCATTGAAGTGAGAATCTTAGTTGGTGGCAATATATTTTGATGATGCATAATGTTATTTAAATTTATGCAAATATGTGACTGTGCATGCCACAGTCTATCCTTAAATGATAGAAATTAAGTTATGCTGAGAAAATATATTTATTTGTTTTAAATAATGAAAGCATTTCGAGTTGAAGGTAGAAATATGAAATGTCCATCCTTATTTCAAAACAGAAGAAAACGTAAAAAGGAAAATTTGTTGTTGAAGAAAATTCAAAGATGATTTTTGATCTCTTCCTTTTCTGTATAGACAAAAAATGAGTAAAAACGATGGCCTGTATGTCTTAATATGAATGGAATCTGAAGTATTCACTATGAGAACAAGGCCCTGGAACGAATTTCAAAAAAGATCAGTTCATTCATTTATTTATTCTCTCTTGCAATAAATATTTACTGAGCTCCTTCTATAGACAGAGGTAGGTTCTGGGGACCCAGAGATGCACAGGGGAGAAACAGTTGCTTCTGTCACTGAACTTTTGGTGAGAATCTCAATGTTTCAGTGGGGAATATGTTGAATAGAAAGATATAGCTAAGTAAAGGGGAAGAGATTTAAGAAAAAGTAACTTCAATATAGAAATGAAAAGACATGTAGTTATATTTAATAAGATACAAAAACCCTCAAAAGTAAAATAAAATAAAAAATCCTTTATAAGGAAATACACATAAATGCACTCATATAACTCAACAACTATATTTATGTAACTTATTGAATATCTATGGTCTACCCTGAACTAAACTAGGATAACCTATTTTGCAAACTCAAATAGCTTCCAAGAAACATTTTTAAAATATGCCTTTTGCAATTCCACAAATGTACATGTCTCTATTGTTTGGTGCTTTATTTATTAATCAATCTTATGAGTGTTTTAAATGGCCAAAAAGTATCTTAGGTATTATAGAAACATCAAAATAGAATTCAGTATTAAAGCATACTTATGAGAAGAGTAGTTCCTGGATAATTTTCTGTTGACCCTTTTGGAAGATGTTTTAATCAGCCTTGAAATTAAGCAATGTTCCAACTTGCAATGGAGTTTGAATATCTTGATGATATTTTCTGTTAAAATTTCATTTTAAGGATTATTATTAGTTTTCAATGAGCATTAAACTTCTGGCACAAACCCAAAAGCAATATCTTTGCATCTGAATAAATAAGAATGTACTCACATGCAAGGATTTTGGAATGTGTTATATCTATTTCTTTCCAGCTATATTAACAAGTAAGGAAAATTGTTGAATTATATATTTGACCATGGTGATTGATATTGACCATCAAGCTGGTGAAATGCAATGTACCATAAATGAGTTGTCTTTGCACAATGGGGGTTTATTAGCTTACAAGTTTACAGTTCTGAAGCTGTGAGAATGTTCAAATCTAGGCATCATCAGGTGATATCTAGACCCCTCTGTCACATGGCAATGCACATGGCAGGTGTCTGCTAGTTCTTCTCTCCCGGGTTTTGTTGCTTCAGCTTCTGGCTTCTTCATCTGTGGCTTTTCTCTCTGAGCTTCTGTGTGTTTCTCTCTGTTTCCCTGGGACTCTTTTTCTGTCTTTTATCTTCTTATAAAGGACTCCAGTAAGAGGGTTAAGACTCACCTTTAATGAGGGGAGTCACATTTCAATTGAAATAACCTAATCCAAAGGTCCTACCTATAATAGGTCTATACCCACAGGAAGGAATTAAAAGAACCTGATCTTTTCTGGGATACATACAGCTTCAAACCATCACAATCGTGAATATAGTTGGATAAAGTAGACTGTGATGGTCTAAATTTCCAGTTGCAAGCAGATATTGTCTCTGAATTCTTGACATCTCTAAGACTATATGGGAAATTGAAACCAGAAGCTAGAGATCATTGGTGAGGCATCTAAAGTAGGAGCTAAATTGTGTTAAGAATTTGTTAACAGATTTTGACGATAAATGACTGCATTTTCATGCACCTCATGCACTCTGATCTAGTTTCTTGACTTTGCCTTGCACAATTTGAACTGGAGGATTATGACTACATTTGTTAAGAATTATTAGTGGATTTGGGCTTATGTTGACACAGGGGCAGATGATATCAGTGGGACAGTGGTACTTAGTAACTGGCCCATGTTGTAGAAATTGACCTATCAGTATCTGCATCTCTGTCAAGTAAACCCATAGTTTAGCTCATTTCAGAAATGAATTTTATCTACCTCCTCCCAATTAATTAACTAAATAGAATGAAGCAAAACCAGAAAATAGAAATGTCAACTGAAACTAGTAAAATATTTAAGCCCAGTACTATATGTTTATAGAAATATTCACATAAAATTTAGATTAATTGATTACTCCTCTCTTTAAAAGGGTTTTGCAATATGACAGAAATAGAAGAAATTCTAAACACACACTTAAAGTTGCCATTTCAATATGATGACTATGGATTCTTACTTGGGCACAAAGAAAGATAAGCAAAGCCTGTTATTTGTCCTTTCTTTCCAACACCCATGAACACCTGTCTAGAGCTGAAGTGCTTTGTAAAGTTGGCAGATTAATGGACCTTGTCATTAAAATATGTAAATTTTTTATTTACATAATTATTTATAGTGTATATTCATATATACATACACATATATACACACATATATATAAAGTTTCAGGGAATTCTCTTCTAGAAGCACACATCTCAAATGAAAGCAACAGCCTAAATAAGGGTACCTATTGTAAGGCTGCATAAATAAGCCCACTACTCTTACTGATTTATTTATTTTCTTCTTTCATTTTAATGAACATCGTACAGAGCTTTGAATTGCCCTTAGTCCTCAGTTTATTGCAATTATCAAAACTGACCCTTGCAAGATCCTTTTCCACTTTTTCATTCCTACTTATCCCCCTACTCCACAACCATTTTCTGTCTCTACTTAACCCTACCTCCCCATGAACAGACATACTATTTTGTTTAATGTGTGACTTTTGTTCGCATATATCCTTTCAAATGTGTCTTGTTGCTTTGGGTGCATGAATTGTTAACATATGCAAATGTCAATTATATATTATTTTCTGTCGTCTTAACCGTTTTTTATTTTTGTAATGACCATGCTTTAAGATTTCTCCATTTTGTTGGGTGTTCATTTAACTTATGTGTTCAAGATGCTGAAAAATGCTTCATGATATAGACCTACTCCATTTTATCTATCCACTCTACCATAGAATGACAACAAAGCTCCCACTACCACAAATTAACACTTAAGTGAACATCCTTGGGCACATTTTCTTTTGGGCCTGTATGAGTATTTCTTTTAAAGTTGCTGGTTCATATGATTTATGTATTTTTAGTCTGCGTAAGTGATATCACACAGTTTTCCAGAATGGCCACACTAGTCCACATTCCAATAGGGGATGTGGGGATTGAGGAACCCTCCTAAAATGTGTATAGAGTGAGACAGCTGGTGGAATGTAGATTTCTTTTATTCTGTAAATTCACTGTTCATTATCTGAACCCATTTTTCTACTGGGGCTGCTGTTCTCTTGTCGGTTTTTCTGGAGTTCCTTGTATATTGTAGATATTAGTCTCTCTCTTGATAATTTTTATTACAAATAACTTCTTTACTTCTAACACTTGGGTAATAATTTTGTCCACAATTTTCTTGTTTAAAAAAAAAGACGCTTTAGTTTTTATATAATCAAACTGCATTAATGTTCAGATTTATGGCTTGCCACTTAAAGCTTTCATTTGTTTTTTGTTTGTTTGTTTTTCAAGAAGTCCTTCTCTGCCTAAGTTCACTATTTTCTCCTATTTACCTTAAAGTTTTATCTTGCACATTTAAATATTTAATTCATCCAGAGTCTACCTTTGTTTGTAATGTGAGACAGAACATTTTTGTTTTACTATTTAGAGTGAGACTTTACAAAATCAAATAGCTAGACAATCTGTTCTTGACTCTTCCACCTTTATCATATAAAAAGTTCCCATTTATGTATAAATATTTCACTCAGAATTTCTGTTCTTGCATTAGAATCATACTGTTTTTAATTCTAGAGTTTTATGATATATCAATATCTGGTAGGGCAAAGTCATTCTTTCTATTATTCCTTATTGAGGTTAAATTGGCTGTTTGTGGACTTGTACTCCTCCACATCAAATTAGAATAAGATTACTGACTTTGTCAAAATACAAGTTAGATATTAATATGGACTTTAATGATTGCAGTATATTCTTGATTTCCAATGGAAATGGCTAACACATAAAACAGTTTCCTGTATTTTATGGATTAAAAATTCAAAAAAAAGTGGAAACATTATTACACATTGATATAAATAGCAAATCTCTAAAAAAAAAAGCTATTCAATTTCATGATAAACCAAAAAGTGTAAGAAACATTTTTGACTTTCATATCAGAAAATATTTCAAAGAGTGACCATATTGAGACTCATTAAAGGTGAGGTGAAATGGAAGCCCAGATAGTGTTACAGGGGTAATAAATTGGGACAAAATTTCAGGCAGATATTTTGTTAATATTAACAAAAATATGTAAAATGTTTTAATATATAATGCAGTATTTATACCTCTGGCAGTTTAAAAAGATATAACCAAGGAAATACACAAAATGTGTGTACAAGGATGCTCATTACAGAGATGACTGGAACAAATGTAAAGGCCATAAATAAAGGCTTGAGTAAATGTATTATGAAAATCACATAATGGAATATTATGTGACTATTCATTTATTTCAGCACTAATTTTCTATACCGTTTGTTTCTGCCATTATTAATCTAGGCTCTCTTCATATCATGTACCATGCAACTATTTAAATAATGACATAGATGTGAATATTTTATTTGAAACACTTGATTAAATTACTGTTATATTTATAGCAGGTTATAAAATGCCACATATAAAATGAATGTTTATGCAAATTTATATATTTTCTTATAAGTAGTAACTGGAATTACTGTGGTTCTCTCCAGAAGGAATTTTTTTTCCCTTTTACTCTTTTTAATTTTTATCTTAAAAATATATAGTTTTAGGATCACAAAATAAAATAAAGCAATTTTCATTCTGAAACCAGAACCTGGATTTATAATAGACTCCTTGAAGGAATTCATAAAACTATTTTTTTTTTTTTTTTACAAAATCAGTCTCCCTCTATGTTTACTGTATAAAGCAGTAGTTCCCAAAACATTTTATATTCTTAAGACCGTTTCAAATATAAGAGAATGTGTCTAGAGAGCTGTTATATACATATGCTTGTACAACTTCTGCTGTTTAAATTCCTTATAGTTCTCTTATTATTACAAATATAGATGTAATTCACATGCTAAAAAAGATGAACATATTGGGAGTTGGCAACAAATCCATCACGTATTCATGTAATTAGTTAGAACAAGTGGACATTATGTTTAGCCCATAGTTTCCTGATTAGGTCTAAAAAGATAAAGTCACACATTTTCTGTCTCTGGAACACTGTTTTATGTGTTTATCACAAGAATTTTATAAAAGGGGTACTGAGTAACAAAATGTGCTCTGTGTTTCTTCATAGATTTTTTTTTTTTTTTAAAGATACAAGACTATCCATCATATGGACTTTTCTTATAACATTAAATGGTGATTTAGTGAAAGCTTTGAGTTACAAATGAAATGGCCTTACTTCAGGGAGCTAAGATAATATACACTAGTTACATTACTTTCTGATGATCTATCTTAATGTGAGAAATAAGCATAAAGAATCCTAATAAATTGGTAGTTAACATGTCCCTTAGGTTCTTTCCCTCAAATATTGAATATCTCAAGTGAGCTTTTAGTTAATGCTAAATAAAATTCACTTTATGGTTGAGTTCTCTGACAAGCGTTTGAGGTGCAAATATTCTATATTTTTGTTTCACTTATTATAAGAGTTTTACGGAGATTATTTACTTAAATAGATCATGTTATTTTTAGCATACTTTTTGGTAAGCTTTCCCCTTTTCAGCCATAAGATTTAGAGAGAAGGAAAGTTGTATGGTGGGAAGAATGGAGTGTGGTGTTAAAATTATTAATTATTTTCTTCTGCTATTTACCAGCTAAATGATCCTCACTTTCCCCAAGAAAAATGTACATAAGTTTATTATAAAATTACATGAGATAATGAAGCTCTTGTCCCAGCACAGAGAAGTATCTGTATGGTACCAGTTATTATTGTCATGCCTACTCTGTGATGTTTAAACCATGTAATCACTGCATAGGTTTACATTCATTTTTGTTTTCTTGGCAAAGAATTATGATTGCTATGGCATGTACTAGTAGTTGCCTACCCAACGTTCATTCTTTCCTTACCTATTAACAGAAAAAGGTTGATTGTATTCTGGATGACACTAGACTTGTCTTAAAATCAGATATTCTTGCATGTCTTGCAGTTATGGGATGTCTTGTGTCCCCTGGTTCTAATTTTATGTAAGTGCAAGATGCCAGTTTATGTTTCTAAACAACATTTTAGATAGGTTTCTTTTCTATGCTGATGAACACAATTCCTAAATGGGGAAAAAAAAATCTGCTTGATCAAAGTATAGTTTTATAAGTATTGAAAAGTAATATATGGAATGCAATTGATATTGGCAAGGTAGGGGTTGTGGGTTGGGAGAAAGTTTCTACTAGCTGTAGAGTAGAAACCTATTGTAGCAATGAAACATTTGGTCAAATTAAATTGCTCTCCTTGGTTGTAACAGTTTTAACATCAGTTGTAACAAATGCACCCCACTGATGCAGTATGATAATAGGAGAAACTGGGAGAGATGAAGGAAGGGGTGTCTATGGGAACTCTACAAAAATAAATTCTTCTGCTTGTGCTGAAAACTACATGATGACTGAAGTTATAAGGGTAGGGTAAATGAAGGGAAAAAATCAGAATACTGGATACTGTTTGCTGCCTTCTGAATAGTCTTGCAAGAAAGAATAGAACTATAAATGGAAGGAAATTATCCTGTTCTAAGATTCGGTCTCTGCTTGTGGCCTGCTGTTGAAATTGACTGGGAGTTCCACACCTGGAGTTTCCAGTGTTGAAAAAGACTCAAAATTGTAACGGTTATGATGAAGGTTTTGAAGCTGCAGCCCTAACGAGATAATAATGGAGCCACAGGCTTTTTCCAGGTCTTTTCTTTAGGTGTTCTATGAAAAACAAGATCAGGAGCCCACAGCAAAAGGTCTATTTTTTTTTTTTCCCAAACTGCTTTAAGGCATCAGTCATTAAGCTAAGGGCTAGGGAATGGACAGATTGGATAGAAGAGACAGAGGCCAGTAGAAAAAGAATAGAATCGTCAGGCTTAAATGTTATATCCAGACAAAATCTTTGGCTGTGGGTAAATATGATTGATCAGAAACAAATAGTTCTTTCCTGAAGGAGGATTATACATTTAACTCTGATGAACTCAGGTTTTTGCCAATGAAACAAATGTAGGCAGAAGTAATATATTTCACTCTAGGTAAAGCAAGTATATGTTTCATAATCTCTCTTTCATCTACCTCAGGAAGTGCAATGCTCTAGAGAAAGCCTGAGTCCTTGAATGATGTCAGTGTGAAGCAGAGCAATGGTTTTCTTCGAATAGATACATGCTTGAAAGTATATAAGCCTTCACTGATGTCAGACACAGAATTTGAGTGTGCTTTATTAGTCCAGCATAGTCTAACCTGGTTACAAATGAAACCTTGCTCTTAGGAAGCAAGCCAATAGTCGCAAGATAACTAAGTGACCTGCTGCCTCAGTTACTATTTATAGGACTTCATTTTGGAAATAAATTTTTACTATTCCAAAAGACAGGAAGCATAGAAGGGAGGAATGAAAGGCTAGGGTTGGGGAAGAAATCATAAAAGGTGCAACAAGATGGAGTTATTTTGATGGCTTTTGAAAAATAGAATGGATAAGGAGAAAATTGAAGGCATTTCCACCAAGCAGTTAATAGCATGTTATCATCGTTGGGTGATGGGGGGTAGGAGGGGTGGGGAAGTGGAGGGTGTGGAGGTGAGAAAGCTTCTTGGATTCCCCATCCCTAAGTCTTAAAATGCCAAGGCAAATTTATTCTATGTAGCTCAGCTGGCTGTAATTCAAATCTAATTAGGAGGATTGTGGTTTAGTCAATCATACAAACAGGAGGATGGATATATGCCCTTAATTTACTACTATATTTGTAATATAACTACATCAAAAAACCTGAGGGAATCCAGATTTTATGAATTAATGGCCTCTATTTACCTACAATCCCTGGCAATATATGATAGGTGGAAAATATATTTTATATTGTGTAGGAATGTAATTTTAACCCTGTTAAACATCGTTTTAATATCTTTGCCAGAAGTATCTGATATGAACAAGGTTTTGCAAATTTACTGAGTGAATTAAATGAAAATTTGACTTACATGAGAAAATAACTGCCAGAATTAGAAAAAAAATATTTGGTGAATCCAATTTGAAAACTTTGATTGAGTAATGCGTTTTGAAGGTGATTACTTTCCCTAAAACATTTACACAATCTCTCAAATGTCTCCATCAACCTGTATTATAAATGATGAAGGAAAAAGACTAATTAAACAGAAAAGAGAATATCAAAAATCCTATGAATGGTTTGGCAACAATTAGCAAGAGTCATAGAGGGAATTCCCATTATCTACTGAATGGTTCAAATTCTTGTGGTCCTTTGGGTGTTATTAAGTTTACTCTTTTTATAAAGTGTTGCATACAATATTGTAAAATGGATTATAAAAAGACACTTGCAAAGCACGTGTCAAAGAAATATTGACAGAAGTCAGAGGGTAGATTGAGAAAGAATTAGTAGCAAACCTAAACTCCTTTCTCTCTTATTACTGGAGGATGGCTTGTTAAAGAAAAAAAAAAAAAAGGACTTTAGCAAGTCTCCCTGATCACATAATTCCATTAAATCTTTCAGTGTATTATTACTTCTTTGAAACTCTTTGGTTGCTTTTAAGTTTTTTCTCTGTCTTTTTTTTCAGTGATTTGACAATGAACTGCATTGGTATTGTTTTCCTTCCATTTATCCTACCTGTATTTTATAAAGTTTCATAAATATATGGCAAAATATCTTTTATTAGTTCAGAAAAATTCTTATCTATTATCTTTTCAAATACTGCTTCTACCTCCTTCCTTTTCTCCTCCAAATTTTGGAACTTAATTGCAATGTATTAAAACATTAACATTTTTCCATTTATCCCATTTTTTGCTTTTCTAAATTTTCATCTTCTTCCATACTTTTTTTCAGTTTAGATATTTTCTACTGATCTTTATTTCAGCTCATCAATTTTATTTTAACTATGTCAATTCTGCTATTAAACCCACTTATTGGTTTCTTAACTTTAGTTATTATATATTTTTTAGTTCTAGTATTTCCATTTGTTTCTTTTTTTTATAGCTGTCATTTCTCCATCTTTTCATCTTGAACTTATTTTTTTAACAAAATACAATCAATTACTTTAAAGACCATGCCTCTTAATTCCAATGTGTGAATTACCTGAGGGTTTATTTTTATTATTTGACTTTTTCTTTTGTTGCTATCTTTGATATTCCTGACAATTTTTTATTGATGTTGAACATTGTGTTAGATACACTGCAGAGATTCTGAATGATTTTATCTTCCTTAGCATATATCAAGCATTTAGTGCAGGACAAGATCACCTCTATTTAACCAGGGATTGCACTGCTTCAAGCTGCAAATCATTCTTTAAATGTCTATTTCTGATTTGCTTTTCTCCCAGAGACTAGTCCTTCAGGAGTCTCAACTCAAATTCTTGAGTTTTGCTAGAGACCTTGCTTCTTAGTGAATTCCATACTTCAATCTTTGTTCTTATAGAGATTTGCCACTCCTTGTCATTGCTTTCTGTTTAACTGCTGTGTCTCTTGCGCTGTGCTACTTAGGAATTCTCAAATGCCCTTTTAATGCTGCATGGAATTTCACATTCATCTCAATGAATATCCTTTTTCTTTAATAGTTCGGTCCCTCAATTCTGCTTACCTTGGTAGTTCTACAAAACCTTCAAACCGTTTTTTGCTTTGTTTGGCTTTCTTTTGTTGGTTTTATATTGTTATTCTTAATCTTTTCTAAGTTTGTTCTCAGTGGAGCTATTTGTATGTGAGTGTTACTCCTTTAGAGCTGAACTTAGAATGCATTTTTTTTTATTAAATTCAGTTTTATTGAAATACATTCACACATCATACAATCATCCATGATATACAATCCACTGTCCACAGTATGATAACATAGTTATATGTTCATCACCACAATCTATCTCTGAATATTTTCCTTACATCAGAAAGAACCAGAACAAGAATAAAAAATGAAAGTGAAAAAAAACACCCAAATCATCCCCCCATCCTACCCCATTTGTCCTTTAGTTTTTATCCCCATTCCTCCACTCATCCATACACTAGATAAAGGGGGTGTGAGCCACAAGGTCTTCACAATCACACTGTCACCCCTTGTAATCTACATTATTATATAATTGTCTTCAGGAGTCCAGACTGCTGGGTTGGAGTTTGGTAGTTTCAGGTATTTACTTCTAGCTATTCCAATACATTAAAACCTAAGAGGTGTTATCTATATAGTGCATAAGAATGTCCACCAGAGTGACCTCTCGACTCCATTTGGAATCTCTCAGCCACTGAAACTATTTCATCTCATTTTGCATCCCCCTTTTGGTCAAGAAGATACTCTCAGTCCCACGATGCCGGGTCCACATTCATCCCCGGGAGTCATACTCTGCATTGCCAGGGAGATTTACACCCCTGGGAGTCGGGTCCCACGTAGGGGGGAGGGCAGCGAGTTCACCTGTCGAGATGGCTCAGTTAGAGAGAGAGGGCCACATCTGAGCAACAAAGAGGTACTCAGGGGGAGACTCTTAGGCACCATTACATACAACTTTAGACTCTCCTTTGCAGTAACGAGCTTCATAAGGGCAAGTTCCATGCTCGAGGGCTCAGCACATCAAACCGCCAGTCCCAATGTTTGTGACAACATCAACACCAGTCCAGGTGAGGATGTCCAACACATCCGCACCTTCCCCCAGATCTTCGGGGCTGGGGAGGGGGAGGCTGTAAATATATTTTTTATTATCTGCCCAAATTACTCTGGGCTGTGTCACTATTTCACATTAACCTATACAAACCTACCAGGTCTCACTTCCTAGTCAAAGTTCTATGTAATTATGTTATTTGAACACACTGTACAAGTTAAATTGTTTAGAAAATATAGATCCTGTACCAAATAAACATCTCTTCCCTTGGTCTCACATGGAAGTTGAAGTTTTAAAACATAGTCAGTTTCAACCTTTATCCTTTGGCCTGGCTTGCCCTGGTCTTAACTAGACCTGCTTCATTCATATCACTAATTGAAGTCTGGGCTCTTTATCAGCTTTTTTTTTTTTTTTTTTTTTTTTTTTGACAGTGGCTGTATGCACTAATACTGACATTCATATCTGCCAAGCTCTAGCTCTGAGTTTCAGGTGTCTCAGAGATATGCATCGTTCCAGAGACCAATCAGGTTATACGCTAGGGGATCAGCATCTCAAAGTTTAGAGATAGGCCTTACAATTCAGGGATCTGAGAATCCCTTCCTTTCTTCCAGTTAATTCTGGAAAATTCTCTTAAAATGTAGCTTTTTAAACCACTTTATTCATCTTTTTATCCTGTCTTGTAACTGCTCTTACATATAAAAATACATAAATTCCATACAAGTAAACACATCATCTTTTTGTCTTTATGTATTTTGGTCTAACTCAATTATTGGTATAGTTTCCTAATTCACTAATGCTCTGTTTTTCTACTTCTAACCTAGAATTTTCCCATATTTTTTATTAAATTCAGTGAACATGTTTTTATTTTCAAGACTTATAATTGATCTTTTAATATCTCCAAGTTTTCCTTCATTTCTCTTTCTATTAGCTTTATAATTCATATGAGTAATTCCTTCATCTATTTTTTAACATCCTATTATATATATGCAGAATATTTTGTAATTAAATAAGTTTCATATCAGTGAATTTGTGTTCTAGCTGTTAATAGTATGTCTTTATGTTCTTCAGAATTTATGTTCGTAGTATTATTTTAAGAAGGAAGTTTTTATTTTATGTTAGTCTCACTAGGAGTTGGGTTGTGTTTAATATGTGTTGTAACTGAGCCTCAGAGGCTTCAAGATTTCTCTAGTGACCTTGTTTTTGCTCCTCAGTCTTCTTTGGATCTCCCTCAGAACTCTTCTTGCATCTAACAACTCTCTCAGCTGCAATCCACTGTTATTATAACATGCCTTGTAAATGTGGTGGTAATGAGTGGGGAGGAGAAATAGTCTATAATTTTATGATTTCCTCTCAGTCTTTTAGTGGGTCTGTCTCTAGGATGTGACTTGCAAAAGAATTTCTTAACTTTCTCCCCATCTCCCTTTAATTGACACAGGAAGGTTAGATGGGGCTGGAATTAGGTAAATAACTTTCCCCCTAGGTGTAGGGGTTGTCTTTTTCATTGGAGAATAGGCTTTTTCATTGGAGAGTAGGCTTTTTTATATAGAAAGCTTTGAGATGTTTAAAAATGATTATTTTTCCCCTCCCCCAGCCCAGAGCCATGCGAGATTTTTTTCTTGGTTTTGCACTGGTAACCTGCTGGAATTGCTGGTGGTAAAACCTGTGAAAGTGTGGGAGTCCCACTGAGGCTGTAGTCCTCAGGAGTTTCTCACTCTCCTGCCAGTCTACACCCAGTCTCCAGGAGTTTGTCAAATTTGCCTTTTAAGTGTTTCTAACAGTTTATGGCTCCAGCAGCTTCTGCTCCAGGTAAAATATTTTAGCTGTGATTCTCTGTGTTTTCCTGTCTTTCCAGATTGTGGGGTGATGATTTGCCCTCCAAACTCAATTCTCTGATGGGTCCTAGAAAAGTTGTTGATTTTTTGTAATGAATAAATGATATTTAAGGTATGTAAAGTACTTTCCTTAGAACCTGATATGTCATTAAAGCTAATATACTTCAGCTAATTAATATAATAATATTATAGTAGGCAATGGTAATATTAGAAAGATTTCTCATTTTTCTTTATTCTAAGAAATAGTCCAAATATGCTGTTATGTGTTTTTATTTTTTGTCAAAGTATTCTATTTTAACGTAAGTTTGGGGAAATCTCATTATCTGTACCCATAATTTCATGAGTTACTAGGAATCCAGTGACATTTCTTAGATTTTTTTAAGCAAATTGAATATTTTTCTTTCTGTGTGATTGTTAATGGTTTTGTGCTGCCATTATGCAAAATACCAGAAATGGATTGGCCTTTATAAAGGGGGTAAATTTTGTTGCAGATTTATAGTCCTAAGGCCATAAAAATGTCCAAACTAAGGCATCAACAAGATAATCTTTTCACTGAAGAAAGGCCAATGGAGTCTGGAACACTTCTGTCAGCTGGAAAGGCATGTACATGACTGGCGTCTGCTATCCTTTGCTCCCAGATTGTGTTTCAAAATGGCTTTCTCCAAAATGTCTCTGGGCTTGTCTTTCTTAGCTTCTTCAACTCCTGTCCATCTAAGCATAGGAGTCCTCTCTTAGCTTCTTCAGAGCAAACTCTGGCTAGTGTATTAGTTAGGGTTCTCTAGGGAAAGAGAATCATTGAGAGACATCAATAAATCTAAGATTTATAAAAGTGTCTCATGCAACTGTGGGTGTGCACAAGTCCAAATTCTGTAGGGCAGGCAGCAAACTGGCAACTCTGATGATGTTTAATGAATTCCTCAGGAAACGAACTGGCAACTTCGATGAACTCCTCAGGAAACGCTTTGCTAATCAGCCGAAGAAGTGCAAGTCCTGTATCTGTTTCACTTAAAAGTCTTCAACTGATTAATTGGATTAAATCCAGCCAACTGCATTCTCTCATTGTGGAAGACACGCCCTTCATTGATGTCATCAGTCACAGCTGCAGCCAACTGACTGATGATTTAATAAATCAGCCTGTTTGTTTATTAACCAGCCACAAACTTCCTCACAGCAATGGTTAGGCCAGTGCTTGCTTGACCAGACAGCCGGGTACCATAACCTGGCCAAGTTGACACATGAACCCAACCATCACAGCTAGTATCTCCAAATGTCTCCAGGCATCGCTAAGTGTCAGCGTCAGTGTCAGCTCTTAGCTTCTCTCTAAAATCTCCCTCTCAGTTTCTCTGAGCTCCTTCTGTTTGTGAGCTCTTTTACAGAACTCCAGTGATTAAATCAAGACCTGCCTTGAATGGGTAGGGTCCATATCTCCACGGAAATAATTTAATCAATTGTTTCAACCACAGTTGATTGAGTCACATATCCATGGAAATACTCAATCAAAAGATTCCAACATAATCAACACTAATATGTCTGCCCCCCACAAGATTGCATTAAAAAATATGGCTTTTGAGGGGACATAATATATCCAAGCTGGCACAGTGGTCCCTTGAGACCACATAGGAGTCACAGTTATTAAGTGGGGGAAGGGTCTGGGCTGGACAGGTCCTAATAATACTAATAAATTAATGTAAAGATGTTTATGGGTAATTTCCATGAAAGAAATAAACAATATTACATGGAGTTTTATGTTTCTATAATTGCTTTTTAAATATTTAACCTATGGGCTAATGTTAAAATTGAAATACACAGGGTTTCAACATTTGGTAAAATTGTCTTCTAAACAATTGCAGACATTTCTCATAGAAACAGTTGTATAGAAACATTATATTAATGATAATTTTAGCTAACATTTATAGAGAACTTATTATCTACCAATTATTTCACATGTATTATCTTACTTAGTCCTGAAAATAAGCCTCTAAGAAAGTAAGTTACCATTGTTTTCACCATTTACAAGATGAAGAAACTAAAACTCCATTAAGTTAAGTGGCTCATAGAAGAAACCTGAATGGAAAGCTGTTGACCCCAGCTACGATCCCATGAATTTCTAGCTTTTATCTACTTCATCATGCTTTCTTTCTGTGTAACTTGGATATAATTTTAGGTCATCCCATGAGATCTTACTTAATCCATTGAAACAAACTGAAAGCTTAATTGACAGCTTCATTTTTTCTTACTTTTCTTCAAGATGATAACTATGACTTTTGTTGAGAGAAATTCCCAATCCCCAGGAGAGAAAGAGGGACCCACAACTGTCTTGGGCCTTGGGCAACAGCAGAAGTGGAAGAAGCAAATGGAATAGTTCCTTGCTCATTCTTTAATTTGCTTAAGGAAAATGACTAGTGTTTTCACTTATTCACTTCCCAAGAATTTAAGATTGGGTACTTAAGGCAAATTGCCTCCATATACATGGTACTGAAGTGAAAATTGCTAGCATAATCAAAATCACTTTAAAATAGTCTTTGGTCAGAGCACCTTTGACTTTCAGAAAAATGTGTATTTCTCTTTACTTGTTTTTTGTGCTTCATTTGTTGTGTCTTTAGTGAAAGAGAATATCATAAATACTGACAAATATTTATAAAAGTGAAATAAAATATCCTTTGGCAACTATAAGTTCTAGATATTTTGCAGATGAATAATCATTATTTAAAACACCTTTAATTTATAAGCAACAAAGAAGCCATGTGTTTTATATGAAAGAGGAAAAAGGAGACATAAAATGGATTCTTAGCCTTTGAATTTCCATTTACCTATAAATCACTGTGCTTTAGTTTCATAAACATCTACCTGGTGTGTTTTGAAGGAGAATAAGATGGAATGTTTATTATGTTTGCAGTTTTTTGTGTGTTCAGATGTAGTTTTCCCAAACTATTTTCCCTGAAGCTGAGTACACATACTTTTCTCTATTGCAGGGCAAATGCAGTGAAAAATTTTAGTATTTTAAATAGGCTTTGACTAACACTATGACTATATCTCTCTAGTTACAGTTTATTCTGAATAAATGTTCTGTCAGTCTATGAAGAGATTTATTAAAATTGGTCCCGTATCAATTAGAGGAGGACCAAAGTACATGATGTCTATAAGAGGATAATATGAACTCACATGAACTTAAATCATCTCATTCTAAAATAAAATAGCATATTTGTATAATACAGTTGTAAAAATTAATATTTAAATCACTTTTCTTCTGGTAAAAATTTATCTACAAAACCAAATGGGAATCCTCCCTTCCCCATTTTTAACTATGTATTGAAAAACTGACATCTTGCTGATACCTTTAATGCAGAACTATTTCAAAATTATGGAAAATAAAAAACTAAAGTACTAAAATTAAAGCACACTTTTCTGTATCAGGAAAAATAAAAGTATTAGTTAACATATAAAGTAGAATCTAAGAATATAAATCTGCCTACTGTCTTTTTAAAGTAAGTGCCTTATTCTAAAGTCCTTTTGGGGTGCATTGGCAATGTAATTGAAAATAGGAATTTTACACTTTAATCTTCTGAATGTCTCTACCAATGTTTAAAGTATATTCATTTAATTAAACTTGTTAATAGATACAAATATTCCACTAATATTAAGAAGAATTAGATATGATTGGTTATAAGTATATTTGTATCAAGTTGGTTACAAATAGACTAAATAACCCTGGTAATGATCTATATGTATTTGTGGAAACTAGTAATCTGTGATCAACTTTTCTGACTTGGCATTGTTGAAATTTTCCAAGTTGATTTACAAGACTAGTTCTGGAAAAAAGATTGCAATGTGGATTCTTGTATGTGCATACTGAATCATTGGACTACACTTGGCCTGGTGAAAAACTCAAGTATGTGATATTGTAGTCTCATTCTGCACTACATTGCACATGTTATTTTTGTCATTTTATTTTTTTATTTGCTTTCTATATAGCCATTGTAATTCATCCTATTTACCAAAAGAGTGATTGTAAAGAATAAATAAATAGGTTGGAGATGACATTTCAAATATTTTCCTGAGAGATTTAAAAATTAAAAGAGTTCAGAATTTGTTGACACATATTTTGTTTGTTTGTTTAGCTTTGTATTTCTACTCTAATTTAAATTTATAAGGTTAAGTATCTCTATTCTCTTTTATACTGACTGTTACCTAAGTCCTTGACAAGTGACACTTTTTAAGAAGAGAAAAATAAAAGTTTACATATCCAAATTTAATCAGTTTATTTCATTTTAAAGGATAGATAACAAATAATTTGTTACTAAAATTCCTAATAATAATTCCCCTGTTTGGAATGCCTGCTGGGCACTTCTATATGTGTAACCCCAAAATGGGGAAGATGGGAATATAGGGCATCCTTTAACCATTTGGGATTGGAGCCAGTGGATAATAGCTGCTGATGAAGATGAATATATTCACCTTTAAACACACATGTAAACACACAAACACACACACACACACACAAATCTCTCAGCCAAGTCGGTAGGAGAAGACCACTGCTTTCAAATGATGACTCATCTTGCATGTGACTCTATAGTGTTGGAGCAATGTCCCTCATGACCCCTTGATGAGATATTCTTTACTCTCATTCTATCTACACACAGTGCATGTTCTGTCTTTGGGGATAGTCCAAACTCCCCACATTTCTTTCTCCCAAAGTCAGAGGTAGGGCTCTGCATGGTGTGATTTTTTTTCTTATCTTGGAGGAAAGGCCTTCTATCAATCATTATTCTCCTATTCTCCTATACTCACTGGATTTTCTATTACCTCAAAAATCTGTTTTCCACAATTAGTTTCAGACAGTTTTGTATAGAAAGCAAAGCTGAAAGATCTAACATAAATCCTTCCCAAAACAAGCAGAACAGAATCTACTACAGGTGTGCATGCAAAAAAATAATAAAAATATAAAGAGAAATCATAAATGAACATCTCAAAAATTTTCTTGCCACACAAAAAAATTTCCTTAGAAAGGTTACTTCAGTATCGAATTATTTGCTATTTGAAAAATTCAACTTAGAGATGTAGAGTATGGAAGGCAGATATCATTAGGAAGATGAATGAGTATAATCTTTTCTCTCTCCACCTTAAATCATTGGAAAGCAAAAAGTGATGCATAAGTTTAGAAGTGTGAGGCAAAACTAACCCCTGAAATTTACTTCTTTGCATAGAAAAATTGCCTACATAGTCAAGTTACTAGTAAGAAATTTGGAATCACAGGATTAAACTTAGAATGACTGAAAGTGAGTTTTAGCATTTGCTTTTGGCATTTAACTTATTTCTTTAATGCAAAACCAACATCTCATCCAGCACATTAAACTAATTGGTTTCTCCCAATATACCTATATAATTCTTCTATATAGTTTCTCATTAACTTTTGAAATAGAAATATGATTTGTAGGTTAAATAAATTCAATTCTGAATTTAATATCATATGTTTGCTTTATGGTGCACACTGTCTAAAACTAGCATATTCATCCATTTATCTGGGAAGATTTTACTCTTTAACCAGAAATCTTTATGAGTGGCAATGGCTCTGTATATAGCCCCACAAAATGATTATTTCATTCCTCACTATAATGAAAACATTTTCTAGGCCTATCTTCTTTTGTCTAAAAGGTATACCTTTAATGCTCTTTCTTTTCAGCTCAGGATATCGTAAAGATTATTCACAATTCATGTATTAAGATTATGGCCTTCTCCAGGTTTCATATTTCAGAGCCACTCAATTTTTCTCAAAAGACCATTTTCCATATAATAAAAGTATGTTTTAGTATCTTATTGAAAGGTTTGAAAAAATTATCCATATCATGCTGAAATTTTGAATGTATACAAATTATACAAACAGTTTATCCCCATCACTTCTCTTAATTAACATCTATTTAATATCCCACTATTTGCAAGGTACTGAGATACATTACATTTGGAAAACAATGGTAAATCATATATTGGGCCATTGAAATATTGCAGATAAAATAATATACATGTTTCTATAATAGGACTGACATGGTAGAATTAGAAAAGATTAGTTCTGAATTTGATCATTTGGAGATGAGTAAAGGAAGAACATTCTAGGTATAAAGAACCTATTGAGCTAAGGCCCAGAAGATTGAAAGAAGAAAGTGTGTACAGAAAATAGGAAGTTTTAGGAAAGCAGTCATTATAAAGAAGGGTAGTGGGGAAATAACATTAAAAAAGCATGTTAGGTTTGGATCATGGAATTAACTAAGGCCCATTTTAGGACTTTGGGCTCTTATATGGAAGGAAGTGGTCATTTATTGAAAATTTTTGAAAAAAAACAGCTACATAAGAATCTTGGTTCAAAACTTTTAAACAGTTGTGGAGACAAGTTAACCAAACAAAATAAAACCATATGTGCATAAATAAAAACTATAAATATTAAATCTTTGGTGTTCTAGTGATTAATAAATTCAGAAGTATAATTTTGTGATAAAAGGGATGGATCCTGGAATTGGACAGCCTGGGTATGAAAACTGTCTCTACCAGTTCCTAGCTGTATGATTTAAGGTCACTTACTTAAAAGTTTTTCAAAATAGTAGTTAAAATTTATCTGATAGTTTTGTTGTGAGAATGAATGAGTAAAAACACTGAAGAAATGTTAGCACAAAAAAAATCAGAACTGAATCTCATAGTAATACTATAGGCTGGGAATGCTGAGAAAAAGGATAGGTTTTAGCTCTAGGTGGGTTTCATGGTGCTATGTTCTGAGACTAATATAAATCAATTTAAGACATGTAGACAAAGAAGACAATGAGAGCCCAGGGCAAGGCTTTGTCAGAATCCTACTTAATTCTGCAAATTATAAAACACTATTGCATTTGTTAAATATAGAGAATGCCATGATTTCACCTATATTAGAAAAGAGATGACTGAGGCTACTCTGTGATGGATAATTTAAAGATAGAGAAGGAGACAGTAAGGTGAATGGGGTTGTAACTACAATGATTCAAGCAGAGATGATGGAAGTATGAATAGTAGAAACACAGGGCTTAATTGGAAGAGAGAACTTGTAGAGAGAATTTGCAGAACATAAGTAACTGATTATGAAAAGTGAGAGGAAGAAGGAGGAACAAGGAATACTTTAAAGTATCCAGCTGGTAGGCTTGATTCTATTATAAAAACAACAGGTATTGGGAGCAGAAGCGTAACAGCATATTTAGAAATAAGGTTGAGCATTTTAGAAGTGGATATAAAAGAATAATGTTCTGCAAGAGCATAAAGGTGGATTATCTGCTGGAAGAGGGAGACTAAATATATACATTTGTAGGTGATCCACACAAGGTCAATAGCATAGGTCAGGATATTTGCTGATATTCCCAAGGTAAATCCAAGGATGAAATAGGGAAAAATGAAAACAATTTTTAATGTATGGAATATTTCTGTTAATAATCTGTTAAACTCTGTTTTTTGTTATTTTTTTAAGAGGGAGGAGCTTATTTGAGTTCATTGGACTGCATTTTCCTTTCATTTTTGAAGATTTTAGAAATAATAACACACTGATAGAAATACTATAAAATTCAGATATTTAACAATGACAAAATCAAATATAGTTACCTGAAATTCCAACCTACAGAGACAATCTAGTTAATATTTTGTTATATATCTTTCTATACTGTTGTCTTTGCAGATAAACACAGTTTTAGAAAATACATTTTCATATTACTGGCATTTTCAGTACACTTAAAGTCATTCTGTGATGGATTATCTGCCTCATATCACTAACAAAAGTAAATTTTACAGCTCTTACTTCCCCTGAATTTGCCTGCTTGAGAAAAAACATTATGAAATATCATTGCTGAAGAATATGAAAATAAAGCTTGTTTCCCCACTGCTGCAGGAAGTTGTTTTGTGATCTTCAGAGCATTTGGTCTCCAAAGGAAGACAACACATCTAAAAAGGAAAAAAAGAAGAAGAAGAAAAAAAATGAACAAGGGAAATCATAGAGAAAAGGGAACCTAAGGGAATCATGTCTAATGACTGCCCTACTTTTAGAATCCCTGTCAAGGTAATAAATGTCCTAATTGTTTCAATCATTTTAAACTGGGCTTTCTATTACTAGCAGCCAAAACCATACTAACTAGTGCATATAGATAGGAGTCACTGGTTTAACGTCTCACCATATGTTTTGTTACATTTCTCTACTCATGAAATAGATCACATCCCTCTTTATTAGCTTAATTTGACCTATATTAATTTTCTCTGTAAATTCCATAAATCTAACCAAGGTTTTTTAACTGCAGCGAAATTGACATTTAGTGCTAAATATTGCTTTGTTGGGGGTGTTGTCCAGTGTTTTGTAGGATGTTTAGCAGCAGATGCCAGTAGCAACGTTCTCCCAGTCATAACAAGAATGAAAAATATCCCTAGATATTGCCAAATACCTCTGGGGGGGGGGGGCACAAAATCACCCCAGATGAAAACTACATGCCTAACCATATCCTGGTTCTAGAATTGATAATGTTGATTCAATTTAATACCATTGATTCAGCTTTTACTACTTTCCTGCCCTGGGGCCAGAGACTAGAATTATAGATATATATATAAATAAGATATGATCCCTGTGCTCATGAACCTATCTATCCAGAAATACAGTTATTTAAATGTATCTACAAAATAATCACTCCAGCCTTCTCCCAAATACGTAGAAAGTTGGAAAGATGCTTGCTCCCACCAGAACAAGAAAAAGCTGGGTAATATACAAAATTATTTTTCCTTAACTCAGTAGAGTGATGAGATTATGATCATAATCCACTAGCCTGAAATCTAAAGAAAGACAGAATGCAAGCACAGGCTCACCTGTGGCAGTGGGGAATAGGCAAGGCTTACATACAGACATATAAGAAGAACTCTTTAAGAATTCTAAGGCATATTAAAACCTGAGTAGGGGCTAACATACCAACATAGAATGGCTGGGAAGAGTGTACACAATGGGGGTTTATACTCACTTGTAAGATAAATTCCATGACCTCCCTGGGTTCACATGAGATATAATGAAGGCAGAGCAAGAGAGCAGAGAAAGGCCTTCCTTAGTGGTTCAGGATGGGAAGAGGGAGGCTGCCACAGCTGCAAGAAAAGCACAGATATACTTAGTTTATTGTTCTACAAAAAACAAAAGCCTTAACTCACTGGGAAAATACTTGCATCATTAGAAATAACCTATCACTGGAGGAAAGGGAGAAAAACTGAGAAAACCGCAACACAAGACCTACCTGAATATGAGGGAGGCTGAACCAGGGAAACAGAGAACACTCCCTGTCTCAAACCATTAGGCTAGTGAACAAAAGTAACAAGCAATTGAAATGTACTGCTGGGGAAAGGGAAAGAGCATGGAGAGAGACCATTTCTGAGATATATGAGAACAAGAAAGGTTTAAAGCTGAAGACGGAGCTGGAAAATTGGGGGCATAAAACCCTGACCAAATAGCCCCAACTCTTAGCACAGGAAATACCAGAAGAATCTGAAGTTGGTGGTGCAATGATAATAATCAAAATCCAGTAAAACTCTTGACAGTACTGACTCATGTATCTATAGCAATGATAATAACAAAACACTGTAAAACTCTTGACAATACTGACTCATTCCCCACGTAAGTGGCTAAGCAGTAAAAGGAGAATGTCCATTTCTAGTCACATATACTCTTTACAATTTTCTTTATTGTTCTGCACAGTATGTCTAACATTCAATTGAAAATTAACAGACATACCAAAAAAATAAGGAAAAATAAATTAACATGGAACAAAATGTTCAACAGAAGAAGATTCAGAGATGAGCCAGGTGTTAAAACAGTAAGATAAGGAATTAAGTGAGGATCTTTTATTAATATGTTAAAGACTCTAGCAGAAAAGATGGTTAACATTTATCAAGAGATGCGGAATTTCTGCAGAGATGGCAACAATGAGAATTAGTCAAATGGAAGGGCTAGAAACAGAATAAAACATTGTAACAGAAGATGAAGTAAGAATTTGATGGACTCCTGAGTAGACTCATTAATACAGGAAAAGAATTAGTAAAAGTGTAAATAGGTCAATAGAAATCATACAAATTTAAAGAGAAAGTAACAGGTAGGGGGAATGCGGTCGCAATTGATTCGTCTGGGGGGGGTGGCGGCCGGTCGCTAAATCCTAGGCTCTCAGGATTGCTCGGAGGGTACCGGCGGCGGGGGCCAGGTCCCCGGCGGAGGCGTGCAAAGTATGGAGGGCGGCGAGAAAGGAACAGGCGGGACACGTTTCTTTTTAGGGTGAAGAAACCAAGAGAGTTTATTAGGGGAGAGTACAAGCTTATAACGGGCGGTCTAGAGGGCGGGGTAGCTGTAGAGGTTAAAGGCTTGGATTGGTTCTGAGAGGGCGCGGAGGTTGGTTGTTGGGTGTTGCACAATGATTGGTGCATGCGCACTGGCAGTAGGGGACGTTGCATTGTAACGGAGGGGTTGAGTGGTTAGACGAGGGAGGCGGTCTTACCCGGCAAGCTTCCTCCAACGGTTGGTTTTGGGTGAGGAATTGGGGCCTGCCTCCGGCCTCACCTTCTCAGGCCCGGGGGGCTGTGGAGGGCGCTGTCACCCGTACCCACTACCCTCCCCAGGGGTGGATCCGGTCCCCCGGCCCAGGCCCGCCAGGTTGAAGCACGTAATCAGTATCCCGCAGGGAAAAGGATCAGGGTATAATGAAATGTGGGATAACATTAAATGCTGAATATATGCCTTATTAGAATCACAAATGAAAAGAGAAAAACAAAAGGGCAAAAGAAGTATTTGAAAAGATGATGGCTGAAGATTTCCAAAAATAATTAATGGCATTAAAGGACAGATTCAAGTTTGAAGAACATCAGGTAGAGTTAGTATCCAAAACCAAACCAAACAAACAAAAAATAACAACCCAAATAACACACATACATGTATTACATTGAAACTGATAGAGTAGGTGTGAGAATTAATGTAAAACATTTACAATAATTGGTAGATGAAGAGATACAGAGATGAAAAGAAAATTATGAAAACGGCCAGAGGAAAAAAGACATTACATTTAGAAGAGCAAATTTAATAGTTACAGCACTTTTTTCTGATGAAAACACTATGCATGACAGAAGAAAATGGAGTGGCATCTTTAAAGCGGTGAAAGGAAAAACTCTTAACCCAGAATTTTATCTCTAGTGAGATTATATTTCAAAAATGAAGACAAAATAAATATTTTTTTTGGAGAAACAAAACTGAGAAACTTTATTATTAGAAGACCGAGCTTTAGAATTTTTCATGGCAATTTTTTTTCATAAAGTTATTATGCAGTACCAAAAAGAAACTTGGACTTACACAAAGTAATTGAAAGATTCAGAAATGGTTATTAATTTTCATTTTACTTGTTCTAAAGGTTCAATGGCTTTGTAAAACAAAAATATTAGTAATATCTTGATGGTTTATAGAATACATAAAAGTAAAGCAAATGACAATAATAGCATAAAAAGTGGGAAGTAGAAAGTATATTGTTTTGAGGTTCTTATAATACATGCAAAGAATATGAAATTATTTGAAGACAGACTATAATTAATTAAAGATGTAGATTGTAAATCCTAAGCTAATGATTACAACAATTTTAAAAAGGAATAATTAACAAGGCAAATGCAGCAATAAAATGGAATCATATACACAAATAATCCCCAAGTAAGCATAAATTTTGAAAAAAAGAGGCAAAGGATATGTGAAGAAAATATAAAATAACTGATAATTTAGTGTATTTTCATTGACCACATCATTAACAACATTAAGTATGAATGGTCTAAACACACCAATTAAAAAGGAAGTGATTTCAATATTAAATCAAATATATGACTCAAATATATGCCATTTGCGAGTATACCACTTTGAATAAGGACATGGTTAGATTTAAATCAAAAGTACAACCTACAGTAGATAAAGCTTATAGAAAAACAAACAGAAATAATCTTTATGATTTGGAATGAGGGAAAGATTTCTTACATATGACAGAAAAACACAATCCATAAAAGAAAAATAATTGATAAATTATTCTTCATTACAAATTTAAAGCTTCTGCTCTTTAGAAGACACTGGTAAGAAAATGAAAACACAAGGTACAGACTGAAAGAAAATATTTGCAAAATATTTATCTGATAAAGGAATATACAACATTCCAAATTCAATAATAAGAAAGTAACCCATCTTAAAATATGAGAAACAGATTTGAATAGATACTACATCCAAGAAAAGAAATGGATGACAAATAAGTCCATGTAAAAATGCTAAATATTGTAATTATTAGAAAAATGAAAATGCAAATTAAAACCGTCAGGGGAAAATATTACACATCTCTTAGAATGGCTAAATTAAAACAAAGAGATTTGACAAATCTAAGTGCTAGCAATGATTTGGAAAAACTGGAGCTCTCATATATTGCTAATAGCCACTTTAGAAAACAGCCACTTCAGAAAACAGTTTGGCAAGTTTTTTTTTTTTGTTTTTTTTTTTTTTTTTTTTTTTTCCAAATGAAGTAATACATATACTTACCAAATGGCCCTTGTCTGGTTGGCAGAATTTTGGCCCTTGCGACCTTCAGCCCCTGGTGTTCATTCCTGTATATGTTAACTTACATGGCAAAAGGGACTTAGCAGGTGTAAGATTACTATTCAAATTACTTTAAAATGAACAGGAAAACTATTCTGGATTATACAGCTGGCCCAATGTAATCACACAAGCCCTTAAATGCAGAGCTTGCCAGCTGTGGGCTGAAGAAAGCATCAGAAAGATTCAAAGTATGAAAAGGACTCAATGCACACTTGCTGGTTTGAAGATGGAGAGGATCATATAGAAAGCATGAGAAAGTACTGAACTGGACAAATATCCTGAATGTTCTTGGAAGCAGATTCTTCCACAGAGACTCCTAAGGGAGGCAGCCCTGCTGACAACTTGATTTCAGCCTTGTAAGACTCTAAGCAGAGGAGGATCTAAGATGGTGGCATAGAGAGGAGTGGAAGCTAAGTAGTCCCCCTGGAACAATTAAAAAAAAAAAACAGAAACAACCAGCAAATAATCTGGAATAACTGCAGGGGGACAAACATGAGCATCCACTCATCATACACCAACTTGAATTGGGAGGAATGCCCAAGACAACAGCATAAAATCTGTAAGTAAAAACTGCAGATCCAAATCAAGAGACCCCTCCCCCACAGCCCAAGCTACAAAGCCTCGTGGTGCCAGAGAGAAACTTTCTCCCAGCAAGCAAATATAGCTCAGCTGAGCTCCAACTGGGGTTTTAATTAGCGAATGTGAACTGCTCACTTCAAAGTACAAATCCCGAACAAGTAGACAGAGGCTTTGGGTGATGACTGACCTTAGAGAGCTGGAGGGTCACCTTGGACTAGCTCTGTTCCTTTTTTGACTCAGTGGAGAAAGCCTCAGCCATTTTCAGTTCCCAGTTCTGTGACCCAGACAAGGGTATAGCACAGGCAGAGAGAGACGAATGAAATACTAATGCCCTCCCCCTAGGTGTCTATCTTCTCTAAGAGGAAAGGGGTAGGGCCCAGCTCTACTACCTGCCTTTCATTCAGAACTTAACACCAGTCAAGAATTATAGGCTAACAGGTGCCATCTGCTGGGCAGAAAAGCACAGTGACCAGAGGCATTAGAAGTTGTACCAATTTTCTAAGACATACCCTCAGAGAAACTGGATACTGAATATTTCTTCCTTCTGGGACCTTAGCCCATTCTGGACTGGGGAGGCCTGATTGGGGTAACCAAGGAAACCGTGCCTAGACAACAGAAAACTACAACCTACACCAAGAAAAATGAGGTTATGGCCCAGTCACGGGAACAAACTTGCACTTCAACTGTGATGCAGGAATTGAGACAACTAATAATAAGTGAATTCAAAAGTTTAGGGAAGATATGGCAAAAGAGATGAACTGTATAATGAAAACACAGGACGCACATAAGGTAGAAATTGAAAGTTCAAAAAACCAATGGCAGAATCTATGGAAATGAAAGGCATAACACAAGAGATTAAAGACACACTGAAAACATACAACAGCAGATCTCAAGAGGCAGAAGAAAACACTCAGGAACTGGAGAACAAGGCACCTGAAAGCCTACACACAAAAGGATAGAGAAAAGAATAAAAAAATACGAGCATTGTCTCTGGGAACTTAAAGACAAAAAGAAAAGCAAGAATTTTTGTGTCATTGGTGTCCCAGGAGAAGAGAAGGGAAAAGGGGCAGAAGCAATAATAGAGGAAATAATCAATGAAAATTTCCCATCTGTTATGAAAGACAGAAAATTCCGGATCCAAGAAGTGCAGCATACCCCAAACAGAATAGATCTGAATAGGCCTACACCAAGACACTTAATAATCAGATTATCAAACATCAAAGATAAAGAAAGAATCCTGAAAGCAGCAGGAGAGAAATGATCTATCACATACAAAGGAAGCTTGATAAGACTATGTGTGGATTTCTCAATAGAAACCATGGTGGCAAGAAGGAAGTGGGGGGATATATTTAAGATACTGAAAGAGAAAAACCACCAACCAAGAATCGTATATCTGGCAAAACTATCCTTCAAATATGAGGGAAAGCTTAAAATGTTCTCTGACAAACAGAGAATGACAGAGTTTGTGAACCAGAAAACTGCTCTACAGGAAACACTAAAGGAAGCACTGCAGACAGAAAGGAAAAGACATGAGTGAGAGGTTTGGAAAACAATTTTGGGAGATAGTAGCATAGCAATGTAAGTACACTGAACAAAGGTGACTGTGAATATGATTGAAAGAGGAAGGCTGGGATCATGTGGGACACCAGAACAAAACACGAACAATAAAGATGGGGACTGTGTAACTCAGGGAAACCTAGGGTGCTCAATGATTGTAATAAAAGGTACAAATATGTTTTTACATGAGGTAGAACAAATGAATGTCAACATTGCAAAGTGGTAAAAATAGGGTGGGATTGAGGGGAAAACACAATCAATGCAAACTAGAGGCTAGAATTAACAGAAACATTGTATCATGCTTCCTTTAATGTAACAAAAGCAATATATCAAAGCTAAATGCATATGGGGGGTGGGGAATAGGGGAAGGGTATGGGACTCCTGGCATTGGTGATGTTGTCTGACTCTTTATTTTAATGTAGGTTAATGCTATCTTTCCTTTTGTCACCTTCTAGCTATCAAGTTTTTTTTTCTTCGTTTGTTTGTTTTTCTCTCTTTCTCTTGCCTTTTTCTTTTGCCTCTCTGCCTTCTTTGATTCTTCCTCCATCTTTGTGGAAGAAATGTCCTTATATAGAGAGTGGCGATGGTGCTCAATACATAAATATGTGACTATATGGGGAACCAACGATTGTTTACTTAGGATGAAATGTATAGTGTTTGAACAAAACCATCTTAAAAGAAATGGGTTGATGAAGAAATCTTGAGGGCACTATATTGAGTGAAATAAGACAGACACATAAAGGCAAATATTGCAGGGTCTCACTGATATGAACTAATATGTAAGTTCATAGACATGAAATATAAATTATCAGGATATAGAATGATGCTAACGAATGGGGAGCGGTTGCTTGCTATGAACAGAATATTCAGCTAGGATGAACTTAAATATTTGGAAATGGACAGGGGTGATGGTAGCATGTAATGAGAAAAACTAACAGTGCTAAAAGGTGTGTGAAGGTGGTGGAAAGGGTAAGCTCAGAGTCACGCATGTCACCAGAAGGAAAGTTGGAGGTTAAAAGATGGGAATGTATAAAACTGTATTTTGTGGTGGACAATGTCAGTGATTAAGTATACAAATATTAGAAATCTCTCTCATGAACTAGAAGAAATGTATGTCACTATAACTAGAGGTTAATAATAGAGAGGCATATAGTGAAAAAATATATACCTATTGCAAACTATATACTACAGTTCGTGGTATTTTAGCATTCTTTCATCAACAGTAACAAATGTACTATACCAAAACTATGACTCAATAATGGAGGGGTGTGCATGGTTAGGGGTATGGGAGGATGTGAGTTTCCTTTTTTTATGTCTTTGTTTCTTTTCTGGAGTAGTGAAAATGTTCTAAAAATTAAAAAAAATAATTGTGTTGATGTATGCACAGCTGTATGGTGGTGCCGTGGGCAACTGATTGTACGCTTTGGATCTTTGGATAGTTGTATGGTATCTGACGAATCTCAATTAAAAAAAAAAAGAAAAAAAAAAAGACTCTAAGCAGAGAACTCAGAGTAAGAGTCTTTGCTTGGACCTCTGATACATGAAAAATATGACCTGATAAATAATGGGTGTTGTTTCAAGTCACAAAATTGTTTGTAAATATCAGCAATAGAAAACTAAGGTACCAAGTATTTACCCCAAAGAAATAAAAACATATCTGCATATTTAAAAATTGTGCTTTTATAAGTTGTATAACAAATGTACCCTCCAATGCAAGGTGTTAATAAGAGGGTGGTATATGGGAATCCTATCTTTTATGCACAATTGTTCTGTAAGCCTACAACTTCTCTAAATAAAACAAAAATCTTCATATAAAAGCCTCTACACAAATCTTATTGAGCTTTATTTATAATTGCCCTGAAGTAGAAACAAACTAAATGTCCTTCAACTAATAAACGGATGAGAAACCTGTGGTTGTTTACTCATCAATAAAAGGACAAGACTACTGATATATGTAGCAACATGAGTAGGGAAATTATGCTAACTGAATGAAGACAGACTCAAAAAGCTACATGCTGTATAACTCCATCAACATGACTATCTCAAAATGGTAAAACTATTAGGGCCAAACAAACAGATCAGTGGTATCCAGGGACTGGAGGATGGAGGAGTTGACCACAGGGATATATGAGGAAAATTTTTTGGCATGGAAGTCTTCTATATCTTGAAGAGTCTGGAATTTGAGGATTGGCTCTGGACTTGAGCTTTGAGATTTTTTGGTTCACAAATACTTCATGGAAAACAGATAGAGCATAATATCAGGTCAATATAAAAACATCCTCTGGTAGCCACATGTGCTGGTCTGAAGCTGTTATGAACCCCAAAAAAGGCCATGTTCATTTAATTCATTCTTGTTGATGCAGACCTATTGTGGGTGAGGCCTTTTGATTAGGTTGTTTCAATTGAGATGTGACCCACTTAATTCAGGGTATGTCTTAATCCTTTACTGGAGTCATTTATGAGAGGTAAAAAGTTGGGGGAAAATATTGAGAGAACTCAGAGAGAAAAACACCCAAAGAGCTCAGAAAGAAAGGCCCTGGAGGTGCTAAGGGAATACACACAGAAGCTCATAGAGAAGTCCACTGGAACCAGAAGCTGAAAGCAACAAGACCCGTGTTCTAGTTTGCTAATGCTGCAGAATGCAAAACACCAGAGAATGGATAGGCTTTTATAAAACGGGGATTTATTTCACTACACAGTTACAGTCTTAAGGCCACAAAGCGTCCAAGGTAACACATCAGCAATCGGGTACCCTCACCAGAGGATGGCCAATGGCGTCCGGAAAACCTCTGCTAGCTAGGAAGGCAGCTGGCATCTGCTCCAAAGTTCTGGCCTCAAAACGGCTTTCTCCCAGGATGCTCCTCTCTAGCAAGCTTGCTCCTCTTCAAAACATCACTCACAGCAGCACTCACTGAGTTCCCTCTCTCTGAGTCAGCTCATTTATATAGCTCCACCGATCAAGGCCCACCCTGAATGTTCCTCCATGGGAACATCTCATCAGAATCATATCCCACAGCTGGGTGGGGCACATTCCTAGCAAATCTAACCAGCACCAAAATGTCTGCCCCCACAAGACTACAAAGACAATGACATTTGGGGGACACAATACATTCAAACCGGCACAACCCAGGAGTGAAGAACCAGCAGATGCAGGCTATGTGCCTTACTATCTGACAGAGAAACCCTGGATGCCAGTAGCTTTTCTTCAGAGAAGGTGTTGGTCCTGTTGATGCCTTAATTTTGACATTTTCATGGACTTAGAACTGTAAATTTGTAAGCTAATAAATTTCCATTGTACGAGCCAACTCATTTCTGGCATATTGCATCCCAGCAGCTTTAGCAGCCCCAAACAGATTTTGGTACCAGAGAAGTGGAGTGCTGCAATTTGCAAAATGCTGGAACAACTTTATAAATGTATAAGGGGAAGATTCTGGAAGAATCATGAAAAGCTTGATAGTAAAGGCCTAGATTGATTTGAACAGACTATTGGTAAAAATATAGATGCTAAAGATACTTCCAATGAGGCTTTAGACAGAAATGATTTTTGTCATTGAAAACTGGAAGAAAGGCAATCCTTGTTTTAAAGTGGCAGAGAATTTGGCAAAATTGAGTCGTGTGTCAGAGGGAAGGTAGAATTTGAATGTGATGAGCCGGAATATGTAGCCAAAGAAATGTTCAAATTAAATATGGAAAATGCACCCTGGCTTCTCCTTGCAGCTTATAGTAAAATGCAAGAGGAAAGGGATAAGCTGAGAACTTAACTCTTGGGCACAAAGAAGTGAAAAATTGATAGCTTGCAAAATTCTGAGTTTCTGGAAAGCAAGATCCCAGAGAATAGAGCCCCATGTAAGGATTTAACCAGTCAGCCATTTCAGGGTGAGCCAAGCTTGGAAATGGAGTTATCCAGAAAGGATTTGTGGAAAGTCCTTTTTCCTGATGGTTGGAACCCCTGTATGCTGCATGTGAAACTGGCAAGTTTGTTGTGGGAACTGTAGAAAAGGAACTACTCCCAGCCAGGAACTGAAAGGGATAGAAAAGGGACAGATTGAAGGATAAAAAACAACTTCAAACATACAACCATGGAAGCTAAGGCCTGGATCCAGGAAACCTCAGGCCAGAAGAGAGAACCCACTGATGCACATGGAAGGGTGAGTTTGCCCCAGAGTTTGCAGAGGGTGGGCCTTCCACCCTATTGTTTAGGAAGAGTGTTACCACTCCAGTGCTCTCAGATGCCTGGGGAATTGAGGAGAGCTTGGCCACCCTGTTGTTCAGGAAGAATGCTGCCACCCCAGGCCTCAGAGAGGGTGGTATATATTCTCCAGCGATTGGGGAGAGCCTGGCCACAGCTCCACTGTTTGGAGAGGGGTGAGCATGTGCTGTGGAGATGGCAGAGAGTCTGGCTGCTACCCAGATGCTAGAAAAAGGTGGAACAGAGAACATGGTGGTCTCTCCATACTTTGGAGTTGGAGTCTTCACCCTAGTACTTCAAGAGAGTGGGGCCACTGTGTAAGCCATTGGAGAGAGTGGGACTGCCACTCTTTCAAGCCCCAAGGATAAAACATTGTACTATGGTTGACTCTTAGACCTTAAAATCTAATGTAGTCTGCCCTGCAGGTTTTCAGAACCTTTGGGATTTTTGACCCTTCCTTTCCTTCCAGTGTCTCTGACCCCTCCTTTCCTTCCAGTTTCTCTGTATGGAAATGGAATGCTTATCCTATGACTGTCCCTATTGTGTATATTGGAAGCAAATAACTTGTTCTAAATTTCACAGGATCATAGCTGGTGGATAATTTTGCCTTAAGGCAGACCACACCTATAACTGACTTGATGATACTTTGTACTTAATATTGTTACTGCAATGATTTAAAGCTTTTGTGATATTGTGATGAAATGAATGTATTTTGCATATGGAGAGAACATGACTTTTTTGGGGTCCTGATGATGGAATGTGCTGGTTTGAAGCTGTTATGTACCCCAGAAAAGGCCATAATCTTTTTTAATCCATCCCTGTGGGGGCAGAATATTGTGGGTGGGACCTTTTGATTAGGTTGTTTCAATTGATATATGACCCAGCCTATTCAAGGTGAGTTTTAATCCTTTCCTAGAGTACATTATGAGAGGATAAAAGGCAGACAAACATATAGAGAGGGCAGAGAGTTGACAAATGCTCAGAGAAGCAAGAAGGACCCACAGGAGCTGACAGAGAGAGCCACTGAAACCAGGACCCAGGAGAGAGGGACCAGAAGACATCATTATGTACCTTCCCATGTGACAGAGGGACTCTGGGTGCTAGCAGCTTTTCTTCAGAGAAAGTATGTTTGTTGTTGCCTTAATTTGGACATTTTCATGGCCTTAGAATTGTAACTTGTAACTCAATAAATCCTCATTATTAAATGCCAACCCATTTCTGGTATATTGCTTTCCAGCAGCTATAGTAAACTGAAACAGGACATTTTGATTAGGTTGTTTTAATTGATATGGGACCCACCCAATTAAAGGTGGATTTTAATAATTTGCTGGAGAATAAGATTTGAGGAGGAGGATAAAGGACAGAAAAATCCAGAGAGCTCATGAAGAATAAGACACCCACATAAGCCAAAAGAGCTACTGAAGCCACAGCCTGAAGGCAATGAAACCTGGGAGAGAAGGACTAGCAGATGCCAGCCATTTGTCTTCCCATGTGATAGAGGAGTCTCAGGTGCCAGCAGCCTTCCTTCAGAGAAGGTATCCTCTTGTAGATGCCTTAATTTGGACATTTTCATGGCCTTAGAATTGTAGAATTTTAAGCTAGTAAATCCCTTTTAAAAAGTAAACCTATTCCTGGTATATTGCTTTCTAGCAGCTTTAGCAAACTGAAACACCACATCTCTTAGACCTTAAGGTAAAAATGCTAACTGGTTTGTTACACACTAGTTGAAGACAGCTAAAATTTTATAAATACTTGTTGCAGAATATTTTGTTCATGAAAGAATATTTCTCCTATGTACCAGTGCCATTTAAAATTCTATATCTATATTCAAATTTAGTAATCTCTCCCAGTTGCCATATAGATGGCACTTCCATGAGCTATAATAAAAAGTAATTATTAATATATAATCTAATCTACTTATTATCATCTTATCTCATCCTCCTTCCTGTATAGCCTCTCACCCTCTCACATGAGAAAATGAATTTGGTTGGGTTTTATTTCCACTTCCTAAATTCATATAAATTGCTATTTAGTATCTTATATTTTGCTAGATGATTGATTATTAGATGGTTTATTCTTAATATCTTCTCAGTAAGATATTAAAGTAAAAACTGGTTTATAGTTACCAATTTAATTCTGATTACCAATGCTATTCTTTCCTCTTGTTTTTTCTTTTGATGAAGAGCACTATATTATCTTTACTGGTTTTCAGAGATGTTTTCCTTACTCAATATTTTAGAAAAATTATATGACTTCTCAAAAAATACCATCAGCTAATTGCAATGCTCATCTTCTTCAGATTCATACAAAATTGATTTCCATGCATGGACATTTAAAATTATGTGTTTTTTAAAACAATGTTCTGTCTAAATTGTTAACTTTCTAATACACATGCCTCTTGTCCTGATTCCTTAACTACATATAAATTATTTTCCAAAGTGTAATTGGTTGGGACTTTAAAACTTCCTACATTGCCTCCATAAGTTCTCTGCATCCCTCAAAAAGTTTCAACTTTTTTATCTGATGTAATTGAGAAATTGGGTGAGGGTAGAGATTTGATTTAGATAAAACTACACTCAATTTCACGTTATCCATGGCTAGAGGTCTCTCTGCTGCCATCTGATATTATGACCTTGCCAGAAATGCTTAGTAATTAGGAAGCTGGAAAATTATTTGGATTGTTCATTCCAGAGGTGGACAGAGAGGGGCTAAAACTTCAAGCTCTGACTTAGAGTGGAGGTGAAAGTTATGATGCTGGTTAAGAAACTTACTGAAGATTGGCTGATGTTGCCTGCTCATGTTCTCCTGCAGACATTAGGAGGACACTGATAATCGATTTAATCAATTGTTTACTCTGGCTAAGGAAAACAGTATGTTAAAGGTCTTGGCTCTGGCATCTGCAAATTGGATAATCATATAATCAGTAGAGTTGATTATAATTTCATAATGTTTTCTTCTGAAACAGATTTATAACTGCATTTTTCTTCATTAATTTGCCTGATCTTTCAATATCAAATAAATGATATTTTTGTGCTCTTTTCAGTGGCTTAGTTTGCTATATTCACCCTAATATTTGCTTCTTTGCAATGTTTGATCCTCAAACAATTTTTTTTATTGTTAAGAACATAATAAAAAAGACCAACTTTTCCCAATTGATTTCTCTAATTATATAAAGATAATAAATGCTATAGCATACAGTAAGGGCAGTTAATAACATACCTTGCTAATGATTTACTTTTTGCTCAACCAATATCTAATTCCATTATTTAGCCAACATTTGATTCTGACACAGTCTCTCTGGTAAACTATCCAAACAAAACATTATATACATTCTCTACCTTGTTTAGAAGTAGTAATTGCAATTCCTTCCATAACATCCTTTATTATTGATTCTTCCTTATTTACTGTAATACATTCTATTAAATTACCTTGGATTGTTCATTTTGGATGTCTGTGTCTATTCACGACATTACAAATTGGTAACACTATATCTTTCTTTTCCATTCTATCTATCCTAAATAATCTATGCAGGCTAAAGCCTTATTTTCTTGTCATAAGGGCTATTTTAATTGACTCTGGTATGATTTACTCATAACTGAAGTCTAGAGTTAATATTTAAAACTATTATCATCATACATACTGAAAATAAATCATGACTCCTGAAGGGAGCCATGACTAGGATAGTCTATTTTGCCAACAAGAAGAGTAGAAATGAAGTTTTTTGAAAGCTCCCTGGTATTTAAATTGTTAGGGAAACTATTTCTATTTCACTCTGTGATTTGAAATGTTCTCTTTGAGCAGTTTATAGATTTTAGATGTATTTTTTCAGAGACACACTGATACAATGCTTTCTTCCACTACACTCCAGCCACCCACCTGAATTCTGTTTCTCCCCTGACCTATTGCTTTTAGTGTTTTGCTTCCTCTCATTTTTTGAAGATTAATATATGTGATCTTATTACCTCTTCATGTCAAGTGTATTCACAGAGTTGGGAAGTTTTTTTTGACTGTGTGGTTATGCACATGTTTAATGTGTATGCACAAGACAAGTATTTCTCCTATAGAATGTGCTAGTGTTTGATTTATTAAGAAAATGACAAGCTGATGTTTGCACAGGCTATCTATTCCCTCTGAATTTATTCAGGATATTAAACCATTATTGACACTTCTAAGTGTCAGATTATTTTCTTTCTTTTAGTATGATTTCAAGGGATATTATTTTCAAGAAAATTACTCAGTTAACTGTTCTAGGTCTACTATGTAATATTCTTAGTGCTGCCAGTTTTGCCATATGTAATGCAGTGACGGTGGTCCAGTGAAGTGTCTGTTAACTTATTTTTGATTTGATCAAAGATATTCATAATCATGTTTTTGAATTTAAGGTATTTTTTAGGTAATGCTGACATTTTTCTATATTGCAAAATAACTGTTTAGGTGTAGAAGTAAGTTTTTAATAGAATTTTATCTAACAGAACATATAGAAGTAGATAAACAGTACTAAATATGTATATACTTATATCTGTCTATAATTTATCAATTAGAATACAATCTACTTTTGCATGAGCTTTTACCTCTTTTTTTAACACGTTACCATAATGAATGTAAAGTACAATATGATTAATATAGCTTTATACAGTAAATAAAGCTATCTAAATTAAACCAAACTCTTGATAACATGTAATATTATCAAAAAAACTTTTGAATGAATAAACTATCCTATGATATACAGCATTTTCTCATTTTCTGTTATGAAAGTTCTAATTCACTTACAACTTTTCATCGAAAAGTCTCCAAGCATATGGCAGTAAATGATGAATTGCCAATTTTTTCTTATTATGTACATACAGATTTTACCTATTTTAAAAGGAATCTAAAGCATTCTGGCATATCTCATGCCGGTTATCAAGGATGACACTTTTGACAGTTTCTGATACAGGTCACTGAGTCCTACACTGTTAAGGATAGCCAGGGCTTTAAAAATGTATGTATGAGTAGGCTATTGGGGTCCTTAATTAAAATGACAACAAACATCTGGCACTTTAGATATTTTTCACATTGTTAGCATTATTATTATTATTGTTTATAGTAGTGATAGTATTCACATCAGTTGTTTGCTGCTTCTTCAAATGGACTAAGGAAGGGAGTGGGAAGAATCAGAGATAAGTTAAAGTTATTTTCGAACATAAGTAAAAAGAAGATTTTACCGACAAGGAGAAAAGTTACCATGTTGTAAATATGCAGATTAATTTAGTAAGTTGGGTGTTTAGTATATCAGTGTAGTCCAGATCAGAAATACCTGTTTGTATTCTTGCTTCCTGTTACTATCTATGCAAATTTTGCTAATCTGTAAGACTTAGGATTCTTATTGTGATGTGTAAATTGGATATTGTTTATAATGTGCTTAATACCACAGCATAATACTTACTTGATAAACATTTTCATTATTGTTATTATGCAACAGTAGAATGTGCTAATACCTAGACTAAGGAGGGAGGTAACAGCCTAATTAAATGGAATTAGGAACATTTAAATAAGCACAGAAAATGTTACAGAAAAGAAAAAAAATAAAAGCACACTTTCTATGAAGAATATATTTGGAAGTATGCACTGGCAGTAGAGTTCACCACATTAGGATCTTTTTAAAGGATAGGAATTTCAATGCATAATTCCCAGCACTTAGCACAATAACTTGGCACAAAACAGCCTCTCAATAAAAGATTGTTAAATGATTACACCTGATGTGACGCCAGACCCTACACATTTTATAAAGTATTTTATGAGAGGGTGAGGAATAAATGGATTCCTGTTGCTACCTGTAACTGTTTCCTGCAACCAAGCTATGAACAGAAAACAAATGGACAATTGAAGATAAGAAAATTGAATCAGGAAGAGGAAAGGGGAGAGGGAAATACTCTGCAAGCGACAGCAGAAAATGGGCCAATTTGCTATAAAATTATCAAGAGTTTCCCTAGTAGCAAAAATGAATAAGAGGAAGTTGAACCTATTTTGTAATTCAAAAGGGATATGCTTGGTTTACAAAGGGATATCAGAAATGACTAAAGACTCATAAAGATAAGGCATTAAAAAGAACTTGAACAGACTCAATGTTGGCATGATTAAAGCTCTGAAAATTCTGTTGAAGCATTATCATTTGGATGCTTTAACCAGCTTATCTACATCTTAGTTAAGTATAAAATCAATTCAATTGAAGTTAATGGTCAATTGATCTTTGTGCCAGGCTACTTCTGGTAGAAGAAATTTTTCTACTTTAAGGATACTGGAATATTAAACAATGTGTTTACAAAAATGTTGAAAGATACATATTATATATAAATCAAGTTCTTTATGCTCAAGGAGTTAAAAATCTAGCAGAAAATAGAGACACATAATTAGAGAAAATTGAGTTTAATGAGTGCTGTGCTGTTGGATTTGAATATTTGCAAAAAGAGGATTCTGAAGGTCAATAGTGTTATCAAATAATAGAAACAGTAATTGGACCACATCCAGAGTATCCTGAAGTAGACACTCCTACTTTACTTTCAGAAAGGGAGATGACTGGAAAAAATGAATTCATGAAAGTTATTTAATATGATGAGATAATGTTTCAGTCTTCATCTGTGTAAGGATCAGCTTCCTTTGCAATGTGCTCATAACAACATTCTATTTTTCACTGCATCGATACCTGTCTCAGGACAGAGACTCAATCATCATCCAGGATACAAATGATCATTTGGGAAAGGGCTCATGCCCTTCTAATGGAGAATGAAATGAACCCTGTATTTTGAAAGATGGAGATGTAGTAGTGTCCTAAAGCCCATCTAAGAATAATCTCAATAGTAGTCGTATCTTTTAAAATAAAATGGCATGAGAACAAAGTTGAAAAGCCCTGTGCTCACAAAGAATTATTTGGAATTCTTGACTTTAAGTAAAGTGAATCGGTTTCCTCTATTTTACCTTGAAGACAGCGCAGCATAAAAGAAGCTCTAAGAACTAAAATAATAAACAATCAAAATCCCCTTTTTTAGGACCTTTGCACTTAATTTAGTATTTATGGTAGGTTGAAATATGGGGCCCAATTTATACATGTTCTTAATGTTAATCCATATTCCTATGTGTGTGAAACTCATTCTAATAAGGACCTCTTGAAAGTGATATTTGTAGTTAAGTTATGGCCAATTGAAGCAGAGTTGCCAGCCAGCCAGTATACTACCTACCCCAGGAGGAAGCAAGCCTTCTAGCCTCAGTGAGAAAATAAATTCCTATTGTTTAAGCCATCCCATTGTGTAGCATAGCAAATCAGGCTAAGTGCGATTAATTTAAAGCATTATCTAATGTAACTTACCTTTGAGAACTGTGTAACAGTTTTCATATAACTATCATCATGGATATGAAAACATTTATTATTAGATCTTACTTTTGCATCAGAAAATAAGTTCATGTCATGTGAGTTTAGTCTTTATTTATTTTATATTTTTATTCTTACTTAAAGTAAAAATCATTGTGTCACCTTTATTGGGTCACAAATGTCTTCATAAATCATCACTAATATGATTATGTAAATAAAGTAATAAAAATACTCTCTGTCAAAGGGAAAGAGCAATCCAAGTAAAAAATAGTGTTGGAGGTATAAACATCTACTACCTGTGGGTCAAAGGCATAGCTGAATCACAATGCCCTTCCTCATGTTAGTTCATTGGCATGTGTCCTCATGGTTTCCATGCTGGTGCATACAACCTAAGAAGGATTCAACTACTGCTGCCTTCTTCAAGTCACTGGATACAACCTCACCAGGAGTGACTCCTTGAAAGCCTGTGTCAAAAAAGTGTTAGACAACCGTGTGGTTTGGGTCCACTCTTTTGTTGTTGTTCTTTTGTTTTTCTTTTTTTTTTTTTCACTGTTAACCATAAATTCTGGTTTGCATTGATTGTATTTTCTCCCAATACCATCCCATTTTCAACACCTTGCAGAGCTGACATTCATTTGTTCTCCCTCATGTAAAAACAATCCTACATTTGTACATTTAATCACAATCTTTGACCACTCTAGGTTTCAGTAAGTTATTCAGTTCCAGACTTTATCTTCTATCTTTCCTTCTGGCAACATACCAACTCCTAATCTTCCTCTTTCAACAATACTCATAGTCATCTTTGTAGTCTACTTACAATATTGTGCTATCATCACACAGTATTGTGCTATCCATTTCTGGATCTATACAATCAGTCCTCTTGACTATTCCATACTCCTTCAGTGTCAAATGCCCAATCTCTACCTTCTGTCTATCTCTGGATATCTTCAGTTCTACACTCTTCTCCAAACCTCTCTCTCCTGTCTTTTCCTATCTGTCTTTAGCAATACTTTTAGCATTTCTTGTAGAGGAGGACTCCTGTTCATGAACTTTCTCAGTGTCTGTTTATCTGTAAATATTTTAAACCCTGTCTCATTTTTGAGGGACCACTTTGTTGGATATAGCATTGCTGGTTGGCAGTTTTTCTCTTTCAGTATCTTGAATATATCATACCACTGCCTTCTTGCCTCCATGAATTCTACTGAGAGATCTCTACTTAGTTGTATTGAGCTTCCCTTGTATATGATGGCTTGCTTTTCTCTTGCTGCTTTCAGAATTCTCTCTTTGTCTTTGGCATTTGATAATCTGATTAGTAAATGTCTTGGAGTAGGTCTATTTGAATCAATTCTATTTGGGATATGCTGCACTTCTTGGTCCTGTCATTTTATGTCTTTTGTAACAGTTGGGAAATTTTCATTGATTATTTCCTCTATTATTTGTTCTGCCCTTTTCCCTTCTCTTCTCCTTCTGGAATACCTATAACACATATATTCTTGTGCTTCATGTTGCTCAATCTAAGCCCCCACTCATATTTTTCCATTCTTTTCCCTATCTGTTCTTCTATGTGTAGGATTTCAGATGTTCTGTCTTCTAGTTCACTGATCCTTTCTTCTGCCTCTCCAACTCTGCTGTTGTATGTCTCCATTGCATTTTTCATCTCTTCTATTGTGCCTTTTGTTCTCATAAGTTCTGCCATTTGTTTTTCCAAGTTTATGAATTCTTCCTTATGGTCACCCAGTGTCTTCTTTATATCCTTCATCTCTTTTGTCACACTTTCTTTCAAATCATTGGTTTGATTTAGAAGACTTGTTTGAGCATCTTTAATTAGTTGTTTAAACTACTGAATCTCAGTTGAGGTGTTAGTTTATTATTTTGACTGGGCCATATCTTTGTGTTTCCAGATTTGGCTCATGATTTTTTTGCGTCTATCCATATGATTTTCTTGATTAGTTTATTCTGGAGTTTGTTTTCCCTCTTTTTCTAGGGTTTTCTTGTATCGTCTTTGGTCTCTATTTTTTCTTTGTTTCTCTCACTGGCTGGCTGTCAGATTGGCTCTGCCTCCCAGTCTTCCCATGCAAAATCAGGCACCTACTGTGGTTCACTGTATGTGGTAATATAAATCTGCTGGCTTCGAGTGCTGCTCTGCTTTCTGCCAACCAGCAAGACCTGGGTTTGTTTTAGAGCCATGCTTTAACCGTTGAGTCATCCATATTTCTCAACCAAAACAGGGCTGGATTTCCATACAGGGTGTGTTGAGCAGCTCCTGTCATCTTAGGAAAGGGTCTAGAGCATTTTTAAAAAAGTTCTTCAATTCCCTTGCACCTTCCAGACTGCCCAGCAGATGGTGATGTTTGGTAATTTAATTGAACTCAGAAGCTGCTCTGTCTCTGAGCACAGGTTGCATCTACACAGTGAGCTGAAACTGCATGATTCCTATGCCATCACTTTGCTGGCCAAAATCTGGCTTGATATGGCGTTCCACCTGTGGCAAAGTACTCCCTCACTGACCCAGTGCTCCAGCCATCCTCCAGGCAAGGAAAAAGCTATTGGCTGCTGCTTCCCTCAAGGGTGGGGGAAGGGCTTTCAGACCCAGGATTAGAAATAGAGTGTCCACATTTTCTCCGTTTGCCCTCACTGACCTGGGTCTTTAAATGTCCTCTCCTGTTCCCTAGGTCTTCAAACGGGGGTGGGGGGGGAGTATGTTACACTTTTGTGAGAGATTTTGTAGTCTGTGTCTGTGGTGGGAGGGATCGCATCTGCTGATTCTGTGCCTTTCCCACATGAGACCAAATGAGAGAAAGGGGAAAGGACTGGCTGGTCTGAGATGGAAGATTCCTACCTGATATTTCTTCTGTTTCTTCAATTTGCAGGGTCTTTTCCCAGTCTATACCCTCTTCCAGAATTTCAAACAATTCAGAATTGTCCTATTTTTTTTTTTTTTTTGTTGACTCTCTGGAGATAAGTTTTCTGTAGCAGTTTACATCACTATGTTGATAACATCACTCTGGGTTCACTCTTGAGGATACCAGTGTGTTTCAGCCATATATACTAGGGCTACAAGTGGCTGTCTCCATTTCTTGCAGTAGGCAATAATCAGAATTACAGCTCTTTTTTCCCTATTTTCCAATGCCTGTTTTTTTTTTTTTTTTTTTTTTTAATTCTATGGTATGGATTGCTATTCCTTCTGAAGAAAGATCAGGTAAACTCTCACTTGAAGAAAACTTCATATATATATGAAATCCACGGGTGCGTACATTCTTCTACTTCACTTTTTATATGACATTACAATTTTCCCTTTCACAATTCAAATGATTCCAAAAATGTGAGCCAATGAGATTATATAAGTAAGAATTTAGATTGATGTTTTTTCTTTAGTAGCTGGGTTTTTGGATCAATAGGGACACCAACCACAGAGGGATTAACTTAAATATGTCCATGTCATTGCAGGAACAGAAAGCTGAAACTAAGAATTTCTGGTAAAATGTTTTTCCCCTAAAGAAGTCATTTGTGACTAATTGGGTAAACCCAAACAGACACTGTCACCTGGACCTCTGTCTCCAGGTAGTGGTGACAGTAGTGTTTATGGGGCAGTGCGACCTCAGGGCAATGGCAGCCACTGGGCTTTCCTGAGCAGAGGTCCTCGGGCAGGACAAGTTCAAACTGAAGGGACTGTTGGGCATAGTTCAGTGATGAATTAATGACAAGAATTGGAAAGTCTCATTTTGGTAAAATGTCATATTCTTACTGGAGGAATTACTGCCTTTGTTTCTTAAGCAATTTGGGAACTGAATTAAAAATTTAAGATTCTTGATTTAAAAAAAAAAAGAAGTCATTTGTGGAAAACAGGAAAAGAAATATATTAGGTTTAAAGATAATACCATATCCTTTTAACAAAACAAGTTTTTGACTGAAATTTTGAAAAGCAACCCTTTTTTCTCCCAAATAAAAGATTTTTTGCAATACATGTGAGTGAATAGTGCTCCTTATGAAACTTTGTGGTGAAGTGGATAAAGGTTAAGATTAATAAGACTATATTTATATATACTATTACAAAGATATTTTTATGTTTCAAGAACTCTGAATCCTCATACAAATTTATTTCTTCCACATTAGGACCATTCAAATTGATATATTTATTTTTTAATTTAAAAATCAAATAAAAACTTCTCTCATGACTGCCTGAAGTTAAATATATTATTGGGAAAAATGTTGAATATATTCATGCAAAAATATTAAAAAGTGAATAAAAAACTTACGAAATGCAACTGAAAGCATTATATTTACCTTATGTCTGAAATTTTCAACTTCTCAGTTGGAAGGAACTACAACACAATAAATAAATTTCTAAATAATTTACAGTTTTCACAAAACACTATTTGATCTTGGCCAGATATCTCAGAACCTGGTCCAAGGTATTAAAATAAAATCTTTAATTGTTAACTACAATTATTGGGATATTTTCAGGCTAGCACTTAAATGATGTTTTAGAAAAAGTATTGAGTTCTAGACTTAGTTCTGTGTCTCAATAGCATCATGATCTGGTATGAATCATTTGATTTCTCCACATGTCACAGCATATCAGAGAGTTCATGAACTTTGGAAGCACTCAGATAATGTGTTCAAATATGGCTCTGCCACTTAATGCTTGGATAAATTTGTATATGAAAATAAACCTCTTTGAGCTTCAATTTCCTTATTTGTAACTGGAGTTGAAAATAAATAGTTTAGAGAGTAACTGAACAAATTTTCTAATATAGTATTTGGTCTAGAAAATAAATGTACTAAAAATTTCTCTCCACTCTTACCTACAATTTAACTTATTTATAAAATTCTTAATTTTTACTTCATTATCTCTAAGTCCCTTCTAGTTCTTAATTTCATAATTTAACCACTTACCAGTTGGTACTTATCTGACAAATACCTGCTAAGATTCCTAGGTGAGAGACTATGTCTAAGTCAATGCCAAACAAGCCTGAAAAGAAACAAACAAACAAACATTAAATTCAAGATGCATGCCTTACTGCCCTACTGTTGTTTTCAGCAATCTGTCAATCTGCCCTTACACGTATCTATAGAGAAAAGTACACATATACCTATATACACGTATACAGACACATATATAAAATATACAGATACATATATATACACACACACACATACTTAAACATAAGATATATATTTATACATATGCATATAACACACACACATATATGCAAATATGAAGCATGGAATGTAATTATAATTTCATGGTTAATTATCTTACATAACAAGATAATCAATAATACATGGATGCACAAAATATTCTATTTTTGATTATTTAAAATATTATTCAGAAATTTCTGTAAAAGATTTAAAGTCAAGATTGTAAAATGGATTCTCTCTGACCAGGACCTCACTGTGCACAGAATGCAGAGGGGAGAAGGATGCAGCCTGTGCTTTCTAAGCCTCTAGGGAGACTTAAAGAAGAGGAGCAAAGTGCTTACTGTCTGGCTGACTGTGGAATTTACATTATATGAACTTGAGTGTTCTGTTGATTTTCATGTTTAAAACATGGTGACGTCTATCCTCTCTTTAATTTTTATCTTATTATTAATTTCTAGTTTTACAGCTGTAGGGAAGGATCAAAGTCACTGTTACTTTCAATTAACAAATGAAGAAATCCAGTTGATGAATGTTCAGTAACATGTATAGGATCATAGTACAAAATTGGAGCAGAACCCTATCTGGAGTCTTGTGCCAAATTTAACAATTTAGCTATCATTCATTGAGTTTAGGGTCTTTAGTCATACAGATATTTCTACCCTTAAATAACTTCTTGTAAACTGACAGTGTGTCAGCATGGTCTAGGTAATGAAATCAAAATGTGAATGGATGGTCAAGGAGATAGAATGGTAAGTAATACCACTCATTCCTTAGAAGTCCTCCAAAAATGACTTCATTGAATTCTTGGTAGCCTCATTTTAGGCTTCCATTTTGTTTTGGACTTGATTATTGCTCATGGGTACTGTATTTTTCATTATATTTTTCCATCAAAATATTAAATTTGAACATATTTTGCAAATAAATTAACACTGTGAGACATTATTTGGGGCTTGAGCCCTTTAAAGACTGATCATTTGACATTGCTTATCCTCTTCTAAGAGATTCATTATTATTCTCCTTTTTTTTCCTTTAAGGTTATGGAAGCTCTCTAGGATCTGAGTTTCATACTAATTGTAACAAAGACGATTTGAGTTTATATTCACTAGTGGCTGGAGATTAGCATCTGTACCTAAATAGAGACACTGGAAATGGAGCCCTGGGATAAAGTCTAAATTTCAGCCATTAACATGCCAATCTTAATAGTTACCAGAAAGAAGAGGCATAAATTAAATCTTAGAAGACCAAGTGTAGCTACTCAATTTTGCTATCATTAAATGAACACCTGTATCTACAATTATTTTTGTCTTTTAAGTGAGGAATTCTTTTAAATTAAGTTAATAAGCAAAACCATTATTTTCCACAAGATATAATATTTCATATATTTTAAAAATATATTGTAAATTTTCTATCCAAAATACATCATTTGTAAGCCTCAGGCAGAAAGTCAAGATTAAATATTGCTTTCCATAAATATTTCATTATCAAATTTATATTTTATAAAATTATTCCCCCAAAGACACACAATAGTCTTCTACCTTCTTAAATACACAAGTGGGGGAAAAATGAATCTATCTTTTTTAATTTAATAATTCCTTGGTACTCAATGAAAGGGAATATTAAAGAGTTTAGAAATATAGATGCTATGGTGTAAGAATTTTAGATTTGTTACTAACATGATGTATAGCATAAGAAAATAGCTTTTACAGACAGTGACATACTGGGTTAATAGCATGTGGGTTTACAATTTCATGAAAATTTGTATACAAATACTCTAAGCAACATATGCAATATTTTTAATGTACTCTAGGATACAGCATTTTAAATAAATTGAAACCAATCTTTTCATAAAACAAAAGTTTTCATTTCCTGAATCTGCTGGAATGCTATATGCCAGAAATGAGTTGGCTTTTACAGTGGGGACTTACTAGCTTCCTAATGTATAGTTCTAAGGCCATGAAAATGTACAAATTAAGGGCTCAATGCAATGATACCTTCTCTGAAAAAAGGCTGCTGCACCTGGGACATCTCTATCACATGGGAAGGCACATTGTAGCATCTACTGGTCCTTCTCTCTTGGGTTTCATTACTTTCAGCTTCTGGCTCAGTAGCCCCCTCTTTCAGCTCCTCCAGGGGCTTTTTCTCTATGAGATTCTCTTAATTCCATCTCTCTGAAAGGACTCCAGTGAGAGGATTAAGACCCACCTTGAATGGGATGGGTCACATCTCAATTGAAATAGCCTAACCAAAAGGTCCCACCTAAAACACGGCTGCACCCACAGAAATGGATTAGAAGAATATGGCCTTTTCTGGGATCCATAACAGCTTCAAACTACCACAACAAATCCAATTTTCTCTGTACAATTTAATAAAAGTCTTAAGCTGGTCTGCAATTTTAATTGGTATTAGCAAATGTATTTAAAATTAATTTTTACAATGTAAAGAACACTTTTATTCCTATTTTCTTTAAATAATTCACACCTAATTGTAGCTCATTTCTAGCCTCAGTTCCTTTCTTAATTTGCAGTATCACATTTATGTTCAGGTGTCTTCTACTATTTGTGGAAGTGTTTGTGTATTTATATGTATGTGTTCATGCATCTCTATAATACTATTTCACATATTTTTGTTAAAAAGAAAAGTATCAACCATTTACTGAGCTCTTCTCATAGGCTTATTCCAGTATATCCTATGAGGCAAATATTGATTTTCTCCTTTTACAGATGGAAATGGCTGTTCAGGGAAGTGAAGGAGCAACTTGCCCATTGTCGCATACACCATATGGTGTCAAGTCAGTCTGACAACAGAGATTTTTCAATTAATCTCAACAGTGTACAATTCATGGTATTCCTGAGTATTTTTTATAGATTTTATTTTTATAACAGTTTTATATTTACAGAAATATGAGAAAATCATACAATTCTCATTACTCTTCCCCTATTATTTCATATTTTCAGAATTCATTTATCACAATGAACAAACACTGATACATTATTATTAAATGAAGTCCATGCTTCATTCAAATTCTCTTTGGTTTTTCAAAAATCTTTTTCAACTTTTTGTTGTATTAGCATATATACAACTCAACACTTCCCATTTAACCACTTTCAAGTGTACAATTCAGTGTTATTAATTATAGTCACAATATGGTGCTATCATCACCAAAAACCATTATCACAATTCTTCTTCACCTCTGCACCCATCACACACCCAAAGAAACTCTGAATCCATTATGCAATAACATTCTGTTCTAGTTTGCTAATGCTGCCAGAATGCAAAACACCAGAAATGGATTGGCTTTTATAAAACGGGGTTTATTTGGTTACACAGTTACAGTCTTAAGGCCATAAAGTGTCCAAGGTAACACATCAGCAATCGGGTACCTTCACTGGAGGATGGCCAATGGCATCCGGAAAACCTCTGTTACCTGGGAAGGCACGTGGTTGGTGTCTGCTCCAAAGTTCTGGTTTCAAAATGGCTTTCTCCCAGGATGTTCCTCTCTAGGCTGCAATTCCTCAAAAATGTCACTCTTAGTTGCTCTTGGGGCATTTTTCCTCTCACAGCTTATCTGGAGCAAAAGTCTGCTTTCAATGGCTGTCTTCAAAATGTCTCTCATCTGCAGCTCCTGGGCTTTCTTCAAAGTGTCCCTCTTGGCTGTAGCTTCTTTTCAAAATGTCACTCTCAGCTACAGTGAGTTCCCTCTGTCTGTCAGCTCATTTATATGGCTCCAGTGATTCAACTTAGACCCACCCTGAATGGGTAGAGCAACACCTCCATGGAAATTATCCAATCAGAGTCATCACCCACAGCTGGGTGGGGCACATCTCCAAAGAAACCCTCAAAGAAATCTAATCAACACTGATAACATCTGCCCACACAAGATTACATCAAAGATAATGGCATTTAGGGGACACAATACATTCAAACTGGCATATTCCAGCCCCTGGACCCCAAAATGGCATTATCTTTCCATATAGAAAATACATTTATCCCACAACAATAGCACAGAAACTTAAATCATTTGAGTAACAATAGGTAAGTACAAGATTCCATCAAAATCAATTATAGGCGTGGTCAGTCCTAAGGCATAATTTTCCTTTAGCTGTGGCTTGGTGAACTTAGAACAAGTTATGTGCTTCCAATATACAAGGGAGGGACATTCATAGGATAAACATTCCCATTGCCATAAGGAAAAACTTAAAGGGAAACAGGGTTAACAGGACCAAAACAGTTCCTAAAACCCGCAGGACAAACTCCATTAGATTTCAAAGTCTGAGAGTCATTTACAGAATGATGTTGCATCCTTGGGGCTTGAGAGAACAGGAGTCTAACCCTTCCTAAGGGCCTTTGCAGCAGCCCTTTCCTCTCCAAATGCTTAGGTGAGTGCTCCAACATATCCACACATTGGGGAGACCACCTTCTCGGCCCCACCCTCCTCAAATATTGGGGCAGCTCCCAGATTCCCTTCCATCTCCGGGACACATGCTCAACCCCTTCAGAACAGTGTGGTGGCAGCCAGGCTCTCCCCAATTTGCTGGAAATGTGCTCCACCCTCTTTGGGGCCTGGGGTGGCAAAACTCTTCCAGAGCATCGAGGCAGAATGCTCACCCTCGACCTCTGCGGCAAACTCACCCTTTCCATGCATGTGGGCCGCTCCACTCTCCCAGCCCGAGAACTCCTGACTCCAGACCTCAACCTCCATGGCTCTGTGTTTGAAGAAATTTTTCCTTCAGTTTGTTCCTTGCCTGTCTCCTCCAGTCCAGACTGGCAATGGCTCTGTCTATAAAGATCTCAAAAAATTTCTGTTGGCTTCACATGAAGAACACAGGGGTCAAAGCCATCAGACAATAGGACTGTCCACAAATCCTTTCTGCTTAACTCCTTTTCCAATCTTGGCTTGTACTGAAATGGTGGCTAGGTTCCATGTTTGGTTACATCCTCACGTTGGGCTGTAGCTTCTGGGATTCCACCCCCTGGAAGCCTGTAATTTTCCAAGCCATCAGCTTCTGGTTTCTTTGAACCAAAGAGTTCAGTTCTAAGTTTATCTCTGTCCTCTCACATTTTACTATAAGTAGCAAGGAGAAGCCAGGGTACATCCTCCACATGTAGTCTGGAGATCTCCTCAGCTAAGTATTCCAGGTTGTAGCTTTCATATTCTTTCTTCCATCTGACACTAGGACTCAATTTTGCCAAATTCTCTGCCACTTTAAAACAAGGATCATCTTTCTTCCAGTTTGCAACAACACTTCATTTCTGTTCAAGGCCTCATCAGAAGTATCTTTAGAGTACATATTTCCACAGTCTCTTCAAAGCAGTTTAGGCCTTTTCTATCAAGCTCCTCACAATTCTTCCAGAATCTTTCCCTTATCCATTTAAAAAGCCATTCCAACATGTTTGGTATTTGCAAACTCAGCAGCACAAGCACCCCACTTCCAGTACCAAAATCTGTTCTCGTTTGCTAATGCTGCCGGAATGCAAAACACCAGAAATGGATTGGCTTTTATAAAAGTGGATTTATTTGGTTACACAGTTACAGTCTTAAGGCCATAAAGTTACCAAGGTAACACATCAGCAATCGGGTACCTTCACTGGAGGATGGCCAGTGGCATCTGGAAAACCTCTGTTACCTGGGAAGGCACGTGGCTGGCGTCTGCTCCAAAGTTCTGGTTTCAAAATGGCTTTCTCCCAGGATGTTCCTCTCTAGGCTGCAGTTCCTCAAAAATGTCACTCTTAGTTGCTCTTGGGGCATTTTTCCTCTCACAGCTTCTCTGGAGCAAAAGTCTGCTTTCAACGGCTGTCTTCAAAATTTCTCATCTGCAGCTCCTGGGCTTTTTTCAAAGTGTCCCTCTTGGCTGTAGCTCCTTTTCAAAATGTCACTCTCAGCTACAGTGAGTTCCCTCTGTCTGTCAGCTCATTTATATGGCTCCAGTGACTCAATTTAGACCCACCCTGAATGGGTAGAGCAACACCTCCATGGAAATTATCCAATCAGAGTCATCACCCACAGCTGGGTGGGGCACATCTCCAAAGAAACCCTCAAAGAAATCTAATCAACACTGATAACATCTGCCCACACAAGATTACTTCAAAGATAATGGCGTTTGGGGGACACAATACATTCAAACTGGCATACATTCCTTGCCCCCTCCATTTTTAACTAATGTCCTTTATCTCTGTTCCAGGATCCCATCTGTGATACCACAATGCATTTAGTTGCCATCTCTCTTTAGAAGCTTCTTGGCTGTGACAGTTTCTAAGACTGTTCTTGATGAGCTTGACAATTTTGAGGAGTATAGATAAATTATTTTATAAAATACTGCTCTATTGGAATTTGTCTTGTATTTTACTCATGACTAGACTGGTGTTATGGGTTTGGGGGAAGAAAGAACACACATGTGAACTGTCATTTTTCATCAGATAATTTCAAGGGTATATAATATCAATGTGATTTATTGTTATTGATATTAATCTTAATCATCTGCCTGAAGTAGTGTTTATCAGTTTTTTTCCATTGAAAAGTTACTTTTTTAAACCCCTGTTCTCTTTGGAAGGAAGTCACTATGCACAGTGTATAATTTAAGAGTGGGAATTTATGCTTTTCCTATTTGAGTGTGGAGTATATACTTAAATTATCTGGAATCCTGCAGCAAAAAAAATTTGCCTATTCTTCCCCATTCATTCATTCATTCATTCATTTATATAAAGATGAACTCAGGTATATTTGTTTTATACCTTAGCTTATAAACCAACCTGCTTTTATTTTATTTTTCAAACTGTTACAGCCTTGGTCACTGGCAGCTCTTTCAGTTGATTCCTGTGTACTTTTGACAAATTTTTGTCTGCATAGTTTTGTTATCATTATTGTTATTTTGAGCACCACTTTACTTTCTGGCACTAAAAGAGGCTTGTGTATTTCCTGCCCCAGGCTTACAATCAGTCATCTCTCCAAGGAGCTTTGGTTCCTTTTCATAGAGAATGATAATAGACACTGAGCTCTGGGTGCTTGTTGCTATTAGTTTGTCATTACTCCTAGTCCCCTAGCTGGCAGAGCAAAGAAAGGTACATGTATATACCAATGCATGTATATATGCAGATGGACTAAACTTTCTACATATAACCATCTATATCTATAATAAGCTAAAAATGAGTTCTTGCTAGAGCCTCTAAATCTAATATGTAACCATACAGATCATTCCCACTTTCTCAACTTGCTACTTTGTAAATTCACTCTCCAACAGTGAGAATCCTGGCTACCACCATTTATCTAGAATCTTCTTGGCTGACAGTTTCTCAGACTTTGTTTTTGATGAACTTGACAATTTTTAGGAGTACAGGTAACGTATTTTATAGTAATAATATAATATAATATAATATAATATAATATAATATAATATAATACAATACAATATAATATAATATAATATTAGTATTATATTACTTAATTGTTTAATGTTAACCTTTACCACAACAGAAAATTAACTTTTCAAATAGAGTACAGAGCTTATGAATCTCCTTTTGCCCTTAGCAGTTGCAGAATCAACTCATTCCAAAGTTAATTATGCCATCACCCTTTCTCTCTATCCCTTTTAGGGAAGTTGTTTTCAAACATTTGTAATTCAATTAGATTCTTCTATTACAGTCAGTATTCCTAGGTAGGGTCCCCCAAACTCTCTTTTATAAAAAATTGCCCATCTTATGGTTCAATCTTCATGCTATAAAGTTCTATCAGTTGTGACAAATGAATAATATCATATATTCACCAATACAGTATCTTACAAAGTAGTTTTACCATGCTTCATTTATTCCTACCTCCTCTTTACCTTGGTGGACCACTGATCTTTTTACAGTCATTATAGATTTGCCTTTTCCAGAATGGAAATCATGTTAGTATGTAACCTTTTCAGAATGTCTTCTTTCAGTTAGCAATATGCATTTCAATTTCCTTCATGTTTTTTCATAGTTCAGTTCTTTTTATCACTGAATAGAATTCCATTGTATGGATGTACCAGTTTGTTAATCCATTAACTTATCTAAGGACATCTTGGTTGCTTCCAGTGTGTAGGTTTTGCGTGGACATAATTTTCAAATTGGTTGGAGCACAGTTGCCTTATTAAATGGTAGTACTATATTTTCTTTGAAAGAATCTGCCAAAGTGTCTTCTAGAGTGACTATACCCTTTTGCTTTCCCACCAGCAATGAATGAAAGTTCGTGTTGCTTTATATCCTCAGCAACATTTGGTACTGTCATGTTTTGGATTTTAGTTATTCTAGTAGGTGTGCAATGGTGTTTCATTGCTTCAATTTGCAATTCCTAATGACAAATGATTCTGAGCATCTTTTCATATGCTTATTTGCCATCTGTTTATCTTTTTTGGTGAGGTCTCTTTGCAGCTCTTTTGCCCATTTTTAATGTTTTTTTAATTGTTGTTTCTTATTGTTTAGTTTTATGGATTGTGTATTTTGGATATAGGGCTTTATCAAGTATGCCATTTGCTGATATTTTCTCCCAATCTATTGTTAACTTTTTATTTCTATTAAGAGTGTCTTTTGCAGAACAGAGGTTTCTAATTTTAATCAAGTTCAACTTATTAATTTGACTTTCATGGAATGTGCATTTGGCCTTGCATCAAAGAAGTCATCACCAAACCCAAGGACACGTAGATTTTCACCTAATTTTTCTTCTATAATTTTTATTGTTTGTGTTTTGCATTCAGGTATATAAATCATTTTGAAATGATTTTTGGAAAGATCAATTTTTCTTCATATGGACATTTAATTGTTCCAGTATCATTTGTTGAAAAATTAATCCTTTACATTAAGTTAGTTGTCTTTGTTCCTTTGTCAAAAATTAGTTGACTGTATTTGTGTGGTTTTATTTCTAGACTGTTTTCCATGAATCTACGAGTCTATTCTTTTGCCAAAACTATGCTGTCTTGATTACTGAAGTCTTATAATAAATCTTTAAGTTGAGTAGTGTCAGTCCTCTAAATTTATTCTTCATTTTACTTAGTGTTGGATTTTCTGGGTCTTTTCCCTTTCCATATAAATTTTATAATCAATTTGTTGATACCTACAAAATAGCTTGCTGATATTTTAATTTATATTGTGTTTAATTATAGATCAATCTGGGAAGAATTGATATCTTAAAAATATTGTCTTCCTATCTATGAACATGGAATACCCCTCCATTTATTCAGATCTTCTTTGATTCCTTTCACCAATTTTGTTGTGTTTCACCTAGAGATCCTATATATTTTTTGTTTGATTTTTACCTAGTATTTCAATTTTTAGTGCTATCATCATTGGTATTATGCTTTTAATGTCAAATTGCAGTTGTCTATTGCTTTGTAGGAAAATAACTGACTTTTGTATATTAATCCTTTAACCTGGAAACTTACTCCAGTTTTTTATTAGTTCCAGTGGTCTTTTTGTTGATTCCTTGGTGATTTCTACATAGAAAATGATGTTATCTGCAAATAGAGATTTTCTATTTCTTCTTTCTCAATATGTATACCTTTCACTTCCATTGCTCGTCTTACTATACTAGCTTGGGTTTACAGTTAAATGATGAATTGTATTGATGAGAAAGACATCCATACCTTTTGTCCAATATCAGCAGGAAAGTTTTTTCAGTTTTTCACCATTAAGTATGCTGTTAGCTATAGGTTTAATGTAGATATACTTTATCAAGTTTCTGATGTTGCCTTCTATGGGTGTTGAATTTTGTCAAATGTTTTTCTGCATATGTTGATGTGATCATATTGTTTTTCTTCATTAGCCTGTTTATGTAGTACATTACATTAATTGATTTTTGAATGTTGAACCAGCCTAGCACACTTCAAATAAATAGTTATTCATGTTTTATAATTATTTTTATACATTGCTAATTTTATTTTTTAATATACTGTTATGGATTTTTGCATTCTACGTTCATGAGAGAAATTGGTCTATACTGTAATGTCTGTGTGAGGTTTTGGTGTTAGGCTAATGCTGGTCTCAGAGAATGCATCTGGAAGTACTCCTCTACTACTTTTTTTGGAAGAGATTGTAAAGTATTGGTGTCAGTTCTTCCTTGAAACTTTGGAACAATTTACTAGAGAAATCATCTGGTATGTTGTTTTCTTTTTCAGAAGGTTATTAATTATGATTCAATTGATTTAATTGCTAAATGACTATTGAGAGTATCCATATTATTATGGTTACATTGGTAAACTCCTTGTGTGAGATTTATGGATTATGCCTTTCAAGGAATTGATCCATTTCATCAAATTTATGGTATCATTTTAATGTCCATGGGATAAGCAGTGATCATCCCTTTTCCATTTCTGATAACAGTAATTTGTGTCTTCCTTTTTTTTTTTCTTTTTTTTTGGTGGTTGTTGACTAGCCTGAATAGAATTTTATTAATTTTATTGAGATTTACAAAGTTGTAGATCTTTTTTATTGTTTCAGGTTTACATTGCTCATCTTATCTAATTTTCTAAAATGAAAGCTTAGATTATTGGGTTTAGAGATTTTTCCTCAAATATATGTATTTAATGCTGTAAATTTCCCTCAAATTACTGCTTTCACTGCCTCACACAAACTTTGATAAGTTGTATTTTAATTTTCATTTAGTTCAAAATAATTTTTAAATTCTGTCACTACTTATTCCTTGACTCACTTGTTATTTAGAAGTGTGCTGTTTAATATCCAGAATTTTGGAATTTTGCAAGTATCTTCTTATTTCAAGTTTAATCTTTTGTGGTCTGAGAACATATTTTGTATGATTTACATTCTTTTAAATATGAAAAGGTGTATTTTATGACCTCAAATTTGGGTTAACTTGGTGAATGCTACATGTGAACTTGAGAAGAAAGTATATTTTGCTACTATTGGACGAAGTATTCTATAATGTCAATTAGATCCAGATGCTTGATGATGCTTTTCAGTTCAAACATGTCCTTACTTATTTTCTGCCTGCCAAATCTGCCCACTGAAAAATTTGTTTTGAAGTCTCCAACTATAATAGTGGGTTTGTCTATTTCTGCCTTCAGTTCTTTCAGTTTCTTGCCTCATATACTTTGCCACTCAGTTATTAGGCATATACATGTTAAAGATTGTTATGTCATCTTGGAGAATTGATCTCTTCATCATTATGTAATGCTCCCTTTAATCCCTGAGAGTTGTCCTTTTTTTGCAGTAAGTTTTATCTGAAATTAATATATGACTACTCAGCTTTCTTTTGATTAGTGTTGGGATGTTGAATTAGAAGGGGTTCCCCAGGGAAACAGACTTGACAGGAAACAGAACTAAAAGGATACTTATATATGTGATGTAAATACAAGATTTATTATAAGAATTAGCTCATGTGACTGTGGAGATGGGCAAGTCCAAATTCTTTAGAGCAGGCCACAAGATGGAAAGTCCAATAAAGGTTTATGATTAATTTCCCAGGAGAAGCTGGCTGGCTGAAGTAGAGATGTAAATTAACCTCTTGACTGCTGAAATCATCAGTTCTCCTTTTAAGGCCTTCAGTTGATTGGATGAGACTTTTCTCATTGTTGAAGACAGTCTTTTAGTTGATGTAATCAGCCATGGTTGCAATAAACTTACTGATGATTTAAATCCACAAGTATCCTCACAGTAACAATCAGACCAGTGTTTGCTTGACCAAACAACTGGACACCATAACCTAGCCAAGTTGACACATGAACAGTTACAGTTGCTACATCTTTCTTGATCCCTTTTCTTTTTACTTGTCTATGACTTTATCTTTAAAGTAGATCTCCTGTAGACAACTGTGCTGGTTTGAATGTATTATGTCTCCCAGAAAAAGCCATATTCTTTGATGCAATCTTGTGGGACAGGCATATCAGTGGAGATTAAGTTGGAAGGTTTGGATTAGGTTGTTTGCATGGAAATGCACCCCACCCAACTGTAAGTGATAACTCTGATGAAATAATTTCCATGGAGGCATGGCCCCACCCATTCAGGGTGGGCCTTGATCAGTGGAGCCATATAAATGAGCTGACAAATAGAAGGAAATCAGTGCAGCTGAGAGTGACATTTTGAAGAGGAGCTACAGCCAAGAGGGACACTTTGAAGAAAGCACAGGAGCTGCAGATGAGAGACATTTTGAAGACAGCCGTTGAAAGAAGACTCTTGCTCCAGAGAAGATGAGAGAGGACAAATATCTCAAGTTCAACTAAGAGTGACATTTTTGAGGAACTGCAGCCTAGAGGGGAACGTTCTGGGAGAAAGCCATTTTGAAGCCAGAACTTTGGAGCAGACACCAGACACGTGCCTTCCCAGCTAACAGAGGTTTTCCGGACACCATTGGCCATCCTCCAGTGAAGGTCCCTGATTGCTGATGTGTTACCTTGGACACCTTATGGCCTTAAGACTGTAACTGTGTAACCAAATAACCCCCTTTTATAAAAGCCAATCCATCTCTGGTGTTTTGCATTCCAGCAGCATTGACAAACTAGAACAACAACATATAAATGGTTTTGTCTTTAGTATCCAGTCTATGTCTGTTGTTTAGTGTTTTTTATGATTCATATTCAAAATGTTTTTGATATAGTTGGATTAATGTCTACCAGCTTGCAATTGTTTTCTACTCATTGCATTTGTTATTTGTTTTTGATTTTTTCTTCCCTTCTTGATTTTAATTTAATTATTACTTAATTGATCATTTATTTGATTCCATTTTTTCACCTCTTAGCATATCAATTATAGTCCCTTATAAAATTTTTAGTGGATACCCTAGAATTGCAGTATGCTTTTACATCTAATTAAATCCACTTTCAAATAACACTATACAACTTCAAAGGAAAATAGGTACCATAGAACTGAGTATTCTCAATTCCTGCCTTCCACCACTTATGATGTTGCCATCATTTATTTCACTTATTTTGAAATTATAATCGCACTTAACATTGTTATTATTTTGCTGTAAGCTAACATTGTTGCTATATTACTGTAAACAAACATTTATCTAATTGATCAAATAAAAATAAACCAATGGTTTCACTTTATCTTCTTTTATTCCTTCTCTGTTGTTTTCCTTTCTTTATATAGATCCGGCATTCTGACCTAAATTATTTTTCTTCTTTCTGTGGAGTTTATTTTAATGTTTCATGCAGGGCAGGTGTGCTGGCTATGGATTACTTCAGTTTTTCTTTGTCTGAGAAAATTATTTCACCTTCATTTTTGAAGGATAATTTCACTGGATACAGAATTATAGTTTTTTTTCCCCAATATGTTAAATATTTCACTCCACTCTCACCTTGCTTCCATGGTTACTGGCCAAAAAAGTATGCTGCTGTTCTTATTCATTTTCTTCTATGTGTAAGGCTCCCCCCACCCTGCACCCTCTCCTACTTCTGGCTTCTTGGAAATTTTTCTCCTTGTCTTATTTTTCTGACATTGGTATTTGAGATGCCTTGCTGTATGTTTTGTTGTTGTTGTTGTTACTTATCCTGCTTGCTGTTATTGTCTGAGCTTCCTGGATCTGTAATTTTGTGTCTGTCATTAGTTTTGGAAAGGTCTCAGGATTATAAATTCAAAAGTTTTATCCTTCTGTTGTTCCATTTACCTGTATGTTACAATTTTGAAATTCTCAAATTTCTTTGATACTCAGTTCTTTTATAAAATTATTTTTTCTTTTTTTAATTTCAGTTTGGAAAGTTTGTTGCTGTATCTTCAAGCTTATTTATTCTTTCTTGGACATATCCAGTCTATTAGTCCAAGGCAGCCTTCATTTCTGTTACAGTGTTTTTGATTTGTAAAGTTTTGCCTTGCTATTTTTCTAAGGTTTGCATCAATCTGCTTATGTTACTCATTCTTGCATGTTGGCTAGCCTTTTTATTAGAGTCCTTAACATGCTAATCATAGTTATTTCAAATTCTCTGATAATTCCAAAATCTTTGTAATATCTGATCATGGGTCTAATTCTTGCTTTTTCTTTTCAGAATGTGTATTCATTGGCTTTTAGCATATCTTATAATTTTTTGTTGAAAACCAGACTTACTGTATCAGCTAATAAGAACTGAATGGAATAAGCCTTTAGTGTGAGGTTTTGTGTTAATCTGGGCAAGAGTTTCACTGTTTTTAATGTTTGCTGCAGCTATAGGTGCCAGAGGCTTCAGGTTTCCCCAGTGCCCTCATTTTGTCCTCCCCTGTTGCCTTTGGGCCTCCTTAAGAACTCCATCTAAAATAGAGCATGAGCCTTGTGTTTCTTTCAGCTGGAGCCTTTCTACTTGAAGATTGAAGGAGGGGAAGCCTCTTAAATATTATGATTAAATCTTAGCCTTTCAGTGGGCCTATTGTCCCTAGGCTGTGATGATAAGTGTTTATTTGCTTTTACTTTTAACGTGTGTTGAGATAGGTAGGCTCCAGGGGACTGGAGTTGGGCAGTCACCCTTCCTCTTAGATGTGATAAGGTTCCAGTAAACATTCTTTGAATGGAGAGCAATAGGCCTTTGTTATAGAGAAGGTACTGGCTATATTTTGAAATGGTTACTTTGTCCCTCCCCCTACCACAGTTAGGAGATGATTTTTCTTGGCTTTATGCTGTGAAATCTTGGTGGGTTTCCTGATGGTAAAACCTAAGAAAATGTGGGAGACCCCTAAGGCCGTAGCCCCCAGCAGTTTCTCACATTCAGGCTAGTCCACCTTCAGTCTCCAGATGTTTTTCAAAATTAACTTTGTAGTGTTCTTACCAGTTTACAAGGCTGACAACTTCTGCTCCAGGTAAACTAATCTCAGCTGTGATTCTTTGCCTGTCTCTCATGATTTCAAAATTTGGTTTGTCCTGCAACCTTAATTCTCTGATGGATGAAAAAAAGCATTTGGTTTTTCAGTTTCATTTGTGTGTGTATGTGTGTGTGCGGCTTTTTTCTTATTGTAAGAGTGGAAGCTATGACTTCCAAGCTCTTTACATGTTGAAGATTAAACTAGATATCTCCCCTTGGGCCCCATGCTAGATATTTCTTCCTATATATTTTAACTTCTTATCATTCCCCTATAAAAGGTACACTGAATATTTTTTAAGAATTTGGAGAATTTTAAGAGTTTAAGAATTTACTGTTTTTTAAAACTCCTGTGTTTCAGATTTGAACCAGCTATTAATTTGTAATAAAGACTTCAATTATCAATAATTGAATAATTATTGAATAATTTTATATAAATAAAATAAAAATGGAATTTATACATACTTTTGTCCTAACCCTCCTCCTTCTTCATTTGCCTATATCTATTCATTCTTTTTAGTTCATTTTTATGGGATAAAATCAGGATGCATAGGGTTTGATGACTTGAGAATGACAGCTCTGTATCTATTACTCTATATCCTCACAATTATGTTTATAAACATTCCTTCAGGATAATCTTTTTGAATAATGTGTGCACTTTCAATACTAATGGTTATATTGGTAAATTCTGTTTTTGTTTTTGAATTTAGTAAAAACATGTTTCTTATCTGCTGAAATATTTGGAACTTTGAAAATAAGGAGCTCTCCAAATTATTATGCAAGGAAAATATGATTCTTCTCCCCAAATAACATAGTAAGGGAAAATTCAGTAAATCTCACTTTGTAATATACATGAAGGGAATCTTAAAATACTAGTAAACAGCAAAGGAGAAGCTAAAACTGCTTATAATTTTGCCTAAGAGTCTCCCCCTGAGTGCCTCTTTGTTGCTCAGATGTGGCCCTCCCTCTCTAGCTAAGCCACCTTGGCAGGTGATCTCACTGCCCTCCCCCCTGTGTGGGAACTGACTCTCAGGGGTGGAAATCTCCCTGGCAATGCAGGGTATGACTCCTGGGGATGAGTCTGAACCCGGCATCATGGGATTGAGAGCACCTTCTTGACCAAAAGGGAGATGCGAGATGAAACGAAGTGAACCTTCGTTGGCTGAGAGATTTCAAATGGAGTCGAGAGGTCATTCTGGTGGACATTCTTATGCACTATATAGATAACCCTCCTTAGGTTTTAATGTATTGGCATAGCTAGAAGTAAACACCTGAAACTATCAAACAGCAACCCAGTAGCCTTGACTCTTCAAGATGAGTGCATAACAGTGTAGCTTACAAGGGATGACAGTGTGATTGTGAAAACCTTGTGGTCACACTCCCTTTATCCAGTGTATGGATGGCTGAGTAGAAAAATGGGGACAAAAACTAAATGGAAAATAGGGTGGGGTGGGGGGAATGATTTGAGTGTTCTTTTTTTACTTTTATTTTTTATTCTGATTCTGATTCTTTCTGGTGTAAGGAGAATATTCAAAAATAAATTGGAGTGATGAATGCATAACTATATGATAGTACTGTCAACAGTTGATTGTATACCATGGATGATTGTATGGTATATGAATATATCTCAATAAAACAGAATTTAATTTTAAAAAATAGTAGTAAATATAATTAAAATATACATATGAAATATAATTATTCTTCAAGTAAGCATGTTCATTGTTAATATTACCGCTCTGAATGTGTAGCCAAATATTTATTGGCAAACTGTATTTCCTTTTTAAAATTTTAACCTAAATATGTTCTTGAGTTATTTATTTTTTTTGTTGTGGTATTTGTCTTTACTACACTTAGGGGCTTTTAAAAATTAAGCCCTTAACCCTTTATTTTTCATATAAAACTTGAATGGTTTGAAAATTTTACCACATAATTGTATGCAACTGCCTTGGAAATTCATAATATTTACAGAGCAAGTCATATCAGATTTTGTTAATGGTTTCTTTCTGTGATTTCATATATCAAAAGGCATTCTATACTTTAAGATTATAGAAATCATTATTAATAATTTTTCCATTTCTCTAAATTCATTTTAACTGATGCAATATTTTATCCTTTGCAAATTTATTCTGTTGAAATGTATGAGATAGATATCTAACTCTTTTAAATGGTTAAACAGAACATTCATCAATATTAATTAGATGATATCCTTATTCATCAGAAATGGCACTTTTTTCATAATAGAATTCCCATTTAGACCAGAGATTTATATTTCAAAAGAAAAATTATCCTACTAAAGTATACATCTCTTCAGGGTCTAGCAACAAAATGTCACATTGTGGCTTCATTAGACATTTTAACATCTTGTGGTGGTAATTCTCATTTATTTTCTTTATCAGAATTTTGCTTAATGATTGTCTCATATTTTCCCTTGCAAATAATTAAAAAACATATTTTGTGTGGTACCAAACAATCTCTTTAGAATTATTGTAAACAACAGAGGGGTAATCATTACTGTATTATTCCTGACTTTAATGAAACTATTAATTCCTTTAAGTATTACCATATTATGTTTAGATATATAGAATACTACATGTTATGATTACTGGTTGCTTATTGATTGATTCCCCTCATTAAAATGTAAGCTATATGTGCATGGGAATTTTCATTTGTTTCTTCAGAGTTTAAAACAGTGCATACTCATAGTAGATTTTCAACAAATATTTTTGTATGAATAGGTAAATATGTAGTATTATTGCTTCTCATTTCTAAATTTTTCAAGATTAATAATCCTATAGGTTCATCTACATTATTAAATCTATGGAAAATAGCAATTCTTTTTTTATTCATCAGTTCTATGTACTCTTAAAAAATTAAATGTTTAGTTTATCTTTTATTTGAAAGTATCAGATGTCATCTGAGTACAGCTTTGGCTTCATGGTTTAGAGTGTTTGCTTAAGAGATAGTCAATTTATTAAAATTAAAAATTCAAAAATCTATTAGCCAACTTACATATCTTATTCTTTTATTTATAAGTCTAGAAAAGTCTAGAAAAATGTTGATGTATCTCTAAAACTTTTGAATTAATCTTAAATTTAAGTTATAAACAAACCAGACACTATCAAATATTTTAAATTGCATTTCTAAATTTAATAAACACTCTACCTTTATAAAGATTTCTGTTTCCTGAATTACCAAAACATCTTTGTCAGATTTTAAACAACTCTTTTAAATTATAATTATAATAATATGTTGAATATTAAGGAACCAAGTTTCAGAAGTATATATAAACTGAGTTCAACTAAAAACTGTAAATCTACACCAGTTACTCAATTACACATTTTAAATGGATATCATGATGCTTATTTGTTATGATAGTAGGCCAAATCCTCTAATATTTTACATATAATTTCAATATTAATATGTTAACATAAAAATATGAGTGTTTTCTTTTTGTACTTAATTCTATATCATCTCGAACCGAAAGGCTGCCTAAGCTCTAAAAAAATTATTATGTCATTCTTGGCGAATTTGGAAATACCTCTTCCAATGGCCAATGTTGCTTAACAACCAGTGAAATCAGCTGGGAAGTTGACTGTATATTTGTGAATGACACTGGTGGAACACTCTGATTCTTATTTAGAATCTGTTCCAGAGAATTTACAATTTAAACTAGGAATTGGTTCTCCAGACCTCATAACCCTTGAAATCCATATCCCCACAATGCAAATGAATGAGCTTATTTATTTATTTGTTTATGTCTCTCAGGATATTAAAATGACAGTGACTTTTCACTTAGCTCTAATTTTGACCTTGATGAAATCTTGCGATTTTGTTCAAGTTCTTCCTGTTAGCAACAGGATTATAGATATTGAAAATGATATCCTATTGGAGTTGTCATATCTGAAGACTGAGACTAAAATATTCATGCTGATGTCTGTCTCCATATTACAGAGAATCAGACAGTATTTGGTCCACCAAAAGTGATCCCTGAGAAAAATACTTGACGGCAGGCCATTTATTTGGAGGGGGATCAGAGGAAACAAAGTAAATCACTGGGGAAATTGAGAAAAGTGGAAGAAAATCCATAAAGTGTGTACTATTTCTGTCGGCAATCACGGATCAGTTCTCCTGGGGGCCTTCTGAGGCATCCTGTAACCTCAGAACTATCCCACCAAGGGGAATCTGGACTGGTCTAGCCATTGACTCCTGCTCTGCATGGGTTAAGGGTTGCTCCCAGGAACATTAAATCCTGGGCACATTTAGGGCACCCTGAGTACATGCTGAGTAAGCTTCCATAGCCCTGGAGAAAAAGACATCAGACACACAAGCTAGAGATACAATGTTTGACAAATGCCACTGTAGCTGCAATCCCAAGTGAACTGAAGAGATAATGGAGAAGAGCATAATATTCTCATCCTTGCAAGTAAATCTGCTGGAACACGAAAAAATCATTGACTATTTCATACCAAAAAAAAAAAAAAGTAGTTAGGTTTTTTTAAAGACGTGATTTATTTATAAAATATCCACAATAATTTTTTTTGTCTTTCACTTTCAAAGCAATAAAGACTTTTATCTCTTCCTGTGTGGAAGATTCTTATCAGCAACAAAATTGCCTTTATTTATTAATTTAACATACACTATTAAAAAGAAATAGATATTTAAAATCACAGTTAATTTATATGACATTTATTCATGCAAAAATTCTATTTGTTTTTTTTGAATGTCTGAGCAGAAACACATCTTTCATTCATATAAAAATCTCAAAGTTATCTGCATTTTAATTATTTGGATCTTTATGCTTCCTAATCAAGCAATTAAAATGACAATGACTTTTTTCTTAGCTCTAATAACTTTTGGTCTTTCTTAACGAAATCTTGCAATATTTTCACATTCTTTCTCTTAGCAACACGTAACTCTAACAGATATTAAAAATGATATCCTATTGGAGTTGTCACATCTCAAGAATGGGCTCGTAGTTACAGACTCTAAAATGTTTATATTGACATCTGTCTCCACATTACTAAGAGTCAGACACTGTATATTGCCCAAAAGCAATCTCTGAGACAACTACTTGTTTGCGATTATTGATGTGGCTAGTGCTTTAAGATCTTTAATAGTTGTTTTTATTTTTAATGGAGTAAACTTACAATGCATTTGTATTACTCTCAGCTATCCATGCACATTAAAGTAGAAAAGGAATACTTTATCAATTACAGAAATGATTATGTACCTCTGAACAATTTTGAAGGATAACTTCACAGCAATTTCAAGTTGCATAATGAACAAAAGGTGACTATTTTCCTTCCAACATATTCTTTATATTTTAATATCTAGTAGGTTTTTACACATAATTTTGGCTTTTTTTGCTTTGTAACCTAGTAGTTCTTTAGGATATTTCCCTTTCATTTCTAAGTGATTTGATATTTTTGTTTACCCTTCTGCTATTAGTTTCTACTTTTATTAGACACTGGCAAAGAATTGTGGCTTATAGAAATTCTACATTTTATAATACATTGGCACATCTTTTTGACTTGTAAGAAGGTCATTCTAAATGCATATTAAATCAACATTTAAGAACGTATATTTAGTCTCTGTAATATGAATTTCTTAATATAGCAATTAAACAATGCTTATTCATTATGTTATTTTATCTAATTGATCAATTATAGATTAAATAGGTATTATTATTGTGATTTTGGTAATATATCCTGGTGTGTCTATTTCTATCTCTGTCTCTCTAAATTCACATGCACAAAATGTTACATGGCTTGATCTTGGATATCTTAAGGTTTATAACTGTAATACTTCATGGACAACCCCATTCTTTGATAGTAAAAACCAACTTTCTGTTTTCAAGTTAAAATTTTTGCCTTGGAGTATAATCTTTCTTGTTTTAGTGCCTCCCTAAATTTTTCTTTGTTTACCACCCCTCCCCTCAACACAAAACCTTGCCTCAAGGTGTGGTTAGAGTCCTCCAGAACTCCACTTGCTCTGAAAATATGCCTACTTCTCTTTCTCCCTCAAAACTCACTGCCTCACCATCACTGCCTTCCTTGAAACCACCCAAATTAAACATTTATGTCCTTCATCTCTTTCCACTGGTCATCACTCATCCTCATTCCAGTGACTTCATTCCCACTGAGCTCTCTCCATCTACTCTCATCTTATCTCTTACCCCTCTCCAACACTTGAAACTCAGTGTCATTGTTCAACCTCTGAATGTTTCTTCCCCTTCTTGTAAGAGAGCCTGTCTCTCCTCTAGTGAATTGCCTTCTTCCAGTGAAGCCTTCTCAACTGCTTGCTGCTTTCTCCTGCTCAGCTCATGTACCATGAGGCCTTGGTGGGTATGTATTTTTTTATTTATTCTTTCTCTTCATCAGTACTTCCAGATCATTCTTTCTCTTGTTAAGCTTTGAATATTATGTTATTAGTCTATGCATGCCAGATGATTTCCTGAAAACTTAAGTAAGAAAACATCTCTTGTTTCCCTTCACATGAATGTTTATATAAATCTTGAGTCATATTTTGACCCTCAGAAATTTGTATGTAAATTTATGGTTCTATTCATTATTGAAAGAACTGTATTTTTAAAAAGCTTACCATGATGCTTTTTTTTGGTGATTTGCTCTATGTATTTTGAAGCTGTGTGATTTAGGGTATACTTGTTCCGAGTTGGTATGTTCACTTGATGACTTTAATTTCTATCATTTATAGATACTCTCCACATAGAAATGCTTTTTGTTGCAAGACTATTTTGTTCGATGTAAATACAGCTATTATTTTAGATAATATTTGCTTATTTTAGTTCTTAATTCTTTAACTTTCAAAAAGTTATTGTTTAAGAAATAAATGCTTGCTCTTATATTTGATTTTGCACAATTTATTTAATAAAATTTAACTTCTCGAATGGTTTCAGATTTACAGAAGAAAAATGTGACAATAGTACCAAGTGTTCCAATATACCTCTTATCCATTTTCCCCTATTATTTAACTATTACATTAGTATAGTACATTTGTCACACTTCATGAATGACTATTAATACATTATTAATAAGTAAAGTCCATTTGTCATCTAGAATTCCTTAGCTTTTACCTAAAGTCCTTTTTTTCTGTTCCAGTACCCCATTGGGATACCGTATTTCATGTCGTCCTCATGTCTCCTTAGGCTTCTCTTGACTGTAACAGTTTTACATACATTTTTGTTTGTTATGATCTTGACAATTTTGAGGAATAGTGGTCAGGCATGTTATAGAATGTTCCTTTATTGGTATGTTTTTCTCATGATTGTGCTTGTGTTACGGGTTTAGGGGAGAAAGACTATCACATCACATCAATCAAGGGTATATACTATCAAAGTGAGTTATCACTGTTTTTGTATTGGCCTTTTAAACTTATCAAAATGTATTTATGATTTATCCATGTCTTTACATGACTTGATAGTTTGTTCCTTTATATTGCTGAAAGATATTCCATTGTATGAATGTACCACCATTTGATTATCTATTCAATGACAGGATTCTGAGGCATTTATACAGTAGTTCCTGAAGCTGAAGTGTTGAGGTACTGTGATTAGCCAAACTTGAGTCAGATGAACTTGTCTAATATGTGGAACCTATCATCAGTCAAAGCAAACAAGGATAGGGTGATGTTTGTCAGTAGAACAGGAACCATTATTTTAATACTGTATCTCTTATTTTTGCAGCCCTACTTCTTGATATAGTTATGATTGAAATCTGGAGTCATCCTTATATCCCTGCATGTTCTCCCCATCCTCCTTCCAATCACTTACCAAGTTCTGTCAATTTTCCCTGCAATGCCCCCTTTTGGCACTTTATCTGTCTTCACTACCAATATATTTTCTCCCTTTTATTTAAAAAGTTTCTCTAACTAGTTTTTCTGCCATAGTCTCATCCAATTTTAATCTGCCCTTAACAGAGCAAACAAAATGTACCTTCTAAAATGTAAATTTGATTACGTTATTCTCCAGCTTAAAACTCTTCACAGGCTTTCCAAAAAACTCTGTCCTGGATTTAGGGGCTTTAATTATTTGGGTCCTATACACTTCCCTGTAACCACCATTTTATCTCTATCGTGCAACTTTATTGGGACTTTGGCTTTTTAATCATGCAATGTTCTTTTTAATCTTTTAGATTTCTCATATATTTTTCCCCTTTGACTTCCTTCTTCTTCTATCACTTTCTCACCTCATCACTAACATGATTGTCCTATTTTAGGAATTAGTTATCTTTGGTTGTCCAGTTTTGCCTTTTGCTCATATTTAATTGTGTCCTGCCTTTGTGTCCCATACACATTCATGCTGATTCATATTGGATTCATTATTTCATACTGGATAGAAGAATTGAAAAAAAATCACCAGTTTCTGTCAAAGCTGATGTTTAAAGGTATACAGTCATCAATAATTTTATTTCAGCAGAAACAACCTTTTAATTTCCTATTTTCTATCATAAATATATGAAAATCTATATTAATGCTTGATATATGGCTGATATCCAGTTGCCACTTGCCACTTGCCACTGCTACATAGGTATACCTGTTCTTTCTGCTGCTACAATGCAGTGACCTTTAGATATCCCCTTGGCATTTAGCAGACAAGAAGTAATTACCTATTGAGAGTTATCTGAGTTTCCTTTTATTATTATGAAGCCCCTCATTTCTCATACTCTCAAAATTTTCTTCTGAAGAAACCAAACCATTGCTGTTTAAAAAACTGTATTCTTGCTGTATTATTGTTGTTTTCTTATTTAGTAATATTTTTTCCCTTAATTGTGAATTATACAATAAGAATTTCATATGCTTCTATAGCAAATTTTGTTACTTAAAATACTATGAAAATTGGAATTAATTAAATTTGTAAGATGTCCACCTTCCCTGTTAGACTTTAAGTTCCATAGCCATAAGGAACTGTGGCTATCTTTTCTATTCCTTCATCCCCAGAAACTAAGAAAATGTTTGATATGTCATGCATGAGTGCCTGCTCTATCTCTCTTGTTCTTGTATGAGTGAATTGATAAATGAAAAAAGGAGGCATGAAGCAGAAAAAAAAAAAAGAGAACAAATACCCAAACAAAAGATAAAATCATAACAATGATTTATTTTCTTCAAAATAGCCAATCCAATCCTAGTACCACTATTAAGAAATTAGTAGGTAGTTAGATACAATAAATATAGAAGCATTCTATACATCAGTGGTAACTAACTTGAAATCAGAATAAAAGTGAAAGTCTATACACCAAAAGAAAAATTCCATATATGTTTTGAGTAATCTCTGGGGTCAGTCTATATTAAAACTTCAAAAAACATTTTTTCATTTAATGTAAGAGTGCTTCTGTCTTTTGTAAGCATCCCACCACTAATTTTGTTCTCATAACTCTTACCCAGGAGTAAAATGCTAAAATATTATGGAATATAAAGATTAGATACTTGAAATACAAAAAAGTACTTCCTTATTAGGGAGGATAAATACTCTGTCAAATGATAGAAGAAAAACTCTACTGTTATACGTAAGTATTTCCAATAAGACATTATACCAAGATAATGGGATGTAAGCATCACTTACATAAGCTACATCTCTCAATTTGTTTTTAGAATCAAATTTTCCTTCATGAATAATGTAAAAACTATACTCTTGAAATAGTGTTGTAAAACCATTATATTTATTTAATGATTAAATAGCAAGGCTAAAGTTGTACAATTATTTAGCTTTCAATAGATTCGCTGTTAGGTAGTTTGAAATGATGAGATTGCTTTGAAAACAGCAAATAAACAAACTCTTTCTATTGGGGTACTTGTATTTTAAACAGTTTTCTTGCAATAGAAACAACACTTGTCAGTTTAATCAAAAGAATATCATTACCATTGGTAATGATAAAAAATGAACAATAAAAACAATAAAAAATGAAAAAAGTATCATTCCCAAAATAGAAAATTCAAAGAACACTGATTTAAATTTATAATATTTAAAACAGAAAAAAATGTAATTTATTCAAAAGTTGTAATAATAAAAAACTAAGAGTGTTATGGGATGTTTTTACTAGATTTTTCTTGAATAAATGACATTTTCCTTATCTAAAATATTTTAAATTTATTTTGAAGTAATTCTTTGAATTTTTAATATATCAGTTAGGTAATATGTACTTCAGGCTAGCATTGATTCTCTGTGCATATATTCTAATGAATATGAAAAACAGTAAATTCAGTGTTTACTTCCACTATTTCCATGGTTTGATTTAAGAATTCATTTACTTATTTGCTTAATCCACAAATATTAATTGAACCCTTACTGGTACCAGACCCCATGCTAGGTGCTGGGCAAATGGAGGTCAAATTCTAATGAGAACATGCACAGTATGATTGTCTCCACAAAGCATTTAGTTTCACAAGGAATTCATATATTAAACCAATAATTACATAAATAGTGAATTAATTATGTTAACTGTTGGAAAAAGTAACAATTTCCTTCTCTCGTAATTACCTAAACAATTAATTAGTTATGTAACAGTTGTGACAAAGGCTATGTATAGTGAGCAGGGAAATTAGAGATTGAGGGGACAGATCTTTTTTTTTTTAATTCATTAAACTGCTTTGTCTCAAAATGTAATTTCAGAAATGAAAATGTACTAATAATTTTCATGCTATTCATTAGTATTATGAAATTTTAATTCAACTTCTATGAAGAGATACCTAGTTAAAGTAGAATAAGTATAACAATAATGTGTATACCCTATATATTAAAGAAATGAGATATGACATGCTTAAGTTTAATGACAACTGTAGATGTAAGTACCATAGTTTGTTTCGGTATGAAAAAAAATTGCTTAAGAAACAGTATAGGGCTCTTGAGACAATAAGTTTCAAAAGAGCAGATATATATGAATTCTCTTGATAAGAGTTAGAAAAAAGGGAATCTGGTTTCACATTTTGTTTTACTTTAAAATTTGGATAAAATTCGTTTAAAATGAATTTTAACTTTTTTGGACTCATCATGTGATCAGAGCTACCACATCCTGGAGTTGTGATAAATGCTGAATAACCCTGACAAACTAATTTTTGATTTGTTCAGAAAAGAAAACTCTCTTCCCCCAAGATAGCTAATGGAATTGGAGATAGAGGTTTTAACATACACCTTTGCAATTTGCTTTTTTTATTTAAACTTCAGTTTCCATTAGTGTTAATCTGATCATCTATATTTTTAATATACCGAGGACTGATACAAACCCTAACTTGCTGAGTTGAAAGGAAATGAATTTGATTCCCAGGTCCATTGAATAGTCAAGGTTCAAAAGCACAAGAATAACAAGTTTGGAAATATCAAGATCGTTAGTAAGAGAACATATTTGCATTGCTTTCAAGTGGAAGTACACTCAAGTGGAAATACTACTAAGTGAAGCCAAGAGTATTGCAACTTCCCATTCCTTCAGAGACTTGGATGCCCAAGAACTACACAGATAAAGCCTGAACCCAGTCAAAGGATTACTAAAAATAAGCCTTTAATTTTATTATATAAAGTGATAAATGAATCATATGGCCTTTATGCATTAGTATACTTTGTATTTTAATAAATTACATGTATTGATTCATACACGTTGCTAAATAATGTAGTGTCAAAAATTTCTACATCTTCTGTTAGAGTCCATTCTGGTATTTTTGGGTTCTGGAGAGACAGGATTTATTAACTTAATAATACCAATAATAAAATATATGTTCTGCTTAATATTAAACTATTTTAACATTTGTAGAAATGTTCGTATATATTAGGATTGGGGTTGGCTCTATAGAAGAGTAAATAAATAAATAAAGTAATACAATAAAATAACAAGAGAGTAAACACATAAACATTTGTTTTTTTGTATAAAAAATCTATAAATAAGCAGCCCAGGTCTGGTGTCCCCACAATGATTTGAAGAGCAAAAACCCCTTTTATCTGTGAGATGTGCTCCCTCAGTGTGTGGTTTTCAACCTCAGTGCTACCTCATTGTTTAGACATATGTAGAGCTCTTGTCTTGACACATGCCCATCCATTTTCTAGGCACCAGAAATGAGGAAAGGAGGTTGGACAGAAGACTCCTCTTCTAGATTGAGTCTTCTCTCTGTGGGATACTTCCCATGAGTACCTCACAATAGTTTTTCTTAGAGCTCATTGAGAAGAAATTTTAAGTAGAAATTAGTCACATGGTCACATATGTTTGTAACATAGGCTGTGAAATGAAATGTAGTTTCAGTCCTCTAGGCGTGTTGCCTAAGTTTCTATTAGTAAGAAAACATTAAAATTATATTAAAAATTTAAAACATTAAAACATAAAATTTGGATAGGTGACTAGTGTACATTGTCATAGTATTATAATCTGTAATTTCTTTCTTTTTCTCTCTCTTCCCTCTTTCAGCAAGTGAGAGAATAGAGAAGCCAAAATCCAAGTGGCTGGCTCAAGACTACATAACTAACTGCTCTCCCTCCAATTTCTGTGTGTTTTTAAACATACGCCATTTCATTTAAAGAATAGAATAAGGATATTTGAGGTTAAAAAATTAACACTATGTTTCTAGTGTAAGTTTACAAATATTTTTAAGCATTTAAATTTTATAAATGTTTATACAATGTCTTATATATGCAAGACATTGATTGCCATAGCCTGTGAATGACAGAAAGATAAAACAGAAATGATGAGTAGGAAAATTCGTCTGAGTTACAGAAGTAGTAGGGAGTGGATAGTGTGCAGCAATTTGCCGTATACGATAGATATGGATTCTTCAGGATTTTGAGACAGGTAACATGATAGGAGAGTGAAGTATTGGGGAGAAAACAATAATTCTGTGATCTCAGTGATGAGTGCCAGAAAGATTCTGGGCATTCCAAGGGATGATCAATTAAAGGACCTGAAGTCCCAGTGGAATAACTGCCAAGGAGTAAGTAGAATCAAAGAAAGGTCATGCATGAACCTACTAAAACAATCTTTTGCAGGAAAGTTGGAGAAATGATTTGGATTTGGAGTTGTTTCATAAACAGTGGAGCCATCAGTGCCTTTTTCACAAGCACAAGAGCTCTTTTTTTGGGATTCAAGCATTCAGTCCTTCGAAAGGCAGCAACCAGCACAAGATTCAAGAGAAGTAAGCCGCTTGGAGGCAAATTCCTGGAAGCCTTGGTTTCAGGGATTCTGGGGGATTGGAAAATGTCTCATTTACATTCTTTTGATGTCTATAAACGCATTTCACCTAGCAGAGAATTGAAGTTCTTTGGAGTAAAAGCAAGGTGCTGAGTGAATCTTCAAATTACTTTGAAACAGTTATTCTTGCCATAAATATCCAATTCTACCTTTTCCATGATTATTTTAATTATTGGTGACTTTGCTCTTTTGAAATTTCGCTGGATTTCCCTCATATTTGGCAATCATAATTTGTCATTTTGGATCAACTTTTATAAAGCTACCTCATCCATATCATTTGTATCTATACTACATATGCATCTTTGTTATTAAGTGAATTTCTAATTTAAAGCTACTCTATAGTACTGTTTTTCCCATCTCTAGCCTACAGGATGCAAGCACTGGGTAGTAAATGATATTTGATAAATTGAATGACCTAGAGGATGAATGATCATCAATGCTAAGGTTTTTGAGGAAAAACTTGTATAACTTATTATATAAAGTTATTTCCTGGAGATGAGGAAAATAACGTTTTTGAGAAAAGGTATGTTTTGTGAGGGACACTTTAAATGAAATTTGAGGAGGAGGAAATATGCTCAGAGAAATTATTAAAACTGATGGATAGTTGAGTGATGAAAATACAGAATAATATTTGACTATTTCTAAATAATTGTCAGAAATAAGTTTCAGGGAGAAGGAGCTGTACAATAATTTCAGACTAAGATGCCAAAAGGCAAATATATATTAGCAAGGTAGAATCATCTTTTGGATTATTTCTGTCATTGGAGTGGATCATTGGGAACTATTCCAATTCCTTCAGCATTCAGAGGGAAATGAGGCTATACTAAATAGGATTTAGGTCTGGTCACTGCATCTGATTATTGTGGTGGAAGATTGAGTATGAAAAAAATCATAACCATGTCCCTTGGACTTTATGTAGAGAGTCAAATGATATGAAATCTAGGTATTTTTTATACATGAAAATTTAAAGAAAAATGACTGTTTTCTACTGACAAGAAGACTCTGAGAGGCTATAAGGAATAAATGATATTTCAAAACAAAATATGATGAGTATTAGGAATATAACAAAGAAGTTTAAAAAATGGTATCATATGAAATCCTATTGCAAATATGTTCACATCTTGTAGCATCACAGCCATCCCTGCATTCAGGACTACTAAGTAGAATAGCTGTTTTAACTTGTTTTCATTCTTGCACCCTTTCAATCAACTTTTCCCACTGAAGCCAGAAAGTTCTTAAGTGAAGCACAAATCTGATCATGGCTTTGCCTTCAACAAGAAAAGTAAAAACAAAAGTCTTCCTAATTTTGCCTCTGCTTATCTATTCACTTTCATCTTACTTCCCTCAGCCCCTCTTAATTCACACTAGTCTCAGTATTTGCAGTTTCCTAATACTCTTTCATGACACACCTTCACAACTTTGATTAATCTCTTCTCTTTGACTTAATGCCTTGTTTTTGCATTTTTCTCCCTCTGTATCCTCAACCTACTCTACTCTTATATAAAATTTCTTAGCAGAAGCCTTTCTAACTGGATTCCAATTCCCTCTAACATGTTTCTGTATAAGTAGTCCTGCTGTATTGTGATTTTTGATTCACTGGTGTGCATTAGAATGAAGTCTCTTTAGTTTAGGAATGGTGGTGTGTTCCAAATTGGACTCTCAGAAGCTAGGACTGGACCTAGTAAAAATTTCAGGGAAAAACATATTGGATAAAAATTTTGCTTGAGCATATCAAATGTAAAAAGATAGTGTATATATATGGTGATAGGATGATGTGCTAGTTTGGATATTTTATGTCCCACCAAAAGCCATATTCTTTAATGCAATCTTGTGGGGGCAGAAGAATTAGTGTTGATTAGGTTGGAATCCTTTGGGTGTTTCCATGAAGATGTGACTCAATCAACTGTGGGTGAAACATTTGATCAGATTATTTCCGTGGAGATATGGCCCACGCCCATTCAGAGTGGGTCTTGATTAATCATTGGAGTCCTATAAAAGAGTTCACATACAGAAAGAGCTAAGAGCAGCTGAGAGTGATATTTTGGAGAGCAGGTGAAAGTGACATTTTGGAGACAGTCATTGAAGGCAGACTTTTGCTGATGATTTGGAGATGCTAGCCCAGAGTTTGCTCCGGAGAAGCTAAGAGATGACAAAATGCTGCAAGAGCAACATTTTGAAGAATGCCAAGGAGCTGATAGAGAAACTGGAGCACAACCCGGGATCAGCAGGTGCTAGCCATGTGCCTTGCCAGCTAACAGAGCTTTTCTGAATGCCATTGGCCTTCCTTCAGTGAAGCAGCATTAGCACACTGGAACAGAAGATAACATAAGCAAGGTGAAATGTCATATTATTGTAAGAAAATACATCCCCTAAATAAGGTTTTAATAACTCTCCATTCTTGAAGAGAATTCAGCATAAACTTTTTTGCTATCAACATTTTAAAATTTCAAAATTCAAAACGTTGCTTTATGTTAATTATAATTATCATTACAAATAAATATATATATTATTAATATAGATAGAATTGTATCACTTTGTGTTTTTTCTAAATTTCTAAGGTATTGAGTGCCAATTATTCCAAATATCCAAGTCTTTGTCTGAACTTTCTGAAACATTTTTTCTAGAAAATTGGCTATCATTCATTCCCCAATAGTAAGGACAATACATATTTGGAAGATATTTATCATATGTCTTAGATTGCTAGGGCTGCCATAAAAAGAACCACAAACTGGGAGGCATAAACCAGCAGAGATTTAATGTCTTACAGTTTTGGAGGTTAGAAGCCCAAAATCAAGGTGTCATTAGGACCATGCCTCCTCTGATGTCTATTAGGAAGAAACTGTCCCTACCTGACTCTTGGCTTTTGTTGGAGACTTGCTGGTCATCCATGTTGTTTTCTGCCTCAGTGATTACATAACATTCTCCCCTGTGTCTCTCTGTTTGTGTCCAACTTTCCTCTTCTTATAACGACACCAGTCATATTGTAATATGGACATCCCTATTTCCAGTAAGATCTCATTTTAACTTGACTAATTACATCTATAATTGCCATATTTCCAAATGAGGTCATATCCTGAGTTACTGGGAAGTAGGATTTCCACATCTTTTGGGGGATCACAATTCACATTGTGTCTGTATGGGGAAAAAAAATCCTGCAGAGGTCAAAATTTCCAAAATTTATAAACAAGGGGCTTTTATTAATCTTTAAAAATTGCAGATTGTTTGATTAAATGATACATATATGCAACCTTAGTCTTATCACAAAAAATGCTGTGGGAAATGGAAATAAAAACAATTCTCACTGCTCTCTTATGGAAACAAATACTAATTATTCATGAGACATCAAACAGCCTCCCACTTCTATTTTTGTAAACTGATGTCTTAGTTTAAAAAAATGACTGAGACAATGAAATGAAGCTTATTTTCCTATGTAGAAAACGAAGTAATGGAATTTATAATACTGTCAATCTTGTACATAGTAAGAAGAGTAAACTTTCTTAAAATATCTTACATAAAATTTAGGGTGATGCACAGTTCAACTTCTGAAGTTGCAATTTTAGCTCTGAATGTATAGTATGTGGAATGAAACAGAATGCAAAAGGCATGTACCACATAGAGCAAATAAGAACAATGCTATGAAGTTCAGACCCACAGTGAGTAACTGTAGTTCTGTTGGTTACAAATATGACAGGAAGGAGAATATACTGCCAGCTGGATTTTGGATTTTCAACCCTGTAGTTCTCCATCTTGCAAACTGAGGAATATATTTTGCCATTTTTGATTTAACCATAGTTGATGAAACTAAGAAATGGCTTCTTTACCCCACAGTGAAAGTAATGGTTTGTTTAATGTATTTTTCCTCTGGTTGATTGACTGGAATTGAGGAATGAATGGTAATGTGTATAAAGCATTCTTTAAAAAAATACAGTTCCTGACACTGAAAAGGAACAGAAGAAATATTTCCTAGTGTTTTAGAAATGCATAAAACAGCAAAGTAATAACTTCTAACATATTCTTTATAAATAACTAGGACACATATAATTCTCAAAACACATTCAAACTTGACTACAAATTTTCAGCAGCAGGAATGACTTGGAAACTCTTAACTTGTTCAAGAATTATCTAATTTAAATGATGGAATTAAAGTATTTGTATATTGATTACAGGAGATGATACAAAAACTTCACAGACTTTACAAATGAAAAGAGCCAATGGAAAAGAAGAAAAAAGTGCTGTCAAGTGACAGTTGATATATAACAGCAAATATGAGGTGTGCAGATAATTTTTTTATTGTTTCTCTCTGACACAAAAAGTAGGGATAAGTGTTGGATATAATACAGTAATGTTTGATATAATACTAACACTTTGGTTTATTTTTAAGCAAATACTTCATATTCATAGACACTCATAATCTCAGCATCCAGAGATAACAAAGTTATCATTTTAGTCTCTAATAAATATTTATATTCATATGTGTGTGTTTCTATATGAGCATGTGTGTGTGCATGTGTGTAATGAAATATAATTTTCATATTGTTTGGCAGAACATTTCTCTCATTATTATGTGATGTGATAATTTTTCTCCATCATTAGATGTTGAATTTTAATGGCCCCATATTAGTACCATTTATTTAATCTGTCTCTTATTTAATTTTTTTATTACTTTCTACTATAAACAAGGCTTCAAAAAGCATATTTATATATTCATCTTTGAAGATCTTCCAGAGAGTAGATTGTTCATGTACTATTCCAGCTTTATTGATATTATTATATTAACATATGTATTTATTTTTGCTTTATAATTTCTATCAACTCTTTAAATGTAAAAGATTTAATCCCATTTCATACCCATTGCAAATGTATTCTCAATTTCTCTTTGCTTTTTAATCTCGCTTATGATGGTTGTTTACTATGTAAAATTTTATTTATATTTAGCAAATTTACCAACATCTTGCTTAAGGTATTGTTTGCTCTTGTGATCAGAAATGACTCAACTTCATATTCCTATTGAAGACATTCTTTTTGAAAGGTTAAGTTTCTTTCTAAGGATAGAGTTAGATGTAGGAGTATAGAGGTTTAAGTGCTAGCTATCTTAGTCCTATCCTTGTTCCTTGCAGAGGGTGGAGCTTCAAGAACTAGGCCTTCACTGAGACAGGTTTCCTATTGACATCCACTTCACCCTAACATGGTTTTCCTGCCCCTAAATTTAATCTTTATGTGCCCTGTCCACTCCCTATTTACTTTGTTCTCCCTTTCCCCTACTCCAAACAATGTTCTTTCTCTAATCTTTTATTTTGAAAATTCCACTCCACCTAGCAGAGAGCCATACCCTGTAAGAAATCTCCCAGAAGAAATCTCACTTCTTTATTTGAACCTGATATAGCACTTTGACTTCCATGGAATGAGTGTAGGTGCTCACTTCTGCCCATTTCTAGGTTATGAGTGAACATCAGTGGGCGCACCATGAATCTAAATCAGACTTTCCCCTCATTACAAGTGGGGATTAATTAGAACTACGAGATGATCTTCTCAGAAAGCACAACTCAAAAAAAATTAAGAAAAGTAATTTCCTTATTAGGTTGGGTCATATCCTTAGAAATGGTGCTGCTGAGGAACATTTGTCTCTCTTGCTTGACTTTGGGACTTGACCACAAAGAAGAGTCTAATAAGATGCCATTTTAAAAATATATTATAAAAAAATGTTAAAAAATTCAATGTAGCATACAGATTTCTAATCAAATGCAAGTGTTTCTGACCCAGTCTCTTCACTGACCTCTGTAATTAGTGGCATCCATATGCAATAATTTAGTTTCTAATTCTCGGTTCCTTACCTTCCTAAACACTAAATATTTTGCTTACACCTCTCTTTTCTTATTTGTATTCTCCACCATAAAATCAAATGCTGAGAGGATTTGTTAACAAGAGACCTGCCCTACAAGAAATACTAAAGGGAGTGCTACTGGATGAGAAAAAAAGAAAGGAGAGAGAGGTCAGGAGAAGGGCACAGAACTGAAGAGTTTTAGTAAGGGTACTTTAAAGGAAATAAGGAAAGAGAGAGGAAAAATACGTCTGACAGATAAAAACCAAAGGATAAGATGGCTGATTCAAGAACTGCCTTCACAGTAATAACACTGAATGTGAATGGACTAAACTCCCCAATTAAAAGATATGGATTGGTAGAATGCATTAAAAAATAAGAACCAGGGCAGATGGAAGAAGATGGTGGCATAGAGAGGAATGGATGTTTATTAGGCCCCCCAGAGCAACTAATAAACAACAAGGAACAACTAGTAAATGATCTGGAATAACAGTGGGGGGACAACCATGACTGTCCACATATCATGCACCAGTATGGATTGGGAGAAATGCCTGAAATTGCAGCATGGAATCTGTGACTAGAAACTGCAGACCTGAGCTGGGAAACCCCTCTCCCATGGCAGCCCAAATTGCAAAGCCTCACTGTGATAGAGAGCAGCATTCTCTGAACAAGTGAATATACCTCAGCCAAGCTCCAACTGAGGTTTTAATTAACAAATGTGGACTGCTCAATGCAAGCTGCAAATCCCCAATAAGCAGACAGAGGCTTTTAGTGATGAGTGACCTTGGAGAGCCAGGGAAATTCTCTTTCCTGGGCTGGGGAGCCCAGAGGGCCAGTGCTATCTCTGGTAAACTGTCTGCAAACTCATAGACACAAAATATAAGTTACCAGGATATAGAACAAGGCTAAAGAATGGGGAGCAGTTGCTTATTATGAGTAGAATGTTCAATTAGGGTGAACTTAAATGTTTGGAAGTGGAAAGAGGTGATGGTAGCACATTGTGAGAATGACTAATACTGCTGAATGGTCTGTGAATGTGGTGGAAAGGGTAAGGTCAGAGTCACATATGTCACCAGAAGGAAAGTTGGAGGTTAAAAGATGGGAATGTATAAAACAGTGAACATTGTGGTGGGCAATGTTCATGATTAACTGTACAAGTATTATAAATCTCTTTCATGAACCAGAACAAATGTATGACACTGTAACTAGAAGTTAATAATAGAGGAGCATATAGGGAAAAAAATATATCTATTGCAAACTATATACTGCATTTTAGCATTCTTTCATCAAGAATAACAAATGTACTATAACAATATTATGAGCCAACAATGGAGGGGGGATGGTTAGGGGTATGGAGGATTTGTGTTTGCTTTTTTTGTCTTTATTTCTTTTCTGGAGTAATGAGAATGTTCTAAAAATTGAAAACAAAATTAATTGTGATGGATGCATAGCTGTATGATGGTGCCAGGGGCAACTAACTGATTGTGCACTTTGGATCTTTGGATAAATGTATGGTATGTGAACAATATAAAAAAAATACAAACCATCAATATGTTGTTGACAACAGACTCATTTTAGACCCAGCAACACAAAGAAATTGAAAGTGAAAAGATGGAAAAAAAAATATTCCATGCAAGCTACAGCCAAAAGAAAGCATGGGTAGCAATACTAATTGCAGATAAAATAGACTTTAAATGCAAGGACTTCATAAGAGACAAAGAAGGACACTATATACTAATAAAAAGGGATAATAACCAAGAAGAAAGAATCATAAATGTTTATGAACCCAATCAAGGTGCTCCAACATACAAGAGACAGACAAATATTGGAAAACAGTAATTGTGGGATACTTGAATACATCCCTTTTTCCTACAGATAAATCAACCAGACAGAAGGCCAATAAGGAAATTGAGAACCTAAACAAAGTGATAAACAAATTAGATTTAACAAATATATAGAGAACATTACACAACAAATTACCAGGATATACATTCTTTTCTAGTGCTCTTGGAACTTTCTCCAGGATAGATCACATTCTGGGGTATAAAATAAGTCTCAATAAATCTAAAAAGATTGAAATTATGCAAAGCACATTCTCTGACCACAATGGAATGCAGCTAGAAGTCAATAACCATCAAAGATCTAGAACTTCCACAAATATCTGGAGGTTAAACAACATATTCCTAAACTATTAGTGTGTCAAAGAAGAAATTGTGAGAGAAATTGCTAAATATCTGGAGGTGAATGAAAATGAGAACACAACATATCAAAACTTATGGAATGCAGCAAAGGTGGTATTGAGGGGGAAATTTATAGCTCTAAATGCATATATTAAAAAGGAAGAAAGAGCTAAAATCAAAGAACTAAAGGAGCAACTGAAGAAGCTATAAAATGAACACCAAACTAATCCTAAAGCAAGTAGAAGAAAAGAAATAACAAGGATTAAAGCAGAAATAAATGATATGGAGAACAAAGAACAATAGAGAGAATAAACAAAACCAAAAGTTGGTTCTCTGAGAAGATCAAAAGGTGGACAAACCCTTAGCTAGAGTGGCAAAATCAAAAAGAGAGAAGACCCAAATAAACACAAAAATAAACAAAAGGGGGATATTAATGAGGATCCTGAAGAAATTAAAAAAAATCATAAGATACTATGAACAACTGTACACAAACTAGATAATTTACAGGAAAAAAGCTACTTTCCTGGAAACACATGAAGAGCCTAGATTGAACAGAGAAGAAATAGACCTCAGTAAACCAGTCTCAAACAAAGAGATCCAATCAGTAATCTAAAAGCTTTCTATAAATAAAAGCCTAGGGCCAGATGGCTTCACAGGGGAATTCTACCAAACTTTCCAAAAAGAACTGGCACCAATCTTACTTAAACTCTTTCAAAAAACTTAAGAAAGTGGAACACTACTGTTCTAGTTAGCTAATGCTGCCAGAATGCAAAACACCAGAAATGGATTGGCTTTTATAAAAGGGGGTTTATTTGGTTACACAGTGTGCCAGTTTGAATATAGTATGTCCCCCAAATGCCATTATCTTTGATGTAATCTTGTGTGGGCAGATGTTATCAGTGTTGATTAGATTGTAATTCTTCAAGTGTTTCTTTGGAATGTGCCCCACCCAGCTGTGGGTGATGACTCTGATTGGATAATTTCTGTGGAGATGTTGCTCTGCCCATTCAGGGTGGATGTAAGTTGACCAGAGGAGCCATATAAATGGGCTGACATAACAGAAGGAACTCAGTGCAGCTGTGAGTGATGTTTTGAAGAGGAGCTACAGCCAAGAGGGACACTTTGAAGAAAGCACAGGAGCTGCAGATGAGAGTCAGTTTGAAGATGGCCATTGAAAGCAGACTCTTGCTCCGGAGAAGCTGAGAGAGGACAAATGTCCCAAGTGCAACTAAGAGTGACATTTTTGAGGAACCGCAGCCTAGAGAGGAACAACCTGGGAGAAAGCCATTTTGAAACCAGAACTTTGGAGCAGATGCCAGCTATGTGCCTTCCCAGCTAACAGAGGTTTTCTGGACACCACAGGCCATCCTCCAGTGAAGGTACCCAATTACTGATGTGTTACCTTGGACACCTTATGGCCTTAAGACTGTAATTGTGTAACCAAATAAACCTCCTTTTATAAAAGCCAATCCATCTCTAGTGTTTTGCATTCCAGCAGCATTAGCAGACTAGAACAAACAGTTACAGTCTTAAGGCCTTAAAGTGTCCAAGGTAATGCATCAACAATTGGGTACCTTCACTGGAGGATGGCCAATGGCATCCAGAAAACCTCTGTTATCTGGGAAGACATGTGGCTGGCATCTGCTCTAGAGTTCTGAGTTCTGGTTTCAAAATGGCTTTCTCCCAGGGCATTCCTCTCTAGGCTGCAGTTCCTCCAAAATGTCACTCTTAGTTGCTCTTGGGGTGTTTGTCCTCTCTTAGCTTCTCTGGAGCAACAGTCTGCTTTCAATAGCTGTCTTCAAACTGTTTCTCATCTGCAGCTACTCTCTCAGCTTCTGCGCATTCTTCAAAGTGTCCCTCTTGGCCGTAGCTCCTCTTCAAAATGTCACTCTCAGCTGCACTGAGTTCCTTCTGTTTGTCACCTCATTTGTATGGCTCCAGTGATTCAATTTAGACCTACCCTGAAAGGGTGGGGTAACACCCCCATGGAAATTATCCAATCACAGTCATCAGCCACAGTTGGGTGGGGTGCATCGCCATGGAAACACTCAAAGAATTCAATCTAATCAACACTGATAAGTCTTCCCACAGAAGATTACATCAAAGATAATGGCATTTTTGGGACATAATACATTCAAACCAGCACAACTACCTAACTCATTTTTTGAAGCCAACATCACTCTAATACCAAAGCCAGATAAAGATGCTACAAGAAAGGAGAATTACAGGCTGATCTCCCTAATGAATATAGATGCAAAAATTCTCAACAAAATACTTGCATATCAGATCCAAAGGTGCATTAAAAAAATCATACACCATGACCAAGTGGGGTTTATTCCATTCCAGGCATGCAAGGGTGTTTCAACATAAGAAAATCAATCAATATAATGCAGCACATTAATAAATCAAAAGGGAAAAATCAAAGAATCATCTCAATAGATGCTGAAAAAGCATTTGACAAATTCAGCATCCTTTTTGATAAAAGCACTTCAAAATGTAGGAATTGAAGGAAACTTCTTCAATATGATAAAGGGCATATATGAAAAACCCACAACCAGCATAGTACTCAATGGTGGGAGAATAAAAGCCTTCCCTCTAAAATCAGGAATGAGACAAGGATGGCCATTGTCACCATTAATCAACATTGTGCTAGAAGTTCTAGCCAGAGCAATCTGGCAAGACAAAAAAAATAAAAGGCATCCAAACTGAAAAGGAAGAATTAAAACTGTCATTATTTGCAAATGATATGATCTTATATTTGGAAAACCCTGAGAAATTAATGACACAGCTACTTGAGCTAATTAACAACTTCAGCAAAGTGACAGGATACAAGATTAGAGCATGTCAGTAATGTTCCTATGCACTAGAAATGACCTAATTGAAGAGACACTCAAGGAAAAGATCACATTCTCAGTAGCAACAAAAAAAAAATCAAGTACCAAGAATAAGGCTAACCAAGGATGTAAAAGACCTCTACACAGAGAATTACATTACTAAAATAAAGAGAGAGAAAAATATTCCTTGTTAATGGATAGGAAGGCTAAACATCATTAAGATATCAATACCCAAACTTATCTACAGATTCAATGCAATCCCAATCAAAATTCAAACCACCTACTTTTCAGACTTGGAAAAGCTACTTATCAAATTTATTTGGAAGGAAAAGGGTACTTGAATTGCTAAAAACATTCTAGAAAAGAAAAATGAAGTGAGGGGACTTAAGCTTCCTGACTTTGAAGCTTACTATAAAGAAACCACAGTCAAAACAGTATGGCATTGGCGCAAAGATTAACATATGGGTCAATGGAATTGAATTGGGAATTCAGAAATATACCCTCAGGTCTATGGTCGACTTATTTTTGATAAGATTCCCAAATTCACTGAACTGGGACAGAACAGTCTCTTCAACAAATGGGGCTGGGAAAACTGGATATCCATATCCAAAAGAATGAAAGATGATCCCTACCTCACACCCTATACAAAAGTTAACTCAAAGTGGATCAAAGACCTAAATTTAAGAAACAGTACCATAAATCTCCTAGAAGATAATGTAGGGAAACATCTTCAAGACCCAGAATTATGAAGTCGCTTCTTAGACCTTACACTCAAAGCACAAGCAATGAAAGAAAAAATAGATAAATGGACACTTCAAAATTAAAAGCTTTTGTACCTCAAGAAATTTGTCAAAAGATAAAGAGGCAGCCAACTCAATAGGAGAAAATATTTGAAAACCATGTATCTGGTAAGAGACTGATATCTTGCATGTATAAATAATCCTATAACTCAATGCCAGTGGTACAAACAGCCCAACTGTACAATGGGAAAAAGATATGAAAAGACATCTCTCTCAAGAAGAAATACAAATGGCTAAAAATCACATGAAAAAATGTTCATCTTCACTAGTTATTAGAGAGATGCAAATCAAGACCACAATGAGATGTCATCTCACACCAATAAGAATAGTTGCCATTAAACAAACAGGAAACTACAAATGCTGGAGAGGATGTGGAGAAATTGGAACTCTTATTCATTGCTGGTGGGACTGTATAATGGTACAACCACTATGGAAGACAGTTTGGCAATTCCTCAGGAAACTAGATATTGAATTACCTATGATCCAGCAATTTCACTTCTCGCTATGTATCTAGAAGATCTAAAAGCAGTGACACAAACAGATATTTGCCCACCAATGTTCATAGTGGCATTGTTCACAATTGCCAAGAGATGGAAACAATCTAAATGTCCTTCAACAGATGAGTGGATAAACAAAATGTGGTATATACAGACAGTGAATACTATGCAGCAATAATAATAAGAAACAAGGTAGTGAAACATATGACAACATGGATGAACCTTGAAGACATAATGTTGAGTGAAATAGGCCAGACACAAAAGGAGAGATATTGTATGTTACCACTATGGGAACTCTGAAAAATGTCAAATAAGCATCTTATAACATAGAATATAGGGGAACTAGAGATGGTCAGAAGATAGTGAAGGGGGAATGATAATCTAATATGTACAGATGTGATAATGAGGGTGATCTTAATGGTATGGGAATGGTTAGGTGTGACTATGGTTTGTTAATGGGATTATAAGTATCAGTTAGACATTTGTAAATGGTTGTTTAAAGGCATGTAACCCACAGAGTAGCACCACAAACCCAAATAAGTGTTAGCATGATGCACTTATAAGGCATGACACTGCTGCAGAGGGTTAACAACAGAGTGGTATGAAAAACTACCCATTAAGTATTAAAGACTATATTTAATAGGACTATCTTACCAACTCTATGTTAATACTAGGGATGAATAATTAGCAGCTGATAAGAGTTCTGAGATGTATTATTTTATGATAATTGTTTCAAGCTGAGAGTGATGATGATTGTACAATTGAGTGAAGATAATGTAAGAAACTGACCATTTATCTTGGGATAGAATATATATTAAGTGAAGTTAGGAACCCACTACTTAATAAATCAAGCCCTCCACTTGAGGCTTCCTCCTGTGAAATTTAGGGTTGCAAATAGAAGGCTGAGCCTTCCTACAATTGTGTCTAAATGGCACCTCCAGGGCATCTCTTTTGTTGCTCAGATGTGGCCTTTCTCTATCTAAGCCCAACTCAGCAAATAAACTCATTAACTTCCCCCACAATGAGGGACATGACTCCCAGAAATGAATCTCCCTGGTGATGTGGAACATGATTCCCATGAATGAGCCTGGCCCTGGCAGCAAGGGATTGAAAATACCTACTTGACAAAAGAGGGAAAAAGAAAGATAACAAGCTGAGGTCACAGTGGCTGACAGATCCCAAATAGAGTCTAGAGGCTATCCTGGAGGTTTCTTTTTATGTAATCCCCAGCTAGACATCCCAAATGGCCACAGTATGCCATGCCCTAACCAAAAGTAGTTCCTAAATACCTATGTCCCTACCTGAGATTCTATAAAAGTTTCATTCACTAAGCTTACTCTCAGAAACTTAAATTCACCATAGTGTTCCTATACAGGAGAAGTCCTAAAACCCAGAGGCAGCAACCTCTTTAAGATCAACAATCAGGTGCAGCCCATTTCCCCATACTGTCGACAACCCCTTTCAATGTGAGCAAGTTAGGGTATTCACTGCCTAGATACCCCTGAAGATGGAGAGAGATTGAGAGGAAGAGATAGCAACAAACAAAATAAGATTTAACAAAGGTCTATGAATACTGAAACTTCATACAGTTAAATATATTTTTCTGGATGCTGGGGTGATGGTAGGGCTGGACGGAGATAAATGGCATAGTGGAACATAGTCAATAGCATCCTTTGGGATTTGCTCTACAGCTGCTCGTTGAATTGGGTCTTGAAGGTCTTCACCTTTCTGTATATACCTTCTACTGCATAATAGGGAAGAGACTGAGACTGTGGAACTAAAATCCATAACAATATTTGAAATTACATTTATAACTGCTTGTTGAGCAGTACATTGAGAGTTGACACCTTTCTGTATGTATATTTTTACAATAATGGAAATGGCTGAAGTTGCGGAACTGTATCCCATGATATTCTTTGATATTTGCTCTCTAACTACTTGTAAAATCATACTTTGAAAGTTATCACTGTTATGCACAGGTTAAAATTCATAATAAAAATAAAACACTTTTTTGCTATATTTACAGAATATTTGAGGGATAGGTTATTTATATTTCAACTTTTCTTCTATATTTACCTTATTGCTTAAATTTTTCTTACTACCTATAAAATTATTTTTATTTTATATTTTAGTTATATTCAACTAGCTGTTATTTTTTAAACAGTTAAACAAATATGCCTTTACCAAGTCAAGAATTATAGGGTATCAATTCATCCTTCCACTGTTAGGAAAAACACTTAGCCTGTATGACACCATTTATTATTAGAATAATTTGAGAATTTGTCACCAAATTATCATTTGAGATTCTTATTTACATTTACATTATTTATATTTCCTTTTGAGAGGTATTAAAATTTTTACATTGTTTCATAACCACTAGTTTATAATCTCTAATCCATTTTGATGTTTTTTTGTTGACCACTGTCGGTTTTCATTAAAACCTCCTCCATTTTTTTAAATTCAGTTTTATTGAAATACATTCACACACCATAAATCATCCATTGTATACAATCAGCTTTCCACAGTATGATCACATAGTTATGCATTCATCATCACGATCTATCTCTGAACATTTTCCTTAAATCAGAAAGAACCAGAACAAGAATAAAAAATAAAAGTGAAAAAAGAACACCCAAACCATCCCCTCCATCCCACCCCATTTGTTCTTTAGTTTTTATCCCTATTTTTCTACTCATTCATACACAAGATAAAGGGGATGTGATCCACAAGGTCTTCACAATCACACTGTCACCCCTTGTAATCTACATTATTATATAATTGTCTTCAGGAGTCCAGACTGCTGGTTTGGAGTTTGATAGTTTCAGGTATTTACTTCTAGCTATTCCAATACATTAAAACCTAAGAGGTGTTATCTATATAGTGCATAAGAATGTCCACCAGAGTGACCTCTCGACTCCATTTGGAATCTCTCAGCCACTGAAACTATTTCTTCTCATTTTGCATCCCCCTTTTGGTCAAGAAGATACTCTCAGTCCCATGATGCTGGGTCCAGATTCATCCCTGGGAGTCATATTCTGCATTGCCAGGGAGATTTACACCCCTGGGAGTCGGGTCCCACATAGGGGGGAGGGCAGCGAGTTCACCTGTAGAGATGGCTCAGTTAGAGAGAGAGAGGGCCACATCTGAGCAACAAAGAGGTACTCAGGGGGAGACTCTTAGGCACAATTATATGCAAGTTTAGCCTCTCCTTTGCAGTAACGAGCTTTATAAGGGCAAGTCCCATGATCGAGGGCTCAGTACATCAAACTGCCAGTCCCAATGTTTGTGACAACAACAACACCAGTCCAGGTGAGGAAGACCAACACTTCTGCACCTTCCCCCAGATCCTCGGGGCTGGGGGTGGAGGGAGGCTGTAAATATATTTTTTATTATCTGCCCAGATTACTCTGGGATGTGTCACTATTTCACTCCAGCCTATACTAACCTACCGTATCTCACTTCCTATTCAAAGTTCCATGCAGTTGTGGTGTTTGAACAAACCAACTGTAGAGTTGTACCGTTTAGAAAATTTAGATCCTGTACCAAATAGACATCTCTTCCCTTGGTCTCATGTGGAAGTTGAACTTTTAAAACATAGTCAGGTTCGACCTTTACCCTTTCCCCAGTTTGCCCTGTTCTTAACCAGACCTGCTTCATTCATATCACTAATTGAAGTCTGGGCTCTTTTTCAGCTTTTGTTTTTTTTTTTAACAGTGGCTGTATGCACTAATACTGACATTCATATCTGCCGAGCTCTAGCTCTGAGTTTCAGGTGTCTCAGAGATACGCATTGTTCCAGAGACCAATCAAAAACTTCCTCCATTTTTGAGGTCTTTATTTTGATTACTTTCTTGGTCAGTAGGACGACTTTACTGTATATTTTTTATTTTTCCAGCAACTTATATACCTGAGACTGTTTCTATTAACCTTACATGTATATGTGAGTTCAGATGAATATAAAATAATTTGGGGACATTTTTTCTATTAACTTCTTAGTTTTGTATATTATTATTATTAACATTTGACTTTTAATGTTGTTTAGGTGAAGATTGTTGGTATATTTCCTTCTTTTCAGGTAAGCTATATTTTCTTAATGCTGTTTTTACTGTTTATTTGTTTCTGGTTGCTTTTTGAATTTGTTCTTTTACTTTAAAATTCATTTTTATGGCTTCTACTCTAGCAAGATGCAGACTGCTTCCTACTTAAAATGTAGCACAAAACAAAACTCAACAGAAAAAAAATCAGCCAAAACATATGAAACATCAGTTTTTTGTGACAATGGGCATTATGCTATGAAAACAGTGAGTCTTAAGAGACAAGAAGCAAATGGAATGGGCCTAATGATTGCCCCAGCCTACTCGCTTGAGAGAATTTCCCAGTTACAAGGCAGGGTGTGGAAACCTAGGGAGCTGTCAGATTTTCTAAGTTGAGGTGATGGAGATGAGAGAAGAAAATGAGGAAGGTATCTAGATATTGTAGGACAGAGCACCAGAGAGAAGAATGCTCTCTGAAGGGAACCTAGAGCTCTTCAAATGGTCCTCCTTCAGTACTAATTAGATGAGGCCCATGAGGAAACTACCAAAGTTTGGGAAAGGATCATCTAAAATAATTAAAGAAAATGGTACCTTGTGCTCACCCAAACACAATAATAATGTCCTTTCCCATAAACCAGATTGGAAAAACTCATAATTCAAGAGATATTTGTATTGAATGCTCAGGAATTTCTTGCCAAGGTAGTGGGAAAAAATTTGGCTCCTCACTGAATGCTTCATCCCTCACAAATCATATAGGTTAGATGTGGAGGGATCAAACTTTTCCCAAGTAACTTAACTATATCTCAGACCAAACTTAAAAAAATATACTAGAAATAGAGAAATACCTACAATACCATCCCAAGCAAATTCCAATTTGTATTTTTGCAGATATTGACAAAATGATTCTAAATTTCCTATTGGAAATATAAGAGGCCTTTAATAGTCAAAAAATACTTCTAAAAAGAGGAAAAATTCTGTAGACTCATACTACCTGATTTCAAGCACTTTATTAAAGATACTGCAATCAAAAACGAGTGGAATTTGTGCAAAGGCAGATGAATAGATTAATGGATCAAAATATAGAGCCCAGAGATAGACTCATACATAACTAGATAACTGATTTTCTATGAAAATGCTAAGGCAGTTAAGTGGAGAAATGAAAGTCTTTTCAGCAAATATTGCTGGATCAATTTTACCCATATCTTTAAAAAATGAACTTCACACATTGCACTGTATAAAAAATTAACTCAAAATTGTTTATAGACTTAAATATAAGACTTACAACTATAAAACTTCTAGAAGAAAGCATAGATTTTGTGACCTTGAGTTAAGCAAAATTTCTCAGCTGTTATATCAAAATCACAATTCAAATGCAAACAAGCACACAAACCAAAATCTATAAATTTGACTTTACCAAACTGAAAAACTTCTACTTTTTAAAAGGCAATACTGGAAAATAAAAATACAAGCTGTAGACTGGGAGAAATTATTTGCAAAGCACGTATTTGATGAGACTTGTATCCATAACTTATAAGCAACTCTGAAGACAGTAATAAGAAAACAATGACCCCATTATAAAAAATGGGCAAAATATTCAAAATATTTTATAGAATCCTTACCAAAGGATATATAAGGATGACAAATAAGCATATGTAACGATGCTTAACGTGATTAGTCATTAGAGACATGAAGAATAAAACCACAATGAGATATCATTACATAGTTCTTAGAATGTCAACCTTGTTAGTCTTAGTGAGTATGAAGAGGTAAAAAATAGTACAACTGCTTTGGGAAACAATTTATTGGTTTCTTTAAAAAGCTAAACATCAACTTACAATATGATGAAGGCATTTTACTCCTAGGAATTTATTCGAGAGAAAGAAAGCATGTGTCCATACAAAGATAGGGATCTAAACTGAAAACAACCCAAACGTCCATCAAGAGGTGAATGTAACCACATGTTGTAATATTTTAGTTACATAATGAAGTGAAATATTGATGTACACAACTACATGGGTGAATCTTGAGATAACTACGCTAAGTTAAAGAAGTCAGAAATAAACTAGTGCACACTTCATGATTCCACTTACATAAAATACTACCAAATGCAAATCAATGTGTAATGAAAGAAAGCATATGGGCCACTGCCCAGAGAGGGAGATTGGAAAAAGGGAGCAACTACAAAAAAGCAAGAAAAATCTTCTGGGATTGATGAATATATCCATCATCTTGATTGTGTTGGTTTCACAGATGTGTGTGTTTAAGCAAAATTTATCAAGCTGCACACTTTAAACTTGTGGTGTTAACTGTAAACAAATTACACCTCTATAAAGCTGTTAATTAACTGTTTTTAACAAATATCTAGATGAAAGATTATTTATGGGTTTGGTTTGGCACATGATGGGGTGGTTCAATTCTAAAGTTAGATTGTAATATTTTAGCTCAAATTTTATTTCTTCTAATAGTTTATTTCTATTATACTCTATTCTCTCTTTCTAGAACTCCTTTTGGAATTTGATATTACCCAGATTTTATTCTTTTGCTTTTAGTTTTCATCCAGAAGAAAGCATAGGACAAGATTTTGTGACCTTGAATTAGGTAAAGTTTTCTTAGTTATGACACCATATCCTTCTCTGATTTCTGGGAGAATTTTCCAGTTGATCTTTTAGTCAGTGATTATCTTTTGAAGAATTATTAACAGCTCCTTCACAATTTCAAATTCACTATTTTATCAGAAAGAAATTTTTCATGCTTTCATATTATTTTCTGTTTTAATTTAATCACTTCTTGCATTTTTGAGAATCTATATTGTATATTTGAAAAATGTGCCAGCTGTATCATGGGATAAATGTATTTCATTGAGGAACATTACGACTTCTGAAAGGAATCTCTACTTCCTATAACCTTTTTACTACTTCTGAAAGAAATCTCTACTCACTGTAACCTTTTTAATATGTTGTTATTGAAAATAAAGTAGAAAAATTGCATTTTCTATAGTGTTGTACTGTTCATTTGGTGTCATTTGGCCATGATGTATAGAGGCAGAGTTAGCTCAGTGTCCATTTTATGATAGGTAAAACCACTACTTGCTGTTATGTCATCTATACCTATTACTTTCACTTTTGCATGCCATCTTGAACCCATTTTGGAATTTGGAATATAGTTGTAGATCTACCATTGCTTTTACCTCCTACCATGACAATTTGGGAGGACTTTAGTTGAGTAGAGCTTTGGTGCTACTGGTAAGAGTGTTACTTGGCAATGAAATTGCTACATGGAACATTTCCTCCCTCTCAATGTACTATTTTCTAATTCACATAATAGCTACATATTAGCATAATAGCTACTATATTAGGCATATATTGCTTTACTTATCATAATATCTGTCTATGGAAAGAAAGTCCCACCGCTAGGAAATTGATTTAATGGGTGTGAATACACTCCTGGATCCATCTACTCTCACTCTCTTCACCCCTACTACTCTATTAGCCATCTTGCTAATATTCACTGCTTCTCTGATTCTAGAAACATTATGATGCCTTGTTGGAAACAATTCCATTTATTTTCTTCTCAGATGACTCTCTCCTTTACCTGTGTTGAATTGCAGGTTGTTTTTTTGTTTGTTTTCCCAATTGCATTAATCAGGATATACAGTATATATGTGTGTGTGTGCGTGTGTGTGTATTATATATATATATATATATATATATATATACACACATATATACATATGTATCTCAAGAGTTTATTTTAAGGAATTGGCTGACATGATTCCTGGGGTTGGCAAGTGAGGCAAGCCAGCAGGCAGAAAATTCCAGAAAGATTAATATTGCAGTCTTGAGTCCAAAATCCATAGGGGAGGCCAGTAGGCTGGAAACTCAGAGGGAAGTAAATCATATGGTCTTGAGGCAGAATTTCTTCTTTCAGGAACCACAGTTCTTGCTCTTAAGGCGTTTAACTGATTGGATCAGGCTCACCCACATTTCAGGGTGTAAAAGGTGAACACATTGTAGATAGTAAGGCAATTTACAAAGTAACTTCACAGCAACATTAGGCCAGCATTAGAGAAAACAACTGAATGCCATAACCTAGCCAAGGTGCTACATAAAATTAACCACTACACATGCCATTATAACACATCTCCAAAGTGTCATCAAAAATTCTGATTTCTTGATGGTTTTCTTTCCCATTTTCTAGTGTGAACACAGACTTTTTTGTTTATATTCATAGTTGTTAGATTATTTCAATGGGACTTATAAAAAACTCTGCTTTAATCAGGTATAATTTATGCACAAAAATTTATTATGTGTACAGTTTTATAAGCTTTAGTAAATATATACAGTTTGGCAAACATCACTGCAATCCAATTTTAGAACATACCTCTAATCTAAAAAATGTCCCTTATGCTTGTTTGCAGTCCATCCAAACCCTATCTTGGCCCAAGGCAAACAACTGTCTATAGTTTTGCCTATTCAAAAAATTTCATATAAATAGAACAATACAAATATGTCAAGTTTTGTATGTTTTCTTTCACTTAGCAAGATGTTATTTTGTTTCATAATACTTTGTTCCTTTTTATTGCTGAGATACATTATATTGTATAGATAAGCCATATTTTGCTTATCCATTCACCAGTTGATGTACATTTAGATAGTTGCCACTTTTAGATGAGTATGAACATTGGCTTAAGTCTTCACATGGAAATATACTTTCATTTCTCTTGGGCAAATACCAAAAATTCTGGGTCCTATGATAGGTGTATGTGTAACATTTAAAGAAACTGTCAAACTGTTTTCTAAAGTAGCTATACTCACCAGCAATGCATGAGAGTTCCTGTTTCTCCATATTCTCAGCAATATTTGATGTGGTTAAATTTTTTTTATTTTAGCAATTTTAGTTGATTTTTAGTAATGGCTCCTTATGATTTTAATTCACATTTTCCTAATGTATAATGATACTGATCAACTTTCATGTGTTTATTGAGTATTCATATATATTTGTTTATTAAAATATTTCATCCAGTTTTTAAATTGGGTATTTTCCTTCTTATTTTAGAGTTGTAAGAGTATATTATACATTCTGGATAAACCACCTTTATTAGATATATGTTTTGCAAATATTTTCCACCAGTCTGTGACTTGTTTTTTCATTTTCTTGATGGGGTCATGTGAAGAGCAAAGTATTTAATTTTGAAGATTCAGAGGAAATTTGGAGGTGGGAAGGTGAATAGACTGGTTCAAAAATCAATATTAAAATGAAGTTATTCTATAATTTTCAAAATAATCTAAAAATATATTAACTAAATAGATACATGGATATGATATAATTGTAAAAGACTGTAAAAAAATCTCCAAATCATCTAATTGTCATTAATTATGAGGGAATAGCCACTGAAATTTCTATCTGTAACTAATTGCTTAACAATTCTTCAACTGCTAAAGGTGTGTACAAAGCACAGATAGAATATGAAATGATCTGGAAAATTACAAACACTTCATCTACCTTAATTATCTGGAAATATATCATGCTGGAAGATTTAACTGGAAAGAATATTAAAAAAATCTCAATCTTAAAATAATAAAACATCAACCCCTAGTTATTAAGCATCAGTCTTAACCCATCATTTGCTTTGAATGACTTGTTCAGGTTTGAAAAGATATATAAGCAGATGAATGGATGATGGCCATTTATAGGAACATACAAAAACTGCAGTACTTAATATATCTCTCGAAGCATTGAATGAGATAGGCCTGAAAACAAAATCAGGTATATAATTGATACTTATTTTTTCATATTTTCAAAAATTTTTTCATGGGTTTTCCTTACTGTTTCGTCTCTATTCATGGTCTTGTATAAGATTAATTTTGGCATTACACAGCGGCAATTGCTTTTCAAAGTCATAAAGAGCTATCAGAGGATTGAAAAAGCAAATGAGGCAATGGTTCTCCAAGAACGATGAAAAAGGACTAATTGATGTAATTATCTTTATAAAGTTGGTTTTCATCTATAAAATAACATTATGAAAATAATAAATTATATTCTCTAAGTGGGCAAAGAGTCAGAACTTTGAAGTCATATACATAACTCTTTCATAATATTAATATTCCTTAAACCAAAGCTGTGAAATATAAAGGTTTGTAACTATATACATACATTTGATTACTTGAATAAGAATATACCATAGATACTGAGAACTAATATATTTTATGTACATTGTTCTTTAAATAAGATTTCCTACAGAATAGGTGATCAAACAAAGTTGAAAATTATTAGCCATTCATCATGTTCCAAAGACTGATAACATGTAATAAATACTGAATTTAGATATTAAACTACCTTTCTGATTGATTTATTCTACAAAGAACTCAATCCCTTTATGAAAAGGGAAAATAACTTCTGGCCTCAGTTCACATATAATGAAGATGTCATATAGGTCATCTTGCTTTCCTTTATATCTCATAGGAAGGTTATAATGGAGTTAATTAAATCTTTCCAAATGATATTTTCTTTGAAATCATATAATTTTTCGACTGTGCTTATGTTTGCAACACTTACTAATATCTGTTATAGGCAACTGAAGTATTATGGAATGTTTATCTCTGCAATTTCTTAATATCTTTTTTTCCATGGAACTCCAAACAAAGGCATTAACATTATTTTATATTGGGGGAACTGTAAATGAATATAATTTTTAACTTACTCCCTTAATAAGTGATTTTTTTGTACTGTAGATTTCTTTTAATTAGTTAGAAGTTATTGGTTTCACAGAGCAGTCAGAAATATCTAGCAAATATATTTCATTTCATTTTTTAATTTGAGCTTTTGAAAGAAATATGAAAATCCAGTCACTAGTCAGTGTTTTTCATACAGATATGGATCCTTGATTTTTGATGGCCATCACTTGAAGCAACTGTTTAAATGAAATCTATTTTTATACAACATAGAAAAAATGAGAATACAGCTTTGACAAGACCGATTTGATCTTTAATAAGTCCTAGAGGAAACATATATGATGTGTTCTTCTTGCTTACTAAATTCTACTTTGGTGATATCATCAATTGTTATTTTGATAGCCCCTTCATGGTTGAGAAAATAGATGAGAAAAGATCTATAAAAGTTATAGTTAATTGGTAGTCCTGTGTACTCTTTATTACTTAATATGATCTGGAAATATTTTTTATTCATCCTAGGTCATTGTTATAATTTAAATATATATTTTTGACACAAATAAAAATTGAACCTTCTTCTCTGGGCTGATTTCAGGAACAATAATTAATCTCTAGATTGTAATGGTTTAAGACGTCAAATGCTGACTGTGTCCTGTACACAATGTATTTCCCACTTATTTCTTTGTACATGTTTCAAAAGTAAATCTCAAATTCCAGGAATAATGGAATATGCATATATAAACAGGTGTTTCTTGCGTTTCCTTGTCCTTGTGAGATATTACAAGGTAATGCATTTGATTTTTTCTCTAGAGCACAATAGCATGGAAATAATTAAATGCAATGCCTTTCATCTGCTTTTTTCCTTGAATATAAAATCAGAAGTGGAGTCTTGGCAAATAGTCCAAATAGCAGAATTAACCTTCATAACATAGGTAATTTCCTCAGTGTGATCTATTGATAGTGTACATAAAATATAATGAGGTACTAAAATTTTAATAATCCATTGATTACATCTAGTGATGAAACATGCACTGGACATTCATTTTAAGATAAAAAATAATTCTCTCTGATGTAGGGCTTTTACTAATTTAGATTAGTTTACATTTGGTTTAGATGAGTTAAATTTCATAGATTTATATTTATATATGCATATATTCATAGCTATATATTGCCTTAATTTCCTCAGATTCAAGGATCCAAATTTTTATTCTTTTGGAAGTGAGAGAAGGATGGAAGGTAAAGGGAAATAGAAATCTCAACAGCCATTTTCCCTTGCTTTGGGGCATTATTCTATTGGACATTGGACTTTGTAGTTCTAACATTTCTATTATTTTAGTAACAATGGATGCCAATATCTATTTATGAAAATAATGGTTCTGCAGTAAAACATAGTTGAAAAATTGAAAAACAAATTAAGTATTTTACTGTAGGAGTCTCTGAACTTTAATATGTTAATGTTAAGCTCAAGAGGAGGGTTTTCTTTACAATGATTCTTGAAGAGATTTGTTCAAGTTTTTTTTTTTTTAATTTTTTTTTTACCTTTTCACTTCTTTTGGGACACATCCTCCATTGAAATCACTTGCGAAAACTAATTTTACAGAAATCCTATTACATGATTTTGTATTGAAATTTACCATAAAGAACAGCAGTGTGAACAATGAACAAGTTGAAGGAACGAAGAAGTTGCAGTGTCAAGTATTCCTGTTTAAGAAGATAACATGAAATTTTATGCCCATAAAGAAAGGCTTGAGATTATTTTAAGACATCTGCAACAGTAAGATTCAGAGACTATTATAAAAATAGCAATTATTATTATTTTACTATTTAACATTGTGTGTGCTGACACAATGTTGGAAATTTAACACTGAGAGCTGCATATTCATGAATCTGTTTTCAATGTTCTACTTTTTTTTTTTTTTTTTTTTTTTGCACACCCAGCCAGAGTTCAGGGTATTGAGTGGTGGCAAATGTATTTGTGCTTCTTTGATCTTGCGATCGGTAAGTCCTTTAATGACTCTGCCTCTTAAGGATGGATCATTTTCAGAAGTCTGAGCTTGTAAAATCTTTATGCTTATCTGCAGCAGATGGAAATAAAAGGCTGCCAATTCAAGTAGACAGACATTCTTAATTCCATTCCAATTGACCTTCTCCTCCAACTGTCACCTTACCTGTTGGAAAAGTTTTTTATGAGCTATCTTGCTAACTATTCTTTAGGCCACTTAACCTGTGTCTTTGAGAAGAGTTGGTTTAAAAGCATGCCTGCAAATTTAGTCAAATAAACTATCATTTTCTTTGACAACTAATTATGCTAGATTAATTTGTGGACTGAAATCAGCATCAATTTGTCTTATATTTTGTGTACGTCATACTCTTAAACTTTGCCCTCTGCCAGCTGTATACCAGACGACTTTCCCCAGAACACTTCCCCTTAAGTATTAGGCCATGCAGACCTGGAACAAAGTGGGGCAAATAACATTTTGAAATCAACTCTTGGGAAAAATTGTTCTACTAAAACAATTCATGAAAAATAAGAGATGAATTTAAACACTGAGGCTGTTTCTCAAGGTATTATTTTCCACAAAAGAGAAAATTTATATTCATAAGCCACCTTTAACAGATGAAGTTGCTAATTATGCTTTTATTTTGGGTCTACAGGGTCTGTAATTTTTGACGGAGCTATTTAATTTCACAAGTACTTATCAGATGCTATGGAGAAGCTAAAGACAAATTTTCAAATTGCTAATTTAAGAGGATTGAAAGCAAAAACAAAAACAAAAACCTTCCCTAACCATGCCCAGAAAATCTGTTTATGTATAAGGACAGAAACAGAAATTCCCTTTTAAGCAAAAGGATAGGAGAACTCATACTATTTAAAAACAAAAGCTATTTTTGGATTGGAAGTTGTAAGAGTTATGAGACATACTTCTTCAACTTTTAAAAGCTATTATCTGTACACTAATTTTAAAAGTTTTTCCTCCGTCAAACTGTGAAGTCAATTCTAAACCATACTTGTGTCTCCACTAAGCATCATCTTCATCTAGGAAAATATTCCTGTTTAATATATAGTAGTAGCCAGAGGAAGCTAGTCAGCTCCCAGAGGTTCTCAAAAACATCTTGAAGATTCCTCACTGGTAGAGCAAATATTATTTTCGTGCAGCAATGTGAAGGCTAATAAGATCTTAGGCATTGCTCTTGTTTACACAGTGAATATTGGCAAACATAGTATTGGAGTCCAGGTTTGTCTGACTTCGACACCTATTATATAACACATATTTAAAAAATAACATAATGGGAATTTTCTGAAAAGAGAAGTAAAAGGTATCACCTATTTGAAAAGGTACAGTGAAGAGGAGGCTTGAGGATAGATATTCCTGGGTGCCTGTCTTAGTTTGCCAGGGCTATTATAAAAATAAAATACCTTAGGCTGGTTGGTTTAAAAACAGACACTTAATGTCTCACAGTTTAGGAGGTAAGAGGTCCAAAATAAGGTATTGTCAGACCATGCTGTCTCCAAAGCCTGCAGTCTGTGGTGGTGGCTTGCTAACAGTCCATCTTTGCCTTTGACACATTGTGATTTGTTTCCTTCAGTTTCCTCCTGTGCTTTCCACTTCTCCTGCTCAGTAGTCTGTGTAACTATCTATATTTCCTCTCCTTGGAGGACTTCAGTCATGTTGGCTTAAGGTCACCCTGATTCAGCTTGGCCTCATCTTAATAGGATTTTCCAAGATCCTATTTCCAAATGAGTTCACACACACAGGGCTGGGATTGTGATCTGAGCTTGTATTTGTGTGGAACGAGTCGTTCTACCATGGTGCTCCTCCCGAAAGACACCCTGACGATCTAACCTAAGGCAGTTCTAGCAAGGCGGTGGTGCTTAGGGGAGAGAGGGTGCCAGCACCTATATTGCCCTCAGGAATCACTTGTTCTCCCTATGCCATTATGTTTTTCCTCAGTGAAATAAAGTTAATTCCCCAATTTGGACACTTTACAATGTTAAATCATTGTAAAAATAGACTGTGTGTTTGTCATACTTTTATATATATTCATATATGTAGTCATACTTGACTTACTAGATCAAAACTCTATAGAACAGGATTACATATTACTATTTTTCATTAAATTAGGAAAAAGATTTTGATTTTTCTTCCTTGTAGTCCATGCATTGCCTTTTAATTTGACAAAATAATTGAATATAGGGCTCAATGGATTAACAAATTCAGATGAAACAACAAAATAATTTACTGATAATCTGATAGTCCTTTAAGTCTCCTACAGATAATTATCTTACATTTTGTCTTTAAGACAAAATTTTATTTTTAAAATTTGTTTTAAATCAGCTCACATTTTGTCTTTAAGAAAATATTATTTTGGATCAATTGAAAAATGAGTACACTGTGGCAGCAGGCATGGACTATAAAGCCAATAAATCATACAGTTGTGTACAAAAAAATAAAATAAATATTTTATTTTATGGTATAATTGTATTTATGCATACATATATATGAAAGTATATCAAATTTACATATTTTCATTTTTCAATCTCGTTAGTTAAAACTGCCCCATGTGTACTACTGTTAACATTCTGAACTGGCACGTCTTCATGTGAGAGCCTTTAATTCTGTATCCCAGATAATATGTCACTGGAGCTCTTGGTTTACTAACCTGTAATCTTCAGTTATTCTATACCTTCTTTATTTACTAATCTTGGTAGTTCTGACTACCCCCTTAGCAGCTAATAGGTGATCTTTTAGAATAAAGCTTCTAAAAGCAGTAACGGTCTGCCATCTAAATGCGAGGCAAAATATTTTCTGTATAGAATTTTTACAAAGAGAACTGGCAAAGCAATTGTAAAGGAGCTTGTGGAGTGGATTCAGACAAAGACAGGAAAAAAGAATTCTAGGATAGGGTTAGAAATTCATGATGCTAAACTTCCAATCTCAATTTTCATATTGAGAAGCTGAGAAATATTAAACCATTTATTGTAATATCAACTTGATGTGGGCTAAGCTTGCACATTGAATGCTCTAAACAAGACACCAAAACACAGTATTAAATGTAAATGTGAGAATAAATAGATGTATATGAACCAATCATATAATTAATCTCATATCCAATTTTCTTTGTATAATTTAGAGTAAGCTATAATGAGATATGACTACTTCCACAATTAGTCTACATCATGAGGTCTTGGATGTGTATTATGCTTAATTACATGAATATCCTTTAAGACAGCTGAACTTGGTTTAATAAGAAAGGACTCTCCTAATATGTGTATTTGGAAACAGGGTCTTCTGTAATTAAAAATGTATTAGATTTATATTTCTTTAATTTTCTTAGTTTGAAAATTGGAAAGAATAATCAAATTATACAATCAAAAACAGTTGAAACTTCTTGTGGCAATTTTTTAAAGATTGAAATCAAGAAGGGCCTGTTTTATCAGAGGACCAACTTGATTTCTTAATGTAGGAACACATAATTATGCTTAGATCTCACCTATTTATATTTTACTAGTTCACTCCTGGATTATTGACCACTATCAATCAATGGAATTGTGACTTTGGGAATTTTAAAAGTGGTGGAGATTTTTGCTTTTTAGCACTCAACATTTTGAGAACATCCCCCACCATTTCATGATTCAATCAGCCACTCAAGATAGTGCATTGCTCATAATGCAGGGGATTAATATATTTGTATATTTATATCTACATTTATATTTATGTAAGTAAATAAAAAGAATATGAACTTTAATGTGTCCTGTCTATAGAGAGGTATAAAATATTCTATTTCAGGAGAAACAAATGCTTCAGCATGTGTTCTGAAAAGCCATTAACATGGCTTATCTCTTCTGCAAGGGTCACTAGAGAATGCTTCACAGAAAGAGTGATGAATACATTGGCATCTAATTATAGAAGAAACAATGCAAAATTAGCATGATTCTACTAGCTAGCATAATTGTTATCCCACTTGCCTTATTAAAACTTAACATTTTACAGATTGGTTTATTTCTTAATCTATTCAATTGTTCAAACAACCCTTCTGAACATGTTATTATAATTTTCTTTCTTTTTAGTGTTTGTTTTCTACTTTAAGAAAATGTTAAGTACTTCAAAAAAACTTAGTAGTTGCTAGAAAATATATTATTTTAAGCTTAACATAAAATAAGGGATTATATAAAATTAGAAGCCTTGTCCTTCTTGGCAAAACTGGAATTAACTGAATGAAGTCTTTCTGGCATATTTATTTTTTGGTTGTTTAACTCATGATGCTACATAATTTTATAGCCTAGACCTTTTTTGAATAAGTTCATTGAGTTTTAATTAAAACAAAATGTACAGTTGTAAATGAAACCAATAAATAATAATACAGACAAGTTTCCTGGTGCTGCAGTAAAGGAAGACTAAAACAAATTTGATTTGATCAGTTTATTACTAGTTACGTGGCATAAAACTAGTTCTGCCATTTTAATTCCATAGTGTAAAAATGTTTTGAATAAAAGTCATTTGCCCTCTTTGCAAAGCCATTAACCAACTTTTTGTCAAAAATGAAAAACTCATCTATCTTTAATCTGATACCTCATTTTAAAATACTTATCCAGGATGGCACTGTCCTTGCTGATCACTGGACTGAATTAAAGAATGATTTTCTTTTCATTCAACAAGAGTATCCCTGTCAATGTTTCACTTTTTGTTTCTTTTTTCAAACTTACCATACCAAAGAATTCCCCAAACAGTAAATAATCTTTTATTCACATTTATTCTCCCTCCTCCCCACAAATTTTATATTCCTGATCTCTTTCTGATTGAATTCCAATTGCCTCTGAATCTGCTATATCCTGTTAGGTATTGATATGTATAAAGGCTTTGAAATTCTATATTGCTATATGTTGGGAATTAAATCATGTCCTCTACAAAAGGCATGCTTAGGTACCCAAACTTGTCCTGTGGGTGTTGAACCAATTTGTAAATAAGACCTTTAAATACGTTATTAGTTAAGGTGTACCCAAACTGAATAAGAGTGGGCTTTAATCCAACATGGATTAACTCCATATAAGCAAAGGAAATTGACTATGGAAGAAGAGAAACCACAGAGGATAAGCAAGAAACTGAAAGGAAGGAAGGGACCTGAAGAAAAAAGAGAAGATGTCACTATGTGTATTACCATGTGACAGAAAAGCCAAAAACCAAAGATGACTGGCAGCCAATCCCAGAACATCACAATCTTCAGAAAGAAAGCATCATCTTGCTGACCTCTCAATTTTGGACTTAGCCACAAAACCATAAGCCAATAAATTCCCATTGTTTATGCCAATCTATTTTATAGTATTTGTTTTAGCAGCCACGAAACTAAAATACTATATAACTGCATGTATTATTAGAATACTCTTTATAAATCAAGAATTAAATATTTCTCATGAAGTGTTTTCTTTATCTTATCAATTCATTAAATTTCTCTCCTTTCTTTCTTCAGCTTCATTGCTCCTGCCTTCTACTTTCTGTTATCTTCTCTTTTTTTCTTTTGTTTTCCCCTCAATTTCCCTACTTATGCAGCACATCATGGAGCTAGGTCTAAAGACTTTTTACATCAAAGGACATGACCGAGAAAGTGAAAAGACAACCTACAGAATGGGAGAAAATAATTATCAGACATATGTCTGATATGGGTTTAATATCCAGAATATATAAAGAACTGCTATAACTCAATAGCAAAAATTAAAAATTAAAAATTAAAAATGGGCCAATAACTTGGATAGAAATTGCTCTAAGGAAGATATACAAATGGCTAATAAGCATATGAAAAGACGGCCAATAAGCATATGAAAAGATGGCCAGCATTATTGGTCATCAGGTCATCAGCAAATTAAAACTGTGAGATACAACTTCACTGCCATTAAGATGGCTATCATTTTAAAAACAAACAGACAGAAAATAATAACTGCTGAAAAGGATGCAGAGAATCAGAGACAGATTTCACTTAAGAGGCTAAAGAATCATTACATAGAAACTATGGGAGATCATTCACAGATGAATGACATCATGATGTGGGGAAAATGCTGCAGTTTTTTGTGTATTTTTTCAGAGCTTTGTAAGATAAAAAAATGTCAAGTAAATTTCCCATTAAAATCAGTAAAGAAAACATTTTTTTTCTTAATTTACTTAATTTCTTAATTTACATAATTCACACCAAATTTTCTTGGTTTGAATTATGGTATTAATGTATTCCGAGCTCTTCTCTCTTTCTCTCTCTATCTCTAGCTCTATATTTCTCTATCCCTCTCTCTCTCTCTTGCATACACAATCTCTCTGTTTCTCAACTCTCTTTTTCTGTACTTTTATAAACATATCCAAAATATGAGCCTGGCTAGAGAAGCTGAAATGGCAACTTGAGCAATTTTTTTGTGAATTTAGAGACACCATAGATTGAACTATGTTTTGGCCATTTCTACTTCTGGCATTTTCCCCAAGCTGATGCTTTTATTCTGCTGTAGGTACTAACCAAGATATAAAATTGCTTGGTTTTTATCCCAAACAGGTTTAGTGACAGATTTTTTATTCTAAATACTGTTGATCCCCATTGCATTGAGTTAGATTTAGAAAATAATTGCTTTGTATTTTCCTTTCTTACCATACTTATAAAATTTAGCATGTAAGTGTACAAAATAAGTTAGAGTTCTGACTCTCAATTTGAAGTGTGCAAATGAATAATTGATTTAGATCTGTGATATTGAATTAAATTTTACTAACTACAGAAATAGAATAGGTATATTAAAAAATTTAAGAATCACCATATTTCAAAGTTCACTCATTAGAATTACATGAATTAATTACATATTTTTAGAAGGGTTGTATATTAATCAGCAATTAAAAGTGCCTAAAGAAAAAATAAAATATTTTGCATTTTAGATAGGGTTTAAAATAGAAACAATGAATTTGATTAATGAAATTGTAAAATAGCCCTACACATTTATTAGATATTTAAAAATGTTTCTTCCATTGAATATAAAAATATACAAGGTATTTAAATTAGTTATTTTAATAAGAAATGTTATTTTTTTAAGCCACAGTTACTTCTTGGTAATTTTTACTAACCACAAAGGCCATATATGAGAAATTTTAAAAACACCCACCATAAAACAAACAAACAAAAAGAAACCTCATAATGATAATACTTATCTTTTTGTCATTTTATACTGCATTCTGTGAGAATCACTTGTTGCTGTTTTGCTTTTTTATTTTTGTCTTTAATGATATCTCTTTACTATCCATTCCTTTATATGTTTACTTTATTTGATTATGTTCTTTTAACATGTATGTACCAAGTTCCTTCTTTATCAAAGCGGTCTGTTCCTATTAAATATTTTTAAATGTATTACTTCTGATCATATGAATTGCATCTAAACTCTTCTTCCATTTCTGTTATTAATTCTCTTTTTTCCTTATTTTGTCCTTGATGGCTGGAAACTTATTAGTTGGTTCATGCCTTTATGCCCAGGGCTAAGAATGATGGCAGCTCAGCACAGAGTAAGTAATCAATAAACATTTGTCAAATGAGTGCGTATTTGTGAATTCCAAATCCATTCTATATATTTTGTTCCAAAAATTTTCAAAAATGTAATTGCCCATATATATTTATAATTGAATGCCTAAATTGATCAATATTTATAGCTTAAGGATATTTACTTAGATCCGTTTGAAGATTTCTTCTTTCCTTGGCAATGTACATGGATTCTGATAACAAAATCCCTCTTTGCAGTGAGTGGGCAAGGAGATGGGTAATGTGTTGTCTGTGAGTTTTTTATTTGATTGTACAGGCACTTGCTCTGAGTCAGGGGGCCCTTGTCTACTCTGGTACCAAAAGTCTCCTGGAGTATTGCTCTGCTTCCTTTGTTCTCCTAATTTCCACACTGAGGGACACCTCTGATCGATGCATGTTATGTTGAGACAGGTACTCTTGGGTTTTAGGAGATTTACACATCAAAAAGTAAATGGATTTATGTATTACAGTTATTATAATGGGCTGAAAGGAATATAATTTTTAGAATAAATTCAGAATTTTGTTTTCTTTTGAAAACTTCAACCCTACAAGTGGGAGACTTGATAAGAAAAAGTTCAAGCGCAAAAGCTCTGATCTTTGCTCATTTTACTATGCCCTTCCAAAACTAACAAAATGATAAAAATCTAACATTTGGCATAAGGGATATAATGATCTACATATAAGGTTATATCTGGGGTATTATAAACATTTTGGAAGAACACATTTTCAAAGTGCTTTTGAAAAGCTAAATTACAGAATATAAAAACAAGAATTATGGATGGTCTGTTGTATTATAAGAGGAATTGGAAGAATTGTGTTGTCAGATGTTTATCCTGGAAATTATATTATTCATTAAGAGTCATGATGGTCATTATCAAATATTTGAATAATTGCCATATGGAAGAAGCAGGTGTTCTCTATTATCCTTGAGGTAGGAATATGATCAATAGAATGAAATAGAGGTCCACAGGTTTTCTCTCAATATGATGAATACTTCTTAACAAGAATAAATTCTCTTACAATGGTTCTGGGTATCTGTCATTGGTTATCCTCATTGGACAGTTAGTAAACATTAGCAGTTCATGCTTATCTAAATTTATAGCATCATTGTCATCAACACCATTTAAAAGTTAATTTCAAAACCATTTCCAGGAATTAATTCTAGAATTCAAATTTCCTTCCATTATAAGATTGACTGATGTGTCGATGAATCCAGGTTTAGAATGTGTCACATAGCTGAGACAAAGGGATGGTATATTCTCTTTAATCAACATAATTCAGGTATGCATGTGCCTTGAATGCACTTTTGCTTGCATGTTAGTTTGACCTCTGATATTTATACTTCTCCTTTCAGTCTCTGTATTCTATCCTTTTCTCCCAATACCTATTTTAGTTCTCAGCTGCTTTACTTGGTTCCTTGTTTTCCCCTTTCACACTGATGACAAATGAGCCAATTTAAATGTAATCTCACTTTACTTTCAACTAGTTGTTCAGCTTTTCCATTTTACTGAATCCTTCATCTGTCCACATCTAGTCATTTCCTATCACTCCCTTTCCACTTAATATGTTTTAACTCTTATTTACCCCATTAGTCAAATAATTCAATTTGTTTATAAAACCGAATGTGCGATAAGACACAACTTTCACATCTTGTTCAAATGAATGTGATTCATTTGTTCAGATGTTACTAGGAATCAAACCATTGCTCACCTCCCTTTAAAAAATTCCATTCATTAATTCACAAATATTTATTGAGAACATTGTATCATCCAGTCACATTTCTAGGTACTGAAGATTTAACAGTGTATAAAATAGAGAAGTTGCTTTCTAATGATGGCGATAGAGCAGAAAATATTGTAAATATGAATACGATAAGTTCAGATGATGATAAGTGCCATGAGAAAATGAATTAGAGAAATTATATAGGTGATTAAGTTAGGCTTTTTCATATTGGGTGATGGGGTAGGACGATTAATGTTTTCCAATTTAGACATGTTCTTAATCTTTATCTGCATTCTTGTGGGTGTGAGCCCATTGTAAATAGGTCCTCCTGAACAATGCTATTTTTATTTAAGATATGGAATAACTGAATGAGTGGATCTTAATCCAGATTACTTGAGGCCTTTTAAAGGGAAATTTGAGTTTACAAAAGAGAAAGAAAGACATCACCATGTGATAGGAGGCAGGAATACAAGTCAAGGAACACCAAGGATAGTCAGCAGCCAGCACATGAATACTATGAATCTTTCAAAGAAAGTAAGCCTTGATGATATCTTGATTTTAGACTGATAGTCTCAAAATCATCGGGAACTACCAATTTAATAGACCAAGCCCTCAATCTTGGGGCTTGCCCTTATAAAATCTATTCCTGCAAAGGAGAGGCTAAGCCTACTTATAATTGTGCCTAAGAGTCACCTTCAGAGAAACTCTTTTATGCTCAGATGTGGTCTCTCTTCCTAAGCCAACTCTGCAAATAAACTCATTGCCCTCCCCCCTACATGGGACATGACTCCCAGGGGTGTAAATCTCCCTGACAACATGGGACATGTCTCCCAAGCCTGAGCCTGGACCCAGCATCATGGGATTGAGAAAGCCTTCCTGGACCAAAAGGGGGAAGAGAAATGAAACAAAATAAAGTTTCAGTGACTGAGAGATTTCAAATGGAGTCAAGAGGTCATTCTGGAGGTTATTCTTATACATTATATACATATTCCTTTTTAGTTTTAGTGTATTTGAATAGCTAGAAGGAAATACCTTAAACTGTTGAACTGTAATCCAGTAGTCTTGATTCTTGAAAATAATTGTATAACTATATAGCTTTTATGGTGTGATTGTGTAATTGTGGAAACTTTGTGACTGACACTCCCTTTTTCCAGTGTATGGGCAGATGAGGAAGAAAATAAAGACAAAAGTAAATTTGAAAAGGGGGAATAAGGGGTATGGGATGTCTTGGGAGTTCTCTTTTTTTTTTTGTTTTTATTCTTAATTTTTTTTTTTTTAGAGTAATGAAAATGTTCAAAAAGTTATTGTAGTGATGAATGCCAACTATATGATGATACCATGAACCACTGATTGTACACTTTGTATGATTTCCTGGTATGTGAATATATATCTCAGTAAAATTGCATTAAAAGTGTAAATTGATACAAACTTTCCTAAAGTCAATTCTTCCCCCAAATTTTAAAAATGTGCATTCTGTCCTGATGGTTTTCCTTCTAAGAATTAATCTGAAGACAGTGTGCAAGTATATTTCATCCAGTGATGATATCTATGATGTTACTCTAAATATTAAATAATAATGCAATAGGAAGTAATGGATTTGCCATGTTCTAAGAACATGTTAAGTACTTATAATTTAAGTGAAAATTCCCGAACAGTGTATTCCCATCCATTTAAAAGCATTTGTACATAGGAAAACTGAAAGTATTTCCTATAGGGAATACAATTGTGAATGGGGCTTTCGGGGGCCTGACTAAAATTTTATTATGTCTTTCTTTACTCTTTAAAAAAAAAACTACCAGCATCTATTTAACCATTCATATGAAATTGACAAGAAGGATATACTCCAAAATGCTAACAGTGGATATCTAATAGTAGGGTTTTGCACAAATTTTAATTACTACTTTATATTTTTCAGAATTTTTCAGATATTCTTCAATGATTATGAATTGCTTTTAAAATTAAGAAAATAAAGGTTGTTTTCAATTTTAAAATGGAAACATAAAACATTCCTTTCACCCATTAAAGTCCATATAGTTTTTGGGTAACACACAGTACATTCATTAACAGAAATACTGACATAGTGCTATGTGAATGATGATAACCTACCAGTATTGAACAGAGGTGACCTAGAAGGGTGAACAAGTTGGGGTACGGGTAAGATTTTGTATGGGAATTGTAATATTTTAGTAGTAATGTTTGTGACTTTGAATTTTGCCTTTTTTAAAATAGTTGCTTTATTTAAATGTTTATTTCAGTCTTCTCTGGCATCATTCTTTCTTCCAAAGTTGATAAACATATGAGTTATTCATACTAGCTATAGAGGAGAATTTCAGGGAATAGTTGGACACAAGTTAGTTGGGATAGTTTTGAATGTTTCTTTTCATTCATTACAGGAATATTTGATTGAAAAAAATATCTTTTTTATTATTACAAAAATGTTTCTTTTACTGTTGCTTTTTTGGTTGCATTCCTTTTAATTGAGTAGCCATCCAAGTTCTTCCCAAAAGCTTATATAAATTCTAAAATCTGTGTAAACTAGAATTATTATACCTTGCTTGTATGTTTTTTTCAATAGCTTTGTTGGGAGATAAATAATCCAAAATTAGTAGTGATTATGTATTTAGATACAATTATAGTTGACTATATTTAAGTGAAATGATAAAATAATTTTCATATTATTCCTTTTCAAAAAAGATTTTCATGTCATTTCCTTTCCTGTTTGCCATTATTTTTATTTGTTTTTATGGTTGTCATTTTTCATGTCTGTGATTAATTTTTTGATCGAATATTTGAAATAATGTCAGTAATCCAACTTCTGATTTTAATTTTGTTCCTCTGGATCGATATGATCTATTTTATCACAAGGTGCTTTATGGACTCTACTCAGGAACACTTCTTGTGTACATAGAGACTACTTCTACAGCCCTACATTTTGCAAATTGCTCAAGTGTGTGTGTGTCTATTTGCAGGTAAATTTTCACTGTGAGTTTAACCATATAGCTTTCTTAACTATAAGACAAGTAGAGAGGTTGACTACCTAATAACTTTCTTTTATAAAAATAAATGGGGAGTATCTCTAGCTAAAGTGATAATTTAGGCAAATGATACACAGTGTTTATTTTTTGCAGTGGAAAAATTATTCTGAATTGCTATCATTAGTGAATGTATTTTTATAAATGCTAGGTAATAGGAAATACATGATGAAATGTCTCCATTTTTATATCCTGTTAAGGTCTTTTGGGTGCCAAAATACTATTCACTGGGAATAAACTTAGAAGCATCTTCCCAACCAACAAATGGTTCATAAGCATACATTGCTGAACTTATGGTATTAAATGCATGGTGTTAAATATTTTATTTTATTAGATAGAATCTGTATTGTTGTTGTTAAACTAATTTCAGAGGATATTAAGTTTATGTGCCATAGGAATTAAAACCCACAACAAGAGTTGAGAACTGAGAGTACCAAAGGAAAAATAGAACAAAATATCTTCTCTTTGTAGAAAATACCACGTTCCTAAGACTTTCCTTCTGAAGTTACCTCAACTCCAGCAAATTAGAGTGCACAAACAAAACCTAACATAAAGACTGAAGCAATGAAGTGTCTTCCACAAAGAGAAAATGATAATGGAGCTCTTCAATATATATAAAAAAAAGTTAAAATTTATAAAAGCCAATATGGATAATATAAGAAATTCTGTAATATTAATTGCATTGATGTGAAGATGCTTATGAGAGATATTTTCTTTCTGTTTTTTTAACCACAAAGTTTTTGGAAAGAGTGTTCTATATTTGCTGTGACTGTAAATTCTTGTTTGCTCTTTAATCAATAATCCTTGGACTTACGACTATTTGTCTCAAGCTGTATTATCAAGAAGGTCAACAGTGACCGCCTATTTATCCAGTCCAGTATTTTCACTTTAGGCAATATAATACCTGAGCCTTTGATAACATTCAACAATTATTTCCAAATTCACAAAAAAGTCAAAGGCAAAAATGGTGGGGAATGATTTAATGCTTCCTCCATCCATCCTTATATAAGTATTCACATTTATATTCATGGTCACCTGTTTCCTTCTAATTCAAATGTAATATTTCTTTCTGCTCAAGGACAATTTCTCTATTATTTCTGAATTCTTACTAGATTCTTCAATTCTACTAATCAATAACAATGAGGCCTTTATTAGAAGAAAATGGCTGATAAAACAAAACCCAAAACCATGACTACAAAAATAAAGTCAGATTTTATATTAATAGATCATATATATCACATATATCAGGGACTATATTAATTCATTGTTTTATGTGATTTACAAAATTCCTGACACAAAATTTATGCTCAAAAATACTAGCTTCCTTAGGTTGCTTTCTCCTGGTCAATATTCCCTAAAAAATGGAACCTGAGGCATGGGTTAAGCACTGATTATTATTTAGGAGGTCTAATCCCAGTATTGCCAGAGTGAGGGAGAAAATAAGTAAGGCAGAAAGGGAGGAGAAGCAGTTAAGGTGATGGGTTGTCATACTGACCATTAGTTCTCTTTGTTTTTAAATTCTGAAGCAATAAATTGCACTTTATCTTGACATTAAACTTTTTAAGAGAAAAAGTGAAGTGTTAAACCTGAAGAGTATAAGATATTAATATTTTTAATTGACTTTATACTTCTACTACAGTTAAGTAGGTGTCCCTAAGTTACCATCAAAGCACAGAAATAGAGTATCATTGAGGGAAAGGGACATAGGATTTGTAATCAGCACACCTGAGTTCTGACCACTTGTGCCATTTGATTTGAGTCTCTGAAAAATAAAATCTGCAATGTCTATCTCACATGATTATTGTGAATCTCAAATGAGTATTAGAAATGCTTTGAAAAGTAAAATTTATTGTTCTGGTTTGCTAAAGCTGCTGTTATGCAAAATACCAGAAATGGACTGGCTTTTATAAGGGGATTTACGAGGTTATACATTTACAGTTTAAGGCCATAAAAGCCCAAACTAAGGCATCAACAAGATATACCTTCACTGAAGAAAGGCCAATGGTGTTCGGAACACCTCTGTTAGCTAGGAAGGCACATGGCTGGTGTCTGCCAGTCCTTTGCTTCTGTGTTCCGGTTTCAAAACAGCTTTCTTCAAAATACTCAGGTTTCTGTCTCTCTTATGTTCTGTCTCTCAGCCTCTGTGCATCCTTTCTCTCTAAGTGCCTGGGGGTCTTCTCTTGGCTTCTCTGGGGCAAACTCTGGGCTTCATCTTAGCTTAGTATTTCCAAAAATACTTCTGTTGGCATCTTCCAGCATCTCCAAGTGTCTCCAAGTGTATAGGCCTGTATGGGCTTTCACGTCTCTAAGGACGCACTCTGAATGTCTGCATGGAAATAATCTAATCAGAGATCCCACCCACAACTGAGTGGGTCACATCTTCATGGAAACAACTTAATCAAAAGATCCTACCATTAATAAGTCTGCCCCCTACAAGATTTCATTAAAGAACATAGTCTTTCCTGGGGTACATAACAGTTTCAAACTGGCACTGTGTTCTAGTTTGCTAATGCTGCTGGAATGCAAAACACCAGAGATGGATTGGCTTTTACAAAAGGAAGTTTATTAGGTTACACAGTTACACAGTCTCAAGGCCATAAAGCACCCAAGGTAACACATCAGCAATTGGGTACCTTCACTGGAGGATGGCCAATGGTGTCTGGAAAACCTCTGTTAGCTGGGAAAGCATGTGGCTGGCGTCTGCTCCAGAGTTCTGGTTTCAAAATGGCTTTCTCCCAGGACAGTCCTCTCTAGGCTGCAGTTCCTCCAAAATGTCACTCTCAGTTGCTCTTGGGGCATTTGTCCTCTCTTAGCTTCTCCAGAGCAAAAGTCTGTTTTCAACGGCCATCTTTAAACTGTCTCTCATCTGTAGCTACTCTCTCAGCTTCTGTGGATTCTTCAAAGTGTTCCTCTTGGCTGTAGCAAGCTTGCTCCTTCTGTCTGAGCTTATAGAGTGCTCCAGTAATCAAGGCCCACACTGAATGCACAGGTCTACACCTCCATGGAAATTATCTTATCAGAGTTATCACCTACAGTTGGGTGGGTCACATCTCCATGGAAACACTCAAAAGATTCCAATCTAATCAGCACTAAAACATCTGCCCCGCAAGATTGCATCAAAGAATATGGCTTTTTCTGGAGGACATAATACATTCAAACTGGCACACATTGTTATCATGAAATATAACAAATTAGGATGTTTTACTAAGAAGAAAAGATAGCTAATAATTTTCAAATGTTCACTATCTACCATTGCTTTTATGTACATTATTTTATTTAATCTTCCCAAGAATCTTGCAAGATATCTACCTAAAAACAGTCTCATCAAGTCAACTACATTTTATACATTCGCTAAAGATTCTTTCACAGAAAATACAGTCTTCTACCAGCATTCTTGAGTTTATTTTCTTTAATTTCCATAACTTCTACTTTGTCTTCAGTGGCACATATTGGATTCATCCAACTACTTTTGCTCTATTTCTCATTGATATGTGTAGTTTTCCCAAAACTAAATTAAATAGCTTTCTAGTCTTCCCATTTCTTCTTAATATTTAGAATCATGTATTTCATTAGCTCAGAGTATAATATGGTTTTTGCAGAAAAAACTATTTCCAGGCCCAGCTAAATGGATATTTCCAAAAAATATGGGTACAAGAATCTATGAAATAACTGTTATTTTGCTATTCCCTAAATAAACACACTTCAAATAATTCTTCTGCAATTGAAAACATTACTTATCTAGCAGCTCTTTGGATCCTGCTGTCCACAATCAATTTACTCCTACTAACATGACAAAGTCAAAAAAATAAGGGACAGTTTTTCTGGGAGGAACTGACTTGTGATAATAATAGTAAACAAAAAAGGTAAATTGCTATTTCAAGTTTTGTTCTTTTCAGCTTCAAACTTAACTACAATGGAAAGAAAATAGATAGCTAGAGATAGAGATTAGAGAGAGAGAGAGAGAGAGAGAGAGAGAGGGAGAGAAAGTGTGAGGGTACATGCATGTTTGTGTGCACACACATGCTGTTTTATTTCCTACTATAATTGAGATCGTATTTCTATTTTTTTTCAAACCCTAAAATCCATTGTCAAAAGTTTTCAAGTAAATTTTACTTGTTTTTATGACACACTATGCAGCAAAAATATTTTCAACTGAGGAGACAGTGTAAATACTTTATTTATGATTTTACCTAAGCTTAGCAACATGATAATAAAAATAATTTCTAAGAAGTTAGTAGTCTGCTCCACTCATGAAGAGAACTGTTAAAATGGAAAAGAATCACTTTCACATTTAAAGATAACTGCATAAATGATTGAATCTATATCAATGGATGGAGTAATATATTTCTAAGGGTTTGTTTCTTTCCAAGTACCCTATCAAAGTGTTTTTATGGGGTCACCATAGTATTTACTCTTTTTTTTTTCCTTTTTAATTTTTATTGGGATTTTTCAGATACCATACAATTATCCAAAGATCCAAAGTGTACAATCACTTGCCCCTGGTACCCTCATACAGCTGTGCATCCATCACCACACTTAATTTTTGTTCAATTTTTAGAAACTTTTCATTACTCCAGAAAAGAAATAGAGTGAAAGATGAAAAAAGAGGGGGAAAAAATAGAAAAGGAAACTCAAATCCTCCAATATCCCTAACCAACCCCCCTCAATTATTGACTTGTAGTGTTGGTGTAGTGCATTTGTTACTGTTTATGAAAGAACATTGAAATACTACTAACTGTAGTATATAGTTTGCAATAGGTATATATTTCTTCCCTATATGCCCCTCTATTATTAACTTCTAATTGTATTGTCATACATTTGTTCTGGTTCATGGAAGAGATTTCTAATATTCGTACAGTTAATCATGGACATTGCCCACCATAGGATTCAGTTTTATACATTCACATCTTTTGACCTCCAACTTTCCTTCTGGTGACATACATGACTCTGAGCTTCCCCTTTCCACCTCATTCATGCACCATTTGGCACTGTTCGTTATTCTCACATCTTGCTACCAGCACCTCTGTTCTTTTCCAAACATTTAAATTCATCCTAGTTGAACATTCTGCTCATACTAAGCAACCGCTCCGCATTCTTAAGCCTCGTCCTATATCTTGGTACCTTATATTACATGTCTATGAGTTTACATATTATAATTAGTTCCTATCAGTAAGACCCTGCAATATTTGTCCTTATGTGTCTGGCTTATTTCACTCAGTATATTACCCTCAAGGTTTTGTCATCAACTCATTTTTTTTTTTTTAAGATGATTTTGTTCACACACCATACATTCCATCCTAAGTAAACAATCGATGGTTCTTTGTATGGTCATATAGTTATGTGTTCACTACCTTCACCACTATCTATACAAGGGCATATACATTTCTTCCACAAGGCAGGAAGGAGAATCAAAGAAGGTAGAGAGGCAAAAGAAAGAGGAAAAAAAAAAATGACAGCTATGAAGCAGCAATAGGAAAAATAACGTTAAATCAAATTGGAGTAAAGAGTCAGAAAACACCACCAATGTCAAGTGTCTAACATGCTTCCCCTATCCTCTCCTCTTATCTGCATTTACCTTGGTATATTGCCTTTGTTACATTGAAGGAAGCATAATACATTGATTCTGTTAGTTATAGTCTCTAGTTTATGTTGATTGCATCTCTCCCCCAATGCCTCCCCATTTTTAACACCTTGCAAGGTTGACATTTGCTTGTTCTCCTTCGTAAAGAACATATTTGTACATTTTATCACAATTGTTGAACACTCTAGATTTCACCGAGTTATACAGTCCCAGTCTTTATCTTTCCTCCTTTCTTGTGGTGTCTCACATGCTCTCAACCTTCCTCTCACAACCGTATTCATAGTTATCTTTGTTCAGTGTACTTACATTGCTATGCTACCATCTCCCAAAATTGTGTTCCAAACCACGCACTCCTGTCTTCTCCTATCACTCTGTAGTGCTCCCTTTAGTACTTCCTGTAGGGTGGATGTCTTGTTCACAAAGTCTCTCATTGTCTGTTTGTCAGGAAATATTTTGAGCTCTCCCTCATATTTGAAGGACAGCTTTGCTGGATAAAGGATTCTTGGTTGGCAGTTTTTCTCTTTCAGTATCTTAAATATATCACACCACTTCCTTCTTGTCTCCATGGTTTCTGCTGAGCGATCTGCACATAGTCTTATTAAACTTCCTTCGTATGTGATGGATTGCTTTTCTCTTGCTGCTTTCAGGATTCTCTTTTTTGCCTTTGACATTTGATAATCTGATTATTAAGTGTCTTGGCATAGGCCTATTCAGATCTGTTCTGTTTGGAGTACACTGCACTTCTTGGATCTGTAATTTTATGTCTTTCATAAGAGATGGGAAATTTTCATTGATTATTTCCTCTATTATTGCTTCTGCCTCTTTTCCCTTCTCTTCTTCTGGGACAGCAATGATATGTATATTCTTGTACTTCGTTTCATCCTTAAGTTCTCAGAGACGTTGCTCATATTTTTTCATTCTTTTCTCCATCTGTTCCTTTGCATGTAGGCTTTCAGGTGTTTTGTTCTCCAGTTCCTGAGTGTCTTCTTCTGCCTCTTGAGATCTGCTGTTGTATGTTTCCATTGTGTCTTTCGTCTCTTGTGTTGTGCCTTTCATTTCCATAGATTCTACTAGTTGTTTTTTTGAACTTTTGATTTCTTCCTTATATATACCCAGTGTTTTCTTTACAGCCTCTATCTCTTTTGTGAAATCTTCTGTAAACTTTTTGAATTGATTTAACATTAGTTGTTTAAATTCCTGTATCTCAGTTGAAGTGTACATTTGTTCCTTTGGCTGGGCCATAACTTTGCTTTTCTTAGTGTATGTTGTAGTTTTCTGTTGTCTAGTCATCTGACCTCCTAGGCCACCCCAATCAGGTTTTCCCAGACAAGAACAGGCTCAGGTCACAGAAGGAGGAAATATTCAGTATCCAGTTTCCCTGATGGTTTTTCTTAGAGGACTGGCACACCTGTGCTTTTCTGCCCAGCAGGTGCACCTTTCAGCCTGTCACTGGCTGGTATAAGGGGGTGTGGCCTGTGGCTCTCCTCCTCCAGGCTTTTGGGCCTGGTTCCTAAAGGCATGCAGTAGAGCTGGGCCCCTCCCTTTCCTCTTGGGAAGCTATGCCCCCTCCAGAGAGGTCAACAGCATATCAATAAGTTCTTTGTTTCTCTGACTCTGCTGATGAAAGTGTTTTGATTTTAAAATGGTTGAGGCTTTCTTTACTGCAAAGTGCTGTGAGCTGAAAACAGCTGAGGTTTTCTCCACAGAGAGAGAAAGGGACAGAAAGCTCCCAAATTTACCCATCAGCCAGAAATAGCTCCTGATCCTCTGGGCTCCCCATCCTGAGACAGATACATCCCCTGACTCTCCCAAGGTCAGTTGTTGCCAAAAGCCTCTGGGTGCTTGTTGGGGATTCGCTGTCTGTATTGAGTGGTTAATATTAAAACCCCAGCTGGGGTTGGGCTGAGGTCCACTCGCTTGTTTGGAGAGTGCTGCTCTCTAGCACCTCGAGGCTTCTGTGAGGGAGGAGCTCTCGGCTCTCAGCTCTCAGCACGGGTCCGCAGTTTTTATTTACAGATTTTATGCTGCAGTCTTGGGCATTCCTCCCAATTCAGGTTGGTGGATGATGAGTGGACGGTCACGTTTGTCTCCCCGCAGTTATTCCAGGTTGTTTACTAGTTTTTCAGTAGTTTATGAATTGTTCCAGGGGGACTAACAGTCTTCCACTCCTCTCTATGCCACCGTCTTAGCTCCTCCTCCATATTTACTCTTAAGAGTGGTTAGAAGTGTGGCAGAGTATGCAGGGAACTGAATTTGGAAAGGACCAATCCTTCTAAGCTAGTGGTTGACTATTGGTGGACAAAACTGCATGCCAAGGCAGAGTCAAACATCCAAGTTCCAGTGAGAAGTCCAGTTCTGGGCATACAATCAGTTGAAAGAAAAAGAAAAAGAAATCTATGAATAATGATAAGCTGCTCAGGGTAAGATTTACTTCTTGTTAATATAAGCAATGTTCAAGTTTAAATAAAGCCTAAGAGTTTTTTTTTTTAATTATTTCAAGCAGTTTTATTTTAAATGTATACATATTTCCAAAAAGAACAGATTGGATTAAGGAGTTTCATTCCAGTTAAACTCCACAAGATATCAGCTATACTGAATGATATCATGAATTAGATCAAAACACAAATAAAAATAAGAAAACAGTGACCATTAATGTGATTGCAAAGCATATATATGGGGGAGGGGGAGGAAGTAGTATAGTTAGTCACTAAGATGTTAAGTGTTAATCAAAATATTTGGATGTCATATGGGGTATTGAATCATGTTCCCCATAAAAGATGTTCAAATCCTAACCCCTGGCTCCATGGGTTAGGGGTTTTGGAGTCCTCCTTATAATTTTTTTTTCTGGATGCTTTTTTTTTTTTGCCCCCATTTTTTTAGTCATCTATCCATACACTGGACAAAGGGGAGTGTGGTCCATATGGCTTTCCCAATCACATTGTTACCCCTCATAAGCTACATTTTTATAAAATCGTCTTCAAGATTCAAGGGTTCTGCGTTGTAGTTTGATAGTTTCAGGTATTTACTGCTAGCTATTCCAGTGCACCTATTTGTAAATAGGACTTCTGAAGATATTACTAGTTAAAGTTTGCACTCATTTGTGAATAGGATCTTTGAAGACCCCAGTTAGATGAGGCCAAATTGAATCAGGGCAGGCCTTAATCCATATGACTGGAGACCTTATAAGCAAAGAAAATTCATCCGCATTCAGTCAGTAAAAGCCAGAAGTCAGCAGAAATGAAAGGAGAAGAAAAAAGGAGACACAGGTTGTCATGGTATGGAGGCAGAGATTGCAAGCCAAGGAACCCTAAGGATTGCAGTAAGCCAGCACCAGAATGCTACAGACTTCTGGAAAAAGCATGGTCTGTTGAGAACTTGATTTTGGACTTGCAGCCTCCAAAACTGTGTCAATAAATTCCTGTTGCTAAGCCAACCAGTGTGTGGTATTTGTCATAGCAACCCTGGAACACTAAGACACATATCTAAAATTTTGTGTGTTTTTTTTTGTTTGCTTGTTTTTTCCAAATGAATATAAAGAATTATGTGTCAAATTATATATACCAAACCATATACTGAACCCAGGTAGATTTTGGGGTCCTTCTTATAATTTTTTTGTCTGGGTGCTTTTTTTTTTGCCCCCATTTTTCTACTCATCTATCCATTCACTGGACAAAGGGGAGTGTGGTCCACATGGCTTTCCCAATCACATTGTCACCCCTCATAAGCTACATTTTTATAAAATTGTCTTCAAGATTCAAGGGTTCTGGGTTGTAGTTTGATAGTTTCAGGTATTTACTGCTAGCTATTCCAGTTCATTAGAACCTAAAAAGGGTTATCTATATTGTGCATAAGAGTGCCCACCAGAGTGACCTTTTGGCTCCTTTTGGAATCTCTAAGCCACTGAAACATTTCATTTCATTTCACACCCCCCTTTTGGTCAAGAAGATATTCTCCATCCCACAATTCCAGGTCCAGATTCCTCCCTGGGAGTCATAGTCCACATTGCCAGGGGTATTTACACTCCTGGGTGTCAGATCCCATGTAGGGGGAGGGCAGTGATTTCATCTGCCAAGTTGGCTTAGCTAGAGATAGAGGGCTACATCTGAGCAACAAAGAGGCATTCAGGAGGAGGCTCTTAGGCACAATTATAAGCAGGCCTAGCCTCTCCTTTGCAGTAACAGTCTTTCCAAGGGCAAGTCCCATGATTTAGGGCTCAGCCCATCAAACCACCAGTCCCCAATGTCTGTTAGCCCATCAGCAACCATTGAGGGGGAAGTCCAACACCCCATGCATTCTCCCCCAGAAATGTTCACATTAGTGGTAGCAAATAATATTTCTCTTTTTGTGCCTGGCTTATTTCACTTAGCATTATGTCTTCAAGGTTCACCCAAGTTGTCATATGTTTCACATCATTCCTTCTTACTGCTGCATAGTATTCCATTGTGTGTATATACTACATTTTATTTATCCACTCATCTGTTGAAGGACATTTGGGTTGTTTCTGCCTCTTGGCAATTGTGAATAATGCTGCTGTGAACATTGGCATGCAGATATCTGTTCACATCACTGCTTTCAGATCTTCCGGATATATACCGAGAAGTGCAATTGCTGGATCAAAGGGTAACTCTATATCTAGTTTTCTAAGGAACTGCCAGACTGTATTCAAAGCCTAAGAATTTTAACTCAATGCAAAGCACTGGAACAAAGCAGCAGTTGACCTCGTCAGGAGGTTGTAGGAATGAAGCTGGAAAGCAGGCCCTAACTTAGTTGATGGACTGTTGTTCTAGACTTTACCAAAGACATGGGGATACAGAGAAACTTTAGGTACCTAAGACATGTAGTTAGAAACTGAATGAGTAGAAAAACTGTCCTCAGTTTTCCCTAGAGAAAAAGTATCTGGTCTTCTGTATCTTAAATGGATAGGGTGCTTAAATGAGAACACCATTACTAGAGTGTCCAGAAACCAAAGGTGATCAGTGACCAGAGTTATACATCTTCCCTGGGGTAGAATGGAAAACTATTTCTAAATTACCTTTACTGGTAGGATGAGGTGATTGTCTCGTTGAGCCAGAAAAAGGATCAGCCAGCCTTTTGAATCACTGCATAATCATTTCTTACCATTGGGATGAGGCATGACTAGGAAAGAAACTGACAACCTACCTGTTTTGATTCATGTAGATTTACTGACTGACTTGAAAATTTTCATGAAACTCCTCAATGATTTTTTTTCAGATTAGGGCAGATAGGAAAAAAAAAACAAAAAACAGACTGAGGTTTCTTTTTTTCTACTCTGTGACTTCACTGTTAGTTAATGGAAATCCTTACCAGTGAATATAGGAAATAAAAAGCATTCTCAAAAATATATAGCATAAAAAAAAGATAAACTATAATTTACTCTAAAGCTTACTTTAAAGGAAATTATGGTCTAACTGGATAGACAGTATAACAAAGGAATGATATAATCACTATTCTTTAAATATAATTAAGTTATAACTTACATATTACACACAGTGAACTGAGAGTCAACACCATTTCAATATCATTTTAAAAAGTGGATATCAAATCTGGATATTTATGGTAATCCATTAGGGATTTTGACATATATAGTGATTCCAGAGTCATCTAGCAGAGATCATGATTCATTAGGTTTGTAGGCACCATCTTCTTATGGCCAGCCAAGTTCTAGAATTACAGCTACAGTCCACTGAGAGGACAATTATAGCTTAAATGAAATTAATCATAGAAAAATTTAAATAGGAACATCACTGAAAGGTTTTAAAGCTTGATAATTACTAGTTTCAACATTAAGAAATATCTGTCTTTCTACCCAGTGAAGAATCTAAGTTTTGACCTAAAACAAGAGGTAAGAGATGCTTCCTGAAAGACTATCAATCCCCCCCTCCCCCCAAAAAAGAAAGTCTCTCACCACAATTCTTACACACATACATTCAGACAAACGCTCATACCACCTCTATGAGGCAGAGAATGTAGAACATAGATGCAGGGTAGCCAGGAGAGGAGAGAGCCAGACTAATAGAAAGACAGAGTGACAAAGACACAGAGAGACAGTGACAGAAGTTTTTCAGCCACTCCCAGGATAACATGTCCAGCCCACAAGAATTTTGAAAGCAAGCAAAGCCTCCATTTTCATTAATTTATAAAGACTGATTAAAGTGAAGATTGAACAGTCCAGTGGAAGAGATGGAGAATATTGTGCCAATAGAATGAGGGCCCCAAATCAAGGTAGTAATGAATGCCAAGGTAGACCAGATGTTTTTTTTTGAGAAAATCATCTGCCAGCATCTGGAATAAAGGTTCAAGTTAAGCAAGAACCCAGGTTTTTCTCTTGAAAATAACAACCAAAGGTGATCTTCATTCCCTTATCATGGAGGTGGTAGAAATACATAATCTGTTTCACATTCCCTGAATAGCAAGAATTTTGCTTGATTGCAACTGTCATAAAGAGTAAAGACCTAATTTGTGTAAAGTTAAAATAAAACAAAATATTTGAGGGTAAAAAAATAATCTACCTTGTGGAAGTTTATGAAATAAAGGTCCTTAACTCCTTACCCAAAAATAACTTTTTTGATGAATTACATAGAAACTAGGATGTGAAATGGGTGGCATAACTGAAAAGATAAAGGTTATATTGTGACATTCCAGTTATATAAAAAGAAATGTCCATGGAAGAGTTTTTCTTTGTTTTTTTTGTTTGTTTGTTTGATTGATTGCTTTTGTTTTTGTTTAATGGAAGGAAAGCAGAAATTGATAAGCCAGCTGTTGAAAACAGCCATCTAAGTAAGTATGTATAAATGTAAATATGTGTTATGTTTATGCATATGTATATCATGTATATAGTTAGAATAAACAACTTTTGAAATACAAAATGTATTTTGTATAGCTTTTAAAAGACTTTTCTCTATATGTAACTAGAATGTTTTTGCATGTAATAAATATTTTTAATATGTAAAATATCTTTATGTAAAATTAACTTAAAATTAAGTTGTCTATGCTTTTTTAAAAGGCTTAAGTTTGGCTTAAATGGACAAACTTTAAGCCATAGACCATTGTGGGGATTGGATCATGTCCTGCACAAAATACATGTCCTAGTCCTAACCCTCAGCCCTATGGGTGTGAATACATTTATAAATTGGATCTTTGAATATGTTATTAGTTAAGGTGAGGCCAACTGAATAAAGGTGGGCCTTAATCAATTATGACTGGAGTCCTTAGAAGGAGACCGAGCAGGACAAGTAGAAATGAGGGAAGGAGAGAGAGAGACTGCTATGTGGTGGAGGCGGAGAATGAGATTCCTCCAGAACATTACAGATTTAAGAGAAAATATGGCCTGCCAATACCTTGATGTTGGGCTCTGTAGCATTTCACACTGTGAGAGAATAAGTCTCTGTGGTTTAAGCCAACCCATCCTGTTGTATTTTTTACAGTAGCCCTGATAAATCAAGGCAACCAGCACTCAGACAAGACAAACTTTGTCTTGACACCTTTTTCTCCTTGGTTGGCCAAAAAGACCAACCTAGAGAAATCTATGTGACACCAAGCTAACTGAGGCATTTCCACTATCCATCACCTATTAATTCTTCTATGATAATATTTTCCCATAATTCACAGGATTCTGTATTTCCATTTCTTGGACACCTAGTGGGTATTTTGCTATATGCTATGAATATAAGACAAATGTATAGAGAGGGAGAGAAAGAAAGAGAGAGTTGGGGGGTGGGGGTGGGAAGGGAGAAAGAGTCAATATTCAATAAATATGTGTTGGAATAAATTAGTAAGACCTAGTTTCTTGAAATCAAGACCCATTTTTTTTTCAGTTTTTGTTCAAAGTTCACCCTCTGAGTTACTTTCCCACAGCCTGCACTGTCAAGCAGAGCAGATAGTATAGTGTATCCTTAATATTCTTAGTCTACTCAGGTGCTTATCCTAAGCTGTTACTATCCAGTTGCTGGTGCCTTCACAGGTCTCTCATCTGTCTCCCACTTCTTTCTCTCAGCATAGTTTGTTCTCTTAGCTAGCTTTACAGTGTTGCATACCAGATATTATGAAGACCATATCTAGTCACCTGCATAGCTAGTTAGTATGAGTTCCACTGCTTCCTTTGCCTCTTATAGGAGGTCCAGCCCTCAGTCTCTGATGATAGAGCTCTTTTACCACCAGTTGCCTTTCTTGAGGGTGTTCTAGTTTCCTTGGCTGCTGAAGATGATACCAAATGCAAAGGGATGGCTTAAACTATGGGAATTTTCTCATGGTTTTAAGGCTAAGAGAAAGTCCAAATCAAGGCATCATCAAGGTGTTGCTTTCTCCCAGAAAACAGTGGTGTACTGGGGCTGGATGCTGGCAATCCTGGGTCCTTGGCTTATTACATGGCAAGACACATCATGGCCTTTTCAGATATCTGCCTTCTCTCCTGAGTCCCATTGATGTAAGTTTCTGGCTACTCCGTATGTGACTTTCTCTCTGCCTGAATTTCATTCTCTCATAAAGGACTCCATTAAAGGATTAAGACCCATCCTCATTGATGTGGGTCACACCTTAACTGAATTAGCCTCATCAAAAGGTTCTAATTACAATGGGTTCACACCCACTGGAATGGATTTATTTTAAGATGTTTTTCTGGGGAATTTACATCTTCAATTCACCACACACATCCTGATTGAGGTGGGCACAACTTAATTGAAGTAATTTTATCAAAAAGTTTTATTTTCAATGGGTTCACACCCACAGGAATGGATTGAGTTCAAGAACATGTTTTTGGGGGGTATATACAACTCCAAATTACCACAGAGGGCATGAGATGGTGGCTGTTGAGTCAACTTGTGCTATCAGCTAACTTCTGCATCTTATTCTTTGCCAAACAGGAAACTGAGTGTCTTTGTGTTGGGGCAGGGAATATTCATGGACATTCACTCTCAGTTTTCCACTTGGATGTGTCCCTACACAGATTCCATTGGTTTACTATCCTAATAATCTATTCACCCTATTGGGTATGAAGGTATCTCCCACCCTAAATAGTATGAAACAGCCAAACACACAATGCCTGACACTGAACAATTTAGATTGGCAGACATTTATGAGTCATAAACACTTACAGTCAATGGCAGGAGAACACTGCATATCCTACAGGGCCATATCTGTAGTAACCAGAAGATTCCCATAAGAGGATGTGATTGGTTTGTTTGTGTAATTCCACAGACTAGCAAGGAACTACATCCCATTAGGTTAAAGACCTGGTGCAATGCATCTGATCTGGGTGGTAGGGGAACTAGTGGCTTGGAGAGCCTTTCCTGCTGAATTGGGGGCAGATCTCGTGTCTCAGAGATGTCAAGGCAGAACTTGAAATTTTAGGTCTTACAATGCAATTCCTAGTATTTTTAAGGTATTGCTACTCATCAAACTACAGCCAGAGGCAATAATTCTAGGGTCTTCCAATTCTCAGCTAACTCAGCTTGAGTTTCAGGCCTCCTGGAAGCACATATCTCTAACTTCTGCTAGGCAGAAGTTAATTTGGGTGTATATCAACCCCTTCCTGCCTCACAACTTGTTAGATGTATCTTTTGAAACTGGAATTTTTGTTCTCAGGGATTCCTATAAAGTTAGTCACTAGGAAAGAAAAATATAGGTATTTTTTCCCATATGAAATTATTAGGGTGATTACTAATATGAGTCATGTCATTTTGTCATAAAATTATGTTACTCATCAGTTCAGAAAACCCTTTCTACATTTTAAAAACTTTTTATACTGAGCTACACTTAAGCTTGCAGGAGAGTTACAAAAATAATAAAACCCCCATTCAGATAGTTCCAATATATCCTTACACGCCAGATACCCAAATCCCTCAATTTTAACATTTTACCATATTTGCCATTTCCATCTATCATCTGTCTACTATCCATCTATGTATCTATTTATGAATCCATTTTCTGAACACTTGAGTGTAGGTCTTATACATCATGCTCCATGAACACTTAATGCTATCACATAAGAACAAGGATATTTTCTTTTGTGATAACTTTAATTGTAGTTACCAAGTTCAAGAAATTTAACATTGATATAAAACTAACAGTCTAAATTCCATTTTTTTTTTTCATATATTCAAATAATGTTCCTTTGAACCTTTTCTCCTCCTGTGCTAGATCCCATCCAGGCTCATGTATTGCATTAATTGCCATGGTCTCTTTAGTTGCTCTTTCTGTATTTTGTTGTTGTTGTTGTTGTTGTTTGTTTGTTTGTTTTTAACTGCAGGAATATATATGCAACATAAACATTCCTGTCTCAATCACTTCCAAATGTACCATTCAATAGGATTCATCATATTCACGATTACACTACTCTCACCACGAAAACTTTCCCGTCTCCCCAAATAGAAGCCCTACACCAATTCTGCATTAACACCCCATTCTCCCTGAAACCTTGCCATACCCTGGCAAACTGTACTCTAATTTCTGTCTCTATGAGCTTACATATTCCCCAGTATTTTCTTTGTAGTTACCATAGGGCCTATATTTAACATCTCAAATTGATAACAATTTCCTTTGCTTTGATACCAACTTAATTTTAATAACATATACAAATTATGTTCCTATAGCCTTCCATCCCCCACCTTTATGTAGTAGTTGTCACAAATTATATGTTTATATAAGATCCATTATTTATCATAACTTTTCATGCATTTACATTTTATAACCTGTAGGAAGTAAAAAGTGGAGTAAAAAACCAAAAATGCAATAGTTCTGGCATTTATATTTATTCACATCATTGCCCTCACCAGAGATCTTTATTAATTCATGCAGCTGAGAGCCTCTGTCTATTGTCCTTTCCTTTCAACATGAAGAACTCTCTTTAACATCTCTTGTAGTGCTGGTCTACTTGTGATGAACTCCCTCAGCTTTTCTCTATCAGGAATGTCTTAAACTCTCCCTCATTTTTTTATTTGATATGAGATATTTATTTTGTGAAACAATGCAAGTGATTGTAAATCCCCACATTCTATTTGAATAAGTGAAACAAAGTTTGGTTGTGAAATCTCTGCATGGTAGTGCATCTAGTCCTTTGCTTTTAGTTACTACACAAAAATTAAATCAGACCAGTGAATAAGGCATACTGGCAAATCAGCCTACACAAATGAGAAATCATACCAGTACACAGAGTGGAATGGTCAAATAATTTAAGCCAAATGTTTTAATGGTATGTTCTAGTTTGCTAATGCTGCTGGAATGCAAAACACCAGAAATGGATTTGCTTTTATAAGTGGGGTTTATTTGCTTACACAGTTACAGTCTTAAGGCCATAAAGTGCTCAAGGTAACACATCAGCAATTGGGTACCCTCACTGGAGGATGGCCAATGGTGTCCGGAAAACCTCTGTTATCTGGGAAAGCACGTGGCTGGCATCTGCTCCAAAGTTCTGATTCCAAAATGGCTTTCTACCAGGACATTCCTCTCTAGGCTGTAGTTTCTCAAAAATGTCACTTTTAGTTGCTCTTGGGGTGTTTGTCCTCTCTTAGCTTCTCTGGAGCAAGAGTCTGCTTTCAACAGCTGTCTTCAAACTGTCTCTCATCTGCATCTGCTCTCTCAGCTTCTGTGCATTCTTCAAAGTGTCCCTTTTGGCTGTAGCTCCTCTTCAAAATGTCACTCTCAGTGGCTCTTCAAAATGCCCCTCATAGCTGCACTGAGTTCTGTTTGTCAGCTCATTTATATGGCTCCAGTGATTTAATTTAGAGCCACCCTGAATGCGTGGGGTATCACCTCCATGGAAATTACCAAATCGGAGTCATCACTCACAGCTGGGTGGGGCACATCTCCACAGAAACACTCAAAGAATTACAATCAAATCAACACTGATATGTCTGCCCACACAAGATTACATCAAAGAAAATGGTGTTTTGGGGGACATAATACATTCAAACCAGCAAATTCCACCCCCTGAACCTCAAAATGACATGATCTTTCCATAAACAAAATACATTCATCCCATCCCAATATCACAAAAACTTAAATCATTTCAGTAATAACAGTTAAGTACAATATCCCATGAAATCAGTTACAGGTATGGTCTGTCCAAAAGCAAAATTCCCCTCTGTGGACCTGTAAACTTACAACAAGTTATGCGCTTCCAATATACAAAGGAGGGACATTCATAGGATAAATATTCCCATTGCCATAAGGAGAAACTGAAAGGAAAGCAGGGTTCACAGGACCAAAACAGTTCCTAAAACCTGCAGGACAAACTCCAATAGATTTTAAAATCTAAGAGTCATTTACAGAACTATGTTTCATCCTTGGGGCTTGAGAGAGTGGGAGTCTAACCCTTCCTAAGGGCCTTTTTGGCAGCCCTTTCCTCTCTAAATCCTGGGGTGAGTTCTCCAACATATCCACACATTGGAGAGACCACCTTCTCAGCCCTACCCTCCCCAAACATGGGGACAGCACCCAGATTCCCTTCCATCTCCAGGGCACATGCTCAACACCTTCAGAACAATGGGGTGGCAGCAGGCTCTCCCACATTCCCTGCGAATGTGCTCCACCCTCTTTGGGGCCTAGGGTGGCAAAACTCTTCTGGAGCATTAAGGTGGAAGGCCTACCCTCGACCTCCAGGGCAAACTCACCCTTTCCATGTGTGTGGGCCACTCCACTCTCCCAGCCCAAGGCCTCTTGACTCCAGACCTCAACCCCCATCACTCCATCTTTGAAGAAATTTTTCCTTCAATTTGTTCCTTGTCTGTCCCCTCCAGTCCAGACCAGCAGCATCTCCATCTATAAAGATCTTGTAAAAATTCTGTTGGCTTCGCTTGAAACACACAAGTGTCAAAGCCATCAGATAATAAGACTTTCCACAAATCCTTTCTGCTTAACTCCTTCTCCAATCTTGGCTTGTTCTGAAATGGTGGCTGGGTTCCATATTTGGTTCCATCCTCACGTTGGGTTGTAGCTTCTGGGGTTTCCCCCCTGGAAGCCCATAGTTTTTCAGGCCATCAATTTCTGGTTTCTTTGAAACCAAGAGTTCATTTCTCAGCTTATCTCTGTCCTCTTGCATTTCACTATAAGATGCAAATAAAAGCTAGGCTTCTTCTTCTATATTCTGCTTGGCTATCTCATCAGTTAAATATTCCAGATCATTCCTTTCAAATTCTGCCTTCCATCCAACACCAGAACTCAATTTTGCCAAACTCTCTGCCACTTTAAAACAAGGATCACCTTCTTTCTAGTTTGCAACAACACATTCATCATTTCTGCTCAAGGCCTCATCAGAAGTATCTTTAGAGTCCATATTTCCAAAGTCTCTTCAAAGCCTTTTCTATCAAGCTCCTCACAATTCTTCCAGAATCTTCCTCTTATCCACTTAAAAAGCCATTCCAACATGTTTGGTATTTGCAAACTCCCCAGCACCAGCACCCCACTCCTGGTACCAAAATCTGTTCTAGTTTGTTAATGCTGCCAGAATGCAAAACACCAGAAATGGATTGGATTTTATAAAGGGGGTTTATTTGGTTACACAGTTATAGTCTTAAGGCCATGAAGTGTCAAGGTAATGCATCAACAATTGGGTATCTTCACTGGAGGATGGTCGATGGTGTCCGGAAAACCTCTGTTAGCTGGGAAGGCATGTGTCTGGCATCTGCTTCAGGTTCTAGTTTCAAAATGGCTTTCTCCCAGGACATTCATCTCTAAGCCACAGCTCCTCTTCAAAATGTCACTCTCAGTTGCTCTTGGGGTGTTTGTCCTCTCTTAGCTTCTCAAGAGTCTGCTTTCAACAGCTATCTTCAAACTGTCTCTCACCTGCAGCTACTCTCTCAGCTTCTGTGCATTCCTCAAAGCATCCCTCTTGGCTACAGCAAGCTTGCTTCTTCTGTCTGAGCTTGTATAGTGCTCTAGTAAACTAATCAAGGCCCATGCTGAATGGGCAGGACCACACCTCCATGGAAATTATCCAATGAAAGATCTTGCCCACAGTTGAGTGATCACATCTCCATGGAAACATCCAAAGTCTCCAACCCAATCAACACCAATGTGTTTCATGCCCACACAAGACTGCATCAAAGGTAATGGCACTTGGGGGACATAATACATTCAAACCAGCACAGTAGGCGTATTTTAAATTTTGATTGAAGTTGAAAGTTACCTTCCAAAACAGGACCAATTTCTAAACCCACTATAAGTGTATGAAAATGCCTGATTCCCCTTACTGTGAACAACTTACTTTATCGTCTGAGTTCATGGAGGGTCTTGAGGGCTTGATTCAATGCTTTCAAGCCATAAAGTCAAATGGCTTTGAGTGGATGAATTAGCTCATAAAAGCAACTGTTAGAGTGACTACGAGTTGCAATAAAGCCAAACAGAATGTAATAGAGTGCAAGAAATGCTTCTGATAAAATATGGTAAATAGGAAGTATTTGTGCAGCAACCATGACTAAAGATTTAAGACATGCAAAATGTCATTGATTTTGTCTTTTTAGCACTCTCTTTATGACACAATTGTCTTTATAGTATATTTTGGAAAATATAGACTATTTAAGTAAATTTATAAATGTATATATACATTGTGTCACCCAACTCTCTTTTCCATCATAATCTTTAAATCTCTTAAATTTGAGCTCTTCTTCTATTTTTTTTTTATATATATTCAGGAGAAATAAAACAGAATATGGAAGGGTGCAGGATTATATTATAACAAAACTTTGAAAATGTCTTTGGTCATTACCCTTTGTTTTGTGCATTCTCAATAAAAATGAAGGGAGGAGGATGTGGCTTTGAATGATCTTGGCAATACCTGTAAAGTCCTGTGTGTGGGGGGGTGGGGGGAGTATTAAAGGATTTTTGAGTATTTACAAAACTCTGTATAAGACATGGATGGGAAACCCTAAAAATTGCAATATTGCTACTAGTAAAATAAAATGGTCACCTGCCTTTGTTGTTGCCAGAAGGGATCCCTTTCTGACAAAGAATTTTCTCAGAAGACAAATGCAATTGACCTACAAGTGCTTTCCAAAAAAAAAAAAAAAAAGTGGGAAAATGGAACACACCCTACAAAACTGCAGATAAGCAGCACCTGGTGATAACTCTTTGGGTCCAGTAGTAATAACTTATCAGAATGGATGGGTATACCATGCTAATCAATATATATCTGCACCCCATTTTGGAAGAACCCCCTATGTAAAATGGAAACAAAATTTGCCTGTTAGAATACTTTCTTGCTGGCTCCCCTATATAGGCTTCCCCTTTGCATTCTCTCTGTAGAGCTCACCACTTTCAGTTTGGTGCTGCCCAATTCATAAGTTGATTGCTGCCGAAATAGTTTAACAATTTTTTTCAATTGGTATCAGAGTTGGGATACAAAGGGGATCTCCCCCTGCCCCCCCTCCCCCTGCGTATTCTAACCAGAGAAGATACCCAGAGAGCTATTTTGCACTCACTACTTTCTCACCACACATGGAAATTGCAGGGTAAGTCCCTTTTGAATCTAAGCTCCAGGGCCTTGTGTCAAGCTTTCCAAGTTTATTTGAGCACATTAAAACTGACTAAGTCCAGATGAAAACACAAGTAAGTGTTTTAATTTCCTAGGCTGCTCCAAAAAATACCATGAAATGGGTTGGCTTAAACAATTGGAATTTATTATCTTACAGTTTTGAGGCAATGAATATGTCCAAATTGAAGCATCAAGGTCATGTTTTCTTCCCAAAGATTGGCTGCTGGTGATCCTTAGCTCCTGTGCCACTTGGAAAGGCACATATGTTGTCTCTTGTTCTCTTATGTTCTGGGTTCTGTTTCAGCTTCTTGCTTCCTGTCACTTTCTCTCTCTTTGAATTCATTCTATTTATAAGGAGTACAATAATAGGATTAAGATCAACCCTGAAAGAGGTGGGTCACATCTTAACTGAAGCAGCCTCATCAAAGATCCTTCTTACAATGGGTTTATCCCCACAGGAATGGATTAGATTAAAGAATCTTTTTTTTCAAGGATAGGACATACAGCTTCAAACCACCTCAGGCACCCTGGCTTTGGAAGAGACCTTTTGGAAGGTAAAGAAAGTGAGCACCGGGCACATAGAAAATGGATGTTCTATACTAAAGACAGTTTGGAGTTATAGTGGCCATGATGAAGAAGTTTTAGTGTAGACAAGCATATCATTTGAGAATTGCTCTAGAAAAGCAGGGGATTCTGAATATCCCCAAAGAAATGAAATGCATTTTTTTTAAATTGCTAAACTGAAACCCAAAAAGAATCAGTGAGTCCAAAGTAGCCTCATTAAAAGACTCCTTACAAGAACAAATTAAAAAGAAACTTAAGAAACAAGAAGCTGAGACAACCAATGAGGACAGTAAACAAACTGACTTGACCCCGAGTGTGCCTTCAATCCCTTTTTATCTACCTTTGCCTAATTATTCTGAATCTGTTAGCCTCATTAATAACTTCACACAAAAGTTGAGAAAGAATAGGAAACTAAACAGATAACCTTTAAGGTTTGACCCTCCACAGACCCTGACAGTGTTACCACTGACACCGTTAACATGTAGTCAGTGTTGGAACTTAGAGGCATAATTACTCAGAGAAGAATTTAGAATTCCTTTGGGTTCATATGATCCAGAGTTACCTGACTTATATCAGCTTGTACACATGGTATTCTGAACCACAGATGTTAAATCCTGGAAGACAAAAGCTGATTGGACTGACATGGAAAGGGACCTATCAGATCCTTTTCCACAATAAATCTGAGGATGAAATAGGCCCAAGAAATATGGCAAAGTATCTATAAGTTTACACATCTGGGAAAAGACAATCAACATTCTCCTCTATAAACATCGATGTGAAAGTTTTAGTTCTTGTATTGAGCAATTAACTCCAACTTGTCTCATCTGCCCAGAACAAATTCAGATAAAATATAAGATTGAGGCAATAACAGAAAGCCAGCTCTTTTATATAAATTAGTGAGTTTTGTACTGCATTTCTATGTTTTTTGTGTTTCTGTGTTTTTTATGTCTGGCCCATGGCTGAAATTATTTTTCATATTATAAGCTCTCTATTTGTTTCTGTATGTTTGATGTATCTATTCCTACCTCTAGATGGTATTACCAAATTAACTTATAAAATTCCTTAAAATACCTCCATTCAAATTTGCTTAAGCTAAATGAGCACTTATATGTAAATTAATAGTCCTAAAGTTCCAGAAATTGAGGAAACTGAACTCCTAATACTTCCAATATAGAAAAAGAAAGAATATTCTTCTAAGAACCAACCTAATTGTTTTGAAAATTAAAGTTCACATAATTTAGTTAAACCTTTGATAAATAGGACTAGTTTAATATTGTTAGTTAAATAAAAAACAGCTATGTCTTCTGAGTTACCAGTATCAAGTACAATAAAAGCATACGATTTTATTCTATGTGGGTATAGTCTACGTAAATTTCCTATTTACATTTATTATTGATAAAATAATCTAGTAATATATATTACACGTTTAAGATGATGAAAAAGATAAATTGGTGTTTAGTCAAATTGAGCTATTATTCTGACAAAGTTTATTTCAAGAGTAATTTGTGTTTTGTGGGATATTGGCTCAAAGATAGTTTCGAAGATTTCTGGTAACTTAGATATATAAGTTATGCAGGTTGTGTATTTGTTAAGGAAGATAGAGTAGTTTAGTTAAAATATGTTAGGTTTATAAGATTTAAGAGTTTTTTGCGTCACACGTTATTTCAGGCAAAACCAGAGTTTGGTTTTCTCTCTGTAAAATGGAAAAAAAATTCTTGGATTATTGGTCTGCTCTTAGTATTGTTGTAAAAGTTCTGAGTAATCTTCTAAGAATGCAAAGATTCTTTATCTTGTCAGAATAATCTGTGCTTTTTATTAACTTTTTCATCCTTTACTGTTTTAGAGAACAAGTCTTCAAGTCTTCTCATTTTCAAAAGAACTAAGCTTTTTTTTTTTTTAATTTTTATTCTTTACAATCATAGTAACTTCTCTACTTCTAAAATCTTTGTCACTTTCCATTAAATAGGAAACTGAATGTTGTTTCAAAGCAACCCATTATCCTAGCTAACAAAATGTTCAAACTTGAAATCTTTTGACATTTTGCCTTTCCAAAATCACACCCTAAACGGCATCCTTCGATCTCAAATTCTTTTCAGTTTTCCAGAGAGTCCCTGGAAAATCACTAAGGATTGTTTGTTTCACCTTGTAAAAAGAGAGATGCTAGAAATATTTACATTTATTTGATATGTTATGAGTTGCATGGGAAGTGTTGTCAAATTCAAATGGATTTTCTAACTTTGTTGATTAAACTTGCATGGGTTAAATGTTTTTAATATAAATATTTCAGAAAGTATATGAAATTCCTAGAATCTGCCAATGTCCTCATTGACCATGAGATGTCCTGGTACTGATCTGTCTGATATTAGACAACAGTATATTGTTAATGGCCATAATTTCAGTTATTCTTTAAAAAGATATTTAATGAACTGTCATCAAATCATTCACTTTTGTAAAACACCAATAATATAACCACAGCCATTTTAAATCTTTTGTCATTTACAGATAGTTTTTATTCTGATGTTTCCCTGAAAACATCTGCAATCAGCTTCAGGCCAACATATGTTAATTTCAACAAATGGGACTGTAAAACACTGTGCCAGGTGTACTGGAACATAGACTTCTAATAACATTGATTAAATAACTTTGAGACCATAGCACCAGACTGAGTGAAAATCTCCAGGATTCTAGAGAAGAAACTGATGGGTTCATGTGATTGCTTATATAAGATTGAGCAGAACAAGGATTAATTACTTAGGAATGGATGAATTGATAAAGAATGATAATAGGTTTTGTTTGGATTACTGCTGTTGTTTTAATAATCTGGCCAAATCCATTGAAACTAGTTTTATTTTATGATCAGGACTAATAGTTCTTTTGGGTATGGATTATCCAAGTCTACTCTTGTTCATTGTTCATTGAGCCATTTTGCATCCTTTTAGAAAACTACAGATAACTACGTGATTTTGTTACCTGTGTATAAATTAGACTGGATCCTATGACCTTGCACATATTGCTTACCCTAAATGCCAGTCAGAAAGCTATTCAAGATCTTTTGTAAATTGAGTCTCAAAGCTACATATAAGGAATCATCCCCCTAATCCCTTGACTTACTGTATTAGGGTTCCATGCTTTCATGTGCACCATCATACCTTCCCTAGGAACATATGACCTGCAGCAAGAAGTTATAAATATATCAAAGGTTATGAAACAGAGATTTAACAGCACCTTCCATGTTCTTCAGCCCCTCCAGGCTGACATTGACAACTTAGCATCAGTGATCACGCAAAACAGAAGGGCTCTAGATACCCTGACCTCCCAAGAACAATGTTGCTTTTATGTTTATAAGCCTAGCACAGTGATAAATAACCTAAATATTTTAAATGACTGAAATAGGGTGTTTCATATTAGTCAGGCTCAACATTTTCAATGGACAGGCCTATTTGCTGACCTAGGTTCTTGGTTTAATTACATATGGGGACAACTTGTACACTTTGCATTTATGCTTTTAATTGTGATAGTCACCCTATATATTATTTCTTTTTGTACAAACACAGGTTTCAAGATTCTGTTCAAATTCCTTGTCACACTCAAGACAGATGGTTGCTCTTAATACAGCTAATCAAAAGGAAAACAAGATAGAAACAGGACTGTCTCTAGTGGACCAAAACTGAAACTACAACTGATACCTTGATTTGGAGAGAGGGCCATATTCACGATCCACAAAATTAGTAAGTATCCCCACTACAAGGGCCTCAAATGTAGTTAAACAGTCACCCAAGAAACCTCACTGCAATCAAGAAAGAAAAAAAAAATAAGGAACCAAACTGACCAAGACTACTAGAATTAACCAAACAAGAAAAAAAAAAAATCAATGGTTGGACTAACATGTTTCGGTCAAGTTTCCAATGAGATCATTGGAAAAAATGACCAGTAGGGAGAACTGTTAAGTAAATTAAAATGGACACTTGCATAAAGCAATGCTGGGAGGAACTTCTTTCCCATAAAGGATTTTCTAGAAGACAAAAACTATGGACTTTCAGGGACTTTCTGAGAAAATGGAACAATGGATCACACCCTACAGAATTGCAGATAAGTACACCTGGTGGTAAAACAGTTTCAGTCCAGAAGAGACCTCAGCTTATCTGAAGGGACAGGCATGCTATAATAATTAATGTATATCTGTTCTCACTCTGAAAGAACAGCCCTATGTAAAATGGAAACTCAATGTCAGCCTATCAGTACGTTTCTCACTTGCTTCTCTATGTAAATTTCTCCATTCTACTTGCTTGGCAGAGGCCCTTACTACTTTCTGTTTGCTGCTGTCTGATTCACAAATTATTTGTTACCCAAATAACTTCAACAAAATTTTTTAAATGCCTAAGTTTATCTATGACACTACCTAATTATTGGTATAAATTATGAATGATTACACTAATAGAGTATAAAAACCATTATACTGTCTCAATTTTTGGTATATAAAATTGAAATCTAATGGTTTATTAAAAATATCTTACTGTACAACGTTTGCCCTAATTGTTGTTAAGTTAATCTTCACCATTTTTATTATTTCTAAAATGTGAAACATGTCTCTAAAATTTTGTTTAATTTATAAGTAGTTAAATCAACATACACACATTTCTAAAATTTGTAGTGAATACTATCTTTAAAAACAGTCAGTGTCAGAGAATGGTCTCAGAAAAGAGATACTAAAAGTTTATTCTAAGTCATTGAAACCTAAATAACCCTATTTTTATAAATCGGTTTCTCAGTCTTACACTCTGAGAAGGGCTTGCCATTTTATTAATGGCCTAATATCTGAGAATGATGTACAAGATTATTTTGGAAATTTCTCTTTTCTAGCTGCCTGATGAGCTGTTAAGACCATTTTTCTGCAATTTATGTTATATTCAGTACTTGAAGAAGTCATTGAAATGTTATTTTCTGGTTATATATTACTGTAGTGGTGCTTTCATTTTATCTGTACTTTTATTGGATATATTAAATGTCTGTGGTAGTTCTAGTTCAGTTACTGAAAAATGATCAAGTTTCTCAGAACATCTTTTATGGTTTTCAAAATCCTACAAATGATAATTCTTGCTTATCCTTTAATATAACTGAAACAGTTAAATGGAATTACTGTAACAAGAAGAGATATTTATAATGAATTCCTTTCAAAAGCCTCATTTTTCTTTCACTGGTGTCAGATAAGAGAATAAAATGTAAAATTAAAGTTTCAAATTTTAGATTCTAAGAACTCAGATCTATCATGGTAAAATGGCCATTAATACCCACAATTACACTACACACACACACACACACAGACATATATATATATATATTTATATATATATATATATATATATCCAGGGAATATATATATACAGAAATATATATATCCAGGGAAGATAAAGCATGTAATTTAAGGCACAATCCTATAAAAGTTGATAACTGTATGGCTAAGAACGTCAGTCTGCTTAGTAAGGAAGACATCAAAATGGAGAACATGTTCTCTTAAAAACAGCAGAAGTAATAATTTGCTGAATAATCCTCAAATTGTCACTGTTTTGTGATGAGTAGAAGGGGTTCTAAATTAATTCTGCTCTTCTTATAGGCAATTAGCCTTTGGCACTGAATAATTTTTTAAAATTTCTACATGATTATTAAAGCCATTTTTCATTGTCTACCAACAGATTATAGTAAAATTTTCTTTAAATAATTTAAACTTTTATAGCTTCATCCAGATTATTAATTTTCTTATCATTAGCAAAATGTTCTTGGGTCAATAATTTCAAAATAAATTAGTGAAAATAACTACATAATTAAACCAAACCTGTGGTAAGCAAAATCAACAACATATTATTTGGCTAGACCAACCATGGTTGGGTTTTCAAGTTAACGAATATGTCAGGGAGGTGGGTCAGTTTCCACTGAATTAAAAGTTCATAGTATTCACAGATGCATAAAGACTCACAGTCCTGGCCCTTCTACACCAACGTGCTAGATAAAGAAATCTATAAAACATAAATGTAAGTTGTTTTCAATGTGTGGAATAAGAGCTTTTTTAATATTAGGTTTCAAGTTGTATAAATTTAAATGAGTTGTTGCTTAGGAAGACAAGTTCTCAGAATTTTGTATTTTTCTTGAGTTAATGAGCGATGTAAAACTCACTCAAATAATATTGGCTGTAAAATATAAAATGATAGCTCTCTTGACCTAGACTGTCTTCAAGCTATGATTTAAATTTTTCAAGAGCAGTAGTTCTCCTAATATTATTTACAGTAAATACTAGCTGTTAGCAGAATTTATTTCCACCCTGATGCCTGTGGAAATACTTAATAAATATATTTTCCAAAGTTAACTAATCATCAGAATCACCTGAAGTCCTGGTTAGATGTGCCAAGTAACAGACCCCACCTAGTAATCATATTCTCAAAGGGTGGGGCCTGGGAATCTCTATTTTACTGTTTTAAAAAGTGGCAGTGGCTAATTCTCATGCTCATTCAAGTTTGGTTTATACTGCATTAAAAAAAATCTAGCCTTTTTTGTTTTCACACGTCTGCAAATTCATAAAATTCCAGGAGATATTGATGTTTTATAAATGATTTTATCAAGTATGTATGAAAGCAAATATATATTTTTACATCTCTCTGTGTATTCTTTTGTGCTGTGCTTCAACATTGGCTTTTTTTTTTTAATTAAACATGAAGCAATCCATTATACTGATGTATCAATTCAACTAAAATATACACCAATATAATTTAATTTCAATATTTCCTCATGGCTTTACTTGCCACTCTCTTCTGTTTCCTGCATGTATCCCTTATTCCTTGCCTTCTCTTACCTTTGCTGGCATTGTGCAAATTATTTTAAATGCTCACTCTCTTCTGCTTAATTTCCATTCTTCAAGCTTCAGTTTGTCTCATATATGATGCCTCTAACACTCCTTAACATCCATTCACAATATTCATTGAACACTAACTATGTTTCATGCACCTTGCTAGACATTGGGACACAAAGATGAGTACGATTCCATTTTCTGTCAACAGAGAGCTTACAGTTTGGATAATACACTTTAGACAGTAGTTTTATTTCTGAGCATTTTTTGCTTTTATCTGTTATAAATTATGCGGGTCAGTGCTTCCTAATGTTTTCATTTAAAAGCACGGGGGATAAATGGACAAGGCTGCTTGGGCATTAGAGGGCCTGCCCTGGGTTTCCTCATTCCTCTGTGTGCACCCCAAGACCTCAAGCAGTCAATAATGTCAGTATTCTTACACTGTATTCACACCACCCAAGTGTGACATAACATACCTGATGGGATGCACTAATGAAAAAGTTATCCCATTACATTCAGAACACTTTCCTTAACTTTTGCAATTTTTATGAAAAATTTTTAGATTTTATCTATTTTACTATTTAATAGTGGTTTCCGATCATAAACTATTTTTTCTTGATGACTAATGGCTTCAATTGTAAAAATCCATTTTTATGTCTGAAATTTCTTATTCTCTTGTTCTCTTTAGCATCTTCCTTGTTCTCTCATCTCATTTTTTTATTGTTTATGGTATTTTATAGGCATAGATAGATAAGCCAGATAATAAAACATATTAATAATTGTACTTTATATAAGATTTAATAAAGTAATAAGTGAGAACCTGAAGATTAAGGTATTTCACTTTGATGACAAGACATTTTATCGTTTATTCTGAGATGTCCAAGTCTTTTTAACTCAACTCCACTTTCAGAGTACATGCTGGACTGATTGAGGCTGCACTAGAAAACTGGTACATCCTCACTGATTTTTCACAGTCTTTAACAGAAATTACTCTTCAGCAAATTTATGAACATATAATATTACCTCAGGGTCCAAAGAGAGAAAGTTCTTGGGGGATTACAAATATCTACAAAGAAGGAAAGAGAGGGAATTACCCATGTGCACATCATTTTAGGAATAGTTCTGTATTATTATTCAGCCATTGCCACTTTCTGTGGTCTTCATAATGAAAGTCATTGTGAAATGTAGCAGAGGTTCTTTTTAAGGTGATTCAGCCAAGCAGAGAGGTCTCAACTGTATTGTTAATCAGAATGAGTGGAACTATCCAATGTTAAAGAAATTATCCATTTGAGGCAAGGGAATTATTTGAGCATATAATGGTACCATCTGGTAAATTACCTCTTTCCCAACTTCAAATACTACTCCAAAAAATGTATTTCATTCAAACATTCCAGAAAATACTTATTTACCTCTCCAATACCAGATAATGGACAGCACAATATAAGATACTACTAAGAACTGTGGTTAGTGGGACCCAAAAGGGTCTATTTCCTTCCATGACTATAACCTTATTTTACCAGAAGAGAGGAGGGCTATGCTATGACACATGCTGAGGAAGTGGCCACAATTTTTGCCTCCTACTGTACCAACAAATTAGCATTTTGCCAACTGACAATTATTGCATGCACTAAGGATTTTATCTCTCAGAAGTGAACTAACTTCAGAAATTTTAAGGAATATTAGTTGTTTTCATGTTGATTTCAAAGCCAAGGTGATATAGAGAGTTTATGTTCCAGTAATTTGTTTTCCTCAAAGCACATGACAAAATAATCAAAATGTAAGAAGATAAAATGAAAAAATCTAAGATGTCCTCAAGTACCAGAAAAAAAGTTTTTGGGCCACAAACAGCACAAAAATCAAAAACACCTCATGCAGTTGAAACTGAAGCTAAACTTTAGCCAAGCTCTGTAGATGGTGGTAACTGGAAGTTCTTCTCTGGCAAGGTAAATGGGAGATCCAAGTGGCTGGAATTTTACAAAAAGGGTGCTGAGTCAGGCTATTTGAATCAAAGGGCTGGGGTTAGTGGTGGTGCTGGTTCTCGCATCCCGAAAAAGAACAAGCCATCAAAGAAAACCAGTGCTGCCAATATCTGCTGAGGTTAGAAAACACAGACCCAGGAAGGTAGAACAGAGATACTTCCTCTTGTACAGAACCTGAGATAAACTGATAGTAGACTCAGCAAATGGATCATCCATGTGCCTCATGTGGCTTCAATCATCATTAGCCCTTCTACGACCTGTTTTGTATAGGGGTCAAGGAAGCCAGAGAGAAAAAAAAAAAAAAAAAAAAAAAAAATGCCGCATAGCAGAGAGAACGGCAGAGGAAGGGAAAGAAGGAACATTGACAAAAATTACTTCCCCACAAAATGAGCCTGAAAACCTACATTCCAAAATTCCTCAATAAATCCAGTGCTAAGAAACAACTATCAAAAACATTGACGTCAATTTTTTAATTTTGCAAATCAAGTAGAAGAGCAAGGCTTAATAACTTATGAGAATTGCAGCTCTAATTTATAATGTCAGTGACATTTTAAATAAGATTATATATACCAACTCTATCATGTTGTATTTATGTAAAGGAAGACACGTGGACTTATTTTTTTTTAAGTATAGCATTCTTATTCTAACCTTAATATGTGTTAGACACAGAAATATAGTGAGATTCAGCTTGTAAACCACAAAATATATTTTATTAAAAATCACCCACTATTATTGACATTTCCTTTGTTCACTGGAAATATTGGATTAAATGCTTGCTTAGAAACAACATGACAAATATTTTAAAAGGTTTCAAAACATGTTTTCCATTTTTTTTCTTCAAGCATTTTTAAATTTATAGTTTAAATTTGTTTTTTAATGCAATTTTATTGAGATATATTCACATACCATATAATCCATTCAAACTATACAATGTCTCAAGTATATATATATATGTATATGTATGTATATAAGTACATATATCATACAGTTGTGCATTCAGCGCCACTATTTTAGAACATTTTCATTACCCCAAAATAAAGAAAAGAATAAAAATAAAAATAAGAGAGAGCACTCAAAATGTCCCATACCCCTTATCCCCACTTTCATTTATATATTTTTTCTTTATTTTAATACTCATCTGACCATCCATTGTATAAAGGAAGTGTCAAGTCACAAAGTTTTCACAATCACACAGTCACACAATAAAAGCTATATAGTTACAGTCATCTTCAAGAATCAAGTCTACTGGATTACAGTCAAATAGAGTCACATATTTCCTTTGAGCTATTCTTTTTTTATGCAATTTTATCAAGATATATTCACATACCAGATAATCATCCAAAGTGTACAATAATTGGTTCACAGTATCATCATATAGTTGTGTATTCACCACCTCAATTTTTGAACATTTTTGCTATTCTAAAAAAAATTAAAAATAAAAATAAAAATGTAAAAAGAAGAGCCAAAACATCCCATACCCCTTATTCCCCCCCCCCCATTATTTATACATTTTTTGTCTTTGTTTTCTTACTCATCTGTCCATACACTGGATAAAGGGAGTGTCAGTCACAAGGCTTTCATAATTATATAGTCACACCTTAAGAGACACAAAGTTAAACAATCATCTTCAAGAATCAATGCTACTGGATTACAGCTCAACAATTTCAGGTATTTCCTTCTAGCTATTCCAACACTAAAAACTAAAAAGAGATATCTATATAATACATAAGAATAACCTGCAGAATGATGTCTTGGCTCTATTTGAAATCTCTCAGCCACTGAAATTCTATTTTGTTTCATTTCTCTTACTCAATTTGGTCCAAGAAGCTTTCTCAATCCCACAATGTCAGGGCCAAGCTCATTCCCAGGAGTCATGTCCCATGTTGCAAGGGAGATTTACACACCTGGGAGTCAAGTCTCAAGTAGGGGGAAGGCAGTGAGTTTACATGCTGATTGGCTTAGAGAGAGAGGACGCATCTGAGCAACAAAAAGGTTTCTCTGGAGGCGACATTTAGGCATAATTATGAATAGATTTAGCTTCTCTTTTGCAGGAATAAGCTTCATAGGGCAAGCCACAAGATTGAGTGCTTGACTTAAATTGAGATTCCCTAATGCCTGTGGGAATATCAGGAATAGATGTGACTGCTCTAAGAGCTTACAATCTAAGAACCTTTACAATAACCCTTATTAAACATTCTGTACTCCAGAGATTGGCTGATCTCCACCCACATTCTATCCCTTGATAACCTATGCTTTCAAATTCAATTCTCAGCATTTGTTCATTATAGTTAATATTAGTGAGGTCTTACAAAATTTATCCTTTTGTTTCTGTCATATTTCACTCAACATAATGTCCTCAACATTCATTCACCTAGTTGCATGCCTCACAACTTCATTCCTTCTTGCAGCCCCTCAGTATTCCATTGTATGTATATACCACAGTTCACCCTTCAGTTTATCCCTTGATGTACCTGTAGGCCACCTCCATCCATTGCAGATCATGAATACTGCCACCAGAAACACCAATGTGCAAATGCCTATTTGTGTCCCTGCTTTCACTTCTTCCAAGTATATACCAAATAAGGGGGTTGTGCTTAGCCTCAAGTGGACCACTGTCCTCCAGAGGGGATACACCTTTCTACTTCCCTAACAACAGTGAATAGGCATATCTCTCTCTCCACATCTTCTCCAGCACTTGTATCTTTATGTTTATGTTTTAAACAGTTTTATTGGCTCACCATACAATCCATCCTAAGTTAACAATAGCTCCTGGTATAATTTCTTAGTTGTGCATTCACTACCACAATATATATGAGGATATTTCCATTTGTTCTTTAAAGAAAGAAGAGAAAAAAACAATAAAAATGGAGAAACAACATCAACCTCCCTTGTATTCCCCTTTATTGAGATTTAGCTTTGGTATATTGCCTTTGTTACAGTTAATGGAAGAATATTACAGTTACTGTTAATTATAAATGCTATTTTGCATTGATTTTATATTTTCCCATATACCATCCCATTTTAAACACCTTGCAATGTTGACATTCACTTGTTCTCCCTCATGTAAAAACATTCTTATATTTCTACATTTAATCATCATCATTGTCCACTCTAGTTTTTGCTAAGTTATACAGGCCCAGCTTTTATACTCTGTCTTTCTTTCCGGTGTCATACATGTCCCCAACCTTCCTTTTTCAGCTATATTCAGACTCAGATTTGTTCATTATACTTACAATATAGGGCTACCATCACATCATATTGTGCTATCTGTTTCTGGAACTTTACAATCAATCATTCCTATTGAACATTTTGTATTCTTTCAGTATCAAATACCTGATTTCTACTCCTTTTCTACCTCCTGATAACCTGTGTTCTTAACTTTAACTCTCAGAGTTTGCTCTCTAGTGAGACTATAGATTATTTGTCCTTTTGTTTCTGGGTAATTTTGTTCAACATAATGTCCTCAAGGCTCATCCACATTTTTTGCATGCTTCCTGACTTTATTCTGTCTTAAAACTTCATAATATTCCATTGTATGTATATACCAGTTCATTTATCCACTCATCCATCCACTCAACAGACATTTGGGTTGTTTTCATCTCTTGGCAATCATGAATAATGTCACTATAAACATTGGTGTACAAATTTCTATTAATGTCTTAGACTGTAGATCCTCCGAGGTATAGCTAATAATGGAATTGCTGGATCATTCAGTAATTCTATACTTAGCTACCTAAGGAACCATCAAACTATCTTCTAGAGCATCTGCACCATTCTACATTGCCATCAACAGTGAACCAGTATGACTCTTTCTCCACATCGTCTCCAACACTTGTGGTTTTCTGTTTTTGGTATTGGCCATTCTATTAGGTGTAAGAGGACATCTCATTGTGTTCTTGATTTGCATTTCCCTAACACCTACTGAAGTTGAGCAACTTTTCATGTTTTTGAACTGTTTATATTTCCTCTTCAGGAAAATGTCTGTCCATGTCTTTTGCCTATTTTTTAATTGGGTTGTTTGTCTTTTTGTTGTTGAGTTATAGGATCTCTTTATATATTCTTGATATTAAACCCTCATCTGATATGTGGTTTCTAAATATTATCTCCAATTGCATAGGCTGACTTTTATCCTCCTGAAAAATTCCTTTGATGTGAAAAGTATTCAACTTTTAAGAGATCCCATTTATCTATTTCTTCTTTCTTTGCTTGTGCTTTGAGAGTATGGTCCAGTAAACCACCTCCTACCACAGGATCTTTAAGATATTTCCCTAAATTTTCTTCTAAAAGTTTTATAGTCTTAGTTCTAATGTTTAGGTCTTTGATTTATTTCAAGATAATTTTTGTACAAGGTATGAGATAGGGGCCCTCTTTCATTCTTTTGGATATGGATATCCAGTTCTCCAACATCATTTGTTGAAGAGGCTGCTCTGTCCCAATTGAGTCAACTTGATTGCCTTATCAAAGATTAATTGCCCATAGATGAGAAGGACTGTATCTGAACAGTCATTCAATTCCATTGTTCAGTGTATCAGTCAGGGTTCTCTAGGGAAACAGAATCAATAGGAGATATCTGCAAATATGAGATTTTATAAAAGTGTGTCATGCAACTGTGGGGATGCAGAGTCCAAATTATATAGGGCAAGACACAAGGGTCCAAGTACTGTATGACTGGCAGCATTCTGGCAACTCTGATGAAGGTCTTAGACAAACTCCCCAGGAGAGGCTGGCTAGCTGAAGAAGAGAAATTCCATAGGGTAGGCTGTGAGCTGGCACTACAGTGAGGATCTTTAATGAATTCCCCAGGAAAGACTGGCTGGCTGAAGAAGTGAAAATTCTCTACTCCTTTAAAAGTCTTCAAGTGATTGCATGAAATCTAGCTGATTGAATTCTCTCATTGTGGAAGAATTTGTCAGATTGTGGAAGATGTAATCAGCCACAGGTGCAATCAATTGACTGATGATTTAATAAAAAGACAGCTTTCTGGTTTATTAACTGGCCATAAATTTCCTTACAGTAATGGTTAGGGTAGTGTTTGCTTAACCAGACAACTGGTTCGCCATCACCTGGCCAAGTTGGCACATGAACCTAACCATCACAGTCCTATCCTTGTTAACTTGGCAGCTATACAAATCACCTTAAACCATACTGAAACTCTAAATAAAACAAAATAGCAGATATATGTTTTGCCTAACAGTACTCAGCTGTCCTGCATACAACCAGAAGTGCACTGAATTTCTCCAGAATAGGATGCAAGTCCTTGGGTAACATTCACTCTTCAACTTGATAGCCTATAACATAAATACAATGAAACGAACACTACAAATTATGTCATAAAATAAGGGGGTAAGATAGAGAAGAAAACAAAGATATTTACTTTATATATAAATACAAACATACTCATAACAAAACAGGGAGGAAATATTCATTCCATCACAGTCCTCATTTCTGTAACTGGTCATATGGTCATGGTATATATTTATTGCTACCTTCTTCCACTACCCATTCCATGTTCCCTTTACCCTCAGCAAGCACTTCAGCTACTTTGCCTGGTGGGGTGACCCAAACCTTCATTCCTGAAGTTTCTGGGCCATTGGTAATCCTGCCTAGATTGGGCTGTTGCAGTTTTGCATTGACTTTGATCACAGGACATGGTAGTACTAAGAGACACCCTAGGGGATCTCCTGAATATCAGTAAAACTCTTCTTTACTTCCATAGTGCATATGCAGTCCTATTTCCCCTTGAGAGTCAGGATCAATCACCCCAGCCTGTACAATAATCCCACTCCTGGTCTGCTAATTCAGAGGTGTGAAAAGCCCTAAGTGGCCAGGTGGCAGTCTTAACTTCCAGTTCAATGGAATTATTGTTGTGTTTCCTGGTGGGAGCATTCCTCCATTTAGAACTAAGACTTGTTGAACAGCAGAGCTTAAGGCTGCAGGATAGGAAGCAAATTTTTTTCTAGTGGATCACTAGGGGTGATAGTGAGTGGTGCCACTCCTAATTCCCCTCCTTTGTACATTGGAAGCAGATAACTAGTTATAAGTTTCACAGCCAGAGGGGAATTTTGCCTTAGATCATACCATACCTGTAACTGATTTTGATAAGTCTTTATACTTATCTATATTGTTATGGAATGTATGTATTTTTGCATTTGGAAAGAACATGTCTTTTTGGGGTCCAGGGATGGAATTTGCTGGTTTGAATCTATTATGTCCCCTACAAAAGCCATGTTGATGCAATCTTGTGGGGGCAGACTTATTAGTCTATTGATTAGGGTGAAACCTTTTGATTAAGTGTTTCCATGGAGTATGACTCATCCAACTGTGGGTGCAACTTTTGATTAAATTATTTCCATGGAGGTGTGGACACAACCCATGCAGTGTGGGTCTTAATTAGCTCACTGGAGTACTTAAAAGATCTCAGGAGGAGACATAGATGGTGACACTAGGAGACACTTGGAGATGCAGACAAAAGGATGTTTGAAGATGCTAAGTTAAGAGATGAAATGCAGAGTTTGCCCTGGAGAAGCTAAGAGAAGACCCCAAGATGCTTGGAGAGAAATACCTTTGGAGAAATAAGCAAGGATGCACAGGAGCTGAGAAAGAGGAGCAAAGATAGAAGTCCAGAGACAGTTTGGAGAAAGCCATTTTGAAACACAACCCAGGAGCAATGGACCAGCAGATACCAGCCACATGCCTTCCCAGCTGACAGAGGTGTTCATAACACCATTGGCTATTCTTCAGTGAAGGTATCCTCTTGTTGATGCCTTAGTATCGACATTTTTATGGCCTTAAAACTGCAAATTTGTAACTTAATATAATTCACCTTTATAAAATCCAATCCATTTCTGGTATTTTGCATAAAGGCAGCTCTAGCAAACCAGAAGAGTCAGTATATCTATCTTTATGCCAGTACCATGCTGTTATGACAAATGTAGCTTTGTAATATGCTCTAAAGTTAGGTAATGTGAGATCGCCCACTTCATTTTCTTTCTCAAGATATTTTTAGCTATTCAGGGCACCCTGCCTTTCCAAATAATTTTGATTATTGGTTTTTCTATTGCTGCAAAGTCAGTTGTTGGAATTCTAATTGGCATTGCCTCAAATATATAAATCAATTTGGGTATAATTGACATATTAATTGTATTTAATCTTCTAATCCATGATCATGATTTATCCTTCCATTTATGTGTTTTCCTTGTTTTCTTTTAGCATTTTTTAGTAGGTTTTTTTTCACATAGGTCTTTTATGTCCTTGGTTAAATTTATTCCTAAGTATTTGATTCTTTTGGTTGCTATTTTAAATGGAATTTTTTCTTGATTTCCTCCTCAGATTTCTCCTTATTAGTGGATAGAAACACTACTGATATTTGTGTGTTAATCTTGTATCCTGCTACTTTGCTCATTTATTATCTGCAGTAGCTTTGCTGTAGATTTTTTGAGATTTTATACATAAAGGATTATGTCATTTTGCAAACAGTGAAAGTTTTAATTTTCCTTTCCAATTTGGATGCCTTTTATTTCTTTACCTTGTCTAATTGCTCTAACTAGAACTTCCAGCACACTATTGAATAACAGTGGTGACAGTGTGAATCTTGTCTTGTTCCTGTTCTTAGAGGGACAGCTTTCAGTCTGTCATCGAGTATGATGTTAGCTGTTTGTTTTTCATATATTCCCTTTATCATGTTAAGGAATTTTCATTCTATTCCTATCCTTTGAAGTGTTTTCATCAAGAAAGAATGCTGAATTTTATCAAATGCCTTTTTCTGTGTCAATTGAGATGACCACATTATTTTTCTACTTTGATTTATTGAAGTTGTGTATTATGTTAATTGATTTTCTTATGTTGAATCATGCTTGCATACATGGAATAAAACCCACTTGGTCATGGTGTATAATTCTGTTAATGTTTTGCTGGATTCTGTTTGCAAATGTTTTGTTGAGGATTTTGCATCTATATTCATTAAAGAGATTAGTCTGTAATTTTCTTTTCTTATAGTATCTTTGGCTTTGGTATTAGGGTGATGTTGCCTTCATAGAATGAGTTAGGTAGCTTTCCTACCTCTTCAATTTTTTTGAAGAGTCTGAACAGAATTGGTACAAATTCTTTCTTGAATGCTTTGTAGAATTCATGTGTGAATCCATTTAGTCCTGGAGTTTTCTTTTTTGGGAGTTTTTTGATGACTGACTCAGTCTCTTTAATTGTGATTGGTTTTTTGAGGTCTTCTATTTCTTCTTGAGTCAACATTGCTTGTTCATACTTTTTCTAGGAAGTTGTCCATTTTGTCAAAGTTGTCTGGCTTGTTAGTGTAGAGTTGATCATAAAATTCTCTCATTATCTTCTTTATCTCTTCAGGGTCAGTAGTTATACCCCCCTCCTGTTTCTGATCTTATTTATTTGCATCATATGTCTTTTTTTTTTTTTTAATTTGTCAGCCTTGTTAAGGTTTCATTGATTTATTGATTTTCTCAAATAACCAGCTACTGGTTTTGTTGATTCTTTGTATTGTTTTCATGTTCTCAGTTGCCTTTATTTCTGCTCTAATCTTTGTTATTTATTTCCTTCTGTTTGAATTGAGGTTAGTTTGCTGTTCTTCCTCTAGTTCCTCCAGGTAAGCATTTAAATCCTCTAGTTTTGCTCTTTCTTAGTTATTAATATAGGTGTTTAGGGCAATAAATTTCCCTCTAAGCACTGCCTTTGTTGCATCCCATAAGTTTTGATATGTTGTGTCCTCATTGTCATTTGTCTTGAGATATTTACTAACTTCTCTTTAATTTCTTCCTTTAGTTACTGGTTTAAGAGTGGTTTGTTTAGCCTGCATACATCTGTGATTTTTCCAGCCTTCTGCCTGCTATTGATTTCCAAGTTCATTCTATTGTGATCTGAGAAAGTCTTTTGTATCATTTTGATCATTTCAAATTTGTTGAGACTTTCTTTATGACCCAACATGTGGTCTATTCTAGAGAGAGATCCATGGGCAGCTGCAAAAAATCTGTATCCTGCTGAATTGGGGTGCAATATTCTGTAAATTACCAAGTCTTGTTCATTTATCATACTATTCAAAATCTCTTTTTTCCTCACTGATCCTCTCTCTAGATGTTCTATCTATTAAAGGGAGTGGTGTATTGAATTATCTAACTATTGTTGGAGAGGTGTCTACTTCTCCCTTCAGTGTTTCAGTGTTTGCCTCATGTATTTTGGGGCACTCTGGCTCAGTGCATAAATATTTGTGATTATGTCTTCTTGATGAACTGTCCCTTTTATTAATACATAGTATCCTTCTTTCTCTCTTATAGTTGCTTTACATTTGAAGTCCAATTTGTCTGATATTAGCATGACTACTCCCACTCTTTCTTGGTTGTTCCTTGTGTGAAATATCTTTTCCCAGTCTTTCACGTTCAACCTATTTTTGTCCTTGGATCTAAAGTGTTTCTTCTGTAGACAGTATATAGATGGGTCCTGATTTTCAATACATTCTGCCAGTCTGTGTCTTTTAATTAGTGATTTTAATCCATTAACAATTAATGTTATTATTGTAGAGGCAGTACTTTCATCTATCATTTTTTCTTTTGAATCTTATATGTCCTATCTTATTTTTTTCCTCTCTTATTATCATTGCTGATAGTCAGTCTTCTTTTCTACACTTTTCTCCAAACTTCTCTGTCCTGTGTTTTCCTATCAGCCTGCAGTACTTCTTTTAGAAATTCTTGTAGAGTCAGTCTCTTTTTCCTAAATTCTTTCAGTGTCTCTTTGTCTGAAAATATTTTAAACTCTCACTCATTTTTGAGGGAAATTTTTGCCAGACATAGAATTCTTGGTTGACAGCTTTTCTCTTTTAGTATCTTAAATATGTCATACCATTGCCTTCTTGCTACCATACTTTCTCTTGAAAAATATGCACATAATCTTATTGAGCTTCCCTTGTATGTGATGGGTTGCTTTTCTCTTGCTGCTTTCAGAATTTTTTCTTTGTCTTTGACATTTGACAGTTTGATTAGTAAGTGCCTTGGAGTAGGTCTCTTTGGATCTATTCTGTTTGGGGTACACTGTACTTCTTGTATATGTAATTTTATGTCTTTCATAAAAGTTGGGAAATTTTCAGTTATTATTTACTCCATGATTATTTTGCCCCCTTTCCCTTTTCTTCTTCTGGGACACCCATAACAAGTATATGCTAGTGCTTCATGTTGTCACTCTGTTCTCTGAGACCCTGCTCATATTTTTCCACTCTTTGACCTGTTACTTTGTGTGTGGGATTTCAGATGTCATGTCCTCTAGTTCACTAATCCTTTCTTCTGCTTCTTCAAATCTGCTGTTGTATGTCTCCATTGTGTTTTTCATCTCTTCTATTGTAACTTTCATTCCCATAAATTCTTCCATTTGTTTTTTCAAACTTTCAAATTCTTCTGTATGGTCACTCAGTGTCTTCTTTATATCCCTCATCTCTTTTGTCACATTTCCCTTCAACTCATTGATTTGATTTAGAAGATTTATTTGAACATCTTTAGTTTTTTCCACTCCAGGATCTCATTTGAAGTGTTAGTTTGTTCCTTTTTCTGAACCATATCTTCATGATTCCTGGTATGACTCATGATTTTTTTTTGCTGGTGTCTAAACATCTGGTTTCCTTGAGTTGTTTATTCTGGAAGTTGTTTTCTCTCTTTTGCCTGATGTTTTCTAATTGGTTGGCTGTTTCTCTATCTGTTCTTTGATAGTCAGTTCAACTTGTTATAGATCTCTAGTATAGCTTCTAACTGACCAGAGTTTTTCAGCTCTTGTTTTTCTGGTTCTTTCCCTGACTATATAGAAGTTTATTTGAGGAGGGTCTCACCAAATATGATTGATCCCAATCAGCTTCCCAGGTAAGACAGGCCCAAGACTCATAAAAAGGGTGTAATCAGTATCAAGTTTCTCTGAGGATTAGCCCCAGCAGGGTACTTGTCTTTCTTGTGAAGCCTCTTGATTGTGTGCTTTTCCTATCCTGTCCAGCAGATAGCACTTGTCAGCCCACAGCTCCATCCAGCTTAAAATGGTATAGTGCCTTTAATTCTCAGCAGACCCTGTACCTGCCAGTGGAATGGTTAAGACAGAAGCTGAGGCAGAGGGTGAGCATAATTATTTCTATTTTCATGTCCCCAGAGTCTGTATTCTCTGAATGAAAGCTGCCACCTATGCTGGGCCCTTCCCCTCCCCCTTTCTTGAGAAGATATGCCCTTCAAGGAATTATCTCCTTCACTTGACTAGTTGCTTTGTCTCCCAGGTATTACTTAATTCTGTTTTTGCTTGGTGCTTTGCTGACAACTGAAAAAAACTGCTGCTCTCCTGGTGCTAAAAATTAAAAAAAAAAAAATCATTTTCAGAACTGGTCCCCAGGCCCCAGTTTGCCAATCAAGAGCCAGAGTTGGTACTTGCTTCTATGTTCCCCTTTCTTAGGGCATAAGCTTTTTCTAGTATTCTGTTCTCAGCCAACTCCAAATGTTTCTTCTTTTTTTTTAGTCAGCCCTGCCTCCTCTCTGCTGGGGAGAGATGTTTGTGTTTCTATTGTGCTTTCTCTGCATTTATCTGTGCTTGGAGCTTGCATTCAACATTCCTGATTTGTTAATTAAATCTACAGTTGAAGCTTGGTTGAGCTACCTGCCCTTGCTTCTAGTACAGACTGCTTCTTTTTTCAGAGAGAAATTATTTCAAAACAGCCTGCCATGCTAGGGTGGGAGGGTAACTTACAGTTTTGCACCATGAGCTTGGCCCTCCCACTAATTCCAGACTGGTGTACAATGTGTATCTGGTCACAAAGTCCCTCAATATTTGTTCCAGACAGTTCCTAGCTGTTTACTACTTGTTCTAGAGGACAAACAAAATTCCAAACCTCTCTATACCACCATCTTGCCCCACTTCCTCTGATTTCCAAAATTTTTATCTTAATTGAGCTATGATGCTCTGAGATGTGAACAAGTGATCTTTCATCTCCATCTCTGCAAGCATGTAACAATTTTTCATCTCTAGCCTTAATACCTGACAAGATGTGTATAATTTAGAATTTTCTAAGAATATGAAGTAGACAGTGTAACTTTCTCCTGGACTTCAGGAGGAATTTAGTAAACTTTAAGTAAACTCATTCAGAATCTCCTCTTTGGAAACAATAGCAATATTCTTGTCATCAACATTAATAGATGTTGAAGAAGGTTAAAAATAACTGCTAATATAGAATTTATATACAGCTAAATTTTCATCCAGGAGAAGGGGAAATGTAACAGTTAAAAATATGCAAGTTTGAAAGGCTCATCACACACAGACCCACACTGAATCAATAACAACAAAAATATTACAGTGTATATTTAAAGAACAGCAACACTTTTTATAAAAACAACAGAATTTCAAAAGAAAAACAGTACATATATAATTTGGCAAAATAAGTTGGTCACTTGAATTAATAACATGATGGGAAAAAGTACTAATGTGTTTTGTGTATTAATTTTAAGAAATATGTTAAACAAAATCTCTTAAATAACAAGAAGGTGGTTGTCTTAGTTTGCTAATGCTGCAGAATGCAAAACACCAGAGATGGACAGGCTTTTATAAAATGGGGGTTTATTTCACTACACAGTTACAGTCTTAAGGCCACAAAGCATCCAAGGTAACACCTCAGCAATCGGGTACCTTCACCGGAGGACGGCCAGTGGTGTCCGGGAAACCTCTGTTAGCTAGGAAGGCAGCTGGCGTTTGCTCCAAAGCTCCGGCCTCAAAACGGCTTTCTCCCAGGATGTTCCTTTCTAGCAAGCTTGCTTCTCTTCAAAACATCACTCCCAGCTGCACTCTCTTTTCTCTCTTTGAGTCAGCTCATTTACATAGCTCCACCAATCAAGGCCCATCCCGAATGGGTGGGGCCATGCCTCCATGAGAACATCTCATGAAAATTATCTCCCACAGCTGGGTGGGGCACACTCCAAGCAAATCTAACCAACACTAAAACTTCTGCCCCACACAAGACTACAAAGATAATGTCATTTGGGGGACACAATACACTCAAACCGGCACATTCCACCCCCTGGAACACAAAATGACATTATCTTTCCAAATACAAAATACATTCATTCCATCACAATACCACAAAAACTCAAATCATTTCAGTAACAAAAGTTAAGTACAAAATCCCATCAAAATCAATTTAGGTGTGGTGGGTCCTAAGGCACAATTCTCCTTTAGCCTTGGATCTGTGGACTTAGAACAAGTTATATGCTTCCAATATACAAAGGAGGGACATTCATAGGATAAACATTTCCATTGCCATAAGGAGAAACAGTAAGGAAAACAGGGTTAACAGGAGCAAAACAGTTCCTAAAACCTGCAGGACAAAGTCCATTAGATTTCAAAGTCTGAGAGTCATTAACAGAACAACGTTGCATCCTTGGGGCTTGAGAGAGCGGGAGCCTAACCCTTCCCAAGGACCTTTTTGGCAGCTGTTTCCTCTCCAAATGCTTGGGTGAGTGCTCCAACATATCCACACATTGGGGAGACCACCTTCTCGGCCCCACCCTCCTCAAACATCGGGGCAGCTCCCGGATTCCCTTCCATCTCCGGGGCACACGCTCAACCCCTTCAGAACAGTGTGGTGGCAGCCAGGCTCTCCCCAATTCCCTGGGAATGTGCTCCAACCTCTTTGGGACCTGAGGTGGCAAAACTCTTCCAGAGCATCGAGGCGGAAGGCCCGCCCTCGACCTCCAGGGCAAACTCACCCTTTCCATGCATGTGGGCTGCTCCGCTCTCCCAGCCCGAGACCTCTTGACTCCAGACCTCAACCTCCATGGCTCTGTCTTTGAAGAAATTTTTCCTTCAGTTTGTTCCTTGTCTGTCTCCTCCAGTCCGGACCGGCAATGGCTCCTTCTATAAAGATCTCACAAAAATTCTGTTGGCTTTGCATGAAGCATGCAGGGGTCAAAGCCATCAGACAATAGGATTTTCCACAAATCCTTTCTACTTAACTCCTTATCCAATCTTGGCTTGTCCTCAGGTTGGGCTGTAGCTTCTGGGATTCTACCCACTGGAAGCCTGTAATTTTCCAAGCCATCAACTTCTGGTTTCTTTGAACCCAAGAGTTCAGTTCTAAGTTTATCTCTCTCTGCTCGCATTTTACTATAAGCTGCAAGGAGAAGCCAGGATACGTCCTCCACACGTAGTCTGGAGATCTTCTCAGCTAAGTATTCCAAGTTGTTGCTTCCAGATTCTTCCTTCCATCTGACACCAGGACTCAATTTTGCCAAATTCTCTGCCACTTTAAAACAAGGATCGCCTTTCTTCCAGTTTACAACACATTCATCATTTCTGTTCAAGTCCTCTAAAGAGTTTTGGCCTTTTCTATCAAGCTCCTCACAATTCTTCCAGAGTCTTCCCCTTATCCATTTGAAAAGCCGTTCCAACATGTTTGGTATTTGCAAACACAGCAGCAAAAGCACCCCACTTCCGGTACCAAAATCTGTCTTAGTTTGCTAATGCTGCAGAATGCAAAACACCAGAGATGGACAGGCTTTTATAAAATGGGGGTTTATTTCACTACACAGTTACAGTCTTAAGACCACAAAGCATCCAAGGTAACACCTCAGCAATCGGGTACCTTCACCGGAGGACGGCCAGTGGTGTCCGGGAAACCTCTGTTAGCTAGGAAGGCAGCTGGCGTTTGCTCCAAAGCTCCAGCCTCAAAACGGCTTTCTCCCAGGATGTTCCTTTCTAGCAATCTTGCTTCTCTTCAAAACATCACTCCCAGCTGCACTCTCTTTTCTCTCTTTGAGTCAGCTCATTTATATAGCTCCACCAATCCCGAATGGGTGGGGCCACGCCTCCATGGGAACATCTCATCAAAATTATCTCCCACAGCTGGGTGGGGCACACTCCAAGCAAATCTAACCAACACCAAAACTTCTGCCCCACACAAGACTACAAAGATAATGGCATTTGGGGGACACAATACACTCAAACCGGCACAGTGGTGATCAGATATGACCAAAATACACTAAGGTCTTGTAGAGAGGAAGATATGATAAATATAACCTTTTAAAAAAATAGTTAGTTATATGCTAATAGCTAAAACTAATGGCTAATATTAAATTTAATATTTTTAAATATTACAAGAATTCTAAGAGTAAGTGTAGAAACACTATGCATTGCTCCAAACAAAAAGATGAAATAATTAGGAACCCAAATATTAATATAACAGAGAGCAGAAAATACAGGTAAAAACTAACAAACAAAAATAATGATTAACAGAAAATTCAAATAGTAGAAATAAATCAAGAAAACAAGTACTCATAATAAGTAGCAATCAGGAGAATGTTTCTTCCCCCATTCATGACTCCTTTACTCTGAATGGAGATCAGTTATTATAAAAACACATCTTCTTTCTTAGTTTTTACTTATTCAACTTCTTTATTATCCTTCTTTACTTATTCATAAAGAAAATGGACTTGCTTGCTTCAACTTTTCCCTTTTTGTTTTTTGAGGGTTATCCCAGACATTATGATTTAGCTAGTTCAGGCCAATACTGCCATGTCTGGGTGGGTAATTGTAGTTTGGAGTTATTTCCTCAGAAAAACATGTTATTAAATTTAATCCATTGCTGTGGTGTGAACCCATTTTAAGTAAGACCTTTTGATGAGGTTACTTCAGTTAAGGTGTGACACACCTCAATCAGGACAGGTATTAATCCTATTACTGGGGTCATTTATAAACAGAATAAAATTCACATATGTATATAGAAAGCCACCAAGGAGGCAATCAGAAGTTGAAAATAATGGAACCTGGAATAGAAGGGAGAGGCTTCCATGTGCATTGTTATATGACAAAGGCATCCAGGACCGTGGAACAGGGAACCAGTTCCAAAATGTTAGTCTTAAGGAAGAGAGCCCAGACTTGAAGTCTTGATTTGGACTTAATTTGTATTTCTCTTAGCTACAGCCCATGAGCCAATAAATTCCCATTGATTAAGCCAGCATATTACACGGTATTTGTTGAGCAGCCCAGGAAACTGAAAAAAAAGGTTTTGGCACCAAGGTGAGGTGCCACTTCTGCAAATACCAAAAATATGAAAACAGCTTTGGAATTGGGTAATGGGTAGAGGCTGGAAGAACTGCTTGATAGAAAAACTCTAGATTGCTTTAAAGAGACTTCTGGTAATAACATGGATGAGAAAGGCATTCTGATGAGCCCTTAGAAGGAAGTGATGAATGCACTATTGGAAACTGGAGGAAAGGCTATCCTTTTAAAGTGGCAGAGTACTTGGCAAAATTGATTTCTGATGTCAGATGGAAGACAGAACTTGAAAGCAAAGTACTTTGATGTTTAGATGAGAATGTTTCCAAGCCTGGTTTTTCCTTGCAGCTTCTAGTAAAATGTGAGAGGAAGTGGATAAGCTGAAAACTTAACTCCTGGGTATACAAATAAACCAGAAACTTATGGTTTAGAAAAGTCTGAGCCTAACAAGAAAGTGTGCTCTGAGCCTAGAGCAAGAAGTGACTCTATAAGGGACTTCCCATAGCTTTCAGAAAGTGACCCCTTTGCTAAATAGGGCTCCAGTTGAGGATTTAAATGAACATGGATCAAGTCAGCCATTTCAGTGGAAGTCAGGATTGGAAATGCAGTTATGCAGAAAGGATCTGTGGAAAGTCCTGTCAGAAGCTTTGAATCCCTGTGAACTTCAGGCAAAGGCAACAAGGTTTTTGTTTTGTTTTTTTTTTTTTTTTTTTTTTTTGAAATCCTATGGGCAGAACCAGTGCCAGCCTGGACTGAAAGGGACAGAGAAGGGACAATTTGGAAGAAGAATGACTTCAACAGCAGTACCATGGAAGCCAAATTCTAGACTGAAAAGATATCCTCAGGCCAAGAGAGTTGGCTCTTCCATATGTATGGAAAGGGTGGGTCTGCCTCTGCATTTGAACAAGGAGGGTCGTATGCCCCAGTGCTTGTGCCCCTTTATTTAGGAAGAGTGCTGCCACCCCAATGTCCAGATTGTGAAGCCTGTGCCTCAGGGTTTGCAGAGAGCATGGCCACCATACCAATGCTCTGAGAGGGTGGAGTCTTCACTGCAGTGTTCAGGGAGAGCATGACCACTGCATAAGCACTTAGAAGGGGTGGGGCTGCTGCTCCATCAGACCCAGAGAACAAAATATTGATCCATAGATGACTCTTAAACCTTGACATCTAATAGAGTATGCTCTGCTGGGCTTTAGAATTGTTTGTAATCCATAACCTTTGTTTTCCTTCCAATTTCTCACTGTGATGGGAATGTCTATCCTATTCCTGTCCCTCTGTCATATATTGGAAGCAGGTAACTTGTTCTCTAGGTTTCATAGGTACACAGACATAGGGGAATTGTGCCCCAGGAGAGACTATACCCATAACCAATTTTGAGACTTTGGGCTTAACATTGTTACTAAAGTGCTTTAAGGCTTTAGGGATATTGTGATGGAATGAATATATTTTCATGAGGAAAGTGAATTCCTTTTGGGGTCCAGAGGGTGGACTGTGATGGTCTGGAGTTATGTACCCCAGAAAAAAAAATGTTATTAAATTTAATCCATTCCTGTGAGTGTGAACTCATTGTAAGTAGGAACTTTTGTTGGGGTTAACTTCATTAAGAAAGTGTGGCCTACCTCAGTGAGGATGGGTATTAATTCTGTTACTGAAATCCTTTATAAATAGAGTGAAATTCAGAGAAAGGAGAGAGAAAGCCACAGGAAGAAAGAGGCTTGGTATTGATGGAACCCAGAAGAGCAAGGAGGGACCAAGAGATGCAGCCATGTGCATTGCCATGGGACAGGGGAACCCAGGACCAAGGGTCACCAGGAGCCAGCCCTAGAATGCCAGTCTTTAGGAAGAAATCATAAATTGATGGGGCCTTGATTTGGGCTTTCTTGGGTCTCAATACCATAAGAAAAAATTACCATTTTTTAATCCAACCCATTTCATGGTATTTGTTTGAACAGGCTAGAAAAATAAAGCAGTAATTTTGCTTAATTCTGGGGTTCTCTATTAGGAAACTCATCTTGGTTTTCATACCTTAACTGTGTCCTTAATACCAGATTTTATTGGTTATGAAGGTTGTACCTTGTGCTATCTTCTCAATTCTTCCAAACTGTAGATGGCAAATGGGATGTTATTTATTGGGAACCTTCAGAACCTCCAATGAATGGACACAAATTAAAGTTACTGCTTTTAGAAAGCTTATAATATGAATATTATATTCTTAAAATCCCAGTCATAGGATGCTCAAAAGAGACAAAGCTCAAAGAAAATCATGATGAAATGTTAAAAATTGAAGGATTGGGATAGCCAGGTTCTCCAAATACTAATACTAATAAAAAATACTAATATTTTTGAGTCTGCCTCAAAGCCTGCTCTTATACCTCTTCTCCCTGGCCAACACTCACTGAATATGTACTGTTTTATGCAATTTCCTTTGCATTTTTTATCCATTAGCTTACTAATTCTCTCAACAATCCTAAGAGAAAAACTTTCTTTTATTTCATAATCCAGAGGAGGAGAGTGAGGCACAGAGTAAAAAAATAATTTGCCCAATCATCACATAAATGGTTGAGCTGAGATATGAACTTAAGAAAGTTTACTAAAGAATAATCAAGAGAGAGAATTTTGGTAATACCAATATTAGACAAGTCAGAATTTAAGATAAAGTGATTAATAGGTTTAAAGTTAAACGATATATTTTAATAAAATGAATGCTCATACAGGAACATGCAACCATCTTAAATTTGTATATGTATAATAGTATTGTTTTGAAACATATAAAGAAAAAAACTGACATTAAAACAATCAAAATGTATTAGGTATGCAAAAATTTGAACAAAATTAACTAGCTTTATTGTGTGTGTGTGTGTGTATGTGTATACTATTTTGGATACTACTTGGAGCATTTATAAAAGTTGACCATGTGTTGTATATAAGCAATGTATACACAAATTTCTATTATTTAACATTATGTATACCACAATTTCTAACAACAGTTGAAGTAAATTAGAAGTTAATAAGGAAGTAAAAATTCAAATATGCATAAAAACTTAAAAGTATACTCTGAAATTTTTAAAAGTCTTTGAGCAGCATTAAGCTACTAAATTTGAGAATATGGCAGTTATTACTTTTCCCTGGGAAGAAAAAAATTGTCAAAGTTGACTGAAGGAATACGAAGTGTGATTAACTCACAGACAATTAAATAAATTGAACTGGGATGCAAAATTCTTCCAACATTTCAAGAAGTTTTGTAGATACTTATCAAGCATAACAAAGAGCAGATAATCCCTGGTTAGAGAAACTATATCAACATCTAGAAAAAAGATGGAGATCTATACACCTCATTTTATAGTGCTAATACACCTTTGATATCAAATTATGAAGGCAGTAGTAGCAACATCCCATCTCACTTATTTATATAGTTTCAAAAATTCTAAATAAAATGGCAATTAATTGAATTAATTAAATTAATTTTTCCAAAAAAAATGCTGGGTTTATTCACAGAGTTGAAAAAGGTTCAGCACTATAAATGTTCTCAATAACTTAATTAAAGGAGAAAAACACATGACTATGATACTGACCAAAGCATTTGATGGAATCCCATATCCACTCATGATGAAAATCTTAGCAAACTAGGAAGACAAGAGAATATTTTCTAGTTGTGGAATGGCAGTTGTATTAGTCAGGGCTCTCTAGGGCAACAGAACCAACAGGAGATACCTGTAAATATGACACTTTATAAAATGGTCTCACACAACTTTTATTGGGGATGCATGAGTCCAAATTCCATAGGGCAGGTGGCAAGCTGGCAAATCTATAGAAGGTCTTTAATGAACTCCCCAGGAGAGGCTGGCTAGCTGAAGAAGAAGTGTGATTTCTCTCTTCTCCCTTAAAAGTCTTCAACTGATTGGATTAAATCCAACTGATTGTATTCTCTCATTGCAGAAGACACTCCCTTAGTTGGTTGTAAATATAATCAGCCATGGATACAATCAACTGACTGATGATTTATTAAACTAGCCTTCTGGTTTATTAACAAGCCATGAAATGTCCTTGCAGTAAAGGTTAGGCCAGTGTTTACTTGACCAGACAACTGGACACCATTACCTGGTCAAGTTGACACATGGACCTAACCACCAGAGTCCTCTCCTTGTCAAATGGCAGCTATACACATCATCTTAAACCATACTTAATCTCTAAATAAAACACAATGACAGACATGTATTTTACCTAACAAAACTCAGCTGTCCAGCATACAACCAGAAACACTAAATTTCTGCCGACTAGGATGCAAGTCCTTGGGTAACATTCACTCTTCAACTTGATATCCTATACCATAAATACATGAAATGAATGCTACAACTTAAGTCATATGATAAGGGTATAAGATAGAGAATGAAACAAAGATACTTGATTTATGTATAAATACAAACATACTCAGAACAGGGAGGAAATATTAATGCCATCATAGTCCTCATTTCTATAACTGGTCATATGGTCATGGTTTATATTTATCATTTCCTCTTCCACTGTCTATTCCATGTTCCCTTTACCCTCAGCAAGTACTTCAGCTGGCAATGGTTTTTTCCTTGGTGGGGTGACCCAAACCTTCATTCCTGACATTTCTGGGCCATTGGTGGCCTGCTTAGATTGGGTTCTTGCAGTTTTCCATTGACTTAATCACAGGGCATGGTAGTACTAAGAGACACCCTGGGGGATCTCTCTTATTCCAGGAGAACCCTTTTTCACTTCATTTGTGTAGATGCAGTCCTATTTCCCCTTGACAGTCAGGAACAATCATCAGAGCCTATTCAGTAATCCCTTCCTTGTCTGTTGATTCAGAGGTATGAGAAGTCCAACATGGCCACGTGGCAATCTTAACTTCCAGTTCAATGGAATTGTTGCTGTGTTTCCTGGTGGGAGCGCTCCTCTACTTGTAACTAAGACTTGTAGACCAGCAGAGCTTAAGGTTGCAAGGACAGGAAGCAAAAATATGCCTAGTGTATCAGTAGGTGTGATTCAGCATTTTGTTAGATATTATAACTAATTCAGTAATACAAAAAAGGCCAAAGAACTATAAAAATTATAAAAGAAGATATAATACTATACTCAATTGTGGATGACAAAATTGTTTTCCTAGAAATCAGGCAGGGGTGGGGAGAGTTTTGGAACTGATAAAAACAAATCATCAAATTCATGTCAATTAGATTTCTAAATGCCAGTAACAATCCATAATAACATGTCTAAGATAATAAAAGGTTATTCATAATAGCAAAGAAAAGTATCTAGGAATAAAATTCATAAGAAATTTGGCAGAACAATATGGAATAAATTACAAAACATTATTAAATTACATAAAAGAGGACTTTAGTTAATGAAGAGTTAATCCATAATCATGAATGGAAGATTCAATGTGATAAAATGGTTCAAGTTTCCCAAGTTGTTTAGAAATCCTAAGCAATTTTGTTCAAAACCCATACATTATGTGTGTTGCATACATGAGTTTATTAAAAGAGTCAAATTATGCTAGAAACACAACAGCCTGAAATAGGCAAGAAGAAGTATAAGCTAACCTTTCTCACAATCAGGATTTATATGCTTTAATTATAAGAAAGTCTAGTATTTGTGCAGGGGTGAATAGATAAAGTAACAAAACAATAACAAAACACAATAATAATGCTAAGCATATACAGAAAAATGTTATATGAGAGATATAGTATCATAAGTCAATGTGGCAAAGACAGATTATTCACTAAATGGTGTTGGACAATTATTTTTCTAAATAAAACAAAAGGAAATTGGATTTTGACCTCACAGTATATGTAATAAGATTAAGTCCACATAGAATAAAAGCTGAAAACTAAATGAGAAAATAAAATTTTAGCATTTTTTGGAAGAAAATATAGGATATCATTTTTTGAAAAAAGGAGAGAAAAATACTTCTTCAAAAATGCACTCCAGGATCCTCAGCAAGACGGTGGAATGGGAGGTGTGGAATTTAGTTAGTCCCCTGGAGGAACTAAAAACAACCAGGAACAACTAGTAAATAATCTGGAACAACTGCTGAGGGACAACTATGACTGTCACACATTGTACACCAACCTGGAATGGGTGGAATGGCTGAGAACACAGCATAAAAGCTGTAAGTAAATACTGTGGAAACATGCTCGGAGCCCCTTCCCCCCATGGCAGGCTGAACTGCAAGACCTCACTGTGGGAGAAAGCAGCATTCCTGGAGCAAGTGAATATAGTTCAGCCTAGCTTCAACTGGGGTTTTAATTAACAAATATGGATGCTGAATACAAGCTACAAGCATAGACAAACCCCTAACAAGCAGCAAAGTACACTGAGATCACTTCCAATGGAGAGAAAGTGGGGCTGATGGAAAAAAAATAATTAAAGAAAATAAGAAAAAATACAGAGGCTTTTAAAGACAACTGACCTGAGAGAGCCAGGAAATGCCTGTGCCCTGGGAAAGGGACCCCAGAAGACTGGGTGCTCTCCCTGACCAATGGGCAAAACGGGGGGGTCATGGACAGGCTCTGAAAGGGGGATTTCTTCCCCTTTTTCTCTCTCTCAACCTGAGTGGCTCAGTGGAGAAAGCCTCAGCCATTTTCAGTTTGCAGCACTCTGACACAGACAGGGATGGAGTTAACAGAGTCAGAGAGACAAAGGAATAATTCAAATGCAGAAGATAGCTCCTTAGAAGGTGTATCTTCCCTAAGGGAAAGGAAGTGGGGACCCAGCTCTAGATTCAGCCCTCCCTTCAGAACTCAGAACCCAGGGCCTGGGGAAAAACAGTCAAAACAGAAACAACCTAAGTTGATAATTAATGGGGCCACACATCCTTACACCAGTTGGGAAAGACAGTTTGACAGGCACCACCTGCTAGACAGGTTAGGAAAAGCACAGCAGCTAGAGACCTCACAGAAAAGTCTGTTAAATCTTCTAAGACACATCCACAGGGAAACTTGACACTGAATATAGCCCCATTCTGAGAACTGAACCATTCTGGTCTGGGAAAATCTGATTGGGGTAACCAAGGAAACCAGATGCCTAGACAGCAGAAAACTACAATTACACTAGGAAAAATGAAGATATGGCTCAGCCAAAGAAACAAACTTACACCTCAATTAAGATACAGTTGCAATACTGTTTCACTTTAATAAAACAATCAATTGAAAATTTCAAAGAAATATGCTAAATCAAATCAAAAACCAATTCAACAAGTTCAGGGAAGATATGGCAAAAGAGATGAAAGATATTAAGAAAACACTGGGCAAACATAAGGTAGAAAATGAAGATAAAAAATAATTAATGTACCAGAAGTGTGAAGATTTAAATTTCTCTTGCTAAGAGATTGGATGAGGTTACTGTTTACTGTGTCTGTAAATTATTGGAGCTTAGCATTTCTTCTCATTTCCTTTGTTCAGATTCCCTTACTTAACTTGGATATTCTCAGAGTCTTCTTAAATAAGGGCTTCAGTTTAACAATTATTTCTGACATTATCAACTTTTATTTTACTGGAGATTTATCAGTGTTCTTGGGTTGTGTGAGGAGAGAGGAAGAATTCTGTAATTTAGGATTGGGCCTCTGTCATTTAGTTAAACCATGACTCTAATCTGTGACTTTCACAAGTGTTTCTCAGTTTTCTAACAACCCCCTCACACTCACACCTTATCCTAAGTAAGAAAGGAAAGTAAGAGTGGACTAACTTGTTTCTTAAAGAGGAGTGCATAACTGTATAGTTTATACAGTGTGATCATGTGAATGTAGAAAACCTTGTGGCTCACACTCCCTTCATCCAGTGTATGGACAGATGAGTAGAAAAATGGGGACAAAAAGTAAATTAATAATGGGGAGCTGCAGGGGATGGTTGTTTTGGGTACCATTTTTTGCTTTTGTTTTTGTTCTTGTTTTTGTTTTGTTTTTTTTGGGGGGGGAAGTAATGAAAGTGTTCATAGGTTGAGTGTGGTGATGAATGCACAGCTGTGTGATGATACTGTGAATGGTTGATTGTGCACTTTGGATGAATGTGTCATGTGTCACTATATCTCAATATAATTGCAAGAAAAGAAAGTGGGGAAAGTGAGGACATACAGCCAAGGGCTTTATGACAATTTGTAACTGACTCAGAGCCTGCCACTTCCTCCTCCTCAGGAGATGCTATATGGAGATAGAAGTACACAGGGGTTTCCCCAGTCTTCACAGAATGAAAATGGTGTCACTTTTGGAGATAAAACAGAAGAAATTATGAGTCCTCCCCCTTAAAACTGGGTATCCTGTATTCTTGGACTCTCAAGGTTTTTCACACTGAGTATAGACAAACTTGTCAACAGACATTCAAGCATTCCTTCTTCTACTGGCTCCAGCAGAGATCTTCTATTTATTTACATCTTCTCCAGTGCAAGAATATCTTGGGAGTCTTTTGACATTGGGCATTCTCCTTAATGGTCCTGTGAAGCTCAATTGAGGCTCAGCAGGAAGACAGGAAATCAATGGCTATCTTGGGGACAATATTGGCACTGTACAAGAGGTCCATGATGGAAAGTTGACTGAGCAGGAAGTACATAGGTGTATGCAGTCAAGAGTCCAACCAAATTAGAATAATCATCATAATATTGCCAAAAAGTGCTACAAGAAACCCCAAGAGGATGAGAGAGAAGAGGAGATTGGGAGCTTGAATGTGTTGAAAACATAAGACCATCCAAGGAGGAATGGAGGAAGCCCAATATCAAAGCAAATGCCTGGAAATTTTGAAGAGAGAAGAATTTTCCATTGAAGATTGTTTTACAATAAAGGAGAACAAATTCTTACACACACACACACACACACACACACACACACACACACACACACACAAAACAACTGGCAGAATCTATGGAAATGAAAGGCACTACACAAGAGATGAAAAACACAATGCAGGCATAAAACAGCAGATTTCAAGAGGCAGAAGAAAACATACAGGAACCAGAGAACAAGACAACTGAAATCCTACACACAAAAGAACAAATAGGGAAAAGAATGGAAAAATATGAGCAATGTCTCAGGAAATTGAATGACAACATGAGGTAAATGAATGTACATGTCATGGATGTCTCAGAAGGAGAAGAGAAGGGAAAAGGGGAAGAAGCAATAATAGAGGAAATAATCAATGAAAGTTTCCTATCTCATGAAAGACATAAAATTACAGATCCAAGAAGCACAGCACATCCCAAACAGAATAGATCTGAATAGACCTATGCAAAGACATTTAATAATCAGATTGTCAAATGTCAAAGAAAAAGAAAGAATCCTGAAAGAAGCAAGAGAAAAGTGATCCATCACATACAGAGGAAGCTTGATAAGATTATGTGCAGATTTCTCAGTAGAAACCATGGAGGCAAGAAGGAAGTGGTGTGATATATTGAAGATACTGAAAGAGAAAAACCACCAACCAAGAATCCTGTATCTGGCAAAACTGTCCTTCAAATACGAGGGAGAGCTTAAAACATTTTCTGACAAACAGACAATGATAGAGTTTTTGAACAAGATAGTGTGCTATAGGAAATACTAAAGGGAGCATTACAGACAGATAGGAAAAGACAGCAGTGAGAGGTTTGGAACACAATTTTGGGTGATAGTAGCACAGCAATGTAAGTACAGTGAACAAAGATGACTGTGAGTATGGTTGAAAGAGTAAAGTTAGGAGCATGTGGGACACAGAAGGAAAGAGGAAAGATGGGGACTGTATAACTCAGTGAAGCCTGGAGTGCTCAACAATTGTAATAAAATGTACAAATATGTTCTTACATGAGTGAGAACAAATGAATGTCAACCTTGCAAGGTGTTAAAAATGGGGTGGTATCGGCAAAAAATACAATCAACACAAACTAGAAACTATAGTTAACAGAAACATTGTATTATGCTTCCTTTAATGTAACAAAGGCAATATCAAAGCTAAATGCCTTTAAAAGGGGGACATAAGTGAAGGGTATGGAACTCTTGGCATTGGTGATGTTGTCTGACTCTTTTATTGTACTTTAGTTTAATTCTATCTTTCCTTTTGTTGTTTTTTAGCTGTCTTTTTTTTTCTTTCTTTTTCTTTTGTCCCTCCACCTTTTTGACTCTTCTTCCTTCTTTGTGGAAGAAATGAGATGTCCTCATATAGATAGTGGTGATGGTGGTGAATGCATAAATATGTGATTATACAGGGAACCATTGATTATTCATTTAGGATGGAATGTATGGTAGGTGAACAAAACAATCTTAAAAAAATGGGTCGATGAAGAAAACTTGTGGGTATATACTGAGTGAAATAAGTCAGACACAAAAGGACAAATATTGTATGGTCTCACTGATATGAACTAATTGTATTATGTAAACTCATAGACATGAAATATTAGCTACCAGGACAATGAACGAGACTAAAGAATGGGGAGCGGTTGCTTATTATGAGCAGAATATTTAATTAGGTTGAACTTAAGTGTTTGGAAATGGACAGAGGTGATGGTACCACATTATTCTGAGAATAACTAACATTGCTGAATGGTGTTCAAATGTGGTTGAAAGTGGAAGCATAGAGCATGTATTTCACCAGAAGGAAAGTCGGAGTTTAAAAGATTGGGATATATAAAACAGTGAATCTTTTGGTGGACAATGTCTGCGATTAACTGTAAAATATTAGAAATCTCTGTCATGAACTAGAACAAATGTATGACACTATAACTAAAAGTTAATAATAGAGGGGTATATAGGGAAAAAATGTACCTGTTGCAAACTATGTACTACAATTAGTAGTATTTTATCATTCGTTCATCAAGAGTAACAAATGTACTATACCAATACTGTGAGTCAATAATCGACGGGGGGTAGTTAGGCATATGGAAGGATTTGAGTTTTCTTTTTTGTTTTTATTTATTTTATGGAGTAATGAAAATGTTCTAAAAATCCAAAAAAATTTAATTGTGGTGATGGATACACAGCTGTATGATGGTACTGTGGGAAATTGATTGTGCACTTTGGATGATTGTATGGTATATGAACAATCTCAATAAAACTGAATTAAAAAAATGCAGTCCACGTACACACATCAACAAGAAAATATAGATAATTTAACTAAATTAATATTTTAAATCTTCTGAATAAGGAATTATAGTATTAAAGGGCAAAATGAGGAATAAAAAATGTGAGAATTTATTTGCAACACTCAAAATTGATAAAGAAGTAGTGTCTAGAGTATATTTAGATACCCTAAGAATATAAAAGCAAAAGAAAAAAAGGGAAAAATGGGAAAAGTATTGAAATAAGCAATTTACAGGAGAGGAGATGACATTAAATCGGCAGCATGTCATACCCATCATATTGGTAAAAATTCCAAAATTTATGCTAGTAATTTAGAAAATATGGAAAATGGGAAATGTATCAACAAACCAGGAAAATAAGCTGGTAATACCTAAGGAAATCATATGGTAAGAATCATTAATGCCACTTCTAGTATTTAAAGGATACTTCTGCACATACGCAAAAGCACATATATACAAAGAAGTACACAGCTGTAGGTTATTTCTAATAGCAATAAACTGGAACAATGAATTATTCCTTATATAATATAATTATCTATAACAGAAAAAATGAATGAAGTATCAATATGGTTACAACTAAAAACTAAAATGTTATACCAAAAATGGGGAATGGTATATAAGGTATGGCACTGTGGTAGACTATGCTATTATTTGTAAGTTTTCCCTTATACCTATTTTGAAACAGGTTTATACACTAGAACAGTCAGGTTTTGAGTTTGCCCCATGATGTTCTGTATAGCCCATGGAATGTGAGAGATGTGCTTATGTCTTATCCCTGCAGATGCTCTAAGGAGCCTTCCTAGTTTGCATCAACTTTCTTGCTCTTCCCTCTACCTTGAGAATGGCATATCCTTGGCTGGGAGTGGTTGTTCAGCCTGGGGCTTGGACTTGGTCCTATGGAAGAGAGCTGCAGATGATCTGTTGCTGACTACAACATCTAATATAAGAAATAAAGAAACCTCTGTTGTTTTGTAAACCACTGAGATTTGGGCTTTTTCTTTCTTTCTCCGCCTCCTTCCTCTGTTTCTCCTCTTCCTCTCTTTTTCCTCCTCCTCCTCTTTCTTTTGTTAATGCCACTGTGCCCAGCAAAATACAGACAATTTATATAATTTAAAATACTTGTAAAACAATATAATATGGTATTTTTGATACATAACTATGAATTAAAAAACACTTTGGAAATGATAAGTGTATGGATTTGAGGCATTGTTTAAGATGGTTTAAACCCAGCAGGTTTAAAGGTCTCATCTGTACCCTTAGTGTTTTATTAAAGATAAATAATGCAAAATATTTCAGAACATGTGCATTTTTGATAGAACCACATCCCTTTCTCATTGGCATTTAAGAGCAGGCAATCAATAAGGGGGCATTTGGGAACCCTCCTCTAATCATACTTGAGGAAGACAGAACTGGCTTCAAACCCAGGTGCCACCATTTATTTGTCTAATTCCTGTGAGTCTAAATTTCATCTGTAGGTCAGGAATAGAGATTTGCCTTTGAGATGTTCTAAGGATTAAGTGGAATAAAGGTTTGATATAATTTTAAGTGCTGAAGATATGTTGGTTTCCTCTTTTATCTCTCAAATATTATGCTCTAATATTAGGTCAGTTCTACTTTGGGGAACTAGTGGGACACAAGCAGCTCAAATGCTAATTCAGCCTTAATAGTAGGTCAAGCAGCTACAGAGAAGATTTATGAGAATTATTTCAGCTTTATAATGAAAGTCTGACTCAATACTTTAAAAAAATATTATCTTATTAATGTAAGCTCTCATCCCTTAGCAGAGGTCAGTAAACTTTTTCTGTAAAGGCCAGATAGTAAATAATTCAGCTTTGCAGGCCACCTGGTCTCTGTTGCAATAACTCAGCTCTGCCACTGTTGTGCAAAAGCAGCAGAGACAAAACTAAATGAATGAACATGGCTGTAATCCAATAAAACTTTAGTCATAGATCCTGAAATTTGAATTTCATATAATTTTCACCTGTCACAAAATATTCTTTTTTCTTTTGTTTTCTTCAACTATTTACAAATGTAAATAACATCCTTAGCTCACAGGCCATACCAAAGTAGACAGCAGGATGGATTTGGTCCATGGGCCATATTTTGCTGACTCCAATCTTTGGCACTGATACCGTGTTTTCATTGTACAATAGCAAAAAATTAAAAATAGATAAATAAAGTGCTAGTGTTGATATGTATGTAATTTGTAATGTATCTGATTTATAATCCTAAAAATTTGGTTCTTGAGAAGAGCTCTTTACATCCTGAAATGATCTCATGGATCTTTTCATTTATATTCAGTTTAAATTTACATTATCTTATTAAACATTATTGGACACTATAGTTTTTCATTAATTTATTTTGGATAATTTTTTAAAATGATAATTTTCTTCATAAAGGTCATATTTGAGATTCTTACTTTTAGCTGTCAAAGTCTGTTTTAAATATAATTGAATAATTCAGTTATTTTTAGATTACCTAGCTTTAGTGTACTGAGTGTTAATGTTTCTCTTCCTGAAACCCTGAGTTTTATATTCCAATATTAATTTCTTTTTTCTAGAAGCTAAAATAGCCCTGTAATAGATTTCAGTGGATTAGAAAACTTTAAACAAAATTTCATTTTATTTTGCCCAATATGGGATGATTATTCTCAGCTAATGAATTTTGAGACTTTACTTATCTTCTTGATGTGTTTATGACACTTTGACTCGTAAGTTAAGCATCAGGTTATCTAATCTAGTCATATTTTCATCCTTATGTAGTTATTGTAAGAAATACAGTAATATATTTATTAAATAGTAGTTTATGTGGGGAATATAGTAATATTGTATAACAAATAGAAGAAGATTTTTAAAATGTAGTTGAAGAAGGACTTTCTCTGGCTTCGTTTAAAAACATGTTGTAGTCACTTCTCCATGATATGCAACCAAGGAATATACTGAAAATTTTGCATTCTTACAAATTATTAATACTTGCATTTGTTCTGTTTGTTGTTCATAATATATATTGGTTATATTTTGCATGTTAATTAATGTCTCTCTAAAACCACTTTTTATTTTTTAATTTGGAATCATATTTTTGTCTGCCATTTTCTTTAGCCAGAAATTTTGTACCTCCATGTTCAGTGAACTGTACATATTTTCATTATTTCCATTTTGTGTTTATATTTCAGGTTTAATATTTTTATACTGATAGGTACAATGATTCACATGCAAACTGTGACTGTCAAATGGAGTCATATTAAAAGTTAAAGGTTATTTAGCAGGTTTTTAAGAATTTATTAGTTTTGATCTTAACCATTTATTTTACTAATTTAAGCTTACGAAAAATGAAGTGTTCTGTTAGATTATGGAGGTTATAGAGAAAGTGAAATATAAATCATAATAATATTATATATAAATATAAATCAAAATTAGTTTTACATCAACCATCTCTCTCTTTCTTTTCTTTCCTGAATGTTTTAATCATTTTCAAAGAGAGAAACTAAAAGAAGATGCAATAACTTGGAGTTAGTTACATTCAGGATAAAATAAAATTCTCAGTATTTCTAATATAGCTAGAGAAGTAGTTGTCAAAGTGTGTCCATGGAGACATAGATCCCTTGAGACCTCTTGAGGGGTCTGTGAGATCAAAGACATTTTCTTAATAATACCAAGTTGTTTGCCTTTTTAAGTTTTTTGGCATTTGCACAAATACTGAAAAAGCAATGATGGGTAAAATTGCTGTCCTTTTAGCATAGATCACTGCAGTGGCAGCAAAATATACTAGTGATCATTATATGCTTCATTTTCATGCACACAAAACCTTAAAAATGTTAGTTTTATTTAACTGTCTTTGAGAAAGCAATAAAAAACATTAACTTTATTACATCGACCCTTAATTACACATCTTTTTAATATTTTTTATGTCAAAATGTGAAGCACACATAAAGTCTTATAACACATTGCAGTACTTAAGTATGTACTTAAATGCGCTCCTAAGTATAGTGGTTGTAGTGGTGTGATGAAGCCATTGTACACAAGCTCACAAGTCCATATTATTCATCTCTTCCTAACTTTATGTTTGGAAATTTCACCTTGGCAGCTTGAAATCAGCCGTATTGGAGTATTTGCACTACAGAAATTGGTAAACATTAAAAATCAGAGTTATCAATGTGAAATAAATTAGAAAAGGCTGACAACACTGTTAGCAAGGATGGTGCAACTGGAATACTTATTCTTTCCTGACAGGAGTGTAAACTGGTACAACCACCTTGGAAGACTGTCTGGAAGTTATTTTTATAAAAGTAAACACATATTTATCCCACGGCTCAACAATTCCATTTCTAGGTTTTTATCCAAGAGAAATGAAAGGAAGCTTTCATACAAAAACTTGTTCAAGTATGTTTTCACTAGCTTTATTCAGAATAGTTAAAAGTTGGAAACAATATGTTTGTCCATAATTAAATTGTCCATAATTACTACAACTCAGCAATAAAATAAATGCACTATTAACAGACTTAAAAGTTCTTCAAAATGTTGTGGTGCGTACATAATGTATGATTCCATTTACATGAAGTTCAGAATTAGGCAAAACTAATCTACAGTGATAGAAATCCAAGCAATGGATGTCTACAGATGAGAAGGAAACAACCTTCAATCAGAGTATATTACTTTCATGTATTTTATTTATTGAATAGTGATGTAAGATTTTACTTAAAGGAAGCATTACACAACTAATATATTTGTGAAAACTATGACAGTAGCATGCCACCAAAATATTGTGAGCAGAGATGTGAATGATGAGATCTTAGGGACAAGGACAGGATGATAAAGATTCTGCCATTAGAGAAAGAAATTACATTGTATCCTTCAATCAATAAGGAAATCACAGCTCCCAAATGTGCTGGATAACTGAGCTACTGTGTGCATTAAAAATAAAAGGGATGACAGAAGCAAATGACAGGAATTACAGAAGACAATGGCAACTGATTTTATTCATTTGGCATATCTCAGTAAAGAATTAAGATAAGGACTGATAATTTAAAACAAGATTAAAAAAACAATAGCTAATTACGCCATCTTTTATTTCAACATCGTTACTCGTAATTATTTTAATGAGTATTCACCTAACTAAAATGGTAAAAGCACATTTTCCAAGTAGATTGGATGGCTTTTATCTGCTTGATATTTCTAATAGATACTCATGTATCACAGGCAATAGTAGAGAAAATACTTTAGGAATATTGTAATATGATTTAATGTTCTTTTTATGTGCCAAAATTCAAAATATAGTTTATTTTACAGCTACATTGTATACCTAGCTAAATTTGACAAAGATTTTTTACCACCACTCTATTTGTTTTTGTAAGATTATTTTATCCTGAATTTAGATGTTAATTTTTTATGCAATACCTTTTGCGTCATGCTTTAATGAAAGCCATGCATCATTACATTAAGTGAAGTAAGGCACTAGATAAAATAGAACATTACTATTAACCTCTAACATTAGTGTGTAGGGAGGCAGAGACAAGTTTAATAACTCAGGGATAAAATACTCAAAGTATAATTACCTAAGCCTGCCTTACCCTGGCACATTAACATAGAGCAATAAACTTGAGCCTATTTTCAAAGAGCAATGAAATCATCATCAATAATCGATTGTATCTATTTTATGGCTTATGCAGTGACTGATCTTTTGAAATGGGGTCATAATCTGAATTCTGACTTTTGTAAAATGATGCAGGGTTTCATTTTATTGCTACATAAAGCAAATTTAGATATTCTGTCCAACACTGCATGGACTTTAAACATACAAAGTTAAATTAAGTTTTAATTTTTTTTTAAAGTTTTCTCTGTACTTAAGTGTAACTCATGCAAACTTCACTTATAATTTGTATCTTATATCTTTATATTAGTTTCCAGATTATGTGAGAGTCAGCAATAAAAGTTTTATTTCATAGATTGCATATAAAAGATGATATGCTGGGATATAATTTTAATTGTTTAATATCCATGTTTTGTGTAAGTATAAAAAGGATTTTGTGATAAAACTAGTGCTTACTGTTAAAAAAGTTTAGATATTTTTTCTCTTTATTTTCCCTTAATTCATTTGAACACCTTTTATATCTTCTTTGGTCATACAATTTTAAGTGTTTTTCTGTAAAGATTTTAAAGTATTTTTGAAGTATATATTAATCCAAAGAAGATTAAAATATCACTCATTGTCATTAACATTTAATTTTTACAATGATTGCTGAATATGAGCTCCATAATAATATTGGAAGTCTCCAATATTTTTTGAGAAATCCAAAATGTTTTGTCTATCTCAAAAAACACTTTGAAATGTTGAGCTTATTTTAAATCATAAGTTCCAGCCCTAAATGAAAGCAGCCCTAAAGAACCTTAGGAAGTAAATTGGAATTCAGAAGCAAATCTTTAATTGAGCCCCTTTGGAAGCATTTGGTAGTACGCGTCTGACACTCCAGAGGGCTGAAACTATAACTATGTTTTTGTGAGTCATGCACATGACGACAGTGCCAATTAACTCGTGTGGTCTTCTTAGGAGTTAAAGAAGCTTCACAAACACCATCTCATTTGATTTTATAGACTGATTTGTGAACACCTTAGGGTTTTTATTATTATTATCTGTATTTTTGGAAATGTCAAATTAAAAAGAGAAAAAAAAATTCATCAATTAGTTATATTTCCAGAGAGTCCCTTGCAACAGTCTTTAAGTTTCCACAACTCACTATTCTCTGCCCATTTATAGGGCCCAGCAAACTGGATTAAGTAATAATTTGAAACCGCTGAAAGTCAGTATAAAAAGATGTGTTCTTGATGGGAATAACCATGGACCTTAAAACTTATAATGAATGTAGAAAAATCTCTGTAGGTATTTTCTTTTAGGAAGACAATGAGATTTTATATAAATTGAAAGAGATTTCCTAAGGTCAGAAATAATTTACAAGTCCATTCTAGAAACCTTATAAAGAGCAAACATAGCTGAGGCCAAAGGAACCATAGTAAAACAAAATCTATCACAGAAACATTGCTGGCCTCCATGTACATTTGCTTTGCTCACCCAAGAGAGTAACTGACCATTACAGAGCCTGTTAAGTTTCAGTGCAAGGTAGTTTGGAAAATAGGTTTTAGCGGTTTCATATTCCTGTGGCCCAAAGGTGAAGACATGTTTTTGTCATTTTGCAGTATGGATGCCACAGGGAAGAGGGCATACCAAGAAAGAGAGAAAGAAAGGAAGGAAAGAAAGAAGGAAGGAAGGAAGGAAGGAAGGGTGGGAGGGAGGAGGAAACAAAACAAATTTCATTAGGGCAGGAATTCCACTGCTAAATCAAAGAAGTGGCAAAAGTCGCATTGTAAAATTGTGGAAGAGTCATGAAAAGCAAACCCCTTCCAAGTTCAGGCTAGAAAGGCAAAAATACATTTCCTGTGGAACTTGGCAGTGATTTGTAAAAACTCACAAATGGCAAAGGTGTTAGGTGATTTCAGTGGTGTTATTTAAACCCTGTGCTAGGAAAATGCTATCAAAGAAGAGTTCTAATAAGGCAAATGACCTTTTCTTGTTCCTATTATTTTCTTGTATGTGCATACACACACACATACACACACACACACATTTTTATAATCCTTTTAAGCAAAGACCTATGTGGGTGGTCTTGCCACGAATTAGAATATCAGATGAGATTATGCAGAATAAACTTTTCTAAATCAACAAGTGACATCAAAGTTAAAGCATGAAAATAGAATGACTTCTCAAAACTGCAGTAAATTTTCACAAGCTGATTATAGATCTGTTATTGGTGGAGTTTGCTCAATTAATTTAAAGAAGGAAAATGAGACCAAATGTAATAAGGTCTGATTACAAACATTCTCAGGGGGACTTCTTTATTATATATATGGCTTCAGAATTAACATTTCTTTTCAAAAATTTAGTTGACCTTGTGAAATGAAAAAAAAAGTAACCAACAAACCCTTTTTCTTTATTTATTAGGGTTGTTCATTTTAATAGAGGTAAAATCTTGGTGTTGTCATATAACCAAAGCTTTCATGGACTTATTCCATGGTTTTGTGTAATTTGTTCTTAAAGATGTATAGTAGCTCTGGATTTCTTTTCTTTTTAATTATTTTTCTGCCTTCAGCTTCATGATGAAGTCTTCCTTCACTATGGTTAAGAGTTGGCAGTTTATTTTCCTTTGAGAATGCAGTTTATTCTAAGCCATATGTTAATCTAAACAGCAATTAATATAATTCTTCTTTGAGCACTTGTAATAGTGGTTGTCTAAGAGTTTCACACTTGCCTTACATTGAAATTATTTTATGTTCATCATAATATACTGAAACTACCAAACAAGTGTTCTTTTAAATAAATTGCATTTAATAAAATATCACTTCAAAACTATATTTTTGGAATTTATCAGTCTAAGATAGTTGGCTTGGTAACTCCAATTTTAAAGTAATTGATATTTTTCAATCATTTTTCCTCTATCTTTAAGGAAAAGTTACTTGTTTAATTTCTATATTATGAAACCTTTCATTGTAATAAGTCTGCATGTAAAAAACAATTATAACTTTGAAAGAGCTAATTTATATTATTTTCATATTACATAGAAATGAAACATGGAATAGTTACTCCTGATATACAATACTGTAAAAATAATTCATATCTTCAACATTTAGGAAATACAATATTCTTTCCTCCACTATTCAGTGTCATATCGATTAATTAAAATTTGAAATGAGCATTGTCATTGTGTCCATGCATAAGTGTGGCCCTGTGTAGAGTCTCAGAAAGGCATTAATCTTTATTGGTGCTGACTTTATCAGTTTATTGGGAAAAGTTCAGATTCTAGATATGGACTTGATGGGCTGGTGACATTTCCATTCTGCAATCTTTTGATCTCCTTGACATGTTTCCCATAAGGTATACATAATTCTAACATGTCCAGAAAATGATGTCCTGATATCCATCTCACTCACCAGCACTTTCTGTAATTTCCCTGTCTGAATTAACAGAAACTCCATTCTGTCAGTTGCCTCTGTGAAAAACCTTGGGCTGATTCTTGACACAAATCCTTCAGCAAATTTTATTGACTTTACCTTTAAAATATAGCCAGAATTGGGCATTTTTCCCCACTCCACTTCCAATACCCTGGTCCATCATCTCTAACCTAGGTTACTGCAATAGTCCCCTTACTGGTTGTGTTGGTTTGAATCTATAATGTACCCCCACAAAAGCCATGTTCTTTTAATCCAATCTTATGGACTCAGACTTATTGTGGGTGGGACCTTTTGATTAGATTGTTTCCATGGAGGTGTGGTTCTGCCCATTCAAGGTGGGTCTTAATTAGTTTACTGACATCCTCTATGATAGGATAAAAGGCAAAGACATTTTGAAGAGAGCTGATGCAGACTCAGATGCTTGGAGATGCAGACCAAAAGAAGTTTGGAGATGAAGCCCAGAGTTTGTCCCAGAGAAGCAAGGTGAGAACCCAGGTGCTAAAAGAGAAAGCTATTGGAATCAGAAGCTGAAAGCAACACAAGCCAGGAGCAAAAGACCAGCAGGTGCCAGCCACATGCCTTCCCAGCTGACAGAGGTGTTTCCGGATGCCATTGGCCTTTCTTCAGTAAAGTTATCCTCTTGTTGATGCCTTAGCTTAAACATTTTTATGGCTTTAGAACTGTAAATTTGTGAACTAATAAACCTCCATTGTAAAAGTCAATCAATTTCTGGTATTTTGCATTACAGCAACTTTAGCAAACTGAAATACTAGTTTTCCTGATTATGCTCAGCCCCCCAGTCTCCCTCTTCCAAATGGTCACATAGTTATTCTTAATACAGCAGCCAAGTGTGAGTCTGTCAAAATATTAACAGCATGTGGTTCCCCTTTGAAAATCTGGCAAATCCCTACTTACATTAGCTAGGATAAGCCAAAACCCTAATTATCTGTCAGTATTCATCTCCTACCACTCATTCCTTCATTCCCTCACTTCATCCCCATTAATTCCTTATTGTTTCTTTTTTATATTTTTATTGTAGAATAAAACATATAGACATAGAAGTGATAACTCTCCAAGCGAAATTTAACAAGCAATTAGAGAAGAAATTTCAAATAATATTATAATTTATAGTTCCACAGTTTCAATTATTTCATTATTGTGAAATATACTATATACACAAAAAAGGTAATATCTTTTAAAGTATGCTTTAACAAGTAGTTATATAGGAAATTTCCAAAGTTGTTATGAGTTGTAGTACCATAGTTTCAGTTATTTCCTTATTATGAAACATAACATATATACAAAAAGGTGATAGTTTTCAAATGACAATTTAACAAGTAGCTATAGAATGAATTTCAAAGGATGTTATGTGTTACAGTTCCACCGTTTCAATTTTTCCCTTCTAGCTATTCTAATACTGCAGCAACCTTAGGCACCTTTCTTTCCATTTGCTATTCCTTTTCCTGGAATGCTCTTTCCCCAGATATCCACATGGCTAGCTTCCTCACTTCCTTTTGACTACTCCATCTATAATTTCAATCATTTTCCATTCTACATTTTACTTCCTACTTTATTTGTTTAATCTTCAAAATCAGCAAGTGTTTACATATAGTTTATTTATTTATCTTGATTACCTTTCTTCCATACTAGTGTGTAAGTGTTTGAATTGCCTCTGCTTCATCTCATTGGTATGGGAGACATTTCCATCCTAGGGCTATGGGGATGCTGAATGCACAATACCTGACACTGGGAGAGATGAAACTTACAGAATGCTGTTAGTCAAATATACTCACATCCCATAAGTATTAGTTAGAGTTCTCTAGGGAAACAGAATCAATAAAATATAACTAAATAAAAGATTTTATAAAAGTGTCTCATGCAACTGTGGGAATGCATGAGTCCAAATTCCATAGGGCAGGCAGCAAATAGGCAACTCCAATATAGGTGTTTGATGAACTCCTCAGGCAGTGAACTGGCAACTCTGATGAACTCTGCAGGAAACACCTCACTGGCTAGCTGAAGAAGAAGTGAAGGTCCTCTATCTGCATTGCTCAAACGTCTTCAACTGATTGAATTAAATCCAGCTGATTGCATACTCTCATTGTGGAAGACATGCCCTTCATTGATGTTATTAGTCACAGCTGCAGCCAATTGACTGATGATTTAATAAACCAAACTTCTGGTTTGTTAACCAGCCACAAATGTCCTTGCAGTACTTGTTATGCCAGTGCTTGCTTGACCAGACACCTGGGCACCATCACCTGGCCAAGTTGACACATGAACCTAACCATCACAGTCCACCCCTTGTCAACTTGGCAGTTATACACATCACCTTAAACCATACTTGATCACTCAGTAGAGAATAATAACAGACACATATTTCACCTAACAATACTCCACTGTCCTGTGCACAACCAGAAATGCACTAAATCTCTCCAGAATAGGGTGCAAGTCCTTGGGTGACATTAATTCTTAAAATAGATTTCCTTTAACTTAAATACTGCAAATGAACATTACAGCTTATGCCATATGATAAGGGGATAAGATAGAGAAGAAAGCAAAGATATTTGCTTTACAGACAAATACAAACATGCTCAACAAAACAAGGAGGAAATATTCATGCCATTATAGTCCTTGTTTCTGTAACTGGTCGTTGTGGTCATAGTTCATATTTATCACTACCTTCTTCCACTACCCATTCCATGTTCCCTTTACCCTCAGAAAACACTTCAGCTGGCTGTAGTTCTTTGGTGGGGTGACCCAAACCTTCATTCCTGAAGTTTCTTGGTCATTGGTAGTCCTGCTTGGATTGGGTTGTTGCAGCTTTCCATTGACTTTAATCACAGGCATAGCAGTATTAAAGATGCACTAGGGGATCTCCTGTATTCCAGGAAAACTCTTCTTTACCTCCATTGTGCAGTTGCAGTGCTATTTCCTCTTAATTGTCAGGATCAATCACCCCAGCCAGCACAGTAATCCCCTTCTTTGCCTTTTGATTCAGAGGCATAAGAAACCCAAAGTGGCCAGGTGTCAGTCTTATCTTCCAGTTCAGTGGAATTATTGTTGTGGTTCCTGGTGGAAGCACTCCTCCTTTTGGAATAGACTTGTAGACCAGCAGAGCTTAAGCTTGCAGGGACAGGAAGCAAAAATTTTCCTAGTGGATCATTAGGTAAGATAGTGAGTGGTGCCACTCTTGTTTCCACCCCTTGATTCCTGGACCCATGAATCTTGGCTATGGGAGAAACAGCACCATAGAAGTGGATGCTGATTCAGAGCATACACGGCCTCCTGGAGAGCACTGCCCCAGCCCTGCAAGGTATTGCCACCTAGTTGGCACCATAATTGAGTCTTCAATAGACCATTCCACTGTTCTATCAACTCAGCTGCCTCTGGATAATGGGAAGCATGGTTAGACCAGAGAATTCCATGAGCATGTGCCCATTCCCTCACTTCATTTGTGTGAAGTGGGATCCTTGGTCAGAAGCAATGCTGTGTGGAATACCATGATGGTGGATAAGGCATCCTGTAAGTCCACAGATGGTAGTTTTGGCAGAAGCATTTTGTGCAGGGAAGACAAACACATATCTAGAGTATGTGTCTATTCCAATAAGAACAAATGGCTTCCCTTTCCATTATGGAAGTGGTCCAATGCAATCAACCTGCCACCAGGTAGCGGGCTGATCACCTTGGGGAATGGTGCCATATTGGGGACTGAGTGTGGGTCTCTGGGCTGGCAGATTGGGCAATCAGCAGTGGCTGTGGCCAGATCAGCCTTGGTGAGTGGAAGTCCATGTTGCTGAGCCCATGAATTACCTCCATCTTTACCACCAAGACCACTTTGTTCATGAGCCCATTGGGCAATGACAGGAGTGGCTGGAGAAAGGCTGATTGGTATCCACTAAACAAGTCATTTTATCCACTAGATTATTAAAATCTTCTGATGAAATCACTCTCTGGTGAACATTCACATGGGACACAAATATCTTTATGTTTTTTTGCTCACTCAGAAAAGTCTATCCACATACCTCTTCACCAGACTTCTTTGTCACCAATTTTCCAATCATGTTCCTTCCAAGTCCATGACCATTCAGCCAAACCATTGGTCTCCTCAAGGCAGACTGGAGGTTGCATGGGGTGGGGGGCTGTTTCCTCAGGACAGACCACTAGAGGTATATCTAACAAAGATTCAGCAATATTCAGAGTTCCAATGTCCTCACTGCTATTATTATCAATCTGTTTGTCCGCATCCCAAATATCAGGATCCCATTATTTTCCAATCAATGACTCTACTTTAACAGCAGGCACCCTGTGAGGTTGAGATTTTAGTTTACACTGTGAATCTGCTATCACACAATGAGACTCTGAGCCTCATTTTCAGAAATCTCAAGTCTGCTGCCACAGGAAATAAGATTCTCTTTCAGGGCACACATAGAAAGCTTTATATCTGACTACAGTGCTTTAGTTTCAGATTTGAAGGTTCTCCCTTTCTCTTATAACTTTATCCAGTGTTTCTAAGAGCAACCAGCCAAATCATTATACCTCTTAACTCTGCAAAACTCTGTTAAGGTGTCAAAAACACTGTCACCCACAGCCTTGCTTCATACAAGACTATGATTAGGAGAATCAAATGCTGATGTTTTGCATATCTCCTTTGCCAACTCATGCCATGGGCTGTCAGTGCCATCTTGATTACTGGAAATGGAGTCATTAGTGCCTTTGAATCTAATCAGAATAGAAAACCAATTGTAAAAGTTCATTTTAAGTTTCTGTTTCTCAAGAACCACCCTGGTACCAAGTTGTATTAGTTAGGATTCTCTAGGGAAACAGAATCAACAAGAGATATCTAAATAAAGGATTTTATTAAAGTGTCTCATGCAACTGTGGGAATGCATGAGTCCAAATTCCATAGAGTAGGCAGCAAACTGCCAACTCCAATATAGGTGTTTGATGAACTCCTCAGGCAGTGAACTGGCAATTCCAACGATCTCCTCAGGAAACACTTTGCTGGCTAGCTGAAGGAGAAGTGAAGGTCCTCTATCTGCATCACTCAAAAGTCTTCAACTGATTGGATTAAATCCAGCTGATTGCATACTCTCATTGTGGAAGACATGCCCTTTGTTGATGTTATCAGTCACAGCTGCAGCCAATTGACTGATGATTTAATAAACCAGACTTCTGGTTTGTTAGCCAGCCACAAATGTCCTTGCAGTACTGGTTATGCCAGTGCTTGCTTGACCAGACACCTTGGTACCATCACCTGGCCAAGCTGAGACATGAATGTAACCAACACACCATTGGAGGTAGACACTGTGCCATGCAGAACTATATGGAGGTTGCTCTCAGGAACAGAGTGAGCAAGCAGGGCCTGTGGGAGTCAAGATTTGTAGTAACAAGTGGGTGAAGTGACCTCTGATTCTTGCAGGAAGATGTGAATGACTTGTTTGGATAATCCTGCAACCTGGCAGGGAACTGAAGTCTGCTACTCAGTGGTAAGTATGCACTGTACCGGGTCCATGTGATAAGGAGGGTTGTTTGGATGGGGCCTTATCCAAGGGAGTAGAGGAGAAAGAAACTTGCAGTTATGTTCTTTGAAGCTCTGTTTGTCAGTGTTCTCCAAAGAAACAGAAGCAGTGTATATATATTTATATATACAAATTGGCTCATGTGACCATAGGGATTGGTAAGTCTGATCTCTTTAAGGCAGTTGCAAGTTGGAAACTCTGATGAAGGTGAAACTGAATTCCATAGGAGAAGGTGGCTGGTTGAGGTAGAGGCAGAAAGACTTTTTGCTTCTTAAATCCACAGTTTTGGCTTTAAGAACCCCAATTGTTCAGATGAGGATACTCCCCTCATTGCTGAGGGCAATCCCTTTTGTTGAATGTACATGCAATCAGGTGTTGAGGCAATCAACCTACTATAGATGCCAATCCATCTATAAAATAATCCCAGTAACAATCAGGTCAGTGCTTGCTTGATCAAACAACTGGAAGCCATAACCTAGCCAAGTCAACTCATGGCATTAGCCATAATAGTGACCCTCCCATTTTTTCCAGATGTTTAGGTAGCACTTAGGTTTGAAACTTAGTTCCAGGCTTTACACCACAGGAAGTTTCAAGGATTCAGGGATTCTTTTCTGCTTTGTCACTGATCTTTCCTCAGTACCTAAAAACATGTCTGACACACAGTGGGTGCCCAATAAATACATCTGAATAGATGAGTACATGGAGTAACATAAAGGTGATGGAAAGGTAAAATAAGAATGTACAAACATAATATACTTAGTAGCATAAAGGCACCCATGGTTTCATTTGATGGCTTAAGAGCTTAAATACACTGGTACCTGCACCAAAAAATATTGATAGAAGCAAAAACTTGTTTTGAAATTTTAATTAATTGGCAAAAATCTGCAGTTCAGAATGATGACAAAATATCACCAACCATTTGATGATTTCTTATGGATACGAATGAATTAACCAACTTTAATGGTCATTATTGCATTCCACTATCATTCTTATTGGCTTTTATAATATTTCTGTTTTTGTACTGTGATGACACTATTGTGATGTACATATTTTTTTCATAAACATGCTTTTTCACATGTTTTTCTGAATTATTTCTTATGAATGCTTTATTTTAAGATTAGATAATTAAAATAGATAACTAAATATCTTGGGTTAGATGATCATAATACTTACAATTTTAAGCTCTTATAATGTGCCAGGAATTCTTCTAAATACTTTTTAAAGTTTTCATCTATTACATTTATTAAAATAGTACAAATTTAACTATAAATAGATGTTTTAAAAGCAGTTTTATTCACATACCCTGCCATCCATCCAACGTATACAATCAATGGCTCTTAGTATAATCATGAAATTGTGCTTTCATCACCACAATCAATTTTAAAGCATTTTCATTACTCCAAAAAGAAAAACCCCAATCCCCTTATACCCCAGTTATTGACACTTAGCATTGGTGTGGTACCTTTGTTACAACTGGGTCTGAACATTTTACATATGCTATTGCTGTCAGTCTGCAAAGAAAAATGAAGCAATGACACTGAAGCAATGAGGATTTAAGTAAGCTTCCCAAGATCCCACACTTAAGAAGTAGGAAACCCCCCTAAGCAGCATGATTTGAAAGCAGGTGCTTTCAACAATCTAGCTATTCTACTGCCCACTAAGTGGTAGTTCTCAATCCTAAAAAACCTATGATTAGAAGAATTATTTTGTAATGTTCCTTTTATTTTCCTAAATATCAACATAATGCCCTAATTGCAATATAAGGATAAATAAAAGGAAAAGTTTGGGAAATATAATACATTTTCTGAAGGAGAAAAGCTGGAAGTAATGACTATGCCAGGTTGATGAATAAGGGACATAATTTTAATATTTATCAGTAAAATTCAGTGAGATGGTTGCATTTAGTGTGTACTGCTAATTCAAAAAAGCTTGTTCTGCCTGCTTAAAATAGTCACATATCTCCTGTCATATATTTACATTCTACACCTATAAATCCAAAGAAAGGTGGGTGTGTTATACTTGTGACTTAAGTAAAAGGTATTATTGCTGTGATTGTCTGAAACAGTGAACATAAAAGTACCGTCTTACTAAATTGACACAGTAGCTGTTTTCCTGGAAAATTTGGTGTATATTAATCATGTGCAAAAGTGAATTTGTGTATATATTAAAATGGAGTTAGCTACAGGTTCAGAATTTGTTTCCTTTTAAGTTTTTCACCTACATTGATGTCTACTACAACATTCAAAATTTGTGTGCAATGTGGAAAATGTCATTGATATGGTTGGTGTATCAGTCAGTGTTCTGCAGAGAACCAGAACCAACATAATGTATATATGTGTGCATATGCATAATAAATAGGTTTATTATAAGGAATTGGCTGACACTCTATGGGGCAAGCTGGAAGTCGGAAATCCTAGGAAGATGGATGTTGAAGTCCTTAGGTAAGAAACTCAGGAAGGACTGGAGTTTGTAGCCTTGAGTCAGTATTTCTTCTTCCTCTTGAAACCCTCAGATGTTTGCATTAAAATTCTCCAACTGATTGGATGAAGCAGACCCACATTATGGATGGTAATCTCCTTTACTTAAAGTCAGCTGATTGGAGATGGAATACCATAAAAATATCTCCACAACAGCATCTAGGCCAGTGCTTGCACAAACAACTGCACACAATAATCTAGCCCAGCTGACAGAAAATTAGCCATCACAGTTGGCTTTAAAGATATCATTTTGCAATTTGTTTGTTACTTGACTCATCTGTCCCCCTCCTTTTATTAATTCTTTTTTATTCTTTATTTTGCTTTTTTTTTTTGGCTTAATTGGGTAAGTTTTATGATTTTTTTAATCTCCTTTGTTGCTTTATTGGCTCTAACACTTTTAAATTTTATTTTTAACAGTTGAGTTAGAGATTATAGCATGCCTTTAACTTGTTACAGTAAAATGTGAGACAGCAATAGATCTGGAATCAGAAAAATCAGTTAAAGTAAATTTTTAATAGTATACTCCATTTTTCTGATCCCAGATCTATTGCTGCTCCACAATTTACTTTTCTACATGATATGAACCACAAGAAACAGTGTTATCATTTTTACTTTAAACTATCATTTGCATTTTAAAAGAGATTTAGAAAAGTTTTAAAAAGTGTTTTATATTTACCTTCATATATATTTTTTCTTTTGCTCCTTATTATTTATGTAGATCCATATTTTCATCTAGTATCATTTTCTTTCATCCTGGAAGATTTCTTTTAACATTTCTTGTGGTGCAAGTATGCTGAGTATGAATTCATATAGCATTTTATGCTTGAGAATGTCTTTATTTACACTTGATTGTCAACAGATGATTTTGCTGGATTTAGAATTTTATATCAATAGCTTTTTTGATAATTAAAGGCATTGTTCCACTGTCTCTGGCTTGCCATTTTTTAGATAATAAATCTGCTTTATTTCTTATATTTGTTCCACTGAATATCATGTGGCTTTTATCCTCTGCCTGGTTTTTTTATCCGTGCTTTTAAACATCCAGATTATAAAGTAACTTGGTGTAGTTTTCTTCATGTTACTTGTGCTTGGAGTTCCCTGAGTTTTGTGGATCTGAAGGTTTATGGTTTTTATTAAATTAGGGCAAATTTCAGATACTGTTTTCTTCAAATATTTTTCTCCCTTCCACACCCCCTCTTTTTTGGCATTCTAGTCCACTATAAGTTTTTTACACAGCTTGCTGATGCTCTGTTCACTTTTATTCAGTATTCTCTTCTGTTCTGAATTTCATTTTGGGTAGTTTCTATTGCTATTTCTTCAGTTCCAGACCAACATAATAAAAAGAATATTAAAATAAAGTGATTTACACATTTTTTTTTTTTTTTTGGTTTCCTGGGGCATATAAATGTCATGTTTACACTATACTTTAGTCTACTGTGTGTGATAGCATTATATCTAAAAAACCAATGTACATACCTTCATTAAAATACTTTATTGCTAAAAATGCTAACCGAGTCTTCAGTGAGTCATAATCTTTGGCTTGTGGAATGTCTTATCTTGATGTTAGTGACTGCTGACTGATCAGGATGTTGGTTGCTGAAGGTTGGAGTGACTGTGGGAATTTCTAAAATAAGACAACAGTGAACTTTGCAGCATCAGCTGACTTATTTTTATGAAAGATTTTCTGTTGCATGCTATGCATTTGATAACATTTTACCCCACAATAGAACTACTTTCAAAATTGGAGTCAAACCTATCAAACCCTGCCACTGCTGTATCAGCAAAGTTTATGTAGTATTCTATATTCCTTGTTGTTATTTCAATAATATTCATGGCATCATTGCCAGGAATACATTCCATCTCAAGAAACAACTTTCTAGGCTCATCCATTGGAAGCAACCCCTAATCTGTTAAAGTTTTGTCATATCTTCAGTCTGCACTGCTAAATCAGGTTCTCTTGATATTCCACTACATTTCAGTTAAGTCATTCATGAGGGTTAGAATCAACTTCTTTCAAACTACTGTTTAATGTTGATATTTTGACCTACTCCCCTAAACGATGAATGTTCTTAATTTTATCTGGAAGGGTGAATCAGTAGCTATAATTACTTATACCTATCTGTAATTCTAAATTTCTATAAAAGAAACTATTACTTTGTTAAAAAAGTAAGATGCTGATACAGGATCATGTGTTTTGTTTTGTTTTGTTTTTTCCAAGTGCAATGGCTAAGTTCATATATCAACTTTGCCAGGTTATGGTGTCCAGTTGTTTGGTCAAGCTAGCACTGGCCTGATTCTTACTGTGAGGATCTTTTGTGGACTTAAACCATCAGTAAGTTGATTGCAAACATGGCTGATTATATCTACAAACAACTGAGGAGATTGCCTTCAACAATGAGAGAAGTCTCAGCCAATCAGTTGAAGGCTTTAAAAAGAGAAATGATAATTTCGGAAGTTAGAAGAGAGAATTTCTGTCTCTACTTCAGTCAGCCAGCTTTTCTTGGGGAATTCATCAAAAACCTTCATCAGAGTTCCCAGCTTGCAGTCTGCCCTATGGAATGTGGACTTGCCCTACCCCACAGTCATGTGAGACAATTCTTATAAAAATCTCCTCACATTTGCAGATATTTCCTGCCAGTTCTGTTTCTCTAGAGAACTCTGACTGATATTCCAAGTAAACTAGAATAAAGTGGGAGTTAAGAGCAGTATTAGGTCAAAGTGAAACTAAGATAATGACACTGTTTGGATATCAGCAGGAGTACAGTCAGAAGAAGGTGGGTGGTAATTATACATACATACCAGAAGAGAACACCAGAAAAAACGGCAGTATTTAACAAGGTCATATCCACTTTAACTTAAGAAGACAAAAATAAGATGCAATTAACATAATTCTGTCCAACAATTCCTTATTAAAAGTCTAATAGTCAAAACTGTTTAAAAATGAAAAGCATTCTGTCTTGTGTATATAATTCATGCATTAAATAATTGAACTATAACTTTCTGGAAATATAAACAGAAGATAGAGAAAATGAGATGATGCCACCAACTACTACACCACCAGGACCATCACGAGCAGAGATGTATAAGAATATTATGCAGTAATTATCTTTGTCTTTATTATCAAAATTCCTTTAAAAATCAAATATATGTCAATATAATCTTTTTAAATCTGAATTGTTTTCTTGTAATTTTCAATAATCAAATATATATTTTATAAAAATGTTTTAATCATGCATACATATATATATACATATATAAAATATATATACAAACATGCATTAAGAAATGAGGTACCATATCATTCTGTAACCATTAGAATTTTTAAAATTGCAAAATCTGTGATGTAAGGAGCTTTTCTGTAGCCAACATATTGCATAAAGTTTATATTTAAAAAAGCATTCAAGCTGTCATTTTAATGGACTTTGATATACAAAACCTAACCTTTTCACTTCCGTTCCCCACCCCATGAGTATCATCAATTATTTTTAAATAAAGTTCTCTTTTATATCCTTAACTATATATTTTTTTGTGCTGTGGAGCATTTATAAAAACTGGAACACTGTATTATTCCAGCCATTCTGGGCATTTGTGTTCACAGATTGCATATTTGTACTAATTAAGCTCTGATGCAAAACAACCAGTTGAACATATCAATTATCATATCACTTACTTGTTCTTATGAAATCAGATAACACATCACTTGCTGGAATGTACATCTTATCTTTTTCACTAGTCATATATTATTGAGATTATGCAGCCTTTCTGTTTTTAATAACTTAAAAAATATCAGCAAGTTAATCTGGAATTTTTTATCTATACAATCTCAGTGTAGGGCACACGTAAGATTCATTGTCTTTTATTTTATTTTATTTTATTTTATTTTATTTTATTTTATTTTACCAAAGATTTTTTAACACTCAATCTAAAAAATTGGGAATGTTTCTGAACTTCAAGTATGTTGTAATTTTATAGGGGATATCTTAAGAATGAGATACAATTTCTTAAGCGTTGTACATTGCTTAAGAATGTATTGGAAGAACCAAACACATTCATTATAACTATTCTGTCTGCTTGCCCAACAGAGCTGATTGCTGTGTTGACCCAGCTACTACAAATGATGAGGGGAAAGATCCAAGCTTCTAACTGTTCCTTAAGAAATTCAGAATATATTTCTCTGTGGTATAGATGTTTATAGTGATGCCAACTTTGCATCTGAAAAATAAATGATGTGTAGAGAGGTTTGCTTGGAAAAATTGTTACAGGGTTTCATTATCTGCCCAGAAAAATGCAGAAGTAAAATAGTTCTTTGATTTTATTCCATGGTGTATACAGACTTAGTAAGTATTGAGGAATTCTGTATTTCTCATGACTGATTTAGAGATGAAGGCATTCAACCAGTCTCAGATTGCCATATTCAGTTGACAGAAACATGCCACCAAGTTACAATTGTGTTTGCCATCATTAATGAAATGTGTATTTAGAATATTTTGTATCCAATTTACTTAGAATTTAAAAAAATAGCATATCAAATCAATGTCAACAGTTTGATAAGGAAGAAAACATTAAAAACAATATTTGTACATGTCTTCAAGGAAAACTGAGAAGGCATAAAGATGCCTATACCCTGAGAGAACCCAGAAACTGAACTGTATGGAGTAACTAAGAGGGGAGAAATGACCAAAGCAGTTGGAGTATTCTTCACCTCAACTGGAACAAATCCAATAGATTTCTAAAGGGACAGAATATTTTCAAAGAAAACTATTTTAGAAGTTCAAGAAAGATATTGTTATACAATTCTGTGTGCAGAGTTGACTTCAAAAAACATATTCAAATATTTCAGGACAATGTTACTTATGTTTTCATCAGTCAGAGGGACTACAATAATATATTTAAAAGTTCAAAATAGGTACACATCATTTTCAATCCATTCTTATGTTTTTTTTTTTTTTTTTTGAGATTTTCCTTTATTCCTGCTGTACTCTACCCTGTCCAGTTGAAATTAATTGAAAATCTGGTTTTCTGAGCCTCTATGTTGGCTGCCTGGCAAATGAGACCCTTTGTTTACCCCTTACATTCTTAGCTCCACTTAGAATTTAGAAATGCAACTGTGAAGGTGGAATTATGCATTAACCAACTCTGAAGTGTGTTGCATTATCAATTTCCTAGAACCATTTCTCTACTCCAGCCACACCAGGATTCCAAAAGGTAAATTGACTGTCTCCAGGGTATATATTATGAAGTGATTCAAACGAAGTGTTGAATCATAGATCACAGAGGGTGATCAGGTAAGGCAAGCAGAGGTACTGGTGCTGCATGGCAAAGGAAGAGCAACATATCACTTTGCTTCTCATTCTACATCTAAATTAGTAATGGTGGAATTATATGCTTGTCTTTTTATGTCTCTGTATTTTAATAGTGAGAACTTATCCTGCAATATTCTAGAGAATGAATGCTATACAAAGTTTTTATTTTTTTATTTTTTTTTAATAATTGCCTAGTATTTATTTCATTAAAATCACCCAATATTTTTTCTTGCCAACTAACACATTCCACATTCTTTTATTACTGCCAATATTTGGATTCCGGGCAAATTCTTGTTGGTTATTGTTGAAATATTACCTAGGAGGAAAAATAACATATGCCAAGAAAAGCTGAAATTTGAATAGAAGATAATAAAAATAGCAGATATTTAAAAAAAACTTACACTGGAATCCTTGTGACAAGTTAAGTGTTGAACAATGGTACATAATAAAGTATTATATAAATTACTTGGCTTCCCATTTGCCTTTTAAACCACCCCCCACATTAGTTTTACATTTAAAAATGAGCAATTTTACAAAGTTCCTTTTTCTTTTTTTTCCTGTTTCCTTTTGAAGTTTTTAAAATAGTACCTAGCCTAGGAATGTAATAGGACATAAAAGAATCTCGTTATTTCTTTGTTTGCCAAAGCTGCTATCACAAATATCACAAACTGGTTTGTCTTAGACAATATACGTTTCTTGGCACATAGTTTTAAAGCTAGAAAAAGTCCCAAATCAAGATATGAGAAGGGCTTGCTTTCTCGCTGAAACTTGTAGCATTCTGGTGCTGGCTGCCACTGGTAATGCTTGGAGTTCATTGGCTTGCATTTCCACCTTCTTTCCCCTTTTGTTTGCTCTTCCGGTTTCCACTGACTTCCAGTTTCTCTGTGTGACCTTCTTTAACTTCTGGCTTCCAGTTTCTTCTCTGTGAAAGGTCTCCAGTAATATGGATTAAGAGCCACCTGCATTCAGTTGGGGCACACGTTAAATAAAAATCACAGCATCAAGTGGCTTTATATGCAACTGGTTCACACTCACAGGGATGCAGATTAAGAATATGCTCTATGTTGGGGTACATAATTCAATCTACCACACTTTGGCAAAATGATCAACTTAATATTAGGAACCACAGTTTTTATACAAGGAAGATGCAGCTTAAGAGAAATTTATAACAGTTCAGATGAAGTGAAATCTGGCAAGAAATAGAGGGTTTTAAAGAGGATAAGGTGTATTCTTGCCAAAAGGGGCAACTCTGAACGAGTTTAGTAGCTCTTTAGGAGTAAGATAGCCAGAACATAAGGAAGCTGTGGGTTCCTTTATTTATTTATTTTCAGGGACACAGTGAGTTTATTGAAGATGGATCAACAAGGAACTGGAGGAAAAAAAATTTCCAAGACCAGTTCAGAGGGAAGAGTGGTTTGGCCTTTTATAACCCTAAACAAAGAAATGGCCAGAATCCAGAAGAAAGCAGAAGGGAAAAATATAGAAGAGAAAAAGCTGTTTGGTCAATATCTCCTGTTATCTTGAAGTCCAATGTGGATTCAGTTTTAAAGAAAGAAAACAAGAAGTAAACTGTTCATTATTAAAAGTGTATTTTTGTTATATTCATTTAAGATATAGCTACACTGGGAGAAGGTATTGTGTAGGTCTCATGTCTGTGGTCTGTAGAGGTAAAGAACTATATCACATTTACTTACAGGGCTACAAAGTCCTTGTAGTCCTAAAAACTTTTAGTACTTTTCTATGTACTCTTTGTGTGGAAACTACTAAGATGTTTCCTTCCTATGGTGGGAAAAAATAGCATTTATTGAATTTGATATTAAGCAAGGTTAAATTAGATATTCATATTGTCCTCCAAGGATCATTATCTTGCCTTAAAATATTGGAGAATTGAAGATAGTAGTCATCAGCTTTTCAGATGGGTATCTACCTAACAGTATACAGTTCTGCTAATTTGTCCAACTGCTTTTGTCTTTTATTGATAAAAGGATAATTGAATTGCTGGACTACATATAGTGGTGTGCTCAGAAATGTTTAACAACTGGATCTCCTGTGCAAGGAAAAATCTCTATTTTGTAGCATTTTAAAATTTTTTGTAATTTATGTAGTGTAAATATTCCCATCATGGCCAGTTTCAAGTTATCAGTTATGAGACTGAGCAGAGAGTTGGTAAGAAATGTTCTCATGAGTTGGTATGAGCTGGTTTCAGCACAGCACTAGCTTAAAAACTTTATTTTAGGTATTTCTATATTATACTTTTGGCCTCTCTCCTCAGAAATCTTGATACATGAAGAATTTATACTCAATAGAATATTCAGAGAAAACGAATTTCCATTAATTAATATGAACATCAGTCTTTTCTGAATACTTTCAAACAAGTTTCATAATTTTTGGAAGTAAAATTATATATAATATTTCCATATAATGAAAGCATGAAGTAAATCGATCCTAAAAGAAAATATATAGAAGGCCAATAAAACTCAGAGTGGGCCATGTCAAAGCCACAATATTTGTTGAACCCATATTATGTGACCAGTACTATACTGGGTATTTCCAGGAAGATAGAAATAAAACTTGTTGCTTAGCAGATGCCACCCGTTTCTCATAACTTATGTCATGTAGTCATCACAAAATATTTTGATGGAAATGACCTTATTGTAAAGGTGAGGAAACTGAGGAACTGTAGGTTTCTTAATTTGCCCGAGATCACAAAACAGTGAGCTAAGATTTCAACTCAGCCTTCAATGGCATCAAAATCCATCCTTTTACCACTGCACCTCTATTATTAGCTTCACTCAATAAATATTTTGCTCTGCAAAGCTCTGGGCAGCTAGGGATAGAAGAAAACACAGTCAGGGCTCTTCACACACTTAAAATACAGGACGGAAGAGAGATATAAAATATGGGAGGGAGGAGGGGCATTTGGACAGAAAACAACTTTATCTTAGAGGTATGTGTTTCTCAAGCTTAAAGAATATTTATGACCCAGAGATTTGGGCACCCCAGTTTGAGAAAACAGGGTGCTTTAGATAATAGAAAACATGGGGTTTTAAGGAGAGATAAACGAAAATAATCAACTATAAGGTGGAGGCTTGATGAAACAAAAGGTTGTTTTAGTTTCCTAAGCTGCTTAAGCAAGTGCCATGAAATGGGTTGGGTTAAACAATGGGAATTTGTTTGCTCACAGTTTTGAAGCCAGGAAAATGTCCAAATCCAGGCATCATCAAGGTGATACTTTCTCCCAGAAGACTGTGGCATTCTGGGGCTGGCTGCGGATGACCCTTTGTTCCTCTGTCACATGACAAGGCACAGAGTGGTATCTCCTGTTCTCTTCCTTCTACAGGTTCTACACGTTCCACTGGTGTCCAGTCTCTTTCTTCCCGTGGCCTTCTCTTTCTTTGTCTGAATTTCATTCTTTTATAAAGGACTCCAGTAATAGGATGAAGACTCATCTTGATTGAGGTGGGTCACACCTTATTTGAAGTAGCCTCATCCAAAGATCTACTTACAATGGGTTTACACCACCCAGGAATGGATTAAATTTAAGAACATATTTTTCTTGAGCACATACAGCTTGAAACCACCACAGAGGCTATTGCGGTGGTTCGAAAGACAGTCTAAACTATGGGAAAGCTATGAAGTTAGAAAGATGGGATCAGATGAAGAAATATTTAGGGAATATAATTCAAAGGATGTGCCATGATTTCATGTGAGGGAAGAGAGAGTTGTAGATGCTATTACTGTTCCCTCACCAAGCCAGTGTGCTTATCAGAAGCCCCTATGGATTTTGCAGCTTTATAGCTGCTCCTCTTATCCAGAAACCTGTTCTTGATCAAGGTCAGGCTGCTATGACAAGACAAGGTCTGACTTCTGTGTGATTCAGGTCACACTTAAGGGTCAGGTCAAAGGTAGGCTTTATCTAAGAACAATTTTTTAATTTTTCCCCTTCTTTATCCTGCTTTATTTCCTCCCTTATATCCACCCTCCCCCAGTAAATTATTTGCATCTGAATTCCTGTACCAAGTTCTGCAGCAAGGGAACATGATCCAAGACAGACATCAAGACTAGCTGCAGTGCAAATAATTGATAGAGATGATGGTACTATTTGGCACTTTGGTGGCTGTATTCAGCTCTCAATGTTGACTCTTCATCTCGTCATCTAGTATTTTTCTCTCTAAAAAAAGAAGATGGATGTGTTGAATAATATAAATATTATATATAATTTATTATTACACTATTATGATTAAAATATCTTATTTTAAACACAAACTGGCAAGTCTTTTATAAACATCTGCAGATAATGAGTTTAAGAAGATAATTTTCTTCTATTCTATTCTGAAAATTTCATTTCATGATAGCTTTTTCAAATTTTAAGGAAATAAGGACACTTCCTAACACATATGATTATAAATTGTGAAGAATTACTGAAAGTATTTCTTTATTTTTCGTGGACACATTGGTATATTTAAAGCAGGAATTTTCATACACTTGCAGCCTTGGCTGCAATTTTTATATGCATTTGTATTTTTTCTGAATGAAATGTTCATAAAACCCTCTATTATATCCTTTTATATGGGACATTAACTCTCTCAAAACATTAAACATCAATAAGACATGACCAATTCACATGATCCAAGAGGAGAACCCCTTTTTCTTTCTGAATTAAGCACCCAATCAGTTGAATTGAAAATGATTTCCATTTCATTCAACCCCCCAATTATAAGCAAGAACCCTTCTGCGGCTTTAATGTAAATATAGATTAGAATTTCATAATTTAAAGAAAATTTATATATTGCTCACCTGGAAAGTTGGATCTAATTTGGCCAATTATTTAGTTAATTAGTTCTAATAAATAAAATTATATTAATTGTCCATTCCATTACTAACTATAAATTCTCTTGAAAAAAAGACATTTTTGTGGATGAGAGACCCTTATTTTCTCCATCTCTGTTAATGGAATTTGCTGACATGTTCAAATCAGAAATGTTGGAGTCATTTTGTTTCTCCTTCCTAACCTTGCCATATGAAATCTATTGCCAAGTACTAATTATTCTAATGCTAAAATATATCTTGAATTTATCCACCCTCACTCCATTTCCACTGTCAACACTCCAATCTGATTGACTTTAATTCCTTACCTAGCCTGTGATAGTAGCTCCCTAAAAACTAGCTTCTCCTCTTGTCCTCTCTAGTCCTCTTTTTCCTACACAGAAACTAAATTGGGTAATTTCAATTTTCTGCTTATAATTTTTCAATGGCTGCCCATAGTATTTTTCTAAATTTGGATTCTTTACCTTGGCCTGCAAACCTCTATATAGTCTGGTCCTTGCTAAACCTCTCCAAGCCTCCACTCATGCCATTCTCCCCTTCATTTATCACCCTGCAGCCATATTGGCTGTTTCTGTTCTTGTAATACACCTCAGTCTTTGTTCTGGTTGGTCTCCCTACTTTTAATGCTCTTTCCCCATATTTTCCGATATAGCCTTTCTCACACTTCAGGCCTCAGCTTGAATGCCATCTTCCAAATGGGGATTTCCTTACCACTACCAAAAAGTTTACTTTTTATTATGTTTTTAGCTATAATATTTCCTGGTAGTTTGCATATTTTAATTTTTGATATTTACTTGTTTATCATTTTTCTTTTCAATTAGTGTGCATAATTCTTAAGAGCAGGATTTAAGCATTTTCAATTGCTGCTCTATAGCTAATGCCTAGCAAATAGCGTTGGAGAAGTCACAGATGTCTGTTAAGTGGCCATTGCCAAAACCCCACCTATCCTCACCTTCTTCTCTGGGGAAGTCATGAACACATGCTAAAAAGCCATCCTCCAACCTACTACTACCTCCACCTCCTTTTCTTTGCGTGCTGTTTCACAATGTTAAGGTGTTAAGTCTAATGAAAAGGCCCACCCAGAACTTAAACATGGAAATTGGGAAAAGGCAGCCCTAGATGCTACAGAAGTTCTCAGTGGCAGGACCCCTACCCCGTGAGGTGGATAAAAATCACACTCGAACAGTATTGATTGGTCTCTCTTCTCTGATGCAAAGTGGAGCATGCAGAGCTGCCCTCTGTCCACTCTGACCCAAGCAGTTTTCTGCCATCTCAGAAGACCAGCCATGATGGCACATTATCCCCTGCTCTTTTGGATTCTTTGTGCCATATAAGTAGCAGGGAGGTTATTTGCCCTTCTGGACTCTTTTTTACTGTGCAAATAATAAAATGATCATTTGCGGAAGCTTCTCTTGTGCCCTGAACCTGTGTTGCTACAATCCACAATTGTAGTAACTTGCTCCACAGAGATCCTATTATAAAATCACCAATAAAGTATGTGGAATGAGTGAATAAATGAAAGAATGAAGTTATACATCTACCAAGGAAAGGATTTAAGATGCTTTCCACAGATTACACATTGTTTTATCTTTTGGATGTATTAATTACAAATGATAATTTGCTTGAAAGGTATTTATAGTTCTAGTTTGCTAATGCTGCAGAATGCAAAACACCAGAGATGGATAGGCTTTTATAAAATGAGGGTTTATTTCACTACACAGTTACAGTCTTAAGGCCACAAAACATCCAAGGTAACACATCAGTAATCGGGTACCTTCACTGGAGATGGCCAATGGCATCCGGAAAACCTCTGTTAGCTGGGAAGGCACATGGCTGGTGTCTGCTCCAAAGTTCTGGTTTCAAAATGGCTTCTCCCAGGACATTCCTCTCTAGCAAGCTTGCTCCTCTTCAAATAACATCACTCACAGCTGCACTGAGTTCCATCTCTGAGTCAGCATATTTATATGGCTCCACTGATCAAGGCCCACCCTGAATGGGTGGGGCCACACCTCCATGGGAGTATCCCACCAGAGTCACCACCCACAGCTGGGTGGGGCACATCTCCATGCAAACAACCTAATTCAAATGTTCCAACTTAATCCCCACTATTCTGTCTGCCCCACAAGATTGCATCAAAGAGTATGGCTTTTTCTGGGGGACATAATACATTCAAACTGGCACAATTTTCATCATTTACCCTCACTTGTAGTTTGTTCCCATCCCTAATATGTAACATACAACTGGGGAAACTTGAACCCCATGTATTTATCTCTCAGAACTCTTGCCTCTTTTGCTCTAAGTGCATTTCCAGAGTTTCATAGAGTTGTGCTATAATGACACATTTCAATACTCTTTGCTGTAATTATGTATATTGTACAATTCAGTCTGAAAATAACTTTGTTGGAAATCTTCAAGTTATAAAAATATAACTTGAACTTATCAATACTTTAATATTGTTATCTGTTTTGGAATATAAGAATGAACCTCTTAGAAGAATAACATTCTTCTTAATAAAAAAGGATAAACCCATTTATTGATAAAAATTGAGAATCTTTTCTTAGTTATGCTAAATAAGTTCATTATTTAAAGTTGCTTTCAAAGGTCTTAGCAAAGAAGTTCTTTACCACTTTAATGGGTCAATTATTGAGATAATAGGAGGTTCAATAAATATCCCCTTAAGTAGTCATGAGAGTAAAGCAAATGCCATGCTGAGGGGAAGAGTGTTAAGTTCAAAAATCTATATTTCTTGACATGTTCTTAGACATATGGGACACTGGTATAGTAGAGTTAAACTTATTAAAAAATTGAGCTAAATGAATAAAAATAATGGGTATTTGAGGAATCACTGGGGAAAATAAAGCAGATGAAACTTTCAGGTCTAAAAGGCATGCAAATCATTATTTAGACAATTTGTATTTCAAATGTTCAAGATTCTATAGATTTATTTCCCATTTTTGCTCAGATTGACTCTGTGCCATTTCTGTAGAGTAATGATAGAAACAAATAAGCTTCCCTGTTCTTTGCTATGATTTCAGATTACTCTCAGAATAAACTACCCCTTTAACTACCACTTGAGACTAAAAAGCAATAAAACTTACTTATATAATGAACTTATTCACTTCCAGAACACAACATAGCACCAGCACTCGAATTGAATTCCATTGTCTGTACCTTTTTTTATTTGTACTGCAGGCTTCTTTCTACCACTATCAGGGAGCTGCTAACTTCAATAGCAATGTATTTTATTTTTCTCTGTCCTCTTCCTGACCCAAGTAGTGCTCGTATCTACATTAGTTGATGTCTGATGACAATATATGCTGATTTAAAAATTACACAGTGTGCTGTCCAGCCCCAGGTTGGCCCCTAATGATATTTGTCTCCTGGTACTCATGCCCTTGTGTAGTCCCCTCCTGTATTGTATTAGCACTGGTCTTCATGAGCAATAGAATATGGCAGAAGGAATGGTATGCCACTTCCAAGGTAGGTTACAAAACACATTGTGTTTTCTCTTTCTCTCTCTTTCTGTATCTTAGAATACTTGCTTTGGGAAGCCAGCTGCAGAGTGAAGCCTGCTGCCATGTTCTGGGGAGAGGTCCACTCTGCGGGGAACTGAAGACTCCTGCCAACAGCCGGGAAAGAATTGTGAGTTTGGAAGTCGTTCCTCCAGCATCACTCAGGCCTTCAGATGACTGCAGCCTTGGCTGAAATCCAGACTTTAACCTCATGAATGATCCTGACCTAGAGCCACCAGCTAAGCCAGTTCCTGAGGCACAGAAACTAGGAGGTAATAAATGTTTTAAGATGCTAAAATTGGGGGTAATTTCATATTCAGTTATAGATAACTAATGCAAAGACCAAGTACACAGACATTTATATCAGACTGTGTTTGAAAACACCAAAATTGGCCTTTGGTACCAGAAGTAAATACAAAGAATTTATGAGCTGATTATATAAATATTAATAAGCATTTAGATGAAACATGACCTAACCTTAATTAACTTGATCCAGTTAGTTTGGCATTCAAAACTGAATGAAATGGTGGGGTGGGGGAAGTGGGGGGCTTCTATTTGACTTTAAATGGAATCCTGTGTGAAAAACTATAGAAGATTCTTAATTGGATTATAATTATGGATTGTAACTATACATGGACCATAATGAGTTATGTGCCAATTTTAAAACCAATATACCAATTTTTAAAGTAATGTGCCTATTAAGAGATAGAGGCGAAATATTCCTAAGACTTCTAAATAAGTTTCTATTTCAGTTATTTTAAAACATATATACTCTGAGAATTGAATCTTAGAGCACAGGTTATCAGGGGAACGTTTACTGTAAAAGTCCCTAGATTGTAAGCTCTTAAAGCAGTCATATCTATTCCTGAGTTGTAATGGTTATCTCCAGATTCTGAGACGCTGAGATGCTAAGCTTTTTGTGTATAACCTGGCCTGTCCCTAGAACTTCTGAGTCTGAGACTCAGAGCTAGAGTTTGACAGCTATGAATGTCAGTATTATCTCATACAAAAACTTTGAAAAAAAGCTGAAAAAGAGTTCAGAATTTGATTAGAGATACAAATGAAGCAGATATGATTAGGACTGAGGCAAGTCAGACTAAAGGGTAAAGGATGATATTGACTGTGTTTTAAAACTTCAAATTTTGTATGAGACCAAAGGAAGATATGTTTATTGGTGCAAAAACTATATTTTCTGTAGCACATCAAATAAGTTAACTTGTATGGTCAGTTTATTCAAACACCATAAACACATGGAGCTTTGAATAGGGAGTGAGATCTAGTTGGTTTGTACAGGCTAGTGTGAAACCCCCATATATCCCAAAGTAATTTGGGCAGAGAATAAAAATGTATTTGCAAAGCCCCTCTGAGGGACTGGTGGAAAATGTGGAAATATTAAACTTCCCCACACACAAAAAAACAAAAACAAACAAACAAAAACACTATATATACTGGACCTAATTTTTTCTAAGAGATGTACAATAGTGCTTTGCAAATATATTCTTAACTATGAGAATTATATATGAGTAAAAACTAAAGCTAACAAAAATGTTAAAGCTATTAATGATCCATATTTTCATTATATTTTAAATATTTATATAAACATAGAATCCATTTTTGGTGTGAGAAAAATTATGCCAAGTAAGTTAAGTGATAATTTTGTTTCTATATGAAAGAAATATGACTTTGGCAAAGTGCTTTCTTTGTTTCTGGGTTATGAAATAACGTAATATAGTTTGAGTAAAATTGTTATCTTTGGGGAAATCCATTAAATGATCACAGATCTATAGCAATATTTATGTTAGTAAATGTTAACATAGTAAAGTATCATTTCAACATTTTGAGATAGACAGGGAATGCATGATGTGTCTCTCCCCATCCCCCATACCATTCTCAAGTTGCATTGTTTAATTAACTAAAAAAGAAACTCTAATGTTTGAACTAGAATTTATATATTTCTTCCTCCTCTCCAGTATTTTCTGTATGTATATAGTGCTGATTCCAAGTCACTGCAGAACACCAGTTTTCAGTCAGAGTTATGTCAAGGAAGAAATGGCATATTCAAGCTGGATTATTGAAAAGAGCTCAGGGAAATGCTTTTACCAAAGGTTTGAGTAACAGAGATGTGAAAACTCAAAAGGAAAAGTGAGGCATCTAAGCCTACAGTCTGCAGGGTACTATTACCAACTTATGGGCGAAGTGACAAGCCTAGAGAGTGATTAATTAATCTAGGAAGATTTGTAAGTGCAAAGAGCCTTCGCACTGCAGGAACATTCTCAATCCCTGTCCAATCAGCAGGGAGAGTCTGGGAAAAAAGTACCCCTGCCCTCTTTCTTCACTCCTTTCAACATCTTCTGCAAATGTATTTCTTTGACCAACCTCAATGCCAAGCCAGAAGGAAGAGTTGATTGATGTTGCCCATGAAAGGTCATATGTCTCAGGGCACAAAGTAGAGTGGAGAAGAAGGGAGGGTGGATCTGGAGGAGCTAACAGAAAATTACAAGAGCATCTACAGTCATCAGTGAAAAGTCATGATATTCAATAATCTCTCTAGGGTGGGAAATGACTCTATACTTACAAGAATGTCATTAACAGTAATGTTCCAAAGAAGAAGGTCTTTGTAGTTTTTCTTCAGTTATTGATAAAATCCAACTAACTAAATACTACATTCCATACAATCTTTCCTAGATCCTTGTTTTTAGAGTTTTCTACTCTACATACTATGCACAATTAAATACTATGTTATTATTCAGTTCTTTGTTAGTAATAGCAAGTGCGTACTTGGCCATTAAGCCAAAAGGCAGACCACTAATGAAGTAATTCTAACATTCTCATTCAAATTACTCAGTTCTTTGGCCATGCCAATGATTAATTTCATCACCCTATTACCTGTGCAATTAATAAAATTACCCTGAATAAAATTCCAGATGTTATATATTGTGATATTAAATATTCATGTGTTAATACACAAGTATTTGAAGCACTCTTACATTTTGAAAAAAAATAGATTTTTTTAACTCTTCCCCTATTTGTTTTGTCAATATTTGAAACATTTTAATTTTGTTTTCTATTTCCCACTAGTGCAAAAATATAATTTCTCAAATTTTTAGAAGTTTATCTTATTTTATATTATAATGCAATCTATTGATTGCCTAATTAGTTTAATTTCCTCCTACTAAGATGTCAACCTATTGAAGATAAGACTTTTTTGTCTGTTTGTTTGTTTTTGGATCTGCAAAGCCTAAGGCAGTGCATGTCATATAGTAAACTCTTAATAAATATTTGCTGAATATACAGATGGCTTCTATTTCATATTATCTCTCCTTTTTACTTAAGAGTGAAATGACCCAAATCATTCTGGTTGTTATCACGTTGTGACAATGACAAAATCTTTGATAAAACGTGATGAAATTAAGGGGCAGATGGAGATTGAGACAGAGGTAAATATAGAGAGTTATTTATTGTTTATTAACTTTCTATTAAGAGTAGAATAATTTTTAAATTATTTCTCAAATTGATGTCTAGAAGTAATATATATATTTTTATATGTATTAGTGCATATCCAGTATAACATTTTGTTTAACTGTATTATCTTACATTGTAACCATTTTTATAGTCCAGTATTGCTTTTTCTTTTCTTTTTAGTTCTTGGAAAGGAACACTGAAGTTTATAAGCATGTCAATTATTCCCAAATTAACTTACAGGTTTAAAATTCCCAAATTAACTTACAGGTTTAATACAGTTCAAGTGAAAGTTTCATTAAAATATTTTGGTAAGTTCACAAAATGATTTTATTTTTTCCCCTTAACATTTTTTTTTAAATTCAGTTTTATCGAGATATATTCACATATCATACAATCATCTGTGGTGTACAATCAACTGTTCACAGTACCATCACATAGTTGTGCATCTATCACCCCAATCTATTTTTTGAACATTTTCCTTATACCAGAAAAAGTAAAAATAAGAATAAAAAATAAAAGCAAAAAAGAACACCCAAATCATCCACCCCCATACCATTTTTCTACTCATCCATCCATACACTGGATAAAGGGAGTGTGATCCACAGGACTTTCACAATCACACTGTCTTCCCCATAAGCTACATTGTTAGACAATCATCTTCAAAGGTCAAGGCTACTGGGCTGCAGTTTGATAGTTTCAGGTATTTATTTCTAGTTATTCCAATACACTAAAATCTAAAAAGGATTATCTATATAGTGCATAAGAGTTCCCACCAGAGTGGCCTCTCAACTCCATTTGAAATTTCTCAGCCACTGAAATTTTATTTTATTTCATTTTGCATCAGCCTTTTGGTCAAGAAGATGTTCTCAGTCCCACAATGTCAGGTCCAGATTCATCCCCAGGAGTCATATCCTGCATTGCCAGGGGGATTTACACCCCTGGGAGTCAGATCCTAGATGGGGGGGAAGGCAGTGAGTTCACCTGCTGACTTGGGTTAGCTCTAGAGAGAGAGGGCCACATCTGAGCAACCAAGAGGTACTCAGGAGGAGAATCTTAGGCACAATTAGAAGCAGGTTTAGACTCTCCTTTGCAGTAACAAGCTTCAGAAAGGCAAGGCCCAATAAAGAGGGCTCAGCATACCAAACTGCCAGTCCTCAATATTTGTGACAGCATCAGCAACAATCCAGGGGAGGAAGTCCAACACTTCCTCATTTTCCCCCAGCTCCTCAAGGGGTCCCTGCATATATATTTTTATTCTCTGCCCTTACTACTTTGGGATGTGTTGCTATTTCACACTAACCTATACAAACCTACCAGTTCTCACTTCCTATTCAAAGTTCCATGTAATTATGCTACTTGAACAAACTATGAATTATATTGTTTAGGAAATATAGATCCTGCACCAAATAAACATCTCTCCCTTGGTCTCAAATGGAATTTGAAGTTTTAAAACACAGTCAGTATCGTCCTTTACTCTTTGACCTGATTTGCCCTAGTCCTAACCAGATCTGCTTCATTCATATCTCTAATTGAAGTCTGGGCTCTTTTTCAGCTTTTTTTTTTTCTTTTTTAACAGTTGCTGTATGCCCTAATACTGTCATTCATATCTGCTGAGTTCTAGTTCTGAGTTTTAGGTGTCACACAGATATCCAAAGTTCCAGGGATTGGTCAGGTTATATGCAAAGGAATCAGCATCTCAGAATCTGGAGATAGCCATTATAATTCAGAAATAGATGTGACTGCTGTAAGAGCAGTACCTAGGGACCATTACACTAGGGACCATTACAATAAGTGTTTGCCTGATAAACTGTGCTCTAAGATTCAATTCTGAGTTTACACATTGAGTTAGTCCATATTGGTGAAGCATTATAGTGTTTGCCTTTGTTCTGGCATACTTCACTCAAAATGCTGTCTACAGGGTTGATTCACCTCTTTGTATGTCTCACAGCTTCACTCCTCACAGTTGCTCAATATTCCATTGTATGTACACACCACAGTTCACCATTCCGTTCCTTAGTTGATGCACCCTTAGGCCATCTCCACACATTGCAAATCATGCACACTGCTTCCATAAACACCAGTATGCAAATGTCCATTCATGTCCCTGCTCTCAGATCCTCCAAATATATGCCCTCTAACAAGGTTGCAGGACCTTATGGCACCCACATACTTAACTTCCTGTGGAATCACCACACTGTCCTCTAGAAAGTCTTCACCATTCTGCCTCCTAACCAACAGTAAATACATGCATTCCTCTCTCCATGTTTTCTGCAGCACTTTTATCCCTAGTTATATTTTTCCTACAATTTTATAGAGCTATGTTCACATATCATACAATTATCCACAGTGTACAATCAGTTGTTCATGTTATCATCATATAGTTGGGCATTTATCACCACAGTCAGCACTTGAACAGATTACTATGAAAAAAAGTTTGTTTTTCTAACAAATGATAAAAAAGATAATAAAAAGAAAAATAAAATATCATACAATACAATATAATTGCAGGGTCAGACAACAACACCACTACCAAGAATCCCTTTTCCCTCCCTTATATCCCCCTCTCATAAACATTTAGCTTTGGTACATTGCCTTTGTTACATTTAATGGAAGCATATTACAATATTACTGTTGCCCATAGACTCAAGTTGGCTTTGATTATATTTTTTCCCCAATACCTTCCCTTTTCCAACACTCTGCATGGTTGGCATTCATTTGTTCTCCCACATGCAAGAACCATTTTATATTTGTACATTTAGTCACAATCATTGACCGCTCCAGTTTTTGCTAAGTTAGACAGTCCCAACCTGTATCTTCTGTCTTTACCTCAGGTGTCATACATGCCCCTAGCCCACCTCTTTCAGCTTTACTCATGGACATATTTGTTCAGTGCAGTTACAATATTGTGCTACCATCACCCAGTACTTTGCTATTTCTGAATCTATGCAGTAAATCCTGCTGAACATTCTGCTGTCCTTCAGCATCAAATGCCTGATCTCTATCTTTTTTCTATCCCCCGATAGCCTGTGTTATCAGCTTTTGACTCTCAAAGTTTGCATATTAATGTTAGTTCATTTTAGTGAGACCATACAGTGTTTGGCCTTTTGTTTCTGGCTAACTTTGCTTAACATAATGTCCTCAGAGTTCATCCATGTTATTATATGTTCTGTGCCTTTGTTCTATCTTACAGCTGGGTAATATTCCCTCATGTGTATGTGTAAATTTAGGAACAAAAAGTTAGGGAAATATCTGGACATGATGCATATTCATGGAGTCAATTTTCTAAGGAAGTATTTCTCAGACACAAAAGTGAAAATAAAAATTTTGCATTTTGGCAATAGAAAAATCTGACAACAGTCAGGATTGTGATTTCTTAGGTGAAGATTTTGAGGATATATTGAAATATATTTAAGAGAATTTTCAGGGGGGTACAGATTGAGATGGAAATTTCTACATTGGGGATGTTAGAAATTGGGAGAAAAAAAGCAACTGAGCCTCAGTTATCTAAATCTATACGCTCTCTTTGCCTTGTGGATGTTCAAATGAAATCAAAGTCTTGTTTAAATATTCATCCTTACCTCAGCTATGATGAGAAGTGTTACTTCTTTCTTAGAAGTCAATATGATTGTAACAGTTGGTAAATGCAAGAAATCACCAAAGAAAAGAGAAATTTAAGGGGACTAAGTGGGGAAATAAATGGTCTAATCAGGTTTTGATTGCTTCAAGGAAATTGCATTAGCAAAAATTCTTATGGCTGTCAGAACTAGAAAGGGACCTGATAATTATCTTCAAGGAGAAACCCATAATGTACATGTCTATAACCATGCTTATATTAAAATCCTCTCTCTATTGGCTGCTTTTCCTTCTCTATCTAACTAAATATGGGTTGTTCTCAGGTTTTTATCTTGTTTATTGTCTTCCCTGTTAACTCTTTGGAGCCCTCTTTTGTCTTTGTGACTTTTCAAAAATTCCCATCTTTCCCCAATGGAAATTTCCCACTGTATTCATTGTCAGAATATTTGTATTATAGTTATGACTCTATATCACTTTCTCTCTGAGCTGTGGAACTGTGAATTAGGTTATGTAATATCTAGAAGTCACGTTCCATCTCAAAATTAGGTCCTTCCAAATACTTTTGCCTATATTTCCTTTTTGTTTCCATTGCCCTCACCATGGTTGCAACCCTAATTATATCATACTTCCATGTGATTTATAGAAGCAGTTACCACCAGAATACACCTATAGTTTCTGTCCAAGTAATTTAACCCTGCTTGAAGTGTTTATCCAAAGATATAGGATGGTGTTATAGGTTGGATTGTGTTCTCTGAAAAGATATGTTGAAGTCCTAATCCCCAGTACCACAGAATGTGTCCTTACTTAGAAATAGGGTATTTGCAGATGGAATTAGGGAAGTTAAAATGAGTTCATGATAGAATAATGTGGGATTTTAATACAATACGACTGATTAAAAGGGGACAGGAGGTACGTTCATACACACAGAAAGAAGATGGCTGTGTAACAATAGAGGAAGAGGTTAAGTTATGCCACTGCCAAGGAGCACCAAGGATTGGCAACCACCACCAGACATCAGGAGAGAGACATGGAACAGATTCAGGAGGAGCATGGTTCTTCCAATACCTTGAGTTTAGACTTCTATCCTCCAGAACTGTACTACAATGAATCTCTGCTATGTTAAAGCCATCCACTTTGTGATACTTTTTTATAGCAGACCTAGGAAACTAAGACAGAAGGTGACCTCTCAATGATACTTGGATTAACCTCTGAGAGCATATGTTTCTGGATTCATCTGATCACAAATTGTATTGTAATTTATTGTAGTTAAGGATTTAATAAACATTTTGGGTGAGCTTCTTTCAACCTGATTTTTTTTTTTTTACTAAAATGAAGCTATTGTAAACCCAGAGAATATAGCTGAGTTAGTTCTAGTTCAATAGACACAAGCTTAGCAAGAGCTGCTATTTGAGCATATAAAATTATACCTTCTTATGTCCATTGTAGGTTAGAGTACCCAACCACCAAAAAGGCTTGAAAAGGAAATGACTAACCCTGAAAATTCACCTCCTGCTTCAAAATCAGAATTTCCAGAAATATACTACTTTTCCATTGCATTTAATTATTTTTGGGAAGAATGTAACGATAAGTCCTTCTTATCTTATAAATGATAAAACCACTGAAGTATCTGTAAGAAATTTAAAAATGGGCTGAGAAATAGATCAATTGATAATTTTTAAATACTTTTTTTTCTATTTTTAAAGTCACATTTAAATTCAATTCAATTCCATTATGCAGAGACTTTTTCCAATAAGTGAGACTTACATATCTGGCTTGTTTAGAAACATATCTGATGAATTAATCTTTAAGTCAAGCATTAATTTGTGTGAGATGATAGAATAAGAAGCGTCATCATCTGTTGTAACATTCCTATCTGAGGCAAGTTAATTTCTTGAACACTACTTCTGATATTTATAATTGGGTTTCTATATATTTTGTAGAAAAGGAAAAGAGGAAAATTTATTTTATTTATTTAGAGAAATGCAGTATTTACAATGAAGATTAAATATGTCTTCCCTTTAGTCTGTAATGACTCTGTTAGGATAATAAGAAACCTAGAAATACTACACTTAATTTTAGATTAGTCAAAAATTTTAGAATTGCAATATAACATTTCTGGACATATTATAGTTTGTATATATAAAACATTTGTGATTGAATAACTGGACAGTGGGCAAGGTGGTAGAATATGAGTTAGGACACAAGTTTTCTAAATTTGATTTTGCACATAACCAGTTATATTACCTGATATGTACTTTATAAGCTTCCTGGATTTTTTCATCTGTGACAATCAAAATTTTGAATTATGTGTCTTCCAAATTCCTTTGTATACCTGATTAATTCTAGCAACCAGAAAGAAGATCTTGCAAATAAAGGAAGACCATAGAATATAGTGGAAAAACTCTGTTCTAGTTAACTAGAATCTTCAATATTATGCAAGTTTCTGTGTGATAGTCAACAATCAATTGATTAAATTCTTCCAAGTAATATATAGCTAGGAGTGAGTATGAACAAGTGGACATTGAACTCTATTGCATTAAAGCTCATTTGATTGTTATGGCTCTAGAACTATATCAGTTTCTTCTAGGAAATAATTCATTTCTGGGGACTCATTAATCATTTTATATATATATTCTTTTTAAAATTTTGTTGTGGTAAAATATACACAACTCAAAACCCACCATTTTAACCATTTATAAGTATGGAATTCCATAGAATTATTTAAATTCACAAAAGTTTGCAACTATCACTGCTATTTCCAAAACATTTTCATCCCTTCAAACAGAAACTCTTTACTTATTAAACAATAATCCCTATCCCCTTCTCCTCAAGCCCCTGGTAACCTCTAATACTCTTTCTGCCTCTGTGAATTTGCTTATTTTAGTATGTCATGTAAATGGAACCATACAATATTCATCTGTTTGTGCCTGACTTATTTTGCTTAGCATAATGTTTGCAAGATTCTGATCTTAGGGGTGAATACTTTGTTTTTTACTATCAAGCTGATGTTAGCTGTGGGTTTTCCATTAATGCCCTTTATCATTTTGAGGAAGTTTCCTTTTATTCTAGTTTTCTGAATGTTGGGTTTTTCTAATGCTTTTTATGCATCGATTGAAATTATGTGTTTATTTCCTTTGTTCTATTAATGTGATGTGCTACACTGATTCATTTTCATATGTTGAACAGCCCTTACATTCCTGAGATAAATCCCACTTGGTTATGGTGTGTAATCCTTCTAATATGCTGCTAAGTTCCTTGGTTTTAGAGGAATCAGAGAAGACCTTACTTACACATTAGTTTGTATGTTGGTCAACCTGGTGGCTACCTGTTCACCTCTGTTTTGCCTGTCTCAGAACTTACTCAGGGTGGAAACGAGGTCATTGCTTAAAAATACTGTAAGGAGAATGATCAGTCAGGAGCTGCCTGGCATAAAATATTACAATTTAGACATACCACAGATCACCTAAAGCCTAAGAGGAAAAGCTGGGGAGAATTTCTTCTGGAAATTAAGGCATTCAAAAGTACCCATTTATGGGATCCATTTGAATACCTGGGCAAGACTTGGGAAATCCCTACACTTTTATCCTGTTCTGATCCCTAGGCTTATGCAAGCTTGGCTAAGTGTTGAAGGAGTGCTCTAGCACCAAGCCAATCTGCAAATACTGGAAGAGATGTTTTCTGTTTATCTGTTTGCTTTTATTTTTGTTGTTGTTTTCTTTTAGCTCCAGATATTCAAGGAAATCTTTGTCAAAACATTAGCTGATACAAGCTAAAGAAATAGAGACTTCATTTCCACACATGAAAAGGAACATAATACCAGCTTTGCAAAATAGTTTAGACGAATCACTAAACAGACTACTATAGCATTCAATACCCCCCAATCAAAAAAAACAACAAAAATGTAATTAGATATTTGAATGTGGTTAAAAATGAGGTAATTTTAGGTTTTATAGAGAGAACAGGAAATTAAAAAAAAAACTGTAGGACACAGTGTGTTGTTCACACAAACAGTGAACCCTGATATAAACTAATGAAGTATAATTAACAGTATAAATATAATAGTATTGTTTCACCAATTGTAAAAAGTAAAGGTACCACACTAATGCACAGTGTTAGGAATAAGGAAAACCATGCAAGCAAAAGAGGCATGTATAGAAACTTTGTACTTCATGCATGATTTTTCTGTAAACCTACAATTTCTTTTAAAAAAAATGAAATAAAACAACATAGCAGACCCTAGGGAAGGAGGATAATCTTATTTCCAGAGTACCACATTGCAAAATTCAAATGTCCAAATTTCAATGACAAATCAAAAGGCATATGAAAATAAAAGAGGATGGTCCAGAAAGGAACTAAGATGGTGGCATAGAGAGGAGTGGAAGCCAGATACTCCCCCTGGAACAATTAATAAATGACAGAAAAATTAGTAAATAACCTGGAATAACTGTGGGAAGACAAACGTGACTGTCCACTCACCATACAACAACCCTAATTGGGAGGAACGCCTGAGATTGCAGCATAAAATCTACAAGTGAAAACTGTGGACCTGTGCTGAGAGCCAAGAGCCCCTCCTTCATGGAAGCCTCATGGTGCTAGACAGCAGAACTCTCTGAACAAGTGAATGTACTTCAGCCCAGCTCCAACTGGGGTTTAATGTTAACTGCTCATTACAGACAGTGAATCCCCAACAAACAGAGGCTTTTGGTGATGAGTGACCTTGGGACAGTTAGAGGACGTATCTGTCTCAGGATGGGGAGCCCAGAGGATCAGGTGCTATCTCTGGCCAATAGGTGAATCTGAGAGTTTTCTGTCCCTTTTTCTCTGTGTCAACCTGGGCAGCTCAATGGAGAAAGCCTCAGCCATTTTCAGCTCACAGTGATTTGCAGTAAAGAAAGCCTCAGCCATTTTAAAATTGCAACACTCTGAACCAGACAAGGGTGGAGGTAGAGTCAGAGAAACAAAGCATCTATTAATATGCAAATGACCTCTCTCTAGGGGGCATAGCTTCTGAAGAGGAAAGAGGAGGGGGCCAGCTCTACTACCTGCCTTCCATTCAGAATCAGACCCCAGAGCCTGGGTGAGGATAGCCATGGACCATACCCCCTTACACCAGCCTGTGAAAGGCTGACAGGTTCTACCTGTTGGACAGAAAAGCACAGGGTGTGTCAATCCTCTAAGACACACCATCAGGGAAACTGGATACTGAATATTACCTCCTTCTGGGACTTGAGCTTGTTCTTATCTGTGAAAACCTGATTGGGATGGCCTACAAGGTCAGATGTTCAGGCAACAGAAAACTGTAACCTACACTAAGAAAAACTAAGTTATGGCCCAGTGAAAGGAACAAACTTACACTTCAACTGAGACACAGGAATTTAAACAAAAAATACTAAATCAATTCAGAAAGTTTAGAGAAGATATGGCAAAAGAGATAAAGGCCATAAGGAAAACACTGGGCATACATAAGGCAGAAATCAAAAGTTCAAAAAACCAACTGGCAGAATCTATGGAAATGAAAGGCACAACACAAGAGATGAAAGACACAATGGAAACATACAACAACAGACCTCAGGAGGCAGAAGAAAACACTCAGGAACTGGAGAACAAAACACATGAAAGCCTACATGCCAAGGGGCAGATGGATAAGAGAATGGCAAAATATGAGCAACATCTCTGGGAATTAAGGATGAAATGAAATACAAGAATGTATGCATCATTGATGACCCAGAAGGAGAAGAGAAGGGAAAAGGGGCAGAAGCAATAATAGAGGAAATAATCAATGAAAATTTCCCATCTCTTATGAAAGACATAAAATCACAGATCCAAGAAGCACAGTGTACTCTAAACAGAATAGATCTGAATAGGCCTATGCCAAGACACTTAATAATCAGATTATCAAACATCAAAGGCAAAGAGAGAATCCTGAAAGCAGCAAGAGAAAAACAATCCATCACAAGCAAAGGAAGCTTAATAAAACTATGTGTGGATCTCTCAGCAGAAACCATGGAGGCAAGAAGGAAATGGTGTGATTTATTTAAGATACTGAAAGAGAAAACTAACCAAGAATCCTATATCCAGCAAAACTGTCCTTCCAATACGAGGGAGAGCTCAAAATATTTCCCAACAAACAGACAATGAGAGACTTTGTGAACAAGACACCCACCCTACAGGAAATACTAAAGGGAGCACTGCAGAGTGAAAGGAGAAGACAGGAGTGAGAGGTTTGGAACACAATTTTGGGAGATGGTAGCACAGCAATGTAAGTACACTGAATAAAGATAATTATGAATATGGTTGAGAGAGAAAGGTTGGGAGCATGTGAGACCCCAGAAGAAAGGAGGAAAGACAAAGACTGGGACTCTGTAACTTGGTGAAATCTAGAGTGTTCAACAATTGTGATAAAATGTGCAAATATGTTCTTTCATAAGGGAGAATAAGCAAGTGTCAACCCCGGAAGGTGTTAAAAATGGGGAGGCATTGGGGGAGGGATGCAATCAACATAAACTAGAGACTATAATTAACAGAATCATTGTATCATGCTCCCTTTAATGTAACAAAGTTGATATAACAAGGTAAATGCAGATAAGAAGGGGGGATAGGGGAGGGGTGTGAGACACTTGACATTGGTGGTGTTGTCTGACTCTTCATTCTACTTTGATTTAATGTTATCTTTCCTTTTGCTGCTTTCTAGCTGTCATGTTTTTTTCCCCTTTCCTTTTTTCTTTTTCTTTTGCCTCTCTATCTTCTTTGACTCTTCCTCCTACTTTGTGGAAGAAATGTAGATGCCCTTATATAGATAGTGGTGAGGGTGGTGAACACATAAATATGTGACTATACAGGGAACCATCGATTGTTTACTTAGGATGGAATATATGGCATGTGAACAAAACCACCTTGAAAAAAAAATGAGTTGATGATGAAATCTTAAGGGCAATATACTGAGTGAAATAAGCCAGACACACAAGGACAAATATTGCAGGGTCTCACTGATAGGAACTAATTATAACATGTAAACTCATAGACATGAAATATAAGTTACCAAGATATAGAATGAGGCTAAAGAATGGGGAGCGGTTGCTTAGTATGAGCAGAATGTTCAGCTAGGATGAGCTTAAAAGTTTGGAAATGAAAAGAGGTGACAGTAGCACATTGTGAGAAAAAGTAATGGTGCTGAATGGTGCATGAATGAGGTGGAAAAGGGAAGCTCAGAGTCATATATGTCACCAGAAGGGAAGTTGGAGGTTAAAAGATGGGAATGTATAAAACTGAATCCTATGGTGAGCAATGTCTGTGATTAACTGTACAAATATTAGAAATCTCTTCCATGAACCAGAACAAATGTATGACAATACAACTAGAAGTTAATAATAGAGGGACATATAGGGAAAAAACATATACCTATTGCAAACTATATACTACAGTCAGTAGTATTTCAATGTTCTTTCATAAACAGTAACAAATGTACTATACCAATACTACAAGTCAACAATGGAGGGGGGATGGTTAGGGATATGGGAGATTTTGAGTTTCCTTTTCTTTTCTTTTTTTTTTTTTTTTCACTTATTTGTCATTATTTTTTGTCTGGAGTAATGAAAAGATTCCAAAAATTGAAAAAAATTAATTGTGGTGATGGATGCACAGCTGTATGAGGGTACCAGGGGCAACTGATTGTACATTTTGGATCTTTGGATAATTGCATGGCATTTAATCAATCTCAATAAAAATTAAAATTAAAAAAAAAAGTTGATGGTCCATTCAAGGAACAGAATAAAGAGACGGAAACTGTCCCTGAGGATGTCCAGGTATTGGACTTACTAGATAACTATTTTCAAACATCTGTTTTAAATATTCATGGAGAGCTAAAGGGAAACAGGACAGAGAACCAAAGGAACCTGAAAACAATGTATGAACAAAATGAGATTATCAATAAAGAGACAAATTATAAAAGAAGGAACCAAACAGAAATTATGGGGCAGAAAACTGCAATAACTGAAATGAAAATTCAGTAGATGTTTTCAATAGCAGATTTGAACAGGCAGAAGAAAGTTTAAGCAAACTTGAGGAAGGACAATTTATATTAACTAGTCTGAGGAGCAAAAGAAAAAATACAAAGAATAGAAAGAGCCTAAGGGAATTCTGAGACACCAACAAGTAAATCAACATACTGATTATGGGAATCCCAGTAGGAGAAGAAAGAGAGAAATGGGCACATAATATTTGAAAAAATGATGGTTGAAAATTTCTAAATTTGTTAAAAGACATGCATTTATACATCTAAGAAATACAGTGAAGCCCAAGTAGAATAATTTCAAACAGGTCTCCACTGAGACACATTATAGTTAAACAGTTGAAAGTCAAAAACCCAGGGAGAATTTAGAGTGCAGCAAAACAAAAGTGACTCATTACATACATGGCATCTTCAATAGGATTAGCAGCCAATTTCTTTGTATCATAAACCACAGAGGCCAGAAGGCAATGGGATGACATATTTAAAGTGATGAAAGAAAAGATCTACCAACCAAGAATTCTATATTTGGCAAAATTGTCCTTCAAAAATTAGGGAGGATTTAAAACATGCCCAATTAAACAAAAGTTGAGGGAGTTTGCCACCATAAGGCCTGACTTACAAGAAATGCTAAAGGAAGTATTTCATGTAAAATGAAAAGACACTAGACATTAACTCAAAACCATATGAAGAAATAAAGATCTCTAATAAATTGGCAAATAGAAAAGCTGGTATTGTTGTATTTTGGGGTTTTATCCCCACAATTCATTTCTTACATGATTTAAAAAGCAAATGCATAAAGAATATAATTCTATGTTATTGGGCACATAATGTACAACAATGGAATTTGTAATAACAACATAGAAAGGGGTGATGGAGTGGAACAGGAGCAGATTTTCATATGCTTGATGTAAATTTGGTACCAATTTAAAACTAGAGTGTTATGAATTTGGGATGTTAAATGTAATCTTTATAATATACATAAGGGAAATGTCTTTTAAAAATACACAGGAGGAAATGAGAAGGGAAGCAAAATGGTTCACCACAAAATATCAACTCAATTCAAAATGCAGTAGAACATGGAGAAAATGAGGAACAGAAAAGGTATAAGATGTACAGAAAACAAATAGCAATATGCTAGAATTAATGCCTTCCTTATCAGTGATTATTTTTTATCAAGATTACTTTAAATATAAATAGATAAATAATTCCAATCAAAGATAAGAGATTGACTGAACTGAGTTATATATATATATCTCCCAACTGTATGTTGTTTACAAGAGACTCATCTTAAATTCAAAGACAAAAATAACTTGAAAGTGAAAGGATGGAAAAATATTAACCATGCAAGTGTTAACCAAAAGAGAGCTAGGGTAACTACGCTAATAACAGATAAAGTAAACTTTAATTGAAAGCTGTTGTAAGAGATAAAGAAAGAAAATATTTATTTATAAGGTCAATCTATGAAGAGATAGAGTGGTTTTAGCCATATATGTACCTAACAACAGTGAACCAAAATATATAAAGAAAACATGGACAGACTTGAAGAGAAAAATGGTAATAGTTGGAGACTTCAATATTTTAAATCTCCATTTACACTCACTTTAATATATTATTAAGATGTTTATTCTATGTCACAATGGTGCTCTCCAGTATTCACAATTTACAGCTTATTTGTACATACAAAATTCACAAACATAAGGGACAGTTATTACTACTACAAACTATTCATAAAATGAAAAAACTCTACCTTATGTAGAACTCTGAACATGGTGTGACTTAAAACAGATTATTTCAACATGGTTTTTAATATTTCATCCATTTTCTAAATTCCAGCATGTAAACTTGCCTATTTTTTTTAAAAAAAAGGAGCCACAATTTTATTCACTGGAAAATTAAGCATTAATTTTCTTCAACCATCATTTTCACTTTAACTCAGAAATATCATGTTATACTGGTTCTTTTTCAGTGAATTTGGAGGAGAGGGCAAGGAAGGTGATAAATACACTGTAAACAGAAAAAGTTGCCCCCAAATTAAACCTTTTTTTGGAAAAACTTTTCACTAGTACACTATTTAACACTTTAAAGAGTCAGTTACAAGTTTTCATTTTTGATACTAACACAAATAAATTACTGTAGGGACAGGCTGAACTACCATTCTTGGATCTAGAGTTCTAAATACATGAACACTAGAGTAAAATACTATTAATAGCATTCAATTCAGGTGTTTAGAACAGTTGTTATATGATGTTACTAGACAGTCAAAGCAGTTAGAAACATACAATTCTGTAGATGGGTGATAATTTTGCTTTTGGGGGTGGGCAGGTGGAGTACAGAGAATAACAAATGAAGTAACACACAAAAAAGTGTTGCCCATTATAGGGAGAGAAATCATAGGGCAGTTTAAATCTCTTAAGTCAATTTGACTTATCCACTCAGTTTGAAGACCAAATTTTTCACTTTTGTAACCCCCATTCTTCTCTTGAGTGTCAAGTCAACTGATAGTTACATATCCAATACAATCAGAGCCTAACAGTTTGTTGAATGAAATATTAGAATGGTCAAAAAGACAAACTAAATTCTAACTAGGAAAAAATTCTACTCAAATATTACATTCTGTTTTCAAATTATCTACTAACATGACAACAGATTTGGCTTCAATCACTCTTGCATACATTCACACCACAGCAGGCACCCCAGTCAATGAACAAGCAACACACTTTTAAACAACCAATAGGTCACAGAGGAAACCACAAGAGAAATCGGAAAATAGGGAGAATGAAAATGAAAACGTAACATAGCAATACTTACGGAATGCAGCAAAGGCAGTGCCCTGAGGGAAATTTATTGCTGTAAATGCCTACAGTAATAATTGCATTTTACAATATTTTTATTTCTGTAAAAATATTTTGCATAATCCTATAGGTGTATAGGCCTATATTGATTTTTAAAATGATGTCATAAAAAATTATCTGAAAAATATGGTTAAACAAAAATTAAACTTAAGATACAAAGAATCAAAAATCCCCTCTTGTAAATAAACAAATAAAGTGATGTGATTTTCTCATATTAAATTAGTAAAAAAAAAAAAAACAAAAATCTTTAAAAAGTAATACACCTAGTATTCTTGGGTGATGGTAAAACCAAGGTTAAATTGCAATTCTGACTTCAATTTGGAAGGAAATTTCCTGTTATCAAGGGACTTAAAAATGTACTCATATTTTTTCCAAGCTGTACTACTCCTGGAATTTAACACAAGAAATAGTTTAGTGAGTGAGTGTTTATTATAAGAAATGAGGAAACTGTATACAATTTTATAATGAGAAAATGATTAAGCATAAAGTATATATATTCTTAATGTATTTTGTAGGATTTATAATTATAATATTACAAATTATAGAGCAATATGAAATTATTTGAGAAGTAATAAGCAAAAATAAAAATGTTTAATAATCTCTACAATCTTAAAAAGTGTAAGGTATGGAAAACTCTGTAAGGGAAAATAGAAAATGAAAATTGGCTGGGATTGAAGTTTATTTTCTATATTAATGTTTCATTCATTTTTGTTATATTTGTGTGACTCAAGGTGGGTGAAAAATCATGAAGCATATGTATTTTTGATAAAAGCTATATGGACATTAATTTCAAAATAATGTTAATTGTAGGAAATTTAGAAAAAAATGAGAAAAAAGGTGAAAATAAAAATCATCATTACTCCACCTTGTATAGGAAAGCACTGAAAACAGATGATTTTGTCATTGAAGTTTGTCTCTCTTTGCATTTCTCTCTTTCAGAATCTTTAAAAAAATGGAATCCTGTACATACTGTACAGTAATTTGATGTGCTTTAACTTTAGATAGGAGTCAGTACTTTATGCCAACAAATTTAACATGGCATCTCTGTATTACAAATTATAAATCTACCAATTGCTTGTTACTAGACATTCAGTCATTCTCTGGTTTATTTTTTTAAATAATAGACTTCATATTTTTAGAGAAGTTTTAGGTTTGTAGAGAAATTGAACAGAAGTTACAGAGAGTTCCCATCCCACTCTTCCCCTCTCTTTCTGCCCTCACATGCAAGCACACAGTTTCCCCCATCATTAACATCATGTATTAGTGTGGTACATTTGTTATAATTGGTGAATAGATATTGATACATTGTTATTAACTAAAGTCCATAGTTTTCATTAGGGTTACTATTTTGTATGTATAATGGTGGCTACATGACATTAAGCAATTGTCAAAATCCATTTTACAATCCCACCAGAAATAAGTTCCTATTGCTCCATGTCCTTGCCAGTGGTTGGTGGTGTCAGTGTTTTGCACTTTTTCCATTCTAATAGTTATATAGTGGTATCTTATTGTTGTTTTAATTTGTAATTCACTATGGACATATGATGTTGAGCATCTTTTCAGGTATGTATTTGCCATCTGTATATCTTCTTTGTTGAGGTGTCTGTTCAGACAGCTTGCCCACTTTTTAAATGGGTTGCTTATTTCTTTAATGTTGAGTTATAAGTGGTATTATTTGCATATTTTTAATACAAGTCCTTTATCAGATATATGTTTGAAAATATTTTCTCCTAGGCTGTGGCTTGTCTTTTTTAATTCTCTTAAAATTATTTTTCATTGAGCAGAAGTTTTTAATTTCAATGAAGTCCAATTTTTCTCTTTCATGGATCTTGCTTTTGCTGTATCTAAAAATCATTGCTTAATCCAAAGTCATCTAAGTTTTCTCCTACGTCATCTTCTATAAGTTTTATGGTTTGGGGTTTTACACTTAGGTTTATTTTGAGTTAATTTTTATGAAAGGTGTAAGGTCAGTGTCTAGATTCATTTTTGCATGTGGATGTCTAGTTGTCTCAGCACCATTTGTTTAAAGATGATCCTTTCTCTATTTAATTGCCTTTACCTCTTTGCCAAAATCATGAGGATTTGACGAAATTATGAGGATCTATTTCTGAGTTCTCTATTATGTTCCATTGATCTCTGTGTCTTTTCCACCAATTCCACACTGTCTTCTTTTCTGTAGATTTCTACGTCTTGAAGTTGATTAATGTCAGTCCTGAGTCTGCTCATCTTCAATATTGTGATGGCTATTCTGCGTCTTTGTCTTCCCATAGAAACTTTAGATTTAGTTTGTCAATATGCACAGAGTAACTTGTTCAGATTTTGATTGGAATGATGTGCGTTGAATAATATTTCCTCTTTTTATAATAAACAATTCTCTGACAACAATTTTCTAGCTAAATTATTTCCTTACATAACTGAGTTTTAAAAAATTTGTGTAGGCTGGCTCAAAACACTTGCAAATACTGCACCTTGTGATATATACTGCCTGAGTGCTTTCCAGAATTGTTCTATCTTAAGTTACAAGAAGAATAATAGTTAATGTTATTTTGAAATTTTTTACATAGAAAAATGTTTAATTTTGATCAATTTTTTGTTTTCATTTAAAAATAATTACAGATGCATAGGAGTTTGCAAAGATAACATAGAGAGATTCCCCTCTACCTTTCTCCCTGTTTTCCTCAATGGTTAAAAGTGGTGTAACTATAGTACAATATATAAGCCGGTAAATTGACATTGGTATATTTTGTGTGGACAGCTTTATGAGTTTATCACATGTGTAAGTATGTGTACACACCACAATCAAGATACAGAACTATTCAACCTCTATTCCACAAAGATCATCTTTTTTGTCACCCCTTTAGATCCACACCCATTTTCCTCTGCTTTACCATCCCTATCCCATGGTAACCATTATTCTGCTTTCCATAATTTTGTCATTTTGATAATGTTATATAAATGGAATCACACATTTGAAGAAATGTGACATTTGAGATCAGCTTTTCTCATTCAGCATAATGCTCTTGAGAGCCATACATGGTTCTTTTATTTGTCAGTTGTTTGTTCCTTTCCTTTCTGAGTAGTAATCCATTAAATGAATATACCCAGTTGTTTATACATTCACCTTTGGAGGAATATTTTGATTGTTTGCAGTTTCAGGCTATTATAAATAAAAAATTTATGAAGAATCATGTACAGGTTTTTCTGTGGATGTAAATTTTGATTTATCTGGAATAAGTGGCCAAGAGTGCAACTGCTGAATTACATGGTGGTTGCATATTTAGTTTTTTAAAGAAACTGCTAAAATTGTTTACAGAGCAGTTGCACTACTCTTTATTCCCACCAGCAATGTATGAGTGATCCAGTTTCTAATTTCTAAGTATCCTTGATAGCATTTGGTGTTAACACAATGTTTATTTTAGCCATTCTGATGGGTCTGTATTGATTTATCACTGTAGAATTTATTTGCATTTATCTGCATGATGTCAAACATTTTTTCCATATGTTTATTTGCCATCTGCATTTGCTCTTCTGTAAAATTAGTTAAATGTTAACTAATAATTTTTCAAACAACTAGGAAAACTTCCAAGCAGTTTTGTAAAAGACCTGATCATTTAAACTGTTTATTCAAATTATTTGAGGTGAGAATTATCCTGGTATATTACAGGGCTGAGATAACAGGTTACCACACACTTGGTAGCTTAAATCGCAGAATTTTTTCTATGATTGCTCTGGAGGCTAGAAGTCAGAAGTCAAGGTGTTAGCAGGGCATACTGTCTCTGACTGTGTTTCAGTTTCCTAGGCTGCTTAAAGGAAATACCATCAAATGGATCGAGTTTAAACAATGGGAGCTTATTTGCCTATGGTTTTGAGCCTGAGAAAATGTCCAAATCAAGGCATCATCAAAACAATGCTTTCTTCCAAAAAACCAGCTACTGGCCATCCTTGGCTCCTCTGCCACATTGCAAGTCACATGGCAGCATCTGCTGGTCTCGCCCTTCTCTTCCAGGTTTTGTTGATTTCAGTTTCTTGCTTCTGTGGCTTTCTCCCTCTCTTTCTCTCTGTATTAATCCTGTTTATAAAGGACTCCAGTAAGAGTGTTAAGACCCACACTGGGCCATCATTAACTGTAATAACCTCATCAAAATGTCCTACTTAAAATAGGCTTACCCACAGGAATGTATTAGCTTTAATTCCATGCTTTTTTGGGGTATATGTAAATCCAAATAACCACAGATATCTTTAGGGAAAATTTTTTCTTTTCCTTTCCTTTTCTTTAATTTGGGTGGTGACCAGCAACTCTGCATTCTATGGCTTATAGCTGCAGAACTCTAATCTCTCCCTCCACCTTCATACGATCTTCTCCGTGTGGCTCAGTGTCTCTTCTCTTCTTGTAGTGATACCAACCAAATACACTTAAGGATACACCTTACTCCTGTATGACCCCATCTTAACTAATTATATCTGCAACAACCCTATTTCCAAGTAAGGTAGCATTCTGAGGTACCGGGAGTTAGGACTTCAACATATTTTGGAGTAGAGGAACATAATTCACCAGTAGCACCTGGGATGTGTGTTTTTTTTCCCTTCTTCAGACCACCAAAGTTGGTTAATTCAACTTCACCATATTGAGTATGTCTCTACAACCTGAAAGAGGCAATGCTCTAAATATATCTAATCCAGAATTGAGATACTAAATTAATAAGAATTTTTGATATTTCCTTGACATGTCTTATACTTCTATGTATAACTCACATTCATTAGATATTTCTGAAATGGTGGAACCAATCAAACAATTTAAATTTTGAAGAATTTTTAAGAATAGAAAAGAGGTATCCTATTTTAAATGTTGTCATTTATAACTCAATCATGTGGGGTAAATTATAGAGAAGGAGATTGTATCATATTTCCACTTTATGTTAGATTTAAATAATGGATATTACTTCAGTATGATAGACTTTATGTTGAATGGATGAATTAATAACAGAATTCTATGACCTTTACCTTTGAGAAACTTTCTCAATTGTTGAAGAGAAAACAAATAACATGAATGAAACAAATATTAATTAATATTTTCTATAAATAATTGCAATACCGGTGTTTAGGATTTCTAGGGAAATTTTTAGAGGCTTCAGTTGGACTATGAAGAGTAAATTTATATATGAGTGTAGAAAAAGAAGGAAAGGTGTTCTTGGAGGGGTAGGCATTCTCATCTTTTATTTGTACATTTCTTTTTAACTCCATTCTTCACTTGCCTTTCTCTGTATAGCTTAACCAAAGTTGGTGACAAAAAATTATACCTTTATTATTAATTCTGTAAGATATCAAAATATAAATTATATAAACAGCTTCACTAAACATATGAGAAATACTGATTATGTTAAGAAAATTCTAATATGTTGTGCTATATTGTTTGGGGGACATATATTTAAGTTTGCATCTTAGTTTATGCCTGTTTTCCTATGGTTATTTTAATAGCATCCACTCTTATTTTGAAAGGTGAGACTGCCCATATTTATGGCACACATGCACCCACAAACACACACATACATAAAGAGGATAAATATTCCTAAACACTCTAATTTCATTTTCAGAAATAAATTGAATAGGCCAGGGGTTTTATATAGTATAATAAATCTAATGCTACTTTCTTTTTTCTTCCTAAGGAATGAGTGATTAAATTATGGCCCTAAAATTAAATATAAAATCATTACTTAATCAAGCCATGTATTACACACTTACATTTATATAATTATGTCTGTGATGGTATGAATGACATATCACTATAAATACTTAATATAGTAACATTGGTGATATTTGTTGTACAGTTTCTTTTGTGATAGAAACATGAGTTATTCATAATTTAAATAGTAAGAATCTTAAAAGCAATAAATCTAAATTGCATCAAAGTGTAAAACTATATTCAAATATGATGGATTTCCTCATGAATAGGTCAACAGGAAAAGCTATAGCTGTTCTGTAAAGGATGGTATTAAGTTACTGTCACTATAAGAAACTGAAATTTGCTTCATGTTGAGCTATGGCTAACATAATCAATTTTTAAGTATTTTAATGCCCACTGGAATAAAATATGTCAAGTAAACTATTCAAAATACATCATTGCTTTGATTATAGTTCCTCAGAATCATAATGTATATGGTTTAGTTGAAGTCACCATGAATTTTTTATATGAAAGTAATATATATGCTGAATTGCATGCTATAATTGCATTCAGCTTCTCTGTATATAATGCAATAAAGCATTTATTACAAATCCAAAGCTTCTCTCCTTCTGGTAAGAACTGATCTATGGTTCCAGAGTGGGGAAAAGGGGCATGATCTGTTCCTTTGTGCCACCTTGCTGTTCTGCCTCTCCTCTCCTATTTACCATGTTCCTTCTGATTCCTCTGAGTCAAGCTGGGAGTACTGCTTTAAGGTAATGGCAAAAGCCATCGTACTTAGCAGGGATTGTTTGAACACCTCTCTTGGCCCCTGAAGACTATTTAATGCCATCTGCCAGATGTCCAACCACTGATTTTTTCTCCCTCAGGGCATTTAGGTGTGTTATTTGGATACTGGCCTGCCTGTGTCCCCCCAAATTTGGACCTCTGAAATGCACCAATCTTTGAACTGGGCAAGGACTTTGACCACTTTCCATGACACACTCTCTCAGCTCTTACTTGCAGGAGTGTACTCTAGGGATCCCTTCAAACTGACAAGTAGTCATTTTGTGCCAAATTCATTCAAGACTAGCCAGTCTATCCTCTATAGTGTACATGTGAGACATGGAAAACCTACATTCTTGCCAGATTGTTGATGAAATGCACCCCACTCTCACTGCAGCCCTCTCTTTTCACCTTATTATTTAGGGCAGCTTCATTATATATTCCTCAACTCTCAAGAACCCATATGTGATCCACTGTAATAGCAGTCAGCAAGTTTCTGTGGTTTGTAAGAACTCATCTAGGAATAAGATGCAGCCTTTCTGACAAGCACCACCTATGTTTCTGGGGTGTGTTTTGCTGGTTCCTTTCTTGGTTTGAGGAGGAAAGAACTCTTTGTCTTCACCCACAAAGAGTACTGGATAAGTAACAGACCTATGCCATCTTTTAAAGAGAAGAGCCTCCTTTTCAAGGCTACAACTCTTTTTAAAGAAAAGTCTTTTTATCACCAAATAGCTTATTGCCAATTTCTCTTCTTTTCTTATAAAGGTAAATTGGAAGTTATTGACGGACTTGGAGTTGCAAAACTTGTTCATTCTACACTTTATCAAGGCCTGGGAGAAGGATCCAGCACTGCTATTTGTCTTGGTTTTTGTACTTAACTTTGCTTTTGTCCTTAGGTGATGACTTAAGACAAAACTAAAACAATCAGACAAAAACTATTCCATTTATATCTTTGCGTATCTGTCCTTCATTGATGAGTAATTTTTTACCTAAACTTAAATTTACAATTTTCTACATTTGAAGAATAGTTGTGTAAAATATACTTCTTGTTAATGTTGAAGAAAATATTATTTTGAATGCATATCTCCACCCTTAATACTGAATGCCTATAGATATAAACATAAAAATTTTAGTTTTCTCTAGATTTCTGTGTTCTGACCAGAGCTGTATTTTGAAAAAGAGTTTCTCATATTTAATAATACTTTGATACATCTTTTTGTTTCTCTTTGACATCATGTACAACATCTACAGAAATAGTACATATGAAAAGAAGCATTTTACAATGTATTCTAAGCTCTATTCATTTACTTGAAAGCATGGGGTCATTACAGAATATCTGTAATCCAATAAATTATGCCTCTTCTTCATATGTGAATATAGCAATTCATATAATATAGTTATATCCATTATAAAAGCCTGGCATTTCTTTTGTTCCTCCTTAATGCTGCAGTGGTATAGGGCAGATTTAAAGAAATTTTATTTTACTAACGGCATGATAATTCTTACCTGTTGTGCTGGTTTGGATGTATTATGTTCCCCCAAAACCCCAGTATCTTTGATGCAGCCTTGTGTGGGCAGGAAACATATTGGTGTTGATTGGGTTGGAGACTTGATTGGATGTTTCCATGGAGATCACGCAACTGTAGGCAAGCTCTTTCACTGGATAATTTCCATGAAGGTGTGGCCCTGCCCATTCAGCATGGGACTTGATTGGTTTACTGGAGCACTATATAAGCTCAGACAGAAAGAATGAGTTTGCTACAGCCAAGAGGGACACTTAAAAGAACACATAGGGGTTGAGAGAGGAGCTGCGGATGACAGACAGTTTGAAGACAGCAGTTGAAAGTAGACTTTTGCTCTGGAGAAGCTAAGAGAGGAAACACACCCCAACAAAACCAAGAGTGACATTTTTGAGGAACTGCAGCCTAGAGAGGAACGTCCTGGGAGAAAGCCATTTTGAAACCAGAACTCCAGAGCAGATGCCAGCCACGTGCCTTCCCAGCTAACAGAGGTTTGCCGGATGCTATTGGCCATCCTCCAGCAAAGGTACCCGATTGTTGATGACTTACCTTGGACACTTTATGGCCTTAAGACTGTAACTGTGTAACCAAATAAACCCCCTTTTATAAAAGCTGATCCATTTCTGGTGTTTTGCATTCCGGCAGCATTAGCAAACTAGAACACTTGCATTTGTTGCTACAGTATAGTGTAACCCTTTTCTCTTTTCTTTATTTTTCATTTTAATTTTATGAGAAGTTCGTGTTAAAATCTAGACAAATGTGTGAACTATAGAGCCTTTTCTGTATACCACTTATAAATATATTGTTATAGCTACCAATTGAAACCCAGTTAGACACTATTGAAAAAGGAAAACCTTATGCAGCATTTTGAAAAGCAAGTCTTATGCAGTTAACGTGATTTCTGGGATCTGTATTGAATAGATAATATGGATAAAGATCATCTTCTGAACTATAACTAACACTATGTTTAGTTTGCAATGAAGTCATGACATTTTTTTCTGAATAAAATAAGAGATTAATTGAAGAAAAGAGAAGACGCAGTCTTCATGACTATTTCACTGTGAATTACCCATTTAAAAGAACTACTTCAAGGGTTGGTCTTGTGCAGGAAGAGAACGCTTGACAGAGGGGCCAGCTCTATTAAATACACAGTCATCACTGTCATGCACTGCTGGTGAGAAATGAATGCCTAAAACCTTGAAAAGATGTATCATAAGTATTGAAAATGTTCAAACCTTTTGAAATATTAATTATTTTCTAGATATCTAGACTCTGAGAATATTCTACCTCCCAATAAAAACTTTTAGGCCCAGAGATATCTATTAACTCTTATGCTGAAAATGTGAAAATGACAGTAATCCTCACTTTGAGAGGGAATTATGATATTTAAAGCCTCTCTTAGTGAATCACAATGATTTCCATAGAGTTTACCATTAATAAGCTTCAGATAAATTTAATAATTCACTTCATATGAGTTTTTAGAAGTTGTACCATCTTCAATAGATTAATGGTGGAATGCTTCAGATCATTGTAATATTTAAACCATATTTAAGAGTAATTATGAATGTAAGTATGTTTGACTACCAAATGATTGAATATTAAACTGAATATTTGGTAAAAACAAAAGCAAAACAACAACCAAACAAAAACAAAAACAAAAAGCCAAGGCTAAAGCTGAATACAGTATTATAGAAAGAATTTATTGATCTTTTGGAGTATAAATGTTAATCGGCTATTATAGCAAATTATAGTTATTGAACATTTTTAAATAAAAATAAATAGTCAAATTTTATTAGAAGGGTTATTCACTAATTTCTTAATTCTTCTCAAATGCGAAGATGTAAAAGTGCACCTGCAGTTATTTTAGGGGACATTTATATTGCTAAAAGGGGCTCTTACTTTCAAATGAGGTGGGTGAACAGGAGCAAGTCCTTTTAAATTTTTTATTACTATTTTTTAACCTCTGCCAGAAGAGGGAATTGGCAATGGTGATGTTGCCACCAAATCATTAAGCTTTCTTTCTTTTCCTCCTCAATAGTAATTGAACAAGATAAAAATTTACCTCTTGGACTTGAAGTTTTGTTTGAATATGATTTTCAAATGTGTTGAAGTAATCCTAGCAACTAAAGGTTTGGCACACTACTTGAAGAAGATGCTTTCTAACTATATTCTTGAGTAAATTTTTGCTTCAGGTGCATGTATATAGGTGTGTGGTTGTTTGGAGCTGTTAGGTACCCCAGAAAACTCCTGTGGGTGCAGATCTATTGTGGGTGGGACTTTTGGTTAGGTTACTTCATTTGAGATGTGACCCACCGCATTCAAGGTGGGTCTTAATCCTCTCACTGGAGTCCTTTATAAGAGATGAAAACAAGAGAAGGTCATAGAGAAAAGCCACAGAGAAGCTGAGAGGACCCACCGAAACTCAGAGAGCAGGCCACTGGAATCAGGAGCTGAAAGCAATGAAACCCAGGAGAGAAGGACCAATAGGCACTGGTCATGTGCCTTCCCATGTGATAGAGGTGTTCCAGATGCCAGCAGCCTTTCTTGAGAGAAGGTATTGCCCTGTTGATGCCTTAGTTTGGACATTTTCATGGCTTAAGAACCGTAAATAGTAAGTTAATAAGGCCTCATTGTAAAAGTCAATCCATTTTTGGTATATAGCATTTTGGCAGCTTGGGCAAACGGCAACAGCTTTTAGTACCAAGAAGTGGGGTGCTGTGATATGAAAATGCCACAAATGCAGAATGGTTTTATAAATGGATAAGGGAAAGATTCCAGAAGAATTGTGAGATGTTTGATAGGAAAGGCCTAGATTCTTTTGAAAAGACTGTTGGTAGAAATATGGATAATAAAGATACCTTCAACGAGGCTTTAGAGAGAAATGATAAATGTGTCATTGAAAACTGGAACAAAGGTGATCCTTGTTTTAAAGTGGCAGAGAACTTGGCAAAATTGAGTCCTGATGTCAGATGGAAGGCAGAATTTGAAAGTGATGAGCATGGATATTTAGCTGAGGAAATTTCCAAACTAAATGTGGAAAATGCACCCTGGACTCTCCTTGCAGTTTGTAGTAAAATGCAGGGGGAAAGGGATATGCTGAGAACTGAGCTCTTGGGTACAAAGAAACCAAAAATGGTTGGTTTGGAAAATTCTGAGCTTCCAGGAAGAAGTTTCCAGAGAATAGTGCCCCATGTGAAGATTTAATTGAACATGAACCAGTCAGTCATTTCAGGGTGAGTCAGGATTTGAGATGGAGTTATACAGAAAGGATTTGTTGAAAGTCCAGTTGTTTGATGATGACTCCTGTGTGCTGCATGTGAAACCAATAAGTTTGTTGCAAGATCTGTGTGAGCAGAACCACTGCCAGCCTGTACTAAAAAGGACAAAAAAGGGGCAGACTGAAGGGAAAATGACTTCAAAGGGAGAACCATAGAAATTGAGGTCTGGAGCCAAGACACCTAGGGCCTGGACAGTGGACCTACCCATGTATGTGGAAAGGGTGAATATGCCCTTGAGCTTGCATAGGGTAGGCTTTCTACCCAGTTGTTCAGGAAGAGTGCTGCTGTCCCATGATTTAAAGAGGGGGGAGCACATTCCCTGGGGATTGGGGAGAGTCTGGTCACCACCCCACTGTTTGGAGGGGGTTGAACCTGTGCTCTGGAGATTGGGGAGAGTCTGACCACTACCCTACTGTTCTGTTGGGGTTGAGCCTGTACCATGGAGTTGGCAGAGACCCTGGCCACCACCCTAATACTTGAAGAGGGTAGAGCCATGAACATGGCTGTGTCCCCAATTCTTGGAGACATTGGAGCCCTCACCCCAGTGTTTGGAGCAAGCAAGACCTCTGTGTAAGCCCCTGGAAATGGTAGACTTGCATTCTCTCACCCCTGAGGACAAATTATCATTCTATAGGTGACTGTCAGACCTCAAAATCTAATCAAGTATGCCCTGCAATTTTTCGGAACTGTTTAAGAACTTTGACCCCCATTTTCCTTCCAATTTCTCCCAATGGAAATGGGAACATTTACTCTATGACTGTCCCTCCTTTGTATATTGGAAACAGATAACATTTTACATTTCACAGGTTCAAAGCCTGAGGAGAAATTTGGCCCAGGACAGACCATGCCTGTAAATGATTTTGATGAGTCTTTATACTTAATAGTGTTACTGAAATGATTAAGCCTTTTGTGATATTGTGATGGAATGAATGTATTTTGCATATGGAAAGAACATATCTTTCTGGGATCTAGAGGGTGGAGTGTTATAATTTGAAGGTGTTATGTACTCCAGAAAAGGTCATGTGGGTGCAGACCTATTATAGGTGGAAACTTTTGATTAGGTTGTTTCAATAGAGATCTGACCCACCCCATTCAATTTGGGCCTTAATCCCCTTAACTAGAGTCCTTTAAAAGAGGATAAAGGACACACAGAAAAAGTCCAGAAAGGTCACAGAAGCCCCCAAGAAGCTGAGAGACAAGGACACACCCAAAGAAACTGAGAGAGGAAGCCACTGAAGCTAGAACTGGAAGCAATGAAACCCAGAAGAGAAGGACTAGCAGACATTGCCATGTGCCTTGCCAGGTAACAGAGGAACCCCAGATGTGGCAGCCTGTCTTCAGAGTCCAGTTATTGTACTGTTGACACCTTGAGGTGGACATTTTCATGGTCTAAGGACTGTAAATTATAGACTAATAAATCCCCATTGTAAAAGCCAATTCGTTTCTGGTTTAGTGAACTGAAAAAGTATGTTTCAGTATATAGATCATACATCATACATAAATATATATATTTCCTTTTTCTCCCAGTGAGAAGTTTTCTTGAGTTTCTGGTGTCTAAATGGATTTAAATAAATTAAAATTAAAAGCACTTCACAAGGTTTTTTCTTTAAATCATGAACATTACAAACATTAGGATTATGATATAATCTAATCTCCATTATTTTTATTTACATTGTTTTTCAATTTTACAATAATTTGTGGTCTCAAAAATATTATTTGTTTTAATAATATTAGCATTAATATTAATAATGCTTTATATAATGTAATCTGCTTTGATATTTTTATTGTCTTTGATTATATTTCCCTAATTATTTGATGGGAAAACTGTTAATAATTGTTTTCACAATACAATTGACAGATTTCAAAACATCATTAATTATTGAAGATTTTACTTCTTAAAAGACAAATATACATGTATTTCTCACCTGACTATTAGAATAGTAATATCCTTAGCACTTAATTTCTATTACACCTGTAATATTTATTTCTATTTGATCATGAACATTCACATAAAAAAATAAATACAAATGACATGCTTAGTTCTATATATTTTTTATAAAATAACTGACTAGTTATGATGGTAACTTAAATAACAAATCATTTGATCATGTACAATTTCAGAGATGCTAGAAATGGCATTGAGTTAAGTGTTCAGCCTCCCAAAGGCTGAGACCAAAGTGAAGCTAAATAGCAGTTTTGGGCTGATTACCAAAGCCAAAATCAAACATAAATGCTTCCCTAGCTGTTAAGTATAACACATTTTGTGGATCAGTAGTAAGTCTTGGAGACTAAAATGTTTTCAACAAGCCATTCTCTCAAGGCCCTTGACTTATTTAAGCTCTTCAGATCACTGTGCATCTTCAAGCATACTTCGACCTCACAGTTGATATAGCTGAAAATGGAGTTCTTAACGTACAGTGCATTTCCATGGTAAACCTTCTACTTAACATGACAGAGCAATTCTTAACTAGGGATTGTTTCATACGACTTGAATCAGTGCAAAATATTTATTTTAATAGATTTGCCATATATGGTAAATTGCCAATATATATCTCTAGGATATTTATTCTTCTCTAAGGTGCTTGGAAATGTAAAAGATAAGTAGAACTAGAAGACTTCCTTTTGTTTAAGGGGAAAAAATAATGGAGCACTCAGATATCTAGTCAAATCCGGTATGCTTGAACACATTTCTATATTCTTGGGGCTTACAACAATTGCTAAATTAAAACCTCCTGTTAAAGTGAGATCTCCTGAACTGTGAATGCACTTTGACTAAGTAGTTCCCCTGAAGTGTTTGCAGAGAACTATTCTTCTCTTTCTGAAAAATGTCTGAGCAAAAAAAACAAAATAAAAACAAATAAAACACTTAAAAAAATCTGATAATGCTGTGCTGCCCAATCACTCCTGTCATTTGAGTTAAATAAATTTAGTTCAGAAATTCTGTCTCTCTTGAAATAATTTTAGAAATTCAGGGACACTTTGCCTTCCATATCATGTCATTTCTAGGTTTGAGTTATGGCTCTGCCACTTGGCATGCATTATTTATTATCCAAATCATTTAACTCTTCTGAATCTGAAAACCTTTTTTTTCCCTGTAAGTTCTTTTAATTAATTATATGAAATAATGTATGTACATCAGTTAATAAAATGTCTGAAATATAGTAAGCTCCCAGAAAATGGCTGTTATTATTAATGATGACAATTATTTCAAGGGTATCTATATTGTTAATAATTAGTTTTATCCCCTTATTTAAGCTTCACAACAACCCTGATATATATGTATATATATGAAAGGCAAATGGAAATGGACACTCAGAGGCATTTATTTAGTAAGGATTCACAGAACTTGTGAAGGACAAGATGGGACAAATTGTTAGGACTACTTAGTTTTAGTTTGTGGGGAAGACAATGAGTAGTACTCTCTCTTTTCAACATATTCAGATGACACACTTAAGCACATTATTTCCAAGAATTTTTCACTTGAAAGTTGTAAGATCTTATAGCCTAGCACTAAGTCAAGTGAAAATTGAGAAGTATTTTCTCACATGCTAGGGGGAAAAATATAAATAAAATAAAATAAAATAAAATAGTCTAAATTTCCTTGATAAATAAAACCATAAATTCTAAAGATGACACTTTGACTCAGTTTAATTTAAAAATTTTGTTGCCAAGTGCTTGGTATAGCTGGCAACTTAAGAGTGTTGTTCAAACACTTTGAGCCATGGTATCTTACCTTCTAGTGAATGAAGGAGCTACAAGGATATTACAGAAAACTCAAAGAAGATATGCCAATAAAATATGCCATTTCCATTAAGATTAGGGTTATCTACAAACAATTTAAACTCCAGATTAAAATTACCTAATCAACATAGAAATGTACATAATTAATATAGAACAAAATTGTGAGTGAGAGAAGTCCAAAGGTAAGCAGTTTGGGAATGGCATGACAGGGTCACAGTATCTTGAGGTTTGAGATTCCTATATTTCTACTTCATGTTCTTAGTGTATGCCATATATTCTGAAGGCTATATAAAGATATACATAAAGATAGCTGCTGGTGCTCCAACCATTACATCCAACTTGGAGGACAGATGATAGAGGGCAGGCAAAAGTATAAAAAGGGATCCTTCCTGATAAACTGACTCTCTTTAGGTCAGTCTTCTTAGTGCAATGCAGCACTTCCATTTATGTCTTATTGATTGGTACTTGGTCACATGGCCACAGACAGCTGCAATGAAGTCTGGGAACATAATTATTTTATGCCAAAGTATCCAAGTAGCTATTTGATTTTCTCCACTGAGAAGGAAGAGGATCATGGATGGGTAAGTAACTAGCTGTCTTTTTCATAAGCCAAAACAATTCTCTTCTTAAGTTCTGATGATTCAATATTTCAAAGTTAGTTTTAGCTATCTGTTTTCACTCAAACTCATAACAAATAATTCTAGGGGTAATAATAAAATAATAACAACAACAATATAAAAACACTAACCATACAGAAAGATTTGTTAAATTTGTTAAATTTAATTTTATTAAAAGTAGAAGTTCTTCTTCTTAAAAAAATTACACATTAAAAGAGTAAAACACAAGCACAAAATAAGAGAGGTTATTTGCAACACATGTATACAACAAAGAGCTGGCCTCCACAATATTGAGAAAAAGTATATAAATCCAATGATAAAAATGAGCAAAAAAATCAAGTATGACACAAAAGAATACATCCAAATAATCAATATTTATATGAAAGTCTGCTTAATTTAATTAAAAGTCAAGAAAATTTCACATTAAAGATGTATTTTTCAGACTCACCAAAATAATAAAGCTTGACAAAACCAAATGTTGGCAAGGAGGTAGAACTTTAGGAAACTCTCATAAACTGCTAGAAGAATTTAAATTGTTATAACCTGGGAAATCAGTGTTGTATTAGCTAGTAATTTTGAAGATAATACCCAGCATTTCCACACCTAGGTATATACATTAGAAAAATACACACTCATTTGCACGTCTAGAATGTTCCATTGTAGCATTATGCATTATTGTCAAATGCTGGAAAGAATGAAAACACCCAGTAATGGAGAACGGATAAATAAACTGAGGCACATTAATTCAATGGAATGTTATATAACAATATCAGTAAACAAAGTTATATTCAACAATTTGGATGGTTCTTGTAAAGATGATGTTGAATTACAGAAGCAACACCCAATCTACCAAATGGGGTATGGTTCCATTATATAAAGTCAAAATAAAGCAAAACAAAACTATATTGCTTGGGGACGCATACAGACGTAAGTGGTAAATGTTATAACTATCAAAATGTTTTCGTGTGCTGCCTCAGAATCTGTGTTACTTTGGCTAAGCCACTTGCCTAACACTGACCTATGGCCTAGTTAATAAGCAGCTTTCCAGCACTGGGACATAAACTCCTCCAGAGACCAAACCTACATCTGCAGCCACCATCCATATACCTCACCCAAAATCCCCAGCTGGTCTCAAATGATAAGCTAACCATCCCACCACCCTCAGGCCCCCAGACCTTTTCCCATTTCATGCACATTTGCTTTTATTTTATTTTTTTTTATTTTTTATTTTTTTATCTTCATTTTATTGAGATATATTCACATACCATGCAGTCATACAAAACAAATCATACATTCGATTGTTCACAGTACCATTACATAGTTGTACATTCATCACCTAAATCAATCCCTGACACCTTCATTAGCACACACACAAAAATAACAAGAATAATAATTAAAGTGAAAAAGAGCAATTGAAGTAAAAAAGAACACTGGGTACCTTTGTCTGTTTGTTTGTTTCCTTCCCCTATTTTTCTACTCATCCATCCATAAACTAGACAAAGTGGAGTGTGGTCCTTATGGATTTCCCAATCCCATTGTCACCCCTCATAAGCTACATTTTTATACAATTGTCTTCGAGATTCATGGGTTCTGGGTTGTAGTTTGATAGTTCCAGGTATCCACCACCAGCTACCCCAATTCTTTAGAACCTAAAAGGGGTTGTCTAAAGTGTGCGTAAGAGTGCCCACCAGAGTGACCTCTCGGCTGCTTTTGGAATCTCTCTGCCACTGAAGCTTATTTCATTTCCTTTCACATCCCCCTTCTGGTCAAGAAGATGTTCTCCGTCCCACGATGCCAGGTCTACATTCCTCCCCGGGAGTCATATTCCACGTTGCCAGGGAGATTCACTTCCCTGGGTGTCTGATCCCACGTAGCAGGGAGGGCAGTGATTTCACCTTTCAAGTTGGCTTAGCTAGAGAGAGAGGGCCACATCTGAGCAACAAAGAGGCATTCGGGAGGAGGCTCTTAGGCACAATTATAGAGAGGCCTAGCCTCTCCTTTGCAGCAACCGTCTTCCCAAGGGTAAAACCTATGATAGAGGGCTCAACCCATCGAACCAGCAGTCCCCTATGTCTGTGGTCAGCACATTTGCTTTTAACTAACCAATTCTTGATTCTTATGAAAAATCTACGAACCCCCACCTATGGACCACATTAAAGGCACAAACCCACGGGTCCTTCCCGCTCTCTTTGTGTGGTGCCTGCCTACCTCTTGAGCTACTGGAGACTATCTCGCTTCCAGTCAACACCTCATGGCACACCTCTCTGGCACCTGGGAGTAACAAACTATCTCTTCTCATGCATGATTTAAGACAATATATACTTTTTTCCTTCAAATAAGCATTGTTTAACTTCAGAACATGAACATATAATATTGGTAATTTGAAGATATAGGTAATAAATATAGAACTGTCTTCTAATTGGTTGAATAAGTTACATTTGGAATGTTTAGCTGCATAGAACTTAAAATATAAAAAAAACAGAAGTATGTAACATTCATCTGTTATATTTTACGAATAGTGTGCTTGAAACTGATCAGTGTTTAAAGCATTTTTTGTTGTTGTTTTTATAAAGGGCATTTATTCTGTTACAAATTTACAGTCCTAAGGCCATAAAAAGTGTCCAAACTAAGGCAACAACAAGAGGATACTTTCACTGAAGAGTGGCCGATGGCATCTGGAACACCTCTGTCAGCTGGGAAGGCACATGTCTGGTGTCTGCTGATCCTTTGCTCCTGGGTTGCATTTCAAAAAGGCACACTTCAAAATGTCTCTGGGTTTCTCATAGCTTAGCGTCTCCAAACGTCCTTTTCTTTGCATTTACAAGCATCAGCATCTCTTGGGGCATTCTGTCCTCTCTGCTCTCTTTGTGAACTCTCTTTAAAGGACTTAGTGATCTAATTAAGACCCACCCTGAATGGGCAGGGCCACACCTCCATGGAAATAATCTAATCCAAAGTATCATCCACAATTGGGTGAGTCACATCTCCATGGAAACAATCAAAAGGCTTTACTGTAATCAAGCCTAATAAATCTGCTCCCACAAGATTTCATTAAAGAAAATGGCTTTTTGGGGGACATAATATATCCAAACCAGCATAAAAAAAGTACCTACTGCAAACAATAGACTATAGTTAACAGTAATATTTTAATACTCTTTCATCAACAGTAACAAATGCACCACACTGACACTACGGGTCAATAATGGGGGGGACGGGGGGAGATAAAGGGTATGGGAGAACCTGGGTTTCCTTTTTTTTCATTTTTATTTCTTTTCTGGAGTAATGAAAATGTTCTAAAACTGATCATAGGGTTGTATGCACAACTATGTGATGACACCATGATCCACTGATTGTATACTTCAGCTGGTTTGTATGGTGTGTGAATATATCTCAATAAAACAGCATTAAAAATAAGTATATTAGGATGGTGATAGATTTATCACCAAACCGTACCTAGCATTTTTTTTTTCTTTATAAAGGGTATCTTTTAAAGGAAAAAGGAAATTAAATTCACATATGTAAAAAGAAAAGGGAAAGTCAAAAAAAGAAAAGAAAGAGGATAGTGATTTAAAAAAAAAAAAAATGGTATAATAAGATAAAACTGAAAGAAGCAGGAAGATGAAGTTGCCAGAGAAGAGAGTAGAAAACTGAGGATGAAGGAGCAGAGGTTGAGGGCTGGGAGTAAAAAGCAGAAAGGGACACTCACTTCATGGTCTTTAGGATTCTCATCTGCAAAAATATCTAACACAGGCTGCACATCAGCTACTTTGTGAGGAAATAAAAGAAGAAATATTTCATATCCCTGAAACTTGGTGATGGTGTAAAGAAATTTAAAAGCCAGATGTACCAGAGCAGGTGGAGACGTCTTGCACTGTGTCCAACAACACGGTCAGCATCCATTCCAGGTGTGTTTCCAAAAGGTGAGGCTGCTCCTGGTACTTGTCCATTATCACTCTGAACTCTCCAGGTCCACCTCAGGGGCCACCGAGACTCATGCACCGCCCGCAGGTGGCCGACCAGTGCGTGCGCCTCCCAGCTCCCGACGAATTCGAAAGTGCGGCCGCGGGCAAGCGCGACCGGGTCGGAGGAGGGGTCGGGGTCGGGGTCGGGGTCGGCGCCCTTCTCGGTCGCCATCGCCTGCTTCTCCCGGGCGCCCGCGGCCGGCTCGTCCCTCAGAGCCATCCTCGGCGCGAGCTCGTGGCTCCGGATCTGCTCGAATACGGAGAACGAAGGATGAGGGATGAAGGATCTTTAAAGCATTTTGAAACATGATATCTAATCTGGATATCCAAAAGATGTTTCCAATTTTAGAAAATATTGGGAACTACATTGAAAAATTATTTACATAATATAAAATCTCAAATATGCATGCATTTGCTCTTTGCCTATCTGTAGAGGCAATGTCAAGTGAACAAAACCACTAATGGCAAATTGGTGAAAACTGAGGGATTGTACCAATGTCTGCAATTAAATGTGTGCCCAATTTTTCAGTACCAAAAGAAAATGTCCAATATCCACTTCCTTCTCCTCTTCCACATTGCACATTTTCTTCATAGTAAGTATATTTTCTGGGAGGTAGAGACAGAATTAACGCTAATACACAGTATACCCACGTGGGACTTAGAGCACAGAAAGGAAGGTAGACATTAAAGAAATTTATTACACTGTGATCTTGAGGTGTATTTTCTTCAATTTTTGTGACTGTTACATGGCATAAAGAAGATAAAAAGTCTACTATTGAAATAGTTGTTATGGTGACAGAATATCTAGGCTGATTATGATATAAATATTTAGATAATTTGAAGCCAAGCAATAACTTGGGAAGAAGGAAATACACGAGAAATAAATTGGAGGGAGAAAAAAAAAACATGATGTATAACACTGTTGTCAGTACTGTCTTTTTTGAAGATTGATAAAAAATTTCCAGATTTCTTTGAAGTTAATTCTTGCTAGGATCAGTGCTAGTAATTCTAGCCAAACTTAGTCTTCTCTTTGTAATAAGCCTGTCTATAATAACATCTCTAGGGCTTAGAGAGTAATATTCACTAATATTTATAATGTTAAATCAGAGTTATCACTGAGTACTTTTTACGTTCCAGGATTTTCTATTAAACTCATACAATGAAACATTTTGCCTGTGTTTTTTATATACACATGCAAAGTTTCAAAAATTACATAAGTTACCATATTGTGGAATACTAGTAAATGAGAGATGCAGGAACTGATTGCAGTTCTGCTGGCATCAAAAGTGTTAGAGGTTGATTTATGTAATGACTAGTTTTATTAGGGAAAATGGAAAAAGAAGGGGGCTGTAAGGATAAGTCAATGGTAGGTAGTTAGAGGCCAAAAACAAATGAGAGACCAATAATATTAACTGTTCATGTTACTGTACAGGGCTTAGATAGCAGGTCCTACCCCTGAATTACAGAGTAATTGTCATAGCAGCAGTAGTTATGTGTTTTCATGCACAACTCTTGTTTTCCTTAGCAAACCATGTCACCAGATGTGTACAATATAATGTCAGTATAAACTCTACACATGAAGAAGGAAAACACTGTATAGTTTATATTTTATAATGTAAGAAATGTCCTGGGTAAGAACAGGAGCCTCTTGATACTTCTGTAAGGGAATAAAGAATTGGTTATGTAAAGACCTGCCTAATTTCTTAGAAAAGGGGACAGCTGGTGTAAAGCTTTAGAGTCAGCTCCTTTGTTATTACTGATCCAGGTGATAAAGAAAGACTGAGCAGATGTGCCTTTAAAGCAGTTTCTAAGTGTTATCCTGGTGACCCCCGGGGGAGGCCATGACTAACTTCAGAGGAGGTGAGGTCACTGAACTAAAAAAAATGCCTGTTCTCTTAGGACCATATCATGCTGAGACCATGTTTTTTCTTCTGGCCACAATACTCATTCTGCTTTCTTTTGCCTGCTCCTTAAATGTTGTAGTTCCTATGGTTTCCAGGCTTTGTTCTTTTTTCTTCTTAGCCAATGTCAGTCTTGGATATTTCATATGTAATCACAGCTTTAATTTTCCATGTATATATATATATATATATTAAATGTATGTGTAAAATCAATATCTAATATTAAACCAATATCCACATATCTAGTATTAAACTCTTTTTATTTAGACCACTTTGAATCTCTGTATTTATGATCAGGAAACAAATCAAGCTCACTGTGACTAAACTTGAATTCATCATCAATCTCAAAACAAATTTCTGCCTGCATTTCCTAACTCATAACTTCATTTATTCAGGCACCTAACCGTGAAACTCTTCCTCCCTTCCCTTAACCCCCACAACAAATTGGTCACCACAGCTTATTATAAGTATTATATATCTCTCATGTCCATTTGTATCTATGCTTGTCCAGTGGCATTGTATTAATTCACAGCCTCATGATCTCTTGCCTGGATTAATGCAATGATCTTGATATTGGCATCTCATTTATAGCCCATCGGAATTGTTTTCCACATTGCTACAAATATTGTCCAATTATTTCCTTGTCTAGAAATCCTTCATTTGTTTCCAATTTTCTAGAAAACGATGTTTAATGTACTTTACATGGCATGTAATGCAATTCACAGTCTCATTCCAACGTCTCTCACTTAATTTCACTTTTCTCCATTTCCCAGCATAACTGCTATGCTTAAGATTCAACAAAGATAACTGGCTTACCTCCTTCATAACCACCAAGATTTAACTGATGTAGCATTTACTCTATGACGTTTTTACATATACCCCATCCCATATTTTGGCAAAATTAATACATAATACAAAACTATATTACAATATTCATTGCATTATACTAATATAGCTGATTAACTTTTCTATTTCTCACCTGGAGTATGAGTTCCTGTTGTGTATGTGTGTACAGTTTCTGTTGTATGTGTATTCACACATATTCACACTTAGTGCTTAATGTGTGATGAGATGTGCAATAACTGACAGAGTATGTGTTAAAGCAAAATCTGTTGTAAGAATAAATGAGTAAGAGTTTAGACTAGAAGAATTTTCAGACAACAGAAGGTTCAGTGAGCAAATAGATTTGGGAATGCTTCCTATAACATCCCTAAGGAATAATTTCACCCTAAATCTATCAAAACTGCTTCTTTTGAACATAGACATATGCCATATTCTGCTTGTTTGTCTTTTAGTTTTTTGAAACTAAAAATAATGAACCTAGCATTTTAAAAGTAGTTATGAGGAAAAATATGTTTATAGACCAGGGAAATACTTTGGAAATACAGTTATCCATGGTTTTGATATGTATATCGAAAATTGCATAATGTGATAAACACTAACTTTTCTTTAAGAAAAGATCCTAAAGTGTTTTTAATTAAACAAATTTGTAAGCCTACTGCCTTATATCCCTTTGAGACTGAAAGTTTAAGAATGATTTGACTGTAACGCTGAGTTTCATAGTAACAGAAATCACGAATGGATTGGATTGAAAGTACCAAAGAAAGCTAAATTTGAGTGTCAGATTTAAAATACAAACTTCCATAATTTTATGATGTCTTCTATGTTTTTGTAAAGTGTTTTACTTCATATGATATTTGTTATATATAGAAAAGGCCCTTCCCTTGAGCATCTCGTGTTTACTCAGTTAATACATATACTCTCATGTATCTTTTATATATGCATATAATAATGAATCAATCAAATATTTTCCAACCATTGACTATGTGCCAAAAATTTTGCTATGGAGAGAGATTATAGCAGTGAATAGCTCACTTGATTTGGAAAGCTGAATACAGTAAGGAAGACAGATGATAATACCTAATTAGAATGTGTGCTTGACTGTACTTCTAATAAACTGCACAAAGGAAAAGCAGAGGGAGCTCTGATAGCACAGACCTATTCTAGCCTGCAAGATCAAGGATGGCTTACTTGATAAAGTTACATTTCAACTGAGAATCAAAGGAGATTTAGGTCGTCTCCATACAGAGTCGAAGGAGAAATTTCTAGGGAGAGGCAATAACATGTATAAAGGCTCCAAGGCCAGAAAAGGCTTGAAAGGACAGCTTGAAAGGATGAAATATGTGAATTAATAAAGGAAAAGTAAGAGATGACTGTAGAGAAATTATTAAAAGTAAGATTAGGTATAAAATTTAAATGATTTAGAATATTTTACTAACACAAGTTTGTTTAATATGTTTTATTGATAATTTGGAGATATTTGCATTGAGAAACAATGTAAAGGCAAGATTTATCAGAAGAACCTAAAGTAAACTTTCCTTTGCTTAGTATCAGATGCAGAGACTTTTATGTAATCACAAGGAATGTGGAAAATTACAATTAATAGATAAGTAAAATAACAATGAAATGCTACCTAGATCAGGTTTATAATGATATTTTCAAAGATAGAATGGAATCAATCATAAAAGTAATGATTCAACACAAAAGATATTTTCATTTTATTAAAACACAAAATTAAAGTTCAGTTTTTCCAGAATTTTCTAGGTAATTGCCTCAGTTGTTAACTTTGGTCTTCTGGTAGAGACTACATTTGAATCTTCCATGATTTTTAAAATATAGACATAGTATAAAGGAAACCAAAATGGAAATTGAATGCCAAATATGTTTCGCTTAGAGTAGGTCCCAACAGAAATAATTCTAAAGCTATGAATTGTTTATAATGGAAAAGCAGGTAAAAATAGGAAACAAACAAACGTTATTTGTTGCATTACTTTCAGTTATGTAAATCTCCCCTTCATAAGCTACCTATTTTCAGCAGTGAGTTTTGCCAATTGCTTTAATTTAATTCTATAGTGAAAAATTCACAAAGGATCCAGTCATTCCCAGAAGAATATTTCTGTACAAAAGTAGCTACTGATCTATAGGCAGCAAAACATGAAGCATAAGGGAGTCCCAGAGCCAGGAGGAATGAGGGAAAAGGCCATTGAAAGTGACAGACATCACTTTCCTTCTAGGTTTCTCTTGTGGCACAATATTCATGTGAGTGTACATTTGTCCATTGAATTTTTCAGAGGAAAAACTCCTATAGAAGACAAATGAAAAGTAAGTCACTTCTTGCCATGGAAAATTTATAATACCAAAGGGGATGTCTAAGTAGATGAAAGACACTTACAAAAGCCAAATGGAATGAATAAAATAAAGAGCAGAGAGAGATCTGTAGAAATGAAAATGATATATGAAAAGCAAGATGAGGGCACAGAACATAAAGAAGCAAAAGAAAGGAGTCAGGAGTAAAGGAAAATTCTCATTTAAAATTCAGATGTTAGTGAATTTTCATTTATTAATAAATGATATTATTTTCATTATTAATAACATGTCACAATTTTACAACCAGTGCAATTTTTAACTGTGTAATTCCATTGTCTTTTTGAAGCATATTGAATAATGTATAATATAAAATGTTCAATATATAATGTAAACGTAGTTGTTTTCTATATTCATACAAACTATTACTGAATAATTGAAAAGGGGTTATAACATTTTGGATTAACTAAGAAAATTTCTCCCGAGCAGGGAATCTGTCCCGGAAATACAGGCCCAAAACCCGCAAACATTGTCAAGGATGATGTCTTCATCATTTGAGTCTAGCCTGTAACAGGTGTTTCTGTGAGGTGGCCCCATTTCAGCTCAGTGATGCATGCTTAATCTTGAGACATAAGTCCATATGAAGTAATTGACGTACAAATGGGTGGGGGAGCAGGATCCAGTACAAGGAGAAGAAGACTGTGCTGGATCCATTCTTAGGGAATTCTGAGGTCCTAGGAAGGTAACTGGGCAGACCCATGATTGTGGAATTAAGGCAGAAATTCAAGTTCAGAGATTAGGTCACCAAAAAGTATGTGTGCAGGGAGAGATGGCTTATAGTGTACACATACAGCATTTGCCTCCAAAGCACTGGAAATTAGGTACTCTGGCAGCAAAGGAAACTAGCAGCTATGATTTTGTCATTATAATCAAAGTTGTGGGATTCCAAGCTAAACTCCATTTCCAAGTCCTCTCGAATGGTAGATATCAGTTGGAAAGACCTGAAGTTGCTAGCATTGTTTTTCTGCCTCAGTCAGGAATATTTCAGGAACTAGGGTGGAGCAGAGTAGGCAAGGACTGGACATCCATCAGGGTAAAGTTAAAAAATAAAGAGGGAGAGTTTAGAAACTGGAGTTCCAAGTGTAGAGCTTTGAGTAATAAAATGAATAGGTTATACAAATTGACCATTCATTATATACTAGGTCCTGTCCTCAATACATTTTAAGCATTGTTTTATTTAATTTTCATAAGCATGCAGTAATGTAGGTAGTATTATTTTCCTCATTTAATGTATGAGCATTTGGAGCACGACGAGAATAAATATCTTTCTTAGATCACACAACTAGTAAGTGATAGAGACGTTATGCAAATAATATTCATGAGCCTATAGACTCTATATTTCCGTAACAACTCATGATATTTCCTCTTCAAGCAGCTACAAGAACAGAGCAGTATTTTAGCTCTGTTAAATTAGATTATTCTCACAATGAATGGATATGTTTGGTTGACTTCAAGAGGAGGGCAATAAGATCATTTCTGAGGAAGCTTCAACAGTCCACAAGAAAGTAAACTATTTGAGATCAGGATATGTCTCATACATACTCACAGTATTTACCTTTGATTCACCAAGTTCTTCAAATAAGTTCCTGTAACAACAACAACAAAAATTTCTATGGATCCATTGACCTGATGGCAGTATAGCAATAGACATTGATGTAGCATACTGAGACGCAGAATGGTATAGTAGAAAAATTCTAGACTTCAGAATTAGGCAGACCAGATTTTGGATACAAACTTTGCTATTTTACAGTTGTTTGAACTCAAGTGTGTTAACTCCTGTAAGCCTCAGCTTTTCATCAGTAAACAGAATAATAATAATATTTGTTGTATAGGTTTAAGATAATGCATATAGAGGGATGAATCTGATGACAGATCATGTAAGAAATTTAATATATGTTTGATCCATTAAATGCTCTTATTATTAAATACAAATTAGAAGTTACATTTTGAATGTGATTTGAGGTGGGGCAAATAAAATGAAAGAGTAAAGAACAATAAGATTATGAAACTTGAGAATATTTTCTTCAGTGTTTGGTCTCCACTTGTGACACCCACGTGCTCACTCTTGCTTTCAATTACATGAGTTTCTGAGAGTCACTCTAAGGACCTAAACAATTATATGGCAAAGGAAAGAGCTATTGAAGACTGTGTCAGATAAAACCAGGTATATCAATCCTTAATATGATCTAAGAATACCATGACTCACAAAACAAAGATATTTAGACACAGTGAAAGGGAAAGAAAAAAGTAACATTAAAAGGCACATTAATTTTACAATTATCTTGCTTTGTTTTAAGTTAATAATAAAATAAGTTGGTCTCATTAAATCATGCCACATTCAAATGAGAGGAAAGAAACAGTTCTAGAGAGGTGTCAGTGTGCCTTGGGAAGTTGATTGAGGGCAGACAGGAAAAAATAAAAACCAAAAAAGGTGACTGATCTGGTAGAAGAGAGAAAGTTGAAAACTAAGGGGCTTCCACAGGGAAATGACTAAGGAAATTTAATCATTTCAGCCCCTTTGGTCTTGGAAGTTCCAGATTAAGTGTAAATCAGGAGAAGTTTGAGGCTGAAAAAAGAGGCAGTTTGAGGAATATGTGAGATGCTTTTAGACCACATACTCAAACCCACTTCCACCCCCATATATATATATATATATATATAGAGAGAGAGAGAGAGAGAGAGAGAGAGAGAGAAAGAGAGAAAGAAAGAAAGAAAGAGTGGTAGATTGGAGTGTGCACAAAGATGTTCTACTCAGACCCCCTTCAATGAAGTGTTTCCTGCCCAACTGCAAGGAGAACAGTCAGGAGCCAGCTTGCAGCAGCCAGTGACTTCAGGGTCTGTCTTGGTGACCACCTTGCCAGTGATCATGCCCTTCCTGGTTCAGCCCCCATCTGATAATGGGGTAAGGCATGGTGTAAGGGAGTGGAAATTTCTGCCTCACACAGTTTTAATAGGCACTTCATACTCCATGCTCACTGTCAGACTGACTGCGGCTTTTGTGGCTGTCTTCCTCTCTGCCTAATTGTGCTTTCTGTCATCCTCTCACTGGTACTGATCCTGAACAAACATCTTGCACCATTTATTTTGCCTTAGCTTCTGTTTTTAGAGAGTCTTAACTATTCCAGTTGGTACCTAAAGGTCTCTGAGAAAAGGGATGATAAGATGGGGTTTAGACTCTGGGTCAATCACTCCCTTACTGTAGTGATTAACCTCATCATTTATAGTTGTGGGACACTTAGTAAATACCATATTTTTAGGCAGACATGAACTACTTTAGTCTTCTTGAGACTCTTGTAACATGTCTAATATTGTTATTCCCATTATACTGAGAAACTGAGATGTGAAGATGTTAAGATACTTGTCCAAGTTCATGCACTTAGCAAGAGGAGGAGAAAGTATTTAAACTATAGCAGTTTGCTTTATTCTATTCATAAATAGTGCTTTGAAAAGCAACACTGTAAAAGTTTTAGAGCTGAAAATAATGGTGCACAAAATTGCCAAATATATATCTAGAGAAAAGATCAAATCACATTCAGAAACAAAAATCTTTTTTATTAATAAGCCAAGCAATGTATTGAGAAATGAATTTTTGTACCATGTTTTTTTGCATTGCTCATGGCTTATTAAAACACCACTAAATTTGATATCTGTATTTTTCGTATATGGTTAATTTTACTTCAATACAATAAATGTGTAAATCATAACTCTGACTTTCCAAATGACATTGTGTGATATTTTGTTTTCAATTATGTTTTCAATTATGAATACAGTCCACCTCCTGAGGTTTCCAGTTAAGATAAAAGGATATGTCACAGTTAGGAATAGTAAACTCATCAAGAGACATGGTGTGAAGTGATTTCTATGATTCCCTGCCAGATGGAATTATTTGTAATGATGAATGATCTCAATTTCTGTACAAGTAATTTAAAACCAACTCTCAGTTGCAAATGAGTTTTGTATCATATAACAAAGAATTAATTCTACCAGCTTTCTTTTTAGTATGGAACACTTGGAATGGTATTTGTCTGTCATCAGATACTTGACTGCTAAAATATTTAATCTAACAAAAACAAAAAATCTACTCGATGAGACAACAACAAAGCCAAATGATTTGAGCATCACTCTTGTGTATATTATATGAGATGTCAGTATCTTTAAGAATGAGCTTTATTTTTTAGATAACTAGGAAATGTTTGATATTTGGAGAATACACAAAACAAGATCAACTTAGCATTTTTTCTTCTCTTTTTCTGCCCCTATATCTCATTATAGTGTCATAGATCTTCTGGCTGAAATATATATTGATCTATTTTTGTTGTCTAATTCCCTGCATTAAGTCAGGAAAGATATGAATATATATATATTAATCAGAGTGGCCAAGACAGTCTATGTAAAGGTACATAATAAAGAAAATCACTAGTGTGTGAAGTGGAAAGATAGAGGTATCAGAGGATGTTTAGGGAGTAAATAGAAGAAAAAAATGTTTCACTTCCAAGGATTTTCACATGCATAAGGTAGGGGATGCTCATAATCACAGGTGTAAAGTTGTGTGGCAACCCATGGCCTGAGCAAAACAGGCCTGCAGATCTTTGGTGCACAGCAGTCTGCATGACCTAGGCAGCTAAATGTTTAACCTGTTGTCTTTCTAAGCCAATAAAGAGAAAAAGGGTAAATTGACGTTAAAATGTAACTTTATGGGAAGCAGGCAGGAAATGAGAGGCTCTTAGTCTCACAAAAACAGCAAAATGTAATTGTTCAAGTGTTATTCTAGTCCTTTCTGCACCACCCCCCAGGTCAGAATGACCTATTCCTGCATCTATGCTCCCCCCACCCTTAGGAAGGCCTTTGTCTTAAACCCTTATAAAAGGCTTTCTGTCCTTTTCGCATCACTTCGTCTTCTCCCTGCAAACGCGATGCCTGCCTGGACTGAGAGAGCCGACATGATTTCTCCATGACTTCTCATCCTGTAAGTAAGCCCTGAATAAAAGTTCATGTATCAGAAAATGCTTGTTGTCTTCTTTGGCCTCTGGACTGTCATGGCCCTCTTAGGCTGTGACAAGTTGTTTATAACTTTATTTATTTTCACTTCAGATCTTAGTATGCATGTTATTAAGGTATGAGAGAAAATATTGTACAACTTATAGAGACCATGGCATACTGGCTTCAAGACCTTAACTTATTTGCTTTTTTTAAAATTACTTTATTTATCAAGAAACTAAAAAAAAAAAAAAATTCGAAGAAAGCAAAACTAAGGAATAATATCCTAAAATAACTACATTGCTTCCAATATGCTCCTACCATACCCCAAGAAAATTAACAAACCAGTCATTTCTGAGCATTCCCATATCATGAAGATTGCCCTCTGTATCTTATCTGTTCTTATTTGAACAGATTATTTGACAAATGGAATAAATGCATGAAGCAGAAATCATTGAATGCATAAATGTTCAGAGAAAGAATGTCAGTCTTAAAACAGTGTTTACAAAAGAAGAGAAGATATTGCTGTCCATAGCACTATTACAAGTTTGCTATCTGAGTCAAGGCCCAACTCTACGGCATTCTTGTCAGTGCTGGAGAACTCCAAGGAGACAGTTTATCACTATTACCTCATTTGGGGAAACTTTTCCTCCCTACCCCCTTCCTTCTCTGGGGTACTCTCTAAAACCACTGAAAATATGCTTATAGGAGCTAAGTAAAGTGAGGAAATGATGGAGAAATTGAAAAAAAAAAATGGCACCAGAAGTTATAGTCCTTCGAATATTGTTATACATTAGAAGTTCAGAGAAATTTGGGAAAAAACAAAGTTTTTCACAAAAAGATAATTCAACAGACATAATAGACATATTGATATCAACTATCAGAATGCAAAGAAGTCTGTATTTCAGAAATATCAAAAAGAATATATTGAATTTGCTTATCAGATTAAGCAAGAAAATAGAAAGGAAAAGCTATTATATTTTTTAGGTCTTTCTTTTTCTCTAATGTGAATACTTAATGCTATAAAATTCTCCATAAGCTCTATTTTAGCTATGTACTACAAATTTGATATTTTGGTTTTAAATTCTTTGTTCAGGTCAATATATTTTCTAATTTATTCTATATATTCTTAAATTTAGATGTATGTGCATAATTTGTAAATATTGGGAGAGTTTCCAATTGTCTTTCTTTCAACAACTTGTATTTTAATTTTGTTGTGGTCAGAGAACATGGCTAGCATTATTATAATTCTTTTAAAATAGCATGAATTTCTTTATAACTACCCTTTATTATCCCTTTACTGTCTGTAGGGTCTGTAGTGGAATCATCTTGTTCCAAAACAACTTGTGTTTTCTCTTTTTCTCTTGATCAAATGGGGACTGCCTAATTTTACTAAAGAACACGTTTTTGGCTTTGTTGATTTATCTTATTTGATTTGATTTATTTTTGTTCTTTTCCACAATATTTTCTCTTTTTCTTACTTTTTTGTGCTGAATTTTCTGCCTATTTGGGTTGGAAGTTTATATTATGGATTTGCAACCTCTATTTTAACATATAAAGGTTTTCTATGCATTGATTTAGCAATATCCCACAAGTTTTAATGTCATATTTATTTGTAATTCAGCTCACAACTAACCAATTTCATGAATGAGAGGGCATGATTACAGATTAAATTCTGCAGTAATTAAATGAATAATAAAAATTTTATGTCAATATATTAGATAACTTAGATGATATGGAAATATTCCTTGAAAGAAACAAAATATCAAAATTTACCCCCACTAGATAACTTCCAAAAAGGAAAACCCTGGACCCAGATAGCTTTACTGGTGAATTCTACCAAATGTTTAAGGAAGAAGAAGTATTCGCTAATTCTTCTTAAAAGTAGAAAGGAGCAAATAAATCCCAATCAGTTTGCAAAGCCAAGATTATCCTGAAAACAAAACCAAAGCAAAACATGAGGAAAACAAACAAACAAGAATGCAAAAGACTAATACTATCATGGATGTAGGGTCAAAAATCATTTAAAAATATTAGCAAATTGAATAGCAATATATAAAAAGAATAATATAACCAAATGGGTTTTACCCTAGAAATGCAGATTTTGGTTGATATTTGAAAATCAGTGTAAGTCAGCATATTAATTAATGAAAAAATAAAACCATATTATCATCCCAGTAGATGTAGGAGAAAAACACAGTTGACAAAATTCAACGTCATTTATGATAAAAAAAAATTTCTGCAAACTAGAATAGCCACTTCCCAATATGATAGAGGACATTTTTTTTTAAATGTCCATCTAATATATTAATGGTGAAAGGCTGAATGCTATTGCCTAAGATTAGGTCCAGTGCAAAGATATCTAAACCTCCACATCACTTCAACAGTGTGCCAGAAGTCTTAGCCAATGCAATAAATATGAAAATCAAAAGATAAACAGATTGGAAAAGAAGAAGCAAGAAGTGTTTGAATTAGGAGTTTTAAGCCATCTTTCTCCAACATAAATGGATCTCAAAATTAATTGCTTTCTATTTCTTTCTCTCTTCTCAAGATGAAAATTTACCCATTCCTCAGAGCACTATATACCCCCAATGGCTATCTAATATTTCTATATTAAAACTCTGATAACTTTTAATGAAATCTCCTGAAAATGATGTCATATGGCAAAGTAGTGGCCTTAATAGGGAGGATTTCAGTTGACATGAAATCTATCTAGGGAGGATATTTGGAATCAATTAAGTCTTCCAGGGCACTTTACTTCAAAATGAACAATACTTTCAGAGAGTACTTCTTAACACTTAGTGTTTAGACTTCATCAGCTCCTGGCTAGATCAAGGCTCATTCAAGCAGAAATTATGTCATAACGCAAAACCAAGACAGAGGGTTTATATTTAGCAAAACTTGTTTAACAAGCATGGACAAGCATTATTGCCACTATGTACATGGTTTTCTACGTTAAGAATCTATACTTAACTAATGTATATACAGTTATTTGTCTTGCATAGAAAAATTCCGTTGGAAACTGAATATTAAATTTTAAAAATAATCAACTTATTGCCTGCATATTATCTGCCAGGCACAAGCACTGTATAGAAAAAGATATTTGCTTTCCTCATTTGTCTCTTTTTACAGAACACATCTCACATTATCTCTCTTACATTCATGTGTATTATCTTAAATAACTCACAAAGACTCATTAAATGGAAAGTTCTCCTTTTCTCTTCACCAATTTATTTAAGTCCAATTTTATTGATCCCTGTATTTTACTGATGCATGGATTTGGTAGATATGACAGAAAGGCAGAACTGACTTCTTCCAATAAACTTAGTAAAGTTCCTCTCAAGTTTCTAATAAAGAATAATTATATTGATAAAAGTAGTAGCTGTGAGGATAATAATAAGAGCTACTATTTGAGAACTTACTACGTGAGTACACTATGCTATGTATTTACAATTAAATTCATAACAATCCTTTGAGATTGGTAAAGTATTATCTGCACTTTTAAATACAGGCACAGGAAGACAAGATAGCTTGCCCAAGTTTCCACAGCTGCTCTGATTCACATCTGTCTTCTCAAACTCAAAATCACTCTGATAGGAAGGTTCTATTTACCTGCCATTACTCCCATCATCACATACAACTCTGAATTGTGGATTTCAGTAAAATGATGGTTTTGGCACCTTTTCATAACTATTTCATACCTGGTTATGGCACAAAGGAATCCAAGAGATAAAAAATCATGATTGTATGCCTAATTTGTAGCATACGTCTTTTCCTAACTAAGATAGATATTAATGTTTTCGAAATGTTCACTCTTTTGTAAAATCCATGACAGGGTTCCAATAAACTTGCACAAATGACTGAAATTTAATGAGGAAAAGAGATAAGGTAGAGAATTAGCAATAATCAGAATATTGTCTTACAATTCCATCCAGGGAAATGGAATTTTAGAATTTATATGCTCATAAGCCAAAGAAATTCCTATCAGGAAGGTAAATATTCTGGCTCACAACAGTCCTTAACATTGGCATAATCAGTTTTGGTAAGCGCTGAAAGGATCTTAGAATGCAACTAATAGGGAGGAAGTTGACAGTTTAAATGACATGCGCTAATCTCACAAGTGAGCAGTTGACCTTGTGTTAGTAAAACTGAAAATGTATGACACCTGCCATCTTGCTTAGCATTTTGAGACAGTGTGGTTGCTGCAGCAAAATTGGCTTATGTCCAACTCCCATCCCTCTCCCCTCCACTGGTAGCTATTATTCTCACACGTTTCATGTGGGAAGCCTTCATACCAACACTGATAAAAAAAAAAAATAATTGTCACTCTCAGCAGAAACACAGGGGAGTGCACAGAGTTGATATTCTCACCCTTAAAAGAATTTTTCCCCAAATCAGGATAAGTCACATTGATTAACAGGCATGAGCTTCAATCTTATATTGCCATTGATTGCCCTGCACTTGCTTGTGATTTAGTAAAGGATTTCAATTTCCAGGGTATGTGTTCCACTTTTCACAACTTGAAAACTTACTCCAACAAGCAAAATAAAAAATGACAACAAGGACTTTCCTCATTTCAGTCCCTGATGTGACCCTGCATCCACTGCTTTGCTTTCTTAAATATCTAACTACATTATTTCATTTCAACTGGGGCAGCCAGTGCTGCTGACACAGTCTCAGTCTACAGTCAAACCTGAGGGCATTGAAGCTCTCCATTTTATTTTTGCCTTCTTAATCCATCATGATATTTTCTTTATTTTTATTTTGCTCAAGTATAAAAACGATTGTAACAAAAGCTGCATATATTAAAGTTCCCATAGGATGAGTGTTACTTATTGAATATACAGAAAATATTGTAAATAATATATTCAGAGACTAAAATTCTAAAACATGCTTACAAATCATAGTTGTTTAGCACACTAGTTTCTGGTTAAAGTACCTTGCTGAGATTGTGATGTTTCAATTAAAATAAAAGCTAAAAGTTATTTCTAGCACACTCCAACATTTATTTAGTTCCTAATGTGAGCAAGAACTACAATATATTTATACTTCTACTTTAGATCACCTTTAATACAGTTGCCAGATTTAGCAAGTAAATACATGATACCTCGATAAATTTGAATTTCAGGTAAACAACAAATATTTTTAGTGTAAGTATTTCCCAAAATAGTTCATGGGACATACTTATAGTAAAAATATATGCATGTACTTTTGTGTACTTGAAGTTAAAATTTACTGGAAGCCCTGTATTTTCTCTCAGGCAACTTTACCTTCTAGACAAATATTAATGAAAGAATATGCCATATTCACGTGAGGTAATCCACACTTTCCACCCTACCCTCTCATTGTCATTTATGATCTAAAGATAATTTTTAAGGCTTAATTAACTTATATTCAAATATATTTTATTTAGTGGCTTTTAAAAATCCATCATATTTTGTTCCTGTGTGTATATTTCTGTGTATGTTTCTCAACAGTTGTAACTGATTTAATTTGGTTGTCCTAGTGTATTGAATACATTACCCATCTTTATCAGATCCAGAAAACAGGGAGTGTTATCACTGTCCCCTAGATGCAAACTACATTATCCTTTGATTGTTTTGGTCTGAATATTTATGCAGAAATGGAGTTTTAGTATTTTTGGACTTCAAATCTAAGTTCTTGATCATTTAGAAAGATGACCAAATTAAATTTCTAACAAGTAGGAAAAAATTGTCTCTGGTCATTTACAAAGCCTACTAGTTCTCTTAGAATTGAGAGGGTGGCATCTTTTTGAAATTATTAAAAAAAAAAAACTATTATAAAAAAGACCTTGAAATTTGCAGTTGCTAGGCTACTGTGCAGAAAAGAAGTGTGAATGACATTTGCCTGTACATGTAGGAAAGAATTACAGCAATAAAACAGCTTTAAGAGAGCAGAAGAGAGGCCTTCATTTGCAACCACAAGGACTAGCATTATTAATTGTTTTATGAATTAAGAAAGCAGAAATGTCTGTAAAATCTAGAGTTTTTTAAATTTCTTTGGATAGATGATTTAAAAATTCACAAATTAATATTGACTTGAGACAAGATTAATTATTATATGAAACAATGAAAAGTTTTCCTGCTATTTTTTCTGTTTCCTCATTCTAAAATAGAGTAACAATTGTGCATAGGCTTTTATTGAAACCCAATTGCAATAGAATGTAAGTGCAGCAAGCTAAAAGAAAGATTTGGTAGTGAACAAAATAAATCTCTGATGGTGAAAGAAAACAACAAAGAGAGTGAGGATGAGTCAAAGGAAAATCTCCTAGCATGACTTTATGCTACACTTATTTTTTTGATAACTCTGGTTTGTTTATTTGTTCCAGTTCCTACTAATATTTCATTCCTATCTTTATATGGCTGCATTGAACACTATTTCCCCAGGCATTTATCTGCCATTCTGATAGATCTAGTCATTTCCCTCAAAAATCCATGGCTCATCTCGACAGGTGAACTCGCTGCCCTCCCCACTACGTGGGACCCGATTCCCAGGGTTGTAAATCTCCCTGGCAATGCAGAATATGACTCCCGCGGATGAATGTGGACCTGGCATTGTGGGGCTGAGAGTATCTTCTTGACCAAAAAGGGGATGCAAAATGAGACGAAATAGTTTCAGTGGCTGAGAGATTCCAAATGGAGTCGAGAGGTCACTCTGGTGGACATTCTTATGCACTATATAGATAACATCTCTTAGGTTTTAATGTATTGGAATAGCTAGAAGTAAATACCTGAAACTACCAAACTCCAACCCAGCAGTCTGGACTCCTGAAGACAATTATATAATAATGTAGATTACAAGGGGTGACAGTGTGATTGTGAAGACCTTGTGGCTCACACCCCCTTTATCTAGTGTATGGTTGAATAGAAAAATGGGGATAAAAACTAAAGGACAAATGGGGTGGGATGGGGGGATGATTTGGGTGTTCTTTTTTTCACTTTTATTTTTTATTCTTGTTCTGGTTCTTTCTGATGTACTGAAAATGTTCAGAGATAGATTGTGGTGATGAACGCATAACTGTTATCATACTGTGAACAGTGGATTGTATACCATGGATGATTGTATGATGTGTGAATGTATTTCAATAAAACTGAATTTAATAAAAAAAAAAAAATCCATGGCTCAAGTTTTTCAATTACATTCTTTGGCAGTAACGTTGACTTAAACAATTCTAAATTTGAAGATATTGATGTTTTGCAATGTATTCTTGCTCACCTTATTAGTTCATATAAAACATAGCAGTTGTTCAAAATTCAGATTTTATACCATTCTCACTGATAGTTCTACTATCAATGTATATTATCCCAAAGGACCATGCAGTCATTGGATTTTCTTTATCTAATCTTCCCACCAAGTATTGATAGCCACTAAAAACAAAGTCACATATTATACATGATCCATTAATGTTTTTCTTCAGTGATCTGTTATTGTTTAGTTTTAAAGATCAAAGAATACCTATTGAAGGCAATAGCCTCATTTATTATGCTATTTTTTGTTATAGTTGTTTTAATAAATATTTTTCCAGAGATTTTTGAAACATATCATGGATTTCAACTAGGTTTTATTGCTCCTGGTACATTATAAACAGCTTTGTCTTCATCCTCCAGCCCTCTTATTCTCTCTATCTCCCCTCACACATGTACTTATTAAGTACATGTTTCAAATGTAATTGAAGGGTGATGTCTTAAGCACTAAACATCCTAATTCCAGAAAACTTCAGCTATGAAACAATTATTATTTTCAGTGTACTCACGTGCTGTTTAGAATAGGAAAGAGGTAAATATTTTAACAGAAACAATTGATTATGTAGACTTCTGACATAATTCTTATCGTGGTCTGTTAATGATAAAAAATAAATACAGTGGAACACAAGCCTTTTAATGCTTGTGAGTAGAATAACTTGACTGTGCAACTTGAGTAAAGATATGTCACAATTTGAAGCAAGATATGTTATCTAATAAGAAGTGTCCTTGAATGTGAGATCTCGAGAGCAGTATTAATCTTTCATTTCACAAAGCATTGAGCTCACCACCTCATGCAGAGTAGGTGACCAATTTAATTCATACAGACTTAAATTAAATGGATCAATATGCCAAATTAGGTTTGAATAAGTTTTGTGATAGTAGAAAACGGGGCTCTCAGTGACATTTCTGCTACAATGGTGACCTGAATATTAGACGCTCTTGTTTCCAGAACCACCTAGGTCTTCTCCATTTAGTTGCCCCCCTGTTAAAGAAGCAGAAGTCATTAAAGCTCAAACATGAGGGGAGAAGGCAGTATTGTCACCGCTCCACCCACCTAACAAAAGATAATCTTTCTTCATTGTTGAACATGGATAACTTTTGCTTTAATCAAAGATTGTGGGTTATCATAGTTTAAGAGAGATCAGTCCCATTGTGAACCTTTGTGCTGCTATATTTAAAAGTTTCTTCCACTGAGTCTACCTCTTCCTTTAACAAAAATGAAAACAGTCCTGTGACTGGGGACCTTTGCAGTATATCACTGAGTTGCTTGTTGAAACACGTTAGCACAAATAATTATACTGCCTATATTGGTTCATGTGTAGGCAAGCCCAAGTATATCTGCAAAAGGTGAAATGAGGTTTACCTAGAATCATATATTCCATTTCAGATTGGCACCAATGTGTTCAGGTGTTAAAAGTTGCACTGACCCAGGAATCAGAACATAACAAAGTAGTGAGGAGCATTCTCTGGGAGCAGAGCCATAGACTAAACCCACCACCTACAAGCTCTGTGATCTTAGACAAATTACTTTACTTCCCTGTGCTCTGTTTCCACACATGTAAGATGGGGACAGTCTTAGTACCTACCTCACAGGATTGTTAAGAGGTTACAGATTTTAATATTCTAAAGTGCTGAAAATTGAGTCTGAAACATAAGAAGCATTTTAGAAATATTTATTAAAACCTGTGTGCTTAGACTCAACATAAATTAACTATATTTTCTCAATTTTAACCTTAATTAAATTCTGTAAAATTATTACAAGTTACCATTCCATTTTCCTTATGAACAGCTTTCCTGTCCTATCTAGAAAAAAATAAGTAAAATGTGCATAGTCTCTTCACATAAATGTATAGTGTCAGTGATTGTTTTATGTTATAGAATCCAATTAAATTGGATGTTGTAAACTCTTTACCAGTAAAACACAAATATATCTGTGATAGCATATAAGGTAGATCACTATTGTAAAATGGAACTTATAATAAGGAAAGAATATTTCTGGTCACCTAAGGTGCTGAGTATTTACTGCAGAACTCTAATATACTACATATTGAACATAAGAGAACAGGCATTATTTACAGTCCCCTACTACAGAAGTTTAAGAGATTTTGTATCATAGGACATCTTCAGATTCTTACTGAATATTTTAACAGTATTATCTTTGTTCAATATTTTATTATAAAGAGAAAAACAGGAGATATTCTAAATTAATAATTCTCTTAAATCAAGTTTTTAAATTGATAAATTTTGAATTTTTTTGAAATTTTTAAATTTCATTGTTTTTAAATATATAACAGACCTTATGTATTCACTACTTAGATGAGTTTCAAAATATTCTTATCATATTTGCCTCATAATATTTCTAAAATAAAAAATAAAATTTTACAGAACTAGTTGAAGCATCTGCCTCATCTTACTCTTTTATTCTCTGCTTGAACCATTATCCTGAAATTGTTTATCCTCTCCATGCATTTTATATTTTCATTACCTATTTATGTCCCCTACACCATACAGTAGTGTTCTGTATGTTTATAATATTTACATACTTGTTCTCATACTGTAAATATTCTTTTACAATTTGCTATTTTCCCTCAACGCTATGTTTTGAAGTTATCCACCTTGATATTTACATTTAGTTCATTTTTATTAATTTTTGTGTAAAGTACTACCATATGAATATGACAGGTTTTATTTATTACTTTATTGAAAGATATTTAAGTTGTTTCCCAGTTTTTGCTGTTTCAGACAATGCTGTAGTAAATAGTCTGCACCTGTCTCCTGTAAACATGTATAAGAATTTCTCTAACATCTGAGATTTGAATTGCTAGGATAATTCATGTGTGACATATTCAACTCTTCAAAACATTGCTTTCCTAAGTGGCTGTTCCAATTTTCACTTTCACTGACAATTCTTGAGGGAATCCATTCCTTCATCCTGCATTTGTAGCTCATTTTAATGGACTTTACATGTTTGTCAGTCTCGTAGGTAAGAAATAGGAACTTATGGTTAAATTTCCCTTTTCCTTATATTTATTATCTACTATGGCTTTTGCTTCTATGAACTGTTTGTATAACTTTCACTTACTATTCTGCTAAGTTCTTTGTCTTTACTCACTGATTTGTATGGCTTGTTTAATTTTAAATAAATTCTACATAGAAATTCATTGTTAGAGACATTCATTGAAAATATTCTTAATACTTTGCTATTAGAAAATATCAATTTTAATATTTTAAAAAACATCATTATGTTATTTTCTTATTTTTCACATTTGATCCTTGCTTAAGAAATCCTTCTTTAAAGGACAGAAATATATTGTGCTATGTGATCTTTTAAGTTGGTAAAGTTTTGCTTTTCATGTTTTCATCATTAATCCATCTGGACATGATTTTAAAATGAGATGGGAACTCACATTTTTTTCCAGATGGTATCTGTTCAGGTTTGCTAAAGCTGACATTATGCACAAAACTGGAAATAGATTGGCTTTTATAAAGGGAACTTATTAGGTTACACATTTACAGTTCTAAGGTCATAAAAGTGTCCAAACTAAGGCATCAACAAGAGGATACCTTCACTGAAGGAAAGGTCGATGGCATCTAGAACACCTCTGTAAGCTGGGAAAGCCTGTGGCTGGCATCTGCTGGTCCTTTGCTCCTGGGTTCTGGTTTCAAAATGGCTTTCTCCAAAATGTCTCTGAGCTTCTGTCTCTCTTAGCTTCTCTCTCTCAGCCTCTGCATATCCTTGCTTGTTCTCTCAGGGCATTTCTCTCTAAGCATCTGGGTGTCCACTCTTAGCTTCTGTGGGGCAAGCTCTGGGCTTCATCTTTTAGCTTAGCATCTCCAAATGTCTTTCTGTCTTCATCTCCCAGCATCTCCAAGCATCTGGGTCTGTGTTGTCTCTTAGCTTCTTCTGGGGTCAAACTCATAATTGCATATCTTAGCTTCTTTCTGACATGTCTCTCTCAGCTTTTTGGAGTTCCTTCTCTCTGTGAGCTCTCATAAAGGACAACAGTGATCCAATTAAGACCCATCTGGAATGGGCAGGGTCACAGCTCCATGGAAATGATCTAAACAAAAGGTCCCACCTACAGTTGGGTGGGTCACATCTGCATGGAAACAACCTAATCAAAAGACTAATAAGTCTGAGCCCACAAGATTGCAGTAAAGAACATGGCTTTTGTGGGGAATGTAATAGATTCAAAGCAGCGTAGTACCCAATTTTCCTAATACCATTTATTAAAGGGTTCATTGTTTCTTCATTGATTCTCAGTGTCATCCCTATCATATCACACTGTGCTCACCTCACAAGAAAAAGATTTACCCTGCTGGCCAGATTTATTCCTGACCTAAAAGCTGTCTACATGGTATCAATTCTTTGCTTTCATTGGGACATGATTTGTAATAGGTGCTAAGGTCATATATAAATTCTTAAGGTCCTTAAGAATGCTAAATCTACTCTGCCTGTGCTTTATTCACAGAATAAAAAAGCCTAGATCATAGCACATCTGTTTACAACATGGTTTACTGAACATTTAAAGCCTACTGTTGAGAACTACTGCTCAGAAAAAAAAAAAAAGATTTTCAAAATAGCACCATTCATTAACAATGCATCTGGTCACCTGAAAGCTCTGATGGAGACAGACAATGAGATTAATGTTGTTTTAATGTCTACTAACACAACATTCATTCTGCAACCCATGGATCAAGGAGTAAGTTTGACTTTCAAGTCTTATTTAAGAAATGTACTTTGTAAGGCTATAGCTGACATAGATAGTGATTCCTCTGGTGAATCTTGGCAAAGTAAATTGAAAACTTCCTGGAAAAGATTCAGCATGCTAGATGTCATTAAGAGCATCCATGATTCATGGGAAAAGGTCAAAATATGAACATTAACAGGAGTTAGGAAGAAGTTGGTTCCAACTCTCATTGATGATTTTGAGGGTTTCAAGATGTCAGTGGAGAAAGTAACTGCAGATGTGGTAGAAATGGCAAGAGAACTAACATTAAAAGTGACACCTGAAGATGTGACAGAATTGCTGCCATCTCAGCAATTCTTTAATGGATGAGAATTTGCTACTTTTGGATGAGAAAAGAAAGTAATTCGTGGTAAAGATGCTGTGAACATTATTTAACTGGCAGCAAAGGATTTAGAATATTACATAAACTTAAATGATAAAGCAGCAACAGGGTTTGAGAAGACTGAATCTAGTTTTGAAAGAAGTGCCACTGTGGGTAAAATGCCATCAAACAGCATCACAAGCTACAGAGAAATCTTGCATGAAAGGAAGAGGCAATCAATGTGGTGATCTTCATTGCTGTCTTTATTTTAAGAAATTGTCTCAACCATCCCAGCCCTTCAGCAGTCACCACCCTGACCAATCAGCAGCCATCAACATCAAGGCAATACCTTCCACCAGCAAAATGATTATGACGCACTGAAGTCTCAGTTAATGCTTAGAATTTTATAGCAATAAAGTGTTTTTAATTGTTATACACACTTTTTAGACATAATGCTATTGCAAACTTAATAGACTACAGTATAGCATAAACATAAATTTTATATGCACTGAGAAACCAAAAAATTCATGTGACTCACTTTATTCACTTTATTCTGGTGGTCTGGAACCATACCCGTAATATCTCCATAGTGTGCTCATATTGTATTTCTCTCCACCCCTCTCATTCCCTGACCTCCAAAATAAGTAAAAGATAAGGTTGAGAATCTCTGATCCTTGATTTAATTTATCTACATATAATTTGAAGGATATAGAGTGAAAGTAAATTACTGGATATGTATCATTTCATTTCATTCTTTAGACAATTTGACAAATTAATTCTCTAGAACACAGTTTAACTCAATGAATATGTGCTAGGAAAAAACGAAAGTGAAAAATTCATTTTGGTGATTGAATTAGAGGCAACACATATGCACTACACATCATAAATAAGTCTGTATATTTGCACTCTGATAAACATAATTATAAATAGGGGAGTAAATAGTATCAGGCAGGCCTCAAACATGAAAATATTACTCTTGTTTTGTATCTGCATGTTCTCACTTTCAATGTATTAGGGAACAATTCTCCATGGATTTCTCATGTGTCTGCATGTCTTATGAGCAGAGGCCTTTGTTATGGACTATCTTTTCAACAATATATAGTGAATAGCTTGGGAAGAGGGACATATTGTCTCTCACCAAAGCAAAGAGCAGGCTTGTTTACTGCCTTGGAAAATAAATATACTGTGTCCTTTTGAACCATAGGCAGGTATAATAAGGATTCTCTCTCTCTCTAGAGTAAAGGGGAAGAATACTTACTTTCTGTTTTAAAAAGATTTGGGTTCTCCAAGGTCAGAGTTCTTTTCCTGTAATGTGATGCACTGCAAGTATAGGCATCCTTCTTGGTTCATCCACATCATCCCAGTGGGAATGGGGTAAAGGAAACTGAATAAAATATGCTAAAGCTCATGCTGCATGGTTGAATAATATGCAATGAATAATACAGTCCTTTTTCTCTGTACCTGGAGTCTCATGTCTTCCAGCAGCACCCAAGAAACTGTGACAGACTAACTTGTTAGCTGGAAAGTTTGATAAAATCTCAGAATCTTCTGTTTTTGACCATTCTGGTGACAAGAATGGGAGGCTGGCAGAAACATGGCTTTTAGAAGGAGAAAGAAATATGGTCTCTTTGGCTGATTAACATGATTTGAAAGAATTCCATGGTAATTGGTAGAAGATATTTTGGCTAGATTTCATGGCTAAATGGGCAATAAATGGTCCTCCACTTTATTGCCTATTATTGAGGAATTGAGGAGAAATTTCAGACCAATTATCCAAATGTAGTTTCAAAGACCACAGCCAAAATGGTGCTCTGAAAGTTACTAATACTCCTTAAGATGGGAGGGCTTCCTTAAAAATATGGGTGGTGAGACTCACAGCCAGAGTTTGACAGCTATGAATATCAACATTACCCCATACAGCAGATGTTAAAGAAGCTGAAAAAGAGATCAGACTACAATTAGAGATATGAATGAAATGGACTTTGTTAGGACTAAGGTAAATCAGATTGAAGGGTAAAGTGTTATATTGACTGTGTTTTAAAACTTCAACTTCTATGTGAGACCAAAGGTAGAGATGTTTATTTGGTAGAAAATCTTTTTTCTGTAACACACTATATAATTTAACTTGTCTGATCAGTTTATTCAAACACCATAATTACATGGAATCTTGACTAGGGAGTGATATCTGGTTGGTTTTTATAGATTAGCATTAAGCCCCAATACATTACAGAGTAATTTGGGAAGAAGTTTAAAGAAAAGGTATTTGAAAATCATCCCTGAAGGACTGGGGGAAAATGTGGAGATATTAAATTTACCCACCTAGGGAATTCCTTGTATTCTTACAAACATTGGGAACTACCAATTTAGTATGCCGAGTCCTTGATCTTGGGGCTTGCCTTTAAGCTTGTTGCTGCAAAAGACAGGCTAAACCTATTTATAATTGTGCCTAAGAGTCACCCACAGAGAACCTATTTAGTTGCCAGATGTGGCCTCTCTCTCTAAAATAACTTGGCAGGTGGACTTGCTGCCCTCTCCCCTGTGGGGCATGAGTCTCAGGGGTGTAAATCTCTCCAGAAATGTAGAATATGACTCCTGGGGATAAGTCTGAACCCGGCATCTTGGGATTAAGAAATCCTTCTTGACCAAAAGGGGTAAGAGAAATGAAACAAAGTAAAGTTTCAGGGGCTGAGAGGTTTCAAATGGAGTCAAGAGGTCATTCTGGGGGTCATTTGTATGCATTATTTGGATATCCCTTTTTAGTTCTTAGTGTATTAGAATAGCTAGAAGAAAATACCTTAAACTGTTGAACTGCAACCCAGTAGCCTTGATTCTTGAAGACAAGAGTATAAGTATATCACTTTTGTGGTGTGACCATGTGATTATGAAAACCTTGTGGCTCACACTCCCTTTATGTGTATAGACAGATGAGTAGAAAAATGGGGACAAAAAAGGTAGTTGAATAATAGGGGGATGGGTTGTTTGGAATGTTTTTTGCATTTATTTTTATTTTTATTTTTTTTGAAGTAGTGAAAATGTTCAGAAATTGATTGTGGTGATGAATGCACAACTACATGATGATACTGTGAACTGATTGTACAGTTTGCATGATTATATGGTATGTGACTATATCTCAATAAAATTGCAAGGAAAAAAAATTTAACTATGGGTGGACAGAAATTTGGCCAAATTTCAGAAAACAGTTACGGAGACATTCATCTCCACTGAGCATGAAAGGAAGGAACTTCCTGACAGCTATGGCTACCAACAAGGTGGATCTTTACAAACTTGGCTGGTTTCCTTGGAGATGAGAGGATATGGAGCATGTATGAATTTAGCAAGAATGGCAAAATCTGGGCCATGTTACACCCCAACCCTCCTGTAGTCTATTACATGAACCATGGATCCACTCTTAGGCAATAGTAAAATGCCTCAGAGCTATTTGAAGTGGGTCCTGGCTATAAGGGAGCTGTGGTTATCTCAAAGACAGTTCATTGAGACAAATTCCCATGGGAAGCCATGGATGAAGCATTGACTAGTATTCAGGTTCCTACTGTCCATATGGAGTTTATAATGCCAATGAAAGTGACCCACTAGAGTAGAAGACAGTAAATATTTTCTGTAAAGAACTATACTGTAAATATTTTAGACTTCTAAACCATAGAGTTTCCTCTAGGACTACTCAACTATGATTTTATAATGCAAAAGTATTCTCAGATAATACATACATAAATAAATGAGTATGGCTGTGTTCCAGTAAATCTTTATTTGCAAAAAATATGTGACCATCTTTTAGGCCATAATTTGTTGACCTCTGGGCTAGAAAATGAGAAACTGACAGAAAGAGTTATTAATATTCCTTGTAGTCAGGTCCATTGTCTTAGAAAATGCCTCTAGTTCCTACATTAAACCAGGGTAAATATTTGTGACAGTGAATTTGATGGTGTCTAGTTGTTTGGTTAAACACTAGCCTAGAAGTTGTTGTGAAGTTATTTTGTAGATGTAATTAGGATCTACAATTTGTTGATTTTAAGTAAGGGAGATTATCCTCGTTAATATGGGCCATCCTAATCCAATCAGTTGAAGACCTTAAGAACAAAGAACTGAGGTTGCCAGAAGAAATTGTACCTCAGCACAGCAACAACCCTTCTTTGAGTTTCTATTCTGCCAGTATTCCCTACAGATTTTGAAGTTACCAGCCCCAACAACTGCATGACTTAATTCCTTAAAATAAATCTCTCTCTCTCTTTCTCTATCAGTCAGGATATTATATTATATTATATTATATTATATCATATTATGTTATATTATATTATATTATACTATATTATATTATTTTTGTATTATATTATATTATATAGTACTATATTATATTATACTAACTTTCATATATTATATATATATATAAAATCTTGGTTCTGTTTCTATGGAGAACCCTGAGTCTGATATAATACTTTAAGAGATATTTTCATGAAAACAATGGAGAAGCATATGCCTCTGTTGCTCTGTGAGTTAAGCCCCAGTCAGCTAGAAGGTACATTCCTGTTGCCCCAGCCAGAAAGCAATTGTCTGTGCCTACTGAGTCAAGGGGTTCTCATGGCTGAAATGGATGTTCTTACCACCCAAAATAGAGCATTGTGCAGACTGAAAGTATTGGAAATTTGTTTGATTGAGTCACAAGCTGCCTTGCTTACTAGGAAATTGTCACATAGTCTATGTCCCTCAGCTTTCCCTCCTCTGTATTCCAACTTCAATTTTAGGGTTGAGTGAGGTCTTCCTGTCACAAAGGGGACAAAAACCCATTCACACCTTTCTAAGTACACTGGAAAATTTGGGGTAGTGTAGGAAGTCAAACTATTGGATTTTTTTATGAATCTGCTGTTGGAGTGAGGATTTTTTTTTTTTTTTTTTTTTTTTTTTTTGGTCCACATTTCATTGGGATGACAGCCTTTCAAGGGTCTGGGCCTTATATCTGTTCTCAATTTTCCCACCTTGTAGGGGCCTGAGGCACTATATGTTGCTGCCATATGAACCTTTAAAACACTCACATCAGATCTGGTTAGGACTAAGGCAAATCAGGCCAAAGGGTAAAGGACAATTTTGACTGTGGTTTAAAACTTCAACTTCTGTGTGAGACCAAGGAAACAGATGTTTGTTTGGTGTGGGATATACATCTTCTACAGTGCACTAAATAATTTAACTTGTATGGTCAGTTTATTCAAACACCATAATTTCATGGAACATTGAATAGGAGGCAAGAACTTGTAGGTTTGTACAGGTTAGTGTGAAATAGCAATACATCCCAAAGTAATTTGGGCAGAGAATAAAATTATATTAGCAGGGTCCCCCTGAGGAGCTGGGGAAAATGCATAAATGTTGAAGGTCCCCAACTGGATTATTGCTGATATTCTCACAGGACTAAAAATTTGGTGTGCTAGGCCCTTGATCTTGGGGCTTGCCCTTATGAGGTTTCTTACTGCAAAGGAGAGGCTAAGCCTAATTATAATAGTACCTAAGAGTCTCCCCCAGAGATCCTCTTTATTGCTCAGATGTGACACCCTCTATCTAGCTAAGCCAACTTGGCAGATGAACTCACTGCCCTCCCCCTTATGTGGGATGTGACTCCCAGGGGTATACATCTCCCTGGCAAAGCAGGATATGACTCCTGGGAACGAGCCTGGACCCAGCATCTTGACAAAAAGGGGGAAGTGAAATTAAACAAAATAAAGTTTCAGTGGCTGAGATTTCAAATGAAGTCAAGAGGTCACTCTGGAGGGCATTCTTATTCACTGCATAATTATCCCTTTTTAGTTCCAGTGTATTGAAATAGCTAGAAGGAAATACCTGAAACTGTCAAACTGCAACCAAGTAGCCTTGAGTCTTGAAGATGATTGTATAACTAAGTAGCTTACATGGTGTGATAGTGATTGTGAAAACCTTGTGGCTCACACTCCCTTTGTCCAGTGTATGGATGGATGACTAGAAAAATGGGGACAAAAACTAAACGAAAGATAGGGTGGGGTGGGGATGGAATTATTTGGGTGTTCTTTTTTACTTTTGTTTTTCATTCTTATTTTTATTCTTTTTTGGTGTAAGGAAAATGTTCAAAAATTGATTGCCATTATGAATGCACAACTGTACAATGGTACTGTGAACAGTTGATTATACAACATGGATGAGTGTATGGTATGTTAATATATCTCAATAAAATTGAATTAAAAAAAACAAGAAAAAAAGAATTGAGGAAAGTTATAGAGTTACTTCCCACCCAGTCACCCCCAAGTCCCAAATAAGCAGAAAGTCAAGATGATTTCATAGTGGATTTCATCCACAATTTCAAAGTCCAGGTGTTCTAGTCTGCTAATGCTGCAGAATGCAAAACACCAGGGATGGATTCGCTTTTATAAAAAGGGGGTTTATTTGGCTACACAGTTACAGTCTTAAGGCCATAAAGTGTCCAAGGTAACACATCAGTAATAGGGTACCTTCACTGGAGGATGGCCAATGGCATCCTGAAAACCTCTGTTAGCTGGGAAGGCACGTGGCTGGCATCTGCTCCAAAGCTCCGGTTTTAAAATGGCTTTCTCCCAGGACGCTCCTCTCTAGCAAGCCTGCTCCTCTTCAAAACGTCACCCACAGATGCACTGAGCTCCCTTTCCTTGAGTCAGCTCATTTATATGGCTCCACTGATGAAGGCCCACCCTGAATGGGTGGGGCCACGCCTCCATGGAAATATCCCATCAGTCATCATCCACAGTTGGGCGGGGCGCATCTCCATGCAAACAACCTAATTCAAACGTCCCAACTTAATCCCCACTATTATGTCTGCTCCACAAGACCACATCAAAGAATATGGCTTTTTCTGGGGGACATAAAACATTCAAACTGGCACACCAGGTAACAATAATTGTATAAGAACATGGGTGAGAAAAAAGGAAATATTTCAAATCCTTCTGACAAAAATAATATAACAATAACAAAACAATTTTTAAATGCCTTTATCATAGCACAACACTGTGAATATAATTAACAGTACTGAATTATTTATTTGAATATGGTGAAAAGAGGACATTTTAGCTTGTATATATATTACTAAAATAAAAATTTAGAAAACATATAGAGAGGAGATGGAAGAACATGGTGGCATAGAGAGGAGTGGAAGTTAGTTGGTCCCCCTGGAGCAACTAATAAATCTCCAGGAACAACTAGTAAATGATCTGGAATAACTGCTGCGGGGGGGGGGGGGGAGCAAATGTGACTGTCCACACATCATACACCAACCTGGATTGGGAGGAATGCCTGACATTGCAGCATGGAATCTGTGAGTAGAAACTTCAGAGGCAAGCTGGGAGCCTCTCTGCCCAATGCAGACCAAACTGCAAAGCCTCACTGTGATAGAGAGCAGCACTCTCTGAACAAGTGAATATTCCTCAGTCAAGCTCCAACTGTGGTTTTAATTGGCAAACGTGGACTGCTCAATGCAAGCTGAAAATCCCCAACAAGCAAAAAGAGGCTTTTAGTGATGACTGATCTTGAAGAGCCAGGGGACTTTGCTGTGCCAGGAGGGGGAGCCCAGAGGACCAGGTGCTGTCTCTGGCTGGTGGGTAAAATTGGGGGCTATGGACTAGCCCTGAAAGGGAGCTTTCTTTTCCTTTTTCTCTCTCAACTTGAGCAGCTCAGTGGAGAAAGCCTCAGCCATGTTCACTTTGCAGTGCTCTGTAGTGGAGAAAGCCTCAGCCATTTTCAGTTTGCAGCACTCTGACCAAGACAGTGGTGGAGACAGCAGAGTCAGAGAAAGAACCCATTTAAATGCAAATTAAAACTCCCTAGGAGTGTATCTTCCCTAAGAGGAAAGAGGTGGTGCCCAGCTCTACTACCCACCTTCGATTCAGAACTGGACCCCAGAGCCTGAGGGAAAACAGCCATGGGCCACACCTCCTTACACCAGTCAGGAGATACAGGCTGACAAGTGCCACCTGCTGGGCAAGTTAGGAGAAGCACAGCAGTTTGAGGCTTCACAGAGTGTGTCAATCTTCTAAGGTACACCCTCAGGGAAACCTGATACTGAACATTTCCTCATTCTGGGACCTGAGGCCAATCTGGTCTGAGAAAACCTGCTTGGGGTAACCAAGGAACCAGATGTCTAGATAACTGAAAACTAAGCCTACACTAAGAAAAATGAAGTTATGGTCCAAAGGAACAAACTTACACTTCAACTGAAATACAGAAACTGAAACAACTAATGCTAAATCAATTCAAAAAGATTAGGGATGATACAGCAAAAGAGATGAAGGCTATAAAGAAAACACTGGACATACATAAGGTAGAAATCAAACATTTGAAAAAAACAACTGGCAGACTCTATGGAAATGACAGGCACAACACAAGAGATGAAAGACATAATGGAGACATACAACAGCAGATCTCAAAAGGCAGAATAAAACACACAGGAACTGTATAACAAGACTCCTGAAATTCTACACACAAAAGAAAAGATAGGGAAAAGAATGGAAAAATATGAGCAACATCTCAGTGAACTGAATGACAACATGAAACACATGAATGTACATGTTATGGGCGTCCCAGAATGAGAAGAGAAGGTAAAAGGGGCAGAAGCAATAATAGAGGAAAAAATCAATGAAAATTCCTATCTCTTATGAAAGACAAAAAATTACAGATCCAAGAAGCACAGCATACCCCAAACAGAGTAGATCTGAATAGGCCTACATCAAGACACTTAATAATCAGATTATCAAACATCAAAGACAGACAGAAAATCCTGAAAGCAGCAAGAGAAAAGTGATCCATCACATACAAAGGAAACTTGATAAGACTATGTTTGGATTTCTCAGCAGAAACCATGGAGGCAAGAAGGAAGTGCAGTGATATATTTAAGATACTGAAAGAGAAAAACCACTAAGCAAGAATCTTATATCTGGCAAAACTGTCCTTCAAATGTGAGGGAAAGTTTAAAATATTCTCTGTCAAACAGACAATGACAGAGTTTGTAAACAAGATACCTGCTCTACAGGAAATACTAAAGGGAGCACTACAGACAGAAAGGAAAAGACAGGAGTGAGAGGTTTGGAACACAATTTTGAGTGATGGTAGCACAGCAATGTAAGAACATTGAACAAAGATGATTGTGACTATGGTTAAAAGAGGAAGGTTAGGAGCATGTAGGACACCAGAATGAAAGAGGAAAGATAAAGACTGGGACTGAATAACTCAGTGAAACCTAGGGTGCACAACAGTTATGATAAAATGTACAAATATGGTTTTTCATGAGGGAGAACAAATGAATGCCAACCTTGCAAGGTGTTAAAAATAGGGAGGTATTGGGGGAAAATACAGTCAATTAGAGGACTATAATTGACAGAAACATTGTATTGTGCTTCCTTTAACATGACAAAGGCAATATACCAAAGCTAAATGCATATGGGGGAGAGGCACATGAGGAGGAGTATGGGACTCTTGGCATTGGGGATGTTTTCTGACTCTTTATTCTACTTTGATTTAATGCTATCTTTCTTTTTCTTGCTTCCTAGCTGTCATGTGTTTTTTTTTCTCTTTCTTTTTTTTTTCTTTTTTCTCTCTAACTTCTTTGACTCTTCCTCCTTCTTCATGGGAGAAATGGAGATGTATACAGGGAACCATTGATTGTTGACTTAGGATGGAATGTATGGTGTGTGAACAAAACTGTTTTAAAAATGGGTTGATGAAGAAATTTTGAGGGCACTATATTGGGTGAAATAAGACAGACACAAAAGGACAAATTTGCAGGGTCTCACTGATATGAACTAGTTATAATATGTAAACTCATAGACATGAAATATAAGTTACAAGGATATAGATCAGAGCTAAAGAATGGGGAGCAGTTACTTATTATGTGCAGAATGTTCAATTAGGGTGAACTTAAACATTTCAAAGTGGATTAAGGTGATGGTAGCACATTGTGAGAATGACTAACAGTGCTGAATGGTCTGTGAATGTGGTAGAAAGGGTAAGCTCAGAGTCATGTATGTCACCAGAAGGAAAGTTGGAGGTTCAAAGGTGGTAATGTATAAAACAGTGAATGTTGTGGTGGACAATGTCTGTGATTAACTTTACAAGTATTAGAAACCTCTTTGATGAAGCAGAATAAATTTTTTTGACACTGTAACTAGAAGTTAATAATAGAGGGGAATATAGGGAAAACTATACTTATTGCAAACTATATTCTACAGTTAATAGTATTTTAATGTTCTTTTATCAACATTAACAAATGTACTGTACCAATACTATGAGTCAACAATGGAGGGGGGGTAGGGTTATGGAAAGATTTGACTTTCTTTTTTTTGTCTTTATTTCTTTTCTGGAGTAATGAAAATATTCTAAAAATTGAAAAAAATTAATTGTGGTAATGGATGCACAGCTGTATGATGGTACTGGGTGCAATTGATTGTATACTTTGGATCTTTGGATAACTGTATGCTATGTGAACAATCTCAATTAGAAAAATGCCAAAAAAATATTAAGAGGAAACAAGCAAAAAAAAAACACATAGAACTGTACAACACAAACAGTGAATTCTAATGTAAACTATGCACTGTAGTTAATAGTATAATTATAATCATATTATTTCATCAACTGTAATGATGTTACCACCCTAATGCAAAGTGTTAATAATAGGAATAACTGCATGGTGGGTATATGGGAACTCTTTATTTTCTGTATGATTTTTCTGTAAACTTGTAACTTCTCTAATAAAAAATTAAATTAAAAAAAAAAAACCTAGCATCTTGGTTACCACATTGTCAAATGTACTCAGGGTAGCTGTAGCACTGGCTTTGGCTTATCACTAGTTTAGAGCTTCCTTTTTGTTTACAGCTAGTGGAAATTTCACTTATTTTCTTGTGTGGTCAGCTATACATTTAAAAGTTCTTTTGTTTTATTTTATTTAGATTCCTAAGTATTTTATGTTAGAGATTATTTCAGAATTTCTAATTGATCACATTATCTATAGATGTATCTTTAATAAGCCATTTTCCTCTTCCATAAGACCATCTTGGTCATCTGGGGTGATGTAGTGTGTGGTATTGCCCAATGAATTGCATGTTAGCTTTTTGCCTCTCTTTTTTTGCTTAAAAGCTAGTTTCTTTACTACAGAAACAAAGCTTGTGTTATATTCCACATGGGTATAGGATGCACTTTTTAATTTTTTATTTTTTTTAATTTTATTAGAGTAGTTGATGGTTTATAGAACACTTATGCATTAAATACAGGATTCCCATATAACACCCTATTATTTACACCTTACATTGGTGTGGTACATTTGCTACAATTGATTAAAGCCTATTTTAAATAATTGTACTATAATCTATAATCCATGGTTTCACTTAGGTTTCCCTCTTTATGTTGTGCCTTTCTTAATAGCACTGGATGGTTTTGGCAGAAATATTGTAGTGAAAGACAGCAAATGGTAATCCAGATTTTGAATAAAAATAAAAACAACTCTATATATCAAGAAAGAGTGACAAATATGTGCAATTTTCCATGAAGTAATGGTAGCCCTATTAGCCTTTATTAGGTGAAATCCATATTATTGTACTCATGACTTACCTCCATAGTATGAACATAATAATAATTTTTCATGGACCCAGTGACCCACCACTTCAGTGACAATCTGATGGATATACCCAAAGTGGGTCATTTTTTCCATCTGATTGTGAAATCATCTCCCATATTAGTGGACTTTTGATGAACATTTTTATGAAAAATCCAAAGATTTTCTGATTCTGGCCATATTCTTAAGGCTTATTCCATTTGCATAGCTTTTCTGAGCAATATTGCCAAAACATAATTGGTGTAGATCCTTTTCTCAGGCTAGCTGTCTTTAATGGCATTGTGTCAAATAAGATGAGCTGCTTGAACTAACTCCCTACTGTGAAGTCTTTCCTTCTTCATTCTCTTTTAAGAATACCTGGATTCTATAGAAGATTTCTCAATAGCTGGTTCAAGATTATTGAGTAATAAGAAATGTAGCAAACATTCACAGTCTGAGAATGTGAATATCCTATTCATTGGACTTGTATGTTGACCTAGTGAATATTAAGTCCAATTGATGAAGGAGTCTTACTATGCAAGACTGAATTTATGACTAGATGATAACTCCCAAATCATCTTTGTTTTGATTATAATCTGGTATTCTATGATTTTAGTTTCTACTATGCTGCAATAGAAATCCAAATTATGTTTCTCAAAACAACAATTGATATTTCCCAAAGAGGAAACACCTTTGCTATATGCTCTAAAACCCTAGGGCCTCCACCCGCCACAATGTTACCCATGATTGTTTTTTTGTTTGCTTAGAAAATCTGAAAATTGTATATGTGTATGTGTGTGTGTGTGTGTGTGTGTGTGAATCCTTATATCCCCCACCATCTGACTCTTTTTATAGTGAGTAGATTCCTAAGTCATCAGTAGATAAATCAAAATGGCACAACCAAGCATAAGAATTCCACCACAAATGATTGTGCTTTTTAATGATAGAAGGTACAAGTTCTGTTGACTTTCATGTTGACACGCCTCATACACTATATTGTATAAGCATTATTGAGATAAGATGAACCTAAAGTTTTATAAATTTATATAAAATATACTGGTGTTTTTGTTTCTCACCAGAGTGTATAGTACCCTAATATTTTTTCTCCCCATCCAATAAACATGATACCATTAATAGAGAAAACTAACATTATATCCTGTGGGTCATGAGATGGTCAATTTGCCTGATAGATTTAGTTGTGGCACAGAGCCAGAGAAGTTATATATCCCAGAAGGCAACAGTTAAATATACAATGAAGTTCATGCCAGATGGAAGCCCGCAGTTCATAGTATCTTCTGTTTATTGTAATGGTGAAAAAAAGATATTTGCCAGATGAATATCTATATAGTACAAACCAGAATACTTATTTGCGCCATTAAAGATACCACATATGGAAGAGTCCCTGCAACTGGATTAAAATCCATCCATAATTTCTTCTGAACAAAATGGACAATTAACAGAGCCATAAGAGGAACCAAGATCCTGTGTTTTACAGTGTTTTCTCTAACAAAATTTCTTTTTTGCTATAAAACAAGATTTATTTTATTATGCAAGAGGAAAAAAAGTACTCCAGAGGGTTCCCAATTGGTCCTTCCTATAGTAATAGCTCCGTAGCCACAGATTTCATCAGTGTTTTGGGACCTTATTCCAACTATAAACTCAGGAAACAGCTATATCAACTGTCTTTGTTCATCTGTGATTTTATGTCAAATTCAATTTGTTTTCTGATTCCCTTCTGCATCCAACAATAAAGCCATTTCTTTAAAAAAATGCAAACAAGGGAGAAAGAAATAGATTTACATATACTGAAGTGTAACAGTGTAAAATGGATAGAACATACACTGAAGAACCTCTGACTTTTCCAAAAATAAGAATTTCATTCTTCACTGAAAATGAGGAGGTCAGTGGTTTAGTTTGAGGTCTTAGGGAAAGTTAAAAAAAAAAGTTTCTAAATGACCACTGTGGAAGACAGTAAGTCCTCTAGTCTCAAAGTAAAAATAAATAAATACATACATACTTAAATATATACATAACTTATATATACATGAATAAATCAATAAAAGGTTGCCAAAATGTAGAAAAATACACTTGTTAAAAATACATAGTTAAAAATGAATGACATGGAGGCAGGGTAAGATGGTGGAGTAGTGAGGTGTGGAATTTAGTTACTCCTCTAAGTAAGCTGGTAAATAGGCAGAAACTGTCTGGGACAGCTGTCTGGGGTACTTCTGTGACTGGGCACACATCATGCAGCAGTCTGGAATGGGTGGAATGGCTGAGGTTGCAACAAAGAATTGTAAGTCTTCCAAGCTATGGAGCCTAGTGTCTCTCCCCCACTGGCATAGCAGACTATCTTGAAGCTGGTTCAATGAAAGAAAAAGAAGCAGTCTCTGCTGAGAGCAAGGAGGGTGGCTCAACAAGGCTCCAATTGCAGAATTAATTAACAAATTCAGACAGCTGAATAAAAGCTCCAACAACAATAACAACAAAAACTGAGGCTTTTGGAGTTGGAGGAGCTCAGAATACTGGAAAAAAACTGGGTCCCAAGAAAAATTGGCATCTACTTCTGGGTACCAACTCTGGATCTTGACAGGCAAACTGGAGGGTTGGGATGCAAACCTGAAAAAGTTTTTTGTTTGTTTGTTTTTGTTTTGTTTTGTTTTTTTCTTTCTCTCAGTTTTTTTTTTTACTTTAATTTTTTTTAACTTTTTAATAGCCAATTAGAGCTGCGGACATTTTCAGGTTTTAGCACTGTCTCAGGTAAGGGCATAATTAAGGCATCTCCAAGAGTAACTGGTCAGGTGTAGAAGATAATTCCCTAAAGGGCATATCTTTAAGTAGTCTCTACTGAGAGCAAGGGAAGGTAGCTCAGCCAAGCTCCAAGTGCAGTTTTAATCCCTGCAGAGAAGAAGTGGGGCTAACCACCACCACAACAAAAACAAACAAAAACAACAACAAAACACAGAGACTTTTGGAGTTGAACAAGTTCAGAATACTGGAAAAGGGCTGTGCACCAAGAAAAAGGCCACAGAGAATTGGGTGCCAACACTGGATCTTGATTGGCAAAAGTTGGGTGCTGGGGACAGCCTCTGAAAAGGGAATTTCCTTTTCTTTCTCTCTGTATTTTTTTTTTCCTTTTTAAAGCTATTCTAAGTAGCTCATTAGAGAAAGCTTCAGGCATTTTCAATTGTCAGAGCTGACCCAGGCAAGGGTGGAGTTAAGACAGGTCTGAGATACAAAGTAAGGAGCCAAGTGAAGGAGATAATTCTCTAAAGTGACTATATTCCACAAGAAAAGGTGGGAGGGGGGGGCAAGGCCCAGCAAAAGTGGTGGCCCTCCTTCAGAGAATTCAGACTCCAGAGCTTAGGAATTAAAAAAAACAAAAAACAAAAAAACAACTTAAGCTTGACTTAATTATGCCACTGTCAGGGGTGGGGTCTGCTGGGAATTAAAGGCACCACACCTCTCTATGCTGGTAAAGAGTTGTGGGCTGACAAGCACCATTTGCTGGACAGGATAGGAAAAGAACAGAGTCTAGAGGTATCACAGGAAAATCTGACAATATTCTGGGTCTCATCCTTGGGGATACTTGATATGGATTACACCTTCTTCCTGAGGCCAGAGCCTGTCTGGTCTGAGAAAACCTGACTGGGATTGATCTTATCTGGGTAGAACTTTCTCAAAACAAAACAAAAAAAAACAAGCAAACACAACACAACACAAAACAACAACAAAAACAACTAAGGGTGTTCATATAGGCAGAGTAAGAAACAGAGAAAAAAGAGCTAAAAAATTCTGATCAATTAAACAGAATTTATGCTAAAAGTCTAGAGTAAGTTGAACTGAATGACAAAGAATAGATAGAGAACAAAGCCAACCAATAAGAAAACCAGAGGTAAAAGAATGAAAATGATCTCCAGAATGAACAAATCAAGGAAATCAGTTGCCTAACACAAGCAAAATATTATGAATCATACTATTAAAAAAAAAAACACAAAGATATGGCCCAGTCAAAAGAACAGAGTTGAAACAAATTAAAGATGTTCAAACAAGCATGCAAATCAATTAAAAAATTAAACCAACAAGTTGGGGAAGATATGGCAGAAGACATGAAGCATATAAAGATGACATTGGGCAAACATAAAGAAGAACTTGAAAGTTTGAAAAAACAAATGGCAGAACTTATGGGAATGAGGGGCTCAAAAGAAGAGATGAAAAACAAAATGGAGACCTAGAACAGCAGACTTGAATAGGCAGAATAAAGAATTAGTGTATTAGAGGACAGAACAGCTGAAATCCTACACACACACACACACACACAAAGAGATAGGGGAAGAATGGGAAAATTTGAGCAGGGTCTCAGGGAATTGAATGAAATCATGAAGCACATGAATATACATGCTATGGGTGTCCCAGAAGGAGAAGAGAAGGGAAAAGAAGCAGAAAGAATAATGGAGGATATAATCACTGAAAATTTCCCATCTCTTATGGAAGACAACATTACAGATCCAAGACACACAGCATACTCCAAACAGATTAGATCCGAATTGACCTACTCCAAAACACTAATCAGATTGTCAAATGTCAAAGACAGAGAGAATTCTGAAAACAGCAAGAGAAAAGTGACCCATCACATACAAGGAAAGCTCAATAAGACTATATACAGATTTCTCAGCAGAAACCATGTAGGTGAGAAGGCAGTGGTATGATACATTTAAGATACTGAGAAAGAAAACCTGCCAACCAAGAATTCACTATCTGGCAAAGCTGTCTTTGAAAATAAGGGGGGCGGGGTTGGTGGATTAAAATATTTTTAGAGAAAAAGACACTGAGAGAATTTGTGAACTAGAGACTTGCTCTAAGAGAAATACTAAAGGGAGTGTGCTACAGGCTGACAGGAAAAGATGAGAGAGAGAGGTTTGGAGAAGAGTGTAGAAAAGTAGAATATTAGGAAGAGTAAAAGGAGAGAGAGAATAAAATAAGATATGTATAAAATCCCAAAGACAAAATGGTAGAAGAAAGTACTGCCCTTACAGTAATAACATTAATATTAACTCCCCCAATAAAAAGACATAGATTGGTAGAATGGATTAAAAAACAGGACCAATCCATATGCTGTCTACCAGAGACTCACTTTGGACAAAAGAACAAAAATAGCTTGAAAGTGAAAGGTTGGAAAAAATTTTTCAAGCAAATGGCAACCAGAAAAGAGTAATTATGCTAATATCAGACAAATTAGACTTCAAATGTAAACAATTAAAAGAGACAAAGAAGGACACTGTATATTGGTAATAGGGACAATTCATTAAGAAGGCTTATCAAACATAAATTTTAATGCACTGAGCCATAGTGCCCCAAAATACAAGAGTTGCACAATGACAACATTGAAGGGAGAAGTAGACACTTCTACAATAATTGTTGGAGACTTCAATACACCACTGTCATCAGTGAATAGAACATCCAGACAGAGGATCATTAAGGAAAGAGATGATGAATAGTATGATAAATGAACTAGACTTGACAGACAGTTATAGAACACTGCACCCTACAACAGTAGGATACACATTTTTTTCTCAAGTGTTCATGGATCATTCTCCAGGATAGACCATGTGTTGGTTCACAAAGCAAGTCTCAATAAACTGAAAAATATTGATAATATTCAAAACACTTTCTTGGATCATAATAGAATGAAGTCAGAAATCAATAACAGGTAGAAGGCTGGGAAATTCACAAATATATGGAGGCTAAACAACAAACAACCAGTGTATCAAGGAAGAAATTACAAGAGAAGTTAGTAAATATCTTGAGGCCAATGAAAATGAAAACACAATGTATCAAAACTTATGGGATGCAGCAAAGGAAGTGTTGAGAGGGAAATTTATTGCCCTAAATGCCTATATTAAAAAAAAAAAAAAAAAGAAAGAGCAAAAGTCAAGGAACTAACAATTTTCCTGGAGGGAATAGAAGAAGAACAGAAAAATAACCCCAAGAAAACAGTAAGAAAGAAATAACAAAGATCAGAGCAGAAATAAATGAAATTGAGAATATGAAAAAAAAACAGGGAAAATCAACAAAACCAGCAGTTGGTTCTTTGAGAAAATCAGTAAAACCAATGGACCCTTAGCCAAGCTGATGAGAGGAGAGAGGGAGAGAGAGAGAGAGATGATGCAAATAAATAAAATAAAAAATGGGAAAGAGGACATAACCACTACCTGCAGAAATAAAGGAGAAAATGAGAGGATACTATGAGCAACTGTATGCTAATAAATTAGACAACTTCAATGATATGAAAAACTTCCTGGAAAAGCATGAACAAACAGTATTGACACAAGAAGAAATAGCCAACCTCAACAAAGAAATCACAAGCAAAGAGATTGAATCAGTCATCAAATAGCTCCCCAAAGCAGAGAATAAAAATATATTCACAATGCCCCCTTGAGAGACTGGGAGAAAATGTGAAAGTAATAAACCTCACACCTGGGGAATTATTAATATTCTCACAAGCATTGGGGACTACCAATTTATAAGCTTAGGGCTTTCCCTTCTGAAGTTCATTACTGCAAATGAGAGGATAAGCCTACTTATAATTGTGCCTGAGTCACCCCCAGAGAACCTCTTTTGTTGCTCAGTATGGGCCTCTCTCTCTAAACCAACTCTGTAGGTAAACTCACTGCCTTCCCCCCTACATGGGACATGACTCCAAGGGGTGTAAATCTCCCTGGCAATGTGGGACATGACAGCTGGCTATTATCCAGGTCCTGGCATCATGGAATTGAGAGAGCCTTCTTGATCAAAAGGGGTAAATGAAATGAAACAAAATAAAGTTTCAGTGGCTGAGAGATTTCAAATGGAGTTTAGAGGTCATTCTGGAGGTTACCTTTATGTATTATATAGATATCCTTTTTTAGTTTTTAATGTATTGGAATAGTTAGAAGGAAATATCTGAAACTGTTGAACTGCAATACAGTAACCTGGATTCTTAAAGATGATTGTATAACTAAATAGCTTATATGGTGTGACCATGTGATTGTGAAAATCTTGTGGCTCACACTTTATCCAATGTATGGACTGATGAGTAGAAAAACGAGGACAAAAAGTAAACAAATAATGGGGGGGTAGGGTGTTCTTTTTTACTTCTATTTTTATTTTTATTCTTATGTTTTTGGAGTAGTGAAAATGTTCAGAATTTGACTGTGGTAATGATACTGTGAACAATTGATTGTACACAGTGGATGATTGTATGGTGTGTGAATATATCTCAATAAAATTGCATTAAAGAATGAATGGCATGATTCTTAAAGGGATTTAAATTATGTCCTTATATAGTAGGATTGTTAAATAGATGATAAAATTCAGCATCATTTTGGTGGTACCTTATTCTTCAAAAATATGGTTCCAAGCTACAAATATCAAAATTTTCATGGTGTTTCACCATTTTATGCAGTGAAAATTAGTGAATGGTTGTGATGGTTAGGTTCATGTATCAATTTGGCCAGGTGATGGTGCCCAGGTGTCAAGCAAGCACTGACCTAACCATTACTGCAAGAACATTTGTGGCTGGTTAATAAACCAGAAGGCTGGTTTATTAAATCATCAGTCAGTTGATCATGTCAATGTCTGAAAACATCAATGAAGGACATGTCTTCTACAATGAGATAATTCAATCACCTGGATTTAATCCAATCAGTTGAAATCTTTTAAGGGAAAAGAGAGAAATTTCACTTCTTCTTCAGCCAGTCAACCTGGGGAGTTCCTCAAAGACTTCCACTTCAATTGCCAACTCAATGCCTGCCCTACAGAATTTGGCCTCATGTATCCTGCCCTATGGAATCTGGGCTTGTGCATCTTGTCCTACAGAATTTGGACTCATGCATCCCCACAGTTGCAGGAGACACTTTTATAAAATCTCATATTTGCAGATATCTCCTGTTGGTTTTGTTCCCCAGAGAACCCTAACTAATACAGATTCAAACCAGAAGTGGGGTGATTCTTGAGAAACAGAATCTTAAAATGGGCTTTTAGAAAATGATTGGTTTTCTACTCTGATTAGATTCAAAGGCACTAATGACTCAATTTCCAACAATCAAGATGGCACTGACAGTCCATGGTGAGAGTTGGCAATGGAGATATGCAAAACATCATCATTTGATTCTCCCAATCATACTCTTGTGTAAAGCAAGGATCTGGGTGACAATATTTTTGACACCTTAACAGCATTTTGTGGAGTTAAGAGGTATAGTGACTTTGGCTGCTTGTTATAAGATATACTAGATAAAGTTATAAGTGAAAGTAGACAGCTGCAGCACTGCAACCCCTTTCTTGCATTTCCCTGAAAGTCAGTGGTGAAAGGAAATCTTCTCAGTGGGAGCAGTACACCTGGTTGTTCATTTTGCTTGGAAGGAGTACTGGTCAGAGTTGCATTTGTATACTGATTCATGGGATATTGCTAATGTTTTGGTTGGATAGTCAGGGACTTGAAAGGAGCATGATTGGAAAATTGGTGACAAAAAAGTATGGGGAAGAGGTATGTGGATAGACCTCTCTGGGCAAAAACATGAGGGTCTTTGTGTTCCATATTAATGCTCACCAAAGGATGACTTCAACAGAGGAAGATTTTAATAAACAAGTGGATAAGATGACCCATTCTGTGGAAACCAACTTCTTTCCCCAGCCACTTCTGTCATTAACCAATGGGCTCATGAACAGTGATCATGGTGGTAAGGGTGGAGGTTACACATGGGCTCAGCAACATGGACTTGCACTTACCAAAGCCAACCTGGCCACAGCCACTGCTGAGTGCCCAATCTGCCAGCAGCAGAGACCCACACTCAGTCTCTGATATGGCATCATTTTCCGAGGTGATCAGCCTGCTCCCTAGTGGCAGGTTGATTACACTGGCCCAACTTCCATCATGGATGGGACAGCCATTTGTTCTAACTAGAATAGACACATACTCTGGATATGGGTTTGCCTTCCCTGCACACAATGTTTCTGACAAAACTACCATCTGTGGACTTACAGAATGCCTTATCCACCATCATGGCATTCCACACAGCATTGCTTCAGATCAGGAACCTACTTCACAGCAAATGAAGCAAGGGAATGGGCATATGCTCATGGAATTCTCTGGTCTTACTGTGTCCCCCATCATCCAGAAGCAGCTGGGTTGATAGAACAGTGAAATGGCCAATGCCAACTAGGTGGCAATACCTTAGGGCTGGGACAGTGTTCTCCAGGAGGCTGTGTATGCTCTGAATCAGTGTCCACTCTATGAGGCTGTTTCTCCCGTAGCCAGGATTCATGGGTCCAGAAATCAAGGGGTGGAAACAGGAGTGGCACCACTCACTACCACTCATCAACATGAAACTAACATATCTCCTCAACTGATATTGAATTTCTGAATCGCTACTACATAAGTACTTTGCTATTTAGATCAATCTTCTGTCATGATTCTAGGGAGGCTTTCACATTAAGGAAAGGAGTATAGAAAGACACAAGCTTGAGAACCATGTAACATGGTATATAAATAGTTTAGAGCTTATCTAACAGTCAGTTTTAGACTCTTAAGGGTAAATGTATTTTCGAGGTCACAGAAGAAAGTAGTTTGGAGCACAGAATCTTGACTTTAGACAACAAATTTACTGGCATTTCCACTTCTTCACAAAACTTTTCATATTACCTTAATTTCTTGCTTAGTCTATAGATCCATTGTAAATCTGGGATTGATCAACCAGGCAGTTATTTCCCTGGATCAGTGGTAATGTGTTGTGAGGACCCAGGGCCCAGAGCCCCACTAGCTCAGCTGCATGCCCCTGCCTACATGACCAGGAAAGACATTAAAAGTCAACAGGCCCTTTCCCCCCTCTTTGGGGAAAGCATTAAATCTTCCCTTTCCTAGTTACTGTTAATAACCAAATCTTGTTAGATCCTGTGGTTACCAAATCTGGGGAGATCCTGTTGTAGCCACATCTCACAAGACCCTCTGAAACTTGGTTATCATAAACTTTTATAAGCCCCCCGCCTTGACACTCATCTCTCTCTTCTGTGCAGAATGATGACTTTACTTTCCCCACTGGCCACCATCGGGAAGAATCGTCTCCTGTTTTGTAAATCCCTAATTAAACTCAGAGGTAACTCCATGCCAGGCATGTTCTTTGGTTTTGGGGCTAATCTGGGTTGCAGTATGTGTAAGATATTGCATGCTATTTGTAACTTTTTGGAGATAATCCATTTGACAAGACACCAAAGAATTCCTATAGTTGATTTTCTCTGGTACTGCTTTCAAAGTACTTTGATTTTTCTTGCTTTTGCAGTTAGAGAAAAAACAAATGTAACTTCCCCAAAATAACAGAAATGTTTGCTATGATCCATACCACATGGTTGGCAATATATTTTATAAATAACACTATATGGGATCGGTATATTGATTGTCGACATGGTTTGTATACTAGGAAAGCAACAGAAGTTGCATATATATAGTCAATTCAAACTGGTTAAACTGTAGATATTTTGAAATGTTACTTTGCATGTTTTTACACATTATTTCAAATTGGTAATAAAAGCAAAAAATCCACATATTCTCTTTGCTAACTATCTTCTAGTCTTTCTATCATCTATTATCTATCTAATATTAATTGATTATCCAAATTCTAAATAATCAGAGGTAGAAGAGATACTGGAGACAGGAGAAGGGTTACTTCTGGATCAAGTTCCCAGAAGCTGTAGAGAGAGATAAGATCAAGAGCACAGGCACAGAATTTCAATTGAGAAGGAATAACGATGTCTTTTATAGAGGCAAACATGTGGATGGGTATATACATTTAAAGGTTTTTTTTTTTTTTTTTTTTTTAAGCAGCAAGTACTTGGTAGTCTTGATTATGATTGTGAAGGACACTTGCTGAGTTTGAGGGGGATGCTGTGGTGCTGGAAGAATGACTAGAGGGACAGTGGTTTGAAAGTGCAAAACATGAGACTCTGACATAGCAGTGGTATTCATCAGTTGGTGGTTAACATCAGTGTGATCATGAAAATGAACAATTTTTTTTCATTTTGTGTAAATATCAGAAATACCGTGTCTTTAAGGACTTAAGATTTTCTATTCCCATGTATGAAATACAATTTTTAACCTGGATGAAAGGCAGTGGAACAGAGCTGAAGAAGGATATCATGGTTGCTTAAGTCTTAAGAATACCTTCAAAGCATTTAGGGCAAAAATACATAAAAACCAGCAATCTGAGGTTGCAAATAAATACTGGGTAACACCATCTTCTTATAAAACCTGTCATGTATAGCTCCTTTGGCATAATGACTTTGGGCATGAACTTACATGATTAAGAAAGTGCTAGTATTATGCAAATCATAAATTAGTAAAGTTTAGGCTGAAAAAGTTGAAGACAATACAGAGGACAACAGAAGATAAGCATTTACTTTACTTATAATAAACAGTAGCATTTGGGCTGGGTATACGATGGTTAGGATGTGAATACAACCCCCACTATGCAATAAGCTCCACGAAGGTCAGAATGACCTGAACTTTTCAGCCAGTATTTTCCACCCTATTGTATGTTAAGTCCTGGAACATAGTGGGCCCAGCGAGTATCTGTTGAACTAAAGAATTTATAATTTTTATTTTTCCCTAGCCATTTTTCATGTCTGTTACATTATTACATTTTAATCCTGCCCATTCATTAATTTTTAATCCTACCCATTCTGTTACCAAGCAAATAGGCTTGCTCACTGATTGATTTTGTAAGCTTTCAGGAAAGGGGTGCATAAAGAACATCACTGATTTCTATTCTGGTTACTAAGTACAACCATCTGTGGCATTGGTATTTTTGGCTGCACTGCTCTTAAAAACTGTTACATGTATGGAATATAGTTCCAAGAAGCAGTGCCAAGACTGCCCTTACTGGATACTGAATTGGGGATTCATTTGCAAGGTAGCTGTGGGAATGGCAGGATTTCAAGAGTGACAAAGTAAACATGACAGTGCCCATTAATCCACCATATCTGCTGCCAGACTGTGTGGCTGGAGGATGGATATCTGCCATCAGAAATGTGTTAGCTTCTGAACAACTGTAGGTTTTTACTAGCTTAATGAAAAAGCTCAGGAAATATGTGTTTATGTAGCGTGACATGGGTCTTCATATTGTTACCTTAAAGCTGTTCTTAAAGAAGAAGCTTTACCCATTATAAGTCTTTTGATAATTTTAAGATGTATTTATAATTGAAACTTTGCTCTTTCAATTTAGGATTTATGCCTCTAAATTATTCTAAAACAACAAAAATAAATAGCTTGGACAGTATATAACAGTATCTGTTCTCCTTATATATTAATGTGAACACTTTTTAGTGTCATTTGCTTGTTAACTCATTTGTATGCATTTTAATATCACTAATCAGAATTCATCTGGAATTAACATAGATGTCACAGATACTTTAATGGGAATTCTACTGCAATTCAACATCAATTAATGTTTTATTCAAATAAAGTGCAACTGTTTTAGGTCATAAAATAATGCCATAGTATGGACCTATGAAGATTACAACAGTACAGATTTTCTTCAGAGAGATGTGAAAAATTCAGAAGTCACATTTCTGAGCTTCAGTAAGCAGATTATAAGAAAAGGATACAGATTATCTATGCAGCAGAGGAATAACGTCGTGGTGAGGATACAGCCTCATAGTGAGTTCACTTAATAGTTAGAACTTGTATGAATTCACTTGTTACTGGCAATTACAGCAGTTCAAATGATCAGAGTCCTTAACATTTTATTCAAATAAAATAAAAAGACCCATATAGAAACTACTTCTGCTTTGAGGTGAAACTAATATGTTTTATCTGCTGACTACAGCCCATTGAGTGGGCCGTAATGTCTAGAAAGGCAAGCTATTTATTTAGAAGAGGGGTAGATGATAAGGCTAGTTAGTAAAAATAAAACGGTTTAAGTTAATAAATTTATGAAATAGTATAGAGATTTATAAGGTGGGGAGGAGAGAGAGAGGAGTGGAGTGGGGTGGGGGAGAACAGGTAAGAGTTCAACTATGTGCAGAATATTTTGCATTCCATCAACTTCTTGAGCATGTAGGGTGCCTAGAAAGTATCTGGAGTTTGGAGAAATGGAGTTAGCCTTTCAGTAAACGCTAAAAAACACATGAGCCTCTTCCTGTCGCAGATTCCAGTGCCCTCACCACATGATAATATGTTAGTGAGAACTCTCATGTGCTCATGAAGAAAATAGGGTTTAGAAGCAATGTTCCTGCCATACTCTATCTGTGGCAACACCCCTGATGGGAATTAGTGAAGCTTTGTGCAACAAAGGATGAAGTACAAGGCTAGGCACTCAAGAGATTTCAGAGGTCAAATGCACCCCCATTGCTCCTCCCAATGCTTTTAAACACATTCAGTACAAATAAGTCAATAGTTTGCATATCCATATGGTTTCACTAACAGTGTAATACGAGAAATTGAATTTAAATGAAGAAAATGATGATAAAGCATGCTTATGAAAATATGCTATAGCAGTACCAGAATTTAAAATTCTCATGGAATAGGTCTATAAAATTCCCAGTGTTTTGGACGCAGCTAAATTTATAATCATGCTAAATTCCATAAAGTTAAAGCTTCTAATTAGTAACTCAGTAAGCTCCTTTCTCCAATTTTTCTATGAAGAGACTCCAATGTACAAAGTGAAATGGCTGAAGGCACACAGCCCAAAGCATTTATCAAAACACACAAAGCTTGACTGAAGTATATAAAACTTAATGTAAATTGTGTCTGTACAGTGCATGCCCATATTTATTTTAAATTATCATCTGTGTAAAATCTTGCTGGTCAGTGTGCAATTAAAATCAATTTTAGAATACTTAGCTGAATTAAAATGAGCAGATACCATATATTATAATTTGTGTCCATGAAATATTTGTTTTTCTCTTTGTCAGTATCAGAATATTCCAAGAGCAAAAACATATAAATAGGTGGATACAATGTGAATCATTATTACATTGATGTAAGAGACAATCTGATACTGATAACTGGGAAGAGAGGCCTGGAATACTGAGAAAGAAATAGTCCAATGTAATATTTTCAGGTCACTGTTGGTAGAAATTTTGATGTGTGCTTTCTTGCTCAGAATTTAAATTTTATGGTTGGAATTTACAAGGCAAATTTTAAGTCTCTCATTCACTACTGATCAGTGTCTTACTATCTAAGAATAGTCATCAAACATTGTTTTTCAGGAAGAGGCATAATTGCATATAAATTGTCCTATGGCAAATTTTAACCAAAGTAACTAGAACAGGAAGGCTTTAAATGAAAAATGTTCATCCAATTCTCTTCATCTAAAACTCTTTTTTTACTTAATAATATTTTCAGATGAGGTGAAATCAATAAAAATTTTGTCTTTTGGTTGTTGACATACTGGGGAATCATTAAAAATATCTGCTAACTGAGCTAAGTTTAGAAACAGTTTTTTATATTATTAATGAAAAATGGTGAATTCAGCCCTCTTGTCGTGTCTGTAGTCCTTTTTATGATATTTCCATTATTCGTGAAAAAAATTAAAACTCAACCTTAACCTTGAAAATCTTAAGCATGAACCTCACCCCCATCCCCTGTAAAAATATTTTGCTACTGGGTAGAGAAGGAAACTTTCAAAATTACACTCCATTGCAAACCAAATTTGTATTAACACATAAATATTTAAATAGTAAAAGACACATTTTATTCTAATTTAACATGTTTACCATCATGGTCAATATGTGGCAAATAATAACAACAACAAAAACAAACCCTTTGATATGCTGCAAGTGCTGACAGTACTTTCCTGTGCTCATGACTTGGATGCAAGCTATGTGCTATTTTGCTTGCATTGGATGGATCCACTGATAGACTGAGAGGTGAATCTTTAAGTTAATATTATGTTAATTACAAACCTGATTTATGTTTTTACTAATATTATTATATTCACCTTTGTCCATAAATACGTTATCACATCATTATTAAAAATATAGGAAAAAAACAATAAAATGGGTAAATAATACTCTTCTTGTTTTGTACAACTATGACATAAAATAATAAAGTGGATCATTTGTTCAACAATGTTTTTGAACATATTAAATTTGCTATTTAATGTAGTAATACAATTTTGTCCTTTAACCCCTGGCTCCACTTTTGACTCAAATTAAATTTGACCATTTATGCAATTCAGGACTTTACTAAATTTTCTCCTGTTAGGGGGATTTTTTAATTTATTTGAACTGAAGTCTGAGGATTTATTTGGTTGAGTTCTAATTGAGTTTAGTCAAAATTTATTTCCTTAACTTCTGCTTCCGGAAGATTGAATATTTGTCCATTTCCCTATTCCTCCCATTAAGTACAGCTGAAAACCTTGAACATCATGTACAAAACAAACATGCAAAGACTCTGAAAGATGGATAGTAGAAGACAGAGTGGTTAGGGAATTCAGGATCTGAGGAATGTCATAGAGGTAGGTTCCTTGGGTTTTCTTTTGCCTCATATATTCCGGACATAGAAGTGACAAAGCTGGCAACCCAGAAATGCCAAAACAAATACCAATAACAGCTTATTCTCTCTAGCCAAAGGACAAGGGAAGAGGCAGCCTAGCAAGACAGAAAACTTTAGGACAATGACTTCTCTACTCCAGTCAAATACTTCAAAAAAAATTGTTTTTTTCTGTGGTCCCACTTCCACCCAGCAAACATCTAGCAGGTAGCCTAGACTTCCATAGTTGCAAGGCTGTGATGAGGCACCTCAATTCCCACCGCCATGGAGGTGTCAAAGAAAACCAGTTAGAGACTCAGAACTTTCATACCCACCATAATGAGCTCCTTTCCCTAGTGATGTCTGTGGAGACCACATAGAGAGTCTGGACATCTGCTTCTACTCAGAAGTAATGGGCACCACTCCCTCTCTCCATTGGGGTGGGATCAGGAAAGGCCTAGTGTGGAGTCAGGACTTTCACCATCATCTAGCTGTATTGAAGTCACACCCACTTTGGGGTCATTGTAGATTACATGGAGAGCCAGGATTCCCACCCCTACTAGGAATAATAAAGAGCCTTAGTAATAAGAACTGTTAGATATCAAAGAGGCTGAAAGGGTAAACTAGTCTTCTAACTCCACCTGGCAGTAAAGAAGCTGTTCTCCCTCCTTTGCTATAGATGTATGTCTTAGTTTTCTGACTGCTATCACAAATACCACACATGGAGTTGGATTAAACCAGAGGAACTTATTGGCTCAGAATTTCAGAGGCTTCTATCTACCTGGATGGTAGCATTCTGGCTGCCCAACTATTCTTGGGTCCCTTGGCTCTCCTGTCACATGGCAATGCCTTCTCCTTTCTCTTCCAGATCCCATTGATTTCTGGATCTTCCCTTGACTTTGACTTCTCTGTACGATTTCTTGCTTACAAGGACTTCAGTCGTATTGGATTAAAGCCTGGCTTCCCTCAGTCTGGGCATACCTTAACTAATAATAGCATCCTCAAAGGTCTTGTATACAAATAGGTTCACACCCATAGGCCCAAGGGTTAAGATCTGAGCATGTCTTTTGTGAGGGACAGATTCAATCCCCAAAATGGTGTCAGAAAATTCTAATCCAAGTAGAAAATTTAGTAAGATCCAGAGTATCATATTATAATATTAAAATACCCAGGTTTCAATGGAAAATCATTCATCAGACAAAGAATCAGGAATCTCTAAAACTGAATGAAAAAAATAATCAATTGATGACAGAGATTTAGAATTATCTGACAAATATTTTAAAGCATCCATGATAAAATTATTTCAGTAAACAACTATGAGCATGCTTGAAATAAATGAAAACAATAGAAAGGAAAAAAAGAAAAAGTCTCAGCAAGGAAATAGAAAGTTTACACAATTTTCTTTTTTTTTTTTTTCCTTTTCCAATACAATTTTCTTATATTTTGCTTTGATCATATTCTTTTCTGTTTGGTTTATAAAACTAAAAATGGTATTATTCTGGTTATAAGTAACTTAATGTTTAGAGTATACTTAATATTTATTATACAAAGTATTTCATATTCAGCATTCCATTTGATTCTCCCCAGAACTCTGCAATAATGAGTGAAAATTTTGTCAAATTATGTAAGTAAGCAATATTGTTGCCAGTAAGTAAGCAGTATGAGAATCTCAGTTTTCTTTTAAGATGCATAACTTAGAGCTAATTAATTTTTAAAAAAATAAGTTTAAAAAGAATCAATGTACTGTTTTCCAACATAAATATAATATCATGATATATGTCAGAAATACGTGAGGATAAAAAAATGTTTTCTCTAAGGGCTTTTCTATTCTTTTAGAAAAACCTTTAGGAAAAAAAACAATTAACAAGCCTGATTTTACTGGCTATTTTCCTTAGTCTTCTCTGGGTATTTCAAATTTTTGCTGCAGAGTTTAAATGGCATAACTCAATTTTAAACAGAAGTTTGGAATAAAGCTCTAGAATAGAGATGATATATTTTGAAAAATGCCAAAATTGCATCTAAATCCCCAAACTGGTATCTAGTCACAGGCTGATTTATGTTTATATACAATAAAATATTCTGTTTAGAGTCACTGATAAAACTCATCTTTATATAGTATTTCCCATTTTGGGGCTCCCATGGAAAGTATAGCTGGTACTTGAAAAATAAAAACCATGTGTAGGTAGCCTGCATAACAGATACAGTGGAAACTTCATTGAAGAATGCTGCCAGGAGAAGAGCAAGCTTATTTCTCAACACCTCCACTTTAAAAATTGCTTTCTCTGCCCTTGTTCACATTTTAAATGGAATTTCTGCTTGGATTCATCTTTGAAAGAGACAAACACTTACTGAGCCATTAGAGTATACTGCACTTGTAATAGAGAGGCAAAGGCCAGTAGCACTGTTTTTAGCATCTTTGCCTCCACACAAATCATTATTAAATACAAGCTTCACTGATAAGAGCCTTGCCACACATTTGAAATGCATAATTCCATTTTTAAGTGGTTCAATTAAGCCTGAAGCATTATGGAATTACCATAATATGAGCTTCTTAGGGGTTAAAAAAAATGCAAGGAAACAATGAACCAGAAAGTGTTTGCTCTTTTACTTTTAAGGAATTGACTTATAGTTAATTTTCCTTGGGACATAAGAATTAGGGATAGGAGAGGGAATCCAAACACTACAAGTAAAGACTAGATACTTAGAGATAGATGATACATAGACTGATAGACGGTAGACAGATATAGATGTATAGAAAGATATAGATATTAAAAAAGTGAAATTCCCTTTGTATAAGAGGAATGCCCATTCTAAAGAATTATTTAACACAAAAGACTAGTGGTAAGGTTTCTTTCAAAGAGAAATAAATTTAAAATTGATTTTAAACAATGAGAATTAAGATTATGGTCATAGACAATTTTTACTCTCACACAGTCCAAATAAAAGATTAAATTAAGCTAGTGCTCTGGTGTGTACCCTGATGCCTAAATGACATTTGAGTATCAGGCTGTCCAAGTGAAAACTCAAAACTGACAGTGTTAGCTGACTGCCTTTTTATTAACTTCTGCCTCCCAACAATCAATGTGTTGGTCTACCACTGACCCACAGTAAGTAACTATAAAGGTAAGGTGAAGAAAATAACATGTAACACCTCCACATCACTGTACTGTCACAATCGGGTCAAAGGCAAGTGCATAATCATTTCAAATACGTCCCATAAGACATTAATGCATATATCCACCACTGTGCTGGCTAGTATGAGACTACTTCAAAAGACAATTGTCACATTATCGAGTCTCTTATGAGGCACTATTTCTTAAATAATAGCAGGTCCTTTGTCCTGCATCATTAATTCTCCTGACAAGATTAGCAATAAGCTCTAAAAAGGAAGTGAGGAAAACGTGTTCTTCCTAACAGAAGATTTTAATTGAGATGAAAATGCACCAGATATAAAGGAACTCTGATAAGCTGTTGTTATTTGTCAAAAGTTTAACTGATTGTCTCAAGGTTAGGTCAACACATATACACATTGAGTAATTACTGCATGCACAGCCTACAGGGGCTCCAAATGTAGCTATGCAAAGCTGTTCCTCAAAAAGATGGAAAGGACTATTTTTTCAATGATATAAAAGATGCCACTCAAAGTTGCAGAGTGCAGAAGCATGAGCAGCCTACAGTGGTGCTCCTGCAGTTTACATTTTTATTTAGAAAGCATTGTAAAACTGGGAATGATTAATGCACCAAAAGACAGGTAGCTGTTGTCTAAAGAACTTACAAATCTGCATGGTTAGATGATGGGGAAAACCGATGTTTACTTCAAACCAACACTTGAAAAAATGCTTTACTAGTATTATCATTTTATCTTCACAAGTGAAAGGTAATAAAATTGGTAATCTCAGAAGTAATGCAGCTAGTAAAGGCTGGATATGGATTCAAACTTGGGTTTGTCTAAAGCTAAAATTATAAAAATTTATTATGTCTTGAGCTTTTTTATAAATTATTCAGTCAATGTTAACAAAATTAAAAAAGGCCAAGCAGCTACAACAACATGCAGATTTTAAGACACAGTGATGAGATTTCTCCCTTCCTCCACTAGAAGAAAAGATTTGTGGGGCAAAGGATTGGGAAATATTGTTGAAAAGCTAGTTTGGGAACAGATAGCAAAAGACCTCAATTTTCTGGATAACAAGGGTTTTTCCATAATATGTGTGAGAAAATCAACTTTTTAATTTCATAATTGTGGGTGCTGGCTCAGACCTCCTGAATCAAAATCTCTTGTATCAATCTCTGTTATATTCTGGGAAAAAATAAGCTAGTGATTGACTGGATAGGTAGGGTTATATTACAAGCCATTAAAATATGGCATGTCCAAGGGATAAACATGATAAATGAATACAGATTATGGAGAAGATAATTTAGTGATAATTGTCTAAAATGTTTTGAAATAGAAAAGAGAGTGGGATTAGACACTCACCTATAATCCAGCCACAAAGTGATATGGGTTTTGGCTATAATTTGCCTGTGAGAATGGAAAGGACTTTTATAGAGTGTTCACTCTCACACATACTTCTCTTGCTCACCTCAGAGGTGACAGTAGTAGAAAGATGTAATCAAATGTGCAAAATCTATTCCAGGACTTAACATTTTCTCTGAATCAATTCTGGTGAACTATCCTAAGCAACAAGAGATATAAAAAAATCCCTCCACTTTTCATCCTTGAGCAATTATCAAGTGCTAATCAGTTCCTTTCCTACTTCCTCTCCTCTGTGACATTTCCCTTTTCCTCTTTCCTTTATGGTATTTAGCTCAGTCTAATGCATTCATTAAGCATCTTTATTAAGCATCTAGCCTAGGTCAGACATTGTGGGTAGAAATACAAATAAGATGTAATCTCAACTTCCCCAAACTTACCGACTAGTAGAAGAAAATGCTAATTTTAAATCACCAGTGCCATGAAAGCTGAAGTAGAAATTTGGAAAAGGCATAGCAGGAAGTGCTCCATTCTACATTTCATGGCCACGAAAAGCATCATAAAGGAAGTATATGGTAACACTAAACATTGACATTTGAGAGATGTGTTACATGAAGACAGGGATGTGGGGGCATTCCTGGCAGATAGAAGAGTACAAAGAAAGGCCAAGGTTAATGATATCAGCAAGATGGAGGAGTAGAAAATCTTGGATTCTGTACACCCATAGCAACATTGAAAAACCAGCAGAAAATGGCAGAACCAACTTTCTAATTTCTCTGGAAAAGACTTAAAGGATTGCTGTAACTGGAGCAGCACTATATCAAGAAAATAGCAACTTACAAATGATAGGAAAACTTTGTGGTACCTTTGTTTGCCCTTTCTCATCCCCTCCCAAGCTCAGTGTGGTACTAGTCCACTGTTCCAATGCAACTTCCTTGTCCTGGCTTCTGGAGGGAGCAGTATAATCTTTTGTGCATACTGGATGCATACATGTTTATACACTCCATCAGGTGGTAGCATGAAGAAGTGATTCAGCATGCTTGTCTCTGTCTTGTTAGTCCCAGAACTTGATCCTGACGTAGATGTTGGGAGGGCTGCTAAAGTGATAAAACTATAGCTGCCTGGGGCAAGGGATTATAGTTTGGGACATAAAATAGTGCACTGGGATCAGCAGGAAAGACTGCATTTCTGAGGAGAAGCTGGGCACACACCAAATATACTATCTGTGTATATGGGGAATTAAAAAATCAAACTCCACATGCCCAAGACAGGGCACATGCTCAGAAAAGACCTGAAAAGGCCCTATACATTTACCTCAGGCTGTTCTTTAGGTTCACTATAAGGCTGGCTAAGTGCTGATGGATAGCACAAGCACAGAGCCAAACTACAATGACTGGGAAAGTTGCATTTCATTTTTGATGCTGTTATTGTTTTTAGCTCCTGGAATTCAAGGTAATCTCTGTCAAAACACTAGCTGAATACAAGGTTAAAGAACTGAGGCTTCAGTATGCAGTCTTTGCATAAATAATTTGGAAAAATTGTTAAACAGATTATTATAGCCTTCAACAATAAGAAAGAAAAGAAAAGCAGCAAACTCTGGGGAAAGAGAAAATCAGATTTCTAGAGTTAACACACTCTATTTGTTATATGAATGAAAATACTCATATTTCAATGTTTCAACAAAAAATCACAAAGCATACAAAGAATCAGGAAAGGATGGTTCAAAAGAAACAAGGTAATAGAAATGAACAATGAGGAAGAAAAGATACTGGACATGTGGAGAGCCTCTTGGGACCAACAGTCTGACATAGCAAGGGAGTCAGTATATCTCACTGATGGAATCCCTGCCACACACAATGCAGCTCACTGGAGGGCCACACCATATCACCTGACATCAAATACCCCAATTACCCAAGATGGTTGCTTGGGGTCTGCAACTGGCAGAGCTGGAGGCAGTCCAATTAGGCCCCTGGGATGCTCTGAGCTGCCGTTTTCCCAATCTCCACATCTTAACTTATTCTTAGGCAGTGGCCAGAGGGCTGACAGGGGAGTTGGGCCAATGGAAACAAAATAATTTTCTCATTAAAAAAAAAAAGGCTCTTGGGTGGTGCTCCAATTCTGGAAATAGCTCACAGCCTCACTCATTTCCATACACACTCAACTCACCACATGGGAATCACTGTTCAATGACACTACTGATAAATTGTCTAAAATTCATTCTTACATACCAAATCCAGTGAGTCCCTCAGATACTGCCCATTTGGGTCTCCCAAGCTTCCTCTAACACTCTGGGTCCATAGTATCTCAGGCTTCTGAGGCTCCCCTGCCCTGATGGGGTGGGTGCATAAAAAGGGATTACCTCTACACTTATCACTGGCTCAAATAGTTGCTAAAGGCTGTGACTTCTGTTCCAAAATCAAACATTGGTAACCCATACATAGGGTCAACTTTCACAGGGTGGGAATAAACCCTTTTTCCATTGTCATATTGATTAATGGGGCCACCTTCCATCATTGCTGAAGTCACTAGGAACTAGAGATTGTAACTCCCAAACCAAGCAGTAGAACAGTCTGGGTCACCTTTAGAGGTGAAGGAAAGCTGTTTCTGGTGGATGCCAGTCACATCAAAAAATGAACTCCTTCGGCTCTGCCATGTGTGCTCAATACTCATACAAGGCACAATACCCAGGATGGCAAACACCAGATGTAGAGCAAGCCTTGAGAGAAAGTATTAGGCAATCTCTCAGCAAGGGAGAAACAATATGAAGTTTGACTATCATGATGCAATAGAAGCCCCAGAAACCAGTCTCACTAACTAGTGCAATGTCAATGTTCACCCTGGCTGTGGGTTTTAGTATTTTTTTCTGGTTGCATGGGTCATAAGGCTTACTTATTGACACTTAAGGCCTCAGAATGCAGGCCCAGGAATTTTCAAACAATACTTGGCTAATCCTAAAATCATACCCAAGGATGAGACAGAGAAGATTGCTGGTTGTCACTCCTGCACCAAACATGGCTAATGACCCAAAGCCATCTAACCTATGTATCAAATGGATCCACTGGCACCAATGCATAAATGTTTCTTGACCCAGGCATAACCTAAAGAAGATTCTTATATAGCACCAGTGGCCTCATGAGTATAATCAAATCAAACCTGCATGGTTGACTGTTTTCCACCTCAGACTGCTGGACATACTGTTCTAAGACAAGAGCATAGATTGCAAAGACACCCTATAAAAAGTCAACACCACATTGATATAAGCGTAGACAAAACATATTCTTCTTTGGAGGGAAATTCAGGAGACTGCATGGGAATACACAGTCAAAGCTTTGCTAGGTGCTTCTAGACAACCCCCTAAAAGTCATGGAATTCTGTGACTACAACCATTTCACAAAACCTATAGAAATATCGTGACCAGAGCTGCCCAGTGGTATTTAAAAGTTGATGACAAAATTCCCTTCCTTTATGGATTGCTACTTGGAAGGATACCCACCTCTGGCTTGGCCCCTGGGTATCATCTGACATCATTGCTCCAGCCTACAACCTCATTGCTGGGAATGATTTCACTTTATATGACATCACCCTAGCAAATGACCTCATTGTTGGAGAGGACTTTGCCTCTGGTTTGACCCACCATAGCGGTTGGAGTGTAGCACCTACAGCACTGCTTGCAACCCTGGGACTCAGACTTGGAACTATAACCTGCAGAGATTGCCAACTGCCTACCTAGTGAGCCTATGCAGTCCATTAAAGCCTGCAAAACTGTAAGTCACTTCTCTACAATTGTTTTCTCACCCTAAGAATAGCAAATTCCTATGTTAGTTAAGCCATGTCTATGTAACTCTTTAGATGATGACTGATGCATAGCCAGAAAGCCCCTCCTCAACCTCCTTTTCCTGTATGTATTAATGCAGAGAAATTCTTCCTTCATAGTCCCAACTGAGGGGCTCCCTGCACACAGTACCACAGGTATTCCCCAATACTGAAATCTCTACCTTCCTTTCCTTCTCCTCAAAACACCTGACCCGCACTCGGGAATATTCACCAACCAATCATTTATTCATGCCTGCTATTGAAATAGCAGCCCATAAGCCACAACAATGGAACTTCTGGGTATGTCACCACCATGCACAGACCTGTTCCCCGAAGTTTGTACTCTACTCCACCAAAGTGGCCCCAGTTGCTCCTTTGTCTTGGACAAAGGTCAATTACCCTGAGCCATCCCTAAAGCTACAAGAGGACTCCAAGGTGGCTACTTTCTGCCCCTCCACAAACCTGCCTAACAGAAAGTTATGAGACACCAATACCCAAACTGTGATAAACACCTTTAATTAATATGCTTACTTTACTTTTTATATCTGCTCCAACCTCCAGGCCCATTGGCCAAATGTCACCAACTGGCCATACAACTGAAACTATCTCCACATAGCTGTTCAAGAAATCTATACTCTCAGGGATACATTGGTTGGCCTCTACTGTGGCCCTGAACTAGATGGTCTACATTTTCTCTTCTTTTTCCTCCCTCTGTTGGATGGGAATTGGGTCACTCTTTGTAGACCCATGGCTCTGAGTCTACATATGAAAATACAGCCAACACACTTGGAGAGAGCCTCTTGGCACAAACAAGACAACCTGTTTATTAAGACTGGGAGTTCTCACCAGGATCACCAGAAACTCTGGAAACCACATCCCTATACTGGCAAATAGATATCCTCCAGGCAAATAACAGATTTCAGCCATGATAACCCAGCATATGCAAGGGTACACCAGACCTTGGGCTCCATGCAGGAATAGAATATCTCCCTAGCTCAAATGATCTTTGACAATAGACTATCATTAGAATACCTTCTGGCTAAGGAGGGGGGTCTTTGCTGTGGCTGGCATGACTTGTTGAATGTAAACAAGCAACTTAGGGCAAGTCTAATATAATTGACAAGAGATGGAATAACAGATGTACATTATTAATAATATATTTAACACCTTTGTTAAAATATTTAATTCCTCCCAAACTCTCACTAACTTCAAGCCCACTTTAGACCTTTCCTTATTGCTAAGACCCACTACCTGGAGAGACTGACTCTGCCAAGCCTTCTAATGACTAATCATAGTACTAGTTTTAATCACGATTATGGTGCCTTTATTTAGACTGAAGATTAGAACCATAGTGAATAGTTTAAATATGTCCTTAAATATGTTGACTACTCAGGCCATAGCCATCTTAAAATAATGAGACTGAGGCACTACAGGGTGGATTGTAATGGCAGAAAATAAATTATATTTGGTGCCTTGCCACCTTGTCTGACCTAGTTACAAGTTCCCCCTGACCACCCCTGTCAGCCCTGCCCTGAGCATAACATATGATTGAGATGATGAGCACTGCCCTCAGTTTCCCCCAATGGTCTTTGCCACTTCTGTCCTTCATACGGCATAGTTTAAAGCTACCAATTCCCGCATCCACAGGAAAACCCCACTTTTCCCCTTAGGATCACAATGAAGGTGAGAGCCTGGGATCCATATATTCTTCTTTCTCCCCACCCTCTTCCACTGACCCTCATGGGAACTGAGGTTAGGTAAACCCGGGGCCTCCCCACTGCACTCATTCTCCCCCTCCCCCTTCAGGGCCTTTGATCTAATAAAACTGTCCTTTCGTGCATTCTCAGCTGTTTGGCTGTTTGTTTTTGCACCTTACCATTGGAAGAACTTTCAAATAATATCCAAAACTCTCAATTCCCGAATTCAAAACTTACTACAAAATTACAGTAATCAAAATAGTGTAATACTGGCATAAGAACAGACAAACATACCAATGGAATAGCATTTAGTATTCATAAATAAACTGGCATATCTTTGGTCAATAGATTGTCAACAACGCTTCCAAGCCCACTCAGTGGGGAAAGAATAGTCCCCTCAATAAATGGTCCTGGTAAAACTGGAAATAGACATGCATAAGAATGATAAGACACCTATTTCACACCATATACAAAAGTTAACTACAAATGGATCAGTGACCTAAATATATGAGATAAAACCGTAAATCTCTTAGTAGAAAACATTGGCAAAAGCATTGAAGACTTTTACTATGTAATGGATTCTTAGATAAGACATTCAAAGCATGAGCAAAAAATTTTAAAAAATAGATAAACTGTACTTCTTCAAAGTTAAAAAAAACTTTCATATATCAGAGTATTGTCAGGAAAATGAAAACAACCCACAAAGAATGCAAGAAAATATTTAGAAATTATATATCTGATAAGCATGCAATATCCAGAATATATAAAGAACTTCTACAACTCAACAACAAAAAGACAAACAACCCAATTAAAAACAATGGGGAAAGGACGTGAATAGACATTTCTCCAAAGAAGACATACAAGTGTCTTAGATTGTAGAATATAGAGGACCTAGAGATAGACAGCAACTAGTGAAAGGGGAATGATAATCTATAAGAACAGATAAGATATTGAGGGTAATCTTAATGATATGGGAATGCTCAGGAATGACTATGGTTTGTTATTTTTCTTGGGGTATGGTAGGAAGCAATGTAGTTATTTTAGGATATTTGTTTTTCTTATTCCTTTGTTTTGTTTTGTTTGAAATGTTTTTTTTAAAATATTTTGATAAATAAAGTTAAAAGAAAGACATACAAATAGCAATAAGCGCATGTAAAGATGCTCAACATCATTAGCCATTGGGGAAATGCAAATCAAACTTACAATAAGGCACCCCTTAACACCTATTAGGATGTGTATTATTAAGAATAAATAAATAAGTGAATGTTAGTGAGGCTGTGCATTACTGGTAGGAATGTAAAATGTTGTAGCCCCTGTGGAAAACTGTTCGGTGGTTTCTCAAAGAGTTATATATAGTATTCCCATATGACTTGGGAATTCCACTTCTGGGTATATATCCCAACAAATTGAAAACAGGGACTCAGATATACTCATACACCAACATTCATGGTGGCTTTATTCACCCTATCCAAAAGGTGGAAGCAACCCAAGTAGCTGTCAGTAGACGAATGGATAAACAAAAGAGGTACATACATGCAATGAAATGTTATTCGGTTGTAAAAAGGAATTAATTTCTGATACATGCTATAGTCTGGATGAACCATGAAGACATTATGCTGCATGAAATAAGCCAGACACTAAAGGACAAATATTGCATGATTTTACTCAAATGAAATATCTGGAGTAAGCAAATGCAGAGATACCGAGAGTGGATGAAAAGTTACCAGAAGCTGGGTTTGAGTTGGCATGGGGAGTGATTGCTTGATGGCTACAGAGGTTCTGTTTGGGGTGGTGAAAAAGCTTTTGTAATGCATGGTGGGGTTAGTGTCACAATATTGTGCATGTACTTAATATCCTGAGTTCTACACAAGCTAGAGTTTACAATAGGAAATTTTGAGCTGTATATGTTACCATATTAAAAATTTCAAAACAATTTAACAAAACCTGAATTAAGTGGGCTTTAGTTAATTTAAAAATTTGCATAAGGCTATGCAAAAAGATGATTCAGAAACTGTGCATATATTTCTCTAAGACTAGGGCATGACTTTCAATTGGTATTTTAGAAGGGTGGCGATGTGTAGCAAGATATGTTTAGAGGGTTAGGTACACATACTAGTCACTGATTTATATATTATGTTAAGGTATTGATATTTAATCCTCCAAGCAATAGATCACAAAAATATGATTTATGATCAGATTTTGCTTTGGGGGTGATCACTTAATACCCTTGCAATATTACATATGAAAGATGATGAGGCCAGTAGCAGTGATAATTCAGGGGTGGGAGACACTAACTACAAAATCATCCTTCTCTGAGGCAATCATCCAGTTTACAGTGATATTTGCCTTGGATTCAAGAGGCAAACATCTAACTTACATTTTGTCCTTTATCAAACTCACCTAAATTTAATTTTCAAAGAAGACAATTTTCCCAATTTATTGGCCAATTTTGTTTATTTTACAATCATATATTACCTTCTCATTCATTATGTGAAGAATTGCCAGTATCATTTTTCACTAGTCCCATCTTTTTTGGTTTTACTCACCCTTCACAAACGTAATGTTATTATATCTTATCTTGCCCAAAGAAATGTGAGTCATATACAATGTCCTCTAAGGCCAAGTGTACTTTTATTTTACTTCACCCTGAGTCAGCATACTAATAGGATCATCAGTGAAGGACAAAGAATTGTTGAGATGCCTGCTATGATTGGAATCTACAAAATCATAACTCTTCCAACTAGTTGGAACTTACACACATGGCCAAGAAAGTCAATGAAACATATCTCCACTGGGCTGGTCTAATGTTTAGTAACTAAATGCCATTAAGGAGCACTTTGATTAAAATCATGTAAAGGATTTGGATACATATTTTGTTATTCATACTGATAAGAACTGAACAGTTACATCTGATCATGATTTTCACCTGCAAAGTAAACCTTAAATGTTTACCGAATGTACTGCATAGTGTGGTAGTTTGAAGCTGTATGTACACTAGAAAGGCATGTTTTTAAACTGAATTACAATTAAGTTGCAATTGAGGTTAATGCAACTAATGTGACCCACTTCTTTCAAGATGAGTCTTAATCCTCTTACTGGAATCCTTTATAAATGGGATGGATGCAGTAAGAGAGAGAGAGAGAGAGAGAGAGAGAGAGAGAGAGAGAGAGAGAGAGAGAGAGAGAGAGAGAGAGAGAGAGCCATGGAAGCAAGAAGCTGAAATAAAAAAAAACCCGGAAAAGAAGGGAAAGACCATCAGATGCTGCCATGTGCCTTGCCACGTGGCAGAGGAACCAAAGAATGCTGGCATCTGATCTTCAGGAAGAAAGTATCACCTTGATGATGCCCTGATTTGAACATTTTCCTGGGCTCTAACCACAATCGAGTATATTATCATTGTATAAGCTGAACCATTTCACGGCATTGCTTTAAGCCGCCTAGGTAACTAAAACATATACTAAGTTAGTTACTTTTGAAAATCCCTCACAGAAGGGAATATGCAAAGGAACGCTGATATTCCAGAGAAGTAATCACACCCCTTTGGGTGTTATACACTTTTTTTCTGTGGAGGTTAATAGAAATCACTAACTTTCTATCTGTTGATGAGAGACTTTTTCATTTATTTTTGAGTGGTCGGTTCATTTTATAGCTAGTTTTGCATAATTGCATTAACAGCTACAGTTTTGAAACTGAATCAATTTATAACTAATTGCTAAAACTCTTCATCTTCCTTTAGGCTAATAAAAGGGATTTTACCGCGACATAAAGTTATTTAATAAACTAATAAATGTGGGAAAGAGAGCAATGAGTAAGAACCTTATTTCTCGAAAACTCTTTGTTGCATACATTTATCTTGTATAATTGCCATTTGGTGTAATTAATATCATCCTGCACACACTTATCTTTTCAGCAGAGAGAGGCTATTATTTTCTTACTAAGATGTGTTTTCTGCCTATGGCAGTCAATTAAATAAAGATTTAATGGAAAACACATATAGAATCAGAGTACTATACAGTGTGGTTCTTTGCATTTTTTATGTCTTTTAAAACAATTTATAAGCATTCTTTTATTATGCTCACATATTGACAGTAACACAGCAGAGATATTAGAATTACTTTGACAAAGGAGAAATTTAGGCTTATGGAATGAACATGACTGAGAACATATAAAAAAAAGAATCCCTCTAAAACCTTTATTCTGAAGCTATGAAAGAAAAATATTTTTTTTCCATAGTCTAGGGCATACTGTGCTTTAATTAATGTGAAAGATTTAAGAAGGATCTGGAAAATTACATTAACTTTCTGTTACTGGATTGTGGAGAAGATTATTTTCTTTTACCATTCTTCACCTCTTTGCTCTGTACTTTCTTATACAAAAGCCTCTGGACTTAGGTTTCTTCTCTTATTTCAGTATAACTAGTGATAAAACAGAGCATCAAGGTACAAAAAGATCAATTCTTTCTAGAAGGAACCTTTTTTTATTTTTATTTACCATTGCAGACATGATGGAAATTTTGAAGTCATCTTTCTTATTATGTTTATACTAATCACCCTAAAAAAAAATAAGAGCAGATGTCTATGTGTTATCTCTTGTTTTCAAAGAGACTGCATTTTTAATTATTACCAATTCATGGTTTATTGTGTTCAACTTGTTAGCCTATGATTTCCTCAGCAATTTTGCAAATTATATCTTAGTCAGCTTTAGGTGGAATGGTAATATAATTAAATGGCTATAATTAAATTACTACATCAAATTATTTTATATTATTTTATTAGACAGGACTTAGTAAATTGCTTGATAGGAAAGATACTTCCATAAACTTTCACTGAGTCCAATCCACAATTTTGCTATTGAATAACTTTACTGCATGTATTTGTTTTCTGCCTATGCTGATTGCATCATATAATGAATTATTTTACAAATAATTGTCAATCTCATACAAGGAAATATTCCATTCCATGTAAAGAAGCTACACTCCACCTAGTACTGGAAGCCATATCTTAAATGTAGATCACCATTAAACTTGTTGAAACAAAAAGGTATTTAGGTAAAACAAATACTTTGGCCCATCTCATTCCATCACCACTATGTACTCAGTTGTTTTGAATTCCATATACTCATCATCTAATTCAGTTCTTATTCAATCAAAAGACTGTAAGTGTACTGGACTTATGAGTCTCCTAGTTATTTGTACTAAATTTACTGTTTGAAACTGGCTATAGTGTAATTTAGATTCCATTTTAGTTTTGGAAAGACAGTGAATATGTAATGAAAAGGTAGCTGAATATCCCCTTTACTCCATATACCCTTTCTAAGTCACATAAGAAGTCTAGCAGAAGATTAAATTATAGGTATTTAAATTTTTATCCATTACTTTTTGTATATTCCAAAATTCCCAGGGTGATATGGATCAGATTCTCCTTTCCATTTAATTTCGCCAACTTCCTAATAAAGCTTTGGCAAATTAGGATTTTTTTTTTTTTTTATTGCACCCTTATTCTCACGCCATGTTTCTTCTCACCAGAAAGACAAACACACAAGTCAAACTAAATTAGTCTTGGTTCATGAGTATATGCATGCCCATTTAATTAGACCAGAAAGCAATATATTTAAGGTAGGATACATTCACATTTTGGCCAAGTAAAAATAGAACACTTTAAATGATGTATGTTCTGAGTACTGTTTTATTTCCTCAGACTTTGAGGCAATTATAATGAAAAACTTCTAAATAGACACTTAATACAGTCTACCATTCAAGGGAAAACTTTCAACTCTACCTATTTTCTTTGTAAATAGCTGTCCTAATTTCTAATGCCCAGAATATGAGTGTCAGGCTTTTCCAACAACCTCCTTAAGTTGGTTGATTTCTTTGCTGCTGGAAGAGTGCATGTATGACAGAAATGGGAATACATGAGGGCATTTGGAGTTCAGAAAATGTCAAAGTACTTCTCCAAAAGTGTTTTTTTTTTCCCTTTAATTTTGATGTCTGTCCTTATTTCAAAATAAATTGGGACTATATATTGCTGCCTCTATGCTTTAGCTATCACAAACAATATTTTGCAAGGCTATCTGATTAACCTTTCTGAGCACTCATATGTCTCTCAATATTTTCCTTTGAATCAAAACATTGCTATTCCCATGAGTAAAGCAGAGGGGAAGTGCATACATATATTAAATGGGATTTTTTTGCAAGGGGGATTTTTCTTTTCTCCCATGTATTTATTTTTCCAATCATTTTTATATCAATATGGACACATGGATAATTATTTTATACTTTGGGTTATAATCCAATACCACATTATTTATTGTGTTGCTCAAATTTTTCTAGCTTTGTCCATAGGGAGCTCTTTCAGATTTATTGCTGTGTTCCTTTATCATGCCCCCATCCTTTTGATTTAAAAAAATATTTATTTTTTTCTCATATTGAACATTTCTTTACTTTCCAGTGTGTCAAGATACTCCAAGTTTATCTTGGTAGTTTCTCTGTCCCATTCCTAGAATCATCATTTCTCTAAGGAGTCTTGGTTCCTTTTATTGGGAGTTGGGTTTGCACATTGCTACTGACTGAGACAGCATTGTTTCTAGGCCCTTTCAGGAGATTGAGCTAGGTTTTATAAAAATATATAAAATACATATGCTAGCTAGTGTTTGTGTGTGTGTGTGTGTGTATATTTATATATATATATACACTAACCCATGTATACACACATCACTGTAATTATTTCTGTATTTATTCATCTGAATAGAAATTAGTAACCCAGTACCACAAGGTGCATTCTATCCTTCTTTTCTTGCTTAACTGTAACTTCCCTCTTCGAGAGTGAAAAACCCGGCTCTCATCATCCATCATTCATATTCATAGTTGTTCAACCCTGAATAGATAGAAAACAGTTTCAGAATTTTTTTCCACATATCCTTGAGAAACAGATTTGTCAATTAGTATCATGTTTATGTTCAGTTCATTTTATCTTCAGCCTTATAATTTCCAGTCCAGACAACATTTTCTAAAGATACTCATGTCAGTTCCTTTGCTCCCTTACTTCCTTCAAAGCCAATATGTAACATATTTATAATACAGCTAGATTCATCTGTCACAGTCTATACTATATCCTGGAATCCTCAACATCCTGGCTTATTATATGTTTTTTAGACAACATTAAAGTTTACTCTTTGTGATTTACATTTCTATGAGTTTTCACAAAAACATAAAGTCAATTATCTGCAACTACAGTGCCATACAAAATGGTTCCTTCTTCCTCAAATTTGCCCTGTGTTTCTAATTTGTAGTCAATCATCTTCTCTACCCTTAACCTCTGGCAACCACTAACAATTTTTTCAAGTCATTATTCTGTGAACCTGTGAAAGTAAGAAAGACAACAACAACAAAAGAATGAACATTTTGTTTTTGGGTATTTATCACTTTACAGTCACTGCTAAAGTCACAATATGAGATAAAAATCAGACAATGTGAGACTTCCTGTACCACTGACAAAGTAGTTTGCTAAAGAATCCAAATCTAATCATGTTTCTAAGTCCAACCACCACTTAACAGGAACTTTGGAGGAGAGAGGCATACAATAATATAATAATCATAGTGATTCAATCAGCAAAATCCAGAATGTGAGTAGCTACAGGATAAGCCACCTCATCTCTTCAATAAGCAAATTGCAAGGAAAATTAAAACAGAGGAAACAAAAACTTGTAAATTAAAAGGACTTAAGAAATATATTAACAAATACAACATTGTTTAAAAGCAGTAAATACATATATGCCAAAGAAAATTAGGGATATTTGATAACTGAATGGATATTTTATGCTTATAAAATATTGTTTGATCTTTTTGCTGCAGTAATGATATTGTGATTATATTAGTAAAAAGAGTCCTTAACTTTTAGAGAATGACCATGAGTAGATAACTGGTTTATTATGCTATGCTTTCCTGTTCTGTATGGATTTAATTTTTCTATAATGAAAAGTAAAGTTTATATGAAATATTGATATATATAGTATATATACATGTAGATATAATTTATATATTTACATATATAAATGGTAAAGGAGTTAATGCATCTCCAGTGTGATCCATTCATTCCTTTCACTGGGAGGGTACTCCCAGGGAAATAAAATGAAGGCCGGTGACCAATTAATCTCCTTCCCAATCAGACCTCTGAGTAAACAGACTAATCATATATACTATTAGAAAGAGAGATTTTACATATAGAATGTCCTTAGAAGAGAACACAACTAAAAGTAGAGTGAATAATCAGCCCAGTGTGCCCAGGACTGTTTTGGTTTTAGCCCTGAAAATTCAGCATCCCAGAATAATCCTCACCTGGTTGCAAAAAGTCCTAGGTTTGGGGATGACTGCAAAGGATTGAGAGAAGAGTACAAAATCCATACAGTGGCCTTAAAAATTGGACTGAAAGCAGCACTCTTTTTAGTGTAAATGGATATGGCATAGATTGTCTGACTTCTGTTGTCAGCTATCACAGTTTGGTTCCCTGACAGCTGGTGTTGGCACCATAATTTGCGGTTCATAGTAATGGTTCATTCAGTATTGTATCGCTCTGAGTGATACGACTTAAGTGTGCAACTTAAGTGCCTTGTAAGCATAAATGTTAACAATCCTTCTTTGACTTTGCCTGTAAACTAAATGTTGTACTATCAAAACAGTACTGGCTTAACTTTTTAATATTGTGAATACTGTGAGATATTTTACAAGAGTTCAGATGATGAAAATGAGAATCATTAAAATAACAAAGCCAGCATGACCTAAACATAACCGTAAATGAAGGTTAAATAATTTTGTTATTTTAATAACAGAATGGAATAAAGATGGAAGGAGGCATAAGACTGGATTGGGGAGGTAAATGACCAAGACAGAGCATAGTACACAATACGTAGAAAAGAATTTAGGATTAGGCATGGTGGAGAAGCTGATAAGAACGTATAATTGGAAATTGAATCTCACAAATCTGGAATAAGACAGGCATGCACTTCTAAATCAAGCTAAGATTTTTGTCTTCCAGAATAACACCAATACTCAGTCAAAAATAATGGCAGCTGAATTACTTTTGTGGTACCACATAGAGGAACATGCATTATCATATGCTGGAGAAGTCACTGATCCACCTAGCAGATGACTCCCAGTCCTCACCTACTATTAATTACTCACTGCTTCTGTTCATTAGTCTTATTGTAGTTTTGTTTAAATATTTGCACTTATATAACATTACAGTAGATATACAGGATGGTATATAAAATTAAATGCATTTTTCTTATTTTACATTAAAGCAGTAACATGTGTGTAATTATTTATTTCATATTATATATATATTTTTATGTATATTTTTTAGTCTGATATGACTGTGTCTGGGTTGGCTCTCTAAAAGGTTGGTCACACTAGCTTAAGTTAAACTTACAGTAAATATAAAACCAAGACTGATAGCTTTGAGTCAGAGCTCCGCAGAGAATGTCAGATAAATTCTACAACTTCATAGGGTAGAAAACAGAGTTGTTTCATAACTTAAGTTCTTCCTGTTATGTGAGGTAATCTTGTATACCCTACTTATATATCACCTCTACTATTCTGGTCCAAAACAACATGTTCTCTACAGAAAGAAGGACCTGTGAAGTTTCCCTCAATGCCTCAGACTTCTTTCCTCTGTGTTACTTGATTGCTTGCATCCTTGAAATTATTACTAATTATTAATTAACTGTGAAGACTAGGAAAGAGAAAATACATACTTAGAAAATTATTCACATATTTATAAAGCCACTTATAAAACAAAGTGTCAATAATTTATTAATAGCTGCAAAGGGAAGACAGGAAATAAGCAAACTGAGTTAATTAGATAAAGCTGATAATTCATCTCAGGAAAGGATTTTAGTTGGATCTTCATCAGTTTTCTTTTAATATACTTAGTATACATTAGTATATCAAGTTACTTTGAAGGGCATATCCACAAATTTCACTTCACCTGTTATGGAGTGTCTGCTCTGTCTCCTCTCTCCAGGCCCTCATGGTTCTATTTTTTGTCTATGTTTTTCCCCTCACTAGATTCAAAACTCCTTGAAGGCACGGGCTGTTCACAATGGCTGCATAAACCAAAATCTTAGATGACATATGTGTAGAAAATGCAACATGAGTTATTAAGATACTGCTGCTCAGTTTGAATTCACTAGCTAAGTATTGCAAAATCATTGCTCTTTCCAACATGTAAAAATGTTTTCCCTAATGGAAAGAGTCTATTGAACATAGAGCAGATATTCCAAAATGACTTGCTATGATAAAGTATTTTTATATGCTTAAGTAGTTTGCATTGGGAATGGGGAAAGACAGTAAATTCCTTTAAGACATTACATTTAATACAGGGTGAAGAAGCTAAGTGAGAAATAGAATATAATAACAAGAATAACAACAATGAAAAAAGTAACCTTAGACAAGTCTATACTATTTTTCAATAGGTAATTTTATAGCAGCATTGGCATTTGCGATACACTACATTTGCTGAGCAGTAATTTAAGTCACAAAAGGAACCAAAGTACTTTGCAAATTTAAATGTATTTCTTCAGGGACCACTCTAACTACCACAAAAATTGCTGTTGCATTTCACCCTTAGGTAGTTACAAATGAAAGTACAAAATAATTTTAAATGGTAGTTAAAAGGTGGAGAAAGACACTAAAAGTAATAGTCACTGCATAGTGAAGTTAAATAGGCAAAACATAGTCATCTGAGAATTGGGTAATTTGACCAGAGCTGTAGGATGTAAATTCCTGTTCTTCTTCATTAAGAGTAAAATATGTTGCATTTTGTCTGCTCAGTGGATTAGACTTTTTGACTTCAGATGAAGCTTTCCACTTGATTTAGCTACTTAGGCATGGATGAAACAGAAATGGGCCAATAAAAGGCTAATTGTGCACTATATTGTGGAACTGAAAAATAATACATAGTTCACAAGAGTGAGTTGGTTCTGTGCTATGTAGTGGAAGCCAGGTAGGTGGTAGCTGTTTTATTATTGTTCATCCATTTGGCAAATATTATTAGGGGCCTCCTGTATGACTAATCTAGGCAAGGGTACGGGAAATAAAGTGGTGAAAGTTGTTACGGTCTCACTGTTGGTTTTAAGGATCATATAGTCTAGCTAGTTTAGAAAGCAACTATAGGAAGCAGCTTAGACCACAGGAAAATTTGATATAATAAACAATGTGCAGTTCAGAGATGGTCAGGATGTGATGGAAGTAAGGCTATTGGATTTTATTGTAGCTGATGCTAAAATACAACAGCAGACCCTAACAATATTCTCCTAGGAAAATCCTATTTGTTTCTTCAGAATGATACATATACATCTATGTATTACTACTGTGAATAAACAAAAATGTATATTTTTAAGTAGCATTTGTCCAATTAAATGTTTAGCATAAACATACAGTAGGTGAAAGTCCAGGAAATAGTACCCAATGCATTGCAGTACATTCTTAGGACAACTCACTACAATGCAGACTGGCAGCAGAGGTAGCAGAGTAGAAATTCAAAGGTGGCTCTAGAAAGCCTAGATTTCCTTCCCTGATAAATTCTTAATGAAAGTAGCTATGTGAAATTAAAGGTTGGGAGGCCATATTTTTCTGTTCTGTAAGTGTTTGGCTGAGTGACTTGCAAGAAGACAAAAGTTTAATGAATATTTAGTTCCTTTTCTCTATTATGAATAACTATGCTTATAAATTTATGGTATGAGTCTATTTTTAAAGATTAAAACATCAAGACAATCTCCTTGGGCTTCTTTCTTTTTAAATTGTTATTGACTTCTGTATTTTATTGAACTCTAGATAATAACTCTTGATTACTGTATTAGCTTCCTTGGCTGCTCAAACTAATGCCATGCAATGGGTTGACTTAAATAATGGCAATTTATTGGCTCATAGTTTTGAGACTGGAAAAGTCCTGATCAAGGCATCATCAAGGTGATACTTTCTTCCTGAAAACTGGCACTTGCTGCCAGTGATCCTTGGTCCTGGACTTCCCTGTCACAGGCAATGCACATGGTGGTCTCTCTTGGCCTCTCAGTTCTCTTCCAGTTTCCACTGAATTTCAGCCTCTTGCTTCCCCTGGCTTTCTCTCTCTGACTTTCATTCTGATTATAAAGGACTCAAGTGATAGGATTAGGACCTATCTTGGGTCACACCTTAACTGAATTAACCTCATCAAAAGGTCCTACTTACAGTGGTTCATACCCACACCATTTAAGAACATGTTTTTCTGGGGTTCATACAGCTCCAAACCACCACTATTTTATAGCATGATGTACTGCTCTTTCTCTTCCTCCTCCCTTCTCTTTCTCCTCATCTGTTTCCTTCTTTCTTCTTCATTTAATCCTTGATGCTCTCTATAGTTCTGAGCAAGTTGACAGTGCGTGCGTAAAACTTGCATTTATTGAATTTCCCTCAGAACTGAAATAAAAGTTGCTAGAGAGGTTGTGAAGAGGAACAAATGACTCTCTGGTACTGTAAAGGGATTTTCCCTCTTTTCTCATAAACTTTATCAAGCCTTCCAAAAGATAAAAAACAATTCCCTCTGAAATTTCCAAATCCTCTGAAAAAAAAAAAAAACATGACACTTACAAAGAAGATGAGAACAGATTTCTTAAAATGACTTTTAAATGAAATCTAGGTAGTGAGGAGTAGACTTTGCATTGTGCTATTTGTTACTAAAACCAATCAAAGGCATACTGGTTACCACAAATAAAATACAAGATAAATAAATAAATTATGATTAAGTTGTGGACTTCATTTAACTTCCCAAGAAAAATGCAGAATGATTTCCTGTAGATTTTCATTCTGTGTGGTTATTTTTTAGCTTCCAATGTCTTTAAAGACAAAGTTAAAAAATGTAATGATTTGTTTATTGTTGCTATTGCTTCTGCTGGTGTTAGTTTGTTTACTGCCTTTATTTGACTAGGGCAATGGACCTTATTAAACTCTCAGATCCTTAAGGGTTTTACTTAAGTTCCATTCCTTTCAGACTATACCCAGGGGATGATATTTATCACCTCTGTGACTAAGGACTATTAAAGAGGAGATATAAAGATCAGTTGCTTATAAAATTTTCTGGTGAGGTAAAAGGATCTATAAAAGTGCAGTTCAAGAGAATCTCTTTTAGGAAATTAAAAATGAGACTGTTTTTCTCCTCTGTGCAGCATCTATATGACTTTCTTCTTATGATTACAGTATATTTTAGCAGACTTATTTTATTATTAAAAAAGACTGAAGTAATATTTATAGGTTGTAACCAGAACTGTAAAAATTGCAGTATGCCACAAATTTTCCTAAATATTAAAATAATTTTGTTTCACCACTTTTTCAAGAAAAAGAGCAGCTTTAAAATATTAGTCATAAATTTAAGTTCAAGATCGTGGTCTGAAAAATTATTAAGTAAGTTGTTTCCTCCCTAAATCCCAGTGAAATTATAATAAAGATTTACAAAATTGAATGGGGATGAAAAACACAGAGAATATTATAAAATCAGCTGATCAGCAGTGGAGAAAATCACAGACCAACATAGGCACAAGGAAATGTCTCCAAAAAGCTGACAGCTCATTCTGTTCAGTGGACTCAACTGTATTTAGAAGTGGAAGGCACAGAGAATTGTGCCTTGCATAGTGTCTGAGGGAGTATAATTTTCCCTTATACTAAAATTAAAGTGATATGATTTTTAAAAATTGAAGATCCGCTAGGTAATGGACTAGGATGCTAAGTATAAATACTGGTGCTTCAGAGTAAATCTCTCATTATTTTAGATTTGGAGGAAGTTATGTTTCATTGCTACACACCTAAATGTAAAGTCTATCAGTAAACGTGTATTGAGCTTCTAAGCAGATTTTACATTCAAGGCAGAAGACTATTAGGGAAAGAGAGTAGAAGATCTGTAATATCACTTTCATTAAACATCATAACCTCAATTCACAAACAGAAATGGAAATTCAAAGATAACAGTAAAGAAAAATGAAACAACGTAATTGAAAGTATCAGATGAACAAATAGAGCAAAGGAAACTTGAGAAAGCAGAAGTAATTCAGGAAATATAAAATAACATTTAAAATTCTTAATATTCTCAAAGAGATTACAGAAGAATGCACATCCTTTGAAGCTAGATTAGGTTGTTACTCAAAGGCAAAAAAAAAAAAATCAGAAATCTAGAACGCTTTTGTAAATTAAAAATGTTTTAATAAGACTTGAGGCTTTTCCTCTGGGATATCAAGTGCAAAATCTTCCACCCTTATAATGAAAAAAAGGCAGATTAACTTCAAATCCATGCCTTTTTTCAAACACATTGGAGAGCTGAGATGGTAGGAACAAAGAATTGGTCCTAAATCTAAGGAAAGACAGACATCCGCAGGGAGAGGGGCAGATAAACTGGACACCTATAAGAAGAGTTCAGCTAGAATAGTTAATTAGTTTAGGCCAACTGTGGTCTGTTGGACCATATAAAGCCCCCCAGTGGGATCACAGAAATTGAGGAAGTCTTTACTCTCTTGTAGGCTCTTTTTCACAAACTCCATCAAGTATTCACAGAAAAGATCAGAAAGACCTCAAAGAAAATGTCCATTATGGTATCAGCTGGGGAAAGGGGACAACAGCAGCTATGTGTACAGGGCTATAAATATTACACAAAACTTTTTCTCCTATTGTGTTGTTTTGGAGTTGTATGTACCCCAGAAAAACATATTCTTAAACATAATGCATTCTTGTTGGTGTGAACCCATTGTAAATAGGAACTTTTGATGAGACTACTTCAGTTAAAATATGGCCCAACCCAATCAGCAGGATTTTGCGGAATAAATTTGAAAGACTAACTACATCATCCCTGAAGATCTCTGTAGTTGCTCTTCTGTGTAGGTCAGATATTACTGTAGGAACTGCTGTCATTGAACTTGAATCTTTAAACATAATGGGACTGATCGGATCCCAAGTTGGCAGAAGCCAAGTGGCAACACTTAATGACTTAAGACAAGGTGGGCCTGACTACCATAATGGACAGCAGACTCAAAGCAGTAATCAAAAGTCTGACTCACAGAGACCTGTAGCATTGGATAGTGGATCATGGGGTACCTAGAAGTAAAATAGATGAGTGGTCTACTGAATTCTTACTTGATCTGTATAGGCAGAAGACTACTAGGTTGTGCCAGTTTGAATGTATTATGTCCCCCAAACGCCATTATCTTTGATGTAATCTTGTGTGGGCAGACCTATCAGTGTTAATTAGATTGTAATTCTTTGAGAGTTGCCATGGATATGCCACCCGCCCAACTGTGGGTGATGACTCTGATTGGATAATTTCCATGGAGGTGTTGGCCCGCCCATTCAGGATGGATCTGAATTAAATTACTGGAGCACTATATAAGATCAGACAGAAGGAGCAAGCTGCTACAGCCAAGAGGGACACTGAAGAATGCTCTAGAACTGAGAGAGGAGTTTCAGCTTACAGAGACATTTTGGAGATGGCCTTGGAAAGCAGACTTTTGCTCCAGAGAGGCTAAGAGAGGACAAATGCCCCAAGAGCAATTAAGAGTGACATTTTTGAGGAGCTGAAGCCTAGAGAGGAATGTCCTGGGAGAAAGCCATTTTGAAACCAGAACTTGGAGCAGATGCTGGCCACGTGCCTTCCCAGCTAACAGAGGTTTACCAGACACCATTGGTCATCCTCCAGTGAAGGTACCTGATTGCTGATGTGTTACCTTGGACATTTTATGGCCTTAAGACTATAACTGTGTAACCAAATAACCCCCCTTTTATAAAAGCCAATCCATCTCTGGTGTTGGGCATTCCAACAGCATTAGCAAAATAGAACATAGGTCAAGTGAACAAAAGTCTAACTTGAATTACAAAAACAGAGAGTCATGGCCCCTTAATCAATTCCCAGACTTGAGAAAGTTTGCAGATCCAGAGCTCCTTGAATGAGGAGAAGGCTGAGTCCCCCTGGGGAAGGACCCTGTTACACCACCAAAATTTTACACTGCTAATTTTCTTCCTAGCCTTCCCCAAAGAGACCTACTATTTTTACCAGGGTAACTGCATTGGAGGAAAGGAAATGATCAGACACTTAAGCGATTAGTAGCTGAGAAGTGACATTAATTCTAGGAGACCCAAAATATCACTGTGGTCCACCAGTCAGAGTAGGGGCTTATGGAGGTCAGGTGATCAATGGGGGTTTAGCTCAGATCTGTCTCACAGTGGGTCCAGTGGGTCCCTAGACCCAATCTGTAGTTATTTCTCCAATTCTAGATTGCATAATTGGAATAGACATGCTCAGCAACTGGCAAAATCCTCTCATTGTTTCCCTGACTTGTGGAGTGAGAGCTATTATGGTAGGAAAAATCTTCCAGAGTTAATTAGAGGAGTTCCATCCCATGGGGAACAGTTGGTGCCCCCCCCTCAACCAGCCCTATTTTACTCCCACACAGAGGGCTCCTAATCAAGACCTTGTTCAAAGGGTCCCCGGGAACCAGGGACCCTTTTGAGCTCCTAATGTGGCACAGCAGCAGTCACCCAGTATTATGGAAAACCCATCTGACAGAGAGGTAGGCTTCCCAAACTTATAATACTGGAAACATCTCCAACCAAGAGAATAGGGATTTGCCACATCCTCCAAGCTCAGACCACTCCCCAGGGACAATCACCCCTTTATAAGTATGGTGGTTAATTCAAGCTCTCAAAATAAACACCACTTCTTGGCCTGTCTAGATAGCAGAGTGCAGGCCAGATTATACCCAAAGAGAAAGCCCTGTAATGTTAAGGGATTTTCAGGTAAAGTCATACCTGGAAAACAAGTTTATGGAGATGTAACCTTTGGAACAATTGGTATTAGACAACTCTCGGTGGTGGACCTGCTGGCCTTTCCATTCCCTGTTATAGATATGGACACCCTTTCTCATCACATGATTCCCTGGAATAAACCCAAATCCATGGCCCATCTGGTGGGAGAAGCAAAATGGGAACATTTGCAGCAAATTGAACTGCCTGTACCAATTGAAGTGTTAAATACACCTCAGTATCACCTAAGACAAGATACGGAAGGGCTAAGTCCTGATATTATAGATTTAGTGGGTAAGGGAGTGCTCATTCCTACCTCTTGTACCTTTAACGTCCCTGTTTGGCCAGCCACCAGAGCGGTGACTGACCATTGATTATCAAAATTTTAATACTCAGTGCCACCTGTGTAGGCACCCACACCTAGTATCAAGTTTACTGAGGATATACAGAGACCTTCAGGTTTCTACTTTGCTGTAATAGATTTGGCCAATATGTTTTACTCTATTCAAATAGCCCCCACCTGTCAGGCCCAGTTTGCCTTCAATTTGATGGCACCCTATACATCTTCACCCTATTGCCCATGAGTTCCTTAAACAGCCCTGCAATTGCACACAATATATGCAGACAGGATATCCAAAAAGTTACACTTAAACATTGTTGGTATTGGCATTGCATAGATCCTTTTGGTGGGCCCACAGAGGAGGCAGTCATACATGATCTATTGACATTTTCATGATATCTACAAGACTGGAATGGGCTCTAGCTCCACATAAGTTCCAAGAACCTGCAACTAGTATTAAGCTCCTAGGAATTATTTGGTCCTCCAAGGGGTAAGAAATTCCCAACCCAGTAAAACAACAGATTCTCACTCTCAACACTCAAATGGGCACAACATCTGCTAGGACATTTTATGTTCTGGTGTAAGCACATTTCACATCTGACTGTTACTCAATTATATATATGCTAGCACCTGAAAATCCAGCTCCTTCCAATGGGGCTCCAAACAAGGCAGGACCATTCAACTGGCACAGCTTGTGGTCCAGCAGGCTTTGCTGCTGGTACTCCCAGGCTCTCACTTTAAATTAGAGGCGATGCTATGATTGACTATGTGTCCTGGAGCATTTGGGCATGCATGATAAAACATGGCTACTTATGGGTTTCTGGACCAGAAGGTTAACCCTGGCAGCTGCCCAGTATACTCCATAGACAGATCCTAGTGGCATACTGGGCACTCCTAGAAACCAAGGCACTTACAGGGTCCCAGCACATTTTGCTGTGAACCTAGGTCCCCATCTCCACTTGTATTAGCAATACCTCCCAACAGCAAATTGGCATGGCCCCTGAAGTCTCCTCCAGGAGAAGGCAAAATATGACTCACAGGGTCTTCCTAAAATACAAGAGGATGTGACTTCCCCCATACTCAGTCCCTTGCCCACAGTACTTGTGGAATAGGTGGTGGCACCCCTGCTGCCCAAGCTCCTTGCCAGGTGGGGAGCCCTTTGAGACCTCCTGTCTGACATGAAAAGAGAGTTGGTATCTTTCACCAATGGCAGTGCTACCATTGTACACAGTGGTGCCTGTTGGAGGGCCATGGTCTATCACGTGGACTCAGGTGCTTTCCTGAGCAAGGAGAGGACACAAGGTGCCCCACAGATGGCAGAACTAATCAATGTCTATAGCTATAGGAGATGCTGTGGCCCGTGACCTGTCTGAAGTGTGCATCTTTACCAATTTTTGGATGGTTGCTAATGGCTGAGCTGTTTGGTCTGGACTCTGTAAACAAAATATTTTCACCATACAAGGTAAATCTCTCTAAGGAGACATCATTTGGAAGGAACTAGCATAAATGAATAAAACTATCTTTGTTCCACATGTCTGCACACAACCACAGCAGGCACTGTCAAGGCACATTTTAACCACATAGTAGACCAGTTTACGTGAGTAACCACACACACAGTCCCGATAGAATCTGAGCATGCACAGCCAGAGATTTCTTTCTCATTAACAGAATGGGCACGTATAACATCAGGTCATAGAGGACACCAAGCTTTAACTTACTTGGCCTATTGCAGACACACCACTAATCACCACCTTGGCAGAAGTGGCAATAAAAAAACTGTTCATTTTGTGCACAGAGCAAGTCATAAAAGTACTTTTATTGGTAGCAAATTCCCATGACAAATTCCTTTTGTCTAGATGGTACTTCAACTATATAGGGCCACTCCCACCTTCAGCAAGAGCCATTAAATATGGACTAACCATGACTGACTTCTGTACAGGGCTTTTATTGGTCTATCCTTGTAGGCACACAAAAGCAGAGGTCACCATCTAAGGCATCACTAAATCCATTTTGGCATCCTTTGACCCTCCCCCATGCTACTGATTCAGACCAAGGACCATTTCACAGCCCAAGCACTGCAAATTTGGGTCTTAGAACAAGGGATTTTTATGGAGCTACTGTTTTCCCTATAGGCCCCAAGCAGTCTCATAGAGAGACATAATGACTCAGAAACAATTGTTACTCAAGTTGCAACATGGTAAATGGGCCACTAAATGGACTTCAGTACTACCCCAAGCTCTAATTATACTGAACACTAGGCTCCTGGGATATAACACAACTTGTATTAACTATTTGATAGCACACAGCCAAAATTTTTAAAAATTAAAGGAAAATACCATTCCTGACAGTGGCATGGGGTGCCCACTCTCCAAATTACATCCAGCAATCAGTCCTCTTCTTGTTTTGACTATTACATCTGTCAGTCGGTAGATGGCACCCTGACATAGGACGTGTTATATATTATGATCCTCTAAAAATTGCAAGTTCCTCTGGCATTCTTCCCTTGCTGATTCTTGACAAGAGTGCTTCCCCACTGGGACCCTCACTCCTACCTCTGCCAACATTTGCAAGATATAAAATAAGTTTATTGTATCCCCATTTTTCTCCATCTTTATAAGAAGTAGAAATGACAGCACCAAGACTTCCACGAGTGAATCTGTGAGACCCACAATGTGGTCACAATTAGAGGGACATCTGAGTTAAAGTTGGTGAATGTGAATCACGTTTGCAGACAAAGACCTCATAAAGCCTCTCTATTGGGTATCAAGGGCTTGGTCACAGGAGCCAACAAATGGATATGACTATATGAGACGGAATAACCCAAATGATGAAAAAGAAATGTGCCACCCTGAACCCCACCATAATAATTCAATAGGCTACACCATATGAGGTCACAAGGTGACTCCTACATTACCATTTCATTCCCTGGTTTTGTTCTTACTCTTCCTTGTGGTTGCTTTGGTAGCAGGCCTCCTTTATAATCCTCAGGGCCTCTACCTCATGGTCCACACTTGCAGCAATTGCACACACATAGTCTAAAACTACTCCGACACACAGGGCAATGCTGGGAAGCTCTCTTCAATCATCTGTATCCGGCTTAACTCAACCCACAGCCTGAACTTATGGCACTGACAGCAATGTAAGTGATGCCTAGCAAAATGCCCTTATAATCTATCAAAGATCTTAGGATTTTGGTCACCTGACTGCTATCAAGTCAAACCCAAATGGCTTACTGGCCTATGCTGTATGGTTTGAGTCATATGGATTTGACCCTGTGCCAAACTAAACTATTCCAAAGGTCCATCAAATTGACATAAAAGAAATTATATTTGATGCATTGTCATTTTTGTCTAGTCATAAGTTCTCCTTTTGAGTGAGCACCCCAGCTAGTTCACCCTGTGTGTAACCACAACTAGCGCTGCATACAGCTTCATAAGATTTGGGTGATAAAAGCTACCCTTGGCTTCTCTGAATGGCCCCTTGCCTTTTTGTGCCACATAATTCACAAGCAAAGGTCTATATCTCCACATTGGATGATAAGAAGCTACCCTCAGCTTCTCCAAATAGCCTTTACTGCTTCTGCTTTTCATGCATGTATTTTGAAACTTCCAATCCTTAATATCCATGGGAAAGTCCTACCCCACCAGTCTGGGTCACAATAGAGGCAAATCCTGGGACACACATGGACTTCCCATGTGATCTACCCCCTGCCTTTTCCATGGACTCCTGAAGGAGCGTAGGTTAGGTAAGCCTGGGAGTTTCTGCCAATTATTCCCCCCTTTTCTCCTTCCAGATTCTTTGATCTAATAAACCTGTTCTTTCATCCATTCTCAGGTTGTTTGCTGACTATCTGTATTTGTGCCTCATCACTCAAAGAACTTTCACATAACATCCAACACTATTGTGGTTTGTCCTGGAGCAAAGTTTCTTTCTGTCTGTGGTCCTGTGAACCTGGAGAACAACTTATCTTGTTCCAATATGCAGTGGTGGAACAGGAATAGGATAAGCATTCCCTTACATAAGATAGAAGTTGTGTGCCAGGTTGAATGCATTGTGTCCCCCAAACGCCATTATCTTTGATGTAGTCTTGTGGGGCAGACGTTTTGGTGCTGATTAGATTTGCTTGGAATGTGCCCCACCCAGCTGTGGGTGATGACTCTGATGAGATATTCCCATGGAGGCATGGCCCCACCCATTCAGGGTGGGCCTTGATCAGTGGAGCTATATAAATGAGCTGACTCAAAGAGAGGGAACTGAATGCAGCTGTGAGTGATGTTTTGAAGAGGAGCAAGCTTGCTAGAGAGGAACGTCCTGGGAGAAAGCCATTTTGAAACCAGAACTTTGGAGCAGATGCCAGCCACGTACCTTCCCAGCTAACAGGTTTTCCAGACATCATTGGCCATCCTCCAGTGAAGGTACCTGATTGCTGATGGCCTTAAGACTGTAACTGTGTAGCCATATAAACCCCGTTTATATGTTATATGTTTATATGTTAAGACTGTAACTGTGTAGCCATATAAACCCCGTTTTATAAAAGCCAATCCATCTCTGGTGTTTTGCATTCCGTAGCATTAGCAAACTAGAACAAGTTGGAAGGAAAACAGGTGTCACAGGTCCAAACAATGCTGAAACCTGGCAGGGTGTACTTCATTACATCTCAAAGTTTGAGCGCCATCTGTGATTTAATGCTTTGCCCTCCAGGCCTGCTGGAGCAGCAGATACATTCTTTCCAAACACTTGTGCTGCAGCCATGCTCTCCCTGAATACTAGGGAACAGGCCCAATCTCTCCGATGATTGGAAGGACAATTAGGATCTCTATGAACTCTAGAGTATAGGCCCCACCATCTCTGAGCATTGGGTGATGGCTTTCTTCTTGAACATCAGGATGCAAGGCCTGACCCCCAAGCACTGGGGCAGGTGGCTTTCCTTCTTCAAGTGTAGAGGGGACCACTCCGATGCAGACACTTGGGTGAACCCACTCTCTTGGCCGGAAGAGATCTTTTATGTTCAGTTCTCTGCTTCCATGGTTCTGCCCTTAAAGTCGTTCTTCCTTCAAATCATCCCTTTTCTGTCCCTGGCAGTGGTTCTCCTCATTCAAATTTTGCCAAAAGCCTTTCAACTTTGCTTACAGTTCCAGTGGTCCAAACCATCAGACAAAACAACTTTCTACACATCCTTTGTGGATAACTGCATTTCCAACCTTGACTTTCACTGAAATGGTTGACTGGATCTGTATTCAGCCACACCCTCTTTAGCAAAGTTTTGTTCAGTTAAACCCTCATGCTGAACCCTGTCTACTGGAAAATCACTTCCTGAAAGCTCAGAGAGGTACTTGCTAGAGCTGCTTCTTTACCTAGTCTCATTGCACACTATTTGGATAGGCTGAGAATTTTCCAAGTTATCAATTGATAGTTTCTTTGTGCTTAGCAGTTCAATTCTCATTACATCTTTCTTCTTGTATTTCACTATGATCTTTAAGGAGAAACTAGGTTGCACCTTCCACACTTACTTGGAAATTTACTCAGCCTTAATTCTTTTCCAGAGGTTTTAGTAAGATGGCTATACCAGTTTGTGCTAGTTGTTTAAATATTCTGTTGGGTTATGGCATCCTGGAGAATTTTAATGTACCATCTTGGTCAACCAGGATCCCTATAGTTTTGCCATTTCCAGAGTGTCATGTTTAAATGGAATCATACAATATGTGGTATATGATGTCTGTCTTAATTCACTTAGCAAATTACATTCAAGATTTGAGATCTAAGGAGGTACAACTGTTCGTTTATCCATTAATTGAAGAACATTTGCTTTGTTTCTAATTTTTGATGATTGTGGATAAAGCTGTTATAAATATTTGTAAACAGTTTTTGTGTGTGCATGTGTGAACCTAATTTTTCATTTGTCTTGGGTAGATAGCTAGGAGTGTTATTATTGGGTCATATGGTAGGTATTTTTATGCTTGACTTCATGAAATACTGCCAAGTCTTTTCCATTTACAATAGCAACTAATAGAATCAAATAGCCAAAACCACCTGGAAAAAGAAAAATGGAGTTGGAGGAGTCACATTTTCCAATTTTAAATTTTTTCCAATGTGGCTGTATGAGTTTGCATTTTTACCAGGAGACTTTTACTCTATAAGAACCCCTGTTCCACTGCATCATTGGCAGCACTTTATATTGCTGGATTTTGTTGTTGTTGCTTTTGAAATTCTAATATGTGTATAGACTTATCACATTGAGGCTTAATTTGCATTTTACTTATGATAAATAATGCTGAGTATCTTTTAATATGCTTATATTTATGATTGCACATATCCATCCAGATCTTTTACCCATATTGCTTATTGGATTGTTCTCTTATTGCTGAATTTTGATATATTTTTTATGTATTTTGGAAACAAGTCCTAAATCAGGAATACATTTTGCATTTTCTTTGTCTATGTCTCTTCTTTTTTCATTCATTTAACAATATCTTCTGCATAATAATAATTTCTAATTTTAATAAAGTCTGGTTTATCTTATTTTTTCTTTTATGGATCTGGTTTTTGGTCTTGTGCCTAAAATCTCTTTGCTTGGCTTACAGGCATATAAAATTTATCCTTTAATTTCTTATAGGAAGAACATTTTGTAAATGATATTTTATAGTTTTGCATTATACACTTAGGACTAGGAACAGTTTTATGTTGTTTTTATATAAGTTGTTGGGGATTGAATCTTATCCCCTACAAAAGGTAGGTTCAAGTCCTAATTTTTATTAAAATTAAAATGATTATTCTGCAAATGGACAGGATCTTTGAAGACGTTGTTAGTTAAGGCATGCCCTAACTGAATGAAGGTGTGCCTTAATACAATATGACTAAATCTTTATAAACAAAGGAAATTGGACATAGAGGAGGAGCTATGGGGAGCAGCCAGAAACTGGGAGTCAAGAGAAATTTTAAGAGAAAAAAGAGGACACTGTCATGTGAATAGCCATGTGACAGAAAAATCAAGGAACCTCAAAGATTACCAACCAACCAGAAGGCACAAACCCAGGGAGGAAGCAAGCCTTCTAGCTCTGAAACCAAGAGCCAATGGAATCAAATGGAGGGTTAGAAATAAACCCACATATCTATAGCCAGTTGATTTTTGACAAGAGTTCCAAATCCATTCAATGTGGAAAGAATTGTCTCTTCAATAAATGGTGCTGGGAAAATTGGGTATCCACATGCAAAAGAATGAAAATGGACCACTACCTCACACCATATGCAAAAAATAACTCAAAATGGACCAAATACTAAACATAAGAAATAAAACTATGAAACTCCTGAAGAAAACATAGACAAGCATCTTCAGTAGCTTGTGCTAGGCAATGTCCTCTTAGACTTTAAGCCAAAAGCATAACAGAAAAGTAATAGATTAAAAATAGAAAAATGGGATTTCATTGTAGTTAAAAACTCTTGTTAAAGGATTTCATCAATAGAGTACAAGTGCAACCTACAGAAAGGGAGAAAATATTTGGAAACCCCATATCTGACTAGGCTTTACTATTTAGATTATATAAATAAATCTGCACATCAAAACAGAAATCCCAAGTAAAAAATGAGAAAAAAGACTTGAATAGATATGTCTCCAAAGAAGATATTCAAATGGCTAAATCATTATCTTTTAGGGAATTGCAAACCAAAATTATGAGATACAATTTCACACCCACTAGAATGTGTACTATTAAAACTATGGAAAATAACAAGTTTGGGAGAGGATGTGGAGAAATAGCAACACAAATTCATTGTTGCTGGGAATGTAAAATGGTGTAGCTACTGTGGAAAACAGTTTGGCAGTTCCTCAGAAAGTTAAGTATGGAATTATCATATGACCCAGAAATACCACTTTTAGGTGTATATCCATAAGAAGTGAAAGTAGGGATTCAGAGAGGTATTTGCTCACTGATGTTCATAACAGCATTACTCTCAATTGCTCAATGATGGAAGCAACCCAAGCATCCATCAACTGATGAATGGATAAATGAAATGTGGTATAGCATGCAATGGCATATTATTCCACCATTAAACGGAATGAAGTTGTGATATATGCAACAGCATGGATGAGCTTTGAAGACATCATGTTGAGTGGAATAAGCCAGATAGAAAAGGACAAATATTATCTGATATTATCAGTACAAAATAATTAGAATAAACAGATTTACTGAGCCAGAAACTATAATATGGATTACCATAGGCTGGGGTGTGGGTAGGGAATGGGGAGTGAATGTTTAACTGGGACACAGGTTCTATTTAGAGTGATGAAAAACTTTTTATAGTGGATGGTGGTTACCATAGCACAACATTGTAAATACAATTAACACCACAGAATTATATATCTGAATATAGTTATAACTGGAAATTTTGGTTTGTTTGTAAGTTACTAGAATCACTTTTTTACAAAGCATAAAACTGTACAATAAAAACTGAATCCCAGCATAAACTCTGGAGTATGTTACTAATACAATTATGAAAATGTTCTTTCAGAAATTGTAACAAGATACCATGCTAATAAAAGTGTTAATAATAGGCAAAACTGTATGTATGTGTGTGTATGTGTATTGTGGGTTATATGGAAACTCTTTATTTTGTGCATAAGTTCCTGTTAGCCTACAACATCTCAAATAAAAATAATAGTTTTTTTTTTCAGAACTATAAGGATTAGTAATTACCTCGTCCTAGGCTTTGGAAGGAAGGATAGACTATGAAGAGACATTTTGGGAGTGATGGAACTATTCTGTTTAAAATTGTAGTGGTGATTATACAAATGTGTGCAGTTGTCAAAACCCATAGAAGTGTATACCACAAAAAATTTTTGTATATATATAAATTTTAAAAAATCAGAACATTGAAATAGATGTAATGTGACAAATTTACTGAATTACAATTATAAATAAATCATGGAACCATTCAGAAGTAGCTGTCCTAAGTTACTCTGGAAAACAGTGTTTGGTGTAAGGGTAAATACACAAAGTGCCATTCCCAAGCACTATATTCTAGTTGGTAAATGTGTTTCTCCATTGGATATGGGTTAACCAAATACTTTAGATTTATAATAGGGTTGAACAAATAAGTATATATTTTGCACATAATGAGAGCCATGTTTCTCACTTTTGGTGAATAATAAGAAATAATGAAATGGGGAAGACTAGACTAAGCCCTGTGCTGGTGGATTGGTATAAGTATGTTTACAGATGACAGGTAGAAGATTAGACAGATAGATAGAAAGATGATAGATAATAAATAACAGACACATCCACATGTATATACATAATTATAGATGAATATGTACACATGAATTGGTAAACATATATTCTTATTTCTACACACTGAGAAAAATTGGAAGCAGCAGCAATGAGCACATCCAGTACCCAGATCTTGGTTTTTTAAATATCATTCTCTAATAAAAGAAACTAGCATTCCTTGGAAAACTGGTTGATTTCTGGGCTATGGCAAGGGAAATACAAGATGAGCCTGGAGCATCTTATGATACCAGGCCACAAGGAGTTTTATTTATTTATTTTTTTTTTTAAGAAATGATTGGAGTCTGTAAAAAGTGCACAGGAGCTTTGAAAACAGTATGGTTAGTGAGATGAACCAGACACAAAGGGGCAAATAGTGTATGATTCCACTTATATGAATATCTACAATAGGCAAAGTTATAGAGACTGAAATATATTAGAGTTCACCAGGGGCTGAAGGGGAGAAGGGGGAAAATGTAAAGTAATTGCTTAATGGGTCTAGAGTTTTTGTTTGGGGTGAAGAAAAATTTTGGAATTAAATACTGGTTGTGGTTGCACAGCAGTGTTTACTTAAAATGATTAAAATGGCAATGTTTTACATTATATATATATATTTTGCCACAAAAAAAGAATTATGAAAAAGAAGAAGCCATGCCCAAAAGCTACACATTTTATGATTCCATTTACGTGACATTGTAGTAAAAGCAAAACCATTAGAATGATTGCCAGGGGTGAGCAGGTGTTAACAACAAGCAGGAACACAGGGAATTTTTAGGGTGATGAAACTCTTTGGTACTGGGGTGGTGGATACATTACCCAAAATTTGTCAAAACTCATAGGACTTTACACTACGGAGAGTGAACTTTATTGTATGCAATGTTTTTTTTTTTTTTTTTGATCAAGAAGCATATCAGTGGAAACTAGATTAGAATGCAGACTGTAACAAAGGATTCTAATTTTATTACAAACATAGGAAATATCTTCACTGAAATTATTAGGGACAAAGGAGCTATCCAAACAAAGTAACTTTGGAAAAGTGTTTCAATGAATAGTCTGAAACTAAAGGCCAAAAATCTGTATACATTGTTCTCTTGTTGCTAAATTTGTTTCTCACAAGGGCATCAGTTATCAATTCTAAAACTAGTTTTTGTGTCCCTTTGGGCTAAACAACTAAGTAAACATGTTATGTAAAATGAAAGCCACATTATTCTTTTTCAGAGAAAGAAATAAGCAAGGGAGTAGGTTCAAGTGATCCCAACAGTGTTAAATTGATTGGAGGTATTATTATGAAATTATTTATTTTAATGCGAATATGGATAGAGGGATATTGGTATATTGATATGTATGTATATATTGGGGAAAACACATGTGTATATCTCCTATGTTTATCAATTGATATGACCTAAAAGAAAGAAGGCAATGACATGCCAGTGGGAATGAGCACCTTGCACCCAGACATCATTTTCAAAATACGATTCTACAAAAAAAAAAAAATTATAGGAACCAATCTTAAAAAGTTCCCAATGGCCAAAGCTGGAGCAACTTAATAGTAAAATAAGCAATGACAATATTGGATTTTAACCCCACAATAAAATAAATATCTATGAGTCCATACTGCTATAAATAAATAACTGAAAAAAAAAATGAGAAAGGACATCCCTTCACTGTAGGGTAATTAAAATTAATAAGCATAGAAGGAGTAAGGAAATTATACAGTCATCATTAGAACAATGCAGTAATAGTTGTTGCAGGCAAGTTCCAGTGGGAGATGATAAAATTTGGTGGTGAAAGGTTAATCAGAGATGGTTATTTTCATAGTTTCAAAATCTCTTCCCCCGAAAATTTAGTGATCATCCAGTGAATAATAGTGATTTCACAGTGTAGAATTCTATCCTGGAAGACAACACCTTAACCAAGTGATTTAAGCTTAACGTCATCAGTAATACCTGTTGTGGTAATGTACACCTAATGTAGTTCACTAAGAGGGGCCAGTCACCTCTGTGCTGCTCTTCCCCAAGGTGCTTACTCTCAATCTATTCATTAAAAAATATCAGAGCAACAAAATTAAGGGTATTCTAAAAATAAAAAGACCAGTACTGTTCAAAAGTGTCAAGGTTTTTATATATTCCAGATATTAAACACTTACCAGATATTTGGGTTTCAAATACTTTCTCCTAGTGAGTAGATTGTCTTTTCATTTTCAGGCAAAGTCCTTTGATATGCAAAAGTTTTTAATTTCAGTGAGGTCCCATTCATCAATCTTTATTTTGTTGCTTGAACTTCTCATCTGGAGTCTAAGAAACCATTGCCAAACACAAGGTCCTGAAAATGCTTCTAGGAGTTTTATAGTTCTAGTTCTTATAATTAGGTCTATGTTCCATTTTGAGTTGATTTATGTTTATGGTGTGAGGTAGCAGAACACCATTCTTTTGCACATGGGCATCAAGTTTTCCCAGGACTATTTGTTGAAGAGACTATTCTTTCTACCATTGAGTGGACTTGTCACCCTTGTCAAATATTTGCTGACTAAATGTGAGGGTTGATTTCTGGGCTCTTGATTTGATTCCATTGGTCTATATGTCTGTCCTTGTGCCAGTACCATGGTGTTTTGATTACTGTGCTTTGTAATAAGTTTTAAGATTGGGATGTGTGAGTCCTCCAACTTTGTTCTTCTTTTTCAAATAGCCTTGGTTATTTGGGTCCCCTCACCCTTCCATATACATTTGATGAGTGGCTTTTCCATTTTGGCAAAGAAGGCTATTGGAATTTTAATTGGGATTGAATTGAATCACCTTGGGCCAAATTGACATCTTAATAATATTTAGTTGTCCAATATGAACACAGAACATCTTTCTATTTATTTAGGCCTTCTATGTTTACTTTTAGAAAGTTTTGTAATTTTCTGTGTATAAGTCCTTTACAACTTTGGTTGGGTTTATTCCTAGATATTTCTTTCTTTTAGTAGTTATTTTAAATTGAAGTTTTTTTCTTGATTTCTTCCTCAGATTGTTCATTACTAAGAATTTTTGCTTTTTGATCTTCTACCTGGCCATTTGCTGAATTTATTCATGGGTTTTAGTATTTTTGTTGTTACTATTTCAGGATTTTCTGTATATACGGTCATGTCATCTGCAAATAGGGAAAGTCTTACTTCTTCCTCCCTAGTATATATACATTTATTACTTTCTCCTCCCCAATTGCTCTAGCTAGACTCTCCAGTACAATGTTGAATAACAGTTGTGACAGTGGGTATCCTTTACTTGTACCTGATCTTAGAGGGAAAGCTTTCAATATTTCACCATTAAGTAGGGTGTTAGCTGTGAGTTTTTCATATATGTTCTTTATCGTTTTGAGGAAGTTTCCTTCTATTCCTTGTTCCAAGTGTTTTTATCAAGAAAATGTGCTGGATAATGTCAAATGTCTTCTCTGCATCAATTGAGATGGGATCATGAGTGTTTTTTCCCTTTGTTCTGTTAAAGTGCTGTATTATATTTCTTTTATATTTTCTTATGTAGTAACTTGCATACCTGGGATGACTCCCAGTTCATCATGATGTGTAATTCTTTTGATGTGCTGTTGGATTTGGTTTTCTAGCATGTTGTTGAGTATTTGTGCACCTATTTTTGTAAGAAATATTGGTCTGTACTTTTCTTTTATTGAGGTATCTTTATCTGGCTTAGGTGTGAAGGTGATACTGGGCTTCATAGACTGAGTTAGGGAGTGTTCCCTTTTCTTCAATTTTTGGAAGACTTTGAGCATGAAACATGTTAATTTGTTTAATATCCAGAATATATAAGGAAATCCTACAACTTGACAATAAAAATATAAACAACCCATTTAAAAAACTGGGCAAAAGACTTCAGTAGACATTTCTCCAAAGAAGATATTCAAATGGCAAAAAAGCACATGAAAAGATGATCAGCATCTCTGTTAGGGAAATGCAAATCAAAACCACAATGAGATACCATTTCATACCTACAAGAATGGATACTATTTTAAAAAGTATCCAAAAACTACACACTAAAGAATGTTGGAGATGATGCAGGGAAATAGGAACATTGGCAATGTAAAATGGTTCAATCACTGTAGAAGATGGTTTGGTGGCTCCTCAGAAAGTTAAGTATAGAATTACCTTATGACTTGACAATTCCACTTCTAGGCATAGCCCCAAAAGATTTTAAAGCAGGGACTCAAATATATATTTCCAGACCAATGTTCACAGAGGCATTATTCAAAACTGCCAAAAGATGGAAGCAACCCAAATGTCCATCAACTGATGAATGGATAAATAAAATGTGGCACATACATATATTTGAATATTATTCAGCCATAAAAATGAATGAAGTTCTGAATACATGTGACAGCATGGAGGAATCTTGAGTACATCACACCGAGCAAAAGGACAAATATTAGATGACCTCACTGATACTAAATAATTAGAATAAGGAAACTCACATTGCCAGAATCTAGAGTATAGGTTATCAAGGGTTATGTGGGATCAGAAATGAGGAGGTAATTCTTAAATTTTACAGAGTTTCCAATTGGATTGATTGTAAAGTTTTGTTAATAAATAGTGGTGATGGTAACACAACATTGTGAGCATAATTAACAGCACTGAATTATATTTGTGAATGTAGTTAAAGGGAAAATTTTAGTTCACATGTATATACATACTAGAATAATTTTGAAAAAAAAAATTCTATACAACACAAAGAGTCAACCCTCTTTTAAATGATAGATTATAATTAATAGTGCACTTATTAAAATATTTTTCCATGAATTATAACAAATATACCACACTAGTGCAAAATGTTAATAATAGGGTGGTATAGGGGAACTCTGTATTATATGCATGATTTTCTATAAATGCACAACTTCTCTAATTAAAAAAATAGCAAAAGTTTCAAGGTCTTGAAATACATGGAAATCCTGAGGAATTTTCAAAGATTGTAGGAAACTAAGGAGACATGATAACTAAATGCAATGCAGGATCCTGGATTGGCTCATGGGCTGAAACAAAATACTGCTGAAATGTGAATAAATTCCACAGTATATATTAATAATAGTTAATAATAGTTAATAATAGGAAACTAATTTTGGTAAGTTTTCTGTATTATGTAAGATGTTCTCACAAGAGAAAACTAGGTAAAAAATGTATATAATGCACTGTCTGTGCAATTTTTGCAACTCTTCTGTAAATATAAAATTTATTTCAAAATAAAACGTTAGAAAATAGTTCATATGATTAATTTTTGAATTTTTTTTTGTAATTTTCATAAGATAACATTGGGGAAATTTCCCTGGAACAAGAGCAAAAAATCAATGTGATGGAAAATATCATAAAAAAATTGAGGGGCATTAAGTACCAATCCAAGAAGATCCAACAACCAGAAAGAGTAAAAACAGAGACAACAGGAGAAATTAATAAAGGAAATGTTAGAAACAAATGATCAGAATTCTGAAACAATGTAAGCCATTATATTATGTGTCCACAAAGTATCTCACAGAATAAATATAAAAAGTCCTTTTCATAAACACAGACAATAAATTATCAAACCACCAAAGAGAAGATCATGTATGATTTAAAAGCATAAAAATTGCAAAAATCAGCAACAGTAAAATAGGAAATATGAGAATTCTCATTGACTATATTGCATGGTATAAAACAAAGGAGAACTTCTAAATTTTGAGAGAAACTTATTTTGAACACAGAGTTTTATAACTAATAAGGAATAAACCCAAAAAAATAAAAAGATATTTGTGAACATGCAAATATCATGTCTTACTATCATATTTCCAGAAACAAAATGATATTTGAATATATATGTATCAATGAAATGGAAAAGAAAAATTCAAAAGAAATGAATGGAGACAATGGGTCTCTATTGAGAAGGCATGCTAGAAAGAAATGTACAAGTCATCTTAGAAAGCAGTTAGTACTATTTAGAAGATTCATAAGTTGCTATGATAATCTATAATGTCATAGATATTGTGAGAAATTTTATGATTCTTAATTAGGAAAAGTAAAAAATATATTGAGATTCCCAGAAAATCAAAAGCTGCACATAAAAGTTATAAATCCAAGTGAAGCAAAATGAAAATGTAATATAATTTTTAGCATAAAAAAGTGTAATGCATTCAACTTAATGATAGATTTCTTTTATTCAAATTGTACAATTTCAGTGCCAAGATTATGTTTTCTTCTCTATGTTTGTGACTACACTGTTCAGTTCTGAAAAAAAATTTATATGACCAATGCAAGCACTGCTTAATTGCTTTTGATTTTATAATCAAACTGTGATTAAGCATGGATGTTTTCATTTTTATAAGAGGGCAAACTGTAAATTTGACAAACCTCACCAATGTAATTTTAATGGCCTGGATGTCTTAGGGCAATAAGTAGAGTTGGGGAGAGTTTGAATAGTTAAATGTAGAACTATTAGTTTTGTAGGTTTTTAAAATCTTACACAGGGGCAGTAACTATACCTAAATTTAGAAAAATAAGAGATAAATATTTAAATCTGTTATTTAAAATTAGTAGAAATAAAGGAGGAAACAAAAATAATTTAATCACAAAAGGGTGAAAAGGAGAAAAAGGTGTCTTAGGGCCAAATTCCCCATATTATAGCAGGGAAAGTCAATAGAAATAATCTAAATTTTATAAATAAAGCAACAGAGATAAAACAATATCTTGTAGAATGTCACTGAAAATTTCCAGAACTAAAGTGGAAACTGTCAAATGTTAATCAGAGGTGTGACACCAGAAGTGAGTCTGGGACAATTTTAACATCCACTTCATACTCTGCAGTACTAGATTAAATCTTGTTTTTTTTTTAAACATGTATTACTTTTTAATAAACTCTATTCATAATTTCTTAGGAATGAGTTTTCAGTGGAAAACCTAATTTCTTCAAGTATGTCACTTATTTTAAATCTGATCTATGATTTTGCTTTTGAAAGAAATAATATTGAAGGGAATATGTATAGAACATATGAAAATAGGGATGTTGAAATATAGGAAGTCACACATATAGGGATATATGGGATTTATTCATTATGTCTTGACTATATCCTTGTGACAAACTTCTTCTTATACTTCACAGCCACAGTTAACATACTACATGAAAATATTCACCAAATTGTTTTGCTGCTAATGTGGTTGTAATAAATAAAGCAAACTAATCTCATTTAATTTACAGTGCTGTTAACTCAGAAGTTAGGATTTATGGGATGATTATGATTACTGAATTATTATATAGGTATTCCTTTTTTTAAATGCTGATTTATTAGACTAGACAGAGGAAAATGCCTGAAATCTCTGAACTGTAATCCAGCTGCCTTGATCTTTGAAGATGATTGTATAGCCTTTACGTTGTGCCCTTGTGATTTTAAAAACCTATTCACTTACCTTCACTTGTACTAATTTTATCCTTTTTTTTTATTATTCTTTTTATTTTAGAGTCTTAAGATCACAAAAGACAACCCCTAATGTTTATTAATGAAGGGACTTGGGGCAGCCCAGAACTAACCCACCAAATTCCAAAGTTATTTTGATAACTGAAACTGAATCTTATGAAAATGGGCCTACCTGATATGCAGTAGCTTAGACTTTAACTTATAGGTGACCTATAACTCTTCATAATACTAAAAATCATATCCATCTTCATATTAAGGCAACCATTTTCTTACATATGTTCTTACGTTTCTTACAGATGTTTCTGTGACTAAGCATGTAATCAGTCTGCACATGCTCAGTAATTAGATGACCTCAAATTACATCATCTAGAGACACTGTGCTCATTATCCTAAAACATACCCATTTTTTGATACTATAAAACTATTAGAATTACTGCAGTTCAGGGAGACAGATATTGGGGCTGATAGGCCATCTGATTTCCTGCTTCACATCTAGCAATAAACTCTTTCTCTCTTTGAAACCCCAGTTTCTCAGGAATTGTTCATTTGAGTGCACTGAGCAGAGAATCCACTGCCTCTGTTCAGTGCCAATGCTAAGAGAAAATAGTTTAAATTTACACATTTTACCTGTTGTTCCAGTTTGCTAATGCTTCCATTATGCGAAATACCAGAAATAGATTGGCTTTTATAAAGGGGGTTTATTTGGTTACAAAAGTTACAGTCCTACAGCTATTAAAGTGTCCAAACTAAGTCATCAACAACAGGGTACCCTCACTAGAGAAAGGCTGATGTCATCAGAAAAACTTTGTTAGCTGGGAAGGCACATGGCTGGTATCTGTTGATCCCAGGTTGTGTTCCACCTCCTCTCTCAGCTCCTATGCATTCTTGGTTCTTTCTCCTAGGACATTTCTCTCTGTGTGCCTGGGGGTCCTGTTTTAGCATTTCCTGGGACAAACTCTGGGCTAGCAAAAGTCTGCTTTCAAAGGCCATCTCCAAAATGTGTCTCTCAGCTGCTCTTCACTCCTGTTTGTAAGCTCTTTTATAGGGCTCCAGTGATTAAATTAAGACCTGCCTTGAATTGGTGGGGCCTATATCTCCATGGAAATAATTTAATCAAATGTTTTACCCACAGTAGATTGAGTCACATATCCATGGAAACACTCAATCAAAGGATTCCAATCTAAATCAACACTAATACCTAATATATCTGCCCCCACAAGATTGCATTAAAGAACATGCATTTTGGGGGACATAATACATCCAAACTGGCACACCAGTAATGTAAAATGCATGAAAAACAACACATCAGTTTTGGTGAATTTTGCAATTAATTACTTAAAATTTAAAATCTTTCCCATTTGCAGAAGTTAAGTAATTAAACCTCAGTACAGAGTAAAGAAATTCTGTTAAGGAAAAATAAACCAAATTAATAATGTCACAGTTTTCTTTATTGTACTTGTAAAACGCAATACAACAAAGCGTATTAAAGAACCAATTTTGATTAAAATTATGTAGACATTGCAAGTATGATTTTTTATTCATTAAATATGTAACAACTTTCTCATGCCATTGTCAAACATATTTCATTTTAATGTCTCTTCAATTCTTTTCTTGAGGCCAGCAGACAAAGAACTAAGGCCAAGCAAATCAACACTTAATGAACAAGGGCAAGGTACATACAGATGTTTATGGGACTATTTTGTTTCAAAATGTTCCTTGGTGAGTAGTAATGAACAAGCAGATGGCAAACAGTTCTCACTAAGAACTGGGAATTTTAGTTATAAAGTATGTTACAATGAATCAAATTGTTGATCTTCCTATAAATGACAAGGGATTATTTCACCTCTGTGATGTATAACAATACTATAAAATATTAGATTCAGTTTTTGTTCATCCAATTAATGATTATTCAGAGCCTACTGTATGACAGGTTCTGATCTGGATGGTGACCATATATTGATGAGCAAAATGACTCTGGTAGAGTCTACAAAGTAGTTAGATTAACACAAAATGAACAAATAAAAGCAAATAATTTCTGAAACAGTGTGCTGTAATTGTGAATAATAAGAGCAAGGGTCTAGATTGGTTAAGCTTTTCTGAGGAGATGATACTTTGAATCATGAATGACAAGGAATGAGGCATATCAAAGATGAGAGGATACAGGTGGAAAGGGAATGCATTTCAGGTGGAGGGACAACATGTGCAAAAGCTGTGTGTCTATTGTTTATGTGTCTGGGATATAATGACTTATGGCAATTATAATTAGAGTGTTTCTAAAAATTTTCCCACTTTCAAAGTGTTCTTACCTTGGATATACACAACCGCAACACCTTTATTTTTCTTTTCCTCTCCTAATCATGGAATATATCTGATTTTTTTCAACTGCCATTTATTTGGAATAGGAATACAAGCAGTCTTTAATTAAATAGATGGCCTTTAAAAATTGCTCTACCTGGCATTATCAGACATAGCTGTGCTTACACAGCAGTGATTTAGTGCCCAATACTATGCAAAATGCCACTGACAAAAGTGTAGCTTAGAAGAAAATGTAAGGGCTAGGGTAAATGGAGGGTCAAAGTGAAAAAACTGTGAATTGACAATTGCTTTAGGTGTTGCTATCACGAAATTTAATAGAAATGAGTCATTCATCATGATGGTTGGTATGGTAAATTGAATTATGTATTCTAACAAATACACATTCTTAATCTTAATCATGTCCCTGTGGAAATAGATACATTGTAAATAAGACTTATTGATGATGTTATTTCAGTTATGAACTGAGTGAGGGTGGTTCTTAATCCATATTACTTGAGGTCTTATAAAGAGAAGAAACCAGAAGCCAGTTGGAGAAGAACACACAGGAAGAAGCCAGAAGTCATCAGGAACCAGAACAGTAGATACAAGGAGTGAGAGAGTGCCATGTATCTGGAGGCAAAAATACAAACTAAGGATCCCCAAGGATGGCTGGCAGTCAATGCCAGACTGATGCAGACTCTGGGAGAAAGCAAGCTTTGCTGATATCTGGAATATAGACCTCTTCTAGTTTCTAAACCATGACCAATACATTCTTGTTCCTGTTGTTCAAGTACAAACCAGTTTGTGGTATTTGTGACAGCAGTACTGGCAAACTAAGGCAGTGTGTGGGGGATATTTTCCCGTGCTTTGTCCAAGAGAGATAGAACCAAAGGGCAGTGAATCAGTGTACACTTCTATTCAAGGCAACATAGCAGGCCAGATGTGTTGAAAATTTTCTGTTGAAGACAAAGAATAAGGATGAATAAATAGTTTCACTTAAATTCACAAGAAATGTAGCACAACACAGAGGAGAGAAAACCTAAGGTGGGGCTGCTAACCCGTGTGATAAGTGACACTGAAAGTTCATATGCCCTAAATGGACTTGCTGATGTCATAGCCACAATCCATCTGGAGAGCCAGTCATCAAGTTTGGGGTCTACTTATGTATGGACTACATTTTTTATCACCAACTCTATAGTATATGCTGTTTAGAAGACCCAGTATTATTCAATTCTGATTATGCAATTTGAATGCAGTCTAAAGTAGAACATGGAAGTACACATTTTCCTTCAGAACTTCTAAGACCAGCAAGAGTAGCTATGCTTTTCACAAAAAAAAAAAAATCAAAAAATATTTTGTAAGTGGAAACTGTCATTGCTTTCTATCATCTGATCACATTTCTAGTATTTTTCAAAACACTGTGTGTGTGTGTATAGTACAATTTGTCATTTTAGCCATTGCAAAGTGTGCAATTCAGTGACATTAATTGAATTTACAGTGTTTTGTGAAAAACACCAATATTCATTTCTAAAAGGTCTTCCTCACTGTAAGTAGAAACTCCATACCCATTAAGCAATAAATACCCATCCTCTCTTCCCCCAACCCCTGTTAACTTCCTATATCACTAAGTTTGCATAAACTATATATTTCAAATAAGTGGAACCATACAATATTTGACCTTTTGTGCCAGATTTACTTCATTTAGCATGATGTATTTAAGGTTCACTCATGTTCATTTGTATATCAGAACTTCATTCCATTTAATGGCTGAGTAATATTCTGCTGTGTGTATATGGAATGTTTAACCATTCATCTGTTGACAGACACTTGGGCTGTTTCTACCTTTTGGCTATTGTGAATAATGCTGTTTTGAGCATTTCTGTGTACTCTTCTGCTTGAATTCCTGTTTTAAGTTATTTGGGGGATAAACTTAGAAGTGCAATTAACAGGTCATATGGGCATTCTCTGTTGAACTTTTTAAGAAATTGCCAAACTGTTTTCTACTGTAACTACACCATTTTTCATTCTCATCAGCAATGCGTAAGGATTCCATTTTTTTCACATCCTTGCCTGCACTTTTCATTTTTAATATAATTTATATTCTGATGGCATCAAGTGGTATCTCATTTTGGTTTTGATTTGCATTCCCCCAGTGGCTAATGATGTTGGGAATCTTTTCATGAGTTTATTTGCCATTTGTATATCTTCTTTGGAGAAATGTCCGTTCAAATCCTTTGCCAATTTTAATTGCGTTGTTGGTCTTTTTGTTATTGATTTGTGGAAGTTCTTTATATATTGTGGATATTAAACTGTCACATCCAGATTTATGATTCCCAACTATTGTCTTCCATTTTGTTCCTTATCTTTTTCACTTTTTTTTGATTATGTCCTTTGTTGTACAAAAGTTTTAAATTTTGATGAAGTCCAATTTATTTTTTCTTTTCTTGTCATGCTTTTGGTGTCATATCTAAGAATCTATTGTAAAATCCAAGGTCATGAAGATTTTCCCCTGTATTTTCTTCTGAGAGTTTTATGGTTTTATCTCTTACATTTAGATCATTATTTCATTTGGTTTAATTTTTGTATAAGTTGTGAGGTAGGCATCTAACACCATTCTTTTGCATGTGGATATCCTATTTTCCCTGCAACATTTGTTGAAGAGACTATTCTTTCCCAAATTAAATGGACTTAGCACCATTGTCAAACTTCAGCTGGCAGTAGATATATGGGGTTATTTCTGGACTCTCAGTCCTATTCCTTTGGTCTATATGTCCTTCCTAATGCCAACACCATACTGTTTTGATTATTGTAACTTTGTAATATGTTTTGAAATTAGAACGCATGAGATGTCCACCTTTTTTCTTTCTTTCAAGATTTTTTGGCTCTTCAGGGTCCTTTGCAGTTCCATATGAATTTGAGGATTGGCTTTTCTATTTCTGCCAAAAAGGCTGCTGTTATGTAGTTATTTTCAATTATTTGTTTTTTTCTTATTCTCTTATTTTGTTATGGTTGTTAATTTTCTTGGAGTATGGTAGGAACATATTGGAAGCAAAGCAGTTATTTTACGTTATTTGTTTTTCTTATTCCTTTGCTTTGTTTTTTTTTTTTAATTTTATGATAAAGTAAAAAAAAAAGCTATTGCATTTAAAAAATAGCCTCAATGTTGTTATTTTAGGTTATTTGTTTTTTCTTATGCCCTTGTTTGTTTATGGTTTGTTAATTTTCTTGGGGTATGGTAGTAACATGTTAGAAGCAAATATTTTAGGTTATTTGTTTTTCTTAATCCTTTGCTTTGTTTTGATTGAAATGCATTTCTTGTTTTTTTTTTAATTTCTTGATAAATAAAGCTGTAAAAAGGCTGCTGTTATTTTGATAAGATTGATTTGAATTAGTAGATCACTTTGGTTATTATGCCCCATTGATGATATTATATTGACTAATCTATGTACATGAGATACCTTTCCATTCATTTAGAACTCCTCTAATTTTTTAGCAATGTTTTGTCATTCTCACAGCCATGCTTAAATTTGTTCCTAGATATGTTGAAATGAGTACATATTAGCAAAATAATGTATCCATAAAGTAGTTCTATGAAACTTTTGTAAACTACCATTAAGCAGCTTAATAGTAACTATAGCTAATATTCTTTTCAGTCACTTAAAAATTATATTTAATTTTCAGTCACTTGAAATTGTTTTCAAGCTTAGTTAAAAAGTTACAGTGGGCTGACTGGGAAATCCAAACCTGACTGTGCCAGTTTGTATATTTATGTCCCCCAGAAAAAGCCATGTTCTTTAATGCATTCTTTTGGGGGCAGACGTATTAGTGTAGAGTGGGTTGGAACCTATTGGTTCAGGGTCCATGGAGATGTGACCCACCCAACTGTAGGTGAAAACTCATTGGATAATTTCCGTGGAGGCATGTCCCCACCCATTCAGCGTGGGCCTTGTTTAGTTTACTGGGGCATTGTATAAGCTCAGACAGAAGGAGCTCATAGCTAGCTGGAGCTGAGACAGACATTTTGAGGATGGCTGTCAGAAGGTGATGCAGACATTTTGGAGAACACCATTTTGAGACACAACCTGGAAGCAAGCAGATGCCAGCCACATGCCTTCCCAGCTAACAGAGGTTTTCTGGATGCCAATGGCCTTTCTCCAGCGAAGGTACCCTTTGTTTATGGACACTTCATGGTCTTAAGACTGTAACTGTGTAACCAAATAAACCACCTTTTATAAAAGCCAATTCATTTCTGGTGGTTTGCATTCCAGCAGCATTAGCAAACTAGAACAGTGACCTAGGCATCAATGCTAACTTTAAGCCATATAGATTTGTCACAAAGAGTCTTGATTTATACTGGACACAGAAAGGAACATGGTCATCAAGGAGTGAGTCCTCTAGAAAGTGTATTTTCTCAAGTGAACTTAACTGCCTTGTACATGTTTGGAAAGTAGATTGCAGCACTACAGGTTGGACATCTATTGTTATCTAAAGAGTGAGCAAAGCAGGAACAGAGTGAGAAAGTGTTGTTGCTATAAAGCACAATGAGACACCGTTTGTAAAAATACTGGGAAAGGCATGGTTGCTGATGAGAATCTCTGACCCATGCAGTTGGATTTAAGCTGAAGCATGTTTAGAAAAATAAAACATCTTGGTAAGTAAGGTAGAGGCAGAACTTCAGACTATAAAAGGCTCTGTGCTGAGGCTAATATATACATATTTAAAGAAAGGTCTTTAGATAGCAGTAAAATGTACTTATAAGTTTACTGGTAGGGATGTTAACATTAGAGGAAATGAGACTCAAATCTTCCATTGAGCTTAGAAGAAAAGTCATGATAACAATATGCACACAAAGATTTGTTTGGAAAAGATCAAAAAGAGCCCAGAAGGGTATACATGCCGGCCTTGAGAATGTCACTGAAAGAGGAGAAAGTGGAATCAATGTTGTATGAAGCAGAAAGTATCTTGGCCAATGATACTAACTGAAAAACATCATGGTTTTGAGAAAATAGAATTAAGAATTAGAATACAAACTAAAGAAGTGATGATTTTTAGGGACTTTTGAAGAAAATTTGACAGTGCTTGCTGGCCAGTTCAATATAATGAATGAAGAAGATCTAAACAAGTATTCTTTCCTTAAAAACCTCAGATGTTTCTATTGAGAAGTTTTATTCATCAAAAAGATATTCTTTACTACCTTGAGGCTATCAAAAGCTTATTTTTTCCTTTTTCCCTCCCAATTATTCAGCCCATTCCTGCTACTAAGGAATGCAGCAGGAATACATATAGGATCATGTTCAATCATTAATCTAAACTTTCTCCATACCCTATACTTGCAATGCTTCCAACGTCAAAACACCTGCTTACATCAGTCCAACTTTTGCTTTCTCTGCTCCAACATTAAATCCCTGAACATTGCTGGAGGAAAAATAAAGTGTGCAGGTGAACATCACTATCTATTTCCAGTCTCAATTGACATTAACTATAAGCTCCTAATCCTTTCTTGTGGCCCTGGTCAGCTCTCTTAATCATTTACTGCATTAATTATTCCAATCCTGCAGCTGATTTTTCATAGTTTTACTGTTTAGTCAGGATTCTCTAGGGAAATAGAACCAATAGAGATCTATAAATATTATGAGATTTTTACGAGAATTGTTTCATGTGACTGTGGGTAAGCACAACTGCAAATTCCATGGGCAGGCTGCAAACTGAGAACTCTGACAAAGGTTTTTGATGAATTCCCCAGGAGAAGCTGGCTGGCTGAATTAGAAATGGGAAGTCTCTCTTCTGACAGCTAAAATTATCACTTCTCCTTTTAAAGCCTTCGACTGATTGGATGAGACTTCTCTCATTGCTGAAGGCAATTTCCTCAGTTGATTGTAGATGTACTCAGTCAAAGATGCAATCACCTTACTGATGACTTGAGTCTATGAAATATCCTCACAGTAACAATCAGGGCAGTACTTGCTTAATCAGACAATGGGACACCATAACCTGGCAAAGTTGACCCATAATCTTAACCATCATGAGTACCATGCTCACCATTAGCAGGTCACCTTTGTTTCATCACCCAAACACACACACACACACACACACACACATAAATGTCAAGTAAAAAAAAATACCCAAATAAATTTTTCTGATGTTATACTCCTGCTTTCCTATTTTTTGACAGTATAGTTGCTCAAAACAAATACTCCTATCTGTGTAGATGTCCTTATGACTTTCCTCTGTCTTCACAGCCTGGTTCTATCTGTAATCACCATCAGCTCTGTAACCTGCCACAATATTAACCTCTCTCTCTCTCTCTCTCTCTCTCTCTCTTTCTGGGTATTATGTATACTATTTAATATGAATTTTTTTTCAAATATTTTTTACCTTTGCTAGCTAACCTTTTACTTTATTAGTGCCTTTGCATGCTATCCTGCTGAGATTCACTTTGATTTTCTCCACTTTTCTCATCTCCTTATAAAAGTTCTGCTAGTTAGATTAACTAGCATATCCATATTCATGATTTCCACTTACCAATTAAGCACCAAGGTCACTCAAATTATATAACTATACCAAACATCTCTCCAAGTTTTCAGAAAATTATGGCTAATTGCTAACTGGACATCTCTACCTGGATGACAATAGTTGCCTCCAACTGAACAATCTCATATTGAAATCAAAATAACCGGCCTCCTACCCTTAACATAACAGCCAATATGCTTATCTGTATTCTCTATATTGGTGAATGACATTATTATCTACAAGTTGCTTGTGCACAGTAATATATTTAATGTATTTTATTTTCCCTTTTTTAAACCTCTTTTCTCATTCCACATTTATGTCCATGTTTTTATGATAATACAACCTAAATATTTTTCAATCTCTTCTGCTTTCTTTCCAACCCTGACATATATATATGTATGTGTATATATGTGTGTATATAGATAGATAGATATTCATTCATACTTCAGTTAGTTTCTTACCTAGTCTCCAGGACTTTGATCTACTCTTCATTTAATCTATTTTAAATGCTTAGTCCTTTTTTTTTTTTTCTTCTGTGAAACAAATCTGCTTACATCATTCTGCTGCTTAGAACACTTCAGTGCCTTCCCATTTTCTTCAGGATTGAGATCAAACCCCAGAGCAGACACACCTCATGTTTTCCTCTGTCCACTTTCAGCCTGATCTCATGCCACTCAATGCTTTCTTGAGTCTCCTACTCCTTCAATATGCTGTTCCGTTTTCCAGAAACTCATTTCTACTCTCAACCTGTCTTATTTTTACCTTCTCAAACAGCCCTTCTTTTTCAAAAAAAAATATTTTAGACATTTTTAAGTTAGATATCCTTCTTTTGTTCTCTGATCTGTATCCAGTGTTTTTAACAAGCTTCCTATTAATCAATTGATTTGATTTTCTCTATACCATACTAGCCAGAGCTCTAACACCATACTACAGTTATCCTTTGTGCCCAAAGCCTGGTATATTTCATGGTATGTTACTGGAACTCAGTAAAATTTTATTCAATTAATGAAGGACAGAGGAGCTAATAATCAGGATTTAGGTAACTAGAGGAAAGAAGTCAACTTTGAAAAGATGGAGAGAGAGAGGGGAAAAGAACAGTTTTGAAAGTAAGAAAACTGTAACTGGACCAGAACCACCTCAGAAAACCATGACTAACAAAAAGTTACAATGGAAAAACTTTTACAATAAAAAAGTCTATATAGTTATTACTCCTACATTATATTATTAATGCAAATTTCTATTTGAGTGAAAAGAAAAATAAGGTTTTTAAATAAAGCATAATGTAATATTCTTTGTTCATGTGGTAAGTTATTGTGATTGAGATTGTCATCCAGTGAAACAGATGTCTAAAATTATTTGCTTTCACTCCTTTTACATTAAGCTACTACAATTCTTACCAATCTATTTTGTTGTTTGGAATTGCTTATTTCAAATGAGTAACATGCTTTCTTCTTTCATTAAAAAAGTATTACACCTGAAATTGTTCACATTCAAACTGTCTAATAATGGAGGATTCAAAATAAAGGTAATTAAAGTTGAATAACCAAACCAATTCACCAAGGGCTAATTTGGCTATTGTCTACAGTTTAATATCTCCCAGTATGTACTTTTCAAAAATTGCAAATATCTGAAATTAATCTTTATTTATATGGTATTTTATATAGATAATTTTTTCTGGATTATCATTTTCCTTTTGAAGCTATAAAATATAAGAGTGGAAAGTTGTGGGAGGTTGTATTTGGAAGACATTTTAAAACTTGTTCATTTATTGTATAAACTTAAATTGAATATATAAGGTATATTGGAACTGTGCAAGTTTCAAAATTAATTTAATCCAAACTACTTTCTATGTCAATCACTCATTCATTCACTGTTTTTATCAACATTCATCAAGTTCTTACTTGTTTCAGATATGATTCTAAGCATGCAAGATTCAATAGTCAGTAAAAACCAAACAAGTAAACAAAGTGATTTCTTTCTTCATGGAGCCATACAACTTAGTATCAGGAAAAATTAATTTTCTTATTTAATGGTAGCAATACCTTCTGGATAAAGAGCATTTGCATGTATTTGGATGGTGTTAGAATGCTTACTGTTTTGCTTTATTATTTTTCTACTTTGATAAAAAGTTACAGTGAGTAAAAATCTGGTTCTCTACATTTTCTATCAATTGCCCTTAGTTTCAATATTTAAAACATATACAGAATAAATACATTCTTAATATTCTTATAACTCTTCTAATATTTAAAGACAATAATATTTCTTCCTTTATATCTACAACAAATGTTGGGGAATCAGATTTTGGCTCACTACAACCTTTTATCAAAGTAGCACAATAATAAAATTTTATAGTGATCTTTCTATCAGCACTACTTCAACTTAAATGAAGTTTGATTGTATTGTCTGTCAATCATCTAATTTAGCATACCAGCCTGCCAAAAAGATTTTGAATCATGGTTGTCTAATTTATCAAGTCAGTTATACCTTCTTTCTGCATTTCTATAAACTAAAAGCTTAAATAGTGTCCTTTAACATTTTAAGGTGATACTCTATAGGGCAAAAGTTAGTCCTACAAATTGTTGCTCACATATTTGGCTGATAGAATCCTACTCCTCTTAATATCCTATTCCAATGTTATAATCTCAATCCCTCTTTTGTAACTCCATACTATTTCAGGGATATCTGCATATATATATTACCAACATGTAATGCCAAAATAATATTTTACCTATCTGATGACTTATTACTACAAATTCCAAATTATTGAAAGATTAATTGACTGGAATTCTAATGCATTTCAACAATAACCTTCATGTTGTCCATACCTATCAACCTACATCTCTTTCAAAGCTGTAAATTTTGAAAGTAAATGTATTTTATTCCATTACTAATGACACCAGGGCCAAAAGTGAACCACAGAGTTAGTAACCATATTTCAAATTACAATCAGTGCCAACCCTTGAAATTCCTACCAATTAAGCATATGTTATTGATTTTATCTAACCTAATGGGAAGGGAAATAATATCAGGCTAAGAATTTAATGATTACTGTAATGAAAATTTTTTCATTAACATTTGTGTGGTCCAGAGTTCTGATGTTACTGTCACTACTAAAAGAAGGAAATGGTGTCCACTGTAACATGAATTGCGAATTGCATGCATGTGCTTACTCACATGTCCTGGAGCCTGCCTTTGGCACAGCTGTTTGCTTTCAGGGATTGTGAGTGCACCTGTTCTCCCTTTGTGTTCAGGCATTGACTGGTTTTGAGATGAGATGAAAGCAAATAAATGTGCAGACATAGATGAGTTTCACCCTATTCAGGGCTATAGATGAAGTATTTGTGTGACAAAGAATTGACTAATCTCTCCACACACGTTCAATAAAGTAAGGTAACACTGTCACATATTTATAGAGAACCTGCCCATATTTTACTTTGCCAAGGAAGAGAAATATCAGTGTTCCCATGACTCCATGGCACCCTGAATTTAGAAAATTAGTATATGAATGTGAATTGGCTTTAAATAATGTAATCTATTTAAAATATTTTTGATCAAAATTTCATTATGGTGACAGCAGATGAACAGTATTTATAAGGAAGGTATTTGGAAATTGAGTGCCATGTTCAGACAGGAAACTAAGGTAAATGACAAAACAATAGCTAACAAAAACTTTAATCTGATTAAAATCAGTTCAGCATTTTATCTTTGTGGGAATGAACGCATGCCGCTTTGGATATATTATGTCCCCCAGAAAAAGTCATATTCTTTAATGCAATCTTGTGTGAGTATATTTATTACTCATTTTGATTAGGGTGTGACCTTCCAATTGAATGTTTTCTTGGAGATTTGACCCCACCCATTCAGGGTAAGTCTTGATTAGTTTAATGGAGTCCTTTAAAAATTGCTGACACTAGCCCCAACACTGGCTAATGCTTTGAGATGTTAGCCAAGTTTGCTTAGGAGAAGCAACAAGAGAACAAAATGCCACAAGAGATGCTTGCTGGTGCTTAGAGATTCTTGGAGATGCAGGCAGAAGGACATTTGGAGATGCTCAGCTAAGAGAAACACAGAGACATTTTGGAGAATGCCATGTTGAAATGCAACCCAGGAGCAAAGAAAGAGCAGACACTAGCCACATGCCTTCCCAGCTAACAGAAGTGTTCCAGACACCATCAGACATTTTCAAGTGAAAATATCCTCTTGTTGATGCCTTAGTTTGGACACTTTTTTAAAAAATTCAGTTTTATTGAGATATATTCACATACCATATAATCATCCATGCTGTACAATCAACTGTTCACAGTACCATCATAGAGTTGTGCATTCATCACCCAAGTCTATTTTTGAACATTTTCCTTATACCAGAAAGAATCAGAATAAGTATAAAAAATAAAAATAAAAAAGAACACCCAAATCATCACTCCCCATTCCACCATTCACTCTTTGTCCCCATTCTTCTACTCATGCATCCATACACTGGATAAAGGGAGTGTGATCCACAACATTTTCACCATCGCACTGTCACCCCTTGGAAGCTATATTGTTATGCAATCTTCTTCAAGAGTCAAGGCTACTGGGTTGGAGTTTGGTAGTTTCAGGTATTTACTTCTAGCTATTTCAATACATTAAAACCTAAACTGTTATCTGTATAGTGCACAAGAATGTCCACCAGTGTGACCTCTCAACTCCATTTGAAATCTCTCAGCCAATGAAGCTTTATTTCGTTTCATTTTGCATCCCCCTTTTGGTCAAGAAGATGTTCTCAATCCCACGATGCCAGGTCCAGATTCATCCCGGCATTGCCAGGGAGTTTTACACCCCTGGGAGTAAGGTCCCACGTAGGGGGAAGGGAAGTGAGATCACCTTCCAAGGTGGCTTAGTTAGAGAGAGAGGGCCACATCTAAGCAACAAAAAGGCACTCGGGGGAGACTCTTAGATACAATTATAAGCAGGTTTAGCCTCTCCTTTGCAGTAATAAGCTTCATAGCGGCAAGCCCCAAGACAGAGGGCTCAGCATGTCAAGCTGTCAGTCCTCAATGTTTGTGAGAACATCAACAACAATCCAGGTGAGGAAGTCCAACACCTCCGCATCCTCCCTCAGCTCTTCATGGGAGGCCCGAGTTTATATTTTTATTCTCCACCCAAATTACTTTGGGATGTGTTGCTATTTCACGCTAACCTATACAGACCTACCATATCTCACTTCCTATTCAAAGTTCCATGTCAATGTGGTGTTTGAACAAACTGACTTTAGAAGTTATATTGCTTAGAAAATATAGATCCTACAACAAATAAACATCTCTTCCCTTGGTCTCACATGGAAGTTGAAGTTTTAACACACAGTCAGTTTCAACCTTTACCCTTTGGCCTGATTTGCCCTAGTCTTAACCAGATCTGCTTCATTCATATCTCTAATGAAGTCTGGGCTCTTTTTCAGCTCTTTTTTTTTTTTTTTAAAGTTGCTGTATGTGTTAATACTGCCATTCATATCGCTCAAGCTCTAGCTCTGAGTTTCAGGTGTCACACAGATACCCAATGTTCCAGAGATCAATCAGGTTATATGTTAAGGGATCAACATCTCCAAGTTTGGAGATAGCCATTACAATTCAGGAATAGATTTGACTGCTGTAAGAGCTTACAATCTAGGGACCATTACAATAATCATTTCCCTGTTAGGCTCTGCTTTAAGATTCAATTCTGAGTTTACATGCTGTAGTTAGTCTGTATTAGTGAGGCATTGTAGTGCTTGCCTTTGTTTCTGGCATACTTCACTCAAAATGCTGCCTACAGGATCCATTCACCTCCTTGCATGTCCCACAACTTCATTTCCTCTCGCAGCTGCTCAATACTCCATTGCATGCATACACCACAGTTTACCACACTGTTCCTCAGTCAGTGTACCCTTAGGCTACCTCCACTCACTACAAATCATGAATACTGCCTCTATAAACACCACTGTGCAAATGTCCATTCATGTCTCTGCTCTCAGGTCTTCTAAGTACATACCCCATAATCAGGTTGCAGGACCCCATGGCCCCCACATACCTAGCTTCTTATGGAACTACCTCCAGAAAGGCTACACCATTCTGCCTCCTCATCAACAGTAAATAGGTACATCCCTCTCCCCATGTTTTCTTAGTTTGGACACTTTTATGGTCATAGAATAGTAAACTTGTAAATTAATAAATCCCCTTAATAAAAGCTGATCCATTTATGGCATTTTGCATAATGGCAGCACTAGCAAACTGGAACAGAATGTTTTTCAATTTTCAATAGAAATATTTCATGAAGTAGAAATTTTCTAAGTGGAGGATTCATAAGGGGAACCAATGTTGCCTAGATTGATTGGGCTACTTGCATTTGTGACTCTGGGAAGGAAGTGGTCAAGTCTAATAGGTTGTGCCATGGTGTGATACATTACTATGTTGACACACCATAGAAAGAAGTGAGAGACAAATGAAGGCAAGAAAATTTACTGGTGGAATAGGAAGCAAAGAAAGGGAGGTGTTTGTTTTGTTTTCTGATTAAAAGATATAATTTTTGTATATAAGTCTGAAAGGAAGGTTGATTTATGAATTAGGGAAGGAATACAAAGGCCTCTAAAATATACTATCATTTCCAAAATAAAAATAGGTAAATTGACAACAATTTGAAAAATATCATGAAATTTGGCATTAATATATTGCTCACCATATAACTGAATATTTGAAATAAGTGAAAATTGAATTTTAAGCAAGTTAATTCATTGGTTATTAAGTTTCTCCATAAAATGTCTTTTAGCTATACTGACTATTTTACAATCTCATATATATACATTTAGAAACAAGTAAATTGGTTGCTGTCATTGAACTAGAAAAAGTGAACAAAAAGTAATCATATGTGAACTACTATACTTTCTTCAACTCTTTTCTAATCTATGATTTTTAAATCTCCTTACTCTGAGCCCATGCAAGTTCTCCCAGTCTATGCAAAATTCTGCCTACTGTGAAAGGGTTTTCAAATCTCAGCAGGGGTTATTCAGCTCAATGTCAGACATACAGAGTTAAATCTCCTTCAGTAAGAAATAACCAAAGAATACCACCCTTCTTGGGACACTGTGCAAATGAGTTTGACTGTATATTCTACTACAGTAATCATTCAGAACAGTGGAAAATAACCATATACTTTTCCCCTAAGAAAGAGGTTATGAGCACTTTATGATTCTCTTTGGATGTTTATTTTTGTTCTCTTATATAAATGTTTTATACACTGCTCCAATATAACCCACAAAATTGAAAATGATTTTTAGAGTTACCAGATATAAATTAAATAATTAGGTTTCAATGACAATTATTTCCCTTTAGATATTATTGTTAATGTAGATTAATAGAGAGGGCAGAGTCAATTAAATGACAATTTAATAAGATATTAAGCACTAATCAACAAATGGAAATAGGAAGTCATTAACATAAAAGTAGCAAAATTCAATTTTCTTTTTCACATAAAACACATAGAAATGCTTATTTCCTTTCCTACTGGCTGTCTTAATTGTAGTGTTGGAGAAAACCTACTCATCTTCACCATCTTAGAATGTAAATGAGTATCATGTTTATTTTATTTCATTTTATTATTTTTTGAGGAAGCATGAGTTATTAGAATAGTTAACGGAAATTAAAAACAAGTTTTGCATTTCACATGAAAGTGGCTCTCCTATTAGTGTTTTCAGTAGATATTTATACATTTAAAGTAAATAAAATAGACAGTCAAAAAATTTAAGGAAACATTTTACTCCAATATTGAAGTGGGTTCCTGTGATAGTTAAGTTCATGTGTTATGGGGTCCAGTGGTTTGGGCAAGCAAGCACTGACCTGATTGTTTCTGTGAAGGTACTTAAAGAAAGATGGGTTTGCATCTGTACTAAGTTGATCACACCTGCAATCAACAAAGGAGATTGCCCTTGGCAATGTGGGGGTCTCCTCATCCAATCAATTGGAGGTCTTAAAAACCAGAAATGAGGATGTCAGAAGGAAAGAATTTATGTCTCTTGTTCAACCAGTCAGCTTCTCCTGGGGAATAAATCTTCATCTTCGTAGAGATAAGAATTTAGATTTGCTGATCTCCATGGTCACATGAGCCAATGCCTATATATATAAATCCCTTTCTGTATATCCATAGCTATCTATCAGCTCCTGTCAGTACTGTTTCTTTTGACAACCCTATTACTGTTTCAAATATTGATGATTATTGCTTCAAAATATGCCTCCAATTTACCCTTTTCTCTCATAATCTCACACTGAGATTTAAATAACATCCTAAGAGACTTCTTGTTCTTGATACTTTCTTCTCTAAGCTAGTTTTGATATTTCAATCAGACTAGTATATCTAAAGCCCTATTTTCATCATATTACTATCCCCTTTAAGAACATCAGTTCAAGATTCTCTTTTCCTCTTCCTAGCTTGATGCTATGACTCCTCAGATATGGCTTTAATTCAACTTAATCTTTTATTACTCATCAGAACAAATCCACTACTACAGCTTAATGCATCTCTTTTCCCCATATATTTCCTGCTAATGTTTAGCTTCTTGTCTTAGCTCAGGCAAATTTGAGTTCTGGACAAGCTGTTCACCACCCTTCCCACACACACCTATTTGAATTATATGTGTTCTTTAAAGCTGGTTCAAATCCTTACTTTTCTATTAAAACTTCATTATTCACTATGAAGCCTGATGAACTTTTATCTCTGAAATATTGTAACTTGTGCAGACAGATTTCAATATTATTCTAGGTAGTAGAATTATTTGCTGCTTTACTTTGTCTCCCTCCCTCCCTTCCTTCTTTCTTTCTTTTTCCCTTCCCTCCTTGCTTCCATTTTTTCTGCCTTCTGCCCTCCCTCCCTCATGCCCCATATCCTTTATCTCTTTATTTATTCTTTCTTTTTGAACACAAATCTATTTTAATATTCTGAAGATAGGAACCATAACTCATTATTATTTTTAATTATGTATTACCCATGAAATAGGTCATCACCATTTCTTATTAAGGAAAATGCAGAACTTATTTTCATCACATCATAACATTTCTGACTAATTCTATGTAATATATACACTCTCTGAGGTCCTTAATATTTTTTTAAACTTTGATGATTGGGGAAATCATGCTTTGGAAATTAAAAGCAATTTACACCTAACATAATGCAAGCATTAAAGCTATTTCTCAGAGATAATCTAAACCACCAGTCTTTATTTAAATCTTGGGGATCAACTCACCAAATGATAGGAGAGAGAGAGGGGAATGACCCCCAAATCAGTGGGTTGATCATAATTTTGATTTTTTCTCAAATTTTCATTTTTCCAGAGTATGCACTACCTTAGTCTTGATTTTTCTGTTTCAGTGGTCCAAATCCTTTTTCATGCTATGTTGAATGATATTTTAAAGAAAAGCCTCTCTGGGTCTATATTTTTTGTTGCTTCTCAAAATGTTTTTGGGATATATTTCATTTGTAGGATTAATTTTTGATTCCTCATAAGTCTTCTGAAACTTTTGCCTATAGCATGAACTCAAAATATGGTCTATTTTAGAGGACAGAATTTGCTGAACCCAGAAGATTTGTTCCTGCCTTTTATATAAGAGATAAAGTTCAAAATCCTTAGCTCGGCAGGCAATACCTTGCACAAATTGCTTCCAGACAATTTACCCTCCCTCATCTTTCTATGTGTCCCTTAATGTGTTTTATGCTTTTTTGCTTATACATCTTGACTTATGATATTCATTACCATTTCCTGGAATGCTCCATCCTTTATTTTCTACATCTTAAAAGTGCTTACAAGATATAAACTGATCGACTTTCCCCATTTCCTTTAAAGGGAAAGGGAAAATTATCCATCTGGCAAAGTAGAGACTGACCCAAACTCCAACGTAGCTTTTGCCTCATGCCCAGAATCATAACAAAACCCTATTTTATGTTTAGAAGGAGGAAGATTGAAAGTATAATACACATATTATATATATATATATATGAAACAATATATAATGAACAAATAAGCAATAAAATTTTTAAAACACACATAAATACATATTTTTGTAATGATAAATGTTATAATGAAAATAAAACATGAAGTGATTGAAAGTGAATGGGGAGACTGAAGTACATATTTTAGATGGAAAGGGGAAATTTGAGTCAAAACCTTAATTACAATGAGATATCTATGCATATATCTGGAAGAGCAAGTAAAATAGTTCAATATTTGAAGAAAATTTGACTTATTCAAAGAACAGGGAAAGGAAAAAGTTCATTGTGCCTGAACCATAGCACAAAGGGAATAGGTAAGAGATGATATTAGAGAAGTTGTCAGGGGTCAGAGCTTACTGAAACATATGGATCAGGTAAGGAGTTTGAATTTTATTTAACAATGTTTTTAAGTCCCTGGAGGGTTTTTTTGCTGGGAAGATATGATTTTTTTTTTTTTTTTTTTTTTTTTTTTTGTAAGAGGGTAAATGTGGAAACAGAGAAATCAGTGGGAGTCTATTGAGTAGTCAGTTTTGATGAAGGTGTTAGAGGGGAGACAGAAATGGTCTGGTCTAGCATAAATTTTTGAAGTGATGCTGACCAGACTTTTGATGTATTAAATCAACTTGTGAATAGTATCAAGAAATCAATTATAGTTTTGTTTTGAGAATTTTGCCATATTCTGAGTTGAATAGCAATGTGCCTTTTAAAATGGTTGAGTGTGAGATGACTGTTAGACATTCACGTGGAGAAGACACGTAGGCAATTGTGTATGCTGGGAAAAAGTTTTAGCCAAAGGTGTGGTCAGGAGTAATAAATTTGTAGGAGTATTTAAAGCCAGCTAAAGGGGAATTGAAAGGGAATTTATGTGAAGCACCCAGTGAGGTAGAAAAAACATAAGGAGGTGTTGTGTGATGTATGCCAAGAAAAGACAGTGCCTTCAGAAGTTTTGTCAATGTTGCTGAGAGTTAGCATGAGACAATTGGTTTTGGCAAGAATAAGGTTATTGGTCACTTTAAAAGTGCGTTTTCATTCAGGTAGATGGGAATCAAATTTTGTCTAAAATTAGTTGAGGAAAAGCCCCAGGGTAAAGAGTGAATTGATCAAATACAGAAAACATTTTTGGAGCTTTTCTGTAAAAGAAAGCAGACAATTTGAACTATATGTAAAAGTGGATGTTGGCTCATGGAAAGTTTTTTCCTTTAGTTGTTAGATTAAAGAGCATAGATGTGCTCTTTACCTTGCCTACTACAGTGTAAGCTCCATGAAGGAAAAGAAAATATCTTTGTTCAATGCTATGTCTCTTTCACTTAGTGAAATTTTCTTGAATATAATATGTCACACATAAATATTTGTTGAGTAATTGAGTAAATAAATAAATGGATGAATTAATGAACATTCACTTAGAATCATTTCCTCTTATAGCAACTACCAGCAGAGTTGTTTTTGTTTTTGTTTTTATTTTTTCTTTCGTTTTACCCCTACTACCCAAACTAAAAATCTTGCAATAATCACAAACACTCTTTCTGTCATAGTTCCTCCCAAACAAGAATATCTCTAAGTTTTGCTGATTCCATCTATGTAATATATCTGTATAAACCATTCCTTTCTTTGGATCAGATTCTCTAACTTGTTGGTTCATAGCCTCATCAATACACTTTAACATTTCACTAAAGGAGTCAAATCCTGATGTGTAGCTCCCTCCCACGTTGAACAATGATGATTTGTGTAACCATTAAATTATTGTGTAAATGACAGTGTTTGATTTCTGAGAGTAGGTCAGGTTTTCTCCTCTCTTGGATCACACGTTTTAGAGGAAGCCAGCCGCCATGATGTCAAAACCCTCAGCAGCCCTATGGCAAGTCAGTGTGGTAAGGAACTGAAGCCTCTTGTTAACAACCAGCACTAAGGTCCAATGCTTGTGAGTGAGCAGCCTTGGAAGCAGATTCTCCAGCACCAAATAAGCTTAGCTATGACTGCAATTTCAGGTGATGACTCGGGTGCAACCCCCTAAGACAGACCACCAAATTAAGCCAGTCCAGATTCCTGATCTAGAGGAGCTCTGTGAAATTAAAAAAAAAAAATTAAGCCTCTTTGTTTGAAATAATTTATTATGCAGCAATTTATATATAACATACTCAACTACCAATATTTTGATTTACTGATTTACCAGAATTATTTTCCTAAAATTCTGCTCATATCATATAGCTAATGTCAGGAACTTAGAGTAATACCTGTCTAATGAGAGAAGCCCTTCCGAACTTTTCAGATTTCAGTGTCTCAGGTGAAGATCTTTAGAAGTATTGAATGAATGAAAGAAAGCAGGTAGGCATACAGGGAGGGAAGTAGAAGAAAAAACAAAGCAAAACAAAACAAAATAGTAGTGTGATTGAAAAGCAAAGCTCAAAGTCAATATAGTATAGTGAGTTACAGTCTATATTCTATATGGGACATCTTTATTTGAGTCCTGGTTTTATCAATGATGTGCGACCATAGAAAAATATTTAATATCATTAATCTCAGTTTCCCTATAAATTTAATGAATACAATAATAACATTTATCCTAGGGATGTTTTAAAGATTGAATTAAAGTGTTAAACATTTAACACAATATCTAATACATGTTAAACACTTTAATGAATGATACTAACATTAACATCATTTTTGTTATCATCATCAATAATAAGTTAGTCAATTTCCTCTATTCCTTAGTGTTACTTTCATTATGTCCAGTTTATTTTTAGTGTCTGTGGGTCAGGAAGAGGGATTCTTTTTGTTTCCTTGAAATAGTTTAAAATATATCTTTATGCTATTTATTGAGAAAATGAATTATTTGTGCAATCCATGTAATTTCTTTTTGAAATTGCATAATAAACATAAATCATTTAAAATTTATTAGTATGAAAAATCTTAAACTATCCACTTGATAAGAAAATATGGCTGCTGTTTGATATTAAAATCAAGCACTTGTTTATATTCAAATGAATATGTTCATTTTGTATGATGTGGTATGATACTGAAACTCTTGCTGTTTTTACTCTAAACCCATTTTTATTGATCTTGGCTATAAAATCACACATGATCATATTGAGAAATAATACCTAGAGACCCAATTGGAGTAACAATTTCTTCAGGTTCTGCCCTCCTATGAGGCCCTTGGCCCTTGGAGGAAGAAGGGAACCAAAAGAAGGACGAGAACCAAATGCATCATAGTTGACACCTTGGCAAGGCCTTCCTTTCTGCTTCCATTTTCGTCATGCTGGTGGCCTTACCTACTTTCACTTGTCCCCATTCACATGGTTGGCAACTTTTCCCACCAAAAATTCCTCTCACAACGCATTTAGAATCCTTGCATGGTATGTGTATCACTGTCTTCCATATCCTGTCCTGGAAAGCACTGCTCACCCTCGTGCAGTTTAGAGCCTACTACCCTGGTCTCCGAGGCATGGAAGGTAGACATGGGGGATGTGCCGGTTTGAATGTATTGTGTCCCCCAAATGCCATTATCTTTGTGGTCTTCTGGGACAGACGTTTTGGTGCTGGTTAGATTTGCTTGGAATGTGCCCCACCCAGCTGTGGGTGGTGACTTTGGTGGGATACTCCCATGGAGGTGTGGCCCCACCCATTCAGGGTGGGCCTTGATCAGTGGAGCCATATAAAACATGCTGACTCAAAGAGACTGCATGCAGTGCAGCTATGAGTGATGTTATTTGAAGAGGAGCAAGCTTGCTAGAGAGGAATGTCCTGGGAGAAGCCATTTTGAAACCAGAACTTTGGAGCTGACACCAGCCACATGCCTTCCCAGCTAACAGAGGTTTTCCGGACGCCATTGGCCATCCTCCAGTGAAGGTACCCGATTACTGATGTGTTACCTTGGACACTTTGTGGCCTTAAGACTGTAACTGTATAGCCAAATAAACCCCCTTTTTATAAAAGCCAATCCATCTCTGGTGTTTTGCATTCCGCAGCATTAGCAAACTAAAACAGATTTTGGTACCAGAGAAGTGGGGTGCTTTTGCTGCTGAGTTTGCAAATACCAAACATGTTGGAACGGCTTTTTAAATGGATAAGGGGGAGTTTCTGGAAGAGTTGTGAGGAGCTTGATAGAAAAGGCCAAAACTGCTTTAAAGAGATTGTTTGTGGAAATATGGACTCTAAAGATACTTCTGATGAGGACTTGAGCAGAAATGATGAATGTGTTGTTGCAAACTGGAAGAAAGGTGATCCTTGTTTTAAAGTGGCACAAAATTTGGCAAAATTGAGTCCTGGTGTCAGATGGAAGGAAGACTCTGGAAGCAACAACCTGGAATACTTAGCTGAGGAGATCTCCAGACTACATGTGGAGGACATATCCTGGCTTCTCCTTGCAGCTTATAGTAAACTGCAAGCAGAGAGAGATAAACTTAGAACTGAACTCTTGGGTTCAAAGAAACCAGAAGTTGATGGCTTGGAAAATTACAGGCTTCAAGGGGGTGGAATCCCAGAAGCTACAGCCCAACGTGAGGATGTAACCAAACATGGAACCCAGCCGCCATTTCAGTACAAGCCAAGATTGGAAAAGGAATTATCCAGAAAGGATTTGTGGAAGGTCCTATTGTCTAATGGCTTTGACCCCTGTGTGCTTCATGCAAAGCCAACAGAATTTTTGCGAGATCTTTATAGACAGAGCCATTGCCGGTCTGGACTGGAGGAGACAGACAAGGAAAAAATTAAAGGAAAAATCTCTTCAAAGACAGAGCCATGGAGGTTGAGGTCTGGAGTCAGGAGGTCTTGGGCTGGGAGAGCGGAGCAGCCCACACGCATGGAAAGGGTGAGTTTGCCCTGGAGGTCTAGGGCGGGCTTTCCGCCTCAATGCTCTGGAAGAGTTTTGCCACCTCAGGTCCCAAAGAGGGTGGAGCACATTTCTAGGAAATTGGGGAGAGCCTGGCTGCCACCCCACTGTTCTGAAGGGGTTGAGCGTGTGCCCCGGAGATGGAAGGGAATCCGGGAGCTGCCCCAATGTTTGAGGAGGGTGGGGCCGAGAAGGTGGTCTCCCCAGTGTGTGGAAATGTTGGAGCACTCACCCAAGCATTTGGAGAGAAAAGGGCTGCCACAAAGGCCCTTAGGAAGGGTTAGACTCCCGCTCTCTCAAGCCCCAAGGATGCAACGTTGTTCTGTTAATGACTCTCAGACCTTGAAATCTAATGGAGTTTGTCCTGCAGGTTTTAAGAACTGTTTTGGTCCTGTTAACCCTGTTTTCCTTACTGTTTCTCCTTATGGCAATGGAAATGTTTATCCTATGAATGTCCCTCCTTTGTATATTGGAAGCATATAACTTGTTCTAAGTCCACAGATCCAAGCTAAAGGAAAAGTTTGCCTTAGGACTGACCACGCCTATATTTGAGTTTGATGGGATTTTGTACTTAACTATTGTTACTGAAATGATTTAAGTTTCTGTGGTATTGTGGGATGAATGTATTTTGTATTTGGAAAGATAATGTCATTTTGGGGTCCAGGGGGTGGAATGTGCCGGTTTGAATGTATTGTGTCCCCCAAATGCCATTATCTTTGTGGTCTTCTGGGACAGACGTTTTGGTGCTGGTTAGATTTGCTTGGAATGTGCCCCACCCAGCTGTGGGTGGTGACTTTGGTGGGATACTCCCATGGAGGTGTGGCCCCACCCATTCAGGGTGGGCCTTGATCAGTGGAGCCATATAAAACATGCTGACTCAAAGAGACTGCATGCAGTGCAGCTATGAGTGATGTTATTTGAAGAGGAGCAAGCTTGCTAGAGAGGAATGTCCTGGGAGAAGCCATTTTGAAACCAGAACTTTGGAGCTGACACCAGCCACATGCCTTCCCAGCTAACAGAGGTTTTCCGGACGCCATTGGCCATCCTCCAGTGAAGGTACCCGATTACTGATGTGTTACCTTGGACACTTTGTGGCCTTAAGACTGTAACTGTATAGCCAAATAAACCCCCTTTTTATAAAAGCCAATCCATCTCTGGTGTTTTGCATTCCGCAGCATTAGCAAACTAAAACAGGGGAGATCTTATTCCTGCAACAGTAGAAGATATATTTTAGACATCTCAAATTGTAGCATATTTCTCTCCAAAAGAAGTTATATTGAAATAATCTTTCTATCTTATATTTAAAACTTAAATATTGGGGGTATATTATTGGTTTCAGAACCTATATTCCTTTTATGGAATATTATCTCCATGGGAAAATTTATTCCAATTTTTAAACATCCAATTCACAAACTTTTATATCAAAACTCATTCATTCATTGAGAGTCTTTTGCAGTATAATTAAACAGCCTATATAGAAATTAAAATTTGTAAATTACAGACATGAACTTAACTTTTCAAAAAATATTTTCACAGTGCTTTGTTGAAGAGATATGAAGGTTAAAAACATTATTAGGGTACGGGATCATGTACAGAAGATAAGTAGCTTACTTTAAAATCATGATTATCTTCAGGCATGTAATCCCTAATTCTTCTAGAGAAAAAATATCCTACTTTCTCACATCTATCCAAACCAAATTGAGGTTTCAAGAAACTTAAGATACTAATGTTGGCTCTCTCAGTTATTTCATAATATATAATTTTTGAAGTATACACTAAAACATAACTCCATTTAATCAAAGTGGTGCTTGTAACTGAAAATCTTAACCTAACCTCTCTCTGCAATGTCTATAAAGTAAGAATGAAATTGGAAAAAAATGCATTTAAAAATATTTTAAAAATCAAATGCAGTAAACAGTGAGATTTTTAAAGCAATAATAATTTAATAGAATTTGCAACATCAAAGTGTGTTCTCCCATTCTGTACTAGTGCTTTTGAATTAGGATTATTATACATTACCCCCGTTTTCATATGGCTTTAAGTATAGACATTGAAAGGGAAAAAACTCCTTTAAAATTACATAATAATACAATATAATATTCTAGCTTCTCACATCCATCTGAATGGACTCACAAAGCAATAGGGAGTAATGTATTTCCCTTTGACTGATGGATTCGTTGCTTTCAATTTTCCTGAAAAGCAGCTGTAACATCCCAATGAGCTGTTCAGGGAAGCTTGTCAGTTTTGTGATCCTCTGGAGGCTGTCATATGCAGCAGAATAAAAAACAGGTTTACAATTAATGAAGCAGAAGTATATTGTGAGGAGGAACCTGATGAGTTCCTTCAGCAGCTGTCATGGACAGAGATTTGATATCAAATTGATTAGCCTGGCCCTCTTCAGCTGGCTTAGGATCATGTAGTGAGATTGTGAGAGCATTTGAAATGCTCCTGCCTGTAAATTCCAGAGGAATTATACTCCTCTACATGTTTTCTTCTTTCAAGCTAGTCTCTAAAGAGTGGGAAGTTGCCTAAATGTCTTTAGGTAACTTTTAACAGAGCCCCCATTTCATTGGAAAAGGATGATAGTACTTCATTCAGGACTTTTTCTTCATAAAGTTTATATTTCCTAAGCAATTTTCTGCCAATTGGCTACTCAGACACAATACTTGAAAGAGAATATTAACATTCTCTTTCAATCTCTAACTTCAAGGAATCAAGCTGGACCAATGATAATAGTTGAACTTAATTTCTTTCCTCAGAGGCGAAGGGACATAGAATGCATATGAACTGAAAATCTTGAGGTATTAAGGCATTATGGATTCATTCTTTTAGCAAATACTAATTGATAATTTCCCAAGCAAAAGGAAGGAAACAATGGACAAGTTAGTCCTGATGTGCCAGTTTGGATATATTCTGTCCCTCCAAAAGACATGTTTTAATCCAATCTTGGGGGAGATTTGGATTAGGTTGTATTATTACCAACTGTAGGTGATAATTTTAGTTAGATTATTTCCATGGAGGTGTGGCCCCACCCATTGCATGGGTCTTGATTAGTTTACTGGAGTACTTTAAAAAGGGCAACAGACCCTCTCTCTTTAACTAAGCCACCTTGGCAGGCGATCTCACTGCCCTCCCTGCTACATGGGACCTGACTTCCAGGGCTGTAAATCTCCCTGGCAGTGCAGGAAATGACTCCTGGGGATGAATCTGGATCTGGCAGCATGGGATTGAGAACATCTTGACCAAAAAGAGGATGCAAAATGAAACAAAATAAAGCTTCAATGGCTGAGAGATTTCAAATGGAGTCGAGAGGTCACTCTGATGGACATTTTTACAAACTATGCAGACAACACTTTTTAGATTTTAATGTATTGGAATAGCTAGAAGTAAATACCTGAAACTATCAAACTTCATCTGAGTAGCCTTGACTATTGAAGATGATTGTATAGCAATGTAACTTATAACGGGTGACAGTGTGATTGTGAAAACCTGTGGATCACACTCCCTTTATCCAGTGTATGGATGGATGAGTAGAAAAATGGGGACAAAACCTAAATGAAAAATAGGGTGAGATGGGGGTGATTTGGGTGTTCTTTTTTAATTTTATTTTTTATTCTTATTCTGATTCTTTCTGGTGTAAGGAAAATGTTCAAAAATAGATTGGTATGATGAATGCATAACTATATGATGGTATTGTGAACAGTTGATTGTACACCGTGGATGATTGTATGGTATGTGAATATATCTCAATAAAACTGAATTTAATAAACAAAAGGGGATAATAGCAACAAAACACAAAAACAAAACAAACAAGCAAACGAAAAAGGGCCACACAGGCCCAGATACTTGCTGATGCTGATGCTTAGACATGCTTGCAGGTGAAGATGATTAGCTAAGAGATGAAGCCCTGAGTTTTCCCCAGGATACGATAAGACAGGACCCTCAGGTGCTTAGAGAGAAGCATCCTGGGAGAAAGAACCAAGAATGCACAGGAGTTGAGAGTGGAGCTGGAACACAACCCAGGAAAAGTAGACACCAGCCGTGTGCTTTCCAGCTAACAGAGGTTTTCCGGATGCCAATGGCCTTTCTTCAGTGAAGGTGTCATCTTGTCAATGCCTTAATTTGGACATTTTCATGGCCTTCAGACTGCAAATTTGTAACCAAATAAACTCCCTTTATAAAAGCCAATCCATTTTCGGTATTTTGCATAACGGCAGCATTAGCAGACTAGAACACCTGATTATGCTTTTCATCATGCCAAGTGTCTAGAGGGTGATAAATGAACAAGAGTCAAAAAAATCAGTTAAAAATAATTGTAAACTATGGCAAATAATAGCAAGAAAACAGATCATGTACTGAGGAAGAAAAAATGTACCATATAGGTAAAGAATTAAAAATATGGAAGACAGGGAAAGAATACTGCAATCAGAGGGATTATCAGTTGCAAATATTCGGGGGTGACAAAAACTATGCATATTTGAAAAGCATAAAGACTAGTGAAAATGGAGAATGGTGAGTGGAGGGAAGTGGAATGAGTTGATACTGTAGAAGAAACCAGGGGCTAAATCAGTAGAGCTTTGTAGGCCATGTTAAATCACTACTAAGTACAATGGAAAATTCATCAAAGAACTCTCATCTGGGTAGGGAAAAAATTTAAATTACATTTAATAATATCACTCTGCTTAGAGACTTGAGTGGAGAGAGGCAATAACAATGGAAGAAAGGAAAGCAGTTGGGTGATCAGTGTGTTTCTGAGTTGGAATTGTGACCTGGGAGGGATGAGGCAGTATGAAATATCAAAGATTTCTGCCTAACCCTAGAATTTTTCTCAAATATGTCTCATTAGACTTGCATGTTGGCAAGTAAATTGATATTTGTTTAGCATTTTCTATAGGAAAGGGGCTATTTCAATGCTATTTCATTTCATCACTTCAACAAAGATATACTAATTTTTATTTCTGTTCATGAATTATTAGGGAACTGAATTTTGGATAATAAGTAACCTGTTGAAGGTCACATGATAAGGGTCAGATTTGGGATCTGAAATCAATATTTTCAGGCTCCAAAACCACAATTTTTTTCTCAGCACCCATTAATATAAACCCAATTTCACAAGTGTTCAGTTATACCAGTGAAGGAATTATTTACACTTCTTAAAATCTGCCATTTTCTTTCTCACCTCTTCACCTTTTGCACATTTTCTCTACCTAAGCACAAAATCATGCATGGCCTTGCACTATTACGTGGATAATTCATACTTTATTTCTGGTGGGGTTAGTTGTCCTTTCTTCTGGGAAACTTCATCATTCAATACTTCCAGAGCCGAGAAGATTGTTCCTATAGTCTGCTTCTACAACTTGTAGAGTCTTCTACACTGCATTTGTCTCAGGGAAGTGTAATTGCCCTTATATTTGCACTAAATTGCATAATCCTGAAGGTAAGTGTTGGTTTTGCCCACTGTGGACCCGTTAAGTACTAGCAAAGATGAGACATTTATTTCTTAATGACTGTCTTATACAATGAATACATGCAATGACCCTTGAACAATTTTCAAAGTTTGAAGAACAAAAGCATTTTGAAGAAGGTAGGTATAAGGAAATAACATACACTTCTGGGCAACTCTGGGCTTTCTTATATTATTTCTTTGAAAACTACCTTTGAGCAGCATAATTTCCACTTTCAAGCTTTATTATTTCTGCTGTGCTCAAGGTATCTTTTGATGGGTATTGGAAATGCATCTTTCTAGAAGTGAATTGTTCATATCTATTTTAAAATTAGACAGTCTTAGTGATATCAAAATCAAATGAAACATTTAAGTTCTTAGGTTTTTTAGTAATTTCCTTTCATTTTAATGCCAAAATTGTGATGCCCAAGACTCTTTTCTTCAGATTCACTATGAATGAGAAAAGCCATACACTCAGAAAGTTTGTCTAAAGCTAGATACAAATATCATACATAATACACCTATGAAAAAATTCTACTTTCAACTATATTTTTCTTTAGGAATGATTACTTCAACTAAAAAATTATATATCAACATTTTAATTTCCTCTTGAAAAGTTTCATTTTTAAATTATTTTCCCAAAATTATTTTAATTAATTTTTTCCAGAATGAATTATGGCTTGAAATAGTGCTAAAACAAACTGTAAATGAAATAGTGTAAATTGATTTTTCTAAAATAGTTTTCAAAATGGGTGAAAGGACAAGATTTCTGAAGCCTTAAACACTGAAACACCCAGAGAGGTGTGTGAATTATCTTTGGCACCTTTCAAGTCTCTGATGTATTATTCCACCATTTAAGATTTGAGATATAATATGTTAAAACAAGGAAGTTCTGTTTTGTTTTGTTTTGTTTTTTGTTTTTTTCTTTTTAGATTACAAAGGAACCCTCAAAGCATGGGTGCCACATAATAGAGATTCTCTACTTCTTAACTTCCAATCAATCTCAGATAAAACTTGATGGTGATAATATATTTAAATCCAAATAATATGCAACTACAATGTAGCATAAATGTTGAGCAATATCAGCCGTTCTAAAATTTCTATAATATTGAAGAACTATGAGTCTTATTCCACAAACCTATGTGTGTAAGGGAGTAATTTATTTTTATTATAGTTAATGACTCTAAATCTGACACTAAGCTCACATCCCTCTAGGTGGCTCCCATCAAGGTGTGTTAAGGTTATTGGGTCTTATGTATGTGCCAAGACCTAAAGGATTTTCCTCTTATTATAGATTATCTGTCTACATTCTTAACTTATGAGACTCCTATAGAGCCAGACTGCATGATTCCCTTAAACCCAGCATCTCTGCTGCTTAAGTGTTACCAAGAGATTTTGGCATTGAGGTCTGGCCTCACCCCACACACCATGCACCCCTCCTCCTCTCAATGCTTGAAGCATAAATGGTGCCCTGCCAGAAAGCAGTAAGCGGTACATGAGCCCTTCAAGCATTCAGCAAGAGAGCAATCCATTTCCCTCCTCAGCCTCAGGAAATTCCTATGAACCTTGCTGCTCATGGAAGACACTCTCCATTATTTTTCCACCTCTGGGGAACCTAATCAAATCTCCTTAAGGGATGCAGGCATTTACAAAAAGTAGAAGGTTAGTGTCTACTGACAATTTCTGCTTTGGAGTGTGGGTCAGAAACTGCTCCTAAAGCAAGGAAAATATAAACAAAACACCTGGCTATTTGGAAAAAGGGTGGAAAATATTTAGAAAGAAAAATTTAAGTTAATATTTTAGCAAATATTCTTCTCCTAATATTGTTTATAACTTTAAGAATATATTTCTTTACTGAAATGATAATTTTTTGCTTTTGTTCTACTATAGCAAAGTGAGACTATGTTGGTTGTGGCAACACAAATAGTTCTGAAGCACATTTACATTAACTGACAATTAAAAGCTTCCCTGATATCTGATATTGAAGTTATATTTGGTTCTGGAGAGAATGATGGTTTTTATTATTTTGGAAGTTGTAAAATCTTCTTTTTATTTATTCCCCCCTTCCCTCTTCTTTAACTATCAGAAGGTTGCATGACATTTGGAGCATCTTCACTGTCAGTTACAATGAATTTATTTGAGAATGTCATTCTACTTCTTGAAATAAATATCAGCCTCAGTTTCTGGATACCTGCTGTGAACTCCCTTATAAATGTCTGCCTTGTTTCCTTTTAATTGGAATATTCTGTCATTATAAAACCTGATATTCAGTGAACAAAATAGAGTGGTGGGAAAAGCTTGAGGTTTGAAATCAGATAAAACTGAACTTGAATTCTGGCTATAACATTTATAGTTGAATTCAATTTGGTAAATTATTTAAACTCTCAATCTCAGCGTTCTCACTATCAACCTACCTTTTATTGCAAAGATTAAAAGAGAAGAAATATTAAAATTACTTAGGACAATTATTGTCGTATAGTAGGTCTTGAGTATATAACTTCTCATGAAAAAATTAATATTCAAAAGAAAAAGTAAAGGAAAAATAGGATGTTTTATTTTATTCTTGTCTAATATCTGATTTCCATGACCCCCATGAGGATGTATTAACTTGTGGATATAAAATCATATGATTTATTTGTTCCTTGTAAATATTAAAATGACTCCCTAATTAAGAAGAAAAACATATGATTTGTCAAGATTTTTTCACAGACTCAATTTGGTAATCATAAAATCTTTACCAGGCCTAATTTATTCTCTTTCCTTACTTATACATTAATTTAATTAATTTTCATGTACCATCTTTTCTAGCTGTAAAATACACTATTTTATTTCATTCAGACATATCATAGATATGTTATTCTAAACAAATTTAAGGCAACTGTCAAGATATACAAATGATTCAGCTCTTCTCCCTGAATCAGTAATTGTGCTGGTTGGAAGTTGTTATTACCCTAGAAGATGCCATGTTCTTTTTTTTTTTTTTAAATTGTAATTGTTCACATGCCATACAATTATCTAAAGATCCAAAATATACAATCATTTGCCCCTGGTACCCTCATACAGCTGTGTATCCATCACCACAATTAATTTTTGTTCAATTTTTAGAACATTTTCATTACTCCAGACAAGAAATAAAGACAAAGAAGAGGGGAAAAAAAAAAAAAAAAAAGGAAAGAAAAGGAGACTCACATCTTTCCCTTCCATATCCCTAACCACCCCCCATTGTTGACTTGTAGTATTGGTATAGCATATTTGTTACTGTTTATGAAAGAACATTGAAATACTACTAACTGTAGAATGTATGACATTTGTTCTGGTTCATGAAAGAGATTAATCATGAACCAGATTAATCATGAACCATGAACCATGACTAACAATGTCCATGGTTAATCATGGACATTGCCCACTAGAGAATTCAGTTTTAGACATTCCCATCTTTTAACCTCCAACTTTCCTTCTGGTGAAATTCATGGCTCTGAGCTTCCCCTTTCCACCACCTTTACACACCATTCAGCACTGTTAGTTATTCTCACAACATGCTGCCATCACCTCTGTTCATTTCCAAATATTTAAGTTCATCCTAGTTGAACATTCTGCTCATACTAAGCAACTGCTTCCCATTCTTTAACCTTGTTGTATATCTTGGGAACTTATATTTCATGTCTATGAGTTTACATATTATAATTAGTTCCTATCAGTGAGACCCTGCAATATTTGTCCTTATGTGTCCGGCTTATTTCACTCAGTATATTGCCCTCAAGGTTTTGTCATCAACCCATTTTTTTAAACATGGTTTTGTTCACATGCCATACATTCTATCCTAAGTAAGCAATCAATGGTTCCCTGTATAGTCACATATATATGTGTTCACCACCCTCACCACTATCTATATAAGGGCATCCACATTTCTTCCACAAAGCGGGAGGAAGAGTCAAAGAAGCTAGAGAGGCAAAAGAAAAAGAAAAAAGAAAGAGGAAAAAAAATGACAGCTAGGAAGTAGCAAAAGGAAAGAAAACCTTAAATCAAAGTAGAATAAAGAGTCAGACAATACCACCAATACCAAGTGTCTCACACCCCTCCCCTATGCCCCCCTCTTATCTGCATTTACCTTGGTATACTGCCTTTGTTACATTAAAGGAAGCATAATGCAATGATTCTGTTAGTTATAGTCTCTAGTTTACATTGATGGTATTTTCCCCCAATGCCTCCCTATTGTTAACACCTTGCAAGGTTGACATTCATTTGTCCTCCCTTGTGAAAAAATATATTTGTACATTTTCTCACAATTGTTGAACACTCTAGGTTTCACTGAGTTCTCCAGTCCCAGTCTTTATCTTTCCTCTTTTCTTCTGGTGTCCCACATGCTTCTAACCTTCTTCTTTCAACCATATTCATAGTTATCTTTGTTCAGTGTACTTACATTGCTGTGCTACCATCACCCGAAATTGTGTTCCAAACACCTCAGTCCTGTCATTTCCTATCAGTCGGTAGTGCTCCCTTTAGTGTTTCCTGTAGGGCATGTATCTTGTTCACAAAGACTCTCATTGTCTGTTTATCAGAGAATATTTTAAACTCTCCCACATATTGGTAGGACAGTTTTGCTGGATATAGGATTCTTGGTTGGTGTTTTTTCTCTTTCAGTATCTTAAGTATATCACACCACTTCCTTCTTGCCTCCATGGTTTCTGCTGAGAAATCCGCATATAGTCTTATTAAGCTTCCTTTGTATGTGATGGATTGCTTTTCTCTTGCTGCTTTCAGGATTCTCTCTTTGTCTTTGATGTTTGATAATCTGATTATTAAGCATCTTGGCATAGGCCTATTCAGATCTATTCTGTTTGGAGTATGCTGCACTTCTGGGATCTGTAATTTTATGTCTTTCATAAAAAATGGGAAATTTTCATTGATTATTTCTTCTATTATTGCTTCTGCCCCTTTTCCCTTCTCTTCTCCTTCTGGGACACCAATGATACATACATTCTTGTATTTCATTTTGTCCTTAAGTTCCTAGAGACATTGCTCATATTTTTCCATTCTTTTCTCTATCTGTTCTTTTTTGTGTATGCTTTCAGGTTTCTTGTTCTCCAGTTCCTGAGTGTTTTCTTCTGCCTCTTGAGATCTGCTGTTGTATGTTTCCATTGTGTCTTTCATCTCTTGTGTTGTGCCTTTCATTTCCATAGATTCTACTAGTTGTTTTTTTTGAACTTTTGATTTCTGCCTTATGTATGCCCAGTGTTTTCTTTATAGCCTTTATCTCTTTTGCCATGTCTTCTCTAAACTTTTTGATTTGATTTAGCATTAGTTGTTTAAATTTCTGTATCTCAGTTGAAGTGTAAGTTTGTTCCTTTGACTGGGCTATAACTTTTTTTCTTAATGTAGGTTGTAGTTTTCTATTGTCTAGGCATCTGACCTCCTAGGCCACCCCAATCAGGTTTTCCCAGGTGAGAACAAGCTCAGGTCCCAGAAGGAGGAAATGTTCAGTATCTGGTTTCCCTGATGGTGTGTCCTAGAGGATTGACACATCCTGTGCCCTCCTGCCCAGCAGGTGGTGCCTGTCAGCCTGTCACAGGCTTGTGTAAGGGGGTGTGGTCTGTGGCTATCCTCACCCAGGCTCTGGGGTCTGGTTCTGAATGGAATGAGGGTAGTAGAGCTGGGCCCCTCCTCTTCTCTCTTGGGAAGCTATGCCCCTTTCAGAGAGGTCATTTGTATATAAATATATTCTTTGTTTCTCTGAGCCTGCTATTTCCAACCTTGTCTGGGTCAGAGTGCTGTGAGTTTAAAACGGCTGAGGCTTTCTCTACAGCAGAGCACTGTGAGCTGAAAACAGCTGAGGCTTTCTCCACTGAGCTGCCCAGGTTGAGAGAGATGGAAAGGGACAGAAAGCCCCCGTTCATGGCCCCCAGATTGACCCTTTGGCCAGAGATAGCATCTGATCCTCTGGGCTCCCCGTCCTAAGACAGGTACATCCCCTGACTCTCCCAAGCTCAGTCATCACCAAAAGCCTGTTTCTGCTTCTTGGGGATTCACTGAATGTATTGAGCAGTTAACATTAAAACCCCAGTTGAAGCTGGGCTGAGGTATATTCACTTGTTCAGAGAGTGCTGCTCTCTAGCACCATGAGGCTTCTGTGAGGTTGGGGCTCTCTGCTCAGATCTGCAGTTTTTACTTACATATTTTATGCTGAAACCTCAAGCATTCTTCCCAAGTCAGGTTGGTGCATGATGAGTGGACAGTCACATTTGTCTCCCCACAGTTATTCCAGGTTATTTGCTAATTTTTCTATTGTTTATTAGTTGTTCCAGGGAGACCAACTAGCTTCCACTCCTCTCTATGCCACCATCTTAGCTCCTCTCTGCCATGTTCTTTTAATACATTCTTGTGGGTATAGAACTGTTGTAGGTGGGAAATTTTGGTTAGGTTATTTCAATTTGAGATGTGACCCATCCCATTTAAGGTGGGTCTATCCTTTTTACTGGCATCCTTTGTGAGAGAATAAAAGACAGAAAAGCCCAGAGACCTCAGATACAAATGCCCAGAGAAGTTTGGAGAGAGCTTAGAGAAAGTTCCTGGAGGAGCTGAGAGAGAAAATCCCCAGAGCTGCTAAGAAAAGACCTGCAGAAGCTCAGATAGGAGGCCAGTGGAATCAGGAGCTGAAGGCAATGAAACCCAAGAGTGAAGGATCAGCAGAAGCCAGCTATGTGCCTTGCTATGTGCCCTGGATGACAGCGTCCTTTCTTCAGAGAAGGTATCATCTTGTTGATGCCTTAATTGGGACACTTTCAGGACTTAGAACTGTAAATTTGTAAACTAATAAATCCCCATTGTAAAAGCCAACCCATTTCTGGCATATTGCATTCCAGCAGTTTAGCAAACCAAAACAGCAATTCTACCTGATTTTCTAGTTATTCTTACTAGATGAGGAAACATGGAAACCAGTTAACAACTTGTCCTCAAAGGCAAAAACATAAACAAAGCCTGGAATCAATAAGACAAATTAGAAAGCTTACATGATAGGTTTGACCCAAAACAAAACAAAAAAACAATTTCAAGTGTATGTATCTACACTTTCAAGTGTATACAGCTGTCATACACATACAGAAAACTACATATAGTTAAGTTTTCAAGGCTACTGTAGAAAATTTAGCAGGGTTTTAACAAGAGAGCAATGAAAAAAACCAAGTGAACAAAAACAGTTTAAAAGGAATCTTTAAGCCTACAAATAGGGAGTTGAATTTCTTGTAAAGAACAATTTTAAGAACCTCTGTGAATGTCTGTTATTGGGATTGGCTTCATAATATAAGAGAAAAGTGTAGCAGAGCCCTTTGCTGAATGGACATGAATGCTGAGTCAGATTGCCTGGGACCATGTCCTGCCTCCACCAACTACTACGGGAGAAGTTGAACAAGTTACTCAACTTCCCTGCACTTGTAAAATATAGTAAGAAGGTATCTACCTTGTAGCATTGCAATGGGGACTAACTGTGTTTTAAAAATCTTTGTACAGGTATATCCTCTTGCATATCATATCACTTGTTAAACAATAATTAAGTTTTAAATTACTTTTGTATTTTTCTTGACAAATAAAGATAAGAAGAAATCATCTTGCTTTTAATTATTGGATTAAACCTTTAGCTTAACATTTATTAATGGTTTTTTTTGGTGTCATATTTCACCCTTTAAAACTCTTCTCTGAATATCTGCATATATGCTAAAGGATTCTGTTTCACATTTTAATAGAATTATAATTGATTATTTAACAGAAGTTTATAGCTGCTGAGGGAGAACAAATGTATAAATGAGAACATTAGATTTTTTCTGGTTGAGAAATTGGACATCTATGCTTTTACTTCTATAGTTTGATTACACTTGTCTTCAGAATAAAGCGCAGTGAGCTCAGAACTCTGAAATAAAAGGAATATAGGATACCAAGCTTTTTAGCAGATAAGTGTCACATTGTATTATTAAAGGATTTTTTCAGCACTTAAATTCCTAATTGTAAGTTTGTTAATAGTGTTATTTCCACTATGCAATGTTTGAAAATTTCCAGAACATGATAAGAAATATTCAGAATTTATATCTGTGTTTCTGAAAATAATCCCCAGAAGACCAATACTACAGAATAAAGTGAGCAACATGAGTATAGACTGTTGGGTTCATCACCCTGTGTAAGCTAGTAACATGTTACACCTGACACACATGCTATGATAACAATTCTTTGCATGGTTAAATCTTTCCTTGCTTTTCAATTTTTTCTCTTGTCTCTTCTTTACAGTTTCTTTAACCTCCATCCTTGAGCTCTTATTCTCCTCTCTCTCTGACATCAGCTGCTGTTGCTTTTGTTTACAGGATACAAATCCACTCAAAAAAATCTTGAACATGGTGACTCCTACAGGATTTTTCACAATTTATAAATGTCCACGTTTATCTCTTGAGTAACCAAGGATGTCACCTTGAATATTCCTTCAAGGGTGAGAGAACTCCAAAGTGAAGCTATGCATTTTGTCAGACAAGAAGCCCCATCTACTTAAATATGGTAAAGTATTTAGAATTTGCAGTTAATTCCACCAGACAAAGGTATATTGGAAAGCTGAATATGCAAGTTATTTTTATTAGATACAGAATAATGGAAACCTTTCTATAGAATAGTTATTTAGTCTCATAATGAAATTATTATACTTATAAATACTTTTCCTTTTATCAAAAGTGAGCTAAGTTAATGTCATTTACATAAATTAATACACTAAACTGTCATTTATTCTGTAATTTTATATAAATCTGTCAAAGCATGCTGTAGTTAGGTTGCTTTCAGCAAGTTGTAATTGAATATTAAATGGGGTATATATTTCTTTATAATTAAATATAAATACTAATTTATCTTTTAATTCCTACAAATTATCTCAATTCCCAGGCAGATTTAGTATCCCCTGGTAAATAACTATCAGCTTCTGTAAATAAATTCTTTTGTTATTTGCAATTTTAAAAAATGATTTTTCCATATTGATTAAGAATGGGCAAAGTGAACCGTACCTTTGAAAACTCTGTCTTTTCTGTAGCAGGTATATATAAATGTTTATTATCATTATTTTAAAAAGTATGTTTCTATATTTAAAGAATTGTCTTTGCTTCATGTATAAATTTAATTGTTAAAATTGAGAAAAACTTCCACCCAAGTTAAAGATTGTATCTCCTGAGGACATCAACATATATACCAAATGCCATCAGTTTTATACTTGATTTTGGTGAGAACATGACATAAATCTAATTTATTGCCTTACCAGGAAAGTCAGCTCTACTCTAGACTATATATTTTAATAGGAATGGATTTTTGTTTCTTCCCTTTCAAAAGAATTCTGTTAGCTTTAAAAGATTTAGTAAAGGATGACAATACCCTAATTAACTCCCAATTATATCAGTTTACATCATTATTTCAATATTGTTTGCTATTTTTTAATAAAATTAATGGTTAGTAAAATAACTTTATATATGAAAATGTGTTTAAATAAATTTTTTGATAATTAAAGACAAAGCAGTGATGAATCACTTGAAAGTTTATGATGCGTTTCCTCTTCACTGAGATTAGACTGTTATCAGTTCTCCTGGGGAATGTAGTCATGAAAACAGAAACTAAAGGAAAAAAGCTGTTTGCTCAGCTCTCATGTTCTCTAAGTCATCTAAAAAATGCATTACTCCCCCAAAGGAGAGATGCTTATGGATCAGACTATTCATATGCAAAGTAATATAGAAAAATGTGTTAATTATTAAAAAAAAAATTAGAGAAGGGAAAAAATGTCTTTTCTATTTCAACTAGCTAAATATTTATTTCAAAAATGTGTGTTTTTGGTTCTGTGTTTTGGTCTTAAATAAACTTCATTTGTCACTTAAATTTACAAAAGATATGTCCTTACTTGTATGTAATCTATGTGATATAGTTAATTTATTCATGTTATCAGTGTCATGGTATGTGAGTATATGCATAACTATTTTTATACATGCAATAAAGAGATCAGAATTTTAATATCTACCATTTTATAGATGATGAATCTATTGCATGCTTGCTCACACTATATTTAGGGAGGTATTTTAATATTTTGGTAAAAAGATTGAAATTTTTATCTTCTTTGCTAATTCCCTTTTTCTCTCTCTCTGAATGTTTAATAAGAATATTTTTTTCCTTTGGAACATATTCCTTGTTTTAAATATTCATAATGTTATCTTTTCTAATTTACATTAAATACATTTTCCAAAATGCATATGTTAGAAGATTACATATTAATACTCTACCAATATCTTTGCCAATGGCTGCCACTTTGATGTTTTAGACTTAATATTTTATGCTTCTTTTATGGAATAATTGTTAACATACAGTAAGCTCTAGTCACAATACTTATGCTTATGAGCACTACATTATGACAACACAGCTTATTTTCTGGATTATCAGGCCTATTTAATAAAACAAATTAGCAAAGGCATAGAGATACCTCTAAAACTGATCATGCTCAAAGCATTTTACTAATGGAACATTGTCCGGCGCTTCTCCGCCCCGCCTCGAGTCCTCGGTCGGCCGGCGATGGGGACCAGAGAGATAAGGGGAGAGAGGGTGCGGACAACGTCTTACCCGGAGCACTTGTGATCACTCAGGACTCGCGGTGGTAAAGCAGATAAACTTTTAATGGGACTAGGCAATCATCATCTTTACAGGTTCCACCCGGGGCGAGACACCTCGGGAGAGAACAACCTCGATGCGGCCGTCAGGTACGGCTCCTTGTGGGCTGTCTCCCCGAGCTTTGCCCGGGAACTTTCTTATAAACCTTGCGTGTATCCAATGGGCTAACGCCACGCACACAAGCATGATTGGTGAATACAGCGGGTGGTTACATACATCAGAAGCCGGAAGCAGGATGTGGGCGCCATCTTGGCACCACTCGATGGGCGGGGGGAACTCAAGGGCAGGCTGCAGCTTGTCTACTAGGCCAAATCCGGAAGGTGGCTGCTCACAGAACATAATCACCCAGGTAGACATTTAATGTTTATGTAAAGTACGTTAATCAAATTTGCATTTCCACAATAACTCAGGAACTAGTACAGAGCATATTAATAGAATTTCTTTGGCTCTAAAACAGTTTCTCAATGTGTCAGTGTGAGTTTCTTATCAATGAGTGATACTGCAAAGTTATTTCTTCATAAATATTTTAAATCAGTCCCATGGCACATGTCTATATTTAAATTCTATGGAAATTTATTAAATATTTTGTATATTTTTCAGTGTTATAAGCGATCTGACTAAAATTGTTTAAAACATTGGAAATTGATGTATAACAATTTGGCTGAGCCAAAATTTGAACTCCACATAAACATTAAAATAATTATCTAAAATTCATTTAAAAATGTGTAATACTGCCTCGTATTGAATGAGAAAAATTGAATTAAAGGTCAAACCACAATTAGTTTTGATTGGACAAGAGAGAGAATTAGGATTTATACTTTTGTGAAAAGGGAGAGTGATTAAGTGGGTACCCCTCCTCATTCAAGTTTGGCCACAATTAGTTTTGATTGGACAAGAGAGAGAAGTAGGATTTATACTTTTGTGAAAAGGGAGAGTGATTAAGTGGGTACCCCTCCTCATTCAAGTTTGATTCAATTTTGTATTATGACATCTGTGAAGCACTTATCTTGTAGAAACAGTTTGCTCAATGCTGAGGATAAAATCGCTAATCAAACATGATGATCAACTTACAGTGTTTGCTGTAAATCAGAGAAATAGATATCTGAACAAGTCATAATTTTCATGGGAAATTATTTAATATATATTTACAATATCTGTAAAGTGCCATAGAAACATGAAATGAGCAATGCATTGATTTTGCCATAGTAGTGTCAGGGAGTTTTTATGTAAATTTACAAATTGGAAAAGGTATTTCATTAGGAACTTAAAGAATAAAGAGTAAAGATGATTATGATGGCAGTAAAAACACAGACACAAATGATGATGATAGAGCTGGTGGAGGGAATTTCACATGAAGAGATGACCATGAAAAAAAAAAAAAAAGAGTTGTGTAAAAGGTTTTCAAGTATGGCAATGGTAGAGTGAAAACTTTTCAGAAGGAGAATTCTGTTGACATTGGAAAGAATTTAAGGGTCTCAAAGAGCATAAAAGCAGGGTGATAATCTAAGCAGTTAGTCCAACTCCTTCTACTCCCATAAATTCTATACAATCAACATTAATTAATAGAAGACAATCATATTCTATGTTTGCTATATGACTAAGCAAAATAGTATAAAATTATTAAGTTTTCAAAATGTTAAACTAATCTAAAATTAATCAGAATGTTATAATCTACCTCCTAATAGATAAAATTGTTAACTAACAATAACATTACTAGGAGGAAGAGTGATACCTTCATTGATTATCCCTGGGCAAAAATTCTCTTGGTAAAAATATGAGTATTATTTGTGATGAGTATTTTAATGTGATGATGTATTTTGGTCACTAATGAGTTATCTAATGAAAATGTTCAAGCCTGTTAAGAAAACCCTATTCCAGATTTTATGGATTTGTACTGTACTTATGAATCACGGAACTAAAGATATGTTTTAGAGAAAAGTTATCTAAGTCCCAGGAATTCAAATTCAATGATAATGATTAAATGCATTTGGTACTCATAGATATTTCCAAAATAGTTCAGGTGATAAAAATTATAAACTTTCACCTAAAAATGATTGAATTAATTTTCATCTAAAGGAATATTAAAATAATTTAAAAGCCTAATTTTCAAATGCTCAGCTTTTTGTTTCCTGACAGAAGCTATAAATAAAACTCAAAGTTTTCACTTTTAGATGTACTGTATACAAAATTACATACTGTGGCATAATTCAAGAAGAATTTCATGAAATTATTTATGACAATTAATCATGAAGTAAAGGCAAAATGAAATGTGTAGAGAATATTTTAAAGGAAGAAAATGGCTCAAGGTGTCTAGTTCAACCTTTTGCCATCTGCAGCAAAATGAGGTGTGATTTAATATAAAGATATATTCATAGTTATACTATGAAATGTAAAAAAGAAAAGTATTAGCTCCTAAGAATAAGTGATGAATGCCAGAAGTGAAGTCAATAACTGATTTAACTTAGTCTACTGGAGAGACAATCAACTTAAGAAAAATAACTTTAAAACACCTGCAGTTTCATTTAAGAGAATAACATGAAGCAAAATTCCTGGAATTATGCCCACATGTAAATTAATCTTTTTCATCACAATTTACAATCAATATCAATTGAAAATGCATGCTGTGGTAGAAGGTAATTTCAATATATATAAGTTAACACATCCCTTACAAATTATCCTTGAAGAAAGCTACCCTGTAGAACTTAAAATTCATCTAAGTCTATGAATGTATATAAGTATGATTTGTTTTGTTTTTGTGAAGTTTTCATCTTTCTTATCATAAAGTTTATTTTTATTTATTTTCTTATAGGTGATGCTCAGTGTGCTGGTTTGGATATATTATGTCTCCCAAAACACCATGTTCTTTGATGCAATCTTTTGGGGGCAGATGTATTAGTGTTGATTAGATTGGAATTCTTTGATTGAATGTTTCCATGGAGATGCTATTCAATCAACTGTGGGCAAGAATTTTCATTGGATAATTTCCATGGAGGTGTTGCCCCACCCATTTAGGGTGAGTCTGAATTAAATCACTGGAGCCATGTGAAAAGCTGACAAACAGAAGGAACTCAGTGCAGCTGTGAGTGACATTTTGGAGAGCAACTGAGAGTGACATTTTGGATGAGCTGCAGCCAACAGAGGCACTTTGAAGAATGCACAGGAGCTGAGAACACAACCTGGGATCAGCAGATGCCAGCCATGTGCCTTCCCAGCTAATGAATTTTCTGGATGCTATTGGCCTTCCTTTGTTGACACCAAAGCTTGGGCACTTTTATGGCCTTAAGACTGTAACTATGTAATGGGCAGCATTAGCAAGCCAGAACACTAGTATATCTTTAAGTAATATCAGATGAATAACTCTTATTCCTAGAACTCAGTCTCCAATTTTGATGTAATTTATAATATTAGCCAAATCAAGCAGGAATAGATTTAGGCTCTTTCTTGTTGAAAATTACATTTAATTTCAATTTATCTTCCTATGAAAATCAAAATTGCAACCTACCATTCTGTGTATGTGCTTATTTATTTCATTTTCTGGTCTGCTACTTAGTCTGCAAGCTACTTAGTCCTCTTTCAATGCTCTATATTGGCAATTGTTGTAGATTTTCCTTCTTTGGCTCTCACTTTTCTTCATCTTGCCTCAATTTGTTCTCAGAAGCTACACATTCCAACACGGCTAATGCCCCATAGATCTCCCTAAAGTCAGTAGGGGAAGAGATGAGACAGTTTATAAAATGTGCATTATCATGAACAGAAAGCAAAAACTACAAAATCTGTAAAGACATTTTACTTAGCAACTTGTTCCCCAGGGAGTGAACAGATATTTAAGTTTGGCTCTTCTAACCTATGGGTAAATGGAGTCCCTGAAGACAATAAGGAGTTGGTGTCAAGAAAGACCAGCAGAAACAGCCAGTGATGTTATCAGCAGAAATGATAAAATATTGAATCACTGAATTCTATACTGCAGAGTCAGCAGTTCCCACAAGTGGATGCATGGTAGAGGTGACCATAAGCTGAGGAAAAGATTGTGGAATTGAATAGAATCTTTGGGGTTCTGGGATGATCACCAAACAGACCATCATCATTGCAGGTGTCTGTGCTCACTCTGTCCTGCAAGACACACGAGGATGAAGGCTGGTGCAAATGAACCACAGGGGACCAGTAGGTAGGCTGGCAGTAGTGGCATTTGGGAGATGCTTAGGGTAGTGCCAATTACCAACCAGTAGGGACTGTTTTAGAATAATGATTAATAATGGGAAAAAGAGTAGGATGACAAGTGGCAATATTACTGGTCTACTCCCATTGTGTAACAAGTTGCTAAATGATGAGTCATAGGCACAACAGAAACCTTCAGCAAATGAATGTTTTATGACTTACACAACACAAAGAGTCCAAAAGAGCAGGAAAAGACATTCCACCATGGCCAGTCTTCCAGGGAGACCATACTGCTTGAGTTGGGGTGGTGGATGGCAGTTCCACACTCCCCACTTTACTTTGGAAAGGAGAGACAAGACTGCTGCTGCAGGTAGGATGTTTCTATGACCCAGGGGGGAGGGTCCATGACACTGAAATTTCCCACCATGGTAAGTACCATGGCTGCTTGCTCCCAGTTTCTGGGCTCAAGCCATGGCCAAGCCCTTTAATTGGACCTAGCATCTCCCCCTGACTGTGGGATGGAAAAGTACTGATACGATAGAAAAAGAGGCAGGGGAAGGGTAGAGGTAGCTGAGGGATAGGAGAAGGTTGTTGGGTGTGTGTCTATGTCTTTGTTACCTGTGGAGTCACGGAAGGCCCCTTGGCTTAGCAAACTATAGAGCAGGGCCTTCCCAAAGCTACAGATGTCTGAAGGCGGACACTGGAGCTAGGGAAAGGCCAAAAGCCTTGCACGTCTGAAAGCAGACAGCAATTTAGATGAGGGAATAAGCTCTGAGCTCTTGCTGGGCTCCTTCCATGCTCCTGTCTCCTGCCTCCTGCCCCCTGCCCCTGCCCCTGCTGTTTCCTGTCTAGCTCCCAAAGAAATTGTCCCTTAAGACTAAAGATATGTAAATACACCTCATGGCTTTGAAGAGAATGTACCCCTCCCTGATATACCTACAGACAGTCATGTAGGAGACTACCTTGTATGCTATAAAGACCTGTAGAAATAAGTAGAATAAAACTTCCTTTTTGCATGGACACTGAGGACGGAGTTGTGCTCCCCTTCTTTCACAATTGGTGCCCCATGTGAGGCCTCACCAATCCTGACCACGACGTTTGGAAGCTGTGCTGTAAGTACAAGCGAGTTGTCTCGCTGTGGGTCAGAAGTTTTCAGCCACTCAACGAAATGGGTCAGTCTCTCAGTGTTCACCAGTGCCAGGATGTGTTAATTTTACGGCTGCTGCAGGCTAGTGAAGCTTCTGTTTCAGAAAATAATTTGTACTCTTTATTGTATAATGTTGTTCAACATAACCCTTTGTTTCCTGAGGAAGGCACGTTAGACTTAGATGTGTGGGAGCACATTGGGCGAAATTTAAAGTGCCACTTTAAGCGAGGACAAAAAGTTTCCTCTAAAACATTTACTACATGGGCTTTTATTGGCACTGCCCTGGCCCCTCTTCATATTGCCGAGACTGAGAGTTCTAAAACTGAGGTCCCTGAAAAAGAAACCACCTCTCTCTCCAATAAAGTTCTCCTGCCTCCCAGACCCTCGGTCCCCATACTGCCAGCCGCTAAAGGCGGCGGGGAAATGACCATGGCCTTGCTCCTTCCCTTCTTTTCCTTCTGGGACTCACACAATGAGTATATTGGTATGCTTGATGGTGTCCTTCCAGTCGTCCCACTCCCGGGCTCTGTGTCGGATTTCCCCATCAGTGTCCTTCCCCTTTCTCCTTTACTGCTGCCTTCACGGCTGCCGCCAGCCCCGCCGCCACTGCCACCACCGCTGCCTTCCCTCCCTAAAAGTGCTGCACCAGTTTTGCAATGCTGTCTTCACAAGGCAGCATTTGCCAGAAATTTTGTTTGCCTCATTATGCTTAACCAGTTGTCCAGAAATTTTTCCTAGAGTACCAGGACTAGGAAGTCCAAATGAAAGTGCCTGCCACAGACACACACCAAACGCATCTGAGTTAAGGTAGCTTTACCATTCAAACTTTCCCTGTGCTGGGTAAGTGTGTAATTTTTTGTGTTCACTTTGCTTTCTTTTATTTCAATTAGGCTATTATGTAGTAAAGCTAATTAAGTTAATCCAAGAGTCGTGCATGCAAACACTGTGGGTTTCAGCCCCACTAACTACAACCCCAAATTTCTAGTTCTCTTTTTAAATTTTGTGCAGTTTGCACAGTTTGCATTTGTGTGAAAAACCAGTAACATTTAAACAGCTCCTACTCCTATGTTCTGTCTTTATAATTTCTTTTGCTGTTGTTCAGCCATGGGAAACTCTCAAAATGTGCCAGTTACATCTTCCTTAAAAACTATTCTTAATAATTAGTCTGAATTTAAAAAGTGTCATTAAAATTGTTAATGAGCTATAGTTGCAGCCAGCTGGCCTTTATGTCTGTTATGGCTAGCTATAGCAAACTGTCTCAAAAAAGACAAAAAATATCTGTAAGTTAAAAGAAAAGTTACAGTTTAAAAAATATATGCAGAACTTCCACCTCTGCTTTAATATTAAGACTTCCAAAGCAATTAAAATAAAAGAAATAATAATGGAAATGTGCTAGCCTATCTGTTTTTAAATTAAGAAGTCAAAAAGAACTAGTCAAAATGGTCTTCACAAAACCTAAAATTACTGTAAGAACATCAAAAGTAACTAATACAATTTAAAAATCAGCAAAAGTGCAAATTGTCAAACCGGTGTCATAAAACAATATCTCTACTAAGAAATCTGATAATGAAAACTTTGACTCCCTTGCTCTTTAAAAAATGTTTTGTTTTGAATATTTAGCATCATTCTAGCAAGTTTGATTTTGGTGGTAATAGCATGTTGTATAGAAGGTATAAAGAATGTTTTTCTAATTAAGGGAAAAAGGCAAGTAGCTTTGTCCTAAATGACTGATTGTTTAGGAATGTAAAATAAAGCCTGGAAGGATAAGAATGTAGGATAAAGCTTAGATGGATACAGAAGGTTGTAGAAGGTTTGTAGAAAATGGAAAATTTATTTCTGTAGTCAAGGTTGAAAGATAGGTACAGAAAGCTGTAGAAAGTTTGTGAAAACAATTATTTCTGTGGTCAAAGTAAAAAAATGGTAAAAACTAGTAATAACACTGCTTAACAATAAAACCTCACAACTTAAAGAAAAAAAGGTGGTTTTATAAAACAAAATAGCATTAAATATTTTAACCACCACCCAAAGCAGTAATTAATATTCAATGTTGTGAGTGTGTGCCTAATAATTCACAAAAAATATAAAACATTCCTCACTGTACTGCAAGCTCCTCATGTTACGGTTTCCTGCTGTTTTTATTAAGAAAAGGTTTCCTTAAACTATTAGAGTGTTATCTCTTAATAAAAAGTTATAAAAGTGTTTTTCTAAGTAATCAGTATAGAATGCAAAAAGTCACTTTTATCAAAATAACTTCTTGCACTCAACATATCTTGAGTTTATCATGCCCTTGGTTGCTTAAAAATATTGTCTTCTCACTTTAAAAAAAAGGCTAAGTCTTTTCCTTAACTCTAACTAAATAAAATATATATATATACTGTTTCAAACCTAATAACTTTTAACATTTTACTTTCTCAATGTCAAACTCTAAAGAATATCTTTTTATTCCTAACAGTTACAAAGAATTTATTCTTTCACCTTAGAAAAATAAATAAATAAATAAACTACTAAAAAATGATTAAATTCATGCAGTATGTTATAAATTGCAGAAAAAATGTTTAGACAATGTTATAAAAATTAAAAACTTCTAAACTTCTTTTGGTTCCTAATGTGCATAACATCAAGCAACAATACAATACTAATAATCATAATTTCAGTTATTTTTAAAAGGTTGTCTGTCACAAAACAGCCCGATGGAACCCTGAAGCCCGCCGTCCTGCTTCCCAGAGGACCAATGATGCTGTAACAACTGTGCAAAGAAGATACCCCCCAAAGCTGACTCCAGTGAGGATGGACCAGCCTAGGAAGATGTGATACCTGTTCCTGAAACCCCCATGATATCCCTATGAATAAGTTTTATATCACTACACCAAATTGTAATCATAATAAAAAGGGGGGAGATGTGGAGACACGGAAGGCCCCCTGGCTTAACAAACTATAGAGCAGGGCCTTCCCAAAGCTACAGATGTCTGAAGGCGGACACTGGAGCTAGGGAAAGGCCAAAAGCCTTGCACGTCTGAAAGCAGACAGCAATTTAGATGAGGGAATAAGCTCTGAGCTCTTGCTGGGCTCCTTCTGTGCTCCTGTCTCCTGCCTCCTGCCCCCTGCCCCTGCTGTTTCCTGTCTAGCTCCCAAAGAAATTGTCCCTTGAGACTAAAGATATGTAAATACACCCCATGGCTTTGAAGAGAATGTACCCCTCCCTGATATATCTGCAGACAGTCACGTAGGAGACTACCTGGTATGCTATAAAGACCTGTAGAAATAAGTAGAATAAAACTTTCTTTTTGCATGGACACTGAGGATGGAGTTGTGCTCCCCTTCTTTCACAGTTACCCCACTCCTTTTTCTCCCTAATAATTGTTCATCTAAATTGTTCCTCAGAAAACAATGTACCATCTTATGTCATGGGTCCAATTACTGAAGGCCCTTTTATTTATCCTCACACCAAGAAAATATCAATTCTTTAAGGATAGCCTAGTCAGTATCCCCAAACACTAATTCTGAGCCAGTGAGATATTTTATCTCCATATTCTTTATATTTGCAATGCATAAGAAGAAAATTCATCAGATGGCTAACCTGCATGACTGCAGTTGTGACTATAAGGATTATGCGTAGAGAGCTAAGTCATACACAGATATCCTGAAACCTTGTGTGCTTTAGATAAGGACTTCTTGACAGTTTGTTCAAGGGGATATGAATCAATGGCTGCTGCCTGCAAAGTGTCAAGATCTCATGCTTCAACTCCCCAAAATCAGTAGTGTTTCTATACACTAGTATTGAACAGCATTAAGATTGTTTACAGTAGTGATTTACAACCACAATTAAAAGAATCAAATACATGGGAATAAATCTAACCATTTGTTATACTCAGAAAACTACAAAACATTGCTAAGAGAAATTTTTAAAAAACACCTAAGTAAATGGAAGGATATTCCATGATCATGGATTGGAAGACTAAATACTGTTAAAATTTCAATTGTAACCAAAGTGATTTACAGATTTAACACAATCCCAATCAAGATTCCAACAAACTGCTTTGCAGAAATGGAAAAGCCAACCATTAAAATTCATATGGAAGGGTAAGGGGCCCAGAATAGTCAAAGACACCTTGAAAAAGAAGAATGAAGTTGGAGGACCATACTTCCAGATCTTAAAACTTATTACAAAGCCACAATTCAAAACAGCGTGGTACTGGCACAAGGACAGATATATAGACCAATGGAATCAAATTGAGAGCTCAGAAATCAGCCCTCACATTTATGGCCAGCTGGTTTTTAATAAGAATGGCAAGTCCTGTCAATGGTGGAAAGAACAGTCTCTTTAATACATGCTGCTGGGAAAACTGGATGTCCATGTTCAAAGGAATGAAGATGGAATGCTACCTCACACCATAAACAAAAATCAACTCAAAATGGATCATAGGAGCTTCTAAACTCCTAGAAGAAAACAGGGCAGCATCTTCAGGACTATATATTAGGTAATGGTTTCTTAGATTTCTCATGAGAAGAACAAGAAACAAAAGAAAAATGTAAATAAATGGGTCTCATCAAAATTAAAAACCTTTGCATATCAAAAGACTTTGCAAGAGAATGAAATGACAACCTACTCAACAAGAGAAATTATTTGGAAATGACATACTTGATAAGGATTTAATATCCAGAATATATAAAGAAATCCTACAACTCAACAACAAAAATACACACAGACCAATTAAAAATGTGCAAAAGACTAGAATAGATATTTTCCCAAAGAAGATATAAAAATGGAAAAGAGCACACAAAAATATGTTCAACATCATTAGCCATTAGGGAAATGCAAATCAAAACAAAAATGTGATAGAATGGTTACTATTTAAAAAATCAGAAAATTACAAGTGTCTGATAGGGTGTAGAGAAATAGAAACACTCATTCGTTGTTGGTGGGAATGCAACATGGTGCAACTGCTCTGAAGAATAGTTTGGCATTTCCTCAGAAAATTAAATAAAGAATTAACATATGACCTAGCAATCCCCCTTCTAGTTATATGCCCAAAAGAACTGAAAGGAGGGACTTGGACAGATATTTTCACACTGATGTACATAGCAACATTATTCACAATTGCCAAAAGATGGAAGCAGCCCAAGTGTCCATCAACTGATGAATGGATAAACAAAATATTGTATATATACATGATGGAATATTATTCAGCCATAAAAAGGAATGTAGTTCTGATACATAGACAAACATGGATGGAATTTGAAGACATCCTGTTGAGTGAAATAAGCCAGAAACAAACAAAGATTGTATGATCTCACTATTGTAAAAGAATTAGAATAAGCGAATTCATAAAGACAGAAACTAGAATATAGTTTATCAGGGGCCAGGGTACAGGTAGGGAATGGAGATTTAATAGTTAAATTGTACAGAATTTCTATTAGGGATGATGGAAAAATTTTGGTAATAGATTGTGGTGATGGCAGTACGATATTGTGAACATAATTAACAACACTGAAATACATATTAGAATATGATTAAAAGATGAAGTGTCAGGTGGTATATATATTACTAGAATACAATTTTTTTAAAAAAAATCCATAGGAATGTACATGATGTACCCTAAAGTATACCATGGATTATAGTTAATATTACATTTATAAAAATCTTCTTTCATCAATTACAACATATGTACCACACTAATGCAAGGTGTTGATAATAGGGTGGAATATGGGAACTCTCTATGTTATGCATAGCATTTCTGAAAACCTGAAATTTCCCTTATAAAACATACAAAAATAGAAAAATGAACTCATTCTTCCAGAGTGGAGCAGGGGTGAGGAGGGAAAGTGAAATCTTTAGGAAACACTGTCACCTACTCATTAACTTTAGCATTTTAAAGCTAGAGGCATGAATGAAAAGAAACCTGTGACCAAGACAGTTTGTGGGTGATTTTTTTGTTTGTTTGTTGTTGTTTTTGTTTTAATTTCAGCCACAATCTCTCTCTCCTTCCAAAGTGCAGAAGCATCCCAAGAGGAGCCCTTTATCATCAGGCATTGGCTTGCACTGGATCTGGCATATATTTTGCCTTCTCTGTTCTGCAAAAGATATGACAGAGCCTTCAGTTCTGTCTTAAGTTGTTTTCTCTAGCTGCTGTCAGGTTGATTCTGGGCTGGTGGTGTTGTGTTTTGCTTGGTTTATGTTTTCGTTTCTTGTAGTGGTCTTAGAGCTGGAAATGATCTTCATGTAACTGTGTAAGGGAGAGAAAACAATCCTATTAAAAAAAAAAAGCAAAAAAAAAAAACAAAAAAAACTATGCCTTGTCTCTGTCATCTAGCCAATTTTCACCTGAAGTTGCCATTTCACCCTTACAGACATCAGCACCTAACCACTCTGTATTAGTTTCCTGAGAGGTTTCTCACAAGAAGTTAGGGAGTTCCAGGAAACATTGTCTTCTTTTTTCCTTCCTTCAGATCTCTCTACTTTTATACCTACTTAGAATGCATGATGAGATATGACAGTACTCATGATTTTTATCCATTCATCATTGAACTATAGAAAAAATTCTAATGTCTTTGCCTTTTTTGTCTGTATTGTCTCTTTCTCTTAATTATTGCTCTCCTCTGGAATCTGTTAAATTTAATTTTAGATTCCTATAAAAAGCTGAAATCAATTGAATGTAAAATTTTTATAAAGTCCTGAAAGGTCACCAGTCAAGAGGTAGATCACATTTCTCTGCCTGAGAAGCAAATTTGCTCAATGACCTATCTACAGAAACTTACACATTGCTTCCTGTAAAATTACCGTGAAGTAAATAATTCATTGGATAAAACTTATATTACATATTTTATTGTTCTTGTCAAGAATATGAATATTGGATCAAATTATTTCACATGGAACATTTAACATTATGCTGCATTTTAAATGTTCTCTGATACAGGTATTTTTTCCCATACCTTCTTTATTGGCAATAGAATCAGCAAAGATAAAAGGTGTCTATATTTCTCTTTGATGTTCTCTGGAGCCTACTAGTCTCTTTGCTATTCATTATGCATTTTTACTCTTTTTCAGAGACTTGGGTTTTTCTAGATTAAGGCAGACTGAAATTCAAGTGGAATCATGACCACTTGAATTTTTCTTTTTCTCTTTGCTGAATGTTATAAACACACTAGGAAACTAAAGGAATACAAAAGGCAAAGTGAAAAAGTAAATAAGGTAAAATGAGAACAATCTCTTTTTTTCTTTGTTTACCTCTCATCTCTAGTTAATTATTAGGATAAAGTAGGAAGAATTAGTAAAAGTTCTTTTTGAGAGGAAGATGTCTGAATCTTAAAATTTTAATCAAGTGAGGAACCCCTCTTTTAGTACCCAAAGGATCCCCTCATGGGGCAATCAGCATTTCCAACTGTCATAATAACCAATTGTTTGTACTCCTCCCATTCTCTGTGGAGCAGGAAAGTACCAAATGCTACTATGATCACATCAATTATAATTGAGCCAATATAATTGATGGAATATTTTGTTTCTCAATATGAACTTCCTGTACTATTCCTGAAAATTGTTATATAATTTTTGAAACAGTCGCTTGTATTTAATGCAATATGTTTAAAAGACCCACAATCCTATCATGCACATTGGTGGAAATACCTGTGGAAAGCAGATCATGAGGATCTTTTTCCAATATTGACTTTGGGACTTGGAAACTTTTTCTGTCTTTGTTATTTTTAAGATGACTTAGGTCCATCTGATTGTTTGAAGCTGATAATTTTTTCACAATATACACTATTTTATATTTATACTGGGAGATGCTAGTGATACATGTGCTTGTACCCCCTTTAATAATACCTACTTACCTCTCTACCTCTCTACCTCTAGATCATAATGAGAGAGTTAAATTGGCTCTTGGTTAAGCTACTTAGAGGCTTAAGATTTATCTCTCCTTGGTAGGACTAATTTACACAGACCATCACTGGCCTAGGCTCAGAAGGAGATGGATCTGGGTCTGACTAGCATAGTACCATTGCAGAGTATAGGCTGCTACCCTCAGAAGGGTGACTGAGTGAGTGAGCAAAACATTTCAGATACATACATTTGGGTCAAGAAAATAAGCTCTTTGAAAAAAAACTTACATAATTATATTTTTAAATGTCAAGAATTGTATTAAAGTTATGGGAAAAGATCCACTTTAGCTTTCTTTCCTTAAAAGACTTGGTGTAAAAACAAATATGTCATTTAATGTGTTCTACAGATTGTATACCCTAAGGCTACTTGGGTTCCAGGAGGTTAATTTTATTATTATAGATTCTTTCCCAATGCACTGTGACTCAAAGTGACTCCCCAGCTAAATACTGAAGGTCTTTCTTTTGCCTTTATTTCCATGCATAATTCTGCACTATGCCAATGGTATGACATGGTATACAAAATAAATTATAGTGTACTTTGAATTTATTATACAGAAATGTATCTTAAATCTAATGAGATAGACAAAGGCATGTAGCCATATATCCTTCTTACTATTGTCCTATAATTTAATTCCTTATTTGAATATAATAATAAAGTTATTTAAAATATTACATGTTTTGTCTTTTAAAAATCAATATATTCAATGTAATTTTTGTCAAAATTTCTGACAAAGGAATATATTTTTAGTAGCAATATACTTAGTAATGTTTTATCTCAAGTCAATAATAATATTAATAGTAACACCTTTCATGTATAACATTGAAACTTAACTTTTCTAATTAAAAACAACTCATTCAATAAAATAAAATATACAAGTATAAAGGAAATAAATCTGTGCTCATGTGCCCCTAGGACATTTAGGAGCTCCATGGTCATGCTTTATAGTTTATTATGAACCAGCGAATAAAAATATGCTTTAGCCTGTCATTTACATTTCTATTCTTGGTTAGTCAGAACATCCTTCCCTACAAAATCACTTAAAGTTTTATTTTCCTTAAATTCAGATACACTCAATTGAGTAATTTTGTAGCAATCTGGGTGGGAATGAACAAATGTGTTCACTGAATTGACAGTGAAGGTTATTAAAAAATGAAATAAGATAGCAAGGCAGGTAGTACTCAAACATCTTTTCTCAAGGTCTTTGAAAACAAAGTAGAGACCAACTATTATGATGTTTTAAATATGTTTAAACAAATTCTTAACAAACAATTCATGATTAATATTAAGAAAAAATTAAGTCAAATTCATTTTTATGATGCTTTCTACATTTATGATTCTAAGTCTGAGCATTTGCAAGTATTTATAACTAATGAAACTGGCTGCCAGTGTCATCAGTTTAAGTTCTTAGAAGTTATTTATAGTTTTCAAAGAGTTCAAAAACTGATAGCAAAAAATGACAAGAATGTTATAAGAAAAGATTACTCACAGATATTTCTCATGAACACAGATGGAAAACCTGAACAAAATAGAAGCAAATCCATCAAGTCCATCAACGTATAAACGGGATAATACTTCATGAAAGTAGGGTTTATCCCAAGGATGCAAAGCTGCTTTAATATTTGAAAGTCATTGAATGTAAATTTCAACAATAGTAAAACAAAAGTATTATCATTGCAAAAGATAAAGAAAAAGAGTTTGACTAAATACAACACCCATTTATGATAAAAACTGCAGAAAGAAATGTCCATAGCTTGATAAAGGCTAATGCAGAAAAATTGCAGATAAAATCAGAATAGTAAACAATTGAATCATCCCCCACTCCCACCCCTGCTGTCAGGGACATGACAAGGATGTCTGCTCTTACAACTCCTATTTAATATTTTATTGTAGAAAAGAAATAAAGGGCATTAAGATTTGAAAGGAAGAAGAACAACTGTCTTTTTTATTACAGACAATGTCATGATGTTGTTTGGGCCCAGACCGAGTTCATGAAGACCATGAGCTGGTGCTGCTGTGAGACTGAAAATCATATCAGGCATTGAAGTAGACATAGATTTATTAGGACTTATGAACAGGAGAGAGTCTCCAGTGGCAGTGGTCCAGAGGGATAGCGTTCCATAGAGGAGCAGGAGTGCGAGGGGCAATACGTGTATGATTTTAGAACAAAGACACTCCATATAGTATGAAGACATTGGGCCTGTAATATAATCATTAAAAGGTCATAAGACCTGATGGTTTACTAAGATTAATGTTTAAGACTAAGATATAGTCAGTGCCATTCCACTCCCTTCCCTTAACATCCCTGATTACATTCTTTTGCCTCGGGAGGTTGTTTTCTTTTTTGACCTTTGACCTGGTCAAAAAAGTGTTACATGCTTGGGACTAATTCCCATTTAGAAGGGGCCCTTAGTCACCACAGGTGTACATGGAAAGACAAAGGTGTCTAATACAACTATTAGAACTAATAAGAGAAATTGGCAAAGTCAAAAAATACAAGGTTGGCATACAAAAATTGATAGTGTTCTAGGACATTATAGAAAAAATAGTGTTTGAGATGCTGCTGGGGAACTCAGAGACACACTGAGAGGTAATCTTCCAGCCAACACCTACCCAAACCCCCCTTTTCTATTGTGTGCAGATGTTTCAGTATGTCTCCATTCCCCAGCTCCAGGGAAATGTTAGGTCTAATCAACAGACCGGACCATGCTTTGAACCAGGAATCCAGGAACAAGTTGCCCAGCTGCTTCTCAGGTTGGGAACTCTCAATGGTAGGGTCCCTTCCCACTGGGTTGTATAAATAATCCTGTCTCTGGTAGCTCAGATTTGTCCCTCCCCTCTAAGATGTAGTGGGGTATGTGGAGCTGCCAACCACTGACCCAGACCCTAGCAGTGTCCTTCCCAGGAGTCCAGCCATGATGGTGTCTCTTCCCTTGCTCTTTTGGGCCCTTTGTGCTGTATAAGTAATAAAGTGGTCATTTGCTGAAAGTTTCTGTTGTGCCTGAGCCTGTATTCCCACCAAGATGTACCATATAGCAACTCACTCCACAGATGCAATTTTTTTTAAAATTACTAACTTGTTAAAAACTAAGTCACATTAAAGCATTAAGTCTCTCATATTATTTTATTAAGGAATTGAAAGTTTTTCATACAAATAGAATCTTGTACATTTGTGTCAAAATTTAATAGCAGTCACTTTCTGAAGATGACTAACACTGTTCACCATTGGGATAAGAAATTAGTTTAAAGCTAGAAATTACTTTTAGATTCAGGAAAATAAACAGATGCAGCTAATTTTCTATTATTTTAAAATGGTATCACACATTATACTTAAGTTTCAAAAGAGAGAACAAGGTACAGTCATATTTATGTAAAAGGGGTATAATTCTCATGTGTCAGGACCATTACTGATGACCATTAAACTGAAGTTGTATTCTCTATATTGTTATAATAAATCAGAAATTATCTTCACAATTAAATTTATTCTGTTTAATCTGAGTAAGTTCTATATGTAAAGAATATTGCCATATTTACATGTTCACAGCTCTTTAACTATTAAAAGATGGTTTTCCCCCTGTATAAAAGCTTATTAAAATCAGTTTTCTTATAAGCTATATATTTTGAAAAAATTTTCATGATTCTTCTGCCCTGATTAATATGCAAAGGATATGAAGTTGAGAAAAAGAACTGGGGCAATTTTTTTTTTTACTGGGATTAAATACTTACGGAATAATTATTTAAATAAATTTTTTCTTCTCTTTTTTCTCTTCCTATTTTTTTCTAGCTATCTTCCCCTTTGTTAACACATTATTTAAATTTTTTTCTCTTATCCTCTGTTCTTTTATTTTATTCTGTAAAAAAAAGATTTGTTTGTGATTATATAAATAAAAGAAGAAAAAGAAATACTGTTATGTATTTGTGTAAATTAATAACTGTTCAAAAAACAAACAAAAATAATAATAAGCTTATACTAATCAGAGGGTGGTAAGCTCTATGGTATGTCAGTTGATCGTATATTTTGCCATACCACAAATGATAGGTATAAAAAGCCAATGTGAAATAAATCCTGAATTCTGACAGGACAAACATGGAATTAAAACATAAAAGAGAGATATGGAGATTACTTAGTATAGTATGATAAAGAGCTGAGAATTTGTATTAGGTTTGGACAGCCTTAGGTTGAAACTTTGTATACTTCCTCCTTGGGTTATGTTGTAAAACATAGACCAACTCCATGGTTTTACTTATTTAAAGGAAGCCAATTGTAATTTCTGAAGTAAAATCTACAATTTTTTCTAGCTTTTTTCTATTTGTTCCGTTTGTCTTTTTCTCTTTCATTTTACTGAATTCAGTATTTTATGATGCCATTTATCTCTACCATTGGCTTATAATTTATATACCTTTTTAATTCCTTTTAGAGACTTTCCCAGGGTTTAAAGTATACATTTTAATTGTATTCAAATAATATACTATTGTGCTTTCCAGATAGGTCAAAAATCTTGGCAGAGTATACTTCCAAGTCTTCCCTGTCATCTCTTGTACTGTTGTGTTACAATTAACTTTTTCATTTGTGATAAATCTAAAATACATTGCTACTACATTTAGAAATTCTAGGTTGTATGTATGTTACTAGAATAAAAGTTAAAAAACAATGTAAGATTGTACAACACAGTGGATTACAGTTAACAACACAATTATAATAGCATTCTTTCATCTGTTGGAACAAATGTACCACACTATTGCAAAGTATTAATAATGGGGAGATTATATGGGAACTCTACATTTTCTGCATGATTTTTCTGTAAACCAACTTAACCTACTAAAAATTATTCTAAAAAACTATCAAAAATAATACCTTTTTATTAAATAAACTTTTGATTTTAAAATATTTTCAGGTTTATGCAAAAATTGTGATGGAGAAACAGAGAGTTTTCATATACCCTATGCCCAGTTTCTTCTTGGGGTCCTCTGAGATTCCTGAATTTGTGATTTGATGTCTTTTTTTTTTTTTTTTTTCCCTAGGGCTGCCTTAGCATATTACCACAAACTGGGTGGTTTAAAACAACGGCAATTTTTTTTTTCCTCACAATTCTGTAAGCTAGAAGATTAAAATCAATTTGCCAATAGGACTATAATCCCTCCAGAAACCTGTAGGGGAGAAACTTTTCTTGACCCTTCTAGCTTTGGTGTTTGCCCAAATCCTTGGTGTTCCTTGGCTTGTAGGTGCAACACTCTAATATCTGCCTCCATCTTCACATCACATTCTCCCTGCTTGCCTGTCTCTTTGTGTTTTCTCTTTTTATAAGAATACCAGTCATATTGGATTCAGGGCTCACATGATTTCAGTATGATCTTATCTTACCCTAACAAATTATACCTGCATTAACCCTATTTCCAAAAAAGTTCACATTCAGAGGCATTGAAGGCAGAGGACTTCAACATATCATTTGGGGGACACATTAAACCCATAAGAATGTCTTTGTTATTTTGGGAACATATTTGGCCATTTCTCTTCATATATTTTTTACACCTCATTTTCTCTCCCTTCTTCATCTAAAAATCTACTTATACATATGTTAGACCACTGGATATTGTACCACAGCTCTTGGATATCCTATCCTGTGTCTGAGTGTATGTATTTCTCTCTCTTTTCTATTTGTATTTCAGAAAGACTAATTTCTATTGGCTTTTCTTCAATTATATATTAAGGTATCATTTTCTCTTTCTATGTGATAGTCAGCCTTCAAGATGGTACCCATGATTTTTGCTTCTTAGATGTTAGGCCTTTGAACAGTCCTCTCCCATACTGTTAGGTTAATTCACACAATATAATAAGGCTTCCTGTTTCTCTCTCTCTTTGGAACGTTAGTAACAAGGGAATCCAGCTATCATGAGAATATTCAAGCACGTGGTGAGGAATTGAAACCTCCTGGCAGAGATCACTAATTTTCCAGGGATGTTGGTGAGCCATCTTGTTTATGAAATCTTGAGCCCTAGCAAATTTTCAGATGACTGAAGCTCTGTCAATAATCTTAACGGCAGCCTCATGAGGGAGCCTAAGCCAAAGCCACCCAAACAAGTCACTCTTGAATTCCTAACCCAGAGAAAATATGTATGAAAATAAATGTATACTTTCCTTTAAGTTAACTTACTTTTGGGGTAATTTGTTATGCTGCAATAGATAACTGGTATTGCAAACAATCATTTATTTTAAATTTCCTTCCTTTTTCTCTGTTCCTTTATAAAATATATCCTGGAGGCATATGGTAGTAGATCTTATGTGACCTTATTGCCAAAGTGTTGGGGCTGAAGAGAAGAGTAGGAAAATAAATTTGATACATTGAGAAATCTAGAAAATTTGTCACGTCTCCTTTACATAGTAGCTGATTTAGTCTTCCCCTCGACCGCTTGCTGTGGAAGAAGGTAATATGATACCTGTCCTATGATTTATTTTTCTCCTGATTACCAGGGGAGTATCCCTGTGGAAAAGAGGTAGTTGACATGGTCTAAATCTATTTTCTTTTTTTTTTTTTATAAATATATGGATAGATTACCTTCTAGTAAATAGACATAATATTTTCTAGGAGAAGAGATTTTATCTATAAAAAGTTCTTAAAAGAATGGCCATGGTTTAAAAATTTCTCATGATAAACAAACCAGAATATATGGATTTATGAAATATGTCTTCCTGAGAAATGTCATGAAAGCCCTGTAATATCTGAGTCAAGAATGAAGCATTTCACAATCTAAATACTTTCTATTGTGTGAGGTGACTTGCCTACCTCATTAGAGATCTCATCTATTAATCTGGCCTACAGAACATGTCTGATGTGAAAATAGCATACCTGGAAGCTATAGTATGTTGCAAACCTCTCTCTGCTTCATCTGTGCCTCTAGTTTTTCTCTTTGAAATTATTATTAAGGCTTCTTATGGGACAAGATCTCTGATTTGCTTGAGTCTGATATGACAGCTGGCATTTTGGACAATCTTAACCCTAATTATGACAGTACTGTAACATATCCTCAACAACAAGGTTATAGTGGCATTGTCTTTCTGAAAGGATATGACCATGATAGAGACCTATGACCCCTGAAACACAGATTTTAGGACATAAAATTTGTTATCTGAGGTGGAAGTCAAGAGTCAGAAAGTAAACATTTTGGATTTCATGTAGCTTTTCTGCCATTTTTCTCTAGAATGACTTACCTCTTGTTCTTTAAGATTGGAGCCCCTCTTTCTTATCCCAGAAGCATCCATAAAATTCCCCCTCAAGAATATTTGTGTTTGCATTATTTTCAATAATCTCTTTTTTAACTTAAAAATTCATTGTTTGCAAATAAATCTTTGTATATGAAAACATTTCACTTTCATTTCAAAGATTTACAGAATACAAAATATAAGATGTGTGTGTGTGTATATATATATATGTATATGTATAATCAGAAACTTATGATTCTCAGTCAATATCTAAAAGCACATTTCTTGTTCAGTTTTCTAATAATGTCTGAAAAGATTTTATATTTGAGACATCCAATAATTAACCATCAAGACTAAGATGTGGTAAGATTCCAAGTTAAGCCCTAATTTCCAGTTCACAGTTATGACCTTCAGCTGAATGACTGCAGGTATCTGGCACTTTTACAGAGACTTTTATGTAATATACATAGAATAGTCAGACATTGAATTAAAGGAACATATTTCAATGGATAATGATATCTATATTAAATCATAGTTTATTATGGTTGACTTTTAAATAATGTAAACATTAAGATTTATTTTAAGGCTGTTTCAAACCAGAGTTCTAAACACTTGTCATAGTAAATCACTTCACTAAACAAGCATGCAAAGGAAAGGGTTAGTTAAAATACATGAGAACATTCTATTCACCTTTGTATTTATTAAATATATGTATTGCTTATAATATAAAAGCTGAATTAGAGATGATTTCTTTTTTTAATTCATTTTATTGAGATATATTCACATACCATGCAGTCACACAAAACAAAGCGTACATTTGATTGTTCACAGTACCATTACATTGTTGTGCATTCATCACCAAAATCAATCCCTGACACCTTCATTATCACACACACAAAAATAACAAGAATAATAATTAAAGTGAAAAAGAGCAATTAAAGTAAAAAAGAACACTGGGTGTCTTTGTCTGTTTGTTTCCTTCCCCCATTTTTCTACTCATCCATCCATAAGCTAGACAAAGGGGAATGTGGTCCATACGGCTTTTCCAATCCCATTGTCGCCCTTCATAAGCTACATTTTTATACAATCATCTTCAAGATCCATGGGTTCTGGGTTTAGTTTGATAGTTTCAGGTATTTACTGTTAGCTACTCCAATTCACTAGAACCTAAAATGGATTGTCTATATTGTGTGTAAAAGTGCCCACCAGAGTGACCTCTCAGCTCATTTTGGAATCTCTCTGCCACTGTAGCTTATTTCATTTCCTTTCACATCCCCCTTTTGGTCAAGAAGATGTTCTCCATCCCACGATGCTAGGTCTACATTCCTCCCCAGGAGTTGTATTCCATGTTACCAGGGAGATTCACTCCTCTGGGTGTCTGATCCGACATAGTGAGGAGGGCAGTGATTTTACCTGCCAAGTTGGCTTAGCTAGAGAGAGAGGGCCACATCTGAGCAACAAAGAGTTATTCTGGAGGAGGCTCTTAGGCACAATTTTAGGGAGGCCTAGCCTTTCCTTTGCAGCAACAGTCTTCCCAAGGGCAAGTCCTGTGGTAGAGGGCTCAACCCATCAAACCACCAGTCCCGTATGTCTGTGAGCACATCAGCAACCATCGAGGTGGGGCAAGCCAATACCCCTGCATTCTCCACCAGCTCCTCAAGGGGACTCTGCATATTTTTTTCCTTGTTTTTTTTTTTTTTAATTAACTCTTTTTTTAAATCACTTATGTAAAAAAAAAATTTTTAAAACATACAATACAAAAAATTTCAAACAAACCATAACAAGGGAGTAAGAAAAAGACAACTAACCTTCCAACATGTTCTTACTCTACCCCAAGAAAGTAACCTAATATAGCAACATTTCTGTGAACTTGTTCCTACCATACCCATCAGAAATTAACAGACCATAGTCATTCCTGGGCATTCCCAGAACATTAAATTTACCCATGATAGATTATCTGTTCTTATTGGGTTATCATTCCGCCTTCCTTAATTGCTCTCTATCACTATTTCCCCTACATTCTACAATATAAACCATTTGTTTTACATTTTTCAATGTTCACATTAGTGGTAATATATAATATTTCTCTTTTTGTGCCTGGCTTATTTTGCTCAGCATTATGTCTTCAAGGTTCATCCATGTTGTCATATGTTTCACGAGATTGTTCCTTCTTACTGCCGCGTAGTATTCCATCATGTGTATATACCACATTTTATTTATCCACTCATCTGTTGAAGGACATTTGGGTTATTTCTATCTCTTGGCAATTGTGAATAATGCTGCTATGAATATTGGCATGCAGATATCTGTTGATGTCACTGCTTTCAGATCTTCTGGGTATATACTGAGAAGTACAATCGCTGGATCGAAGGGTAACTCGATATCTAGTTTCCTAAGGAACTGCCACACTGACTTCCAGAGTGGCTGAACCGTTACACAGTCCTAACAGCAATGAATATGGGTCCCAATTTCTCCACATCCTCTCCAGCATTTTTAGTTTCCTGTTTGTTTAATGGCAGCCATTCTAATTTGTGTGAGATGGTATAGAAATGATTTTTTAATACTCATAATGAAAACTCTCTGAATAGCCTACCTCAGTTTGGCAGGGCTGCTATGAGAAATACCACACAGTGGTTGACTATAACTACAGGAATTTTTTGGCTTACAGTTTGGAACATAGAAGGCCAAAATAAAGGTGTCAGCAAGTCCATGCTTTCTCTAGTCTGTAGCTTTCTGGTGATGGCAATACTTCATCATGTCAATCTCTTTCTGTCTTCAACTTTGGGCTTCTACTTTCATGACCAATTTCCTTTGCTTATAAGAACTTCAATTGCATTGGGTTAAGGCCCACTGCCCTCATTCCATTTGGTCACACTGTAATAATATCATCTTCAAACATCTTTTTTACAAATAGATTCATTCCCAAAGGACCTGGGGCTAGGACTGGAATGTGTCTTTAGTGGGGACATAACACTGTCCTTCCAGATGATTGTCCCCAACCATGGGGCGAGAGGCAAGGATTCCAGAAGAAAAGAGTTTTGTGTTAATTGCTTGACTTTTTCCCATTTGGGCCTCCAAATAACTGTCTTTCTGTCCTGTCACCCATCCATACATTACCCCCATCCATCTTCATGTATAACTAGTATTTGCTACTATATGTAGCTGTTCTAGTTTGCTAATGCTACAGAACGCAAAACAACAGAGATGGATTGGCTTTTATAAAAAGGGGGTTTATTTGGCTGCACAGTTACAGTCTTAAGGCCATAAAGTGTCCAGGGTAACACATCTACTAGTAATCAGGTACCTTCACTGGAGGATGGCCAATGGTGTCCGGAAAACCTCTGATAACTGGGAAGGCACGTGGCTGGAGTCTGCTCCAAGTTCTGGTTTCAAAATGGCTTTCTCCCAGGACATTCCTCTCTAGGCTGCAGTTCCTCAAAAATGTCACTCTCAGTTGCACTTGGGATATTTGTCCTCTCTCAGCTTCTCCAGAGCAAGAGTGCTTTCAACAGCCATCTTCAAACTTTCTCTCATCTGCAGCTCCTGTGCTTTCTTCAAAGTGTCCTTCTTGTCTGTAGCTCCTCTTCAAAACATCACTCACAGCTGCACTGAGTTCCTTCTCTTTGAGTCAGCTCATTCATATGGCTCCACTGATCAAGGCCCACCCTGAATGGGTGGGGCCATGCCTCCATGGAAATATCTCATCAGAGTCATCACCCACAGCTGGGTGGGGCACATTCCAAGCAAATCTAATCAGCACCAAAATGTCTGCCCCACAAGACTATATCAAAGATAATGGCATTTGAGGGACACAATACATTCAAACTGGCACAATAGCATACAAGATATTATATACATACATATGATGCAATTATTTATATAGGATTTTCTGATAACAGGAAAAATGTGTGCTTCATACAGACTTTTAAAAATATAAGCTAGTGTATTACTCCACATAGCTGCCAACATCTTTTATTGCCTGTTTGTGTTTGTTTGTTTGAAAACATCCTAGTGAATGAGGAGTGATATCTCACTGTGGTTTCAAGTTTCCAGTAATGACTAATGATTTTGAGCATCTTTTCATATGAAGCTTTGCCACTCATATATCTTCTTTGAAGTAATGTCTATGCAATTTCTTTGCCCATTTTCTATATTGGGCTATTCACCTTTTCTACTGTTGAATTGTAAAAGTTCTTCCTATACTTTCAGGTGACAGTGTGGTTGTGAAAACCTTGTGGATTGCACTCCCTTTATCCAGTGTACGGATGGATGAGTAGAAAAATAGGGACAAAAACTAAATGAAAAATAGGGTGGAAGAGGGGGAAGATTTGAGTGTTCTTTTTCAATTTTACTTTTTATTCTTATTCTTATTCTTTCTGGTGTAAGGAAAGTGCTCAAAAATAGATTGGGGTGATGAATGCATAACTACATGGTGGTACTATGAACAGCTGATTGTACCCCATGGTTGATTGTATGGTATGTGAATATATCTCAATAAAACTGAAGTTGATTAAAAATAACTCTTCATGTATTCTCAATACAAGTCTCTTTCAGGTATGATTTGCAAATATTTTCTTCCACTTTCAGCGATGCCTTTTCTCTTAATGAAATCCCTTGAAGCATAAAATATTTTAATTTTGATGAAGTCCAATTTATCTAATTTTTGCACTTTTCTTTTGGTTTTATAATTGAGAAACCATTGTCTTATCTAAGTTTTCAAAAGTTTATTCCTATTTTTGTTTATAGGTTTATAAATTTTATGGGTTTTGCTATTATAATTATGTTTATAATATATTGTGAAGTAATTATTGAATATAAAGGGCTCCAAGTTCATTCTTTTGCATGTGGAAATCCAGTTGACCTGGGATTATTTGTTGGAAAGATTAGTATCTCCATCATTGAACTGTCTTGACATCCTTGTCAAAAATCAGGTGACCATAAATCTGATGATTTATTTCTGTACTCTCAATTTAAATCCATTAATTTATATGCTTAGCCTAATGCCAATGTTACATTTTTTTTGATTACTGTAGGTTTGTAGTAAATTGTGGAACTAGGAAGTGTGAGTCCTCCAATTTTGTTCTTTTTTCAAAGTCATTTTAGTGCTTTTTGTTTTTTGCATTTCCATACAAATTTTAGGATCAACTTGTGAATACCTGAAAAAGCCAGTTTTGATTCAGGTAGGGATTACACTGTGCCTCTAGATCAATTTGGGGAGTAATGTCATTTTTTTTTTTTCATTTTTATTGAGATTGTTCAGATACCATACAATTATCCAAAGACCCAAAGTGTACAATCACTTACCCGTGGGTACCCTCATGCAGCTGTGCATCCATCACACTTAATTTTTGTTTAATTTTTAGAAGCTTTTCATTACTCCAGACAAGAAATAAAGTGAAAGATGAAAACAGAGAAAAAGAAAAGGAAACTCTAATCCTCCCCTATCCCTAACCAACCCCCTCAATTGTTGACTCGTAGTATTGATATAGTATATTTGTTACTGTTTATGAAACAATGTTGAAAACTACTAACAGTAGTATATAGTTTGTAATAGGTATATAGTTCTTCCCTATATGCCCCTCTATTATTAACTTCTAATTGTATTGTCATACATTTGTTCTGGTTCATGGAAGCGATTTCTAGTATTTGTACAGTTGATCATGGACATTGCCCACCATAGGATTCAGTTTTATACATTCCCATCTTTTGACCTCCAACTTTCCTTCTGGTGACATATATGACTCTGAGCTTCCCCTTTCCACCTCATTCACACACCATTTGGCACTGTTAGTTATTCTCACATCTTGCTACCAACACCCCTGTTCATTTCCAAACATTTAAGTTCATCCTAATTGAACATTCTGCTCATACTAAGCAACCACTCCCCATTCTTAAGCCTTGTCCTGTATCTTGGTACCTTATATTTCATGTCTATGAGTTTACATATTATAATTAGTTCCTATCAGTGAGACCCTGCAATATTTGTCCATATGTGTCTGGCTTATTTCACTCAGTATATTGCCCTCAAGGTTTTGTCATCAACCCATTTTTTTTTTTAATATGGTTTTGTTCACTCACCATACATTCCATCCCAAGTAAATGATCGATGGTTCTCTGCATGGTCATACATTTATGTGTTCACCATCTTCACCACTATCTATATAAGGGCATCTACATTTCTTCCACAAGGCAGGAGGGAGAGTCAAAGAAGGTAGAGAGGCAAAAGAGAGGAAAAAAAAATGACAGCTAGGAAGCAGCAAAAGGAGAAATAACCTCAAATCAAAGTGGACAATCCCACAATGTCAAGTGTCTAACATGCCTCCCCTATCCCCACCTCTTATCTGCATTTATCTTGGTATATTACCTTTGTTACATTAAAGAAAGCATAATACAATGATTCTATTAGTTACAGTCTCTAGTTTGTGCTGATTGCATCCCTCCCCCAATGCCTCCCCATTTTTAACACCTTGCAAGGTTGACATTTGCTTGTTCTCCCTCGTCAAAGAACATATTTGTACATTTTATCACAATTTTTGAATACTCCAGATTTCATCAAGTTACACAGTCCCAGTCTTTATCTTTCCTCCCTTCTTGTGGTGTCTCACATGCTCCCCACCTTCCTCTCAACCGTATTCATAGTTATCTTTGTCCAGTGTACTTACATTATTGTGCTACCATCTCCCAAAATTGTGTTCCAAAGCATGCACTCCTGTCTTCTATCACCCTGTAGTGCTCCCTTTAGTATTTCTTGTAGGGCAGGTGTCTTGTTCACAAAGTCCCTCATTGTCTGTTTGTCAGAAAATATTTTGAGCTCTCCCTCATATTTGAAGGACAGCTTTGCTGGATATAGGATTCTTGGTTGGTGGTTTTTCTCTTTCATTATCTTAAATATATCACACCACTTCCTTCTTTCCTCCATGGTTTCTGCTGAGAGATCTGCACATAGTCTTATTAAGCTTCCTTTGTATGTAATGGATCACTTTTCTCTTGCTGCTTTCAGGATTCTCTCTTTGTCTTCGACATTTGATAATCTGATTATTAAGTGTCTTGGCATAGGCCTATTCAGATCTCTTCTGTTTGGAGTACGCTGCGCTTCTTGGATCTGTAATTTTATGTCTTTCATAAGAGATGGGAAATTTTCATTGATTATTTCCTCTATTATTGCTGCTGCCCCCTTTCCCTTCTCTTCTCCTTCTGGGACACCAATGATACATACATTATTGTACTTTGTTTCATCCTTGAGTTCCCGGAGACGTTGCTCATATTTTTTCATTCTTTTCTCCATCTGTTCCTTTGCATGTAGGCTTTCAGGTGTTTTGTTCTCCAGTTCTGAGTGTTTTCTTCTGCCTCTTGAGATCTGCTGTTGTATGTTTCAATTGTGTCTTTCATCTCTTGTGTTGTGCCTTTCATTTCCATAGATTCTACTAGTTGTTTTTTTGAACTTTTGATTTCTGCCATATATATGCCCAGTGTTTCCTTTACAGCCTCTATCTCTTTTGCAATATCTAGTCTAAACTTTTTGAACTGATTTAGCATTAGTTGTTTAAATTCCTGTATCTCAGTTGAAGTGTACATTTGTTCCTTTGACTGGGCCATAACTTTGTTTTTCTTAGTGTAGGTTGTAATTTTCTGTTGTCTAGGCATGGTTTCCTTGGTTATCCAAATCAGGTTTTCCCAGACCAGAACAGGCTCAGGTCCCAGAGGGAAGAAATATTCAGTATCTGGTTTCCCTGAGGGTGTGTCTTAGAAAATTGCTCCACCCTTTGATGCCTCAGGTCACTGTGCTTTTCCGCTCAGCAGGTGATGCCTGTTAGCCTAAATTCTTGACTGGTGTGAGGCGGTGTGGCCCTGTTCCCCCAGGCTCTAGGGTCTGGTTCTGAATGGAAAGGGCCCCACCCCTTTCCTCTTGGAGAAGACAGACCTCCCAGGTGGAGGTCATTAACATTTCAATGTTCTAGCTCTCTGCTTGTGCTGTCTCCACCCTTCCCTAGTCACAGCCCTGGAAACTGAAAATGACTGGGGCTTTCTCCGCTGAGCCGAAAAAGAAACAGATAGTCCCCTTCAGACCCAGTCCAAGGTGATCCTCCAGCTCTCTAAGGTCAGTCGTCACCCAAAGCCTCTGTCTGTTTTTTGGGGATGTGTACCTGTAGTGAGCAGTTCACACTCGCTACTTAAAACCCCAGTTGGAGCTCAGCTGAGCTATATTCGCTTGCTGGGAGAGAGCTTCTCTCTGGCACCACGAGGCTTTGCAGCTTGGGCTATGGGGGAGGGGATCTCACGACTTGGAAACGCAGGTTTTACTTACAGATTTTATGCTGTGTTCTCAGGCATTCCTCCCAATTCAGGTTGGTGTATGATGAGTGGATGGTCTCGTTTGTCCCCCTGCAGTTATTCTGGATTATTTACTAGTTGTTTCTGTTTTTTTGTAGTTGTTCCAGGGGGACTACTTAGCTTCCACTCCTCTCTATGCCGCCATCTTGCCCCGCCTGTTGAGTAATGTCATTTTAACAACCTTAAGTCTTCTGATCCATGATTGTGGTATTTTTTTTTTCTTTTTAGATTTTTAATTTCAGTCAAAAATGTTTTGTAGTTTTCAGTGTACAATTCTTGGTCTTGAATTGTTTACTTAATTTCAATTTATATTGTTTATTATTACTATGTAGGATTACATTGGATTTTTATATATTGATCTTGATACCAAACAAAATTGTGCTATGTTCTATGCAGAATGTGCCAAATTAACTTTATTTTGTTTGATTTCCATTTACATTTCTAGATTTCTACTATACATCTTATTCTGCATATAAGCCTAGATGAAGCCTTTGCATAATGTTTTAAAATTCAAATATCTTCAAATATTTTAAACAGTAGTTATTCATTTATCTGGCTCATTTTTTTATTATGTGGATTGACAAACACAACTTTCCTAAGTAGTAAATAATTCTTAAAAATCTAACACAGCAGGATTTCAAGGAGAAAGAGTTTATTGAAATGAGAAGCAAGGAGAACAGATATGGCTTAAGGGACTAAAAATCTGTCTCCCAGAGTCTAAGGAGTTCAGGGCTTTTATGAATTCAAACAAGGGACAGTGGATTTGTTACCATTAAAGAGCTAGTATAAACAAGAGCTAAAAGTAGGTCAGTAATTTCAGGTATTAACTTTTGGCTATTCTACACTGAACTAGAATGTAAAAGAACATCTATATAATGATTCAGTAATCATAATCATTTGTTAATGCTTAACTTCTCAGTCACAAGCTTTTATCCTCCAACTTTGATGAACTTGTGTCTCAATTATAATAGTTCTTTGTCGATTCTTTAGGATTTTCTATGTACAAGATCATTTCACCTGCAGATAAAGATAATTTCACTTCTTCCTTTCCAAAGTGCATCTTCCTTCCTTCCTTTCTCTCTCTCTCTTTCTCTCCCTTTCTTCCTTTCTTCCTTCCTCCCTTTCTTCTCCTTCCTTCCTTCCTTCCTTCCTCCTTTCCTTTCTTTCTTTTCTTTTCATTTCCTAATTGCCCTGGCTAGAACCTCCAGTACAATATTGACTAGAGGTGGGGAGAACAGCCATCCTGTTTTGTTCCTGCTTTTTAGGGAAAACATTCAGTCTTTAACCACAAAGTATAATGCTGTCTGGGTTTTTCACAGATGCCCTTTATCATCTTGAGGAAGTTCCCTTCTGTTCCTAGATTGTTGAGTGCTTTTATCATGAAAGGGTAGTAGATTATGGCACATGCTTTTTCTGCTCTTATTGAGATGACTATGTGACTTTGTAGTTTACTCTATTAATGAGCTCAGGTTTAGTAACAACTGTCTTGATATTTCTACAGCTCCCCTCAAATATGTCCCCTAAAGGCAGGGGAGTAACACGGACCTGGTATATGAGCCCTTTCTCTTTCCTCTGCCACCTTTCTTCAATTTCCACAATATTCCACAGCATAAAAGGTAGGTTTTTCTTGTATTTTCCCTTTCTGACTAACAAGGAACTTCCTGAACAATATCTGAGCCTCAAAAGTAAATTGGGTGCAAAGGGATAAGGTTTGGGCATTTCCAATTGATTTGGAACTATTTGGAATTAGTTGCAAAGATTATACCCATCATACATGTCCCAACACAATATAGAACTTCAATAGAATCATGTCACTCTTTATTTTTTAGATGAGATAAATGCAGTATGCAGAAAAATAAAATCTAAATGTCCATAAAATGGTCTGTTCTTGACAAAATAATTTTTTCATCATTGTTTCACTAACACCAAATCTTCAATTGTCTCAATACTAGAATTCATGAGTGGGAAAGTTTGTTTATGTGGGCAATTTGTTTTTGCAAATTCCATACCCACCAATTATTGTCATTATTGTGTAAGGTATTTGTTCCAACCCAGTTTAGCTCTAAGACCAAGGAACATGACTGGCACAGATTTACCCATAAGTTTAATTAGGGAATTACAAAACAGGTGATGATTTTTACCAATGGTGGTGGGTTGGGAGAGTGAAGTCAACATTTTGCCATTCTGTGGAGAGAGAGAGAGGAGTGCTAAGGTGGTGGTGGTGTGGTGGTGGTGGTGGATTATAAAGGTTTATGACAACGGAGTTTCTCACAAGATTTGGTTACAACCAAGTCTCGTGAGAGGGAAATTTTAATACTTTCCCCCATGGGGGTTCCTGATGCCTGGTCATGTAGGTGGCTGTGGGTATCTCAAAATGGAGGAGGGGGCTTGGCCCCAGACACTGGGCCCTCACAGCTTGTATAAAGATACACAAACTCTATTTCCAGCTATCTCTATTAACCATAGGCAATGGCTAAAATTTGAAGCTATTTGCTTCATAATAACATGCTTTGTAAAGCAAGATAAACAATTGCTTTAATATGTAAATTCTCTTGTAAGTCTCAGAAATTATTAAGATGCCAATATTTTCCTTCAGTGATTTGCCCTTTGAAGTCAAGAGTCCATAGCTCTAGTTTTCCATTCATTCAACATATTATTATTTTTATTAGCTAACAATATGTTTGAGGACTAGGTAGGGATTTGAGAAACAGTGATAAAGAAGACAGGCCCCATCTGGCCTAATGGAGTATAATAAAATAGTTTTTGTTTATTGAAGAACTATTTGTGATTAAATGATGGTTAGGATAACATATATAGCCATATGTTATATATGCCATATTTACGCAACCATATATATGTTATATAAGGTTTTTAAAGAAAAAGATCAGATAAGTTGCATGTGGTTAGTGGATATTTGGGGAACTCCAATGGTCATCTTCAGATTAGACAGTTTACAGAGTTCTCTACCTTGTAGTTTACAGGGTCTAGGTGTCCTTAGGGTTTTGAGGAACATTGTTGCTTGAGTCTCTGCATTCTTTGGCACTTTGTGATATCTGGCTGAGACCTGCGTCACAGTAACCTCCAAAACGATCTCCTGACTCCATTTTAAATCTCTTAGCCCAAGTAACTTTATTTTGTTTGATTTCTTTTTTACATTTCTAAATGTCTATTATATATCTTATTCTGCATATAAGCCTAGATGAAGCCTTTTAATAATGTTTTAAAATTCAAAGATCTTCAATATTTTAAACAGTAGTTATTAATTTATTTGGTTCATTTTTTATTATGTGGATTAACAAACACAACTTTGCTAAGTAGTAAATAATTCTTAAAAATCTAATAATGTGTTAAATATAATTTTCAGAGAAAGGTAAACTCATGACTCTCACACAAATTAACAAACATAAATGAATACACATTAAAGATTTTATTCTGCTCATCAATCAGTGGGGGAACCAAGCAGGTGTCAAATCTGTTTCAGAAGAGAATATGAAGAACAGATACATTTATAGACCATGGATATTGAGAATGAATGTGTAAATGGAGGCAAACTGATTTTTCCACAACAGAAGAGGAAGTTAACTCAACTTCTAAAGGACAATAAATAATTTGTATGCTATCAGTTAACCCACAGTTTTCAGAGTTAGAAAACTAGCTCAAAAAAAGACTAGAATCTGATAATCTGGGGAGATGTCCTCTAAACAATTCAATGCTATCCTTTGAAATTAAAATATTTTTTCTAAATATCAAATGTATCAAGATAATGAACCTTATTCTCATAAATGCTTTAATGCTACATACAAACTCTCTCAATGCAGAGGCAGTATGTCTAAAACAATGACTCAATTACACATTTGTAATTGAAGTGACAAAGCTGTCACACAGAGCAAAAATTAAAGTGCTTAAAAGTCCAAATGTGTACATATATCAACTGAATGCAAAAATATTTACAATTATCTAGCAATAGATTTAATTTTTTTACCCATTTTTATGTTAACTTCTAACTCCTCTCAAGTTGAAACCTTCTGCACTATGGATGACAACATCTGTCTTTGGTGACCAGGCAATTTGGCACAATGTTCTGAGATGGAGGGCTGCAAATATCTGGTCAATTCTCTCCAGCAGCTAAGGAAAGTGTTGGATAAGCCTACACAAGGCTTTGGTCACTCTCTCCACATGATCAAGGTTCTCACTGGCCAGAATATGAAAAAGACAAAAACTATTATTTTCCTTAATACAGCATTTTTGACAATGAATTGAATATGATTATTTTGATAATACTTATATTAAAAAACTAGTATCAATATTCTGAAAAGTAGAGGGAAAAAATTAGTCCATATGTTGTAAATTAAGTTTAAAGCAAATTTTATGAAATGGAGGCTGAAGTTCTCCAACTGAACTACTTTCTCCTTGCTCTGATTCATACCTTGTGCTGTGGAGAATTTTGTTTTGATTGGAAACACTAGTAAAATTAGAATGGATGAATGTCCTGTTTTCAATTGCAGAAAATGAAGAAGAAAGAACTTTGGAAAAAAATAAGTTAAAAATTTGGAAGTTAAGAGAATATTTGAGAAATCAAATCATGAGTGGTGCCCTTTAAGAAGGAAAATTTAAATAAAAAAATTGTTTTGAACTATGTCACATTCTGCACTAATTTTTGATGACCTATTAAATATTCAGTAGAATTTATTTCCTTGACTCTGTATCATATTATATAAAAAAGGAGAAATACCCTCTTGACTTAAAGCTTATTACTATTTAAAATATGTACTTATTAACTAGTAAATACATGGATTTCAGTAATGCTCAAAACTTTAAATTGTGTAGTATATATTTAAAATAATGGAATTTGGGTAAATTTGAATTACAAATAAAATAGTAATGATTTATAAGATATACTAGCAGTGATATATTTCTATGTATTGAGTATACATAACACCAATGATGAAGAAATAGATTCCAAATGTATTCAACACAAAAATGACTATAGTGAGTAGATGATTAGAAAGCTAAGAGTTAAATTTGTCCATGAGAGAAGGAACTACTTAAAGGAGTAATATAGTGAAAGGATGTTAATGATATTAGTTAACAGGGTATTTAGATAAAGCTGATTGTAAACAATACTATTCAAATGATAATTTTCTTAAGAAATTGTGGGGCTTTGAAATACCAAAACCGGTAATATTTTAGTAGAGATATTTTAAGTGGAAAAAAATACAAAGTTATATTTTAACACAAAGAGTTAATGAATAGTCACTGTCTGCTCAGAGATGAGAGAAACATCCATGAAGTTGGATGCTATGCCACTGAATAAAACTCAACAACAGTTCAATTTGCTTTTATGCAAAAGTTGTCAATAAAAGTAAATACCATCAAATACTAATGTCATTGAGTTCATTCTTTATTATTTTTGAACCACATTTTACACAGATTTCTTCCTGTTCTACATTCTGCTGTCATTTTATCCCCTGCACAGTGTGCATCTTACTTTGTTCAAATGAGAGATAAAATATATTCCCTAGAGAAGATTCAAATTTCACTGTTTCCTATGCCTAGTGGTCTTTCAGGATGAATGTAATTAAATTTTTTCAATTCTAAGTATTTCATTACTGTATATTTTTGGCAAATGATATGATTCAATAGGTATTTAATAACCATTCTGTTTCTAAGTGAAACTTACTGAGGTCAAAGAATTCACCATGCATCAAGCACCTTTTTCTCAATCTGTAGTTTAACAATATTATTGTATTAGGAAAGGAAGAAAGTGCCAATATTAAAAATGATCACAGTCAAGTATAATTTTCCAAACTTTCTAGGTGATGTTTTTATTTAAAAATTCTAAATTGAGAAATAAAATTCATTCTCTTAAATGCACAAATGTTAAGTTTCATGCCAACAAATTTTCGCATTTGTAAATATTCAGGTAACCACCAAAAGGATCAAGATTGATAAAATTTCAAGCCCCAAAAGTGTGTTCTTGCCTCCTCCTAGTCAACTCCCTCCTGCACAAATAGTAACCACTCTTCTTACTTCTGTTACTATGGCTTAGTTTTGTATGTTTATGAACTCGTATAAATGGAATCATAAAATACGTACGCTGTTATGTATTGCTTCTTTTCCTTGGAATAAAGTCGCTAAATTCACCCATATTTTTGAATGTTAATATCGGGTGATTCTTTCTTCCTTTATTAATCAAGGCTTTGATAAATAATTTTGTTCATATGTTTGTGCTACAAATCTGATTTTGTATTGTTTCATGGAAGAACAATTTATCAGTCAAATGTTATAAAATTTTTGATGCTCATAACAAAGTTTTCCAAAATAGTTGCATCAACTTATACCTACACAACCAACATATTTTGTAACAGTATAATTTTTAAATTCATAATCCTTAAATTATTTTCATAGTTTTAGGTTATAAAGTACTCATAAGTTATAAAACTACTGATGTTTGTTAACTACATCTTCCTTTCTTTTTTAATTTCCTATCTCACCTAAAATATTTAGTACTAAGCACAAGTTGAATATATATTAAAGAAAATAAATGATAGAATAGCAGTATGATTTTTAAATTTGAATGTCCTTTTGAAAATTAAAGCTGAAATAAGAAAAGTAGATATACCCCAGACTAAGGATGACTAAAGTGCAATTTTTAATAGATTCATATTATGTTTTTTATCATTTGTGACTCTAGGTTTCTCTCTACAGGCAGTGTTAGTCTCTGTGTTAAAATTGTTTCGTTATTATGGGGAAGTGATTAAAAATTCTGCTGAGCTGTGAGGCAGTTATCTAGGGATAGAAAAGGCAAGAGATTAAAAACATTACTGAGGGATTATAAATATCTAATAATACAAAACTGGTCTGTAATTACCTCTATGGGAATTAGAGAATAAAATTACATCATTAGAATAAACAAAAGACTATCCTACACCAAATGTTCTTTTTCAAAAATAAGCATCTCCCAAGGACAAATTCAATGTCATCTTTTTCCCATATGGTATTTCTGTTTGTAATACATTGTTTTCCTTAATTTTACTAGCTGATTTTCTAATTTAACTGTTGCTGAATACTCTGGGTATCTATTTAATTATGAGACTATTTGATATATTGATATATTTTATTTAACCTCTTCATGATGATGTCCTTTAGTTTCATTTTCCTTATATTCAAAATTAGTTTAAGAAGTTGATATAATATTATATGACTTTAATAATCTGATTTTCAAATGACCAAAAATGAATTATCAAGTATAGTAGTAGAAAGCTGAGTATACATAATAAATCCTATTCCCTGGATAGCTGTAATTTATAGAATGTGAGGATTAGAAATAAATGAAAACAGTAATAATTTACTGCAGGTCAGTTCTAGATGATATTTTTATATCAGCAGAAGTTTTCAAGCTATATGATGACATGGCTAGCATTTTAACTTATAATGCATGTGGATAAACTACTCAAACCATAATGGATATATTTATAGCAATATGAATGCAATATTAAAAATGGTGATAATTTGGTTTTGTATTATTGCCATTTATTTCCTTGTGCTCTGTTATTTTATATGAGCTGACAAATTTAGACATTACTTTAGAGAACATTAAATCTAACCCACTTATTTTAATTTGTAAATATGGCTAAAATCAATATTGTGCCTTCAATTTTTTCATGCTCTTCCTCATTACATGTTAATCCTCCATCAGATTAAAATTTCCTTTCACTGTTTATTGATAGTCTTTATTAGCATGGCACAGCAACACAAAACATTAGCATGACCAGTCTTTTAGGCATGAAACTAGCTATCAGGGTTGCCTACTCTGTGAAAGCATCCTCCCCCAAAATAAATCCCTTCATTGTTTCAAATATTAGAATGAGAAATTCAGTGAGTCTTACAAAATGCAAAGCCCTTAAAGAATATAGTGACATCACTTTACTGTAGGTTTACTATATTCATATTGCTTCCTTGACTAAATTTTGACTATGTATATGTTTACCAAAATTCAGGCTTTTACAAAACATGTGAACAATTCTGTCCTTTCTGTATGTCACTATATTCTTAATTATGCAACATGCTAATAGACATTTAATCAATTTGCTTTTTTTTTTAAGCCTCATACTAATCAATACTTTCCTTGAAACCACTGACCTGGTTAGCTAGATGTATTTTTCCAAATGTGTATAAAATACATACATAAATATTAATATGCAGGTGTTCATACACATAACAGAAATCCATCACCACCAGAATGTCATTTTACACCACCAGGTTAGACATTGGAAAATACTGGTCTGCAAGACTGCTTTGTGGGGAGAACAGCAAAAGTGAAACCTGAACGAGAGGTAAAGTACAAAATTGAGGTGCTTTGGGCATTTGAAAAGCAAAGTCTAGACATAGGCCAAATATAGGATATTCCCAGTGTGAAAGAAAGGACAACAAAAAGTATTCAAAATTACTCCAAACTTAAAATTTAGCCTTAGGACAGTCCTGAATATTCAAACTTGGTGAATTAGTTTAAAAGAATGAAATGTTTTACCTTTATACCTGGAGCCAAACCAGTTGATGAGGTTGAGTGTATAGCTACTTAACTTGTCAGTTTTACAAACATATTTGCTTTGGGGCCTTTATTCAGGACTGGAAGAAAAGTCTAGATAGATGAAAAGTCTTTTTTTTTTAATGCATTTTTCCGTCTGACAACAAGCAGAAGTGCATTTTAAAAGGTAAATTAAAATATCACCCAGAAGCATTCCATCAAGATTCCGCTCTCAACATATAAGGTCTCTATGAGTTCATGTCATTGTAGAGGAATTACTCTTTTGCTTTTTGCTGCAGACTGTGAAACAGAAGATTTGATTATTAATTTGACAGAAAGAAACACATAACTTTCTAATTAAGATACATATATGCAATATGAATATTTTATCTGTTACAATACAACTTTCTTCCCAAATTGGTAAACACATTTTGAACTTTATCTAAATGCATTTTATTATATAATTTAGTTACATAATTTTGATAATTTTGATGAATTTGATAATGATGATGAGATAGTTTATCATTATGGAATGATCCAAGATAATTTGTGCAGATATAGGCATTAGATTTTTCTAGTTGATAAGACTGACCCAGATGATTAGAGGCAGGTGAGGATTATTGCTTTCTCCATAATCTTGCTACCAAGTATTAGCAAGAACAAGTCTCTGACCAAATTTTGTAACACATACTTTTTTGTGTGCGAGCATTTACTAAGTACAGTTATACAACCTGTTGGTAGGTTCTGTAAGTCACAGGTATCTGTTGTTTTAGTTGTTTTTATCACAATTTGCATGAAAGGTCCATTGAAATCAAACACAAGAATATTCTAGATTCATTTAACCTTATGGTAAGCACCAGGAATACCAAAATAACTTAATTCACAGTTAAACTCAGGATGTTTTAAAGACTAGAGTGTCATCTGTAAAAATTCAGGTTATTTGTCTTATTAGATATTCACACATTGTCATGCAACGATGTAGGTTATTTTTATTGTATGTAATCCACATATCTTGAATATTATTAATTTCACCCAGATGAATCTATGATGCTGAATAGTAGGCTCATCATTTCACCAATGATACTTATTTAGGGTTACCAGATTTAGCAATTAAGAATACAGTGTATCAAGTTAAATTTAAATTTCAGATACACTATAACCACCCCCCCCCAAAGCATAAATGGGTCCTGTGCAATAGCAGGGACATAACGTATACTAAAAATATGTTTTCTCTTGTAGTTGAAACTGAATTTAACCAGTTATCCTGTATTTTATCTAGCGACTCTATATCCACTTCTAACATTCATTATGATGTATAGCAAAGACTATATTTTGGATAATTTATTCATGCAATAAATATTAATTAAGCACCTACTATAAGTCAGGCATTGTTTTAGGCATTATAGCTATCAATAAAACAGAAAAAAAATGCATTACTTGTAGAAATTGTGTTCTATTGTAAAAAACTAACAATAAAAACTGAACTTGGATGAGTATATTAAATATTTTATTAAAAGTGATAAAAGCTATGAAGAGCAAAAAAAGCATGCAAAGGGTATTGGAAAATGAAGGCAGGCAGAAATTTTCGAAATGAGGTGTGGAAAGGCCTCATTGTGAAGGTGACATCTGAAGAAAGATGTGAAGAAGGCAAAGCCGTGCAGACATTGAGAATAAAAACAGTTAAAGCAGATGAAACAAACAAGCAAATGACCCTGAAGCAGGCGCCTGACTGGTGTTATACAGGAGCATTAGGAGGCCCTCAAGGATCAGAGTGAGGAGTGTGTGATGAATCTTGAGAGCCATGGGGGTGGATAGGCTATTTCATAAGGCCTTAAAGGTTTATTTAAGGACTTTGGGATAATCGCTATATTATAAAGCCTTAGAAAATTATGAATAGTAAAATGATTTAATGAAAAAGAAAGATAGCGAAAGTTTAGTAGCTCCCTCTAAAGTGCTGCTATCCTGACTTAGGGCAAGAATTCTTGAACAGAGTAACTTAATTAGAGTAACTGGCCACACACAGTCTGTAGCTGAAACTAACACACATATAGATATCACACTGGCTTAGTTAACTTTAACCATTATGTTAAAACAAACTGCATGTATCCCAACAATTGAAGGTGAAAATAGAAAACCTTTTATTTTCTGGTAAACATTTTTCCGCAGCTTGTAGCAATTTGTACAGATGTGACTGGCTGCTGCATTTCTGTGTGACATTTTTGTTTATATTATTCTCTTTCAAGAATAAGTTGCAGAAACATTGAAAAAGCAATCCACAGTGGCAATTGATGCTTCTACAGAGGCAACTGTTGCTTGGTAGAGCTTTCTTTTTTCTTCCTTAAAAAAATTCTCTTCCATTTGCTGCTCCATTTAAAATGGCTAGTGACCAAAAAAAATTTATTTGAAACAGAAAGATGGATCTAGGTTTAAAACATAAAAATTTAAACTCTATAATAAATTAGCACCTGAATATTCAAGAACTACTCTCATATACACATGTACTCATTGACTATTTAGGCTTACAAATCACTTCATCACTCCTGCCCAAAATAAAAGATATTTAATGAGATTACTGTTTTCAGGATTGATTTAATTGGAATGCAGTGAATCATGGTATGAATCTAACTATTTTTTTTTAATTGTAGATCTACCTTTATTTCAAATTCAGGAATAACCTCTTTTCTTTCATGTATAAATTTCTTTCACTCAAATCAATCTGATGCATTTAGAGAGTGATGCTAAAATAAAAGAGAAATCCTCCTACAGTTGAAGAATCTAGAATGCTGTTTTCCCTGTTGCATTGCTTGCCGTTTTAGTCAGTGAAAACACCAACTACCACATGCATTTTGCTTTGAATGAAATCAGAATGGAATGGGATAGAGTACATTAGAAAAAAATAAAATGTAAAAGAATGAATTGTACTTAGGATAGTCATTTCTTTGGAAAACATCGGTTACATAATATTTGTGTGTTTTCTGGTTGCAAGTAAATTTACTCTTTTAACTGAGAGTACAAAAAAGTTTAGAAAATAGTTACAGATAATATTATTTTATATCAGTAAATGAATAGCTTTATTATAAATAGATAATTAAAGAAAATGATACAGCAAAATAGTTGTGAGAAGATCTTCATGGAGAAGATGAAAGAAAATAAAATGAAATATATATGTATCTGGACTTTGAATTATGATTATGAATGTATTGTGTCCCCCAAATGCCATTATCTTTGTAGTCTTGTGTGGGGCAGAAGTTTTGGTGCTGGTTGGATTTGCTTGGAGTGTGCCCCACCCAGCTGTGGGTGATGAGATGTTCCCATGGAGGCACGGCCCCACCCATTCAGGGTGGGCCTTGATCAGTGGAGCTATATAAATGAGCTGACTCCAGGGGAGAAAACGGAGTGCAGCTGGGAGTGATGTGTTGAAGAGGAGCAAGCTTGCTAGAGAGGAACATCCTGGGAGAAAGCCGTTTTGAGGCCAGAGCTTTGGAGCAGACGCCAGCTGCCTTCCTAGCTAGCAGAGGTTTTCCGGACGCCATTGGCCATCCTCCGGTGAAGGTACCTGATTGCTGAGGTGTTACCTTGGATGCTTTGTGGCCTTAAGACTGTAACTGTGTAGCGAAATAAACCCCCATTTTATAAAAGCCTATCCATCTCTGGTGTTTTACATTCTGCAGCATTAGCAAACTAAAACAGAGAGTGATGCTAAAATAAAAGAGAAATCCTCCTACAGTTGAAGAATCTAGAGTGGTGTTTTCCCTGTTGCATTGCTTGCCATTTTAGTCAGTGAAAACACCAACTGCCACATGCATTTTGCTTTGAATGAAATCAGAATGGAATGGGATAAAGTACATTAGAAAAAAATAAAATGTAAAAGAATGAATTGTACTTAGGATAGTCATTTCTTTGGAAAACATCGGTTACATAATATTTGTGTGTTTTTTGGTTGCAAGTAAATTTACTCTTTTAACTGACAGTACAAAAAAGTTTAGAAAATAGTTACAGATAATATTATTTTATATCAGTAAATGAATAGCTTTATTATAAATTAGATAAAGAAAATGATACAGCAAAATAGTTGTGAGAATATCTTCATGGAGAAGATGAAAGAAAATAAAAGGAAATATATATGTATCTGGACTTTGAGTTATGATTATGAATTCAGTATATAGATATGGCAGGGAGGTAAAGAATGAGGGTAGAAGGAATACTGAAAAAAAGCATGAAATATGGAAATATAATGAATATACCCCAAATAGAGCTTTCATTATTCCTTAAATGTTTGATAAAATTTAACAATGATGACAAATGGTACTGGAATTTTCTTTAAGAGAGGGTTTTAATTATATTTTGTAATATTTTTCTCTCCAGTTTACTATCCATTAAGCCCCTTTCTTATCACAACTTTAGTTCCATTGTTCTCCACAATTCCTTTCTGGATTGTCACCCTGGGCACTGAAATGAGTGCCAATTTTATTCAATATATCAATATATACTACCAAACACTGTTATGGCCAAACTATTATCTATTTACCTATCCATCCATTCAAATTCATACAGTTGCATATCTCACTATTTTGAATAACAAAATTTTTATTTAAATTAAAAATGTAGAACAAAATGATCAGCCACCAAGTCTTGAGAAGAAAACTTGACTATTAAAAATAAATAAAATTACTTAGATTAGATCACAAAATGTCAATGTTTTAACAAATTATGAATGTACAATATCCTATTTTTTCCAAAGAATGGATATCTTTTTTAAAATGTTGGCTATTAATTATTACTTTAAAACTTCATTTGTATATACATTTTTTTGAAAGAAGAAATAAAATTATATCTAATTCTTTGAAATTAAAAATAACTTTGTCTGAACCACAAGAGATTTTACTGAATCCATAGTACATTGAATAATATTGTCTCCCAAATTTAGCATTTTTTACCATCTCAGACTGACCTATATTCTTCCATATATTTGTTCACATATAAAAAGTAGTTTAAATTCCCTTAAATTTATTTTTAAAAAAGATCTATCTTTGTTGGATATGTTTAATCATACAACTGTCTTTGCCTTCTCCTGGGTGGCAAATAATCAATATTTTTGCCTCAACTCCACATCCAGTAAATTTGTGACTGATCACTCCATCCTTCATCATTCAAACTGACCCAGATTTGACAGTATTGAGAATGAGGAGGATAGATTCCCCTTACCTTAGCTTTTAATTCAATATCCTAGGAAATGTACTTTTTTTGGGTAGTAGCCATCAAAAAGTGCCTGAACTGACTAAAATAATGAAATCAGTCAGAAAAAAAATATTATTATACAGAAATTTTATTTTGTATTTTCTTTATAAATGTCTATTTTCAGAATTTGGTGCCATGTAATTAAATTAATGTTTTCAAGGCTGTCCCTTTTTCAGTGAAAACAGTAGCCATTCTGCAATCTGTTGCTCTATGACCAACTTACAATAACTCTGCATAAAGAAATCAGTGATTTTGTTTTGCAGTGATACATTACAGACCAGAAAGATTTCAATCTTATAGGAAAGTGTTGTGCAATATATTCAGAATGAGGATAAATAAATATACTGGACAATACTTTACATTTTAATTATCAAGTATTAACTTACATTTTTATTATTTAAGAAGCATTACTGGCATAAAAGTATTATGCAAAGAGGTAAAGAAAACTTTTGTTGAATAATATAGTTTTGGTTTGTTAAAACTGCTGGAAGGCAATACACCAGAAATGGGTTGACTTTTACAGTAGGGATTTATTTGCTTACAAATTTAGAGGCCTAAGGCCATGAAATTGTCCAAATTAATGCACCAACAGGATGATATCTTCTCTGAAGAAAGGCTGCTGGCATATGGGACTCCTCTGTCACAAAGGAAAGCACATGGCTGGTGTCTTCTGGTCCTTCTCTTCCAGTTTTCATTGCTTTCAGTTTCTGGCTTCAGTGGCTTCCTCTCTCACATTCTGTGGGTGTGTCCTTGTCTCTTAGCCTCTTGGGGTTTCTGTCTGTCTTCTATCCTCTCATGAAGGACTCCAGTAAGGAGATTAAGACCCACCTTGAATGGGCTAGGTCAATCTCAATTGAAATAACCTAACCAAAAGGTCCCACCCACAATAGGTGTGCAAACACAGGAATGGATGAAAGAAATGGCCTTTTCTGGGGTACATAACAGCTCCAAACTACCAAAAGTATAAAATAAAGATTAAGATTTAGAAAAATTTATTAACCTTATAAACTTTCTTAAATAGAGGAGAAAAACATACCTTTATGTCATTTAAAAATACATCTTCCATTAAGAATTTATTAAACTGGCAACCTGAATGACTAAATCAATAATTTGATTATTCTGAATATTTAATTCTTCTAAGAATCATTTTAGTCACACAATCTCAATTTTTTAGATTAATTTAATCAAATAATGTATTACATGGGCAAAGCTTACTCTTATCACTAGCAATTAATTGATTCATAGAGTTGATGCTGAAGTCCTCATTTTAATGTTTACTTATAAAAAGGAAACACTGACAAAAATAAAGGAAGGCTGAGGAGGTGGGGAAAGATGGTAGCATAGGGAGGTGTAGAATTTAGTTAATCCCCTAGAGCAACTAGTAAATAGCCAGGAACAACTAGAAAATAGTTTGGAGCAACTGATGGGGGGCATCATGACTGGAATACATTGCACACCAGTTGGAATGGGTAGAATGGCTGAGATCACAGCATAGAACTGTAAATAAAGCTCCCCAAACTGTGGAGCTGGTTCCCCTCCCCCACCAGCACAGCAGGCTGAGTTGCAAAACTTTGCTGTGGGAAAAAGAAGCAGTCCCTGCCAGGAGCAAAGGAATGTAGCCCAACCAATCTGCAACTGCAGTTTTAATTAACAAATTTGGACTACTGAATGCGTGCTATGAGCATAGATAAACCTGGAGTAAGCAGGAAAGGAACCTGGAGGTTTATCCTGGCAGAGAGGAGTAAGGGCTGATGGAATAAAAAAAAACATAAATAAATAAAAACAGGTTTTTGGCATATGCTGAGATCAGAATACTGGCAAAAGGCTGTATCTCAAGAAAAGGGGCATACAGAACCTGGTACCAATGCTGGTTCTTGCCTGGTTATCTGGAGGGCTGGAAACTGGTTCTGAAAAGGGGATATCTTGCTATTTTCCTATTTTTCTCTCATTCTAACTAGCTCATTAGGAAAGCCTCAGGCAGTTTCAATTGTCAGCACAGCACGGATCCAGGCAAGGGTGGAGGTAAGATAGTTAGGAAGCCAAAAGAAAAACTCAAATGTAGCAGACAATTCCCTAAAGTACTTATTTTTCCTAAGAAAATGGGTGGGGGAAGCCAAGTGGTGGCCTCCTTCACAGAACTCAGAACCCAGGGCCTAGGGGGGGAAATAAAAACAAAACAAAACAAAAAACAACATAAAACAAACAAAAAAACTATTAACAGCCTAAGCTTGGCTTCTGACACCCCCTGTCCCTGGCACAGACAGCTCTACTGAGAGTTAAATATACTGCACCACTTTATGCTGGTGGGGAGCCATGGGCTGACAAGCACCACCTGCTGGGAAGGATATGGAAAGCACAGAATCTAGAGGCCTCACAGCAAAGCCTGACAGTCCTCTGGATCTCAGCCTCAGGAAAACCTGATACTGAATACAGCCTCCACCTGGGCTCCTCTGGTCTGGGAAAACCTTATTGGGGGAATCCAAGAAACCAGATGCATAGACACTAGGAAAAACAGAGATACAGCCCAGTCAAAGGAAAAAACTTGCACTTCAACTGAAATATAGGAATTGAAACAACTAATTATTAATAAAAAAAAATCCCCTAAATCAATTCAAAAATCAAATCAATAAGTTGAAGAAAGATATTGGCAAAAGAGATTAAAGATATAAGGAAGACACTGAGCAAACATAAGGAAGAACTCAAATTTGAAAAAAAAAAAAAAGAAGCAATTCACAGAACTTTTGGGAATGAAAGCCACAATAGAAGAGATGAAAAACACAATGGAGACACACAACTGGAAATTTGAAGAGACAGAAGAAAGGACTGATGAACTGGAGGACATGACAACTGAAATCCTACACACAAAAGAATAGACAGGGAAAAGAATGGAAAAATATAAGCAGGGTCTCAGGGAACTGAATGACAACATGAAGCAAATGAATATACATGTGATGGGTGTCCCAGAAGGAGAAGAGAAAGGAAAAGGGCAGAAAGAATAACAGAGGAAATAATCACTGGAAATTTCCCATCTGTTATGAAAGACATAAAATTACAAATCCAAGAAGCACAGTGTACCCCAAATAGAATAGATCCTAGTAGACCAATTCCAAGACACTTACTAATCAGATTAACAAATGTCAAAGAGAAAGAGAGACTTCTGAAAGCAGCAAGAGACAAGTGATGCATCACATACAAAGGAAGTTGATAAGACTATGTGAAGATTTCTCCATAGAAACCATGGAGGCAAGAAGGCAGTGATATGATACATTTAAGATACTGAAAGAGAAAAACTGCCAACTAAGAATTCTATATCTGGCAAAACTATCCTTCAAAAAATGAGGGAGAGCTTAAAATATTTTCAGACAAACAGACACTGAGAGAGTTTGTGCAAAACATACTTGTTCTATGAGAAATGCAAAAGGGAGCCCTACAGGCAGATAGGAAAAGACAGGAGAGAGAGATTTGGAGTAGAGTATAGAAATGAAGACTATCAATAAGTGTATAAAGAAAGAGAGAAGTAAAAATAAAAATAAAATAAGGTATGATGTATAAAATTCAAAAGACAAAATGGTAGACAGTAGACATTACATTGAGAGAAATTAGCCAGAAACAAAAGGATGGATACTGTATGGTCTCACTAATATGGACTAACATTGATGAGCAACACTTTGAGAGTTGCAAATACAGGTTATCTGGAGATAGAAAGAGGTTAGAGAACAGGCATTTGTTGCTGAAGGTGTACAGAAAGTTCAAAAGGATTGATTGTATAAATCCAAAAATGGAATGGATAGCATAATTGCGTGTGAGGGTAATACAATATTGTAAGTACTCTGAACAAAGATGAGTGTGAGTACAGTTGAAAGAGAAAGGCTAAGGGCAGGTATGACACCAAAAGGAAAGATAGAAGGTGAAGACTGGGATTGTTTAATAGTGAAGACCAGAGTAGTCAATGATGGTGATTAAATGTACAGATATCAGACTGTTTTTAAATGAGGGAGAAAAAAATGAATGCCAACACTGCAAGATGTTGAAAATTGGATGGTATAGGAGAAAAATACAATTGATACAAACTAGAGTCTATAGTTAACAGGAACATTGTAATATGCTTCCATTACTTGAAACAAATGCACTATATGGAAGCTAAATGCCTATAAGGGAGGGATACAAGGGAATGATATGGGCTTCTTGGTGGTGATGATGTTGTCTGATCTTTTCATTGTATTTTATCTTTATTTTTCTTCTATCTTTTGCATTTTTATTCTTTTTTCTTCTTCTTTTCCTCTTTCTTTGGGGAAGAGATGGAAATGTCCTCATATAGATTATGGTGGTGAATGCATAATCTGGTGATTATACTAGGAATCATTGATTGTTTACTTAGGGTGGATTGTATGGTGTGTGAATAAAATTGTTAAAAAAATGAACAGAGGGATACAAGTGTTGGAGAAAATGTGGAGATTGGGATGTACCCATTCCCTGTTGGTAGGGAAGTAGAATGGCACAGCCCAGCAGGAAGGCAGTGTGGTATTCCAAAGGAAGCCAACTATGGGGTTATCATATGGTCCTGCAACCCCACTATTGGGTATATACTTGGAAGAACTGACAGCAGGGACATGAGTGGACATGGCACACTGGTGTTTATGGCAACCATATTCACAATATGTAATGGATAGAGGTGGCCTAAGGGTACATCAACTGATGAATGGAGAACTGTAGTCTATACATATAATGGAATACTTAGTGGTGGCAAGAAGAAATGAAGTTGTGAGGTATGCCACTACGTGAATGGACCTTGAGGACAGTATTTGAGTAAAAAAGCAAGAATTGAAAAGACAAACATTATAATGTCTCACTAATATGGACTAACTATAATGTGAAAACTCTGAGAATTGAATCTGAGTACATAGGTTATCAGGGGAAGGCTTATGGTAAAGATTGCAAGCTTTTATAGCAGTTACATCTATTCATGAGTTGTAATGGTTATCTCCAAATTCTGTGATGCTGAGATGGTTGGTCCCTGTAACTTTGGGTATCTGTGTGACACCTGAGATTCAGAGCCAGAATTTGGCAGCTATGATGTCAGCATTACCCTGTACAGCTTTTAAAAAAAAGCTGAAAAAGTGATCAGAGTTCAATTAGAGGTACAAATGAAAGGGACTTGATTAGAACTAAGCTAAACCAGGATGAAAGGGAAAAGGATGATATTGACTGTGTTTTAAAACCTCAACTTCTGTGTGAGACTAAAGGAAGAGATGTTTGTTTGGTGCAAAATTTATACTTTCTTTAGCACACTACATAATTGAACTTGTATGGTCAGTTTATTGAAACACCATAATTACATGCAACCTTGAAAGGGAGTGAGATCTTTTTGGTTTGTACCATTAAGCATGAAACCCCAATACACCCCAGAATTATTTGGGCAGAGAATAAAATGTATTTGGAAAGTCCCCTTGAGGGCCCGGGAAAAATATGGAAACATTAAACTTCCCCACCTGGGGAATTCCTGATAGTCTCACAAGCACTGAGGAGTATCATTGCAATAGGCCAAGTCCTTGAACTTGGGCATTGCCCTTATGAAGCTTGTTACTGTAAAGAAGAGGCTAAGTGTACTTATAATGGTGCCTGATAGTCACCCCCAGAGAACCTCTTTGATGCTCAGATGTGGCATCTTTCTGTTTAAGCTCACACAGGAGGTAAACTCACTACCCTCCCCATGTGGGACATGACTCCCAGGGCTGTAAATCTCCCTGGCAATATGAGACATGAGTCCTGGGGATGAGCCTGGACCCAGCATCATGGGATTGAGAGTGCTTTCCTGACCAAAAGGGGAAAGAGAAATGAAACAAAATAAAATTTCAGTGGCTGAGAGATCTCAAATGGAGTCTAGAGGTCATTCTGGAGGTTATTCTTATGCATTATATAGATATCCCTTTTTGTTTTTAGTGTACTAGAATAGCTAGTAGGAAATACCTGAAACTGTTGAACTGCAATACAGTATCCTTGATTCCTAAAGATGATTGTATAACTATATCGCTTTTACAGTGTGACTGTGTGATTGTGAAAACTTTGTGGCTCACATTCCCTTTATCCAGTGTATGGACAAATGAGTAGAAAAATGGGGCATAAAAAGTGAATGGATAATAGGGGGAAAAGGAGTATGAGATATTTTGGTGTTCTTTCTAAATTTTGTTTTTAGTTTTATTATTATTCTTATTTTTTGAAGTAATGAAAATGTCCAAAAAATGTGGTGATGAATTCACAACCATGTGATGATACTGTGAACAACTGATTGTACACTTTGGATCATTGTATGGTATGTGAATATATATCAATAAAATTGCATTAAAATAAAGGAAGGTTAATTTTTAAAAAATACAGTTTCTGTGCAAAATTGTTTCTCCTTTCTTGCTTTTTTATTGTTTAATATTTGTGAAGAACATAAATATTTGTGTTTTTCATTTAACCCAAAACAAACAACATATTTAAGGTTTTATAGTCCTCTCTCCTTTTATAGCCCTCTCTCCACCTTCTACCAAAGTCATTTGCATATTTGAAATCATATCATTGGTATCCTTGATGATTATCTAACTTATATAAGAAAATAATAGGTAAAATTACTCTGTATTTGACTTCAAATAGATACCACTCATTTGGAATTAAAGTGCTAGGCAAAATATTTAGTAAAGCCTTCATATAAAATAAATAGTAAGGAAAAAATCATAAGGGCAACAGATGATAACAAAAACCTCATGATAATGAAATTTCTAGTGAATAACCATTGAAACAAACATAAACTATGGTGCAAACATTTTCAAAATTAGAGATCTGCCATTTACTAAGGAAGGAAAAAGGTTAATCAAAAATGAGGCTGCAAAAAACCTCAAACAAAACAAATAAACAAACAGTATATTTTTGATTACATGACAAGGACAAAAAGAGAAAGTGGAAAAAAGAAAGAAAGAAAGAAAATATATCCAAGCTCTGAGACTATAGTAAAATAAAATGCTACTGTAACCAATCATGATTGGTTCCTTCACATTCAATTTTCCTGTCTTAAGGTGAGCAGACTACAATAGTTCCCTTCATCTTAAAATTATGGGACCATATTTTGTTGTTGTTGTTATTTGGTTCAGTTTCTCAGGAATGATTTTAGTTATTTTAAAAATATATTAATTATTTAAATAAAATATTTAATATGCTTCTATGCTTCATTTAAAGTAGACAGTGCTGTACTAGAGAAATGTATGTATGGATGTTTCCAGAAATTTTTAAATAGATTTAAACATATATGGTGGCTAATATAATTTGTAAAATCTTCTTGTTCTCTTTGCAGATATTGATTCCCAGAATTTACATAATGCAATGCAAAATATAATACCTACAATTGTTATATCTCAAGAATGAAGGCATATCTTCCATTATATCTGCAGTGAGGGAGAGAAAGATGGGCTTCGCTGCTTGTGGTTTTGTAAGTTTGGTAAAAGGCTGCACAAAAGCTTGCAATGTTCCTGAAGAAAGACTATTCCATTCTTAAAGAGATATTTTTTCACAGTGGAAAGCTGTTCTACTTTGAATTTAAACAATTACTTTTAATGTATAATAATCATTGGAATTTGGTATCTCATAAAGAGTAGGTAATGCACATAATAATTTGCACTTATATTTATGCTGGTGTTCTGATGTTTCTATTTACATTTAATATATTAAAATATATAGTCATGCATAACCTGGAAAACAGTAATTTTCACTGATACTTGTTATTTGTTATTTGTCTTTTTAGACTTGGAGTGAAAGGCAAACATCATCAAGGATTATAAAATGCAATATTTAGATTCTCTTTATTCTTTTCTTACATCTTTATTTTATCAGCAATGAATTTCTTTGTACACTGGGTTACCACTTGAGCCAAACAGTGACGCTTATCTGTTAAACTTTAGAAGATGTTGGTGCTGTTGAAGGAGGGTGTTCCAGTTTATTTAAGCTGCCATCATGCAAAATAACAGAAATGGATTGGCTTTATAATGAGTTACAAATTTATAGTTCTAAGGCCATAATAGTGTCCAAACAAAGGCGTCAACAAGAGGATACCTTCACTGAAGGCATCTGGAACACCTCTCTCATCTGGGAAAGTACATGGCTGGTATCTGCTGGTCCTTTGCTCCCAGGTTGCATTTAAAGTGGCCTTCTCTAAAATGTCTCTGGGCTTCTCTTAGCTCCTGTCTCTCAGCTCCTGTGTGTCCTGTCTTCCTTCTCCTAGGGCATTTCTCTCTAAGCATCTGAGGGGTCCTCTCTTAACTTCTCTGGGACAAACTGTCTGCTTCTCCAAGCATCTCTAAGCATTTCTGTCAGCTCCTGAACTTCGTAAGTACTCCAGTGAACTAATCAAGAACCACCCACACTAAATGGGTGGGATCCACACCTCCATGGAGATAATTTAATCAATATTCTCACCCACAGTTGGGTGAGTCACATCCCCATGAAACACTCAATCAAAAATTCCACCCTAATCAAAAGACTGATAAGTCTGCCCCCATAAGAGTGCACTAAAGAACATGACTTTTCTGGGGAAAATAATATATCCAAACTGACACAGAGGGTAAATAATGAACTGCCAGGCCTAAGACTGTTTGAATTTATAACCAGAACTAATATAGGGATGGCTGAATTCTAACCAGGATTTCTTTTCTATTAATCATCTATGAAATCCAAATAATTTTTAACATCTTCAGAAGACCAGTTTGCTATGAACTGTTTTGGTGGTTGTATTCTGACCTTTAAAAATAAGTTTACTTAATTTTTTCTGATTATAAAAGCCATACACATTTCTTACAAATAATTCATAAATCACAGAAAAGTGTAAAAAAGAAAATAATATATGATCTCCTATATTATATGCCATATATGTAACCAGTATTAATAACATATTTTGTTGTTTTTAACAGCCAGCCTTTGAACAAACACACACACACAACTAGAGATCTGTTTATGTACACATTATAAAATTATTCCATTTTCATTTGCATATGTACTATCAAAAGGAGTTCATTTATTTTAAGAAGTGAGGTCATTCTGTAAATATATTTATAGTTTATTATTCTGTGTATATATTATTTATTATGTTGATATGTATATGTACATATATATATCATAGTAAACATTTTTAAAATTTTATCATGTAGCTGATTTCCAATTTTTCAACATAATGAAAAACACTCTGGCATATATGTCCCTTTCAGAAGCACTGAATATTTAATAAGTGTCAAAATGTCTGATTTTTAAAAAGAAATATATGATACATTAGCAGATTCCTTCCCAATGTGAGAAAGTGCTTTCTTCCTTTCCCTGGAGACATTTCTACTCTACTATGAGTGTTTTATATTTGTGAATCTGATAGATGAAAAATGGTATTTGATTTTGGAATTACTCTCACTAGGAAGAGCATTTTAGTATTTATTTCTTAGAATGCTTCCTTAGTTTTCTAATGAGTTTCTAGTTAGATCATGTTTATTAAATGCAGAGTGGACCAGGTCATGTCTGGTCACCTAAAACTGCCCAGAAATCTTTGCAGGGAATTAATAAACTTTTCAAAATCTTGTAAAAGAAAGCCATTTACTCATAATGACCTGAAATTATGGGATTCTTTTGTTTACAAGCTAAAGGAAGAAATTTGCAGCTGAACTGTTTAAGAAATAGAATTAAATTCTGCCTATAAAGAACAAAAGATAGTCCCATCCCCCATTTTGTTGTCTAATAAGTGTCACAGACTTAATGTGGCCTAAAGTTGCTTCTTGGCATTCTTCTCTTCTCAGCTAATCACAACCACATCCTACAGTTGCTCAGGCCAGAAAACTTGGGGTCTTCTATACAACTTTGGTTCTTTCATACCCCATATTCACTCCTTCTGGGTCTCAACCTGTTGTTTCTACCTACAGAAATATTTTGAATTTGACCCTTTCTCTCTACTTCCACTCCTATGTCCTTCTTACATGTCACCATGGCCTCTTGAAAGGATCATTGCAGTAGACTTTTATTTGATCTTCCAGCTCTGGTCCTTACAGTCTATTCTCCATAGACAGCCAAAGTGACACTTCTAAAATCAAAACTAACGATATAACTCTGTGCAAAACCTTTTGGCAGCTTCCCATTTCACCCAGACTATATACAATGCCCTCATAATTTTGGGAGAAGAAAATGTAAGTGACTTTTGAAAACAGAAAATAGACTCAGCTTTCTTACCAAAATGCGTTCATATATGCGGTTCAGTCAAGTCCATTAAGAAAGACAGGGATAAGGGAATAATATTAATTTAAGAAGAATTTAGGTTTTCTCCAAGATATTACAACAATTTCAACTTTTGCATTCGTCTGTTTCTCTTGTTCTTTGTATGACAATCATATGCCTGTGTTATTCTTTATGTGAGTGGAAAATTAGGATGAAAAGGAATATGTTGAATTTTGCTGAAGAGTAATACCAATCACACTGAACCTCTTTACTCATCTTTAAGTCTTAAGCCCTTCAGTTCATTGTTACCTGAACAAATATTCTCAGGAAATTTAGTGAAGAGATGTGTAAATGTAGGAAAAATAAAATAAGAACATATATGTTAGCACAAAAGTCAAATCTGATAGAATATAAAAATAACTTTTGTCCCATGGAATACTTACGTAATTTTAACAGAACATCATATCTGATATGGATATCTTCACCTTGATTGGCAAAAATCTTTTCCTGGAATATTACACCTACTGACTAGATCTAACCCTCCACAAATACCAACAGTAAACCTCTCAGTCAAGGCCCACTGTGCCACGAAGAGTAAAAGCACGTCTGTGCAATGTGTAGTTATTTTATTCCACACAAATTCCTCATTTTATTGCTGTATGTTTATTGGTAGAACAGTTACCAAAAGACATTTTCTTCTAAGAATAAAGAAAAAAAATTTCATCAAGTTTGGAGAATTGGAAAATGCAGTCCTGGGTATCTGTCTTTTCCCTAAAGAAGCACAAGAACAGAGTCTCAGGAACATATAATCTCATAGTCATAAACTCATGAAATGAAAGGGAGAGGGCATGGAAAGTTTGGGCTGGAAAGAAGGACAAGAAAAGGCTGGCATTTCTATTTCTCATGATCTGTGCATACATTTCTCCAGGTCTATGCTACCTGACATCTCACGCAGTAGGAAGAGAAAATTAACATCAATACAATCTTCTGAGGGAGTATTGCTAGGAACACTTTGTTTAAAAAGGCCAGTTTCTTTTAAAGTCATTCATATTGCTCTATTACCCTTGAAGGAAAGGTAACTTAACCTGTTCCTAGTACAAATTAATGTCTTCATTCTTGCCATTGTCTGTCTGTTGCTAGAAGCAAATGAACCATTGCCACATCTTTGAGGATTTTCTGTCTAATCATGTAAAGCTAAGATGTTTGAAGCCATTCCATTTTTCCCCTCTTTGTCACCGGGAGGGTTACTGAAATTCCTGTCACTAATCACTTAACCAGAGGATACACAGCACCTTCAAGTAAAGCTTAGGTGGATGAGAGAACAGGCATAACACTTTCTTTGCCATTTTGCAACTGTGCCAACTATACTTCAAAACAGACAAGTCATCCATTATCCTCTTACAGTCTATTTCTTTTCATTTTCCCTTTTACAGGTTAGAAAAATCTCTCATCTAAGAGACAAAAACAACAGAAAATGTTAATAGTTCTGTGGCCACTGTCAGTCATAGTGCATCCATATTGTATAGGGCAACAATTAAATCTCCCAACTCACCAGGCTCTGTGCCATGCTCTAAAATTATAAAACAACAATTCTATTCGAAATGTATTGGGAGGAAATTAAGGTGTCATAATTGCAGATATGAAGTAAATATTAATTTTCACCAATCTGAGTGACACTAATATTTGTGACTACTTTAAAATTGCCATGGCTATTGAATAAAAGTAGAACATAAATTAAAAAGAAACACATAGAGAATAAAAACTTATTAACTGAAAATAAGCCTTAATATTATAGGCAATGTATTAATTGTACACAAAGCATAGAATCCTAGAGACAGACTGTCTGTGCTCAAATACTTGTGATAGTGGTTAATAGCTGTGAGACTTTGGGCAAGTAACTTGAGCACCACACATCACCTCTTTTGAGTAGTACCTGCCACATAGGATCTGAGTAAAATATGTAGCACACTACTGACATTTCTAGGGAAATCACATGAAATATTTACAATTCTTATGAAATCAATCACTTTCCCAATAATCATTTTTCTTAATTAGCAAAATTTAATTGGAAACTTTACAAAATAGAGAAAAAATATCGCTGCATACCAAAGTAATTAAATAGTAGGATAAAAAACAAAACTAAACCTGGACTACAATCAGGCAGCTACCATAAAATGTACTAACATTAAAAAAAAAACTCATCAGAATTTCATATATATATTGCTTGTCAAAAATTAGGACCCATCAGAATGAAACAACATTCTAGGCAGATATTTCATATTTATTTTACATGTATTGAAGGTAATGATTGAGTGTGTAAGATATGAAATATTGAAATAATGAATGTGAACTTGACAATTGGGATTCAATATTACAGGCTTCAATCACTTTTAATTATATTATCCTATATGTTAAACATTGACTTATGTTTCCAATAAAAAACTAAATGACATCCTATTAGATTACTCTCCTGCAGAAACAGCCTACAAGGTCTGGAAATAATACGCAAGCAACAACAACAACACACATATGACTATTTGAAGGCACTGGATAGTAAAGAAAAGTGGATAAGCTGCTGGAGAGTGCATGCTCAAAGGACAGAGGGGTGAAAGCTGTATGAAGTAAGTTGTTGATATTTTTCATTTTAAATCTGAGGATAAAGGGTGGAATGTGTGCCAGCAGTAGGATACCAAAGGAATGAACAGTAGTCTCTCTGGCCAGGTGAAGCAGACATTTTAACCCAAGTACTATGATCACTGAAGAATCCTGGAAGAATCCTAGAAGGAAAAGAGCCAGATGAGAAATCCTGGAAGGAAAAGAGCAGATGACAAATCACTTTCTGTTTACCCACATCTCTGACTGACCCCGCCAATAAGCACATGCAGAACAGACACAAAGAAGTTCAACTAAAGACAAAAAACCTGAACTAAGACAGGAACTGCTGCCCAAGATACAGAGTTTAAAATCCAATCTTAGCCCACATACTTACATGTCTGCCAAAACAAAGAAACCGTTAGTCAGAAAAAAGTAAAAGAATCCAAAAGACCCACAGGTTTACATTTAGAATGACCAGTATAAAATTCAAAATCACCAGAAAGATGAACTAAAAAAGTGGAATAAATTCTCATAAGCAAGCAAATCAATTGAATCTGACCCCAAGAAGAAACTAATTGTAAACAGAAGAGAAGGTTTTTTAAGTAGCTATGTAATAGATTTCATGAAGGAAAAATGATGTTTTATGGAGTAAAAAACAGTAATTCTCAGCAGAGAAATAATAACTCTCAAAGAAAATATATGAAGCCTCAATGGAGGTATATAAATAATTAAAAAGAAACAAATGAAAATCATAACACTAAAAAATACAATGTTTGAAATAAAAAAAAATCACTGAATAGATTTAATGGCTAAATGAAGATCAACTATGTGATGTATATGATACTTCAGATAAAGTAGATAAAATTTTGTCAGTGGTAAAGAGGGACATTTAATAATGATGAAAGAGTAAATTCATCAATCATAAATGTGAATTTGTCTAATAAATTTCAAAATCAAAAACTAAAAATTGATAGAATTAAAGGGAGAATTGTACAATGTGAAAATCATAATTAAAAATTGATCACCACTGTCTCATCAATTAATAGGATATCTAGACCAAAAACAAAGCAGAACAACAAAAACAGTAAAAACATCATCATCAACCATTACTTAATTGAATTTAATAGAAGAATACATCCAACAGTGGAAGAACATGTACTCTTTTTTAAGTGCACATCAATGTTTACCAAGATAGAACATATATTATGTCATAAAATAAATCTCAAAAAATTTGAAATGATTGAAATAATGTAGAGAATATTCTTATACCATAATGGATTTAAATATGAAGTGAATTAAAATAACTAGGAAAAAATTTAAAATTTTAAAACTATATACATTTTCAGAATGTATAGATCAAAGAAGAAATCCAAAGGAAAATTAAAAAATATTTTGAACTGAATTTTTAATGAATATAAAATATATTTAAAACTGTTTTTGGACTCTGGCCAAAGTAATGTTTCAATGAAGATCAAAGTTTTAAAGATTTTTGTTATATGAGAAAAGATTTAAAATCCATAATCTGAGTTCTCACTTCAAGAAATTAGAAAAAGAAGAGAAAACTAAGCCCAATGTAAGTAAAATAAAAGAAATAATAAAGTTGAGAAGAAATCAATTAAAAATAATATAAGGAAAATAAATAAATAAAAACAATTTAGTATTTTAAAAGATAAATAAATTTGATAACCTTCTAGCTAAGCTGATCAAAATAATAATAAAAGAGAGATGACACCAATTAACAATATTAAGAATTTTTTTTTTCTAAAGGAGGCATCTGAAGAGATCTTACAAACATTAAAAAACAAAAAGGTGGGGAGAAGATGGTGGATTAGGAGAGACAGGGCAGAAAATTCTCCATGGAAAACACTAGTAAAAGGCAGAAAGTGCTCCAGAATACCAGTTCCAGTGTTTCACCATTAGGGCAAAGTGTGCTAAATCCACAGGGACTGTGTATGTGGTGAAACAGAGGGACTGCATTCAGAAATGAGTGAGTGAGGCTGCTGGGGAACTGGCAGCCATGCCACAATCAGGAGAAACCAGGGGTTGGCATTTGGAGATGGCTGTAGATCTGACAGCAAGAGCTGAGCAGTAGAGCATGATGGAAAGTGCCTTCCATGTCCCAGGTACCTGCCTCAGTATCTGGCATGGACAATATCCTTTCACACACCTGCAGCTAATTGTCCTGGAGCTAGGAAGGTTGAGGTCCACTGAAGGGGGAATTTACCATGCCCCATACAGCCATCTTCTCAGTGGGCTGGGAATGCCCCTGTGTGGTGCAGAGGTCCTGAGCTTCCCTTGGGGGCTGTGCTCACCTGTGACATTGTGCAGGCTTCCCTCTGCAGAGGCTCTTGGAGGGCATAGCTTCAAGGCAGAACTTGCATGGAAGTCCCAGGGGCCCTATACCAGTAGCAGGGACTTGTGGGTCTGCAGCAGAGACAAACTGTGGGGAGACTGAGCCAAAGGTTTGAACTCCTACAACAGCTTTAAGTCTCCAGGAACACTGGAGAGATTTGGTTCTTAAAGCTGACCTCCCTCACTAACCACTCAGATATACCCCCCATATTCAGGGCTGGCAGCACCAACTACACATGGAAATTTGGTGCACTGATTGGACCCCACAAAATTCAGAACCCCACTCACCATATAGACAAAGTTGGGAAGAACTGGCTTGAGGGTAATGGGTGGCTCAGGGATGCCATCTGCTGGTAAGTCAGAGAAAGTGCACTCCACCACCAAGCTGTAGCTCTGACAAATTAGAGATAATTGTTCAAATAAGACTGCATATCCTAAAAGAACCCATTAAGATAAGCAAATGCCAAGAAGCCAAAATCAACAGAAAATTTTAAAGCATATGAAGAAACCAGAAGATATGTATAACCCAAAACCTAAACACCCAAATTAAAAAATCAGAGGAGACAGTACTTGGAGCAATTAATCAAAGAACTAATCACAAACAATGAGATCATGGCACAGGATATAAAGGACATGAAGAAGACCTTAGAAAAGCATAAAGAAGAATTTACAACAGTAAATAAAAAAATAGATGATCTTATGGAAATAAAAGAAACTGTCAAACAAATTGTTCTAGTTTGCTAATGCTGCAGAATGCAAAACACCAGAGATGGATTGACTTTTATAAAAAGGGGGTTTATTTGGCTACACAGTTACAGTCTTAAGGCCATAAAGTGTTCAAGGTAACACATCAGTAATCGGGTACCTTCACCGGAGGATGGCCAATGGCATCCGGAAAAACTCTGTTAGCTGGGAAGGCACGTGGCTGGCGTCTGCTCCAAAGTTCTGGTTTCAAAATGGCTTTCTCCCAGGACGTTCCTCTCTAGCAAGCTTGCTCCTCTTCAAAACATCACTCACAGCTGCACTGAGTTCCTTTTCATTGAGTCAGCTCATTTGTATGGCTCCACTGATCAAGGCCCACCCTGAATGGGTGGGGCCATGCCTCCATGGAAATATCCCATCAGTTACCATCTACAGTTGGGTGGGGTGCATCTCCATGCAAACAACCTAATCCAAACGTTCCAGCTTCATCCCCACTACTATGTCTGCCTCACAAGATTGCATCAAAGAACATGGCTTTTTCTGGGGGGCATAATACATTCAAACCAGCACACAAATTAACAAGATTCTGGATACACACAGTACTAGATTACAGGAAGCTGAGCAGAAAATATGGGAGCAGGAAGAGGGCATAATGGAAAGTGAAAATACAAAAGAAAGAATGGGGAAAAATTGAAAAAATCAAAATGGATTTCAGGGATATTATGGACAACATAATGCACACAAATATAAGAATACTTGGTGTTCCAGAAGGGGAAGAGAAGGCTAAAGGTCTAGGAAGCATATTCAAAGAAATTGTAGGGGAAAACTTCCCAAACCTTCTAAACAACATAAATACACAAATCATAAATGCCCAGTGAACTCCAAATAGAATAAATCCAAATAAACCCACTCTGAGCGAGACATATTCTGGTCAGATTGTCAAGTGCTGAAGAGAAGGAGCAAGTTTTGAAAGCAACAAGGAAGAAACAATTCACCACATACAAGAGAAACAGCATAAGACTAAGCAGTGACTACTCAGCAGCCACCAGGGAGGTGAGAAGGCAATGGAATGACGTATTTAAAATTCTGAGGGAGAAAAATTGTCAACCAACAATTCTTTATACAGCAAAGCTTTCCTTCAAATTTGAGGGAGAGCTTAAATTTTTCAGAGACAAACAAACGCTGAGAGAATTTGCTAACAAGAGACCTGCCCTATTTGACACACTAAAGGGAGCCCTACCACCAGAGAAACAAAGAAAAGAGACAGAAGTATGGAGAAATATTCAGAACTAAAGAGATTTAGTAAGGGTACTTTAAAGGAAATTAAGAGAGAGAGGGAAAAATATATATGACAAACATAAACTAAAGGATATTACGGCGGATTCAAGAAATACCTTCACAGTAATAACAGTGAATGTGAATGGATTAAACTCACCAATTAAAAGATGTAGATTGGCAGAATGGATCAAAAAATATGAACCATCAATATGTTGCTTGCAAGAGACTCATCTTAGACCTAGGAACACAAACAAAGTGAAATTGAAACGATGGAAAAAAAAATGTTTCATGCAAGCTGCAGCCAAAAGAAAGCAAGAGTAGCAATATTAATCTCAGATAAAACAGTCTTTAAATGCAAGAATGTTATGAGAGACAAAGAAGGTCACTACATACTAATAAAAGGGACAATTCAACAAGAAGAAATAACAATCATAAATGTTTATGCACCCAATCAAGGTGCCCCAAAATACATGAGACAAACATTGGCAAAACTAAAGGAAGCAATTGATGTTTCCACAAAAATTGTGGGAGACTTCAGTACATCATTCTCTCCCTAGAGAGATCAGAGGCCAATAAGGAAATTGAAAACCTAAACAATCTGATAAATGAATTTGAATTAATAGACATATATAGAACATTACATCCCAAATCACCAGGATACACATTATTCTCTAGTGCTCAGGGGACTTTATCCAGAATAGACCATATTCTGGGCTATAAAACAAGCTTCAAAAACTTAAAAAGATTGAAATTATTCAAAGTACATTCTCAGATCCCAATGGGATAAAATTAGAAGGCAGTAACCATCAGAGACTTAGAAAATTCACAAATATCTGGAGGTTAAACAATACACTTCTAAACAATCAGAGGGTTAAAGAAGAAATAGCGGGAGAGAAACCAAGATGGCGGCTAGGTGAGACAGGGCTAAGGAACACCTCCGTGGAAAACACTAGATAAGGACCAGAGAGTGACCCAGAATACCGGTTACAGCAATGTGCCAGCTGGATGAGATCTGCTAGTTCCCAGGGGCCGCATACTTGGTGAAACTGAGAGTCTGCATTCTGAAACAAGTGAGTAAGCCGGCTGGAAGTCCCGCAGCTGTGCGGCGATCTGGGAAAGCCAGGGTTTGGCATCTGGGAAAAAAAAGAAAAAGAAAAAAGGGGAAAACCCAGGAGCGGCTGCAGACGCGAGCAGCTGCAGGTGCAATCGTGGGAAACATGCGGTAAAACACAGCAAGAGGGGGCTGGGCCGGCCTCTCGGTGACTGGCCTGGAAGATAGCCTGCTGCAGATATCCCTGGGGCCGGGGGAACAGAGTGGAGAGCCAGAAGCTGAAAGAATCCCCGCGGCTAGCAGCTTGCTCCCGGGAGGGCTGGATAAACTCCTGCCTGGGGCCGTGCCCACAGCCCAGAGCCCCACCAGTTGTCCCAGAGCTGGGAAGGAGGAACTGTGTGAGGAGGAGGGTGTGGAGACGCCCTGTTTGGCCATTTTTGCATAAGGCTGAAAGTGAGCCAGCTCGGCCCGGCGGCCCAGGGCTTCCCTTGAGGCACGGTGCGCACAGATGATGTAGCGCAGCATTCTCTCAGCAGTGGTCCTGGAGGAGCGTGGCTGGGCAGGGAGACCTGCTTGGAGATCCCAGAGACACTGCGCCAAGTTTGTGGGACATCGAGAGAGAGGGACAGGGGCTGGGGCTGAAATGAAATGAAGGCTTGGTCTCTTGCAGAGGCCTTGAATCTCCGGGAACCAGGGGGATTTGAATATTGAGGCTGTCCTTCCTCCCTGACCACCAGTACAAGCGCCCCGCATTCAGGGCAGACAGCTCCAGCCACACATCCAGGCTGAGTTCTCTGGCTGGACCCCACAAGAGGTGGAGAACTGACTTGAGAGGTATAGGTGACTCACAGACACCATCTGCTGGTTAGTTAGAGAAAGTGTATGTCACCAAACAGTGTTTCTGAAAAATTAGATAGGTTTTTATTTTTACAAATTAAAAGAACCCTGTCAAGCAGAGCAAATGCCAAGAGGCCAAAAACAACAGAAAATCTCAATGCATATGATAAAACCAGACGATATGAAGAATCCAACTCCAAACACACAAATCAAGTTATCTGAAGAAACAAAGTTCCTTGCAGAATTAATTAAAGAAACACAATTGAGGAACGAAAGCATGGCAAAGGATTTAAAGGACATCAAGAAGACCATGGCCCAGGATATAAGCTACATAAAGAAGACCCTAGAAGAGCATAAAGAAGACATTGCAAGGCTAAATAAAAAAATAGAAGATCTTATGGAAATAAAAGAAACTGTTGGCCAAATTAAAAAGACTCTGGATAATCACAATACAAGACAAGAGGATGCTGAACAACATCTCAGTGTCCTAGAAGTCCACAGAACAGAAAATGAAAGGACAAAAGAAAGAATGGAGAAAAAAATAAAAAAAATTGAAACAGATCTCAGGGAAATGATCGATAAAATAAAACATCCAAACTTAAGATTCATTGGTGTCCCAGAAGGAGAAGAGAAGGGTAAAGGTCTAGAAAGAGTATTCAAAGAAATTGTTGGGGAAAACTTCCCCAAACTTCTACACAATATAAATACACAAAGCATAAATGCCCAGCAAACACCAAATAGAATAAATCTAAATAAACCCACTCCAAGACATATTCTGATCAGACTCTCAAATACTGAAGAGAAGGAGCAAGTTCTGAAAGCAGCAAGAGAAAAGCAATTCACCACATACAAAGGAAACAACATAAGACTAAGTTGTGACTACTCAGTGGCCACCATGGAGATGAGAAGGCAGTGGCATGACATATTTAGAATTCTGAGAGAGAAAAATTTCCAACCAAGAATACTTTATCCAGCAAAACTCTCCTTCAAATTCGAGGGATAGCTTAAATTTTTCACAGACAAACAAATCCTGAGAGACTTTGCCAATAAAAGACCTGCCCTACTTCAGATTCTAAAGGGAACCCTACCAACAGAGAAACAACAGAAAGAAGAAAGAGATATAGAGAATTTTAACAGACATATATAGTACCTTACATCCCAAAGCACCAGGACACTCATTTTTCTCTAGTGATCACAGATCTTTCTCCAGAAGGGACCATAAGCTGGGACATAAAACAAGCCTCAAGAAATTAAAAAAAAAAAAAAAATGAATATACTCAGGGCACGTTCTCCGGCCACAGTGGAATACAAATAGAAGTCAATAATTTTTGAACTGTAACTCCACTATTTACTTCCTACATGATATAAATTACACAAACCCTAATGACAAATCAGTGGTTTTGAACTCAATGTAAAATATGTAATTTTAGACAACTATATAAAGGTAGGGGAATGGAGGAATATAGGAACATAGTTTATGTGTACTATTGAAATGTATATGGAGGTGGTATCAGAGAAAAACAAGATTGATATGGATTTAAGAGGTTAATTTTAACTCCCACAGCAAACACAAAGAAACTATCAGAGAATGTAACCATAGAGATGAATTGTAGAGTTTGGGTTAAGAGAAATGGAGGAAGGGGCAATGCGGAGTTAAGAAATGAGGGTGGAGTTGCTGTTTGAGGTGAAGGGAAATTTCTAGTAATTGATGGTAGGAAAGAGCATTACAACATTCTAAAGGTGATTAATCCCACTAATGGAAGGCTAGGGAGGGGGTGGAATGGGAAGATTTAGGCTGTATATATGTTCCCACAACCAAAAAAAAAAAAAAAAAAAGACAGTCTAAATAGATCATTAAATGCCAAGGATGAACTTGGATGGAATTAGAGGATAGAGGACAGGTGGCTCAAAGGGACACAGTTGAGACATAAGGTAAAGGAAATATAGAATGTAAGCTTTGTATAATTGTTGAACCTGTTGTACTTCTTAGCTGTGCTTAATGGGATTGCATAAAAGAATGTTCTTGTTCATGGGAAGTGTATACATGAATTATAGTGTATTTTCAAGGATGTGTGCAGCTAGCTCTCATATGTTCAGAAGACAGAGCAATAGATGATGGATGGTAGGGAGGGAAAGAAATAGCAGTATGACAACATGTTAAGGTTGATGGATTGAGCTATCGGGGGAGGGGGGTCAGGGTATGATAGAATTCTTTGTATGGGATTAGTATTGTTTTTGCAACTGTTTCTATAACTTTGAATTTATTTCAAAATAAAATAAAAAAAAAACAAAAAACAAAAAACAACAAAAAAAGAAGAAGAAATAGCAAGAGAAATTGCTAAATGTATAGAGATGAATGAAAATGAGGATACAACACATTAAAACTTATGGGGTACAGCAAAGGTGGTCTTGAGGCAGAAATTTATAGCTCTAACTGCATACATTAAAAAGGAAGAAATAGCTGAATTCAAAGAACTAATGGAGCAACTGACAAAGCTAGAGAAAGAACAGCAAACTAATCCTAAACCCAGTAGAAGAAAAGAAATAAGGATTAAAGCAGAAATCAATGACATAGAGAACAAAAAAACAATAGAATAAATAACACCAAAAGTTGGTTCTTTGAGAAGATGAACAAGATTGAAAAGCCCCTAGCTAGACTGACAAAATCAAAAAGAGAGAAGACCCAAATAAACAAAATAATGAATAAGAGAGGCAATGTTACTCTGGGTCCTGAAGAAATTTAAAAAATTATAAGAGGATACTATGAACAACTGTAGACCAACAAACTAGATATTGTATTGAAAACGGACCATTTCCTAGGAACACACGAACAACCTAGACTGACCAGAGAAGAAATAGAAGACCTCAACCAACCAATCTCAAGCAAAGAGATCTAATCAGTCATCAAAAACTTCACACAAATAAATGCCTAGGGCCAGATGTCTTCACAGGGGAATCCTCCCAAACTTTCCAACAAGAACTGACACCAATCTTACTTAAACTCTTTCAAAACATTGAAGAAAATGGAACATTACCTAACACATTTTATCAAGCTAACATTACTCTAGTACCAAAACCAGGTAAAGATGCTACAAGAAAGGAAAACTACAGGCTGATCTCCCTCATGAATATAGATGCAAAAATTCTCAACAAACTACTGGCAAATTGAATCCAAAGACACATTAAAAAAATCATACACCATGACCAAGAAGGGTTCACTCCAGTCGTGCAAGGATGGTTTAACCTAAGAAAACCAATCAGTGTGATACAACACATTAATAAATCTAAAGGGAAAGAATCAAAAGATCATCTCAATAGATGCTGAAAAAGCATCCAGCAAAATCCAACATCCTTTTTTTTTTTTTTTTTTTTTGATAAAAACACTTCAAAATGTAGGAATTGAAGGAAACTTCCTCAATATGATAAAGGGTGTATATGAAAAACCCATAGCCAGAATAGTACTAAATGGTGAGAGCATGAAAGCCTTCCCTCTAAGATCAGGAATGAGATGAGGATGCCTGCTGTCACCACTGTTATTCAACATTGTGCAAGAAGTTCTAGCCAGAGGAATCTGGCAAGAGAAAGAAATAAAAGGCATCCAAATTGGAAAGGAAGAAGTAAAATGGTCATTATTTGCATATGATATGATCTTATATCTGGAAAATCCTGAGAAATTGACAACACAGTTACTTGAACTAATAAACAAATTTAGCAAAATAGCAGGATACAAGATTAATACACATAAGTCAGTAATGTTCCTATAAACTAGAAATGACTGAACTGAAGAGGCACTCAAGTAAGAGATACCATTCTCAATAGCACCTAAAAAAGTCAAGTACATAGGAATAAATTTAACAAAAGATGTAAAAGACCTATACATAGAAAACTACATAACTTTACTAACAGAAATAGAAAGGAACCTAAAAAGATGGAAAATATTCCTTGTTCATGGATAGGAAAGCTAAACGTCATTAAGATGTCAATTCTACCCAAACTCATCTCCAGATTCAATGCAATCCCTATCAAACTTCCAACAACCTACTTTGCAGACTTGGAAAAGCCTGGTATTAAATTTATTTGGAAGGGGGAGATGCCTCAAATTGCTAAAAGCATTCTGAAAAAGAAGAACCAAGCAGGAGGACTTACGCCTCTTGACTTTGAAGATTATTATAAAGCCATAGCAGTCAAAACAGCATGGTACTGGAACAGAGATAGACATATTGATCAATGGAATTGAATTGAGAGTTTGGAGATAAACCCCCAGCTATACAGTCAACTGATCTTTGATAAGGCCTCCAAAACCACTGAACTGGGATATAACAGTCTTTTCAATTAAATAGGCCTGAAAGAGCTGGATTTCCATATCCAAAAGAATGAAACAGGACCCTTACCTCACACCCTACATAAAAGTTAACTCAAAATGGATTAAAGACCTCAACATAAGAGACAGTACCATTAAACTCCCAGAAGATAATGTAGAGAAACATCTTCAAGACCTTGTATTAGGAGGTCACTTCCTAGACCTTACACCTAAAGCACAAGCAACAAAAGAAAAAATAGATAAATGGGAACTTCTCAAACTTAAGATCTTCAGTACCTCAAAGTAATTTGTCAAAAAGATGAAGAGGCAGCCAATTCAATGGGAAAAAATATTTGGAAACCATGTATCTGACAAAAGACTGATATCTTGCATATATAAATAAATCCTACAACTCAATGACAATAGTACAGACAGCCCAATTATAAAATGGGCAAAAGATATGAAGAGACAGTTCTTTGAAGAGGAAATACAATTGGCCAAAAAACACATGAAAAAAATATTCAGCTTCACTAGCTATTAGGGAGGTGCAAATTAAGACCACAGTGAGATATCATCTCACATGAATTAGAATGGCTGCCATTAAACAAACAGGTAACCACAAATGCTGGAGAGGATATGGAAAATTTGGGGCCCATATTCATTGTTGGTGGGACTGTATAATGGTACAGTCACTGTGGAAGATAATCTGGTGGTTCCTTAGAAAACTAGCTATAGAGTTACCCTTCAATCCAACAATTGCACTTGTTGGTATATTCCCAGAAGATCTGAAAGCAGTGACATGAACAGATATCTTCATGGTAGTGTTTATAGCAGCATTATTCACAATTGCAAAGAGATGGAAACAACTCAAATGTTGTTCAACAGATGAGTGGATAAATAAAATGTGGTATATACACACGATGGAATACTACGCGGCAGTAAGAAGGAACGATGTCGTGAAACATGACAACATGGACGAACCTTGAAAACATAATGCTGAGCGAAATAAGCCAGGCACAAAAAGAGAAATATTGTGTGTTACCACTAATGTGAATACTGAAAAATATAAAATAAATGGTTTATATTGTAGAATGTTGGGGACCTAGGAATAGACAGCAAATATTGAAGGGGGAATGATAATATAATAAGAACAAATATATTATTGTGGGTAAACTTAATGTTCTGGGAATGTTTAGGAATGACTACAGTTTCTTAATCTCTGAGGGGTATGGTAGGAACAAGTTCTCAGAAACGTAGAAATTTTAGGTTATTTGTCTTTCTTATTCCTTTGTTCAGTTATACTCTGTTTATTTTCCTGGGGTAGAGTAGGAACATGTTGGAAGTAATGTAGCTATTTTAGGTTATTTTTTTTCTTATTCCTTTGTTTTGGTTTTGTTTGAAATGTTTTTTATTGTCTGTTTTTCTAATTTTTTGATCAAGTTAATTAAAAAACAATGAAAAAATTTGTATGGAAAAATGTTAAAAGTAAAAATATTTTAGAAACTTTATGCAAGTAAAAAACAATAAGGTAATATAAACACCTTTATGCTGATGAATTTGACAACCTATATGAAATCTACAAATTCCTTGAAAGACAGAAATTACCCAAAATGTGCCAAGAATAAATAGAAAACTTGAAGAGCATCATATTAAGTAAAGAAGTGGATTTAGTAAGTAACAGTGTTACCACAATGAGCGCTCCACGCCCCAATGGCTACAGAGGTCAGTGTACCAAAAGTTTCAGGGGAACCAATAGTCCAATCCTATGAAACCTCTCTCAAAAAGAAAGCAAGAAGAGTACCTCCCAGCTTATTTTAGGAGATTAATATTACCAGGCAAAATATACCTCAAGAAAAAAGAACTGATGACTGATGTTTCTAAATATCAATGAGGCAATATAATGTTCAAAAAATTTTAGGTAATAGAATGAAATCATGTATAAAGGGTTGGTACTTCTAGAAGAATAATGCTCTCATATTAGTGATAGCCTAAAAAAGAAAAAAAGATTGATATCCCAACAGATTCAGAAAAAAAAATTGAAAAATTTTAACACAGTCATTATGAAAAATCTCAATAAACTAGGAATACAAGGGATATATACTACAAATGTTAAAAGGCATCTATAAAACACCTATAGTTTACATCATTTTTAAAGATGAGAGACTCAATGCTTTCCATGTAAGATCAGGAACAAGGTAAGAATACCTATTCTCATTGCATCTATTTGGCATTGCACTGTAGGTTCTAACCAGGGTAGATCCCTTACAGCATCTCTTGGTTCTACCATGCCCTGCAATTATAGTTAATGGAAAACTAAAACAATTCAATCCAGATAGTACTACTAATGACCCAAACCCTTCAAAAATTAAAGTTTGGTTCACCCCTTGTGGTGGCTTAGAGCTATGTACCCCCAAAAAACATGTTCTTAAATTAATCCACTTCTGTGTGTGTGAACCCTTGAAAATAGGACCTTTTGATGAGGTTACTTCAGTTATGGTATAGCCTAAGTAAATAAGAATGTGTGTCAATCCTATTACTGAAGGCCTTATAGAGAAGGACACACAGAGAGAGGAAGCCACAGGGTACAGCCAGAAGCTATATGTCAATGGAACCCAGAAAGGAAAGGAGAAACCAGGACAGCCCACCATGTTCTTTGCCCACCAGAATGCCACAGTCTTCTGCGACATCTTGATGATGCCTTGATTTTGGACTTCTAGACTCAAAACTGTGAACTAATAAATTCCCATTGTTTAAGCCCATTATTTAATTCTTGGCTCCAGGAAACTAACCTTCCCATCTCTACCAGATAAAAACCATGACCAGCTGAGGTGCTTGCTGAGGTAAAGGGAATATGGAACAAGGTAGTTATAAATACCAGCTATAATATAACTACATGACCAGTTGAAGAAAAATGGACTTTATGTTTATGTTTATGAATATTTTGTCCTTGTTTTGTTATGAATGTGTGTGTGTGTGTGTGTGTATATATATATATGTATATATATATATACACACACAAAGCAACTAACTTTGTCTTCTTCCCTTTCTTAACCCCTTAACTTATAGTGTGAGTTATATCTACTTTATATCACAGTAGTTATAAAGTTATATCTACTTTATATCACAGTATTCAAGTCATAGGATATCAAGGATGAGAGTGAATATCCTCCAAGGACTTGTATCTTCTTCTAGGGAAAAGATTAGTGCATTTCCAATTGTGTTATGTTAGATGCCTTTATCTGGAGATTAAGTATGGGTTAAGGAAATGTGTATGCGTGCCAAGTTGACAAGGAGTGGACTGTAATGGTTAATTTTGTGCATCAGATTGACCAGTTTACAGTGTCCAGTTGTTTGGTCAAGGAAGTACTTGCCTGATTGTTTCTGAGAGGATTTTTAATAGATTGGTATGCACCTATAGTCAATTTATTGCATCTATGGCTGCATCTACAATCAACAAAGGAGATTGACCTCAGCAATGGGGGGAGTTTTCTCACCAATCAGTTGATGATCTTAAAGCCAGAACTGAGGATTTCATAAGTTGGAAGGAAGAATTCCTGTCTGTTTCAGCTAGCCCATTGAATTGGAGACTCAACCTGACGTTCATGGAGTTTGCAACTTGCAGCCTGCCCTACAGAATTTGGACTTGCCAACAAATCACCACAATCAGTGTGAACCAATTCCTAAAGTAAATCTTTTAAAGTTTGCAAATAGATAGGTAGATACATAGATACATAGATAGACAGATAGATAGAGTATTCTTTTTCTTTGGAGAACCTTGACTAACACACATGATCATGTTCATAGAGAACTTTAAGGAAACATAAAAAAGATACACTAAAAATACTAAATTTGATGAGTGAGTTTGGCAAGATCACAGGGTTCTAAGGCATTTTACAAAATTATTTCTAAATACTCTAAGTGCACAATTAGAAAATAAAGCAACTCTATTTAAAATAGAAACCAGAAAAATGAAATACACTAGGACAAATATGAAGAATGATATGCATCCCTGTTGACTGTAAACTACAAAGCATAGCAGATGGAAATTAAATACCAAAATTTGTAGAGAGATATATTAAGTGAATTTTGAATTTGAAGACTCAATACTGTTAAGATGATAATCCCTCAGATTTAATGTATATTTCAAAACAAACCTAATCAGATTTCTAGTAGGCTTCTTTTAAAAAAACATGACAGGCTGGTTCAAAAGATTATATTAAAAAGCAAAGGACCTACAATAATCACAGAAATCTTGAAAAATACAAAGTTGAAGAAATAAGAGCTCAAGACTGAGTATAAAGTTACATCAACAAGATGGTGTGGTATGGTATAAGGATAGATCCAAAGATGAATAAATATAATAGAGTATAGACATAGATCCACACATAAGTACTCTATTGATTATTGAATAGAAGTTCTAGGCAAATTTAATGGGAAACATAATATTTCTAACAAATGGTGTTGTAGCTGGGTATTTGTATGAAATAGAATAAACCTCTGTTTCTACCTCACCCCATATAGAAAAATTAACGCAACATGGATCATTTAGCTAAACCTAAGAGGTAAAAATTCTGGAGAAAAACATAAAAGTATTGAGTAATTGGGTTAGCCAAAGTTTTCTTAAGTAAGATATATAAATTGCCAACTATAAAAGCAAAAAGTGAAAGAAACTTTAAAAAGTAAAATAAAAATAATCTTTGAAATGCAGAGCTAAGAAAATAAAAAGAGAAACCACAAACTGGAGAAAATATTTGCAAAACATATATTTGACAATTGAGGTACACCCAGTATATGTGTGTGTGTGTGTGTGTGTGTGTATGTGTATATACATATATATATATATATATATATATATATATACACACACATATATATAACTCTTATACTCAAGAATAAGTACACAAGCAACTTAATCAAAATGGGCAAATGATTTGATCAGATAATTAACCAAAAAAGATATGTAAATGGCCAAAGGCATATAAAAAGATGTTCAGCAACTAGTTATTAGAGAAATGCAATTTAAAACAACCTGAGAAACCATTACACAATTGAATGAGTATAGTAAAAAAATTGACATTAATAAATACAGGTTAGGTGGTACAAGCTACATATATGTATTTTCATATACATAGCTTGTAGGAATGCCAATAATAAAATTACTTTGGAAAATGGTATGGAAGTATCATAGAAATATACACATAACATGTAACTCACTAATCCCACTCCTAGATGTTTACCCAAGATAATTGAAAACATATTCACACAAAGACTTGATTGCAAAGTTTCATACCAGGATTACTTACAATAGTTCCAAACTGGAAACAATACAAAAACATCCATTAAGTGATGGATGGATAAACAAATTGTTTGACATCCACACTAACGACTACTGTTAGCAATTAAAGGGAATGAACAACTAATGAATATAGTTGAATCTGAAAAAACACATTGCTACATGAAGCAAACAAAATAATTGTAAAATACAATTTATATAAAATTCTAGAAATGGAAAAACTATAGCAACAGAAAGATCAGAATCTGTCTGTGGTTAGGAATGTGAAGAGGTGATCAGATGTAAAAGGACACAAGGGAACTTTAGGGTAGTAGAACTATTCTATATCTTGATTGTGTTAGAGCCCACATGATTCTATGCAGTTAACAAAATATCAAACTATACCTTTAAAATTGGTAAATATTATTGCATATAAATTATTTCAATAACATTAAGAATAAAAGTTATTTTAAAAATTGAATTTTTGTCTTTTCCAGCTACTATTTGTGTGGCTTTCCAAAATATTCCAAACTAGTAACTAAATCCACTATTGTTATTCCAAAAATCCAGTTTTTATTCTAACAAATTTATTATTATAAAAATAACTATCATTATTTATGATATGGCTCAACATAGTGTCTTTCTAAAAGCATTTATTGATGAAGAAAACTATATATGTTTTTCTTTAATGTTCAAAAAATGAGAATGATTATTTAATATCATCATATCACATAGCCATTAAATATAATCTCAGGGAGGAATCAAGCATTTATTGAATATCTATTAATGATCATATCCTTTACTAAGATTTTTCACATGTATTATAATACAGTTTAATGATAATTACTTGAGTACAATTGTTTTCCTTTGAAATTTCATGTACTCTATAAACATATATACAGCCAATATATTCATTGCTTTGTTGTTTATACTTGCAAGGATTAGAAATTTTCTAGATGTGTGCAAGTCTAGATTATAACTTAAAACAGTATGTTATATCCATATTAGCTCTATACCAATCATTAAACCCATGTAAGGGAAAAATATATAGTTACATGGAAGTATTCTGATAAATTATTACTTAAAAAGACCTTGCAATAAGATTTCATTCTGTGGATCTTAATAGAGTTAACATGCTACATACTTAAATGTTAAGCATTGTTTTCTCCATGTTGGAAGATTGCAGGTGCTTTTTATCTGTCTTTGGTTATGTATATTTTCCTCTTTTTAAAACATGTATTTGAATTATGTAATAAAACAAGCAATCACATTTAATTGAAATAAAAGAAAAAAATACATTATGTAAGACTCCTCACCTGAAAGCTTTTCTGGGCTACAGAGCTGTACTTCTTGAAAAAGTGAGTGTTATTTAGGGAATGGAAATCTCATTACAAACAAACAAGCAAAAAAAAAAATGATCACATTCCTTTATTTTGGTATACAAGGTATATGGCAGATATTCAATATCAAAAATTGAGTGTGTACAATTTGGCAGTCATTTATTATAGCCATTGGGGTTATAGCATGAATAAAGACAGAAATGGAGCTTACATTATAGAAGTAGAAAGAGAAAAGAAACCAGTAACCAATAAAACTGAAAATCAATATATTAATTTCACCTGGGTGATATTTAGGAAACAACACACAGTAATGTGATTATAGAGGTAGAAGGGCAAAAGGTAGTGGAAAAGACCCAGGACATGTAGTGAGGTCAAGGAAATCCTGTCTTTCTTAGGAGGCAACAGTTGAGCCTTGAATGGTTGGTATGATTATGCCTTGCAAAGATATGGGAACAGTTTCAAGTGGAAGGAACAGTAAGTACAAATGACCTGAGGAAGATAAACCTTTTTAATTTCAAAATAGAGGAAAAGGTTTGTTGTGAGTGGAAAGCAGCAAGAAAGTAGCATATGAAAAATTGGTGGAGGATCATGATGGAAGATTTAGGTGGGGGATCTTGGTAGAGCATTAAGTGTGGTGTGTTTAAGAGATGAGATCAGAAATATAGAGTAGCTGGATCATTCAGAGTTCCATAGGCCATGAGAGGGAACATAGATACTGTCAATGTAATGGGAAGCCTTTGAATTATTTTTTTTTAGGAAATGATATGATCCATTTATCCTTCAAAAAGATAATTTAGCTGCTGGTGGAGCATGGATTAGTGGAGTTAAGAGGATAGTCATCTGACCAGGTAAAATCAAGATTGCAGTAATGCTGATCAAAAATAAATTGATATATGGATGTAATGTTGACCCTGAAAGAAGTTATTCTAGGTAGAACACTGGGTTTAGGCAAAAATTAAAATTGGCTTCCATTCTTCTTTGTTAACATATGATTTTTAAAAATGATTTCATGCAGAAATAAGAACAAATATTAATATTCTGTATGAAGTACAAATAGAAATAAGGGATATATACAGTAATAGGAAGGAAACTTCTTAAAATCAATTGTTCTTTTCCCTATTTTAATGCCCACACAATTTGTACAGTTATTGCTAGATTAGCTTCAATGACACTAAAGAATGTTCTTCATACAATTATTTTGCCTTCTTTCCATTTCTTCTGTTAGCTCATTTCTAATCTCTCAAATTGAAATCACAATTCCTCTCAACTGGGATCCAACAAAGAAAGTGCTCCAGAATAAGTGAGCACATTGACAGAAAACAGATCATTGTCTCTGTTCTCTAATTTGACATATATTTCTAAAAATCCTGATTACATTGTCTTTTGCTAGGTAACAGCCTGTTGAATTTTTTTTTTTTAAAGTTGAGAATGTTTTAAGTTAAAAATAAAATCTGTTACTAGTCAGATGAAATCTTGTTTGGAAAAAAATCTAAGCTAAGTTTATCTACCCCTCCCCCCCTCAAATTTAGTACAGGAACAAGGAAAGATCTGAAGATATAAGCAGCAATATATTCAATTAAAATTTATACTTAATACTGATATTCACAGTCATTTAAATGTTTATTGAATTTATTTTAACCAAAGATCAACTTATTATCAAAAATTTAGAAAAATATCTGAAGTGTAATTTTAGATATGCTTGCACTGTTTTTAAAAGACCATATTAAAATTTTTTATGTGCAGGTAGTTACTTAAATTTCTAATGCCTACCACTGTGCCTGGTATATGAAAAAATGAAGATGCTAAAATCTTTCTTTAAATTATCATGTAGCATTATTGGGTCCAAGGCTAATATGTATTTCAGGTCAAACAGTGCAAGGGAACTTTATTTCAATCATGATCATGCTACAATTTTTTCGGAAAAAAAACAAAACAAAACAAAAAGCAAAACAAGCACGAGTTGGTTGTGATTGTCTTCCTGGTTTTTAAGTAAAGTGAGAAAGTGAACATTATCCAGAGATAAAATGTCAAGACAGGTCATTTAGCAGAATAGACCCTATACAGCAGTGGCTGCAATCACATTTACTTCTCCAGCTAGAGATAAAATACCTGTAATTTATGAGATTAGAAGAAATCTAGGAGAGATTGGAGAAAATGGGATGACCAGAGATGTTGAAGGGTCACAAAAATCTGAGCAGTGCAGAGGTTGATTCTGAATGTGAATAAAAGAGACAACTCTGTTAGAAGAATTTTTTTTCTCCTTAGTGTACAAACCCCTGCTCCTGGCTTGTAATCACACAACTCAGGAAGAATGGATTATAACTAGGTCTTAAATTCTTTGAACAAATTCCTCCAAAGAGAAGGCAAGGGACAAGAGTGGCACCATGGACGAGATCCCTTTCACAAACAACACACACACACATACACACATTTTTCCTAGGAAAACACCAATTCCCTCGGTCTCTTTTTAAAGAGCATCAAATATCTTTGGGTTGGTTTGTTTCAATTGCATTTTGAAAATTAGTCAATATGACCTTGTGTTTTCTGCCATTTTCTTCATAATCCTGATTCCTACTTGGCTAAATGAACAATCAAAATAGTGCATTCATACCCACTGAAAAAACTTGTATTTTTTTTGTTTCTCTTCCAGAAAAAGTTAAGCAAGTATTAATTCTTCATCTGAATTTATTTCATATACTCAGAATTCTATCTCTGAATTAAAAAATAAAATGGAAAAGTTATATTTTAAGTCACAATAATCCAATTTTCTCATTCCAAGTAATCTACTGAGCCGAAATAAGAAAATTATTTTTTGTAACACACGTAAATAAAATATAATTCAATAGTAGTTAGTTTAGTTTAGATACAAATGAAGGATTCTTAAGTAGTTTACTACAATTATTTAAATCCAAGCCATTTTTAAATCCTGAAATCTCCATGTGCTCATCTTATTTTAAATCACACTTTCTTTAATTTTAAATTATTGTGGACCATTGGATGGGAGCAGTAGTTCACAAAAGTTGTAAATTATATTATTCCATATAGAACCGGTTAAAAAAGTGATACCTTCTACTGTTTATGTCCTGAAGTGAATACTTGAGTGTATTTACACATATTTGAAAAATTGGCTTTTTGGACGAAAAATGTAATAGGACAAGTGAATACATCTTAATTTCCTCTGTCTAGGAAATTTGTGTATACAGTCAATGTCCAATTCCTTTATGGGGAAGACAATTCAGAGAGTTTGACAAAGGTTTAAACATAGTAGAGAAGAAGTATGCTATATTGAGAGCTAAAACAAATACTGAATGATTCTAACCCTTGAATGAGGAGGCATTTACATTTTAACACACACCAAATGATTATGCTTTTAGGATAGCTGTCAAAGAATGGAGACTTCTGAAAATAACTATACTGATAATCTTTCAAGTTACATGTTTGACATGCTTTTTTTTTTTTTAACTATTCTTGTGGACCTTTCTTATTTCATAACTGAATTGCCATGAAGTAAATTCCTATAAGTGTTGTCTCTTCTATTCCTGATGTTTTTTTTCCATTGTCATAAATTCTGGAAACTACTAATGCTACAATTCTGTTAATACTTATGCTCTACAGAGAGTCTTTGTTTTTTGTTTTTTTTTTTGGTTTCTCTTTAAACTCTGTTTAAAACATCCATTATTTTTATCTCTGGTTTTGGCTGCACTAAATACAAAATAATTGGTTGAAAATAAAATACATAATCTCATATGCAAAATAGAATACATTCAAAATAAATTGGTAATGTTACACATGAAACTTGGTTAAAGAAATTAGACTTAATTTTATGGTAGGTTCTACAACTTTCTCCATAAAATGAGATACTCTAATGCATATAACTAACATTATATGTTATGTGCAATGAGGGCCATTGCAACTGAGAAACTGATTTGTTTTGTTTTGTTTTGTTTTATATCATTATATTTTATTCCATGTTAAGTATAAATTTGAATAGCCATGTGTGGCTCATGGCTATGTTGTTGAAGTGGGCAGCTCTAAAGGATTACTTTTTATACTGTTTAAAGTGGTAGAGTCAGATAAAATGATTCAGAAATACTGAAAATTACTAGTATCTTAGTGGTAATATTCACTAGAAAATACAGTTTGGGAATCATAATGTTAGACCTCATGCTCCATACCTTTTAAAATGGTGAGGGATAAAATCTCAATAGTGGAAAGTAGGATTAAAGGCTTAGAATTTTTATAGTGTCAGAAGAAGGTGACAGCTTTGGATTTCATTATTATTGTAAGATTTCCTGCAGCGGAACATACTTTTATCCCAATATTTTATTTCTTTTAATCCTTAAATCAATTTTTATCTCTTTTGAGAAATATCTAAAAAGTTGATTGACTTATTCTACTTTTTTCAATAGAATAAAAATTGAATTGATTAATATTGCAATTGCTTTACATATGATACATGAATTTTACAAATGCCTATTCATTTTTAATACAATCTTAGACCTTACCCTATTGGTAATGTCTCCTAGTATATAGGAGAAAGAAAATGAAAGAAGACTTTTGGTGTTAATTGTGTGAGAAGCTTAGTTAAGCATTTATTTCTTTATCAGAATTTAGCATAACATCTTCCTTATAGTAGATGTCATATTTTTATTAGATTGAATATCAATTTTAGAGATTTCTTTTTACCTTTTCACTCCTTTTTTACTTCATTTGCTACCTTGATATGAATGAGTCTCAAGAAAGTAGACACAATTGTAAAACATAAAAGCAGATTCGATCTGTAGGCTCCCTTTGTGTTTTCAGAACAATCAAATGTCTGCATATATTGAATGATGAGGAGCACTTACAGATGACTTTGACCATGGTTCAGTTGTAACGAGAGCCTAGAACAGAGGTCACACATGCCAGATATATAACAGAAAAACATCAACAGCTCTAGTTGACTTCTGGATTTTCATAGTAATAATCTATAGAGCAATATTTTTGGAGGATGATTTAGCCAAGAGACTACCAATAAGTTAATGTCTCTGTATGGGAACTTGCAATACTCATTAGGGATAATCAGTGATAATTACAAGGTTTATAATCTGTATGATTTAGAGGTTTTTATAAATAATCAAAAGAGGAATTTTAGAGATACACTTCATCTGTATGCAAGAATACATTTTCTGGAAACCTTGTTAGAAGTCTTCTTGAACAACACTGGTTAAGATTTCTAGCTGGCAGTTGCTGTCACAGAGATCAACATGTGGATGTTGTGTTCTAGAATCTAATACAAATTTAAAACAGAGATATAAATATCCATTAAGAGTTTTTTTTTTTTTTTTCATTTTTAGCATAAGATTGAAATACATATTCTAAGCAGCTCCAAGATACCCTTTGGACTGAAGAGTAATAGTTTCCAGGATAGGAAGGGACAAGAAGGAACCTTTAGCTTTTCTCCTTTCTGAAGTGGTGATTCAAAAGTAATAATGTATTCAGAGATTTTTTAGATTAAATCCACCCCCAAAATTAATCTATGCATGGATATTGACTCATATCCCCTATTGGATTTTCCAGTTTGGACAACTAAAAATACTGAATTTTGTAGAAAGACAGTAGATTATTACAACTTAATCATGTTATTTGTAAGCAGGTATGTGATTTTTGAGCCGGCAAATACATTTTGCTCAATTTTGAAAAGCAAAGAGAAAAAAAATAAGTTTTTTTCATTTAACAAGGCAGCAATGAATCTATAATGCTCTGCATCAGCGATTTATCAACTATCTGATGCTGTGCCACAATTTAATTTACAGAGATATTGATAGTCTCCCAACTCGTAGCGTATCACACTGGCTCATGTTATTGATGACAAAAAGCTGACGGGACCTGAAAAGAAGACTGCAGCATGTACTCTAGATATTTTATAAGATAAATATATAACAGGGGACTGCCACTTGTGAAGATTCTGGAAGCCTAAGTCTGAGTCAGCTCACAGTATCTTTTCCCAAGAGAAAGATCCTGTATCTCTGTCCTTTCTACCAAGAAAGAGGAACACAACTTGATATATCTCCATGGATTCTAGAGAAAACATTCTGATATCCTATTCCAACACATTTATTCAATTATTTAAACATCTGGCATCATTTCAATGGGGACTAGAGCAAATCAAAGTTCTCCAGATGGCTGACGTAAAGTGCAGGCATCTCTGGCACTAAGCAGTTACTATTCAGCAGGTTCAATGATGTTTGAAATGTCAGCAGATCAGGAAATCTATGGAAATGCTGATAGATGAAACACTGGAAATATTCCTTGGGCTTGGGAACACAGTAATGATAATCTCTGAAGGAAATTATTCTCTTTTAAGAAATAGATGCTGGATAGTCACTGCTTGAAAGAGACTGCAATGTAAATGTTGGGAAAACAGGTGTTGCCCCCCCTTTTGTATTAAGATAATACTGGCAGCTGTAATAGATAATTCCTGAAGTCTCAATACAATAAATATTTATTTCTCACTGACATCAAAGGCCGAAATGGATATTCCTAGGCACATTCCATGTCGTAATTCAGGGATCTAAGCTCCTTCCATTGAGAAGTTACATTTACTTGTCAGCCACTTCAGTCTGAAATAGATGCATCTCATTTCTGCTCAAATTTCCCTAACCACCTGCTATTATAATAGGAGAAGAAGTATTCCTATGTTTCAGAGAAGGCACAAGGATTTTGTTGGATCCATTGCAGTCTTTGGTCACCACATAGCCATTCCACTATTTGTACACATGTAACAAAAAACTCTGCCTCTGAGGGCATCTTATTGAAAGACACATGGAGTCATCTACCCACTTCAAGCCCAAGATCTTATGGTACTGCATAGGGCTTTCCATCAAGTCAGGATTTGCTCTTTGATGTTCAGTGATTTATGGATAGGCAGATTATGCACCTTAATTTGCCTAGTGTGGTTCTGGTTTACTAATTTTCCCAATGTAATTTTTAATAATGTTTTCCCTTATTCTGAAAATGCTACAAATGTGAATGATACAGTATGTGATCAATCTACTTATGAACTAAAGAGTTGTCCTTGCACTGAATACCCAGTGTAAATTCATGAAACAATGCTCAACATCATTAGTCATTTCGGAAATTAAAACTACAATGAAATACCCCTATATACCTAAAATTAAAATCTTGACCATACCGAGTGTTCAAAAGAATTCTGAGTAACTGGAATTTTCACATACCGCTGATGAGAATATAAATTGTACAACCACCTTGCAGAACAGTTTGACAGTTTTTTATAAAGTTAAATATCTACCTACCAGCACTCTATGTCCAAAAGAGAAAAAAAATGCATCGGCCTTTTCAAAGACTTACACCTGAATGCTCATGGTAATTTTATTTGTAAAAGCCTCAAGCAGAAACAACACAATTGTCCATCACTTGTTGAAAAGATTAACAAATTATGCTATATCCACAGAAATGAAAAAGAATGATATATTTATACACAGAGAAACATGGATGAACCTTATGAATGAGAAAAGAGAGAATATAATGTTCATTTCCTCCAATTTACATAACATTTATATATTACAAACCAATAATGTCAGCCAATCAGTAAGCTGATTAGTGAATCATTATAATGTCACGGTTGTACATAAGTAAAAACTTATCAAGTCAGACATTTAAAAATGTATACAGTATATTCTATGTCAGATATATTTCAATATAGCTTCTAAAAAATAAAGAGAAGAGAAAATACATTTTTGTGGAGTAATTTGAGAAGTGAAAAGAAGTTGGAAATTTGATATAGTCAGTTACTCTCTGAGGTTGATACAATGTGCTTACAAGGAGGAATATTAAAATGCATTGTACAAGCAAAATATCTGGAAATGTGGTTTGAATGAGTTCACCACACTGACTTGACTCATCATTTATAAAATTATTCTTTATTCATAAATATTTTATAGTGCATATTTTTCATGGTCCAAGCTTTTGGTGTTTTATCTATGAAATCTTTGCCTCTGTAAGATAATGAGTTTCACATTTAGGTCTATGATACACTTTGAATTAATTTTGTTTATTTGTAGTACAAGATGTGGATGGAATATTCTGCATATGGATATTCATTTTTTAACCTACCATTTGTTGAAAAAGCTATATTTTCTGAACTGAATTGTATTTGAAGCTTTGTCAGATATCAGTTATCCATATTCGTATAGGTGTTTTTCTGGACTCTATTCTGTTCCATTCATCTATATGTCTATTTTGTCAATACCACACAGTCTGAAGTTGTGGAACTGTGGCCCATGACATTCTTTGAAATTTGCTCTCTAACAATTTGTGAAATCATACTTTGAAAGTTATCACTGTTATGTATATATGTTAAAGTTTGCAATTAAAAAAAAATACCACACAGTCTGGGTAACTGTTCCTCTATAAAAAGCATTGAAATAGGTTAGTATTAGTTCCACAACTTTTTCTTTTTTCCCAATGTTGTTTCAGATACTGTAGATCTTTTGCGTTTTCATATGAACTTTAGAAACATCTTGCCAATTTCCACACACACAACAAAACTTAGTAAAATTTTGATAGGGGTTGCATTTAATCAATCGACAAGTAAGGGGAGAATTGACATCTTAACAAAATTGAGTCTTCTGAGCCATGAAAATGATAAATCTCTCCATGTTTTCTTTATTTTGGCTGTGCTTTTCAGATTTCGGTGTACAGTTCTTTCACATCTTTTGTCAGATTTATTTCTAGGTATATCACATATTTGATATTTATTTAAAATGGTAATTTTAAAATTTCAATGTCCAATTATTCGTTGCTAGAAAATTTAAAAAAAAATGTATTTTTAAATGGAATCGTGTAATCTTGGTAAACTTACTTATCAGCTCTTGTAGCATTTTTGTAGATTCCACTAAATTTCCTAGAGAGGATATAGTTTTAGACAGTTTTAATCCCTTCTTTCCAATATGAATGACTTCAGTTTCTTTTCCTTGTCTTATTGCACTGGTTAGAACAACCAGGACAAAGTAAAACAGAAGTGGTGGTAATGGACATCCTTGCTGTCTGTGTTCCTCATCTTAGAAGAGAAGCATTTAATCTTTCAATAAGCATTGATAAAAAGCAGAATTTTTTTTCAGATTTTCTTTATCTAGTTGAAAATGTACCTATCTATGCTTAGTTTGCTATTTTTTAATCACAAAGGATATTGGATTTCTTAGAACAATAGCTTAATTGAGATGTAATTCACATATCACACATTCACTGATTTAAATTGTACAACTCAGTGGTTTTCATTATACTCACAGAGTTGTAAAATGCTTACCACTATGAATTTTATAACTTATGCACCACTCCAAACTAAACAACATGCCTATTAGCAGTCACCTCTTTCCTCACATCCAGCCACTGCCCCTCCCTCCCACCGACCTACACTACCATTAGTCTACTTTCTGTCTCTATATGTTTGCCTATTCTGGACACTTTATATAAATGGAGTCATACAATATGTGCAATCTTTTGCAACTACCTTATTTTAGTTAACATCACGTTTTCAATGTTCATTGATATTGTAGCACATATCAGTATTTAATTTACTTTTATTGTCAAATAATATTGCATTTGATGGACATACCACATTTTATTTATCCATTCATCAGTTGATCAATATTGGGTTGTTTCAAATCTTTGATAATTATGAGCAACACATTATGCATATTTGTGTATTACTTTTGTAAGCACAAATATTTTCTGTTATATTGGATATGTACCTAGGAATGGAATCCCTAGGTAAATGATACACACATATATGACTAAACTTTTGAGAAACTGGAAAACCATTTTCCAAAATGGTTGCACCACTTCCAAATCCCATTAGAAGTGTATGAAAGTTTTAGTTATCTCACATTGTCACCAAAATTTGTTATTATCTGTCTATTTTTTAATATAGCCATGCTAAAAGTGTAAAGTAATACCTTATTGTGATTTTTAATTTTTTTTTTAATTTCAAAGTTACAGGTCAGTTGCCAAAATAATACAAGTCCCATATAGTGAACTCCAACATACCTCAACCACACCACCTCCACCACCCAGTTCCACCAATTTTAACATTTTGCGACTTTTACTATTTCTATCTGCCTATCTATCTATCTATTATCTATCTATCTAATCTATCTTTCTATCTCTCTTAGTCTATCATCTATCATCTTTTTTCTGAACATTTGAGAGCAGGTTGCACACATCATACTACTTAAACACAAAATACTTCCATGTATATTTCCTATAAATAAGTATATTCAGTTATATAATCACCTTAAGTGCAGTAAGTTCAAGAAATTTAATGTTGATATAAAGCTTATATTCTATATTCCAATTTTTTCTTATGTCCCAGTAATATCCTTTTCAGCCTTTTCTCCTCCATTCTTAGCTCTCATCCAGTATCATGTATTGCATTTAATTGTCTTTATCTCTTTGGTTTCTCTTATTATTTTTTAAATTATAGAAACCTATATACAACATAAATCTTCCCATCCCAGTCACTCCCAAGCATATCATTTAGTGGGATTAATCACATCCAAAATGTTGCAGTACCCTCAGCAGCATCCATTACTAGAACTTTCCTTTCACCCCAAATAGAAACCCTATAATCATTTTGTATTAGCTTCTCATTCCCCCTTCTCCCACACCTGGTAACCTGCACTCTATCATCTGTCTCTGTGAGTTTGAATATTTTCTGTTATTTTCTTTCTAGTTACCATGGGGCTTAAATTTAACATCTTGAATCTATAACAACCTCAACTTAACTTCAGTAGCATACATAAACTATGCTCTTATACATCTCCATGCTCCTACCTTTATGTAGTTCTTGTCACAAATTACATATTTTTATATTCATTATGAGTCCAAAACCATTGATTTATTATTACATTTTAGGCATTTGTCTTTTGGATCCTGTGGGAAGTAAAAAGTGGAGTTACTAATCAAAAATACAATAGTACTGGTACTTATATTTATCTGTTATCTTTAACGGAGATCTTGATTTTTTCATGTGGCTTCAGTCAGTTATCTAGTATCCATTGCCTTTAACCTGAAGAACTCCCTTTTGCATTTCTTGTAAGGCTAGTCTACTGGTAAAAATGTCCCTCAGCTTTTGTTTATTTGAGAATGTCTTAATCCCTCCATAAGTTTTGAAAGGCAATTTGTCGGATATAGAATTCTTGTTTGAAAATTTTTGTTTTCAGCATTTTATGCATGTCTTTTCACTGCCTTCTTGCCTCCAAGGTTTCTGATAAGGAATTGGCTCTTAATCTTATTGAGGCTCCCTAGTATGTGACATATTGCTTCTCTCTTGCTGTTTTCAGAATACTCCCTTTATCTTCTGCATTTGACAGTCTGATTATAACATTGCATGATGTGGTTCTCTAAATTTATCCTGTTTGGAGTCCATTGAGCATCTTAGAGTGTATATTCATGTCTTTTGTTAAATTTGGGAAGTTTTCAGTCATTATTTATTTGAATATTCTATCTTCTCTTTCTTGATTCCCGCATTGTGTATATTGTTACACTTGATGGTGTCCCCCAGGTTCCTCATGTTCTGTTCACTTTTCTTCATTATTTCCCATTTATGTTCCTCAGACTGAATGATTTCTTCTCCCAGCCCCAATCTGTTGTTGAACATTTCTAGGAAACTTTTAATTTCTATTACTGTAGTCTTCAGCTTTATTTGGTTCCTTTTCTTAATTCCCATTTCTCTATTGATATTCTCTTTGTGTTCATCCATCATTTTGCTGAGTTCCTTTAATTCTTTGTCCATGTTCTCCTGTATTTTTTTCCTGTTTTGAGCATATCTAGTATCATTAAAAAAAAAAAAAAAATCTTTGTATGGAATGTCCCCGAACCTCCTCATTGAGGGTTTCTATTGCCTTAATCTTTTTCTTTGCCTAGACCATCACTTCCTATTGCTTTGCATGCTTTGTAATCTTTTGTTGAAACCTGGATATTTTGATATTTTAATCTGTTATCACTGGAATGTGGACACTAAGTCATCAGCTCCTCATGGTCCTAGGCACTGCACATATGTCCTACAGTCAGCAATCCCTTTCCCCAGGCAGCATGATTTGATATCTTCCCCATAGCCTTCTCTAGGAGAGCTCTGTGAGCCACCTTCTAGATGCAGGGACAGAGAGTCCCTCAGGCCACCACAAGACAGATTGGGTCAGACACGGATGCTCCCTATATGTGCACAAGGCTCACTCTGTTCCCTCTGAAATCAGGACCAGGGATCCACACTGGGAGTGTGGCTGGCTTGGTGCCGAGCCAGTGAAGGGATGGAAGGGGGAGGAGCCAGGACTCCAGGTAATCCTACTGCTTTTGTGTGACCTTCTTCTTGACTCGACAGCAGCCCACTTGCTGCAATCCTTTAATTGTTTACCAAAGTTATGAGAATGATGTTTCTGTCAGTTCTTACTGGTTGGTCAAAGCTCTTGTGGGTTGATTGAGCCCTGAATCTTCTTACGCCACCATCTTAGTCAGGGCCGGGCCTCATTGTGATTTTGATTTGCAATTTCCATGATAGATAATGATATTGAGCACTATTTTAGGTGCTTACTTAACTTGTATATACCATCAGTGGGGAAATGTCTATCAGATCCTTTTTAAATTCAGTTATTTTTTTTTTCATTATTGAGTTTGAAGAGTTATTTAAGTTTTCTTGATACAAGTCCCTTATCAGACATATGACAAGAAATATTTTTTCTTATTATGTAGGTTGTCAAATACTTTTTATGCATCTGTTAAGATGGCCATGTGCTTTTTGTCCTTTATTCTTTTGTTATAGTGTATGACATTAATTAATTTTCAGAAATTAGACCAACCATTGAATTCCTAAGAATAAATCCCACTTTGCTAAGGTATAGAATCCTTTTATATATTGTGGCATTTGGTTTGCTAGTGTGGTTTAACTATTTTTACATCTATATTCCTAAGATATATTACAGTGCTGCTTCTTTTCTTGTGATATCTTTTTTCTGGTTTTGCTATCAGAGTGATACTAGACTTAGAGTATAAGTTGGGAAATTTTCCCTCCTCTTCTACTCTTTGGAAAGCTTGTGAATAAGTAGTGCTTTTTCTTATATGCTCTTTAAACATTTAAATGACTTAGGTAAATCCTCTACCTTATGGGTGGTGTCAGGGTAGAGTAAGAAAATCCCCACCATCAGGCCACACTCACCAAGAATTTAGCCTCTGAAAATCAGACCTGAAGGGAGTGAGAAATGCTAGCAGCTGGTCCATACTTGTGAGATACCATATCCAATGACCAGCAACTGAGAGATTGTCCTGTCTTCTTGACACACCTGTTAGAGTAAAGCATCCATCACACTGAGCTGGAGCATAAGAGAGAAGCGGGGATGGGGAATTGTGGCTTAAGTCCCATAGAATCTTTCTCTTTTAACAATAGTTTAGTAGATTTTCTTGAATAAATATGTTTTCATTTGCTGTATGTCACAGAACAAGTGCCAGGGACTTTAAATAATTGTTTGTTTGATTTTATAATTTTCACCAGCTATGGTTGTTGCACTGTGGAAAGAGTCCATGTAGCGCCTCATGCTGCCATCCCAGAGCGGAAAATTCCTTCATTTGTGAAGGATAGTGTGGGAGACCCTGGCCCTCAAGCGTCTTGAAGACTGCACACAGCAGCTTTCTTGACCTAGGAAATTTAAGATTTGACCTATTCTCCATGTAATATCAGGTGCTAAATGTAATCTATACCCAAAACTGCCACCTCCCTGAGACTCCCTGAGATACTGTTATCTATAATCCTCCCCTCCTCCCTGTTGACAATCAACCCCTCCCTACATTGCAGGACCCAGCTCCCTGCCTTATGCTCTCATACCCATTGGAATATCAAGCCCTTATAACCAGCTTATTCATCCCCCCAAAGTGCAGACTATTTCCACGTTGTGCTCTGAACACACCACCATTCAGAGCAACTCCTGAATCCATTCAGAGAAGCTCCTGATTTCAGGGCAATGTGCTCGACTTCCCCACCCTGTAGGTAAGCCCTATAATAAAAGCTCATGTTTCAGAATATGTCCAGTGCTTGCTTTAGTCCTTTGGCTACAAAAGCCCTCTTGGGTTGTGACAGACAGTTTTTCTGGATATAATATAAACTTGTTGTTGACAGTCTTTTTCTTTCAGAACTTTATGTTATCTAGTGTGTTCTGAAGTTCATAGTTTCTGATGATGTCAGCTCTTAATTTCAGTGAAAATCAATGGCATGTAATGAATCACTTTTCCCTTTCTGCTTTCAAGATTTTCTCCTTACATTTCTCTTTCAAAATTCTGACTATGATGTTTTTAGTTGTGGATCTCTTTGATTTTATTCTACTTGGAGTTCATTGAGCTTTTGGGATGTGCACATTAAAGTTTTTCAAAAAATTTTGGATGTTTTCAACCATTTTATTTTCAAACATTTTTTCTCTCCTTCTTGTACTCTTATTATGCATGCATTGGTAAGCTCAATGGTGTCTCACAAGTCTCTGTGGCTCTTTAGGTTTTCTTATTTTTGTCTTTCTGTTTACCCATACTAGATAATCTTAATGGCTCTGTCTTCAAGTTTGAGAACTCTTCCTTTTACCAGTTCAAATATGCTGTTGAGTCCCTTTAGTAAGTTTTTCATCTCTCTTACACTTTCAACTCCAGAATTTCTATCTGAATCTTTGTTGTAATTTTCATCTCATGATTTATATTCTCTATTGATGAGATATCATTCTCATATTTCATTGAATTTTCTGGACATGTTTCCCTTTATTTCATTGAACCTATTTAAAATAAGTGATTTTAAATTTTTGTCTAAAAAGCCCAAAATCTTGACTTACTCAGCGAAAGTTTCTTTGGGCTTTGTTCCTGAGAATGTGCCATGCTTTTTGTTACTTTGTGTGTCACAATGTTATTTTTCTTACTGTATTCTGAACATTTAAAAAATATAATGTGGCAATTCTGCAAATCAGATTTTTCCCTTCCTCAGAGTTTTTTGCCATTGCTGTTTGTTGGTGATTATGGTAGTATTGCTACTGGTGCTGCTTATTTTTTATTGACTTTCCTGGACTATGTTTGTGAAGTTTGTATTGTTTGTCATTCATGGCTTCTGAAGTCTCTGCACAGTTATCTTAATGGTAACATGATAAATGGACAGAGATTTCCTTAATTTTCTTGAATCTATAAATCTCCCAGCCTTTGCCAAGTGCTTTATGTGAGTGTGGTGGGGCAAACCAGCAAGGAATTCACAACTCTGCCTTAGAATTCACCTCCTGCTTCCACAGAGTCTCAAAGTCAGCCACAGTGAGAGATCAGAGCCTTCTCAGAACTTTTGTGGACATATGCAAAGTTTTGCATATTTACATGGCTGTGATACATTCCTAGGAATATATTTGGAGCTTTTCAAACCATCCTATGGCCACCTAATTCTCCAGTTTTTCCTTTTAAGATTTTACTCAACCTCTCATTAAGCCCAAATAACATCATCACCTGAGGCAGCAGCAATGTTCTGCAATTTGCACTGATTTTTTTTTTTTTTTTTTTTTTTGGCAAATGCCCTGGGGCTAAGGCTGCTCTGCACAGAGCAGACTCTGGGTCAATTCAAATGAAGACAAGCTTTCAGTGAGCTACAAACAGGGCAAATGATAAAAATTCTCTGGGGATAGAGTTTTGGTGTAACCACTGATGCTGGAGAGCCCTGGGAGTTCTTGGAGACATTGTGACATTAACCAAGGGCTGGTGCAGTGAGGGTTCTTAACTCAGTTACAGGAAAAACTTCAAGGATTAGCCAGTGTGTACGGCCAAAAGTTTAATAAGCTTGATGATGCTGGGAGTTCTCAGCCAGATACTGGAGAGCTTGGGAGTCCTCAGAGAAGTGGAGACCTTGACCAGGGGCTGATGCCATGAAGGTTCCTGACAGCCACAGGAAAAAAAATCAAGGATTAATCAATGTGTACAGCCAAAAAGTTCAATGCAAAAGTGCAGGCTAGAAGGGGGTGAACATGGGCATTGTCCAAAGGAGGAGAAGCACTCTGAGTTTAGGAACCTTGCATTATAAAGAGGGGTCCTTCCCCCTCTGATTATGCTAATAAGGGATTGATGAGCTGCACTTTTCATTTGTTCTTTTCTGGCACTGACCTAAGTGAGGGCTAGGTGTGTGAGGGCTAGGTGTGAGCACTCACCCAAAAGAATTTTTTTGTCATGGGTCTTAGGGTCACTTCCCCCTCCCTCTTTCCCTATCTAAACTGCCTCAATGCCAAGGTTGCTGGTTTTTATAGCTACATAGTCGCAGCACTGTTGGTTTTCAAGGCTGCCATGGAACTGAGGAGAGGCGGATGGGGCTACGACAAGTTACAACACCACAAAATTGCAGATTATAACTAGATTCTGCCTTCAAAAAGAAATAGCTGCTCCTAGGATTATTTCAAACAATTCAGAAATTCAAAATTTCTGCAGCCCTGAAAAAGTTCTTATTGGTTTTATAGAGGGGAAGATATTTTGTGGGACCTTTTGTTGTCAATCTGGAAGTCCTCCTGGATGTTGTAATTTGGTTGAAAGGATTTCATTTGTTTATTGAGGGGATATTATACTTTTCTTTCATTTAATTAGTTAATATCATGAGTTGCACTGATTTACTATGAAAGTTAATCCACTCTTGCATTTTGGAGATAAACTCCACTTTGTTATGATGTGTTGTGTTTTATATATTGCTGGATTGGGTTTACTAAGACTCTGGAATTTTCAACCTGTATTCATGCAACCTATAACCTTACTGTTCTAGTGCTTCTTTTCTTTTAATTTCTTTGCTTGGTTTTTAGATTTAGTAATGCTTGTCACATAGAATGAGTTTGGGAAGTGTTCCCTTATCCTTTGAATGACTCTAGTATCTGTAATTTTTTGTTCCTGATTATCATAGCTAGAGGTTTTTTTGTTTTGTTTTGTTTTATTCATCTTCTAAAAGAATCAACTTTGGTTTCACTGAGTTTGTACTCTTTAAGTTTCAATTTCTTCCATGTGGTTCTTCATTCTTTCCTATCTTCTGCTTATTTTGCCTTTAATTTTCTTTTTCATTTCCAGTTTCTTAAGGTAGATGCTGAAAGAATTAAATTGAGAAATTTCTCCTTTTATAATATAGATTTTTAGCACAAATTTTTTCCTCTGTGCTTTAATTTAGTGACATCTTATAAATTTGAAACTTTTTTTTTTTACATTTTCAACCAGTGCAAAATACTTTCTAATTTTCTTTTTGATTTCTCCTAAAACCCATCAGTAATTTAGAAATCCTTTATTTAGTTTCCAGATATTTGGGGATTTACCAGAGATCCTTCTGTTATTGATTATATAATATAATTACTTTATGATCAGAGGTCATAATTTATATAATTTGGAATACTTTACATTCATTGTGATTTATGTCCCTGAAAGTGGTTTATCTTGGTAAATGTTCCAATTTGTTTTCTCTTTTTCTTCAGTGGATTGTTCTGTAAATGTAAATTAGGTAAAATTGGTTAAGAATGTTGGCCATGTATTCTATAACCTCTGTGATTTTCCTGTACTATCTACTTTGGCAAGAAAGATATTGAAATCTCCCACTATATTTACAGGTTTCTCCCTTTCTCCTTCAAGTTCTATTAGTTTTTACTTCCTTTATTTTCTAACTTTGCTATTAGGTGCATAAACATTTAAGATTTTTATATTATTTTGATGACTTAACCCTTCTATAATTGTGAAATTATATTGTCCTGATAATGTTTTTTTTTCTATGAAGTTTCTGTTGTCTTATATTCATATTGCCACTCTAGCTTACATTCTGCTAGTGTTAGTATGGAATATTTGGCTTCATCCATTTGCTTCTAACTAACTTGTTTCTTTATATTTAACGAAGTTATCTTATAGGGAGTATATAATTGCCTTTTAAAAAACAACCTCTTGAAATGTACTGCCTGTAATGGAAGTTAAGATGTGCCATATATGTTGGAGTTTAACAACAGGAGGGGAAATGCTGTTTTTCTGGGCTCCTATTTTGTGTTATTTGAAGCCTTCTTTTTTCAAACAATTTAACCTGTTGTATTAGTTAACTGATTCAAAAGGCAAATTCATTGACCTAATAAAATTATATATAGATGGGGCAGCTTTTAGATAGCCAGAACTGTTTGGAATGGACACCTCAGGGGATCCTGAGTTTGGACATGTGTCATACAACAGTCTCCAGTGCATGGAACATGTGAGATTAGTGAAATCCATAAGCTCTCACAGCCAGGGTTCTGTGACCCTCCCTGCCAGGCACAACAGATTGTTTTTTGGCTGGTTTCCCAAGGGAGGAGAGGCTGTCAGTGCTGGGAACCAGGAGGGAGAACTGCAGTTGCAGAACTGACTAACAAACTCAGACTGCTGAACAAAAACTCCAACCATAGATAAACTGAGACCAGACACTGGATAATCTGGGAGCAGTCTGCACAGTGGCGAGGAGATAGGACTAGCAAAAAAGAGCAAAAAGAATAACCAAAACAGAGACTTTTGGAGTTGAGGGTGAACATAATATGGAGAAGTGCTGGGCTCAAACAGAATCAGGCACATATGCAAACCCAGGGGACCAGGGCCTTTCTCTGAGAAGCCAGATTTCTGGTTTCTTGTTTGCTCCCCAGTTGTTCTCCAACTCCTTGACTTTTGCGTTTCAATAGCCCATCAGAGCTGCAAGGGTGGAACTGAACTGATTTTCTTTAAGTAGTGTATACTGGGCTTTTCTTATTCATTTTCTTTTTTTGTATCTTTTTCTTTTTCCTTTTTTTTTTTAATAACTATTCTAAATAGCCCATTACAGAAAGTCTCAAAGACTTGCAATTTGGGCCCAGGCAAGAGCAGAGCTAAGATAGCTCTCAGAGAAAAAGCAATAGGTCTAGTGGGGAGAAAATTCACTAAAGGCCATAATTTCCCCAAGAGAAAGGGGGCATGGTCCAGGTCAATTGACAGTCCTCCTTCAGGGAACTCAAACCCCAGGGACTGGAGTTAAGAAACCAACTTCAGTTAGCCATGCCCCTGACAGGATCAAGGTCAGCAGGAGAATGAAGTCTTCATAACTCCTTACAATGGTGGGGGAGCTGTGGGATGGCAAGTGCCACTTGCTGGACAGAATAGGAAAAGCATAGACTCTAAAGGCCTTACAGGAGGGTCTCATTCTCAAGGAAACTCCATACCCTTCTCCTGAGACCTGGGCCTCTCTGGACTGGAAAAACCTGACTAGGGTTGACCATACCAGAAGAGACCCTCACAGAAAAAGGCTACATGGAGGCACAGCAAGAAACAGGAAAACAAAAGGTGAAAAAATCTATTCAACTACATAGAACCTCAGTTAGAGGCCAAGAATAAGCTGAACTGAACACTAAAGTTTAGAGAACAAAGCCAACCAACCAGAAAACCCTAGGTAAAAGAGTGAAAATGAGCACCAGAATAAACTAATCAAGAAAATCAGATGCCTAGAGAGTTTAAGATAATGAGCCATACTAGAAAACACAAAAATATGGACCACCCAAAGGAACAAACTAATAATTCAACTGAGATAAAGGAGTTGAGGCAACTATTGCTAAATCAATTCAATGAACTAAAGGAAGAACTAATAACAGATGTTCAAACAAATCTCCTAAATCAATTAAAAAGTCAAGTCAGTGAACTGAGGGAGGATATAGCAAAAGAGATGAAGGATATAAGGAAGACACTGGATGACCACAAAGAATAATTCATAGGGGCAGGGCAAGATGGTGGAGTGGTGAGGTGCAGAATTTCGTCTCTCCCCTAGAGCAGCTGGCAATTACCCAAGAACTATATGAAACAGTGTTTTGGGGGTCTCCAGTAACCAGTCACACATCGGACGCAAGTTTGAAATTGGAGGAAATGCTGAGATCGCAGCAAACATTGTAAATTCCCTGGACCAGGGGTCTGGCGCCCCTCCCCACCCAGACCTCACAGACTGTCTTGCTGCTGGCTCCCTGAAAGGAGGGGGAAAAAAAAAAAAAACAGCAAACTGCTGAGGGCAAGAAGGGAGGCTCAACCCAGCCTCAACTGCAGAATTAATTAACAAATTAATTAACTAATTTTGGGAGCTGGGGTGCTAAAGAAGGGCTGGGCTCTGAGAATTGGGGGCACGTAAAAGCGGGCACCCATTCCCAGGCTCCAAAAAAGCCCTTTTCTTCCCCTTACATTTTGTCCCTTCTGGCTTCTCACTGAGCTCTTATCTTTTTGCATTTCAATAGCCCCCAGCAGGGGTGGAACTGAAGCTATTGGAGAGTAATTATCAGACAACAGCCCAAAGCATATCTTTAAATGCTCTGTTCTGACACTGACAAAACTTCCAGGCTGGGAAAAGACTTTTAAAAGAGACTTTTTTCTTTTTTCTTTTTCTTGTTTTTCTTTTCTATTTTTTTTTTAATCTAAAAGTATTATATATGGTTATTTTCTATCAGAAAGCCCAGGTTGAGGGACTAGGCTGGGCTTGGGGGGAGACAGAGTACCCACAGTGTCTTTGAGTTCCATATTCACTACTGAAGGTCTCCACCCCTGTCTTTAATTGGCAACTCAGGCTGACCAACGAATCTACCTGGAGAGGCCCCAAAGAGGAGAGGGGAGAAGGGAATAGTGCCCCTGAGAGGCAACTGGAGTTCTGAGGATTGGGAGAGTGGATGGAAGTCCAGCTCAACTGGCAGTCCTCCTTTTGGGAACTCAGACCCCAGGGGCTGGAATTCAGATTCTGGCTTCAGTCATCCATGCCCCCGACAGGATCAGAGTCACCAGAAGTAAAGTCTCCATACCTCCTTACACTGGTGGGGGAGCTGCGGGCTGGCAAGCACCACCTGCTGGACAGGAGAGGAAAAGCACCATTTCTAAAGGCCTCATAGGAGGGTCTCATTCTCAGGAAAACTCCATACCTTCCCAATGAGACCTAGGCCTCACTAGACTGGGAAAATCTGACTAAAGTCGACCATATCTGAGGAGACCCACTCACAAAAAGGTTACATAGAGGCAGAGCAAGAAACAGAAAAAACAAGAGGGGAAAAATTCTGATCAACTAAATAGAACCTAAGTTAGAGGTCTAGAATAAGTTGAACTGAATAACAGAGGCCAGAGAACAAAGCCAACCAATGATATCTTTTATCTAGAAAACAAGCTCCAAAATAAACTAATCAAGAAAATCAGATGCCTAGACAACTTAAGATAACAAGCCATACCAGGAAACATGAAAATATGGACCAGCCAAAGGAACAAATGAATAGCTCAGCTGAGATACAGGAGTTGAGGCAACTAATGCTAAATAAATTCGATGAAATGAAGGAAGATATAGCAAAAGACCTGAAAGATATAAAGAAGACACTGGCTGACCATAAAGAAGAATTCATAAACTTAAAAAAACAAATGGCAGAACTCATGGGAATGACGGCCACAATGGAGGAGATGAAAAACACATTGGAGGGACACAACAGTAGATTTGAACAGGCAGAAGAAAGGATCAGTGAACTGGAAGACAGGTCATTTAAATTCATACACACAAAAGAACAGATGGTGAAAAAAATGGAAAAATATGAGCAGGGTCTTAGGGAGCTGAGTGACAATATGAAAGGCACAAATATACATGTTATGGGTATCCTAGAAGGAGAAGAGAGGGGAAAGGGGGCAGAAAGAGTAATAGAAGAAATAGTCACTGAAAATTTCCCAACTCTTATAAAAGACAGAAAATTAGAGATTCAAGAAGTACAATGTACCCCAAATAGAATAGATCCCAATAGACCTACTCCAAGACACTTACTGGTCAGATTGTCCAATGTCAAAGACAAAGAGAGGATTCTGAAAGCAGCAAGAGAAAAGAGATCCATCACATGCAAGGGAAGGTCGATAAGACTATGTACAGATTTCTCTGCAGAAACCATGGAGGCAAGAAGACAGAGGCATGACATATTTAAGATACTGAAAGAGAAAAACTGTCAACCAAGAATTCTATATGCAGCAAAACTTTTCTTCAAAAATGAGGGAGAGATTAAAACATTTTCAGACAGACAGACACTGAGAGAGTTTGTGAATAAGAGACTGGCAGTACAAGAGATACTAAAGGGAGTGCTACAGGCTGATAGGAAAAGACAGGAGAGAGAGAGAGTTGGAGAAGAGTGCAGAAATGAAGATTATCAGGAAAGGTAAAAGGAGAGGAAAAAATAAGATATGACATATAAATTCCAAAAAACAAAATGATAGTAGAAAGTACTGCCCTTACAGTAATAACACTAAATGTAAATGGATTAAACTCCCCAATAAAAAGACACAGACTGGCAGAATGGATTAAAAAACAGGACCCATCTATATGCTGTCTACAAGAAGCTCACTTTAGACACAAGGACAAACAAAGACTGAAAGTGAAAGGTTGGAAAAAGATATTTCATGCAAACAACAACCAGAAAAAAGTGGGAGTAGCTATATTAATATCAGACAAGTTAGACTTCAAAAGTGAAACAATTAAAAGAGACAAAGAAGGACACTATATATTACTAAAAGGGTCAATCCATCAAGAAAACATAACAATCATAAATATTTATGCACCAAGCCAGAATGCCCCAAAATTCATGAGGCAAACACTGTGATCACTGAAAGGAGAAATAGATACCTCTACAATAATAGTTGGAGACTTCAATACGCCACACTCATCAATGGATAGAACATCTAGACAGAAGATCACTAAAGAAACAGAGATGTTGAATTGTATGATAAATGATCTAGACTTGACAGACATTTATAGAACACTACATCCAACAACAGCAGGTTGCACTTTTTTCTCAAGTGCTCATGGAACATTCTCTAGGATAGACCACATGTTGGGTCACACAGCAAGTCTCAACAAATTTAAAAATATTGATATTATACAAAACACTTTCTCAGACCACAATGGAATGAAGTTGGAAATAAATAAAAGGCAGAAGGTCATAAAATTCACAAACATATGGAGGCTAAACAACACCCTCTTAGAAAACCAGTGGGTAAAGGAAGAAATTACAAGAGAAATTAGTAAATACCTTGAGGCAAATGACAATGAAAACACAACTTATCAAAACTTATGGGATGCAGCAAAGATGGTGCTGAGAGGGAAATTTATTGCCCTAAATGCCTATATTAAAAGAGAAGAGAGAGCAAAAATTGAAGAGTTAACTGTTCACCTGGAGGAATTAGAGAAAGAACAGCAAACTAACCCTAAAGCAAGCAGAAGGGAAGAAATAACAAAGATTAGAGCAGAAATAAATGCAATTGAGAACAGGAAAGCAATAGAGAGAATCAACAAAACCGGAAGTTGGTTCTTTGAGAAAATCAATAAAATTGATGGACCACCAGCTAGGCTAACAAAAAAAAAAAGGAAGCAGATGCAAATAAATGCAATCAGAAATGGGAAAGGAAATATAACTACCGACCCTGCAGAAATTAAGGAGATAATGAGAAGATACTATGAGTAACTATATGCTAATAAACTAGACAACTTAGATGAAATGGACAACTTCCTAGAGAAGCATAAACAACCAACATTAACTGAAGAAGAAATAGATGACCTCAACAAACCAATCACAAGTAAAGAGATTGAGTCAGTCATCAAAAAGCTCCCAAAAAGGAAAAGCCCAGGACCAGATGGTTTCACATGTGAATTCTACCAAGCATTCAAGAATGAATTAGTACCAATCCTGCTCAATCTCTTCAAAAAAATTGAAGAAGAGGGAAAGCTACCTAACTCATTCTATGAAGCCAACATCACCCTAATACCAAAAACAGACAAAGATACTACAAAAAAAGAAAATTATACACCAATTTCTTTAATGAATATAGATGCAAAAATCCTCAACAAAATACTCACAAATCGAATCCAGCAGCACATTAAAAGAATTATACACCATGACCAGGTGGGATTTATTCCAGGTATGCAAGGTTGGTTCAACACAAGAAAATCAATTAATATAATACACCACATCAATAAATCAAAGCAGAAGAACCACATGATCATCTCGATTGATGCAGAAAAGGCATTTGACAAAATTCAACATCCTTTCCTGATGAAAACACTTCAAAGGATAGGAATAGAAGGGAACTTTTTCAATATGATAAGGACAATATATGAAAAACCCACAGCTAACATCACACTCAATGGGGAAAGACCGAAAGCTTTTCCTCTAAGATCAGGAACAAGACATGGATGCCCACTATCATCATTGTTTTACAACATTGTGCTGGAAGTTCTAGCTAGAGCAATTAGGCAAGAAAAAGAAATAAAAGTCATCCAAATTGGAGAGGAAGAAGTAAAACTTTCACTATTTGCAGATGACATGATTCTATATGTAGGAAATCCAGAAAAATCTACAGCAAAGCTAATAGAACTAGTCAGTGAATACAGCAAAGTAGCCGGCTACAAGATTAACATGCAAAAATCTGTAGTGTTCCTATACACAAGTAATGTGCAACAAGAGGAGGAAATCAAGAAGAAAATCCCATTTACAATAGCAAACAAAAGAATCAAGTATTTAGGAATAAACAGCCAAGGACACAAAAGACCTTTACATAGAAAACTATAAGAAACTGCTAAAAGAAATTGAACAAGACCTAAAAAAATGGAAGAATATACCATGTTCATGGATTGGAAGACTAAATATAGTTAAGATGGCAATTTTACCTAAACGGATTTACAGTTTGAATGCAATACCAATTCAAATCCCAGCAACTTACTTTACAGAAATAGAAAAAGCAATAACTAAATTTATTTGGAAGGGTAAGGTGCCCCGAATAGCCAAAAATATCTTGAGAAAGAGGAATGAAGTGGGAGGTCTCACACTACCTGACTTTGAAGCATATTACAAAGCTACAGTGCTCAAAACAGCATGGTACTGGCATAAGGACAGATAAAGTGATCAATGGAATCGAACTGAGTTTCAGAAGTAGACCCTCGCATCTATGGACAGCTGATCTTTGATAAGGCAGTGAAGCTGAAGCAACTGGGAAAGAGCAGCCTGTTCAATAAATGGTGTTTGGAGAACTGGATATCCATTTCCAAAAGAATGAAAGAGGATGTCCATCTCACACCCTATACAAAAATCAACTCAAAGTGGATCAAAGACCTAAACATTAGCACCAAGACCATAAAACTCTTAGAAGAAAATGTAGGGCAATATCTTAAAGATCTTGTGATAGGAGGTGGTTTCTTAGACCTCACACCCAAGGCACAAGCAACCAAAGAACAAATAGACAAATGGGATCTCCTCAAAATTAAACACTTTTGTACATCAAAGAACTTTGTCAGAAAAGTAAAAAGGCAGCCTACACAATGGGAGATGATATTTGGAAACCACATATCAGATAAGGGTTTAATATCCCGAATATATAAAGGAATCCTGCATCTCAATAACAGAAAGATAAACAATCCAATTAAAAAATGGGCAAAAGACATGAACAGACATTTTTCTGAAGAGGAAATACAAATGGCTCAAAAACATATGAAAAAAATGCTCAACTTCACTGGCTATTAAGGAAATGCAAATAAAAACCACAATGAGATATCATCTCACACCTACCAGAATGGCCATTATCCAAAAAACAGGAAATGACAAGTGTTGGAGAGGATTTGGAGAAAGAGGCAGACTTATTAATTGTTGGTGGGAATGTAGAATGGTGCAACCAATCTGGAAGACAGTGTGGAGTTTCCTCAGGAAGCTAAATATAGATTTTCCATATGACCCAGCTATTCCATTGCTAGGTATATACTCAGAGGAACTGAAACTTAAGACACAAACAGACATTTGTAAGCTGATGTTTATTGCAGCATTGTTCACAATTGCCAAGAGATGGAAACAGCCCAAATGTCCATCAAAGGATGAGTGGATAAACAAACTGTGGTATATACACATGATGGACTATTATGCAGCTGTAAGACAGAACAAAGACATGGATCATGTAATAATGTGGATGAACTTTGAGGACATTATGTTGAGTGAAGTTAGCCAGAAACAAAAGGACAGATTCTGTATGGTCTCACTAATATGAACAGACATTAATGAACAAACTTTGGGAGTTAAAAGCTGACAACACAGGTGACCAGGAGACAGAAAGAGGACAGAGACCAGCCATTTGATGCTGAAGGACTACAGAATGTTTAGGATTGATTGCATAGATCCAGAAATAGATAGCATAATACTGTGTGATGGTAGCACAGTATTGTAAGTACACTGAACAAAGATGTCTGTGAGTAAAGCTGAAAGAGGTGGGATAGGAGAATGTATGACACCAGAGGTAAAGATAGATGATAAAGACTGGGACTGTATAACGTGGCAAAAACTGGAGTGGCCAATGACTGTTACTAAATATACAAATATAAAAATGTTTTTGCAAATGGGAAAGCAAATGAATGTCAACCATATAGAGAGTTGAAAAAGGGATGGAATTCAGGAAAAAACATAATCAAAGCAAACTGGAGTCTATGGTCAACAGTAACATTGTAATATACCTCCATTAAATGTAGCAAAGGCAATATGCCAATGCTAAATGTATATGAGAGGGGGATATAGGGGAGGAATATGGTATTCTTGGTAGTGGTGTTATTTGCTGTCCGTACTAGTATATTGTATTGTATGACATGTTATTTTCCTTTTTATCATTTTTTTCTTATTGCTTAAAAAAAAAAAACAGTTTTTCTTGTAGTAATCAATATGTTCAAGTGCTTATTGTGGAGATAAATGTACAACTTTATGATGATACCATGAACAACTGTACACTGTGGATAAATGTATGGTATGTGAATATAACTATAAAATTGTAGGAAAATATATATATAGGAGTAAAAGTGTTGGAGAAAACATGGTGACAGGGATGTACCTATCTACCTGTTTAGGAGCAGGTAGAATGGTGTAGCCTTTCAGTGTGGTTGTTCCACAAAAAGTTAAGTATATGGGGACCAAAAGATCCTGCAACCTCATTATGGGGTATGTCATTTGAAGATCTGAGAGCAGAAACATGAATGAACATTTGCAAACTGGTGTTCATGGAGGCAGTAATCATGATTTGCAAAGGGTGCAGATGACCTAAGGGTACATTGACTGAAGAATGGAATGGTGTACTGTGGTGTATGCATACAGTGCAACACTGAGCAACTACAAGAAGGAGTGAAGCTGTGAGACACACAACGAGGTGAATGGATCCTGTACACAGTATTTGAGTGAAGTACACCAGAAATAAAGGCAAACACTTTAATGCCTTACCAGTATGGACTAACTACAATGTGTTAACTCAGAATTGAATCTTAGAACATAGCCTAACATGGACATAATAATTGTAATAGTCCCTAGATTGTAAGCTCTTACAGCAGTTAACTCTATCCCTGAATTGTAAAGCCTATCTCTAAACTTTGAGATGCTGATCCCCTAGCGTATAACCTGATTGGTCTCTGGAACAATGCATATCTCTGAGACACCTGAAACTCAGAGCTAGAGCTAGACAGATATGAATGTTAGTATTAGTGCATACAGCCACTGTTAAAAAAAAACAAAAGCTGAAAAAGAGCCCAGACTTCAATTAGTGATATGAATGAAGCAGGTCTGGTTAAGACCAGAGCAAGCCAGGCAAAGGGTAAAGGTTGAAACTGATTGTGTTTTAAAGCTTCAACTTCCATATGAGACCAAGGGAAGAGATATCTATTTGGTACAGGATCTAAATTTTCTAAACGGTACAACTCTACAGTCGATTTGTTCAAACACCACAATTGCATGGAACTTTGAATAGGAAGTGAGATACGGTAGGTTAGTATAGGCTGGAGTGAAATAGTGACACATCCAGAATAATTTGGGCAGATAATAAAAAATATATTTACAGCCCCCCCTCCCCAGCCCCAAGGATCTGGGAGAAGGTGCAGAAGTGTTGGACTTCCTCACCTGGACTGGTGTTGATGTTGTCACAAACATTGGGGCTGGAGGTTTGATGTGCTGAGCCCTCGAACATGAGACTTGCCCTTATGAAGCTCGTTACTGCAAAGGAGAGGCTAAACTTGCATATAATTGTGCCTAAGAGTCTCCCCGAGTACCTCTTTGTTGCTCAGTTGTGGCCCTCTCTCTCTCTCTAACTGAGCCATCTCAACAGGTGAACTCGCTGCCCTCCCCCCTATGTGGGACCTGACTACCAGGGTTGTAAATCTCCCTGGCAATGCAGAATATGACTCCCGGGGATGAATGTGGACCCGGCATCGTGGGACTGAGAGTATCTTCTTGACTGAAAGGGGAATGCAAAATGAGATGAAATAGTTTCAGTGGCTGAGAGATTTCAAATGGAGTCGAGAGGTCACTCTGGTGGACATTCTTATGCACTATAGAGATAACACCTCTTAGGCTTTAATGTATTGGAATAGCTAGAAGTAAATACCTGAAACTACCAAACTCCACCCCAGCAGTCTGGACTCCTGAAGACAATTATATAATAATGTAGATTACAAGGGGTGACAGTGTGATTGTGAAGACCTTGTGGATCACACCCCCTTTATCTAGTTTATGGATGAGTAGAAAAATGGGGATAAAAACTAAAGGACAAATGGGGTGGGATGGGGGATGATTTGGGTGTTCTTCTTTCACTTTTATGTTTTATTCTTGTTCTGGTTCTTTCTGATGTAAGGAAAATGTTAAGAGATAGATTGTGGAGATGAATGCATAACTATGTTATCATACTGTGGACAGTGGATTGTATACCATGGATGATTGTATGGTGTGTGAATGCATTTCAATAAAACTGAATTTAATAATAAAAAGAATAATTCATAAACTTGAAAAAACAAATGGCAGAACTTATGGAAATGAAGGGCATAATGGAGGAGACAAAGAAGACAATGGAAGGATACAACAGTAGATTTGAATAGGCAGAAGAAAGGATGAGTGAATTGGAAAAACAAACATTTGAATTCATACACACAAAAGAAGAGATGGTGAAAAGAATGGAAAAATATGAGCAAGGGCTTAGGGAGCTAAGTGATGACATGAAGTGCATGAATATATGTGCTGTAGGTGTCCCAAAGGAAGAAGAAAGGGGAAATGAGGCAAAAAGAATAATAGAAGAAATATTCACTGAAAATTTCCCAACTGTTATGAAAGAAATTACAGATTCAAGAATAGATGAACAAACATCTATAACAAGCAGAATAGATCCCAATAGACCTACTCCAAGACACTTACTGATTATGTTGTCCAATGTAAAAGACAAAGAGAGAATTCTGAAAGCAGCAAGAGAAAAGCAATCCATCACATACAAGAGAAGTTCGATAAGACTATGTACGGATTTCTCTGAAGACACCATGTAGGTGAGAAGACAGCTGTGTGATATATTTAATATAATGGAAGAGAAGAACTGTCAACCAAGAATTCTATATCCAGCAAAATTGTCCTTCAAAAATGAGGGAGAGATTAAAACATTTTCAGACAAACATACACTGAGAGAGTTTGTGAATTAAAGACCAGTGCTATAAGAAATACTAAAGGGAGTGCTACAGGCTGATAGGAAAAAAAAAGAGACAGAAGTTTGGAGAAGAGTGTAGATACGAAGATTATCAGGAAGGGTAAGGAGAGAAAGGAAAAAAAGTAAGACAGGCCATATAAAATCCAAAAGACAAAATGGTAGAAGAAAGTACTGCCCTTACAGTAATAACACTAAATGTTAATGGATTAAACTCCCAGTAAAAAGACACAGACTGGCAGAATGGATTAAAAAACAGGACCCATCAATATGGCTTCTACAAGAAACTCACTTTAGGCACAAGGACAAAAGTAGGCTGAAAGCGAAAGGCTGGAAAAAGATAATTCATGCAAGTAGAAATCAGAAAAAAGTGGAAGCAGATATATTAATATCAGACATAGTGGACTTCAAAAGTAAAACAATTGAAAGAGACAAAGATGGACACTATGCATTAAGAAAAGGGTCAAATCATCAAGAAAACATAACAATCATAAATATTTATGCACCAAGCCAGATTTCTCCAAAATTCATGAGGCAAACACTGAGAAAACTGAAAGTAGAAGCAGGTTCTTCTACAATAAAAGTTGGAGACTTCAATACACTGCTCTCATGAATGGATAGAACATCTAGACAGAGGAACAATAAGGAAATGGAGTTGTTGAATTGTACAACAAATGAACTATACCTGACAGACCTTTATAGAATACTACACCCCAAAACAGCAGGATATACATTCTTCTCAAATGTCCATGAAATATTCTCTAGGATAGACCACATGTTGGGTCACAAAGCAAGCCTCAACAAATTTAAAAATACTGATATTAAAAAACACTTACTTAAATCATAATGGAATGAAATTGGAAATAAGTACCAGGCAGAGGATTGTAAAATTCACAAATATACAGAGCCTAAACAACACACTGTTAGAAAACCAGTGGGTAAAGGAAGAACTTACAAGAGAAATTTAATAAATACCTTGAGGCACATGACAATGAAAACACAGCATATCAAAACTTGTGGGGTGCAATAAAGGCAGAGCTAAGAGGGGAATTTATTGCCATAAATGCCTATATTGAAGGAGAGGAGGGAGCAAATATTGAAGAATTAACTGTCCACCTAGAGAAACTAGACAAAGAAGAGCAAACTAACCACGAAGCAAATGGAGGAAAGAGATAACAATGATTATAGCAAAAAAAAAAAAAAAAAAAAGTGAAATTGAGAACAGGACAACAATAGAAAGAATCAATAAAACCAGAGAATCAATAAAACCAGAATCAACAAAATTGATGGACCACCAGCTAGGCTAACAAAGATGGAGGAAGAGAGAAGTACAGAGAAAGAGAGAGAGAGAGAGAGAGCAAGCAGATGCAAATAAATGCAATCAGAAGTGGGAAAGAATACATAACTATTGACCCTGCAGAAAGAAAGGAGATAAAGAGAAGATACTATAAGCAACTATATGCTAATAAACTAGACAACTTAGATGAAATGGACAACTTCCTAGAAAAGCATAAACAACCAACATTGACTCAAGAGGAAATGGATGACATCAACAAACCAATCACAAGTAAAGAGATTGAGTCAGTCATCAAAAAGCTCCTAAAAAAAAAAAAAAAGCACGGGACCAGATGTCTTCACATGTGAATTCTACCATGCATTCAAGAAAGAATTAATACCAATCCTGCTCAAACTCTTCAAAAAAATTAAAGAGGAGGAAAAGCTCCCCAACTCATTCTATGAAGGCAACCTCACCCTAATACCAAAACCAGAAAAAGATACTACAAAAAAAGAAAATTATATACCATTCTCTTTAATGAATATATGCAAAAATCCTCAAAAAAATACTCACAAATTGAATCCAGCAGCACATTAAAAGAATTATATACCAAAACCAGGTGGGGTTTATTCCAGGCATGCAAGGCTGGTTCAAACAAGAAAATCAATTAATGTAATGCAGAACATTCATAAATAAAAGTGAAAGAACCACATGATCATCTCGATCGATGAAGAAAAGGCATTTGACAAAATTCAACACCCTTTCTTGATGAAAACACTTCAAAGGAGAGGAATAGAAGGGAATTTTTTCAATATGATAAAGGCAGTACATGAAAAACCCACAGCTAACATTGTACTCAATGGGGAGTGACTGAAAGCTTTCTAAGATCAAGAACAAGCCAGGGATGTACACTGTCACCACTTCTATTCAACATTGTGCTGGAAGTGCTAGCTAGAGCACTTAGCCAAGATAAAGAAATAAAAGGCATCCAAATTGGAGAGGAAGAAGTACAACTTTCACTCTTTGCAGATAGCATGATGCTATATGTAGAAAATCCATAAAAATCTATAGCAATGCTATTAGAATGAATCAAGGACTACAGCAAAGTGACAGGCTACAAGATCAAAAATCGGTAGTATTCTTATACACAAATAATGTGCAACAAGAGGAAGTAATCAAGCAAAAAAATCCATTTTCAATAGCAACCAAAAGAATCAAGAATTTAGAATAAACTTAACAAAGGTCACAAAAGATCAATACAAAGAAAACTACAAGAAACAGCTAAAAGAAATCAGAAAGACCTAAAAAACGGAAGACAATATTGTGTTCATGTATTGGAGGATTAAAGATAATTAAGATGACAATTCTACCTAAACTGATTTATAGATTCAATGCAATACCAATTAAAATCCCAACTTATTTGCAGAAATAGAAAAAACAATAACCAAATTTATTTGGAAGAGCAAGGTGCCCTAAATATCCAAAAATATCTTGAGAAAGTGGAATGAGGAGTAGGTCTCACTCTACCTGAGTTTGAAGTGTTACAAAGCTAAAGTGCTCAAAACAGCATGGCACTGGTGTAAGGATCGATATACTGGGCAATGGAATTGAAGTGAGTGTTCAGAAATTGTCTCTTGTGTCTACAGACAATTGATCTTTAATAAGGCAGTAAAGTCAAAGCAACTGGGACAGAGCAACCTCTTCAATAAATGGTGTTTGGAGAACTGAATATCCATTTCCAAAAGAATGAAAAAAGACCCCTATCTCACACCTTATACAAACCTTAAAAATTACCATGAAGGCCTTAAGACTCTTAGAATAAAATGTAGGGCAATTTCTTAAAGATCTTATCATAGGAGGAGTTTTCCTAGACCTTACACCCAAAGTGTGAGCAACCAAAGAACAAATAGACAAATAGGATCTCCTCAAAAGTAAATGCTTTTGTACATCAAAGGACTTTGTCAGAAAGATAAAAAAGGCAGCCTACACAATGGGAGACAATATTTGGAAACCATATATCAGTAAGGGTTTAATATCCTGAATATATAAAGTGATCCTTCAGCACAACAACAAAAAGACAGACAACCCAATTAAAAAAATGGGCAAAAGACATTGACAGACACTTTTCTGAAGAGGAAATACAAATGGTTCAAAAACATATGAAAAAATGCTCAACTTCACTGGCTATTAGGGAAATGCAAATCAAAACCACAATGAGTTATCATCTCACACCTACCAAAATAGCCATTATCCAAAAAACAGAAAATTTCAAGTGTTTGAGAGGATGTGGAGAAAGAGGCATATTTATTCATTGTTGGTGGGAATGTAGAGTGGTGTAACCACTCTGGAAGACAGTGTGGCATTTCCTCAGGAAGCTAAATATAGATTTGCCATATGATCCAGCTATTCCATTACTAGGTATATAGTCAGAGGAACTGAAATTTAAGACACAAACAGACATTTGTAAACCAATGCTTATTGTGGCATTATTCACAATAGCAAGAGATGGAAAAAGCCCAAATGCCCATCAGTGGATGAGTGGATAAACAAACTGGTACATACAAATGATGGAATATTATGCAGCTGTAAGACAGAAAAAGACACAGAACTTACAATAAATTGGATGAACCTTGAGGACATTACGTTGAGTGAAGTTGGCCAGAAACAAAAGGACACTCTATGGTCTCACTAATATGAACTAACTTTAATGAGAAAACTTTGAGAGTTAAAAGATGATAACACAGGCTACCAGAAAACAGAAAGAGGGTAGAGATCAGGCATTTGATGCTGAAGGACTACAGAATGTTCAGCAAGATTGGTTGTATAGATCCATAAATAGATAGCATAATACTCTGTGATGGTAGCACAATATTGTAACTAAACTGAACAAAGAAGTCCGTGAGTAAAGCTGAAAGTGGTGGGTTAGGGGCATGAGTGACACCTGAGGTAAAGATTGAAGATAAAGACTGGGACTGTTTAACTTAGCAAAAAGTGAAGTGGTCAATGTTTGTGATTAAATGTGCAAATATGTAACTGTGTTTTGCATGTGGGAGAACAAATGAATGTCAACCATGCAGAGTGTTGGAAAGGGGATGGTACTGGGGAAAAAATAGAATCAAAGCAAACTGGAGTCTATGATCAACAGTAACATTGTAATATGCTTCCATTAAATAACAAAAGCAATATACTAAAGATAAATGTGTATGAGAGGAGGATAAAAGGGAGGGACATGGGATTCTTGGTAGTGGTGTTGTTGTCTTACTCTGTTATTATATTGTATTGAATGATATTTTATTTTTCATTTTATTACCTTTTATGTTAGTCATTAAATTTTTTTTCATAGTAATCAATATGTTCAAGTGCTAATTGTGGTGATAACATACAATTGTATGATGATACCATGAACAATGTATTGTACACTATGGATAATTATATGGTATGTGAATATAGCTCTATAAAATTTTATGGAAAAATAGAAACAGGGATAAAAGGGCTGGAGAAAACATGGAGAGAAGGATGTATGTATTTACTTTTGGTTAGGAGGCAGAATAGCTTAACCTTTCTGGAGGACAGTGAGGTAGTTCCACATGAAGCTAAGCAGGTGGGTGCCTTAAGGTCCTACAACATCATTAGAGGGCATTTACTTGGAGAATCTGAGAGCAGGGACATGAATGGACATTTGCACACTGGTGTCTATGGAGAGATTATACATGGTTTGCAATGGGTGCAGGTGGCCTAAGGCTACACCAACTGAGGAACAGAATGGTGAACTGTTGTGTGTGCATACAATGGAATACTGAGCAGCTGTGAGAAGGAGTGAAGCTGTGAGACATGCAATGAGGTGAATGGGACCTGTAGACTGCATTTGGAGTGAAGCAAGCCAGAAACAAAGGTAAACACTATAATGCCTCAGTAATATGGCCTAATTACAATGTGTAAAATCGGATTTGAACCTTAGAGCACAGCTTATCGGGGGACACTTATTGTATTGGTCCCTAAATTGTAAGTGCTTATAGCAGGCACAACTATTCCTGAGTTGTAATGGCTATCTCAGATCCTGAGATGCTGATCCCTTTGTGTGTAACCTGATCAATCCCTGGAACTTTGGGTATCAGTGTGACACCTGAAACTCAGAGCTAGAAAGTTGGCAGATACGAATGTCAGTCACCTATAGCAACTGTTAAAAAAGCTGAAAAAAGAATCCAGACTTCAACTAGAGATATGAATGAAGCAGATGTAGTTAGGACTATGGCAAATCGGGCCAAAGGGTAAAGGACAATACTGACTCTTTTAAAATTTCAAATTCCATGTGAGACCAAGGGAAGAGATGTTTAGTTGGTGCAAGATCTATATTCCCTAAAAAATTTAACTCACACAATTTGTTCAAATACCATAATTACATGGAGCTTTTAATAGGAAGTGACAACTGGTAGGTTTCCATAGGTTATTGTGAGAAAGTGACACATCCCAATGTAATTTGGACAGAGAATAAAAATATATATGAAGGGCCTCCCTGAGGATCTGGGGGAAAATGCGGAGGTGTTGTGCTTCCTCACCTGGGTTGTTGCTGATGTTGTTATAAACATTGAAGACGGGCAGTTTGATATGTCGAGCCCTCTATCATGGGACTTGCCATTATGAAGCTTGTTAATGCAAAAGAGAGGCTAAACCTGCTTGTTATTGCACCTAAGAGTCTCCCCCTGAGTACCTCTTTGATGCTCAGATGTGGCTCTCTCTTTCTAGCTAAGCCAACTCAGTGGGTGAATTCACTGCCCTCCGTCTACATGGGATCTGATACCTAGGGTTGTAAATCTCCCTGGCAACTTGGGATATGACTCCTGGGGATGAATCTGGACCTGACATTGTGGGATTGAGAACATCTTTACCAAAAGAGGGATATGAAATGAAATGAAATAAAGTTTCGGTGTTTGAGAGATTCCAAATGGAGTTGATAGCTCACTTTGGTGGGCATTCTTATGCACTATATAGATAACCTTTTTTAGGTTTTAATCCATTGGAATAGGTAGAAGTAAATACCTGAAATTATCAAACTGCAACCCAGTAGCCTTGACTCTTGAAGATGATTGCATAGCAATATAGTTTACAAGGGGTGACAGTGTGATTGTGAAAACCTTGTGGATCACATTTCCTTTACCCAGTGTATGGATGGATGAGAAGAAAAATGGGGACAAATATCTAAATGAGAAATAGGATGGGGGGATTATTTGGGTGTTCTTTTTTACTTTTATTTTTTATTCTTGTTTTCACTATTTCTGGTACAAGGAAAATGTTCAAAAAATAGAATGGGGTGATTAATGCACAACTATGTGATGGTACTATAAACAATTGATTGTACACTTTGGATGATTCTATGGTATGTTGATATATCTCAATAAAGTTGAATTAAAATAACAGCCTCTTGTTTTAATCAGGGCTTTCAGACCATTCACATTTAAAGTTATTATTAAATATAGGTATTTTTAAACATGCATCTTGCTATTTGTTTTCTATTTATCCCACATTTTCTTGGTTCCCTTTATTTCTTTTTTTTCTGCCTTCCTTTGGATTGAGGTTTTTTTTTTTTTTTTTCTGTCTATTTTAGATCATTTGCTGGTTTATTAGCTGTAAATTTTGTTTTGTTTTTTTTTTCTTTCATTTTAGTAGTTGACTTAGTGTTTGTGTTGTAAATCTCTACCTTATCACATACTACATTAATGTTCTGTTATGCCACTTTATGGAAAAACAAAATAATTTTGCTTTACATATGTAAAAATAAGGAAATATCACATATTTACACTCTTGATTACCATTTCTTGTGTTCTTTAATTTGTTGCATGCATTTATATTTCTATAACTAACTCCAAAGATGTCTGGGTGGCCTCATTTCACCAATGGATGTGTGTGTGTGTGTGTGTGTGTGTGTGTGTGTGTGTGTGTGTGTGTTTCTGTGTGTATCTTTAGGCTTTTCTTTTTGGGTTTATGGGTGAGTTCTACCTCTCTTGGTGGTTTTGAAAAAACAAAATAAAACTTGTTCCCACCACTCCTCCAAAGGGAAAACAATCTCATGAAGCTTTTATTATATTCTATGTTGGTGTCAGGCCATTGATTTGCCCTTGTTGATTTGAGTTTGGAAGGGGACTATACATAGAATGTTCCTTGCTAGGCTCAATATTGATTTCAAAATATCCCAACCATTCTGTCAAATCCTTTTTTTTTTTTCCATTTTTCATCTATTTGCATATAAGTTGTTAGATGGGCTATAACTTTCAAGAGAAAGTTTCCAAGTAACTCAATATTATCAGGAGATATGTCTTAGCAACTCCCTTTAGAATATATGGACATTTAATTTTTCTTTTCTTCCGTGTGGTGCACAGTAAAATGATGATAAAATTGAAAATTTTCCATTTAACATCTTTTATTAACAAGCTTTTAACCTGTTCTTATATTTTATTTTCACTCAATCTGGATGTAGAATTGTAATGTGGAATTTATTTTCACTCCTGTTTTTATTGTTGATCTTTCTTTTCCACTAAACAAGTTTCCTGTGAAAATTTAACATATGTGCTCTTGGGTGGTTCTTTTGCTGTTAATTATGCAGATCACTATGTGACATCTAGAAACTACTGCCATATGGCTCTGAGTATCATCCTTGAATATCTCACATCCACCTCCTCTACTATCCTTACTTTAGAAACAGGCTAGTTTGCCTGTTTTTTTTTTTTTTACCTTGATACAAATGATATGATAAAATATGCAGTCTTTTGTGTCTTACTTCTTTTGTTTCAAAGCATATTCATGAGCTTCATACATTTTGCTCTCTATATCTGGAGTTCATTAATCTTCATTTTTTATAGTATCCCTCTATATTTGAAAATGCAATTATTTAAGTATTCTTCTATTGTTGGTGCATATTTGGGTTTGTTCCAGTTTGGGAGTCAAACACATAACGCTACTATAAATATTCTGGTACATATCTTTTGGTACACAGACACATTTAATTCTTTATTGCAAATACTTAGGAGTAGAATTGTTGTGTCAGAGGTTATGTATATGATCAGTTTTAACAGACACTGATAAACTCTATCCAAAGGAATTGTTTTAATAAACATTTCTAGCAACAATATATGAGTGTTCTCATTGCTTAACATCATTGCCAATATTTGGCATTCTTAGACATTTTAATTTTAACAGTTTGCTATGTATGCAACACTATGGTTTCAATTTCTAGTTTTCTGATTATACATTTTCACAGGCTTATCAAACATCTGGGTAGTTTGTTTTGTAAAGTTCTTCTGCAAGTCTGCCACTTTTTTCCCATTGAGTTGTCATTCTCTTTCTTGGTATTTCATAGTTCATTATTATGGCTATAAGCCCTTTGTCAGGCTAGTTTTTGTCAATATTTTCTCCTATTTTGTGGTTTACCTTTACATTCTCTTAGCTGTTTCTTTTAAAAAATAAATAACCAACTTTAATGTGATTTAGGTCAGTAATTTTTATAGCCTGTTTAGGAAATTTTTTCCCAACAACATGGTCCTGAAGATCTCCTATGTAAATCTCTGGAAGCTTTGATTTTTAGCTTTTATCTCCATATCTATAACCTAACTAGAGTTAATCTTGAGTGTGTTGTGATAGCAGGTTATTGTATTTTATCACCATGGGTATTGAAATGACAGAGCACCATCAATTGAAAAAATAGTACTTTTCCCTTTTCATCTTCAGTGTCAAATTTGTCATAAAGGCAGTAGTATTATATGCTGAGGTCATAATTGCAGGTTAAGTTGTAGTCTAATTTTAAGTTTCATTTCTCCCTTGGCAAAGGGCTTTATGTAATATGTATTACTGTAATTTCCAAATATCAGGCAATTTTGTACATTTTTATTATTAGCTACAGTCCAAATCTGCTGTAATCAGAGAACAAACTCAGAGAGTTTACAATCCGTTGAAATTTATTGAGACTTGATTTATGGTCATTCATAAGCTTACTTGAAAATTGTCCATGCATAATTGAAAAAAAAAATAAAGTGTATTCTGCAATGGTTGAATTCAATTATTTATAGATGCCAATTAAAGCAATTTTTGAATTGGGTCATTAAAATCTTCTATATCCTTATTCTTTTTTGTATTTTTTTGTCTGCTGCCCTTTGGGTTTCAAACAAGTGCATGTGGAACCCCAAATTTAGCCACCCAAGTCAAGAAAGTCTGTCAGTATCTATGCTCAACTTTGTAGACTCAAACCTCTCTTCCAGAATTGCTGTACTCCCTTAGGAAAACAACGGCCTTAAATGTAAGTCTTACTTCTCCAGGTCTTCTTCTCTAGCTTGTTAATTCTCTGATACTTACAAAGAGATTTTTAAAACAATCCTTTCCAGATTATCTAAGTGTTAACAAAGGAGAAACAGACATCCCTATATGCCAATCCTATACTTTGTGATGAATTTAATGTATGTTTGTTTAAGTGACATCTATCTTAGTGTTGTTTTAAATCAATAAAAGATTAAATTTTTTATGAACTCAAAGTATATAATATTAGTAATGTTGTTTTCAAAACAAATGCCACAGTGCTGCATCTGAGTTACTTGCATACGTGTTTTTGTAGTAAGAAAGATGGGCTTTGAAACTTCAGTTAATATACTCTTCAAATGACAGGCAAATAACTTCTCCCTCAACAGTTTTTCTTTAAACAAGTGCTGACTTCTTTAATGCTGACAATGTTTCAGATTTTTTTTAAAAATAATCTATTTTTAATCCTGATTAAACTCTTACTCCAGAATACATATAGTGGTAAAATTTCACAGTAATTATTAGCTGTTGTAGAATTTATCTATCTAAAAGTATAAAAAGAGCCCAACCTAAAGTAAGTTGGATTTATAGTTATGAAATTTTAATATTGGTAAAAGACTTTTAAAGAGATTGAAATAGATAAACCCTTTTTAGCTAATTGTTTAATGCATTTCTTAAGGATTTATATGGAATATTCTTAGTTTGCTAACACTTTAAACATATATCTATGAAAAGAAAATTCTGACCAGGTCTAAAATTTGTCCAGTTTTAGCTTCATAATATGATGTTTTAGTGGTGAGCATGAGAGTAGTTGAGTTGCCAGAAGTAATGAGAGTTAATATATTTTTCTATGTTTAAGGTAATTTTCCAAGCACTATACATATTAATTTTTCATCCTAAAGTAATTACTTTACATAATTATAATTATGTAACTATTCCCTAAATTTACAGATGAAGAAATAAAAGCACAGAAAAGATAGGTAACTTGTCCAAGGTCCTATAGACAGGTGGAAGAGGCCATGGTACAAATTTGCCAAAAACATAATAAATTAATGTAATTTATCTATAGAAATAAAAAAAAATCTACAAATATCAGAATCAATCAGCCAATCTGCCTTAGGTACTAATTTGCTAAAATATGGAAAATCAAATTTAAAACTAATTAATATTTAAGACAATAACTAATTAGTCATTTGTAAATGTCTATTTCTCAGTAAAATCAAATTCAAGATCATCCAACATGGTATTTGAAATAGTTTGACCAACCAGGTAAATGAAAATTTCTTATATGTGTATTTATATATTTTTAAATGTTAACATTAATTTTGCTTACAATTGAGAAATTCTTATTGATTCTCCCTTTTGGAACAAATAAACTATCATTTATATAACATAGTAATGATTATCAAAAGTATTTGGTCTAATAGTAATAGATACAGGTGAGGAGTTGGTTTTTATTTTTTTTTAAGTTTTAGAATATTTTTTAACTCCTGACATGAAACACATCTATAATATGAAGTGTTTTCCTCTTTTATAAAAAATTACTCTAATATCTTCCAAAGTGTAAGATAATCATATTATATGAAGCAGGCAAATATATTCAAATTTTGTTTTATAAAATTTTAGTTTTGCCTATTGTAACAACATCTACTGACATTCAAGTAAAATATCCTCACATCTAGTGAAGGAAAAAAGTGATAAATAAACAGGGATAATTCTGTTGGAAGGAGAAAACTGATATAAAATAAAATTGAAAGACTTTTGTTAAGGTTTGGAGCTATGTATCCCAGAGAAACATGTTCTCCAACTTAAACCATTCCTGTTGGTGTGAACTCTTGTAAATAGGACTTTTTATGAAGTCGCTTCATTTAAGGGGTGACCAACTTGAATCAGGATGGGTCTTAATCCTATTACTGAAGGCCTTATAGAGAAGATCACAGAGAGAGACAGCCAGAGGGAGCAGCCAGAAGCTGAATGTCAATAGAACTCAGAACAGTAAGGAGAAGCCAGGAGAGGCCATGATATGCATCACCATGTGGTGGGAAAACCAAGATCCAAGGATAATCAGCAGTCAATCACAGAATGCCAAGTCTTGGGAGAAAACATTGCTTTGGTGTCATCTTGATTTTGTACTCTTCCTAGCCTCAAAAACTTGAGCCAATAAATTCCTGTGGTTTAAGCCAATCCATTGCATGGTATTTGCTTTAGCAATAAAGAAATGAAAACACCCAAGAATCTGACATCGTGTCAGGAAAATATGGTTAGGATGAATACCATTTAAAACTTTTACTTTGATTTTAGGTTATATCGTCATAAAAGCAGCAAAAATAAAACTTTCTTTTAATTCTAAAACAGGTAAGGACTATTTTTTTTAATTATATTATATTTTTCCTAATTGGTTTAAGATGTATTTGTTCCTTAGCTCTTCAAGTAAATAGGTTTCTATCATATTGTCCAGTGCTAAGCTATAAATTTAATTCATTTGTGGATTTATATATTATTTTTAATTTGGAAGAAATCTAATTTTAAACTACAAATATGTTTTCACAAAAAACTGCACAAATTTATATAGTTTTAGCAATAATTCAAAAACACGTTTCTTCTCTCTAGCTTAAGATGAAAATTAAAATCATTTTGTATCCTTGATTTGGAGGAGAACTTTGTTAAACATAGTTATCTGTACTTTGTTCTCATGGATGTTATAAATCATAAAATGATCCTGAACTAGGAAGAAATAGAAAAGAATTTCCAGGAAAATTTTGCATTTTCTTCTCCTGCTCTGAATTGAACCTAAATCTGTTGGATCTGGAATTTGCCTACTTTCTGTTAAGGAAGACATTCAAAGTTCCTAGTACAATTCTGAATTATAGACTAACAGATCTGAGAACTTTTCATAAACAGTTGGATTTCATATCATAAGCAGAACCTTGATGTTTAGTCACTCAGAAGTTTTGGGAAAGAGTAGTGCAATGATGAAGCATGTGTATTAAGAAGCATAAAAGATAAGTGAATTTTCAACCTTCTATGTTTCCTGGGGGTTCCAATTACCAGGCCCATGCCACTGTGAGCGTATTTAACGCCCATTTCATTATGCGGTAGGTAGCGCATTTCTCTTCTCAAGGACTGTTAACCATTGTTGGCAAAAACTCAATTTTTATGACTTTGCATTTCCAAAGTGTCTTCCATAGAGTCTTACCTGGCATATACATGAAAATTATGAGGGAAATTTAATCATCTTGCAATAATATCTATGGCCTATCAAGAATACAAAATACAGATTGAAGAAAAAAGGAAGTTATAAAATTTGTCCTCAATAATGTCCAGTTATGGAATTATATGACTCCAATCAAACTGAATATCAGTAAACCTTTTAATGGAACAGCTTGCAGCAATAAACTTTCGTTCATATTACATTTTAGTACTAAAATGCATTTTGATGATCATAGGAGTATTGATGGGACAGATATGATGACTAATACTGGTTTCTAAATTATGTGTTCCCAAATTTATTTTCTATCATTTTTGCTGGATTTCTGCCATATCCATGGATCATTTTTCAATATGTACTGACCTCTTTCCAAACTCTCCCACAAAAAAAACCTTAATGCAGGAAAAAAGACAAGATTAAAGTCATTCCTTAAGGATTAATAGGTATTTCAATTATAATTTTCATGTTTTTTAAAAGAAGGTTGATATTACATCCTCCTCAGCTACTATAAAATAATAATACTATTGTTCTATGTGTTATTGTTGTGTTATTTAATTTGATTTCAATAAATATTTATTGACCAAAGATAAAGAAATCATTTTAACTAAAGGTTTGCAAACATCTTAGCATTTCCTAATCAGGAAAATGGCTGAATCTCTGTAAGATCAGTGAGTTTTCAGGGTCCTAAGTTGTCTCATTCCCTCCCCCTTCTCTCAATTCTGCCAGAGCTGTGAAAAACATCAGTCTCACAGCTACTTAGGTGGATCAAATCAGCAGCCTCACAACCACTATAGGATGCAAAATGGGTCTGGAGCTGTCTAAAAGTTTCATTACAAGATAATTTTCACTATTTTACCCGCCTGACAGTTTTGTGAAGAGCCCCATTCTCAGGGCTTGTCTTTGATTGAAATGACTCAGAGCTTGCTCTTTGCAAACATCCCTATCTCCTAGGCGTTTGTCAGAAACAATCAGCAGCAACTGTTTAATATTGCATCTGTCTGCTTTGGTGGAAAAATATGAGATCCATAAGGGTCTTTGAAAAGCTCCAATATATTCCTGGGAATCCAGAAGAGAATATATATTTGCAGGGCCAAGCTAATGACCAGAAATGACCTGAGAATGTCCTAATCAGTAACTTTTGGCCATTGAGAATCTGAGAAAGCAGGAAGTGAAGGTGAAGGCAGAGATATAAAATGCCTGGAGGAGTGTTGAAGGCATACCTCAAAATACAAACAGAGCACTTGGGAGACCTATTGGTTCAAGGAAATTAAGTAATTCTTTGTCCAATCATTAGCTGACCAGTAAGCTAACCAAAGAAGTGATTTAAGTGCCTCAAATAACAATAGATAGAGGTTTTACAGAATTACTCTAGGAAAGTCAATAAACAAACTGATGACAGCAATAATAACAATAAAAACAGCAACAAGGACAAAAAAACAAAGAGGTGATATCACTACTAATCTTACAGGAATAAAAGAAATTAGGCAATACTATGACAAATTCTATGTCTGTACATTAGAAAACCTAGATGAATTAGACAAATTATGAGAAAGACCACCAAATACCTAAAATTATTCATGATTAAATATAAAATATAATTAGCTCTATAACAATTAAAAATAAATAGCTGTCTACAAACTACATCCAAAAAAAGTGCAGACCCAGATGACATCACTGGGGAATTCTACCAAATTTTTAAGAAATATCTAAGAAGGATCATTCATTCATAAACTCTTCCAAAATATAGAGGAGTACAGTATATTTTACCACCAAAATCAAGGAAAGCCATCAAAAGAAACCTGCAGATCAAATCATATATATATTTGCCAATACCTAAAAAAAATTGCTAGCAAATGTAATTCAGCAACATATAAAAGGGAGTATATACCATCTCCAAAAGGGATTTATTCCAGGAAAGTAAATTGGTGCAACATATGAAAGTCAATAAATGTAATACACCATATTACATTATTAACAGAATAAAGGAAAGAATCCACATGATCATCTCAGTAGACGCAGATAAAACATTTGACAAAAGCCAACACATTTTCATAATAAAAAACACTCAACATAATAGGAATAGAAGGAATGTCTTCAAACCGATAAAGATCATCTATGAAAAGCCTACAGCTGACATTGAACTTAATGTGGAAAGACTGAAAGCTTTTCTCCTAAAATCAGGAAGAAAATATGCTGTCTATTCTCATGATTCTATTAAATTTTTTGCTGCATGTTCTAAACAGAAAACTTATGTTATAAAATGAAACAAAAGGTATTCATATTGGAAAAGAAAGAGTACATCTACCTCCTTTTCCAGATAAAATTATCCTGTATAAAAAAATCCTAAGATACACATATATACATAAACTATTAGAACTTCTGAGAAATTAAGCAATATTGAATGATATAAGATCAATTAAAAAGCAATTTTACTTCTATACGATAGCCATGAACATTCCAAAAGTGAAAATAATAAAAAATTCCATTTAAAATAGCATCCAAAAGAATGAAATACTTAGGAATAAATTTCACAAAAGTAGCACAAATCTTGTATACTGAAAACTACAAGCCACTGTTGAGATAAATTAAAGAAGAGTGAATAAATTGAGTGTATGTCATTTTTACTTACCGGATAGTTAATAGTGTTAATATGGCAAGCACCCCAAATGACCTGCAGATTCGAAACAAACCAGCTGTCCTCTTCAGAAATCGACAGTTTTCTTAAAATTCATAAGGAAATATAAAAGATACAGAATAGCCATAACAAACTTGAAAAAGAAGAACAAAGTATGAAGGTGCTCACTTCCTACTTCCCAATTTCAACGCTTAATACAAGTGTGATCAATACAGTGTGGATCTGGTCTAAAGCGGTATATGTATTGGAGATTGAGTTTACTGTTTTGAATGTAGAACTAATTATACCAGGTTTTCAGTATGATTAGGAGAATTATAAATCATGTATGCAAGGATTTGAAAATATGGCTTGACATATTATAGTGCTCAAAAAGTAACAGCTCTACAGATTATCATTATTAAATTTATATTTAAATAGCAGCCTATATAGGTGGTTAAGCAAGCATCTATTCTAGAACAAGCTCAGGCAGGATGTAAGACTTTAATCAAGGTTTCTTCCTTAACCAGGAAACTCATCCCTTTTGTATGTTAATATTCTAACGTGCAACCCCCAAAAATTAAAATTAAAATTTTATATACAATTTTATATAAATTGTGGTGTGGGGGAAAGTAGGAATCAAAATAGATGGATGAATTGCTAATTTTCTTCTAATGATGTTCTGACTTTTTAGTTTACTCTTGAATTCATTATGAAATATTTCAGTAACAGAATCATGAAAGAATAGGCAAACACCTATTTAGCCACCATCCAGTTGAAGACGTACACTTCAACATCTTCCCTAACCCACATTATAAATTCAGTATTCATTATTTACATGCTTTAATTCATATGTATTTATCCCTAAAGAATGTAGGGATATTTCTGCATGTATTTAAACTTTTTTTTTTTAATTTGTGCAATGTATTGATGTTGGTATATTTACTACTAGATCATTAATTTGCACTGCTATATAATATTCCATCATATGAATACACTATTTTATTTTTTTCATTCTTCGGTAATTAGTATATGTTTTTGTATTAGTCAAAATGTAAACATTCTTACTCTTGTCTTCTTGAGACAAGAATCCATATATAGTGGTTTACTATGAGTGGATTGCTGGATATAGGGTAGGTACATTTTAAAATTGCATGCTTTTCAAAATGGTTGCACAAATTTAACTTGTATCATCAAATTATGAGCTATTGTTTCACATTCTTTTTAACACAAGGTAATATCAGATTTTAAACATTTCAAATACAATGGGTATTAAATATCTCATTAGTGTTCTAATATGTATTTTCAAATACCAAGAATGTACATACTTAAAATATATATTTATTGACCATTTTATTTTCCTGTTCTGTTATTTTTCTGCTTATGTCTTATGCCACTTTTATTCTTTGAATTTTTTAGTTATTTGAAGGATTTCCTTATTTGTTTATATAATAATTTGTTGGATATAGGTACTTGCAGTATCTTCATATGTTCATGGCACGCATTTTTAGGTTTACTTAATTAAATCTACTAATGAAGATAAGTTTCTTTTCCAATGCAACTGACTTCATCTTTCTACTTATTTCTGCTTTACAAAGCCCTTTCCTATCTTGAAATATAATATTTTTTAGCAGCTAAGAGAATACACAAAGCACACTAGCATACCTTCTCCTCATCTCTTGATAGACAATAAGTAATGCATGTGGGGCTTAGAAGTAATCACTATGTTCCAACACTGCTTTTGTTTCCCTATGGCTCATTTAATGTTCTCCCTTGCTGATTCACATTACTTACTTGCTAGCAGAGTCTTTATTTATCATCTCTTCATGTTTCCTGTTTTGTTGCCAATGCAATCACAGGTCATAACAATTAACAGCTGTTTCTTAGTATTTCTAGTAATTTAGTGTTTTACCTAGTAACACCTTTTTAATTTCAAGAATAATATGAGCTTGTTTTTTTAAAAATAGAAGATATATCATTATATTAAGAAAGAGGTTCCTCATAATTTAATATCAGTCCTCAGATTTGTCTTAAAATGGTGAGAAATTTATCTGAATATGCAATAAATATACATGTTTTTAATCAACTTTAAATATTTAAGAATAGTTTATGATCAAAATGTAAATATGTCTTTTTAAATTCAATTTTATTGAGATATATTCACATACCATACAATCATCTGAAGTGTACAATCAATTGTTCACAGTAGCATCATATAGCTGTGCATTCATCACCCCAATCTACATTTTCAATAATTTCCTTATACCACAAAAAGTGAAAATAAGAATAAAAAATAAAAGTGAGAACATCAGCAATAATCCAGCATTTTCCCCCAGCTCCTCAGGGAGGCACTACATATATATTGTTATTCCCTGTACAAATTACTTTGGGCTATGTCACTATTTCACACTAACCTATGCAAACCAACCAGGTCTCACTTTCTGTTAAACGTTTCATGTAATTATAATATTTGAATGAAATGTGTGAGTTAAATTGTTTAGGAAATATAGATCTTGAACCAATTAAGCATCTCTTCCTTTGGTCTCACATGGAATTTGAAGTTTTAAAATGCAGTCAGAATTGTCCTTTACCCTTTGGCCCAATTTGCCTTAGTCCTAACCACATCTGCTTCATTCATACCTCCAGCTGAAGTCTGGATTCTTTTTCAGTGTTTTTTTAAAAGTTGCTATATGTGCAAATACTGACATTCATATCTGCTGAGTTCTAGCTCTGAGTTTCAGGTGTCACACAGATACCCAAATTTCCAAGGACTGATCAGGTTATACACAAAGGGATCAGCATCGTGGAATCTGGAGATAGCCATTACAATTCAGGAATAGATGTGACTGCTGTAAGAGCTTACAATCTAGGGACCGTTACAATAAGCATTCCCCTGATAAGTGCTGCTCTAAGATTCAATTCTGAGTTTACACATTGTAGTTACTCCATATTGGTGAAGCATTATAAGGTTTGTCTCTGGCATAGTTCACTCATATTACCATCTCCTGGTTCGATTCACCTCATTGCATGTCTCACAGCTTCACTCCTTCTCGCAATAGCTCAATATTTCTTTGTACACACACACAGCAGTTCACCATTTGGTTCCTCAGTCAATGTACCTTTAGGATACCTCCACCCACTGTAAATCAGGTATACTCTCTCCAAAAACAGCAGTGTGCAAATGTCCATTCATGTCCTTGCTCTCAGATCCTCCAAGTAAATGCGCCCTAATGAGGTTGCAGGACCTTATGGCACCCACATACTTAGCTTTGTGTGGAACCACCCCACTGTCCTCCAGAAAGGTTATACCATTCTGCCTCATAACCAACAGTAAATATCCCTCTCTCCATGTTTTCTCCAGCATTTTTATCCCTGTCTATATTTTTCCATACAATTTTATAGAGCTATATTCACATACCATATTATTATCCAATGAATGCAATCAGTTGTTTAGAGTATAGTCATACAGTTGTGCATTTATCAGCACAATCAGCACTTGAACATAATGATTGCTACTAAAAAACGTTTGGTTTGTTTTTTATTTTCAATGAATTATAAAAAGGATAATAAAAACAAAAGTAAAATATCATACAATACAACATAACAGTAGGGTCAGACAACAACCCTACTACCAAGAGTCCTATGTCCCTCTCTTATATCCCCCTCTCATACTCATTTAGCTTTGGCATATTGCCTTTGTTACATTTAATGGAAGCATATTACAATATTACTGTTGACCATAGACTCCAGTTGGCTTTGATTATATTTTTCCCCACTAGCATCCCCTTTCCAACACTCTACATGGTTGGCATTCATTTATTCTCCCACATTCAAGAACAGTTTTATATTTGTACATTTAGTCACAATTATTGACCACTCCAGTTTTTACCAAGTTAAACAGTCCCAGTCTTCATCTTTATCTCAGGTGTCACAGAAGCTTCTAGCCCACCACTTTCAGCTTTACTCATTGACGTCTTTGTTCAATGTAGTTACCAATATTGCACTACCATCACACAATATTATGCTATTTATTTCTGGGTCTATGCAATCAAGCCTGCTGAACATTCTGCAGTCCTTCAGCATCAAATGCTTGATCTCTACCCACTTTCTATCTCCTGGTAGTCTGTTGTTCCAGTTTGCTAATGCTGCCATTAAGCAAAATACCAGAAATGGATTGGCTTTTATAAAGGGAGTTTATTTGGTTACAGTCTTAATGCCATAAAGTGTCCAAGGTAAGGAATCAATAGAATACCTTCACTGAAGGAAGGCCATTGGTGTCTGGAAAACCTCTGTTAGCTTGGAAGGCATGTGGCTGGCATCTGCTTGCTTCTAGGTTGCATTTCAAACTGGCTTTCTCCAAAATGTTTCTCTTGGGGCATTTGTCCTCTCTTAACTTCTCTGGAGCAAAAGTCTGCTTTCAAAGGCTGGCTCCAAAATGACTCTGTAAGCTGCAGCTCCTCTCTCAGCTCCTGTGGATTCTTCAAAGTCTCCCTCTTGGTGGTAGCATGCTCATTCCTTCTGTCTGAGCTTTTACAGGGCTCCAGTGAACTAATCAAGGCACATGCTGAATGGGTGGGGCCATTCCTCCCTGGAAAATATCCAATAAGAGTTGGATGGGTCACATCTCCATGGAAACACTCAGAGAATTGCAATCTAATCAACAGTAATACATCTGCCTACACAAGATTGCATCAAAGATAATGGTGTTTTGGGGGACATAATACATTCAAACTGGTACACCTGTGTTATCAGCTTTTAGCTCACAAAGTTTGCTCATTAATGTTAGTTCATATTAGCGGGACCATACAGTATTTGTCTTTTTGTTTCTGGCTAACTTTGCTGACCATAATGTTCCCAAGGTTCATTCATGTGATTATATGTTCCATGTCTTTGTTCTGTCTTACTGCTGCATAATATTCCACCATGTGTAGGTAGCAGTTTGTTTATCCACTTGTCCACTGATGGACATTTGGGCTGTTTCCATCTCTTGGCTATTGTGAATAATGTCATGATAAACTTTGGTTTACAAATGTCCATTTGTGTCTTAACTTTCAGTTCCTCTGAGCATATACCTAGTAATGGAATAGCTGGGCCATAAGGAAAATCTATACTTAACTTCCTGAGGAACTGCCACAGTGTCTTCCAGAGTGATTACACCATTCTACATTCCCTACAACAGTGAATAAGTATGCCTCTTTCTCCACATCCTCTCAGGCACTTGTTATTTTCTGTTTTTTGGATAATGGCCATTTCAGCAGGGGTAAATATAAAATTAACATATTGAATGGGATTTTTTGGCCATTTTTTGTATAATGGTGTGAGACGATATCTCATTGTGATTTTGATTTGCATTTCCCTAATAGCCAGTGAAGTTGAGAATTTTTTCATATGTTTTTGAGACATTTGTATTTCCTCTTCAGAAAAGTGTCTGCCCAAGTCTTTTGCCCATTTTTTAATGAGGTGCTTTGTCTTTCTGTTGTGTTGAAGGATCACTGTATATTTGGAATATTAAACCCTTATCTGATATACGGTTTCTAAATGTTGTCTCTCAATGTGTGGGCTGCCTTTTTACTTTTCTGGCAAAGTCCTTTGATGTACAAATGTGTTAATTTTGAGGCGATCCCATTTGTCTATTTGTTCTTTGGTTGCTCACGCTTTTGGTGTAAGGTCTAGAAAACCCCCTTGCATCACCAGATCTTTAAAAAAATTGCCCTATGTTCTCTTCTAAGAGTCTTATGGTATTAATGCGTATGTTTATGTCTTTGATCCATTTTGAGTTAATTTTTGTATATGGTGTGAGTTAGAGGTCCTCTTTCATTCTTTTGGAAATGGATATCCAGTTCTCCAAACACCATTTATTGAAGAAGTTGCTCTGACCCAGGTGCTTTGGCTTGACTGCCTTATCAAAGATCAATTGTCTGTAGATGTGAGAGTCTGTTTCTGAATGTTCAATTCAATTCCATTGGTCAGTATATCTATCCTTATGCCAGTACCATGCTCTTTTGAGCACTGTAGCTTTGTAATATGCTTCATATGTGTATGAATTCAGATGTCTGTTCTTCCAATTCACTGATCCTTTCTTTTTCCTGTTCAAATCTACTGTTGTATCCCTCCATTGTCTTTTTCATCTCCTCCATTATGCCCTTCATTCTTAGAAGTTCTGCCATTTGTTTTTTCAAGTTTATGAATTCTTCTTTATGGCCATCCAGTGTCTTCTTTATATCCTTCATTTCTTTTTCTATATCTTCCCTCAGCTCATTGATTTGATTTTTGAATTATTTAGGAGATTTGTTTGACCGTCTTTAATTAGTTCTTCCTTCAGTTCATCAAACTGATTTACTATTAGTTGCCTCAACTCCTGTATCTAGCTTCAACTATTAGTTTCTTCCTTTGGCTGATCCATATTTTCATGTTTCCTAGTATGACTCATTATCTTGAGCTTTCTAGGCATCTCACTTTCTTGTTTACTTTATTCTGGGGCTCTTTTTCACTCGTTTACATACGGTCTTCTTATTGGTTGGCTTTCTTTTCTAACCTTTGGTGTTCAGTTCAGCTCATTCTAGGCCTCTAACTGAGGTCCTAGTTAGTTGATTGGAGTTTTTCACCTTTTGTTTTCCTGTTTCTTGCCCTCCCTCTATGTAGCCTTTTTGTGTGAAGTTCTCCTTAGATATGGTCAACCCCAGTCAGGTTTTCCCAATCCAGAGAGGCCCAAGTGTCAGTAGGAGGGTATGGAATTTCCTTGAGAATGAGACCCTCCTGTGAGGCATAGAAAAGGCTACCCCAACACTCACTCAATAAATCTTTTAACTTACATACTGGGGTTTCCTTAAGATTGAGTAAAAATTAACTATGTGTCCCTTAAGAGAGTAGATCCTTCTTAAAGCACAGAAAGAGAAAGAACTACCCCCTTTAATTTCATTTATTTTTCTTTTTTTTTTTTGTTAAGGTTTTATAGCTTATAGTTGTTCAAAATAGGCCAGTAAAATTCCCAATGGAATGTTAGAATAATTCTAGATGAAATTAAGTTTCACTCTTTAAAACACCTGAGTAAAGTGTGTGAAAAATAATTCTGGGATCCATCTCTTTTTGATCAAGTGCTATATATGGCTACAATTATAGGGCTTGAATTTTCCATTAAGAAAAGGTATTATTTTCTTTGAAGATACTGCAAAAGACATCAAACATCTATCAGATGGCTATACAGTTCAACATTATGTAGAAATACTTGGGTTATTTGACATATATTTTCACATTTGTAGATGTACACTCCAGTAAAAAATTAATGATTATACAGATTGATTCAAAAGAATTTCATATAATAGGATTTTGTTGCCTTTGAAGGGAGTTATGATGAATCTGGAAATTTTTTCCAACAGAAGAGAACAAAGAATTATGATTGTTTTTCTGCCCTTCTACTCATTTATTTGTCATTCATTCATCATTTATTGAACATCATAGGTTAAAGGCTAAAATAAATATGCTAATATTCATGGGAGATAGTAGCATCAATTTAGAATGAGTCACATTGGATCAACCTGATAAATGTCATCATTGACAGAGTGCTAATTGTTCACTGAAAGGTTGAAGCAAATGTATTCCCACACTTACTTTGTATCATAACCTATGCCACTTTTATCCAAGATGATATTTTAACATGTGAGAAGGAATTTTAATTACTCTTTAAAATATTAATCTTACAAGAAGTTAAAATATTGAATCCTTCTTTATATGTTTGATTTACAATTATATAAATTTGATAAGTTGGATTTCAGCTGGAAATTCTGGAGAAAGATAGTATAAGATTTTTAATTTACACTCCCCAAATCACAAAATAATGAAAATAATAAAAGGAGGAAAATCCAACAAAATATAATGATAAAGAGAAAAGAAATTTCATTCTAATTAAAGAAGGATATAAGCTCAATCCTTAATAAATTGTTTGCTTTAAAAAATAGAGTTCCTAGGATAGAAAATTATGATCAATTCATGAGAGTTGGCTAAAAGATTGCCATGTACTTTTACAGAAAAAACACAGAAGGAATAGTTAAGGACTCACTCAAATAGCTCAAAGAAATTTCCTTCATCTGAATTAACAAACTCATGGCTTAGGTGTAGAAATTTTCTTGATTCTTGTTCCAACCATTTAAAAGGAATAAAGGGGATGCCCCTACAAGAGACTGCAGATACTGGCTGTCTTTCAAGAGACAGTCTCTTTGTGTGGCAAGGTAGAAGAGAGACAATATGCTGAAATTAACTTTGTAGTTGAGGTTCATAGGTAGCAGGTGGCAAATAAAAGCTAATAGATCTAAGATATTCCTAGCTTATCTCTGATCCAAAGGAAAACTAAAGGATGTGGGTATTATGGTTACAGGATAGAATGTCAGTTTTAAATCTTAAAAAATATAAATTAAAATATAAAAATTCAAAGGAGAAAGAAAATGTGGAGGGATATTTAAATACACTGCCCCCAGTGGGCACATATGCTTGACAGCACAGAATTATTATAATGTCACCTAGTTGGGTTTTGTGCAAAAATATTTACTAAAAGGAGAAAGGAATGATGGGCTTTTATATAAAATATATAAAGATTTTCAAAATGCAACAAGAGAAAACAACTCCATAACAATGTTAAAGATTTCAATATAAAATAAAACAAAATAAAATTTACTGATCATACCAATTGTTGGTAAGCTTGTAGAGAGGCAAGAAATCTTATACTTAGCTAGTGGGAAATCAAAATGGTGCAGCCACTCTGAAAAACAGTGCAGCAGTTTCTCATAAAGTTAAACACATATTCACTATGCTATCCAGCAATCAAACCTTGATGTATTTACCCTAAGAACTGAAAACTTACATTCTCAAAAAACCTTGTTCATGAATATTTATAGCAACATTATTCATAATCACTCAAACTTCAACAGTCCAAATGTCCTTCAAAGTGTGATTAAACATATTGTGATGTACTCGATAGAATACCACACGGCAATAAACAGAAACATCTTACACCCAACGATATGATTGAATCTCCCATGCATTTTGCTAAGATAAAGATCCAGTCTGAATGCTTTGGGACCTGTCAGATCTCTTTAACATAATTTATTTAATATAATTATTTAGAAGGTATTTTCATGGATGTATTTATCTATCATTGATGTGTTTAATATAATATTACAAATCATGATTTGTGTTTAAGTTTATATTTCTGCCAAATTTTCTCCCAAAACAACCCCAATTAACCCCAGTTAATTTCGACCCTTAGTTATACTACAGATATTTTTCCATCCTGGAATCTGTTCAAAAATCACCTTCTGTTGAATCATTCTGGACACTGCAACCAAAATGGTTTTAAAGCACATTTTATGGAATATCATCACTGTTTTTAGAGAATTTTATTAGCTTTCAGTTACTGAATAATAATGCCTAACTTCTCAGCCTGGCCCTAAAATATACCCTTCAAATTTCTTGATATTCTTTCTCAGGATTGTAACTTTTATATCAGCTAAGCTTACCTATTCACTGCCTCACAAAAATGCCTTGCTAAACTGAATCCTTCTTTAGCTTATACTTTGATGCCTACCAGAAATATCCTGCTTCATTGTCTCCATTTACCCAAATCTTACCATCTCTCAAAGCCCATTTCAAGGCTGCATTTCCCCACATTCCAACTCCCTCTCTTCTCTTACTTGTCCTCAATAAATGTCCACTGAGCAACATGTATGTTCCAGCTAATATTTTAGGAGGTTATTAGTGAGAAGCAAAAAAAATGTAAATGAACTTTTTCTCTTAGGCAGTTTACCTTGCATTGGGACAGAGAAGGATACATTTTTACAAGTTTATACTAGATGCTATGCAGACTTTAAAGCCAGGTAATGAGAGCGAGAGAACTGCTGAATGCGGGAGAGGGCTGTTTGTTGGAGAGTCAGGGGACTCTCTTTCAGTATTTGAGTTAAAACCTACTACCACTTACAAAGGAACAGGATAAAAGCATTACAAGCAGACAGGGCAACAAATGAAAATATAAGGAAAAAACAAAAATGACTACATGTTTGAAATGTAGTGGGAAATGGATGAAAAGTAAATGAAATGACAAAAGATAACTTGAGAAGGGCTGAGATGATAATAGGATCTGGCAAAAGGCATCAAGTAACCCTATTTTTGAATTTTAAGTTTTTAATTTTTAAATACTATGCTGCATGCTGTGAGATCAGCATATAGAGGGGTACCAGTAGAAACATATAGATCAGTGTTAGAACCTCTGTAAGTTTAGACAAGTTTGGCAGCATGGGTGAAGGAAATTGATATGGTGTATAACTTAGATTTTGTATAGAATCATTGTTAACAACAAGGGTGAAGACAAGCAAGAATTTCACTGTTCTTGAGTTTTGCGGTAAGTCAAATGATGGAGGATGCCATGCCATTTAGTGAGATAAGGATCACTGTACAAGCAACAGATTTTGGCAGTTGAATCTATTAGTTTAATGCACTAATAGATATATTTATATAAGCAGCAAATTAGGAATGTCAACTCAGACTTTGATATTATGAGCCTTAAATTCAAGGAAGAGATCCAAGCTGGAGTTATACACAAGGTTCAGTTATATTTGGAAAGTTTTCAAAGCCTTGGGGCCACATGAAATCAACTAGGGAGAGAGTGGAAGTACAAAGAAGAGGACTGGGGAGCAGTCTAGCATTATAAAGTTGGATAGATGATGAGGACCCAGGAAAAGAGACAAAGCAGGAGCTTCCAGTGCTACCATAGAAGCCAATATAGAAGACTATTTCCAAAAGAAGAAATTAGTCTGAGAGGTCAAGTAAACTGAGAACTGAGATGTAACAATGGATTTTTGAAACAGTGAATTTTGGAAGTCATTGACAGGTATAGTTTCATTGGAACCATGTGGATTCAAGCCAGACTTCTGCATCCTGAAGACTTAATGAGGGGGAGGATATAGAGATAAAGAATAAATAAAGGTCCTTTATCACAGAGGGGAGCAGAGAAATAGAAGGAAAGCTTATTTTTTAAGATGGGAAAAACCAGTACATCTGTTTACACATAGATAAGAAAATACAAAGTGTAAACTAATGCAAATAAGTCAAATGCATATTTTTGCAAGTTATTTGAGTATAATATGCACTAAAATGTGCACATAACATGACTGTACATAATGCTCACTGGATTTTTACCAACTGAGTACAACATGTAACAAATTTTCAGATCCACAGAGAACATTACAAGCATGCCAGAAGCCACCTTCATTTTCTTATTTCCTAACCCTTTGCACACAGGGTAATCTGTATTATGACTTAAAATTGTATAGGTTAGTTTGTTCATTTATTTTATATAAATGGAATTATAAAGTGTGTAGCTTCTTTTACTCAAAATGATATTTATGAGGTTCATTAAGATTATCATATACAGTTTTAAGTGGTTTATTCTTATGCTATATAGTATTCTGCCATGTGACTATATATCCATTCAACTGTTTATGGGATTTTGTTAGTATTCTTTTTGAGCCTATTAAAAATAGTGCTGTCATAAAACTAGAACTACCATTCATAAAATTTTAAAATATGGAAATATCATTTATGATAGCATCAGAATTATCAAATACTTATGACTAAATATGGCAAAAGATGTGCAAGGACTCTTTCTTGAAAACTGTAAAGCATTGCTGAGAAAATTTGTAGGATCACTATATAAATGGAGGTATACCATATTAATGAATTGAAATACTCAATATTGAGATATCAATTTTTCCCAAATTTTTTGTGCAATAAAATTCGAATCAAAGTCCCAGAACCCTTTTATATAGTCATTCACAATACCATTTAAAAAGTTATTTGTAAAGGAAATAAGCCAAAAATAGCCAAAATAACCATGAATGAGAAAAACAATTTTCCAAGATTAACCTACCAATTTTCATGACTTACTCTGAATCTACAGTAATCTACAAAGTATGGTATTGCTAGAAAATTACACAAATAAATCAATGGAACTGAGTGGAGGGTCTGCTAATATACCCACACACAAATACAAGATAACAATTTCCAATGAATGCATCAAAAATAAATAAGGAAAATTTGTCTCTTCAAAGAAAATTTTTAGACACAAATAGTAGATCATAGGTTACCGGGGGCTGGAGGCTAGAGGGTAAGGGTGTGTTACTACTCAATGGGCACAGAGTTTCTGTCTGAGGTGATGGAAATGTTGGAGTAATGGATGTTGGCAATGGTAGTAAAATACGGGGAATGCAATTAATGCAACTGAATTGTTACTTGAAAATGGTTAAAAGGGAAATTTTGAGTTGTACATACGTTACAACAATAAAAGTTAAAAAAAATCTCTTTAACAAATGGTGCTGGCATGGGATATCTATATGGGGAAAAGTGACTTTACTTCACACTATACACTAAAATCAATTTAAAATGGATCACAGAAGATATATGAATGCCAAATAATCATATGAAAAAAGTGTTCAATATCATTAGTCATGAGAGAGATACAAATTGAACCACAGTGAAATAATACTACACAGCTGTTATGATGGTTAAAATTAAGAAGACTAACAGATATCAAGTGATGACAATCAAGAGGAGCAAACCGAACTTTCAAATGCTGTTGAAGGGAATGTAAAATGGTACAAACATTTGGAAAACTTTGGGGTATTTTTTTAAGGCGCTAAACATACATTGACCCTATGCCAAATCATTCTACTCCAAGGAATTTATTTAACAGAAATGAAAATACATTTTTTATAAATAGGATGTTTATAGGAGCTTTATTCCTGTCACCCAAAAAGTGGAAATAGCCCGGATATTCATCAGCAGGAGAAAAAATAACAAAATATAGCACAATGGGATACTACTTAGCAATAAAATGGGAAAACAAAATACTGATGCATGCAACTACATGAATAAATCTAAAAAATATTGTGCTGCTTGAAAAAGCCAGACACAAAAAAGTACAAACATGTTTCCATTTATATAAAATACTAGAATTGCCAAAACTAGCCTATGACAATAGAAATGAGAACTATATACACCTCTTGAGGATCTGGGATAGGTGGGAGATGTTAATTGGAATGGAACATCAGAAAACATTCTAGGGTGATAGAAATGTTCTGTTCTTGCTATGCGCTCTTCAAAACTGGGAGAAAGTTACACTTAGATCTTAGCACTTCCCATGCTAATTGTGTCAATAAAAATCTCTCACTACAATTGTAAAATTATTTATTTCACCATTAATTTTGTCAACACTTTGGTTGAAGTAACATGCAAGGTAGAAAATGCCCCTATTGAACTGGATAAGAAGCTAAGGAGATTTCCAGATTATTGAAAGTGCATTTTGGTTTCAACTTGCTGTTTAGAGTAAAATGTGACATGAGAGAGGTAATCTAATGTAAGGACTGTTAAATCAAAAGGAGGCATGACTTGCTGTTTTTGAGGATTCTGAGGTTGCCCAGAGGGCAAAAGATGCTAAGATTAAGAAATGGCTTCCAATTAAAGAACACATCCAGCACGCTCACAGAAAAGCATGATTTAAAGTTACAGCAGATGTGTGACTAAAATTCTAAGAAAGACCAAAGGTAGAGCTTTAATCACAAACTGAACATTTCAATCATAGATTTGTCACTCAATTCTTGATCCTAATTTAATCATTTTAATTTCCATTTTACATATAGATATCATTATTTACTTGATATTAAGTTTTGATGAAACCAATCACTGGCAAATTTTCATTAGTTTGCCTTTATCCACATTGGAGATAATTAAAGTAATACTCTTCTGGGTTGTGAAGGGAAGGGAATGAGCAGTTTTTCCAAACCTGATACAGTTAACTTTTCTGAATTCAGAAACCCTCAAAAGCAATTAATTCCATGGTTGCCTATCTATTTCCCTACCTTTGGATAACATCTATGATAATTCTACTTAAAGATGACATGTAAAACACGTTTGACAATATTCAGTATATATTTGTGCTTATTTCCTTTTGAGACATGAGGAAAGATTGCAACTATTGATTGGTTTGTGATTTATAAATACTATCATAGAGATGAAACACTTTCATGTAGCTAAGGAAGACCAGGCTACAAGGACATTTCAATTCCTAGTTTTAGCAAAGACAGAATCCTTCTTCAATTATGGGATTCTTTTCTACATTTCAAATGACAGTTTGCTCCCAAAGCAAGATAAATCCATGCAACTAATAATAATCTTCATTTTTTTAGCAGAACTTAGGCATTACTAAGTCACTGATGATTATACTCCACATCTGATTCAATAACCTTGGAGGAAATGGAGCAATGTAAATAATGCAATTCAAATAAGAGGACAAAGCATTTGTCATGTGTTGGGATGTTCTGGTTATTGAAATGCTTCATTTCTAGAAAACACTTTGGCTTTCAAGATGATCTCTTTGCTTTCTCTGGTACAAGAACTTTGATAGTTAACAGCACAAGAACATATATCCAAAAAGAGAATGCCCTTACCATGGGCCATGAATACACATATCCAGTCAAGGTTAGGGTAATTCAGGAATGTGACCTCTGGTGCTACTTCCTTCTTTGTCCAGTACTTTCTTATATTTTCTCACTTGCATGTATTGTTGTCTTCAGTTTGATTGGGTCATATAGGTGATTAGAAAACATTGAGATTTGTCTATTTTTTTCTCCCCTTAATTATTCTCATTTACCAGAGGCCATATAAGACATTCACTAACTAATGAAATTTAGATAATGTACATTGCAAACTGAATTGGAAAGGCTTGAAAGTTAATAAAGGTAATTGAAACTAAAACATTATAAACATAACATGTTTAAAAATATAAGTGAAAAAATTAAGACTAATTTAAGCATACTTTTGACTTTGCTTTGCAGGATTTATTTGACCTTTAAAGAAATATTTGAAGATGCCAAATTTCTAAAAAATAATGTATCAACAAAAATGCGTCTGTCATTTATACCTATATATAGGAGTTTTATATTTCATTAAAATTATGCTTAGTTACAAATCACAATTTCACTTTTCACAAATTCTACTATAATAATGAGATGGTTTCTGAATAAAAATGCTTAATAAAGTTTTAACCTTAAACATTTTGAAGTTATGAAAAGTATTTAAATATAAATAAACACAGGGGAAACTAAAGTTTCCCTTTTGGAATATTAACCAATATATTAGAGACAACAGGGGGCATTTTATCATTGTCATCAGCAAGAAAAGGATTAATTGCTGTCATGTTCTTGCTATACTACCTTGTGGGGTACAAATTACATTTTTCTAACCTCAGGACCTTAATCAAAAACAACAAGATTTGAGCTGGTGTTAATCTGCTGCTGCCAGCAAAAGTCCATAGCAAAAGTGTGCAAGGTCAGTAGTGTGAACTTCAGCAAAAAAGGGACATACTTATCAGGAGACTACACATGGTGAAGCAAAAATGCAAGGACATTGTGCAAATCAGACTGTACTCAAAGAACAGATACACTACACTAAAGGACATTGCCTTTTCCCTCTGTTTTTAAGAGGAAATCACTAAGCACACCTACATAGAACCCTCTTTTTATATGGAAAAGTTCCCAGGGATTTCCTTGAAGTTCCGTTAAACTTAAAACTACAGGCATACCTCAAATATTGTGGGTTCACTTTCAGACCACTGCAATAAAGTGAATATTGCAATAAAGCAAGTCACATGATTTTTTTTTTTCATTTCTCAGTGCATAGAAAAGTTATGCTTACAAAATTCTGTAGTCATTAAGTGTGGAAGAGCATTATGTCATTAAAATCAATGTACATATTTTAATTAAAAATAAGTAATTAATAAAAAATGCTAACAATCATCTGAGGCTTCAGTGACTCATAATCCATTTGCTGGTAAGGGGTCTTGCCTTGATGCTGATGGCCTCTGACTGATTAGGTTTAGTTGCTGAAGGCTGGTATGGCTGTGGCAATTTCTTGAAATAAGACAACAATTAAATTTGCTACATGGATTGACTCTTCCTTTCATGAAAGATTTCCCTGTAGCATGCAATGCTGTTTGATAGACTTTTACCCACAGCACAACTTTCAAAATCCTGCCACAGCTTTATCAACTATGTTTATGTAATATTCTAAATCTTTTGTTGTCTTTTAACAGTTCTCACTGTATCTTCACCAGGAGTAGATTCCTTCTCAAGAAACCACTTTCTTTGTGTATCCATAAGAAGCAACTCCTCATCCATTAAACTTTTATCATGAGATTGCAGCAACTCAGTCACATCTTCAGGCTCCACTTCTAATTCTAGTTCTCTTGATATTTCTACCACATCTTTAATTATTTCCTCCACTGAAGTCTTGAATGCCTCAAAGTAATCCATGAGAGTTTGAATCAACTTCTAACAAACTCCTGTTAATGTTGATATCTTGACCTTCTCCCATGAATAACAAATATTCTTAACGGTATCTAAATGGTGAATTCTTCTGAGAAGATTTTCAATTTACTATGCCCAGATCTATCAGAGAAATCACTATTTATGATAGTTATGGCCTTACAAAAGGCATTTCTTAAATAATAAAACTTGAAACCTAAATGACTCCTTGATGCACAGGATGCAGAATGGATATAGTGTTAGCAGAAAGGCAACCAGAATGAATCTCATACATTTCCATCAGAACTGTTGGGCAGCCAGTTGCATTGTTGATGAACAGTAATATTTTGAAAAGAATCTTTTTTTTTTTCTGAGCATTAGGACTCAACATTTGGCTTAAAATATTCAGCAAACCATGTTGAAAACAGATATGCTATCATCAGGCTTTGTTGTTCCATTTATAAAACACAGGGCAGAGTTGATTTAGCATAATTCTTAAGGGCTCTAGGATTTTTGGAATGGTAAGTGAAATCAGCAACGGCTTCAACTTAAAGTCACAAGCTGCAGTAGTTCCTAATAGAAGAGTAAACCTTTCTTTTGAAGCTTTGAAGCCAGGCATTGACTTCTCTCTAGCTATGAAAGTCCTAGATGGCATCTTCTTCCAGTAGAAGACTATTTCATCTATACTGAAAATCTGTTGTTTAGTTTAGTTGCCTTCATCAGTTATCTGCTGGATCTTCTGGATAATTTGCTGAAGCTTCTACATCCACACTTGGTGCTTCACCTTGCACTTTTATGTTGTGGAGATGGCTTCTTTACTTAAACCTGATGAACCAGACTCTTCTAGCTTCAAACTTTCCATCTTCAGTATCTTCACCTCTTTCAGCCTTCATAGAAATGAAGAAAGTTAGGGTCTTGCACTGGATTAGGCTTTATTTTAAGGGAATGTCATGGCTAGCTTGATCTTCTGTCCAAAACAGCAAAACTTTCTCCATATCAGCAATAAGCTGATTTTTCTTATCATTCATGTGTTCACTGTAGTAATACTTTTAATTTCCTTCAAGAACTTTTCATTTGTATTCAATCTTGACCAACTGTTTGATACAAGAAGTTTGGCTTTCAGCCTATCTTGGCTTTCCACATGCCTCCTTCACTAAGCTTAATTGTTTCTAACTTTTGATTTAAAGTGAGAGATGTGCAAGTCTTCAATTAACTTCAACATTTAGAGGCCATTGTCGGGTTATTACAGAAGAGGAGAGAGACAGGGGGCAGTCAGAACACATGCAGTATTTATCAATTAAATTTGCCCTCTTATATAGGAAAATTTTGTGGAGCCCCAAAACAATGACAACAATAATATCAAAGATCACTGATCCCAGATCACCATAACAGATGTAATAATAGTGAAATATGGTGAGAATTACCAAAATGTGACACATGTGAGCATATGCTGATGGAAAAATGATGCTGATAGACTTGCTTGATGCAGGATTGCCACAAACCTTCAATTTGTAAAAAAAGCACAGTATCTATGAAGCATAATAAAGCAAAGCACAATAAAACAAGGATGCTCCTGTAATTAAAAATAGTACCATGATCACTAGAGTTTTCAAAAAAACTTTCATTTAATCAAAAGTGAATCATGATACTAAGGAATTATAGGGTGAAATCTTAAGTTTAATTATTTGCTAGTGTTCATCACCTCCTCTTCAACCTTCATGAATTTCTCTTCCTGTAAAATCTTTCTTTAATGAACCTCATTCTTTTTCCATTTCACTAAACCTTCACCATCCCCCTGAATTTAGAGTCTATAGAGCTCTATCTTTCTTCACTCATTAACTGGACACTGTACAAATAGTTTTTCTGCTTGTTGCATGCCCAGGTCTTAATGTATGCTGAGAATGTTGACATTCTTTCTGAATATATGATCATCTTTTTTTTTTAATTTTTTATGTACCATGTCAATTTTCTTTCCTCTGGTTATCACATGTAGTCCTTTAACAGTATGCCTTCTGTTAGCAAATTGTCTATACACAATTTTCTTGTACATTATTTGAGAGTAACTTTTGATCTGCTGTGTTCTAATAAAATAGTGCTCAATATTACTGTTATGAGATAATTTAATATACAGTCATAGACAATTAATCGCTATTTAATAAAATACTTCTGTGTAAAATGAACCCTTAATTAATGACTTACTGACACTACTCAATATTTCCAGATGTACTTCAGAAGTCTTTTCAGAAGTTCACTTTCCCCAATGGGTGTTTCCTACAACTTAATTTTAACTCCTTTTTGTACATTTCCACTGATATCCATGATAAAAGAGATCTGAATCTCTGCATAAGCCTTATTTATGAAAGTATATAAATTTGAGATATTGTAAAAGAAACAAAGGTTTTCCAGTTAATATTACAATATTACAATTTTATCTCTTGTAAATTTTTTAAGTTAGTAAAAGGTTGATTTACTAGGTTGAAAATGCTTAGCAGGTGAATTTAATATTTTGCCAAATCAATTAATCATGAAATTTGTAGTAGTGTTTACTTCATTTTTATTTTGAAGATAAATACACTGGTATGTATTTCCCTAGTAGTATATATTTATTTTAAGTTCTGTTCCAAATCCCTGCATAATTAATAACATTTTTATCTAAGATTTCCCAGCAGTGTGCGCTAACAACTGGCATATAGTTTGTCAAATTTTATTGTACAAGGTTATAGGTTACTTTCAAAACTATGAATTGCTTTTTAACATAATTGGCTTATCAGAGATGCTTTAAAAATTCAAACAATGTGTTTCATTTGGTTTATATGTATATATGGATACCTAGTCATATGCATAGCATTAGGTTGATTATTTGTTTAAAAGTGTCCATGGATAATAACTTTGGAAATTTATCTGTAAGTCCAATAGAACAAGGAATTATTTGTAGAACTTCTCACAGAAGTACGTAATCTATTCAATAGGTTTCTTATTTTTCAGTTCATCCTTCTGAACCTCCTTCTATTCATCCAACAAACATGTTATAGGGAGCAGGTATTGTAATTTCACTGATGACAAATATGAGTCAGAAAGGATAAATATATTGATGAAAATATAAACCCCTGAATATTTGTCTGCTTTTATAAGAAGGAAATATCTGATCATACTCCCTCTGTAGTTAGGAAAATCTTACATGCATGAATGCCCACACAAATTATATTAAATTATGTAGTGGTATATGTATTGTTTGCATATCTATATAATAAAATAATAAATATATGAAGAAAAGAATAAACAGCATTATAAGCAAAGTTTGTAATTGTTACCACTTCAAAATTAAATATTTATTAATTTAATAATCAAACATCTAACATGTAGAATGCATAAAGAAGATTTATAACTCAACAACCCAAAGATAAAACAGCCTAATTTAAAAACAAACAAAGGACTTGAATCAGCATTTTTCCAAAAGATATATATAAATGGTCAACAAGAGAATGAAAAGTATTCGACATCATTACTTATTAGGGAAATGCAAATTAAAACCACAATGAAATACCACATCACACCCACTAGTATGACAATATTTTTTTAAAAGGAAAATATCAAATGGTGAGGATATGGAGAAAATGGAAGCCTTGTCAATTGCTGGTGAAAATGTAATATGGTTTAGCTGCTATGGAAAACAATTTGGAATTTCCCCCCAAAAGTTAAGCATAAAATTACATATGACCTAACAATTCTCTTCTTAGGTATATATGTGAAAGAATTGAAAGCAGGGACTCAAACAGATAACTGAACAAAAATGTTTATTGCAGCATTATTCACATAGTTAAAAGGTAGAAACAATCCAAATGTCTATTAATAGCTGAATGGATACCTTGTAGTAAATAGGTGCCATGTAGTAATGTCCAGTTATAAAAAGAAATGAACTATGTGGATAATCCTCAAAACATTATTCTAAATGAAGGAAGCCAGGTCACATATTGTATTATTCCATTGATATGAAATATCCAGAATAGATGACCCCATGGAGACAGGAAGCAGTTTGGTGGTTGCACAGTGTTGTGAATACACTAAACACCACTGAATTGTTCCTAGTTAACTTTAAGTTATGTGAATTTCACCTCAATAAAATAATACCAAGTTATATATGCATAAGAAAAATTTTAAATAAAACAGTCATATGACAAAAGGAAGTACTGCTAAGGCTTTTCTTTTAATGTAAAAGATTATATAATACATATTTTAATTTAGAAAGTTATATTTTCTTTTCACAGTTATTTTCATTTCATACATATAAATCCAAAAAATTAATGTGCCAATGAATGTGAAGGTAAACATGGGTTCACAAGGATAGTTTTAACATAAGAAAAGATGGCTCCACACAGTTTCTCAAAGGCCTAGAAGCTCAAATTGGCCCCTTTAAGACATAAATGTTGATCGTCTTTCAAATATATTAGCTCCCAAATTAATTCTTGGTAGAATGCTTCCTTGTGACAAATGCTTCTGGAGCTAGAAGATAACAACCTGATAGCACAGCAGTTTTAAAATTCTTGTTGATTTGTTTCTTAAACTTAGTTCAGTGTAACCTGGCAGATAAATACTGGAATCACACTAAGAAAGCCTGCTTGGTGGAGGTTGCTTTTTCAGACGCCTCTGGCTGGACAGCACTGATGTCAGACTTGTACAGCAAAGCAGAGCAAGCACTTATTATTTTCTTTTTTTCCTTTCTTCAAGAAAGGAAAGAGCATTATAGCACTCAGTGTTGAGGTTTACAGAGGTTTCAAGGGACTGAACTCAGCTCCAACTTGAAGCCTTACTCTCTTATCCTGACAAATATATTTTTGCATGGCAACTGAAATAACATTGCAAAGCAAATATGTACTCTTATCAGAATATCATGAGAAACTCAGGGGATTGGTGATCCAATAGTATCAGGAATGGATTATTATAGAGAGATCTAGTCATTTAATAGTCTCATTTGTGGATTGGCAATAAGGATGCTTTATACTTACTAAGAAATATTGTTATACCAACACTAAGATGCTGAATTTCCCTTAGAATGCCTTTCTCTCTGGTTAATAACTGCTTTTGTTATAAATTCAAATATGGCTATATGCGGTAACCTTTAAGTTCAATTTATGTACATGAATTTACTGAATCGTTGACTTTAAGACATTTGCAAACTGGAAGAATACAAGTACATAAATTTCTGGAAAAGAGAGAAAGCAAACAAAATAAAAGAAAAAGATGTAGAAATGGAAATTTATCTAAGACAAAAGTCACTTTATTTTAGGTTGAACTAATTATATAAATATAATTTGTGTTTGAAATACAATATATGATAGGCTTGACTGCTTAGAACTAGAAATGAATCATTTTTCCCATGACTTTAAACATGTTACAACACCCAGACACTTTTTAAAAGTCTCCCCAAACTGAAATTATTTCAACACAATGTTTCAGAGTCATTACCATTGTTGTTTTATTTCTTATAGCCTGTTAGGTACTTTCAGACAGATGTCATGGTGTTTCATTTTCTCATTGCTCCATTTAATCTTCCCTCCTAGGGACAGTTTCTGTAGTTCTATTTATTTGTCATCTTTATGATCTTCAAAAACTTTAGTTTTTTGTTAATATAAGTACTACACTTTTCACAGTAAATGCATTTCTAAGTATTTCATGGCTTTTTGCTGTTACTATATTTGGATGTTTTATTGAGTATCTCTCCATATCTATTTTCTATGTAAGTCTGTCTATTTCTCTGTCTCTTTTTGTTTTTTTTTTTTTTTTTGTTTTTTTTTTTTGGTGGTGGTAAAAATCATTTATTTTTTATCTTCTGATTACAGAAATAATTATTGTCCATTATAGAAAACTTGGAAAATACAGAAAAGAAGAGACATAAATTTATAAAATTGCAAAATAAAACAGGTCATATCTAATTCTACCCAGAGAGATAATCCCACGTTTAGTAAAGGTTCTGCCAGGTTTATTTATGAACGATTTTATTTTAACACAGTTGGGATCCTTTGATACATTCTGTTTTATAACCTGCTTTTTTAAATGTCCTCTCTGATGAACATTTCCTTCACGGCATTATCTATTCTTTTACATATTTTTAGCGGCTGCAAAGTCTTATATTATCCATATGCACAGTAATGAATTTTGTTCTTAACTGATTCCCTATTGTTAGATATTTATATAAGCTTCCAAGCTGTTATAATTAACCAGCATGCAAATTTACAATGAGAAATATATCTGGCAAGCATACAAGACTGTTCTGCAAGTTCGTCACATGTTTTCCCTGTAAAAAACTACGCAGAAAATCAAACTACATCGGGAATTCATAAAGAGGGCGTTGAGTGCTCTGGGGGTCAGAAGCCATGTGATAGCCTGTTATACATATTTGGACATGTTCCCATAAGATGTTCTCCACTGCAGCTTTCCAAGTTACATCAAAGATAGTCCTGAACCCCAGGGGGAGAGCTCCTCAGCCACACTTTAGAGGTACCCTGCGGTGAGGGGTTGGACAGGGGGTTGATCTTGTGTCTCTTGCCGCTCTCAGTCCCTGAGTGCCCTTCGTGGCCGTCTGGGTGGACTGGCACCTCCACGTTTTACATGGTTGTCCTCTGTGTATACATGCCACTTGTTGTCTTTTTCTCCATAACTTACATCTCATTTCTGCTGTGGCGAGAATCCATACCTTTTTTTTTTTTTTCTTTTTTTTTTTATCTTCATTTTACTGAGATATATTCACATACCATGCAGTCATACAAAACAAATCGTACTTTCTATTGTTTACAGTACCATTACATAGTGGTACATTCATCACCCAAATCAATCCCTGACACCTTCATTAGCACACACACAAAAATAACAAGAATAATAATTAGAGTGAGAAAGAGCAATTGAAGTAAAAAAGAACACTGGGTACCTTTGTCTGTTTGTTTCCTTCCCCTACTTTTCTACACATCCATCCATAAACTAGACAAAGTGTAGTTTGGTCCTTATGGCATTCCCAATCCCACTGTCACCCCTCATAAGCTACATTTTTATACAACTGTCTTCGAGATTCATGGGTTCTGGGTTGTAGTTTAATAGTTTCAGGTATCCACCACCAGCTACCCCAATTCTTTAGAACCTACAAAAGGTTGTCTAAAGTGTGCGTAAGAGTGCCCACCAGAGTGATCTCTCGGCTCGTTTTGGAATCTCTCTGCCACTGAAGCTTATTTCATTTCCTTTCACATCCCCCTTTTGGTCAAGAAGATGTTCTCCATCCCACGATGCCAGGTCTACATTCCTCCCCGGGAGTCATATTCCACGTTGCCAGGGAGATTCACTTCCCTGGGTGTCTGATCCCACGTAGGGGGGAGGGCAGTGATTTCACCTTTCAAGTTGGCTTAGCCAGAGAGAGAGGGCCACATCTGAGCAACAAAGAGGCATTCAGGAGGAGACTCTTAGGCACAAATACAGGGAGGCCTAGCCTCTCCTTTGCAGCAACCGTCTTCCCAGGGGTAAAACTTATGGTAGAGGGCTCAACCCATCAAACCACCAGTCCCCTATGTCTGTGGTCATGTTAGCAACCATGGAGGTGGGGTAGGCGAATACCCCTGCATTCTCCACAGGCTCCTCAAGGGGGCACTACATCTTTTTTTTTTTTTTAACTTTCCCTTCTTTTTTAAATCAACTGTATGAAAAAAAAAGTTAAAAAGAAAACAAACATACAAAAAAAGAACATTTCAAAGAGACCATAACAAGGGAGTAAGAAAAAGACAACTAACCTAAGATAACTGCTTAACTTCCAACATGTTCCTACTTTACCCCAAGAAAGTTACATAATATAGCAACATTTCTGTGAACTTGTTCCTACTATATCCATCAGAAATTAACAGACCATAGTCATTCCTGGGCATCCCCAGAACGTTAAATAGCTTATCTGTTCTTCTTGGATTATTGTTCCCCTTCCTTATTTGCTTTCTATTGCTAGTTCCCCTACATTCTACATTATAAACCATTTGTTTTACATTTTTCAAAGTTCACATTAGTGGTAGCATATAATATTTCTCTTTTTGTGCCTGGCTTATTTCGCTCAGCATTATGTCTTCAAGGTTCATCCATGTTGTCATATGTTTCACGAGATCGTTCCTTCTTACTGCCGTGTAGTATTCCATCGTGTGTATATACCACATTTTATTTATCCACTCATCTGTTGAAGGACATTTGGGTTGTTTCCATCTCTTGGCAATTGTGAATAATGCTGCTATGAACATTGGCATGCAGATATCTGTTCGTGTCACTGCTTTCTGACCTTCCGGGTATATACCGAGAAGTGCAATCGCTGGATCAAATGGTAACTCTATATCTAGTTTTCTAAGGAACTGCCAGACTGACTTCCAGAGTGGCTGAACCATTATACAGTCCCACCAACAATGAATAAGAGTTCGAATTTCTCCACATCCCCTCCAGCAATTGTAGTTTCCTGTTTGTTTAATGGCAGCCATTCTAACCGGTGTTAGATGGTATCTCATTGTGGTCTTAATTTGCATCTCTCTAATAGCTAGTGAAGCTGAACATTTTTTCATGTGTTTCTTGGCCATTTGTATTTCTTCTTCAGAGAACTGTCTTTTCATATCTTTTGCCCATTTTATAATTGGGCTGTCTGTACTATTGTCATTGAGTTGTAGGATTTCTTTATATATGCAAGATATCAGTCTTTTGTCAGATACATGGTTTCCAAAAATTTTTTCCCATTGAGTTGGCTGCCTCTTTACCTTTTTGAGAAATTCCTTTGAGGTGCAGAAACTTCTAAGCTTGAGGAGTTCCCATTTATCTATTTTCTCTTTTGTTGCTTGTGCTTTGGGTGTAAAGTCTAGGAAGTGGCCACCTAATACAAGGTCTTGAAGATGTTTTCCTACATTATCTTCTAGGAGTTTTATGGTACTTTCTTTATATTGAGATCTTTGGTCCATTTTGAGTTAATTTTTGTGTAGGGGGTGAGGTAGGGGTCCTCTTTCATTCTTTTGGATATGGATATCCAACTCTCCCAGCCCCATTTGTTGAAAAGACCATTATGGCTCAGTTCGGTGACTTTGAGGGCCTTATCAAAGATCAGTCGGCCATAGATCTGAGGGTCTATCTCTGAATTCTCAATTCGATTCCATTGATCTATATGTCTATCTTTGTGCCAGTACCATGCTGTTTTGGCAACTGTGGCTTTATAATAAGCTTCAAAGTCAGGGAGTGTAAGTCCTCCCACTTCGTTTTTCTTTTTTAGAGTGTCTTTAGCAATTCAAGGCATCTTCCCTTTCCAAATAAATTTGATAACTAGCTTTTCCAAGTCTGCAAAGTAGGTTGTTGGAATTTTGATTGGGATTGCATTGAATCTGTAGATGAGTTTGGGTAGAATTGACATCTTAATGACATTTAGTCTTCCTATCCATGAACATGGAATATTTTTCCATCTTTTAAGGTCCCCTTCTATTTCTTTTAGTAGAGTTATGTAGTTTTCTTTGTATAGGTCTTTTACATCTTTGGTTAAGTTTATTCCTAGGTACTTGATTTTCTTAGTTTCTATTGAATATGGTATCTTTTTCTTGAGTGTCTCTTCAGTTTGTTCATTTCTAGCATATAGAAACATTACTGACTTATGTGCATTAATCTTGTATCCCGCTACTTTGCTAAATTTGTTGATTGGCTCTAGTAGCTGTATCGTCGATTTCTCAGGGTTTTCTAGATATAAGGTCATATCATCTGCAAACAATGACAGTTTTACTTCTTCTTTTCCAATTTGGATTCCTTTTATTTCTTTGTCTTGCCGGATTGCCCTGGCTAGCACTTCCAGCACAACGTTGAATAACAGTGGTGACAGCGGGCATCCTTGTCTTGTTCCTGATCTTAGAGGGAAGGCTTTCAGTCTCTCACCATTGAGTACTATGCTGGCTGTGGGTTTTTCATATATGCTCTTTATCATGTTGAGGAAGTTTCCTTCAATTCCTACCTTTTGAAGTGTTTTTATCAAAAAGGGATGTTGGATTTTGTCAAATGCTTTTTCAGCATATATTGAGATGATCAATTGATTTTTCCCTTTTGACTTGTTAATGTGTTGTAATACATTGATTGATTTTCTTATGTTGAACCATCCTTGAATGCCTGGAATGAACCCCACATGGTCATGGTGTATGATTTTTTTAATGTGTCTTTGGATTCGATTTGCAAGTATTTTGTTGAGGATTTTTGCATCTATATTCATTAGGGAGATTGGCCGGTAGTTTTCCTTTTTTGTAGCATCTTTGCCTGGTTTTGGTATTAGATTGATGTTAGCTTCATAAAATGAGTTAGGTAGTGTTCCATTTTCTTCAATATTTTGAAAGAGTTTGAGTAAGATTGGTATCAGTTCTTTCTGGAAAGTTTGGTAGAATTCCCCTGTGAAGCCATCTAGCCCTGGGCATTTATTTGTGGGAAGATTTTTGATGACTGATTGGATCTCTTTGCTTGTGATGGGTTGGTTGAGGTCTTCTATTTCTTCTCTGGTCAGTCTAGGTTGTTCATATGTTTCCAGGAAATTGTCCATTTCCTCTACATTATCCAGTTTGTTGCCATACAGTTGTTCATAGTATCCTCTTATAATTTTTTTATTTTCTTCAGGATCTGCAGTTATGTCACCTTTTTCATTCATTATTTTGTTTATATGGGTCTTCTCTCTTTTTGATTTTGTCAGTCTAGCTAGGGGCTTGTCAATCTTGTTGATCTTCTCAAAGAACCAACTTTTGGTGATATTTATCCTCTCTATTGTTTTTTTTGTTGTCTATGTCATTTATTTCTGCTTTTATCCTTGTTATTTCTTTTCTTCTACTTGGTTTAGGATTGGTTTGCTGTTCATTTTCTAGCTTCTTCATTTGATCCATTAGTTCTTTGATTTTGGCTCTTTCTTCCTTTTTAATATATGCATTTAGTGCTATAAATTTCCCCCTTAGCACTGCTTTTGCTGCATCCCATAGGTTTTGGTATGTTGTGTTCTCATTTTCATTTGTCTCTCTATATTTAGCAATTTCTCTTGCTATTGCTTCTTTAACCCACTGATTGTTTAGGAGTGTGTTGTTTAACCTCCAGGTATTTGTGAATTTTCTAAGTCTCTGACGGTTATTGACTTCTAATTGTATTCCATTGTGGTCAGAGAATGTGCTTTGAATAATTTCAATCTTTTTAAATTTATTGAGGCTTGTTTTATGTCCCAGCATATGATCTATTCCTGAGAAAGTTCCGTGAGCACTAGAAAAGTATGTGTATCCTGGTGATTTGGGATGTAATGTCTTGTATATGTCTGTTAAATCTAATTCATTTATCAGATTGTTTAGGTTTTCAATTTCCTTATTGGTCTTCTGTCTGGTTGATCTATCTATAGGAGAGAGTGATGTGTTGAAGTCTCCCACAATCATTGTGGAAACATCAATTGCTTCCTTTAGTTTTGCCAGTGTTTCTCTCATGAATTTTGTGGCACCTTGATTGGGTGCATAGACATTTATGATTGTTATTTCTTCTTGTTGAATTGCCCCTTTTATTAGTATGTAGTGGCCTTCTTTGTCTCTCAAAACATCCCTGCATTTGAAGTCTATTTTATCTGAGATTAATATTGCTACACCTGCTTTCTTTTGGCTGTAGCTTGCATGAAATATTTTTTTCCATCCTTTCACTTTCAGTTTCTTTGTGTCCCTGTGTCTAAGATGAGTCTCTTGTATGCAACATATTGATGGTTCATTTTTTTTGATCCATTCTGCGAATCTGTATCTTTTAATTGGGGAGTTTAATCCATTTACATTCAATGTTATAACCGTGAAGGCATTTCTTGAATCAGCCATCTTATCCTTTGGTTTATGTTTGTCATATTTTTCCCCTCTGTCTATTAATATCCTTTATTGTACCCATACCGAATCTCTTTAGTACTGAACCTTTCTCCAAGTCTCCCTGTCCTTTCTTTGTTTCTCTGTCTGTAGGGCTCTCTTTAGTATCTCCAGTAGGGCAGGTCTCTTGTTAGCAAATTCTCTCAGCATTTGTTTGTCTGTGAAAAATTTAAGCTCTCCCTCAAATTTGAAGGAGAGCTTTGCTGGATAAAGTATTCTTGGCTGGAAATTTTTCTCACTCAGAATTTTAAACATATCGTGCCACTGCCTTCTCGCCTCCATGGTGGCTGCTGAGTAGTCACTACTTAGTCTTATGCTGTTTCCTTTGTATGTGGTGAATTGCTTTTCTCTTGCTGCTTTCAGAACTTGCTCCTTCTCTTCTGTGTTTGACAGTGTGATCAGTATATGTCTCGGAGTGGGTTTATTTGGATTTATTCTATTTGGAGTTCGCTGAGCATTTATGATTTGTGTATTTATGTTGTTTAGAAGATTTGGGAAGTTTTCCCCAACAATTTCTTTGAATACTCTTCCTAGACCTTTTCCCTTTTCTTCCCCTTCTGGGACACCAATGAGTCTTATATTTGGACATTTCATATTATCTATCATATCCCTGAGGTCCATTTCGATTTTTTCAATTTTTTTCCCCATTCTTTCTTTTATGCTTTCATTTTCCATTCTGTCATCTTCCAGGTCACTGATTCGTTGTTCAACTTCCTCTAATCTTGTACTATGAGTGTCCAGAATCTTTTTAATTTGGTCAACAGTTTCTTTAATTTCCATAAGATCATCCATTTTTTTATTTAGTCTTGCAATGTCTTCTTTATGCTCTTCTAGGGTCTTCTTGATTTCCTTTGTATCCCATACTATGGTCTCATTGTTCATCTTTAGTTCTTTGAGTAGCTGCTCTAGGTGCTGTGTCTCTTCTGATCTTTTGATTTGGGTGCTTGGGCTTGGGTTATCCATATCGTCTGTTTTTTTCATATGCTTTATAATTTTCTGTTGTTTTTGGCCTCATGGCATTTGCTGAACTGGATAGGGTTCTTTTAGGATTTGTAGACCAATTGAAGTCCTTATCTCTAATTTATCAGATCTACAGCTTTGTGGAGTACAGTTTCTCTAACTAACCAGTAGGTGGCGTCCATGAGCCACCTGTTCTCCACAAGCCAGTTCTCCCCTGCTTAGCCTTTGTGGTGAGTGGGGGAGTGAGTCTTGTGGGGTCCAATTGGTGTACCAAGCTTGCGTGTGTAGTTGGTGTTGCCTGCCCTGTATGTGGGGTGTGTTTCTGGGCAGTCGGGGAGGGGGGGTGGCCCTAACAATCAAATCTCCCTGGTGATCCTAGAGTTTTAAAGCTGCTGCAATAGTCTAATCCTTCAGTTCAGTCCTGCCACAGTTTGTCTCTGCCAGTGACCCACAAGCCCTTGATATTGGCGTATGGCTCCTTAGACTTGCAAGTGGGCTCCTCTTCCAGGCTGTGCACCCCGGGTCCTCTGTTGAGGGATGACTGTGCTATGTCACAGGGCAGTTCTGGGCTGCTGGGCTGTGTAGGGAGGCTCCCAGTCTGCTGAAATGATGGCTGAATGGGGCTTTGTTAACTCACACTGCTCCACCTTCCCAACTCTGGGACAATCAGCTGAGGTTGCAGGGAAGGCTAATGTCCACGCCCAGTTTTGTGGTGTGTGCCTGTTATTTGAAGCACTTCTGTCACACTGGGTTGTCTGGGGCAGCTCTGGGCTATGGGGCTGGCGATGGGCAGGAGTGTTTCCTGTCCACCAGGATGACGGCTGTGAGCGGACACCCCCCTTTTCTTGGGAAGTTGTGGTGTTTAGTGAATTTTCTCAGCCACTGGATTATTGCCTTTTGTCTCAGAGCTCTCTTAATTCTGCTCTTGACTTGACCTGCCCAAATTGCAAGTCTTTGAAGCTTTCTGTGTTGGGCTTCTTAGAGTAATTGTTTTAGAAAAAGAAAAAAGGATTAAAAAAAAAAAAAAAAAAAAAAAGGGCCCTCCTCAGAGATCTAATGGGTTATTGAAATGCTAAGAGACAATGTAACCAGGGCCATTAAGGAAAAGTCCACAGGGCGGAGAGATCAGCTTTTCTTCAGGATTTGCATATGCGCCTCAAGTCCTGAGCTCTGCCCTTCCCCTTTCTATGTTCACCAGAACTCCAAAAATCCTCCGCTTTTATTTTGGAGTTTTTCATGTTTTTTTTTTTCTATGCCTGTCTCCTCTCTGCTGGGCTGGCTGCTCTCAGATTCTCTGGTGTCTGGTCTCCGTCTATCTATGGTTGGAGTTTGGATCAGTAGAATGAGTTTCCAATAAGGGCTGCCACTGCAGTTCTCCCTTCTCCTTCCCGGAGCTGACAGCCCCTCCTCCCACGGGACTGAGCCTGGCAGGGAGGGGCGCGGGTCCCCTGGCGGCAAAAACTTACAGGTTTAGCTGATCTCAGCAGTTCCACGTTTTCATGAGTGTTGTATGAAGTATGCCCAAAGTCAGATTGCTCTGTGGTGTCCAGTCCACGCAGTTCCTGGCTTTCTACCTACTTTCCTGGAGGAGTAACTAAAACATACAGCTCCCCAGTCCGCCATCTTGCCCATATCTCTCTCTGTCTCTTTTGATCCATCTATTATCTTTTATATCTGTCTCTAGAGAGAGAAAACAGCATCTTTATAATCCTTGTATCCAGTAAGTATTCCAATTTTTTTCTCTTTTTTTAAAATTGTCATTTTTGATGTTGTTTTTCCTCTTAAATTGATGGGTGAACATTGTTCTTTGTGTCTTGTCCTCTATCTGTTCCTTTCTTGCCTTCTTGACCTCTTATGGTTAACTTCTTAAGAATTCTTTTTTTCCATTATTTAATATTTTTTTCTTAAAAAGGTATATGTGGCCAAGCTTTGGGAGTTTGGTCAGAATCTGTAGTATTCTCACTTTTACTATTTACAAAATGTATTATATTATGCAAATCATTAAAATTCAGTGGCTATCTTTCTTCTTGAAAAACTAAATATCAAGACACACATGAACGCATACACACAGATGCTGTGAGAGTCAAAACATAAATATAGAAAGGAAAGTTTTCTAAGTTACTGATATTTGAAGTACTGTCTTACCAATATTACAAAGCCATGGACATCAAAACTAAACAGCTTTACATTTGTCTAATATCAGAGAACTAATGATGAAAGCTTTGAAGTGTTGCCTCAATAATATTTGTATATTATATTGGAATTGAAATTCATGGTAGCAATCAATGTGGAAAAATCATTATATTCATTTTTATTAGACAGTTTTAATTTACCCTCTGCAATTTTTTCAATGTTTTATCTTTCCCTTCTAAATTATGAAAGGCCTGTACAGAAATTAACTTTATGAATAAATAGTAAGTTGCAAAGTTGCAGGGCTGTAAGGTATGTTTTAAAAATTTTTTAAAATAACAATATTTGAACTCTGAGTATATTTTCCAAAAGAGGTATAGGAGTGCTGCAGTGCTGGAGTGCTGGAGTGCTGGAGTGCTGGGGATATTTCCTAATGAAGTGTGGGAGAGTGGAGGTTAGAGGGTTAAGTGTGTGGGAGGTGTTTGACTGGCATTTTGAACAGCAGGAACATCACTATTACCTAAAGTGGGTGCCCAGTGATGATAGATAAAAGCACTGCAGTGAAACTTCCTCTCTCCACAGGAACTCCACACTCTGTTAAGAGCTTTTATTAGAAATTCAACAAAATTTACAAATTATTTACCAAAAGGAATGTGATATCCTGTGCAAACAAAAGGAATGATGACAAGAAGCCTTAAACTAGTGTTGATATGACATGTATTTTCTAAAGGGCTTGATATATTGGTTAAATTGAAGAATCAAAAATAGATCACAAATGGGTTAGATCAAAATTATGCCAAGAATAAGAGAAAGGAAAGTGATATTGAATCTGGTTTGAGGAATCCAGCCTAGAGAACAAATCAGTTAAAAATAGAAATTGGCTAAAATGTGACAACCTACTGTTTGTTGCTGTAAGAGAATGTGAGAAAGAATCAAGTCACTGTTTCACACTCCTGACCAAGAAGATTTATAACTTGTGCTCCTCACATTTATAACTCCTTCTATACTTATGCTTCTGGAAGATTAGTGGATGAGAGTGATGGGAACACTGTAACAGATCTAAAGCAGTTTGAAAATGATGCCTTACAGAATTGGTATTACACCAAGGTTCACATTTAAAGAAAGTATGATTCTATTCATATGGAAATGAACCACAGAAATGTCACAGAAGTAGAAATGAATATTTATCCACGAAATAAGTAATGCAAAAGTGTTTTTAATGCAAAACCTGAAAGCCATCAACATATGCAGCAATAAAATAGTGATTTAATATATTAGCAAGTTATATGCATATATATAGAGAGAGATAGATAGATAGATAGATAGATAGATAGATAGATAGATAGATAGGTAAATTATACATCAAAAGAATAATTCCTGACATGGATTTTAATAAAATAATGCAAACTTTAAAAAGTTATAAAATCAGTCTATGTAAATGCTAGTTGCATCTTTCAATTGTGATTCAGGAAGATGAATGGGGTTAACATTAAAAGTTAAATGAAAGAGAGGCAATTGGGACTTCAGAAAGGAAACCGTTGGTAAGATAGCAGGAGCTCAGACCTAGAGAAAATAGAAATATGTGGTGCAGCAGAGAAGGAGGTTGATAATGAGATGAGGAAAACAATCAAAACAAAACAAATGTATTGGCATTGAAAAGGAGAAAATTTTGTCTGAAATGTTTAACCTTAGAAAAGAGAAATAATGGCATCAATATCAATATATAAATTTTGACTCAACTTTGTTATAAAGATTCAGTGTTCTAATCCTTAACTAAGTGATTTTCTTATATTACTGATTTTTTAAAATTGAATTGCCCCTTTAAATAATGAAAACTTAAATAATGAACCTAATTCCATCACAATTCTCACACTTTAATAGAATGAACTGTTCCTGTAACTAAAAAGTTAGGGTCTAACAAATAATTATGACTACTGAAACACTAAATATTTTTTACCTTCTACTGAAGTAGAATAGCCAGAAGGAAATACCTAAATTTGTTGAACTGTAATCCAGTTGCCTTTATCTTTTATAATGATTGTACTATATAGCTTTCATCTTGTGACCCTGTGATTGTAAAAACCTGGTAACTAACCCTCATTTGTACCCCCTTTACCTGTTTTTCTTTCAAGTTAGAAACTTGTAATCACAAGGGCACCCCCCTAATGCTAATGGAAAAAGTTGAATCAGCTCAGAAATAACCATTGACTTGGTTCTACCACAGTTCTACTTCTTTACATTTGTAAACTGTTTCTGCCTATACTTGCTATTGAGTTGGTAATAACCCATCTCCCCTCCTTTCTGCTTATACTTGCAATTAAAATGGTAATAATTCCATCTCCCCTTGTTTGAATCCATAAAACCTTGAACTCAGACTCTTTGGCACTATAAAACTATCAGAATTACTGCAATTTGGGGACACAGCTTTTTGGCCAATAGGCCATCTGGTTTCCTGCTTTGTGCCTAGCAGTAAATTCTTTCTCTCTTTGAAACACCAGTGTCATGGATTGGCTGTTATGTGCATTGGGTGGAGAAGCCACTGTTTTTTCTGGTATCATTTGTACTCTTCTTTGCCACTATACACTGAACTGATGTAATTGAGAAGTTAGGATTTGAGGGATGATTCTGGTTGCTGAATCATGATATAGATATTCCTTCTTCTTTCTGGCACATTGGAGTAGATACAGGGAAATACCTGAAATCTTTGAATTGTAATCCAACAGCTCTAATATCTGACAATGATTGTATAACCTTTATCTTATGCCTTTGTGATTGTAAAAGCCTTGTGACTACCTTCACTTTTACCCATTTTATCCTTTTTTTTGTCTTTGGAGTCTTGTGATCACAAAAGACAGTCCCTAATATTTATTAATGAAGGCCCTTGAGTAGTCCAAAACTAACCCACCCCAATTCCAAAGTTACCTTAATAACTGAAACTGGTTCTAATCAAAATGGGTCTGCCTAACATGTGCAGCAGCTTTGACTTTAACCTGTAAGTGACCCATACCTCATTATAATACTAAAAATCACACCCATCATCATATTAAGGCCACTGTTTTCTTGCATACATTCTGTGACTAAGCATGTAATCAATCTGTGCATTGTCAGTAATTAGATCACCTCTAGTTACTCAAGAGCCATTGTGCTCATTATCCTGAAACCTGCCCATCTTTTGATACTATAAAACTAACAGAATTACTACCGTTTGGGGAGACAGATTTTTGAGCTCTTAGGCCATCTGATCTCCTGCTTTGTGCCTAGAAATAAACTCTTTCTCTCTTTGAAACTGGTGTCTCAGGAATTGGTCATTTGAATTCATGGGGCAGAAAATCTACTGCCTATGTCCAGTAACAATTTGCAGACCCAGATGGGAGGCTGTCCGAGGCTCTGGAGTCCTGGTAGGACAGGTAAGCCGGTAACTGAGGCTTTTGCAGTTGCTGGACTGTATTTAATCTAGAGACTCAGCAGTTGGGTTTTTCTCTGTTCTGCTAGAACTCCAGACCCTTTTGGCACCTTAAGACGCTTCAAAGAGAGAAACCATTTCCAGTTCCAAGTCTGGATTATCTGACTGGGTGAGTGGGTCATCAAGGTAAAAGTGGATTGGGAAGTTAGGTTGGTGGTTCAAGAAGGACTTGGTTTCACTTCCAGAATGATTCAACTTGCTCATACCTCTTATTCTCTGTTTTCTGGGTGGGTATAGAGGTTTGAGGCCCTGACCTGAGTTTGTCTGTTGAGTATACTCCTGGAAAATTAGCAAGCCCATGATGAATTGGTATTCAATGTAATTAAGTATGCCTGTTTAACTGTTAAGTGGTGGGTTACCTAGGTACAGTATGTGTTTAGTTCTTGTTTGTTAGTTGGTGTGTTCAGTCACAGTTATGAATTGATGTGTTACTTAGATACAGCTGGTCTTAAATGTCTTTAAATTTGTTAGTTGGTGTCTAACTGCATTTGTATTGGTCAAGTGTTCCTAACTGGTTACTGATTACAGAAATTCTTTAAAATGGGAACCTTTGAACTGTATTGAAAAATTGGGAAGATTTTAAGTTATGACCCTATGAGAAACAGGCTTATTTCTGTAACACAATCTGTCCTCAATATGATTTAGAGAGAGAAATAGCCTGAGAATGGCTCTTTGGAAAGAACATTGTATTACAGTTAGAATTGTTCTGCAAAAGGGCAGAAATGGGAAGAGAAGATGTATATTCAATCCTTTATTTGTCCCCCTCAAAGCATTTCTATGTTTCTGTGTGACTAACTTTCTATTTGTATGTGTCTGCCTGTTCAATGCATATTCTCATACCTCTGGATGGTAACAGTGAATTAACAAAAAGTTCTTAAGGAGCTCTATTTGAATTGCTTAAAAATAAATAAGCACTTTTATATAAATATATAAATATATATATTTATATACTTCTGAAGTCCCCCCCCCCAAAAAAAAAACCCTTTGGGCACCAGGGTTCAAAGCCTTAGTTTTTGTAGTTACTGCAAACAAACCTGGACATTAGGAAGAAATCACCTCTGGAATTTCACTAAGCTACCTGAGGGCTGGCTCAGGGAAAAAGACAAAACCTTTTTCAATTGGCAGGTAAGGGCTTTAAGTGAAATAAATCTAATAATTGGAAATAATCTTAAAAAGGGTGTAAGAACTCTCAAATTCACCTGCCATCATTTAAAACTTTTTTTAAATTCAAATGTATTGAGATATATTAACATACCATGCAGTCATACAAAACAAAGCGTACATTCAATTGTTTACAGTACCATTATATAGTTGCGCATTCATCACCAAAATTAATTTTTGACTATCATTACCACACACACAAAAATAATAAGGATAAAAATTAAAGTGAAAAAGAGCAATTAAAGTAAAAAAAGAACACTGGGTGCCTTTTTCTCCTGTTTTTTTCTTTCTTCCCCCATCTTTCTACTCATCCATCCATAAATGAGACAAACAGGAGTGTGGTCCATATGGCTTTCCCAATCACATTGTCACCCCTCACAAGCTACATTTTTATATAATCGTCTTCAAGATTCATGGGTTCTGGGTTGTAGTTTGGTAGTTTCAGGTATTTACTGCTAGCTATTCCAATTCATTAGAACCTAAAAAGCGTTGTCTATATTGTGCGTAAGACTGCCCACCAGAGTGACCTCTTGGCTTCTTTTGGAATCTCTCTGCCACTGAAGTTTATTTCATTTCCTTTCACATACCCCTTTTGGTCAAGAAGATGTTCTCCATCCCACGATGCTGGGTCTAGATTCCTTCCTGGGAGTCATATTCCACATTGCCAGGGGGATTCACTACCTTGGGTGTCAGATCCCACGTAGGGGGGAGGGCAGTGATTTCACCTGCCAAGTTGGCTTAGCTAGAGAGAGAGGGCCACATCTGAACACCAAAGAGGCATTTGGGAGGAGGCTCTTAGGCACAATTGTATGGAGGCCTAGCCTCTCCTTTACAGTAACAGTCTTGTCAAGGGCAAGTCCTGTGGTAGAGGGCTCAGCCCATCAAACCACCAGTCCCCTATGTCTGTGAGCACATTAGCAACCATCGAGGTGGGGAAGCCCAATACCCCTGTATTCTCCACCAGCTCCTCAAGGGGCTCTGCATATTTTTTCATTGTTTTCTTTTTTTTCCAATTAACTTTTTTTTTAAATCAACTATATCAAAAAATAATTTAAAAAAAACATGCAATTAAAAAAACTTTTCGAACAAACCATAACAAGGGAGTCCAACATGTTCCTACTCTACTCCAAGAAAATAACCCAGTATAGAAACATTTCTGTGAACTTGTTCCCACCACACCACCAGAAATTTACAAACCATAGTCATTCTGGACATTCCCAGATTATTAAACTTACCCACGATAGCTTATCTGTTCTTATTGGGTTATCAGTCCCCCTTCACAAATTGCTGTCTATCACTAGTTCCCTTACATTCTACACTATAAACCATTTATTTTAGGAGTATGTTGTTTAACCTCCAGGTGTTTGTGAATTTTCTAAGTCTCTGATAATTATTGACTTCTAGTTGTATTCCAATGTAGTCAGAGAATGTGCTTTGAATAATTTCAATTTTTTAAAATTTATTGAGGCTTGTTTTATGAACCAGCATATGGTCTATTCTGGAGAAATTTCTGTGGTCACTGGAGAAGAATGTGTATCCTGGTGATTTAGGATGTAACGTTCTATATATGTCTGATAAATCCAATTCATTTATCAGATTGTTTAGGTTTTCAGTTTTCTTATTGGTCTTCAGTCTGGTTGATCTATCTATAGGAGAGAGTGATGTGTTGAAGTCTCCACAATTGTGGAAACATCCATTGCTTCCTTAAGTTTTGCCAGCGTGTGTCTCATGTATTTTGTGGCACCATGATTGGGTGCATAAACATTTATGACTGTTATTTCTTCTTATTGAATTGCCCCTTTTATTAGTATGTAGTGGCCATCTTTGTCTCTCCTAACATCCTTGCATTTAAAATCTATTTCATCTGAGATTAATACTGCTACTCCTGCTTTCTTTTGGCTGTAGCTTGCCTGAAATATTTTTTCCATCCTTTCACTTTCAATTTCTTTGTGTCCCTATGTTTAAGACGAGTTTCTTGTATGCAACATATTGATGGTTCATATTTTTTGTCTGCCGATCTATATATTTTAATTGGGGATTTTAATCCATTTACATTAAATGTTATTACTGTGAAGGCATTTCTTGAATCAGCCATCCTATCCTTTGGTTTACGTTTGTCAGATATATTTTTTCCCTCTCTCTCTTATTATCTTTTAAAGAACAAATATTGAATCTCTTTAGTACTGAAACTTTCTCCATATCTCTCTTTCCTTTCTTTGTTTCTCTGTTGTTAGGGCTCTCTTTAGTATCTGAAGTAGGGCAGGTCTTTTATTAACAAAATCTCTCAGGATTTGTTTGTCTGTGAAAAATTTAAGCTCTCCCTCAAATCTGAAGGAGAGCTTTGCTGGATAAAGTGTTTTTGGTTGGAAATTTTTCTCTCTCAGCATTTTAAATACTTCATGCCATTGCATTCTTGCCTCCATGGTGGCCTCTGAGTAGTCACTACTTAGTCTTACGCTGTTTCCTTTGTATGTGGTGAATTGCTTTTCTCTTGCTGCTTTCAGAACTTGCTCCTTCTCCTCAGTATTTGACAGTCTGACCAGAATAAGTCTTGGAGTGGATTTATTTGGATTTATTCTATTTGGAGTTTGCTGGACATTTATGAATTGTGTAGAAGGTTTGGGAAGTTTTCCCTAACAATTTCTTTGAATACTCTTTCTAGACCTATACCCTTCTCTTCCCCTTCTGGAACACCAAAGAATCTTATATTTGGACGTTGTTTTTTTTTAATCTATCATATCCCTGAAGCCCATTTCGATTTTTTTTTAAATTTTTTCCCCATTCTTTCTTTTGTTCCTTCATTTCCATTCTGTGGTCCTCGAGGTCGCTGATTCATTGTTCAGCTTTCTCTAGGCCTGTACTATGAGTATTCAGAATCTTTTAAATTTGATCAACAGTTTCTTTTATTTCCATAAGATCATCTATTTTTTTATTTACTCTTGCAATTTCTTCTTTATGCTCTTCTCGGGTCTTCTTCATTTCTTTGTATCCTGTGTCATGCTCTTCTTCGTGTCCTTTGTATCCTGTGCCATGCTTTCATTGTTTGTCTTTAGTTCTTTGATTAATTGCTCCAAGTACTGTGTCTCCTCTGATCCTTTGATTTGGGTGTTTGAGTTTGGGTTATCCATGTCATCTGGTTTTTCATATGCTTTAAAATTTTCTGTTGTTTTTTGGCCTCTTGGCATTTGCTCTACTTGATAGGGTTCTTTTAGGATATGTAGAATTATTCAAAGATTAATCTCTAATTTGTCAGATCTACAACTTGGTGGAGTAAACTTTCTTTGACTAACAAGCAGATAGCATCCACAAGTCACCTATTCCCCTCAAGTCAGTTCTCCCAAATTTTGTCTTTGTGGTGTCTGGGGGTCTGATTCTTGTGGGGTCCAATTGGTGCACCAAGTTTGGGTGTGTTGGTTCTGTCCACCCTGAAAGTGGGGCGTGTGTCTGAGTGGTTAGGGAGGGAGGGCAGCTTTAATAATCAAACCTCCCAGGTGTCCCTGGAGAGTTAAGGCTATTGCAAAAGTATAAACCTTCATTTCAGTCTTGCCACAGATTTTCTCTGCCACTGACCCACAAGTCCTTGGTATTTCATATGGACACTGGGATTTCAAGTGGGTCCCTCTTCCAAGCCGTGCCCTCCCAGGGCCTCTGCTGAGGGAAGGTTGTGCTACATCACAAGTGCATGCCATCCCTCAAGAGAAGTTCTGGGCCACCAGGCCATGTAGGTGTGTTCCCAGCCTGCTGTAAGGATGACTGTATGGGATGTGTTAATTTCCCCCTTTTCGCACAGCTCCACCTTCCCAGTTCTGGGACAATTAACTGTGGTTGTGCAAAAGGCTATTGTCCATGCCCAATATTCTGGCATGTGCACATTTTGCTGGAAACGCTTCCCATCACACTGGGTTTTTTAGTGTAGCTCTGGGCTGTGGTTCTGGCACCAGGCAGGAGGATTTCCAGCCCACTGGGAAGATGGCTACAAGAGATATGGTTATTTTCCCCTTTTGGCTCACCTCTGCCTGCCTTGCTCTGAAACAATTAGCAGCTGGTGTATGAAAGGCTATATTCCACACCAGATATTGAGGTGTTCGCACAGCCTGTTCCTGTCATGCTTCACTGTGCGGTTCTTGCTGCCATATCTGCAGCTGCTTTTGGGTTTTTTAAAAAAAGAACTAGCCCACCTCCAAATGTCAACCCATGGTTTACCCACACCACAGCATGGCTGCCAGAAATTCAGCAGGCTTACTCACTCATTTCAGAATGTAGACTCCCGGTTTCACCAAGCGCATGGTCCCTGTGGATTTCGCAGACCTTGTCCAGATTGTGCATTGCTGGAACTGGTGTTCTGGGTCACTTTCTGGCTTTTATATAGCATTTTTCATGGAGTTGTTTTTTTGCCCTCTCTTTCCCAGCCACCATCTTAGGTTCTCCTCTTAAAACTTTTAAAATCAAGTTAAACATACCAGACCTCATTATTTCTGTCCCTCCTATCCCTGCCCCCAGAGCCTAACCACCTAAAGCAGCCGTGAGGGAAGGGCTGGATGCAGAAAGATGGGGAAGGTGTAGTTTAGAATTCTTTCTATAGGACCTGAGTTCAGAAAGGGTAGGCATAGAAGAAATGCTATGAAATAGGCCATGTTTGTTAAAATTGTTTTCTTTTTCCAATAATGCCTTTGCAATGGTAACTGTAGCAATCAAATCATTATGAGAATAAGGTAGGAGTAATTGAATAAACCTAATTGCTGAATTTCAGTAACTAAAATTAAAGGTCCTTGAGAGCTATTGAAAAGTTTTCCTGGATTTAAGCTTGGGACAAATTAAACAATTGCAGTGTATTTTCCAGAGCTTGATATTCAATGTACTTTAAATGTTGTTCATAATTTTAAGATATTATGAAAACAAAGACATTTCTAAACTCTAATAGAAGGAATAAAAAGCAAATACAGCTGCAAAAGTTGCATTGAAAAAGCCTAGTCCAATTCCTGTTTTTTGTGATTACTTTTTGCATCAAACAGAATTTTATTCTATTTAGATATATTTTCCCTAAATTTATAAAGGGTGACTGATAAAATAAGCTAATATTATAAGTACATTCTCAAAATTCCTCCTAAAAAGTAGTTTAACTAGGCAGATTGCATAACCTGAGTCATGTACCTAGTAATAATGAAAATTATACAATATAATAAAATGAGGGTATGCTGATAGTTCAAATATATCCTATTTAAGGAGTCAGTTGAGTTTAGTAAGAAATATAAGTGAGATTTTTGTAAGCTTAGTTACCTGGATTTCAAAGAAATTTGTTACCCCAGTATGTGGATGAATTTGAATTTGTAGTGGCTTTGTTAATGTCAGGCAGCATATTTTGTGACTATAATACATAATCAGGTTAGGAAGTGTTGCCATGAATGAGAAAAACATTTTGGGAGCTCCAGACTCAGGGCTTTCCCCAAGGGCCTTGAAGACTATGCACACAGTAGATTGCATGATGTAGGTCTGTTAAGGCTTGATATACTCTCCTTTTAAAATCAGGCCTCTGGCACTTATTTCTGTAATGGCAAAGCTAAGCCTACTTATAATTAATGACTAAGAGTCATTCCCTGGGAGTTTTGTCCTACATTGCCAGTTAGACTTACACCCCTGGGAGTCATGTCCCATGTATCAGGGAAGGTAGTGAGTTAATTTGCAGAGTTGGCTTAGAGACACAGACCACATCTGAGCAACAAAAGAGGTTCTTTGGAGGTGACCCTTAGGCATAGACATAAGTAGGCTTAGTTTCACTATTGGAGAGGTAAGTTTCATAAGGGCAAGCCTCTAGATTGAGGGCTTGGCTTATTAAATTGGGTTCCCTTAATGCTTAACAGAATAGTAGGAATATCCCAGGTGGGGAAGTTTAATTGTTCCACATTTTCCCCCAGTCTCTCAGGGGGACGTTGAAAATACTTTTTTTTTTATTTTATTCCCCAAATATTTTGGAATGTATCAGGTATTACTTTAATCTGTATGTATGGGAGTAATTAATTAATTACATTATTACAGAATAAACAGAACTCATTCCCTATTCTAAGGTCCAGGTAACTACATTGTTTAAATAAAGTGACCAGACAGGTTAAATTGGCTAGCATTCTACAGAAAATTAGCCAAACAGTTGTACCAAATAAACCTTTGTCCTTTGAGTGCCAGGTTCTATTTTGAAACCATAGTAGTATCTTTTTTTAAAATATTTTTTATTGTGAAATATATAAACACAAAAGTGATAACTTTCAAAGTACAATTTAACAAGTAGTTTTAGAACAAATTTCAAAGAAATTTATGGATTACAATTCTACAATTTCAGTTACTTCCTTGTTGTGAAATATAACATATATACAGAAAAGTAATAACATTCAAAGTATGATTTAACAGGTAGTTATAGAACAAATCTCAAAGAATTTTATGGGATACAGTTCCACCATTTCCATTACTTCCTTCTACTTATTTTAATACTCTAGAGACTAAAAAAAATTATATAAAGATTCAGTATTTATAATCCTTTGTTAAATCCTCTCTTATCTGTTGATACTCCCCCTTCTCATTTGTGCACTGTGTCAATCTTCAGGAATATCTGGGCAGTGACCACCCTAACTTGTTCATATTGAAAATGAGTGTCAACATTATGGGGAAGTGGCATGCATCTGGTTGATGTTCTTGAAGAGACTGTTGCCTCTGGGTTTTGGAATGTATCTGGAATAGTCACACTCTAGAGGATTTAAGTTTTGGTAAAATAAACTTGGTATGTGAAACTTTCAGCAGTATCATTTGAAAACCATTTCCAGACTACATTCTATGAATTTATTTTCATCTACAGGCAGTCCCTAATTATATGACTATTATTTTCCATGTTCCCACATTAATGAGGACATAAAAGGAAACAATTATCAAAACAAGAAATGCTTCTTCATTAAACTATTTTTAAAAAATAGTCCTTACTGAGACATTTATCTCCACTTAGCACCAATGTAAAATGTTCATCAATGAGTCTCTTTTCGTATGTGCAGTTATCCATCAATATGAAAGAAATACTAGGCAGATCACATGGCAAAGGGAAATTGCAAATTTTATGAAGGTTGCAGGGTTTTACAAGGTCAGATAAAGCTTTGAAATCAGACAAAGCCATTGACAAATGAGAACCTTCAGGAGTTAGCCCAATTAACAATTAAAAAGGAAAATATTTACCAAAATTTAATTAGTAAAGGAAACTCTGCACAAAAATTACTGTTAATCAGAAGATTTAGAGGGGCCCTAGGTAAAATGGATACATCCATTGATTTTTTCTCTAAAAATTACTGTTTTAATGATCTTGCTGCAAAAGTTCAACATGAAGTGAAGAGTGCCATATTAAGTCACTTTGAAAGAAATTAACCAATATGTTTTTTAAAATTTTATTGAGATTGTTCGCATACCGTACAATTACCCAAAGATCCAAAGTGTGCAATCAATTTCCCACAGTACCATCATACAGCTGTGCATCCATCACCACAATATTTTTTTTTGAATTTTTAGAACATGTTCATTACTCCAGAAAAGAAACAAAGACAGAAAAGAAAACTCAGTTCACCACTTACCACCCAACCACCCCTCCCCCATTATTGATTCATAGTATTGGTATTGTACATTTGTTACCATTGATGAAAGAGTGTTAAAATACTGTTAACTGTACTACATAGTTTGCAATAGGTGTATTTTTCCCTGTATACCCCTCTAATATAAGCATCTAGCTATAGTCTCATATATTTGTTCTAGTTCATGAGAGAGATTTCTAATGTTTGTACACTTAATCATGGACATTGCCCACCACAAGATTCACTGTTTTATACATTCCATCTTTTAACCTCCAACTTTCCTTCTGGTGACCTATGTGACTCTAAGCTTCCCCTTTCCACCACATTCACACACCATTTCAGCACTGTTAGTTACTCTCACAATAACATGCTACTGTCACCTCTGTCCATTTCCAAACACTTAGGTTCAACTTAATTGAACATTCTGCTCATAATAAGCAAATGCTCCCCATTCTTTAGGCTCATTCTATATCCTGTTAACTTATGTTTCATGTCTATGTGTATACATATTATAATTAGTTAATATCAGTGAGACCCTGCAATATTTGTCCTTATATGCCTGAGTTATTTCACTCAATGTAGTTCCCTCAAGGTTTCTTCACCTACCATACTTTCCATCCAAAGTAAACTCAATGTAGTTCCCTCAAGGTTTCTTCACCTACCATACTTTCCATCCAAAGTAAACAGTCAATGGCTTCCTGTATAGTTGCGTATTTATGCATTCACCACCATCACTACTATCTGCATAAAGACAGCTCCATTTCTCCCACAAAGAAGGAGGAAGAGTCAAAGAAGGTAGAGAGAAAAAAGAGAAAGAAAAAGAAAGAAAGAAAAAAAATGACAGCTAAAAAGCAACAGAAGGAAAGATAGTATTAAACTAAAGTAGAATAAAAGAGTCACACAACATCACCAATGCCAAGAGTCCCATAGCTCTCCCTTATGTCCCCCTCTTAAAGGCATTTAGTTTTGGTATATTGCCTTTGTTACATTAAAGGAAGAATAATACAAAGTTTCTGTTAACTATGGTCTCTAGTTTGCATCGACTATATTTCTTCCCCAATACCACCCTATTTTTAACACCTTGCAAGGTTACCATTCATTTGTTCTCCCCCATGTAAAAGTATATTTGAACATTTTAACACAATTGTTGAGCACTCTAGGTTTCATTGAGTTATACAGTCCCATTCTTTATCTTTCCTCTTTTCTTCTGGTGTTCCACATGCTCCTAATCTTCCTCTTTCAACCATACTCCCAGTCATCTTTGTTCAGGGTACTTACATTGTTGTGCTACCATAACCCAAAATTGTGTTCCAAACCTCTCACTCCTGTCTTTTCCTATCTGTCTGTAGTGCTTCATTTAGTATTTCCTATAGTGCAGGTAACTTATTCACAAATTTTCTCATTGTCTGTTTTTCAGAGAATATTTTAAGCTCTCCCTCATATTTGAAGGACAGTTTTGTAGGATACAGGATTCTTGGATGGTGGTTTTTCTCTTTCAGTATCTTAAATATATCATGCCACTTCTTTCTTGCCTCCATGGTTTCTACTGAGAAATCTGCACATAGTTTTATCAAGTTTCCTTTGTATGTGAGGAATCACTTTTCCCTTCCTGCTTTCAGGATTCTCTCTTTGTCTTTGACATTTGTTAATCTGATTATAAAGTGTCTTGGTATAGATCTATTCAGATCTATTCTGTTTGGGGTATGCTGCAATTCTTAGATCTGCAATTTTATTTCTTTCATAAGAGATGGGAAATTTTCATTGATTATTTCCTCTATTATTGCCTGTACTCCTTTTCCCTTATCTTCTCCTTCTGAGATGCACATGACACATATATTCATGCAATTCATGTCGTCATTCAATTTCCTGAGATATTGGTCATATTTTTCCATTCTTTTCCCTAACCGTTCTTTTGTGTGTAGGATTTCAGGCATCTTGTTCTTCAGTTCCTGAGTGTTTTCTTCAGGCTCTTGAGATCTGCTCTTATATGTCCCCATTGTGTTTTTCATCTCTTGTGTTGTGCCTTTCATTTCCATAGATTCTGCCAGTTGCTTTCAAATTTTTTATTTCTACCTTATGTTCACCCAGTGTTTTATTTATAGCCTTCATGTCTTTTGTTGTATCTTCCCTGAACATGTTGATTTGGTTAATGCATTTCTTTGAATATCTTTAATAGATTGTTTCATTAAAGTGAAACAATATCTTAATTATATCTTGATTGGGGCATAAATTTGTTACTTTGACTGTGCCATATCTCTGTTTTTCTTAGTGTTGATTGTAGTTTTCTGTTGTTTAGGCATCTGGTTTCCTTGGTTACCCCAATCAGGTTTGTCCAGACCAGAACAGGCTCAGGTCTCAGAATAGTTTCCGTGAGGGTGTGTGTTAGAAGTTTGACACAACCTGTGAGGTTTCCAGTCACTGTGCTTTTCCTATCCTGCCCAGCAGTTGGCAGCTGTCAGCTTGTCACTCCTAACTGGTACAAGGAGGTGTGGTCTCTTCAGTTGCAGTTTTGTCTGTTTTCCTCCAGGCTCTGGGGTCTGGTTCTGAAGGGAATGCTAAGCCCCACTCCTTACTCTTAGGGAAGATACACCACTTAGGTATCTATCATCTGCATTTGAATCATTGTCTCTCTGACTCTGTTACCTCCACCCCTGTCTGGGTCAGAGTGCTGGGAACTGCAAATGGCTGTGGCTCTCTCCACTGAAAATGGCTGTGGCTCTCTCCTCTGAGCCTCTCAGATTGAAAGAAAGAAAGAGGGATAGGAAGTCCCCTTTTGGAGCCAGTACATGGCCCCACAGTTTCACTCGTCAGCCAGAGGTAATACTCGGACTCTGGGCTTCCCCTCCCAGTACAGAGAGTCTTTTGGTTCTTTAAGTTCAGTCATCACTAAAAGTCTCTGTCTGTTTGCTGAGGGCTTGTCGCTTGTATTCAGTGGTCTACATTTGTTAATTAAAACTCCAGTTGGAGCTCAGCAGCACTATATTCACTCACTCTGCTCAGAGAGTGCTGCTAGTTTCTCGCATAGTGAGGTTTTGCTGCTTAGCTTGCCATGGTGGGAGGGGGGTCCTGGTATGGTTCTGCAGTTTTTACTTACAGATTCTATGCTGTGATCTCAGGTGTACGATGTGTGGACAGTCACGGTTGTCCTCCAGCTGTTATTCCAGATTATTTACTACCTGTTCCTGGTTGTTTATTAGTTGTTCCAGAGGACTGACTAAATTCCACTCATCTCTATGCCACTATCTTGCCCCTCCTGTCACCAATATGTTTTTAAGCCTCCATGTTTTATTCATTTTTCTAAACAAAGGGATACCATAGTGAACAAAGTAGATCCTATGCTTATGTAACTTTCTGTTTAATGATTATGTTTGGATTGTTAAAATAGTCAATTTATTTATGTATTTAATAAAGTCATACTATCTATATATGGTTTAAAATTTTTGAAACTTACTAAAAATAAAAGTAATTATAAAAATAATAAAATATGTAGAGGTTTACATGTTAAATAGAAAGAGGTTAAGAAGATAAAAAGAAAGGGTAAAAGGATACTTACCACAATTTTTACTCTAAACACAAAACCAGTGATGAGACTGTGCATTATGTAATATCTGATTTATTAGTGAATATATAAAATCACACCTGAAGTATAGGGTCAAATTTACTGTAATTGTATACAATTCATACATGGAATGCCTTTTAAATTCCCAAATAATTTTCATTAGAGTTAGGATTTCTTAACACAGAATAGGACCATGAAAATGTGCCCTATGAAGAAAGGGAATGTCGTTTCCTTAGCAACAAAAATTATGTGCAGAAAACAGTTAAACATGTAATAGCTTTCTTTCATTTGCTGTCATGCCCATTGAAACTACAAGCTCAAAAAGTTAAATTAGGACCTTAATTAGAAATCCATTATAATAAACAAAATTTGGTTATTCTTACAAAGTAACTACAGAAAACTGCAGCATATTGGAGTGATAGAACTTACTAGCTCTTCAACAGAGTGTTCCTCATTCTCTTAGAAAATTATGATGGACATATATAGGAGTTTACAACTAACACAAATAATGTAGTGTTAAATTTTAATTTTTAGATAATCTTTTAAAATTGGAAAGGACTTAAGCCAATCCAAAATATTGGTTTGTTCAGTTATTCCCAGAATCCATGGGATAAATATGTCAAGAAATTTCCAAGTATGTGGACTTTTAACCAGATTTGAAGACATTTATTTGGATCAAATATACTAAAATTCAAATATAAAGAATTTCAAATTATATCTTGATTCATCATGAACCTAGAACTTAGTTATTTATGCCTAAATATCTATTGAAAATTATTGTTTTTACAAATGATATAAAAGTAAATTTCTATCAATGCTAGTCAACAGTGGTTCTTAAATTCTATATATTTAAATATCCCTCATGCATATATATTCATTGTTTACCATTTGGAAAAAACTGTCTTAACAGCTCTAGAATATTGAATTAGACTACATTTTGGGAGGAGTAAGAACCAACATTACTTTTCTTCTCTTTCAAAATTCAGAATATAGTGAAGTATATGATATGACAGACAAATGGTGATGAACTGTCACTGTATTATTGATAAAGGTAATTAAATGATGTGACTTTATGTGATTAGCCAAGTGGGCTGATCATTGCTGCCCTAAATTAGACAAATGTATCCATTTAATCACTTTTACAGATGGACAAATATAGGGGCTTTTCCCAGAGACAGAGCCTGCCACTCAGCTTACCAAATGCCAGAGAGCAGACAGAATATATTTTTTGTGAGTAGTCATAAGTGAAAAGGGCCTTAATATGTTATGGTCAGTTTCTTCTCCCAAGTTCACCCAGCAGACATGTCACTGCTCAGAGAAAGTGAAATTGCTATTTCATCCCAATATTTTTGCTACTCAGGAGTGGAGTGGAAAATCTTTCCCTCTATGCAATCAAAGTGTGTAAAATTCCCTCTTATAACAATTAAAATAAATAATTTACATTTCAGCATGTAGGGTCTGCAAATCTATGTGAACAAGGATTTCCCTTTGAACAAATGAATAAACTTCATTTATATAGTTTTTCAAATGTGAGCAGAGATGATTGTGATAAATGAAAAAATCTTTAATGCATTACTGAATGAGTAGTAGCTTTTTAACATTGTGTGTTTTCTCAATCAATAGATTCTAAAACAACTGCTGTCATTCAGAAGTCATGCCATTTTTGCATTAGAAAGGGTTCTTCATACTAAAAGAAATGTTGGAAGATAAAATAATTTGCTTCCAACTTTAACTTTGTTTGAAGTATTGACCTACATTGAGCTATTCTAATTCATATATTTGTTTCATTATTTATTTCTAAGTGAGAATCACTTCACAGATATTTAAAAATCAAATATAAAATAATGATTCCTTAAAAACTGTCATCATATTGAATGTTTCATTTTTTTTTAAGTATAATAGCCAATAAGGTACTTGTATACTCTATTGATACTGGCCTCTATCAGATTGAAAAAGCAGATCTATGTTCACTTTAAGGTAGATGTTCCTTCAAGGTAGAAGGAAATCTAGAAATAATTCAAATTCTTAATGTTTATAAGTACATAGGCAACATACAGTAGTGGATAATACTATACATTTTTGACAAGCTTAAGCAGGTTTTGAATTCTAGCTTGCCCATTATTTATTCTATCTGATCTTAGTTTCCCCATCTTCAATGGATATAATACTAATACCAAATAGTTAGGGTTATTAATGAGGATAGGTATATGTAAAGGGATATGGACAGTGTCTGGCATTTAATAAATAAAGACTATTATTTAGTCTTTGATGATGTCATATTTCTGATGTCATAAAACTGAGCTCCAACAGAGTTAAATGGGATGCCCAATTTCATAAATATTCAAATCTAAGTTTTATGATAATAGAGTGTGTTTGGGACCACTTTCTCACATATGTATTTTAACCATATCCTTCTTAAAATATTCTTTCTTCCTTAAAATTCTTAAATCACTACTGAATATTATCAGGGCCTTAAAAATGAATTTAATACAATACTTTTTAACTGAGAATACATTTCTTTAAGGTGATTCTTCTAAAAAGAGATCAAACATTGTAGTCAAACCAATTTAAACATTTTGCATTTATATCCTAACTTTTTGACACTTCAATTAGATTTGGTATGAATTCATGAGGCAATGCTTGTTAAATAACATTAATTTTCTATCCTTGCTACCTCTTTCCTGTGTCATCTCTAATGAACTATAAATTTTTAGACTCAGATTTTATTTCAACTAAGCCTTCAATTTCAGGTGTCTGAGAAGCTGGAGAGGAATAAGCAAGTGAAAATTTTGACATTATTACTGTATTCCTCACTTAGACTATGAACTCCCTGGTGGGATACATCTGCCTTAATTACTAGTGTATTTCCTGGCATCTATAATGGTGCTATCCCATGGGTGATGTTCAAAATAATGTTGATAAATGCATGCAATAATAAAAAGGCTATAACCTCAATGGTGGAATTTGATAGGAACAACATTTTTAAAATTCAAAAAAAAAAAAAAGGTTTCCAACAAAGGAAGAGAAGATTTCTCAAAAAAAAGAAATAGCTATGTTTAGCAGGGGAATATTATTCAGTGGGGAATTTAGTTCGTATCTGTGAGAGAAGAAAAAGGAAGCTATACTTGATTCAATTGAAGAACATTAAATACAACATAAAAGTGGGGGAGTTGCCACTCTCAGAAAAAATGAATAATAGAGTAGGTTGGAAAAATATATATGAAAACTTGCCATCGGAATGAATTCAGTGTATAATAAAATGTGAAATTTGATCATGTCAAATACCTTCTCAAGATCATTCTTCTGGTATTGTGATAACAAACACAGCTGAAAAAAATCAATATAAATATAAATAATTTGTTTAAATAAATGTACAAAACAGACTGTAATAAATTGCAATTAGGTTTATAATGCTAAAATACAAAAAAAAAAAAAAATACCCTGTATTAAAATCCATATAATTATTTTCAAAAGAATAGAAGAAAACAGAAGTGACATAATTATAATGAATAACTTACAGGCTATTCTTACCAACATTAAGAATAATAATTTTCATTCATGATCCTTAACAGAGACAACACTTGGTAGTAACGTGGAGAATCTTAATCTAGGTCAACTTTTGCAAGGCTTGTTCTTCTACGAAGAAGGTCTGATAAAACCTTAACTGATTTTGCTACTAGTTTTACCTCTCTGAAGATAGCTAAAGCAAATATCATTCTAAACAGAATTATGACTCTGCTGGTTTTCTTACTCAATTATCATTGTCCTGTGATGAAGTGAAGAGTGGGTCTAATTCCCAGCCTCAGAAGTGAATGCTGACATGTCTGAGCCAATCATAGCTATTCCTTCCCCCTTGTCAGTGACTTTATTAAACATGGACACGTGGACATTTCTGGGTAATTAGATATGGGGTGAAGTCAGCATGTTGGCTTCTCTAAAAGCCTTTCTTTGACCTTAAAAAAGAAAATAGCTGTAAATATAACTTAGTCATGGCTACAATTAGTTCTCCTAATCCTTCACTAAATTAAAACAAATGCATCCAGAAAGATTTAAAACATGAAAGTGTGATATCTAGAGGTGCTACAACCATCTTTTGAATTAAAGGGCAGTTCAAATGAGGAGTCTAGTGATCTGACAATGAAAGAACATGAATATATATGTAAAAAAAAAACTAGGGTCTTTGATGGTGTCATATTTCTGAATAAGCAATCTGTAACCACCCTCCCTGTGATTTCTTGGTTATATAAAATAAAATAGGCAAACCCCTTTTAATATAATTGGGTCAATGATAGAATTTTCTCTTATTTGAAAATAATCAATTAATGAAAAAAATTTGGAGATATCAAATATCTCAAAATGGATCAAAGACCTAAATATAATAATATAATCTAGGCTATAAAGTGCCTAGAGGAAATGTAAGTAAGTACTATGATAACAGAGGGATAATTTAAAAATTCACAAGTATGTGGAAAATAAACATATACTTTTGAGCAATCAAGATAAAGAAATCACAAAGAAAATTAGGAAATATCTTGAGATGAATGAAAACAAAAATGCAATATACCAAAACTTATTGTATGCATTAATGGCAGTGTTTAGAGAGAAATTTTTATCTGTAAATGCTTAAATTTAAAAAAGAAGAAAGATCTCAAATCAGTAAGCTGACCACTCATCTTAAGAAACTAGAAAAAGAAGAGCAAACTCAAGCCACATTGAGTAATAGGAAAGAGATAATAAAGATTAGAGTGGAGATAAATGAAATAGAGAACAAAAAGCAATAAAGAGAATCAGTGGAACCCACCTTTGGTTATTTGAACAGATCAGTCAAATTGACAAGTATTTAGTTAGACTAACCAAGAAAAAAAGACAGAGGATGCAAATAACAAAACTCAGGAATGAAAAGATGACATTACTATTGACCCTAAAGAAATAAAAAAATAGATTTATGAGCATACAACAATTGTATGCCAACAAATTAGATATACTAGATGAAATGGACAAATTCCTAGAAACATACAAATTACCTAAACTGGCTTAAGAAAAACTAGATCTCAACAGGTCAATAGCATGTAAAGACACTGAAACAGAAATCAGGAACTTTCCAGCAAAGAAAAGCCAAAGATCAGATGGCTTCACTGTTGAATTTTACCAAATATTAAGGGAAGACTAAAACCAATCCTTCTCAAATTCTTCAAAAAATTTGAAGGGAAGGAACACTCCTAACTTATTCTATGAGGACAGCATCACCGTAGTAAAAAAGCCAGAAAAAGATCTCACAAGAAAATTACAGACAAATATCCCTTATAAATATAGATGAAAAATGTTCAACAAAAATATTAGCAAAACAAATACAACAGGACACTAAAATGATTATACACCATGATAAGTGGGATTTAGCCCAGTAATGAAAGGGGGTTTCAACATAAGAAAATGAATCAAAGTAATGTGTCCCATTAATACAATGAAGGATACTACCACATTATGGTATTAGTTAGGGTTCTTTAGGGAAACAGATTCAATGACAGGTATCTATGAATATAAGATAAAAGTGACTCATGCAACTGTGGGTATGCATGAGTCCAAATTCTGTAGGGCAGGCAGCAAACTGTTAACTCCAATGAAGATGCCTGATGAACTCCTCAGGAAACGAACTGGCAACTTCAACGAAATCCTCAGGAAATGAACTGGGATCTTTGACGAATGTGTTCGATGAACTCTGCAGGAAACAAACTGGCAACTTCGATGAACTCCTCAGGAAACGCTTCACTGGGCAGCCAAAGAAGTTTGTTTTTTATCTCAATCATTGCAGGAAAGGCATTTGAAAAAATCCAGAACCATTTCCTGATAAAAATAATCAGAAAATTAGGAAAGAAAGGAAACTTCCTCAACATGATAAAGAGCACCTTTGAAAAATGAACAGGTAGCATTATACTCAATGGTGAAAGACTGAAAGCTTACTACTCAAGATAAACAGCGAGGCAAGGTGGTCACTTTCACCACTGCTATTCAACATCTTACTGAAAGTGCTAGTCAGAGCAAATTGGCAAGAAAAATAAAGGTAAAACTATCACTGTTTGCAGATGACATGATCCTATGTATAGAAAATCCCTAAGAATTGACAAGCAAGTTAATAGAACTAATGAATTAATTTAGCAAAGTGGCAGGATACAAGATTAACATGCCAAAATGAGTAGTGTTTTATACACTGGCAAGGAACAATCTGAAAAGAAAATCAGGAAACCAGTTCTGTTTAAAATAGCAACTAGAAGAATAAAATATCTAGGAATAAATTTAATCAAGGATGTCGAGGACTTGTAATGAAAAACTACAAATCATTACAGAAAGAAATTAAAGAAAACCTAAATAAGTGTAAAGATATTCTGTGTTTATGGATTGGAACATTTAATATCATTAAGATGTCAATATTAACCAGAGTAATGCAATCCTAATCAAAATTCCAAGAGCCTTGTTTGCAGAAATATAAAAGCTAAATATGAAATTCATATGGAAGGGCAAGGAACCCCAAATAGCCAAAACCATCCTGAAAAAGAACAAAATTTGAAGTCTCACACTTTCTGATTATAAAACTTATTACAAAGCTACAGTAATCAAAAGATTGTGGTATTGATACAAGGACAGACTGATAAAATAATGGAATTGAATTGAGAGTTCAGAAATAAGCCCACACATCTGTGGCTAATTGATTTTGACAAGGGTAACAAGTTCACTCAAGGGGAAAACAATAGTCTTTTCTAGTCAACAAATGATACAAAAGAACAAAAGTGGACCCCTACCTCAAACGGTATGCAAAAATTAAAATTAATATCCAGAATATATAAAGAACTCCTACAATTCAACAACAGAAAGACAGACAAGCCAATTAAAAAATGAGCAAATCACTTCAATGAACATTTCTCCAAAGAAGCTATATAAATGGCCAAAAGCACATGAAAAGCTCAACATTATTATCCGTTAGGGAAAATCAAATCAAAATGACAGTAAGATACCACAAGACACCCACTATGATGGCTATTATTTTAAAAAATGAGAAATAACAAGTGCTGGCAAGGATGCAGAGAAATAGGAGCCTTGGTACATTTTTGATATAATGCAAAATGGTGCAGCCACTCTGGACAACAGATCAGCAGTTCCTCAGACAGTTGAACAGAGAATTACCATATGACCCAAGAAAGCTCACTTCCAGGAGTAACCCAAAAATTGAAAGCAGGGTGTTTTGGTTTGCTAAAGCTGACAAAATACAATATACCAGAAATGGGTTGGCTATTATAATGGTATTTATTAGCTTACAAGGTTACAGTTCTGGGGTCTTGAAAATGTCCAAATCAAGGCATCAACAAGATGATACCTGGACTCTGAAGACCAGCTACCAGCAAGCTTGAAGAAAGCAAGACACATGCTGGCATCTGCTGGTCCTTCTCACCTGGGTTTCACTGCTTCTAGCTTCTGGCTTCAGTGGCTTCCTCTCTCAGCTTCTCTGGCTTTTTTGTGTGTTTATCCTTTTACATAGGACCCCAGTAAGATGATTAAGACCCTCCCCGGGGCACTTCTCAACTGAAATAACCTAGTCAAAAGGTCTTATCCACAATAGGGCCACACTCACAGGAATGGATTAAAAGAACATGATCTTTTCTGGGGTACATATGGCTTCAAACCATCACACAGGGACCAGGACAAATATTTGTACACCAATGTTCATAGCAGCATTGTTCACAAGTGCCAAAAAGTGTAAGCAAACCAAATGTTCATCAGCAATTGAGCCACAAGATGTGATTAATAAATGGAATGGAACATTACTTGACCTTAAAAAGGAATGATGTTCTTAGGCATACCACTATGTGGGTGAACCTTGAGGACAACCTGTTGAATAAAATATGTCAGATACAAAAGGACATACATTGTATAATTCCACTTATATGAAATAACTAGTATATACATATTCATAGAGACAGAAAGTAGGGCACAGTTTCCCAGGAGAGTGGGAGGAGGGTAATGATGAATAAATTCATAAATGGTACAAGGTTTCTGTTTGGAGTGATAGAAAAGTTTTGGTTACATTTTGTGTTAAGGGTAGAATGATACTGTGAATGTAATTAATCCCACTGAAGTTTATGCTTGGGAGTGGTTGAGATGGGAAATTTATCTTGTGTATATGTTTCTTAAATCAAGAAACCAAAGAGAGAATGACAAATGCAATACAAGATCTTAGATGGGAATTAATAATGGAGGAGAATATGCCCCAAATTATTTATTATTTGGATAATTGAAAAAAATGAATATAGACTGTTTGTTTTTATCAATGTCAAATTTCTTGAACTTGATAACTGTATTTAATGAGGTTACATTAGTGAATATCCTTCTTCTTAGGAAATCTACAGAGAAGCAATATACATGAAATAATTGACATTATTTCAAAATAAAATTTAAATGGATTTATAAAAAAAAAAAAACACCTTCATCTGTTGCTATGGATTCTGAAATAAAAGTTTCTAAGACAATGTAAGGTATTGTTATTTTGAAGAATTAATACTCTGATAACACAGGTATCTGCAAAGATGGAATACAATTTTAAACTTAAATTTGAGACCCTCTGTTACATTGATTATATAGCAATGTCTGTATATAGTATTAGATGTTATTTTTCACTGAAGAATTGTATGAATAAAAGCCAAAATCCTGGTGTTGGCAAGGCCATACTTTCTCCAGAGTCTGTAATGTGTTGGTAATGATAATCTTCCATCACATGGCAATCTCTCTCTTTGGCTTCTCCTACTTCTGGTTTCTACTGACTGACTGCATCTGAATTTCCTCTGCATCTAATGAATACAATCATATAGATTAAGGTCCACCCTCATCAAGTGGGACCACAACTTAGCTAAGGATATCTTCAAAGGCCCTATTTACAAATGGATTCACACCCATAGGACCTCGGGTTGCAACTTGAACATGACTTTTCTGAGGGATCTGATTCAATTCCCAATAGCTGGTTTAGGAAAAATTGCCTCTTTGTGAAATATGGAATACAAATTTGTCCAAACAGTTTTCAAAACTAACAATATGACGGTGAAGTTATTGGTAAATACATGCCATCTGACATAAAATATACAACATTTTAATCTAAGGAATCTGTCTCAGACACAGATTTTAACTGAAGCAATAACTTTTAAAAACATGATATGGCATGATTTCAACAGAGCAAGGTTTCAGCCATGTGATTCCAAGGACATTTTTATTTTTAAAGAAATAAAGTAGCATTTAAATGAAATCTAAACATTATCTTATTAACCAAAAGGTCTCTGACACTTGAAGGAAAATTAATAATTCTGCTCTTAAAATTCTTTTTCATTGAAAAATAATGAATTTATATAAGTTAGAAGTTTTTTCCAGTATATTTTAGAATTTTCTTTCTTTGGTAGAAGCAGTCTTTAATTCTCAGAGAAATGGTTTTGATTAAGCATATAATTTTTTTTTTTCTTTTACACCTTGGAATACCTTTTACAAACTAAGTTCACAGATACGACTTCAACATAACCCCTATACCTACAGATACTTCGGTGTGCAAATGAGTTCACAGATGCATGCCCAAAATTCTTTCCTATAGCAAATGCAAATCTAATCTCAGTGCAAATGGCAGTTAAAGCCATTAGGCTTCTCATTATTTACAGCACATTTTCTCTGCCCTGTGGATTTTTTCTGGTGTACTGTATTTGGTTAGAGGTACTATTCTCATTCATCTTCATATATGTAACTCACTGAAGCGGTGAGCATAAGGTATTGACTGTTTTCACTGCTAGTGGTAAAATATACTTACTTATGATGAATAACTTTTACTACAATTATGTATTCATTATAGCAATGTCTTACTGACTACAGACACATGCTATCTTTCTTATTAAATGCAAATTTAGATCTTTGTGAATACTAATTTGTGCCACACCAGTTAGATTTAAAATAATAGGAAATAAAACAAGGAAGGAAGATGAATTTGTAAGGGCAAAACTAGAGAAGATCTGAAAGTTAGGATTAGGTTTAGTTTCAAGCAGACTCCACGTAATAGTCTCTTAAACAAGATCAAATATTCTCTTGAAGTCTCTTAAACAAGAGACTCTTAAAATAGACTCTCTTAAAATAGTCTCTTAAACAAAATCTAACATCTCAAGGGTATGACACTCGTCCTCAAATGACATCCAAGATATCTTGTCAGATGTAACACCCAAATTTCTGGGAGTATGGAGGAGGAGCAGGGCAGAATAAATGATTTATACAACCTGTTTTATGAGATTATTTCCCAGAAGCTTCCACCTGGATAAATACATATAATCTCAGTAACCAAAACTTCATCATGTAACCATACTGAGTAGAGAGGCTAGAAATATAGTCTTGTGTATGTAGCCAATTACTCAGTTAAAAATATTATACTACAGAGGAAAAAAGAGGTTTAAAAGTCAGAAGAGGAAGCTGAAATTTGTAGTCACAATTTGACTTCAGATATCCTGAACTCCAGCTTGTTTGAAACATATGAAAATTCTCAAACAAGTGAACTATATATTTTACTCTGAAGAGTTAGGTGTATTCTTGCCTAGTTAGCTATTTTTATGGAGGTGCAAAAATTTATATAAATGAAATGAAGAAATTAAAAAGCATTTAATTTCAGGAATACTCCCCTTTAACTCTCTGTGTTAAAAGTAGATAAAAACCTATGGGGAATGAGATCAGAGCCTTCCTTTTAAATAGGTTTCCTAACGTTGACTTGGGATATCTCACCCATGAGCATTGTTGATGAAATACGACTACTATCCAAAGTTGAAATTAAGAAAGGAAGAGTGACATTATTGCTATATATTGGAAAACATGTTTTATAGAATTAAAACCTGTCATTCCATGCATATAAACGTCTCATAAGTGTGAACAAGAGGCACAAAGCAAAAGATCCATAGTCAAAGTCAGAGAATAAACATTGAAGTGTTAACTTTCCTAGATAATAATAATGTTTCAGGACCTAGAAACAAATGTAGTTAATTTCCTACCCACTTAAACATACATTACTGTCACCACCTTCAAAAATAATAGTTAAACACTCTAATAAAAAAGCAAAGATTGTCAGATTGGATAAAAAATAAAAGACTCTTTAGATCAAAGATACAAACAGTTGAAAGTAAAGCTATGGAAAACATATACCATGAACTTATAATCATAGTAGAGCTAGAGTGACTATGCTAATTTCAGGCAAAATAAACTTTAAGGCAAAACCTTTAAAGACAAAGAAGGAAATTTCATAATCATAAAAGGATCAGTGCATTAGGAAGATATAACAATTATATATGCATATACACTTAAGAACCAAATTTGAACCAAAGAGGGGGTGTAAGTGAATAACACCCAGTCTAAGTTCTAGTTTCTAAGAGACTTTTACCTAGGGAACTTCTGTTTTCCCATTGTTTCATCTTCTTCATTGAATTTGCTGCTTGCACATTTACTAATATCTAGCATTAGTCTATTTTTGACACAAAAGATAGTAAAAGCAAGATATAGCAAGAGGAAAAAACAGACACCAGGAAAGTATTGTTAATTTTAGTATAATTGTGAAGAAAATCAAATTTAAATAAATATTCAGTTTAATTAAAATTAATGCCATAACCTTATCAGAAGTATGGTAGGATAGAGGTTTGTAGGCATGCAAAAAATGAAAAATGAAATTAAGTCTTTATCTGTAGTAGCAAGAAGCAAGTGGATATTTCCTAAAATTGTTATGTCAAAAGTATGGTAATAACAAGGAGAAAATAGCTAAAATAATTCAAGTGTTTGCCTTGGTGATGGGGAATCGGTGGCATTGGGAAGGAATTATTATGTGTAATGAATATCATATCATCACTTGATAGAAAACAAACCAACACAAACCACTATTTACATGCATTGCTTTGATAAAAATAAAGCAAAAATTAAAAATACATATTAAAAGCTCACATAGTGTGTCTAGTTTCCCAGGGTTGTTGTAAAAAATTACCATAAACTAGATGACTTTTAAGAGCAGAAATCAATTGAAACATACTTCTGGAGAAAAGAAGTCTGAAATCAGTATCTAGGCAGGACCATGCTCTCTTAGAAAAATCTGTAGGGGAGAATTCTTCCTTTCCCCTTCTAGCTTCTTGTGTTTGCCATTCTAGCTTCTGGCTTGCAGCTGCATCACTCCAATCTCTGTCTCTGTCCTCACATGGCCTTCTTCTCCCATGTCCGTGTTTCCTCTACCCCTTTTATAAGGACACCAGTCATAGGATTTAGGACCCACGTTACTCCTGTATGACCTCATCTTAATTTAACTAATTCCAATTGCAATGACTCTATTTCAAATAAAGCCATATTCTGAGGCACTAGGGGTTAGGGCTTCATATATTTTTGAAGTATACAATTCAACTGATAACACAGTGTCTTGAGAGGGGAAAGAGCTTTAGTGCTCACATGGTGTATAGACATTCTGAGATTAATTAGGCTCTAAGTACCTCCATTGTGTTATCTACAGAGTGGGGATAATGAGAATACTTCTCTCAAATGATGTCACTGAGGAGAAAAGACATCTGAGGATAACATACTATCTAATACAGTTTAAATTGGGGAAGAAAAGTTTGTAAATCTAAAATCTAATGGAAGAATTCATTGGGTACTATATAAATATTTTGCAATCTTTATTGCAAGGTAGTAACATTATTTTGATGATATACATCAACTTTATGAAGATGTAATTTCTTTGGTTATCTTTAATTTTGATGCCAGATTTTCATTCATATTGATTTTTAAACTTATAATGACCATCATAAATTTGTATTTTTTCCTCCTGTGTGATCATGATTTCCTATATCTGATCAAATGTTTGGCCTGTATTCTACTAATTCATTTTCCCTCTATTTTATTACAACTTCATAAACAGCAAAAGACTGCCCTCCCAATACAATCAGAAAAATTTTACCCAGAGTTCAAGAAAAACAAATCTCTGCCATTTATCACAAAGGAATACTACATTCAATCCACAATTTTATTTCTTTAAAACTACTTTATTTGATTTTTTATGACAACTCAAGTATTTTGTGCCTTTGTTTTTAAAAGATTGCTCTGAATGATTAATTGGATGTAACATTTTCTCAGTTCTAAGTTTTCAACTACCACATAAAATAGTCAATGATCTATCCTAATTGAATCATTTCAAATAACCGCTATTTTATATACCATAGTTTAAGTATATGTTCTTTTGATACGTATTAAAATTCAGTTGACTATTCTTCAAGACTATAAAAATTGTGTAACTGCATCAGACTTTCAAAGAATTGAGCATCATCTAAATTTATCAGTTTATTACATCTACTATCTATTTAAAAACAGGATAAAACATATAGCAAAAGCAAACAGTTTTAAATGATTTTCCCATAATTATGTGATTCTTTGAATTATCTGTGTGAAAGCAGCAAAACTGTATGTTATGGCTGAAGGCAACATTATAAATTAGTTTTGTAAATTGCATGTATTTCTGGATGAATTTTATTCTAGAGGAGAGTGAAATAAGACACTTTCTTACTAACTGGATTATTTAACAATGGATTTTATAGTTAAATTTGACCAAAAATTTCATTTCTATAGACTACGGAAATTCAGTTGTGTTCCAAACAGTAGAATATTCCTTGATAGAGAAACTAAATTTTATGTTCCTGACCCCTATTTGTCTTCTAATGTTGTGACAATATATGATACTCTAAGAATAAGATACATAGAATTGATAAAGTAAAGCAAAATAACTGCTGACAGAATATATTTTTCCATGTCTATAATCCACATTTATAAATTTTTATGCACAATATCATAACTATGGGAGATGGATAATGATGTTTAACTGAAATTTTCTATTTGTAACATGCTTATAATTTGAGAAAATATGCACTATGATTAAGGAAAGATTGTCAACTTAGAGTAATATTCAAACTTTTTCCTTACCTATGAAGGCAAGTATCTAAGAATAAAACAGATTTGTTTTGTGCACGTAAGTCTGTTTTCTCCACCAAAATAGTGAACTTGAACTTAACTACTTCCTATCAGAAAAATATTTATTAAAAGCAAAGATGGATAACTGAGCATGAGTTAAATATCTAGATTGAATAAGGGAGGAAAAATAACAAAACAAAACAAAAAAAAGCAGCTGTGACCTTGTAAAAATGAGAGATTCCATAGTTAAGTAACCCTATTTCCCAAGTACAGCCTTTATTACTTTTTACATAGATAGACTCACACCCATTTTCCCCTCAACACTGCTTATTCATATCATCCACAGTAACAGTCAAGATAAATTGAAAATTCCAGAACATATGACATCTCAATACAATGGGAGCTATATTTATGCTAGCTATTTTGACATGTCATATTATAAATTTCTTCACTCAAAAATGGAGTTCCTTACTGGTAAGAGACAGATAAATGACAGTAATCTGTGAAGAATTTTTTTTTTTTTTTTAGTCTAGAATGTCTATTAGTCACTCGTTTATCAAATTATAGCATATAATGAAAGCTAAATGCATTGTGTTCTGGAAACAAAATTTGTGGATGTGACTTGAATTCTAATAAAGATTTAATTTTAATTTAAACATCTCTGTACTTAGATATTTGAAAGTCAAAAAATATGTATTGATTTAAAAGTGTCAGCATTTCTAAGCACAATATTTGTTAGAGTGGTCAAAAGTGACCTTTTTTTAAAAGCTATAAAACACAATATTTTATTCTTAGAAATTTGTCTTAATTGAATTTGATATGGAACAAATCCTCAGAAATGGTTAGTTAAAATGCTTCTGCTATTAATAACTGTTACAAAATTGCATTATTCATGATTCTGTGACTTAATCTTTAAAGAGGAGAAAAAAAATGATCTGCCACTCTAAGCCACTATGTCGAGAACAGTATTTATTTAATGGTTTGGATTATACAGTAGGAGAAGTTCAGAGTCTTGACTTAATATCAGTATTAAATAATTAGGTAAATGAATAGAAAATATTGTGGTTCTTTTTCTTTTTTTCAAAACCATTACAGAGTAGATGTTATAAATTAGATGTCTGTACAGGTCTTCTTTACACCAGTCTGTCCCTACATAAATTCATTCTACAGATAGCCCACTGAGATATTTAAATTTATTGTTTTGCCTCTATACTTAACTGTGAGTTTACTGATGAGAGGGATGAGATTTTCTCTGCTGTAACTGGTATAGCACCTACAATAAAATACATACTCAGTAAATTTTGTTGAATGCATAACAGGGTTTTGTGCACCATATTAGAAGAAAACACAAGAATAAGTAATAACTATAAGTGAGAAAAGAAATTTGGGTGATAATGCCCACATGAAGCTGAAAACTTTTGTGACAACATAATATGGACTTTATCCATGCTCAATGCATGTCTCAGTGGAATATAATTTTGAAGAAAATAAAAAATTTCATCTAGAGGGCCATTGTGGAAAATGGAAGAGTAGGGAATCCCAAGAATTAGTCTCACCCACTGAAGGAATCATTAGTCTGAAAAAACTGTCATAATCAATATTTTGGAAACCTGGAATCTAATTAAAAAATTTATAGCAACCAGGGAAGTGGTCAATGAAGAAAGAAACTGCTAAATTTTGGTAAGAAAGCATTGTGGCACTTTTGCTTACTTACCTACTCCCATTTTTCAGTTCAGTAGTGACCATGGTGATGGCAGCCCAAATTTCTGACATAACTTTCTGGTGCTAAGGGCAATACAAATCTTTTCTCAGAATATTGAAGTTGTGCATATTGACCTGTCTGGTAGTTTCCTGAGGGAACAGCACAGAGGCTTGCCTTTGTTTCAGCCCTTCTTTCTGGAATGCCTTCCTGGGCAGAATCCATCAAAAGTGTAAATTCATATAATTACCACATTCTTTTTCTCAGGAATTTACAACTTTAATAAAATTACAGACAATAAAAGACCAGACACCCTCATTTGGGTATAAATGCACTGTGATTACATCTTTCCACTTGGATGGGAAATTTATCTATTTTTTTTTCATGGAGTTGTAGTCCAATCTAGGAAGAGCCCTTTTAACTACCAGAAATGGACAAGCTCCTGAATCTAAAATCTTTCAGCTGAAACTGAGTCCAGGATGGACTGCTGGAGACATTTCAGTTATAGGTGAAGAAGGAGCAATCCCTTAGATCTCAGTTGTCATTAAACACTTCTGCTTCAAGACGGCTTCTTCAGTCAAAGTTGGAGCAGAGCTGAGACATTTATACTTGGTTAGAAGTATTTTGAAGCCAGTCACAGCACTCACCAAGAATGATGCTGGGGGAGAAAGGAGCAATATTACTTCTTTATTAATAAGTCTGCCCTTCCCATCTAGGGACATTCTATTTCCTGCAAGTCCATTAGAAATAGCACCACTCTGTGCCACAATGAATGTTGAAGACACTGGAATTGTGACTGGTCAATTCACTTCTCAATTAGAGAAAAAAGCAAGACATCCAATTCACCTGTAGCATTCTTTAGAACACAACCATTTTCTGCAGGTACGGTATATACCAGAGCAAAAGAATCTTCAGGGAGTAACATATTATCTTCATTTAATACAGAACTCTTTGCAGCAGCATTCCGAACAGAAGTGCTTTTAAGACTTGACATGTTATCTTCTCTTGTGATGTTATACACTGTTTCTGCTACATAAAGCCTAGAAAGGAAAAGGCTGAGGAGGAAGATAATAATGGAAATGAAGGCTTAGAAGGAATAGCACTAACACTAAGGAATCCAGAATGAAAAACACATGCCCAAGGACAATCATGTGCTGAGAAAATGCATGAGAGGATTTTAGGCTTGGTCCACTGGCTGATTTGAGGCCCTATAAAGCAAGAGGTGAAGGCTAATGCAGAGTTATAGGTGGCTTGACTAAGCATTGAATGAGTGCCCCCAGCTCAGAGCCGATCTGCAAATACCATGAGTTTGGCTTATTTGTTTGTTTTATGGTTCCAGGTATTTCAAGATATCTCTGCCAGGTCACTTGCTGATGGGCAAATAATGGAACAGAGAGTCCAGTGACCATACAAGACAAAGATCACAGTTTGCAAAAATCATCAGGAAAAGTCACTAAACAATTAGATGACCATGACTTCAGGAAACAACAACAGCATAATCCAGGGAGAGGAGAGAATCTAATTTACAGAGTGACCACATTATAATATTCAGTATGTAACATTTTTAACAACAGCACCTAGAACACCTAGGGACACCTAGAAACATTATAATAAAACAGCAGAAAGACAAAGAGAATCTTGAAAGTAGGAAAAGCAGAGTGACTCCTCACATATAAGGGATCCTCAGTAAGGCTGACTGCTGATTTATCATCAAAATCACTGAGGGTGGAGGGAAGTGGGGTGGCATATTTAAATTGTGGAAAGCAATTCTATATCCAGAAAATTCTATATCCAGAAAAAATTTTCTTCAAAAATAAGGGTGATATTAAGACATTCCAAGATAAATATAGGCAGAGGGAGATATTGTTCATTGTTAGTAGATCTGCACAGCAAGAAATAACATAAGGAGTCCTTAAGTTGTAATGAAAGGGCATTATATGGTAACTAGAAAGCATGTAAAAATAAAGAACCCTGGTAAAGATAAACATATAGGGTAACTATAAAAGCCAGTATTATTATATTTTTGTTTGTGATTCCTTTTTTGTTTCCCATTATGTTTAAAGGATAAATGCATGAAAAGAAATTATAAATCTCTGTCAATGGGCATACATTTAAAAAAAAAGCAGGAAATATGTGTTAGTAAAGATATCAAGAATTTGGACCCTTATACATGACTGATTGGAAAATGGTTCAGCTACTGTGGAAAAGTTCATTTGGCAGTTCTCAAAAAGGTAAACATAGAATTACCATATGACTCAGCAATTCCACTCCTAGGTTTATACCCAAAAGAATTGAAAATGGAACTCAAACACTTGTACATGATTGTTCATAGCAGTACTCTTCACAATAGCAAAAGGTGGAAACAACCCAAGTGGGTCAATAGATGAATGGATGAATGGATTAACAAGTTGTGTCATATATGGATAGTGAAAAATTATTCAGCCATAGAAAGGAAGGAAGTACTGATACTTGCTTCAATATGGATAAATCTCAAAACATAACACTAAGTGAAAGAAGCAAGACACAAAAGGTCAAATACTTGGCAATTCTTTTCATATGAAATTTCCAGAATAGGTAAAACCATAGAGATGGAATGCAGATAGGTGGCTGTCAGGTCCAGGGGAATGAAGTATGGGGTGTGACTGGCTATTGAGTAAGGGGTTTCTTTGAGGGTGATGAAAATGTTTTGGAACCAGATAAAGTTGTTGGTTGCACAAAATTGTGAAGGTACTAAAGATCACTGGAAAGTACACTTTAAAATAGTTAATTTTGTGTTATGCCAACTTCACCTCAATAAAAAAAAAATCACCTGTACTGTTTTATTTCTTTACTCTTTATAAATAGTCCACATTATAATAGATATAAGCATTTTGCTGTTTTTCTGGCTGTCTGAAATCCATCATCACCATTGTCTATGAGGTTAGTGGGAAATAGTACTCTGCCTACTACCATGGATATTGAAGTATGGAGAATCTTGCTTTCCCAAATGCCTGCTAATATGGGCTGGTGCACATGGCTTATGTTCAGCTAATTAGATGACTCTGATAAGAACTTTGAATATGGAATTAGTGATTTAAAGATTAAAAGGACTGTAATAATTCAATGATGGCAGGGTCTGTTCATGCTAATAGGCTATAATAGCAGGGACATCATCAAGATGGGAATGTTCATGGTAAACCATGGTAGTTTTTTACCCCCTTCTTTACTTTAAAAATTGTCCTTGTTCCTCAATTTCTTCCAAATGTGATCCTTCCTCCATTAAAATCTGTTTCCTAAATTCTTTAGTAAAATTGCAAGTTTTGTGTTTGGCGGGGGAGGGTCAGGAATGTACATACACTTCCACTGACTTAGGTTTCTACATCTTACAACCAAGACCTTCGACAAATATGTTCATAATTATTTATTTACAGTTTCCTGATAATTTTGCCTTATGTACATTCAGACTTTCTAGAATGTTCATTTCATAAACATTGAGGTAGTTGAGCTCCCTGGACATTGGGAAGAAAATTTATTAATGTTTTAATATTGTTGACTGAGTCTTGTTATTTGTCGTGAAATACAGAAATGGCTTATTTGTATATTATTATTTTGTTTTACTTTTAATATTGACTTGGACTTTCTTTAGAAGATTTTTCACAGTTTGAAGTATAATAATAAAAAGTACTACTTTTTCCAAGTGAACATGCTTCTGCTTAATTTTGATGAATTTTACATCATTTCCAGTATTCTTAACATAGCAGAGGAATAAAAATCTTTCCACCTATCACAAGATTTTTCAGTGGACTACCATAGATTTTAAGTTCATTAAAAAATTTATGTGATAAACTATCCATAAAAATTGACCCCCGTTGACAACATTGAACTGGCATCCATGTGGCACCATATTGCAGAGTGCCACATGAGACACATTAGATTTCTTATTGCCAGCAAGCTGGTTCATAACTTCTATTGTGGATGGAGTGTCGCTTGGTAAAGCATAAATACACCAAACCTATTTCAAAGGAAGTATCAATTTGAAATTCCAAGGGAGAAGCACTCAAATGTCAAAATTATTTCCTGTGTCATTAATTTCTAATTGTGTATTTTTAAAAAAATTAACTGATTTTGTAACAGTATCTAAGTTCAAACATAAAACCAACAGACTTAAGGAAATTGATATAATAGAAATTTTTGAAGAATAAAAATGTTACTCCCAGATGTGGTATATTTTCTTCCTTCACAAGCAATAATGGGTTTTACTAGTGGTTCAATGTTAAAGAATTGGAGAAAATTTTAGATACTTATTGAGTCATATGTGAATATTAATGAAAGAAAACTATCACTTTCAATTGTAATGTAGTAATTGGTATGGTATAACGATGTCTGCAAAACACAGAAGGTATTTATATTCTATATAGTGTTATTCTGACAGCCTAACCCTATGTATTATAAATATCCAGGTTCATATAAGCCAATAATAAGAAGCAAGCAGATCTTGAAGGTGGAAATCTTCAGATACTACTTTGAATCTAAGCATATATAACTATTACTGAATTATGCTAGAGTTGGTATTTTACAAGTCTGGGCAGAAGTATATCGAAATAAAATGAGGATGTGAAGAACTGTCATTAACCATATATAAAAACCAAAATAAGGATTTTAACTTGGAAGCCAATTTACTCAAGTTACTTCCAAAATTCAGAAGTATGAGTTTTATCTAAAATCTGAGTTCTCTAATTCCATGGACCTTAGCATCAATATTTGAGTAAAGATTTCTTAATTAACATAGCTTAACCAAGAAATTTAAGTAAAAGAAGTGAGGTTTTGTGTTGCTGTTGTTGCTGCTGCTGAGTTTTTCATTCCTCCATTATCTATCCAAGTGGTTACTTGTTCATATGATTAAATAATGATCCACATATCTAGTGACACTCTGTATAAAAGTGATAATTTGTTATGCTAATAGCATACGATTTCTTGGAAAAAAGGCACTACATTTGTTTTCTGTTGAAAGACTATGAATCATATTGGAGAATGAAATATTGAGTGCATGTGGGTTAATTCATCAGTTGTTCTGAAAATAGTTTTCATTGGCTGGAATTCCAAGTTTAATTTTTTAAGTTACAATTTATCATAAACATGAAATGAACCTAACATTCTAGAAATAAAGGAACATTAATGGAGCCAGAAGGAAAAGCAGATTTTTCATAAAGTGTTTTTCTTAAATTCTGGACACACTAGTTTAACTTAAGTATGATGCAGTGGAAAGATGTTAGATAACAAATACATTTTGAATTGAAGAAATAGACTTGTGGGAAAGCACTGAGAAAATCTGAATCCAAAACTCTAGTCCCCAAGCAGTAGCTACTGAAATTTTTTACCCAATTAAAAATACCTAAGAATTGAGTAGTATATTTAAATCTACGACATATTTTCACCTGCATCAGAATCCTTTGGGATTCTTTAAAAAATGCAAACTCTTAGATTGAATGATTCTACCAAATCATTATCACTGGAAATGGGGTCTGGTAACATACTGTCATCAAGTATCTCAGTTGAATCATTCGAACATTAAAATTTTGCAAACTTTTACTTAAAGATTTACTTCTTGTACTATAGATGCTGAATAGTAAATTCATTTACGGTGATGTCAAATTTTATGTCACCATGGTCCAAAATATATACCTCCTTTGAAATTACTGCCACCTATTTGTGGAATGTTATATACTTGCAGGCATGGATTTAAGAATTTGAAAACCTTCATGGAAAAATCAAGAATTCAAGAATATTGGAACCATAAGGAGTAAAGTCTGCTTACTATCCATCTCCCAAAGACATGTGATAAATTCAGGATCAGCGTGGGCTGACATCAATATTCAAACATGTCAGAAGGAGTGGTATGTTCTGGCTGAGACATAGAACTCTATCCAGAAAGAATTGGGGTGACATAGAACAAGAGCAAGTGAAACAAGGTCTAGGGAATTATTCTAGTGCTATATTCACAGAAGGTGAGAGTGGAATTAAATATGGCATATTATCAGAACATTAAGAAATTGAAAATTTGGGATTATAATACTCAACCCAACTATAAAAATTAATGGGAAAAAAAAGCTGTTCAAATACTCTTTGATAGAACTTTCACCTACTGATTAATTCTCAGCATCCAAATCTGGCTATACTATATTCTCTTGGAGAGAATCTTACAAATATCCATTTAAAGAGGTCCTTCTCCCCAGTTGCTCTAATAATTCTTGTAACTCCTTGTTATAAAATTCAGAGCATCTGTCTGTTTCTTATTGTAAACTTCTTTGTTTTCTATTTCTCACATTGGAATATGAGTATCACAAAACCAGGATTATGGCTGTCTTTTTTCATCACACAATCCCCATTGCTTAAAAGAGTGCCAGGCATATAGTAGGCAACCAATAAATAGTTTTTTAATGAATGAAACTACTTATGACTCATGAAAAGAACTCTCCTGCAGTTGAGGACATAATTTTACAGACTTGTAAAAGTCAATTTTATGTTCATGTGTAGGTCATTTTAACTTGGGCAAAAAGATGCTGTCTCACTAGAAACTTTACCCCTAAAAGGAATCTTTTCTTTGACTACTTTGATAAGGAAGTTTTGATGGTTAGGTTGATGTGTCAACTTGGCCAGGTGATGGTGCCCTGGTAGTCTAGTCAAGCAAGCACTGGCCTGTTACTGTATGGACATTTCATGGCAGGGTAATAAACCAAAGGCTGGTTTATTAAATCATCAGTCAATTGATTGCATCTGTGATTGATTACATCTATGATCAACCAAGGGAGTATCTTCCACAATGAGAGAATACGATAAGTTGGATTTAATCCAATCACCTAAAGATTTTAAGGGAGAAGAGAGAACTTCCACTTCCTCTTCAGCAGTCAGCCTCTCCTGGGGAGTTCATCAAAGATCTTCATCAGGGTTGACAGCTTCTGCATCCTCCCTATGTAATTTGGACTCATGCATTTCCACAATTGCATGAGACACTTTTATAAAATCTCATATTTACAGATATCTCCTGTTGGTTCTGTTTCCCTAGAGAAACCAGACTAACACAGAAGTAGATCTATGTGTTGTAAAAGAAATTATAAAAATTCAGAGGCAAAATAAAAATCTTCCTAGAAGCAGGGAGCACATTGAACTAAAAAATATGATTAAGCCTTGGAAATATTCATGGTTTGGTAATTCTAAATAATCTGCTTTCAACCTCTTGATTTATCTACTTAAAACAGAATCTATTGATTACTCAACAAAGAGAAGAGGAACTTTGTTCACCCATACTGTTTTCAATACCCTTGTGCCAGTTTGAATGTATCATGTCCCCCAGAAAAAGCCATATTCTTTGATGCAATCTTGTGGGGCAGACATATTAGTGGGGATTAAGTTGGAACATTTGGATTAGGTTGTTTGCATGGAGATGTGCCCCACTCAACTGTAGGTGATAACTCTGATGAGATATTTCCATGGAAGCATGGCCCCACCCATTCAGGGTGGGCCTTGATCAGTGGAGACATATAAATGAGCTGACAGGCAGAGGGAACTCAGTGCAGCTGTGAATGACATTTTGAAGAGGAGCTACAGCCAAGAGGGACTCTTTGAAGAAAGCACAGGAGTTGCAGATTAGAGACAGTTTGAAAACAGCCATTGAAAGCAGACTCTTTTTCTGGAGAAGCTGAGAGAGGACAAATACCCCAAGTGCAACTAAGAGTGACATTTTTTGAGGATCTGCAACCTAGAGAGGAACATCCTAGGAGAAAGCCATTTTGAAACCAGAACTTTGGAACAGACGCCAGCCACGTGCCTTCCCAGCTAACAGAGGTTTTCTGGACACCATTGGCCAACCTCCAGTGAAGGTACCCAATTGCTGATGTGTTACCTTGGACATTTTATGGCCTTAAGACTGTAACCATGTAACCAAATAAACCACCTTTTATAAAAGCCAATCCATCTCTGGTGTTTTGCATTCTGGCAGCATTAGCAAACTAGAGCAACCCTCATACACATTTTTTGGGATATTTTTAATTATCTCACTGATCACTTTTTAATACTGTTAAAGTTATTTTCTTTCTTTTGTTGTTTTTAATTAAATTTTGAGATGTATTCACATATCATATAATCATTCAAAGTGTACAATCAGTTGTTCACAGTGCTGTTATATAGTTGTGCATTCAACACCACAATTAAATTTTGAACATTTTCATTACTGCAAAAAAAAAAACAGAATAAAAATTAAAGTAAAAAAGAAGACCCAAAGTATCCCATGCCCATCCTTCCCTATTATTCATTTACTTTTTGTCCCCATTTTCCTACTCATCTGTCCATACACTGGATAAAGGGAGTTTGAGTCACAAGGTTTTCATGATCACATGGTCACTCAGTATAAGCTATACAGTTATACAATCATCTTCAAGAATCAAGTCTACTGGGTTGCAGTTCAATAGTTTCAGGTATTTCCTTCTAGCTATTCTAATACACTAAAAACTGAAAAGGGTTGTCTATATAATGCATAGAGATAACCTCCAGGATATTTTCTTGATTCTATTTGAAATTTCTCAGCCACTGAAACTTTATTTTGTTTCATTTCTCTTCCCCATTTTGGCCAAGAAGGCTTTCTCAATCCCTCAATGCTGGGTCCAGGTTCATCCCTGGGAGTTATGTCCCACATTGCCAGGGAGATTGACATCCCTGGGAGTCATGTCCCACATAGGGGAGAGGGTAGTGAGTTTGCCTCCAGAGTTGGCTTACAGAGAGAGGCAACATCTGAGCAACAAAAGATGTTATTTGGGGGTGACTCCTAGGCACAATTATAAGTAGGCTTAGCATCTCCTTTGCAGTAACAAGCCTCATAAGGGCAAGTCCCAAGATTAAAGGCTTGGCCTTCTAAATTTGTAGTCCACAGTGCTTGTGAGAATGTCAGTAAATCCTCAGGTGGGGAAGTTTAATATTTCCATGTTCCTCCATAGTCACTCAAGGAAGATTTACAAATACATTTTTTATTCTCTGCCAAAATTACTCTGGGATGTACTGGGGATTCACAATAACCTGCAAAAACCAACTAGATCTCACTCCCTATTCAAAGTTTCATGTAATTATGGTGTTTGAATAAACTGACCATACAAGTTAAATTATATGGTGTGCTACAGAAAATATAGATTTTGCACCAAATAAACATCTCTTCTTTTGGTCTCACACAGAAGTTGAAGTTTTGAAACAGTTTAATCACATAGTTATGTATTCACAACCACAATCTATATGAGGATATTTCCATTTCTTCTGTGAAGAAAGAGGAAGAGGAGAAAAAGGAAAAAGAAGAAAAAAGAAAATGATGACTAAAAAATAAAATAAAAATAAAATACAGTACAATAAAATAGTCAAACAACACCAATGCAAAGATTCCCAAACCACACCCTTATAGACCCCTCTTATAAACATTTAGCTTTGGTGTCTTGCCTTTGTTACAATTAATGGAAGCATTTTACAATGACAGTGTTAACTACAAATTCTAGTTTGTATTGATTGTATTTTCCCCCCATACAACCCCATTTAAAATATCTTGAAATGTTCACATTCATTTGTTCTTCTTCATGTAAAAACATTCTTATATTTGAACTTTATTCACAATTATTGACCACTCTCGGTTTCACTAAATTTTACAGCCCCAGTTTTTGTCTTCTCTCTTTCCTTCTGGTGTCATATATACCCCTAACCTTCCTATTTCAACCATACTCACAGTCATCTTTGTTCAGTGTACTTACAATATTGTGCTACCACTACACAGTATTGTGCTATCCACTTCTGCATCTACACAATCATTCCTCTTAACATTCTATACTCCTTCAGCATCAAATACCTGATCCCTACCCATTTTCTGTCTCCTCATATCTTCATTTCTGCACTCTTATCTAAACATCTCTTTCCTGTCTTTTCCTATCGGTCTATAGCACTCCTTTTGATATTTGTTTTAGAGGAGGTCTCCTGTTCAAAACTCTGTCAATGTCTGTTTATCTATAAAGCTCTTCCTCATTTTTGAAGGAGAGTTTTGCTTGGTATAAGATTCTTGGATGGTAGTTTATCTCTTTCAGTATTTTGATCATATCACACCACTGCCTTCTCATCTTCATGGTTTCTGCTGAGAGATCTGCACTTAGTCTTATTGAGCTTCCCTTGCATGTGATGGATTGCTGTTCTCTTGCTGCTTTCAGAACTCTCTCCTTGTCTTTGACATCCCCAAATCTGAATAGTAAGTGTCCTGGGGTAGGTCTATTTGGATCAATTCTGTTTGAGGTGCGCTGTGCTTCTTGGACCTGTAATTTTGTCTTTCATAAGAGTTGGGAAATTTTAATTGATTATTTCCTTTGTTATTCTTTCTGCCCCTTTTCCCCTCTCCTCTCCTTTGAGACACCTTTAACAAATATATTCATGTGATTCATGCTGTCATTTAATTACCCGAGACCCTGATCATAGTTTTCCATTCTTTTCCCCATCTGTTCTTTTGTGTGTAGGATTTCAGATGTTCTGTCCTCTAGTTCACTGATCCTTTCTTCTGTGTCTCCAAGTCTGCTGTTGTATGTTTCCATTGTATTTTTCACCTATTCTATTGTGCCTCTCATTCCCATAAGTTCTGCCATTTGTTTTTCAAGTTTACCTTCCTTATGGTCACCCAGTGTCATCCTTATATCCTTCATCTCTTTAGTCACATTTTCTTTCAACTCATTGATTGGATTTATAAGATTTGTTTGAACATTTTAAATTAGTTGTTTCAACTTCTGAATCTCAATTGAGTTGTTAGTTTGTTCCTTTGACTGGGCCGTTCCTCACATTTCCTGATGTGGCTTGTGGTTTTTTGCTCTCTAGGCACCTGATATTCTTGATTAGTTTTTTTGCAGGTTGTTTTGTTTTTTTTGTTTTGTTTTTTTTTTTCCCCTTTGGCCTAGGGTTTTCTTATTGGTTTTCTTTGATGACTATCTTTTCCTTGTTTCTCTTGCTGGCCAGTTTTCAGGTTTTCTCTTCCTCCAGTCTTCCCCCCAAATCATGCACCTACCATGGCCTGCCACAGGGATGGGAAGTAGGCATTGGCTACCCCAGGAGTTCACTGTGTGTGGCAATAGAAATCTGCTTGTTTCCAATGGTGCTCTGTTTTCCACTGCCCAGCAAGACCTGTTTTGTTGTTGTTGTTGTTGTTGTTTTTAGCCTTTCTTTAACAGTTGGGTCTTCCATATTTCCCAGCCAAGATAGGGCCAGGTTCCTGTACATACCCTAAGAAAAGGTCTGGAGCACCATTTTAAAAGTGTTTCAATTCTGTTTCACCTTCTAGACTGTCCACCAGATGGCACTGTTTGGTAATTTACTCATCCTTAGAAGCTGCTTTGCATCTGGACATAGGCTGTGTCTATATAACTGTGTGATTCCTATGCCCTCACTTTGCTGGCCAAAACCTGGCTCAATGTGGGTCTCCACCTGTGTCAAAGTACTCCCTCAGCTGAGCCATTACTCCAGCCATCCCCAAGGCAAGGAAACGGCCACCAGTTGCTGCTTCCCTCAAGGGTGGTGGAAGGGTCTTCAGGCCCACAGCTTAAAACACAGTCTCTCTCCATTTTTTTCTCAACATCTTTTTCCCTCACTGACCTGAACCTTGAAATATCCTACCCTGACCCCCGGGTTTTCAAATGGTGGAGGTATGTCTCACTTCTGTGAGAGATATTATACTCTGTGTCCATGATGGGAGGGGTCCCCTCTGCAGATTATGTGACTTTCCCACACTAAGACTTGAGGGTGAGGGGAGTGGACTGAAGATTCCCACCTTATATTTCTTTAGCTTCCTCAATTCAGCACTTGCCGTGTCCTTCTACAGTCTATATCCTCCTCCAGAATTTCAAAGAATTCAAAATTGTACTTTTTTTCATTCAATCTCTGGAGAGGTTTTCAGTAGCTGTTTAAATCACCAAGTGGATGATGTCACCTCCTAAATTTATTTTCTTGATACCTCAACTGTAAAGTATAGATTGATTTTCCCTCTGTATAGAGATAAATTAAATAGAATGATACATTTCTATTAGCCTCTAAATGAAACAACTTTGTAAGTTTACTGGATTATCTATCCTGGGGTAGAATTTTAGATTCAAAATTTTGAAATTTTTATATCACTGCATTTTTAAAATTCTGTTTTAATTTCTGAACTCTAATACTTTTTAAATGCAATTTTATTGAGATATATTCACACCCCTTATAATCCATCTGTTCTACTTTGCTAATACTGCTGGAATGCAAAACATCAGAGATGAACTGGCTTTTATAAAAGGGGTTTATTTGGTTACACAGTTACAGTCTTAAGGCCATAAAGTGTCCAAGGTAAGGCATCAATAATCGGGTACCTTCACTGGAGGATAGCCAATGGTATCCAGAAAACTTCTGTTAGCTGGGAAGGCATGTGGCTGGTGTCTGCTCCAAAGTTCTGGTTTCAAAATGGCTTTCTCCTATTCCTCTCTAGGCTGTGGTTCCTTAAAAATGTCACTCTTAGTTGCACTTGGGGTATTTGTCCTCTCTTAGCTTCTCCAGAAAAAGAGTCTGCTTTCAACAGCCATCTACAAACTGTCTCTCATCTGCAGCTCCTGTGCTTTCTTCAAAGTGTCCCTCTTGACTCTAGCTCCTCTTCAAAATGTCACTCACAGCTGCACTGAGTTCCCTCTGCCTTTCAGCTCATTTATATGGCTCCACTGATCAAGGCCCACCCTGAATGGGTGGGGCCTCACCTCCATGGAAATATCTCATCAGAGTTATCACCTACAGTTGAGTGGGGCACATTTCCATGCAAACAGCCTAATCCAAATGTTCCAACTTAATCCCCACTAATATGTCTGCCCCTCAAGATTGCATCAAAGAATATGGCTTTTTCTGGGGGACATAATACATTCAAACCAGCACACCATCCAAAGTATACAATCAATGGCTCAGAGAATCATCATATAATTGTGCATTCATCATGACAATCAATTTTAGAACATTTTCATTTCTTGAAAAAAAGTTAAATATAAAAAGAACCCTCAAAATATGTCATACACTTTCTCCTCCAATTTTAATTATTGTTTGGCTTTCATTTATTATTCCTCTGCCCAAACACTGGAGTGTCAGTCACAAGGTTTTCACAATCACACGGTAACATGATAAAAGCTATATAATTATACAGCCATCATCAAGGATCAAGGCTTCTGGATTACAGTTCAACAGATTCAGGTATTTCTTTCTAGCTATTCTAATACACTAGAAACTAAAAAGAAATATCTAAATACTGCAAAAAATAACCTCCAGAATGACCTCTCAACTCTACATGAAATCTCTTAGCCTCTGAAACTTTATTTTGTTTCATTTATTTTCTCCATTTTGGTCAAGAAGGCATTCTCAATCCCAAAATTCCAGGGCCAGGCTAATCCCCGAGAGTCATGTCCCACATTAACAGGGAGACTTACACCCCTGGGAATCATGCTTCACATAGGGAGTGTCCCGGTTTGGATATATTAGCAATGTTCTTTAATGCAATCTTGTGGGATCAGATTTATCTGTCTCATGATTAGGGTGGAAACTTTTGTTTGATTGTTTCCATGGAGATGTGACTCACCCAACTGTGGGTGATACTTTTGATTAAATTATTTCCATGGATGTGTGGTCTTGCCCATTCAAGGTGGGCCCTTAAAGGGAGCTCACATGAGAGCAGAGAGGACAAAAGTGCCTCAAGAAAAGCTGTGATGGACATTTTGGAAATGGTTGTTGAAAGCTGATGTTTGGAGATGCTTGGAAATGCAGAGAAAAGGATGTTTGGAGATGCTAAGCTAAGAAATGAGGCCTAGAGTTTATCCCTGAGAAGCTAAGGGAAAACCAGAGACATTTTGGAGAATGCCAATTTGAAATGCAACCCAGGAGCAACCCAGAACAGATTTTGGTACCAAAGAACTAGGGTGCTGCTGATTTTGAAAATACCAAATGTGTTGGAATGGCTTTTTATATGGATAAGGGGAAAATTCTGGAAGAATTGCAAACAGCTTTGTAGAAAATGCCTAGGTTGCTTTGAAGAGACTGTTGGTAGAAATATGGACTCTAAAGTTACTTCTGATGAGGCCGTAGACAGAAATGATGAATTCACCATCGCCAACTAGAAGAAAGGTGAACCTTGTTTTGAAGTGGTGGAGAATTTGGCAAAATTGAGTCCTGGTATGAAATGGAAGGCAGAATTTGAAAGCAAACTAAATGTGGGAAATGCAGCCTGGCTTCTCCTTGAAGTTTATAGTAAAATGCGGGAGGAAAGAGATAAGCTGAGAACTGAACTCTTGGGTATGAAGAAACCAGAAATTTATGGCCTGGAAAGTTCTTGGTTTCCAGAAAGTGAGACCCCAAAGAATAGTGCAACACATGAGGATATAACAAAACCTGGAACCATCCAGTCATTTCACTATAAGTCAGTATTGGAGATGGAGTTATCTAGAAAGGATTCGTGGAAAGTACTATTGTCTGATAGTTTTGACCCTTATAAGCTGCATGCACGACCTATATAGATGGAACCACTGCCAGTCTGGACTAAAAGGGACAGATAAGGGACAGATTAAAGGAAAAAATTCTTCAGAGAAGGCAGAACCATGGAATCCAAGATTTAAAGCCATGCAATCTTGATCTAGGAGAGCAGAGCAACCCATGTACATGGAAAGGGTGATTTTGCCCGAGAAGCAGAGAATGGGTCTTCTGCCTCTATGCTCAGGAAGAGTACTGCCACCACAGGCTTCAGAGAGGGTGGAGCACATTCCCAGGGGATTTGGGAGAGTCTGGCCACTATCCCACTGTTCTGAAGAGGTTGAGTATGTGCCCCAGAGATGGAAGTTTGTCTGCATGTCACCCTGATATTTGAGGAGGGTGGGGCCAAGAAGAAGGTGGTCTCCCCAATGTGTGAATCTGCTGAAACACTAACACCAGCATTTGGAAAGGGCTGCCATGAAGGCCCTTGGAAAGGGTTGGACTCCTGCTCTTTCAAGCCCCAAGGATAAGACATAATTTGATCAGTGACTCTCAGACTTTGAAATCTAATGGAATTTTCCCTGTAGGTTTTGACCCAGTGATGTTTATTTTCCTTTCAATTTCTCCCTATGGCAATAGGAACATTTATCCTTTGCCTATCCCTTCTTTGTATATTGGAGGCAGATACTTGTTCTGAGTTTCACAGGTCCACAGCCAGAGGAGAATGTTAGGACTTTGTACTTATCTATATTGTGATGGAATGAATGTATTTTGCATTTGGAAAGAACAGTTTTTTGGGGGGCCCAGGGGGTAGAATGTGCCTGTTTGGGTATATTATCCAGGGGGTGAAATGTGCCAGTTTGGATATACTATATCCTCCAAAAACTGATGTTCTTTAATGCAGTCTTGGGACAGATTTATTAGCCTCTTGATTAGGTTGGAAACTTTTGATTGAGTGTTTCCATGGAGATGTGATTCATCCAAATGTGGTTGATTCTTTTGATTAGATTATTTCCATGGAGGTGGGGCCCACCCATTCATACTGGGTCATAATTAGTTCACTGGAGTATTTAAGAGAGATGCTAAGAGCTGACACAGAACAGATGCTCGCTGACACTTAGAGATGGTTGGAGATGTGGATAGAAGGACATTTGGAGATACTAAGACATGAAGCTCAGAGTTTGCCCCAGAGAATCTAAGAAAGACTCAGATACATTTTGGATAAAGCCATTTTGAAACACAACCCAGGAGCAATGGACCAACTGACACCAACTACATTACTTTTCAGCTGTTTAAGACACCATTGGCCATTCTTCAGTGAAGGTATCCTCTTGCTGATTCTTAGTTTGGACACTTTTATGGCCTTAGAATTGTAAATTTGTAATGTAATAAATTCCCTTTATAAAAGCCAATACATTTCTGGTATTTTGCATAATGGCAGCTCTAGCAAACCAGAACAAGGAGAAAGTGTAGTGAGTTTACTTGCAGAGATGACTTAAAGAGAGAGGCCACATCTGAGCAAAACAAGAGGCTCTCTGTGGGTGACACTTAGGCATAATTATAAGTAAGTTTGGCTTGACCTTTGCAGGAATAAGTTTCCTAAGGGCAAGCACCAAGATCAATGGCTTGGCATATAAAATTTGGAGTCACAAATGCTTGTGAAAATATCAGAAATTTCCCATGTGGGGAAGTTTAATATTTCCATATTTTTCCCCAGTTCCTCATAGGGATGTTGAAAATATTTATTTCCTGCCCAAAATTCTCTGGGATATATCATGGTATTACATTAAGCTATATAGAATAACAAGATCTCATTTCCTATTCTAGTTTCCATGGAATTTTGTTGTTTATATAAACTGAACTTACAGGTTAAAATATATAGTGTGCTACAGAAAATATAAATTTTGCACCAAATAAACATCTCTTAAATAATAGTTAACACTCAGGAACAGATGTAACTGCTATAAGAGCTTACAGTCTAGGAACCTTTACAATGAGCCTTATTGAGCATTCTGTACCCCTTCATTGTTGATTGCCCATTTTCTGCCCACATTCTATCTCAATATTCCTCCTGAATTCAATTCTCAGCATTTGCTCATTATAGTTAGTGTATATTAGTGAGGCTTTACAATATCTGTCCTTTTGTTTCTGGCTTACATAACTCAATCCAATGTCCTCAAGCTTCATTCAACTAGTTGCATGACTCACAACTTCATTACTTCTTGCACCTATCACTATTCCATTGCATGTTTACACCACAGTTCACCCTTCTGTTCACCTGTTGATGAACCCTTAGGTCAGCAACATCCATTGCAAATCATGAATAATGCTGCCATAAAGACCAGTTTGCAAATGCCTATTCATGTCCCTGCTTTCAGTTCTTCCAAGTATATGTCAAATAATAGGGTTGCAGGATCATATGTCAACCCTATTCTTAGCATCCTGTGGATCCACCACCCTGCCCTCCACAGGGGCTGCACCATTCTACTTCCTTACCAACAGTGAATAGTTATTTCACTCTCTCCACGTTCTCTCCAGCACTTGTATCTTTCTGTTTATTTTTAAAACAGTTTTATTCACACAACATACAATCCATCCTAATTGGACAATCAATAGCTCCTAGTATAATCAAAAAGTTATGCATTCACCACCACAATCTATATGAGGACATTTCCATTTCTTCTCCAAAGAAAGAAGAGGAAAAAATAAAAATAATATAAAACAAAAAATAAAAATAAAAAGGAGAAACAAGTATCCCATAACCCTCCCTTATATCCTCCTCTGTTGACATTTAGCTTTTTTGTTTATTGCCTTTGTTACAATTAATGGAAGAATATTACAATGTTGCTTTTAACTGTAGACCCTAGTTTGCATTTGCTATATTTTTTCCATATATATTCCAATTTTTAACAGCTTGCAACAGTGACATTCACTTGTTCTCCCTTATGAAAAGCTTTCTTATATTTGTACATTTAATCACAATCATTTTATTCTCTAGGTCTAAGTTATACAGTCACAGTTTTTATCCTCCATCATTCCTTCTGGTGTCATACATGCACCTAGACTTCCTCTTTCAATCTTACTCATACCCACCTTTGTTCATTATACTTACAATATTGGGCTACGGTCAGATAATACTGTATGATCCATTTCTGGATCTTTGCAATAAACCCTGTTGAACATTCTGTATTCCTTCAGCATCAAATACCCAATAACCACCCTCTTTCTATCTCCTGATAAACTGTGATCTTAACTTTAACCATCAGAGTATGCTCATTATAGTTAGTCGATATTAGTGAGACTATACAGTATTTGTCCTTTTGTTTCTGGCTGATTTCACTCAACATAATGTCCTCAAGGTTCATCCACATTGTTGCATGCATCATGACTTTATTCTGTCTTACAGCTTGTGTAATTTTGCATCATATGTATATACCACAATTTGTTTATCCACTCATCCAGTGATGGAAATTTGGGCTGCTCCATCTCTCAGCAATAATGAATAAAGCTTCTATAAATATTGGTGACAAATGTCCATTCATGTCCCTGCCTTCAGTACCTCTGAGTATATACTTATTATTGGCATTGCTGGATCATAAGGCATTTCTCTACTTAGCTTTCTGAGGAACTGCCAAACTGCCACCGGAGGTATATTGCACCATTCAACATTCCCACCAGCAGTGAATAGGTATGCCACTCTCTCCACATTTTCTCCAGAACTTGTTATCTCTTCCTCTATATCCACTCTAGCACTTGCAGTTTTCTGTTTTTTTGTTTGCTTGTTTGTTTGCTTTTTAGTAATGGTCATATTAGTATGTGTGGGATGACATCTCATTGTGCTTTTGATTCGCACTTCCCCAGTAGCTAGTGAAGTTGAGCATCTTTTCATGTGCTTTTGAGTCATTTGTATTTTCTCTTCCAAAAAGTGTCTGTCCATGTCTTTTTCCCATTTTTAATTGGGTTTCTTTGTCTTTTTGTTGTTGAGTGGTAGGATCTCTTTATATATTCTGGATATTAAAACCTTATCTAATATGTGCTTTCCAAATATTGTCTCCCATCACATATGCTGCCTTTTATTTTCCTGACTAAGTCTTTTGATGCACAAAAGTATTCAATTTGGAGGCAATTCCACTTAATTCTTTCTTCTTTCATTGCTTGTGCTTTGGATGTAAGGTCAAGTAAACCACACCCTGTCATCAGATCTTTAACTTTTTTTCCTACATTTTCTTCTAGAAGTTTTAAGGTCTTAGCTCTAATGTTTAGGCCTTTGATCCATTTTGAGTTAATTTTTGTATAAGGTGTGAGATAGGGGTCCTCCTTCATTCATTTGGATGGGTATCCAGTTCTCCAAGTCTTCATTTGTTGAAGAGGCTGCTATGTCCCAGTTGAGTCAACTTGAGAGCCATATCAAAGATCAATTGTTCATAGACGAGAGGGTCTATTTCTAATACTCAATTCAACTCCATCGGTCAGCATATCTATATGCCAGTACCATGCTGTTTTGGCAACTGCAGCTTTGTAATATGCTTTGAAGTCAGGTAGTGTGAGACCTCCCATTTCACTTTTCTTTCTCAAGATAGCTTTAGCTATTCAGGGCACCCTTCCCTGCCAAATAAATTTGATCATTTGTTTTTCTATTTCTGCAATGTAAATTGTTGGGATTTTAATTGGCAATGCATTGAATCACTAAACGAATTTTGGTAGAATTGACATCTTAACTATATTCAGTCTTCCAATCTATGAACATGGTATATCCTTCCATTGATTTTTAGTCTTTCTTTTGTGTTTTTTTTTTTTTATTTGTTTTTTAGTGAGCCCTGACTCATCTCTGCAGGGGAGAGACCTCCAGGTTTCTTGTGCTTTCTTTGGGTTTATCTGTGCTCAGAGCTTGTATTTAGCAGTCTGAACTTGTTAATTAAATCTGCAATTGGAGCCTGGTTGAGCTACCTTTCCTTGCTACTAGTAGACACTGCTTCTTTGTCCCACAGGGAAGGGACTCCAAAACAGCCTTTTGTGCTAGTGGGGGAAGGGTGCCACCCTCCACAGCTTAGGAGACTTTACTTACAGTTCTGTACTGTGATCTTGGCCCTTCCACCCATTCCAGACTTGGGTATGATGTGTCTGGTCACAAAGTTCCCAAAACAGTTGTTCCAGAGAGTTCCTGGCTGTTTACTACCTGGTTGAGAGGACAAATGAAATTCCACACTTCCCAATGTCACCATGTTGCCCACCACCTCTATATCACTGCATTTTAGCTAAACTAAATATGAATTTGAGTTGGAAGTCAGTTCAGCTGGTGCTGGAGCTTTAAAAATAGTATTTTGAAAATATTTCTGCCTCTGTTTTATCCATTCTCTTTTTATCCAGCTGCTTTTAAAAAACTGACTTTTTTTTGGAAATCATGTATAACTCAGGAATTTTGTCTCTTTGCATGTTCTATATGCTTCAAAAATTCTCAACTCTTTTATCTTTATTATATACTGAATAATTTTTTTAGGCAATGTTATATTAACAGCTAAGAAATATTTCTTACTTAAAGGCATATTTTTCACAGCAATGTTTTATATTAAAATTGACATAACTTTTAATCACAGAGATTTTTAATTTTTCTTTTCCTTTATTATTTTTCTTTTCTCTTGAGTCAGTTGGTCTATTAGCTTTGAAATCAGTTAATGCAGTTTCTATTTCTATTTCTTGGTCTTTTTTATTCTATTTATCTAAAAAGAGGAAATGATAAATTTGTATTTTTACCTGGATTAGGAAGATTAAAAATGGAAAAGATATGGGGAGAGAAAAATAATTGCTTTAGATTTTCTAGGTTTGAGGTGCCTGAGAGATATCTGAGCAGAAATTTGCATTGGATAGTCAACATGGAGTTTGTGTTTTAGGACAGGATTAGATGAGGTCACCTAGGAAGAAAGAAAACAATAGGGAAAAAGAAATCAATAGGAAATATACTTTAAAAACATGCATGTACTTTGTTTCTTTGATGTTTTTATAATTAATTCACATAAGTTTTCACTATGGCCTCATAGAATGAGGAAAACTTTACAGAAGAAGTAGAATTCTAATATCTTAAATGATGGGTAATGTTGAAACAGTGGATAAATAAGAAAAGTCTCTTATGTAGGGAGAATAGTGTGAATAAAGATTTGGGCATTGTGTGGTCTTGTTAGGAAAAAGAAGAAGTTTTGTTAGAAAATTATGTTGGAAAGAAAATAAAATGCTTCTGGAAAGCAAAACTGTTTCTAGTTAGAAGACAGTAAAGAATTACAAGCTAAACAATTTAGATTTTATCTTACAGGCTAAGCAATTTAGATTTTACCTCATAAGATATAGACAACACAGATGTACACATATATTACCAAGGTTTATATGGTACAAAATTTAGATGATTTATTTTGAATTGTGCATGTAGAAAGCAATAGGATAATGAACACCAATTTTCTTGGGAATTCTTCTATCAAAAAGAAAGTCTCTATTTAAATGGCCAAAAATGCAGGCTGTGATCTGTGATATTACTAAGAAGTAAATTTCTTTGCATAAATTGAATTTTGATAGTATACAGGAAGAACCCTCTTTTAAATGTTTAAAAATATTTACATCCCTACTCTCATCTATTTGATTTCATTTTAATGCAATTTTATTGAGATATAATCACATAACATACAATCATTCAAATTGTGCAATCAGTTGTTCACAGTATTGTCATATGGTTGTGCTTTCATCACCACAAACTTTGAATATTTTCATTACTCCAAAAAATAAAATAAAAATTAAATAAAAAAATCCAAAACATCTCATTTCCCTCCTTCCTCCATTGTTCATTTACTTTTTTTAATAGTTTTACTGAGATATATTCACACACCCTGCAGTCATTCATAGTGCACAATCATTTATTCACAGCACCATCACACAGTTGTGTGTTTATCACCAGAACCAATTTTTGAAACTTTTCCTGACTCCAAAAAAATAAAAGCAAAAAAGAACACCTAACTTATTCCATCCCCTCCATCCCACCCTATTTTTCATCTAATTTTTGTCCCCATTTTCTCATTCATCTGTCCATACGCTGGATAAAGGGAGTGCGAGTCACAAGGTTTTCACAGTCACATAGCCATGCTATACAATCTACATAGTAATACAATATTTTATTTCATTTTAATTAATAGATTTATATTTTGTTCCTCCAATCAGCTTTCTTAATTTTCTATAATGATTTGAAATTATTCCTCCATAAGAAAGGCTTATTTTAATTTCTTCTCAATGATCATTTAAAGGGTATCAAAGGTTAAAAGGACATGTGGGGATTTATAGTGTTTTGCCATTGCCACACTGCTTTTTACAGTATATGGAGAATATTAGACTTTGATTTAACAATTCAACTAAACAAAATAGCTAACCATATTTTACTCAATATATTGGGTAAACTATTCATTATTATAATGTTCATTTTCCTTATACTGTAATGCCCCTGGCTTCGGCAATATTTCTTGAGAACTGCTGCAGGAAAATTCTCTGTTTGGCAGAACTCAGGAATTTATGATGTGCCTCTTAGCAGTACTAAGGCAAATAGCAAAACCTATTATCCTTACTATACATCTGCAAGGCTAACACTTGAAACTTACATCTGACCTGAGAGTCTGCTTTACAATGCAATTCTGCTTTTACACTGCTTCTCACTTGATAAAGCCCTACCCAACACAGATCCAAAAAGATCGAGGATTTCTGTGTATAACATTTTAAAAGAAGTCATAAATAGTAGACTGAATTATGTTAACCTTGCTAAGTCATGCTGAGTTATGAGATAGTAACATCAGCTTCTACAACAATGCTGACCTTGAATAAAAATCAGTTCTTATTTAGCAGTAAAGAGAGTCAAAAATTATGAATACAGTTGTACAATATAAGACAGTGAACAAGAGTATTTCTCTGTCTCATCAAGATAAAAACTTGAGAAGTCTCACAGAAGCCGAAAAAATGCTAGTAAATACAGTGACTTAGTCAATTCTTACCAATAATGCCTTCAATGCTTTACCACTGCCTTGACCTTTGCCACCATCTCTTTGATCCTGAAAGTTTATTAAATAAGTAGAATCTCAGAACTAGAAAGATCATCAGAGATAATTAAATCATGCCCACATTTTAGAAATGAGGAAATGGTCCATGAGAATTTAAAAACCATGCCAAAGTTCAGAGATCAAATTTATGGTACTGCTAGGCTGAGAGATGTTTAAAATGGCTTTTTTATTGCAGGACTTTTCAGAGCCTTACATAAATGAATGAGTATCGTGACTCTTCTAGAGGAGATTATAGTATATGAAGTTTGTCAGACTTATGTGAAACTGGGAACTGTTAATTTAGAGAAAATCTTTAATAACTCTCTTAGGACACAAATATTCCATAAACACAATTTTGGAAAATGATGGAAAGCATTAGTGGGTAGGGTTGAATATTAGTAATCTATCAATAATCAATCCCTTATGATTATGGTCAGATTTAATTTATACCTGGCCTAGAAACTGACAGGATTAAGACAAATTCATTTTACTTTTTAAAATATTTAAAACAATATTCTATATATATATTAACATAAATATTTACTTTTGCATAAATGCATAAATATGATCATTTAATCTTTATCTTATTGCATATCAGTGCTCCTCCTCTAACCAGGAAACTAATTTTAACTTAATTCTAGATCCTTTCAGATGTGTTCTGAAGCTCATTTAAACATGTGTGTTTGTGATTGTGTATATAATGATACATATGCATTTACATGAATTGTATTTATGTTGTGCAAATAATATGATATACAATTTTCTGAACCTCTTTTCACTGAAAATATTACATGGTAATTCCACCAAATCCTCTGGTTTAGCTGGATATTTTTCCCAAATGAGACCAATTTTTTTTTCCAAATAGTAGAGTAATTGTTTATTTAATTAGCCTCTTTTTGATAGTCAATCATATTAAGTCCATTTTTCTGGTTTTATATGGAAATGGAGAACTAAATATATTTGTACATACAACAATAACCAGAAGTTCTTATCCTTCTAGGAAAGATTCTTGCCTGGAATAGGATTACTAGGTCCAATGATACATGCATTTTTTAAAAATTATAATACTATTGATATACTGCTTTTTTAAAAGGCCTCAATAAATTATATATCCAACATCAATGAGCATACCCTTTCATTCCTATTGCAATTATCAATGTTAACAACTTTTCTATTTCTACCACGTGTTTAGGTGCACAGTTTTAACAAAAGTTTAAAACAGCCCTCAAATAGTTTCCAGACTGGATTCAGAAGATTGGCAACTTTTTGAATTTTAAATGCTTACCCATTTTGGGGATTGATGTTTTCTTTTTCCTTAAACCATTTAATATTGATTTATTTTATATGTTGAATCTGATGCTTCCAATATCTTAACATATTAAGTCCTAAATTTCTAAGCCCTCTGGTTGCTAGATTTTCTTTTTTGTGCATGTTTTCTTTCACGATTTCTGATCTTTGTGAGTTCATATTCTGTTCATCTATGGGAATGTTAGGGGTCTCTCTTACTGCAGAGAGAATTTGTATTTGATTCTGCAATAATTCAGAGTGTACTCCTTCAGAGGGCACTCCTTCCAGAATTCCAGGCTTAAATGCAGTAGTGTTACTTCCTCCAATGTGTTAGTATTCTTAATTTTTTTCCCCTTTATTTCTGTTTGTAGCTGCAATTTCACTCAAAGCTTCCCATCTTTTCTCACTGATTTTCTACTTACTGCTCAAATTTCAAAATAGGGCTTATTATGTTTTTATTTTATTTCAAGATTCTTAAATATTTATTATGCTTCCTATAAAAAATTCTCTGTGAAGTTACCAATTGAAATAGAATATATTTTACATTTTATCATTAAATGAATCAACAAGTTTGGCTTTGATTTTTCCATCCAAATACATGGATTTTCTTTTTACACCTGTAAAGATCACAATTCATGTATTTCAGCAATATTTTTTTTTCTTCTTGCTAGGTACTGTGTTTTCCTTATTTAAACTACTGATAAACATTTTATAATCTTTTCTATTAACCATTATAACTGATTGTATTTTTCATTTTTTACTGGGAATTTTTTAGTAGAGTTTTTAAATTCTACCTAATTGCATATTTTAACCTATGCACCTTAATTTTTAATTTCATCCAAATAGAGTACTTTTTTCTTTATATATCAGATTTTTCTTTATTTTCCTGGAACATGTTTATATAATCATCAAAAGGAGATATTTTACATCATTACTTTTTAATATTCATAAAGTTATTTATTTTCTAGTCTTACATGTACTAAATTTTAAAGACAATATTAAAAGCAATAGTAGTGATTTTCTTCTCTAGGTCCTGATTTAGCTAAACTGTTTTTAGTATTTCATCATTTAGAATAACAATTGTTATTTATTTTGGACTCTAGTCTTCCAATTTTGTTAGTTTTCTCCTATTCCTAATTAACTCAGATTTATTTTTTAAATTATGTTTAAATATTTATTGATAAAATCTTAAGTATTTTCTCCTACTTTGCTGTGACTCTGAATTTTCTTAACAATTTTCCTGGTATTAAATCACCTTTCATTTTTTGAAGTAAATCCTCTTTGTTGTGGTTTAACATTCTTTTGTATCATTTCTCAGTTTTAATTAATAAAATTCATTTATAACTTTACAATCTGTACTATGTAAAGAATTAGTGCATAGGAGTGTTTCTTTAAAATGATCCTTATGAATTTTATTAAAATTACATTTCCTTTATGAAAAGAATAGGAGATATTACTATCTTTACCTTTGTCACAACTAATTTAAATAACAGTAAAATTTTATTTCTATCTTTTTAACACTAGTACTATTCAGTTGTGATCACTATTTGACTATTGGCATTTAAAAATAGCTGCCTATCATTAAACTCTCCAATCTCTTTTTTCTGTTAATTTGTCTATCCATGTATTGTGCTTTTCCTTAGTTGTTTTTTGTAATTTATGTTGTTATGTTTGTATGTTTCCAGGTTTCCATAATTGTTTAGTCTCATTTTTAATTCTTAATCTTCATATTTTGCTCTCTTTTCCCACAATCACATTAGTGAAGTTTTGTTTATATTGATATCAACCAAAATTTGAATTTTAAATTAATTTTTTAAATGTTTCCAAATTCAGAATTTTCTATTTAATTAATTGAAATGTTATTTTCACTATTTCCCTCTTTCTAATATTTTCTTTTATTTTCTTTTTCTAATTTCTGAATATTTTAATAGCATCAAAATATTCTAATGAGTAAGAAGTAACAGAATACTTGCCTAAGGTAAAAAAGAGTTTTTCTTCTATACACACAAAAAATGTCTGAGGGTTGTAGGTTGCCAGTATGCTTCAGTTCATCAGTGACATCAACTCTAGTTTTTTTGTTTTTTTTTGAAAAATTGTCTTGCCATTTTCTTTCTTGTTCATAACATTTCCAGGTGTCAATCCATAATAAAGACAAAAAGAAAAGGAGAATATATGGTGCCAATTATATCTGTTCCTTTTACCAATAAAATAATAGCTTTCAAAGAAATTCCTAGGAGAATTCTGCTTACATCTCATAGGCCAGAAATGCATCATATGGTCATCCCTAGCTTTGATGGAGACTGAGGATAAGGTTAACTTTTTTAAAGACTCAAGGGTAAAAGCAAATAAGAGAGAATATGGTTAAGAAAAAGGTGTGGTTAACCAGCAATTGTTATCTTCTACAGTACATCAGTGTGGATGTATTATCACATACCTGCTTTTCCAGCTGTATACTTTATATGAACTCCACCACCTCTATGCAAAGAAGAAAACTACGAACTCTCGTTCAGCTCCTGTACAACTTTCAGGACCAGGACATCTCAGTGAAGCACAGTGCTGTCATTGTGGCTCAGAGATGGCTCCTCATGTTCTGGTGATCCATACCCAAAGGATATTAAATCTTTACTTAATGCACTAAAAAATGTAATATTTGAACCTGAAGAGGAAACTGAAAAAAAAAAAAAAATCCCACGGAGGAATGGGAAGGGTGAGAATTATGATAGTCAGTGATGTCTAGTATCTATCAACTCATGCTGGAGAAGAAAAATGAGAATCCTCTGTCTGGGTAACTTCACTTGATAGGTACCTCTGCCCCTCCCCAGATCTTCATCTCCAACCTGTTTTTGCCATCTAGGAGTCTCTCTATTACTATGCCTTGTCCTGCCTGGCTGCTTTTTGGAATGACTTTTCTTGTTCTTTTCCTTCCTGGGCCATGTTTGAGATGAACTTTAAGAAGAACAACTTTCCTGGTGAGCACTCAGATTGTAGAAGGTGATGAAGGAGGTTGCAGTTCAGGATTGCTGTTATTTTTGCAAAATGGTTCCTTATAAAACATGTTATGATTTAAGAATAATTGCTTTTCAGTCAGTTCTATGTATTTGCTAAACATGGTCCTAAAAGTTTCTTCTTTCTTTTAATTTACTGGCCTCTTTGTTCTATCTGTGCTCCTTACCCTTCCCATAATGGCTGTTGTCCCGAGGCAATTTGAAATAATAGCCCTAGGTGGAGAGACTCCATCCTGAATCCTTCCATTGCCACCTGCTGCCTGATCTTATCAATTTTATCTCCTAAGGCAGCTATTTCCTTGCTTCTTGGACTAGAAGCAATTTGGGGTATACATGTTGTCTTTTCAAACCCAGCAGGTCCACAAATTCTGGGAGTCTAAATCACTTAGATTGCAGGCCACATGTGGAGAGCATATCTCTTAGCAAAGCATTATTTTCTTTCTTTTCTGCTTTAGACTGCTTTCAGAACTTTGAGTTCACTCCTCTTGTTGAAGACTTAGCTATAAGTAGACAAATGACCATTATACACCAACATTCATAACGCTCTTACCAATGGTGCTAACAACACAGCCTCTGTTGATACACATCTTGTATAAATTCCAAAGTATGTAGGCTATGTTTTACCTACTGTTTTCTCTGCCAGGTGTTCATGACATATGATTATGTGATAGCTGGATTTGTAATACAGGCATCAATTTGCATTCAAGGCCAGAATAAATTGGGAAGGGGTGGTTGCAGAACACCTGTCCTTTCCATCAGGGCAGCAAAATCCTTTTCAGCATCCATCCAACAGACATTGGCGCATGTGTCCTTGGCTAGAATCCTAGTAGCAAGGAAGATGAGAAGAGTTAGCATAATGCTTTCTAGGCTTTATAGTCATTGAGGGCCAGCAAGAAAGGGAATGGGAATGGATATTGGGGAGATCAAATAAGAAGGCGCATCACAAATGCATACTAAATTCCTTTAATTTATCCTTTATTCCTTTATAATGAAGATATAAGGCCATAAATTTGCTCTTTGGCATTCACTCTTCATAAGTTTTAGTATGAAGTATATTCATTTTTAAACTTATATGTATTAAAACAAATGTACCCCTTTTATTCTTCAGTTTTTCCCTGCTCAGTTATTTTTGTCAATTGAATCTATTAAATTTGTCCTTGATTTACAATGTATTTTGATGTTTATATTTAGTGGCTATACCATTTGATGGATATGGATATATAACCTTTATTTTTCATTGTCATTTGTAACTTTTATCATTATACCATCTTCTTCTTTATCCCACTTGATTTTATTTTTAAATTCCAACCACCATGATGTGAATATGGTCATTACTGCTTTCATTTTATTTGCATTTGCCTGTTGTCTCTTTTCACACTCCTTTATTTAAAAATTCCTTGTTTATTTTATTTGTTTTTGTTTTGAGAAGCTCTTTTTTTTTTTTAAATAAAATGAAACTGGATTAATATTTTTAACTCCTTTAAATTCTTTCTTTATAAATGGAAGAATGAAAAATGATTATTGTTTTTTAACTGTAATAAATGACATTTTATTCCTTGAATCTTAATATGCTTATTTTTCATATTATTTTTTCTTCTTTTTCCTGGATTGATAAATTTGATCCTTGTTAATTTTGTTAGCAGAGCACTCTTTTCTTGGACTCTCAGTCATTCATTCAGAAAGATTTGAGTGTCTTCTGTATTTCAGGCATTGTTCCAGAAAGATGGGATAAACAGAAGAAACAAGTATCTTCTCTTGGAGGTTTCATTCTAATCACTCACACACATATTTCACTATCATCATATCAAAGCCAAGAAGTAGCTGTATCTTCTACTGAGATGTTCTGTTTCCCATTGGCTCCAATCACAATGCCACTAAGATGAGTCATTTTGAGCAAGTTCGTATCCCTCTTTTCTTCTTCTCTCTACTCCTATTTTGAATAAAACCTTTGGCCATTTACTTCCCTGTTGTCTGCATCCATCTCCAATATAAATACTTTAATTCTATTGTTAAAATTTTGTTTGCAGTAAACGTATTCTTTTGCAAGAGTTTTTAGCTGACAATTTTATTGTAGAATATAAACAGCCAATTTTTATTTTTGCATAGTCATTATTACAACTGTTTCCATGTCTCTTCATCTATCTTGATTGTAAGGTCTTTGTTATTGTCTGTTTGATATTTAATCAAAATCCTTTTCTATCTATTTTCTGTGGATGATGTGCCTTGTTCATATAGCTTCTGAATTCTTACATTTTGCAAAAACTTTACTTTTGGAGACAAATGCTATTTTGGGTGAGCCTATAATTAAAAAGTTGCATTCCTTTTCCTTTTATAAATATTATTCCTAAGTCTCCTGGCCCTAAGGATTGCTTGAATATTTTGATACCACCACTGTTATTATTTCCATTTTACATGTTTGGAAATTGAGACCTTGCCCAAATCACAGAATATGACAGTGCCAAATGCCCTGCAAATCACATCTTAATTTTTGGGTTATGCTGCAACTTTGTTGGTCAGGGAAGAACCAAGGGAACATATAAGTTGGGGAAAAGACAAGTCATCTTCTTTCTGACTCAGAGCCTTTTATCTGTCCTTTCCATCTAGAATTTTCTGGCTAGATCTTCTCTTGGCAAATTCCTCATTATCTTCTAGATCTTAACTTAAATGTTCCCAGAGATGGCTTCTTTACCTCCAGATTTAGCTATAAAATAATGGTACCATTAATATAGCCATTCATTCATTAGTTAAGTTATATACCTACCTATAAACTATTTACTATATATTTCTATTATACACTATCATGTAAGAATGTATGCTCCATGAGAATAGAAATGTTGTTCTAGTTCTTTCTTCTATCCCCAACACAGCGAACAAGGCCAAGAATGTGCTTTTCACTGAATCAGTATTTGTTGAATAATTGAATAAATGGAGGTTGGAATAAATCAAAGACTAGTTTCCTAGCAATGGATTAATTTTCAATTTATAATCCTGAATATTACTACCCCATTCCAGGCTATTGGCAACTAGATGCTCTTTCCTTTGTATAAGCTCCATCTGTCTCTAAATCAGAAAGCTGATTGCTGATACATTTTATTTGTTGAGATGTCAGTCCATTCCCCTTACCTGAGATCATAGCTAACAACATCAAACACCTGTAATATAGCTGAGATTCCTCTACTCTGCCGTTTATACCAATAGGTATAAAGGTCCCCTTCCCCTCATTCATAAAATTAGATATACTCACAAATCTTTGCAATCCATATTTCCTAGGATCCCAAATGCTTCAAATATATGTTTCTCTCTCCCCCCTCCCCCTTCCTCCTCTGTCTCTCTCTCTCAGGCACCTTGGCCAAAAGGCTATGTGTTTGAAAAGAGCAATCATCATTCAAATTGCACATTAAAGCAATGTCATCTGTGGTTTGACAAAAAATATAATTATCGCCAAAGAATGTCAGACTACAAAGTACAAAATACTGAGTTCACCTTTTCCAGCATGTATAATTACTTAAAACTAAGAAACGTGATAGAATACACTAATTCCTTCAGGCCATTAGATGTATTGCTGGTGCAGTGACAGAACCAAAAGGCTCATTATGCTGTTTAAGAATTATATTTTTAGATTGAATTATAAACATCAAACTACCAAGTATGTTACAAAAAAATGTAGGTGCTTACAGAAATAGTAAAGAGTACTGTTTCCTCAAATCATACCTAACGAGGTTTTTGGGTATGCCTAGTAAAGGTACTAATTTCAGAATACACACATATTTTCTTAATGTAAACAACTTCTATCATGGTGGGAATTAAATCTAAATCTGGATATAATTCTTTCTTGATTAGTGTCATATTCAACTTTCAGATTCCAAAAAAATAAAGATGTTGTTTTGTTGCTCAAAGATATTATCTTGAAAGCCACCAGTTAAGTAGTGCATTGACCTAGATAACCTCTCACTGCGATAGCAATAACTCTATTTACATTGTATCCGTGTAATAGCAAATTATCTTTTACTTCATCTTAACAACAACAGTACCATATGTTTACCATCTGAAGAGCCTGACCAAAAAATTATACTCTAATTTCAAAATTAATTATAAAGATGGAGGTATTTTAAAAAGCCAACATTTGAGTTAGAATACTCAAACCTATTCTGAACATAGTATGGTCAAATAATGATAAATATGAGTAATCATGATTCTGAAGAGATCCCAAAGCCTCCAAATCTATATTTCTGCTTTAAGTATAACAACACTTGAAATTCTATTAGACTAGCTTCCTTCAAATTCTTCTTTTTTGTGTCCTTTGAATAAAAAAATAATAAATGAGTGTTACAAAAATAGCTTTCTTTTCCATAATACGAGTTATAATGCCCATAAATAATCTTCAGTGTTTAAGAATTTTTAAGGAATGAGAAAGAAGGATTTCTCAGAACACAATTAGGATATCATAGAATCTCTGACTATAAATTTAATCACAGAACTACTTAGATTGTGAGGAGATTGGAATCCACATATTGATTCACTTTGGGAAATACACTTTGAAGAGTTGAGGTATTTTCACTGGAACCCTATATTTGGGGGAAGGGAAAACCTTGAGGAATAATGAAATCTGAAACCATCTATCCAACATTCAGCATTCTGGTTCACTGAGAGCCAAACCTATACCTTATTGTCTACATTTACCTGACATTGTACTTTTCCTCTCTTTTCATGAGGTTGGCTTTCTCTTTCTTCATTAACAACTATCACAGAGAGTGACTGCTGCAGGGCTGAGGCATAGTAAAGATACCAAAATGCTGTGAGGTGTTGGAATTCTAGCCCAGTCAGGATTCAGAGACCTTTCTGACTACCTGTGCTGTTTGTGTATTATGTCCCCCCAGAAAAAGCCATATTCTTTAATGCATTCTTGTAGGGGCAGACATATTAGTCTTGATTAAATTGGAACCTTTGAATTAGGTTGTGTCCATGGAGATGTGACCCACCCAACTGTTGGTGATAACTCTGATTAGATAATTTCCATGGAGGCGTGGCCCTGCCCATTCAGTGTGGGCCTTGATTAGGTCATTGGAGCTCTATAAAAGTTCAGACAGAAGGAGCTCACTGCTAGCTGGATCTAAGACAGACATTTTGAAGACGACCATTGGAAGCTGATGCAGACATTTTGGAGAACACCATTTTGAAACACAACCTGGGAGCAAGCAGATGCCAGCCACGTGCCTTCCCAGCTAATAGAAGTTTTCTGGATGCCATTGACCATCCTCCAGTGAAGGTATCCAATTGTCGATGTGTTACCTTGGACACTTTATGGCCTTAAGACTGTAACTGTGTAACCAAATAAACCCCCTTTCATAAAAGCCAATCCATTTCTGGTGTTTTGCAAAAGGGCAGCATTAGCAAACCAGAACACTACCTTAGATTTTTATTTGCTATCCCAAAGGAACATTCCTCAGAAATATAAATAAAAACTAAAACAACAACCACTTTCCACTTTCTAGGAATAAGGACAAAACCTAAATAGACTAGAACCAAAAAAGAATAAACGTATCTTAGGATTGAAAGTTAATAATTACACTGCTTGCCAATACAAACACAACAGGCTTTTAAAATGACAAAAAAAATCCTTACCCCATACAATTTATTAATGAAATGTCCAGAATTCAATCAAAATTACTAGGCATGCAATATACCAGGAAAATGTAACACAAAATAACAAAAATACACAGTAAACTAAAACAGACTCACATGTGATCTAAACTTATATTTAGCAGGAAAAGATTTTTAAACAGCTACTATAGACATGTCCAAGCACTTACTCAAAGATGCCTATAAGGAATGAACAGAGAGCATATCTTAGTTGAGAAATGCACAGTATAAAAAAGAACTAAAATGGAAATCATAGAACTAAAAAACAATGTTTTTATATAAACATTCTCAGCAAGGATTTTACATCAGTAGATGCTGCTAAAGAAAGGGTCAGATGATAACTCAAAATGAAATGAATACAAAGTATCTAATGTTAAAACAGAAAAATATGAGAAAGAAAAATATAGATGAATCGGAAGTCAGTAACTTTAGTGTGTCAATATTAAGCAATCTAATGTATAATTGGAGCTGCAGAGTGACAAAAGGATGGGGTGGAGATGTCACTCTTGTTATGTATTTTACATTTCTATTTAAAATTAATGATTAATAATTTATTTAATTTATTAATAAATTAATAATTAATAATTAAACATGCATTTTTAAATAACCCAGGAGCATAAGAAGAAATTGCAAAGAGAATTTAAAAGTATTCTGCACTAAAAGAACATAATATAAACAAAGTATCAAAATAAGTAAGCAGCAATAAAGTGTTGCTTAGAGGTAAATACATAAAAGGAAAAAAAAAGTTTTAAAATTAGTTTACCTAGGTTTCTACCTTCAAATATTAGAAAAGAAGAGTAAGCTGCACTCAAAGTAAGTATAAGAAAGACATAATCAATATAACAGCAGAAATCATTCAAAATAGAAAAAAATTATAGATATGGAAATAGAAACAGATAATCAATGCAAACAAAAGTTGGTCCTTTGAAGAGCTAGTGAAAGTGCTGATATGTAATTTTTCCACTATTTGATTTACACATTCAATGTAATGCTAATAAATATTTTTACAGGCATTTTGCTAAAAATTAATGAAATACATATGTAGAGAAAAACAACTACTTATAATAAGCAAAAATTATTGAAAAATAGTGATATCAAGATTTTCCATAAAGATATATTAATCCAAATGGTGTGATAATGGCATAAGGCTATTCAAGCATATCAATGGTAGCAAATAGAGAATACAGAAATAGGCTCATATTTTTAAGGTAAATTGTTACAACTGAATGGGAAAAAATAAGCCTTGACCTCTACCTCCACCATTCAAACATTCACTTTGAAGAGCACCAGGAAAACAAATGTAAAAGTTAAAATTATAAAGCTCTTAAAAGAAAACAATAGAAAATTATCTTCTCAACATCGGATTAGATCATTCAACACAAAATACAGTAAAAATAAATAAGTTTCTACATGTTCATGAACTGGAGTACTACATAGCAAGATCATACATGAATTTCAAAAACATTATTTTTAAGGAAAGAAGTCATACCTAAAGGGTACATACTGGGATTGCTTTTATGTGACTTTCAAGAACTGGCAAACTAATCCATCATGATGAAAGTCAGAAAGTGTTTGCCTTTTTCTGGATGGTGAATTGACTGGAACAGGGCACAAGGAATATGCTGAGTTCATGGCAATGTTCAGCACCTTGATTAGGTTATTGGTTAGTTAGACATATTGTTTTTTTTTTTTCCAAAATGCATCACATTTTATATTTAAGATCTGTGAATTTCACTGGATACAAATTTTACCTCAATAAAAAAGAGGCAAATATAAGATATATCAATGTTGTTCATACTATGTACCATGGAGCCATATTATTACTTAAAGCTGCTTTAATCCTTCATATGTTCATTCATGCGTTTTGCACATATTTATTCATTAACTATTGCATGTGCTTATTTATAAAAGGCAAAGCACCTACACTGTAGTGGCTCCACACGAAGCAGAGTAAGTGGGGCCATGGGGTCCTGTGACCTCATTGTGGGGTGTGTATTTGGAGGATCTGGGAGCTGAAACATGGGTGGATATTTGCACACTGGTGTTTGTGGAGGTAGTGCCCATAATTTGCAATGGGTGGAGGTGTCCTAAGGGTACACTGAATGAGGAACAAAATGGTGAACTGTGGTGTCTGCATACCATGGAATACTGAGCAACTACAAGAAGGAGTGAAGCTGTGAGACACGCAACGAAGTGAATGGATTCTGTAGACAGCATGTTGAGTGAAGTACTCCAGAAACCAAGGCAAACACTATAATGTCTCACCAATATGGACTAACTACAATGTGTAAACTCAGAATTAAATCTTAGAGCACAGCCTAACACGGAAATGATTATTGTAATGGTCCATAGACTGTAAGCTCTTAAAGCAGTCAAATCTATTCCTGAATTGTAATGGCTATCTCCAAACTTGGAGATGTTGATCCCTTAATATATAACCTGATTGGTCTCTGGAACATTGAGTAGAATCTGTGTTACACCTCACACCCAGAGCTAGAGCTTGGCAGATATGAATATCAGTATTTACGCATACAGCAACTGTTAAAAAAAAAAAAAGCTGAAATAGAGCCCAGACTTCAATTAGAGAAATTAATAAAGCAGATCTAGTTAAGACTAGAGCAAATTGGGCCAAAGGGTAAAGATTGAAACTGACTATGTTCAAACTTCAACTTCCAGGTGAGACCAAGGGAAGAGATGTTTATTTGGTGTAGGATCTATATTTTCTAAACAATATAACTTCTATAGTCAGTTTGTTCAAACACTACAATTACATGGAACTTTGACTAGGAAGTGAGCTATGGTAGGTCTGTAGAGAGTAGAATGAAATAGCACACATCCTAAAGTAACTTGGGAGGAGAATAAAAACATATTCAGGGCCCCTCTGAAGAGTTGGGGGAGAATGCAGAGGTGTTTGACTTCCTTACCTGGATTGTTGCTGATGTTCTCACAAACATTGGGGACTGACGGCTTAATGTGCTGAGCCCTCTTTCTTGGGAAGGGCCCCTATGAAGCTTGTTGCTGCAAGGAGAGGCTAAACCTGCTTATAATTGTGCCCAAGAGTCCCCCCCTGAGTGCCTCTTTGTTGCTCAAATGTGGCCCTCTCTCTAACTAAGCCACCTTGGTGGGTGATCTCACTGTCCTCCCTCCTACATGGGACCTGACTCCCAGGGGTGTAAATCTCCCTGGCAATGCAGGATATGACTCCCAGGGATAAATCTGGACCTGGCTTCATGGGATTGAGAACTTCTTCTTGACCAAAAGGTGGATGCAAAATGAAACGCAATAAAGCTTCAGTGGCTGAGAGATTTCAAATGGAGTTGAGAGGTCACTCTGGTGGACATTCTTGCACACTATATAGACAACACTTTTTGGGTTTCAATATATTGGAATAGCTAGAAGTAAATACCTGAAAGTACCAAACTCCAGCCCAGTAGCCTTGACTCTTGAAGATGATTGTATAACAATGTAGCTTACAAGAGGTGACAGTGTGATTGGGAAAATCCTGTGGATCGCACTCCCTTTATCCAGTATATGGATGGATGAGTAGAAAAATGGTGACAAAACCTAAATGAGAAATAGGTTGGGATGGGGGGGGATGATCTTGGTGTCCTTTTTTTGTTTTTGTTTTTTATTCTGATTCTGATTCTTTCTGGTGTAAGGAAAATGTTCAAAAGTAGATTGGGATGATGAATGCACAACTATAGATGGTACTGTGAACAGATGACTGTACATCATGGATGATTGTATGGTATGTGAATCTTCCTCAATAAAACTGAATTTAAAAAAAAAAGGGGGGGACACATAAAGTCCTCCTTTCATGGAAGCATTCTATTGCAGAAAAGAGGCATAAACAAGTTAACAAATAAATGTAACCAAGAGATGAAAAGGAGTTAGGGTCTTCCCTTCGCAGGTTTCAAAACATGCCATGAAGCTGAGGTAACTAAACTATCATGGTGCCGATGGAGTAAAGGACATATAGATACATGGAATTAAATCAGGTGTCTGGCAGCAGAAACAGACCTGTGAATATACTGGAATTTAGTATATGATAACACTGGCATTTCAAATCAGTACTGAAATGACCCGCACTTCAAACGAGATGCCTACATTTTACCAGACTTACAAACAAGTACTGATATATTTAAACTCAAAGTGTAAAATTTAAAACCGCAGTATACTAGAAGGAATTAGAAAAACATGTTTTTTATGGTCTAGGTGTTATAATCCTAAGCATAATACAAAACACTGAAGCCAAAAAAAAAAAAAAAACAAAAAAGAATGAAAGTTTGACTGATTCAGCCATGTCTAAATCTAACATTTCTGTAAATTGACAATTTCTTAATATAAAATTTGGTAGGCTCTAACAGCATGAAAAAGTATTTGCAACTATAGAACAGATAACACTTGTTAAGCACATATTCTATATCATCTACCATTCCAAAAGTTTAAAACCACTGTAGTATTTTTAAGACTCAAGAAAAACCCATCATATATGTACTCTTATTATCCTCATTTTCCATATAAGCAGTCAGAGGATTGGAGACTTTAAGTAATTTGTCCAGAGTCATCTTTGAAAGAGAGAAGTTGCAGAGTCTAAGTTATTAAACATTGAAATATAAATAGATCCTATAAATTCCCCCCAAAAAAGGAAAAAAATAAACCAATTTTTAAAATGGAAAAAGGTTTTAGACAGCAAATCATAGAAGATGAAACAAATGACTAAGATCATTATAAAGCATTCAAACTCACTAATGATCAAGGAAAAGCAGGCAATTTAGTATTAGTTGTCAAAACTAGAAATGCTCATATGCTTTGGCCCAGCATTTCTACTTATTATCTATCCCACAAAAATGCAGGTCTTTGTGTACATGTCTTTACATGGGTTTCAGAATGTTCTTTTCAGTATTATTTGTAGTATATCAAAGACAGATATCTCAAATGCTTATCATTAGTGGACTAGTTAAATATATTACAGCCTATCCATATTCTGCAATACCATACAGCCATTTTTCAAAAATGAGGTCTCCATGTACTGACAGAAAAGTATTCATCATATATTAAGTGAAAAATGAAAGTTGCAGAGAATATATTTAGGTAAAGAAATAGATATGTCCCATTTTTGTAAAATTATACATTCTACACACAGGTCTATGTGCATAGAAAAAATATCTAGAATGATATATTTCAAATTGTTAACTGTTTCTACTTATGAGGAGTGATATTGGAGAAGTGGAGGGTGGGGAAACATTTATTTTATATGTTCTCCACAGTTCAAACTTCATAATTTAAAATATGCATTTTGTTAAAGCCAATAAGAAAGCAATGTAATGGAAAATATTTTTAAACAGACTTTTAAATAAAAAGTAAAGTACATATTTCAAGTCAAAAAAAAAAAAAAAAAAAAAAAAGGCAAAGCATCTAGCCCTCAGCTGCAGCTCTACTTAAAGCACAGAGCTGCTTTCATTTTCTCTGTTTTCATACATGACTCTTCTAGGAAATCTTTTTTGGCTTTGTTCATTTGCAGAATAAAAAGAAGCACAAAAGATGCTTTGTTTCTGTAAAGCCAAAACTATTTAAACAAAAATTCTTGAAACTAGAATGCCTACTGTCATTTTTTAAGCTATTTCATATGTCAGTCTTGGTTCAATATATGAACTACATTTTTTCAACCAACATTTCATTGTTTTCCCTTCCAAGTCCTATAGACTGTGCTTTAGCCTTATTGAACTATTGAAATTTACAATCTCTCCATTTCTGTTAGGAAGGTAAAGGATGTGAAGAAGAGGCAAGTATAGTGATGTAGGGGAGAAATTGCAAATGTGAAGGCTCAAAAAATTTACCTTCTATCTTAGTTTGCTATGGCTTCAATAAAACACCATAAACTGGGTGGAGCAAAACAAGAGGAATTTATTACTTCACAGTTCTGGAGGGTAGAAGTTTAAAATTAAGATATTGGTAGGGCCATGCTTCCTTGCAAGTTTGTAGGTAAGAATCTGTTCCATACCTCTTCTAACTTTTGAATCCATGACATTCTCAGTCATCACCGGCAGTCTCTTCTCTGTTTCTCTCTGTTTTAGTCCAAATTTCCTTTTCTTATAAGGGCACCAGTAATATTGGCTTAAGATGCCACCCTACTTCATTATGACCTCATTTTAACTTGCCTAATTCTATCTGAAACAGCTGTATTTCCAAATAAAGTCACATTCTGGTGTATTGGGAATTAGAACTTCAATATATCGTTTTGGAAGACATAATTCAATCCATTACACCTACTTTGTGCTTAAAGTCCAACCTTAGACCCTATGTATGAACTCCATACCTGAGTTAGGAATTCCCTCCACGAATTTTCATAATATCTTGCATTTCTACCATAGCAAGAATCAGACTATGGTACATTTGCTTGCTTACTGTTGTACATAGTCAGTTTTATATATTGTTGCAACTCCAGTAGTTAGAGTGAGGCAACACTCATTTATTTAATGAAATAATTCATATGTATCATTAAATGTGACAGAAATTTAAAACATGGCCTTAGTGATTTATCATTTTCTGTATGGGAGAACTAGAATTGTGGATATTGTTATTTGAGACTGTGAATTCATTATTGCTCAAATGCTCAATAACATTTCATTAGCTTTGCTAGATTTTACATATTTTAAATGGTTTATAATCTTTCTGAAGAAAGAATATGTGCTAACATATATTCTAATAAGAATTAGTGTTGATAGTAAACTGTTTGAAGGCCAATTAATAAATCATAAGTAATGGTAACATACAAGTTTAAGCATCCAAGAACAAGAATAGACATCATAAAAGCTCACCAGAAAAAACACAAACACATACATATGTGCTTCCAGTTTTAGGAAATTTATCCAGTTGCGTGCTAAATGAATTTTATAATTTTAAAGATAAAGTAAATATCATATATTTTCCTAAGACCATAACATCAACCTGAAATCTTTAAAGAATAACAATGTAAAAATGACAAAAATTTGTTTATAATAAATATTCATATGTTTGTGAAAGCAAGTGTCTCTGACATTCTTATAAATGTACACTAAAATTCAATGAATGCATAGTGACAAAAAATTGAATTTATGATGTTAATGATTTCATTTTTACGTAAAGTCAAATAATAATATTGCATAAAACAAAATGTATTTTCCTTATGTTAGGACTTTTATTATTTCTATTTTTGCTATAACAATATATTTTATAAAAAAGTTACATTGAGATATTGTCCTGGTATTAAATGACTAAAATAGTTTTACTTACTATGAGTCTATACCATTTCATTTCTTTTTCATTTTTCACATATTCCTGAATTTTCCTTTTATCAAAGTAATTATCCTGTATTTGTTATTCAGTTTCACTTGTGCTGCCACTGGTCATGTAGGGCTATTTTTACTTTGAATCACCATGGTCCTTAAAAAGCATTGCTTCAACACTTGTTTCTGCATGAAATTTTATTCATGTAAATGGATGGAAAATCTAGTGGCTACTAGAGTTGTGCTGACCTGTTTTTTTGCATCCAGTCATGGAGAAAAGTTCTAAATGGAACAGCTGAAAGAGAATTTTGGTCCAATCTAAAATAACTGAATGGAGGGGAGTTGGTCTCAGGCTGTGCTAAGAGGGAGAACAGAAAAAGAAGTCTACCCAGAAAAAGAAGTAGGCATGTCCTATCAAGAAGTGGAAAAAAAGAGCTTTGAGATACAATGTATGTCTTTGTAAAATTTGCTTAAAAGTTCTCAACCTATTTGATATTACATAAATAAAACATGTAACATAAACTTATAATATTTTATATATTTGTGGGAATTATAATAATGAGTACATACAAAATTCCAAAAAAGTAATTATATTGGGGTGGGGGGTAGGAAGATTTAATTAAATTAATTATGAATCATATAAAGCATAAGTGTAGAATTATGTTGTATTACAAATTATATGCTAAATAACTATAGAAAAATGTAACTTTATTTGAAAACTATGGAATAAAAATCCATTATTTAAACCTTTTTAAATGTCTGCTTAAAATTATGATGTAATGAACTGGTTAATTTGTGCATGACTGTTAACATACTGTTTTTTCTAACCCATTTAGTTTTCCTCTCTCAAATTCATGAGCATTAAACAATGAAGCAGATGCAATAAGGGGAAAACATGGATGAGTAGATCATTGAAGTTGACGTTAAGTACCACATCATTTAATAATTTTGCTGGGTTTTCAAAAGAAGAAATATTTTAACACCAGATCCATGACACTAAAAGAAAGAAGTCTAAATGGAGGATTTTCCACAATTAAGTGATACCTTGATAATTCTAAAATATAGGTCATACATGTGTGTGTATGTGTTTTTAGGCTCAAATTAAAGACCATTAGAGGAATTAAGTTAAGACACAATATGTGTGCCTATAATAAAAGGTGTAAGGAAAAGAAGAGGGCAAAAAAATTGAGAAAATAGATACAAGGACACTTGCAACATTATTTTACTCATCTAACGTACATAATGATAAACAAATCATAATCACTTATGTTATTTATATGGAACTTTAAATAAGTGCTAATGTAGCAGAAGTAGCAATATAAATTAACTGGCACATCCAAAAATCACTGATCTAGTAAATGGGAAAGCTGATGATCTAAGTCACATCTCAACTCCAAGTCTATTGCACTTTCAAATTCACTGTACTACTGAGATATCCTAAAGAAAAAAGGGTTACTTCTATGGTGAAGTAGCAAATTTACTCACAAAGGTACTCCAAAAATATAGTTTCTGCAATTTGTCTAAATTGACCTTGTCTTACTCTGAAACCACTATCCCTTGGGTAGGAGTAAGCTTAGGCTGCCACATAATGCAAATAATAAAATGTATGCAGTGCTCAAAGTATTAGGTAAAAAGGATCAAGTTCACAAATTTCCCTTCCTTTCCAGGATATGTGGTAAATAATAAACAGTGCAAAAGAGGAGAATAATAGTTTATTGTGGCATTGGAAATAGCTCTCAGATCTTCAAGTTATCCTCTTGCTTCATTCATATGTTTTCATGGCAACATCCGTTTTCTGTTTGGTCACTGCCAAACAAGTTGGCGTTTGGGGTGAAGATAGTGGCTTTGGTAACCTGAGATATATCTCTTTTAGTTTGCAAGTGTCCAGTAGACCTGCTTGACTCATTTGGCTTTTCCCTAGCTTCTTTTGGCATACAGAGCATTCTCCACGCATGCAGCCATGGTCTGACTCTCTTTCCCATTATTTCCTGAACTAGGCAAGTGAGAACCTCCTTGCTTTGGAGGACCCAACAGAGCAACAATGTCCTAAGAAATCCCTCAACTAGTCTCTCAGTTACTTCTGAGACCAATCCATACTAGAACAGTATCGGGACACTCTACATAAAGATAAGCACTTCCTGGTCTCTCTATAATTATGGATAGAATTAAGTTTATTTCACCATGCTTGGAGCACATATAAAGAGTGGGGTGAAAACAAATATTTAAGGTTCCCCAAATTATCTTATTTTCTATATCCACACCTCTTTCTAGGTTCAACCTCTGAGCAGGGGAATGGAGAAATGAGATTTTGTTTCCTCTGCCACCTTTCTTAATCTGTCATCCACTCAAGGTCAGAAAATATAAGTTTTCCCTCATTTCCATTACCTTCTTCTCCTTTAAGCAGTACTCTATGATACTTCTGAAAGTCATAAATGAGTTCATAGAGGAATCTTATAGAAAAGCCATTATTTCTTTCCTACAAAGACATGAACATCTATCAAAATCTGATATTGGAATCTCAAAGCTCAACACTAACTTTGTCGTTACATTTGTACTCATGCTATAAAAGTCATTATTACTATGTATTTTTTTCAAAGTTTCCTTCCCCACTACTCAAGAGTATATGGAACCATTGGCTGAAATGTAAAGGAGAAACATACATGGTTATTGTTTTCTTATAGACCTTGATGATTAGCCTCTATATAGAGTAAACTCTATATATGATCATGAATTTCAAATATATTAACTAGTATACTAGAATATGTTATAGTGAAGCCTGATTAGACTATAAAACTTACAATATCTGTATTAAAATCTTATGGAATAGAATATACTTTCTTGCATTTCCCTGCTTATCAGTTCTTGTGACAATAATATTTATCTTTCTCCATAGTTGATGCTTAGTTAAAATGTGGTGACTTCCACAAAAATGGAACGTTCTTCTTGCTAGTGACATGGCTGCATTTATGTGAAGAGTTTTTCACATCATTTATCTCTTCTATTAATGAATGAACTGCTATATGAAGTAAACAATAGGAGCAGGGGGGAAGACTAAATAATAGAAGAAAGTGGAAGCATTAAAGTTCAGTCAATTTTTTTTTTTATTAGAGAAGTTGTGGGTTTGCAGAACAATCATGCATAAAATACAGGATTCCCATATATCATCCCACCACTAACACTTGCATTGATGGAAAATTTGTTTCAATTGATTCATACTGCTTTTTTTGTAATTCTACTATTTTTTAACAGTAGTTACATTTGTTACAATTGATGAAGGATTATCAAAGTAGTAGTATTAATGACTGTTCATAGTTTATGGAGGGTATTTTCCCCCATATTCCCAAACTATTATATTTTTTTCATGCATGTCTTTATTTTATTATTCATTTACCCATACACTGGATAAAGAGGGTGTCCGTCCCAAGGTTTTTATAATCACAAGGTCACAAGATAAAAGCTATATAGTTATACAATCAATATCAAAGATCAAGGCAACTTGATGACAGTTCAACATTTTTCAGATAATTTCTTCTTGCTACTCAAATACACTAGAAACTAGAAAGAAATATCTACATAACAAGTCAGTAGTCATAATCATTTGTTACATCCTAACTTCTCCATTACAACTCTTCCTTCTCATTTGATCTTTCTCTAAATCTTCAGGGATACCTGGGCAATGCCCACTTTAACTTCTTTGTGCTGAAAAGGGGCATTGATTATGGGGGTAGAGGAATGAAACTTGTTGATGTTCTTGGAGAGACTGGTACTTTTAGGTTTCAGAGCTTATCTGGCATAGGATCAATCTGGAGCATTTAAGTTTCTGAAAAAATAAACTTAACAAGTGAAACTTTTCTAGAGCTTGGATAGAGCCCAGGGTATTCAGGAATATTGTTGGTTGGGGCTTGGCAAGCTGTGGCAAATTGCAGTATCTGGCTGAAGCTTGCATAATAGTAACCTCCAGAATGTCCTCTCAACTTTATTTGAAATCTTGTAACCACTGACTTTATTTTGTTCCATTTCTTCTCCCCTTTTGGTGAAGAAGGCATTGCCAATCCCTTGATGTTAGGGCCAGGCTCATCCCTGGGAGTTATGCCCATCTTTCCAGGGAGACTTGTCCCATATAAAGGGGATGGGGCGGGGGAGGTTAGTGAGTTTATTTGCAGAGTTTGGCTTAGAAAGAGATGCCACATCTGAGCAACAACAGAGGTTCTCTAGGGCTGACTAGGGCATAATTATAAGTAAGCTTAGCTTTGCCATTACAGAAATAAGTCTCATTAGAGCAAGCCTCAAAACTGAGGGCTTGGCTTATTAAATTGGGAGTCCCTACTGCTTGAGAGAACATCAGGAGTTCCCTAGGGTGAGGGGTGTTTAATAGTTCCATATTTTTCTCCAGTCCCTCCAAGGACTTTGCAGATATATTTTTATTTTCTGCCCAAAATACTCTGGAATGTATCAGGGTATTACATTAACCTGTACAGAATAACAAGATCTCATTCCCTACTCTATGTTCCATGCAATTAGGTTGTTTAAATAAACTGAACAGACAGGTTGTGCCAGTTTGGATTTATTATATCTGCCAGAAAAAGCCATGTTTTTAATGCAATTTTGTGAGAGCAGATTAATTAATCTTTTTGATTTGGGTGTGACCTTTTGATTGAATATTTTCATGGAGAATTGGCCCTGCCCATTCAGGGTGAGTCTTAATTAGTTTGCTAGAATCCTTTAAAAAGAGCCAACACAGACACAGATGCTAAGGTAAGAGAAACCCAGAGACCAAGATGCTTGTTGAGGCTTTAAGATGCTAGCCTAGAGTTTGCTCCAGAGAAGCTAAGAGAGGACAAAATGCCCAAGAGCAGGTGAGAGAGACTTTTGGAGAGATACTTGGGAGCTGACTGAGATGCTTAGAGATGTTTGGAGATATTTGGAGATGGTAGCCTAGAGTTTTCTCCGGAGAAACTAAGGATGAACAAGAGTTGAGAAGTTGAAAATCAGAACCCCAGAACAAAGGATCAGCAGACACCAGCCACATGCCTTCCCAGGTAATAGAGGTTTTCTGGATGCCTTTGGCCATTCTTCAGTGAAGGTATCCTTTTGTTCATGCCTTAATTTGGACATTTGCATGGCCTTCGGACTGCAAATTTGTAAGCTAATAAGCCCCCTTTGTAAAAGCCAATCCATTTCTGGTATTTTGCGTAATGGCAGCATTAGCAAACTGGAACACAGGTAAATTAGGTAGTATGCTACAGAGAATTTAAATTTTGGACAAAAATAAATATCTCTTCCTTTTATCTCACACAGATGTTGAAGTTTTAACGTACAGATAATATCATAGACCGTACAATATTTGTCCTTTTGTTTCTGGCTTATTGCACTCAACATAATGTCCTCAAGATTCATTTACCTCCTTGCATGCCTCATAACTTCACTCCTTTCTGCAACAACTCAGTATTCCATTGTACGTAAACACCAGAGTTGGCCCTTCCAGTCATCAGTCACCTCCACCCATCAGATGGGCCACCTCCATTCATTTCAGCCAATTTGTTCTTATTGTAAACTTAACTCAAAGCCAAATCGTTCCTTGTATAACTTGGATGTCTGGTCACATATAAATTTGTATGTCTAATAGAGTATGTAGCTTTTCTTCATATTTAATTTATTCTTGAGCTGCTAATTTAGAAAAAGCACATTCAATGATGAGGCATTCTTAAAACTTCTTTGCAATTTTAAAGTGATGCATTTGTTAATAATGCTGTGCTAATGAATAGCGGATATCAACTGGAGACAAATTGAGAGCATTTTCATAATGAAAATAGTTGCTTATTACCCTTAGAGTACATAAAGCTAGAAGCTATTATTTAAATAAAATTGTTCATGCAAATTATTATCAGTTAATACTATTTCAGAAGTACAGATTTGGGATATTATATTTTTGACCCACTTTTAAAAAGCATACATCCCTACGGTTTTCTAGTAATGTAATATTTTATATCACTAAGATCTTAATTAACATAAATAAAAAATGAATCATATATTTACAACTATGCAAATATCTGTCATGGGGTGTGTTATAATTGCATACCTAAGCTATGTCAGGTAGAGCATAAGGAATTTGGAAGATAAAAAGGAGAGATTAGTTCATATATTATGTCCTTTGTCTATTTCATGTACATTTTGAAATCTATACAAATCCTATGTAGGAATCACAGAAAGTTGTTTGTTTTCATGGAAGATTTAGTGCATGATATATTGGTTTAGAGTGGCAGACTCTGTAATATCCTCCAGCTGAATAATAGCATGGCACTAGTTCCTGATATTTATTTTAAAAATGAAACTGGGACAAAAAACACAAGCATGTATCTTTCAGATCAAAGTGATTTCCATACAAAGGTCACTGACGGATTGCAAGATCAACATATTTTTCTTAAAATTCTGTTGAGGATTTTGAGATATGATTTCCATAACGTCAAAGAAAACAAATACATGAAGGTGTTATTGGACTGTAAAGGATTTAAGTTGATCTGTATATGTGGAAAACAGTATCATCTCTACTAACATTTGCTCTTTGAAGCTTAATTCCAATTGCAAACTTTTCACCTTAGGAAACTGTAATTTAAACAGGATCTATTTTGCACATCAGCTCTCAGAGGTCTACCTTGAAATCTCTTCTTATCTGCAATTCTCAAAAGAGAATTTGTAAGACTTTCTGTGAGAAAATGGTAGTTGGTACTGGTATGTACTTTGAGGGAGGTTTTTTTTCAATATGTATTTATCAGTACAGATTCCATGTTACCAAAAAAAAAAAAAAAAAGGTTACTTGTAGTATACTACTGCCTCCTAATGTAATACAAACATGCTTCTCTTTTATAGAATCAATAAATTCTACATACATGCTTAATTTGATTCTGAATGTTGACCACAGGAACACTAACGACATATAAAAACCAAGTTTCTTTTCCTCCTTAGAAGAAAGAGCATATTTGAAGCTCTAGGAGTGGTATTTTGCTTTGAATATGAATCCTGTCAAAATTTTCTTTTGAATAAGACTTTTCAAAGGGTGAGCAATCCATTTCACTATTATTTGCCCATAAATTTTAGTATGAAAATATTGGAATGCATATCAGTAATTCTTCCAACTTCATGTGGATTAGAATCCACGTGCTGACTAAATGTTTAACTCTCTGCTTTACAGTTCATTATTAAAGGCAATTGATGACATTGCAAGTGCAAAAATAACTGAAAGCCGAGCAACAGTATTGTGCCACTTAAAAGAAACAAAATTACACAGTTTGGAGATTTGTTTTATACATCATCTAATGTGTAGGAAGATATTCCAGAATGAGAGACTGTAATCAGCACCAAGACACAGGAGGCTGGTCATCTTGAATGACTAGATGATTTTCCAGGCCTCCAAAATCTCGCCTAGTTCTAATGCATATTCCACTAGATTTTTTAGCCAGTTTTTCCTCTAAATTTGAATGCTATGTATGAGAAATCACAATCCATCTAATTCCTTCAATGTATCCAATAGGCTTATTTATAACTTCTGCCTTGAAAGAAAGAAATGAACTTCTTTTTTTAATGACAGAAGAGAAACAATGAAAGGAAAAGAAATATGCTTAAACACAGCATTGTATTAAAATCGATTTTAATTTGAGAATAAAAACAAATCACATTTCAAGAATACTTAATCTTAATCTGTTATAAAGTCATAAAGTATGGCTTCATAATAATTTGAATTCCTCTCATACGTTAATTACTGGGTAGATTTAGAGTAGTGGTTAAAGTAGTTTGAGTCTGGATTTATCTACATGTTTCTAAAATATAAACTTACTTTTATTAAAACAAAATTCTAAAGTGACTAGCAATGGATAAAGGGTTGTTTAAGTATTCTATGTCCTACTACATTATTTATCACACATCTGAATGCATAACCAGAAATAGAAGACTTGCAGGTCCACATTAAGGCTACTGTTCTTTGTCATTTCCAATGACCTTTTTCCCTCAATCTAAAAATTATGCATAGTCCACCAGATTTTTTAGCCAGTTTTTCCTCTAAATTTGCATGCTATGTATGAGAAATCACAATCCATCTAATTCCTTCAATGTATCCAATAGGCTTATTTATAACTCCCAAATATGCATTTTCAGCCCTTCCTCTATCTTTCCCCTTTCCATTTTCCACATTTCAACTGCCAACTTGTCTATTCTTGTAGGCATCTCAAAATCAGCATGTTCACAAGCAAGCACATTGCTTTTCTCACTTCCTGCCCAACATCATCTCCTCTTATGTTCTGCTCATAACTGTATGTGTTTTTTTTTTTTTCCTTCCACAGGTAACAATGTGTGCCCAGAAATGAGTTGACAGTTTGAAGGAATATTGGACACCATTTTTTTTGCTAGTCCTCAATACAAAATTTGTTTCTTTTTTTCTGACATTTAGTTTGACTTTCCTGTACAATGTGATTTTCATTGTTCAAATTTGCCTCTAAGCTAGAAACTTAGGTTTCCAGACTGGTATCTCATTTGTAAATCTCTCCTTCTCTCCCTACCAGTTTAAGTTCAAGTTATTTGAGGTTCTACAAAATACAAGATTACATAAAGTGATATATACAATTTTGTCAATTTAATGACTTTATATTTAACAATACATATATTATGTGTATGGTGGTATTTAAAAAGTAATAGTAGATGGTAGGTAATTGTCGTACACATAGTAAGTACTAAAGAACAGGCCAAATTTAGGAATGTGGAGAAATAGATTTCACTTCTGGATGGACATGAATAAATGCAATGCCATGCAGCAATAGTGTGTGTAAAGAATGGGAAGGAATTTCTGATAATTTAAGAATATACTATTAAATTATTAGGTAGGATACGTTCTGTCCCCAACTCCACCCCTTGGTTGCAGAACCAATGTGCACTGTGTATAAGACAAAATGGAACATATATTAGCAACTGGTTGAAGGGCTATACCATAGCCAGTAGGATAGAATCATAAGAAGGTAGAGTGTTGTTTTCCAGTTAGACTTCAAGTGAGCCCTCAGCAAAAAAATTCCACTGTTCTATTAAGCCACCACAGTGAATTCTGTAGAAATGAGTGCATTCCTACATTTCTTTCATCATAAAATGCAACCAGCATTACCAGGGGACAGGGTGGGTGGGGATAGGGAATCGGAAGTTAAGACTTAAAATATACAGGATTCCTATTTAGAATGATAGAAATATTTCAGTAATGGATGGTCATGATGGTAGCATAGCATTGTGAACTGAAATATGTGTCTGAATGTGTTAAATGGGGAAATGTTAGGTTGCATATATGGTAACAGAATAAAAATAAAAATAAAAATAAAAATAAATCCATGGAACTGCATTATGCAAACAGTGAACTCTAAGTTAAACCATTGACTGTTAATAGTACAATTATAAAAATGTTCTTTCATCAATTGTAACAAAAGTTTCACACCAATGCAAGGTGTGAAAATTAGGGTGGTATAGGGGAATCCTGTATTTTATGCATGATTATTCTATAAACCCACAGCTTTTCTAATAAAGAAAAAATGTACAATGGTCAGCATTAATTTTTAATCATATTTTTTATTGTAACATATAATGTATATACATATAAGTGATAACTTTCCAAATACACTTTAACAAGTAGTTAGGAAGCAAAGCTCAAAGAGTATTATGGGTTACAGTTCCACAGTTTCCGTTATTTCCTTATTGTGAAATATTCCTACAAGAATTATATCTTTCAAAGTATATTTAACAAGAAGTTATACAGGAAATTCCCAGAGTTAAGAGTTACAGTACCATAGGTTCAGTTATTTCCTTATTGTGAAATATAACATATGTACCAAAAGGTGATAGCTTTCAAATTACAATTTAACAAGCAGCTATAGAACAGATTTCAAAGGATGCTATGGGTTTCACTTCCACCATTTCAGTTCTTTCCTCCTAGCTATTCTAATACCCTAGCAAATAAGAAAAAGAAAATTATATCTGCCTTTGTTAAATTCCATGTTGTCTGTTTCTACCCCTTCCTCTAGTCTAATCATTTTCCCAATCTTCAGGGATGTCTAGGCAGTGACCACTCTAACTTGTTCATGTTGATATATCGAGTTGTTGACTTTATGAGATAAGGAGACACATCTGTTTGATGTTTTTGAAGAGGCTATTGTCTCTGGGTTTGGGAACTTAGCTAGCATAGGAGTTGTCTGAAGAATTAGTTTCTGAAGAATAAACTTGGTGAAACTTTTATTTGGCATATCTAGGTGAAACTTACATAGGTGTAACCTCCAGGACAGTCTTTTGACTCAATTTGAATTCTCTTAGCCACTGAAGCCTTATTTTGTTGCCTTTCTTTTCCCCCTTTTGGCCAAAAAAGTATTCTCAATCCCTTGATGCCAGGGTCAGTCTCATTCCCGGAATTTGTCCCACATTGCCAGGAAGACTCATTCATCTGGGGGATCCTATCCCACCCTGGGGAAGAGTGATGGATTATTTGCAGAGTTAGGCTTAGAGAGAGAAAGTCCACATTTGAGCAACAAAAGAGGTTCCCTGGAGGTGACTCCTAGGCATAATTATAGGTGGGCTTAGCCTCCCTTTAACCATAAGTTCCACCTGAGCAAGCTTCAAGATGGAGGGTTTGACTTATAAAATAGGGAGTTCCTAAGTTCACATAGTATATGATATGTCTGTGATAATACATCCATATCTCACATTTCCTCACTTAGTTGTACAACCCTCATCACCTCCATTTTTAACAATTTTCATAACCCAAAACACCTCAAAGCTCTTGTCAGCCTTAATTATTTGTCCCTAGGATTTGAGTGGTACAAGTATGGTATTCCTATTATTCCTATTAATTATAGTCCCTAGGATGCAACAGGTAGATTTTTCTCATATACCCTTCTGTTTTTCAACTCCTTGTGCTCGTGTCATACCTTAGAAATACACTGATTTTTGTGGGATGCCATGGAAATGGAAAAAGGACTCTTTAAGTCTCTGAATGGAAATACTCACAGAAGCTTTTTTTAATGGGGAAAATAAATTTGGGGATGGGCCAAACCAAGGTCTTCTGCATTTCCAATGACCTTCTGCATGATGAAAAGGTTCTAATGTAGTCAAACTGTCACCAAGACTGGCTGGACATTGGCCTCTACTGTTGCAGGTTAATATTCAGCAATGACTAGTTAATCAGATCAGTCTCAATTATGGGAAGCATACACTATTGAGTTAATGTACTTCCTCTGTTCCTCTACCAGGGAGAGTATATAAGCAGCTCATTGAACTAACACAAGGGCTGCTGGAGAATGAGACTAAGATCCACAGGAAGACTCCACCTTGCCACCTGATTATTGTGAGTCTACTCATCCTGGATTGCCCTTTTGGGGATATTTACATGACACAGATATCTTACATTTTTGCTCACTCTGGAAGTTCAATGCAGAGTTCTCCCACAGTATACCATGAAGCAAATTTTCCAATTTTGTTTTTTCAAAGTCCTGAAAAGCTAACAACTCCCTTAGGCATTGCCCATGAAGCTGTGTAGATTCATTCTTCAGACTACCTCTCCTTTCACATAGATATCTAGATATAAGAACCACAATTCTGTCCTTTATGGAGACTTTCATGGCCATTCTTAAACTGTGCTGTAGTGCAGTGGTTATCCACTCTCAGTTGGTGCCAGTGTATCATGTAGACCCAACTATAAACCAGGCTGTGTTTTTCCCTCATATATTTACTGGTGAAAGGGGATTCCCCAGGACTATGTCAGAGATGGTTGAAGAGTGGCAACAAAGCAATAGAAGTAGACACAGTAGGTGCCTAAGCCAACTGTTTTTGACATTTAGTTTTGCTTTCCAGACCTGCTCAAATTCAGTCTCAGATATGCAATTTCCAAATAAGAATGTAATTTTGCTGCACATGTCCAATTTTGATTTACTGGCTCAGTTTATGATGAGTAGTTTTGGTCACAATGTGCTCCATAGCCAGGCATTCAGCAATTACCAGAGTTCTCTGTAACAAGCCAAAGGCTGCTTTTCAAATGGAAAATAGCTGTCAGCAAAGAAGGTCATGGCCTTACTACAAAACATTAGAGTTCTGTGCAGTAATTGCCTTATTGGGGCTTGTCAGACATTTTATAGGATCCTTCCAATACAGTGTTCTCTGCAAGATCATAAAGCTTGGTGGTTTTGTATTGTGTTTGTTAACTTAGTTAAGCTGAAACTATGCTTGCCAGAGGTCCCTTCCCTGTAAGGTTTTGAGTTAGGTCTGGCACCCTCCAAAATTTCTGAGATTTGGAACATAAAAGTTAAGCAATATCCAGTATGTTCTGAAAGATGGAGTTGTGTGCCAGGCACCACTGTAGTTGGTACACATTGTCATCGAACTGCTGGTTCACGTTGTTTGTGTGGGATAGTAGCCAGGACCCTAGCTTTTCCAGCTCCTGTCAGATATATTTCTTTATTTTCTTTAGTTTGAAACCTTGTTTTTGTTTGTTTGTTAACTGTCTTTTTTTGATTAAAAGCCAATTTCTTAGAGTAATTTTAAGTGTGCAGAAAAATTGCACAGAAAGTACAGAGAGCTTCCAAATACCCTCTCTTACTCCTTACTAACGTAGTTTCTCCTATTAACAACTTGCATTAGTGTGATACATTTCTTCCAAATCAATGAACCAATACCGATATATACATTATTGTTAAGAAAGTCCATATTTTATATTAGCTTCACTCTTTGTGTTGTGTAGTTATATGGGTTTTAATAAATGTATAGTGTCATATATACACCATTACCGGCTCATACAGAATAGTAACACTGCCCTAAAACTACCTGTGTTCCATCTAGTCTCCTGTTCCCCACCTCCCTGAAACCATGGCAATCACTGAAATTTTTATTGTTGCTATAGTTTTGCTTTTTCCATAGTGCAATTTATTTGGACTCAAAGAATATAGCTTTTTGAGACTGCCTTCTTTCAATTAGCCATATGCATTTATAGTTGCCCATGTTTTTTTGTAGCTCATTTCTTTTTTCTTTTTTTTTTTTTTTTGTTAGAGAAGCTTTAGGTTTACAGAAAAATCATACAGAAAATATGGAGTTCCTATATAACCTTCCTATTGTTAACTCTTTGCACTAGTGTGGTACATTTGTTACAACTGATGAAAGAATGTTATTATATTTATACAATTAACTATAGTCCATGGTTTATATTATGTTTCACTATTTGTGCTGTACAGCCCAATGTTTTTGTTTATTTACAAATTTTATTCTAGTAACATACATATAACTTAAAATTTTCCCTTTAGCCACATTCAAATATATATATATATAATTCAGTTCTGTTAATTACGTTCACAATGTTGTTCTACCATCACCACCATCCATTACCAAAACTTTTCTAATACCCTAAACAGAAATTCTGTATAATTTAAGCATTAACTCCTCTTTCCTTACTGCACCACGGCCCTTTGTAATATATATTTTTGTTTCTGACTCTTTGAATTTGCTTATTCTAATTACTTTATACCAGTGAGGACATACAATATTTATCCTTTTGTATTTGGCATATTTCACTCAACATGACATCTTGAAGAGTCATCCATGTTGTCATAAGTATCAAAACTTCATTCCTTCTTATAGCTGAATAATATTCCCTTGAAGGTATAATGACAAATATTATTTATCCACTCATCAGTTGATGGACACTTGGGTTGCTTCCATATTTTGTCAATTGTGAATAATGTTGCCACGAATATTGGTGTGCAAATATTTGTTCAAATCTCTGCTTTCAATTATTTTGAGTATATACCTAGACATGGAATTTCCAGGTCATATGATAATTCTATATTTAACTTTCTGAGGAACATTGACATGTCTTGCACAATGGTTGCACCAACAATGAATGAGTGTTTCCTATTTCTCCACATCCTCTCCAACATTCATTTCCTGTTTGTTTTTTTTTTTAACAGTACCTATTCTAGTGTGTGTGGAATGGTACTTTATTTTCATTTTGTTTGCATTTTCCCAATGGCTAATGATATTAGGCATCTTTTCAGATGCTTTTTGGCCATTTATATATTTCTCTTTGAAGAAATTTATATACAAGTCTTTTGCCAGTTTTTAATTGGGTTTTTTTTTGTTGCTGAGTTGTAGGATTTCCTTATATGTTTTGATTATTAAACTCTCATGAGATATGCGACTTCCAATTTTTCTCCTATTTTGGAGGTTGTCTTTTTACTTTCATTATGAAGTCCACAGCTTGGTACTTTTCACAAGGACAGATGTATAGACCGATGGAATCAAACTGAGATTCAGAAATCAATCCTCACAACAATGACCAATAGATTTTTGACAAGGGAGCCCAATATATTCAATTAGGAAAGAATATTCTCTTCAACAGAAGGTAAATAATACTCCATTGTATGGATGTACCACAGTTTATCCATTAACCTATTGACAGTTATGAATAAAACTGCTACAAGAATTTGTGTTCAGTATTTTGTACAAACAAAAGTTTTCAATTCATTTGGGTAAATGCCTAGGAGCACAATTACTGGATCATATGGTAAGTCAATGGTTAGCTTTGGAAGAAATTGCCAGATTCTCTTCCAAAGTTTTTGTATCATTTTATGTTCCTGTCAGAAATGAATCAGTGTTCCCTGCTCCACATCACTGTCAACATTTGATGTTTTCAGTATTTTTTAAATTTCAGCCATTCTTATAGGTATGCAATGGTATACCACATTGTTGTTTTAATTTGCAATGCCATAATGACATATGATGTTGAAAATCTTTTTGTATGCTTATTTGCCATCTGTATATCATTTCTGGTGGAGTGTCGGTTCAGATTTTTGCCATTTAAAAAATAGGTTGCTTGAGTTCTCATTGCTGAGTTTTAAGAGTTGTTTGTATGTTTCGGATACAAATCCTGTATCAGATATGTATTTTGAAAATATTTTCTCCCATTCAGTGGCTTGTCTTTTCATTCTCTTTAGCAATGTCTTTGAGAGAGCAGAAGCTTTTAATTTTAATGAAGCTCAAGTTATCAATTTTTTTCTTTCATGGAGCATGCATTTGGTGTTATATCTAAAAAGTCACTGCAAAAATCAGTTACCTTGATTTTCTCGTATGTTGCCTGTTATCTTCTAGATATTGCAGAGATTTGCAATTTATATTTAGGCATATGAGAAATTTTCAGTTTATTTTTGTGAGTGGTGTAAGATTTGTGTCTATATTCTTTTTTTTTCTTCATGTGGATGCCCAGTTGTCCCAGAACCATTGTTGAAAAGACTCTTTCTCTACTGAATTGCCTTTACTCCCTTTTCAAAGATCAGCCAACTATATTCGTATGGGTCTATTTCTAGAGTCTTTCTTACGTTCTAGTGATCTATTTGTTTATTCTTTCCCCATACCACACTGCCTTGATCACTGCACCCTGATGTCATGTAGTGCCAGTCCTTTGACTTTGTTCTTCATACAAGTAATTGTTTTAGTTTCTTGGATGCTAAAACAAATACCAACAGAAATTTATTGGCTGATGGTTTTCAGGCTAGAAGAAGTCCCAAACTGAGGAATCAGCAAGTTGATGTTTTCTCCTCAAGACTGGGGCATTCTAAGGCTTGCTGCCAGAGATCCTTGGTCCTTGGATTGTCTGTCACTTTGCAATGCACGTTAGCATCTTCCTTTTCCAGTTTCTGTATGCTTTCCATGGGTTCTACTTCTCTCTGCCTTTCTCTATAAGGCCACTAGTAATATGATTAGGATAGTGATAGTAATGGGATCATGGTTCAGTTGGGTTACACATTAGCTGAATTAACCTCATCAAAAGGTCTTATTTACAATGGCTTCACATGCACAGAAAGGGACTAAGAAGAAGAACATGTCTTTTGGGAGGTACATAACTGCTAGCCAACACAGTCTGCCCAATGGACCCCAAGAAGATATGTTCTTCCCATATGCAAAATGTTTATTCCATCACATCATTCCCAAATCCTTAAGCCATTTTAGAATGAGGCTAAGTCCAACTTCCTATCAAAATCAGTTATGGGTTTGGTCAGTCTGGGGCAAAAATCTTGTTTGATGGATTTTTGAAACATAGAAAGCAAATTATTAGTTTCCAATATGCAATGGAAGGACAGACATAGGATAAATATTCCCATTCCACGAGGGAGAAATTTGAAGGAAAACAGGCATCATGGGAACCCAACAAGTCGAAAACCCAACAAGGAAAACTCCAATAAATTTCAGGGTCTGAGAGTCACCTGTGGATTGATGTTTTGTCTTCCAAACACGATGAAGTGTCAGCCCAATCCCTGCCAAGTGCTTGCACATGGGCTGTGTTCTGCCTGAAAACTGAGGTGAAGGCCCCATCCTCTCTGAGCATTGGAATGGCATCCAGGCTATCCATGAGCACCAGGGCACTGACTACCATCTCTGAGCATTGGGGTGGCAGCACACTCCCTGAAGAATGGAGTACAAGGCTCACCCCTTCCAAGTGCTGGGGTAAATGGCTTGCCCCTCCAAGTGAAAAGGTGGACCTACCCTTTCCACACATGTAGATGGGCCCTCTCTCTTGGCCTGAGGAGATCTTTTTGGTGGAGACCTTTGTTTCATGGTTCTCTTCTTGAAGTCATTCTTCTTTCAATTCCCTTCTTAGTCCATTTTAGTCCAGGCTAGCAGTGATACAGCTCATATGAATTTTGCAAAAATCTTTTCAGTTTGTATATTTCAAGCAGATCCAAACTGTCAGACAATAGAACCTGCCACAAATCCTTCCTGGATAACTGCATTTCCAGTCCTGACCTCCACTTGAAATGGCTGTCTGGATCCATGTTCAGCCACACCTTCTTTAACAAAGGGTTGTTCAGTTAAACCCTCACATGGGTCCCTATTCTTTGCAGAGACACTTTCCAAAAGCTCAGGAAAATCCTTTGTAGAATCATTTCTGGCCCTAGTCTCAGAGCTATCTGGATGGACTGAACATTTTCAAAACCATCAATTGCTGGTTCTTTTGTTTTTAAGAATTTAATTTCAGCTTATCCCTTTCCACTTGCATTTTACTATAGACTGCAAAGAGAAACCAGGCTGCACCTTTCACACTTGGCTTGGAAATTGCCTCAGCTAAATATCCAAATTCATTTCTTATAAGTTTCACTTTTCTCTGACATCAGAACAAAATTTTGTGAAGTTCTCTACCACTTTATAACAAAGATTGCCTTTTTTCCAATTTCCAGTAATATGTTCATCATTTCTTTCCAAACCTCAACATAAGTACTTTTAATGTCCATTTTTCTACCTATCAAGCATCTCACAGTTCTTCCAGCCTCTATCCATTGCCCAATTCCAAAGATGTTTCTACATTTTTAGTTATTTTTCACAGCAGCACCCACTTTCTGGTATCAAAATCTTTTTAGATTCTGGGCTGTTAAAACAAATACTGTATATGGTGGATTGGCTTAACAACAAGGATTTAATAACTCATGATTTTGAGGCTATTAGAAATTCCAAATTGAGGTATCAGAAAGGCAATGAATTCTCCCCAAAGATGGTGGCACTCTGAGTCTGGCTGCCAGTGGCTTTTCTGTTATATGGCAATGTAAATAGTAACACTTCTTCTTTCTCATCCAGGTTCCATTGACTTCCAGCTTCCGGATGCTCCCTGTGGATTCTACTTCTCTCTAGCCTTTTCTATAAGGTCTCTAGGAATAGGATTGAGATGATCTGTTCTGATTCTGTTGGGTCACACCTTAACTGAAGTATCTTCATCAAAAGGTCCTATTTGCAATGGTTTCATGCCACAGAAATGCATTAAGATTAACAATAAGTTTTTATGGGGTACAGAACTCCAATCTACCACAACTGTTGTGGGTCCTTTGTCTTTCCATATAAACATGAGAATCCATTTATTGATATCCAAAAAATAATTTTCTGTAATTTTGATTGGGATTGAACTTATCTATAGATTAATTTGGGAAAAAATGACATCTGAATAACATTGTCTTCCTATTTATGAACATGTAATATCTCTCTATTTATTTAGATCTTTGGGTTCTTTCATCAGAGTTCTGTAGTATTTCTTGTATAGATCTTGTATATATTTTGTTTGATTTATACTTATATTTTTAATTCTTTGGCAGATAGTACTTTTTATTTTATTTTTATTTCAAGTTGCAGTTGCTCACTGCCAGTGAGTAGGAAAGCACTGACTTTTGTACATTAATCTTGTGTTCTGCAACTTTCTATAATTGCTTTATTAGTCCCAGCAGTGTTTTTGTTGATTCTTTGGGATTTTCTACACAATTTTAACATCTTCAAAGGAAAAAAAAGTCTATTTTTTTTGTTTTTCAATATGTATATCTTTTATTTCATTTTCTTTTCTTAATACATTAGGACTTCCAGTATGATACTGAATAGGAGTGGAGAGGAGCCATCCTTGTCTTGTTTGTAGTTTTAGGAGAAAGCATCTATTTTCTCACCATTAGGTAGATTTTAGGTGTAAATTTTTTCCAGATGTTCTTAATCAAATTAAAGACGTTTCCCTCAATGCCTAGTTTGCTGAGTGTTTTGAACATGAGTGTTGGATTTTGCTGCATGTCTTTTTTTCTAGGTATTGATACAATCATTTGATTTTTCTTCTTTAGTCTATTGATGTGATGAATTACAATTGATTTTTTTTCATTTTTATTGAGATTGTTCAGATACCATACAATTATCCAAAGATCCAAAGTCTACAATCACTTGCCCCTGGGTACCCTCATACAGCTGTGCATCCATCACACTTAATTTTTGTTCAATTTTTAGAAACTTTTCATTACTCCAGACAAGAAATAAAGTGAAAGATGAAAAAAGAAAAAAAGAAAAGGAAACTCTAATCCTCCCCTATCCCTAACCAACCCCCCTCAATTGTTGACTCATAGTATTGATATAGTACATTTGTTACTGTTTATGAAAAAATGTTGAAATACTACTAACTGTAGTATATAGTTTGTAATAAGTATATAGTTCTTCCCTATCTGCCCCTCTATTATTAACTTCTAATTGTATTGTCATACATTTGTTCCGGTTCATGGAAGTGATTTCTAGTATTTGTACAGCTGATCATGGATATTGCCCACCATAGGATTCAGTTTTATACATTCCCATCTTTTGACCTCCAACTTTCTTTTTGGTGACACATATGACTCTGAGCTTCCCCTTTCCACCTCATTCACACACCATTCGGCGCTGTTAGTTATTCTCACATCTTGCTACCAATACCCCTGTTCACTTCCAAACATTTAAGTTCATCCTAATTGAACATTCTGCTCATACTAAGCAACCACTCCTCATTCTTAAGCCTCGTCCTATATCTCGGTACCTTATATTTCATGTCTATGAGTTTACATATTATAATTAGTTCCTATCAGTGAGACCCTGCAAAAATTGTCCTTATGTGTCTGGCTTATTTCACTCAGTATATTGCCCTCGAGGTTTTGTCATCAACTTATTTTTTTTTTTTTAATATGGTTCTGTTCACTCACCATATGTTCCATCGCAAGTAAATAATCGATGGTTCTCTGCATGATCATACATTTATGTGTTCACCACCTTCACCACTATCTATATAAGGGCATCTGCATTTCTTCCAGAAGGCAGGAGGGAGAGTCAAAGAAGGTAGAGAGGCAAAAGAAAGAGGAAAAAAAAAATGACAGCTAGGAAGCAGCAAAAGGAAACATAACCTTAAATCAAAGGAGAATAAAGAATCAGACAATACCACCAATGTCAAGTGTCTAACATGCCTCCCCTATCCCCTCCTCTTATCTGCATTTACCTTGGTATATCACCTTTGTTACATTAAAGGAAGCATAATACAATGATTCTATTAGTTACAGTCTCTAGTTTATGCTGATTGCATCCCTCCCCCAATGCCTCCCCATTTTTAACACCTTGCAAGGTTGACATTTGCTTGTTCTCCCTTGTAAAAGAACATGTTTGTACATTTTATCACAATAGTTGAATACTCTAGATTTCACCAAGTTACACAGTCCCAGTCTTTATCTTTCCTCCTTTCTTCTGGTGTCTCACATGCTCCCCATCTTCCTCTCTCAACCGTATTCATAGTTACCTTTGTTCAGTGTACTTACATTGCTGTGCTACCATCTCCCAAAATTGTGTTCCAAACCATGCACTCCTGTCTTCTATTACCCTATAGTGCTCCCTTTAGTATTTTCTGTAGGGCAGGTGTCTTGTTCACAAAGTCTCTCATTGTCAGTTTGTCAGAAAATATTTTGAGCTCCCCCTCATATTTGAAGGACAGCTTTGCTGGATATAGGATTCTTGGTTGGCGGTTTTTCTCTTTCAGTATCTTAAATATATCACACCACTTCCTTCTTGCCTCCATGGTTTCTGCTGAAAGATCCGCACATAGTCTTATTAAGCTTCCTTTGTATGTAATGGATCACTTTTCTCTTGCTGCTTTCAGGATTCTCTCTTTGTCTTTGACATTTGATAGTCTGATTATTAAGTGTCTTGGCGTAGGCCTATTCAGATCTCTTCTGTTTGGAGTACGCTGCGCTTCTTAGATCTGTAATTTTATGTCTTTCATAAGAGATGGGAAATTTTCATTAATTATTTCCTCTATTATTTCTTCTGCCCCCTTTCCCTTCTCTTCTCCTTCTGGGACACCAATGATACATACATTATTGTACTTTGTTTCATCCTTGAGTTCCCGGAGACGTTGCTCATATTTTTTCATTCTTTTCTCCATCTGCTCCTTTGCGTGTAGGCTTTCAGGTGTTTTGTTCTCCAGTTCCTGAGTGTTTTCTTCTGCCTCTTGAGATCTGCTGTTGTATGTTTCCATTGTGTCTTTCATCTCTTGTGCTGTGCCTTTCATTTCCATAGATTCTACTAGTTGTTTTTTTGAACTTTTGATTTCTGCCGTATATATGCCCAGAATATACAGCCTCTATCTCTTTTGCAATATCTTCTCTAAACTTTTTGAACTGATTTAGCATTAGTGGTTTAAATTCCTTTATCTCAGTTGAAGTGTTTGTTTGTTCCTTTGACTGGGCCATAACTTTGTTTTTCTTAGTGTAGGTTGTAATTTTCTGTTGTCTAGGAATGGTTTCCTTGGTTATCCAAATCAGGTTTTCCCAGACCAGAACAGGCTCAGGTCCCAGAGGGAAGAAATATTCAGTATCTGGTTTCCCTGCGGGTGTGTCTTAGAAAATTGCTCCACCCTTTGATGCCTCGGGTCACTGTGCTTTTCTGCCTAGCAGGTGATGCCTGTTAGCCTATAATCCTTGACTGGTGTGAGGAGGTATGGTCGTGTTCCCCCAGGCTCTGGGGTCTGGTTCTGAATGGAAAGGGCCCCACCCCTTTCCTCCTAGAGAAGACAGACCCCTCAGGTGGAGGTCATTAGCATTTCAATGGTCTCGCTCTGCTTGTGCTGTCTCCACCCTTCCCTGAGTCACAGCCCTGGAAACTGAAAATGACTGGGGCTTTCTCCACTGAGCCAAAAAAGAAACAGATAGTCCCCTTCAGACCCAGTCCAAGGCGACCCTCCGGCTCTCCAAGGTCAGTCATCACCCAAAGCCTCTGTCTGTTTTTTGGGGATGTGTACCTGTAGTGAGCAGTTCACACTCGCTACTTAAAACCCCAGTTAGAGCTCAGCTGAGCTATATTCGCTTGCTGGGAGAAAGCTTCTCTCCCGCACCATGAGGCTTTGCAGCTCGGGCTATGGGGGAGGGGTTCTCGTGACTTGGATCCACAGGTTTTACTTAAAGATTTTATGCTGTGTTCTCGGGCATTCCTCCCAATTCAGGTTGGTGTATGATGAGTGGATGGTCTCGTTTGTCCCCCCACAGTTATTCTGGATTATTTACTAGTTGTTTCTGGTTTTTTGTAGTTGTTCCAGGGGGACTACTTAGCTTCCACTCCTCTCTATGCCGCCATCTTCTACACTAATTGATTTTTAAAAGTTGACCCAGCCTTGCATACCTGGAAAAAATTTCACTTGGTTATCATGTATAATTATTTTTGTACAGTTTTTCTGGATTTGATTTCCTAATATTTTTTGAGGATATTTGCCTCTACATTTATGAGATATTGCTCTATAATTTTCCTTCCTATTAATGTCAATGTCTGTGTCTATGTTTGGTATTATGGTGATGCTGGCCTCATAGAATGAGTTATGAAGTATTCTTTCTGCTTCTATTTTCTGTAAGAGATTTTAGAGAATTAGTACCATTTCCTTTGTAAATGTTTGATGGAATTCATCAATGAAACCATCTGGGTTGGCTGATTTCTTTTTTGGAATTACTGGTTCAATTTCTTTACTAAATTTAAGCTTAGTTTAATTCTCCTTGTGTAAATTTTGGTAGATTGTATCTTTCAAGGAATCAGTCCATTTAATCAAAGCTGTTATATTTGTGAGCATAAAGTAGTACACAATATTCCTTTACTATCCTTTTAATGTCCATAGTTCCAGTGGTGATGCCCTTCTTTCATTTCTGATATTTGTAAATTTTGTCTTTTCTCTTTTTTTCTTGGTTAGCTTGGTTAAAGGTTTAACCAGTTTTATTGATCTTTTCCAAATCAGCTTTAAGTTTCATTGATTCTATTATTTTCCTGTTTTTTATTTAATTTATTTCTGCTTTAATATTATTATTTATTTTCTTATGTTTATTTTGGACTTATATGATCCTCTTTCTCTTGTTTCCAAAGGTGAAAGCTTGGATTACTGATTTTTAATCATTCTTTCTTCTATCAAATGCATCAATCCTATAAAATCCTCTCCAATCATTGCTTTCTCTGAATTCCACAAATTTTGATAATTTGCACTTAGTTCAAAATATTTTTAAATTTCTCCTAAGACTTCTTTGATCCATGTCTTATTTAGAAGTGTGTTTATTTTGCTAGGGTTTTTACAATATTTGCTTTCATTAATGCTGGATTAGAGATCAATTTCTCATTAATAATCTTTCAGTAAATAATCAAGCATATTGCCCCACCCTCCATCTCTGCTCTAGACCTTACACCAGGGATAACACAATGAAATCTAGATGGGAAAACATCCTACAAGAGTAACCAGTTACTCCACAGTGAAGGGATGGAAAGCAGTGGCCCGTCTCTGTTTTTATATAAGAGAAAGACAGCTGTCATATCCATTCTTGAAAAGAGGGCAGGAGAAGAAGAGAGAAAAAGAAGAGAGAGATTTTTTGCTCCTTTGAGATTATGTTGAAGGGTCCTCACTTTAACATTTTGGAATATTAAAATGTCTTTTTGAAGTACAAATAAACACCTGGGGTTCTTCAGTTTTTATGCCTGAGAGATGTTTCCAAAGTCTGGGCTTCACGCCTCTTGAAACATAAACACCTACGGAGATAGCACTCCAGCCTTCCTGGCACCTTGGGGCTTTATCTGGGCACCTCCTCTAGGCTGTAAACATTTAGCCCTATCAGATCAGAGCATCTGAGTAGATAATGGCCACAGATTTAATTCTCATGCTATGTGAAGAATAAAATCCTTCTAAGGTAAATAAAAGTAAATAGTCTCTGTAGAAATCCAGGGAAGTTTTGTTGCCTCCTGGGACATTTTCTTTGAGTTGAGAGGTAACAGTATCTGCTGAGTAACACCCTGTGCTGTTTGAGTTTGTCATGTACCCCATAAAAGACTATCTTCTTTATATCCACTCTTGTGGGGGAAGACCTACTGTGGGTGGGACCTTTTGATTTGACTGTTTTGCATGGAGATGTGACCCCACTCATTCAAGATGGGTCTTAATCCATTACTGGAGTTCTTAAAGAGAGTTCACAGAGAGCGATGCTCAGAGAAGCTGAGAGAAACATTTAAGAGAGAAGCTAAGATATGTAATCCAGAGTTTGCCCCCAGGAGAAGCTAAGAGAGAAGCTAAAACAGAAGCCCAGAGACATTTTGGATACAGCAATGGAAGCCAAAAGCTAAACCTGGGAGAGGACCAGCAGACTCTGGCCATTTGCCTTCCCATGTGACAGAGGAACCCCAGATGCCATCATCCTTTTTTCAAAGAAGATATCTTCCTGTTCATGCCATTGTTGGGACATTTTCATGACCTTAGAACTGTAAATTTCTGAACTAATAAACTCCCACTGTAAAAGCTAATCCATCTCTCATATTTTGCATTCCAGCAGCTTTAGCAAACTTAAACCTGCCCTGTCCCATAAGGTCTGTGTTTTTTTTTCTGTGAGCCCCTGCTTCCATAATTCTAAATTTTAATAATTCCAAACACTTTCCTTTATTCTTCTAGTTCAGGTTGCCACTTGCTTAAATTACTATATCTGTAATACATTGGAGTTCTCTCTTTAGTTTTTTAATTATCTAGTTTACAATTTATACCAATTAATACTACCTTATATTAAGTGTCTGCATTAAAAATAAAATGATCTAGGTCCCCAGTATTATACTATTACACTTTCTGTTTCTTTGTGAAAAAGAATTTAAGAAAATGGAATTTGGCTTTATGTTATCATTAAAGTGCATATTTGAATTTAAAATCATTAATTAGAATCTCTAAATTAATGGGAAAGGAAAAGTTTTTGTTTTTTTGTGTTTTTTTTTTTAAGGAAGTTTAGGTTAATATATATGATTGCAATACCAATTATATAAAATTTTTGATAATTTATTTTCATCCTAAAGAAATAAATTTACTGTTTTTTCATATTGTGAGTGTACTGGCAACACTTTATCCCAATGTTATTTGTTTGAAATGTCTATATTATTCTTCATGTTTGAAGGGGATTTTTGTTTTTTATAGAATTCTAGTTAGGCAGATTTTTTGTTTGTTGGTTATTGCAAAGTGATCATTCTATTTTCTTCTGCTTCCACTTTTTCTATTGAGATATGAATTGAAATTCATATTGTTGAAATTCATTTTCTTTTGCCTCCCCTGGTTACTTTATAATATTCTCTTTACCTGAGGTTTTTATTTTATTTTATTTATTCTACTTGGGAAGCATAGAATTTCTTGAATCTTTGGCTAGGGCCTTCATTACTTTTGGAAAGTTCTTTACTATTAGCTTTTCAAATATTTCTTCTCCATTCTCTCTCTTCTTTCCTTCTGAGACTCCAACTACACATATTGTGGATTGTTTAACATTGCCCAACATGTCTCACGTATTCTGGTTGTTTGCATTCCATTTTTCCCCTTCGGTGCACCAGTTTAAAGAATTTTTATTTATGCAGCTTTGAGGACACTGATTCATTCTTCTGCTATATCCAGACTGTTATTAAGTCTGTACATTGAAACATCAATTTCTGATACAGTTACTTCTTTTAAAGATGTATTTTTTCATTTGGAATTTTCCATCTTTGATCTAATTTTCACCTATTTCTCTAGGTTTTTTAAATAAAAATATTTGAAAACCCTTCCCTAATATTTCCAACATCTGGATAAGTTTATCTCTATTGACCAATGTCTTTTATTAAGGACAACATTTTCCTATTTCTTCATAGGTTTCTTCATATTTTAATGTTTATCAGAAATTTTGCTTTTCTATTCTAGCCTAGATCTCTGCTTCTACAATCAAAACCTGTGAAACAAAAGTTTTATAGAGGAAATTGGTGGGCTTGGAGAACTAGCTCTATGTTTAGGTATTACAGAGTTCAATCCATATATCAGCCCTTTTTCCCCATTAAAAAAGCTTCACCATTGTCTTATTACCACAGCATACACTTCTTTCTATGACAGGTCCAATGCTCCACACACCTGCACACATAGTTGGCACTTCCCTCTTGAAGAGAAAGTACTGCAAATACCTGTTCACTTAGCAAGGCTTATCTCTTTTCTAGAATTTAATTTGTCTTGAACTCTTTGAAGCTACAATTCTCTGATTTAAAATAAATTTATTGTTTTTAGTTAATACATTTTTTTCTAGTTCTTATGCTGGAAAATTGATCAGTTGCTACCTCTCACTTCCAAAAATATCAGAATAGTATAAAATGTTGAAATTAAACAAATCCCCAGGAATAATCAATCAAGAAAATCTTTTGAAACATTTTTTACCTCTATTTCTTTCAATATAGCCCTTCTTTCTCTGTTCTTTTTGTACAAATGAAAATATATTTCAGGGGCTAGGATGTTATATTTGAGAAAATTTAATATTTTTGAAAGAAATATTTAGTTTGCCTTCTGTCTTTTTGGCAGTTTAGCTGGCATTATGTTCACAAATACATGTACTAACAGAGTACTTTATCATGAGTAAATTGTCTTCCAAAGTAATGTAATACAAAAGATACATAATAGAGTATTTAATACTGTAAAATTATAATATTGAAGCTATGGTACTGTAACCCATGACACTCTTGAAAATTTCCTATATAACTATTTGATAAATAGTGTATTGAAAGTTATCACCTTTTTGCATGTATGTTATATTTCACAATAAGGACATAACTGAAATTGTGGAACTGTAACACATAACATTCTTTAAAATTTGCTCTCTACTTGTTAACTTGCACTTGGAAAGCTCTCATTTTTATGTAAAAAACTATATATATATAAAAAATATATTTACATTTTAAATAAACACTGAGAAAGTACATATACAGACACGAACATAAAAGATAAAAGTATGCATTCAAGTATTTCTAATTTCAAATTCATTTCCTCAAAGTCCTTGAAATAAATGTTTTAATTTACCTGGGAAAAGTGTAATAGGTGGTATATAAATTAATATATATAATTATATATAATTATTCTTTAAAAATTACCTGATAATTGTTAATTGTATTTTAGAATTTTGGTAAAATATTCCCTAAATATACTAAATGCCACCATAATACAAAGGTGCAACTTTTTAATGCAGTATTAATTTTTAAGATGAAACAATTTCCCCAATAGTTTAGCACATACCACAGTCATAGTTAATGAAATATATTTTCACATTATGCACTAAAAAATGCATACAGTGTTCTAGAAACTATACCATTACAGAGGATATTTATAATCATTTTAATATTATTTTACAGGATATATATGACATTAACATGGATGATATGTTAAAAGTGAGAAAATCACTAAAGTAAAGAAGAAAAAATATTGGAAACACTGACTTCTTATGATTTTGATTTCTTCCAGATATTTAAGTTATATCTTATATGTGGAAATCAATCACATGTAGCCCCTCAATATAAATATTCAGATAACTCTAGTTATTCGCCCAAACAAATATACAAAGCTCTGGGAATTTTTTGCAATGTATAGTAACATTCAAAGTTTTTATCTGTCAGATGAGTCTGAAAATCAAATGGAAGGGACTATACATATGTAGTTTTTTAATGCAAACAACTGGCTTGCAACCAACATAATTTTAGTGATTCCCACCTCCCCCTGTATTGTTGTATGTTCAGAAGACTGAGGAATTAATGAGATTTGATTATTTAACTAAATAATGAATGAAATTCAATATAAAACCTAACTTTCTATGGCAATCTGGTATTTAAAAGCATTCCATATATTTTAGAATCTAGAAATTGTTTTATATACATATACACAAAACTATAATACATTATAAGTAATGCTTTGTAATACTTCTCTTTATAATTATTTTCTTATTGTATCTGACAGTTAATCTTGAAAAGATTTAAAAACATACCATTGTAATTCTTAATTTTAAATTTGATGCAAAATTCTATTATTTGTAAAGGAATCTTGCCTTTATGGCCAAATTAGTGTTTTGTCTGTTTTTCCTCTACATGAACACAAGGAATGTATCTGCAAGCTAATCATCCTTGAGACTGCAGGATTTTAAAGATATCCAATAAAACTTGTTGATTAATCATGCCCCTGTCTACCCAAATGAAGTGTTCTTGTTTACATGTAAAGAGTTTATAGTGTAAAAGTATTTTCTAGAGAGAGACTTTCAATTGACTGTTTAGGCTGTCAATGAAAGTTAGATATAAATTATAAAGTGAAAAAGACGAGAGCCTGTATAGAATCAACATACATCAGGGAAACAAAAATAACACAAAAATTAAGATATATTGGCTTAACACAAATCTACCGAATCAGCCATGCATTCCTCTCTCCAACCACGCAAAAACCAATGAATTCATGTTGGCAAAGTTTAATAATGTAAGATCAGTGGGATAGTCTAAATTGGGTGGACCATCACAAATTAACTTTGAGCAATATAAGTCTTGGAATAGAATCATAAAGGAAGTTTATTGTTATTTGTCCCAATTTTTCACTAGGAGGAAGTTTTTATTCTGCCTTTTCAAAGAAACTGGGAGAGGTTTCTTCATATTTCTGATCTCTCATAAGTAATAAAAGACAGTCACTTTAAGCAAGAAAACCAGTCTTAATAATGACAAGGTCTGGTCCTAGAAAATGGTCAAAACTTCAAACTCATTTTATAACTGTGGCCTCCTCCTTCCCCTCCCTCAGCCAGAGCCTGCTGCAAATGGGAAGCCTATGATCTGGGAAGCGATGGCCAGTCATTTCTGTTTTCCTTCACCCATTTTGTGTTTCTACTTCTCTTTCAGTTTAATTATTGCAGTATTTAATTTGGGGTAGGGTTGTAGAATAGTGGTGGTAGTAAAGTGCAGAGAATAAGGAGAAGAAAAGGAGAATTTTTTTACTTGATACTTCCCTGAGTTATTTTCAGCCATCTCTGTAATTGACAGATATTTAAATCTAGCATTTTCTCTCATAAGCACCTCCCTTCCTTTTTCTTTACATACTTCTCCTCCATCTGATACTGGTCTCTCCCATGCAAATCCTTTGATTAAAATAATGACCTATTTTCTATTTGACTATTGTTCTTACTCAACCCAGGACTGATTCCTCCAATGTCTCTTGATAAATATTCATATAAGCCAGTAAAAATCAGAAGTAGATTCTGATCAGTTAGGAAATATATTGTAAGCCCTTCAGGAACCACTAAGAAAATAACTGAAAAAATATATTTGGCAAATAATTTTATTCATTAAAATGTTACACAAGAAATATTCACTTGAGCCAAAAGAGTGAAGTGAAGGAACAGAGCATCAAAACAGATATGAGCCATATAGAATATAAAAGTAAAATCAATATGCTACATTAATAATAATAGTAAATGTGTATGGATTTAAAAATCCAATCAAAAGGGAGAGATTGCCAGACTGGAAAAAATTTGATTTAGAATTAAAGACACAAATAGGTTGAATATAAAAGGATACAAAAGTTATACATGCAAAGATCAGCAATAAAATATCTGGAGTATCTAAAGTAATATAAGACAAAATAGATTTTAATATGAACAAACAAATGTGTGCATAAAGGCTTTTTTACAAAGAAAAAAGTGCCAATTTAGAAGGAAGATATAGTGATTACGTATGCATATGCACCTGACAACAGAGCCACAAAACATAGGCATCAATCATTGACAAAATGAAGGCAGAAATAGAAATTCAACAACAATTGCTGCAGATTTCAATACTCTATGTTCAATAAGGCTTAGACAAGTAGTTAGAAGATTAATATGAATATAGAATACTTAAACAATGCTTTGAACCTAGTCTTAACAGACCTCTATAGAAGATTCCACCCCCCAAAAAAGCTGAATGCACATTACCCTCTATCTTTTTTTTTTATTAATAATAAATTTTATTTTGAAATAAGTTCAATCTTACAGGAACAGTTGTAAAAACAGTACAAACCCCCTACATAGAATTCCATCATACCCTGACCCCCCTCCCCTGATACCCTGATCTATCACCTTTAAGTTCCTGTCACACCACTCTTTCCTTCCCTCCCTCTCTCCCTGCCTCCCTCCCTAACACCCATCATCTATTGCTCTGTCTTCTGAACATATGGGAGCAAGCTGCACATAACTTTGAACAGGCAATATAATTCACACATACCTTTCCCATGGACAAGAACATTATTTTATGCAATCTCAATAAACGCAGCTAAGAAGTTCAAGAAATTCAACATTGATATAAAGCTTACATTCTATATTTCCTTTTTTTTTTTTTTTTCCTTGTGTCCCAGCTGTGTCCCTTTGAGCCTCCTCTCCTCCGGCCTCAGATCCCTTCCAGGATCATCCTTGGCATTTAATTGTCATCTATTTAGACTGTCTTGTTTTTTTTTTTTTAATTTTGGAAAGATATATATAGCCTAAATCTTCCTATTCCACCCCTCCCTAGCATTCCCTTAGTGGGACTAATCACATTTAGAATGTTACAATGCTATCACCTTCCGACCATCCATTTCTAGAAGTTTCCCTTCACCCCAAACCAAAACCCCTACTCTCATTTCTTAACTCCCCATTGCCCCTTCCCCCACTTCTTGGAACCCCTACTCTACTTTTCATTTCTTTGGTCATATTCTTTGATACTTTCTTTGTGTTTAACATGGGGCTTAAATTTAACCTCTTAAATCTATAACAATCTTGTTTTTCTTTGAAACCAACTAAACTTCAATAGGACATGTAAACTGTGTTCCTATACTCCTCCATTCCCCCACCTTTATGTAGTTCTTGTCAAGAATTACATATTTTACATTGAGTCCAAAACCACCGATTTAGCATTACAGTTTATGTATTTTAGATCCTGTAGGAAGTAAATAGTGGAGTTATAAATCAACCATACAGTAGTATTGGTCTTTATATCTACCATGTGATCTTTACTGGAAATCTTTATTTCTTCATGTGGTTTCAGTCAATTGTTTAGTGTCCCTTCCTTTCAGCCTGCTTAGGACTGATCTACTGGTGATAAAGTTCCTCAGCTTTTGATTGTCCGGGAATGTTTTCATCTCCCCCTCATTTTTATCTTTCAGGTGTTTGTGAATTCTCCAAGTCTCTGATGGTTATTGACTTCTATTTGTATTCCATTGTGGGCAGAGAATGTTCTTTGAACAAATTCATTTTTATATTTTTTATTTTATTGAGGCTTGTTTTTATGTCCCCGCATACAGTCCATTCTGGAGAAAGATCCGTGATCACTAGTGAAGAACGTGTGTTCCAGTGACCTGGGATGTAATATTCTATATATGTCTGTTAAAAGTCTCTATATCTCTCTTTCATTTCTTTGTTTCTCTGTCAGTAGGGCTCACTTTAGTATCTGAAGTAGGGCAGGTCTTTTATTAGCAAACTCTCTCAGCATTTGCTTGTCTGTGAAAAATTTAAGCTCTCCCTCAAATTTGAAGGAGAGTTTTGCTGGATAAAGTATTCTTGGTTGGAAATTTTCCTCTCTCAGAATTTTAAATATGTCATGCCACTGCCTTCTCACCTCCATGGTGGCCGCTGAGTAGTCATTACTCAGTATTATGTTGTTTCCCTTGTATGTGGTGAATTGCTTTTCTCTTGCTGCTTTCAGAACTTGCTCCTTCTTTTCAGTATTTGAGAGTCTGATCAGAATATGTCTTGGAGTGGGTTTGTTTGAATTTATTCTATTTGGAGTTCACTGGGCATTTATGCTTTGTGTATTTATATTGTGTTAAAGGTTTGGGAAGTTTTCCCCAACAATTTCTTTGAATACTCTTTCTAGACCTTTACCCTTCTCTTCCCCTTCTGGGACACCAATGAGTCTTAAATTTAGATGTTTTATTTTATCTTTCATATCCCTGAGATCCATTTTGATTTTTTTCAGTTTTTTTCCCCATTCTTTCTTTTGTTCTTTCATTTTCTGTTCTGTGCTCCTCGAGGAGGTTGAGCTGTTGTTCAACTTCCTCTAATCTTGTATTATAAGTATCCAGAGTCTTTTTAATTTGGCCTACAGTTTCTTTAATTTCCATAAGATCTTCTATTTTTTTATTTACTCTTGCAATATCTTCTTTATGCTATTCTAGGGTCTTTTTTATGTCTTTCATATTCTGTGCCATGCTCTTCTTCAAGTCTTTTATATCCCGTGCCATGCTCTCTTTGCCTGTCTGTAGTTCTTTGATTAATTCTGCCAGGAACTGTGTGTCTTCAGAACTTCTGATTTGAGTGTTTGGGTTCGGGTTCTCCATGTCGTCTGGTTTTATCATATGCTTTAAGATTTGCTGTTGTTTTTGACCTCTTGGCATTTGCTTTATTTGATCTTTAATTTGTTAAAATTGCAGCTTGGTGACATACACTTTCTCTAACTAACCAGCAGATGGCACCCATGAGTCACTTATTCCCCTCAAGTCAGTTCTCCCCAACTTTGTGTTATGTGGGGATCTGATCCTTTTGGGATCCAATTGGTGCACTTAATTTGGGTGTGTTGTTGGTGCTGTCTGCCCTCAATGAGGGGCGTGTGCCTGAGTGGTTAGGGAGGAAGGGCAAGTTTAACAATCAAACCTCCCAGGTGTTCCCAGAGATTTAAGGCTGTTCTCTGCCACTGACACAAAAGTTCTTGGTATTGATGTAGGTTCCCTGGGATTTCTGAGCGGTTCCCCCCTCCTTGCTGTGCTTTTCCAGGACCTCTGTTGTGGGGGGGGAGGGCCGTGCCATGTCACAAGTGAGCGCCGGCCTCCAGGGAAGCGCTGGGCCACCGGGCTGTGTAGGGGTGTTCCCAGCCCACTTCAAAGACAGTTGAATGGGACGTGTGAACTTCCCCCTTTCTGCACAGCTCCTCTCTCCCAGCTCCAGGACAATCAGCCGTGGGTGTATTCAAGGCCACTGTCCACGGCTGATATTGTGTCGTGTGAGCAGTGCTGCGGGAAAGACTCCCTGTCAGGCTGGGTTTCTTGTCTCGGTTCTGTGCTGTGTGTTCGGCCCTGGGCAGGAGCAGCCCCGCCCGCTGGTGAGACGGCTGCGAGACTGGGCTTCTCAGCTCTGCACTGCGTGCTTGGCCCCGGGCAGGAGCAGCCCCGTCCGCTGGGGTGAAGGCCACGAGGCTGGGCCTCTCGGCTCAGCTCTGTGCTGCGTGCTCGGCCCCGGGCAGGAGCAGCCCTGCCTGCTGGGGTGACAGCTGTGAGGCTGGGCCTCTCAGCTCGGCTCTGCGCTGCGTGCTCAGCCCCGGGCAGGAGCAGCCCTGCCCGCTGGGGTGATGGCCATGAGGCTGGGTTTCTCCCCTTTGTTTCCCTGGACCCGAGACAATCTGCAGTGTGTGTGGGAAGGGGTATCCTCCACCCCAGACACCGAGGTGTTAGTTCAGACCTCTCCCGTCTTATCTGCAGCTGTTCCCAGGATTCTCTATTTAAAAAAAAAAAAAAAAAAACGCCAGCCCAGCATCTCCTCCCACTGCAGCATGGCTGATGGATCAGCCTACTCACTCACTCATTTCAGAATGCAGACTCCTGTTTTCACCAAACTCATGTTCCCTGTGGCTTTAGCAGAACTTGTCCGGCGGGTGCTACTTTGGAAGTGGTGTTCTGGGTCCTTTCAGATTTTTTATCTAGTGTTTTCCACGGAGGTGTTTTTTTCTCTGTCTCACCTAGTCTCCATCTTAGGTTCCTCCGCCTACCCTCTATCTTACATGAGCCTTTTCCAGAAGAGACCATATGCTGGTTTACAAATAAACCCTCACTAAATTTAAAAGGATGAACTCATACAAAGTATTTTCTCTGATCACAGCTGAAATAAATCAGAGATCAAAAAGAAAAGGAAATTTTGAAAATTTAGAAATATGTTGAAATTAAACAACACACTTCTAAATAACGAATAGGTAAACACAGAAGTAACAAGAGAAGTTAGAAAGTATTTTGAGATAAATGTAAATGAACACTACAATGTTCCAAAATTTATAGTATATAGCTAAATCAGTGCTTAGAGGAACATTTATAACTGTAAGTACCTATATTTAAAAAGTAAGAATGATTCCTTATCAATAACCTAACTTTCCATCTTAAGAAAGTAGAAAAAAGAAGAGGAACTAAACCCAATACAAGCAGGTGATAGGCAACAAAGCCTGGAATGGAAATAAATGAAATAGTGAGAAAAATCAATGACAATGAAAATCGGTTTTTAAAAAGATCAGCAAAGTTTACAAAACTATAGCTAGACTTACCAAGAAAACAAGATAAGACTCAAGTTACTAAAATCATGAATGAAAGAGCGGACATCAGTATCAACCTCACAGAGATAAAAAAAGGATTATAAGAATATAATATAAACAACTTTACATCAACAAATAAGAAAACATAGATCAAATGGACAATTTTCTGAGAAAAACAAACTGCCAAAACTGACTCAAGAAAGAATACACTATATAAACAGCTTTCCAAGTAGACTTAGGTATGCTCAACTTTGTTTACTGCTTCTGTGGAAACGAGTTTTCAGAGGCAAAGTAAACTCTCCCACAGGTGAATAACAACACTTAGGACAGCAGGGATCTTTGCAATTAGTATTCATTTCTTACTGCTGCTGTAACAAATTTCCACAGACTTAATGGCTTAAAAGAACACAATGTCATTTTTATAGTACTGGAGGTCAGAAGTCTAAATCAAAATGTCCACAGGGCTGGTTCCTCCTCGAGGCCCTGAGGGGAGAAACAGTTTCCTTGCCTTTTTTAGCTTTTGGAGGCCACCTGCATTCCTTGGCTTCCTGGCATCACTCAAGTTCTTGCTTCTATTGTCACATCTCCTACTACTGAGCCAGATGCCGCTGTCTCCCTCTCCTAAGAATCTTTGTGATTATTTTCAGTTTATCTGGAAAATCCAGGAAAATCTCCCCATCTCACAATCTTTAAATTAAACACATCTGAAAAATCCTTTTACCACATAAGGCAACATATTCACAGGTTCTGGGGACTATGACAACTTGGGGTTCCATTATTCAGTTTACCACAGAAGAAAATTTCCTCAATCCTTTAAAAAAGGCATCTATGGAACACAGCTAATGTCATGCTTAATCGTTAATGACTGCATGCATTTTCCGTAAAATCAGGAACAAGAGAAGGAAGTCTGTTCTTGCCATTTCAATTCAATGTTGTTTTTGAGATTCTAGCTATGGCAGTTAAGCACAGAGAGGTAGAAAGATGAGAGAGAGAGGAGGAAGGGAGGAAGGGAGGAAGGAAGAAAGGGCTGACAGAAGGGAATGAAAGAAAGAGAGAAAGGGTAAGGAAGGGGAGGGAAAGAGAGGAGGGAGAAAGGGGGATGGATGGGGTCAAAGGGGAAGGAGAAGGAAGGAGAAAGAGGAAAGGAAAAACTCTAAATCAATGGCGATACATCAAATATTCATGGAGCAGGAAAGTTAATATTGTTAAGATAGTAATACTTCCCAAATTGTTTTACAGACCCAAATTTGAAGCAATTCCTATCAAAACCTTGCTGACTTTTTGCGTATTCTAATATCCACATGAAAATGCAATGAAGTCAGGGTAGACAAAAAAATCTTGCAAAAGAAGAATCGACTTCTAGGACTCACATTTCCTGATTTTAAAATGTGCTGCAAAGTTACAGTAATTAGGGCAGTGTGGTACTTCCATAGGGATAGACATACAAATCAATGGAACAAAATTGAGAATCCAGAAAACAAAAATAACCCTTGCATTATGGTAAATTGAGTTTCAACAACGGTACCCAGACAAATCAATCGGTTAAGAATAGTATTTTCAGCAAATGGCACAGTTACAGTTGGAGAGCTATGAGCAAAAGAATGAAGTTGCATCCCTTCTTCATAACATACAAAACATAACTCAAAATGGATAACAGAGCTATATGTAAAAGCTAAAGTATAAAGCTTGCAAAAAACATGTGTGTTGATCTTTGTGACTTTGGATTAGAAAAACTTTTTATTAAATATACCACCAAAGACCCATAAAAAATAGATACAATGGGCTTCATCAAAATTAAAAACATTTTTCTTCAGAGCAAACCAGAAAGAAAACAAAAAGAACCAATTAATCAAAAAATATTTGTATATTATAAATGAAAAAGATATAAAAACATATGTCCACAAAAAATCCTTGAAGATGAATGTTCATTGTTCACAATAGCCAAGGAGTAGAAACAACTCAAATATTCATCAACAGATGAATGAATAATACAAATGGTATATCCATAATGTGGGCTATTACTTGGCAATACAAAATAATGCAATTCTGATATATGGTTCAGCCTTGAAAACATTATACTAAATGAAAGAAGCCAGTCATAAAAGACCACATGGACTGTGGCTTCATATATATGAAATGTTCAGAATAGGCAAATCTATAGATTCAGAAATTGCATTCGTTACTGCCTATCAGAAATTGCATTGGTGATTGCCTAGGGTTGGTTAGTGTTTGGGGGATGGGGAGTGACTGTAAATGTGTGAAAATATGTAGGGTGTTTCTGTGGGATGATGGAAATGATTGTGATGATGGTTTCACAACTCTGATTATACTAAAATACACTTTAAATGGGTGAATTGTAAGCTGTGTGAATCACAAGTAAATAAATTTGTTTTAAAAAGCACAAAAAATTATCACATCACTCTTTTTCTAGGTCAGAAACCCAGGTATGGAATTGTTTTATTCTCTGCTCAGGGTCTTATCAGTCTGAATTCAAGGTGTTGTCTGGGGCTATGGTTCTAATCTGGGATTGCAGTTCTCTTCCAAGTCTATGGGTTATTGGCAGAATTCACTTCTTTGTGGTGAAGGGGTTCCCTGTTTTCCCTCCAGCTGTTGGCCAAGAACTGCTCTCTGCTCTCAGCTCCTGAATGCTACCAAAGTTCCTTGCCATGTTGCATCCATAGACAGTTCACGGAATGGATGTCTGTTTTTTTCCAGGCCTGTGAGAGCCTATCTCCGTGATTTTCCACAACCAGCTGAAGAAAACTTTTTGCTTTATAGGAGTCATGTGATTAAATTAAGCCCACCTGTTTCTCTACTGTCTTGAAAATCCCCTGATTTGGGACTTCAGTTACATATGGAAAGTCCCTTCACAGCATTATCTAAATTGGTGTTTTATTGAATAACTGGGAGATGGTGTACACCAGGGGCCTGGAATCTTGAGTGTACTTAGAATTCTGCCTATAATAATGGGTTTCCTTTTCCTATCTTGAAGAATTCCTTGTCTACTGGTTTCTTATTATTATTTACTTAGCACACATTTTCATGTACTTTCATTTTTTTAATAATTATTTAAAAATTATATTCTTTCAATTTTATGGGCACACACACACACACACACACACACACACACACACACATATATATATCATTTATTTTAAACCAAAGAAAGAATGTGAAGATCTTGGAAAAAGCTCTAATCTCCCAAAATATCTCTATTGTGTGTGGAATATAAAAATACTTACAAATCAATAATTGCAATAGGATAATCCTACAAAGGCAGTATCCCTCAATATATTTTTATATATCTCATAGATCAATGATATACTCCTCTCAGGAAACCATTTAATGACTAATAAGAATTATCATGAGGCTGGGAAATACAAACATAACCCTTTTAATACTTTGGTAATATTTCAAGTAGTCTTGGATCTGACCATCAATTTAAATTTCTAAATTTCACTGGACTTGAAAAAAGTGAATAAACACATATACTTTATCTTAATGAATATTACTCTCAAGAAACACTGAATTCATCTCTGACAAAGACCATTTGGTACATCCATTGTCCACAGATTCCTGAACATAATACTAACACATATTTACCTCTGTGTGCTAAGCCAGAAATAACTTGGGAAAAGCCTGTGGTTGTCATGGCACCCTGAAACTTTCAAGCTACTCTATACAAATAATTATTTCTGTGGATGTGGGGAGATACTAGCATAATCAATGAAAGAATCTTCTGATGAACCACGTAACAAAAGACAAAGAAGAAATACGAATGTTTTCCTTCTATAAAAGACAGTGTTGAAGAAGCCTGTATCTTTTCCTGGACTGAATTAATAGAATTTTGTGGGTCCCAATTGCTAAAATATTGTTTTTCCTGCTGATTCCAAACTAACAGTGATGTGATGATCAAAGAATATGATAAAAGAAATACCCTACCAGTTTTTATGACTGTAACATAGCCTGTAGTATTTTCAGGAAAGATGCAGAAATATCAAGACAGAATATAATATACAGATATCTGGCATGAGGATACAGATAACATACTTCATGTCTAGTGGCAGCCTCCTGACTACATATTGGTAAAAAAAAAGAAAAAAATTAAAACATCACCCTTTAGGTTTTGGATAACCAGGAGAGACTACAACATCGTCATCATTCAATTCATTCTTAAAGTCATTTATCAGTCGTGTCATCAGTGAGATCCCTGCAAATTCTGACCAATTCAATTTGCTTACAAAGCTAGATTTTATCTGTTTTAATGGTTATTCACACAAACTCCCTTTCAGAACTATATTTATATGTGCTCACACACACCATCACACACCAGGACACTGACAGGACTGCTTAAAATTTTCAGTTACACAATATGAAGATCCATGTACTAGTATTATCAGAAATCTGATTATTTCATGTACACAATGGATCTGTTTGAGAAATTTTCTTTAGATCAGAGGGGAAATGCTTTTGTACAAAGATCCCAAGTAGAATGGAAAAATTAAATGTTTTTTGGCTAATTCAGACAAAATATGCTACCTCTAAGACAGAGATTCGGGGACAAAGTTTGTTATGTATATATGTATATACATAAGTTTATGCATATGTTACAAATTGGTAATATATGTATATACATGCTTACAAAAATTGTGCTTGAATTCACCTTTCTCTACATATTTTGAACTTATTTGCATATTTATTACACAGTTAATACCATTTTAATAGGCCAAGTATATTTGTCAGTTGTTGAAAATCATTTTCAAAGAAGACAGTAAAATCAAAATAGTACAAATGAAATGTGGGTTAATTCCAATTCTTACTACAGTTCTGTTATATATTATCACTATTCACATCCTATAGACAAGAAAACAATAGAACTAATTAATGTCTTCTAATGACCATCACATATATCTGAATGCATGTGCACATTTATGTACACACATACGCACCCCTATGTATAAACCGATGTATATACCTCTACCGTAGATGTCTGATACAGGTGCCACCAATCTATTTATCTATTTATTGAGTTACTGTAATGTTCATTATAGTCATGCTCAGGTTCAGCAGAAGACATTGTGCATCTACAGATTCCCAAACACAAATATGAACTGCCTTGGATAGGGCAAAGTTATTTACATTTCTCTTTCCATTTTACCCTCGATTTATATATAACATATACCCACACAGAAAGCATTTTTACTATTTTTCCTTATATTTTACAAGAAGTCATTTTAATTTTCAATTGTTAGAAGTAATAAAAAATGATGAAGAAAATGTCATCTCTCAAATTATCTTCTAATCCATCATTACATAACTTGAAATATAACAGAAGAAACTAAATACTGGCTCATTGCCAATATGCTGCTGAAGAAATCAGGAGGAAAGGGTCATTTAAGGTAACCAATTTAGCTTGTTTTGATTTCAGATATATGTTGTAGATATATGTTTGATTTCAGGTATATATTCAGATAAAATTGAAATGTAGCTGCATTTCAATTTTAAGTTTTCCCGGGGGGTGTAATCTGACTGCTTTTGAAGGTGTGATTATAGAGAGGAAAATAATTGTAGAGTTTTCTGTTGGAATCAAGGTGACGTGATGCCAAATTGCTAAAGCAAGGTCAGCAAATTCTCAAGTACCAAAACATCCAGACTCCTGCCCATTGCAGATATTACTAAGGAATCGTGATAGCCATTCTGACGGAAGCAGTGTTAGCCTTCAAACTCTCAACGACACAGAATCACAGGCAGCTGGTACCAATCATTGTGCATTTTCATATGAGATGAAATCTAAGTTTTTTGAGCCTGGCCTGAAATTATTAGACCTACTCATTGATACATCCACATAATAAACAAGTGATTTAAAAATCAGAAGACAAATGTGCCTTTCCTTTATGAATAGCACTGATCCCATTTCCTGTTCAGGTGGCCCACTTAATACAAATTTTAAGAACCCTTCTTTGAAGAATCACCATTAGGATGAGCAAAATAGTATGTCACTGAATAAATAGCAGCATTATTGCTAGAAGTGCAGTGATATGATTACCACATCCTAGCAATATTAATTGAAACAATAGCTAATGCTTATTTAGAATTCGCTAAGTGGTAAAGCAGCGTTCCAAATTCCTTACATGTGCTAGCACATTTGCTCATCAGATTAACATTTTGAGGTTGGTATTCTCATCATTTCCACATTTATAGAAACAGTTGCACAGAGGATTAAATAACTTGCCCAAATTTGGCACACAGTTAATAAGTGAGAGTGCCGGGTTTTAACCCATGAATCATTATCTGTAAAATAGATTCTTTAGATTTTTATTTTAAAAAACCTGATGAGGTAAGATCAGTTAAAGGAAAGCTCTAAAGGAGCTGTAATCCCCATATGTGAAGGCTGACCCTGCTTTAGGGAAAAAAAAAAGGATCCTTACTAGAGCTTCTTTGACAACAATTTCCAGCTCAATATTTTATTGTCTCATCGCTCTCTTTCTCTAACCACCTCCCCCCCACCTTAATCTCTCCCCATGCCCCTTTGTCTATCTCAGGGAGATTAAAAAGTTAAAAATAAAGCAGGAAAGGCAGTCAAACACGGAAATGAATATTGCTAGGACAGCTTTCTTGGATCTGTGTCTTTCTTTATTCCCAACCAAAATGCCATATATATTAGAACTGGCAAAGTAAATTTAGTAAAATTAAGGCATATAAAATTTCCCTCTCTTCCTTAAGCTTGGTCAACTGGAAAATGAACCCTCATTATCTCTTGTCACCATATATATATACATATGTGTGTGTGTATGTGTGTGTGTGTGTTTGTGCATGGGGAACAGAATTTCTTAGTACTTCAACAAAGGCAACATACATAAAACAGACAGAACATAGGAGCAGATAAAGAAATCCATTTTTCTTCTATGAAGACAGAAATAAAAATAATTTATAAAAATGTTAAATAATTCCAATAGTCTCACGAATTAGTTTGGTTTTGGGAAATAGACTTATCTTTCTTTGAAACGTTTTATTCATGGTATCATTATAGATTTGTTTTCTTTTAAGCTAAATTAATACATTGTTTAGATTTATCTCTGCTTTATTTTCAAATGCAGTCAATATTGGTAGTTACATCCCTTATACAAACATTCTTTAGGGTCTTATTTATGATCAAACTTTCAGAGACAAATTAACTATCTGTATAATAGTGTAATCCTCTAAGGCAAGTTTATTTTGAGTCAGTCAGCTCATTAGGTTAGGAGTAGAGTACCTTATTCCAATGAGGGATTGAGGTGATTTTAAAACGGGACTGTGGGTTAATTTGGACTGACACTTCCTCTTAAGTAGCCGTTTGGGTCCTGGCTAAAAGCCTGTGCTGTTTCTAGAGACGCTCTGCCTCCAGAGTCAGAATGGACTCTGAAATCCTTCTAACTTTCTCCTGCCCATGGGCAAGATCAGCTCATCTACTGCATCTCATGATTGCTGCTTACCAATTGGCAAATACCTTGAGGAAGAGAATGGTACCAAATGTCTGGATTTTATCTTTGTTTCCCTTATTTCTGAGGCCTTGAATGTGCAAATTCTCACTGATGTCCTCCATCACTTTTCTTTTTTTTTAAACCTTGACCATCTTTGTAGGAAGGTTGTTCAGAATCTAACCGGAAACAGAATCTCACATGGTCTTGTAATAATTCAAGCTTGAGACAAAATACAATATCTGAAATCGCTATTTATCTGTTTCTGCAATTTTATTGTTTCTTCTCTTTGTTACTTATATTGCCTTAATTTCTGTATTTAATGCTGGATATTTCTTCTGAAGCATCTTTTTATCCTCTAGCATGTCTTATGTGTATTTTTTCTATTACTGTCTTAAAATGGCCATAAATAGTATGTACTTTTGAATGTAAATACAGCCACATATATTTTGCATTTTTAAAAAGAATTTTTAGATACTCCTGAAAGTACTACAACATTAAGGCTCATAATCACAGACCAAGGGGCAACCCTAACAAAGTGGAAAGAAACCCTGGGGATTTAAGGAAGTAACAAGTTGTTAGTTCAAGCCTTGTTTGCCAAATGTCCAAGGAAATGTACTGGAAAACACTGTTTAGGACAAAATAAGTGAAAATCATTTCACCAAGGCATGAGCTACAGACTGTCTGGTTTCTATGGTAAGAGACTCTAAATATGTTTTTAATTCCTTTTTATTGCTTTTATGATTTTTGTGAAATATTCAGAACTCTTACGGTCAAATAAGTGGCAGAACAAGAATAAAATGTGTTGAGGCATGAGAGGAAGGGAAATTGTATTTTTATATTTATCTATAAAGCATTACAAAATGAATAAAAGGGAAATGAAAAATACCTATCAGGGTAGTAGCTTGTAGGCTAATCAGTCTTTCTTTACAGTGTAGAATTATGCACATATTACCTATTAACAAGATATTTGCCTTGTCAGGTTTGAGAAATACACACATCACTGTTATCAATAAAAATGAAAAACCACAGCTTTTGAGTAATCAAATAACAATTCATTAATGCAAATACCACTAGAAGACATTACTATTTATCAAAAAAAAAAAAAAAAAAGGAAAAAAAGAAAAAAGGAAAAGAAGGGAAACCAAGAAGTAACCAACGCAATAATTTTACTATGACAAATATTCTTAAAAAAAATAAGTGCTTCTCCTCTATTTGGAGATTTCACCAAACATCTATTTTTCCTTCCATGTTGTGAGATTTTAATAAATCATATCGACTTGCGCAAACTGCATTTTAAGAGTAATGTAGTACCTTCATATTAAGTTCAACTTGGGTAATTGGTCTTCTTGAATGAAAGCACTAATAGATTGCTTTAAACAATACCTGAAAACAATATTAAATGTTTAATTTTCCCTCAGCTATTAAATATCTTTGTACATTAAATAATGAGACAAAGGTTGAAGAAGGAGTACATAAACATATTTTAAAGGTATAGGGAGAAAATAGAACAAGGAAATAAACATGATATCTGTGGTAGATTGAATTATTGTGACCCAATTCTTCACTTTTCATTTGCCATATCATTTTGCATTTCATCTATTAAATCCAATTAGAATTTAGCCATGTGACTTGCATTGGCCAGTGAAATGTAGACTGTTCCAAACCTAGGTCTACAGGGGCATTGTGTGTCTTCGCTTTCTTCCTTTCACCTCTGCCCTCACCATAAGTAAAGCTTCTTCCATGTAGCTGCTTTATCTTAAGCTTGGGCCCCAAATTAACACACATGGAGCAGGCCAGCTACAAACCTGTGACAAAGACCCAAGCCTAGCCAGATCTACAGCTTAGAACAAACAAACAAACAAACAAACAAACAAACAAACAAAAAATGCCTGCTTGATCCCAGGCTAGATTAGCCAAACTTCAGCTGAAGCACAATCTGTAAGAAGCAAATGCTACAGCCGTTTGCCACTGAGGTTTAGCACTTATTTGTAACACAGTTTTGGCTAACTAATATCATGTTGAAGTAGGTTGGAAGAAAAACATCATGGGGAGTAAGAATTGTGCTTGAAGTCTATGTGTTAAGGATGATATTTTTTCTCCCTAAGAAAATTAAATTCTATTTACATACACACATACAAACATACATCATGTGTATGCACATGCATATAGTTTTTTAAGGTTTTGACATGCATAAAGATCATAAAAGTTATGACAAACATTTTATTGTTCCATACAATTTAATCTTATTATTGTGAGATGATGATATACTCACATATATCATTACATAATATTATGATTTGCCTCATTAGGTGACTTTAAATGCAAGTAAATAATATTTAAATGGTCACTGTATCCATGTAAATGAATGTGATTTTCTAACAGTAATTTCTAACATCACTATTGAAAGAAGTATATTTTCAACATTTCAGAGCAAAAACATTCTGTGTATAGGTAATGGATTAAATGAAATTTGTTAATAAATAATCCTTATATGTATGAAACAATAGTTTATTTTTTAATGAAGCATATTTATCCAGGACTGTTGATAAACAGAAAAACAGTGTAATATTAGTGTAATTCCAAGTTGTTGCTCAATATTGTTTTCTAATATTAGTGTTTTTTAAAGCATTAGGGAAAAAACCTTCAAAAATAAATGTTCAATCTGTTTTTTAAAAATTCATATACTCTTAATATATAATACTAATTATTTATCACAACACCCAAACATATATTCTCCAATCTCTCTGGATTTCTGACACTTTCTAAATATCTACATTTCTACAATTAATAGGTATTGTATACTCAGGTTGATATTTGTTGGTTAAAAATCTCTTAGGAATATGCATAAAATAACATTTTAAAAGAGACTTCTTAATATCTAAACAAGTCTATGAATACACAAAATGATCAAGAGTCAGAATGACACTGGAATGCATGAGTGATGAATAATTGGTTGCAAGAATCTGGAGGGTATTCCACTAAGTATAAATTGAGATTTAACCACACTTAAATTCAGAGAAACAGAAATACATTCCCTTGAAAAATGGAGATGGTCATGGTTCATCCATTGAATCAAAAGTCTATAGCAATCATAAACTAGAGTATTACAAGGCCATTCAATACTGGAGAGAGAACTTTCCAATCCCTTCCAATCCATTTTCAATTTCTCAATTGATTTAGTTTCAACAATGAACTAAGGGAGAGTGATGGCTGGATGTGACGCATTAAGACACAGAATGAATTACAACCCCAAATAAAGTGTGTGTGTGTGTGAGAGAGAGAGAGAGAAAGAGAGAGAGAGAATAAGTTCCCCAATGTTATGTCTATTGGAAATTATTTTTCATGTACCCTATTGATTTGATATCAGAAAAAAATAATGGTGAGATTAGAAAGTATTATTTCTCCCAGTCGGTCACAATGTTTTAATGCTTGATCCACAATGAGTTTGGGGATAATAGTCATTCAATATCAACCTGGGTTCTTATGTGTAAATATGGATAATCGAAAAGGAGACTATTTCAATTTGCTAATGCTGCCATTATGCAAAATACCAGAAATGGATTGGCTTTTAATAAGGGGTTTTATTTGGTTAAAAAGTTACAGTCTTATGCAAATATCCAAAGAAGGCATCAACAGTAGGGTCCCTTCACTGAAGAACACCAATAGTATCTGGAAAACCTCTGTTAGCTGGGAGGCACGTGGCTGGCATCTGCTTGCTCCCTCATTGTGTTTCAAAAGGGCGTTCTCCAAAATGTCTCTCTAAACTGCAGTTGCTCCTTCTATCTGGGCTCTTATAAGGCTCTAGTAAACTAATCAAGGCCCATGCTGAATGAGCATGACAATACCTCCACGGAAATAATCTAATCAGAGTTATCGCCTACATTTGGGTGGGTCAAATCTCCATGGAAGTAACCTAACCCAAAGGTTCTAACCTAATCAACACTAATATGTCTGCCCCCAAAGAACATGGCATTTTGGCATTTTGGGGGGCATAATACATCCAAACCAGCAGCACAGATTCTATTACAAAAGAAGCCAAGACCACAAAATGCTACACCTTCAGTGTAAGAATTTATTACAGTAAACCCTATCTGCAATAAGTAAATGAACCAACCACAATAATAACAAAAACAAAACAAAACAAAACAAAAAAACAGTAAAGAAACGTTCCTTTTTCTACTTTATGAATGAGCAGAAATAAAAATCTACTGAGGATCTGCAACCCCTTTCCAGCTCTCTCATTAATTTATAGCTTGAATTCAAAGAAACTATGTGATAACCAAAATTTAAAAACCGTTAAAAAAAAAAAGAAAAAGAAAGAAAAGAAAAGCCCTCTCATGTAGAAGGGTAATTCGTAGTGATCATGGGATCTTCTTTGGGAAAACTTAATTTCAACTTAGATCTTCAGTGATGCTCACTAATAAAGTTCTAGATTTCTCCTGCAAATATCATACACTCACAAGGAAATAAGGAATTATGAGTCAATAGAATTTGATTGACAAAGATTCAGATATTGGAATTTTCAGAAAAAGTATGATGTGAACTACCTTAGATGACTAGAAAATAACATAAAATAGATCTAGTATGTATTTCAAGGAATAAGGCAGTTTTAAAAGTATGAGTAAAAATTACGTTAAAAACAAAATACCTAGTAATAAAACAACTGAAAATAAAAATTGAATTTGGTGTATTAAATGACAATTTTTATTCAACTAAAGAAAGAAATGATAGTATGCACAAAACATATAAATGAAAACCTATACACTTTTATATTGCTGAGGGATTTCAGTCTAGTATTGGTTTATGGTCTAAATTATAATTTTGGCTCTTGTTCCACAACTTACTAGAACCTACCTCATAGTTTCACTTTAGAATGAACAAAATTAATAAATATAAAGAATTTAGGACAGTGTCTGATGTAAAGAAAGTGTTCAGTAAACATCAACTGTTATTATTCTTAGTAATACTTTATCATCCTATCATTTTAATTTATTTTACTATCATTGCTATTATTAAAGTGATATGAAGTCATATAAGTTATACTGAGAAGATGTTGGGGTAATGGGAATTAGCAAAGGAGTTTAAAAAACACTAACAGTGGTGAGTTTTGAATGGAGAATTGATGGTGAAGAAGGGTGTGCACAGTCCCCTGGTGAGAAGCCCAGTCGTGTTCACCCTGCTGTCCCAGGCCCTAAGGTTCTGAGCAGGTGCCTTATGCTCTCCCACAGGAACAGGAGTGATGGGAAGGCAGGTTTAGGAGGGAGAAGCTTGCACGTGTCCTTGTGTCTCAAGTTGACTTTTACCTCTTTCATATAATGAGATAGTTTTAAATACTTCCATTTTAAAAATCAAATTGTAAAATAACTATCTGATAATTGCTGTTTTGGATTACCTTTTTGGGTAGAAGTCTCAGTGTCCTCATTGCGCAGATGCATGTTAACTCTTAGTCCTGGTCTGGTGTCCTCTTACTGCTGTCTTGCTCCCCAGTGTCTCAAATATCCTCCTCTTTTACAGTGTACCAATTCACCTGTTGGCCTCTTCATTTCCCAAGCTGAATAGAGTTGAGAAGAAGTAGATTCAGAGTCAGGGGGCCCAACTCCAATCACAGTTTTATCAGGTGGTAAAGTTGCCTTTGGAAGTTATTAAACACCTTAGTGCATAGAAAACTACTCTAAGAGCAGAGGAAAGCAACCACTAGATCTCAGAGTCAATGCACAACAATACAAGCACTGCAAATCATAGTCTCCAAATACATATCCTCTGCTTAAACCTTGTTTAAACCAGTGTTTCCTAAATTGATCTAGCCATGGAACTCCTTCTTTCGGCCATTCATATTAGCACCCACTTCCTTCCTCACTTCATCTTTTGTAAGGAAGAAGAAAACAAACAACAGCTGTTATGCTCTTGCATTCCCAAAATTGTTCTGTGTAGCAGTGGTCTTGATCTGTATTCTGTAAAACAAAATGGTTCTCTATTCAAATGTGTTTGAGATATATATAAAAATATTTCTCTTCATAAAATTTCAAAGAGACTGAAATGTCTTTCAGTGGAGAAACTTTTTTTGAAACTTCTTTTACCAATGTTTCTTAAATTTATCAGATCTTGGAACTCCTTTTTCAGACCACTCACATTAACAACCTGAGAAACATGCCTCAGGAATGTCTAGCTTAATACCTTTTCCTATTATGATAGTTATAGAAGCATTACTAAAATCAGTCTTCACTGCATTAAAACCACTCTCACCTGCAGTACAGTGGAATATCAAATCCAGATGAAAACAGTAGCACTAAAACAATTCTTAAAGATGCATCCCACATTCATATATGTAAATGTAGTCACTTACTCTGCCTATCTTGAAATTACTCTTCATATTCTCAAAGAAAGTAAAATTACATGAATGGTAAAAATCAGTTTAACAAAAGTTTTTGCTAGCCTGCTTTTTTTCTGAGCCACAGGTACGAAAACTGAGAGAGAGGAGCATTGGATAGACCATTTGAGACTGAACATGGACATTCTGGAGTGGTCAGGACAACCTTGTCCTTTAAAGGACAGGGTAACAGATCCATTCAATAGTCACAGATGCCTATCAAATATTACCATTTTCTTAAAGGTCCATTATAATCACTTTATAATAAGTTGATACATTTCTTTACTTTTTTCATTTATAAATCTGAACATCAAAGACTAACAAAAACTAACATTTGGTGCGTAACAGCTACTTTCATTGTTTACACTTAGCACTTTAAGAATATTTATTGCATGTAATATTTTTTATACTTGAAAGTGTTTTTATAAAGAAAGTGTTTAATGTGAAATGTGTCATATAAAGCCCTCTTTCCTCCTGTTTTCTACATTAATTTCCTTATTAAGGATCACTGAAGCATAGACTTAGAAAGTTAGATTGATATTGATAGCTGCTTTTAATAAAAGTGGTGAAAAATTGTCCCATCTTTGTCCTTCTATGCCATAGTCTATTTTCTGAGGAAGAGAGAGGATAAAATGTGGATAGAAAGACTTTAGATTTTGAGACAATTTGATATATACAGAAGATAGAGATATATGAGAAAAATAAAGCTTCAATTCCAATGAAATTTGGATAGAGGCATTATTTAATATTATTTTGGTAGGCTCCTATAGAGTGGGAGGTGAAGTATTTTAAAGAGAGAACCCAGAAAAATAGCCTCTTAACTCAACCTAGTGAACCTCTTCCTGACTAAAACCACCCAAATGAGCCTGCATTATTGTGCTTTTACCATAGAACTCAATTAGTCTTAGTCAATATTTAAATCATGCATATGTCATGTCTCATAAAATTCCATTTATTCAAAAATATACACAGAGCACCTACCACATACCTGCTATTAAAATGATACACTCGGTTCTCCTTTTGTCGAAGGTCAATCACTATACCGAAGATCAATTATTTTAGGTCTTAGTCCTGTAATACATACTATCATAGAACCTGAATTTTTCTTAACCAAAAATATAGATTCATCTATCCAAGTTCATTCATTGCTTACCAGAGAATCATAGTTTTGAAAATCTTGTCTTTTCCCAGAGGACAAAAATACTCTACAACCCATAAAGTATGTAATTACAGGAAGTTAATCATGCTTGGTGATTGGTAATATAATTTTGGCATTTTGTTACATGTAGTTCATTAAATTATAGATAGTGCTTTCTCAGGGCATGTATCTTTCCTATTCTTAAGCATTCTCCACACTCTATAAAATAAATTATTTTGTGACTATTATATTCACTAAGCAAAAATATAAATATTATCAATATTGTTTGACCTTCAGCTGTCAGAATCAAATTAAAACGTTTCAGAAATTCCACAATTTAAGATATAAGAAGAAGAAGGAATGAGACCATTTGTGTGGAGTATATGCACATGAAAAGGAAGAGAGAGCAAGAAATAATTTCTTTATAAGCATTGGGATCATTTCTGAAACAAAAAGGAGGAACAAACAGAAAACATTTGAGGAAACCTAAAGTAGAACTCAAATTAACCCATGCTATCTTTATGTTAGCGATGAACAATTATTTTCTGTCTAGATCAATCTAATACAAAGTGTTTCCATGTTGTATTAAATACATCCATACAGATACATTATATATTTATGAAGAAATGGCTTAGTGTGGTACATACAATGCTTCTGAAAAATATAAATGTCACCTTTGAATTAAATATTAGTTTTAGATTATCTGAAAGTAGAGAAAGTTACTATTTCTAAATCATAGTGGGCAATCAGTCTATTATTATTCACATATGAAATAAATTATGTAGGGCTTTGTTTCAGGACATATAAACAGGGGTGAACTATATTAAGTTTTAAATTATAATAAAATATCCAACTTTATTGTCAACTATTTTGCAATTTATGTAAATCTTCCCTGTATCATAAAAAAGTTTTTTAATTTGTTTTCCTATTGAAGAGTACTATATCAGCACTATTTCTGGGAAGACAATATTTGGGCCATAGTTTGCACATATAATGATGAATTCTATCATTCTGCATGTAAAGAAAAATGAAATTTAAAATCTGTTAACTGACAAATCTAGGAGCTCAAGTTGCTGATACCAAGTCAGACCAAATCTTATTAACCCAAACAACAAATCAATAAAACAAAATAAACAAATAAAAAAGAAACACTTCTATCTTAAAAGACAGTCCTTCCCAATGGTAATTCTCATTTTACATTGTAAAACCAGAATCATCTGCCATTCCTAAGCTAGAAATATCTTCAACTTTTTTCCTAAAAAAATTTTTCTGCACTCTGCAAGATGGCCACTCTGTGGAAGCATTTGCGGTACTGCTTTTCTGCTTTTGTTGACTGACTGCAAACAGGCCAGAGAATTGCAAGTCATAAGAGAAAACAAGGGAGAGGACTGGCTGATAGCTACTTCCTAGAGAGTCCCAGGCTGCGTTCAGAAACGGAATCCAGGCCTGGTGCTATAGGCTCACATTTTCCTAAGAGAAGTCCAAATTTCATTTGTTTCTTTTCTTCTCTTTTTTTCTTTTTTTTTTTTACCCTGAAGAGAAAGGGAAATATATTTCTTAATGTATCTTTGATATGTAACATTAACACTTGGCATTCTGTGGCAGGAGTTAGGATTTAGAAGAGGGCACAGGAGTTTATAGCAGCATGAAGCAGATGGCCAGCAGTGTGCTCAGAGGACTAACTGATGGAGTTAATGAACCAATCTTCAGATTACTGTGGACCATGGAGCCCCTGACAAAGGGTTTTAATGACACCCATATGTGTGATTGTTAATGTCCCATCACTGCAACAGAAATCAAAACACAGAAAAACAATGATACTCTCGTTCAATTATCTCTATTACCTAATAGATGTTCATTAATTACCTTCCCAGTATGGATGCCTTGGCCAAAGCTCAACCATGGAAAATAGACAGGCTGATAACCTACAGCATGCAGTTGGTAACCCATCAAAAAAAAGTGAATGTTTTAACATTTAAAAAAATGTTCTGAAAGAGATTTAAGAATTTATTCCCTATATCTCCATAACAATATATTATTTTAACTTTTACTTTATAGATAAAGGAACAAATTATTTAAATGTTTTACTCAAGATACAAATGCAAACCATTGATCCAATTAATTAATTAATCCAGATTGCTTAATTTGAATAGTCCAATCCAGACACAGCTAAGAACATCAAGATCTAAGCATGGTATCTAAATTGTTTTTTGCAAAATTCCCTATGTATTCCAAACAGGGCATTAATTTGTATGAAATGAAAGAAATAAATTACTTTTTAAATAGTAAGTATGCCTAGACTGCTAAAATAAATAAAAGTTTAAAAATAATAAGACCACATTTCTATTTCTACTTTCTTCTTGATCTTGCTGGCTCCCTGGAGTGGGATGTGTTAAAATCAGTATAAAATAATGTCTACCATTGCAATGAATTTGGACATTTATAAATACAATTATTGGGAATTGATCATGTACCACACAAAAAGAAAGTGTATATCTTAATCCACTTTCCTGTGGGTGTGAACCCATTTGTAAGTAAGACCTTTACAGTATGTTGTTATTAATTAAAATGTGTTCAAATTGAACCAGAGTGGGTCTTAATTTGTATGACTGAAAGCCTTTAAAGAGATCAAATTTTGATGCGATCAATCAGGGAGAGCTATAAGAAGCCAGATGTCAGTAGAAGCCATAAACCAGCAAAAGTCAGAAATCAGCAGAACACATGAGAGCCCATACATGGAGAGAGAGAGATCATGTGATGGAGGACAGCCATCACCTAAACGCCACCAAACCCAGGAGAAAGCGTTGCCTTGATGACATCTTGATTTTGGACTTCTACCCTCCCAAACAGTGATCTGATAAATGCTTGTTGTTTAAGCCAACCCACTGTGTGATATGTGTTATCGCAGCTCTGGAAAACTAGATCCAATTCATAAATCTCAAAAAAAAAGTTGAAGTTTTGGAATAATAGGCAATTGATATGATCAAAGCCCTTGTCAGTGATTAGCACAAGATATTTTTTAAACTAAATCCTTAGCAAGGGAAAAAGTTAATTAAACCACAATTTATTTGAAATCACATAATGTAATTGCTATTCAGAGGACTATGTTGATGCCAAGTACTGCCTTCCAAATATGTAAATAGTAACTGTTCCTTGGAAACTGATATTTACACACACTGCGTACAAATTATTGTCTCACGGTCTGTGTTTTCTCAAATGCAATGTGATCATGTTCAAAGTAATTAAATTAGCTTAACTATTCTTACAAATTTTCAATTTTTACTAAAATAATATTTGAGTGCTGCTTTTAAGTAATACGTGATTCCCTTATGAATCTGCTAAATTGATTCTAGAAACACTTCTTCACAGCATATAAATCATATGTTAGAAGTAAGTTAAGAATTTAGGAAAAAAAATTATTTACTCTAGACCACATACGAATAATATTTTATACATCAGTGGCTTTTTTTTTTTCCAGGGAAATGTGTGGGAGGTGGGGTTCATCCTCCATGCCAAACCCTTCTTAATTTTTTCTATATATTGCTGTTTCTTTTGCCATTATAGGAGGACAGTATTTACATGGGAATTATAAAGGTTTTGAGTACTGTAAATTAACCCAATTCCACCCAAATATTTCCCTAATACATGCAAGGGATGACTTTAGGCAAAGTGATTTCCAAGGATGAAAAAGAAAGGTTCTCCACTCTGACTCACATTGGGTATGACAGACACATATGGAAAAAAAAAAATTATTCTGATAGTGTTGATAGTCACATGTTTTCTAAAAGTGGTCTAGAATTGGTGTCATGGGAGAGAAATTTTATTCTAAATGGTGATGGCAATTTAAGCACACATTAAAGGCTTAGGGGAGAGCACAAACAACAGCAAGTAATCCAAATATATCATGCTACACACAAGGCATTAGAATCATTTCCCTGTTCCTGGAGTATAAAGTTGGAGGCAGGAACCAGTAAAAGGCAGATAGGAGAAGTACTGAACAGACACATCAGGTTTGTCATGGGTGACACTTTATGAAGCTTAGAATTCATATACAGGTATTAAGGTGCCACTTATGATTTTCAACATAATTTATTTCATTGGATTTTAAAAGTACGTATTAATAAATTATTATGTTTCTTGTAAAAAGTTAAATAATATAAAGATACATGGACATATATGAAATATTAACCAAATCCTATTCTTTTGCAAATCCACACAACTAAAATTACCAACGTAGGCTATTCTTCATACCTTTTTCTTTATGTCCATTCAAATATACAAAAAGAAGTTTCCATAGGTATAAATAAAAATGTAAGTTGTGTTTATGTGTGGGCTACTCTTTAGTGTTTGATCTTTTGTTAAAGGCTTTAAAGCAAATAGGTGGCATTGGCTTAATAAAACTTTAGAAGATCTGTCTTAACAGCTTTGTGGAAGTTAGATTTTACTTAAATGATTCTGGAGACAGAGAAACTAGTTTAAATTTTAGGTGAGAACTTCTGCTTCCAAGTGAAAGGAGTGGGTAAAGGCAGACCAGTGCTAACAGCAGAAAAACAAAACCAATACCAAAACAAAACCAACCAACAAAAAAAACCTTCCTAATATCTAAAATATTTACATAAAATACCTATGTTTATAGCTGAGGCATTGAAAACTGGATGGGTTAAAACACCAGAGAAAGGAAAACAACCAAGAGTTGATTTCATTTCTGCATATGTCAATTTTAAGTGCTAACAGAAGGCTGAGAACTTGGGCCTCATACTACCCATGAAGACCTGCTGCCAGGAATAAAGAAACAGCAGAGTTCCTGGTGGATGTTTGAGGAACCCAAAACATGGCCAGAACGTGGAATATGACTCCCGGGGAGGAATGTAGACCCGGTATCATGGGATGGAGAACATTACCAAAAGGGGGATGTGAAAGGAAATGAAATAAGCTTCAGTGGCAGAGAGATTCCAAAAGGAGCTGAGAGGTCACTCTGGTGGGCACTCTGACGCACAATTTAGACAACCCTTTTTAGGTTCTAAAGAATTGGGGTAGCTAGTGGTGGATACCTGAAACCATCAAACTACAACCCAGAACCCATGAATCTCAAAGACAATTGTATAAAAATGTAGCTTATGAGGGGTGACAATGGGATTAGGAAAGCCATAAGGAGTACACTCCCCTTTGTCTAGTTTATGGATGGATGAGTAGAAAAATAGGGGAAGGAAACAAACAAACAAACAAACAGACAAAGGTACCCAGTGTTCTTTTTTACTTTAATTGATCTTTTTCACTTTAATTATTATTCTTGTTATTTTTGTGTGTGTGCTAATGAAGGTGTCAGGGATTGATTTAGGTGGTGAATGTACAACTATGTAACGGTACTGTGAACAATTGAATGTACGATTTGTTTTGTATGATGCGTGGTATGTGAATATATCTCAATAAAATGAAGATTTAAAAAACAAAACAAAACAAAACAAAAAAAACATGGCCAGGTCTTCCCTCAAGAATAATTGCTATATTATGGGGTTGACGAGGAGGGGTAGAAAACCCCTATGCAGAGTTTGCACCCACGAAAGAGTAACTGTATGGAACTTGCCCTTCCACATTGTACAGAATAAATTGGGGGAAATGTGTAAAATCATTGCTTTCAGGTATTTGACATCAGGCTGTACTGGAGTGTTATCTCTGAGAGAAGAAAAAACAAAAATGAGATGAGCCCTTTCACCACCCTGGCTTTTGACCCGGGGACAACTGCTTGGCTATGGCAGAAGGTAAGGGAACCCAAACAGAATCCAGAAATCTTGATGAAGCTAAGAGACCTAAATTTCAATTAAGGGAGGGTGAGACAGCTAGAATTTGCCAGAGTACTGAAGGAGGTTGCTCTGCAGAGAAAGAACTACATAAACCTGCTTTAAAGTACCCTGGAATCTTCAGCTAAATACCAATTTGTACGTGGAGACGGTCCGGGAGGACTGGAAAGAACAACTTCCAGGGAATAGGCAATTACTGGGAAGCTGTAAGCTGAAAAATTCCCTGAGCTCCCCTAGGACTGTGAATAATTCAGGTTTACCATCCAGAGTGGAGAGATCTTTGCAAATATGGGCATTTAGTAGATACCCCAAATGGTCCCATCATTAGAGAGATGCTAATCTAGTTATAGAGAAAAAAATGACTCTAAACCCACTGGAACAAAGCTAAAGTCTCAAAAGTATTAAGCTTATTCACAAATAACTTACAGCCTGCCCAGATAAATTCAACATTGAAAGATACAAGAAACTGCAAAACCCATGCACGAAAGTAAAGGGGCAAGCCACAGAGAAGCACATCATGGCAAGACTGCTGAAAACCAGAGACCAAAGAGAAGAATCTTAAAATCAGCCAAAATAAAAGACAATCATATTTTACAAAGTATAAATAAGATTCACAGACCATTTCTCAACAGAAAAAAATACTGGAAGCCAGAAGATAATGAATGGTCAGCATCACACCTAGAATTCTATATCCCGGTTAAAATATCCTCAAAAATGTTAGGCAAAATAAAGCCATTCTCATATAAACAAAAGCTGATAACTGCACAACACCAACAGTGAACCCTAAGTTAAATCATGGACTATAGTTAACAGTACATTTATTAAAATGTGCTTTCATCAATTGCAGCAAATGTACCACACCAATGCAAGGTGTTAAAAACAGGGTAGTATATAGTAATCCTATTTTTTGTGCATGATTATTCTGTAAAACAACAACTTCTCTAATGATAATAATAATGTAAAAAAAGCAAATGCTGGGGCAAGCAGTTTTTGCTTTTTGTTCTGTGAATGCCAAGTGGAGTCCAGCTGTGACAAGAATGGCAGAAAACCTGGCCTCACTTTTAAAAGCTGTCCTCCAAGAAAATGTAAAATCAACCAAGCCTGCAGTACTCCTCAGTAAGGGTACTAACATGACATTTTCTACCTGACACCTCCTATTGATGCCCCAAACAGGAGACTATGAGACCCCAACACAGAAAGGAGAGAGAAGAGATGGTCACTTTGCCAAAGGGAAAACTAAAGCCTTGAGGCAAACAGACAAAAAGAGCTGATAGAACCCATGACCAATAGTCCTGCATTAAAATATATATATATATATATATATATATATATGCGCTAAATGGCATTATCCAGGTAGAAGAAACATGATTTCAAGATGGAAATACAGAATTGTAAGCGGCAACCAAAAGAAATAAAAATGTAAAATTTGTGGATAAATTTGAATGGCTATTGGCAGCATATCAACTGTTCTATTAAAAAATTAATATTTTGTAATATTTACATTTTAAGTTTTTTTTTAGGGGAAAACAAACATACAGGCCAACAAACAATGAAAAAAGTAGGGAAATATCTATCTATTCTTGGAAGAGAAATAAGTTTTTTCAAGAATACACAAAAAAGTAGGACTATGAGTAAAAGCTGCTGCTCATCAAAACCATGTTTAAGAGAGCAAAATGGCAATCCACATTAGGTAAAAGATTAAAGGATAGAAATGATAAGAACCTATATCAGGGTGATGTTGGTCAGGATGGAGATGAGGTCATGAATTATACAATTTATGGGATAAAACCAACAGAATTTGCAATTTCATAGTTGTAGATTCAGGAGAGATAGATGTCACATATAGTTCTATTTCATGGGACTGAGGGAAAGTGGTTCATCAGGTGAAATAAGAGTATAAACATAGAAGCATTTTGAAATTAGGGGAAATAGTATATTAAGTTTTGAGCTTGTTGATATCAGTATGTCCATAAGGCATTCAGGTATTGATATGGGTGTCAACTGAGAGATAAGAGGAGTAATCTATTGTGGGTATTTTTTATCTGGATGAAATAAGCACATCGATGCAGTAGACATTATTAGCATTCACTTTCTTTTCCAGCTCTTTTTGTTTCACATTTGAAAGATTTCCTTTCCTTGATCCTTTGAGATTGAATATAGTCCTAAGAATTCGTTATTTTGGCTGGTGAAAGGTGAATGGAAATCACATGTGCCACTGCTAGTGGAAGCATAACAAAGAGGGTGTACAATTCTCTGCACTCTATCTTCTACTGTGGAGAGCCATGAAAGTTTTACTGAGATGATGGTTTATTAAGAAAATGGAGAATCCATTGACCTGGGACCCTGATGGGCTCTGATAAACAAAGCCCTCTGCTGACCCGCACTGGTGTAACTTTTATTATACTGAAGCACTAAGAATTGGGGATTTCTTGTTACTGAAGCACAACTTAGCCCTACCTGATTGATACAATATTGGGAGTTGAAATCATAGTGTTGTCCCTATTACTCAGGATAAGTAAATGTATTTGAGTTAGAATTACCACAATAAAACTCTGTAGAACATCATGTCCAGAGCAAGTATTTGCATTTAGTGTTAGGGAGATATCCCTAACTATGTATCATGTTGATTATAGTCCCTATTCATCTTCCTTTCTTCTTTCTTCCTGAAGTGGAAGCTATGAAAAAAATGACTTCCAATGTAATCCATGCCATCATTATAAACCAATGACATCAACACAATTTTAAACAGATAGTAAAATTGCATATAACAAATATATCTACATCCCAGTATCTGATCATGCACAATTCATCAGAGGTTAAAATCAATAGCTCATACCCGTTAAGTAGATCATATTTACGTCTGTGTCATTTTCATAGATAATAAATTTGTAAGCCAATTTTAAAAGCAGATTATATCACTTAAGATCTGGAAATTTCATTTCACCCCAAAAATAATAACAGTAGTGATTCCCCATTTCTGTAATAACTGGCTTCAGCTAAAAATTTCAGCTTGCTTTGGAAGCAGTATATATCATTGAATAGTTCAAAACCATGTGATTGAATGACTCAATCTAACTAACCCACACAATTTTCAAGCATTATGAAATATCAACTACATGAAATCATATAGCAATCTTCTCAATTTGCACATTCAAAAAATCAAATATATGTTTGTATCTCTGTGTGTGTGTGTGTGTGTGTGTGTGTATACACAAATTAGTGTGTGATCCTACTATCTCTGTTGATAATCAGTTAAGCCTTCAGCAACCTTCCTTCCTTATCTTCAAGATTTCCTTTCATTCAAAACAGGACAAATATTTTCAGATTTTTTTTCTTCTGCTCCCCTATTTTTCACACCACATAAATTGCTCCACTCTATCATTAAAGATCACCATATAAATCAACCTAGATGAGTATTTATTATTTTATGTGTTTTATAGAACATGAGCTCTATAGACTGTGACTCAAAACATGGTCTGATTTTGTTTAAATCTTAGGAACTTAATTAGTACATAACAGTTAGATCAAACAATATTTATCCTTTTGTGTCTGGCTCATTTCACTCAACATAATGTCCTCAAGGCTCATCGACTTTGTCACATGCATTAGGACTTCATTCCTTTTCACAGCTGAACAGTAGTCTATCATATGTATATACCACATTTTGTTTATCTGTTCATCAGTTGATGGACACTTGGTTTGTTTCCATCTTTTGGCAATTGTGCTATGCAAATATCTGCAGGAGTGCCTGCTTTCAATTCTTTTGTGTATAAACCCAGTAGTGGGATTTCCAGGTCATATGGTAGTTCTATATATAGCTTCCTGAGGAACTGCTAACCACACTTTCACAGCAGCTAGAACATTTTACATTGCCACCAGCATTGAAAGAGTGATCCAATTTCTCCAAATACTCTCCAATACTTGTTAATTTCTGTTTTTTTAAATAACAGCCATTCCAAAGGGTGTGAAATGGAATCTTTTATGTAGCTTTGATTTAAATTCCCCTAATAGCTAGTGATGATGAGCATTTTTTTCATGTGCTTATTAGACATTTTTATTTCCTCTTTGGAAAAATGTCTATTCAGTATTTTGCCCATTAATTTTAAATTCAATTTTATTGAGATATATTCCCATACCATATATCATCCAAAGTGTACAATCAGTTGTTCACAGTACCATCATATAGTTGTGCATTCATCACCACAATCATTTTTTTGAACATTTTCCTTACACCAGAAAGAATAAAAATAAGAATAAAAAATAAAAGTAGAACAGAACACTCAAAACATTCCATAATCTCATCCCTCCTTAATATTCATTTACTTTTTGTCCCCATTTTTCTACTAATCTGTCCATACACTGGATAAATGGAGCATGAGCCCCAAGGTTTTCACAATCACATGGTCACACAGTGTAAGCTATATAATTATACAATCATCTTCAAAAATCAAGGCACTGGGTTGAGTTCAACAGTTTCAAGTATTTCCTTCTAGCTATCCCAATACACTAAAAACTAAAATGGGATATTTATATAACACAAAGGATTACCTCCAGAATATTCTCTCAACCCTATTTGAACTCTCTCAGCTGCTGAAACTTTCTTTTGTTTCGTTTCTCTCCCCTTTTTGGTCAAGAAGTCTTTCTCAATCCCTTAATGCTTAGTCCAGGTTCATCCTAAGAGTCATATCCCATGTTGCCAGGGAGATTTACACCCCTGGGAGTCATGCCCCGTGTAGAGAGGAGGGCAGTGAGTTTACCTGAAGAGATGGTTTAGAAAGAGAGGCCGCATTTAAGCAACAAAAGAGGATCTCTGGGGGTGACTCTTAGGCACAATTATAAGAAGGCCTAGCTTCTTCTTTGTACTAACAAGCTTCATAAAGGCAAGCCTCAAGATTGAGGGCTCGGCCTTCTAAATGGGTAGTCCCCAATGATTGTGAGAATATCAGTGTGCTGGTTTGGATGTATTATGTCCCCTCAAATGCCATTATCTTTGATGCAGTCTTGTGTGGGCAGGAAACATATTAGTATTGATTGGGTTGGAGACTTTTGATTGGATGTTTCTGTGACGATATGATCACTCAATTGAGGGTGAGATCTTTCACTGGGTAATTTCCATGGAAGTGTCGCCCCACCCATCCAGCATAGGCCTTGATTAGTTTACTGGAGCACTATATAAGCTCAAACAGAAGGAGCAAGCTTGCTACAACCAAGAGGGACATATTGATGAATGCACAGGAGCTGGGAAGAGAGGAGCTGCAAATGACAGTTTGAAGATGGTCGTTGAAAGCAGACTTTTGCTCCAGAGAAGCTAAGAGAGGAAAAACACCCCAAGAGCAACTCAGAGTGACATTTTTGAGGAACTGCAGCCTAGAGAGGAATGTCCTGGGAGAAAGCCATTTTGAAACCAGCTAATGTGCCTTCCCAGCTAACAGGTTTTCCGGACACCATTGGCCATCCTTCAGTGAAGGTACCTGATTGTTGATGACTTACCTTGGACACTTTATGGCCTTAAGACTGTAACCTTGTAAACAAATCACCCCCCTTTGTAAAAGCCGATCCATTTCTGGTGTTTTGCAAAAAGGCAGCATTAGCAAACTGGAACAATCAGCAATTCCTCAGGTGGGGAAGTTTAATATTTCCACATTATTACCCAGTACCTCAAGGGGAGCTTTGCAAATTCAGTTTTATTCTCTTTCCAAATTACTCTAAGATTTGTCCATGCTTCACACTAACCTGTACAAGCCAACCATCTCACTCCCTATTCAAAGTTCCATGTAATTATGGTGTTTGAATGAACTGACCATACAAGTTAAATTATATAGTGTGCTACCAAAAATATAGATTTTGCACCAAATAAACATCTCTTCTTTTGTTCTCACACAGAAGTTGAAGTTTTAAACACTCTTCCCAGTATAATCACATAGTTATGTATTCACCAACACAATCTATATGAGGACATTTCCGTTTCTTCAGCAAAGAAAGAGGAAGAGGAGGAAAAAGAAAAAAGATGACAAAAAATAAAAGAAAAAATAAAAGAAAATAAAATAAAATAGAATAAAATAAAAAGGTTGGATAACAACACCAATGCCAAGAATCCCATACTTCTCCCTTATATCCTCCTCTTGTAGACATTTAGGTTTGGTATAGTGACTTTGTTACAATTAATGGAAGCATATTACAATATTACTGTTAACTGTAAACTCTGGTTTGAATTGACTGCATTTTTCCCCAATACCATCCCATTTTCAACACCTTGCAAAGTTGACATTTATTTGTTCTCCCTCATGTAAAACCATTCTTTTATTTGAACATGTAATCATAATAATTGATCACTCTAAGTTTCACTAAGTTATACAGTCCCAGTCTTTATCTTCTGTCTTCCCTTCTGGTGTCATACCTACCCCTAACATTCCTCCTTCAACCACACTCACAGTCATCTTTGTTCAGGGTACTTACAATATTGTGCTACCATCACACAATATTGGGCAATCCATTTCTGGGTCTATGCAATCAGTCCTCTTTACATTCTATACTCCTTCCACATCAAATGCCTGATCTCTACCCTCTTTCTACATCCTGATATCTTCATTTCTACACTCATCTCCAAACCTCTCTCTTGTCTTTTCTTATCTGTGTGTAGTGCTCCCTTTAGTATTACTTGTAGAGCAGGTCTCCTCTTCATGAACTATCTCAGTGTCTATTTATCTGTAAATATTTTAAACACCCCCTTATTTTTTTTATTGAGATTGTTCACAAACCAAACAACTATACAAAGATCCAAACTGTACAATCAATTGTCCATGGTACCATCATACAGGTGTGCATCCATCACCACAATTATTTTTTTCAATTTTTAGAACATTTTCATTACTCCAGAAAAGAAATAAAGACAAAAAATCCTCCCATTGCCCTAACCACCACACCCCTCCATTATTGATTCATGGTATTGGTGTAGAACATTTGTTACTGTTGATGAAAGAATGTTAAAATACTAACTGTAGTACATAGCTTGCAATAGGTATATATATATATATATATATATATATATATATATATATATATATATATATATATATTTCCCTATATGCTCCTCTATTATTAACTTCTAGCTATACTGTCATTCATTGGTTCTAGTTCATGAGAGAGATTTATAATATTTGTACAGTTAATCACGGACATTGTCCACCACAAGTTTCCCTGTTTTATGCATTCCCATCTTTTAGCCTCCAACTTTCCTTCTGGTGAGCTTACCCTTTCCACCACATTCACAGACAATTCTGCATTGTTAGTCATTCACAAAACATGCTACCATCACCTCTGCCCACTTCCAAATATTTAAGTTCACAGTAGTTGAACATTCTGCTCAAAATAAGCAACTACTCCCCATTCTTTAGCTCCATTCTATATCCTGGTAACTTATATTTCATATCTATGAGTTTACATATTACAATTAGTTCATATCAGTGAGACCATGCAATATTTGTTCTTATGTGTCTGTCTTATTTCACTCCATATAGTGGTCTCAAGTTTTCTTCATCCACCCATTTGTTTTAAGACAGTTTTGTTCACACATCATACATTCTGCCCTAAGTAAACAATCGATGGTTCCCTGTATAGTCATGTATTTATGTATTCACCAGCATCACCACTATCTGTATAAGGACATCTCTATTTCTTCCAGAAAGAAGGAGGAGGAGTCAAAGAAGGTAGAGAGATAAAAGAAAAAAAAAGAGAAAAAAAACACAATAAAACATGACAGCTAGGATGTGATAAAAAGAAAGATAGAATTAAACCAAAGTAGAATAAAGAGTCAGACAACATCACCAATGCCAAGAGTCCCATACCCCTCTCCTATATCCCCCTCATATGTATTTAGCTTTGGTATATTGCCTTTGTTACATTAAAGGAAGCATAATACAATGTTTCTGTTAATTATAGTCTTTAATTTGCATTGATTGTATTTTTCCCCCAATCCCACCGTATTTTTAACACCTTGCAATGTTGACATTAATTTGTTTACCCTCATGTAAAAACATATTTGTATCTTTTATCACAATAGTTGAGCACTCTAGGTTTCACTGAGTTATAAAGTCCCAGTATTTATCTTTCATCTTTCCTTCTGGTGTCCCACATGTTCCTAACCTTCTTCTTTCAACCATACTCACAGTCATCTTTGTTCAGTGTACTTACATTTCTGTGCTACTATCTCCCAAAATTGTGTTCCAAACCTCTCGCTCCTGTCTTTTCCTTTCTGTCTGCAGTGTTCCCTTTAGTGTTTCCTATAGAGCAGGTATCTTGTTCACAAACTCTGTCATTGTCTGTTTGTCTGAGAATACTTTAAGCTCTCCTTCATTTTTGAATGACAGTTTTGCCAGACATAGGATTCTTGTTTGGTGGTTTTTCTCTTTCAGTATCTTAAATACATCACACTACTTCCTTCTTGCCTCCATGGTTTCTATTGAGAAATCTGCACATAGTCTTATCAAGCTTCCTTTGTATGTGATGGATCACTTTTCTCTTGTTGCTTCAGGATTCTCTATCTTTGATGTTTGATAATCTGATTATTATGTGTCTTGACATAGGCCTATTCAGATCTATTCTCTTTGGTGTACACCGGGCTTCCTGAATCTGTAATTCTATGTCTTTCATAAGAGATGGGAAATTTTCATTGATTATTTCCTCTATTATTGCTTCTTCCCCTTTTCCCTTCTCCTTCTGAGACACCCATGATATGTGTACATTCCTGTGTTTCGTGTTGTCATTCAGTTTCTGAAGATGTTCATATTTTTCCATTCTTTCCCCTATCTGTTTCTTTGTATGTAGGCTTTCAGGTGTCCTAAGTGTTTTCTTCTGCCTCTTGAGATATGCTGTTGTATGCCCTCATTGTGTCTTTCATTTCTTGTGTTGTGCCTTTCATTTCCATAGATTCTGCCAGTTATTTTTTTGGAACTTTCAATTTCTACCTTATTTTCGCCCAGTGTTTTCATTATAAACTTCATCTCTTTTGTCATATCTTCCCTAAACTTTTTGAATTGATTTAGTATGTGTTGTTTCAATTCCTGTGTCTCAGTTGAAGTGTAAGTTCGTCCCTTTAACTGGGTCATGAGTTTGTTTTCCTTAATGTAGGTTGTAGTTTTCTGTTGTCTAGGCATCTGGTTTCCTTGGTTACCCCAATCAGGTTTTCCCAGACCAGAATGGGCTCAGGTTTCAGAAGAAGGCAATAGTATCAGGTCTCCCTGAGGGTGTGTCTCAGAAGATTGATACACCCTTTGAGACCTCAAGCCACTGTGCTTTTCTGCACAGCAGGTGGTGCCTGTCAGCCTGTCACTCCAGACTGGTGTAAGGAAGTGTGGCCTATGACTATTTTCCCCCAGGCTCTGGGGTCTGGTTCTGAATGAAAGGTGGGTAGTAGAGCTTGGCACCACCTCTTTCCTCTTAGGGAAGATATACTCCCTGGGGATATATCATTTGCATTCAAATAGTCTCTTGAACTCTGCTCTTGTCTGGGTCACAGTGCTCGGAACTGAAAATGGCTGAGGCTTTCTCCACTGAGTCTAAAAAGGGACAGAAAGACCTCCTTCAGGGCTAGTCTGCAGCCACCTTCAGTTTCACCTGTCAGCCAGAGATAGAACCTGGTTCTCTGGGCTCCCCATCCCTCCCAGAGAGGTCCTCCAGCTCTCCAAGTTCAATCATCACCCAAAAGCCTCTGTCTGCTTCTTGGGGATTCATAGCTTGTATTGAGCAGTCAATATTTGTTAATTAAAACCTCAACTGGGGCTGGGTTGAGTATATTCACTTGTTCAGAGAGTGTTGCTCTCTATCACAGTGAGGCTTTGCAGTTTGGGCTGCCATGGGGGAGAGGCTCTCAGCTCTGGTCTTTAGTTTTTACTTACAGATTTCATTCTGTGATCTCAGGCATTCCTCCCAATCCAGGTTGTTGTATGATGTGTGAACAGTCACATTTGTCCCCAGCAGTTATTCCAGATTATTTACTAGTTGTTCCTGGTTGTTTATTAGTTGTTCCAGGGAGACCAGCTTCCACCCCTCCCTATGCTGCCATCTTCTCAGTCTCCCTCAATTTTGAAGTACAGTTTTGCCAGCTATAAGATTCTTGGTTGGCAGTTTTTCTTTTTCAGTATCTTGAATACATTATACCACTCCCTTCCCACCTCCAGGGTTTCTGCTGGGAGATCTGCACTTAGTCTTTTGAGCTTCGCTTGTATGTGATGGATTGCTTTCCTCTTCCTGCTTTCAAAATTCACTCTTTGTCTTTACATTTGAAAATCTGATTAGTAAGTGTCTTGGGATAGGTCTGTTTGGATAAATTCTGTTTAGAGTATCCTGTGCTTCTTGGACTTGTAATTTTATGTCTATCATAAGAGATTGGAAATTATCATTGATTATTTCCTCTATTATTCTTTCTCCCTTTTCCCTTTTCTTCTCTTAGTGTAACACCTATAACATGTATGTTCATGAGTTTCATGTTGTCATTCAGTTCCCTGAGACCCTGTTCATATTTTCCCATTCTTTTCCCTATCTGTTCTTTTGTGTTTCAGATTTCAGATGTCCTGTTTTCTAGTTTAATGATCCATTCTTCTGCCTCTCCAAATATGCTGTTGCATGTCTCTGTTGTGTTTTTCATCTATTCTATTGTGCCTTTCATTCCCATAAGTTCTGCCATTTGTTTTTTTCAAGATTATGATTTCTTCCTTATGGTCACTGAGTTCTTTTTATTCTTCATCTCTTTTGTCACATTTTCTTTGAAATATTTTATTTGATTTAGAAGATTTGTTTGAACATCTTTAGTTAGTTGTTTCAGCTCCTGAATTTCAGTTTAGGTGCTAGTTTTTCCTTAAACTGGGCCATATATTTGTATTCCTGGTGTGCCTCATGACTTTTTGCTGTCTAGGCATCTGATTTCTTGAATGGTTTATTCTGATGGTTGTTTTCTCTCTTTTGCCTAGGGTTTTCTTATTTGTTGTCTTTGGTCTCTATCTGTTCTCTGTTTCTCTTGCTGGCCAGTTGTCAGATTGGCTCCATCCCCTAGTCTTCCTGCCAAATCAGGCACCCACCCTGGCCTGCCACAGGAATGGGAAGTAGGCACTGGACACCTCAGCAAGTTCACTGTGTGTGATAATACAAATCTGCTGGCTTCCAGTGGTGCTCTTCTTTCTGTTGGTCAGCAAGACCAGGGTTTCTTTTTGAGCCTGCTTTGACAGTTGGGTTTTCTCTATTTTTCAGCCAAAACAGGGTCAGGATTCTGTACAGAGCATCTAGACCAGCTCCTGTGGTCCTAAGAAAGAGTATGGGACATCTTTTTAAGTTTTTAAATTCCCCTGCACCTTCTGTACTTTCCAGCAGATGGTGCTGTTCAGTAATTTAATTGACCTCAGAAGCTGCTTTGCCTGTGTGCACAGGCTGCATCTACAGAGGTGAGCGGAAACTCTGTGATTTCTATACCCTCACTTTGTTGGACAAAATCTGGCTTGATGTGAGGCCCCACCTGTGGCAAAATACTCCCACAGTGACCCAGTACTCCAGCCATCCCCCAGGTAAGGAATTTGCTGCCAACTGCTGCTTTCCTCCAGGGTGGGGGAAGGGCTTCAGACTCAGGGCTGGAAACACGGTCTCTGTGCATCTGTTCTCAATCTCTTTGTCCCTCACTGACCTGGGCCTTGAGATGTCCTCCCCTGCCCTTTTGGGTCTTCAAATGGTGGGGGTATGTCTCACTTCTATGAGAGATTTTGTAGTCTTTTCCATGGTGGGAGGGGTCCCATCTGCTAATTCTATGCCTTTCCCAAAGTGAGGGGGAGAGGAGAGGACTGGCTGGTCCAGCTCAGAAAATTCCTACTTGATATTTCTTCTCATTCTTCAATTTGGTATTTGCAGGGTCCTTCTCCAGTCTATATCTTCCTCAAGAGTTTCAAACAATTTAGGATTGTCCTTTTTATTCATTGAATTTTGGGGAAGAAGTTTTCAGTAGCTCTTTACATTGCTATGTTGATGATATCACTCCCATTTTTTAATTTGGTTGTTTGCCTGTCTTTTTTGTTGTTGAATTGTGGGATTTCTTTATAAATTTTGGATATTAGACCCTTTTCAGATTTGTGGTTTCCAAATATTTTCTCCCATTGTGCAGGTTGTCTTTTCAGTTTTTTGACAGTCTATTGATGCACTAAAATTTTTAAACTTGATGACATCCCATTTACCTGTTTTTTTCTTTCATTGCTTACAGTTTAAGTGTAAAGTCTAAGAAGCCATTGGCTACCACAGGATCTTGAAAATTTTCTTCTAAGGGTTCTATCGCCCTGATTTTTATTTGTGTGCCTTTCATCTATTTTGAGCTATCTTTTGTATATAGTGTGAGTCAGGAGTCCTCTTTCATTATTTTGCATACGAATATACAGTTCTCTCAGCACCTTTTGTTGAAGAGACTATTCTTTCCCAGTTGAGTAGACTTGGCAGACTTGTCAAAAATCAATTGGTAATAGATGTGAGGGTTTATTTCTGAACTCTCAATCCAATTCCATTCATCAATATATATTCTTATGCCATTATCATGCTGTTTTGATCACTGTAGCTTCACTGTTATGAATTAACTATAATAGACAAACTCACTAATTTAGAATCTAGAATATAAGTTACCAGAAGATAGATTGGGATTACAAAATGGGAAGTTGATGCTTAATTTGTAAAGAATCTCCATTTAGATTGGTGATAATGGTTTGGAAATGGATGGGGTGATGGTAGCACATTACTGTCAGGATAATCAACAGCACCAAACTTGAACTACACAGGCGAAGACAGTTAAAAGGGGAAATGTAGTAAAACATGGACTGTATAACACAGTGAACCCTATTGTGGAAGATGGACTATAGTTAATTGTACAAGTACAGGAATATTTTCCCAAGAATTGTAACAAAGATATGATATTGTCACAAGATGATAATAATAGGGGGATATAGGGGAAAAATACACCTGTAGTAAATAATGGACAATAGATAGAACTAGTTTAATTATCTTTCATCAACTGTAACAAAGGTTGTTAATGTTTAAAAATAGTAGAAGTATTTTAAATAGTGCTGTCATTAATTGTAACAACTGTTCCACACCAATGCTAAGTGTTGGTGGGGTGGTGGATGGGAATCTTGTATTTTATGAATGATTGCTTTATAAACTCACAACTTCTCTATTTAAAATATGTATATTGCATAGGTTTCTTTTCTGCAGGATTTTCCAGACACTTTAATATACCAGTGCGTATTTTAAATATTTAAACCTTTAAGAAGTTTACATAGCATGCAGAATCTCCTAAATAAATTTGGCTACATGACTCTCTTTAAGTTTTTTAATTTTTTCTTGGCATGCTATGTGGGGGGACTTTTTTCCTAGTGAATAGACATTTTTGTAAATGTTAACTCAATCTTTCTACATAATATATCACAGATCAAGATAAAAATACTAACATTTATATAAAATACAAATACTAAACAACATATGCTGTATAGGTAAAATAAGAGATTTTGTTATCATTTATAAAATATCTCAATATTTGTTGATTGAATTCATTAGGGCATGGTTGGGTAGTAACTGAGGCAAACAACCCTAATAAAGATCTTCAGATTAAGATGGGATTTATTCTCCTAAAGAACTTATTGTTTCTTTCTCTACTATATGCACACTTTGTCCATTCTCCACTACTGTTTTCCTCCTTTCAAGCTGAGTAAAACTGATATGCTTTAATCTTTTAAATAAAGAAATCCACCACAGTTTTATCTCTGTGCTTTTTTGTAAACTGCTCTGTCATTTTCAGAATCATAAATATCAGTGATAGCAGGGGTGGTGACAGTTACTGATCTTACTGCTATTGTTTTGATTGCTACTATCATGGCTCCTCTGACACTATTTTTCTCATCTCTAATCATGCATAGCTTCTGATGAATAATAATTAATAGATTGATGAATGTATCAAAGGAGGAAAAAGTTGGAGGGGTAGTACAGTCAGTGTTTACTCCCACGTTAGTTAATTTTCTCTTGAAATGAGATGCAGAATGTACAATGAATGTAACTGAAATTATAGTTCTGTATCATCTCTATAATTTAGGGTGGCATATTTGATTTTCGAAAGGTTAGAATAAATGCTATGGTGTGATTTGATATTTTAAAATGTCAAAAATATTAACTTTTCAGTTATTTTTCATAACAGCAAATAAATAGTGATTACTTATTATTTGAGTTTTTCAAATCAAATATTTTTGTAAAAAAAATAAAGCAGTGGAAATTTATTTTAAAAGTATGCATACAGCATATTAAATGTTTCTAATGTATCTTCTTATAAATCAGATTCAAGTGGTTCTGGCTATGGATCAAGAAGCTCTAAATATTAAAATAGCACATCTGCACAGTATGTATTTTTTAGGAATTCCAACAGTTAATGACCTAATTACCCAACCTATTTTATTTTGCTACAGTGTTGCCTATACTGAAAATCTACTTAGTTAATGATCTCTCAAGGAAATTACATTTTGTTTCAGAAGTTAAGATTTATACTCTATACAGAGCACACAATCACTGAAGAAAGAAAATACTGTCTTTAAGAACATTCCCTATTTTTCAAGGAAACCTATCATTGAGGAAAATTCCTCAGAATAGAAAACAAATTATTTCAAATCCTGATTCAGGCACTAACTTATTGCCTGCTGGAAATTTCCTCTTTTAGTGGGTAATATGCATAGTTATCATTATAAACACTAAAAGTAATGTAAGTACAGAAGCTAATTTATAGTGAGTGCATTATAAATGTGTGGATACCCCATTTCTTTTTCTACTGTCATAGCAGTTCTTGGCTAAAAATACATAACCAATTCGTCAAAAAGCAATTTTGAAAAAAAAATATAGTGCAGTGCTTTTTTATGTCTCTTTATTTGTGTATGTGATGGTGTGGTGGACTGATTTCTGTCCTCCATGCTGGTAAAAGTCTTGGTCTTGGTCTGTATACTGGTGGCTGTGGACCTATTGCCAATAAGATCTCTTCAAGTTGTCATTTCAGTTAAGGTGTGGCCCAAATGAATCAGGTTGGGCTTTAATCCAGGAGTCCTTTATAAGAAGAATGAAAGTCAGCCAGATTGAAGCCATAGCAGGAGTCAACGGGACCCAGAGAAGAAGGGAGAAGACATATATATTCCGCTTTTCAAGAAACATTTAATTAATCCCTAAATTAAAAATAACAATTTCTTTTTTATCCTAATATAAAATAACATGAACCCCAAATAATTGAATGATCACATACCAATTAAACACTATGAAAATATGCAACACAATGTTAAATGGAAAAATAATGGTAAAGACCACATTATAGGAATTCAAAGATGGATGAGATCTCTGTTACCTCTATAACACTGATTTTTACATTCTGAAATAAACTCTTAGACATTTAGCTTAAAATTAATTCTAAAAATATTAGAACTTGATCCTCCTTCATGCTATGGGAATTTAGGATTGAGATTTGTTTCTTTCTAGGCTGCTCATATGCCCTGGACACTTTGAATAGAAAGGTTTGCATTTTATTGGCATAAAAGAATTTTTACTATTGAGCCTTTATTAAAAAAGCCATTTTGCATACACTACTCTGCAGATTCTACCCAGAGTACACCATTTGAGTGCCACCGAAACCAGTATAAGATATTTGGTTCTATTTTGACCATCTGACGTTGCTAAAAGCTTCCTTTTCTGTCTCCCCACACAACCACCTTTCCATCTCTGCCCAGCAAACTGCCCCAAAATTTGAACTGCATTTATATATTACCTCCTGCAATGTCTAATTTTTGTCAACTTGGCCAGGTTATGGTGTCCTGGTATTTTGTCAAACACTGGCCCAGTTGTTACTGTGGAGATATTTCACAGATGGTGTGCCAGTTTGAATGTGCCAGTCACGTGCCTTCCCAGCTAACAGAGGTTTTCTGGACGCCATTGGCCATCCTCCAGTGAAGGTACCCGATTACTGATGTGTTACCTTGGACACTTTATGGCCTTAAGACTGTAACTGTATAGCCAAATAAACCCCCTTTTTATAAAAGCCAATCCATCTCTGGTGTTTTGCATTCTGGCAGCATTAGCAAACTAGAACAGATTTTGGTACCAGAGAAGTGGGATGCTTTTGCTGCTGAGTTTGCAAATACCAAAAATGTTGGAATGGCTTTTTAAGTGGATAATGGGGAGTTTCTGGAAGAATTGTGAGGAGCTTGATAGAAAAGGCCAAAACTGCTTTAAAGAGACTGTTTGTGGAAATATGGACTCTAAAGATAGTTCTGACGAGGCCATGAACAGAGATGATCAATGTGTTGTTGTGAACTGGAAGAAAGGTGATCCTTGTTTTAAAGTGGCAGAGAATTTGGCAAAATTAAGTCCTGGTGTCAGATGGAAGGAAGAATCTGGAAGCAACAACCTGGAATACTTAGCTGAGGAGATCTCCAGACTACATGTGGAGGATGTATCCTGGCTTCTCCTTGCAGCTTATAGTAAAATGCGAGCAGAGAGAGATAAACTTAGAACTGAACTCTTGGGTTCAAAGAAACCAGAAGCTGATGGCTTGGAAAATTATGAGCTTCCAGGGGGTGGAATCCCAGAAGCTACAGCCCAATGTGAGGATGTAACCAAACATGGAACCCAGCTGCCAGTTCAGTACAAGCCAAGATTGGAGATGGAATTATCCAGAAAGGATTTGTGGAAACTCCTATTGTCTGATGGCTTTGACCCCTGTGTGCTTCATGCAAAGCCAACAGAATTTTTGCGAGAACTTTATAGACAGAGCCGCTGCCAGTCTGGACTGGAGGAGACAGACAAGGAACAAATTGCAGGAAAAATTTCTTCAAAGGCAGAGCCATGGAGGTTGAGGTCTGGAGTCAAGAGGCCTTGGGCTGGGAGAGTGGAGCAGCCCACACGCATGGAAAGGGTGAGTTTGCCCCGGAGGTCGAGGGTGGGCATTCCACCTCGATGCTCTGGAAGAGTTTTGCCACCCGAGGTCCCAAAGAGGGTGGAGCACATTCCCAGGGAATTGGGGAGAGCCTGGCTGCCACCACACTGTTCTCAAGGGGTTGAGCATGTGCCCCGGAGATGGAAGGGAATCCGGGAGCTGCCCCGATATTTGAGGAGGGTGGGGCCGAGAAGGTGGTCTCCCCAATGTGTGGGTATGTTGGAGCACTCACCCAAGCATTTGGAGAGGAAAGGGCTGCCAAAAAGGCCCTTAGGAAGGGTTAGACTCCCGCTCTCTCAAGCCCCAAGGATGCAACGTTATTCTGTTAATGACTCTCAGACTTTGAAATCTAATGGAGTGTGTCCTGCAGGTTTTAGGAACTGCTTTGGTCCTGTTAACCCTGTTTTCCTTACTCTTTCTCCTTATGGGAATGGAAATGTTTATCCTATGAATGTCCCTCCTTTGTATATTGGAAGCATATAACTTGTTCTAAGTCAGCAGATCCAAGCTAAAGGAAAAGTATGCCTTAGGACTGACCATGCCTGTATTTGATTTTGATGGGATTTTGTACTTAACTTTTGTTACTGAAATCGTTTAAGTTTTTGTGATATTGGGATGAAAAGAATGTATTTTGTATTTGGAAAGATAATGTCATTTTGCGGTCCAGGGGATGGAATGTGCCAGTTTGAATGTATTGTGTCCCCCAAATGCCATTATCTTTGTGGTCTTGTGGGACAGACGTTTTGGTGCTGGTTAGATTTGCTTGGAATGTGCCCCACCCAGCTGTGGGTGGTGACTTTAGTGGGATACTCCCATGGAGGTGTGACCCCACCCATTCAGGGTGGGCCTTGATCAGTGGAGCCATATAAAACATGCTGACTCAAGGAGACTGAGCAGAGTAGCTGTGAGTGACTTTTTGAAGAGGTGCAAGCTTGCTAGAGAGGAACGTCCTGGGAGAAAGCCATTTTGAAACCAGAACTTTGGAGCAGACACCAGTCACGTGCCTTCCCAGCTAACAGAGGTTTTCTGGACGCCATTGGCCATCCTCCAGTGAAGGTACCCGATTACTGATGTGTTATGTTGGACACTTTATGGCCTTAAGACTGTAACTGTATAGCCAAATAAACCCCCTTTTTATAAAAGCCAATCCATCTCTGGTGTTTTGCATTCCGGCAGCATTAGCAAACTAGAACAGATGGGATTACTATGGCCAATCAGTTGACTTTAAGTAAAGAAGATTCCCTCAATAATGTGTTTGGGCCTTGTTCCGGTTTGCTAATGCTGCTGTTATGCAGAATACCAGAAATAGATTGGTTTTTATAAAGGGGGTTTGTTTGGTTACAAAGTTACAGTCTTAAGGCTATAAAAGTGTCCAAACTAAGGCATCAACAAGAAGATAGCTTCACTGAAGAATGGCCAGTGGAGTCCAGAACACTTCTGTCAGCTGGGAAGGCAAGTGGCTGGCATCTTTGCTCGTCCTTTGCTCCCAGGTTATATTTCAGCTCCTGTCTCTCAGCTCCTGTGCATCCTTGCTTCTTTCTCCCAGGGAGCTTCTCTGTAAGCATCTGAGGTTCCTCTCCTAACTTCTCCAGGGCAAACTCTGGACTTCATCGTTTAGCTTAGCATCTCCAGATGCCCTTCTGTCTGCATCTCCAAGTATCTCTAAGCATCAGTGTTTGCATCAGCTCTTAGCTCTCTTAAATACTCCAGTGAACTAATCAAGATCCATCCTGAATGGGTGGAGCCCACACCTGCATGGAAATAATTCAATCAGAGTCCTCTCCCACACTTGACTGGGTCACATATGGAAACATTCAATCAAAAGGTTCCACCCTAATCAAGATTAATAAACCCCACCCCCAGCACACACACACAAGATTGCATTAAAGAACAAGGCTTTTGTGGAGGGCATAATAGATTCAAACCAGCACAGGTCTCACCCAATCAGTTCTGGTCTTAGGAGAAAGAACTGAGGGTCCCTGGCATTAGAATTAATTCTGCTTCAAGACTACACCCTTCACTACTTCCAGAGTGAAGGAATTCAGACTCAGGAATTCAACATTACTCTAACTAGAATTTGCAACCTCAGCCTATTCCACAGATTTCAGAATTGCCAGCCTCCTGCCCCTTGCAGTTTGTGAGCCAATTCCTTATAAAATTCTCTTGCTCTCTCTCTCTCCACATACACATACACACATCCACGTATCCTGTTGGTTCTGTTTTGCTGGAGAACCCTGACTGAAACACCAAACTCTTTATTTTTCTTAAAATCCAGTGGACAGGGCAACACTAATGCAGATCACCTTTCCACATGTCAAACCTTAACTGAAAGTTTCTAAGGCTTCCTCCACCTCACTTGCATTTTGAGTAATGGCTCTGAAATGAAAATAATTTATCTGAACATCTCTAGTGCTTGATTAAATTGATCATTGTACATTCATGCATTGGCAGATTTTGTAGGCAAAGCAAGTTAATGTTAGCAGCAAATTTGTTTAACTGAAAATTTCTCCAATATTTTTTATTAAACAAGAAAAGTAACAGCTCTAATGCTGTTTAAGATTCTAAATTTTTAAAAATAAAACTAACATTTACTGACCAAAAGACACATGGATAGTTTTATACACACAGCCACAAAATACATGGTGGTCTATGCTTATCATTTTGGGAAGGCAGGAACTCTTAACAAGGTTGACAATTGAAGGGAACAATTGGAGGGGTATAACATTTAATAATTTATTTTCTATCTTCCTCTTCTCTTTTAATTTTCTTACTGGATGAACAAATACAAATACTTTTCTTTTCTGAAACAAGCAGAGTTTATCAAGCGAATGGATATAGGCCATTTTTGTAGGAAAATTTTATCTTATAGAACAGTCTGATTTCAAATAATAAATAATAATGTATTGATTTCAGCAGAAATCTTAGAATATTTGGTTTCCTGAATAATTGATTTTAATAAAAATTATTGGATATCTGAAGCCAATGAATTAATTAAATCAGAAGCCTATTAAGAAAAAATACGTGTTCAAATATATATTTATGTAAAATTTATTTTATAGATGCTAATAGCAATTCTTTTTTAAGTTTAATTGTTTTTTTTTCTTTTGAAATATGTTTTATCAGAGATATTTTAATGATGATACGTGGAAGCTAATTAACAATACTTAGATTTTGCTCATGTCAAGCTTCACAAAAGCTTATTTTCCTTTGCCCCCTATCCAAAGCAAAACATAACCTTGGGGAATATTAATATCATAGAAATTAGTCTTAAAAAGTTAAAACTAAAGTTTACAGTGTATTTATTTTATATAATAAATAGGTTTCCCATTATACATGGATTATTTATATAAGCCCTGTATATAATATGAATGTAGAATATAAAATAATTATTAATTTCACCATTTATAATGCAATTTCAGCAGTTTCTGGCCTGCTTGGAATAATTTTAAACACAAGCTAGCGAAAATTACTGAAATATGTCAAACACCATATTCTAGTTCAATACTTTTGTCACTACTTTGTCATTAAATGTGAAGTAGTAGGTACAAAGCTTGAAAACAATTTTTTACTGTACAGAAAAGTACCCAGGATGTGGAAATAGGAAAGCTGATATTCATTTCAAATCAGCTACTTACTAATATATATATATTTTTGTTGTTAATTCATTTCAATTCTCTGGGATTAATATCCTTAAGAAGACTGTATAGGACTGTCTCCTCTCAAATATTTTGATTCCCAATACAATTACACCTGAGTAAATTTCTAATCAAATATGCTTCCAAGAAAATATGTTAGAATAATTAGTATACTAAATTTGGACAAGTTGTTTTATACATAGCTCTACAAGATGGTTTGCAAAAGTAATTTTCAATAAATTTATCAAGCAGTGTTTTCAATATACTCTTGAAAATTGATGAAGATGGCTTGAATATAACATATGCTAAATTCTCCCAGAGACAAGGACAACTTATGAATGAGATGGAAAACAGAGAGAAAGAAATCGTTCATAGAAAGTATAGAAGGGAAGAGGGTTAAAATATGGCAGTGTGAAAAGAGTTTGTAGAGATATTAGTTAAATGTCACTTTCAGCACAGGAATTGAAGTTAATTTAAAAAAAATTGACATTTATGATCCTATAGAAAATCTGCTTTATGTTTTGTCTTTTTTTTTTTTTTTTTTTTTTACTCTTTTCATAGCATGAAAGATCCAGGAAGTCTGATTAGGTTTTAATATAGCTGGTTAATATTGTTAATAAGATGCTCCAGGATAAATTTTCAATCTATTATTTGAGGAAATGATGCTGAACTTTAGCAGGGATGATACTGCTCTGTCACCTCATCCTCATCCAGGGAATTCCCTATGCTATTTCTCCCACAATTCTCTATTGATTACTTACTACATGCCCTTTTGTTAATATAGTATTATCTTAGGTAATGAATCTCCAATAAATTTTAAGAATCAAAATAAAAAATATGTTTTTAAATACTCAGAAAAGCCATAAATTATGATGGTTATGCTGGGAATACCTTTAAGATTTAGTCTAACCACTTTGCTTTACAGAACTCAATATACTCACCCTGTGAAATTCCTTGGCAAACATGGATATACACATTCATTTATGTGCTTAAAATGAATGTCTAAATCCTGGTCTTGAAAGAATTTTTCTGTCATTGGATTGTGAGACACAGCTCTCTTTTGGGTGAAATAGCAATGACACTAGAGGATATCCTAAGAAGAAAAAAGTGAGGTAAAGGGGTGTTTGAATAAAAGGCTACATGATGATGAATTGGACATTTTATTGGAAATTTGGCCCAAAGCATTAAGATATGAAACAGAATTATTACATATACATTTTAAAAGATTTATATAAAATTTTCATAATTGTAGAAGATAGAAAATCTAAAATACACCAGATCATCAATTAAGCCTATTAGAATTAAAGAGCGGTCAAGTAGTCTTTCAAAAAGACCAACATGCAAAGGCAGAATTGAATATGGCAGAAATACAAAAATTAAATCCTTGTTGGCAAATATGTTCTACTGCGGCTCTGAAACAAAGGAGGTCTATCCTGGGGACAATCAGAAATGGGCCAGAGATATTTTTGCTTATTACAATGGCTGGACAGGGGAAATGTTACTGGCATTAATGGGCAACTGGCCAGGACGATTAATTTCTTGCAATGTGTAGGAGAAATTGGTAGAATGAGTAACTGTCCTGTTCAAATTCCCAATAATGAACTATTGAAAAAATGCCATATATCCCACCTACAAAACAAAACAAAACACTACTGTTAGCCTTAATATGAAAACTGTGGGACCAATAAAAATCCCTGTAAAATTTTTACTGTAAAATATAATTGATTTTTAAATAAAAGGAAAAGCATAGTAAGTTGAGAATCAGATAATTTAATGTTTTAAATAATATCAACTCTTCTTAAATTATATATAACCAAATGAAATGTCACATAATTGGAAACTGAATTGTGGAAATTGAGAACAGTTTTCTAAATAATCTGATATAATTAACAATCATAATATTTAAGGTAATACAATGTTAATGAAAATAAGCCCATCTATTTTTAAATTGAACTATTTAAAATGTAGTACTAGTGTAACTACAGCAAGAATAAATATACATTGCTTGCTTTAGTTGTTACACTAGGTATCCTAAAACAAATTACACTGTTGTTATAGGACTTCCTACTACATTGTAATATTCAACTTTCTCTTCTACATAATTCATCAGACCATGAAAAAGACAGAATATTCTATTTATCTTTGTGATAAAAACTGAGTGTTAAAGATAATTTTAGTAGTAGTTGAATAAATGAATGAATAAAATCATAGCCCATTTGATAAATATTATGGGGGGGGCATATTTTTCTCACCCCTGTTTTCACACTTGGCAATAAACCTAAACTCAGTTTTTCCAAACTGGCCTGGGTGATATTTTTATAAAGGTGACATTTGAAGGAAAGATAACTTCTACAAATTATGTGAAGAAAAATGAATAACTTTACGGAAAGAAAATGTCACTTCCAGCCATATCTCAAAACAAAATATATGCAGTGTGGATTAATAGAATCTAAAAGAAGTTATAATAAAAGATCTAGAAGAAAATAGTTGATATAATATTCATGTTTTAATTGGGAAAATAAAATTATTAAATTAGAAACAAGAGAAGATATAGAGAAATTATAAAGAAATCAGAAGAATAAAAATTAAATAGAATATTTTCATCAAAATATCACAGAAAAAATGGCAATACAGATGTATAAGAAAAACACTAAGACAGCAATAGAGGTTAGTAAAATATGAAAAATACAAACTTTACAAAATAGTGAACAGTAACCAATTAACATATATGCAGAAAATTATCAATTCTACTAATGTTAAAATAACAGTACATTAAGACAACAATGGGCATTCTCCTGTTTTTGAAGTTAGCATCAACTATATATACATATGTATTTTCCTTATTTTATTTCCATTTTCACACCCTGACAGAGATAGTGTGATTTGTTCAATGTGTAATGAAAGCAATTTTCAAAAAGTGCCTCATATGTTTATATTCTCTCATGCATTAATTCTAATGCTAGGATGAAAATTATTAAAAAATATGCATATATTATTACAAAATTATTTGTATTAGAAAAAATGACAACAATATTGATATCCAGAGCTAGAGGAGCTAGCAAGATTAATTCTAAAATTTAGCCTTCAAATAATGCTGTTATTATGATAACAATAATAACACACACTACAGAGATCTATTATATCACTAAGCAAAATAAAAGAGAAAGAAAAAGAAAAAGGGAAGTACAAAATTTACACAACAGCATAATCAAAGATTATTTTTCTTCATATGAATGGAATAGACAGTTCTGTCTTTCTTTATCCATGCAATTTAAAAACATTTTGTGTGTGTGTGTGTGTGTGTGTGTGTGTGTGTGTGTGTGTAGTTTACAGTATAATCACCCTTTACTAACTTTGCCCAATGTAGAAAGAATGACTTACAAGGGGTTTATTGAATAATGGGTGAGTTTTTTAATCCTATATTTTTTAATTTGCAAATTTTGGAGTACAAAGGCATTCCTTTAAAACATAGAAAATGGTAAGCCTTAAAAATATATATGATTAACATGGATAATTTTTATGAAGTAAATTGGCATAATGTCTTATTCCTCTATCTGCAAGCTTTTTCCCTTTAAAGTGAATAAATGAATCAATTCAATCATGATGCACACCTACCATGATGGGATTTTCTTTCTAATGCTTTCTCAATAATACATCTTTTTTCTGTTTATTTTTCCAAGTGTGTACTAACATGATCTTAATCTTTCTTCCTTCAAATTCAGTGTTGCACTTCTCGTGTAGTAAAAGGGAATTTTAAAAAAGTTAATACTTTGCTAACCTTTTCATGTCATCTTATTCTCTCAAGTCTGACAGAGCTCCAGAAATTGAGGGACAAGTTATTAAGATGCTATAGAACAGCCTACTTACTAAATTAACTTAGAAGTTGCAGAGGGTTAGGTGAACCAAATAAAACAATAAACATTTTAAAAAAATTAATTCTCATGGAGAAAAAGCAGGCAAGAATTTATAGAAAGCTGGAAAGGTATTTCTGTTTTATTCTATTACTTTGATAACAATGCAGCCAAAGGGCATGGTCATTTCTTTTTGTGATCAGTGATACCTCTGAGGTACAAACCACATTGTTGCTGCTTTTCATTTTCATGTCAAATATGTTAGACACTTAATTGCTTTTACCATTTTTAAATCAGCAAATTACAACAGAGCATTGCATAAATAAACAAATAAGTAAATAAATAAGTAATATAAAATATAACTTGGAATCCATTTCAGAAGCACCCTGAATTTTCATTTTTAAATACCATGAATATTATGAAACATTATCTAATCCAACATTTCTCTGAATTTAAGCTGTGATAGAAAGTTCACATTTTTACACATTCTTATGTGAGGAAGTAGTTTTCAAGAATGATAAGAATAGATCTATTTAAAAAAATATGCCTGCAGCAAAAAAAAAAAAAAAAAAAAAAAAAAACAAAAACAAGAAAAATGTACCTGCACTAATTTTCTCTCTGATGAAATATATGAATTTAGATATTTATTTTAAAGATCACTTAATAAATGGTGATTTAAAATGATAGATGGTGTTTCAGGAAAATTTTTGCCCAAATTGGCCCAAATATATGAGGTTAAGGAGAAGAGTAATTTGCAAAGAGCAAATCTGAAGCAAAAGTTTAAAATTAAAAATCAAAAGCAAGCTAAACTATAACAGATATGCAATGTTTATGAAAATTGTTCTGCATTAATATAGTCCTGATACTCCAACCTCTGAAACAGAATATTTATCTGCAGGCAATACAAACTTGGACTAGATTATGAACTTGATACAAAACAATAAAATTTCTTTTATTATATAAGTACACTAACTTGTAAATAGAAAAATGAAAAAAATTGACATTTTTAAGCCAATTTGAATGAGTTTATAAACTTAAATCCACTAGGTTAGAAATAAATTTAAAACAGCCTTTTCAGTAAAACTCTGTAGGCAAAACAAATTGTAGCATCTTGCATGTGGAATATATATTCACCATAGAAGAAAAGGTATAAAAATACGCAAAAATAAGCATTATTCAAAAACTTTTGACTTAAAGGTAGTTACTCTCAAAAGTAATTCTCTCTCTCTCTCTCTCTCTCTCTCTCTCTCTCTCTCTCTAGCATTCCCTTGCTCTCTTGTGACTCTGGCCTTTTCAATATTACACTGATCTTTCTGTTTATTTAAGTATCATCAATACTCTGTTGTAAGTACTAGAGCTTGATACTAGACACCACACCCTAATATCTCATACAACCTATGATTTTTAACTACTTATTAAGCTGGTAAAAATGGAGAAAAATTTACAACCAGAAAGAGCTACCAAAATATCAAAACATATATTTCATTATGCAAGGTCATGAAACATGAAAGAACAAATGAGGCATATTACTCTCATAACTGTTACTCCCTTTTTCATTAAAATATATACATTTTTATCAAAAAATGTAATTTTAACTGTGTTCATTTTTACATATAGATAATGTATAAGCTATAAATCACATGCTCATGATTCATATTCAGGCTATTTTATGACCATCCAATGGCCTTTGTAAACAGTGTGACCAACTTGTACACATACCGTTTCCTTATCCCAAAATAGAGCAAAAACTATCAGCTTATATGTAAAATATTACCTAGTATGTTTCTCCACACACTTTATAGTTATGCTCAATCTCCATATTTACTCTCATTTGATTTTACTCCATTGCCAACTCAATATATTTTTTAAATTCTCTTAGAATATTGACCATGATCTTCTTTTCTCCCTTTAATCGTAGCATTCCCCATAATTAACACTGATATTTAGGCACTTGCCTCCAACTCACACAATTGACATTCTCTTTTTTCCTATAACAAGGCACCCCTACCCACTCCCCCCACAGAGACACATTTCACTCCATGTCTATATTTCCCAATTTCAGTACACAAAGTCAATTCACTGTGAGACCTTAATTCCCAGTTTCAGGCCCACTATAAGGAAGTCAAATATTTTACTTCAAAGAACAATTCCAGGAACTGCCTCTGGTTTCCTTGGCAACACAGATAAAATTGTGAACATTCTACGTTACCTCTCCTAATCGTGTCTCTGTAGAGGAAACGCAGAATTCTGCATTCAATTTCTTCTATAACAGACTATTTAACATCACTTCAAAAGCAATCTTTCTAAAATGCAAACTTGATCTTATCTTTGTTGTAACTTTTAATGGCTCATTCTACCATTCAAGATACAATTGAAGCTCATTAAAAATTGAGTACAAAGCCCTTTGTGGGTTGGCTTCTATTTACCTCTCCAGTTTCTACTCAAAGTCAATATGCTGAAGCCATACTGGCCCTCCTGGTCTAACTCAGGGAAATTTCACAAATAATCCATTAGAAAATACCACCTCTATTATATAGATAAAACCATCCACCACAGATACTCATTTTTGCTTTTCTTTGTAGTTTGCATAGAAACCTACCCTGAAAACCTGTGTTGCTAAGGAATAATGGGCTTTTAATGGCCTACCTCCATAATAATGATCTCACACATTTGTGTGATTGGGTCAAAGGCAAGCTCAAAAAGTCCTAAATGCTACTAGGAAGTATTTTCAGGTCCCAAACACTCAAGAGACACCATTACCATAGCTTTTATTATGAAACTGTCACCAACTCAGAGCCAAAACACCACTTTGGTGGAGAGAATAGTCACATGCCACATGAAGACTCATTTCACCTACTAAATGCTGTACTTATTTTTGTTCCAGCCACTGCTACTCTATTCATTAAATGCATATTTTACATCCTTTAGTTTTTCTCAGCCACCTGAAAGCCGCAATCCTCAGGTGATTTATCAGTTCTGGTGATGAATACCAAAACTCTTCAAGTCCATAATAAACTGTCCTCATCCCAATACCTACATATTACTGCCCGAACTGATTTCATCCACTTATATTGCTGTCACTGAATGGGTATAAAATAATGCATTATTTTACTGGAATACTTCACTTTATATAAACAAAGACTTCTGCTTGTGTTACTTAACCACAAAGCTGAGCACTCTCTAAATCCAGGAGACCATTATTTCATGGAGGAGCTGTAGGATTCTGTTTTAGTTTTGCTAGGCTGATATCACAAATATCACAAATTGGTTTGCGCTTAAACAACAGGAATTTATTAGCTCAAGTTTCAGAGGCTAGAAGGCTTGCTTTCTCCCAGAATCTGTATCGTTGTGACTGACCAGCAATCCTTGAATTCTTTGACTTTCTCATCATGTGGCAATGTCCTCTACTTTCTCTCTTGGGTTTCCTTGACTTCTGATTTCTGGCTCCTCCCCATGGATTTCTTTTTATACATTTTCAGTAACAGGATTAATACCCATTATAGTTCACTTGGACATACCTCAACTAAAAGTAACATTTGCAAAAGGTCCTATTTACAATGCACTCACAGGAATGGGATTAATATTAAGAACATGTTTTTATCTGCAGTACATAACTCACTGGCATAGATTCTCACAAAATCCCCCAAAATTTCTGCTGAACCAATTTTCTATATAACAATATTAATCATCATAATAACAATATTACTTTTAAATTGATAATTGTTGTGGAAGACACAGGGTTTGGTATTTTTGGAGGTTCACACTTGTACTCATTTTTATGTGAGTAGGAGAGTTTAAATAATAAATCATTTGTCAATCAATAGATCCAGTAAGCAGTAAAACAGGATTTGAATACAAGTTTTGTGTGTGTGTGTTTTCTATGCTACTTTTAGCTTATATTTCTCTGCACTCCTCTCCTGGAAAATGCAATTCTGTAATCCAAGACTTGCTTAATCAATGATGCAATGCATTGTGTTATGATTTCAAATTTACCTAATTTAGATTTTATCATGTCTTCTTCTCTCATTAATCTCTCTCTTTATATGAATTTTCTCCCCAAAATCTGCTCACATTGCATATTCTTAACTAGGATTTTAATAGCATGTTTTGTGGAACTTAGTTAATGGATGATGTTCCTTACCTATACTGACGTTGGTAGTTTTCTTCTAAAACTCTTATAGCTATAATGCTTATGGTCCCTTTTTTTCTTGGGTAAAAGTACTAAATTTGAGGGTAAGTGCATCATATCAGAAATAGAGTTTGAAGTCAATGTTCTGGACTGTGAGATTTATTGGAAGATAAACGGCTTTCACTGTTAAAGGTCAAAATTGTAATATATTATAGTGTCTCATGACATAAACAGCATAAACATTTTTTTTTTAAATGACAGCATATGTAAAAAGTGGACACCAAATATAGAGATTTAAAGCAAAAGACATTATGGCCAATGTAGGCATTCTAATGGTATAAATTGTTGATACATTTAATTTTAATTAATTTAAAATGTATATTTTATTTTTGTCTTTTTAGCATTAAAATAATTTTGACATGGTGATTTTAACACATAAGAAATATGTTACTGATGGTATTACCATACTGCTCTGTTTCAAAAAGTGTCTCAGACAGAAAACTCTTTCTGCAAATATCAAAAAACTCAAACAAGAGCCTAAGCAAAAATATAGTTTATTGGCTCATGTATAGAGTCAAGTAGTAATCCTGGTTTCAGGCATAGTGTGGTACAGAGCCCAATGAATGTCAAGAGGATGTGTTTCTTGGCTTGCCGTCCACTAGGTTGACTCCATTCTTAAGCTATGCATAGTGACCCTAGTAACTTCCAACTGCCAATGAGAGAAACAAACTCTTAAAATTTATTTGTATGACCTTATGATCTGCCTTGAGTCTTATATCCAGCCCTGTACCCATTTCTGTGACATGGGTGATGGAGAAAGTCAATTGGCTTAGAATACTTACTACATCCTTGGAGCCCTGGGAGGAGCAAAATTCCTATAAAATTCATGGGATATGTAATTGTTTCCACTAGGAGAGGGAAGAGCTACTGTATTGAAAATAAAATAAAATAGCATAAAATGAGGATTAAAAACAACACAAACCTGTCAAACATCAACAAAATAAAAACTTTAAATGTTTGACTATACAGGGCTTACTGAAAAATGCATTCTAAATTAATTTAGGAATCTGTCATGGCTTGAGATTATTTTACCCCAAACATGCTCTGAATATTAATCCATTCCAATGGATATGAACTCTTGTAAATGGAGCCTTTCTATGAGGTTATTTCAATTAAGGTGTGGTCCAACTGAAAGAGGATGGGTCTTAATCCTATTATTGAAGGACTTATAGGAAAGCCACAGAGAGGAGCCAGAAGGTGGAAGTCAATGGACCCAGAAGAGAAAAGAGAAGCCAGGAGAGACCACCATCTGCTTTGCCATATGACAGAAAAAGCCAAGGACCAAGTACCACAGGCAGTAGGCACCAGAAAACTATAGTCTTCTTGGAGAGAGAATTGCCTTGATGATGTCTTGAGTCTGGACTTTCTCTAGCCTCAAAACCATGACCCAATAAATTGCCATTGGTTAAGCCAACCCATCGCATGTTATTTTTTCTTGGCAGCCAGGAGACTAAAACAGAAGTGGTGCTTCAATTTTTACATATGGACCTATATGACTTGTAATATTTCTTCCATACTTCTCTGAAATGTTCTCTATTTTATTAATCTAAAGTTTTGATTATCAGCATGAATGAAAATGCCGTAAGATGAATTCATTTTTTTCCTTAGTTCATGTAAAATTGTTTCCTTCCATGTTTATATTTTTAGCACACAAAGAATAATCACACTGGAAATGCCAAACCAGAAGAAATGAATCCAAGTGAACTTTTATCAAATTAAGTTAACAAGCAAGGAAATATTCAGCTTCATTTTTCTGTTCTTTCTTTTTCTCTTTTCCTTTTTTTTTTTCAAGTACAACAAGTAAAAAAAAAATACTTTTGCTTGAGATGAGATTTTTGGGGGTAACAAGAAAAAGTTGGATGCCTGTAGGAATGTACTTCCTGTTGGGGATTGAATCATGTCCTCCAAAAAAGCCATGTGCAGGTCTCAAACCCTACTCCTGTGGGTGTGAACCCATTTGTAAATAGAAAATAGGAACTTTGAAAATTTTATTAGTTAAGGTGTGCCCAAACTGTATGAGGGTGGGCCTTAATCCAATATGGCTGAAGTCCTTATAAGAAAAAATAAATTAGACACAGAAAGAGAAGCCACGGAGAGCAGCCAGAAGCTGGAAGTCAGTGGTATTGGAAGAGAAAGGAGATGTTGTTATGTGCATTGCCATGTGACAGAAAAGTCAAGGACTGATGACCTCTGGCAGCCAGTCCTAGAATGCCAAAGTCTTTGGGGAGAAAGAATCACCTTGCTGACACCTCAATTTTGGACTTCTCCTAGCCTCAAAACCAAGAGACAATAAATTCTTATTGTTAAAGTCAATCCATTGCATGGTGTGTGTTTTAGCAGCTAGGAAACTAAGACACTTCCCATACTGCCTTCGTTTTGCTTCTTGATTATGGCATCATTGAGAAGAATCCCTTTCTCCAGTGTGAATTCAGTGCAGCAATATTATTTTTATTAGGTTAAATAACTTTAGCTTCACCACAGCTTCGCTCCAGATAACTTTAAATGAGAGCTGAGCTGAATTCCCTGTACTGATGGTTATAATCCTTTAACTGTCCTCATTGATATCAGATTGTGATTCCATTGTCAAAGCATCTTGGTTTTAGCTTCTTTTGAAATTGCTCATAGCTCTTTTGCAAATTATTCTGCTACTTTTGTACCACTAATTTCATTTCTTCTTATTTTTCCTTTCCAACCCCTGCAACAATTTTTCTATTTTCTAAATTAATTAAATAATTTGAAACTATAGCTTTGCTTAATCAACATGGCTTATTTTAATGTCACTAAGCACTAATCAATTGAGGAAATAGAGAATGATAGTTTGATTAAAGACAATTAGTGTTCCTTGTGAGATTCTTGAAAGTTGTTTGCCTATGAAATATCAATGTAAATAATGTAAATATTACTAGAAAGCATATTCCTCAGCTAAAGAGCAATAAAGACACACACACGTGTCATGTTTGGACATTAAAAGAAAATTCAATCTGGTGCCAAACTCAATCTTTTGGTTATGGCAAAGGATTCAGAAGCACACTGATTATAAATTGAGAGTGTTAAAAACACCGAATTGCCCCCCCCCCCCCATGTGGGACATGACTCCCAAGTGTGTAAGTCTCCCTGGTAGTGTGGGACATGATTCCCAGGGATGAGCCTGGCCCTGGCATCATGGGATTGAGAAAGCCTTCTTGATCAAAAGAAGGGAAAGAAATGAAACTAAATAAAGTTTCAGTGGCTAAGAGATTTCAAATGGAGTTGAGAGGTCATTCTGGAGGTTACTCTATGCATTACATAGATATTCCTTTTTAGTTTCCAGTGTGTTAGAATAGTTGGAAGGAAATGCCTGAATCTGTTGAACTGTAATACAGTAGACTTGATTCTTGATGCTAATTGTATGATTATATAGCTTTTATGGTGTGACTGCATGATAGTGAAAATCTTGTGACTGACATTCCCTTTATCCACTGTATGGGCAGAGAAGTAATAAAATAAAGACATATAAGGGGGAAGGGGGTATGAGATGTTTTGGGTGTTCCTTTTTTATTTTTTTTTCCATTTATTTTGGAGTAATGAAAATGTTCTAAAATTGATTGTAGCAATGAATACACAAGTATGTGATGATACTGTGTTCCACTGATTGTATGCTTTGGATGGATTATATGGCGTGTGAATATATCTCAATAAAATTGCATTAAAAGCACTGAATTTAAACTTGAAATGTATCAAAAGGGAATGAATTTAATTCATATTATTAATACTTTATAAGAATTGAAGAGAATTGTAAGTGCTTTGAAATGCAAAAATCGTTGTTTCATATTTGCCAATTTTGATGATCAAAAATGGTACTACGGAAACCAAAAAAATCTGCTTGAAAGCTGTCATCCTCTAACATTCTTTCAAAGCCAAAAACATTTTTTATTCCTCTGTTTGAATTCTGCTTTTCCACTCTGAATCACATTTCAATTTGAAACAGTGTAGCTAATTCTACCAAGACTTTAAGGGTTAGATCATACGTAGAAGGCATGGAAATAATTAGTCCTGGGAGACAGGGAAACACAGTAAGAAGTTTTCAGGGCAAAAGAACCAGGCAGTTTGTACCATGAACCACATTTTTGTTAGAAAGATACATGAGGTGGGCATTGAATCAAAGTCAGAGGTAACAGTAGCTTTCAGAGACAGAGAGAGAGCTTGAGAGAGAGAGAGAAAGGAGGGTGAGACAGGGTCTAAATGGAAGATTGGAACTTAAATGTGAAATCAATGGGTCAAAGGAAAATAGAGCAGGATATAAGGCAAAATGATCCCAGAAATCAAAACACCAGGAAGTTTTCTGTTGAAGAGCATATCAAGAAAAATTATGCATAAACTTTGTTACCTTTTATGATTTCAAAAGGACTTCCAGCAGTTGAATAGTGTAATCCTTTGTATACTTTTTTGTTCAGTATTAGGTAGGTGAATATGTATAATTGTCTTGTATTCCCACTTAGCTTGTAGAATATTCCAGGATGGAAAGAAAATGTTGCATTCTTTTGGAATAATTGTAACATCAGTAGCAGTGTTGTGTCCACAGTACTGTTCTTATGACTATATTTGATAATTTAATAATTCATATATATACATCTGTCTTATATAAAGATCACACTTTTACCTGTTTTCTCTGATAATGATAGCAATGTTTAGTGGGGTGTTAAAATATGGGACTCTCAAGAGGGGGGGAGACTCTAAATTATAAGAATAAACTATTTTTAAAAAATTTTTGTATCTTTTGTGATTATAAAAATCTATGTTCACACTAATAATTTAGAAAAAAATATATAAGCAACATAAACAATCCCAAGACCCATGTATTTGTGCTTTAAAATTTTTATGGACTTTTATGTGATTGGTTTGCATGTACACACATATAGATGAGTGGATGGATAGAGAGATATACAGATACAAAATTATAAGATTTGGGAGCAGTATGTTAGTTGCAATACTCCTGAATAATGTCCGGAACACATCTAACCATCCTTAAGAAGTTCTTAAGAGATTACTGATATTACAGAAAAAATATGCAACAAAAATAAATGCTTTATTATTTGGTGGTCTTTAAATCTCATAGAGAATTGTATCATACAGTATCCCAATTTTTGCCCTCATAAGCCCATATCATATCATATTGTTGTTTGCTACATATTGTGATCATATTCTCATGTTAAATATTAGAGATATACATTAGCAATTTGATAGATACATGAAATTCCCTTATGTGCAAAATTCCTTTATATCATTATATAGTTGATGTGATACATATAGAAATTCCCTGTTGATATTTATATTTCCCACTTTTCAAAATTATAAAGTTTTTGTAAATGCCTTTCTACATACATCTTTAATCACATGACTTTATCACCTGAATTAATTCTCTGTAAGATAAATTGGTGGACAAATATAATGCTTATTAAAATCTTTGATTCATATTGTAAAATTATTTCCCAGTCATATGAATTTATGTTTGTACCACTGGTGTTTCTGATTGTACATCTGCCAACATGCTGGAAACACTAACATGCTGGAAAACACAACATCTGTTTCTGACATTGTGATATCACTTGTATTTGTTCTCATTCTATTTTCAATTTTATATCCTTTGAAAGGGATAGTGGACATTTCTAGATTTTCTTTTCCTTTCCATTTTTCTTCTGTATTTTGTAAAAGTATCTTTATATTAGGAAAATTAAGTAAACATATAATGTGACTTTAAATAGTTTTTATGTTTGTAAATTTTAGAAATTTTATTAATTAGTATTTTACATATTCCATTAAGCCCTCTTTTTTGATAATCAGCTTTTGAATAACATTTAGAAAGACCTACAAAAGTGGAAACTCTTACAAAGAGATATGTTTCAAATATTTATTAATGAATGACCATAAGTTGAAAATTATTTCTTGATATCCCAGAGATGTCACCAGCAATGGTGACAATATTCAAGAATGCAGTTAGCCCAGCCCCAGTGGCATGTCAGCATTACATGGAAACAGGCAGCTATCTCTTTGGGAGAAACTTTATCCCACATCCAGCTACATGAATCCAAGTCACCAGATCGATGGAGTCTATGCTCAGCATTGCCCTTCAATTCTGAAGCTACAGTGGTTTCCCATCTCCTGCTCTGACTGTGCATACTCAGCACCAGCAGTGCAGAACTGAAAATGGGCATCGTCTTTCTGCTCATCATAACTCTAGCCAATTCTCTACATAATGAACCTTGGTAGGTTGTTACTGACTCTTCAACTCTTGCCAATGATTTAGCAACTTTGTCTGAGACTTGGAAAACTTTAGATTACTAATTAAAGATACTTCTCTTTGAGAATATGAATTATGGAAATGGTTTGGTGCTGCCAATCTAACTCTCTGGGTCATTCTTTTATATGCCTATGGTAAGGCACATTCTATGATGAGACCATCTGGAATCCAACTGCTGATTGAGCTGCACCTCTCATATTGCCACCATTGATGCCTGGATACATCATCATACCAGAGATAATGACACATCCACTATCATAGACTGGACACAAAGTAAAGGATGCTAAGGCTACCCCTGCATGCTAGACCTCTGTTTCCCGAAAAGAGTTGGCCCATTTATCTTACAGTGATGGAGACACTGCCTTTGCCTATTTTTGGCAAATTAACAACATTAGACACCTTTTTACTCATTCTGGTCCACATAAATTTCTAATGCAGTTTGATCATTGATGTGGCTGTGCCAGAAAACAGATTTATTCTATCTTGGATTGTTTCCTTGGTAATTATCAAGAAAAAAAGAGGTGGTAGAAGGTTTATATGCATTTAAAAATTCAGGATTCTACCATGATCATTCTTGCCTCTAATGTCAACCCCAAGCTAGCCTGTTTGGTACACCCTCCATGTGTCAGTCTGGGCAGGAAGGAATTCAAACTTAACTCTGATTCATTCACCTGGGTCTTCTTGCTGTATTTACAAGGTCCAAACTCCTAACTATAATAATAACTTGGTTGCCTGTTGTAAAATGGCCCATATGAGCCAAAGTAAGGGGCCAAATATGTCTCTATAAGTTTATTTAGGCCTTCTTAACTTTCTACCACCTGGACCATTGCAGATGAAAGGTCTCAGTAAAAGTAGGAAACAACTGAGAAAAACAAGTGAAATTTTAGCTACTTGACAGTAGCCACCAATGTTTTGGAGATATGGAGAAAGCAAAAACCCTGGCAGCTTAGACACCATGAAGTATGAAGAGGGAGGGACATTAGTAGTTGTCTTTCAGCACTAGCCCTAGAGCTTTCCTTTCAAAGAAAAATCCAAAAGTACCCTAATGTAGTACTTCCAATATAAGGACTAGCCTAAATAATTTTAATTGAATTGGGAACTTTAAGTTCCATTAGTTGTATGGAAAGGGCCACATGGAAACATTATCAACATCTGCATCAACTTATGTAGGTGCAAATTAGTGGAATCCTACAATTGTGAACAAACTTCCTTTCCAAGGAACAGTTTGTCACCAGAGACTGTATTTCTTGTATCGGAAACCACCATTAATTTGGCTCCCTCCTGAACACACAGAGATTAGTATCTTAGAGCTGGTGATGTATAAGGAAACACACCAAATAGATCATGCGATCCTCTGATAAGAGCTCCCAAAAGAGGCTAATGTTGTTTATTCAATAGAACTTCCTGAGAGAATAATTGACTCATTATTTATGCACACCCTATGGATGGTTCTTCAACAAATAGAGTTATTCACTTAGAAATTAGCATGAAAACTTGTCCCTGATTTTAGCTGTGAAATGAACCAATGACACCATCTCAAGTCAGCATAACTAACTGGCCAAGGCTGTTATGTATGATAGAATTGACCTAGATTTCCTCCTTGTTGGTTGAGTTGGAGACAGTGCAACCACTAATTATCCTTTTGTTCTTGGTTTAATGCCTCAGGTGGAAAGATAAGTACAGAAAATTTAGGCATCACTGGTTTTCTAAGTTAAACCAGACTGGTTTATGGGATTTGTTCAGCTAGTTGGGTTTGATTCCCCTAGAGCATGTCTTTGGTCAGAACTGCAGATTGGTCTCATCATGCTTCTTGGAATCCTATTCATTATATTCTTAGTAATTGCTGTTTGAGACAAAGTGAATGGGTTTTTTCACAACCCTTTTTCAGTCATATTGATCATAGAGGTCAACAAAATAGTGTAGTATGGGAAAATTGGATAAAAGCCAAGATGGTATAGAAATTAGGGAATGCTATTGTTTATAGAAAAGTATCCACAGATCTCTTGCATTTCTGCACATCTTGCAAACAGAGGCACTGGATGGATTTTTTCTGGACTATTTGTCAATATGTTTGTACAGCTAACAGTATTAGAAGATACAGAGAATGTTTGCCTCTAGAGCAATAGACGTTTGTTTACTGTTCAGAATAATGAAGAGAATGTCTGTTTCTGGAGTAAAGGTCAGGGCTCTCAAAACAATCTCCATACTCATCCTCTAATTAATAAGCTTACTAATTCAATCTTTTAGAGTAGCAACAGCCACCTGCCCTTTAGTCCTTTCCCAGAGTTCTGTTTTGTGCTTTGCTAGACACTCATCTCTTGCCCTTTTCCTCTCCCTACGTAAGATATGCTCTTCAGAGGGAGAAAACCTTGTGATTGATGAGACTCGGTCATAACTTCCTAACTTCCTTAATTTTCTAGCACACATACAAAAATCCCCCCTTTCTTCCAAGATACACATTTCAATGGCCACTAATTTTCATTGACTTGAATTAGGCATATGTATCCTATAGCACATGAATCTCACTGTTATCCAGGATTTTCCTCAATTCTTACTTCTTTCCATCTGATAAACTGAACTGGCACAGGGGGTTCAACTGCCACATGCTGACTCTGCCTTGTTTAAAATTGATTTAACTTAGCTTATTACAAAGTTAACAGCTAAAAGGACAAAACAAAATATTGTAACAAGTGATAGAGGAAAGGGATCCCCATTGTTTCATTTATTGTGCAGTGAGAAGTCCTAGAAACTTAGTTATTTTGGCATATGAAATGACTTGGGAACATATGAAAATCAAAGGTGCACTTCATTACAAAAAAAAAAAATAGAGGAATTTTTGCTTCTCCACCATTAGGTATTTTCACATTTTATTTCTTTTTGAATAATTAGATCTACTAGAATAGTCACAATGACAGGACTTTGCCTTAGCTAAAACCCAGAGAATTATGCCTACCCCCCAAATCCCCCCCCCCCCAAAAAAACCTCTTTCAGGTAAGAAGTGTCCATTTCTGTTTATTCTGCATTTAATTGGAAATCTTTGCTACAAAAAAAACTGATGATGACATGTATTTGAACACTAGATAAATAACAAAAGTATCTAGGTTCCAAGGAAACTACTTTCATTTCTGTTTCAGTGGTGTTCTTTAAAATCCCAACAGGAATTCATAAGGAATTGAGTTTCTTAACAGTTGCTAGCTGGATGAAATTCCTATCTGGTTCCATTTATTTTAGTGCTTTCATTGTGTTTGACAATATCACGCCAATTGGAAAGACAGTATTAGAATTCCCCATGCAATATCTTATGCATGAGTATTAAGAAATGTAACACCTAAAAGTCAGAAATATCCCCTAGTTTTCTATACTGATAGCAATTTATCCCAAAAGACTTTTTTAAATATATAACTGAAAACTATTTCCTAGTGTTTCTTTAGGCTTTTGGGCATCAGACACAAATATATATATATATATATATATATATATATATGTATGTGTATATATATATATATATATACATATATATATATATATGTATATGTATCATTTTAATGTGTCCCCTACATCAGAAGTAAATATGTAAAGGCATTCTATTTTTCTATAAGTAAACACCACAACCATGGTTTTATAAAAGTACTTATTACACAGTGGCAGATCATTTATATAAAATGTTTACATATTAACCCTGGAATATGGGAAGAGAATAAGTTGTTCATAATCTCGGCTATATTAATAAATCATATACATATTCTTGCTTAGAAAATATATAATAAACTAACAAGAACTCTGTTTTTGCTACTTTGCAAAAAATTATAGATCTTAACTTTAACTTTTCTTTTTACAGTAACCTGATAATTTTTATGTTTGTGTATGCCCTTATTTTGAAAACATCTGATTAATGGATCAATTATCTTGTTGTGTACAATTCCTTGTGGATGTGTAATTAATTTATAACCAACATGCTCATCCATTAAAGCTTTAGAAGTAAAATAAAATCCTCATTTCTTTGAAATTCTAAATATATTAATTCAAAAGGAGAAAGGTCAAGTAACTGGACTAATTCCATCAGTCAGGTATTGATGTCTGTTCTTCTAAGGGCACATAATGCTTTTCTATTAATTGACATTTAACCTGAAATAGATAAGCATTCACTTTAAGTTTCCAAATCTCTTAGTCTTTGTTGACAGAGATAAGAAATCAATTTCTACACACAAAAAAAAAACACTTTCTAACTGCCTATAAATTACAATTGGTGATTTTGTTTGATTTACACATGAACATAAAATCAGCTTAGGGTTTCATTCTTTTTTAATGAACAATTTTGGAGTATTGGCATGAAAAATCTTTGTGTACGTGTGTTTGTATGTGTGATTATACCAGCAGCTTTTGTTTTATCTATCCCTTAATATATTTACTTTCGTAGTCCTTAAGTAATTCTAAATCTCTAGGAATTTATAATGTAAAGTTTTTAAATGCTTGTGCTGAAATACAGCAACATTATTTTCCTGGGACCTGTGCAGTGTGTTATTTTGATGCCCTTACTTGTTAAGTTCTCATGCAGTTTGCTCTTTAGAGAATAACTTTCTGGCTGGCTGGCTAGACATAAGTAGTTTGGATGTTGGCCTTTGATAAAGGCAGAAGATTGTAGAAAAAATTTAAGAGGATGATTTTTCAAGTTTCAAACACTTTTTTACAGTAAAATTTACAAACCCCCAAAAGATATTGTTGGTATTGTTTTTTTATTTATAAAACCCATATAAGAAACAGAAATTTAATATTCAAACCTGTCATCTACTGTAAATATTATCCCAAGAAAGCACTCGTATCTACTTTGTTTCAGGTGCTTGCAATATGATATGATAAATAGTCACTCTTTCATAGTGATTACATTAAAAAAACAAGATGCTGAAATTTAAACCTAAAAAAGGAACTTTTAAAATTATTCCAATATCATAGCTAACAAGTAAGCCAAATTATTCTATACAATTTAAGCAACACATTAATTTAATGACTTAAAAAATTCTAAAGAAAAACAATGTAACTGTCTCTACAGATTTTTTTACTGCTAAAATCCAGTATCCTTTCTTAAGAATTCTAAATTATGGTAGTGAGCATGAGGTATTTTTGTAAAATAATAATAATAATAATAATAATAATAATGAATTCCAAAAAGCAGAATGAATAGGAAGAAATAACCAAACATACACATATACTGGTAAATATCCTGACACTGAGAACTAAAGATTCTCAAAGATTAAGGGGTTTATATATAACAAAAATAATTGGAGTCCTCCCGTATCACTATTCTTGCAACAAACAATAGACCGTGATTTTTATGAGTGGAGTCAATATTTTGGAAAATCAAGTACCTGACTGAATTGACAGAAAGATGCTAGAAAACCAGATTTGAATAATGGGCAGGAATAGAAGGAAGCCAGGCCACAAGAACCACAGCAACAGCCACCTAAGGACAATGGGCTGGTGTGGACACCTCCACTGCCAATGGCTGTTATCCCCTGACATCTATGCCACCATTGACAAACTCTGCACACTGATAACTCCACTAAACCTTTAGAGCCACCCCTGAACTTTTACCTTGCTTTCACAATTTTCAAAGTCTTCAGCAGATGCATAAAATTGACTGAGCCTGGATCATATTCCACCCTATAAACAATTAAAATTCTCTCTGAAATGTAATGAGAAAGGGAACCCAAGTGGCTCAAAACCCACAAACACACTCACACATGCACACACTCAAGAATGAAGAAGAGGTATGTTTATTGCTTGTTCCAGATGAACAAACACACACAAAAAAAGATCGACAGCTACCTGCATCAAGTTCGCCCCTTGTTAGGGAAGTCACAAACATCTTTAAAGCAGTCATTACCCAGACCTCACCTTCTCTGATGTCTTTCTCTGGGGAAGTCAGGAACACACGCTAAGGGGCCATCCTCTATTCTTTCTGCTGTCCCTGCCTCCTTTCCTATTGTGCACTGTTCCACACACTGGGGGAGATGTTAATTGTAATGAAAAGGCCTGGCAAGTACTTATACCTGACAACTAGGAACAAGCAGCCCTAGATGTTTATCAGAACAAGAATTATCAGTGGCAGAGTCCTCCAGATCAAAATGGGGCGTGCAGACCAGCCATCTGCCCACTCCAGTCAGGCTCAGTTTTCAGCCATCCCAGGAAACTGGCAGTGATGGAATTTCTTCCTCTGCTCTTTTGGACAGTTCGTGTTATGTAAGCGACAAGGTTATTACTGGTACTCTTTATTCTGTGCAGTAAAGGGATCATTTGCTGAAAGTTTCTGTTGTGCCCTGAGCCTGTGTTCCCACCATGCAGCATTGTAGTGATTCACTCCACACAATTCCTAAATAATAGATAAATACGCTGTATTTGCTGAACACAGCATAATTTCAGAAGTTAGGCAAAAGAGAGATTCAAAAACTAGGAAACTAGGAGCTACTTTTTAAACTCCTTTTTTTATTTTTCAAAATACTATTGTGTAATAAGAAAAAATAAAAATTATGGGCTAAATTTACTTTTAATTGAATGAAAGAGATTTGTAAACCAAATAATTTTTGAAATGAATGCATCAGAATAAACTGTAAAATAAATTATGTTTATTTTCCACCCAACAAGCAAGAGGTATAAGGAAATAAAAGAAATAAAATGAAGGTAGAATAAGTATTTTTTTAAAGAAAAAATTCATGAAATACAGCATAAAAACAGAGCAAAAAAAAAAAGTAATGATAGGCAAAACTACTGCATAACATATATAATCAATCACCAAAAACTGAATAACCTAACAAAGCAAGAGAGAAACAGAAGCATATCTCTACCTAACAGATTATTTTTCAAAAAGGGATACAATTTCAGATATAGATATCTTAAATTGTGGAAACTGTTATGAAAACTTTTACAAATTGTATGACATTCTGGCAAAAAATTAAATTAACAAAACTGAAGTAAAAGCAGAAAACCTGTATTTTCCAATTGTTAGAAGAAATTAAATAGGCTATATTAAAATATAAATAAATATCTCCCTTGAGAAAGAGATAAAACTGTATATTTCTTTGGACATATTCCATCAAGTATATAAATAATAATTTCTGTATTATATATTATATAAATATTTGCAAAGGATGAGAATGATACATAATTGTTCAATTTGTTTTAAGATTGTAGAAAACTTCTGTTATTGAAAAAGAAGCAAAACATTTAGAAAAGAAAATATATACCAATCTTTCCTATGCAGATAGTTGTAAAAAATTTTAAGTATGATATTGGGAAATTTAATCTATCAAAAAACAGTATGCTTATACCAATTAACATTTATTCTATACAACAATATAAGCAACACATTAATTTAATGACTTAAAAAATTCTAAAAGAAAAACCATATAACTGTCTCTACAGATTTTTTTTTTAACTTGTAAAATTCAGTATCTTCTTAATACACATTTTTTTTATCAAACTTTGTTTAGAGGGAAAATTGCTAAGTTTGCTAGGAATCATAAGAAACTTTTAAAACCCAGCATCTAGAATGGTGCTAAGCCCATAGCAGACAGTTAATAAATACTTGCTAAATAAGGAAATACAAAATTAACTTAAATTTATCAATAAAAGTAAATAATTTGATAGATGGGTTAAGCATAGGGAGCTTGGAAGAGCCATACAAATAAACTGATGAGAAAAAATGGTCAAATTTTTCTGTGACAGGAAATTACAACTTATAATAAGAATGAGAAAGCTTACTGTCCATTAGTTTGGCAAATAGTAAAAGAAAATGTTTGTGATATTGTGTTGGCAAGATTATGAAGAAAATGGTATTTTCACACATGCTTGGTAGATGTATAAAAATGTATATATTTCTTTGGAGGACAATTTGACTTTATCTGGATTATTTAGATGTACATACTCTCAAAGATAGCAATTATACATTTGGGTTTGTGATATTTGAACACATAGGTAAAAGCTCAATAGTGGCATTAATCATAGTGGTATTGTTTATAATAAAAGTACTTAAATGACCTATAAATTAATAAGGCAATGGTGAATAAATGATAAAATATCTATAGTGTGGAACAATATGTATTAGTTAAAAAGTGAAAACATCTTTACATATGAACATTCAAAAACTGCATATTCCTCTAGAGCATGGCATGAGAAAAATGCAAGTTTCTGAAAAATATACATATCAATAAAAAACACACACATACTTTTTTGCCTGAGCATACATGCACACATTCACAAAGGTTAGAGCCAAATGTATGTAAATGCATACATAACTTTTACATTAGACATTGAAAAGACAGATCAGGGTAATTTTCATATTATTTTATGCTTTTAACATTTTTACAATGCATTATTGTATTGATCATAATATAATAGCTGTTTAGACATATAATTCACATGCCACAATTTCACCCAAAGTGTACAGTTCTGTGGTTTTTAGTATATTCACAGAGTTGTGCAATCATCACCACAATCAATTATAGAACATTTTCATAACCCCCAAAAGAAAACCTATACCTCTTAGGAGTCACTTCCTATCATCCCATGACCTCAGTCATAAGATACCACTCATCTACTGTCTGTCCCTACAGATTTGTCTGTTCTGGACATTTCATATAAATGGAATCTTACACGGTATTTTGTGACTAGCTTCTTTCACTTACAATAATGTTTTCAAGGTTCACCCATATTTTAACATGCATTAGTACTTCATTCATTTCATTGCATATGCATACCACATTTTGCTTACCCAGTCATGAAGTGGTGGACATTTGTGTTCTTTCCACTTTTAAGCTTTTGTTGCTATGATTAGGGCTGCAATGAATACTTATGTACATGTTTTTGTATTGATGTATGTTTTAATTACTTTTAGGTATACACCTAGGAGTGGAATTCTTTGGTCATACGGCAACTCTGTGTTTAACCTTTGACAAAAGAACAAACTGTTTACCAGAGCTTCTGCACCATTTTACTTTCTTATATAAAAGATCCAATTTCTACACATTTGTCAACTTCTTATAAAAATTTCTAACATCAGCCTTTTTTATTATAGCCCTCCTAGTGGGTAAAGTTGTATTACACCATGGTTTTTCATTTGTATTTACCTAAAGACTAATGATGTTTAGCAAATTTGCATGTGCTTATTGATCATTTCCATGTCTTTGTATATCTTCTTTGGATAACTACTTATTCAGATCATTTGCCAAATTTTATTGGATTATTATTTTTAAAATTTTTGAATTTTGGATACTAGTCACTTAGGATATTTAATTAGTAAATATTTTCTCCAATTCATGGGCTGTCTTTTCAGTTTGTTGATAATGTCCTTTGAAGCAGAAGGGTTTTTAATATTTTAAAATTCCATTTATCTATTGATTCTTTTAATGCTTTGTCATATCAAAGAAAACATTTCCTAATCCGATGTCACAAAATTTTACACTTGTGTTTTCTTCTAAGAGTTTTACAGTTTTACCTCTTAAATTTAGGCCTTTGATTTATTTTGAGTTAATTTTTGTATATGGTGTGAAGTAAAACTCTAACTTCACCCTTTAGCATGAAGATATCCAGTTGTATCAGCAAAATTTGTAAAATAGATTATTCTTTCCCTGTTGGATTGTCTTGATGCCCTTGTCAAGATCAACTGACCATAAATGTATTGTTCATTTCTACTCTAAATTATATTATACTTATTTATATGTCTATCCTTATTGAAGCAACACACTCTCTTAATAATAGCTGTAGCTTTGAGGTAATTTATGAAATTGGGAGGTGAGTTTACTACAATTTTATTCTTTCTAAGAATGTTTTGGTTAGTCTAGGCCCCTTGCATTCCTATATTAATTTTAGGATCAACTCACAATTTCTGCAAAGAAGCAAAATGTTATTTTGCTAGGGACTGCGTTGAATCTGTAGATGAATTTGGGTAGCATTACCATATTCATATTAAGTCAACACTTTATGAATGCAAGATGTCTTTTTATTGATGTTAATTTCCTTCAGAGTTGTTTTATAGTTTTTAGTGTGCAATATTGCACTTATTTATTAAATTCATTCTGAAATTTTTTCAAATATTTTAAAATAAATTATTTCCATTTCATGTTTTGAGTATTTGTTTCTAGTATTCAGAAATAACAATTGGATTTTGTATACCGATCTTGTATCCAACAGCCTTCTGAACTCATATTTGTTTAGTAGATTTGTTAGTGAATCCCTTAGGATTTTCCATACAGAAGACTGTATCATCTATTAATAGAGATTGTTTTATTACTCTGTTCCCATCTGAATGATTTTCTTTTCCTTGCCTAATTGACCTGTTAAAATCTCGTATACAGAGACTTTTGGGGAAGACTAGGGAGCTCCAGGACACAGTCTTTCCACTAAAACAACTATTCAACAGACAGAAACTATATGAAACAACTATTTTGAAACCCCAGAGACCAGAAGAACACTGTACAGCATCCAGGGAAGAGAGGGAGAAAGATAATGATAATTTACAGTATCTTCTGTAAATTGCTTTACCCACATGGTGGCTATTGATACCCATCTCCCACCATTGCAGTAGGCCACCATGGGGACCAGTTCCTTGCTGACTGCTGGCATCAGAAAAGGACATAAAAATCCTCTTCTCCAAGAACAGGGGTGGGCATGACCAAACACTGACCACAGCTTTTGATTAGAAAATTTGGATCACTGAATCCCAGCTCTGAGGGCAGCTATTGTTTCAAATGGCCCTCCCAAGGGCAGCAGTAGGCATTGTTTCAACCCTTCCCAGACAGGGGAGGAGGCAGTAGGAATTTAAAGACACAGAACTTCCTCAGGGCTGTGGGGAACAGTTTGCTGAAGGGCTGCATATGCTGTGCAGGCCAGGAAGCTCAGCTTTGGAAAAACATCAGAGAAGATTTGTGTGCCCTTCCTGATCCCCTCCCCAAGGCATTTTGGAGCTGGTCTGCATTCCTTCCATGAGTCCCTGGTCCTGTACCTGCTAGGAAAGACATACTTGGAAAAGTCCTTTCTGGGATGGTCCTCCTCCCAGAATTTTCCCTCCAGGCAAAGGCAGCATGAGACAACAAAAGAAGTTTAAAAAAATCTATATAGGAAGACAGGGACAAAGGCTTTCCAGCTTCAAATACTGGGGGAGAAAGGTCTGTCTCCTGGGAAGCATAGGGAACCAACAAAATTTTTGTAAATGGAGGAAATCCAAACAGCTAACAAGCAAAAGTCCAGGACAAGACAGAGACCCAGAAAGATGGAAACACCCCGCACACTGCATTCACCTTGTGCAGACCTTCCTGATAGGAGGGCTGAAGCTCAAGAAAATCTCTATTTTATCATCAGCTGGTTATAAAACCAAGAAACGGACATTCCAGGGAATAAATCCCAGACTTAACATTATAAAATAGTAAAATGTGAAGTGTGAAACAAGAGAGTACAAGAAACACAAAGACGCAAGAAATAGGAAAAGGATAAAAATACAGAAAACACTATCAAAGTGTATGAGAATGTGAACATACCAAAAAACCCTTTTAAAAGTAATCTTAAAAACACTCAAGGAGATGAAGGAAAGTACAGAGAAAGAGCTAAAGGGTATAAGGAAAACAATGAATGAATATGAGAGTCTTATTAAAGAGACAGCAATTTAAAAAAGAAACCAAAAAGAACCTCTGGAGTTGAAGATCACAATAACTAAAATACAAAATGCCCGGGGGAGGGGGTTGTGATGTTCAAGAGCAGATTGGAGCTGGCAGAAGAAAACATCAGAACTTAAAGACAAGACACTTGAAATGAGTCAGGCTGAGGCACAGAAACAAAAAAGAAATATTAAAAGTGAAAATAACCTAAGACAGCTATGGGACACTATCAAGCACACCAATATATGCATTATTGAGTCCTAGAAGGAGAAGAAAGGGAGAAAGAGGAAGAAGGAATAGTCAAATAATGAGAGAGAACTTCCTCAACTTAGCAGAAGATGTGAATATGCATTTACATTTAAAGTTTAATCTATTTACATTTAAAGTTTGCATTGAACACCAAACAGGATAAACATGAACAAAAATACACCCCATCATATATTGATTATGTTATCAAATGCAAAGTACAAGAAGAGAGTTCTGAAAGCTGCAAGATAAAAGCAATATGTTTCATACAAGGAAGTCACAATCAAATTGAGTGCCAATTTCTCATCAGAAAACATGGAGGCAAGAAGGAAGTGGGTTGAAATACTTAAAGTGTGGCAAAAGCCAGTCAAGAATTTTATGTACAATGAGACTCTCTTTCAAAAATCAGAGCGATATTAAGACATTCTTAGATAAACAAAAGCTTAGGGAGTTTATCACCATTAGGCCTTTCCTACAAGTAATGCTAAAAGTTCTTCAGACTGAAAGGAAAGGACACTAGACAGTAATTCAAAGCAGTGTAAAGAAAGACCTTCGTAAAAGTGTCCATTTGGGTAATTTTAAAGGTCATTATTATTGTCTTGTTTGTTATGTAATTCCACTTCTTATTTCCTACAGGTGTTAAAATGCAAATGCATAAAAAGTAATGATAAATCTAGGTTTTTAGAAATACAATGGACCAACATATAAGTGGTAACAAGTACCAAAAAATGGTGATGGGACAGAGAGGTATAGGAAATGTACATATGCATGCTTCTGAAGTTAAGTTGGTATCAAACCAAATATGATTGTTATATATTTAGGATGTTAAATTTTAACCCCATGGTAATCACAAAGAAATCGGATGAAAATTATATCCAGATAGAAATGAGAAGTTACTCAATATGGTCAAAAGAATAAAAAATATATATATATAAGTAGGCTTTAACAGAAGTGAGTGAAAAAATGGCAAAAGTCTTGTAAAGTTTACATAGCAAAATGGCAGAAGAAAGTCCTGTATTATCAATAGTGACTTTAAATGTAAATGGATTAAACTCTCTGGTCAAAAAACAGAGACTGGCAGAATGGGTAAAAAAGAATGACACAACAATATGCTGTCTTCAGGAGACTCACCTTAAATTCAAAGATACAAATACATTGAGGATTAAAGGATGGAAAAAAGAATACCAAGCAAGTAGTAGCCAAAAGAGGGCTGGGATGTCCATACTAACATCAGATAAAGTAGACTTTAAGTCAAAAACAGTAACAAAGGACAAAGAAGGGCCTTATACACTGATAATGGGGGCAGTTCACAGGAAGGTGTAACAGTTTTAAATATATATGCACCTAACATCAGAGGCCCAAAATATATGAAGCAAATGCTGACAGCATTGAAAGGAAAAATCAATGGGTCTACATTAATAGTAGGAGAATTTTAAAACATCACTTTCAATAATGGATAGAATATCTGGTTAGAAAATCAATAAGGAGGTACAGGACTTGAATGACACTTGAATAATACACTAAACAAACTAGACCTAACAAACACGTATAGAACACTGCACCCAATGAGAAAAGAATACACAGTCTCCTCAACTGCACATGGATCATTTTCAAGAATAGATGGTATGTTGGGTAAAAAAAAAAGTCTCAATAAATTCAAAAGTATTGCAATCATATAATGTATATTTTCTGACCACAATAGGATGAAGCAAGAAATCAGTAATAGAGGAAGAAATGGAAAATTCACAAATATGTTAAAATTAAACAGCATACTCCTAAACAATCAATGGGTTAAAGAGGAAATCAGAAGCAAAATTAGGAAATATCTGAGGCAAATGAAAATGGAAAATACAACATACCAAAAGTTATGAGATGCAGTGAGGGCAGTGCTAACAGGGTAGCTTATAGCTCTAAATGCCTACATTAAAAAAAAAAAAAGACTTCAAATCCAAGACCTAACCTCAATACTGGAAGAACTAGGAAAAAAAGTGCAAATTAAACCAAAGTGAGCAGAAGGAAGGAAATAAAAAGATCAAAGTAGGGATAAAATAGAAAACAAACAAACAAAAAACAATATAGAGAGGATCAACAAAACTAATTGTTGGTTCTTTGAAAAGATAAATAAAATTGAAAAACCAGTAGATAAACTGACAGAGGGAAAAAAGAAAGGATGCAAGTACCAAAAATCAGAAATGAAAATGAGGACAGTACTAATGACACCACTGAAATAAAAAGGACTATAAAAGGGTATTATGAGCAATTGTATGCCAATAAATTAAATAACCTACAAGAAATAGACAAATTCTTAGAAACACAAAAACTACCTATATTTATCAAGATGAAATAGAAGATCTCAACATACCAATTACTAGCAAAGAGATTGACTCAGTAATAAAAACCTCCCACAAAGAAAAGCCAGGACCAGATGGCTTCACATGGGAGTTCTACCAAACAATCCAAGAAGACTGAAATTGAATTCTACTCAAATTCTTCCAAAAAAAATTGAAGAGGAGGGAATACTCCATAACTTGTTCTGTGAGTCCAATATCATCCTTATACCAAAGCTGACTAAAGATCCCCAAAGAAAAGAAAACCACGGACCAATATTTCTTATGACTATAGATGTAAAAATCCTTAACAAAATACTAGCAAACTGAATCCAACAGCATATTAAAAGAATTATACACCATGATCAAGTTGGATTTATTTCTCGTATGCAATGTTGGTTCAACATAAGAAAATCAATTAATATGACACACCATGTTAACAGAGTGAAGGAAAAAAAACTACATGCTCATTTCAATTGATTCAGAAAAGGCATTTGACATAATGTAACACCCTTTCTTGATAAAAACACTTAGAACACTAGGAATAAAAGGAAACTTCCTTATTATGTTAAGGGGTATATATGAAAAGCCAATATCTAACATCCTACTTAATGGTGAAAGACTGAAAGATTTCCCTCTGAAATCAGGAACAAGACAAGGATGACCACTGTTGCCACTGGAATTCAACGTTTTACTGGAATTTCTTGCCAGAGAAATTAGACTTGAAAAATAAAAGGCATCTAAATTGGAAAGGAAGAAGTAAAACTTTCCCTATTTGCAAATGCCATGATCCTATAACAGAAACTCCTAAAAAGTCCATAACAAAGCTCCTAGAGCTAATAAATGAATTCAGGAAAGTGGCAGGGTACAAGATCAACACCCAAATCAGTAGTGTTTCTATATACAAGCAATGAGCAACCAGAAGAAGAAATCAAGACAAAAATTCCATTCACAACAGCAACTAAAAGAATCCAATATCTAGGAATAAATCTAACCAATTGTGTAAAGGACCTGTACACAAAAAGCTACAACATATTGCTCAAAGAAATTAAAGAAGACCTAAATAAATGGAAGGATATCCCATGTACGTGGATTGGAAGACTAAATATCATTAAGATAATACTACACAAAGAAATTTATAGATTCAATGCAGTCACAATCAAAATTCCAACAACCTTCTTTGCATAAATGGAAAATCCAATCATCAAATTTATATGAAAGAGTAAGTGGCCCCAAATAGATAAAGCTACCTTGAAAAAGGAGAATGAAATTGGAGGACTCACTTCCTGAACTTGAAACTTATTTCAAAGTCACAGTAAACAAAACAGCATGACACAGGCACAATGGCAGACAGACATATAGACCAATGGAAAAGAATTGAGAGCTCAGAAATCAACCCTCACATTTATGGCCAACTGATTTTTGACAAGTTGTCAAAGATCCCTCAATTAGGAAAGAATAGTCTCTTTAACAAATGGTGCTGGGAAATCTGGATCTCCTTTTGTAAAAAAAAAAAAAAAAATGGATGAACCCTATCTCACACCATATACAAAAATCAACTCAAAATATGTCAAAGACCTTAATGTAAAAGCTAGAACTAGCACATTACTAGAAGAAAACATAAGGAAGCATCTTCAGGACCTTGTGTTAGACAAGGGTTCCTTAGACTTACACCCAAAGCACAAGCAACAAAATAAAAAATAATTAAATGGGACCTCATCAAAATTAAAACTTTTGTTTCTCAAAGGACTTTATCATGAAAATAAAACAGCAGCCTAACAATGGGAGAAAATATTTGAAAACCACATATCCGATAAAGGACTAATATCCAGAATATATAAACAAACCCTTCAACTTAACAAAAAGACAAACAACCCAATTTAAAAATGGGCAAAAGAAACCTAGAGTGGATGATGATGGTGGTTAATTATACAAATATAAGAAAGTTGTTACATGAACTAGAACAAATGTATGTCACTTATATAAGGTGTTAATGATGGGTTGGTATATGGGAAAAATACGATTAAAGCAAACTGAAGTCTATAGTTAACAGTAACATTGTAATATTCTTTCTTCAGTTATAACAAAGGCACTATAGCAAAGCTAAATGTCAGTAATGGGGGATAGAATGGAAGGTTATGGGAATTTTTCCCCTTTCTTTTCAGAAGAAATGGGAATGCTCTAATATAGATTGAGGTGATGAATGCATAACTATGTGATTATATCAGGAGCCATTGATTGTATACTTAAGATAGATTGTATGATGTGTGAATAAAACTATTTAAAAACATTGAAAAAAAAAAGAATTTAAAAAATAAATGGGCAAAAGACTTAAACAGACATCTCTCCAAAGAAGAGATACAAATGGCCAGAAAGCACATGTAAAGATCCACATAATTAGTCATCAGGAAAATGCAAATCAAAACTACAACGAGACATTATTTCACACCATTTAGAATGGCTATTATTTACAAAACAGAAAATCACAAGTATTGGAGCATATGCAGAGAAATGGGATCACTCATTCAATGCTGATGGCAATGTAAAATGATGTAGCTATTATGGAAGAGAGTTTGGTAGTTCCTCAGAAAACTAAATATAGAACTGCCGTATGTCCTGGCAACCCCAATACTATGTATACACTCAAAAGAATTGAAAGCGTGGACTTATGCAGATATTTACACAATGATGTTCATAGCAGCATTATTCACCATTGCCAAAAGATGGAAGCAAACAAGTGCCCATCAACCAATGAATGAATAAATAAAATGTGGTCTATATACACAATGGAATATTTTCAGCCATAAAAAAAGTAATGAAGTCCTGATAAATTCAACAACACAGATGAACCTTGAATTCCTCACATTGAGTGAAATAAGCCAGACACAAAGGACAAGTACAGTATGATCTCCCTGACTTGAAACAATTAGAACATGCAAACTCACAGTCAGAATCTAGAATGTAATTTACCGAGAGACAGGGTGGTGATAGGGAATGGAAAGTTAAGGTTTAAAATGTACAGTGTTCCTATTTGGAATGGTGGAAATATTTTGGTAATGGATAGTGGTGATGGTAGTACAACAAATTTGAACACAAAAGCACTGGAATATATATCTGAATATGATTAAAAGGGGAAATGCTAGATTGTACATATGGTAATAGAATAAAAAAAATCAAAAAAATCCATGGAACTACACTGCACCCAAATTGAGCCCTAAGTTAAACCAAGACCTTCAGTTAATAGTACAATTGTAAAAGTTTTAAAATGTGCTATCATCTTTTGTAACAAATGTTCCACACCAGTTGCAGGGTGTTCATGGTGGGATGGTGTATAGGAGTCCTTTATTTTATGCATAATTGTTCTGTAAGTCACAACTTCTCTAATAAAACAAAAAGAAAGGAAAAAAAAATCTCTAGTACAATGTTGAATAGAAGTGCATTTTCTTTTCCTTCAATACTGTTAGTTTTGTTTTTCATGCATTTTGGGGCTCTGTTTTTAGGTGCATATATATTTATAATGCAGATGAGATTTACTCTTCTATCATTATAAAATGCTATTCTTATTCTAGCAATATTTTAGTTTTAAGCCCATTTTTTTTATATTGATATATCCATCCCAGCCTTCTTAAGTTTGTACTTTGTATGACATATGTTTCCATTCTTTACTTCTATATATCTGTATTTTTTTTTAATTTAAAGTGCCTTGCCTGTAGATAGCATACAATTAGATGTTTGTTTTTTTCTCCACTCCGAAAAAAAAAAAATTTGTCTTTGGTTTGGCTTGCTTAACCCTTTCACATTTAATTATTATTGATATAGTTGGCTGTAAGCCTAGCATTTTTTTGTTGTTTTCTGTCTATATGTCTTTTTTGTTTCTCTAGTCTTCCTTTGCTATCTTTTTATGCTTTGTGGACATTTTGTAGTGTAACATTGTAATTCCTTTAATGATTTTTCCACTATATTATGGAATTATTTTCTTAGTAGTTATGCTAGGGCTTACCATAAACTTCTCAAATGATCTGAATTTATATCTCATTAATATTAAGTTAATTCCAGTGAAATACAGAAATTTCATTTCTATAAACTCTATTGCCTCTATTGCGGCTTTATGTGTTACAAACTGAATATTAAATTGTCATAATTATTACTTTCTAGATTTCATTTCTTGAAAAATTTGCAAGAAGAAAGGAGAGGGTAAATTTTTGTAGTTTGTTATATTAACATTCTTATTTACAATTTCTGGTTCTCTTCATTTGTTCCTGTTTTGGTCAAAAACTGGATATTTTAAGTAATATAGTTTAGTACCTCTGGATTCTGACTTCAGTTCTGAGGCTTTTTGGTTTTGTTTTTTGTTTGTTAGTGACTTTGTTGTACTATTTTGGTTAATACTATTTCCTCTGCATCAGAACTCTTTGCTGTTGCTCCTCGGAGGCCACAGTCTTGGTATGTACAGTTACCCTTTGATGACAGTATGTACCCTTTGATAGCAGCAATTTTATTGACTATTTAACCAGTCTCCCTGCTGAGCTGACTACCTCTGAGGTATCACACTCAGCTGTTAGGCTGCACTGATTTCTGGCTGATTGCTCTATTTTTTGCATCAATGTCTTGGGCATAAATTACTTTACAGTCTGATCAAACTAAAATTGGACTCTTTTGCAGGGTAGTTTCTGAGAAAAGTCTTTGAGGTTTATTCTGACCACACATCAGCTCTTCTTAAATGTGGGATGGGGGAGGAAGGGAGTGGACTGTGGATCAAGTGCCACAGACTCTTACTCTTCTTATAAAGATTTTATAGATTTTCTTAAGTAAGTGTTTCTTCATTAGCTGAATGCTTTTGGACAAATTCTAGAGACTTTAATGTTTTTCTTTCTTTATTTTCATAATTTTCAAAGTCTGTAACTGTTTCATTTGGGAGAGGGTCTACAGTGATACTCATGTTGCTTTTCTATAAATAGAGACACACATATTCCTGTATTCTTTTACCCACTGTAAATGTTTGCAAGTGAATACTTCTAATGTAAACAGGATCATTTCAAGTGATCTCTAGGAATGTCAAAACCTTGATTTCCATTTTGTATGTGGGAAAGAAATGTGACAGCCCTAGTTAAGTAGACAATAGCCCCAAATCCCTTACATTTGATGCATTTTGTTTTAAAAACAAGTCCTTGTTTTTCAGCTTCATCTGCAGTTCTATGTGAAGATTGACAAATCAGTTTTTATTTGTCTTATTAATAAAACATAATTTGGGAAAAAACACACACATATAGGTAGATAGATGATACATAGATAGATAGACAGATAGATAGATAGACACATAGGTAAGATAATTTCATTTCTTTCTCAAAACTAGTCTGTGAACTACCTGCACTTCAAAAATTAAGGCCTGGAAATGCTAACATTCCCAATTTGAATTGTGAATATATTGGTCCAAAAAGTTGAACCCAACTTTGACAAACTACAACAATGGCTTTTTTTTCTATTAACAACACTATTTTTAAAGGTAGTTTTAAAAGGCAAGGTAAATCAAAAGACAGGTTTGATAATTGAAGGCTATTTCAAGACTAGAAGATACTTGGTAAGTACAATTCCTTTTTTTCTGTTCTTTGCTTATAGCAATCTAGGCTGATAGATTATAGTATCTTTTCCTTTTATCTGGATACAGACTTGCACTTTTTTTCTTAATTTGATACTTCAGACAGGTATTACCAGTCTGTCAAATCTGACCGTAATTTGATATGTCTAATAAAAATGAAGTTAATGTTTAGGTCCTTCAAAATGTATGTATTAGAACAGGATATGTGATTTTATGACTTTTGGATTGTGTATCTAGAGTATGTATCTAGATTGAAATTAATATATATATCATATATTAAATATATATTATATATCAATATATATATCATGCATATATCAATTTATAGAGATAGAAGACCTGAGACAAAATTTCTCAAATTTTTATATCCCTCAGAATCACCTCATGAACTTCTTTAAAATGTAGATTTATGAATGTCTACCCTCAGCGTATCTGTTTACAGAAATTGAAGTGTTGAATTTAACAAAATGCATTTTTAATAATCACTTCCACTAGTTCCTGATGCAGAAACTTCACTGGCAACAATTCAGAAAATCTTGTTTGAGGTAAACATCCAGTTTTATTGCTTATTAGAAGTATGAGGAAATTGAAATAGCCATGTTTATATATCCCTAATAAAAAGAGCTTTTGAAATCAAATTATATTTACTTTTATCACCATAAATGTCAACTTTCACTGTGCAAGGAGCAAGAAAACAGCAGCCACATTTTCATATATCTAGAAGGCAGAGGAAAGAGAAACAAAGAGAAAGGAGGAATAATTGGTAGAGAAAAAAGAGGCATTGAGGAACATGCCAGAGAGAGACAGATAACCTGATTCTCATCAATGGATCCTCAAAGACAAAGATATGCTTCATTACCATTGTAATACTTCATATAAACTTGTGTTTTTCTCCTATAGTTTATGTAATTTGAAAGCAAAGTATATGAAGTGTTTGAATATTATAAAGACTATGCAAATACATGGAAATACATATATTTTTTGCATAGGATAAAGGTTATCTTTAGGAAAATTTCCAATCATTGTCTGTTTCAAAAAACCCCAACTTCAATCCCATATTTGAAATAATATTTAATATTTAAATATAAAAGTTAGTCACTCATCATTTTAATTTTAATCTGTAGTAAATATTTTCCCAATAATCAAAATACTTTCATTTTAGAACAGAGTCAATTTTTATATTAAGGAAAGGACATTTGCTTTTCAAAAATGGAAAAATGATAATCAAGTATATTATCAATTTTTATTAGAGAAGTGGGTTTACAAAAGAAGCAAAAGTATGTTATCATTCTGCACATTGTCTTGTCACTGTTATTTAGGAAAATCTAGAGTTAAAAGCTTAGAAAACTGGATTAAAGCTAGATGACCCAGGAAAGGAATTGTATTGTATAATCAGTTTCATTTTTAAAACTTTCATAGCAAGTCCAAATGAGGCACCCATGTGTTACAATTACCATTGAATATCATTTCCACCTATCATTAAAGGTGATGAGCCACCATTTAGAGTAGTTGACCCAAAAGTTACCTTCTAAATTTTCCTAAAATTGGTACTTAGAACATCTCTTCATCTTGATAGCAATTATGGATGAAATATTCTATTTTGAAAGTGGCAAATTGCATCCCTGGGTGTAGATAATCTACACTTTCAGATATGATCATCGCCCATGTTAGTTCCAAGTAATGTAAGTCCAATAGTTAAATTTGCCTATGAACATAATTTTTGTTAAAATAGTGGATGCAAAGACAAAATGTAAATGAAACAACTCAATTCACAGAGGCGGGGTAAATCCAATTACTAAGTTTAGTTTGAGGAAAAATTAACTTTCCTGCATAGTTTGGCATCCTTACCCATTTCTTTTAGCCATACAGTATTTGCTGTAATTTTTTTTTCTAATTATAAGAGCAATCCATGATTATTATAGAAGAAAAATATGCATAAATCATAGCAACTGTAATGTAAATAATGCGTAATCCCCTAAATATGTGCTGTTTGTGTATCCATGCATTTATCTTCTTTGCTGTGTATTCAATCACATATTTGTGATCGTTCTACATATCCATGGTCTATAGTTCCATGATATTCTGACAAAGCTCATGGCTTAAGATTTTGCTGATCACAATTCCCATCCTTTTCTAAAGGGAGTTCTGGGCAGATAATTTCCATGTGTACAAGTGACTGATAGACTTCATATTTAAATGAAAAGTTTGAGAGTCTGTGTCTCATATAAATGAACACCACAGATGAATTAACCTGGTGAAGGACAGCCAAGGAGCCATCATACATGTTAATTTCATACTTATTATGCTGCCTCTGATTTAAATTTCTAAATAATTTGGAAATAACTATATATTCACTGGTAGGTACAAAGAATTATATGGGGAGATCCTGAGCAACTTTCATCCTGTCTCCCCCAATATTAACATTCTGCCTCATAACTACAGTGAAATATCAAAACCAGGAAATTGTTAATTCACAGATCTTTTTTCAAATTTCACAAGTTATAAGTGCATTATTTGTGTGTGTGTTGCTCTATGCAATTTTATCATGACTAGCTTAGTGTAACCACAACCACAATCAAGGTACATAGCTACCATCAAAACAAGCTTCCCTTGTGCAACTCCTTTAATAGCCAGACACTCGCCATAATTCCTAAAGTCTAGCAACCACTCATCTGTTCACCCTCCCTATTACTATGTCATTTCCTAAAGATTATATGAAGACTTTTTTTCACTTGGCATATTTTTCTTAAGGTTCCAAGTTATTGCTTTTCCTATTAGTTTGTTCCTTTCATTGCTGAGCAAAACTCTCAGTTGTTGATTTTCCACATTTTGTTTAACCATTCTTACGTTGAAGGACATTTGTATTGTTTCCATATTTTGACTCTTACAAATAGAGCACTATGAAGATTAGTGTACAGGTTCTAGATGAAAATAAGTTTTCATTTCTCTGAAATATATATTTGAGTGTGCACTTGCTGGGTGTTTAGTTTGCTAAAGCTGCTGAAATGCAATATGCCAGAAAATGGGTTGGCTTTTATATTGGGATTTATTAGTTTACAAGCTTATAGTTCTGAGGCCTTGAAAATGTCCAAATGTGCATAATCAAGGTGATACTTTCTTCCTGAAGACTGGCTGCTGGTGATCTGAGACTCTTCCATCACATGGCAAGCCACATGGCAGCGTCTGCTGGTCTCTCCCTTCTCTTCCAGGTTTCATTGCTTCCATCTTCTGGCCTCAGTGGATTCCTCTCTGTTTCTGCGGCTTTCTCTCTCAGCTTCTGTGTGTTTCTCTCTGTGTCTTTCTCTGAATTTCATCTTCTTATAAAGGACTCCAGTAAGAGCATTTAGACCCATCTGGGACATGCCACACCTGAAATAACCTAATCGAAAGGTCCCACCTACAATAGGTTTACACCCACAGGAATGGATTTGCTTTAAGAATACGATCTGGAATCCATAAAACTTCAACCCATCACACTGGGTCATATGGTAAATCCATTTGTAGGTTTAAAGGGAACTGCCAAAGTGGGTATTTTATTTTACTTTCAACCAGCAATATATGAGTTGTCCCAGTTCTCCACATTCTCATCATAATTTGGTGTTATCACTATTTTTTTTTAAACTTTAGCCATTCTGATATGTGTGCAGTGATATCATATTGTGGTTTTAAATTTGCGTTTACCTAATGGTGAATATGCTGAATATATTTTCATAGGATCAGTTGTCCACTGCGTATCCTCTTTACTGAAATGTATGTATATGTGTGTTAGTTTGAAGCTGTTATGAACCCCCAGAAAAGGCCATGTTCTCTTAATCCATTCCTGTGGTTACAGACATGTTGTAGGTGGGACCTTTCGGTTAGGTTATTTCAATTGAGATGTGACCCACTCCATTCGAGGTGGGTCTTAATCCTTTTACTGGAGTCTTTTATGAGAGGATAAAATACATACAGAAGCAGTGAGATGAAACCAAGAGAAGCTCATAGAGAAAAGCCCTGGAGAAGCTAAGAGAGGAACAACAAAAGCTCAGCAAGGGCACCACTGAAGCCAGAAGCTGAAAGCAATGAGATCCAGGAGAGAAGGACCAGCAGAATCTGGTCATGTGTCTTCCCATGTGACAGAGTGCCCCAGATGCCAGCAGCCTTTCTTCAGAGAAGGTATTGTCCTGTTGATGCCTTAATTTGAACATTTTCATGGCCTGAGAATGGTAAATTTGTAAGGTAGTAAATCCCCATTGTAAAAGCCAACCCATTTCTGAATGTTGCATTCTGGCAGCTTTAGCAAACTGAAGCAACAAGTCTTTTGCCCATTTTCTATTTCAGTTGCTTGCTTTTTCATGTTGAGTTTTGAGAATTCTTTATATGTTCCAGATACAAACTTTTTTTTTGTCAGACTGTGGTTTGCAAATATTTTCTTCCAGTTTTTAGTTTGCCTTTTCCTCCTTTAACAAAGTTTTTCAGAGTAACCATTTTTAGTTTTGATGGGATTTCAATTATCAATTTTTATGAGTCATGTTTTGATGTCAACTTTGAGAACTCTGTCTATTCCTAAGTAATGAAGATTTTTTTCCTTATATTTTCTAGAAGCTTTATAGATTTATGTTTTACATTCAACTCCAGGATCCATTTTGAGTTAATTTTTAATAATGTATGAGGTTTAGGTCAGTATGATCTTTTAGCCTATTTATGCTCATTTATCCCAGCACAATTAATATACAAGTCTACACCTCCTCCATTGGATTGCTTTTGCTCCTTTGTGAAAAATTAGTTGAGCATATTTGTGTAGAAAGATTTCTGTGTTCTCTATGCTGCTGTATTGATCTATGTGTCTTTCCTTCAACAATAACACAGTGTAACTCCATAATAAGACTTTACATTGGGAAGAGTGATCCCTACCACTTCATCCTCTTCTTTCAAAATTGTTTTGAACCTTCATATAAATCGTAAAATAAGTTTTCTACATCCATAAAATAATACCTGAGATTTCGATAGGAATTGCATTAATCTTTTTTTGTAATATGAATATATTTATTATTATGCTCACAAGAATAAATGACACACTAGCACTGTCCTGATATGATAAAGAATGCACCTGGCTCATATTGTCACAGGAAGCAGGGGTGAAGGCTCTTAGAGCTGGTGCAAATTGTCTACTGAAGAAATCCCCATTCACCATAGAGATGATATTTCCTTGGGTTCAATAATCTCTACTGCAGTTTCCCATCAGGTCTTCATGAACGTCCCCACATCCTTACTCCAACACCAACTGACCCTATTTTTCTTTGCCACTCTTGACTTGTTTAAGGCCAAGGTCAACTGCCCCGTGTCTCATGTGCCCAAGCTGTCCCTGGAATCCTACAGTATAGCTCTTTGGAATGCTGCTGCTCTGCCTCCCTAAGGGGCACCTGTGAGGGTTCAGGGGAAAATATAACATCACACTACCAAAAACAAACAGTGGGGATACATTAATAACTGATGCTTGGACATATATTTAACAATGTCACAGAACATGTGCTTCCTCTCCAAATGACCAAAGTTCCCTAGAGAGCAAAGGAAACCATTTGATTATTGAAAAATTTATGGAAAGAGTCTGTATTCCAGGCACAAAGGACACAAAGTGGATGGTGTTTCCTTCCATCATTCCCTCCTGTATGCTTGCACTCAGTAAGTGTCCAGGGAGTTAGAGAATGACAGTTGGAAATAGATATCTATCCTTGTTCTGTCTTGCTTTTGAAAGTGGTCACCACTGTGCTTCTACTTCTAGTGGGTGTTAGTTCATTTTTGAAAGGGAGAATAAGAGGACTGGAAAGAGGAGAGAAAATGTGATCTCATTTTAGGGAAATTGACATCTTTATTATGTTGATTCTTCCAGTCAATGTATGTGTTATGTTTCTCCATTTATTTAGGTGTTCATTAAGTCATTTGTTTTTAATTTCATCACACAGATCCTGTCTATGTTTAGGTAGATTTATACATTAAGATTTAATTTTCTTTGGAGCAATTGTAAATGGCATCATAATTTTTCTTTTGATTTCCACTTGGTTTTTATTACATAGAGATGAAAATGATTTTTGAAAATTGATCTTAGGTCCTGTGATCTTACTGAACTCAGGTATAAGTTCTAGAAGTTTTTGTAGATTCCTTGGGATTTTCTATGTAGATTATCATGCTGTCAGAAAATAGAAATAATTTTATTTCTTCTTCTCCAATTTGTGTACATTTAATTATTTTCTTCCTCATTACAGTGCCTAGAAAATCTAGTACTATGTTGAACCAGAGTGGGGACAGCAGACATTCTTGTGTTGTTCCTGACCCTAGAGGAAAAGCATCCATTCGTTCACCGTTAGGTATGATGTTAACTGGTGTTTTTTGGTAGATGTTCTTAATGAGGTTGAGGAAGTTACCCGTATTATATGTGTCCCGAGAGTTCTTATGAATGGGCGTTGAATTTCATCAAATGCTTCTTCTGTGTCATTGGTATGACTTTTTATCCCTTAGCCTATTGATATGGTGGATTATATTGTTTGATTTTTGAATACCGAACCAATCTTGTGTACCTGCGTAAAATCCCACTTGGTCATGGTGTATTATTATTTTTATATATTGATTGAAATTGATTTGCTAATATTTTGTTCAGAATTTTTGCGTCTAAGTCTATGAGGGATATTGGTCAATACTTTTCTTCTTTCATGACCTCTTTGTCTAGTTTTGGCCCCATGAAATGTTTTCTGAAAGAGATATTATAAAATTAGTGAAACATTCTTCTTTGAATATTTACTAACATTCTCCATTTGGGCTGGGTTATTTCTTTCGGGGCGGATTTTTAATTAAATTCTTAATTTGTTTATTAATCATAAGGTTATCTATTCAAGTTATCTATCTCACTTCAGTTTTGGTAGTTTGTAGTTTTCAAAGTATTGGTTTATTTCTTCTTAAGTGTTGAATTTATGAGCATACAGCTCTTAATAGTATCATTTATTATCCTTTAATGGCTATAAGATATGCTGGAATATCCATATTTGATCCTGATACTGGTGATGTGTGTCTTCTCTTTTCTTATCTTGGTCTGTCTTACTAGAGTACAATTAATTTTTGTTAAGTTTTTCAAAAAACCAGCTTTTTTTTTTTTAATTTACTCTTATGTTCCAGTTTTCACATTGGAAAGTGGTATGACTTTTATTTCAACCATAATATATGATTAAAGAAACTCATAGATGAAGAACGATTCATTGTATTTACCTCCAATTTTATCAATTCTATTGTTCTTCATTCATTTCTGAAGTTCTCATCATTCTTGCTTTCTTTCTGTTAAGAGGACTTCCGTTAGAAGTACTTTTTTTTTTTTATGGTCAAGTGTGCTTATATCAAATTTTCTTAGTTTTCATCCTGCTGAAAAATGGCATTATTTCCCTCTTATCCCTAAAGGATAATTTCACCAGATTTTAATCAGGATTCATAATCCTTTTCTTTCAACACTAGATACAATGCTGTGCCATTACCCTCTCCTCCATGATTTCAAATGAGAAACTCACTGTCATTTGAATTGTTCATCCTTTAGAGGTATTGAATTGTTTCTACTAATACTTTTCTTTGTCTTTACATTTCAGAAGTTTAATTATGATGTGTCTCTCTGTGGAATTCTTTGGATTTCACTCAACTTCTTGTACCTGTAGTTTTATATCTTTTGCCAAATTTGGGAAGTTTTCAGCCATTTTTTCAGCCCCACACTCTTTCTGGAATACTGGTGATAAGAATGTTAAGACTGTTTTGTTAATGTCTCACAGATTCCTGAGGGTCTGCTCATGTTTCACAGTCTATTTCCTCTGTCTTGTCATTCTACTATAGAGTTTATCCTGAGAACTTTTTTTAATTCAGTTATTGTATTACTCAGTTCTTTAATTCCCATTTGATTCTTTTTTGTTGTTGTAACTTCCATGTCTTTGCTGATATTTTCTCTTTATCATTTCTGTTTAAGAGTTCTTGTAATTGATTATTGAACCATTTTTATGGCATCTGCTTTGAAATGAATTTCAGATAGTTCCAATATCTGATTCATCTTACTATTGGCATCTGTGGATTGCCTGTTTTATTCACATTGTGGTTTTTCTGGTTCTTAGTACAAAAGGTGATTTTCAATTGCAACATGAACATTTTGATTATTATGTTAGTGTATTCTGGATTTTATCTTAGTCTTTTTTATTTGAGCATATAGGCTCTGGCACACTTTTGTAGGTTTTAATTTCAATGACAGTTTAGCTTCCTGAGTCTTTGTGATAATATTCTGGTCTGTTTCATTCTTCTGGTTGTAATCGTGCTTTCATCAGATCCCTGGCGGTGGGGAAGAATTAGCTTCCTCGGGCCACCTTTTGTTCTTGAGGAACCTTCTTTGGGTTAGTGGGGCAGGAGCTGACTGAGTCTTCATCTCCTTAACCACCGAGTGGAGGTGAGTGAGACACAATGCTTTGCCTTTGCTTTAGCTGTGAGTTTATGAAATGCTTCTTAACCCCTTGCTCTCATGGGCCTGGTTGTAGAGCAGATATTAGATGGACAGGGTCTTTACTGCTGCCACTGCTACTAATAGAATAAAACATCTGCCCGTGTCACAGTTGTGGAGCAGTAGGTGCTAAGAAATGCTGGGGCTTTGGTGCTGCCACTGCTATAAAGCTATCAGACTGCCAGGTCCTGGTTGTCGAATGGAGGCTGCAGTAGCTTAAATAATCACTATTGCTGATGAAAGTAGAATAGACCAGTCACCAGGGCTCAGCTATATAGCAGGGCTAAGACAGTCAGGGGCTTCTCTGCCACCACTGTTGCTGGTGGTTCAGACCATTAGATGGACTGGGTTTGGAATAGGGGTTGAGACTTCTCACAAACGACATTACTGATTCTCAGTTTGCCTTACTTTTATCATCATTTAAACAGTAGAAGAATAGCACCTTCCCATAAAGTCATTGTGAAGACTCATTGAACTGTTACATATAAAGCAATTGGCACAGTATTTGTTTGATGTATTTTAAATAAAAATAGTTATTATTGATGTAGTTGTTATCACATATTTTCTATCCCAGGTCTAAACAAATCTATCAGGCTAAATTTTTTCCCAGGTAGATAAGAATATATCTCTATATCCTGCTACATGGAATGTACCACAGGAAACACTGGGAGTTCACATAACAACATGAGAAGTTTCCTGTCTTATATAATTTGGATTTATTCAAACTTCACCAGTTTTTTTGTGTGTGTTTTTTAATCCAGAGCCAGAATCCATTCTACCAAATGAATGTTGGTGTTGGAAATAAGTTAAGAATCATCAAAGTCATCAGACATTTTTTATGTCTTTTTGATAAGGTGTAAGAGATGAATCATACATTATTCAAAGATGATGTTGATTTGCAGTACTAATTAAGTTAAAATTCTTAAATAGTACCAATATACTAAACTATGAGATAGTACATTAATATTGACATTTTGTGGTCATCTTGACTACATATGCCTATCCCTAAATAGGCATAACACTATATTGCTTTTACAGAATAGATTTACATGTATATGTCTATAGCTATGTACAGATGTCTTTCATATTTAAATGTCGAATTACTGAGAAAGAATACTAATATTTATGTATGTACAATAAAAAGTGGTGTGATAATTTTTTCTCTGTAAGGGCATTAAGATTATTTTTTAGATGTGTAATGGCAGTCAACACTTTCAGAGCCTGTTGTTCTTTGTCATTTTCTTAGATTTAGAGTTCCCCCAAAGCTGTGACTTTGTTGCTTTTTGTCAGATTGATCTATCTGCTGCTGCTGCTTCCCATTTGTCTTTAGCTGTGTTTCACTGTTTTCTTAAAGCATTTTCTTTCCTCTCCCTGCTTTTGAGTGACCCATTTTGGTCTTTGTTGGAAAAGGAATCTCTTTTGATATTGTGGCTAGAACATTTTCACTTTCTATGAACTTCCAGAATTTTGTTCCCACTGTGCTGTGTGTTATAGCTATTCTTGCATATGTCCTATGTGTCTTATGGACTTATTGACCTTAATAAGCACATTAGACTAATCACAGAGAACAACTAACAGAGTATTTACCATGCACATAAGTGGAGTTTAACAGAGACTTGTGAATTAAAAGAATGTCTATGTCTTCATTTTCATTTGACTCAAAGAGAATTGTATTGATACAGTGTGAAAAGCTATAATGGGAAAATCTGGGCCTATAATTCAGGCAGATTTAGAGAGGAGTTCAGATTGCAATAGAAAAAGTGAATTCTCCTGCCTGGAATCACATGAGGGGTTCTAAATCAGAGCAATGGCCATTAACTAAGCCAATATTTGACCATTATCTTATTTACAGATTGCTAAGGACCTATCAAATACCTAGATTTACAAAAATAAAAATGAAAATTCAAGATAAATGTCTTAACTGCCAGGTGGTCAGGCTATAGAAAAACAAAGTTTCAAAGAACCCAATCTACAGTTTAGTGGGTGGAAAGAGATTAATTAGATGGCTATAAAATGGAAAACTAGAATCTTTGTCAATTACTAATTTTAGTTCCTGACCATTTATATAGTTCTTATTAAAGTGGGAAAAAATTCTGTGGCTTTTTTATGTCCTAGAGATTGAAGTGGGTAACTGGAAGTTAAAGAACATAAAGGGACAGGCAAATGCCTTTGGAAAACACAAAAGAAACAATAAAAATAAAATATGCACTTGAACCTTGTAAAGTAGCAGTTGTGCACAATAAAATGGCAACATTTAAAAGAAAAATAATAAAAATACACCACAGCTTGGGAAAAAGTTTTTTGTACCATATGCAAGTTATAAAGGAATAATATTAAGAATATAAATAGATTGTATATAAAGCAATAAGAAAACTGCAATTAAAATTTGGACAAATAGTATGAACAGGATAATCACAGAACTAAACATTTAAGTTGTCAATAAACTAATGAAATAAACACTGAATTCATTATTCTGAGTTACATAGATAAGTATGCTATACTATGTTTTTTTTAAATGTGTAAATACATATTATATTAAAAAAACTTCTCTGTTATCAGATATATTTGGGAAGGCTTCTCAGAATTCCAATTAAAAAACCCTTACCTAAATCATACACATCATGACTATGAAGTTTAAAAAGAGGGAATGATGATCATTTAGATGATTTAGAAATTATGTAAAATATTAGGAAACCATTGGAAATGCAAGATGTATTATTCAAAGTTAATAAAATTAACTTAAATTTCTCCCTCTAATCAACCAAGCATTTGTTCATTCCTCTCAAACCTATCTCTCTTTTTTTCCTTTGTAAACAAACTTTTTCAAAGAGATGTCTGCCCTTGCTCTGTCTACTCCCTTATCCATTATTTAGCTTTTCATTTCCATTCAATATTGAAATATTTTCCTACTGCTATAGAAAGTAAGAAGAATAATTATAGCTGTTAAGTATCACCTTTTTTGTTGTATTATAGATCATGTCTTTTCAAAATATTTCCTTCTTTTGGATTTCACAACAGCATTCTTCAAAGGATGTCCTTGTTATTTTTTTCTGCTTCTTATCAGGCTCCTTTCTGAGTTAACCATCTGAGGTTCATGTTATAGAAAACTGTATTCTTCAGTTTTGTAGTAATCTGCCTACTGATATTATTCTTTACTTTTTCTATGAGATTTCTTTCATTCTAATAGCTTTAGGCATCATTTTGCTCATAATAATGAAAATTTTACTTCCAGCCTCTTCATCTCATTACAGAGCTCTAGAAACCCATAAAATTACTAATACGTATTAAATGTTTCTTATGTGAAACTCTGTGCTCAGCACTCAATACTAAAAGTAGGTACTACTGTTTCATATATATATATATATATATATATATATATATATATATATATACATATTAGAATGAGAAAATAGAAAGTCTAGGGAGATTAAGAAATTAACTCAGAAAAAGCAGTGAGAAAATAACTGAGCTTTGATTAGAACCAAGCAGATTTAATTCCAAAGTCCTATTCACTGACTCATTGCTCTGGACTTCTTTAAATTGTGTACAAGCTGCTCACCTCTACATTAATAGGACATGATCTCAGTTACTCAAAGTAAAAGTTGAAAAGTAACCTTCCCCTCTTTCACCCTCCCCAAATTCTAAAACTTGATTTCTCTTCATGGTTCTGTTTTCCAGGAAAAAGCATCACAATTTATCCAGGTGTCCAAGCTACACAATTGGGAATGCGCTTGACTCTTCTTTCTCTCTCATGTCCACATGTAATAAATTACCAAATCATTTTGATTTAACACCCATAAGTCTCTCAAAGCTGTCCCATCTTCATCTTTTATACTATACCAGAAAAATACCATCCCCTTATATTTCTGTATGGACCTCCCACATCTTCCTCCATTTCTATTCTTTCTCTAACACAGTCATTTTCAGTATCATTGCCAGAGTGGCAATTTTAAAAATTAAATTGAAATATGTATTTCATACCTACAATAATTCCATGTCCTCTTAACTCTAAGGATAAAATCCAAATTTTAATACAGAAATTATGATGCTTTTCTTCTTCTTCCTTCTCCAGTCTATTCTTTAGTGCTTATCCTCTCAACTATATCCTCTAGCCATATGAGTTTTGTTTTGCTTTGTTTTGTTTTTTCAACTTTCCAACAGGTTATCCTTGCATTTGCCTCCAAAATTTTGCATGTTTTGCTCTCCTACTAGACACACCTTCTTGCTTCTTTCTTTCACCTGTTAACTTCTACTTTGCTTTTAGAATGTAGATTACTCTTGGTAGTGAAGGGAGTGGGATCTCACAGTCCAGTGCTTCTGAAGTATTTGATTTTTTGATACTGTGTCTAGTTTGCTCACAGTTGGAGCCCCTGTGCCTGGCATATTGTTTTTGAAATAATATACAGTTAATGCATGTTAAATGAATTTCTACATTGTTCCTATATTTCATATATTTTCTCTTGTCTTTACTTTGTTTTCTTGATATTTTCAAGATCAATGTGGTAAGGGTATTTGTTCAGGAGATCGTTAGAATCTCTAATAAGAGGTAATGTGTTTATCCCTACATGCCTTGTATTTGACACTAAGATGTCAGATACATGCCTTTGTATCTGACACTAAGATCATGATAATTCAATTATCTTGAAAGAAAGTTGCAATTGTAATCAGCACTGGTTCCTAATCTTTGTACTTTTCATTTATGCTCTTCTGGAGTGGAACCAGAGGATATTTGCTTTGGAATAAAATGTGTAAAATCCTCTAATGTAAAGTTGAACTGTATTCTATTAACATACAAAGTCAATTTGGGTATTAGAAGTCTGAATATATTATTGCCTTGTGAAATTCCTATGACTTATTATTATATTTTATTTTATGCTTAGGAACACTAAGATCAATTAACAAAACAAATTATGCACTCTCTTGAAAAGCATGCAACAAAACATAAAAATAGAAAATATTGTGAGGAAGTATATTAGAAATTGGTCTTCTTTAACCAAATAGAGCAATGTGCTTAATCTCAAAATGGAGGTTCAGAGGATAAAAATAGGTCATAATGAGGCATTTTTATTCCCTCCCCTTTGAGTTTTATATCATTTATATTATTGCTATAAATGGAAAAGGTGTTAGGGGCATATACTTTCAATAATCTCAGAATTATTCCAATTAAGAATAACCATGATTTATTTTTTAATTCATCTTTATTGAGATATATCCACATACCATGCAGTCATACAAAACAAAGCATACATTCAATTGTTTACAGTACCATTATATAGTTGTGCATTCATCACCAAAATTAATTTTTGACATTTTCATTACCACACACAAAAACAATATGAATAAAACCAAAATGAAAAAGAACAACCAAAGTAAAAAAGAACACTGGGTGCCTTCTTTTTTTTTTCTTTTTCTCCCCACCCCACCCCATTTTTCTACTCCTCCACCCATAGACTGGACAAAGGGGAGTGTGGTCCATATGGCTTTCCCAATCACATTGTTACCCCTCATATACTACATTTTTATACAATCGTCTACAAGATTCATGGGTTCTGGGTTGTAGTTTGATAGTTTCAGGTATTTACTGGTAGCTATTCCAATTCATTAGAACCTACAAAGGGTTGTCTATATTGTGTGTAAGAGTGCCCACCAGAATGACTTCTTGGCTCCTTTTGGAATCTCTCTGCCACTGAAGCTTATTTCATTTCCTTTCATATCCCCTTTTTGGTCAAGAAGATATTCTCTATCCCATGATGCCAGGTCTAGTTTCCTCCCCAGGAGTTATATTCCATGTTGCCAGGGAGATTCACTTCCCCAGGTGACAGATCCCAAGTAGGGGGGAGAGCAGTGATTTCACCTGCCAAGTTGGCTTAGCTAAAGAGAGAGGGCCACATCTCAGCAACAAAGAGGCAATCAGGAGGAGGCTCTTAGGCACAATTATAGGCAGGCCTAGCCTCTCCTTTGCAGCAACAGTCTTCCCAAGGGCAAGTCCCATGGTAGAGGGCTGAACCCATCAAACCATCAGTCCCCTATGTCTGTGAGCACATTAGCAACCATCGAGGTGGGGAAGCCCAACCCCCCTGCATTCTCCACCAGCTCCTCAGAGGGTCTCTGCATATTTTTTCATTTTTTTAATTAACTCTTTTTTTTTAAATTAACAATATAAAAACATTTTTTAAAAGATATACAATGAAAAAAAAACATTTCTAACAAACCATAACAAGGGAGTAAGAAAAAGACAACTTACCTAAAATAACTACTTTAGCAACATTTCTGTGAACTAGTTCCTACCATACCCATCAGAAATTAACAAACCATAGTCATTCCAGGGCATTCCCAGAATGTTAAATTTACCCATGATAGCTTATCTGTTGTTATTGAGTTCTCTTTCCCTCTTCATTAATTGCTATCACTAGTTCCTTTACATTCTACATTATAAACCATTTATTTTAGGAGTGTGTTGTTTAACCTCCAGGTGTTTGTGAATTTTCTAAGTGTCTAATGGTTATTGACTTCTAGTTGTATTCCATTGTTGTCAGAGAATGTGCTTTGAATAATTTCAATTTTTTTTTTTTTTAATTTATTGAGGCTTGTTTTATGTCTCAGCATATGTTCTATTCTGGAGAAATTTCCATGATCACTAGAGAAGAATGTGTATCCTGGTGATTTGGGATGTAAGGTTCTATATATGTCTGTTAAATCCAATTATTTATCAGATTGTTTAAGTTTTCAGTTTCCTTACTGGTCTTCTGTCTGGTTGATCTATCTATAGGAGACAGTGATGTGTTGAAGTCTCCCACAATTATTGTGGAAACATTCATTGCTTCCTTTAGTTTTGTCAGTGTTTGTCTCATGTATTTTGTGGCACCATGATTGGGTGCATAAGCATTTATGATTGTTATTTCTTCTTGTTGAATTGCCCCTTTTGTTAGTATGTAGTGGCCTTCTTTGTCTCTCAAAACATCCCTGCATTTAAAGTCTATTTTATTTGAGATTAATATTGCTACACCTGCTTTCTTTTGACTGTAGCTTGCAAGAAATATTTTTTCCATCTTTTCACTTTCAATTTCTTTGTGTCCCTGTGTCTAAGGTGAGTCTCTTGCATGCAACATATTGATGGTTCATATTTTGTGATCCATTCTGCCAATCTATATCTTTTAACTGGGGGAGTTTAATCCGTTTACATTCAACATTATTATTGTGAAGGCATTTCTTGAATCAGCCATCTTATCCTTTGGTTTATATTTGTCAGATATATTTTTTTCCCTCTCTCTCCTATTGTCTTTAATGAACCAATATTGAATCTCTTTAGTACTGAACCTTTCTCTATATCTCTCTCTCCTTTGTTTCTCTGTCAGTAGGGCTCTCTTTAGTATCTGAAGTAGGGCAGGTCTTTTATTAGCAAAATCTCTCAGGATTTGTCTGTGAAAAATTTAAGTTCTCCCTCAAATTTGAAGGAGACCTTTGCTGGATAAAGTATTCTTGATTGGAAATTTTTCTCTCTCAGAATTTTAAATATGTCATGCCACTGCCTTCTCGCCTCCATGGTGGCCACTGAGTAGTCACTACTTAGTCCTATGTTGTTTCCTTTGTATGTAGTGAATTGCTTTTCTTGCAACTTTCAGAACTTCCTCCGTCTCTTTCAGTATTTGACAGTCCAATTAGAATATGTCTTGGAGTGGGTTTATTTGGATTTATTCTATTTGGAGTTTGCTGGGCATTTATGCTTTGTGTATTTATATTGTTTAGAAGGCTTGGGAAGTTTTCCCCAACAATTTCTTTGATTACTTTTTCTAGACCTTTACCCTTCTCTTCCCCTTCTGGGAAACAAATGAGTCTTATATTTGGATGTTTTATGTTATCTATCATATCCCTGAGGTCCATTTCGATTCTTTCAACTTTTTTCCTCATTCTTTCTTTTGTTCTTTCATTTTCCATTCTGTAGTCTGTGAGGTCACTGATTCATTGTTCAGCTTCCCCTAGTCTTGTATTATGAGTATCCAGTATCTTTTTAATTTGGTCAACAGTTTCATTTATTTCCATAAGATCATCTATTTTTTTATTTACTCTTGCAATTTCTTCTTTATGCTCTTCTAGGGTCTTTCTCATGTCCTTTATATCCTGTGCCATGCTCTCTTTGCTTGCCTTTAGTTCTTTGATTAGTTGCTTCAAGTACTGTGTCTCCCTGATCTTTTGATTTGGATGTTTGCGTTTGGGTTATCCATATTGTTTGTTTTTTTCATATGCTTTAAAATTTTCTGTTGTTTTTGGCCTCTTGACATTTGCTTTACTTGACAGGGTTCTTTTAGGATATGTAGGATTACTCAAAGACTAATCTCTGATTTGTCAGATCTACAGCGTGGTGTACACTTTCACTAACCTGCAGATGGCATCCACGAGTCACCTATTCCCCTCAAGTCAGTTCTCCCCAACTTTGTCTTTGTGCTGTGGGGGATCTGATTCTTGTCGGGTCCAATTGGTGCACCAAGTTTGGGTGTGTTGTTGGTGCTGTCCGCCCTGAATGTGGGGGATGTGTCTGAGTGGTCAGGTGGGGAGGGTAGCTTTAATAATTTAACCTCCCAGGGGTTCCTGGAGATTTAAAGCTGTTACAAGAGTCTAAACCTTCATTTCAGTCTCCCCACAGATTGTCTCTGCCGCTGACCCACAAGTCCTTGGTATTGGTGTATGGTCCCTGGGATATCCAAGTGGGTTCCTCTTCCGAGCCATGCCCTTCTTGGGCCTCTGCTGAGGGAAGGTTGTGCTACATCACAAGTGCACGCCATCCCTCAAGGGAAGTTCTGGGCCACCAGGCTGTTTAGGGGCATTCCCAGCCTGCTGTAAGAATGGCTGTATGGGGCATGTTAATTTCCCTCTTTTCACACAGCTGCACCTTCCCAGCTCCAGGACAACTAGCTGTGGGTGCATGAAAGGCTATTATTCATGCCCAAAATTGTGGCATGTGTGTGTTTTGCTGGAAACAGTCCCTGTCACACTGGGTTTTTTGGTGCAGCTCTGGGCTGTGGCACCAGAGTCGGGCAGGAGAGTTCCCAGCCTGCTAGAAAGATGGCTGCAAAGGGCATGGTTATATTCCCCTTTTGGCTCAGCTCTGCCTTCCTTGCTCCAAGACAATCAGCAGTGGGTGTGCAAAAGGCTATCTTCTATGCCAGATATTGAGGAGTTCACACAGCCCATTCCTGCTGCTCTTCACTGTGCTGTTCTGGCTGCCATATCTGCAGCGGCTTTTGGGTTTTTTGAAAAAGAACTAGTCCACCTCCAAATGCCAACCCATGGTTTCCCCACACCGCTGGATGCCTGCTGGATATTTAGCAAGCTTACTCACTCATTTCAGAACACAGACTCCCAGTTTCACCAAGTGCGTGGTCCTGTGGATTTAGCAGAACTTGTCCAGCTGGTGCATCACTGGAACTGGTGTTCTGAGCCACTTTCTGGGTTTTATCTAGTATTTTTCATGGAGGTGTTTTTTTGTCCTATCTCTCCTAGCCACCATCTTAGGTTCTCCTGATTTATTTTTGATAAGTGTGTATAACAATGAAATAAATGCAAAGCACTGTAAATGAATAAAAATGCAAAAATATATTCTAGGTTTTGCATAATCTGATAGACTAATAACATTTTAAGATGATACAAAAGTACAAGCTTTCCTCCTTAAGCCTTATTTACTTTAATAACATGACATTATATTTATTAGATAAGTCAAGATTATGTTAATTAAAACACTATTTTTCATCAAAATAAATTTTATAAATATAAATTATGTTTTTCACTTTGTATGAATAAAGATACAAATTTCCAGAGCTAATAAAACCAATAAAATCAGAGGTGAAACCACTCACTGTTTATCCATCAAAAACTACTCTTAATATTTTTTATAAACACGACATAAGTGCTAGTCAATGACTAAAATTACTTTTTTAAAAATCACAAAGATTACCCTAACATCCCTTTATTAGTGAGACAAGTATTCAGATTTGTTCTTTTAACTATTTTGTACTCCTTCTTCTTTTACTCTTATCTTTACCCATGTCTTTTACAACTTTATCTCAGTGTGGTATCTTGCAGCATATATCCTTACAATGCCCTTAGTACACTGTAAATAAGTGGTATTTAAGAGAGGATTATTTGAATTGATGAGCACATTATACTTTTATTCATGACCACTGGAATATTTATGAATATACTAGATTAGAAATTTGGAAATGTTTATATTAGTAGTTGAGGAAGAAGCTTAATGGATTGCATGCTAACCAAGTCTGTGCTCTCATTTTCAGAAACCTGTGATCTAATGAGTTTGCCAGCATATATACACTCATGTGGAATTGGAAACAGATGCAATTGTGTCTGTTTGAATTTATTTTTTATGAAAGTGGTTTTCAAGCGATTATTTCATCAAAATAACTAGATCTGTAAGATATATTGGCTGTGTGTTTTACAGAATAAATTCAGTTCAAGCTATTTTTTCTATAAGAAATTGATTCATGCCTATCCAAAGGCTCTTTCCCTGACTTATTCAAGTACAAAGAGGATTTTTAATGTAATTTTATTCAGATATATTCACACAGCATATAATCCATCCAAAGTATACAATCAGTGGTTTACAGTATCATCACATATTTGTATCTTCATCACCATGATCATTTTTAGAACATTTGCATTACTCCAGAAAAAGAAATAAAAAGAAAAAAGAAGACCTCAAACATCCCATACCCCTCATCCCTCCCTCTTATTGATCACTGGTATTGTACTCTACCCAGTTTTAAGACTTACAATAGAGGTAGGTTAACTAAGACAGTGTAGTATTGTCAGAGATAGATATATAGATCAGTGTAGCAGAACAAAAACACCCAGAAACATATCCATACAAACACAGACAACTGACTTTTTTTTTTTTTTTTTTGCTATGTAGTTATACAATCATTATTAAAGATCAGAGCTATTGGATTATAGCTCAACAAATTCAGGTATTTCTTTCAGGCTATTCTTAAACACTAGGCAATAAAAAGAAATACATATATAATGAATCAGTATTGGCCATCATTTGTTAAATCCAAATTTCTCAGTTACACCTCTTCCCTCTCATTTGATCTTTCTCTCAATCTTCAGGGATATCTAGGCAATGACCATTTTAACTTGTTTGTTTTGGAAAGGGGTACTGACATTATGGGGCAGAGGAATAAAACTGGTTGATGTTCTTGGAGAGACTGGTACTTCTGAGTTTCAGGGATTATCTGGCATTATCTGGAGGACTTAAGTTTCTGAAAAAATAAACTTACTAATAAAAACTTATAGAGACTTAGATAGAACCCAGTGCACTCCCTAGGGTTTTCAGAATACTGTTGGTTGGGGCTTGGCATTCTGTGGTAGTTTGCAATATCTGGCTAAAGCTTGCATAAGAGGAACCTCCAGAATGACCTCTCAACTCTCTTTGGAGTCTCTTAGCCACTGACTTTATTTTGTTCCATTTCTTTTTCTCCTTTGGTCCAGAAGGCATTTGCAGTCCCACAAGTCAGTGCTATACTCATGCTGGGAGTGATGTCCCATGTTCCCTGGGAGACTTACACCTCTGAGAGTCATGTTCCACATAGGAGGGAGTGTATTGAGATTATTTGTAGAATTGGCTTAAAGAGAGAGGCCACATCTGAGAAACAAAAGAGGTTCTCTGGAGGTGAAGTATAGGGTTGCCACATGAGCAAACTCTGAGAATTGAATTTGAGTGCACAGTTGAACATGGGATAGAAAGTGGACAGAGAATGGGCAATCAATGATTAAGGAGTGCAGAATGTTCAAATAAGGCTCATTGTAAAGGTTCCTAGATTGCAAGCTCTTATAGCAGTCACATCTATTCCTGAATTTTAACTGTTGTTTCTAAATTCTGAGATGCTGTGCTCTTTGTGTATAACCTCATAACTCCCTGGGACATTGGATATCTTTGTGACAACTGAGACTCAGAGTTAGAATTCTGCAGCTCTGAAAGTCAGCATTACTCCATACAGCAACTGTTAAAGAAGCTGAATAAGAGATCAGACTCCAAGTAGAGATACGAATGAAATGGACCTGGTTAAGACAAAGGTAAATCAGAATACAGGGTAAAGGATGATATTGTCTATATTTTAAAACTGATTTCTGTGTGAGATCAAAGGAAGAGATGTTTATTTGGTCCAAAATTTTCTGTACATACTATCTATTTTAACCTGTCTGGTCAGTTTATTCAAACAACCCAAATACCTGGAACCTAGAATAGGGAATGAGGTCTTATTACTCTGTACAGGTTAATGTAATGCCTGGGTACATTCCAAAGTATTTTCTGCAGAAAATTAAAAAAAAAAAAAAAAAAAAAAGTATTTGCAAAGTCTAGTTAAAGGACTGGGGAAAAATGTGGAATGATTATACTTCTCCACCTTAGGAAGGCACTAGGAACTCACAATTGATTAAGCTAAGTCCTTGATCTTGAGGCTTGCCTTTATGAAACTTATTTCTGCAATGGTAAAGCTAGGCCTGCATATAATTATGTCAAAGAAGATTTTAAAACCTTGTTTTATAAGATGTCAGTGAGTAGTTTAAATAAAGGGAGAGGAAATATCTTTGTATAATAATGAAATTAGCATGTACATCAATATGTTTCCATACGTATTTTTAGATGTCATTATATGCCAACATGATTCAGTTATGTTATGTGAGTAATGAAAGCTCATTCTTTGAAATTTTCTTAATCCATCATGAAGTTTTTTTTCTTACCATAATGGACCCTACGGAAATACCAGAAAAGATGAATCTTCAGATTTAGTACATATTAATTTGCAATATTATGCATCTGAGTAGTAATCTACTTAAGTCCCAACATTTATTGTGTTGAGTCAGATGTTCTTCACTTTGTCTATTCCATATAAGTCTACTCATTGCTATTCTAAGAGAATCACTCCAGAATCAACAAAAAACAAATAAAATATGAAGAGAATATTGTTTTATTCAGTTTCTTGAATGCTATAGTTTTGTTTTATTCAGAATTTATGTATTAAGGAAAACTAATTTACTGATTAATATAGGACACATTAAGTCCAAAAAGATATTAACTTACTTATTAAAATGCTAATAATTCTTTATTTTTAAAGTTAAATATCTGAAATCAAACAAATTAATTTTTAAAAAGGAACAGAGGCTAATCCAATGATGGCAAACTGTTTTTGTCTATGTGCAGACCTAGACTGGAAATAAAAACTCTACCAGTGTAAACTTGAGCAAGTTACTTTATGCATCATAGTTTTCTCATCCTTAAATTTTATGTAATAATGCTCATTTCACAGAACTGTGTAATGAGAACTTAACGTGATAATAGATGCAAGTTATCTTGCATAGTACTAGACAAAGCTAGAGTTTGTGAGTGAATTCTGATAAATTTTATTTGTTAGCTTGTTTGTTGGCCTTACAAGTTCCACTCTATCAAGAAAAAGTGCTAATAATGTTATTGATATATAGTTGCTTAAAATGTAAAATATTTCTAATTCAATATATAATTGGCATTCACAACATGTGAATTTCAATTATAAGCAGAATTCCAATTATATTCAGAGACCAAGGGATAGCTTCAGTAACAGAAAGAAGTGAAAGAAGGGTAAAGATTAAATAAATGAGAATTATTTGTGAATTATGGGAAATAATACATTGTGTTTTTTTTTTTAAGCTTCCAAATTTTGGAGGGGTTTGTTATATATTGGAGATAATTGAGAAAAAATACTTCCAATGCAAAATTCCTATTATCTACCTATTCAGAAAAAAATATTTTCTTATCCCTATTATCTACAAAAAGAAAGAGCAGAGTTTTGGCTGAACTCCATTTTATACAAGCAAAAAATAACCACTTAGCTCATTAAGAAATTCATTTCAAATAAAATTATATTTAATTTCTAATATATTCCTGTTCAAAAAATCATACTGTTATTAATTTTATGATACCCAAGCTCAGAAAATTTTCATATACTCTCTGTTGTAATGTGAAAAATGTGTTTTAAAAATTTCAATTTAGGTTCTAATTTTGTTGGAGAAAATTAAAATATGACTTAATAAGAGAATTTCAAGCACAAAATATATTACTCTGGCATAAAATTCTGTGAGGAAAACAAAAGGTAATAAAACCTCGAGAAGTTAAAAGGTGTAAAATTTCTCAATATTACAAACAAACTTGCTCATAGATATTTAAAATGGATATAAGGTTTCTTGAATTTCTTGGACATGGAGAGTCCATCAAGTAAATACAGAAGGATAATGGAAGAGTTTTATTTTATTATGAAAATATTTATAATTTGCTTGAAAGTATATCTTTAAAAATATTTTGCCTCCTTACATTTTATTGATAAAATCCAAGAAATATCAATGTCAGTCCCTGACAAAGACTTGTATCCAGACTTGTATCCAGGTTATAAAAGAATAGTTACAACTTAGTAATAAGTGGACAAAAGTACCAATTAAAATGGACAAGAAATTTTTTTAAATGTTATATTTTGAATAATTTCAAATTTAGAGAAAAATAGCAAAGATAGTACAGAGTTCCTGTGTACCTTTAACAGAGCTGTCCCTGAAATTTGCATATTTTGTAACCATAGTACATTTACCAAAACTAAGAAATTAACGTTGTTATAATATTATGAACTAAACTACATTCACAATTTGGACTTCATCAGTTTTTCCACTAGTTTCCTTATTTCTGTTCTAGGTTCTAACCCAGGATACCACATTGAATTTAGTTGTCCTAACTACTTAGTCTCCTTCAATCGATGATCTGTTTTAGTCTTTGTTTTTCTTAAACACGACACTTTTGAAAAGTACTTGTAAGGTATTTTGCAGAATGTCCCTTAATTTGGGTTTGCCCAATGTTTTCTCATGATTGGAGTTGGGTTATGTGTTTTTGCCAGGCTTTTCCACTATCAAGTTATTTATTTATTTTCTTACCCTTTCCATACCCTATTTGTTATAAGTGAGTCACTATATACTAAGTCCAACTCACACTCAAGGGGAGGGGAAATAGGCTCTAACACCTAGAGAGAAGAGAATATAAATTAATTATTTGGAATTCTTGAGTGAGAAAGATTTGAACCTTCAACTTCCCCAAAATGGGCATAAGATTTTAGCAGATAGTTAACAAAACAGGGCAATAAGCACATAAAAAGATGTTCAATGTTATTAATCATGGAAATATGAATTAAAACCCTAATTAGATAAAACTGCATACTATTAAAAAGTTTAAAATCGAAAAGATTGATATCAATGGCAAGGATGTGGAAACTTAAACATGATGGTAGGAATATAAGTAGGTACAGCTACTTTGGAAAACAGTGTAACATTTATAGAGTTAAGCATTCACTTAACAAGCACCTAACCTTTCCATTCTTAGTTTCTTCACCCTGAAAGAAAAAGGAAACACATAGGCAACATAAGTAATATGCACAAATATCACAGCAGTTTTACTCACAATAGTTAAAAACAGGAAATAACCTGAACATTAATCAACATGTGAATGAAGGGACAAAATGTGGTCTATCCATGCAATGGAACACTGCTTTCAGCAACACAAAAGGAACATAATATTAATATATGCCACAACATGTATAAATTTCAAGATTATTATGATAAATAAAAGAATCCACACAAAAATGAGTACATACTGTATGATTTCATTTATATGAATTTGAGGAGATGCATAAAGGCTATCTGAAACCAAAGATGGGATTGACAGCAAAGAAGCACTAGGAAGTTTTGAGGGTGACAAGAATGTTTGGTATCTTGATCTTGGATTATATCATTTTCTCCACTCCTAATCGTAATAGACTATCAAAATATATATCTCTTCTTCAAAAATGGGGATTAAATTTATTACTCTAATTTATAAGATAATTTATTCTACATTAAAATATACTAAAGATTTCTTATGAAATTGGAATTATAAAATGAGAAACAATACAATTTGAAGTAGTTAATACAGAAATTTTTTAAAGTCTTGGTTCTAAAAATCTATAACAACACAAAGGATGCAATACGTTGAAAACAATTACTTAATATAACTGTAACAATTGGAATGTTCTAAATATTTACCATGAGTTATATAATCATAAATGTTCTAGAAATATCTTTGCCTCCCAAGAAATATGCTATGAGGCTTCTTATGCTATTTTAAATAGAGAGTGTTTTAGCAAATATTTCCATGTAGTTGAAAAAAATTTACAAAGTGGAAAATGAAGATATTTATTCTAGCTAATAAAATAAAAGTGTGGTGATATGAGAATCTCATAGAAAACTCTAGAAAGTTATTTGGTAATTATGATTGTTTATAATGAGATTATTGACTACAAGATAAAAAAGTCAACAACCCCTTCTGAAAGAGATGTGATAGTAATTTCTTCAAGCCTTCTAAAATTATCTGTTAGAGGACAAAGGGCAGGGAGATGGCTACTAGAAATTTATGAATTACAAATGACATCATTTAGATACACAAAATATAGTACAATGCTGAGGGATCAAAAAGTTGTGAAACACAGAAAGAAGAGAATCACAGGAGATAAAAGAATGTCATAGATTCAAAGAAAACATTATAATTATTATATTATAAAACATAATAATTTTTATTCCCATATTGCGGTCTACATTATAAAGTTGGACATTAAAAAACATGTTTCCAGAATTTACTTACTTGCCTATGCAGTACACAAATAGTGCAATATGTTATACAGAACAAAGCTTGAACATCTCACTTTAACATCCTTAATTCAGAAAACAGAGCAACTGTCAACAGTTTTGTCCACAGATTTTTAGTACTGTATCAAGATATGTATATACATTTGTAAGAATTTATGCTCATATGACCTTTATTTTTAAAGAGTCATTGCATTTAATTGATATTTCTTGACACTGCTAAACATGTGAGATATCTAGAAGCAATGGTTTGTAGACATAAGAATATGGTCATTAGAATGCAGTTAAGTCTAGAAATGTTTGGTTAAGATAAAAATGAATAATTCTGAAGACATATACAAATTTGAAAGAGATATCAACCTTTGAAAAGCATCACATCTGTCAAAATAGCAGACATTGAATAGTGATTTAAATGAAGTATAATTTCAAAGTTTAATGCAGATTTATAGTTGGAAAAAATTTGCACACTTCTTCCAAATTTAGAACATATTTTCATTGCTTAATAGAAGACATTTTCATAAAGTGATTACTTTGATTAATGCTTATACACTGATAATCCTATACCTTAGCAACTTGTATGTCAACATTTTGAATGCAAGAGTTTGCCTGAGTAAGGGCAAGTGTGGATATGTGATATTGTATTAAATTCCCTGGGTTACCATTATATTGCTTTTCTCTCTCTGTCATTTGAAATTTATCACCTCTGTGTAACATTTAGTTTTTAAGTCTCTCAGTTATCTCACTAACTCCTCTTATTCCAGTATCACCTCTGCAGTACTTTATTTTCTCTAATCTGAAAAACAGTGCAAGAGTTCATTGAGAAAAATGAACATAGGAGTTAACATGCAAATTTGAGAGCATTAATTTTTGACAGATTGAAAGCATTGTCACTAATATTAAATGAAGCTATGTTTGATATGCATGTTTCTTTAATTGCACTGTGATATGTGAATACTAAATACCCTCACAGTTGTTTCACAAAGATTTCATACAATGTAGGACCTAATCACACATAGGAGTGGAGAGGCAAAAAAAATATTTCTCATAATACAGCTCTTCCCAATATCACACACACATACACAGACACTTGATTTGTTCAAAATTAGAGTGTCAAGTGGTGGAAGAAATAGTAGTAATTGGTTTTGAGACATAATATATTTACTACAAAACCTTAAATTTAACTTGTTTACCCTTGAGGAAATAAAATATTGTTGAGGCCCTAATAATTTCATCATAGGGACTGAAAAAAATACAGAAGTTAATTCAAATAATGTTACTGTGCTTTAATTTTAAAATACATTTTTCTTGTCTACTAGTTGGTTTGAGAAACACTGAAATAATAAGGTTTATGATTTCTGTTTCTTGGTATTTTTCTTACTGGAGTTGGAAATAAAATCCCTTTTAGCTGAAAATCTTTGATCTGTCTCAAACAGCTTTTTTCCTAATTACAAAAGCAGCAAAAATGAACCAATTTGTTTGTTCCAAGCACTGTGTGATTATGTTTCTCCAACATGTGCACAGACATAGCCAGAGTATACAAAGGCTGATAAATGAGCCATTTATTTGATATGGCAATAATCAGATTTATCAGAAGACAACTATTTGCTGCTCTACAGATGTATTAATCAGTAAGCTATTGCTAAGCCTTTACAAGGTGACAAATAGTTAAGCCCTTTCTAAAATTTCCTATTTTTTCTGTTATGTAAAATGAATGAAATTTTGACAAATTTTGTGTTTTGGGCACCAAACCTAAGTCTGTTTATAAATCATTGTGCATTAATTTGTAGAAGTGTAAATGATGTTCATTTTTATTTAATATTGGAGCTTATGGAATAAATTAATTGCTTCCTTTTCATCAATTGCATTCTTATCTCAAAATGCATTGTTTTTAAAGTAGAAAGCATTATTTGATCTGATCTTTGCTTTGCTTGTTTATTTGCACCATTATCTCCAAATAATTTTTCACCACACATCATATTCATTGGATAATAGTGGCAAAATTATAATTAATTTTTTTTACAACTGAGTGTCAAGAAATGTTAAATGTTTAATAATTGCATAGAACAATCATTAAACAAAGTAAGCCAGGGATGGCTAAATAGGAATGCAAAAGAGATAAAAAGGGAAGATACAACTTCAGCCCAAAATGACACTTGAATATGCTTCCCTTTTCTGTCTAGCATACTAATATGCTGTAGCATATTTTGCTGGAGATTTGGGGAAATTAAAGCAGGTTAATATTTAAGGACCTGAATAAACCAAAAATTTAATATTAGAGATCACTTTTATTGCCAGTTCTAGGCATTTTACAATATATTTAAGATTTATCTTCCTAAAACCTATCAGTCCGTGTTTCATAGCCTTCAACATCTCATTGTTGCTTCAGAAATTCAAAATATTCAATCTACCTTATAAAGTGATTTAGCTCTCCACACTCCTTTGCTCCAGGCCTGCATTTACATATGCACTGACTTATTAATGCAGTAGGCTTGAAAACAGACCATATTCTCTAAGACTCATATATGGAGATTTATAAAGAATAATAGATTTTAATATCATGTCAATGATGATAGTGATGTAGTAGGCTGTATATAGACTTAATTTCATAAAAATCTGAATTATTCCACCACTACCACAACATAGAAATACAGAGCTGTAGTAAAACTATCTATGAATATTTTTCTCTATATTATATAGAGCAAATAAAATAAATCATAATAAGTTTTCAGATATTAGAGGTTCAGAATAACTTGGGATGTTAGAATTTTTTAAGTAGCATACAATTTTCTAATTGCAATCTGGATTTTCTGACATTTTAACTTATGGACATGGCAGTTCTACTAGTCATATATGGGAAAGGCATTGAATGAAAATGGCCGTTAAGTTCTTTGATACTCTTTGCCATTGAGAAATAGGGGCATATTTAGCCTCTCCTCAAATTTGGGATGATCTGTGATTGCTTTAACAAACAGAGAATAACGTGAGTAATGCAACACTAGATCCATATGTAGGAATTATGAAAAATACTAGCTTCTGCCTTGGTGTTTTGGAGCCATGAATTTCAAGTAAGAAGTCTTAATGCCCTGCTGCGAAACTAGGTAGAGACTAAATGGAGAGAGAAGAAGTGGTCCAGCTAAGCCAAGCCTTACAGTGTTCCATGTCAACATGCCAGGCATGAAAGTGAATCCATCTTTTATTATCTGGAACAGTTCAGTTGCCAACTGAATAATACTTAGTGATGTCAGTTGACATCAAAATGGGACAGAAAAATCACCCAGCAGACCCCTGCCTCAACTGGTGACCAACGAAACCCATGAACCAAATAAATATTTGCTGGTTTTAAGTCACCAGACATTGGAGTAGTGTACTATTCAGCAATACCTAACAGAAACAGAATCTGTTACAGAATGTAAGGTTCTTTCATAATGTAAACCTAAATTAAGTGACACTGTCTTTGGGACAGGATGGCAGAAAAAAGCTGGAAGATTTCTAAGGGACTAATGACAAATGCTGGAGGGAACTTAAGAAATAAATGGAAGGACATAGAGGAGAGATGAGTTGGTGACAGCTTGGATAATAGTGGAGTGACTGTTACTGGGAGCTATAGAAAAGGGGACACTTGTTACATAGTAGTGAAAAGTTTGGCATCACTGTCACCTGCAGTAATGTCTAACATAGAGAACTTAATGTACTCATGAACCTAGCTGAAGAGATCTCTTAAAATGCATAATGTGCCAATAGGCCTTCTTTTAGCTGCCTATGATAAAAGATGTGAAGAAAGACATGAACTAAAGAAAAATGACTCAATTCTTGAGGAGAACGTAGGCAAAATACAAAAGAGTCAGGACTTGCTATGTTCAAGGAAAAACTCCTATACATGCCCAGTCTCTCCCAGTAAAATAATCTCTATAAGAAAGATACTTTTTAAAACATCCAAAAGATTGTAGAACCTAGAGCTGGACCAGGGGATGGCAAACTATGTCTCATGGGCTGGACCATGTATTTTTGTAAATGATCTTAAATGGAAAGTAGCCATGCCCATTTGTTTACATATCATCTATAGCTGCTATTGTGCTATAAGAATGTAGTTGAATAGCTATGCCAAAGAACATATGACCTACCAGCTTAAAATATTTGCTATCTGGCCGTTAAGAAAATGTTTTCCTACTCCTGAGCTAGAAAGTAGACTTAGATTGACAGGTCTGCTGTGGCAAAGTACCAACACTGGTTGGATTAAACAACAGAAATTTATCATCAGTTTTGAAGGCCAGAAGTCCAAAATAAGGTGTCAACAGGACCATGCTTTCTCTGAAGTCTGTAGCGTTCTGATGGTGGCTTGTTGGCAAACCGTAACTCGGTCTCTGCCTCCATCACATAGTGGACTGTCTCTTTCTGTCTCCTTCTACTTCTACTCCTTGGCTTATAAGGACTTCAGTCATACTGGATTAAGGCCAACCTTAATTAAGTTTGCTCTCATCTTAACTCATATGATCTTTCAAGGTTCTATTTACAAATGACTTCACATACAAAGGACCAGAATTTAGGACTTGAATATGTCTTTGGGGGGGAACATGATTCAATTCGTAGTAAAGAATTTTAAGGATTTCAAAAGTGTTCCTCTTTGGTACTCTCTGTTAAATACAGAGCTTCTGAAACCTTAAAGTTGTAGTCAAATAACAGTTGCACAAAAGACGCAAGATAGAGAAGGGCTGGTATTGAAGTGAGTTGCAGATGTTGCTCTTATCTAATACAGTGAACGCCACATAATTCACAAGAAATCCACAGCGCTTTTAAAATAATTTCACTGATAGAAGGACAATCAATTTTGATTAAAAGAAGCAGTACAAAATGAATAGGAGACTTTGGATCTTAATACTTATATAAGCAGGAGGCAGGCCAAGAAGTCTTCTCTGTTGCAAGCATGAGCCATTTCCTATGGGACAGAAAGGTTGAATCAGAAGGAGGAATTAACAGCACAAAGGGAAGAGCAAAGAGACATGAAGGAGCACTTCTAGACAGCAGAATGGATTCCTAATGAAGGGACTGATGACATATGCCTAACTAGAATGCAGAATTTTTATGGAGAAGTAATTGTTATGTGACATGCATTTTAATTAGAGTCTCAAGTAGTTATGTTGTGCCTGTTTCACTATTTGTATATGCTTTAGATCTCATATCTTCAGATTCAGAAAAAAAATGCACACAAGGATCTGCACTGGAGATGCTTCATTTACATATGGATCTCATTTGAGTAATGGGAACCTGGACTTTAAGCTAATGCCATAATTGACTGAGACTATGAGGGTATTGAGAAGCAGTGAGTATATTTATCAGGTAAGAAAAATGTAAATAATTTGTGACCCAAGAACAGATCTGATGGACATAACTTTTGCAAATTCTTTGGCATTCTAGTCGGCCACTTGTTTTGTTGTTTTTTTTAAATTCAATTTTATTGAGATATATTCACATGCCATATAATCATCCATGGTGTGCAATCAGTTGTTCACAGTACACTTATATAGTTGTGCATTCATTAGCACAATCAATTTTTTAACATTTTCGTTACCACACACAAAAAAGAATAAGATTAAAGTTAAAGTAAAAAAAGTACACCCAAAATATCCCATACCCACCACAACCGCTTGTTTTTATAATTGAAGTTTTATTGAGCACAGTGACAATCATTTGTTTATGTATTATCTATGACTGCTTTCATGTTACAACAGCAGAGCTGAGTATTTGTAGCAGAGAGATTATGGCCCACAAAGCCTAAAATATTTTCCTTATGGCCATTTACAGAAAAATTTATTGATTTCTGCTAGAAAGGATTGAAATATTATTGTATTTATCATTCTAAAATTTTTTTGGGTTATTTCCAGTATTTGGCTATTACAAATAGTGCTCTTATTAACAATCTTGTCTATGTCTTCTAAAGAATAGATGCTTAGAATTCTGTAAGGTCTGTACCTAGGAACTGAAATACAGCCAAATAATTTTCCAAATAATAGTACCGATATGCAATACAAAACTAGACCCACTACCAGTTTATAAAATTTCTAATTACCCTACATCTTAGCCAACAATAGGTATTTTTAGTTTACTTTTTCTTTAATTTTAGATATTGCCTTAGTTTCCTAGAGCTGCAGTAAAATCTACCACAAACTGAGTGTCTTAAAACAACAGAAATACATTGTCTCACACATCTGGAGGCTAGAAGTCTGAATCAAGATATCAGCAAGGCCATGCTTCCTCTGAATTCTGTAGGGTTCTGGTGGGGGCTGGCAATTCAGGATGTTGCTTGGCTTGTAAAATAGTGCAATATCTGCTTCCATCACATGACCATCTCCTTCTCTGTCTCTATTACCTCCTGTGTCCAAATTTCCTCTTCTGATAAGGATATCAGTCATATAGGATTAGGGCTCACTCAAATCCAGTTTGGGTTTATGTTAACTAATAACATCTTCAAAGATCCTATTTACAAATAACTTCACATTCACAAGGCCAGGACTCGAACATATCTTTTGGGGGAACACAATTCAATCCGTAATAGCTATTCTAATAGTTGTGTATCTAAAAGTGTTTCTTTCCCTTACAGATACAGCATTATATTTATATCCAAATAATACAAAACAAAATACACCCCTATTCTCAGAGGCAAAAATATTTATGGCACTATTTCTCTACAACACATATTTACTGTAAAATGGACAATCATAGCATATTTCAAAAAAAGTAGGATAGACTCTTAAAAGTTCCCAAGGGTACATTATGTCTCATTTTATTACAACCATGGTGTTCAATTGTCATGGGATACATGAAAGAGAACAGAAGCATCAGTTTTGTTTTTACATATGTTAGTTCAAAAATTATGCTAACTTACTGGCCAACTTGCAAAATTTCAGCCACTATTACCATTGCCTTAATAGCATCATTTCTCCTTTCCTCTTCATTTTCTCCCCTCCTGTTTTTCTTTAGTCACAGTATTATGGGCAAATTGTGCCTTGGCATAGAAATGCTGGTTGTGCCACCATTTTCTCCATGCAGCCCTCTGTGGCACCGCAGTGTTGTGTCCCCCACTCAATTTTTACTGATTCCTGGCAGTCCTCTTTCTGTGGATATTCTCATAAACAGTTGTGTACAAACTGCTGTTCCATACTTTTCTGAAAAGCCTTCTACAAGGCATTGCACAATTGATTGAGGGAATCACTCAGAAAAGTTGCAAAGCAATAATGTCAAACTATGTCATCTGGGAATCTTCTGTGTTGACGTAAATTTTCTGCCATTGTGGATGGGCAAAAGAAAACTAAAAATGTCAGAACCACCACTTTCAGGATGCAAATGATCTTCAGAAGGCCCTTCAATCATCCAGAGGCAGCAGGACCTCTCTGTGTGGTCCCAACTCCACCACAACTCCCCGTTATAAACACTTGCCAAAGTATAGGAGGATCAGGAATAAGTAGATATGTACCAGGCTTGAACCATACACTTGGGTTGAACAGCACTGCAGTTGCTATGGCATTGCTTACCTAATAATGTACGTTTGACTTTTTAATTTGGAATTTCTTAATGAATTTTGAGAAAATTTTAACATACTTAGTGTCCATTTGAAAATTTGCTTTTGTGTCAGCTTATTTTCCTATTGACTTGTCTTTTATTATGCATAGGATTAGTTTTATATTATGGATACCACCTTTTTATTAGTTAATTGAAGTGCAAATATCTTCTCCAAGTCTGGGCCTTGCATTTGAAATATGCATAATATTGCATTTTGAGTAACTGGAGTTTTTTATTTTAGTGTACTTCACATTATTACTATTTTATAGTTGATTATTTTATGCTTTTCTTAAGAAATCTTTACTTATGACAGATACAAAACATTTTACTAGGTTTCCTTTAGAAGTTTTATACTTTTCCAATGGTGATACAAAGTTATGTTTCATTAGATCAGTATCCATGTGTATATAGTATCTTAGTCCAATAAATCTAAAACCAGAAGGGATAAATTTATAAAACAGAAAATTCAGATTTATTGACCCATGGCATTGAGGCAGAGTACACACCGGGGAATTGTGGAACATCTCATTAAACAATAGAAAAAAATAAATTTATTATAGGATTTGGAGGAAGTATAGGATTTAGGGGAAATTTGAATGGAGCAATGGATTAAAATGTTTTGCCAAAGTGGGTTCTGTATAAAGTGGCAAACAATAGGCCTGAAATATAAAATATACCCAAGATGATGTTTCATTGTAAACTACAAAATTAAAATGGATGTGAAATGTTGTGTCCAGAAACCTTTTATCAGAAACTTAGAACAGGGTTGGAAATCAAGGCTGTTGGTGCACGTCAAAGTGATTTCATCCACAATCAAGAGTGGGATGTTTCATTCCTAGTAGTAAAATTTCAAACAACAAATTTTCTGGTATTGTATCATTCTTGTGAACAAACTTCCTCATTGAGTTAAAAACAATTGTCATTCAAAGAAGGAGGTTGTAAATTTAAAATTGCAGCATAACCATGGGGGAAATAGTGTTCCTTATGAACTTGCAACTTGCTTTTTCTGTTTGGTTTTCAAACTTGATAATTGATTTTCTTATTCCAACTTAATATTTATTTTCTTAATAATCCTGATAATAGTGTCTTTTTTTTTTTTTTCCCTACTGGTCAGTTTTTCTACCCTTGCACCAATATCAAAAGGCCTTAATTAGCCTATATTTCTAAAATTTCCATTGAACATTTGTTATAAACCCCAAAGACTGTTAATATTTTTACTTTTAAAGGTGCTCATGGAGGCGAGAAGGCACTGGCATGATACATTTAAAATTCTGAGTGAGAAAAATTTCCAACCAAGAATACTGTGCCGGTTTGAGTGTATTGTGTCCCCCAAATGCCATTATCTTTGTGGTCTTGTGTGGGGCAGAAGTTTTGGTGTTGGTTAGATTTGCTTGGAGTGTGCCCCACCCAGCTGTGGGAGATAATTTTGATGAGATGTTCCCATGGAGGCGTGGCCCCACCCATTCGGGGTGGGCCTTGATCGGTGGAGCTATATAAATGAGCTGACTTGGGGGGAAGAAAGAGAGTGCAGCTGGGAGTGATGTTTTGAAGAGAAGCAAGCTTGCTAGAAAGGAACGTCCTGGGAGAAAGCCGTTTTGAGGCCGGAGCTTTGGAGCAGACGCCAGCTGCCTTCCTAGCTAACAGAGGTTTTCCGGACACCACTGGCCATCCTCCGGTGAAGGTACCCGATTGCTGAGGTGTTACCTTGGATGCTTTGTGGCCTTAAGACGGTAACTGTGTAGTGAAATAAACCCCCGTTTTATAAAAGCCTGTCCATCTCTGGTGTTTTGCATTCTGCAGCATTAGCAAACTAGAACAAATACTTTATCCAGCAAAGCTCTCCTTCAAATTTGAGGGAGAGCTTAAATTTTTCACAGACAAAGAAATGCTGAGAGAATTTGCTAACAAGAGACCTGCCCTACTGGAGATACTAAAGGGAGCCCTACAGACAGAGAAACAAAGAAAGGACAGAGAGACTTGGAGAAAGGTTCAGTACTAAAGAGATTCGGTATGGGTACAATAAAGGATATTAATAGAGAGAGGGGAAAAATATATATGACAAACATAAACCAAAGGATAAGATGGCTGATTCAAGAAATGCCTTCACGGTTATAACGTTGAATGTAAATGGATTAAACTCCCCAATTAAAAGATATAGATTCACAGAAGGGATCAAAAAAAATCAACCATCAATATGTTGCATACAAGAGACTCATCTTAGACACAGGGACACAAAGAAATTGAAAGTGAAAGGATGGAAAAAAATATTTCATGCAAGCTACTGCCAAAAGAAAGCAGGTGTAGCAATATTAATCTCAGATAAAATAGACTTCAAATGCAGGGATGTTTTGAGAGACAAAGAAGGCCACTACATACTAATAAAAGGGGCAATTTATCAAGAAGAAATAACAATCATAAATGTCTATGCACCCAATCAAGGTGCCACAAAATACATGAGAGAAACACTGGCAAAACTAAAGGAAGCAATTGATGTTTCCACAATAATTGTGGGAGACTTCAACACATCACTCTCTCCTATAGATAGATTAACCAGACAGAAGACCAATAAGGAAATTCAAAACCTAAACAATCTGATAAATGAATTAGATTTAACAGACATATACAGAACATTACATCCCAAATCACCAGGATACACATACTTTTCTAGTGCTCACGGAACTTTCTCCAGAATAGATCATATGCTGGGACATAAAACAAGCCTCAATAAATTTAAAAAGATTGAAATTATTCAAAGCACATTCTCTGACCACAATGGAATACAGTTAGAAGTCAATAACCATCAGAGACTTAGAAAATTCACAAATACCTGGAGGTTAAACAACACACTCCTAAACAATCAGTGGGTTAAAGAAGAAATAGCAAGAGAAATTGCTAAATATATAGAGAAAAATGAAAATGAGAACACAATATACCAAAACCTATGGGATGCAGCAAAAGCAGTGCTAAGGGGGAAATTTATAGCACTAAATGCATATATTAAAAAGGAAGAAAGAGCCAAAATCAAAGAACTAATGGATCAACTGAAGAAGCTAGAAAATGAACAGCAAACCAATCCTAAACCAAGTACCAGAAAAGAAATAACAAGGATTAAAGCAGAAATAAATGACATAGAGAACAAAAAAACAATAGAGAGGATAAATATCACCAAAAGTTGGATCTTTGAGAAGATCAACAAGATTGACAAGCCCCTAGCTAGACTGACAAAATCAAAAAGAGAGAAGACCCATATAAACAAAATAATGAATGAAAAAGCTGACATAACTGCAGATCCTGAAGAAATTAAAAAAATTATAAGAGGATACTATGAACAACTGTATGGCAACAAACTGGATAATGTAGAGGAAATGGACAATTTCCTGGAAACATATGAACAACCTAGACTGACCAGAGAAGAAATAGAAGACCTTAATCAACCCATCACAAGCAAAGAGTTCCAATCAGTCATCAAAAATCTTCCCACAAATAAACACCCAGGGCCAGATGGCTTCTCAGGGGAATTCTACCAAACTTTCCAGAAAGAACTGACACCAATCTTACTCAAGCTCTTTCAAAACATTGAAGAAAATGGAACACTACATAACTCATTTTATGAAGCTAACATCAATCTAATACCAAAACCAGGCAAAGATGCTACAAAAAAGGAAAACTACCGGCCAATCTCCCTAATGAATATAGATGCAAAAATCCTCAACAAAATACTTGCAAATTGAATCCAAAGACACATTAAAAAAATCATACACCATGACCAAGTGGGGTTCATTCCAGGCATGCAAGGATGGTTCAACATAAGAAAATCAATCAATGTATTACAACACATTAAAAATTTGAAAGGGAAAAATCAAATGATCATCTCAATAGATGCTGAAAAAGCATTTGACAAAATCCAACATCCCTTTTTGATAAAAACACTTCAAAAGGTAGGAATTGAAGGAAACTTCTTCAATATGATAAAGAGCATATATGAAAAACCCACAGCCAGCATAGTACTCAATGGTGAGACACTGAAAGCCTTCCCTCTAAGATCAGGAACAAGACAAGGTTGCCCGCTGTCACCACTGTTATTCAACATTGTGCTGGAAGTGCTAGCCAGGGCAATCCGGCAAGACAAAGAAATAAAAGCCATCCAAATTGGAAAAGAAGAAGTAAAACTGTCATTGTTTGCAGATGATATGATCTTATATCTGGAAAACCCTGAGAAATCAACGATACAGCTACTAGAGCTAACAAACAAATTTAGCAAAGTAGCGGGATACAAGATCAATGCACATAAGTCAGTAATGTTTCTGTATGCTAGAAATGAACAAACTGAAGAGACACTCAAGAAAAAGATACCATTTTCAATAGCAACTAAAAAAATCAAGTACCTAGGAATAAACTTAACCAAAGATGTAAAAGATCTATACAAAGAAAACTGCATAACTCTACTAAAAGAAATAGAAGGGGACCTTTAAAGATGGAAAAATATTCCATGTTCATGGATAGGAAGACTAAATGTCATTAAGATGTCAATTCTACCCAAACTCATCTACAGATTCAATGCAGTCCCAATCAAAATTCCAACAACCTACTTTGCAGACTTGGAAAAGCTAGTTATCAAATTTATTTGGAAAGGGAAGATGCCTCGAATTGCTAAAGACACTCTAAAAAAGAAAAACGAAGTGGGAGGACTTACACTCCCTGACTTTGAAGCTTATTATAAAGCCACAGTTGTCAAAACAGCATGGTACTAGCACAAAGATAGACATATAGATCAATGGAATCAAATTGAGAATTCAGAGATAGACCCTCAGATCTATGGCCGACTGATCTTTGATAAGGCCCCCAAAGTCACTGAACTGAGTCATAATGGTCTTTTCAACAAATGGGGCTGGGAGAGTTGGATATCCATATCCAAAAGAATGAAAGAGGACCCCTACCTCACACCCTACACAAAAATTAACTCAAAATGGATCAAAGATCTCAATATAAAAGAAAGTCCCATAAAACTCCTAGAAGATAATGTACGAAAACATCTTCAAGAACTTGTGTTAGGTGGCCACTTCCAAGACTTTATACCCAAAGCACAAGCAACAATAGAAAAATTTGATAAATGGGAACTCCTCAAGCTTAGAAGTTTCTGCACCTCAAAGGAATTTCTCAAAAAGGTAAAGAGGCAGCCAACTCAATGGGAAAAAAATTTTGGAAACCATGTATCTGACAAAAGCCTGATATCTTGCATATATAAAGAAATCCTACAATTCAATGACAATAGTACAGACAGCCCAATTATAAAATGGGCAAAAGATATGAAAAGACATTTCTCTGAAGAGGAAATACAAATGGCCAAGAAACACATGAAAATATGTTCAGCTTCACTAGCTATTAGAGAGATGCAAATTAAGACCACAATGAGATACCATCTAACACCGATTAGAGTGGCTGCCATTAAACAAACAGGAAACTACAAATGCTGGAGAGGATGTAGAGAAATTGGAACTCTTATTCATTGTTGGTGGGACTGTATAATGGTTCAGCCACTCTGGAAGTCAGTCTGGCAGTTCCTTAGAAAACTAGATATAGAGTTACCATTCGATCCAGCGATTGCACTTCTCGGTATATACCCAGAAGATCGGAAAGCAGTGACACGAACAGATATCTGCATGCCAATGTTCATAGCAGCATTATTCACAATTGCCAAGAGATGGAAACAACCCAAATGTCCTTCAACAGATGAGTAGATAAATAAAATATGGTATATACACACGATGGAATACTACACGGCAATAAGAAGGAATGTTCTCGTGAAACATATGACAACATGGATGAACCTTGAAGACATAATGCTGAGCGAAATCAGCCAGGCACTAAAAGAGAAATATTATATGCTACCACTAATGTGAACTTTGAAAAATGTAAAACAAATGGTTTATAATGTAAAATGTAGGGGAACTAGCGATAGAGAGCAATTAAGGAAGGGGGAACAATAATCCAAGAAGAACGGATAAGCTATTTAACGTTCTGGGGATGCCCAGGAATGGCTATGGTCTATCAATTTCTGATGGATATAGTAGGAGCAAGTTCACAGAAATGTTGTTATATTAGGTAACTTTCTTGGGGTAAAGTAGGAACAGGTTGGAAGTAAAGCAGTTATCTTAGGTTAGCTGTCTTTTTCTTACTCCCTTGTTATGATCTCTTTGAAATGTTCTTTTATTGTATTTTTTTTTCATACAGTTGATTTAAAAAAGAAAAAAAAGTTAAAAAAGAAAAAGGGGGGAAAATATGTAGTGCCTCCATGAGGAGCCTGTGGAGAATTCAGGGGTATCGGCCTACCCCACCTCGATGGTTGCCAACATGACCACAGACATAGGGGACTGGTGGTTTGATGGGTTGAGCCCTCTACCATAGGTTTTAACCTTGTGAAGACAGTTGCTGTAAAGGAGAGGCTAGGCCTCCCTATATTTGTGCCTAAGAGCCTCCTCCCGAATGCCTCTTTGTTGCTCAGATGTGGCCCTGTCTCTCTAGCTAAGCCAACTTGAAAGGTGAAATCACTGCCCTCCCCACTACGTGGGATCAGACACCCAGAGGAGTGAATCTCCCTGGCAATGTGGAATATGACTCCCAGGGAGGAATGTAGACCTGGCATCGTGGGACAGAGAACATCTTCTTGACCAAAAGGGGGATGTGAAAGGAAATGAAATAAGCTTGAGTGGCAGAGAGATTCCAAAAGGAGCTGAGAAGTCACTCTGGTGGGCACCCTTACGCACACTTTAGACAACCCTTTATAGGTTCTAAAGAATTGGGGTAGCTGGTGGTGGATACCTGAAACTATCAAACTACAACCCAGAACCCATGAATCTCGAATACAATTGTATAAAATTGTAGCTTATGAGGGGTGACAATTGGATTGGGAGAGCCATAAGGACCACACTCCACTTTGTCTAGTTTATGGATGGATGAGTGGAAAAATAGGGGAAGGAAACAAACAAACAGACAAAGGTACCCAGTGTTCTTTTTTACTTCAATTGCTCTTTTTCACTTTAATTATTATTATTGCTATTTTTGTGTGTGTGCTAATGAAGGTGTCAGGGATTAATTTGGGTGATGAATGTACAACTATGTAATGGTGCTGTGAACAATCGAATGTACGATTTGTTTTGTATGACTGCGCGGTATGTGAATATATCTCAATAAAATGAAGATTTAAAAAAAATAATAATAAAAAAATAAAATAAAGGTGCTTAATCTTTTTTTATTTCCCACATATTTGCCCTTTCTGATGCTATTTCTTCCTTTTTGCATTTCCATACTTCCATCCAAAAATCACTTTAACTAAATCACACTAAGTACTTTTTGTATTATATTTCTGCTGGTAACCAATTGCTTCACCTTTTGATTGTTTGAAAACTATGTAAAATAATTTTTTTTTTGAGGATAGTTGCCCCATATAAAGATTGCTAGGTTGACATATTTCTTTCAGTACTGTTATGTATAATTATATTGTTTGGTGGCTTCCATAATTACTTTTAGAAAGTCAGTTGTCAGTCTATTATCTTCCCTTTGAAAGTAATGTATTTTTCCCCTCTCATTGATTTAAATTCTTTTATGATTTCATATCATTTTGACTATGATATTCATAAATGTGAATTTAAATTTCCCAAAATTAATTTTAATATTTTGAATGTATAAATTGATATTTTTTATCAACTTATACATAAGTTGATTTTGAGAATTATCACTTAAAATGTCTTCAAATATATCTTCTGTTTCATTTTCTCCTTTTTGCGTTTGTGGTGGGAAAAATTTGGGTTCTTGAAGGATGTTCATGCCCTAATACCCAGAATTTGTGAATATATTACTTAGTATGGCAGAAGGGACTTCCCAAATGTGATTACGGCTATGGATTTTGAGATAGGGAGATTGTCCTGGGTTATCCAGGATATATGACATGAGTATTTCAAGGCAGAGAACATTTCCAAGCTGTGGTAAGAAAGAGATGTGATAACAGAAGTAGGGTCATAGAGAAGTGATGTTGCTGGCTTTGAGAATGCATGATATGGGGCATGAGCCAAGGAATGTGAGAGGCCATTTCCCTCCCTTTCATTCTCTAAACTTATTTTGTGCTCTGTCATAATTGATTTTAATCCTATCCAACAGATTGTTACTTTTTGATATTATATTTGCAATGTAATAACTTCCATTTAATATTTTTATAGATCCTCATCTGTTGAATTACTGCATCTTTGTCTGCTTTTTGACTCTTTTCCTTTCCTTTTTTGAAAATACTGATTATGTTTACTTTAATGTTTCTCTTTGATAACTACAATATCTAAATCATCTGTGTATTGTGTGGTTTTCAGTTTCCTTATTTTCAGGCTTTGTTCTTTTTTCTTTCACAAGCCTTGGGTTGTTTGGTTGGGTCATACATTATGGTTGAAAACTTGGAGTGATTTCTACATTGGATTATCTTTCTTTGGAGAAGGTTAAATATCTTCTGGAAGATAAAGTCCTTTCTAATCAGCTTAGTCTTCATGAGATTTGTTTGAAGCTTAGTAAGGCCTTGCGTGTTTCATATTTACCCTCAGATTTTCTTTGGGTAAACCACTATTTCTATGGCATGGTACTTACATATAGAATGCATTCTTTTTTCCAGGGCATATGCCTTCAGAAACTCAACTAAAAATGTAAGTGTTTTGCATAGTCCATCCCTACTGGCAGGACATGAACTAAAAACTCTTTCACTCCGCATGACACAACTGCCATGCTAACACCTCTGCTAAGCTTTTACATTCACTCCCTTTTGCTGATTCCTGCTGGGCTTCTTGTTATTATCTACTGTGCTTTCAAGCATAGAAACTGACCAATGATATGAACAGAATTTGTACTCAAATTTTCGGGTTCCTTCTGAAGAAATACCTCTTCTTTGGGAATTTGCTTTTCATATCTAAGTCTCTTTGGTAGACACAACTCTGTTCTCTGCCTGCTTAATGTAGTAATATCACTCCTTCCTGAATGTACTTTATCCCCCTAATCATGATATTGGAAATTTCACTTAGAGAAAACATTTATTTGGAAAATTCCTTAGGGGAAAAGCGCCTATGTGACTTCTGTCTGTTAAGTATTGGATCCCCTCAAAGATCATTTATTTATCTCCAATGTCTTCCAGCCTTTTTATTTGTTGACTGTAGGAGAGTTAGTTGAATGCAAGCTATTATCTCATAGCCATTTAATACATTAAATGACTATGTCTCATTTACTACATTAAATTATATTAATATAAAAACAAGAAAAGAAACAGCAGATACTGCTTTTCTCCTGCAAAATGGAATAAACAAGTGTCAGATTAGAATTTCTAGAACACCTCCAAAGATATGAAGCATATAAATTGATAACCTATGCCTTTCAATTAATATTATACTAATATAATGTATGTTAATATAATATTAATATTACACAAAAATTAAAATACTAATATTCTGTACACTGTGGTTAGCATTGTAATTTGTAGTAATTTGATAACAAATTTTGTAAAATTCTGAAATAGTTTAGTTAAAGCTTGATATTAACAGTAAGCATTATCATCAGTATCTGGTCCAGGAGGTAATTTGCATCAGATGTCCTAGTTGAAAGAGTCATGATATATAAAATAAATAGAAGATATGATTTAATATATTATAATTATGTGACAATGACATTAAAGGTCAGTATTTTGCTTATGGTTTTAGCATATATATGTATATATCATTATAAAATATTATAAGTTCTCCATATTTCATGCTGGTCAATGTAAGAAGAAAGTATAATGGACTTTGATTAAAACTAAGGATACATTAAATTTAGCCTGAATAATTTTATCATTAGCATGAAGACTTTTTTTGTATTGTCAAAATTAAATTTGGAGGAGACACTGCATTTGAAAGGCCTATAATCTGGCAATTCTGCTTATCAAACAGAAATTGTACTCTAGATATGGATTTTGTGAAACACAAAGGAAGAAAGAAAATATAAAACTTGCTTTACAGAAGAAAATCACAATGTTATTTCCTGTTGTGATAACCTGGACCATCATCCTAGAGATACCAAGATCAGAGTGGTATTTTCTATTGTAAAGTTTCAATGTTTGAGATATCCCTCTGGAGATATTTCATTTTATTGCAAAAATAAAATTGATAAATAGTAGTATTTAGTTGAAAGAAAAATATTTGATTAATCTAATGTCTTTTTCAATAAGATGATATAATGATTAGTTATATTAAGCTAACTTTATTTTAAAATAACATTTCAAGTAGCAAATCTCCTTCAAGCTCTTAAGAATACTTTGAGTTAATGCAAAAAGCTGTAATTTCTTCTTATTTTTTTCTTGTAATGAAGATACATAACTGATTATTTGGTCTCCATTATAACACAAAATCTGTAGGAAGAGTGAAAAAATGCTATTTTGACTGAAAGTTATAATCACAAATTAATGGCTGTGGATTGGACCAATCATTTATGTTAACAGAACAGCAGGATATATGAGGCTTTTTGTCTTCTGCTTTTATTAAAAAAGAAATGTGTTTTCTCTTCCCAAGTACAGAATGTTTGAACAACTGTCTCTCTTGGATTAAACAGCCTTGTAATAGGAATTTTAGATTTCTAAAAGACAGAGGCTTTAAGATTATACTAATAGGAGGCAGGGCAAGGTGGCAGCATAAGGAGGTGTGGAATTTAGTTAGTTCTCTAGAGCCACTAGTAAAAATTCAGGAACAACTAGTAAATAGTCTAGAAAAACTGTTGGGGGACATCTGTGACTGAACACACATTGTAGACCAGTCTGGAATTGGTGGAATGGCTGAGATAGCAGCAAAGAACTATAAGATAAGCTTCCCAAACTGGATAGCTGGCATCGCTCCCCCACCAGCACAGCAGCCTGAGTTGGAACAATTTCCTGTGGGAAAAAGAAGCAGTCTTCTAGGAACAAGGGAAAGTAACTCAACCAAGCTCCAATTGTGGTTTTAATTAACAAATTTGGACTAGTGAATGCAAGCTATAAGCACTGCTAAACCTGGAGCAAGCAAGAAAGGAACCCTGAGGTCTCTCACAGCAGAGAGGAGGTGAGGCTGATGGAAAATAAATAAATAAAATCAGAAGCTTTTGGAGATGGCTGAGCTCAGAATTCTGGAAAAGAGCAGTGTCCCAAGAAAAGGGGCACAGAGAACAGAGTACCAACTCTGGTTGACCAGAGAAACTAGGGGGCTGGGGAAGACCTCTGAAAAGGGGATTTCTTTCTTTTTTTCTTTTTTATCTCCCATTCTTGGTAACTCATTGGAGAAAGCCTCAGGCATTTTCAATTGTCAGTGCTGAACCAGGCAAGGGTGTAGTTAAGAAAGTCAGAGGGATAAAGGAGGAATTCAAGTATAAGAGATAGTTCCCTAAAGGGTGTATCTTCCATAAGAAAAGAGGAGCAGGGCCCAGTTCAAGTGGATGTCCCCCCCACCCCAGAAAATTCAGAGCCTGGAGGGGTGGGAACAAGAAACAACTTAAGGGCGGGGCAAGATGGCAGACTGGTGAGCTGTATGTTTTAGTTACTCCTCCAGGAAAGTAGGTAGAAAGCCAAGAACTGCGTGGACTGGACACCGCAGAGCAATCTGACTTTGGGCATACTTCATACAACACTCATGAAAACGTGGAACTGCTGAGATCAGCGAAATCTGTAAGTTTTTGCGGCCAGGGGACCCCCGCCCCTCCCTGCCAGGCTCAGTCCCGGGGGAGGAGGGGCTGTCAGCTCCGGGAAGGAGAAGGGAGAACTGCAATGGCAGCCCTTATCGGAAACTCATTCTACTGATTCAAACTCCAACCATAGATAGACTGAGACCAGACACCAGAGAATCTGAGAGCAGTCAGCCCAGCAGAGAGGAGACAGGCATAGAAAAAAAACAACACGAAAAACTCCAAAATAAAAGCAGAGGATTTTTGGAGTTCTGGTGAACATAGAAAGGGGAAGGGCCCTGAGGTGCATATGCAAATCCTGAAGAAAAGCTGATCTCTCTGCCCTGTGGACCTTTCCTTAATGGCCCTGGTTGCTTTGTCTCTTAGCATTTCAATAACCCATTAGATCTCTGAGGAGGGCCCGTTTTTGTTTTTTTTTTTTTTTCTTTTAATCCTTTTTTCTTTTTCTAAAACAATTACTCAAAGAAGCCCAATACAGAAAGCTTCAAAGACTTGCTATTTGGGCAGGTCAAGTCAAGAGCAGAACTAGGAGAGCTCTGAGACAAAACGCAATAATCCAGTGGCTGAGAAAATTCACTAAACACCACAACCTCCCAAGAAAAGGGGGGTGTCCACTCACAGCCATCATCCTGGTGGACAGGAAACACTCCTGCCCATCGCCAGCCCCATAGCCCAGAACTGCCCCAGACAACCCAGTGTGACGGAAGTGCTTCAAATAACAGGCACACACCACAAAACTGGGCGTGGACATTAGCCTTCCCTGCAACCTCAGCTGATTGTCCCAGAGTTGGGAAGGTAGAGCAGTGTGAATTAACAAAGCCCCATTCAGCCATCATTTCAGCAGACTAAGAGCCTCCCTACACAGCCCAGCAGCCCAGAACTGCCCTGGGGGGACAGCACTCACCTGTGACATAGCACAGTCATCCCTCAACAGAGGACCCGGGGTGCACGGCCTGGAAGAGGGGCCCACTTGCAAGTCTCAGGAGCCATACGCCAATACCAAGGACTTGTGGGTCAGTGGCAGAGACAAACTGTGGCAGGACTGAACTGAAGGATTAGACTATTGCAGCAGCTTTAAAACTCTAGGACCACCAGGGAGATTTCATTGTTAGAGCCACCCCCCCATCCCTGACTGCCCAGAAACACGCCCCATATACAGGGCAGGCAACACCAACTACACACGCAAGCTTGGTACACCAATTGGACCCCACAAGACTCACTCCCCCACTCACCAAAAAGGCTAAGCAGGGGAGAACTGGCTTGTGGAGAACAGGTGGCTCGTGGATGCCATCTGCTGGTTAGTTAGAGAAAGTGTACTCCACGAAGCTGTAGATCTGATAAATTAGAGATAAGGACTTCAATTGGTCTACAAATCCTAAAAGAACCCTATCAAGTTCAGCAAATGCCACGAGGCCAAAAACAACAGAAAATTATAAAGCATATGAAAAAACCAGACGATATGGATAACCCAAGCCCAAGCACCCAAATCAAAAGACCAGAAGAGACAGAGCACCTAGAGCAGCTACTCAAAGAACTAAAGATGAACAATGAGACCATAGTACGGGAGATAAAGGAAATCAAGAAGACCCTAGAAGAGCATAAAGAAGACATTGCAAGACTAAATAAAAAAATGGATGATCTTATGGAAATTAAAGAAACTGTTGACCAAATTAAAAAGATTCTGGACACTCATAGTACAAGACTAGAGGAAGTTGAACAACGAATCAGTGACCTCGAAGATGACAGAATGGAAAATGAAAGCATAAAAGAAAGAATGGGGAAAAAATTGAAAAAATCGAAATGGACCTCAGGGATATGATAGATAATATGAAACGTCCGAATATAAGACTCATTGGTGTCCTAGAAGGGGAAGAAAGGGGTAAAGGTCTAGGAAGAGTATTCAAAGAAATTGTTGGGGAAAACTTCCCAAATCTTCTAAACAACATAAATACACAAATCATAAATGCTCAGCGAACTCCAAATAGAATAAATCCAAATAAACCCACTCCGAGACATATACTGATCACACTGTCAAACACAGAAGAGAAGGAGCAAGTTCTGAAAGCAGCAAGAGAAAAGCAATTCACCACATACAAAGGAAACAGCATAAGACTAAGTAGTGACTACTCAGCAGCCACCATGGAGGCAAGAAGGCAGTGGCATGATATATTTAGAATTCTGAGTGAGAAAAATTTCCAGCCAAGAATACATTATCCAGCAAAGCTCTCCTTCAAATTTGAGGGAGAGCTCAAATTTTTCACAGACAAACAAATGCTGAGAGAATTTGCTAACAAGAGACCTGCCCTACTGGAGATACTAAAGGGAGCCCTACAGACAGAGAAACAAAGAAAGGACAGAGAGACTTGGAGAAAGGTTCAGTACTAAAGAGATTCGGTATGGGTACAATAAAGGATATTAATAGACAGAGGGGAAAAATATGACAAACATAAACCAAAGGATAAGATGGCTGATTCAAGAAATGCCTTCACGGTTATAACGTTGAATGTAAATGGATTAAACTCCCCAATTAAAAGATATAGATTCGCAGAATGGATCAAAAAAAATGAACCATCAATATGTTGCATACAAGAGACTCATCTTAGACACAGGGACACAAAGAAACTGAAAGTGAAAGGATGGAAAAAAATATTTCATGCAAGCTACAGCCAAAAGAAAGCAGGTGTAGCAATATTAATCTCAGATAAAATAGACTTCAAATGCAGGGATGTTTTGAGAGACAAAGAAGGCCACTACGTACTAATAAAAGGGGCAATTCAGCAAGAAAAAATAACAATCGTAAATGTCTATGCACCCAATCATGGTGCCACAAAATACATGAGAGAAACACTGGCAAAACTAAAGGAAGCAATTGATGTTTCCACAATAATTGTGGGAGACTTCAACACATCACTCTCTCCTATAGATAGATCAACCAGACAGAAGACCAATAAGGAAATTGAAAACCTAAACAATCTGATAAATTAATTAGATTTAACAGACATATACAGGACATTACATCCCAAATCACCAGGATACACATACTTTCCTAGTGCTCATGGAACTTTTTCCAGAATAGATCATATGCTGGGACATAAAACAAGCCTCAATAAATTTAAAAAGATTGAAATTATTCAAAGCACATTCTCTGACCACAATGGAATACAATTAGAAGTCAATAACCATCAGAGACTTAGAAAATTCACAAATACCTGGAGGTTAAACAACACAGTCCTAAACAATCAGTGGGTTAAAGAAGAAATAGCAAGAGAAATTGCTAAATATATAGAGACGAAAGAAAATGAGAACACAACATACCAAAACCTATGGGATGCAGCAAAAGCAGTGCTAAGGGGGAAATTTATAGCACTAAACGCATATATTAAAAAGGAAGAAGGAGCCAAAATCAAAGAACTAATGGATCAACTGAAGAAGCTAGAAAATGAACAGCAAACCAATCCTAAACCAAGTACAAGAAAAGAAATAACAAGGATTAAAGCAGAAATAAATGACATAGAGAACAAAAAAACAATAGAGAGGATAAATATCACCAAAAGTTGGTTCTTTGAGAAGATCAACAAGATTGACAAGCCCCTAGCTAGACTGACAAAATCAAAAAGACAGAAGACCCATATAAACAAAATAATGAATGAAAAAGGTGACATAACTGCAGATCCTGAAGAAATTAAAAAAATTATAAGAGGATACTATGAACAACTGTATGGAAAAAAACTGGATAATGTAGAGGAAATGGACAATTTCCTGGAAACATATGAACAACCTAGACTGACCAGAGAAGAAATAGAAGACCTCAACCAACCCATCACAAGCAAAGAGATCCAATCAGTCATCAAAAATCTTCCCACAAATAAACACCCAGGGCCAGATGGCTTCACAGGGGAATTCTACCAAACTTTCCAGAAGGAACTGACACCAATCTTACTCAAACTCTTTCAAAACACTGAAGAAAATGGAACACTACCTAACTCATTTTATGAAGCTAACATCAATCTAATACCAAAACCAGGCAAAGATGCTACAAAAAAGGAAAACTACCGGCCAATCTCCCTAATGAATATAGATGCAAAAATCCTCAACAAAATACTTGCAAATCGAATCCAAAGACACATTAAAAAAATCATACACCATGACCAAGTGGGGTTCATTCCAGGCATGCAAGGATGGTTCAACATAAGAAAATCAATCAATGTATTACAACACATTAACAAGTCAAAAGGGAAAAATCAATTGATCATCTCAATAGATGCTGAAAAAGCATTTGACAAAATCCAACATCCCTTTTTGATAAAAACACTTCAAAAGGTAGGAATTGAAGGAAACTTCCTCAACATGATAAAGAGCATATATGAAAAACCCACAGCCAGCATAGTACTCAATGGTGAGAGACTGAAAGCCTTCCCTCTAAGATCAGGAACAAGACAAGGGTGCCTGCTATCACCACTGTTATTCAACATTGTGCTGGAAGTGCTAGCCAGGGCAATCCGGCAAGACAAAGAAATAAAAGCCATCCAAATTGGAAAAGAAGAAGTAAAACTGTCATTGTTTGCAGATGATATGATCTTATATCTAGAAAACCCTGAGAAATCGACGATACAGCTACTAGAGCTAATAAACAAATTTAGCAAAGTAGCGGGATACAAGGTTAATGCACATAAGTCAGTAATGTTTCTATATGCTAGAAATGAACAAACTGAAGAGACACTCAAGAAAAAGATACCATTTTCAATAGCAACTAAAAAAATCAAGTACCTAGGAATCAACTTAACCAAAGATGTAAAAGACCTATACAAAGAAAACTACATAACTCTACTAAAAGAAATAGAAGGGGACCTTAAAAGATGGAAAAATATTCCATGTTCATGGATAGGAAGACTAAATGTCATTAAGATGTCAATTCTACCCAAACTCATCTACAGATTCAATGCAATCCCAATCAAAATTCCAACAACCTACTTTGCAGACTTGGAAAAGCTAGTTATCAAATTTATTTGGAAAGGGAAGATGCCTCGAATTGCTAAAGACACTCTAAAAAAGAAAAACGAAGTGGGAGGACTTACACTCCCTGACTTTGAAGCTTATTATAAAGCCACAGTTGCCAAAACAGCATGGTACTGGCACAAAGATAGACATATAGATCAATGGAATCGAATTGAGAATTCGGAGACAGACCCTCAGATCTATGGCCGACTGATCTTTGATAAGGCCCCCAAAGTCACTGAACTGAGTCATAATGGTCTTTTCAACAAATGGGGCTGGACCAAAGATCTCAATATAAAAGAAAGTACCATAAAACTCCTAGAAGATAATGTAGGAAAACATCTTCAAGACCTTGTATTAGGCAGCCACTTCCTAAGCTTTACACCCAAAGCACAAGCAACAAAAGAGAAAATAGATAAATGGGAACTCCTCAAGCTTAGAAGTTTCTGCACCTCAAAGGAATTTCTCAAAAAGGTAAAGAGGCAGCCAACTCAATGGGAAAAAATTTTTGGAAACCATGTATCTGACAAAAGACTGATATCTTGCATATATAAAGAAATCCTACAACTCAATGACAATAGTACAGTCGGCCCAATTATAAAATGGGCAAAAGATATGAAAAGACAGTTCTCTGAAGAGGAAATACAAATGGCCAAGAAACACATGAAAAAATGTTCAGCTTCACTAGCTATTAGAGAGATGCAAATTAAGACCACAATGAGATACCATCTAACACCGGTTAGAATGGCTGCCATTAAACAAACAGGAAACTACAAATGCTGGAGGGGATGTGGATAAATTGGAACTCTTATTCATTGTTGGTGGGACTGTATAATGGTTCAGCCACTCTGGAAGTCAGTCTGGCAGTTCCTTAGAAAACTAGATATAGAGTTACCATTCGATCCAGCGATTGCACTTCTCGGTATATACCCGGAAGATCGGAAAGCAGTGACACGAACAGATATCTGCACGCCAATGTTCATAGCAGCATTATTCACAATTGCCAAGAGATGGAAACAACCCAAATGTCCTTCAACAGATGAGTGGATAAATAAAATGTGGTATATACACACGATGGAATACTACGCGGCAGTAAGAAGGAACGATCTCGTGAAACATATGACAACATGGATGAACCTTGAGGACATAATGCTAAGCGAAATAAGCCAGGCACAAAAAGAGAAATATTATATGCTACCACTAATGTGAACTTTGAAAAATGTAAAACAAATGGCTTGTAATGTAGAATGTAGGGGAACTAGCAATAGAGAGCAATTAAGGAAGGGGGAACAATAATCCAAGAAGAACAGATAAGCTATTTAACGTTCTGGGGATGCCCAGGAATGACTATGATCTGTTAATTTCTGATGGATATAGTAGGAGCAAGTTCACAGAAATGTTGCTATATTAGGTAACTTTCTTGGGGTAAAGTAGGAACATGTTGGAATTTAAGCAGTTATCTTAGGTTAGTTGTCTTTTTCTTACTCCCTTGTTATGGTCTCTTTGAAATGTTCTTTTATTGTATGTTTGTTTTCTTTTTAACTTTTTTTTCATACAGTTGATTTAAAAAAGAAGGGAAAGTTAAAAAAAAAAAAAAAGCAAGGAAAAAAAGAAAGATGTAGTGCCCCCTTGAGGAGCCTGTGGAGAATGCAGGGGTATTCACCTACCCCACCTCCATGGTTGCTAACATGAACACAGATATAGGGGACTGGTGGTTTGATGGTTTGGGCCCTCTACCACAGGTTTTACCCTTGGGAAGACAGTTGCTGCAAAGGAGAGGCTAGGCCTCCCTATGGTTGTGCCTAAGAGCCTCCTCCCGAATGCCTCTTTGTTGCTCAGATGTGGCCCTGTCTCTCTAGCTAAGCCAGCTTGAAAGGTGAAATCAGTGCCCTCCCCCCTACGTGGGATCAGACACCCAGGGGAGTGAATCTCCCTGGCAACATGGAATATGACTCCCGGGGCGGAATGTAGACCTGGCATCGTGGGACGGAGAACATCTTTTTGACCAAAAGGGCGATGTGAAAGGAAATGAAATAAGCTTCAGTGGCAGAGAGAATCCAAAAGGAGCTGAGAGGTCACTCTGGTGGGCACTCTTATGCACACTTTAGACAACCCTTTTTAGGTTCTAAAGAATTGGGGTAGCTGGTGGTGGATACCTGAAACTATCAAACTACAACCCAGAACCCATGAATCTCGAAGAGTGTTGTATAAAAATGTAGCTTATGAGGGGTAACAAGGGGATTGGGAAAGCCATAAGGACCACACTCCACTTCGTCTAGTTTATGGATGGATGAGTAGAAAAATAGGGGAAGGAAACAAACAGACAAAGGTACCCAGTGTTCTTTTTTACTTCAATTGCTCTTTTTCACTCTAATTATTATTCTTGTTATTCTTGTGTGTGTGCTAATGAAGGTGTCAGGGATTGATTTGGGTGATGAATGTACAACTATGTAATGGTACTGTGAACAATCGAAAGTACGATTTGTTTTGTATGACTGCGTGGTATATGAATATATCTCAATAAAATGAAGATTAAAAAAAAAGACATAAAAAAAAACAAAAAAAAACAAAAAACAAACAAACAAACAAAAAAAAAGAAACAACTTAAGCTTGGCTTCTGACACCCTGTGCCCTTGGCCAGGACAGGGTCCACTAAGAATTAAAGGCACTCTCCCTCTTTGTACAACTGGGGAGCTGTGGGCTGTCAAGCACCAATTACTGGGCAGAATAGGAAAAGCACAGTCTAGAGGCCTCACAGGAGTGTCTGACAACCTGCTGGGTATCATTCTCAAAGAAACGTGATATTGATTATACCCTCTTCCTGAGACCTGGGCCTGCCTGGAAAATCTGATTGGGGTAATCAAGGGAACCAGGTGCCTAAACAATAAAATTTATGAGTCACACTAGGAAAAACAAAGATATTGCCTAGGAAAAGGAAGAAACTTACACTTCAAATGAGATACAGAAGTTGAAACAACTAATTAAAGATGTTGAAACAAATCTTCTAAATCAAATCAATGAGCTGAAGGAAAATGTCACAAAAGAGAGGAAGGATATAAAGAAGACACTGGGAAACCATAAAGAAGAATTAATAAGCTTGAAAAAATAAATGGCAGAACTTATGGGAATGAAAGGCAAAACAGAAGAGATGAAAAACACAATGGAGACTTACTACAGCAGAGTTGAAGAGGCAGAAAAGGATTCATAAACTGGAAGACAGGACATCTAAAATCCCACGCAAAAGAACAGATGGGGAAAACATGGAAAAATATAAGTAGCATCTCAGGGAATTGAGTGCCATGGGTGTCCCTGGAGATGAGAAGTCAAAAAAGGGCAGAAACAATAATGGAGGGAATAATCATGGAAAATTTCCCATCTCTTATGAAAGACAGAAAGTTACAGATCCAAGAAATGCAGCATACCGCAAACAGAACAGATCCAAATAGACTTATGTCAAGACACCTAATAATCAGATTATCAAATGTGAAAAACAGAGAACTCTGAAAAGAAGTGAGAGAAAAACTATCCATCACATAGAAGGGAAGCTAGGTAAGACTATGTGCAGATTTCTCAATAGAAACTATGGAGGCGAGAAGGCAGTGGTATGGTATATTTAAGATACTGAAAGAGAAAAAATGTCAACCCAGAATTCTATATCTGACAAAACCATCTTTCAAAAAATGAGGGAGAGTTTAAAATATTTTCAGACAAACAGACACTGAAAGAATTTGTGAACAAGCTTTACAAGAAATACTAAAGGGAGCACTATAGGCAGATAGTAAAAGACAGGAGAGAGAGATTCAGAGAAGAGTGTAGAAATGAAGACTATTAGTAAGGGTAAAAAGAAAGAGAGATTAAAAAATAAAGTAAGTTATGACATAAAAAATTCAAAAGACAAAATGTTAGACAGCAGACATGACATTGAGCGAAATTAGCCAGAAACAAAAGGACAAATACTGTATGGTCTCGCTAATATGAACTAACATTAATGAGTGAAATGTGAAAGTTTAAGTTGAGAACACAGGTTATCAGGACATAGAAAGAGCACAGAGATCCACCATCTGATACTGAAGGAGTACAGAGTGTTCAACAGGATTGATTGTATAGATCCAGAAATGGATTGTACAATATTGTGTGGTGGTAGCACCATACTGTAAGTACCCTGGACAAAGATGAGTGTGAGGACACGTGAAAGAGGAAGGCTAGGGGCATGTTTGATACCAGAAAGAAAGGTAGAAGATAAAGACTGGGATTGTATACTTTAGTGAAATCTAGAGTCAGTGATGGTGGTTAAGTATACTAATATAAGAATGTTTTTCATGAGGGAGAACAAATGAATGTCAACATTGGAAGGTGTTGAAACTGAATGGTATAGGGAAAAAAAAAAACAGTCAATGCCAACTAGAGTCTATAGTTAACAGTAACATTGTAATATGCTTCCATTAATTGCAAGAAAGGCAATATACCAAAGCTAAATGTCTATAAGAAGGGGATATAAAGGAGTGGTGTGGGATTTTTGGTGGTGTTGTGTTTATATGAAATTTTCATTGTATTTTTTGTCTTCTATCTTTTTTATTTTCTTTTTTTCTCCTCTTCCTCTCATTGTGGAAGAAATGGAAATGTCCTCATATAGACTGTGGTGGTAAATGCATAACCATATGATTATACTGGGAATCATTGTTTACATAAGATAGATTGCAAGGGGTGTGAATAAAAGTGTTTAAAAAATAAACAGAGGGATAAAAGTTCTGGGGAAAATGTGGAGAGAGGGATGTACCTATTCACTGTTTGTGGGGAAGTAGAATGGTACAGCCTATCTGAGGGCAGTGTGGTGATTCCACAGGTCCTGCAACCCTGTTATTGGTTGTATACTGGGAGGAACTGAGAGCAGGAACATGACTGGAGATTTGCACACTGGTGTTTGTGTTGGTAATATTCATGATTTGCAATGGATGGAGGTGGCCTAAGGGTACAGCAACTGATAAACTGAATGGCAAACTGTGGTATATACATACAATGGAATATTGAGCCGCAGCAAGAAGGAATGAAATTGTGAGATATGCAACTAGGTGATCGGAACTTGGGGACAGTATATTGAGTAAAATAAGCCAGAATTGAAAAGACAAGCATTAAAATATACCACTAATATGGACTAACTATAACATCCAAAATTGAGAATTGAATATGGGAGCATGGGTCATCAGGGGAAGGCTTGTGTAAAGCTTTCAAGATTGTAAATTCTTATGGCAGTTACATCTGTTTATGAGTTGTAACAGTTATTTCTCAATTCTGAGATGCTGAGCAGTTTGTGTGTGACCTGGTAAGTCCCTGGAGCTTTGGGTGTCTGTGTGGCACCTGGGACTTGGAGCCAGGGTTTGCCAGCTTTGAGTGTTGGCATTGCCCCGTGCAACAACTGTTGAAGAGGCTGAAAAGGAGATCAGACTTTGATTGGAGATATGAATGAAATGGATTTAGTTGAGACTGGGGTAGATCAGACTAAATGGTAGAGGATGGTATTAACTGTGTGTTTAAAACTTCAGCTTCCAAGTGGGACCAAAGAAAGGGATATTTATTTGGTGCAAAATCTATATTTTCTGTATCATACTATATAATTTAACTTGTATGGTCGGTTTATTCAAACACCATAATTACGTGGAACCTTGAATAAGGAATGAGATCTGGTTTGTTTTTACAGGTTAGTGTGAAGCTCTAATACATCCCACAGTAATCTGAACAAAGAACAAAAAAGATTTGCAATGCCCCTTTGAGGGACTGGGGGAAAATGTGCAAATATTAAACTCCCCCACTGGGGGAATTTCTGATATTCTCACAAGCATTGGGGACTACCAGTTTAGTAGGCTGAGCCCTTGGTCTTGGAGCTTGCCCTTATGAAGCTTGTTATTGGAAAGGAGAGGCTAACATTACTTATAATTATGCCTGAGGGTACCCGCAGAGAACCTCTTTGGTTGCTCAGATGTGGCCTATCACTCTCTAAGCCAACTCTGCAGGTAAACTCACTGCCCTCTCCCCTACATGGGACCTGATTCCCAGGGGTATAAATCTCCCTGGCAATGTGGGGTATGACTCCTGGGGATGAATGTGTCCCTGGCATTGTGAGACTGACAATGCTTTCTTGACCAAAAGGGAAAAGAGAAATGAAACAAAATAATGTTTCAGTGGCTGAGAGATTTCAAATGGAGTCGAGTGGTCATTCTGGAGGCAACTCTTATGCATTATATAAATTTCCCTTTTTAGTTTTTAGTTTATTAGAATTGCTAGAAGAAAAATATCTGACACTGTTGAACTGCAATCCAGTATCCTTGATTCTTGAAGATGACTGTATATCTATATAGCTTATATGGTGTGACTGTATGATTGTGAAAACCTTATGACTCACACTCCCTTTACTCAGTGTATGGACAAATGAATAGAAAAATGGGGACAACAAGTAAATGAATAATGTGGGGGACAGAAAGTATGGGATGTTTTGGGTGTTCTTTTTTACTTTTATTTTTATTCTTATTTTTATTTTTTGGAGCAATGCAAAGGTTCAAAAATTGATTGTGGTGAAGAATGCACAACAATATAATGATTCTGTGAACCACTGTTGCACACTTTGTATGATTGTATGGTATGTGAATATATTTCAATAAAATTGTATTAAAAAAGTAAAAAAATATATAGTGATAATTCTCTTGCTTATTAAAGTATTCCCGTCTCATTTATCCATTGTTTAACTTCCTATTCTGACCAATAACATGAACTAAGAGTTTAGATGCTTTTTCCAATAACCTCAAAACAATAATCTACTGATGAAGACTCAAAGATAGAACAAGAATTTGGAATTTTTCTTTGGAATTTTTCCATAGACTCTTTTTGATTATTTCCTTTGAATATTGTATGGGTAGCACCATGGTTTGCAGATAGTAAATCCATGTACGATACATTTACAGAGAAAACTAAAGCCCCAATATTAACATCAAACCTTCTCCAAACTTACTAGCTGACTCATTCTAACTGGTGTAAATTATTTTTTGTAATACATATTTTCCTAAGAAGTTATCTGTAATTCACATTTGGTGAGTTTGATAATGCTAAAAATGAATTATGTGATCTTAACCATTTATGGAAAATTGTTACTCATAGTATTTATAAATATATATAAAATATTTCTAGAGAAGATTAGTAACTAATAAAAATGGACAAATACATGAACAGGTATTTCACAGGGGAGGGACCACATATCACTAACAAAGAGAAAAAATAATGTTCAACCTCTAGGTGATAAGGTGAATACAAATCAAGGCCATATTTGATATCATTATACATACTTACCATGGCATAAATTGACATTGCTGCCAATATAAGATTTTGGGAGTATTTAAATCTACACAATCTCTTAAATGTTTCCATAAGAAAATAAATTTTAAATTAAATTAGAAAACCACTTGGAATTATGTCATATCTGAATATATGCATTTCCTACAAGGCAGTCCTTCATATAAATCAATGAATCTCCTAAAAATTGTGTTTTCTTAGGTTCCCCCAGACATAGAGCCTGAGACAAGGATTCAAGTGCATATGTTGTATTAGAGAAGTGAGCCTTAGAAACCCTGGTAGTGGAGTGGGGAATTAAGACAGGGAAGGGAAGGCAGCAAATTATTGGTGCATTATGATGGAAGTTGCTATTTTGGAAAATGAAGCTTTATCCCTATGAGTTACTCAAAGAGTCAGTAAAAATCCCTAGAACAAAAGTCCTGGGAATATCTCACTTAAGCAGCAAGGAAACTGGATATTTATACATCAACTTTGTCAGTCATTGATTGAGAGCAGCTTTCTGTGTAGCCAAGCAGAGTAGGCTCCTTCTTTCAAAGGTCTTCACAAATAAATAAGAGTAAATAATCTCTGGAGATTATCAGGTGAAGAGTTAATAATCTCTGGAGGAGACAAGGGAGTGCTAAGGCTTTCTATTTTAAATAGGATGTTTAGGGAATGATTCCTTTCAATAAAGACGTTTGAGCGGAGACCTGAAGAAGGAGAAGTGATCCATGAAGAAATCTGAGAGATGATGGTCCAGGGAAGAGGATATATAAAATGCCAGAACCCAGAGTTTGCAGAATTCTAGTAATAGTACACTGTCAAGTGTGATTGGAACAAAGGGAGAGACAGTGGATGTAGGAGGAAAAGGAATCAGAGTGGTTTTGGATAATAGAGCACAGCATTGACTTGATCATGCTAAAATTTTAAAGGAAACTTTCCAGCTGCTCTTTAGTGGGGCATAAAAAACATAGTGTATTAATCTAGGAAGAAGTGCAGTACACACCATTGGTAGTGGTGGTGGTAAAATTGGTGAGAAGTGGACATATTTTGGAAGACACATATGCAGGAACTGTCTTTAGATAGTCAGGAAATTCATTCATCATATGGAAGCAAAAGTAGAATGCGGTGCACATTTGCTGGAAGATGAGTGGATGGATGAAGTGTATGTCTGAGTGGAAGGGTGGTATTAAGGAAGATCTCTTCTGATTTATCCTTTTTTCCCAGTGAAATATGGAGCAAAGTAATCAGCTGATGTTGAAAAATAGGGAAAATGTACTGAAGGATTAAGAGAAAATAAGATATGAAATGAACACTAATAAAATTGGGAGACATAAAAAGTTAGAGCAGTGGTTCTTGCACCATTTATGGTGAGGACCCATTTATTGCTTATGGTTTGATATTTTTTGTAATTTTCAATTTCTCATGAATATCTAAAATCAATAAAAATGAATTACTAGGAAAATGAAAAAAGATATATAACATATGAACCCATTTTAAAATTATTAGATTGGACAGTCATATTATTCTGTCAAATTGCTTTATAACATTTTCAAAATGTTACCATCAATTTCTGTACTTACCTGTATGCAGCTCTGGTTAGAGAATTGTGGAAGGACTGGTAGGCAGACTAATGTCCCAGTTGAGGTTAGCGGTCATGAATTTTAAATATGAGTGTTTTGATGCATTTCATATATTCAATACTATTAACTAACAAATCTTTTGGTGATTGGTATGGTAATGTGCACTTTAAAATAAAATATGTACAGTATTTTATATTGCAAATATACTTCCAAGATTCATTGAATTGAAATGAGTATAAATGCATGAAGATTTTTGTTTATTACAGTGTAGATCATAAATGTGAGATTTTTGTATTAGGACTTTGAATAAATAAATCATCCATGTAATTGTTTCACTACAAATCAATCAGTGTTACCATAAAGATTATAGGCACATGCAAGAACTTAGGAAAGAAGTTCACATTAACAGCATTAGTTTGAAAAGAATACAATGTCCTTGAATCTCCTTTTTATAAATAAATATTTTGCAATTTATGTACAGAAAAAAAGAAAAATATATACATTAATATTAACAGAAGTAATTTTGGTCACATGACATTTGAGGTCAGTTGATTTTCTTCTTTCTTGAGTAGTATATTTAAAATAGTAACATTCATAATTTTAACATCATTTCAACAATAAGTACTATTAGATTTACTGATTTCAACAACTAATACATAATGTAGGGAATTTCTTACTTTTTTTCTTAAATCTACATTTTTTTAAACTGCAAGTCAGTATAAAAGAAAGCCTTTTCCTGTCAGAAGCCATAGAAAGAAGCTAGAATTTTAAAAGCACAATTATGTGAAAAAAAAAAAAAAGTATTTGCTCAGTGATTCAAATCTTTTCATATAAAGCATTATCAGATGCATTTAGTAAGAATTTTCATCTTTTCAAAATAAATGGGTTCTGGTCTATATATCAATCATTTTGACAGTACAGGAAATATTGCTTTGCTATCATTAAAATGTTAAGACACCAGAATTTCTCTGGAAAAGGGTAAATGCAAAAAATAAAAATCAGTTTAGTGTAATTTTAGTTTGTTTATATGAAGTGAGATTTTTTTCATTTTATTTAGTTTTTAAGAAAAAAATATAACACAAATATATATGAATATAGAGGGAATGAGAATTTCAGATATAGGTGAAAATATGAAGAATATGTAAAAATGAAAAGCATTAATAAAATCACAATAAAAAGAATGGTTTGCATAATTAATAATTAAGGAGAAAATGAAAACAAATCTATAGAAACCAACATTTATTGTTCAAAATAAATATTTAAAAACATTATATATTACACCTTGTTTAATCATATTTTAATCCTTATTTAAGGATGATAAACATTCAGTCATAGTGATTAATTAAATTTCCTGTGGTCATGTAGCTGGCAGGTGATAAGCTGGACATGAAACCCAGTTTTGTATTATTTCATTGCTAGTCCCATTCATCACTACCCTACATGGAAAACATTAATAGTAGATGTAAACATACCTAATGATAGGGTGTCATTTTAAATAAGTAATTATAATAACAACAATAAAATGACTTGTATTTATTGAGCATTTATAATGTAGCGGGTACATTCTAAGTGTGCTATATGTTTAAGTAATATAATCCTTGGAAAAACCCCATAAGTTAGTTTGTGTTATTAATGCCATTCTTAGATGTTAAAACTGAAGCACTAAGAAGTTAAAATATCCACACCAAAACTAATGCAAGTTTAAGTAGAATTATATTAATTAATTCAAGTTACTAAAATCCAGATGGTATTGCTCCACAGCCCAGGCTTTTCTTCACTGCCTTATATTACAAATGTGGATGACTAACTTCAGGTCTATAAGTGTGATCAGTGACTCACACATTGAAATTCTGCAACACACACTGATAAAATTAATGTACTGATTATTCATTGTTTATTACTGTCTTGTTTCTAAAGAATTGACATGCAAAAATATTTGCTACCAATTTGCTTTTATAAGAAATTTGGTTTATGAAACAGGCATAAAAATAATTATGCTTCAATATTTCAATATGACATTATTAATTATTATTATTATATAACTATATAATGTAAATGCTTATTTGTCAACATATCATTAATGATGTATTTTGAGGAATTTAACTCATGGGGGTTAAATTCCATACTTGCTCATCCCCAAAATGAGAATGTATGGCAAATTCTGTAATATATGTATACTTTAAAATTTTCTGTGGGACAAAACAGTAAAAAAGTAAAAAATATTTTGTTAAAGACAGGATGTTGATCACTATTTTTATTAAATCAATATTCAAATGGTAAGGAATTTTGTCATTTAATGTAACAAGTATGTAGATTTGGAATGACAATATGAAGAGTCCCATGGACCCGCTCTGCATTGAACGAAGCACACTGGTGAAAGTAATTATTTAAAATAACAACAACTTAAAATCTCCTAAGATTATAAAGCAAATGAATAAACATAAATGACTAAAACTCAATGGGGAAGAAAGGGTCTGTAGTGTTGGAACCATAGCCCACTCTCTACCCCTCCCTTCACAGGACAGCATGTTGAAAATGCACTACAGGAGGGTGCAGTCAAGAACACAGGGCTTTCTCATAGCCCCCATTTGTGGTCTACATTATTTCCCAGGGAGGAGCAGGCTGTCAGCATTTAACAATCCTCCCCAGCTCCATGTTTTAGAGGATAAAAATTCTTGGTGAATGCAACTAAAACATCAGGAGTTCAATTTATACACCAGAATTCCACTCATTGAGTGGAGGCTCCACTTCAGGGATGGTATACAGATAATATTATGGAACCCACCCAGCTCACTCATAGCACAGAGGCTCTGTGCTTATAGAAGCAAGCCAAAGAGACTAGAGGTTACCAATTTCTCAAAGAGTCTTCCTCATAAAGCAGAAGTGCCAGGAGAAGTGTCCCTGCTACAAGCTCTGGGGATGTGGCTCATAAATTTTGCCCCAGAGGATAGTTAGTTCATAATAACAGAGAGGTTCAAAGTTCTCCCCAAAGGAACTGACTTTATTTTATATTTAAAGGGTAAGTTTAAACATAAGAGTTCTCTCACAAACAACAGGGATTCTCTTGGTAAGCAATTAAGAGGAGACTGGTAGCTTCATGACAGCAACAAACTAAACCATAGTTCAGCAGGTTTACCAGAGAGAACCAGGGAAAGACACATCTAGGAATTGCTCTTTAGGGAACAGACTATTCACCAAAGACTGGTGAAAAACATATCCCTAAAAATGATATGGGATTTAATTGGGTCAAACTCTGGAGAATGTTATGCTCCAGAGCAGTGTTGAAAAAACTACACAGGAATCACTGGAGGCTACAAGTGGATATGGTTACAATAGAGACAAACAGCCTAACAGAAATAATGGGGAAAGGCACATTCAAAGAGAGGCTTTCTAAATGAAGTGTCATCCAAGATTGACTGTGTTCATGCTCCCCTGTGCCCTCTGAAGGGTGACATCAAAGTCTTTACACTGCAGGGGAGATAGTCTTCACTAAAATCATCCAGCCAAATGCTAAACATATAAACATTCAAACAACAACAAGTACCTAAGGGAGGCAGCTGGAATTACTATCCAGAAAGCTAAAATATATAATAGACTTTAAATATCCAGTTTTCACAAAAAATTATGAGACATGCAAAGGACCAGGAAAGTATGAGCCATACACAGGGGTGGGAGTTGAGGGTGAGAAAAGCAGGTAGATGGCCCAGATTTCAGATTTAGCAGATAAAATCTTCAAAGCAGACACTACAAATATATTCAAATAACTAAAGGAAGTCTAAAAAGTAAAGGAAGATACATGAAACTTTCTCATCAAATAGAGTATATGAAAAAAGGGATAGAAGCTATAACAAAAAAACAAATGGAAATTCTGGAGTTGAAAAGTACAATAACTTACATAAAATATTCACAAGAGGGACTCACCAGTAGATTTGAACTGGTGGGAGAATGAACTGGAGAACTTGAAAATAGTTCAGTATAGATCATAAATTTGAAGAACAGATATATATATATATCTATAATATATATATAAATTTATTATAAATAAGTAGAACCTCAATGAAATAAGGAGCACTATTAAGTACACACACAGATTCGTAAAGGGAATGCTAGAAGAGAATAAAGAAAAGAGTGGAAAAAATATTTAAAGAAATAACAGCACAAAACTTTCCAAAAGTGATGAAAAATTTAAACTCCACATGAAGTTCAACAAATTCCAAGGAGAATATACCCAAAGAGATCCTCAACCAGTCACATCATCATAAAAATGTTGAAAACAAAAGTCAAAGGGACAACCTTGAAGACATCAAGAGAAAAACAGAAACCTAAGCAAGATTACAAGCTGATTTCTCCACAGTAACAGTAGAGGGGAAAAGTAATGGGATAACATTTTCAAAGTGCTAATAGAAAAAAAAAAAAAACTGGTTCAATAAAAATCTTATATCCATTAAACATATCTTCTAAAATAAAAGTGAAATAAAGACATTGCCAGATAAAAACTGAGAGTAATTGTTTCCAGCAGATACCCCTTACAAGAAATACTAGAGGGTGTTCTCCAGGCTCAAAGCAAGTGACTACAGTCAGTAATTCAAGTCCACATGAAAAAACAAATGGCCCCAGTAGAGGTAAACATGTAATTATAATAGATGGTATGAATACATGTTTCTTCTCCTATGCTCTCTTAACTGATTTCTAAAATAATTGTATAAAACATTATGTATATAATTGAATTGTTGGGCCTATAACATGTAAAAATGCAAAGTATTTGACAATAATAACTGTGTAGCAGTGAACCTACAGGTAGGTCCCACCAAAGTTCAATGGGCACTCAAGACTGAAAAACAAAGTAGGCCACTCCATATAGCAAATAGTAACAATTTATTAGGGGACTTAAAGACTGGGACGTGGTCCTGGTGACCACAGGACATTCAGTGTAATACTCTGCAAAATCCAGTAAATTACAGGGGATCATAAAGGGCAAGAATAAAGACGGCACTGAGCCAAGTCAGGATTTGCAGGATCATAAATATGTTTCTTCAAACTTACTGATATGTAGTGGGATTAGTTTAGTACAGATAGCTATTGTGCTAGGAATATGCACATGCATTTTTTTAATGCACTTAAAGGGTTTTTTTTTTTGTTTGTTTCTGTTTTATCTAGTAATTTATGGCTTTTCTGTTTTATGGACTCACATTGTACCCCTCAAAAAAATTCTTGGATTCTGCATGCCTCTCTTCTGTGAATGTCCATTAGTGGCAATTGAGGGAAATATCTGGAGGTAGAATACATAGCAACAATACATGACACATATACTGATGCCTATGCCTGCTAATGTCAAGAGGAAAATTAGTAAAGCAGATCCCCACTCTGTTAAAGTGAAAGGCAATACTGTCCAAAGCATTCTATCTCTAGTGGAAGCTTGCAACTGTCCATGCACTCATCAGTCAGTCTGGTTATAGGTTGCATCTACTTCAGGTGACCATTTCAGGAATTTATTTCCTTATGATATAAAGATTATAAACATTAACCTAGGGACACAGTTCAAGATGTTTAGTAGGAAATAATATGGGGAGGTCATGACAGTTTGGTAATATGCAAGTTATAGGACTGTCTCCTGACAAGATAGTTCCCAAAATTTGTTTTTCTCAGGGAGATGTACCAAATTTTATTCCTCAAGGATTCTAAGGCATTGGGTGGGACATCATATAAAGGAGCCAGTGTTTTAAGCCATAGCAGGAGTGTGACTTCTGCCCTAGCTTCTATAGAGGAGGCTGTCTGTAAACCACAGCAACAGGGGTCTCCTACATATATGATATGTAGAGTTATTGCTTATTCCATTCCCTGTTACCACTTGGTTTGCATTTCCCAGTGGAAGCCCCTGCAAATTTGGTGGGTGCTTTTGGGTATGGTCTGTGCCAATCTCAATGAGTCCCTCTTCTGTTATAATTGGAAGAATATCTTGTTCCAATGTCATTTCTATTCTTATCCAGGGCCCTGAAATGCTTGTATGCTGAGATTTGTCCAGTTGTCAGCATACCATTAATTAGCCTAATTGTAAATGAGGTGTCCACCCATGCAATGATTGGTTGGGAGATAACTGCTATAACTGTTATTTCAAAATACCATTCTTCCTCTCTTTTAGGCCAGTGGCCTGGGGGTTGAATGGCAGATGAAAATGCCAGGCAATTTCTCTTTCTTATGATCAGTCCTGGACTTGGTGACCTGTAAAATGGGTGTCTTGGTTGCTGTCAATCTGTTGCGGGTACCCACATATACAGAGAAGTTTTTCACATCTTCATATCATTGAAGCTTGATTTGCTCATAGACATCCAAAAGCCTGTAGAATGCCTGAAGCAATATCATCACAAGTTAGTGTGCACTTTTGTCCATCTGACAGATAAAAGGGTACTATACAGTCTATTTGCCAGCAATTCCCAGTCTGTATTCCCCATGTATGTATCACATATCATGGGATAGGGGGCACCCCCATCAAGCATATGTTGTACAGAACTCACAGGCTTTAACACATAGCTATATTTCAAAGACAGATGTAAACTTTTATATAATTCCCATGCAGTCTTAGGACCCTTGTGTCTTGATTTATGGCTTAGCCAATCTTCTTGGTCATGGTTTTCATCAACCCATCTAATTTTAGCTAATATGTCAGCTTCCAGATTTCTCAGAGGTGTGCATGAAGTATGGGCTGGAATATTCCAGATTGTTATTTTGGCATTGGGGTTTTGTGCTGTAACCCAGATAATCTTCCCACAGGGATTTACTCCATATGTCCTTACCAGCTTTGGTTCATTTCTCTTGTTTTCACTGTCCCATCCACAAAGTTAGACCTGGCTGTCAGTGCATATGGAAATTGGCATAGGCCATGGACTATACCCATACAGATGGCTTGTAGCTCAGCCCATTGACTATTCTGACATTCTCCTTCATTCATCCATATGGTTTGCATAGTTATTTGAACTGCTATTGCATGCCATGGGCTAGGGGTTTCCTCTTCAGGAACCATCAGTATATCAAGCATCTTCTGATGGGCCTCCTACACTCCCTATTATTGATGCTGCTTTCTCTATCACTGGTGTAGATGGAAGGTTCGGATTATCTATGTACATAACTGGCACCAATAATTAATGTAACTCCTCAGATTGTGGGCTAGTATGGAGAGAACTCAATTGTTTCAAACAAGCATACTACTTTTGTATTGTGCTAGCCTGTGCACAAGCATATTTAGGCTGAATACAAGTGTCTTTGGCCCATCCACTTGTTAGCAATGAAGTTCACACAGTTATTGTTAAACTTTTTTTATAGGCTCTGTTTGCATCAAAGCAAGATTCATTGCTAACAGCTATTTTTCAATAGGTTTATATAATTGTTCTGTTCCTTTCCATAGCTGTGAACAGAACACAAGTCAATTTGCTTCCCGTTTTTTTTGTTGAGATTTTTCACAAAAGGTAGAATTATCCAAAGATCCAAAATGTACAATCAATTGCCCATGGTATCATCATACAGCTGTGCATCCATCACCACAATATTTTTTTTCAATTTTTAGAACATTTTCATTACTCCAGAAAAGAAATAAGAAAAGGAAACTCAAGTCCTCCCATACCCCAAACCACCCCCCCTCCATTATTGATTCATAGTTTTGGTATAATATATTTGTTACTGTTGATGAAAGAATGTTAAAATATTATTAACTGTAGTATATAGTTTGTAATAGGTTTATTTTTTCCTATATGCCCCTCTATTATTAACTTCTAGTTATAGCATCACACATTTGTTCTAGTTCATGAGAGAGATTTCTAATATTTGTAAATTTAATCACGGACATTGTCCACCACAAGATTCACTGTTTTATACATTCCCATCTTTTAACCTCCAGCTTTCCTTCTGATGACATATGTGACTCTGAGCTTACCCTTTCCACCACCTTCACACACCATTCAGCACTGTTAGTTATTCTCACAATGTGCTACCATCACCTCTGTCTACTTCCAAATGCTTAAGTTCATCCTAGTTGAACATTCTGCTCATAATAAGCAACCACTCCCTATTCTTATGCCTCGTTCTATATCCTGGTAACTTATATTCCATGTCTATGAGTTTGCCAGTTATAATTAGTTCATATCAGTGAGACCCTGCAATATTTGTCCTTATGTGTCTGTCTTATTTACTCAATACAGTGCCCTCAAGTTTTCTTCATCAACCCATTTTTTTAAGACAGTTTTGTTCACATACCATACATTCTGTCCTAAGTGAACAATCAATGGTTCCCTGTATAGTCAAGTATTTTTGTATTCAGCACCATTGCCACTATCTATATAAGGACATCTCCATTTCTTCCACAAAGAAGGAGGAAGAGTCAAAGAAGTAGAGGGACAAAAGAAAAAGAAAAAAGAGAGAAAAAAACCGTGACAGCTAGAAATCAACAAAAGGAAAGATAGCATTAAACTAAAGTTGAATAAAGAGTCTGACAACATCACCAATGCCAAGAGTCCCATACCCTTCCCTTGGGTCCCCCCCCACCACCAACATGAATTTAGCTTTGGTACATTGCCTTTGTTATATTAAAGGAAGCATAATACAATGTTTCTGTTAATTATAGTCTATAGTTAATTGTATTGATTGTATTTTCCCCCCAATTCCACCCTATTTTTAACACTTTGCAATGTTGACATTCATCTGTTCTGCCTCATGTAAAAACATATTTGTACCTTTTATTGCAGTCATTGAGCACCGTAGGTTTCACTGAGTTATACAGTCCCAGTCTTTATCTTTCTTCTTTCTTTCTGGTGTCCCACATGGTCCTAACCTTCTTCTTTCAGCCATGCTCACAGTCATCTTTGTTCAGTGTACTTACATTGCTGTGCTACTATCTCCCAAAATTGTTTTCCAAACCTGTCACTCCACTCTTTTCCTATCTGTCTGCAGTGCTTCCTTTAGTGTTTCCTGTAGAAAAGGTATCTTATTCACAAACTCTGTCATTGTCTGTTTGCCACAGAATATTTTAAGGTCTCCCTCATATTTGAAGGATGGTTTTGCTGGATATAGGATTCTTGGTTGGTGGTTTTTCTCTTTCAGTATCTTAAATATATCACACCACTTGCTTCTTGCCTCCATGGTTTCTATTGAGAAATCCACACATAGTCTTATCAAGCTTCCTTTGTGTGTGATGGATCGCTTTTCTGTTGCTGCTTCAGAATTCTCTTTATCTTTGACATTTGATAATCTGATTTTTTTAAAATTCACATTTATTGAGATGTGTTCACATACCATGCAGTCATACAAAACAAAGTGTGCACTCAATTGTTTATAGTACCATTATATAGTTGTACATCATCACCAAAATTAATTTTTGACATTTTCATTACCACACACACAAAAATAATAATAAAAATTAAAGTGAAAAAGAACACTGGGTGCCTTTTTTTTTTCCTTCCCCAATTTTTTCTACTCATCCATCCGTAATCAAGACAAAGGGGAGTGTGGTCCTTATGGCTTTCCCAATCACATTGTCACCCCTCATAAGCTACATTTTTATGCAATTGTTTTCAAGATTCATGGATTCTGGGTTGTAGTTTGATAGTTTCAGGTATTTACTGCTAGCTATTCCAATTCATTAGAACCTAAAAATGGTTGTCTATATTGTGCATAAGAGTGCCCACCAAAATGACCTCTTGGCTCCTTTTGGAATCTCTCTGCCACTGAAGCTTATTTCATTTCCTTTCACATACCCCTTTTGGTCAAGAAGATATTCTCCATCCCATGATGCCAGGTCTAGATTCCTCCCCGGAATTCATAGTCCATGTTGCCAGGGAGATTCGCTCCCCTGGGTGTCAGATCCCATGTAGGGGGGAGGGCAGTGATTTCACCTGCCAAGTGGGCTTAGCTAGAGAGAGAAGGCCACATCTGAGCAACAAAGAGGCATTCAGGAGGAGGCTCTTAAGCACAATTTTAGAGAGGCCTAGCCTCTCATTTGCAGCAACAGTCTTTCCACAAAGGGCAAGTCCTGTGGTAGAGGGCTCAGCCCATCAAACCACCAGTCCCCTATGTCTGCGAGCACATCAACAACCATCAAGGTGGGGAAGCACAACCCCCCTGCATTCTCCACCAGCTCCTCAAGGGGGCTCTGCATATTTTTTTCTTGTTTTTCTTTTAATTAACTCTTTTTTTTATTAAGTATATAAAAAAAATTTAAAAAGCATACAATAAAAAAATATTTCAAACAAACCGTAACAAGGGAGTCCAACATGTTCCTACTCTGCGCCAGTCCAACATGTTCCTACTCTGTGCCAAGAAAATAGCCTAATATAGCAACATTTCTGTGAACTTGTCCCTACCACACCCATCAGAAATTAACAAACCATAGCCATTCCTGGGCATTCCCAGAATGTTAAATTTACTCACGATAGCTTATCTGTTCTTATTGGATTATCATTCCCCCTTCATTAATTGCTCTTTATTGCTAGTTTCCCTACATTCTACATTATAAACCATTTATTTTAGGAGTGTGTTGTTTAACCTCCAGGTGTTTGTGAATTTTCTAAGTCTCTGATGGTTATTGATTTCTAATTGTATTCCATTGTGATCAGAGAATGTGCTTTGAATAATTTGAATTTTTTAAGTTTATTGAGGCTTGTTTTATGTCCCAGCATATGGTCTATTCTGGAGAAAGTTCCATGATCACTAGAGAAGAATGTGTAGCCTGGTGATTTGGGATGTAATGTTCTAGATATGTCTGTTAAATCCAATTCATTTATCAGATTGTTTAGGTTTTCAATTTCCTTATTGGTCTTCTGTCTGGTTGATGTCTCTATAGGAGAGAGTGATGTGGTGAAGTCTCCCAGAATTAGGAAACATCCATTGCTTCCTTTAGTTTTGCTAGTATTTGTCTCATGTATTTTGTGGCACCATGATTGCGTGCATAAACATTTATGATTGTTATTTCTTCTTGTTGAATTGCCCCTTTTATTAGTATGTAATGGCCTTCTTTGTCTCTCATAACATCCATGCATTTAAAGTCTATTTTATCTGAGATTAATATTGCTACTCCTGCTCTCTTTTGACTGTAGCTTGCAGGAAATATTTTTTTCCATCCTTTCACTTTCAATTTCTTTGTGTCCCTGTGTCTAAGATGAGTCACTTGTATGCAACATATTGATTGTTCATATTTTTTGATCCATTCTGCCAATCTATATCTTTTAATTGGGGATTTTAATCCATTTACATTCAATGTTATTACTCTGAAGAAATTTCTTGAATCAGCCATCCTATCCTTTGGTTTATGTTTGTCAGATATATGTTTCCCTCTCTCTCTTATTGTCCTTTAATGAACCAATATTGAATCTCTTTAGTACTGAACCTTTCTCCATATCTCTCTCTCCTTTCTTTGTTTCTCTGTTAGTAGGGCTCCCTTTAGTATCTGAAGTAGGGCAGGTCTTTCATTAGCAAAATCTCTCAGCATTTGTTTGTCTGTGAAAAATTTAAGCTCTCCCTCAAATTTGAAGGAGAGCTTTGTTGGATAAAGTATTCTTTGTTGGAAATTTTTCTCTCTTAGAATTTTAAATATGTCATGCCACTGCCTTCTCACCTCCATGGTGGCTGCTGAGTAGTGACTACTTATTCCTATGTTGTTTCCTTCATATGTGGTGAATCGCTTTTCTGTTGCTGCTTTCAGAACTTGCTCCTTCTCCTCAGTATTTGACAGTCTGATCAGAATATGTCTTGGAGTGGGTTTATTTGGATTTATTCTATTTGGAGTTTTCTGGGCATTTATGCTTTGTGTATTTATATTGTGCAGAAGGTTTGGGAAGTTTTCCCCATCAATTTCTTTGAATACTCTTTCTAGACTTTTACCCTTCTCTTCCCCTTCTGGGACACCAATGAGTCTTATATTTGGACATTGTATTTTATCTATCATATCCCTGAGGTCCATTTTGACTTTTTCATTTTTTTCCCCATTCTTTCTTTTGTTCTTTCATTTTCCATTCTGTGGACCTCGAGGTCACTGAATCATTGTTCAGCTTCCTCTAGTATAGTACTATGAGTATCCAGAATCTTTTTAATTTGGTCAGCAGGTTTTTGTTTTGTTTCCATAAGATCACCTATTTTTTTATTTACTCTTGCAATTTCTTCTTTATGCTCTTCTCTGGTCTTCTTCATGTCCTTTATATCCTGTGTTATGCTCTCATTGTTTGTCTTTAGTTATTTGATTAATTGCTCCAAGTACTGTGTCTCCTCTGATCTTTTGATTTGGGTGTTTAGGTTTGGGTTATACATATCATCTGGTTTTTTCATATGCTTTAAAATTTTCTGTTGTTTTTGGCCTCTTGGCATTTGCTTTACTTGACAGGGTTCTTTTAGGATATATAGTATTGTTCAAAGACTAGTCTCTAATTTCTCAGTTCTACAGCTTGTTGGAGTACACTTTTTCTAACTAACCAGCAGACGGCATCCATGGGTCACCTATTCCCCTCAGTTCAGTTCTCCTCAACTTTGTCTTTGTGGCATGTGGGAGACTGATTCTTGTGAGGATCCAATTGGTGCACCATATTTGGGTGTGTTGTTGGCCCTGAATGTGGGGCGTGTGTCTGAGTGGTTAGGGAGGGAGGGCAGCTTTAATAATCAAACCTCCCAGGTGTTCCTGGAGAGTTAAGGCTGTTGCAAGAGTCTAAACCTTCGCTTCAATCTCGCCAGAGATTGTCTCTGCCACTGACCCACAAGTCCTTGGTATTGTCATATGCTCCCTGGGATTTCCACGTGGGTCCCTCTTCCAAGCCATGCCCTTCTAGGGCCTTTGCTGAGGGAAGGTTGTGCTATGTCACAGGTGTGTGCTGTCTCTCAAGGGAAGTTCTGGGCCACCAGGCCCTGTAGGTGTGTTCCCAGCCTGCTGTAAGGATGGCTGCATGGGGCATGTTAATTACCCACTTTTCACATAGCTCTGCCTTCCCAGCTCCAGGATGATTAGCTGTGGGTGTGCGAAATACTATTATTCATGCCCAATATTGTGGCATGTGTGTGTCTTGCTGGAAACACTTCCATCACACTGGGTTTTTTTGTGCAGCTCTGGGCTGTGGCTCCAGTGCTGGACAGGAGTGTTCCCAGCCCACCAGCAAGATGGCTGCAAGAGGCATGTTTTTTTTTCCCCTTTTGGCTCACCTCTGCCTTCCTTGCTCCGAGATGATTAGCAGCAGGTGCACAAAAGGCTATCTTCCATGCCAGATATTGAGGCATTCACACAGCCCATTTCTTCTGCACTTCACTGTGTGGTTCTCACTGCCGTATCTGCAGCTGTTTTTGGTTTTTTTAAAAAAGAACTAGTTCACCTCCAAATGCCAACCTACAGTTTCCCCACACTACAGTGTGGCTGCTGGATATTCAGCAGGCTTACTCACTCATTTCAGAATGCAGACTCCCAGTTTCACCAAGTGCATGGTCCCTGTGGATTTAGCAGACCTTGTCCAGCTGGTGCCTTGCTGGAACTGGTGTGCTGGGTCACTTTCTGTCTTTTCTCTAGTATTTTTCATGGAGGTGTTTTTTTGCTCTGTCTCTTCTAGCCACCATCTTAGGTTCTCCCCCCAATAATATGATTATTAAGTGTCTTGGCATAGGCCTATTCAGATCTATTCCATTTGGGGCATGCTGCACTTCTTGGATCTGTAATTTCATGTCTTTCATAAGAGATGGGAAATTTTCATTGATTATTTCCTCTATTATTGCTTTTGCCCCTTTTCCCTTCTCTTCTACTTCTGGGACATACATGTCTGCATTTTGTTTTGTCCTTAAGTTCCTGGAAATGTTGCTCATATTTTTCCATTCTTTTCTCTACCTGTTCTTTTGTGTAGGCTTTCAGGTGCCTTGTTCCCCAGTTCCTGAATGTTTTCTGCTGCCTCTTAAGATCTGCTGTTGTATGTTTCCATTGTGTCTTTCATCTTTTGTGTTGTGCCTTTCATTTCCCTAGATTCTGACAGTTGTTTATTTTTCCAAACTTTTGATTTCTACCTTATGTATGCCCAGTGTTTTCATTATACCCTTCATCTCTTTTGCAATATCTTCCCTAAACTTTTTGAATTGATTTAGTATTAATTCTTTAAATTCCTGTAACTCAGTTGAAGTGTAAGTTTGTTCCTTTGACTGGGCCATAACTTCATTTTTCTTAGTGTAGTTTGCAGTTTTCTGTTGTCTAGGCATCTGGTTTCCTTGGTTATCACAATAAGGTTTTCCTAGAACAAAATGGGCTCAGGTCTTAGAAAAAGGCAATAGTATCACATCTCCCTGAGGGTGTGTCTTAGAAGATTCATGCTCCCTGTGCAGCTTCAAGTCACTGTGCTTTTCCACCCAGCAGGTGGCACCTGTCAGCCTGTATCTCCAGAATGATGTAAGGAGGTGTGTCCCATGGCTGTTTTTCCCCAGGCCCTGGGGTCTGGTTCTGAATGGAAGGTGGGTTGTAGAGCTGGGCCCCACCTCTTTCCTCTTAGAGAAGATACCCCCTTAGGGAGAGGTCATTAGCATTTGAATATTCTCTGCCAATGCTATCCCCATCCTGTCTGGGTCAGAGTGCTGGAAACCGAAAATGGCTGAGGTTTTCTCCACTGAGCTGAAAAAGGGACAGAAAGCCCCCTTCAGGGCCAGTCTACAGCCACCCTCTGGCTCTCCAAGGTCAGTCATCACCAAAAGCCTCTCCCTGCTTGTTGGGGATTCATAGCTTGTATTGAGCAGTCCACACTTGTTAATTAAAACCCAGTTGGAGCTCAGCTGAGCTATATTCACTTGCTGGGAGAGAGCTGCTCTCTAGCACCATGAGGCTTTGCGGCCCAGGCCATGGCAGGAGGGAGTCCCAGCTTGGATTTGCAGTTTTTACTTACAGATTTTATGCTGCAATCTCGGGCATTCCTCTCAATTCTGGTTGGTATATGATGAGTGGACAGTCATGTTTGTCCCCCCACAGTTATTCCACATTATTTACAAGTTGTTCCTGGTTATTTAGTAGTTGTTCCAGGGGGACAAACTAGCTTCCACTCCTCTTTATTCCACCATCTTCCTCCCATTTTGTTTTTGCCACAAACCCTTTTGGATAGTGGGCTATACTGAATTCACAAGCTTGCCATGCTATTAAAGTACCTCAAGACTGAATCTGTTTTAAAGTTATTTTTGCTTGTTGGAATGCTTGTTTGGCTTCAGTGTCCCAACATCACTGAGCCCCCTGTTTGATTAATCTATATAATGGTCAAAGTGTTTGACCTAGGTGAGTTATAAAATTTCTCCAGTAATTTAATAAGACTATAAAAGATTGTAGCTCCTTTATGGTGCAAGGATTTGGACACATATGTACTTTATCTATAACCACAGTGAGAACAACTTTTGCCTTACAGACCCAACCACCCTAAGAATTTTGTGGGCAGTCTGGGTGCCTGGATCTTGGCATCACTGATAGTCCATTTTTGGTACATCAAAAGGCACTGTAATGGTGGCACTACCATTCCTAGAGAAGTAAGCATATCATGAATACAGTGAAACAGCAAAATTTAACAGCTTTTCCCATCTTCCTAGATCAGCTGCCATAATTCCATGACAGATGGTGAGGTATGTAGATACCTTTGTGGCAAAATCTGGAAAGTCTACCCCCCTCCACATAAATGCAAATTGATCCTGGCTATCTTCAGCTAATGGGATAATGAAAAATGCATTAGACAATTCTAATACATAATGAAAGTCTCTTAACTGGGCCCACATTTTATCAAGAAGCATTGCAATATTAGGCACTGCTGTGTGAATAGGAGGAACAACCTATTTAATTCTCAATAATTGGCCATCATTCTCCAATTACCAACAGATATTTCACTGGTCATACAAGGCTATTATATGGGCTCTGTGCTGATCATAGGATCCCCCACTCCAGCCAGTTCTTTTAATGTTTCACTGATTTCAGCACATACACCTAGAAGGTGATATTGTTTGTTATGGATGACCCTCCTAGGTGGAGGCAGGTGCAATGGAAACCAGCAAGCAGTGCCCTATATAATTGACTTAACTGTGAATATGGGAAGGTGAAATCCACTGGTGGTAGTGGGAAGGTCTAGGTCTTGTAACACGTCACCCTGTGATCTATATTTAACACGGATGCTAAGACAATTCAATAGGGAAAGAATAGTCTTTTCAGTGGCACTAGAACAACTGGCTATCCCAAAAAAAGAATGCAGGCAGACTCCTACTTTACTCTATATTAAAAAAAATAATAATAAAAAAACCTACACAAACCTCAAATTGATCAAAGACTTAAATGTAAGAATTAAACTATGAAATTCTTAAGAGAATATAAAGGGATAAAATTCATGACCTTGGATTAATGATCTCTTAGATGTTGCACTAAAAGCAAATGCAACAAAAATGAATAATCTGAGTTCATCTAAATTAAAATATTTTGTGCTTCAAAGGCTACCATCAATAAAGTGAAAAGAAAACCCACAGAAATGGAGAAATAATTCTCAAATCATATATCTGATAAGGGACCTCTACGTAGAATAAATATTTCTCCAGCAAGATATGCAAATGATCATTAAACATATGAAAAGATGCTAAACATCTTTAGCCATCAGGGGAATGCAACTCAAATTCAAAATGGAATTCCACTTCACAGACATTAGAAAGTTTACAATAAAAAGGACAGATAATAACAAGTGCCAGAAAAGATGTATAGAAATTGGGACCCTCCTAAGTTCTGGATGGATTGTAAAATGGTGCAGCCACCTTGGAAAACAATCTGGCAATTCTTCAAAAATGTAAACGTGTAACTACCATGTGATCCAAAAGCTTCAGTCTTAAGAGTGCCAAAGAGAATTGAAAACATGTGTCCACACAAAAACTTGTACAGAAATGTTAACAGCAGCATTATTCATAATAGACAAAAAGTGAGAATATGCCAAATGTCTACCAACTGAAGAATGGATAAATACAACTGAATATTATATGTCAATAAAGAGTAATGAAATATTAATATATGCTACAATGTGAATGAACCTTAAAAACCTTATGTGAAGGAAGTCAGAAACAAAGGTCCACATACTGCATTATTCCAATTTGTATGAATTGTTCAAGATATGCAAAACTGCAGACACAGAACATAGATTAATGGTTGTCTAGGATTGAAGGGGTTTTAGAGAAAGGAAGGCAGACATTATGAAAATGTCCTAAATTAATTGTGGTGGTAGTTGCCTGTGCCAGTTTGAATGTATTGTGTCCCCCAAACGCCATTATCTTTGATGTAATCTTGTATGGGCAGACGTTATCAGTTTTGATTAGATTTCTTTGAGTGTTTCTTTGGAGATGTGCCCCACCCAGCTGTGGGTGATGACTCTGATTGGATATTTCCATGGAGGCATGGCCCTACCCATTTAGGGTGGGCCTTAATCGGTGGAGCCATATAGATGAGGTGACAGGCAGAGGGAACTCAGTGCAGCATTGAGTGATGTTTTGCAGAGGAACTACAGACAAGAGGGACACTTTGAAGAAAGCACAGGAGCTACAGATGAGAGAAAGTTTGAAGACGGCCGTTGAAAGCACTCTTGCTCTGGAGAAGCTGAGAGAGGACAAATACCCCAAGTGCAACTAAGAATGACATTTTTGAGGAACTGTAGCCTAGAGAGGAACGTCCTTGGAGAAAACCATTTTGAAACCAGAACTTTGGAGCAGACGCCAGCCATGTGCCTTCCCAGCTAACAGAGGTTTTCCGGACACCACTGGCCATCTTCCAGTGAAGGTACCCGGTTGCTGATGTGTTACCTTGGACACTTTACAGCCTTAAGACTGTAACTGTCTAACCAAATAAACCCCCTTTTATAAAAGCCAATCCATCTCTGGTGTTTTGCATCCCAGCAGCATTAGCAAACTAGAACATTGCCCAACTCCATAAGCATACTAAAAGCCTTTTAAATGTATACTGTAAATACGTGAATTTAATAGTATATTAGTTATATCTTAATAACATTGTTTCAAAAAATGTTTTCGAATATGTGTTCAACATCTGCTGCATGATATGCATTAAATAAGTTATTAGGATTTGAAAATAAGAAACACACAGTCCTCTAACCTAAGAGGCTCATAATCTGATAGATATGATAGGAAGAAACTTCCTTAAATATGAATATCATTTATACACATTTTTTCTCTATTTCCAAAATTTAGTTTATACCCTTTTCAATTTGAATACTTAATATGCATTTAGTTTTTAATTGCCTGGGGTGTTTTTATGGTGCAATAATATTATAAAATCCAGTGTAGTGATCATAGTTATTGCTTTTATTCATCATGGAGCTCAATGGATTTTAAGAACTTGTTTGGGACATTATTTCCACAAATGATCCACAAAACACATTTTAGCAATTAATTAGAAAATACAGTTTTCACTCAATTAGAGATTCATTAATTAAATGACCAAGCTACTATTTATTAATAAAAATTTATGCAGCCCTACTTTTCTTTAGGCACTGTTTTAGTATGTAATAGACAAATTAGAGTAATACCACTGTCCTCATGGAGCTAACATTGTATTGTGGGAGACATTGATAAATAAGATAAAAAATCAAGCATGTTGAATGTTATAAAGTGATTATATTTTAAGTATAAATAATAAATTAGGAAAAAGGAATATAAAATGTTGAGAAATGTAGTTGAAAAAGTTGATAAAAGGGGTCAGGGAAAGAAAGGCTTCCCTGAGAAGATGACAATAGGATGAAAAAACAAACACTCAGAAGCTATTTTTTTTTTTTTGCCTTGTTAAAAAGATTCACTTTACCTTTCTGTTAATTATTTAGGGATCTCACATTTTTAACTATTACCAGTCACAGACCCTAAGTGAACAGTTGAGTTACTAGATGAGAATACACCTGAGACAGCTAAAAGGTGTCTAAGGTGTAAGGAACTCTGATTTTTCTCCCTCCACCCCCATACCCTCTCTTATATTTTAGAACAAGCTACATTAATTTTACTATAATTCTAACCTCTCAAATAAGAATAGTTATAATGTCATTGTTAAATAACTGTAGTAAGAATATATACTGCTTCTTGATTCCTGACTTTAAGAGCTGTTTTACCTTCATAAATATGTTATCAAACTGCAGGATGGACATGGCAAAGTCAATTTCTTGTCCTTTATACTTTTAAATATCACATGACTAGCTGATTTTTTTCCATTCTCAACCATGGTCTTCTCTGACATTTTCTCACTATATTAGGATATGAATAGTTTACCTTTTCCAGGCTATTTACAACATTATGGGTGAAAGGTTCTGATCTAACAATCTTGTTATATATGATAACTGTTTATTTGCAAAGAGAAATGAGTGGTTCATTATCCATGAAACCATAATAAAATATATTTATGGCATGTCACACTGTACCGCAGAATAAGTACTTACTCTCAGAAAGGTGCTATTTTCTTCATTCTTTTTCCATTAAGAGGTTATGATCTAAAACAATTCTTTAAGCCACAGAATGAATTAAGGTCAATATTTTATAGAAATGATTGTGCTACTTTGAATACTGTGATGAAAAATGCCAAGCTGTCAACATTCACCAGTTTGTAAGAAGTTCAGGCTCGCATATAACTACCAGATGATTGCCTGGAGGGACCAGATCTACTTTTATATATGAATTTTGATTTAGTGTCTTCTTTGATGAAAATAAACCCTAATTTCTATGAAAGTAGATGTAGTAAGCTAAATAATAGCCCAACAAAAGTTATCCATGCCCTAATACCTAGAACTTGTGATTTTTTTATTGTGGAATATAGCATATGTACATAGAAGTGATAACTTTTCAAGTGCAATTTAATAAGTAGAGAGCAAATTTCAAAGACTGTTATTGGTTACAGTTACAGTTATGGTTATTTCCTTGTGAAATATACCACATATGCAAAAAGGTGATAACTTTCAAAGTACAATTTAACAAGTGGTTATATAGGAAATTTCCAAGAATGTTATGGGTTATAGTACCATAGTTTCAGTTATTTCCTTATTGTGAAATATATATATATACAGAAAGGTGATAACTTTCAATTTACAATTTAACAAGTAGCTATATAGCAAATTTCAAAGAATGTTATGGGATAGAGTTCCACCATTTCAGTTATATCCTTCTAGATATTCTAAAACCCTAGCAACTAAGAAAAAGAAAACTATGTAGATATTCAGTATTCATAATCCTTTGTTAAATTCTATCTTGTCTGTTGCTATCCCTGCCTCTAGTTTAATTACCCACTTGAAGTCTAGGTAGTGACCAACATATCTTGTTCATATTGAAAAAGGGTGTCAACGTTATGGGAAAAGGGGACACATCTGATTGATGTTTTTGAAGAGGCTGTTGCCTCTGGGTTTTGAGGACTTAACTGTCATAGGAGCTCCCTGGAGGATTTAAGTTTCTGAAGAATAAATTTAGCAAGTGAAATTTTATAGAGTCTCAGATTGGGATCCAGGTATCCTTTAAGGTTTTTGACTTGGGCTTATCATACTGTGGCCATTTGGCATACCTAGCTGAAGCTTGAATAAAAGTAACTTCAGGGACAGCTTCTCAACTCTGAAATCTCTTAGTCACTGAAACCTTATTGTGTTGCCTTTCTTTTTCTCCTTTTGGTCAAAAAGGCATTCTCAACCCCTTGATGCCAGTGTCAGGCACATTTCCAAAATCTGTGTCCCATGTCACCCAGGAGACTCACTCACCTGGGGGGTCCTATCCCATGTTGAGGGGAAGGGTGATGAATTTACTTGCAGAGTTGGACTTAGAGAAAGCCCACATCTGAGCAACAGAAGAGGTTCTCTGGAGGTGACTTTTAGGCATAACTGTCCAAGTGCTTAGCCTCTCCTTTACAACCATAAGTTTCACAAGAGCAAGCCTTTAATGGAAAAAAAAGCAGAAAGTTGCAGACATGATTAAGTAAAGGGTCTTCAGATGGGCAGATTATCCTTGATGACCTGAATAGGCCCTGAATGCAATCACAGGTGTCCTCATAAGAAGGAAGCAGAGGGGGATTCGACGCAGAAGAAAAGGGTTTGTGACCACAGAGGCACAGATTATACCGCTGCAGCCAGAAATCAAGGAATGCTGGCAGGCACTAGAAGCTGGAAGACGCAAGGAATGGATTCATCTCTAGAGCCTCTGCCATGTGAACACACTGATTTTAGCCCCAAGATACTCAGAACTGTGTCAGAATAAATCTCTTTTCTTTTTAGCCACCAAGTTTTTGATAAATTTTTGCAGCAGTGAAAGGAAACTTATACAGTAGATGTGTGCTGAAGCATCAAAAGTGGAAAACAATAGTTTAAAAAAAGTAGATAGACCACATCTTACATAAGTTATGAAACTCCATGGACGATCAGCATGTTACGCTACTGTGTAAACTTTTCATACCTTAGGTATTGACGGGATAAAGTATTGAATATTTTTTTTCCTTTGGATTAAGAGTTTAGTACCCTAATAATTCTGTAAAACATACTTTGATGTGTATCTACTAGTGGAACATATTCTAGGTAAAGACAAGCCACATTGGCACTCTGTCATAAATGATACATTTGTATAAATAATGTTACAAAATAATTTTAATTCATTACTTTTTTCCAAAGAAGCTAATTTATGTGTAGGTCTGTTTTTAAGCCATATATTAAAATTTAAAACAAGATTTAAATTTGGTTGAATTAATATACAAAAATATAAACATAAATTTGTTTATTAGTGAAAATATATTTTGCTCTTTGTGAATTTAAGAGAAAGGGTTACTAGACCATTTCTTTTCTTTTTAAGATCACATATTGCAATATGACTGTTTTTTCTAATTGAGATCATTCTTTTTTAGACCTGGAAGTATTCTTAGATTGCTTTATTTTTTTCATTTCCTCATTTTACAAATGATGAGACTGGGACTTAAAGAAAATATATGGACTCTACTTATGTTGTTTTAAAGAAAGTAAAAATAAACATAAAATGAAGATAACAGTTCTAAGGTTAGGCAGAGTTGGATCTATGATTTCATAGTTTCTTAGATCCATGAGAGAGTTTTCTAATGCTAATGACTTCTTAGATCTATCATAGACTCTTAATGCTAATGATTCCAACTGGGATCTGTTTATTTGTAGGTGGTATGTAAATGGTATGAAAAAAGTAAATAAATGTAAGGAGAAGCATATCACTGCATCAAATAAAAGAAACAAACACTGAAAGGTGAAAATGCTGCTTTGTATTACTAACCTTACTGTTGACGGAATTGCAGTCCTTGGCCCAGTACTAACAAGAAAAGGCAACAACTCACTCCTGCTCAGGGATTTATCAGCAAGGTGAGAAGAGTATCCAATATATCCCTCTATACTTTCATCTTTCTGCAACCAGACAGAAACTTCAAATTACAATAAACACTAAGAAGAAAGTATTGAGAGCGTGTGTGGGTGGAGGTGAAAGAGGAGGGGTGGCTGAAAGAAGGAACAATGGAGGCTATCCAGAGGTGTCATAATAAATTTTAGAGATTTATGCCACATGAGTAAGACACTACAGAAGGGACATACAGGAAGAACTTAGATTATTTCATAGGATTTCCTTTTGTATATATATACACACATATTGGTTCAGGGTTGAAAGATTCCAAGAATGGGACAAAGGAGAGAATATTTAAATTTGAGTTCAGATCACTAATGAGAAAATAACAAAATTGGGTGTATAAAACATAAAAAGGAAAAAATTACTGAAAGTCTCAAGTAGCTTATGACTCTTAAAATGGTCCTCAATTTTTTAGCATGACTTTTCAACAACTAATAGTTTCAGACACTGTATATCAGCTTCCTAATTCATCTGCGGCATTCCAAACTTAGAATTTTATAAGTAAAATATAAAAGGAAGTACATGTGTAATTCTTTTTTTTACAATTCAATAATTCAGTTATGTCAAGATCATATCTTTTATGTATATTTTTATTTGAAAAATTGTATAAAATTTTGCATCACATATTGTCCCGTTCATTTATAGCAATAAAAGTAACAAAAATATTGATAAATTAATGACAATAGTGAAAAGAGTGGGTGTGTTTTAACCTGTAATATGAATCAACACAGTTAACAAGCCCTAGGAAAATAAAAAAAAGAAATAAAAGAAGTATTAACATGTATATAGTGAAATATGTGTATATTTATAGGTCCAAAGACATTTAAACAAATGATACAACAAATGCCAGGGACAAAGCTCACTGTTGCCTTCCTCTTCATATATCCTCAGAAATAAAAACAAGGCCAGGTACATCATTTTCTGTATGTCAAGAGGAAACATGCAGAGGAAAATCAATGTGGTCCACATAACCCGCACCTAATTAATTCCAAGCAGAAACAGAGATTGACCAGCATTGAAGGAAAAACGAAAATGAAATATGATTTTCTGTGGAAATGGGATGATGAGGGAATAGGGAGAGGACAAGTAACTACTGGAAGTAAATTGTCTGCCATTCACAGTCAACTGCTTCAAGTACAAAGGGAATCTCCCTGGAATAGTAAAATCTGTTCATGCCTATGTAGAGTGAGTGAACATTTTCAGACTTAAACAAACTATAGAAGGACTAGAACAACCCAATTAAACTAGGCTCTACTGCCCTTGTTTTGACTCAATTGCTTTCTCCACCAACCATATTTCATACCTGATGCCTAATCAAGGCTACTGAAATTGAAGATGTGAATAGGAGCAAATAAATCTGAATTCAGGTTAAAAAGGAGTCAAATATGTAAGAAGATACAGTCACACACACACTAGTCAATATACTTTTAAAAGTTGGGGGGAGGTGCCAGGGGTAGGGTGGGTGGTGATATCCATGATGGGTGTTTTAGTTTCTCCAAAGTACCACAAGTATGTGACTTAAGGAGAAAAAAAATATTGCCTTACAGTTCTGGAGGTCAGGAGTTCAGAATAGGTCTTATGAGGGTAAAATCTATCACATTCCTTCTGATGGATCCAAGGGCAATCTATTCCTTGCCTTTTCTAGCCCCTAGAAGTTTTCCATATTCTTGACTGTGGCCACATCTCTACTTATGTCATAACATCGCCTCTTGGCCCTCTGTGACCCCGCTTAGTTCCTCTTTTAAGGATCCTTGTGATTATATTGGACCCACCCAGAAAACCCAGAATAATATCCTTATCTCATGATTCTTAATTTAATCATATCATATTGCCGTGTAAGGTAATATCTTCAAAGGTTCTGAGAAATATGTTGTGAATATCTTTGGAAGGCTTTTATTCAACATACCACAGATCTTTTCACTAGGAAAAAAAGGATAATTTGAAAGTAAACAATGCAAAAATTCAAAAGTGTTTCAGCATAAATGAAATAAAGGAGCATGGCAATGCATTGCATGAAAAAAACAGATGAAGTCTTCAAGGTGGAGGTGCTGCAGTTTGAATCATGTCCTCCAGAAAGATATTTAAAATCCTAACACACAGTACCTCAGACTGTGAACTTCTTTTTTTTTTATTCATTTTTATTGAGCTATATTCACATACCATGCAGTCATACAAAGTGTATATTCAATTGTTTGCAGTATCATTGTATAGTTGTGCAGTGAACTTCCTTTTAAATAGGTCATTTCAGATGTAATTAAGTTAAAATGAGACTATCCTGGAGTACAGTGGACTCTACTCTAATTTGACTTATTCTCCTAAGAAGGGGAGAGGAGATGTAGACAAATAGAGTGGGGGAAATGCCTCATGATGAATGGCACAGAGATTGAAGCCCAAAGAGTGCCAGCAATTCACCAAAAGCTAGAAAGAGTCAAGGAAGGATTCTTTCCTACAGATTTCGGAAGTCCAGCCTCCAAAATGTGAGATAAATTTTTATGATTTTTAAGTCATTCAACTTGAATATTTTGTGAGAGCAGACCTAGGAAACTAAGACAGGAAGAAAATTAATCTCTCCCCCAAATTAGAATATTCTCCTAATATTGTACAATAAAATGATGTAAGAGAAAAAATCATAAAAAAATATTTCAAGTTGAAATAAGTATATAACTGTAAAGGGAGATAGCCTACCTAAAGAAATAAATGCCAAATTAAAAAAGTATCACTGAAAATTATTTAATTAACAAAATATTCTCACCATCTGAACATGTGATAATTTTATCCAGTCATCCAATTAAATGGCATATCCCATATGTAACAAGAACCACCTTTTTCTTTTAATTAGCATTATTAAGTTCACAAGAGTACTTTCGTCCATAGTTTGTTTTCTGAAATCCACAATCCTCCCAGGAGGAGACACACAAATTGAAGAGATGAAAATACTGAAGAAATATTGGAGACACATTTCTCAGCTGAGATGTGAGAAACCTTAAGCATAAAGGACTTAATGTTGTGAAACAGAGTAGTAAAAAAACAAAACAAAACAACAACAGAACACATCTAGACACATGATGTTAAAATATATGCATATGAATGGAAAAGAGACAATTCTAAGTTTTCAACTATAAAATAAGATAATCTGCAGAGAACCAAAAATCATATATGCATGTCATATTTCAAACACTAATAATGGGAAAAAGAACTAATATTTTCAAAATATTTAAATAAAAGAAATCTGTGAATATAACATTTTATTTACTTCCAAACACTCACTTAAGCATGATGACATAACAAAACATTCTTAGGTATATAAGACCTCAGAAAAATTTGCATGCAATAAACTGCTTGAGGCAGAACTCTATTAAAAAGTAAACTTATTCTGTAGAATATTGTGAGACATATGGAAAGTAGGAATGGATCTGATTATTTGGTAATGTTTTTTTTCTAAATCAAAACTAAGCACAACAACAAAAAGAAAACGAAAACTTGAACCACACAAAAAAATGAGGCAATTAAAATGTTCCTCATTAAATGTATAGTTGTGAACATAAGTATTATTGTTAGTAGGTGCCACCATATGAATGCAAAGTTTGATTGCAATTTTAATGCATCAGGGGAAACACCACCTAGCAGAAAGTACATAATGAGGAAAAGAAAAAAAAAAAACTCACAATTTTCTTACAGTAAATATAATATGAGATGGCAGATATACATCTTAATACAGGAATATTAAAATAAATATAAATGAATTGAACTCAGAAAGACAGAGATATCTGAACTGTATAAAATAGGAAACACAAAGCAATGGAACGATGCATGTATATAACAGAGATTTTTAAAACTAAAGCACAAATAGACCAGAACATATATAAAAATTAAATTAAATCAAATGAATTGAGTTAACACTAAATTTGCCAGACATGATTGAAAAACAATATCAACTATATGATGACTATGAGCCACTGCTTAAAAATAAGGACACAGAAATATTGAAAGCAACAGGATGAAAAGTTATAAAATGCAGAAATGGACACTAAGGTAGAAGTCTTAGCAGAGAAATGAAAAGGATATTTGTAATGACAAAGGAATTAATCTAAAAGGAAGATATAAAAATTCAAAATTGGTGTGCACCATATAATTTAGATTCAAAATAAATAAAGCAAACTTAAGATAAATGGAGAAAAGATGAATCCACAACTATAGCTGGGGATTTTAACACACACTTTTCAACAGTTGATAGAATAAGAAGACAAAATTTTGGTAATAATGACTTCTCTACTTTTGCTTTCAGCCAAGATGCAGTAACAGAGAATAGATTAACCCTCCTGCCTGAAATAACAACAACAAAAATCAACAAAATATATGAAACTGTTTTCCACATATGACTATTGAGCAACAAAGGATAGTGAACCCTGAAAAAAGATAAATAATCAATGTGGACCTACATTTTCCTGAGCTTAGAGCCTGGAACAAATTTGCATGGCTCAAGGACGGAGACCCAGATGGAGGGGCATCTTGAATTGAGGAGATGGAGCTGGGACTCCAGTGGGATTAAGTTTTACAAATATCCTCAAAACTTACACAAACCTATAAATAGTTCCTGTTTCCACAAACCAAAGTGGTAAAATTCATAATTTACAAGGCATTTTTTAGTGTAGTCAGGAGGATTCAATAGTAAAATAAAATTATCCCTAGAATAAATTCTGCTTTTCCTTCACATAACAAATGCACAAATCAAGACCCTAAATGATAAAGCATCCCCCAAACTTAACTGCATCCAAGTAAAAAGCTCAGGAATAGTTTTATAATTAAGAATCTACAACCAAAAAGCTAAAATTGAAATGACTGCCATAAAATAAAATGATCAGTCAAATCATGAAAATATAATCCATAATGAAGTACAGTAACAATCAATTTAAACCAATTAAAATTACAAAGATGATATAGTAGAAAAAAGACATAGAACCATTATTGTAACTGTATTCTATATATTAGAGAAGGTAAAGGAAAGATTGAGTATGTTCTGTTGAAATGCAGAGACAATTTTAAAATTGAACTTCTAAAGATGAATACTAAAACATCTGATATATAAAAAATACGTGGCATGGTATTAACTCTATTTTAGAATAGCACAGAATGAATATTGGTGGAATTGAAAACATAAGAATAAAAACTAAAAAATAAAATTGAGAGAAAAGCAACTAAAGAAAACTTGCAGCCCATCAGTGAATTCTGGTGTAAAAAAACAGAATAGCCTCACATATATATTATTGGAGTCCTCAAATGAAGAAAGGACAACAAAAATTTTCAGATATAATGGCCAAAATTTCCCAAATGATGGAAATTATAAACCCACAAATATAAGAAGCTTGACAAACCTCAATCTGTATTTCAAAGTATATCATAACCAAATTTCTTGAACCTAGCATTAAAATGAAATCTTAAAGTCATCCAGTATAAAATGGCCTATTGCATATAGAGGGACAAAGTAATAAACAATGCAGATTTCTTATCAGAAATAATGTAAGTCTGAAGAGAGTGGAACACAATCTCAAATCAATTACCTCAGCTTTGACCTTAAGAAACTAGGGAAATATGGGAAAATTAAACAGAAAGTAAGCAAAAGAAAGAAAAGAAATCAGTGTAATTGAAAGCAGACAAGAATGGAGAAAATCAGTAAAACCAAGAGCAGATTTTTTAAGCAAATCAAAAAGACTGATAAAATCTTTAGCCAGGCTGATCAGGAAAAAAAAAAAAAAAAAAAAATAGCAATATTAGGAATGAGAGGTTATGTATGACTACAGATTTTCTGTATATCAAAAGAAAAATAATGCAATATCATAAAATTAAACCAATAGATTAGACAAATTTGATGAAATTAATAACTCGGAAAACACACATTACCAAAGCTAATTTAAGAATAAATAGATATACTTAATATCCCCATATCTATTAAAGAAAATTATTTTGTTCTTACAAATCCCTACAGAAAGAAAACTCCAAGACCAAATGGCTATATTGGTGAATTCTAATAAAATATCTAAGGACAAAATAATAACAATACTATACAAAGTCTTCCAAATACCAAAGAAGAGGGAACATTTCCTGATAAATTCTATGAGACCAGCAGTAACTTGCTACCAAAACAAAAATAAATGACATTCCAAAAATATAGAACTATAAATCTATATCCCTTGAGAACATAGATGCAATTTTTAACAAACTATGAGAACTTCTCTGCAATCCTTTTTCTTTTCATTCATCAATTCAATCCCCTACTCTCCTAGATTATCATTTAATTACTTCTACTTTATCCTAACCCTTCCAACATCCCCCCATCTCCTCACTCTCGGCTGATGACCTTACATTCTACTTCACTGAAAACATAGAAGTAACCATAAAGAAAACATACAAATATTCCCACCATAAAATCTATGATTCTGTTTTCCGTTCTCTGCTTTCCTTCCCGGATGAAATGTCCTCCTGCCTGTTTAAGGACAACCATTTTCTCTCCCACTTGAAAAGTAATATCTTTCTTACATACTTAAAGACATCACTTCTATAGTTGCCCCAATCTGTCTACTTATTGAGAGATTTTCAAAATTACCTTTCAAAGATATTTTGCCTCATATGTTGATTTTATAACCTAACCCTGGAGTAAGATGCTGCTCTGGTGCAGTTACTTATAACATATGTAATACTGGCTTTCTTATTGAATTATAAATTATAAATTATCATTTTGCCCATATGGTTCATCAAAAATCAAAAGCAAAGTCATATACAGAATGACTTTTGATTTTGTTTTTAAACTGCTACTGAGACTACTGACTTTCATGTTGTTCAAAGATTCCATGTTCATCTTCTTATGAATTTCACATTATGATCCTGTGCCAGCTAGGTGCCTTGATTTGTACAAAGATGATTTGCTCCCAAAAATTAAAAAGAAAAAATCAGTGAACTAAAAGATATTCAAATAAATAAATACACACACACACACACACACACACACACACACACACACACATATATAACACATATATCTTAGGTATGAGGAATAAGGAAAATATATCCATCTTAATAGTGTGTTGACTTGTATTAGGTAATCATAGTTATTTTTCTATCTTCCTTCATTCCAGGAAATATAGTAGCCCTACTTAGTTTATTATAACTTCTAATCTATCTCTCCCTTTTTTTAATCCCTCTCTAAATTATTATATTTTATTGTTCCTCTGTATTATGTAATTTAAAATCTTTTGGGGGACTTTCAGTTCCAGACATGTCTGAGTAAGAAATTCCACACTATTCTTACCTCTAAATACAAACAAATTGGGACAAAGCATACAAAGCTACTATCAGAAGACTCAAAGTTTGAGAAAGAAGACAAACTGGCTCATGGACAACACAGCTCATTGGCTGGAGATTCTTTTTTTTTTTTTTTTTAACTCCCACATGCCCCAGCCTGGATAAAAGAGTGACCACAACCTGAACTGCTGATAGCTGCAGACCCCCTCAAAAATAATAATCTAAGACCATCCCCAGCAACTCACTCTCTCTATTCAAATACCAAGAAGTTGGTACCTTGCAGGATGGAACCCTTTTGATTATACCTGCCCTACACCAGGCAAACACCACAAAAATAGTTGTGTCCCTCTTCCTTCTCACAGGTGTTTAAGAATGTGGGGAAGAGCACCTTGTACTGCTATCACAGCCCTGAACTTTAAAAATTCAATCAGAAGGAGCACCCTCCCACTAAAAAAGGGGTGCAGTTGCAGCAGAGAACCTGGGATGGGAGTCCATTGACTATCCCAGCCCTACCCTACCACCAGTGCTATGACTACAACACTGTAAGTGGAGATCTGCTTACTATTCCTGCCCTGCACCAAGCAAAATATAGCAAAGATGTGGGACCTCTTCCTGTCCTAACTAGGGAGTGATGGTAGGATTACAGAGAGAAGGGCACTGGAGAAAGAGATCTTTTGAATTCATTTGTAAAGTCCTGACAAGCCTCCTGCATGCCCTATGTGTGAACCCAACCAAAACAAATACAGTCAAAAGTTTGAGAACTGAACTACATTGTAGAATACCACCTAAGTTTCAGATTGGTCTCTGTCTTAGTTTTGCTAGGCTGCTATCACAAAATCGTAGGGGTTGGCTTAACAACTGGAATTTATTTGCTCACAGTTTCAAAGGCTGGAAGATTTGATTCCTCCCTGGGTCAGTAGCTTTCTGCCTGGCCACAATCCATGGGTTTCCCATCACATGTCAATGGATGATATCCTTTCCTTTCTCTTTCAGGTTCCTACTGACTTCTGGCTTCCAACTCCTCCCTGTGGCATTCTCTGTGTCTGAATTTCTTATGCTTATAAAGGGCTCCAGTAATCTGATTAAGGCCCTCCCTCATTTGGGAGGGCCACACCTTTACTAAAAATAACATCTTCATGGGGCCCTGTTTACAATGTGTTCACACCCACAGGAATGCAGATTAACCACATGTGTTTTATGAGGTACATAATTCAGAGATAGTGCCTGGGGTGGATATATAGATTTGAAAATAAAATCTAGAGAGTAGATGATATTTCTTATAGAGAAGGCAAAAAATACAGAATAAAACTTTGAAAAATGCCCAAGGTATGTGTTTGATAAAGTATGAAATCAAGCATATCCCTGATGTTCTATATAGATTAATAACAGAGCAAACCTTATATTCCATTCAGACTGAACAGTCCTCTGGAATCATAGATTGTCTATAGCTTATCTTAACCAAATTGCATTTATTTATACATACATGCAGCCTTAATTAAAACCAGGTAATAGAAAATCTGATGATGCTGAACACACACACAGGAACTGGCTTTCCAAACTGTAGAGATATACATAGTTTTGTTTTGTCCCTAATTTTTTTTTTTTTAAAAGAAAACAAGTAGCATATGCTGTATGTAGCTGTGCAATATGCTCTCTTGGTAGTCTATATTTGACCATTCCATCATTCTTTTATACCTTATCAAAACAAAACCATACAACTAAGACTAAAGTATCCCATAAAAGGTCATTTGAGAAGCATAATACTGTCAATGTGTTAGTTAATTTGAGGCATAAATCTGTTTGCTAACTACTGATTATTCTATTTTCTTGCAACAAAAAAAAAAATCTGTTCTTCACTTATACAATGTGGATGAAACTAAAACAATCTAGACAGGATATCAGAGTCATCAATTTTGAAAAAACAATTTACATCCTTTTTTTTTTTTTTTTTTTTGGCAGACTACTAAATGTCAAGATTCAAAGAATCCTAAAAATTGCTTAATATTGCCAAGACTGTTTATCAACATTCTGTAAAATCCAATACAGATCAAGCAAAATTATTCATTTTATGGTATTCAGTATTAGTTATTTTAAAATTTGGACAATGAGCCATTGTTACTTTATTCAATGTCCCAGGCATTGAAAACTATTTCATCTCGCCTGCCCTCACTATATTTGAAATAGTTTCACAAAGTGCTGCTATGATCTACCATTAATGACAAGCACTTAGTCACTTTCAATTATTTTTGATGTGATAAGTCTATATAATGTGTAGTTCTTGAAGTGTTTAATATGCAGGTTTGACTTAAACCTGCAGAGCAAAGACACTTAGATGAAGTTTAGCAGAACTGTAGTTCTGCTACTTCCTCATGTCTTTACACAGAGGAGAGAGGGAAGGACGAAGAGATCCTGGCATAAAGAGAGAAGGTGTAAAGATATCAGCACAAGTAGATCTTGTAAAGTGTAAAGAGCTTGCTCATGTTTTCCATTTTAATTGTGAGTTACTTTGAGTTTATTATTTTAAAGCAGACTCTTAGTGAATTTAGCATTTATATGGCCTTTCTATCTTCCAAGCACAAAACTAATTAATCTTTAAAACACTCTTGTGAGGAGGAAAAGTATTATTATACCTATCTGACACATAAAGACACAGATACATGCAGAGAGGTTAAGTGTCACAGACTCTATTTAGCAAGTAATGGAATGGCAATATGAGGATTAGAAATCCCAAATACAAGATTACACATTCATATTGGCAAGTATCATTTAATTCTCCATATCAGGTCAACAACTACTCATCATATGTTGACATAGAAAGAATGCTTCTGCCCATAGGGAGCTGCAAACAATTTCTCCTTGGATTAGTGAAAAAAATGGCAATGGATTAATAACAATGGCAGAGTCATTCTAACATTAGGGAGAACCACTCACATCAATTGGTTCACTTTCTCTTCCTTCTCTTATGTACCAAGATAAGGAAATTCACCACCATTTTCCAGGACTGAAGTCTCTGTGTTTATGTTACTAGTCCATCCAGACTTCCCTAGGGTCTTATCCTGCCATTGGTGCTATTGTAACTTTTTCTCTAACTTCATTATACCTTCTCAAATCCATGGTGCTTATACCTGTACCGTAAGAAAGGTGACAGAAGAAAGCCATAATGCTTTTTACAGAACATGTGTTTGCAGCCGTATTATCTGCATCATTCAAACTCAAAATACTTTTACTTGAAGAAAATTTCATTCCATGTATGCAATTCAAAGTGAAAAAAAATCCTCAGAATAAACAATGTATCAACAGACCCTTTGCTTTTGGATTGTTTCCTTCTTTTAAATTGCTAGCACTTCCTTATAGACAAGACACGGCATGTGTAAAAAGTCTCAAATATTTTAAGAAAATAATTAAAATTAACATCAAGAATTATCAGAAACATGATTTGCTTATTGATAAAATTGCTATTATCCTACTACGTGTTTTAAGCACCAGGATGCTGTCTCTCTCGGGATACCTCTCTTCCCCTGAATGCAAACTTTATAACCACTAACCAGAAAACACACAAATGCACACACATCGATACAATTCTCCTAACTCTATAATTTTTTTTTTGATCCTTTATCCTCATAAGTAATTATTCCATCTTTTTTTTTTTTACCACTGCTCAGTAACTTAAAGATCAACCATTTTTGCTGGCACTATTTTTTTTATATTTTGCAATTTCTTTCAATTTAGCTTTTACTTTCTCTACTAAAAAATATACCTCAGCATAGTAAAATGAAAATTTTATCACATATTCAATAGCCTTCTTATTCACCATTATACTCAAAGCCTTTGCAGCATTTTGTATCATCTGACGTAAACTCTTACTAATCTTTTTGTGGTGGCTTAGAGCTATGTACTCCAGAAAAACATGTACTTAAACTTAAACCAGTCTTGTGGGTATGATCCTGTTGTAAATAGGACTTTTCAATGAGGTTACTTCAGATAAGTTGTAGCCCAAGTGAATCAGGATGGGTTTTAATCTTATTATTGGAGACCTTACAGGGAAGGCCATGGAGGGTGACAGAGTCATAGCGAACAGCCAGAAACTGAAAGTCAAAAGCACCACAATGCACTGAAAAGCCAAGAATCAAGGATCACTGGCAACCATCCCCAGAAAGAAACAGTCATCTGGGAGGAAGCAACCCTTGATGACACCTTTATTTTGGACCTCTACCCTCAAAACTGTGAGGCAATAAATTCCCATGTTTAAATCAACCCATTTGTGGTATTCACTTTAGCAGACAAGAAACTAAAACACCTTTCTCACCCACATGGCCCATCCTGTTTCTATTTGAATTAATTTCTTCTTTTAGAACATCAAGACCTCTATCCTGTTAAATATACATTTCTCTTGACTGAATTCTGACCTCCAGGCTTCAGTTTGCCTTCACAACATCTTAAAATCTGCCCTCCTCCACATTTGAAGGCTTTAGAACTCTCAAACTGTTTTACAGTATTTCCTGATTTGAATGCTGGCTCTGTCATTTGGTAGCTGCCTGAATTTGAGTATGCTACTTGAAGTGTCCTTCCTTTAATTTGCCCAATTGAAAATAGTGATGAATGTGAAAATCCTCAAAAATTCTATCATCAAGTGCTGGTGCACATTTAGAGTTCAGTGAGTGATTGCTAATATTGTTCTCACAGGATAATCTTTCTAAAGCATGTCTGAAAATGTACATTCAATTGATTTAGTTTTTCCGATCTAGTTGTTTCTTTTTCTTGTTTCTGTTTCTTCATTTTACATTGTGTTTTTCTTGGTACCAAATGACTTTATTTGAAGAAATGGTACAAATGAAAGAACATGCTGGATGTTGACACAACCTATAGAAAAGGTAAAGAAAGGTAAACCCAACATGAATGCACTGCGATTGTGGCCATGAAAGCCACCCTGTGGCTCTGGGGAAGGCAGCATAAGGTTTAGCTCTAGTAATCACTATTTCTCAGAACGTGCTTGTCAAAGAGATACTCCGCCAAGCCATAGTCTGGGCCCCCATCTTGTACAAGTTGGTTATATAGTCACCAAATTCTTTGATGGACTTCACCTGCTGATCATTCAGATAATTTGTCTCAAGGAAATCACAAAAATGGGGGTTGTTTTGTCAGTGGGCAGTTTGTGCAGTTCCAGTAGTGACTGATTCACCCTTTATTCCAAGTGTAATGCATACCCAATTGCATTCAGCCTGCTTTCCCAGTCTTTTCATTCTGGTTTCTTGATACCCTGAAGGAAGATTTGACCACTTCATTGGTTCTGCAGCCTCACACATTTCTCAGCACATTCCCCCTCCTCATGACATTGGTGAAGAAATTATTTTGAAAGTTCTTGAAAGCCACATCATCACAGTCAAAGTAGAGTTAAGAGGTGTAGAGCTCCAGGTAGATCTGGCAGCTGACGACAGCTTCTGAGTCCTGGTCGTAATTCTGGCAAAACTGTGACAGGGATATGGCTGTCATGGCAGGTAGTTGAGGAAAGGAGGTGATGGCTGCCAGGTGCTGGAGTTGTGGCAGAGGGCTGCTTGGAGTGACTGGCCAATCAGGGCAAACACTGATTCAGTTCAAGCACTGTTGAAGCGGGAAACCACAGCAACTCTCCACAAAGACATTTGGCCATTTTTGTGGCATTCAAAACTTCGTCCAAAATTGCTTAGTCTGTGCCAATAATAACCCAAAGCTCCAAACCCCTCTTCCTGTGAAAGGAGTATAGATAAAGGAAACAGAACCAGGAGAAGACTGGCAAATAAATTTTACCATCATGCCAAAGGCCAGAGGAAATTATAAATACCTACTAGTATTTTTAGACCTTCTACTAGTATTTGTAGACACCTTCTCTGCATGGTAGCTTTTCCCTGTAGAACACAGAAGGCCTCAGAAGAAACAAAGGTCATACTGAAAGAAATTATTCTCCAGTTTGAACTTCCATACTCTATGAAGAGTAACAATGGGGGAGTTTGCATTGCTAAGGTGACCCAGGAAGTAGCTAGAACACTAGGAATACATTGGGAGTTGCATGCTTCATGGTGTTCTCAGTCCACAGGAACAATGGAAAAGATGAACCGTACCTTGAGAAGACTCTAGCAAAAATCTGCCAGGAAACAAACTTAACATGGGATTAGAGTATTACCAATTGCACTGCTAAGGGTAAGAGGAGTCCCCAAAAGCAATCTCCATTTGAGCCCTTATGAAATGTTACATGGGAGAACTTTCATTAAGAATAAATTTCATTGTAATCTGGAAAGCAGTTATATAGTCAAGAAACTGGAAACCATCAAGTGTGTGCGATCTTTGAGTGTTTCCTTGTCTGCTATTTACCAGAATGCTTTCAGCTGCCTTAAGTTTCCTACAGATGTGCCCCTTCACTGTGCATGTTCACGGGAGTGGGTTCTAGTTAAAACCCTGGAAAAATCAGCACCCTGTGGATCAACTAAGTTCCCAGTAGAATGAATCCTATCAAGTCCTGCTCACTACTCATTCTTCTGTTAAGCTTCAGGGGTGTAAAACCATAGATTTACATTCCTGGGTGAAAGTCGTGTCTGTTCACCAAGAAGAATACCCCAGTCTGACTTACAGGAAACAGAGAAGAAAAAGCCTTCATAGACAGAAGGAAACTGTCCCAACACTGGATGGACATGAGAACCTACTAAAAACTTTTCATTTCTGGAGTATTCTTGTCAGCCCATGACTGACCTTAAATTGCTCTTCAAGAAAAAGGAACCACAAGATAAGTAATGACTGAACCTTGGTTCCTTAGCTTAATTGTGTTTGCTTGTTTATATCTTAATGTGCCTTTGTAAACTGCCTAACAGATTTAACCATTTTCTATGTAGTCAGTAAGGACAGAAAATGGTGTCTATTCTTACAATATTGGTACTTGTACTAATTCATGCTCCCATCTACCCTGGCTAATACAGCAGTTTTCCAAGACCTTATAAAAGGAACCAAAGTCATTGGAAGGGTTAAGAAGTTTTACTCCTCAAAACCCAATCTACACCCCCAACTAGCTTGGAGTAGTCAGTGGTCATCATCCCAAATCCCTCAAGACTGAAAAATGATCAAAACATAAGAGGGGACTGAAACTCCCCAAACCCTGTATAGTTACTCTGTAACTTCTCTTGAGCTTGTTTTGCAAGCACTGCCCAAACTCATTAGTAGTAGCTTCTCATTTTGAGCTTCTTATGTTGCAGACTGATGTTACCTGAGCATGCACAGACACCTGGACTAGTGTCCTTAGATGACCTCTGAGACCCCAGGAGCAAAAATCATCTCTCTCAGAACCAAAGTTGTGTGAATCAAGAGAGTCATGGGAAGCAAATCCAGTACGAGAAGCCCTTCAGCAAGGAAAATCCTGCCTTACAATGTCTAGCCAATCAAACCTTGCCAATGCCTACCTCCCATCCCCATAAAAATCTCCCTTGGCCCTCAAGTCAAGGAGACATATTTGAGCCTTGCCTCCTGTCTCCCTGCTGGCTAACCTCACAATAATTCTTCTTCTTTTCTCAAAATCTTCATGTCATAGAACTGGCTCCTGTGTGTGTTGGACAGTGAAACCTTGTCTAGTAACAAGATTGACTCATATTGAGAAAATAAAAGTAGTATTTGATCCCATGTAAAGTTTTCTGTATGTAATAAAATTGGTTGAAAGATTTGTAAGCATTCTTTCCAGAGACATTCAAGCAATTTCATTTATATATTTTTTAAATGTCCGTGTTATCTTTCCTTTTGGTCATTAATTAGTTCTGTATCAAAAGTAAATAGTATCATTTAGTAAAACCTAATTAAGCTCCCAAGGTGACAAATTGAACAGAGCCCACTTACTTCAGGGGGTGTTTGAAAGAACATTTTTTCAGATATATTTTATCCCTATAATATTAAAGATAAATTATTTCAACTAGATTATATATGCACACTCTATAATGTAAGAAAAGATATACAATAATAACCACATCTTTACCATTCTCTGTCCTAAAACCATCCAGTACCCATCCACAGAGTCATGATAATCATATTGTTACTTATCCTACTTGTTTGGTCTTATTAAAAATATACAGCATGAATGTAATTTATATACCCATATGTATATATTATGTAATATTTTTCAACTTGAAAATGCAATCTTGCTCTAATTTTGGAATGAATGTCCTAGAAATATACTAGATAGATTAATATTATACCTATCTTCTTGTATAATGATTGTTTTAATTATATGTCCATTGAAAGATAGTTGTGTGTGGTTTAAAATATTTTAAATCATAATATAAGATTAAAATAGAAAAAGATATGGAAAAAAGTGAAGGAAAATTTGGTCAGGTAAAACAGCATTACAGGGATAAAATCAGTATATATAAAATATATGCCATTAAATCTTGTTCACATTCCTAGAAATGGATTGTACATTTGACTCTTAAAATTTCAATTATAGAAGAAAATGCTGTCAGATAGAAGCATTGAAACATTCATAAATTTTTTTTGAATGAAGCATGTAAAAAAATAAAAACCCAACAAACAGAAAACAAAAGCAGTAATATACTTTCATGATGTTTGGGTAGGCAAAGATAACTTGGCCGAGACCCAAGAAAACAGAAATCAAAAAGACACACAATAGACTGGGAGAAAATAGTTGCAGCACACATGTCTGATGAAGTAACTGTTTCCAGAATATATAAAGAACTCCTATGAATCAATAGGTAAAAGAAAAGAAATCTTATTACAAACAGGCAAAAGATTGAAAAGACATTTAAAAAAAAAGATATACCAATGAACAATATCACATGAAAAGGGGCCTAAAAACATTAGTCATGAGAAAATGTGAATTGAATACACAACGAGATACCCAGTACATACTCAGTGGAATAATTAGTAATAATATATACTATTATATTAGCATTGTGAGTTAAAACATTGAACATCATAAAGTCTATGCGGTCTCATTTTACTGCATTTACACCCAAATCCACCCTTGCAGTATCTGCTTTGTTTCTGTTTATTTTTCGTTTGGTATAGTTTTCCTAACTTTTTCTTTTTAATCATACTTAATTACTAGAATTTTAGGTGTATTTCAGAGTATTGGGCTTGTCTTCATAAGTTAATCTTAAAATCCTTTCCTTTCAATGAGTGAATTAAATTGATTTATATTTTTAAAATGATGAATGTATGTGGATCCTCTATTAGTCTCCTTTTGCTTCTCTAACAACTTACCATGAACTTAATGGCTTACAACAACAGAAATTTATTATCTTACAAGCTCTAGAGATCAGAGGTCCAAAATCAGTCTCAGTGGGTTAAAATAAGATATTAGCTTGGTCAATTTCCTCTGTAAACTCTCAGGGGGAAGCCATACCTTGTCTTTTCCAGTTTCTAGAAGTTGTCTACATTCTTTGCCTTGTGTCCTCTTCCTTCATGTCCAAAGTCCATAGTGTAGCATCTTCTCTCCTCTCTGACTTCCACTTTCATCATCATATTGTCTTCTTTCACTGTGACCTTCCTGCTCCCTCTTATAAAGATCATTGTGATTACATTAGGGCCACCCAAATAATGCAGGATAATCACCCCCATCTCAAGGCCCTTAACTTAATCACAACTGCAGAATACATTTGGCCATGGAAGGTAACATATTCACAGATTCCAGGTATTTGGACATTGGGGTCTTTGATTGACCATTATCCATCCTATCACAGATTTAATTCTATTATGCAATATTATGGTATGATTTCTGTTTTTATTTATAAATATTTAAAATTTTCTTGACTGGAGTATATTTTCTTTGCTATTTTAAAATTGTAAATCTTCTAATGTTTAAAATGTTGCCTATTTTAGTGTTTATCTTTGTTAAGTTACCTTTATATAATCCTCTATGCCCACTTTCTTCATATCATGTCTATCATGTTTCTTTTTTAAACTTTCCCCTTCCTCTTCTCCATCACCCAATCATAGTCATTAAGATTTTGTTTCTTAGTGTTTACCTTTGTGCTTTTTTACGTACTTATAACTTGTTCCTTGATTTGTCATCTTTAAATGTTACCTCATTCTTTCATTGCAGATACTGAGCTGGTTCTACTTCCTAAATTAACTTTCCTCACATTTTGTTTTGATTGTTTAATTTCTGCATTGTAAGTACAAACACATTTAGCCTCTATCCTGTGCTGCTTTAAGCCATCTTTGTTTTCTTTCTCATATCTGCAGTTAAAATATTCAAACATTGCTGCCAGTCCTTCACTTAAATTTTCAGATTTTTTGGCTTTGACCTAACCTGTATTAATTTCCTCAAGAATGCTTCATATAAGCTATATACCATGTGAACTTACCTGTTCAAAACTATTTATAGTCTTTGTAGTCAGAAAGAGAGGTAGACTTAAAATCCTTGGCTCTTGTTCATGGATATGTTTTCATATATATTTTGGTTTGAATTCTCAGTCATTTGGTAATGATTTAATATTTAAATTTTCTGACACTTCTTCAGGAAAGTTTTACTTGGATCATAGTTTAAAGCAAAGATCGGCAAACTGTGGTCTGGGGTCAAAACAATCCATCATCTGTTTTTGTAATTAAAGATTTATGGGAACACAGCCAGACTCTTTTGTTTATATATTGTCTATGGCACATTTGCACTACACTGGCAGAATTCAATAGTTATGATAGAGTTATTTTGGCCATTTAAAAGCAGTGTTTGTGACCTCTGGTTTAAAGTATTTTTTCTGTTCATAATTTTAGAATATGTGGCAATTTGACTTTTTGGCCCAACCTCTTTACTCCTTGTCATATACTTGTCCATGTGACATTACAGCTCCTCTCACTAAGGTAAATTTATATTTCAAATATTTGTAAAAATATATTGAAAGTATAATCTAATGTATATTGCAATGTGATCTAATTAGCCTACTCTGGCCAGAGTTCTGTGAATATGATATAGGACTTTCATTATATCCTAAATATTAAAAATACTCAAAGAAAAGTAGATGTATATTTTGATATTTTAAGAAATACTATTAATTATATAATGCTTACAAACCACTGACTCATGGTTATGCCTTATAGAAATAATGATTTTCAACCTCAATGCACATCAGAATTATCTAGGAGAACTATTTAGAAAGCATTGATTAGACCCTAACCCTAGAGATCTGATATGGAGGACAGGGTTTCCTCCCCAAATCTGCATTTTTAAAAAGCACCACAGATAATTCTATTCAGTTACTTCTAGATCTAATTTTTAGTAACACATGGTTAAGTTAAGGTGGCATTAAATTTTAAATTTATATGCTCTTACTAAATTTAAAAATGTGGTTGTGTATGTATAATGCATAGTTTATATAATTTTCAAATAGATTGTGTATAATGCATACTCCATATAATTTTCAAATAGATTATGATACTTTAAAGATAATAAATAGCAAGACATTTAAAAAAATAACTATTCAGCAGTTAAATAAATGTTTAGCAGTCTATTTATCCATGAATCAGATTTTTAACTATATAAATAATATCTTTCAATAATTATCTGGGTATAAATATTAATAATGCAAAAGAAAAGATCAAAAAAAAAAAAATCTGAACCAACCAAAGGCGTACCTCAATCTCTGTTCGATCCACTTATTTTACTTTATGAACATTTACTCAGGAATTCACTGACTTTTAATTTATAAGTTGGTGTTCTGGTTTACTCAAATAGATTAGAAGAAGCAAAACAGAAGAAAATGAAAGGAATTGTGACAACACACTCATTTTGTACAAGAGATGTAAAAGTTGACAGGCTATGAGTAGAAGGGAAGTCATTAAAAAGGACCCAAAATGTTTTAAAAATTAATATTCTTTAAAGATCCTTGTGGTGGTTTGAAACACTATGTACCCCAGAAAAACATGTTCTCAAAGTTAATCTTTTCCTGTGAATGTGGACCCTTTTAGGTAGAAACTTTAGGTGAGGTTAATTCAGTTAAGGTGTGTCCCACCTCAATGAGGAGGGGTCTTAACCCTGTTATGGGAGTCCTTTATAAGCAATTGAAATTCAGACAAAGAGGAAGAAAGTCACCAGAAGTATGAAGCTGAAATGGAACCCAGAAGATGAAGGAAGTGATCAGGAGATTCCATCATGTTCCTTGCTATGTAGCAGAGCCAAAGATCATTGGCAGCAAGTCTTTGGGAAGAAAGCATCACCTTGATGATCTATTGATTTGGATATTTTTGTGGTCCCAAATACATAAGCTAATAAATTCCCATTATTTAGCCCAACCCATTTTGTGGTTATTTGCATGGAGCAGCCTATGAAGCTAAAATAGATTTTGGTACCAGGAAAGTAGGGTGCTGCTATTACAGATATCAAAAGTGTGGAAACAGCTTTGGAATTGGAAAATGGGTAGTGGCAGGAAGAATTGTGAGGTATTTGAGAGAAAAGAGACTGTTTATAGAGATGGATGTTAAAGTTACTTCCAACAAAGCTGTAAAAGAAAATGATGAATGTGTTATTGGAAACTGGAAGAATGGTGTTCCTTGTTTTAAAGTAGCAGCAAACTTGGTGAAATTTAGTTCTGATGTCAGATGGAAGGCAAAATTAGAGTGATGAGCCTGGATATTTAGCTAAGGAGATTTCCAAGCTAAATGGGAAAAGTGCAGCCTGGTTTATCCTTACAGTTTATAGTACAATGTGAGAGGAAAGGGATAAGCTGAGAACTGAGCTCCCGGGCACAAAGAAATAAGAAACTGATGGTTTAGAAAATTCTGAGTTTCTGGAAAGTGATTCCCCAGAGAATAGTTCTCCATGTAAGCATTTAACTGAATATGATCCAATCCAGCATTCCAGTATAACTTACAATTAGAGGCACAATTATCCAGGAAAGATTTTTGGAAAATCGTTATGTCTCCTGGTTTGGACACATGTGTACTACATTCAAAACCAACATGTGTTTTGTGAGATCTGTATGAATGGAATACTGCCAACCTGGACAGAAAAGGGACAGATTGAAGGAAAAATCACTTCAAGGGCAAAGGCTGAACCACAGGCATCTTCTCAAGACAAGAGAGTGGGCCCACCCATCTGTGTGGAAAGGACGAATCTGCCCCAGTGTTTGGAGATGGTGGGCCTTCCACTCCATCATTCAGGAAGAGTGTAACAACCTCCATGTTCTCAGAAGCTGGAGCCTATGCCCTGGGGATTGCAGAGAGTCTGGCCACCACCCCAGTTTTCCGAGACAGTTAAGCTTGTGCCAACCCATTTCATGGTATTTGCTTGAAACAGTTTAGGGAACAAAACAGTCCTCTATCTTCAAGTAAAACTTAACTTAACCATGTTAAAATTGAAAGGGCAGTATTTAATAAATGTATCAAATATCCTTTCAAAGAGTGAAAACAAAAATAATCAGAATTTCAAGGGAATATGTTTTATCTGGAAAACTAGCATTTGTGGTATCAATCTTTACTAAAAATTCAAAACATAAAGTTAATTTGCTTTTTCACTGAGTGTCTAGATATTTTCTTAAAGTGCTAAAGTGTTCATTTAGCAATACCAGTAAAAGCCTACATTGATTCAGGATAAATCTTTTTTTCATTGTTGTGCATATCTTATGAAAATAAATAAAATACTAAACAAAATAAACTGAGAAGGAATTCTATCTGACTTTAGAGGCTTCACAAGCTTCAAACTACGTCCCACTGTATCATTTATCATTTTGTTTCAATTTTAAGATTTTCTAACTTTAAAAAACAAACATTTGTCCTAAAACAGTTAGATACAAGCAGCAGTTGGGAGGGAGCCAGTTGGCTGGTTAGGTCTGTGGCCTTCTTTGGCTGAGGCATTACCACCTAATAACACCTAATAAAGGAAAAGTTCATCTTACAATTGTGCTTTCACATTTATTATTTGAACCTCCTCTCATTATCTCAAAATATCACCTTAAAATTATTGAAAATGTTCCACCAATGGAGAATGTGCCCATGGTTCTTTCTCCTTCCACCAGCCACATTTCATCAGCTACTTATCCTAATATAGAGCTGGAAAATGTGTCTAATTTCCTCTTACCTTAATTGTGCCTTTGAAGACAAAACAGAGTAAATCAAATTTTGCTTCCACATGAAAATAATTTAAATATTTAAAGGCTTCAATTTTGTCTTTACTGTATCTTTTTTCTCTTTTATTTCTATGTGCTCCATCACTGCTTTCCTCAAATAGTCTTTATAGTATGTGATTTACAGGAATCTAAATGTGCAGTTCATTGTTCTGTAGCACACTAATTGGTTAGCATTCTTTTTGAAATTGCATGTTTGGAAATGCACATGATCTTTGATTTATGATCTGATCACCAGGGTTACTTTCCATTGAGAGCACATTAGGCTTTATAATTGGAGACTGAATTTACTTCAGCTATCCATTTACTCTAGCCATGTATTAATTTATTCATTTATTTGCATCTGCACACACTATTAGCCTTTATATTGAAATCAACTGAAAATCTTATTTGTTTTTTCCTCACAACGGAGACTCTTTTAACCTGTGCTAGTTTTTGCCAAACTAAGTTTTTTATATTATATGAAATCCTAATACATTTCACTTTGTTTATTTGGTCTGTAATACCATAGCTGGACCATGCTTAATTTTAATTTTGGGGTCCATTAGTTCAGGTATCTCTGTTTTGTTGGGCAGCAAATTTAAAATATGTCTTTTGACTAGCATATGCCATTGATGTAGTAAGATTATAACAAGGTCAAAGGCAGATCATGAAATTAATAATATACTCTACTGCAATTATTAAATTTTGTTCATCAGTGTAAACAGAATACACAAACAGATGGGCAAGTATATGTCTTTAGAAGACATATACTTAGTGCAAGGCAACTTAGGGATTCCAAGAGGAGTAAGATACCATCCCAAAGCTGAACATAGGACAGTAGGGGAGTGAGCTAATATTAGAGTAGCTATACTTCAAGGCTGAGTAAAAAAATTGTCTTGAAGCCATCAATGTGAAACTCTATTGGGTTTCAAAAGGAAATATCATGTCTGCCTTTCCCCTGGAAATCATTTACGTGTTTGAGAGGCATGTTTGGATATTGATTGACTATCAGTAGATACAATGAAGGGAAGAGACTGTAAATAGAAATAGCAACAAGAGTCAAGACATGGGCAAGGCAGGGAGCTTTGTCTGGTAACTGAATCAGTTACACAGCCTGTGAGGTACTAATTTACCCAGGTTACCTTTATGAAAATAAGATTTCTGGGAGAGCATCCTCAAGAAACTTTCATTTGATGGTAAGATTTTTTTATGAATTAATTGATTATGATGTGAGGAAAAGTTTTCAAAAAAGTAATTAAAGGACAATTTCTTCCCTCTGAGTTCAGTCTTGCAGTCGTTTCAATGGGTACAAAGGTGAGAGACACAGGAAACCATTTAAGAATAATCTAGGTGAGGAACAGAGTACTGAAATAGAGTAAGAATAATAAGCATGGCATGTTTGTGATATATTTCATAGATATTTGAGATATTGCATGGGAATTGCTAACTTGAGTGCTGCTATTTACACATGAATTGCATGTGTCAGTTTCCCTTGTTGAGCTAATTTTTATATGACTTAATAAGCAAAGTTAATATTTTAAAGTAAAAAAGCAATTTCTGTCTAAATGTAATGTAGATACAGAAAAATTGGGCAAATACTTTTGTGATCACATTTCCCCGAGTAGCCTTAGCCAAGGGATAGTAAATTTTGTTAATTACTCTTAGTTTAACTTTTCTTTAATAACTGACATCTAGTACATCTTTTTACTGTGTTCTATTTTTGCTTAAATATTAAAATAATATTAAATAATATTAACTAATATTAAAGTAAATGTTTTATTTTAAATGAATTTTAAAGGAATTATAAAAGTTTAAATATATGTTTAATGTTAGTATTGGTTAAAACACAATAAATTAATGCAGTTATTTTTCAATATAACCCATGGAAATTTGGATCTAATATTATGATGGAAAAGCAGAAATCAGTTAAGGTAAACCTTTTTGTCATAATACAAATTTACCCAAAATTTACCTGAAATTATGTAGAAATGCTGTTTAACAGTAAGACCATATAATGTATAAAATTCTACTTTCTGAAAAGATGATTTAACACAGTAACCTCTGAAATCAGAATTTCTGGGTTCAAATCATGGATCTAGAAATTATTAGTTGTATAATTTTCAGTATATTTTAAAAGACTCAATCAATTTCTTCATCTGTAATTATGGAATACTACTACCTACCCCTTATTATTGTTGTGAAGATTAAATGAGGCTCATATTGTTGATTTTTCACACAGTCACTAATCAACAAATGCTATTTTAAATATTACATTAGTCAAATATTTTAAATTTAAAATAACTACAAATAATATGGTCCCTTGTGTACAAAACATTATCCATCCTTTCCTCAAATGCTTAACATAAAACTACTCAGAAAATAGGTACAAAATGAGATAGTGTATAAAATAACAGCCCTGGACTCTTAAAAAATATCCATGACATATGGCTGACAAAAAAAAAACCCTGGGAAACCATCCAGAAAATATCAACTAAAAATAAATGACAATTAAATGCAATGCATGATGCATAATGAGTTCCTGTATTGAGGGTGTAAGAGGAAAAGGAAAGAAGCCGTAAAGTATTTATTAAGAAAATGGAGAAAATTCAAATATGGACTGTATATCAGATACCAATATCATTAAGCTAAATTTCTTAAGTGTGTTAAGTACATTGTTGTTATATTAGACAATGTATTTAATAGGATGAAAAAAGTGAAGTATTTGAGATGAAGTATTTTAGCCTGCAACTTATGCTTAAATGGCTCATTAGGTCCCTACACATGCACAATCACACACACACACACACACACATTCATACTCATATGTATACATTGAAATAGAAGAGCCAAATGCGACAAAATATTAACAATTGACATAAATTTTTGTTCTAATTGCAATAATATCTAAACATTTCTATAGGTGTGAACATTTTCTAAATAAAATTAGGGGGATTAAAACATAAAATAATAATAATAAATGATATTCAAGGGTTGTTGTGTTTCTGCTGAAATAGATTGTTCATAGAAATATTTTCTTTTCCAATTTTATCATTAGGGTGTTGTAAGAATGGGAGATTAAATCTATACTGCTATACTTTCATATATATGTTGTTGTTGTTGTTGTTAGAGAGGTTGTAGGTTTACAGAAAAGCATGGATCTCTTCAAATTTATCCTGCTTGGGTTTCACTGGGTTCTTGAATGTGTTTATTCATGTCTTTCCTTATTTGGGAAGAGGACTGCCATTATTTCTTTGACTAGCCTTTCTGCCTTTCTCCCCTTTTCTCCTTCTGGGACTCTCATAATGTGCATATTAGTATGCTTTATTGTTTCCCACAGATTGCTTGGGCTATGTCCAAATTTTTGTTCTTTTTTCCTTCTGCTCCTAAGCCTGAATCATTTCAGTTTTCATGTTTCTGAGTTTCATTGATCTTTCTTCTGCCAGCCCTAATGTGCTGTTGAAAATCCTCTGCCAAATTTTTCACTTCAGTTTTTTGTGGTCTTCAAATCCAACATTCCCTTTTGGTCCCTTTTTAAAATTTCATTCACTTTATTGAGATTCTCATATTGTTCATTAACTGGTTTCTTGATAGCCTTTAGTTATTTCTTATGTTTTCCTTTATCTCCTTTCACATATTGAGGATTTTTTTTTAAAGTCTTTGTCCAGTATGTCCAAAGTCTGCTGTTCTTCATTGACGGTTTCTTGATTTTTATCTTGCTACTGTGGATGGGGCATCATTACCTGTCTCTTTGTTTAACTTGTAATCTTTTGCTTCACAATATGTATTTTAATATTTTAAAGAGCTAATTATGGGACTTAGACTCTGCACTGTTTGTTCCTTAAGTTTGTATCCAGCTACAGAAAAGACAGAGATATTCTTGAATTCCAGGGACTAAGAAAAATAAACAAATCAATGCAGAAGACATCTTTCACAGATTTTGAAAATTGGCTTTCCATTTCCAGGTGCTCTCCTTCAGAGTTATCCCTCCAGACAAGAAGATCAGCATGAGGCAAATGTGAAGTGCAGTTTCCTCTCTGTCTTTTTCTGGGCCTTCACCTGGTCCTGGGCTTGCGATTGCTCATGGCCTTCAGAATTCCCTTTGTGTATAGGAAATGCAATTCCCCTTCACTTCTCTGTGGAATAGACTTTATCCCCCTCCAGGGTTGCTCTATCTTATGAATTAAATTCCTAACCCTTTCTCGTCTGCTTTGACTTAATGGTTCTTACACTATCTACAAGCTGCTTCTGCCTACAGGGCAAGTCATGGGAGAGGGAGCCAGAGATGAGTTTCCTGGTTCAGTCTTGTAGGCAGATACCTGATAGACTGACACCAAAATACAGGCACTGTGGTAGGTACATAATGGTTACTCTGCTATCTCTGGAAGAGGACAAGGTTCCTACAATGCAAGTGCAGCCTGGATCCACATTGGTTAGATGATGGAATTGTGGAAGGGCCAGCAAGGGTTACAAGAGCTTCTTCTACCATTTTTAGAGCTGTGTTTTCTTGATAGGTCACACATGCAGTAACTGTACCCCATTATCTGTTCTGGAGATGGCTCTGCTAGTTTTCGCCAGTTGTTCAAAGAATTCTCTGGGTAAATGACAACCTGGAACATATGCTACCAGTTTAGTCAATAGGAAATCCTTTGTTATATTTTTAATGCAATGATTTTCAGAGTTTCATTAAATAAATACATTTGATGTCTCTGATGCTCACTAGTCTGGTTGGTAGACTAAGACTTTATCTGTTATGAGATTAGCATAGTAATGTGAACTTTAAACTTCAAAACCACGGGAGTAATTCATATTAACTTAAATAACTAGAAAGACAAGCTTTATAATGCCTATTATACATGATTATTATAAAATATGGTAAGTATCAGAAAGGCAATAGTTTTGCTCTCACTAATAAATGTCAGAAATATCGTTACAGACTGTAGAACACTTGGTATCACAGACTATAGCACACTTGGTATTCTACTTGTTGCTGCATCAGGAAAAGACCACACATGATTTTCCTACACTAATAGGGATGATTATTTGTAAAAAAAAAAAAAAAAAAAAAAAAAGAATAACCTGTTAATAAAGTTCTGATGTATAGAAACTAAATTATACTGAGTAATTACAAATTTCATCAACTTATATATTAAATAAATAAACATTAACAACATACATGTATTGTCTGCATGTAAACATACATATTTGCATATATTTAGTGTGGTAATCTGGAATGCTATTAACAAGAAGAATAATTATGGATTCAAATTATATTCCACAGAAATTTACAGATTTGGATGAAAATAAGCAGTATCACAACATACAACCAAATGTACTTTTATATTTTGATTATGTGTGTATCATGTTTCAAATAACTCAAAGAATTTACCTTCAGTCTCCATTATTAATATTTGTGAATTTCATGATTCTCATTCAACCATTCCCAATCTGTGAAATTTAAGTAAAAATGAAGTATGTACAATTATTGTTTAATTCAGATCTTATTAGGATTTATTCAATTCAGAATAATAAAGGATTTCAAACTCTTTGAATTGGCCACATTGCAATATATCCATCATTTAAGTTGTTTTCACTTTGACTATTGCACCTATTCAAAACAAATAGCATAAGACTGTCCTTCCTTTTGTTCTGCCTTGCTAAAGCTGCTATTATGCAAAACACCAGAAATGGATTGGCTTTTTAAAAGGGGGTTTATTAGGTTACAAATTTACAGTCCTAAGGCCATAAAAGTGTCAAAACTAGGCATCAACAAGAGGATACCTTCACTGAAGAAAGGCCAGTGGTGTCCAGAATACCTCTATCAGCTGGGAAGGCACATGGCTGGCATCTGCTTGTCTTTTGCTACCAGGTTCTGGTTTCAAAATGGCTTTCTCCAAAATATCTCTGGGCTTCAGTCTCTCTTAGCTTCTCTCTCTCAGCTCCTGTGCATCCTTGCTTGTTATCGGATGACATTTCTTTCTAAGTATTTGGGGGTCTTCTCTTAGCTTCTCTGGGGGCAAACTCTGGGCTTCATCTCTTAGATTAGCATGTCCAGATGTCTTCCTGTCTGCATCTCCAAGCATCTCCAAGTGTCTGGGTCTGTGTGTACTCTTAGCTCTCTTAAGGCTCCAGTAAACAATTTAAGACCCATCCTAAATGGGCAAGGTCCCATCTCCATGGAAACAATCTAATCAAAAGATCCCACCCATAGTAAGTCTGCCCCCAAAAGATTGCATTAAAGAACATGACTTTTGCAGGGGACATAGTGGATTCAAACCAGCACATCTTTGCATTGCAGGTTCTATGTTGATTCATTAGCTTATTCATGTACAATGTTTCTAATAATTTACAACATAGTATGTGACACATGAAGTTGATACTTAATATAAAAGAATTATAATAATATCTAGCTCCATTTTTTTATTTACTAAGAATAAATAGTAGAAAAGAATGATACAATGTGCATCAGTTAGGGTTATGTAGAGAAATAGCAATAATAGGGAATGTGTGTGTATAATATGTGTAATATGGGTGTACATATTAAAAAAATTATTCTAAGGAACTGGCTTCTGTGGAAGCCGGCAAGTCCACAGTCCCAAAGTTTGCAAAACCAGGCATGATTTCTAATTCTGTGTTTAGGCAGAATTTCTTCTTCTTTGAGAAACCTGTTTTTGCTCTTAGGACCTTCAACTTAGTGGATGAGGCCCATGTACATTATTGAATGTACTCCTCTTTACTTAAGATCACCTGATTGTAGATGTTAATCACATCTGCAAAATGCCTTCTCAGCAACTTCTGTATTACTGCTGACTAAATTACTGGGCACTATAGCCTGGCCAAGTTGACATAAAATTAACCACCACATACTTTATTTAATCAATTCCCAGATATTGATTTTGTTTCACATTTAAATTCTCCAAAATTCAGATTTGCAATCTTACAATCAAAGTTATTCAACTTATAATTGACTGAGTTTTTAATAGGTCATAAAATAAGGTGTATGTTATATTCAGTAGTGCTTTAGAGTTGATGAAATATGGTATCTCTGAAAAAAATGTAAATTGGATATATTCATGCAAATTCTGTGTTAAGATACTGTTTTTAAGCAACTACCATGGGATAGGCTTCTACTTTTCTTTTATTTTTTTGAGAATGGTAGGGATATGAAGACAGAAGACAAGGGAAAAAGTGCTCAACATGGCATTCTGATTGACAAAACATAAATATTTTTCCATTTTATTGATATATATATCATTACTTTTTAAAATCAGAGTTCTATAAAAGAGTATGTACAGTATAAGTATGACTATATATACTCTAGACCTGGAAAAATAATCTATAATGACAGAAATGTGACACACACACACACACACACACACACATGCAGAAATTATATCAATGGTTGCTTGATTTAGCGGTGGGGGTCAAGAACACATAGGAACTTTAAGAGGAGATAGGAATGTTCTATATTTTGATTGGCAGGTTTACAAAAGAGTATATAGTTGTCAAAGGACATCACCATTTAGAAATGTAAGGACTTGTATTAAGAAATTATACTTCAATGTTGCTAAATTTCTAAAAGTGTATTATTTTATATAGTGTTAAATTTCTAAAAGTGTATTATTCCTAATTGAACATTTAATAACTGAAAGTATATTTAAATATGAAGTAATAAATGTTCAATATGAATTGTAAGGTGCCCAATAAGTGTCTAGTCACATGTTAACCACAGGAGGTTATTAAAGTAATTTTAGAAAACAATTGATGCCCTCATGTGATTTTGAACTGGTTTGGGGCATAACACTTCCATAGAACAATGACAGGATCACCGCTGAAAATTAGATTGTGAGGTAGTAGCTATGTATCCAACAATACTGAGAGGGATATTATTCATGGAGATGTAAGTAGTGAACATAGAATCACCAATGCTCATTCATAATGAGTGGAAATTTTATAGAGAATATTATGGGAGAAAAAAAGTGGTTGATGGAAGGAATAGGACTGAAATTTTTGCAACTAGTGGCAGAACAATGAGATAGAGAACTTACTTTTAGGAATTCCAAGGAAACAAAATCAAACATGATCAGATCAACAAGGCCACATTGTAGAAGAGCTTGAAAATATGCAAATATTTTCATTTGAGGGGCCATGATGGACTAGAGATCCTGAAATTTCCTCTCATTGTGAAGCAGAAATGCTTTTAAATGCAAAGCTGACATCATTTAAAAATTAAGAGTAATCTCCAAGTTGTCAAAAATAAGAAGGGAATGGGAAACTGAGTTGATAAAAAGACACCTGAACTCTTGGTTCATTTACCAATATCCACAGCCTAGAAGTTTGGGATTTAATAGCCACAAGGGAGGCAAAAAATAAAACATTAAGTTAAGAGGCAGCTGGCAATGAGAACTCTAGATAAGACCAGTCATCTCAAAGAGACACTAGCTCAATGAAAGTTGAGATATTAAAAATAAATTATCTAACAAGCTAAAAGGGAAATTGAATATGCTATGAAAGTAAAAAACACCTATATTGAATTGAGAAAAGAAAAATGAGGAGGAGAAAAGGAAAGAAAATTATGTGGGAGTTGAGAGGAGAAAATTGAAAATTGAAAACTTCGTAAGAGTAGGTCTTCTCCCATCAATTCGGGACTCAAATTTACAGTAAATTCATGGGCCAGGAAAATACCAAGACAGAATATTAAGTTAAATTGGCCTGAGGGAGGATGGTAGCAAATCACTTCTAGAGAGCTAATCTATCAGCATAAATCTCACAGTATTCTCATAGGTTGAGCACACACACAAATATAGCCTCTAAATATAAATTCAAAATGAACAAGTAAAAAAGCTTCCATGAGTGTGAAAAAACAACAAATATCAGTCTAAATTTGCAGTTACTCTATAGTAAACTGCAATGTATAGTAAATGTATAGTACATGTGACCAACTGAATTATGTACCCCAACAAACAGATTTTCTTAATCTTAATCCAGATTACTGGAGGCTTTATAAAGAGGGCCCAAAAGTCACAGAAGCAAGAAAGAAGAGGACATTTTCCATTTAATGAAAGGCTGAAATAAAAGCCAATGATCCCCAAGGATTTCCTATAGCCAGAACCAGAACACTTAAGACACCCAGGAGAAAGCATAGCCTTGTGGATGTCTTGATTTGGGACTTGACTTCTAAACCATGAGCCAATAAATTCTTGTTGTTTTTGCCAAACCATTGTAGGGCATTTGTCATAGCAGCCTGGAAAACTAAGAAATTAAATATATTCAAAATCTTTTAAAATTAATTCAAAAATATTTGCAAGGAAGAAGATATTTTAAAAGTACTGAATAATTATAAATAAACTATACCAAATATAGTTTCCATATATGCCAAACTATAATCATTAAAACTAAAATCTCAGGAACAATTTTAGTAGTGGATTTAATAATGTTGAAGGGATTTAGGATCAATATGGACCTGAAGAAGCATGCAAATTGCAGGCAAAATATGAAAAGATGACTGAGAGTTAAGATGGACAGAATGAGAAAAAATAATAATACACCAATAATTTCAATTCCAAAGGAACATAATAGAGGAAACTGGGAAAGATTTTTTCTTCAAAGCAAAATTTCATGTATATTAATATTTAAATTCAGAAAAAATAAACAAGATTAATAAATAGAAATCAATAACAGATTAATAAATAGAAATCAATAACTAAGAAGAATTTAGTAATGGTACAGACTATCATGAATTAAAATAAAATCCTTAAAAAAATCCATAGGGAAAAAAGTGATTACCTTCAAATGAATGGCACTTACATTCACAGTAGGCTTCACAACTCTAATGGGAGGATATGTGAGATTATCTTTAAAACCATCAGGGCAAATAACCGTCAGTCTTGATTTGCATACCTTGGTAAGCCATATTTTGAACCTGAAGTTTGAGGAAACATCTTTTAATATTACCAGTATTACTAAATACTTAATGTATCATACACTGTGTGCATTAATTATTTAATCTCCCCACAGTTCTATGCGGTAGATGATGATGATGATGCCAACATTACAAATAGAGAAACTAAGGGAAAGAGTTTTATAACTTGGTGAAGGTCACCCAACACATATAAGTAGTTAAGCCATAACTCAAGCTAAGATGTTCTGACCCCAGAGTCTGTTCTCTTAAACCCAGTTCTATGCTACCACACAAAATAAACATTGTAAATTCTCTGCCAAAGTACTTTCACTAAAGAGGTTGTTAAAGGTGATTGTATTTATATATGTACATCAGATGGTAATTATTCCTCAAGAGGTCTCTTAAAGCTCAAAAAAAAGTAGTAGTGAAAGAAAGTGGCATAAAATGGATAAATCACATATAATAATGATAAATGTAAACACTATATAATATTTTATTTGGAGGAAAGGAAACAATAAAGAACTGAAATATGCAGTAAAAATAAAGATAAGCTAGGAGAGAAAGGATTGGAATTCTAAAGTTTTAGCTGATATAAACTAAAATTATGGACACTTTGGGTATATAACTGTAGACAAATATGAAATGTATTGAAGCATGTTAAGGTCGTATTATTTTATGAGGTATAGAATTTTTGAAAAAAAACAAGAAATATTAAGTAAAATCATATAAAGAAGCAAAAGAGAAGTATGTATTTATAATCAGAATAGGCAAAAACTAGAAAAAAATATTGGTTATATGGCTCCAAAATACATAGGATATAAAAGTAGAAGGTGGAAAATAATCAGTAACTATAAATCATAAGTGATGACAGACAGAAAAATAACCCTAATGTATTAGCCAAACTAAATATGACTGGACTAAATTCACAAATTAAAGACATTATCAGGTTGAATTTAAAAGAGCTGTACATTCCCTGCAAGAAACAGATCAAGAATATATGGATGCAGAAATTTGAAGGCTAAAAGGTGTAAAAAGAAAATGAAGTCAGATAGTAAATAAAGTTGATAAATGAATTAATGTAGACAAAACAAATTTTATTGCAAGAAGCATTATTTGTGCAAAACATGTTAGCTATATAATGATCACATTTTTCTTTAACCAGCAAGTTCAATAAATATATGGCACTAAAATATACCTATAATATCTATATCATAAAATATTAATAGAACTGAAAATAGAATCTTTAAAAATAGAAAAAAATCATTAAAATTTGAAACCTATTAGTAAACCCAAATTATTATGCATTTTGAAGATTTGAACAAGACAAGTAATATGCTTGAATGAAGTAGAACCCAAAGCACAATTAGAGAATATACATTATTCTCAAACACAAGAAATATTTTTTTAAAAAAATAACTGCTTGCTAGAAGAAAAGGCAATAATTAAATTTCAAGAAGTATAAATCATTTCCTGACCTTAATTAATTTTGGAAACTGACTACAAAATAATTTTAAATAAAACATGCATATTATAATTTTTATAAATATTTTTCTAAATAACTTATGGTCCAATGAATAAATTCTATTAGATTTTTTTTAAATGAAAGCTAAACAATAAGGAATTTTTGGGATAAAGCAAAGCAGTGTTTAAAATGTAATTTATGCTTCATCTTCTCAATGCTTTCTAGCCAAAGACCATGAGAAACTCATCTGTAGTCAAAGGTGGATTTATTAATTTGTTGCAGTAGGTGAAATGTCACACAATAGGAATCTTGGGAAGTCTCAGTAAGAGAGTGTGAGAAAGGGCTTTTTAAAAAATCATATTTGGACTTGTGTTAGATGCTTTAGGAAAGGGAGGTTCAGAGAAGCAGAGCTTTGCTGTGGATTGGATACTCTTGAGAGGAAAATCCTATGATTGATTTCCTTAATAGTTTTATACAGATGAATATCTTAATAGTTTTATCTAGAAAGCAAGACTAAAGCTCTAACAGGTAACAAAATAATAACCCCTCATATTATGTCTGATAGGGGGATGCTTGCTATTTTGTTGCTTGGATAATAATCACATTTTGTCTGTTTTAAGATACAGTTACAAAATGGTCTTGTTTGGTCATGATCCATCTCATTCCTGGTGCCTTTGTCTGATGTTGGTGTTCTCTGAAATTGTTTATGCTTAACAGGATAACACCATGGTCTAGCTGTGAACACCAGGCCAGCCTCCAGCTGCCACAAGCTATTTCTTTCTCAATACTTTACATAAAAAAGAAGAAAGGCTGAAAACATTGAGCCACATATCTGTGGTAGATTGAATTATGTACCCCAATTTAGAAATATTCCTAATCTTAATTCAAATCCCTGTAGGTATGAACCTCTTGTAAATAGGACCTATTGAAGATGTTTTCAGTTAAGGTGTGGCGCAACTGATTAAAGGTGAGCCTTGATCTGGATTACTGGAGTCCTTTATAAGCAGAAGAAATTCAGATAGAGAGCCACAGGGAGGATTAAGAAGCCAGAAGTGTGAGAAACCTGAAAGAGAAAAGAAACGACATTGACTTGTGACAGGAGACAGGGAATACAAGCCAATGAACTCCTGGAATCTCGGGCAGCTAGCACCAGAATATACAGACTTGGGGGAGGAAGCTGACCGTTCAATTTTGGACTCTCTGTAGCCTCAAAATAATAAGCCAATAAATTTTCATTGTTTAAACCAACCCATTATGTGATATTTGTGATAGCAGCTCAGGGAAACTAAGATAATATTCATCTTATGGAATTAGAAAAATAGAAGCTATACGCTCTTTAGGGTATTAAATGGAGATGTTTTATAATTTAAGCACAATTCAAAGACCATCGCAGGATGGAAATGATAAAGGGTTGTAATACATGAGGTTTATTGGAATTCAGGAAAGTGATGCTGTTTGGGAAAGAGATAGAGGGTAATTATTTGAAGGGGAGCATGGAGGATTGCTGAAGTGTTGGTAAAAAGTGATGGTATAAAGCCTGTGTACAAATTACCATGATTAATCGAGCTATGCACACTTACATATTTGGCTGTCTTCCAATATTAAAATTTGAAATAAATTATGTAGTCAGAGACAGAGATGAAGTTTTGATATTATTGGAAGTAAATGAAATGAAAAACTATAAAAACCAAAATGATTATAGAGTAATTTATAAATACAGAAAACAGAACAATTAGGTTACAGAAAAGCAAATTTTGTACTAAAAATATATACATAGCAAAATATAGGGAAGGAATGTTAAATTTTGTCTTACTTTTAGTTCCTGAGAATAATAAGACTATCCTCAGATAACAAGAAAGATGTCAGAGCTAAAATGTATGTAAAATTTTCAGAGAAAGAAAAAGAAAATCTAAAACCTTATACCCAAACATGTTCGGTATCAAGTTGACAGATATGCATTTTAAATACGAACAATTCAGGAAATAAAGCATTCATGAACTATTCTTCAAAAACATAAAAGGAATTTAGAGTAGAGCAAAAGATGAAGCAGCAAAATAAAAAATAGTAACTGAGTAGCCATTTACAAAGAACAAGGTATTAACATTAAGTTGACTTTTATGTTTATATAAAATTTAGCAAATACAGGATTTATATTCCAGTTCTTTTGCATTTACTTTTATTTTCTAGCAGGAGATGCAGTTGAAAATATTAAGTAATGAAAGAAAAATGTCAGTCTGGAGCTTGGGAGCACAAAAAATCCTTAGATTGATAGCGTAGGAGGTTGGAATCAATAGTGGATGTAATTGCTGAGGAGATTTGTAAGCCAAAATGAGAGAAAGAGACTCAATTTTCTTATCCAAAAGATTGTGATAATAATTGAAGAACTTCTTTTAAATCACAAAAATGCAATAGGAATGCACTTAAAAGAAGTTTCAATAAATGAATCCATTATTGAACCAGAAGGACACATAGCAGTGATTTAGTTTAAAGCCATCATTTGACAGTAAGTATTCAGTACAGGCTAATCAGCTGGCTTTGAACATGACACAAAGTTAGTGTGTGACACAGACTTGGTTGGCTGATCAATCATCCATTCAAATATTTCTTCTTCCTTTCTAAACTCCTCTAGAGCTATAAATTTGCTTTCCCAAACTCTCTTAGAGGTAAGGATAGCAAAGAGTAGCAATGTGACATATTCTGATAAAGTGTGGAAAGTAGGACTCTGTTGAGGATTTTCTTGGGAAGTTTTACTTTCCAAACAAAAGGGATATACATTGCTACTGTGACAGTTTTTGCTCTTCAGGCTGAATGAGAATTGGTAAATTGAGCTGAAAGAGCTATACTGACACAGAAGAAAGGGCCAGGGTAATTGCACAGTCTCTAACACTAACAAAATTAAACTGCTAGCCAATTCCATCAACTGTGTATTCCAAAAAATTATTTTATTATGAAAAATGCATCCCAATCTATATTTATTGGTGTGTCAGTCAGAGTTCTCCAGAGAAGCAGAACCAAGAACCAATAGGAGAACCATATATATAAAATAAATATTTTGTATATACATATATACATATATAAAGATTATGACTATGAATAGATTTATTTATTGTGGAGGCTGATGAGTTTGAAATCTTTGGAAAAAGCCAGAAGACTAGAAACTCAGGCAAGAGTTAGTAATATATTATTGATGTAGAGCTTCTCAGGAAACCTCAGTTTTTGGTCTCAGGCCTTTAACAAATTGGATGAGATTACTGAAGTTATTCTCCCTTACTTCAAATCAACTATTTGCAGGCATTAATTACATCTGAAAAATACCATCACAGGAACATTTAGACTAGTGTTTGATCAAACAATTAGGCATCACAGCCTAGACAACGTGACACACAAATTGGATTTTCTGTTGCTTGAAGCTAAAAATATTCCTAAATGATGTATTCCCTAACTTCTTTAAGGCTCAGTTGTTTCATCAATGCAATGGATGCAATACATGTATAACTTTCATAAGGACTTCTGAAAATCACAGAAAATAAGACATTTATATTTCTTTGCTCAGTGTCTAGAATAACACAATATCTCAATAAATATTGTTTGAAGAAAACAAAGGAACTAATTTTTTAAACCAAGACTCTGGAGAAAAATGGGAGAGGATAAGTAGTATTTATGGTGTTTAATGAATATGAGATAACTGCCACTAGTGGAGTCTGAGAAAAAGAAGCCTGAGAGATGCAGGGACAATCCAAATTTGATAATGTTAATATTGATCTATCACCCAGGCTAGAGTGTAAACTCCTTGCCAAAGACTATAATATATTCATCCTTTATCCACAGTATTTGGGGCAATGAAAGAGCTCAAAAAGTTTTATGGAAAATTAAGAAGGGATAAGAAGCATTGTATGAATTGATAGCACTAGCAGAACATTGCCTCTAAATATGCAAATTCTAATACATGTTTTCAATTAAGTGACTGTGGAAAAAAATGATATTTTATACTCAGCAAAATTATATGATTATGGGCATTTATTTCCTTAATTATTTAACTTTTCAAATATATAAACAATGCAATCACTGACACTATTGACAGATTCAACAGCAATGATAGGAGCATTCCCTGGCCTTTTGTTCATATTAAGAAATGAAATAATATAGTTTGCATTTTGACTCAGAATAGGTAGAAAAGGTCTAAAACCTTGAAAAATAGAGAACTAATATAACTGTATACTAATCTCTCAGTTGTTTGAAAAGGTCTTTGCTTAATAGAGAAATCACAATTGGAATTTTTCCTTTTTGTCTGTACAATTTCAATCATCACAGATGCTTGCTCCATTGTGCAATAAAGAATGCTTGCCACTCCATTAAGATCAAAGAGGAATGTAATTATCCAAGCACCTATTCATAATCCAACTCCCTCTTTTATAAAAAGGAAACCAGATGATTTTATGAGAAAGTACATCCAATAGAAAGGCCTAGAAGTTCAGAAAAGACTCTACATCACTTGAGGGAATTAAGAAAATCACGGATTTTACACCTTATTTGATAAGTCTATTTCTTCTTAACTGAATGCAGAACATACACCTACTTTCAAATCATATAGCAATAATTCATCAGTCAAACTTACTGATTTTCTGGAGAACTGTAATCAAATAGAAATCATTTTGAAGTATAGATTTTATTCCACATTATGTCAAGACTATAAAATTTGGATTAGGTACCTATTATTACCTACGTATTGATAGGTTCTTAATAATCATAGATAATTTGTCCTGAAGGATAGTAGTTGCACACAGCTTTAGAGTTCTGTGTATTACACACATTTGAGGATAAGTCTTGTAGATAAAACTATCTATCTACTTAATTTTTTTAGAGAAGTTATTTAAGCTCATGTTTCATGCAATCTCAATTCAAAAATGAAGGTAACTGGGTGATATCAATGCAAGTGGTAAAGAAAAGCTCTCTGAAATTTCTTCTCATCATAAAAACATTTACAAAAGGGCGAAATTTGTCAGAATCAACTTTTTTAGAAATCTGGAAATTAACTAATGGCTTGCAGTAAACAAGAAGCATTTAGCTAAGAAAAATAGCTGAATCTTAGGAAGAACAGCAAGCATTGTGGTGCTATAATTTATCCTAGTCCCACTCCCAGTCTCCAGCTCTGCATAATCCTTGAGAAAGAACATCCCACATTCTTGTTAATGGAATGAGAAAAAGGGCTAGAGCTCTTTAAAGCTTTGTTTTAAAAGAAAACTCATTATTCTATCTGTCTAGTGGTTCCTGGAAAGACCCCCACTTGAAAGGCATGTTTTTACTCAACTTAGTGATAAAGGTTCTGGGGGGAGGTGTTGCAGTGCTTTTTGTAAAATGTTGTGAAAATTATGGCTACCTGAAGTAATGAATAGAAATTGGGGCAAACAATAGTTTAGCAAAAATCTTAAAAATCAAAGCTGAGGAATGAGATATCCATAGGGGCTTTGAAAATTTCTGGCACATTCCTGGGAATCTAGAGTACACATGCATACATAAGGCTATGCACATGTTAAGGAAAGACCTGAGAAGATGCTAAATTTCCACCATTGACTGAATTTTAAGTTCTATGCAAACAGGAAGTAAGCATAAGGCAGAGTGTTGAAGATGTGCACCAACATGCACATGAGGTCCTTAGCAAAGCCTAAGAGGCTTATTATTTGGAGACATTTAAGAAAATTTCTAACCATTAATTAACTGACCAGTAACTGAAACCAAGTAAAGTCTTCAATTATCATACTTGACCAAAGTTACAGAATTTACAAATAGCTCAGAAAAGTCACAAAACAAACCAACAAAACCTCCACAACATACCTTGGCAAGGTAGAATAGAATAGATTTTTACAGTTATCACATATTGTTTGAAATGTCCAATATCAACAAAAAATGCAAGACATACAAATAAACATGAAATTAAGATCCATACACAGGAGATAAAGCAATCAATAGAAACTCCTCTTAGAAAGCCCAGACATTGGACTTACTAGGAAAACAGCTTAAAATCAGCTGTTTTAATTATGTTCAAAGAACTAAAGGAAACAATGGCCTAGAGAACTAAATGAAGTATGAGAATTTATCTCATAATATAGAAAATTATAATAAATATATAGAAATTATAAAAGGAACTGAATAGAAATTCTGAAATTGAAAATACAATAACTAAAATTAAAATTCACTGGGGAATTTCAATAGTAGATTTCTAGCAGGCAGCTGAAAGGATCAGCAAACCTGAATATAAGTCAATTGAGATTATCAATATGAAGAAACAGAAAGATAAAATAATTATTAAAAACAAACAGAGCCTCAGAAATCCATGAGATATCATTAAGTAACTTAATGGAAGTTCCAACATGAGAGGGAAAAGAAAAAAGGATAGAAAGTGTTTGAGGAGATAGTGGCTGAAAAATCCCAAATGTGATGAGAAACACAAATTATACACTGAGAAGCCAACAAAATGCAAGTAGATTAGCTCAAGGAGATCCATGCCCAGTACATATTATGATCAAAGTGTTCAAATCCAGAGTCAAAGAAAGAACTCAAAAGTTTCAAGAGAGAAGCATCTCATCAAATACAAGGGAAACACAATAAAATTAACAGCTCATAGCTCACTTTCAAGGAAACATGGAGGCCAGAAAGTAGGGGGATGCCATATTCAAATTCAAAGAGAAAAATAAATCAACTAAGAATTTTTACATTCAGCAAATTATCCATTAAAAATGGAGAAATTAAGATATTCACAAGTAAACAGAAACAGAATTTTGCAAGCAGATCTGATATAAATAAATGCTAAAGAATCCATCAGGTTCACAGGAAAGGACACTAAACAGTAACTAGAAGATATATGAAGAAATATAGAACATTGATGAAAGTAGCAACATAGGCCAAATATAAAACACAATATAAATATATTTTTGCTTATAAATCCCACTTTTATATCACATTTAAATATGGTCGCACAATGCAATTATAAATCTAAGTTGATGGTACACAATGTACAAAAATATAATTTGTTAAAATAACAAACATAAAGGAGCTGATATATGAATATTGTTTTTGTATGCTATTGATATTAAATTGATATTAATCCAAATTCAATTGTGATAAGATAAATGTTAATGGTGATCCCCAGGTCAACCAATAGTAAAATAATGCAAAAATCTATAATAAAAGAAAGTAAAAGGAATTAAAACAATATATTAGTAAATATCTTTTAACAAAAAATAAAGCAGTAATGGGGGAACTGAGGAACAAAAAGCCTTAAGAAATATGGAAAATATAAAATGGCAGATATGTGTTTTCTTGTCTCTAATGACATTTAGTATAAATGGATTAAACTCACAAATTAAAAGGCATAGATGAAAGAGTCAATTAAAAATATTATCTAATTTTATATTATAAATAAGAGACACTTTCGATTCATATGCAGAAACAGATTGAACATTAAAGGATGGAAAAAGATATACTATCAAATAGAACCAAAAGAGAATTGGGATGGCTTTTAATATCAAGCAAAATAGATAGCAAGACAAAAAATATTACTTTGTTTAATCCAAAAGAAGAATAAAACAATTATAATCATATATGCAACTAACAATAGAGTCCCAAAAATACATGAAGTTAACAATGACAGACTTATGGGAGACATAGATTACTCAACAGTGTTGAGCTTCAGTACTGAAATTGGAGACCTCCAATATCCAACTTTCAATAATGCTTGAACCATTACACAGAAAATAAGGAAAGGTATTGAGTCCTTGAATAACACAATTGTCTTAGTTTTCTAGAATATTCACTCTTCACAATCTCAAAATTTTCTATAAAGCGACAATAACCAAAGTAGTGTGATACCAACATAAGTTAGACATATAGACCAATGGAACAGAACTGAGAGCCCAGAAATAAACCCATACCTGCATTTCCAATTGATTTGCAACAAGGAATGCAAAAAATTAAATGGGGGAAATAAAAGACTCTTAAACTAGATATCCACAAGCAAAATGATTTACTTGGACCTTTTCCAGACACATTATAGAAAAATTAACTCAAAATGGATCAAAAGATGTAAATATAAGACTAAAACTCTAAAACTTTTAGATGAAGAAGCTGTAAACTTTTGTGTACTTGGGTTAGACAAGGATTTTGGACATGACATCAGCAGTAAAGTAACCAAAGAAATAGATAAATTGAATTTCATCAAATTAAAAACTTTGTGCATCAAAACATACTATCAAAGAAGTGAATAGACAACCCACAGAATGGGATAAAATACTTGCACATTATATATCTTATAAGAATCTAATATCCATAATAAAGATCTACCACTGTACAATAAAAAGGGGAATAAGTTAATGTAAAATATGAGCAAAGATCTGGACACCTGGGAAGATGGCAGAATGGGTGAGGTAGAGTGGGCTTCTCCACTGTGAAAGAAACTAGAGAGGGGCTGGAGGACGCCCAGGACTGTGGTTTCACAGTTGTGACTGGCCATAGAGGGACCCCTAGAGTACATGGTTGAGATGTGGACAAAAACATGGAGAGACTGAGTCTTGAGGAAGAGGTGACTTTGATGAGCCAGGACTGCCTCCTGGGGCTGGAGGTGCATGACAGCCACCAGACAAGGGAGTGAGCAGTGGCTCACTGGGGAGGTGATCCTCTAAAACTATATGGTGGGATCTCCTGTGAGGGAACTGAGGAGCAGCATTTACTCTCTCCCTATGGAAGTCCAGGATGTGGAATGGCAAGAAGTGGGGAAAGGAGAGGGTGCCATATGGAGGCATCAGAAGCCCCTCTCACACCATAGATACTCATGGGTGCATGGCAGGCAGGTAGCAGGGTATATCTGAGCTAGAGGGTGCCCTGGACCAGACTCTCTGCTGAACTGCACAGGGCCAACATTGCACCCCCAGGGCAGGCAGTCCCCAGCGCACAGAGAACAGGTGCACTGACTGGATCCCAACTCAGTTCAGATTCCACCCTACCCAAAGAAGTATGAGGAAGGTTGGCTTGAGAGAAAAAGGTGGCTCAAACACCCCACCTGCTGGTAGGATAGGGAAACTACACTCAAGCAGGCTATAGCTCAACCAAATTATAAGTAAATACTCAAATAATCCTTCACTTATCAAAATAACCTTATCAAGACAAGCAAATGCCCTGAAGCCAAAAGAAAATCATAAAACATCTGAAGAATCTAGTAGACATGGACAAACCAAACAAACAAATTAAAAAGCCAGAGGAGACACAAAATTTGGAGAAATTAATTAAAGCAGTATACAAAAGTCTCCAAAACAATGTCAACAAGATGGCTGAAGATATAAAAGACTTCAAGAAGACTCAGAAGAGCATAAGGAAGAATTTGAAAGAGGAAATAAAAAATAACAGATCTTATGGAAAGAAAAGATACTGCTGATCAAATTTAAAATATACTAGACACAACAGCAGATTTGAAGAGGCAGAAGAAAGAATAGGTGAACTAGAGGACAGGCAATTCAATGTGCATGTACAAAAGAAAAAAATGGTATAAAATTTCAAAAAATTTGAAATGGATCTCAGGAAAATGATGGACAACATGAAATAAACAAATTTAAGAATCATTCATGTCAGAAGGAGAAGAAAAAAGTAAAGGGCTAAGAGAAATGTTTCAAGACATAGTTGGGAAAAACTTCCCAAGCCTTCTAAATGACATAAATATGCAAACCAAATATGCCTAATGAACTCCAAATAGAATAAATCCAGGTAATCCCACTCTGAGACATATACAGATCAGATTGTCCAGTGCTAAACAGGAGAAAGTTCTGAAAGCAGCAAGAGAGAAGCAACTCGCCACATACAAGGGAAACAACATAAAACTCAGTAGGCACCATGGCAGAGAGAAGGCAATGGTATGAACATTTAAGATTCTGAAAGAGAAAAATTGCCAGCCAAGAATTCTTTATCATGTAAAGTTCTTCTTAAAAATTGAGGGAGAGTTCAAAATTTTCAGACAAACAGATGCTGAGAGAATTGGTTAACAAGAGATAAGCACTGCAAGAAATACTAAAGGAAGATCTACTGGCTGAGAAAAAAAGAAAGGAGAGAGAGGACTGGAGAAGGGCACAAAACTGAAAAGTATTAGTAAGGGTAACTTAAAGAAAAATAAAAAGATAGAGAGGGAAATAGATCTGACAACTAAAAACCAAAGGATAAGATGACTGGTACAAGAACTTCCTACACAGTGATAACTTTTAATATAAATGGATTAAACTTTCCAATTAAAAGATACTGATTGATAGAATGTATTAAAAAGATGACCCTTAAATATGTTATTTGCAAGAGACTCATCTTAGATACCATGACACAAAGAGACTGAAAGTGAATGGATGGAAAAAATATTCTATGCAAGCTGTAACCAAAAGGAAGCTGGGGTAGCTGTACTAATATCAGATAAAGGAGACTCTAAATGCAAAGATGTCATAAGAGACAAAGAAGAACACTATATATTAATAAAAGGGACAATTCACCAAGCAGAAATAACAAGCATAAATCTTTATGCATCCAATCAAGGAGTTCCAAAGTACACAAGACAACATTGGCTAAACTGAAGAGAGCAATAGACATTTCTACAATAATAGTGGGAGATTCAGTACACCATTCTCTTCTATAGACAGAGCAATCAGACATTCAAAATAACTCTGTGGAGAAAGGGCTATACAGACGATGGCTATTCATCACCCCTCTCTGATTCAAGTACTGAACCAATTAAGAGTTTCATAAAAGAATCAGAGTAATGAAAAGCAAAACATCATGTTTATGTATAAAAAGCTATTGGAGAACATGGCTGCAATCTGGGACCAAGTAATTTACTGATGCTCTAGACATTCATCCTCATCACTCCTACCACAAGAGCAGACAGCTATGGACTTGGGGAAGGCCAACCTAAGAGAAAATGTAGGTCAGCAGGGTAGACCCATTTAGATAGAATTGCTGCTGTGCACTTGTCTGTGGCAGAGAAGGAATCCCTCTTATTAGAATCTTTTATTATACTCGTTCCACTCAATCAGTAAACTTGGACAAATAGTTGCACCCCCTAAAAATCAGGATATTTCTTTCTTATTTTCCATAAAAATTATTTCAACAAGTTTCATTCATTGATCCAAACAATTGTACTAATTAAAAATCAACAATAACATAAGGCTTTCCAACACAAAAAGTGAACCCTAATGTAAATTATGGACTATAGTTAATAGTATAATTACAATAATACTGCTCCATCAATTGTAACAAAGTTAACACAATATTGCCAAGTGCTAATAATTGGGAAAACTGTGTATGTGAGAGGGGCATTTGGGAACTCTGTGTTTTGTAAATCTAAAACTTCTCCAATAAAAAAATAAAAAAATGATAAAATAATAAAAACAATAATTAAAAAAATAAAAAAGGCAGTTGTGTTGAGTTCTTTACCCAGTGTTGTTTTTTATAGTGATATAAATGCTTCTTTTCCTTCTGACCTTTTTATTTTGTGAGGGGGACAATTAATAAAAAGTAAACAAACATACACATGAACAATAGTTAAAACTGTGGTTAATGTCATAAAGAAAGCTAATAGTGTGCCATGATAGAAAAGAGAAGAAGGCTTCTGTAGAATAGGTAGTTTGGAGGGAGATTCTGAAAGAGCTGGTATTTTAGCTGAGAACAAAATGATGAAAATTAGCTCTCCAGGGTAGAGAAAGAGGGTGTGCATTAGATAACAATGCAGAGTGGGAGGGCAGGAGGAGTATGTGTGAAGGGAAAGAAAGAGGATTAGCATGAATCTGGTGATCAAGGAGAGGAGTGGCACAAGATGAGACTGGAGAAACAGGCCTAAGTCAGATCGTGACAGATCTTATAACTGAACAGACTTCAGCTACTCAAGGACACATAAATGGACTGTGAATATTTTAATGTTATAGTCTTTGAAGACAGTCTTTGACTCAAGAGAATAGTGACTATTCCAGAAATATGTTCTAGACCTCATAAAAGGGAGAGCATAATTTGAAATAAATGAATTATAATGGAATGAATTGCCTTCTTAGGTACATAAGGTGCTACATTCCTATTATTCTTCCTCTGCTGAATATCTTGTCTAAATCAATTGCCAAAATGATATTTTAAAACAAATAGAATAGAGGATAAGAAAGGAAAAGAAAATTCTGGATGGCTTTATTGGTCACTACTTGATTTCAGTTTTCTTTACAGAAAGGTTAATGGGAACAAATTATTTTGAATTTAATCTGAGATTTTTATACGATCTTTCCTTATTAATGTAAGGTAGTCATTTTTATACATGCCATTTAAATAAGCTTTATATCAAGAATCAAACTGGCTAAAAGTTTCTGCAGTAAAAGACAAAGAGACTTTCTATTTATGACTTGAAAAAATGCCATGATTCACGCAGCAACCAGGAAGAATCTGCTAATAAATTTTGTAATTTTCACATAATTAATCTAGTCTTCACATTTTCTTTAGAGAAAGGCAAAATTGGATGGTTGGTTTTGGAAAGCAAAATAAATAATAAAAATAGGAAAGTGATTTTATTTTCAATGATATATGAATCAAGAAAAAATCTACGCCTAATATATGATTATATTTTATTTCTAATTTATATGTGATTATAATCATATGAATGAGAACAGTAATGATATTTAAGTAAGTATGGGCATATCATATATTCTCAGATTTCTGACCTTAAGCATGGTAGTGCAATATAATTTCTGACGGAAAAAAAAAAAATCCTGATTTTTCATTCCAAGAATTCTGTGGGGAAAAAAAAATAACACTAGCTGTAAGAGTTAGTTTAAGCATCTTACTAAGGGGTAGGAAAAGTAAGTTTTATTTTGAACCAAGATAAATAACTGAGAAACAAGGTGTGTACTCTTCAAAAGTCCTATTCATTGGATACATAGCTCTATCTTTTCTTTTATTCTTTCAAGTAGCTCTCAAAGTGAGATACTATAGAAATCTCATTTTTGTGACTATAACATGATAAATGAAGTTGCTGTAATTCTGCTTCCAGGAACTGCAATTCCTGTATTCCATGAGGTGAGTTATATGTGATTGGTGGAAAGCATTGTAGGTCAATGCTAGTGCAAGCTTTACAAACTTTCTCCACTTTTAGTTTGTGTAGTTTCTTGCTAGTAAAATAATCATGCAATCATTATGTCCAGGGAGCAAATATAATGAGATTGCCCTAAATAGGGAGGCTTCAGTTTTCCACCTATATTTTAAGGCATTTTTGAAACTAAGTAGACTTTCAAATATGTGACACCAATAGTAAGCACACAATGTTCAAGAGGGAAATATGCCCATGCAGCACTTTGTTCATAGTGAGATCATATCTCTTACTGTGCTTAATGAAAGTAATTAACTGAGTCCTTTTCCAACACCTATTTCTAGTCTATTAACACATCATGTTGGATCTCTTTTCAAGATACATCCAGAATTTGATCATTTCTTACCACTTCCCCTGCTACCATCTTGGTCCAAGCTACCACTTCTACTTAAATTATTGCAATAGCTTTCAAATAGGTGTTCTTGGTTCCAAATGTTTCCTCCTATAGTCTATTCTCAATGAAGAATACAGATCACTCCTACTCTATGCTTACCAGCCTCCAATAGATACCCATCTCATAGAAAGGAAAAATCAAAGATTTTCTACCACTCTCACTGTCCTTACGTCTGCCCAACCACGGTGGCCTCCTTTGTTCTTCAAGCTGGCCATCACACTACTCCCTCCTCAGGTCCTCTGTATTCATTGTTGTCTCTACCAGTAGTGCTCTTCTTAGACAGATTCAGGACTCTCTCCCTCATTCCCTTGAATCATTTACTCAAAGTTGTATTTTCATTATGGCCTTCCCTAGTCCTCTGCCCCACAACACACACACACACACACACACACACACAGGCACACACATATGCACACACATACACACAGAGTTCCTATCTCTCTATGCTGCATTATTTTACTAACTTTTAGCACTTTTTAGTATTGAGAATGCTTATTACATATTTTTTTCACATTTTTAATCTTTTTTTAATTGTCTGTAGACATCTAAGAAAGTATAATTTCCATGAGATCAGGGTTTTGTTCACAAAACATAGCACCTAAAAAGTTCCTGCCCTATCAGATGCTCCATAAACATTTTTTGTATATGAATTTCATTTGGTAATTTACATTTTGATTAAATGAAACATTCTTGGTCATTTAAAATTAGCTTATAGGCTTATTCTGAAATGATACATCATCTATGTCTGCATAAAATAAATACATATACAAATTTTCATTTCTCTTAAGCATAAATGTTCAGAAAGTCAATGTTCTTCAGAGACTGTCTCTTGAGTTACCTGCCTTTTTACACAGTGTGCAAAGCATTAGTGTGCCATTGTTACCTGATACTGGAGACAGTTTTCATCAGGTTCTAATTTGATGCAAAACTTACAAGCAAACTCTCTCCAGAATTCTGCTTACATTAAGACAATCTTTTAAATAAGTTATTAATGATGGGTATATTCGTTTGATCATTTTCATGTTGTTTCTATTATGTGTTCGTGTAACAATCAGTAAACCTACAGACTTAGAAAAAGTAATCAATGATTTAGTTCACAAGCTTTCATGCCTGAGATTTAGGCTGTCCTTCAGTGGGCATTTATGGTGTTGGTTTGGCTAATTAACCTCGCCAATATTTTTCACAATTGACTAGATATCAATGGGGTTGACAGTGTGGGAAGAAGGGAATGACTAGGTCTCAATTCTAGCATCCTCTAACAGGCTTGCATATACCATTCTTATGGCAGTGGAAGAGAGCACAACTGCAGGAACAAAAGGAAAACATATAAGTATGTTTTCAAGGCTCCAGATGTATCACACCTGCTGACATACCATAAGCCAGAACAAATTAAGTAATATGGTTCAGTCTGGGATCCAATGACAAAGGGTGGCTATAGAGGGAGCAGCGAAGAATTGAGGATAGTTTTGCTATCCATACTATTTGCCAAACTCTGAAGACATTTATGTACCACTGACCAGACTTTGAAGATACAGATTCACACTCACATACACATGCGTGCACGCACACACACACGCACGCACACCTGTTCAAAGATAGAATATTACTTATTTTACCTTTGCCTGTTAGGATATAAAAACTTTAATGGAAGAAAAAGAAAATTGTAATAGAACCTTTATTTAATCATTAGACTTAAAATAACTGATGTCAAACCAGATCCTCTAATGCTGAAGCAGATGCTCTTTGATTATACTGAAATAGCAGCCAGCCTTTTAGTTGTAGAAAAAATTAGCTGAGAGGAATACTGTTCAGTTCAGAGAAGTCTAAGCTATTTGTAGCCATTTTAACATTTCTAAATTTAATCACAAAGAAACAACCAAATTAGACTTTTACAGCATATATAGAATGAAATTCGACAAGGAAATTGTTCCCTCTTTTATAAATTAAAATAAGTATTAAAATCTAAAACAACAGTAAAAATCTTAACTAACACCTAAACTGCTGTTAGTGCCAGTGATTTTGGAACTAATAAATACACTTGAAATTGTTCCTTGGTAAAGGAAATGGAAAAATTGTGCCCTGCTCTGACTTTAGAGTCCACAGGGACAAGCTACATGGAGCTGAATCAGAGCATTAAGTAAGATCTTTCAAAATTCGCAGAGTGCAATATACTTTAGTTTTCTCTGAAGTCCCATTTTATAGACCATTATTGGAAGCAAAATGGTCTACTTGATGGAGCAATGGAATGATTCAATATGTTAGATTCCATGTTCCTATCCAATAGACTGAAAAAAAGTCTCAGGAATTTAATTTAAACAGAAGCAAATCAAGCATTGCCTTATAAGAACATTTGCATGTCATGTAGGAGATCTTAAACAAAAGACTTTTGTGGTTATCTGAGCACATAAATACCTGGGCAACTTTTAAAAGCTGAACATCATTTTTTACCTATCAAAATTGTACTAGAAGGATAATCAAAAGGAGCTTTTCACTGTTGAATAGAATCTCAATTATTGTGCAAAGGAGATGGAAAAATACTTCTTTGACTTACAGCTATAGCTTTGCAATGTGCTGTGAATAAATTTGATTCTAAAATAAAGGTTTAATGACTGGCTTTCTAATTTTATTTTCTTATTTGGGAAAAATATTTTTTAAACATTAAATGATAAACTTCCTCCCATTAAATATATGTACTATGTAAGCATTCCCATCCACATATGGAAAAGAAATGGGGGGGGGTTGCTGCATAAACATGGTCAGAAACTCATTTCCAAGTCAAATATGATTAGTAAATAGAAATAGCTTGCTATAAATGATTTGCCAAATTTAATATATGACAAACTTGCACCTTGCCATTCTGCATATTTGCAGGGTTCTCCTCCCCACTGGCTTTTTTTTTTTTTTTTTTTTTTTTTTTTTTTTTGTAGTTGTGCTACCCTAGTTTGGGCATGTTCTTGGCCTTGCTCCACATACTGGTGGATGTAGACCCGTTGTAAATAAGATCTCTTCAAGAAGTTACCTCACTTAAGGTATGGCCCAACTAAATAATGTTGGTCTTTAATCCAGATTGCTGGAGTCCTTTGTTAGTAGAGTGATAGTCAGATAGAAAGATACATGAGAAGAGGCATGAAACTAATATATACTAATAAAAACTGTTCATCCTTTATACAGAATTCCTTCAATATAGAGATTTCAGTCATATTTTACTATAGCAAAACATACCTTTTACAGTTGACAGACATCAATCACCCAATGTTTCATTTTCTTTCCACTTTTTAAAATCTCTCTCTTCCTCTCTTTCTTTCTCTTTCTCCCTCTTTCCCTCTTGAATGTAAAGCTCTCCTATTCTCCATCTTGCTCTCATGCATACAAGCATCATTAGAACTTAGGTCTTTCTAATTCATTAGTAAATTAGAGAAGGAAATGTAGGATGATTATCCTAAATTTCAGTTAGCTTCATAAAGAGTTGCCACGAAAACTGAACGCAAAGTTAACAGCATATTAGGGAGTCATCATGGCGTCCAACCTAATTAACTAAATGTTTTTTGAAATGGCTATGAAACTGATGGATGACATTTCACAAAGAATAATATATTGTACAAAACGCATAAAGCAAACCCTCTCTTAACAACAACAAAAAAATACTAGGCAGAGATAATATGATCAAACTGTGTAAACATGTACAAGTTGAAAATGTTTCCCAATGAAATTTATGGCATCTGTAATGTAAAATTCCAGTGTTTCTCTTCCCAAATGCACCTGCTTTTCCTAGTACATATTTTCCCCAGTTTTATTTGGAGAATACAGAAAAAGAATATCAGAGTCACAAATATAAACACTGGATTTCTTATACAGTACATATTCAATTACACCTGTTTAGTTGTTTTCTTATTTTCCATTGACTCCAGATTTTATAAGTGAAAAGTGGGGAATTCCTCCTTAGGAATTGCTGTTGCAATGAAAATGAGCCATTTGATGGCAAAAATAAGTAAGTAAGTAAGTAAGTAAGTAAATAAATAAATAAATAAATAAATTTATCATGAATAAATAAATAAAATACATTAAAATTAAATAAAATTATATATATATGAAGGATATGAGGAAACAGACATTCTAAATGCAGCTAGTATAAATTATTAAGACCGCTTAGGGAAATATTTATCACATTCTAACCAAATTTAACATGTATATATCCATGACTCAATAATTCCATCTGTGTGTAGTTGCCCTAGGAAAAAAAATATTCAAGGAGTCATGCATAACGATCTATTGAACAGTTCATTGCAATGTTGTGTAAATTACTGAAAAGTGGCAAGTGTAGGGAAGTTTCTAAATAAAATGTCATATGTGGGTTAAAAGCAGATAAGGAGAATGGAATTTGAGAATGGTACCCTGCTTCTGTCTGCCAATATCATAAACTGCAAGAAGAAAAGAAAGATATAAAAGAGGTTACAGCTATGAGTGGGGACAATGAGAATAATGAAAGAATGTTGTGAGAAGAGATTGGTGAAGAAATGTTTGGAAGAGAGAGAAATTGTATGCTTAGCCTCTCAGCCCACCCCAGTCCTCTTCCTGCCCTTTTAAGGTTTAGTAAAAAGGAGTTACCTTTTCCCCAAACTTGATGAGGGTTGCTTCAAAAAAAGTTCACAAAAAGAAAGGATCTCTGGTTTCCTCCAGTTTGGAGAACAGGTGCCTCATGCCATGCAACCAGAAAGTATTTCCTACCACATTCCCAAATCCCTGGATTTGTCAGGATAAAGAGACTCTGAGTTTTTACTTAGACCTTGTGCCGGTTTGAATGTATTATGTCCCCCAGAAAAAGCCATATTCTTTGATGCAATCTTGTGGGGCAGACATAATAATGGGGATTAAGTTGGAATGTTTGGATTGGGTTGTTTGCATGGAGATGCGCCCCACCCAACTGTAGATGATAACTGATGGGATATTTCCATGGAGGCGTGGCCCCACCCATTCAGGGTGGGCCTTGATCAGTGGAGCCATATAAACGTGCTGACTCAAAGAGACTGGACAGAGTGCAGCTGTGAGTGACGTTTGGAAGAGGAGCAAGCTTGCTAGAGTGGAATGTCCTGGGAGAAAGCCATTTTGAAACCAGAACTTTGGAGCAGACGCCAGCCACGTGCCTTCCCAGCTAACAGAGGTTTTCCGGATGCCATTTGCCATCCTCCAGTGAAGGTACCTGATTACTGATGTGTTACCTTGGACACTTCATGGCCTTAAGACTGTAACTGTATAGCGAAATAAACCCCCGTTTTATAAAAGCCTATCCATCTGTGGTGTTTTGCATTCTGCAGCATTAGCAAACTAGAACAGACCTCCTTTGGGTCATTTGAGAGAGCACGGATATGGAATCATCTCAGATCTTGTCGAAGAGGGTTGCTTGACGAGTGACCTCAGCAGATGGAGATGAGGTAAACAATTAAATGGCCAATAGAGAGGGAGACTAAAATAATGTCTCAAAGAGAAGGGATACCACATTAGTGAAGAGAATGGAAAGAGAAAGGGGTATTTCTGAGAGCTTTTGAAGTGCCACAGGAGGGCGAGTGGCATTTAATTTTCAGAGACTTCAAAGCTCACTACCAAGCAAGAATTGCCTTAAGCCTCTGCCACTCCCCACTTCTATTTGATTTGACAATGGCTATGGCTGATTGCAGCTGGCCAGCTGGGAAAGAGATGAGCTTGGAAACCTATCATGCTTTTTTTATTCTGCAGCTTCAGTCTGAAGAATCCATATGGGTAAAGGAGATGTAAAGCTAAACAATTCCAAAATGTTGACTATCAAATAGGCTTTAGTATGTTATATTTTATGACTAAAAGTACCAAGGATACGTTATTACCTGAGAGTGATTGGTTAAAGCTTAGGCCTGTCTAAATCTTCATCAACCTGCAGGGAATCTTAGGAAATGGTGGAAAAAAAAAAAGGTAAAATGCGTTTTTAGTACAATTCCACATCATGCTTGTTTAACACATAGTGACGTGTACTAATTAATGAGTGAAAAAAGTAAGTTACACAATGTCAGAAACAGAAAACTGAACTTCATTTATACTTTCAAAACATATTTATATATAATATAGATATTTTACTTAAGTATATATGTTATAAAAATTCATAGGAAAAAGGTGTTAATAAATCAATGCTAAATAGTCAAGAAGGACAACTTCTGGACAGGAGGGAGACTTGGATGAGAGGACCAATAGAGACTTGTAGTTCTGTAAAGTATTCTTTTTTAACTAGGACGATTGATACATTATTTGTGCATTTAATTCATTTTAAAATAGCTCAAATGCTACTGAATGAACTTCTAAAATTTATTATTCTGAATTTTAGTTACTGTGATAGTGGTAGGTGGATAAGGTCTTTACAAGTGTCTTTTAAAGCATTACTTTCTGAATTATTTGATGTTCCGTGCTCAACTACTGACTTCATTTTGCAGGTTCTCTCAGAATTCTTTTCTTGACGTTGGGCTTCCTCCTTTAAAACTCTTCTTCTTGTCTTTAAGCTATAATTCACTGGAGTCGTCTTCACGTTGTCACTTAATAGTCAGGGAAAAGACTAGCTGATCTCTATTTTTAGTAATCCAATTATCAGAAAATTACTGAGAAAAGTCTAATAACTTGTCAATACAAAAAAAAATATTAGGCCAGCATAGAATAATATCTAATAAAAACTAAAGATGACTTACTAAGGAATATGAACCCTGTTTGTTCAAATCTATTTTACAGGTTAGCAAATTCCCACAGGCAATAGGAGATCGGAAGCTGCCAATGAATTTGGATATCTTGGCATTACCTTTATCAATTCGCACTCCATACCCACTAGACTGTGAACTTGCCTGTCAGATCATGCAAGTGTACACCATCTCAGATAGGGTGGAGCAAAGACAGAAGACATGAGACATTTTGGAGAAAGCCATTTTGAAATGCAACCTGAGAGCAAGGGACCAACAGACACCTGCCATGTGCCTTCTCAGCTGACAGATGTGTTCCAGATGCCACTGGCCTTCCTTCAGTGAAGGCATCCTCTTGTTGATGCCTTTGCATGGACACTTCTATGGCCTTAGAACTACAACTTTGTAACCTAATAAATCCCCTTTATAGAATCCAACCCATTTCTGGTATTTTGCCTAATGGCAGCTTTAGCAAATTGGAACAGGGCCAGAGTACCAGTATAGTTCAAATTTGCTTATTGTAAAATGGAATCCCCAATTCTTCTGTCTAAAAGAACTTTGAGTTACACATCAATTACAATATCACCAATTTAAATACAAATTAAAATATGTTTTATGCACATTTACATTTTTGGAGCATACAAAAAGGGACTAGCTAGTCTTCAGTACAATTACAGAAGCTGATAGCCTTGTACGAAGGGTACATATGAAGAATAACTTTTAAAATCTATTTATGCTTAGACTTTATGTGGCTTCTATAATTTCACAAATCAGATTAAATTTCAAGCAGCATTATCAATCAGATTTACCATGCCCTTTTCAAAAAGACAACTAATGCCCAGCACCAGGCTAAACCATTACTTTATAATGTTATTAGGGTTTATGGCACATTTATAAAGTATGGCATTATGTTTACTTGTTATGGGAAAACAACCAATAGGTTTACTGTACAACTGACATAACATGAGCCAAAGAGAAAATGTTTAAGCACAGGTAGAAGAAACCCTTTAACAAAAACACTTATAGAAAGAATAAATGCTATAGCTGCATCCAGTTTGGCCAGTGTTTATTTTCTTCCCCAAACCTCTTTCTGCCTGTCAACCTCCTTGGTTTCCTCTCCTAGGTATGCTTTTTCATGCTTGTTTTGTGAAATGCCCATTCTTATTGTTGGGAATTACACCTGTGTAATAATTTTGAATGATGCCTTTAACAAAATGCTGAAAGTACTTATTTGGCCCATGTGAGAAGATGAGGATAGCTTCCATCAGAAAAACAAATGTGTGTGTGTGTGTGTGTGTGTGTGTGTGTGTGTGTGTAAAATTCTATCTGGTTTATATTAATATTTTTGTATTTACCTAATAATTGACACATCTTCATTTGTATTATCAAAATTATATTTAAAATATAGATATTTAAATGCTCTATGTTCAACAAAAGCATTAAGCATTTTCAAATAAGCATTTGTATGAACATCTCTCTAAAGGAAGAAAATGCTAGTGACACCAAACCACATACGAGTGCTCTATAATGAAAGGCCTTCCACTAGTTCTTTATATGAAAGGCCATATTCAAAGCAGGGAAATATCCAGTTAACATATAGGGGTTCTATGGGATGGAAGAGGAAAGAAAAGCGAATGCTGTCCCATTGTAGAATCATTGATAATAAAAATTGATGGGATATTCAGATACTCTCCCTAGAATAACCCTGACCTAATTTTACAGGTGAGAAAATTTAAGCACAAGGATGTTTAGGGGCTTACAAATTGGAGCCATAAAACATTATTTTAACTGTCTCCTCTCAAAATTGTATGCGTGTGAGCTATTCCTTCTACACTTAACTTGCCATACAATCACATATCTCCTATTTTTATTTGTCAAATTTGACCCTCACAGGTATATTTTCATTTACCAGAAAGTTATACCATATTTTTTTCTGTAGCAATTGGTTTCAAAGATAAAATATAGTAGTCTCAATTTTCAATAGTTCACTGTTTCATTCATATTATGTGAACATACATTCTATTTTGTGAAAAATGTTGGTGATTCTACCACTGAAATGTCAATTGATGTATCACCATCACCCTTATATAGAGAATCCTAAAGTCCATGCTGAATTTCCCCCCAAATGTTTTCCCCATATACGGGTAAATGAATGTTATCCGTAATGTGGCTTCAATTCTTAAGAAACAGTGACTCACAAGTGTTAGTATGTGTAAAGAATCAGTTACAGAGTCTTTTAGAGTACCTATTGCTGGCCTCAGAATAATCCGTTTCAGCCTAATGTAAGTGCTCAGGAATGGGCTACTTTAATTACTACATCAGGTAATTAAAATGTGGATTATTCTTGGAACAAACTATGAGAAACACTGAGATAAACATTGATACCTGTTTTGTGTTATTTTCCCATTGTAGAAATATTCATACAGGTTAATTCATGTTCATTGTAGTTATTGAATGGAAAAAAATATTCTAAGACTTTAGTATTCAGCCTTAGAATACAGTGATGCTGGAACAGGAAAAAGTTATTACAAACATTGATGTCAGCACCTGTTTAGCATAGATTTAAATGAAAGTTTTCCCCTTTTAGTTTGTGTGAACTTAGAGAAGCAATCTAGCCTTCTGATTTGAGGATAAAGTCAAATATAATTATATCATGTTCTGATGCTTTATTATGTTAATGAGTATCATCATCGTGATTGCTAGTCTAGTTGAGCATTAAGTGTCACTAGATTTTTTTAATGAACTTGCAGTAAGTAGTCATATTATTTATTTCTTTATTTTCATCAATTTCTTGGCATTGATGAAAAGCAAGCAATCTATGTGATCATGTACTTCAACTCATACTCATGTTCTTCTTGTATTAAAAAATATCTATTATTTTTCTGTATAGCACATAATAGTTGTAATTTTCTTATATACCATTTTTTTAAAAATTTCTTGCTATTGACATTTAAATTTCTATCAGAATCTTATTTACAATTATTATTTTTTTTAATTTGGAGCAGAGAACAATATAAGATTTTAAAAAGTAATCCTATTATGAATAATATCATGACTTTTATCTGTGTCTAACATTGCATTTTCTATGTGTCTTTCTTTGTAAAGATTATGCCTGTAATTTTTAAATTTATTATGAATAAATCAACACTAATTAATGGTAGTTCATTTATTTATATTTTCACCTTAATATATTTAGTCACTGTCAACCTGATTCTCCATTATTTCTGTGAATATAGATATTACACCATGCATACAAAATTATGTAGTTCCCATTCTAGTGAAAAGTCAAAATTTCTTTCCATTGTTTCTAAATTAACGTGTCATCTCAAATTAAATGAATGCTAACAGCAAGCTGGAGATGCGGTTCCTACAATTAGGTAACACAAACATAGCAACAGAAACCAATCAAAGTTATGGAAGACTGGAAATAATTCTAGAGTTGATAACTAATGAATAATTTTCAAATTTTGGACTGAAAAAGGCAATTCCTTGAGGGAAAAGACTGTGTAAGTCTATGAATCCTGCTTTAATCACTAAATAAAAGAAATATTTGAAACAAAGATACTAAAAAGGCCAGTTTTTTGTACTTTTAGCTCTAGGATTCCAGTCTCAGGCTCTTTAATGGCAATTAATTTTTCCTGTCTCAGTCCTTTCATAGTCTTATTATATTCACTTGTTAAATCATTTATCATATTCTGCCTTCTGTACTTGTTTTCACTGCTGTCTCCCCAGCAAAATCTCAAAAGTAGGAGTCTTCTTATTTGGTTTTATGACTGCTACTGGCATAGAAAAGTTTGTGGCCCAAACTAAAGGCAAAAAAATTTTTGTATTGAATTGGGAACCTTGATTTTTGTGTGCTCCAAAGGTATGAAGAAAGAATGGAAAGTAAGTAGATCAGCATTTATAAAACTCTACATCAGGGTTCAGCAAAACTACAACCTGCTGGCTGAAAGCAACCAGCTGCTGGGTTTTATTTCTCTTGGCTTTCAAGATAACCTTTTATACATTTTTTAGTAGTTAAAAAAAAAAAACTTGAAAAGAGACTATTTTGTGACATATGAAAATTATATGAAATTTAAATTTTAGTGTCCATAAATAAAATGTACAGAATGCAGCACACTCATTTTTTTTTATATATTGTATCTAGCTGCTTTAGAGCTGTTACAACAGAGTTGAGCAATTGCGACAAACACCATATAGACCACAAAGTCAAAATTATTTATTATCTGGCTCCATACAAAAAAATATGTTGACCCCTGCTTTACATTTTTATATATCTTTATTATTTATAAAATACTTTTGCTCATTTCTATCTCATTTAATGTTCACAGCATTTCTATGAAGTATGTCAGATTTGTCCCCACCATGCTGCAAATAGCAAGGACTACAAGGTTTGTAGGTTTTAAGTGGTACTGCCAAGATTATTAATAGTTCTTCTGAATTCAGATTCTTTAATTCCTTGCAATAGTCTATATCTTTAAACAATATCAAAGAATTCCAATATCCATTTTATAAAAGTTCTATGAACCATACAATTCTCTAGAGAACTTCAATTATGTTTTTGCAGCCAAGTATACAACTTCAGTAATACTAAATGATTTAATGATATCCTAGTTTAAACATTGGTAAAAATTCAAACATTTGAATTTTCTAACTTACAAAAAAAATTATTTATGCCATAACCTTGCGGGTTAGATTTTCACTGTGTGCCATATAATTATTTTCTTTCTCATCACTTTGTAGTTGATTTGTTGTCTACCAAATTATTTACAAAATGAGGCAATTAGTAAAAGTAATAGACTTTAGGTGAGTTTTACATCTATAAAATAGAGAGAAACACTAGATACAGATGGTATAGCAATGTAGAACTCCTTATTAAATCACTTCGTGGATCTGATTTCTGGAGTAAAGGATCATTTTAGTAAGTAAGACAGCATCTGTAAGGGAATTTTTTTTCCTGACAATTAACTGAAGAAAGAAAAAATATAGGAGTTTTCAACTCTAAGAACCAAAGCAACTGTTGCCTAGAGGAGGGGATATAAGTTGGTAGAGACTATTCAAGTGAGTGAAAGAGAAAAAAAGAAAAACAAATGATCTATAAGAAGAATAAATTCTGGTGGAAAATAAAACATGACTGAATAATAGGATTCTGATTTATTGAAGAATAGGATTCTGCAATAAAGGCAAGACTAATTGGTAAAAAGAAGAGACAGTTTAGAAGAGAAAGTAGACAGAAGAAAGAGTAAAACCATATAATCCAAGATTTTTAAAGAATGGGTCATCATATTCTTTTGCCATTATTCAGATGAAGAAAGAAGAGACAGTATAAAATTTATTCATAAAAGAAAATACCTGATTTTACACTGTATAGCATTTTGTAAATAATTAAACAGATTAAGCAATTGGAAAAAAATACTTGTGCCAATTTGGATACATTATGTCCCCCAGAAAAAGTCATGTTCTTTGATACAATGTTGTGGGGGCAGAAAAATTAGTGTTGATTAGATTGGAAGCCTTTGATTCAGTGTTTCCAAGGAGATGTGACTCAATCAACTGTGAGTGAGACATTTGATTGGATAATTTCCATGGAGGTGTTACCCTGCCCATCCAGGGTAGGTGTTAAGTGGATCACTGGAGTTATATAAAGGAATTCACAGACAGAAGGGCCTCAGAGCAGCTAAGAGTGACATTTTGAAGAGGAGCTGCAGCTAAGAGGACAAAATGCCCCAAGAGCAACATTTTGGAGAATACCATTTGAAATGCAACCTGGGAGAAAGCAGACTCCAGCCACATGCTAACAGAGATTTTCTGGACACCAATGGCCTTCCTTCAGTGAAGGTACTCTACTGTTGATGCATTGTCTTGGACACTTTATGCCCTTAAGACTGTAACTTTGTAACCAAATAAACTCCCTTTATGAAGGTGAATCCACTTCTGGTGTTCTGCAAAACAGCAGTGTTAGCAAACCAGAACAATACTATATAGCTAGACATGTATTGATTGTTATAAAGATTAGTTCATATCAAAGCTATCTAATTTCCTTGGAAAAGATATTAAGATAGAGTCCCAAAAAGCAAAATTTCCAGGAAGGAGTTACTCTCATTTCTCCAGAATTTTCACAGGGGCCCATTTGTAGGTATAAAATTGCTACTTTGGATCTGCCTTTTTAGCCAAGTAATGGGATGAGATAATGATCCTTCCAAGCCAATATTTATTCAAATTACCAAACTTGCAACTCATTTCACTAGTTAAATGTCATTTATTCATCTGCCAAGTAAGGCTTCCATGGAGAGAAATGCCTCAAAACTTTATATTATTTTTTTAATTAAGTTAGCTTTCACTGCCTTTTTTGTTGTGAGCAATATCTTCTGTGAGAGTGCACAGCATCATGATGTGTTTTTTTTCTCATTTTTCAATTTTCCAATGTTGGTTTCTATCCTTTGTGCTTGACATCTTCCCCTTCAACTGTATATTTTGGAGCTAACCACTCTATGAAAGCATATGTCTTGCTTTAGTTTCCTAAGTTGCTCAAGCAAACGCCATGAAATGGGTTTGTCTTAAACAATGGGAATTTATTCACTCACAGTTTTGAGACCTGGTAAATATCCAAATCAAGGCATCATTGAGGTGGTGCTTTCTTTCCAAAAACTGGCTGCCAGCAATCCTTGGCTTCTCTGTAAATGACAAGGCACATGGCAGTGTCTGTTGGTCCCTTCTATTCCAGGTTTCATTGATATCAGCTTCTTGCTTCCATGCCATTCTCTCTGTCTGCATTTCATTCTCTTATAAAGCACTCCAGTAATAGTATTAAAACCCATTCTGATTGAGGTGGGCCACACCTTTACTGAATTAGCCTCATCAAAATGTCCTACTTAAAATGGGATCATACACACAGGAATGGATTAGCTTTAAGAACATTTTTTTCCTCAGGTACATACTGTTAGAAACTATTACATGTCTAATCCAGTTTTAGTTGTAAGAAATAGAGTCCACTTTAGACAGCTTGAGGAATAAAGAAATCTACTAAAATTTTTAGGTGTTCACCAAAATATCCTTGATCTTCAGAGCCGTACTTGGAGACTGTATAGCCCGTATAGCCTGAAGGAGGGTGTCGGAGATTGAATCATGTCATCCACAAAAGGCATGTCCAGGTCCCAATCCCTGGTACTGTGGGTATTTGGACCCATGTGTAAATAGGACCTTTGAAGTTGTTATTAGTTAAGGTGTGCTCAAACTGAATGAGTGTGAAATATAATATGAAACATTAAATCACATGATTTATTTTTTTCATATATTTATTGCATTTCATGATTATTTTTCCACATGGAATTTATTTTATTCCTGATATGTAGATATATCATCCCTTTGCAAAAAATTTTCCATTGTGCATCATTTACTTTGTTAGCTGCTTCATAATGTTTTCCTGAGTATGCCACTGATTTTAACTACTACTTCAATCACATCTAATTTATTACATGCCTATGTCAAATTTCTGAAGTTCCTTTCCAATGAAAGAAAGGCTATATTCTTAAAACATAACTGAAAAAATATTAACTTTTCTGTCCTGAAAATGTAAGTTGGTCTTCTATTGGTCTTTGTTATGATAAATTTTTTAAAACTCTGTTTGAAGAAGTACATGATAAAGATTCTTACATATGATGGAGAAGGGTAAGAGAGGGCTGAAATATGGCTTTCACTTCACTCCTTGTCATGGCACTTCTTCTGCTGGGTGAATTACTGAAAGAGATGATATTTTTGGAAAAAAAAATGTAAATTTTGAACACTTGAGCCAGAGGCTTTGCAATTTGTGTCTGCTATATTGAAAATGCTGTAACATAATATTCTCAGGACAATTAGAAATCCCTTAGCCAAAAAAGTCTTCTTCTTAATGTGATTTTTTTAAAAGATATTCCCTTAAAGAAGCTTGAAGAAATAAGGAAAATAACCTCTGGCAATCAGGTTTGTGACAGAATATACAGACTGCCAAGATGTGAGGTCAGGTAGTGTTCTGGCCTTATCTTAGCTAATCTGTGCTATGTTTAAACTTTCTAATGACCATATTTTTTCTTTCTCTTAGGACTGTAGAGTCTGAAGTGATGTAATCATTTGCCAAATTTATATATTAGTTTAAATTTATAGCACCAATATTTTTCTTAGCCTTTATTCTAAAGGGCCACTATTAGATGTAACTGAAGTTTAAGGTTAAAAAAAAGGAAAATAGATTCACTTTACTTATAGATGGAAAAGACAATTTTATTATTTTTATTATTTTAGAGAAAAAATCATATCTATTTAGAAAAAATAGAAAATAAGACATTGATAATAATTGGTATGAAGGAAATGAAATATCATTTATAATCCTACCAAAGAGTGATAGATAAGCATTGTAAATTGCATAGTAATGACTTCCAAAACCCCACTTCTCAAAAATGCAATAGAAATTCTGGCAACAATTGTCAAATTTGAATTTTTCATAACTCTTTCCCTTTTTTTTTCTATCATCTTAACAAGAACAAGCAGTTTTTCTGCCTTCACAAGAAGTCCTAAGTGTGTGTGTGTGTGTGTGTGTGTGTGTGTGTGTGTATGTGGTGATTGATCACAATTCCTAAATTCAATATTCCTAATTATTTAAGGGAATAGTGGCAACAGAATATCATTATTTTGAAACTTAACTCAAAAGACAGTTTGCAAGAAAAGTAACAAAAGTCAGCTTATTATAAAGTACTCCAAAAGAAAGGAACCCTACTTGATCAGCTTGAAAACTTTTTTACATATAATGTTTTGCATATAAAAGACAATTTAGGCATAGAATAATTGTAAATCTACAGGTCTAAAATAGAGGGGTAAGAGTTAAATAATGTAAATTACATGATGGCAAATATTTGGTGTATACTTTTTCTTAGAAGTTTAGGTATGCAGTTATTTGACATTTAACTGTATGTTTAATTTTTTAATGTAAATCTCAGAAAAACATTAATGTATTTTCTTTATGCTAATAATTGAGTAATACACATATCTTTGCTACTTAAGTTGGGTAGCATTACCCATTCATTATTAACTCATTCATTCTTATTTATGGAACCCCTACAGTGTATCACACTAAAATTCTGAGCATAACAAAATTCCATCCAAGTGTCATGTTTGATATCAAATCTCTCCAACAAATATTTTTAAAGTATCTACACATAAAATAAAGGATTAAAGAAGCAAGTTGTATATATTGTTGAGGCACATTTTATTTTTCCTCAAACTGAGAACATGAAAGTCAGAAAATACTTGTTCAAAGACAGTGGATGTGCATGATATCATGTCTGTTTTTAATGAGACACCCCCTTCCCATATTTCTTGTGAAGATACCCTGCTAAGAACAATAAAAGCAAATTGAATATGTAATGAAATAGTGGGATAAAATGAGATTATGCAAAGAAATTCATTTAAAAGCCAAAGCTATTTTAGTTAAGAAAATAATGTTAACTGAAGTTAAGAAAATAATGTTAACTGAAGCCCACTTTCTCAAATCTTTAGGGGTTGTAAAAGGAAATTAGGTACTCCAAATTAAGATGTCTATTTTTACTTCCTCATTGTGAAATATAATACATACACAGAAAAGTGCAAAATATATAAAAGTACTGCTAAGTAATTATTGAAAGCAAGTATCCAGATAAAAAACAAGGGCATTTTCAACACCAACTTCATTGCCTCTTTCTGATCACAAACCCTTTTCCCCCATCCAGGAAGTAACCATGTCCTGGATTTTATAGCAATCACTTGTTTTTCTTTAGAGTTTTATTACCTAAATATGCATCCATAAATCTTACATTTTTTATTGCCTATTTTTAAATAAAGATATGGAATCACATTATATTTTCTAACATGTTACACAATTTTATGTTTGTGAGTCAGTAAATTTATTGCAAGAAGCAGTGGTTTATAGAGTTTGTATTTTTGTTGCAGCATAGTACATTTTATGAATATACCATGGTTTACTAATCCCTATGGTTAATAAATAATTTGTTTATCTACTATTTTGGCATTTAGGGAAAATGCTGCTATGAACATTCTTGGACATAACACCAAGTGGGAAAACACACACATTTTTGTAGGGCACATCCTAGAAATGGAATCTCTGGGTCATAGAAAATGCATATCTTCAACTTTGCTAGATACTGCCAAACTGTTCTCCAAAATAGTTACACTAATTTATCCCTACCCATTCCTGGTAATGTTTGAGAGGCCCCATTGTTCTACACCCTTGATAAAACTTGATACTTCAAGCATTTTCATCTTAGCTGATCAGCTTGTGAGAAATGTTGTATACATCAATCATTTGTCTTTCTTCTTTGTTAAATATCTTCTTCAGGATGCTGCTGATTTTTTTTAGGCTTTGTTGTCAGCCTCTCATTTGCAGCTTTCAAAGTGTTTGGAATGAGTTCCTTTTTGAGTATATGTGCTACAAATATCTTCTCCCCCTTTGTCACTACTTAATATATTTATTTTTTATTGGAGTCCTCTGATGAATAAAGATTTTATGTTATTGAGGTCAAGTATGATTCCTTTTCTTTTACTTTATGATTAATTTCTTGTTTTTTTTTTTTTTTTTTTTTTTTTTTTTTTTTTATGTCCTATACTGGGTTCATGAAGATTTCCTCTTACATTTTCTTTTAAAATCTTTATTACTTTGTGTCTTACTTATAATCCATCTGTAATTGATTTTCATGTAGGAGAGAGAAAGGGCTCTGTGGTGGTTTGAAGCTGTATGCACCACAGAAAAGCATGGTCTTAAACATAAGCCACTCCTGTGGATAAGGACGCATTGTAAGTAGGACTTTTATATAAGGCTACTTCAGTTACGAAGGTGTGGTCCACCTCAATCAGGATGGGTCTTAATCCTGTTAATAGAGTCCTTTATAAGCAGAATGAAATTCAGACAGAAAGAGAGAGAAAACCACAGGAAGAAAGAGGCTGGACATAAATGGAACCTGGAAGAGAAGGGAGAGACCAGGAGATACCACCATGTACCTTGCCATGTGACAGAGGAGCCAAGGATTACAGGCAGCCAGACCTGGAACACCACAGTCTTTGGGCAGAAAGCATCATTTTGATGATCCCTTCATTTGGACTTTCTTTTAGCCTCAAAATAACAAGCTAATAAATTCCAATTCTTTAAGCCAACCCATTTCAAGGTATTTCCTTGAGCAGCCTAGGAAACTAAAACAGATTTTAGTACTAGGAGTAGAGAATTGCTATTGTAAATACCAAAATGTGGAAACAGCTTTGGAATTGGGTAATGAGTAAAGGCTGGAAGAAATGTGAGGTGCTTAACAGAAAAAGGCTAGATTGTATTGAAGAGACTGTTGGTAGAAATATGCATGCTAAAGGTATTTCCATTGAGATCTTTTAAGGAAAAGATGAATGTGTGATTGGAAAATGGAGGAAAGGATATCCTTGTTTTAAAGTGGCAGAGAACTTGGAGAAATTCAGTTTTGATGTTGGATGGAAGACAGAACTTGAAAGTCGTGCATATGGATATTTAGCTGAAGATATTTCCAACCTAATATGGAAAGTGCAGCCTGGTTTCTCCTTGCAGCTTATAGTGAAATGAGAGAGGAAAGGGATAAACTGATAACTGAACACCTGGACACAAATAAACCAGAAATTCTGGAAAATTCTGAGTTTCTGGAAAGCAAGTCCTCAGAGCATTGTGCTCCATGTGGGGGTTTATCTGAACATGGAGTCAATCAGAAATTTCTGTGGAAGTCAGGAGTGGAAATGGAGTCATCCAGGAAGGGTCTGTGGAATTCCTTTGGTCTGATGGTTTTGACCCTTGTGAACCACATGCAAAACAGAAAAAATTTTGTTTAATTTGCATGAACAGAACCACAGCCAGCCTGGACGAAAAGGGTCAAAGAAGGGAGAATGTCCATCTTTAACTCAGCCAGCCAGTTTCTCTTGGAAATTCATTGAAAACTTTCATCACAATTGCTAACTTGCAGCTGGCCTTATGGAATTTGGACTTGCCCATCCCCATGGTAACATAAGCCAATTTAGTTCTTTCTAAAAATTACCCTCAATAATATTTTATTGTTTCCCATTAATCCCTCAGTTCTGTGTATTTTAATGCTATTATTGTTTCCTGAAAAACATTTAAAAACGTTTTTACTGATTGTTGCTTTGATATGAAATACATTTGAATTATGTATATATTGATTTTTTTGTATCCAGTTTTACTAATTTTCTAAATTTGTCTCTAGATCCTTTGAATTTTCTACATACACAGTCTATTGCCTGAAAATGATTCCATTTTTCTTCTCTTTTGTTCCAAACCACATAACATCAATTGTTTTCTTCCTTCTTAAACCCTCTAGGTTTTATTTCAATTCTCCCTTTACTGTACTGTCTAGCAATTCACTACAAGGTTGCATTTAATGGGGATCATGGGCATTCTTGGAATCTTCCCAATTAAAAGGAAAAGCTAGTAATGCTAGGTATAATATTTAATGCAAGTTTTAATTATACTTAACTCTAACCAGATGATTGTTTTTTTCTAATTGCTGAAAGATTTTATCATGAACTGACATTAAACACAATCAAGCATTTCTCATATCAATTTGAACAATATAATCATGTATTTCCTCCCCTTTAATCTGCTAATATGGGGAATTACATTAAGTTTCTAAGGTTAAACCAATTTTGCATTCCCTGGATAAATTTTTGTGGGTCATAATGTTATACATTACACACACACTCACACACACACACACACACACACACACACATAATAAATTTAATTTGCTATTGTTTTTAGGAATTTAACACCTGTGTTTACTAAGGAAATTCATTGGTCTTTTTCCTTTCTCTTGCAGATATTGTTTAGGATTTATTATCAAAGTTATCTAAGTATCCTAAAAGGATTTAGGGAATTGAATTAATTTAAATTTTCTTTGTCCTCTCAAAGTGTTTCTTTTACTACTTTAATTATGTCACTCCTATATAATGAGTCTTTTTGTTTTTGCTGCCTTAAAGATTTTCCTCCTAGCTTTGGTTTTCAGCAATGTGATCATCACATGTCTAGGTGTGACTTGTTTGCTCATTGGTTTGTTCATATTTATCCTGCGTGGGGTTCTTTGAGTTTCTTGCATCTGGAATTTTAAATTTTCCATTATTTTTGGAAACATGTCAGATATCTCTTCAAAATGTTCTTCTACACTCTTTATCACCCTTTTCTTCTTCTGTGACTCTGATTATAGGTGTATTAGACAGTTCAATATTATTCTACAGTTCTTGGATACTCAGTTCTGTTTTTGTTTTTTGTCCACTCTTTTTCTCTTGGTGTTGCACTTTGTGTATTTCCTTGAGCCTAATGAAAGGATTCCTCACCTGTCACATCCTGAGTTTTTGCTTTTTTTTTTCATTTGACTACTTTTAACATTTCTGTTTTCTGATGGACAGAGAAAGTACAGGATGGTCCTGGAGCATATCAATGTGTCAGAAAAGAAGGAAGTACTTAAAGAATGGTGGAGACATATCTAAAGAAAGTAGATGCCTGGTCTAATCTTGGTCATTAAAACATCAAAATTGAAAAAAAATGAGTATAGTAGATTATAATTCACTGAATAACACAGAAATACATGAGCCCATACCTTTATATAAATAAATAAATTACAAAAAATAAAGATCTAATGAAGGGTTGGAAATTTACTTAGTTCTAAATTATCTTCCCACAAATTTTTATTAACTGCAAGGTAAAAAAAGAGTAACTTTACATAGAAGTGGCTGATACAGCCTTAACCAAATGATCAAATTAAACATCACCAGTTATAACACAATGAAATCCTGCACTATTTCACAGGAAGCAATGTGACAAACACAGCAGCAGTTTTATTACATTATTGGCAAAGATTTACTGACAATCTAATCATGAGAAAACTTGAGAAAATCCCCAAATATGAAAATCTCCAAATAACTGGCCTACAGTTTTTAAAATATTTAGGTCATGAAAGCAAAAGAAATTCTTCAAAAATGTGCCAGACTGAAGAAAACTAAAAACACATGACAACTAAAGAAAATACCTGGTTGATTCTGAATTGGATCCTCTTCCTGTAAAGAACATTACTGGGACTACTGCTGAAACCTGAATAGTGTCTGAGGATTCCATGGTAACAACATGTCAATATAATATTGCATTATGTCAGAAAATCTTTGTTCATAGAAAATACACAACCAAGTATTCAGAGGTGGCAGATACTAAGCTGACAACATACTCTCAAATAGTTTAGAGTAAAAATAATAGTACTATTTAGCAATTTTTCTCTAAAATGAAATTGTTTCAAAACAGTTCCATCTGTTGAAATGTGCAGATAGAGGCTGATCAGCCAAAGGGGTGGAATGACTACTTTTTAATCTTTCTATTGTCTTTCAGTTTTCAACCTACCCTTATTGTGCTTTGTGATTTTGAGGTAAGGACTCTGGACACATTTCTGCTTTGCCAGCTTTACCAATAAGAAGTATTACAAGGAGCCCACAAGCCTGGAGGAGGAAAAAGGGACTGCCCTTTCCCATGTACTTTATGTGGTCTTATTTATATCCTTTCCACTTGCAACTCCTTTGAGCAGCAGAGCACCACCTCTTCATGCTGACAACAGCAGATCCACCCTACATGCAGTGATTCACCTTCTTTTCTCTGCCAACGTACACATACATACCCAGAAACTCCAGCAGAAGTCTGGCTTTCTCTCCTCAGAGATCTGGCATTTAACTTCTGCAAATGTGCTTATTCTAAATTTTCATAATTCCAAACTCTTCTGTTCACTCTCCCCAGTCCCTGGAGTAGAAGTTGTATTTGCAGTTGATACATTAGATGCTTTAGAGATTCTCTCCTCACACCCTTTCCAGATATACCTATGTAACATTTTATACCTAGTTAATCTTTACATTATATTGTCTCAACTGAAATAATAATTATTTAATTTTGTTTAAATTTTCAGCTGTTTAGAGCTACTAAAATAAGTTTTTGAACAATACTTGGAAAGATAAAGTGGGGATGAATGTGACCCATCTTAAACATCAGAGTTACCCATCTTGAACATCAGGGTTACCTTTTCCTTTACATTTTCTACCATGTCAACAAATTGTCTTTTGTCAGCACACCAACATTTTATCCTCAAGATTTTTGAGAACTGCATAACTTTAGTTTTTTGTTTGTTTGTTTGTTTGTTTTACTTTTTATGACTGTATTTGTCACAGAGGATAGGTAGAAAAACAAAGAGATGAAAAAACCCACTAACAAAATTAAGTTAGGTGAAATACTATGTATGTTTAACTTTTGAAGATTCCATGAATGCATAATACACAATGGAAGAGTCATTATTTGACACTTACCCTTCCAAGGGCAGAATAAAACAAAAGGCAGTCATGTTATTTTTATTTGACCAAAAGTAAATTCTCAAATTTTCATCATAGTGAAAGCACAGGAAACAGACAATTTGAAAACATACATAGAAAAACTATAAAATAATTAGGAGCAGTCATTATATAAAAAAGCTCTGCCTGATAAAATTATTAGAAATAATGTTAAATTGGAATTGGTTTTTGAAACCCATTATTTCTGTAAGAGAAGGGTAGCAATAAATTAATAAAGGGTTATTGAGCATAATCCTACCCTAGGCAATGAGGCAAAGGAAAACCACTCTATAAAAAGACTAGGGATATTTAAGGAGGTCAAGCAACAGCAAGACAGACAGCTCAAGAATTTAATTTAATTTAGAGAAATAAATTCTTCCAAGATGAATTGTTATTGAGGTGAAAATTTTTTAATAGGACATTTATAAAATGAACTGGACAACTAGGGAAATAAATACATGTCAATGTTTTAGTTATATTGAAATACTAGGATCTAAGATATATTTTTCTACCAATTAAATCTCATTATTAAGATAATAATATGTATGAACCAAGGATGAAAAGAGAAGTGCCTATATTTAATCCCTGATTATAGTCATATACAATTTTTATTTGCTTTAGTGAGAAATTATATGCTACTGCTTAATAAATAATTATTTTTGATAAATTAAAGTGAAAATGTTGGATAAAAGTGCTTTATCTCTTAAAATTTTTCCTCTTTTTTATTTTTTGTATGATTTCTGCATAAATAATGAACTTTAAATAATCATTTTCATACTTATTTCAATCTGCACATGTGTTTTCTGAATAGAATATTCACATATTTCTGAAAATATTCATTCTTAAACATATTAATTAATGTTACCATGCTCCATCAACATTCTTTCCAGATAATTTTTGACATACAGAATTTAAGAAAGAAATATACTTAATTGGATGTCAGGGGTTAATTACATATTAAGTAGTAACTTGAGTAGACTTGTTCTTGAGTCATTAAATATATCCTGATTCAATATGTATTAAAAAGCAATTAAGTTTATGCTTGATTAATATTCAGAATATCAAAACTGCATTAGTGGTTGTGATTACACATTTTTCTATTTATATTAAATATACAGGCTAGATGTAGACTACCAATTATCTCATGATTTCCCTTGGTGTTTTTCCTTTTTGACTTTGAATCTTCAGAAGATTCTATTGTATGGTCAGAATATGGTAAAATTGTAACTATTTATGAAAAATTACCCCCCTCTTTTTTCAATATATTTATTTCACAATTATTTATATCCTTGAAGTTAATCAGATAGGGAAGTACCTGTGTGAGAAAGAAGTCCACTAAATGATCTGAACCAAGGGAAGAAGATGTTATTCTATGTAGACAGAATTCCATGGTGAATGTTTGTTCTTTAAAGGGTAACTGAGCAGTCACTCTTCTTTCCTTTGTTTATTTTTCTATACCAAGTATTTCATAGATAATATATTTCCTATCACAGTTTTCTTTGTAGTCTTGAAGGTTGCAAGCCTCAGCTTCAGCAGATGCTAGACTCTTTGTTATTTTTTTTCGAGACAGTTGTTTTATCTATCAAGGTCTCCTCTCCCCAAAGAAATAAAAGGTGCAGATTTGATTGTCTCCACTCATATGTGAAATACAAAGAAGAATAGCTAAACTTAAAAAAAAAAAAATCACTAAATAATTTTGATTCTCCCACTGCTCCATAATTTACTGTTCTGAAAGAGGAGTCAAAAATTCCTACAGGCTTGGTTTGGGTGAAATTCAAAATTTTGAAGGGGCACTTACTGCATTCAGAAACAATAGCATACACAAACTTTATGTTTACAAATGCTATTATCCAATTCATGGGCACAGCACTTGTGCCTATCTTTGCTAAAGGACATACGTTCAGACATATAATTATCAAATAAATAAAGAAATGATTATGACCATAAGTTTAGCAAATTAAATAATGTATGTGTGTTATGTAACTACTGAAGTCATTACCATTGTAGAACAAATTGAGATAGAGGTACTAATTGATGATGTTTCCATGGAAAAGTTGAACTCCAAATTCTGTTTAGAAAACATAAAGAGCAGAATATCTTAAGGGACATCCTGGAAGGCAGCAAGGTTTTGCAATGGGGATTCTCTAGAAATTCCTCCTTGCTGGGCCTAGGGCCTGCTTGCGAGCAGAACCCTCCCGCCCCAGGTTCCCACCATCCCATGGCCCTGGTCTCCCCGTGGCTCTGGCCTGAGGCTGCTGAGCCCACAACATCGCAGCGGCCGGAACTCCTCTGCCAGCGTGGATTTCCCAGGTTGGGACTGCATTACTAAAGCAGTTGCAGTTTGATTTTTTTTTACAGCTTTTTTCCCAAAATGATTTGTAGTTGTGTGTGCAGCACTTTGCCCTGATATGTGTGCTCTACAAAAAAAAACAAATCTTTTCAGTGAAGGTCCAGATGGTAAAAGCCTTAGGCTTTGTGGCCTACTGATCTCTTTCACAACTATTTGATTCTGATGTTGTAGCACAAAAACAGCCATAGATGATATATAAACAAATGAGCACAGCTGTATTTCAATAAAACTTTATTTAAAAAGATAGATGGGGGGCTTGATTTGGTCCCTGAGTCATGGATTGTTGACCCCTGGTTTAGGATGTAGAACTTTGGAGATATAATAATATGACATAAAAAAGACTTAAATGTGAAAACAACCAAGTCATATAAAACATTTTTTTTTCCTGTTAGGAATTTAAATTCATGAAGGGAAATGTAAAGATACGTACTTTTATATGAGTGTATTTGTGTGGTGTGTATTGCTTTCAATATTGTAGCTTGGAGAAGATATTAAGGAACCTGAAAGATCTGAATGTTTTGTTGAATGATCCATATTTTATACAATTAATAAAATGTTCCCTTTTGCTACTTAAATTATTGATCTCTTAGAGATTATACATTATTTCTTTGAATTAGAAGAGAAATTAAGGAAAAGTTAGGTGTGTCATCTGTGTAAAAATACCTTGTATTAAAATGATATTATATGAAATCATTTTTTACAGATGTTTAAAAGAAAAAGATAGCACTCATGGAAAAATCTTTTAAGAAGAGACTAGCTTAGTCTCATAACAGGTAAACTACAAACTGCTCTGTTCTATTGTAAAATGATAAATCTTTTCCTAGCATATTTATTGTGAACATTAAAGAGCTAAGCTATTTAGCATGTTTAAAGAATGCATGCCTATACTTGGAAGTTCCTCAGGAAAGTTCAGCTCATGTTCTCTCTCTCTTCATTGCAGGGAGAGATACCTTACAGACGAGAGTACAAGGAAAAATATTCCCATCACATAGTAAAGCAGTAGCATAAACATTTTATTGATGAATGAGAATATTGGTATCATATATTTGCAAATGGTAAATCTATTTATATTTCCATTGTTGTCCATCCCATATATTTTTATTTTGTTTTGCTTTATTTTTAGCAAAGATCAAATCACTTAGTGTCAAAAAGCTTGTAGACAAAGGAAACAGTGCTCCGATTTAACCACTAATGATGTTGATAGCACTTAAATATGGATTTATAACCAAAATTAGATCCTAAATGCTTTGCAATAAAGATGACCCTAAAAACAAAAAGCAAATAACCATTTACATTATTATGACTATGTGAATGATTTTCACAGCGCAGTCAAGCAATCTGAGTCAAGAAGGGATTACATCTTTTTGTATATAAAGATTCTACCACCCCTAAACCACTACTCTCTAACACTTCAGGAGTTGATCAACTCATTCTTTAAATGCTTGCTTCAGAAATGAAGCAAGTTCCCAATAGAATTTCTTATCCCTACCACTGCCAGGGGTTTGAAAAATCTTGATTTCTTAGCTTATTAAAATAAACTCATATACCCTTCAATATAGCACCATTTTTTCACCCCATTTTTTTTTCCAGTGATATTATCTAAGAGCACAGTGACTTTCTGTCCTAATTAGGACCTCCATGTTTTTTATGTCTGGAATGCATCCTGTAATTTCTCTTTATTTGATTCCTGAAAAGTCTACTGTTTCTTTGGAACATGCATCAATGTTTTCAGTTCTTAGCCTGTTTTCCCTGAGGTATAGCCTCTGGTAATTTGAACAATAGGTAAAACTTCTGATTCTTTACAAAGGGAAAAACTGTGGTGCTGCTTTAAAAAATGAATGGCGCCTCAGGGACCATTTATACAACAGCAAATTGCTCAAAATTATGTCACTGGATTACTGAAAGGAGAGAAAAAAGAGGGTGGTGTAGAAAATTATTTTAAGAAAGAATGGCTAAGAAATGTCAAAATTTTAGCATAAGACAAAAACCTACAGATTCAATAGCTGGATGAACCCCAAATAGAATAAATGCAAAAAATCTATTCTATATCCAGACATATTACAAGCAATTTTATGAAAACTGAAGACAAAGAAAAATGTGTTAAAAGCAGCCAGACAGAAACAGTACATTTCCCCTAGGGAAACAACAAATTGATTGACAGGAAAGTTCCCATAAGGAACCATGTAGGCTATAAGGGAGTGTTTTCAAGTGGTAAAAGAAAAGAACTGTCAATTCAAATTCTATATTGAGTGAAAATATCCTTTAAAAAGGTGAAAAAAAAACATTATGGGATGAAAGTAAAAAAAGAGAATTTGTCATTAGCAGATGTCTCTAAAAGAAAGTAAGGAAAATTATTCAACAAAACAAAACAACATAATGGATGGAGAAATTGAGCATAAGGCATGAAGGAAAAACAATGGAAAGGACAAATATGCAGGCAAATATAATACACTTTTTTTTCCACTTAAGTTTATGTTTTTAAAATTATGTTTAACAGTTAAAAGCAGAAATTATATTCTTTGTTGTGGCTCTCAATGTATGTAGAGGTGATATATTTAAAGCATTTAAGGATAGGATAAAGTGATCTATTTGGTGGTAGGGTACATACATTTCACTAGTAAATATTGATCTTAGTAGGCTATATAAGGTATTTAGAGCACCCACTAAAAAGCTATATAAAGGCATATGATCAAAACTCTATGGCTAAATCAAAATGAATTTTAAAAATGCATAATCCATGGGAAAACAGGAAAGGGGAAACAACAAAAACAGGGAAAAATAGAAAATAAGTAATAAAATGGCAGGCAAGTCTTAATCAGTAATTGCATTAAACATAAATGGTCTTAACTCCCCAATTAAAAGACAGAGATTGGCAGAATTAATTAAACACACGCATGTAGTTTACAAGATACTCACTTCAATAAAGTGATACACATATGTCAAATAAATAATTTTTTAAAATATGCAAGTAAAACACTAATTAAAGCAAAGCTGTGCTTACTGTATTAATATCAGATAAAGTAGGCTTTAGAGCAAAAAAATTAGCAGAGGCAAGAAGGGACATTGCATAAGGATGAAAGAGTCAATTCACCAAGAAGATGTAACAATCTTAAAAGGCTATGCACTATACAACAGATCAGTAAAATACATGAAGTAAAACCAACAGGCTAAAAAAGAGATTTAATTCTGTTAGTCTGCATCCCTACAGAAATATTTCTGAGAGAAAATGAGGAAGGAGCAGGTCTGGGAAAGAAATCAAATCACAATGGAAGTGTGATCCCATGTGAAGGAGAGAAGGACGGTTTACAACTGAGGAAGGGAGGAAGGAAATTTAGGTGTAAGTATTTTAAGTTGCAATACATTTCTAAGGAATGTTCAGTAAGGTCGATAGCCTTCAACCAAATTGTGTCATGGAGAAGTCCCATGTCTCCCAGAAAAAAGCCTGTCTTTGTATCCCTGACACAGTCAGTCATTGATTGGCAGCAGCCTGTGAGAGGGTAAAATAAGTGATGGATTTTATAGAGTAGCAGCTGGGATCCTCAGTCAAATATGCTCCCTTACAGTAGATGTCTGAGAAGCACATCCTTAGGTCCATTTATATTTTAACTGAAAGAGAACTTTCATTATGTTAGGTATGCAGGCTGGCATTCCTATACTGTTTTGAAATATGTCTATTGATCCAATAAAATGCAAATTAGAATGGCAAAGTTGCCTAGGAACTTTTTGTAGGTTGCAAGGATTTGTTTCAGGAGGAGACTTTGTTTTAGTATAACAAATGAGATCACCAGAGTGGTAAGAGCTATGCTGTGGGTTTGGGTTATTTTGTATTCTACCCATCCTCTTTACTGCACATACTCAGCTTACTGCTAAATTCCTTAGAAAATTGTGTAGTAGACACACAGACATTAATTAAAATCTATGGGAAAGAAGGAAAGAGAAACTATGTTAAAGATTTGTTCTCTAAGTTTTATAAAATAGGTTTTATCTGTTAAACTTTTTTCCTAAATTAAACTAAGGGAAGATATTTAATTTTGATTTTGTTTTAAATTATGTAATCCAACATCTTTTCCAACTAATGATTCACCTACTGTAGTGAAAAATTTCAGAAAAATTTGTTATAAATACCATGATAAATTTAGATCATTTTATTATTCAATTAAATGTTGATTACTAATTCATATTAATTAATTCAGAATAATTGAGCTTATTTTGAGGACAATGCTGTTAAAATTGTTATTGACATATATCCAAATATTCTGCAATGTCTAAGAATAACTACCATTATTTAACACTAGCTTATTATTTTATTCCAAATATATATTTACATTTACAGTTCACACATTTTAAAAGCATTTCTTTTGAAATTATGAGCATTTTTAATTTAGGAATTAACCATAATTAGAGCACATATAAGTTTCTCAGAGACTCAAATAAGAATTGAAAGTATCACATATTTTATACTGAATTCTTTCATCACTATTTCTTGTTCAAAACACTATTTCCTATGTTGTATAATATTCATAAATGTGGTTAAGGTCAGCAAATTGGCCAATAAATGTCCACAAATTACCATTCTGTGGGGAAAAAAATCCATGTTTTATACAGAACTCAGTTTTAACTGAAGAAATGAATACTGGGTTGAAACCAGAATCTAAATTCACATATATAAATATATATGTTTCATTTGATGAAGGAGAATTCCTAGTTCCCTCTTATGAGAAATTACAAAATTGTGGTGAAGAAGCTCAACTCTGTATTTAAACTGCCTGGAGCTTAATTCCTTTGTGCACAGGCTATGAACTATTTGGAAAGTTATGGAGATTATAATACATACAATACAGGCATAGTTTAAAGATATTGTGGGTTCAGTTCCAGGTCACCACAATAAAGTGAACATCACAACAAAGTAAGTCACACAAGGTTTTGGTATCCCAGTGCATATAAGTTATGTTTACTATTCTGCAGTCTATGAAGTGTTCAATAGCATTATATCTAAAAAACAAAAACAAAACTAAACTAAACATTGTACATTCCTTAATTTAAAAAATACCATATAAATAAAAAATGCTAACCATCATCTGAGCCTTCAGCAAGTCATAAATATTTTGCTGGTGGATTGTCTTGACTCAATGCTGATGACTACTGACTGATTAGGGTAGTGGTTGCTGAAGGCTAGATTGGCTGTGGTAATTTCTTAAAATAAGACAACAATTAACTTTGCTGCATCAATTGATACTTCCTTTCCTGAAAGATTTTTCAGTAGCATGCAATGCAGTTTGATAGCATTTTACCCACAGTAAAACTTCTTTCAAAATTGGAGTCAATCTCCTCCAATTCTGCCACTGAATTATCAACCAAATTTACATAAAATCCTACATTCTTTGCTGCCATTCAACAATACTCACATTATCTTCACCAGGAGTAGATTCTATCTCAGGCAACCACTTTGCTCATCCATGAGAAGCAACTTCTCATTTATTAAAGTTTTATTGTGATATTATAGAACTTCAGTCACATCTTCAGGCTCTGCATCTAATTTGAGCTCTCCTGCTATTTCCACTCTGTTAATGTTGATATTTTGACTTCCTCCCATGAATCACAAATGTTCTTAATGACATCTAGAATGGTAAATCCTTCCCAGGAAGTTTTCAATTTGCCCAGCACAGATAATAAGAGGAATCACTAACTATGGCAGCTACAGCTTTACAAAAAGTATTTCTTAAACAATAACACCTGAAATTCAAAATTACTCCTTGATCCATGGACTGCAGAAAGGGTGTTGTGTTGCAGGCATGAAAATAACATTCATGTCAATGCACTTCTCCATCAGAGCTCTTGGGTGACCAAGTGCAATAAGATTTTAAAAGGAATCTTATTTTTCTGAGCAGTAGATCTCAACAGTGGGCTTAAAATATTCAGTAAACCATGTTGTAAACAGATGTGCTGTCATCCACACTTTGCTAATTTATGGAGCACAGACAAAGTAGCTTTCTCTTAATTCTTAAGAATGATAAATGAACCTTGGCTTCCACTTAAAGTCAGCAGCTACATTAGACCCTAACAAGAAATATATCCTGTCCTTTGAAGTTTTGAAGTCAGGCATTGACTTCTCCTCTCTAGCTATGAAAGTCCTAGATGTATCTTTTTCCAATAGAAGGCTATTTCATTTTTATTGAAAATCTGTTTTGTAGTGTAGCCACTTTCATTCATTATCTTAGCTAGATATTCTGAATAACTTGCTGAAGCTTCTACATCAGCACTCTCTGCTTCACCTTGCACTTTTACGTTATGAAGAAGGCTTCTTTCCTTAATCCCTGTAAACCAACCTCTGCTGGCTTCAAACTTTTCTTCTGCAGCTTCCTCACCTCTCTCAGACTTCATAGAATTCAAGAGAATTAGGCCTTGCTCTGGATTAGGCTTTGACTTAAGGGAATGTTGTGGCTTATTTGATCTTCTGTCCAGACCACTAAAATTTTCTCCATATGAGTAATAAGGCTGTTTTGCTTTCTTATTATTCTTGTGTTCACTGGAGTAGCACTTTTAATTTCCTTCAGGAACTTTTCCTTTGCATTCACAACTTGGTTAACTGGTGTAAGAGGCCTAGCTTTCAACCTATCCCAGCTTTTGACATGTCTTCCTCACTAAAGCTTAATCATTTCTAGCTTTTGATTTAAAGTGAGATATGTGTGCTTATTCCTTTCACTTGACCATTTGAAGGGCATTGTAGTGTTATTAATCAACCTATTTCAACACTATTTTGTCTCAGGGAATAAGGAGGTCTGAGGAGAGGGAGAGAGATGAGGGAATGGCCAGTTAGAGAAACAGTCAGAACACATGCAACATTTAACAATTAAGTTTGTCATTTTTTATGGGCATGGTTCATGGCACTGCAAAACAATTGTAATAGTAACATGAAAGATCACTGATCATAGCTCACCATAACATATATAATAATAATGGAAAAGTTTGAAATATTGTTGAGAATTACCAAAATATGACACAGTGACATGAAATGAGCATATACTGTTGGAAAAATGGCAATGATAGAATTGCTTAACATAGGGTTGCAACAAACCTTCATTTTGTAAGAAAAAAATGTAATACCTGTGAAGCACAATAAAGCAAAACACAATTATGCTTGCATAGGGTTGTTGCAAGGATTAAATTAAATAGTTGTAAGCAAGAAGGAGAGATTCGAGAACATAGTCATCATTTTAAAAATATCAACTTCATTTGTATAACTCTTTTTAATGCAGTTTTTTAAAGCCCAACATATCTTTATATTTACAATAGTATGTATGTAACAATCAGATAAATTTAATGGATAGATAGAAAATGAATAAAATCAATAAACAATTTGAGACACTACACATGTGCTCACCCCAATTAATACCATTTAGTGCAATACTAGACCTCATTTTATAATAGATAATAATCTGGTAAAAGCATATCAATAACATAAGGCAGTGGTATAGAGCATTCATTGAGTTCATACCAATTCACTGCTTTTTGAGTCAAAGCAGAACTCATAAGAAGTGTCTAAATCCAATAATACTTTCATGTTGACTTCCATTATGCCATCACAGATGCCAGAAGTATTCCCACAGAAAAGTGGTATTGATTTCAAGAAATCATAAAATCCTAATATTAACACACAGCAAACTTCTGAAATCACATGTTTAAACTAGATATACTTCTAGGTATCCCCTTTACAGCAATGTCATGAGAATTGACAGTAAGGAAATTTACACCCACTGTTTTTTTTTTCCTTTTAAGCTGAGCAATAAAACTATATTGCCTGAAGAATCCTTTGTTTTCTAGCAGGGCTTAAGGAGCAAAGAAAATTCTATTAAAAATTTTTAAAACGGCAGAGGATAGAAAGTAAGGAAAAGAGAGAAAAATAGAAAAAAACAACAGGAAGGTAAATCAGGAAGACAAGAAAGAAAATTAAATGCATTTTAAAAGTTTTGCTTTAGTCCTTTAGTCCTTTGACAAGACAAAATATGACAAAAGCTGCCTAACTTCCAGAAGGGGATGTTTGTTATATACACAAAGGTGCTGTGCAGGTTGAATAAAAGTTATATTTAATTTGATGAACTAAGATGTATTCACTAAGATTTATTTCAGTTTATTCCTATTATTTGATCAGTTTTCTAAACAGGAATGGTTCTGCATTTGAACTTCTACTACACCTTCATAAAACAAGTTATTTCAAAAAACTTTCCCAATATATATTATGACCTGTTATAATTATAGAAAAAGATATTTTATTAATATATTTTTGAAAGAAATTCTGTTTCTCTCCAAATATTTAATTCTTATTTATAGGACAGGGCTACACACACCTTTCTCTGTACCTTCCTGAAAATCCTCTAAAATGACAGTAATGGATATACAATTTTCAAGTGGTATAAGTTACCAATTATTAGAAGACAAAAAAGGGAAATTTGATGAAAACTCTCAAAATTATGTTTTAAATGAAAAATATAATGGGAATTTTCAGAATGTCAATTGTTGAAACCTAACTTCCTGTGGAAGAAGGATACTTGTGAGAAGCAAAGCAGTTCAGAACACTGAATCCTCAAGACACTAAGGAATTATATGTGGAGGCTTCCCAGAAAAACCTGGTGGAATTGTAGAAATAAATTTGGATTCCTGTATATCCAGTTTCATGTGTGAACATGTAAAAGCACCATAACAAGAAGCAGCTGAACAAACTAAAACTTAACTTTTCATGGACTAATAAGGGAACTGAATTTGTAGGACCAACACATATGAAATCCTGGGAGATAGGCAAACCAGAGAGTCACATCCAAGAACTGATTACCAAGAACGAAAGGGGCTGGAGCCATAAACAGGTACAAATATTTATTTGGTAATTTTGATGAATTGCTGGAGGCTGTATGTCAACTACTGTGAGGGTGAAAAATTCCTGGAGGCTGCAGTCAGGAGAGACACCATACTTTCATGGATTTTACTGATCATGATCCACTAATGCTCCTGGCAGGGTGAGGGGGAAAATAAACATTTTGAAATACACTCAGAGCAGTTTCCATAGCAAAGGACTACTTTACAGGACAAATGACTTTAGAAAAGCATTTTCTCTGATTACAGCTACCTCTAGCCTTCCTTTCTCCTTTCTCTTCCTCCTTTAGTGTACCCCTTTAGGGTATGCTAAAAACACTTGTGAATGTCACAGACCATGACAACAAGCTCACTAATATTCTTAGATTTAATTATGAGATTATAGCTTCCCTTCAACACAACTTCCCATCACACAACAAAGCTCCAGTATAATAACAGATTACAGATGAAAGACTTGCAAAATTTTAACTCTAGCTAAATAGAAGTATAAGGGAAAAAAAAAGACAACAGGAGAGAATAAACAAGAACCTTATAGGAATTTGAATTCTCTTGTACCTACAGCCACAGCAAAATTAAACAAATCCCAATTCCTGTAAGGATTAACATAAAACCTCATAATAAATGCCTATTTACCTCAGGTCCATAAACATCATGTCTGACTTTCAACAAAAAATTACAAGGAATATGAAAAGGCATGGAATTTTTTAAAAAGGCTGAAGAGACATAGTATGCCTCAGATATGCCATAGATTTTGGAATGATCAAATATGGAATTTAAAATAACTATGATTAAAATGCTCAGGTGTGACTATGATTTTTTTTTTTTTTTTTTTGGTATGGTAGGAGTATATTGGAAGGAATTAAAGTATTTCAGGATATTTGTTTTCCCATTGCTTTACATTATTTTGTTTGGAAATGTTTTATTTAATAAATAAAGTAATTTTAAAATAAAAAAATATGCTAAGAGATCTAATGGAGAAGGTAAACAGCATATAAGAACAATTGAGCAATGTAAACTGGGAGAAGGACATCCCAAGAAATAATGAAAAGAAAATGGTAGAAATGCTAGAAACTAAATCCAATGTTACAGATGTAAAGAATACCTTTTATGGTCTCATCAGCATGCAAAAAATGGCCAAAGAAAGAATGAGCAAACTTGAAAATATATCAATGGAATCTTCCCAAACTGAAAAACAAAGAGAAAAGGAATTTTACAAAAAAAAGTTTACCCAAGAAATTTGGGGAAATTTCAAAAGGTGGAACATAAGATTAATTGGAATACCAGAAGATAACAGGAAATGGAGTAGAGTAAATATTTAAGTATTAATGGCTAAGAACCTTAAAGAATAATGATAGACTGTAATAAAAATTCCAGGAAGCTTACAGAATACCAAGTGGGATAAATATATACAAAAAAAAATTCCAAGTTATATGTGCCAGTTTGAATGTATTATGTCCCCCACATTATCTTTGATACAATCTTGTGTGGGCAGATGTGTTGGTGTTGATTATATTGCAATTCTTTAAGTGTTTCACAGAGATGTGACAAACCCAACTGTAGGTGATGACTCTGATTAGATAATTTCCATGGAGGTGTGGCCCCACCCATTCAGCTTGGGCTTGATTAGTTTACTAGAGCACTACAGAAGCTCAGACAGAAGGAGTGAGCTTGCTACAGTCAAGAAGGACACTTGAAGAATGCACAGGAGCTGAGAGAGGAGCTGCAGCTTACAGACACATTTTGGAGATGGCCTTTGAAAGCAGACTTTTTCTCTGGAAAAGCTAAGAGAGGACAAACACCCCAAGAACAACAAAGAGTAACATTTTTGAGGAACTGCAGTCTAGAGAGGAACGTCCGGGGAGAAAGCCAGAACTTTGGAGCAGTTGCCAGCCATGTGCCTTCCCAGCTAACAGAGGTTTTCCAGATGCCATTGGCCATCCTCCAGTGAAGGTACGCAATTGTTGATGATTTATTTACCTTGGACATTTTATGGCCTTAAGACTGTAACTTTGTAACTAAATAAACCCCCTTTATAAAAGCTGATCCATTTCTGGTGTTTTGCAAAAAGACAGCACTAGCAAATTAGAACAGCATATCATATTCAAACTCCAGAAAACTGAAGAGAAGAACTTGAAAGAATGCAGAGGTAATAAAATGCCCATAGAGGACCAAGAAGAAGGATTACAGCAGACTTCTCATCAGAAACCATACAAGCAAGAAGTGAGTGGAGTTTAATTTTTGTATAGATTAAAAAACAAACAAACAAACAAAAAAACCTGAAATAGCATTAAGAAAAAATATTCTTCAAATGTGAAGGAGAAATAACGACTTTTTTAGTCAAATAAAAATAGAGGTAATGTTCATCAACAACAGACCTACCCTGCAAGACATGTTAAAAGTTTATTTTCAGTGAAAAGGAAAATGATTTTGATCAGAAACTAGGAACTACATAAAGAAAGGAAGATTGTTGGAAAAGGAATAAATGAAGATAAAATATTTTATACTTCTTTATTCTTAATCTAAAATATGACTGCTTAAAGCAATACAGTAACAATGTATTAGATGATTACAAATAGAGATTAATAACCTAAGTGAAAACATGAAAATAAAATATTTTATACTTCTTTATTCTTAATCTAAAATATGACTGCTTAAAGCAATACAGTAACAATGTATTAGATGATTACAAATAGAGATTAATAACCTAAGTGAAAACAAGGTCAAAAGCAATTGGGGGAGTATTGGGAATACTCTGTCATGTTACCTGCACTACATGTGAAGGGGTATATACTGTTGTTTGAATTGGACAAGGACTAGTTAAAATTTATAATGTAATGTCCAGGGACACCACCACAAAAATTTTAAATAGAAATTTAATTCATATGGTAAGAGAGGAAATAAACTGGAATCATGTTTAATGCTCAGCTAAAACGAGACAATGTAGGAAATGAATGGCAAGAAGCAATTAAATGCAACAAATAAACAACACTAATGAACAAGGCAGCTGTAATCACCTTAAATGTGAAAGATCTAAATACACAAACTAAGAAATAGAGTGGATAAAAGGAGTAACTCTGTGTTTTCTGCAAGAACCCACATTAAATATAAATACTCAGATAAGTTTCATGTAAAAGTATGGGTTCTTATTTTGTCAGGGCTTCTAGTTCAGTCCTCATTTTACCTTTCCTCTCTCATTTCACTATAAGTAGTAAGGAGAAACAAGGATGTATCTCCCATATTTTGCTTGGAATCTTGTCAGCTAAGTATCCAAGTTTCTTGCTTATAAGTTCTGACTTCTATCCAATATCATAACACAATTTTTCCAAGGTCTCTGCAACTTTATAAAAAGGAACATCTTTCCTCCATTTTCCAATAACCATTTCCTTCTAAAGCCTCTTGACAAACAACTTTAACATCAATATTTCTTTCTGTTCATGCTGATGTATGTATTCTCTAAGAAATAAAAACTTTATGACCCTCTTCACTTTTTTCTTTTTTTCTGAGACTTCACCAGAATCACCTTTAATTTCAATTCCTCTATCAACAGACATTTCAACACAAGCTAGGACTGTTCTATGAAAAACTCAAAATTCCTACAGCCTATGCCCACTATCTAATTCCAAAGTCACTTCCACATTTTAGGTATTTTTAATAGTAGCAACCCACTTTCTACTAATAAACTCTGCTTTAGTTTGCCAGGACCACTATGACAAATACCACAGAATGGTTTGCCTTAACAAGAATTTGTTGCATCATAGTTTTAGAGGCTAGAAGTCTAACATCAAGATATTGCCAGGCCATGCTTTCTTCTGGTGATGTAGCATTCTGGCGATAGCTTGCCAGCAATGCTTGCATTCTTTGGCTTATAGATGCATCTTTGTCTCTGTCACATGGTGATCTTTCTTCTTCTCTGGCTTCTCCTTTTGGCTTTTACTGATTGATTGCATCCAAATTTCTTTTGCTTAACAGGACTCCAGTCATATGCAGTAAGGCCTATCCTGATTTGATGTGGCTTCATCTAAATAGCATCTCTGAAGAGCCTGTTCACAAATGAATCCACACTCACAGTAACCAGGGGCTAGGGCTTGAACATATCTCTGTTGGGGACATGATTCAATCTACCACAGATGGTGAAATTTATCTCAATAAATCTGTTAAGTAAAGGGATGTAAAAAGATATACCATGTTAACACTAATCAATACAAACCTGGAGTATCTGTATCAATTTCACACAAAGCAAAATTAAGACAAGGAAAATTATCAGGGGCAAAGGTAAGCATTATAAAGGAAAAAGGGAAAAATTCCCAGATGATTATACTTCAATGGGTGTTCTAATTTGCTAATGCTGCCGGAATGCAAAACACCAGAGACGGATTGGCTTTTATAAAAGGGGGTTTATTTGGTTACACAGTTACAGTCTTAAGGCCATAAAGTATCCAAAGTAACACATCAGCAATCAGGTACCTTCACTGGATGATGGCCAATGGTGTCTGGAAAACCTCTGTTACCTGGGAAGGCACATGGCTGGCATCAGCTCCAAAGTTCTGGTTTCAAAATGGCTTTCTCCCAGGACATTCCTCTCTAGGCTGCAGTTCCTCAAAAATGTCACTGTTAGTTACACTTGGGATATTTTTCCTCTCTCAGCTTCTCAGGAGCAAGAGTCTTCTTTCAATGGCCATCTTCAAACTGTCTCTCATCTGCAGCTCTTGTGCTTTCTTCAAAGTGTCCCTCTTGGCTGTAGCTCTTCTTCAAAACATCACTCACAGCTGCACTGAGTTCCCTCTGCCTGTCAGCTTGTTTATATAGTTCCACTGATCAAGGCCCACCCTGAATGGGTAGGACCATGCCTCCATGGAAATATCTAATCAGAGTCATCACCCACAGTTGGGTGGGGCACATTCCATGGAAACACTCCAAGAACTACAACCTAACACCGATAAGTCTGCCCACAGAAGACTACATCAAAAATAATGGCATTTGGGGGACATAATACATTCAAACTGGCACAATGGGTATACTTTTAAGAGTATACAGTTAACAACAAAGAATGAAATACTTAAGGCAAAAACTGATAGAAGTGCAAGGAGAAATAGACAAACCAATGTTTTAGTTGGAGACTACAGCACCCTTCTTTCAGTAATTGATAGATTAAGCAAGCAGAAAATCAGCAAGGATGAAGTTTAAATGAGTAGCATTGTCAATTGACTTGATATAATTATATTTATAGAGTACTTCTTCCAACACCAGCAGAATGTACATTCCCCTCAAGTTCATATGAAACATTCCACAAAATAGAAGACATTCTCTGATATAAAACACACTTTAAGAAATTTAAAATAGAAATAATATGAAGCAGATTCTCAAAACATTATGGCCTTAAATTGGAGTTATAAAACAGAGGTAGCTGGAAAGTCCAAAAATCTGGAGATTAAACAATATCCTTCTAGAAAGTAAATGGGTGAAAGAAGAAGTCTTAATAGAATTTTTTCAAAAATATACATTTTAAAGTAAATGGCAATTGAAATAAAACTAATAAAAATTTTAGGGATACAGCAAAAACAGTGTTGAGAGGAAAACTTATAAAAAATCCAAGCATCCCCCTTAGTAAACTAAAAAAATAAGAGAAACTTATTGTAAAGCAAGAAAGAGAAGGAAATTATATAAATCACAGGAGAAATCAATGAAATTTAAGTCAAGAAAGCAACAGAGAAAATCTACAAAATCAAAGTCTTGTTGCTTATAAAGTTTAATAAAATTGATAAATCTCTAGCCAGGTGAAACAAGAAAAAAAATAGTGAAAACAACTAATTACCAATTCTGATATACAACAAAGACCATAACTACTGATATCCTGGACAATAAAGATAAGAAATTAGTGTTATGAGATATTATATAACCACAAAGAGGAAATGATAAATTCACTTAGAGGAAATGATAAATTCCTTTCAATTCCTTGAAAGTCACTATCAAACACACAAGGATAAATAGATATTCTGAATAGGCCTGTATCTATTAAATTAATATAATCAATTTTTCATATCCTTAAAAAAAGAAATTTCAGGCTCAGATCGATTGTCTGGTGAATTCCACCAAACTACTAAAGTAAAAATGATGACTATTCTCTGCAGTCTTTTCTGGAAAATAGAAACAGAGTGAAGACTTCCTAAATGATTCTATGAAACCATCATTACCATAATAGCAAAATCAGATAAAGACATTACAAGGAAGAAAATCAGAGACTAGTATCATTCATGAATAGAAATGCTGTTTGGGATGTTACATACAATTTCTTCAGTAATGAGATAAAAACACGGATAGCCAGACAGCTAAGAATGTATAAAAGGACAACTTTATCAGATTAAAGGGCCCATAGGGGAGAGGGGAGAATGAGGGCAGTGGAGAGACCTTGGGCCTACATAACCTAGGTTCCCCACGAGAGTCACTGGAGAGGGGAGAGAACTTATGGGTCCTGGGCTCTCACTTTTATTGTAAACCAGAATGGAGGAGTGGGGTTTTCCCATGGATCCTGGGGATTGGCAGCTTTAAACTATGCAGTACAAGGGGCAGAAATGGCAAGGACCATTTGTAGAAGCTGAGAGAAGTACTCATCATCCAACCTATTTGGAGGTAAAGCCTTGCTATGTGTGGTTACGTCCAGGGCAGGGCTAACTGTTGGTTGCTCAAAAGGGGAACTTATGACTAAGCCAGACAATATGATGAGGTACCAAATAGGATTTATTTAATGCCATTATAGATAAAATACCCAATAAAATATTAGCAAATTGAGTCTAGCAATGTTTGAAAAGAATTATACAACTCCACCAAGTATAATTAATTCCATTAGTGTTAAGCAGGTTCAACATTTTAAAATCACCATATTGAAAGGTGATTTTAATACATTGAATAATGCACCATATTTAATGCATTGAATAATATGCCATATCAAAAGGCTAAAAAAAAAAATCTTGTGATCATGTCAGTTGATAAAGAAAAAAACATTTTATGAAATCAAATGCCCATTCATGATTAAAAAAAAAAAACCTCAACAAATTAGGAATAAAAGGGGTACTTTCAAGCAGATAAGCAACATCTACATAAACTTCAGCTAGCATCACACTTAATGGTGAGTTACTGTATGGTTTTCCTCCTACTAGAAACAAGGCAAAGATGTCTTTTCTAACCATGTTGATTAAACATTTTATTGGAAGTCTTAGATAGTGCATAAGACAATAAAATGAAATAAAGGATACAGAGTTTAGAAAGGAAGAAATAAAACTACCTTCATTTATAAATGGCATAATTTTCTATGAAGAAAATATCAAAGAATAGAAAAAAGAAATCCTGGAGCTAATTAATGAGCATAGCAAGGTCTCAGGATACAAGATTAATGTATAAAATTCAATTGCTTTCCTACATATGAACAATAAAAAATTGGAATGTGAAAAAATGCCATTAACAACAGGACAAAAAGAATGCTTATTTGTATATCTAACAAAACATGTATAGGATCTAGATGTGGAAAACTCACAACTCAATTAAAAGAAATCAAAGAAGATCTAAAATGGAGAGAAGACTCAATATTATTAAGATGTCAGTTTGTCCTGAGTTGATGTACAGATGCAACCCAATCCTAATCAAAATCCCAGCAAACTATTTTTTAGTTATAAATCAATGGATTATAAAATTTATAAGGAAAGGAAAAAAAATCTAAACTAGCCACCCCGATACTGAAGAACAACCAAGGTGGAGGGTTCAGCTACCTCATTACTGGACCTACTGAAAGCTACAGTAATAAGGCAACATGGTATTGGCAAAAAAAAAAAAAAGACATTTTGTTCAGTGGGATAGAATAGAGAATGCAGGAATAGGCACTCATCAATATGGTCAACTGATCTTAAGCAAACACCAAGGGAATTCAAAAGAGAAAATCTAATCTGCACAATAATTGGAGCTGGAACAACTGGATAGCTATATAAAATATATATATATACCTATACAAAGTTTTAACACATTTCACAAAATTAACTCAAAATGTATCATATACTGTGTTGGTTTGAATCTGTTATGTACCCCATAAAAGACTATGTGCCTTCTCATATGACACAGGAAGCCTGGAGGCCATCAGCCTTTCTTCAGAATAGTTAACCACCTCTTGATGCCTTAATTTGGACATTTTCATGGACTTAGAACTGCAAATTTGCAACCTAATAAACCTCCATTAAAAAAATACTATTGAAAAAATCCATACCTAGTAAATTGCATTTCTGTAGCTTTAGCAAACTGGAAAATATACTTCAAGGTAAAACAAAAAACTTTAAAAGTTCTAGAACCAATCTTGATATTTAGGGGACTTGGATTTGGAGATATGTTTTTAAATGTAACACTAAAAATAATTTAAATAACTGTGATTAATATTTTAAGACTGCTAATGGAAAAAGTTGACTACATACAAGAATAGATGGGTTATGTAAGCAGAGATTTGGAAATTCTAAGAAATAATCAAAAGGAAATATTAGATCAAAATATTTTAACATAAATGGGGAACATATTTGGTGCACCAGGTGATCAAGATCAATTTCAACAGTGATGTCGTGTTGATAGGTGGTCTCTTTGATATAATGTAATTTAAATGACACTTATCCTGTGATTTTCCTCCAAAAACCCATAGCCCAGTGTAATCTTAAGAAAACCATCAGATAAATCTCAATTGATGAACATTCTTTGAAATACATGACCAGCATTCTTCAAAATAAATAGTCATCAAAAACAAGGAAAGTCTGAGACACTGTCACAGTCTGAGGAACCTAAGGAGATATGACAAGTAAATGTAATGTAGTATCTGGATAGTTTCCTGACAGATAAAATGATAACTTTATCTAAAGTTACAATAAATTTTGAATGGGAGGGGGCGTTACCATGGACTCTGAAGAAACAAAAAAGATTCTAAGTGGTTACTATGAACAAACTAGAAAACTTAAATGAAATGGACAACTTCTTATAAACATATAAAGAACCTATACTAACTAAAGAAGAAATAGAAGACCTCAAACAAACCAACCACAAGTAGAGATTGAATCAGTCGTGGATACCTACCAGCAAAGAAAAGCACAGGACTGATGGCTTCACTGGCAAATTTTACCAAGCATTGCAAGAAGAATTAACACCACTCCTGCTTAAATTGTTTCAAAAAATTGAAGAAGAGGGGACACTGCCTAACTCATTCTATGAAGCCAAAATCACCCTAATACCAAAGCTGGTTGAAGATACTATGAGAAAAGAAAACTTCAGAGCAATCTCTCCCTTGAACATAGATGCAAAAATCCTCAACAAAATACTTGCAAAGAAAAGCCAACACTACATTAAAACAATTCTATGCCATGACTAAGTGTGTTATATTCCAAGCATGCAAGGTGGTTCAACACAAGAAATTCAATTAATGTAATACACCACATTAACAAATTAAAAAGGAAAAACCACATGATCATTTCCATTGATGCAGAAAAGGCATTTGACAAAATTCAGCATCCTTTCATGATAAAAACACTTGAAAAAGTTAGGAATCAATAAAGGGCATATATGAAAACCCATAGCTAACATCCTACTCAATGGTGAGAGACTGAAAGTTTTCCCTCTAAGATTGGGAATAAGGAAAAGATACCCACTGTCATCACTGCTACTCAACATTATGCTTGAAGTTCTAGCTAGAGAAATTAGGCAAGAAAAATAAATAAAAGGAATCCAAATTGGAAAGGAAGAAGTAAACTCATTATTTGCAAATGAAATGATCTTATATTTAGAAAATCCAGAAAAAAATGACAACAAAGCTACTTAACCTAATAAATAAGTTCAGCAAAGTTACAGGATACAAGAGTAACATGCAAAAATCAGCAGTGTTTTGATCCAGTAGTAATGAGCTATCCAAGGAGATTATAAAGAAAAAATTCCATTTAAATACCCCCTAAAAGAATCAAGTATCTAGGAATAAACTTATCCATGGATGTAAAAGACTGGTATCCAGAAAACTGTAGAACATTGCTAAAATAAATCAAAGACCTAAATAAATGGAAAAACATTCTCTGTTCATGGATTGGAAGGCTAAATGTCATTTAAGATGTCAATTCCACTCTAATTAACCTATAAATTCAATGCAATCCCAATCAAAATTCCATCCAACTACTTTGCAGAAATGGAAACACTAATTACCAATTTTATTTGGAAGGGTGAGGGACCTCAAATAGCCAAAAAAACATCTTGAAAAAGAAGAATGAAGTGGAAGGTATCACTCTTCCTGACTTTAAAACATATTATAAAGCCACAGTTGTTTAAAAAAATATGGTATTGGCATAAAGATAGTCATATTGATCAATGACATCAAATTGAGAGTTCAAAAATAGATCTCCAGATCTATGGTCAATTGATTTTTTTATAAGATCCCAAATTCACTCAACTGGGACAGAACAGTCTCTTCAATAAATGGTATTGGGAGAACTGGATATCCGTAACCCTAGGAATGAAGGAGGACCCCTATCTCATATCCTGTACAAAAATTAATTTAAAATGGATCAAAGACCTAAATATAATAACCAGTACCATTAAACTCCTAGAAGAAAATATAGGGAAATAGCTTCAAGATCTAGTGATAGGCTGTAGTTTCTTAGACTTTACACCCAAAGCACAAGCAAAGAAATAAAAAAAAAAAAATAGATAAATGGGAATACCTCAAAATTCAATACTTCAGTGCTCCAAAGGACTTTGTCAAAAGGATGAAAAGACAACTGACTCAATAAGAGAAAATATTTGGAAACAATATATCTGATAAGGGTTTGATATCCAGAATATATAAAGAAATCTTACAACTCAACAATAAAAAGCAAACATCCAAACTAAAAATGCACAAAAGACATGAATAGACACTTTTTTCCAAAGAAGAAATATAGATTGCTAAAAGCACATGAAAAGATGCTCAGTTGATTAGCTATTACAGAAATGTAAACAAAACCACAATGAGATATCATCTCACACCTACTAGAATGGCCACCATTTAAAAAATAGGAAAGTACAAGTATTGGAGAGGATGTGGAGAAATTGAAACACTTGCTCACTGCTGGTGGAAATGTGAAATGGTATAGATGCTGTGGAGGATGGTTTGGTGGTTCTTCAGGAAGCCAGTTATACAGATGCCTTACAACCCAGCAATCCCTCTACTCAGTATATACCCAGACGGTCTGAAAGCAGGAATGCAAACAGACATTTGCACAAAGATGTTCATAGTGGCATTATTCGCAATTGCCAAAAGATGCAAACAACCCAAGTGTCCATTAATGGATGAATAGATAAACAAATGTGGTATATACATACATATGGAATGTTATTCAGCAGTAAGAAGGAATGAAGTCCTGAAGTTTGCAACAACATGGATGAACCTTAAGGACATTATGTTGAGTGGAATAAGTCAAACACGAAGAACAAATATTGCATCTTCTCACTGATATGAGCTAATTATATTATGTAAACTCATGGACATAAAATATAAAATATAGGTTACCTGGATATAGAATGAGGCTAAAGAATGGGGAACAATCTTTTTATAAATACAGCAAATAATACCATGAACCAGTGTGTACAGTGATGGGATAAAATGATAGCTTTATCTAAAGTTGCATTAAATTATGAATGGCAATAGTTTTTTCTTTTTATTTTCTAGCCAAGAAAATGAATGTCATTTTATTTACTTGTGTTTCTCAGAGCCCTTAATAGAGATTTTAGTTATAAACGTGTCTCTGAATTTACAAACATAAAATGTGCATTCAAAGCAAATACACAGAAGACAACAGTTCCCTCAACTAGTATGTTGAGCAAGACCAGCCAAAACAATATAATCAAAACACAGCTTTATTTTTATTTCCTTTTGTTGCTTTAAATTGTATTCAGTAGTGATAGTTCCCCTGCTTTGATAAAAACTTGAAAATAATCCATTGCTTTTCTGTTTGCTTTTAGATAGTAAGCAGCATTTTGATTTCAGAGTTGCAGCCTCAATTCAAAAATTACAGTTTCTAAACACAAAAGTACAAAGGCCCTGACATTGTGTGTATTTGTATGAGATTCCCTCTTTCCCAGATGAGGCCTATTGTAATTTGGCTGCTTACTATGCTTTATATTTCTGTCCCCCATCTAATATTTCTCCTCTTCTTAGTCGCTAATTGAAGTTCCTGCATCCTCCTGGGATGGACTCTGGGTAAGTGATGATTAGAGGGGAAAAGGATAGTCTTACCCATTGAGTATATTTGTTACCCAGGTTTGCAAATTCACAGGCTCTTTTGTACACATGCCTTCATACTGGGTCCCTCAAGCTGACACTCATAAGATCTCATTCCCCTCTTAGGTTCAGGTTCTGACACCTCCACTTCATACTGACCCTTCTCTTTGGAGTCCTTTTGTCTTTTCCAGCAGGTACTCTTAGGCAAGACTTGAAGCAGCACCAAGATAGTTTTCTATTGTGTGTGACCCACCTTTACACCTTGGGAAACACTCATTCTCCTCTCTGACTTGCCTTCAGATGGGACTATAGTTAGTTTCTAGATACAGCAGCAACTCATCTTAGCTCTGTCTTCCAGGCAGCTTGCCAGACTGTGACTATTGCCCTCCAAATTCCCTGAGATGGAAGTCAGACTCCAGGCTACTGTATCCCAGGTATAGGAATTATATATCAGGTTATCTCAGTGATAACCACTGAAGCTTGAGAAGAGGTGCTAGATACTCATCCTCCTGGAATTTTGAGGAGGTATAGCTCAGTCAACATATCTCTCCTAAGAAATCCACTCACAAAATTTCCCTTTTCTAATTCACTGGAGAATTTCAGTCTATTTACCTTCTAATTCACTGGAGAACTTCAGTCTATTTTTATCATGGAGCTTCAGATGAAACTTTTAATTTGCTGCTTTGTCTACACATTTTGTTCCTTGTTTCGGTATACATCATGCTCATAATTACATTCATTATATCCATTGTTTCATTTAGTTCTCACAACATTCTATGAGGCATATTTTCTAATTATTTCCATTTTATATTTGTAATATATGGATTTCCTAAAGCCTTGAGATAACTGAGATTTTGGACCTTTAGAGTTTCAGATGTGAATTCTGAAATATCTAAGTGGAACAGGGGAGGAGATAGGAAACAATTCTAGTAATTCCTTTTTGAAATCCATGTAGGTAAAAGACAAGGATAATTGATGATTGCAACAAATCTGGATTCCTGCTATAAACAATAGCTGCAATCCAGGCACTTGTGAGAGAATATGAACTTGAACTCACCATGGGCTCAGATTGTTTGCAAGAAAAAGCAGTTTAGAGCCATGGATAGATATATAATTTAGCTATATAGTTTACCCATATATATATATTTATATATTATATGTTTATATTATTTATTATATGTATTTATATATAAATATATATATATATTTACAGATATACAGCTTAGTGTATACAATATATAGTGGATATATATATATATATATAGTTTAGTATATAGATAGATAGTATATATAGATATATAGTTTATCCATCCAGCCAGGTACATTATCAAATGATCATATATGGGAGATTATGTATATTAAATTCAGCTCATATAAAGAATAATTTTAGTGGATGCTATCAGTATATATTGAATAACACAGAAAAAGAAACAATTTAATGCATTATTTAGAAGTAAGATTAATTATGACCTTTTTCATAATGCCGTCTTATAAGGATATAGATTTTTTTTCTTGTCCTTAGAATCAGGTATACTGGACTTTTATCTAAAAATTTGAAATATATATATATGCAAATATATATATATTATATATGTGTGTTAGAATAAAAATTGGCAAGTATTAAAATTCTTAAAAATAAATTTCTATTTTATACTTTGGAAAGGGAGAGAAACTTTGAGAATTTGTCTCATAGTTTATTTCATTTTATATCCTTACTCCCTGTTTTACTTCACCTCATCTTTTGTTTTTATTCCCACATATTTCCATTGCAGGCTATGTTATTGTAGTTTAATGCATATGTATGTGTGTGTGTCCATCTGAATAATCCCCTTGATTATGGCTGTTTTGGACAAGCAAACTTAGAGATATAATATATAGCCTTGAGTGTAATTTATGCTGACCAAATTACTGCAAATTCTAGGCCACTTAAGCGTGGCATAGAAAGAAACACAAGCACTTCATGAAGGAGCCATCAGAAGCAGCTACTCTGTCCCTGGCCACTAGGGTAGTACATTTTTCACAGCATAGTGGAGAAAATTAAGCAGAAAGTGATTAATTTCAGGGAAAATTCCAAAAACACTAAAATATTTAACAATACATTAACTAAATACTTTTAAATGTTAACCTTTGATGTTCAGCATTTTCTTCTAATTATACTTTTATATTTCACGTGAATGTATTTATAATAATACTTAATTCTATTTGTTTTAGAAAAAAGTATTTAATCATATCTCAAACAAGGTATTTGAAGGAATTGCACTAGCAATGTAAATATCTCTAAACCAAGGGCTAATGTCATTTTGCAATTCAGAGTGGAACCTTCCTAGAGGTTATTTAGACTTAAGAGAATGAATACACATAAAGACACACAATGCTACAGCAATTTTCTTGAATCCAGTTCCATTTTGTACTGGTATCATTGAAATGTGCTTAATAACTATAAAAATGAAAGGTTTCTTTCAGAGACTAAACTGTTTCTATTATGGAGATTACAAAGTGGTTTGCATAGATGAGCTCTATTAGAATAATCTGTGAAGGAGGATAGATGGATGGATTCATCTATTATACTCTTCAAGGGGACATAGTAAGATAATAAATGACAAGTAATAATCATTTCCATTCCCATGATTATGTAAATGCTCCCCAGGAGGACATTTGTTATGAATACTGTCATTGAAATCACCACCTTCCTTCTGTTGACTCAGTCCAAATGCCTTTGAAGACCTGATTACTAAGCACTTCATAAGATGTAGCATGTGATACTATCAGTCAGCACTGCCAAAGGAAATGCCATTGTGCAATTCCTTTATTGTGAGCAATATTTTGAAGAAAATATTCAAACATCTCTCTAAGGTGTGTTGAGCTCTTCCAGCATCATAAAGTAGTAAAGGCTATTATAACAAATTCAAAGAGCGGTATTGTTCTTTGAATTATGCTAATTATTTTTAAAGCATTACTCAACATGAGATTATTTCAGTCAATGATACAAAAGGATTTACAGAAGCATTTGTGTCATACACACATTGGAAAGACCAAGAAATATGTCCCTTTTTGAACATTTTATATAAACTTAGGTGACATGATTGTGAACTTTATAATCTTATTCTTTCCAGGAAGTCATTATCTGTGTTTCCAAAGAATCCTAATGTAAGAATATGTATTACATCTAATGAAGAAGAGTTTATACATTTGTATTGATATAAATTCAGTGCTAGTTTAGTTAACTGATTTATTTTATAAAATACTACTGGATATCAAATAGCTTAATGAACACTATAATTAAACATTCTGCTCAGTTAACCATTTTAAATAGTTAGGTGATTAAAACCTGAAATGGCTCTTGTGTCTGAACACTTTTTACTACAAGTGATGGTTAGGTTTATGTGTCACCTTGGCCAGGTCATGGTACTCAGGTGTCTGGTCAAGCAAGCACTGGCCTAACCATTACTGCAAGGACATTTGTGGCTGGTTAATAAATCAGAAGATTGGTTTATTAAATCATCAGTCAATTGGCTGCAGCTGTGACTGATTACATCAACAAAGGATATGTCTTCCACAATGAGAGAATGCAATAAGCTGGATTTAATCCAGTCAGTTGGAGACTTTTAAGAATGACAGATAGAGGACCTTCACTTCTTGTTCAGCTGACCAGCAGAGCATTTCCTGAGGAGTTCGTTGAATACATTCATTGGAGTTGCCAGCTTGCTACCTGAGGAGTTCATTGAGCATCTTCACTGGAGTTGCCAGTCTACTGCCTGCCCTACAGAATTTGGACTCATGCATACCCACAGTTGCATGAGACACTTTCATAAATCTTGAATTTATAGATATCTTTTGTTGAATCTGTTTCTCTAGAGAATCCTAACTAATACAACCTGGTACCAAGAGTGGGGTGGTTCTTGAGAAACAGAATCTTAAAATGGGCTTTTACAATTTGTTTTCTACTCTGATTATATTCAAAGGCACTGATGACTCCATTTCCAATAATCAGATGGCACTGACTGTCCATGGCATGAGTTGGCAATGGAGGTACACAAAATATCACCATTTGATTCTCCTAATCATACTTTTGTATTAAGCAAGGTTCTGGGTGACAGTATTTTTGACACCTTAACAGAGTTTTGCAAAGTTAAGAGGTATAAAATGTTGGCTTGTTGCTCTTAGATATGCTGGATAAAGTTATAAGAGCAAGGGACTGAGAGAGAAAACATGGCGGCATAGAGAGAAGTGGAAAACTGTCAGTTTCCTTGGGAACAATTCATAGATGACCAAAAAACTAGTAAATAACCAGGAATAACTGCAGGGAGACAAACTTGACTGCCCACTCATCATCCACCAACCTGAATTGGGAGGAATGCCCGAGATCACAGCATAAAATCTGTAAGTAAAACCGCGGACCCACGCTGAGAGCTGAGAGCCCCTCCCTCACAGAAGCTATGTGGTGCTAGAGAACAGCACTCTCCAAACAAGCTAGCATACCGCAGCCCAGCTCCATCTGGGATTTTAATGTTAACTGCTAAATACAGACAGTGAATCCTCAATGAGCAGACAGAGGCTTTTGGGGACAACTGACCTTGGGTGAGTCAGGGGACATATCTGTCTCAGGACAAGAAGCCCAGAGGTTGATGGGTGAACCTGGGAGCTTTTCTGTCCCTTTTGCTTTCTGTGGAGAAAACTGCAGCCACTTTCAGCCCACAGTGCTTTACAGTAAAGACAGACTCAGCTATTTTAAAATCAAAATACTTTGATCAGTAGAGTCAAAGAAACAAAGAACTTCCTGATAGGCAGTGACCTCTTTGGAGGGGGCATAGCTTCCCAAAGGAAAGGGAGGGGCCCAGCTTTACCACCCGCCTTTCCGGAACCAGACCCCAAAGCATGGGGGAGGAGTGCCATAGGCCACACCCCCTTACACAGGCGGTGACAGACTGCACCTGCCAAACAGAAAAGCACAGGTGTATTAATCCTCTAAGAAAAACCATCAGGGAACCAGATACTGAATATTTCCTCCTTCTGTGACCTGAACCTGTTCTCAACTGGGAAAACCTGATTGGGGTGGCCTAGGAGGTCAGATGCCTAGACAACAGAAAACTACAACCTACACTAACAAAAACGAAGCTATGACCCAGTCAAAGGAACAAACTTACACTTCAACTGAGATACAGGAATTTAAACAACTAACGCTAAATCAATTCAAAAACTTTAGAGAGTATTTCACAAAAGAGATAGAGGCTGTAAGAAAACACTGGGCATATATAAGGCAGAAATTGAAAGTTCAAAAAAACAACTAGTAGACTCTAAGGAAATGAAAGGCACAACACAAGAGATGAAAGACACAATGGAAACATACAGCAGCAGACATCAAGAGGCAGAAGAAAACACTCAAGAACTGGAGGAAAAAACACCTGAAAGCCTACATGCAAAGGAGCAGATGGAGAAAAGAATGCAAAAATATGAGCAACATCTCTGGGAACTTAAAGATGAAACAAAGTACAAGAATCTATGTATCATTGGTGTCCCAGAAGGAGAAGAGAAGGGAAAAGGGGTAGAGGCAATAATAGAGGAACTAATCAATGAAAATTTCCCATCTTTTATAAAAGGCATAAAATTACAGATCCAAGAAGTTCAGCGTACTCCAAACAGAATAGATCTGAATAGGCCTACTCCAAGACACTTAATAATTAGATTATCAAATGTCAGAGACAAAAAGAGAATCCTGAAAGCAGCAAGAGAAAAGCAATCCATCACATACAAAGGAAGCTTAGTAAGACTATGTGCAGATCTCTCAGCAGAAACCATGGAGGCAAGAAGGAAGTGGTGTGATATATTTAAGACACTGAAAGAGAAAAACCTCCAACCAAGAGTCCTATATCCAGCAAAGCTGTCTTTCAAATATGAGGGAGAGCTCAAAATATTTTCTGACAAACAGACAATGAGAGACTTTGTGAACAAGACACCTGCCCTACAGGAAATACTAAAGGGAGCAATGCAGAGTGATAGAAGACAGGAGTGTGTGGTTCAGAATACAATTTTGGGAGATGGTAGCACAGCAATGTAAGTACACTGAACAAACATAGCTATGTATATGGTTGAGAGAGGAATGTTGGGAGCATGTTAGACACCAGAAGAAAGGAGGAAAGATAAAGACTGGGACTGTGTAACTTGGTGAAATCTAGTGTTCAACAATTGTGATAAAATGTACAAATATATTCTTTTACGAGGTCAACAAGAAAATGTCAACCTTGCAAGGTGTTAAAAATGGGGAGGCATTGGGGGAGGGATGCAATCAATGTAAACTAGAGACTGTGACTAACAGAATCATTGTATTATGCTTCCTTTAATATAACAAAGGTGATATACCAAGGTAAATGCAGATAAGAAGGGGGGATAGGGGAGGCATGATAGACACTTGACATTGGTGGTGTTGTCTGACTCTTTACCCTACTTTGATTTAAGATTACTTTTCCTTTTGCTACTTCCTAGCTGTCATTTTTTTCCTCTTTCTTTTCCCTCTCTACCTTCTCTGACTCTCTCTCCTGCCTTGTGGAAGGAATGTAGATGTCCTTATATAGATAGTGGTGAAGGTGGTGAACACATAAATATGTGACCATACAGAGAACCATCAATTGTTTACTTAGGATGGAATGTATGGGGTGTGAACAAAACCATCTTAAAAAAAAAGGGTTGATGTCAAAACCTCAAGGGCAATATACTGAGTGAAATAAGCCAGACACATAAGGACAAATATTGCAGGGTCTCACTGATAGGAACTAATTATAATATGTAAACTCATAGACATGAAATATAAGGTACCAAGATATAGGACAAGGCTAGTGGTTGCTTAGCATGAGCAGAATGTTCAACTAGGATGAACTTAAAGTTTGGAAATAAACAGAGGTGTAGGTAGCAAGATGTGAGAATAATTAACAGTGCTGAATGGCATGTGAATGAGGCAGAAACGGGAAGCTCAGGGTCATATATGTCATCAGAAGGAAAGTTGGAGGTCAAAAGATGGGAATGTATAAAACTGAATCCTATGGTGGGCAATATCCATGATTAACTGTACAAATATTAGAAAACTCTTCCATGAACCAGAGCAAATGTATGACAATACAACTAGAAGTTAACAATAGAGGGACATATAGGGAAGAAATATATACCTATTGTAAACTATATACTACAGTTTGTAGTATTTCAACATTCTTTCATAAACAGTAACAAATGTACTATAGCAATACTACGAGTCAGTAATTGAGGGGGGTTGGTTAGGAATACGGGAGGATTCGAGTTTCCTTTTCTTTTCCTTTTTTTTTTCCCCAACATCTTTCACTTTATTTCTTGTCTGGAGTAATGAAAAGTTTCTAAAAATTGAACAAAAATTAAGTGTGGTGATGGATGCACAGCTGTAAGAGGGTACCAGGGGCAACTGATTGTACACTTTGGATCTTTGGATAATTGTATGGTATCTGAACAATCTCAATAAAAATAAAAAAAAAAAAAGAGCAAGGGACAAGCTAAGGCTTCAAATTTAAAATGTAAGCACTGTGTGACAGATGAAAAAGTTTCTATGTGTGTCTTGAAAGAAAATCATTTCCTGTGGCAACAGACTTCAGATTTCTGAAAACCAGGCCCAGAGTCTCATTGGTGAGTAGCAGATTTACAACAGAAATTGAAATCTCAAACTCACAGAGTGTCTGTTGTTAAAGTAAAGGCATTGATTGGAAAAGAATGGAAACCTGAAACTTGGGATGAGGACACATGGATTGATAATAATGTTAGTGAAGACATTGGAATCCTGGATTCTGCTGATTCTTTATTAGATATACCTGTAGTGGTCTGTCCTGAGGAAACAGCCCCCCCCCCCCCACATCTAGTCTGCCCTGAGGAGCCTGCCATCCAACCTCTACCTAAAGAGATTAACCCTTCAGTGCCTGCTAAACCTGTAATCACCTCCCTGAGGAAGCAGCGCTCACTATTCTGTCTGTAGAGATTAATCCTATTTCATGAGATGAAACTGCAACAGAATCTCCTGAGGTAAATGGCTTGAAGTATACTTATAATTCTTTTAATGACCCACTCCCACCGCCAGTCTTTGCCTTAAGACCTATAACTAGACTAAAGTCCCAACAGGCCCCAAAGGGTGAGCTACAAAGTGTGACTCATGAAGAAGTAAGTTATGCTCCAAAAGAAGTATATGAGTTTTCCAAATCATACAGAAATCAGGGGAGTATGTGTGGGAATGGATATTAAGGATGTAGGATAATGATGGAAGGAATACAAAGTTGGCTCAGGCTGAATTTACTGATATGGGCCCACTAAGCAGAGATTCTGCATTCAATGTTGCAGCTTGAGGGGTTAGAAAGGGCATTAACAGTTTATTTGAGTGGTTAACTGAAACATGGATGAAAAGGTGGCAGGCATTACCTGAGGTCAAAATTCCAGAACTACCCTGGTATAATGTAGAGGAGGGGATTCAAAGACTTAGAGAGATTGGAAGGTTAGAGTGGATTTATCATGGAAGACCTGCTCACACACCCCTGGAATGTCCAGAGGACACCCATTTACCAGGACTGTGAGGAATAAATTTGTGAGACTAGCTCCATCATCCCTGAAGAACTCTGTAGTCACCCTTCTCTGTAGGTCAGATATTACTGTGGGAACTGCTGTCACTGAGCTGGAATCCTTAAACACAATGGGGATAATCAGATCCTGAGTAGGCAGAAGCTATGTGGCAGCAGTTACTCTTCAAAGACAAGTCAGGTGTGCCTATCATAATGGAAAACAGACTCAAGGCAGCAGTCAAAATAATCTGATTCACAGAAATTTATGGTGTTGGCTAGTAGATCATGGAGTACCACCTAGCAGTAAAATTGATAGGCAGTATACTAAATTCTTGTTTGAGCTGTATAAGCAGAAGAATGCTAGGACAAGTGAACAAAAGTCTGCCTTGAATTACAAAAATAGAGAGTCACAGCCCTTTAATCAATACCCAGACTTGAGAGAGTTTACAGATCCAGAGCCCCTTGAAAGAGGGGAAGGCCAGGTATCCTTGGAGAAGGACATTGCTACACTGCCAAAAATTTATACTGTTACTCTTCCTACCAGCCTTCCCCAGGGGGACCTATGCCTTTTTACCAGAGTAACTGTGCATTGGGGAAAAGGAAATGATCAGATATTTTGGGAATTATTAAACACTGGTTCAGAAATGACATTAATTCCAGGAGACCCAAAACATGATTCTGGTCTACCAGTCAGAGTTGGGGCTTATGAAGGTCAGGTGATCAATGGATTTTTACCTCAGGTCCATTTCACAGTGTGTCCAGTGAGTCCCCAGACCCATTCTGTGGTTATTTCCCCAGTTCCAGAGTGCATTAGTGGAATAGAAATACTCAGCAACTGGCAGAATCCTCACATTGGTTCCCTGACTCATAGAGAGAGGGCTATTATGGTGGGAAAGGCCAAATGGAAGTCACTAAAACTGCCCCTGCCTAACAAAATAGTAAAGCAGAAGCAGTACAGGATTCCTGGAGTGATTACAGAGATTAATACCACTCTTAAGGACTTGAAGGATGCAGGGGTGGTGATTCCCACCACATCCCCATTCAACTCTCCTTTTTGGCCTGTGCAGAAAGCAGATAGTTCTTGGAGGATTACAGTGGATAATCATAAGTTTAACCAGGTGGTGACTCCAATTGCAGCTGCTATTCCAAATGTTGTATCATTTCCTGAGCAAATCAACACATCCTCTGGTACCTGGTATGCCCTATGGAATTTGGACTTGTGCATACCCACAGTTGTGTTAGACACTTTTATAAATCTTATGTTTATAGATATCTCTTGTTGAATCTGTTTCCCTAGAGAATTCTAATACAACTTGGTACCAAGAGTGGGGTGGTTCTTGAGAAACAGAATCTTAAAATGGGCTTTTACAATTGGTTTTCTATTCTGATTATATTCAAAGGCACTGATGACTCCATTACCAATAATCAAGATGGCACTGACTGTCCATGGTGTGAGTTGGAAAATGCTTTATTTTCTCAAAAGCTGTTAGTAAGGACCACCAGAAACAGTTTGCATGCAGCTGGCAAGGCCAGAAGTTTACATTCTCTTTGCTACCTCAAGGGTATATCAACTTTCCAGCCCTATGTCGTAATATTGTCCACTGGGATCTTGATCATTTCTCCCTCCCACAAGACATCACACTGGTCCATTATATTGATAATATCATGTTGATTGTACCTAGTGAGCAAGAAGTAGCAACTACTCTAGATTTGTTGGTAAGTTATTTGCATTTCAGAGGATTGGAGATAAATCCAACAAAAGTACAGGGGCCTTCCACCTCAGTAAAATTTCTAAGTGTTCAGTGGTATGAAGCATGTTGAGATATACCTTCTAAGGTGGAGGATAAGTTGTTGCATCTGGCCCCTCCTACAACCAAAAATGAGGCACAACACTAATTTAGCCTCTTTGGATTTTGGAGACTATATATTCCTCATTTGGGTATGCTACTCTGGACCATTTACCAAGTGACCAGAAAACTTCTAGTTTTGAATGGAGACTGGAACAAGATGAGGCTCTGTGACAGGTCCAGGCTTTTGTGCAAGCTGCTCTGCCACTTGGACCATATGATCCAGCTGATCCAATGATGCTGGAAGTGTCAGTGGCAAACAGAGATGCTGTTTGGAGAATTTGGCAGGCTCCTATAGAGGAATTACAATGCAGGCCCTTAGGATTTTTGGGTAAAGCTTTAACATTTTTTGCAGATAAATACTCTCCATGTGAGAAACAGCTGTTGGCCTGCTACTGGGCCTTAACAGAGACAGAATGCTTAACCATGGGCCATTAAGTTACCATGATACCTGAGTTACCTATCATGAGCTGGGTGTTATCTGACCCACCAAGCCATAAAGGTGGGTGCGCACAGCAGCATTCCGTCATAAAATGGAAATGGCATATGTGAGAATAGAGCTTGAGCAGGACTTAAAGGCACAAGTTACATGAGGAAGTGGCCCAAATTCCCATGGCCTACACTCCTGCCACCTTACCTTTTCTTTCCCAGCCCACAGCTATGGCATGTTTGGGAGTTCCTTATAATCAGTTGACTGAGGAAGAAAAACTCAGGCCTGATTTACAGATGGTTCTACATGATATGCAGGCAACACCTGAATGTGGACAGCTGTAGCACTGCAGCCCCTTTCTGGATTGTCTCTGAAAGAGAGTGGTGAGGGGAAATCCTCCCAGTGGGCAGTACTTTGAGCAGTGCACCTGGTTGTTCACTTTGCTTGGAAGGAGAGCCAGCCCAAGGTGCATTTGTATACTGATTCATGGGCTGTTGCTAATGGTTTGGCTGGATGGTAAGGGACTTGGAGGGAACATAATTGGAAAATTGGTGACAAAGATGTCTGGGGAAAAGGTATGTGGATAGACCTTTCTGACTAGGCAAAAAACATGAAGATATGTGTTTCCCATGTGAATGCTTACCAGAGGGTGACTTCAGCAGAAGATTATTTTAATATTCAAGTGGATAATATCATCCATTTGGTGGATACCAGTCAGCCTCTTTCCCCAGCCACTCCTCATTCTCCAATGATCTCATGAAAAAAGTGGTCATGGTGGTAGGGATGGAGGTTATGCATGGGCTCAGCAACATGGACTTCCACTCACCAAGGCTGACCTGGCCACAGCCACTGCTGAGTGCCTAATCTGCCAGCAGCAGAGACCCACACTCAGTTCCCAATATGGCACCATTCCCTGAGGTGATCAGCCACTCCCTGGTGGCAGGATGATTACATTGGACCACTTCTATCATGGAAGGGGCAGCAATTTGTTCTTAATGGAATAGATACATGCTGCAGATATAGTTTTGCCTACCCTTCACAAAATGCTTTTCCCATGGACTTACAGAATTCCTTATCCACCATCATGGTATTCCACACAGCATTGCTTCTGACCAAGGAACCCACTTCACAGCAAATTAAGTGAGGGAATGGACACATGCTCATGGAATTCTCTGGTCTTATCATGTTCTCCATCATCCATAGGCAGCTGGGTTAATAGAATGGTGGAATGGCGTGTTGAAGGCTCAACTAGGGCACCGACTAGGTGGCAATACGTTTCAGGGCTGGGGCAGTTTTCTCCAGGAGGCTGTGTATGCTCTGAATCAGCATTCACTCTATGCTGCTGCTTCTCCCATAGCCAGGATTCACAGATCCAGGAATCAAGGGGTGGAAACAGGAGCGGCACCACTAACTATCACTCCTAGTGACCCACTAGGAAAAATTTTGCTTCCTGTCCCTGCAAGCTTAAGCTCTATTGGTTTACAAGTCTTTGTTCCAAAGGGAGAAGTGCTTTCACCAGGAAACAACAATAATTCCATTGAACTGGAAGTTAAGACTGCCACCTGGCCACTTTGGGCTTCTTATGCCTCTGAATCAACAGGCAAGGAAGGGGATTACTATACTTGCTGGGATAATTGATCCTGACTATCAAGGGGAAATAGCAATGCAACTACATGATGGAGGTAAAGAAAAGTTTTCCTGGAATACCAGAATTCCCCTAGGGCATCTCTTAGTACTACCATGCCCTGTGATTAAAGTCAATGGAAAACTGCAACAACCCAATCCAGGCAGGACTACCAATGGCCAAGAAACTTCAGGAATGAAGGTTTGGGTCATTCCACCAGGCAAAGTACCATGGCCAGCTGAAGTGCTTGCTGAGGGTAAAGGGAACATGGAATGGGTAGTGGAGGAAGGTAGTGATAAATATGAACTATGGCCATGTGACCAGTTACAGAAATGAGGACTCTAATGGCATGAATATTTCCTCCTTGTTTTGTCATGAGTATGTTTGTATTTGTCTATAAAGCAAATATCTTTGCTTTTTTCTGTCTTATTCCCTTATTATATGACATAAGCTGTATTGTTCATTTTGCGGTATTTAAGTTAAAGGAAATCTATTTAAGAGTCAATGTCAAACAAGGATTTGCACCCTATTCTGGAGAGATTTAGTGTGTTTCCTGCTGTACACAGGACAGCAGAATATTGTTAGGCAAAATATATGTCTGTTATTGTTCTCTACTTAGAGATAAAGTATGGTTTAAGGTGATGTGTATAATTGCCAAGTTGACAAAAGGTGGACTGTGATGGTTAAGTTCATGTGTCAACTTGGCCAGGTCATGTTACCCAAGTGTCTGGTCAAGGAAGCATTGGCCTAACCATTACTGCAAGAACATTTGTGGCTGGTTAATAAACCAGAATTCTGGTTAATAAACCAAAGTTCTGGTTCATTAAATCATCATTCAATTATCTGCATCTGTGAATGATTGCATCAATGAAGGGTGTGTCTTCCACTATGAGAGAAGGCAATCAGCTGGATTTAATACAATCAGTTGAAGACTATTAAGTGAGACAGATAGAGGACCCTCACCTCTTCTTTGGCTGACCAGCAGAGCATTTCCTGAGGAGTTCAATGAAGTTGCCAGTTCATTCCCTAAGGAGTTCATCAGACATGTTTATCAGAGTTGCCAGTCTGCTGCCTGCCTCCGGAATTTGGACTCATGCATACCCACAGTTGCATGAGAAACTTTTATAAATCTTATATTTACAGATATCTCTTGTTGAATCTGTTTCCCTAGAAACCCCTAACAAATACACTACATTTGGTCAATCAGTCTTAATGAACTATCTAGTCTGTGTCACACACCACAGAATAACTGTGATGGAAACTAACAAAAAGTAAAGGATATGAGCATTCCTTTAAATGGAGGTATTTAAAAACTTTGGTGACATAAAATAGTTTGTGATTTAGAAAGCAGCTCTAAAGGAGTAAGTAAACAAAAATACTAGGGAGACATGGAATTATATGCAGAATAGAGATGGAATTAGAAAAAGATAGCTATAGGATTTAGGAATTAGTATGTGTAATTATTCTTAAACTAGTTAATGAATTGGTGAGGATTAGAGGGGGATATTCCAGATGAGGAATATGGAATCAGCAAATGATTTGAAGCATCCTCAGTGTCTTAACTGTGTTACATCAGTGAACAAAATGGTCTAAACAAACTCCCCCAAACCAGGGGACTGAGAAGGGGAGCCATGAAAGAGATACAGTTAGCAGACAGGCCATTTAGTAAAAGGAGATACAACCAAATGCATAGAGGAAGACTGAGAGAAGCATTAGAGCAATTAATCAGCTCAAAAACCTCATAGTGAAAACTCTTTCTTAGCATTTATTATGTGCCAGGCACATTTTTATGATTTGTGCAAATATCAACCATTTTAATTCTCATCTATAAGGTACACATCTTTTTGTTTTGTTTTTGTCTGTTTGTTTGTTTGTTTGAAAGATGAGGTACCTTGTGGAAAATCACACAGCTGCCATTCTATGTACTTTAAGCACCCTTGCTATGCTGCCTCTCTTCAGTGAGACCTGTTTTGAAATAACCCTTGAAATAACGTTTGATCAAGTCATCAACATGCGAACAGGCCACCCACATTTAATAAAAAATTATCAGCTCAATCATGTGTAAAATTGTCTTCAGTCATCCATATCTAGGCAGGCTGAGATTACAGGTTCTGCTGAATGCTGGTCATAGAACAAGAAATATTTATGGTCACCTCTAATTACTATTAAATATATTTTGACTGAAGAAACATTATCATTATTCTTCCTATACTGGACTTTATTTCTTTACTTTTTTATTAATCAATACATCAAATATTTAATGAGTATCTATTGCTGAGGAAGTCAGGTACACACCTAGAGGCCACCTCCCATCCCTTGCCTGCCCTCAACTCCTTTTCTATGTGTGAAGATGTTTCCATATGTTTCCATTCTGTAGCCTGGGGGATATGTTAGGTCTAACATAAAGACCTGACACTTTAAACCTAGAAACCAGGAATAATCAGCTCCACTGGCTTATCATGATGAGAACTGTCAGTGGCAGGGCCCTTTTCCCCTATGGTTGTATTAATACCCTACCCTCTGACAGCACAGATCATCTCTCCTCTGTGATACAAAGTGGAGAATGCAAAGCTGCCATCCTCTGATACTGGCCTGAGCAGTCAGCCTCCCTGGGGAACCACCCACAGTGGGATCCCTTGGACCCTTTGCGCTGTGTAAATACTAAAGTGGTCATTTGTTAAAAGTTTCTGTTGTGCCTGAGCCTGTGTTCCTATGACTTCCCATGTAGCAACTTGCTCTACACCTATATTCTAAGTACTGTATAAGACATCAAGGAGTATTAAATCACTTTAGTTGCCAGTGTAGAGAAGCTCACAGGCTAGTACTTTTGACATCTTCTCCCTAGTACCTTCAGTACCCAGTGCCCTCACTGTGTCTTCTTACTCACTTTTTTCTTTTTTTCTTTTTTTTCTTTCTTTTAATCTTTCAATAACCCTTTTTTTAAAAAATTTTTATTGTGATTGCTCACATACCATACAATTATCCAAAAATCCAAAGTGTACAATCAGTTGCCTCTGGTACCGTCATACAGCTGTGCATCCATCACCACACTTAATTTTTGTTCAATTTTTAGAATCTTTTCATTACTCCAGAGAAGAAATAAAGTGAAAGATGAAAAAAGAGGAAAAAAAAAGAAAAGGGAACTCAAATCTTCCCATATCCCTAACAAACCCCCCTCAATTGTTAACTCATAGTGTTGGTATAGTGTATTTGTTACTGTTTATGAAAGAACACTGAAATATTACTAACTGTAGTATATAGTTTGCAATAGGTATATATTTGTTCCCTATATGCCCCTCTATTATTAACTTCTAATTGTATTGTCATACATTTGTTCTGGTTCATGGAAGAGATTTCTAATATTTGTACAGTTAATCATGGACATTGCCCACCGTAGGATTCAGTTTTATACATTCCCATCTTTTGACCTCCAACTTTCCTTCTGGTGACATATATGACTCTGAGATTCCCCTTTCCACCTCATTCACGCACCATTTGGCAGCGTTAGTTGTTCTCATATCTTGCTACCAGCACCTCTGTTCATTTCCAAACATTTAAGTTCATCCTAGTTGAACATTCTGCTCATACTAAACAACTGCTCCCCATTCTTAAGCCTCATCCTATATCTTGGTACCTTATATTTCATGTCTATGAGTTTACGTATTATAATTAGTTCCTATCAGTGAGACCCTGCAAAAATTGTCCTTATGTGTCTGGCTTATTTCACTCAGTATATTGCCCTCAAGGTTTTGTCATCAACCCATTTTTTTTTTTTAAGACAGTTTTGTTCACACACCATACATTCCATTCTAAGTAAACAATCAGTGGTTCTCTATATGGTCACATATTTATGTGTTCACCACCTTCACCACTATCTATATAAGGGCATCTACATTTCTTCCACAAGGCAGGAGGGAGAGTCAGAGAAGGTAGAGAGGCAAAAGAAAGAGGAAAAAAAATGACAGCTAGGAAGCAGCAAAAGGAAAAATAATCTTAAATCAAAGTAGACTAAAGAGTCAGACAACATCACCAATGTTGAGTGTCTAACATGCCTCCCCTATCCCCCCTCTTATCTGCATTTACCTTGGTATATCACCTTTGTTACATTAAAGGAAGCATAATACAATGATTCTGTTAGTTACAGTCTCTAGTTTACATTGATTGCATCCCTCTCCCAATGCCTCCCCATTTTTAACACCTTTCAAGGTTGACATTCACTTGTTCTCCCTCATAAAAGAACATATTTGTACATTTTATCACAATTGTTGAACACACTAGATTTCACCAAATTACACAGCCCCAGTCTATCTTTTCTCCTTTCTTCTGGTGTCTCACAGGCTCCCAACCTTCCTCTCTCAACCATATTCATAGTTATCTTTGTTCAGTGTACTTACATTGCTGTGCTACCATCTCCCAAAATTGTCTTCCAAACCATGCACTCCTGTCTTCTCCTATCACTCTGTAGTGCTCACTTTAGTATTTCCTGTAGGGTGGGTGTCTTGTTCACAAACTCTCTCACTTTCTGTTTGTCAGAAAATATTTTGAGCTCTCCCTCATATTTGAAGGACAGCTTTGCTGGATATAGGATTCTTGGTTGGCAGTTTTTCTCTTTCAGTATCTTAAATATATCACACCACTTCCTTCTTGCCTCTATGGTTTCTGCTGAGAGATCCACACATAGTCTTATTAAGCTTTCTTTGTATGTGATGGATTGCTTTTCTCTTGCTGCTTTCAGGATTCTCTCCTTGTCTTTGACATTTGATAATTTGATTATTAAGTGTCTTGGCATAGGCCTATTCAGATCTATTCTGTTTGGAGTATGCTGCAATTCTTGGATCTGTAATTTTATGTCTTTCATAAGAGATGGGAAATTTTCATTGATTATTGTCTCTATTATTGCTTCTGCCCCTTTTCCCTTCTCTTCTCCTTCTGAGACACCGATGATACATAGATTCTTGCACTTTGTTTCATCCTTAAGTTCCTGGAGATGTTGCTCAAATTTTTTCATTCTTTCTCCATCTGCTCCTTTGCGTGTAGGCTTTCAGGTGTTTTGTTCTCCAGTTCTTGAGTGTTTTCTTCTGCCTCTTGAGATCTGCTGCTGTATGTTTCCATTCTGTCTTTTGTCTCTCGTGTTGTGCCTTTCATTTCCATAGGTTCTGCTAGTTGTTTTTTTGAACTTTTCATTTCTGCCTTATGTATGTCCAGTGTTTTCTTTACAGCTTCTATCTCTTTTGTGAAATATTCTCTAAACTTTTTGAATTGATTAGCATTAGTTGTTTAAATTCCTGTATCTCAGTTCACGTGTACATTTTTTTCCTTTGACAGGGCCATAGCTTCATTTTTCTTAGTGTAGGTTGTAGTTTTCTGTTATCTAGGCATCTGACCTCCTAGGCCACCCCAATCAGGTTTTCCCAGATGAGAACAGGCTCAGGTCACAGAAGGAGGAAATATTTAGTATCCAGTTTCTCTGATGGTTTTTCTTAGAGGATTGACACACCCTGTGCCCTTCTGCCCAGCAGGTCCACCTGTCAGCCTGTCACTGGCTGGTATAAGATGGTGTGGCCCATGGCTCTCCTCCCCCAGGCTTTGGGGTCTTGTTCCAATAAGGCAGGCAGTAGAGCTGGGCCCCTCCCTTTCCTCCTGGGAAGCTATGCCCCCTCCAAAGCGGTCACTGCATATCAATAAGTTCTTTGTTTCTCTGACAGTGCTGGTCAAAATATTTTGATTTTAAAATGGCTGAGGCTTTCTTTACTGGAAAGCGCTGGAGGCAGAAAACTGCTGACACTTTCTCCACAGAGAGAGAAAGGGACAGAAAGTTCCCAGATTCAGCTGTCAGCCAGAGATAGCACCTGATCCTCTGGGTTCCCCATCCTGAGACAGATATGTCCCCCAACTCTCCCAACATCAGTTGTCACCAAAAGTCTCTGTCTGCTTATTGGGGATTCGCTGTCTGTATTGAGCAGTTAATATTAAAACCCCAGTTGGAGCTGGGCTGAGGTACACCAGCTTGTTTGGAGAGCGCTGCTCTCTAGCACTGCGAGGCTTCCATGAAGGAGGGCTCTCGGCTCTCAGCTCTCAGCTTTCAGCACAGGTCCAAAGTTTTTACTTACAGGTTTTATGCTGTGATCTCAGGCATTCTTCCCAACTGAGGTTGGTGGATGATTAGTGGACAGTCACGTTTGTCTCCCCATAGTTATTTCAGGTTATTTACTAGTTTTTTGGTCATTTATGAATTTTTCCAGGAGGACTAACAGTCTTCCACGCCTCTCTATGCCACTGTCTTAGCTTCTCCTTCTTATTCACTTTTAAATCAGCTTTCAGGAAAGAAATTAAAACAAATAACACTGATATATTTTGGCTACTAGTATTTTAGGTAGTGATTCCTCACAAAGCCAGTTGCCTTTTAGTGAGGATCAAATTTTAAGACATGTGGCAGAGTTTTAGGGATCATTCAGAAGAGCAAAACACATCAATGACAATAAGATTTTCCAAGAATTTCAAAATTTCATCTGAAAGAGTGGTAACTGACATATAGGAAAGCCCAGATAACTGTGATTATTATTATATCACAGATGAACTGGTTTAAATGGATTGGTCCTCTCCCTAATGGATGAGTGCATCAGTGGTCCATATGTGGCTCTTTGATTTTTCCTTCCCCTTTATCCTTATTCCTTAAGAATACATACTGACATCCCCCAACCCACTGCTGTGTAATAAACTTACGTAAATGCTTTTAAGCACTATATTTCTTCTACTTCCTGTATTTCTCAACATTCTTGAATTCAATAAGTATTTATATATACATATATAGATATAACTCATTCATCTTAGTTCTGTCATGTAAAATTCTTTCATTTTCTTATATTAAAATTTATATTCTTTAATTTTATTTATTAAATCTTTTTTATTAAATACTAATAATGGTTCTTTATTTGATAGATTTTTATTACTACTTGTGATTAGAAGATATATTGCTGTTATAAGGAATATTGCTGCTAATATCCTTATATGCATGGCTTTGGTACCTGTGCTGGTTTGAATATATTATGACCCCCTGAAAAGCCATGATCTTTTAATCCAATCCTGAGAGGTGGAAACTTTTGATTGAATGTTTCCATGGAGAAAAGACCCACTCAACTGTGGGTGAGAACTGTGATTATATTATTTTCATGGAGATGTGACCCCCACCCATTAGGGTAGGTCTTGATTAGTTCACTGGACTACTTAAGAGAGCTCAAGAGCTGACACAGATGCTGAGACTTTGAGATGCTTGGAGATGCAGACAGAAAGACATATGGAGATGCTAAGCTAAGAGATGAAGCCCAGAGTTTTCCCCAGAGAAGCTAAGAGAGGACCCTCAGATTCTTAGAGAGAAACACCCTGGGAGAACAAGCAAAGATGCACAGAGGCTGAGAGAGAGATGAGAGACACATTTCAGAGAAAGCCATTTTGAAATGCAACCCAGAAACAAAGGACCAGCAGACATGGGTCACATGCCTTCTCAGCTGACAGAGGTGTTCTGGACACCATTGGCCTTTCTTCAGTAAAGGTATCCTCTTATTGATGCCTTAGCTTGAACACTTTTATGGCCTTAGAATTTGAAATTTGTAACCAAATAACTCTCATTTATAAAAGGCAATCCATTTCTGGTATTTTGCACAATGGCAGCTTTAGCAAACCAGAACAGTACCCTTGCACTTGTCTATATGTTGAATTGCTATGCAATAGAGTGTTCTAAAATTAATACACAAAATGGATGCTGATAACCCTCCTACCAGCAATAAAATAAGGTTTATTTTTCCCTAGGTTTTCTGTCAGCACTTGATATTGTCTGGATTTAAAAAGAAAAAAAAATTCATTTTGCTGGCTCTCTCACTCTCATTAGAATATCTCTCTTTATTATTCAGGTTTAGCATCCTTTCATGTTCCTAAATTGCCTGATCTTATTCTTTTCTCATGAGTTTATTGCATTTTCAGTTCTATACTTCCTTATTTTCATTAATATTCTATATCTTATATGATTCTTATAAATATTTTCTCCCATTCTAGCACTTTTGTTAATTATTCATGTTTCTTTTGGTGATACACGCATAATATGCAAAACATCACCTCAATTAGGAGCACACTTGTCACTGCCATTATTGTTTTAATTTGGAAATAATTGCAATCTTATGCATGGTTGAAAGTGCAGTATTGATGACTTCTTTTTCCATTTTAATCTAAGTTGCCAACATGATGCCCCATGATTACCAAATACTTTAGTGTGCATTTTCTACAAACTCAGAATCTAACATTGACATATTAATGCCATCTTATGCTCAGACCCCATTCACGTTTTCCTGGTTGGCCTAATATGTTTTCTATATAGCAAAATTATCTGGTTCAGTTGATGTGTCACATGTAGTTGGCTTTTACCTTTAGTTTATAGGTAACAGAAAACCAACTGAAATTAGGTTTTAAAAAGGGGACTTATTCCAAAGAAGACATACAAATGGCCAAAAAACATATGAATATATGCTTAATGTTATCAGCCATCAGGGAAATGCAAATCAAAACCAGAGTGGGATACTATTTCATGCCCACTAGAAAGGCTACTCTCAAAAAATTAGAAAGGATGTGGAGAAATAGGAACTCTCATACATTGTTGGTGGGAACATAAAATTGTATAGCCAATATGGAAAACAATTTGGTCATCTCTGAGAAAGTTGAATATAGAATTACCATATGATACAGCAATTAACCAAAGGTGAAAGCAACCCAAGCATACACAAACAAATGAATGGGCAAATAAAATGTGGTATATACATACAATGGACTATTATTCAGCCATTAAAAGGGATGAAGTTTTGATACAAGAACAACATGGTTGAACCTTGAAGACATCATGTGGAGTGAAATAAGCCAGACACAAAAGGGCATATATTGTATACCCTCATTAATATAAAATAACTAGAAAAAGCAAATTCATAGAGTCAAAAACTAGACTGCAACTCAATGGGGGCTATGGTGGGGCCAGAGAATGGGGAGTTAATGAATAATAGATACAGAGTTTCTGTTTTGGTGATGAAAATGTTTTGGTAGCAGATGGTGGTGATAGTAGCAGAGTATTGTGAGGGTAATCACAATATCACTAAGTTGAATGTAGTTAAAAGTAGAAATTTTAGGTTGTATAAATGTTACTAAAATAAAAATTAAGAAAAAAATCCATAGGTCTATACAGAGAACCCTAATGTAAACTATGACTACATATAATAATATAATTATAATAATATTATCTTATCAATTGTAACAAAGTTACCACACTAATACAAAGAGTTAATAAGAGGGAAATCTGGATGGGTGAGGGAGATATATGAGAGTTCTTTAGTTTTTGTATGTTTTTTCTATCAACCTACAATATGACAAAAAAATAAGCATTTAAAATGTCAAAAGTTCTGAGGTAACTTTTCTATCACCAACCAACCAATTAATAATCAACTCTCCATTCTCTACCCATATCCATTCCCTGTTAACCTGTATTCTAGTTTCTGACATTCATAATTTGAATATCCTACTTATTTCAAATAATCCATTCTTCCTTTCACTCCCATTCTCAGGTAACCACTAGTCTGCATTCTTTCATTATAAAATAATTTGTATTTTATAGCATTTTATATAAATGGAATCATATTGAAAGTACTATTCACTCAGCCTAATAAATTTGAGATTCATTTGTATCATGTATCTATAGATTGTTCCTTTGCTTTGTAAAAATTGTGTTACTTGTGTAGGTATAACACATTTTTATTAATTAATTCACCTATTGATTGACATTTGGGTTGTTTCCAGTTTGAGCTATTACCAATAAAATGACACTAAACTTTCACATGTAAGGCTATTTTGGACATACACTTACAATTCTCTTGGAAAAATACCTAGGAGTGGAGTGGTTGGGTTATATAGTAGGAATATATATTGAAATTAAAGTCATTGTATTATTTTACTTCCAGCCAGTTTAAATCATTGTCAACATTTTGTATGGTTGGTTCATTTAAAATTGTTAGCCATTCAAGTGTGTGTGTAGTAATATCCCATGTGGTTTTAATTTGTCTTTCTCAAATGACTGACATTTGCTAATATATCACTTTCTATTCCTAAGTACTCCTGTGACGCAATGTCTTAAAATATTTTGTCCATTTTTAATTATTTTGTCCCTGTTATTTTTCAATTGTAAAGAATTTTTATATAATCTGCATATAAGTCCTTTGTTAGATTAACGTTTTACAAATATTTTTGCCAAATCTGTGGCTTGCCATTTCATTTTCTTAACATATCTTTCAAAGAAAAGAATTTTTAATTTTAATGAAGTTTAATTTATCAACTTTTCCCTTTATAATTACTGTTCTATTTTAAAAATGTTTTCTTCATCCAAAGTCATTAAAAATATTTTATTATATTTTAGAAATTATATGGGTTTATTTTATTTCATCTTTCATCTCCAGAATTTTTATTCATTTTTTTTCTTTCTAGCTTCCATTTTTCTCCTCATCAGGCTCACATTTTGCTCTACTTTCTTGAACATATTCAGTATAATTACAATAGCTTTTTAGGATTATTTTCAACTAATACTGTTATCTGTGCCACTTAAGAATCTTTTCTATTGATTGATTATTTTTTCCTCATCATGACTCTTATTTCTCTAGTTCTTTCAAGCCTGGTGATTTTGTTATTGGATTCCAGATACTGGGAATTTTACATTTTGGGGTGTTGAAATTTTTTGAATTATTTTCAATATTTTAGAATTTTGTTTTTGATACTGACTTTAAGCTTTGTTAAGTAGGTTTAGAAAAGTCTTTAGCACTAATTTTTCTCTACCATTAAGGCAATAAATTTCCAAGGACTCTGTTCATTGCCCTTTGTGTTAGAATTTTCTCCTGTGGATGATGAGAATACATAAAGCAAAAAGGGCCTTCTTTTCTGAACTTACCTTATAGCACTCTACTTACTACTGAATATATTCCATGTACATATTCTCATAATTCTTCAAATATGCTAACTTACTTCCTGCTTAAAAGTTCTCCCTCAGATGGCTTTTTCTGATTTATGCACTGTGCTGGTTTGGATGTATGATGTCCCCCAAAATGACATTATCTTTGATGCCATCTTGTGTGGGTAGGAAATGTATTGGTGTTGATTGAGTTGGAGACTTTTGATTCGATGTTTCTGTAGAGATGTGATCATTCACCTGTGGGTGAGATCTTTCATTGGATAATTTCCATGGAGGTGTGGCCCTGCCCATTCAGCATGAGCCTTGATTAGTTTAGTGGAGCACTATCTAAGCTCAGACAGAGGGAACAAGCTTGCTACAACCAAGAGGGACACTTTGAAGAATGCACAGGAGCTGGAGCTCAGATAGACATTTTGAAGATGGCTGTTGGAAGCTGATGCAAACATATTGGAGAATACCATTTTGAAATGCAACCTGAAAGCAAGCAGATGCCAGCCACATGCCTTCCCATCTAACAGAGGATTTCCAAATGCCAATGGCCTTTCTCCAGTGAAGGTACCTGTGCCAGTTTGAATGTATTGTGTCCCCCAAACGCCATTATCTTTGATGTAGTCTTGTGGGGCAGATGTTTTGGTGCTGATTAGATTTGCTTGGAATGTGCCCCACCCAGCTGTGGGGGATGACTCTGATGAGATATCCCCATGGAGGTATGGCCCCACCCATTCAGGGTGGGCCTTGATCAGTGGAGCCATATAAATGAGCTGACTCAAAGAGAAGGAACTGAGTGCAGCTGTGAGTGATGTTTTGAAGAGGAGCAAGCTTGCTAGAGAGGACGTCCTGGGAGAAAGCCATTTTGAAACCAGAACTTTGGAGCAGATGCCAGCCACGTGCCTTCCCAGCTAACAGAGGTTTTCCAGACGCCATAGGCCATCCTCCAGTGAAGGTACCCAATTACTGATGTGTTACCTTGGACACTTTATGGCCTTAAGACTGTAACTGTGTAGCCAAATAAACCCCCTTTTTATAAAAGCCAATCCATCTCTGGTGTTTTGCATTCCACAGCATTAGCAGACTAGAACAGTACCCTTTGTTGATGGACACTTCATATCCTTAAGACTATGACTGTGTAGCCAAATAAACACCCTTTTATAAAAGCCAATCCATTTCTGGGGTTTTGCATTCTGGCAGCATTAGCAAACTCGAATAGATTTTGGTAATGGAATTGGGGTGCTGGTGCTGCTGAGTTTGCAAATACCAAACATGTTGGAACAGCTTTTTAAATGGATAAGGGGAAGATTCTGGAAGAATTGTTAGGAGCTTGATAGAAAAGGCCTAGACTGCTTTGAAGAGAATGTTTGTGGAAATATGGACTCTAAAGATACTTCTGATGAGGCCTTAAGCAGAAATGATGAATGTGATGTTGCAAACTGTAAGAAAGGCAATCCTTCTTTAAAGTGGCAGAGAATTTGGCAAAATTGAATCCTGGTATTGGATGGAAGACAGAATTTGAAAGTGATGAGCTGGGATACATGGCTGATGAGATTTTGAAACTAGAAGTTGTAGATATAGCATGGCTTCTCCTTGCAGTTTATAGTAAAATGTGTGTGGAGAGAGATAAACTTAGAACTGAATTCTTGGGTTCAAAGAAATCAGAAATGGATGGTTTTGAAAATTCTGGGCTTCCAGGGGATGGAGCCCCAAAAGCTACAACTGCACATAAGGATTTAACCAAACATGAAACCCAGCCACCATTTCAGTACAAGCCAGTATTGGAGATGGAGTTATCCAGAAAGGATTTGTGGAAAGCCCTATTTGCTGACATCTTTGACCCCTGTGTATTTCATGCAAAGCCAACAGTATTTTTGTAAGATCTTTATAGATGGAGCCACTGCCAGTCTGCACTTAAGGAGACAGACAAGGAACAAATTGAAGGAAAAATTTCTTCAGAGACAGAGTCATTGTGGTTGAGGACTGGAGTCAAGAGGTCTCAGGCTGGGAGAGTGGAGTGGCCCACATGCAAGAAAAGGGTGAGTTTGCCCCAGAGGTTGAGGGTGGGCCTTCCCTCTAGATACTCAGGAAGATTTCTGCCACCCCAGGCCCCAAAGAGGGTGGAGCCCATTCCCAGGGGAATTGGGAGAACCTGGCTGCCACTCCAGTGTTCTGAAGGGGTTGAGTGTGCCCCAGAGATGGAAGAGAATCTGAGTGCTGCTCTGAGGTTTGAGGAGGGTGGGACCGAAAAGATGGTCTCCCCAGTGGGTGGATATGTTGGAGCACTCACTCCAGCATTTGGAGGGAAAAGGGCTGCCACAAAGATGTTTAGAAAAGGTTAGACTCCCATTCTCTCAAGCCCCAAGGGTAAACATCATTCTGTAAATGAGTCGCAGACTTTGAAATCTAATGGAGTTTGCCCCATGGGTTTTAGGAACTGTTTTGGTCCTGTTAACCCTGTTTTACTTTCAGTTTCTCCTAATGGCAAGGGGAACATTTATCCTATGACTGTCCCTTCTTTGTATATTGGCAGCAGATAATGTATTCTGAGTTTCACAGATCCACAGCTAGAGGGGAATTTTGTCTTAAGACAGGCCATGCCTGTAACTGATTTTGATGGGATCTTATACTTAACTATTGTTACTGAAATGATTTAAGTTTTTGTGATATTGTTATGGGATGCATGTATTTTGCATATGGAAAGATCGTGTCATTTTGGGGTCCAGAAGGTGGAATGTCCTGGTTTGGATGTATTATGTCCCCCAGAGTGACATTATCTTTGATGCAGTCTTGTGTGGGCAGGAAATGTATTGGTGTTGATTGGGTTGGAGACTTTTGATTGGATGTTTCTGTGGAGATGTGGTTACTCAACTGTGGGTGAGATCTTTCATTGGATAATTTTCATTGAGGTGTGGCCCTGCCCATTCAGCATGGGCCTTGATTAGTTTAGTGGAGCACTATATAAGCTCAGACAGAAGGAGTGAACTTACTACAGCTAAGAGGGACACTTTGAAGAATTCACAGGAGCTGGAGCTGAGATAGACATTTTGAAGATGGCTGTTGGAAGCTGATGAAAACATATTGGAGAACACCATTTTGAAATGCAACCTGAGAGCAAGCAGATGCCAGCCACATGCCTTCCAAGCTAACAGAGGTTTTCCAGATGCCAATGGCCATTCTCCAGTGAAGGTACCCTTTGCTGATGGACACTTTATGGCCTTAAGACTGTAACTGTGTGTTCTAGTTTGCTAATGCTGCTGGAATGCCAAACACCAGAAATGGATTGGCTTTTGTAAAAGGGGGTTTATTTGGTTACACAGTTACAGTCCTGGGGCCATAAAGTGTCCAAGTTAATGCATTAACAATCAGGTACCTTCACTGGAGGATGGCCAGTGGTGCCTGAAAACCTCTGTTAGCTGGGAAGGCATATGGCTCATGTCTGCTCCAAGTTCTGGTTTCAAAATGGCTTTCTCCCAGGACATTCTTCCCTAGGCTTCAGCTTCCTTCAAAATGTCATTCTCAGTTGCTCTTGGGGTGTTTGTCCTCTCTTAGCTTCTCTGGAGCAAAAGTCTGCTTTCAAAGGCCATCTCTAAAATGTCTCTGTAAGCTGAAGCTCCTCTCTCTGCTCCTGTACATTCTTCAAAGGGTCCATCTTGACTGTAGCAAGCTCACTCCTTCTGTCTGAGCTTATATAGTGCTCTAGTAAACTAATCAAGGCCCACATTAAATGGGTGGAGCCACACCTCCATGGAAATTATCCAGTCAGAGTTATCATCCGGAGTTGGGTGGAGCACATCTTCATGGAAACAATGTAATCCAAACATTCCAACTTAATCCACATTAATATGTCTGCCCCTACAAGATTACATCAAAGAACATGGCTTTTTCTTGAGGACATAATATATGCAAACCAGTAACTGTGTAACCAAATAAACCCCCTTTTGTAAAAGCCAATCCATTTCTGGTGTTTGCATTCCAGCAGCATTAGCAAACTAGAACTTGCATCAACACCCATTTTAAGATATATTTCTCCTGATGTAGATTAGATATTTATTAGCATTTATTATTATTATGTTTTTATGTATGTATGTGCATAAGTCATTGTGCTGGTTTGGATATATTATGTCCACAAGAAAAATCATGTTCTTTGATGCAATCTCATAGGACCAGAGCTATTAGTCTTCATTAGGGCAGAAACTTTTGAATGTTTCCATGGGAATGTGACCCACTCAACTGTGGGTGAGAAATCTGAAGGATTATTTCCTTGAAGGTGTGGACACATTCAAGGTGGATCTTGATTAGTTCATTGGACTGCTTGAGAACTCAAGAGCTGGCACAGATGCAGATGCTTAGAAACATTTGGAGATGCTAGCCCAGAGCTTGCTCTGGAAAAGCTAAGAGAGGACCCCCAGATGTTTAGAGAGAAACACCCTGGGAGAACAAGCATGAATGCACAGGAGCTGAGAGAGAGAAGCTAAGAGAGGATCCCCAGATGCTTAGATACACAGAAGCTGAAGAAGCTAAGAGAGACAAGCCCAGAGACATTCCAGAGAAAGCCATTTTGAAACACAATCCAAGAGCAAATGACCAGCAGATGGCAGCCATGTGCCTTGCCAGCTGACAGAATAGTTCCAGAAGTCATCGGCCTTTCTTTAGTGAAGGCATCCTCTATTGATGCCTTAGTTTGGACACTTTTATGGCCACAGAACTGTAAATTTGTAACCTGAGAAATCCTCTTTATAAAAGCCAATCCATTTCTGGTATTTTGCATAATGGCACCTCTAGCAAACCAGAACAGTTATATAATTATCTAATTCCCTAATTAGAATGCATGCTTCATGAGGGCAAGTTCCAGAAGATTTTTAATTGACAATAACAATATTCTCAGCTATTATTTGGCATAAGTAGACACTCAAATATTTTCATTAAATAAATAAGAAAAATGAGTTATTCATTTTCTTCAAATCTAGATAAAAAGCCTACTGCTGGTTGCCCTTTTATTTTTAAATATTTTCATATATTTGAACCAAAGTGAAAAATCATTGAAAAATATCTCCTTATATGTCATTGATTAAAAGGAATTATTTAACATTCTTAGATTACATTTACAAATATGTTCCTCATTTTTGTTAGTATACTTTGATCTCTGTTGTTATCATTATATTAAAATTTATTTCTATTTTAACATTGTGAATTCTTATTCCTTGGTCATATTTTCAATTTAGCAAATATTTTGTAGCTTTGGTTTTTTGTTTTGTTTTTAAAATTTTTCGTTGTATTCATTCAAGTTATATATTATTATAGTTGTGTCCTCTTGAATATTATGAAAATACAAATGAAGGTGCCATAAAATATTATGCCAGTAAATCAGGTTTTTACCTGGTAGAAGTCATTCTCTTTAAATTCCATAGTTTGTTCATAGAATCCAGATTTTAACACAGTTTTGAAACATAACACAGTTTTGAGAAAGAGAAGGGTTTGTTGTTGTTGCTGTTAAGAACTGACTTAACAACAGGTGTTGATTTGGCTTCTCTCATAAATTTGCATATAGCCACCCACAATTCTGCAAAATAATATCCATCCAGAAGGGAAGGAAAAAAATGGTTCAGATATCCAGTAGCCTACAGAGTACTATTTAAAAATCAAGTATCCTATTGAACATCCAGATAAGTAATTGCCTATAAACTGACATAAACAGAAATCCCAGGCAAATGGAACTGACAATGGCTGGTTCTCTTCAAGATATGACAATTCACACTGAAAGTATTTTAGGACATCTACACACATGTGTTTAAAGGTTGTAATAATTCTGAGTGTGTGATTCCATAATTGATCCTTCAAACATATCTTCAGTGCTTTCTACTTGAGATATGACTTCTGCAGTTATGGAATTTTCATCTCCAGAATCTCTGCATATTTGCTTCCAAAATAATTCATTGCCTCTCAAGAGCAGATTTTTTCTTCAAATTTTGTTTGTTGATATGTTTACTTGTTTGGTGCATGTGTATATGTGTGTGCACAGGCATGGATGGTAGACCATCTATGCCTAAATGGTTAATTCTCTATTTAACAACAACAAAAAAACCACACAAAACTTTATTTTCATGCATAATATTGGTTGAGGTTGAATAAAGTGTCATATCACATTTTTTATACAAATGTATGCATGCTACTTTTATATGTAAATCTATGAATAAGTTTACCACAGAAATTGTTACCATATGTCTTAAAGCATTTCTTCATCTTTTATTCAAGTATAGGAAAATCTCCAATAGGCCTAATTTTCTTTTCTTACTTTATTCTATCTTTGTGTATATCATCATGGAATTTGGAAAACAAGCATTTAAATCCTATAGAAAATAATGTAGGTCACTTAATATTTAGGGGAAAATTTTACTGACAAAAACTGATAAAACTTTTGATCTTTCACATACCAGAATTGTTCATTTGAGCAGTGACAACAGCTGTCAAGCATATTTTTTGTCCATCTCAGATAGAATATTCTATTCTCAAATAGTAAGAAATTATATAATATTATATAATTATAGATTATAATTCAATTATGGATATAATGGAAGGTTGTACTATTACAGAAATTTCTGATACATTTTCATATCAATAGAGAACAGCTTTCCTGCTTTTTATTGAAATACAGAATTTCAATGTGAAATATAATATGTAGGTTTTCATTTCATCCCTAATTTTATGTGAACTCTGTATGTATCTCTTTGAATTTTATGCTGAAGTCATTTTACCTAATTACAAATTGCCACTAATTTCAATGACAATTTCCCATAAGAACATAAAATCCTTAATACCAAGAGCAAAAAGATTTGTTCTTTGTTGCCAAGATACCAGAATTATGAGCTTTTTTATTCTGAAACTCTATATCCACCATTCATACTGTTAGAAAAAATAGGTTATCAATCAATTTACAGATTTAAACTCTATTAAAATTACTTTGTTTCTCTAACCCTTGGTACCTATGTGGACATGTTAAAAAAAATACCAGTTATAGGAGCAGATTTCATTTGTGAGTGGATCCAAGAACTGTTTTCTGAATGGTCCAGGAGCAGTTGCTCTAAATCCAAAGGAAAATTACGTGGAATAGCAAGTAACCAAATAATGTCTCCTTCCAGAACAGGTCCTCAGCAGGATAATGGTGCTCATTCTATCCCTCAAAGTGTTAGATCACTGTATACAGCTATCCAAATAATCCCCAAAACTCCTGCTGGCCCATAGGCAAATGAGAGCCTAAATGGAATTTGTATTATTACCACATGAGAAGTAGGATCAGTAACTAATATCATTTGTTTTTCATTCTCCTTTATTTTTTATCGTGTTTCTTTCTGTGTTAGAAATGTTTTAAAAAATATTGATTTTATCTGAAGAGTTATAAGCTTACGGAAAATCATGCAGAAAATATGGAGTGCCCATATAGCCCTTCTCACATGCACAGTTTACCTTATTATTAATAGTTTGCATTAGTGTGGTATATTGTTATAAATGATGAAACAATATTATTATAATGATACTAGTCCATAGTCTACATTAGAGTTCACTGTGTTTTACAGACCTATGTTTTTTAATTGTTATTGTTAATTGTTTTGTTATTCTAGTAACACACATATACAACATAAAATGTACCCTTTTAACCACACTAAAATAAATAATTGAGTGGTGTTAATTAAATTCACAATGTTGTGCTACTACCAAAAATATCCATTTCCAAAACATTTCCATCACCCAAACAGAAACTCTGTACCAATTAAGCATTATCTCCCCATTCCCTAGCCCTGCCCCAGTCCCTGAAAACCTGTATTCTACTGCCTGACTTTATGAATTTCCTTACACTAGTTATTTCAAATCAGTGAAATAACTCAATATTTGTCCTTTTGTGTCTGGCTTATTCCACTCAACTTGATATCCTCAAGGTTCTTGCATGTTGTCACATACGTCAAATCTTCATTCCTTTTTATGGCTGAATAATAATCCATAGCATGTATATATCACATATTTATTCATTCATCTGTTGATTGGATGCTTGGATTGTTTCCAATTTTTGGAAATTGTGAATGATGTCACTAGTAACATTGGTTGTTAAATCCATGTTTTCAATTCTTTTGGGTATATACATGAAAGAGGGATTGCTGGGTCATATGGCAATTCTGTACTCAACTTTCTGAAGAATCACAAAACTGTTCCCACATTGGCTAAACCATTTTACTTTCCCACCAACAATGTACAAGTGTTCCTATTTCTCCACACCCTCTCCAACACATGTTATTTTCCACATTTTTAAATAGTAGCCATTTTTGTGGATGTGAAATCTTATCTCATCATGGTTTTGATCTGAATAGCTAATGATGTGGCGTATCTTTTTGTGGGCTTATTGACCATTTTATATATCATTTTTGGAGAAATGTCTACCCAAGTCTTTTGACCATTTTTTTTAATTGATTTTTTGTCCTTTGTTGAGTTTTAGGACTTCTTTATATATCCTGGATATTAAATCCTTATCAGATTTGTGGTTTCCAAATATTTTCTCCCATTCTGTACATTGTTTTTTTCTTTTATCTTTTTTTTTTTTTACTTTCATAATGGAGTTCTTTGGCACACAAAAGTTTAAATTTAGTGATGTACTATGTAGCTATTTTGTTGTTGTTGCTGGTGCTTTTGGTGTAAATTCTAAGAAACATTACCCAACATAAGGTCATGAAGATGCTTCCTTATATTTTCTTCTAGTAATTATATAATTTTGAGTCTTATGTTTAGATCTATGGTTCTATTTAGAATTAGTTTTTGTATATGGTGTGAGATAAGAGTCCACCTTCATTCTATTAATTACACATAACCAATTTTCCCAGCACTATCTATTGAAAAGACTACTCCTCCTCCGTTAAGTGGGCTTGGCATCCTTGTCAAAAAGAAATGAGCCAAACATGCAAAGTTTTATTTCTGAACTCTCAGTTTGATTCCATTGGACTATATGTCTGTCATCATGCCACGAAAATGCTGTTTTGACTACTGTATCTTTGCAATATTTTTTATTTCTTAATTTTTTTATTTTTATCATTTTAAAATTTTTATTTCTTTTCTACTTTTAATTTTTTATTTATTTTTTTTGTTTTTACTTTCAATATTTTTAGCTTTGTAATAATTTTTAAATCAGAAGTTTGAGTGTTCCAACTTCATTCTTTTTTTCAAGATGGTTTTGGTCATTTGGGAACTCTTGCACTTCTGTATAAATTTGATGATTGTCTTTTCCTTTTCTGCCATAAAAGCTGTTGGAATTTTTACTTGAGATAGAATGGACTCTGTAAATCTCTTTTGGTTGAATTGACATCTTAATCATATTTAGTCTTCAAATCCGTGAACATAGAATATCCTTCCACTTATTTAGGTCTTTGATTTCTTTTAGCAAGAATTTACAGTTTTCTGTGTACAAGTTCTTTACATCCTTGGTTAAATTTGTTCCTAGATATTTGATCATTTTAGTTGCTATTGTAAATGGATTTTTTTCCTTATTTCTTCTTCAGATTCTTCATTACTTGTTTATAGAAACACTATTTATTTTTGAGTGTTGATCTTGTACTGCCACTTTGCTGAATTCATTGATTAGCACTAGCAGCTTTGTTGTGCTTTTTCAAGGTTTTATTTACATATATTCAATATAAAGGATCATGCCATCTGTAAATAGGGAAAGTTTTTAGATGTTTAACTTTTTTCCTTTCCAGTTTGGATTCCTTTTATTTCTTTTTGTTGCATAATTGATCTACTTAGAACTTCCAGTAAAATGTTGAATAATAGTGGTGACAGTGGGCATCCTTGTCTTTTTCCTCAACTTAGGGATAAAGATTTCACTATATCACCATTGAGTATATCTGTGAATATTTCATATATGCCCTTTATCATGTTAAGGACATTTCCTTGTTTTTCTAAGTGTTTTTACAGGAAATGGTGCTGAATTTTGTTAAATGTCTTTTCTGCATCAATTGAGATAATGCAATTTTTTCCTTCAGTCTATTAATGTGGTAAATCATATTGATTTTTTTTTATCTTGAACCACCCTTACATATCTGGGATTAATTCTGCTTGATCATGATAATTTGTTTAATCTGCTAATGGATTTCATTTGCCTTTTTTGGAGGATTTTTTAAATGCAATTTTACTGAGATATATTCATAAACCATATAATCCATACAAAGTATACAATTTTTGGCTCACAGTATCATCATATAGTTGTCCATTCATTGCTGCAATCAATTTTAGAACATTTTCATTATTCCAAAGTAAAAAAAAAAAAAATGAAAATAAACAACACCAAAAGCATCCCATTCCCCTTAACCCCCCTAGTGTGTGTGTGTGTGTGTGTGTATCTTTATTTTATTACTCATCTGATCATACACTGGATAAAATAAGTGTCAGTCACAATGTTTTCACAATCACACAGTCCCAAAATAAAAGCTGTATAGTTATACAATCATCATCAAGAATCAAGTCTGCTGGATTATGGTTAAACAGATTCAGGTATTTCTTTCTAGCTATTCTAATACACACGAAACAAAAGAGGAATATTTATATAATTCATGGAATAACCTCCAGAATGACCTCTTGACCTATTTGTAATCTCTTAACCACTAAAACTTTGTTTTTGTTTCATTTCTTTTCCCCCTTTTGCTCAAGAAGTCATTCTCAATCCCACAATGCCAGGATACCATTACTTTTTATGCATTTGCTTTTTATTATCTGTAAGAAGTAAAAAAGGGAATTGCATACCAAAATATACACTACTGTATTACTGCTATTTATGGTTACTTATATTGTTGCCTTTACTGGAGTTCTTTATATCTTTATGCTGCTTTGATCCACCGTTTAATGTCCATTTCTTTCACTTTGAAGAACTCCCTTTAACACTGCTTCCAGGGCAGGTCCAGTAGTGATAAACTCCCGGAGCTTTAGTTTATCTGGGAATGTCTTAATCTTCTCCTTATTTTTGAAAGGCAGTCTCACTGGATTTAAGTTTTTGGTTGGCAGTTATTTACTTCAGCACTTTAAATATTTTGTCCCACTGCATTCTTTTCTCTATGATGTCTGATGAGATATCAGCACTTTATATCTTATCAGGACTCCCTTGTACTTATTTAACATGTTGCTTTTCTATTGCAACTTTCAGAACTCTCCTTGTCCTTAGCATTCCTCAGTTTGACTTCTAAATGTCTGGGCATGGTTCTCTTCAATTTTATCTTTTTTAGGGTTTATTAAGCTTCTCAAATATAGTCATACCTTTCAATAAATTTAGGAAGTTTTCTGCCATTATTTCTTTGAACATTCTTTCTGACCTTTTTTCTCTTTCTTCTCCTTCTGTGACTCCCATAATGCTTATACTGGTATGCTTAATGATGTCCCACTGGCCTTTTAGGATACATTCAGTTTTTTCATTCTTTTTCCTTTCTGACCCTAAGTCTGAATCATTTCAATTGTCTTTCCTTTGAGCTCACTGATTCTTTCTTCTGACAGCTCCAATCTCTTTTGAAATCTCTAGGGAATTTTTCATTTCAGTTTGGCTCCTTTTTAAAATTTCTATTTTTTTTATTGTGATTCTCATAGTTTTCACTCATTGTTTTCTTGATATCTTTTAGTTCTTTCTCTGTTTTTTCCTTTAACTCCTTGAGCATATTGAAAATCAAAATTTTAAAGATTTTTCTGGTATGTTCAAAGTCTGGTCTTCTTCACTGAAGTTTTCTGAATTTTATCTTGCTTCTTTGATTGAACCAGCAACACTTTATGTTTCTTTGTCTTGTTATCTTTGGTTGCATACTGTACAATTTAATATTTTATAGGGTTAAGTCTGCAATATAGTCCCTAAGCTCTTTTTTTCCTTGAGTTTATCTTCAGCTAGTGATAGGATGAAGATTTGCTTCAGTGCCAAGAGCTAACAGAAACAAAGCAATGCAAAATTGGTTCTGGATTTGGCTGGTGCTATCTTTCAGAGTTTAGCACTCCTATTAAGATCAGCCAAGGCAAAACTGAATTACAGGGTCTTCTCTGCATTTTCTGAGCTTGGGTCTTTTCTTGGATTTGTGCTGGATTGTAGCCTTAAGAGTTCCCCTACTTACAGAAATCTAAATACTCCCTCTGCTCTCTATGAAAAAGACCATTCCAAGTCCTCTATAGTAGGTCTTAAAACTGATAACCCTTTGCCCCAGGATGCTTTGACTTAATTGTTTTCTACACTACTTTAGCTCTTCATAAGCTGCTTCTGTCTGCAGGGCAAGTTATGTCAGTAGAACCAGAGATGAGTAGTTTCCTGGTTCAGTCTTTTTAGGCTGCTGCCCAATAGATTGTCACTGATGTATAAGCTCCCCGGTATGCACAAAGAAGTGATTCTGCTTCCTTCAGAAAAGGATCAGGAACCCACAAAAGGAGTGCAGGCTGGCTCCATACAGCATTGGTTATTGGTTTGGGGTGGGGTGAACAAGCATGCAACGATCTTCTCCTACCATTTTTTAAAGCTGAGTTTTGTTAATTGACACTCACACAGTAACCACAACCCTTTAACTATTTTCTGGAGTTTTGATGAACATGGCTCTGCCAGTTTATACAAGGTGTTCAAAGATTCTGTGGGGGAATGGCACCTTGGAGCATCTCATGCCACCATCTTGATTGACTGAAACTTAGAGAATTGTTTTTAACTGTGTATGTGAGATATTTTAATTACAAGTAACAGGAAGTCTGCATAGGTGCTTTAGTGGGCATGTTATCATGGAGTGTCATTTCTGGTTCCAAAAAATCATGTAAATCTGTGCCACTTTTCAATTTATAGCCCTTTTATTTTTTCTGAAAGGCAATTTGATTAATAATTGCTAAAATGTCAATTGAATAATTGTGTAACTCTCACACCTGTCATGTCATGTTTCAGTTGTGTAAATAATACATGGTCAATGGCCGATGTTCTCCATGTTTCCTGTGATTAGATGGAAAGGTTCTGACTAACTATTAGATCTTGGAATCACTTACACAGTGAATTCTATCCTTTCATATCTTCAATGTTACCAATTAGGACCTGCCATGAGAAAAACCCAATGCCCACTTTTCCAAGGCAGGATTGCCATGTGCTTGCAGGTAAGTATATATCTCCATTACAGAAGAGAAACTGATTTTGCTGCAGAACTGAGTTTATTTGTGAATGCAAAGAAATGCAGTGGCCTGATAATATTCATTTTGAGATGTTCAGCCAGCAGGTGGAACAATATAAGAATATGCAATGACTAAGAAATGGAGCTCCATCATTAATAAAATGCTTTCCTATTTAATGCATATTGTATATGGGGCAAAAAATTATTAAAAACTGTATACATTATGGAAACAATTCACTGTGGTAATATGAATCTCTAAGTACTTTGAAACAAACATGGTAATTCTGAAGAATAATTCAATCAGAAAAAAATTAAGAGAAAACAAATCAGAGCACCTTTTTCTGGTGCTAAGAACACACCTCATGGTATTTCTAAGTTGGATATTAGACATTAGGTTTTAGGGATGTGTGGATAAGGAAGAAACAAATAGGGGAGGGTAAAAATCCAGGAGTTAAAGAGAAAAATAAAAGGAATAGAAAGGTAGAACATGTTTATAAGAACTAGTAGTTACTATCTCTAATTCAGGCATTGGTACCAATGTAATCAATTTTAAATAATCCTGATGAGGGAATTAAGGAGCTAAATATAAAATTAACAATATCAGCCACTGTTACTTACAGTTATCAGGATTTTTATGCCTGTGGTGAAACATTCATTTAGATAATGAAATGCGCTACAAATTAGCATTATAGCAAAGCAACAAGATATTTCTAATCTATGTCTCTTCTTTAGTTAATTCCCTCAATAACCCTCCTCAGTAATTACTCTAGGTTTTCTGTAGGTAATAGTTCTCTATTCATACTGGTCATGACTTATGGTTCACTCAGATATTCAAAAGTAGAATATAAAGCAAAAGAAAGGCAATTCAAATTGTGCCAGTTTTGTAGAGACAATATAGATCTTGAAATATAATCAGGAAAGGAGAAAAAAGCATTAAAATAGTGATTTAATTTCTAATCTCATCTTCTGCAGGAAAGTAACATCTGCATTTCATCATTAAGACAAACACAGCATCTCTGAAGAGGATTCTGGGGGTACTTATGTTTAATTGGAAACAGACTTCATTTTTTCTGTGATAAACATTTGCCATATCATATCACTTCATTTTAATATACTTTCATGTTTTTATAAGGGATTTCAAGACAGAATGCAAATACATGTGATACAGTCATCTTAATTTTTATTTTTGAGTAAAGCTAATAAAGCTTTTCTATTGCTTAGTAATCTACATACAATTCTATTATCCTCATGTAATGTATCCAGCAAGAATAGCCAAAAGTGAGGAAAATGTAATTGTCTCTTACCTTACAGCTATATTTTAAACTTTTTTCAAAGTTTATAAAGTGGCTCGCATTTATTCACAGTTTCACTTCTTCTAGGTGACTTTTTGAGAATTCTATGACCCCTCTCTATCTAATTGGATACAGCTTGTGAATAGAAGGTATGTGAAATACTGAGGTCAGAAGTTATAAACACAAGCAGCACCTAAGCTTATTAGATAAATATATTTGTATTTTTCTATTTGTCATCTAGGTCTCTACTCAAAAATATATTCTTTGCTTTATGGAGAATATTTTAGCAATTTTTATATTTTTATAACATAATTTCATGTAAGCATTTTTCCTTCACTGAAATTCTCCAAGAGAAAACCAAACATTCCTTCTGGACAAATTTGAATCTACATTATTGTGCTAAGTGTCTAAAAACTGGTAAAGCATGAAAAGGGAAGAAAAATGAAAGCTAAGCAATAGCAAGGGGAGGGAGTTGCCAGACAGTAAACTTGCACTGATTATTTTAACCCAGCAGTTGCTAACCCTGAAGTTGAACGTGAAAACTATTAGGGCCTCCTACAAATTAGACGATAGGGTCAAATCAGGACTACTGCTATTGGGAAGCATTTGAGTCTACTTACCTTGGCCTTCACATGAATTTTGTGGGGTGAAAAATATTGGCATATAGTATGTCCTCTGAAGGAGAGTGATTTACTCTTCACCCTAGCCACAAATTGTATTTCAACAAGTTTTAACTGAGGGAAAGCACTTAACACCCTTTTCTGCACTTTGTCTTTCAATATATTTGACAGGTTATATAAAAATGATAAATATAAATATAGAAGCTAAATACAGAACAATAAAATTTGGAGTCAATGTAAAGGTGAAACACAATGAATTCTATTAATTGACAGTATTCAAAACGTAAGAAATCAAAATGACTGCTCAGGGTTCTATCACTGAACCTTACCCCAAAGAAATATGTCACTTCTGGTATTTAAGTAATGTCTTCAATAATATTCCCACAGCAAATCTAAAATGTTTCAAAGGATTGAACCTTAAAACAGCCCTCATTATAGAGGAATGACAAGCTATTAAAAGGTAGTTCAGTAAAAGCAACTTCGATGACCCAAAGCAACATATGACAGGACAAGTACATGCATCTTTGACAATCTGGGTTAATCTAAGAGTTTAGATTCTCTTTTAGAGAATCTATAGGAATGAATGGGCCACATGATACTTAGGTTATCTCTTGGAAATATTTAAATCTTTTCTGTCCTTCTGATAAGTATAAAGGGGTAATGTGTTCAAAGATATTCTACCTGAAAAATATCTGGAGAGCATATGATCTCTGATGCATTTAAGTGAGACCCAATTAGGACTGATATTCTATAATGATAGTGGGGAACCCCATAAAATAAAAGTGCTTTAATAGAATATTATACCCACTTATTGACTAAGGTGGCCAGAGACAGAGATCACCAATAATGAGGGAGAACTTTCTTCTCAAGTAAAGAGGTAGGAAAGCAAAAAAGAAAGGAGGCAGGGAGAGAGGAGGGGAGGTAGGGGGGAAGATGAAAGGAAAGAAATTAAGATTATTCTAGACACATTGAACTCTCATTGAAGGCCCCAAATTTCTACTCTCTGGACCATGACTTCTGAATTCCAGCCAGGAAGACATTGTTTTTCATTGTGTATTATGAAATGCCATAATAATGGCTCAGGAAAGTACTCATATAATATTTAATTTCAAGTAATATTTCTACATGAAATTTCCACATAATTTATTGATAAAAATCAACATATTTATTGAGTCAATTTGCTTTGTAATTCTCTTAACTAGAGCCAACACAAAGTTGAACAATATCCACCACAAGTATAAAGAAGGGTTTGGAATAACTTACTTGAAGTCAGGCTTTCATATAGCACAATTACATGTTATTTCTTTTTAAATTAAAACATAATATCCTCAAATGGATGAATACATTTTACTGTTTTCTATAGAACTGTAAGGAAGTAGTGATGAAGGAGAACATCCCCATATTACTTACTGAAAGGCATTGTTTAGTGGGTCAACTTTCTATTTCCTTTACTGTTAACTCAGTATGGCTTTCTCTGTAAAAGCCTGTGGCACCCTCAATGTTTTATTGTTTAACTCCTTATTAATATTCTCACTGAAATGTATGTACAAAACTACAAAGTATATAAATTATTAATGATCACACTCTATTTCCATATCATTTAGAATATTGGTTAGAGAATTTAAGTCTTGAAATGTTTAAGAGTGAAAGTAGCACAGGTTTTACTTAGCTAAGCTAAAACAGCCAATATTGGGAAGGTTTTAAACGTTGAATAGAATGGCATCTGGGCTCATCTGGATGGAACCATATTTGTAGACAGTTGATGACATTTAAGATGTTGGCCTATAAATCAGCATCCTTCAACAACCCTTTGGCCTGGAAATAATTCTGAGGTATTATATTTAGCATAGCTTTTAGTCAGCTGAAATATATAAGGGGAGGGGATGAAAGCAACCTGGGACATTTGGTACAGGTGATCTCTACTTGTAAATACAAGTTAAATCTTTGTCAACTGCAATACTGGATGCTATGACTGAACTGCTCAACTGTTTACCTAGTGTAAATGTGCTACCGTTTCTTCCCTCATTTCTAGAGAGCAAAATCCATTATCATACATATATATGTACATGTTTCCATATATCTCCACCTATATATTTATATTTGAATATGCATAGAGGAATTACATTCAAATTTAAAGAAACAGACTATTAAAATTTTAAAGATATGAGATAGATAGATAGGTAGATATATAGATAAATATACATGCTTAAATTTTGTAAACTCCTACGCCATGTCATTTGTTGCTGTCAATTGCTTGTTTTGTTTCACACATCTCCAAATGAGGATGAAGGATTCCAAGACTGATATGCAAAGGTCAAAAGAAGTGAGATATTTTTATTTTGTACCTCATCATGAAGCCCCAAAACCAGGATTATTAGTATTAGAATAAAGGTGGATGGGATTCCATCTCTGATGTTGCTTCCTTACTTAGAAAGATGGGTTATTATTTTCTTTTGCCTGTCTCTCTCTCTATCTCTTTTCAAATTCCATCCAGAATATGAACCTCTTAAAGGCAGAGATTATGACTTTCTTCTTTATTTTCAACATAAATTCTAGCTCATAATATGTGTTTAGTAAGTATCAGTTGAATAATTTAAATGAATGAATGCTTATAGTCACAATAGCTTTCACATTAATTATAAGTTTAAACTGGTAATTTGTTATTCTGAAAACATTCTGCTATTAGTAATATAGTTTAATAAATCTATAAGAAAAAATCCAAGGTCGTAAAACACCTTGAGGTGTTTCTTTCACTTATATGTTTTATGACTAGTTCAGAACAGACAGGGATCAATTTTCAAAATTTGTAATTATGCCAGAAGACATTTCTAGTATTATTATCCCCCTCTTCACAACACCATCACCAAAAGGTCCTTAGACCATTCTAGTCTGTATTCTTCCATGCAATTTAGAAACTAATCAAGATACTAATCTATTAATTGATTGATTTAATCACGTTTTCTGTATTAAATATTTATTGGTAGGTCGTTCTGCCTCTCCCTCATTCCTGGTCAAACATTGGGATTTTGCTGGGTTGACATACATAGCCACATTATTTATTCATCATACCAATTTTAGGACTTGAGTTTCAAATAGTAACACTCTACCAATCTGTTATTATGATTTAAGCTGTTAATCAATATAAAATATACCCACATGGTTCTTCACTTACAGTTTGAAAGTTTCTTCCCCCCACTTTGATATTGTTAAGGTAACATTTTTTTTCCTGTAATTTATTTTAGTCATTGAGTTTTGAGTATTTTTACCTGTCTTTTCCAAATGTACTGTCAGAGATATTTTAAATACTAATTAATTGTGGTGGTGATGTTTAAATTTGTTCTTTTTGAAATAATATTCTTGTATTTCTTAATCAGTGTCAGGTTTTCTAAAAGGTAATTATCATATGTCATTTTGCATATAGCTAAATATTGTTTAGACTGGTAAAGAGCATCACTTCTGTTCCAAGCTTTTCATAAAGACAAGGATAGCTAAGAAATGGATGAGATACTATTACTTACATATTTCCTTTCTACCTCAAATAATAATGCAAATGTATCTATATCTTCCTACACCATTGCTGTGAAGTATGTCCCCTTAAATTTCATTAAAATCATTAATAAATAATAAAGTTACATAAGCAGTTTTGGTAGAACAATTACAGAACTGGAGTACAGAAAACTTTTCAAGGTCTTAGAAGCAGGCTAATAGGCTAATATAAGGCCTGAGAGTTCTTCTAAGAGTCAGAGGCTGGTTCAATTCACAGGCTTTATGTAACATGAGGAAAGAAAAACATAGCTCTTTGGGCCTAAGTTTCTCTATGTTTAAAGAGGGTCAATAATGATACCTATCTCACCAGGGTCAGAGGTGTTGCGATAATTATATAACATTCTACAAAATAATGCAGTTAAGCAACTGGCTTAGTTCATAGTAAACATTTACTCAATGCTTCTCATGAGTTGTGTAAGATACAATGGAAGACATCTGGAACAAAGTTGCATTTTCATAGATTCTTTTTTTCTGGCTATTTAACTTGAATATTTATGATACTGTTTGTGATAGTTTGAAACTGTATGCACCCCAAGAAGACCATGCTCTTTTAATCCATTCCTGTGGGTGTAGACTTATTGTGGGTGGGAACTTTGATTAGGTATTTAAGTTAAGGGGTGCCTCAGGGTGAGTCTTAACCCCCTTAGTGGTACCCTTTGTAGGAAGATAAAAGACAGAAGAAATAGAAAAAAGCCCACAGAGAAGCTGAAAGAGGAAGATACTGAAGTCAAAAGTTGGAAGCAATGGGACCTGGGAGAAAGGGAGAGACCTGCAGACATCACCATGTGCCTGGCCATGTTGACAGAGGAGCTAAGTATCACCAGTAACCAGTCTTTGTGGAGAAGGTAGCATCCTGTTGATGTCTCAATTTGGACATTTTCATGGCCTTAGAACTGTAAACTTGTAAACTATTTAATAAATACCCATTGTTGAAAGCCAGTCCATTTCTGGTATATTGCATTTCATCAACTTTAGCAAGTAAAAACACTGTTATGGTCTCAAAGACCATAACATCATCTATAAGTATAAGCTTCTCATCTCTAAGGCTCCTGCCATTACTGAAAATATTTAATTATATAATTCTAAGATTATTTTAGAGAGATTTCACATGTGTTCCATGTAGGGATGCCAAATTAAGTAAAGGACACTCAGCTAAATTTGAATTTCAGATAAATAATGTGTAGCACACATATTGCACAGGACATATTTATACTAAAAAGTTATACATTGTTCATGTGAAATTTAACGGGACATCACTATGCATATTTGCTAATTTAGTAGCCCTAATTATAAGCAATCATAACATAGAGACCTAACTAAACCAATAACCCATAAATAGCCATTATTTTCTTGTTCAACTAAAAACTATTAATCAGGAATGAAGGAAAAATAATTGCCTATAAATGAAATACTAGAAGTGGAATCAAAATTAATACATAAAATGATTTTTAAATGGCCTTTTTCTGTGGAGATAAAATAGTGGAATTTCCTATTAAAGGTAGCAAATTTTGTCAGGGAAGTCACTTTAATGTAAATTTCTGGGAGAAATTTATTTTTAATTAATCAAGAGTATACATCATATCTATCTGCAAGGATAAAAAAGAAAAGATTAATAGTAGCAAATTATTTATTTCTGGCATGTTTGTTGGTGTTATGTTGCTTTAAACAGAGATAAGATTTGGCATTGAAATATATCTACTAGATTTTGAGATACTGTAAGATTGGAAAATATAAATAGGAAATGCTTTGCCATTCTTATTTCAATGCCTTTCTGTAAGTGACCTTTATAATCACAGAAAATAATACACTTGCTTCCTTCTCTGATCCAAGGGACAACTATGTGACACCATTGTTCTGTTTTTTATCCACCATGTCTATGAAAGGGACATACTCTCTTTACCCATTGAAATTAGACTTGATACATAACTTGCTTTGGCAAATAGGCTGTCAGTAACTGTAGTGTAAACTGAGGCTTGAAATACATTTACATAGTTGGATTTGGCCCCTTACACTTCTGCTGTTTCCATGAAAGAGGCATGTCCTTGCAGCCCACTGACATCAGAAGAATGCCAGAAACGTGGAGCAGCATGGAACTCATCCTACCCCTAGAAGTTAAGCCAAGCTGAGTGAAGCCTCAAATATCAAATTTTAGAGACATGAGCAAAAAGTAAATGTTCTTCAGTGTATGTATTTGAATTTTGTTCTGCAACATTATTGTGAATAAAACTGAATGATAGATATACTGTCTGTCATAACATAGTCTGTAGGGTCTGGGATATGATAATGTTCTTGAGAAAAATCACACTATATTGATGATATCATGTTTATCAAACTTGATGAACAGAAACAGATGCTTGTCATGGGATGGGAGATAAATGTACAGTTATTCAAAAACCAGCCATATTGATGAAGTCATTAATCATCTCATGATCTGCAACATGCCAGGCTATTCCTTCTAAACTGAGGGATAATTGATTGCACTTTGCCACCCCTACCACAAATAAAAAGATTCATTGTCAGTATATTTGGATTTTAAATGGAGAAAACACAGTAATTGTTAATATTGCTATAACTCATTCATCAGATTACTTGAAAGATATCCATCTTAGTGTGACCCAGAGCAAACAAGTTCCCTGTAACTAGGCAAGATAGAGCCAATGAAGCTAGAGGACCATTGAAAACAGATTTTTATTCCATCTTAGCCATTTAGTCAATATATTGCTTCAATACCCATGTACATTTACAAAGATTTAATTAATTGTCAATATATAAAAGAAAGGAAATTTGACATAAAAATTTAGATTACCAGTTAATCTTCCAAAATCTGGCATAGAGAATTGTTGTCATGGAGAATACTGTTCCTGTGTTCCATGTAAAAATGATAGAGTGAACCTGAGTAATGATCTATGCTTTAAGACAAGTCATGCACTCTAGTTTTCTAGTCCTATGTACATCCCCGTTTATTTATCCTAATTTACCTGATGCTGTAAAAATTTAATTTTGTAACCCAATTAGCATTTCAATCCAGACTGTAGTGTGAGGGGATGGAAAAACCTCTGCCCTCCCCACTTAATTACCAGTCCAAATTAGTTAACCTATTTAAAATCAGTGATAGAACTTGGAGATAATCAGAAGGGAAAGGGAGAACACAAGAAAGCAAGAGATAGGACAGATAAAATTTGGGAGAGAGGAAAGGCAAATCCTTGCCATTGAACCAAGAGAAACCACATTTTGCTTATTTTTTCCAAATTTATTTCTTCCTCCTAGTAATCTTCTAGCAAGATAAGTAGAAGTAAGGAAAAGAGTGGATAAAAAGTAGAAAGGCATCTCCAAAACTGAACTACCCAATACATATATCAGTTTCAAATCTAATATTAATACTTATTCTCAAATGTTGTCAGCATTGCTCTTGGACATATAATAAATAAATTTTTAACATTTTATTTACCAGTGGAAGACAGGTTTTATCTACCTAGAAAATTCACATTAATTATGAATTAATGTATGGAATCATTTAAAATAAAGACTTGTATTTTGGTAAAATTACTCATCTTCATCTATATGCTTATTAATTGATGGTAAGAAAATGATTTTCTTAGAAAGCATATATCAAAAGGTTAAATATCAATCATATATTCCTAAAATGTTTAAAGTTTCTCAATATTGTGTATTTGAAGGTCTGTATAAGAAAGATATCTTCACTCTCTATTTTTGATCATCCTTGGCCTGTGAACTGAGGCTACTTATTTTTCTTTGAAGTTCCGTGGTACTATTTAATTATAAGGATTATTTGAATTTAGTGGATGTGCTTTAGCAATAAAAAGGGTGAAACACTCTTCTTGTATCAATTTTCATAATGATTAAGCCCATTTATTTGTCAGCTTGATCTTAAAGAATCTGAAGGAAGCTTGTTGCGATACAATGCGTCAGTTTCATTAAGAAAAGCACATTATATGTGATTTCTAAAATAATAGAAAAAAGAAACAATTTTTTATTTAAGAAATCACATAGGAAACTTCATGGCATTTTAGTTTTTAAAATGTTATTTTGCTGAACAGTATTCCCATATCATTTTTTATTGGGAACAAATATAACAACACCCCCCCCCCAAAAAACAAACAAACAAAAAAACAAAAAACAAACAAAAAAAAAAAAAAACTACTACCTAGAAGTCAAAGATTGTAGGAATCTTGAAAATATCCTCTTTTTTTAAAAACAAATATTGAGTCATAAATTATGTTCAATAAAAGTCAACCATTTCAAGTGTACAATTCAAATTACCAAAAATTGTCAAGTTGTTTAATCGTGAACTCAATCCAGTTTTAGAGCATTTTATTTACTCTAAATGAAATCCTTCATCCTCATTTGCAATAAGTCTTCATTCCTACTCCCAGTTCCTGGTATAAACTAATCTACTTTATGCCTCTACAAATTTGACTTTTCAAGACATTCCACATTAATGGAAAATACAGTATGTGGTTTGTTATGTCTTGCTCTTTCACTTACACTGTTTTAGAGGTTCATCCATGTTCTAGCATGTATCAGTATTTCATTCCTTTTAGTTGCTGAAATGTGCTGGTATAATCTGTTTATATATTTTTTTCATTATTATGAGTTTACTTTTTAGAGAATCTATGGTGCTTTGATTCAGTATTGATTCATGTTCAGTCTTTTTTTTCTTTATTAATGTAGTTGTCACTTGATCTTTTCAGAGTCAACTTTGATTTTGCTAATTTTCTTCATGGTCTGTTTTCTATTACATTAATTTCTACTTTTGTCTCTATTATTTCACTCTTACTTTGAGTTTACTTTGCTTTTTTGCCTAATTTTTTTAAGGTTAATGTTAGGTCATTGATTTAGATCTTTCTTCTTTCCAAATATAGGCAATTGAAACTATAAATTTCCCTTTAAACACTTCTTTAGCTATAAACTACAAATTTTGATATTGGACATTTTTATTGCCATTCCATAAAATATTTTGTAGTACCATTTGTGACTCCATCTTTGAACTATGAATTTTTAAGAAATGTATCACTTAATTTCCCAATATTTGGGATTTTTCTAAATACCTTATTGTTTTTTATTTCTAATTTAATTCCATTGTGTTCAGATAATCCACTTTTAGATTTTGGTCCTTTTAGATTTATTGAAACTTGAACATCTCAGCAAAAGTCTATCGTGGTGAATATATTATATGCACCTGAAGAGAAGTATGTTCCATGGTTTTTGAATATGTTATTCTAAAAATGTTGATTCAATGAAGGTGGCTGATGTTGTACACCTTTATTTACTGATTTATTTTCTTGCTGCTCTAATAACTTCTGACTGAATGGTATTACAGTTCCTATTTTAATAGTGGAATTACCAAATTTTCCTGTCATTTCTATCACTTTTTGCTTTATGCATTTTTAGGCTTTGTTTTCAGTTGCACATATATTTAAAATTGCTATGTCTTCTAGGTAAATTGTCACTTTTATCATCAAGAAATCTCTCTATCTCTGATAGTACTCTTTGTATAGAAGTCTATTTTATCTGATAATAAATAAGACATGCAATATTCTTATGCATTTCTTTTCTATTGCATATTCTTTCTCTATTCAGAAATGGTGATCCAAGAGAAAGGGATAGACACCAAGATGGAAGCTACAGTGTTCTCCATTACCTACTGTAATGTAAAGTAACACACCAAACATTGGCTTTTTTTCTATTCATTAGACGTGAGTCAATATATCTAGCACACTGGATGTGGATTTGGATTTCACCTTCTAAAGGAGCAGTATCAAAGAATGTGGGAAATTATTTTAAAGCAACACTTTACACTCTGGACACTAATAATTTACATTCTTCACACATCAAAAATACATTCGCCCCTTCCAAGACCCCCAAAAATCTACTTCCAGTATAGCATCATTCTTTGGTCCATAATTTCAACATATAAATCAAGCTGGGAAAATACTGGAATTTCCTTGATTAGGATTCACTCTTATTCCCTCCCAGGATTGTTTTTCCATGGCTCTTGGCTCTTCCATTTGGGATATTTTTTTATCCTTTGGGACCTTAGAGCCACACTATGAGCTGGCCTTCCTTTTCATCCTACTTTCTCACCCTACTTTCTTAAAGTTAAATTTGGGGTAGTTCAAAAGACTCTCTTCACTTTGTATTATTTCTTTTAGTCCAAACTAGTGATGTTTTTGCAAACAGAATTATCTTAAAGCTTTATCTAACACCTGGGAATATTTTTGGGATTTACTACTTTAGGAAAAAAGCCATATTCACACATCTCTTCCACTTAAGATATCTTCTAGTTTGTGCTTCTGTAGAGACAGCTGGAGGACAATGCCCTTAATTTCGTAGAAGCAATATTATTTGATGATAGGTTCCTTGATACACAGCCCCTAAACTCTCTAAAATTCTATTGTCTGAATGTATTCTAAAGAAACACCTTTGAAAGTGATAGCTGAGGACTTAACATAAGATTTGAAAATCACACTCTCATATTCATCTTTAGATCATGTTTCCTAGCAATAATCTAGATTTGATATTTTTTGGGGAACAATTTCCCAATTTTAGCATTATTTTCCCTCAGAAGTATCTAAGGATTTACAAAACCACTGAGTTCCAGCTTCTTCATTTACTAGTCTTCCTTATCACTGTCCTCCTAATTTTACCTTAAGCAGCAAGAAGGAAGCAGGAGATACCATGAACATTTTGCCTGGGAATCTTTTCACTAGATCACCCAACTCATTAGATACATTTTCTAGATTACATCATGAGGGAATTCTGCTAAACTTTCTGCTACTACATAACACAAATCCCATTTCCTCATGTTAACAAAAATAGTTTCTCACTTTCTTTTAAATTTTATTTTGTAGTCTCCTCAAAGACCGCCATGCACCTTCAAAGAGTTTTTTCAAGGCTCTTCCAATAGTTCATTAACATTCTCCTCATAGTACTTTCAGCTTGAACCCATTGCCTGATTCCAAAGACACTCCCACATGTTTTGGGCATTTGTTATGACCACAGCTTACTTCCGTAACTGTATAGTCCCTTATGCCTGTTTGGATGTATTATGTACCCCAAAATGACATGTTCTTTGATGCAGTCTTATGGGGGCAGATGTATTAGTGTCGATAAGATTGGAATCATATGATTGAGTGTTTCCATGGAGATGTGACTCAATAAACTGTGAGTGAAACATTTGATTGAATAATTTCCATGGCGTTGTTACCCCACCGATTCAGGGTGGGTGTTATTTGGATCACTGTAATCATATAAAGGAATTCACAGACAGAAGGACCTCAGAGCAACTGAGAGTGACATTTTGAAGAGGAGCTGCAGCTGAGAGACACATCTGGAAGATGGCCATTGGAAGCTGACACTGACATTTTGGAGAAAGCCATTTTGAAACCAGAATTCCAGAGCAGATGCCAGCCGCATGTTTTCCCATCTAACAGAGGCTTTCTGGATGCCAATGGTCATCCTTCAGTGAAGGTACCCAATTGTTGATGCCTTACCTTGGACACTTTATGACCTTCAGACTGCAACTTTGTAACCAAATAAACCCCCTTTATAAAAGCCAGTCCATTTCTGGTATTTTGCTTAATGGCGGCATTAGCAAACTGGAAAAGATTTTGGAATGAGAAAAGTAGGGTGCTGCTGCATTTGCAAATACCAACCATGTTGGAATGGCTTTTTAAATGGATAAGGGGAAGGTTCTGGAAGAGTTGTAAGGAACTTAATAGAAAAGGACTAAATTGTTTTGAAGAGACTGTTGGTAGAAATATGGACTCTAAAGATGCTTCCGATCAGGCCTTGAGCAAAAAAGATGAATGTGTTGTTGCAAACTGGAAGGCAATCTTTGGCAAAATTGTGTCCTGGTATCAGATGGAAGGTAGAATTTGAAAACAATGAGCTGGGATTCTTAGCTGAAGAGATTTCTACACTAAATATCAAAAGTGTGGCCTGGCTTCTCCTTGCAGCTTATATTAAAATGCAAGCAGACAGAGATAAACTTAGAACTGAACTCTTGGGTACAGAGAAACCAGAAACTGATAATTTGGAAGATTTCTGGCTTCCAGAAAGTGAGATCCCAGAGGCTACAGCCCCACTTGAGAATTTAACCAAGCATGGAACCTGATTGCCATTTCAGTACAAGCCAGGATTGGAGATAGAGCCATCCAGAAAGGATTTGTGGAAACTCCTGTTGTCTGCTGGTTTTGACCCTGTGTGCTTCATGCCAAGCCAGCCAGATATTTGTGAGATCTGTATATACAGAGCCACTGGCAGTCTGGACTGGAAGGGACCCAGAAGGAACAAACTGAAGGAAAAATGTCTTCAAAGACAGAGCCATGGAGAATGAGGTCTGGAGTCAAGAGGTTTTGGGCTGGGAGAGAGGGGTGGCCCATGCATGTAGAAAGGGTGACTTTGCCCCAGACATTGAGGGTAGGCCTCCTGCCTCAATGCTCAGGAAGAGTGCTGCCACCACAGGGCCCAGAGAGTGTGGAGCACAGTCCCTGGAGATGGGGGAAAGCCTGGCCACCACCACACTGCTTGGAGAGGGGAGAGCCTTTGCCCTGGAAAGGCAGAGTCTGGGTGGCACCCTGATGTTTGAGGAGGGTGTGGCCAAGAAGGAGGTAGTCTCCCCAACATGTGAATATGTTGGAGCACTCGCCTCCACATTTGGAGAAAAAAGGGCTGCTGCAAAGGCTCTTGAAAAGTGTGGAAAAGCCACTCTCTCAAGTTCCAAGGATGCAACATCATTCTGTGAATGACTCTTGGACTTTGAAATCTAATGGAGTTTGCCCTGCAGGTTTTAGGAATTGTTTTGATCCCTTAAACCCTGTTTTCCTTACTGTTTCTCCTTATGGCAAAGGGAATTTTTATCCTATGAATGTCCCTCCTTTGTATGTTGAAGGCAGATAACTTGTACTAAGTTTCACAGGTCCACAGCCAGAGGGGAATTTTGCTTTAGGACAAATAACTAACTTGTAACTGACCTTGATGGGATCTTGTACTTAACTATTGTTACTGAAATGATTTAAGTTTTTGTGATATTGTAATCAGATGAATGTATATTGTATTTGGAAAGAATTTTGGGGTCCAGGGGCTGGAATGTGCCAGATTGGATGTGTTTTGTCCCCTAAAACACCATGTTCTTTGAGGCAATCTTGTGGGGGCGGATGTATTAGTGTTGATAAGATTGGAATCATATGATTGAGTGTTTCCATGGAGATGTGACTCAATAAACTATGAGTGAAACATTTGATTGGATAATTTCCATGGAGGTGTTACCCCACCCCTTCAGGGTGGTTGTTAATTCGATCACTGAAGTCATATAAAGGAATTCACAGACAGAAGGACCTCAGAGCTACTGAGAGTGACATTTTGAAGATGGCTATTGGAAGCTGACACTGACATTTTGGAGAAAGACATTTAGAAACCAGAACTCCAGAGCAGACATCAGTCATGTGCATTCCTAGCTAACAGAGGCTTTCAGATGCCAATAATCATCCTTCAGCGAAGGTACCCGATTGTTGATGCCTTACATTGGACACTTTATGATGTTCAGACTGTAACTTTGTAACCAAATAAACTCCCTTAATAAAAGCCAATCCATTTCTGGTATTTTGCTTAACAGCAGCATTAGAAAACCAGAACACCCCTGTTGTTGCCAATTAGCCCATTTCTTTCTATAAGATTTTAATTGTAAATGCAATTTTAGTTTACTTCCTCTCCCTTACTTATTATCTCATATTTCACAACACTGCTGTAAACTATAACAATCTGTTTGCCCCAATGGGTATTTTTTTATTTTTTTATTTTTGGTCAGTCCCTTGTCAGTTTATTCTCTTTACTTATATTAGGTTAATTAAACTATTTACAACAGTGTTTAAACTGTAATCTAATGTTTGCCTATGTCTTGTCAGTCTTCAGGCCTGTGCATACACACTTCCAATTAACCATAACCAGTCAGTCAGTATCTGTCAGTGTCACTATCTCCACCTCCCTTTGTCTAATCCCATAAAAACTACACACACTTATGACTTGGAGAAACATATCTGAGGCTTTTTTGCTTCCTGTTTTCCCACACAGCATGCTCTGTAATATTATTTTTTTCTCTTTCAGACAATTTGGCAACCTAGATGGGACTGGAGAGCCCAATTGCTGAAAGCACTGGAGCACCAGCTAGATAGTTAAACACTGTAGAGTCTAAGTAGCCATAAAGATCTGTTATTTTAGAGGCTCAATTGTCAGATTTTTCCTGTCCTGACAGCCCCAGGCTCATCAGAGCTTTAAGTTTCAAAGGAAGAAACAGTTCCAAATCTGGACATCTTACTGAGAGACTAGATCATCAAGGCAAAAGTAAATCAGGAAGACAGTACAGGGTTTGAGGTTCCAGACCAGGGTTTGAGTCCCTTAGTCCTGCTTCCAGAATGATCCCCCTTGCTTTGACCACTACACTTTTCTGTTTTCTGGGTACTGCTCTGATTCTGTCTTGAGTTTAAAATTGTAATATACACATATCCTATCCTTGTGGTTGTATACTTATTTAACAGTTTGTAAATATTTTGCCAGCTTTACTTAACAGTCCATACAGGAATTGAGACAACTAATGCTAAATCAATTTGATGAACTAAAGTAAGAAGTAATTAAAGATATTTAAACAAATCTCCTAAATCAATTCAAAAATCAAATCATTGAACTGAGGGAAGATATAGCAAAAGGGAAATGACAACGAAAACACAACATATCAAAACTTATGGGATGCAGCAAAGCAGGTGCTGAGAAGGAAATTTATTGCCCCAAATACCTATATTAAAAGAAAACAGGGGGCAAAAATTGAAGAATTAACTATCCACCTGGAGGAACTAGAGAAAGAACATCAAACTAACACCAAAGCAAACAGAAGGAATGAAATAACAAAGATTAGAGCAGAAATGAATGAAACTGGGAAAAGGAAAACAATAGAAAGAATCAACAAAACAGAGAGAGGGAGAGAGTGGATGCAAATAAGTGCAATCAAAAATGGGAAAGGAAACATTAATGACCTTGAATAATTAAAGATATTATGCTAATAATCTAGACAACTTACATGAAATGGACAACTTTCTGGAAAAGCATAAACAACAAACATTGACACAAGAAGAAATAGAGGACCTCAACAAGCCAATCACAAGAGATTGGGTCAGTCATCAAAAAGCTCCCAAAAAAGAAATGCCCAGGACCAGATGGCTTCACATGTGAATTCTACCAAGCATTCAAGAAAGATTTAACACCAATCCTGCTCAAACTCTTAAAAAAAGTTGAAGAGGAGGGAAAGCTCCCCAACTGATTCTATGAAGCCAACATGACCCTAATACCAAAATCAGACAAAGATACTACAAAAAAAGAAAATTATATACCAATCTTTTTAATGAATATAGATGCAAAAATCCTCAACAAAATACTCTCAAATAGAATCCAGCAGCACATTAAAAAAATTATACACCATGACCAACTGGGGTTATTCCAGGTATGCAAGTCTAGTTCAACAAAAGAAAATCAATTAATGTAATACACCACATCAATAAATGAAAGCAAAAGAAACACATGATCATCTTGATTGATGCAGAAATGGCATTTGACAAAATTCAACATACTTCCTTGAAGAAAACACTTCAAAGGATAGGAATAGAAGGGAATTTTCTCAATATAATAAAGGCAATATATGAAAAACCAACAGCTAACATAATACTTAATGGGAGAGACTGAAAGCTTTCCCTCTAAGACCAGGAACAATGTCACCACTGTTATTCAACATTGTTCTGGAAGCTCTAGCTGGAGCAATTAGGCAAGAAAAAGAAATAAAAGGCACCAAAATTGCAGAGGAAGAAGTAAAACATACAATGTTTGCAGATAACGTGATTCTATATGTAGAAAGTCCAGAAAAATCTACAGTCAAGCTATTAGAACTAATGAATGAATACAGCAAGGTAGCAGGCTACAAGATCAACGTGCAAAAATCTGTAGTGTTCTTCTACACAAGAAATGTGCAACAAGAGGAAGAAATTTTAAAAAATCCATTTACAGTAGAAACCAAAAGAACCAAGTATTTAGGAATAAACTTAACAAAAGCCACAAAAGACCTACACAAAGAAAACTACAAGCAACTGCTAAAAGAAATTGAACAGGACCTGAAACAATGGAGGAGCATTATGTGTTCATGGATTGGAATACTAAATATAAGACATCAATTCTACCTAAACTGATTTTTACATTCAATGGAATACCAATTAAACTCCCAACAGCTTACTTTGCAGAAATAAAAAAAAAACAAAACAATAACCAAATTTATTTGGAAGGGCAAGATGATCTGAATAGCCAAAATTATCTTGAGAAAGAGGAACAATGTGGGAGGTCTCACACTACTCAACTTTAAAGTATATTACAAAGCTACAGTGCTCAAAACAGCATGGTACTGGCATAAGGACAGAGATACTGACCAATGGAATTGAATTGAGTGTTCAGAAATAGACCTGCATCTATGGACAATTGATCTTTGATAAGGCAGTCACGTCAAAGCAACTGGAAAAGAGCAGCCTCTTCAATAAATTGTGCTTGGAGAACTGGATATCCTTTTCCAAAAGAATGAAAGAGGTCTCTATTTCACACCTTATACAAAAATTAACTCTAAATGGATCAAAGACCTAAACATAAGTGCTAAGACCATAAGACTCTTAGAAGAAAATGTAGGGCAATATCTTAAAGATATTGTGATAGGAGGTGGTTTCCTAGGCCTTACACACAAAGCGCGAGCAATCAAAGAACAAATGGGGTCTCCTCAAAATCAAACACTTTTGTACATCAAAGGACTTTGTTAGAAAACTACAAAGGCAGCGTACACAATGGAAGACAATATTTGGAAACCACATATCAGATAAGGGTTTAATATCCCAAAAATATAATGTGATTCTACAACTCAGCAACAGAAAGACAAACAAGCCAATTAAAAAATGGGCAAAAGACATGGACAGACACATTTCTGAAGATGAAATACAATGGTTCAAAAACATATGAAAAAATGCTCAACTTCACTGGCTATTAGGGAAATGCAAATCAAAACCACAATGAGATATCATTTCACACCTACTGGAATGGCCATTACCTAAAAAACAAAATTACAAGTGCTGGAGAGGATGTGGAGAAAGAGACACACTTAATCACTGTTAGTCAGAATGTAGAATGGTGCAACCACTCTGGAAGACAGTGTGCAAATTCCTTAGGAAGCTAAATATATATTTGCCATGTGACCAAGCTATTCCATTGCTAGGTATATAGTCCAAGGGAATGAAAGTTAAGACACTAATGGACATTTGTAAACTGATATTTATTGCAGCATTACTCACAATTGCCAAGAGATGGAAGCAGCCCAAATGTCCATCGATGGATGCGTGGATAAACTAACTGTGGCATGTACACATGTTGGAATATTAAGCAGTTCTAACATAGAGTAAAGACATAGATCATATGATAACATGGATGAACCTTGAGGACATTATGTTGAGTGTAGTAGCCAGAAACAAAAGGGCAAATACTGTATGGTCTCACTATATGAACTGACATTAATAAGCAAACTTTAAGAGTTAAAAGCTGATAATACAGGATACCAGGAGATAGAAAAATGTAGAGATCGAATATTTGATGCTGAAGGACTACAGAATGTTCAGCAGGATTGATTGTATAGATCCCAAAATAGATAGCATAATACTGTGTGATGGTAGCACAATATTGTAAGTACACTGAACAAAGATGTCTGTGAGTAAAGCTGAAAGAGGTGGGATAGTGGAATGTACGATACCAGAGGTAAAGACAGATGATAAAGACTAGGACTGTATAACTTGTCAAATACTGGAGTGGCCAATGACTGTTACTAATTGTACAAATATAAAATGTTTTCACATGTGGGAGAACAAATGAATGTCAACCACACAGTGTGTTGAAAAGGGGATGGTATTTGGGAAAAAAAAAAACATAATCAAAGCAAACTGGACTCTATGGTCAACAGTAACATTGTAATATGCTTCCATTAAATGTAACAAAGGCAATATACCAAAGTTAAATTTTTATGAGAGGGTGATATAAGGGAGAGTTACGGGATTCTTGAGTGTTGTTTTCTGTCCTTACTATTATATAGCATTGCATGACATTTTATTTTTCTTTTTATTATCTTTTTTATTATTCACAAAAAAAAACAAAAAACTTTTTCTTAGTAATCAATATGTTCAAGTGCTGACTGTGGTAATAAATGTACAATATATGCTGATACCATGAACAACTGACTGTACACTGTGGATAATTGTATGTTATGTGAATATATCACTATAAAATTGTAGGAAAAAATATAAATAGGGGTAACAGAGCTGGAGAAAATATGGAGAGAGGGATGTACCTATTTACTGTTGATGAGAAGGCAAAATGGTGTAGCCTTTCTGGAGGTCAGTGTTGTGGTTCCACAAGAAGCTAAGTATGTTGGGGCCACAAGATTCTGCAACCTCATTATGAGGTATGTACTTGGAAGATCTGAGAGCAGAGACATGAATGGATATTTGCACACTGGTGTTTATGGAGGCAGTATTCATGATTTGCAATGTGTGAAGGTGGCCTAAGGGTATACTGACTGAGGAACAGAATGGTGAACTGTGGTATATGCATACCATGGAATATTGAGCAACTACGAGGAGAGAAGCTGTGAGACACACAATGTGGTGAATGGATCCAGTAGACAGCATTTTGAGTGAAGTACACCAGAAATGAAGGCAAACACTATAATGCATCACTGATATGGACTAACTACAATGTGTAAACTCAGAATTGAATCTTAGAGCACAGCCTAAGAGGGAAATGATTATTGTAATGGTCCCTGGATTGTAAGCTCTTACATCAGTCAAATCTATTCCTGAATTGAAATAGTTGTCTCCAAACTCTGAGATGCTGATCCCTTTGTGTGTAACCTGATTGGTCTCTGGAACATTGGGATCTGTGTGACTCCTGAAACTCAGAGCTAGAACTTAGCAGATATGAATGTCAGTATTAATGCATACAGGAACGGTTAAAGAAAAAAAAAAAAAAAAAGCTCAAGAAGACCCCAGACTTCAATTAGAGGTATGAATGAATCAAATCTGGTTAAGACTAGGGAAATTCAGGCCAAAGGATAAAGGTTGAAACTGACTGTGTATTAAAACTTTAACTTCCATGTGAGACCAAGGGAAGAGATGTTTATTTGGTGTAGAATCTATATTTTGTAAACAATATAAGTTCTACAGTTTGTTCAAACACACAATTACATGGAACTTTGAATAGGATGTGAAATATGGTAGGTTTGTATAGGTTAGAGTGAAATAGCAACACATCCCAAAGTAGTTTGGGTGGAGAATATACACACACACACACACACACACACACATATACATATTATATATATATATATATATATATATGCAGGACTCCCCTTAGGGCCTGGGGAAAAATGCAGAAGTGTTGGACTTCCTCACCTGGATTATTGCTGATGTTCTCACAAATATTGAGGACTGACAGCTTGGTATGCTGAGCCCTCTGTCTTGAAGCTTGAACTTATGAAATTTATTACTGTAAAGGAAAAGCTAAACCTGCTTATAACTGTGCCTAAGAGTCTCCCCCTGAGTGTCTCTTTGTTGCTCAGATGTGGCCCTCTTTCTCTTGCTAAGCTACCTTGGCAGGTGATCTCACTGCCCCCCACACACACACCATGTGGGACCTGACTCTCAGGGGTGTAAATCTCCCTGGCAATGCAGGATATGATTCCTGGGGATGAATCTGGACCCAGCATTGCAGGATTGAGAACATCTTAACCAAAAGGAGGATGCAAAATGAAACAAAATAAAGCTTCAGTGGCTAAGAGATTTCAAATGGAGTCAAGAGGTCCCTCTGGTGGACATTCTTATGCACAATATAGATCACACTTTTTAGGTTTTAATTATTGGAATAGCTAGAAGTAAATACCTGAAACTATCAAACTCCAACCCAGTAGCCTTGACTCTTGAAGACAATTGTATAACAATGTAGCTTACAAGGGGTGACAGTGTGATTGTGAAAACTTTGTGGATCACACTCCCTTTATCCAGTGTATGGATAGATGAGTAGAAAAATGGGGACAAAACCTAAATGAAAAATAGGGTGGGATAGGGAGGATGATTTGGGTGTTCTTTTTTACTTTTATTTTTTATTCTTATTCTGATTCTTTCCGGTGTAAGGAAAATGTTCAAAAATAGATTAGGGCTATGAATGTGTAACTAGATGATGGTACTGTGAACAGTTGATTGTACACCATAGATGATTGTATGGTATGTGAATATGTCTCAATAATACTGAATTCAATTAAAAAAAAAAAAAACAGAAAGAGTGTAGTTTTATCCTAAAGTAGAATAGTTACTTTTCATGAAATGAGAAGCATGAATATATAAGTAAGGCTTGAATAGATATAAAAAAGTTATAAAAGATTTATAAAAGTGAATTTTATTTGTTGTAGTCAATGCTTACTAAAATTTAATAAGCTTATTTAGGAGCATGTAGTTTTGTCCTAAGGTAAAATGACTAATTTTCACAGAATGTAAATCAGGAATGTATAAGAAAAAGCCTAAATGAACATAGAAGATTATGGAAAGTTTGTGGAAATGAATTTTATCTATTGTGGTCAGTGCTGACTAAAATTTGAAAAGCTTATTTTTCAAATAGTATACTGATGCAAAACTAGAGTTTGATATTCTATATGTTAAAATTAAAAAGTTTTCTTAAATTATTGATCTATTCTTCCTAAAAAGTTACAAAGATTTTTTTTCCTAAATAATCAATATGAAAGTTACAGAGCCAATGTGTTATCAAAATGAATCCTTGTAATTTATGTTAACCTTATCATATCCTTAGTGGTTTAAGAAAAAAGACAAGGCTCTGTGTTATACCAAAATACTATCCTCATTGATGTTATCATCCATTATTATTTTAGAAGACAAGTCTTCTCACTTTTAAAGGGATTAAGTATTTTTCTCTTTTTCTTTTTAATTTTTATTGGGATTGTTCAGATACCATACAATTATCCAAAGATTCAAAGTGTACAATCAGTTGCCGCTGGTACCCTCATACAGCTGTGCATCCATCACCACACTTAATTTTTGTTCAATTTTTAGAATCGTTTCATTACTCCAGACAAGAAATAAAGTGAAAGATGAAAAAAAGATTAAAAAAAAAGAGAAAAGGAAACTCGAATCCTCCAATATCCCTAACCAACCCCCCTCAACTGTTGACTCATAGTGTTGGTATAGTACATTTGTTACTGTTTATGAAAGAATATTGAAATACTACAAACTGCTGTATATAGTTTGCAATTGCTATATATTTCTTCCCTATATGCCCCTCTATTGTTAACTTCTAGTTGTATTGTCATACATTTGTTTCGTTCATGGAAGAGTTTTCTAATATTTCTACAGCTAATCATGGACATTGCCCACCATAGAGTTCAGTTTTATACATTTCCATCTTTTGACCTCCAACTTTCCTTCTGGTGACATATATGACTCTGAGCTTCCCCTTTCCACCTCATTCAGGCACCATTTGGCACTGTTAGTTATTCTCACATCTTGCTACCAATACCTCTGTTCATTTCCAAACATTTAAGTTCATCCTAGTTGAAAATTCTGCTCATGCTAAGCAACCACTCTCCATTCTCAAGGCTCGCCCTATATTTTGGTACCTTATATTTCATGACTATGAGTTTACGTATTATAATTAGTTCTTATCAGTGAGACCCTGCAATATTTGTCCTTATGTGTTTGGCTTATTTCACTCAGTATATTGCCCTTGAGATTTTGTCATCAAACCATTTTTTTTTAAGATGGTTTTGTTCACACACCATACATTCCATCCTAAGTAAACAATTAATGGTTCTCTGTATGGTTACATATTTATGTGTTCACCGACTTCACCACTGTCTATATAAGGGCATCTACATTTCTTCCACAAGGCAGAAGAGAGTCAAAGAAGGTAGAGAGGCAAAAGAAAGAGGAAAAAAAATGACAACTAGGAAGTAGCAAAAGGAAAAGTAACCTTAAATCAAAGTAGAGTAAAGAGTCAGACAACACCACCAATGTCAAGTGTCTAACATGCCTCCCCTATCCCCCCCTCTTATCTGCATTCACCTTGGTATATCACCTTTGTTACATTAAAGGAAGCATAATACAATGATTCTGTTAGTTACAGTCTCTAGTTTACATTGATTGCATTTCTCCCCCAATGACTCCCTGTTTTTAATACCTTGCAAGGTTGACATTTGCTTGTTCTCCCTTGTAAAAGAACATATTTGTACATTGTATCACAATTGTTGAACACTCTAGTTTTCACCAAGTTACACAGTCCCAGTCTTTATCTTTCCTCCTTTCTTCTGGTGTCTCACATGTTCCCAACCTTCCTCTCTCAACCATATTCATAGTTATCTTTGTTCAGTGTACTTACATTGCTGTGCTACCATCTCCCAAAACTGTGTTCCAAACCATGCACTCCTGTCTTCTCCTATCACACTGTAGTGCTCCCTTTAGTATTTCCTGTAGGGCGTGTGTCTTGTTCACAAAGTCACTCACTGTCTGTTTGTTGGAAAATATTTTGAGCTCTCCCACATATTTGAAGGACAGCTTTGCCGGATATAGGATTCTTGGTTGGTAGTTTTTCTCCTTTGGTATCTTAAATATATCACACCACTTCCTTCTTGCCTTCATGGTTTCTGCTGAGAGATCCGCACATACTCTTATTAAGCTTCCTTTGTATGTGATGGATTGCTTTTCTCTTGCTGCTTTCAGGATTCTCTCTTTGTCTTTGACATTTGATTAAGTGTCTTGGCATAGGCCTATTCAGATCTATTCTGTTTGGAGTTCGCTGTGCTTCTTGGACCTGTAATTTTATGTCTTTCATAAGAGATGGGAAACTTTAATTGATTAGTTTCTCTATTATTGTCTCTGCCCCTTTTCCCTTCTCTTCTCCTTCTGGGACACCAATGATACATACATTCTTATACTTTGTTTCATCCTTATGTTCACGGAGACATTGCTCATATTTTTTTCATTCGTTTCTCCATCTGCTCCTTTGTGTGTAGGCTTTTAGGTGTTCTGTTCTCCAGTTCTTGAGTGTTTTCTTCTGCCTCTTGAGATCTGCTGTTGTATGTTTCCATTGTGTCTTTTGTCTCTAGTATTGTGCCTTTCATTTCCATAGATTCTACTAGTTGTTTTTTTTGAACTTTTGATTTCTGCCTTATGTATGCCCAGTGTTTTTTTTACAGCCTCTGTCTCTTTTGTGAAATCTTCTCTAAACTTTTTGAATTGATTTAGCATTAGTTGTTTAAATTTCTCTGTCTCAGTTGAAGTGTATGTTTGTTCCTTTGACTGGGCCATAGGTTTGTTTATCTTAGTGTAGGTTGTAGTTTTCTGTTGTCTAGGCATTTGACCTCCTAGGACACCCCAATCACGTTTTCCCAGATGAGAACAGGCTCAGTTCACAGAAGTAGGAAATATTCAGTACCTGGTTTCCCTGATGGTTTTTCTTTGAGGATTGATACACCTGTGCTTTTCTGCCTGGCAGGTGCACATGTCAGCCTGTCACCAGCTGGTGTAAGAGGGTGTGGCCTGTGGCTCTCCTCTCCCAGGTTTTGGGGTCTGGTTCCAGAAAGGCAGGCAGTGAAGCTGGGCCCCTCCCTTTCCTCTTGGGGAGCTATGCCCCTCCAGAGAGGTCACTGCATATCAATAAGTTCTTTGTTTCTCTGACTCTGCTGATCAAAGTGTTTTGATTTTAAAATGGCTGAGGCTGTCTTTACTGCAAAGTGCTGTGGGCTGAAAATGGCTGAGGTTTTCTCCACAGAGAGAGAAAGGGACAGAAAAGCTCCCAGTTTCACCCATCAGCCAGAGAGAGCACCCGATCCTCTGGGTTCCCTGTCCTAAGACAGATATGTTTCCTGAGTCTCCCAAGGTCAGTTGTCACCAAATCCTCTGCTTGTTGAGTATTTGCTGTCTGTATTGAGCAGTTAACATTAAAACCCCAGTTGGAGCTGGGCTGAGAGAGTGCTGTTCTCCAGCACCGCAAGGTTTCCATGAGGTAGGGGCTCTCAGCTCTCAGCTCTCAGCGCAGGTCTGCAGTTTTACTTACAGATTTTATACTGTGATCTAGGGCATTCCTCCCAATTCAGGTTGGTGGATGATGAATGGAGAGTCACGTTTATCTCCCCGCAGTTATTCCAGGTTATTTACTAGTTTTTTGGTCATTTATGAATTGTTCCAGGGGGAGCTAACAGTCTTCCACTCCTCTCTATGCTACCATCTTAGTTCCTCATATTTTACTCTTTTATTATCACTTTGGTTAATAATAAACCAAATATTGTTTCACAATGACCTATTTCCTATTTAAACATAATGTTCAAACCTGACATTTTTACATCAAACCCTAAATGATATCTTTTTATTCCAAACTGTTGTAAAAGATTTGCTCCTTCACCTTGTAAAAAGAGAGATGCTAATAATAGTTAAGTCCATTTAATATGATATGAATTGCATGGGAATTGTTGCCAAATTAAAAGAGATTTTCTAACTTTCTGATAGTTGAATCTGTATTGATGAAAAAATGTTCACATAAATATTTTTAAATTATATGAAATATTTAAAAATCTTAAAAATGTTTTCCCTGGCCATGGTATGTCCTGATACTTATCTACATGATATTAGACAAGAGTATATTGTTATTAGTCATGGTTTTAGTTATTTTAACCATGTTATATTTTACAGAAATAACTGGATTTTCTTGTCAGTTACATTGCTTTATTCTGCTTCTCGAAAAGTGCATATAGTCAGCTACAGGTCAGAGCTTCATCTTCAAAACAAAACAAAACAAAACAAAGACCTTACAAGAGAAACAAGGAAAGCATATAAATTACATTCTATCTTTTAATTAGCATAACCCTGATAAAAATGTAAAGGTAACACAGGAAAAATCTTCTGCTATAGTCTAAATTAATAACCACTATAATTTAATTGTCAAATATTTTTTATTTCTTGAAGTAGTTTAATTTGGAAAATTCTCATAAGGGAATTAGAACCTAAGTTGTAAGTTATTGTAGAAGTCACATTTGTTCCTGGGCTTTAACTGTTATTTCTAAATTCCAAGATGCTTTGCTCTTTGTATGTAACCTACAAGCTCCCTGGAATTTTGGGTGCCTGTGTGACATCAGAGACTTAGAGTTGGCCTGCTTCAGCTCTGAATGTGCTAAAGAAACAGCATTAATTCTAAAAAAGATGACTCCATACGGCAACTGTTAAAGAAGGTAAAGAAGGAATCAGTCTTAAATTAAGGAGGTGAAAGGGGTTGATCTTCAATTGGGAGGTGAATGGGATGAATTAAGAAGGTTAAAGACTAAGATTAATCAGAATACAATGTACAAGGTGATGTTATCTGCATTTTAAGACTTTACTTTCTGTGGGAGACCAAAGGAGAGCTTTATTTTGTCCAAATTTTTTAAATTTTCTGTGGCACACTAACTAATTTAACCTGTCTGGTTAGTTTATTTGAACAACCTAACTCAGCTTTTTTTTTTTTTTCTTTTTTTTAACATAGAACCTTGAGTAGGGAATAAGATCTTAGTATTCTTTACAGAGTGTTTTACAGTGTTTTAGACAGGGAATGAAAAATATTTATAAGGTCACTTGAGGGACTGGGGAAGAAAGTATGGAACTGTAAACCTCCCCCCTTGGGGGAATTCCTGCTATTTTCTCAAGCAATAAAGGCTTCCAATTTACCAAAACTGTAATTAAGGAATTTTGCAAGGTTGAAATCTGAGATCTGCTCCATTCTAGTTTGCTAATGTTGCTGGAATGCAAAACACCAGAGATGGACTGGCTTTTATAAAAGGGGGTTTATTTGGTTACACAGTTACAGTCTTAAGGCCATAAAGTGTTGAGGGTAATACATCAGCAATCAGGTACCTTCACTAGAGGATGGCCAATGGTGTCTGGAAAACTTCTGTTAGCTGGGAAGGCATGTGGCTGGCATCTGCTCCAAATTCTGGTTTCAAAATGGCTTTCTCCCAGGACGTTCCTCTCTAGGCCACAGCTCCTCTTCAAAATGTCTTGGGACATTTGTCCTCTCTTAACTTCTCCAGAGCAAGAGTCTGCTTCCAATGGCCATCTTCAAAGTGTCTCTCATCTGCAGCTCCTGTGCTTTCTTCAAAGTGTCCCTCTTGGCTGTAGCTCCTCTTCAAAAATGTCACTCTCATCTGCACTGAGTTCCCTCTGTCAGCTCATTTATATGGCTCCAGTGATTTAATTTAGACCCACCCTGAATGGGTGGGGTAACACCTCCATGGAAATTATCCAATCAGAGTTATCACCCACAGTTGGGTGGGGTGCATCTCCATGGAAACACTCAAAGAATTACAATCTAATTAACACTGATAGGTCTACCCACATAAGATTACATCAAGGAATATGGCCCTTTCGGGGGACATGATACATTCAAACCAGCACATGCTCCTTTTTGGAAAACATAAATTTTCCTCATTTGAACGTATGACAGGGAGTCCTATGAAAATAAACTCTGGAATATATTAGCCCTGGCCTAATGAAAGGAAATATGCAAATAAGCCCAGTCCTTAATCTTGAAGCTTGCACTAATGACACTTATTTCTGTGATGATGAAACTAAACCTAATTATAATTTATGCCTAAGTGTCACCCCATGAAAACCTCCTTGTTTCTCAGATGTGGCCTCACTGTAAGCCAAACTCTGCAAATAAACTCACTACCTTCCCCTCTACATGGGATATGACTCCCAAAGTTCAGCCCCCCTGGCACTGTGGGACAAATACCAAATGTTGATTAGCAATGCTTGAAGAAATAGCTTAATCAAAAGGGGGGAAATAAATAAAACAAAATAAAGTTTTATGGCTAAGAGATTTCAAATGTGAATCAGGAGGTCATTCTGGAGGTTACTTCCATGCAGATTCCAGCCAGACATTACAAACTGCCATGATCCCCAAGCAACAATGTTTCTGGAAACTCCAGGGATATCCAGATATCATAAAACAGCACATGGCTACATCTGGACTCTATCTGGGAATCTATGAAAAGTTGTTTTTCCGATATGACATAATTATATTCAGTTGCAAGTATCCTTTTATTCCTTTTATTTAAACCTATAATTTTCCATTTACTTGTAAACTTTGGTTCTCAGAGACTTAAAGTCTCCAGATTTTTCCCATGTCAGTTAAATCCTGAAATCCAGGGACACCAATCTCTCTAAAAATGACAATCAGAAACTTGTGAATATATTTAATTGCAAGCAAAAAATTCCATTTCTCTACTGCATTATGTCTATACCCCTTTTCAGCATAAAGCTGTCAGAACAGTCCTTCTTGAATCCCTCAAGATTGAGGAATAAACAAAATAATGAGGGATTATAACTGTGTAGCCCCTGTTGTTGCCAATTAGCCCATTTCCCTTTATAAGATTTTAATTGTAAATGTAATTTTGATTTGCTTCCTCTCCCTTAATTATTATCTTGTATTTCACAACACTGCTCTGCTCTAATGAGTAACAATATATTTGCCCCAACCAATTTTTGTTTTTTTTTTTTTTCAATCCCTGGTCAATTTAGTCTCTTTACTTGTATTTTTATGTCGATTAAATTATCTACAACACTACAGTGAATGACCCCTGCTCTTCAAAGAACTTATTAGGCTTATGTTAATTCTATAAATGAATCAATGCTTACTCCAGCTCTTGTCAGTCTTCAGGCCTCTCATTACACACTTTCAACTAACCATAACCAGTCAACCAATCTCTGTCAATGTCACTGTCTCCAACTCCCTTTGTCTAATCCCATAAAGACCCAAACTCCCGGAGACAGAACTAAGGCCCTTTTGCTTCCTGTTTTCTTATACAGCAGGCACTATAATAAAACTTTCTTTCTTCAAAACCTCAGTGTCATAGATTGGCTTGCATCAGTAGTGAATCCAGTTCGATAACATTTTGAGGTATCAAAATCTGTATTATTCATCTATTTCTATAAAAAAAAAATTGCCCCAAAACTAAGTGCCCAAACATTTATTATGTTATGGTTTCTGTGGTTTAAGAATTTGGGAGAGACTTAGGTGGGTGGTTCTGGGCCAGTGTCTCACATTTGGTTGCAGTCAAGATGTCAGTGGGGACTGCAATCATGGGAAGTCTTGACAAGGGCTAACAATCTGATTCCAGGATGGGTCATTGACATGGCTGTGGCAGAAGGACTTAGTTGCTTGCCATGTGGAACTCTTCCTTGACTGCTTATGTGACCTCAAAACATGGCAGTTAACTTCTCCCACAGCAAGAAATCTGAGAGAGAGACAAAGATGACAGCTACAGTGTCTTGAATTTATCTTGGAAGTCACGACTATTACATCTGCTTTGTTCTAGTCATCAGAAACCAGCTGGTAAGTACTGCCAACTCTAAAGGAGAGAAGAATTAGTCTACACATCTTAAATGAAAGACTATTTGGACAACAATTTGGCATATTTTACTTTCACCACACTCGTTCTTTGTATTTTGTTAAGTTGGGGTTTAATCTTGGGAATTGTGAATGTTTTGGTATGTAGGTTCTGGATCTTGTTATAATTCTCTGGAGCATTGAAGTTTTTGCTTTATTAGGTAATCAACTCAGTTATATTCAGAGAGAAAATTCTGTCCTTCCTTCTGTGTAGAGTGTTTCATATCTCAGATCAGTTCCCAAAGCCTGTGCCATGCTAACTTGGGTATATCCTTCACATTTTTAGCTGAGAGGCCTGAGACTTCTGTGGATTCATATATGGAATAGGTCTTCCACTTCTTTGGCTCTTTCCACCCTGGTATTTCCCCTTCATTCTCTAGTCCATGTGGCATATTTTTTATGTATTCTCTTGCCCAAAATATAGGTTTACTTGTAGGCCTTTTGGTCATCTACACCACCATCTGCCACTCTACATATGGGAAAAACCCTTGAGGCAAAGCCAAGGCAGATTTAAAATTTGGGAAACTCAGCTATATGTGAACCTATCTAAAATTTTTGGCTGTCCTTCATGTTCTGATTATTTTGCTTACTTTTCACAGCCCTTGGATAGCTGTTTTCTTTTCTTATTATTTTCCTCCAAAACTTCTAGTTTAACCTGTTGGTGGGCTGAACTATAATAGGCTTATTCTGCCATGCCAGAGAACTCCTCCCGGTCTCCAGGTATACTTATCAATAACCTTGCCACCTTTATTCTCAAATTATAGCGTGATTGCATAAAATAGTATAACCCAATTTCACAAGTACTGAGAGTCTTAGCAATTGTGTTTCTACAATACTTCAGTGGTTATCACTGTTTGACTTATCACTAGCAGTAGGGTCTTTGCTGCTATGCAGATGGCATGTATTCAGAACTCCTTCCATAGTCAACAGGATATGCTTCCTTTGTGTACTTTTGGTACTAAATGTCTTATTTAGGCTCTCTCTTAATCAGATCCTGACACTAGTACTGGCACAAGTAGTAGACTGAGAAATGCAGTTAACACTAATGGGGAAGTGGAGATATGATATACAGACGAAAAGGAAGACAATAAAGTTTGCATGTTAAAATGAGCTAGCATGGTAGAAAACTAGAGAATAATTCTACCAGAAAACTCTGGGGAATGGTGCGTAATAATGCTTCAGAAATATTCCATTGGAGATTTTGGGGTAACCATACACCAACTATGGAGGCTTGTTGGTTAAGGAATACTCCCAAGGAATGTTCATTTTTTTGGTACTTGTTGCATGTACACTTAGAAAAGCTGCATGAATTTGATCTGTAGGAGGGGAAAAGTCTCTCATGCACAAAGATGTGGGTGCTGGCAGTTAAAGACGCTTGGAGCTTCCGGAAAGATCTCATGGATATGAGTGCTTCACTGACAGTCATTTTTTTATTTTCTGTTTTTCTCTTCCTACCAAAAACCAATCAAACTCACTTCAGAGCCACCTTGGGAATTACTTTATTTAGCTGTATAAAGCTTGAAGAGAGATCCCAAAAGAAGAATGTAATACTATTTCCCTTCTGTATGTTACTATGGAAAGCATATTTTTTTTTCTTTTAACAGCTAGAGAATGTTCTATATGGGTATAGCCATCTAGATTGTGTATAGAAGAAAAATACATATGTGCAGTATCTTGAGGTGGTGCATCAAATATCTTTTTATATAAATCATGTTTAGTTCTTTGGCTTATACTGATTATATGTATGCTTGAGCTAAAGATAGTTAACTTAGTTTATTTATTTTCACATGGAAATTTTATGAAACTGAAAGACAAAAGGAAAAACTAGTCTGGCATTATTTTAGTTTTTTCTTTTGCTTGCACAAGCAAATACCATGCAATTGACTGGCTTAAACAATGGCAGTTTATTAGCTCACAGTTTTGAGGTTGGGGAAATGTCCAAACCATGATATCGTTAAGGCAATGCTTCCTTCTTAAAAACTGACATTCTGGGGCTAGCTGCTGGTGATTCTTGGTCCTGGGCTCCTCTGTCACATGGGAATACACATGGTGACCTCTCCTGGTCTCTCTCTTCTCTTCCAGGTTCCATTGACCTTCAGCTTCTTGCTTTCTTTGACTTTTTTCCTACCTATCTGAGTTTTATTCTGTTTATAAAGGATTCTAGTAACAGGATTAAGACTCATCCTGGGCTACACCTTAACTGAAGTAAGTTCATCAAAAGGTCCTAGTTACAATGGGTTCATACCCACAGGAGTGTATTACGTTTAAGAACATGCTTTTCTGGGTTACATTCAGCACCAAACCACCACAGGAATATATGATATAGTCTTGAAAAAAAATCTTAGTAAGAGTTATCCTTTGAGAAATGTATAAATTAATGTAGTTGTCAGGTCTTTACACCAAACATGCAGGCAGAAACAAACAGAAGATGTAAGTCTATTTTGCTCTATACCTGTATTGGACCCTGCTGCACAATTTGACATAATGGTTGTCTGAGTTACATCTCTGGACACTCACAACCAGACATTACACTTCTCATGTTCCATATCTTTCACTGGACATGTTATGGGAAGCCATTTGAGTCAAATGATCCTTAGAATTCATAGTCCATTTACTTTCACCAGTTAGTGTGGATTTTATTCTGATTCTAATAAAAGGATAACAGGATTAACACTTTGGTATTTTTCAACCATATTAAAATATCTCATTGCCCTATATGCTGATTCATTAAAGCTAATTACCCCTTTTAAAAATAAAGTTGTAAGAAATGGACTGGGATGGAGAAAAAGCAAAACAATGCAACAAGGAAAACTCTGCAATATGCACTTTATATTAATATAAAAATAATGTAAATAAGTAGATTTTTCCCTGTCCTCTGAATAGCAGTTAGTAAATGATGTCCTTTTTATTAACATATTTAAAATGTAAGTATTTGTAACCCAAAATGTGGTGCATTTCAGGATTACCTACTTGCAAATATTTTTTCTCCCTTTGCTCTAGATTTTAGGGGCTGTTGATTTAGAATTCAGTATTCAAGTAGTAATGCTTTGACAGTATCAAATAAGGGTATTGTGACTAGTCAGGGTATTTTATATTGGGTTGTGTGATAGACTGAATTATGTACCCTAATCTAGGCCTGTCTTTAATCTGTAGGTGTCGACCCATTGTTCATAGGACATTTTGAAGATGTTATTGTTAGTTAAGATATATTCCAACTGAATGAGCATGGCTGGATTACTGGGGGCCTTATACGGAGAAAGCAAAGGGAGGAGTAGGAAGGTAGATGTCCATAGAACCCAGAAGAGAAAGGAAAGGATATCACCATATGACTTGAAGTAGGGATGCAAGCTAAGGAACCCCAAGGATCACCAGCAGCTAGTACCAGAATGTTACAGACTTACGGAGAAACCACTACCTTACTAACACTTCAATTTAGACTACTCCTAGCCTCATAACAGTGAGATAATAGATTCCCCATTGTTTAAGCCAACTCATTGCATGGTATTTATCATAGCAGCCCAGCAAGCTAAGACAGGTTGTTAAACTGGGAGGTGAGTCTGCAAATATGATATTGTCAACTCTCATACCACCAAGAAAACATGCAAAAAAAAAAAAAAAAAAAAAAGCAGTCATGGTGTTGGTTGGAGGGATTAATCCAGACTATTGAAGAGCAATAGGGGATCTGCTGAGGAATGGAAGAAATGATTAACATCATTGAAACCTACAGAATTCATTAGAGTACCTTTTATTATTACAAATTTCTGGTGGGAAAATTAAAAAAATTTTATAAAGCAAGATATCCAAGGGCTCTTTACCTGGGGAATCAATTTCTGGTAAAGAACTGGGAACAGCTGAGAATCTGCATGAAGGCAAAGGGAATATAGAATATGTATGGCTACTTAAATACAACATGTGCAAACTTGCAGAAACAAGATCTTTTCATCTACTAATATTTTCTTCTGTTGTGTGTATGTGTGTTTTAAAAATATGTATCTTCCCATTATTCTCTAACTGACCTATTTCATATAGGTATGTTGCTACTGGTTTACTTCACTGATTAATGCATGTACTGCTGAATTTTGAGATGGGATCAAGATATAAAGAAAACACCAAGAAAATCAACACAAGACCATTGGAGTTTGATGTTGAAACTCTTAGGGACTTTGTATCACTCCCACGTTGCAAAGGATAAAGATTGAATTTTGAGGAATGGTTGTGTTAGATTATGTGGGAAAAAGAGTTTTTGAGGGGTTGTAGTATTACAAAAATAAATATATAGATAGATTTTGGAAATATAAAGTCAGGAAGTGGGGTACAATAATAAATATTGGTTGTTTGGCTGCTTGGCAATCATCCTTCATAGTTAAGAGAAAATTCCAAAATAAGTGGAATATTAAAAAGGGCAGATATTCTATTATCATTCTCCCTGGTGGGGCTTGCGGGCATTCTGTTTCCAAGGGGAAGTGCTTAACAAGATGTGTCGCATTGCCCTCTTGATGATGTCATCTCTTACAAATTTCCTGAATTATTAGTTTTTTAAAACTTAATCCTCTCAGAAATTCTTATAGTCAGAAGTTTCAATGACAGAATATGTGGCATTATCTTGTATAAGTTGTGAATGGATAATTTCATGACACTTTACCCTGTAAGATTGAGATAGCATTTTAATTTCTTGACATATTTGCATTTATAACCCAAAATAAAATCTGATAAGGTCACAGTTATTAGGAAACTGCTTTGTCAGTATCTATAAAGAAAACTCTACTGTAAAGAGTAGAAGTGTACTGTTTTTTGCTATAGAATTAATTCTCTTGAAAATTAAACAATTGAAAAAATAATGTACTAGCCAGAAAAATTGATATCATTGATCTTAAGAACACACATACATACATGTAATTTCAGGTCATCTTGATCATTGGCAACTTTAAAGTTCTGAAATCTGGTTTTCAAACCTAAGAAACATTGCAAAACCTATGGGCACATTTCCCTATATCAGTCCTTTTATTACTATTATTATTATTTTTGGTACTAGTACAATATTCCTATTAATTATAGTCCCTAGTATACAATAGGTAGATTTTTCCCATATATCGTTCTGCTGTCAACTCTGTATTAGTGTCATACCTTAGAAGTATTTCATGCAAGCACCTAATATATTTGTGGTGCTGAGCTGGGGGGAACATGCCTTTAAACAACCCCTTTCAATCCTATTTGTCTTCAATACAGCTGTGATACTTATAATCCCATTAACAATCATCACCCCATCCATTCCCATACCTTTGAATTCACCATCGTTAGTTTATCTGAACATATTAGATTATCATTCCCCCTCACTAGCTTCTATCACTAGGTCCCTAATATTCTACATTATAAGGCATTTTACATTGTTCAGGGAGGTCATAGAAGTGGTAACATACAATATCTCTCCTTTTGTGTCTGACTTATTTCACTCAGCATTATATCAAGGTTCATCCATGTTGCCATATGTGTAACAGTTTTTATTGCTCTTCCTTTTGGGCAATATCATGAATGAGACTGTTACTTTTCATTTTGTGTAATATTATTTTTCCATTTGCAAGTATTACCTTTATAATAAAAATAATTGAAACCCAAAACTAGGGCATGTAGAATTAGAAGAAAAGAAATCCAATGAAAGAACTTTGGGGAAATATAAATTTGTTATATACATGAATAAGTGGAAGACAAAGATGTGAGTAGACTTAAGAAAGATATGTACCCAAGAGTAAGGAAAGGATGCAGAAGAAATTAGGACAATTTATAACCCAGCACCCTCATTTTTCAAAAAATAAGATCCAGAAAAATTTAGGCAAGTCACATGAAGAGCACATGGGCTGATAAGTTGGAGAGACTGTAGTTCAAATCGTAGCCCTACCATTTACTTAAGATGCAACCTTGGATACTGAATCTCAGTTTCTCATCTGTAACCTTAGCATGATTCCTATTTCATAAAGCTACTGCTAAAACCCATAGCAGTTATAAAACCCACCGCATACTGTAAATGAATACTCAGTGAACGGTAGTTTCTTTAGGTGCCTTTTTAGGACACACAGCCAGTTATAATAAAGAAATTGGGCTACCCGATAACTGGTCTAATTGTTTCCTTTTATTTAAACATCTAATTTGTTCATTTTTCTTTCTCCCCATAAGCACTTTAGAAAACTTTTACATGACAAACTTATTCTCCCCTTTTAATGTGACTTTCAAATATACTTAAATGACTACAGTTAAAATCACACTACAACACTTTAAGTTTTGGCACTTATCATTTGCTTATTTTATTTATATGCATATGTAAAGATATGCAGTAGCTATTATTATTAAATCATATGTAGTTGATACTATTACTATAATCTATATTTTATGAGACATTGTTCTTATTTTATTATTAGGGCCCTATCATTGTGTGCCCCTTTCAAACACTCACTACTGTATAATCTTGTCCTTTTACCTTTGGTAAGCAATAAGAAAATATTTATAATTATATAATTTCTAATTGAGAGACTAAATGTTCCTGTAGATGTTCTCATTCTGAGACTGCCAGAAATATATGATTATGCTCGCTATGGTCTAAATCCTATTTTTAATTTGAATAATGTACCTGTAGTTTTCTCAAGGAAGCCAACTTATTTGTAAATCATTTTTTTATAAAACTCCGTCACACATGGCACATCTAGAATAGCTGTTAACTGAAACCCATAGAAATAATTGGAATTGGCATTATTTTTATTCTTTTTATTTTTCTCTTTTTTGGATTCTCATTTAAAAGGGAAAGCACAAAGCTCTTGTCATATCTCCTTTCATATTGATGGGGTAGGAGATTGACTGAATTTTTCTGTCTCTTGTTTCTTTCCTAGCAATTTTTTCATTATCATAGTTTCTTCTAAAAATGAAATCTGTGTTTTGTGGCTTCTAGGGAGCTCAGACTGTCTTTCTGTGTAGAAACAAAGTATGATTTTGATATATTCAGGTTATAGTTGGCTTATATATCATGGGAACAATTCTCTGTAGGGCCTTTTAAACTTGGTATTTGCATTTAAGAGTTCTGTAGGCCTGTTATTTCTAACCTTGGCTGACTTGAAAAAAGACTGCAACTATAGAATAGCAGGATTTGCGAGAAAATGTGGTCTCATTTTGGTGATGTTATTTTTGTTTTCTTTTCTCTGGAAAAATCATGGCCAGTAGCCAAACAACAGTTAAGATAACAGCTTCATGCTGTGCCCTTGCACAGTGTCAAGAGAAAACAGAATTTCTTTTATCTGGCTTTGAGGAACACCAGACATATTCACTGCCCTCACGTTTGACCAAACTAATGAGGATAAAGGTTGAGAGTGTTAGTCCAGACCAAACTGGCATTTTGTTTTGTGGAGAATTTTTGTTTGTGTGTTTGGTCTAGAACAAGCCATACCCAGTGGGGAAGAAACATTCTAAGAACTAATCCTTGGAGTGACTTAGGAATTAATGTCCTGGAAGTTGCAGAGATCAAAGAAGAGTTATTTACCTTAACAAAGCTGTATGTGTACTGCACAACATCTGAGGGCATCATTTGCATAGACCAGGGGGCAAAACAATTTTTCTGTAAAGGACCAAATGATAGTTTAGGTTTTCCAGGCCACATATGGTCTCTGCCACATTTAAAAATGAAAAAAAAAAAAAAAATTCTTTGCTCATGGGTCATTGAAAAACAGGTCATGGGCCATATTTAGCCCCCAGGCTGTGGTTTGACAACCTCTGACATAGATGATACATTACAAAACTGTGCATGGTAATCTTCATATTCTTAGGACTGAAAGCTTGTGCTGCTAGAGATAGAGAAGGATTTTTTTTAATTAAAAAATAATTACATGGTGACTAGAATGTGTCAAGGCCTCTATGCTAGATACCTTATTATGGGTTCTAACAATGAACAATAATGTTATAGCTATTCGCATCATGGAACTTGTGGTCAAGTTCAATGAAAAGGGATTTAAAGTGTTCTATGAGATCACACTGCATGGAGGTGCCAAACATTCCTCTTTGAAAAAGTTATGTTTATACTGAAACTTAAATAAGTCAGTTTGTCACATGAACTATGATTTGAAGTAAGAAGCAATTCATATCTGATATCCAAGTGGAGAGAGACAGAAAATCATCAGATGTTGGTGGGTGTAGAGGACAGAGTATACTCTGAGTTGGAAATATTAGGTTTTATCAAAATATGTTTGTTCTTTGAAGTCTTGGGGTTTGGTGAGATCACCCAGGAAGAGGGCTTAGGGAGAAAAAATTATTGAAGGGGATTAACTTCCCAGAACACTGAGAGTATCCAAAAGGAAAGGAGCAAAACAGTCAACCTGGGATCACAAAAGAAGAGGAAAGAAATTGTTTCACAAAAGAAAGAGATATCAGAAGAGTTCATCTGAGGCAAAATGACTGCAACTGTGATAAATGTGAAGTCAGGCTAATGCGGAGCTTCATGAGAATGGTATGACTGAGGGATGGATTGAATATCTTCAAGCCACACACAGGAGCAGGTTATAGAAGCAAATCATCTCCAGAAATAAGGCGTAGTCCTGTGCTTAGTAATTACTACATTGTCTCCACTGAGGAGAGGGAATGAAAAATTGTAGCTATTCTACAAATGAGAGGTCTTCTGATTATTTTTTCCTGTCTTTACCACCCTTAGTTACCCTTGCTCTAACATGTGATTTTGCCTTATATAATTATAAATTAGTTGGAAATATCAGGTTTTATTAAAATGTGTTTGTTATTTTATTGAAACTCCATCCGAGTTTCAAGAGATATTAACATGTGACAAAGTACCTGTACATTCCACAAGATATGATATAGAACCTGTAGAAAATACAGTGATATGGCTTTGTTGTTTCTAGAATTATGATGGTATATAGGCAAAGTGACTCTCTCAAAATACATTTTGCAACCACATAAGATGATTATGTTGCAGTTTCTGGATGACCTGACTGGGAGAATGATGACAACGTTTGGAAAACCCTCTTTGAGTTTTCCTGAAACTTGGAATAATCCCATAATCTACTCATATAGCCTGGGGTGAAACGGGAAAGGGAGAGGGAGGATTAATTACATTCATCAAGCAATCCCTACTGGGTGGCATTACAAATCCTTTGCTAAAATTCTCTCCTCTACTCAGTGCCCTAAAATATGATTTGTACTCCATCTATGCATCAGTAATCATTGTTACAGCTCCCCAAAACCACTATTAGACTACATCAGGTTGACTATGCAAAATATGATGAAATGGCATCATCTTGCAGGAATTTGTTGAATATAATTCAAGAGGTTATAATAAATAGGATAATGGGCAAAATAGCAATGACCCTGATAATGTAACTATAATAATAAATATTATATGATATTTAAAAATTAAACAATTATAGATTAGATGAGAAAACTAGGCTGTTTATTAATACTGTAGATGAGATGCAGTTTTGTAACATGCAGTTATAAATTCTTCATAGGCATGTGTTCTGGTTTGCTAATGCTGCCGTTATGCAAAATACCAGAAATGGATTGACTTTTATAAAAGGGATTTATTGGTTACACAGTTACTGTATTAAGGCCATGAAGTGTCCAAGATAAGGCATCAACCATAGGGTACTTTCACTGAAGAAAGGCCATTGGCATCCGGAAAACCTCTGTCATCTGGAAAGGCACGTGACACATCTGTTGGTTCTAGGCTGTGTTTCAGCTCCTCTCTCAGTTCCTATGCATTCTTCAAAATGTTGTTCTTAGGGCATTTTGTCCTCTCTTAGCTGCAGTTCCTCTTCAAAATGTCACTCTCAGCTGCTCTGAGGTCCCTGTGTTTGTGTGTTCTTTTTATAGGACTCCAGTGAACTAATCAAGACCCTCTCTGGATGGGTGGGGCCACATTTCCATGGCAACATTCAATCAAGAGGTCACATCATAATCAAAAGGTGTCAATCACAGTTGGGTGGGTCACATCTCTATGGAAACACTCAATCAGAAGGTTCCAACCTAATCAATATTTAATATGTCTACCCCCATAAGATTGCATTAAGGAATATGGCTTTTTCTGGGGGACGTAATATACACAAACCAGCATAGCTTGTCTACCTACAAATCCCTGAAAGGAAAAATTAGAGCCAAATCAACTTCTATGCTACCATATTTGTCTAGAAACTATCATCCCCTGGGTCTGGCCTTTGGTGCATTTCTGGGCTGTGTCTTCTCTATGAAAATAATGATAACCACCCAAACCCTTCTATGGATGACTTTATTGCCCCCAATTCCTAGTAGGAAAGCTTACAGAAATGTGTCAGGTTACACTAAGGATTTCCATCATTTAATTATATAGCTTTTAAATCAAGTAAAGCTCAAGCAACTGAAACATTTCCAGTGAGTTTCTAATATTATATGCAGTCTGACTTTCTGCTGTGATCCACCATATCAGTAACGATAATTTATTCTTTTCCCAAAGTAGTTCAGGCATATTTTTATATGCTTTATATGCTATTCTGGGAGAAAAAAAGCAGTGCTTTGGGGATTTAAAAAAGCTATTAGAAATTCAGAAGATTTTTCTAAAGTGTAAATAAGTGTATACTTGGTATATATTCTTGATGGCTTATTCATAATTTATTCCAACAGACAAAATATATCTACTCTACTATTTATAAAATTTCATATGCTATCTAAATAGAATATCAAGGAAAAGAAAATGCACATTGTAATTTGAAATAAGACAATATTAACCCAAACAGTTACAGTAACCTGAATTTGAGCTAGAGTATGTGGCTTCTAGTTATCCTTTACTGAAGTGTTTATGAAAACAGGTATGTATGGTTTCCAGTTATTTTTTGCTGACATGTCTGTGTACACAGTTATCTAGAGAAAAGGTAAGCAAAATTTTATCTTCCTATGCATTTTTTTTAATTTGTACATAGATACTCCTTGAATGTGAAAGAAATATAATGTAAGAAAAATATTCCCCAGCATTTCTAGCATTTTTGTTTCATGTATCTTGATGTAATGTTATCAGTCACACAAAGCTTAATAAATGTTATAATTTACAAAGCATATTAGTTATTTTATTTCATAGTCCATATCAAAATATTAAAGTATTTTCTATATCCATTTGCTTAATATTTGCCCTACTAAGTGTTATTTTAGTAAAGGTTGGGGCCCTGTCTTTATTTTTATTTTGCCATAACATTGTAATGAGCATACTTCCTAAACACTGATTGAATAAATGAAGGCCCATACCACTATATTCCATTAAATGCTTATGCTTTCTTTGTTCACTAATGCTAGTACTATCCTTTCCTATGTTTCTTACATTTTTATAATCTTTATTCAATTTCTGCTTCTTTTAATGTTTTTGTGAAAACTTTTTCTTGGTGACTCTCCTATTGATGGTATATACATTTACTGATGTTTGTCTTATGTGAGACTCTTTGTCTTCATAAGGAAATTTTAACTTATATTTATTTTATAATATATGTGTGTTTCAACTTTCATTCCTTTTCTTGCTATTTCTGTTCTTATTGCTGTTTGTGGTGATGATAATAGCGGTTAATATTTTCTTGATATTTCCTTTTACCGTGAAAGGCAACATATCATAGCATTAATAAAGCAGATTATAAATCAGTTCGCATTACATATTGATTCCCCATTTTCTAGATGAGTAACCCTGGCCGTGTTTCCAGTTAGGGTGATTGAAAGGTTTTGGTAATATCTGGTGGTGATGGTAACACAACACTGTGAATGTAATTAACACAACTGAATTATATATCTGAATATGGTTAAAAGGGGATATTTTAAGTTGTATATGTGTTACTAGAACAAACATTTTTAAAAAGCTATAGGCCTATACAACACAAACAGTGAATCCTAATGGACTACAGATAATAGTATAGTTATAATAATATTGTTTCATCAATTGTAAGAAAGTTACCACACCATGCAGAGTTATTAATAGTGAAAACTGTGTGTGTTGGAGTGGGTGTGCAGATAAATGGGGAAATGAGAACTCTGTATTTTCTGCATCATTTTTCTGTAAACCTACAAATTCTCTGATTAAATAAATAAATAAATAAATAAATAAAATAAGCTGTATATAAATTAAAGAAATAGTTACAGAGGAAAACAGAATAATTAATCTAGAAGGCCAGTCAATAAAATATATTCGTCTTAGGCATAAAAAGGAAACTAAATGAAAATGCAGAAATGAGCATCAGAGACACATGAAAATAAAGTAAAACATTTTAATTGATATGTTAATTGACTAAAATGTTTACAAAAATTTTTTATCACTTTGTATAGCCTTAATTTTCCATTTTACTCTAGTTTCTGTTTCATCTCAATCATTTAGATAATATTCTTTTAGAAAGATTTATATGTATATTTTTCAAACCCTTGTATCTAAATTTTCTATTGCTTCATATACATATATTCATTTCCTTTATTAACTTAACCAATATTTATTGAGTCTTCTATGTGCTAGATATAATATGTAGTGAAAATAAAGAAGTGGAGTAAAAGAGACACAAATTCATGGATATGTAGGTATTTCCTATTAGTGGGGGTTGATAGATAATAAATAAATAAAGTAAATAAAATATATGCTATGTGAGACAGTGATGAGTGGTAAGGAGAACAAAAATCGGGGAAAAGATATTAAGGAAATAACTATTAGCTTGTGAAGTCCTCAACGAAAAGGTAGCTTTTGGTTAACCACCTCAAGGAAGTGAGAGAACTCCATTGTGTATATATGGAAAAGAACAATTCAGCCAGAGGGAGAACCATCAGAGCAAAGATTCTAGCAGCAACATGTTCATCATGTTCAAGAAATAGTTAAAGACAACTGTGTGGCTTTTATGGGGAAATAGAGGGAGAGACTATTAGGAAATGATACTAGAAAGGCAAATCGGATGGAAAGTTTATGTAGAATCTTGGTAGTACTGAGTTTTGCTTTTACCCTGAATGGGATGGTATTTTAATTTCTCAGCTACTAAAAAGTAGTACCATATAATGGATTGGCTTTAACAATAGGAATTTTTTGAGGCTAGAAGTCCAAAATCAAGGCTGTGATGACTTCTCCATGAAGACTGTGATATTCTGGGGCTAGTTCCCAGAGATCCTTGGTCCTTGGTGCTGGTGAAGTCACAGACACATGCTCAACAGCTGTCTCCCACCCCTTGCCTCCTTTTCTATTGTGCAAAGACATCTCAGTCTGTTTCCGTTCCACAACCTGGGGAGATGTTAGGTATAATGGAAAGGCCCCACCAGACCTTAAATCCAGAAACTGGGAATAAGCAGCCCCAGCTGCTTATTAGGGTGGGAAATCTTAGGGGCAAGGCCCTTCACTCTGGGTTGTATAAATACCCCACCCTTGGCAGCACAGATTTTTCTCACCCCTTCAATGTGAAGTGGGGCATGGGGAGCTGCCATTCGCTGACCCTGGCCTGAGCAGTTGGCCTCCCCAGGTGGCTGGCCACAATGAGATTTCTTCTCCTGCTCTTTTATAGTCTTTGTGCTGCGTAGGTAATAAAACAGTCATTTCCTAAAAGTTTCTGTTGTGCTTGAGACTGTATTCCCATGATGTACCTCGTAGAAACTCTCTCCACAGATTTTGGTGCAGCAAGCAGGGTACACAGGGAAGTGTGGAGAGGGTTGATTTTTAGATGGTGCTTTTATTGCCCTTGCATTCCTTTTGTACAGGAGCATTTGGGGCAACACAGGACTGAAGGCTTTTTGGGCTAAACTGAGTGGTCACCCCATCCTGTCAGCTTGGATAAAGATACTAATCCATAGCTGGAAGACCTAGAGTGTGCTCTCTCTGTTCTCTGGGGGAAAGGCAATGACAGGTTGGCCTTTGAGATTTCCCCATGAATGCCACAGAGTTGGCTAGCTGGTTCTACACTGAGATCAGTGAGGTTGGCACTTCTACCACCCAGTGTACACTCCTCTGGCTCATCCTCTTACATCTGTTCTTTTTTTGGAAGCAGGCATACCCACTCCCTGGCCACCTAAATGATCTTGTTTGAGGTTTATGTGAAGCCAGTCATTATTCAGAAGACTTTTAGAAGTGACGATGGGGAATAAGAGGAATAAAAGAAAATGCAAGCTTTTACAAAGAAGGAGATATGGGAAATGAAAAAAAGGTAAAGGCTGAAGCTTGGAGAGGATCTTCCCTTGTGGCTGTCCCAACTTTATGATAAGGGTACCACTACTACCCTGATCAACCAGGCTGAGTGAAAGAGTATCAGCCACCTTATATCCAACCCCTTCCACCAACAAACTTTGGGCAGTTGGAATTAAGAAAGAAGGAAGCAGAGGAAGTAGAGAGTGGGGATGGAGCTGATGACAATGCAGCTGCTGCAGGTGTTCCACAGCCAGCACAGCCCAGCCATACACTCTGTTTGACTGGGTCATTCAGGGAGTCATCCTAGCATATCACAGTCCAGGTGACCTCCCCCAAAATTCCAAGTAAGCCTTGGAGTACTGAGGAGGGAGCTGTGGTCAAGCTCAGCAACTGGGGATTGGTGCATGGATAATCCACCCTTGTCAGAGGGATTTAGCCCTTCACCAGATTCCCATTTCAAATGGGACATTGCTGATTTCATTAGAAATTGTGTGGGGCAACAAATTGATTCTGCTCCTTATCCCTGGGTTTCCCCTGGGAGACACAACTGAGTGGGGTTTATTGTACCCTCCCTTGGGGCGGGGAATCCCATGTTAGGGGAGTTGTACCATGTGACTGGCAGGGAAGCCAGGCCAGCAAATGATGGGTTCATGTCTGTTAACTTGGGGGTTCTAGGGCCTGTGGGATGGGTCAACAGCTACCTTTTCCTCTCTGGGTCCCCGCTTGCCAAGCTATGTTCTTGTGGCTACTACAGGTAGGGGAGCCAAAACGCCACGTGTGGACCTACAATGAAGAACTTTGGGGAAAAAAATAAAACTGTATAGGGAGAATCTGCCCTTGCCTGACAACATGCCCACAATCCCTGGATATGGGCAGTAGAGGAAGAGGAAGAACCTAAAGATCCTCCACCTCTCCCTTCAGCCCCAGCTGAGGAGTCTGACCCCTGGAAGGGACTAAATTATAAATGCCCATATGCCTCAATATGTGTACAATTTGGAAGTATTGAACACACTTTTATGGCACTTTTGGATACATGTACCCCAGTCACTATTATTCCAGGAGATGCAGAGGGGAGAGACAATGAGTAATGTTGGAAAGTTTTGGAAATTCCACATAGCTGTGGTGATGGGAGGTTACTGCCACACTGTGGATTGGTACCTTGGTCCTTTGACTGCACCTGTGGTCATGATTCCTGCAGAAAAATACATTATAGAAACTAATATCTTGCACTGCTATACCTCCTGGCAGTGACTGAAAGGATATGCCTCCAGATCCCAACAAATTCTGGCCATTATGTTTGAGATAGTGACTGGCCGTGCAACACCAATGCTTCCATCTCCCCACCACATTGTCCAGCATTGGCAATATTGTCTCCCTGGTGAGGAAAGGGGCATTACTGAACTCATAAAGCACCTCTGCTCCACTATGTCTGCCTAAAATAGCATGGGGTGGCCAATGAAAGAGGCAAGTGGAGCATGGCAGCTAACTATAGACAATTTGGGCTTGGATACAGAATGCATCCTTTTGCACCTGTGGTCCCAGGTATTGTGCTATTTGCATATTGGCTCCAGCATATTCCTCATGTCAGTATCTATCTAGCACCTCTATATCAGGTGACATGGAAAGTAGGTAATTTCCACTGGTGAAAAGAGGAGGAGCAGACCCTGCAGGAGGTAAAATTGGCTGTTTCAGCTGCCCTGCCACTAGGACCTTTACAGCCTGTAGCTCCATTCCAGCTACAGGTTTCTCTCACCCAGACACATCTTGATTGTATCTCTGGGAATGGGACGGCACAGGATTTCACAGAACCTGGGGTTTTGGGGCTAAGAAGTTCCCAGATGCAGCTTAGGGCAAATCTCCCTTTAAGAGTCAACTTCTGGTGTGTTCTTGGGCCTTCGTAGAAACTGAAAGGACCACCAAAAGCTCTCAGATCCTTCTAAGGCCAGAGATCCCCAACATGTTCTGCGTCCTGTGTAATCAAAACACTCACCCAGGCAAAGCCCAACAACCAAGCTCCATCAAATGTATGTGGTATATTCAGGATTGTGCTCACCTGGGCCCCCAGAGAGTGACCTGCTTGCATGAGCAGGTGGCAGAGGCTCCTCTCAATATGATCCTGTTGCAACACCAGATGAGGGCCCTTTCCTCCTGCAATGGCATCCTAGGACCCCTACTCAAGGGTGCTCCACCAGATGCTCAGTGCTGGTTCACTGATGGATCAGCCAAGCTGAAGCCATCTGGCATGGATTGGGCAGGAGCTTCTTTTTCCCTTGCCTTGGATAGACTATATACCAAGTATGGCACTGGAAAGAGTGCCTAATGGACTGAACTGTTAACGGTCCTCATAGCCCTGGAAAATCCAGGCACAAGAAGCCCATGTACCTCTGTACTAACTCATGTGCCATAGCCCATGGCTTACCAGTCTGGTTAAATCCATGGAAGGAATGCAATTAGAGAACCAAAGGTTCCCCAGTAGGAGCAAGTGACCTTTAGAAACAATTGATGGCATGGAAAGTCATCATCTATGTTACACAAGATCCCATAAGATGATGAACATCCCTGGAATTATGTGGCTGATAAAGGATGTACTGAGCTGCTTTTCACACCTGATGAGGCTGGACGTCCTCTTTGGAGAGAGGCAGAGGATGATCCCTGCCCAGAGGATAAGAACAATGAACTTACCCTCAGTGACTTCTGTGAAATAACTGAATTACCCATGGCTGATACCACTGCTGGGGGGATTCACCACCAAATGGATGTGGAATTTCTGACCCCATAAAATTATAGGCCCAGGAGCATGGAGTACTTCTCTCATTAGGAGGTTCATTCTTCCATTTACCAATGTGAGGGATGTCAACTATAAGCCAGAGCCTGTAAAGGGCAAGTAAAAGCTATTCCCAGAGGGGCCTCACTGGGCTGCTCATGGCAATGGATTTTATCACCCATTTCCTGCCATCCAAAAGTATGTCCTATGCCTGTTGCAGTACACACTTATTCAGGCTATGGCCTTACCTTTCCAGTTCACTGTGCAGATGGAAGACAAACATGGGATACTTTGGAAAAGTGGTTCTGCCACTCCTTTGGGTACCCTGATGACATCTCCTCTGAATGACAACACCACTTTACTGCAAAATCCACTCAAAAATGGGCCCAGACTCGTGGAATTAGATGGGCTTTCCAGATCATCCACACCCACATGCAGCCAGCATTATGGAGAACTTTAATGCTCACTTGAACAAGGAGCTTTGGCTTCTACACCATGACACCTCTCATTCTGGATGGACTGTCCACTTATTTGGGCTCTCTGGAAGCTAAGCACAGCAGTTGCCCAGAAGGGAAGCATGCCTTATCTTGCTTCCTAATCCAGGGAGAGCTGAGGGTGAGAGAGGAACCTAGACTTTGCTATGCATCTGCCTTTACTCTCATCAAGATGAGAGTTGACCCCCAAAGCTGGACCCAGAACATACCACTTGGGACTCTCCTATTCAGCTATCGGGGGATAATCCTATTTTTAACCCCATCATACCCTTCACATGATTCCTAGGATGGCAGGAGGTTAGGGCCACCAGGTATAAGGTTAGGATGACAAACGTGGGCCTAGAAATGCTTAACATACATGGGGTGACAATCCAGTGGGCTGGACTGTGGGGCCTGACACACACATACTGGAGGTTAGTAGGCGATGCTTAACCCTGGTTGGGCACCAGTCCTCTTGGGATTCCCATAGGAGACACTCCCATGGGAAGTGATTGAACAGCAACCATGTCAGGACTAGTTACAGCTCCTCTCTCCTCTTTTCTACAGATTTGACCTGGTAGCAACTTGGAAGGAAAACACTTTCATCCAGCTAACTAAGACCATCATCACTGGTGGCAGGGAACCTGACCAAAGGCTGGATCTGCCATCTGATCCCTCTTACCTTCTCTACTCTGCTGAGTTTGGATTGACACCCAAGCTGATCTTCCTTGCCTCATATTTGAACCAACACCAGGAAGTCCTTCATTTAAGCTCTGTGACAAAGATAATGGCATAACTGTTAGCTATGCACTCTTCTTCTCAATACCCCGAGACAACCTGTCAGGATGCAACAACTGCCAATATAATGAAATTAGCAGGCTGCTCAGTCATCTTTGATTCTGGATTTGCCAGCTTTGGCAGATCATTATTGCCCTGACTGGGAGTAAGCACCAATGAACACATGATACACAACCTGTCATCCACCTTAGCTGACATTGCTGAATTCACAGTATGAGTCCTTCAGGCTCAGTAAAAATCATTAAACTCTCTAGCCAGCTACTGTTTGATAATCGCATTATCTTAGGCATATGTGTTACTGCTAACACCTCCTGCTACACATAGGTTATTACTTTGGGGGAGGTAGAACAAGAGGCGAATAAAATCCAGTGGCAAGCCCACTGGCTGTAAAGTGTACATCAAATTCTATGTGGGACTTCTTTAGCCATTTTCCAGGGGGTTCTGGTCATTGCATGCAAGTATTACTCCAGACAGGTCTGATCACCTGCTTGGAGAAATGGTGTGCATAGATGAAGCCTTTCTAATATGCTGCAGCCAGTAGTGTTGCTGAACCTTTACTGCCAACATTGTTGACAACCACAGGCTGGTAGGCCTGACCTGTCTGTCTCCTCCTTGATGTGTGAAGTGGTAGGAGGGTTTATGTTGTGGATACTAATGCAGAAGAGTAGGCTAAGCCTAGTTGAGGGGCCAAGGGGTGGATGGCTTTGGAAGAAACAGACACAAGCTCAGCAGCCATCTCCCAGCCCTCACTTACCCTCCACCTCCTTTTCTATTGAGCAATGATGTTTTAGTCTGTTTCCATTCCGCAACCTGGGGAGTTAGCGCTAATGGAGAGGCCTGACCAGACCTTAAACCCAGAAACCAGAACTAGCAGTCTGAGCTGTTTATCAGGGCAGGAAATCTCAAGGGCAGGGGCCCCTCAGCCAGGGTGGCACAGATTTTCCTCTGCCCTCTGAAGCCAACAGGAATGTGTGGAGCTGACTTGGGCATCTTGGCCTCCCTGGGAGACCAGCCAGGATGGGATCTATTCCCCTGCTTTTTTAGACCTTTTGTGCTGTATAAGTCATAAAAGAATCATTTGCTAAAAGTTTGCTTGAGCCTGGGTTCCCACCACACAGCATGTAACAACTCACTCCACACTTAGCTTCTCCTTGCTTCCTGGTTCCATTGACTTCCAGCTTCTGGCTCCTCCCAGTGGCTTCTCTTTCCTTCTGATTTTCATTCTGTTTATAAAAGAATCTAGTAATCTGGGTTAGAGCCCAACTTGATTCAGCTGGGACACACTTTAACTGAATTACCCTCTTTAAGAGATCTTATTTACACCCATCACACCCACCACAGTGCAGACCAAGACCAAGAACATGTCCGAACTGGGGTACACAGTTCAGTCCACCACAGATGGGAACACACTGGAGGATTTCAGCAGAGAAGTAACATGATATGACTAAGGTTTTAGACTCCACTTTATGCAGAAGAGCCTGTAGGTTGTGTGATCAGATGCAGTGAAGATAAGTTCAAAGAATTTTATAATAATCTGGGCATGCGATGATAATAGCTGAGCTAAGGTGTTTGCAGTGGAGATGTTAAAAGTTAATGGTGATTTAAAATCCCAGCTTGAAAATTGTATTCTGACAAAACGATTTTTCTTTCAAAACTTTAAAGAATTTCTTTTCTCGTGTTTGGTTTTTAATGTTGCAAATGGAGAATGTATTTTGGATAAGTTATACTTATCACAAATACTATAAAATAATTTCTATAATATAATTTTGAAAATATTCACTAAAATATTTTGAGATCACATATTCACATTATAATTTCTTAATTTTTGGTTAACGTTTTCAATATACAGGTATAAATCAGAATATTTTTCCTTTATATCTTTATTTAATGCTGCTATTTAATTACTGATTCTATATTAATAGCCAATATGCCCTGCTAACTGAATTTATCTCTTTTCTTCCTTCTACAGTAATTATAGCTGTCATTTGTATAGCTGTATATTTCTATGATCAGATGCAAGGGGATACTGCTCTTGTTACCTAAAAAAATACCTTTGTGCGGCAGAATTACATTTTCCAGTTTTCCTTTCAGTAAGAAGTATTTCTCTGGGACAATGAGAATATTTTAGGGGAAGTAACAAATGCCTTCCCAATTTTTCTGAAGAAGTAGTGGACATTTATTGACTAAAGCCTAATTATGATTTAATTAACATATTTTCTTAATCCAGCTGCATAATCTGTAAACTAATGGGACTTTTTATTTTCCCACATTGTGTTTATTGGATATCTTTACTCTCCATTCTATGGTATTTTGAATATTTTTTCTTCATCATGACATATTTTTTAGTGTAAAATAAAGAGAGACTGCCTCTGGGTTTAAAATAGGACTCTATTTTAATCTAAACATTTCTATTTCTGTTTTGTATCAACTTTGTTTTTGTTTGTTTGTTTCTAAGTTGAACACATACTAGGGTTGCAGAGGATTTATTCATTTTGCTCAAAAGCAATTTCTAGTTAGTGATCTCCCACCTCAGCAACAGTTTAAAACCAAGTCAACAACAAAAACAAATATTTATCAGATTGAGCAGTGTCATATGATATATACTGTTTTGAAATCTAAAGCTGTATGACTGTTTAAAACTGTGTGATAATCTGATCTAAGGCAAAAACATCACCTTTTTTGATCTAGAGGCCAATCTGGTCATCATTTCAATGATCAGACAATTGTTGAAAATCTTTCAGGAATGAAAATAATCCATATTTATTTAGGATTATTAATGTAGAGTCTTAGCACAAAACAGAACCATTTGAGAATAAATTATATAGTCAGAGCTTAATGTAACACAAAACATTTTTTCTTTAAAAAACTCGTACTGAAATCAAATGGCAATAACTGAATAACAGACATGTGTATTATACTAGGCAGCTCTCTTTCCCAGACAGGGAAAAATGTACTCCTTGAATTATAAATCAATTTTAAATTATATATTTCATCATTCTGACCAAGTTCTTTTGAAATTTTGAACAATAGAACACATCACAAAGTGCAAGCCTACCAAACATAGAAGTTCTCTGATAAAGCATGCCTAATTGTTTCCTTTTATTTTGCTAAATTTTATTAAATCTATATGATATACCTATCCTTATCATTTGCATAAGCACATTTTTCTGTTGGTTTTCCACAAATTTTATGAAATAGAAATGGCAGATGAAATCAAATATTCAAATAAATATTCATAAAAACACCCCTGAAACACATCCTTTTGATTTGAGCTTAGATTTCACTTTGTTAGCTGATATAGAGAATCCAGACTAAAATTTAAAAATATATATATTTTTGAGCTGCCAATAAATAATAAACTAATGTGAAGTTTGCATCTATGTTCTCCCCAAATTTTATAGATTTCTCATCATTCAAAATAAGGTAATTGAACTTGAGTATACATTTAAACTAGACATAATAAGGACAGTAATTTTTTTTTAAAAATTATACCATGATGTCAGCTTTATAAAAAGTGATATTTTTGAGGTTACTAATTTCATCTTCCTCAGGTTGTTGGCAACACTTCAGTCACCAGAGTTAGCTAAACCTGTGCTTCATTTTGACTCTCTTTGCTGTCCTCTTCTGATATGTCCTAGTACATTGCCATTGATCTCTCCTGACTCTCTTATCTTGTCCTTTTATGCATTGCAGTGGCTCATGGACTCCCTTTGCAAATATCCCAGTGTCAAGCATCAGGGTTTGGCTGGCTCTTAGGTTTCCTTGTTATGTACTAACTCTGATCATTTTATCTTTTTTCTCTACTGTGTCCTGCTTTCTGCATTGAAGCTTTTCTCTCCTTTATTTATTCCTTCTACCCTCACTTTCCTTCTCTTCTCTTCTCATTTCAACTCTCTTTTGTTCTTTTATCTCCATTCCCGTCTACAATATGTTATGCATGACCTTCTAATCCTTTTTTTATTTCTTATTTTTGTCATATTTTAAATTATGCTTCTATTCATTTGTTAAAGTTCATTTGTGTATCACCAGGAAACTATATCATTTTGATGGGATGTAGAGAAATTCCTGATAGAACCACTGGAAAAATATCATTCTCTGGAAATAATCTATTTTTCTGGTGCCTGAGATAAACAAAAAAAAAATTAGTAAATTCCATTAACAAATATGATTCAGTTAAAAGGCAGTAACCACCAAAGGCTATTTTTTAAAAATTCCAAATGATTAGAAGCAGCTTAGAGAAAAACATGTATGCTGTTGCAGGATCTCTAACTTTTATTCTCCATCATAGGTAAGTTAGCCAACAGTGTTGCAATATTTTCTACAGAGGCATTTAAATTAAATATTTTAGTATTGATTTTACATTAAAACCTAAATCCTGCATTTGAATTTGCACAAGGATTAATTTTATTGGAAATATTTATCCACCTGAGCACACCTAAGGATTTTGCTGATTATGGCATTACATTAAGTATCATAGGATAATAAGTGTAATATTTTTCTTGCCCAACTCTAGTCACTTATTGTTAAAAAATAATTCAGTGAATTTCATTTAATCTCTCTGCTTAAAATAGGTTAGTATAATTCAGTTCAACTAAGGAGTTAGTGTCAAATGTTAACCTCTAGCAGGATGTCAATTTCTGTTCTTCCATGCATCCCTAAAAACAATGTAGTGGATATCTGTCAGTTTTGTTTGTCCAGCAAGCATTGCACACCACTCCTCCATCCCTTGTTTTGGTATCAGAAACACCTACTTGCTGTGGAAACTGCACGTTCACAATTCCATGAAGATGTGTTCAATCAAGTGTTCTCCTTTAGCCAACTATCAACATTTAATACAAGCCAAGAAACCTGAATTCTCCCTGGCAGAAATTGGAACCCCAAGTGATATGACACAAACGGCAAAAGTAATTTTCTCCATGATGACTCTGTTCATTAACTTTTGCTGTCTAGATCCCTGTAGCCACATTAGGCTCTATTCTTCAGAGACTTGGTCCTTTTTGCCTATGAATCTATTAGCTAACTTATATCTTTACGGTATGGGGGAGGGAGGTGGGTTACATCAGCTGGAGTTGGAGTCTGTTCCTTGCAACCAAAGAATTCTAAATGATGAAAGAAAGAAATAAAGCATTAACCAAAATATTAACATATTGCTAGGACAAATATTCAGCAGAATGAAAAAAAGTGGCTAAAGGTTATATGATTTTTACACCCATTTCCTTTGCTTTGGCCTTGGGTGATTTTGTTATTAGGGTTTTTCCATGTAGTCTTTCTGTTTCTACAACATCCCTGATGTAATAAAATACAATAGGAACTTTATTCCACTTGCAAGGAAGTGCCTGCTCCCTGATTATCCCCTTTCTCCAGGTTTTAAATGCAAAGTTTTAATAGGCTTTGACAAAAAAGGAAAGGAGGGCTGAAAAGTTTGCTTTATGCAAATTTTTAGTTTAATTTCTGTAACCAGAAAAGCAAAGAAATCTTTTAGACCCACACTTTCTTAGTACATGATCAAATAATGTTCAGGAAGTCACTAATAATCAACTGAAATATTCTTTGGGATTGAAACTTACATTCTCTTTCAGTCCTAAGGACTCCTTGCTACTATGTTTAATCTCCAGAGATCTAACAGAATTGGTAGCAATATTTTCTTGGTTGGTAATTATATATATAACCTTATGAATGAAAATGAGTCAGACAATTCATTAGACACATAGGCAAACAAAATTAATAGGCAAACAGCCAATGCAAATATTAAAACATGATCATTTTATCAATCATCAAGGAAATGCAAATCAAAACTAAAATGTGTTACATACCCACCAGAATTGATAAAATAAAAATAATTGACTATACCAAGTACTGACAGGGATCTGGAACAATTGATAGGAATGTAAAACTGGTTAGCAGAATTTCATAAAACTGGTTTATGATTATACTATGATTCAGCAATCATACCTATATGGTCCCAAGTAAATATGTATATATATTCACAAAAATTAATATGTAGAGGGATTTCCAAAGTGACACTAATTTTGCTTGCCCCAAATGGAAATTAATACAGGTGACATTAGCAATACAATTAATAAATAAATTATGACATATTTACACAAAGTAACACTTTACAACAATGAGAATGAATGAACTATGGCCGTGTACATAGGGATTAATTTCATCAACATAATGCTGAATGAAGGATGCCAGTCAGAAAATTACATATATTATATGAAACCATTTACATAATACTCAAAAACTTATACACCAAATTAATTTATGATGTTAGGAATAAGGATCTTGGTAACCTTTGGGGAAGAGTCTAGAGTCTAAAAGGGCCAGGAGGAGTTTCTGAAAACATTCTATTTCTTGATCTGAATGCTAATCACACAAGTGAATATATTTTGTGAAAATTCATTGAGCTACATACTTTTGACTGGTGTACTTTTCTTTATATATTTTATGCTTAAATACTATGTTTACTATAAAAACATAAGTGACTGGAATAAAAATCAGATACAAGAGATCTTGAATATCTCCTAGGAAACAGGGCTTACATGACATTAATGAACAATTTTTTAAATTATTATTGCACCAACCATTAAAAGTATCCTCTACTTTCTCATCTGCTACCTTTTTATCTTAAATGAAATTGGAATAAAAGCCTTGTGATCTAATATACTTGTTTACCAATGCAAAGAGGACAGAATTAGTTCTGTTAAGAGTAACGGAGTGAAAAAGCTTATGAGGAAGGTACAGAACATTAGGTACTAGCAAATATTACTAGTGTGAGCAATTATAAACTTGCAGAATATTTTTTGGCTTAAAAATGCTCAGAAACATGCATGAGATCAATGCTTTAAACATACTCATTAAAACAACAATCTGAGACATTCAAGTCCAACGGATAGAATGGTTTCTGAGGAATTTTTTGGGGGGAAGAAGCAAAATTGTATACAAAGAAGGATCTAAGAAAACCAGATAAAAATGAAATTTTCACATATAAAACTTTTTAGGTTAGGAAAACAACTGGATTATTTGGTAAGAAATTATAACCTATATTTCTCTCTAGGTGTGATAAATTGTAGCATGGAGCATAGCTAAGGATAATAGATTTTTAAATAAGTTTAGTAGGTTATTTTTTCTTGTTTAGTTTTCAAAGACAAAAGAAACAAAAATATTACCACAGTAGTGTAAAGGATTATAGGGTTACAAGAATTAAACTCCAATAGACAGCAGTGATTGAAAGCTATGAATACAACAAGAACATAAAGACACATTGTCTGCAAAGCAACTAACTCCTCAACCCTATTTTCCTCAAAAGAATCATTCTATTTCTAGATTTGAACACTAAATCTTGACTCTTCCTACTCCCTTTTCCAGTCTTTCAAATCTCTCACTAAATATTTTTCCCTTCTTGTTAAGTCTGACATATTTCTTTTTTTCTTTTCCATTCCAAATGCTACATCCTGTCTTAGGCACTACTCACATGACTATTGTGCTACCTTACAAGTAAATACTTGACACGGCTACATAAAAATTTATTAGATGAGTACTCCTTGAAGACAAGCCCTGGCTTATGAGGTCAAGAAGATACTACATATTCATTAAAGTTGACTGACTGAAACCATTATCTACATAACCAAAAGCCATATTCATGCATTACAGTAATCTATGTTTCATCTCATGTGTACACCAAAATTAACATGGGAGTCTTGCTATAAAATGTGATCATGATTATGCAAAATATATCAGGCAAGTATTGGCAGTTAGTTAAAATAACCACCCATGCAAATGCTTCAATGTTAAAGTGCTGAAACCTATGTTTAAAAGGTATAATGATTAAAATTCAAATGTAAAATTAAAATTAGAAAATTAGAAAATATTTATTGTGCAATATAAAATTTGACTGGATTATTAATTTTTATGAATAAAAGTAACTGGTATATAAATTGCTACATTATTTTGTGAACACTTTGGCATTATCTAGTTAAGTAGAGCATAGACCTACCCTGTGATTTACTGATTGTATTCCTAGGTATGTACCCTAGAGAAACTCTCTGCATGTGTGACAGGATATATGTGCTAAAATGTTTGACCACAATTAAATTACAATGGATTGGAAATAGCTTACAAATCCAGAAACAGAAATAACTATAAATAAATCATGGTTTATAATCACCAGTCAGGCTACTTAAAGCAGAGAAAATGAATGAATTGCAGTTACATGTACAGCATGGATACATTTCACAAACAGTGTTTCATGAAAGAGGCAATCACAAAAATAATAAATTCAGTATAATTCCATTTATATTAACTTTTAAAATTGGCAAACAATTTCATATTCTTGGGAGGCACGGTATTTTATATAACTATTACAAATAATACATTTATTGTCACCTTTGTCAGGATTGAGGTTTTTCCTAAAACAGAAGTAGGTTGTGTTGTGAAGTGATCCATGGGGAGTTTCTTAAGTACTAGAAATGTATTTCTTTCCTAGGTGATTGTTAAAAGAGTGTTTGCTATTAAGTACTCCTCAAATTGTGTTTCGATTTTATGCACTCTTTTGGAAAATATGTCTTGTAGTGAGGGATACAGCCACTGAGGAAATGACTAGAAAGATAGATCAATAGCTAGACAGAGAGATAGATGAGAGATGAGACACAGAGAAAGAAAGAAAGAGAGAGTGGGAGAGAGGAAGAGATAGCTATCCCTCCTTTCAGATAAAACTGGCTCTATAAAGTCTCTGGATTATTTTCAAAGCTTCTTTTGCAGTTCAGAAAATATTTAGACAGCTCCCTGTCCACCTGTCTTTTAACAACAATTTATCAAATATGCATTTCTATCCCTGCCTTTCTCTATCCCTGCCTTCACTGTCATCATTCTGGGAACTGGTCTTCCTTATTTCCTTCAAAAATGTCCTTGCTTTACCTCTAACATTTCAGGCATACTACTAATGAAATACAATATTGCAAATCTACCTATTATAACAATTAAAAGACATTAGAGTAAAAACAAAATTATATGGAAAGAAAAGAAGAAATTGGTAGCATCCATGTCTTTCGATCTCCTTACTTTAATAGCAGGATCATTAAATGTGCCTTTCAGAAATATGACACTAATTTTTAGGAGAATCTATTCCCTATCTGAGATCTGATGTAATAAGATTGTTAAAATCTGCAGAAATGTATTTAAGGAAATTATTTAATTTGCCTGGACTCAGTTTTCAAAACTATAAAATGAAAATAGCAATACCCACTTTGTAGGGCTGCTGTGAGAATTATAAAGTTTAACATCTGAAAAACAGAGCAATTCCTGGCCCACAAAGTAGAAAATTTGAGTGAATAGGGGCACTCCTTCACTCCCCCCACTCTCTGTGTACTCAAGGCCTGGTTGCAATAATTATCAGTATTTGGACATTGTGTTTGAACTCTCCACCCATGCACTTTATCCCTTTGCTGGGGTCTTCTAAAGCAAATGCCTGTAGCTCTTTATCCTTAAATCCATAAATCATTCAGTATATAAATGTATATCTCTAATAGATGATCTCTCTCTATCCAATTCCTATGACAGCATAATCAGAATTGCCATTATAATTAAAACTGTAAAAACATGTAATAACTAATTAGCATTCCAACTTCTTGAATTTTTCAACATGTCTTTTCCTCTATCCCAAATCATGATCCAAACAAAGTCTACACATTTGGTTAACATGAATCTTGTCTCCTTTAAAAACAATAGATGAATATTTGGCATTATAGCATTAAGATAATTACAAAATGATCAACTTTTAAGATAAATATTTTAATAATAAACAAAAAACGGTTATTCAGAGAGTATCTTGTGCATTAGTGCACATTGTCTTAGTTCCAGTATTGAAATAGCTGAATACACCAATCTGTGAAATAGCAATGATTCCGAACCATCTCATGACCACATATGACAACGTATGTTGTTGGTAGGTTCACTTGGCATTTCTTGGAAAATCTAAATAAGCCATCTTTTGTTTTAAAAAGTCTTAATACAAGTTTTGCTGATTTTAAGACTATGGTATGTTTAATTAAACTCAAGTAAAAAATACTTAAAATATGAGGGCAGAAGAACTATGTATAATAACATTTTTCACCTTTTATAATCCTATTTTGTTTTTAAATGTGTCTTTGTCTTTATATTTAGGGCAGTGGCCTACTTTCTAGATTTCCAATGTATCATATCAGTTTCTTGAACTGATTAGTCACTCAACCAATAGTTTAAGAGAGATTATGATAATGAAACAGATATATTAATATGGACTAGTGTTGCTTCTAGACATTTCTGAAACTGGCTTCTCAAGCTGAAAATACTGCTTGACATTTGTTAAAATAAGAGAAAGAAAGTTATAACACCAAGTGCTAGGTCCTTTGATGCTTTCTACATTTTTTAAAAATAAAATAGAATGTCTAAATGCTTGAAGAACCAATAAAACCCCTAGGAAATTTACAAATTTGTTGAGATCATTTTAAAACTGGAATTTCAAAAACCAGTTTAGAAAACAGCCTGCAACATATGTATTTAAAAGAATGTGAAAATGCCAATCTGTTCTCTTTACTAATATTTTTCTTTATGATCTAGCAATAAATCAAAAACAAAATGGAAAATTGGTCCAGTTATCAGGATATTCATTCAATTTAAGCAATTTTTGGTGGCATGAATTATCTGATAATTGTTCCAGTTCTTCATTTTATTTTGTGTGTGAGTAAGCAGAACCAAAGTGAATCCATCAGCGAAGTTGAAATAACCCTATTTTTATGGCATTGGATTTTTTCCAGACAGAGGAATATTTAAGTAGACTGCTTAAAATTCACATTTTTATTCTATCATTTGCTCATATCTGAATCTGAGACATATGTTGTTCCAAGTGCAGATGTTCTTACTGAAAGATTCATCTGCGCCAATTAAGTAAAAAGCATGTGTATAAATATAGCCTTTTCCCTCTGCTTCACCCTGTTCAGTAGTATCATCCACATACTCAAAGATTTGCCTTAAATTGGTAATTCAACACCCAAAGTTTATTTATTGAAATGTCTTAACATAATTATATGATTTTAAACATGCAATATTCTTTATGGAGGTAATATAATACAATAATGCTGACATTTTTCTTGTAAAGTTTGAAAATTCCACCACCCCTACACTATTTAGAACCTTATAAGTCTAAAAGACAGTGAAAGTGTCCTTTGGCTCCTGTTCATGTGATCCACTAACTACTTTTTGTTTGTTTGTTTTTTGTTCTTCTGTTTTTTGTTTCTTGTTTTTGGTGATCTCTCAACACATACCTGGTGAGAAATGACACCTTGCCCTATACCACTTTCCCAGTACTACCCACTCTTTCCACCAAATCCTGGGCAGAGGCAGTTTCTTCTTCCTTAGTGGGAATGCTTATTTCTTTTCTGCTCTCTGTCTTGTCTTGACAGCACCTCTATGATCCCACTGATCAGATATCTTTCATGGTGGTAGTTTTGCATATCTGATTCTATATATCACCTCTGGCTTGAAACTTTCATACTAATTACTTGATCCATGCAGTCTTTAAATGAATGGGATAATTTATTAAACAGAGATATTAGAAATAATATTAGTAGATAGTTGAATAATAATTATTTCCTCTGCCATCTTTAATATTTAATACAAATAATGACAAGTCATTTCTAGAAAAATGAGATGTTTAAAAAATCAGCAAATGTGATTATACTATAATGTTAGTGCTTTCATGAGTTTCTGACTTGGCAAAACATGTGTACCTCAAAATATTGTAATATATATATTTTTAATACAATTTTATTGAGATATATTCACACATCCTACAATCTATCCAAAGTATACAATGGCTCGCAGTATCATCATGTAATGTATTTTCAAATTCCTATAATTTAAAAAGTTTTCCATAAAATAATTTACATAGTTATGGCTCTTAATATAAATAAAATTTATGTACAGCAGATCTGATCCTAGAAACCCTTCACTAATTTGCTCACCAATAGAAAAGGTTGATGTTTTATGCAGCCATCAAAGCTGTAAATGTTTTACAGTGAGGTTAATTATCTAGAATATCACCCATAAAATCCTGCAGTCCTCTGAAAACTCAGAACTTCTGCAAGGTTAAATAATGTAATACTAAGAACATAATTTTTATGAAGATCACAATGATTGATATTCATTTTACAAATAATTATTTGCATACATTAAAAAATATTCCTACTTTTTAAAAAGGTAGGATTTCTAATTCATCATAGTGGTTGGAATTAGGAAGAAAGTAAGGAAAAAACTACCCTTGACAGATGCTCTTAATGCTATTTTTTTAAGTATAATGACTAAATAATACAAATATTTATATACCAAACACACAAAATTAAAAAAAAAAATACATGTTTATAGTTCTTTTAATTTTTTATTCAGGAAATAAAGGCAGCTTTTTTGCAATGGGTTTGCCATGAGAACATAGGTGTCATGATAACCATTCCAAATCTTAAGCCAATAAGGGAAGGGAAAAGACTCATCAACATTTTTGTCATTGGACATGTGGTTTCAGGCAAGTTCCACCAGTACTGGACATCTGATCTACAAGTGTGGTGGAATCAAAAAAAGGACCACCAAAAATTCTGAGGCAGATGCTGCCATGATGGGAAAGGGAACCTTTGAGTATACCTGAGTCTTTGATATCTTCCTGTGGAAAACTGAAACCAGCAAGTATTATGTGATCATCATGGATGCCCCAGGACCCAGAGACTTAAAAACATGATCACAGTCACATCTTAGACTGACTGTGCTGTCCTGATTTTTGCTACAGGTATTGGTAAATTTGAAGCAGCTATCTCTAAGAATGGACAGTCCCAGAACAAGTTTCAGGCTTGTGCAATTGCTGCAAAACAGCCACTGTACTGCCAAAAGAGGTATGAGGAAATCATTAAGGAAGTCAATATATACATTAAGAAAATTGGCTACAATCCCAAAAATGTAGAATCTGTGCCTGTTTCTGGTTGGAATGGTGAAAACATGGAGCCAAGTGCTAACACATCTTGGTTCAAGAGATAAAAAGTCACCCCAAAGGATGCCATGCCAGTGGAACCACAGTGCTTGAAGCTCTGGATTGCATCCTGCCACCTTATCCAACTGACAAGCCCTTGTGTTTGCCCCTCCCAGATGTCTACAAAATTGCTGATATTGGTACAGTCTCTGGGGATCAAGTAGAGACTGGTGTTCTCAAACCAGGCATGGTAGCTACCTTTTAAATCAGTACTTTTTAAATAGAAACAACCAAAAATCTGTCACAGAATATTGAGACCCATTAAAACAAAGTTCAATGAGAAACCTGTGTCTTCTTTTGAAAAGTCAACCCTGAATTTGTTGTTGCCCATAATCTATTTCCAGTGTTCTGTCTGCTGGAATTTGATAGAATTTTATAGTTCACGGTGAACCAAACATTTTCGGGTAGGAATTGAGCTGTAGTTTTTTGCCACCACCTATGGCTAAGGGGAGGGATCATTACTTAAGTAGATTTAAACACTTAGAAAAAAAGCTTATGGGAGTACTTTGTTGATTGCAATGCTTGGTTAGGACAGAAAAGCAGAGTAACTTCTTACATTTATACGTTACCTTATAAGAAGGCCAAGTTTTGTAATAAAGATCATGTATTGCATATAGAATTTAATTTTGTGTAATTATATAAATATTGAGTAAATTTGAGAGTTAATTATATGTAGGTTCTAGGAAAAATAAAGATACCAGAAGTTGGGGGGAAAAAAAGAAATACAGGCAGATGAAAGTTGAAGAAGTCACCAGAATTGCCCTTCATAGTTCCTTTCTCTTTTCCACCCCGGAGGTAACCACGCTCGTGAAATTGGTGTCCTTGTTTATATACCTTTACTACTAACTAATGTATATATAAACAATATCTTTTTGATATTTTAAATGGATTTTAGCATTTAAAATGATTCCATTCTGTATGTAAGGTTATGAAGCTGGCTATATTTTTTCAGCAGTATGATTTCAGGATTCTGTGTTGATAAGCACAGACAACTATTTATTTCTTCCCTTAGGACAGAGATTTTATATTTTCTTGTTTTGTTTTATTATAACAATCCTATGATAAATATCTATAGATGTGTCATGTGCATGTGCACATGTGGAAGAATTTTTTTTTTAATGTAGAAGTGGAATATTGGGACCATAGTTTAATCATATTTTTATAATTCAATGACCACTATTCTTTGGCTGTCAGAATCCTATCCCAAATTTCAGAGATATAATCTCATCCTTTCTCTCCAGTTTGATAAAATGAAATGTCAAAGACACTTGGAAAGAAGCTGAATTGTAGATACGGTGTTTGAGAGGAAAGGACAACAGAAAAGTAAAGAAACCAGTTATGGAAATCAAATGTATTATTTAATTTTCTCTATTGAAAAATGTATTTTTTTATCTTCTGAATGTAACCCTGTGAAGGGGTATGAGGTTTACTTTAGGCAGAAAATTGATAGCATTCAAATGTGAAGTGTTTACGTTTTCATGGAACCAGAATATGACCTAAAGACTCTACTGACTTCCTAATCTTTGGGCATAATGCAACCTATCTAAAATGCAGTAGGCAGTGTAGAAATAGCAGGAATGCTTCCATATCTACTGTTGGCATGCTATAAAGAATATAGCTTACTCAAACTTGGAAAATATTATATACCTGATTCTGTGGCTGGGGGTTGGGAGAGAGCTACTATGGACATGCAGTCAGCAGATCTGACATCTAGTACCAGCTCCAAACATTACACCAGAAGAATCACTTAACTTTTCTAAGCCTCCATTTTTCACATTCACATAATGTCTACCTTTTTTATGTCACTGGGTTATGTCCAAGTAATTATCAATACAATGGGGTGAATGGTCTTTTAAAACCAACAAGATTATGTAAATGCATAGAGTGATCATTCAATATTTCCAAATATCTTCATAGAGTAAGAAGCATATAGTTTTGGTGACAGGGAGTATAATCCTTGGACTCTGAAACTAAATGTAATTTATGGACATGAAAACCACATGTACAAACACACACACACACACACAGTCTACTAATTAATTACCTTTAAGCAGTGTATATGTGTGTTCTAAAATGTACATTGAAACAAACTACCAGAGGAACATCCTTGATAACGGTAACATCTAAGTGGCAGTTCAGCTGATGGTAATACTGCTCTGGCACTGACTCTGTGTTAATCAACAGCCTAAGTAAATGAACCAAAAAACTGTCTTATGATTGTTGTTAACCTCAGCAAAGACAGAGACAGTGACAGCCGCAGTGACAGCTTCATGGTTGCCAAGGGAGTTGGTGTGCTGTCTTTCCTTGCAGAAGCTGACAGCTGTTAAGTCATTTCTTTTGTAATTGCTATTTGCTTTATTCTGTACTTATGGAACTTTGATTTGACTGTTAAATTTCAAAGTTAGAAGAGAAATTATGTGAGGATACATTGAGTTATAAAAATAATGGCTTGAATCGTTGCTTATTTTGAATAGCACTTTATTATATGTGGAGTAGATTTCAACACATTTAGATGTGGTTCAAACTGGACAATATCTGTAAAAATTAGAGTGGTTTCTTTACTGTTTGGTGCTCTCTATATTGACTTTGCCTAACAGCAATATATGTATATCTAGTAACAAATTCCAATTTGATTTTTTCTTAAAGACTACTACTAACTGACTTCATATCATATTTATAAATTCTGAATTCCCTTTATCTATTCAATCACTGTATGATGCCATGAATCTATGTTCTGAAGTGACATAATTCTCAAAACCAATTCCAAATTTTACTTTATATGTTTACAATATTTTAGAAACATGTATATTTATGGTATAAGTATAATTACTAAAATATCTTAAAATGACAGTTAATTAAAATAAAATTAAATATTAAAATAAATGCATATTTGTGCTTAGTTGGCTACTTCCATCACTCAACTACTACTATACTTCTTATATTATCTTCGCTCAGTGAGAAGAGATAGCTACATTCAAAGAGTTTGTTCAATGACCCTAACATGTACAAAACATGGTCTGATGAATTGACGAAGACACTAAACAGATATTTACAGCCTAAATATTAAAACATATTACAATATGCTAGAAAAAACAATTCATTGCTGATTAGAATGTAAAATGGTACAGCCACTTTGAAAGACAGTTTTATGGATCAAATTGTTTCCCAAAAAGACATGTTAAAGTCCCTCTGTTGGTCCTTTGAATGTGAGCTTATTTGTAAATTGGATCATGAAGGTATTATTAGTCAAGATGAGGCCAAGCTGTATTAGGGTGGGCCCTAATTCAATATGATTAGTATGTCCTTTTAAGGAGAAGAAATTTGGATACAGACCGTATGATAGAGACGTAGACACAGAGATGGCTTTGTGATGGAGGCAGAGGTTGAGTTATGCCACCACAAGCCAAGGAACACCATAGACTGCCAGCAACCAGAAGAATCTAGAGGAAAGGTATAGAATGAATTATCCTCTTTAAGAAGAAGTGCCCTGCAGAAGCCTTGACTTCAGAATTCTAGTCTTCAGAACAATGAGACAATATATTTCTGTAATTTATAACAACTAAACTGTGGCATTTGCTACAGTAAGACAGTTTGGCAGTTTGTTAGAAAGTTAAATATGGTCTTACCACAGGATCCAGGAATCAACCTCTTGGCTACTTACCCAATTCATTTGAAAAATTATATGCACACAAACATCTGCCCATAAATGAGTATAGCCTTATCCATAATAATCAAAACTGGAAACAGCCAGATGTCCTTAAATAGGTAAAAGGATAAACAAACTCTGGTACATCAATATATCAGAATACTATTGAGTGATAAAAATGGATGAACTATTACATCATGCAAAAACATGGATGAACCATATATGCGTGTTAGGAAACAAAGCCAGCATGAAAAAGTCATATGCTATATGATTCCATTTTTATTACATTCTGAAACAGCAAACCTATAGTTCTAGTAAAAAGATCATTAGTTTCTAGGGGTTTGGGGATGGGGGCATTGAATAAGTGAAACATTGAGTATTTTTCACAGTTTTGAAATTGTTCCATATGATACTATAATGGTGGCTATATAATGCTATGCACTTGTCAAAACCTGTGGAACTATACCTAAATGCATGTAAATTCAAAATAATTAATTAGTAGTTTGGGAAATCCTGTGATGGTATGCGGATTATGACAAGAGAATCCAATTGTGCTGAAATTTGCATGAAATACTTCAGGTGGAGGTGGGACTGGAAGATACTGACCTAAGTACCATTGGAAATGAGGGGAGTCTGTGAGACTAAACTCAAAAGGAACTGTAAATAGTCACTATACTTTAATTAATGAAGCTCTTTCTCATGGAGGTGCAAATTAGCAATTCAGAAACCACTATAATATGTACACTAGAACTGAACAATTCAGTAAATGGATAGTGCATGGTAGAGCCTCGTTTCTCCCTCTTGTGGTGGGACATTACAGACAAACACTGGGGGAAGTCTAGAAAGTTCCCTGTGGTAATGGATTAAAGTTGGAGACATTAATATAAGCTCATTTTTTTAGCTTAATATAGATAAAACTAAGTGCAAGTAAAATATTTGTAGACATGTGTAGCTATACAGGTCAGTATACATGCATATTCCCTTGTTCTTTCAGCTCAGAGAGACTAGAAAGAGTTGCAATGAGCAGACATAACTACAATATCTTGAGTTCTTATACCATTTTTTCCAATAAAAGGAACCAGGGCACTTGAGAATCATGTCTGATTCTAGGGGTCATCACGGAAAATACCAGATCAGCCTGGAGCATTTTGTAATGTCAGAAACTAAGTAAGTGCTTAAAAAAATTGATGATGATGTATCAAAGGAACACAGGAGCCAAATGAAAGAGCTCCCAATAGCCAAATGTGGAGGAATTTGAGATCTGTCAACCAAATAAATAAAGTAGTATTGAATTATGACCCAAAATATGAAATAAATATCCATGGGTCCATACTGATACACATAAATTATAGAATAAATAAACAAGTGGGAGAGAATAGACAAATAACTTATTCATAAGAATTCCAGATGATTTATGTGGATACTTTGCCCTTGGCATTGAGAATAACTCCCCACTCCTCAAGTGTGGGCTGTGTATAGTGAGTACAATAGGTAAAAAGAGGGGAGGGAGTTGTTAAACTACATATGTTCGCATGTTGTATGTACCTATAAACAGATATTATATTACCTGCTTTAATTACTAACAATGATTTTAAATCTCTTTCCTTATTTGGCAAGTATGGCTATCTTTTATTGTCAATAGACAAATGATAATTATATTCTAGCTGGAAAACAGAAAATTCAATCAAGAAATAATCTATTTTCAGAAGAAGGAAGTGATATTTAAAATTAATTTCATTATACTGTGACACTGTCAACATGCTTCTCTTTGACACTTCAGCTCTTCAAAATTCTAAAGTAAAAATTTCATGAGTGTTTTTTTTTCAGTTTTAGATTATTTTGCTTTAAGAGCCTATGCCCCTATATCATACTCCTACACCACAAATACAAGAGGAAGAAAAGTGTACATTTGAATTTGAAATTTTCTTTAAAAGCAGCATGGGAGGAGATGACAGTCAGAGTGATTCAGTAATAACTGTGGATTCCTCCAGATTAACCCCTTTTGAAACATATTTGATTGGAGAATAATCAAGCAATTGTATACTGTTTTTAAACAATAATGCAAATAAAAGTGTGGAAAGCTTCAGAAGGTACAATGATCACTAATACATGAAGAAATAAATTATTATATTCACAAACTATACCATTCTGTCTTAGGAGGAAAGTTTTATCTTTAGGGACAAATGCTATAAGCACTTAGGAGTGCCTTTATGATTACTTATTGAAGATATAGTTCTCTACATGCAGTGGATTATTTTCTCTAAGATTCTAGCAAAGTTTATCAATAACTTTGCCAGCAGGAATTTCAACTTTAAAGGGGATGAATTTGATTATTTTCTATTTCCTATGTTAAAATAAAAACTATCTCTTTTTCTATAGAATACATAACACACATCTATATAGTCATATTGTGTGTGTGTATACTATTGTAGAATTGTACATTTGTACATTCTCTTAAAACCTCTTGGTTAGAGATAATATACCACATGTCAGGTTAGACTAGTGAGGTAAATGTGGGGGAAAACATAATGTTTTGAAATATTGAAACCAGCATGACTAATTCTTTTCTACACAAGTAAAACATGCATATAAGTAAAACATGCATATTTAAGTATATTCAATAGTAATTGTATTAAATAATGTGCATGTATGTTTTTGTGTATGTGCATAAATTTAATAATTTTGCTGGAAATGAATTATCGGTAGTACTAGAATAGACTTCATTCTAGTAAACAAACAGTGGTACCTACAAGTCTGTGGTATTTCAGAGGTCTGTGGAAGTGATTATGCTAAGTTGAAGAAACAACATTTGAGTATTGGGATAATAAGGTAGCTGGAATTTCTGAACAAGGTAGAGGAATGGGGGCAGCTCTGCAGAGAATAAATTCCAGAAATCTGAAAAGGATCTCTTTAAGTCTTTGACTGAATACAAGGTTGCAAGTATCTTATCAATACTCCACAAGCTGAGAAAGAAAACAGCCACAAAGAATTTTTGAGCTCAGTAGAAATGCTAAAGGTCTTACAGTGCTTTGGGAAATATGTAAGTTTTAGAAAGCCAATGTGAATTTTCACCAGGGAATCACACAAGCATTCAAATTCAGGACCCATTAAGGTCCCAGCTGAGCATAAAAATATTTAACCTTGGAGTATAAATTACTGTACGCCCTTGTTGAAAAAAGTTTAAATCAAGACTAAAAAGATTAAGATGATCCACCTGTAAATTAACATGTGCAAAACAAAATTCCACAACTTTTAGACCAACATATAACTAGACATTTGAAGAAAAATGAGGTGAATAATTATGAAAAAGACTACCAAAACAAATAGAAACAGAGATTATGCAAATATTAGAATTAAGAAAAATGGACATTAAATTTGGTATTGTAAATATAAAGATTTAAAGTAAAACATTTCTATAATGAGTGAAAAGATGGTGAGTATCATTTAAAAAGAACATAATATAAAAGAGACATACAAAATTACAGACCTAAAATCTCAATATTGAAAATGAAAAATAAACTGGATGGTATTAACAGATGGTATTCATTAACAGAATGAATACCATCAAAAATAGGTGAATTATCTTTAATTTCAATCATTGAAGTTTAGATGGTACAATAGAAACTATCCAAATAGTTTCTATTTGAATGAAACCTTTTTAAAATGCTGAATAAAAAATGAACAGTACCTAGTCACTAATGAGCTAAACTATGTGTAATCCAATCTTCCCACAGAGACACAGAGACTAGAGACACTGCAAAAGAAAAAAAATATATATATTTAAAGAGATAATGGATGAGAATTGTGTAAATTGGATGAAAAATAGTGTTCAAATGATATATAAGAAGCTAAATAAAGATCAAGCAGGAAAAATACAAGTAAAATGATACCTAGGCACATCTCAGTCAAATTGCTGAAAACTAAAGACAAATAAATAAATAAATAAATAAATAAATAAAAAATAAAACTCAAAATCAGTCAGAGGAAAGACATAAAACATGAGGAGACAAAGAATGTATATCAAACTTTTTCTGAGTCATAATTTTGTAAAATATAATCATTTAAGGCAAAAATTAAAGCAATGTATTGCTAATTTATAACACAAGTAGAAGTCAAAAATAGGTCACATGATAAGCAGGGATAAAACGGAAGAATGTTGTAAGTTTTGGATATAGAACTGAAGTGGTATAGTAGTAAATATTAAATAAGGTAATGACAGAGATCAGAAAACTGAGAGGGAACACCAAAATATTACAAATTTTATAAAACAAAGACAATAAAGAGCAAAGATAAAATTGAGCAGAAAAAAAGGATGATTATAAGTAAAATGGAAAAGGATATAAAAATGATAAATATTTACAAAACAATTATCAGAAGGAAGCATTTGCATAAAACCACATTATCACTTAACTTAAATACAAATTGACTAAATTCTCCAATTAAAATTAAAATTTTGTCAAAAAGGATTAAAATATCAAATTGTATATTATTTACAGATGATGGTTTTTAAATATACACAAAAAGGTTAAATGCAAAATGATGTAAAATTAAGTATTATGGAACCATTAACAATATGAAAATGGAAGTGGATATATGAATATCAAAGTAAGGGCATGGAATATTATCAGAAATAAAAGTACATATTTCATAATGAGGAAATGATCAATTCATCAAAATGTCAAAACAACCCTATAAGTATGCACATATATGAAAGATATTTAATAGCCATTTAAAATTACATGAAGAAGGGGAGGAGATCTAAGATGGTGGCATAGAGAGGAGTGGAAGCTACTTAGTCCCCTTGAAACAACTAATAGACAACCAGGAACAACTAGTAAATAATCCAGAATAACTGCAGGGAGACAAATAGGACAGTCCAGTCATCATATAACAACCTGAATTGGGAGAAATGCCTATAAGTAAAAACTGTGGATCCAAGCCAGGAGCCCCCTCTCTCCACAGCCCAATGTGCAAAGCCTTGTGGTGCTAGAGAGAAGCTCTCTTCCAGCAAGTGAATATAGCTCAGCTGAACTCCAACTGGGGTTCTAATTAACAAACATGGATTGCTTGTTATGAGCTATGAATCCTGAACAAGCAGACTGAGGCTTTGGGTGATGTTGGACCTTGGAGAGCCAGAGGGTCACCATGGACTGGCCCTGAAGGGGGCTTTCTGTCTCTGTTTCAGCTCAGTGGAGAAAGCCTCAGCTATTTTCAGTTCCCAGCACTCTGACCCAGACAAGGGTGGAGATAGCACAGGCAGAGTTTATTCAAAAGCTAATAACCTCTCCCTAGAAGGGTTATCTTCCCTAAGTGAAAAAGGGGTGGGGCCCAGCTCTACTACCCTCCTTCCATTCAGAACCAGACCCCAGAGCATGGGAGAAAACAGCCACAGTCCACACCTCCTTATACCAGTCTGAAGTTACAGGCTGACAGGCACAACCTGCTGGCAGAAAAGCAGTGACCTGAGGCCTCAGAGAGTGTATCTATCTTCTAAGACACCCTCAGGGAAACTGGATACTATTGCCTCTGTCCAAGACCCGAGCCCATTCTGGTCTGGGAAAACCTGAAGGGGGTAACCAAGGAAACTATGCCCAGACAACAGAAAACTACAATCTACACTAAGAAAAATGAAGCTATGGCCCAGTCAAAGGAACAAACTTCCACTTCAACTGAGATACAGGAATTTAAGCAGCTAATAACAAGTCAATTCAAAAAGTTTAGGGAAGATAAGGTGAAAGAGATGAACCATATAATGGAAACACTGGGCATACATAAGGTGGAAATTGAAAATTCAAAAAACCAACAGGCAGAATCTATGGAAATGAAAGGCACAACACAGGAGATAAAAGACACAATGGGAACATCCAACATCAGAACTTAAGAGGCAGAAGAAAACATTCAGGAACTGGAGAACAAGGCACTTGAAAGCCTACACACAAAAGAACAGATAGAGAAAAGAATGGAAAAGTATGAACAACATCTCTGGGAACTTAAGGACAAAATGAAAAGCAAGAATGTACAACTCATTGGTGTCCCAGAAGGAGAAGAGAAGGGAAAAGGAGCAGAAGCAATAATAGAGGGAATAATCAATGAAAATTTCCCATCTCTTATGAAAGACATAAAATTATGAATCCAAGAAGTGCAGGGAACCCCAAACAGAATAGATCTGAACAGGCCTATGGCAAGACACTTAATAATCAGATTATCAAACATCAAAGATAAAGAGAGAATCCTGAAAGCAGCAAGAGAAAAGCAATCCATCACATACAAAGGAAGCTTGATAAGGCTATATGTGAATTTCTCAATAGAAACCATGGAGGCAAGAAGGAAGTGGGGTGATATTTAAGATACTGAAAGAGGAAAACCACCAACCAAGAATCCTGTATCTGACAAAACTATTAAAATATTCTCTGACAAACAGATAATGACAGAGTTTGTGAACAAGATACCTGCTCTACAGGAAACACTAAAGGAAGCACTGCAGACAGGAAGAAAAAGACAGGAGTGAGAGATTTGGAGAACAATTTTGGGAGATAGTAGCACAGCAAGGTAAGTACACTGAACAAAGATGACTGTGCGTATGGTTGAAAGAGGAAGGTTGGGACCAGGTGGGACACCAGAACAAAAGATGAAGGATAAAGACTGGGACTGTGTAACTCAGGGAAACCTAGGATGCTCAGTGATTGTAATAAAAGGTACAAATATGTTTTTACATGAAGTGGAACAAATGAATGTCAACATTGCAAGGTGTGAAAAATAGGGTGGGATCGGGGTGGGGGGAAATACAATCAATGCAAACTAGAGACTATAATTAACAGAAACAATGTATTATGCTTCCTTTAATATAACAAAGGCAATAGCTAAAGGCATATGGGGGGTGGGGAATAGGGGAAGCGTGTGGGACTCCTGGCATTGCTGATATTGTCTGACTCTTTATTCTACTTTAGGTTAATGCTATCTTTACTTTTGTTGCTGTCTAACTGTCAAGTTTTTTTTTGTTGTTTTGTTTTGTTTCTCTCTCCTTTTCTTTTTCTCTTGTCTCTCTGCCTTCTTTGATTCTTCCTCCTTCTTTGTGGAAGAAATGGAGATTTCCTTATATAGATAGTGGTGATGGTGCTGAATACATAAATACATGACTATACAGGGAACCAACGATTGTTTAGTTAGGACAGAATGTATGGTGTGTGAACAAACCATCTTAAAAGAAATGGGTTGATGAAGAAAACTTGAGGGTACTACATTGAGTGAAATAAGACAGACACATAAGGACAAATATTGCAGGGTCTCACTGATATGAACTAATTATAACAGGTAAACTCATAGACATGAAATATAAGTTACCAGGATAAGGCTAAAGAATGGGGAGCAGTTGCTTAATATGAGCAGAATGTTCATACTAACAGTGAGCACAACTAACTGTGAGAATAACTAACTGCAGAAAGGTGTGTGAAGATGGTGGAAAGGGTAAGCTCAGAGTCACATATGTCACCAGAAGGAAAGTTGGAGGTTAAAAAATGGGAATATTTAAAACAGTGAATCTTGTGATGGACAATGTCCGTGATTAACTATACAAATATTAGAAATCTCTCTAATGAACAAGAACAAATGTATGACATTATAACTAGAAGTTAATAATAGGGAGGGATATAGAAAAATATATATACCTATTACAAACTATATACTACAGTTAGTAGTATTTTAACGTTCTTTCATCAACAGTAACAAATGTTCTATACCAAAACTATGAATCAATAATGGAGGGTGAGGTTAGGGGTATGGGAGGATTTGAGTTTTCTTTTTCTGTCTTTATTTCTTTTCTGGAGTAATGAAAATGTTCTAAAAATTGAAAAAAAAATTAATTGTGTTGATGGATGCACAGCTGCCCAATGGTACCATGGGCAATTGATTGTGCACTTTGGATCTTTGGATAGTTGTATGGTATGTGAACAATCTCAATAATATATATATACATCAAAAAAATAAAAGGATGGATAAAGATTTAAAAAAATTACATGAAGTAAAATCTACCAGAATAAAGGGAAAATAGCTCCACTATAACAGTTAGAAGTATAGACACTCATCTCTCATAAATTTACAAAACAAGAAACAAAATTCAATAAGGATAAACAAGATTTGAATAATACTATCAACCAACCTACCCTAATGTTTATGTAGACCCAACAACAAGAATACACACTACTTTCAAGTGCACATGAAAAATTCACCAACATAGCCCATATGGAGGGATGTCAGGCAAATTTCAGTAAGTGTCAAAGACTTGAAATATTACAGTGCATTCTCTTATAACATAGAATTAAATTATAAATAGATAACCGTAAGAGATCTAAAACAAAGCCCAAATACTTGGAATTCAAACAACACATTTGTAAATATCTCATGTTTCTATCAAGCTTGTGAGGGTCTTGGATTTGAACAAATTAGCCTACCAGTTCCATAGATGCCAGTAGACATGGAAAGACTCCCGGGTACTCCGTGAGCACCAGTTCCCACAGGGCAAGGTGGAGATGAACAGTTGCCACTTACAACATGCAGTGAGTCAAGTTACAGGAGAGACAGTTTAGGGTACTTGAAACTCTCATAATGATCAGTAAGCATGCCTGCCTATTGCAGTAGAGACAAATAATAGCTGTATCTTCCAACATACTTTGCTGTATAAATCTCATTGAAAAGATAGTCTACAACAATGGGGCTGTCAGTGCATTGCTTTGCAGGACCTGCAGAAGTGCAAGAGACCAAATGAGTAATTGACTCACAACAGTGTCAAAGAAGAAATCACATAGAAAATTAGATAATAATTTAAAGCAAATAAAATTGAAAATACATGTTAAAATTTGTAAGATGTCAATAAAACTGTGCTTAGACATCTATAGATATAAATCTTTGTATAAGTAAAGAAGGATAAACAGTAAATAGTCTAACCTTCCACCTTAAGAATTGAAATAAAAAGAAATTTAAACCCAAGGGAAGTTGAATGAAGAAATTAATAAAAGCATAAAAATAAGAATCATTAAAATATAAAATGTACAAAAATAGAAAAAAATCAATAAAACTAAATGTGTTTGATTTTCACAAGTGACCCTTTGCAGAACAACCCAGGTGCCAATATACCAGGAAAGAAAGCGGGATGGGGATGAGTGAAAAAGCCTAAAAAAAGTGGAAGAGAGGGCGCATGGCCCCGGCGCAGAGCCCAAAACTATGGGGTGGCTGAGGATGTCTCGGAGGCAGGGCAAGATGGCGGAGTGGTGAGGAGCAGAATTTCATCTCTCCCCTAGAGCAGCTGGCAATTACCCAAGAACTATATGAAACAGTGTTTTCGGGGTCTCCAGTAACCAGTCGCACATTGGATGCAAGTTTGGACTTGGAGGAAAACCTGAGATCACAGAGAACATTTAATATATGTGGTTATTTTCTATCAGAAAGCCCAGGTTGGGGGACTGGGCTGGGCTTGGGTGAGACAGAGTACCCGCAGTGTCATTGAATTCCGTATTCACTACTGAAGGCCTCCACCCCCATCTTTAATTGGCAACTCAGGCTGACCAAGGAATCTACCTGTAGAGGCCCCAAAGAGGAGAGAGGAGAAGGGAATAGTGCCTCACAAAAATTAACTCAAAATGGACCAAAGATCTCAATATAAAAGAAAGTACCATAAAACTCCTAGAAGATAATGTAGGAAAACATCTTCAAGACCTTGTATTAGGTGGCCACTTCCTAGACTTTACACCCAAAGCACAAGCAACAAAAGAGAAAATAGATAAATAGGAACTCCTCAAGCTTAGAAGTTTCTGCACCTCAAAGGAATTTCTCAAAAAGGTAAAGAGGCAGCCAACTCAATGGGAAAAAATTTTTGGAAACCATGTATCTGACAAAAGACTGATATCTTGCATATATAAAGAAATCCTACAACTCAAGGACAATAGTACAGACACCCCAATTATAAAATGGGCAAAAGATATGAAAAGACAGTTCTCTGAAGAGGAAATACAAATGGCCAAGAAACACATGAAAAAATGTTCAGCTTCACTAGCAATTAGAGAGATGCAAATTAAGACCACAATGAGATACCATCTAACACCAGTTAGAATGGCTGCCATTAAACAAACAGGGTACTACAAATGCTGGAGGGGATGTGGAGAAATTGGAACTATTCCTTGTTGGTGGGACTGTATAATGGTTCAGCCACTCTGGAAGTCAGTCTGGCAGTTCCTTAGAAAACTAGATATAGAGTTACCATTCGATCCAGCGATTGCACTTCTCGGTATATACCCGGAAGGTCGGAAAGCAGTGACATGAACAGATATCTGCACGCCAATGTTCATAGCAGCATTATTCACAATTGCCAAGAGATGGAAACAACCCAAATGTCCCTCAACAGATGAGTGGATAAATAAAATGTGGTATATACACACGATGGAATACTACGTGGCAGTAAGAAGGAACGATCTCGTGAAACATATGACAACATGGATGAACCTTGAAGACATAATGCTGAGCGAAATAAGCCAGGCACAAAAAGAGAAATATTATATGCTACCACTAATGTGAACTTTGAAAAATGTAAAACAAATGGTTTATAATGTAGAATGTAGGGGAACTAGCAGTAGAGAGCAATTAAGGAAGGGGGAACAATAATCCAAGAAGAACAGATAAGCTATTTAACGTTCTGGGGATGCCCAGGAATGACTATGGTCTGTTAATTTCTGATGGATATAGTAGGAACAAGTTCACAGAAATGTTGCTATATTAGGTAACTTTCTTGGGGTAAATAGGAACATGTTGGAAGTTAAGCAGTTATCTTAGGTTAGTTGCCTTTTTCTTACTCCCTTGTTATGGTCTCTTTGAAATGTTCTTTTATTGTATGTCTTTTTAACTTTTTTTTTCATACAGTTGATTTAAAAAAAGAAGGGAAAGTTAAAAAAAAAAAAAAAAGAAAAACAAGGAAAAAAAAAAAAGATGTAGTGCCCCCTTGAGGAGCCTGTGGAGAATGCAGGGGTATTCGCCTACCCCACCTCCATGGTTGCTACCATGACCACAGACATAGGGGACTGGTGGTTTGATGGGTTGAGCCCTCTACCATAAGTTTTACCCTTGGGAAGACGGTTGCTGCAAAGGAGAGGCTAGGCCTCCCTATATTTGTGCCTAAGAGTCTCCTCCTGAATGCCTCTTTGTTGCTCAGATGTGGCCCTCTCTCTCTGGCTAAGCCAACTTGAAAGGTGACATCACTGCCCTCCCCCCTACGTGGGATCAGACACCCAGGGGAGTGAATCTCCCTGGCAACGTAGAATATGACTCCCGTGGAGGAATGTAGACCCGGCATCGTGGGACGGAGAACATCTTCTTGACCGAAAGGGGGATGTGAAAGGAAATGAAATAAGCTTCAGTGGCAGAGAGATTCCAAAACGAGCCGAGAGATCACTCTGGTGGGCACTCTTACGCACACTTTAGACAACCCTTTTTAGGTTCTAAAGAATTGGGGTGGCTGGTGGTGGATACCTGAAACTATCAAACTACAACCCAGAACCCATGAATCTCGAAGACAGTTGTATAAAAATGTAGCTTATGAGGGGTGACAATGGGATTGGGAAAGCCAAAAGGACCAAACTCCACTTTGTCTAGTTTATGGATGGATGTGTAGAAAAGTAGGGGAAGGAAACAAACAGACAAAGGTACCCAGTGTTCTTTTTTACTTCAATTGCTCTTTTTCACTCTAATTATTATTCTTGTTATTTTTGTGTGTGTGCTAATGAAGGTGTCAGGGATTGATTTAGGTGATGAATGTACAACTATGTAATGGTACTGTAAACAATCGAAAGTACGATTTGTTTTGTAAAAAAAAAAAAAAAAAAAAAAAGCCATAGGGGATTATAAGAAAGCATGATGACCATTCAGAAATTAAGTTTCAGTATACTATTATTCACAGCCAAATACATTGCAGTAAGAACTTACTGCAACATAGGTTCTATGGTAAAGCCTTGCAAATAAACACTGTAAAAGAGATTTTTCCATGTATCTTGATATGTGCCTTCAACTGATTCAAAGGCAAAGCCTTTTGAATGGAAAACATTAGCTCCAAGAGATAAACAATTATGTTTCCTAATATCCAAATGATATATGCCAGGTGGTGTTTTTGATTAATAGGTTAAGTGCATGGGAAGAACAGCAGGTGGGTAATGAGATGTGTTCTGAACCAGAAATATCTGAAAGTCTTTAATAGTAAATCCACTGTTGCAGACAGTGTAGAATACTTAAGGAAAACCACTTGCGATTTTAAAAATGTGATAGCATCTGTCAAACTTGAATTAGTACACTTACTACTGCTTTATTCACTAATATGTTCAGGCTTAAATGAATCTTCAAATACCTGTAAAATTATAGCTTAGATTATTTATTCTCATTTTATTTATCTGTTTTTTTCACATGAATTTACATTCATAAATTAAACCTTCTTCAACAGTATAATTTAACTCCCCTAACAGTTAAATCCTTCAACTGTTTGTATTGCCCTTTCTTGCATCTCTCACTGTCCATATTGGTTTTGAAGGATAATTCCAAAGTCAGGAGTTTTGGTATTATTAACATTTTTAAGTAATCAGAATAAGCCTAATCTTATTGTATAACTTGTAAACTTAACATCTAAATTGGTTCAGTTCCAATTTTACACTTCATGATTTTTAGGAGAAAAATACATGAAAGTATGCATAGTCTTTTGGCTGAGTATTTCAAGAAGCACCGTGGATTGAATTTTAGAGCTGGACACTCTCCTTTAAATTTCCTAGTCAGTCATTTGGTCAGGAAAAGCCTACGTGAGTTCCTAAATTTTGTTATTTGCAATTTACTATATACAATTTCTAGATACTCTGCCCCACATGATCATTACATAGCCACCCAGAACAAAATATTACCTAAAATAAGTACAGAATTAGGGGCATCCTATCAATCTGTTACACATCTCTCTTCTATACACTTATTCTAGAGACAGAAATTCTTGTACTTAATTTTCTTGTTTGTGATAAAGTCACATCTAAAAAAGGAAATGCTAAAGTATAAGTATTAACTCAATAGGAACTATAAATATCTTAGCAGAAAATAGATCTTGACAGATAGAGATCAGGCTTCCTATGGGTTGCTGGATTGGAAAGGAATTTTGTTAGGACAAGGTGGTCCCATTGAGTGATATAGAGAGATGATCTACATAATCTGATTGCACTCAATTGTGTTTTGGCAAAGGGGGGTGAGGAGGAAAGACGGAGTTGGGATGGAGGAATAGACCACTTAAAGGAAAATGTTTAAAGCAAAATTTCCTTTGCCACAGTTTTGCCGTACTCATAGATTCCACCACATCCCAGGAGTTTTGTAAGACTCTATTTAAAGACGTACCCTAAATATCTTTTAAGATTTATAGTGGGAGGTTACCAAGAAAGAAAGTTTTGATACAAAGTGAATTTGTAAGATTTTCCAATCTCAGTTATGTCAATTTTGAAATACCTGTTTTATTTGGATTATTCATGCTAAAGGTGAAAATAGACTGCCTAAGAAAAAAAGAATGTGAATGGCCTATTTTTAAAATGACATAATTATGATGCTTTTCAAGGATGGTCAGATTACTTTGTAACATTTTCTTAATGAACTTTAGAATCCCAATATAAAAGTGTATTTGGTTTATAATATTGTTTATACTGCTTTTCTATAAGTCTCTAATAAATGAAAAGGAATATATCAAAGTTCTGACTATAGTTTTTATAATTATTTGCTACATAAATGTTGAGTTGTATTTTTAATGCTGTTTCCTGATGATGGTTTTGAAAACCTAATCCTCATCCAAATTATACGTATTGAAAATTAGAAAAGAGGGCACTGATTTCTATGAATCCCTTTGAGCCTTGAGAATAATTCTGCCCACATTTTGATAAGTTATGACTCCCTAAACCATGGTTGTCAGATGGCAACTAAGTAATGGAATGTGAAAGGTAAGAGCAATTATTCACAATGGTTTAATGTGGAAAATAGGAAAACAATGTAGGAAAGAACTGAAGAAATTTGATTTGGCTTTATTTATATTTACAGCCATCCTATTTTAGCCATTGATTGTCATATTATGAGCTAATCAATATGATTAATTAGCATAAAAAGAATATGCCAAGTAGGGTTTTGTTTTTTGTTTTGTCTTTTTTTTTTCACTTCTCTCATCTGTCCCTGTCTCTACTCCTTTTTACTTAGTTGGTTGATTTCTGTTTGTTGAAGTTAAAAATTAAAAAAAAAGCTCAAGAATTCTGTACTATGTTCACCTTTTTAAAGTTGATATCAGACCCTTCACAACAATAGATCTAAAGTCTTTGCTAACAAAAATTGAACTCGGGGTATAATAGATTAATCACAAGTATTCATCTACAAGACCAGTTTGGGGATTTTAGCTATAATTTACAGGTCATTGACTTCTTCATTATAGTCACCCCCTAGGCAAAAGTATTTTCTAACACAAAGGCACATAGTAACCAAGCTGCAATAAGTGAGCACTGAAGTATTTCCCAGTGACTGCAGGGTTTGCACAGGCATTCTTTAAACATTTGCATTCCAGCTTGAGCTATCTCAACAGAATTAGTTCCTACTGGGAAAGGAACATAAAGATAGGACAAATAAAGCAAATGAACAATTTGCTGATATAAACTATTCTGGCATTTAAGACCAGTGTAATTATTATTTTTTTTTAATTTTTTTTTTTTTTTAATTTGGTAACCAGATGGAGTTATTTGTGGCCAGAACTAACTCCTTCTACTTGGATAACTAGTCATAATGGCTCAGGTAGCATAAAACAACCACAAAAAAAACAATTAACCTTATATCTAACTTACAGTCAGAAATAAAAGGCAGGTTTGTATTGAAAAACTAAAGGAATTAATGAATGTGTGCCACTTTCTGCAAATCAGAAACCCCTGAAATACAGACTTTCAAATGGATTAGCACTTTAAAACTAGATAACTAGTTTGACTAATTTCATAAAATTGAGAATTTTTGTGCTTGGAAAACTTATCACTAACTTAACTAAAAGAGCAACTGTTATAAAAAGAACACAAATATTAATTACAAGAGGTTATATATATATACCTATATTCCTCCATTTAATCTTCCAACTTCTCCAGCAGGTAGTTTTAAAACTACAGTTTATGGATAAGACTCAAAACTCTTAAATTTTTCTCTGTCACCCAGCTTGTAAGAAATGTAGCTCATGCAATTTCCACTATGTCACAGGGGAGAAAATTCTTATTTCTTACATACAGTTTACAATAAATTATTTAAATTATTTAAAGCTTCATAGTTCTTAGAGATAGATTACATTAAATCATTCAAATTTTATTTTTTCCTGTATGGGTTTCATTCATTTACCTTCTATTTCTTTTTATCTATATGACCCCTTGAGCATTTCAGGACTTATTAATGTTCTATGGAGTTGCTGGAAGAAATAACAAACCAAATCAAGAGAATTGACATTTTTCCACTTAATAGAAATCGAGGTCTAAGAATGATGCTTGTTGAGTTGCTTGCAGAATCTATTTTTCCAGGACATTTCAGTCTTTGATAAGCATTTTTGGAGAGCATTATGATCATTGTAAGTGTAAAACTAACTAAACTACTAACCACGTCAGACTTCCCTACAATACATAAAATTTCTATAAGGGTTAACTTTAGGAAGTTTTTCATGCCTATAGCGCCACATATATGAATATTACATGGCTGTATAAAGTGACTTCATTTGTCACAATTGCTTATCTTCCAAAATGTAGTCTTTTGTTCAATTACTCTAAGAGCTATTCATTAAGCATTTATTACATTATTATGTTTTCATGTTAAAGACAGGCAGTAAACAAATAAGATATAAATATACAAGAAGCTAAGAATTCAATACAATAATACAGTAAATAATATTTATTGAAATGTTTCTAAATAAGGGGCTAAATATAAGCAAGTATGGAACTGTATCAAAGAAGATCATTTAATGGAAGGAAACAAGAAAGATTCTCCAGCAGAAAACTAAAGAATAAATAAATGTTTGTATACTTAAATGGGAAGAAAAAGGCAGGATTAAGGAAGGGGGCTTGAATAAGTAAGTAGATGATTGTGCCATTAACTGTTGTGTTCATTGAGGAAGATAGAATGGTTTTAAAGGTGAAAATAAGAGGATTTCATTTCAAAAAGAATAATATTAAATAACGAAAATTTATATAGCACTAACAATGTACTAAGCACTATTGTAAGAACTTTGTAATAATACATTCAATTCTCAAAATAATTCTGCTTTATAAGTACTATTCTTATCCACCTTTTATAGATGAGGAAAGTAAGGCAGAGTGGTTCAGTGACTTTTCAGTGATTTAAACAACTAAGAAGTACAAAGCAAGGTTCAATTCTTGGCCAGCTGGCTCCAAAGAATGAAAGCATAGTCACTGCCTTTATATGTTGGGTTTGAGATGCTTATTGATCTACTCAAAAAATCAGTATTTTTTAAGTGCCTGCTAAGTATGTTCAGAAATCACTGTTCTTTTTTGTTTGGTTTGGTTTGATTTGGTTTGGTTGTTGTTTTGGGGGATGTGATTACTGATTCAATCTCTTTCCTAGTAATTCTATTTCTCTTGAGTCAATGTAGGTAGCTTGTATGTTTATAAGAATTTGTCCATTTCATTTAACTTAACTAATTTAATGGCATACTGTTTTTCATAGTATACTCTGAGAGGCCTTTTTGTTTCAGTGGGGTGGTAGTAATGCCCCCTCCTCATTTCTGATTTTTAATATTTGTATCCTCTTTTTTTTTCCTTTGTATTTCCAGCTAAACGTTAGTCAATTTTATTGATCTTCTTAAAGAGTCACATTGTGGCTTGTTGATTCTGTTTTTCTATTTGTGTTCCATTTCATTTTTCTTTGTTCTAATCTTTATTTCCTTCCTTCTGCTCACTGTGGGTTTAATTTGCTCTTCTTTTTCTATTTCTTCCAGTTTTGAGGTTAGGTCTCTGGTTTGGAGTCTTTCTTCTATTTTAATGTGAGCATTTAAGCTATAAATTTCCTCTAAGCACTAGCTTTGCTGCATCCCATACATTTTGGTATGTTCTGTTTTCATTTTCATTGACCACTAGATATTTCCTAATTTTACTTCTGATTTCCTCTTTAACCCATTGGATGTTTAAGAGTATGTTGACTAATTTCCACATTTATGCAAATTTTCCATTTTTCCCTCTCTTTTTTTTAAATTTCTAGCTGCACTCTGTTGCTATCAGAGAAGATACAAGGTATGATTTCAATATATTTTGAGTTTATCGAGACATGTTTTGTGGCCCAACATATGGTCTATCTTTGAATGATCCATGGGCACTCAAGAAGAATGTGTATTCTGTTTGTGGGGGGTATAGTGTTCTATATATGTCTATTAGGTATAGTTGGTTTAGTGTGTCATTCAAGTCCTGAATTTCCTCATCAATCTTCTGACTAGATGTTCTATCGGTTTCTGAGTGTGGTGTGTTAAAGTCTCCTATTATCAATGTAAAACCATCAGTTTCTCCCACAAAATCTGTTAGTATTTACTTCATATATTTTGGGCCTCTGCTATTGGTGGACATATATTTATAATTGTTAAATCTTCCTGCCAACTTTCACCTTTACTTCGTCCCTTGTAACTGTTTTTGAATAAAATCTATTTATCCAATATTAGTGTAGCCACCACAGCTCTCTTTTGGTTACTACTTGCATGGAGTATTATTTTCCATCCTTTATCCTCTATCTACTTGTATCTTTAAATATAAGGAGAGTCTCTGGTAAACAGCATATAGTTGAGTCATGCTTTTGTATTCATTCTGTCAATCTCTGCCTTTTGACCGGAAAGTTTAATCCATTTACATTTAAAGTCACTACTGATAAAATAGGACTCTCTTCTGTCATTTGCTATTTAGCCTTTGTAAGTCTCATACTTTTTCTGTCCCTCACTTATATTAAAATCTATGTTTATATTTATTTCCTTTTTGTTTGTAATATATTGAATATTTTCTTATTTATATCTAGGTATATTTTTCATCTGTTTTCCTCGTGGTTACCAAGGGGTAAAAATTTAACATCCTGAATATATAATAGTCCTATTTGGTTTGAAATCAACCTAACTTCAGTAGCTTGTACATATACTTTTCCTCTACCCCTCTGTCCCCCTACCATTTTCTTGTAGTTACCACTTATAGCTTTGTTCAATGTATATCCAAAAACATAGATTTGTCATTACCTTTTATGCATTTTATTTTAGCACCTGTAGAAAGTAAGAAGTGGAGATATATACCAAACAATACAATACAATAATTCTGGCACTTATAATTACCAATGGTTATCTTTACTGCAGATCTTTATTACTTTATGCTGCTTTGAACATCTGTCTCTATTGCCCTTTCCTTTCAGTATGAAGAACTCCTTTTAGCATTGCTTATAGGGCAAGTGGTGATGAACTACATCAGCTTTTGTTTATCTGAAAATGTCTTAATCTCTCCCTCATTTCTGAAAGAGAGTTTCACTGGATATAAAATTCTTGGCTGGCAGTTGTTTTCTTTTCTACACTTTAAGTATTTCAACCCACTGTGTTCTTGACTCCATGGCTTCTGATGAGAAATGGGAACTCAGTCTAATTGGGACTCCCTTGTATGTAACACATTTCTCTTGCATGTTTTAGAACTCTTTCCTTGTCCTCTGCTTTTGAGAGTATGATCAATATATAATGAGGTGCATTTTTATCCGTGTTTATCCTGTTTGGTGCTCTCTGAGCTTCTTAGATGTACATACACATGTCTTTTGCTAAATTTTGGAAGTTATCTGTCATTATTTCCTTGAACATTCCTTCTGCCCTTTTCTCTCTTTCTTCTCCATCTGGGACTCCCATTACACACACACACATACACACACACACACACACACACACACACACACTCTTAATGGTGTCCCAGAGGTGTCTTAGGCTATTTTCACTTTTAATATTTGTTTTTCTTTCTGATCCTCACCCTGACACTTTTCAAGTATCTTACCTTCAAGTTCCCTGATTCTTTCTTCTGCCAGCTCCAGTCTGATCATGAAAACTTCCTGGGCATTTTTCATTTTAATTATTGTGGTCTCAACTTCAGCAGTTGTGCTTGGTTTCTTTTTAAAATTCAATCTCTTTACTTACACTCTCACATTATTCATTCATTATTTTCCTGGTATCCTTTAGTTTTTTCTCTGTATTTTCCTTCATCTCCTTGACCACTTTTGAGATCATTTTTTAAAGGCTTTGTTTGGTATGTCCACATTCTTGTCTTCTTTGTTGGTGTTTTCTGGATTTTCAGTGTCTTCCATTGGATCGGCCATCATATCCTGCTTCTTTGTTTACCATGTATGTTTTCTCTACACTTTATATTTATATTTTAATATATTAACTCTGGGATTATTCCCAGAGTTTCTTGGTTTTATAACCAGCTGATAACCAAATATTTTCTTAAGTTTAACCACCCCCCCCAGACATGAGGAAGGTCTGTTCAAGGCAAATGCAGTAAGGCAGTATAGGGTTTTCCCTGTGTTACTGTGTGTTGTCCTGGGCTTTTGCTTGTCAGTTGTTTTGGAGTTCCCCTTTTTGCAGAAGTTTGGTTTTCTCTCTGTTTCCCAGGAGACATATTGCCTTAGTTTGCTAATGCTGGGTGCAGAATGCAAAACACCAGAGATGTATTGGCTTTTATAAAAAGGGGGTTTATTTGGCTACACAGTTACAGTCTTAAGGCCATAAAGTGTCCAAGGTAACACACCAGTAATCGGGTACCTTCACTGGAGGATGGCCAATGGCATCCGGAAAACCTCTGTTAGCTGGGAAGGCACGTGGCTGGCATATGCTCCAAAGTCCTGGTTTCAAAATGGCTTTCTCCCAGGACATTCCTCTCTAGCAAGCTTGCTCCTCTTCAAAACGTCACTCACAGCTGCACTCCGTTCAGTCTCTTTGAGTCAGCATGTTTTATATGGCTCCACTGATCAAGGCCCACCCTGAATGGGTGGGGTCACACCTCCATGGGAGTATCCCACCAAAGTCACCACCCACAGCTGGGTGGGGCACATTCCAAGCAAATCTAACCAGCACCAAAACGTCTGTCCCACAAGACTACATCAAAGATAATGGCGTTTGGGGGACAAAATGCATTCAAACTGGCACATTCCACCCCCTGGACCCCAAAATGGCATTATCTTTCCAAGGACAAAATACATTCATTCCATCACAATATCACAAAAACTTAAATCATTTCAGTAACAAAAGTTAAGTACAAGATCCCATTAAAATCAAATATAGGCGTGGTCAGTCCTAAGGCATAGTTTTCCTTTAGCTTTGGATCTGTGGACTTAGAACAAGTTATATGCTTCCAATATACAAAGGAGGGACATTCATAGGATAAACATTCCCATTGCCATAACGAGAAACAGTAAGGAAAACAGGGTTAACAGGACCAAAACAGTTCCTAAAACCTGCAGGACAAACTCCATTAGATTTCAAAGTCTGAGAGTCATTTACAGAACAATGTTGCATCCTTGGGGCTTGAGAGAGCGGGAGCCTAACCCTTCCCAAGGGCCTTTTTGGCAGCTGTTTCCTCTCCAAATGCTTGGGTGAGTGCTCCAACATATCCACACATTGGGGAGACCACCTTCTCGGCACCACCCTCCTCAAACATTGAGGCGGCTCCTGGATTCCCTTCCATCTCTGGGGCACATGCTCAACCCCTTCAGAACAGTGTGGTGGCAGCCAGGCTCTCCCCAATTCCCTGGGAATGTGCTCCACACTCTTTGGGACCTGAGGTGGCAAAACTCTTCCAGAGCATCGAGGCGGAAAGCCCGCCCTCAAACTCCAGGGCAAACTCACCCTTTCCATGCATGTGGGCTGCTCCGCTCTCCCAGCCCGAGACTTCCTGACTCCAGACCTCAACCTCCATGGCTCTGTCTTTGAAGAGATTTTTCCTTTAATTTTTTCCTTGTCTGTCTCCTCCAGTCCAGACCGGCAATGGCTCTGTCCATAAAGATATCACAAAAATTCTGTTGGCTTTGCATGAAGCATGCAGGGGTCAAAGCCATCAGACAATAGGATGTCCCACAAATCCTTTCTGCTTAACTCCTTTTCCAATCTTGGCTTGTACTGAAATGGTGGCTGGGTTCCATGTTTGGTTACATCCTCACATTGGGCTGTAGCTTCTGGGATTCCAGCCCCTGGAAGCTCGTAATTTTCGAAGCCATCAGCTTCTAGTTTCTTTGAACCCAAGAGTTCAGTTCTAAGTTTATCTCTTTCCGCTCGCATTTTACTATAAGCTGCAAGGAGAAGCCAGGATACCTCCTCCACATGTAGTCTGGAGATCTCCTCAGCTAAGTATTCCAGGTTGTCCCTTTCAAATGTTTCCTTCCATCTGACACCAGGACTCAATTTTGCCAAATTCTCTGCCACTTTAAAACAAAAATCGCCTTTCTTCCGGTTCGCAACGACACATTGATCATTTCTGCTCAAGTCCTCATCAGAATTATCTTTAGGGTCCATATTTCCACAAACAGTCTCTTCAAAGCAGTTTAGGCCTTTTCTATCAAGCTCCTCACAATTCTTCCAGAAGCTTCCCCTTATCCATTTAAAAAGGCATTCCAACATGTTTGGTATTTGCAAACTCAGCAGCAAAAGCACCCCACTTCTCTGGTACCAAAATCTGTCTTAGTTTGCTAATGCTGTGGAATGCAAAACACCAGAGATGGATTGGCTTTTATAAAAAGGGGGTTTATTTGGCTACACAGTTACAGTCTTAAGGCCATAAAGTGTCCAAGGTAACACACCAGTAATCCGGTACCTTCACTGGAGGATGGCTAATGGCGTCCAGAAAACCTCTGTTAGCTGGGAAGGCACGTGGCTGGCATATGCTCCAAAGTTCTGGTTTCAAAATGGCTTTCTCCCAGGACATTCCTCTCTAGCAAGCTTGCTCCTCTTCAAAACATCACTCACAGCTGCACTCCATTCAGTCTCTTTGAGTCAGCATGTTTTATATGGCTCCACTGATCAAGGCCCACCCTGAATGGGTGGGGTCACGCCTCCATGGGAGTATCCCACCAGAGTCACCGCCCACAGCTGGGTGGGGCACATTCCAAGAAAATCTAACCAGCACCAAAACGTCTCTTCCACAAGACTACATCAAAGATAATGGCGTTTGGGGGACAAAATGCATTCAAACCGGCACACATATCTCCCTCTTCCCAGTGTTTGAAGCCAGAAGGCCCTATTCCCAGACTTTTAGCCTCCACCATTTTTGTATTCCTTTCATTATCTCAAGCTACTTTTGCCTAGAGGGCAAATTCTGGATAAGGGGTACCCCAGAGACATCTTCCCCAAGTCAGTCTTTTTCTGACAAAACAGGGCCAGGGACCAATGAAGGAGGTGCAGACTGGCCCCAAAGAGCCATGGGGAGGGATCAGGAAGAGCTCCAAGAGCTTCTGCAATGGCTTCCCCAGACCTGAGCTTTCCTGGTGTGCCCAACCAAAATAGCCCTTAAGCTAACTGTCCCTCACAGCCTGGAGAAGCACTGTTGTGTTTTTTAAATCTCCACTGATCTACTCCAGTGCAAGGAATACTGTAAAAATGGCTTCCACTGTCTTTGTCCAGGGTGGGTTGAAACAATATTTGCCCTCAGAGTTGGACCCCCAGCAATCTGAATTCCCTAATCAAAAGGCACGATCAGTGATTAACCATGCACACCCCTATTTATGGGGAAGAGGATTTTTATGTCCCTTTCTGTTACTAGTGAGCTAACCAAGGACTGGACCTCATGACAGGCTGCTGTGAGAGTTGGGGTTGGGTGCCAGTAGCTGCTGCATGGAGAGAGCAATTTACTGTTCTTTAATGTAATTTATCACCCTCTTCCTTCCACTTTTCCTTGGATGCTGTACAATGTTTTTCTGGCTTCTGGAGTTGCAAAACATTATTTCAGACAATTCTTGCTTATTTAATAGTTGTTTCGGTGGGACTGATTTCTGGAACTCCCTACTCTGCCATCTTCCCTGGAACTGATACTAATCAGGAATTAGTGTTTTATAGTCAGCACTAGTAAATCATATATCCCCTAAACCAATGACTAGACATTGGCCCATTATCAGATCCATCCATAGTTATCATACCTCTGGAAAAAGTCTACAAATCACACTGATTTTTATGCCTTTTTCATGCAAATTATGAAATATTCCTCCAGAATCTACCCAAGGAAAGTTTTTGTGTCTACTTCAAGTAAATGTTTCATGGATGTGTGGTTAGAACACACAAAAATGGAGATCTAGTACTTCACTGTACACACTGAACAAGTTGTAGGAACAGTTTAAGACCTGCTTACTAATGAATTTCTGTTTAATTTTTACATCACCAAATCCATCTTTGTCAGTTTGTAACTTGTTTACAAATCAGTTGGCTCTTGGAACTTATTTTACATATCCACTATTTTTGAGACTTTAGAGAACTGTGTTAAAAAAGCAGGGTACTGAAGTGTTCTGACTACTTTTCTCATAAATGTTTTCAGCATATTCCAGTGAAAAACACTTTGGTTAAAGGAAGTCTATTTTTCCTTGTTCCAATCCAATACTACTGAGGACTAGCAATCATATAATTTGCCAAAATCCAAAAGCTGAATTCATTGCTCCTTGCTCAACATAGTGAACTCAAAAGAGAAATACACAGAGCCAGTGAAATCAGAAGAAGCCTGATTAACTGAATATATACTTAAACATCTCCAGTTGTGCATCCTTTGCCTGACAGGGTTAACAGTCCTTACCACTGCAAACTATGATTCACTGGAATACAGTATGAGAGCAGAGGATAGATTAGCCCTGCCTCACAACTCCTGTTGAATGTGCCCCACTGCTCAAAGGCATAGTAGTTACAGCCCATGAGACACAGAGAATAAGGGAAAATAATCAAGACCTGCCTGTATAAGCAAAGACAAATGGACAAAATAGTAAAGTCTGGTTCCTATTGGTTCTAATGATAACTGTGCCCACCTGATTGCATAAAGTAATAAAATTTCCTTTATGTACAGTCTACTTCAAATTAGACTTTGACACCTTCAAAAATATTTCTGACTAATACATTCCCATGGTTGTTTTAGAATATATTCAGTGTCATTTCTTCAGTTTTACTTATTATATGTCATAGACAATTGTCAATAAATGTTAATGATAAAATCTCATAGGACACTTACTTTTCTATTGAATTCTTAAGGCTTATTGGAACCCTAGCTATGTGACCTTGGACAAGCTAACTTAAACTCTGTTCCTCACTGGAGATAACCTCATCTGCCATGTAGAATTTTGTGAGAATAAATTGAACATGTGCATGTCTGTATATCTGTGTGCTTAGCCTCAAACAATGTAAAATAAAAGCTCAATAGTTATTATTATTAATAGTAGTAGTATGAGGATTTCAAAAGCAGATTTATACCAAAGTCCTCTGTGAAATATTTAGATGTAACATCATTTTAATCCTCTAAGCTGTGGCTTCAAACAATTTCTATTGCAGCCCATAGAGGGCACTACCTTTTTTAATGGTGTACAAGAAAGCATACACACAGACACACATAATAAAACTTTCATTTAGACATATTTGTATTACATGTAAGGATTTTTGTATTTCTATTCTTTTTCATTTCTTAAATTTTAGGAATGTCCCTCTAAATTGGTTTCATGTCCCATTAATGAGTCAGAGCCCTCATTTTGAAAAAACAGAGCTCTAAAGTTCGTTGACTATTCAATTCTTTATATGTATTGTCATAGCTCTAGCAATCAAATGATCACTGTTTCACAAAATTAGGTTTGTATAAATTCCTACAAGAGCCTCATATAGCCAATAAACAACAACAAAAAAACAGCAAAATACCTAGTCCTTTTTTAAAAACAAACCCACAATTACTAATTTCAGATTTGATTATATTTATACCACTTCTGTAAAAGGGTGTAGATTTCTCATTACATTCAGAGCTCAGTTCTTTAAGTAATACATATCATTGGTATCATATTTGACTACGGAGTGCAACTGAAAGAGGGAGAGTATTAACGGTAACTTTGTGTCTACTACTGTTACAAGCCTGTATAATTATGTACTTTAATGTGCAAGTCAGTACTTTTGTAATTTTTGTCTTTATAATTAAATTCAATTATGTAAGTGTAAAAAATTTTGAAGTCAAACATGGAGTATTTTCAAAGGTAAGCTTTTTTAAACCTCAAGTCTTCCATTGTAAATGGAACATTACTAATGAAAGACTGAAGGAATTAAATTGCAACCACATCCAGCTGACAGGTTCATGGGGCTCTGCATCAATTTCACATGGGTTATGGCAAGGGAGATGACAGCATGTGACACAAACATTCTGGCAGGGATTTCATCACATTAATAATGGCATCCCCAGATTTTCAAGAAGTCAGTAGGGAAAAACAAAGGGGGTTTTTGGATTTACACATGCACAAGGATTTGTCAAAACTTACGTGAATAGTTAGTGACCAGAGGAGGAAAATTTAGTGATGTATGAATAATGATGGGTTTATCTTGTATGCTTATCTTACATTAACGTATCTGTAATTTGATTCTAAACACGTTAGGAAGGTGGGCTGACAATCTCTTCATTCCCATACAAAGACAATTCTAAAAACATCATTTTGATGTTTTATAAACTAAGTGATCCATGAGTCTTACTGAAGAAGTAATGTTCTCGGCTTAAGAAGAAAAGAGCCAATTCAAATGATCTTTCCTTGCCTGTTCTTCAAACTTGTAATCCTCAATCATGCTTCAGTCCTGGGATGTTCTTCCTTACTCAATCCCCCTACTGTATATTAAATAGGGATTCCCCATGATTTCATATCACACTTTCCTTCTGCTTAGCTCTTTGTTCTGCCCCACACTGCCATAGGAAAATCATTGAGATTCTAGTGAAGGGCAGAAAAAAATAAGCTTCATCCTAGGGTACCCATCATCAGTTAGGTTATACGATAGTGGAATAAAATCCCAGCTGTAGAAGAGGAGTAAATAAGAATATACTTGGACAGCCTAGCCAATCTAGTACAGTTCTTTTAACCCTCTTCATTTATTACACTTGTACAGCTTAGCATATATTGTCAAAGGACCCATATCATATGGGTATTTTAGGATAAGATTAGATAATATATTTTGTTAGTCTGAGTCCTCTGGGAAGCTGATGCAAATGGGGTTACCTGTGTGCCGCGGTTAATTTCATATATAACTTTGGCAAGGTTATAGTGTCCAGTTGTTTGGTCAAGCAAGCACTGGTCTGATTGCTTTTGTGAGGGTATTGTGCAGATAGATTTGCATCATTAGTTAATTGCTTGCATCTGTAGCTAAGTGCATCTACTATCAATAAAGGAGATTGCCCTCAGCAATGAGGAGAGTTTCTGCGTTCAGTTTTAAAGTGATAACAAAATTTATGGCTTTTCTTCAGCCAGTCAGCTTCTTCTGGGGAATGCAACTTCATCCTCATTGGAGTTTCCAACATAGGCCTGTGCTACAGAATTCAAACTTGCCAATCCCAATGATCACATGAACCAATTCCTATAATAAATGTCTTTAAATATAGGTATATCCTATCAGTTCAGTTTCTCTAGACAATCCTATTAAATACAGACTTTGATATTCATAGTAGTTCTTGAGAGACAGAATCATAAGGTTTAGATTTCTGAATTGGTCTGGGGTTTTAAGAATTAGTTCTGTAAACTGATTAGATTAAAACATACTACAAACTCTATCTCTTATGATCAAGAGGGCAATGGTAGTCCATGGGATGAATGGCCATAGAGATACACAACATATCGCCACCAGATACTCCTACTGAAATGCTTAAAGAGGCAAGGCTGTGGATCAAGATGGCAGAGTGAGGTACTTGAGGGCTCCATCACCCCACAGAAACTTTGAACAACCAGCAGGGACTTGCAGAAAAATCTTTCACAAAGCTCCAGCAAACAGTTAAAGGATTTCAATAACAGGGCAAGTGCCAAATCAAGAAGCACTGATTTATATATTTGAATGTTGCCATGAAGGGAAATTTTATGTTTTATATGTGCTACTATAATATATTTTTTTTAAATCACAGGAGTGTACAACAATGAACCCTATTGTAAATAATGGAGTATAGTTAATGGTACAATTATAAAAATGTTATTTCTTGAATTGTAACAAATAAACCACACTAATGCAAGTTGATAATAATAGATCATAATATGGGAAATATGTACTGTCTGCATGATTTTTCTGTAAACCTAAAATTACTATGATTAAGAAGTGGGGGAATAGGCTACTTAAAAGAAGTAGGATCTTATAGCATCCAGGAGAGCCCCTCCCTCACCCCACCAGCTGGGTGTCAAGTCAGCCTATGCTGCCAATTCAGATCTCTGGTCCCAGTTCTTGAGGGAGCAGAATAACCCATATGCACATATTGGGAACATATATATCTGGCCCAATATGTTTGGTGATGGCCTGAGGGACTTGCTGTCCCAGAACTTGCCTTGCTTGTAAGGTAACTCACAGAATTCCCCAACAGAATGTTTTGGAAGAGCAGTCATGTTGTGCCTAAAGCAAGGATGGCTGGCTTTAGGACACACAGTTCAGTGCCTGAGAGAGTAAAGAAAATATTTCCTATGGAAAAAATGGAACATTAGGACTGTGTAAATAAAGGAATTTTAGGGCCACATATGCATGCCAAAGACAAGACACATATACAGAAAGGATCAGGGAGGCCCCTAGAACTAGTCTCTAAACACACTGTATGGAAAAGCCCTGAAGGATAGCACTCTCACAGGTCAATCCCAAAGACAATAAAAGGTATTTTTCCCTTTTATTTTAAATTAGTTTCTGGCATTCAAGGAAAGCTCTGTCAGAACATTAACTGGATACAAGTTTAAGGAATGGATGCCTCAAAGTCTAACTTCTGTTGATAACACATTAAATATCAGAATGTCCAGCTTTCTAAAAAAGTTTACAAAACATGCAAAGAAATAGGAATCAATGTTGTAGTTAAGAAAATTAAAGCATTGAAGAACATCATAAAAGAGGATAAGACCTGGGACATACCAGGCAGACTTTTAAAGAATGATTCTAAATATGTTCAATGAGCTAAACAAGACATGGACAAAGAATTAAAGTAGATCAGAAAAACAGTAGAAATTGAACACAAGGAGAATGTCCACAGAGAGGTGTAAATTGTGAAAAGGAGTCAAACAGAGCTGAAAGCCATGGTAACAGTAATTGAAAACCCTTACAAGGATTTAACAGAGCTACAGACTACAATAACAATATTAAGAATCCGTAGAGGAATTCAAGGGCAGATAGTAATTGGCAGAAGAAAGAACCAGAAAATTTTGAAATAAAAACAAAAAGAAGAAAGAATGAAGAAAAGTGAACAGAGACTGAGGAACCTATGGGACACCATCAAGTGTACAAATATACACATTGTTGGTGTATTCTTCAGAGGTTCTCTAGAGAAACAGGACAGAAGGTATCAGTAAATATTCAGGGATTTTTATAAAAATGGTCTCACATTTCTGTGGGGATGCACAAGTCCAAATTCCATAGGGTGAGCTACGAGATGGGGACACCCATGGAAGTTTCCAATGAATTCCCCAGGAGAAGCTGGCTGATTGAAGTAGGGATGGAAATTCTCTCCTCTGACTGCTGAAATCATCACTTCTCCTTTTATAGCCTTCTACTGATGGTTGAGATGTCTCTTATTGTTGAAGGCAATCTTCTGAGTTGATTGTAGACATAATCAGCCATAGAGACAATCAACTTACTGATGAGTTAAGTCTGTGAAATATCCTCACACTAAAAATCAGGCCAGTGCTTTCTTGACCAAACAATTGGATGACATCACTTGGCCAAGTTGACACATGAACTTAACCATCACAGTGTAAACCCAGAAGGAGACAAAAAGATAGGGGCAGAGAGAATCTTCAAGAAATAATGGCTGAAAACTTCCTAAATTTAAATAAAGATATGAATATGCACATCCAAGTTGTTCAAAGAACTCTAAACAGAGAAAACCCAAATAGACCTGTAAAACAGCATATTATAATGAAGCTATTGAAAGAAAGTATCTGAAGGCCAAAAAAGAAGTAATGTGTCACATACAAAGGATCCTAAATATGATTATGTGACAATTTCTAATCAGAAACCATGGAGGCAAGAAGGCAGTGAGATGACATATTTCAGTTGCTGAAAGCAAAATTATTGCTCACCAGGAATTCTATATCCAGCAATACTCTCTTTCAAAAATCAAGGAGAGATTAAGACATTCCCAGAAAAACTAAAGCCAGGGAAGTTCATCAACACTAGTCTACTCTACAAGAGATGCTAAAGAATTCCTACAGATTGAAAGGAAAGAACAATAGCAAGAGATCAAAGCTGCATGACAAATTAAAGTTCTCCAATGAGGGTAACAACATGGGTAAATATAAATGCCAGTATTATTGCATTTTTGGTTTTTCACTCCACTTTTTACTTCCTACAGGATTGTGCTGCTTTAGAACTGTTATATGCCCCAGAAAATACCATATTCTTTTAATCCATTCTTTGTAAGTGCAGACCTATTGTGGGTGGGAACTTTGGTTAGGTTGTTTCAATTGAGATGTGACCCACCCAATTCAAGGTGAGTCTTAATCCTTTACTGCAGCCCTTTATGAAAGGATAAAAGGCAGAAACACAGAAAGGGAGGGCAGAGAGATGAGAAATGCCCAGAGAAGTAATAAAGACACACAGAAGCTGAGAGAGAGAGGCACTGAAACTGGAACCTAGGAGAGAAGGTCCAGCAGATATCACCATGTGTCTTCCTATGTGACATAGGAAACTCGAATGTCAGCAGCCTTTCTTCAGATAAGGTATCCTCTTGTTGATGTTTTAATTTGGACATTTTCATGCCCTTAGAATTGTAACTTGTAACTTAATAAGTCACCATTGTTAAAAGTCAACCCCCTTTTCTGGTCCACTGCACTTTGACAGCTTTAGCAAACCAGAACAGTTTTTGGTACCAGAAGAGTGGGGTGTTGTGATTTGCAAATAGCAGAAATGCTGGAACAGCTTTATAAATGGAAAAGAGAATAATTCTGGAAGAATTGTGTGATGCTTGACAGAAAGGGCCTAGACTGCTTTGTAGAAACTGTTAGCAGATTATGCATGCAACAGGAACTTCCAATGAGGCTTTAGACAGAATTGATACATGGGTCATTGCAACCTGGAGTAAAGGTGATCCATGTTCCAAAGTGTCAGAGAATGTGGCAAAATTCAGTCCTGATGTCAGATGGAAGGGAGAATTTGACAGTCATGAGCTTGGATATCTAGCTGAGGAAATTTCCAAAATAAATGTAGAAAATGCAGCCTGGCTTCTCCTTACAGCTTATAGTAAAATGTGAGAGGAAAGGGATAAGCTGAGAACTGAACTTTTAGGTACAAAGAAACCAGGAATTGATGGTTTGGAAAGTTCTGAGTTTTCTGGAAAGTGAATCCCAAGAGAATACAGCCCAGTGTGAGGATTTAACCAGCCAGCAATCTCAATGTGAATCAGGATGGGAGATGGAGTCATCCAGAAAGGATTTTTGGAACATTCTATTGTCTGATGGTTGGGACTCCTGTGTGCTGCATGTGAAACCTACAAGTTTATTGTGGGAACTGTATAAATGGAACCACTTGCCAGTCCAGACTAAACAGAACAGAAAAGGGACAGATTGAAGGAAAAGTGACTTCAAAGGCAGAGCTATGGAAGCCAAGATCTGGAACTAAGACACCTCAGGCCATGTGAGTGGACTTATCTATGCACATGGAAAAGGTGAGTTTGCCCTGGAGTTTGCAGAGGGAGGGTGGGTCTTCTGCCCCACTGTTCAGGAAGAGCATTACCCCTCCACCCCAGGACTTTCAGATGCCTGGGGGATTGAGGTAAGCTTGGCTGCTTCTGTGATATTGTGATGGCATGAATGTATTTTGCATATGGAAAGAATGTGTGTTTTTGGAGTCCAGAGAGTGTAATGTGCTGGTTTGGAACTATTATGTACATACCCCAGAAAATGCCATGTTCTTTTTTTTTTTCAGTCAGGGAAAGCACACACACAACCCCCCACCAACACAAATTATGCAGTGGAGTTTCCCCCATGTGGGGAAATGGCAGGAGTCAGCAGGTCCTGGAGTGCAATAGATCAGCCTTGCCCTGGGAAAACCACCTTTGTGATCATGGTATCTCCCCTTCCAGGTAAGTATCACTATGTTCTTTTAATCCACTCTTGTGGGTGCAGACCTATTGTGGGTGGGAACTTTGGTTAGGTTGTTTCAATTGAGATGTTACCCACCCAATGCAAGGTGAATCTAAATTTCTTACTGAAGCCGTTTGTGAGGATAAAGACAAAAACACAGAGAAAGCAGGCAGTTTGATGAGAAATGCACAGAGAAGCCAGAAGGAACCACAGGAGCTGAGAGAGTTACTGAAACCAGAACTCAGGAGAGAGGTTGCAGCAGACATCACCATGTGCCTTCCCAAGTAACAAAGGAAACCTGGATGCCAGCAGCCTTTCTTCAGAGAAGGTGTCCTCTTGCTGATGCCTTAATTTGGACATTTTCACAGCCTTAGAATTGTAACATAACTTAATCCCCATTTTTAAAAGCCAACCCAATTTATGGTATATTGCTTTTCAGCAGCTTTAGTAAACTGAAACCATAATTTAAAAGGCAAATGCATAAAATGTAATGATTAGTCAGTGTTTTGTACTTATGATGGTAAATCTGGAATTCTTGACAAGGACTACTAAAGGTAGGGGGACAAAAGGGTATAGGTGCATAGTCTGTGAATACTATTGAAGTTAAGTTGGTATCAAAGGAAAGGAGACTGTTATGTATTTAGGATGTTAAATTTACGCATCACTGTAGCTACACAGAAAATATTGGAGAATATTTGAGCTCATAAAGACAGAAATTACAGTGCAGGTAGTCAGAGGAGGGGATCGGGGCAATGGAGAATTAATGAATAATAAGTGTAAGGTTTCTATTTGAGGAGATGTGAAAATTTTAGTAATGGAAAGTAGTGACTGTGCTGAAATATTGTGAATGTGCTAAATCCCATTGAATAGCATATTTAGGAGTGGTGGAGATGGGAAAGTTTATGTTGTATATATTTTCCCACAAATAAAAGAAGAGCAAATAAAAAGATAATGACAATTAAATGAAACACATGATTCTAGTTGGTATTTAGCAAGGGAGGAGAAAAGAGATGTTATTGGGACATATGAAAAAAATGACATATAGATGGTAGGCTTTCTAGCAATGTTAAATTTCTTGAATTCAATAACTGCCCTTAAGTTGATTACATGAGTGGATATTATTGTTCTTAGGAAATGTACATGGCAGTATTCAGTTTTTAAGGAGCATGATGTATACAACTTACATTCAAGGGTTCAGTAAATGTTTTGACAGATAGATATATATAAATATAGGTAAAGAAATAGATAGATAGATAGATAGATAGATAGATAATAGGAGAGAAAGAGGGAGGGAGAGAATGATGTGTCAAATGTGGAAAAATGTTTAAATTGATGGATCTGGATATTAGGATGAGAAAGGGTACTTTGGAGTTCTATATATGGACTTTGTATTATTTTCATAACTGTCCTATACATTTGAAAGTATTTCAAAATAAAAAGGTTTTTTTTTGTGTGTTTTTTTTTTTTTGGTTTGTTTGTTTATTTGGTTTTCTGTAAGAGTCAAGGCACTGGGCAACAGTGTATTTTATACCTTAGCAGAGTGTAGTGAATTTAAAAAGTACAATGATGTTTGCTGGTTGTTCTTAAATATTCTGGATAAAAGTTGTTATAGAAAAGAATGAGCTCAGGGCTTCAAATTCCCAGCTCAAGCACAATATGAATGACATGAAATTTTCTATGTGTTTCCTGAAAGAAGATCTTATTTCTTGTAGTTGCAGGCTTGAGAGTTTTTAAAACCAAATGTAGAATTTTATCATGTGAACTGTTAAATAACAATGCAAATTGAATTTCCAAACCTATGACACTTATTGTTAAAGTGAAGGAATTGATCAGGATGGAATAGGATCCCCAAAATTGGAATAGGAACATATGTGCTGATCATGATGACAATGGAGATACTGCTGAATATTTTATGCCAAATAAGCCTGTCATTCTCTACCTTGAGGAATCAGCCATTCCAACTCCATCTGAAAGAGATTAACCAGGCTTTGCCTGATAAACCTCTAATCATCTCCCTTGAAGAAAAAAAAAAAACCCACACCTCTGTCTGAAGAGATTGACCATTTCACCAGAAACTTTAGCGGAATGCCCCAAGGTAGATGAGTTGCAAGGAATTACAATTTTTCAAGACCCACCCCCAAAGCCCTGTTTTCTTCCAAACCTAGAATTAAACTGAAGTCCCAACAATGCCTCTAAAGCAAAAGTACAAAATGTGACCTATAAGGAGTTACACTACACTGTGAAAGGACTGCATGACTATTCCCAGGTACACAAACAAATCAAGGGGATGTATGTAGGAATGGATATTAAGGGTATGAGATACTAATGGAAGGAGCATAAAATTGGATCAGGATAAATTTATTGATATGAGACCAGTAAGCAGAGACTGTGGATTCAGTGTTGGAGCTCAGAGGTTAGAAAGGGCTTTGTTAATTTGTTTGGCTGAAGCATGAACCAAAAAGTGGGCCTATACTGAGTATAGTTGAAATTCACAAAACTTCCACCACATCCCCATTCACCTCCCCTATTGGGCCTGTGCAGAAAACAGATGGATCAAGGAGGATGACAGTGCATTATCATAAACCTAATCAGGTGGTGACTCTGATTGCAGCTGCTTTTCCAGATGTTGTATCATGGATTGAAAAAATCTACATATCCCCTGGACCTGAGATTCTATTTATCTGGCAAATGCTTTTTTTCTGGATACCCATTAGTATATACCACAAAAAAAAAAAAAAGTTTGCTTTCAGCTGGCAAGGCCAGCAACATACCTTCATTGTCCTATCTCAGGGATGTAAAACTTTCCAGCCCTATATTATAATCTAGTCTGGAGGGATCTTTATCACCTTTGCCTTCCACAAGCCACCAAATTGATCCATTATATTGATGACATGCTGGTTGGAACTAGTGAGCAAGAGATGAAAGCTACTCTAGACATTCATAAGGCATTGTTTGTCAGAGAGTCGGAGATAAATCTCACAAAATTCAGGGGTCATCCACCTCAGTGAAACTTCTTTGTATCCAGTGTTATGGGACATGTTAAGATACCCTTTCTAAGATAAAGGATAGGCTATTTCAGCTGTATCGCCCTACAACCAAAAAAGAGACAAAATGCTTAAATGGCCTCTGTATTTTGGAGAAAATATACTCCTCATTTGGGTGTGTCAATCCTGCCCATTTATTTAGTGACTTGAGAAACTGCTACTTTTGAGTGGGAAATGGAAAAAGTGGAGGCTGTACCATAGGTCCAGGCTGCTCTGCAACCTCTTCTGCCACTTGGGGTCTGGGACCCATCAAATCCAATGGCCTTTGAAGTGTCAGTGGCATATACAGAGGCTGTTTGAAGCCTTGGGGAGGCCCCTATAGGATAATCACAGTGCAGGCTGTTAGGATTTTGAAGCAATCCCTACCATGTTCTGTAGGTAACTACTATCCTTTTGAGAAATAGCTTTTTGTCTGATAGTGGGTCTTGGTAGGGACCAATCACTTAACCATGGTCTACCAAGTTACCATGAGAACTGAGCTGTTCATCATGAACTGGGTATTGTCTGCATTACCATTCTATAAAGTTTAGCATGCAGAGCAGCAGTCCATCAACAAATGTGTTATGTGTGAAACTGTGCTTAAGCAGGCCCTGAAGGAACAAGCAAGTTAAACACAGTTGTGGGCCAAATGCCCATGCCCCTCACTCTTATCATATAACCTTCTCTTTCCCAGTCTGCAGCTATGGTCTATTGGGGGAGTTCCCTAAACTATACTGGGCTCTCAACAATATGCAGGCACCAACTGAAAGTAGACAGCTGAAGCATGAGAGCCCGTCCTGGGACAAGGTTGAAAGAAAATCCTTCCAGTGGGCAGAACATTGAGAAGTGGTCAGGACTTGGAAAGAACATGATTGAAAAATTGGTGACACAGAGGTCTGTGGGGAGAGGTATGTAGATAGTCCTTTCTGGATGGGTTTAAAACATGAAGACATTTATGTTCTATGTGAATTCTCAAAATAAGGTGACCTCATCAAAGGAGGGTTTAATAATCAAGTGGATAAAATGACCTGTCTTTTTTCCCAGTGATGGCAGTAGGATGGAAGTTATATGTGGGTTCAGTAAAATGGACTTCCACTCAACAAGACTGATCTGGCTAAAGCCACTGCTGAGTGCCCAACCTGCCAACAGCACAGACCAACACTCAGTCCCTGATACGGCAACATTCTCCTAGGTAATCAGTCTTGTACCTGCTGGCAGGTTGATTACATTGAACACTTCCATCATGAAAGGAGCAGTATTTTTTTCTTCCTGGAATGAATGCATACTCTGGAGATGGACTTGCCTTCCCTTCATGCAATTCTTCTTCCAAAACCACCATACATGAATTAACAGAATGCCTGGTACACAATCATTAGACAGGTTTGAATCTGTTATGTACCCCATAAAGAGCTATGTTCTTCATTGCAATCTTGTGGGGACAGACCTATTGTTGGTGGGATCTTTTGATTAGATTGTTTCCATGAAGATGTGATCCACCCAACAATGGGTGAGATCTCTTGATTAGATTATTTCCATGGAGGTGTGACCCTGCCAATTCAAGGTGGGTCTTGATTAGTTTACTGGAGTCCTTAAGAGCATTCAAGGAGAAGGAGCAAAGATGGCAGCATAGAGAGGTGTGGAATTTAGTCAGTCCCCTGAAACAATAATAAACAATGAGGAACACCTAGTAAATATTCTGGAACAACTGCTGGGTGATAACTGTGACTGTCCACACATTATCCACCAACCTGGATTGGGTGGAAAGGCTGAGATTGCAGCATAAAATCTGCAAGTAAAAACTGTGGATCCATGCCGGAGCCCCTTCCCCCCACTACAGGCTGAGCAGCAGGACCTCCCTGAGGGAGAAGCCAGCATTCTCTGAGTGAGAAAATATAGCTCAGACCAGCTCCAACTGGGGTTTTAAATTAAAAATATGGGCTGACGAATACAAATTACAAACATAGACAAGCAGCAAAATACTCTGAGGTTGCTCCCAGTGGAGAGGAAGTGGGGTTAATGGAGAGGAAAAAAATTCATTAAAAAAAGAAAAAAAAATACAGAGACTTTTAGAGACTGAACTTAGAGAGCTAGAAAATGCCTGTGCCCTGGGAGGGGAGCCCAGAAGACCAGGTGCTCTACCTGACTGATGGGCAAAATTGAGGGACTGTGGATGGGCTCTAAAGGGAGGCTTTCTTCCACTTTTTCTCTCTCTCAAACTGAGTGGATCGGTGTAGAGAGCCTCAGCCATTTTCAGTTCACAGTGCTTTGACAAAGACAGGGGTGGAGGTGGCAGAGACAGAGAAACAAAGTAACTGTTGAAATGCAGAAAACAGCTCCCTAGGGGATGTATCTTCCCTAAGAGGAAGGAGGTGGGGTCCAACTCAATGGCCTGCCCCTCCCTCAGAACTCAGACCCCAGAGCCTACAGCCAAAATAGAAACAACCTAAGAATTAAAGGAGACACAACAGTTTACACCAGTCAGGAGTGACAGGCTGACAGACACCACCTGCTGGGCAGGTTAGGAAAAGCACGGCAACTAGGGACCTCACAGGAAAATCTGTCAAACTCTAAAACACACCCTCAGGGAGACATGAAACTGAATATAACCCCATTCTGAGACCTGAACCCATTCTGCTCTGGGAAAATCTGATTGGGGTAACTGGGGAAGCCAGATGCCTAGACAAAAGAGGACTACAAACTACACTGGGAAGGGCAGAGATATGGCCCAGTCAAAGGAACAAACTTACACCTCAATTAAGATACAGTTGAGATATTGTTTCACTTTAATGAAACAATCTGTTAAAGATTTTCAAAGAAATATGCTAAGTCAAATAAAAAACCAAATCAACAAGTTCAGGGAAGATATGGCAAAGGGATAAAGGATATAAAGAAAACACTGGACAAACATAAGGTAGAAATAGGAAGTTTGAAAAAACTACTGGCAGAATCTATGGAAATGAAAGGCACAACACAAGAGATGAAAAGCACAATGGAGACATACAACAGCAGAGTTCAAGAGAAAGAAGAAAACACTCAGGAACTGGAGAACAAGACACCTGAAATTCTACATACAAAAGAACAAATAGGGAAAAGAATGGAAAAATATGAGCAATGTCTCAGGGAATTGAATGGAAACACGAAGCACATGAATGTACAAGTCATGGGTGCTCCAGAAGAAGAGAAGGGAAAGGGGGCAGAAGGTGTAATAAAGGAAATAATCAATGAAAATTTCCCATGTCTCATGGAAGACATAAAATTACAGACCCAAGAAGTACAGCATACCTCAAACAGAACATATCTGAATAGACTTATGCCAAGACACTTAATCAGATTATCAAACATCACCAACAGACAATCCTGAAAGCTGCAAGAGAAAAGCAATGCATCACATACAAAGGAAGCTTGATAAGACAATGTGCAGATTTCTCAGTAGAAACCATGGAGGCAAGAAGGAAGTGGGGTGATATATTTAAGATACTGAAAGAGAAAAATCACTGACCAAGAATCCTATATCTGGCAAAACTGTCCTCCAAATATGAGGGAGAGTTTAAAATATTCTCTGACAAACAAACAATGACAGAGTTTGTGAACAAGATGCCTGCTCTACAGGAAACACTAAAGGGAGCACTACAGACAGATAGGAAAAGACAAGAGTGAGAGGTTTGGAACACAATTTTGGGTGAAGGTAGCACACCAATGTGAGCACACTGAACAAAAACGATTATGAGTATGGATGAAAGAGGAAGGTTAGGAGCATGAGGAACTCCAGAAGGAAAGAGGAAAGATAAAGACTGGGACTGTATAACTCAGTGAAACCTAGAGTGATCAACAATTGTGATGAAATGTACAAATATGTTTTTACATGAGGTATAACAAATGAATGTCAACCTTGCAAGGTGTTAAAAATTGGGTGGTACTGGGGAAAATTACAATCATTACAAACTAGAGACTCTAGTTAACAGAAATACTGTATTATGCCTCCTTTAATGTAACAAAGGCAATATACTAAAGCTAAATGCCTAAAAGAGGGGGATATAAGGGAGGGGTAAGGGACTGTTGGCATTGGTGATGTTGTCTGACTGTTTTATTGTACTTTAGTTTCATTCTATCTTTCCTTTTGTTTCTTTTTTTAGCTGTCATTTTTCTTCTTTCTTTTTCTTTTTCTTTTGTCTCTCTACCTCGTTTGACTCTTCCTTCTCCTTTGTGGAAGAAATGGAGATGTCCTTATATAGATAGTGGTGAAGGTGGTGAATACATAAATACATTATTATACAAGGAACCATCAGTTGTTTACCAACAATGGAATGTATGGTGGGTGAACAAAACCATCTTAAAAAAAATGTGATGATGAAGAAAACTTGAGGACACTATGAGTGAAATAAGTCAAACACAAAAGGATAAATATTGTATGGTCTCACTGATATGAACTAATTATAATATATAAACTCATAGACATAAAATATAAGTTACCAGGTTATAAATGAGGCTAAAGAATGGGGAGCAGTTGTATATTATTAACAGAATGTTTAACTAAGTTGAACTTAAGTGTTTGGAAATGGACAGAGGTGAAGGTAGCTTGTTATTGTAAGAATAGCTAACAGTGATGAACAGTGTGTGAATGTGGTGGAAGGGGGAAGGGAGTCTTGTATGTCACCAGAAGGAAAGGGAGGTTAAAATATGGGAATTTATAAAACAGTGAATTTTGTGTTGGGCAATGTCCATGATTAACTGTATGAATATTAGCAATCTCTTTCATGAACTAGAACACATGTATGACAGTATAACTAGAAGTTAATGATATAATGGTATATAGGGAAAAATATACTTATTGTAAACTATGTACTACAGTTAATAGTATTTTAACATTCTTTCATCAACAATAACAAATGTACTATATTAATACCATGAGTCAATAATGGAGGAGGGTTTAGGGGTATGAGGGGATCTGAGATTTCTGTTTTTTTTAATTTCCTTTCTGGAATAATGGATGCACAGCTGTATGATAGTAGTATGGGCAATTGATTGTGCACATTGGATGATTGTATGGTGTGTAAGCAATCTCAATAAAATTGAATTTAAAAAAGGACATTTAAGGACCGACACAGACCCAGACACTTGGAGGTAAAGAGAGAAAGACATTTGGAGATGCTAAGCTAAGAGATGAGTTTTCACAGGAGAAGCTAAATGGGAACACATAGACACTTAAAGTGAAGGTCACTGGAATCAGACACCAGCATACACCAGCCACATGCCTTCCCAGCTAACAGATGCTCCAGGTACTGTCAATTTTTCTTCAGTGAAGGGCTCTTCTTTTTGGTGCCATAGTTTGGAAAATTTTATGGCCTTAGAGCTGTAAAGGTGTAACATAAATCCCCTTTATAAAACCAATCAATTTCTGGTATTTTGGAAGCTTTAGCAAACTGGAACAGTATTCTCCCCAGCATTGCTTCAAATCAATGAACTCAACTCACAGCTAATAATATGTGACAATGGGCCAATTCCCATGAAATTCAATTATCTTACCATGTCCCTTATCCTGAAGCAGCTGGACCAATTTAACAGTTGAACGGCCTTTTAAAAAATCAATTATGGCACAAAATGGGTCACAATACATTACAGGGCTGGGGTAATATTCTCTAAGAATTTGTATATGTTGTAAGTCACTATCCACCAGCTGGCATTGTTTCTGCCACAGTGAGGATTCATGGATCTAGGAAATGGGTAGAAGTGGGAGTGGTACCACTGATTATTAGCTTTCATGTGTTTTTTCTGACTTGCAATTGTGACCTCTGTTGTTCTGCAGGTCTTAGTTTCAAAAAGGAGAAGTGCTTCCACAAGGAGACACAACAATGATTCCATAGAACTGTAAGTTAATACTGCCACCTGTTCTTGCACAGAAAGACAAGGATAGAACTACCATATGACCTGGCAATCTCACTACTTAATATATACCCGAAAGATTTGAAAGCAATGCCTCAAACAGGTATTTACACACAGATATTCACAGTGGTATTTATTCACAATTGCCAAAAGATGAAGCAACACAAGTGTCCGTCAACTAATGAATGGTTAAATAAGATGCATTATATACATACAATGGAATATTATTCAGCCATGTAAAGGAATGAAGTCCTGACACATGCAACAATATGGATGAACCTTGAAGACACCTCATTGAGTGAAATAAGCCAGACACAAAGGGACAAATATTGTATGATCTCACTAATTTGAAACACTCAGAATAAGTAAACTCATAGAGTCTAAATCCAGAATATAGGTTAACAGGGAACGGGGAGGGAATAGAGAGCAGGAAGTTGAGGTTCAAAATGCACAGGGTTCCTATTTGGAATGATGAAAATGCTTTGATGATGGATGACTTTGATAGTAGCAACAACATTGTGAAAGCAATTAACAGTACTGAAATATATGTCTGAATGTGATTAAAAGGCAGAAATGTTACATTGTATATATGATAACAGAATAAAAACTTTTTTGAAAAATCCATGAAACTACACTACACAGTGAGCTGTAAATTCACATTAATTAATTGTCTTTAATTAATAGTACAATTACCCACAACTTCTTTTATAAAGAAAACTAATTAAATAAATTTTTAAAAAAGATTGCCCACTGGTCACTTTGGGCTCTTCCTGCCTCTGAATCAACAGGCAAAGAAGGAAATTACTGAACTGGGTTGGGAGATTTACTTTGATTACCAGTGGGAAATTGGACTTCTACTTCACAGTGGAGATAAAGAAGAGTGTGTCTGGAATACAGAAGATCCCATTAGATGTCTCTTAGTATTACCATGCCCTGCATTTAAAATCAATGGAAAAGTAAAACGGTGCATTCCAGGCAGGACAGCTAATGGCCCAGGCCCTTCAGGCAAAGAACCCTGACAAGTAAGATTCTTGCTGATGGTAAAGGGAATATGGAATGTGTAGTGGAAGAAGATAGTTATAAATATCAGCTTTGACCATGTGACAAGTTGCAGAAATGCAGACTGTAGTAGTCATGAGTATTGTTTCCTATTTTGTTATGAATATGCTACAGGATATCAAGGATAGGAGTGAATATTACCAAAGACTTGCATTCTTTTATGGGAAAATGTTTAGTGCCTTTTCAGTTGAATGCAGGACCGTTGCATTATGTGATGTGAATGCATGACTGTGCTATTGTTTTTATTTGAAAATTAAATATGGTTTAAGAAGATATAGTGTACGGGTACCAAGTTGACAAGATGTTGACTGTGATGGTTAATTTAATGTGTCAACTTGGCTAAATTATAGTGTCCTGTTGGTTGGTCAAGAAAGCACCAGCCTGACTTTTATTGTGGGAGTATTTTGTAGATAGATTTACCTAGTTAATCAGTTGATTTCATCTATGGCAGATTGTGTCTACAATCAACATAGAAGATTGTCCTCAGTTATGAGAGGAGTCTCATCCAATCACTTGAAGTTCTTAAAGTGAGAACTGAGAACTTTAGAAGTCAGAAAGAGTTTCTACCTTTCCTTCAGCCAGCCAGCTTCTCCTGGAGAGTAAAACTTCACCTTCATTATAGTTTCCAGTTTGAGTCCAGATCCATAGAATTCAAACTTGCCAATCCCCAAAGTCATGAGCCAGTTCCTATAATAAATCTTTACTTATGCAATGTTCAAGGAAAAAATGGTGAGGGAGCCAAACAAGTCTAGAAAAGTTTCCAGTATTCAATGCAAGTTTAAGTCTTATTTAGGAAAAAGGGAAGGAGAAAAGATTAGAAAGCAAAAGTCCTAGAGTATGTTACACTACTCAGGAAAATTTGGCAAAGTCAATGAGGCAACCTCAAGTCCAAGTCACCCATCAGAGGAGACCTACATCACTCAGGATCAGGCCTACTTTAGTATTCTTGCCACATTCAGTTACTCTTCTGGGAAAATTCAGGCAAACTGTAGATTTAGCACATATGCAGGGATGAATATAGACTGTGGCATTTAGTCTACTGATCAGTTATGTTCTTTGCAATCAGAGATCAGAGGATACATTTTCATTGCAGATAGATAGATAAAAAAATATTTACATAGATATAATATTAAGACTACTGACAGTCAAATTGAAACTATGTTTTAATGCTTTCCTACAATATTATTATTATTCAGAACTAGTAAAATAAACATGTTTGTCTGTGTCCACTAAATTATTTTGCAACTGAGGTACAGGTTCCACAATTTTGAAATTCAACTCCAAATCAGTAAACCTCAACGAAATCACCAGAATTCTTTGTTAATTAAGTGTGTCTCCTGCCCAACTCCAAAAGTTCCAAATCTGTAGTCCTGAAATGAGGAACAGAAGTTTGCATATTTGTCATACATCCCATGGGATTTCTCCTCTATCAGCAGCAATCCACATCTAAGAAGTACTGGATTTGTATTAGAGGTTTATATTTATCTTTGAAGGCAGGTTGGAATAATTTTTGAATAATAACTTTCATAGGTCTATGGATATGCAAATGTAAAAGGACACTGTCTTGTGGAAAGGGAAGTCTAAGTTCGTCTACTTAACACTTCCTTGGGGGTGGAACTGTATCTCCCTTGTGAAACTTATGAAAATCTCAGTTTCTGCAGCATTTGGACAATTTTTATTTAACTATTCATATTGAGGCCACAGAAAAGTCAGGAAAGTTAGAAGTTGCCTATATTATTTAGGGGTCTCTAGGGAAACAGAACCAACAGGAGGTATCCAAAAATATGAGGATTTATAAAAGTGTCTCACACAACTGTGGGGGCACATGAGTCCAAATTCCATAGGGCAGGCAGCAAGATGGTAACCTTGATGAAGGTCTTCAATGAAATCCCCAGAAGCTGGCTGGCTGAAGAAAAAAATGTTCTCTCTCTCCTCCCTTAAAAGTCTTCAACTGATTGGATTAAATCCAGCTGATTGAATTCTCTCATTATGAAGACACACCCTTCATTGAATAATCAGCCACACATGCAATCAACTGACTGATGCTTTAGCGAACCAGTCTTCTGCTTTATTACTAGCCAGAAATGTCCTTGCAGTAACAGTTACCTGTACAATGTCAGGCCAGTACATGCTTGACCAGATACCTGGGCAGCATCACCTGGCCAAGTTGACACATGAATCTAACCATCACATAGCCCTAACTCAGTTACCCAAATACTGAGAGTTAATTTATGTTGACTTAATGGCAGGAGTCAGGGAATATGCCTAGGATGTTAATGGTCTCAGTTGGCAACAATTGAATGTAAGAGTGGAATAGGCCTTTGATGAAGTGGGGGAAAGGAGCAGAAGAGAGGAGAACATGGTCAAAGGAAAGATGGGGTGATAATTTCACATTGTCTTTATTCTGGTGGCAGCATCTCCATTTTACCTTTAACAAGACTTCCATCTCAAAAAATTCAAAGATTTGTCTTTTTCTTCTGACTTCTGGCATCCCTCCAGGGACAGAGCCTAACATAATATAAGACATTGGAGCTAAAGAATTGACTAAGAGTTACATTCCTGTCAGCTACTGTGATGGTTAGGTTTATGTGTCAACTTAGCCAGGTGATGGTACCTACCTGTCTGGTCAAGCAAGCACTAGCCTAACCATTGCTGTGAGGATGTTTGTGGCTGGTTAATAAACCAACAGGATGGTTTATTAAATCATCAGTCAATTGGCTGCCACTGTGACTGATGATGTAAATGAAGGGTGTGTCTTCCACAATGAGAAATTGCAGTCATCTGGATTTATTCCAATCAGTTGAAGACTTTTAAGTGAGACAGATAGAGGACCTTCACTTTTTCTTTGGCTTACCAGCAAAGCATTTCCTGAGGAGTTCATCAAAGATGCCAGTTCACTTCCTTAGGAGTTCATTGAACACATTCATTGGAGTTGCCAGTTTGCTGCTTGCCCTACAGAATTTGGACTTGTGCATACCATAGTTGTATGAGACACTTTTCTAAATCTTATATTTCTAGATATCTCTTGTTGATTCTGTTTCCCTAGAGAGCCCTAACTTATACAGCTACTTAAGACATATTGTACATTAATGTAATTAAAACATTCTACCCAAATTTTTAACATACATTCCAAATGGTGAACACTGGACAATGAAAGGTTGTCTGGGAACCAATTTTCAGTTGTTCTCTTCATTCCAATACTGCTGAAGAAGGCTCCCATATTAAATTTTGCACTATTATATTTATAATTTTCTATGCTATCAACAAATAATCATGTTTTCTTCCCTGAGTTCTATTTATATACATATGAAAGTATGCTTATATGTATGTGTGTATGTATACATGCATCTCTCTATCTATCTATTTACCTATCTCCTACCTACCTGCCTACCTACCTACCTACCTATATATCTATAATTCTTTAGTGGAAATTAATTTTGAGCCTTAATTTTCCCTTAGAAACTTTCCCAACATTTAATTCAAATAATTTTTGAATTTCATGCTACATTTCCTTGATTAATAATACCTCAAAAAAACTTGTTCCTGTAAAAATTATGGCTATGGAAATATTTTGACATGTATCAAAGTTCATTCTCATTAAAGCAAAATAAAAAAAATCATTTTTATAGCTATTGTTCAATTTGCCTTATCATTCTCAGTTGCTTATACTAAAAGCAAAAGCTTCTTAAGCTGTTAGCAAAACAATAAAAAGGAAAAACTATACTAGTTCAATAAAAATATGCTCTACCTTAAATCAGTACTCATTGGTAGTGAAGTATGTCTTTGCTTCAGTTTAATTAATTTACTTCAGTTTAATTGTTATACAGAATAGAATTTGTTCAACTCATTATTTGACTAGATTATTTCTTTCTGTCTTGACTGAAAATTTTTGTCAAGCATGTATATTCTAACATGTAGACAAGACTTGACTACATGACATTTTAAATGTTCTGTGATATTTCCTACTTTTTGAAATGTTTTTAATTTTCTAGTAAACAGACTTCCAATTAGGCAAAGACAGACAAAAATAAATACCCTGGAAACAAGTAGAACAAATGTATGTTAGTGACTAAACAGATTGCAAGGCTTCTTATCCACAGAGATATGTAGTGATCATATGATGCTCAGTAGTATTCACACTGCCCTCAAATACTGATTGCCATATTATCCCAGATGTTGGGAGGGATTTTATGAAAAATGAAATGCTTTCTTTTGATAATAGAATTATCAAGAATTATGATTATGGTTATCATCATTGCTATCATTCATTGTGCTGGTTTTCAATCTTTAATTGTTAATGTTATTCCTTTTATGTCTAAATGTAGGCACCAGCTCCAGGTAATTTTCTTGTACCTATAAGTTCACATGAAAAGTTAAATAAATTCCAAATTGTATTAATGTAGTTAAATAAGTTTAAGTGTCAGATTGCTTTCTGTCATAAAATTCTGGTAAAGAAATTTGCATTGGGATGCATTTGCTCTCTAAAGAGTGAACACAAAATGTAGCTAGAGTTTAGGTCAATTGCTGCTGAAAATGTCCATTCTGCAATCTTTAAAAGATTGTAGAGAAAAAAATGTAATAATATGATATAATAAACCAAGATCCATATTTATAAGCTTCAAGAGGATGAAATATACTGTTTTACAGATAGCCATTTATATTCACAAATAAGATTGATTATCCCACTGATGATTTACAGACTGCAAATTCTTGAACATCTTATATTCTATAACTCTATACTCACATTTAAGAAGCTCATGAGGGTTTTCATAATAATTACTGAGTGGCTTAAGTAGTAATAGTTGAAAACAAAATCATTAAATGCAATTAAGTCAATAAATCTCAGCAGCTACTCACCCTAAATCAATCCATGCAGAGTTGTCCATGTTTCAAGACACCACTTTTCTCCTGTAAGAAGTTTAAATTTCACATTGTTTTGGCAAAAGTGTCAGAAAAAATTCTGTTTTTGTGTTTTTGATCACAGCATAAATTGGCCCAATCTCAAAGGAGGGTTATATGGCAATATTTAGGAAATTATATAGCACATTATATTTCTAAGCCATTCTATTAAGCCATTCTATTACACCATTCTTTTCTATAAATTTATCTTTCAGACACACTCACTCTTACGGAGAAAAATAACTGTATAAGTTATTTATTGCAACATTGTTATTAACAGAGAACAAAATACAAACAAAGAGATGTTTAAATAAATTGTGATAGATATAATCTATATAAAATGTAACATGCAATAAAAGAATGAGGGAGATTTTTATGTATTGATAAATACAGTTATGAAAGATTTAAATGAAGGATTTGGTATATAAATTGTGAGCACATAATGCTACTGATACTAATACTATTGAAATTCTATACATTTTATACACATATAAATACCTGTTTTGAAAAATTCTTTTCATCTACCTTTGGAAGATTAAATGTAACTGAAAATATTTTTAGAAGAACAGGGTAACTATATTATGGATAGAAGGAAAATTTACATTCTATAACCTCTTTGCCTTTAAAATTTTTTAATTACAGTTTTTATTAAGATAATTGTAGATACACATGCAGATGTAAGAAATAATACAGAGTAGCAGAGGATCCAAGATGGTAGATTAGGAGAGATGGAACAAAATCCTTCTCTGTGTAAAACACTAGACAAAAGACAGAAAGTGCTCAAATACCAGTTCCAGCATTGTACCAGCTAAACAAGGTCTGCTACATCTGCAGTGACTGTGCAATTAGTGGAACTGAGAGTTTTCACTCAAAAATGAGTGAGTGAGGCTGCCAGGGAAATGGTAGACCAAGGTGGAGAGAAACCAGAGTTCCATGTGTGGAGATGGTTTAGTTTAAAAACCCCAAAAGTGGCTGTGGATCCAGCAGCCAGAGCCACACAGCTGAATGGTGGTAAGTGCCTTCCATGCCCCCAGGTACCTGCCCTCAGTATCTGGCATGGACAACTAGCCTTTTGCACACCTGCAGCTAATTGTCCCAGAGCTAGGAAGGTGGAGGTCCATGGAAGTGGGAAATTACAGACCCCATACAGCCAACTTTTCAGCAGACTGGGAATGCTCCTGTGTGGTGTTCTGGCTGAAGCTTCCCATGCAGATTCTGCTTGCCTGTGATGCTGCACAGTCTTCCTTCATGGATGCCCCATGGAAGACATGGCTTGGAGGCTGGGTCCCACACAGTATTCCCCAGGGCCCCTACACCAATCCCAGGGACTTGTGGGATGATGACAAAGAGAGACTGTGGGGAGTCTGAGCTGAAGGTCCTGGACTTGTTCAACAGCTTTAAATCTCCAGGAAAGGCTGGGAGATTTGGAGTCTTAAAGCTAACTTCCCTCCCTACTGTACAGGGTGCATCCCACACCGTCAGAGCTGCTACACAAATTACACATGGAAATTTGGTACAACTGATTGGACTCCCTGCAAGATTCAGACCCCACGTGCTGCACAGAGAAGTTGGGGAAAAACTGGCTTCAGCACAATAGTTGCTTGGGGTCACCATCTACTGATAAGTAAGGGAAAGTGCACTCCACCAGCTGCAGTTCTGACAAATTGTAGATAGCTGTTCAAATAAGTCTGCATATCCTAAAGAACCCTATCAAGATAAGCAAATTCCAAAAGGCCAAAAGAACAGAAAATTTCAAAGCATATGAAGAAAACCAGAAGATATGTATAACCCAAACCCAATACCAAATCAAATCATCAGAGGAGACATAGTGCTTGGAGCAATTAATCAAAGAAGTATCACAAACACAAGATCATGGCCCAGGATATAAAGTACATGCTGAAGATCCTAAAAGAGCATAAAGAAGATTTTGCAAAGAGAAAATAAAAATAGATGATCTTATGGAAATAAAAGTAAGTATTGATCCAATTAAAAAGATTCTGGATACACAGAGTACTAGATTAGAGGAAGCTGAGGAAAAATAATTGAACTGGAAGAGTGCAGACTTGAAAGTGAAAGACAAAAGAATGGAGAAAAATAAAAAATAAATGAAATGGATCTCAGTGATATGATGGACAACATAAGGTGCACAAATATAAGAATCATTGGTGTTCCAGAAGGGGACGAGAAGGGTAAAGGTCTAGGAAGAGTATTGAAAGAAATTGTTGGGGAAAACTTCCCAGCCCTTCTAACCAGCATAAATATGCAAAGCATAGACACCCAATGAACTCCAAACAGAGTAAATCCAAATGAACTTACTCTGAGACATATTTTGATCAGACTGTCAAATTCTGAAGAGAAGGGGCAAGTTCTGAAAGCAGCAAGAGAGAAGTAACTCACCACATACAAGAGAAACAACATAAGACTAAGCAGTGACTACTCAACCAACACCAAGGAGACAAGAAGACAGTGGTATGACATATTTAAAATTCTGAGAGAAAAATTGCCAACCAAAAATTCTTTTTCCAGCAAAGCTCTCCTTCAAATTTGTGGAAGAGCTTAAAATCTTCACAGAAAAGCAAATGCAGAGAGAATTTGCTAACAAGAGAGCTGCCCTACTTGAGATACTAAAGGGAGCCTTACTGGCAGAGAAACAAGAGAAAGAGAGTATGCAGAAGAGTTGAGAACTAAAGAGATTTAGAAAGGGTATGTTACAGGAAATAAAGGGGGGGGGATATATCTGAAAAACACAAACCAAAGGAAAGGATGACTGATTCAAAAAATGCCTTCACAGTATTAATATTGAATGTGAATGGATTAAACTCCCCAATTAAAAGATATATACTGGCAGAATGGATTAAAAAGTATGAACCATCAATTTGTTGCTTACAAGAGACTCATCTTAGACCCAGAGACACAAAGAAATTGAAAGTGAAAGGATGGAAAAAAGTATTCCACTCAAGCTACAGCCAAAAAAGCAGGAGTAGCAATATATTTCATATAAAATAGACTTTAAATGCAGGGATGTTATAAGAGAAAAAGAAGGTCACTATATATTGATAAAAGGGACAATTCAATAAGAAAAAAATAACAATCATAAATGTCTATGCACCCAATCAAGGTGCCCTGAAATACATGAGACAAACACTGACAAAACTGAAAGAAGCAATAGATGTTTCCACAGTAATTGTGGGAGTCTTAAATATATCAATCCTACTATAGACAGATCAAGCAGATAGAAGACCAATAAGGAAATTGAAAACCTAAACAACCCAGTAAGTGAATTGAATTAATGAACATGTAGAACATTACATCCCAAATCACCAAAATACACATTCTTCTCTAGTGCTCATGGGCTATAACACAAGTCTCAATAAATTTAAAAAGATTGCAATTATTCAAAGAATGTTCCCTAATCACAATGGAATACAATTAGAAGTCAATAACCATCAAAGACTTAGAAAATTCACAAATATCTGGAGGTTAAACAACACAATCCTAAACAATCAATGGGATAAAGAAGAAATAGCAAGATAAATTGCTAAATATATAGAGTTGAATGAAAATGGGAACACAATATATCAAAACTTATAGGATGCAGTAAAGGTGGTATGGAGGGGGCAATTTATATCTCTAAGTGCATACATTAAAGAGGAAGAAAGAGCTAAAATCAAAGTACTAATGGAACAGCTGAAGAAGCTAGAAAATTAACAGCAAACTAATCCTAAGACAAATAGAAGAAAAGAAATAACAAAGATCAAAGCATAAATAAATGACATAGAGAACAACAACAAAAAAAGACAATAGAGAGAATAAATAGCACCAAAGTTGGTTCTTTGAGAAGATCAACAATGTTGGCAAGCCCCTAGCTAGACTGACAAAATCAAAAGAGAGAAAACCCAAATAAACAAAATAATAAATGAGAGAGGGGACATTACTGTGGATCCCAAAGAAATTAAAAAAAAAAAAAAAAAAAAAACGATGAGGATACTACAAATGACTCTATGCCAACAAACTAGATAATGTAGAGGAAATGGACAATTTTCTGGAAACACATGAGCAACCTAGACTGACCAGAGAAGAAATAGAAGAGCTTAACCAACCAATCACAAGCAAAGAGGTCCAATGAGTCATTGATAGCTTCACATAAATAAATGCCCAGGTGAGATGGTTTCAGAGGGGAATTCTACCAAACTTTCCAAAAAGAACTGACACCAATCTTACTTAAACTCTTTCAAAACATTGAAGGAAATGGAACACTACCTAACTCATTTTATGAGGCTAACATCACTCTAATACCAAAACCAGGTAAAGATGCTACAAGAAAGGAAAACTACAGGCCAATCTCACTGATGAATATAGATGCAAAAATTCTCAACAAAATACTTCCATATCAAATCCAAAGACACATTAAAAAATCATACACCATGACCAAGTGGGGTTCATTCCAGGCATGCAAGGATGGTTCATCATTAGAAAAGCAATCAATTAATCAATTATTAACAAATCAAAAGGGAAAAATAAATGTTCATCTCAATAGATGCTGAAAAAGTATTCAACAAAATCCAGCACCCTTTTTTTGATAAAAACACTTCAAAAGGTAGGATTGAAGGAGACTTACTCAATATGATAAAGGGCACATATGAAAAACACACAACCAGCATAGTACTCAATGGTGAGAGACTGAAAGTCTTCCTCAAAGATCAGGAATGAGACAAGGATGCTCACTGTCACCACTGTCATTCAACATTGTGCTAGAAGTTCTAGCCGGAGCAATTAGGCAAGACAAAGAAATAAAAGGCATCCAAATTGGAAAGGAGGAAGTAAAACTGTCATTATTTGCATATGATATGATCTTATATCTGGAAAACCCTGAGAAATTGACAACACAGCTACTTGAGCTAATAAATAAATTTATCAAAGTAGTGGGATACATGATTAATAGACATAAGTCAGTAATGTTCTTACACACTAGAAATAACCTAACTGAAGAGACACTCAAGAAAAAAAATACCATTCTCAATAGCAACTAAAAACATTAAGTACCTAGGTATAAACTTAACCAAGGATGTAAAAGACCTACACATAGAAAACTATATAACTTTACTAAGAGAAATAGAAGAGGACCTAAAAGATGGAAGAATAAAATATTCCTTGTTCATGGATAGGAAAGCTAAGTGTCTTTAATATGTCAATTCCATCCAAATGCATCTACAGATTCAATGAAATTCCTATCAGAATTCCAACAACCTGTGTTGCAGACTTGGAAAAGCTAGTTATCAAATTTATTTGGAAAGGGATGATGCCTTGAATTGCTAAAAACATTCTAAAAAAGAAAAACAAAGCAGGAGAACTTCCACTCCTTGACTTTGAAGCTTATTATGAAGCCACAGTAGTCAAAACAGCATGGTACTGGCACAAAGATAAAAATATTGATCAAAGGAATTGAATTGAGAATTCAGAGATAGACCCCCAGATCTACAATCTACTGATCTTTGATAAGACCCCCAAAATTACTGAACTGGGACAAAACAGTCTTTTCAACAAATGGGGCTGGGAGAGCTGGATATCCATATTCAAAAGAATGAAAGAGGACACATACCTCACAAAAATTAACTCAAAATGGATTAAAGACCTCAATATAAGGGACAGGACCATAAAGCTCCTAGAAGACAATGTAAGGAAACCTCTTCAAGGCTTCATATTAGGAAGTTACTTCCTAAACCTGACTACCAATGCACAAGCAACAAAAGAAAAAATAGATAAATGGTAACTTCTCAAACTTGAAATCTTCTGTACCTCAAAGGAATTTGTCAAAAATGTGAAGAGGCAGCCAATTCAATGGGAAAAATTATTTGGAAACCACATATCTGACAAAATACTGATATCTTGCATACACAAAGAAATCTTAAAAGTCAATAACAATAGTACAGACAGCCCAATTATAAAATGAGCAAAAGATATGAAAAGACAGTTCTCTGAAGAGGAAATACAAATGGCCAAAAACCACATGAAAAATGTTCAGCTTCACTAGCTATTAGGGAGATGCAAATTAAGACCACAATGAATTATCATCTCACACAAATTAGATTGGCTGGCATTAAACAAACAGGAAACTACAAATGCTGGAGAGGATGTGGAGAAATTGGAACTCATTCATTGTTGATAAGACTGTGTAATGGTACAGCCACTCTGGAATACAGTCTAGCAGTTCCTTAGAAAACTAGATATAGAGTTATCCTTTGATCCAACAGTTTCACTGCTTGGTTTATAACCAGAAGAATTGAAAGCAGTGACACGAACAGATATCTGCATGCCAATGTTCATAGCAGCAATATTCACAATTATCAAGAGATGGAAACAACCCAAATGTCCTTCAACAGATGAGTGGATAAACAAAATGTGGTATATACACACGGTGGAATACTCTGTGGCAGCAAGAAGGAACAATGCCATGAAATATATGACAACATGGATGAATCTTCAAGAAGTAATGCTGAGCGAAATAACCCAGGCACAAAATGAGAAATATTGTGTTATCACTAATGTGAACACTGTGAAAAATATAAAATAAATGGTTTATATTGTAGAATATAGAGGACATAGCAATAGATAGAAAATAGCAAAGGGGGAGCAAATAATCTAAGAAGAACAGATAAGTTATGAAGGGTAAACGTAATGTTATGGAAATGCTCAGGAATGACTATGGTCTGTTAATTTCTGGGGGGTATGGCAAGAACAATTTTGCAGAAATATAGTTATTTTAGGTTATTTGTTTTTCTTATTCCTTTGATGGGTTATAGTCTATTTTCTTGGGGTAAGGTAGGAGCATGTTGGAAGCAATGTAGTTATTTTAGGTTATTTGTTTTTTCTTATTCCTTTTTTGTTTTTTTTGGAAATATTTTTTATTTTTTGTTTTTTAATTTTTGATAAAGTTAAAAAAAGCAATGAATGAGTGTGAAAAAATTGACTGGTGGATGCACAACTGTATGATGGTACTGTGAACAATTGATTGTACACTGTGGATGATTGTAGGGTATGTGAATATATCGCAATAAAACTGTATTAAAAAAGAAATAAGACAGATCCCTTGTATACTTTTCCCAGTTTCCTCCAATGTAATATTTTATGAAGTTATAATATCATATCACAATTACCATATTAATATTGATACAGTCATAGATCCTAATCATATTTCTCCTAGTTTTACTTGTACTCATTTTTGCATGTGTGTGTGTGTGTGTGTATGTGTGTGTGTGTGTGTGTGTATTGAGCTCCATTTGTAACCTGTGTAGGTTCATGTATCCACCACCACAGTCAAGATAATGAAAAGCTCAAGCCCCCAAGGATCCCTTATTACCCTTTTATAGCCACATCTACCACCCCTCGCCCCCTCCTTCTGCTCCACTCCTGGAAACACGAAGTTGTCCCTCATTTCTAAAAATTTTGTTATTTCAAAATGTTATAAAATACGGTCATATACTATGTACCTTTGGGGATTGGCTATTTTAAATTAGCATAATTCCCTGGAGATTCAAACAGGTTGTTGCATGTATCAAAAATCCGGTCATATTTTTAATTGAGTAGTATTATATGGTGTGAATGTACCAGAATTTGCCTAACATTTCACCTATTAAAGGATATCTTGGATGATTCAGTTTTCAGTTTTTGGCTATTAAGAGTAAAGCTTCTATGAACATTCATTTGCAGGTTTTGTGTGAGCATGAATTTCATTTCTTTGGAATAAATGTCCAAAAGGGCAATTGCTGGTTTTATGTCATTTGCATGTTTACTTTTATCAGAAACTAACAGACTTTTTAATAGTGGCTGTACCACTTTACTTTGCCACCAGCAAAAGATGATTGATCCAGTTTTACTGCAGCCTCACCAACATTTGGTGTTGCCACTATTTTTACTTCAATTATTCTGAAAGGTGTGTAGTGAGATATAATTGTTTAATTTACATTTCCCTAATGGCTAATATTAAACACTTTTCACACATTTATCTGCCATCTATATCCTCTTCAGTGAAATGTGTATTCATGTATTTTCCCCATTTTCTAGTTGAATTGGTTGCTGCTTTACTATTGAGTTTTGAGAGTTCTTTTTCTGTTTTATATACAAGTTGTGCTGGTTTGAATCTGTTGTGCACCCCAGAAAAGCCTATGCTCTTTTAATCCAATCTTGTGGGGGCAGGCGTATTGTTGGGTGGGACATTTTTATTAGGTTGTTTCCATGTAGATATGACCCCACCCATTCAAGATGGGTCTTAATCCACTTGCCAGAATTCTAAGGGAGAGACGTTTTGGAGAGAACTTAGAGGCAAGAGAGTTTAGAAAAGCTAAGAAAGAAAATGCCCCAGGGAGAAGCAAGAAAGACCTGCAGGGGATGAGAGGGCCATTTTGAAACCAGAAGCCTGGAGAGAAGGACCAGCAGACATCACCATGTGCCTTCCCATGGGACAGGGGAACCCTGGATGCCAGCTGCCTTTCCTTCTAGAAGGTATGCTTCTTTTGACGCTTTAATTTGGACACTGTCATGGTCTTAGAACTGTAGATTTGCAAACTAATGATTCATCATTGAAAAGGCCAACCCATCTCTTGTATATTGCATTCTGGCAGCTTTAACAAACTGAAACATTAGAATTTTATCAGATTATGTATCACAAATATTTCCTTCCAGACTGCATCTTTTTATGTCCTTCATATGGGCTTTTAAAGAGCAAGGATTTTAAATTTTAGTGAGATCCAACTTCTCATGTATTCCTTTTTTAGATTATGCTTTTGGAATTAAATCTATAAATTCTCTTTCTAGCTCTACATCTTAAAGATGTCCTACTGTCTCTTTTTAAAATTTTTATACTTTATTTTTCTTTTATGTTTCCAATCCATTTGAGTTAATTTTTATCCAGGGTATGACCTGTAGATCAATGTGTGCAGAATTGATACCTTTCCTATGTTGATGATTCCAATCTATGAAAATGGTAGATCTCCCCAGTTCTTTACCTCTTCTTGATTGCTATCATATGTATTTTGTAAATTTAAGCATACAGATCATATATATCTTTCATTAAGTGTATGCCCTGGTGTTGCAATTTTTTGGAGCAATTTTAAAAAGTATTTTGTTTTTGTTTTTAATTTTGATTTCCATAAGTTCATTGTTAGTTTATAGAAATGTGATTAATTTTTGAATGTTGATCTTGTACACTGTGAATCTGCTGTAGTCACTTATTAGTTCTGGGAGGGTTTTGTCCTTTGTTTTTTTATTTTTTTGTAAATATCCTATAATTTTAAAAATTTGCAGTCATGATCTTTACAAGTAGGTATGGTTTTATTTTTTCCTTTCTAATAATGTATGGCTTTTATTTCTTTTCCTTGCTTTATTGCAGTGGTTAGAACTTTCAGGGGTATGTTGAATAAATGTGTTGATAGCAGACATCCCTGCTTTAGGGGGAAAGCATTCAATTTTTCACCAATAATTATGATATGAGCTGAAGATTTTTTATAGTCAGTTTATCAAATTGAGGAAATTCCTCTCTATTCCTAGTTTTTGCCAGGAATGTCTGTTAGCTTTTGTCAAATATTTTTCTGCATTGATTTATATGATCATATAGTTTTTCTTCTTAATTTTGTTCTTATGGTGGATCACTTTGATTGATTTTTGAATGTTGCAATAGTCACACATATGTAGAATAAATCCAAATTAGTATTAGTGTGTTGTTCTTGTAAGCAGTGCTAGATTTTGTTTGCTAGGATTTTGATGAGGATTTTGCATCTAAATTCATGATAGATATTTTTCTGTAGTTTTCTTTTTCCATTTGTCTGGTTTGTGTATCAGTGTAATGATGACTTCATAAAATGACTTGGGAAGTGTTTCTTCCTCTTTTATATTCTTTAAGAGTTTGTGAAAAATTAGTATTAATTCTTCTTTAAATTTTTGATAGCTTTCTTTAGTGACTCCATCTGAATCTGGAGATTTCTAGAGCTTTTTATTTACAAATTTAATTTTTCAAAAGAAGCTTATATGTATGTTCAGATTGTCTATTACATCTCAGTAGTGCTTTGGTAGTTTTTGGTTTGTAGGAATTTGTCCATTTCTTATAAGTTACTGAACTAATAAATATAAAGTTGTTTATAGCATTCCCTTTATTTTTAATGGATGCAGGATCTGTCATGATAGCTTTTATTTCATTCATGATATTAATGATTTCTATCTTCTTTCTTTTCATTTTTGTTGGTTTTCATAGAGGTCTATGAAGTTAATTGATGTTTTTCCCATAGTGCCAGCTTTTGGTTTTATTGATTTTCTTTATATTTTCCTATTTTCAATTTCCTTGATTTCAGTTCTTTATAATTTGATTCCTTCTGCTTGCTTAGAGTATATTTCTCTCTTCTCTTTCTTGTTTGTTGAGGTATGATCTTATGTTATTGATTTGAGATCTTTCCTCATTTAAAATGTAAGCATTTAGTGCTTTCAATTTCTCTATCTCTGCTTTAGCTTCATCCCAAATATTTGGATATGTAATCTTTTTGTTATCATTCAGTTCTATGTAGACATTATTTCTCTTGAGACTTACTCTCTGACCCATGGATAATTGAAATTGCAGTGTTAATGTATACTTCTTTAGAATCTGTTATTGATTTCTATTTTCACTCCATTGTGATCAGAGAACACACTATATGATTTCAGTTCTTTTAAAGGTTTGTTTTATGGCCCAGGATATGGTCCATGTTGGTGAATGTTCCAAGAGAATATTGTATGCTGCTCTTTTAGGGTAAAGTATTTTTTCTATATCAATTAGATACTGTTGGTTGATGGATTTACTGAGTTTTTCTCTAGCCTTGATGATTTTCTTTCTAGTAGTTCTATCAGTTGCTAAGACAGAGGTGTCAAAAACCCTGACTTTAATTGTGACTTTGTCTAACTCTCTTGTCAGCTCTATCAGTTTTTGCTTCACATATTTTGAGTCTATGCTATTTGCTGAATACACATTTAGGATGAATATGACTTCCTGAGGGATTGATCCTTTTCTCAATATGTAATATCTCTCTGTGTCACAAGTAAATTTCTATTCTCTGAAATCTACTATTTTGGATTTTTTATAACTACTCATGATTTTTAAATTAGTATTCAAGTGATACAAATTTTCCATCTCTTTAATTTTCAACCTATGTTATTGAATTTGAAGTTTCTCTTAAAGAGCATATAGTTGACCATATTTTTAAATTTTCTCTTCCAATATGTCTTTTGATTGGTATCTTTGGGCAATTTACACTTCTTGCACCAAAACTATTTTAAATATGGTACAATAGACAACATTGACAATTGGATTACAGACTGGGAGATTTTTGCATCATCAAAACCTGATACAGAGTGACACCATAAAAATGGTGATGCAAGACATCACCTGGAAGAGTCTCCCCTCAGAATCAAATAATAAAAGTATACATCCCACTTAGTTAGAACTCTAGAGGATAATAAAGACTGGAGAAGGACCCAACAAACATTGAATCAAGAAAACTAAACTTCAAATCAGATAGGAGATTTTGTTCCCAGATTTCCCAGTCTGGACCCCTCCCCCTCACTTGTTTCTGTACACCTTGGGAGTCATACAGAAGCAGAACAGCTCAGGCCCCTCCTGATGCAGATGTAGAATATAGAGCCACTCACAGCAGTGAGTTAGAAGCCATGCATATCTATGCACAGGGACCCAAGCCCACAGAGACAAAGGGTAAAACAAGCAGCTGTGCAATGCTACATATAAAAGGACCCCCTGTGTGGGGGGGCTGTGACAGAACTGTTGGCAAGAGGTGCATACACTGGTCCATCCAGTCTCTGTTGGCTGGACCACCTAAATGCAAAATGGACCCTTCTGGATGGACCCCATATGGTCTCAGAGGCAGGATACTCTAATTGAGAAGAAACCAGAGGCAGAAAAATCTCACAGAAAAAATGTGGGGGCTGAAAGTGTAAGGAAAAGGGGATACAGAGTGAAGGATAGAATTTAAACAAAGCATAGAACTGGAAAAAAGTTCTGCACACACACACACACAAAAAAAAAACAGAACAGATCAATGTTTTCAGAGAAGGAAAAAAGGAAATGATGCTTTCTCTAGAAGGTAAAACAATTGCACAAAATGTGAAACTTTAAAAATGGTACCATACATCCAGGGCAAGAATCAGTTGAAAAAAAAGCTGAGAAAATCTGAGCAGTGAAACTCAAGCTACTCTAAAAGTGCAAAATAAGTTGGATCAAGGATCAAAGAAGAGCCTTAACACAAAGCCAATCAACCATAAAACCCTAGACAAGAGGGAGAAATGCACTTCAGTTAACACATCAAATTATCAGATGCCCAGACATCAGCAAACAAAATTAAAGCCATACTAAGAAACCGGAAGATATGGCTCAGTCAGTGGAACTAATTAAAACTTCAGAAGAGACACAGAAGTTGGAACAACTGATCAAAGAAATTCAAACAAATCTCCTAAATCAATTCAAGGAGATGAACAGCAATAGGGATATAGAGCTAAAGAATATTAAGAAGACAATGTGTGAGCATGAAGAATTTCAAAGTTTAAAAGAAACAACAAATTATCAGGATAAAAGGGAAATTAATGGAGATCAAAAGTATACTAGAGGTATACAACAGCAGATTTGAATGGTAGAAGAAAGAATCAGTGAAATAGAAGACAGGACAATCAAAATCACACTGTAAGAACAGATAGAGAAAAGAATAGAAAAAATTGAGCAGTGTCTCAGAGATTTGAGTGACAGCATGAAGCATACGAATATACATATCATGGGTGTCCCAAAAGGAGAAAAGAAGGGAAAAGGGGCAGAAAGTATATTTGAGGAAATAATGGTCAAAAATTTCCCAATTCTTATGAAAGACATAAATATACATATCCAAGAAGCACAATGGACTCCAAAAAGAATAAGCCCTAATAGACCTACTCCAAAAAACAAACTAATCAGAATGTCAAATGCCAAAGATAAAGAATTCTGAAAGCAGCAAGAGGAAAGCAATCATTCAAATATAAGTGGTCACTAATAAGAATAAATCCTATTATTCCATCAGGAGTCATGTAGGGGCAAAGGGGGCAGCATGATATGTTTAAGGTACTGAGCCAGTCAAAAATTCTTTATCTAGCAAAAGTGTCTTTCCAAAATGAGGGATAGTGTACAGTGTTCACAGATAAGCAGAAATTCACCAAAATGCCTGGCCAACAATAATTACTATAGGGTGTTCTGCAGGTTGAAAGTAAAAGATAAGAGCAGGCGATTTAGTGTGGAGTGAAAAAATGAAGATCTCCACTAAGGTAACTAAAAGGGTAAATGCAAAACCCAATATATAACTATACTCTTTATTTTCTGTAAGAATCAGAATAAAGTTGAACAAGAAAAAGACATATTTCCTGACAATGAATGGACATGCAAAATACAAAGAGGTAATGTGGGACAAAAACAACATAAAGTGGGGAAATAGAGGGATGTGGGAGAAGAAAATACATATGGTATTGAACCTAAGTCAGTACTTTTTCAAATTAGTAGCTTATACATGTATGTTTTGTAATATAAATCCCAGGATAACCATAAAGAAAGTATGTGCAAATATGCAGAAACAAAAATGAGAAAGATATCAGTTAGAAACATCACAAAAGATCAACTATATGGAAAAGGAGGTTGCAATAAAGGAAAAGAGAGACAAAACAAAGATATTACATATAAAAACCAAAAGACAAAATGGCTGAAGTAAGTACTGCCTTTAGAGTAATAGCGCCAAATGTTAATGGATTGAACTTGCCAATCAAAAGACACAGATTAAAAGAAAGTATAACAAAGCATGATACAACTATATGTTGTTTACAAGGGCCCACCTTAGACCAAAGTCACAAAGAGATTGAAAGTGAAAGGATGAAAAAGATATTCTATGCAAATATTAACAAAAAAAAGAGCTGGTTATTGGACAAAATAGACTTTAAGCCAAAGCTGTTACAAGAGACAAAGAAGGAAACTATATATTAATAAAAGTTTCAATCCACCAAGAAGAAATAACAATCATAAATATGTATGCACTTAAACATGGTACCCCAAAACATATGAGGCAAACACTGGCAAAACAGAAGGGAGAAATAGAATCCTCTACAATAATAGTTGGTTACACCACTCTCAATCATTAGATAGAACATCTAGACAGAAGATCAACAAGGAAACAAAGAACTTGAATGATATTTTAAATGAATTACGCCTTTCAGACATATACAGAACATTGCATCCCAAAACAGCATGATACAGATACTTCTCAAGAGCACATGGATCATTCTTCAGGATAAACCACATGTTGCCTCACAATACAAGTCATATTTTAAAAGACTGAAATTATACAAAGCATCTTCTCTGGCCATAATGAAATGAAGCTGGAGATCAATAATGGCAGAGAAATTGGAAAATACACAAATACATGTATAGCAGTTTCGAGCTGTTATGTACTCCAGAAAATGCCATGTTCTTTTAATCCATTCCTGTGAGTGCAGACCTATTGTGTGTGGGACCTTTCAATTAGGACATTTCAATTGAGATGTGGTCCACCCCATTCAAGGTGGGTCTTAATCCTCCTACTGTAATCCTTTAGAAAAGGATAAAAACCACAGAGAAGCTAAGAGATAAAAGAGAGGCTCAAGAGGAACACCAGAGAAGGTAAGAGAGGAAGCCACTGAAGCCAGAGCTAAAAGCAATGAAAGTTGGGTAAGAAGGACCAGCAGATATCATTATGTGCCTTGCCATGTGACAGAGGAACCCCAGATTCTGGCAGCCTGTCTTCAGAGTACAGATATACTCCTGTTGATGATTTGAGTGAGATATTTCATGGCCTAAGAACTTTAAATTGTAAGTTAATAAATCCCCATGTAAAAGCCAACCCATTTCTGGTATATTGCATGTAGGCAGCTTTAGTAAACTAAAATATAGATGGAAGTTAAATAATACATTGTTAAACACTCAGTACATTAAAGATGATATTACAAGGGAAGTTAGTAAATATCTAACACTATCAAGACTTATGGGATGCAGTGAAGGCAGTGCTGAGAAGAAAATTCATAGCCCTAATTTCTTATATTTAAAAGAAGAAAGCTGACATTGAAGACCTAATGGCACATCTGGAGGAACTACAAAAAAGAACAGCAAACTAAACTCAAGACAAACAGAATGAAGAAAATAAATATTAGAGCATAAATAAATGAATTAGAAAAGAAAAGAACAATAAAGAACATTAATTAAACAAAAAGTTGGTTCTTTGAAAAGATTAATAAAATTGACAAACCCATAGCTAGACTGACAAAGAAAAAAAGAGGTTAGAGTACAGAATCAAGCATTACCAGATGTAGGTATTTGGTATCTTTAACTACTATTCTACTGCTCTCAAGTAGACAATTTAAAATAATTGTTGATGTATTGGTGCTTAAGTCTGACATATTTTGTGTTCTCTATTTGTTTCACTACTTTTCATCCCTCTCTTTCTCCTTCTCTGCATGTTATTTGCACATTCTTCTTTAGGATCCCATCTTGATTTATTTATAGTGTTTTTCAGAGCATCTTTTTGTATAGTTTTTCTAATTATTGTTCCAGGCATTTCAATATACATGTATGACTTCTAACATCCTATAGAGTTAAGTGTAGAGACCTCACTTCCATTTAGAATCCTTTACTTTTCCCGCAGTTAATATCATTGTCTGAAATATCAGATGTTTTAATTTTTGTTTCAATCATCAAATATATTTATAAAATTCATGAAGAAAGTTGTGTATTTTATGTACCCATATTTTCTACTCTTTCCATTGTTCATTCTTCCTACCTGATATTCCAAGATTCTTTCTTTTATCATTTCCTTTCTGTTTAGAGATCATCCTTTAGCCAATCTTTAAAGATAAACCTGCTAGTTATACATTCTAATAGTTTTTCTTCATCTGATCATATTTTTATTCCCATTAATTCCTGAAGGAGAATTTATATTTTATTGTCTCTTGTTTACTGAATTGTTAGGTTGTATAGGAACTGATTTTAATGTAAGGATTTCCTCCAACTACTATAATTTAAAGTTAGCAGTATGAAATTTTATTTAAATAATTTCAGCTACCAACTTAATTGTATGTTTATTTCAATATTGATGTTTTAGAATTGTTATGCATTATTTAATCAAAAAAAGATATGTTTTAACATTTCTGTTTAGTACTTGGCAGGGATGATAGAGCATATTCATGCTATGTATAGCATCCATCATTCCGAACTATAAACACAATTTTCATAACCACATATTACAAATATTCTATGTTCTTGCCATGAGATCTATTTGGATGTGTTAACCTTTCCTTAGAGGAAAACAATAGCTGGAATGTCAGAACTACAGAGAATTTTTACCATATCTATTTACTTGTTGCATGAAAGCTTTATTGTTATGATCAAAAATTAATTAATGATTATTTTACAAAATAAATAAATGCATAAAGAATAAAATAAATATCATTATGATACCATCTCCTAGACATAAGCACTGTCAAAAATATTGTTGTGTGTGTTTGTTCTAGTTTGCTAATGCTGCTGGAATGCAAAACACCAGAAATGGATTGGCTTTTAGAAATGGGGTTTATTTGGTTACAAAGTTACAGTCTTAAGGCCATATAGTATACAAGGTAAGTCATCAACAATCAGGTACTTTCACTGGAGGATGGCCAATGGTGTCTGGAAAAGCTGTTAGCTGGGAAGGCATGTGGCTGGAATCTGCTCCAAAGTTCTGGTTTCAAAATGTCTTTCTCCCAGGCCGTTCCTCTCTAGGCTGCAGTTCCTCAAAAATGTCACTCTTAGTTGCACTTGGGGTATTTGCCCTCATTTAGCTTCTCCAGAGCAAGAGTCTGCTTTCAATGTCTGTCTTCAACAGTGCTCTCCTCTGCAGCTACTCTCTCAGCTTCTGTGCAATCTTCAGTGTCCCTCTTGGCTGTAGCAAGCCCACTCCTTCTGTCTGAGCTTATATAATGCTCCAGTAAACTAATCAAGACCCATGCCAAATGGGTGGGGCCACACTTCCATGGAAATTATCCAGAGTTATTACCCACAGTTGGGTGGGGTACATTTCCATGGAAACAACCTAATCCAAACATTCCAACTTAATCCCCACTAATATGTCTGCTCCCACAAGATTGCATCAAAGAACATGGCTTTTTCTGGGGGACATAATATATACAAACCAGTACAGTGTTTTTCCAATTTTTGCCTTAATTGGGTCATATTATGTCTGTATGTGTGTGTCTGTATGTCTGTGTCTTGTGTTGTGTTGTAAAGGTATCATTGATTTTAATAGGATAGATCATTGTTGTTTTAATTATAATATAGTATTCCATTACAGATTAATTGCTAATTTGTTTTTTGATGGGAATACAAATTATTACTAAAATTCCATTATTTTAAGCAATGTATCAACAAACACTATTATACATGCATTTTTGTCAACTTGTTTCACTGTTTCTTGTTTAAAACTCCAAGAAATAGATGTATTTGGCCTAGTGAATATTTTTATTAAGTTCATTAACATATTCACTCAATGGCCCTCATACAAAAAGGTAACACTTTTTAATTCCACCGAACAACATGAGAATTCTCACTTCACCCTTACTAATATTTCATATTGTCAATATTTTGAATTTGCCAATTAGGTAAATGAAACATTTCATTTTTATATGCTACACTATGAAGGTCTATTTAATGCACACAGACATTTTCACTCAAAACTGTTGCTTTATTTCTGCTTAATTTTAATTTTAATAGTTTATCAAACAGAAGCTTATTTTTGAGTATGAAAATTTTATTTTAGTTTTCTAATACTTAGATGTCCCAGTGTTATTTATTTAATAATCTATTTCTACTTCAACTGAGATGAAATGGTATCTTATAATTCTCCACTAATATACTAGGCTACACTTCTTAAATCTCTCATTGATTTTTATGTCTGCTTCTCCAACAGTTCCATTTAGGAAGGGTAAACATTGCAGTGGTCCAGATAATTGGTTCAACTTTTCCTGTCATTTTGCTTTATGTATTTAATATTTGAATAACTAAAATTATACAAAATTAGCAAAACATAGTTGGCATAATTTTTTACTTATTTAAATCGAAAAGAATTCTATCTAGACATAAAAATAAATGTAGGACTTTCAAATAATTTAGTTTTCTAAAATTAATATTCTTTTAAATTTCACAATGGCTAAATGAATTTTCCTAGCTTGGAGAAGTTATTCAAATTAGTTAAAAAAAAAAAATCCTAGACTAAAGGCATTGGGAAACTGATGCTAGTAGTGATTGTACTCATGAGTAGTAGGTGTAAATTTATGAGTTTGAGTTGAGTAAGATAATCTTCAAACTATTACAGTATCTCTAAGCCTACAGAATTAGATAAATTTTGTGAGATAAGATTATAACACTAAGAGAATATACTTAATACACAAAAAAAGTTATCATTTTAATTTAGACACTGAGTGGAATTCTGAGAAGGAAAACATGAAATGGGTTATGAGTCCCTAAGAAGCTCTGCATTTCCTGCTTGACTAGTAATGCCTTATTACATGCATAGCAAACTGAAGTGACTATGCAGTCTGGCATCAGGACAAGAGAACCTCCCATGGGTACCAAGAGCATTGATATCACATCAGGCTAGCATCACTAGAGCCAATCACTAAAAACCTAGAAGGATAGGCAAGGAAGCAGGAGGTTTCTTTCCTGTCAGCTTTTCATCATCATAAAATACAAGTATCTAAAAGATTCAGGAGTTAAGTATGAGTTAAGTATTTCACAGATTACCATGCCTAGGCTCATTTATAAATAAATGGAATGTCATTGATGAAATTTCAGTAACCCTTTTCTTGACTTAATACTAAAAAAGTAATGCATATCTTAAAATTCTAAGAAATGGACTAATATTTTTGGATATTTGTTTTTGAAAGTTGATTAAACCAGTGGGACACTGGCACTATCTGATATGGATTCAAGAGGATTGATGGTTAAACATCCATGAGTCCAACCATTGCTAGCTTGAAATCAGTCACTGTAAGAACATTTACACCTCAAAAATCAGCAAACATTACAAATATGCCCACTCCCTTCTCACCCCAGAGAAAAGGTTTACTAGAACATAACCAATTAAAGGTTTTCTGATTCACAATCTGATATCTTTTAAAGTCATCTTATTTTTAGGTTCAGTTTAATTTTTTTTTTACTTATTATTTTTTTCTCTTTTTTTTATTTTTTATTTTTTTCATTTTTATTGAGATTGTTCAGATACCATACAATTATCCAAAGATCCAAAGTGTACAATCACTTGCCCCTGGGTACTCTCATACAGCTGTGCATCCATCACCACACTTAATTTTTGTTCAATTTTTAGAAACTTTTCATTACTCCAGACAAGAAATAAAGTGAAAGATGAAAAAAGAAAAAAAGAAAAGGAAACTCTAAACCTCCCCTATCCCTAACCAACCCCCCTCAATTGTTGACTCCTAGTATAGATATAGGACATTTGTTACTGTTTATGAAAAAATGTTGAAATATTACTAACTGTAGTATATAGTTTGTAATAGGTATACAGTTCTTCCCTATATGCCCCTCTATTATTAACTTCTAATTGTATTGTCATACATTTGTTCTGGTTCATGAAGTGCTTTCTAGTATTTGTACAGTTGATCATGGACATTGCCCACCACAGGATTCAGTTTTATACATTTCCATCTTTTGACCTCCAACTTTCCTTCTGGTGATATATATGACTCTGAGCTTCCCCTTTCCACCTCATTCACACACCATTTGGCACTGTTAGTTATTCTCACATCTTCCTACCAACACCCCTGTTCATTTCCAAACATTTAAGTTCATCCTAATTGAACATTCTGCTCATACTAAGCAAGAGCAACTACATTTCTTCCACAAGGCAGGAGGGAGAGTCAAAGAAGGTAGAGAGGCAAAAGAAAGAGGAAACAAAAAAAAATGACAGCTAGGAAGCAGCAAAAGGAAAAATAACCTTAAATCAAAGTAAAATAAAGAATCAGACAATACCACCAATGTCAAGTGTCTAACATGCCTCCCCTATTCCCCCCTCTTATCTGCATTCACCTTGGTATATCACTTTATTACACTAAAGGAAGCATAATACAATGATTCTATTAGTTACAGTCTCTAGTTGATGCTGATTGCATCCCTCCCCCAATGCCTCCCCATTTTTAACACCTTGCAAGGTTGACATTTGCTTGTTCTCCCTCGTAAAAGAACATATTTGTACATTTTATCACAATTGTTGAATACTCTAGATTTCACCAAGTTACACAGTCCCAGTCGTTATCTTTCCTCCTTTCTTGTGGTGTCTCACATGCTCCCCATCTTTCTCTCTCAACTGTATTCATAGTTACCTTTGTTCAGTATACTTACATTGTTGTGCTACCATCTCCCAAAATTGTGTTCCAAACCACACACTCCTGTCTTCTATCACCCTGTAGTGCTCCCTTTGGTATTTCCTGTAGGGCAGGTGTCTTGTTCACAAAGTCTCTCATTGTCTGTTTGTCAGAAAATATTTTGAGCTCTCCCTCATATTTGAAGGACAGCTTTGCTGGATACAGGATTCTTGGTTGGTGGTTTTTCTCTTTCAGTATCTTAAATATATCACACCACTTCCTTCTTGCCTCCATGGTTTCTGCTGAGAGATCCGCACATAGTCTTATGAAGCTTCCTTTGTATGTAATGGATTGCTTTTCTCTTGCTGCTTTCAGGATTCTCTCTTTGTCTTTGACATTTGATAATCTGATTATTAAGTGTCTTGGCGTAGGCCTATTCATATCTCTTCTGTTTGGAGTACGCTGCGCTTCTTGGGTCTGTAATTTTATGTCTTTCATAAGAGAGGGGAAATTTTCATTGATTATTCCTCTATTATTGCTGCTGCCCCTTTCCCTTCTCTTCTCCTTCTGGGACACCAATGATACGTACATTATTGTACTTTGTTTCATCCTTGAGTTCCCGGAGATGTTGCTCATATTTTTTCATTCTTTTCTCCATCTGCTCCTTTGCGTGTAGACTTTCAGGTGTTTTGTTCTCCAGTTCCTGGGTGTTTTCTTCTGCCTCTTGAGTTCTGCTGTTGTATGTTTCCATTGTGTCTTTCATCTCTTGTGTTGTGCCTTTCATTTCCATAGATTCTACTAGTAGGTTTTTTGAACTTTTGATTTCTGCCATATACATGTCCAGTGCTTCCTTTACAGCCTCTATCTCTTTTGCAATATCTTCTCTAAACTTTTTGAATTGATTTAGCATTAGTTGTTTAAATTCCTGTATCTCAGTTGAAGTGTACGTTTGTTCCTTTGACTGGGCCATAACTTTGTTTTTCTTAGTGTAGGTTGTAATTTTCTGTTGTCTAGGCATGGTTTCCTTGGTTATCCAAATCAGGTTTTCCCAGACCAGAACAGGCTCAGGTCCTAGAGGGAAGAAATATTCAGTATCTGGTTTCCCTGCGGGTGTGTCTTAGAAAATTGCTCCACCCTTTGATGCCTCGGGTCACTGTGCTTTTCTGCCCAGCAGGTGACGCCTGTTAGCCTATAATTCTTGACTGGTGTGAGGAGGTATGGCTGTGTTCCCCCAGGCTCTGGGGTCTGGTTCTGAATGGAAAGGGCCCCACCCCTTTCCTCCTAGAGAAGACAGACCCCCCAGGTGAAGGTCATTAGCATTTCAGTGGTCTCTCTCTCTGCTTGTGGTGTCTCCACCCTTCCCAGAGTCACAGCCCTGGAAACTGAAAATGACTGGGGCTTTCTCCACTAAGCCAAAAAAGAAACAGATAGTCCCCTTTAGACCCAGTCCAAGGCAACCCTCCTGCTCTCCCAGGTCAGTCGTCACCCAAAGCCTCTGTCTGTTTTTTGGGGCTGCGTACCTGGAGTGAGCAGTTCACACTCGCTACTTAAAACCCTAGTTGGAGCTCAGCTGAGCTGTATTCGCTTGCTGGGAGAGAGCCTCTCTGTCGCACCACGCAGCTCCGCAGCTTGGGCTATGGGGGAGGGGGTCTCCCGACCTGGTTCCGCAGGTTATACTTACAGATTTTATGCTGTGTTCTCGGGCATTCCTCCCAATTCAGGTTGGTGTATGATGAATGGATGGTCTCGTTTGTCCCCCCCGCAGTTATTCTGGATTATTTACTAGTTGTTTCTGGTTTTTTGTAGTTGTTCCAGGGGGACTGCTTAGCTTCCACTCCTCTCTATGCCGCCATCTTGCCCAAGTCCCTAGGTTCAGTTTAATTTGCCACTTTAGAGAGCAGTTGGATTTGCCTGTCTGTTTGGAATTGATGCTGTGTTCTAGTTCAGTGTCTTCCAAATGTTTATCTGAGACAGTCTGTGAATAAGATAATGAGGTAATGAGGTAGAAAGAAGAAAACACTCTGAATACCGCTTGTCACTTCCAGGGGGAGGAAAACTGAAAGAGGAAGTTGGACATTTCCAGGCAAGTTATGGCTAATGAACATCCACACATTTAAAATATAACTTCAAATTTTTTCCTGTCTATTCTGAGCTGTAGTTAACTATAATTAGGAGTAAGATCCTTCTCATTGTGATCTCTATCATAACATTTTTTATAGACTGTTTGAAGATAGACAATTTTTATTAAACAACATAAGAATCAGTAAATGTGACTTTAGATCAAAGTCATGCTAACTGCTGGAGTTATTGCAAATAGAGAAGCAAATATATTGTTACAATGGAAGAACAAGGACATCTTTGCTGGTTTGCACAATCATTAAGGTTAGCTATTCTCAACTTTAGCATGCAACAAAATCTCCAGGACGCCTTGTTAAGAGACAGAGTTTCTGATTCAGCAGGTCAGGGATGGGCTTGAGAATTTGCATTTGTAACAAGTTCCTGAATCATGCTGGTGCTGCTTGTCAGGGATCCATATGAGAATCAACTGCTACCCTAATGAGAGAAGCTGTTTCTTATTTATGTTGTATTCTTACATCTTCTACTTAACTAATAAATACTTGCTGGTTTGGGTTTCTCATCTTGGCCAGAGAAATAAGAAGCTAATGCACTGATTGGATTGAAAAGGAGAAATAGAAAAAATAGGTGATGTGATATACTCAGTTTTTATTGCATAAATGATCAAATGCATGTCTTAACATATTTCAAATTATACCAGAGGATGTATATACTTTAATTTTGCATATGCCATAAATATATGCGTTATAGATATTTAAATATGATAGAATGCAGTGTATTTGACTTTTGTGTGTAAGATTATTGATCCATATCATCCTTGGAATCTAAAAAATGCTAGATGTATAAGCTAAAAAAGTGTTAGCTATCTATAATTGGAATGTTTCTGTTTTTACAGAATACTTTAAAAATAAACCTTAAATAAAGGAAATACTGACATCATTTTATGATACAGAAAGCTGATATTAAAGTGAAAAATTTTGAACGGGAATATGAAAAAACTTTAACAGAAAGTATTACTCAGGAAGTGACATCAAAAATTGGAGAAGACAAGGGAAAAGAGTTCAAGAAAAATGAGATTAATATTTCATATAAAGTTACACATATTTCTATTGCAATTTTAATTTTTTATTTTGAAAATAAATCTAATTTTATGTTTACAAAGAGTTGCAGGAATAATACAGGGCTCCATTATATGTTTCACCAGCTTCCCTAATAACATTTTATATAACTGTAGAAAACTTATCAACTTTAAGAAATTGACATTGGTATAATACTGTTAACTAAGCTGCATACTTTATTTGTATTTTATGGTTTTTTTAATTATGTCCTTTTATTTTGCTGTTTCAGGATATAATCCAGGATTTCCACATTGTCATATATACTTAGTCTCCTCCAATCTGTGACAGTTCTTCTGTACTTTGTCTTTCATTACCTTGATAATTTAGAAAACTACCTGCAATTCATTTTTAAAATGCCCCTCCAAACAGATTTATCTCATCTATTATCATGATTAGATTGATGGTATGCATTATTGGGAAGAATAAATCAGAGGTGATTTGCCCTTCTCAGAGTATTATATCAGGGAGTATGTTATGCTGATGTATCTTATTTCTGGTGATGTTAACTTCTACCACTTAATTAAGGCAGTTATTGCCAGGTTTCTTTACCTCTATAAGATACTACTTTTCCCTTTGTATTTTTAATAATTGCAGGAGATACTCTAAGACCATGCAAATACCCAGCCTTTTAAAATGCAATTTTATTGCATTACACAGCATATAATCCATCATTTAGCTGTGCATTCATCACCACAATCAATTTTTGAGCATCTTCATTACTGCAAAATAAAGAAAAAAATATATGAAAAAGAACACCCAAACCATCCCATACCCCTTAGCCCCCTATTACATATGTGTGTGTGTGTGTGTGTGTGTGTGTTTGTGTGTAGAGAGAGAGAGAGAGAGAGAGGGAGAGTCATTATTTTATTACTCATCTACTCATGCACTGATTAAAGAGAGTGTCAGTCACCAGGTTTTCACTATCACATGGTCACATGATAAAAGCTATATAGATATATAATTATCATCAAGAATCAAGTCTACTAGATTACCATTCAATATATTCAGGTATTTCCTTTTAGCTATTCTAATACACTAGAAACTAAAAAGTAATGTCTATATAATGCATAATAACCTCTAGAATGACCTCTCAACTCTAAGATCTCTTAGCCTCTGAAACTATTTTGTTTCATTTCTTTTCCCCCCTTTTGGTCAAGATGGTATTCTCAACCCCACAATGCCAGGGCCAGGCTCATTCCTGGGAGTCCTGTCCCTAATTGCCAGGGAGACATACACCCCTGAGAGTCATGTTCCATGTAGGGTGGGAGGGTAGTGAGTTTATTTTCAGAGTTGGCTTAGAGAGAGGCCACATTTGAGCAACAAGAGTTTCTCTGGGGGTGACTCTTAGGGACAATTATAAGTAGACTTAGCTTCTCCTTTGCAGGAATACGTTTCATAAGGGCTAGTCCCAAGAACAAGGGCTTGGCTTATTAAATTGGGATTCCCTAATGCTTGCGGGGAGTATCAGGAATTCCCCAGGTAAGGAAGTTTAATATTTTAACATTTTCCCCAGTCCCTCAAGGGGACTTTGCAAATACTTTTTTATTTTCTCCCCAAAGTATTCTGGGCTGCATTGGGGTATCATATTAACTTGTACAGAATAATGAGCTCTCATTCCCCATACTAGGTTCCATGCAACCCTGTTGTGTGAATAAACTGAGCATACAGGTTACTTTAGAAAGCATGCTGCAGAAACATCTCTTAAATAACAGTCACAACTCAAGAATAGATGTGACTGCCGTAAGAGCTTACAATATATAAACATTTGCAAAGAACCTCCTTTAACACTTTGCACTCCTATATCATCAACTGCCAATCTATGTCCACATTATGTCACCTTGTAACTATGCTCTGGAATTTAATTCTCAGCATTTGCTCATTATACTAAGTTTATCTTAGTGAGGCCTTACAATATTTGTCATTTTGTTTCTGACATATTTCACTCAATGTAATGTCCTAAATGTTCATTCATCTAGTTGCATGCCTCACAACTTCATTCCTTCTTGCAGCCACTCAACATTCTGTTGTATGTATATGCCATATTTTGCCCTTCTGTTCAAAAATCAATGTACCTGTTCTAGTTAGCTAATGCTGCCAGAATGCAAAACACCAGAAATGGATTGGCTTTTATAAAGGGGGTTTATTTGGTTACACAGTTACAGTCTTAAGGCCATAAAATGTCCAAGGTAACACATCAGCAATCAGGTACCTTCAATGGAGGATGGCTAATGGTGTCCAGAAAACCTCTGTTAGCTGGGAAGGCACGTGCTGATGTCTGCTCCAAAGTTCTGGTTTCAAAATGGCTTTCTCCCAGGATGTTCCTCTCTAGGCTGCAGTTCCTCAAAAATGTCACTCTTAGTTGCACTTGGGGTGTTTGTCCTCTCTTAGCTTCTCTGGAGCAAGAGTCTGCTTTCAATGGCTGTCTTCAAAATATCTCTCATCTGCAGCTGTTGTGCTTTCTTCAAAGTGTCACTGTTGGCTGGAGCTCCTCTTCAAAATGTCACTCACAGCTGCACTGAGTTCCCTCTGCCTGTCAGCTCATTTATATGGCTCCACTGATCAAGGCCCACCCTGAATGGGTGGGGCCAAGACTCCATGGAAATATCAGAGTTATCACCTACAGTTGGGTGGGGCGCATTTCTATGCAAACAACCTAATCCAAAGTTCCAACTTAATCCCCACTAATATGTCTGCCCCACAAGATTGCATCAAAGAATATGGCTTTTTCTGGGGGACAAAATACATTCAAACCAGCACAGTATCTTAGGTTGCCTTCATTCATTGCAAATCATGAATATTGCTACCATAAGCACCAGTATTTAAATGTCTATTCATGTCCTTGCTTTCAGTTTTTCCAAGCATATACCTGCACCATTCTACTTCCCTACCAACAGTGAATAGGTATATCTCTCTCTCCACATCTTCTTCCGCACATCAGATTTTCTGTTTATTTTTAAACAGTTTTATTTGCACACTGTATAATCTATTCTGAGTGAACAAACAATAGCCCTCAGTGTAATCACACAATTATGCTTTCACCACCACATTTAGATGAGAACATTTCCATTTCTTCTGCAAAAAAAAGAGAAGACTAATAAAAGAAACAAAGAATGGAGATAGAAGAATAAAGAATCAAAATAAAGTAAAAAGGAGAAACAAGAATCCCATACCCCTTCCTTAGATACTCTTCTGTTGACATTAGCTTTGGTGTATTGCTTTTGTTAAAATTAATGAAAGAATATGACAATGTTATTGTTCAATAGAGACCCTAGTTTTCCTTGATGGTATTTTTCCCCATATACCATCCCATTTTCAACAACTTACGATATTGACATTCATTTGTTCTCCCTCGTGTAAAAACTTTCTTTTATTTCTATGTTTAATTACCATCATTATCCACTCTAGTTTTGCTAAGTTATACAGTCCCAGTTTTATCCTCTGTCTTCCTTCTGGTGCCATGCATGCCCCTAGCCTTCCTCTTTTAGCATACACTCAGCTTTGTTCATTATACCTACAATATTGTGCTACCATACATAGTATCGTGCTATCCATTTCTGGATCTTTACAATCAATCCTGTTGAACATTCTATACTCCTTGAGCATCAAATGCCCAGTCTCTACCCTGTTTCTACCTCCTGATAGCCTGTGTTCTTAACTTGAACTTTCAGAGTTTGTTCACTACAGTTAGTTCATATTAGTGAGACCATACAATATTCTTTTGTTTCTAGCTAATGTCACTCAACATAATGTCCTTAAGATTCATCCATGTTGTTATATGCATAATAACTTCATGTTGTCTTACAACCGCATAGTATTCCACTGTATGTATATACCACAGTTTGTTTATTGACTTGCCCATTGATGGACATTTGGGCTGTTTCCATCTCTTGGCAATCATGAATAATGATGCTATAAACATCAGTTTACAAATGTCCATTTGAGTCCCAGGTTTCTGTTCCTCTGAATATATACCTAGTAATAGAATGGCTGAATTTAAACAATTCTATACTTAGCTTCCTGAGGAACCACCAAACTGCCTTCCAGAGTGGCTGTACCCATTCTGCATTCCCACCTTCAGTGAATAAGTGTATCTCTTTCTCCACATCTTCTCCAACACTTGTAGTTTTCTGGTTTTTTGGTTTGTTTGTTTTGTTTTGTTTTGATAATGGCCATTCTAGTAGGTGTGAAATGATATCTCATGACAGTTTTGATTTCTGTTTATCTAATAGCTAGTGAAGTTGGGCATCTTTTCATGTTTTTGAGGCAATTTTATTTCCTCTTTGGAAAATTGTCTGCCCATGTCTTTTGCCCAATTTTTAATTGGGTTGTTTATCCTTTTGTTTTTGTGTTGTAGGATCTCTTTATATATTCTGTGTGTTAAACCCTTATCTGATATGTGATTTACATATTGTCTCCTATTGCATAGGCAGCCTATTTACTTTCCTGATGAAGTCCTTTCATGTGCAAAAGTTTTCAATTTTGAGGATTTCCCACTTATCTATCTCTTCTTTCATTGCTTGCACTTTGGGTATAAGGTCTAGGAAATCACATCCTGTCAGAAAATCTTTAAGATATTTCCCTACATTTTCTTCTAAAAGTTTTATGGTCTTAGCTCTAATGTTTAGGTCTTTGATCTGTTTTGAATTAATTTTTGTATAAGGTGTGAAATAGAGATCATCTTTTATTCTTCTTGATATGGATATCCAGTTCTCCAAGCACCATTTGTTGAAGATGCTGCTCTGTCCCAGTTGAGTGGACTTGACCACCTTATCGAATATCAATTGTCCACAGTTGAGAGGGCCTATTTCCAAAAACTCAGTTTGATTCCATTGGTAAATATAAGTATCTTTATGCCAGTACCATGCTGTTTTGACCAGATTTGTAACATGCTTTAAAGTCAGGTAGTGTGAGACCTCCCACTTCACTTTTACTTTTCAAAATATTTTTAGCTATTCAAGGAACCCTGCCCTTTCAAATAAATTTGATTATTGGTTTTTCTATTTCTGTAAAATAAGTTGTTGAGATTTTAATTGGTATTGCATTGAATCTATAAATTAATTTGAGGAGAATGCCATCTTAATTATATTTAGTCCTCCAATCCCTGAACACAATGTCCTTCCATTTATTTAGGTTTTCTGTGAATTCTATTAGCAATATTAGCAATATTTTTCTTTTCTTTTTTCTTTTTCTTTTTCTTTTCTTTTCTTTTCTTTTTTTTTTTTTTTTTTTTTTTTAGTTTTCTCAGTATAGATCTTTCATGTCCTTGGTTAAACTTATTCCTAAATATTTGATTCTTTTAGTTGTTCTTGTAAATGGATTTTTTTTTTAAATTGGTTTCCTCCTCAGATTGCTCCTTACTGGATAGTGGTTGGCAGTTTTTCTCTGTTGGTATCTTGAATATATCTTACTACTGCATTATTGTCCCCATGGTTTTTTTTGAGAGATCTGCATGTAGTCTTACTGAGCTTCCCTTGTATGTGATGAATTGCTTTTCTCTTGCTGCTTTCAGAATTCTCTCTTTGTCTTTGATGTTTGTCAATCTGATGATTAAATATCTTGGAGTAGGTATATTTAGATCAATTCTGTTTGGGGTTTGCTGCACTTCTTGCACCTGTCATTTTATGTCTTTTACAAGAATTGGGAAATTTTCATTGATTATTTCCTCTATTATTCTTTCTACCTCTTTTACTTTCTCTTCTCCTTCAGGGACATCTATAACACTTATATTCATGTGCTTCAGGTTGTTATTCAGTTCCCTGAGACCCTGCTCATATTTTTCCATTATTTTCCCTATCTGTTCTCTGGTGTGTAGGATTGCAGATGTGATGTCCTCTAGTTCACTAATCCTTTCTTCTGTCTCTTCAATTCTGTTAATTGTATGTCTCCACAGTGTTTTCATTTCTTCTTTTGTGTCTTCCATTCCCATAAGTTCTGTCATTTGTTTCTTCAAGTTTTTAAGTTGTTCTGTATGTACACCCTGTGCCTTCTTTATACCCTTCATCTCTTTTGCCACATTTTCCTTCAATTCATTCATTTTATTTAGAAGATTTGTTTGAATATCTTTAATTAGTTGTTTCAACTCATGAATCTCAGTTGAAGTGTTAGTTTGTTCCTTTGATCCATATCTAAGTGCTTCCTAGTATTACTCATGTTTTTTGTTTGTTTGTTTGTTTGTTTGTTTTTGCTGTCTAGGTATTTGATTTTCTTGATTAATTTATTCAGGAGGTCATTTATTCTCTTTTGCCTAGGAGTTTCTTGTTGGTTGGCCTCAATCTCTATCTGTGCTTTGTTTCTCTTGCTGGCCAGTTGTCAGATTAGCCCTGCCCCATTCCCAGTCTCCCCCCAAAACCAGGCCCCTGCACAGTCTACCTCTGGTGGGTAGACACTGGGCATCCCAGAAATTTCTTTGTGTGTTTGTAAAACAAATCTGCTGGCTCTCAGTGGTACTCTGTTTTTCACTAGCCAGCAAGCCCTGGGGTTGTTTTAAAGCACTGCTTTAACCATTGAGTTGTCCATATTTCTCTGCTTAAACAGGGCCAGGTTCCCAGGTGGTGGATTTAGCCCAGCTCCAGTGGACCTGGCATAAGGGCTGGAGAGATTCTGAAAAGTCCTGCAATTCCCTTTCACTTTCTTGTCTGCCCAACAGATAGCACTATTGGGTGACTTAATCATCCTTAGAAGGTGTTTACCTTCTGGATCTGAGGTTGCACCTGACAAGACAGGCCTGGATTTTCTCCTGTAAACCTGGCTGTGTCTGACTGGCAGGACTGAATCACCTCTTGGAACCTGGGCTGAATCTGGGTGAGGCTGAATTGCCTCTTGGATCCCTGGCTGAGTCTAACCAGGCAGGGCTGAATTACCTCTTAGAGCCCCTGATATGTCTTACCAGCAAATATCCACTGTGTCATTTAATTTTTGTCCACAAATTATCTCTGGATCTTGCTTGCAGTAATTAATTATGAGGTCTTCTAATGATGCTTTTCTATTTCCCTCATTCCTTTTATATTTATGACTACTGATGTAGGGAAGATTTTCTCCCACATATATTTATTTATTCAATCATTAATTTATGGACTGATGGGATATTTATTTAACTCTTTAGATTATAATTCAAGGGTATCATATGTATTTGTTGCTCTAATTGTTCTAGTTTTGGCCATTGGTGACTCTTTTAGTTTGGCACATATGTCCTTTCTGCATGACACTATTTTGTTTCTAATTGATCACTTCTTTACTTGATGGCACCGTAAGAAACTCTTTGCAAATATCCTACTTCCCATGCTCCAACTCTGGAATCAACCTCTCCAAGGATCCTTGATTCATTTTATTAAAGAATGGTAATTAAAAGCCAAGATCTGGATCATAAGTACTTCATTGCTTCTGGGGTATCAGAGAAGTCAGGGTTAGGAAATACATATTGGTATACTAATGCATGGATACAAATAAACATATTAATTTCTGCATCTATCTTTACAAATTTATAAACGAGTTATACACTAACTTGTGATTTCTGTCCAGAACTACAAGATTCATTCCAGACTTCCCCCTTTGCATATTGGAAACTTCTCTCTCCAACAGTGACAAATCTGACTCTCATTATCTATTATGTATTTACTTATTTGTTCAATGCTTACATACTTATATATATAATATATATAATATAATGCATATGTATACATTAGCATTGAACAAGTTATATATATATGGAGAGATAGATAGTAAACACCCCTGTAAGAAACATATTCACCAATTTCCAAACAACACATAGAAAATAGAAGACACTTACAGAGAAATTTTTTTTAAATGTTTGAACTGAATAAAATATGGAATACAATATATCAAACTTGGTGGGCTATGCTAAAGAATTGCTTAAAGGAAAAAAAAATACAGCATTAAATGTTTATGTTAGAAAAGAAAATGTTATCAAATAAATAATCTAAGTTTACACTTAAAAAAAAAAAACAACTAGTTTGAGAGAGGACAAAATTAAGCCCAAAGCAGTAGGAAAAAGAAAATTCAAATTCTATTTGGTTAATTTCTATATACCTATTTTCAAAATCACTCATTCTTTCCTTGGCTGTGGCAAGTTTTTGGATGAGCCTGTCCATGTTTTTGTCTCTGTTACTATGTTTTTCCATTTCCAGCATTTCCATTGGATTCTTTCTTGGAGTTTCCATACTTCCAAAATTTCTCATCTAACCTTGCATACTGCCCACATTTTCCATTTGAACATTTAACATATTAAATTTGCTTCTAAAAAAATGCTCTGGTTTTAACACTATATCATACCTAAAGCTAATTCTCAAGGTTGCATTGTCTTTTGGCAGATTTTTATCTTTCCTTTTCATATGCTTCATAATCTTTTTCTTGAAATTCAGGCATCTTTTATAGGCAGGCTGTAAACAGCCTGTAAATGGACGTCTTTTCCAATATTAGTACTCTAACAAGGAATTCTGAATTAATTCTATTAGGCTTTTGGCTGTTTTGTTTTATTTTGTTTTGTTTTGATTAAGGAAGGCATAGTTGTTTTCTATTGTTACTCAGTGCATCATATGCTTTGAAGTCCTTCCTCTAACAATATCTTGTATTTGGAATGAAAGTTGATTTTGCCAGAGTATTTTTTTTTCCTCCCCAATGCTGATGCTCTCTCAGCTTTAGTCTTCCTTTTGTGCTCTGCCTGAGGAGAATGTCTATCTTCTGCAGTAACTTGTTACATAATGATTCTTAGCTTTGTTACTCACTGGTGGATAGACGGTTGGTGGAATGGACGTGTGAAGTATTTCTGATTTTATTAAGCCTCTGTTTTGGCAGGCAATGCTGCTGTATCTAAGAGATGTGGCCAATGTTCCAGCCCCTCCCAGGGCTGTCCTCTGATTCCAGCATGCATTTTTACCCTCCAGCAGAGTTAGATTATTGCACAACTTGTTTATCTGTTTCCTTCCCCTGGCTGCAATGGGATTTCATTGATGTGCTAAATGTGGCAATGTTTGTTGCCTTTCCTAACACAAGTTAAGGCTTTGGTCCCATGAGAGAGAGAGAAAACTCTTGGTGGATCATATTGTTCTACCAGCAGTGGCTGCATCTCCTGTCTTCCTGTCTCCCAGTTCTGCTCCAAAAGTGAGACTTTCGAAGGACACTCCCAATTTTTTATGTGATTAGGCAGTGAGGTTCATGAAGTAAAAGCCTGCAAAAAGGTGCAGACTTCCTCTATATTTGCAGGCCCAGAGGCTTTGCCCTCTTTCCCCAGTACACATTGCATCTCTACCAATTTGCTAGTCCTGCTATCTGAACTCTTCTTACTAGTGTCCAACTTTATTTTGTCCTAGTGAGTCAGTGCTTGTATCTTCTCTCTCCCGGCAGGCAATTGTCTCTCCTTAGATTTTGGTCCATGCAGATTTCCTGTAATCTAATCATTCTAACAGTTTAAGAAAAGTTGTGAACTGGCTGTTTTTCTTGCTTTTTTAATTGTAAACATAGGAGTGACCCTTATTACAACTCTCTGTCTCCCTGAGAGGAAACAGAGAGCCCAGAATGTTAAATAGTTTTGAAAAAAATAATAGCTGACTTTAGAGTGTACTTGCCCCAACTCATCAGGTGAATCCATTTGAACAAAAAATCTGATTATTTTCAAATTATGTTCATTTTCTGTAGAATACCAACTTGGACTTATCTACATATTGCCTTGTTTTATTTTCTTATGAATAAATAGTGTCTCATAAAAGAATGCAAATGTTTAAAATGAAAAGCCATACTGTGTATACTGGTTTTGTATATCAACAAATGACATCTCATATCAGACTACATGGTTTTATCTTCTAATATTTAATTATATTTCCAACTTTTTAAACATATTCCCATATACTTTTTAAAAAATAAACTTTATGTTTTAGCAGAGTTTCATATTTACAGAAAAATTGTGAATGGAATACCAAGAGTTTTCATACACCCAAATCAAGTTTCCTATTATTAACATCCGATGTTAGTGTGGCATATTCATTACAATTATTGAACCAATATTGATACACTGTTATTACTAAAGCCCATAATTTATTCCAATTTCCTTAGTTTTTACATAATGTATGTTTTCTGTTCCCGGATCCCATTCAAGTTACCACATTACATCTGGTCTTCATGTCTCCTTAGGCAATTCATAGTTATGACTGTTTCTAAGACTTATTATTTATTTATTTATTTATTTATTTGATGACACTGACAGTTCTGATAAATAGTAGTCAGGTATTAGTCTGATCTTTATCTCATGATTAGACTGCCTTATGGATTTGGGGAAGGAAATGCACAGACATATAGTGCCGTTTTCATCACCTCATAGCAAAAGTCATACTATCAATATGACATCTATTGTTGTTGTTACCTTGATCATCTAGCTGAGGCAGGTAACTTACCAAGTTACAGTCTTTTGCCTTCCTTTCCATACTGTACTATTTGGAAGGAAGTCACTATGTGCAACCCACACTTAATGAATGAGGAATTATGCTCTACCTCCTTAAGGGTAAAGTACCTTCATCAATTATGTGGAATCTTTCTGCAGGAAATATTTGTCTGTATTCCCCTTTTATTTATTCATTTAATCAGAAATTTATTTATATCAATAGAGACTTGTGGATAGCTATTCTGTATTTATTATCCAGTATGACTTTAATTATTTTTTGGTCAAATTTTTCCAAGTTTGGCATTAGCATCTCTTTCATTTGGCTCCTCTGTCTCTTTGACATAGCCCCATCTTGTTTGTGTGTGTCTTTATTGTTTCTTTACTTTCTGACACTATGAGATGCTCCAGGCTCATCTTATATATTTCCCATCTTAGTCATAGAATGAATCAGCTCTTTCTCAAAGGACCCCAGATTCCTTTAAATGGAGAATGAATTAGAAACAAAGATCTGGGCATTGTTATAAATAGCAATCTTTTAAAAATTCTAAATTCCAATTTTCCATTGCTGGTGTATAGGAAAGCATTTGACTTTTCCATAGGATTAACCTCGTATCCTGGGACTTTTTATACTTTTTTCATGCTTCCAGGATTTGTTGTTGTTGTTGAGTCTTTGAAATTTTTTACGTAGAAAATAATGTCATCGATGAATAAAAGCATTTATTTCTTCCTTTGTAATCTCTATAGCTTTTATTTCATTTTCCAGTGTGATACTGATCAGAAATGACATAATTGCCTTGTTTCCAAATGGGGGAAAACATCCAATTCTTATCATTAAGTATGGGGTTAGTTGAAAGAAAATTTTTTAAATAGATATTCCTTATTATTTTAAGGAAATTCCCATCTATTTCCAATTCCTGAGTTTTTATCATGAAAGTGTGTTGGATTTTGACAAATGCTTTCTCTGTGTCATCTGATATGACCACATCATTTTTTTAGCCTGTTGATGTGATGGATTGGATAGCTTCATTTTCAGATATGAGCCAACCTTAAGTACCTGGAATAAAATTCCAAGTGCTCCTGGTATATAATTCACTTTTTAAGTTGTGAATTTGATTTGCTAATATATCATTGAGGGTTTTTGCAAGGGGGTGAGCAATGATGGCCTTTTATTTTCCTTTCTTATAATGTCATTCTAACTTCATAGACTCAGTTAGAGAGTCTTCCCTCTGCTTCCATTTTCTGGAAAAGATTGTGGAGAATTAGTGTTATTTCTTCCTTAAAAGTTGGAAGAATTTACTGGTAAATCCAACTGGGCATGGTGATTTCTCTTTTGATGGTAATTAATAACTTATTCAATGCCTTTAATAGATATGGGCCTATATGGGTTACCTATTTCTCCTTCTGTGAATTTTGGTATTTTGTGTCTTTCAAGGAGCTGGTCCATTTCATCTAAGTTATCAAATTTGTGGGCATATTTTTTTAAAGCAACTTCCTTTGGTAATTTATTGGCCACAATATCAATATTATGACTCCTTTTTCATATCTGATATTGGTAATTTGCATCTTCTTTTTTTCCTTGGTTAACCTGGCTAGAGATTTATCAATTTTATTGATCTTTTCAGAGAAACACCTTTGGTTTTTCTGATTGTGATTTGCTCATCAAAAGGTCCTACTTACAATGGGTTTCTACCCACAAGAACGGATTAAATTTAAGAACATGTTTTTTTCTGGGGTAATGCAGCTTTAAAACACCGCTATCAGAAATCCACTATTATTATACTTGGGTTCTGTTGGTGTGGTTTTATGACATGGGTAGGGGAAGCATTTTATTTCTTATGACTAAAGGCTTTTAGTGGGCTTGTAACCTTGAGCTCTGACCTTCACAAATGTCTTAATATCCACTTTCTATATTGAGACAAGTAGACTAGAGGGTGTTGGATTAAGGAAAATTCCCTTTCCCCAGGCTCTGGTAAAATTTATTCCCCTAGAGAGTAGATCTTAGCTATGAAAAATACTCTGGGCATTTTTCACAATAGTTATTTTTACCCCCCAGCTGCTAGAGCAACCAGCAGACAATTCCTGACTTTTTTTCATGAGAACTTGTTGGGGTTCCTGGACATAAAACCCTCAGAAGTGTGGGCATAACACTAAGACATTTTTCCTGCAATAGTTTCTCACTTTTATGCTAGTCTACACTCAGTCTCTAGCAATTCAACAAAATTTCTATTCAATTGTACCTACCAGTTTATGGCTTCAGTAGTTTTTGTTCCAGGAAAGTGGATCCTGGCTGTGATTCTCAAGATTCATCTATTTCTTCAGAATTCGAGGTAGCAATTGGCCCTGTGAACTCAGTTCTCTGTTGGATCCAAGAAAAGTCATTGATCATCATCAGTCTGTTGGCTTTTTTCTTGTTGTCAGGACAGTAATGAAGACTTTCAGGTTCCTTTTACATTACAGCTGAAAATGGAAGATCTCCTTATATACTTTTTATCAGGTACTCTTTCACACAAAAGATATTCATGGATGTGACCATGAGTTCTGTTTTCCAATTTCTTTCCAACATCATGTAAGTCTGTCTCCTACAAATTTATCCTGAATAACTATTTTTGGCTAACAGAGAATACTGTCAGTATTGAAAAAGTATAAGAAATGCCAAATGTGGGCTAATATCCAAGACCCATTTTCTCTATTTCATCTAGATATCCTGAACCAACTAAAGATCAGTACACCCAAACAATTGTATCATGCAGAAAGTACTTCACAATTTGTACTTTTAAAGACCTACATAATTTTATGGCCTCATTTCTTCTCTCACCTTGACTACAAAGTTGTCCTTACACAGAATTCTTTCCCCTTCCCTGAGTTTGTTATGGAAATGCATATGTTTGTATTTTTCACAGTGCTACTGCCTCGATCAGAAATATTCTTTCCACTCTACCCGGCAAACTCTTGTTCCTTCATTCAATCATAGCTCAAATTTCATTGTTTGTGAAAAATATTTCTTAATTTATCCCAGCAGTTGGTTAATCACCATGAATTTCCATTGAATTTTGGCAGTAATTTTGTAAGGTCTTCTCACATTTCATATTTATTAATGGTTTTCATGTTTTTCTGAGGGAGGGAACTTTGAATCATCTTTGTATCATCAGATTGTTACTAACACTATGAATTCAGTAAATGTTTTTGAATAATTATGGTATTGAATTTAAACCAAACTCTTCTTCACCCTTCCTAATTCTTAAGAATCTTACTGAATCAAACCAAATATTTCTTTAAAATCTTCCCTATACTTGTTTATTCCTTCCTAATATTTGTCCTATAATGTTAAAGCAGTTTAAAGACAGCTAGGTCAAATATAAACAGAATTAAAATATAACAAGGATTTTTATTGTTTTCAGAAAAGAAAATCAAAACTCAATTTATTAACAGCAAATACAAGCTGTTTTTCTTCACTACTGTGACCTCACATTAGTATATGGAATGCAAAAGTATTTCACAACTGTACATAGGTTCACTGGGACATTACCTCTAGAATCCAAATGATGTCAGTAATGTTGCTCTATTATTTAGTTCTTTCATCCTTTATTATAATCATTAGCCATGTTACATTTTAATTGCTTTACATGAAATGTTAAGAAGAAGTGATTCAGAAGAAGCTGTGACCTTTTGAGATCTCCATGGCTGTTTAGAATATTAGCCATTGATTCTCAAATCTAAAGAGTACAAAAGATAATTCATTAAATATGATAGGAGGAGGCGGGGCAAGATGGCAGACTGGTGAGCTGTATGTTTTAGTTACTCCTCCAGGAAAGTAGGTAAAAAGCCAGGAACTGCGTGGACTGGACACCACAGAGCAATCTGTCTTTGGGCATACTTCATACAACACTCATGAAAACGTGGAACTGCTGAGATCAGCGAAATCTGTAAGTTTTTGCGGCCAGGGGACCCGCGCCCCTCCCTGCCAGGCTCAGTCCCGGGGGAGGAGGGGCTGTCAGCTCCAGGAAGGAGAAGGGAGAATTGCAGTGGCTGCTCTCATCGGAAACTCATTCTACTGATTCAAACTCCAACCATAGATAGACTGAGGCCAGACACCAGAGACTCTGAGAGCAGCCAGCCCAGCAGAGAGGAGACGGGCATAGAAGGAAAACAACACGAGAAGCTCCAAAGTAAAAGCAGAGGATTTTTGGAGTTCTGGTGAACACAGAAAGGGGAAGGGCGGAGATCAGGCCTTGAGGCGCATATGCAAATCCAGAAGCAAGGCTGATCTCTCTGCCCAGGGCACCTTTCCTTAATGGCCCTGGTTGCTTTGTCTATTAGCATTTCAATAACCCATTAGATCTCTGAGGAGGGCCGTTTTTTTTTTTTTTTTTTTAAATCCTTTTTGCTTTTTCTAAAACAATTACTCTAAGAAGCTCAATACAGAAAGCTTCAAAGAATTGAAATTTGGGCACGTCAAGTCAAGAGCAGAACTAAGAGAGCTCTGAGACAAAAGGCAATAATCCAGTGGCTGAGAAAATTCACTAAACAACACAACTTCCCAAGAAAAGGGGGGTGTCCGCTCACAGCCACCATCCTGGTGGACAGGAAACACTCCTGCCCATCGCCAGCCCCATAGCCCAGAGCTGCCCCAGACAACCCAGTGTGACGGAAGTGCTTCAAATAACAGGCACACACCACAAAACTGGGCGTGGACATTAGCCTTCCCTGCAACCTCAGCTGAATGTCCCAGAGCTGGGAAGGGGGAGCAGTGTGAATTAACAGAGCCCCATTCAGCCATCATTTGAGCAGACTGGGAGCCTCCCAACACAGCCCAGCAGCCCAGAACTGCCCTGGGGGGACGGCACTCACCTGTGACATAGCACAGTCATCCCTCAACAGAGGACCCGGGGTGCACAGCCTGGAAGAGGGGCCCACTTGCAAGTCTCAGGAGCCATACGCCAATACCAAAGACTTGTGGGTCAGTGGCAGAGACAAACTGTGGCAGGACTGAACTGAAGGATTAGACTATTGCAGTAGCTTTAAAACTCTAGGATCATCAGGGAGATTTGATTGTTAGGGCCACCCCCCCTCCCCAACTGCCCAGAAACACGCCCCACATACAGGGCAGGCAACACCAACTACACACGCAAGCTTGGGACACCAATTGGGCCCCACAAGACTCACTCCCCCACTCACCAAAAAGGCTAAGCAGGGGAGATCTGGCTTGTGGAGAACAGGTGGCTCGTGGACACCACCTGCTGGTTAGTTAGAGAAAGTGTACTCCACGAAGCTGTAGATCTGATAAATTAGAGATAAGGACTTCAACTGGTCTACAAACCCTAAAAGAACCCTATCAAGGACAGCAAATGCCACGAGGCCAAAAACAACAGAAAATTATAAAGCATATGAAAAAACCAGACGATATGGATAACCCAAGCCCAAGCACCCAAATCAAAAGACCAGAAGAGACACACCTAGAGCAGCTACTCAAAGAACTAAAGATGAACAATGAGACCCTAGTACGGGATATGAAGGAAATCAAGAAGACCCTAGAAGAGCATAAAGAAGACATTGCAAGACTAAATAAAAAAATGGATGATCTTATGGAAATTAAAGAAACTGTTGACCAAATTAAAAAGATTCTGGACACTCATAGTACAAGACTAGAGGAAGTTGAACAACGAATCAGTGACCTGGAAGATGACAGAATGGAAAATGAAAGCATAAAAGAAAGAATGGGGAAAAAAATTGAAAAACTCGAAATGGACCTCAGGGATATGATAGATAATATGAAGCGTCCGAATATAAGACTCATTGGTGTCCCAGAAGGGGAAGAAAAGGGTAAAGGTCTAGGAAGAGTATTCAAAGAAATTGTTGGGGAAAACTACCCAAATCTTCTAAACAACATAAATACACAAATCATAAATGCTCAGCGAACTCCAAATAGAATAAATCCAAAAAAACCCACTCCGAGACATATACTGATCACACTGTCAAACATAGAAGAGAAGGAGCAAGTTCTGAAAGCAGCAAGAGAAAAGCAATTCACCACATACAAAGGAAACAGCATAAGACTAAGTAGTGACTACTCAGCAGCCACCATGGAGGCGAGAAGGCAATGGCACGATATATTTAAAATTCTGAGAGAGAGGAATTTCCAGCCAAGAATACTTTATCCAGCAAAGCTCTCCTTCAAATTTGAGGGAGAGCTTAAATTTTTCACAGACAAAGAAATGCTGAGAGAATTTGCTAACAAGAGACCTGCCCTACTGGAGATACTAAAGGGAGCCCTACAGACAGAGAAACAAAGACAGGACAGAGAGACTTGGAGAAAGGTTCAGTACTAAAGAGATTCGGTATGGGTACAATAAAGGATATTAATAGAGAGAGGGAAAAATATGGCAAACATAATCCAAAGGATAAGATGGCCGATTCAAGAAATGCCTTCACGGTTTTAACATTGAATGTAAATGGATTAAACTCCCCAATTAAAAGATATAGATTCGCAGAATGGATCAAAAAAATGAACCATCAATATGTTGCATACAAGAGACTCATCTTAGACACAGGGACACAAAGAAATTGAAAGTGAAAGGATGGAAAAAAATATTTCATGCAAGCTACAGCCAAAAGAAAGCAGGTGTAGCAATATTAATCTCAGATAAAATAGACTTCAAATGCAGGGATGTTTTGAGAGACAAAGAAGGCCACTACATACTAATAAAAGGGGCAATTCAGCAAGAAGAAATAACAATCGTAAATGTCTATGCACCCAATCAAGGTGCCACAAAATACATGAGAGAAACATTGGCAAAACTAAAGGAAGCAATTGATGTTTCCACAATAATTGTGGGAGACTTCAACACATCACTCTCTCCTATAGATAGATCAACCAGACAGAAGACCAATAAGGAAATTGAAAACCTAAACAATCTGATAAATGAATTAGATTTAACAGACATCTACAGGACATTACATCCCAAATCACCAGGATACACATACTTTTCTAGTGCTCACGGAACTTTCTCCAGAATAGATCATATGCTGGGACATAAAACAAGCCTCAATAAATTTAAAAAGATTGAAATTATTCAAAGCACATTCTCTGACCACAATGGAATACAATTAGAAGTCAATAACCATCAGAGACTTAGAAAATTCACAAATACCTGGAGGTTAAACAACACACTCCTAAACAATCAGTGGGTTAAAGAAGAAATAGCAAGAGAAATTGCTAAATATATAGAGACGAATGAAAATGAGAACACAACATACCAAAACCTATGGGATGCAGCAAAAGCAGTGCTAAGGGGGAAATTTATAGCACTAAACGCATATATTAAAAAGGAAGAAGGAGCCAAAATCAAAGAACTAATGGATCAACTGAAGAAGCTAGAAAATGAACAGCAAACCAATCCTAAACCAAGTACAAGAAAAGAAATAACAAGGATTAAAGCAGAAATAAATGACATAGAGAACAAAAAAACAATAGAAAGGATAAATATCACCAAAAGTTGGTTCTTTGAGAAGATCAACAAGATTGACAAGCCCTTAGCTAGACTGACAAAATCAAAAAGAGAGAAGACCCATATAAACAAAATAATGAATGAAAAAGGTGACATAACTGCAGATCCTGAAGAAATTAAAAAAATTATAAGAGGATATTATGAACAACTGTATGGCAACAAACTGGATAATGTAGAAGAAATGGACAATTTCCTGGAAACATATGAACAACCTAGACTGACCAGAGAAGAAATAGAAGACCTCAACCAACCCATCACAAGCAAAGAGATCCAATCAGTCATCAAAAATCTTCCCACAAATAAATGCCCAGGGCCAGATGGCTTCACAGGGGAATTCTACCAAACTTTCCAGAAAGAACTGACACCAATCTTACTCAAACTCTTTCAAAACATTGAAAAAAATGGAACACTACCTAACTCATTTTATGAAGCTAACATCAATCTAATACCAAAACCAGGCAAAGATGCTACAAAAAAGGAAAACTACCGGCCAATCTCCCTAATGAATATAGATGCAAAAATCCTCAACAAAATACTTGCAAATCGAATCCAAAGACACATTAAAAAAATCATACACCATGACCAAGTGGGGTTCATTCCAGGCATGCAAGGATGGTTCAACATCAGAAAAACAATCAATGTATTACAACACATTAAAAACTCGAAAGGGAAAAATCAATTGATCATCTCAATAGATGCTGAAAAAGCATTTGACAAAATCCAACATCCCTTTTTGATAAAAACACTTCAAAAGGTAGGAATTGAAGGAAACTTCCTCAACATGATAAAGAGCATATATGAAAAACCCACAGCCAGCATAGTACTCAATGGTGAGAGACTGAAAGCCCTCCCTCTAAGATCAGGAACAAGACAAGGATGCCCGCTGTCACCACTGTTATTCAACATTGTGCTAGAAGTGCTAGCCAGGGCAATCCGGCAAGACAAAGAAATAAAAGGCATCCAAATTGGAAAAGAAGAAGTAAAACTGTCATTGTTTGCAGATGATATGATCTTATATCTAGAAAACCCTGAGAAATCAACGATACACCTACTAGAGCTAATAAACAAATTTAGCAAAGTAGCGGGATACAAGATTAATGCACATAAGTCAGTAATGTTTCTATATGCTAGAAATGAACAAACTGAAGAGACACTCAAGAAAAAGATACCATTTTCAATAGCAACTAAAAAAATCAAGTACCTAGGAATCAACTTAACCAAAGATGTAAAAGACCTATACAAAGAAAACTACATAACTCTACTAAAAGAAATAGAAGGGGACCTTAAAAGATGGAAAAATATTCCATGTTCATGGATAGGAAGGCTAAATGTCATTAAGATGTCAATTCTACCCAAACTCATCTACAGATTCAATGCAATCCCAATCAAAATTCCAACAACCTACTTTGCAGACTTGGAAAAGCTAGTTATCAAATTTATTTGGAAAGGGAAGATGCCTCGAATTGCTAAAGACACTCTAAAAAAGAAAAACGAAGTGGGAGGACTTACACTCCCTGACTTTGAAGCTTATTATAAAGCCACAGTTGCCAAGACAGCATGGTACTGGCACAAAGATAGACATATAGATCAATGGAATCGAATTGAGAATTCAGAGATAGACCCTCAGATCTATGGCCGACTGATCTTTGATAAGGCCCCCAAAGTCACCGAACTGAGCCATAATGGTCTTTTCAACAAATGGGGCTGGGAGAGTTGGATATCCATATCCAAAAGAATGAAAGAGGACCCCTACCTCACCCCCTACACAAAAATTAACTCAAAATGGACCAAAGATCTCAATATAAAAGAAAGTACCATAAAACTCCTAGAAGATAATGTAGGAAAACATCTTCAAGACCTTGTATTAGGAGGCCACTTCCTAGACTTTACACCCAAAGCACAAGCAACAAAAGAGAAAATAGATAAATGGGAACTCCTCAAGCTTAGAAGTTTCTGCACCTCAAAGGAATTTCTCAAAAAGGTAAAGAGGCAGCCAACTCAATGGGAAAAAATTTTTGGAAACCATGTATCTGACAAAAGACTGATATCTTGCATATACAAAGAAATCCTACAACTCAATGACAATAGTACAGACAGCCCAATTATAAAATGGGCAAAAGATATGAAAAGACAGTTCTCTGAAGAGGAAATACAAATGACCAAGAAACACATGAAAAAATGTTCAGCTTCACTAGCTATTAGAGAGATGCAAATTAAGACCACAATGAGATACCATCTAACACCGGTTAGAATGGCTGCCATTAAACAAACAGGAAACTACAAATGCTGGAGGGGATGTGGAGAAATTGGAACTCTTATTCATTGTTGGTGGAACTGTGTAGTGGTTCAGCCACTCTGGAAGTCAGTCTGGCAGTTCCTTAGAAAACTAGATATAGAGCTACCATTCGATCCAGCGATTGCACTCCTCGGTATATACCCGGAAGATCGGAAAGCAGTGACACGAACAGATATCTGCACGCCAATGTTCATAGCAGCATTATTCACAATTGCCAAGAGATGGAAACAACCCAAATGTCCTTCAACAGATGAGTGGATAAATAAAATGTGGTATATACACACGATGGAATACTACGCGGCAGTAAGAAGGAACGATCTGGTGAAACATATGACAACATGGATGAACCTTGAAGACATAATGCTGAGCGAAATAAGCCAGGCACAAAAAGAGAAATATTATATGCTACCACTAATGTGAACTTTGAAAAATGTAAAACAAATGGTTTATAATGTAGAATGTAGGGAAACTAGCAGTAGAGAGCAATTAAGGAAGGGGGAACAATAATCCAGGAAGAACAGATAAGCTATTTAACGTTCTGGGGATGCCCAGAAATGACTATGGTCTGTTAATTTCTGATGGTTGTAGTAGGAACAAGTTCACTGAAAAGTTGCTATATTATGTAACTTTCTTGGGGTAAAGTAGGAACATGTTGGAAGTTAAGCAGTTATCTTAGGTTAGTTGTCTTTTTCTTACTCCCTTGCTATGGTCTCTTTGAAATGCTCTTTTATTGTATGTTTGTTTTCTTTTTAACTTTTTTTTTCATACAGGTGATTTGAAAAAAGAAGGGAAAGTTAAAAAAAAAAAAAAAAAAAAAAAAAAAAAAAAAAAAAAAAGAAAAAAGACAAACAAGGGGAAAAAAAAAAAAAAAAAGATGTAGTGCCCCCTTGAGGAGCCTGTGGAGAATGCAGGGGTATTCGCCTACCCCACCTCCATGGTTGCTAACATGACCACAGACATAGGGGACTGGTGGTTTGATGGGTTGAGCCCTCTACCACAAGTTTTACCCTTGGGAAGACGGTTGCTGCAAAGGAGAGGCTAGGCCTCCCTGTATTTGTGCCTAAGAGTCTCCTCCTGAATGCCTCTTTGTTGCTCAGATGTGGCCCTCTCTCTCTGGCTAAGCCAACTTGAAAGTTGAAATCACTGCCCTCCCCCCTACGTGGGATCAGACACCCAGGGAAGTGAATCTCCCTGGCAACGTGGAATATGACTCCCAGGGAGGAATGTAGACCTGGCACCGTGGGACGGAGAACATCTTCTTGACCAAAAGGGGGATGTGAAAGGAAATGAAATAAGCTTCAGTGGCAGAGAGATTCCAAAAGGAGCCGAGAGGTCACTCTGGTGGGCACTCTTATGCACACTTTAGACAACCCTTTTTAGGTTCTAAAGAATTGGGGTAGCTGGTGGTGGATACCTGAAACTATCAAACTACAACCCAGAACCCATGAATCTCGAAGACAGTTGTATAAAAATGTAGCTTATGAGGGGTGACAATGGGATTGGGAAAGCCATAAGGACCAAACACCACTTTGTCTAGTTTATGGATGGATGTGTAGAAAAGTAGGGGAAGGAAACAAACAGACAAAGGTACCCAGTGTTCTTTTTTACTTCAATTGCTCTTTTTCACTCTAATTATTATTCTTGTTATTTTTGTGTGTGTGCTAATGAAGGTGTCAGGGATTGATTTAGGTGATGAATGTACAACTATGTAATGGTACTGTAAACAATCGAAAGTACAATTTGTTTTGTATGACTGCGTGGTATGTGAATATATCTCAATAAAATGATGATTTAAAAAAAAAAAAAAAAAATATGATAGGAGAATGAATGAAGTGTTACATTGGGAATTTAAATGATATTCTAGACTATCAAATATACACTTACCAGAAGTGAAAGGAGTCACAAATCTTCAATTCTGCTGTAGTTTAATGCATATTCCACATATTCTTGTATATTTCATTTAGTTTTTTGTTATCGCACACATGCCAACAATAATTTTTAATCTTAATATTTATTTGTTTGTTTTGGTATACAAAGATATGACCCCCAAAATCCAGAAACAGAGAACAATTTGATAGAGAAGATCTACCCACTTCACATAAGATGAAAGATGACTGCATCCACTTTGAGCACTCACCAGCATTTTTTGCTCAACTAACCAGAGGGATGCTTATTTGAATATGATCTCTATCAACCTCTCTGGCCCCTACCTTAATCTGTTCCCCTTGTATGTGAACATTCTTTTCTAATTTTACTGATAAGAGAATACAGAAACAGAATTCACTGCAACCAGGCTTTTTGTCCTAATGAGATGTCCACTGCCTATCCTCCTTTGCATCCTGAGATTTCAAGTAGAGGGAGCAGAATAGATTCTCAGTATTCATACACACACATGCACATATATGCACACGTGCATATTCACACCAGAGTCTAACAGCTATTACCTGTGCCTAGAGAATACCAACTAAGTACTTTCCTTGGCTTACCTGGACATTAGTTTCTTAATGATTCTGCCACTCTTGGAATACTGCAGGGATCGTTGTTAGGGGTATGACCTTTACCTAAAGGTTTCAATCTGTGACCCTTTGGAGCCTGCAGTCAGTCATGGTCATCCTGACATTTTCCCACGGGCCGAGGCTCTCACCTGCTCATTTTTGCACCTGGGGTCCATTTGTCTTCTGCTGTCATTTTCTAGCTACTGATGTCAATGTTAACACTGCTGCAAATAGACATTGCCTCAAGAAAACCCACAAATCATTTCTGGTTAAAAGGAGACTATGTCTTTGCTAAAACTGCCTCTGCATCACTTGTCTATGAGAATTGCTGACAGGATTATATTTCATTTGTTCCCCTGGGAAAATAATTCTTTCTACATCCTGAACATCCTTTGAAGTCAGTAGTAAACATAAATAGGGTGTCAAAAGAAATTGCATTCTAATCTTTTATAATGTACTTAATAGTACAGTCTGATATAGCTCTGTAAAAAGATTTTATATGAAGGCAAAAGGCAAAAATTACATTCTGAAATGCTGAGTGGGGAACAGATTAAACATCTCTTTACTGCATTTTTTTAAAGTATAAAGTCACAGTTTTATTGTGTGTAGTAACTTAATTGAGAACTTTAAAAATTGGATTTTCTTTGGATTTATGTTTCTTCATCTTTTTATGTGTTTATTTTATTAACATTATTTATATCTCTGAATAATTTCCTTTTTTAAAAAAAATAAAACTGGTTTGAAAGTTGCATCTTCTATCCCTTATTCTTTATTTCTTACCCCTATATATTGGAAATGAACATATCCAGGTGGGAAGGCATTTCTGGCACGTTATTCCTAAGATTGATGAGTACATTTTTAGATTCAGGATAAGAAATTACTAGAGAAGGAGAAATTTTAAATCATGTTTAAAAAACAAAGGACAATGGATAAAGAAAGTGTAATGCCAAATTGGGGGAGATGCAAATATGAGCATCACTAAAATGATTAGTCTTATTAAATAGGGGCACTTGATTTTAAAGGACAGATGCAATAACAGAGGCAAGGAAAGAGATTTTGGTGAAGAAGAAGACAGTTAAAAAATATTTTTCTTTAATTCTTCATAAATTAGAAATGATGGTATTTACTGAGGCTGAGGTAATTTAGGAGTTAGATTTGTGGACCTGTGATTAGTAATTTCATGAAATTGTTTAATGAAGTCATGTGAATAAAAAGATAACTGAACAACTTACAGTTGACTGAAGAACTCAGAATTTTATTGGAGACAGACAACAGATCTATATACCTTATACCAAGGATCTTGCAAGTTGTAAATGGGAATGAAGAAATAAGACATTGATGTTTAGGAATAATAAGGTGGAGAAGAGACTTAGATCAGAAAATGCAGCTGTCATTGATTTTAGTAATTAATGTATTATAAATTTCATATTTTAATAATTTATATATCCAAGAACTCTCTAACAGAAGTTTCACAAAATTTTCACTTACCTGCCTAATCTTTCCTCTAGAATCAGATTACTTTGTGGAAAATGAATACAATAGTTATTTTTATGTTCAAGTTATCAAATGGTTCTCTTGCAGGTATTTTATATTTTAAGTCAAATTTGTTTACTACATGTACACTAAATATTCTATATATCCCATATTTACCACTTTATCCAACATAATCATCCTCAAATTGTATATATTTTAATCATGGAAATATCTGTGTACGAATTAAAAGTTTCGGTGTACTTACTTTGTTGACTTTTTTTCCAAAATAAATGAACGTCAAAGGAGGGACTTAATTTACTCTGTGTTCTAGTTTGCTAATGCTGTGGAATGCAAAACACCAGAGATGGATTGGCTTTTATAAAAAGGGGGTTTATTTGGCTATACAGTTACAGTCTTAAGGCCATAAAGTGTCCAAGGTAACACATCAGTAATCAGGTACCTTCACTGGAGGATGGCAAATGGCGTCCGGAAAACCTCTGTTAGCTGGGAAGACACGTGGCTGGTGTCTGCTCCAAAGTTCTTGTATCAAAATGGCTTTCTCCCAGTGTGTTCCTCGCTAGTAAGCTTGCTCCTCTTCAAAACGTCACTCACAGCTGCACTGAGTTTTCTCCCCCCGAGTTAGCTCATTTATATAGCTCCACCGATCAAGGCCCACCCTGAATGGGCGGGGCCACGCCTCCATGGGAACATCTCGTCAGAATCATCTCCCACAGCTGGGTGGGGCACATTCCAAGCAAATCCAACCAGCACCAAAACTTCTGCCCCACACAAGACCACAAAGATAATGGCATTTGGGGGACACAATACACTCAAGCTGGCACATTCCACCCCCTGGACCCCAAAATGACATTATCTTTTCAAATACAAAATACATTCATTCCATCACAATACCACAAAAACTCAAATCATTTCAGTAACAAAAGTTAAGTACAAAATCCCGTCAAAATCAATTTAGGCATGGCCATTCCTAAGGCATAATTCTCTTTTAGCTTTGGATCTGTGGACTTAAAAACAAGTTATATGCTTCCAATATACAAAGGAGGGACATTCATAGGATAAACATTCCCATTGCCATAAGGAGAAAGAGTAAGAAAAACAGGATTAACAGGACCAAAACAGTTCCTAAAACCTGCAGGACAAACTCCATTAGATTTCAAAGTCTGAGAGTCATTTACAGAATGAAGTTGCATCCTTGAGGCTTGAGAGAGCATGAGTCTAACCCTTCCTAAGGGCCTTTGTGGCAGCCCTTTCCTCTCCAAATGCTTGGGTGAGTGCTCCAACATATCCACACATTGGGGAGACCACCTTCTTGGCCCCACCCTCCTCAAACATTGGGGCAGCTCCCGGATTCCTTTCCATCTCCGGGGCACATGCTCAACCCCTTCAGAACAGTGTGGTGGCAGCCAGGCTCTCCCCAATTCCCTGGGAATGTGCTCCGCCCTCTTTGGGACCTCAGGTGGCAAAACTCTTCCAGAGCATCGAGGCGGAAAGCCCGCCCTCGACCTCCAGGGCAAACTCACCCTTTCCATACCTGTGGGCTGTTCTGCTCTCCCAGCCCGAGACCTCCTGACTCCAGACCTCAACCTCCATGGCTCTGTCTTTGAAGAGATTTTTCCTTTAATTTTTTCCTTGTCTGTCTCCTCCAGTCCAGACTGGCAATGGCTCTGTCCATAAAGATCTCGCAAAAATTCTGTTGGCTTTGCATGAAGCACGCAGGGGTCAAAGCCATCAGACAATAGGACGTCCCACAAATCCTTCCTGCTTAACTCCTTTTCCAATCTTGGCTTGTACTGAAATGGTGGCTGGGTTCCACATTTGGTTACATCCTCACATTGGGCTGTAGCTTCTGGGATTCCACCCCCCGGAAGCTCGTAATTTTCCAAGCCATCAGTTTCTGGTTTCTTTGAACCCAAGAGTTCAGTTCTAAGTTTATCTCTTTTCGCTCGCATTTTACTATAAGCTGCAAGGAGAAGCCAGGATACCTCCTCCACATGTAGTCTGGAGATCTCCTCAGCTAAGTATTCCAGGTTGTCGCTTTCAAATTCTTTCTTCCATCTGACACCAGGACTCCATTTTGCCAAATTCTCTGCCACTTTAAAACAAGGATCGCCTTTCTTCCAGTTCACAACAACACGTCCATCATTTCTGTTCAAGACCTCATCAGAAGTATCTTTAGAGTCCATATTTCCACAAACAGTCTCTTCAAAGCAGTTTAGGCCTTTTCTATCAAGCTCCTCACAATTCTTCCAGCATATTCCCCTTATCCATTTGAAAAGCCATTCCAACATATTTGGTATTTGCAAACTCAGCAGCAAAAGCACCCCACTGCTCCTCTTCAAAACATCACTCACAGCTGCACTGAGTTTTCTCCCCCCGAGTTAGCTCATTTATATGGCTCCACCGATCAAGGCCCACCCCGAATGGGCGGGGCCACACCTCCATGGGAACATCTCATCAGAATCATCTCCCACAGCTGGGTGGGGCACATTCCAAGCAAATCCAACCAGCACCAAAACTTCTGCCCCACACAAGACCACAAAGATAATGGCATTTGGGGGACACAATACACTCAAACTGGCACACTCTGATAAACAAGAGTACCTGAGACTCACCTAGAAACTCCATCTGCTTTTTATAAAGCAATAAACGAAGTTACAGTATTGTAGTGACAATAAAGCTGACTGTGCTCAGAATGGTTATTGCACTTCAAAATAATGAGATCCTGAATAAAATACAATTTTAACTCATTGCTGGACTCAAAGAAACTAAGGAAAAATTTTCCACCATGTGTTCCCCGCTTCTCCCCCCACCAAATACAAACAAGTAAGTACTGCCAGGGAAAATAAATCACAGTAAACAAAAAACAAACATCAGAGGCAGGAACATCTTGGGATGAGTGCTGTTACCAGTGTTTCAATTAATGTGTTGCAATTAATTAACCAAATCTTGAGTCATCTTTAAGTTGGAGAAATCAACAGGAAACTCAATTATTAAGCTAAGGACTTTCAAAGAAACATAAGTAGAGCTAGATAGTAAGCCTATGATGGTCACTTTGAGAAGAATGTATATATATATACACACATATATATACATATATATACACATATATATACATATATATATATAGAACCAATTCAGAAAATGCATGGGAGGGCAAAAATACATTTTGAAATATCTCAATTTAAAAAAAGCAATTATAATGCAAATTTGGAAAACCTTAAAAGTGAAATATAATTTTAATACTGTCAAATTTTGTGGAAAGCAGTGAAGTTGGTATATAAAAGGAAATTTTTAACTTTAGATGCCTACATTAGAAAAGAAACAATTTTATAAGAAAATTTTTCAAAGCTTAAAATTTTGAACTGTGTCCAAATTCAGAAGGCAAAAACTACAAGAAAATAACAGGAGTGATATTCGAAGATAATAAAAAAATAACAAAAAATATTAAAAAGAAACCAGACAAATAATAAAAAGAATCAACACCAAACTTGAAAGGTATAAGAAAATAAGCAAATGTTTACTGAGATTGAAGAGAGAGAGGGAGGGAAACAGAGACAGAGACAAAGGCAGAACATAAATGAACATCATCAGAAATAAAAACATATGAGCAGAGAGACTACAAGGACCAGTTTTGTATTGGTGAATGTTAAATACAGAGATGGGAAATTGTTCTAGTTAGCTAATGCTGCCCGAACACAAAACACCAGACATGGATTGGCTTTTATAAAAGAGGGTTTATTTGGTTACACAGTTACAGTCTTAAGGCCATAAAGTGTCCAAGGTAACACATTGGCAATAGGGTACCCTCACTGGAGGACGGCCAATGGTGTCCAGAAAACCTCTGTTAGCTAGGAAGTCATGTAGCTGGTGTCTGCTCCAAAGTTCTGGTTTCAAAATGGCTTTCTCCCAGGACGTTCTCTCCAGGCTGCAGTTCCTCAAAAATGTCACTCTTAGTTGCATTTGGGATATTTGTCCTCTCTCAGCTTCTCTGAAGCAAGAGTCTGCTTTCAACAGCAGTCTTCAAACTGTCTCTCATCTGCAGCTCCTGTGCTTTCTTCAAAGTGTCCCTCTTTGCTGTAGCTCCTCTTCAAAATGTCACTCACAGCTGCACTGCACTGCACTGCGTTCCCTGTGTCTGTCAGCTCATTTATATGGCTCCACTGATCAAGGCCCACCCTGAATGGGTGGGGCCATGCCTCTATGGAAATATCTCATCAGAGTTATCACCTACAATTGGTTGGGGTGCATTTCCATGCAAACAACCTAATCTAAATGTTCCAACTTAATCCCCACTAATGTCTGCCCCACAAGATTGCATCAAAGAATATGGCTTTTTCTGGGGGACATAATACATTCAAACCAGCACATTCCACCCTCTGGACCCCAGAAAAACATATTCTTTCCAAATACAAAATACATTCATCCCATCACAATATCACAAAAACTTTTTCTCATTTCAGTAACAATAGGTAAGTATGAGATCCCATCAAAATCAATTACGTGCGTGGTCAGTCATAAGGCATACTTTTCCTTTAGTTATGGATCTGTGAACTTAGAACAACTTATGTGCTTCCAGTATACAAAGGAGGGACATTCATAGGATAAACATTCCCATTGCCATAAGGAGAAACAGTAAGGAAAACAGGGTTTAAGGGACCAAAACAGTTCCTAAAACCCGCAGGACAAACTCCATTAGATTTCAAAGTCTGAGAGTCATTCACAAGAATGACGTTGCATCCTTGGGGCTTGAGAGAGCGGGCATCTAACCCTTCCCAAGGGCCTTTTTGGCAGCCCTTTCCTCTCCAAGTGCTGGGGTGAGTTCTACAACATATCCACACATTGGGGAGACCACCTTCTCAGCTCCAACCCCCTCAAACATCGGGGCAGTACCCAGATTCCCTTCCATCTCTGGGTCACACGCTCAACCCCTTCAGAACAGAGGGGTGGCAGCCAAGCTCTCCCCGGTTCCCTGGGAATGTGCTCCACCATCTTTGGGTTCTGGGGTGGCAAAACTCTTCCAGAGCATCAAGACAGAAGGCCCACTCTCGACCTCCAGGGCAAACTCACCCTTTCCATGCATGTGGACCACTCCACTCTCCAGCAGCCCAAGGCCTCTTGACTCCAGACCTCAACCTCTATGGCTCCGTCTTTGAAGAAATTTTTCCTTCAATTTGTTCCTTGTCTGTCTTCTCCAGTCCAGACCAGCAGTGGCTCTGTCTATAAAGATCTCACAAAAATTCTGTTGGTTTTGCATGAAGCACACAGGTCAAAGCCATCAGACAATAGGACTTTACACAAAACCTTTCTGGAAAACTCCATTTCCAATCTTGTCTTGTACTGAAATGGCTGCTGGATTCCATGTTTGGTTACATCCTCATGTTGGGCTGTAGCTTCTGGGATTCCATGCTCTGGAAGCCCATAATTTTCCAAGCCATCAGCTTCTGGTTTCTTTGAACCCAAGAATTCAGTTCTAAGTTTATCTCTCTCTGCTTGCACTTTACTATAAGCTGCAAGGAGAAGCCAGGGTACATCCTCCACACGTAGTCTGGAGATCGCCTCAGCTAAGTATTCCAGGTTGTCACTTTCAAATTCTTCTTTCCATCTAACACCAGGACTCAATTTTTCCAAATTCTCTGCCACTTTAAAACAAGGATCGCCTTTCTTCCAGTTTGCAACAACACATTCATCATTTCTGTTCAAGGCCTCATCAGAAGTATCTTTAGAGTCCATATTTCCACAAACAGTCTCTTCAAAGCAATTTAGGCCTTTTCTATTGAGCTCCTCACAATTCTTCCAGAATCTTCCCCTGATCCATCTGAAAAGCTGTTTCAACATGTTTAGTATTTGCAAACTCAGCAGCACCAGCACCCCACTTCTCTAGCACCAAAATCTGTTCTAGTTTGCTAATGCTGCTGGAATGCAAAACACCAGAGATGGATTGCCTTTTATAAAAGGTGGTTTATTTGGTTACACACTTACGGTCTTAAGACTATAGTGTCCAAGGTAACACATCAGCAATCAGGTACCTTCATTAGAGGATGGCCAATGGTGTCCAGAAAACCTCTGCTAGCTGGGAAGGCACATGGCTGGCATCTCAAACCAGCACAGAAATTACTAGAAAATCTTACCAAAACTACATCCAAAAAAAAAAGAAAGAAAGGAAGAAAGCTGAAATAACAGATAAAGACATTGAAACAATAGTTCTGGAAAACTGCCAGCCAACATTCAAGAATGAATTAGTTCAGTCATACAAAGAAGTCATTCAGAGAATAGAATAATGATAAAATGTCTGTCCCCACTGTTTCTATAAGGACAGTCTGTGATACCAGAATGAAATAAGGAATGTTTGAGCAAGTCTATCTTACTCATAAATGTGGTTGAAAATGTCTATGTCAAAAAAAAACAAGATAGCAAAAATTAAAAAAAAAAAAATCCTGCTTTATATGAAAGTTAATATACTAGGGTCAAATTGCATTTACTCTAGAAGTTCAAGAAAATTCTATCATTAGAAAATCTCTTTCTGCTATTTACTAAAGTAACAGATTAAGTATGTGTGTGTATATATACATAAATTGCATATATATTATATAGATATAAATTACATATATATGTAAATTACATGCATATAAATTACACACAGACACACACATATATAAAATAGGAGAAAGGTTATCCTCTAGGTGTTATAGCTGTTGCCAGGAAGGAGGAGAGAAATCAATACCATTATTTTTTTTCCTCTTACTCTTTGATGTGCTGCCTGTGGTTCCTGTTGGTCAAATCCAACCAAAAGCCAGAGGACAAAGTGGTTAGGCAATGCAGTCCATAGAGATCAGATTTCTAGGGCAAAAAATAGAGAAAAGTTAAGGAATAACCTGGTGAGGTAAGTGGAGAATAACAAGCACCCTCAAATCTTTCATCACTCAGCCTTAATCTCATCCTTTGTTTGGATCAGTGGTCAACAAAGATTTTCTGGAAAGATAGTCAATATTTTTTTCTGGCCAGTCTCAGTCACAATTACTCAACCCTGCCATTGTAGCATGAAAGCAGCCATTCAATCATACTCACACCTAGAACCTAAATTGCAATATCATCTATCATTAGTGCTCATTATATAAGGTAGCAGAGGGAGTAACAGGTAGATGAGTATAAGAGGCATCCTCGTAAATCCTCTAGGTTCCACATAGTTTTTCTTGTCCAAGCTGCCTGGGTTCCCTGGTGAAAGGCTCTCTCCCCAGTCATCCTTTTAAATGCCCACAGATTCCTCTGGAGCTAACTGGGACAAGATTCATGCTACACACATATGAATCCTTTGCATAGTTCTTTGAAGGTATTTTTCTGTAAAGTACCTCTGTCCAAGGATTTTACTAGTTTTAACTTATCTGTGAATAGACTTATGTCAGGAAATTGAGTAAGAGATATGAATCACCAGAACAATGTCTTGGATTAAAGTTTAAAACTGGTGAGATTATTTTAATCATATTGATATCTAGGAGTTCAAATCTATGGCAGTATCTCCCACTGTCATCTTCAGCCTTAGGGGGAAAAAAAAGTATAATAAAGATTTTCAATAAATGTCACTTGTGCTGCCCGCTCATCAATGCACTTCACAGTGCTTTAATGTAGGGAGTATTCAGGGCACACCATGTGGAATAGTTAGAGGGTACTTTAGCAGGAATAGTAGATCCACTCCAGCATTTTAGATTTCTGATTCTTAGAACTCGTTTTTCTACAAGATGATCAGGACGCTCACTGACTTAAAGATAGTGCCTCTACAACTTTTACAGATGTACAAATCTCTAGGGGATCTTGTTCAAATGCAGATTGTGATTCAGTAAATCTAAAACAGGACCTGAGATTCTGTGTTTCAAAGTTCCCAGATGCTGCTCCCAGGTGGTGCTCTCAGGACACATTGAATTGCAAGACTGTAGACTACTATGAAGTCCAGGCTTTAACTAACCTATCTAGAAGATAGTTAACACCACACCTATCACATTGCAACCCAAATCACCAGTAAACCCTTATCATTAGATCAGATTTGGCCTGATACAATTTTGTACTTTATATTCAGTGGTTCTCTTATGATCTATCCCCATTCTTGTTTCTAAGAAACTTGCTGATGTAAATAGGCAATACCTTACAACTCTTATTAAATATCTTCTAGAGTGAGCCCAGCACTTCTCCTTCTGAGCTATGCTGATATATAAAACTTAATAGGAGCTTGGAAACAGTGAGAAGTGGTTAAAATAAAAAAGCACCCCCTTTGGAGGCAGTTATCCCAGAGAAGGTCATTTTACATTGTTTTATGAAAGAAAAGTCTGTTTCCCTCAGAAGGGTTGGGGCTGATTTACTTTCATCGGCAAGGAAATTTCAAGAGAATTTGGGATGTCAGTGACCTCAGCTTCATCTAGGCCTGTTCAAATGTCCCTGTTCTGCATCTCAAATTCCCATTTCTATATAAACAACTTATTTACCTTAGTATGTACTCCATTAAAACTGGGCACTTAAATGACTTAGCATCTCTGTCATCTTTACAATAAGTCTCTGAGCTTGATCTTCAGGTTTATCTGCTCTGCCACTTCAGGGGATTTCTTTAAGGCTACCAAAATCTTCCTGAGGCTTGGCTTGTGCCTTTAGTTGGCTATTCAAGTCTTTAAGTTCATCTTTTTCTTTAGGTATGCTCTTGAGAACAGTCAGAAACTGACAGCAAGTTCATCCCCAAAGTATTCCTAGTCATCAGTCGTCACCATTCATTTATCACTGTGATGACTAAGAGTATAGCCACTTAATCTCTCACAGTTTTGCTTTCTATCTGCATGCCGTCTTATGATAATTTCTCATAATTTCAGTGATTTTATTCTAATGTATGCTATTACTTGCACCACATTTCCTATTAAAAAAGGAAGTTAACCAAGAGCTTATCAAATATTTGAGCAACTAAATCTCAGAATCTCATATTACAACTGGGGCAACTTTTTTTCAACATTATACTTCCTGACTTCCTCAAAGCTGGACTGTAGTGTGATCCCAGTTCACATTCCACTAGCACTAATGTATTGAACCAAAGTATATGAATCCAATATTAATTCAAGCACTGTAACATTAACTGTAACATTAATCCACTAGATAGCTAGTAAATACTAGCTATCTACTCTTTCTCAATAACCTAAACTATTTATATCCTTTAATAATTATTCTAATTTGGGCAATCTCTCATAAATGCAGAAATCTTCCAAAATATAAAAAGACTTTTGGCACAAAGATGTTAAATTGAGGATTATTTATAAAAACATAAAATAGACAGTAAAAAATGATGTTTAAAAGCTTTATAATACTATTGGGCTTACTTTAAAAAACTGGATAAAAAACTTACATGGATTATATGTGAAACACAGGAACGAAAAATCACTTACTTATAATAATATACAAATAATATATGCAAAATTGGGTTTAGGCTGTGGAAACATAGATGCTGTTTTATTTCCTTTTCTATTGTACATTATTAGTCTGCAGAGAGAATAACTTAGAGGTAGCTTTGTGTACTCTGAATATGTTTAATTGGTGCTCCTTTAATTAACGTTGCTCTGAAAATGTTTCTTTTCTCAGAGATTCTAAGGTTATAGAAATGCCACTGAGTTCGTTCTAAATCTTACAAAAGTGTTAAATCATGAAGTACTGTTGCCTAAGTCCTCTCAAGTTCCAATTCATCTTAATAATCCATGAAGCTGCAAATGCAGCAGATAATTATGTTTCTCTCAAGATAGCAAAGCCCATAGGTCATTCTGTTTAGGTGGTAATTGAAACAACTGTACCAAAATGTTGGAAGCCAAAACAATTAATGAAATACTTCTGCCCTAGGCCCTGCCTACATTATTTCTTGTCTCTGACTCAAGTTTGCCTCATTTTTAGATAATTAATGTTAAAACAAACACACTTTTACTGCTTTCCTAAATAGTGATGGATATTTCCTGTGATGGGAGGAGCATGACATTTCAAAGAAATTCAAAGATTGTAGCATATACAGTTATCGTCCTTGATGGAATCAAATAGTGCAAAGCTCGATGAATAGGTAATACAATTATCTTGTCACTAAGGCTGATTCCTTCAAATAACTATAGATAAAGTCATTGGAGGTCAGACACATTCTGTAATTGTTGTTCCAAGGACATATACTGCTGCAGGCATTGAGAGCAAAAAGAGCTTTTTAATTCCATGTATATACAATAATAATGGAAGCTGAGTCTATCAGAAGTGAGAAATTAGTGGAAAAATAATTCATGTATTTTGTTGAATGACAATTTATTTTTGTTACACTTAATAGCAACACCATATGGTTGAAAACAAAATAATTTTACTTTTCAATATGTGTAAATATCTTCCAGCAAGAAAAAAGTGTGTAGAATAAAAATTGACTCATGCATATTTTATAGCATTTTGTTAGAATTCACTTTCTTTGGCTAGGCTAATATGGTAACACCAAGTTTAATTGTACATAAAAATTAAAGACTTTAAATGCACAGTAAACTATATACCTTTTGTTACCTTTTGTCACACAGTGTGGTTTAAAACCATATGTATTCCTACCGTCAATCCTGCAGTAGCTTGCAGTCCCAGCTCCTCATTCTCCCTCTTTTTATTAAATTTAGGCCAGTAGTCACTAATATTTGACCTTAATAGTAATAGATAACATCAAAACCCCAGCTTAAATTACATCTATATTGTCAAGATTTTCCTGACTACCAGTTTAGAACTAATTGTTCCTTATCTATGTTTGTATAGAATTAGAAATAGTTATAACATGAAATTTTCTACATTGATAAGGATATTTCATATGTATACATATACGTACATACACACATTTTACATGCATACTTAGATGACTGTAAGTCACTTGAGAAGAGCTGTCGTCTATTCATTTTTGAATACCCAGCACAAAGAACAGTGTACAGAGAAATGATGCTTAATAAATATTAGCTGAGGTGAAATATTTATTGGCTAGTCATATTAGTTAAAAAAGCAAAGCAACTGCTATTGATTTGAATATACCAAAGGCTATAGGGAAAAAATTAAAAAAAAGTACATTTAAGATGCTGTCAAAGACAGCACCTAGTTTTGAAGGCCAGTCCACCGTCCACTCATATAACACCACAATTTCAAGGGTGTGTGGAAATAATTTTAATTCTTTCTGAAAGGTTTGCCAATAGCAGCTTTTGGGATTATCATGAAAAGATGAATGCAGTTTACAAATTGACCGAAAATATTGATAATATCTCTTAGAAATCTATTTTATGTTCATTCAGATTATGTCAGAATTTCTAAAGGAGCAGGAGTGAGCAAGGAGATCTGGATGCTCCCTTACTGAAGCAGAACTGATCAAGGTGCTACTGGCAAGAGGAGAGGTTTGGACAAGGAGTACCTTACAGAAGAGGCTACCTTGTAGAAGAGCACCTTTTAGAAGCAGACAATGAGCTTTTTGGGTAGAAGACATATAACATTGTTGTTATTACCCTTTCCTGAAGAATGAAGGATTAGTCATGGTCTTCATATGGAGTCCTGCATACCTTTCCAAATCTTGCCACATCTATAAAGATAAGCAGCCAGAATCATCCTCATTTTACCAGCCTAGCTCTTGAGGCCCAGAAAACATATTGTCCCAGTTTAACTAATTCCCTTCTGGTAGGCATTGAGACAATTTCTATATATATTAAAAATAGAAAAAAGAAAGAAAGTTTCAATGAATAAAGTACATTCAGATATTATTGAACACTACATTGTAAATTTCTTTAACACCTGTGACAGTTAGTGTCTCCAGGTATCAAATGATGAGACAGAGCACCAATTGTTTATTTGGAAGTTAACACCCATGAAAAGTAAAGGGTGGAAGCAGAACTGGGCAGAGGGAGTCATCAGACTATGATGTAGATCCGACAGTTTCTGGAAGTCCACCAGAGATCTGCAGAACAAAGATTGCCCATTATAGGATGGCACATTGGGAGGAAATATTCAGACTACATTTTTGCTCACTTTTGTCTGGGACCACCTGGAGTAGAATATGACTTTCTTTCAGAGGCTGGGCTGGATAGGGAGTTAACAATAGGAGGCCATAAGCTAGAGCATATGCTTCATAGGGGTCAATGAGCCCTTTCTTGAAGGGGTTGTAAGAAGAGTAGACCCAGGTTTGCAACAATACATTCCTTGTTCTTCAAAGATCCACTTTTTCATATACATTCGAAGAACAGTTCCTTAAGTTTCTGGTGGGCCTCACTTCTTGAGGGGAAACTCAGAAGTGGGAGGTTAGTGGGATGAACTAATTCCCCTCTTGCTGCAGCTGGTCTAGTGGCAGCTCTGGTACTCAACATCTCACTCCTCCATTCTCCATTCCAGAATTCCCTCACCTTTAACTGTTCCTTTAGTTGGTCTTAGTAGTATTTACTTAATGGTATGGCCAAAACCTTATTTCTGAGAAGTCTGTGTTCTTGGAAATCACTCTTGTTGGCAAAATGGACAAAGGTGTACCAAGAAGTGCTCAAATGGATCAGCTGAGTTCTACATACTCCTCCCTGCCATTGTGTAACACTGGCTCTATCTTCTCCTTTTACTTACCTGGGTCAATTTCCCTGCCAGAAGTGTGACTCCCCTTCTAGCCTATTGGTCCCTGGACATAGGAGCCTAAGTCTTCAGGCAGCAACCACAATTTGTAATTAAACACAATCCTTGCCGTTTTCAGTAAGGGTGCTTATTGGGAGATCTGCAACACCTAATACTGCAGAGCTCAGAGTTGCAGAGACAGGGGGGACAAAGTACCCAGGAAGTCTTTGTGAAACAGGGCAAATGCTTGCAACCTTTAGATCTGGGCTCATACATTCCTTTCTTTGGGGTGCACAGATTCATATGGAGATCTCTGATTCAGTTCATTTATTGAAACCTGGAAAACAGCAACCAGCATTTGTGGAATATTATTTCAGTTGTGCCTTTAAAAGGCCGTTCCAAGGTTCTGAAAGGCGAGCTGTTTTCATTTGGTGTGGTATGAGAAATGACCACTGAATACCACAATTATAGGTCCATTCCTGCACCTCCTTCACAGTGAAGTTAATTCCTATTTGGATTCTATATTGGATAGGATTCCATGCATGTGAATCAGCACTTGGTAAATTCCAAGATAGTGTTGCTGGCTGAATTATTGTTGGAAAGAAAGGAAAGCCCATACCTATTCATGCTTGTGAGAAAAATAATCGGTCCTTTTAGGACATAAGAGGCCTGGTTTTTCAGTCAACATACCATCAAGATCCTGGTTGATCTCCACCAGTAATAATTTCATACATGGTCTCAGCATTGGTCTCTGTTGCAGACATATTGGATACTTAGAGTTGGCACTAACTACATCAGTTTTGGTTAAAGATTGTCCATGTCCATGATTGGGCTCATGCATGTCTCCGTCTCTGCCAATATGCCAATTTAATTCATGTTCCATAAAGCTGTAACTGGAGTGCCCACTGAACAATTCTGGTTAATATCAACTGTTGTTATTTTGTCCAATTCCATGGTCAATGCTTTCTTTAGGAGATAAATATATGATTCAATGATCCTCATCATTTGTGCCCACTCCTATATGTCCATCCACATGTCTCTACCCAAGATTTTTTTGTCTCCAATTTGCTAACTGTTTTGCCTTCCAGCTGGTCAGGTCCTTTGCCACCATAGACATAAGTCCAAATATGTTGTAATCCTTGGGCCACTTCTTTAATACAAAGTGGATAAATAGATGCAACTCCAAAAGATTTTCCTTCACCACTTCTGTCAATGAGCAGACTCAAATCTAACCACCATCCTTTTTTTTGACTTGCACACAGATAATGAGTCAACCCACTAGAACTGGATAAACACCCTTCCCTCAGCTTGTACTCACAGACATATGGGACATCTCATGTAATAGTTTGAAGCAGGATGTACCATTTCTAATTTAACTGGATTGATTCTAAGCCCAAATGAATGTATGCTTTGCTTGGTCCAACAGGATGCAGTCCATAATTAGCAATTCCATACTCATGGTCACTTGGTGACTCATGGTTCCATTATAACAGGACCCAATAACAGCACACCAAAAACTTTTCTCAGTGAGTATGTAATTCTCTGTTCAGATAGTGAGGACTTACATCTGTACTCCAGGGATCTATGCTGTGATTCTAGTACTGGGCATTACTTTGAACGCCAAATGAATCAATTCTTACAGTTGATGCCTCCAATACAATAGAATTGCTGATTCTAATGGCTCAAATGGCAAGACTTGGGATACAGAGCCCTTTCGTTCTCAGGAACATATTCAGAAGGGTAGCCTTTCATGTTCCTCATTATATGTGCCAGAGCGGTACTATTAGGAATGTTTTCTTTTGCCTCCAGAATCTGAAAATACCCCAAAGCTTTTACCCTTCCATCTTTGGAGAAGCAGATGAAAATGCAGCAAATTGTCTTTTGCTTGGAGTTGATGTTCTAGATTCCCTTGTCCACTGGACCATTAAAGCCTTTACTGAAGTGGCTAATTCTCGAATCTTTGTAGGCTTTATTTCCAGCCCTCTAGAGCACAGGCAGCTTACCAAGGCTCCAAACTTGTAAGGCTTTCCTTGATTATCTTGCTCAATCAGCATGGTGTTATTGATGTAAGGGATCAATGTGATGTTTTTCTGGATGTCTAGATACTGTGTATAACTTTGAACTATATTATGAAGGAGTTGGGAGAATTAACACAGCTCTGAGACAAAAGTGTTAATGTGTATTTTTGTCTGTTGCATATAAGAAATTTTTCCGACGTTTTAAGGTAATTTCCTCAGTCTTGTGCACATCCATTCTTGATTTTTAAATTTATATTATGCATATTTAAAAAGGTTGATTACAAACCTTTTTCATTGCTTATTTATTTTTTCTCTAAGTTTACCGTATTTTATTAGCCATTTTCACAACTCTTTGTGGGTCAATATCCTTGTCCAACTTTGCTGGTCATTATGATAATTGTGAATCCCCAGCTTTTGTAAGTTAAGCATTGCCACCTGATGCCAATTGGCTCAGGACCCATAATGTCCCTTGGTATGAGCAAATGAAGTATGCAGCAGGCTCTTCTACCTTCATATTGGATCTGCCACAGAAAGCCACTGCTCAAGATCTTAGTGATGCTGGTGTCCCCTTCACTAGCGCTTTTCTAATAGCTTGATGACTGGTGAGTCCTCTAGACTTCCCTATGAAACAAATCCTCTGGTGTAACATTTGGCCTCACAACACCTCTGCTTCCCTAAGTCTTTTGATACTTACCTGCACCATGACATTTCAACTTTGCTTAATCCAGGCTGTTAGAAGGCCAACTAAGCACCAAGTTTTCATCATCCTCTCGGTTCCTTGCCAGGATGTTAAATCCTGTATCCTTATAGAATGCCCCTCTTCCTAATCAGTTTCGTGTTCTGGTCCCATGATAAAACACCCTCAAAATTCAGTATTAAGAACACTTTCTTAGCTCCTTCTGGCACATGCTGGATGATTCTTACAACTCCTTTTGGGTATGATACCTTTCTTCCCTTATAAGATATAATATATACCAGGCTTGGTTTTACTGTGAGAAAACCTTTGTTATTGACACGGAGAAGAGGTGGCACAGATCCTGTGGGGAACCCTTTTTGCCTTGTGGGGCAGAGACTTCTGCATTGTCTTCTCACAGGGAGAAAGTGTGTACTTTATATAACAATAAGACATATATGAAAGTAAATCTTGCATATTCCCCTCTGAAACAATGTCAGTATAAATAGTAACAAAACTTCCCTACCATGACTGAATTTAGATACTCATATTTTATAAACTGCCAATAATTTTACAATAATTATCATAATATTAGATGAAGACAAATTAATGTATTTTCTCTCATTGTGTTGTCTTTTAATATGAAACTCTGTAATACTGTTTTAATGAGCCTATGTAGGCAATGTTTTCATTTAGCTTGTTCATTTTAACATTCAAACTAATGCCATAAATAGTTACCTAATAATCAGTGGAGTGAATACCACACACTGAAGAGTTCTGTTTAATAACACTGATTTAATACTCGTGTGTATGGCCCATAGTTAATCTTTTATTGATCAGCGTACAACTAACCATTTGCAATGAATAATCCAGTAATACAAACCATGAGGTAACACCTGTCCAAGTAAGACTCACTAATAACATTTTGAGGCAAAATGCCTCTTGTTCTACCTGTAAACTAAATTTTCCTCTCAAACTTCACTCACTATTTCCCACCACAAATATGTAAGGAATTCACTCTAAAAATTCAACTTAAAACACCTGATTTCACTCTGAAATGGAATTCAGCAAGCAACAACACATAAGGCTTTAAGAAAAGAAAAGAAAATGGGTAGATTGTTAAATATTACAGAAAAACCTCTGTGTTTTATTTTCCCAACATGGCTCAGAGTTCTCACACCTACTTATTTATTTACTAGAATGGGATTTGGATACTTGGATGTTGCATATGAATATCTGATCTGAAGTTGGAATTCCACATAGAGCCCATTTATGTCCATGTTTGGGATACTAAATTATAGTCTCCTTGCTGGTCTGGTTGCCTCAGAGAGAGTCAAGTGATTTAGCCCAGCTCAATTTCAACAAGTTGATAACTTTGCCCTTGCACATCAGTTATCTTGAATGACAGCTGAGTCTGTTAGGTACTATGTCATTCCACAGTTCACTCTGTGCAAAACCCAGATTTGGTTTAATGTTTGCTGGCCTTCCTTGCAAGCTGAGTAGCTCACTCAGTATTAGACAGAAATAGTAAGCATTTAAACAGGATCCAGGTCTAATTTATAGTGAAGTATTAATGGTGCACATGGTCTCTGGCTGCTTCTCTGAAGTTATTTACTCTGGAAATCAAAATCAAACCAAACAAGTCATGTGAGGTAATGGAGTACCTAGAGAATATTGAAACAGTATTACTGGTCTACCTTTTCTTTTTATGATTTTTTATAATATAGAATCAATTATCAAAAGATTTTTATGATTGCTTGAACATGGAACATTGAAAATTGACACCTAGATTTTTGTATTTGCAAAATCCAAATCTGTAAGGAGACAGGATTAGATGTGAACAAATTAAAAGAAATAATAAATTTTGCCCAGCCTGCTATGTATTCAGGCATGTATTCATATGAAATTATTTTCAACTCCAGTAAAACATTCTTTGCAAATATGATTTGGTTTTATTCAGGGCTGCAACAATTTTATTTATTATATTTCTCTTTCGTTACAGAAAAGAAAGGAAGAAATTAAACATGAGTGTTACTGGTAAATGTACTAACAGCTGTTGAAAAATTTCTTACATAAAAGTTAACCACATGTGCTAAAGAGAAATATAAACTCAAAAGATCTATATAAATCTCCAAAATGTTATAAGTTAATATTTCTAAGGTTTAAAATATTCAACAAGTTTTGCTCTGAGGAGTGAAAAGTATCCATCTCTGGTCTCCCTATGGTGGATTTTCTTTTGTGAGTAGAAACAAAACCTCTCCGTAAAAAACTGACATCATTGTTGTATCCAGCATGATGAGGAAGAGTCAAAGAATATAATTTTTTATCTTGAGCAACATTTTTAATAGTCTATATAATTTCCTAGAATGGTGATTCTCTCCCTTTTAATGTCCCATATGTGATTCATTGCATGCATAAACAATGTATTTCCAAAACTTGAGTATTTTTAATTTTTTATTAGCAAAGTTGGAGATTTATTAAAAAAATCATGCAGAAAATGCATAGTTCCTACATATACCACCTCACACACACAGTTTTCCCTATTATTAACATTTTGCCTTAATGTGGTAATTTTGTTACAATTGATTAAACAATATTACTATAATTATACTATTAACTATAGTCCATAGTTTACCCCAGGGTTCATTGTTTGTTTTGTGGAGTTCTGTGGTGTTTTGTTATAAAATTTATTCTACTAAAATATACACAACCTGAAATCATCCCTTTTAGCGTCATTCAAATATACAATTCAGTGGTGTTAACTACATTTACAATGCTGTACTACCACCACCACCATCCCAAACAGAAACTCTGTACCAATTAATCATTAATTCCCCATTCCTTACCCCTACTCTGGACTCTGATAAGCTGTATTCTAGTCTCTGACTTTATGATTTTGTTTATTCTAATTATTTCGTATTTTTGAGATCCTACAATTTTTGTCCTTTTGTGTCAGGATTATTGCATTCACACAGTGTCTTCAAGATTTATCCTTGTGTTTGCATGTATCAGAACTTCATTCCTTTTTATGGCTGAATAATATTCTATTTTATGGATGTATCACATTTTTATCCATTTATCTGTTGCTGGATACTTGAGTTGCTTCCATCTTTTGGCAATTGTGAACAATGCTGCTATGAACATGGTGTGTAAATATCTGTTTGAGTTCCTGCTTTCAAGTATATATCCAGTAGAGAAATTGCTGGGCCATATGGTAATTCTATACTTACCTTTCCGACAAACTGCCAAAATGTTTCTACAGTAGCTGCACCATTTTACCTTGCCACCAGCAATTAACGATTATTCCTATTTCTCCATGTTATCTCAAACACTTGTAAGTTACTGTTTTTTGTTTGTTTGTTTGTTTGTTTGTTAATATTAGCCATTCTAATGAGTGTGAAATGATGTCTCATTATGGGTTTTTTTTTTACTTTTTTTTATTGAAATTGTTCACAAACCGTACAATTATCCAAAGATCCAAAGTGTACAACCAGTTGCCCATGGTACCGTCATACAGCTGTGCATACATCACTACAATTATTTTTTTTTCAATTTTTAGAACATTTTCATTACTCCAGAAGAGAAATAAAGACAAAAAGAGGAAACTCATACCCTCCCATACCTCTAACCACCCCTCCTCCGTTACTGATTCATAGTTTTGGTATAGCACATTTGTTACTGTTGATGAAAGAATGAAAAAAATACAACTAACTATAGTATATAGTTTGCAATAGGTATATATATTTTTCCTGTATGCCCCTCTATTGTTAACTTCTAGTTATAGTCTCATACATTTGTTCTAGTTCATAAGAGAGGTTTATAATATCTGTACAGTTAATCATTAACATTGTCCACCACAAGATTCACTGTTTTATACACTCCCATCTTTTAACCTCCAACTTTCCTTCTGGTGACATACATGACTCTAAGCTTCCCCTTTCCATCACGTTCACACACCATTCAGCAGTGTTAGTTATTCTTACAATGTGCTACCATCACCTCTGTCCATTTCCAAATGTTTAAGTACACACTAATTGAACATTCTGCTCACAATAAGCAACCGCTCCCCATTCTTTAGCCTTGTTCCATATCCTGGTAATTTATATTTCATGTCTACAAGTTCACATATTATAATTAGCTCATAACAGTTAGACCCTGCAATATTTGTCCTTGTGTGTCTGTCTTACTTCACTCCACATAGTGCCTTCAAGGTTTCTTCATCAACCCATGTTTTTTTAAGATGCTTTTGTTCACATACCATGCATTCCATCCTATGTAAACAATCGTTGGTTCCCTGTATAGTCATGTATTTAGGTATTCAGCACCGTCACCTCTATCTGTATAAGGCAATCTCCATTTCTTCCACAAAGAAGGAGGAAGAGTCAAAGAAGGTAGAGGGATAAAAGAAAAAGAAGAAAGAGAGAGAGAAAAAAGCATGACAGCCAGAAAGCAACAAAAGGAAAGATAGCATTAAACTAAAGTAGAATAAAGAGTCAGACAATGTCACCAATGCCAGGAGTCCCATACCCTTCCCTTATGCAGCCCCCATATGCATTTAGCTTTAGTATATTGCCTTTGCTATATTAAAGGAAGCATAATACAATGCATCTGTAAATTATAGTCTCTAGTTTGCATTGATTGTGTTTTTCCCCCAATCCCACCCTACTTTTAACACCTTGTGATGTTGACATTCATTTGTTCTACCTCATGTAAAAACATATTTGTATCTTTTATTACAATCATTGAGCACCCTAGGTTTCACTGAATTATACAGTCCCAGCCTTTATCTTTGCTCTTTCATTTTGATGTCCCACATGGTCCTAACCTTCCTCTTTCAACCACATTCACAGTCATCTTTGTTCAGTGTACTTACATTGCTGTGCTACTATCTCACAAAATTGTTTTCCAAACCTCTCACTCCTGTCTTTTCCTTTCTGTCTGCAGTGCTTCCTTTAGTGTTTCCTGTAGAGCAGGTATCTTGTTCACAAACTCTGGCATTGTCTGTTTGTCAGAGAATATTTTAAGCTCTCCCTCATATTTGAAGGACAGTTTTGCCAGATATAGGATTCCTGGTTGGTGGTTTTTCTGTTTCAGTATCTTAAATATATCACCCATTTCATTCTTGCTTCCATGGTTTCTATTGAGAAATTGCACATAGTCTTATCAAGCTTCCTTTGTAGTTGGTGGATTGCTTTTTTCGCTATTTTCAGGATTCTCTCTTTATCTTTGATGCTTGGTAATCTGATTGTGTCTTGGCATAGGCCTATACAGATCTATTCTGTTTGGGGTACGCTGTGCTTCTTGGATCTGTAATTTTATGTTTTTCATAAGCGACGGGAAATTTTCATTGATTATTTCCACTATTCTGCCCCTTTTCCCTTCTCGTCTCCTTCTCAGACACCAATGACACATAAATTCCTGCAGTTCATTTTGTCCTTAACTTCCTGGAGATATTGCTCATATGTTTTTTTCATTCTTTTCTCTACCTGTTCTCTTGTGTGTAGGCTTTCAGGTGCCTTGTTCTCTAGTTCCTGAGTGTTTTCTTCTGCCTCTTGAGTTCTGCTCTTTATGTTTCCATTGTGTATTTCATCTCTTGTATTGTGCCTTTCATTTCCATAGATTCTGCCAGTTGGTTTTTTGAACTTTTGATTTCTACCTTACATATGCCCATTGTTTTCATTATATGCTTCATCTCTTTTGCCATATCTTCCCTCAACTTTTTGAATTGATTGGTTGTTTAAATTCCTGTATCTCATTTGAATTTTAAGTTTGTTTCTTGGACTGCATCATAACTTCCTTTTTCTTAGTGTAGGTTATAGATTTCTGTTGTCTAGGCATCTGGTGTCCTTGATTAGCCCAATCAGGTTTTTCCAGACCAAAATGGGCTCAGGTCTTGGAAGGAGGGAATGGTATCCACTTTCCCTGAGAATGTCTTAGAAGACTGGTACATGCTGTGAGGCCTCAAATCACCATGCTTTTCCACCCAACAGGTGGTGTAAGGAGATGTGGCCCATGGCTGTTTTCCCCCAGGCTCTGGGGTCTGATTCTGAATGGAAGGTGAGTAGTAGAGCTGGGCCCCACCTCTTTCCTCTTAGGGAAGACACCCCACCTAGGGAGAGGTCATTAGCATTTGAATAGTCTCTGCTTCTGCTATCTACCCCCTTGTCTGGGTCAGAGCACTGGGAACTGAAAATGGCTGAGGCTTTCCCCACTGAGTCAAACTGGAACAGAAAGCCCCCTTCAGGGCCAGTCCACAGCCACTCTCCAGCTCTCCAAAATCAGTGGTCACCAAAAGCCTTTGTCTGCTTGTTGAGGATTTGTAGCTCATAGTGAGCAGTCCACGCTTGTTAATTAAAACCCCAGTTGGAGCTCGGCTGAGCTATATCCGCTTGCTAGGAGAGTGCTGCTCTCTAGCACCATGAGTCTTTGCAGTTCGGGCCATAGGTAGGGGGACTCCTGGCTTCAATCCACAGTTTTTACTTGCAAATTTTATGCTGTGATCTCAGGCATTCCTCTCAATTCAGGTTGGTGTATGACGAGTGGACAGTCATGTTTATTCCCCTTCAGTTATTCCAAATTATTTACTAGTTGTTCTTGATTGTTTACTAGTTGTTCCATGGGTACAAACTATCTTCGTCTCCTCTCTGTGCTGCCATCTTCTTCCATCTCTCATTATGGTTTTGATTTGTATTTTCCTAATGGCTAATTATGTTGAAAATCTTGTCATGAGCTTTTTAGTCATTTGTATATCTTCTATGGAGAATTTTCTATTCAAGTCTTTTGCCCATTTTTCAATTGGGTTGCTTCTGTGTGTTTTTTGTTGTTGTTGTTGACTTGTAAGATTTTTTATATATTCTGGATATTAAACACTTATTAGATATGTGGTCTCCAATATTTTCTCCCATTGAGTAAGTTGTCCTTTCACTTTCATGATAAAGTCTTTTGAGGCATAAAAAGTTTTTTTGTGTGTTTGTTTTTTTTTTTAATTTTGATATGGTCCCATTTATCTATATTTTCTTTTGTTGCTTTTGCTTTGGGTGTAATGTCTAAGAAACCATTGCCTTACACGGAATCCTGAAGGTGCTTCCCTCCATTTTCTTCTTGGAGTTTTGTAGTCGTTGTGCTTATATTAGGGCTTTGATCCATTATGTGTTGAGTTTTGTGTATGGTGTGAGGTAGAGTACTTCTTTGTTCTTTTGCACGTGGATATCCAGTTCTCCAAGCACCATCTGTTGAAGAGACTATTCTTTCTCAATTGGGTGGACTTGGCAGCCTTGTCAAAAATCAATTGGCCATAGATGTGAAGGTGTATTTCTGAGCTCTTAATTTGATTCCTTTGGTCAATATATCTCTCCTTGTGCCAGTAGTATACTGTTTTGACCACTGCAGCTTTGTATTAAAATTTAAAGTAGGGAAGTGTGAATCCTCCAACTTTATTCTTCTTTTTCAAGATGGTTTTGGCTCTTTGGGGCCCCTTATACTTTCAAATAAATTTGATAAGTGGCTTTTCCATTAAAGCAAAGTAGGTTGTTGGAATTTTTATTGGGATTAATTTGAATCTGTAAATGACCTCTTAAAAATATTTATTCTTCTGATTCATGAGAACGGAATGCCCTCCCATTTATTTACATATTCCTTGAATTCTTTAACTAAAGTTTTATAGTTTTCCATGTATATATTCTGGATATTAAACAATTATTAGATATATGGTCTCCAAACATTTTCTCCCATTGAGTAAGTTGTCCTTTCACTTTCACCCATTGAGTATGTCCTTTCTCCCATTGAGTAAGTTGTCCTTTCACCTTGTTCCACTTTGTCCTTTCACCTTGTTCCAGTTATGCAAAATACCAGAAATGGATTGGGTTTTTTAAAGGGGGTTATTTGATTACAAATTTACAGTTCTAAGGCCATAAATTTGTGCAAACAAAAGCATCAACAAGAGGATACCTTCACAGAAGAATGACTGATGGCATCCGGAACACCTCTGTCTCCTGGGAAGGCTTGAGGCTGACATCTGCTGTTCCTTTGCTCCTCAGTTGCATTGCAAAATGGCTTTCTCCAAAATGTCTCTGGGTCTGTCTTAGCTTCTTCAGCTCCTATGCATCTAAGCATTGGGGTCCTCTCTTAGTTTCTCTGGAGCAAACTCTGGGCTAGCATCTCCAATATCTCCAAGCATCTCAAAGCATCAGCAAGCTTCTCTCCAAAAGTCTCTCTCTCTGCTCTGTGTGTTAGCTCCCTTTAAAGGACTCCAATAAACTAATCACAACCTACCCTGTATGGGCAGTGTCAGATTTCCATGAAAACATTCAATCAAGAAGTCTGTCCTAATCAGAAAGATGAACAAATCTGCCCCTACAAGTCTGCATTAAAGAATATGGCTTTGGGGGGATGTAATATATCCAAACTGGCACAATCCTGTACATCCATGGTTAAATTGATTCCTAGATATTTGATTCTTTTAGTTGCTATTGTGAATGGAATTTTTCCCTGATTTCCTCCTCATATTGCCCATTATTACTTTACAGAAACAATACTGATTTTTGAATGTTGATCTTGTACCCTGCCACTTTGCTGAATTAATTTATTAGCTATAGTTGCTTTGTTGTAGAACTTTCAGGACTTTTTCTAATAGGATCATGTCCTCTGCAAATAGTGAAAATTTTACTTCTTCCTTTCCAATTTGGATGTCTTTTATTTCTTTTTCTGAACTAAGTGCTCTGGCTAGAACTTCCAGTACAATGTTGAATAACAGTGGTGATTATGGACATGCTTGTCTTGTTCCACCTCTTAGAGGGAAAGCTTTCAGTCTTTCACCATTGGGTGTGATGTTAGCTATGGGTTTTTCATATATGCCCTTTATCATGTTGAGGAAGTTTCCTTCTCTTCCTATTTTTCCAAGTGTTTTTATCAAGAAAAGTTGCTGGATTTTTTTTTTTTTTCCAAATGGCTTTTCTCTATTTGAGACGATCATTTGTTTGTTTCTCTTTGTTTTGTTAATGTGATGTGCTACATTAATTGTTTTTCTTATGTTGAACCACCCTTGCATACCTGGGGAAAAACACTTAATCATGGTGTATAATTCTCTTAACCTGTTATATGGGTTTTGAAAGTATTTTGTTGACAATTTTAGCATCTATATGCATAAGAGAAATTGGTCTGTAATTTTCTCTGTCTGTTGTATGTATTAGGGTGATGTTGCCCTGATAGAATGAGTTAGGTAGCTTTCCCTCTTCTTCCCTCTTTTGGAAGAGTTTGAGCAGAGTTGGCATTAATTCTTCTTGCAATGTTTTATGGAGTTCACAATTGAAGCAAGCTAGTCCTTGGCTTTTCTTTTTTGGGAAGTTTTTGATGACTGATTCATTCTCTTTACTTGTACTTTATCTATTAAGATCTTATAATTTTCTAGAATCACTATAGGTTGTTAGGTGTTTCTAGGAATTCATCCATTCCATCTAGGTTGTCTAATTTGTTAGTGTACAGTTGTTCATAGTATCTTCTTATGATCCTTTTTATTTCTATGGGGTCTGTAATGTCCTCCCTGTCATTTTTTAAATTTTTGCCTTTTCTCTATTTTTCTTTTCAGTCTAGCTAAGAGTTTGTCAATTATATTGACCTTTTCAAAGAACCAACTTTTGATTTTATTAATGCTATTTTGTTTTCTTCTCTAATTCATATATTTCTGCTCTAATCTTGTTATTTCTTTCCTTCTGCTTTCCTTGGGTTTAGTTTGTTGTTCTTTTTCTAGTTGCTGCAGGAGTGCCATTAGGTCTTTGATTTTTGCTTTTTCTTCTTTTTTAATGCAAGCATTTAGGGCTATAAATTTCCGTCTCAGCACTGCCTTCACCACATCCCATATGTTTTGATATATTGTGTTTCTGTTTCCATTTTTCTCAAGATATTTACTGATTTCCCTTTAATTTCTTTTTTGACCCACTGGTTGTTTAAGAGTGTATTATTTAACTTCCATATATTTGTGTATTTTCCAGTTTTCTGCCTGTTATTGATTTTGAGCTTCATTCATTATGATAGGAGAAAATGCTTTATATGATTTAAATATATATATTTTTTTAATTTTTCGAGACTTGTTTTCTTACCCAACATGTTGTTTATCTTGGAGAATAATCCATGTGTACTTGAGAAGAATGTGTAACCTGATGTTTCGGTGTGCAATCCTTTACAGGATTTTTCATTTCAATGATTTTGGTCTTCAATACCTGTATTTCTGATTTGTTCCTTTTTAAAATCTCTCTTTATCGAAGTTTTTATATTGTTCACTCATCATTTTCCTGACATCATTTAGTTCTTTCTCTATGTTTTCTTTTATCTTCTTGAGCATATTGAGTATCATTTTTTAAGGCTTTGTCTAGTATGTCCAAAATCTGGTCCTCTTCACTGAGATTTCTGGATTTTTAGCTTGTTCTTTTGTATGGGTCATAATTCTTGTTTCTTTGTTTTGTAATCTTTGGTTGCAAACTGAACATTTTAATATTTTAGAGTGTTATTATAGATTTAGGCCTTGAACTGTCTGATTCTTCAGTTAGTTTCCAGCTAGTGATATGACAGAGCTTTCCTTGAACATCAGGAGCTAACTAAAGTAAACCAATACCAAGAAACATCTTTGATAGTCTTTGCAAATTGGCTCTGTATTGCATGGTGCTTTCCTTCAGACTTTAGGTCTCCTATCAAGTAGGCCAGTCTGGGGCAAATGTGAAGTGCGAGGTCCTCTTCCTCTTTCATCCTGTGCATTGTTCTGGGCTTGTTCTTGCTCTTGGCCTTAGGAATTTACAGGAATTCAAATGCCTCCTCTACTGCCCATGAAATAGACCTTCTTGCTTTCCTGTAAGTTCTATTTTATGATTTAATGTGGGTAATCCTTTGCCCAAAGCCACTTTGACTTATTGTTTCCTGCCCTGCTTTGGCTTCCCTCAAGCTGCTTTTGCCTGCAGGGCAGCTTCTGTGAGGGTCAGCCAGAGATGAGTTTCCTGGTTCAGTCTTCCAGGCTGCCACCTGATAGATTGGCACCAACATACAGTCACTCTGGTATGCAGGTATGTATTACTCTGTTCCCTGTAGAACAGGATCAGGGACCTACAATGGGAGCACAGACTGCCTCCATCCTGTGCTGGGGAGGTGGTAGAGCAAGGGCTAGTAAGGGTGCCACAAATTTCTCCTACCATTTTAAAAGCTTTGTTTTCTTAGTAAAGCTTCAAGACTTTTAAGAACAAAGTTTCCCAGATGCCTTTTAACTGTGCTCTCAAGATCTCAAGTAAATGGTCTTCCAGTTCTTGCCAGTTCTTCAAAGATTCTGTGGGAGTAAACACCCTAGAGCAACTTAATGTGGCCAACCTAGACCATATTTTGCTTTTGATATTTTGAATTCTATAATTTCCCCATTTGCTCTCTCTTAGTATTCTTTGTATCATACATAACAAGTGCCTCTACAAGATAACATGAGCTAAGTGTTATGTACAATTCTTAGGCAGTCAGTTAAACAGTACCATTTGTCCTTTTATGGATCATTAATGTACCAATATATTGTTACATCAAGGTTGTGAAATGTTACCTTAGAGCTCTCCCTCTGTACAAACAACTTGTCTATTGAAAGATGCTATTAATTGTAACTGCAGAAACAACCAAGAGTGCCTACTGCAGAGATAGGGCTGTCATTCTTCCTATTTCCTAAACAAAAACTCATTGTTTACCTGCCAAGTGGGGATAGTCATATCAGTGAATCATTTGCTGAGAGAGAGAGAAAGAGAGAGAATGAAAGAGTACAACACACAGAGACAATTATGCACACACAGAGAAGAAAACATAAATACACACATAGAGATTGAAATAACTTTCAAAGAAAAGAGAGTCAAATGCCATGGATTTGTATAATTAGAATCAAATATTATAGTAGAATATAGTTATATATTCCCAGAGACAGTAAATCTGGACATGGGAAAGCTCTGAAAAACATTTTGTTCATCTATTTGCCCTTTGTAAATAAATATCAATTGTGTTTTGTCATTTGTAATTTTTCTTTTTGAACAATAATTAAAGGTTTTATTAGCATATGAAAATAGAAAATATAAACCATGAACTGTTAAATCAACTGCATAGAAATTTCAACTATAGTGTGTATATATGTGTGCAGGCATGTAATAACCACATATATGCTTTAAGTTATATGCAGTTCTACTGTTAATTTTCAAGTATTTCCTACTGTGAACTGGAGAAAACTCTAGTAACAACTGAGTTTGGTATTGTATGAATTTATATTCCCCAATTGTCTAGGTGTGGCTGGCCCTTTCTTATGATTTCATACTGGTTTTGTTCCCTGCATGTCAGATAGTTTGAAAATACCAGTTTAACTTATTCCAATTAGTCATAATCAGTGAACTTACACTTTCAACTTATATAGCAAAAATCAAAGTTGAAAAATTCTAATAGAAAATTGAAGTCAAAGAGTGCAGAGCACAGACTTTAAGTATTTAGTGCATTTTCTCTCTGTTCAGCACCCTTCCCACCCTCAAACACACACACACCCACACATACATACTCTGTTAGTCAGGGTTCTCTGCAGAAACAGAAAACAGTAGATATCTATAAATATAAGATTTTGTAAAAGAGTCTCACACAATTATGGGGATGCATGAATCCAAATTCCATAGGACAGGCTGCAAGCTGGCAAGTCTAATGAAGATTTTCAATAAATTCCCTAATAGAGGAAGGCTGGCTGAAACAGAGATGGAAATTATCCCTTCTGACTGCTGAATGCATCACCTTTCCTTTTGAAGACGCCAACTGATTGGATTAACTGTCTCTCATTGTGGAACAAACCCCCCTTAGTTGATTATAGATGTAATCAGCCATAGATGCAATCAACTTGCTAATGATTTATTCCATAAAATGTCTTCACAGTAAGTTAGGCCAGTGCTTGCTTGACCAGACAACTGCGCACCAACACCAAGCAAGCTGACACATGAACCTAACCATATCACACACACACACACACACACACACACAGATATATTTATTCTTCCACCCATGAAGGATTAAATATCCCTCTCAATATAAATAAATAGAAACATGAACAAGATATATGCAATATTATTTTCAGACATTGGATAACAAGTAGTGTGGGATGCAATTTCTGAGAGGAAGGAAAAAAATTCAATAACGTACAATTCAGGTTACAATATAGCAGCAGAACATCAATAATAAAGAAACCCTACATTCTTTTGAGTTGAGTAGACATAGATCTGAGTTTGGGTAGGTTGAGGTTTGCTAGGTAGGGTACAGAGAGAAGAACATATATAGTGAGAGAGCCCCAGAAATCTAAATCTCTGGTGGAGTAATGATATGCTCATGTTTGAAAGGAAACTACTCTGAACCAGGGTAATATAAATAGAAATCTGTAGATTAAACAATTCCCAAAATTCACACACATTGGAGATGGTTTGTTTTCTCACCAGCCAGAGTGAAGAGGCTTTATAATAAGTTTGTGGACATATCATATTTAGTAGCAAAGCTAAATTAGTCCCAGAATATAGGCTATTTTGTTTCCATTTCAGAAAATGTTTAAATGTAAGCCTCAAAAGAATCAAACTATTCAACTGTTGTCTCACTGGGTGTCAGAACAAATCCAATATTCTAAACTAATACAACAAATTCCAATTCATACAAATGTAAAATCACAATGTCTGACATCTAATTAAAAGTTACCAGGCATGAAAAGAAATAGGAAAATGTCATCCTTAATCGGAAAAAATATAAACCTTTAGAAAAAAAACATAAATGGCAAAGATGACAAAATTATTAGTCAAGAATTTTAACCAACTATTTAAAATCTCATAAATTTATAAATAAATAAATTTTATAAATATGATTTATAAATAAGCAAAATGAGAAAATAAATGGGAGGTGGTACTTTTAAAAATACTACCTGTCTTTCCAGCCTTTCAGCAGCCTCTTAGGCAAGGACAGATATTCCTATAGTTAGAGCAGCCACAAAAGCCATGATCCTTTCTCTGGGTTTCTATCTTTTTGTAGATCATGGTTCCATAATTTTTCACTATCTTATTAACTTTCTAATGTTTTCAATCTGATTTTTTTTAAAATATTTGTTCAGATTTTTAATTGTACTCAATTTAACAGAGTGGTTCAACCTACCTAACTTGCCATCATTTGAAGGAATTTTTCAAATGTTTTCATTAATCTGTAGCTGCTCTTTCAAAACTGTGATGGTTAGGTTCATGTGTCAATGTGGACAGATCATGGTACCCAGGTGTCTGGTCAAGCAAGCACTGGCCTAACCATTACTGCAAGGACATTTCTGCCTGGTTAATAAACCAGAAGGCTGGTTTATTAAATAGTCAGTAAATTGGCTGCAGCTGTGACTGATTACATCAACAAAGGGAGTGTCTTCCACAACAAGAGAATTCAATCAGCTGGATTTAATCCAATCAGTTGAAGACTTTTAAGATAGAGGACCTTCGCTTCTTCCTCAGGTAAGCAGTCAGTGTTTCCTGAGGGGTTCATCAAAGTTGCCAGTTCACTTCCTGAGGAGTTCATTGAACATCTTCATTGGAGTTGGCAGTTTGCTGCCCGCCCTGCAGAATTTGGACTAGTGCATACCCACAGTTGTGTGAGACACTTTTATAAAATTTTATATTTATAGATATCTCTGTTATTCTGTTTCCCTAGAAAACCCTAATACAAAATCTATAAAATTTACAATTAAAAACAATGAAATAGATTCCGCTTCTCAACTTCTCCTTTTTCCTTTGTCTTGATCTCAAGAGACAACTTCTTTCAAATATTTGTATTGTTTTTACTGACTTATTTGTAAATTGCAGGCTTTCATTGCTATTTGGGTGTACTAATTTTAGGAATTTTCTATTGGCTCCACATTATATAACCTCTACTATTACCTTCCCAATTACTTTCTTTCCAAAGCACAATTGTAACATTTTCATAATGATGGCTATGAAAATATTCTTCATGAGGGGTCAAAACAGCATATTTCCTTTCATTTGTTACTTTTATTATTTTCTAGTTAATAAATATCATTTCACCTCTATTCTTCAACTTGGAGACCTTTCTCCTGGAATACTTTGTCCTCAAACTCCATCTGGTCTGGTCTCTTTCCAGGTTCCCTACAGAATTCTCCTTTTGGAATTTCTTTCATTACTCCTCATATTAGAGTCTCTATATTTTAGATCTGATAGGTTGCTCTTTCTTGATTTCATTCCTTATTTTCAGCAAAGCAAACCCTCTGACATATTAAAAGAAAAACTGTACTCGAAGTAAAGTGTTTGAGATATAGCATATCTGAAAAAAAAAAGCCTTAAAAGGAGAATAAGAACAAATAAACAAGCAAAAATCTTAAACCTATTGAAATTTTGACTTGGAAAGATTAGACTAGAATTCTCCTCAGATTTTTAAAGTAACAAACATCATCTACCTCTGCTGCTGAGAAACTATTCCAGTTCCTTTATAGTGCTATCTTTCTTTCTCTCTTTCTGGAAATTCCCTGTTGCTGTGAAATTTCATGGTAATATAACTTGTAAATTTGTTTTTGTTTTTGTTTTTTAATAATTTCATTGACAAGACACTCAATGGTGTATCTCAACATGGGTTCTCATGTTCATGATTCTGGGAAATTTTTTTGTGTTATTTATATGATTGTCTAGTCACAGTTTCTCTAGTCTCTCTGGTCTCTCAAGTCTCAGATTTTGAAATTCTTATTCATTGAATATAAGAAACTGTGGGTTCTATATTTTTATTGTTGATCTTTTTATCTCTTTCTTTCATATTCTCATATTCTATGAATCACCTAGAATTTAACTCCCAACACTTTTTCACTATATTGTCATGATTTCCTGTGTTTCCTTCTTTCTCTTTCTCTTCACTCTCTCTCTTTGAATAGGCATTCTTTTCACATTAAATTTTTCCCTCAAATTGTTGATGACTATGGCTAACCAAACATATTTACAACTGAAGCATTAAGTGATTGGAATCTGTGTTTACATTTATTAAATGGGATTTATTAAATGGTGGGTTTATTAAATGGTGGGTTTTCCCAGAAGAGTGTGCTGATGAGAAAACAGCTATTTCTTTCACTGGAATGTGGACAAATGTCAGAATATATAGATATTGTATTGCCTGTTCAGATTCTCCAAAGAAGAAATCATTGATTTTCCCTATGCTAAGCGGATTTGTGTTTTTTGCAGCAAGGGTAAGAGGATGCTGGTGAGGATGAGGGTAAGATGGGACTTTGAAGAATAGTCCTACCTTCCAGTGCTGTTAGAGATTTGCAGCAGAAGGAGGCTGGCTGGTAAACTGGATTTTAATTTAGTTTCTCCAGGCTCACTTTAGTTTATTTCTCTGTCCCTAAATCTGGATAATTTGCAGTTATTTAAATTCCATGTCTCTTTTTAGAAAGGGGGAGAGAGAGTTGTATCATGACCTGAATTGTGAGAGAGGATTCGAGGGTTTAAGAGCTCTTAGACATTCAACCAATATCTCAGGACTCTCCCATCCATCTCAATGACACTATGCTTATAATTCCTGGGCCCAATCAGTATGTCACCCATTTCATGGACTTAGTTTTTCCTCTTGTAAAAACTTGATATTAAACTTTAACTCTTGACATTTATCTAGAAGCTTTCAATCTTCCAAAAATTTGTTGATATCTGTGACAGTATTTTCTCAATTCCTCTTATGTTGAATGTTGGGTTAATACCAGTTTTTTTTCATTAGTCTAACTTAATTGGTATTAAGGAGAGTAAGAATAAGACATATTTCTAAATCTTTGTATTTCATCAGAAGTCATATATAATACTATTTAGTTTTTATCCAAGCTCAAATCATTAAGAATTTTTTTTCTTTCTTTGCTGGTCCCCATTGAGCATACTGTCATATTCCAGAAAAAGAATCTAGTATATGGAAGGAATTTATGATGTAGGTACCCCACAGCTTATCTCAGAAAAACCAGGTGCACCATAAACTAAAGGATAAAGGCTGTTCAAGGCTGTTCTGGCCATGCCGGTGCCTCAACCCCCAGGGGGTGGATAAGGCAAGATCAGATATGCCCATAAGATGAACAACCAGAAAGGCCTGCTCTCCCTAGATAGATAACACAGCTACATTTCAGAGAAGAACCCTAGCAACCAATCAGCCCAGAAATTGATAGGCACTCACCCAGTTGAGACACAGGATACACTCAGCAGGCACACTTCCCCCCCAACACCCACCCATCCCAACGTGGGTTTTTCCTTTAAAAAATGCTGCTCTCAGATAGAGAGCTGGAGCCATTTTCTTTCTTTCTTTTTGCTGGCTCCCACCTGCTTTCTTCCTCTGATAAACCTTAAACTCTTTACTTAAACCATGACTCACTGTGTTGTGTGGATTCCTGAACGACTCCAACCTAACACATACTTTACTGTTTTGCTATACATTTGGTTACTAATTATTTGAAAATATATTTCAAAATACCTTCTAGAAATGAAACTTGATAGTGTTCCACTCTTAATAAGAGCATTACATTTTGAGTAATTTATTAACAGAACAATTTAGTGAGAAAAATGAATTCAGCTGTTGGAGAGACAAATTTAAATGGTTATGTGAATTATACTCTATCCATGCTTAAATTCAGTGGGATGTGATTATGGAAATATATATATGAAAAGGGAGGAAACTTGTTTTTATAATGGCATGAAATGTTTAAATACAAACGATGAAAATGGATTACAATAAAAGAACATAATATAGAAGAAAAGAACTTCTTATCGGAATTATCTATTGGACTGTGAAAATAGGTTTTTCCTCAAAATAAATTATTATTATTTTTTTAATTACTGGGATATTAATCCCAGTGATTCCATGTCCTTCATCACAGAGAAGGCCATGAGTAGGGCAAAATGCATTCTAAATCCATATCGATATACACTTTAGAATTTTGTTAAAAGTTTCTCTTATGTTTAAACTTTTATATTATTTAAGGGGGAATGGTTTGATTTGATAAAACTGTAAGCTTTTAACATTTGTAAAAAGATGGATAGTATCTTTTTTTCTCAACCAGAAACTAGAGTTCTCCTCATAATTAAACTTACATTGAGTAAAAAGTCAATTTCAATCATTTCAACATGCCACTTTTCCTAAAGAAAACTTCATTTATTATGTGTCAAAAACCATGCTAAATGTGGGATTTTAAGAGTGCAGCAGCTTCATGAATGATTCATTGTTTAGCATATTAACTTATGAAAAAGAAAATTAGAGCCATAATTCTTCTATATCTGACTCAAAACTTATTTTTATGTAAGGCCAAGATAAATGGCTTTTTTAATATGTCATATATCTTAAATAAAAGAATGATTAACAATCAAATAAAATAAATGTGAAATGGTAAAAAAAAAGTTTAAAAATTAATTTCTAGTATTTCCTTTGCCCCAAAACATATTTTTAAAGACTGTGTTTCACATCAAAGGAACATTCTATATTCTTATGTATCAATGGAAATTTTTATAATTATTGATTTATAAATTAATAATTTGAATGACATAAATTTGAGATAATCAAGTTTAGGTGTCCTTGCATTAGGAATTAAAACTACACTGATAAGCATTTATTTATTTGATTTTTTATGAGTAGTATAGAAATAATACAGAATATGTAATATATGGAGTATTATGTGTCTCTCTTTTTTCAATCTTCTTCCCCTACTAGATCCAATCAGCTAGCCAATTATGCTATTTCTTTCTCAGAAGACACCAATCTATTAATTTTATTCAGTCTTTTACATTTCAAATGATTATTTCCATCCTTAATGTTATGAAGTGTCTCCTCATTTTCCAAAGAATGAGTTCAAATTCACATCCACCCAATTTATCACAGGGTCCTTCAATCCACTTTTAGATCATCACTTCTCATCTGAATAAAACATGATATGTCTCACTTCTAAATATCAGCACAATACACAAATGATGAGCCTATTAAATATCTGATGAATAAATGAAAGGCTGAATGAAATTTGACTCCACTATTACCTTTCTTTTACAATGTTTCCTGATGTAGTTATTCAGTAACTTACCTAACTTTCTTGTATTCCAATAACATTTGCAATACAGCAATATTGGTATTTATAACATTGTTACAATTAATTGGTAAGGATTTATCACAAGCCACCATAGACTGTAAGCTTCTTATAATTAGTTGCCTCTTACTTGTCTTTTAATTGCTTACCTTGTAGGTGCTGTAAGTCTCAATTATTTATTGTTGCATAACAAACTGCTCCAAAATTAGTGGCTTACAACAGCCATTTCATTGCTCAATGTCCTGTGGATTAGAAATTCAAGCAGGGTTTATGAGGATGGCTTTTCTCTGCTCTTGTTGTGTTGGTGGGGCAATTGGCTGGAGTACAAGGATCCATTATGGCTTTATATGTCTGTCACTATAGCCAGGATTGCTTGGACTACTGAAAGGCTTTTCCTTCCTAATAGTCAATTCTTCTTATTTCCCCTTGTGATCTTGCATCCATCCATTCTTTGCAGAAGGGGCACTTCCCAAATCTGGGTTCCTTGCTCAGAGTGGCCAATAGAAATCACACCAAACCAGCCTGTAGAGTAAAAGATGGTGTATTTACACCAGTGGAAGGCAGGGGAAGCATTCCCAAATCTGCCTCCCTGAAGTGTTACTTCAGTTGGGTTTTATATCCAGGTTTAGAGACAAAGAGAGATAATCATTTAAAATTAACATGTAACAAGAGTAATAGACAAAGGCTTATCTGTATCAGGGAGGTTTGGGGCCATCTCCTGGTGATTCTTTAATTGGCTAAGCCCATTAGAGACAAAAGGAGTTAATCGTTTGATTAACATATAACAGGTTTGGAGAACTTCATTAATTTGTTATTTCCTGTTTTCTTCAAGAGCTAGGTGATACCTGGGAAAGGTGTTTCCAGGTGGTTAGGGAGATAGATGAAAAGGCTTTATTCATATCTAGGTGCAGACTTTACATTTACATACTGCTTCAGGCTTTATATTTACAAATTGCTCCTTTGTGAGAAAAAGAGCTTCCATTATAGCCTGTTTTCAGCTTTGAAGGTTACATTTTAAGGCTGCTTTACAATTTCCTGCTTGCTTACAGTTTTAAGATTATATTTAAAAAGTCATTGTTACATCTTCAGGGCCTTTATTACCATCTATCCCCCACCCCACTCCCAGAAGAACAGTCCAAACTTCTTTACATGGTGGCTGAGGCTTCCTAAAGAGCAAGAAAAGAAAGTGCAGAGCCTCTTAGAACAGTCTCAGAATTCAATTCTGCCTCATTCTACTGGTAAAAGTAAATCATAGAACCAGAACATATTCTATGGGTGGGGAAATGAAGTCCACTCTTTGAAGGGAGTGGTAAATTCCATCACAAAAGGGCTTGTGGGATGGTAGGAATATTTTGTAGGTGTCTTTGAAAACAATCTTCTATAGGCACTTAATATGTGATAATTAGTTTGCTGCTTAAAATTATAAATAATTTTTAAGTATTTAATTAAAATAATTAAAAATATAAATAAAACAAAAGAGTTTGGAATACATGATTTCTAAGATATAGTTCTGTTCTAAAATATTGAGTGAACTTGTTGAATCTAATGGATATGTTTAATGAATGGGAAATAGGACTTTCTAGTTGTCTTTTATAGGACAGTTCTGGACTGCTTTTATAAGAAGGTTAATAAATAATCATGACAATGGTAAAGGGAGTATTACTCTTGCTTCACTTTGAATAAAAATTAAAAATGAATACCCTGAGCTGGCCAAAATTGATTCAAAATCTTTTCTTCTATCCACATCAGTGTAACTAATTCAGTAAGACCAGCTTCTTTACTATGCAACTCACAGTTTTCATGAACAATATCCCCAAGAATGGCACTGTTGTTAATCTATAAGTTAATAAGCAATAAATTAGGAAATTGGTCACATTAAAGAATTTTAATATTGATGTTTCATTTTTTCAAGGTGTGCACATAGGTGTTTGAGATAGAGAAGTGCTATTTAATCCATAAATTGTGTATAATTATAATTGCAGAATGACAACAATTTGTGATATTATAGTGATTCTTTTTTTAACTGTTTACATGAACACTTTCAATAACATGCATATTTTTCTTTCTCTTTTCTATTTTCTCTCTACAATGTTCTGGTTATATTTTTTAGGAAGCATTTTTTTTTTTGCATTTGAATTTACTGGTAAAATTTGAACTTATATTTTGTATATCTTTTTAAATGTTATTTTTCTAGCAATTTACTTTATTGAATTTAAAAATTTTATTAGTACATGGCAAATATGGAAGCACTTTTCTTTTACCACAGTTAATATGAGAAGCACAATGCTGAATAGAATACTTCAAGCTAGGATGTTGGGAAGTAGACACCACTCTTGTAACAGCTGACTATTCTTGAGTGTTTGCTTCCTCCTCAGAATGCATTACCATTTTATGAACATACTGAGCTATTAAGACAAAAAGGACAAGAATGACTTGTAAGTGGAGAAAAAAGCAACACTTCTAGTCTCATTTGTCTTAGTAATGAGTTGTATGAACTCTCTTATTCTATTGAGGAATATGTTAACCCATACAACATAATTGATGAATAAATAAAAAGTTGGATATGGTTTAGAAGAAATTTCTCTATAAATAAATGCCATCTAAACAAGAGTTGATTTTTCACATGGTTTCTTTCCATGAACACAATTTTGTAGGCTATTTTTTTCACAATTTATACAGGTGAACTGTTTATTTTAAATTTCATAGAGCCCTCCTCCTGGAGACTTTGACATCTTCACATGAACTCTCTGGAGGAAGCAGAATTTATGAAACTTAGACAGCAATTGAGTCAGAATTTAAGGCCCAAGATTTTAGGATTGATAAGAACCTTAGGTAACAGAACTGTTTACTAGCAGATTATGATCTGGAAAAGAGCAGTGGGAACTTGTCCCACTCATCTGAAGAATCCCTTGCCTGCAAACCAGCCTATTATGTTAATATCAATTCAGAAAGAGCAGAACACTGCTTCAACATCCAGGGGGAAGTAGATTGCAGAACTACAATTCCACACGCACTTTTCTTCTTGGAAAATTTTATTTATTACTCTCCCATTATTTGGCTAAACTTTGTTTCTTGTTTGTTTTGTCTTTCAAATAAACATTTATATTTATATATGAATTAAAGCATAATCATGTACTCTCCTTAATTAGTCTCCCATAATAAATTAAATCTTAATACTAAATTTTTAATGTCTCTAAGCTAAAGTGTGATTCAGAATGTAGATGTTTACTTTGTATTTTTGTTAGTCCTTGGTGAGATAGAAATTATCCACTCTGAATAAAAATGATATGAAAATAGGATAACTTAGGTTCATATTTAAAAATTCATTTCTCACTACTTAATTTGATAATAAAATCATACAATGGTAACTTTACTCTCATGACTTTGTAAATCACTGGGGATAGCTTGTGGAATCAAAACTGAGCAATATTTTGAAAGGACAAGGTGGTGTCCAATATGGTAGAAAAATTTTAAGAATTTTTAAAAGCATAATTTTATAATGTGATAGCTCATAATTTAATGAAATTGCCAGAGAATGAAATGTAAATGTAAAAATATATTATGCTTAGTATATTCATACACACAAAACAAGATATAAACATGCACAAACATACATATGCATATGCCTACATGCATCTTTTTCAAAAGAAGCCACAAAAATTCCAAATGACTAAAGAAGATTGACTTATCACTGTTTTCCATCAGCTTTATTAAGGTATAACTTACTTATAATAAATGCACCCATTTTATTTGTGAATTTCAATGTGATTTAATTACTAAGGAGATGGAAATATTGCTCTGCTGGCCAAAGTTTTACACACAACCTCATTGTAATTCTAGTTCAGGAATCGTACTATACCTCAATGCATATCATCTCTCAGATGATTCCTATCACTTTCTTGGCAGACATTTTTTCCTCTCGTATCATTTAAGTGCTAGTGATATTTATGTTTTTCTTTCATATGTGTTTTTGTTATTCTTAAAATTGTTATGCACTCAAAACGATCAACCATTTCCTTTTAGTTCATAGGTCTCTTTACCTCTTCATTCTTAGCTCAGGTAGGGAGAAAAGATGTCTGCTTTTCTCACCATTGTTTCTTCAATATCTATTATACTACCTTGTACATAGTAAATATTCAATAAATATCTGTAGAATAAATGATTTTGTTGTCTGGTAACTCCTTGACATCACAATGCAGGAAAAAAAACACATTTAACTTATCAAAGGAAGCCAGTTTCCTTGTAAGGATTTGTGATACATGATCATGTTACTGTACAAAAGTGTTGGGTTCTCTGCCTGATGTGCATAACAGCCTATCCATGATACCAGGGTTTCAGAGAGAAAAAGTTTATTGCTAGGCATGAAGCAGGAGATAAGATGGCCTTTGGGCCTGAAACTCTGCCTCTGTGAGTCTAAGGAGTTCAAGGTTTTAATGGATTCAAACAAGGGGAGCTGCTGTCATCACCATTTCAATAGCAAATATAAGCAGAAAAAAGGGGGAAATGGAGTTGTTTCTCTTTTAATAACAAGTATAAGCAGAAAGGAGAGGAGATGGAGTTACCACCTCAATAGCTCAATACCAAGTATAGGCAGAAAAAATTTACAAATGGAAAAGAGTGGAACTGTGCCAAAACCAAGCTAACATAAAGAAGTCAATGGTTAGTTCTGAGCTGACTCAAGTTCCTCCATTAGCATTACGCTTTTGCCTTTGTGATTATAAAACCTTAAATTTAGAAAAAAGAAAACAGGGCAAGGTTTTACAATTTCAAGGGTATAAGATAAAAGCTGTACAATCATTTTCAGATATCAAGGCAGTGTTATTACAGTTTAGAGATTTCAGGTATTTCCCTCTCTTATATACCAGAAAGTAAAAAGGAATACCTACGTAATGATTCGATAATCCCAATCATCGCCTAAATTCTAACTTCTGTTAAATTCACATTTCCTTTTCTAACAACAATATGGCCTAATCAAGATAAAAATTATTAACCCAATGTATGAATGAGAAAACTAGGAATGAGTGATTGGCTTGTTCAATGGGACAACACTCAACCAGAAAGACCCAGGATTTAAAACTGCATTATTTTATGCCAAATAATGCTTCATTTCTTTTAAAAGTACCCCTGACAATTTTTTTTTTCTGTATTTATAAAAATTTCCCACTCATAGTGGAGAATTGAAGTAATTTTTAAAAACTGTCAGGACCCCAGGCCAGGGCATTCCACAAGGGCCTTGAAGACTGCACACAGCAGCTTGCATGACCTAGTTCAGTTAAGGTTTGTCTTATTCTTCTTGTAAAATCAGGTGCTAAATGTCATCTATACCTGAAACTAACTCCTCCCTGAGAATCTCTGAGATACTGTTATCTACAAGAAAATCTATAATCCTCTCCTCCTCCCTGTTGATTACAATCAATCTCTCCCTACATTGCAAGATCCCCCACTCCTGCCTTATGCTTTCATACCCATTGGAATAACCAGGTTATTCAGCCCCACCAAAGTGCAGAGTATCTTCACGTTGAGCTCTGAACCTGCTGCCATTCAGAGCAGCTCCTGAATCCATTCAGAGAAGCTCCTGAATTCAGGGCAACATGATTAGACTTCCCACCCTGTCGGTAAGCCCCATAATAAAAGCTCGTGTTTCAGAACATGTCTGGTGCTTTCTTTAGTCCCTTGGCTACAAAAGCCCTCTTGGGCCATGACAAAAACTGTTAACAATCTTTCATTAATGTAATTGTAGAGTTGATTTTCTTCTTAAACTGTTTTTATACTATTTGATTAAAAGCCCACAAATCTAACAAAATGAACATTGACCAAAATACAATCCAGAAAACAAAAATAATTATTTAGGAAGAAGCAATACTTACTAATTTTTCCTTCCTAGTATTAATTTTTCCCTTACCCCTCTCCCCCAACAATATGTATATCTTTAGGTATGGTAAATGTATTGGGTTATATCATTTTTAATCTCATCAACACACTGATGTTTAAGATCTTATATTTTAATAACTCTCTTCTCCCTTTTCACTTTTTTCTCTCTTTCGGGTTCTTATGCAGTCCTGAATTACAAGTATGCCATCAAAATTATTTACCTATTCTGAACCCAATCACTGCATGCACTCTTTGCATCTTACTGATTTTTAAAAATTTACATGAAGGAAGTCACATCTATGTATTTCTCCAATTTGAAATTCTTAGTCTGAAATGTGCATAGCTGTCTTGGAATTATTTCCTTATGCAGCTGAATTTTATAATACCATAACAATAGAAAAATATATTAAAATTGAATATATATATATGATTCAAACTGAACAAAAATCTTATTAATTCATCAAGTCAATTTTTTTCTTGATGGTAGAGACTTCCGTACATTAAGATGAATGTGGTTAGTCTTGAATTTTGTGGAAGTCCCAAATATCAGTAAAATGGTTAGAAAATAATTAACCAGAAAACAAAATGCTGGATAATCCACACTTGTACAATTGTTATCAAAAGCATCAAGAATTAAATGTTTTTATTAAACAGGTCCAATGAATACATTATGAGAAAAAGCCTTTGTCTAAACTTTTTCTGGAAACTGTAGTATAATATATTTGTGATACATAAGTGAAATCATCACAAAATTAATACTTCTGTGAAATTAAGTGCAGCTCTAAACAACTCTGTCAATAATCAAATCACATTGAATTGTCACTGAAATTTTAAAGGCTGTCTTTATCACTCTTTGTTCCATATCAGCTTTATCTGTTTAGCAGATGTTACTTCATGTTTCCTGTTTACATTTTACCTGCTACCACTGCATGAGATCTTAGCTGACATACAGTGATATTTTCTTATTATATGTAGGATGCCCAGTTTTCTCTATTGCCTGAAACTAATGTTGATATAGTTATGTCTTGCTCACAGATAAAAGCATATACATTGATTTTAGTTAAATTTGCTTTAAATGTTCAGAACAGATGGAACTGCAATCAAATCATTTCCTCCTGAATTATTCAATTAGCCTTGTAATAGGAATTTGAAAGATGAGTAGCCTCCTTAATCAAAAGACAATATTCAAATGTGAAGCTTTCCTTTCTGTGTCTAGGTAGTATATGAACGGCAGGACCTAAGAGCAAGTTTTGTGTTTTGGATGTTAAAAGATTTGATTCATGATTTCATCACCTTGAACATTTCTATTTGCCCAGCTTCCTGAAATCTACTGGTTTCAGATACAATGGAGCATAACTTCTCAGTGATCAATAAAAATAATAACAGAAAAATAAAAAACTGCCTTATTTTAATATCTCTATTCTGATTGCCAGTTCATCAAAGACTGATTTCGTAGTGCAGTCACACTCCTTCCTGGAGTGCTAATGAGGTATATTTGTGCGGTGCCTGTAATTATGTCATTGAGCTCTAAGTTATCCTCCAGGGGCTATGGAGTTCCCTTTGCTGTTATTGTAAAAGAAATACTTGACAGCAGTATAAATGAAAAATATCACAAATAAGTAAATATGTTTTCAAAACAATCACACAGAATTTGGCTTTTTCAGCATTCGGGGAAATGGAGATTTGTTTCTCATTTACAATCATTGTTGGTATACATATAGTGTCCATATTTTTGTAATTTTTCTCATGGTTTTCTATTTTTATATGTTAGACTTTATCAAGAAAAAAATTACCTTTTTTAATATAAAGAGACATTAACCTACCATATCATGGTTAATTATCTCCTTGCATATATCCTCCACGGAAAGAGACCCTTCAATTTCAGTGTATATTAGAAATAAATATGAACAAGAGATTTAAGAGTGGAGTAAGCAATTTCACATAAACAGAGAATTGAATGGACACTTCTCCATATAAAATGCCAAAATTCCAAGAAATGTGTTTTAGGATCTAGACATTTATAAACAGCAAATTTCTTAAAATCTTATTTGTGATTATTCAACATTAGTATTCATATGAAAAGTGTAAAATTAGTGTCAGATTGAATGTGAACCTTTTGCTACAGAATTTAACAATAATTTTCTCTTTTAACAAAGCCAGAAAAAATACAATCTCAGCCTAAAATTTTAGTATGCATTGATCTAAAATATGTCAAAAAGACAATCACTTATTTTGATATTGAATTTTCCTCCCTAAGTAAGATAAAGGGACTGATTTAATATTTATTATTTCAATATTTCTTATGTTTACTCTTAGGAGGAAAGTGACCAATTGGAGAAAAGTCCTACCGCCAGATACATTAGCACTGAGGATGAGGGCGACTGAGTAATTGGAAGAGCGAGAGCATTCTCATAGCCATGTGTCATGGCCACAGATCAGAACTATCACCCTTGGTATGTTATACTTCTCTTGTTTTAATAATGCACTGAAACACAGAACAATTCTTCTTGCTATCCCTAAGACAAGAATAGTGGGCTCTCACACAGCTAAGCTCTGGTCCATCTGGAGCCATTATCTCTGAATTCACTGTCAACTACCTCCACCCCATGGGATAGGTGAGTATGTGAGTAAGTGAGTAGGCTACCTTGGGAAACAGGTGGAATAATGCAAGGGCCTGGGAGCACTTTTCACTTCAAAATCCACAGACAAATAGGCCTTTTTAGGTTCTCTCTCTTTTTTTTTTTTTTTTTTTTTTGCCTATATACAGTTTACTTAATAGACCAAACACATATAGGAGGGATCATGAGGAATGCAATAAACTATCAATAAATTACTTGAATCAGTTTAGAAGCCATTCCATAATAATGATATTTCAGTGGTTCCTGTGTGTTCATCATGCTGCTCCCATCTCATTTGTTTTAGAGCAGACAAGTGATCAAGATCATGAAGTCTAAGGCCAAGTTACCCTTGTCCCCACATTTCATCAGTATCCCATAGGGCTGCAGTGATAATTAGATCGATTAATATAAGTAATGGGCTTAGAACAGTCACTGGTACATAATAAGAATTTAAAAGACATAATTATTATTATCTTTTAATATAATGGGGTTGTTTGAAAAGCTCTGAGGTGCCATTTCAAGACTATCTTCAAAGATAAGAAATACAAATTTATAAACAGATAAACATCTAAAGATTGGGATCAAATCTAAATATGTGCTATGTTAGATCTCCTCAACAAAATTATGCTAAGAATTCGATTAGTCTGTCTAAAGAGGCCAATATTTTTGGTGAAAGATTGTTGATATTAAATTCATGCACATTTGCTTTTCAGCTGCTTATAAAAGTTCTCTCATTCCCAAACTGCTACATTCTGTGCAGCTGGAAAAAGGACGATTCCCACCAGCCTTGTGATTTTCCCATATCCCTGTGTCATTTAGTTATAAACTCCATATCAATCAAATTCAGGTTTTTACCATAGCCACATATTCTTATTTCAGTTCCTATTTAACCTGTCAAAATGTTAATATCTCTGATTTTGGCCTTTTCCACTCTCACTTTCTGAACTTGACTTTATCCATGCTATACATCTGCTGCTTTCTCTCTGTCTTTTTTAGTTTCCCAAAGAAATAACTGAGGGTAATACAAGGAATATAAGAAAAATATGTTACTATAATAACAATTATTATTATTAAAAATGTTATCTACTAGACACTGATCCAAGCATTTTAAATGTATCACATGTAATCCTTAAAATAGATTTATAAGACAAATATTATTATTATTCCAATATTACAGTAAAGGGACTGAGTCACAGAGAGATTGAGGGACTTGGCCAGGTTTATACAAGTATATTTTTCTATTAGGCAATAAATTTCAATGGTTCCAGCTATTAGGAAAATTATTGGGGAAATTTTGTTCTGTCATATTGAATATAGAGAAGTTCTTTCAAACATCTATTGAAAACTTTTGTCCCAACTATTTTTAACTTTTAAAGAGTTCACAAAACTTTATCCAGATAGCTGAAAGTTAACTAGAACAGGACAATGGGCAATTAGAACCAATAGGGAAGAATAAGATGCGTGGATTCAAAGAGAAAGGAGTTGTACATGGAATAAAATGGACTAGGAAAGATAGGGATTTGTTTGGCTGCTGACACACACATCTGTGTGACAAGAGATAAAAACTGTGAGAAGAGAAAAAATAGCATGTCTGTGTTTATGTGAAATTTGGAGTTTGCTATAAAATCATCAATAGAAATATTCTGTAGAATTAAGATTTACCAAAATATGATACAACCTTCAAAAGGCAAAAGAAAAAGTGAAAATTAAAAAATTAAAAATTCTCTACCCCCTCAATTTTATTTTAAAGGCAGAGTGTAACTCCAAACAATATTGAACTGTAAATCACAAACTTGAAAATATTATAGCTAGTAAATTAATTGTGAATCAAACTTCAGAAATCTTGCAGTGAGGGAGAAGTTACATGCTGGGAGCATTAAGTCTGCCAGTCACTTGCATTTCTCCTTGGAAAGAATTTAATTAGAATATAGTTTTGCAGAAATGTAAAGCTTTCTTAATATACCAAGAAATATTAATCAAAATAGTGGCAATCTTCAGCTCTCTTTTGAATTAACTACTAAATTCAAAGTTTTCAAAAACATAACTGGTTTTTAAATGTGTATATACATATATTTATGTACATATATATATTTATATACTTTTTGAGAATAATTCTTGCCATATAACTAGAGCAAGTGAACATTAATGAAGGGATATACTTTTATGGTCTTCAGTTTATGGTAAAGGAATGGCAGGAAAAGACACAAATCAGCTAAGATCAAGATGACATGATTCTGCTTATAATAGGACAAACTAGGGTAGAGTACATTGTAGCTGAGATGTCAGTTTATAGAGTTCAGTAAATCAGTGTTCCTCCATGCCTTGTAGGAAAAGTTAAGATTTGACTATGCATAAGTTTTAGTAAGCCCTTAGGTATGCTTTAACTTCATGTTGAACTCTAGAAACAAGTTCAAGTGTGTAACTGTTAAATGTTTAGAAATATTGCCAATGGCTCTATGGGCCAAATTATCCTATTAGTCAGTTTTTTACCTTCTACTAATTTATCTAAATGTTCCTCTATTTTAGCTCTAAAATGTTTTTGTCATTTTGCCCATTGTGAGATTTGGGGGAAAAATAAAAGAAGAGACAAAATTAGTAGTATGTGTGTACATGCCTGAGTGTGCCTGTGTGTGTGAATGTGTGTGTGTGTATGTGTGTGTGTGCACGCACATGACTATCAATTCTGAATACATTTCCCTAATTCTAGATCCTAGATTTATTTTATGTTACCAAATTTCTGTTTGGAGTTTTCTGGTATCCTTGTAATAGAAGATACATCTTTGAGACGTAATGGAATATTCATTTTTCAGATTGCTTAAGCTACTACTTCTCCATTTCATTCTGAACTAGAACTTGCATTTTCTTTTTACAAAGTTGTAAACCAAAATGCCTATAATAAAGCATATGACTCATATAATTCTGTATTTTACTTTTCCATAGGTGTATAGGCACAACTTATAGTCAATTATGTGTTAAAATTTATAACAGTCCAAATGAAAAGGTATGGTGATATCCAATGGATTTTCTAGATGCCTGAAATATCTGAGTTTATAATTATTTTTTAGGCTATAAGGGACATCAGGTCTCATTTATACAACTGTATTTTCAGTCCTGCTGAGCCCTATGCCTTGACTATCTCAAGTACACAATATAAATGTGTTGAATGGAAGAGTAATACAGCATAGCCTTGAAACAAGATGGTTTGTATCATTAGTAAACCTGTGCACTCTGTAATTTCATTTGATTACTTGATAAAAACCAGTACAAATATGACCCATCAATGCTTTGAAATAGACTTCTCCATCAATAGCAGGCCAATTTGGAAAGGTGGACAACAAATGTTCTTTCTTATTTTTGACATAGGGAAAGGAATGGAGAAGTCCAGAGCTTGGATGTTACTAAGGAGAAACGAAGTACAGAGCCCCAAGTAGTCAAGAGTGGGTTAGAGAATGGACCTTGACATCAAGTTTTTTTAATTTTTTTTTTTATTAAATTTCTGTTTATTGTAAGCTACATGCCTGTTGAGTTGCTTTATGGTGTGTCATAGAAACACAGGCTCAGGCACAATGAAGACTCTCAGCAAATGACAGTTTTATTACTGAGACAAAAGGGTCCAAAATAGCAGGGGAAGAGATTCCATCACTGGCTGGTCTCCCTGGGAGGCCAACTGCTCAGGTCAGGGTCTGTGGGTGATCACGCTACAAACCCCACTTGGTATAGGAGAGGAGAGACAAACTATGCTGCCTGAGAGTTGGATTAACACCCCCACCACACCCCTGCCTTTGAGAGTTCCTGCCTGATAAGCAGCTAGAACTGCTTATTCCTGGTTTCAGGTTTAAGATATGGTCAGGCCATTCCATTAGATCTAGCATCTATCCCAGGCTGAGCAATAGAAACATATTGAAAAATCTGCACACAAATAAAAGGAAGAGGAGGATAGAAAAGGACTGAAAGATGGCCATGAGGCATGTCTGTAAGTTCCCCAGCAATGCCTCTGTATCACCTGTCAACAGTGACAATGGATGATTTAGGTGACTTCATGACCCAGATCCTCCACTGCAAAGTAGTTAGCATCACCCATACATTTGTCAGTGTAAGAATGAACACAACTGACAAACAGTTCTATGAACTGCAGACCATCAGTTACTTTTGACTGACAAGTTACTATTTTTCTTAATAGCTGTGAAAACATGAGTGAATATTTTTCCCGAGAAAGAGCCTATTCAGAAGATTGTTGTATTTCCATGTGTCTTACTATTTCTCACACTCAAGGCATGTTTGTTTTGTCCTTTTAACACATTACTTTTCATAATATCAATATCATGCTGTAAACTGACATTTTCATGTGGGCTTTTAAAATGTGTTGAACTTATAACTACTATTAGTGGAAGACAATGCCTAATTATTAACTTCATTCTACAACACATTGTAAAAGCTTTTAGAGAGATTGGAACATAATCAAATTATAGACCACATCAATTCAAATCAAGTATCTGTGACTTCACATTCTAGCTTAGAGCGAGCTGACAGACCTAGCAGTAACCTTACTTCATTTCATAATGAGTTTCATTTTACAGGCTAAAGAAAATCTCTGTGTAAGAGTAGGGCGCTTTGTTGCAATGATTTGGCAAGGCTGACTAAATTCGCAAGGGGAAATATGTACAAAGGTTTAAAGAGTAGATTGAAATGAATTTTTATACCAATTGAATTGAATCGTTATACCAAAATTGAGACAAAATACATTACTTCCAAATTAAAACCAACCATATCATATAGGTGATACTAAATAAGTTATCATACTGTAATTAGAGATCAGTTCCACAAATTAAGGCCACTTCTTACAAACACTGGCTTAGGTTTAATTTCTCATTTCTCCTAATTGTTGGACTATACTCTGCCTTATTTATGTCCCCTCCCACCACTGACAATATACTTACTTAGTGGAGAAAATCACTAATAGCAATTTAGGTAGTTCTGAATTAAATCAATTACTAAAATATAAATGATGCAAAACGATAAACAGTATTTACGAAATAAAGATATTTATAAACCACTAATAGAATAAAAATAACTCAATATAATTTGGGATCTTCTCACAAGCAGCTTTTGATTTTTTGAAATCTAAGGGTTTTCCTAAGTTTATATACTGATTTGAAAAATTGTAAGATATGGATTTGGTCCCTTGCTACACAATATAAGTTCCTCAAACCAGCAATATCAGTATCGACTGGGAGTTTGAGACAACCACAGTCTTTGTTACCCCATTCCAGACCTACTGAATGAGATCTGCATTTTAATAGGATCCCCAGGTGATCTGTAAGTGTACTGAAGTTTGAGAATCACTGGCTCCAAGGACTTTGATCATTCTATCTCTTTGTAATGGGTGTTGCCGCAAAGAGTGGTCTGATATAGAAAGCAGAAAGACTATCAGAGCCAGGATTGATTCTAATCCAAGCACTACTAAATATTAGGTCCCTTCATTGTATTTTCATAAAGTTGTCTTAAGAAAAGAATTTAAAAAGTAACCTAAGCAATTTAGTGTATTTCTATTATAACATTAAAATGACTTAAAAAGTTTAGAAATTTGGCCAGTATTGTCAACCTAGTTGTAATTTGATATTCATTATATAAAAATTTGATAATTTTTTCTAGAAATATACGTTTATTAACTATATATATCCCAATTTTGTCTCATGGAATAGCTGGCAAAAATAAGGTGGGATATACCATTATTGAAATAGTGTATGATAATCCATTCTTCCTAAAATACATGAAGAGATTAAATGAATAGATTTAAAAGCCAAAGTAGAATTCAGTGGTGATATTATCATATGATCCTTTGATTTTTTTCTTATAGCTACTTTTATAGATGAACAAGCACTGATACTATGCATTTCTTTATACATTCATACATATATATGATTATATCTTCCACAAACTAAGCTCAAATGCATTTCTTTCTGCATTGCAATCTAAAATATTAGCATTCATATAATTCAACCACCCAAATTATACAAATTCTAAAATACATTTAAAAAAATCTAATATTAGCAGCAAGGCTTTGGTTTGTCTACTTGATATGTGCTGGTAATGTTTATTTTGTTTTTTGAATCTGTATCCAGATATCAAGAGGAAAATTTCCTTATATAACTTCCATGGTCACTGTACAATTCTGAAAATTAAGTACTGAGTATGGGAATAGTTTTATTTTGTAAATATATTTTAGCACCTTTGTGCTCAATCCTTTTTTTATTTTTAAAATTGCCTACAAAATGAATGGCTTTGCCTATGTGGAGAATTACCTAGGAGTAGATAACATGATGCATACTTAGTTTTAAATGGAAGTTGTTGACATTTGTAGCAGAAAAATCAAATGAAGTAACTCTGTCTTGAATTATTCTAAATTACCAATCATCCATGCCAGTTAGGTAATGGCTTCCTATTAAGGTTAATGGAAATAGAATGTAAATCTCCATGAATAAAATTAAGGCTGTACAGAGATACCAATTACTTAGGGCATAAGGGTCTGTGATATTCACCCTTTAGAAAGGCAACAGTGGTTACTAGAAGCCCTAGGCTAATAACAAAACAAATTTTACAGTAGCACTTAATGGATATGGTCAATAAAAAGCCTAAATTCAAGGAAACAATTTTGTCCTTTAACTTCAAAACTTCTGAAAGCAGTGTTGCATGCTGGTATCCCTAAAAGGCCGCATTTTAAGTGAATGTGATATAGTGAAATCATCATGTAGGACAAACAATTGAGAGTATTTCAGTTTCAAAAAAAAATTGTATTATGGTTCTCATTTGAAATAACTTTTTCATCAGGGTGGTATGAATTTTTATTTCCTGTTCTTCCTTCATCTACTTTTTTGTCCTATTCCAATTTCACCCCAACTTCTGGATTTCCTTAGACTCCTTAGATTCTCCACCCTGTATGCACTGGAGAAAAAAAAATAATCCCTCTAGCTATACTTCATCAACTCTCCCTTTTCTCTCTTTTCACATTTCCCAGGACAGTATGAGAAATCCAACTGTTTGGTTGTTAAATAAATATTGCTACTACTCTAGAACAGTTTCAATAGCCTCATCTCTGAACTTCAAGAACTATTCTTATTACTTCAGTTTCAACTCAATCTAAACCATGTTCCATAAGTCCACCAGAGTTCTCTTTCTAAAATTAAAATTTAGTTTTATACTTCCCCTCACCAAACTTTTAGATCTCTTTTGATCTGAACACCCTTACATTCCATTCAAGGCCTTCTACAATCTGGCAGCAAACTTCCCTTCCAGATTTCAATTGCAGTTTCTTTCTTGTGTTCTTATTACAGCAAAATCTCACTGTTTTCTTGAGTAAGAAATGCACTTGTGTTATCAAAAATCAACTCCTGCAGTGCAGGCACAAAATGGCAGAGGAGGAAGTTTTACAGATTGCTCCCTCTACTAGAAAAATGAAAGAGAAAAAAAGATCACAATTAAATACATGGTAACCCCAGAACAAGTAGAGCAACTACAGGGAGTGCCAGAGGAAGCAAAAGGCTGCTGAGAGTTCAGCTTTTTTAAGTGAAAGCCCAAAGAAGTGACAAGGCCCCATTGCTCAGCCCTGTGGCAGAGGCTGCAGAAATGGATTCTGGAATGTCTGGCTTTTCCTCATAAAAAGTTGGGGTTGAGGGTTGAGATTGGTCTGGGGGATCCTTGCATGGAAGCTGGCCTCAATTTAAGCACTCTGGGCAGCTGTGAGGCCACAGCGTAGACTTTGGCCTTAACACCAGCAACTACCAGGATTAAAAAACCCAGTGACCTTTTTTAATCGTTCGATTTCTTCTTTTCCTTGTTCTGTGTGTTCTCTAGTTTGGTAGATCTTTAGGGTCTAGCTCAGACACTAGCTTGAGTTTCTCTCAGAAAAAGCATTTTGGGGCCTTACACCAGAATTCTACTGGGATATAGAAAACCAGTACACCTCTTTTTCTTTTGCTGTTATTTTTGATTGGTTGGCTTTTTTCTTTCTGTGTTTTATATTTTGGTTCTGTCATATCCCTGAAAGACAAGCAGGAATACTTGCTGACTTTTCAGCCCTGACAGAAACAACTTCTGGCTTCTTTCTTACTGAAAATTGGTGTTCTCAGGCTCACTGCCAGTAATCCTTGGTCCTTGTCTCCTCTGTCATACTGCAGTTTCTCCCGGTCTCACCATTCTCTTGTGGTTTCCACTGAATTTCAGCTTCTTGTTTCTGGTGGCTTTCTCTCTCTGAATTTCATTCAGCTTATAAAGGACACCAGTAATGGGAGTAAGACCCATCCTGATTGGGTTGGTCCACATCTTAACTGAAGTAACCTCATCAAAAGGTCCTGCTTACGATAGGTTCACACACATGAGAATGGATTAAGTTAAAAAACGTCTTTATGTAGTACACACAGCTTCAAACCACCAGTGTTCTCCTAAGAAAAGGACATTTGGATACAGACAGAGACAGAGGGAGAATTCATGTCATGACTTTAGAGAATAACGTAGATTACCAGCAAATCACCAGAAACAAGGAAAGGCATGGAACAGATTGTTCTCTATGGATTTTTTTTAATTCAATTTTATTGAGATTGTTCACATACCATACAATCATCCAAAGTGCACTATCAACTGCCCATGCTACCATCACACAGCTGTGCATCCATCACAATTATTTTTTTTCCAAATTTTTAGAAATTTTCATTACTCCAAAGAAGAAATAAAAACAAAAAAGAAAACTCAAATCCCCCCATACCCCTAGCCCCAACCCCGATTATTGACTCATGGTATTGGTCTAGTACATTTGTTACTGGTTGATGAAAGAATGTAAAAATACTAGTAACTGTAGTACATGGTTTGTAATGGGTATATTTTTCCCTGTATACCCATCTATTATTAAATTCTAGTTATAGTGTCATACATTTGTTCTAGTTCATGAAAGAGAGTTCTAATATTTGTACAGTTAATCACAGACATTGTTCACCACAAGATTCACTGTTTTATACATTCCCATTTTTTAGCTTCCAACTTTCCTTCTGGTGACATACCTGACTCTCAGCTTCCCTCTGTTCACCACATTCACACACCATTTAGCGCTGTTAGTTATTCTCACAATAATGTGCTACATTCACCTCTGTCCATTTCCAAAACTTAAGTTCAACCTAGTTGAACATTCTGCTTTTAATAAGTGACCACTCCCCATTCTTATACTCATTCTATATACTGGTTACCTATATTTCATGTCTATGAGTTTGCATATTATAATTAGTTCATATTAGTGAGACCATACAATATCTGTCCTTCTGTGTCTGACTTATGTCACTCAATATAGTGCCCTCAAGGTTTCTTCAGTAACCCATTTGTTTTAAGATGGTTTTGTTCACACATCATACATTCCATCCTAAGTAAACAATCAATGGTTTCCTGTATAATCACATATTTATGCATTAACCACCATCACCACTATCTATAAAAGGACATTTCTACTTCTTTCACAAAGAAGGAGGAAGAGTCAAAGAAGGTAGAGAGACAAAAGAAAAAGAAGAAGAAAGAAAAAAAATTGTAGCTAAAAAACAACAAAAGGAAAGATAGAATTGAAATAAAGTACAATGAAAGAGTCAGACAACATCACCAATGCCAAAAAAGTCCCAAACCCCTCCCTTATATCCCCCTTTATAGGCCTTTAGCTTTGGTATATTGTCTTTGTTACATCAAAGGGAGCATAAAACAATGTTTCTGCTAACTATAGTCTCTAGCTTGCATTGATTGTATTTTTCCCCCAATACCACCCCATTTTTAACACCTTGCAAGGTTGGCATTCATTTGTTCTTCCTCATGTAAAAACATATTTGCACATTTTATGACAATTGTTGAGCACTCTAGGTTTCACTAAGTTATACAGTCCCAGTCTTTATTTTCCTTCTTTCCCTCTGGTGTTCCACATACCCTTAACCTTCCTCTTTCAACCATACTCACAGTCATCTTTGTTCACTGTACTTACATTGATTTGCTACCATCACCCAAAATTGTGTTCTAAACCTCTCACTCCTGTCTTTTCCTATCTGTATGTAGTGCTCCCCTTAGTATTTCCTGTAGCACAAGTATCTTGTTCACTAACTCCATCATTGAGAATATTTTAAACTCTCCCTCATATTTGAAGGACAGTTTTGCCAGATATAGGGTTCTTGGTTGGCATTTTTGCTCTTTCAGTATCTTAAATATATCACTTCCTTCTTGCCTCCATGGTTTCTACTGAGAAATCCACACATAGACTTACCAAGCTTCCTTTGTATGTGATGGATCACTTTTCTGTTGCTGCTTTCAGGATTCTTTGTCTTTGATTTTTCATAATCTGATTAAGTGTCTTGGCACAGGTCTGTTCAGATCTATTCCGTTTGGGGTACACTGTGCTTTTTGGATCTGTAATTTTATGTCTTCCTTAAGAGATGGGAAATTTTCATTGATTATTTCCTCTATTATTGCTTCTGCCTTTTTTCTCTTCTCTTTTCCTTCTGGGACAGCCATGACACATATATTCATGCACTTCATGTGGTCATTCAATTCCCTGAGATGTTGCTCATATTTTCCCATTCTTCTCCCTGTCTGTTTTTTTGTGTGTAGGATTTCAGGCATCTTGTTCTCCAGTTCCTGAATGTTTTCTTCTGCCTCTTGAGATCTGCTGTTGCATGTCTCCATTGTGTTTTTCATCTCTTATGTTGTGCCTTTCATTTCCATAAATTATGCCAGTTGTTTTTTCAAACTTTCCATTTCTACCTTATGTTTGTCCAGTGTTTACTTTATATCCTTCATCTCTTTTGCTGTATCTTCCCTGAACTCATTGATTTGGTTTTTGATTTGCTTTAGCATATTTCTTCAAAAACCTTTAATTGATTATTTCATTAAAGTGAAGCAATATCTCAACTGCAACTTAATTGAGGTGTAAGTTTGTTCCTTTGGGCCATATCTTCACTTTTCCTAGTTTGAATTGTGGTTTTCTGTTTTCTAGGCATCTGGTTTCCCTGATTACCCCAGAACAGGCTCAGGTCTCAGAAGGGGTCAATATTCAATATCAGGATTCCCTGAGGGTGTGTCTTAGAAGATTGACAGATTTTCCTCTGAGGTCTCTAGCCACTGTGATTTTCCTAACCTGCCACGCAGGTAGCACCTGCCAGCCTGTTGATCTCCACTGGTGTAAAGAGCTGTGTCCCCTTTAATTTTCAAGTTAAGTTGTTTCTGGATTGATTGTTTTCCCCCAGGTCTTGGGGTCTGAGTTCTGAAGGGAGGGTGGGCACTTGAGCTGGGCCCCACCTCCTTCCTCTTAGGGAAGATATACCCACTAGGGAGTTATCTTCTGTGTTTGAATAGCTCCTTCATCTCTCTGACTCTGCCAGCTCCACCTATGTCTGGGCCAGAGCACTGTGAACTGAAAATGGCTGAGGCTCTCTCCACTAAGCCACTCAGGTTGAGAAAGAGAAAAAAGGAGAGAAAACCCCCTTTCAGAGCCAGTTCACAACTCCCTAGCTTTGCCTGTTGGCCAGAGACAGCAACCATTCTCCTGGGCTCCTTTTCCTGAGCACAGGTGCCCTCTAGCTTTGTAAGATCAGTCTCTCAAAGTCCAGTATTTTTTTCTTTTTAATTAATTTTTTTTCTCTCTGTCAGCCCCACCTCCTCTCCATTAGGAGTGACCTCAGCATACTTTGCTGCTTGTTAGGGGTTTGTCTATGTTTGTAGCTTGCATTCAGCAGTCTACATTTGTTAGTTAAATACCCATTTGGAGCTGGGCTAAGCTATATTCACTGGCTCCAGGAATGCTGCTTTCTCCTACACTGTGGTGCTGCAGCTCAGCCTGCCATGGGGTGGGGGGCTTCCAGCACAGCTCCATAGTTTTTACTTACAGATTTTATGCTGCACTCTCAGTCATTCCACCCAATCCAGGTTGGTATACAATGTGTAGATAGTCATGGTTGTCTCCCAGTAGCTTTTCCAGATTATTTGCTAGTTGTTCCTGGGTATTATTTGCTCCAGGAGACTAACTAAACTCTACACCTCTCTATGCCACCATCTTGCCCCTTTCCTTTCTCTGTGGGTTTTGATTGAAGGATGTTCCCATAGACAAACACCTTGATTCCAGACTTTTAGCCTGGAGAACTATGAGACAATAAATTTCTATTATTTAAAAGCCACCCAGTTTATGGTAATTTGCTACCACAGTGGTAGGGAATTAAGACAGGACATGAGATTTCTTTCTTACATGTTCTGTGTATTTATTGTGTTGTTGTTCATTACATGATATATACATATACACTTAAAATGGGTGTTTTTTTTACATGTAAATTAAATGACAAAATATTTATTTTTCTCAAAAGTCAGCAATTCTGCTTTCAGTAAAGGTAGAACCTCTTGTATTACACTAAGCCTCCCACAAATTACAATTCTAAACTCTGAACAAAATTGAAAAACTAGTATATTTTAAAACATTGAAGCATGGTCCAAAGCAGGCAGAAATTGGGAAGAAATCAATCCTGGAAAAAAAGGAAATGTATTGGCTGGTATTTGCATTTATATGGCTTTCTTCATGAGTTTATTCCTCAGTCCACATGGAGAAGTTTGCATGGAACTCAGCAAGATTTTACTGGCTTGAGAACTCAGAGTGTCCAGATAGAATATAAAGTCCTGAAAATGAGGAAGCCATAAAGAGTGAAGTCCCAAATTTTGCAGATGAACTCTGCCCTTGTGGACACCTAAACTATACAAATGATGATGATTGCCAAGAAAATCATCAGGATGATTGGCAGAAAAATGTTCTGTAATGCTGCAAGAACTGACCAAAGATTTCACCTGCAGCTCACTATCACTAAACTGGTGTATTAGTCCTATTAACTTTTGTGGTCTATTCCTAGGATAGTCTCATATATGATAATGCCTTCTGTGACTAAAGAGAATTTTATTTCTTCTTACCAACATTACAGTGTTCTAGAATATCAACAGCAACAACAAAAAACATACTTCAGAGGAACATATCAGAATCCAGACAAAAGTAAATTAACAAGTTGGTATTTTTGAAAGGATTAATAAAACTGATACACATCTAGCAATAATGATCAAGACAAGAGAGAACACCAATTATCCATATCAGGCATGAAAGTAAGTCTATTGCTAGAGATAGCAGACTATTTAAAGGATAATTAAATAGTATTACAAACACATTTATGCCAACAAATTTGTCAAATTATATGAAATGGATAAACTCCTTGAATAGTACTAATAAACTGCAGATAGATTGCTAAATGTTTTTGTTTCATGAGAAGAAAAATGGCCTTCTGTTTTTTCTTTTCTTTTAATATCTTTGGTTTTATATCAGATCAATGCTTTTCTCATCAAAAGGGTTGGGAATTAGTGCCCCCTTTCCTAATTTCTGTGAGAGTTTTTATAGTACTGGTGTTATTTCCTAGATAAAAGTTTGGTAAATTCAATACTTAAACTACATCTGTGAAAAAAAATTAGTTGTAAGTTTTTAGTTATTTTGATAAGTAAAGGGCTATTCAGGTTTTCTATTTCTGTTCATGTTATTGCATTCAATTAAAAATATTTTGTAATTTCCACTTTGAGTATTTATTTGACCCTAGGATTATTTAGATATTTTTGCTTTTAAGTTACAAATATATGGGAATTTCTAAATTAATTTTTTAAATTTCTCATTTAATTAAATTTTTAGAATTGACTTGCAGCCCTAGAGTTGGTCAATTTTGGTAACTATTTCATACTGGGACAAAAAAAAATCTATTCTGTGGTTGATTTAAGTGTAATATATATATGTATATTCATATACATGTGTGTGTATACATGCACACACACAGACACATACACTCATGCCCTCAAGAAAACAGTACATAAAATTTGATACATAAATGCTATATACATTTATGCTATATATGTGTTTTGCCTGTGTATGTGTCAATTTGGACAATTTTCTTAAATCTTCAAGTTCAATTTTTCAATATATTCATTTATTTTTCTGCTTGATCTGACAGTTACTAAGAAAGTTGTGCTAAAATATGATTGTATATTTGTTTACATATCCTAACATTTCTGCATTACATATTTGAATTAGGTTTTTGTGCACAGGCAAATGTTGATTTACTATGTATTCCTAGTTGATTGTTTTGTATCACTGTCACTATTATCTCTAATAAAGATTTTATTTTACATGACTATTCACATCATATCATATTAATTAATGTGCCCAAACAACTTTTTGATTAACATTTGCATGTTTATCTTTTCCTATTCTTTTACTTTCACTCCTTTTATTGCCTTAACCTTTACACATGAATTTATAAACAGTGCCTAACTGGGTTTTGCTCTTTTCAAATTTAAAAATCTTGACTTTTAAATGCAGCATTTAACAAATTTATATTTAATATTATTGATTTATTTAGGTTTGTGTCTACTATTTTCTTAAGGGATTTTATTTGTTCTGCCTACAGTAAATTTATTTGTCTACATTTTCCTGCATTTTTATATTGTTTTAGTATTTTCATTATTTCATTTAAAGCATAAGTTACATTGTTAGTTATATACCCCTTTACTATTTTCAATGCTTATGTTGTTAATTGTAAAGCTCATTTAAAAATTATCTGTTTTTCACTATTCTACATTAATTTACAACAGTACAAGGCCTTAAAATATTTAAATACATATATATTTCTTTTCTATTATGTGCTATTTCTGTCATGCATTTTATGTGTATATATACATACGTACATGCATATCAAATAGAATAATTTTATCATGTTATCTAAATATTAATTTATAATCATATACCATCTACTATATTTTTGCTCTTTGTATAAAAATTTATATTCATATACCATTTAATATATTTTTGCTTTTTATTTTTTCCTACATTTTTGTATTTTTATCATCTTGTTTAGCAGTGCTTTTTAGATTTCATATAGTTTAGTAAGTATATGTTGCTTATGAATTAGTTCAGATTTTGTTTTATAGACAGTGTTTTTTCTTTTACATATTTTTGAAAACACTTGAATGATTATAAAATTCTGTGTTGGCACATAGTTTATTTCTGTACAGGTATACATTATTTTATTGCACTTTGCTTTATTGCAGCATCATAGATATTATTTTTTTTTTACAAATTGAATATTTGTGGCTTGGCAACCTTGCATCAAGCATGTCTATCAAATTCATTTTTATAAGAGAATTTGCTCACTTTGTTTCTGTGTCACATTTTTGAAATCTCACAATATTTCAAAGTTTTTCATTATTATTATATCTGTAATGGTGACCTGAAATCAGTGATCTTTGAGTTCACTATTGTAATTGTTTTGGGGTGCCAGCAACAAACTATACCCATATAAAATGGCAAACAAAAAACAAGTGTTGTGTATAGTCTGACGGATCCACTGACTGACCAGTACCACATCTCTCTCCCTCTTCTAAGGCTTCCCTATTACTTGAGACACAACAATATTGAAATTAGGCCAGTTAATAACCTTACCATGGCCTCTGAGCATTCAAATGAATGAAGAGTTGCATATCTCTCATTTTAAATGAAAAACTAAAAATGATATAGTTTAGTGAGGAAGTATAGGCTGAATGCTAAGCCTCTTGAGCCAAACAGCTAGCCAAGATGTGAATACAAAGGACAAGTTCTTAAAGGACATTTTTTGTTTGTACCCCATGTATTTATTTTTAATTCAATTTTGTTGACATATATTCACATACCATACAGTCATCCAAAGTGTACAATCAGTTGTTCACAGTACCATCATACAGTTGTGCATTCATCACAACTTTTTAACATTTTCATTACTCCAAAAAAAATTAAAATAAGAAAAATCAAAGTAAAAAGAACACCCAAAACATTCCATCCCCCCATCCTACCCTATTTTTCATTTAGTTTTTGTCCCCATTTTTCTACTCATCCATCCATATGCTGGACAAAGTGAGTGTGAGCCACAAGGTTTTCATAATCACATGGTCACACCATAAAAGCTACATAGTAATACAACTATCTTCAAGAATAAAGGGGAGAAACCAAGATAGCAGCTAGGTGAGAGGGGGTGAAAATATACCTCCATGAAAAACACTAGATAAAAACCAGAGGGTGACCCAGAATATGAATTGCAGCAATGTGCCAGCTGTACGAGGTCTTCTAGTTCCACAAAGGCTGTATACTTGGTGAAACCAGGAGTCTGCATTCTGAAACGAGTGAGTAAGCTGGCTGGAAGACTTGCAACCACACAGTGGTCTGGGAGAGCTGGGGTTTGGCGTTTGGAGACCGATGGGCTCTTTTTTTTTTTTAATTAAATTCAGTTTTATTGAAATACATTCACACACCATACAATCATCCATGGTATACAATCCACTGTCCACAGTATGACAACATAGTTATGCGTTCATCACCACAATCTATCTCTGAATATTTTCCTTACATCAGAAAGAACCAGAGCAAGAATAAAAAATAAAAGTGAAAAAAGAACACGCAAATCATCCCCCCATCCCACCCCATTTGTCCTTTAGTTTTTATCCCCATTTTTCTATTCATCCATACACTAGATAAAGGGGGTGTGATCCACAAGGTCTTCACAATCACACTGTCACCCCTTGTAATCTACATTATTATATAATTGTCTTCAGGAGTCCAGACTGCTGGGTTGGAGTTTGGTAGTTTCAGGTATTTACTCCTAGCTATTCCAGTACATTAAAACCTACGAGGTGTTATCTATATAGTGCATAAGAATGTCCACCAGAGCAACCTCTCGACTCCATCTGAAATCTCTCAGCCACTGAAACTATTTCATCTCATTTTGCATCCCCCTTTTGGTCAAGAAGATACTCTCAGTCCCATGATGCTGGGTCCACATTCATCCCCAGGAGTCATATTCTGCATTGCCAGGGAGATTTACAACCCTGGGAGTCGGGTCCCATGTAGGGGGGAGGGCAGTGAGTTCACCTGTTGAGATGGCTCAGTTAGAGACAGAGGGCCACATCTGAGTAACAAAGAGGTACTTAGGGGGAGACTCTTAGGCACAATTACATGCAAGTTTAGACTCTCCTTTGTGGTAATGAGCTTCATAAGGGCAAGTCCCATGATCGAGGGCTCAGCACATCAAACTGCCAGTCTCAATGTTTGTGACAACATCAACACCAGTCCAGGTGAGGATGTCCAATAAATCTGCACCTTCCCTCAGATCCTCGGGTCTGGGGAGGGGGAGGCTGTAAATATATTTTTTATTATCTGCCCAAATTACTCTGGGATGTCCGACGGGCTCTTAAAAAAAAAAAAAAAAGAAAAGGGAAAAACCCAGGAGCAGGTGCAGCTGAGATAGTGGGAACCATGCAGTAAAACACAGCAAGAGGGGGCTGGGCTGGCCTCTCAGTGTCTGGCCTGGAAGATAGCCTGATGCAGATACCCTTGGGGCTGGGGGAATGGAGGGGAGAGCCAGAAGCAGAAAGAAACCCCATGGCTAGTAGCTGGCTTCCCGGAGGGCTGGATAAACTTCTGCCTGGGGCCAAGCCCACAACCCAGAGCCCCACCAGTTGTCCCAGAGCTGGGAAGTAGGAACTGTGTGAGGAGGGGGTTGTTGAGATGCCCTGTTTGGCCATCTTTGCATCAGGCTGGAAGCACCCCAGCATGCCCCAGTGGCCTGGGGCTTCCCTTGAGGGATGGCATGCACTGGTGATGTAGCATGGAATTCCCTTGGCAGAGTCCTGAAGGATCGTGGCTGGGCAGGGTGACCTGCTTGGAGAACCCAGGGACACTATGCCAAGTCTGGTGGTTTGTGGGACAGCGAAAGAGAGGGTCTGGGGCTGAAATGAAATGAAGGCTTAGACTCTTGTGGTGGCCTTGAATCCCTGGGAACCTGGGGGATTTGAATATTAAAACTGTCCTTCTTCCCTGGCCACCCATACACACACCCCACATTCAGGGGGGATGGCTCCAGCAACACACCCAAACTGAGTTCTCCAACTGAACCCCTCAAGAATCATTTCCCCACACACTGCAGGCTGCAAGGACAAGGTGGAGAACTGACTTGAGGGGTATAGGTGACTCACAGACGCCACCTGCTAGGTAGTTAGAGAAAGTGTACACCACCAAACTGTGTTTCTGAAAAGTTAGATAGAAATTTTTTTTTTTACAACTTGAAAGAACCCTATCAAGCAAAGCCAATGCCAAGAGGCCAAAAACAACAGAAAATCTTAATGCATATGAAGAAACCAGACAATATGGAGAATCCAACGCCAAACACACAAATCAAGATATCGGAAGAGACAAAGTACCTCACACAATTAATCAAAGAATTACAATCAAGGAATGAAAACATGGCAAAGGATTTAAAGGACATCAAGAAGACCATGGCCCAGGATATAAGTGACATGAAGAAGACCCTAGAAGAGCATGAAGAAGACATTGCAAGAGTAAATAAAAAAAAGATCTTATGGAAATGAAAGAAACTGTTGGCCAAATTAAAAAGACTCTGGATATTCACAATACAAGACTAGAGGAAGCTGAAAAATGTCTCAGTGTCTTAGAAGTCCAGAGAACAGAAAATTAAAGAACAAAAGAAAGAATGGAGAAAAAAAAATTGAAATGGATCTCAGGGATATGATAGATAAAATAAAACATCCAAACTTAAGACTCATTGGTGTCCCAGAAGAGGAAGAGAAGAGTATAGGTCTAGAAATAGTATTCAAAGAAATTGTTGGGGAAAACTTCCCCAACCTTCTACACAATATAAATACACAAAGTATAAATGCCCAGCGAACTCCAAATAGAATAAATCCAAATAAACCCACTCCAGGACATATTCTGATCAGACTCTCAAAAACTGAAGAGAAGGAGCAAGTTCTGAAAGCAGCAAGAGAAAAGCAATTCACCACATACAAAGGAAACAACATAAGACTAAGTTGTGACTACTCAGCGGCCACCATGGAGGCGAGAAGGCAGTGGCATGACATTTTTAAAATTCTGAGAGAGAAAAATTTCCAGCCAAGAATACTTTATCCAGCAAAACTCTCCTTCAAATTTGAGGGAGAGCTTAGATTTTTCACATACAAACAAGTGTTGAGAGACTTTGCCAATAAAAGACCTTCCCTACTTCAGTTTCTAAAGGGAGCCCTACCAACAGAGAAGCAAAGAAAGGAGAAAGAGATAAAGAGAATTTTAACAGACATATATAGTACCTTACATCCCAAATCACCAGGACACTCATTTTTCTCCAGTGATCCTGGATCTTTTTCTAGAAGGGACCACAAGCTGGGACATAAAACAAGCCTCAAGAAATTAAAAAAAAAAAAAAAGTGAATATACTCAAAGAACATTCTCCAACCACAATGGAATACAAATAGAAGTCAATAATTTTTGAATTGTAACTCCACTATTACTTCCTACATGACATAAAATACACAAACTCTAATGACAAATCAGTGATTTTGAACTCAATGTAAAATATGTAATTTTAGACAACTATATAAATGTGGGGGAATGGAGGAGCATAGGAACATAGTTTATGTGTCCTATTGAAGTGAAGGTTGTATCAAAGAAAAACAAGATTGATATGGATTTAAGAGGTTAATTTTAAGCCCCACAGTAAACACAAAGAAATTATCAGAGAATATAACCATAGAGATGAAAAGTAGAGTTTGGGTTAAGAGAAATGGGAGAAGGGGCAATGGGAAGTTAAGAAATGAGTGTAGGGTTGGTGTTTGAGGTGAAGGGAAATTTCTAGTAATGGATGATGGGAAAGAGCATTACATTCTAAATGTGATTAATCCCACTAGTAGAAGGCTAGGGAGGGAGTGGAATGGGAAGATTTAGGCTGTATATATGTCTCCACAATTGAAAAAAAAAAAAAAAAAGAAGTAAGTTTAAATAGATGACAATTGAATGCCAAGGATGAACTTGGATGGGATTGGAGGATAGAGGACAGGTGGCTGAAAGAGACACAGTTGAGACATAAGGAAAAGGAAATATAGAATGTAAGCTTCATATCATTGTTGAATCTCTTGTACTTCTTAGCTGCACTTAATGGGATTGCATAAAAGAATGTTCTTGTTCATGGGAAGTGCATACGTGAATTATAGTGTATGTTCAAGGATGTGTGCAGCTAGCTCTTCATATGTTCAGAAGGCAGAGCAATAGATGATGGGTGATAGATAGGGAGGGAGGGAGGGAAAGAAATAGCAATGTGACAGCACGTTAAAGTTGGTATATTGAGCTATCAGGGGAGGGGGTCAGGGTATGATGGAATTCTGTGTATGGGGCTATTATTGTTTTTGCAACTCTTCCTATAACTTTGAATTTATTTCAAAATAAAAAAAAAAAAAGAATAAAGGCTACTGGGTTGCAGTTCAACAGTTTCAGGTATTCCCTTCCAGCTATTTCAATAAACTCAAAACTGAAAAGGGTTATCTATATAACATGTAAGAATGCCCTCTTGACTCCATTTGGAATCTCTCAGCCACTGAAACTTTCTTTTATTTCTTTTATTTCTTTTCTTTTATTTCATTTCTCTTCCCTCTTTTGGTCAAGAAGTCTTTCTCAATCCCATTATACTAGGTCCAGGCTCATACTGGGAGTCACACCCAACATTGTCAGGGAGGTTTACACCCTGGGAATCATGCCCCATGTAGGGGGGAGGGCAGTGAGTTTATCTGGAGAGTTGGCTTAGGGAGAGAGGCCACATCTGGGCAACAAAAGAGTTCTCTGTCCCCCATCTATTTTTAATGAATCCGTGTTGCTGGACATTTTTTTCATATTATAGGCCATGGTATAATGAGCATCTTCACCTATGTTTTTGATTGTTTCTTTGGCAGTAGATTCCTGGGCATGTAATCTCTGCTTGGATACCCCCCAAAGGCTGCCCTCAACAGCCTTTGTGAGCATACTAGGCTGCCACCTCTTGGGGGGTCTTAAAGGATATTAAAAGTGCTATTCCAGTGAACATTCAAATGATAAGAAAGGGAAACAGCCTTTTTCATGATATGAAGAAAGTTTTAGTGGTCTAGATAGAAGATCGAACTAACCACAATTTTGCCTTAAGCCAAAGCTTAATCCAGAGGAAGTCCCTAACCTTCTTCACTTCTATAAAGGCTGAGAGAGGTGAGGAAGCTGCAGAAGAAAAATTTGAGGCTAGCAGAAATTGATTCATGAGATTGAAGGAAAGAGGCCATCTCCATAACAAAGAAGTGCAAGATGAAGCATCATTGCTGCTGTAGAAGCTGCAGTAAGTTTTCCAGAAGCTCTGGCTAAGATAATTGATGAAGGTGGGTATACTAAGCAACAGATTTTCAATGTAGATGAAGTATCTTTCTATTGGAAGAAGATGCTCCTAGGAATTTCATAGTTATAGAGGAAATGTAAATGTCTGGCTTCAAAGTTTCAGAGGACAGGCTGACTCTCTTGTCAGAGCTAATGCAGCTGGTGGCTTTAAGTTGAAGCTGATGCTCATTTACCATTCTGAAATCCTAAGACCCTTAAGAATTTGCTCTGCCTGGCTCTGTAAATGGAACAACAAGGGCTGGATGATAGCACATCTGTTTACAATGTGCTTTACTGAATATTTGAAGCCCATTGTTGAGACCTACTGCTCAAAAATAATTCTATCCAAAATATTACTGTATATGAACAATGCATGTGATCACCCTAGAGCGCTTATGGAATTGTACAATGAGATGAATGTTGGTTTCATACCTGTTAACACAACATCCACTCTGAAGCCCATGGAGTAACTTCAACTTTCAAGTCTTGTTATTTAAGAAACATATTTTGTTAGGCCATAGCTGCCATAGATAGTGGTTACTCTGATGGATCTGGGCAAAGTAAATTTAAAGCTTTCTGGAAAGGATTCACCATTCTAGATGTCATTAAGAATATTTGTGATTCATGGGAGGAGGTAAAGATATCAACATTAACAGGAGTTTTGAAGAAGTTGATTCCAACCCTCATGGATGACTCTGAGGGGATCAAAACGTCAATGTAGGAAGTAACTGCAGAGGTGGTAGAAATAACAGGAGAACTAGAATTAGTGGAGCCTGAAGACATGACTCAATTGCTGTAAACTCATGATAAAACTTTAATGGATGAGGAGATGCTTATCATGGATGAGCAAAGAAAGTGGTTTCTTGAGATGAAATTTGCTTCTGGTGAAGATGCTTCCCCCTTTTGGTACAGAAGTCTCTCAATCCTATGAAGCCAGATCCAGGATCATCTGTGAAAGTCATGTCCCACATTGCCAGGGAGATACACACCCCTTGGAGTCATGTTCCACATAGGGAGGAGGGCAGTGAGTTTACCTGCTGAATTGACTTAGAGAGAGATGCCACATCACAGAAACAAAAGAGGCTCCCTTCGATGACTCTCTGGCACAACTATAAGTAGGCTTAGCCTCTCCTTTGCAGTAACAAGCTTCCTAAGGGCAAACCCTAAGATCAAGGGCTCAGCCTACTGAACTGATAGTCCCCAATGCTTATAAGAATATCAGTAATTCCCTAGCTGGGGAAGTTTAATATTTTTACATTTTTCCCCAGTCCCTCAAGGGGGTTTGCAAATATTTTTTATTCTCTGCCCAAATTACTCTGGGATGTATTAGAGCTTCATGCTAACCTGTACAAACCAACCAGCTCTCACTCTCTATTCAAGGTTCTGTGTAATTATGGTATTTGAGTAAACTGACCATGCTAGTTAAATTATATAGTATGCTACAAAAAAATATGGATTTTGCACCAAATAAATACCTCTTCCCTTGTTCCCACATCAAAGGCAGTTTTAAAACACAGTTAATATCATACTCTACCCCTTAGTCTGATTTACCCCAGTCTCAACCAAGACCATTTTGTTCACATCTCCAATTGAAATCTGATCCCCTTTTCAGGGTCTTCAACAGTTGCTGCATGGGGCAATGCTGACACAGCTGCCAATTCTCCCTCCAAGTCACAGGAGCTACACAGACACCCAAAGCTCCAAGGACCAACCAGGTCACACACAAACAGCTCAGCATGTCAGAATTTAGAAATAACTTTTACCACTCATGAATAAATAAGACTGCTATAAGAGCTTACAATCTAGGAACCTTTACATAAGCCTTCTCCTGATAACCTATGCTCCCAGATTCAATTCTCAGAGTTTGCACATTATGGCTAGTCTATATTAGAGAGTTTTATAAAGTTTGTCTTTTCATATCTGGCTTATTTTACTTAATATACTGTCCCCAGTATCTATTTACCTAGTTGCATACCTCACAATTCCATTCCTTCTTGCTGCCACTCAGTATTCCATTGTACGTATACACCACAGTTCACCATTTGATTTAACAGTCAGTGTACCCTTAGACCACCTCCATTCATTGCAAATCATGAATACTGCCCCCACAAACATCAGTGTGCAAAATTCCACTCATGGCTCTGCTCTTAGCTCCTCCAAATATACAACCAATAACAAGGTTGTAGGACCATATGGCAACCCCATTTTTAGCTTCCTGTGGAACAACCATGCTGCCTTCCAGATGCACTGCAACTTTCTACTTCCCCACCAACAGTGACTAGGTACATCCTTCTCTCCACATTTTCTCCAGCACTTGTTTCCCTCTGTTTATTTTTAAAACAGTTTTATTCACACACAATATAATCCATTCTAAGTAAACAATCAATGATTCCTGGTATAGTCATATAGTTATGTATTTACCACCACAATCTATATGAGGACTTTTCCATTTCATCCTTAATGAAAGAGGAATAGGAGAAGAAAAAAACAGGACAATAAAAAATATAGAGGAAAAAATAAAATAAAGCACAATAAAAAGGTCATACAAGAAAAACAGCAACAAGTATCCCATACCACTCCCTTATATCTCCCTCATATAGAGATTTAGCTTTGGTATATCCTTTGTTACTATTAATGGAAGCATATTATGATGTTATTGTTAACTATAGACTCTAGTTTGTATTGATTATATTCCCCTTTACCATTCAGTTTTCAACACCTTAACAATGTGGACATTCATTTGTTCTCCCTCATGTAAAAACATTTTTATACTAGTACACTTAATCACTATCATTGACCACTCTAGGTTTCACTAAGTTATACAGTCCCAGTGTTTATCTTCTTTCTTTTAGTATTATACATGCTCCTGACCTTCCTCTTTCACCCATACTCACACTCATCTTTGTTCAGAGTATTTACAATATTGTGCTACAATCACACAGTATTGTGCTATCTCTGGATATATACAATCAATTCTGTTGAACATCCTGCACTCCTCCAGCATCAGATGTCTGATTTATACCCTCTTTATATCTCCTGAAAACCTGTGATCTCAAATTTAATTTTCAAGGTTTGCTCATTGATATTAGTTCACATTAGTGAGGCCATGAAGTATTTGTCCTTTTGTTTCTGACTAATTTCATTCAATGTAATGTCTACTGTCTACCATTTTGTCTTTTGGATTTTATGTCATACATTATTTTATTTTTTTATTTTATCTCTCTCTCTTTTTACCCTTACTAATAGTTTTCATTTCTACACTCTGTTGTGAACCTCTCTCTCCTGTCTTTTCCTATCTGCCTGTAGTGCTCCCTTTAGTATTTATTATAGAGCAGGTGTCTTATTCACAAACTCTCTCAGTGTCTTTCTGCTTCAAATCTGCTGTTGTATGTATCCATTGTGTTTTTTATCTCTTCTATCATGACTTTCATTCCCGTAAGTTTGGCCATTTGTTTTTTCAAGCTTATGAATTCTTCTTTATGGTCACCCTGCATCTTCTTTATGTCCTTTATCTCTTTTGCCACATTTGCCTTCAGCTCATTGATTTGATTTAGAGGATTTGTTTGAATGTATTAACTAGTTGTTTCAACTCCTGTATCTCAACTGAAGTGTAAGTGTGTTCCTTTGATTGGGACATATGTTGGTTTTTCCTAGTGTGACTCATAATTTTTTGTTGTCTTGGCATCTGGTTTCCTTGATTACCCCAAACACATTTTCTCAGACCAAATAGACCCAGGTCTCAGGGAGAGGTTGTATTCCATATCAAATTTCCTTGAGGATCAGACCCAGAAGGTTATCAGACTTTCTTGTAAGGCTTCTAGACTCTGTGCTTTCCCTATCCTGCCCAGCAGGTGGTGCCTGTCAACCCTCAGATCCTCAGTGGTATAAAGAGGTGCAGTGCCTTTAATTCTCATTGGACTGTGTCCCAGTCAGAGACCAAGCTTAAGTTGTTTCTGTTTTTTCCTCAGTCCCTGGGGTTTGAATCTTCTGAGGAAGGGAAGTCACTTGGGCTGGGTTCTGGCCCCATTTTCTTAGGGAAGATATGCTCTTTAGGGAATTATCTCCTACACTTGGCTTATTCCTTTGTCTCTCTAATTCCCTTAACTGCACTCTTGCCTGGGCCAGGGCTGACAATTGAAAATGCCAGAAGTTTTCTCTAGTGAGCTACTTAGAATGAGAGAAAAAGAAGGGGAAATGAAGAAATTCCCTTTTCAGAGCCAATTTCCAGACCCCCACTTATATCAGTCAACCAGAGTTGATACCTGGTTGCATATGTCCCTTTTCTTGGGACACAGCTCTTTTCCAGTATTCTGAGCTCAGCTATCTCCAAAAGCCCCGGTTTTTATTTATTTATTTTTCTGTCAGTCCTGTCTCCTTTCTGCCAGGAGAGACCTCAGGAGTCCCTTTCCTTCTTTCTCTGGGTTTATCTGAGCTCATAGCTTGCATTCAATACTCCAAATTTTTAAGTAAAACTGCAAGTGGAGCTTGGTTGAGTTACTTTCCCTTGCTTCTAGTAGACTGCTTCTTTTTTCCATAGGGAAATGATCTGACTCAGCCTGCTGTGCCAGTAGGGGAGGGAGTTTTACTTACAGTTCTATGCCATGATCTCAGCCATTCTATCCACTCCAGACTGTTGTACAATGCATGTCCAGTCACGGATGTCTCCCAACCGTTGTTCCAGACAATTTACTAGTTGTTCCTGGCTGTTTACTAGTTGCTCTTGAGGACTAACTAAATTCCATACCTCTTTGTGCCACTATCTTCCCTCACCTCAATAGCGTACTCTTAATTAAGGTACATACATTTTTTTATATATAATGCTAATGCATACTTAACAGATTACAATACTGTATGAACATAACTTTTATATGAACTGGGAAACTCAAAATTTTATGTGACTCACTTTATTGTGATATTTGCTTTATTGTGGTGGTCTGGAACCAAATCCACAGTACCTGTGAGGTATGCCTGCACATTCAAGACATCACTATATTCTCTTCTGGCTTCCATAGTTTATGTTGTCAATTCAGCCATCAGTCTTCCTGTTGCTATAATTTCAGTAAACAATTTTTCTCTCAAAACTTTTAAACTGTTTTCTTTATATGTTCTATTTTTATGAGCAGTTTCACCATGAAATTCCAATGTGTGATTTTTTCTTTTTTTTTTTTTTTACTCATCTTGTAGTTTCTATAATTTATTAAATTGGTGAATATGTTTTTCATCAGCTTTGGTTAATTCTACCTTTTCTACTATTGGTACAGACACATTCTTTTAATCCTTTCCTTCTGTGTTTCCAACTGCACATTTGTAACTTTCTCAATATATCTTCATGTCTCCTACCCTCTTTTCCATATTTTTATATTTTTTATCCTTTATCTCAGTTTTATTGTGGATTTTTTCCTCTGACTTACTCAATTGACTCATTTACTGTGTAGCTTCTTCTGGCCTATTGAATTTACAAAGACACTGTTCTAGCTTGCTAATGCTGCCAGAATGCAAAGCACCAGAGATGGATTGGCTTTTAAAAAAGGGGGTTTATTTAGTCACACAGTTATAGTCTTAAGGCCATAAGGTATCCAAGGTAACACATCAGCAATTGGGTTCCTTCACTGGAGGATGGCCAATGGTGTCCAGAAAACATCTGTTAGCTGGGAAGGCATGTGGCTGGCATCTGCTCCAAAGTTCTGGTTTCAAAATGGATTCCTCCCAGGACGTTCCTCTCTAGGTTTCAGCTTCTCTCCAAAATGTCACTCTAAGTTGCTTTTGGAGCATTTGTCCTCTCTTACCTTCTCTGGAGCAAAAGTCGGCTTTCAAAGGTCATCTCCAAAATGTCTCTATAAGCTGAAGCTCCTCTCTCAGTTCCAGTGCATTCTTCAAAGTGTCCCTCTTGGCTGTAGCTCCTCTTCAAAGTGTCACACAAATTGACAGAAGCATCACTTACCTTTCTAGCTTTCCTCTTCAGCAGTAACATATGCCTTCAGGATTATGGACTCTATCTCAGAATCTTCCTTCTGATAATTATTTCAAAATTGTCTTAGCTTTTTCACATCGAAGTGAAAATTATGTATGGGGTTCCCAGCTTTCTTCAGCTGGAGAACTTATCAAAATCACCTATTTTGTATTCCATGTAAACAGAAGTCACATTTTAGTCCATACTGAATGACCTTATCAATTTTTCTTCCATAAAATGATTCATTTTTCCCCAAGCCACATATTAAACAAATTATATATTTCCTATTGCTTTACATTCAGTTTAATCTTCATTATTTATAAACTCATATGTTGTATGCACTTGATTCTGTTCCATTGACAATAGTGATTCATCACAAAAATATTTAATTTTTTGCTTATAATTAATAGTTTTTTCTTATAATTGTTTTTTCTATTAATTTTAATTAAATTAAAATAAAACTTAAAAATTAAATTAAATTAAAATATTTAATTTTTGCAAATAATTAATAGTTTTGCTTACAATTAATAGTTTTTCTATTTATTACTACCTTTATTTCACTCTCTGAGTTTCAACAGATGTATAAAATAACATAGTTACAATAAATGATGAAATCAGGTTTCTATTTGACCTAAAACTTTTTAATGGAATTTGAAAAGTGAGCATGAAATGTTTTAAGTTTTCATTTATAATTTATGGTTGTCATATCTTGCCTCTGACCATATTTATAAGACATCAGCTACATCTCTTGATCCACACTTGGTAGGTATGTTTCCTTTTCAGCTGTTGTACTATTTTGAATACTTTCTTGACCTCTATGATATCATATAATATGATTTCATTTTACTCCTGGTACTAAAGAGAACAACTATCCATAGCAAGGTAAAGAAAGAATAATAAGCAATATATTATTGCTGAACATATACCAAGCAGATAATAATCAGAATTAATTTCTATTTTAAATGCTCCCTTATACTAGACACATATAATTGTATAAGTTACTTGGTTTCTGTGTTTTATATTTTTTCTCAGATAAATAAAATGAATGAAACCATGTCTTTTGCACAAACATTTTTAAATTTTTAAAAAATAATATACATGGAAAGTCACTCTACAGGAAATAACATGCTACAAATATATTTTTAGGATGCTGTTAAACTAGATAACTTGAAAGTAGAAGGCAATAATTTATTGTATAACCAAATTGTTGAAAGTAAATTCTACCTATGAATACACACCACTCTGTATAAGGGTAAACCTACTGAACTGACTCTAGTTCCTTGCTAATTATTATAACTATGGAGGATGGTGTGGTGCTTAATTTTGTGTCAAATTGTCTGGTCAAATGCTGGTCTGTTTTTGAAGGGGCATTTCAAAGAGGGATTAGCATCTAGTATAGTTGACCTTAAGTAAGGCAGATTGCCTTACATTATGTGGGTTGCCCTAATCCAATAAATTGGAGGCCTCAACAGCAAGAATTAAGGGTTCCAGAGATCAGAAGAATTTCTGTCTCAGAACTTTCCATTTCAACTCTTACTGGAATATCCAGTCAGCTATCTTCCCTAAGGGATTCTGACTCAAAACTTCAACATCACCTTTACCAGAATTTCCAGCCTACTGCATGGTCTGCCATATGGAATTCAGACTTGCCAGTTTAATTCATTATAATAAATTGCAAATACACACACACACACACACACACACACACACACACACACACACACACACACACACATATCCTGCCAACTTGTTGGTCTCTTTCTTTGCAGAACCCAGAGTGATACAAATTTTGGTACTACAAATGGGGTGCTGCTGCAACAAGTATCCAAATACATGGAAGTGGCTGTGGAATTGAGTAATGGGTAGAGGAGGCTGGAAGAATTTTGAGGTGCTTGTTAGTAAGAGCCTGGATCACCCTGAAGGGATTGTTAAGAGAAATAACAGACGTTAAATGTGTTTCTGGTGAAGAGAGATGATGAATGTGTTATCAGATACTGGAGAAAACATAATGCTTGTTACAAAGTGGCAAAGGATTTGGTAAAATTGTTTTCAGATGTTAGGTAGAAGACAAAACCTGTAAGTGAAGAGCTTGGATATTTAGCTGTGAAGATTTCCTTCAAAGCGTGGAAGTTATAGCTTGCTTTAAGAATTGTTAAGCATAAAAAAAGGACTTGATGATTTGGAAAATTCTCAGTTATCCAGATAGCACACTGGAATCACAGCCAGGAGTATGGCTGGACAACCATTCACTGAAGTGATTTGGTATATGATCCAACCAACCAATTTAGTAGAAGCTATCAATAGATATTTGTTTATTCAGGAAATATCTGTGAAAGACATGGCTGACACCCTGTTGTGAAGACAGTGTAGGCTATTGCCCTAGTAGACCTGGAGGACTGAATCAGATTACTCTCAAGACTTGATATTTAATGGAATTTGCCCTGCTGAGTTTCAGACGTGTTTGGGGGCCGTAACCCCTTTTTCCTTCCAGTTTCTCCCTTCTGGAGTGATAATGCTTATCTTATGCCTGCTCTACCATTTATTTTCTAGGTTCACAAGTCCACAGATGGAGAAGAATTTTGCCCCAGGATAGACCACACTCATAAGTGATTTAGCTGAGATTTTGGTCTTAGAGTTATTACTGCAATGATTAAACTTTGGATATGTTGGGAAATAGTAAACATATTTTGCAAGTGGGAATAACATACTTTTTAGATTCCAGAGGGTGGACTATCATGGATTAAATTGTGTTCCCTCAAAATATATATTCAAAGTCCTAACCAAAGTCCTATGAATATTAATTTATATGTAAATAGGATTTTTGCAGATGTTATTAAGATGAGATCAAACTGGATTTGAGTGGACCCTAATCCAATATGACTCATGTCTTTAGAAGGAGAGGAAATTTGGACACAGAGAGTAAGATAGAGACAGAGAGAGTAATGGCCATGTAGTGGAGGCAAAAGATTGAGTTATGCCACCATAAGCCAAGGAACGCAATAATTGCTGACAACCCACAAGAAGCCAGGGAGAGGTATGGAAAGGATTCTCCCCTTTAAGAGGATGTTTGGCCCTGCCAATACCATGATTTTGGACTTCAAGACTCCAGGATCATGAGACAATATATTTCTATTGTTTGAGCCACTTGGTATTTGGTAACTTGTTATAGCACCCTTGGCAAAACAGGGAAGATGGTATATTTTAGGAATTATACCAGTTCTTCATCCATTCACTTAAAGTACCTGCATGCCCATTCCTTATTTTAAGAATTGTCATCTTTTATAAATATGTCTATCTTATAACTAGATTGTGAGATTCACAATAAAAGCAAAGAAACATATCTAATATTTGGGGGGGGTGACAAGCATCTAGTTTTGCAATGGGCACATAACAGTCACTGATAAACTGATTACTAAATACAACAAAATAATATTTGATGACTGTTGAATGTGAACTCCAAGATTAATCTTTTTTGTTCAATTTGTTGAGTTTCTACTATATAAAAATCAGTATTCAGATACTTTGCTCATGCTCACAATTACTCTGCATTAAATATTGTTGTAACATTTAACATACAAAGATTGAGTCTCAGAGAGAATAAACCACCTTATAAGAGTATAAAATGGAAAATTTATAAAATGACATTGGTATAAATGTCAATTTATACCAATTTCATTTTATATGAATTTGTACACCTTATAAGAGTATAAAATGTCAAATTTATAAAATGACATTGGTGAAATTCTTGAGAATAATTATTGGAGAGTAATAAAAATAAGAAAAAGGACAATGTATACAGTTTTAGTTGGTGGGAGTATAATTATAGATGCATAAGTGCTGTTTTTCTTCTTTGCACATGCAAATGTGCTCTGAAGTCACTCTAGACATGGGGTTGGCAAACTGTTTTTCTTCTTTGCACATGCAAATGTGCTCTGAAGTCACTCTAGACATGGGGTTGGCAAACTAGGTCATGTGGACCAAATCCAACCTGCTGCCTCCTTTTGTTTACTCTATGAGCTAAGAATGGTTTTATAATCTTAAATGGTTGAAGAATTTAAAACACAAAAGTATTTTGTGACAAATGAAAATTATAAAAATTTAGAATTTCAAGTTTCATACAGTAAGTTTTATTGCAACACAGCCATGTCCATTAATTTATTTCCTGTCTACAGTTGGCCTTTGCACAATACAGCCTCATTTAGTAGGTGCAAATAATGTGTGGCCCAAAAAGCCTAAAATATTTACTCTCTGTTCCTCTAAAGAAAAAGTTTTCAACCTCCTGCTGCTCTAGAATATACTTTAATCTACACATATTTGTCTTTGTATGAAATTGTGTGTGTATATACATTTAAAAAATAAATGGCAAGAAAGTGTTTTCTTTGCTATAGTTGCTGAATTTTTGGTTTGTTTTCAAATGATCAGTGCCTCAGTTGGTATTTCCAATTTATGTTTGAAGCATTGGAATCCTAGGATTGGATCGTTTGGAAAGGAGAATCCATGAGAGAGTCAGAATGAGGCTCCTATTCTAATCCTTTCCAGATATCTCCAGCTTGATTTCAGATGTAGGGATAAGAGCCAGCATGACATTTAGAATTTCACTGGCATTTTATATCTGCAAAATGCCTTACCACATTCATTCAGAAATTAACCCTACAACACACTTGTGATTATAATTAGGGCATTTTGCAGCTGTTTCAACCACTGTTTTCCTAATAACAGAAAAACAAACCAAATTTATAAATTGTTCACTTGTCAAATAAATTATAGCTGTAAAGGTGTTTTCCTATAACATTTGGAGATGTGTCTACAAAATATCACAATAATCTAATGATTCAGTAATTGTGACAAACAGCAAACTTGAAGTGTTTGCTTGGACTGACAAGCTGTTTCAATCAATTGACTTGTCAGTTTGTAATGCTACTGAAAGGATATAACTTGTCATATAACAACATAAACTGACATGTATTTTCTATTATTAAATAATATATAATGCAGAAAAAACAAAAAGAGTGGCATATATTAACGAATACCTTGCAAATTTTCTTTTTCATAGGAAGTGAAGAGGCATATTCCATCAAAAAATTTAAGTTTAAAGAAGCAATATATAGTGTACAGAAAGACTTATTGGAATTGGGATTTTTTCTGAAACTATATTTTATTGTTAGGCAGTATTATAACTATGGCATTATATGTTTAATTGATATTATCAGAGAAATTAAGAGGAAATATTTAAATATTTCTCAAAAGGTAGTTGTAAAATTTGCATATCCCATTTAGTTGTGCAGGGGGGCAATACTTGACTATGTGATTAAGCTCTATTCAAGAAAGGAAACCAACATATTTCTAGCAAAGCAAGATGGTATACTAACTCCAGAAGTCACTTTCAAAGTAATATTCATTTCTATACAAGGTAAATTATCATATTATATTAATTTTGAAAAATAATACACTATTTTAAGAAAATATTGCATTGGGACAAAATTAATGTTTATTATAATTTTTTATTTATATAATGATATTTTGTTATTTCATTTTTAGATCTAGTGTGTTTTGAATTTGGCACAAAATACATAAAATAGCAAAAGATAAGGAAAAATATAGCCACATCCAAGTCTCAAGTGATTTATAGAGTATTAAAATATTTTCCAAATATAAAGGTAGAAAATGGTCATGGGCAATATTAATATCTGGCTTCAGTGTCAATACTTAATTATTCTACTATGCCCTTTCTCAAAAGGAAATTTTTTAGTACAATAGAAGTAGAAAGCATGTAAAAATATTTATAAAATTCTGAAAATATTATACACCCATAAAACCTTTATTGCCATAAAATATTCTAAATTGTGTTTGTTAGGTTCAGAGCCGTTCAAGAATCCACACGAACACAGCGAGTCACAGTTTAAGTAGAGAATTTAAGGTTTATTAGAGGAAGAAAGCCAAAGAAAGCAGGTGGGTGCCATCGGAAAAGAAAGAAAGGAAAAATGGCTCCAGCCCTCTATCTGAGAGCAGCATTTTTTAAAGGAAAAACCCACGTGGGGAGGGAAGGGTGTTGGGGGAGAAGGGTGCCTGCTGAGTGCATCCTGTGCCTCAATTGGGTGGGTGTCTGTCAACTTCTAGGCTGACAGGTTGTTAGGATTCCAGCCCATTATTCTTCTCAGAAAAGCAGCTACATTATCTATCTAGGGAGAGCAGGCCTTTACAGTTGTTTGTCCTACAGAAATATCTGATCTTGCTTTTACCCGCCTTTTGGGGTTGGGGCACCACTGTGGTGGGGACAGCCTTAAACAGCCTTCATTCTTTAGTTTGTGGAGCACCTGTTTTCTGTGAGATAACCTGAGGGGCCTCTGGGTTAGAAACTCCTTCTACATGTTAGTTCCTTTGTTTCTGGGATCTAATAGTGTTGTCAGTAATTATCTACAAATTTTAAATTGTTTATCTTTCTGATTTTTACTTGACTATGGAAGGGTTTTCAGGTCGATAAAAGTGAATTCTGGCTAATATAAATCTACCTTGGTCCTAGAAGCAATGCCACCCCAGTAGCAACAAACATACCTAGAGCCCAGATATTGGTGTCAAATACCATCCTCTAATAAAGGAAATCAGGGCTCCTTGCAGAAATCACTAATTCTGGGACTGGGGTAGAATTTTAACAAGATGAGCCTGTAGCATCTTTTTTGAAGAATTCAAAAAACAAAAAAGCAAACAAACAAAAACACACAAAATAAACCACAATGATGGAGATATATCATAGGGAAACAGGAGCCAAGTGACAGAATTCCAAATGACCAAACTTAGACTATTTGAATGAATCAAAAAAATATTATTGGCTTATACACAAAGTATAAAACAAATATTCTTGAAACCATACTGACATAAATAAATTATTGAATAAATTTTTAAAAATGGGAGAGGATAGAAAAATCTCCCATGCAGAATAACTCCCAATAATCTAAGTAGATACACCACTCTCAAGAAGGTGGAGCATCACTCCCCATTCACTAAGCATGGGCTGTGAATAGTGACTTCCTTTCAAATAATATAGCATGGAAATGGGTAGGGAAAGAAACTTTACACTGGAGAAAGCTAAAAAGTACTACCTCAGCCAGGTGGACAAGGTTAGTATCAATTATGATAACTTTATGTTAATAATGTTCCCTTGATGTAATGTTGTGACAATGTTGCTTTGCCTTAGTGGTCTTTCCCTCAATAACCCCACTATAGTCATTGGAAAAATACCAGATAATCTTAATTGAGGGACATTCTACAGAATACCTGACCGATACTCCTCATAAATGTTAAGGCCATCAGGAATAAGGAATGTCTGAGAAACTGTCACAACCAAGAGTACTTACGAGACTATGACTAAATGCAATGTGATAATTTGGATGGTATGCTGGAACAGGAAAAGGATATCATATAAAAAAGTAAGGAAATCTGAATAAAGTGTGGACTTCAGTAAATATAATGATCAATATTTGTTCATTAATAGCAACCAGTGCACCCCTACTAGATTGAAGATATTAATAATAGGAGAAACTGAGATTGAATACATGGAAATTCCTTCTACTGTCTTCATTATTTTGTTGTAAGTCTAAGAATATTCTAAAATAAAGTTTATTAAAAATCAAAACCAGCTTGAGCAATAAAATTGCGAGAAAATTCCCAACAGAAAATTTACTTTTTAAAAAGTTGGGACTACATGTGGTAGATACTGCTTATTTTTCCATTTTATAGATGAGGTAAATGAGGCACGACATGCTAAGTAATCTGCCCAACCTCAAATACCTAATAAGCAGAGGAGATGTGATTTGGACCCACAGAGTGTGACTTGAGAGCTTACATTGTCAACTACTGCATTTTACTTCTCATTACACGAAGTATTCAGCACCATCCAAATACACATTTATGTGCATACAGTCCTGAAATGTTTTTTCAGTCATCTGAAACTAGGCAATATTAGACAACAGCTATTTCATTAGAAGAGGACTTGTGGAAAGAGTTGCTACACAGTACACCATGGGAACACAGGTTCAGGCCCACAGAAACTTCCAGAAAATGCTTTATTACTTACATAGTACAAAGGTTCCAGAAGAGTAGGGGAAGTAATTCCATAATGTCTAGTTTCCTAGAGTGGCAAAAACTGCTTCAGCCAGGGTTGGTAGATAGTGACTCTGCTTGCCCCACTTTGCAGCAAAGAGGAGAGAGAGACCAATCTATACTGTTTGAGTGTGGTATTTATTAACCATGGGGCGGGGCGGGAGGGGGGGCACTGAAAATTCTTGCTTTGATTAGCATCTGGGGGTAATTGTTTCCAATCTCCTAATGTTGGGTCTGGTAGGGCCTTTTTATTAGACTTAACATCTCCCTCAGGTTGTGGAAGGAAACAGCACAATAGAAGAGAAGGCAGGAGTAGATGAACTGGGATGTGGCCACTTAGCAGGTATCTGTGACTTCCCAGCAGTATTTGGTTATAGTTACAGTTGAGAAAACCACATCATTATAGTAGAAGGAGGTACTCTGAAGAAAACGTGTTTTTAAACATCGTTATTCAAACCTATCTGTTTTTACTGAGGTGGGTTGAATTACCCTTTTTAAGATGGGAAAGCAGACACAGAGAAGTTAAGTAATTTAAATAATATAACGATCATTGTTGATCCTCCTGATGACTTTAATTTCTAAACTGGCTAACCAAATACCTATATCTGGATGCCAGCACACCCTGCAGAAAGTAATGATTCCACTGATGATTTCTATAAAGTAATTCCTAATTTTATATACAGAGACACGCAATCATTTTTATAAACTAATTCAATTCTAAGATCAAATGTCACCTTCACAGGTGACATCCATCATATAGTAGCCACACCTAATTCTACATCCCACTCTGTTTATTTTTTTTCATGGTCTTATAATGAAACATATACATTTATTGTTTAAATTTAAATTTATTTTTATTTTATCTTATGCCTTTTCACTAGACTATAAGCTCCATGTAAGTAAGGACTTTGTTTTGTTTATCTCTGTATTCTCAATATATAAACTAAAGCTTGTCCTATGGTGTGTGCTGCATAAATGGTTTTGGACTGAATGAATTAATTTTTGCCAAGAAAAAACAGATAGCGTTTTTCTTCTATGATCTACCTTCACATTTTATTCAGGTGGTAGATTGACCCAATTCATTTGACAAACAATTCTATCAGCTTCCATTTTAATATTATTTTTTGTGTAGGCACATGTACATGCATGTGGGAAGGGTGATTTCATATGTAACTTCCTAGGGAATAACTTAGCTTTGACCTCTGGATTTAGCTGTGTGGCCAAGATTGCAGGTTACTAATCTATATTCACTCTCCACTTCTTCTTTCATAAGAGAACCTAATATGTATTTAGGGTAGAAATCCATCCAGCTAGAAGACTTTGTATTCTAGATTTTGGTACAGCTAGAGTGGCTATGTGACTGTGTTCCACTTAATGAGATATAATAAGCAATGCTGTTTTACAGGAAGGTTTTTTTATGGGAAACTGACTATCTTCCTAATGTAGAAGTTTACAGAAACAATTTTAATCTTCTCTGCATTTCTTATACAAGCATTCAAGGCTGCAGATTTCCCTCCAAACACTGCTTTAGCAATATGCCACAAATTGCAATGTGTTGTGTTTTCATTTTCATTATCTTCCTGTTTTAATGTCTTCCTTGAATAGTCACTTTTTTCCACTTAACTCACCTGTATTAAAGTCAGTGACCGCCCATTATGGACAGCACCAATCAAATATTTGATCAAATGTTTAAATACTGCTAAAAATCATCTTGACCTATAAAATTCAAATTGAGTACAATTGGAAACTTCAAATCTTTCTTCCCTTAGGAGAATATTTTAAGATATGCTAAATGATGTTTTTGTCAGTAATGCTCACTTAAAGCTAAAATAAAATTCCTAGAATTTACAAATGTAAATTTAAATTGCAATTTAAGAGCACACAAGAAAGATTAAGGGTCTAGAAACATCTCTTTCCAGGTAAGAATGAATCTATAAGAAGACTCTATGTATGAGAGTATACCCTGCCAGGTTTTTAAATCAGTAAAATAATTTTGCCTGGGGCTTTCCTGTAGCAAAAATATAAAATTACAGAGATTTTCAAAGAAATTTTACCTAGCCAGTTGTTTTAAATCAGGAATTCTGTAGATTAAATGATTAGTAGAAAACTAGGTTTCAAGTGTCCTTGGATATCTCATGAAATACAAGTTTTCCTTGCCTATCAAGTTAATTATGATATAAATAATACATATTTATTTAACAAATATTTATTTAAATATTTCCATAATGGATAAACATGAAAAAAATTTAAACTCTTGTAGAATGCACAATACTTTAAATTTTATATAAATTTAATTTACATAAGACATTTTTAATGGGAATAGGATATCAGGGTATTAAGAGCTAAATTCTCATCTAATAGAAGGCAAATAAGTAAATTCTAAAGTCCGTTTATCTAGAAATGAGACTATGCATGCTAATTAGTGTAGCTACCAAAAGATATGTCTAAAATCAATAAAAGCAACTGCCTTTATGCAACAGAATTGGGGAGAAATCAGGGGAATGTTGATTTATTTTTGTAATTATAAGTTTTTTTATTATATTCTCAGACTTTTAAAAATATGTGCAAGGTTTATCTTTATAACAAAGGAATATTCAAAATGTGTTTAGATGCTTAGGTTTTATCAAAAAAAAAAATTGAGATGCATACACAAATAATTTATCAAACTCAAATCACAATCACAAATGACCAAGCATATAAATAATATTCAGGAATATTCAATCATTTAATACAGTAAATTTGAAGAAAAGTATAAAGAAAAGTTCACTTTTTGAAAGAGAAAGTATTAGCTAGACAAATGTGTCTTTTTGATGTCTAATTCTTTCACGCCATGGTTCAGACAATGGGAGACTATACGAGTCATGGTACAAGTTGCTGAATTTTACATTGTCATATATCACTTCTCTCAAGATTCCCTGGGGGAAGTATCTGTCAATTCAAAGAGAATTGAATCAGCACAGAGGAGATTCAAGATATTAGAGCAAAGAAAAAGATCACAAATACCAAGATCAAATCATCAAAGAATCCAGCTTTAGAAAAATCAAAATTATCATTAAGTCATTAAGATAAGATGATTGTCTTTCTCCTTAAGGACACATGAACAAACACAAATACACATTTTGTACTATCTTATGTAGCATAATAGTACTACTTTTTAAATATATTTATATCATTCTGATTAGATAATAGCATAAGAGAGTGTTTCTAAGTTATTATAATATATTAATAAACATTTATAAACCTATTATGTACATATATCCCAACATGGGGTCCCATCATCTTTATTTGTTAACAAGGAACTAAACAGCTTAACACATGTTAATATATCAAAGTCGAAGGTATTCCTTATACCTGATTATAAAGACAGAGAAATATTTCCTGTTTAAAACATAAAAAAAGATACAAATTCAAAATAATAGCCATCAATAATGTAGAGCAATATTAAAATTATTCAATATTTGTTTAAGAATTGCATATTTAACTAACATTACAGCTTGAAAATTCCCAAAAGATGAAATTTCTAAAAATATCTGGATGTAAAAGTTCATTTTTAAATAGTAATAGCAACATGAGTATTAACATTTAGACTACTGAATGTTGTATGAGATTTCTTTGCAATTTTTTTCTGTAAAATAACTTTCAATAAACGTGAAGATGTGTATTAAAATACTGTGTTCTAAAATCACTTGAAACAATTCCTTTCAAATTGGGTATGTCATCACTTGAGACAAATTTAGGTTTTCTTGTTTTATTTGTTTTCAATTTTTAGGCATTTAGTAATTCTTTTTTTTCATTTAATTTATTTTTATTAATTTATTTTTTACTTATTTATTTTATTTATTTATGTTACTTTACTGCAATTTTGCTGAAATATATTCACATACCATAAAATCATCCAAAGTATACAATCACCACAATCAATTTTTTGAACATTTTCATTACTCCAAGAAATCAAAATGAAAATAAGAATAAAATAAAAAATAAAAAAATAAATTTAAAAAAGAACACCCAAAACATCTCATACTCCTTTTCTTTGCCTATTATTCACTTACTTTTGTCCCCCTTTTTTCTACTCATCCATCCAGATACTGGATAAAGGGAGTGGGAGCCATAAGGTTTTCACATCACATAGTCACACCATGTAATCTACATAGTTATTCAGTCATCTTCAAGAATCAAGGATACTGGATTGCAGTTCAACAGTTTCAGGTATTTCCTTTTAGCTATTCTAGTACTCTAATAACTAAAAAGGGATATCTATATAATGCATAAGAATAACCTCCAGAATGACCTCTTAACTCCATTTGGAATCTCTCAGCCGCTGAAACTTTATTTTGTTTCATTTCTCTTCCCATTTGGTCAAGAAGGCTTTCTCATTCCCATAATGCGAGTTCCAAGACCAGCCCCAGGAGTCATGTCCCACATTGCCAGGGAGATTTACACCCCTGGGAGTCAGGCCCCATGTAGGGGGGAGGGCAGTGAGTTTACCCACAGTGTTGACTTAGAGAGAGAATTGCCTGCTAATTTAATTTCAGTTTTTGAATATATCTTTTGAAAGCATGATTTCAAATCTATGCAGTAAGATATATTCAGAGAATTCTCACTTTCACCTCTGCCACTTCCAATTGTTCTTTATTTCTCCCACCTTTTTCCCCACTGTTAGTGTTTCCTATTACAAATATAAGCACATACATGTCTGCATTTATATTTATGTAAATAAAAAGATTCTACCTTTTGTAAAAGAAAGATATATACAAATGGTAGAATACTACACATATTTTATGCAAACTAATTTTTATTAACTTAAAAAATAAATTCTGAAGATTATTTCATAAGAGAATATGAAGATTTTTTTCTGTTCTTTTTATGGCATAATGCCCCAGATCTAAAAAAAAAAAATGCACACTGGATTGGTTTTAACTTTTCGTAATTTCTAAAAATATTAATAAAATGGATAATCTTGTTCATAACTTATTTCAAATTTTGCTAAAGTAATTTTGATAGATTCTTAGAATTGGAATTGTCAAAGGATAAAAGCATCATTATGACATTTTTCTAGATATTGCTGAATTTCTCTCATAAGTGATTACCATCTCTACCAACAGTGTACTAAAGAGCCTGGTCCCCCATAATTCACAATAGAATGTTGTTCAACTTTTGGATTGTTACCAGTCTTTTAGGTGGAAAAATAGTCAAGTATGATTCATTTTATATGTTTACAGCCATCTTCAATCCTACATCTATAAACATATTATTTTGGTCATCAATCAAGTTTGTACATTCTTCTACCAGGTCATTATATTATTTCTTCCTATTTTTCCAGAAGTTCTTCATATGTTAAAACAAGTTAGCTCTTAGTCTGTAATGCAGAAGTTTTAAGTGAAGTCAAATTCATCACGCTTAAACAAATACTTGCATGTTTCTGAAGGCTTCATCTTATTTTGTGTCTCTGTGATGTTGCTCAGACTCTCAAAATTTCTGGAAACTTCCTTCTTTCTTCTATTAACATTTCTCTCTAGCCTTTAAAAATTCACAGTAAGTTGCAGCTTTTCTGGGAATTCTTCCTTGATACCTTCACTTACCTCATGGATAGCAGGTAGACACTCCTAACTCTGTATTCCCCCAAATAATCCTGGCCACTGCTGAAACATAGCTCTAACTGGCAATACATTGTCTTGTACTGCACTACTTATTTATTTTTCTGTCTTCTTTGTGAGAGCAAAACCTGTTTAAAGACAAGAAATATATATGTGAAACTTTCTATCTCAGCACAGTATCACAATCAGAATGCACAGTCAGTTAATAGTTTAATGAATGATTGAATGAATAAATGAATTCAAATAAGAGTTAGCTCAATAAAGTTGTCCTTTAGGGAAATTGGTATAAAGAAAAAGACTACGTATCTGAAACATAATGGAATTAAATAAATCCTTAATCAATTTTAATTTCAGACATATTTATATTTGTTCTATTTTGTACTGCATGACAATTAGCAGCCTATTATGAGAAGTGCCCAGAAATAGACATAATTTTGTTTCATTGACACTGGCAAACCAAACATTTCTGATCATTATTTCAAATAGAAAAGCAGCTCACTGTTTTTCTGGAATATGTGTGGATGTATAACTTAGAGAAGCTGAGAAGTTGCCTCAATTTACACTCTAGGCATTTGGGGAAGAATACTATGTGGGATTATGGAAATATATCTAGGCTTCAAGATAAAACATTGATCATAAAATAGAAGGAGAGTAGTTATCTGAGTTATTCAGAATAAGATTTTAAAAGTTCATACATAGTGGTGGGACAGGATGGTGGAATGGTGAAGTGTGTGTTTTAGTTACTCTTCTGCGGCAGCTGGTAGATAGCCAGGAACTGGGTGGCATGAACACTGCAGAGGAATCTGCAGTGTTGAGCACATGGACCAGTTGAGATCAATGAAATCTGTAAGTTCTCATGGCCAGGGGTTCCACATCCCTCCCTGCCAGGAACAACAGATTCTTTTGCTGCTGGTATCCCAAGGGAGGAGGGGCCATTTGTGCTGGGAACCAGAACTGCAGTTGCAGCACTGATTAAGAAACTCAGACTGCTGAACAAAAACTCCAACCATAGATAACCTGAGACCAGACACTGGAGCATCTGGGAACAGTCAGCCCAGCAGAGAGAAGATAGGTCTAGCAAAAACAGCAGAAAAAACAAAAACAGAGACTTCTGGAGTTGGGGGTGAATATAATATGGAGAAGGGCTGAGCTCAAAGAGAATCAGGCACATATGCAAACCCAGGGAACCAGGGCCCTTCTCTGAAAAGCTGTTTTTTCTGGTTTCATATTTGCTACTAAATTGCTCTCAAACTCCTAGTCTTTTGGCATTTCAATAGCCCATCAGAATTGCAAGGATGGAATTAAAGGGCTTTTCTTTAAATAGTCTACACTGGGACTTTCTTTTTTCCTTTTTTTAAAAAATTATTTTCTCTTTTTTTAAAAATAACTATTCTAAAAGTAGCCCATAACAGAGAGCCTCAAAGACTTGCAATTTGGGTCCAGACAAGAGCAGAGCTAAGATAGGTCTGAGAGACAAAGCAATAAGTCTAGTGGAGGAGACAATTTGCTAAAAAGGCCATAACTTTGCCAAGAAAAGAGGGGTGTGGTTCAGCTCAAGTGGCTTTGGGGAATTAAGACCCCAGGGTTTAGAACTCAGAAACCACGACACTGACAGGGTCATGATCACTAGAAGAACTAAAGACTCCAAACCTCCTTACACTGTGGGGTGGGAGGGAGCTGTGGGTTGGTAAACACCACCTGCTGGACAGCATAGGGAAAGAACAGAGTCTAAAGGCCTCACAGGAGCATCTCATTCTCAACAAAACTCCATACCCTCCTCCAGAGTCCTGGGCCTCTCTGGACTGGGAAAATGTGACAAGGTTGACCATATCTGAGGAAATGCTCACATAAAAAATCTACATAGAGGCAGGACAAGAAACAGAAAAACAAGAGGTGAAAAACTGATCAATAAATAGAACCTAAATTAGAGGCCTAGAATAAGCTGAACTGAACACCAAAGGTTAGAGAACAAAGCCAACCAACAAGAAAACCCTTGGTAAAAGAGTGAAAACAAGCTCAAGAAAAACCTAGTCAAGAAAATTATATGCCTACACAGCTTAAGATAATGAGCAATACTAGGAAACATGAAAATATGGACCAGCCAAAGGAACAAACTAATAGTTCAACCAAGATACAAGAGTTGAAGCAATAACTGTTAAATCAATTCAATGAACTGAAGGAAGAACTAATTAAAAATGTTCAAACAAATTTAAATCAATTCAAAAATCAAGTTAATGAACTGAGGGAAGACATAGCAAGAGAGAAGAAGGATATAAGGGAAACTGGATGATCATAAAGAATTCATAAACTTGAAAAAACAAATGGAAGAATGTATGGGAATGAAGGGCATAATGGAGCAGATGAAAAAGACAATGGAGGGATACAATAGTAGATTTGAACAGGCAGAAGAAAGGTTCAGTGAATTGGAAGACATTTGAAAGAACAAATGGAGAAAAGAATGGAAAAATATGAGCAGGGTCTTAGGCAGCAGAGTGACAACATGAAGCACATTATATATGTGTTTTGAATGTCCCAGAGGGAGAAGAGATGGGAAAAGGGACAGAAAGAATAATAGAAGAAATACTGAAAATTTCCCAACTCTTATGAAAGACAGAAAATTATGGATTCAAGAAGTACAGCATACCCCAAACAGAATAGATCCCAATAGACCTACTCCAAGACACTTACTGAACAGATTGTCCAATGTCAAAGACAAAGAGAGAATTCTGAAAGCATCAAGAGAAAAGCAATCCATCACATACAAGGGAAACTCAGTAAGACCATGTACAGACTTCTCTGCAGAAACCATGGAGGCAAGAAGACAGAGGCATGATATATTTAAGATACTGAAAGAGAAAAACTGACAATCAAGAATTCTATATCTGGTAAAACTGTCCTTCAAAAATGAGGGAAAGTTTAAAATATTTTCAGACAAACAGGCACTAAGAGAGTTTGTGAATAAGAGACTGGCACTACAAGAAATAGTTAAAGGGAGTGCTACAGGTGGATAGGAAACAATGGGAGAAAGAGGTTTGGAGAATAGTGTAGAAATGAAGATTATCAGGAAGGGTAAAAGGAGAGAGAGGAAAAAATAAGACATAGCATTTAAAACCTGAAACATGAAACAGTAGAAGAAAGTACAACCCTTTCAGTAATAACACTAAATGTTAATAGAATAACTCCACAATAAAAAAACACAGACTGGAAGAACGGATTAAAAAAAAACAGGACCCATTTATGTGCTTTCTACAAGAAACTCACTTTAGACACAAGGACAAAAATAAGCTGAAAGTAAAATGTTGGAAAAAGATGTTTCATGCAAACAGCAACCAGAAAAAAGCAGGAGTAGCTATATTAATATCAATGTAGGCTTCAAAAGTAAAACAATTAAAACAGACAAAGAAGGACACAATATATTAATAAAAGTGTCAATTCATCAAGAAAACATAACATACATATGCACAAATCCAGAGTGCCCCAAAATTCATGAGGAAAACACTGAGAACATAGAAAGGAGAAGTAGATACATGTACAATAATAGTTGGAGACTTCAATACACCACTTTCATCAATGGATAGAACACCTAGACAGAAGACCAATAAGGAAACAGAGATGTTAAATTTTATGATACATTAACTAGACTTGACAGATATTTATAGAACACTACACCCCACAACAGCAGGATACATATTTTTTCTCAAGTGCTCATTGAACATTCTCTAGGATAGACAACATGTTGGGTCACAAAGCAAGTCTCAACAAATTAAAAAAAATATTGATATTATAAAAAACACTTTCTCAGATCATAATGGAATGAAGTTGGAAATAAATAACAGGCAGAAGACTGTAAAATTCACAAACAAATGGAGACCGAACAACACATTCTTAGAAAACCAGTGGCTAAAGGAAAAACTTACAGGAGATGTTAGTAAATACTCTGAGGCAAATGACAATGAAAACAAAACATATCAAAACTTATGGGATGCAACAAAGGTGGTGCTCAGAGGGAAATTTATTGCCCTAAACACCTATATTAAAAGAGGAGAGCAAAAATTGAGGAATTAACCATTCACCTGGTGGAACCAGAGAAAGAACAGCAAACTAACCCCAAAGCAAACAGAAGGAAAGAAATAAAGATTAAAATAGAAATAAATGACATTGAGAATAGGAAACAATAGAGAGAATAAAAAAAAAAAAACAGAAGTTGATTCTTTGAGAAAATCAACAAAATTGATGAACCACTAGCTAGGCTAACAAAAAAAAAGAAGGGAAGCAAATAAATGCAATCAGAAATGGGAAAGGAAACATAAATATTGACCCTGCAGAAATAAGGAAGATAATGAGAAGATACTATGAGCAACTAATGCTAATAAACTAGACAACTTAGATGAAATTGACAACTCCCTATAAAAGCATAAGCAAGCAACTTTGATTCAAGAAGAAACAGATGACCACAACAAACCAATCACAAGTAAAGAGATGGAGTCAGTCGTAAAAAAGCTCACAAAAAAGAAAAGCCCAGGACCAGATGGCTTCACATGTGAATTTTACCAAGTGAGAAAGACTTATTATTAATCCTTCTCAAATTCTAAAGAATTGGAGAGGAGGGAAAACTACCCAGCTTATTCTATGAGCCATCACCCAAAGACCAAAATCAAAGAAAGAGGAACAAAGTGGGATGTCTCACACTACCTGATTTTGCAGCATATTCCGAAGCTACAGTGTTCAAAACAGCATAATACTGGCATAAGTGTATATATGTATGTATGTATATATCAACAAATGGAATTGAATTGAGTGTTCAGAAGTTGACTTGCATCTATGGACAACTGATCTTTGATAAGGCAGTAAAGCCAAAGCAACTGGACAGTAAGTCTTCTTCTATAAATGGTATTTGAATAACTAGATATCCATTTCCAATAGAATGAAAGAGGACCCCTATCTCACACCTTATACAAAAATTAACTCCAAATGGATCAAAGACCTAAACATAAGTGCTAAGACCATAAGACTCTTAGAAGAAAATGTAGGGCACTATCTTAAAGGTCTTGTGACAGGAGGTGGTTTCCTAGACCTTACACCCAAAGCACAAGCAACCAAAGAACAAATAGACAACTGGGATCTCCTCAAAATCAAACACTTTTGTACATCAAAGGATTTTGTTAGAAAAGTAAACAGGCAGCCTACACAATGGGAGACAATATTTGGAAAACACATATCAGATAAGGGTTTAATATCTAAAAAGATATATTTATATAATGAGTCAGTATTTACAGTCAATTGTTAAATCCAAATTTCTCAGTTACACTTCCTCCCTCTCATTTGATCTTTCTCTCAGTCTTCATGTGCATCTGGACAATGACCATTTTAGCTTTTTCATGCTGGAAAGGGATGTTTACCTTATGGCATAGAGACTTGAAACTGGTTGTTGTTCTTGGAGATACCGGGTCTCATGGCAAAGGCAAATCTGGAAGCCCTAAGTTTCTGGAAAATAAACTTACTAAGAAGACTTTTATAGAAACATACAGCCTAGTGCACTCCCTAGGATTCAGGAATACTATTGTTTGGGGCTTGGAATACTATGGTATTTGCAATATGTCACTAAAGCTTGTATAAGAGTAACCTCCAGAATGACCTCACAAATCTATTTGAAATCTCTTAACCACTGAAACTTTATTTTGTTCTATTTCTTTTCCCCCTTTTGGGCCAGCCCAGAAGGAATTTTCAATCCCATAATGCCATGGCCAGGCTCGCTCTGGAAGTCATGACCCACAATGCAAGGAGACTTACACCTATGGCAGTCATGTCCCATGTAGGGGGAGGTCAATGAGTTCACATGCTGAGTGGGCTTAGAAAAAGAGAGAGGCCACATTTAAGCAACAAAGAGGTTCTCTGGGGCAGACACTTAGGCACAATTTTAAGTAGGCTTAGCCTCTCCTTTGCTGTAACAAGCTTCATAAAGGCAAGCCACAAGATCAAATGCTCAGCCTACTGCATTGTTAGTCCTCAATGTTTTCAGAATATCAGTAATAACCCAGGTGGGGAAGTCCAACATTTCTGTATTTTTCACCAGTTTCTCAGGGGTGCCTTATAAATATATTTGTTTTCTCTGCCCAAATTACTTGTGATTGATATTTGACAATCTGATTAGTAAGTGTCTTGTAGTAGGTGTATTTGTATCTCTTCTGTTTGGAGTACTGTGTCAGTTTGAAACTGTTATGGACCACAGAAGAGCCATGATCTTTTAAGCCAACCTTGTTGGATGGAACCCTTTGAAAGTTTCATGGAGATGGGACCATCCCTCCATTCAGGGTGGGTCTTAACTAGATCACTGGTGTCCTTTAGGAGAGCTTATGGAGAGAAGGCACTCAGAGAAGCTGAGAGAGACACTTTGGAAAGAAGCCTAGACACATAATCCAGAGTTTGCCCATGGGAGTGGCTAAGAGCTCAAACATACCCAGATGCTTGAGGATATAGACAGAAAGGTGTTTGGAGTTGCTAAACTAAGAGATGAAGTCCATAATTTGCCCCACAGGATTTAAGAGAGGGCTCCCAGATGCTTGGAGAGAAATGTTCCAGGAGAATGAAGCAGAGAGCTGCAAGAAACTAAGATAGATAGTAGCCCAAAGACATTTTGGAGAAGCCATTTTGAAATGCAACCCATGCAAATAGCCAGGAACAACTAGTAAATATTCTGGAACAACAGTTTTTGGGCATCTATGACTTGACACACATTGTATACCAGCCTGGAATGGGTAAAATGGCTTAGATCCTAGCAGAGAGAAAGCAGGGCTGACAGAAAAAAAATACACAAATAAATAAAAACAGAGGCTTTTGGAGAGGACTGAACTCAGGGTATTGGAAAATGGCACTTTCCCAACAAAAGGGGAACTGAGAATCGGGTACCCATACTGGTCAACCGGCAAAACTGGGGGCTGGGGGCTGGTCTGAAAAGGGCCTTTCTCTCTTTTTCCTTTTTTTTCTCTCATTTTAAGTTTTCCAGTAGAGAAAGCCTCAGGCATATTCAATTGTCAGTGCTGACCCAGGCAAGGGAGGAGTTAGAGTCAGAGAGATAAAGGAGAAATTCAAGTGTAGAAGGTAAATCCCTGTGCCAGTTTGGATGTATTATGTCCCCTGAAACACCATGTTCTTTGATGCAATCTTGTGGGAGCAGACATATTAGTGTTGATTAGATTAGAACCCATTGATTGTTTTTATGGATATGTGACTCAACCAACTGGTGGCAAGATATTTGATGGGATAATTTCCATGGAGGTGTTAAATCACCCATTCATGGTTGGTCTTAATTGAATCACTGGAAGCCTATAAAAGTGTTTACAGACAGAAGGAGGTGCTACAGTCAAGAGAGATACTTTGAAGAACACACAGGATCTGAGAGCAGAGCTGGAACACAACCTGGGATCAGTGGATGCCAGCCGTGTGCCTTCCTAGCTAACAGAGGTTTTCTGGATGCCATTGACCTTCCTTCAGTGAAGGTACTTGTGTTGATGCCTCCATTTGGACATTTTCATCACCTTCAGACTATAATTTTGTAACCAAATAAACCCCCTTTATCAAAGGAAATCCATTTCTGGTATTTTACATGACAGCAGCATTAGCAAACCAGAGCAGATTTTGGAACCAAAGAAGTGGTGTGCTGCTGAGTTTGAAAATACCAAACACGTTGGAATGGTTTTTTACATGGACAAGGGGAAGATTCTGGAAGAACTGTGAGGAGCTTGATAGAAAAGTCCTAGACTGCTTTGAAGAGACTGTTGTTAGAAATATGGACTCTAAAGGTATTTCTGATGCTGCCTTGAGCTGAAATGTTGAATGTGTCATTGCAAACCGGAAGAAAGGTGATCCTTGTTTTAAAGTGGCAGAGAATTGGGCAAAATTGAGTCCTGGTGTCAGATGGAAGGGAGAATTTGAAAGCAATGAGCTGGGATACTTGGCTGAGGAGATTTTGAAACTAAAAGTTGATGATCTAGTCTGGCTTCTCCTTGCAGCTTACAGTAAAATGTGAGACAAAAGGGATAAGCTGAGTAATGAACCCTTGGGTCCAAAGAAACCAGAAACTGATAGTTCAGAAAATTCTAGGCTTCCAGAAAGTGAGACCCCAGAAGCTACAACTTCATGTGAGGATTTAACAAACATGGAACCCAACCACCATTTCAGTACAAGCCAGGACTGGAGATGGAGTTATCCAGAAAGGATTTGTGGAAAGTCCCATTTGTCTGAAGATTTTGACCCTGTAAACTTCATGCCAAGTCAACAAGATTTTTTCAATATCTGTATGGATGGAGCCACTGCTGGACTGGACTGGAGGGGATGGAAAAGGAAAAATTGAAGGAAAAATTTCTTCAAAGACAGAGCCACAGAGATTGAGGTCTGGAGTCAAGAGGTCTTGGACAGGGAGAGCAGAGTCACCCATGCAAGTGGAAAGAGTGAGTTTGCCCAAGAGGCAGGGTATGGGCCTTCCACATCAATGCTCAGGAAGAGTGCTGCCATCCCAGAGCTCAGAGAGCATGGAGCACATTTCCTGGGGATTCAGGAAAGCCTGGTCACCACCCCACTGTTTGGTGAGGGGAAAGCATTTGCTCCAGAGAGGCAGAGTCTGAAAGTCACCCCAATGTTTGAGGAAGGTGTGGCTGAGAAAAACATGGTCTCCCCAATGTGTGGATATGTTGGAGCACTCACCACAGCATTTGGAGAGAAAAGGGCTGCCACAAAGGCAATTGGAAAGGGTTGTACTCCTGCTCTCTCAAGTGCCAAGGATAAAACATCATTATGTAAAGGACTCTCAGACTTTGAAATGTAATGAAGTTTGCCCTGCAGGTTTTAGGAATTGTTTTGGTTCCTTAAACCCTGTTTTCCTTACTGTTTCTCCTTATGGCAATGGGAATGTTTATCCTATGACTTCCCCTCCCTTGTATATTGGCAGCAGACAACTTGTTCTGAGTTTCACAGGTCCACAGCAAGCATGGAATTTTGCTTTAAGACAGACCATGCCTGTAACTGATTTTGATGGGATCTTGTACTTACCTATTGTTACCAAAATGATTTAAGTTTTTGTGACATTGTGATGGATGAATGCATATTGTATATGGAAAGATCATGTCATTTGGGCATCCAGGGGGTGGAATGTGCCTGTTTGGATGTCTTATGTTCCCCAAAACACCATGTTCTTTGATGCAATCTTGTGGGAGCAGATGTATTAGTGTTGATTAGGTTGGAATTCTTTGTTTTCATGGAGATGTGACTCAATCAACTGTGGGCAAGACTTTTGATTGGATAAATTCTATGGAGGTGTTACCTCACCCATTCAAGGTTGTTCTTAATTGAGTCATATAAAAGTGCTCACAGACAGAAGGAGGTGATACAGCCAAGAAAGACACTTTGAAGAATGCACAGGACATGAGAATGGAGCTAGAATGCAACCTGGGATCAGCAGATGCCAACCATGTGCCTTCCCAGCCCACAGAGGTTTTCTGGATGCCATTGACCTACATTTGGTGAAGGTCTTGGGTCGATGCCTTCATTTGGATATTTTTATGCCCTTCAGACCATAATTTTGTAACCAAATAAACCCCTTTTATAAAAGCCAATCCATTTCTGGTATTTTGCATAATGACACCAGTAGCAAACTGGAACACTCCCTAAAGGGTGTATCTTCCCTAGAAAGGGTGGCAGAATCCAGATCAAATGGCTGCCATTCCTCAGAAAATTCAGAACACAGGGTCTGGGGGGTGGTGTAAAACAGAATAAACTTAAGGTTGGCTTCTGACATCCTTGGCCCCTGGCCAGGACAGGGTGTACTGAGAATTAAAGGGACCACACTTCTTTACACCAGTGGGGAGTTACAATCTGACAAGTGCCACTTGCTGGGCAGGATAGGGAAAGCACAGAGACTAGAGGTGTTGGAGGAATGTCTGACAACTTTCTGGTCCCACCTTCAGGGAAATCTGATACTGAACACAGGCTCCTGCTGAGACTGACATGTCTGGTCTTGGAAAATCTGATTGGGGTACTCAAGGAAACCAGGTGCTTAGGCAACAAAAATTTACAAATCATACTAAGAAAAATGAAGATATGGTCCATCAAAGGAATAAGCTTATACTTCAAAAGAGATACAGGAATTGAAACAACTAATTATTAATAAAACATATCTCCTAAATCAATTAAAAATCAAATCAATGAGTTGTGGGATGATATGGCAAAAGAGATGAAGGATACAAAGAAGACATTGGGCAAACATAAGGAAGAACTTGAAAGTTTGATGAAACAGTTGGCCAAACTAATGAGAATAAAAGACACAATACATGAGATTAAAAACACAATGGAGACATATAACAGCAGATTTGAAGATGCAGAAGAAAATATTCATGAACTGGAGGATAAAACATCTGAAATCCTACACACAAAAGAACAGATAGGGAAAAATATGAGCAGCATATCATGGGAATTGAATGACAGCATGAAGCATATGAACATATATGTCATGGGTGTCTCAGAAGGAGTAGAAAAGAGGACAGGGGCAGAAACAATAATGGAGGAAATAATAACTGAAAATTTTCCATTCTTATGAAAGACATAAAATTACAGATTGAAGAAGCACAGCATACTCCAAACAGAATAAATCTCAACAGACCTACAACAAGACACTTAATAATCAGATTATCAAACGTCAAAAACAAAGAGAGAATTCTGAAAACAGCAAGAGAAATGCAATCCGTAACATAAAAAGAAAGCTTGATGAAACTATATGCAGATTTCTCAGTAAAAACCATGGAGGTTAGAAGGTAGTGGCATGATACATTTAAGATACTGAAAGACAAACATTGCCAACCAAGAATTCTGTATCTGTCAAAACTATCCTTCAAAAATGAGGGAGAGTTTAAAATATTTTCAGACAGACACTGAGAGAGTTTGTGAACAAGATACCTGCTGTATAGGAAATACTAAAAGGAGCACTACAGACAGATAGGAAAAGGCAGGAGAGAGAGAATTGGAGAACAATATTGGGTATCACAATATGTAAGCAGACTGAACAAAGATGACTGTGAGTATGGTTGAAACAGGAATGTTAGAAGCATGTAGGACACCAAAAAGAAAGACAAAGATAAAGACTGGGACTATATAACTTAGTGAAACCTAGAGTGGTCAATAATTGTGCTTAAATAAACAAATATGTTTTTACATGAGGGAGAACAAATGAATAGCAATTTTGCAAAGTGTTCAAAATGGGGTGGTATTGGGGAAATTATAATCAATGCAAACTGGAGTCTATAGTTAACAGCATTGTAATATGCTTCCACTAACTGTAACAAAGGCAATATAACAAAGTTAAATGTCTATAAGAGGGGGATATAAGGGAGTATTACAGGATTCTTCATGTTGGTGTTGTTTTCTGACATTTTATTATATTTTATTTCAAGTTTGTTTCTTTTGTTGCCTTTTAGTTGTCTTTTTTTCCCTTTCTTTTCTTTCTTTTTTTGTCTCTTCATCTTTCTTTGTGGAACAAATGGAGCTATCCTTATATGGATGGTGGTAGTGAATGCATAACTATGTGATTATACAGGGAACCATTGATTACTTATGATGGAATGTATGGTGTGTGAATAAAACCATCTAAATATAAATAGAGGGATACAAGTTCTGGATAAAATGTGTAGAAAGGGATGTACCTAATCACCATTGGTAGGTGTGATGGTTAGGTTCCTGTGTCAACTTGGCCAGGTGATGGTGTCCAGGTGTCTGGTCAAGCAAGCACTGGCCTGTTACTGCAAGGACATTTGTGGCTGGTTAATAAACCAGAAGTCTGGTTTGCTAAATCATCAGTCAATTGGCTGCAGCTGCAACTAATTATGTCAACAAAGGGTGTGTCTTCTCTAATGAGAGAATTCAATCAGCTGTATTTAATCCAATCAGTTGAAGACTTTTGAGAAAGAAAGTTAGAGGATCTTCCCTTCTTCTTCAGCTAACCAGCAAAGCATTTCCTGAGGAGTTTATCAAAGTTTGTTTCCTGAGGAGTTCATTGGACACCTTCATTGGTGTTGCCAGTTTGCTGCCTTCCCTATGGAATTTGGACTCATGCATACCCACAGTTGCATGAGACATTTTACAAAATCTTATATTTATAAATATCTCTTGTTGATTCTGTTTCCCTAGAGAACCCTAACTAATAAAGTAGGGAAGCAGAATGGTGCAGCCCATCTTGAGGGCAGTGTGGTGCTTCCATAGGAAGCTAAGCATGGGGTTGCCATGGTTCTGCAGCTGGGTAATTGGGTATATACTTGGAAGAACTGAAAAAAGGGACAAGAATGGGCATTTGCACAGTGGGGCTTATGGTTTCAGTATTCATGATTAGCAGTGAATGGAGGTGGCCTAAGAGTACATTGATGAACAAAATGGCAAAATGTGATGTATAAATACAACAAAATATTGAGCTGCTACAAGAAGGAGTGAAGTTGTGAGGTAAATGGACATTGAGGACAGTATGTTGAGTGAAATCAACCAGAAATGGTAAGAAAAACATTATAATGTCTCACTAACATGGACTAAGTATAATGTGCAAACTCTGAGAATTGAGTCTGAGAGCATAGATTATCAGAGGAAGGCTTATTATAAAGGTTCCTAGATTGTAAGCTCTTACTAAGAGTTACATCTATTTCTGAGTTGTAATGGTTAAATTCTGAGATGCTGAGCTCTTTGTGTATAATCTGGTCAGCCCCTGGAACTTTGGGTATCTATGTGACACCTGAGACTCAGACCCAGAGTCTGACAACTGTGAATGTCAGCATACTCCATACAGCAAATATTAAGGTATCTGAAAAGAGAGATTTGACTTCAATTAGAGATACAAAGGAAGTAGACTTGTTTAGGATTAAGGTAAACCAGACTAAATGGTAAAGGATGATATTGACAGTGTTTTGAAAACTTCAACTTCTGTATGAGACCAAAGGAAGAGATGTTTATTAGGTGAAAAATCTGTATTTTTTGGTAACACGCTATTTAATTTAACTTGTGTGGTCAGTTTATTCAAACAACATAATTACATGGAATGTTGAATATGGCTTGAAATCTGGGTGGTTTGTACAGGTTATGAGGCCCCAATAAACCCCAAAGTAATTTGGGCAGAGAATAAAAATGTATTTGCAAAGTGCCCTTGAGAGACTGGGGGAAATATGGAAGTAGTAAAATTCCCAACCTGGGGAATTAATGATACTCTCACAAGCATTGGCATTTACCAATTTACTGCTGAGCTCTCAATCTTAGGGCTTCCCTTATGAAATTTGTTACTTAAAAGGAGAGGCTAAGACTACCAATATTTGTGCCTATAAGTCACCCCCAGAGAACCTCTTTTGTTGCACCAATGTGGCCTATCTCCGTGAGCCAACTCTCCAGGTAAACTCACTGCCCTCCCCCTTATGTGGGGCATGGCTCCTAAGGGTGTAAATTTCCCTGGAAACCTGGGACATGACTCACAGGGATGATCTTGGCCTCGAATTGTGGGATTGAGAAAGCCTTCATGGACCAAAAGGGGGGAAGAGAAATGAAACAAAATAAAGTTTCAGTGGCTGAGAGATCACAAATAGAGTTGAGAGCTCTTTCTGGAGGTTATTCTTATGCATTATATAGATATCCATTTTTAGTTGTTGGTGTCTTGGAATAGCAAAAAGGAAATACTTGAGTCTGTTGAACTGAAACCCAGTACTTGTAGACAATTGTATAACTATATAGCTTATACCGTGTGACCATGTGATTGTGAAAACTTTGTGCCCTCACTCTGTTTATACAGTGTATGGATAACTGAATAGTAAAACAGGGCCAAAAATAAATGAATAATATGGAGGGATGGGGGTTATAGGATGTTTTGGTTGTTCGTTTTTACTTTAACTTTTATACTTATTCTTTTTGGTATGCGATAATGAAAATGTTCAAAAACTGATTGTAGTGATGAATACACAACTATATAGTGGTGTGTGAACAATTGATTGTCCACTGTGGATGACTGTATGGTATGTGAATACATCACAATAAAATTGAACTAAAAAAGAAATGCAACCCAAGAGCAAAGGACCAGCAGATACCAGTCACGTGCCCTCCCAACTCACAGAGGTGTTCCAGATGCCATTGGCCTTTGTTCAGTGAAGGTATCCTATTGTTGATGCCTTTGTTTGGACATATTTATGGCCTTATTTGTAACCTAATAAGTCCCTTTTATAAAAGCCAATCCATTTATGGTGTTTTGCGTAATGGCAGCTTTAGCAAACCAGAGCAAGTATGTTGTTCTTTGGCCTGTACTTTTATGTCATGTATAGTATTTGGGAAATTTTCAGTGATTAATTCCTCTATTATTCTTTCTGCCACCTTTCCCTTCTCTTCTTCTTCTTGGATACCCATAACACATATCTTTATGTGCTTCATGTCATTCATTTCCCTGCTCCTCTCCCATTCTTTTCTGTTCTTTTATGTGTAGATTTTCTGCTGTCCTGTCCATGAGTTCATTGATACTTTTTCTTCCTCTTCAAATATGCTGTTGTATATTCCCATTGTGTTTTCCATCTCTTGTATTGTAACTTTCATTCCCATGATTTCTGCCATTTGTGTTTTTCAACCTTACATGTTCTTCTTTATGGTCACCTAGTGTTTTCTTTATATCCTACATCTCTTTTGCCACATTTTCCTTCAATTCACTCATTTGATTTAGAAGATTTGTTTGAACATCTTTAATTAGGTGTTTCAACTCCTGTATCTAAGTTGAAGTGTAGTCTGTTCCTTTGGCTTGACCATATTTTCATGCTTCCTAGTATGACTTGTCATGTTTTGGTGGTGTCAAGGCATCAGATTTTCTTGACTAGTTTATACTGGAGGATGTTTTCCCTCTTTCATGTAGGCTTTTTCTCATTGGTTGGCCTTGATATCTACCTGTTCTTTGTCTTTCTCAGCAGCCAGTTTTCAGATTAGCTCTGATCCTCAGTAATCCCCCAAAACCAGGTTCCCACAGCAGTCTGCCTGTTGGGGGGGGGTAGGCACTGGGCAGCATGGCAAGGTCTCTGTGTGTGTGAGTAAAACATGTCTGCTGGCTCCCAGTGGTGCTCCATTTTTCACTATCCAGCAAGCCCTGGGTTTGTTTTACAGTACTTCTTTAACCATTGGGTCATCTGTATTTCTCAGCTTAAACAGGACTGTGTTCCCATGCAGGGGGTGTAGACCAACTCCAGGGGGCCTGGCATAAGAACTGGAGAGGTTCTTAGAAGTCCTACAATTCCACTGTACTTTCTGATCTTCCCAGCAGATGGCACTGTCCAGTGACTTAATCATCCTCTGATTGTTTACCTTCTGGGTCCAGGGCTGATCTGACTGGTTGGGGGTGAATTACCTCTTGGAGCCCTGGTTTAGTCTGGCTCAGTGGGGCTGAATTACCTCATGGTTTCCCTGCTATTTATGACTGGGCTCGGCTGACACTGTGGGGTTCTTGTGCCCTCACTTTGCCAGGCAAATAATTCTGACTCAATGTGGGGTTGTGTCCTCCACTTTAGTTGTGGCAGAGGATTCTTCCTGCTGCCACAGTTTTCAGCCATACCCCAGGCAAGGTTTGGGCCACTGGCTACTCTTTCTCTCAAAGGCAGGGGAAGGGCTTTCAGACCCACATTTTCTCAGACCCTTCATCCTTCACTGATCTGGGTTTTGAAATGTCCTCTCCTATCCCCCATGTCACCAAATGTTGGGGATCTATCTCACTGCTCTGAGAGATTCTATAGTCTATGTTCCCAGTGGAAGGTGAGAGGAATCCCAACTGCTGTTTCTGTGTTCTTTCCAAGCCGTAGAGACCAAGTGAGGGGGAGTGGAATGAACAGCCAGTCTGGAATGAAGTTTTCTTACCTGATATTTTATGTTTTCTTCAATTGGCATTTGTATGGTCCTTTTCCAGTTTATACCTTCCTCCAGTGTTCTGGGAATGTTTCTTTCTCATTTTTTTTTTAAACTTTACTTATCAAAATAATAGTAAGAATAATAATAATAATAAACATTTACAGACAAAATAAAACAATGGAATAGGAAAAACAAATATCCTGAAATAACTTCATTGCTTCCAATATGCTCCTACAATAGCACAAGAAAATTAATAAACCATAGTCATCCCTGAGCATTCCCACATGATTAAAATCACCCTCAATATTATCTGTTCTTATTAGATTATCATTCCCCCTTCACTAAAAGCTATCTTTCTCTAGGTCCCCCATATTCTACAATATAAGACACTTGTTTTACATTTTTCACAGAGTTCACATTAGTGGTAACATACAATATCTCTCCTTCTGTATCTGACTTATTTCACTTAATATTATGTTCTCAAGGTTCATCCATGTTGTCATATGCTTCTCAACCTCATTTCTTCTCACAGCTGTGTAGTATTCCATGATATGAATGTACAACATTTTGTTTATCCACTCATTTGATGTAGGATATTTAGGTTGTTTCCATCTCTTGGCAATTGTGAACAATGCCTCTATGAACAGTGGTGTGCAAATATCTGTTTGTGTCATTGCTTTCTGGTCCTCTGGGTAAATAACAAGAAGTGAAATTGCTGGGTCATATGGTAACTCAACACCTAGTTTTCTAAGGAACTGCCAAACTATCTTCCAGAGTGGCTGAAACTTTATACAGTCCCACCAGCAATGAATAAGTATTCCAATTTCTCCACATCATTTCCAGCATTTGTAGTTTCCTGTTTGTTTAATGGCAGCCATTCTTATTGGTGTGAGATGATATCTCATTGTGGTCTTGATTTGCATCTCCCTAATAGTTAGCAAAGATGAAAAATTTTTCATTTGTTTTTTAGCCATTTGTATTTCCTCTTCAGAGAAATGTCTTTTCATATCTTTTACCCATTTTATAATTGGGCTATTTTGTACTATTGTTATTGAGTTGTAAAATTTCTTTATATATACAAGATATCAGACTCTTATCAAATAGATGGTTTCTGATTATTTTCTCCCATTGAGTTGGCTGTCTCTTTACCTTTTTGACAAATTCCTTTGAGGGAGAGAAGCTTTTGATTTTGAGGAGTTCCCATTTATCTATTTTTTTCCATTGCTTGTGTTTTAGATGGAAGGTTTAAGAAGCAACCTCCTAATACTAGGTCTTGAAGATGTTTCCCTACATTATCTTCTAAGAGTTTTATGATAGAGTCTCATATTGTGGTCTTTGATCCACGCTGAATTAATTTTTGTATAAGGTGTGAGGTAGGGGTCTTCTTCATTCTTTTAGATATAGATATACAATTATTGCAACCCCATTTGTTGAAGAGGATTTTATGTTCCAATTCAGTGTATTTTGGGTCTTTATCAAAAATCAGTAAACCATAGACCTAGGGGTCTATTTCCAAATTCTCAGTTCAATTCCATTGATCAATATGTTTCTTTGTACCAATACCATAATGTCTGACTACTGTGGACTTATAGTAGGCTTCAAAGTCAGGCAGTGTAAGTCATTCCACTTCATTTTTCTTTTTTAGAATATTTTTAGCAATTTGAGGCATCTTTTCCTTCCAAGTAAATTTGATGACCAACTTTTCCAAGTCTGCAAAGTAGATAGTTGGAAATTTGATGATAATTGCATTAAATATGTAGATCAGTTTGGGTAGAATTGACATCTGAACTACATTTAGCCTTCCTATCCATGAACAAGGAATATTTTTCCATCTTTTTAGGTCACCTTCTATGTCCTTTAGTAGAGTTATATAACTTTCCGTGTAGAGGTATTTTACATCCTTGGTTATGTTTATTCCTAGGTTTTCTCTCCTCCCAGTGTAGTCAAGAAGCTCATTGGTATTGGAAGATCTGGTTAAACACATTATGAATAGAAATTTGAAGGGGAGGAGGAGGAATATCTCCAAACCCTGAAGTAAATAACCAGGGGAAGTATCAGATCTCTGTAACATGAGACAATGGAATAAAAGTGGAGGCCATAGGAAAGCTGGTATATCTCCTTTGTAATATTCTCCATTAGAATGAAGAAAAATAAGCTCAACCATCTGAATGCAGGACTCAGAATCATGATAGTTCCTTCCCAATGAGTGTTCAAATTTTAAAACTGATCACTCCTAACCAGTGCCAAAAATATAATATGGAGGACCAATTTTGAATTATTCAACTTGTAGAATAATAATTCCTAAACACCACATTCACTACAATAGCTACTTTATTAGCAGCCTCACTATGAATCAGCTTACTTAAAGAGCCTCTGAAATTCTTAAGATCCTAGAATTACCTTTAGTTGGTCTTAGCAGTAAAAGCCCAAGCACATAGAGAAAAAGGGCAAGTAGTCCTGCTCAGGACTCCTTAACTAAAACAGCAGTCCAGACACACAAACTTAATACCTGGTCCTGATTGGCAGAGGAATGTTTTACTGACAGAGAAAACTGTGAGTAGACCCATTCTCTTTGTCACATAGCTCACACATTTCATTTCACCATTTTCAGACAAAGATGAGTTGGGTCTCCCCAGCTTTAGTTTTTTCTTAAAGACATAAGATTGCCCAGTAAACAGCTCTTAGTCCTAAGTCAACTCCAAGACACTGTATCAAAGTTATTCCATAGATCCCCCAAGAACCAAGAAATCACATGGAGATTAACTTACTTCAGAAGGAATAAGCATTTCAAATCAGTTTGTGCCTACTGACCTGTCTCCTGTTTACACCATCAGAAAAGCTGATACAATAGATGTTTTCCTAGAGGCCTTTTCTGGCAGTCACAACAGGAAGAGACCCTGAAGACCCCAGGGAGCAGTTCTCTCCATTCAGCTGCAGCACATAAGGTTTATCAAAGGGGAAAAAAACAAAAAACAAAAAAACAAACAAACAAAAAAAAAACAAACAAACAAGAAACAATGATTCAGTCTTTGGCATTTCCCACACCATCTGCTTTGATGGCAAATAGAGCTTCAACTTCAGGAAGACAGGGAGAGTCACAGATTTTGCAGATTCTGGTTTCTCTTCTTCCTTTCCTCAGGTCTAGTCTGGTTGCTGAGGCATGAGCAAAGATGTTTCCTCCAATAGGTTTTTTGGGATCTGCAGCCAACACAATTGCACCATCCATTTGGGCTACCACCTGGTTAGTGATTATCACTGCTACACCAAACTTACCAGTAAATTGCAGAAACATCCGCAGAAACCTGGCCAAGTGCATCTGCCTGGCTGAGGGTTGTCTCCCAGAGTAGTCTGTTCTGTAGAGATTTAGCAGTGTAAACATGGATTCCATCATCATGGCTGATGCTTGATAAAGGAGCTGGGTCTGGTGGTCTGTGTTGAACCCTCCAGCATATGCTACATTATCCAGGACATCACTGCCAGAGAGGCCACAACTCTCAGCCCTTGCTAGCAGCCTTTCTGGCCTAAAGGTACCCTCAGTGTCAATGTACATGGCCTTTCCTTCACCAACTTCACCTACAAGCTGGCATGTGACGGCAAGGGTGTGAAATTCCCCAAACAGATCTTTGATAGATCCAGTCTCAATTCCACTTTGAAGTAATTTGTCAAGCTCTTTGGAGCCAGAAGTAATCTGTATGATCTCCAGCTGCTTTTGGTGGAATTCAGTTGCAGTGGTGAAACCCATTGGAACTGATTTAGCTGCCTCAATCAGAATTTTACCAGCTTTGGCTTCTCTAACACCCTTAATATTCATTAGGTCCTTCTTTGGTACTTAGCAACAGCTTTAACAGTATGGAATCCAGCTTCTTCCAATTTCTTCACATCGTAGGATTTTATGCCACATTGCTCTAACTATGAAATAGGTTTTGGGCCAAACGATATTCTTGCATGGAAGTATCTGCATCTGCTTCAAGCTGCATCTGCATTGCCATTACTCAGGATAATCAATACTGGGCCTGCAGCACTGCTTGCTAGGCCTGCTGTGCACCCAGATTTCTTTCTGCTGGCCCTGCGCACCCCCCGACGGACCCAGGACACTCTACCACCACACTTTCTTACTCCCCAGTCCAGGCCTTCTGCACACAACCCTGGCAAGACTCAGCTCCCAACTAAATGCCCCTGGACACACCTCAGCTTTACTGGGTCCTGGGTCTAGACCGCAGCTCGTGCTCTGCCCTTGGCTTTTGGAAACTGCCATATTATTTTTAAACCTTCCTTTAAAATGGATTTAAGTGAATAAAAAGAGAATGTTGTTTCTATAATCCCCATAAACCAACTGCCTATACATGTGACACCATGCAAAGTATGCTTCAAATAGATTTAGTACTGCAAAAGACTCTTTAGAGATCCTTTTATATAACTGGTTTATTTGAAATGAACATTTTTATAAAGCATATAATAAAATTAAAAATGAAAAATGGAAATCAAGTTGCATTGCAACATGACCCCATTAATACAAATGATTCTAATCAGAGTAATGATTAAGATATTGTCTGCTGAGATGAGCAGCAATAGTTAAGCCCACAAAACAAGGAAGAGAGAGAGAGAGAGAGAGAGAGAGAGAGAGAGAGAGAGAGAGAGAGAGAGTGTGTGTGTGTGTGTGTGTAGGTATATACAGGGGAAAGGACAAACTAGCAGTAAAGGGACAAACAGTCAGCATCCCAACCACTTACGGGTATTCTCCCCACATTTGACTCTTGATCTCTGGTTCTATTTTTGCCAGGTGTCAAGGGAAAAACTTGTTACACTGCAGCTGCAGAGCGACATGAGTGAAGGTCCATTTGGAAGCCTTACTTAAAGCTTGTTTTGTTCTCCCAATCCCAGTTATGTTCATGTAGATGGTGAATCTACTGTCTTCTCAAACTTGTTCAATTCTCATGACAATAGCTGTAGAGAAGGGGATAAAGATATGTTTCTTTATTTAGCAATACTTAAAATGATTTAGAAGAGAGTTTTGGTGTAAAAAATATCTTGGCCTCTGCTGATCAAGTTATTTCCAAAATAATATTCTAATAGTTTTCAATATACTGAAATGTCAGTGATTCTCCCACTATCAATATTCTCTAAAATTAAGCATCTGATGGGTTAAACAGAGACTCAGAACCCTGTACCACTTAATTCATGATAGCATTCACAACAGTGTTGCCATTCACATATTCTGTACACCTATTGAATCATTCTTAGTTTCGAGAGAAATTTAATATCTTTTAGAAGTATTGGGAGAATTTTTAAAAATGCTTTAAAAATGTGATTTATTCCAAAACACTAAGAATGCCTACAGTTCTAGAGAATGAAATTTCCATGTAAAATTATAATAAGGGTCAAAGTGAATTCTGATTATCTTAATTTAAACTCACAAGTCTTGAAAGCAAATATTCATATGCACACAGTAATATATATGTGCATTGTGTACACATGTAAAATTTTGGTAGATTTTAAAAAATAAATTTGTAATAATTTAACTACAATATATTGCACTGATAGGGGTTTTAGATGGAAAGGAATGGACCCTGGAAATAAATATATGTGGATTTTAATTCCAGTTCTTCATCTTGCAATCTGCAATATAGTAATCTAAATGTCCATTTTTATTATCTGCAAAAGAAAAATGAGGTGCTTGATAGATTTTACTTCCTGTTCAAAGGCACTGTGAGATAAATGTACATTTTGTAGTTATTCTTAACTCTCTTCTTCAATTCTCATAAAGCCTTGTTGGTATATATTTGAGAAGATAAATGTTTTATACACATCCTGTGATGACTATGCACCTTCTCTTATAGCTCTATATAGAAGCCAAAAAAGGTATCCAAGAAAGTTTGTGTGCATGTGTGTAATTAGTGACAGAATTTCTATTAATTTATAAATTCCTCAAAATGTTTGTATTGAAAGGGTTTAGGGTTTATGTAGAGCTCAATTATACATTGTGAATGTTAACATTGTGTTATTTTTGTCAGCATAACTAACTACTCTGAGACAATCCTTTCTCAGATTTATACTCAAATACACTGAGTGCCATGAGATACCAATTCATTTTTTTAGACATGTTTGTTTCCAGGTAACAAACGTATATGAAACTGAATTGTATATGAGTTCAGAATTTGCCCAGAAGTAGGATAATTTAAAAATTTTGCAACACTTAATCATTCAGATGGCAGGTTGTTGTTTTTTTTTTGTGACAATAAAATGTGTACCTTATTTGCCTCAAAGGTATTACTTTGCTGCATATTAGTATTTATGTCATCACAGAAGCAGACTGTTTAAACTATTTTAAGTTTGTTTTGCTATTTGCCTTCAGTGACATGATCAAAACAATGGCTTGCTGAAGATTGGAAAGGATGATAGAACACCCAGATTTCATTTTAGATGTAAATATGGTTGACTTTGAATCAAGTACTAGATTTTTTTTTTTCCCTTTCAAGCATCAAAATTGAATGCAAATAAATTTTCTGGAAGATATTGTTTCACTTAAATACTGGAACAGTAAAGGGCCTACAGAACTAATTTTGAAAGGAAGGCACAGTGAATACAATTATTTAGATACATTTCAATTCAAACAATTGAGGTATTTGTATTATACGCATAATACTGAGCTATGTGTCTTTGGAAGAACAAGGAAGGAAAATGTAATCCCTGGAGTTCGTTGCTGCTTCTAGTCAATGGACTCCTAAACTGCTGAACCAGGCCTGGCAAACAACCAGATGCTTAGAAGTGAAAGAAATATTTCACTCCCTTAGAGCATCACTCGTAAAGAGAAAGATGGAATGGTTCAAAAAATGAATTTCCTTCAATTTCTGTTTTTAAACATGATTTTCTGCATCATTTCAAGCTAGGGTTGTGAACTGAAGAGTATAAAAAGCAGCCTATTTGAAGCCTGGTTTAACACAGTGGTTATCAGCCTGGTATGGGACCTTAAAAAAATCACATGCTCTCAGACTCTAAAGTCAGAGAATTCATGCGACACTATTTTGTCTATTTGGTTACTTAGAAGATATTGACTACTTAACTTTATTAAAGTTAACTGCTGTGTTGTTGATTATCTGGCATTGACAACAAAATTTTAGACATGGGAAAATATTTTTCAACTGGTGAATGGATAAATATATTGTGATGCAGCTATACAATGGAATGCTTCCTCTAGGATATCTGGAAGATTGAATAATTTTGGAAAGAATTTCCAAGATGATGTTATGCTATTCCTTTCAACCTTCAGGTTGCCTAGGCCCAGGCTTGGGTCACCAAGCTCAGTCCCGTTGCTTAAGCACTGTCAAATCGTTCTCCAAAAGAGCACAAATACTGAATACTGCATTTTTTTTTTTTATATGGGCCATGAAACAAAAAGTTGGGGAGCTAGAGAGTGCTGCTCACCAATATTGCCATTTCTTCTAGGGACTTGGGGGTAGGTTGCTGGATAAAATACAGGATGCTAAGTTAAACTTGAAATTCAAATAGACAATGAATAAATTTTAGTGTAAGTACTTTCCAAAATTTTTCATGGAAAATATTTGTAACCAAAATACTTTTTTTTACCTAAAATTCAAATTTAAGTGGGTTAACTGTATTTTTATTTGTTAAGTCTAATAACCTTAGTTGGTGGAATTTCTCTTCCCCTCCACTTTGAGGTTAGATGTCAACATTTGACACAATTTGGCCAATTAAATTTATTTCACTTTCAGATAGAAGCAACTGATTGCCTGAAATAGATTGCCCAGAGAGTTCTATAATTCTTTATAATTGTGGAATGGTATGATGTTATGGAGGGAGAAATGCTGAGCCATCCCTTAGACAACAGCTGCCCTAAAAAGCTTCCAGTCTAGCAGCAGAGACTGAGTGAGAAGTAAACCACTGCCTTTTTGTTTGTTTGTTTGTTTTTATTTCTCAATTGAGTTTTATTGAAATATACTTACATACCCTACAATTATTCACAGTATACGATCGATTATTCACAGTACCATCATATAGCTGTGCATTCACGACCAAAATCAATTTTTGAACATTTTCATTACCATAAAAATAAAAATAAAAATAAAAACAAAAATAGAAGTAAAGAACACCTAAAACATCCCAATATCCCCATTATTCATTTAATTTTTGTTCCTAAACTCATCTGTCCATACACTGGATAAAGGGAGTGTGAGCCACAAGGTTTTCACAATCATACAGTCATGCTATGTAAGGCACATAGTTATGCAATTATATTCAAGAATCAAGGCTACTGGGTTGCAGTTTCACAGTTTCAGATATTTGCTTCTAGTTATTCCAATACACGAAAACTGAAAAGGGATATCTATATTGCACATAAGAATGCCCTCTAGGGTGACTTCTCGTCTCCATTTGAAATCTCTCAGCCACTGAAACTTTATTTTGTTTTATTTCTCTTCCCCCTTTTGGTCAAGAAGCTTTCTCTACCTCATGATGCTGGGTCCAGGCTCATCCCCAGGAATCATGTCCCACGTTGCCAGAGAGATTTACACCCCTGGGAGTCATGTCCCACATGGGGGGAGGGTAATGTGTTTACTTGCCGTATGGACTTGGAGAGAGAGAGAGGCCACATCTGAGTGACAAAAGAGGTTCTCTGAGGGACAAAAATTATAAGTAGGCTTAGCCTCTCCTTTGCAGTAACTAGTTTCATATGGCCAAGCCCCAAGACTAGGGGCTTGACAACTTTTAAATTGGTAGTCCCCAGTGCTTGTGAGAATATCAGTAATTCCCCAGGAAGGGAAGTTTAATCTTTCCGCATTTTCCTCCAGTCCTTCAGGGGGGCTTTGCAAATACATTTGTATTCTCTGCCTAAGTTACTTTGGGATGTATCAGGGTTTCACATTAACCTGTATAAAACAACCATAACTCACTCCCTAGTCAAAGTTCCACATAATTATGGTGTTTGAATAAATGACTGCACAAGTGAAGTTATTTAGTATGCTACAGAAAATATGGATTTTGCACCAATGTATAGTTCATCACTTACTTTGGTTATACATCACTTACTTTGGTCTCAGAGAAGTTGAAGACTTAAACACAGTCAATATCATCCTTTACCTTTTAGTTTGATTTGCCTTTGTCCTAACCAGATCAATTTCATTCATATCTCTAATTGAAGTCTGAAATCTTTTTCAACTGTAACAGTTGCTGTAAGGGGTAATCCTGACATTCATGGCTATTGATTTCTAGCTCTGAGTCTCAATTGACACACAGATACTCTAAGTTCCAGGGACAGATCAGATTATACATAAAGAGCTCAGCATCTCAGAATTTAGAGATAAGCATTACAACTCAGGAATAGATGTGACTGTTGTAAGAACTTACAATCTAGGAATCTTTACAATAAGGCTTCTCCTGAAACCTGTGCTCTAAGATTCAAATCTGAGTTTCCACAGTATAGTTAGTCCATATTAATGAGGCATTATAAAATTTTTCTTTTTATTTCTGGCTTATTTCACTCCAAATGCTGTCCTCAAGATCCATTCACTTAGTTGCATGCCTCACAACATCATTCCTTCTTGCAGCCACTTACTATTGTATTGTATGCATATATCACAGTTCACCATTCTGTTCATCAGTCGATGTACCTTTAGTCCACCTCCATCTATTGCAAATCATGAATACTGTCACCAAAGAAACCAGGGGGCAAATGTTCATTTGTGTCCCTCTCTTAGTTCTTCCAAGTATATATCCAATATTGAGGTTGCAGGACCTTATGGCAACCACATACTTAGATTCTTGTGGAACCACTACACTGCCCTACAGATGGGCTACATCATTCTCCTTCCCCACCAACAGTGAATAGGTACATACCTCTCTCCAAATTTTCTCCAGTACTATATCCCTCTGTTTATTTTCTCCCCCACAATTTTTTAGTGATATAGTCACATGCTATACAATCATCCATGGTGTACAATCAATTGTTCAGTGTATCATTGTATAATCAAAATCAGCCCTTGACCATATTCATTACTTCAAAAAAATTAAAATAAGTATATAGAAAAGATAAAAGAAAAAATAAAATAAAGTAAGGTAAAATAAAATAAAATAAAATAAAATAAAAAGGTCGGACAACACCACCACCACCTAGAAACCCATACAACTCCCTTATATCCCCCTCTTATAATCATTTAGCTTTTGTAAATTGCCTTTTTTACAATTAATGGAGGCATATTGCAGTATTACTTTAGTTTTCATTGATTATATTTTTCCCCAATACCATCTGTTCTAGTTTGCTAATGCCACCAGAATGCAAAACACCAGAGATGGATTGGCTTTTATAAAAGGAAGTTTATTTGGTTACACAGTTACAGTCTTAAGGCCATAAAGTGTCCAAGGTAACACATCAGCAATCGGTTACCTTCACTAGGAGGATGGTCAATGCTGTCTGGAAAACCTCTGTTAGCTGGGAAGGCACGTGGCTGGCATCTGCTCCAAAGTTCTGGTTTCGAAATGGCTTTCTCCCAGGACATTCCTCCCTAGGCTGCAGTTCCTCAAAAATGTCACTCTTAGTTGCTCTTGGGATGTTTTTCCTCTCTTATCCTCTCTGGAGCAAAAGTGCTTTCAACAGCCATCCTCAAACTGTCTCTCATCTGTATCTCCTGTGCTTATTTCAAAGAGTCCCTCTTGGCTGTGGCTCCTCTTCAAAATGTCACTCACAGCTGCACTGAGTTCTGTTTGTCAGCTCATTTATATGGCTCCACTGATCAAGGCCCACCCTGAATGGGTGGGGCCAAGTCTCCATGGATATATCTCATCAGACTTATCACCTACATTTGGGTGGAGTGCATTTCCATGCAAATCTAATCAGCACCAAAATGTCTGCCCCACAAGACTGCATCAAAGAATATGGCTTTTTCTGGGGGACATAATACATTCAAACAGGAACACCATCTCTTTTTCAACACCTTGCAAAGTTGATATATGTTTGCTCTCCCACATGTAAAAACATTTTTATATTTGTTAATTTAATCACCATCATTGACAACTCTAAATTTCTCTAATTTATACACTCACAGTCTTTATCTTCTATCTTTCCTTCTGGTTTCATATGTGCATCTAACCTTCCTCTTTCAACTTTACTCATGGTCATCTTTGTTTAGCATACTTACAATATTGTGCTACCATCACACAATATTGCGCTACCCATTTCTGGTTCCATATAATCAATCCTGTTGAACATTCTATATTCCTTCAGCATCAAATGCCTGATCTCTATCCTCTTTCTATCTCTCAATTACCTGTGTTCTCAATGTTATGTCTCATAGTTTGCTCATTAATGTCAGTTCGTATTAGGCAGACCATAAAATATTTGTCTTTTTGTTTCTGGATCATTTCACTCAGCAAAACATCCTCAAGGTTCATCCACATTATTATATTCTCTGTGACTTTATTCTGTCTTACAGCTGCATAATATTCCATAGTACGTATATACCACAGTTTGTTTATGCACTCTTCTGTTGATTGATATTTGGGCTGTTTCCTCCAGGTGAACAGTTAATTCCTCAATTTTTGCTCTTTCTTCTCTTTTAATATAAGAATTTAAGGGAATAAATTTCCCTCTCCCTACTGCCTTTGTTGCATCCCATAAGTTTTGATATGTTGTGTTTTCATTTACATTTACCTCAAGATATTTGCTAATTTCTCTTGGAATTTCTTCACCTACCCACTGATTGTTTGAGTGTGTTGTTTAGCCTCAGTTATATTTGTGAATTTTCCAACCTTCTGCCTGTTATTGATTTCCATTATAATCTGAGAAAGTGTTTTGTATAATATCAATATTTTAAAATTTGTTTAGACTTGCTTTGTGACCCAACATGTGGTCTATCCTAGAGAATGATCCATGAGCAGTTGAGAAAAATGTTCATCCTGCTGTTGTGGGGTGTAGTGTTCTATAAGTGTTTGTTAAATCTAGTTCATTTATCATACAATTCAACATCTCTGATCCCTTATTGATCATGTGTCTAGCTGTTCTACCCATTGATGAGGGTGGTTTGTTGAAGTCTCCAACTATTATTGTAGAAGTATCTACTTCCCCCTTCAGTGTTGTCATTGTTTGACTCATGTATTTTGGGGCATTCTGGCTTGGTGCAAAAATATTCATGATTGTAATGTCTTCTTGATGAATTTCCCCTTTTTAAAATAGATAGTGTCCTTCTTTGTCCCTTTTATTTGTTTTACATTTGAAGTCTAATTTCTCTGGTATTAATATAACTACTCCTGCTTTTCTCTTCTGGTTGTTTGAATGAAATATCTTTTTCCAACCTTTCACTTACAAACTATATTTCTCCTTGTGTCTGAAATGAGTCTCTTGTAGACAGCATATAAAACGGTCCTGTTTTTAAAACCATTCTTCCATTCTGTGTCTTTTTATGGGAAGTTTAATCCATTAACATTTAGTGTTATTACTGTATGGGCAGTACTTTCTTCTACCATTTTGCCTTTTTGATTTTATATGTCATATCTTATTTTATTCTATATCTCCTTTTACCCTTCCTGATAGTCTCTTTTTCTACCCTTTTCTCTAAACCTCTTTCCTGTCTTTTCCTATCAGCCTTTATCATTTCCTTTAATATTTCTTGTGGAGCAAGTCTTTTATTCACAAACTGTCTCAGTGTCTTCTGAAAGTATTTTAAACTCCCCGTCATTTTTGAGAGTTTTTCCAGATATAGAATACTTTGTTGGCATTTTTTCCCTTTCAGTATCTTAAATATATCATACCTCTGCCTTCTTGCCTTCATGTTTTCTCTGGAGAAATCTGTACATAGTCTTATCAAACTTCCTTTGTATATGATAGATTGCTTCTCTCTTTCTGCTTTCAGAATTCTCTCTGTCTTTGATATTTGGTAATCTGATTGATAAGTGTCTTGGAGTAGGTCTACTTGGATCTATCCTGTTTGGGGTATGCTGCACTTCTTGAATCTGTAATTTTATGTCTTTCATAAAAATGGGAAATTTTCAGTGATTATTTTCTCAAATATTCTTTTGCCCCTTTTACCTTCTCTTCTCCTTGGGCATCCATAGCACATATAATCATGCACTTCATGTTGTCATTCAGTTCCCTAAGACCTTGGTCATATTTTGCTATTCTTTCCCTACCTTCTTTTGTGTGTATGAATTCAAATGTCCTGTCTTCTGGTTCACTGATGCTTTCTTCTGCATCTTCAGATGTACTGCTGTATGTCTCCAATGTGTTTTTCATCTCTTCTTTTGTGTCTTTCATTCCTATAAGTGTTCCCATTTGTGTTTTCAAGCTTATGAATTCTTCTTTATTTTCATCCAATGTCTTCTTTATATCCATCTCTTTTGCCACATTGTTTTTCAGCTTGTTGATATGATTTAGATTTGTTTAAACATCTTTAATTAGTTGTTTCAATTTCTGTTTCTCAATCGAAGTGTTAGTTTGTTCTTTTGGCTGGTCCATATTTTCATTTTTCTTAGTATGGCTTATTATTTTTAGCTGTCTAGACATCTGATTTTCTCAATTAGTTTATTCTGTTGTTCATTTTCACTCTTTTACCAAGGGTTTTCTTGTTGGTTGGCTTTTGTCTCTATATGTTCTTTGGCATTCAGTTCAACTATTCTAGACCTCTACCACAGCTTCTGTTAAGTTGATCAGAATTTTTCCAATCTTGCTTTCCTGGTTCTTGTCCTGCCTCTATGTAGCCTTTTTGTTTGGGAGTCTCCCCAGATATGATCACACTCTAACAGATATTCCCTGTCTAGACAGATCCAGGTCTCAAGAGGAGGATGCAATCTATATCAAGTTTCCCTGAGAATGAGTCCCCACAGGTTGTCAGATCGTCCTGTGAAGCCTCTAGATTCTGTGCTTTTCCTATCCTGTCCAGCAGGTGACACCTGTCAGCCCACAGCTTCCCACTGGTGTAAACAGATGTAGTGCCTCTAATTCTCAGCAGCCCTTGTCTCAGCCAGGGGCTTGGCTGACTCAAGCTTCTTCTGTTTTCTAGCCCCTGGGGTCTGAATTCTCTGAGGAAGGGCCACTAATTGAGCTGGGTATTGCCCCTTTTTCTTGCAGAAGTTATGTCCTTGAGGGAATTATCTTCCCCACTAGACTCATTGTTTTGTTTTGTTTCTCAGACTTATCTTAGTTCCACCCTTTCCTGGCTCCAGCTGCAAATTCAAAATATATGAGGCTTTCTCTACTGAGCTACTTAGAAGAGTTAAAAAAGGAAAATCCCTTTTCAGAGCTTTCCCCTAGCTCCTAAGTTTTGCCTGTCTAGAGCAAGACCTTCAGCATGGCTCTGTGCACCCCCTTCTTGGAGCTGCAGCCCCTTTCCAGCACTCTGAGGTTGCCCACCTCCAAAAGCCTCTGCCTTTATTATTTTTAATTTTTGGTCATTTAAATTTTTTTCTTTCAGCGCCACCTCCTCTCTGCCCTGATAAAAGCCATAGTTTTAGCTTTACCTAGCTGCTTCCCTGTTCTGGTTTGCTAATGCTGCCAGAATGCAAAACATCAGAGATGGATTGGCTTTTATAAAAGGGGGTTTATTTGGTTACACAGTTACAGTCTTAAGGCCATACAGTGTTCAAGGTGACACATCAGCAATCAGGTACCTTCACTGGAGGATGGCCAATGGCATCCGGAAAACCTGTGTTAGCTATGAGGGCACATGGCTAGTGTCTGCTCCAAAGTTCTGGGTTCAAATTGGTTTTCTCCTAGGACAGTCCTCTCTCAGCTGCAGTTCCTCAAAAATGTCATTCTCAGTTGCTCTTGAGGCAGTTTTCCTCTCTTAGCTTCTCTGGAGCAAAAGTCTGATTTCAATAGTAATCTTCGAACAGTCTTTCATCTACAGCTACTCTCTCAGGTCCTGTGCTTTCTTCAAAGTGTCCCTCTTGGCTGTAGCAAGCTTGCTCCTTCTTTCTGAGCTCATATAGTGCTCCAGTAATTAAATTCAGACCCACCCTAAATGGGTGGGGCAACACCTCCATGGAAATTATCCAACCAAAGGTCTTGTCCACAGTTGATTGAATCACATCTCCATGAAAATGCCCAAAGAATTCCAAAATCTAATCAACACCAATATGTCTGCCCACACAAGTTTGCATCAAAGATAATGGCATTTTGGGGGATGTAATACATTGAACTGGCACATTTCCCTTGATCCCAGTGTAGTCTATTTAAAAATACACCCAGTGTCACCCACTGCAAGCCCTACCTTGAGCACTGGCACAGGGCACACCAGTGAGACACTGCTACTGCTGCTCTCCAAGAGGTGGCCTGTCTGCGGAATGGATCCTGAGGCTGACGAGACACTTCCTCCTGCCACAGCCCTGGCTCCAGTTTGTATAGCCTCTGTTCACTCTGGAATGATGGATCCACAGCTTAATATCCTGCAATTTTAAAGAAGAATGGGTAGTCAACAGCATAGCATAGAATCCCTCCAATTTAGGGATCCATTGTTACCAGGTTCATGGCCATGCCACAAAAAAGAATACAAGGGCAAAGCACAGCATAGAGAGAGAAGGCAGAAAATTTATTGAGAACACATGTGAGAGGGTTACCTGAGCTCCTTTTTCATGGGAGTGCCCATTCCAGGATCAACATCTTGTCACGAGAAGGAATTGAATGAGGAGACAAGTAGGACCTGAGGACAATGTGGACTTGATGGACATCACCAAGCAGAAGGACCACTAGATGAAGCTGAAGGAGTTTCTGTGCTACTATTACAGCACCAAGTGGAAGCAGGTCCTCAACATCACCAACTTCAAGTTGTCTGACACCAAGCTGGATCTATTCCACAGTCACCCTTGTGGACTGCCTGGCCTTTTCAGGACATTTCCTTCATGGCCTGAGCATGGAAATGTAGATGAAAGCTTATAAAGTGGAAAGGAGGTTGAAACTTGGTAGCCTTACTGAGTTTCTAAACTTTAAAATGGCCTGTTCATACATGGGGAAGCATCTGCTTGAGATAGTCAGAGGTTCTGACAAATCTGGGAAGCTGCTGCTGCCTCATTTAGTCCAAAGAAACCAGAAACTGATGGTTTGAAAAATTCTGAGTTTCCAGAAAGTGTGTTCCCAGACAATAGAGTCCAGTGTGAGGATGCCATCAGTCAGCCATCTCAGTGCAAGTCAGGATTGGTGATTGAGTTTTCCAGAAAGGATTTGTGGAAAAGTCTTGTCTGACAAGGGGAACCCTGAAAACTGCATGCCAAACCAATAAGTTTTTTGTGAGATCTATATGAATGGACCCACTGCTAGCATGAGACTAAAGAGGGCAGAGAAGGAACAAATTTAAGAAAAAGCAGAACCAAAGAAGCTAATGTCTGTAGTCAAGAAACCTCGAACCAGGAGAGTGGACCCACCCAGTCACACAATGAAGGTGAATTTGCCATAGAGTCTGTGGAAGGTGGGCAATCCTCCCCATTGTTCAGGAAGTGTTACCACTGCAGGACTCTCAGATGTCTGGGGGATTGAGGGGAACATGGCTACCCCATTGCTCAGGAAGAATGCTTCTGCTCCAGGCTTCAGTGCAGGTGGAACATACTACCCTGGAATTTGGAAGCACCTGGCCACCAGCCCACTTTTCTAAGGAAGTTGACAGTGTGCCTTAGAGATGGCAGAGAGCCCAGGTGCCACCCCAGTGCTTGAATAGGGTGAGAACATAGTGGTCTCCCCAATGCTTTGAGATGTTGGAACCCTCACCACAGTGCTTAGAGAGAGCAGGGCTGTTGTGTAAGCCTTGGAGGGTATGTTTCTTCCGTGCTCTCAAACCCCAAGGATAAGACATCTTCCTCTAGATGACTCAGACATTGAAATCTAATGGTGTTTGCCCTGCAGGTTTTTGGAACTGTTTGGGTTTGATGACCCCTGTTTTCCTTCTGTTTTCTCCCTGTGGCAATGGGAGCATTTATCCTATGGCTGTCCATTCTTTGTATATTAGAAGTTTTATGTATCACAGGTCCACAGCCAGAGGGGAATTTTTCTCAAGGAAAATCCATATCTGTAACTGATTTTAATGAGACATTGTACTTAATAGTTACTGAGATGATTTAAGGCTTTTTTGATATTGTGTCCTCTGGACTCACCTTGTGTTGGTGAGCAGGTCTTACATGCTAAATAGATTGTAACACTCCAGTGTCCCAAAGCCTTTGGATACCTTCTTCTACAGTGTGACAAGGCAGTCCTGGAATTCCAGCTTCATTAAATGTAAACCACATTTAAAAAAAAAAAAAAAAAAAGGATACACCCTTCAGGAAATTATCTCCTTTACCTGATTAATTACTCTCAGACAACTTTAATTCCACCCTCGCCCAGGGCAATGCTGAAACCTGAGATTTCTGCCAGCTCTACTTGGCTACTAAAAAGTAAGAAAAATAAAGAATCATAGAGAAAGGAATGAAAAGAAAAAATAAACCCTTTTCAGAGCCAGACCCCAGGTCCCCAGGTTTTCCAATCAAGAGCTAGAGTTTGTATCCATTTCTATGTGCCCTTTCTCTTAGAGCCCAGACATTTTCCAATATTCTGATCTCCTCCAACTCCCAAACTCTCTGTTTTGTTGTTGTTAGGCCTGCCTCCTCTCTGCCAGGCTGAAACCTGCTGGTTCCTTTTGTGTTTGCTTTTGAGTTATCTGTGCCCAGAGCTTTTATTCAGCAGTCTGAATCTATTAATTAATTCTGCAATTGGAGCCTTGTCGATATGCCTCCTTGCTCCCAGCAGACTGTTTCTTTTTCCTTCAGCTAACCAGATACAAGACAGTCTGCCATGTCTGTTGGGGGGTGGTGGTGCCAGCTCCATGGCCAGGGAATCTTACAGTACTTTCCTGCAATCTCAGCCATTCCACCCATTCTGCACTGGTGTATCATGTGTGTAAGTTCACAGAAGTCCCCCAAATCATTGTTCCAAACAGTTCCTGGTTATGTACCATCTTCCCTAGAAGAGTAAGTAATTCCACACCTCACCACTGTGCTATATTGCTCCACCCTGTATCTATATCTAAATCATAATTTTTTAAGCTACTGAGGGTTAGGGGTTGTTTATTAGCAGAGTATAACCTAGAATATTCTGTTGAATAAATTTGGGGTCACTGGGAATCTTGTCTAATGTAGCTGGACTGCTGTCATTGTTAAAATTTCACTTGATATTAGTGATTGTGCCAGTTTGCTAACACTGCTGTTATGCAAAATAGCAGAAGTGGATTGGCTTTTATAAAGGGAGCTTATTTTGCTACAAATTTACAGTCTGAAGCTCATTAAAATGTCCAAGTTAAGACATTAACACAAGTATACCTTCACTGAAGTAAGGCCAATTGTGTCCAGAAAACCTTGGTTAGCTGGGAAGGCACATGGCTGGCATCTGCTGATCCTGGGTTGTGTTCCAGCTCCTCTCTCAGCTCCTGTGAATTCTTCAAAATGTTGCTTTTAAGATGTTTTGTCCTCTTTTAGCTTCTCCAGAGCAAAGTGTCTACAAAAGTCTGCTTTCAATGACCATCTCCAAAATGTCTCTCTTGGCTGTAGCACCAAGCTCCTTCTGTCTGAGCACTTACGTGATTTAATTAAGACCCCTTCTGAATGGGGAGGACCACACTTCCCTGGAAATAATCCTATCAGAGCTATCACCTAACATTGTGTGGGTCACATCTCCATAGAAACAACCCAATCCAAAGGTTCCAACCTAATCAAGACTAAATATGTCTTCCCCCACAAAATTGCATCAAAGAACATGGCATTTTGGGGGACATAATAAATTCAAACCAGCATAGTGATCCTGAATTTAAAATGGTTATAATGATTTGTGTAAGAATATCTGTGTGTGTTTGAATGTTTCAGCCATGTTTACATGCAGAGAATTTAATTTAGACTGAGGTGGGGATTTTCCCAGTTAATTATGATAGAAAAATAGACAAGAGAGTTGAGAGTGATTGCAAAGGAAAGAGTGCAATGACGGAACATACTACTCTGGTGCTGAAAGAATAGGTGCAAGGAGCAGTGAAATTGACATAGAAATCAATGAATCACTGGCCCTGGTGAGCCAAAAGGATAAAAGAAATATATGATACAGTCTTTAATCTACTAGAGCTTCCAATCTATTTTAGGAAATGTAGGTCCTTAAAAAAATCTTTACTTATATAGTTATTTGAATTAATTTCATAAAAAGTACAGACTGAGGAAAAAGAAATATGACCTATTTTGTGATCAAAAAACAACTGCAAATGGTTAAAAATAAAAATAAAGGTAGAAACTGAAAAGATTTAGAGGAGGTTGTCAAACTGGAATGGTAAATAGTTTTACTAATCATCTTGACTTGCTTGAAATCCCATTTTACAGAGGAAATTACAAAGAAGAAACAAAGGGCAGTTGAGCCAGGCTGACATGCCGAAGATCCGTTGTTGCTGATAGAGACTCCTGCCCTTGCTAGGAAAGAAAAACTGTAATAAACAAGCTAGGATGATGCTAGAAAATCTGCTGATCTTCACCAAATAGCAACAACCTTGCAAAAACAATCCCACTTGTGCATTTGCTGATTAACAGACTGTGACCCAGAGACATCCTGATCCAGACAACTCATGCCCCCTTCCAGCTCACATAGCTCACACTTCCCTCACAATTCAGGTATCCCTCACTCCTCTCCATTCCCTTGCATCCCTTCTTTGTTTCAAAGAGCCATATAGGCTGCCTTCCAGAACCCAGCCTTGTGAACAGAAACCTCCTTTTGTATTGCTCTGCATTAATGCTACTTTAGCTTAATAAACTTCTGTGTTTTGATTTTCAGAGTCTGTTTAACAGTGTAACAGGGCCAAACATTGCAAAGAAGTAATTCTGATTCAAGCTCAGATTACCCACTACTATTTAGCACTATTTCATTTCTCCTATTTTTTTATCACTAACCTCCTCAACTCCCCATTATATTCACTTTCCAGATAACTTATCTTTGTATCTAGACACTGTCAGTTAAGTCCTTAATCCTTTCCCTTTCCTAAATACATCCATATTTATACATTTTTTGAACAAGAAATACTGGAGACATGTTTGAAATTCTAGAAGACATAGGATTTTTAGAAAAATAAAATGGACCAAAACTGACCATGTAGGAATAGTTTGAACAGATCAAGGTACCAAATGGTTACATTTAACATAAAAGAAAACAATCCAAGTGGGTTTCAGAGGCAAATCCTATAAACTTTCAAAGATAACTACAGTACTGCACATTATACCCCTCCTCACAGTGGTAGTTGTTTTCTTGACATGCTAAACTATTTATTTTTCCTTAGGATTATTTTCATGTCTTGTTATATTTGCATCTGAATTATGTTATATAATTCTTTTTAATAGTCACTAGCATAAAAGTACATTGAAACTGTCATTCAATTTTAATACATTTATGGACAATTAGTACATATTAAGTGTATAAATTGATTTATAAAAAAAGCAACAAGTAAACACCATTAATATTCAATATAGGTGGTAGCTTGCCTTCCTGCCAAATGCTGCACCTGCCTGGCAAGAGAGAGCTATCATGATCTTGGCACCAACTTCCCACCCTGTAAGCAAGCCCTGAATAAAGTTTCATGTATTAGAAAATGTCCAGTGTCTTCTTTGGCCTCTGGACTGGCAAAGCCATCATGGGCTTAAAAATTAGCAAACACAGGAGAATCAGAGTCACTGGCGCAGAGATGAAAGAAATCCTAGGCACAAGAGCATGGAGAAGGAAAAGGAGGTCCTCAGTGGGATACCATAGTGGCCTGTTGCATCTATGTGGGGTTGGTGCCCACCCTCCCAGGTGAATGGATGTCTGTGTGGAGAGGGGTGGCTACCCTCCTAGATAAGTGGAATCTGCCAAAGGAGTATGGAAATGTTTATAACTCTCTGGCTGGACTAATAGCCATCTTGCAGCAGACCACAGGAGCATTGGCCATGGAAGGGATACTGGGGTGGCCTGGAACTCAATGTGGGGATGTGTGGCTACCCTCCTGGATAGCGGGGCCCACCAAGAGAGTATGATGCTGTTTGCACCTCTCCAGCATGATTAGCAGTTGTCCTGCAGCAGGCTACAAGAGAATGGGGGATTCAGAAAGAGAAAAAGGGTCACCAAATCACTGCCACAGAAGGCTGGCCATTGTTAAAAGCTGTATGTGCTGTTACTGAGGAAACTTTAGTAGCTAAGGTGCCTGTGCACTGCCTGGAGGATGAATTAAAGCTAGAAAGAGATATGAGGCTGGAAGAAGCAGAAGTAAAAAATGCTCTGGATAAAAGTTTAGAAATATAGGCATGCCAGTATGCTAGAGTAAGAGGGCATAAGCTGCCCAAAAGGCAAGTTAGGCCTATCCTATCTTCTCCTAACTGGGACCCTAAAGTGTGGTACCCCATTGATTCCTCATCTAAAGATGATAATCCTCAGCCTGGCTGGGAAATTAAAACTGAGGAAAGTAACTTCTGGTCCAAAAAAGGGTTAAAACAGAGGAAATTCAACACTCTAACCCCCCAAGGAGGGAAGATGGCAGGGCAGCTGTCTTCCTGATCAAAAGGTGCTTATCTCATCCCAAGAGATTTCCCCAGCTGAATTAAAAGATATTAGTAACCAATATCCACAAAAACTTAGTGAATGCATTACTATGGCTGTGGGATAGTGGCATGGATAGCACCTTCCTTACCAGGCATGAAATGAGAAAACTGTCCACAATCTCCACTCACCCTTCCCTGTGGCAGCATCTGTACTCACTGGGAACTAACATAGAGAACCATTCACTTTTTAATTGGCTGCTAAAGCAATGCACAATAGTGTGGCTGCAGAATGGGGACTTACCCCACCCACCACCACAGTGAAATAATATAGAGGATCTTCAGAAAGTACTATGAGGGCTGAGTATGAAACATTCTCTCTATGCTGCTGAGGCTGTGGGGCCAGATGGTGCAACTTTTACCCAAGGATTCTATGGAACAATTTTACACACAGCCCCTAACTAATGGTATGGCACTCTAATGTCACTTCTCAAGCCTCTAATAGGAAGGCCTCTTGTTGAAGTGGCCCAAAAAATTGTCAAGTAGTGAAGGCAGTCTTGAGAGGACATACTAAGTGGTCACCAGTAAAAGTGTCCTCCCTCAGGTGTACAGTTGTCATTTGCCAGTACAAGTTACCTGGAGGGCACCAGGAAATTACAGCTGCTATCAAGGAGTTAGAAAAGGTGGGTATTATTGTTCACACCCATAGTCCCTTCAACAGTCTGATCTGGCTGGCAAAGAAGTCCGATGGCTCTTGGAAAATGAATATTGATTATAGAGAGCTAAATAAGGTAACTCCTTTGTTTGCAGCTGTGCTAAATATAACCACCTTGTTGCAGGATATGAGTACTCAACTAAGCCAATTTAACTTTGTGTTAAACCTTGTTAGTGTTTTATTTAGTATGTCTTTAGATCCCTCCAGCCAATGTGCACCCACCTTCACACAGGAAAGCCAATGATGGGCATTTGCTGTGCTTCCAAAAGGATGCATTCATAGTCCTACTATTTGCCATGGTTTCATAGCTCAAGATTTTAAAATGTGGAAACTTCCAGAAGAACTTGACTACTCTATCAAGTTCTTGGGTATTGTATGGTTGGTTAAAACTAAAGCTATTCATTCAGCTGTTGTTATTAAAGTGCAAAGTTATCCCTTACTGCTTACTCCTAAACAATTAACAGCTTTTCTTGGTTTATTAGGTTATTGGAAACTTTATACTCTGTTTATTGTGAATTTCAAAACCTTTGTACACCCTGTTCTAGTTTGCTAATGCTGCTGGAATGCAAAACACCAGAGATGGATTGGCTTTTATGAAGGGGGTTTATTTGGTTATACAGTTACAGTCTTAAGGCCATAAAGTGTCCAAGGTAATGCATCAACAATTGGGTACCTTCACTGGAGGATGGCCAATAGTGTCCAGAAAACCTCTGTTAGCTGGGAAGGCACATGGCTGGTGTCTGCTCCAAAGTTCTGATTTCAAAATGGTTTTCTCCTAGGATGTTCCTCTCTAGACTGAAGTTCCTCAAAAATGTCACTCTTAGCTGCATTTGGGGTATTTGTCCTCTCTCAGCTTCTCTAGAACAAGAGTCTGCTTTCAATGGCCATCTTCAAACTGTCTCTCATCTGAAGCTCTTGTGCTTTCTTCAAAGTGTCCCTCTTGGCTGTAGCTCCTCTTCAAATCATCACTCACAGCTGCACTGAGTTCCTTCTGTTTGTCAGCTCATTTATATGGCTCCACTGGTCAAGGCCCACCCTGAATGGGGTGGCATGCCTCCATGGAAATATCTCATCAGTTATCACCTACAATTGGTTGGGGTGCATTTCCATGCAAACAACCTAATCCAAATGTTCCAACTTAATCCCCACTAATATTTCTGCCCCACAAGATTGCATCAAAGAATATGGCTTTTTCAGGGGGACATCATACATTCAAACCAGCACATTCCACCCCCCGGGACCCCAGAAAAACATATTCTTTCCAAATACAAAATACATTCATCCCATCACAATATCACAAAAACTTATATCATTTCAGTAACAATAGTTAAGTACAAGATCTCATCAAAATCAATTATAGGCGTGGTCAGTCCTATGGCATAATTTTCCTTTAGCTGTGGATCTGTGATCTTAGAACAAGTTATGTGCTTCCAATATACAAAGGAGGGACATTCATAGGATACACATTCCCACTGCCATAAGGAAAAGCAGTAAGGAAAACAGGGTTAACAGGACCAAAACAGTTCCTAAAACCTGCAGGACAAGTTCCATTAGATTTCAAAGTCTGAGAGTCATTAACCGAATGAGGTTGCATCCTTAGGGCTTGAGAGAATGGGAGTCTAACCCTTCCTAAGTGCCTTTTTGGCAGCCCTTTCCTCTCCAAATGCTTAGGTGAGTTCTTCAATATATTCACACATTGCAGAGACCACCTTCTTTGCCCTACCCTCCTCAAACATTGGGGCAGCTCCGGGATTCCCTTCCATCTCTGGGGCACACACTCAACCTCTTCAGAACAGTGGGGTGGCAGCCAGGCTCTCCCCAATTCCCCTGGGAATGTGCTCCACCCTCTTGGGGCTTGGGGTGGCAGAACATTTCTTGAGCATCAAGGCAGAAGGCCCGCCATAGACCTCCAAGGCAAACTCACCCTTTACATGTGTGTGGACTACTCTGCTCTCCCAGTGCAAGGCCTCTTGACTCCAGACCTCAAGCTCCATGGCTTTGTCTTTGAAGAAATTTTTCCTTCAAATTGTTCCTTGTCTGTTCCCTCCAGTCCAGACTGGCAGTAGCTCCTCTATAAAGATCTTGCAAAAATTCTGTTGATGTCCCATGAAGCACATGGGGGTCAAAGCCATCAGACAATAGGACTTTCCACAAATCCTTTCTGCGTAACTCCTTCTACAATCTTGTCTTTCACTGAAATGGTGGCTGGGTTCCATGTTTGGGTACATCCTCACATTGGGCTGTAGCTTCTGGGATTCTATCCCCTGGAAGCCCATAATTTTCCAAGCCATCAGCTTCTGGCTTCTTTGAACCCAAGGGTTCATTTCTAAGTTTAGCTCTCTCCACTTGCATTTTACTGTAAACTACAAAGAGAAGCCAGGGTACATCCTCTACATGTTGTCTGGAGATCTCCTCAGCTAAGTAGTCCAGGCTGTTGCTTTCAAATTCTTCCTTCCATGTGACACCAGGTCTCAATTTTGCCAAATTCTCTGCTACTTTAAAACAAGGATTGCCTTTCTTCCAGTTCACAAAAACACATTCATCATTTCTGTTCAAGTCCCCGTCAGAAGAATCTTTAGAGTCCATATTTCCACAAACAATCTCTTCAAAGCAGTTTAGGCCTTTTCTATCAAGCTCCTCACAGTTCTTCCAGAATCTTCCCCTTATCCATTTAAAAAGCCATTCCAACATGTTTGGTATTTGCAAACTCAGCAGTACCAGCACCCCACTTCTTTGGTACCAAAATCTGTTCTAGTTTGCTAATGCCGCTGGAATGCAGAAATGGATTGGCTTTATAAAAGGGAGTTTATTTGGTTATACAGTTACAGTCTTAAGGTCATAAAGTGTCCAAGGTAACACATCAGTAATTGGGTACCTTCACTGGAGGATGGCCAATGGTGTCCGGAAAACCTCTGTTAGCTGGGAAGGCATGTGGCTGGCGTCTGCTCCAAAGTTCTGGTTTCAAAATGACTTTCTCCCAGGATGTTCCTCTCTAGGCTGCAGTTCCTCAACAATGTCACTCTTAGTTGCTCTTGGGGTATTTGTCCTCTCTTATCTTCTCTGGAGCAAGAGTCTGCTTTCAATTGCCATCTTCAAAATATCTTTCATCTGCAGCTCCTGTGCTTTCTTCAAAGTGTCCCTCTTGGCTGTAGCTCCTCTTCAAAATGTCACTCACAGCTGCACTGAGATCCTTCTGTTTGTAGCTCATTTATATGACTCCACTAATCAAGGTCCACCCTGAATGGGTGGGACCATGCCTCCATGGAAATATCTCATCAGAGTTATCACCTACAGTTGGGTGGGGTGCATTTCCATGCAAACAACCTAATCCAAACGTTCCAACTTAATCCCCACTAATATGTCTGCCCCACAAGATTGCATCAAAGAGTATGGCTTTTTCTGGGGGACATAATACATTCAAACCAGCACACACCCTAACTAGAAAAGGAAAAGCATGGGAATGGGATTTTCCATGGCAGGCTGTGTTTAAATCAGCTAAGTGAACTATTGTGCAAAGGCTTTAAGGAAGTTGGACCCTGGTATAACCTGTGAATTGGATGTGGCCAGTGCCAATATTGGCTTTGAGCGGGGTTTATGGCAAAGGCAACAGGCTAAATGCATACATATTAGATTTTGGTTCCAACTCTGGAAGGGCACAGAACTCAAATATAGCCCTTTGGAAAAGCAATTGTGCTCTGCTACAAGTTGAAGGTCTAACTCAAAGGTGTCCAGTGACCTTACAGATGACCATGCCCATACAGGGATGGGTACAGGACACTATAAACAAACCCCATTTGGGGAGTGCTCAGGTAAGCACATTACAAAATGGGAAGCCTACCTCCAACAATGCAGTGTTTTTGCCAACAGCTCTTTAAGTGCAGAGATGCATGAAATTTTAGGACTGGTCTCCTATGTGAAAGAGCAGCATACCCTGCTTCCTGTCAATCCTTCTGAGGTGCCTCCTCCCACTCCCACCATTGATGGACAAGGAAGTATACCTGGCTCTGCATGTTATACTGATGGATCAGCACATGGGCAACCTGCTACTTGTACTGACACCATCTGATGGGAAGACATCTGGACTGCCTGCCACAAATGCTAGGTAACCATTTTTCATGTCTCTGCTCATAATACAAATTCATTACCCAGTAACACAGAAGGGAATGCCCTAGTGAAATTCCACAGCCTAACACCAATGATGCATAAAGTGGCTGAATGGCTGTACTAGAAAACTTGGCACTGAGGACACCATATCCTGCAGAAACTGGAACAGCAGTTTTAATTGCCCATCACCTGACCTGACAAGAACTAAAGGAGGTGGTAGATGCCTGTCCTTCCTTTTCATTGCCACAGCCCAGAATGCTTTCTTGCCAACTTGGGCACATCTGCTGGGACCAAATTCCTGTTACCTGGTGGCAAGTAGACTACATCAAGATATTTACTCTATCTGAAGGTGCCAGGTACGCTTTTATAGCCCTAGACCTGGCTACAGGACTTTTATTAGTTTTCCCAGTAGGAAAAGCCAGTCAATGAGCTACCATATGTAGCTTAGAAAAATTAAATGCGTTTTTTCAGGGTCCCCACACAGTGGACAGTGATAGGGGACCCCCTTCACTAGGAAATCAATGCCGGCCTGGGCTACAGAACATGACATCCTTTGGACATTTTACTTGTCGTATAATTGCACAGGGGTTGGGATAATTACACAATGAATTGCCTTTTAAAGGAACACTTAAAGGATGACAGCAACTCCTTAAAACCATGAACTTACCAACTGTATCAAGCTCTGATCAGTATTAACTCCAGACCCAGAGTGGTAGCTCCAGCTCCTGTGGAAATAGTAACCACAGGGCCCATGCAGGCCTTGCAAATTCAAATAAGGGGGGCCAGCTGCTCTCAAACCACAGCAAGGCAGAGGTAATAATTTGCTCTTGCCTGTGCCAAAAACAGTAAATTTTGGAAACATAAAGTCAATTTGCTCTGGTTCTGGCACATGCAGCCATGTTGGTTGAGAATTCTAAGTTCATGGGGTATTAGAATTACATAAAATGCTAAAAGTTATTTGTATTACTCATCTGGGCCAGGACCCCCATCCCCAGGGAACTGTATGCATAATTTTGCAAACACTTATTATGCCCCAAATTGACTGTAGATCTGACCTCAAAGGGCTCCCTGCAGGGGGAAAAATAGAGAATTTTAAACACCCTCACCTGAAACTCTTCTATCAACTAATCAAAACTCAGCTTATATGTTGTTAAACTACTCAGCCATTCAGTTTAATGCCTACATGTGCCATTAATTTGTGTTAAAACATTGTATATTACTATTTCAATAATGCTTTAACTGACCTGTTTTAAGTATTTAGCATTATTACCAGTTTAATTTTATGGTAAGAGTATGTTGTAGAAAGTTTGCTTAGAAAGAGTTTCCAAAATTAATTTTGGTAACGTAAGTATAAAAGGTACAAAGAATGTTTTTTATTAAAAGGAAAAAGAAAGTAGTTCTGTCTTAAATGACCAGTTGTTTCAGAATGATGAAAAAGAGAAAATGTGAAACAAAACCTTAATAAATACAGAAAGTTGCAGAAAGGGAAATTTATTTCTGTGGTCAAAGTTAGAAAATGTTAAAAGCTAGCTATATCACTGTTTAATGATCAAACATTACAACTTAGGAAAGTAGTTTTATGAAACAGAATAACATTACATAGTCTAACCACTGCCCAAGGTGATACTTGTGTTCCAATTAAAATTCAATGTTGTGTGTATGTGCCTGATAAGTCACAAAATGTAATCCATACCCTTGATCATATGCAAAATCACATACAAAGTATTTATTATTTATATGATGATCCTCTGTCTAAACTGTGGAAATCATTGACCTGGCCATGGTGCCACTTGCTAACAGATTTATTATCTCTTGGTATCAGTATATTAATACTATATTTTTTACTATATTGCTGTTGTGGATTATGAATGCAATGCTTGTCCTATGGCCAATGCAGATTGCTGTGTGGGGGTGGATTGTAGCAGCCCCTGGCCTGAGCAAAGCAGTCCTGTTGACCTTGACACACAGCACTCTGTGTGACCTGGACAGCTAATGTTTAACCCATCATCTTTGCAAATGCTGCTGTTATGCAAAACACAAGAAATGGATTGGTTTTTATAAAATGGGTTTATTTGGTTACAAAGTTACAGTCTTAAGGCCATAATGTGTCCAAGGTAAGGATCAACAATAGGTTACCTTCACTGAAGGATGGCCATTGGCATCTGGAAAACCTCTGTTAGCTCCTAAGTCACATGGCTGGTGTCCACTTGCTACCAGGTTGTGTTTCAAAATGGTGTTCTCCAAAATTTTGCTCTTGGGGCATTTTATCCTCCCTTAGCTGTGGCTCCTCTTCAAATGTCACTCAGTTGCTCTGAGGTCCCTCTGTGAGCTCTTTTTATAGGATTTCAGTGAACTAATTAAGACTCACCCTGAATGTGCTGTGCCACATTTCCATGAAAACATTCAATCAAGGGGCCACATCCTAATCAAAGATGTCATTCACAGTTGGGGTGGGTCACACCTCCATGGAAACAATCAGAAGGCTCCAACCTATTCAACACTAATATGTCTGTCCCCACAAGATTGCATTAAATAATATGGCTTTTTCTGGGGGATATAATATATACAAACCAGCACAACCAGTAAAGCAGAAAATTGTAAATTAACCTTAAAATGTAATGTTAAAATCAGAAATAGGCAGGAGGTGGGAACTCTTGGTCTCACAAAGCAGCAAGATATAAATGTAAAGTCTTGCATCCAAATTTGAATAAGCATTCATCTATGGTCCCTAGACCTCCCACTGTCACGTGTTAGCTTCCTGTCTGACAGTTTTCTGGTTATTTATCAATCACCACCCCCACTCTGCCATGTCACAAGACCCTGTTCCTGTGTTTATACCCTTAGGAATGTCTTTGTCTCAAAACCTTATAAATGGCTTTGCCAGCCTCTTTAATTGTGTGGATTTTCTGCCTGCCAAATGTTGCAACTGCCCAATGAGACAGAGCTGTCATGATCTCTACACCAATTTCCCATCCTGTAAACAAGCCCTGAAGAAAGGTTCATGTATCAGAAAAAAAAAAAAAAAAAGTCCAAGATAGGCACATGCAGTTGTAGCTTTTGCTCCAAAGCCTATCAATCTATTTTAGAGATACATATTTTGAATTTTAAGAGGTATCTCTATGTTTAAATATAAATTAATTTAAATTACAAATAACAGTATAACATCTTTAGCTAAGTTGCCTTAATAGATTAGAAAATAACACTAAAAATCTGATTCTCACATGACTAAACCCTAAAAAAATCAATTGATATTTCTAAAAGATAAACTCTTTTTTTCACTATGTAACTCAAAAAGAATACTGGTAGTAACAGTCTGTTAATGTTTTCAACAAATGTATCAAATCTGTAAAGCATAAGTAAACAGAAGTGCTCTCTACTAGGCTCAAAGGAAGAGAAACTTAATCACATTCCAACTGCAGATTTGATTAACAAATTTTGACTGCTAAATCCCAGCTCCAAGCACAGTTAAATCTACAATGCAGAGACCAGATACACATTGTACACCAGCCAGAAAGGGCTGAGATTGATATGTTGCAGTGCATAACTGAAAGTAAATTCTTCTATGCTGTGGAGACTGGTGCCCCTTCTCCACTGGCCCAGCAGGCTGACTTAGAGCCACTCCCCAAGGTAAAAAGGAGCCTGCTCTACTAGGAAGAAAGGAAGAGAAGCTTAACTGCACTACAATTGTGGACTTGATTAACAAATTTGGGCTGTTAAATACTAGCTCTGAGCACAGTTAAATGTATAATGCAAACAAGAAATTAACTGGGAGTTCTGGGGGCTGGGGACCAGCTCTGAGAAACAGGTTTTGTTAATGAACAGTTCATTAAGGAATGCATCAGGTATTCTCCATTTTCAGCCCTGCCCCAGGCAAGGGTAGAAATAGAAAAAATTGACAGAGAAAATAACTAATCAGAGGAGGAGATAATTACATAAGGGGTGTATCTGTCTCAAGAAAATGGGGTGGCAGGGCTCAGCACAAGTGGCAGCTCTCATTCAGAGAATTTATATCATAGGGGCTGGGATATTAGCAGCAGTTTCAACCTACAAAATGCAGAGTCCAGCCTTCCTCCAACATGCAGAAATTTCAATCTGCAAAAATCAGAGCTCATCCTGACCCAACATGCTCCCAGCAGGGAAGGAAGTGAGACTACTTGAGAATCCTGAAACTTTCCAAGCCTGGAGGAAACAGGGAGCTGAAGAGCAGAAACCCCCACCACAAAAGGGAGTGGGGGCAAGGCCCAGCATAAAAGGTGACTTTTATTTAGAGAATCCAGACCCCAGGATATGGAAAACAGAAACAGTTTAAGCCCAACTTCAGCTTCAGCCTCTGTCTCAGATGTGCCCTAAAAGGAATGGAGTCTGCTGAGATTTAAAGGCACAGTACCACTTTTGGCCTGTAGGAAGCAGCAGGGTGACAAACACTATCTCCTGGGCGGGACAGGAAAATCACAGAATTAGGAGGCTCCACAGGAAAGACTGGTACCCTGCTGGGTCTCATCCCCATGGAGCACTGAAACTGATTATAAATATTCATGAGTCCTGGGTCTGTCTTTCTTTTCCTTTTTTTTTTAACTTTATCAAAAAATTAAAACAAACAAACAAAAAAAGCCCCACAACATTTCAAACAAAACAAAGCAAAGTATTAAAAAAATAAATAACCTAAAATAACTACTTTGCTTTCAACATGTCCCTACCATACCCCAAGAAAATTAACAAACCATAATCCAACAAAGGTATAAGAAAAACCAAATAACCTAATGCAACCATATTGAAGCTAATTTTTAATGCAATAGATTTTTTTTTACTAAAAAATTGGACAAAATAAAACAAGGGTTTAAGGAAACCAAATAACTGAAAATAACTACTGCTTCCAACATGTCCCTACCATAACCCAAGAAAATGTAAAAACCCTAATGAAACAAAGGAATAAGAAAAACAGCCTAAAATAACTACATTGCTTCCAACATGATCTTACCATACCCAAGAAGGTTTGCAAGCCATAATAATTCCTGAGCATTCCCATAACATTGAGATTACCCTCAATAGTTTATCTGTTCTTATAAGATTATCACCACCCCTTTGTTGGTTGCTGTCTATCTCTATGCCCCCTACATTCTACAATATAAAATATTTATTTTACCCTTTTACAGAGTTCAAATTAGTGGTAACATACAATATCTCCCTTTTTGTGTCTGGCTTAGTTTACTGAGCATTATGTCTTCAAGGTTCACCCGTTTTGTCATATGTTTCACAACCTCATTTCTTTTTACTGCCATGTAGTATTTCATCATGTGTATATACCACCTTTTGTTTATCTACTCCTTTGTTAAAGGTCATTTGGATTGTTTCTCAGCAGAAATACATGGAGGCAAGAAGGCGGTGGTATGATACATCTAAAATAATGAGAGAGAAATCTGCCAACCAAGAATTCTACATGCAGCAAAACTCTCCTTCAAAAATGAGGGGGGAATTACAGAGAGGCAGGGCAAGATGGCAGCATAGAGAGGAGTGAAAGCTAAGTAGTCCCCCTGGAACAACTACAAAAAACCAGAAACTACTAGTAAATAATCCAGAATAACTGTGGGGGGACAAACGAGACCATCCACTCATCGTACACCAACCTGAATTGGCAGGAATGCCTGAGAACACAGCATAAAATCTGTAAGTAAAACCTGTGGATCCAAGTCTTGAGACTCACTCCCCCATAGCCTGAGCTGCAAAGCCTCGTGGTGCCAGAGAGAAGCTCTCTCCCAGCAAGTGAATATCGCTCAGCTGAGCTACAACTGGGGTTTTAAGTAGTGAGTGTGAGCTGCTCACTACAGGTATGCATCCCTAAAAAACAGAGGCTTTGGGTGATGACTGACCTGGGAGAGCCAGAGGGTCGCCTTGGACTGGGTCTGAAGGGGACTATCTGTTTATTTTTCAGATCAGTGGAGAAAGCCCCAGTCACACTCAGTTTCCAGGGCTGTGACTTGGGGAAGGGTGGAGACAGCACAAGCAGAGAGCGAGACCAGTGAAATGCTAATGACCCCTACCTGGGGGGTCTGTCTTCTCTAGGAGAAAAGGGGTGGGGCCCTTTCCATTCAGAACCAGATCCCAGAGCCTGGGGGAACATGGCCACACCTCCTCACACCAGTCAAGAATTATAGGCTAAGAGGCATCACCTGCTGGGCAGAAAATCACAGTGACCTGAGGCATCAAAGGGTAGAGCAATTTTCTAAGACACACCCACAGGGAAACAAGATACTGAATATTTCTTCCCTCTGGGACCTGAGCCTGTTCTGGTATGGGAAACCCTGATTTGGATAACCAAGGAAACCATGCCTAGACAACAGAAAATTACAACCTACACTAAGAAAAACAAAATTAAGGCCCAGTCAAAGGAACAAACATACACTTCAACTGAGATACAGGAATTTAAGCAACTAAGCTAAATCAATTCAAAAAGTTTAGAGGAGATATTGCAAAAGAGATAGAGGCTGTAAAGGAAACACTGGGCATATATACAGCGGAAATCAAAAGTTCAAAAAAACAGCTAGTAGAATCTATGGAAATGAAGGGCTCAACACAGGAGATGAAAGACACAATGGAAACATACAACAGCAGATCTCAAGAGGCAGAAGAAAACACTCAAGAACTGGAGAACAAAACACCTGAAAGCCTACTCGCAAAGGAGCAGATGGAGAAAAGAATGAAAAAATATGAGCAACGTCTTCGGGAACTCAAGGATGAAACAAAGTACAATAATGTACATATCATTGGTGTCCCAGAAGGAGAAGAGAAGGGAAAGGGGGCAGAAGCAATAATAGAGGAAATAATTAATGAAAATTTCCCATCTCTTATGGAAGACATAACATTACAGATCCAAGAAGCGCAGCGTACTCCAAACAGAAGAGATATGAATAGGCCTATGCCAAGACACTTAATAATCAGATTATCAAATGTCAAAGACAAAGAGAGAATCCTGAAAGCAAGAGAAAAGTGATCCATTACATACAAAGGAAGCTTTATAAGACTATGTGCGGATCTCTCAGCAGAAACCATGGAGGCAAGAAGGAAGTGGTGTGATATATTTAAGATACTGAAAGAGAAAAACTGCCAACCAAGAATCCTATATCCAGCAAAGCTGGCCTTCAAATATGAGGGAGAGCTCAAAATATTTTCTGACAAACAGACAATGAGAGGCTTTGTGAACAAGACACCTGCCCTACAAGAAATGTTAAAGGGAGCACTACACGGTGATAGAAGACAGGAGTGTGTGGTTTGGAACACAGTTTTGGAAGATGGTAGCACAACAATATAAGTACACTGAACAAAGGTAACTGTGAATACGGTTGAGAGAGGAAGGTGGGGAGCATGTGAGACACCAGAAGAAAGGAGGAAAGATAAAGACTGGGACTGTGTAACTTGGTGAAATCTAGAGTATTCAACAATTGTGAGAAAATGTACAAATATGTTCTTTTATGAGGGAGAACAAGCAAATGTCAACCTTCCAAGGTGTTAAAAATGGGGAGGCATTGGGGGAGGGATGCAATCAGCATAAATTAGAGACTGCAACTAATAGAATCATTGTATTATGCTTCCTTTAATGTAACAAAGGTGATATACCAAGGTGAATGCAGATAAGATGGGGGGATAGGGGAGGCATGTTAGACACTTGACATTGGTGGTATTGTCTGATTCTTTATTCTACTTTGATTTAAGGTTATTTTTCCTTTGGCTGCTTCCTAGCTGTCATTTTTTTTTCCTCTTTCTTTTGCCTCTCTACCTTCTTTGACTCTCCTTCCTGCTTTGTGGAAGAAATGTAGATGACCTTATATAGATAGTGGTGAAGGTGGTGAACACATAAATGTATGACCATGCAGAGAACCATCAATTATTTACTTGGGATGGAATGTATGGTGAGTGAACAAAACCATCTTAAAAAAAATTGGTTGATGACAAAACCTCGAGGGCAATATACTGAGTGAAATAAGCCAGACACATAAGGACAATTATTGTAGGGTCTCACTGATAGGAACTAATTATAATATGTAAAGTCATAGACATGAAATATAAGCTGCCAAGATATAGGGTGAAGCTTAAGAATGGGGAGTGGTTGCTTAGTATGAGCAGAATGTTCAATTAGGGTGAACTTAAATGTTTGGAAATGAATAGGGGTGTTGGTAGCAAGATGTGAGAATAACTAACAGTGCCAAATGGTGTGTGAATGAGGTGGAAAGGGGAAGCTCAGAGTCATATATGTCATCAGAAGGAAAGTTGGAGGTCAAAAGATGGGAATGTATAAAACTGAATCCTATTGTGGGCAATGTCCGTGATCAACTGTACAAATGCTAGAAATCGCTTCCATGAACTGGAGCAAATGTATGACAATACAATTAGAAGTTAATAATAGAGGAGCATATAGGGAAGAAATATATACCTATTACAAACTATATACTACAGTTAGTAGTATTTCAAATTTTTTTCATAAACAGTAACAAATGTACTATATCAATACTATGAGTGAACAATTGAGGGGGGTTGGTTAGGGATAGAGGAGGATTAGAGTTTCCTTTCCTTTTTTTCTTTTTTCATCTTTCACTTTATTTCTCATCTGTAGTAATGAAAAGTTTCTAAAAGTTGAACAAAAATTAAGTGTGATGGATGCACAGCTGTATGAGGGTACCCAGGGGCAAGTGATTGTTCACTTTGGATCTTTGGATAATTGTATGGTATCTGAACAATCTCAATAAAAATGAAAAAAATGTAAAAAAAAATGAGGGGAAACTTAAAATATTTATAGATAAACAGACACTGAGAGAGTTCATGAAGAATATACCTACTGTACAATAAATATTAAAGGGAGTGCTGCAGGCTGATAGGAAAAGACAAGAAAGGGTTTTGGAGAAGAGTACAGAAATGAAGAGCATAGGTAAGCATATTTAAAAGGGTGAAAAGAGAGGGAAAATCATATGATGTATAAAATCAAAGGGACAAAATGACTGAAGAAAGTACTGCATTCACAATAATAACATTAAATGTTAATAGATTAAACTCCCTAAACAAAAGACATAGACAGAATAGATAAAAATCAGGATACACTTATATGTTGTCTACAAGAGACACACTTTAGAACAAAGGACAAAAATAGTTTGACAGTGAAATGCTGGAAAAAATTATTAGATACAAACAACAAGAAAAGAGTGGTGTAGCTATACTAATATCAGACAAATTACATTTCAAATGTAAAACAATTAAAAGAGACAAAGAAGTACACTATATATTAATAAATGGGACATTTCATCAAGAAGAAATAATAATCATAAATATTTATGCATCAAGCCAGAATGCCCCCAAAATACATGAGGCAAGCACTGACAACCCTGAAGGAAGAAGTAGATACCTCTATGACAATAGTTGGAAACTTCAATACACCACTCTCATCAATGGATAGAAAATCTAGACAGAGGATCAATAAGAAAAAAGTTTGAATTGTATGATAAATTAACTAGACTACAGAACATTGCATCTCTCAACAGTAGGATATATATTTTTCTAAAGTGATCATGGATCATTCTCCATGATAGACAACACTTTGGGTCACAAAGCAGTCTCAATAAGTTTAAAATGATTAAAATTGTACAAAACACTTTCTTGGATCATAATGGAATGAAGTTATAAATCAATAACAGGGGGAGGGCTGGAAAATTCATAAATACATAGAAACTAAACAACACACCCTTTAATAACCAGTGGGTCAAGGAAGAACTTACTAGCTACATCAGTAAATATCTCAAAAAAAATGAAAATGAGAACACAATATATCAAAACTTAGGAGATGCAGCAAAGGCAATTCTGAGAGAGAAATTTATTTCCCTAAATGCCTATATTAAAAAAGTAGAAAGGATAAAAATTGAGGACTTAACTGCTTACCTGGATGAACTAGAGAAAGAACAGCAAACTAAATCCAAAGCAAACATAAGGAAAGAAATAACAAATATTACAGCAGGAATAAATGAAATTGAGAACAAGAAAATAATAGAATCAACAAACCCAGAAGTTTGTTTTTTGAGAAAATCAACAAAATTGATGGAGATAGGCTGACAAATAAAAAAAAAAGAGAAAGGATGCAGATAAATAAATTCAGCAATGGAAGGGGTGACATAACTACTGACCCTGCAGAAATAAAGGAGATAAGAGGATTCTATGGCCAACTTAGATGAAATGGACAGCTTCTGACAAAAACATGAACAACCAAATTGACTCAAGAAGAGATAGAAAGCTTCAACAAACAAATCATAAGTTAAAAGATTGAATCTGTCATCTAAAACACCCCAGAAAGAAAAATCCAGGAAAAGATGGCTTCACATATCAAATCTGCCAAGCATTCAAGAAAGAATTATTACCAACCCTGCATAAACTCTTTTAAAAATTTGAAGAGGAGGTAATGCTACCTAACTCATTCTATGAAACCAATATCATCCTAATACCAAAGCCAGACAAAGACACTACAAGAAAAGGAAGTTACAGACCAATCTCTTTAATGAATATGGATGCAAAAAAAAAAAAAAGTATTTTGTCTTCAACAAAATATTTGCAAATTGAAACCAGCAAAATAGTAAAGGAAATATACACCTTGACTTAGTAATTATACTCCAGGTATGCAAGGGTTATTATACAAAAGAAAATCAATTAATGTAATACACCACATCAATAAATCAAAGAGATAAAACCACATGATCATCTTGATTGATGCAGAAAAGGGATTTGACATAGTTCAGCAAACTTTCTTGATAAAAACACTTCAAAGGATAAGAATAGAAGGACACTTCTTCAACATGATTAAGGGAATATATTAAAAGCCCACAACTAATGTATTTAATGGACAAAAGGTTGAAAGCTTTCCCTCTGAGATCTGGAACAAGACAAAGATGCCCTTTGTCACCACTGTTATTCAACATTGTGCTGGAAGTTCTACTAGGGCAATCAAGAAAGAAAATAAAATAAAAGGCATCCTAATTAGAAAGGAAGAATTAAAACTTTCACCATTTGCAGAGGACATGATATTATATGTAGAAAATCACTAAAATATCTACAGCAAAGCTACTAGAGCTAATAAATGATTATAGCAAAGTGGCAGGGTAAAAGATCACACAGAAAAATCAGTAGTGTTTCTATACACTAGTCATGAGCGATCTGGAAGGAAATCTGGAAAAAATTCCATGTACAATAGCACTAAAAGAATAAAATATTTAGGAATAGAATTAACAAAGAACATAAAATACCTTTGCACAGAAAAGTACAAAACATTACTAAATTAAATCAAGAAAGACCTAGATGAATAGAAGGACATACCATGTTCATGGATTGGAAGACTAAATATAGGAAAAATGTCAATTACACCCAAAATTATTTGTATATTCAATGCAATACCAATGAGAATCCCAACAGCTTACTTTGCAGAAATATAGAAACTAGTAAACAACAATTACTTGGAAGGGTGGTTTGCTCCAAATTGCTATAACATCTTGAGAAAGAAATACGGTATGGGAGGTCTCACACTACCTATCTTTAATGTATTTTACAAAGCTACAGTGGTCAAAATAGTATTGTATTGGCATAAAGTTAGATAAAGTGACCAATGTAATGGATATACTGAAAAATGGAATGGAATTGAGAGTTCAGAAATAGAACATTTCATCTACAGACAATTGATTTTTGCAAGGTAGCCAAGTCCACTCAACTGGGACAGAATAGTTTCTTCAACAAATGGTGCCTGGAGAACTGGATATCCAAATCCAAAAGAATGAAAGAGCATCCCTATCTCTCACCATATAAAAATAATTAACCCAAAATGGATCAAAGACCTAAACATTAGATATAAGACCATAAATTTTAAAGAACATTTAGGGAAATATCTTGAAGATCTTGTGGTTGGAGGTGGTTTCCTAGACCTTATATCCAAAGCACAAGCAATGAAAGAATAAATAGATAAATGGTATCTCCTCAAAATTGAAAAATTTTTCATGTCATAGGACTTTGTCAAAAAAGTAAAAAGGTAGACTACCCAAAGGGGACAATATTTGGAAATCACATATTGGATAAAAATGTACAAAGCCTATATAAAGAGACACTACAGCTCAACAATAAAAAGACAAAAACCCAATTTAAAATGGCCAAAAGACATAGATAAATACTTTTCCAAAGAGGAAGCACAAGTGGCTTAAAAGTTTATGAAAAGATGCTCAACTTCTCTAGCTATTAGGGAAATGCAAATCAAAAGCACAATAAGATATCATTTCACACCTACTAGAATGGCCAGTATAAGAAAAAAAGAAAAAAAAAAAAAAAAAAAAAAAGAAAACTACAAGTGCTGGAGAGGATGTGGAGGAATAGGTATACTTATTAACTGTTGGTGGGGATGTAGAATGGTGCAGTCACCCTGGAAGGCAGTTTGGCCGTTCCTCAGGAAGCCAAGTATAGAATTGCCAGATGATCTAGTAATTCCATCACTAGGTATATACTCAGAAGAACTGGAAGCAGAGACATGAACATTTACACACCAATATTCAAAGCAGCATTTTTCACACTTACCAATAGTTGGAAACAGCTCAAATGTTAATCAACTGATGAGAAGATGAATAAATTTTAGTATATGCATATAATAGAATATTATGCAGCTGTACAACTGAATTAAGTCATGACACATGCAACAATGTGAATGAACCTCAACGACATTGTTTTGAGTGAAATAAGCCAGAAACAAAAGGACAAATACTATATAGTCTCACTCTATGAACTAACTTTATAATAGAGTAAACTATGAGAGTTAAATTAGAGAGCAGAGGTTATCAGGAGATAGAGGGCAGAGAATGGTCATTGATTCTTAAGTCATACAGAATGTTCAATAAAGTTGATTTTAAGAGCTTGGAAATTGACAGCCCAATAATATTTGGTGGTAGTACAATACTGTAAGTGTAATTAACAAATCTGAGTGGGAGCATGGTTGAAAACAGTAAGTCTAGAGTCAAGTATGTCACCAGAAGTCAAGCTAGGGAATAAAAACTGGGACTGTATAATTTACCAAAACCTAGAGTAGACAATTATGGTAGTTAATTGCACAAATATAAGAAAGATTTCACATGAACAAGAATGATTATGTCACTATTACAAGGTGTTAAAAATGGGAAAGTATATGGAAAAAGCACAATTATTGCTAAGTTCTATAGTTAACAGTAACACTGAAATATTCTCTCATTAATTTGAACAAAGGCAATATACCAAAGGTAAATGTAAATAAAAGGGGGGTATAAGAAGGAGTATGTGATTTTTTTCTCTCTTTTTTTTCTCCTTCTTTCTTTTTGGAAGAAATTGGAATGTTCTCATATAGATTGTGGTGGTGAATGCATAACTATGTGATTATACAAGGAGAAATTGTACACTTAGGATGGTTTGTATGGTATCTGAATAAAACTTTAAAAAAAATAAATAGCAAACTACAAGTGCTGAAGGAGATGTGGAGAAAGAAGTCTACCTATTCACTGAAGGGAGATGGAATTGTGCAGCTCCTCTGGAGGGCAGTGTGGCGGTTCCTCAGGAAGCTGGGTATGGAGTTGCCATGTTATCTGGCAATCCTGTTACTAGGTATATACCCAAAAAGACTGAAAACAAGGACATGAATAGATAATTGCATTCTGGTGTTTATGGCAGCATTATTCTTGATTGCCAATGAATGGAGGTGTCCCAAGTGTACATCGACTGAGGAGTGGAAGGGCAAACTGTGGTGTATACATACAATGGAATACTGTGCAGCTACAGAAAGAAATGAAGTTGTGAGGCATGAAACAAGTTGAATGAAACTTGATGATATTTTGTGGAGTGAAACAAGTCAGAATCAAAAGATCAAATATTGTATGGTCTATGATACTTTCTGTATGTTAAAACTTCCACAATGTATGAGACCAAAAGATGTTTATTTTGCCCAAAATTTAAATTCTCCTTAGCACACTATCTAATTTAACCTGTCTGGTTAGTTTGTTTAAAAAAACTTAATTACATGGAACCTAGAATAAGGAATGACATCTTGTTATTCTGTGCAGGTTAATGTAATACCATAATACATTCCAGAGTATTTAGGGCAGAAAATAAAGTATTTGCAAGAAAATTGTGGAATTATTTAAATTCCCCACCTGGGGAACTTCTGATATACTCTCAAGAATTAGGGACTCCTAAATTAATAAGCCAAGTCCTCAAAATTGAGTCCTGTCCTTATGAGACTTATTTCTGTAATGAGAAAGATAAGTCTACTTACAGTTATGCCTACGAGTCACACTCAGAGAACCTCTTTTGTTTCTCAGGTGAGGCCTCTCTCTCTAAGCTGAACTCTTCAAATAAACTCACTACCCTCCCCCTTACAAGGACGTGAGTCCCAGGGTTGTATGTCTCCCTGGAAATGTGCGACATGACTCCCAAGGATGAGCCTGCACCTGGCATCATGGAATTGAGAATGACTTCTTCATCAAATAGGGAAAAAGAAATGAAACAAAATAATGTTTCAGTGGCTTTACAGATTTCTTTGTTTTTTCTTATTTATTTTTATTTATTTTTAATTTTTTAACTATCAAAAATTAAAAAACAATGAAAACATTTCAAAGAAAAACAAAACAAAGAAATAAGAAAAAAATGAATAACCTAAAATAACTACATTGCTTTCAATGTGTTCCCAACATACACCAAGAAAATTAACAAATCAGAACCAAAGGCATAAGAAAAACAAATAACCTAAAATAAGTACATTTCTGCCAACTTGTTCCTACCATAACCCTCCAAAATTAACAAACCATAGTTGTTCCTGAGCATTCCCATAAAATTAAGGTTGCCCTCCATAACTTATCTATTCTTATTGGATTATCATACCCCCTTCATTATTCGCTGCCTATCACTAGGTCCCCTGCATTCTACAATATAAATCATTTATTTTACATTTTTCACAGAGCTCACATTAGTTGTAACATACAGTCTCTCTTTTTGTGCCTGGTTTATTTCATTCAGCATTATGTCTCCACATAATGAACATAAAGGTTCATCCACTTTGCCATATGTTTCATTACCTCATTCCTTCTTACTGCCATGTAGTATTCCATCATGTGTATATACCACATTTTGTTTATCCACTCTCCTGTTGAAGGACATTTGGATTGTTTTCATCTCTTGGCAATTGTGAAAAATGCTGTTATGAACATTGGTGTACAAATACTTGTCTGTGTCACTGCTTTCAGATCTTCCATGTACATACCGAGAAGCAAAATTGCTGGATCAATTTTGGGTAACTCTATATCTAGTGTTCTAAGGAACCACCAGAATGTCTTCCAGAGTGGCTATACCATTATATAGTCCCATCAACAATGAATAAGAGCTTCAATTTCTCCATGTCCTCTCTAGCATTTGTAGTTTCCTGTTTGTTTAAAGGCAGCCAATCTAATTGGTGTGAGATGATATCTCATTGTGGTCTTAATTTGCATCTCCCTAATAGCTAGTGAGAATGAACATTTTTTCATGTGTTTTCTGGCCAGTTGTATTTCCTCTTCAGAGAAATGTCTTTTCATATCTTTTGCCCATTTTATAATTGGGCTATTTGTACTATTGTCATTGAGTTGTAGGACTTCTTTGTATATGTAAGATATCAGTCTTTTGTCAGATATGTGGCTTCCAAATATTTTTCCCCATTGAGTTAGCTGCCTCTTCACCTTTTTGACAAATTCCTGTGATGTACAGAAGCTTTTAATTTTGAGGAGTTCCCATTTATCTATTTTTTCTTTCATTGCTTGTGCTTTGGGTAAGGTCTTGAAGATGTTTCTCTACATTATCTTCTAAGAGTTTTATGGTAGTGTCTCTTTTATTGAGGTCTTTAATCCATTTTGAGTTAATTTTTGTGTATGGGGTGATGTACGGGTACTCTCTCATTCTTTTGGATGTGGATATCCAGCTCTTCCAGCCCCATTTGTTGATTAGACTGTTATGTCCTGATTCCATGGTTTTGGGGCCTTATCAAAGGTTAGTTGACCAGAGATCTAGGGGTTTATCTCCAAATTCTCAATTTGATTCCATTGATCAATATGTCTATCTTTGTGTAAACACCATGCTATTTTGACTACTGTGGCTTTATAATAAGCTTCAAAGTTGGGGAGTGTAAGTCCTCCCACTATGTTTTTCTTTTATAGAATGTTTTTAGCACATCAAGGCATCTTTCCCTTTCAAATAAATTTGATAACTAGCTTTTCCAAGTATGCAATGTAGGTTGGAGTTTTGATTGGAATTGCATTGAATCTGTAGATGAGTTTGGGTAGAATTGACATCTTAATGGAATTTGGCCTTCCTATCCGTGAAAATGGAATATTTTTTTTCCATCTTTTTAAGTTCCTTTCTATTTCTTTTCATAAAGTTACGTAGTTTTCTATGTATAGGTCTTTCACATCTTTGGTTAAATTTATTCCTAAGCACTTGATTTTTTTTAGTTGCTATTGAGAATGGAATCTTTTTCTTCAGTGTCTCTTCAGTTAGGTCATTTGTAGTGTATAGGAACACTACTGACTTATGTGCATTAATCTTGTATCCTGCTACTTTGCTAAATTTGCTTATTAGCTCAAGTAGCTGTGTCATCAACTTCTCAGGGTTTTCCAGATATAAGATCATACCATCTGCAAATAATGACAGTTTTACTTCTTCCTTTCAAATTTGGATGCCTTTTATTTCTTTACCTTTACAGATTGCTCTGGCTAGCACTTCTAGCACAATGTTGAATAACAGTGGTGACAGTGGGCATCCTTGGCTCACTCCCGATCTTAGAGGGAAGGCTTTCAGTCTCTCACCGTTGAGTATTATGCTGTCTGTGGGTTTTTTGTATATGCCCTTTATCATACTGAGGAAGTTTCCTTCAATTCCTACCTTTTGAAGTGTTTTTTAGTTAAAAAAAAGGATGCTGGATTATGTCAAATGCTTTTTCAGCATCTATTGAGAAGATCATTTGATTTTTCCTTTTTGGTTTGTTAATGTGTTGTATTACATTGGTTGATTTTCTTATGTTGAACCATCCTTGCATGCTTGGTATGAAGTCCACTTGTCATGATGTACGATTTTTTTTAATGTGTCTTTGGATTCAATTTGCAAGTATTTTGTTGAGAATTTTCGCATCTATATTCATTAGGGAGATTGGCCTGTAGTTTTCCTTTCTTGTAGCATCTTTATCTGGTTTTGGTATTAGAGTGATGCTAGCTTCATAAAATGAGTTAGGTAGTGGTCCATTTTCTTTGATGTTTTGAGAGTTTAAGTAGGTTGGTTTCAGTTCTTTTTGGAAAGTTTGGTAGAATGCCCCTGTGAAGACATCTGGCCTTGGGCATTTATTTGTGGGAAGCTTTGATGAATGACTGGATGTCTTTGCTTGTGATTGGTTTGTTGAGGTATTCTATTTCTTCTATGATCAGTCCACATTGTTCATGTTTTTCTAGCATATTGTCCATTTTCTCTACATTATGTAGTTTGTGGGCATACATTTGTTCATAGTATCCTCTTATGACTTTTTAAATCTCTTTGGGATCCCCAGTAATGTTGCCTTTCTAATTCATTATTCTGTTTATTTAGGTCTTCTCTCTTTTTGATTTTGTCAATCTAGCTAGGGGCTTGTCAATCTTGGTGATCTTCTCATAGAACCAGCTTTTGGTTTTGTTTATTCTCCCTATTGATTTTTGTTGTTGTTGTTTTCTATGTCATTTATTTCTGCTTTAATCATTGTTATTTCTTTTATTCTACTTGGTTTAGGTTTAGTTTGCTGTTCATTTTCTAGCTTGTTCAGTTGTTCCATTAATTCTTTGATTTTAGCTGCTTCTTCCTATTTAACATATGCATTTAGAGCTATAAATTTTCCCCACAATACTGCCTTCACTTTATCCTATATGTTTTGATATGATGTGCTTTCATTTTCATTTCTCTCTAGATATTTAGCAATTTCTCTTGCTATTTCTTTTTCAACCCGCTGATTGTTTAGGAGTGTATTGTTCAACCTTCATATACTTGTGGTTGTTCTAAATGTTTGATGGCTGTTGACTTCTAGTTGTTATTCCATTGTGATCAGAGAATGTGCTTTGAATAATTTCAATCTTCTGAAATTTATTTAGGCTTGTTTTATGGCCCAGCATATGATCTATTCTGGGCACCTATGATTTGTGTATTTATGTCATTTAGAAGAGTTGGGAAGTTTTCCCTCAACAACATCTTTGAATGCTCTTCCTAGACCTTTACCCTTCTTTTTCCCTTCTGGAACAATAATGATTCTTCTATTTGTGCACTTCATGTTGTCCATCATATCCCTGAGTGCTATTTCAAGTTTTCTGAATTTTTTCTCTTCTTTTGTTTGTACTTTTACTCTCCAGAAAATTTTCTTCAAGTTCACTTACTTGTTCTTTGAGTTCATCTGGTCTGCTGCTATGTGTTTCCAGGATCCTTTTAATTTGATCAACAGTTTCTTTTATTTCCATAAATTCATCTATTTCTTAATTCACTCTTGCAAATTCTTCTTTATGCTTTCCTAGGGTCTTCTTTATGTCCTTTATACCCTGAACTATGATCTTACTGTTTGTGATTGCTTCTTTGATTAATTGCTCTAAGTTCTGTGTCTACTCTGATTTTTTCTTTTGGGCATTTGGGTTATCCATATCTTCTAGTTTCTTCATGTGCTTTAAAATTTTCTCTTGTTTTTGGCCTCTTGCTTATCTTGATAGTGTTGTTTTAGGATATGCAGGCTTATTTTAACAATCATCTATAATTTGACAGAGCTACAGCTTGGTGGAGTGCACTTTCCCTGACCTACTAGCACATGGTACTCCCAAGCCACCCTCAAGCTAGCTCTTCCCAACTTTGTCTATTCAGTGAGTGGGGGCCCAAACTTTGTGGTGGTCCAATCAGTGCACCAATTTTCTGTGTGCAATTGGGACCACCAGCCTTGAGGGTGGGGGTGTGCCCTGTACAGTTAGGCAGGGAATATGCCTTTAAGCCCCAGAACTTCCAGCCATTCCCAGGTCTGTGACTGGAATACTGTGGGGCTGTTGCATGAGTTCAACCCTTCAGCTCAGATTCCCCACAGTCTTTCTTTGCCATGGGCCCTCAAGTCCCTGGGATTGGTGTAGGGCTTTTGGCACTTCCATGCAGGACCCCACCTCTAAACTGTGTACTCCCTGGGCCTCTGTGGAGGAAGACTGCAAAACGTCACAGGAGAGCAGAATCCCCAAGGGAGGCTCTCAGTTGTGACACCAATAAAGGTCATTGCCCAGCCTGCTGGAAAGAGGGCTTTATGGGGCATGGAAGCTTCCCCCTTTTGTGGTCCTCCATCTGCTTCAGTGGCCCATTCCTGTCTCGGAGGCAATTAGCTGCAGGTGTGCCAAAGTCTATCATCCACACCAGATACTGAGGCAGGTGCCCAGGATGTGGAAGGCACTCTCCACCACGCTCTACCGTGCATCTCTCTCTGTCAGATCTGCAGTCACTTCCCAGGTTTTTAAACTAACCCAACTCCAACTCCAAACACTGATCCTAGTTTTCTCCCCACTGCAGCATGACTCAGCTGCCATTTCCCCAGTAGCCTCAAACACTCACTCGATTCTGACCACAAACTCTCAGCTTCACCAAGTACACAGTCACTGTGGAAGTGGTGGACCTTGTCTAGCCAGTAGAAACCTGGAACTGCTATTCTGGAGCACTTTCTGTCTTTTATCTACTGTTTTTCATGGAGAAGTATTTTGCTCTGTCTCTCCTAATCCACCCTTTTGGATTCTCTGCTAAGAGATTTCAAATAGTCAAGAGGACATTCTGGAGGTTGCTATTATGCAAGCTTCAGGCACATATTGTAATTTGCCACAGTTTGTCAATCCTCAACCAACAGTATTCCTGAAAACCCTAAAGAATACCCTGGGCTCTGTCTAAGACTCTATGAAAGTTTTACTTTTCAGGTATATTTTTTCAGAAACTTAAAGTTTCCAGACTGCCCTATGCCAGATAAGCCTGAAACACAGAGGTACTAGTCTCTCCAAGAATATCAACAATTTTCATTCCTCTACCCCATTATGTTGAGACCCATTTTCAGTACAAAGAAGTTAGGATAGTCATGGCACAGATATCCCTGAAGATTGAGAGAATGATCAGATGAGTGGGAAGTGTTATAATGGAGAAGTTAGGATTTAAGAAATTATTATGACTAGTGACCCATTACATAGATAGTTTTTTTTAGTTTCTAGTGTATTAGAACAGCAAGAAGGAAAATACCTGAAATTGTTGAACCTGTAGTCCAGTAGTATTGATTCTTGATAATGATTGTATAAATCTATAGCTTTTATCATGTGACTGTGTGTTTGTAAAACCTTGGGACTGTCACCTTTTTTATCCAGAGTATGGGAAGATGAGTAAAAAAATAAAGACATGCATGAATAAAACAGAAAGTAATAGGTTGCGAATATGGGGAAAAGTACCTCCACAAACTATGGACAATAGTTAATAGTACTACTTTAATGAATCCTCATCAATTGTAACAAATGTAACAATTTAAAAAAAATATAGAATTGCAAAAATGTGCTATCATACATTGTAACAAATTTTCCAAACCAGTGCAAGTGTTGGTGGCGGGGTGATGTATGGAATCTTGTAGTTTGTGCGTGATTGTTCTGTAAACCCACAACTTCTCTAATAAAAAAGCAGTTTTAGGTTTACTAAAAACTTGTGAAGACAGTTGTACAGGGTGTTCCCAGGTACACTGCAACCAGTTTCATCTATTATTAACATTTTGCATTAGAATGAAACAATTGTCACAAATTAATGACCAATATTGACTCATTATTATTAGCTGAAGTCTTTATTTAAATCTCCCTAGTTTTTCTCTAACATCCTTTTTTCTGTTGTCTTCTCCCATGCAAGGTATTACATAACATTCTATTGTCATGTTTCCTTAGGCACCACTGGGCTGTGAAAGTTTTGGACTTTCCTTGTTTTTGATGACGTTGAGAGTTTTGAAGAATATTTGTCAGGTATTTTGTGGAACATCCCTCAATTGGGATTTGTATGATATTTGTGTTGTGGGGTTATGGGTTTTTAGGGGGAAGAGCACAGAGCTAAAGTGCCATTCTTATTACCTATCAATGACACATGCTATCAACATTACATGTTACTGATGAAGTTGAACTCAATCAACTGGTTAAGATAGTACTTATCAGGTTTGTGAACTGTAAATTTTCTACCACCTTTTTTTTCATACTGAAGGTAGTCATTATGGGAAGCCAGGCTGGGGAGTAATGCTAGCAACTTAAGGGTAAAATATCTACTTAAATTATTTAGAATTATTCCACATAGAAGACTGATCTCTTTCACATCATTTATTTTTTATGAGTATGAACCCAGCAATATTTATTTTATAATTTGGGTTATAACTCAATACTACTTTATTTTTCTTAATCATATTGTTATAGCTTTGGCCATTTTGAACTCTTTCAGTTGGCCTCTGTGTCTCTTTGATGTAAGCTCATTTTTGTGACAGTTTTTGTTTGTTTGTTTGTTTGTTTTAGCATTTCTTTTCTTCTGGTACTAAAAGATTCTCCAGAATCATCTTGTGAATTTCCTGCCACAGTCTTGGACTCAGCCATTTCTCCACAAGGTCCTGCATCTTTTTATTGGAGAATGCTATTGGAAACCATATATGCATATTTATAAATATTTCTTTATGTAGCAATCTATGTCAATATTAAGCTAAACATAAGTTTATATTGATGTCTCCAACACAAATCTATTACCACATTCTAGTTTTCTCCTCCTGTTTATCTACAAACTTCCACTCCAACAGTGAGAAATCTGGCTCCTACCATTCACAATCCATTAACTTTATCATTTAATTCCACGTGTAGCAGTTTCAGAATTATTGCCTATCTTGTATTTTTGATCTGTAGCTATACATGAACAGTCAAATGGAAGAATCATAAAGGAAAGAATGTAGGAGAAACAAAATATTGTCTTACTTCTTTAAATAAATTATTCTTTTTGTAAAGGTCAGTAATGTAAAAACAGAATCAATGTTTTACTAATACACAAACTTTAAGGCCCAACTAATTACTAACTTTAAACAAAGCAAGTAAATTTCCATGCAGCAAGTTAATGAACTATTCTTAGGAATACTGCAATATTATATGATAATTATTTTAAGATATGATACAACTATGTAGGAAAAATAACCTGTTTTATTTCATTGTTAATGAGTTTTTATAGGAATAAACACTGTCTTATTTCTTATAGCCACCACTTTTTATAGTTATTCATATACAACTTTGACTTAAATCATATAATCAGAGATTTAAAAGCTGGTAGAATCTTAGTGATTTTGTAAACCATACAGTCCACTTTACATGGGAAAATGAAAATGTAGAAAGAATAAGAAATTTTTGCATATTTTCATTTGAAAAATTGGTAGCTGAGTTCAGACTCAATTCAAAACACTAGTCTACAATTTTCAAGGTCTAAAACTGTATAGTGTAAGTTTGCAAATTCTGATGGACACTGGTAGATATTATTGTAACCTAAAGAAGCAGAAAAAGTTCAAGTAAACTGCATTTAATTAAACATCAACAGGTCTAAGTAATAATGACAAAATTCAAACAGAAGGGAGAAAGAGAATGAAATGAGAAAAACATATTGAGAAAATTTTGTTCATCAGAGCCCCTTTATTTCAAACAGTCAGAATATCTCTAATTAGAGAAGCAGTACCTACATTCAAAAGAACATTAGTTTGATAATCAGAAAATGTAAGTTCTAGGTTTGTGAATGCATCTGTTTAATCAACTGTAAAATGAGGTTATCATCCTAATTATCACAAATAAATGAACTAAGCTTTAAAATTCCATAGACTCTCAATGTTTACAAGATCATTTCTGATCTATTAAATATTAATCTATTGTTTTGAGAATTTGTTTTCCCCTTTGAGATTGTAGAAATCCATAGACCATTAGGGAATCACCTGAACAGAAATCAAGAGAGAATGCAAGACTTTATATCAAATTTTCTGATTTCAAATTCCACCTCATTCTTACCTAGATGGCCATTTTACTTATTTCTCTGCTGATAATATTCAAATTCAAAGTGTTATGTTCCTAATCAATTTGTGCTTCTTAATTAGGAGAGAGCTTTGCAGTGCTGTAACTGACCTTCTTGTTATGAACACTATTTGCCAATATTTTATTTATGTGTTTTGTTGTTGTTGATACAGTTCTTTCTTCATCTTCTGCCAGCCCACAGTTAATAATTAGCTTACTAGGAAATTGGACCCATGGGTAATGATAATCAGCTTACTAAGAATTTGGACTCTTGGTTCACCATCAAAGTGTGAGATGTTCTAAATCCAGAGTCTGTAAATGGGTTCTCTTATTTACAAGCATATTTGTTGCTTTTATTGTTTAAGGAACAAACCAGTTGACATGTGTGCTTTTCAGTTAGCTAAAATAGCAGACATATTCCAAACTAAGCACAATTAAATTACCAAGATTTCACCAGGTCAGTTAACTATGTCAATTGTTTCAGTTTCTGCTTATGTCTAAATCATGCAGTTAGCAATGTGGAAACTAAAATGGCAATATCTTGGTGAACAGAAATAGGACACATTCTGAAAGATTTTTGCTAATTGTGCTATTTAAAACACATGTTGAGGACATGCAAATTGCAATGAAATATACTCATACTCTTTACTGGTCAACACATAAAGAACCAACACAGTGATTCTTGCTTTGGTATAGTAACCACCTGAGTATCCTGTGAACATTCTTCCTATATTTTGATTAAATATTAATCCTTGCAGGACTTGGTAATAGTTTTCTCTTTCTTGGCATCTCATAGTTGTACATTTTATCAGCTAAGGAAGATGTGAAAACAGTGATTACATTTGTACAAATTCTCAAGAAATTTCTATTAGTAATTGTAGTAGATTGAATTATGTACCAGAATTTAGACATTTTCTTAATCTTAATTCGCATTCCTGTGGGTGTGAAACCATTATAAATAGGGTCTCTTGAAGAAGTTATTTTTAGTTAATTGTGGCCTAAGTGAGTGAGGCTGGGTCTTTTTCTGGAAATACTGGATTCTTTTACAAGGAGAAGAAATTTGGACACAGTTTAGGAAAGCCATGGGGAGGTCCTGGAAGTCAGTAGGTAACAGGACCTAGAAGAGAAAGGAGAGGACAATGTCATGTGACATGTGGCAGAGATACTAGCCAAGGAATCTCAATGATCCCTGGCAGCCAGTACTACAATGCCATAGTCTGTTGGGAGAAAACATCTTGCTGACACCTTGATTTTGGACTTCTTCTAGCCTCACAGCTGTGAATCAATAAGTTCCCATCATTTAAGGCAAAGCAACTTTATGGTATTTATCATAGCAGCCTGGAAAACAAAGCAACTTTAAAAGATTCATTTTTTTGGGTATGTTCTGTAGTTTCTTTGATTTTTACAGATTTTCAATAATTCATAAAATGATTGTTAGGATTGCAATCAAAGTGTTAGATTACAGAGATCTACTTTTAAGAAGACCCTATGAGTGTTTTAGTAACAAAATATTCTCATCATGGTTCAAACAGATCTGCTTTGTGCTAAATTTTATTCTACAGTGAATAATGTATAACGCAGTGTCCATGACAAAATTAAGATGAAGATATATTACATGGTGACACAATTCCAACTATTGACATTCATTGGCAGCTTGAAATACTATCCACCATGACAAAAATTAATGAAAACATTCCTAACTATAATTAGAAGGCAACTTCTAACCTACTAAGAAAACAATGTTTCCTTTTAAAATTCCACATATCTGAATGTTCTTCTACAATTCAGTAATGTTAAGGACTGGCAATTTGTTTTCTCTGCTTAGCTATAGGTAATTTGAATAATGTAGTTGGATTTATCAGTTATTTATTTAATTTTCTACTGGTAGTAGATAGTTAACATTTTTAGCAGTATCTGTTTAAACTTGGCAGTAAAGCATAGCTGTCTCTAAAAGGAAAACAATTCTATATCCCATATTGTATCAGCATGGCCTATCTAAGGAAAAACTATCCGGGCATTCAAACAATATCCAAATATCCAATGAGCAATAGACTCTTCCATCTCCCTCCTCAAGCTACAATATAGCTTTAATCTCTCTCTAAACTAGTGGACAGCAAAACCCAGCAGGATTTACTGGATGCATTCTCATCTCATGAATGCAGTCTTAACCCCCACCTCCACCCCCCTCCTTTTCTTTCCCCCTCAGTTCTCTTAAATTTTACTTAATTTATCTCTTTTTTAATATCTAAAATATTTTCTTTTTTCTTCCCCAAAGTATCAGAAATAATTTTATTTGATCCTCATTTAATGCATACTTCTTCAGAAAGGCTTTTCTTATTTTCCATTGCTGCCTATCCTATACTCTTCCTTTATTTACCTGATCTAATCTAGTTTAAGAGCTTCATTTACGTGATTTCATAGCACCATATACTTCACTGACAATCTTTTCATTTTACATACAACTATTACCTCAAAGGTTACTACCATGTTTGAATAATTAACCATGGTGTTTATAAAGCCTAGTACAGGGCATTACATCTTTCATGCCCAATAAATATTTTGTAATTCTGAGATGTTTTCAGGATAATTTCCACAAAATAAACAAAATACATAGAAAGCAGGACATCAATTACCATTATTTTTTCACTATAGGATAGTAGAATTGGAAATTTTCTCAACTATTGTAAATCTGAATTATAATATTATTTTTTCTATGTTGAAATATCATCTTGAACCTGTAGAACATGAAGGTGTTTAACAAAAATGGTATCTTTTATAATTAATATAACTGTAGACAAGTTGTTTAAATGCATTCTGATGTCAATATTTACCAATATAAGAGCTGAGATCTCTGTGTGAGCCTCCTAGATTCATTCTCTTCTATGACCCCAAACTTCATTAAGTTTTGAAGACCATGCAAATCCAATTTTACTGATTGATTACCATCATTCTCTTTGCATAACAGATAAAAACAGATGGCAATAAAGTCTAAATTATCATTATGTTCAGTTAACCAAAATGTTAGTTCTGACTTATTGCTGTAAGCTTATTTCTCTTATCACTGATTGTTCAGGTTTGCTAGAGCTGCCATTATGCAAAATACCAGAAATATTGGCTTTTTAAAAAAAAATTCATTTTATTGAGATATATTCACATACTATGCAGTTATACAAAACAAATCATGCATTCGATTGTTCACAGTACCATTACATAGTTGTGCTTACATCACCAAAATCAGTCCCTGACACCTTCATTACCACACACACAAAAATAACAAGAATAAAAATTAGAGTGAAAAAGAGCAATTAAAGTAAAAAAGAACACTGGGTGCCTTTGTTTGTTCGTTTTTTTCCTTCCCCCATTTTTCTACTCATCCATCCATAAACTAGAAAAGGGGAGTGTGGTCCATATGGCTTTCCCAATCACATTGTCACCCCTCATAAGCTACATTTTTATACAATCATCTTCAAGACTCATGGGTTCTGGGTTATAGTTTGATAGTTTCAGGTATCTACTGCCAGCTACCCCAATTCATTAGAACCTAAAAAGGGTTGTCTATATTGTGGGTAAGAGTGCCCACCAGAGTGACCTCTCAGCTCCTTTTGGAATCTCTCTGCCACTGAAGCTTATTTCATTTCCTTTCACTTCCCACTTTTGGTCAAGAAGATGTTCTCCATCCCATGATGCTGGGTCTACATTCCTCCCTGGAAGTCATTTTCCAAGTTGCCAGGGAGATTCACTCCCCTGGGTATCTGATCCCACATAGCGGGGAGGGCAGTGATTTCACCTTTCATTTTTGTAGCATCTTTGCCTGGTTTTGGTATTAGATTGATGTTAGCTTCATAGAATGAGTTAGGTAGTGTTCCATTTTTTTCAATGTTTTGAAAGAGTTTGAGTAAGATTGGTGTCAGTTCTTTCTGGAAAGTTTGGTAGAATTCCCCTGTGAAGCCATCTGGCCCTGGGCATTTATTTGTGGGAAGATTTTTGATGACTGATTGGATCTCTTTGCTTGTGATGGGTTGGTTGAGGTCTTCTATTTCTTCTCTGGTCAGTCTAGGTTGTTCATATGTTTCCAGGAAATTGTCCATTTCTTCTACATTATCCAGTTTGTTGCCATACAGTTGTTCATAATATCCTCTTATAATTTTTTTAATTTCTTCAGGATCTGCAGTTATGTCACCTTTTTCATTCATTATTTTGTTTATATGGGTCTTCTCTCTTTTTGATTTTGTCAGTCTAGCTAGGGGCTTGTCAATCTTGTTGATCTTCTCAAAGAACCAACTTTTGGTGATATTTATCCTTTCTATTGTTTTTTTGTTCTCTATGTCATTTATTTCTGCTTTAATCCTTGTTATTTCTTTTCTTCTACTTGGTTTAGGATTGGTTTGCTGTTCATTTTCTAGCTTCTTCAGTTGATCCATTAGTTCTTTGATTTTGGCTCTTTCTTCCTTTTTAATATATGCGTTTAGTGCTATAAATTTCCCCCTTAGCACTGCTTTTGCTGCATCCCATAGGTTTTGGTATGTTGTGTTCTCATTTTCATTCGTCTCTATATATTTAGCAATTTCCCTTGCTATTTCTTCTTTAACCCACTGATTGTTTAGGAGTGTGTTGTTTAACCTCCAGGTATTTGTGTATTTTCTAAGTCTCTGATGGTTATTGACTTCTAATTGTATTCCATTGTGGTCAGAGAATGTGCTTTGAATAATTTCAATCTTTTTAAATTTATTGAGGCTTGTTTTATGTCCCAGCATATGATCTATTCTGGAGAAAGTTCCGTGAGCACTAGAAAAGTATGTGTATCCTGGTGATTTCGGATGTAATGTCCTGTAGATGTCTGTTAAATCTAATTCATTTATCAGATTGTTTAGGTTTTCAATTTCCTTATTGGTCTTCTGTCTGGTTGATCTATCTATAGGAGAGAGTGATGTGTTGAAGTCTCCCACAATTATTGTGGAAACATCAATTGCTTCCTTTAGTTTTGCCAATGTTTCTCTCATGTATTTTGTGGCACCTTGATTGGGTGCATAGACATTTACGATTGTTATTTCTTCTTGCTGAATTGCCCCTTTTATTAGTATGTAGTGGCCTTCTTTGTCTCTCAAAACATCCCTGCATTTGAAGTCTATTTTATCTGAGATTAATATTGCTACACCTGCTTTCTTTTGGCTGTAGCTTGCATGAAATATTTTTTTCCATCCTTTCACTTTCAGTTTCTTTGTGTCCCTGTGTCTAAGATGAGTCTCTTGTATGCAACATATTGATGGTTCATTTTTTTTGATCCATTCTGCGAATCTATATCTTTTAATTGGGGAGTTTAATCCATTTACATTCAACGTTAAAACCGTGAAGGCATTTCTTGAATCGGCCATCTTATCCTTTGGATTATGTTTGCCATATTTTTCCCTCTCTCTATTAATATCCTTTATTGTACCCATACTGAATCTCTTTAGTACTGAACCTTTCTCCAAGTCTCTCTGTCCTGTCTTTGTTTCTCTGTCTGTAGGGCTCCCTTTAGTATCTCCAGTAGGGCAGGTCTCTTGTTAGCAAATTCTCTCAGCATTTCTTTGTCTGTGAAAAATTTAAGCTCTCCCTCAAATTTGAAGGAGAGCTTTGCTGGATAAAGTATTCTTGGCTGGAAATTCCTCTCACTCAGAATTTTAAATATATCGTGCCACTGCCTTCTCGCCTCCATGGTGGCTGCTGAGTAGTCACTACTTAGTCTTATGCTGTTTCCTTTGTATGTGGTGAATTGCTTTTCTCTTGCTGCTTTCAGAACTTGCTCCTTCTCTTCTATGTTTGACAGTGTGATCAGTATATGTCTCGGAGTGGGTTTTTTTGGATTTATTCTATTTGGAGTTCGCTGAGCATTTATGATTTGTGTATTTATGTTGTTTAGAAGATTTGGGAAGTTTTCCCCAACAATTTCTTTGAATACTCTTCCTAGACCTTTACCCTTTTCTTCCCCTTCTGGGACACCAATGAGTCTTATATTCGGACGTTTCATATTATCTATCATATCCCTGAGGTCCATTTCGAGTTTTTCAATTTTTTTCCCCATTCTTTCTTTTATGCTTTCATTTTCCATTCTGTCATCTTCCAGGTCACTGATTCGTTGTTCAACTTCCTCTAGTCTTGTACTATGAGTGTCCAGAATCTTTTTAATTTGGTCAACAGTTTCTTTAATTTCCATAAGATCATCCATTTTTTTATTTAGTCTTGCAATGTCTTCTTTATGCTCTTCTAGGGTCTTCTTGATTTCCTTCATATCCCGTACTATGGTCTCATTGTTCATCTTTAGTTCTTTGAGTAGCTGCTCTAGGTGTGTCTCTTCTGGTCTTTTGATTTGGGTGCTTGGGCTTGGGTTATCCATATCGTCTGGTTTTTTCATATGCTTTATAATTTTCTGTTGTTTTTGGCCTCGTGGCATTTGCTGAACTTGATAGGGTTCTTTTAGGGTTTGTAGACCAGTTGAAGTCCTTATCTCTAATTTATCAGATCTACAGCTTCGTGGAGTACACTTTCTCTAACTAACCAGCAGGTGGCGTCCACGAGCCAGCTGTTCTCCACAAGCCAGATCTCCCCTGCTTAGCCTTTTTAGTGAGTGGGGGAGTGAGTCTTGTGGGGCCCAATTGGTGTACCAAGCTTGCGTGTGTAGTTGGTGTTGCCTGCCCTGTATGTGGGGTGTGTTTCTGGGCAGTCGGGGAGGGGGGGTGGCCCTAACAATCAAATCTCCCTGATGATCCTAGAGTTTTAAAGCTACTGCAATAGTCTAATCCTTCAGTTCAGTCCTGCCACAGTTTGTCTCTGCCACTGACCCACAAGTCTTTGGTATTGGCGTATGGCTCCTGAGACTTGCAAGTGGGCCCCTCTTCCAGGCTGTGCACCCCGGGTCCTCTGTTGAGGGATGACTGTGCTATGTCACAGGTGAGTGCCGTCCCCCCAGGGCAGTTCTGGGCTGCTGGGCTGTGTAGGGAGGCTCCCAGTCTGCTGAAATGATGGCTGAATGAGGCTCTGTTAATTCACACTGCTCCCCCTTCCCAGCTCTGGGACATTCAGCTGAGGTTGCAGGGAAGGCTAATGTCCACGCCCAGTTTTGTGGTGTGTGCCTGTTATTTGAAGCACTTCCGTCGCACTGGGTTGTCTGGGGCAGCTCTGGGCTATGGGGCTGGCGATGGGCAGGAGTGAAGTTGTGTTGTTTAGTGAATTTTCTCAGCCACTGGATTATTGCCTTTTGTCTCAGAGCTCTCTTAGTTCTGCTCTTGACTTGACGTGCCCAAATTTCAATTCTTTGAAGCTTTCTGTATTGAGCTTCTTAGAGTAATTGTTTTAGAAAAAGCAAAAAGGATTTAAAAAAAAAAAAAAAAAAAAAAAAAAAAAAAAAAAAAAAAAAAAAACGGCCCTCCTCAGAGATCTAATGGGTTATTGAAATGCTAATAGACAAAGCAACCAGGGCCATTAAGGAAAGGTGCACAGGGCAGAGAGATCAGCCTTGCTTCGGGATTTGCATATGCGCCTCAAGGCCTAATCTCCGCCCTTCCCCTTTCTGTGTTCACCAGAACTCCAAAAATCCTCTGCTTTTATTTTGGAGTTTTTCGTGTTGTTTTTTTTCTATGCCTGTCTCCTCTCTGCTGGGCTGGCTGCTCTCAGAGTCTCTGGTGTCTGGTCTCAGTCTATCTATGGTTGGAGTTTGAATCAGTAGAATGAGTTTCCGATAAGAGCAGCCACTGCAATTCTCCCTTCTCCTTCCTGGAGCTGACAGCCCCTCCTCCCCCGGGACTGAGCCTGGCAGGGAGGGGCGCGGGTCCCCTGGCCGCAAAAACTTACAGATTTCGCTGATCTCAGCAGTTCCACGTTTTCATGAGTGTTGTATGAAGTATGCCCAAAGACAGATTGCTCTGTGGTGTCCAGTCCACGCAGTTCCTGGCTTTTTACCTACTTTCCTGGAGGAGTAACTAAAACATACAGCTCACCAGTCTGCCATCTTGCCCCGCCTGATTTCACCTTTCAAGTTGGCTTAGCTAGAGAGAGAGGGCCACATCTGAGCAACAAAGAGATATTTAGGAGGAGGCTCTTAGGCACAATTATAGGGAGGCCTAGCCTCTCCTTTGCAGCAACAGTCTTCCCAAGGGCAAGTCCTATGGTAGAGGGCTCAACCCATCAAACCACCAGTCCCCTATGTCTGTGGGCATGTTAGGCCAATACCCCTGCATTCTCCACCAGCTCCTCAAGGGGACTCTGCATATACTTTTCCTTGTTTTTTTTTTTTTTTAACTCTTTTTTTTAAATCAACTGTATAAAAAATAAAAAAATTAAAAAAATTAAGAAAACATTTTTTATTTTTTATTTTTTATTTTATTTTATTTTTTTAATTCAGTTTTATTGAAATATATTCATAAACCATACATTCATCCATGGTATACAATCAACTGTTCACAGTATGATCATATAGTTATGCGTTCATCACCACAATCTATTTCTGAACATTTTCCTTACATCAGAAAGAATCAGAATAAGAATAAAAAATAAAAGTGAAAAGAGAATACCCAAACCATCCCCCCATCCCACCCTATTTGTCATTTAGTTTTTACTCCCATTTTTCTACTGATTTTTTTTCAATTTTTTAACTTTGTTTATCAAAAAATTAAAAACAAACAGGCAAACAACAACCAAAAAAAAACCCCACAACATTTCAAACAAAGCAATGGATTGAGGAAAACAAATAACCTAAAATAACTACTTTGCTTCCAATATGTTCCTACCATACCCCAAGAAAATTAATAAACCATGTCCAAACAGAGGAGTAAGAAAAACAAATAAACTAAAATAACTACATTGCTTCCAACATGTTCCTACCATACCCCAAGAAAATTAACAACCCCTAAGAAAACAATGGAATAAGAGAAAAAAAAAAACCTAAAATAACTCTATTGCTTCCAACATGATCTTACTATATCCAAGAAAGTTTACAAACCATAATCATTCCTGAGCATTCCCATAACCTTGAGAATACCCTCCATAGTTTATCTGTTCTTATTAGATTATCATTCCCCCTCCACTAATTGGTATCTCTAGGTCCCCTACATTCTACAGTATAAAACATTGTACATTTTTCACAGAATTCACATTAGTGGTAACATACAATATCTCTCTTTTTGTGCCTGGCTTATTTTGCTCAGCATTATGTCTTTTTTTTTTTTTTTTTTTTTTTTTAATCTTCATTTTATTGAGATATATTCATATACCACGCAGGCATACAAAACAAATCGTACTTTCGATTGTTCACAGTACCATTACATAGTTGTACATTCATCACCCAAATCAATCCCTGACACCTTCATTAGCACACACACAAGAATAACAAGAATAATAATTAGAGTGAAAAAGAGCAATTGAAGTAAAAAAGAACACTGGGTACCTTTGTCTGTTTGTTTCCTTCCCCTATTTTTCTACTCATCCATCCATAAATTAGACTCTTTTTTTTAAATCAACTGTATAAAAAATTAAAAAAATTAAAAAAATTAAGAAAACATACAATAAAAGAACATTTCAAAGAGACCATAACAAGGGAGTAAGAAAAAGACAACTAACCTAAGATAACTACTTTACTTCCAACATGTTCCTACTCTACCCCAAGAAAGTAACCTAATATAGCAACACTTCTGTGAACTTCTTCCTACTATACCCATCAGAAGTTAACAGACCATAGTCATTCCTGGGCATTCACAGAACATTAAATTTACCCATGATAGCTTATCTACTCTTATTGGATTATTGTTCCCCCTTCCTTAATTGCTCTCTATCACTAGCTCCCCTACATTCTACATTATAAACCATTTGTTTTACATTTTTCAAAGTTCACATTAGTGGTAGCATATGATATTTCTCTTTTTGTGCCTGGCTTATTTCACTCAGCATTATGTCTTCAAGGTTCATCCGTGTTGTCATATGTTTCACGACATCGTTCCTTCTTAGAGCCGCATGTTATTCCATTGTGTTTATATACCACATTTTATTTATCCACTCATCTGTTGAAGGACATTTGGGTTGTTTCCATCTCTTGGCAATTGTGAATAATGCTGCTATGAACATTGGCATGCAGATATCTGTTCATGTCAATGCTTTCAGATCTTCTGGGTATATACCGAGAAGTGCAATCGCTGGATCGAAGGGTAACTCTATATCTAGTTTTCTAAGGAACTGCCAGACTGACTTCCAGAGTGTCTGAGCCATTATACAGTCCCACCAACAATGAAATAAGAGACCCAATTCCTCCACATCCTCTCCAGCGTTTGTGGTTTCCTGTTTGTTTAATGGCAGCCATTCTAATTGGTGTGAGATGGTATCTCATTGTGGTCTTAATTTTCATCTCTCTAATAGCTAGTGAAGCTGAACATTTTCTCATGTGTTTCTTGGCCATTTTTATTTCCTCTTCAGAGAACTGTCTTTTCATATCTTTTGCCCATTTTATACTTGGGCTGTCTGTACTACCATCATCGAGTTGTAGAATTTCTTTATATAAGCAAGATATCAGTCTTTTGTCAGATACATGGTTTCCAAAAAGTTTTTCCTCTTTACCTTTTTGACAAATTCCTTTGAGGTGCAGAAACTTCTAAGCTTGAGGAGTTCCCATTTATCTATTTTTTCTTTTGTTCCTTGTGCTTTGGGTGTAAAGTCTAGGAAGTGGCCGCCTAATACAAGGTCTTGAAGATGTTTCCCTGGATTATCTTCTAGGAGTTTTATGGTACTTTCTTTTTATATTGAGATCTTTGATCCATTTTGAGTTAATTTTTGTGTAGGGTGTGAGGCAGGGGTCCTCTTTCGTTCTTTCAGATATCCAACTCTCCCAGCCCCATTTGTGGAAAAGACTGTAATAACCCAGTTCAGTGAATTTGGGGCCTTATCAAAGATTAGTCAGCCATAGATCTGGGGGTCTATCTCCGAATTCTCAATTCAATTGCATTGATCAATATGTCTGTCTTTTGTTTTTTTATTTACTCTTGCAATTTATTGTTTATGGTCTTCTAGGGTCTTCTTGATGTCCTTTATATCCTGTGCCATGCTCTTCTTGATGTCCTTTATATCCTGTGCCATTGTCTCATTGTTCATCTTTAGTTCTTTGATAAATTGCTCCAAGTACTGTGTCTCCTCTGATCTTTTGATTTGGGTGCTTGGGCTTGGGTTATCCATATTGTCTTGTTTTTTCATATGCTTTAAAATTTTCTGTTGTTTTTGGCCTCTTGGCATTTGCTTAACTTGACAGCATTCTTTTAGGATTTGTAGACTGATTAAAATCCTTACCTCTAATTTGTCAGATCTACAGCTTCGTGGAGTACACTTTCTCTAACTAATCAGCAGGTGGCATCTGCGAGCCACCTATTCTCCTCTAGCCAGTTCTCCCCCTCTTTGTCTTTGTGGGGAATGGGGGTGTGAGTCTTGTGTGGTCCAATTGGTGTACCAAGCTTGTATGTACAGTTGGTGTTGCCTACCCAATATATGGGGCGTGTGTCTCGGTGGTCAGGGAGGGGGTCTGCTCTTACAATCCAATCTCCCTGGTGTTCCTGCAGATTTAAAGCTGCTGCAATAGTGTAATCCTTCAGTTCAGTCCTGCCACAGTTTATCTCTGCCACTGACCCACAAGTCCTTGGTATTGGCATATGGCCCCTGAGACATGCGAGTGGGTCCCTCTTCTAGGCCGTGCAGCCCCAGGTCCACTGTTAAGGGATGATTGTGCTATGTCACAGGTGAGAGCCATCCCCTCAGGGAGGTTCTGGGCTGCAGGGCTGTGTAGGGAGGCTCCCAGTCTGCTGAAAGGATGGCTGAATGAGGCATGTTATTACACTGCTCCACCTTCCCAACTCTGGGATAACCAGCTGAGGGTGCAGGGAAGGCTAATGTCCATGCCCGATTTTGTGGTGTGTGTGTGTGTTATTGGAAGCACTTCCCATCACACTGGGTTGTTTGGGGCAGCTCTGGGTTCTGGGGCCGGTGACAGGCAGGAGTGTTCCCTGTCCACTGGGATGATGGCTGTGAGAGGATGCCCCCCTTTTCTTGGGAAGTTGTGGTGCTTAGTGAATTTTCTCAGCCACTGAACTTATTGCCTTGTGCCTCAGAGCTCTCTTACCTCTGCTCTTGTCTTGACTTGCCCAAATTGCAAGTCTTTGAGGCTTTCTGTATTGGGCTTCTTAGAGTAATTGTTTTAGAAAAAGAGAAAAAGATTAAAAAAAAAAAAAAAGGGAAAGGCCCTACTTGCAGATCTAATGGGTTATTGAAATGCTAAGAGACAAGGCAATTAGGGCCATTAAGGAAAAGTACAGGTTGCAGAGAAACTGGTTTTTCAGACAAAGAAACTCATCTTCTGGATTTGTATATGAGCCTGACTCTGCCTGAGCTCTGCCCTTCTCCGTTCTATGTTCACCAGAACTCCAAAAAACCTCCACTTTTATTTTTGGGTTTTTCTTGCTGTTTTTGCTATCCCTATCTCATCTCCACCAGGCTGGCTGCTCCCAGTTTCTCCGGTGTCTGATCTCAGTCTATCTAATATTGGAGTTTGGATCAGTAGAATGAGTTTCCGATAAGGGCAGCAGCTGCAGTTCTCCCTCCTCATTCCCAGTCTGATGGCCCTTCCTTCCATGGGGCTGAGCCTGGCAGGGAGGGGCACAGGTTCCCTGTTTGGGAAAACTTACAGATTTTGCTGAACTCAGCAGTTCCATGTGTTCATGAGTGTTGTATGATGTATGCCCAAAGTCAAATTGCTCTGTAGTGTCCGGTCCACACAGTTCCTGGCTTTCTACCTACTGCTCTGGAGGAGTAACTAAAACATACACCTCACCATTCCACCATCTTACCCTGCCTCCCAATATTGTCTTTTATAAAGGGAAGTTATTAGGTTATGAAATTATAGTTCTAAGGCCATAAAAGTGTCCATACTAAGACATCAACAAGAGGATATCTTCAGTGAAGAATGACCATTGGTGTCCAGAACACCTTTGTCAGCTGGGGAGGCACATGGCTGGAGTGTGCTGGTCCTTTGCTCTTGGGTTGTGTTTCAAAATGACTTTCTCCAAAATGTCTCTGGGCTTTTGCCTTAGTTCCTTTCTCTCAGCCCCTGTGCATCATTGCTTCTTTCTCCCAGGACATTTCCCTCTAAGTGTCTGGGTGTCCTCTCAGCTTCTCCAGGGAAACTCTGGGCTTCATCTCTTAGCTTATCATCTTCAGACATCCTTCTGAACACATTTCCAAGCATCTCTAAGCATCTATAGTTTCTTTGTGTCCTGGCTTGGCATATCCTGGGCATTTTCATCTCTGCTGTCTGTGTGAGATCCGTTTAAAGGACTCCAGTAAACTAAATAAGACCCACTCTGAATGGGTGGGGTCAAATCTCTATGGAAACATTCAATCAAGAGGTCACACCCTAATCAAAAAGATTAATAAGTCTGCCTCCACAAGATTGCATAAAAGAATATGGCTTTTCTGTTGGATGTAATAGATTTAAACTGGTACACTGATAAATGAAGTTAATGGCTCTGAAAATAATCTTATGAGTTAGGTTTAACAGAACTCTCAGTTAGTTCAACCAATAGTTAATCTAGCCATTGACCCCACTGATGGCAATATGAATTCTTCTTATAAAATAAAATGCAGAAGCTATACTTCATACCTAACTCTTTCAAAAATCCAATGTGCATAGTTTAGAAGTCAATGTCTTTAATATACTATATACTTTTTACATTTCTGATTCCACACAGGTTAAAATCTATGAATTGAAAATGTAATAGTTTTAGGTATTTTTATCTGACAGGCTCCAATTGCAATAATAATAGGCCTACAATTTAAATGAGCATGGAAACTGGGGCAAAAAGCAGTTTTGGATGCCATTGGTCCCTTAGGAAAATAACTTTCCACCAAGTGACATTTTTGGCCATTTCTGCTTAAGGTGAAACTCTTTTCTGGAAATCTATAGACATTAAAGCAAAATAGCAACCTAATTTTCCCTGTTCTTCTCCCATCTGAAACCCTGCTGTTGTTATCCAATTTGCTCAATTTCTTTCTCTTCCCCTCCTGTGGAGAGTTCCAAACTATTGTATTGTGTTACATAGCTTATGTGTGATGAACATGGAACCATTTAAAATGATTTATCTGTAAATGACTTGATATAATCCCTTTATTTTAGCATTTGTCATTGTGTTTATAGTTTAAATCAGTAAACCCAGTTAAATAATTGAATTAAAATGTACAGAAATTTCTCACATCATTAAAATTAATGACAAAAATCAAGTAAGGTAATGAATTGGCATTTTTTCGCCACACAATATGTTAAACAAAGCAGTCACTATTTGTAAATGGAAATCTGGGTTTTGTGAAACATAAAAGCAAAAATGAGAATTTAAATTGATGGTGGATGAAGTCAGAAAACTATTATTTTAAGGTAATAAGAAACATGGTTTCCATTACTGTGAGCTATATTATCTTCTTTTCCCATAGTCTTCTTTCTAAAACCTTGATCGTTTCAATTTTCTAAGTACCTTTCTAAAAAGGTAATATAATGTGGTTAAATCTGTCTTTCCTTAAAATATGTGAAAAAAATGTGGTTTTATGATTTTGCACTCCATATATCTGATGAAACTTGAAACCAAGAAATGTCATTCTATATCATCCAGCGTTATATAGTTGTGAAGCAATTTTATATTCTATACAATTTACTAGGTTGGCTTTGCATAGATGATTTATTTAATTCTGACTTTAATTCAAACTTTTCTTTTTTATTCCTGAAACAAGACAGCTTGAGATATATTCCATATTCCATTAGTGTAAAAACACACAAATAACACCTGATAAAAATTTGACAAAGTCTGACAAAAACATATCAAACTCCTATTTTGCCATTTACTTTCTAAATCAGGAGAAAAATAATTTTACACTTTAACTAGAAAATAAAATATATAAATTAGTTTAAATTTATCTCATGGGAAGAAATAAAATATCGTTACAAGTATCTTGTGTTGCATGAGAAATGTGATTATCACGTATTTGGTACTGAAACATATCTTTGAGTTGAAAGGAGAAATTTATCATGTCTGAAATGGTCATTGAATGGCTTGTAGAGGAAGTGAGGTATTTCTAGGTAGTAAAAAGGAGGAAACTCCAGGAAAGGAAAAAGAAGTGCAATAAGATTCAACCTTGAATATATAAATGATGAGGGTCAGGGATGTAAAAGACCATATTGATCATTGTGAAACTGCTGTCTATGACACTAACAGAAAAACAGCTGTACACTTTTTTTTTTTTCCAGCAGTCACTGAAGACTGTTGAGATGATTTTAAAAATATTTTATATCAATCAAAGAGAATGACAAGAGCCAAGATTGGCATGATATTAATGGAATCAAAAACCAACTGTCAAGAGATATGCGATGACTTAAGTGCTGGTATGACATCATGAAAATTTGTGTGAGACTAAAAAGAAGACTCAAACATGAATTTAAACTCTATGTATGTACTGGTATAATTTCAGGTCTACTACATTTGGATATAAATAATATATCTATGTTTGTTAGACATCATTAATAATTCTAAGCAAGACAATACTAAAGTATTTCTAAGGAGAAAATACTAGTTAAAGGAGGTAATTGTATTTCTGAAGTCTGGGATAGTGGGTGGCTGTATGAAAGATTATTCTCAATAGGAAAGCCTATTAATTGACTTTTTTCTTCAAAAACTGTGATGCATGATAGGTTAAAAATCATTTACTATTTGAAGAATATATTTCTGATAAGAAAGGAAGACAACTGTTAAAGAAGGGGAAAAGGCTTCAGCAGGTAGTCCAGTGATAAATTTCTTACCATAGAGTGGCAAAATGACTTATATTAGGTATCTGATATTCAATTATAATTGGCTTCCATTTATGGCTTCTTTCTAGAACTATTTGCCTTGCCAGCTCATATTGTCAGATGTGATGGTTAGTTTCATGTGTCAATGTGGGCAGGTGATGGTACCCATGTGTCTTGTCAAGCAAGCATGGTCTAACCATTACTGCAAGGATGTTTGTGGCTGGTTAAAAAACCAGAAGGCTGGTATATTTAATCATCAGTCAATTGGCTATAGCTGTGACTGATCACATCAATGAAGGATGTGTCTTCCACAATGAGAGAATGTAATCAGGTGGATTTAATCCAATCAGTTGAAGCCTTTTAAGTGAGACAGATAGAGGACCTTCACTTCTTCAGCTAACCAGTGAAGCATTTCCTGAGGAGTTCATTGAACATCTTCATCAGAGTTGCCAGTTTGCTGCCTGCCCTATGGAATTTGCACTTGTGCATACCCACAATTACATGAGACACTTCTATAAAATCTTGTATTTATAGATATCTCTTGTTGATCTGTTTCCCTAGAGAAACCTAACTAATACAATTTGTCACCAGGAGTGATTCTTGAGAAACAGAATCTTAAAATGGGCTTTTTTTTTTTATCATTTTTATTGAGATTGTTCAGATACCATACAATTATCAAAAGATCCAAAGTGTACAATCACTTGCCCCTGGGTACCCTCATACAGCTATGCATCCATCACACTTAATTTTTGTTCAATTTTTAGAAACTTTTCATTACTCCAGACAGGAAATAAAGTGAAAGATGAAAAAAGAAAAAAAGAAAAGGAGACTCTAATCCTCCCCTATCCCTACCCAACCCCCCTCAATTGTTGATTCGTAGTATTGATGTAGTACATTTGTTACTGTTTATGAAAAAATGTTGAAATACTACTAACTGTAGTATATAGTTTGTAAAAGGCATATAGTTCTTCCCTATATGCCCCTCTATTATTAACTTCTAATTGTATTGTCATACATTTGTTCTGGTTCATGTAAGTGATTTCTAGTATTTGTATAGTTGATCATGGACATTGCCCACCATAGGATTCAGTTTTATACATTCCCATCTTTTGATCTCCAACTTTCCTTCTGATGACATATATGACTCTGAGCTTCCCCTTTCCACCTCATTCACACACCATTCGGCGCTGTTAGTTATTCTCACATCTTGCTACCAACAACCCTGTTCATTTCCGAACATTTAAGTTCATCCTAATTGAACATTCTGCTCATACTAAGCAACCACTCCCCATTCTTAAGCCTTGTCCTATATCTTGGTACCTTATATTTCATGTCTATGAGTTTACATATTACAATTAGTTCCTATCAGTGAGACCTTGCAATAATTGTCCTAATGTGTCTGGCTTATTTCACTCAGTATATTGCCCCCGAGGTTTTGTCATCAACCCATTTTTTTTAATATGGTTTTGTTCACTCACCATACATTCCATCCCAAGTAAATAATTGATGGTTTTCTGCATGGTCATACATTTATGTATTCACCACCTTCACCACTATCTATATAAGAGCGTCTACATTTCTTCCACAAGGCAGGAGGGAGAGTCAAAGAAGGTAGAGAGGCAAAAGAAAGAGGAAAAAAAAATGACAGCTAGGAAGCAGCCAAAGGAAAAATAACCTTAAATCAAAGTAGAATAAAGAATCAGACAATACCACCAATGTCAAGTGTCTAACATGCCTCCCCTATCCCCCCCTCTTCTCTGCATTCACCTTGGTATATCACCTTTGTTACATTAAAGGAAGCATAATACAATGATTCTATTAGTTACAGTCTCTAGTTTATTCTGATTGCATCCCTCCCCCAATGCCTCCCCATTTTTAACACCTTGCAAGGTTGACATTTGCTTGTTCTCCCTTGTAAAAGAACACATTTGTACATTTTATCACAATTGTTGAATACTCTAGATTTCACCAAGTTACACAGTCCCAGTCATTATCTTTCCTCCTTTCTTCTGGTGTCTCACATTCTCCCCACCTTCCTCTCTCAACCGTATTCATAGTTACCTTTGTTCAATGTACTTATATTGTTGTGCTACCATCTCCCAAAATTGTGTTCCAAACCACACACTCCTGTCTTCTATCACCCTGTAGTGCTCCCTTTAGTATTTCCTGTAGGGCAGGTGTCTTGTTCACAAAGTTTCTCACTGTCTGTTTGTCAGAAAATATTTTGAGCTCTCCCTCATATTTGAAGGATAGCTTTGCTGGATACAGGATTCTTGGTTGGCGGTATTTCTCTTTCAGTATCTTAAATATATCACACCACTTCCTTCTTGCCTCCGTGGTTTCTGCTGAGAGATCCGCACATAGTCTTATTAAGCTTCCTTTGTATGTAATGGATCGCTTTTCTCTTGCTGCTTTCAGGATTCTCTCTTTGTCTTTGACATTTGATAATCTGATTATTAAGTGTCTTGGTGTAGGCCTATTCATATCTCTTCTGTTTGGAGTACGCTGCATTTCTTGGATCTGTAATTTTATGTCTTTCATAAGAGATGGGAAATTTTCATTAATTATTTCCTCTATTATTGCTTCTGCCCCCTTTCCCTTCTCTTCTCCTTCTGGGACACCAATGATACGTACATTATTGTACTTTGTTTCATCCTTGAGTTCCTGGAGACGTTGCTCATATTTTTTCATTCTTTTCTCCATCTGCTCCTTTGCGTGTAGGCTTTCAGGTGTTTTGTTCTCCAGTTCCTGAGTGTTTTCTTCTGCCTCTTGAGATCTGCTGTTGTATGCTTCCATTGTGTCTTTCATCTCTTGTGTTGTGCCTTTCATTTCCATAGATTCTACTAGTTGTTTTTTTGAACTTTTGATTTCTGCCGTATACATGCCCAGTGCTTCCTTTGCAGCCTCTATCTCTTTTGCAATATCTTCTGTAAACTTTTTGAATTGATTTAGCATTAGTTGTTTAAATTCCTGTATCTCAGTTGAAGTGTACATTTGTTCCTTTGACTGGGCCATAACTTTGTTTTTCTTAGTGTAGGTTGTAATTTTCTGTTGTCTAGGCATGGTTTCCTTGGTTAGCCAAATCAGGTTTTCCCAGACCAGAACAGGCTCAGGTCCCAGAGGGAAGAAATATTCAGTATCTGGTTTCCCTGCGGGTGTGTCTTAGAAAATTGCTCCACCCTTTGGTGCCTCTGGTCACTATGCTTTTCTGACCAGCAGGTGATGCCTGTCAGCCTATAATTCTTGACTGGTGTGAGGAGGTGTGGCCGTGTTCCCCCAGGCTCTGGGGTCTGGTTCTGAATGGAAAGGGCCCCACCCCTTTCCTCCTAGAGAAGACAGACCCCTCAGGTGGAGGTCATTAGCATTTCACTTGTCTCGCTCTCTGCTTGTGCTCTTTCCACCCTTCCCAGAGTCACAGCCCTGGAAACTGAAAACGACTGGGGCTTTCTCCACTGAGCCAAAAAAGAAACAGATAGTCCCCTTCAGACCCAGTCCAAGGTGACCCTCTGACTCTCCCAGGTCAGTCGTCACCCAAAGCCTCTGTCTGTTTTTTGGGGATGCGTACCTGTAGTGAGCAGTTCACACTCGCTACTTAAAACCCCAGTTGGAGCTCAGCTGAGCTGTATTCGCTTGCTGGGATTGAGCTTCTCTCTGGCACCACGAGGCTTTGCAGCTCGGGCTATGGGGGAGGGGGTTTCATGCCTTGGTTCTGCAGGTTTTACGTACAGCTTTTATGCTGTGTTCTCAGGCATTCCTCCCAATTCAGGTTGGTGTATGATAAGTGGATGATCTCGTTTGTCCCCCCGCAGTTATTCTGGATTATTTACTAGTTGTTTCTGGTTTTTTGTAGTTGTTCCACAGGGACTATTTCCACTCCTCTCTATGCTGCCATCTTACCCCAGCCTCCTTAAAATGGGCCTTTATAATTCATTATCTACTCTGATTAGATTCAAAGGCACTAATGACTCCATTTTCAATAATCAAGATGGCAGTGACAGTCCATGGCATGAGTTGGCAAGGGAGATAAGCAAAATATCACTGTTTGATTCTCCTAATCATACTCTTGTACAAAGCAAGGCTCTGAGTGACAGTGTTTCTGACACCTTAGCAGAGTTTTGCAGAGTTAAGAGGTATCATTATGTTGTTGTCTTGTTGCTCTTGGATATGCTGGATAAAGTTATAAGAGAAAGGGATGAGCTAAAGCTTTCAAATTTGAAACTTAACTGTATGACAGATGTAAAGTTTTCTATGTGTGCCCTGAAAGAAAATCAGACTTGAGATTCTTAAAAAGCAGATACAGTGCAAGTAGCAGATTTACATATGAACTGATAATAATGGCAGTGAGGATATTGGAACCCTGAATTTTGCTGAGTCTTTGTTAGATCTTCCTGTAGTAGTTTGCCCTGAGGAAACAGCTCCCCCCACCTCTAGCCTGCCCTGAGGAAACAGCTTCTCAAACTCCAGTCTGCCCTGAGGAGCCTATCATTCAACCTCCACTTAAAGAGATTAACCTTCCAGTGCCTGCTAAACCTGTAATCACCTACCCTGAGGAAGCAGCCCTCATACCTCTGTCTGGAGAGATTAATCCTGTTTCAGGAGATGAAACTGCAACAGAATGCCCTGAGGTAAATGGCTTGAGGGACATTTCTAAATCTTTTCATGACACAACCCCACCACAATTCTTTGCTTCAAGACCTATAACTAGACAAAAATCTCAACAGGCCCTGAAGGGTGAAGTACAAACTGTGACCCATGAGGAAGTATGGTATACTCCAAAAGAACTGTGAGTTTTCCAACTTATACAGACAGAAATCAGGGGAATAGGTGTGGGAATGGATATTAAGGGTGTGGGACAATGGTGGAATGAATAAAATGTTGGATCAGGCTGAATTTACTGATATGGGCCCATGAAGCAGAGATTCTGTATTCAATGTTGTCACTTGAGGGGTTAGAATGGGTGTTAACAGTTTGTTTGGGTGGTTGTCTGAAACATGGATCAAAAGGTGTCTGACGTTACCTGAGGTCAGAATGCCAGAACTACCATGGTATAATGCAGAGGAGGGGATTCAAATGCTTAGAGAGATTGGAATGTTAGAGTGGATTTATCATGGAAGACCTGTTCACACACCCCTGCAATGTCCAGAGGACACACCTTTTACCAGGACTGTGAGGAATAAATTTGTGAGACTAGCTCCATCATCCCTGAAAAGCCTTATAGTTGCCCTTCTCTGCAGTTCAGATATTACTGTATGAACTGCTGTCACTGAGCTGGAATCCTTAAACACAATGGGGATAATCAGATCTTGAGTTGGCAGAAGCCATGTGACAGCAGTTAATCATCAAAGACAAAGTGGGCATGGCTACCATAATGGAAAACAGGCTCAAGGCAGCAGTCAAAATAATCTGACTCACAGAGACTTTTGGCATTGGGTAGTAGATCATGGAGTACCTAGCAGTAAAATAGATGGACATTCTACTAAATTCATGTTTAAGCTGTATAAGCAGAAGAATTCTAGGTTAAGTGAACAAAAGTCTACCTTGAATTACAAAAACAGAGTCATGACCCCTTAATCAATTCCCGGACTTGAGACAGTTTATGATCCAGAGCCCCTTGAATGAGGGAAAGGCTGGGTACACTTGGGGAAGGACCCTGTTACACTGCCAAAGATTTATACTGTTTATCTTCCTCCCAGCCTTCCCCAGGGGGACCTACAGCCCTTTTACAGGGTAATTGTGCATTGGGGAAAAAGGAAATGATCAGATATTTTGTGGATTATTAGACACTGGTTCAGAAGTGGCATTAATTTCAGGAGATCCAAAACATCACTCTGGTCCACTAGTCAGAGTTGGGGCTTATGGAGCTCAGGTGATCAATGGAGTTTTACCACATGTCCATCTCACAGAGGGTTCAGTGGGTTCCTGGACCCATTCTGTGGTTATTTCCCCAGTTCCAGAATGCATAATTGGAATAGACATACTCAGCAACTGGAAAATCCTCACATTGGTTCCCTGACTCATGGAGAAAGGGCTATTATGGTGCGAAAGGCCAAGTGGAAGCTGGTAGAACCGTCTCTGCCTAGCAAAATAGTAAACCAGAAAGAATATCAGATTCCTAGAGGGATTCTGGAGATTAATGCCACTCTTAAGAACTTGAAGATTGCACGGGTGGTAATTCCCACCACATCCCCATTCAACTCTCCTATTTGGTCTGTGCAGAAAACAGATGGGTCTTGGAGGATGATAGTGGATTATTGTAAGCGTAACCAGGTGGTGGCTCCAATTGCAGCTGCTGTTCCAGATGTGGTATCATTGCTTGAGCAAATCAACACATCCCCTGGTACCTGGTATGCAGCTATTGATCTGGCAAATGCTTTTTTTCTCAATTGCTATTAGTAAGTGTGCTGGTTTGAATGTATTGTGTCCCCCAAATGCCATTGTCTTTGTGGTTTTGTGGGGCAGAAGTTTTGGTGCTGGTTAGATTTGCTTGGAATGTGCCCTACCCAGCTGTGGGTAATGATTCTGATGAGATGTTCCCATGGAGGAATGGCCCTGCCCATTCAGGGTGGGCCTTGATCAGTAGAGCTATATAAATGAGCTGACTCAGGGGGGAGGAAATGGAGTGCAGCTGGGAGTGATGTTTTGAAGAGGAGCAAGCTTGCTAGAGAGGAACGTCCTGGGAGAAAGCCGTTTTGAGGCCGGAGCTTTGGAGCAGACGCTGGCTGCCTTCCCAGCTAACAGAGGTTTTCTGGATGACATTGGCCATCCTCCGGTGAAGGTACCCGATTGCTGAGGTGTTACCTTGGATGCTTTGTGGCCTTAAGACTGTAACTGTGTAGCGAAATAAACCCCCGTTTTATAAAAGCCTATCCATCTCTGGTGTTTCGCATTCTGCAGCATTAGCAAACTAAAACAGTAAGGAACACCAGAAACAGTTTGCATTCACTTGGCAAGGCCAGCAGTGTATATTCACTGTGCTACTTCAAGGATATATCAACTCTCCAGCCCTGTGTCATAACATTGTCTGCAGGGATCTTAATCATTTCTCCTTCCCACCAGACATCAAACTGATCCATTATATTGATGATACCATGTTGATTGGACCTAGTGAGCATGAAGTAGCAACTACTCTAGATTTGTTGGTAAGGAATTTGTGGCAGACAATGGGAGATAAATCCAACAAAAATACAGGGACCTTCCACCTCAGTAAAATTTCTAGGTGTCCAGGGGTGTGGGGCATGTGGAGATATCCCTTCTAAGGCAAATGATAAGCTGTTGCATCTGGTCCCTCCAATGACCTAAAAATAGGCACAATACTTACTTGGCATCTTTGGATTTTGGGGACAACATATTCCTCATTTGGGTGTGTTACTTTGACCCATTTACCAAGTGACCAGAAAAGCTGCTAGTTTCGATTGGGGACTGGAACAAGATGAGGCTCTGTGAAAGGTTTAAGCTGTTATGCAAGCTGCTCTGCCACTTGGACCATATGATCCACCTGATCCAATGGTGCTGGAAGTGTCAGTGGCAAATAGAGATGCTGTTTAGAGCCTTTGGCAGGCTCCTATAGGGGAATCACAACACAGGCCCTTAGGATTTTGGAGTAAAGCTTTACCATTCCCTGCAGATAACTACTTTCCATTTGAGAAAGAGCTTTTGGCCTGCTATTGGGCTTTAGTAGAGACATAAAGGTAACCGTTGGCCACCAAGTTACCATGAGACCTGAGTTACCTATCATGGGCAGAGTATTGTCCAACCCGCCAAGCCATAAAGTTGGGCATGCACAGCAGCATTCCATCATAAAATTGAAATGATATACATGAGATAGAGCTTGAGTAGGTCCTGAAGGCATAAGTACATTACAAGAGGAAGTGGCCCAAATGCCTATGGCCCCCACTCCTGCCACCTTACCTTCTCTTTCCCAGCCCACAGCTATGACATCTTGGGGAGTTCCTTACAATCAATTGACTGAGGCAGAGAAAACTCAGGCCTGATTTACAGATGGTTCTGAATGATATGCAGGCAGCACTCAAAAGTTGATAGCTGCAGCACTGCAGCCCATTTCTGGGATGTCCCTAAAGGACAGTGGTGAGAGGAAATCCTCCCAGTGGTTAGAACTTTGAGCAATGCACCTTGTTTGTCACTTTGCTTGGAAGGAGAACTGACCTGAGGTGCACTTGTATATGATTCATGGACTGTTGCTAATGGTTTGGCTGGATGGTCAGTGACTTGGAAGGAACATGATTGGAAAATTGGTGACAAAGAAGTCTGGGGAAAAGGTATGTGGATAGACCTTTCTGAGTGGGCAAAAAACAGGAAGATATTTGTTTCCCACATGAATGCTCACCAGAGGGTAACTTCAGCAAAAGAAGATATTTAATAATCAAGTGGATAAGATGACCCATTTGGTGGATACCAATCAGCTTCTTTCCCCAGCTGCTCCTCTCATTGTGCAATGGTCTCATGGACAAAGTGGTCATGGTGGTAGGAATGGAGGTTATGCTTGGGCTCAGCAACATGGACTTCTACTCACTAAGGCTGACCTGGCCACAGCCAGTGTTGACTGCCCAATCTGCCAGCAGTAGAGACCCATACTCAGTCCCCAAAATGGCATCATTCCCCAAGGTGATCGGCCTGCTACCTGGTGGCTGGTTGATTACATGGGACCACTTCCATCATGGAAGATGTAGCAATTTGTTCTTATTGGAATAGACATATACTCCAGTAGGGGTTTGCCTTCCCTGCATGAAATGCTTCTGCCAAAACTAGCATCTGTGGATTTACAGAATGCCTTATCCACCATCATGGTATTCTACACAGCATTGCTTCTGACCAAGGACCCATCTTCACAGCAAATGAAGTGAGGAAATGGGCACATGCTCATGGAATTCTCTGGTCTTACCATGTTCGCCATTATCTACATGCAGCTGGGTTGATAGAATGGTAGATTGGCCTGTTGCAGACTCAATTATGGTGCCAACTAGGTGACAATACCTTGCAGGGCTAGGGCAGTGTTCTCCAGGAGGCTATGTATGCTCTGAATCAGCATCCACTCTATGCTGTTTCTCCCATAGCCAGGATACATGTGTCCAGGAGTCAAGCAGTGGAAACAGGAGTGACACCACTCACTGTCACTCCTAGTGATCCACTAGGAAAATTTTTACTTCCTTTCCCTGCAAGCTTAAGTTCTGTTGGTCTATAAGTCTTAGTTCCAAAAGGAGGAGTGCTTCCACCAGGAAACACAGCAATAATTCCATTGAAATGGATGTTAAGACTGCCACCTGGCCACTTTGGGCTTCTTATGCCTCTGAATCAACAGGAGAGGAAGGGGATTACTGTACTGGGTGGGGTGATTGAACCTGACTATCCAGGGGAAATAGCACTGTGACTACACAATGGAGGTAAAGAAGAGCTTTCCTGGAATACAGATCCCCTAGGGCATCTCTTAGTACTACCATGCCCTGTGATCAAAGTCAATGGAAAACTGCAACAACCCAATCCAGGCAGGCTACCAATGGCCAAGAAACTTCAGGAATGAAGGCTTGGGTCACCCCACCAGGCAAAGAACCAAAGCTAACTGAAGTGCTTGCTGAGGGTTAAGGGAACACGGTATGGGCAGTGGAAGAAGGTAGTGATAAATATCAACTATGGCCACATGACCAATTATAGAAATGAGGACTATGATGGCATGAATGTTTCCTCCTTGTTTTGTTAGGAGCATGTTTGTATTTGTCTGTAAAGCAAATGTCTTTGCTTTCTTCTCTATCTTATCCCCATATCATATGACATAAGCTGTATTGTTCATTTTGCAGTGTTTAAGTTAAAGGAAATCAATTTTAAGAGTCAATGTCACCCAAAGATTTGCATTCTATTCTGGAGAGATTTAGTGTGTTTCTGGTTGTATGCAGGACAGGAAATTATTGTTAGGTGAAATACATGCCTGTCATTGTTCTCTACTTACAGATAAAGTATGGTTTAAGGTGAAGTGTGCAACTGCCAAGTTGATAAGGGGTGGACTGTGATGGTTAGGTTCATCTGTCAACTTGGCCAGCAAGTACTGACCTAACCATTACTGCAAGGACATTTGTGGCTGGCTAATAAACCAGAAGACTGGTTTATTAAATCATCAGTCAACTGGCTGCAGCTGTGACTGATTACTTCGACGAAGGATGTGTCTTCTGCAATAAGAGAATGTAATCAGCTGGATTTAATCCAATCAATTGAAGACTTTTAAGGGAGACAGATAGAGGACCTTCACTTCTTCTTTGGCTAACCAGCCAAGTGTTTCCTGAGGAGTTCATTAAAGTTGCCAGTTGGTTTCCTGAGAAGTTCATTGAACACGTTCACCAAAGTTGCCAGTTCACTGCCTGAGGAGTTCATTGAACATCTTCATTGGAGTTGCCAGTTTGCTGCCTGCCCTATGGAATTTGGATTTGCGCATACCCACAGTTATGTAGACACTTTTATAAAATCTTATATTCATAGATTTCTCTTGTTGATTCTGTTTTCCTAGAGAACTGTAACTAATACATCAGATATTAAGAAGTCCCATACTAAATTATACTTCCATAGTTTGTCAGAGAGAGAAATGGGAAAAAGTTTCAAAATTACTAATAATGGATAAACAGAGAAATACTCATCGGTACATCAGACAAGATGTTCTGGTTTGTTGTCTCTCTCCCTATGTTTACTGTGGAGTTGGAGATTACAAAAAATGCAGCCCTGATAGAACCTCATCTTTAACTCTGAAAAAAACAGAATTATCTCTGTTAGATACAGCTACTGTTAAATAGTTATGGTGAGTGGGGAGAAAACAAGTGGAATAGCAATTATGTGTTGACATCACTTTTTTTAATATCAGTGTCCAAGAAGGAAGGCAAGTGGGAAAGAAGAAAGCAAAATATAAATATTGTAGATAGCAGTCACCCTATTGATGCTTTTAATCTTTTAAAAAAAAGTTTCTGTTACGTGGAGAAGTTACTCCATATAACTACCAGTTGGGTATGCTGTATACTGGGAGCAGGTCCATAGTCTGCATTTATATTTACTGAGCCACAGGATATATGCCACTTTTTAACAAAGCAGACCTAGGACTATTAAATTATAAAAACTGTATTACACATTGCAGTCCAAGACCATTTGGAGATTATTTAAGAGAATACTTTTAAAAGGCAGTTTCCTGGAGGGAGTTATACTTTAAATGCAATGACCTGTGAAAAAATTTCTCCTCTCTAAACCTTGTCTGCTTCAAAAGGTTTATCGATTGTAAGGAGGAAAGAGTAAACTTTTGTGTTTTATTTTATTTTTAATACTTTCTTTAGGGGTCTAAAGGGAAAAAAAACACCATCAGCTCTCTACCATCTTTCTTTTCTATGTGTCACATATATTTATGGGAAGAAAGAGAACATTAATAGAAGTTAAGTTAACAAGGCAAACAACATTGGGCCATTTCTCGTAGGCTGCTTATTTGCAGGATGTTAACTTTCATAAACCTTTCAACCTTATGAACAGCCATTTGGTTATCTGTCCAAGTCCCAATATAAGTGGAATGCCCACTCAAATTGAAACAATCTTAGAAGAGTTCAATAAGGACCTATGCAAAAATGCATGGCTAGGTATAGGAAAAGTAAAAGCAATGGTACAGAACCCAAAGGAAAGAGTGTAAAGAGGGCTACTTTGAGATTACTGTGACATTCAGGGGAGGACAGAGCCAGCTTGGTGACCCTGCAAGGTAGGCAGCAGAACAAAATGACCTCACCTTCAATCTCCTGCCAGGGCTCTGTGTTGGTCAAATGTTATGGGAAGCCAGAGACTAAAGGAAATATATTTATTGTTCTCTACTTAGAAATAAAGTATGGTTAAAGGTGAAGTGTACAACTGTTAAGTTGACCAGGGGGGAATGTGATTGTTAGGTTCATCTGTCAACTTGGCCAGGTGATGGTACCCAGGTGTCTGGTCAAGCAAGCACTGGCCTAACCATTACTGCAAGGACATTTGTGGCTGGTTAATAAACCAGAAGGCCGGTTTATTAAATCATCAGTCAATTGGCTGCAGCTGTGACTGATTACCTCGATGAAGGGCATGTCTTCCACAATAAAAGAATGCAATCAGCTGGATTTAATCCAATCAGTTGAAGGCTTTTAAAGGAGACAGATAGAAGAACTTCAATTCTTCTTCAGCTAACTAGTGAAGTGTTTCCTAAGGAGTTCATGTAAGTTGCCAGTTCGTTTCCTGAGGAGTTCATCGGACGCGTTCATCAAAGTTGCCAGTTTGCTTCCTGAGGATGTGTATTTGTAAAGTGATAGCTGTCAGACAGGTTAGCCTAATGGGACAGAGACGATGGTGGACAAAGGCAGAAAGTAGAATTGGAGGGCAAAGAGGAAATAACTGGCATATCAATTTAACCAGTAAATATTACGTGTTTATTAGATACAGGAAATTCTGTTGGGTCTGAGAAAAATGAACAGGACAGGGTTCGATCACTCAAAGAAGATGAATTATAAAAGATTCTAAAATTGAGTAAATATTTAAGAGAAATGGGGGAGCTAACATGTCATATTTCATTTCCTCCAACATTCATAAATAATGTGGTTTTTTTTTGGATATTCAGTTATTCAGAAACATTAGTTTGAGGATCATTAAGACTTAGATTTTCTTCTTTTTAATATCCATCTGTTTCCATATTTGTCACCATAAAGAGATTCTGCATTATTTCAAGGAATTATTGAGTTTCCAGCCACTCATTATATCAAATATTTTAATACCAGGGATGTAAAGATTTTAATATCTGCATAAATCCTAGTAATTTGGTAAATAAACCACTTTCATGTTTAAATTATTTGTAATACAAGATCACTGACCCTGTAATTGTTTTAAACCTCTCTCTCTCCTTCACTTTCACAGTTTAAATCTAAACTCTTTCTTAAGATCTCTCTGTCTCTTTCACTCACACACACACACACCCACACACCCACAGACACACAGATGCAGAGCAAACTCAGCCTCCAAGATGTGTAGAGTTTTAAAAAATGAAAAGTGCAGTTATTGCATACTTGTGAAATGAATTAAATCTGATCTAATCTAACTTTTTCAAGCAGAGACACTAGGTAAAAAGATAAGCATATACCATTTAAAAATACAATGAAGTGTGCCCTTGGATATTCACTTGGGAACTTGGGGACTATCAAATCCCATACAATGGTAGACAGAGTCTCTGAAACAAAGCTGGTGGATAAATACCCAGCTTCTTCAGAATTTTCTCAGAAAAAAAAGGAATATAGAGTATTCTGAAGCAGATTTTTTTTCATTTCTTTTGTATATTTCCAATATTTAAAAATGATATTTACCTTTGTGGTTGGGGAGGGGTTTATCATTAAAATAGTTTGGTCTCTAAGCCACATTGAGAAAATTATAGTTGTCAAGACATCAAGGAGGTAGAAACCTTAGCCTGGCAGAGAGTTATCTGTTGGCGTCTTCTGTGCTGAAAATGAGAGCTACCAAGTTGGATCTCAGAGGCCCATATGGTTCAAGTGGAATGAGGGTGGGGAGGCAAGAATTGAGGTCAGAGAGCTAAGAGGTAGGCAGATACTAATATTAAACCATGTAATAACAGCATATCATATGAAGAAACTTAATTCAGCATACTCAAGCAAAAGCAGAAGAGCTTGGCTGTGGTATATGTGAAGTCATTCTTTTGGGAAGTGGGTCAAAATAGCTTTACAAAGAAAGAATCTGTTTTTCAATCATTACTATCATTTTTCATTTATTCCTATAAGAAAGTGAGTGGGGCAAAATAATTAAAAATAATTTTCTCAGTTGTTCAGTCTTTCTAAATGGATGTTTTAGCCTCCTCTGCCCTGAAGTCTGCTCATGGAATCTGTAGGACTGAAACACAAAGCCGCACACACTATCAGTGGACAAATAACATATTTGTTCACAGGAAAACACTTTATGGTATATGAATTTGCTATTTATATAGTTTTATATGTATTACTTCTTCAGAGTCTTATGCCATTGGGAAGTGGACTGAGGAGAAAAGCCTCTAAACACCTGGGAGCATAGACAATGAATTTAAGAAAATTCTCCCCATTAATATTTACCTTGTAAATACTAGTAAGTCTAACATCTAAGCGTTCTTTTTATTTCCCCTGTAAATATTTATTTAGCAGAGACGTTAAAGGTTTTCCTTCATCTTGGCTTCCAGAATTTTCTATACTAATAAACTAAGAAAACTCTTCTGTAAGAAAAGCTACTTTGTTAATTTACTGCCTTAAGCACCCATCTTTCCTGTAGATTTTTCTTTATTGAGGACGAATAGAAGAAAAGTTTCATTACACATTAGACATTCCCATAGGCAAAGGAAATAATATTCACAAATTCCTGTGACTCGAGTGGCAATCAGCGCAAGGCTACTGTGCTAGTCTTAGTGCCTACAGAATAGTAATAATAATAAAAAGTTTCCTTGGTTGTCCACTATCCATTGTTAAAGTATTCCATTGTATGAAGGTGAGTTGTTTTTCCTTTCAATACATACTCACTCGGGTTAGTATAACATTTTTAAAAATATGTCTTAAGTGCGTAATAGAGACTCGGAGATTTAGAGACCCATAGGTGTTCAGTGAAGGTCATTGATAGTGTGTTAGAGAGATTAGGCCAATTAAAGTTCAAACAAGCGTGGACATGAAAAATAACAACACCTGTCATCCTTGCTGGACCCTCAACTTTCCCATTATTTTGAAATAGAGCAATAAATCTAAAAGTGACCTTAGATAATATCCAGTGCAACTCTCTCACTTTGCAGATGAAAAGCAGGGCTCAACAAAGATCAAATGCTTCCTCCAAGGAAAAAGGGTGTGTAAGTGACAAATATGGTCCTCGAACATGTCAGTGTTCTTCCAACATACTACACCCTCTCTGACCTGCTTTTTACAGACTCCACTCGAATCAGTTTTCCTTTCTTCCCTCCTTTGCTCTTCCCAGGTTCTTACATCATAGTCCCTTCTTTTATCCCTTCAAAACATTAACTGACTATATGTGCCAAGAGTGGCACAAAAGATAAGAGATTAACATTTGTCAAAAAATTTTATTCAACTCATTAAATATTAGTGTGCACTGATTGAGTAATAAGTATTATGATTGGCACTTAGTGCACACAGATAAACTGGAAATTGTTCTCAAGAAACTGACATAGGAGAAAGACAATATACAAATATCTTAATGTGATTGAAGTAATAGAATGATAGCAGTTTACATAGGTTCCTCTGTAGAGTCATCGTTAAGTGCAGAGATTCTGGGTCCAGGCTCTCTAAATACAACCCAATTTTACCACTTATAAGAAAAATGACTTTTGCTAAACCTCTTTGTGCTTCAAATCCTCATCTATAAAACTGAGTAACATTACCTACCATATAAGGCTCAGGTGAGGATAACATTATATACATAAAGAATTTAGAAAATGCCATGCATACAACAAACCTTTTATAAATCTGAGCCATTTGTATGAGTTTGTAAGAAGAACACAAACAACCCTTCCTGGACTGTGGTTTCAATGAGTTTTGAGAGACAAATGAAGGTAGGCGCATGAAACTGTACTATGTATGTAGAGAAACATTCATAGCTCAGTGTTTGGGGGAGTTAAATTGAAAGGCACAAAGTGGGGGCATCATGTAGAATACTCTTGCCATCTTATGGAGTTGCAGAAGGAGTTTAAAAAGGGCAGTACAATAGTTAGATTCACAGTTATGGCAGAACATCAATTATTCAAAGATGAATTTTGTAGTAATTGGAAGGAGGAGAATGGGAATGAAGAAAAAGGTAGAATACAGAAATTTGATTACCTAATAACCTTATGCCTTCAAACTCATTAAGAGTAATTTTAAGTGACATTAATTAATAATACAGCTTAAAAGTCATTTCTGAGAGTTAAGTGTGCAGGGAACTAACTTCCCTTGTTTAAATCTCTTTCATCTCCTGCATTAAGAAAAATTGTTTTTCCTCTTTTGCATGTTTAATTTTTACCTGTCATTATAGGCTGTTAAAAATTAAAGTTATCAAATAGGTTTGTTGAGGATTTTTTCCTCATATCTTAAAACAAGAGATAGTTTGGGCAAGGAAATGGCACCTCCATAGCTCTCTTCCATCTTAATATACTTTTTTGAAAGGTAAAGTACCCTGACAGATAAATTGTCATGAATTGGTGTTCACTATAGCTTGAAATAAGAGGGAGAATATTTCCATACATTTAATCATGTATATTGTTATTAGTGTATAGCTGCTTGACTAAATTTCTCTATAAATAAGACAACTGACTCAGACTGAGATTTCTGCATGGAGAGTATGCAGAATGTCTTGCACAAGAGTCAAGATTTGGAGCTTATTTAAGAAATTTGCAATATCAAACTGACACACTCTATACTTGGTTCTTTATTTCACAGCACAGCAACTTCCTGTCTATAGTCATATCAAAATAAAGAGCTCTCGTCCTGTTGTTTGCCACCATGTGGAGTCTTTACTCCTATGCCCAACCAGCTCCTGCATATGCACATAGGTAGCTGGTTAATATTAATTACTTTACTGCAGGAAATTACTTGCCATGTGTTTCCAAGGATTTTAAGCATGCAAAGATATCTTAATCAAATGAGAACTTTCCTTGTGTTCACCCTATAGCTATCATTTGACAATTGACTTGTTAATCACATTCAAACAACCTCCATGCCTGCTTTCCATTAGTTTTTCTGGCACCATCCTAGTCTAAGCTACCATCATCTCTTGTATGATTGCAATAGCCTCCCATGAGGGTAAAGCACCTATTTTGTCTTTGTTTTTCCTTATAGCTGTGTCTCAGTTCCTTTAATGAATATTATTGGTGTCAAAACTTCCTGGCTAAAAAAGCAGTTTTCAGTACAGAAATATCCTAGCCTTATTTGTGCTAACTATCAAAATATCGTGTCTCCACTGATGTGTGGGTCATCTGTAGTATGAACAATAAAAAACATTAAAAAAAAATAAGTAAAAAACACCAGAGGTAGCAGCTCTGATCCAGCAGTGTGGCTGAAGATAATGTACTGTCACAGCTGAGGCTAATTAAAGCCGACAGAAAATTAAATAGCCACTTATCACTGGTTGAATTTGAGCTTCAGGATAATTAAAAGGCTGCAAATTCACTTTCAGTCAAACATGAGAAGGAAGCAAGAAGAGAAAATTTAAAAAAAAAATTCTATTTTTCCTGGACTTCTTTAGGAGTATTTATATACCAGTTTACAAAATGGTATGTTTTCTTTGAGAGCAAACATGGAGATAAACGTGTTAATTGCATTCATATATTTATTAATTTAGAGAAATATATGAAAATTTTACCCTAAATAAATTGTTTAAGATGCACTGTGTTCTAAATTTGAAATCATTTGTAGGAAACTTGCATTAAATAGTTTGCTGCAACTGCGTCTATGTTGGTTGGTTATCAAACAGTGCACAGAGAAATATGATTTTAACATTCAGAAGAAAGTAAAATAAAATGTTTAATTTTATTGACAACTTTACAGAATTGTAGGTTTAAAAAAATGCTAAGTTTAGAATTCAGTGGGATGGGTTACAGCATTTCTAGTCTTCTACAATAAAATTTAAAATCAACTTTTAAAAAGTTATAAAATATCAGAACAGATAGTGGCATTCAGATATTGTAAAAACTGGTCTTACTTTGCAAACCAAGAAAGGGCAGCTGTTTAAATAATGCCATGATTTGCTACCACTCCACTTCAGCTTTACCCCATGGGGATGGATGCCTGGAGAGCTGCCGCAAGACGGCCCTTAGCCCACCGTCCCATTGAGGGATTGCCTTGGCCAAAGAAATCTGCCTTTCCCAAGGTCCTGCCTCCTCCGTGGACAACCTATGCCAAAGTTGATCAATGTGGAGTTAAAAAATCCAGCCCCGTTCCCCTCATTTGAGAAGAAAAAAGCAAAACAACTCTAAATCTCTTTTCAGCTTCAGGGCACCCTATGAGATTAATCTAGGACTTCATTGGCAAAGTATCACAGTTCAACTTCTCTCTCTGACCAATCCTCTTTCTTTCACTTATCTTCCCCAGGTGCTCATCTCAAGAGCACACCATAAAAAACATTCTGCATGCTAATCTGCATCTCACAGTCTACTTCTAATAGAACCCAACATGTATACCCCAGAATGCCTAACACGAGACTCTACTCATGGCAGTCTCTTTTTGTGGATTCAAGGAGTGGTTACAACTGCTGATACAAAAGACACTGAGTAACAGACATTTGGGGAATGACTGCCATCCACCTAAATACACTAGGCTACAATTAACATTAGAGCTTACGTGACTGGAAAACAATAATTGCTCAACAGTAGAGTGAAATCAATGAATGCAGGAGGAGATATTCCTTATCCAGTCTACCATTTTGGTCTGTGTTGTCAGTTCTTTCTGTGCAGACACGGAAGGCCCCCTGGTTTAACAAACTATAGAGCAGGGCCTTCCCAAAGCTCCCGATGTCTGAAAGCGGACACTGGGCTAGGAAAAGGCCAAAAGCCTTGCTTGTCTGAAAGTGGACTGCAATTTAGATGAGTGAATAATCTCTGAGCTCCTGCTGGGCTCCTTCTGTGCTCCTGTCTCCCGCCCCCACTGTTTCCCAAAAAAATTGTCCTTAAGACTAAAAATACACCTCATGGCTTTAGAAAAAATGTACCCCTCCCGGATATACCTGAAAACAGCCACGTAGGAAACTACCTTGTATGCTATAAAGACCTGTAGAAATGAGTAGAATAAAACTTTCTTTTGCATGAACACTGAAGACAGAGTGTGCTCCCCTTCTTTCACATCTTTCAGCTGTGTGGTTCTCAGGAACAGTCTCTCTACCTAGGCCCATTGTTTCAGCATTTTAGAGCTCATTATGAATGATGGGACTGTAGCATGGTAAATGAGATTTTGACTGAAATCCACAATCTTCTGAAGCCCTAAAGTCCACAACAGTAAAACATTTGTTCACATTTTGTAAACTACGGCCACTTGAGTCTCATTAGATTATTGACAGGAGTCAAACTGCAAGTCAACCTGCACATCATGTGTTGCTGTCAACCAAGAAAATAAGTCTCCCTGCCTTTCAAGGCTTCATATATAATGCAATGAATAATACAATACACACAGATTTATTGTTTTGTAATCACTTTACTGTTCAAGAAGAAATTAAGTGTACGATTATTATGACGTGGAGGTCCACGCAAACTTTTGTTATTTAAATGTGGATGTCATAGTTGATAATGCTAAGGCCCCACATATTGTGAAACCTTCATACTTGCTTATAAAATTACCTATGGAGTGTATTATTTTCCTTCTGTTGCTGTGAAAAATTACTTCAAATTCATTGGCTTAAAACAACACAAAATTATTACTTTACAGTTTTATAGATCAGCAGTCTGACATGGATATTTCCTTGGGCTAAGATCAAAGTATCAGCAGGGCATTCCTTTCTGGAGACTCTAGGGGAGAAATTGTTTCCCTGCCTCTTCCAGCTTCTCCAGGCCACTGTATTCTTTTGCTTTATAGTCCACTTCCTCCACTTTCAAAGCCAGCAATGTTGGATGAGTTCTTTTCTATTCACATCTCTCTTACTCTCTCTTCTGTCATCCTCTGCTATTTTTAAGGACTCATGTGATTAGACTGGACCCACCTGGATAATCTAGGATACTCTCTCCACTTCAAATTCATTTGATTAGCAACCTTAATTGCATCTGAAAACTTAATTCCCCTTTGCCACGTTATGCTACATAGTCATAGGTTCCAGGGATTAGGACATGGACATCTTTGGAGGGACATCCTGCCACATGGAGCTCCTACTAAGAAGCAATGCTTGGCCAGCCAGTTGGAACTCTGATCTACTCCAATGTGGCATTTATGATGCATATGTGCTCTGCTAAAGCTCTCATTGCATCTAAAGGACTCTCTTGTTACTGTGAATCCTGTACCTACCTCACTTGCTTCCTGTACAGAATCCTGGTCCTGTCCCAGAAACACAGATGCTGCTTACATCTGCCTACATTCCCTTCATTTTTCCTTTTTTTTTTTTTTTTTTTTTTTTTTTAATCATCATTTTATTGAGATATATTCACATACCACGCAGTCATACAAAACAAATTGTACTTTCGATTGTTTACAGTACCATTACATAGTTGTACATTCATCACCTAAATCAATCCCTGACACCTTCATTAGCACAGACACAAAAATAACAAGAATAATAATTAGAGTGAAAAAGAGCAATTGAAGTAAAAAAGAACACTGGGTACCTTTGTCTGTTTGTTTCCTTCCCCTACTTTTCTACACATCCATCCATAAACTAGACAAAGTGGTGTTTGGTCCTTATGGCTTTCCCAATCCCATTGTCACCCCTCATAAGCTACATTTTTATACAACTGTCTTCGAGATTCATGGGTTCTGGGTTGTAGTTTGATAGTTTCAGGTATCCACCACCAGCTACCCCAATTCTTTAGAACCTAAAAAGGGTTGTCTAAAGTGTGCATAAGAGTGCCCACCAGAGTGACCTCTCGGCTCCTTTTGGAATCTCTCTGCCACTGAAGCTTATTTCATTTCCTTTCACATCCCCCTTTTGGTCAAGAAGATGTTCTCCGTCCCACGGTGCCAGGTCTACATTCCTCCCTGGGAGTCATATTCCACGTTGCCAGGGAGATTCACTTCCCTGGGTGTCTGATCCCACGTAGGGGGGAGGGCAGTGATTTCACCTTTCAAGTTGGCTTAGCCAGAGAGAGAGGGCCACATCTGAGCAACAAAGAGGCATTCAGGAGGAGACTCTTAGGCACAAATACAGGGAGGCCTAGCCTCTCCTTTGCAGCAACCGTCTTCCCAAGGGTAAAACTTATGGTAGAGGGCTCAACCCATCAAACCACCAGTCCCCTATGTCTGTGGTCATGTTAGCAACCATGGAGGTGGGGTAGGCGAATACCCCTGCATTCTCCACAGGCTCCTCAAGGGGGCACTACATCTTTTTTTTTTTTTTTTTCCCTTGTTTGTCTTTTTTCTTTTTTTTTTTTTTTTTTTTTTTTTTTTTTTAACTTTCCCTTCTTTTTTCAAATCACCTGTATGAAAAAAAAGTTAAAAAGAAAACAAACATACAATAAAAGAGCATTTCAAAGAGACCATAGCAAGGGAGTAAGAAAAAGACAACTAACCTAAGATAACTGCTTAACTTCCAACATGTTCCTACTTTACCCCAAGAAAGTTACATAATATAGCAACATTTCAGTGAACTTGTTCCTACTACAACCATCAGAAATTAACAGACCATAGTCATTTCTGGGCATCCCCAGAACGTTAAATAGCTTATCTGTTCTTCCTGGATTATTGTTCCCCCTTCCTTAATTGCTCTCTACTGCTAGTTCCCCTACATTCTACATTATAAACCATTTGTTTTGCATTTTTCAAAGTTCACATTAGTGGTAGCATATAATATTTCTCTTTTTGTGCCTGGCTTATTTCGCTCAGCATTATGTCTTCAAGGTTCATCCATGTTGTCATATGTTTCACCAGATCGTTCCTTCTTACTGCCGCGTAGTATTCCATCGTGTGTATATACCACATTTTATTTATCCACTCATCTGTTGAAGGACATTTGGGTTGTTTCCATCTCTTGGCAATTGTGAATAATGCTGCTATGAACATTGGCGTGCAGATATCTGTTCGTGTCACTGCTTTCCGATCTTCCGGGTATATACCGAGGAGTGCAATCGCTGGATCGAATGGTAGCTCTATATCTAGTTTTCTAAGGAACTGCCAGACTGACTTCCAGAGTGGCTGAACCATTATACAGTCCCACCAACAATGAATAAGAGTTCCAATTTCTCCACATCCCCTCCAGCATTTGTAGTTTCCTGTTTGTTTAATGGCAGCCATTCTAACCGGTGTTAGATGGTATCTCATTGTGGTCTTAATTTGCATCTCTCTAATAGCTAGTGAAGCTGAACATTTTTTCATGTGTTTCTTGGTCATTTGTATTTCCTCTTCAGAGAACTGTCTTTTCATATCTTTTGCCCATTTTATAATTGGGCTGTCTGTACTATTGTCATTGAGTTGTAGGATTTCTTTGTATATGCAAGATATCAGTCTTTTGTCAGATACATGGTTTCCAAAAATTTTTTCCCATTGAGTTGGCTGCCTCTTTACCTTTTTGAGAAATTCCTTTGAGGTGCAGAAACTTCTAAGCTTGAGGAGTTCCCATTTATCTATTTTCTCTTTTGTTGCTTGTGCTTTGGGTGTAAAGTCTAGGAAGTGGCCTCCTAATACAAGGTCTTGAAGATGTTTTCCTACATTATCTTCTAGGAGTTTTATGGTACTTTCTTTTATATTGAGATCTTTGGTCCATTTTGAGTTAATTTTTGTGTAGGGGGTGAGGTAGGGGTCCTCTTTCATTCTTTTGGATATGGATATCCAACTCTCCCAGCCCCATTTGTTGAAAAGACCATTATGGCTCAGTTCGGTGACTTTGGGGGCCTTATCAAAGATCAGTCGGCCATAGATCTGAGGGTCTATCTCTGAATTCTCAATTCGATTCCATTGATCTATATGTCTATCTTTGTGCCAGTACCATGCTGTCTTGGCAACTGTGGCTTTATAATAAGCTTCAAAGTCAGGGAGTGTAAGTCCTCCCACTTCGTTTTTCTTTTTTAGAGTGTCTTTAGCAATTCGAGGCATCTTCCCTTTCCAAATAAATTTGATAACTAGCTTTTCCAAGTCTGCAAAGTAGGTTGTTGGAATTTTGATTGGGATTGCATTGAATCTGTAGATGAGTTTGGGTAGAATTGACATCTTAATGACATTTAGCCTTCCTATCCATGAACATGGAATATTTTTCCATCTTTTAAGGTCCCCTTCTATTTCTTTTAGTAGAGTTATGTAGTTTTCTTTGTATAGGTCTTTTACATCTTTGGTTAAGTTGATTCCTAGGTACTTGATTTTTTTAGTTGCTATTGAAAATGGTATCTTTTTCTTGAGTGTCTCTTCAGTTTGTTCATTTCTAGCATATAGAAACATTACTGACTTATGTGCATTAATCTTGTATCCCGCTACTTTGCTAAATTTGTTTATTAGCTCTAGTAGGTGTATCGTTGATTTCTCAGGGTTTTCTAGATATAAGATCATATCATCTGCAAACAATGACAGTTTTCCTTCTTCTTTTCCAATTTGGATGCCTTTTATTTCTTTGTCTTGCCGGATTGCCCTGGCTAGCACTTCCAGCACAATGTTGAATAACAGTGGTGACAGCGGGCATCCTTGTCTTGTTCCTGATCTTAGAGGGAGGGCTTTCAGTCTCTCACCATTGAGTACTATGCTGGCTGTGGGTTTTTCATATATGCTCTTTATCATGTTGAGGAAGTTTCCTTCAATTCCTACCTTTTGAAGTGTTTTTATCAAAAAGGGATGTTGGATTTTGTCAAATGCTTTTTCAGCATCTATTGAGATGATCAATTGATTTTTTCCTTTCGAGTTTTTAATGTGTTGTAATACATTGATTGTTTTTCTGATGTTGAACCATCCTTGCATGCCTGGAATGAACCCCACTTGGTCATGGTGTATGATTTTTTTAATGTGTCTTTGGATTCGATTTGCAAGTATTTTGTTGAGGATTTTTGCATCTATATTCATTAGGGAGATTGGCCGGTAGTTTTCCTTTTTTGTAGCATCTTTGCCTGGTTTTGGTATTAGATTGATGTTACCTTCATAAAATGAGTTAGGTAGTGTTCCATTTTTTTCAATGTTTTGAAAGAGTTTGAGTAAGATTGGTGTCAGTTCTTTCTGGAAAGTTTGGTAGAATTCCCCTGTGAAGCCATCTGGCCCTGGGCATTTATTTGTGGGAAGATTTTTGATGACTGATTGGATCTCTTTGCTTGTGATGGGTTGGTTGAGGTCTTCTATTTCTTCTCTGGTCAGTCTAGGTTGTTCATATGTTTCCAGGAAATTGTCCATTTCTTCTACATTATCCAGTTTGTTGCCATACAGTTGTTCATAATATCCTCTTATAATTTTTTTAATTTCTTCAGGATCTGCAGTTATGTCACCTTTTTCATTCATTATTTTGTTTATATGGGTCTTCTCTCTTTTTGATTTTGTCAGTCTAGCTAGGGGCTTGTCAATCTTGTTGATCTTCTCAAAGAACCAACTTTTGGTGATATTTATCCTTTCTATTGTTTTTTTGTTCTCTATGTCATTTATTTCTGCTTTAATCCTTGTTATTTCTTTTCTTCTACTTGGTTTAGGATTGGTTTGCTGTTCATTTTCTAGCTTCTTCAGTTGATCCATTAGTTCTTTGATTTTGGCTCTTTCTTCATTTTTAATATATGCGTTTAGTGCTATAAATTTCCCCCTTAGCACTGCTTTTGCTGCATCCCATAGGTTTTGGTATGTTGTGTTCTCATTTTCATTCGTCTCTATATATTTAGCAATTTCTCTTGCTATTTCTTCTTTAACCCACTGATTGTTTAGGAGTGTGTTGTTTAACCTCCAGGTATTTGTGAATTTTCTAAGTCTCTGATGGTTATTGACTTCTAATTGTATTCCATTGTGGTCAGAGAATGTGCTTTGAATAATTTCAATCTTTTTAAATTTATTGAGGCTTGTTTTATGTCCCAGCATATGATCTATTCTGGAGAAAGTTCCGTGAGCACTAGAAAAGTATGTGTATCCTGGTGATTTGGGATGTAATGTCCTGTAGATGTCTGTTAAATCTAATTCATTTATCAGATTGTTTAGGTTTTCAATTTCCTTATTGGTCTTCTGTCTGGTTGATCTATCTATAGGAGAGAGTGATGTGTTGAAGTCTCCCACAATTATTGTGGAAACATCAATTGCTTCCTTTAGTTTTGCCAATGTTTCTCTCATGTATTTTGTGGCACCTTGATTGGGTGCATAGACATTTACGATTGTTATTTCTTCTTGCTGAATTGCCCCTTTTATTAGTATGTAGTGGCCTTCTTTGTCTCTCAAAACATCCCTGCATTTGAAGTCTATTTTATCTGAGATTAATATTGCTACACCTGCTTTCTTTTGGCTGTAGCTTGCATGAAATATTTTTTTCCATCCTTTCACTTTCAATTTCTTTGTGTCCCTGTGTCTAAGATGAGTCTCTTGTATGCAACATATTGATGGTTCATTTTTTTTGATCCATTCTGCGAATCTATATCTTTTAATTGGGGAGTTTAATCCATTTACATTCAACGTTAAAACCGTGAAGGCATTTCTTGAATCGGCCATCTTATCCTTTGGATTATGTTTGCCATATTTTTCCCTCTCTCTATTAATATCCTTTATTGTACCCATACCGAATCTCTTTAGTACTGAACCTTTCTCCAAGTCTCTCTGTCCTGTCTTTGTTTCTCTGTCTGTAGGGCTCCCTTTAGTATCTCCAGTAGGGCAGGTCTCTTGTTAGCAAATTCTCTCAGCATTTCTTTGTCTGTGAAAAATTTAAGCTCTCCCTCAAATTTGAAGGAGAGCTTTGCTGGATAAAGTATTCTTGGCTGGAAATTCCTCTCTCTCAGAATTTTAAATATATCGTGCCATTGCCTTCTCGCCTCCATGGTGGCTGCTGAGTAGTCACTACTTAGTCTTATGCTGTTTCCTTTGTATGTGGTGAATTGCTTTTCTCTTGCTGCTTTCAGAACTTGCTCCTTCTCTTCTATGTTTGACAGTGTGATCAGTATATGTCTCGGAGTGGGTTTTTTTGGATTTATTCTATTTGGAGTTCGCTGAGCATTTATGATTTGTGTGTTTATGTTGTTTAGAAGATTTGGGAAGTTTTCCCCAACAATTTCTTTGAATACTCTTCCTAGACCTTTACCCTTTTCTTCCCCTTCTGGGACACCAATGAGTCTTATATTCGGACGCTTCATATTATCTATCATATCCCTGAGGTCCATTTCGAGTTTTTCAATTTTTTTCCCCATTCTTTCTTTTATGCTTTCATTTTCCATTCTGTCATCTTCCAGGTCACTGATTCGTTGTTCAACTTCCTCTAGTCTTGTACTATGAGTGTCCAGAATCTTTTTAATTTGGTCAACAGTTTCTTTAATTTCCATAAGATCATCCATTTTTTTATTTAGTCTTGCAATGTCTTCTTTATGCTCTTCTAGGGTCTTCTTGATTTCCTTCATATCCCGTACTAGGGTCTCATTGTTCATCTTTAGTTCTTTGAGTAGCTGCTCTAGGTGTGTCTCTTCTGGTCTTTTGATTTGGGTGCTTGGGCTTGGGTTATCCATATCGTCTGGTTTTTTCATATGCTTTATAATTTTCTGTTGTTTTTGGCCTCGTGGCATTTGGTGTCCTTGATAGGGTTCTTTTAGGGTTTGTAGACCAGTTGAAGTCCTTATCTCTAATTTATCAGATCTACAGCTTCGTGGAGTACACTTTCTCTAACTAACCAGCAGGTGGCGTCCACGAGCCACCTGTTCTCCACAAGCCAGATCTCCCCTGCTTAGCCTTTTTGGTGAGTGGGGGAGTGAGTCTTGTGGGGCCCAATTGGTGTCCCAAGCTTGCGTGTGTAGTTGGTGTTGCCTGCCCTGTATGTGGGGCGTGTTTCTGGGCAGTCGGGGAGGGGGGGTGGCCCTAACAATCAAATCTCCCTGATGATCCTAGAGTTTTAAAGCTACTGCAATAGTCTAATCCTTCAGTTCAGTCCTGCCACAGTTTGTCTCTGCCACTGACCCACAAGTCTTTGGTATTGGCGTATGGCTCCTGAGACTTGCAAGTGGGCCCCTCTTCCAGGCTGTGCACCCCGGGTCCTCTGTTGAGGGATGACTGTGCTATGTCACAGGTGAGTGCCGTCCCCCCAGGGCAGTTCTGGGCTGCTGGGCTGTGTAGGGAGGCTCCCAGTCTGCTCAAATGATGGCTGAATGGGGCTCTGTTAATTCACACTGCTCCCCCTTCCCAGCTCTGGGACATTCAGCTGAGGTTGCAGGGAAGGCTAATGTCCACGCCCAGTTTTGTGGTGTGTGCCTGTTATTTGAAGCACTTCCGTCACACTGGGTTGTCTGGGGCAGCTCTGGGCTATGGGGCTGGCGATGGGCAGGAGTGTTTCCTGTCCACCAGGATGGTGGCTGTGAGCGGACACCCCCCTTTTCTTGGGAAGTTGTGTTGTTTAGTGAATTTTCTCAGCCACTGGAATATTGCCTTTTGTCTCAGAGCTCTCTTAGTTCTGCTCTTGACTTGACGTGCCCAAATTTCAATTCTTTGAAGCTTTCTGTATTGAGCTTCTTAGAGTAATTGTTTTAGAAAAAGCAAAAAGGATTTAAAAAAAAAAAAAAAAAAAAAAACGGCCCTCCTCAGAGATCTAATGGGTTATTGAAATGCTAATAGACAAAGCAACCAGGGCCATTAAGGAAAGGTGCCCTGGGCAGAGAGATCAGCCTTGCTTCTGGATTTGCATATGCGCCTCAAGGCCTGATCTCCGCCCTTCCCCTTTCTGTGTTCACCAGAACTCCAAAAATCCTCTGCTTTTACTTTGGAGCTTCTCGTGTTGTTTTCCTTCTATGCCCGTCTCCTCTCTGCTGGGCTGGCTGCTCTCAGAGTCTCTGGTGTCTGGCCTCAGTCTATCTATGGTTGGAGTTTGAATCAGTAGAATGAGTTTCCGATGAGAGCAGCCACTGCAATTCTCCCTTCTCCTTCCTGGAGCTGACAGCCCCTCCTCCCCCGGGACTGAGCCTGGCAGGGAGGGGCGCGGGTCCCCTGGCCGCAAAAACTTACAGATTTCGCTGATCTCAGCAGTTCCACGTTTTCATGAGTGTTGTATGAAGTATGCCCAAAGACAGATTGCTCTGTGGTGTCCAGTCCACGCAGTTCCTGGCTTTTTACCTACTTTCCTGGAGGAGTAACTAAAACATACAGCTCACCAGTCTGCCATCTTGCCCCGCCTCCCCTTCATTTTTCTTATACCAGTCTCCTTCTCCTAAATCCAAAATGATAGATGCAAAGTAGCTGTAATCTGAGCCAATTAACATTTGACTGGAAGACTTGAACTAGAAGCCTATTTTCTGAAATATTTTTCTCCTTTACCTATTTCCCAATAGCCTTTGTCTGTTCTTTCTCATGTCCTTCCCCATTCTACCTTAAATGGAACTTACTTCCAAATTATGTTTACGTTTCTACTATAAAGAAAATCCACTAGACGAAATTGCTTTTTTGTTGTTGCTGTTTCTTCCCTTAGTAACCTACACATGGTAGCTGTTCAATAAATCACTACTGAATATAAATACATAAAAGGTAAAACAGACCCTTTTGAGTCTACTACTTTAACTTCAGGTACGTGATTATTGAATTCAGAGCCACATTCCTACTTTTGAAAGTGTACTTGTTAGCAGGATGTATATCTCAAAAATTGCAGACTGTACTTACACAATCCCTGAGCCTGCTGTCCTATCTGAACTCAAAGCTTTCAAAGTCAACGCTGGAGCTGGAATCCTATAGATGATCAATGGTTTCATTGCTTAGAGAGTTTTCACATTCCTCCTACTTTCCTTTGGCTGATATTTATAGATGTTTCCCTGATCCCTTTTCTCTCCAGCATAAATAACATACCCAATCTAATTGTAACTGTTATTTTCTAGCTTAAAGAAACAATAATGATAGGTGTCAGGGAGCTGTTATTAAGAAACTAGTCAATGTTGCAAACATCTTGAATAGGCATAATGCCTGATTGTTTAGCAAAAAAGAAACACACTGTAAGAAAATATACAAAAGGCTTGGAAATACATTGTCAGTATAATAAGGCCTAATGCTATTACGTTTGTAGACCAAGATTTACAAACTTTAAGACTAAACAAAAGTCTTTTAGGAAGCCATCTCAAACTGAAATGATAAACAGGAACCATGTTTTCTGAAAAAGAAATGTGATTAAAACACTCTGATTAGAACACTGAAATAAAACATAATACATCTTTTTTTGCTTTAATCACAAAATCTTTTTCTATGTTTTGCATAGGGGAGACCATGATTGAATCTATACTGTAAACTAACTTTAATGTATTATAAATTTGTATTCAGGGTTATTTTATTCCAGAAGTAATAGTCAATGATCAGAGTTGTTGTTAGTATAATTTTATTACACAAAAATGTGCTCAGCACAGTGTAATAATTGGTAAAAGTTATTTATTGTTACTAATCTTTATATCTTCCTATAGTCATTATAGAACAGTGACTGTAAATTATATACCAGACAATCTTTTCTGATAATGAACTAGAGATTTCTGTTAAAATACAATTGTTTTATAAAAATAAAATAAGTGATATACATTTTAATAATTAGCATTTTATTTCAATTTAATTGACACCTTCAGGTCAACCTTCAGGTTTAATTTATACCTTCAGCTAAATGTTCCCCAAAGCTGAACAATAAGGACTTGATCTGAAGCCGAAGTGAGCCCTCAAATACCAATTTTTTTTTTTTTTTTAATTAATTGGGTACTATGAAGGCAGAGAATGAAGCACTTAGGTCATAGTGGAAGAGCCATGGGGCAACATGGAGGTGTTTATATAAATTGACTTCATCACACCCAAGCCACACCAAACAAATTCGAGGTAAATTATGCTGTGCCCACTGAATATAGAAAGCTTCATGATGAGTTACCTATGACCCCTATGATATACCTCGGCCAATCAAATTATCTGTCTGAGCCCTTCATTAGAGGCTGTGGAGCCCTCCTATCATTCCAACAAACATTAACTTGAATAATAATTAAGCCAGTTCTTAAGGAGTTCCTTAGAAGATGACATGCTACATAAATATTCTTCAAAATCATCATATGCTATGATGGCAACAAGCCACACTCAGAAAAACTGCGATAATATAATTGGTTAAAACTTGATAGCTTGTGAAAGGATGAGGAATAAAAATAGCACCAACAGATAACAGTTTTAAATAATTTGGTTTCAACTTTCATATTTAAGAGGGCAAAAGTATCTGTGGAAAGAAACATAAAAAAAAATAATCTGTAGCAACCTCTTCGCTAGACTCAAAACTCTCTAACATAATTGGTGAAAGAGAAACTGAACTTTATGAGTCTATATGAAATTATTTTCCTCTTCCACCAATTAAGTAACTCAGGCTATCACTTACATAAAGGAGAGTGGTCATAAATTATGTTTTTGAAAATCGTCTCCACATCCCCTGTGCTGATTTGAAGCTGTTATGTACCCTGGAAAATGTCATGTTCTTTTAATCCATTCCTATGGGTGCAGACCTATTGTGGGTGGGACCTTTGATTAGGTTGTTCAATTGAGATGTGACCCAGTCAGTCGTTTATGAGAGGATAAAAGGCAGAAAAACTCAAGAGAGCTTAGAGAGAGAAAAGCCCTGGAGATGCTACGAGAGGACCCACAGAAGCTCATGGAGGAAGCCACTGGAACCAGGAGCTGAAAGCAGCGAAACTAGGGAGAGAAGGATCAGCAGACACCGGCCATGTGCCTTGCTATCAGACAGATGAACCCAAGGACACCAACGGCCTTCCCTCAGAGAAATCATCGTCCTGTTTATGCCTTAATTAGGACATTTTCATGGCCTTAGAACTGTAAATTTATAAACTAATAAACCTTCATTGTAAAAGCCAACCCATTTCTGGTATATTGCATTCCTGCAGCTTTAGCAAACTGAAACATCCCCTCAAACATATGTTATAGAAGGGCTGGCTTTTTGATGTTTTTTCTATTTCTGATACATTTCTGATACAGTTCAAAACAGCAGAGACATGAAACTGCTGTTAGTTCCAGCTATTAAAAAAAAAGCAGCAATAAATGGCCATTTTCTTAATCATATCTGACCTACACTCAGAAAATAAGGGTTATCAGAAGGCAGTCATCAGTTTAATAGCTTAAGAATTTCATTTTTAAAAAATATCTAGCATTGGAGACTTGTTGGAAGCAAACATGTCAACTAATCTCAAGTCACTAATTTTTGTATGAAAGTTCAGAGTCCACATTCAAATCAAAACCAACTTTGAAATGGCACTTTGCTATGAGTAACAAAAGTGAAGTGGATTAAATGATATACATATAGAAATACATTATGACAAATCTTGTCTGTGGCTCTTTGGCTTTTCTTTCTTAACTGCTAAAACTTCAATTAACCCTCCATCAAATTAGGCAACAAATGACAATCTCAGAGGACTTACAGCTATTCTAGGATAATTACCCTGGGTTTGAGCAAAGCCTTATCAGAAGATTCCTGGAGGGTTAGACTGTGTGGTTCTGATCACTTATGTGTAATTCCTAGAGAAAGGATACTCAATTTTGATGTTTTTTCATAACACCCTTTTAATGATTTCAATACTCAAAACCGACCCTCAGACTTTTCAGGACTTAGTGGGGAAAATGGGATTTTTAAATATCCTATTTATGCTGTCTAGGAGAAAGCAGGGAAAATTCGAAAGCCAACCATTTTTTAATTAATTCTTTTTTTCAAAACAAACAACCGTGTGTTTAGGTTGCAGTGGCTAAAAACCACAGACTCTGAAGCCAGAGAGCCATAGTTTCAAAAATCAACTCCATCTATTTATGTGTCCTTGACCAAGTTACTGAATGCCCTGTACCTTAATATGCTCATCTCTAAAATGAGGTTAAAAATAATATCTAATTCAAAGGACTCTAGTAATAGTAAATAAGTTATATATGTACTTACATATATTTTTAAATTGCCTGGCAAAAAGTGTAAGTGTTTGGTGTTATAGTGATATTGATGTTATATCTAGGAATAGACACTAAAGAAATAAAGAACATGTAGACAAAATATTAGATAAGGTCTTTTTTTTTTTTTTTTTTTTTAATGCTTCAAGTCTTTTAATGTTAGGATACAAACAAAGCCTCAAGCAACTGGTTTTCCTCTTAGTCATCACAGAACATTTACAGGATACAGAGATCTCATCCTTTAGCTTTTACAGGATATACAATTAAATATAACTCTGCTATTTATTTTAATACCAACAATATTACATGCTGATAAAGGGAACAGTTTTGAATTAAACAATCTCACTTGTCATTCGTAACATATTGAAATTTGGGATTTACTCTTGACCACTAGGATTCTTAGTTTAAATAATTCAATTATACTAATATCTGTCTTGTGAGATTACAAGAGCTTCAATATATATTCCGAAGTTTAATTACTTTAAATAATTCATTTTGCAAAATAGCTTTCAGTATAGGTTGTGTACATTTAATGTCTTTAAACCAAGAGTTCCCAGCCAACCACCAATCAGTAAGACAATCAGGAATTGCTTATAATATACAACCATTGTTGTCTATATCATGGCCCATATAATATCTGTATGTGGACTATGGAAATGTTTTATTTGGGACCCTCACCAATCAAGTATGTTTAAAAAACAGGAGGTTGAGAACCACTACTCTAAACAAAGAAATCAACAGAAAGATTTAGAATAGCTTTTATTCAAAAGCAGAATCAAGTAATAATATACATAAAACTAAGGCATGGTGGATTGGTCTGATCCACTGGCACCACTGGCACCAAAAAAAATAAATACCCTGTATGAGGCTGTCATCTACATCACAACTGTATATGTATATACACTTCAAAGAGGACAGATTTTGAAATCAGAAGAAGCAAAGGAAGTGATAAAACTTATTCACTGGTTTTGAAAAAATAAGTATATTCCACACTGCTTTTATTAGTAATTTTGTTGAGAGCACAAGGGAACTCATTTTAAAATCTTAACATAGAATCTTAAAAGAAAAAATATTAAGTATTAAACTTTATTTATGTGTGTTCACATCCCTTTAGCTTAGCTCTAAAAAACTTTACACAATGACTATAAACTTTTCAAAGTGGTTTTACTTTTAACTTCAGCTGAAGATTTAAATGATACACAGAGACTTCAAACTGGAGTTACATGCCCTTGCAAGGTGTGTGTGTGTCTGTGTCTGTGTATGTAATTATGATTGTGGGTGTGTGTGTGTGTATATATATACACACATACACGCATATACATGCATATATATATGTAAGCTTCCCCTAAAAGACACACATTTCTGTAAATAGAAAAGTTTTTAAAAAGTGATGAAAATGTCTGTTTGCAACTTCTAGATAAGGCCATTTTTAAAAATACTATAATAGTAAAAAAAACACCAGAATGTGCAATAACAAGAAATGACTAAATAAATTGAGCAAATCCCTTCACTGTATTATTGTGCAACAAGTAGGCATACGATTTTAAAATATTTTAAGGTATGGTCATTGTCACAATGCTACATTAGGGGAAATCATGCCAGGTAAAAGGCAACCTATGACTAATGGATAAAAGTAAGATCTACATCCATAGAAAAGGTTTTAAAAGAAATATAGCAAATGTGATGTTAAATATTACATTTCTGATGAGAAAAGAGAAAATAGTCATGGGAAGTAATTCAATGGTTTTGATCCCATCCTGATGCTATGTGGAAATCACCTTAATTATTCCAATTGTTTTGGCTGCGGTTTCCTGGGTAGTATGTCTATGGATTATTCAATGATACAAGTCAAACAAAATATAATACTTCAGATTAGCATGAAGCACATTAGCAAAGACGCTTTACAAAATAATGATTTGTTATCTGGCAGGAATTGATTCCCCCTACAAGGATTGAGCAATGTATTCCTAATATATCCTATTTATTATGATCAGTCCCATCATAATTAGACTTGATCATTAATATCATTGCCACCAGGAAATGCGACTATGGCTTTGAAATCAGTGCCTAAAACATTACTAAGGTTAATTAACTCCCTTAGATATATTTTCTCTCTGTCCACATAAACTCCAACTTTTGTACACTTTATTACTGAACCTTGAGATATTAAGGTCAAGATTGGTTATGATCATCAGTTATTAGGAGTTCAAATGACAACCCTTTAACTCACATCTTTCTATTAAATACAATTCTATTACGCATTCAAAATTAAAGACAAGACATGTATTTGCCTTTATACTATAAACAAATGGCTATGTGCCACTGGGCAAGTTACTTCATCTTTTTTTAGCCTCAGTTACCTTATCTATGAAAGGGACATAAAAATAATTTTTATTTCTTAGGAATATAGTGAGAACTAAAGGAGATAATTCATACAAAGTTCTTTTCCATACCAAATGATAGCTCTCACTGTTATTTATCAATCACATTCCATTGTTTAAAATTGTCCATGACTGTCATGAAGTTATTAGTTAAGATCATGAGAAATAAATATCCTGAAGAATATGCCCTACATTTTTTTTAGAAATTAGATATTAACATAGGCATGTGGAAAAAAAGTTAGAGATAATCTCTGAAATTGAATGTCGTTCATTGTTATTAAGGAATATGTGAAACTTACTTTTTCTCTAGAGCCATACATTATTGCCTATTTGGTCCTTTCTTCTTGAGAGTCTAAAGACTTCAGCCATCTTCTGAAAGCTCTGCAGGACCTTACATCTTAACAGCAATGTCTCTTACTAGTGTCCCAGATCTTCCCCAGGTCTCATGCCCTATGACCACAACTTTCTATACATCACTTAATATAGATTTATACAGTATATTCACTTTTTTCTTGCAATATCATCAAAAGGTAAATGTTAATTAGGAAAAGAATTATCATGACATGCATACATGTTTAGTTGTCATCAGACCTGAATGACAAATTGGGTCTAGGCTCTGTGCTTATAATGGAATTTGCCAATGTCTTTTGCTTTTTGGCTTGAATTATTTTCCCCACTCACATAGCCCTAGCTTTTGTTATTTTAAATAATAGTTTAAACTTAATTCCAAAAATCAATCATTCACATGTTTTTATTGAGAATGTGCATATCTGGTGAAAAAGCTGGGAAAGATCAAGTTATTTCAGTGAGAAAGGGCAGGGTTCTTGAGGTGCTGGAACCGGGAAGATTAAGTTCTGATTTCCTAGAGAAAGCTCAGAGTATCTGAAAGCGAACTCTATGGGAAATCTTACAGGCCAAGAGTTTGGATAATGGGATCTAATAGGAGGTAATGATCCAACTCAGCAATCAAATCACAGAGATTTTAACGTACAACCTGTGGCACCAGCAAAATAAGAACAGATAGAAAACTGTTTAGCATGGAAGGTTTAGGTGAAACACTTAAAATCTGGGGAAAGGAGGACTTGCAGAAAGAATGTGTGGTCAAGACTCTTAAATAGGGCATGATATCAATTACTGGGACAAAAACTCCATGAGCTAACTTGAGACATAATAAGGGACTGAATCTTGATAATAAGATTGAAGCCTAAGGGATATCAGTAAAGTTTCCTAAATTTTGTCTTTGATCATACAACAGTGTTTTTTGTGGAGTAATACAAAAAAAAAAAAACAACAAATGAACAACAACAACAAAAAACAATATACAGATTGAATGACTGAAGTAAATCTTTGCAGGCCTTTTGGTTCCTAATTTATCAACTTAAAAATAGCATTGCTTGGTTTTCAAACAAATACCACCTGATCTCACTATCTTCACTTAACCCTTGTCTATAATATGTTTAGTCAGGAGAATCTTCATATTGCCCCATAAACATGCCACATTCAATAATTATGCCACCATCCCCTAAAATGCTTTTCTCCCCTATGGTTCTCTCTCTCCACCATTCAAAGGTCATGCCTGCCTTGTTTCTTTCCATGACTATTTTCTCTCCATGAAAACTTTCTTGAATGCTATAGTCTCTATTGATCCCAAGCCTCCTAATTTCTACCAAAATGAATACCCCATTCTTATATTTCAATGTTATAAAAATTTTCTCTGATCCTTCTTGCTTTATAGTTTTTGTTCCCAATGAAATTACAAAGTTCTGGGAGCACACTGTTCATATCTTGTGTTTCATTAAAATTTACCTATAGAATCTAGGAAAAGTTCTAAGAACATACTGTGGGTTGCTATGCAATATGATGCTGGCTTTCATAGGCAGTGTTTAAGTCAATATACAGTGTTGGGCTCTGGGGTTCAAGGAGCTCACTCTAACTAACTTAAGATGAAAGATTTTATCCATGTAGATAGGCTCTAGAAAGCTAAGCCTTTAGGAACAGTGGTAGTGCTAATGATTCAAGATGCTTTCATCTTTTTTTCATAGTTTAACATATTTTTCTCAAGATATGCCTGAATCATTTTTACTGTGTGCACAAAACTGGCTAAGTTACCCTCTACATTCCCTGGTGTAAAATCTGAAGAGAAAAAGCATAGCTTGTTTGCGTCTCCTTTTTTAGGCAGAACTGACCATACTCTGTCAATTGTTGGTTGAGTTTAATTAATAGCCAACCTATTGCCAAGCCTTTATGGAGGTCTTTATGAGTTGAGGACTGTGGACTGGTAATTTCTGCTAGAAAATGGTATTAGATAACTGACAGATTCTGTGCATTGGACCATTAGGGAAGATTCTTGATTAGGTAGAAAGGGGAAGGTTTTGGGATGAGTTTTGTTCTTGAAGGGCAAGAGGATTTTTCCTTTTAATGTAGTGCATTAGTTTCTGGGCTGCTAAAACAAGTACCATACTATGAGTCGGCTTAAAAAATGGGAATTTATTGGCTCTTGGATTGGAGGCTAAGGGAAGTCCAAAATTTTGGTTCCAGCAAGCTGATGCTTTCTCCCTGAAGACTGGTGTTCTGGGGCTGGCTGCCAGTGATCCTCAGGTCCTTCACTTTTCCACCCCATGGCAATGCACATGGTAGCACCTTCTCCCTTCTCTTCTGGGTTCGGTTGACTTTCAGAGTCTAGCTGTTGCCCATGGCTCCTTTCTCTGTGACCTTTTTATAACACCTCCAGTAACAGGACTAACCTCTTCAAAAGCTCCCATTTACATAGTTCACACACACAGGAATGGAGTAATATTAAGGAAATGTTTTTCTGGGGTACATAACTCCAAGTTACCACATATACTAAAAGTGGCAGAAGAAGACTAAACATTTCCTTCTCATTTTCTACACCTAACTATAATTGATATGAACTATTTTATTCCCCTCACAACCACAAATGTCTGTTATCTGGCTTTTAGGTCTTTCATCCTTACATTCCCATTAAAGGCATGTACCAAGATTGTATTTAAAACTTTCCATCTTCCCATATACTTGCTAGCAAAATACATCATATTTATGTTATACATATGTATGTTATATATATATATATATATATATATATATATATATTTAAGTACATATGAGCAAATTTCTTAAATGCTTATACACTCTAATCGTACCAAAAAGAGTGTGGGTTTTAGGTCAAATTATTTTTAATTTAACCACTTTTCAAGAAAATGCTTTATTTAAAGGACTGAAAAGGAAAGATTTGTTAGGTTACTGTAACCACATGGAATAACTGATAATGGTGGTTTCATGTTTGCTGACTTGTTCCCCATTTAAAACTGATAAATTTTAGTACAAAGTTAAACAATCAATGCTTTCTATAAATTCTTAGTGTTATACATTTGTCTGGCCTAAAAAATCATGTTTATTTTATATGAAATCTATTTTCTTCATCTCTCCCTCTTATCATACTGCATACATTCATATGTTTATCTTGTACAGAAAAATGTAACTTTAGCCTAATTTTAGGAGCTCTAGGACCAAGCCAGAATTAATTTTATTGGCTGTTATCAATAAAAGTATGTAATTTAAAAATAATCATTTTTTCTATGATCTTTGAAGAACAAAATATAATATTTTATAAATTCTGTAATTCAAAAATGTTTATATTTTATTTTATCAGAAATTTGGGTGTCTTATGTCTTATGGCTGGTTTTGGTTTAACTGATAATGTTGGTGTTTTCTCCCTCCATTCTTAATTGTGTATACATTAAAGACAATTTAGAACCTACAAAAATATATTATAAAACCAGGAATAAAGATCATTGATATTTTTAAAACATAGAACTTCATTCAATAAATATTGCATGAGTAATTTTTGAATGTATTTTGGCAAAGGGGAAGAGTTATAATAATTGGTAATTGTTTGGACATATTTTCAGTATCAGCTGTTGAGACTAATAACCAGGAAAAGTAATTCAAGGTAGTTTTTTTTTCTGAAAATAGTAGATCCAGAAAATAATGTTTAAAGCAATGTATAAAGAGATCAGAGATACTTGTACATGGAATGTGTAATATAGAAGAGATGAAAGCCATTACCTTCATTACCTCTTCCATGAATATACAGATGATGTGAAGTCCCAGAATCATTAATCTATCACCTCTAATGAGCATTAAATCCCAGTTTGGATGATAAACACTTATGTTACAATCATCAAAAATTAATACACCGTGGACTGTTTATCCTCTGAATGACATGTCATAAGTGGAAAAAGCTTTTGACATATTTTTGTCTTCAAAGACTGTTCTCTTAAAATTTATCTCATGAGTCAGAATTGTAGCCCACTTATCCCACAGGCTTCAAGTAGGTGGCAGTACATAATATCCTTCTTTGTCACGTTTTCAGCTGTGGTCTGCATCCATACATAAGTTTATGATAAATTAGCCAGGCTTGTTAGTTACATAGGTGAGTGATCAGGTTGGCAATTTGTGTCTCCTAGTTCTTCCATTCTATCCCACATAATTTTTTTTTCTGTGAAAAGTATCCATGTGAAAACTGTACATTGGGGTTGTTTATGAAATTGTGAATATGCCAGTAAAAATAGAAATTATAATGGTGTCAAATCATTGTCATGTGCCACTGAAGAGCTTTCCAGGTTTGATTTGGACATGCCACAGATGACAACAAATACCTCCTCATGTTTATATTACAGTATTTAAAGTAAATGATGAGACAAAATCTTACTCTCCCATAAGAGCAAACAATTACCAAGTGCTTAATATGTATAAGGTACTATTCTAAGCACGTAACAATAACAACAGTTCATCTTTAAATACTTCTGTGAAGTGGCTACTATTAAGACCCTCATTTTCAGAAAAGAAAATGGTACATAGGTTAATTAACTTGTCCAAGTTATCACAGCTAAGAAGTGAAAACACCAGGCTTTCATAGACAAATTGTCTGAATCCAAGTCCATATTCTTATCTACTATGCTGTATTATCTCCCTAAGCATAATAGTGCACTCTTTGTAGGCAGTTTCTTTGCTTGAACTGAAAGGCATGAATTTATTTATTAACTCTTGACCAGATATAAATATATGTATATCATCAAACATACAATATGGTGCATTTATAAATATCCCTAGTGTCAGTTATTGTGCTGTTTTCTCTAAAATATTGTTCTAAAATATACTCCTACTGATATTTTGTTTTCCCATTTTTCTGGGAGCTCACTTGCATTCTCAGCCACTGAAACCTAGTACAATAGACTGCTGAACATTCTCAGGCAGTAAGCATTAGAGTGCCCTGCTTCAAAATGCTCAGCCATTGGGAGCTGTATCACACCATCCTGCCTTGAGTATGTTTGGTGTTATGCATTTTTTGAGCATTTGTTGTGCTACAGCCTACCATTCATGTCATGCTCTGGAGAACAGTTATAACCTATAGTGGTCGACAGATTGTGCTCAAGGGATATCAGAGACTGGGTGTTAAAATGCAAATTTTATTAAGCTCAAAGCACCTTTGAGAATTTAGTGGGAACAGAAATGTTAAAGATCAGCACGTGATGACAGTTTGGGGACAGTCCTTTCACATGAAAGTGCATTACAAATATCTACTACAACCTAGGAGAAATTACTGGTAGTTAAATGAATGGAAGCTGGAAGGAACTATGGCTAGGGATATAGCATCTTTTGGGGGGGATTTGAAAATATCAGAAGGGAGTTTTCCATAATTTGTAAAATCTCCCATTTATTTAAAGATAGCCCTCTCTCCTACTAACAGAATATACTTATACTGAATAATGAACATGAGTCTGAAGCAAATCCACTGGTTCAATTAAGGTCAAATTTGAGATTAAACTGGTTCTGCAGGTTTGGAAAGAAGAAAAATAATATGTCCATGATATGGAAATAAATATGAAAATAAAAATGTGCCACTTTATGGAAAACTGTAAAGATAGAAATAAATTCTAAGAATCCAGATTAAAATCCATGAGGTGGCTTTAGGAAATATTCTTTATAAACCCAGCATGTATTACTCTGTGTGCATGCTTATATTGTGTATTATTTGTGTTAATATTGATTTCAAGTTGTATGTTTGCTCTGCCATAATTCACTTTGGTAATTATTATTTCTCATCTCTCATCCTCACACACTAAATTTTGCTTAACTAGTATCCTAATGTTACCCATTTCCTGTATTAAAAAATGATTCATTCCTCAATTTATTATGTGTAAACCTCCCATATATTAATATGATTTGTGAAGCTCCATTAAAAGCGTGAACATTTAGAGGTTAAATGAGAGCATTGTAACTACCATGTTCTTCTTTTGTAGTAGTAAAAAAAAATGCATGTAAGAACAACTAAAACCATGACAGAAAGAAGAGACAGGAAGAAAGAGGCTGTGCTTTGTCAAGATCTTAAAAATAAATTTCACAAATGCTTTTATTTCTTTAGCCTTGGTACAATTCTGTTTTCTTCCTGTATATCTTGCTTTTTTTTTTTATGATTTATAGCTTATGATGATAATACCAGAATTTCTCAATGGAGTTATGACTTTATTACATACTGTTAGAAACATATAATTCTATTTTTAACAATGACAGCTATGCCTTAGAACAGAAATTTGATGCCATATTCCAGACACATATATTTGGGATTTGGTGTTTCATACCCTTTTAATGTTACTCTAACACTATTATCTGATTTCATGTAATCTACTTGGAAAAAATACTGCCAAGGAGTTAAGAAAATATATCTTTAAATAATGACAAGGTTCATCACTTGTCATTTCATCACATGTTAGGAAAACAACATATTTCTCCTAAGAAGAAAAAGAATTTCTATTATTATGAAATCATCTTTGGGACATGCTTATGAATTTTTAAGGTGGTTAATATAACTCAAAAATATTTGTTAATTTAAGTACCTAAACTCACTATCCAAATTTCTAAATAAAACACAGTATGTCTTTTGAAAATATTATTTCTTTTTAAAAATACTTAAAAAATTTCTAACAGTCCACTTATGTCTCTATGAAATTAAAATATGAGAGGTTTAAGGATGACTAGATTTGTATCTTGCCTCTACTATCATGTTGTTATTGACATAAGAAATTACTTAACTCATCATATACATATTAATATTGCACATATACATATAATTATCACTGTTGATATATATATAGTGTATTCCATTTTAAATTATTTTCCTATTGCCAAAATAATTCATCATTGGGACTACAAAGTAACTTTGAAAAAGAAAATGCTGTTAATGTCTAATTGTCAGAACTTCTTAAGATAAGAGTAGTTATCAGTTTGAGATTATAAAGATGAATATTAGAAGGATTAATTGCAGGTATTTAGTATTTATGAGTAACACTTTAGGCCTTTCAAGGATCTATGCATATGGAAGGGAATATATTAGGCATATTAAAGTTGCTGGGGATGTATAAACTTCATGTGTTTAAGGATGTATACATATGCAAGGAAATATATTAAATATATTTGCCTTTCTAAAGAGGAGAAGAATGAGAATATAGTCTTCAATGTTCTGTGATCTTACAGCATTAACAGATAAGATAATTAGCTTAATTTTTGTTTCCAAAAAAATATGTAAAGAGAGATAAATGTGGGTTATATTTTCTCATACAGATGAAAATCAGATATTTTGTATTTTTTTGATAATATATAATATTGTAGAGTGATTTAATGGCATCAAATTACTATGATATATGCATTTTTTCAGGCAAATAATTGCTTCTTAGAGATTTTAAAAATTTAGAGACTTTAAAAGGAAGTTATGATGAGAATTTTCAGTTTCAACCCTGGTGGAGTACTGGATTTAGACTCATTCTCCTGCTATAAAGAAAAATAAAATAGAAAAAAATTGGAAAAAGCAAATGTTTTCAAGACTGGGACAGAAAATAGCCCAGAGATGTGATCCTTGAGAAGAGTGACGCACATGAGCCAAGCTCCAAAATCACCCCAGGTTCTAGTTTGAGAAGTTTTCCAAAATTCTGGGTTGGTAAATGGAGTCCAAGTAGAGAGTCACAGTCTCACTAACTAGAGGAGAAGACATTGAATTTTGGAATGACTCAGAAAATTAAAACTTGCCAACTGATTACTGGAATAGAGATGGCCTCATAGGACTACCAGAAGCATTGGCCTTTGGAAAACTTTAAGTGACATATGTTCACAGCAAGACTTTCTAAGAGAGCAATTAACAGATATGGCACAGCAGGCATACTTGCTGGTTCCTCCTCCACCCCCTCACTGGTGTGGTGTGGAGTCAGCTTGCAGTCCCATTCTGGAGAGAGCAGAGCAACCCCTATGCAAATATTGGGGTACCCAAATGTCAGTGCCAGTCTACTGTGTGGAGCATGAAAGACTGAACCAGGAAACTTATTTCTGACTCACTCTTCCAAAACTTACCTTGCAGGTAGAAACAGCTTAAAGTTAGCCAAAGTAATATAAGAAACAATGAAGTCCAAGTGGCCTGAAGCAACGATTGCAGGCTTGTAAGACAGACAATAGAGCATCAAGGAAGGAGGAAGACAGTTTTATAGGGAGTAGAGGGGTCATTCGGATTTCCAAAAATGGAGAAATTCCTAAGGCCACAAGGGAGTACAAGTCCAGAACAACATGCAGTCTCAGAAAAGATGGAGAAACCCTGGACTTCATCTTCACCTTAGTATTATCTTGATGATAAGAGGGCTAAATTCTGAAGCAAAGTATTGGACAATACAGAACCAATTTTTGAAGACTGTGAAAGATATTTTTTTATGTTGCTTTGCTCATTTCTGGTAACTCCTGGCCCACAAGGTAATTTCTGTAATATCACTAGCTAGATACAAACTTTAGAAAAAGAGAGCTCTGGGACTAAATTCCAGAGATAACCCTTTAAAATATTAAAATACACAGTGTACAAGAAGAGATTACAAGACAAATGAATAAAATGGGAAATGATGGCTCATCTAAAGGAATAAAAAAGCCAGAGACCATCAATGAAGAATACCAGAATTTGAGCATTCCAGATAAAGAATAAAAAAAAAAAAATCTTCAAAATGCTCAAGGAGATAAAAAGAAATAGGAAGAAAGAAATAAGGGATATCAGGAAAATGATGAGTGAACAATATGAAAATTTCAATAAGGCGATAGAACTTTTAGAAAGGAACCAGTGGGAAATACTGGAGTTGAAGACAACAACAATAACTGAAATGAACAGTTCTCAAGAGGGTTTCAACAGCAGATTGGATCTGAAAGAAGAAAGAATCAGTGGATGTCAAGTCAAAGACAATCAAAATGATTCAGGCTGAGCAGCAGAAAGAAAAAAATAATTTAAAAAAATGAACAGAGTCTGAGACCTGTGGGCACCATCAGGCATACCAATATGCATATTATGAGAATTCCAGAAGGTAAATAGAGAAGAGAAAGGAATATTCAAAGAACTAATGGCAGAAAACTTCCTAAATTTAATGAAAGATAAGAATATACACATTCAAGAAGCCCAATAAACCCCAAACAGGATAAATTCAGAGGGAACTATCACCAGAAACAGTAATCAAACTGTCAAATATCAAGGACAAGGAGAGAGTATGAAAGCTGCAAGAGAAAAGAAATGTGCTATGTAGAAGGGAGTTGCAATAATATTAAGTGCCAATTTCTCATCAGAAATCATCAAGTCAAGAAGTCAGTGGGACAAAATATTTAAGGTGTTTAAAGAAAACCAGGGTTAACCAAGAATTGTATATACAGCAAATGTCTTTCAAAATTGAGGGAGAAATTAAGTCACTTTCAGATAAATAAAAGCTGATGGAGTTTGTTACAACTAGACCTACAGGCAGTGTTAAAGTGAGATCTTCAGACTGAAAGGAAAGCCCACTAGACAGCAGATCAAAGCCGCTTAAGAAATAAAGATTTCTGGTAAGGATAATCATGTAAGTCTTTATAAATGCCAGTGCTACTTTATTGTATTTTGTGGTATGCAATGCTACTTTGTACTTTTTACTGATTATAAAGTGCAAATGCATATAAAGTAACAATAAAGCTATGGTTTTAGACATACAATGTATAAAGATATATATTTGTCTTAGTAATTGATAGAACAAGTAATATATGAAAGGAAATGAAATACAATAAATAACATAAAAAAGAGAAGGTTGAAATAGCCCTACTAACCAATTGGACCAACACTGTAAACATAATATGCTACACCAAAAAACTTCAGAATCTTCATTCCTTTCTAGTACAAATGGTATATTCAACAAAATGGACCACATTCTGGTTCATTAAAAAAGAATTAATAAATTGCAAGAGACTGAAATTGTAAAATTATGTTATTTGATGAGAAAAAAATATTAAACTATAAATAAATTATGGATACTTGGGAAAGACCCAAATACTTGGAAATTTATCTAGATACTTCATAATTAACCATGAATCAAAATGCAATACCAAGGGCAAAAAGGAAATATTTCAATCTGAGCCATAATAAAGGTACAATAGCAGAATTTAGCAAAAGCAGTGCTCACAGAAAACTTTGTAGCTGAAAGTGTGTTACAAAGCTAAAAAAAGACAGCTAAAAATCAATTAACTTAATTCCAGCTCAAAAGATTAGCTAATGAAGGAAAATTTAAAGCCAAATAAAGTGAAAGAAAGAAAGAGGATGAGAATGCTAAAACAAAACAAAACAAAACAAACAAACAAACAAAAAAGCTCAATTTACCAATACCAGGAATGAAAAAGCAATCTTCACTGGAAAATTTATTGACAGTTAAAGGAGAATAAAGAGTCTTATGGACAACTTCAAGCCAGTAGGTTCAATGACTTTCAGTGAATGGATAAATTCCATTCAGAAATTACAAAAATAGGCAGAAGAAGAAATAGAAAATCTGAATAACCCTGTAGATAATAAAGCAGTGATAATCATAATTTATAGCTTCCTACATCAAAACCTCCAGATAAAGAAGTAGTCACTAGTAAATTCTACAATATACTTGAGAAATAAATTCTCAATATACTTGAGAAAGAAATTTTTGTTATTTTCTTCAGAGAACAAAAAAATTTGTGATATTTTTGTTATTTTCTTCAGAGAACAAAAAAATTTTTGTTATTTTCTTCAGAGAACAAAAAAAAGGGAACATACTCAACCAGTTTAATCAGAGTTGGTAAAGACATTACAATAAAAGAAAATTACAGAGCAGCAATCCTCATAAACATAAGTGCAACAATCCTCTATGAAATATTAGCAAGTTATATCACATATTATACTAAAAAGATATTCCATCATTACCAGGTGGGATTTATTCCAATAATTCAAGGATGGTTTAACGTTCAGAAATTAATTAATATAACTGACCATATTAAAAGAATACAAATGTCATGTTTATTGGTCATCTAAATTGATGTGGAAAAAGCATTTGATGATAGCCAGCAATCATGGTAAACATTTTCAGAAACCATTGAATAGAAGAAAACTTTCTCAGTCAAAAAATAGCTTTCATGAAAAACTTATAAGGGCTATCAAACTCAAGACCAAAATATTGAGTATTTCCCCTAAAATTAGATAAAAAGGCAAGAATATCCAGTCTTACCACTTGCTTTCAGTATTTTACTGTAGATCCTAGCCAGTGCAACAATGCAAGAAAATTACTTAATAGACATGAAGTTTTCAAAGTAAGAAGAAAAATTATCTCTATTATGATGCTTAACATAGAAAATTCAAAGGAATATCAAAACTAATTACTAGGAGAGCCAATAAATTTAGCATTTCATAAAAGTCAACTTTACATGCATCAATAGGAATAGGCGTAACAGAAAATGAAATTAGGGAAAAATAAAATTTACAATAGCACTGACAAGCATCAAATACCTAATGTGAATTAATAAAAATATGAATTTAATGAAACATGCAAACCCATCATATGGAAAATTACAAAGCCTTCTGAAGAAGCTAAAGAAGATCCCCCAAATGGAGATAAACCATTTTTAAGTTACAAAAATCTTAGTTGTTCAGATATTCCCTGAGATTGTCCTACAGGTTTTATATAATCCTATTTGAAATTCAGCAAGTTTTTTCTCTTAAACAGATTGACAAAGAGATTGTAAAAGTCATATGAAATACTAAAAATCTTGAATACATAAGAAAATTGCAAAGCAAAACACCAAACATATATTGAAAAATAGCAAGACACTGGTAATTAAGGTATTGTAAAGGAAGAGCAATTAATATTTCATAATATTGGCATAAAGACAGACAAACTGACTCATACATATATGATCATTTGGTAAAAAAGGGTGTCAAAGGATTGAATGTGAATAATATATTCTCAATAAAAGTTCTAGAACACTTGGATATCTGAATGGAAATAAATGAACCTTGATTCCAACCTTAAAACAGAAAATGACTAATTAAAGATGGTTCATAAAGCAAAATGTGAAAGCTAAAACTAAAGAAATTATGAAATATCTCTATAGCTTTAGGGTAAGGGAATGTTTCTTAGGCCATAAAAATGACTAAATATATACAGAAAATGTGAAATCTATTTCATATAAATTAACTACTTTAGAGTATTAAAAGTTACCATTAAGGAAATGAAAAGGCAAATTTAACAAGACATACTTGAAACATATATACACAAATAGAAATATATATTTCTATCTGGAATCTATAAATAACTATAAAATTAAATTGAAAAGACAACCATTTTGGGGAGAAAAAGCAGTCAAAACACTTAAACACTTGAACAGGAACTTCACCATGGAAAAGTTCACTTAAATTTACATATTTTGCTATAAATTGTACCTCAATAAAGTACTGTCAACATAATACATATAGTAGCAAGCAGTGATCTGGTGTTAAGTTCAAATTTTTAACAGTAATATTTTGTTTAAGCTCTTGGGAAGCAGAACACTACAAAAGTTACATAAAATACCTTCTGTTGTTAGATAGAATGCAATGAAATATAAACTGTCTTAAATCTATTTAATTAGCTTATCTTTTATATAAAATATGAATAATAAGCAAACTGATCACATAGGTTGTTATAAATGAAAATGATTTAATATTTATAGTAAGTCCTGACACCTTGAAAATATTACAAACTCAATTAACATTAATCATTTTATTAGGATAAACTGATGTGGACATAATCTCTTCAATGACTTATGACAGTAAATTTCTAGACTCATCATTATACCAAGATTGTTCTTAAAGTAAATTTGATTTTAAACTGCCATAATATGGTTCATTAATCCAAATGAGGCAACTTCTTGATAAATACTTTGCTTATGGAGCATGTATTTTGAAAGAAAACATATCCAAATTATTTATCCTCCAATTAGTGTATTTGCATTTTTGTAAATGTGAAGACACACGTTTTCACAATCAATTTGTGAAAAATATTGTATTCTCATTGAAACTTAGATTTTTGAAGGGAAAGTATTTTCCACCACTGAAATTTCCCTTTTAGATCATGGACATAAATTTCAAATACCTAAGAAAATTAGCTAAGTCATAATTAAAATCTATGTAAATTGTTATTTTTAAGAATACATATGCTTGGAACAAAGAATGCATATGCTTGGAACTTCTGCTTCTAGCCAAGATGGAGAGACAACCTAACATAAAGGACAAATTAGACAAAATGTATGAAGCCATGTTTTTCAGGCACTAGACATCTAACTGTGTAAAAGAAACATGTAGTGCCCTCACACTTGCCCTTGCGCACTGTCTGAAAAGAGTTTATGGGAAATATCACAGAAAGGAGGAGCCCAGAGAGACCTGGCAGCAGTCTAATTTTAGGGGAAGTTGAGTTTCCAGAAAGGCAAAGGCAGCTGGAATAGAGCACTAAGATAGAGAACTAGATAGGAGGGAGCAGTAAAAAGGAAGATAGATGGCAGTGGAGGTCGGGGCGGGGGGGTGGTATATAATACAAGAACAAAAGAGCTGAAAATGGGATCCTTAAAGTTATCTACTTGGTATGGAAAAACCCAAAGTAGAGGGGACAGTTTTCTGGGCTTACACTAGGCCAGGGAGAGCCTGAGTTTACACCAGTCTGTGTGGAGAGACTATATAATACAGAGGGCATTGGATAAATAACTCAAAAGAACTTTTCCTCAAGTGTGAAGCAAAACTAGTTCAAGGCTATGCTCCTGCCTAAAAGCTAAAAGGTAAAAAGATCAAACCTTTTCCAAACAAATAAATTGCATGCAAGAGCAAAGATATCTCTCTCTATCTCTGTCTCTCTCTGTCTCTCTCTCTCCTTCTTTCTCATAATCTCTGTTATAATCACTTATTAGTAGAAAAGAATATGAATAATCATATATATACATAAAGTGGACATGATTAATAAAAACAACTATAAATATATTCCATATGCTCAAGAGACTAGAAGAAAGATTGAAGATGTTAAGTAGAGGCATAGAGGATATCAGGGAAGCACAAACCAAACATTTAGAGATGAAAATAAGTAGTCTGAAATGAAACATATATGGTGTAGCTAATTCAATAGATTAGACTACAGAAGGCAATATCAGTGAGTTTCTATATTCCAACTAATGAGTTTAGCATATTTTCAGGATTCAAGTTCAGCACTTCTAGTATTTTGATATTGTAGCCATTAAAATGGAAATTAAAATTTTAAAAATGCCATTTAAATAACATAAAAATGTGAAATACTGAGAAACAAATATGGAAATATTGAAATGGAAACAAATATGGAAATATTGAAATGGAAAACTAGAGAACATTGCTAAGAGAAATTGAATAAGAACAAAATAAATGAAGAGATTTATCATGTTATTGTATCAGGAAACTTAATATTGTTAGGACGTCTATTCTTTGACTTATTTCCTTAAATCTGATGGTTGTTGTATAGAAACAAAAGAAACAATAACAAAAACAAAAATTCCAGAGCATGCATTATACTAAAAGTGAAATATCACAACTTGTCTGTAAGAATAGTTAAAAAAAGAGACAAAAATAATCTATTAATATCCCAGTTTTCACAATTGCACAGGAAGACCTAGCCAATGAAATAAACCAAGAAAAAATCAATAAAATTCATATAGTTCTAAAGAAAGAGCTCAAACTCTCATTAGTTTAGGTGATTTAATTATGTATATAGAAAAAATATAAAAATGTGCTTAGGAAAATTGTTGGATACAAATTAAATGAACAGAAATCAATTGAATAGCATAAAGTACTTAGTAATAAATCTAACAAAAGATGGCAAAGTTACCTAAACAGAGAAGTTTATGACTCTATTAAGGAAAAACCTGAATAACAGCTGCAAATGGAATTAAACCTCTAGGCCAATTCTGAAATTCTGGATAAATTACTCTATTAGATATTAAAATCAGCATGGAAAAATAGTAATTAAGACTGTATAATTCTGCAAGAATAATTAATCAAATGGAAAAGAGCAGAGAGCTCAAAACAGACCTTCATATATAAATATAACTTATGACAAAAAGTGTCACTGCATAGCAGTATAGAATGAATAGTCCTTTCAGTAAATGTTGCTGGGACAATTTAACATTCAACAAAACATATAAATTTGGATTCACCCTCACATCAAACATGTACACACACACACACACACACACACACACGCACACACACACAAATCAATCCTAGAGGGAAGTAGATCTAAACGTTGTTACCAGACCAAGGAGGTGGATTCTTTTGTCTGATGCGCTCAAATGACCAATTCCTGAGACACAGAGCTTTCAAAGAGAGAAAGCGCTTTGTTGCTAAGCATGAAGCAGGAGAACAGATGGCCTGTCGGTCCACAATCTGTCTCCCTAAACTGCAGTAATTCTGATAGTTTTATAACATCAAAAGATGAGCAGGTTTTAGGATAATGAGTAAAATGTCCTCAGATTATGTAATTAGAAATGATCTAATTATTCAACATGTACAGATTGATTACATGATTAGTCACATTTAAGAAAATGGTGGCCTTAATATGATGATGGGTATGATTTTTCATATTATAATGAGGTATAGGTAACTTGTAGGTTAAAATCTAAGCTACTTCACATGTCAGGCAAGCCCATATTGGTTAGAACCAGGTTTGGTTATCAAGATAACTTTGGACGTGGGGTTGGTTAGTTCTGGGCTGACCCAAGACCCTTCATTAATAAACATTAGGGGCTGTCTTTAGTGATCATGAGAATTTAAAGTTGAAAAACTGGATAAATGGGTACAAGTGAAAGTTAGTCACAAGGTTTTTATAATCACAAAGGCACAAGACACAGGCTATACAATTATTATCTTAGATCAAGGCAGGTGGCTTACAGTTCCAGTTTCAGGTATTTACCTCTGTCTAATATACCAGAAAGTAAGAGGGAATATCTATATAATGATTCAGTAATCATAATCAGTCCTTAAGTCCTAATTTCTTGATTACAGTGTGAGAGGTAAAATGAAACAGCTGCTAGAGAATAACAAAGGATCATTTTTTTGGATGTTGATTAAAGAAAATTTCCTTAACAGAATAAAAATACACTTACCATAGGAAAGATTGACACAGTAGATTTTATTTCAATGTTCATCGAAATTTTCATTGTAAGAGAGTAAAAAGGTATGACCTAGAGTGAAAGAAGATATTTTAAGCACATAAAAAAGATGAAGGCTCATTAAAAAAATCTCTTGCAAATCATTAATTAAAAAGTTGAATGGTAGACAACAAAGGTAGTTGAATAGGAACTTTATAAAAGAGGATATCTAATATCTAATAAACATATAGAGTTCTCAGTTTTATTAGTCTTTATGGAAATGCAAAATAAAGCTGCAATAATATATTACTATATACCCACAACAAAACCACATGGTGGTGAAAAGGTGGAGCAACTAGCAAGCCATCAGGGAAGTCACAGACAACTTTTAAGTGGCCAGCACCCCAGACCTCACCTACCCGTTCTCTGGGGAAGTCACAAACACATTTTAAGAAGCCATCCTCCAGCCTTTTGCTATCCCCACCTTTTCTATTGTGTGCCATTTCACATCCTGAGTGAAATGTTAAGATTAATGAAAAGACCTGACCAGAACTTAAACTGGGAAACTGGAGACAAGCAGCCCCACATGCTTATCAGAACATGACTTCTCAGTAGCAGGGCCCCCTTCACCTCCAAGGGGGATACAAACCACACTCAGACAGTATAGATTTTTCTCTCTTCTCTGGATTGAAGTGGGACATTTGGAGATGCCATCTATCAATGGCTCTGACCCAAATCAGCATTGGCCACCCTGGTAGACTGGCTGTTGCGGGACTTCTTCCCCTGCTCTTTCGGACCTTTCTGCTGTGTAAGTGACTAGGAGATCACTTGCCCTTTCTGGACTGGTTATTTCTGTGTAAGTAATAAATGGATCATTTGCCAAAAGTTTATGTTGTGCCCTCAACCTATGCTTCCACAACACTCCCTTGTAGATGCTCTAGTTGCTAATGGGAATATCAACTGACACAACTGCTTTTGAAACCTATTTAGTAATATCTTCCAAAGCTGAACACACACATGATATAGAGAAATACGGACAGGATTTATACAACATTTAATTCCAAGGTACCTAACTAACAAAATGGATGCACATGTGCACCAAAAGCTATTTATGTAAGAATGTCTATAGCTGCATAATTCATAATAGCTCAACACTGCAAAAAAAGTCTACAAACCTTGTACTCATGTATCGCTACACAAAATTGAGAACATAGGGACTACAGCTATACAAATAGCATGAATGAATGAATCTCACAAACCAGTATGAAGCCAAAGAAGCTGCACTTAAGAGAAAAAGGAAAGAACTAAAACATAGACTGCAACATCCCATGTTAATAAAGTCAAAATATGGGCAAAACTTGCTATATTGTTAGAAATCAAGAAAGTGTTTTACTTTGTGAAGGAAAGAGTGGTTTTTACTGAGAGGGACATCAGTTGGGCTGATAATGCTCACCCATTTCTTCACATGAGATTAATGGTTTCATCAAGATATTTACTTCATTAAAAATCACTAAGCCTTATACTTAAAATTTGTCAAGCTTCTCACTATAACTGAAAATTTAATTAAAAAGGGGAGAAAATAAAATCCTTCATTTTAAGAAATGGTGTTATTCAGTTTCTTGCTAAATCTTGGTTCTTGCAGAAAAATTCAGTAACCTAATATTTTTTGAATATAAAATCCTTCATTTTTAGAAATGGTGTTAGTTATTCAGTTTCTTGCTAAATCTTAGTGCTTGCAGAAAATTCAGTAATCTAATATTTTTTAAATATAAAATCCTTCATTTTTAGAAATGGTGTTAGTTATTCAGTTTCTTGCTAAATCTTAGTGCTTGCAGAAAAATTTGGTAATCTAATATTTTTGAGTAATTACTAAGTGATGTCAGAGTGAGAGAAAGGGACAGGGGTAGACATGTGCCCTGACAGGAAGGACAACTGATTATTGACATTGTGTAGAAGTACAGTACATAGTGATCATTTTAAAAAGCAAACTATCTTTTAGTCAGTTTTATTTTTATCTTAAAATTATTTACAGAAGATGCTTCCTCCACCCTAGCCCACATTTGCCACTGGACAGTAATGTGCCAAACAGTATGCAAGTTTTTCTAGAATTCAAGGTGATCTTTGGACTGGCCACAGTCTGTGGAATTGGGAAGTTAACATCAGTTTTCTCACTTCTAATGTAGAAATGATGACACAAAATCTCTCATGCTGGATTGTTGAGACAAATAACAGAAATTGTATGTGTGTGTGCTTTTAGCACTTATCCATATATTTAATACATTTGGCTCACAAAAATGTCTGCTTATAATATTAACAGATGAGCAATTGACCAGAGTTTTGGAGCCTAGCCAGAATCTAAACAAGCATTGATATCAAATGCTCATTTTCAGCACAAACTTTTGTTCTCTAGGGCTATCCACATTAGTTGCACTTTCGTACTCATTTAGATTCAAATTTTCAATTCAACAAGCATGCCATAGGTGCTTATTCTTTGCCCATTTTTGTCCTTGTTCTGGACAAATATAAAGAGATCCTTTTTGCTTTGAAAAGAAGCTTATAGTCTAGTAAAAGAGAAATAATTAAAGAAAGGCAACAATCCATCACTTAAATTTAATATATGCAAAACTAATTGTCAGAGTCAGTTGAGTCTATTTATTTAATGATCACTTCCTCTTCATTCTCACTCTTGCTGCTTTCCACTCTTCTTCCTTCCCCACTCATAAGAGATCCACAGTTCATTTCAATGTGAATTACTCTCTTCAAAGTACATTTCTAATTGTGTGTTTTCCTTGATCAATGACCTTCAGATTGTCCCTTGTCCTAAACAAGTTTAGTTTAGGGCCAACTAGAAGGTAGAAACCTTAGCCTGGCATTAAAGTACAGCAGACTATTTGTCCAGCAAAATCTTTCAGTACTTATAAAATTTATGAATCAAAAGTTAAATATTTGGTGTTCTAACATACTCAAGTTTCATGGTTCTTCTGTAAGACCATAGCACATGGATGACTAAATCATAATTGTTGCATTTATCAAATAATTGTCATAGTCCTTTGTTCATAGTAGTTGCTTATTAAATATTTTCATCAAAATAAGGAATATGGCATTATAAGTAGTTCATCAAAGAAAAGGGCAGAAAATGCAAATAAAAAGTACGCAATTATTTTAAAATCAAACTTCTGTATTTTATGCAATTTTATTGAGATATATTCATGTACCATAAAATCATTGGAAGTGTACAATCAGTGGTTCACAGTATCACCATAGACCTATGCATTCATCACCACTATCAATTCTTGAACACTTTCATTACTCCAAGAAATAAAAATAAGAATAAAAATAAAAGTAAAAAAGAACACCCCAAACATCTCATACTCCTCCTCCCCCTCATTTTCATTTACTTTTTGCCCCCCTTTTTTCTACTCCTATGTTCATACACTGGATAAAGGGAGTGTGGGTCACAAGGTTTTCACAATCACACAATCATCCCATGTAAGCCATATAGTTATACAATAATCTTCTGTCCAGTTAAACAGTTTCAGTTATTTCCTTCTAGCTATTCTAAAAAACTAAAAACTCAAAAGGCATATCTATATAATGCATGAGAATAACCTCCAGAATGACCTCTTGACTCCATTTGAAATCTCTCAGCCACTGAAATTTTATTTTGTTTCACTTACCTTCCTCTTTTTGGTCAAAAAGGCTTTCTCATTCCCACAATGCTGGGTCCAGGCTCATCTCCAGGAATAATGTCCCACATTGCCAGGGAAATTTTCATACCTGGGAGTCATATCCCATATAGAGGGGAGGGCAGTGAGTTTATCTGCAGTGTTGGCTTAGTAAGAAAGTCCACATCTAAGCAATGGAAGTGGTTCTCTGGGGGTGACTCAGGCTCAATTATAAGTAGTTATAGTCACTTCCATCCATTGTGAATCATGAATACTGTCACTATAAACACAGTTGCAATGTCCATTCATGTCCCTGTTCTCAGTTCTTCCAAGTATATACCCAAAAATGGGGTTGCAGGACCATATAGCAACCCCATAGTTATCTTTCTGTGGCACTGCCACAGTGCTCTCCAGATGGGCTGCACCCTTCTACTTCCCTACCAACAGTTAATAGGTTCATCCCTCTCTCTGCATTTTCTCTAGCACTCATATCCCAGTATATTTTTAAACAGTTTTATTTCCACAACATACAATCCATTCTAAGTAAACAATCCATGATTCCCAGTATAATCACATAATTATGCTTTTACCACCACACTCTATATGAGGAAATTTCCAGTTCTTCCACAAAGAAAGAGGAAAAGGAGAAAAAATGATGAATAAAATTATAAAAGATAGAATAAAAATTAAAATAAAATAAAATACAATAAAAAGGTCAGACAACACCACCATCATGAAGAACCCCATATTGTTCCCTTATATTCCCCTGTTATAGACATTTAGCCTTTGTTACAATTATTGTAAGCACCTTGCAATGTTATCATTAACTATAGACCCTAGTTTGCATTGATTGTATTTTTCCCCTATACCATCTAATTTTCAACACCTCGGAATGTGGAAATTCAATTGTTGTCCCTCTTTCAAAAACATTCTTATGTTTGTACATTTAATCACCCTCATTGGCCACTCAGTTTTGCTAAGTTATACAATCCCAGTCTTTATCTTCTGTCTTTCCTTCTGGTGTCATGCATGCCCCTAGCCTTCCACTTTCAAACATATTCACACTCATCTTTGTTCAGAGTACTTACAATTTTGTGCTTTCATCACAGAATATTGTACTATCAATTTCTGGATCTATAAAATCAATCCTGTTGAACCTTTTGTACTCCTTCAGCATCAAATCCCCATTTTCTAATATCTATCTCCTTAAAACCTGTGTTCTCAACTTTAACTCTCAAATTTCACTCATCAATGTTAGTTAAATTAGTGAGTCCGTAGAATATCTGACCTTTTGTTTCTGGCTAATTTCACTCAATGTAATGTCTACTGTCTACCATTTTATCTTTTGGAATTTATATGTCATATCTTATTTTTATTTTTTTCCCCTCTCTCTCTTTTTACTCTTATGGATGGTCTTCATTTCTACTCTCTTCTCCAAACCTCTCTCTCCTGTCTTTTCCTATCTGCCTGTAGTGCTCCCTTTAGTATTTCTTGTAGAGCAGGTCTCTTATTCACAGACTCTCTCAGAGTCTGTTTGTATGAAAATATTTTAAAATCTCTCTCATTTTTGAAGGACAATTTTGCCAGGTATAGAATTCTTGGATGGCAGATTTTCTCTTTCATTATCCTAAATATATGATGCCACTGCCTTCTTGCCTCCATTGTTTCTACTGAGAAATCTGCATATATTCTTATTGAGCTTCCTTTGTATGTGATGGATCACTTTTCTCTTGTTGCTTTCAGAATTCTCTCTTTGTCTCTGACATTTGATAATCTGATTATTATGTGTCTTGTAATGGGTCTATACAGATCTATTCTGTTCGGGGTACACTACACTTTTGGATCTGCAATTTTATGTCTTTCTAAAGAAATGGGAGATTTTCAGTGATTATTTCCTCCATTATTCTTTCTGCCCCTTTTTGTTTCTCTTCTCATTCTGGGACACCCATGACATATTTGTGTGCTTCATGTTGTCATTCAATTCGCTGAGACCCTGCTCATATTGTCCCATTCTTTTCCCTATTTGTTCTTCTCTGTGTAGGATTTCAGATGTTCTGTTCTCTCATTTCTGAATCCTTTCTTCTGTCTCTTCAAATCTGCTGTTGTATGTCTCCATTGTGTCTTTATCTCTTCTATTGTGACTTTCATTCCAATAGGTTCTGTTAATTGTTTTTTCTAACTTTCAATTTCTTCCTTGTGTTTACCCAATGTGTTCTTTATATCCTTCATCTCTTTTGTCATATCTTCCCTCAACTCACTGATTTGATTTTTGAATTGATTTAGCATATTTGTTTGAAGATCTTTAATTAGTTTTTTTCAACTCCTGTATCTCATTTAAAATGCAAGTTTGTTCCTTTAACTAGGCCATATCTTCATTTTTTTTTCTATGTGATTTGTAATTTTTTGTTGTCTAGGCATCTGGTTTCCTTGATTATCCTACTCAGGTTTTCCCAGAGGAGATGGGCCCAGGTATCAGGAAGTGGGTGCAATTGGTATCAGGTTTCCCTGAGGATGAGACCCAGCAAGTTGTCAGACTTTCCTATGAGGCCTCTAGACAGTATGGTTTTCATATGCTGCCCAGGTGGTGGTGTTTGTCAGCTTGCATCTCCCTACCACCATACAAAGTAGCATTGCCTTGAATTCTCAGTAGGCCCTGTCCCTGCCAGGGTCTGAGAGTGCCAGAAGCCAAGCTTAAGCTGTTTCTGCAACCCCCCAGGCCCTAGGGTCTCTGTTCTCTGAGGGAAGACAGCCACTTGAATTAGGGCCCAGTTATCTTAGGGAAAGTAAACCCTTTAGGGATTTATCTCCTACACTTGACTTCTTCTTTGACTCTCTATCTCTTAACTCCACCATTGCCTGGATTAAAACTGACAATTGGAAATGCCTGAGGCTTTCTCTAATGAGATACTTAGAATGACAGAAAGAAGGAAGAAAGAAAGAAATCACCTTCTAAGAGCCAGTCCACAGCTCCCCAGTTACCAGTCAAGAGCCAGAGGTGGTACCTGGTTCTATGTGCCCCTGTTCTTGGGACACATTGTCTGAGCTCAGACAATTCCAAAAAGCTTCTGTTTTATTTATGTATGTACTTTTTCCATCAGCCCCTCCTCCTCTCTGCTGGGAGAGACCTCAGGGTTCTTTTCCTGCTTTCTCCAGGTTTATCTCTGCTTGTAGCTTGTATTCAATAGTCCAAATTCATTAATTAAAACCACAGTTGGAACTTGGTTAAGCTACCATCCCTTTCTCCTAGTAGACTATTTATTTTTCTCACAAGGAAGTCTTCTAACTCAACATACTATCGCAGTGGAGGAGGGGTGCCAGCAATGCAGTTTGGGTAGCTTTGCTTCCAGTTCTTATGCTGTGATCTCAGCCATTCCAGCCATTCCAGAATGGTGTATGATGTTTTCTGGTCACAGATATCTCCCAACAGTTGATTCAGAATATTTACTAGCATTCTTGGCTATATGCTAGTTGTTCCAGAGGACTAACTAAATTCCACACCTCCCTATGCTGCCATCTTTCCCCACCTCCCAATTTCTTATGGTAACAGATGCAAATACATTTTAAGAGCAGACAGATAGTATGCCAGTGTAGGAAATTCCAACTCTGAAATAACAGCAAAAGAGGCACTTCACATTAAATATTGCTCATATTTAATACAGTTAATGATTACCTCTCTTTTCTAAAATGCTGGATGCTGACAGAAATAATTGTGGAGCAGACGTTGGGATGGTGGATAAGAAGATGTCTCCAGAAAAATATCAGTATTATCCTTTGCCAAGTTATCGTGAGTAAATACTTGTTCTCAGTCTTTACATGGAGATATGTGGTTGTAAATAGAATGAATTAACAGAGATAATAGTTTTGTTCAGTCTGATTATTCTGTTAGAAATGCCTTATAGTCACAAATGTGACTCAGAAAGCAACATCAGTAATTGAAACATGTCCAACAAGAGAAGAGTTGAATGCAAATCAGTCAGAGATCACTTGTTTTCATAATTCTAAACCTATTATTTTTCCATCTTAGCACAATCCCAGTGCTATATCTGAGGCACTAAAATTGTTTAATAATTAAAAATTCAAAACACTATAGAATAATACTTTAGTGCAATCTTTAATAACATTTCTTGCATCAAGAATAAGTTCATATTTTACTTTATTTTCTTAAATTTAAGCTACGTTATTAACAACCTTAAGAAAAGTTACCTTTCTAAAGACATGGCCAATAATTTAGCAATGTATCACTAAGTTTCTTACATATATTAATTATTATGAGCTTTAAATATTTAGTGCTGAAAAGAAATTCAAGCTTTTCTTTCATAATAGTTCCACATTCCCACATTGAATAAAATTACTTAATATTCTTTTCATTTGAATTTATCACATTGTTTTGAAGATTCAAAGATCCCTAATTCTTGTCATAAAATAAGCTATATGAATTTGTTAAGATTCTGAATTATTTCTGAATATTGACAAGAATGCCCAATGTTAAATAACATTTCTTCCTCTAATAATACATCCCAATTTTGCTGAACCATAAATAAAGAAAAGAGGTGAATTATTTTAGAAGTCAGATTCTATCACTGAAATCTATTTAAGACATTTACCATCAGTATTGAAGGAGGTATATGTTCTCAAGTCTCTAAATACATGCCACCAAATATTTTATTTCAGATCTTGTAAGTAGACAAACATAAATTTGTACTTATTTGGAAGTATTTCAATTTTAAAATAAAATTAAATATCTATTTTCCAATACCCAACATCTTAGTTTATAGGCTGCTATGACAAATATCACACAATGGGTTGGCTTAACCAATGGGAATTTACTGGTTCATGGTTTTGAGGCTACAAGAAGTCCAAAATCAAGGTGTCAGCAAGGCAATGCTTTCTCCCCCAAGTCCATTACATTCTGGTGCTGGCTGCCTTTGATTATTGGGGTCCTTGGCTTATGTCCCCACCTCATGTCAGATGTTAGTGTCTTATTTCTCTTCCAAGCTTCATTGACTTCCGGCTTCTGGCTCCTCTCAGTGGCTCGCTCTCTCTGTCTCAATTTTTTCTGCTTATAAATGTGCCCAGTAAGGCTCACCCTTATTCAATTGGGCCACACCTTAACTAAAAATAACATCTTCAAGAGGTCCTTTTTACAATAGTTTCACACCCAGGAGGTTGCAGATTGCTTAAGAAAGTTTTATTCTGGGATATATAACTCAATCTATAATATCTAAATTATATAGAAATAAACAAAAGAAAAGTGAATTATTCCTGACTTGGTGCTGTGTGTATGTGTGAGTGTGAGTTGGTGGGTGTATATGTATCTGTGTGTGTGTTTGAGTGTATAGTGTCATTTTGCTTTTATTTACCAATCATTGTAAGAGTTTGCTAATATTAATCCAAACTCTTTGCAAGCATCAATTTTATATTCTTTATAATGTCTGCATCAATATACATAACCTTCCCCAGATAAACATAGCTATTATGAGTATGTACCTGAACCTAGAGTTGTTCTGAAAGATTTTTCTGTGTGGTTAAGTCACTAGAGTTTTATTAACCAGTCTTTCATTCAGTCCCATCTATCCAGACATACTAGTTTGAAGTCATTTAAAAAATCTATCCCATGACAATTTTTTGTACTTTTTTATTTATTGCATTTAATTCATCATTTCATTAATGCCATCATTCATTTTTCCAATAATTACCTACCATTACCAAATTTTATTCTTGTGAACTGTTCTTGCTACCTAGTTGCTTATGTTCAAGTTAAGGAAATAACAAAAGCAGGTTGAATCTTACCAGGCTCATCCCTAACTGTGCAGGGGCTATTTATGGAGGTCCATATGCCATATATCTAACTATTTGAAAGTGTAAAATCAAGATGTAACTGTGGACCTGCCCATTTTCCCATTAATGGACCCCGACCCTTCCGATTCACCACAATTCCCTAATATATCCTCCCTGTACAATCCAAAGCCCACATCACCCCATGTTAGCCGCATTGGCCACATTAGCCCCAGTCCTGGGGCTGGAAGTCTGAGTAGCAGAATGGATCTGCTCGGGCCAGGCAAGGTGAAAGCTGGGACTGAGTCCAGGACTCTTGAACCAGCTTGGGCAGCTTCCTAGTCCCTGCAAATAACCTTATCTTCTCAGGATTACCAAGTAGTTATGAAGGTCTCTCTAATAAAGACCATCTGAGCAGAGGGAAGAGAAAACCCACAGCTATCTGGTCACAAACTTTAGCTGATTTGGTTAGCCAGCTGAAAACAAAGCAGCTGAATTTCTCAAGGCTGAAGCTGTGCTTTCCTACATCCCACCACAAACACACACATGTTTACATGCTAGTAAACTCCAAGACCCACATCCTTTCAACAGGAGAACCTGGTTTGTCTAATATATCCTTTTCCTATGATTGCCTTGTACTCCATGGATTGTCAAAAATTAAAAAAAAAAAAAAAAAAGAAAAAAAAAGAAAAACACTTTTACAATAACAAAGAGAAAAAATGTGCATTATTTAGTTTCATGGTAGGTAGATCTTCTAAAGCATGAGGCTCAGGACAAGGGTCTCTCTTTGTCCAGGTCTAAGGACATTTTGATTGTTGTCCTTAAAATATAATCATAAAGCCATAATTGTAAAATAAATTTCAGTGTATGCTTACAGTAGAAAAAAAAAATGTGTTTGTTCTTCCCTCTGTTGCCAGATATTTGCATAATGGATTTCTTATTATTTTTGTATTTTTCTATACATGCCTCTGTAATTGCTTATGATCCTGTATATGTTGTAGGGTCACCAGCCCCCATGTTATGTACAATATAATTAATTTGGGATCTTCAAAGCATAGATGTTTTATTCAGACAGGATCAGGCTTGCTACTCTGGCTCCTTTGTTATGTGGCTTGTTAAGGCAACCGGATGAGATAGCCCCATGGAGGATTCTGGAAAATGCTTGGTAATATTGTAGTTTAGGAAAGCAAACAGAGAAACAAACAAAACCTTGTGAAGCATTCCTCTCTTTGAGTCAAAGACTAGCCTGAAACCCATTAAAAAATACATGAATGATGAGTTGGTGTAGCAAAGAGATAATAGAGGAGAAAGACTATTTTATGCAGATGCAGGTCCAAAGGTGCGGAGGTGAGAAAATGGATGCAGTTCTCAAGGAAAATAAGCTTCATATAAAGATGACCTAGCTATGCTTTAGAATTCCATTTTTTCATTTGCTCAAATATTTACATGTCTCTTCTCTAGCCATCTTAAATTGAATCTAAATTTGGCAACCATGCTTATACAGTTCTTATGCATTTACTATTTGTTATTTTAATTCATTCCTGCTGGTAAATTACCTATTTTGAATGGTACACTACCAGGGTACAGGGATATCAGAAATCAACAAAACACTGTAAGTTATTTAGTGATGGTTTGGTTGAATAGCAATATACAACTGCTGCTCTCACACAAGGGTAATGTTGCTTTCTATTTGCCTCCCCACAACTTAAAAGAAGTTTGTTTTTCATTTTCCTTTGCTCTTCCTCCCCCAACACTCTTTGAAACTGAATATTCTCTTTCCTGTACTTATGGGAGTTGGCACATGGTCACCAGCCTGGTATCCTACACACTCTTGATCTCTCTTTGCTGCTGATTCCTGATATACATCTTTTCTTTTCTTTCGTTTTGTTTTTTTTTTTTTTTTTTTTTTTTTTTTTTTTTTTTTTTTTTTGCACAGTACAATAAAAAATGAAAAGATAATTAAATGCTCATGATTTCCATACTATTTCCATACTTCTGTTCTGGAAGAATATAGTCCTATTTTTGTATTAATGTGGATGAATTTGAGACTGAGATATTCACATGTGAAAAAATACATGATTTATATAAAGCAATGTTAGTATTTTGTGTTCCTGGCTACATATCAAGACTTTAATAGTAGATAAATATCAACAAAATAAACTGAGCCATTTTTTGGTTAAATTTGTCCATATTTATACAAATAGTCAATTTTCTAACATGTTACTATTACTCTCTATATTTTGTGCTAAATTTTGTGTAAGTATAAAATAACACTGCAAAACATAGGCCAGAATTACCATACATGATAGACAAGAAAAGGCACTAGAAAAGTCAGTAAATAGAGTTAAAAGCTTGAAATATACAAAATTATTAGAGTAAAGGGAACACTATTGGGGCCTATATAAAATTTCTCAATTCATCTGCTTATGCAAATAAAATATTATTTCTTATTTGACGTTAGTTTTTTTTCTTTCATAAATGTGTATTCTGGTTAAACTTTTATTTGAGTTTATGAAAAGTTTTTAATATAATACTAAAAGGGGAATTTTTTTTCTTTTCAATTCAATATTTGTTTTCCCCTAGAGATCTTGCTTGTAATTCAGGCAAAAATAATCAGTCAATCAATCAATCAATCTAGCAAGCAAGGAATCAAGCAAGCAAGCTATCTTGACTCTACAGAAACTTTGACATTACTGACCTTGTCAGATATGAAAAGGATGAAAGAAGAGAGCACACATTTTTCAGTGGTACAAGCTGATATTGCTCAGTCAACTCGACATTTAAGGATCATTTCTAATCACATTTACAGTTTAAATTCATGCTACTCTTGGTAAAGCCTTTCTGAAACTTACCACCTTTTGTACGTAAGAAGAAACTGTCTGATTCTCGAGAAAAATGCTTGTCAATTAGAGAAAATGGACATTGATGAAGAGGTATACCATAAATTCAAATATAAGTAGGTAAAATCTCCACTGGAGTCTGAATTTTTGCTTTAACTTTGAGGGACTTTAATCTACCATGAAAGATATGATAGAGGTCTGGGCATTTGGTAATTTCTCCATTGACTTTTTCTTCTTTTTAATACATTGACTTTGACTGTTCTCTTTCTGTAATTTGTATAAAATGGATGTTCTCTTATTTGTGGATTAGCTTCTAAAGTCAACCTCCAAGAGAAAAATGACATGTAGTTCAAACTACTCTCGATGATCCCACAAATCATCCTTTCATCTCCAAAACCTGGAACCTCTGATTCTGAAAAGAATTTGCATTTCATTTGTGGCCTTTCTCCCTGAAGCAATGAGGGCCAAGGCTTGTTTAAGCCAGAAAATATTTTACTTACTACTTCATTTTACCTCTTGGCCTCTCTCTCACGACCAATCTCTACCTCTACTTCTCCTTTTACCTCTCTCTTGATCTCCTGAGCCCTCACTTGTGTCTGGCACTGTGCTAAATGCCTTACAAATCATTGCCTTACTTAATTCTCATAACTAACTCTCCAGGTAGTTATTGTTATCCTCAGTTTGCAGAGGAAGAAATCAAGACTCAAGAGATTAAATTTGGGGTCTGGGTTCACACTGCCAGGAAGTAGAGGAACAGGAATTTGAACCCAAGTCAGCCTGATGGGAGTGAACTCTGCTGTGTTGTTGCAAATGCGTATATGATATGGTTCCATTGTACTGAAGCTAGGTTAGAACTGATATAATTCAAGGGCTATAACTCAGCACCAAATTGTTGAAAAAATTTAACATTCAACTATGAAAAATGGTATGTCTACTTAGGTGTTGCAACGTATTTTTCCAGTCCCCAAACTCTAGTAAAAGTAAATATAAGACATCAGGAAAGACAGTGGAACACTATGAGTTTTATTAATTTGTTCTACACTCAGGATCTGAATTAAGCTCTCTGAATTGTTTGCTTACCTCTCTAATAGATACTATTTAGCTACACTTCCCTTTGTTTGTCGAGCATCTTAACTGCTTCCTCCAGTTCAAATTTTAGATCCTTAAATATTCTCCTTAAATAGTTAATCCTCTAATTTTACTTTTTTGCCAAATGAAACCCAGAATTGCAACTCAATTCCTGACTTATACAATTTCTCTAGACACAAAACTTGATACTTGTCTAAAACCGGCTCATAATCTCTCTCCTTTAGTCTCACATTACTTTTCCTTTTTCCTTTCAACTAAGATAGCATTAATATTTTCCAGTCATGTAAGTGTGGGAGTTTTAAGGATTCAAGTACTGCAAGCGATAACACAAAGAGAGTGAAGCTAATTTAATACCTATCCAGGAATCATCTCTTAGTCCTCCTATAATCTCATTCATTCTTCCCATTGTTATTCCTTCTATTTATCTTAAATATCCAGAACTAACAAGAACATTAGAATATTTCTGGTGCTATTCTCAGTCATTTTTTCTTCCTGGTTTTAACTAGAAATTATTCTGGTGTTTGACTATTATATATATTATTGGTCATTGATTTAAATAAGATAAATTTTCATCATGTTCTAAGGAAAAAAATCCATCCAGTTCTAACTTTTAAAGAATTTTCTCTGAACTGTGTTGTGTTACTTTGTTGGATGCTTTTTAAACAAAATCTGTTTAAATAAAATCTTTTCAAAAAGAGTTGTCTTATGTAGTAGAATATCATATATTTCATTTAATTTAGAAAGAGGGTGATTGGATGAAAAAAAAATTAGAGGTTATAGAGTACATAAAAATCAAAGGCAATAGAAGTGGCTTCTTAAAGCAATCTACTTTTTCTGGTTTTCTTGAAACAAAAACCCAGATTTTACCCATGTTTGTGCTATGGGTCTATTTCTAATTGCAGTGAGATACTGGGTGGTGCATAATAGAATACCATATACAGTCTCTGGCTATATGGTATAGCTAGGAAAGCCATATCATGAGATAAATGAAATCCCTAACTTTGAGACATAATGCAGTAATAATCTTGTGAGAATCATTATATTATCTCTGAAGAAAAAAATTAAATAGGTCAGACTGCAATTTTAACTTGATCATCAATGCATGAAATTTTAACACAAATGGATTCCTATTAAAAACAAAACTTTCCAGAAAAATATTTCACTAAAGCTAAAGAGTACTTGATATTGATAATTTGCCTGTACAACTTCAAGATAGTCAAAAGTAAAATGGAAATACTCCCCCATCCTCACTCCAGATTGTATTTTTTGTACCACAACTGTTTAATAGCCTACATGATTTGAAATTCAACTATGAATAAGAGCAAATGCAGTCTCTGGTAGATATATTTGCATTTTTGCTCAAAACATTTGCTTAAGAAATGTTGGCAAAAATATTCCTACTATAGGGTTCAGGTCAATCCTTTATACATCTGACAAAATTTTTTGGAAAGTTTGGAAAGGAGTAGTTATGAAATAAGATAAAACACTGGAGCAAAGTTTGTTGGAAAGTATTTATTATATAAATAACAATAAAATATCTGAATAAAATAATAAAGAAAGAAATGAATCTCATGTGAAGTTCATAGAAACTTCTTTAATAGAACTGATTATCAATCTTCTCCTTTCCAAAGAGAATATCAAGTTCGATTTTTTGATATAAAATATTCCTCTTGTTGATCTTTTATGACCATTTCCATTCAGGCTTCCAAGTAGATTGAAATTAGTTGACATGTCTGGTTCAGCCTATTAAGCCAAGTGGATAATGTAAAGAAACTAATCCAACTAATATTATCCTTGCCTTTGCCCATTATCCTCAATACATAATTCATTAGAATTTCAAAAATACGGATGAGATTTTTAGTGATCACCTAATCAAACTCCTCGAAGTCTAGATTATTTTTGTTAATACACTGGAAAAAGAATTGACAAATTTTGCCTGTTGGAATAGTTAACTTTGCACTGAGACTACCTGCAAAAATTAAGGTTCCCATTAATCTCTGTTCTTGTCAGTTTTCCATATTGTATATTATTTAGAATGCAATGAAACATCTCATTTTATGATATTTCTATAGTTAATGACCTAGTTAGTTTATAATCTGTCTTCCTACTTAAAAAGTAATGTCTTTTTTTGGTTTGTTTTGTTTTGTTTTCTGAAGCTTATTAGATTCCCTTGGTCATTTCTGTCTTGGTGTGATTTCTGAGAAACTGGAAACTACTGACTATTAGGGCCACCTATATGGTGATCAGCAAAACATCTCTTTATGCCATGGTTCCATGACTCTGCCATAATTTTCTTCTCTTCTCCTTCCACATGGGCATTCAATTCAGGAAAAAGAAACAAATGAACTAACTGATTGTGCTCAGTATCTTCTTTTTGTTTCAAATACAAAGGTTGTGGGAAATGATGGATGTGAATGCAATAACAGAAATGCATATTTCAAACAAAGATTGTGTCCTTACAAAAGTGATATTTTCTGTTACATTTTGGAAAGGTCATCTAAGCCTATTCTTGACAAAGTGGCAGCCATACCTTTTGAGCCCATTCAGTTATTGTTAAGATACTCTCCAATGTCTTCCCAGGAATTGGTTACCAATTGTACAAAAGAAGGATAGTTCTACTAATGTGAACTGCAGTTTTATTTTTTGGTAAATTATTATTGTCCATGAACTGATTCCACATTTTGTATGCTTCACAATATTTTTCAACATTACCAATTCAGTGGGCTAAATAAGTAGAACTTTATCATTATCTTAATTTCTAAAGTACACTGTGAATAAAATTTACATAATTATAGTGAAAAGAAATATGTGTGATATTGAAAAAAATATTCTTTAAATAAAAATTCCATTTATATGTAAACATATTTTCTTATTTGTAAGACATTCCATTAGCTACTTTCAGTGCTTTAGGCTATTCTTCATTTGAATATTGATGAATATTTTGTTTTTATAATTCCTTTTTAAACAATGGCCAAATAATTTACAATGTCTGACTATCAGAGAGAAAAGTACACTTTATTGGTGAGAGATGATCTTATTAGTTTCCTTGAAATAATGTGCATAACAATGTTAATAAAATGCATGTCTGATTCTTATTTTTAACAAATAATTTTAATAAAAACTTAAAAAAAATTCAGAAGTGCTGCTTTAATATGTAAGCTATAAAGAAATAGATCCTGTTAACTTGATTTATTCTCCAAATCAAAGGATATACCTCTTTCAGGTAAACTGAAAGCTTGTTATTATAATTTATCATTTTAGAGTCAGATAAAATGATGGAAACAACTTATCTCTCCCAAGAGCTCAAGACTCTCTATTTATAACTCACTTGAAAAAATTAAATTCAACATTGAGCTATTAATATTTTTCATAAAAGCATATCTGCATTATTATGGAACTATATGATGATTATGTTTTTTCAGGAAAAAGGATATCAGCATTGAAATATGTTAAATGAATTATAATGAGCCATGAATAATGTAATATTTTTGTTTTGTTTTATTTTATTTTATTTTATTTTATTAATGTTATTTTATTTGTGTATATATACCTCAGATAAGAAAGTGTGTTAAAGGTTGTTAAATGTATAGATGCCTCTAACCATGGTTATTTGCAATAAATTCTCATGGGAATTTTTAGACTGGAAATTTTCCCTGGCGGATATATTAGTGTTGGAGTAGCTACCTGTGACAAAACTCTAGCTAGGGAAGAATTCTGTGCAAGTGTGGAAGCATGCTAAAAATTCATTATTCGATGCAGTTTTATCTCAAATAAATGTAAATGTTTTGCAGTTAGAGGAAAGGGAGGAGAGGTAAGGAACTCACAATTATGCACAATAGTACTTTTCTATTTCTTTATATTATCCCTGCTGTCCATGTGATTTGTATGATCCTTAGTGACTATACAGCTTGACAATGAAACCATGAAATATTCTAAATTGTTAGTGTTCTAGATTATCATAGAATAACTAGAAAAGGTATTTGCGATAGCAGTCTGCCTTGTACACCTAGTGTTATATCATCCTGTTGTATAGTTATCTCACTAGTAGATGAAAGTTCCTTGAAGTAAGGAAACACAATTAATGGAATTTTATGTTTCTGAAATTACCCAGCACAATGCCTTTCTCACAGCAGATGTTCAATAACTATTGCATGAATATTTTTAATTTGGCACCATGATAAATAAAAAAAAAATGAGAAGGGGGTGTATCCTTATCCATGGAACTTACACAATTTATTCTGGAGATACCATTATATAAGAAATTTTAAATTATAACATAAAAAAACAGAATCCAAATCTAATCCATGAAGGACAATACAAATTTCTAGCCTGGATTAATGATTTTTCTGTTATTTTTAACAGGCATTTAAGAAAGTAATCCTAAAATCCTGGTGCATTCCATTTATTTATAACATTCAAGTTCTAGTTACAAAATTCACAAACTAATTTGACTAATTTTTACACAGAAACAAATTAAATGAATAGATGTTTTCTAGCTCACAGAATTGGTGGAAAGCTGGAGACAGTCAGAAAACAAGTAGAAACACAAAAGGAAGTTGGCAGATGGATTACAGTAACAATTACAGTATGACTTGGTCCTGCTGCCATGGTTAAAGAACACTGGATAGTAGCACCTCTACTACCACTGAAACTGGACATCTGACTTACCACGGATAGCTCTAAGACCTCTGAAAATAGGAGATTGGTATCTCACTTGGTGCTAGAATGGTACTCTACACTGCCTTCACTGCATTATTAACCCAGACTCAAAGTCCCGAGGAGGTAAGTCTAATTGGCCATGCCCAAGTTCATGTACACCTGCTCTGGCTGCAGAGAGGGGTCAAAAGTGAATATATATATAACATTTGAATGTCTGGCTTCCCTATACAGTGGTGGGATTGGAATTTTCCAATCATAGATAGTGGTTCAGTTCCTGGCAGGAAAATATCAAGAAATGTCTCAACAACTCTGTTTCTCATTTATAAGTAACATCTAGGTCCCTATATCTACCTGTACTTGAAGAATTTTAATGATTCTATGCCATAACCCTTTCTAAATAAGGGGAAATTTTATCAGATTTGAGTCCATGAAACATTTTAATGTCAAGATGTCATGGCATAATCTTTTTTTTTTTTTTTTGCAAACTGGTTGTTATTTCCTAAAAGCAGAGTGTGTGTGTGTGGGGGGGGGGGTGGTGGGGTGGTGGCTTACTTTAAGAAGAAACAGCTGGCTTTGAAATGCACTTCCTTACATACTCATTCTCCTATTAGTCCCATTAGCTTGTAAGTACCTCAAGAGCAAAGATAATGTGTTTATCACTTTCCTATTCCTACAGGTTAGCATAGTTTAAGACTCAGAAAAATATGCTCAATAAAGGTTTTGTTTAGTTTTTGCTTGTAGTCTGGGAGTTCATAGAATGTAGGTGCACAATGTCTGATTTTTTGTAATTTGTTAAGGTTTACTTGTGGTGTGATATAAATTTCATTTTGTAATAATTCAAGGAAGTTTCAAAGTAAGGTATATTCAAACATGTAAAATCAAAATGATAAAGACTGTAGTTTAGAAATGATAAGCCTAAGGTGTTTTGTCATATCCTTTTTTCATGTGTTTTGGAAGCAAAATACAAATATTCTCTCTAAGTAGAAAAGCTAGAGGATCATTTTTTTCTTGTTCTTCAATCTGTGGCAAAATACATTACATAACAAGTGATTTTGGAAGTGCTATATCATGTCAATTTCCATGAGGTCCATACAATATAGCAGCTCTTGAGTTAAATTAAAAAGAAAATCTGCATCAACAAAGGATCTATCTATATAGTACTTTACAGATTGCAATGCCAAAAAAGCATGGCTTATTATTAACTAATGGTTGTTTGCAGATACATGGATTCATTTACTAGAATCTGACGAAAATGTGTTAAATTGACTTGCCTGTGAAAAGTAAGTATTTTTCATACGAAACCTGCTCTAAAGATCTTTCACATTCAATCATAAGATAGGTGTTGCACTCGGTTAATGTAATAAAAGCTAAAATGGAGATGGAAATTCAGAGTTAGATTTGGTATACTGAAAATCAGTTATATTCCTCCTCTGCCACACAAATTTTAAGGGCAAAACTTGCTCAGGTGAAACTGCATAACATCAAGTGCCTCTCTTTTGCATACAGTCATCCAGAAACTCAATCACCTTTGATCTAGTAGCTCTACTATCACCTGGAGCACGGTTGTCAAACATTTTGGTCTCAGGAGTCTTATCTTCATAAAAATTATTAAGCACCCCAGTTTTCATTCATTGACATGAGCTATACTTATCAATATTTGCTGTATTACAAGTTAAAACAAATTTTAGACATTTTTATTTTATTTAAAAATAACAGTAATAAATCCATTACATATTAATATAAATAATAGTATGAGAAAATAAAATAGATTTTCTACAACAAAGAAAATTGGTGAGATGAGTGGCACTGTTTTACATAGTTGAAAATTCTCTTTAATGTTTAGATTAATGGAAGACAGCTGATTTCTCATATCTGCTTTACATTCAATTTTTTGCAATATCACATCATATAGCACTTGGAAAACTACTGTATACTCACAAGACAATGGCATTGAAAAAAGCAAAAGAGTCTCAATATTGTTTCAAATTAGATAAAACACTTAAAATAATTATAAATAAAAATTGTTTAAAAAATCTCAATTTTCATTAACATGTTCACATTAGTATAATGCATTTCTTATAATTAATGACAAATATTATTCTGTAAAATGCATAATTTATTCATATTTCTCAGTTGTTACCTGGTGTCCTGTACCTATTCCAGGATCCCTTCCAAGATATCGTATTGCATATTGTTGCCATGTCTTTTTAGGCTTTTTGTGATGTTGACAGTCTCTCAGAGTTTACTTGTTTTTGATGACTTTGAGGAGTTCTGTTTGGGTGTTTTGTAGAATGCTCCTCATGGGTGAAGTGATCTATCTATATCTGTTAGGTCTAGTTGGATTATAGTATCATTCAAGTCTCTATTTCCTTATGGGTCATCTGTCAGGATGTTCTATGCATTAATGAAAGTTGTGCCTTGAAATCTCCTACTGTTTATGTGGAACCCTCTATTACATAACTCAATATTGGCTTCATAAATTTTGTGGCTCTGCCATTATTTGCATGTATATTTATAATTATTATGACTTTTGTTGAATTGACCACTTTACCAGTATATGGTGATGTTCATGATCCCTCATAAAATCTTTTGATTTGATGTATATTTAAGCTATATTATTATACCTACCCTACCCCAGCTCTCTTTTGATTACTATTTGCATGGTATATTTTTGCCATCCTTTGACATTCAATCCACTTGTGTCTTTGAGTTTAAAATGAGTCTCCTGTAAACAGCATATAGTTGAATCATACTTTTTAATCCATTCTGCCATTCTCTGCCTTTTGACTGGGAAGTTTACCTCATTTACATTTAAAGTAACTACTGATAATGCAAGACTTTCTTCTATCGTTTTGCTGTTTGGTCTTTGTAAGTCTTATAATTTTTTGCCCCTCAATTTATCTGTTAATGCCTATTTTCATACTTATTTGATTTTTGTGTTGTACCATGTTGAGTTCCTTCTCATTTCTTTTGGTAAATGTTGTGCTTGTATTTAATTGGTGATTACAATGGGGCTTAAATTTCACATCCTAAATGTATAACAGTAACATTACAAGAAGAAAAAAATTTTTTTTGAAATCAGGAGAAAATTGTTACAAACAGAACTGTTTGAAACTGAGATGGCTCAACTAAGAAGATAGTTGAAGTCTTACCATTAAACTGTTCATGCAAAGCATTGAATGGAACCAATACATTTTGAATCTTTGTGTTGCAAGCAAATTTTTTACACTACAACTCAGGTTCCTTTCCTCTTAAAGTCTAGATCTACCAGACTAATGAAGAGGAAAAAACAAAACAAAACAAAAAAAAAAAAAAAACACCTCTCTAAAGCAGTAACATAAGTAACACAAAAATTTCAAACAGGTTTCTTGGGATTCTTGGAAGAGATAACCTTTGATTTGGACTCTGGAAGAAAATACAATACACTTGTATTCAGCAGTTACAATGTGCTAGTTGGTTTTGCTATGTCATGCCCTGTAATTGGAGTCTCATGCCACCTTTCTCAAAACTAAGAGATAGGTGTTCTTATTGTGCTATTTTACAGAAAGGTAAAAATAGACTCATGGTATATGCTGGTTTGGAGCTGTTATGCACCCCACAAAAGGCTACTTTCTGTTAATCCATCACTATGGTGGCAGATCTATTGTGGATGGGACCTTTTGGTTCAATTGAGATGTGACCCAGACAATTCAGGGTAGGTCTTAATCCCTTTACTGGGGTCCTTTTTGAAGATAACACAGAGAAACACCCAGAGGCATTTGGAGACAGCTATTGAAACCAGACCCAGGAGAGAAGGACCAGCAGACATTATCATTTGCTTTCCCATGTGACAGAGGGACCCCAGATGCCAGCAGCCTTTACTCAGAGAAGGTATCTTCCTCTTAATGCCTTAATTTGGGCATTTTCATAGCCTTAGAGTGGCAAATTTGTAACCTAATAAAACTCCATTAAAGAAGCCAACCCATTTCTGGTATATTGCATTCCGGCTGCTTTAGCAAACTGAAACATGGTGTTAGGAGATATCCAATTTGTTGCAGCACCAGGGTAAAAACCAAGACAGTTACATTCAAAAAGCTTTTGAGTAGTAAAATGCATTATGGGATGAGGAGTGACATAAGCACAGACAGGGAGATGGGAGTTTGCATAGACAGTTGGTGGACAATCAGAAAACTGATTTAGTATGGAAGGTTTCACTGTAGAGTAGTGAGAGTAAAATACAGAAAGGGGTCAGTTTTGGAGCACTTGTCACTTAGTTGGAGTTTCTTTTAAAATATAATTTATATAGAGAAACAGCTAAGAAATGAAAGAGTTAAGTCATACAAGTCAAATGGGAAAAGTAGTAAAATTTTACAACTCACTTTCAGCCAGTTCAACTAAAAAATCAAAGAAAAGAAAAGCTTGCTTACTATATCTAAAGAATGACTATTGTTGGCTGTTTATTGACATAAAATTGAAGATTTAGGATGAATCTTGATGATACATGAAAACATTTTTAAAGCCATAAATTAGTTACTGCTTCTACATGTCTGCATGAAAGCAATGCTGCCTATAAAATATATACATGTATGAGTTTAAGGAATTATGAATGAGCTAGATAGTTTGGGAGGAGAGGGAATCTTTGAAAGAACAAGAAGGACAATTTAGACACAGACATCACACACAATATCCATGAATGTATGCAATAAAAAGAGGATGCACTAGAAAGTCAAATCCAAGGTGTTCAAGAGAGAGGAGTTGCTGCTATGATTTCTCCATCTCTTAGAAGATGGAGCTTTTTTATGACCAGAATAATTATAACAAGATGACAATAAGACATAAAGAAGTAAATAGTGTATTGAAATTAGCCATGGCATGGCTAAAAACTCAATAGAGTTGGGGTTTCAGAGACAAAGTCCTGGAAAAGAATTGAAGACGGGAAAAGGAAAAACATTAAACTTTTGGAAAATTCCGTGTCTAAGTCTCAGTAAGCCTGCAGTTGGTTACAAGCTACTTGAGAGTCAAATATTCAAGGAGAAATTACATGAAATAGTTATTGCTTTGTTATGTTACACTCGTTATGAAGGAACAAAGCAAACCATAGAAATGCTAGCAAATGTTCATGCTGGTAAATTTAATTTGGTGGTATAGTTGTTTTGCTTAGCTCAAGAGTACTTGCCAGGTTCTAGACCAAGAGTCAATTAGAGTATCAAACCATACTTACTTTTAATGTTTGGGTCTTTCAACCTTTTGGATAGATCCAAAATTATTATATTATACTATAAAAATTATGCTGTATAATTTAACATTTTTCTTCTTGAATAAAACATGAAAACATTTAATTAATAATTTTATTTCCATATAAGATTATGAAATATGTTAATCGATTTGAATGCAGTTTTCTCCATAATCATAAAATCCCTGAACTAAAAAAAATCACAGAAATTTATATTTGCATGCCTCTGAGGTGGTGGTGGTGGTGTTTTTTTTTTTTGATTGCCTAGTAATACTCTTCTAATATAGTTAAGCATAAGAGTAAAAATAAACAAACAGGTGTTTAATTCATATTCATAGGATGATAATTATTGGGGTTGGTTGTTTGCATGGTACATGTTCATCATTGCAGGAACATCTTCCTAAATTAATTTAAAAATATTAATTTTCAACTATCCAACTTATTACAGCTAGAATTGCTGAGGGAAATATAGCTGCTAAAATATTTCCTTTCATGAACTTCCCCTGAAAAAAAGTAAATTTAAAAATATGAACGAACTCCTTTTACTATTACTGTGTAATGAGTGGCCTATTAAATATGTCAAAGAGAACAAGAATATAGCTTCCCCCAGAAAATCAATGGCCAGTTTATTATAGAAAGGTACAGTGATGAGTGACAGAAAGAGAGAGATAAAAGAAGGTGTAAGGTTGAACATTGAAGAAAGTTTCAAGAACATAGGAGCAAGCAAGGAGTTGGGAAGAAAATGGATGTCTTATATTCATTAATAAATGAAAGTAGGGGTACCACTTACAACAAAGAAGTCTGACACAGAGAATAGTATTCAGTATTGGAATCATGTCCTAGAGTGACGAGATTTTATCAGATTCACCCCAGAGAGGTAAATGTATCTCTCTGCAATCAACATTGTAAATGTGTGTATGTTGTGAGTGGGGATGGGTTAGGTCAACTGTAGCTCTTGTAGCTCAGCAAGTGATCTTACAGTTGATATAGATGAACTCCCATGAAATAGGTGTGTTCTGGGTTGAGAAGGGAGAAGGGGTAGGGGATGGAGACACAGTATTCTGCTCATCCCAATTTAAAGTTCACCAGTCAGTGTTCCAAAACTATGAAAACAGCCAAATGTGTGTTTGTGTGTGTGTGTGTGTGTGTGTATATATCCTTGTTCTATTCATCGGTTTGATTGTATAAACTGCTTTTCATCATGCTAGAAACAAAATTTTAACAATGGAAAAGACATATAAGACTGTTTCCATAATCTTCATATCTGTATTGTGACAAAGAAGTTGGGGTTTATGATGCACGTCACACATTCACACTACAGCTGTATATTGCTAGGGAAAAGTTTTACTCTTTTAGTCTTATAAACAAAGAAAACTGATTAAGAGAGCTTGCCTGAGGTATTGAGAATTATCTCATTTTATTGGATTTCTTTTTGGTATTTTCAATTCCCGCACAATATGAGTGTATTAAACTTAATATTGTACCTTGGGTGTAAAATTATTTTATCTATTTAGTAGTTAGGAAGTCCTCAAACTCCATATTAAAAGCTAATTAAAGATATTATTATACCATATGCATCAGTGATATATTTTCCTTACTATAAATGGAGAAAAAGTCCCTTCTGGAATTTCTTGCTGTTTTTGCATAAAGTATAGGGAGATTTTATAAGAGGCATAGGAAGCTGTCAAAACCATGGGATAAAATCCTAGGTTCAATACATGAACTGAACTTCATGTAAGGATTTCAGTCCTCCCCAAAACGTACAAACTATTTTTAGTTGTTTTCTAATCAGCTCCCCCAAATTTTTACCCTATTTCTGAAAGCAAACTTGTGACTTTTTTGTCAAAACATTTGTGAGAACACATACACAAACATATTACTGTAATGCTTGGAAAGTCAATTTGTTTTCTATTTTATCACTCATCATATTTTTAAAAATCCAGTCCCTCTAAGGCATCCATTTATCTGAAGGCAAATTAGAGTGCTACTGATTTCTGGCAGATACCTGCTTCCCACTACAGTACATGTGACCACCTTGTCTTTGACATTAAGTGCTGCCACTTGATCTCTGATATGTCAGGATCCCATCATCTTGACTGAAATCAAGGGACACATTCCAATGACAACATTCCCTATGTTGAGACTTGAGGTACTGAGGAGAGCCACCAGAGAGCTTTTTAAGAATGCAGGTCTTCCTCTGGATCATATACTTTGGATGAATATCTTTTGGGCCTTCTCATGGAAGTGAGTGCACAGCTCACATATCATAAATTCAGTCCTATTTTCCTCTTGCCCAGTCTTTTGATTCCCTCCTCCATATCATAGCAGACAAGTTCTGGCATTTCAACTTCATTAAATGGAGAACACCACTGATACCAAGTTTCATTCAATCCATTAATATTAGAGCCACCAATGACTTAGAACCACCTCTGGCAGCATTGACTAAACTGAGGGCATCTGTATACAAATGCAACCCAATCTACTGCTATACCTTGCCCTGCTTGATCCTTAGAATGCAGTCACACACATGTTCCCAAGCTTGCCAATGGTTATATATATTTGCAAAGCCTTTCAATTATTTTGTCATTGTGTGTTCTGACATCCTTAGACCAAATGCTGAGATTTGACCCTAATTATGAGCTAATGGCAAAAGGGAGTAGGGGGGTTCATGTTGGTTCTTGAGGACAATGAGTATGCCCTATAAGGCACCTGACCTAGCTGAGGTTATCACAGTATATTTAAACAAAGAAAGGCTAGTCTCAGACACTGGAGCGCAAGCTATTTCTAAGGATAAGACTCAGAGTTTCTTGGAGTTCAAGATTGTCAGCTTCATCTAGTGGAAAACTATGTTTCCACTTTTAGTTTTAACATGTCACATGTTCATAATCAATGCCACACTTTGACATTAAAAATTAGTGCAAAATTCATGTGAATTCAACTGTAATTGTAATTCAGCAATATGTACAATAAATTTTGCATTTGACAATATCATCCTGTGAATATAGGGAATAAGATGTTATTTTACAGCTCTTATGAAAGCTCTTTGGTGCTCAAACTAAAACTCAAGCTTGTCATTTGCTTTCTATTGGTGCTCAAGTGCATTCTGTAGAATTCATCACTGCACAGTCCCTATATTCACCATTACTACTATAACGGCCACATACAATAGTCACTTGGACTCCAGAGGCACTTATTTCAGTGGGCATTCCATCAAAACCAACCACAGATGGTATCTTTTTTAAAAAAACAGTTTTATTCCTGCACCATACAATCCATCCAAAGTATATAAACAATGGCTTAGTATAATCACAGAATTGTGTGTTCATTACCACAATCAATTTGAGAACATTCTCATTGCTCCCAAAACAATCCCTTACCCCATATACATCCCTACTATCTATTTATTTGTTTGTTTGTTTGTTTGTTTATTGTTATCTACAATGGGGATTCATTAACCTACAAAGGTACAGTTCTCAGGTCATGAAAATGTCCAAATCTAGGTGTTAGGCAAAACTCCCCACCCCCAACACATACACAGCACACCCTTAGAAGCTTTCCCACAATAGACATTACTGTTTACATAAAACCCACTCTTAGCTAATGTAGCACTCTGACCAAGAACACAAACAAAATTTTCCTTAATGTAATAACCTCCCTGATGTCAACTCCCTATCTTACCCTGATGTCAACTTCTTATCTTACCCTGAACAAACCAATCCCCTGATATCAACTCTTTACTTCTCTATCTTACCAACCAACAATTATTCCCCAACCATCCTCCCAAAAAGCTATAAAACTGTACTCTCACCTTTGTTCAGGGCAGTTGCTATTCTTAGGCTTCAGCCGGCCTGTGCATGTCTACAATAAAACTTTCTCCAACCGAGCTTTGATCTCTTCTCTTCCCAGTCAAAAAACCTAACACTAGGAATCAACAGGTAATATTTTCTTCCCACATCTGCTTGTCCTTCTCTTCTGGGATTTGTTGCTTCCACCTTCTGGTTTCCAGGGCTTCCTCTTTATTTCTGTGGTTTCTTTCTGTTTTCTATGTGTCCTCTTTCAGCTTCTCTGGTTTTCTCTCTTCAGCTTCTCTGATACAGGACTCCAGTTAGAGGATTAAGAACCACTCTGAATGAGTTGGGTCACATTAATTTAAGATCCTACTCACCAAAAGATCCTATTTACAATGGGTCCACACCCACAGGAATGGATTAAATTTAAGAACATTATCTTTTCTGGGGTACATAACAATCTCAAACCATCACAGTCCCTAATCCATCAGGAGTTTATTCTTGGGTATGTTGTGAGGTCTGGATCAATTTTTTTAAATTGTGAAATATAACATATATACAGAAAAGTGATAACTTTCAAAGTACAAATTTAACATGTAATTAGAGAGTAAAATTCAAAGAATATTATGGTGTACAGTTCCACAATTTCAGTTATTTCCTTATTGTGAAATATAGCATATACATTGGTGATAACTTTCAAAGCATGATTTAACAAGTAGCTATAGAGCAAATTTCATATAGTGTTATGGGTTACAGTTCCATGATTTCAGTTATTTTCTTTTAGGTATTATAATACCCCAAAAACCCATTCTTTCAGATGTAATTTCTCTGCTTTTCTTTGTCCAAGTCCCCACTATATATTGTAGAGTTCCTTCTCTGGTTGCTTTTACCCTGGAACTGCTGTCCCAGGCATTTTCTGCTTTTACTCTAGGTTTTTTCATGGAGGAGAAGTTTGCTCTGCCTCTCCTGTTCAACCATCTTCCCAGAAGTCACCCCCTATTATTAACACTTAGCATTGGTGCAGTACCTTTGTTACAATTGATGCAAGAATATTATGTTACTGTTAACTATAGTCCATAGTTTGCATTAGTTGTAATTTTCCCCATATACCATCTTATTATTAACATCTTGTAATAGTTACACATTTGTTTTAGCTCATGAAGAATTGTATCTCATGTTTGTAAAATTAACCACAATCGTCATCAACAACAGTGTTTACTATGTTATTGTGCTAGTTTGAATCTATTATGTAGCCCAGGAAAAGCCATGTTCTTTTAATCCAATCTTGTGTGGGCAGACCCATTGTGAGTGGGAACTTTTGATTAGATTATTCCCATGGAGATGTGACCCCACCCATTCACGGTGGGTCTTAATTAATTTATTGGTGTCCTCTATTAGAGGATAAAAAGCAGAGACATTTTGAAGAGAGCTCAGAGATGCTTAGAGAGAAAATGTCCAGAGCCAACACAAACCCAGATGTTTGGAGATGCTAAGCTAAGAGATGAAGCCCAGAGATTGCCCCAGAGAAGTTAAGTGAGAACTCACAGACATTTAAGGATAAAGCCACTGGACTCAGAAGCTGAAAGCAATGCAACCCATGAGTAAAGATCCAGCAGACACCAGCCACGTGCCTTCCCAGCTGACAGAGGTGTTCCAGATGCCATCAGCCTTTTCCTCGGAGAAGGTGTCTTCCTCTTAATTAGCACATTTTCATGGCCTTAAAACTGTAAATTTGTGAACTAATATATCCCCCTTTGTAAAAGCCAATCCATGTCTAGTATATTGCATTTCTGGCAGCTTTAGGAAACTGGGATGGTTATACAGTCCCATGTTTTATCCTCCATCTTTCCTGCTAGTGACATATATGATCCTAAACTTCCTGTCAACAATGATCACATCCATTATTCAGTGCTGTTAGTTACCCATACAGTAATGTGCTAGAATCCACAGGTGATATCTTGAAGTGTCATGTCACTGTATGACATATATTACTAGCATCAAATTTCCTGTTAGCAAAAGAATCAGCACTAAATTTAAGCCCAAAGGCATAAACAAACCAATACTAATATCTGATCACTGTGACTCGATAGGAGACTGTTGTAATATGGGAATGACTAATAAGTATTGAGAACTCTAAGACTATTAAATATAGCAGTTATTAAGAGCTGTGCCTGCATCTAGAGCTAAGATAGAGCACCCCAAGGAAGAGATCCAAATCTCATTGGAGAAGGTAAGGCTGTGGGTACTGGATGCGAAACTTGCTAGAAATCTGTCCTCACTGTGGAAGCTGAGAGCTGGATAAACTGTACTTGCAAAATTTGTACATACTGCAAAAGACTGGTGCCGAAGAAGCCACCAGTGCTGTAGGAGTCAGGTGCTACAGTAGTGGCATGCACTGCATAAACATGGAGGGAAAAGCATGCTGAAACCAGAAAGAGGAGCTCCTTCCTCCTTTGGGTACTTGCAAAACTTAACGTCATAGCATCTGACAAAGAAGAAATATTTATAGGGTTCACCTTCATTAGAATAAGGAAGTCAATGAAGGTTACATTTGGAGCTGGGAGGCACTTAATTGAAAACTGGCACAGTTTATATTATCATAATTAATATTTTTAAAAAAATAGATATACTTAAAGTTCATGTGTCAACATGTTCAGGTGATGGTGCCTGGCTGTCTGGTCAAGCAAGCACTGGCCTATCCATTACTGAAAGGACATTTCATGGCTGGTTAATAAACCAGAAGGCTGGTTTATTAAATTATCAGTCAATTGATTCCATCTGTGGCTGATTACATCTATGGTCAACTAGGTGAGTGTCTTCTGCAATGAGAGAATACAATCAGTTGAATTTAACCCAATCAGTTGAAGACTTTTAAGGGGGAAGAGAGAACTTCCACTTCTTCAGCCAGCCAGCCTCTCCTGGGAAGTTCATCGAAGACCTTCATCAGAGTTGTCAGCTTGCAGCCTCTCCTATGGAATTTGGACTCATATATCCCCACAGTTGCATGAGACACTTTAAAAAATCTCATGTCTACCAATGTCTCCTGTTGGTTCTGTTTCCCTAGAGACCCCTGACTAATAAACTTAGCTTTTGGTTATTTTCCCCAACCCCTTAACTAGTGGTTATGTACTCAGGAAGAGGGACAATTTATTTATAGACAAAGCTACTAATTATATTTTCTGTTCACATCCAATTTGTAGCATGAAAGAAAACAAAAAACACCTTGTTAACTAAATATATTACATATATTAACACTGACTTTACAGCTAGATCAAGCTGTCTGTCATATCTTATTTTGTCAACTCAGATTATTTTGATGTACACTCAGGAAAGAGGTTCCATCTATTTCATTTATTGTATTCCTAAACATGTTTCCCAAAATTTCATTCACGCTGAGTTACTTTTGGATATAGTTGATAAGAGCTTTACTTTCAGAATTTTAACAAGTCGCCCACCTTTGGGATAACAATTTCCTTTTACTTTTATAGCAATATGGAAATCAGTGAAATGATATTTATATCATTCCTTTATATACATAGGGCAATAACTTGTTTTATTGTTGTTGTTTTTTTGTTTTGCAGTTATTGTTCATTTCCATAACTCATGATAAGCAATCTTTATCTTTCTAGGAACTTAGAATAACATGGTACAGTTGAACATGCTATCCATATAATGTAGCCTGATATGCCATTTACTTTTAAAAAATATGCCAGCTCATTTCCCCTTGTGCCTCCCTAGATAATCAATTTTTCAGAACAAATAATATCTATTCACTTATCTTTATCCATCTTATTTTGTTTGATTTTGTTCTTTCTTCAATATTATCTTCCTGTATTTTTTATTTATCCATTTTTTCTTTATGCTACCCAGAGGCTTATTTTTAATATTTTTGTTGTCAGTTTCAATGGAAGTATTTTCCTCCTCCTTCTAAGTTTTGTTTTAACTTATTTCATGGAATTTCCCAGAGAATACTGTATCAGCAAAACTCTTTGTGGCATTGTTTGATATTTTTAATGAATGCCAATACCACGCTTCACTAAAATATCCCTCCCTGTCATGTGCAGAGTGTCTGCAAACACTGACTGACTTCCAATTTGTCCTGGCTAATAAGTAAAATCATTATACCAAAGAACAAGTGCTTTGTCAAGTATACTCAAGATGTGCTCCATTAATATTATTTTTAATATAAAAAACTGCATATAAATGTTTAAATTATAACAATGACCATTAATAACGTTATTTATAAAGTGATTGATCTTTTAGGGAGATGAAAACAAAAGAGAGAGTCTTAGCTCTGATGTTCTTAATCAAAGAAGGTGACTTAAAAGAATGTCCAATGGTATAACAGTACTACTTATCTTTTTTATTGATATTATGTAATTTCAAGTAAACTTTACTACATGTTGATCTTCTAAACATCCATCATCAAACAAGAAAATAAACAAAACGCATCCCAAAACAACAATAACCAAAAATCCAACATGCTAAAATTAGGTGACAGATTTGGAAAAGGAAAAGAAAACAGAAAATAACATAGCTGATGCTTTAATTCTTCCAAACGACCTTGCAAAATCAGATGTTAAAAATTTCTCTTATAATTGGATTGTCTTCAAATATAACTCACAATTAGGGAAGAGAAATGATAAAAATCTAACTGCAGTAGCAAAAATTTCAAAAACTCTATCATATATGGGGCAGAAGAAGAGTTAAAAATGGAATCAAAGGTTAATGAGAAATTAACTTAAATTTGCAAGCCATTGAAGAAAGTTATTTACAGAAGTAATCTGAAATGAATCCAATAATAGAAATGAAAAAGTAAACAAATAAATAAACCCTCAACTCCAAAAGTGAAGTTACAAATAGCAATGATAAAAGCAAAGAGAAATTAATCTTATAAAACCAAATAATTGAAAATTAAATCTAAGAGGTCTCACAAAAAGTAAAAAGAAAATTTGACAGACAAATTTTGACCAAGAAATACCAATTTTTAAAAAGACTGATTTAATGGTGCTTGATAAATATGGCCAAAATGCTATGCAATCTATATGTTCAAGAAAACAATATTTAATGAAACTTTGGTACAAAGGAATGAATTAAAGGGTTAAAAAGCACAGAAATAAATGGCAAACTTTCAATTTATATTCTTTTTCTATTCTAAACTGGTAAAAATTTTATATAGAGAGAGCCCATTTATGATTGGTAAACTTGTGATAAGAGTTAGTTAATCTGATTTGAGTGGTCTTTAAGATTTCAGATGCAGAAGTTGTGGTTTTAAAATGATGCATGAAATTCAGATACATGTTATAATATGGATGAAACTTAAAGCCATCATGTTGAGTGAGATAAGCCAGACACAAAATGCAATATTGTATGATCTTATCTTAAAAAACTAGAATTTGCAATTTCATAAGCAAGAAATTAGAATACAGGTTACCAGGGACTGGGTCAGGGTGGGATTGTGGAGTCAATGTTAAATTGGTACCAAGTTTCTGTTTGAGGTGATGGAAAAGTTTTGGCAATGTATGGTGGTGATGTAATTAACACCACTGAATTGTGTAATTGAAAGTGGATACAATGGGAAATTTGGGGTTGCATATGTTATCAAATTATATTGTAACTATAAACAAATTATTTTGTCTAATATAAAATTGTCTAAAAATTTCATTTCAGTAAGCAAATTCCTCTATCACAGTTTTTTTTAGTATAGACCAAGGGTTGACAAACTTTTTCTGTAAAGGATCTGATAATAAATATTTTAGGTTTTGTGGATCTGTTGCGGTGCCCTTGAGTTAAGTTCCAGACAGCCAAATAGAATTTGAAAGAGCCTTTATTAGCCGACCGGTGACTGCTTACTGTCCCTCCACACAGGGAATCCAGCAAGCAGCCCCAACCTGTGTGTGTTGGTGCCTTATATAGGCAGAAATCACATCCTGGAAACGCAAGCAAGCTATTTTAACAGAAGCAGAGTTGGCAGTTAGCTATTGGTTACAAAAGACAATTTAGCAAGGTTGACATTTAGAAATCTTACAAAAAGTTTCACTTGGAAATGGTGCAATTGTTGATTGTTATTAATGGTTATGTTTGGCTGATGCGTATAACCGCAGTTTTACTTCCTTCTTCTCATGGCTTAATGCCACTTACACAACATTCTTACTCTGCAAATGTTACAGGCCAAGGGGGAAGGGACCCACTTCAGATTGTCTCTCACTGGCTTCCTCTCTGTTTCTGTAGCTTTCTCTCTGGGCTTCTGCATCTTTCTATATTTCATCCTCTTATAAAGGACTCCAGTAAGAGGATTAAGATCCACCTGGAGCAGGCCTCAACTGAAATAACCTAATCAAAAGTTTCCACTCACAATAGATTTACATCCACAGGAATGGATTAGCTTTAAGAACATGATCTTCTGGGGTCCTTAAAGCCTCCAAACCATCACAGAGGGTCTCTGTGGTAGCTGCTCAAATTAGCCATTATTGCTAGAAAGCAGCCACAGACAAGAATAAATGAATGTGTATTACTGTGTTCCAATAAAACTTTAATAAAACATGCAGCGAGTTGAATTTGGCCTGAGTCTGTAATTTGCCAAACCATGATGTCAATAGTGATTTCAAAATTCTTTTCTATTGTTTTCTTTAATAATTCTTGTTTTAGGTTACTATGTGGGTGGGAGCAAGGATGCCAAGATGAGTGATGCACAAATAAGAGTACATAAGTTACTATTTGGGATTCCTTTTACTAAAACCTAGGCAAAAATCTCTACTCCCATGTGTAAATGAAGAAATCCTAAGCCTCCTCAATATACTTAAAATTGCTTGATTTTTTAAAAAAATTCATATAATCTAACATACATATGTACTGTTTTACCCTATATGAATTCATAAATGTCAGCATCCCCACTGAGTTCCCTCTATAACCAACAGTCAGGTAATTTTAAATGCCTCTTCTTATCATAATGTTTTGCTCTTCCCTCTTCCTCTCCTTCCCGTCTTCCAAAATTATTACTGCTGTCTCATTTACTTTCCCTATAATACAAATACAACATCTCTTGTGCCAATATACCCAAAGCCTGGATACCAAGGGTTTATCTTTCAAGTATTTCAGTATTTATAAAAAAAAAAAAAAAAAATCTCAGAACACAGACCCCTTTCTCTCACAGGGTTCTAGTACCAACTGTAAGTTTAAGAACTTTTCCACCACCCAGATTCAGAGCAATGGCTAAATAGAGAAGACAGATAGATAGATGATGATGAAGACAGATAAAGAATGTTTCATCTGACATTTCAAGACAACAAAACAAGTAATAGCTTTCCATTTGCCTGTTTATATATATATATATAAAAGTCCATCACATGTAATGGTGGCTATTCTTTTGATGTTTGTAGCTGAATTGCACCTGTATTGTATCATACAATAAATTAAACCTAACCCAATTGTGGTTGATAGTTTCCATTTCTACTTAACCAGACTTGACATTTCTGGAAGGTGAAGATGTCCCATAGAATTATGTGTGCACTACACTTATACTTAGTAAAAATAAGTACTGTGATTGCAAAGTGGGAATCAACTTTGAAAATGTAAACCTAAATATTAATAAACTTAGTGTTGGAGGGCTAACTAACATTATAGCTTGGAAATGAATTATTGAATGTTAGTTAAATTTTAAAATTAATATTTTATCCTTTTTTCCTCTCATGCATATGATAGTATATAACATAAACTATCAATAAGAATTTAAACACTATTATTTAAAGTAGAAAAATTAATTTCACTAAGTCTTTCTTAAGTGTAATCAAGTATAGATTCATATTTTCTTTTTCTTTTTTAAACAAAACCTTCTAGAGATTTTACCTTTAATCATAAAAGTTGGAACTTGGCATCATAGTGGAATTGTCAAGTAGATTAAAAGAAGTCTAGTAAACAGCAAGAATAAATTTCGTGAGATTCACTTTCTTAAAACAAGTAAAAAGATACGATCTTTATTAGTTTTCAGGACACAAGGCTAATAAGTGAGCACCTCAGTAAACAAAATGGTGTGTATGGAAATGAGAGCCTTTAAAGTTAAAAAGTTTATGAAAATAATACAGAGAAGGTGGAAATACAGCTTTAAAATGGGCTAAAAATGAAACTATGTCTTCTGCTTCTAAAAGAATGAATGATGAAATAATTGATCATCAAACACAAGTATGAGGGAATGTAAAAGAAATTTGTATGGCACATTTACCTTTTTCATTTTGTGTTTTTAAATTATTACACAGAGTTTATGTTGTCAATATAATATGGAAGGAAAACTCATTTTAAAACATTTAAAATATCAACGTTAATCACATTTAAAAAATAAAATACTTAAAGAAGAATATTGCAATCATAATAGATTTATAGGACACATTTTGCATAAAAGCAAGAATACATCTGGATTTTAATTTAATAGGCAATTTAAAATGAGTCACACATTAAACTAGCAAATACAATTGGTCAGATTTGCCCTTATAATTTGTTACAAACATAACATTTTTATGTACCATATTCTTTATATGTTCCTCTTCATCTGTTCCTCTTATATACAAGACTGTCAAAAATAACCCAAGAGATTTTTCTGGTTTGCATGACAATGAACTTTGGGGAATGAAATTTTTAAGGAAAGCCACATGAGAAGAGCTGCACTCAAAACTCAACTTCTCATTGGACTAGTGGTGTTCTATCTAACGCAAAAGGGATTCCAAATTCCTACAGATTCCCAGGTTAGGGGTAGCTGCCTTGGCCTAGAACTCTCTAAAAACAAACATGACATCTGACTTGACTCTTTAACACCCCAAACTCACAATATTTTTCCACACTGATAAGGCCACTTTTAGGCTTATTCCCTTTTTACAAAGAAGAGCAAAAGGTGACTGGAGTCCCAGTCCAGTATGCTATAGCCAAAGCACACCTTTTCACAAATGCTGTGTGATCTGGGAAGCTTTCACTTCTTCTTGATCTCACAATTAAGCTTGAGCTTTAATCAAAATTCCATGACATTGTGTCATTTTCCCTCACCTATCTTGTCATAGTTGATATCATGTTCTTGAAAACCACAATCAAAATTAGCTATAATGTTGCAAATATCTTTTCCCCTTAAATGCTAATGTCTAGTGTACTCAAAATTATACAAGTAACGGTTCATTTTATTATGACATGAATTAATTGAATACAACATCTAATATTAGCAAATCAAGTCATACATATTTACAGACAGAGGTAAATTTCAATAGTTTGCACTTGTTTCATTCATTTATTACTTTATGTGAACAGCATTTAGCATCTAATTTTGGATTAGCTTGAAGCTTCTTTAATCAATCAAAATCTCTGACTCTTTAAAGAATTCTATGCAGTTTAATGAACTATATATGTATCATATATGAAAATTAATTTTGTTCCCAACGAATAAGATATTCTCATTAAAGCAACATTGAGCTCATTTAAAAAATTTGAACAAAATGTTTTCAATCTCATATACATGAAAATAAGTACTATCAGTTATGAAGTAGATTTTATGGCAGTGGAAAACAACTTCATAGAGGTCTTAAAGCATCTAATATCCAGAAATTATATTACCATTAATTATTGCAGCAATAATAAGGAAGAATGCTCAAGTCACAACCTTCATATCAGATTATATAACAACCGTTATTTAGAAAAAAATAGCACTTTGGAAATATTTGCAAAACAATAAAAAATTTCAATCATAAAGGACTTTACAAAATATTCAATTTCAGAGATAGTCTGAAATTATAAAAAGGATAGTTCATCTTTGAGTAAAAAATTTCAAAAGGGGCCACAAAGACAAACTAAAAAAATTGATGGACTAGACTGCTTTATAATTCTCCTTCAGTAAATCACTATCTTCATACTACAGTAGCTTGCAGAAACAATAAGATCACAAGAGTAACTGACAATATTGCTAATTTGTACACAACACTTGCTAAATTATAGAAACCATGGTTATTTATTCTTCTAAGTGCCTAAAAACCAATTCATGGAATGCACAGTAGGTTTGCACAGGTGCATGAAAATGCAAGCAAGGGCTCCAATTTCTTCTTTCTGTGCTTTGGGTTGTTTGGAGAGCAGAATTGTGTCTGAATCATTGTAGTGTGCCCTCTACTGCTTGATTCTATACTCTAACAGTCACCTCATTGGAATTGAGAAAAAGTTAATGTTCTGTTATTTTCAGTTTATTTTATTATTTTTAAATAGTTTCATTCACACACCATAAAATCCATCCTAAGTATAAAATCAATGGCTCTTGCTATAATCACATAGCTATGCATGTACCACTACAGTCAATATGAGAATTTATAATTTCTTCTGAAGAAAAATATCCCATGCCCGTTATATCCACCTATCTTTGACATTTAGTTTTCATATAGTGCCTTTGTTACAATTAATGAAAAATTATTGCAATGTTACTGCTAACATTAATTTAGTTTACATTAATTGTATTTTTGCGATATTATACCCTATTATTAATGCCTTGTGATGCTGATTTACATTTGTTCTTGTTCGCATGAGGACTCTCCTATATTTATACAATTAACCACTATAATTGTCCACTCTGGGTTTTCACTAATTTTTACAGTCCCAGTTTTTATCCTCAAGCTTTCCTTCTGGTGACAAACACAACTCTAACCTTCCTCTTTCAACCATACTAACACTCTGCTTTTTTAATTACACTGACAGTATTGTGACACCATCACAAAGTATTGTGCAATTCATTTCCAAACCTTTATAGTGAGGTTATTGGACACTCTGCACCACTTAATCATCAATTACCCAATCTCTGCCTACTTTCTATCTCCTGATAACTCATACTCTTGATTTAATTCCCAGAGTTTTCTCATTATGGTTAGTTTATATTAGTGAGACCAAACAATATTTATTCTTGGATTTCTGGCCTATTTTCTATATGTAATGTCCTCAAGGCTCATCCTCATTTTTGCATGCGTTATGACTTTATTCTGTCTTACAGCTGCATAATATAACACCATATACATATATATCACAGTTTGTTTACCCACTCATCAGTTGATGGACATTTGGAATGTTTTCATCTATTGGCAATCATGAATAATGCCCTTATAAACATCAGTGTACAAATGTCTGTTCATATGCCTGCTTTCAGTTCCTCCAAGTATATTCTCAGTAATTGGATTGCTGACTCTGATAATTCTATACATAGCTTCCTGAGGAACCACCAAACTGCCTTTCAGAGTGGCTGCATCATTCTACATCTCTGAAACAATGAATAATTGTACCCATTTCTCCACATCCTCTCTAGGACTTGTAATTTGGTTTTTTGTTGTTGTTTGTTTTCTTTTCTTTTCTTTTTATAATCACTATTCTAGTAAGTATGAGATGATATCTCATTGTGGTTTTGATTTGCATTTCCCTAATAACTAGTGAGGTTGAGCATCTTTTCATATGCTTTTGAGCCTTTTGTATTTCTTCTTAGAAAGTGTCTATTGATATCTATTGCCCATTTTTAATTGGGTTGTTTGTGTTTTTGTTGTTGAGTTATGGGGTCTCTTTATATATTCTGGATATTAAACTCTTATCTGATATGTGGCATCCAAATATTGTCTTTTTACATTCCTGACAAAGTCCTTTGATGTGCAAAAGTATTCAGTTTTGAGGTGATCCCATTTATCTTTTTCTTCTTTCATTGCTTACACTTTGGGTTTAAGAGCTAGGAAATCAACTCCTATCACAGGATCTTTAAGATATTTCCCTACATTTTCTTCTAAAAGTTTTATGACCTTAGTGCTATTGTTTAGGTCTTTGATCCATTTTTAGTAAATTTTTGTATAGAGTGTGAAATAGGAGTCCTCTTTTATTCTTTTGGATATAGATATCAAGTTCTCCAAGAACCATTTGTTGAAGAGATCATGCTGTCCCAAGTGGACTTCACCACCTTTTAAAAAATCAGTTGCCTATAGATCAGAGGGTCTATTTGTTGGAACTTCAATTTGATTCCATTGCTCAGTACATCTGTTTTTATGACAGAACTATGCTGTTTTGACCACTGTAGCTTTGTAGTGTGCTTTAAAATCAGAGCGTATAAGACCTCCAACTACATATTTGTTTATCAAGATGTTTTTAGCTATTTGGGGCACCCTGCCCTTCCAAATAAGTCTGGTTATTGGGTTTTCTATTTCTTCAAAGTAAGTTTTGGGATTTTGATTGGTATTGTGTTGAACATATAAATAATTTTGTGTAGAATTGACATCTTAACTATATTTAGTCTTCAAAACCAAGAACACAGTATGTTCTTCCATTTATTTAGGTCTTCCTTGATTTCTTTTAGCAATGTTTTGTAGTTTTCTGTATAGAAGTCTTTTATGTCCTTGGTTAAATTTATTCCTAAATATTTGATTTTTTTGTTTGCCATTACAAATGGAATGTTTTTCCTTGATTTCCTCCCAGATTGCTTATTACTAGTGTATAGAAACACTATTGATTTTGTATGCTGTTCTTGCACCCTGCCAGTTTGCTTTACTCATTTTTTAGCTCTAGTAGCTTTGCTGTGGATTTTTGGGGGATTTTCTACATATAGGATAATGTCATCTGCAGACAGTGAAAGTTTTACTTCTTCCTTACCAGTTTGGAAGCCTTTTATTTATTTATCTTTTCTTGCCTGATTGCTCTAGCTAAAACTTCCAACACAATGGTGAATAGCAATGGTGGCAGTAGGCATCCTTGTCTTGTTCCAGATCTTAGAGGGAAAGGTTTCAGTCTTTCTCCATTGAGTATGATGTAGGTGTAGGATTTTCATATATTCCCGTTATCATGTTGAGGAAGTTTCCTTCTATTCCTCTCCTTTGAAGTGTTTTCATCAAGAAAGGATGCTGAATTTTGTCAAATGCCTTTTCTACATCAATTGAGATGATCATTTGTTTTTCTCCGCTTTGATTTTTTGATGTGGTGTATAACATTAATTGATTTTCTTGTGTTGAACCACCTTCGTATACTTGGACTAAAACCCCCTCTGTAATGCTTTACAGCACTTTTAATGTGCTGCAGTATTCAATTTGCAAGTATTTTGTTGAAGATTTTTGCATCTTTATTCATTAAAGAGATCGGTCTATATTTTCTTGAAGTATTTTTGTCTGGCTTTGGTATTAGTGTGCTGTTGGCTTCATAGAATGAGTTAGGTAGCTTTCCTTCCTCTTCAATTTTTTTGAAGAGTTTGAACAGGATTGGTAGTAATTCTTCCTTGCATTCTTGGTAGAATTCACTTGTGAAGCCACCTGGTCCTGGACTTTTCTTTCTTGGAAGGGTTTTTGATGACTGATTCAATCTCTTTACTTGTGAGTAGTTTTTGAGGTCTTCTATTTCTTCTTGAGTCAATGCTGATAGTTCATGCTTTTATCTATAGTCCATTTTGTCTGAGTTTTCTAGTTTGCTAGCATATAGTTGCTCAGAGTATCCCCTCATTTTCTCCTTTATTTCTATGGGGTCAGTAGTTATTTCCCCCCTCCCATTTATGATTTTACTTATTTGCATCCTCTTTTTTTTTCTTTGAGAGCCTAGCTAAGTATCCATCAATTTTTTCATTTTTCAAAGAACCAACTTCTGATTTTATTGATTCTATTGTTTTTATATTCTCAATTTCATTTATTTCTGCTCTAATTATTGTTATTTATTTCCTTCTGTTTGATTAGGGGTTAGTTTGATGTTCTTTGGCTAGTACCTCCATATGAGCTGTTAAGTCCTCAATTTTTGCTCTTTCTTCTTTTTCAATATAGGTGTCCAGGGCAATAGATTTCCCTCTCAGGACTGTCTTTGCTACATCCTATAAATTTTTATTTATTTTTCTTGAGATATTTACTGATTTCTCTTATAATTTATTCCTTGACCTACTGGTTGTTTAAAACTGTGCTGTTTAACTTCCCTATATTTGAGAATTTTCCAGCCCTCTGCCTGTTATTAGTTTACAGATTCATTCCACTATGATCCAAGAAAGTGTTTTGTATAATTTTAATCTTTAAAAATTTATTGATACTTGCTTTGTGACCCAAAATGTGGTCTATCCTGTAGAATGATCCATGAGCACTTGAGAAAAATATCTATCTTGCTGTTGTGGTTGCAATATTCTATAAAAGTCTGTTAAGTCTAGTTCATGTATCATATTATTCAAGATATCTGTTTCCTTACTGATCCTCTGTCTAGACATTCTATACATTGATGAGAGTGGTGCATTGAAGTCTCCAACTATTATTGTAGAGGTGTCTACTTCTCCTTTCAGTGTCATCAGTGTTTGCTTCATGTATTTTGGGGTACTCTGGCTAGATGTATAAATATTTATGAATGTTATTTCTTCTTGATGAATTGTCCCTTTTATTAATACATAGTGTCCTTCTTTGTCTCTTTTAATTGTTTTACATTTGGAGTCTAATTTGTCTGATATTAGTATAGCTACCCTATTCTTTTCTGGTTGTTTGTGTGGAATATCTTTTTCCAACCTTTCACTTTGAACCTAAGTCTCCCTTAGGTCTAATGTGAGTCTCTTGTAGACAGCATATAGATATAGATGGATCCTGTGTGTGTGTATGTTTATCCCTCTGCCAGTCTGTCTTTTGATTGGAGATTTTAATCCATTAATATTGAATGTTATTATTGAAAAGGCAGTTCTTTCTTCATCATCTTGTCTTTTGGATTTTGAATGTCATATCTTATTTTTTCCTCTATTTTTACCCTTATTGATAATTGCCATTTCTACATTCTTCTCTGAACTTTTCTTTTCCTATCTGCCTGTATCCCTCTGCCAGTCTGTCTTTTGATTGGAGATTTTAATCCATTAATATTGAATGTTATTATTGAAAAGGCAGTTCTTTCTTCATCATCTTGTCTTTTGGATTTTGAATGTCATATCTTATTTTTTCCTCTATTTTTACCCTTATTGATAATTGCCATTTCTACATTCTTCTCTGAACCTTTTCTTTTCCTATCTGCTACAGGCAGATAGGAAAAGAATTTATTGTAGAGCATGTATCTTGTTCACAAACTCTCTCCCTGTCTATCTGTAAATATTTTAAACTCTCCTTCATTTTTGAAGACACCTTTGCTGGATATAGAATTCTTGGCTGGCAGTTTTTAAGATATATGTATCTTAAATATATCATACCACTGCCTTTTTGCTTCCATGGTTTTTGCTGAGAAATCCACACTTAGTCCTATTGAGCTTCCCTTGTGTGTGATGTATCACCTTTCTCCCACTGCTCTCAGAATTCTCTCTTTGTCTTTGGCATTTGACAATCAGATTGTTAAGTGTCTCTGAGAAGGTGTATTTGGATCCATTCTGTTTAGGGCACATTGTACTTCTTGGACCTGTAATTTGATATCTTTCATTAGAGTTGGGAAATTTTCAATGATTATTTCCTCAATTAGTCTTTCTGTCCCTTTTCCCTTTCTTCTCCTCCTGGGACACAGATAGCGTGTACATTTATGTGCTTCATGTTGCATTCAGTTCCATAATACCCAACTCATATTTTTCTGTTATTTTCTCTATCTGTTCTTTTGTGTGTAGAATTACCATCCTCTAGTTCAGTAATCCTTTCTTCTGCCTCTTCAAATCTGCTATTGTATGTTTCCATTGTGGTTTTCATTTCTTCTATGTGCCTTTCATTCCCATAAGTTCTGTTGTTTTTTTGTAAGCTTCTGAGTTCTTCTTTAATGTCACTCAATGTCTTCTTTATATCCTTTATCTCTTTTGCCACATTTTCCTTCAACTCATTGAATTAATTTAGAAGATTTGTTTGAACATCTTTAATTAGTTGTTTCAACTCCTATAACCCATCTGAAGTTTTAATTTGTTTCTTTAACAGGGCTATATCTTCATGCTTCCTGGTATGACTTGTGATTTTTTGCTGGTGTCTATGCATATGATATTCTTGATTAGTTTATTCTGGAGGTCGTTTTCTCTCTTTTGCCTGGATTTTTCTTCTTGATTGGTTTTGTGCTCTAACTGTTCTTTGACATTTTTTTCAACTTATTCTAGACCTCCAGCATAGCTTCTCTTTAACTGATCAGAATTTTCAGCTCTTTTTTTCTTTTTTTTTTTTTTCATTCTTGCCCTGCTTATATGGAAGTTTTTGAAGTTGCCTTTTTTTGTGCAGTTATTCCAACTCCAGAAAAAAGCTTTGTCTTCCCTCTTCCTCCTCAGGGAATGTTGATCTGCTGTTTGCATTGTTTTGTTTTATTTTTGGCCTCTATATGCTTTTAACACTCCTTTTGTTACCTCTAGCAACTTTTACCTGGAGGGCTGACTCTGGGAGGAGAGTCCACCTGAATAGGGTTGACCCCAGCCAGGTTTTCCCATACCAGACAGGCCCAGGACTCATGAAGGGAGTGTAGATTTGTATCAAGGTTCCCTGTGGATGAGATCCATCAGGGTGCCAGTCTTTCCTGTGATATCTCCTGATTTTTTGCTTTTTCTGTCCTGCCCAGCAAGATGGTACTTGTCAGCCTGCTGCTCCCAATAGGCCTAAAGTGGTACTATGCCTTTTATTCACAGCAGACTCTGCTTATGCCAGGGGTATTGATAAGACAGAGGCTGAAGTTGAAGACAGGCTTAAACTCTTTCTATTTTCCCAGACCCTGTGGTCTGAATTCTCTAAATAAAGTCACCATCTGTGCTGGTCCTTGCCTCCTCTCTATTTTGTGGGGAGGAGCTGCTCTTTAGCCTTCTGTTCCCTGCAGGATAGAAAAGTCTCAGGACTCTCAAGCAGCCTCACTTCTACGCCTGCCAGGAGTGTGTTTGAGACCAGCTGGGCTCTGCTTTTTGTAGGTTGAAACTGTTGCTGATATCTCAGTCCCTGGGTTCTAAATTCTCTGAATGAAAGCCCCTTGTGCTGGGCCATGCCTCCCTCCACCCCTTTCCTTCTCCTTCACTTGATTAATTCCTTTGTCTCTCAGTCAGCACTACTTCCACTGTTGCCTGGGACAGAGCTGAAAATAGAGAATATCTACTGCTTTCTTTGATGTGTTCTTAAAAAGAAAGCTTCTCTCAGAGCCAGTCCCCAGACCCCTGGGATTGCCAATCAACAGCCAGGGTAGATATCTGGCACTCTGTGTCCCTTTTCTTGGGGCACAGCCCTTTTCCAGTAATCTGATCTCCAATAATTGGCTGCTTAGATCAGCACTGATACAGAACTCATGATTTAATTCTTGTTTTTGTGGTAGATTTGTCAGTACTCGAAGCTGGTATTTAGCAGTCCAATTTTGTTAATCGAATCCATTACTTGAGCATGGTTGAGTTCCCCTTACCTTGCCCCCAGCAATGGGCTTCTTTTTCCTATGGGGGATTGACTCTGAGTCAGCCTGCCATGCCTGATGGTGAGGGGCACTAGCCTCCATAGCATGGAAGAATTTACTTACAGTTCTGTGCTGCAATTTATGTGTCTCGGCCCTTCTACTCATTCCTGACTGGCTTATGATGTGCATCTGGCCTCCAAAGTTCCCCAAACAGTTGTTCCAGACAGATCCCAGCTATTTATTAACAGCCCTGGAAGACAGACCAAATCCCACACCTCCCTAGGCCATCTTGATTGCTCCCATCTTCAGTTTTTTTAATTCTAAGATACGAGAGTCTCCTTGAAGGCAGTGACTATATCATACACATCTTTTAATCTCTGTCTTTATCTTAAAGTTAACCAGGATTATCTATTTAATTTCTCCCAGCTGCCAAAGCAAATAACATGTAATGGGTTGGCTTAAGCAATGGGAATTTATTGTATCATGGTTTTGAGGCTAGCAGAAGTCCAAAATGAAAGTCTCATGAAGATGATGAATCCATGTTCTTGATTGGACATTTGATGATGGAGCTCCACCTCCCTATTAGATAGTGGATGATTGGCTACACCTATTAAAAACCAAATTCTATGAAGAGCCAGGTTGCTGTGTTGCCATGCATTATGTTGCAGGATTGGGAAGGGCACCTGTGTTGTTTGCACTTGCTTTGACTGAATGTGGAATGAAGTATGAAGATGCAGTTCAGTCTATAAGACAAAAAAGAAAGGAAACATTCAATTCCAAACAGCTGCTTTACCTGGAGAAATACCAACCCAAGATGCAATTATGCTTTAGAGATATCAGTGGGCTTTACTGTGTTCAGTAGAAAGTAACGTAAATGAAGGCTGACTTGATTGTGACATTTAGAGGGAACTCTTGGTACCGGGAAATGTGAATCTGGAATCATAGCTGTCATCAAAGTAGTGATGGATTCAGTGACGGATTCATGAAGATGATTGTTTCTCCCAGAAGATTGTGGCTTTCTGGGCCTGCTTGCTGGTGATCCTTGGCCCTTGGATTTTCTGTCATATGCCAATGTACATGATGGCCTCTCCTGACCTCTCCCTTCTCTTCCAGGTTTCATTGATGTTCAGCTTCTGACAGTGCCCTGCAGCTTTTTCTCTTTCTGTGGTCCTTCTCTGTAAGGCCTTAAATAACTGGATTAAGATAGATCCAAATTCAACTGGGCCATACCTAAACTGATGTGACCTCATTAATAGGCTTTATTTATAAAAGTTCACATCCATAAGAATGGGTAAAGTTCGAGAACATGTCTCTCTGGGTACAAAGCTCCAAACCATCAACTCCTTTCATTTTTAAAGCTCTTTATAGAAATGCTTGAATTGAGTAACAGGGAATCTGATGTAAATGTAATACTTTAATCAAAATCCCCAATTGCAGAGAAAGAATAAAATGATTCAGCTGGGTAATTAGCCTGTGGATAATGTAAAGTTGGTAGTGTTTTGAGAGAAATAGGAAATTTTCATGTCTCAATGATAAATACCAGCAAATAGAAAGCAAGCCAAATGGAAAGTAAGACTACTGAAAAAGCATAAAAGCATTAAAATGTAATTTTGCAGCTAAAGAGGTTCTGAATAAATAGTGCCATTAGTTACTTCCAAAAAGTATACTAAGAAGACCTTTCTATTACATTAATTTTTTCATCCAAAAATAAAGGAATCAAATCATTTAATTTGCACCAATCTCTGAGGCTTACCAAGCAGTATATATTGACTATCTTTCCTAATCTTGGAGGTATGAGACCTGATAGCTATAAAAGTAAATAGCTGGAAATACAAGGAACGTAACTTATTCCACCTGACAGAAAACCAGCTGGCTGTAACTTTTCTGTTCAGTTTAATGCATTCATTGTCAAGAGATGCAGAACAATATGTAATTAAAACATCTGGAAATCATACTAATTTGAGGCACTAAAACTTTTATGAATTGATACCTTTCCTTTCTGCAGTGAACTTGATTTGACTTATTTGTTTATCAAAAACTAGAAAACTTCTATCACAGCTGGGAAATTTGATGCCTTGTTTGTGCAGTATTACCCCAAGGGTCTGACAAAAGCACCATACCATGTCACAGGGAAACTGACTAAAAAATTTATAGAAGAGTATACAAATACTATAACTAAATAGTATAGTACTATAGTATTTAGTACTGTACTATATATTAATACTACTTAGTACTATTCTACATAGTATAGTATATATACTATATAAGGTATAGTTATATAGTATGTAACAGTACATTATATAACTGAACATGAGTAGATTTGTACCAGAGAAGCCACAAAGTGAAGAAGACAAATGGAGATACTGGAATAGCATTCAAAGGAGAATTTAATGCTTGGGACTAAATGAATCTTTTTTATCAATTGTACATGTTAGAAATATTTCATATACGGTGTTATTTAACTACTGATTGAGTATGAAATGTGGTCTTTATCAAATTATGTACATAATTTACCAAGTTTAAATTTACATCATAATTTGTCTCTTTTGCATTCAGTCCATTGAGAGCAGCCTCTTCTTCATTAAGAAAATCTGTTTTCTTCATAGTTTTGATTTTTAAAAAATTACAGTGTTTTCTTTTTTAATCAAGATAAAAGTAAAAAATATCTGTACCAACCCACCTCCTCTACCTATTGGAAAGTAGACGCTCATAACTAGGATACATGCTCTGATTTTCCACACCATATCCCGGTGATTTCAACTGAACCGTCCTGGGTTAAGCTGATATTGAGGATTTTCTGAGATTATAGATAACCTGTAAGAAATTTTTCTCAAATGGCAAATCAATTCCATTTCTTTCAGTGTCTCTGGAGTGACCTCTACCTCTAGGCCATATTCACAGAGGAGGAGTTGATGTGTTTTAGGGTATAAGCATATTCTAACTTGTTACATATTGACAAATTGCTCTTCAAAGTGCTTGTGATAATTTATGCCCCCAACCATCTGCAGTGAATAATATTCCTCTTACTGATATTTTTTGAAATACATAGTAGTATCAGTCTTTAGTTTTCATTTTTCCCTAACTGTTGAGCATGATTCGCTATTCTCCACTATGCTTTTAATTTTTATTTCCCTAATTATATATGAGAGTGGGAAACTTTTTATATATTTACTGTCTATTCAGCTTTCCTTTTCTTTTATTATATATGCATATGTTTTACCCATTTTATTTTGTGTGTGTGTGTGGTTTTTGTTTTTGTTTTTTTTTTTGCCTTTTCATTTAGCATTTTGAAATTGTTAAGATTACACATACATGTCTTTTCTTAGGTATTTGGATTATATCTTCTTCCCATCTGTGGTTTAATTATGTCTCCTTGTGAAATGAAAATTTTATTTTTGTAATTTTTATCCAAAAGCATTTCCCATGTTTTTATTCTGTTTCCTGTTTAAGATTTCTTCATAGTTGCCTATAGATGACATGACTATTTAAATTGGATATTTTCTATATCAATTTTTGTTAATAATTTGATATTAATATTGCTATTTTTTGCTGATGTTACATTGAGTAAACTGGTTAAAATTTTTTTATTAGTTTCAACAGTTTTATATGGTATGAAATCATATTGTCTGTTCTTTTTCAAATATTATACCACTGATTTATTTTACTTTATTTAAATCTCTCCATATAATAGTGATAAAAGAGCAAAAGAGACCTTAGCAATAGCTTTCCCCCAAACCCTGGAAAACATTTTCTTATATCTCAATGGCTTGAATTCGATCAAGTGCCTCTTCCTTAATTGGGTAAGGTATTTTAAACTACATCTGATTATCATTTTAAGAAAGATAAGAATGGAGACAGAGAGTACAGCAGGGAACTTGCTTCAATCATCTGGGAAAGAACCAATGGTTGTCTGGAGTAAGGTAGTGCTGGATATAGAAAAGATTCCAGGGGTGTTTAAGTGGTAGATCAACTTGATGGAGATCTTAACTCTATTTTATTTTCTTGAAAGAATAAATGTAATTTTCCTTCCAATCAAGACTCTTTGTCCTGGTGGGCTGGATTTCCCTTGCTGATTGGGAAATTGAATAGCTTTTGTCTTAAACAAACAAACAAACAAGCAATAAACCACCACCAACACCATCACCCTAAAAAACAAGCCTAGCTATCAGGGACTCAAGAGCTCCACTGAAGTACTGAGGAGAGCAGGGGGAGGAGAAAAGAGAGTAGGTAGATTACTCAAGCCTGTGAGTAAGGAGGGATTACCAGTTACCTGGAAGAAGCAGGGACAAAAAGCAGAGAAATTATTTGGCTCCTATGTAGCATCCCTGGAGGGGTGAGGCCTCTGATTGGGTGACACATGGATCTTGGGAAATGAACCTTAAATGCTGTGTTCTCTGGAGCTAAATTAGTCATGAAGATGGACATGATGAACAGATAGCGGTTCCCTCAGATGTGAGCTTGGGCAGTGACCATCCCAGCAATGACCACAATGATCAGAAATCTGTTTCCTTGGTACAGAAACTCTTCTATGAGTACAGGAAATGGAAACAGCCAAAAATAGTGACTGATACTCAGCAGTTTGGTAAGTGGGAGCTGGGAGCCAGATGTAATAACATATTTTATTTTAATTATTTATAAATATAATGAGATAAATGTAATGTACACACACATACACAACACACACACAGGAACTTGGTGGATATGTCTATCTTAGCCTGTTACTTAAATAGGATTGCTTTGAGTATTTCACCATTGTTGCTGTTGTTTTCTCTTAACTGTGAATGTGTCACATTTCATACACTTTTCTGGATCTCATTATGATGATCGCTATGTTTTTTCAATTTTTCATACAATGTGAAATTGAAATACCTTTGTATTTATGAGATAAAATATTTAATCATTGTCCATTTTTTTTAAATAAAATTGATCACTCAATTTGCTGGAATTATATGGAGATTTTAGCATTGGTTTAATAAAATTTTCAGGATTTAATTACTTTAATTACAACTTACTTGCCTTCATTACCATGACATTATTTTCACAACATGAATTATGTAACCTTAATTTCCTCTTTAAAGAAATTTATAAAACAGTGATTATCTGTTCTTTGAGAGGTTGCCAAAATATATGTATAAATATATTTGTATTTAGTGTCATATTAGGGATGTTAAAAAGATTATTTGTTTATAGTTAACAAATACAGTTGTTTATAATCATTTATTTAATGATTATTGGATATTAAGGTTATTAATACTTAATGAGTAAATTTTGAATATTTGTGATTTTGAGAAAATACATTTTACCTAAGAGTACATATGAATGCTTATAAATTGCATACATTATTTTTCATTAATTTACAAATATATAATAACTTATCCCTTCTGTGTTTTCATTTGAAATATTACATATTTGTGTCATTTTGCTTGGTTTCTTTATCAGTTTTATGAGGTAATTTCTCATGTATAAAACCATGGCTGAACTACTTACTGTCTTTGTGGATTTGGTCAGTGGATAAAACCTGTATGTGATTGTTTCCTCATCTAAAAAAAGGGAGTAGGTTATAGTTAGGATACTAACTTCACAGAGTTGTGTAAGAATTACATTATTTAATAAATAATAAACACTTAGAAAAGTGCTTGTTGCATGGTAAATAATTAACCTCTCCTTTGTAAGTTATCTCTTTTTTCTCTCTTACAGCTTTGAAGTTTTCCTTCCATCTTTTATATCCAATAGTTTCTCTATTATGTGTGTAGATATGAAAATTTTCATATTTTTGTACTTATTATTAACAAAAGAAATTTGATTTCTGCTCTGTGAAGAATGAAAAGACAAGCCACAGACTGGGAGAAAATATTTGCAAAACTCATATTAGACAAAGGACTTGTATTAAAAATATCCAAAGAATATTACTTAACACTTACTTATGAGGGAAAAAAGAGTTCCAACTGCAAAATGGGCAAAAGATCTGAAAAGACACTTTGCTAATGAAGATATGCATTAAGCAAATAAGATATGAAAAGCTGCTTAATATCATATGCAGATTAAAATTAGTGAGATACAACTACACACCTGTTAGAAAGGCTCAAATTGAAAACACTGACAACAGAAAATGTTAATGAGAGTGGAGCAAGAGGAATCTCATTCATTGCTAAACATAGGCTTCCCACATAACCCAGTAATAATGCTGAAACTTATGATGGCACAAAAACCTGTGCACAAATGTTTATAGGAGATTTATTCATAATTGCTCCAAATTGGAAGGAACTGTAATATCATTTAATAGGTACAGATAAACAAATTGTGGTAAATCCATTTAATAGAATATTATTCAGGGATAAAAATAAATGGGCCATCAAGTCATGAAAAGACATGGAAGAAGCAAATTCTTTTTGCTGAATGAAAGAAACCAATGTGAAGAAAACACATACTGTATGATTCCCACTATATGACATCCTGGAAAAGGCAAAACTGTAGAAAGTAAAAAGATCTGTGGTTGGCAGAAGTTTGGAGTGGGAGAGAGTAGGTGTGGAGTGGGAGAGGGATGAAAAGGTAGAGCACACAGTATTTTTAGGGCAGTGAGACTGTTTGTGGTATTGTAGTAGAGAATACTTGAAAATATACACTTATCAAAACTCCCAGAATTGCATGACACAAGGACTGAACCCTAAGTGTGCCCGTTTGAAGGTATTATGTCCCACAGAAAAAGCCATATTCTTTGATGCATTCTTGTGGAGCAGACGTTTTGGTGCTGACTAGATTTCCATGGAGATGTGACCCACCCAACTGTAGGTGATAACCCTGATGAGATATTTCCATGGAAGTGTGGCCTCATCCATTCAGGGTGGGCCTTGATCAGTGGAGCCATATAAATGAGCTGATGGGCAGAGGGAACTCAGTGCAGCTGAGAGTGACATTTTGAAGAGGAGCTACAGCCAAGAGGGACACTTTGAAGAAAGCACAGGAGCTGCAGATGAGAGACAGTTTGAAGACAGCCATTGAAAACAAACTCTTGCTCCAGAGAAGCTAAGAGAGGGCAAATACTCCAAGTGCAATTAAGAGTGACATTTTTGAGGAACTGCAGCCTAGAGAGGAACATCCTGGGAGAAAGCCATTTTGAAACCAGAACTCTGGGGCAGACCAGCCACATGCCTTCCCAGCTAACAGAGGTTTCCCGGACACCATTGGCCATCCTCCAGTGAAGGTACCTGATTGCTGATGTGTTAACTTGGACACTTTATGGCCTTCAGACTGTAACTATGTAACCAAATAAACCCCCTTTGATAAAAGCCAATCCATCTCTGGTGTTTTGTATTCTGGCAGCATTAGCAAACTAGAACACTAAGGTAAACTATGAACTTTAGTTAATAATTATGTATCAGTATTGGTTTATTATGTATAACAAACAATGCATTAATGCAAGATATTAATAATACTAGAAACTGAGGGATTGAGATGCAGAAGACACATGGAAACTCTTTACTTTCTTTGCAAATTTTCTGTAAAACTAAAGCTACTCTGAAAAAAAGCCTATTAGTAAAATAAAATAAAAAACATGATTTGAGCACGCTTGTCTTTCTTTTATTCTGGAAAATTATTAGCTAATATTTATTCATTTATACATTCTCTGTCATTGCCTCCATTCTCCATGTTTGGAATTCTATAAGCTTTCAGTTAAATGTTCTCAACCTATGTTCCTATTCTCTTAACTGCTCTTTCTTATTTATTTTCTTTTGTGAATTACTTAATGCTATAATTTTGTTTATTAATTCTCACTCTACGATCAGCTTCCAGTTTCTTAAACTTTGAGTTACTCTTCTTTTAATGTCACTAGATGTTCTAATTATCTATTGTAGTGTAATGAACTTCCTGAAAATATTATCATTTTCTCTCATGGTTCTGAGGTTTGACTGGGCTCAGCTAGTCTATTCTCATTTGGTGTCTCTCATAAATTTTGCTGGGGCTCTGAAGACATTTAAAGGCTCAACTCGGCTGGATGTCCAAGATGGCTTCTTGATCACATAGCTGTTGCCTAAATAGTCCTCCTTTTCCTCCTTTGCTATAAGAGTAGCCTCCTGAGCTTCTTAGATACTCAAAATTCCAGGAGGCAGGTTGTAGACGGTGACCAAAACTGACACAGCATCTGGTACAATGTTTCTTTTGCCATATTCAATCAGTGTCATGGGCCCACCCAGTTTCAAGGATAAGAAAATTTTACCCCAATACTGATGGGAAAAGAATAGGTGAGATAGAAGTTACTATTGCAAACATCTTAGGAAAATATGACACATCACACATGCATTTTTCCTTTTTAAAAATTTCTAGATTTATCTACTTTTTTCCCTTTAATTTCTCTGTTTTTATTTTATAATTATTTCACTTTTTATATTCAACTATATATATCTCTACTTCTATGCTCAGCTTTTCCTATTTGTGCTTTCTTCCACCTATGTAATCATGTTCTCTAATTATAACCAAATTTTATAACAGTAGGGTTGAGATCCTACTGTGATACTGTGGATTTTCTGAGTTAGTCACTTGGTCAACAGTTGGGAGTATAAGAAAATAAATGCTTTGTCTTTGCTTTCCCACAATCTTGGCTCACAGTATTCTATAAAGTCATAGTCCAATGAAGTATAATGGTACCACAATTTTAGCCTACTTTTGTAAATGAAGGAGATCCAGTGTCACCCCTGGTGTCAGGCAGAAATGCTGACTCCTGTAACCCCTTACACTTCAGAAGACAAATGCATGGCTATCACTGTTTTTTGCAGGACCTGGAACTACCACAGACTATCTCACCTACACTCATGACTTTGCTTGGTTTTTTCTTTTTCTGAACTTTGGAGCTTGGATTTTTCCCTACCTAGATCTCCTCGTTGGATTTTCCCTCTTGATACTTCAGCTATCATTGCTATATCTTAGATCAGAGGACATGGTCAAAAACTGAAATGATGGTGCCTTCTTTCAAGTTTTTATAACAGTTGCAATTATTTTCATCAACCCTTGTCTATTTTTGAGCAATGGCTGTATTATCCTTTCAAGCAGAAGGTATTAATATTTTTTCGTAGGGCAATGTAACCATTTGTACTATGTACTCTTTACCTATTATATTTATAGAGAAACCAAGGCTATGAGTGTTAAATAACTTTCTTAATGTCACTTAGCAATTTGGGATGACAGCATATTTCATTTACATGTCAATTTTCACTGGTTTTTAAATGGTTCTTGTGCTGGTTTGGATATATTACATCCCCCAAAAGTCATTTTCTTTAGTGCAGTCTTGTGAGGACAGACATTAATCTTTTTATAGGTTGTTTTCATGGAGATATGACTCACCCAACTGTAGATATTTCCATGGAGATGTGGACCCTGCCCATTCAGAGTGGTCTTAATTAAATTATTGGAGTCCTCTAAGAGAGCTCACAGAAAAACAGAGCTCAGAGCAGCAGAGAGACTCTTTGGAGAGATGCTTGGGAGCTGACAGAAAGACTCAGAGATGCTTGGAGTTGTGGACAGAAGGACATTTGGAGATGCTAAGCCAAGGACACACAGGAGCTGAGAGAGGAACCGAAACATAACCCAGGACCAGCAGACACCAGCCACATGCCTTCTCAGATGACAGAGGTGTTCCAGGCACCATCAGCCTTTCTTCAGTGAAAGTATCCTCTTATTGATGCCTTAGTTTGGCCACTTTTATGGTCATAGAACTGTATATTTCTAACCAAATAAACCCCCTTAATAAAAGTTAATCCATTTCTTATGTTTTGCATAATGGCAGCATTAGCAAACCAAAACAGTCCCTAAATTGGCAGGTTGGAAGGATTCTGAAGGTTGGCCCCAGAATAGTACAAATGTGAGGCTGAATTGTCACTGTCCTGTATACTCCTGGGAAAGTATAATGGCAAAAGTTAGTGATGGTAAGTTGGTGCCAAGTGGGCTAAATACCGAAGGTTTCAGAAAGAAAGAATTGTGTACAAAGGCTCAGGCCTCCTGCTAGGCTAAATCATTGTTTAGGCAGTCTGTAAAATAATAGTAGAACTGTAAATGCACACTTAAGTTACAAATGGCTCCTATAAAGTTTTTTTTTTTTAATTTTTTTTTGTTGTTTCTATAAAGCCCTTCCATTTTTCACAGATATTTAGCTGTATGCAATTAGGCCATGCACACTTCTTCAAAATCAACTAGGTATCAAAAGCCATCTTCCCCCAAAGTATCCACCATAATAATTCACCCGAATGTCTAGAATTTGACTATTTTGATTTGTTTTCTTTAAGGGATTATCATACATCAAAATGTAAATACTCAGTGTTATGGTTTGGAACTGTAAGTATCTCAGAAAAATATGTTCTTAAATCTAACCCATTCCTGTGGGTGTAAATCAGTAGTTAAGTAGAAACTTTTGATGAGGCTGCTTCAGTTGTGATGTGCCGCACCTCAATCAGGATGGTTCTTAATCCTATTACTGTGGAGTCCTCTATAAGAGAAATTCAGACAGAGGGACAGAAAAACCACAGAAGCAATAAGCTGAAATCAATGAAACACAGAAGAGAACAGAGAGGCAAGCAGACGCCACACTGTGAAAGAAGAGCCAAAAATTGCCAGCAGCTGGTGTTTGGGAAGAAAGCATCACCTTGAAGATGCCTTGATTTGGACGTATTCCTAGCCTCAAAACCATGAACAAATAAATCCTCATTGTTTAAACTGAACCTTTTTATGTTATTTGCATTGAGCAGCTGTTTTAGTAAAGCCAACAAAATGCAACATACCAAAAAGGACTGGCTTTTAACACTGAGGATTTATTAGCTTACAAGTTTACAATTCTAAGGCCATGAAAATGTCCAAATGACAATACCTTCTCTGAAGAAAGGCTGCTGGAAGTCTGGACTTCTCTGTCACATGGCCAGGCCATGACAACATCTGCTGGCCCTTCTCTCCTAGGTTTTGTTGCTTCCAGCTTCTGGCTTCAGTGGCTTCCTTTGTTTTCTCTGGGTCGTCTCTTAGCTTCTCCAGGGCTTTTCTCTAAACTTCTCTTAATTTAATCTTTTAGCTTCTCTGTAGTTTTTATTCTCTATAAAGAATTCTAGTAAGAGGATTAAGATCCATCCTGGGGCACTCCTCAACTGAAATCAGAAGGTCCAAAACTAATCAAAAGGTCCCATTTACAATAGGTCTGCACCCACAGGAATGAATTAAAAGAACATGGCCTTTTCTGGGATGCATAACAGCTTCAAACTACCACAGCAGCCTGGGAAACTAAAACAGATTTTGGTAACAGAAGTGGGGTTCTACAATTGCAAACACCAACAATGTGCAAATAGTCTTGGAACTGGGTAATGGGTAGAGGGTGGAAGAACTATGAGGTGGTTGATGGAAAAAGAATGCATTGCTTTGAAGAGACTATTGGTAGAGACATGGATACTAAAGATACTTCCAATGAGGCCTTAGATGGAGATGATGAATGTGTTTTTGGAAACTAGAGGAAAGGCAATCCTTGTTTTAAACTGGCAAAGGACTTGACAAAATTGAGTTCTGATGTCAGATGGAAGGCAGAAATTGAAAATGATAACTTTGGATATTTAGCTGAGGAAATTTCTTAGCTAAGGGTAGAAAGTGCAGCCTGGTTTCTCCTTGCAGCTTACAATAAAATGTGAGAGGAAAGAGATAAACTGGAAACTGAACTCTTGGGCATAAAGAAATCAGATATTGATGGGTAGGAAAATTCTGAGTTTCTGGAAAGCAAGTCCCCAGAGAATAGTGTTCCATGTGAGGGTTTAACTGAACATGGGTCCAGTCACCCATTTCAGTGCAAGTCAGGATTGGAAATGCATTGGAAATATAGTTATCCAGGAAGGATTCTTTTGTCTGATGGTTTAGACCACTGGGTACTACTTGCAAAACCAAGAAGTTTTTTGTGCAATCTTTATGAAAAAAAAACACTGCCAGACTGGACTAAAAGGGACAGAGAAGGGACAAACTGTAGGAAAACTCACTTCAAAGGAAGAACCATGGAAGCAATGGTCTGAACCAATGACATCTTCTCTGGCCAAGAAAGCATGCCCACCTGTGTTTGTGAATGGGTGACTCTGCCCCAGTGCTTGGAGAGGGGGTCCTTCTGCTCTGTTGTTCAGGAAGAGTGCTGCCACCCCAGTGTTCTCACAGGTTAGAGCCTGTGCCCTGGAGGTTTGGGGGAGCCTGGCCACTATCTTGATGCTTGAAGAGGGTGGAGCCTTCACCCAAGTGCCCAGGGAGAGCATGACTGCTGTGCAAGCACTTGGAAAGATTGGGGCTGCTGCACCATCAGGCCAGGAGGACAAAACCAACATTCCATAGATGACTCTCAGACCTTGAAATCTAATGGAGTATGCCCTGCAGGATTTTGGAATTGTTTGGGACCTGTGACCTCTGTTTTCTTTCCAATTTCTCACTATGGAAATGGAAACAGTCATCCTATGCCTGTTTCTCCATTGCATAGTGGAAGCAGATAACTTGTTTTCTAGGTTTCACTGGTCCACAGAGAGGAACTGTGCCCCAGGACAGACTAAACCCATAACTGTTTTAATGAGACTTTGTACTTAGCATTGTTTCTGAAATGATTTAAGGCTTTTGGGATATGGTGATGGAAGGAAAGTATTCTGTATATGGAAAGACTATGCCTTTTTGGGTTCCAGAGGGTGTAGTGTGGTGATTCAGAAATGTGTGTTCTTAGATCTAACCTGTTTCTGTGGGTGTAAACCTATTGTAAGTAGGATTTTCAGCTAAGGTTTGTCCCACCTCACTCAGGGTGGGTCTTAATCCTATTACTGGAGTCCCTTATCAGAGAATGAAATTCAGACAGAGAGAAAAAAAAAAGCCACAGAAGCAAGAAGCTGAAATCAACAAAACCGAGAAAAGAAGGGAGAGATCAGGAAACTCTGCCATGTGCTTTTTTAAACTAAATTCAATTTTATTGAAATATATTCACATACCGTACAATCATTCATGGTGTACAATCAACTGTTCACAGTACCATCATATAGTTGCCATTTATCACCCCAACTATTTTTGAACATTTTCCTTACACCAGAAAGAATCAGAATAAGAATAAAAAAATAAAAGTAAAAAAGAACGCCCAAATCATTCCTCCCATCCCACCCTATTTATCATTCAGTTTTTTGTCCCCATTTTTCTACTCATCCATCTATACATTGGATAAAGGGAGTGAGATCCACAGGTTTTCACAATCACACTGTCACCCCTTGTAAGCTACAATGGTATACAATCATCTTCAAAAGTTCCAGCTATTTGGTTGGAGTTTGATAGCTTCAGGTATTTACTTCTAGCTATTCCAATACATTAAAACCTAAAAACTGTTATCTATACAGTGCATAAGAATGTCCACCAGAGTGACCTCTTGACTCCATTTGAAATCTCTCTGCCAGTGAAACTTTATTTGTTTTCATTTCACATCCCCCTTTTGGTCAAGAAGATGTTCTCAATCCCATGATGCTAGGTCCAGATTCATCCCCAGGAGTCATATCCTGTGTTGCCAGGGAGATTTATACCCCTGGGAATCAAATCCCAAACAGGGAGGAGGACAGTGAGTTTACCTGCCAAGGTGGCTTAGCTAGAGAGAGAGGGCCACATCTGAGCAACAGAGTTACTCAGGCACAATTATATGCAGGTTTAGCCTCTCCTTTGCTGAGGGCTCGGCACATCAAACCACCAGTCCTCAATGTTTATGAGAACATCAGCAGCAACAATCAAGGTGAGGAAGCCCAACACTTCTGCATTTTCCCCCAGCTCCTTGGGGTGGGGGTGGGGGGGCTGCATATATATTTTTATTCTCCACCCAAATTACTTTGGATGTGTTTCTGTTTCACTCTAACAACTACAAACCTACCACAAATCACTTCCTATTCAAAGTTGTGTGTAATTGTGGTGTTTGAACAAACTAACTGTAGAAGTTATACTGTATAGAAAACATAGATCCTGCATCAAATGAACATCTGTTCCCTTGGTCTCACATGGAAGTTGAAGTTTTAGCTCACAGTCAGTTTCAACCTTTACTCTTTGGCCCAATTTGCCCTAGTCTTAACAAGATCTGCTTCATTCATACCTCTTAATTGAAGTCTGGGCTCTTTTTCAGCTTTCTTTTAAAACAGTTGCTGTATGCACTAATACTGACATTCATATCTGCCGAGCTCTATTCTGAGTTTCAGGTGTCACACAGATACCCAATGTTCCAGAGACCAAACAAGTTATACAGAATGGGATCAGCTTCTCAGAGTTTGGAGATAGTCATTACAATTCAGGAATGGATTTGACTGCTGTAAGAGCTCATAATCTAGGGACCATTACAGTAATTTTTCCCCTCTTAGCCTGTGCTCTAAGATTCAATTCTGAGTTTACACATTGTAGTTAGTCCCCATTGGTAAGGCACCAATGGGTGTTTGCCTTTGTTTCTGGTGTACTTCACTCAAAATGCTGTCTACAGGATCCATTCACCTCATTGACTGTCTCAGAGCTTCACTCCTTCTCATAGTTTCTCAATATTCCATTGTATGTGTACACCACAGTTCACCATGATGTTCCTCAGTCAATATAAATTTAGGCCACCTCCACCCATTGCAAATCATGAATACTGCCTCCATAAACACCAGTGTGCAAATGTCCATTCATGTCTCTGCTCTCAGATCTTCCAAGTACATACCCCATAATGAGGTTGCGGGACCTTATGGCCCCCACATACTTAGCTTCTGGTGGAACCACCACACTGACCTCCAGAAAGGCTACACCATTCTGCCTCCTCACCAACACTAGATAGGTACATTACTCTCTTCATTTTTTCTCCAGCACTTTCATCCCTATTTATATTTTTCCTACAATTTTATAGAGATATATTCACATACCATACATTTATCCACAGTGTACAGTCAGTTGTTCATGGTATCATCATAAAGTTGTACATTTATCACCACAGTCACCACTTGAACATAATGATTACTACAAAAAAAAGTGTTTTTTTTTTAGCAAATAATAAAGATAATAGAAAGAAAAATAAAATGTCATACAATAATATATAATAGTAAGGACAGAAAACAACACCACTTCCAAGAATCCCATATCCCTCCCTTATATCCCCCTCTCGTAAACATTTAGCTTTGGTATATTGCCTTTGTTACATTTAATGGAAGCACATTACAATGTTACTGTTGACTATAGACTCCAGTTTGCTTTGATTATATTTTTTCCCAAATACCATCCCTTTTTCAATACTCTGAATGGCTAACATTCATTTGTTTTCCCATGTGTAAAAACATTCTTATATTTGTACATTTAGTAACATTCATTGGTCACTTCAGTTTTTGCCAAGTTGGTGTCATACATTCCCCTATTCAACCTCTTTCAGCTTTACTCACAGCCATCTTTGTTCAGTGTACTTACAATATCATGTTACCATCACACAGTATTATGCTATTTCTGGATCTATACAATCAATCCTGCTGAACTTTCGGTTGTCCTTCAGCATCAAATGCCTGATCTCTACCTTCTTTCTATCTCCTGGTAGCCTGAATTATCAGCTTTAACTCTCAAAGTTTGCTCATTAATGTTAGTTCATATGAGTGAGACCATACAGTATTTTTCCTTTTGTTGCTGGCTAACTTCGCTCAACATAATGTCCTCAAGGTTCATCCATGTCATTATATGTTCCATTTCTTTCTCCATCTTACAGATGCATAATATTTCATCAGATGTATATACCACAGTTTGTTTATCCACTCATCCATTGATGGACATTTAGGCTGTTTCCATCTCTTGGCAATCATGAATAATGCCACAATAAACATTGGTTTACAAATGTCTGTTTGTGTCTTAACTTTTAGTTCCTCTGAGTATATACCTAGCAATGGAATAGCTGGGTCATATGACAAATCTATACTTAGCTTCCTGAGGAAACTCCACACTGTCCAGAGTGGTTGCACCATTCTACATTCCCACCAACAATGAATAAGTGTGCCTCTTTCTCCACATCCTCTCCAGCACTTTAATTTTCCGTTTTTTGGATAATAGCCTTTCTGGTAGGTGTGAGATGATAACTTATTGTGATTTTGATTTACATTTTCCTAATAGCCAGTGAAGTTGAGCACTTTTTCATGTTTTTGAGCCGTTTGTATTTCCTCTTCAGAAAAGTGTCTGTCCATGCCTTTTGCTCAGTTTTTAATTGGATTGTTTGTCTTTCTATTGTTGAGTTGTAGGATCCCTTTATATATTCAGGATATTAAACCCTTATCTGATATATGGTTTCCAAATATCATCTCCCATTGCATAGGCTGCCTTTTTACTTTTCTGACAAAGTCCTTTGATGTACAAAAGTGTTTAATTTTGAGGAGATTTCATTTACCTATTTTTCTTTGGTTGCTTGCACCTTGGGTGTGAGGTCTAGGAAACCACCTCCTATCAAAAGATCTTTAAGATATTGCCCTACATTTTCTTCTAAGAGTCTTATGGTTTTAGCACTAACATTTAGGTCTCTGATCCATTTTGACTTAATTTTTGTATAAGGTGTGAGATAGGAGTCCTCTTTCATTCTTTTGTAAATGGATATCCAGTTCTCCAAACACCATTTATTGAAGAGGCTGCTCTGTCCCAGTTGCTTTGGCTTGACTGCCTTATCAAAGTTCAATTGACCATAAATGTGAGGGTCTATTTCTGAACACTCAATTCAATTCCATTGGTCAGTATATCTATCCTTGTGCCAGTTCCATGCTGTTTTGACCACTGTAGCTTTGTAATATGCTTCAAAGTCAGGTAGTGTGAGACCTCCCACTTCGTTCCTCTTTCTCAAGATATTTTTGGCTATTTGGGGCACGTTGCCCTTCCAAATAATTTTGATTGTAGGTTTTTCTCTTTCTATAAAGTAAGTTGTTGGGATTTTAATTGGTATTGCATTGAATCTATAAAACAGTTTAGGTAGAGCTGACATCTTAATTATATTTAGTCTTCCAATCCATGAACACAGTATGTTCTTCCATTATTTTTTGGTCCTGTTTGATTTCTTTCAGCAGTTTCTTATAGTTTTCTTTGTATAGGTCTTTTGTGGACTTTATTAAGTTTATTCCTAAATACTAGATTCTTTTGTTTGCTATTGTACATGGATTTTTTTTTTTTTTTAATTTCTTCCTCTTGTTGCACGGCCCCTGGGGTCTGAGTTCCCTGAAGGAGGGCTGCCAATTGAGCTGAACCTCCCTCCACTCTCCCAATCCTAGGAACTCCAGCTGTCTCCTAGGGGCACTATTCCCTTCTCCCCTCTCCTTTTTGGGGCAACTCCAGCTTAATTTCTTGGTCAGCCTGTGTTGCCAATTAAAGACTGGGGTGGAGACCTTCTTCAGAAGTGGATCTGTAATTCAAAGAAGTTCTGGGTACTCTGTCTCACCCAAGACAAGCCTAGACCTTCAACCTGGGCTGTCTGATAGAAAATAATCACACATGTTACTTTTAAATTAAAAAAAAAGAAAAGAAAAAAAAAAAAAGAAGTGCCTTTTAAAAGTCTATCCCCAGCCTGGAAGTTTTGTCAATGTCAGAATAGAGCATTTAAAGTTGCACTTTGGGCTATTGTCTGATAATTACTCTCCAATAGCTTCAATTCCACCCCTGCAGGCTATTGATGTGCAAAAACATAAGGAGTCAGTGAGAAAGGAGAAGGGACAAAATGTAGGAGAAAAAAACAAAAGCTTTTTTGGAGCCAGGGAATAGGTGCCTGCTTTTATGTGTCCCCCCTTCTCAGATCCCAGTCCTTCTTTAGCACCCCACCTCCAAAAATTAGTTAATTAATTCGTCAATTAATTCTGCAGTTGAGACTGGGTTAAGTCCCGCTTCTTGCCCTCAACAGATTTTTTTTTTTTTCCCTTTCAGGGAGCCAGCTGCAAGATAGTCCATGGGGTCTGGGGAGGGGCGCCCAACCCCTGATCAGGGGAACTTACAAAGTTCTCTACGATCCTCTGGTTCCAAGCTTGTGTACAATGTGTGACTGGTCACTGGAGACCCCGAAAACACTGTTTCGTACAGTTCCTGGGTAATTGCCAGCTGCTCTAGAGGAGAGACTAAATTCCATGTCTCACCACTCCACTATCTTGCCCCACCCTCCCTCTGCCATGTGCTTTGCCCTAAGAGAGGAGCCAAGGATCACTGGCAGCTGGTCTTCAGGAACAAAGCATCACCTTGATGATGCCTTGATTTGGACATTTTCCCAGCCTTAAAAGTGTGAGTGAAAATTTCACATTGATTAAGCTGAATCATTTCATGGTATTTGCTTTGAGCAGCCTAGGAAATTAAATACTTAAGTGTTATACTTAATTTGTGGGATATGTTGTTTTCATACAGGGCCTGGAGGCAAGTAGGATTCTACAAACATAGTTGTAGTGTTGGGGTGGAAGAGAATGTTCTGAAAGCAGATACAAGTACACAGAAATGCAAATATTGTAGGATAAATTTAAATACCGGGACAACCACAACTCAAATTTAGGAGAACTCACAAAATATTAAAATAATCAGTAGAACTAGATACTGCCATCTAGCCATGTAAAAACTTGTACTTTCTAGCTATCTGTTGAGAAATTGAAATGATATGTATACTTAATGTAAAATGTATGTTTTAAGTAAGCATATAATATAAATTATACACATATATACACATATATGCATATACACTTAATGCATTAGTACATATATTGCTATATCTACCTACCACCAAAGGAGAGTCTTTGTTCAAGCATAGTGATAAGAGGTCAAGAGAGACAAGAGAAATAAGATTCAGATGTAACCAGTGGTTCTAAGCTCTTGAACTTATCAAATAGAGAAAGAGTTTAGGGAACTGATATGTAAGTAGGGCTATCTTAGAGTAGTTTAAACTTTAAGAAGTAGAGAAAGTAGATTGTGAGTATGTTTTTTGAGTGGTGAATTGAACCCTATTGATGTTCTTTGAGAAAATAAAGATTGAACTTCTTTAAATTAGTATTTGATGCTAAATTACGTCTCCTTAAATGCAACCCAGTGAGTGGATTGAATCATATTAGGTCATAACTTATATCTGGTCCTATCAATTGTGTTAGTTGATGTATTGTAAAGTGTAAATAAATTCAAAATTTAAAGGAAGACAAGAAAAATGCTTTCTTTGTTCTTCCTACTCATTTATTTTTATGTCCAGTATGAAAATACAAGTCACATATTGAAATGGAGGGCCTTTGTTTTTAGAAAGGGGGTGTGTGCATTGAATTTTATTTATTAAAGAAATATAATTCAAATGTAAAGGATTTGGGACTCCTCCAAGAAATGTAACTAATAACATTTCTACAATACTGTTTTAATTTAAAAGTAGTTTATACAGAAATGTAAGTTCATTTAACACATATTGCCAAGTTTATTTAGAAAATACATCCAAATCTATATTTGTGTTGAAGTTTTAAGAAGGATATTTGAAAATTTAATATATGACTATATGGCTATCGCTTAGCATTAGTGGTGAAGTAAACCACAGCCCTCATTTCTAGAGTAAGAATTTGTATGCCAAATTAGAAGAAGCTTAAATATCTAAACATGGATATCAAAGTTGGCAATGTAGGTATACTTTCTGAAGTCTCTCATTCATTTTACCTGAGATATTTTCAAAATTGTCTATGGTCTAGACTCCAAAAAAAAATTGCTTATTAATTGCAGGTCTATCTTAATGAATTACATTTAATCCTCTCTATTATTATTTTCAAATTTGAAACAAACATGAATTCTAATATGTATGGTTACTTAAAAATATTATATCATTTAGACAGCAATTTTTCAGTGAGTGTATCTGAGCAAAATATTTCTGTATTTATATTAGAAAAACATACCATTAATGCAATACAAATATGTTTGAATTTTGTATGTTAAATTTTGAAAAACAAACTTATTTTGTACTTTCTATTATGATATTTGGTCCAAAATTAAGTTTATGAATCTCTGAATATGCTGTTTTTCCTTTACATTATGATATAATACAACTATTTCAACTTTTGCATTTCAACATGAAATAATCTTGAAATATGTATGTTCATTGAAATAAGCAAGACATATAAGGACAAAAATTGTACATCACTTATGAAGACTAGAAATAACAAATTTGCAGAGTTAGGAAGCCAATTAGAGATTACTGTGGGAGAAAAGACGAGGGAAAGATGGAAGGCGTAGTGTTTGTAAAAATAAAATACAGATAAATAAATAAGTCATTAAAGTTCTGAGAAGTAAAATACTCAAATAAATGGAATCATTAAAAAGCTTCGAACAAAGCCCAACACACAGAAAAAACACTTTTGCATTTTCTAATGAAATTTATTAATTATATTAAATTAATGTCAGTAGATATTAAAATTCATTTTGTATATTAGTTGATTTCAAAAATGTGCTTTAGAATTTTATTTTCTACAAAATTTATGCTTAAAAACTCCTTATAGGACACAATTTTTTATATAACTGTTTTGTTTTTCACATATAAGATAAACTCTAGATCTCATTTGGTTTAGTTAAACAAAACATTGCCTATTGTGATGACTCTCATTTTATTTCAAAGCCATCTGAATGCATTGTTGGTCCTTCATTCTTATCAATGTGTAGATACCAGGGTACTTCATTTAAAGTCTTAAACAACAATATAAAAAGAGACTCTTTTATCCTACCAGGTATGTATGCATATATTTTATATATAAAATCTTTCTCTGAAAAGATCTAAAGTCTAGAAATGGGGAACAGTTCTACCTAAGCCAACCTTTTGCCTTGCATTGATACTTCCTTAAAGAGATTGTAATTGATAATAAACATAGTCAATTCTAAAAATCTGTAATTAATATGCTAACAACTTATTTACTGATTTACAGGTTCAGAATTATTTCAAGCTGCTGTTTATAGTAAAAAGACAAAGAAACAGTGGGCTTAGAGGTCTGTATCTGGAAGCTGTACTTTAGGATGAAAATGTCAGTCATTGATGTTTTGCTGAAATGAGGTGTAAAAATCTGTGCTTGTCCTTTAGACAAAAGCTTAGGGAAAAAAAAGTGTAGACTGTTTCCACGTGTAGACATAAGGAAAGTATACAGTTCATGAGCTATGACACCATGACAATTTTATTCACATTATATACCATGTTTCAGTTAGAAGTGATTCAATTTCTGGTAATATAACCTTGAACTACACTGTGGTTGTTCCTTATAGCTCTACAAATTGAAGAATATTATATAAAAATACCAGTCGAAACAGTGCACAATGACATGCTGCCACTTTTAAACCATAGGTTTTATGTCTGTTCTTCAACTGTATAATATTTATATTGTCCACAGAATATTTATATTTCCATAATTATTCTTAATTAGGTCATCATTTAGATTACAAATAACATTTTAAAATCCATCTTGAGAGGCTTCTTTAAAGAATCAAGGACAAGATAAAAATAAAAGTAAGATAATGAAATGTGGCTGAAAATGTGGCTTATTGTAAGTCCAAATACCTTTACAATATTAATTCTTAACTTCTGAACTCAGGAGAAATTTTTTCAAACATATATTTCTATGTGGATATTGGAAAATTTCAAAAACTGTGGTACTTTAAAATATATTAATTAATCAAATATGTACAGCTTTCTTTATTTCAATATCATGTCAAAGAAACATAACAAAATCCCTTATGATTATTGAGGTTAACATTCCCTGATAGAGTATTTTGGTAACTGATGTGTTCTTGAGGAAGATGAAACTTCCCTTTAAAATCACAAAGAGTGAATGAAGTGAAATGGAATATTCTTAGAGGCATGTGTAATGTAATTACCATGATTCTTTACCTCATTTCATCTTTATATTTGAGTTCATTAAATCATCTTCATAAGGAGATATTTGTTCAGATCAAATACAGGCATAATACTTAAGGAAGGAAACTGTATTTGTAATTTATAACCTCCAAAGCTCATAGTGTAGCTCATTTCCTACATTATATCTTCCATAGATAGCTGGTAAACAAGTCAATGTATAAGCGAAACGAAGATATATATCATTGGTCTTCTTCCATTTAGTATATCTGCTCTTGATTACTGTTGTTGAAGAAATGACTAATTCTTCAAAAACTGTTTTATTCACACAGATCCAACTGAGCAATGTTTTCAATTGACAAATATAGTTTGTGTAATGTGTAATTTTGTGTAATGTGTAATTTGTAATTTTCATGTAAAACATGAAAAATCTGAAAATATTTTTCATGTTTTAATGTGCAATGTGTAAAGTGTAATTTTCATGTAAAACATGAAAAATATAGCTATTTTTCATGTTTTAAAATTCTTTCTAATGTAACAGTTGCTAATTTAAATTTACACATCCCAATATACAAGAAATCTGTGTTTTTTAATTTAATTTTTGCATAACTAAACTCAATGTTCTTTTCTGGACTACTCCCTGGGTGATAATATTAGGCAATTCAAGGTTACCCGATTCTTTCTCAGTGGTGATATCTGTGTCCTAGTGATGTGAGAGAGGACCAGGACATCAAGGAGTGACTGAAACACTTGCTCTCAGTCTTTACTGAGTCATTCTGGTATACTCTGAAATTGTTGTTTTTATCTGAGCTTCAATTTGATTCATGGCTATCAGTGCAGATTGTCCTGAATTCCAGTTCAAAAGGTAAGAGTGACAGGCTGAGTTTACCTCTTGGCTTCTTAGATGCTACAGGTTATTCTGCCCTATCCATAATCTGATGACCACATGCACACACATACACATATACCACAATAGAACTGTCTTGGGCCTGTCACTGCATCTTGGATTACTTTTGATTACCTTTTTGGGTGTAGGTGGAAGCCATGCTTGACATGGGAGAGCTCTGTATGCCTGTCTCCAACCTGCCTTTCTAGGATATCTGTATACTGAATTAATTCTGTCATCCTACTTCCTCCCTGAGCTCCACCAGTGAAGATAAACCCAGACTTCTTGTTCTCCATTCTTGGAAAATGTGAGGATTGTTACTTCTCCACAGCAACTCAGGACACAGTATTTTACCTGCGTATCCTTTCCTCGGGGATCCACTGCATGCATTTCTTCCTTTTCTTCTAACATGCCTATTTCCTTAATCCAGAAACATTTGTCAAATCCTGGGGTAGAACAAGCTCTCATGTATTACCTGCATTGAGCCAAGTTTTTGTAGTTGTTTCTGAACATAGGTTGTTTGGATTTCTTATTTTACAGAGTATAAATTTGGAGACTCAAAATTCAGGGAAAAACAAAAACCTCTTTGTCTATCACTTCTAGTTGTGCCATCTCTCCTCAATGCCTGCTTTAAAGTAATAACCATAACGTGCCCTAAATGCTTCTTGTAAGTAATTATGGGTCATGAGGTAAGAAGAAATACCAAGAGCACTAATTTAATAATTGAAATATATTTTCTGATCACATTTTAAACAGAATTTAGTTTTGCCATTCTTTATCCAGGTGCCAAAGGTACTCATGCAGCTGGTTCTTATAACTGTGGATCTGTGATTACTGACACTGCCTTCAGTTTCTTCAGGAGCTGACTTTAGTCAGTCTCACAGTAAATATGCAGTGATTTGATGAAGATGTTTTGCACTGGTTATTCCCCAGGTAGATAACATAGATGGAAACTCCACACACAGATACACTCACACACACACAAATATTTGCCAGGTAGGTGTAGGGATAACGTACAGGCATGTAGTGAAACTCCCTTGGGAATGATGAAGGAAGATTTTGGCTCCTTGTGAGGGTGGTGTAATGACCAATTCTACAACATTTTGAGAACTTGAGTCCCTCTATTCCCCTGCATTGTGCAGCTTTCTGCAAAACTGTATCCTTTTCCAGCAAAGTACTTTTTCTTTGTTAAAAACATTGCAACAATAAAATATTTGTTTTGCTATGATAATCACAGAGATTGCTGTTAGATATGATATTTATGCAAATACCATAGGTATTGACAGCTAGTTTAGAGAGACATGTAAAAAAAACAACAACAACAAAAAAAAAAACTGGTGAAAGAGGGAAGTTGATAATACCAGATTCCCAAGATGTGTTCAGACCATATTTCAATGGAGTGAAACCTCTGTTCCCTCTGAGATATTGGCTCTCAAAGCAAAAACCACTTATACGCTATGTAAATATGTGTGTGAATGCCCATCTCCTACTTAACTGTCAATAATATGTTCCTGAAAAACCCAATTAAAATGAGTTATAATGAGTTACATGTAAATCCCAAATCTTGCATCACTTTCTTAAACATAAGAGAAGCATAGTAAAACGCCTGCAAATGAACAACAAACTGCCATCGTGTTGGGCTTTAAACTACCTAAAACACTGTTTTGTGATCATTTATAGATACTATTGCTACTGAGCACTTGCTTGGCACTTCTCTTTAAGTATTTTAATTTTACTCACTTTTATTTGCTACAGTTTTCTTTGACACATCTCTCTATAGTAGGATTTATTGTAAATTTGTGTCAATACAAAAACCAAATATGAAACAAAGTATGCAAAGACACTCAGAATAATCCAATAATAAAGAGAATGTTTCAGATTGACTCTAACACTGCCAAGCCTCTTGCTAACACTGGTAAGATCCAGGACTACTCATCCTCTTTGTTAACACTTGTCACACTTTTTAAATGTCTGTATGTGATTCTGAATGTTCAACCATTAGAATTGGGATGTAAATTAAGAATTTTCTACATATCACTTTTAATACTGTATTGAATTTCAGGGAGGTAAATATATAATAATCCTCTATAAATATTGGCAAATAAGAGCTACACTGTTTTGAGAGATATGTATATAAAATACTAAAATATGAAATAAGATATAAAAATTGGGCACAGAAACACAAAGATATAGTCTACTTACATTCTAAAATGATCAGACTTAAATTTCACTGGAAATTTCTATCATCTACAGATATACTGATACAGAAAACTGAAACAAGACTTAAAGGAATTCAGGTTTGAATTTTAAAAATCCAAAACAACTTGGTAATAGTACCAGAAAGACTGGACAGGCTGTACATTGGGACAAACTGGGTTTCAGTTAGGCAATATCTAATAAAGTTTAAAATATGGCATTCTCTTTGATGTACATTTAGAAATGTTTGTGCGTTCATGAAATGAACATACAAACTGAAGCACTGTCAATTCTTAGTAAGGAATGGTAATAATGTAAAGATAAAATATCAAGTTGCATTAATAAATAATACTGTATTTATTAAAAATAATATCTTGTAGTCATTAAAGGTGTTTCATACCATAAGTTTAATAGAGAATAAACTCCAAGATATACTGCAAATTAAACAGGTAAGACTTCAAAACATTAAGTTTACTATATTGTCATTGTATGCAAATGTATTATCTCTATGAATATGGTAGAATATGCATGAGCTAACTATGTAAGTCTAGAAGCATACACAAAGGTCTAATAACATTTGGAAGGAGGGTGGGGATGACTTAGAGACATGGTAGAAGGGTAAGTCATTTTACTACAAATGCATATATTTCCTATTTTAAAATAAAATTAAACAATATTTTTTAAATAGATTGCCTACATGGTTCCAAATTAATCATGTCTAAGATAATTATTGCATATTGTAAATAATGAAGACAATGATCTGCATTAAATCAATATTTATGAAATTTAGAAGTTGTGATAAATGAATAAACTTTTGTTAAGCCAAACTAAGTTCAAATTGGCTTATTCAGCAAATATACACCAAAAGTGGTACCGCCGTCAGCATGTTTTAATTCAGTTGAATAAATTGTACTTTTTCATAAAAGGCAGCTATATATTCTCTATATTTTTATAGTAAGGTCTTTCACTGAATTACTGCATTCAATAGATTTCAACAAAACTTGAATATGGAATTCATTGATCATATGTTTCATTGATTTTATCCAAGCTGGCCAGATAACAAAGAAAGAAAACTACCCTCCTCCCAAGTATAAACGAATGAATGAGTTAATGTGTTTTTATGTGTGTGTGAAAACTTTTGGTTGTCTAATTTAATTTTAGAGAGTTTATTGACAACTGACTTGTCAATCACAAGTTAAATAAAATGTGTGTGTAAACTTCTAAATAAAAGAGATATTATACGGGAAACCCAAATTCCACTGTGTATTCAATAAGAAAAATAATCTTCTCCTGGGTCAGTAAACATGCAGTCGGGGTGTATAGGGCTTGACTACTTGAGGAATTCTGTTTATCTTCCTTCTCTACTCCAGTTTTACATTTTGCAACCCTGGAAACATCCCCCATGATTAAGACCCAGGGACTATGCCTGTCAGTTATGAATCCAGTAGTGTCCAGAACTTTATATTGTTGGTTTCAGGTAGCTAGGATTTATTCCTCTGGAAAAGGCAATAACCATGTAGTTAGTGGATATTTTGCCCTAATGAATTCTTTATAACATCATTCATCGCCATAAAACTCATAAAAGTAGTGGGGGCACAATCTGATTTACGATTTGATTCAGCAGTAATCATTGGGGATCGGAATTCAAATATACAGCACATGGTTACATGTTCAATTTCAAAGGAACATTATAATGATTTGCTCTTTAAATAAATAAAAATAAATCCGAAAAAATTTAAAATCACATAGTTGGATTCAATAAGCAAACTGTCATCATGAATGAAATAATAAATTCAGCCCCTTTTTCATTGCAAACATTTATTCTTATTCCTTATTTCTTATTTATAAAACATAAAAATATGTAATTTATTATTAGTTTGGTGAATGCTTCCTATGGAGGTACTATTTAGACATCACTAACACATATCTCCCATTGCTCTCTTAGTGATTGAGATTCAAGAAAGATTTATATCTCTGATAAACTAGTACTGGCTACATTACATTTATCAGGGAAAAAGTTTTCAAGAGCATAATTCTGAGCAACTTTGAATTCTCAAATTGCAAATGCCATTGTGTACAAAGTTTTCTCGGATTGACAGTATTAAATTTTACAAGTGAAATCCTGTGAACTTTCCAGATTCTGAAAGCAGTGGGGGACATGGTGACAATTCCTGGAAGAAAAGGGAAGGGGTCAAACTCAGGAATCAATTCTTGAGTATCCTCCACAGTCCTAGATTCATTTAATTATTTTAAAAAAGATGATGTATAATGTGAAATATGTCTTGTTCTTAGGCTTTAATGATTCACATATCTATGCAGTGATATCTAAATAGGATATATATGTCATTGGGAAGATGGAAGCAATTATAATGACTTTTATTCAGATTTTAACTCCTCCTTTTTAATTAATATTATTGTGATTTCCAATACACATTACATGAGCATGGTAGAATATTTATATATTTTGTTTTAATTGTGATTTTTAAGTGGAAGTGGTTGGTGATTAAAAAAAAATAAATGGAGACTGCTGAATAAGTTATTGAAAGACAAAAAAAGAAAAGCAAACAACAAGGACACAGATTTTCAAATGTTGATTACAGATGAGAAGCAAAGTAAGTGAAGTGCTATTAACAAAAATATTATCAAAATGTGGCTATATTCACATCTCAGTTCTTTCTCTAAGTTTGTGCATCTTTATGTATGCATAATAGGAAGAATTCCTTTTTTTTTTTTTACATTGCCTTCTGGATTTTTCTTTTTTGCCTATGTTCGAAGAGAGATGATTAAAATATGTTTTCTGATATATGTAACCCAATGAATTTCAGAAAAGCTTCAAAAATGTAGCAATAAATCATAAAGGGCTCCGATGTTGTGATTTTATATACATACATATGTATTCTATGTATACATATGTATGTATATACATATATTCGTATAAATATACAATCATACAAAAGTGCATATATATGTAGCTGTATCTATATGAAAAAAGTTTTAAATAAATACATTTATAATTATATAAAATTTGTATAGTATACTAGATACTATAATATTATATATAAATATACTGTAAATAGCATATCTATTTAAAAATATATATTCTTTTTTATATTTGAAAAACAGGCTTTTAATTAAATTTAAAAAGTATAATCAATGCAATATTTTAACACAATGGGAAAATATACTTTCCTATCTTTAGAAAGCCAAGAATAAATCTACAACTTGTAGTTTTTGTAATTGCGGTAAAGGCCACGCTAGTTCGTATGATTTAAAGCACTCTTTGGATGTGGGAGAACAGTGGCTTAAATTATGCATTCAATTCAAAGGAGAGTTAATGCCCTCTCCGAGTCACACAGCATACCTCAGACCTGTCATCTGCCCAATGGAAAAGGGAAAGGACAAACAGCAGCCTGAGATGTAAGAGCTACAGCCCTGGGAACTTTCTACACATCCCTGCCCTTATGATTTTTAACATCACTGACATGTACATTTTGATTTTTACGTAGATAAAAATACTTCTACCCAATTTTTCCACTCCCATGGAAAAAGGCAACATATTATATATTAAAAAAAAGCTATCAACAATAGTCTTTGTGAATCTAAAGAAAAGACTATCATGCAAAATACTGTCCTGAAGGCAAGAACATAAGTGGAAAAATCAGCAGCCCAGTTTTAGAGTGCTCCTTTTACAGCAGGTCCCATGAAATTCCTTCCATGGAATACAGCTGACCTCTGAATAAGTGGTAGAACTTTTACGAAAGTGGCAACTGTTCCATTTTACCACAAAATCCTGTTGAAGAGTCTCACAGATTTAGTCAAACAGAGAGAATTGTTACTATTATTGCAACTAGAGCTGATCATGTACAATTTTGAATTTTGTGTGCTCCAGGCACTAAAAATATCTCAGACACATTGGATTCTATCATAATTGTAACCCAACTATTTTATTCTTACATAATAACACCTCAAAATCTTTAGAGATGTGTTCATGGGAGTAGCCTCCCAAGCAAATGCAACCTATTGATCAAAAAAAAAAAAAAAAAACTTCATAATTATACTTATAGTAAAAGTAACTACATGTAGAATTAATAAAGTTAGATTTCCAATTTTGAGCCAGCTGTCCCTGAACATTTCATAGCAGTAGGGGAGTTGAATTATAATCAGTAAAATAACATTTCATGCAAGTCTTTTTATACTTTAATTTAGAAAACACACAAAATAACAGACTGCTCAAATATGCATCATACTGTAAAATATATCTCTTGTAAATTTATAAAGTATAACATGAATGTGGCTTTTCTCCATTACATGTAAACATCAACTTTCATTTGCAAATAAGAAAATTTTATACAAGTAATTTTAAGTAATGGACTTTTATATTAAGCTTTTTCAACTGATTGAGTATTAAATGGTAATAAATAGAAATGGTAGCTTAATAAAACTTTTTCTTCTTTGGCAGCTTGAAGTGTTTAAATATGAAAAATCCTTAACTACTGAGCAGAAAACCTTGCCCTATTTCAGATCGAGTAGGACAGTGATACATCAGGTTTTGATTGGCCAAGTACTATACTTGGCAATGTACATAGTTATTTGCTTTAATTCTCAGAGTCACACTAAAAAGTAATTATTATGAGAAAACAAGTTTAGAGAGGTTAAGGACATTATTCAAGGTTACCTGGCTAAATAAATAGTTGTTTGCACTAGATTTCTTTGGTTGCAAATAACAGAAATAACACTGAACCATCTTAAGCAGAAAGTTGAAATACATCATTAAGGTGAAGAGCCATAATACAAAATTCATGCATACAGATCCAACTAGGCATCAAATTATGGTTGTTACCAGGTGTTAGAGAGTCCTCTGTGGCCCCAATTGAGTCATTCTTCTCTGAAAAATGTCTGTCTCTGATATCCAATTCTCGTGGTATAATTTCGGCAATCTGAAGGTAATGATTCTTTCTCAGTGTTTGTTAAGATGTACATTCTTGGGCCAATCAACTATAAGAGAATGACATCACATGATATGAGCATACTTACAGTTGTGCACGGGAAATTAGGAAAGTAATATGGTGACTCTAAAAAGTGGCTACTACAGGAGAACTGAATCAGTACTTAGATTCAGAGTTAATTTCCTCCAAATTTGAGTCGAACTCTATTCTGAGTCCTTAAAGGAGTCTTTCCCATTTTGCTTTTGTGATTTCTTTTCTACCACCTTCTCCAGACAACACTAAGTAGCTGCTATGGTCTACAGCTGTCAAAAGCAAGCTAGATTGTACAAAACACTAGGTTTCAGAAATATTAATTTGATTGAGGAAACTGCATGGTACCAAAGATTTGTTACATAGGTTAAAGTGACTATAATAGACGAAGTGCAGATTTCCTGAGTCATTTCTGTCATTTTGAACTTTGCAAAATCAAGACATGTGAGAGTTTAAAATTTTTAAATCAAGACACATGAAAGTTTAGAATTTAATTAATTCCTAAACAAGGTACATAGGCTCCATCCAGTAAGTACCCTTGCATTTGGCATATGCACAATAAGATATGGAGGAATGGAAGATATTTTAATTTTAATTTCTAATTAGAAACAATGGGAGGGAAAATTATTTTAGACATTTTTCTGTGGAAGTAGGAAATCTATAATAGAAAGTGCTTTGTACAGGTAATTTTTAAAGGATGATAGAAAGTTTGAAACATTTGCATATCAATGATACCTTTTAAAGCCACATCCTAGTGCCATGCTCTATGGCATAGCCTAACCTGGTACTTAATAGCACGGACTCTATAGTCATATGCTAAATAATGTCTTTGGCACTTGACTTCTCTGAGACAAGGTCAAATTACTTTCCTTTCTATTTCTTAGATTCTAATCTGTTAAATTGACCTAATCTTTGTGGTTATTTGTTAGAATCCCCATGAGTATTAAGCAAAAGAATGCATCTAAATAATTCAGCAACATGTCTGGCATAAAGTAAATTCACAAAACATATTAGCTATGATCATTATAATAAACATTTTGTCCATTTATTTTTCAAGTAAATAATACCTGTGTTTGAAACTCTTCTGTTATTTAGCCATCAAATTTGAGTAAGTCACTTAAACATTCACGATTTTACTCAGTAAAATGGTTGATGATCAGTACATGCTAGTTTCTTGTTAATGAAAGCAAATCTTTAGTTGGAGACTGTTGTCACTCTGAACAAGTTAGAAATGCAAAATCTCAGGATCTTCCAGTTCTACTGAGATAGAATCTGCTTTAATGTGATTCCTCTGTATAAATTTGTATGGTAATTAAAGTTTGAAAAGAAATGTGTAAGTTCCTTTCTTTTTTATACAGTGCTTTTATACAGTGTTTACGTTGATGTTCAGTAAATAATTGTTGATTTGCTATCTCATATCTCCTCATTGAAGCCAACAAGTGAGATCTTAAATTACATATTGTTGAGTTATGCTGATTCTGTTTCAGAATTATGTAATTTTATGTAAACTTCGTGGGTCCTGGTAGTCAGATAGTAAGAAATTAAATCAAAATAGGTATGGTAAATGGGCACCAAATGTCACTAAAGATGTAACAGGAAAGGAAAGTTGTCACAGAGGGCTGACATATTATCAAAATTAAGGTCTGTTGATTTTCTCTGGTCCAGCTCTCAGCCCCAACATGGTTACACAAAAGCATTCCTGAAAGGTGTAAATCTTCCTGGAAACGCAGGATATGACTCCCGGGGATGAATCTGGACCCAGCATTGTGGGATTGAGAACATCTTGACCAAAATGGGGATGCAAAATGAAATGAAATAAAGCTTCAGTGGCTGAGAGATTTCAAATAGAGTCGAGAGATCACTCTGGTGGACAATCTTACACACTATATAGACAACACTTTTTGGGTTTTAATATATCGGAATAGCTAGAAGTACATACCTGAAACTACCAAACTCCAACCCAGTAGCCTTGACTCTTGAAGATGATTATATTGCAAAATGTAGCTTACAAGGGGTGACAGTGTGATTGTGAAAACCCTGTGGGTCGCACTCCCTTTATCCAGTGTATGGATGGATGAGTAGAAAAATGGGGACAAAACCTAAATGAAAAATAGGGTGGGATGGGGGGTGATTTGGGTGTCCTTTTTGTAGTTTTTTATTCTTCTTCTGATTCTTTCTGGTGTAAGGAAAATGTTCAAAAATAGATTGGGGTGATGAATGCACAACTATAGGATGGTACTGTGAACAGTAGACTATACACCGTGTATGACTGTAAGCTACATGAACACCATGTATGACTGTAAGCTATGTGACTATATCTCAATAAAACTGAAATTAAAAAAAAATTTTTTTAAAAATGCATTCCTGGCTCCATTCTACAGAAGTAGCTTGTCCTTGAAAGTGTAGATTTTCAACAGTGTGGGAGTAGATGATAAACAACACTAGGATTCTGAAACAAGGACAGATTCCCAGTTCTGTTCAAACTAATTCTGTGACCTTGAAAACTCCCTTAAAATGTTTTCCTTCATTAGCAAAATGAGGCAGATGAAGATTGTGAAATTTGAAATTCCCATTTGCAAACAATAATGTATTCTTATCATATTAAATTGTGATCAATATATAGAAATAGAAATGAAAGCTCCCAAATTTCTTATTTTTACTATATTTTCCATGAAAACACAGTCAATTCTTAACAAACCCATAATTTCATTAAATTATCATATTTTAAAAATTGAAATTCTATCACTGCACATTTACCTTCCCAAAGAATGTAATGCTTTTCAAAAAGCCTGTTTTAGTGATTTTATTTTAAATAGAATAAATAAGTTATAGAGAAAAGAATAATGAAAAGAAGTTCAGAAATATTGGGTCTATTCCCATTCCTGATCTTATGGAACTGAGTAGCTTCAGGTAAGTTTCAAATGTCAAGATCTAAAATATCTTCATCTATAAAATAAAGATGCTAGTCTGGATGATTCATTATTGGAATAGATTAATTGAAATCCTCATAGATTTAAAATCCATTTGCAATTCTTTCACTCCCCTGAGAAGATTATTTAAACTAAGCTGCTATGGTTTGTTTGTAAAAGCAAGTGCAAATGCAAGTGCACAGGAAAACTGCATTGAGCAGACCACCTGTGCCCATTGAACACGATTACTAGGTTTGTTAGGGACCACAAAAAGTGTCTACATGGTCTGCTTTATCACAAAATTCTGAACATTTAGCCTGAACCACTGCTGTGACAATTGAACAAAACATGACAAAATTTTCCATGTGATAATCTGTGCTGAAATACGGTTCTGTGGCTAATGAGCAGTGGGAACCAGACGTTAAACTTAGCAATTGGATATGCCCCATAACAGTCACATTACACAAACAATAGCATTCTGGAACTCTATTATTTTCATCCATATTCTGCAGGTGCCCAACTTGGGTTTGGCTCACAATATATAAACATGGTTTTTACAAGAGACAGCTTCATTTTGCCAACACAGATTTTTACTCTTCATCCATTGTACATTTCTGTGAACACAGTTGTTCTAAAGAAACTAGATCATCTTTAGAATATCCTGTATAATAATGAGAGAAAAATGACAGTTGTAAGAAGACTGACAACATGAAAATTAAAGAGAGGAAATTTTATCCTGCAAATAAATAGAAAGTATCAAGAACGTACTTTTCATTTTTTTTCATGTTAGCATGAAAAAAATTCTAAAATGAAATGAGTCAACTAAACTCTGCAGACGGATGCTCTCCTAGCTGGACAGATTCCTTTGGATTATGGATGAGTGTGCAAATTTATGAGAATAGTTTCCGTTGCTAGCTCTTTACAAAAATAAATAAATAAATAAATAAATAGTTAAAAAGATTATCTTCTTTAAACTTACGAAATCTTAATGTCCTAAACTGTTATAAATAAATGATACTATTATATAAGAAGAATTTTAATTTTTAAAATTAGATACAAAACATGTTTGAAATGGTTTGCCATATTTCCATCTAATATGTACTATTACACCAAGTATACATTTACTTATACTATTTCTTATAACACTATGGCATTCCAATGAGATTCTGAGATTCTGGAATTCATGGTATTTCAAATAAGATGTAATAATGGTGCAAAATCTTTACTTAGATGCAATTTCTGTTGGTCTACCAAGGTCTCCCTCTATTGTTTAGAGGAGAAAAATAAATCACAAGAGGAAGTGAAAGTGTATACTTGGTGGATATGGAATGTTTGTAAATAAAATTAATTAAAAATAATAAATAAATCACTCAATGTGGTGGACAAAGAGAGGTACCACCCAAATTTCAGACAAGGAAAGTCTTGATGCCTAGCCTCCGGGAGTACAGACAGCCCACTCCCCTACATTCCATCCCACTGCAGCCTGCCCCAGGTGAGGCCTCCCCATCTTCCAAGGCCACAGCCTTCCTAAAGCAGCATACATCTGGTGACTGAGCAAGGCAGAAGTGTAAAGGCCTGGCCATTTCAGCTGAATGTAGGGCAACTCTGACAGACAATAGTTCCAGAACCCATATGGGATTGACCAAATCTTTGTTGAGACTACATCAGAGTTTGACTTCTCTTCTGCCAGATCTTGCTTTCTCTCTATTGTTTTCGTTGGTGTTGATGCCCAATAAACCAGGTGAACCCCAAATTCTGTCTCAGCATCTGGGTTCGAAGAACCTGATCTACAACACCCATTCAAAATCAAGGAAGAATAGAAAAATAATGGAAGTGTGTGTCCATGTGACTTTAATGCATTGGGTGTAAATATGTGAGTAAGGAAGAGGCAGTTGTTAAAAGTCCTGTAAAAAACATATTAAGAAAGGGAGACATGATGCCCCAAAGGAAAAGAGTTGGCAGGTTTCTCAGAACATTTCCAGCACCACTTGGAGGAAAAGAAGCAGTCTGGCTCATTTTACTAGCCTACCTTCACTGTATGCAAGTGCATTTGGAATCCAACCAGCTAATTAACACTTTTCCTCTGATTCCATGCATTCTAATTTGGTTCCCATATAATTTTGTGTTTTGACTTTACTTGGGCATTTTATTTCATACAGTAAAAAACAAATTTTGAGCTCCATTTTATCTTCAGAATCTTCTGTTTTGGGTTACTTGGAGGGGCTCATTTTCACCCTAACTGAAATTGGTGAGGTGGTAGAGATTAAAGTTCCATATCAAAGAACATCAACCAGTTTCATTCTTCTACTCCATAATATGACAGCCCTTTTCAGCATGAAGAAGCTAGAATAGTCACTGCCCAGATATCCCTGAAGTTTGAGAGAATGATAAATGAGAGGGAGGAGTTGTTAGGGATAAGTTACGATTTAACAAATGATTATGACTACTGACTCATTACATAGATATTTCTAACACACTTGTTTCTGGTGTATTAGAGTAGTCAGAAGGAAATAGCTGAAAATGTTGAACTTTAATCCAGTAGCCTCGATCTTTGATAAGGATTGTAAAAACATATGGCTTTTATCTTATGATCATGTAATTGTAAAAATCTTGGGACTGACACACCCTTTATCCAGTGTATGGGTATATGAGTAATAAAATAAAGATATGCATAAAAAGTAAATAATAGGTTAGTGATATGGGGGGAAATACCTCTACATAAACTATGGACAATAGTTAATAGTACTATTTTAATATTCTTTCATCAATTGTAACAAATTTTCCACACCAACGCAAGTGTTGGTGGTAGTCGTGTATGGGAATCCTATATTCTATCCATGATTTTTCTGTATACCCACAACTTCTCTAATAAAAAAAGAGTTGGTATATACTTTTTAAAATTTTAATGCAATTTTATTGAGATATAACCACATAACAATCATTCAAAGTGTACAGTCAATTGTTCACAGTATTGTCATATAGTTATGCTTTCATCACCACAATCAAATTTTGAACATTTTCATTACTCCAAAAAACAAATTAAAATTAAAATAAAAAAGAACACCTAAAACATCCAATTCCCCTCTTCCCCCCTTTGTTCATTTCCTTTTTTTTTAATTAAAGTCAGTTTTATTGAGATATATTCACATACCATACAGTCATCTATGATGTACAATCAACTGTTCAATAAAGAATTCTTACAAATCAAAAATAATTTTTTTCCATACCATACAAAGCAGAGGATAAACAGCTGAATGCTGGCTCATTTAGACCAGATATTGTTGTTATATGTAGAGGATCTGCTGAGAAACTAACTGGCATCCTGGATATTTAACCCATGGTTCAAAAATCTGAAAGTTTTAGTGCTTATCACTTTCATTTGTTATATCACACTTTGGCCTGCATGTACTTAACCAAGTATCTGATGCTCCTGTTTGTGACCTCAGTCAGGGTCTAAGTCCTCTACAGTCTTAGCCCCACCAGCTAGGGGACCAGATAGTCTGATTATCTGACTCTGGACCTTTATATTTTTTCAGTGATTCTAATTAGTGTCCACTTCAGTGTGTACCCCTCTGTTTTGGTTTGCTAAAGCTGCTAGAATGCAAAATACAAGAATTGAGTTGGCTTTTAACAATGGGGATTTATTAAGTTAAAATTTCAATTCTAAGTCTGTGAAAATATCCAAATTAAGGCTTCAACAAGAGGATACCTTCTCTGAAGAAAGTCTGCTGGCTTCTGGTGTTCAGCTGTCAGATAGCAAGGCACACGGCTGGCATTTGCTAGTCCTTCACTCCTGGGTTTCATTGCTTCCAGCTTCTGATTTCAGTGCCTTTCTCTCTGAACACCTATGAGTTCTTTCTTAGCATTTCCAGGGTTTTTCTTTCTCTCCGCTATCTCCAAATGTCTCTGACTTTTATCCTCTCATAAAGAACTCCAGTAAAGTATGAAGACCCATCTTGAATTGGGTGGGTCACATCTCAATTGAAACAACCTAATCAAAAGGTCCCACCCACAATACATCTGCTCCCACAGGGATGGATTAAAAGAACATGGAGTTTTCTGGCATACATAACAGCTTCAAACCAGCACACCCTCTTTTGGAGCTCACTCCCTGGATGTCTCAGATATCATACAGGTAACCAGAATGAGATTCAGTATGCATCATAGCATATACTCATGACATGAAGTGCAGGAAGGGGTGAAGCAGTTCCAAAGTCATCTACATTCCTTGGAGAGGAAGTAAGCATCCTCACAATCTTCTGCAAAGATTCCACTTTGCATAAGCATCGATATACTTCCAACTTTGATAGATATTGGCCCTACTATGAACGGGTATTCTGTTTCTAAGGAAATGCAAGAAAAAATTTTCTACTCTTTTCTATACTTTATAAAATTTAGGCAAAAATATGTTTAAGACACAACTCAATTTTATTTGAATGTTGAATTCAGAAGTTCACAGTAAGTGCTCAAGTGCCATGAGCAATACTATAATACTAGAAGAGTTTTCCAAATGGTGGCACATGTCTGTCGCAGGAGTCAGATGTACAAAACACACATATGTAAACTGAAACTTTGGAACCTACAAGTGTTCTGTGTTAATTATTCCCTGTTATTAATAGCATTTCCATAAACCATTTTGGATGGACTTTTGGGGGGTATATTTTCAACCACGAGTGAATGTATCAACTTTGCTATTCTTTCTTATCGCAAAGAGTGAATTCAAATTTAAGATGCCATATCATTTAAAGGCTTGATAAATAAAATAAATGTTAGTATTTCTGAGTGAATTATTCTTATGACCCATTTAAAGTATGATGCATGGATTATTAGAAAAAGCATGGCTAGTGGGTCAGAAGGTATATATGAACCTGCACTCTATCTCTGCCACTTATAAATTGTGGTTGCTTGGAGCTATATGTACCACAGAAAAATATGTTCTTGACCTTACTCACTGCCATGGGTATGAACCCATTGTAAGTAGGACCTTGTGATGAAGTTACTCCAGTTAAGGTATGGGCCCACCTCAATCAGGATGGGTTGCAATCCTATTGCTGGAGTCCTTTATAAACTATAAGTGGAATGAAGTTTAGACAGCCAGAAGCTGGACATCAAGAGAACCCAGAAGAGAAGGAAGAGGCCAGGAGAGGCTGCCATGTGAGAGAGGAGCCCAGCACCAAGGATCACTGGCACCCAGCCCCAGAACACCAATCTTCACTAAGAAAGCATTGCACTGATGATGCCTTGCTTTGAACTTTCTCTTAGCCTCAAAATACTGAGCAACTAAATTCCCATTGTTTAAGCCAAATCATTGCATAGTATTTGCTTGAGCAGCCAAGGAAACTAAAACACTAAGCAACACTGAGTAAATCCTTTATCTTTTCTAAGCTTCAATTCTCTCAGCTATGAATGGAAATATCAAAAGGATCTCTCTCAAGGATGATGTGGTTAAGATTAATTAGAAAATATACAAGGCATAATGATTCACTACATTTAAAATGCTCTATGTGCATTATTATATGTAAAAGCATAGGTGTCCTGGTCTTGATCTCTGATATGCCACAAAATTTCCAAATCTGAGATTTAAGAATTCCCCCAAACCATTTTCTTTTTCAGCACTTGGAGTTACTCAGACACAAAATTACTTATTTGCTCATGGATGAGGAAGAAAATGGATAATGGGGTTAAATATAAATCAATACCAAAATTTAAAATAAATATATGAAATGGTTGATTTGGAGATTCCATATAGACACATGTAGTATTCCTTCTAAAAGCATATTGGGCTAGAAAACAAAGTTGGAACGTTAAGTCTAATACATTGAAATAAACTTATTTTAGAACTTTATCCAGTTTCTTTGAAGTCAAACTTTATTGATTTTAGATTTACGATCATTTCATCAGCCTTGTTAAGAGTCCAGAAATATGTACCTGGCTTAGCATAGTGAATTACCATGATTTGAATGTACAGCCAAATATGTAAGCAATTCCTGAATAATCCCATAAAACTTGCCCTGCCAGCTGGAGAAATAAAGATACCCTCTTAGAGAGATAAAGGAGAAAAAGCATGTGTGAATGTTTAGAAAGCTACATATTTATACAGAAATTCAGTTACTAGTGAGATTATTAATATTATAGACATTGTTGCCACTTATTTATAAGCAATGCTTCATATTATATACATTTGTAAATTCATAATTTAAATAACTATTGAGATGAAATTTATTTTATGGAGTAATAAAATTATTTACCTTGGACACTGCTTAAATTCTTCCTTTCTTCATGTATTCATTTTCCTTATTTTTAGCCTTCAGTTTAGTTAATGGGTCTAATGTGATATTCTTATTGATGGAGCATTCAAAATATGTTGCTTATAATTAAAAATTTCTTCCTCTTAATGAGTTAACCAATGGGAACAATTTGAGTTCAGGCCAGACATAAATTTGATTCTCTATTACTCTATCATGGTCCACTCAAATACATGTGTATCAATTTGTATCATTTGGGAAATCAGTAATTAGAAACCAACAGTTTCAATAGATAACTATATGGAAAGTCATTTGTACATCTGGGGAATGTCTGACAGATCCATAATTTCAACATCACTGGCTATGTTTGCATGGGGATACATGAAGCAGCCAATGTCTGCAGTGCTTGCCAAAGGATTCCTCTTCAGTCCAAACAATAGATAAAGATATGATAAAAGTTGGCTTGAATATTAGCTGGCATAACATTGTGATGTAAAGGCAAATATTTTACACTCTAAATTAGATCACCTGGTTTTACATCCCTGCACTATGTGACTTTGATTAACCTAATTCATAATAATATAAAATAAAATAAAATAAAATAAAATAAAATAAAATAAAAATTGTAATACTTGCCATATTTGGTATATGGTGAGTGTTCAAGAGCAAACGTTTTCATCTTTATAGGCAAATCTTTTATCTTGACTATGAAGCTACTGCTAGCACGATACGTTGTATACTTTAGTCACTATCAGTCCACAGAGGGTTCACAAATGCAGAAGTGTACACAAGTGTATACAGGCTAACAACTCCCCACCAAACAACAAAGAAACAACAGCAACATAACCTGTCTGTCTCTTCTGCTTGATATGTCCTTCCCCCTATCTAGCATAACTTTGGTAACTTTGGTGTTTTGCTCATGCATATATTCCTAGTTTGACTAGTTTCCCCTTTGATCTTTAAAGCCAGTAATTGAATAACTTCAATGTCTGCATCCATAATCACATTGCCTTCTCCTCTGACTCTTCCTATATCCCTCTTATAAAGACTGTTCTTTTTCTATCAGGCCAACCCAGATAATCCAGGATAATCTCTCAATAGGAAGACTCTTAACTTAATCATATCTGCAAAATCTCTTTGACCATATAAAGTGATATTATAGCTTCTAGGGATTAAAATGTGGGCATATTTGGGAGAACCTTATTCAGCTTACCACACTCAGTTTTACCAAGAAGAATGTAATTGGCCCTTATCTGGTGTAAAATAGTGGTCTCAAGTGCCAGTGTATAAAGATCATCAGAGAAACTTTTTAAAATAAAGATTTGCATCACTTATCCAGAAATTTTACTACAGAATGAGTACTGATATTTCAACAACCCTCCAGGTGATTCTGGTGAGTTAAGATGTATAGTTTGAAAAACAGTAACATGAAGTCCATGATTGACATAATCAAATTTACCTTTTAGAAAAGTCACTCCCCTCTGATGTTACAGAAAATGAGTGAGGAAAAAAAAAAAGAATATAAAAATAAAGGTGATAAAGTAATCTATGTTAAAACAAATAAGACAACTGTAAAAGGGATGGGTTAATAGATATTTCAGAAGCATTATTTTAAAAAACAAAAACTTGTGGATTTGGGAAATAGGCCATGAGGATAGTGAAGGAGAACATCAAGGTGTATGTGATCATTCCCAGTTTTATAGATTCATAGTATGAATGGATGATTATAATAATTTATCTGAGTAATAGTGCTTATAAACCAGAGACTAACCATTGGATTATGTAATCAAAAAAAGGGCAATTTTTCTTATATTTTTCCCACAGTCAAATTATAGTAGACAACAAAATTTAATATTTCTTTGTTACTTCTGAAATTCACATGATGCTCAAATGAAAATAATAATAACTACAAAATTAATTCTATGGTTTCAAGTATCGTACTTGTTAAAGTCAGATATACTTGTTTACTAATACTAATATCACTGACTCGAAATATAAACCATGTATAGATTTCTACTTTAAAGAAGACATTAAAGTATTCTAAGTATCCCTATTTAATCTAATTAGCATGCATTAGACAGACACAAAGTAGACAAGGGCATGGTTTATTTATTAAATTGTTTGTTATTTCTACAAATAAATGCCAGTTTGTAATCTGTCTGTGTTTTATTTTTCTTCCCCTTAGCATAAACCAGGTTGGAAGTGGAAGAACAAGAAGTGTTCCAGTGTCAGAAATGCATTTCTTAGTAGGGCTTTGTTAATTGAGGTAGTTGTTAAGGTTTATCACCCTCTCATCTTGAAATTTGAGCAATTCAGATCACTCTAGCATCATCTCCATTACAAAATATATGAAAATCTTTCTCTAAATTATAAAATCTATTGAAGTTTAAAATTATACCATTTAGTAAAATTTCATCCAAAATAGTAATTACTAAAAGAACAACATATTCCTATACAGATAATGTTTGTGAACACGTTACCTTGTTTGATATCTAAATATCTGATAGCATTCAAACTAAATTTGCTAGCACTGAGAGGTCTGCACCATCTGAGACAAAATAGATAAAATGTCATTACATATCTTCAGATACTTTTAAATAACAGTAATTCCTATGAAATTATATTTATAAATTATTTTTTCAAAATATAAACCAAGGGTAATTAATGAAGTTACTAATAGTTCTTTTTTGTAGAAGAGAGTGTCCAGTACTCATGACTTAATTATGACTTAATTGTGATTTAAATACTGAGTGCCCTAGGGAAAACCTTGCTTTCATTTTGCTTATACTACCTCATCTCCAGTTACTAGAGTGACCTTAAAATTTTTTGTCCAATCTGGTACTCACCGGAGAGACAAAAGTGGTAAGACAAATGTTAAAATAGACAGGCTGCTGGGTATACTGATAAAACCATGACTGCTCTAGGCAAACTAGGATGTAAGGTCACCACATATCCTAGTTCCACAGTTTTTCAGATTTCTAATTTTTTTTTCTTGCAATCTCTTAGGTTCTGCATTAGGTGGCTTTATCAGCTAAACTGATAAGGTAATAATGGAGCAACTATGCTAAAATTAAGACTTTGGAATAAAAAGTTCTTTCATTTCTGATAAAGATGACTTAGGGAAAGCCTTTTTCCCAAATAATAGAAACAATTTGAAAATTAATTTTGCACTTGAGTCTTTATTACTTAGATTTTGTTCAATGCATTTGTATTTAGTTAGTTTAACTGTGCAATAATGCATCACAGGATTGTGGAAAGATGGCAGGATAGCAGCTCTAAGATTAAATCTCTCCACCAGTACAACTATTAAACAGGCGGAAACTGTCCGAAACAATTATTTTGAAACTCCAGAGTCAAGTAGAACACAGTATAGCATCCAAGAAAGAGCAGGAGGAAGAGTCTGATAATGGAGGGTAAAGACTAATATACTCTCTCTCTGCCTCAGTTATCAGTGTCCATCTTCCACTCTTGTAGCAGGCTGCCATGGGGTATGGTCTCAGGCTGGCTCACTGTTGACAGAAAGGGTCACAGAAATCCACTTACCCAAGATCAAGGATGGGCTCAGCCAATTGCTGATCACAGCTTTTGATTAGAGATTTCACAATGCTGGGAGCCTGGCTCTGAGGGCAGCCATTTTTCCAACTCACCCCGGCAAAGGCAACTAAGGAGACTTAAAGACACTACACCTCCTCAGGGTTGCAGGGGACAGTTCAAAGACTGCATTTGCTAGGCAGGTCAAGAAAGCACTATAGAGCCACCCTCTGAAACTGCTTCCTGTGCCCCTGACCTAGTTATGGGTGGGAAAGAATAACTCGAGAAACTCCTCTCTGGTGTTCTCCCTCCTAAATTTGCCCTCCAGGCAAAAGCTTCTTGTGATAACAGAAAATAGAATAAGAAACTATTGAGGCAGAGAGCCTGGGACAGAAGATTATCCTTTAAACATCCAAAATAAGGAAAAGGACTATTTCTGGGAAATAAAAGAGGCTTTCAAACTCCTATAAGCAGGAGAAGCAAAAGCAGCTAACAAGCAAAAGCTCAGGACAAGAACACAGGCCCAGGAAAGATAGGGAGAACTCTGCACTTTGCATTCACTTTGGGGACACTTTCCTGATAGGAGGGCTGACATTCATGAAAATATCTGTCATATCAACAGCGGTTAAAAATCAGAAAACAGATGTCCCAGGGAATAAGTCCAAGTGTTAACATTTTAAAATATTAAAATGTACAGCATGCAACAAGAGTCCAAGACAAACAAAGAAATAGGAAATGATGGCCCATTCAAAGGAATATGATAAAAATCCAGAGAACACCAACAAAGAAGACCACACTGTGGACATACTAAACAAAGACTTTAAAAAGTGATCTTAAAAACACTCAAGGAGATGAAGGAAAATACAGAGAAAGAACTAAAGGATATCAGGAAAACAATGAATGAGCAATATGAGAATCTTAATAAAGAGATAGAAATATTAAAAAGTAACCAAACAGAAATACCAGAGTGGACAACCACAATAATTGAAATGAAAAATTCCTAGGAGGGTTACAAGAACAGATTGGAGCTGGCAGAAGAAAAAATCATTGAACATGAAGAAAAGACAGCTGAAATGCTTCAGGCTGAGGAACAGAAAGAAAAAATAATTATAAAGAGCAAAAATTAACATAAGAAACTTCTGGGACAGCATCAAATGTCCTGATATATGCATTATGGGGGTCCTAGAAGGAGAAGAAAGAAAGAAATGGGCAGAAGGAATATTCATGGAAACAATGACAGAGAACTCTCTAAGCTTAGCAAAAGATGAGAATGTGCACATGCAAGAAGCACAGAGCACAAAAAGCAGGATAAACATGAAGAAAAACATACCCCATCGTATACTGATCAAACTTTCAAATTCAAAGAGCAAGGAAAGAGTTCTGAAAGCTGCAAGAATAAAAAAGTGTTATGTACAAGGGAGTCCCAATTGATATACTGCCAATTTCTCATCAGAAACCATGAAGGCAAGAAGGCAGTGAAAAGAAAAGTGTTTGTATATGCCATTGAAGTCAACTTGGTGTTAAAAAAAAAAAAAAAAAAAGAAAGGAGAAAGAAAAAAGAAAAAAAAAACTAAATCTAGTTGTTACGTATTTAGTATGTTATATTTGAACCCCATGGTAACCACAAAAAAAAATATGGAAAAATATATCCAGGTAGAAATGAGAAGGCACTCAATATATTATATATATTATATAATTAGATTATATATATATATATATATATATATAATTTATATATATAATATATATAATTAAACATCAATGGGAAAATTGAGGGAAAAAAGGTACAAGACCTATAAAGACCAAACAGCAAAATGGCAGAAGAAAGTCCTGCAATATCAGTAGTGACTTTAAACGTAAATGGACTCAATTCTCCAGTCAAAGGCAGAGATTGGCAGAATGGATAAAAAACCATGACCCAGCTATATGCTGTTGGCAAGAACTCACCTTAAATTCAAAGATACAGGTAGATTGAGGGTGAAAGAATAGAAAAAATCATACCATGCAAGTAGTAGCCAAAAGAGAGCTGAAGTAACTGTTACTTATTAGTTACTTATTAGATATTTCAGATAAAATAGACAAAGATGGTTATTATATACTGATAAGGGGGTTGATTCAACAAGAAGACACAATAAGTATAAATACATACGCAACTAAAAGCAGAGCCTGATATATAAAGCAAATATTGACATATTTGAAAGGAAAAAATTGCTGTTCTACATTAAAAGTAGGAGACTTTAATAAACCAGTTTCAATTATGGATAGAACCTACACAGAAGATCAATAAGGAAATACAGGACTTGAACATACCCTAAACTGGCTAGACCTAACAGACATATATAGAACACTTTACCCAACAACAGCAGAATAAACATGCTTGTCAAGTGCACATAGATCATTTTCAGGATAGACTATGGCTTAGGTCACAAAACAAGTCTCAATAAATTCAAAAATATTTAAATCATACATTGTATTTTCTCAAACCCCAGTGAAATGAAATCAGTAGCCATGGGAAAAATGGAAAATTCACAAATATGTGAAAATTAAATAGCATACTGTTCAACAAAAAAGGAAATTAGGAAATATCTTGAGGCAGATGAAAATGAAAACACAACATATCAAGATTTATGGGATGCAGTGAAGGCAGTGCTGAAAGGGAAATTTATAGCTCAAAAAGCTTACATTAAAAAAGACAAAAGATTTCACATCAGAACTCTAAACTCAAAACTAGAAGAACTAGAAAAAGAAGAGCAAACTAAACCCAAAACAAGCAGAAGGTAGGAAATAACGAAGATTAGAATGGAGATAAATGACATAGCAAACAACAAAACACAATACAAACAATCAACAAAACCAAGAGTTGGTTCTTCAAAAAGATCAATAAAATTGACAAGCCAATAGGTACACTGATGAAGAAAAAAGGAGAGAAGACATGGATAACTAAAATCAGAAATGAAAAGGGGGACATTACTATGACAACACTGACAGAAAAGGGACTATAAAAGGATACTGTGAACAACTGTATGACAATAAATGAGATAAGCCAGGTGAAATGGATAAATTCTTAGCAACTCACAAACTATCAACATTGACTCAAGAAACCAATAACTAGTAAAAAAGATTGAATATGTTAAAAAAAAAAAATTCCCAACAAATAAAAGCTCAAGACCAGATAGCTTTACAGGGGAATTTTACCAAATGTCCCAAGAAGTCTTAACACCAATCCTGCTCAAATTCTTCCGAACAATTAAAGAGGAGGGAACACTCCTCAATTCACTCTATGAGGCTAACATCACACTCATACCAAAGCCAGATAAAGATACCACAAGAAAGAAAATTACAGACTAATACCTCTTGTGAATATACAGGCAAAAAAATCATTAAAATGTAATAGCAAACCAAATCCAACAGCACATTAAAAGAATTATAAAACATGCTCAAGCGGGATTTTTCCCTGGTATGCCAGGGTGATTCAACATAAGAAATTCAATTAATGTAATACACCACATTAACAGAATGAAGGGAAAAAGTCGTATGAAAATCTCAATTGATGCAGAAAAGGCATTTGACAAAATTCAGCACCCCTTCCAAATAAAAACACTTAGAAAACAAGGAATAGAAGGAATCTTCCTCAACATGATAAAGGGAATATATGAAAATCCCCCAGCTAAAATCCTTAATAGTGAAAGACTGGAAGCTTTCTCTCTAAGATCAGGAACAAGACAAGGATGCCCACTGTCACCATTGTTATTCAATATTGTACTAGAAATTCTTGCCAGAGCAATTGGTCAAGGAAAAGAAATAAAAGGCATCCAAATTGAAAAGGAAGGAGTAGAACTTTACCATATTTACAGATGGCATTATCCTATATACTGAAAATCCTGAAAAATCCACAACAAAGCTCTTAGAGCTAATAAATTAATTCAGCAAAGTGACAGAGTATAAGATCCACAACAAAAAATTAGCAGTGTTTCCATAAACAAGCAAAATAAACAACTGGAAGAAGAAATCAAGGAAAAAATCCATATAAAATAGCAACTGGCAGTATGAAATATCTAGGAATAAATTTAGCCAAGGATGTAAAGGACTAGTACACAGAAAACTACAAAACATTACTAAAAGAAATCAAAGAATGGTAGTGCAACATTGTGAACATAATTATCAGCACTGAAATATATATCTAAATGTGATTAAAAGGGGGAAGTTTGGATTGTATATATGGTAATAGAATAAAATTTTTTTAAAAATCAATGGACATACACTACACAAACAGCGAAGCCTATGCTAATCCATGGACTATAGTTAACGGTGCAATTATAAAATGTGCTATCATCAATTGTAACAAATGTTCCACACAATGCAAGGTATTAATAATAGGGTGGTATATAGGATTTCTGTATTTTCTTCATGATTGTTCTGTAAATCCACAATTTCTCTAATAAAGAAAGAAAAAAAAAAAAAAGAAAAGAATCAAATAAGACCTAAATAAATAGAAGGACAGTCCATGTTTATGGATTGGAAGACTAAATATTGTTAAGATGTCAATTCTCCCCGAAGTGCTTTAAGATTTAATGCAATCCCCATGCAATTTCCAACAATCTTCTTTGTAGATAGGGAAAAGCCAATCTTCAAATTGAAGCGTAAGGCACCCCAAATAAACAAAGCTATCTTGAAAACAGAAAAACAAAGTTGGAGGACTCACACTTACTATCTTATTGTAAAGACAAAGTAATCAAAGTAGCATGGAACTGGAACAAGGATATATAGATCAGTGGACTCTACATGAGGGCTCAGAAATCATCCCTCAGATATATAGCCAAGTGATTTTTCATAAGGGAGCCAAGTCCACTCAATTGGGAAAGAATCATCTCTTCAAAAATGTGCTGGGAAAACTGGATATCCATATGCAAAGTAATGAAGGTAAACTCCAACTTCACACCATGTACAAAAATCAACTGAAAATGTATCAAAGGCCTAAATATAAAAGCCAAAAATCTTAAATTTCCTAGATGAAAACATAGGAAATTTATTCAGGACTTTCTGGTAGGTTTCAATTTCTTGGAATTTACACCCAAGGCAACAAACAAAAGGAAATAATAGACAAACATACCTCATCAAAATTAATAACTTTTTGCATCAAAGGACTGTCATGAAAGTAAAATGACAGCATGGGAGAAAATATTTGGAAAACACATACCTAATAAGGGTTTAATATCTGGAATAAATTAAGAAACCCTACCACTCAACAACCAAAAGACAATCTAATTTAAAAATGGGCAAAGGACTTGAATAGATACTTCTCCAGAGAAGACACACAAATGGTCAAAAAGCACATGAAAAGATGCTCAAAATGATTAGCCAGTAGGGGCATGAAAATAAAAACACTATGAGCCAGCATTTCACAAACACTAGAATGGCTACTATTTTACAAAATCAGGAAATAGCATATGTCAGAGAAGACGTGGAGAAATAGGAGTATTCATTCATTGTTGATTGGAATATAAAATTGAGCTGTGGAAGACAGTTTAACAGTTCCTCAGTAAATTAAATATAGATCCATCAATTCCACTTCTAGGTATATACTCAAAAGAATTGAAAGAAGGGACTTGAAGAGATATTTTGCACAACCATATTCATGAGTGCTAAAAGATGGAAGCAAGCCAAGTGTCCATTAACCAATGAATGGGTTAACAAAACGTGGTATGTGCACACAATGGGATATTATTCAGCCATAAAAAGGAATGAAGTCCTGATACATGCAACAACATAGGTGAACCTTGAACACATCATATTGAGTGAAATAAGGCCTACAAAAAAGGATGCATATTGTATGATCTTACTGATATAGAATAATTAGAATAAACAAGCTCATGGAATCAGAAATTAGAATATTACTACTTTTATGTTGGATAATTAAAAAAGGATTTGCACATTTTGTATTTATATCATAAAGACAATTGGTAGAATATGATTATGTCATGCACTTGTTAAAATATTGGAAGGAAAAAATTAAACTTAAAAAAATGAAGGAAAGAAAAAATCATACAGCAAATGTCATTCACCCAAACTATTCTTGAGCCTCTTTTCCATTATTTTTGCTATCTTCTCCAGTAGGCCATCTTATAGGCTACTTTATTCAATTCATATGAATTGGTTTGTCTCTGTCCCCCAAAACTTCCAAGTCGGCTTTTCTAACAACACTGCATAGATGTGTCCAAGAGGACCAGTTCCAAGTTATAGATCAGTCATTCAAAGCCCTTTGATCTAGATCTAGGTAAGTTTCCCCATCTTATTTCCCATTGCTCCTTTCACATAACCTGTGCTTCAAACACTCTGTAACATATTGTTCCCATAAATATCTCTTGGTATTTTCTGCTGCACTTCTGCTCTGGTTAATCAATATAGAGGATAGTTCCTTTATTGCAACATGTCTAAATCCTACTCATTTTCCAAGGTCCCATACAAACGTAGCTCCAAAAACTCCCCACAATATCCTCATCTCAAAGAAATCTTTCTTATTTGTATTTCCATTTGGTGTTCTCTGCCACTTGCCAAAGTTGATCAACCCATATAAATAGAACAAAATGTTTTCATAAATGCTGCTTATATTCTGCTTATATTTTTCATTTTCCACTTTGATACTATGTAATTTCTATATTAGGCAGTCTTTAATATAAATGAGTTAGTGAAATATCAAGAGAATATTGTCTTTGCTAAGACCTGTTAGATGTCAGATAAATATGAAGAAAGGCAATGTTTTTTTGCTAAGGAATCATGACCAAACTTTCCAATTTCTATTTTTTCATTACATGGCCTGGAAAAGAAATTGAATCCATTCAACAAACAGTTGTTGGAAAAATCATTGTGTAAATAAAAATAGAAAAGAGAAGGGCCTGGGTTATGCATTTGCCCTAATCAAATGGAAACAAGACAGTAGGGGCAGAAATCTGATTCCCCTATCATTCTATGGCATCCTATAATTTGAGAGACACTTTCCAAATATTCTTGAACTTCTTCTCTACTAGCAATTTCTAATGGTCACCACTTTAATCCGGGCCTTTGACATATCTCCACTAGATTATTTCGAGCTTACTCTAAAAGGACTTCTGCTTACAACATGTCACCCACCATTAAATCGTCCATATTGCCTTGAGTTGCCTTTCTAAAATCTAAATCCACCATGACTTTCTCTGGCTTAAAATTCTCCAGTGTCTCTGTACAACTGCAAGATAAAATCCAACTCTCTGCAATGCTCAACACTCCATTCTCATTACTAGCATCAGTAATTTTTTTTTTTAATGGACCAAGTAATTCCAAGCAAAATTATGGTAGTTTATTCTTCTTTTAATTTTATAAATACAGTTTTTTCTGGCTAAAACATCCTCCCTGGTGATCTCTATTCCAAATTCTCCGTGCATGTACAAATTTCTAATATCAATTGAGAAGACTTTCAAACTAGACTATGCACTTGTTGTCCATTTGTATACTCAGGTAATAAGTACTCAGCACTTGCTTAACTCAACTAAATTAATATGTTTTATTTCCAAAGGTCAAATATTATCTCATTTCTCAACTATATCTCAACCATTTTCTCATTCTCAGTTTGTATTAGTAGTGCCATTTATAAAAAGAATATTGTGTTTCATAGGGATATGAGGATAAAAGGAGGCAATAAAAGAAATTAGCAAAGTTATGCCATGTAGCAAATGCTCAGCATATGGCAGTGATCACATGATGTATTTATCATTTTATAATTCTGATAGTTACATAATTTTCCCATTGCCTATCCTATGATTTCAAAAGTTTCTTAAGAACAAGAGAAATGCTCTCAAATATTTATGTTTAAGATATTACTACAGTTATATATTAAATAAATCTGATTTCTGGCTTAGTGCAAATGTTTTGGCTCTGCATTGAACAGATAATTTTAAAAAATTTGGAGTGATGTCTTGGTAATACTGAAACTTCTGCTGTATCAAATGGCAAATGGTTTTCTTTTCCAATAACTTGGATCATTAAGCAAATTAGTTTCTCCTTGTTTTCTCAATTTTAGAGAAATTTATGTATAACAATAGCAACCAAAAACTTTCACAGAGTCATTGGTAGAAAATGGCAGTAGAATCATTAAGGTAAAGTTCATTTCTACCTCCTTTAGATTATCTGTGAATTCCTATTTATCCTTCAGGACTCAGACCAAATATCACCACAAAAAAGAAACAACTAACCTCAAACCTATTATTCCCCCCCTTTCCTTCAAATATCCCCCAATTAGGCACAAATAGTAGTTCAATAGGTTTTCATAGCACTTTAGCATTCATATTTAAATCACAGCTTCTAATTGGCTGTGTATTGAAATAACTATCTTTCAATGTGCCATCCTTTCCCTCTGAACAAGACATCTTCTAGAATTTAAGATTTATACTTACATCTTATATATGTATATTTCCAGCATCCATCACAATGATGAGCACACAGTAGAGTGTTCAGTGTATATTTTATTAAATGTTTGAGCAAAGAACTTTATTCATATGTGGAAATAAACATGGAAAATTTTTATTCCATTCAAACTTCAGTAATTATGTAGAACATTTGGCTTGAAAGTAACAAAACTTAAAATTGAAAACTGGAGCTAATGTTAATAATATCAGAAAACTCTCCCTGTTTTTATATTCCTGAACAGACATATAATATGTAGCAACCATTTTCTAATTTGAAAAAAAATAGCATAGCTTCTGAAATGTAGTCTGAAAATCAACAGCTAATATAAAAAACAAAATCTTGTTCAACTTTCACAGTTAAGATGCTTATCCATTTTTCCTGGAGGAGTCGTTCTGTAGGAAACTTTGTTGCTGGCAAGGTTTATACCTTCTTGAAATAAGTAAACAGTCCATAAACTCTGTACTACCTGTCAGCAGTAAAAATCAATCTCTGAACCACTCACTAGACCGATAAAACTTCCTCAAATACCAAATAATTTATTTAAAGCTTGCATTCAACTTATTTATCTAGAAGAAGTTTATTTGAAATTCCCCAGCTTAGAGAATATGTAATATCTTACTAGAGCTAATGAGAATCATTACAACAGTATTCAGCTTTAGTATAATTAAACAGTCTACCACTGCAAAGCCAGTTAAAAACCAGTCAATCAATTTTGACTTTACTCTTGGCAGTGACCTTGCAGATGTCTGACCTTGATATCTTCTTGAATTTAGTCCAACTCTTCCTCAACTCAGTGACTCTGACTCTGACTATTCATAGAAAAGAATGATAAATAGCAGAATCCAATACCTGTAGGGATAACCACAGTTTACTGATGATAAGCAGCTTACAGCCCTTCATCCTGATGCAAATAAGAGTTTAGATATTTAATCGAAAAAGCATACTAAAATTATAAAAATGACTGAAAGTTAGAACATGTACAAGTAATTTTTTTTTTTTTAATCATAGACTAAGTAACATCGTTCTACCTCTTTTTAGAGCTGACTATTTAAATGATACCTGCATCCTATTATGATTTTTGAAGCATTTTGATTGAAAGCATGTATTATGTCTGGAGAGATTCACACTTTCCAATATATACTATCCTTTGTTTGAATAGATTCTCGCTTGCCAAAAAATATTGTTTTGTTTGAACTTAAATATATTTACATTTAGTTGGTGTCATTCAAATTTTTATTTTCTCAGTTAAATGATGAATCCACATCCTGAAATCAGATATGAAATGACACAATCTGGCCAGTAAATATAGAAACAAAAATAAGTTTAGGTAATAATTTTCTAAATTTATTTATCAAATGACTTTGTTTCACAATATATGGAGTCTTAGAAAGTCAATTCTATTTTTAATTTTTATATATTTTATTGAACTATAATAAACAAACAAGTCCAAATCATAAGTGTTCAGTTCAATGACTTTTCATAAAGTACACACACCTTGTAACCAACATTCAGATAAAAAAAAAAAGATTACTAGAACACTCTCTCCTAGACATTGTATGCCCCAGTAAGGGTAATCATATCCTGTCTTCCAACATCACAGAATATTTTTGCCTATTTTACTACTTAGTATAAATAAATTATGCAAAATGCACATTTTGTGTTTGCTTTCTTTGGCTCAACATTAAGTAGATAAGGTTCATCACTATTTTTGATTATACTTATATTTGATCATTTTCTTTGCCCTTTATAGGAACAAACCATATTTTTATTTATTCATTCTTTTATTGATGGCTATTTGGGTTTTTATTATTTGGGAAACTGAAAATGTTCATAGCATTAGGTCTTAATTTGCATTTCCCTGATAACTTTGAGCAAAATCTTCAATGTTTATAGGCTATTTGCTTCTCTTCATTTTGAATTTACTACCTGTATTTTTGCCCATTTTTATTTTGAGTTTTCCATTTTTTTATTGATTCAGAAGAATTCATTTCTTATATTTTAAAATAACATCTTATATCTATATATCTATATAAATATTTATCTCTCTCTATACATATATTAGTGCATTTTCACTTTCTTAATATTATATTTTGATGAATAGAAGTACTTAATTATAATATAATCCAAATTTTCATATAAATGTCATAGTTGACATTTTTAATTGTAAATAAGATCCAAACATTGTTTATGTTAATACAATGCTTTGCAATTTGCAAAGTTATTTACACACACCTTTCAGTTAATCCTTATGCCAACTTTCAAGGAAAGTCTTTTAACTCTCACATGATGAGGCTGAGGCTCATGATGGTTAAGAACTTTTTCAGAATACATTCAGTTAGTGAGAAGCAAAACAGAATGTAAATTAAGTCATTTTATTCCAAACTTCATCTTTGGTCTTCGGTCCCATACTGCCTTAAGTTTTATAACAGATTTTTTTTTCCAGTTCATCTGTCTACTCAACTGCTTTTCTATTTCACATTGCTTAAAAATAGTGCCTATGTAATATACAATAAAACCTTAGAATTACATAAATAAAACAATTCATCAGAATTACATAAATAAACCCAGACAGATAACAGAAGTTTTTCAGAGTATTGCAATCAATGTCAATTTATAAAAATTCACTGAAAATTTTTTGATAACAGATGATTTAAACCAGAATTTTGGATTTCTGCCAAGCATCTATGCTGAACATGTAAAATAAAGCTGTGTTTTATAACATCCACAATTAAGCAGCTTGGAATTTACTAATCAATTTTTCTAGATGTTAGAAAAATAAAAGTCAAAATATTCTAGGTTTAAAAATTAAGAAAAAAATGTTTAAATACTATTTCCTAGAAAATTAACTATCATTCAGAATTTCAAGTCTTGAAAGATACAACAAATACCCTCTCTAAAAATTAAGAGTAGGGAATAGAGGTGAGTTTCTATTCTGATTGTATTAATTTGGATTATCTTCCCAAACTTTTTATTTTATTATTTTTCCCTTTCTTTTATTCCATGGTAGGAAAAAGCAAACAAACAGGAATAAAGCATGTCAGAGTGATGTTGCAACCAGAAGACTGTCTTCATAGAAGCAAGAAACTCTTATTACTTTATCACTCTTAGTTATGTTTAATATCCACAGCTCTCACTGCCTTGCTATTTGGATTCTAGATCAAGGAGTGAGTTTAAATAAATATATTGAAAAGATCTATGATTCTTCAGAACCTCTTAACTCTAACATGTACAACAGTAAAAATGCCCCCATTTATTGAACATAATATTTTTAATCAAGGCTTTTTACTTTTATTAATTTATATCATTATGTAAGTCTCTATCATTTCCATGTCAATATGCCTAATTTTCATAATAATGCTATAATGTATTATGCTTCTAACTTATGAGGAAAAGACCCAAGAAAGCAAAATAACATGCCTAAATTATCACAAACAAAAAGAATAAAAAAAGCAAAATTTGGTTTCAAACTTGGATCTGTCTAATCCCAGTTTCCATACTCTTGCCTTATCACAGGAAGATACTGAGCCCTAACAATTGTTTGCAATACAGGGAAACAATTATATAAAAACATAAATCAGCTGTTGATTTACATTTTAGTAAACTATTTTAATATAGTTTTTTTCCACAAGATATGTAAGCATATTTGTATTGCATATGCTTATATTTGGAACACTATACTCTAAAACTTAAAATATACTATTGATATTGAAAACTCAAAGAGAGTTTCAATTATCTGTGACAATATTTGTTAACAGTAAATAAGAACCCTCATAAATAAATAAAGAAACCTAGTTTGTGGTTATAAAGATTTATTCATGATTTTTTGAATGTCACACCTTTTTTCAGATAGCTGTCATTTGATAAGATGATTTAAAAATTAGTATAGCTAATTCCAATTGTTCTAGCACTTTCAGGATAAATAAAACCAAGTGAAAGTATTTATATACCATTTTAAAAAGTGAATTTTTATCTCTAATTCTCAAATGAGATACTCAGGATTACTGTGAGACCTGGGGTATAAATGGTGAGATGGGTACTTTGGTAAACATGAAAGAACTGGGCATATGGGAGCCACTGGCTGTGAAGCTGCAAACATATAAGTCAGCAGTAGAGATGACAGTCTTGCTGCTGTGAATTGATGACATCGACTTGGGCCACGAAAACAAGGGTGATGACCAGAGCCGGAAAGGGAGTGCTCCTGAATCTCGTGAGGAGTGAGTGGTGGGCACCAGCAGATTATTTCCCTTCCCTGAAGCACTCTGTCAGGGCCACTGTGGATGTCTTTGCTTAGAAACAATCAGGTTGAGGGGCAGCCCCCAGTCCCTTTCTGTCCTGGCTCAGTTTGCAAAAGGCACTGACATGTAATTCTTCTCTATTGTAAGCTTTCCATTCAGTTTGTTTCCAATGATTAAATCTAAGTCATTTGGAAAAAAAATTCTACCATGATTTAATCCAGTTATGAGATTATTTAACTAAAGATTTTGATGCTTATTATTTAAAAACCGTTATTTAATGACTAAAAATAAATGAATCTGAATATATTTGAAAGGGAGATTTGATATTTGAATAATAAATATGTTTGGCACTACTGATTTTTTAAATTAAATTGAGGCACTATACTTTGAATATGTTTCAAAGTTATGAACCCATAATTTTCTATAAAAGAAAATGATTGAAAATATTTAGGTAAATTAATGAAGATTGATATGGATGTCTTATTCTCCCTCTTGTCCATCTCTTTTCCCCACTTCATCTGCAAATGTTTTAACAAATACTTTCATAAAGAAATATTGTGTATTGCAACAAATACATTGAAAAAAACATGGCTTGCAAAAGCATTCTATAAGCTATTTATGTAAATCAATAAAAGTTGATTATGATTATTATTTTAAAAATTGTGAGTGTGTGTTCCAATAAAATTTTATTTACAAGCTGAGTTTAAGGGGGGGAATCTGCTTTATTTTGTTTTTGTTGTATCTGAAGGGTTAGAGGGAGCAAGGGTGCACTCCAACAATGTAGGGAGGTGATCTCAGCTCAGTGCATGTAGAAGTCAGCTGTAGTTCACTGACCCCTGCCCTTGATGACACTTAGGAGATGGCCTGGCTGCCCTAGGAGAATGCCCTGGTGCATTCCACTTTCCTGTGAGATGTAAATTACTTTAGTGTCTGTGCTCTGCTGAGAGTTGTACAGGGAGCCAGAACAGGGTTCTTATATAGACATATATAGAAATACAGTAAAAAGAAATCTAAATGATGAATGAAAATGTTTACAAAGGAACATAATTAAAGAAGTGAAAATTAGAGCCTATTCTTTTCACCTCTTCTAGTGCATGGCTGCTATGTAAGGGAGTGTCTTGATGAATTCTGTTCTCTAAGAATATAGAATAGAACTGGCTAAATGTACTAATTAATGCTGGAATCTGGAATGGTGCAAGTAATGATGGGTCACAGGCTGGAAAGTAGAGTGAAATATCTCACAGCATTCCAAAGAATGTCAAAGTGAAAATATGAGAGGAGAATGGAACTGGAGATCCTCTCTTAGTTACATATCTTTGTGATAATATTTAGCCTTTTCTCTTTGATTTTATGAGAAAATAGAATCTTTTACTATTTGAAAATTAATCACAAAATATTCATATGTCTTATATTCTCCAGAGTTGTTTCTTTGTGCAAGAGTTGGAATGACAAATTCTTGTGGATAATTTCATGTTAAGTTTGATTTCCCTGGTATACTTACTCATGCAAGTAGTAGAATATGTTCTTGTTGAAACACTACTATCCCAGAGGAGAAAGCACTCAAAAAAAAAAAAAAAAAAAAAAAAAACAAACAAACAAACAAAAAACAAAAACAACAAAAAACAAGTTATAGATTTGAAATACCAAAAAGAAATTAAAGAAATGTATGTTAAAACACAACTATCTTCCTATATGAAAAAGCCAATTATCACCAGATGGATTAAACTTTGGTTATCTGTATCCAGTTATCTTTATTATGAATAAATTACTTCCTCTCCATATTAAGCATTCAAGCATGGGCTTTAGAGGTATAATTAATGAACTAAAGAAATCAGTTACCAAATAACTTGAATATATTTTCAGGCATGTAACTATTCACTAGTGGCCATCTTCTATCTTGAGTTTAAAAGAAAAGAGGAATGACAGATATGTTGTAGTCAAGTGTATTGATGGGGGCATATAAGAAGAGTTCTAACTCTTCCATATAAAAAAATCCTAAAACTCAAACCAAATCCCATTTCAGGCTTGAGTCTCCCATACTGTCAAATAAGTAGTTCAAACATTTATTAAGTGCCATAAGAATTGGTAGGTCTACGTTGATATTATAAATTGTGTCTCATTTATACTATTTAGGATTTTGGTATTAGCAAGATCATTGTCAAAAATTTAAAGCTTTTTCTTCCCCTATGAAGTATAGCAAATAGGAATTCAAAAGAAAACTTATTTTTTTAATTGACTAGTAAACACTTTTATGAAAGCATATTTCTTTCATTACGTACAATTAGTTACCTTGACTGACTTCTGAAACCAAATAAAATAACTGATAAAATAATTTTTTATGTATTTAAAAACCAACAACTTGGTAATTTAGTAAGAAAAACTCAAGAGACTGAAAACTGAGTGGACTTGAGAAACAAAGGACTAAATGGAAAATGGAAGGGGCTTTTGCCTTGAACATATTTGCCAAACATCAGTTTTGATTTATTTCCATGGTACAAAAAATAGGAGATAAAATTAAAAACTTACCCAGTATAGGAAGTCTGAGAATGGCATCTTCACATAAACCAAAAGGTTTATACAGTAAATGTAAATATGAACCAGAAACAAACACAGAGAACTTCAAGGAAAATTGCCCATGTCTAATACTGGATAAAGTAAAGGGGGATGGGGGGTGGAATAAAGACCTTCTCTAAAACTGTGCAAAAACAAAGGGCTCCTCCTCATAAATTAATACAGCCTGGGACACCTATAAACTTCAGTCATAGAATTTCATTTGAGTGAAATAAAGAAGGACTGTGAATTAGATAGCTAAGAGAGGAAAATCAAATACCTTCTGGAGGAACACAATCTCAACTGAAACTCAAACCTAGTATACGCTATTAAAAACATGAACTGTTATTTGAAAATCATAGAACAACAACAAAAACAAAAAGCAGAGTGAATGAGAGCCAGAGCCAGGACAAAACAACTGATAGAAGAAACAGAAAGAAAAGGAATAAAAATATTTGAATTGGCAAGGGCAGAATGCCCAATTAGTATTAGGGAAGAGAGAAAATGGTAGAGAAGCAAGTGGCTGAAAAGAAAGTAGCCAAAATTTCCAAAAGTGAAGAAAAAAACCAAGAAAGATAGAGATTAGGAAACTCAACAAGTTCCACAAATAGAGGGAATAATGAATAAAGAAAGTAGTAAATATATAATGTAAAAGCTCTTGAAACTGAAGAGAATAAATAGAAAAATTCAAAACTATAGTTGGGAGTTTCAACAGTTGACCTCTATAGTGGATCAAATACAGCCATCAAAGAAAAAAAAACTACCAGACAAAGCTAAACAGGTGAGGATGACTTTATTCAGGGGTTGCTATAGCATGTGAGAGAGAGTAGAGCTCAACTCCCTTGAAATAAAAGATAGCAAGTTGAGAGTGGGTTGGAGGAAGTGAGATGATATGGGGCTGAGGGTGATCGCTGGGATGGGTGAGTGATTTACTGAGGTTGCCATTAGGACCACTTGGCTTGGAATATTTTCTTTTGCAGTAATTAGGCTATCTGGGGTCTTTAAGGGGGCAGAGGGAGGAGGAAAATAAGTAACTGCCCAGTTGGAAGCCTCTCAGTCACCTGGATAGTGATAGCTTAAGGGCCAGGGCAAGAGGGAGGTCAGGGGCCTGGACTCAGGGAGAAGCTAAAGGGAAGTGAAAAGGCAGCCTTGGGCCAGACAGAAAGTTTCAGAAAGAATACAGATGACCTGAAGAACACTATCTACCAACTTAATGTAATGGCATTTTAGAACATTCTGTCCACTAAGACCAGAATATATATTCTATTCATGTGCTAATGAAACATTCATCATGATAGACAATTTTATATATGGGCCATAAAACAAACCTCAACAAGTTTAAATGCACTGAAGTCATGCAAAGAATGTTCTATGACCTGAACAAAAAATATTCTTTGATTTTAACAGAATCAAACAAGAAAAGATAACAGCACTGGAGTTCCTCAATTATTTGCAAATTAACCAGCACACTTCTAAATAACTTATAAAGAGCAAGTAACAGAGTAATTAGAAAATGTTTTAATTGAGTGAAAATCAAAATGCAACAAATTGAAACCAGTGGATGTAACTGCTCAGATGGAAATTTGGAACCCTAATTGCTTATGTTTGGAAAAAAATAGATCAATAATGTAAGCTTCTTCCTTAAGAAAGTAGAAAAGGAATGCAAGTTAAATCCAAAAGTTAGTTGCAAAAATCTACTGTATTTCTAAATACTAGCAAGGATCAATTGTAAATTGAAATTGAAAACAGTACCATATATAAGAGCAACAACAAACACGCAAGACCTAAGGGTGAATCAAATACAATACATGCAAGATTTGGATGCAAAAATTATAAAATAATAATGGAAAAATACTAAATAAGACCTAAATAATTGGAGAGATATTCTGTGAAAAAGGATCAGAAGACTCAATATTGTTAATATGTTAATGTCAATTCCTCCAAATTGACTACAGAATTGATAAGATCCCACACATAATTCAAGCTATTTTGTAGAAATTGACAAGCTGAAATAAAAACATAGGGAAAAGTATGAGTGGACTTCAGCATATTTCAATTATATCTTAATATGATTATATTAAAAAAAACAAATGAACAACACAAGACAAAGACACAAACAAGGAAAGCCATCAATTCAAAAATAAGAATCCCATGGGGTATTTTCATAGCATTTAAATGTAGCAAGGACAAAAACAAAATAAATAGAACTACCTACATAAATGTAAACTATTGTTCAGAGTTGCTCTATGTACTTTAATCAAATAAAAAGCCAACTTTTAAAAATAGAGTTTCATTTCAGATATTTAAAGGACAGATGCTTTCCTATCTGTCTGGCATATTAAGGTCTTCTGTTGTTAAACAAATAACCTCCTTACATGCTGAATTTTTTAATTTATTTTGAAAGTAAGGCATTGACCTCACCAGTCTGTTTTTCTAGCCCATTGTACCTATGACTTTGACAAAAGAAGTGTATTATATGGTAGTTACTTCAATTCCCACCCCTATCTTTCAAAATAAGTAATCATTTATTAATTTCAGCTGTAACTAAAATGAAGTTCATGGGAAAAGCCAGAAGAGGCTGAAAAATGGCCCAAAAAATGTGCTCATTTTTCATACTTGCTCCATATCCAAGATTTTGCAACAAAGTTATTGTATTCATTTTATTCATTATTGACTATGTCACGAAAATATATCTTGAACATATAGCTTGCATAGCTGTGACAGAGGTATTATTGTAATTGTTCTAATATTACATATACAATGATGACTAAAAACTCTCATTCGATTCCGTCCTAGTAGGAGGAGACAGAAAACAAGTATGAATTACTATTTAGCAAACAAGAGTGTTTCAAATTGAGAGAAGGGGTATGCTGTAAATAATCAGGATAACTTGATAGAGAGGAACTACCCAATTTTCCCTGAAGAGTTAAGACTTGGGCTAAAAAAGAGTCAGGTGAAGAACTGAAAGAAAGATATTACAGGCAGGAGAAATACAAATGCAAAGGACCTGAAGCAGGGGAAATAAAGTAACACAAAAGCTGGAGCATTTTCCAGAAACACAATGAAGTCCTGTTTCTTGAAATGTCACTGTGAACAGATGTAGAACCTTACAAGAGATAGATGAAATTCTGGATTTTGTTCTAAGTGCAGTGAGAATCAATTGAAGGAATTTAAATATTGTAGAAACATCATCTCAAATATGCTTTTAAATATCTACCATGTCTGCTGTGTGGAAAATAGTTTGTAATGCAAGGAAAGAATTGGGAAGATAAGTTCAGAGGCCATTAGAGCAGTTAGTTCAGGTGAGGAAAGAGACTTGCACAAAGATGCTGGCAGTGGAGATGGAGAATAATCACAGGATAGGGTAGTTCTATTAAATGTGCAAGGGATGGGATCTCTACTCCTGAATCAAAGAATGGACATTTACTAGGACATTTTAAATAGGACATGCTATTTAAAAATTCAGGATATAGCACAGACCAAACTTTGTAAATTTGAGTCCCTGATTTTTAGGATGTTATTTAAAGACAGTAAGGAAAGTATTAACAGAAGTGCTCTTAATGAAAGCAGATTGTGACAACATAATTTAAAAGCCCCTGAATTGTATACAACAAGGTATAGTTTTTCCAAGAGATTCAAATGGGCCAAGATTGCTTACCACCTTATATTTAGTACCTGTTACAGAGCACTGGGAGGGAGCAGAAAGAATATAAAGTATAATTTAGTGATATATTCCTGGACCATAGAGAAGTAAACTATTTTTCTCATTGAAATTTTATTTCCAGATATTGTTTTAGTTAAAGCATTATATTTTAGTGACTCAATGTTTAAAACATAAATCCAAAAGTATGCCTAACCTAAAATAATATTAGGAGTAAGATATTTCATAATCATTTTAGGCCGTTTCCTGTAAAAGTCCTTTGCTGTCATGTGATATCTCTTCTAGGTATTTAAAGGTCACAAACATACAGGATGGTTTCTAATGGGCAATTTTAATGAGGATCATATGAGAATCATGGGACAGAATGAAGCCTTAAGGGCTCCAGATAATTACAAATGCAAAAGAATAAGGGAAAGCTGCACGAAAGCATCTCAACCAAGTGCTCCATCTCTAAGACATGTGATTAGTAATGTGATTCATCACAGCTATCAAAACCCTGCAGTATGTGGGTGGGAAATCTTTAAATGAGCATCAATAATCTGCAACTTTATGTTTAATTTATTTTCATTTTTGTTAACAATTTAAATACAGAGCTTTAAAAAGACAAGTGTACCAGTAGTACAAATAAAAACATTTCCAAAATTCCTCTACTCACACCAAATTCTTTATCCCCAGAGAAAACTACTTAAAGTACTTCAATGGTTTTTGGCATTTATTTCCTATATCTAAATTCCTGCTATTAAATCCATTAATTGAATTTAATATTAATTAAATATTGCCTATTAGTGTCTTCCTCTGGAATATGAGAATTTAGATATCTTACATTCCACTCTTCACATACAATGCACACACACATCCACACAATTTCCCCTCCATCTTCAATTCTCAATGTTCACTGGGGGATTTAATTGCTTTAACTATGAAAATATTACTCATATCTCAGTCATGTATTGTGCTATTATAGTATTTTATTTATTATAGAACCTATTATTATTGCTGTAATTTATAATCTCCTAATGCTGTTTGCTTTGCTCTTTAAATACCATACCTATCACACATTCAACACCAACATTTTATTAAAAACTATAAAACTCCTCTCAAACATGGTCAAACATAACAAATAATCATTAATTCCACTTTTCTCCAGAAGGCATAGATCCTAGAATCTTTCATTCCCTCTATTCTAATCTGGATATTGTTTTCTAGGCCCATTGGAGTAGTTCTACTAGAATTTCCCTTAGAATATTTTACAGCTCTCTTCTGGTGGGCATCTTGTTTCCCAGATTTCTTACTTTTCTTCAGACTGATTCATATTATTGTCTGAGAGAAGCAAACCCTCAAATATCCTCTTAAGGAAAAGAGGGATAATAAATAAAATATTTGATGCTTTTCATGTCAGAAAATGCCCTTAATCTAATGTCATATTTGAGTGTATTTGGTTGATTATAAAATCTTATACGAAAAAAATAATTTTACTTCAAGTTTTGATATCATTTTACCATTGCCTCCAAGACTTCCAGTATCTCTAAGTCTGAAGACATTCTGACTCCTCTCTCCTACACCATCTCCTGTCATGAGAAAACTCTCAGAATAAAGTGGTCACCTGATGAGTAACCTGATGAGCAAACATCTTATGCTTATGTGCTTTAGATTTGGTCATTTCACAGTTAGTGGGCTCCTTCAGCATAGAAGTATATTTCATTCCCTTCTTGGAAATTTTCTGTTTTTCTAATTGAATTCCTGGAAAATGTGAGTATGTATGCTGACCTTGAAAAATGGCCCTCAACAAATTTCATCCTTTCTCTGACTTACTGACTCCATGAGTATAGTTCTGCATTCCAGAATTTTTTTTTTAAACGTTGTATTCCAATTCTGCTCAGGTACAGCTTCATGGGTGTACGACCTTTGGCAGTTGCATAGGTGCCTCCCAATAGATGAGATACACATTTAGTGCAATGTTCTGCTATTGCCATCTTGAAATTCTTGAAAAAGAAATTGAGTAATGGGCCCTGCATTTTCATTTTGCACTGGACCCTAAAAATTACATAGTCAGGACTGATTCTGTTCTTCAGTTTTTAAATGTCTGCCACTTATTTTTAATTTCTACATGTTCTGCCTTATTCTTTACTTGCTCATCTTAATAGCATGCTCTTCTTAGATATATTTTTTACTTTATTTAGAAATTTTAAATTCTCAAAACTTACACAAAAGTAGAGAGTATTAAACAAGGAACATCATACATAAATTTTTCTAAATTATCAACTTTTAAGTATCTGCCTTATTTTTAATACTAAGGAAATTTTCTTGTTCCCTGATTGTTTTCCATAGATTCATGCCCTTACATTAAAATTTAGTATTTTTTTCATATCTTAGAGGACATTTTAAAAATCAGCTTTATTAATGTATAAATCACATAACATAAAGCCACCGATTTTGAATGTATAATTTGACATGTATGAAAAACGCACAGTCATATAACCCATACCACAATTGTGGATATGAAAACATTCTCTTACCCAAAGAAGTTCCTTCATGACACTTTGCAATTAATCCCCTCACCTTTTCCTGGCCCAGGACAGCAATTGCTCTGCTTTCGGTCATGGTAATGTGATGAATGATTATCATTATGATGTATCTTGGCATGGATTTCTTTGGGCTTATCCTATTTGGGGTTCAGTGGGCTATAGAATTTCCAAGTATTTTTGTCTTCCTCCAAATTTTGGAATTATTCAGCTATTACTGCTTCAAATATTTTTTCTGCTCTACTATCTTTCCCCTTTCTTTCTGGGACTATGATGGCAAGAACACTAGTTATTCTTGGTTATTATTGGTCTACATGTTCCTGAGGTTTTGTTAAATTTTTTTTTTTCAAATCTCTTTTGTCTCTTTTGTTCAGATTGGATAATTCTATTAACATATGTTCAAATTCACCCACTCTTCCTCTGTCATCTGTTCTGCTCCTGAATATGTCCAGTGAGTTTTTAATTTCAGTCATGCTCATTCTATGTTATTATTACTATTTTTTCTTTGCATTTTAGTTTGTGTCATTTGCATTGTTGTGACTTTACCTTTAATGTTCTTTTCTGCAGTGTCTAATTGTGTTGTATTTTCTTCTAGTATATAGTTTATTTCAACTTACAATGAGTTGCTCTTCCTTTTAAGTTTGCTAGCTTAGTTTTAGGGAAACTTTCAGCCAAAGGCTAATTTAGTCACATGGTTACAGGTATACATTTCTGGATCTCTCCCCATGCTCTATGCATTATAAGGATTTTCTGCTCTATCTGGTGGGAACATGAATTATTGTTCAACCAAAGGCATTGTCCTACCTCCTCCTTATAAAAGGTTCTTTCTTCTCATGACTAGACAGATCAGTGCTCAGGCAAACTGTTGTGGGAACTTTCTGCTAACTTCAGTGCTCTCCTTCTATGTACCTCTTTCCTTTCTATTACTCTGTCCCACAAATTTTAACTACAGTCATCTCAACTTAATAAGACATGAGCTCTGTTTGGGTTCCCCTTACCAGTGCTACTGCCTGGAAAATGGATTAAGATGGTGCTTTCACAGGGACCCCCTCTTTTGTTTTGTTTTTCTTAAAGGTTGCAGTCCTTCTCTGCCTTTTGCATCATCTAAAAGTATTTTTTCATTTATTTTGTCTCGTTGAAAAGCTCTTTGAGATAGGAAGGCAATTCTGGTGTCTATTTCTGCAACTTGGCAGAAAGGGAACAGTCTTTTGACACTTATTATGAAAATTAGTTATTATGAAAATTTCCAAATAAAGAAAATAAGAGAATTAACTGCCACATAGCATTTATCCATATTCTACAAATGTCAGCATTCTGCCATACTGCCATAATTGTTTCAACTACCCATACTTTTATCTTGATTTTTAAAATGCAAATCTGAGATAACAAGTAATTTACTCCCAAATATTTTGGTATTAATCTCAAGAATGGCATTTTAAAATAAATTTCTGTGCATGATAAAATTTGTAATAGTTCCTTTATTTCTTCTAAAACTCAGTTAATATTCAAACTTCACTGATTACTTCAAATATATTTTACAATTGTTTTCTACAAATCAGACACTAAACAAGGCTTATGTATTATATAGATTTTTGTTTTATTTTTAAAGTATCTTTTAAAATAGAATTTCACATCTTCCATTGTTTTCCTTGCTAATGAGTTGTTAAAGAAACTTGGCCAGGTTTCCTGTAGAATATTCAACCTTCTAGATATGCCTGATAGTTTCTTTATTTTTCGTGTTAATTTGTAGACTGGAAGTTAGAGTTAAAGGCTTGAATAGATTCAGGTTTATTTATTCATTCATTCAGTTTGGTAAGAATACTTCCTATGTAGTACTCTATACTTTATATGACAGAAGACATATTTTACTTCATCTCATTTTAATATTGCTATGTTTGTACTACTGGTTCAGTGAGAGGTTAGTCTTTTCAATATGATGTTCTTCATTAGTATTTCACCTAATATTTTAAAAATCCTCCTTACCTACATGAAAAGCAGCATAATATATAACTATCTAGCACTTACTTCTTTTCACTCAGGAATATAGCTTAGACATTGCTACATAGCATTGTATAGCAGTCTTTCTCATTTCTTTTCATAGTAGCAGAACAATTCGCTGTGTGTGTATACTGTAGGTTATTCAATTATTCCTCCTATTGATGAAAAACTTTTATTTTCAATTTTTGTCTATTAAAATAATGTACCCATATTTTAGTATTTGTATTTTAATAATTTTACAGAAAAAAACATTGAATTAAAATACTAGAAGTGAGATTATGGAATGTAAGGACAAAAGCCTGTGTAATTTTTTTCTAGATATTACCAAATTACCTTCCACTGAAGATGTACTATTTTACATTTCTTTTAGCAAGAATACCTGTTTTGCCACAGCCTCCAAAAAAAACAAATGTCATAAATCTTTTAGGCTTTTTTTTTTTTTTTCCAGCCAATACTGGGAAATGGTATCTTTTCTGAGGATATTAATTATTCATTTTAGCAGTTTTATTCTGCTTCTTGCAGTTTATCTGTTTCATCTGAGTTTCCTTCACTGTGTGCTTGTGTTGATTGCTGCCTTTCATGTTGGAGGCTTTCATTAAAAATCAGGCGATTCTTGACTTTCCATCAAGTTTGTAAGAGTGATGCCCAAAAAAGATAATTATTAGCTCTACATTGTCTCTTGCGGGGCTCCCCTCAGTGTGATTAAACAGAGAACCAGCTCTTACGTGAGGGATCCCCAAATATCTGTCTCTATGTGACCCTTTTCTCCTGGTGTGGTCAGTTTTTCCTGAAAGAAATTAACAAATCTTCTGTTGACATGCTACAATAAACTTCAGTGTAAGTGTTCTGGGAGTTAATAGGAAAGCACACAGTGACTTGAGATTGTCAAGACTCAGTGCATAGATTTCACCGAACCCTATTATCTGCCTCACTGAGTGTTGCTTTCTCAAAGTCCAGAGATTCCTGGCTTCACTTTTCCAGAGAGTAAATCTCCATTCCAAAAGGGCTAAAGAAAAGTAATATTCTGGGTTCTCAAGGTGGATAAAGCCAATCTAGCTGCTTCTTATGCAAAATGTCCACAACTTCTCCACTGCTTAGTTTTATCCCACACTCTGAGAACTGTATCATAAATGGTTTGTATCTTTCAGTGATCTCAACTGGAGGTGGTTTAGTGTTATCTTTCTCCTCTCTCTTAAATCAGTTATCACTAATTAATCTGTTCTCCAACTCCCTGAATTCTGTTGGCTGCTTTAATTTGCTGGCATTTCCTTTTTTTTTCTCTTTGCCCTTGTGAGCCTATGCATTTTTTAAATCATTACTATCATGTAGTGGACGTTTCTGAAGGGCACACATATAAACATGTTTGCTTAATTTGTTCAATTTGCCATATTTAATCAGAAGTCCCTCAAAATTTACATTTAAACTTGCACATTTACTAAAGCTTTAGATATTATGGACATAGAAATCTATAGATATACTATACAATTTTTCATTTATCAATAAATTTGGATACTAGAGTTTACTTTAAAGGTATGTGTTGAAAAGTAAATCAATTTACAACTATTTAAACCTGGAATGATTTGTGGAGACATATGGAGACATGAACTACATCTGTGGCTCTCAAAATTAGTCAGGTTGCTCCTAATTATCTTAAAATCAAACTTATTTTCTGTGGAAAAAATTAAATTTTATGAACTTTCAAAGTTCTAGATGTAATGACATCTTAAAACTATAAGAAAGAAAATGCCTGTCTAAGAATAAAAATTAAGAAAAACAAGAGGTGAAAAAAACATTTTTCTCCATATAATTAATGTTTAGATGACTAACATCCTTACTAATTGGTAGCTTTACATCCTAGACTCCACTATAGCAGTATGTTTCTGCTTATATAAGACTGTACCACTTGATTATCTACTTAAAAATTCAATTTAATGTTTACAGTTTCAATGAATATATTGCTCCTTACACTGTGAGGATACATTTGAGATTAGCAAAGGAGACACCTATTTGAATCTTCACATATACAAATACCACTCTATATTGGACATTTTGTTAGACTACTTCACCTGTTACCTATATTTGCAACTGGATTTATGTTAAGAGAAATCTCTCCCTCACAAAAGGTACTTTTAAGCATACAAAACCTAATGCTGAGTAAAATGAGAGAAGAAAACAAGGAAGCAACATTGAAGGGTAGAGCTGACTAATCAGTTAAACTCATTTTTTTGTACACTACCATTAAAATTGCCAAGGACTCCCTTTTTAGACTTTAGAGTAAAACCCATGAATTTTTAAATACACCAGTGTTTGTTATTTTACTCTATTTAAGCTCTGAATGTCATGCTTATAATTTACTATCCTTAAATAATTTACCACTTAGCAAAGGAATTATTTTTTCTACAGCTTGGTATTAATTCAATGGCATGGGATATCTTTAAAATTTTTTCCAAGCATCCAAATATTTCTTAGACAACACTGTTTATTTCTAACTTCAAATGGGAAGGATGGAATAAAAATATCCTGATACACAATATTGAGAATTGGTGTTTATGGATTAGGGGTTAGAGGAGAAGTATATCTGAATGAAGAGTAAAAGAGAAATAAGGGAAGCTACAGAGCTGACTTAAAAGAAAGAAATGAGGAGATATTAACAAGTGTGGGTGGTGCCACACTTCATAGCTTATGAAGCGTGAAACAGGCAATTCAGAACAGTACTACAACTAACCACCACAATACTGAAAATGAAAAGGAAGTTTAATTGATGGTCCCAAATCACTAGTAACAGCCACATTTTTTGCCAATTAAATATCATATGACCTTACCCCTCTCATATACGTTCAGCATCTTCTCTCTCCCTCAGTTGCTGGTTAGAGAGTTTGTACAGATCCATGTGATTCTTTGCATGAGACTAACCATCTACTGGCACTGGAATCTCTGATCACTTCTGGATTCAGAGGAAGTGCCACACCCCAGGGCATGGAGTCTGGTTTCTCAAAGAGCTACCAAAGGTGCTAGGTTACACAACCTGGATGTGCTGGAGGGTAATGTCTATTGGAGTTTGGCCAATGGAAGACAAAAAAAAGGAGGAACTGACAGACAAATCCATTCTCCTTGCCTCTCACCAATGGAATGTTCTAATGCAGATGTTAGAGTCCAAAGCAGGTTTTACACGGTGAACCCGATGAGCAAATACCCAATTGACTTCCTAGTTGTTCTAATGATTGAGGCCAACAACATAAGTGTTTTGCATCCCTATTTCACTTTGCTTTTCCATCAGCCTGATTGCTCTGAATTTTCACCTCCCAATAAAGCAGTGGCTCAAAAGCCTAGAGCTCTTTTATCTAGGGAACTGAGATAAAAACATTTAAATATTGGGAAGCAGGGAATTGGAAAAAGCCCAATCAGTTGGCACATTAATTAGAACTTTAGAATGTTTTAAGAGATTCTAACACAGAGCTCAGAAAGTATTATGGCAAGAGCAGAACAGTCAATTTCTCAGCTGCAGCACTGATCTCCTTCTGTTTGAGCTCTTAAATGGCTCCAGTAAACTAATCAAGACCCAGGCTGAATGGGCAAGGCCACACCTCCATGTTGGTACTGGATTGCTTGGGACTTAGGCCTCCCTTTATCCTAGTGAAAGGTGCTACACTCAAACTCAGCTTCACATAGAACTAGTAAAATCTTTTCCCTAACAGTGGGAAGGGAAAGAGAAGGGTTCGTAATTTCTCATAGGTCCCAAGGTGTTCAGTAGCTCAGCAGTTCTGTAGGAAGATTTCTCCCAGGTTTTCTGACTCTTCGCTGACAAAGTTGTAGTCGCATTTGAAAGAAGCTATAGCCCCTTCATTTAGCACCTCAAATCCAGTAGATTGTTTGATCTCAGCGAAAGTTTTCATGGAGGGATGGAGATCCATGCTTTCACTTTTCCTGCTGAAACTGGCTTTGTCTATTCTGCTTTCTTCATGTCATAGAGCATGGTGGAATTCATCTTAAGTCTTATGCATTGTGCCAGTTTGGATATATTATGTCCCCCAAGAAAAAGCCATGATCTTTTAATCCAATCATGTGGGATATTTGGATTAGGTTGTTTCTGTGGATATGTGACACACCCAACTGTGGGTGATAACTTTAAGTAGATTATTTCCATGGAGGTGTGGCCTCGCCCATTCAGCCTGGGTCTTGATTAGTTTACTGGAGCCCTATAAGAGCTCAGACAGAAGGCGTTCAGTGCTACAGCTTAGAGAGACATTTTGGAGATGACCCTTGAAAGTAGACTTTTGCTAGTCCGGAGTGTGCCTGGGAGAAACTAAGAGAACACTGCCAGATGCCTAGAGAGAAACATCCTGGGAGAAAGCCATTTTGAAACCAGAACCCTTGAGCAGACACCAGCCATGTGCCTGTGCCTTCCCAGCTGACAGAGGTTTTCCAGATGCCACTGGCGTTCTTCAGTGAAGATACCCTATTGTTGATGCCTTTGTTTATGGTCTTAGGACTATAACTTTGTAACCACATAAACCCCCTTTATAAAAGCCAATCTATTTCTGGTATTTTGCATAACAGCAACTCAGAAGGGGATTATTTTTGTCAGATCTATGGTGATCAAACAGTTGCTGACTCCTTATGACAGAAACAAATATTTTAGACCTTTTATCATTCTATCTAGTACTAATACTATGAGTTTATGAAATGGATGCATATAATTATAGATTTATTGGAAACATTTAGAACTGTGAAACACATTTAGAGAGTAATAATAAGTTTTCAAACAAAAAAACATACTTACAAAATATTTATAAAAACTACATATGAAATTTCAGATATTAGCTTCCTTGAATAAGTATTTTGTTAAAGAAATTTTGTTTCATAGCAAGTATCCTAATTTAAGGGAAGTGGCTTTTAATTCATTACTTGTTATAAATGATCAATTTAGTGTATTTCAATCAGAGTTTAGTATAGCACTATGTGTTGTATCTCTTGAGTCTCTACTTAGCATATTGTCATGTTGACAGATTTAATTTTTATGTAAAATTGTATTTTTAGTAGCTAAAAACATAATCTCATGTGAAAGTAATAGTCAAAGTGATTTCAATCTGTAAAAATGATTATTTGAGCCAAATGAAATGAGTGAATCCTGAATATTTTGTAGTTGAATTGTAAAGCTTGCCAAAATTAACAAAAAGGAAAAAGAAAAAGAAAAAAAACACACTTAAAATGGAAACATATATTCTTGTCTGTCATGGCAAAAATCTTGCTCCCATGATGCTGTTCTGATACTTTAGCTATACTCTAAAGCCTTTTGGAGCATGGTTGTTTAGTGTTCCTCATTGCACAGCTAATGCATCACATGCAATGGCGTTTGTAACACAATCCCCAGGACCTTGGAATAGAACATCAGTTTCTACCACAGAAGCACACAATTTGATGGTATAACCTTTTTAGAATGGAAGATAAGGTTAAAAAAAAAAAAAAAATCACTGAGCCTAGAGACATCAAATGCAATGATATAAGAAACTGTCTTTCCAGGTCTACATGTATATTATTGAATTTAATATGCTATTAAGGCAATTTATTTATTGGCAAGCAATCATAAGGTAAAATATTTCAGTCCTAAAATAGATATTTGAAAGACACAAAAGTAAAGAGTTTACCTTTAAAATCATTGATGATGATAAAACTATAAAAAATATGATTGTTCAATTTAAATAAACTGTAATTTTTTATTTGAATTTTAAAATAAGAAACAGTTGTGATAACATATCATTGTAAAGATTTTAGTGAATATTCTTGTTTTCCACTTCTGCTTTCAGCTCTGATGCCTGGAGTGTGGAAGCTGTCATTCCCTTCCTTATCAAAAGAAAAGACTGGACAAAAATTTTCTTGGACACATCAGAGCTCTGGAGAGACAGGTACTTCCAGAGATATATGGCAAACTAGATATGCTAACCTGAAACAGAAGCTACTGGAACCACAAACAAGCAGAAACACATAAGTAGAAATTTTGGCAAATTGTTGGAACCTCAGTATGGACTAGCATGAGAGTAAGAAATTCATGGGGGCTGCAGCCTGTGGTGGTGGGGAGAGCAAACTTTTGTGGGCTTTCCTTCCAGGAACCGTTTCGGATTCTCATTTGGAGCATCAGAGAAAGATCCTCACCTGGCCCTGGCAGGGGGAGGAGAATATTAACCACTGTTAAACATGTCCCAAACAGCTCCAAAACAGAGGACTTACTGTCCAAGGGAAAATGTTTTTTGAGAGCACAACTTTGGAAACTTATCCCAGCCAGCAGAAGAGAATTCCTCTCACACTAGCCTGATCAGCCTTCCTGTCTCACCCAAGGGGTTAAAATAAATAAGCAGACACAGGGCTTCAAAGAGATAGATTAGGGACATTGCAGCCAGGGAAATGAGTATGGGACAAGGAAATAAAAATCAACATCACCAGAGAAACATTTGTGAAGGTCTCAGCCCAGAAACACAGGCCCACTAAAAGACTACAATTTAATTGAAAGAATACAAAACATACCATCTCCACTCATACCTTACCACAATAACAAGAGGTATCCAGTAAAATAACAATGGATTACACCCAAAAGAGCTATAAGATGCAGATTTTATCTGAGGAGGAGTACATAGAAAAGCCCATAGTCAAGAGGGGAGACAAAACAAAGAAAATAGGAAAATTGAAAACTGTTATAAGCAAAAATTGAACATAGCAGAAACCCTAGTGAAATAAACATAAACTCTAACACTAAATGCATATTTATCTCTGCTCCTATTACTCAGTATAATATGTCCTATTTTAACAGAAAAATGCAATATATGCCAGAAGTTAAGAAAAATAATCTGAAGTGGCAGCATAGGCATAAGAACCAAACTCAGATAAAGCATAGAATTCAGAATTATCAGACAGTATATTTTTTAAAAATCTATGATTAAGAAGTTAAGGGCTCTAATGACAAAAGTACACAACATGAAAGATCAGATGTGAGCAGAAAGATGAAAACAAGAAAGAATTACAAGGAAATCCCAGAAATCCAAAAGAAATGAAAAATACCTTTGATGGACTTAAGGGTAGACTGGACACACTGAGGAAAGAATCAGTGAGTTTGAGGATATGTCAGTAGAAATTTACACAGAAATACAAATTAAAAAATGAGTAGGGAAATAAAAGGATGTCCAAGATGTGTGGGGAAATTCTAAAATGCATAAAATATGCATAATTGGAATATTAGAAGGAAAAGAAAGTTAGAACCAAGTAGAAGAAATAATGAATTAATAGCGGATGAGAAATTTCTAAAATTAATGACAGCACAACAAAAGTCCAGGAAACTCAGAGATAGCTAAGCAATAGAAACACCAATGAAATTTTACCCAAGTATATAATATTCAGACTGCAGAAAATGAAAGACACAGTGAAAATCTTGAAATAAGCCACATAAGGAAGAGAAACACAGAAGGAAAATGCATACAACCAAAAACAAAACACCACCGCCTTACACATAGAGAAACAAGAATAATTACAGTGAAATTTCATCAGAGACCATGCAAGCATAGAGAGTAGAGTGAAATATTTAAAAATGTGGAAAGAAAAACCATCAACCAAGACTTATAAATTCAACAAAGTTACCATTCAAAAGAGAAAGAAAAATAAAGACTATCAGATTGAAAAAAAAAAGGAACTTCATTGCCAGCAGACACATTTCACAAAAAATGTGAAGAAAATTCTTTAGGGAGAAGAATAATGATACAGGTCAGAAAGTGGGATCTACATAGATAAAGGAAGAGCATTGAAGGAGGAATAAATGAAAGTAAAATAAAATTTTTATTTGTGTTATTCTTAATTGACGTAAAATCTTATGGTTTAAAGTATAAATAGAAACAATATGCTGGATAATTGTAACATTTGGATAAGTGAAGTGAATGTGTACAGCCATGTAATGACGGATAGGTGGGAGAATTTGGGGAAAGCTCTGTCATAAGTATGCACTACACATGAAAAAGCAGTGTTATTTGAAGGTGGACTTACATTGGTTAAAAATACATATTGGAAACACTAGGAAAACGACTAAATGTTGTATAAGGGAAGTATAATTGATAAACTAATATAGCAGATGAATGGAATAGAATCATACAAATCAGTTAAAACACAAAAGTCATGAAATCACAAGGAAGAAGAAAAGAAAAAAGAACACATGCAATGAATGAATTAATAAAATTAAACCTCTAGCCAAGCAAACCAAGACAAAAGAGAGAAGACACTAATTATCAATATAGAAGTAAAAGTTAGGTCATTACTACTGTTCCAATGGACAATTGGATTGGGAAATTTATGTACATAAAGTATATATTTAATTATTTAACATAGTATGTATATTTAATTTACCATGCTACCAAAAATTTAATGTTTTTGGTAGCATGGTACAGAATGTGTAAAGGGTTTTATTGTGAATAATTACAAAATTCTGATGAAAGAAATCAAAGATGATCTAAATAAATTGAAAGAGATACTCTATGTTCATGGATTGGAAAATTCAATATTCTTATGATGTCATTTCTTCTAAACTTTTTCTATAGATTCATTGTGATCACAATAACAATTCAAACAATCTATTTTGTAGATATGGATAAATTGATTCTAAAATTTACAGGGGATGCAGAAGAGTAGAATTGCCAACAAATTACTGGAAAAGAAATACATAGTTGGAGATCTCACATCACCCAATTTAAAGACTTACTATTAAAAAAAAAAACAGTAATCAAGAGAGAATAGACACATAGATTAATGGAATAGCATAGAGTCTATAAATAGACCCATTATAGTCTACAGGTTTTGACAAAGGCAAAAAGGTAATTAAATAGAGAAAGGAAAGTCTTGTCAGCAAATGCTGCTGGGACTCTTGAATTTCCACATACAAAACAGTGAACCTAGACACAAACACAACAATCACAAAAATTAACAAAAATGGATCACAGACCAAAATGTAAAACATAATGCTGGAAAACTTCTAGAAGGCAACATTGGAGAAATAGATTGGCAAAGAGAATCTAAACTCTCTTTGCCAATAATAGAACCTTAGCATAAAGCAGCTGCACTATGATTCCTTCTTCATCTCTTCATAGAGAGATAAAATCCATGTTCCCTTGTGAGGCTGCAGTTTATCATCCTCAGTGTGGCAATAGTTGTTATCATAATGAACTCAAACTACAACTATCTAAATGGGGAATTTCCCCACATAATTTTAATAATTGGAATTAAAAAGTAAATGAGGATTAGTTAGGTACATTTTTTAAGAAACAGCTCTACACAATGAGTGAAAATCTGAATGGTTTTTATAATAAAATCTAAGATTAAGATGTCTTTTCATTAGATCCTTATGTTTATTTATTGCTCAGTACAAGTATTACTAGCTCTGTTGTAAGTAATGATTAAATGAACAGATTGCTAAATATTAGCAAACTTCAATTGTGTTAACTTTATAACTTTTCTATACCCAGGGAAGAGGTTATTGGTTAAATCTTTGAAAGGTTGATGTTGTCAATAAATATTAATGACTAACTTGGTGGCATATCTACTTCTACATTGCTAACTGATTCTAAAAACTTTTGCTGACCTAACTGAGAAAGCATCATTCTTATTTTATTAAAATGAAATATTAGAATTCAAGAAAATTGAACTGGCTGATGAATAACATCCTGAATATCTCTTCAAGTGTTATGAGTAATTATAATAGGAGCTTCCCTTAGCACACGGCAGCTTCTTGCGAAGTCAGTAATGATTAAGTTTTTTGTGTCATAGGAAGATAAAATTAACATTAATTAGACTGAAAAGGCAGAGATGCACCTTGACAACATTTAAAAATATATTGTTTCTCATGATGATAAGAAAATAAAGGGAACTTGAGAAACTTTTGTTAGATTTAAAAGATAAAGGAAAACTTCTGTTTCACATTTTCAATCCCATATAATTTATTTAAAGTTGTACTATAAATGCATGCCAGAAGTTCTTATGCAGAGAGTATGCCATTTGTAGTTTAAACTCTCATTTTACATTCATTTTTATGTTTGTCATGAAGTGTTAGAATAGTATTTGCCTGGCTCAACTAGTTGGAGACATGGAGACCATTAATGCTTAACAAAGTCAACTCTCATTTTTATCTCCCTATGCGTGGTATTGATTTGGTGATTCAAAAGCATAATAAAGGGAATTTTGACTAATAAAGACAATAATGTTGAGCAGAATACTTGGATTTAAGACCTGGTACCCTGCTTTCCTGGTTAAATGACCTTAGACTAGTCATTTAATCTCATTTGCTCAGTAAAAACAGCAGTAACATGTGGAGGCTGAATACATTTTTCTTACCTAATGTAGTTCAGTAGAACTTAAAGAGCTTATTAAGTTTGCTGTGGAGAACCAAGGTATAGTATATGTAAAAGGCATTTTAAAATGGAAAGTTTTGAATCAATAATTTTTCCATAATTATTTTATAAATATTTTAACCTTTGAATTCTCCACATTTTTCTCTTCATTTTCCACACAATCATAAAACTTCTGAGCTGATAGATATTACACAGATTTCATTTATAATAATTACATGTATTTAAAAGAAAATGAAATTATTCCCTATAGTTGTTTTTATCTACGAACACTCTACTAATCCCTAAGATTCTACTGTTGAAGTATCTTTTTTTAAAATCGTATATTAAATATACACTGGTTTAGTATGCCTGAAGCTATGTTCAGTACTTTGAAAATTATTTCAGTGTTATTATTGAGATTCTAAATCCTGATGAACAGACACTTAAATATCTAAATACTTTTAAAAGTATATTTGTCTTCCTTTTTCTCATAAGGCAATGTCATGTAAATTGGGTAGCACTTTTAAAATTTTTCAAGTCAAACTGTCTCATTCATTAACTTATTTTAATTTCTCTGCAAGTGGTGGCACAATTTCTCCTAAATTATTAAGTGAAAAACAATTTTTTTTTAAATGTTCTAAACTTGGTAAAGTAATTTGGCCAAATTTCTGTAGCTTAATAGAAAATAAATTTTAGTATTTTTTTCTTGTTTTTTTTTTTTTTTTTTTTTTTTTTTAATCTCCCTGTCTGGGATATGGAGGTTTAAAAACATTATGTTTTTGATATTTAAGGATGCAAATTATCCTTAGCTGAAGAGATTTCTCTCATTACTACTGATGCATGTACAATTCTCCTTCATTTCTCTTCTATGGTGCATCAATACCCACAGCATCTCCATTCTGAATAATAGACATTTCTGAAATACCCACCAGTAAGTTAATTTTAATAAATGAAAAAATAGCAAAGTTATAAGACTATTTACATTGTGTTATAAAAGAGAGTTTAACATATAAAGCATAATTGGAATGTTTTTTCTGCTTGAAAAGGAAATTTATTAAACAAAGTTTTCTGACCATGAGTATAGTTCCCATCCTTTTATTTTATATTTTCTATAGTTTTTCCATGAGACAGAAAGGTAACATTATTTTTAACAGCCATAGTTGAACATAAGCAAACTTGACAATTGAAATCAGTAACAAATAGCATAGCATTACAATTTACCAACCTGTTGTGAAAGAAAATTTCCAAGCTTGATTTAAATTTCTGTATATGTGCAATATTTTCTAAAAGAAGTCAGGTTTGTTTTTCCAATTCCACATTCCTAGGACAATTGAGCAATGAACAATGACATCACAAGCTACATGTCTTCATTTTCTAATACACTGATACACACAAGTTAGACAAAGTTCTTAACATTGCTCTTTTAATAAAATCTAAATTGAACTACTGTCTACAAAATACTACTGTTATAAGAGGGTCTGCTCTATGGAAGGCAGATACGCATGAAACTAGATTAATTTTTCCAATTTTCATTTGTTACTTAAATAACTTTATTCAGAGAAGAAAAAGACTTTGCCAGGTATTAAATTTCTATTTATTCCTCAATAATTTAGATTTTTTTCTAAGTTGAGAATTTAATACTTTAACTTGTTATACTAACAGTTTATGCTCTAATCAATACATTGCATGTCATTCTTCCTTGACACAAGTAGCATGAAGGATTCTGTGTCTTGATAGCAGCACTCTGTAAGCAATCAGATTACTAGAGGAGTGTTAAAAAATGGAGTGTTTTAACAGTGACACTTTAGTGTACAATAAAGGGTTAACTTTGCCCAGAGTATATGCCTTTGCCCTCATCTCCTGGGAGGTAACTTCTAAGTCCCTGGACTGTCCTGCCTGATAAGCATGTCTTTCTTTACCGGGAGTTCTTGGGCTACACTAGATAGTCTATGCTAACAATGTGATTTTTCATGGGGAACCTTGGGCCATATGGTATCAGCTAAACCTCTGGAAGGGCTGGAGTCTAAGCACAGTCAAGCTATCAGTCATGTTTACATGACCAAGCTACAATAAAAACTCTGAACCACAAAGCTCAAGTGAGCATCTCTGATTGGAAATACTCCACGAGTACTGTCACACATCATTGCCAGGACAATAGGCCATCTCTTCGTGACTTTATTAGTAGAGGACTATTTTTTATTTATTAGTAGAGCTCCATGCATACCTTCGTGTCTCCTGGACCCTGACCTATGTGCCTCCTCCCTTTGCTGATTTTAATCTGTATCCTTTGTTGTTGCAATAAACTGTGACCATGATTATAATGGCTTTTCTGAATTCTGTGAGTCCTTCTAGCAAATTACTGAGCCAAAGGGTCGTCTTGGGAACTCCCAAAGTTGCAGTTGGTATCAGAAGTAAGGGCAGTCTTGGGGACCTCCTGAACTTCATAAATATAATCAAAACAGTCACACTATCAATTTTTAGAGTATAAATTTCATTTAAATTTACATGGAATATATATGCATTCCTTAATTTATATGTTTCCTTTAAAATATTCAAAAATTTCTTTAGCTATATTTACTAAGGAACTACCCTGTACAAATTGTTAAAGAAACAAAACTAAGTACAGTCTTCAATGTGATACAATCTATTGGAAATCATCCAATTTTGCACATGGAATAGCAGGCATCCAGTGATGATGTTTAGGATCCAGGGTCATGTTTGTCTAATTCATTGTTATATCCTTAATACCTAAAACTAAGCACTAAAGGCTTGTATAGATAGACAGGACTAAATTATAATGAATTAAGTTTCAGTCATACTGAATTAGTAGGATCTATGGTACGTATTTTTAGTTTTGCCTAGATTACATTTGAACATATGGCCCTCAAGATCAGCCTGGCAATGAGAGCTGAAGAAATAGTTGTGAAATACTTGAGCACACAAGTTTGAAAGGGGGACGCTAATGGATAAAGTTGTCTTCTGGATCTGGAAATAGGCAATACAACCCATTGTTTGTTGTTCTGTTTCTTTGATATCAGAAAAACAAATGAAAAACTGTAAAAGGCACTAGGTCACAATATCTGTCATTGTCATTTGTTATGGAGCAGATTATTTTTTTTAATACCCAAGTATTCTCTTGAAGGCTTATCCCAGTTTATTTTTAGATGTAATATCACAACATATTTTTGAAGCCAGAAGATTACCTCCTGAGAAAGGAAAAAAAAAACAATCTTCATCAATCCCTTTCCCAGTTCTCTTTGTCTCATGCTAGGATGTAGTGTATTACAGTTTTAGAAATAATTCCTTGTGTGAATGAACATAACTAGGAGCCTAATCAACCCCCTCAGACCAGAGTAAAAATATTTTGGGTATTTACCTTTTTGAAATTCAAATTAAGATTAGGCAGGCTGCTCAACACCATTTTTATATTACAGTAATTCCATGTGTTATCTACATCATCTCTTATAAATATGACTCAGTACACTGTCATGTGTTTACATTAATTGTCACTTCAGTGAAGCAAGTAAACTCAATAAATATTAGCTAGAAATTGTGCTGATTATAATCAATGAAATAATTGAGTGAAACAAAGACATAGAGAATAAAGCTGGATATAACAAATCATCTTAACAAGTTAGAATATTCCTTTAAAGACAATAACAAAAATGTCAGGAAATATTACTCATTAGAGATAAAATAATAACATTTATTGGGGGCCATTATTTATTATGGCCTATTTATTGATGTCTTACTAAATTTTAGCAACGATCTTATGAGATAAGTATCATTATCCCTATTTTGAAAATCAGAAAGTTTTGTCAACTTCATTTAAATGAATTAGCCAAGGTAACAATTTTAGCAATTCCCAAGGACTGGAAATGAAACAATCATATATTTCAAATATATTGTTTCTCAATCAAAAAAAGCAAACAATATTATGAAACAAGGTCTTAAAATGAGGCAAATTATTAAAATCAGGGCTTATGTTTCTGAAATATGAATGAGCTGAATTAGATATACCTCAGATAGGTTCCATTAAGCCTAAAAGTTCTATGAAGTTTACTAAGCAAGCATTTTGTCCAATAAACAAACTTTATTTAATATATTTTGATTATCCCCAACTTGAGAAGTGTTTTTTTTCCTCTCTACTAATTTAGTCTTTCTACTTATTTTTCTTTTTTTCCCCTCATTTTATTGCTCCCAGCACAAGAAAAGACTTTTTATTTTTTTCTGAGAATACACTGAAAGGAACTGTAAAACATTTTCATGCTTTGGGTAATGCAAATTCTAGACTTTGATAAAAATAGAAATAATGTAGTGGAACTCCCTTTCTTACCTTATAGAAACTGCATCTCCAATATAACCACAACAAATATCTCTTTCCTGCTTATTTCTGAAGAAAGGCTTATTATTTTGATAATAGTAATAATAAAATGGTGCTACATACCATTTAAATTAGAATTATTTATTTTAATTGTGATGTCCCCAAAGTCAAGTTTGGAATAATATTTAGCTAATAAGAAATCTACATTGAACAAGAAAAATAAACAGTAAAACATCATTATAAAAGAACACCCCTTTTGTTACTGCTCAAGAAACACTGAAGTAAACCATCATTTATATAAACATGTAATTTCTATGCATGTTGGTTTCAATAAAATTGAACTATTCTACAATTTCTGTCCCAAAGGGATAAAAGAAAGCGAACACACACCTTGCATACAGCACTTGTGACTTGGTGTTTGGGTGTTTTTCTAACTTAGTGATTTTGGACTCATTCCAGGACTTCATTCCAGAGGCAATATTAATTTTTTTAAAGTTTTTTACATCTTGGTTCCTAATAAAACAGCAATAATAATGTGGCTTTGCCTTGAATACTATTACAAGCAATAACCAAATAGTTGAAGTACCTTTACAATGATGGAATTCTTCCTATTCCATAAGTTGAATGTTGGCATCAATCTGAATTTTTATTGAGAGAAGTCATCTGTGTTAACATTCAGTATCAATTAACTTTATTTACCATTATTCTCTAAACTAACAATCCAGTTTTACTAATTAGATATAAACAACTTTCAATCCTTGCTATTATGAAATGATTTTTCAAAATCCAGAGATTTTAAGTACTATGTTCCATTATATTTTCTAATTATTAATCCTCCCAAGAGTTATTTTTATTATACCATTTGACTGTACTAAGGTTCTGGATTTAATTTATTCTAGCATTAGTTCAATTTTCAATTACTCACTTGCACTAATTAGATATGACTCTTGATTTATTTCTGTTGCTTTTGCTTTCATCTGTTTCTTTTTCTTTCTCTCTTACCTCTATCTGCAATTCAGCAGAAAAAAGTCAATACATTTCTTTTAGTCCTTTTGTTTAAATTTCCTTGATTAAGAGATAGAATGTATATTGAAAATGTAACTAACATCTCTCTATATTTCTAGCAAGTCATTCTGCAATTAGTTCTGAAAGAGAAAGGTAAAACTCACTTCCAAATGAAATCTACTATCCATTTCAGACAGCTTCCTTATTAATCAACATCTAGACTCCTTTTTTCATGCTACTGTTTTCTTACCAAGTCTGTGTCATATATTCATTAAGTGAGAATAAAAAATTTTCTGTATGAATTAGTCTAAGAGGTTTATCACTAGTACTAGGGACTTCATTTTCCAACCCTTTTAACTTTCCTCCCCACCTCCCAACTTACATATGCATTTGGCAAAAGAAATAAAAATCCACATTTACTTGTCATTTACCCACAGGTAGGCTATCTTGCTATGCTTCAGAAGGTTAATAGTAAACTCACCCAAAGGGAAGCAAAGCACAGTTATCATAACATACTGTTGATTGTCTCTGTGTATCTAAAGAAAAGAGCTTCATTGTTTAAAAAGTTCATTGGAATGGGAACCATGGTTCTCCAGGAAGTCATACAAGATCAATTCTACACCAAGCCTAATGGAAACATTTAGATAGAGACTGACTATTTGGCACAGCATAGCCTGACATCTACATCTTTATCTAAAATCTCAGAGCCAGACAAGTGGGCCCAAGAGACCTGCCCTATAGATCCAGCCAATTATTCCCAATGAGATCACCCACCGATATAAGAGTATATCCACTTTTACAATAGCTTAACTGCATTGCTACTCATATAGATCAAACACTTCTTTCAAAAAATACTTCTAGAACCTAAATAAAGAGATTGACCTAGATGGTTTAGTTTCAGTAATAAGGGAGAGAAAATTTTACCCCACAGCATGGGCTGTCAGAACCATGGTCAAGTATGAACACATAGGAGTTTGCCAGGCAAATGACAAAATTTAGAAAAGTGAACAGCTGCTGATTAAAGAAATCTCAACTAATTATATGAGAGCAGAGACTTAACTTTCAAGTAGCTCCATTGAGAAGAGGGTTCCAAACCTTACTTGAGAAGGAGGACTGGGAAAGAAGCCCAATTCTCTAGTTAAGAAAGTTGGGTACTATGCTCAATAATTTTTCTACAAGAGTTTAGTGGAAGAATTAGAATATATATATATATATATATATATATATATATATATATATATATGTATATGTAATGTCATTCATACATATGAAAATTCAAGTGTTTTTTTAAAACCTCCAAGGAGGTTGATTAAGTGAGGGATAGCAAAATATTTAGAATAAAAGAATAGTTCTTCTCTTCCAAGGTAAGTTAAAAAACTTGAAAATGTATATTTATACTTTAATTTCACCTCAGTGTTAAAAATCATCTTTGCATAAGTGTTCTCTCTGTAGATCTGTGGCATTCTGCATTGATTTGTCTTCACTGCCCATGTTACGTCATGATGGGGAGAAAAGTAAGCTCATAGTGTAACGTCATTTGTTGACTGACTGGTTGATTGCTTCAATGTTGGTCACAGTCTAAGAAAATTGAAAGCAATGTTCAAAAGAGAATATTCATAATAATAGATGTCAAGCCAGTGTATATGTTCATCATAAGGACATTTTAATTTTTGAGGATGGATGACAGACTCTGAGGGCCAAGAACTTTTCAACAGCTACAGATCTATTGAAGAGGAAAATGTGACTACAGCCACACAGTTGTGAACACATAAACACTTCATATTTAAAAGCATGGGAGAGTACATCATCCTCAGTCTCAAAGGGATAAGTAAAGTTTTCCCTTTACTTCTGATTATAAATCAGTTTCCCATTACATGTTATTTTATTTCATCAGATATTAAGGCTAAAGACAAGATTATATATCACCCCATTATATCTTTATTCCTTCATCCCAACTAAACCTAATGTTCTGTTTTTTTCCACTTATCCGCATCTAACAGAGATCAAGTCTCCACATTCTGAAGGTCTTTCCAGATAACTACTCCAAAGAAACAGAACTGATGTGAGAGAGAGAGAGAGAGAGAGAGAGAGAGAGAGAGAGAGAGAGAATGAACACAGTACATACATAACTGGCATTTTATTGATTTGATTTTCTATTTATTAATCTTTAACATAGCATTTGTTTTTATCTTGTATTTCCACCTTATTGTAAGGTGCCAAGTGATTAGTCGAAGGAGAAATTAATATTTGATGGAGTGATCAAGGAAGCTTTGTGGAGAATATGAGAACAAAGCTAGTCCTTGAAGGGGAAGGTTTAGATGGGCCAAAAAAGAGTTATTTAGAATTCCAGACAGGACAACAGAGTATGCCACAGTGCAGAGAAAAGTATTCTGTGAACATCAGCCCAGTTTTTTTTTTTCCTTTCTTTTACTTATTTTCATTCATCTACACACCCATCCATCCAACAAGCATGCACAGAGTGAATTCTATGTTCTAGATGCCATCTAACCCTTTGAGATCATAATGAAAGAATGTATAGTTTTCTACATTGTCTTCAAACAATTCCAGTGTGGGTATGATGTATGTGTAACAGATTTAATGTACACCTGCATTATGCACTAAATCAGCACAGACTATAGGAGCTCATCCATAAGGCAGACTATTGTTGAGCAGATGCTGTAAACAAATGATGTAAAGCTAAGTGAGGAAGCAGTGACAACTTTTGTGACTTACTGAGCCATTTAAAATGAGCAATGAGCCAAAGCAGAAGTCTTACAGAGAAAAAATCAATAATGAATACATTATCATACATATTTCCCTAAGACATGGGTTATAACCATGTAGCATTCACTTCTGTTACTAAATAATTTTAAGGAGACCTCTTTCCCCCCGCCATAGACTCTTAATATACCTGTTTCTAGTACAAAATAGATCTCCACTGCTGTTAACATAATAACTCTGTTCAACTTGAGCTGCTCGGTACATTTTTCAGGATCCATCAGCTCATTTAAACCTTCAGAGGGAAAACGGCAATTGAGCATGAGTTTTGCATTAAAACAACTGCTCTGACAAGAAGCATTGTAGCTTTCCACCATTACATCAACTGTGCTGAAGCCTGAGAACTGACAAAGCATAAATAAGGAAATTCTTTAACTTCTCATCTATTTTCTACCCCCAAAATGAGATACTAGCCTCCTTTACATTGTATTGTTAAAATGATTATTTTCACATTCTTTTAGATTACATCATTTAAAAATGTTAAGGTATAACTTATCTTACTATTCATGATTTTTATTACCCTGTACTATCTTTAGCTAAGATTCCCTTAATAGATTATTATTCATTAAGAAAATTATTTATTTTCAATAAATAATGGTATTGTGTCATTCAACAACATTCACTAGGGGAAAATTAAAGGAGAAAGAAAACAGTAGTGCAAGTTTCTCTGGCCACATTTTTACTTACAAATTTAATGACCAAGGTTGATCCTGAAATGACAAATACAATTCTGCTGTTCCTTCAGCCAGTCTATGTTCCCTCATGCCTTTCATAGTTTTATAATCACATCCAAGCAGGCAGCGATCCTAGTGATTAAAGATACATATATATGTATTTTAGACTTGCAAAATGTTGATAATTCATGTTTATGTTTGAAATTTTCCATAATACAAAAAAAAGGCAAAAAATAAATATGCACACACACATTCAAAGAGTCCCAAAGTAAAAAAAAAAAAAAGGATGATTAAAAAAAAAAATCACTATAGCAAGTTCCATGAACTTGGCTAGTATTTTTCTAGCATGTGTAGGTACTGCAAACCTTTCTTTCCATCAGGCTTTGTCTTCCTGCTTAGGAGTCTCTGTAGACTGAATCCTCAGCTCTTCCTCTGTCTTGCTTCCAGAACTTTTATTAAAGGGTTGAATATATAATTGTTACATCTTCTTTCAAGAGGCACACAGATGGGAGTGTAGCTTACGTAGGAGTAGGGTCTAAATTCTGCATAATGGGCCAATATCATGCACTTTGCAAATCATGCAAAATTTATTAAATTGTTTAAAATACATACTATACATAGTTACATGTATGCTGAAGCTTAAGAATCATCAAGCTAGAAAACTGAGAAAGAAAAAAAAACAATGAAATGTCTAAGAGCAGATGTTTGAATTTTCATCCATTTTTCCTTTAAGATTGCTTTTATCAAATCCCTAACAGGTACCAGGTGATGTGTAGAGAATTATCAACTAGTATACATGTTTTGTTCATACCATTCTGTTTCAATATGAAGTCTCTATTATCTTAATACATCTCAATAAAGTTTGATTTTATGAGGAGTGAAACAAGATACATCTTATTATGGCAGGGAGGGAGATGATTTCTAATGTCACTAACTGAAGTTAAAAATATTTATGACTTGACCTCACTATACCCCCTGACTTAGCTGATGATAAGAAATGAAATGGAGACCTCATTTTCCTTTGGCCCTTTAATCCTGAAGATGGAACTCATCAAGGTACTCCTTACCACCCAGCTTCAAAGAGATAGTCCATACATTCATGGAGATCTCTGTTCAGCATTGCTAAGCTTTAAAATCAAATTAAAAAGAATAAAATGCCCACTTATCTCACATAGCAATTGGCATCAGTGAGGACCTGCCTCTAAGCCAACACTTCTATTAACTTCCCCTAATTCTAAACTCAAGTAATAAATGTCATTCTTCCCTGTTGGCCATTGATTTTATTCTATATAGGAAAATTTCCATCCTGTTCTCCTGAGATTTATTCCTCACCATGCATCCAAACTCTGGACAAGAGGAGGATAAGTCACATTACATTTACAGTTCATTAGCTTTAACAAATACATTGCTGGTACTATGCAAACACCATCTTTCCTGCTGTTCCACACCTCACTGTATTGCTTTCCTGCTGTTTTTACAGGTGGCTTTTAGGCATTATTACTCTCAGATATATCATTTTCGTTACATAATTGTCATAGACTTTTATCTGGGGATAAAAATTAACATGGGAAAAATAACAATAAAAATCAAAAGTTTACATAGCACAAAAAGAAGTGTGTATTTAGGACAACTGAGACCTTTTAAGAACTTTGGAAAGAAATCACTATCGTCTTCTTTTTACACACAATATTATATTACTACTAAACAATTTAATGCAAAATCAGATATATTTGTTAATGCACTGAAGCACTCTTTTTTTTCTTTATAAGGGTAAGGCATGCTACCATCATTCCTAAAATACACAACATTTTGCACCACCTGCATATTTCATTTTGATATAGCCACCGCATTCTGCTAACCTGTAATGGTTAACAGTAGTTAAAAAGTCAATGAATAAGATTTCTCTTTTAGGGTCACTATGAAAGTGTGAAACCAGGCATTTAACTTGAAAAAAGATGAAGCCAGAAACAAAGTTAAATGTAGGTTAATCTTTTCTAAAACAAACACACAGTATAATAAAATTTTAAAAACTCTTCCCTTTGATTAATCAATTCATTTGTTCATTAAGTAAATAATTTCTCAATACCTACTGTATGCCAGGCCCTGAGGATACAAAGGCTTATAAGGCAGATAGGACCAGTACAGAACTGATTCCTTGAAACAGTGGGATTTGTGAGGTTAGAACAGTATTCTGTTGCTAAGGGTGGAGGAGCTGTGTCAACAAGCTACCATAAGGAGCATAGGTTATTGTCCTGGTGCTGCCACTGGGGCAGCCATTTCATAGGTAACTGCAGGATTAGGTTTAGGTCTCACCATGATCAGCGTTCTGCCCTCACAGACAAGGAAGTCAACCAGGGTCTGAATATGAATGGAGGCTGAGATACCCAAAACTGCCGTTTCCCAAATCCCCAAGTCCCCCGTTCTTTCCTTTTGCTTCTGCTAAATCCTCTCCTCTTGGACTCTCTTCTTCAGCATGTAGGGAAAGGTTGCTGATGAAATTTTGCATGGCTGGCAGCATCTCACCACAGATACAGTTACTCTGGATCTACAAAGAACATGGAACCCAATTATAATACAATCAATTTGGCTGCCTCAATGAGTGAAACTCTTTGGCCTAGTCTGCTGTTATTAGAAGTTTCTATTTTATCCCTTGCACTCTGCATAATCCATTAGATTTCCTTTTGGACTGTGTACCGATATGTATATATTATGTCCCCCAGAAAAAGCCATGTTTTTTGATGCAATCTTGTGGGGGCAGACATATTAGTGGGAATTAAGTTGGAATGTTTGGATTGTTTCCATGGAAATACACCCCACCCAACTGTGGGTGATAACTCTGACTGGATAATTTCCATGGAGATGTGGCCCCGCCCATTCAGCATGGGCCTTGATTAGTTTACTGGAGCCCTATATAAGCTCAGACAGACAGAGCGAGCTTGCTACAGCCAAAAGGGACACTTTGAAGAATGCACAGAAGCTGAGAGAGTAGTTGCAGATGAGAGACAGTTTGTAAGATGTCTATTGAAAGCAGACTCTTGCTCTGGAGAAGGTAAGAGAGGACAAACACCAGAAGACCAACTGAGAGTGACATTTTTGAGGAACTGCAGCCTAGAGAGGAACGTCCTGGGAGAAAGCCATTTTGAAACCAGAACTCTGGAGCAGACACCAGCCAGTGCCTTCCCAGCTAACAGAGGTTTTCCAGACGCCATTGGCCACCATCCATTGAAATTATCCTTTGTTGATGGACACTTTACAGCCTTAAGACTGTAACTTTGTAATCAAATACATCCCCTTTTATAAAAGCCAATCCATTTATGGTGTTTTGCATTCTGGCAGCATTAGCAAACTAGAACAGACTACATCCTAAATTTGACCCTACATTCTAAATATTGCCTCACTAAGGAAAAAATACCATTTTTCCTTTTTCTTTAATATTTTCCTAACAATTAAAAAAAGAAATAGTGAGTGAAAAATACCCAGAATGTGTCATTGTTAAATTGGACTAAGTAAAAATCACCATGGTGGGTCACGAAAATGACTTGTTTCAAATGGTCATATTAAAAATTCCAGATTCTTCATTTCTAATGTTTCCAGGTAAGTCTGATTGAAGTTAAATTTTATATGGAAAAAAAGTGCTGTCAATGCTAGTTAATGAATGCCATTTTGTTACAACAAAAATTATTTATATGTTAACTAAAAAAGTATTTTTTATCTTTGAGTAGAACAACAAAAACACCAAAATGTTTCTGCTGGCATTCTGCCATTTAAGATGACTCTGTATCAAATCTCCATAGTCAGTGTCATTACTCAAAGCCTCTATTATCTGCAAAAAAACAAGCACATACCTTCTTCACTTATGGAAGGAAGGAACTTTCCATTTCCAGTGTCTGTGAGTTGCTTCTTCCAGAGAGCAATCAATTATTGATTGTGCAAGATTTCATAAATAAAGCCAAATGTAGGTAGGTGATTAATCATTCATTTCTGTTTCACCTTGAGAGAACAGTCCAATGATAACAAAAGCAAAACATTGATTGTGTTTCCTGTTCATTCCGTGCATGTTCAGCAAATGCATGCTCTATGCATAGGAATTCTTGCACTGTCAGCTGAGTTAGTTGTTGAGGATAATCATCCAGAGAGGGAAAATGACATCTTGAGAGTGTCTGCTATGTGCCAGGTGATTTATATACCTTCATGTGTTACTGTGCTAAGCATCAATTCCTTCTTCCGGCTTATCAGAATGGATCCCAATCCTGACTGCATTATCGACTTGCCATGTGATCTTGGGAAAGTTTTATAATCCCCTTTCATTCACTTTCCTCATCTCTAACATTGGGATAATACAGGAAACTATTACATAAGATTGTTGTGAAAATACACACGCACACTGACATACATATGCATACTCACACACATACACTGTACCTGTCCAGGTTCAACAAGATGAGCAGAACCAGTAGGGTATATTTAAGTACACATAAATTTAATGGGATTTCTTGCAGGTAATTGGCCTTCCACAACTTAAGAAGCTAGTTAACAATTCTTTTAAGGCTGTTGACTATGCATCTGAGGATGAAGCTTGAAAATGCTAAGGCAGGCTTCCAAATCTCTCTAGAATCTTCCTTGTGGCTTTACCTAACTAGACACATAAAGGGAATTCTGGGAACTGTGGTTCATTTAGCCAAGGTGACACATTATAAAATCATATCACACACATATGTGTGTATATATATGCATATATGTATGTATAAATATATATATACACACATGTGTACACATATGCCCCATGTATATATATGTGTGTATATATATATAGTATATATATATATACTAGGGTTTTCTTCTAGTTTTCTTTGATTAACTAATAGTTTCTGTTGTATTACTTTGCTTTCAAATTTACTCTGTCTCCCAGAAATTTAATAAGATTCTGGTTCTCAATGTATGAATTTCAAAACAGATTTTATAGATACGTTTTACTAGTGGTAGAGAAAAGGACATGTCAAATTTTAAGAAATAGGTTGTTAAAAAAAAATTCCAGTTGAAGTAAAGTTACAATTTATAAGAGATTTATTCCAAAGTTATCAACAACCCTGAAAAGCTGAAATTTCTTTTTTTTTTTTTTAAACTGGAGGCAGTTTCTGCCCCTCTACCAATTAAATTAAAATGTGCCCAAGAAATCCCACTTTCTGTTCTCTTATACAAAAAGTCCAGGAATATAGCTCCACCTTCTCTGAGTACTTATATTTTTCAATCACAGATTTCATTTTGAGATAATTTATTTTCCGCATATATTCCATATAGAATCATTTTATTCTTGTTGAGGGAAATTTTCTTTGTAATTCACAACAGAGTAAACTTCACATTAAGTGCTCAGTTAAGTTTATCTTCAGGTGAGTAAGTGCAAAATCAGGTACTCTGGCAGTGTATTACACCACCTAACCTTTCCTAGCTGTTAGCTTTATTCTTCAATAAATGGTACTAGCTGTCATTCCTTAATAGTAATATACTGACTATTTAAATTCTTCTAATTTACTTTTAAAATAATATCTGCTGTTTTTTGGCCCATTGTGCCCAAGGGTGTGCAAAGACTTGGGGGAACATCACAGTCACAAACCTTGAATGGTTAAAGCATAGGGTCTTAAGCAATAGTCTATACAATATTATCTGAAATGTATATTTTTTAAAACAATATTTGCATCTGACAGAATGGGATAATAATTATGATTTAGTATAAGGTCTGTTGTGGAGCCCATGATCTGCATTTTTAACAATACCAGAGATGTTTCTCATGTGGGTTGCCCAAGGACTACACTTTGAGAACATTATTTTAGAAAATAGCATGATGTCAAGGCAGGTTTGGCTACAGATAAAAAGTGATATATGTAGATGTTTATAGATGTACCAGGGGAAAGAAATCTGCAAAGTTTGTGGAATGTTAAGGAAATATCTTTCTCCATCACAAAGTTTTGCCTAACAACATTTGACATTTGCTTGCTTAGGGCACCTTGAGTTCCAGAATCAATTGGTTTTAGACCATATTTTATTTCTGGGAAGTTACTGAGAATAACAATTTCATATGATGCCTGTTGCTGAACAATATTTGCCCCTAGCAACATAAAGAAAATATATTCTTTCAAAGGTCAGAGCCATTGAAGTATTGTGTGAGACAAGTAATCGTCATATTTAACTAGTTAGGAGTCATTTTTGTAAAAACTGGAGGTTTTCAGTTGTGTTTCTATCTTGAATGTAGCAATGTTCAATGCAATCTTTATATGCCTTTTCTGAATTTTTTCTTAAGGTACACATTTTCTTAACTGCAAAGTTTAGGTATATTCACCATCTCTCATATAATTGTTGCTCACCATTATAATTTCAGGAAAATATAATGTGCAAATATAAAGCAGCACCATACAAATTCCTTTTTGTAGTTATCGTAGTAGAAAAGAAAACAAAGTCATATGAACACAAATATTCATCATATTGTACCTTTGCTTAAAAATTCCACTAGATGTGTTGTTCAAAGAACTGATTTTTATGCTGCATATTAATACCCAGAGTATAGAAATGGCAGGAACACAGCTGATATCTGAAAATTGAAAGCTTCATTATTAAAGAATTTCAATTGCACCTTTGCTTATAAAGGATTGTCTACTGGAAGAATTCAAACATTTAGACTGTGGAATCATGGCTAAGAAGTTATACTATCTATGAAATTATAGAAGATTTTTGTTAATGTTTCATTTAGCTGCCTCTTACTGTTTTAATTCTGTTTCAGTGTTTGTGGTGATTAAATTCATGTGTCAACTGAGCTAGGTTATGGTGTTCAGTTGTTTGGTCAAGCAAGCACATGCCTGATTGTTACTGTGAGGTCATTTCATTGATTTAAGTCATTAGTCATTTGATGGAATCTATGGCTGATTACAACTACAATCAACAAAGGAGATTGCCTTCAGCAATGAGAGGTCTCATCCAATCAGTTGAAGTCCTTAAAAGGGAGAATTGATGATTTCAGCAGTTAGAAAGAATTTCTACCTCTACTTCAGCCAGCCAGCTTCTGAACAATTCATCAAAAACTTCATGGATGTTCCCAACTTGCATCCCACTCCATAGAATTTGAATTTACCAATCCCCACTAACATGTGAAGCAATTCCTGTAATAATTCATATATATCCTGTTGACTCTGTTTCTCTGGAGAGCCCTAGCTATTACAATGTTCCTTTATTTTTCTAGCTTACATGTATCTGATATTTGGAATCTTCATTATTCTAAACAACTTGCTAAGGGTTACATATGCTTTATTTCATCTTATCTTCATAGCTAATTATGCAAAAAATAGTTTCACCCATAGTCACAGAATAAATAAGAAATGAAAAAAGGTAAAATAAAATTGTTAAATGCCATATAAGTATTCAAAATTTAAAAATATTTATTTTTATCTTGCTTGATCAAAAATTAGATTGTGGAGTTACTCACTTGTTCAAGGCAGTGAATTACTGTCTGTTCTTTTTTGTGCAGTTCTTTTTTTCTTGGATTTCTTTTGCACAATGTTGATTTCATCTACTCCTAATTAATGGCATATTATGAACATTGGTCTGAGCAAGTCCTCCCTCTTATTTATCTTTTCCTTTTTTTCTCATACCCTATTCCCACTATCCTCCCTTTTCTTTAGGCATTCAATATAATATAGTTAATGTCTATCTTTTCGTTTGTATGTATTCTTGGAATTATTTCTCATTTCCTATTCATGTATATTTTTTCTGGTAATCACTATCAGAATATAGATATTCTTTTTCACCTTTTTTCCTAATTAGTTTTATATTTGCTTAAAAAAAATCCTTCTACCAATACCAGTATACATAAATCTAACTATCTTACAACTGTTCATAATAATCCACAATATTTATCCACTCTTGTTCACCTTTTTGCTATCCAAATTGTGAGCACTAAAATTGTATCTAACTCTCCTATGCCAGAAATAATTGTGCAATGGATATTGATAAAAGCAATCATCTTTGGTTCATATATTCAGAAGCCAAGATGTTGGGTCACATCTTACAAAGTAGAAAAATAGCTTTCCCAACTATGGCACCAGCATGACTCTCATCTGCAATCCAAGCTAGTTCCAACATTCCTCATTCTCTCCAATAAATAATATTTTTCAGCTAACTTTTATCAGACTGAAAAATGTAAAGTGATTTCTCTCTTTTTTTTTTAATTTGCATTTGTATAGTTACTAAGGTTTTAAGCATTCTTTTGCTCAAAGCCTTTTGGATTCCCTCCTCTGTAAATAATTCATTCTTATATTTTGCTCTTTTGGGTTTTCTGTTTTATCCATGTTGATTTGAAAGAGTTCCATGTATGTTCTAGATATTAATCCCTCATTAACTTTATCTTTGACAATTATCCTCACTTAATTCTTTCTTAATTATCTTTCTTTTTTTATGTACAATTTTATTGAGATATATTCACATAACATACAATTATTCAAAGTGTACAATCAGTTGTTCACAGTACTATCATATCATTGTTCATTGATTGCCACAATTTTTGAACATTTTCATTACTTCAAAAATTAAAATAAAGTTTCCAGAACATCCCCTCCCCCATTTTTCAGTTACTTTTTTTAAAATACAGTTTTATTGAGACACATTCACACACCCTAAGTAATCCACAGTGTACAATTGGTTATTCACAGAACCATCATACATTTGTGTGTTCATCACCAGAATCAATTTTTGAAACTTTTCTTTAATCCAAGATAAAAATAAAAGCAAAAAAAGAGCACCTAGATCTTTCCATCCCCTCCATCCCACCCTATTCTTCATCTAATTTTTGTCCCCATTATTCCACTTACCCATTCATACTCTAGATAAAGGGAGTGCTAGCCACAAGATTTTCACAATCACACAGTCACACTGTGCATGCTACAAAGTTATATAATCATCTTCAGGAATCAAGGTCACTGGGTTGCAGTTTGACAGCTTCAGGTATTTCCTTCTAGCCATTCTAACACACTAGAAACTAAAAGGTGTTATCTATATAGCACATAAGAATACCCTTCAGAGTGACCTCTTGACTCCATTTGAAATCTCTCAGCCACTGGAACCTTATTTTGTTTCATCTCTCTCTCTCCCCTTTTGGTCAAGAAGATCCTCTCAGTCCCACAGTGCTGGTTCCAGACTCATCCCCAGGAGTCATTTCCTGTATTGCCAGGGGGATTTATACCCCTGGGTGCCATGTCCCATGTAGGAGGGATGGTAGAGTGTTCACCTGACAAGTGGGCTTAGAGAGAGAGAGGGGCACATCTGAGCATTGCAGAGGCTGTCTGGGGGGGATTCCTAGGCTTAGCTTCTCCCTTGCAGCAACTAGCCTCACAAGGGAGAGCCCTTAGATCGAGGGCTCAGCCCACTAAATTGGCAGACCTCAGTGTTTTCAGTAAAATCAGCAATAACCCAGGAGGGGAAGTCCAACATTTACACATTTCTCCCCAGTTCCTCAGGGTTCCCTTTTACTCTGCCCATATCACTCTGGGATGTATCAAGATTTCACCCCAGCCAGTACAAACTCATCAACTCCCACTTCCGTTTCACAGCATCATGCATCTATGGTGTTCAAACAAACTGATTATACAGGTTAAATTATCTAGTGTGCTACACAAAATATGGATCCTGCACCAAAAAAGTATCTCCTCCCTTGGTCTTGCACAAAAGTTGTAGTTTTAAAACCCAGTCAGTATCATCCTTTACCCTTGGGTCTGATTTGCCTTAGTCCTAACCACATCCACTTAGTTCATATCTCTAATTGAACTCTGAACTCTTTTTCAGCTCTCTCAACAGTTGCATTATGGGGTAATATTGACACTCGTAGCTGCCAAGCTCTAGCTCCAAGTCCTGGATATCATATACAAATACCCAAAGTTCCAGAGATTGACCAGATTATACACAAGGAGCTCAGCATCTCAGGATTTAGAGATAACCACTACAACTCAGAAATACATGTGACATTGCTGTAAGAGCTTACAATATAGGAATCATTACAATAAGCATTCCCTTGATAAGGTGTGCCCTAAGAGTTTACACATTCTCAGAGTTTACAACTTCTCAGAGTTTACACATTGTCATTAATGCATAGTAGTGAGGCATTATAATGTTTGTCCACTCATTTCTGGCGTGCTTCACTCAAAATGCTGTACTGAAGATCCATTCACCTAGTTGCATGTCTCACAGCTTCATTATTTCTTGTAGCTCCTCAATATTCTATTGTATGCATACACCACAGTTCACCATTCTGTTCACCAACTATGTACTCTTAGATGACTGCCATCCATTGCAAATCATGAATACTGCCACTATAAACAACAGTGTGCAAATGTCCATTCATGTCCCTGATCTCAGATATTTCAACCACGTTCCCCATGGAGGGGTTGCAAGACCTTGTGACAACCCACATACTTAGCTTCTTGTGAAACCACCACATTGTTCTCCAGATATTCTACACCATTCTACTTCCCCACCAACAGTGAATTCATACATCTCTCTCTCTCCATGTTCTCTCCAGCACTTGTGTCCCTCTGTTTATTTTTTCCCAGCAATTTCAGAAGGATATATTCAAATACCATACAATCATCCACATGTACAATAAATTGTTTACAGTATCTTCAAGTAGTTGTGCATTCATTACCACAATTAGCACTTACATATATTCACTACTCAGAGAAAGAATTGAAATGAGAAAAATAAAAAGGATAAAAGGAAAAGTAAAAATAAGATAAAATACAGTCACACAGAAAGAGGGGAGGTGAAAAAAGTAAAAAGACAAAAGAAAGAGTAAAAGAAAGGAAAAAAATGACAACTAAAAATCCACAAAAGAAAAGGTCAAAATAAAATAAAATACCATTAAAAAGTCAGACAACACTAATGCCAAGAATTCCATACCCCTCCCTTTTTCCCTCCCCCCATAGGCGTTTAGCCTTGGTTACAATTAAGGACATAATATTGTAATGTTGCTGTTATCTATAGACTCTAGTCTGTATTGATTGTGTTTTTCTGCCAATACCACCCCCTTTTTTATACCTTGCAAAGTTGACACTTGTTTGTTCTCCCTTGTGCAAAAACATATTTGTACATTTTATTACAGTCATTGACCACTCTAGGCTTCACTAGGCCACATGTTCTCAGTCTTTATCTTCTATCTTTTCTTCTGGTGTTCTATGTGCCCCTAACCTTTCTCTTTCAACCATACTCAGTCATTTTGTTTAGTGTGCTTACATTATTGTGCTACCATCTCCCAACATTGCGCTCCAAACCTCTCTCTCTTGTCTTTTCCTTTCTGTCTGTGGTGCTCCCTTTAGTATTTCCTATAGAGCAGGTATCTTGTTCACAAATCCTCTCATTGTCTATTTGTCTGAGAATATTTTAAACTCTTCCTCAAATTTGAAGGACATTTTTGCCAGATTTAAAATTATTGGTTCACAATTATTCTCTTTCAGTATCTTAAATGTATCATACCACTGCCTTCTCACCTCCATGGTTTCTGTGGAGAAATCTGCACATAGTCTTATTGATCTTCCCTTGTATGTGATGGATCGCTTTTCTCTTGCTGCTTTCAGAATTATCTCTTTGTCTTTAACATTTGATAATGTAATTATTAAGTGTCTTGGTATAAGTCTATTCAGATCTATTCTGTTTGGAGTTCACTGCACTTCTTGGATCTATAGTTTTATGTCTTTCATAAGGGATGGGAAATTTTCAGTGACTATTTCCTCCATTATTGCCTCTGTCCCTTTCCCCTTTCTTCCCCTTCCAGGACACCCATAACATGTACATTCATGCACTTCATGTTGTCACTCAGTTCCCTGAGACATCACTCATATCTCTCCATTCTTTTCCCCATCTGTTCTTTTGTGTGTAGGGTTTCAGATATCCTGTTCTCCAGTTCATGAATCTTTTCTTCTGCCTCTTCAAATCTGCTGCTGTATGTCACCATTGTGTCCATCTCTTGTGTTATGCTTTTCATTCCCATAAGTTCTGCCAATTGTTTTTTCAAACTTTTGATTTCTTCCTTGTGTTCACCCAATGTCTTCCTTATAGTTTTCATCTCTTTTGCCACATCTTGTCTCAACTCATTGAATTAATTTTTGAATTGATTTTTAATTGATTTAGGAGGTTTGTTTGATTAATAATTGGTTGTTTCAATTCCTGTATCTCAGTTGAAGAGTAAGTTTGTTCCTTTGACTGAGCCATATCTTGATTTTTCCTAGTGTAATCTTTTTTCCGAGGCATCTGATTTCCTCAAATGCCCTGATGAGATTTCCCCAGATGAAAGGGGCTCAGGTCTCAGGAGCAGACTGTGTATTCAGTATTAGGTTTCCCTGAGGATGGTCCTAGAAGATTGACAGACTTTCCTGTGAGGTCTCTAGACTCTGTGCTTTCCCTATCGAGCCCAGCAGGTGGCACTGGTCAGCCAGCAGCTACTCACCAGCTTAAAGAGGTGTGGTTTCTTTAATTCACAGTGGACCTTGACCTGTTGATGGGCCAAGGGTATCAGAAGCCAAGCTTAAGTTGTTTCTGGTTTGTTTTTTTTTTCCCCACAGGTTCTGTGGTCTGAATTCTCTGAGGGAGGGCATCCACTTGAGCTGGTCCAACACCCCTTTTCTTAGGAAAGATATGCCCCCAAGGGAGTTATTTTCTTTATTTGAATTCCTCCTTTGTATTTCTGGCTCTGTTAACTCCACCCTTGTCTGGGTTAGCAGGGAATTAAAGATGCTGAGGCTTTCTCTAATGGGCTGCTCAGAATGAGAGGAGAAAAAAAAATTGGAAAAGAGCAAAAGCCCTTTTTCAGAACCAGTACCTAGTCCCTCAGTTTTCTCAGGATACAGCCATCTTCCAGTATTCTGAAAGGTCTCTGTTTTCATTTATTTATGTATTTTTTTCCCATCAGTCCTGCCTCCTCCCTGCTGGAAGGATTCTGCTTCCCTTCCTGCTCTGTATTTATAGCTTGTATTCAGTAGTCCAAATGTGTTAATTAAAACCACAATTGGAGCTTGGTTGAGTTACTTTCCTTGTAAACTATTTCTTTTTTTTTTCACATGGCAGTATGTCAGCTTGGCCTGCCCTCTAAGGGTGGAGGGGTTTCAGCTGTGTCTTTGTGGAGCTTTACTTATGATTCTGTGCTACAATCTCAGCTGCTTCTCCCATTCCAGGCCATTGTACAATGTGTGTCCATTCACGGATGTCTCCCAACAGTTGTTCCAGATTATTTACTAGTTGTTCCTGGTTATTTACTAGTTGCTTTAGAAGACTAACTAAATTCCACACTTCTCTATGCCACTTTCTTGCTCCACCCCTTAATTATTTTTCTTATTAATAGTTTTAGAATTTTCTGTTTGCAATAAATGTAACTAAATTTCACTATATGTTTAGGTTAAGTTTTCCCTTCTCTCACCTAATAGGCACTCTATGAACACAATTGGTGTGAGATCTTTCAAATTTATCTGATCTGGGAGTTTTTATTCCATAATTATTAAAATATTCCCTGTTTTCTATTTTTCCTACAGCTATTCCTATTAGTAGGATATTTGTACTTCTATTCTCTACCTTTCATAATTTTTGTTTTTTATTTTATCTCTTCACTCTTTCCTAATACCTTCTGTGAAAGGTATTCCATATAATCATTCCACTCACAAGTTCATTTTTCAGCTATATCCATTCCACCAGTTATTTCTTCTATTGAGTTCCTCATTTCGTTATACACACACGCATACACACACATTCTCAGTATATTTATATATCCATGTCTAGATTTTTACTTCATCCTTTTTTACATCTCACTTTGTTTCAAATTAATATCGTCTCTTTTCACCTTTAGTACAATCCTACTTATTTAAAATTATTTGTTTACCACTTCTATAATTCTTCTTCAGATGATAGATACTGTCCAGCTTTTATTTTTCTTTTGAAATACTTCTTTGTGCATCATTAGGAAAGGGTCAATGAACCACTCTATTTATGCTGTGCACTTATATTTAATGTAAATATATGTTATGAAGGAAAACTAAATTTTAATATATTCTGGCTGTTTGTATTGTGTTTGATAGTTTTAATTGTCTGAACTAATAGATGTCGTAATACCTTCTAACTAGAAGTGCAAAGTATCTATACCAGGCCATATGCTAATGCTTTAAACTATAATATCAGTTATGGTTGTATTTGGTAGCAAATATCAAATAACTGCCTAGCACTGATTTAAGTAAGTGAAAAGTTACTTATGTAATACAAACATTCTGGCATTAGGTAATTTTTTGATGTACACTTGCTGCAAAAATGTCAAAAAGGAACACCTCCTTCTATCTTCTTCCATTTTATTTTTCAGTTTTCATTCACATGATCATAGGATAGCTGCTGCATTTCTATGAATCAAAATCAGTTTTGTTATTTCAGACAAGAATCATGGGAGAACAACATAGGGCAAAATGAGATGCAAGATGAATCTGTGTATTTTATAAAACTTTCCTGGCAAGCTTACTCATTTTTCACTTATATCAAATAGGCCAAACCAAGATCATATAGACATTTGTACTTATCAAGGGAGCCTGTGGCACCAAAAGAGCAAAGAAGCACTCCCAATACTATCATCAAGGATAGAACCAGAGACAGGAACTTTGAAAACTTGCATAACCATACACATTACCCACTGGATCCTCTTACAATTTCTGTGAAGTATGTAGCACCTGCAATTTTGCTATAGATTCAGTGTTAGGATACTAGGGGTTCTCATTATTTTCTGATCTTACAAAGCCCAGCAGCAGGAAGTAGTCCCTAAATATCAGCCACATTAACAGTGTGTGGGTCCAGAAGGCAAGGTATGGAAGCAAGAGTGGCCACTTTACCAGAGGAACAATGGAGGAGCCTCTCCTTGATTTTTCATTGAAAAGTAAATCTGAGTGGAGTCAAAGAAAACATGACAACTAAATATAATGTGGCATCCCTGATAGGATCCTGGAAGATGAGAAAGGACATTTGGTCCAAACTAAGGACACCTGAATAAAATATAGTTATATTTTATATTAGTTAATGATAATGTATTAATATTATTTAATTGTAACAAATGTATCACACTAATGTAAGATGTCAATAATAGGGGAAATTGAGTGTGAGGTATAAGGGAACTTTCTGTACCATTTTCACAATTTTTCTGTAAATGGAAAAGTGTCCTAAAAAATAAAGTTTACTTTAAAAATAAAGTGGCTCTATATAGAGCAAGGTTTGAACTGTGGCAAGTAATTGTGCTTTCTAGAGTCCTCCAACTACAGGGAGCATAATTAGCCCTGGATCCAGCTTCAATGCTCTGAAATTCATCACTTACGTTCTCCCAATAAGTGACTGAGCATGGCAGGAATATCAAGGAAGGCTTATTCTTAGGAGACATGGGAGTCTTCTGGGGGGTGACTTAGGTTTAATGACACCCTGATTACCTAATTCAATTTCCTTTAAATTGCACTACATCCTAGAATACTTCTAAGCATTTACCATTTGTCTGTTCTTCACATAATGTCAGACTTATATGGTCTGATGGTTTCCTAGTCTCCACCAGTCCCCTCTCTATATTGTCTCACTCATGGGTTCCCCATGCATGCTTAATCCTATCTGAGCATCTGCTTCTGGGCTGACACACACAATAAAGGATAAAAACCTTGTGATCACATCATTAGATGAAAGAAAGGAAGTATTTGACATACTTCAACCCACATTGATGAGAAAAACTGTAGGTAAACTAGAAATAGAAAAAAAAGAAAACTATTTGAATCTTATAGAGGGCAGCTACAAAAAAAATCTATATTTAGCATCTTATTTAATGATGAAGAATTGAAAACTCTCCCCATATGTGGGGAATTAGGCAGGGATATTCACTCTCATCACTTCCATTCAACATTCCTTGCCAGTTTAATAAGGCAAGGAAAAAAAGGGTTAACATTAAAAAATAATAAACAAACTTGTCTCTATTTGCAGTTGACATGATTGTTTACTTAGAATAACCTAAGGAATATACAAAACTAGTACTAGAACTAATATGTCAGTATAATCAATCACAGGATGCAGGATTAATATAACATATTATAAATTATATTTTATATACTAGCAGCAAACCATTGGGAATATTTACAATGTTAATAGAAAATTTATAACATTATAAAAAATACATTGTAAAACATTTTCAAGACATCTACACCGAAAACAGTGAAGTGTCATGGGATAAAGTGCAAAAAAACTAAAGAAATTATTCTAAAATATGTATGGAAATGAAAACAAATTAGAGCAGTTAAAATGAATTAAAAAAAAAAGAAGAAAGAATGAAAGTCGGAAGATTTATTCTACCTAATTTCAAAACTTACTATAATGTTATAGTCTTCAAGAGAATATGTTATTGGTGAAAGATAAGCATATAGATAAATGAAACAGAATTAATATCCCAGAATAAAATCCAAAACTTAGTGGTCAATTGATATCTGACAAAGGTATTAAGAAAATTCCGTGGGGAAGAAAAGTCTTTAAAAAAAAGGTACTGGAAGAGTTGGATATCCATTATAAACATTATATATATATACTATCTTGCCTGTTGTTTCCCTGGAAAACTCTGAATAACACACCAAGTGATGCTGAGATGTAGACTATCTAGAACACTACTGGTAAAAAATGTAAAATGATAAACCACTTTGAAAATTAAATATACACCTATCATAGAACCATGCCAATTCCCTTACTAGGTATTTCCCCAAGAGAAATGAAAATATCTATACACAGAATCACTTGTACACAGAAATACCAGAAACTTTATCACAATATACAAAACTGAAAACAACGTAAATGTCCATCTACAGTTGGATGGGTAAATAAAACACAATGTATTCATATAATGAACACTACTCAGTAATATAAAAGAAACAACTATGATGCACACAATAACATGGATGAATTTCAAAATCACTATGCTGACCAAAAGAGGACATAAAAACACAAATACATATACTGTAGGATTCCATACATAAAACCAAAATTAATCTATAGCAATAGAAACATAAGAGAGCTTCTTGCTTTCAGGGCTGGGGAGGGAATTAGCTACTACAAAAGAATGTGAGAATCTTTTGGGGATGATGTAAATTTCTGTATCGGGATGGTATACTACTACAAGAACTCCTCAAATTGTACATTTTAGTGGATTCAATTAATAGTTTCCTCAATAAAGTTAAAATGGAAAAAAGTAAGAATGAATTGAAGTGGAAAAAGTAGTTCTTAGTAAAGAGCTTGCTACAGTTGAAAAAGCATGAATTTTAGAGTCCAATAGTCCTGGGTACAAATCTCACCAACTCTGACTAGCTTTGAAATTTTAGAAGAGTTATTTAATAGTCTGATTTTAAGTTTATCATCTACAGCAACATGGGTATACTCTGACAGTATCATTTTAAATTTTAAATGAGAAAACATATTAATGCATAACAACAAATTTAGTACATCACAGGTACTTAGCATTTTGTAAAACTTGCTGCTTTTTACTCAGTGGTTGACACAAATTGTAGATGATTTCAGATATCAATTTGCCTAATATTTTATGGTTTTATAATTTAAGTCACTTAAAATTTAAAAGACCTAAAGTACTCTCATTATAAACCCTAACAGTTTATCTATATTTAAATGAATTTGCAAATCATTTCTCTTGTCTTCTCTTATTCTTAATTTTCTCATATTCAGCTGCCAAGGTTTTATTTGTTTCTAATAGAATAAAATGTACATAGCCACTTTTACTCACTATCATGATCAGTGTCAGTCTTGAACTGTCTTATATACCAGAATCTGCTAGTAATTGTAATTAGAAAATCATTGAAATATAGGAATGGGTTAGATATTAGTAATCTGTTTAACAACTATTGCATTTCCCACTTAACTTCTGCACCCAATGAGCAGATTTCTGCTCTAAAATATGATTTTCATATTAACTTAATTTATTCTACCATATGTAATATATTAGTAGTTAAGAGAAAATTTATATTTTACAGTACAATTCAGATCTCACAGGGGCAATCATTAAATTATCTTTCAAGGTACAGATTAAATAATAATTTCTCCTGAAACTTTTACTGTTCCTCTGTACAAGAATATGCAAAACACTGTAATTTAACTAATCAATATCCTAAATATCCTTAGAGAAGCAAGATTACTTGTCCAAAGGAAAGCAGTCTTATCATGTTAAAGCTAGGACAAGGTCTACGTTCATTATGTCTAGTGTGATATTCAGTCACTACATTATATTGACATTTATACATCTTCTGAAATAAAACAGTCCTTTGCTTTTCAATTTACTTTTCTTCTTAGCATGAACATTATTTAGAATATAGGATTTCATGTTGTAACTAAGAAACCTGGTAAATAGTGCCTTAAATAAAATAGCAGTTTATTTCACTCATGTTAAAATTCAGAGGTGAGCCATCCAAGCTTGCTGGCTAATGGTTCTGCCATCCTTCACATGTGGTTTCCACCTTGGGGTCAAAGGTGGCTGCTTCAGCCATTGTCCAATCCCAAAGAGTTGAAAAAGTTAAGAGTTAAAATGGAGGGCAAGCAATTTCCTTTGTTAATGATGCAGAAGTTGCACACGACTTTGTCTCACAGACTATTTGTTGCATGGCCACAGCTAGAGGCTGGAGAAGGCACTAACAGAACCTCCACCTGGGTGTGTAATACTTGATAAAAGCAGGATTTATAAAAAGAAAGACGTAAAAAATGCAAAGTTGCAAGCAATTAGTAGTGTCTCTCACAGAATGATTTTTATCAGTGGCCCTCAATCTTTTTCTAGCCACTCCCCCAAAGTACTTTTGAAAATAAAATGTAGCTTCCTCATATTTTAAAGTTAACATAGAGATTATGTATCATCAATGTGCATGGTTTCAAAATCTATGAATTCCAGCATATTACAAATATTATTATTTGAATTAGTGTTTTTATTTCTACATTATTTTAGACAAGTTGTGGGTTTACAGAACAAGCACGCATAAAATACAGAATTCCCATATAACACCCCACCACCAACACCTTGCATTGGTGTGGAACATATGTGTTCTACTTTGCTAATGCTGCAAAATGCAAAACACCAGAGATGGATAGGCTTTTATAAAATGGGGGTTTATTTCGCTACGCAGCCACAGTCTCAAGGCCACAAAACATCCAAGGTAGCACCCCAGCAATTGGGTACCTTCACCAGAGGATGGCCAATGGCGTCTGGAAAACCTCTGCTAGCTAGGAAGGCAGCTGGCATCTGCTCCAAAGCTCTGGCCTCAAAATGGCTTTCTCCCAGGACGCTCCTCTCTAGCAAGCATGCTCCTCTTCAAAACATCACTCCCAGCTGCACTCAGTTTCCTGCCCCCGAGTCAGCTCATTTATATAGCTCCACCCATCAAGGCCCACCCTGAATGGGCCGGGCCATGCCTCCATGGGAACATCTCATCAGAATCATTACCCACAGCTAGGTGGGGCACATTCCAAGCAAATCTAACCAGCACTCAAACGTCTGCCCCACAAAACTACAAAGATAATGGCATTTGGGGGACACAATACATTCAAACCAGCACAATATGTTACAATTGATGAAAGAACATTTTTATAATTGTACTATTTATTAACTATAGTCCATGGTATGACTTAGGGTACACTGTATATATATATATATATATATTATAGTTTCATGGATTTTCTTTTAATTTTTATTCTGTGTTTTTATAACCATTTAAAACTATATAACAAATTCTTCTTTAACAATAAAATTTTTTTAAGTTTCTCCCTCCATGAATTTTCATTTTTATTACCTGAAGAACTGTATTCTAATATATTTTTCCATTCAGCATTTTACTAATTACCCCTACTGGGTTTACTGCAATAAAATCATGTAGAAAAATTAAATTTTTTTTATCTCTTCTACTCTAACATCATTCAAAGTTCAATGTTTTCATTGCTTGGATTATCAAGACAGTTACTTTAAGTACATAATTTATAAAATTAACATATATTTTTATAATGATTAATTATGAAAATAGTTTTTTGAAAAAGTGTTTCAATGAGACAGATGGGTTTACTTTTTATAAATTATCTATGGATTAATATTACTTATTGATAGATTGAGATGTGATTCATGATCAATTTAATTCCTATTTTTGTGTTCTCTGTATGTTATAATAAACCATTTTAACAAAATCTAAATGGGAACAGTAATAATTTTGTTAAAGCAGTGTCCTTGGACTTCTGAGTTACATGCCAAAATCACATTGTAACTATCATTTAGGAAATTATTTTTAATAATCTATCAACAGAAAAGTCTATTAAGTATTCTTTCAATTTGTTAAAACAAAAGGATCTGAAAACCATATGATTTACAAAAGTATTTGTTAATCATTAGCATCATTTTACTATCTGGATAACAATATCAGAATTTTGAATTATCCCTTTTATTATTGCTCTAGATGAATTTTATACAATAAGGCAATGCACAATTGTGATGTTAAGAATGGATGAGAGTTCATCTTTCTTTTGAAAAGTGATTGAGGGAGATTGCTTCTGGGGAGGAGGGGAAGGCCTTTTCTTTTCAGCTTATTAAAGAGTACATATGGAAACTGAAGATTTGGCATTGATTGCTTTAAAGAAAATAGCTATACCTGTGTTCCCTCAAAAGGTCTTCATGTAAAACAAGGTCAAATGTACCCCAATTTGAAGATCATTATTTCATTATATACTTTTATGGGATCTTACTATTCAAAATGGCTTGTTTCATAAGCTTTACACATACATACACTCACCACTTTCTACTCACAAAAGACTTGCCATTTGCCATTTTATATACTGATACAGAATGTCAACAGGGAATTTCCACTAGCAAGTACAAGTAAATATGTATTTTATATTAAATAAAACAGTTCTTAATCTCAGCTAAAGGAAACACAAGAGACTGCTGAGTAAATAAAATGGGATAAAAATAAAATAAAGTTCTCAGAGTTCTTTGCTTCTCTCTAGATGGCACATTGAATTCCCTACTATCTCCTTTTACTCTCATAACCCCAAAAATGCTAAAACTAGAGCGATGAAACCCACACTTGCCCTGTTGACTCTACTTACAGCACAAGACAGATTTCATTCTCTATATTTATGGATAGAGTAATTGTATCTTTTGTATTGACTGAAAAAAATAAAAAGTGGTCTAGTATCATTTTGGAGACATACTTCAAAGTCTTTAATAACTACAAAATTTACCCAAAGCAGGAAACTCTTGAAGTTTTCAGGGACAAAGTCTGTAAGTATGTTATCTCAGTATCAGATAACCCCTGAGAGTCCCTTATAACTATACTTCAAGGTGAGATGCTAAACCCTTGATAAATGTGTAAGTAAGATAAGGAGATGGGGATTCTCAGTTGAGCCCCTGGTAATCTGTCAAGCCCACTAGAACCTTATCTTTGCTTCACCTATTGGTTATCTTGTAACATGCTGTTCTTTAATTAAAAGTAGTTTGTCTTCTTTTGTCTAACTGAAAAATAAGCCTGCCCACAGGGAATAGAGAGCAGGGAAATAAGAAAACTATAAAAGGAGAATCTGATCCCTTTAACAGAAAGGGATTGGATCCCTACAGTCCATACAAGGTTTTAAAACTTTACTTCCTCCAACTGATTCTAAATTACTAGAAAAAAGGGGATACTATTGGGTTTTTAGTTAGTTTTGTTTTGCTTTGTTTTTAAGTTTTTTACTTGTTCAACAAATGCTTATTGACCCAGGCAATGTTCCATGCTAAGATATCAGTAACCAAAATAGACAAAAAACCTGCACAGTGGAGTTTACACTCTAGTGGGAAGTTTTCAAGGTGAGTTTATGCAGATGGTAGATAGTGGTTATGTCGATTATTGGATATGTCTTTGTTAAATGCCAAATTTCTGGTGTACAAAGTTTTAATGGTGTGGTAGCTTGAAGCTGTGTGTACCCCAGAAAAGTTTGCTCTTGGGGGTGGGGACCCATTGTAAGTAGGATCTTTTGGTGAGGCTACTTAAGTTAAGATGTGACCCACCTCATTCAGGGTGTTCTTAATCCTCTTATTAAAGTCCTTTAAAAGAGAATGAAACTGAAAGAGTGGGAAAGCCACAGAAGCAAGAAGCTGAAATCAATGAAAACTGAAGGGGAAGGGAGAGACCAACAGATGTCATCATGTGCACTGACATGTGACAGAGGAGTCCAAGACCACCACTGGTCTTCAGGAAGAAAGTATATTCCTGATGATGCCTAGATTTGGACATTTTCATGGCTTCAAAACTGTGAGTTTATAAGATAATAAATTCCCATAGTTAAAGCAGATGCATTTCTTGGTAGCTGCTTTGAGAAGCTCAGCAAACTAAAACAAATGGTAAGGAAAGTACTGTTTTACAAGGACAAAATAGAGATACATAAACAGTTTTTTTCCAGACAGTCCTGATTTTAAATATTTCATTACTTCTAAAAACATGTTTAAGAACATGTAATTTGTTTGAAAAATAATGACTATATATGTAATTACCAAAAATATCTCAGTTCTACTTCAAGATATACCAGATTCCACCCTTGGTGATCTGCACAAATCTTCCCTGAGACGTATTTTCCTCATTATGCCAAATAAAATAAATAAATAAATAAAGCCTACACTGTATAGCATATAGAGGTGCTTCATGTCAGTATCTTTGAAGTATTTTGAAGAATGTAGAGTGCTATGCATTGGCATAATTAACACTATTATTAATGTGATCACCTTTTAAATACTTAACTATGTCTCCCTGCTTCAAATAACAATTAAATGAATAAACAAAACAAGAAAGGAAAAGTAACAGATGAAAAATAATCCCATTTAAAACAAGCACTTGACACTTTAACTAATTCTTTAACATGTTTGTTTTTGGATGTTCAATGTGTTCTTAATATATAGAAAATATTGATTTTGAAAATAATCTGACTCTTTAAAAACATTTTTCAAACTCCTTCCTCTAAGATATCATATGGAACTTTAATGTTTTATTAAATAAATGGCTATATTTGGTGAATCAAGTAGAAATGAGATACTGTGTAGTCAAAATCCTAAATGTTTTGTTTATCAGAAGAAATATTCAAGGTATTTAGGCAATTTCTGAATATTCTTTGTGTTTTCATATTAATTTACTTAAAAACATTTTTTTTCCTACCTTTTACAAGCTCTGAAACATTTCTCCTCATTCCTGAAACATTCTCATGGCAAAAGTACACATTCATTAAATTAACTGAATAAAATTAAAGGAAAATATAGTCTTCTTGGACTGACCATGGAAACTGAATATCCACACATTCCACCATCTGGGAATGTCAAATCTACATACTGCTGTTGATCTAATGAAAAGCTTCACACAAATGTAACTGCTGGCTTTGATCCTGCTCACAACTTTCCAAAGTTTGATCTAATGTGAGAAGCTCATTTTCATAGGGAGAGATTCTTATCCATCCAAGATTCAATGATACCCACTAAATAACTAAGTTGTTATTAGCATTACTTCAAATATTATCTTCACTCTGTACATTTTTTCAATTACCAGACATCAAGACTGTTTTCTAACCCTGAAACATGACACACTTCATTGCATTTATACTCTTTTTATTCCAAGTCTGATGCACCTTGTTCATATGATGAAGTTTAAGGTATGAACAAGGTAATGTCTTCAAGATCTACTTGCTCAAGATAACAGATCATTGTTCTCTTTTTATCAAAATCAATCATTTTAGTGAAAAGTGTCATTTTTAGCACAAGATGCAGGCATAATTACTTTAATACTTTCTTCACAGATATATTATCATATTGTCATGTTCACAGTCTCCATTTGCTATATGCCATTATTCCTTCATCTATACAAATGAGATCCCAGTTATGTCCAGTTATAGTTCTAGAGAAACAATTAATGGTAGTTAATCTCCAATATATAATTGGAATGCATTTCAAAATTATATTTTAAAGTCAGTTGTCTGAACTCAGAACACATTTTCCAAAAGAAGAATAATACTAAATTAGTAATTCAGAAAAAAAATTATCTTTAAAAATATTGATTAATGCATAGTGTAGCTGAAATATACACTTTCCATGAAAACCAGTAGGAAAGGTAACACTAAAATGTAAATTTGTGGTCATTCAAGTGATATCTATCTAGTTGCTCTTCAGGTGTCCATAGCTCCTGGTGAAAGGCCTCAAATGAAAAAATGTCAAACAAAGCTTAGATTCGAAATGCAGCACTGTTAAAATGTAAATGGCTGTATCAGAATCGTGTTAGAATTTCTTTTTTTCTTCATTTTTTTTTTACATATAAAAGAGGAAAATATTAAGAAATGTAGTGAGGGAAGCAATAGTAAAATTATATAACCATGATGGCTCCTCTCTCACCAATGGCTGATGATTTCTTTCCATAGTTGGATCTCTCCACAAAGTTGATCCAGGAAAATTTTGAAGAAAGAAGATAGTGGTTTTTAGCAAAACCACAGTAAATAACTCAAATCTTTACCAAGGCAAAATGCTTAAAGTGATTATAAAAATGACTACTATCACAAAAACAAATGGTGCATGAACTAATAGGAATATTGATTTGTAGTCATTGGAAATTCTTTTAAATTATTCATGTGAAAGTTTTAAGTGATATATTAAGTTATCAAGCCATGTGTTATAATAATTCCAATTTAAACATGCAGTATGAGGCTTGGCCTATGTCACCTAGAGTCGCCCTAATTCAACCTATTACATCTTCTTTCTTTGTTTTAACTTTATTTATAAAAATTAAAAAAAATTCAAACAAAACAAAACAAAGGAATAAGAAAAACAAATATCCTAAAATAACTACATAGCTTCCAATATGCTCCTACCATACCCCAAGAAAATTAATGAACCATAGTCATTCCTGAGGATTCCCGTATCATTAAGATTATCCTCAGTTGTTGCTGACAGGGAGACGCAGAAATGAAACACAGACACAAAGTTAAGATTTAAGGGAGCAGGGGACCCACAGCATCGTGTGGCAAGTGGGTGCTGATGCACCTGTGCTCCAGTTATTTATTCGTTTGTTACACAAAGCAAGAATACGCTATGTGATCAAAAGCATTCAGGTCTCTCAGATATTAATCTTTACATCCTGCTGCAGATAAGAAGGAACAATCTGTGGTCAATGGTTAACACTGCTGTCATAGTCACAAGACACACATCTTTACAAGGCATGCCTGCACGGTGTTCCATGCAGGCTTGCAGCCCAGCGTTCCAGGCTGCCATCCCAGACATGGTCTAAGTAACATGAAAGGCTTGGTTCCCCATATTCAGTATCTTATCTGCTCTTATTAGATTATCATTCCCCTTTCACTAGTTGCTGTCTATCTCTAGGTCCTCTAAATCCTATGCTATAATACAATTTATAGCTATAGACATTGATGTCATTTTGATACGGATATAGAGATGATAGATAGATAGATAGACAGACAGATAGATAGATAGACAGATAGTTGGAAAAAATTAACAAAGAACATATTTAAAACTGGTTCACTACCCTAAGATATATACTATATAGTGGAAGAAGCATAAAATGGAGTAAGAGAAGGTGGTGGGGCTTTAAAGTGATTGTGTGGAGAGGGGAGAGGGAGTAGGAAGGAAAACCTCCCTCACAATCAAGGTGATAACTCCCAGGGGTTCTTTTAAGCATTTGAAATACTTTGCATACATTTAGAGAAAACATAGGACTGTTTCTTGACTTATACCTAAGAAAGCTAAAGCTTCATGTGGCAACATTATAGAGGTTGCTTGTTTGAGAATGGTTTCTTAGTTATTTTCAAGACAAAGGATCCACAAATGTTTCTCTAATTTTGGAGACAAAGCCTGCCTGAAGGTGTGTTATATATAGCCCTAAGGATTCTGAGGCTGGGTGAAGAGATGGATAGATAAACCAAGGATTCAAGATGGAGCCCATGATAGGTTGAATTGTGTATCCTGGTGGAGGTGGGGGGGCGGGGCGTAGAATAAACATGTTCTTAATCCATTCCTGTGGGTGTGAACTCATTGTGGATAAGACCCTTTGAAATGTTATTTTTAGTTAACTTGTGCCTTAATGAGGTTGGGCCTTGATCCTATACTGGAGACTTTATGAGGAGAAAACTGCATGGAGGAGTAGAAATTGGAAGACAACATGACCCAGAAGACAAAGAGAGGATGATGTCATGCGATGAGAAAGTTAGGAACTCCAGAGATTTCAAGCCTGCCACAATGGGACCTTGTGAAGAAACAAACTGTTCAGCTTCTGAAACCATGAGACAGTAATGTCCCATCCTTTAAGCCAACCCATTGTGCAGTATTTGTCATAGCAGCTGGGAAGCCAAGACAGAGCCAAAAGGATATGTTTTGCCTAAGCAAAAGTTGGTTGGGAGAACCCACAGAAATACGTTTGGAGGAGAAAATGTGCCAGCTTAAACAGAGATTTAAAAGCCAAGCAGATAAAAATGTTTTCATTTCTCTACCACCTTTCCTTTGACTATTTTGAAAATAGTGGAAGCTGAATCACCAAACACAGAGAAGATAAAGAAGTTAAAAGAGAGGAAAGGTGAATCTGACTGTATTTTGTATCTTAAAACTCAGATCCTGCTCGCTACAGTTTGTGGGTGGGGGAATGAAAGAAGTTTACCCTTTGAATGAAGTTTGGGATTTTAAGTAAAATGTCTGTTACTGCTTTTTGCATGTTTTATTTCACTGAGGTATAATTTAGATCAAATAAAATGCCCACATCTTAAGTAATTGATTTAATGACTATTTGTTGCCTTTTGACAATTTTATTAGTCTATGTAACCACCAGACAGGACAAAATATGCATGTGAATTTCAAATACTTAGAGATATAGCAATGTGGGATTTATGATATATGACTGTTATTGACCAAGGGCTCACTCCCTGACGCGCACAGAGACGAACAGTATGACATTGGATTTTGAGTAAAGAAAGAGTTTTTTTGCAAGGTCAGTGGCAAGGAGACAGGAAAGGCTCAATCTGTCTTCCCAATCTGTGAACCAAGGAAATTTTTGTAGGAATGGGAGGTGGGAGGTGAGAGGTGTGGACAGAAGTGGGGAGGTTTGACTTTGCATAGTCCAGTTGGCTAATTATAGAGTTGTCCATATCTGGTAGAGTGGGTTTTTAGGCCAGATCTTCCTTGTTAAAGGACCTGTCTTATTCGACCTGATTTTGATGTCTCCTTGTTCTCCTGAACTTGGTTCTGAGGGAGGTAACCTTTGCTCCGATGTCTCAGAGGCTATCTAAAGGACAAGAGCCTGTGTTTCATGCATGCTTGAGTTATAGAGCCTGTGGTCAAGCTCAGATGCCTGCAAAACAAGCTCATAAGAAAAGGTCACAGGAAAATGAAGTCACAACAAACCAGTTTTAGCCTGCTAAGTTTTAGCCTGCCCATGGTTCCAGACCCCTTGAATTTTGAGCCTAAATATTGAGGGTTTGGGTGCTCCAAATTGATTAGCGGCACATATTAGGAAGTGAGGAATAGAATTGGTTGGCATGGAGCTGAAGGTATTCCCAAGTTCCTAGCCATTGTTCCTGGAGGTGTTGGTACCCTTAGGTTTCAGGGCCCAACCTACATAGCAACAATCCAGAGGCTTGAAGTCTCTGTGAGATAAACTTAACAAACAAATTGAAGATTATAGGTCCAAATAAAATAAGTAGAATGATCATGATTGGGAGACATACAAGTGGATATAACTGTGTCATATTGGCAAAATAGCTCTTCATAGATTCCCAGACAGAGCATGCTGAGGGGTTGTTGATTCCATGTAGCCATGCTGCTTGTTTACAGATTTTTTTTTTTGCACATTTTGTTCTATCTGACCTGAGATATTAACTAAAGCACAAAAGGAAGTATTGGTTGCTTCAAAACTCCTCTTTGTTCAGCTAGACAGTAATCAAGGACTAAGTGATTATCCATTACAATGTTTACCAATGTGTCTATGGATATTTGCATGGCTTCTGTGTCGGTCTGGAGCTGTTATGTACCCCCATGTAATCCATTCTTGTGGGTGCAGACCTATTGTGGGTGGGACCTTTTGATTAGGTTGCTTCCATGGAGATGTGATCCTGCCCATTCAAGGTGGGTCTTAATCCCCTTGCTGAAGTCCTCTATGAGAGGATAAAAGGAAGAGACATTTTGGAGAGAAGCTCAGAGAAGCTAAGACAGAAATGCCCAGAGACATTTGGACAGAGAGATCAATTTTGAAGCCAGAGCCCAGGAGAGAAGGACCAGCAGATGTCACCATGTGCCTTCCCTTGTGACAAAGGAATCCTGGATGTCTGTGGCCTTTCCTCTAAGAAGGTATCTTCCTGCTGATGCCTTGATTTGGACATTTTCATGGCCTCAGAATTGTAACTTGTAACTTAATAAATCCCCATTGTTAAAAGCCAATGCATTTCTTGTATATTGCATTCCAGCAGCCTTAGCAAACTGGAACAGCTTCTAAGGCTGCTAATTCCTCCATTGAGGCAGTGAGGGTTTCTAATATGGTCTCATGGTATGCAAGCACTCCCCAAGGAGCTAATAGTCCCAGGTCAAGTCCTACACCAGCTGTTACCATTCTGAGGGCTCTTTTTCCCCTTATGTGACTGGTGGACTTGAATATATATATATATGTATATATATATATATATGTCAGGTTTTAAGTACTCTAAAGTACACTGGTGTCTAATCCACACATTACTTAAAAAATTGAATAACATTACTCAAGCACCAGACTTATCATTGTATCATTTATGGGGTAGCTAGCTCTCTGGACTTCCACAGATGAACACATTGCCTTTGGGGGTACAACTTTCCCAATCGTAAGAATTTAAGATTTTAATTTTTGTGTTATTTTCATGTTATCCAAGGTCACATTGAGATCATGACACTGGGCTGACAGAAGACCTACTTGGTAGGGTCAAGGCCACCCACAGAACCTGTAAGTTTTCCCATTTCTCTTTGTAGGATAATTCTTACAAAATGCTTGAATTCTTCCCACTTTACTGGGAATTTTATGTCATGGCCCACATCTGCTTTGCCTCAGGTTTTATATAAGAATATGCAGTATAATTAACCACTCTAATTTCCAGGGATTTGCTGGTAGCGCCATCCAGATGTTGGCAGATTGCTGAATTATTTAGGCCTTGATGGATGGTGTGATTGTATTTTGTCTGATTGTAGTCATCTGCCAAACTCCATATTTTTCCATTACCCAGGGTCTTGAACCTAAGAGAGGAGTCTAAAAGTAGGAATCCACATTTTGATCCAGTAATGACATTTACGTGGGTGAAGTCAAAACAGAGAAAGGGGCTGCTTGTAAAGAGCTCCCCTTCTATGGAAAGCTCAAATTTTAGGTTTTGGCAACACTTATGAGGGATCAACACTGGAACCTGAGCAAAGTTATTTATCAGGAGGGCTAAAAAAAGTCAGGCTTGGTATAAGGATTAGAATGGCATACCCAGCATTCCTGTAGGTGTCCCAAGTGGCTGTTGCCTGGGACAGCTTTACTAAAGAATTAGCTTTCCAATAACTTACTGACACAGAGGTGGGGAATGGAATTAAGATAAGCATGGAAATTATAAAAAGAAGTGCCATTTTCTATCCAAAGGATATGGTTAAATCCATATTAGAGGAAATGGTTAAATTCATGAGGCAGTTTACAAGGGCATATTAAGAGATAAAGAGCTGCAAGAAGACAAGCAAACACAGCTAAAATAAGGAATCAAGGTTTAATCATTACTCATCTTATTTTTCTTGAAGAGCAGCTAAAGGTCAGTAATGAGTTAACAAGAGTTGCTCAGAGACGATAAGTTCTCAGCAAAATCTCAGGCCCATCCAGTGTTTGGACATTCAGATCCTGCAGCTTCCTGCTGTCCATGAAGACTGTTTCTGGTCTGGTTCCCATAAGTCATCCTGGGGTGGCTTCCCAGGCACTGGTTTTACCTGGGAATGATGGATCCACCATTGGACACCCTGTAACTTAAGAGAAGAGTGAGTGACCAGCAAAACCTCATAAACGCTGAGCCATTGGGGTCATAATGTTCACGGTGTTGACTCATCCATGTTCTTAAGGAGAATCCAGTCTCCTGGACCTATACAGTGAAGGAGCACATCTGTTGGGAACATAAGGCAGCTGGAAACATATTGGTGAAGAGCAGAGAAGGTAGCACCCAAAGATAGTACACACTTTACATTATTTAGTTTCTTTACGATATGAATGTTTTCCAGATTACAATAAAACTTACCCTAAAGGAAAGTTCTCCCATAAGACCTCAACTGGAGCTTGCTTCTGGGGCCTACTCCTACCCTAAGCAGTGCAATTCGCAATTCTCCATCTCATGTCAAGTTAGTTTCCTGGCAGATTTTACTAGAATCTCCTTAAAGTTTTGGTTCATCTTTCCCATTTTTCCTGTGGACTGCAGCCTCTAAGAAGCACATAACTTCCAATGCATTGTTAGAGCTCCAGCTACCTCCTGGGTCACCTTAGTGATGAACGCTCCCCTATTGTCATTCTGTGTAAAGTATGGCAGTCCAAATCAGGGAATCATTTCTTTTGTTATGACCTTTATTACTTAGTCCTCTGGCCCACAAGGAAAGGCTTCTTCCCATCCAGAGAAGCTGTCCACAAATACAATTAGGAATTTATAATTTCCTCTGGCCTTTGGCATGATGTTAAAATCTATTTGCCAGTCCTTTCCTGGTTCTGTTCTCCTTGTATGTACTCCCATTACAGGATAGGGGGTCCCATTTTAGGTTATTTTTTGGCACAGATTAAACAATTTTGGACTACCTTTTAAATTATATTCTGCATGTTTGGATCAACAATGAACTTTCATATATATGGGTACATGGTGTCCCTCCCATAATGGGTTCCCTGATGTAAATATGTGCTGACCCCTTCCATTAAATGTTCAAGCACTAGTTTGATCCATTTTTTATTATAAATCCGTCTGTCCTTGGTGGCTCTATAAGGCTTCTCACTGGGGTTTCAAGGGATTATGTAGAATCCCCACTCATCAGCCATGTCCAAATCCATTGCCAAATATTTGGATTTAAATGAATCAAGTCCATGCAAGGTATTGAGGCCAAGATATCATCTCTTGGCTTTTTCTCTCTGGCTACTTGTTTAGCAGTCTGGTCAGCTAAATTGTTTCCTTTTGCTGTTTGACTATGAGTTTTTCAATGTACTGGACAGTAGACAATTGCCCCTTCTCATGGTAACATTATGGCTTCTAGCAGGGCTAACATGACTTCTGCCTGTTTGAACTCTTTCCTTCCTGAAGTTAATAGTCCTCTCACTTTCCACATGGTTCCATGTGCATGGACTATTGAAAAGGCACACTTTGAGTCTATATAGATAGTGGCCATTTTCACTGTTCCCAAGTATGTTCTTGTGAGAGCTGTAAGTTCTGCCTTTTGAGCAAATGTACTGGAGGAAGTACATTCATTTCTAGAATTTCTTGGAGACTTACTATAACATACCCAGCTCTACAGAGTCCCTAATGCATGAGGCTACTTCCATCAGTGAACATCTCTAGTCCAGATCCTCTAGCTATGAGGTCAGCTAGAATAGATTTCTTCAGTTATTTGCATACAATCATAGATGGATTCTTCCTGTGCACTGGGAAGTAGAGTGGTGGGGTTTAAACAAGAGACTTGTCTTCAGTTTTATATTAGGATTATCCAGTAATACTGCTTTGAACTTGCCTAGCCTCCCAGAGGTAAGCCAGTATCCCCCCTTTTGTTCCCTCACTGTGGGATACAGTGAGGGATGTGGCTGTGGTAGGTTGTCACCTAGTAAACTTTTCAGCTTCCTGCAGTAGGTTGCAGGTGGCAGCCACTGCTTGTAGACATATTAGCCATCATTGAGTTACTATATCCAATTATTTGGAAAAATGTGTGACATGTGACAAGCCTACATGTATCGTCTAAATTCTCCATCAGTATCCCAAGGCTTACTCCTTGCCATTCATGTACAAACAGATTGAAAGTTTTCTCATGTCTGGGAGACCAAGTACTTGTGCTCTAAAAAGCTTGTCCTTAGTATTATGAAATGCCTGCTGGCATCTAGCAGTCCACTCAAGTGGCTAATAATCTTTTCCTTTAAGGGACTCATACAGAGGTTTGGCTATAAGTCCAAAATTTGGTATCCAAGTATGGTAAAAACCTAACCATCCTTAGAAACCCTCAAAGTTGTCTCCTGGTGGCAGGTACAGCTACCCTTGCTAATGATTCTTTCCTATCTGGCAACAGATTTCTTTGAATTTCTGACAGTTCAAATCTTAGATACTTCACAGTAGGTTGTGAAAGTTGGGTCTTTTTCTTGGAGACCTTATATTTTCAGTCTGCCTGGAAGTTAAGTTAGGGAAATATTCTGACATGAAACTTCCTTGGTGGTACTGGCAATCAGGATATCATCTAAACATTGTAATAACATTCCTTCCTGAAGGTGGAGCTCCTTTAAATCTTTAACCAGACTTTCCAAAGTATAGTAGAGGGATTTTAAAATCCTTATGGGAGTACAATCCAGCAGTATTGTTGTTTTACATTGGTACTGGGATTTTCCCATTTGAAAATGAACAGTTCTTGAGAGTCTGGACTCAAGTATACAACAGAAAGCATCTTTTAAATCTAATATTATTAACCAACAAAAGTTCCCTGATAAATGGTGAGGAGGGTGTAAGGATTTGATACACCCGATGAAAGCCTTTCACTATTTGATTAACGACCCTTATACCTTGTACAAAGCAGTACTCATTAGTACCAGGTTTTTGAACCAGCAACATAAGAGTATTATATGGGGATTGGCAAGGTCGAATCAACTGATATCAAATAAAAGTGTCTATTAGATGTTTGATGCCTTCTCTCACATAACGTTTTAAAGAGTATTATTTTAAATTAGGAATTTTGCCCTGGGTCCAGCCATCCTAGCCCTTCCTGGCATCCCATCAGTCCACACCTCTGGTCTCACATTCTTCAGGGTCCCACCAGGAATTCCAGGTTGTTTTTCTATGTCCAGTTGTAGCAAAGTGGCCTGAAAAGTGCAGGCTTGCTCAGGAAGAAACTAAATGTTTATTTTCTCTGATGAAAAAGTTACTTGTGTATTTAGTTTGGTTAGTAAGTCACATCCCAGCAATAGTATAGGGCATTCAGGCATGTGAAGAAAATTGTGTTGTAATGGTTAGGTTCATATGTCAACTTGCCAGGTAATAGGTTGTCTGTTCAAGCAAGCTCTGGCCTAACTATTACTGTGAGGGTATTTTGTGGATTTAAATAATCAGTAAGCTGATTGCATTTATGTCTGATTACATCTACAATCAACTAAGGAGTTCTTCAGCAATGAGAAATGTTTCATTTGGTCAATTAAAAGCTTTAAAAGGAGAAGTGAAGACTTCAGCAGTCAGAAGAAAGAATTTTCCTATTTCATACAGCCACCTTCTTCTGGGGAACTCATCAAAATTCTTCATCAGAGTTGTTAGCTTGCAGCCTGCCCTACAGAATTTGGACTTGTGCATCCTCACAGTTGCATGAGACACTGTCATAAAATCTCATAATATTTACAGATATCTCCTACTGGTGACTCAAGGGGTTGTATAAAGGGTTTATGGGTCATTTCCTTTGATACCCCAGTAATAGCCATGGTTCTTGGGGTAAGTAGGTCCTGCCTTTCGTTTAGAATAGAGTAGGTTGCTCTGCTGTCTACCAAAAAGCCTATGACCTTTCCTGCCATCATAGTTACCTATGGCTCCTCATGTGAAATATTAATGGGACTAGGTGGATTAATAGGTGCCTCTGGGACCCATCAGTCTTGATCCCTTTAGGCAAGCTAGGATATTTGATAATTAAGCTTGAAGAGGGCCTTTGACTCTCTTTGTTTGAGAGATTAGGACATTCCCACTTCCAATGGCCATCCTACTTGCAATAGGTGCATTGTTGTGGCCCTTAAAAGCGGCACTTTTTTTTTTTTTTTCCGTAAATCATTGGGAGCTCCAGGGTCTTACCTGTGATAACCAGATGTCATCCATTGACGTTTTCATTGGCCCCAGAAAGTTGTGGCTCACATGAGTGGCCAGAATAGAGGCTTTGTGCCTCTTATCTTGCTATTTTTGTTTTTTCTGGGTCTGATCTCAGTTATTGAAAACTTTAAAGGCAATCTTGACCAAATGATACATGGTCATTCTTAGTTTCCCCTCCAGCCTTTGTAGCTCTTTCCTTATATCTAGAGCACTTTGACCCATGAAAGCTATATTGACTGTAATGCTTTGAAGATGTATGTACCCCAGAAAAGATCATGTTCAGAAAAGATCAGATAATCCATTCCTGTGGGTGTGGACCTATTGTGGGTGGGATCCTTCTGTTGAAAAGAAGCCACTGAAGCAAAAGCTGGAAGCAATGGAACGCAGGAGAGAAGGGATAGACAAGAAGATGTGGCCATGTGCCTAGACATGTGACAGAGGAGTTTTGGATCACTAGTACCATTTCTTCATTAAGAAAGTATCCTGTCGATACCTGGATTTGGACATTTTCATGGCCTTAGAACTGTAAGCTTGTAAGCTAATAAATCCCCATCATTAAAGGCCAGTCCATTTCTGGTATGTTGCATTTTGCCAGCTTTAGCAAACTAAAAAATTTTAGTACCAGAAGAGTGGGATGCTGAGATTGAAAATACCAAAAATGCTGAAAAGGCTTTATAAATGGGGTAAGGGGAAGATTCTGCAAGAATTGTGATATGCTTGATAGAAAAGGCCTAGACTGATTTGAAGAGAGTGTTGCTAGAAATATGAATACTAAAGGCACTTCCTAGAGAGAAATGATGAATATGTCACTGCAAACTCGAAGAAAGGTGATGCTTCTTTTAAAGTCGCACAGCATTTGGCAAAATTGAGTCCTGATGTAGGATGAAAGGAAAAATTTAAAGTGATGAGCTTGGGTATTTAGCTGAGGATATTTCCAAACTAAATGTGGAAAGTGAAGTATGGCTTCTCCTTGTAGCTTATAGTAAAATGCAAGAGGAAAGGGATAAGCTGAGAACTGAACTCCTGGGGACAAAGAAACCAGAAATTGATGGTTTGGAAAACTCTAGCACCCAGAAAATGAGTCCCAAGAAAATAGTGCCCCATGCAAGGATTTAACTGAACATGGGACTAGTCAGCCATTTCAGTGCAAGTCAGTTTTGGAAATGCAGTTATCCAGAAAGGATGGTTGGGACTACTGTGTGCTGCATGCAAAACTGACAGGTTTTTTGTGAGATCTGTATGAATGGAACCACTGCTAGCCAGGACTAAAGGGGATGTAAAGGGGACAGATTGAAGGAAAAGTAACTTCAAAGACAGATCCACAGAAGATGATGTCTGGAGCAAAGACACCTCAGGCCAGGAGAGTTGACCCACCCACGCAAGTAGAAAGGGTGAGTATTCTCTGGAGCTTGCAGAGTGTGGGCCTTCTGCCCCATTGTTTGGGAAGAGTGTTACCACTTCAGGGATCTCAGATGCCTGATGGATTGTGGAGAGCTTGGCTGCCCTGTTGTTCAGGAAGAGTGTTACCACTCCAGTCTTCAGAGACTGTGGAGCACATTCCCCGGTGATTGGGGAGAATCTGGCCACCACCCCACTGTTCTGAGGGGATTGAGCCTATGCCCCAGAGATTGCAGAGAGTCTGGCCACCACCTCAAAGCTTGAGGAGAGTGGGGCCTCAAGTCTGGCGCTGTCCCAGTGCTTGAGGGGGTGGGACTTAGAGTTCAGCCATCACCTTATGCTTCATGTGGTGAAACTGAGAACATGGCCATCACCCCAATGTTTGGAGAGAACACGGCCACTGCTCAAAGCCTTGGAAAGGGTGGGGCTGCTGCTCTATCAAAGCCTGAGGACAAAACATCATTCTATAGATGACTCTAAAACCTTGAAATCTAATGGAGTTTGCCCTGCAGTTTTTCAGAACTGTTTGGGACTGATGACCCCTCTTTTGTTTCCAATTTCTCCCTATGGCAATGGGAATTTTTATCCTATGACTCTCCCTCCTTTGTATACTGAAAACAGATAACTTGTTCTAAGTTTCACAAATCCATGTGATAGAGAAATTGAAGATAGCTAGTAGCCTTTCTTCAGTAAAAAAGGTATTGTTCTGCTGATGCCTAGATTTGGACATTTTCAAGACCTTATAACTGTAAACTTGTAAGCTAATGAATCTCCATTTTTAAAAGTCAGTCCATTTCTGGTATATTGCATTGCATCCATTTTAGCATAAAACACTAACTTCATATTATCTGGGTGTTCTGGGTCCAAATCAATATATTATCCATATGCCTCAAGCACTCTTTGATGCAAAATGGATGTGTTTTCTTCTGGTCCTTGTACCTCCTGAAATATTTAAAAATGTTTTGGCCTTGGAATTTCCTCTTGTATCCCCATTATGATATATTCTTTATAATGGTTTAGTTTGGCCCAGTCTCTGGGGTCATTTTTGTCCCACCCATGTTTCACCCCTGGGATGACTAATGCTACAGATGTTCAGTCAGGTTGTTAAGGTGTAATTCACACAGTCTATCATCCTCCTGGTGAGCTTTTCATAATACATCTTACATTCCTTGGGCATGAGGTGGGTGTTCATGAGTGCCTGAATGTCACACAGGTGGGGTTATTTGTAGCAAAAATGGAAGTAGAGATTCTCCATATTTTTAGGGTCATCTCAATAAGCAGGCATATTATGGTTCCAATTATCCAGGTCAAAAACGGAGAAAGGGAGAATGTACGTACATAAGCCCTCTGTTGTTGCCTATATCATCTAGTTTTACAGGAACTTGTCTGCGTGAGAATTGCCCTACTTGGGATTGAGCATTCCCTGGGGCCAAATTGTGTGGAGAGGAGACCATTCTTTATTGACCAGTAGGTAAATAAGGGTATAAGGGCAACTTGGTGGCCTCTGGGAGTTTAATATAGCTTCCCCCCATCTCAAACATACAGTGGGGGTTCCAGGAGAGATAACAAGTGTGACAAGAGTAGATCATTATCTGGTTTGGAATGTGGCAACACAGGCTTGATTTGTCTGATTTGCCTGAGTCCCTTTCCTTTGAAGCATAGTTTTGCATCTTTTTTGTAAATTCTTATTCTGATACAAAGACAAAAGATGGAGCATATAGGATTTCATCCCACTTCTTTTCCTTTTTACAATAGAAATCTAATTGTAAGATAGTATTATAATTTAAATATCCATTTTCAGGCCTGCTTCTAATTTATACTGGGGCCAGGCCATATTTCAAAAGAAAACCATCTTTTTCCTTTTCCTTGCTCACAGCTGAACATAGACCTATTTTGCAAAATACATCCTAAAGGTCTACAGTCAGTTTTATCATTAACTTTCCCCATCATTACGATTTCTTACAAAGATATTTCAACTTAGGTATTTTAAAAATGTTCTAATATGAGCAGTCCCATAGCTAAATTCCCTGCTGCTTTAAGGGAACTATAATCTCAAAAGGCAGGACTTACCCAAAAGTGTGGTACTCTAACCACATCTTAACAGACAGGAGTTGGATAAAAGAATAGGTACTCATATGAGCTTAGTCACCCAACAGATATCTGTTACCAGAACTATTTATTTCATTAAAATTGAAAATAATGTCATAGAGTCTGAAGCACTGAGCCAGAACAGAAGGGACCCCAATCACTGACCTACTAAAGAAACCATTCTGGGTTGCCACTTAGGGTCAGCAAGAAGGGGCCCATGCACTGGCAAGGCTGCAGCACCCCAGGCAGCTTGTCCTGAGACGAAGACCCCTCATGGTCACCAAATTTCTTACTGAGCAAGTGCTTGCTGCCCAGTGTGCACTAAGGTTAATATTACAACATTGGGATTTTGAGAAAAGAAAGAGTTTCATTGCAAGGCTGACCAGCATGGAGAAAGGAAGAAAGGCTCAATTCTGTCTCTCTGAACAGAAAACTAAGGAAGTTTTATGAGAATGGGAGGTGGGAGGTGAGGACTTTGCAGAGTCCAATTGATTAGAGTTGTCCATATGTGCTAGAGTGGATTTTTAGGTCAGATCTTTCTTATTGAAGTACCTCTCACATTTGACTTGCTTCCAATGTCTTCTTGTTTTTATAATCTTTGTTCCAAGGGAGGTAACCTTTGCTCCTGTGTCTCAAAAGTCATCTAAAGGACAACAGTCTGTTTCATGCATGCTCAAGTTATATAGATTGTGCTCAAGCTCAGCTGCCTGCAAAACAAGCTCAGAAGAAAAGGTCACAGAAAAAGGAAGTCATGAAAAATTGGTTATAGTCTGCCGATGGTTTCATGATCTGCATACTCACCATGTTCTCTAAAAAAGCACAGAGGACACTCTCCACTAAGTCATGTATATATATATGTGTGTGTGTGTGTGTGTGTGTGTGTGTGTGTGTGTGTGTATAAATGAATAATTTACATTCTTGAAAATAATCCTAGTTGCTCTCAGATATGACTATTTGCAAAGCTGCCTAGAGATGGTTCCTGAATTTAATTGTCATGATGGATTCTCAGAATAGCTGAGGTCAAGTGGAAACACTTAATTGGCATGTCTATCTCAGGAACTTACTTGTAATCAGCGTGTCTGGTCTGCTGGAATATTTTCTAGTTATTAATTAATCATTCTGTCCATAGTCATGAAATAAATGGATGGTCTACTAGTATACTGTTCAATCTAGATATCAGAGTCACCATAGTGGAGATTACTGAGTTTTCAGAACTAAGATAATTCACAGCTCTACAGCACATTAAGCAAAGAGGGCCAGATTCCCTTGAGAAAGGATCCTACAGTATTGTCTCAGTTGCACACCATAATCTTCCTCCAAGTCTTCCCCAAAGAAACCCATGGCCTTTTCCTGCAGTGACAGTTAAGCTTGGGAAAAGGAAAGACCAAAGCCTTTGAGGATTATTAGAAACAATATCTAATTGATTCTAACTCTTGGCTACCCAAAACACCACTGGAGCCAAAGCAGACCTATGATATCAGATAACATCTGGAGTGGTAAATCAGTTCCAATACAGTAGCCCCAATCAGTCTTTGGATTCACAGTAGTCCCAATCAGTCCACAGATCCACCATTTCCCCTTTTCTTGAATTTGTTACTGATATTAACATACTTGGCAACTTGTCCACAAGTTACTACCCTCACCCATGGAGTAGGTAAAGTAGGAAGAGCTAAATGTAAGTACCTAGAACTCATTCTCTGTACCAAGATATTAAACCAGAAGAATACTGCGTAACTGGAGAAATTGCAGAGATTAATTCCACCATCAAAGCCCTGTGAGAAGCAGGGAACGTGATGCCTAACACATCTCCATTTAACTCACCTGTTTGACCTTTGAAGGATTCAGACGGAACTTTGAGAATGATTTGTATTGTTGAAAACTTCATAACATAGAGATTCTAATGTCAGCTGCTCCCTTAGCTATAGATTCTTTACTAGAGCAAAGCAAAATGGGCTCTGACATTTTGTATGAAGCTACTGATATCCAAAGCTTTTGTTTCTTGATTCAAAATTGCAAAAGCCACCAGAAGCAAGTTGCTATTAACTCGCAGGGCTGAGAGTATGCCTTCACAGTGTTGCCTCAGGTCTTGTAAATTATCCTACTCTTTTTCCACAATATAGTCTTCAGAGATCTTGATTTCCTTAATAGTCAACAAAATATCCCATTGGTCTACTACATTAGTGAGATTATGCTGACTTGATATGGAAATACTTTAGATGTCTTAGTTACACATTTGCTACTTGGAAGATGTGAGATAAATCCTACAAAATTCAAAGACTCACCATCTCATCTAAGTTTCTAGGAATTCAGTGGTCTTGAAAATGTGAAGCTATCCCTTCCAAAGTGAAAGACAAATTGTTTCCTATCACATAAACTAACATAAAAAGAGGCAAAATGTTTGGTAGGCCTTTCTAATTGGAGGTAACATATATCAAATCTGAGTGTGTTATTTTTGTTTCTATCTGTAGAGTCACTCATAAGACTAATAATTTTGTTTGGGACTAGAGTAGAAGGCCTTTCAATAGTTCAAGCTGCAATGCAGCCTTCCCTAATATTTGTGCCTTATGACTTGGTAGATCCAAGAAGATACTTAAAATGTCTGTGTCAAATAAGGACATATGGAGTAACTGGCCAAAGCCAATAAGATCACATTAAAACTTGCTGGATTTTGGAACAAATCTCTACCCTATTTTTCAGACAACCATTCTCATTCTTAGAAACAGCTGCTGGCCTGTACATGGGTCTTAATAGAAACTGAATACCAAACCATGGTGTATCAGACCACCAGGTAATCTGAGCTCCCCATCATGCGTAAGATATTGTCAGACCTACCTAGAATATGGTGGCCATGGCAGCAACAATACATCATCCATTGGAGATTGCATATAAAGAACTGATCATGAGAAGGTCTGGAATATATGAATTGATTACATGAGTAGATTTCTCAGACTAATTCAATACCAGCTCTTATTGCATTGCCCTCTGTCCCAAAATCCATACTTATGGGCTCATGGAGAATTCCCTATGACCAGTTGACTGAGGAAAAAAAAAAAAAAAAACAGCATGGTTTATAGACCCTTAAGAACGATAACAAAGAATAATTGTGGCCCTTGGCAAATTTTGTGTGGTACATTTGGATGTATACTTTGATTGGAATAAGAAATGGTTAAATGTAATGATCTGAATATAGATTCATGGGCAGTTACTAATTGTTTGGCTGATTGGTCAGTAATTCGAATGGGAGAGAATTGAAAGGATATTGTTAAAGAATTCTAGGGAATAGGTAGGTGGCTAGACTTCCCATAATTAGTAAAGACTGTGAAATATGGTGGCTTCCACTTCAAAGGAGTTTCTAACATCTAGGTGGACAAAATAACAAGCTCTGTGGATTACAGTCACCTTCTTTCCCCAACTGCTACAATACTTGCTCAATGAGCTTATGAGCAAAGTGATCATTACAGCAGTGATGGAGGCTATGCAGGTTCTTCACCTTTCAGAAGATGACTTGGATAAGGGGTACTGATGACTGCCCAATCTGACAGTAAGAGAGACCAGCACTGAGCCACCAATTGGTTCCAATCCCCAAGATCACTCACTTGGTAGCAGGCTGATTACTTTGGATATCTTCCACTATGGAGGGGACAGATACTCATTCTCATTGAAATAGGTATATATTCTGTATGTGGATTTTTCTTTCCTGCCTGTAATGCTCTGCCAGCACCACTAGCTATGAACTCACAAAATGCCTTATCCACTCTCATGGCATTCTGCCTATTATTAATTCTCATTTCACAGCAAAGTAAGTGCAGTAATAGTCCCATGACAATGAAATTACTTGGCATTGCTTCATACCCAATCACAGGAAAACAGCTAGTCTTTGAAAGTTGGAATGACCTTTCACTCAGCTTGGAGTGAGCTGAGACAGAAAAACCTGAAAAATTGGAGTTCTGCCTTATGTATTGCAGTATATGCTTTGAAACAGATAGACTTATGATGCTATTCTCCCCTTAGCTAGAATATATGAGCAAAGTGGTAGAAGTGGCAGAAACTTTTCTCACCATTTTACACAATAACCCATTCACAATATATTTCCTTCAGTCTCAAAAACATGTAAAAGAGTCAGATTACTTTTTTTTTTTGATATTTGACAGTTGACAGCTTTCAATCCTCACCCCTCACTCTTCCTCTTCAGACCCACATCTGATCAAGCTGATAAGAAAACCTAGGTCCTCTCCCTTTTGTCACCAATAGGAGGTTCAAACCACACAAACCCTCACCCACGTGCAAGCTCTCTCACCCCTGCTCTACTCCCTAAGCATCAGCAAACTCCAAGCTAGCCTCCTACCCTGTTCCTACACACCATTTTTGGACCAGTTTGGGAGGTCTGCCCTGCTATCCCCAGAAGGACTCATTTTGTCAGTAATAAACCTTTTCATACCCTCCTGGTATGATTATGGCATCATCAAGTCTGACTTGACATCAAAACAAAATTTTGGCAGAGGGTCCATCCTGTGCCTGTGGGTATGACCAAACAAAACACTTGAGCTCTGCTGATTTTATGGTATTAACATCCAAGGAAGGTGGGGGCATGCTTCTACCAGAGGGCACACTAATGGTTCTATAAAATTGGATGATGAGTCCACCACCTGGCTTTTTAAAATTCTTTATGCCATTGAAAAAATACTGGCTGGAGTGATTGATCTTGATTAAAAGGTAGAATTTTGATTGCTCCTATACAATATGGATGAGAAGGACTATGTTTAGAACCCAGGTGATCCTTTAGCTAGTTCCAACTACAATGCCAATAGTAAAGTTTAAACCTTGCCATGTATTCATCCCCATTAATATCTTATGAGCAAATTTTTGGAGACTATTGCCCACACAGCCAGGAGTGGTGGTAAGATCCTGTATAAATAGTGCCAATAGTTTCAATGTCTAGGTAACAAAATACTTAGTGGGAATATAACTGATTTTGAGGAGTAATTAATAAAGCAAGTAATGAACTGTTGGGGGAACAGGGAAAATTTCTTCACATTCATGAGTGATTGCTCTATTTTTTTAAGGTGGAAATATATAATTATTTTATTGGGGTACAGAAGTTCAAGTGTGTGTATAAGGGTGTATGTGGAATGTGGGTAGCAAAAGAATTTGATTGCCATCTGTTGTCACTTTATTTTTTAATTCCAAATCAATATTTTGTTTCACTGCTTGTGATAATGGAGTTTCTCCTTATAAATATTTCTCCTTTGCTAACTAACATGCTGTTACATTTTGTCAGTAGATGACCCTAGAAGAACACTTCAGAAGAGACTTCTTTTCTTGATTCTGGTGTGCTATTTCTGGCCAGTATGTGGGACAACAATCAGAAGTCACTTTCACTGAATTTCAGTTGCACAACCTTGTTCAGATTATGGTGAGTTCTACATACACTGAAGCTAGCTTCCCAGTAACTAAAGTATCACTCCCATGGGTAACTTCCTAATGAATTCCTTGGGTGCTCCAGACATTTTTCCAGTGTGTTCAGCAGCACCCTTCTTGGCCACTTGCAATGTGTCTTGTAATTGTTGGTTGCATGTGGGACATTGTGACAAAATAATTTTTAAGATTTAAGTATGTAATACTTATCCCCCTAAAAATAGCCTACTTTTTCTTGTTGGAATGGTAAAGTAGAGGGCCTATTCAGTGTGAGTTATAATTAAGCTGTGTCTGGACATTGCCTTTGTTAGATTCAGTTTTCTGTAGACTTTAAATATTTTGATAGTGAAATATTATTATCATTGTAGCAGGGTTTGAGGTTTAAGAACTGTTGAGACTCTGGAGATTGCCTTGTGCTTTTTATCCCAAAATCCAGGTTTCTATATTTTGAGAGAGATCTCTCTGCTTATAGCCTTGTAGCCAAATATTTAGGACACTGGTGAATCCTCTTTAATTCTCTGCGCCATTCTCTACTTTCTCTACCCCCAGAGATTTCTTACCACATTAATGTCTTGAACTTAGTCTTTGGAAGACCATAGCAGTGCACATGATGAAGGACCATACTTCCTCAGAGGAATTTTTTTTTTTTTCCTGCCAGATCCTCTTCTCTTACATCAACTTTGCAGTCACTGCCTCATCCTTGGTGAAGGTCTGGCATGCTAAAGAAGAATTTCACTTTCTTGGCCTTCCCTTAGTTGTCAGAATGCTAATCATCTGCACCTGATGCAAGGAATTTTCTTTGGCACTCTTGCTCAACTTCAGTCCTTCAGGAGGCTTCTAATTTGCTCTTGAAGAATTTCCAAAATGCCTCTTGGAGAATCTCTCTCAGGTTTCTTTGTTTCCTTTAGTTTTTGTCTTACAACAAATGTATGCTTGGGAAATATTTGGCAATTGAGTGCAAACTGGATCTGCAACCTAATATTCTGGGGATTGTTTTTGAGTCATCTAAATAAGTCATGGCCATACCCTCCTTACTAAAAGATTTACCAATGGCATGTGACTCAATTCTGGCCAGCAAAATGGGAGTGACTGCTGGGAAATTCTTGAAAGGAAATGTCTACTGCTAAGAAAGGCACTGAGGTACAAAAGACCCCATCTATCTCTGGATGTGGTTTTGTTTTCATTCCATCTGCTTTACTTATTACATTATAAAGGTACTTCATGCATATGAGATTTTTATATGTGGAAATATAAACACACACAAATACATAATGTACACACAGACCTACATACATGTATGTTCACAGTGAAGTTGAAACAATACTGTTTGCTTTCGTTTGCATATACTGCAAGTTTATTTTTTATCTTTTAAAACACAAAGCTAAAATTTATTTTCAAGTATAGTTTCTGAATGTCATCTGTCTTAAAGGAATACCACAAATATTCTGCTTTTCCTTTCTTCTGTCTCTGGATATTGCTGTGTCTGGAACCGCTAAAGGATGATACCAATGCTTGAGAACATGCAGAAGTCTCACTGATATTATTATGGTATGACTCTCACATGAGCCAGTTTTTGCATTATCTAATTTAATAATTTATATTATTTTACACTATGTTATTATTCAAAATAACATATCTCATTATTAAATATTATTATTTCTTTTATATTGTTTCTCCACTTTTTGATTAAGAAAACTAAGTCAAAAGGAGGTTAGTTAGGAAGAGATGGAATAGCTATTCAAAAGTAAGTTTGTCTTACTTCAAAGACCATGCACATTACACTATATTATATGTTGCTCTAGTTTGCTAATGCTGTGGAATGCAAAACACCAGAGATGAATTGGTTTCTATAAAAAGGGGGTTTATCTGGCTACACAGTTACAGTCTTAAGGCCATAAAGTGTCCAAGGTAACACATCAGTAATCGGGTACCTTCACTGGAGGATGGCCAATGGCATCTGGAAAACCTCTGTTAGCTGGGAAGGCACGTGGCTGGCATTTGCTCCAAAGTTCTGGTTTCAAAATGGCTTTCTCCCAGGACATTCCTCTCTAGCAAGCTTGCTCCTCTTCAAAACATCACTCAAAGCTGCACTTAGTTCCTTCTCTTTGAGTCAGCTCATTTATATGACTCCACTGATCAAGGCCCACCCTGACTGGGTGGGGCCATGCCTCCACTGGAATATCTCATCAGAGTCATCACCCACAGCTGGGTGGGGCACATTCCAAGCAAATCTAATCAGCACCAAAATGTCTGCCCCACAAGACTACAAAGATAATGGCATTTGGGGGACACAATACATTCAAACTGGCACATATGTGGTAGATTGAATTAAGTACCCCCAAGGAAGGACATGTTATTAATATTAATCCATATTCCTATAGATGTGAAACTATTTGTAGAAAGTATATTTGAATATGTTAAGCAGATTGAGGGTGTGGACTCATTTGTGAATAGAGTCTTCTAAGATCCTATTTAGATAAGGCCCAGCTGAAATCAGGGTAGGCCTTAATTCATATTACCAGAGACAATATAGAGAGAAAGTCATAGGCAGGAGCAAGAAGCCAGATGTCATCAAAAACTGCAAAAGTAGACAAAAGGAGGAGAGACCACCATCTGATGGGGGGGCATGACGCAAGCCAAAGATCATATCAAGACAGAACCAGAATGCTACAAACTTCAGGAGGAAACACGACCATATGGATGCCTTGATTTTGGAATTCTAGCCTCCAAATCCATGAGCTAATAAATACTTGTTTAGGCCATACATTTTGTGGTGCTTGTCATAACAACTTGGTAAATTAAGACATCATTCATCCATTATGGGCTTATTTCACAGTGTAAGTTTGTATCTGGTATGTCTATTGGTCAATACTGCCTAAGCTTATGATATTCATGGTGGAAAGTTTAATAACTGAATAAACTAGGCTTAATTTCCACTATCTAGCTAATTGGAAACTATACTAATCATTATTTTCTTCTAATACCAGATTTGTTTCAGATTTGTTTCATGTGTGTGATGTGAAATTTAGAATCCATGACACAATTCTGAAAAAAAGAGATCCATCTGCATAAAATTTATACACTTAGCCCAAACTACACATCATCCCATGCAGAGGTTTTGGTATTGAATTATGATGACCTCAATGCAAGGCATCAGCTCAGAGGAAGGTGAAATTATGTACGCCAGAAAAAAACATATTCTTATTTTAACCTTTCTTGTTGGTGTGAAACCATTGTAAATAGGACTTTTTGAAGACATTATTTTTAATTAAGGTGTGACCAGCTTATCAAGTTAGGCTTTAATCTGAGTAGTGGTGACTTTAACAAGCAAAATGGAAATTCAGACATATAGAGAGAAAGCCATGGGATGAAGCCAGATGTCAACGGAACCAGGAAGACAAGGAAAACACCACCATTTGCAATGCTATGTGGACAGAAAAGTCAAGGATGAAAGGATCACCAGCAGCTAGACCCAGAATGTCAGTCTTCAGGGAGAAAGCATTACCTTGACTGAAACCTTGATTTTGGACTTCTTCTAGCCTCGAAAGCATGAGCCAGTCATTCCTGTTGTTTGAGTCATATCCACTTTGGTATTTTGATTTAGCCGCTGGGAAACTAAGATATGTTCTATGGAAAATTGAAATTCTTTTCCTCTAATGTTTTCCTCCACAATTTTAGTGGTTGCCTGAAATAGATGGGTTTGAGCATTTCCTCAAAAACAATGACAAGCTGCAAAAGCAACAATTAAAAACTTGTTATAGCAATGCTAAAATGATAAAACAAAAGATAAGTTTATTGACATTTTGGTGGCTTCTTGGCATCTATAAAAAAATACTAATATTTACCATTTAAAGCAATTGGCCTTTTTTTGTGAAATGAAAATTGTTCTTTTTCCAGAAGCATGTTGCATCATTTATTTTGTGCATGTGTTATATAATTTTACTAACAATTATAGCATCTGTTTTTATGTATTTAATTTACATACATTCAGTAACACATGACTATACTGCAGTACATAAGTACATAAGAGATCATATCATTACCAAATATGAATCTAAGAATAACAGAAGCTCTAGATCTTCTGCCCTTTTTGTCTATTTTATAATCTCTAGACATATTTAAACAACAAGACATTAGGATTTTTACAAGAAGTATCAGATGACTATTCCTTAGGTATGTTGAGTTAATAATTCATGGCATTAGGTGGGAAGTTATATTAAAATTTAATTTAGGCCTCTTCCAACATTAAGATCCTATAAATAATAAAAACTGCAGACTATTAAGGAGAAAGAACACTCTAAGATAAATCAAAGGAAAAAGTTGTAGTCTGAGTACTTGCCACAGAGAGCTGTGTGATTTTTGCCTTACGGTTTGGTGTTTTATTTACAATATTGATGGTCATGGGGCAGGATTGGAAAACCATGACCATGGAGACTTATAAGATCAGAGATATTTCAAACCACATAAGTCACAATAAACCGAAAACCAAAACATTGTATTTTTTTCCTACTGTATGGTATGAGCTATAACAACTTCCAGGGAAGCAGGAAATAAACAAAATTTAGTTTTTGATTAACCTACAAAAAAAATTACTCCAATATAGGCACTAAGCATTTAACCAGTTAAACCAATAGCAATTTAATAGCAAAATTTCCACTACCATGTAAATGGTTGTTTTGATTTTATTTATTCTTTTGCTTAGATTAAAAATCAATTACATTGCTCATGATAATATATCTTTCCTACCTGTATATATTTACTTCTCCTAAAAGTGTTACATGCATCATACACATTATCCAGTGAAACTTCATTATTGACATCACTATTTATATTATAAAGATTGTATATGAAGAAGATGGTGCATTCTGGTAATTAGATAGAAGAAAATTTGAGGAGCTCATCTATTCTTTTATTTAGTACAATTGTATTGAGATACATTCACCTACCAGATAATCAACCAAAGTGTACAATCAGTGGTTCACAATATCATCATATTGATGTGCATTCATCACCACCATCAATATTTGAACATTTTTAATTACTCAAAAATATAAAAATAAACATAATGTCTCAGCCACTGAAATTCTGTTTCATTCCTCTTCCTTTGGTCCAAGAAGGCTTTCTAAATCCCATGATGCCAGGGCTGGGGAAATCCTGGGACTCATGTTTCACATTGCCAGGGAGACTTACACCCCCATGTAGTGTGGAGGGTAAGTGAGTTTATGTGCAGAGTTGGCTTAGAGAGAGAGGCCACATCTGAGCAACAAAAGAGGTTCACTGGGGGTAAATCTTAGGCACAATTATAAGCAAGCTTAGCTTCTCCTTTGCAGAAATGTGTTCCATAAGGGCAAGCCCCAAGATCAAGGGTTTGACTGATTAAATTGGTAGTCCCCCATGCTTGGGAGAGTATCAGGAATTACCCAGGTGAGGAAGTTTAATATTTCCACTCTTTTCCCCAGTCCCCTAAGGGGGCTGTGCAAATACTTTTTTAATTCTCTGCCCAAATGACTCTGGGATGTATCAGGGCATCACACTAACCTGTACAAACCAAGAAGATCTTACTCCCTATTCAAGGTCATTATGGTGTTTGTATAAACTGACTGTACAAGTTAAATTACAGTGCTACAGAAAATATAAATTTTGCACCAAATAAATATCTCTTCCTTTGGTCTCACACAGAAGTTGAAGTTTTAAAACAAGGTCAGTGTAGTCTTTTATCCTTTAGTCTGATTTGCCTTAGTCCTAACCACATCAGCTTCAATTGTATCTCTAATTGAAGTCTGATCTCTTTTTCAACTTTTTAAACAGTTGCTTTATGGGGTAATACTGACTTTCATAGCTGAAGAACACTAGTTCTAAGTCTCAGGTGTCATACACATGACTGAAGTTCCAGGGAATGACCAGGTTATACAGAAAGATCTCAGCACCTCAGAATTTAGAAATAACTGTAACAACTCAGGAATTGATGTGACTGCTGTAAGAGCTTACAATCTAGAAACCTTACAATAAGCCTTCCCCTCATAACCTATGCTCTCAAATTCAATTTTCAGAGTCTGCACATTATATTTAGTCCTTGTTAGTGAAGTGTTTCAATTTCAGTCTTTTTGTTTCTGGCTTATATCACACCACACACCGTCCTCAACGTTCATTCACGTAGTTACATGCCTCACGACTTCATTCCTTCTTGCAGCTGCTCAATATTCCACTGTAGTTCACCCTTCTGTTTATCAGTTGATGTACCCTTAGGCTACCTCCATTCATTGCAAATCCTGAATACTGCCAACATAAATACCGGTGTGCAAATATCCATACATGCCCCTGTTTTCTGTTCTTCCAAGTACATACCTAATAATGAGGTTGCGGGATGATATGGCAACTCTATACTTGGCCTCCTATGGAACCATCATATGGTCCTCAAGATGGGCTGCACCATTCTACTTCTCTACCAACAGTGACTAGGTACATCTCTCTCCACATTTTCTCCAACACTTGTATCTTCCTGTTTATTTTTTAAACAGTTTTGTTCACACACCATACAATCCATCCTAAGTAAACAGTCAATGGTTCCTGATATAATCACATAGTCGTGAATTCACCACTACAATCTATATGAGGATATTTCCATTTCTCCTGAAAGAAAGAAGAGGAAAAAAAAAGAAAAGAAAAGATAAAAAATAAAATAAAATAAAAAGGAGAAACAACAATAACACCAAGAATCCCATACCCCTCCCTAATATACCCATTCTTATTGACATTTAGCTTTTGTATATTGTCTTTGTTACATTTCATGGAAGTATATTAAAATGTTACTGTTAACTACAGACTCTAATTTCCATTGGTTGTATTTTTCCATATGCCATCCCATTATTAACACTTGGAATGTTGATATTTATTTGTTCTCCTTCATGTATAAACATTCATATATTTGTACATTTAATCATCATCATTGTCCATTCTCAGTTTTGCTAAGTTATACCATCCTAGTCCTTATTGTCTGTCTTTCTTTCTGGAGTCATACATGCCCCTAGTCTTCCTTTTCCAACCTATTCACACTCAGATTTGTTCAGTGTAATTATAATATTGTGCTACTGTCTACCATTTTGTCTTTTGGGTTTTATATGCCCTATCTTATTTTATTTTATTTTTTCTCTCTCTCTTTTTACCCTTACTGATAGTCTTCATTTCTATAGTCTTCTCCAATCCTCTCTCTCCTGTCTTTTCCTATCTGCCTGTCATGCTCCCTTCAATATTTTTGTAGACTAGGTCTCTTGTTCACAAACTCTCTCAATGTCTGTTTGCCTGAAAATATTTTAAACTCTCCCTCATTTTTGAAGGGCAGTTTTGCCAGATATAGAATTCTTGGTTGGCAACTTTTGTCTTTCATTATCTTAAATACCACTGACATCTTGCTTCCATGGTTTCTGCTGACAAATATGCACATAGTCTTATCGAGCTTCTCTTGTATGTGATGAATTGTTTTCCTCTTGCTGCTTCCAAAATTCTCTCATTGTCTTTGACATTTTACAATCTGATTAATACGTGTCTTGGAGTAGGTATATTCAGATACATTCTGTTTGGGGTACACTGCACTTCTTGGATATGTAATTTTATGCCTTTCATAAGACATGGGAGGTTTTCAGTGATTATTTCCTCTATTGTTATTTTTGCCACCTTTCCCTTCTTTTCTCCTTCTGGACACCCACAACATGTATATCTATGCACTTCATGTTGTCATTCAATTCCCTGGGACCCTGCTCATATTTTTCAAATCTTTTCCCTGTCTTTTCCTTTGTGTGTAGGATTTCAGATGCCATACTTCCAGTTCACTAATCCTTTCTTCTGCCTCTTCAAATCTGCTGTTGTAAGCCTCCATTTTGTTTTTATCTCTTCTATTATGACTTTCATTCCCATAAGTTTTGCCAATTGTTTTTCTACACTTTTGAGCTCTCCCTTATGTTTACCTGATGTCTTTTTTATATCATTCATCCCTTTTGCCATAACTTCTCTCAACTTGGTTTTGTAATTGATTTAACATGTCAGTTTGAATATTTTAAATTATTTGTTTCAAATCCTGTATCTTCCTTGAAGTGTTAGTTTGTCCCTTTGACTGGGTCATATCTTTGTTTTTCCTAGTGTGGCATCTGATTTCCTTGATTAGTTTATTCTAGAGGTCATTTTCACTCTTTTATCTAAGATTTTCTTTGTCTGTTCTTTCTGTTCTTTGGCATTCAGTTCCACTTATACCAGACCTCTTGCATAAATTGTTTAACTGATCAAAATGTTTTCAGCTCTTGTCATTCTGGTTCTTGCCCTGCCTATATAGAACATATTTTCTTTTGAGGAGGGACTACCCAGATATGATCAATCCCAAATAGATATTTCCAGACCAAGCAGGCCCAGGTCTCAGGAGGAAGGTGTAATCAGTATCGGGTTTCCCTGATGATGAGACCCAGAAGGTTGTCAGACTTTCCTGTGAGGCCTCTAGGCTCTGTGCTTTTCCCATCCTGCCCAGCAGGTGGCAACTGTCAGCCCACAGCTCCCCACCAGCATAAAGATGTGTAGTCCCTGTACTTCTTAGCAGACCCTGTCCCTGCCAGTGGTGTCTTTAGACTGAGGGTGAATCAGAAGCCAAACTTGAGCTGTTTCTGTTCTTTTACTTCCAGCCCTGGGGTCTGAATTATCTGAAGGTGGCAAACACTTGAACTGGGTCCACCTCCTTTTTCTCTGGGAGGATACATATTTAGGGAATTATCTCCTTTACTTGACTCCTTACTTTGTCTCTTACACCTATCTTAACTAGACCCTTGTCTGGATCAGCATGACAATTTAAAATGCCTGAGGCTTTCTCTAATGAAATACTTAGAATAGTTTAAAAAAAGAGAGAGAGAAATAAAAAAATAAATCCCCTTTTCAGAGCCAGTCCCCAGCCCCTCAGTTTTGTCTGTCAAGAGACAGAGTTTGTACCTGGTTCTTTGTGCCCCTTTCCTTGGGACACAGCTCTTTTCCAGTATTCTGAGCTTGGGCAACTCCAAAAGCTTCTATTTTTTATTTCTTTTCTTTTCTTTTCTTTATTTTTTTTCCCATCAGCTCCACCTCCTATCTTCTAGGAGAAGCCTCAGAGTTCCTTTCCTGATTACTCCATGTTTATCTGTGCTTGTAGCTTGTATTCAGTTTTCTAAATTTGTTAATTACAACCATGATTGGAGCTTGGTTGAGCTACCTTCCCTTGCTCCTAGTAAAGACTGCTTCCTTTTCCCACAGGGAAGCCTGCCTTGCCAGTAGGGAAGGGGCACCAGCCTCTGCTATTTGGGGGGCTTTGCTTTGTTCTATGCTGTGGTCTCATCCTATTCACCCACTCCAGGCTGCTGTACCATGTGTGTCTGGTCACCAGTGGCCCCCAAACAGTTGTTCCAGACTATTTATTCATTGTTCCTGTCTTTTGCTAGCTGTTCTAGAGGACTAACTAAATTCCACACCTCCCTATGTCACTATCTTGCCCTGCCGCTTCTCATATGTTCTTAGTTCATTCCATATTCTACTTCATTTAAACTTCTGATGGCAAATTGTAATTTTGTTCTTTGTTATTTTCTGCTAATTCTGAGAAGTTTATATTTCCTCATAACACTAGCATTAGATTTATCCTTGTGACTTGCTTTGGTCAATAAAATGTGAGTGGAAGTGATATATATCTCTTCTGTGTAGAAGTTTTAGAGTCATTGTTTATTGCCCAACATCAATCTCCTCTGTAACAAGAATAGCATGACCAAAAGAGGTATTTCACCTTCTACATGGAAGCCAGATAATGAAGAATATGGAGCAGAACCATAGCTGATCAGCAACCAACATGTATTGTGAGTAATAATTTACTCCTTATTGTTGTTAGTGATTGATTTGAGAAACCCTTTACCCAGTGTAACCCAGAAAAAGCTGATTGTTACACTCCCAAAAAAGTGTGAGGCTGTAGTTTCCCCATGACTAATGCAAATTTTGAATCTGAGAAAGTCTGTTAAATTGCCCATTAGCTAATATTGTTCATGGATATTTAAATCAATATTTTCCAACTCTTCTATATTTCTCCAAGTTATTCTGGCTCTCAAACTTATGTTGGTAAGAAAATGAAGCATCAATCAGATTCTTTAAATTGTTTCTATATTTTGCACTTAAAACTTTGAGTGGAAGTGGATCTAATTTTTTTACTGGATTTCATGTTGGAATCAAGGCAATAGTTGTTATTAAAAGAAAATGGGGATTTCCAGTAGACCAAGGTGGAAGTATAAGATGTATCAGGGTGCCATCTCCCCACAGAGTCACTGACCAACTTGCAAAATCTATTAGTATTATGTTCCTTAAAACTCCAGAAATCAGTAAAATTATGGAAGTAGCTGGGCAAGTGCAGAATCTAGAAAATGCACCTTTAAAAAAAGTAGGAGGAATGCATGTCACACTTGGTGGCTCATTTCCCCCCATTCCCCAGCACAATGTGGAACCAGTATGCATTCTCACTGTGGGTCCCTGGTCCTGTATTGGAGGGAACAGAATAACCCATATGCACACACTGTGGTACCTGAATATTGGTGCCAGACCATCAGGTGGCAGCCTGAAAGACAGAACTAGGACACTCATTGCTGGCTTGCCCTCACATAACTTGCTCTGCAGGCAGAATCAGCCTTCAGACATCTAAAGCAGTGTAAGAAACAATGACATCAAAGAAGACTGAGTCAAAGGATTCAGGCTTTAAGATATACAATAGAGCACCCAGCAGGGGTGGGAGACTCTATTTCATAGGGTGTAGAGGGAATATGTGGATTGCTATAAACAGGGAAATAGATAAGGCCAAGAGTGAGAGAAATTCCAAGACAAGATGCAGGCTCATAAAAGATGGAAAGGACTTCTCAATTTTTACCTCAAGGTGATCTTCATAGGAGGGCTAAAATTTGAAGAAGCGTACTAACAGATTCAGAGCCAACTTGCAAAAACTGTGTAGGGTGTTTTTGCCTTGGTTTATTTGCTGTTTTTACCTCCTGGCACTGATGGAAATCTCTGCCATATCATTATCTGGATACAAACTTAAGGAACAGACAGCTCAGGGACTAAATCCCAGAGCTAACACATTTAAAATATTAAAATGTATAGTGTGTAACAAATGATTACAAGACAAAGAAACAAGATAAAAATTCAGAAACCATCAAGGAAAACCAGACTTTAGACATATCAGACAAAGATTTTTAAAAATGATCTTGAACATGCTAAAGGAGATAAAGGGAAATATGGAGAAAGTACTGAAGGATTCTTAACCAAAAGAGTTCTTAAGCCAATAAATCCCTGGCTTAACATCAGGAATATACTGGTTCATGGTTTTAAAGCTAGCAGAAATCCAAAACTGAGGAGTCTACCAAGTGATTCTTTCTCTTTAGGGTCTAAGATATTCTGGCACTGGTTGCTGGAAATCCTTGGACCTTCACTTTTCTGTTATATGACAATGCACATGGCATTATCTTCTTTCTCTTCCAGGTTCTGTTGACTTCCAGGTTCTGTCTATTCCCTATGGCTTCTCTCTCTGTATCCAGTTTCCTTTGCATATATAGACTTTAGCCATATTGAATTAAGATCGGCCCTCATTCTGTTTCAGCACACTTAACTAATAACATGTCCAAAGGTCCTATTTACAAATGGGTTTATACCCACAAGGCCAGTGCTTGGGACCTGAACATTATAGAACAAGTTGTTATAGTGTGCATTATGGGAACACAGGCTCAGGCACAGCAAATAATTTTAGCAACTGACTACTTTATTACTTACACAGCACTAGAGGGCAAAAAGAGCAGGGGAAGTATCCTGTAGTGGCTGATCTCCCAGGGAAGCCAACTGCTTAGGTCATGGTCAGTGGATGGCAGCTCTACACCCTCCACTTCTCATCAGAGAAGAAAGTCAAATCTGTGCTGCTCAGGAGTAGGGTATTTATGCAACCCCAGGAGTGAGGGCCCTATCATTGAGAGTTTCTGTTATGCTAATCATCTGGGGCTGCTTTTTCTGAATATCTGGTTTATATTATGTTCAGACCATTCCATTAGACCTAGCATCAACCCCAGGGTGTGAAATAGAAATATATTGAAACATCTGCACACAATATAAAAAAGGAGAGTTTGGTAAGGGCCAGGAGGTGGCTTCCAGGTATGCCCATGAATTCTGCAGCAAAAAAAGCCTTTTGTGAGGGACATGATACAATCCCTAACAAGGGAATATTTCTTAACTCACCTATGGAACCAACTTCACCCTAATATCAAAAACAGATAAAGTTACCATATGAAAATAAAATTATAAACCAATATCCCCCAGAATATAGCTACAAAAATCCTCCATACATTACTAGCAAACCAAATCCAATAGCAACTAAAATAATTATACAACATGATCAATTGGGATTTATGCTAGTTATTCTAGGTAGTTCAACATAAGAAAATCAATTAACATAATATACCACATTACTAGAACAAAGAGAGAAAAACACATGATCATCTCAATTGATGCATAAAAAGCATTTGGCAAAATACAGAGCCTCTTCTTTATTAAAAACACTTAGAAAACTAGAATAGAATGGAAATACTTAACATGATATAGGTCATATATAAAAATGCACAGCTAATATCATACCCAGTGGTGAAATACTGAAACCTTTCCTCATAAGATAAGAAACAAGACAAGCATGCCCACTATAACCACTGTTATTCAACATTGTGCTAGAAGTTCCAGCCAGAAAAAATTAGGCTGGAAAAAGAAATAAAAGATGTCAAATTGGAAAGGAAGAAGTAAAACTTCTCCTATTTGCTGAAGATGTGATCTTATATATAAAAAATCCTGAAAAATCTACAACAAATTTACTATAGCTAAAAAAAAAACAAATTCAGCACATTGGTGGAATACACGATCAACATGCAAAAAGTAGTAGTGTTTCTACAAGAGTAATGGACAATTTGAAGAGGGAATCAAGAAAAAAAATCCATTTCAAAGCAATTAAAAGAATCCAATATATAGGAATAAGTTTAGTCAAGGATGTAAAAGACTTATACATGTATACTATAAAATATTGCTAAAAGAACTCAAAGAAAAACTATATAAATGTAAGGACATTCTATGTTCATGGATTGGAAGGTTAAAAATTATTAAGAGGTCAATTCTACCAAAAATGATCTACAGATTTAACTCAATCCCAATCAAAATTCCAACAGCCTTCTTTGCATAAATGGAAACTCCAATCATCAAATATATTTGGAAGGGTAAAGGTCTCTGAATAGCCAAAATATCTTGAGAGGTCATACTTCATATTTGTAAAACTTACTACAAAGCTACAATAATCAACATAGCATGGTACTGGCACAAGGACAGACTTACAGACCAATGGAATCAAATTGAAAATTCACAAATACAACCTCACAACTATGAGCAACAGATTTTTGACTAGGAAGCAAAATTCACTCAATGGAGGAAAGCAGTCTTTTCAACAAAATGTGCTGGGAAAACTTGATATTCCTATGCAAAATGGTGAAGGTAGACCCCCACCATACACCATACAAAAAAATTAACTACAAATGGATTAAAGATCCAAATATAAGAACCCAACCAATAAAATTTCTAGAAGAAAATGATACATAATAATCCTCAGAATCTTGTGTTAGGAAATGGATTCTCAGATTTTACACCAAAAGCACAAGTAACAAAAGGAAAAAATAGAAAAATTGGATTTCATAAAATTAAAAACTTTTGCTCATCAAAGTACTTCAGCAGCAAAATAAAAAGACAACCTACTGAATGAAAGAAAGTATTTGGAAACCACAAACCTGAGAGGGGGTTACTATGCAGACTACATAAAGTAATTCTTCAACTAAAAATGACAACCCATTTCAAAGTGGGCAAAAGATTTGAAAAGACATTTCTCCAAATAGGATATACAAATGGACAATAAGCACATGAAAAGATGCTCAACATCATTAGCCATTAGGGAAATGTAAATCAGAACCACAAGGAGATAGTATTTCACACTCACTTGAAAGACTATTATGTTAAAAAAAAAACTGAAAATAGCAAGTGTTATAGAGAAAGCAGAGAAATAGGAATACTTGTACATTGCTGGTGGGAATGTAAAATTGTGCAGCCATTGTGAAAAATTGTTTGCCGCTTTCTCAGAAAGTTAAGCATAGAATTACCATATGACGTGGAAATCCCACTTCTAGGTATATACCCCAAAGAATTGAAAGCAGACACTCAGACAGATATTTGTACACTGATGTTCTTAGCGACATTATTTACAATTGCCAAAAGAAAGAAACAAACTAAGTTTCCATCAACCAATGAATGTGTGGCACATACATAATGGATATTAAGCAAATATAGTATGTGTTATACTTGTACAATGGAATATTATTCAGCCTTAAAAGGAATGATATTCTCATGCATACAACAATATGAGTGAACCTTGAAGACATTACGTTGAGTCAAATAAGCCAGACAGAAAAGGATAATATTGTATGATCCCACTGATTTGAAATAATTAGAATAAGCAAATTCATGGAGTTATAGACTAGAATACAGATTACTAGGGTCCAGTGTGGGGAAAAAGAATGGGAAGTTAATGCTTAATTGGTACAGAGTTTCTGTTTGAGGTTAAAATTAAATAGATATTCACTCTAGTATGTTCAGCACTATAATGCATTATCTCCAGTGCACAGAAACAATAAAACCAAAGGTTCTGCCCTCAATTATCTTATATGTATTTGGAATGAGGATTCTAAACAATAAAATACAATCATTTTATGTATGTTTGTGTATTTATGTACATGTGATTATACACATATACACACACCACAAAAGAAGGATCCATTTAAATATGCTAAATATAACTCTTGATTTTTTTTTAGTTTTTTTTTTTTTTATTAAAGCAGTTGTGAACCAAGCAGCTATTCTGTTGACTTGAGAGAAAAATTAATTTTAGAGGTTCTTTGAATTATTCCATGACACAATTCTAGACTACAAAGGAACATTTAGTGGGGTGGGTTATAACACCCTTTGGACATGTAACACTTTTCCTAATAGTTTACAGCTAAGGTATCCAATGTCCTTTTCTGAATGGCCACATTAGAAATAGGTGGTTGGCCTTTATCCTTTTTGTGCTTACAACTTCTGAAGGTTTATTCCAATCTGTGCATATACATCATGAAATTATTATTTTTTGAAGTATTATTAGCTGCAAGGAGGTATTATCAGGAAAGATAGGTGGGTACCACTTGCTCTATTGCAAATCTTTCTGTATTCCCCATCCCCAACATAATGGCATCTGGTTCTCATTCTTATTCTTTCACAGGTAAAAAGATTCCCAGCATTCTCTCTGCTTGTTGAAGACCCACCTTTTAATTTGAAAAACTATTTATCTTTTCTTCCTTTAATATCTTCTGCACACTCTCTAATTCCCTAAAAAATCTTTAATCACTGGAAAAGCAAAAGGCAAAAAGACTAGCATAGAAAGTGGCTTCTGCTTTCAACTCTGCTACAACCATGTTCCATATTAAAAATTACAAAGCCAATTGTTACCTGAGGGAGTAGTAGGAGAATAAAGGTGGGATGGTTGTGCTGGTTTGAATGTATTATGTCTCCCAGAAAAAGCCATGTTCTTTGATGCAATCTTGTGGGGCAGACGTATTAGTGGGGATTAAGTTGGATTGGGTTGTTTGCATGGAGATGTGCCCCACCCAACTGTGGGTGATGACTCTAATTGGATAATTTCCATGGAAGTGTTGCCCCACCCATTCAGGATTGGTCTAAATTAAATCACTGGAGCCATATAAATGAGCTGACACAGCCAAGAGGGACACTTTGAAGAAAGCACAGGAGCTGCAGATGAGAGACATTTTGAAGACAGCCATTGAAAACAGACTCTTGTTCTGGAGAAGCTAAGAGAGGACAAATACAAGTGCAACTAAGAGTGACATTTTTGAGGAACTGCAGCCTAGAGAGGAACATCCTGGGAGAAAGCCATTTGGAAACCAGAACTTTCGAGCAGATGTCAGCCATGTGCCTTCCCAGTTAACAGAGGTTTTCTGGACACCACTGGCAATCCTTCAGTGAAGGTACCCAATTGCTGATGTGTTACCTTGGACACTTTATGGCCTTAAGACTGTAACTGTGTAACCAAATAAACCCCTTTTATAAAAGCCAATCCATCTCTGGTGTTTTGCATTCCAGCAGCATTAGCAAACTAAAACAATGTTGGAACAAAGCAAGGCAAAAAAGACATAAAGCAATATTTGTATATGCTATACACCACTCAAAATCTAAGTTGAAAACAAAAGTATATAATAAACTTTATGCTAGAGTTGCATCGTCAACTGAACTATTACTGAAGGAGTGAGTCAGTTCAACCTTTATCTGGGATACAGAGATTATTACATTGTCATATTTGTATCAGAAAACAGGTTCATTGCAGAAAAAAAATATATAGTCACCAAGATATTTTTAATCCTGAGACCCGACTCTTAACTTCATGCATGTTGTTTTATATTTATTATACAGTGTTTGGAATTATTAGTTAATTTTGTATTAATTTATGTTTTCTTCCAAGTCAAACTTTCTATAAAAGTGGGAAATACCTTTCATAAATACCTACATACCGTAGTAGCACTCTGCATACTGATTTTCTTATGGAGGTAGTCAATACATTTTCTTCATTTATATATATACTTACTTAACAATGAAATGGGCAAACAACTACATTTTAAGATTTAAAAACTGTGCAAGCTTTTAGTCACTGAAATTAAAGAAAATTGGTTTTTAACTATAAAAGATTAATTTAATGATAATTACTATTGGACTTCATAGTAAAAGAAGTATAAAAAAACTAACTCAAAATCAAATATTCTTTAGCCTGTCATCATGTCTTTCTATTTTGAGAGATTTCCCATTATAGGAGGCTGTTCTTTCTATTTAGGATTTTTAGGTAAAAGGAATGAATATGCAAATATGAACATCTCTTTTATGTTATACAAAGTACCTATTTCCTATTTAGAGAAAAATATGAAGTCATTCTCAAACAGCATTGTGTAATCTTTGAAATTTCCTAGCCTTCGGAAGAAACTCTTAAAGACCTCAGGTTTTCTCTAAAGTAATTTAGTGAAGTGACCAAATACCCCTTATATTAATGGTCTGTATCAGCCTCCTAGGAATTTTCATTGGAACATTAACTTGTCCTTTTATAGCCCTATTCTCAAATAGCAGTTCTCATTCTCTTTAAAAAGTCAGCAATTGTGAAAGCATTTTCTTACTAGGAGTTTTTCCTAGTTTGGTGGAGGCATTTTTTAAAAGTCATATTCATTCTTTTTTGGGTATTTAGCTTGCTGAGATAGAACAAAAAATATTTGTTGAGAATAACTGTTACATTTAAAACCTGTCATTAGTAGATAGTTAATGTAATTTTCTAAATGCATGGTTTTACTAGTAATTATAAAATATTTATTGAATATCTGCTATACCTCAGAGCACTAGAAGCTGCCATTGTGGAAATAACTTAAAATGAATGACCTACAAATACAAAGAAATGAAAATAGAAAATACTGACTATAAAACAAGAAATATTAAATATTTGCTGCTGAATCTCAAAAAAGGAGTGCAAAATTAAGTGCAAGGAAATTGGTTAAACTTTCCTAAGAGTATAAGAGATATCTGAAATACATCTTCAAAAGTGAGCAGGAATCATCAAGTCCATAAAGAGAAAAATAACCATATTCTGGAGCAGCAAAAATGTGTAAAATATCAATGCATCTAGATCAAAGAAAACTTAAAGATAGACCAGTGAGAAACCCTGGGCACAATTCAATATACTACCTTGTAGGAGGAGGGAAATTGAGACAACAGTTGAATCAGATTTTCTTATTGTGAGATGGTATCAGGATATTCTTGGTTCTAGTTAACAGAAAGCACTAATTAAAACTTGCTTTAAAACAGTAATTTTAGTATACTACATAAACCAGGCTCCAGTTTTAGTGTTAAGACTTCTATAGTCTCCAAGCATCAGTGTTATTCTCAGGCAGTTACAGTCATTGCTTCCAGACACAACAATATACAGGGATGGGAAAATACAGAATGTTTGTGATATTCCTTTCAGACAGATGAGATGTGAAAGAATGAATGAAAATGAAATTGTAGAATAGGTATTTTAAATAATAATAAAAAAATGTACCTGGAAATATATTAAAATGAAACCAAAGAGTATTGTTCCTACATGACAGTGGAAAAAAAAATTACTCTGTATTTACACTAGATAGATAGATAGATAGATAGATAGAGCTATAGCTACAAATAGAGATTTAGATATGGATAGATATAGTATCCGTTTGTATAATACAACTTCACAGCAGTTGGAGTGAAGACACAGCCAAATCCAGAAATCAAAGGTTTTCTCTGTTTCAGTATTTTTCTTAGCAGAAGAAAATCCTTCTCAAGGATTTCTTAGCAGCACTTCCCATTTCAGAATTGAGTTACATGCCATTGACAATTTTATTATTAAGGAGGGAATGGATGGGATCACTATGACTATTGAGACTAATCAGAGGGAATCCTCAGGTTCTTGGCTCGTGTCATTTGGGACATAGATGAATAAACAAAATCTAGATTTTGTTTTGTTTTGTTACATTTTAAGGAAGGTAGATAGGGAGAGGATTGGATAGGTAACCAACTTGTCTCCTTACAGAGAACAATGGAAAACATCCACATGTTTAATGAAGCTAATATAGTTTATTAAATCAATGATACATTCTCAGGTTTACAGCACAAAATGTGTGGGATCTAGGTTCCAAAGTAAGGCCCTGAGTCAAGATTATATGGCTAGAGCCCAGCAGAGGTCCCATGAAGGAGAATGTCATGATTTTTTTTTTTTTTGAGAAGCTAAATGTAGAAAAGATGAAGGATGTGTAAAACAACATAAACTACAGGAAAGAAAGCCATGTTTAAAACATTGGAATAGATCAGGAGAATCATAATTTAGAGCTGATCAAAGAAATTGGAAATTGTATTAGAGAAAAGCAGCAGGATTCTAAGTATATGTCTGGAGTTAAAATCGATAGGAATTTTGAACAATCAACTGTTGAAACACAGAGAGAAAAGCCTTAAGGATGATATTCAGATTATACAATGACAGCCTTAGACAATGGCAATATATCGAATATGGTAGGACATGCAGGGAGAGAACGTTTTGATATGCTATTTTGAGGGTATTGACAGTATATCCCGGAAGCCACATTCCATATGTAAACAGACATGTGCAACAGGAAAAATGACATCAAGTATTGTTACCAAAACAGCCATATTTGAAGATTTTGAAGATCATCTGAAGAAAGTATATTGAATGGAGATAAATGAGAGCCACTGGTAATATTTTCTTTGTTTTATAGCTTTGTCTTGTTATTCTCTCTTTCAATTCCAGTAAACACATCCCACTGACCTCAGTCAGTGTGATAGATTCTAGCAATCACACTTTTCCAGGTTTCAAAATTTTCACAATGAAACCATGTGCCAATATTAAGAATATTTATTAGCACTGCATCTAAAAGAGGTGATCGTAGTCTCTGAGTAGGGTGAAAGCATCTCCTTTGTTGCTTATGCAGCAGAATGTTGTGGCCTCTAAGACAAATAACACATTGGGAGCAATAAATAAAAGTAAAATTTTTGTAGTTATTTTATAAGGTATGAAATGCACCCAGAAATATATGAAAAACACGCAAGCAGTATTCTTCTTGTCCCAATGTAGATAAAGTTATAGAACCCATTATCAATAAAAATCCCATATGTATAAAATTCCTCTATAGAATTAGCAGATGGAGTGAAAATATAACCCATCATTATAATTTCTATGCCATTCCTAAATAAAAATGGTAGATGCAGGTTTAACCTTGCTAAAAAAAAATCTAAAAATTATTCAAATGATCTGAATGAGCAAAATTCAATTGGTCAATATCCTTTGACACTTCACACATTATCATTTTGGGATTAAACAGAGACCTAAAGGAGAGATGGGGATTAGCCAAACAAGAGATGATATTGTTATGTTCCAGACATGACTATTAGAAAATATTATGTGAGTTGGGGAGAATGGTGAGTTTATGAGGCTCTAAAAAGGAAAGTATGGTTGAAGTCAGAGAAAAGAAGCAGAGAATAAGATGTGGTTGTGGAAGGAATTAGGGGACAGACCATGTAGAGGCTTGTTATGTTTATTGATTTTGTTCTTTATTTTAAGAAGCCATTGCAATATTTTAAACTAAGGGATGATATGGTAAGACTTGTACTTGGAAGACAGGACTGTTGCATTCTGTGGAAGTATTTGGAGAGTCAAGGTGAACCAGACAGAATGACTTTGTGGTAATCTAGCTAATTAATGGTAGTATCTTGAATCAAAGAGATGTAGTAGACATGGAAAGAAGAAATAGATTTGTGAAATATGTAATTATACAGCCCAGTTGTTATTAAAGGATTGTCTCTGGGGAGTGTTGGACAGCCAGGTGACTTGATGCTCCTATGTACTGGCTTTGGGAAGAGAATGAATACTGCCATTCTTAAAGTAGGAATAAAACTAGAAGAGAGCCAGGTTTGAAAGGAAAACTTATAAATTCTCTTTTGGATGTCTGATTTTTTTTTTTTTTTATTGTGAGTGTTCACATACCACACAATTATCCAAAGATCCAAAGTGTACAATCAGTTGCCCCCAATACCATCATACAGCTGTGCATCCATCCCCACAATTACTTTTTGTTCAATTTTTAGAATATTTTCATTACTCCAGAAAAGAAATAAAGACAAAGAAGAAGAAAAAAAAAGAAAGAAAAGGAAACTCACATCCTCCCATATCCCTAACCAAACTCGCTCCATTGTTGACTCATAGTATTGGTGTAGTACATTTGTTACTGTTTATGAAAGAATGTTGCAATACTACTAACTGTGGTATATAGTTTGCAATAGTTGTATTTTTTTCCTGTATACCCCTCTATTAATAACTTCTAGTTGTAGTGTCATACATTTGTTCTGGTTCATGAAAGAGATTTCTAATATTTGTGCAGTTAATCTTGGACATTGCCCACCACAAGGTTTACTGTTTTATACATTCCCATCTTTCAACCTCCAACTTTCTTTCTGATTGTTCCCCTTTCCACCATATTCATGCATCATTCAGCACTGTTAGTTATTCTCACAACGTTTTACCGTCACCTCTGTTCATTTCCAAATATTTAAGTTCATCCTAGTTGAACGTTCTGCTCATACTAAGCAACCGCTCCCCATTCTTTAGCCTCGTTCTATATTGTGGTAACTTATATTTCATGTCTATGAGTTTACATATTATAATCAGCTCCTATCAGTGAGATCTTGCAATATTTGTCCTTATGTGTCTGGCTTATTTCACTCAGTATATTGCCCTCAAGATTTCATCATCAACCCATTTTTTAAAGACGGTTTTTATAACATGCCATACATTCCGTCCTAATTAAACAATTGATGGTTCCCTGTATAGTCACATATTTATGTATTCACCACCCTCACCACTATCTAAATAAGGACATCTACATTTCTTCTACAAAGCAAGAGGAAGAGTCAAAGAAGGTAGAGAGACAAAAGAAAAAGAAAAAAGAAAGAGAGAAACAAACAAAAAACAACATGACAGCTAGGAAGCAGCAAAAGGAAACATAATCCGAGATCAAAGTAAAATAAAGAGTCAGACAACACCACCAATGTTAAGAGTCTCACACCCCTCCACTATGCCCCCCTCTTATCTGCATTTACCTTGGTATATTGCCTTTGTTACATTAAAGGAAGTATAATACAATGATTCTGTTAATTATAGTCTCTAGTTTATGTTGATTGTATTTTCCCCCCAATACCTCCCTATTTTTAACACCTTGCAAGGTTGACATTCATTTGTTCTCCCTCATGAAAAAACATATTTGCACATTTTATCACAACTGTTGACCACTCTAGGTTCACTGAGTTATACAGTCTCAGTCTTTATGTTTCCTCCTTTCTTCTGGTGTTCCACATGCTCCTCACCTTCCTCTTTCAACCATACTCACATCTTTGTTCAGTGTACTTACATTGTTGTGCTGCCATCACCCAAAATTGTGTTCCAAAACTCTCACTCCTGTCTTTTCCCTTCTGTCTGTAGTGCTCCCTTTAGTATTTCCTGTAGGGCAGGTATCTTGTTCTCAAACTCTCTCATTGTCTGCTTGCCAGAATATTCTGAATGCTCCCTCATATTTGAAGGACAGTTTTGCTGAATATAGGATTCTTGGTTGGTGGTTTTTCTCTTTCAGTATCTTAAATATATCACACCACTTCCTTCTTGCCTCCATGGTTTCTGCTGAGAGATCTGCACATAGTCTTTTTGAGCTTCCTTTTTGTGATGAATTGCTTTTCTCTTGCTGCTTTCAGGATTCTCCCTTTGTCTTTGACATTTGATACTCTGATTATTAAGTGTCTTGGCATAGGCCTATTCAGAAATACTTTGTTTGGAGTACGCTGAGCTTCTTGGATCTGTAATTTTATGTCTTTCATAAGAGATGGGATATTTTCATTGATTATTTCCGCTATTACTACTTCTGCCCCTTTTTCCTTCTCTCCTCCTTCTGGGACACCAATGATATGTACATTCTTATATTTTGTTTCAACCTTAAGTTCTCAGAGACATTGCTCATATTTTTCCATTCTTTTCTCCATCTGCTCCTTTGCATGTAGGCTTTCAGGTGTTTTGTTCTCTAGTTCCTGAGTGTTTTCTTCTGCCTCTTGGGATCTCCTGTTGTATGTTTCATTGTGTCTTTCATTTCTTGTGTTGTGCCTTTCAATTCCAAAGATTCTGCCCATTGTTTTTTTGAACTTTCAATTTCTGCTTTATATTCATCTGGTGTTTTTTTTTTGTAGCCCTTATCTCTTTTGCCATATCTTCTCTAAACTTTTTGAATAAATTTAGCATTAGTTGTTTAAACTCCTGTATTTCAGTTGAATTATAAGTTTGTTCTTTTGACTGAGCCATAACTTCATTTTTCTTAGTGTAGGTTGTAGTTTTCTGTTGTCTAGGTATCTGGCCTCTTTGGACACCCCAATCAGATTTTCCCAGATGAGAGCAGGCTCAGGTCCCAGAAGGAGGAAATATTCAGTATGACTCACAAAGTTATAGTTTAAATTAATAGTCCTCTACTCATCTCATTCCATGTTTCCTCCTTAGGCAGCCTCCCTCACATACATAGTCTTAATTACTGCAAAATGGAGATGACTCACAAAGTTATAAAGTTTGGACTGCTCTCTTGCCAGCAAGGCCCAAATAAATCCAATTGTTTCTTGATGTTTCCTCTTAATTGTTTTAAAGTAAGGTAAAAAATTTTAAAAGAAAGACTAGTTCAGAAGAAGGAACAAAAGTACCATTGGCAGACCAATTTAGAGAACTAAAAATAACTCTGAATACTTATGTGGGCCTTATTAGTGAGATTCAAGAACACATTTGGTGTTGATGAAGATGTAAGGCAGATTTTATTGGTTTGAATAATGAATAAGAAATGAAAACTGGATAGAGAAGGTTGTTTGTGATAGGACAGAGAAAAGAGAGTAGTAGGAGTGATACAGAGAGGGTACATATTATTATTTCTTAATAAAAGAAAAACAAATGCTCAAAAGCTGAAAGAAAATGTGCAATTTTAATGGAAGAGGTTGACTATGCAAGACAAAAAAAGATATGCATAAGCATAGATTTCCTAAGAGAGTAGAGGAAAGCATTGAAAGCAAACAGAAGGACTGAAACAGACTGCTGGGCTCCAGGCCCAGAATTTGTGATTTAATTATGTGGGTGAGGCCAGTAATTTGCATTTTTAACAAGTTTCAAGGTGATGCAGATGTTGCTGGTCCTGGAACCACACTTTGTGAACCACTGCTGTGGAGACCTGGGGAGTAAATTCAGCAAAACAAGCAGAAGTATTGCTCGGCACTGCTGAGTGTTAATTTGAAATTGTGATCATGAATTCATTGTGCTGCCATTCTCCTCTTATATTCAACTTTCTCTAGTACCCTTGCTTGCTAGGGTGATTTCTCGTAAAGTGATTGGATGCAGTCAGGGTTAGGGTACAATGTCAAGGTAGAGGAAAAGATGTTTCTTGATTATAAGAATGTTAATAAAATGATAAATTTAAGAATCATAATTGAAAATATTTAAAATCTTTCTGTGATAATATGTAATGAGTGAATGCAGAATTTCATTTTTTTTAATATCTGTACAATTTAGCCAGCCTATTCAGAAGATAATGCCTTAAATCAAAGAAATCAGAGCAGGCTATAAGGTGAATGATTTTGTGAAAGGCAAGGTTTTGTTGCTGTTTCAAACTGGGCTTACAATCTTGTTTTAGTCACATGTCTCAGAAATTTCTTTATAGACAGATTTTGAATCTGTTGGGAGATTGTGGACTCATTCATTTATTTTAATGACACCAGTTCAAGATATTTTGAATGTTTAAAGGCTATTTTGTAATCTTTTTTTATTTTGCATTAATCAAACTACAAAATAGTGAAGTGAATACATTTAAAGTAAAAATCACTTCTATAAAAATATTTAAAGGAAAAAGAAGGAAGAAAGGTTTTACATTTTCTTAGTCACTGGGTCTCCTAAAACTATACTAATTTGGGCATCTGAAAGTTGAGGGAATCACTAAAAAAAAAACCTGTAATGAATTTGTATGCATTATTCTACTTTTATCCATGAGCAGAATTGTACATCCATTTTACCAGAAAATTTTATTTATTTGTTTATTTGCCTTACTTCACTTTTTTTAAGAGGGAGAATTCATGAGACACCTTGCTTGAAATTAATGCAAGTCAGATTTCAAATAATGCATTTCCAAACCAGTGGAACAGGGGCCACCACAGTAGGAAAGAAAAGGTGACTTCTGTCTCTAATTCTAGATTTAACCCGGGCTGTCCCACTTTCATCTGTTCTATTAATTGGGTTCCACATAAAATCACATATGAAATAAAAATGGGTTTAGATGCTTAAAAATAGCTTGAAGAATACTGTATGAGAGACTAGCTTAATTGTCACTGCTTAGTGTTTATTGGTAGGGTTTATCAGAGTTGCTCAAGAGAAATATTCATGCAGCTACTAAGTATACAAACACTTAGTAGATGCATTATAGTGGGCATATTATTTATCTCCCTCCAGTTTCTTCATCTGTAATATGGAAATATTAATATATAAAGTGGGTTAGTACTTGTAAAGTTTTCAGTTTAGCAACTAGCATATAATGTTCTCTCAGTAAGTAAGGAGCAACAATTGTTTTTAGATACAATTTTTATTACATGATTTTTTGATGGCTATGTTTTTAAATATTAATGCAAAAGGAAGACCAATTTCCAGGCAAGTCCTTTTGGTACTATCCGGAAGATATCTATATCTATCTATCTATCTATCTATCTATCTATCTATATATATATACACACACACACAACATACACATATATATGCATATATGTATGTATGTGTATATATATATGTTTACATGTGAGTGATTAATGATCATTAGCTACTTACATGTAAGAGATTTTATTATTGTTTTTTATTGTAAACACTTATCATGGTTGCCTATCTGAAATCAACTTTAAAAATGCTTTAAAAAGAAAGAACAAAAGTTTTAAATACAGCTTTAAGAAGACCAGCTTACATTAACTGTAAAATCATAATTCGCATTGATATGCATGGGGATATTCACATAGTTTTTTTTTTACTTCAAATTCACTAATAGAAAGTCATACTCTATATTAAGCATAGAAAGAAGGTCAAAGGACAATTTGGGGATTTTTTTCTAGTAAGCTGTAATAAAAAACAGGCTTCTAAAGCCATACAAATAAAATTATTCTTTAATATTTTTTGTATCCCTAATATACATGAAACAAATCACTCACTTTTTAGTATGCATAATCAAGTTTGGCTCTAAGTTGATTATTTCCTGATAAATAATGCCAAGTTTTATGAAATTATTTGTCAATGGCAGAGGGATGAAACTGTTTTTAGAAAGAAAATTTTGTAAATATATGAATAATTTATAGTAACTGACTGTGAGAAAACTGTAACACCATACTTCATACAGCATATCATACTGCTGTTGAATTTACAATCATGTAAGAAAGAGTACTGTTGGTAAAAAAGTTAACACTTCAAATCACATACTATCTCATATTTACTAAATTCAAGGTTCTAGTCTTTGGATTTAAATGCTGTTTTTTTTTTCAAGTGTGTACCCAAAGTTGTTATCCAAGGGATAACTACACAAAACAAAATCACAAGAGATTCACTTAAAAACCAGGATTTCTCATTTTTAAAACAATGATAGATAGAAATGCCAATCAGATAAGATATACAAGTTTGATAATATACCTAATAAAAAAAGATACATGGGAAAACAAATGTGAACAGAGGGCTGCCTCATAAACATGGGTATTTTTTGTTTTTGTTACTTTTTGACCTATATTTCATAATGGTAATAATAACATAATAAGCAACATCTCTGGCAGAGACTGCTAGTGACCACTGAATATCTATTTGCATATCAGCATCCCCAGCCACCTTTGAAATTAATTTGGAGTCATTTTACTTGTTCTTCCAATGAAATGTGACCAGTAGTGACATGTATCACTTCATGGCCAATGCAGAAAGATATAAGTAAGCCTCCTCCATATTTCTGTTCCATTTTGGAAGCAAATGTGGAAGCCACAAGATGAAATGGGAGAACGTGAGGACCGACTGATCCCTGACTACTTCCCTGGAGCTATTAGACTCACATCCGATTTGCTATGAGGGGTTATAAATTGTACTATGTGAAACTCCTGAGGTTTGAGGGTTTGTTTATCACAAAATAACATAGCATTACCCTGATTATTTCATACAGGGCATGATGCATCTGCTGCTTCTTCAGCTGTAGATAAATAATACTAACATCCTTTCCTCTCTATCTTCTAGTAATCTTCATACAATTTGAAGAATTTACAAATGTTTAGCTACCAGATTTCTTCTGTTGTGTCATTTCCATAATTGCTTGATCCCACACACTATAGTTGTTGGTTTGTGTTTTAATTTGCTAAAGTGCCAAAATGCAATATACCAGAAATGAGTTGGCTTTTACAATGGGGATTTATTAACTTACAAGCTTAGAGTTCTGAGGTGAAAATGTCCAACTCAAGGCATCAAAAGGCAATGCTTTCTCCCCAAAGACTGGCTACTAGCAATCCTTTCTTCCTTTGCCACATGGTATCTACTGTTCCTTCTCTCCCAGGTTTCATTGCTTTCAGCTTCTGGCTTCTCTCTCTGAGCTTGCCTAGGACTTTTTCTGTCAGCTTCTCTCTGTCCTTTATCCTCTTATAAAGGACTCCAGTAAGAGGATTAAGACCTTTTACTGAATGAGGTGGGTCACTTCTCAAGTTGAAACCCTACTCACCAAAAGACCATACTTACTATGGTTCCACACCCATGGGAATGGATTAGCTTTAAGAACAGGCTTTTCTGGGGTACATACAGCTTCAAACCATCACAGTTTGCTTTTGGATTGTTTGCAATTTTATTCTCAAAGGGTTAAGTTTCTTTCAGGAGTTTGCTCTCTTGCCTTTCCACATTCCTGCTATATCTACTGAAAAACAACAAAAAAGTACTTATAGTTAGGATAGTTCCTTGTTTATTTTAATGATATATTTAGTTAAAGTATTCAATGCTACGTACTGGCATATTTCAAATAATATCTACCTGCCTGGATTTAAGAAGAGATTATATTCAGGGGATTAGGAGGTTTGCATCAGGCCTACATTATAGCAAATACATTTAAAGGTAATAAGCCTCATACTGAATTCTGGCTGCCTGTTTTTATCAAGTATGTTGACTTTTTGCTTTAATAAATATTTTATATATTATTTTGTTTCAATAGGTATGGTTACTAGAAATCAGTCACTTACTGAAACTCAACAAAAGTATAGGCCTAATATTTCACTCCTTCAGTTTTCTCATCCAAAAGACTATTTTTAGAATTAGCATTTTCCCAAATAAAAAAAAGCTTGGAATACAAGTATGTTACCCAAAATATCAACATATTAACTAGATTTACTCAATTCTAGTGGACATGAGAGACAGTTCATGAATATAGACTCTATCATTCAAAAATTTGTATTCATAAGAATATTTATAAGTTATAACAGCATAAAATCATATGATTCATATCCTCAAATTTTAAATCATTTTCTTCTTGCAAACTATATTTTGTACCAATCTCTCTCTCTATATATAAATGTAAGAGAAACTGCATTGATATATATAATCCATATATAATGATTATATTTAATGGTATATGCAATAAAAGATACTGATGTATTAAATTTATACATAGATATAATATTTACTGTTTTTAAGCATATATATTTCAGTAACGCTCTTTTTTCATTTGTATCATTATATAAACTTCCAATCATTAAGGTCAATAGAATAAAATTTTAAGAGACAGTTGATATTTCCAGATTTTAATAATTTTTTTCAAGTAATTTAGAGGAAAGCATTAACTCTTTCAAGTCATTAGAGTGACATTAATTTTTATACTAAAGTGAATTTCTAAAAGCCAGAGCAGAACTAAATTAACTATTGTCATCCTTGTGCTCTGGAAGTTTCAAATTATTGTCTTCTTCTCAAGAAGTAATACCTCTCAGTGTCAGAACCTGTTTCAATGGGTTGCAAATTGCTCACATGAATGAATTATATCTGGGACAAGAACAGTTTTCATTCACATGTTTACCTAGAAAAGAAAAGTCTAGAATAATATAAACTTCAGTGAGAAAAGGAATGCTATGGTCTTAATTATTTTTTATGTAAAAAGACTGTCATATATATTGTTTAATATACTCTTCAAAAGATTACATGGGGGAAGTTCCATCACTTCCATTTTGATAAAAACAAATGAAATGTATATATCTAATCCAAGGTCAAATGTTTAAATATCAAGGTTATAACTTGACTTCATATTTCTAGTTTCAATCCTATATTCTTCCAACTTTACTCCATGTCACCTTATCTTTTCCTTTTTTCATTACTGCATGTCCAAAAGAAAGGACTATTAGCACCGGGAATGCAGCCTTCTGATGTCAGCATATTGAATATGAAAAGGAAATTGGGAGGTGTTGAGCATGGCCATTTATCTGTGCCTCCCAAAAGGTTGTGTTTAAGTCCCAGCCCCAGTATCTGTGAATGTGATCTCATTTGGAAATAGGGTCTTTGCAGGCATAATTTATGTAAAATGAGGTCATATTTGACTAGGTTTGGCCTAAATTTAGGGTTGGCTCTAAATCCAGTCAATGATGTCTTTTTTAAAAGAGGGATACCTGGAGACACATAGACACCTAAAGGAGGAAAATGGTCATGTAGAAACAGGCAGAAATTGAAGCAATGCAACAACAAGCCAAGAAATGCCCAGGATTGCTGGTGACCACCAGAAGTTAAGAAGAGGGAAAGAAGGGTCTTCCCCAGGTGTTCAGCCGGAAGGAGCATGACCTGCAGACACCTTGATTTTAGACTTCTAGCCTCCAGAACTGAGAGAGTATAAATTTATACCAAGTTTGTGGTATTTGTTATGGCAATCCTAGGAAACTAACACAGTACTCATGGGAGAGTCCATAAAGTGTTCTTGGTGCAAGTCAGTTTGTTTTTTTTTTTTAAAGTTTTGAGTTAATTTGTTTCCTTCTAATCCTTATCTGCTTAGTCATTGAAGCTCTAGACTATCATAATCCAAGCATCAGAGATTTTGTGCAATGCTAGAGACAAAAATCCATGGTTTATTGTTGAAATAAACAGTTCTTTAATCCATAGGAAAACATATCATTTACTCTTTATCACTTCAATTAATCTTTAGAGAAAACCCACCAACACCAGTTTAAGAGGTCACCTTTATACAGACTCATAATTAGGTGTATGTTAAGTGATTTGTAAAAAAGTTTGGTGAGTATGAATAGTAATATATGTACTTTGTTTTTCAAAATGTCTATCAAATGAGTGAAAAAAGACTTCAAAATATAAAATAAAAGCAAGAAACATAGTATCAATACAAAAAATTGTTTATCACCAAATTTCTTGAAAGAGTGCTTAGTATTCTTACTTTCCGTTTTCTTTGTTTCTACTTAGGTTTTATTCATTTCTATGTAGCTTTTAATTTTACTTCTCTGTATAAGTGATCTCTCAAAGATGATCCACAATCTCAAAATCAGATGACAAATCTTTCTTCTTTTTAACATTGCTGTTGTTTTGTTTTTCAAGAGCACATGGAGCATTCAGGATAGTCCATAGGTGAACAATAAAATAAATCTCAAAACATTTTAAATGATTGAAGTTGTACATAGTATTTTCTCTGACAGCAGTGGAATTAAATTAGAAAACAATAAATATAAGCTATCCAGAAAAAAATAATGGAATATGTAAGACCTCCACAGTGAAAGTTACAAAATTTTGCTGAGGACCTTAAAGAAGATCAAAACACATGTAAAGATATGCTAAGTTAATGGATTGGACTATTCAATATTGTTAAGATATCCATTATCTCAACGTTTAATTATTGATTCAACATAATTCTGTAGATATTCCAGAAGACTTTTTGTTGTTGTTGTTAGAACATGACAAGCAGATTCTAAAGTTTGTATGGAAATGCAGATAACTTAGACTAGCCAAAGTCATCTTGGGAAAGGTGAACAAAGTTGTAGGAATTGCACTTTAACTACAGGACTTCAAACTTACTTTAAAGTTGCAATAACCAAGTGTCTTAGTTTGCTAATGCTGGAGAATGCAAAACACCAGAGATGGATAGGCTTTTATAAAATGGGGGTTTATTTCACTAAACAATTACAGTCTTAAGGCCACAAAGCATCCAAGGTAACACCTCAGCAATCGGGTACCTTCACCGGAGGACGGCCAGTGGTGTCCGGAAAACCTCTGTTAGCTAGGAAGGCAGCTGGCGTCTGCTCCAAAGCTCCGGCCTCAAAACGGCTTTCTCCCAGGACGTTCCTTTCTAGCAAGCTTGCTTCTCTTCAAAACATTACTCCCAGCTGCACTCCGTTCAGTCTCTTTGAGTCAGCATGTTTTATATCACTCCACTGATCAAGGCCCACCCTGAATGGGTGGGGTCACACCTCCATAGGAGTATCCCACCCACCGAAGTCACCACCCACAGCTGGGTGGGGCACATTCCAAGCAAATCTAACCAGCACCAAAAGGTCTGTCCCACAAGACCACAAAGATAATGGCATTTGGGGGACACAATACATTCAAACTGGCACACCAAGACAATGTGGTATTGACCCAGGATCAACAAATAGATCAAACAGACTAGAAAGTCTAAAACTGGACCCAGAAAATATATTTATTTGATTTAAATAAATGTGTCAAAGCAATCTAATGGAAAAAAAAAAAGTCTTTTCAAGAAATGCTGTTGGAAAAAATTAGTATAGAAGGAGAAAACAAACAAAAATCCACCTTGTTCCCTATCTCATGTCATACTGTGAGAGGTATGAGAATTCTTTCTGAGGTGATTATGTTCTATATTTTGATAGGTTTGGGGTAACATAGTTGTATGCATTTGTCAAACTTAGTAAATATGTACTTAAGATTTATGCATTTCAGTGTAAGTAAATGTTACCAAAAAAGAAATATCTCTAAAGAAATATTGGCCTCTAACTAATGATATGAATGCTACAGTATTTGGGAGAAATATACAGATTTACTTTGAAACTCATCAAAAATAACATGGATTATTGTAAGGATATAGGGATATAAAAGTGATGTGAAAATGCAAATACAAAAGTCTTGATGATAGAATCTAAGCTGTGGATATTTGAGTATTCATTGTAAAATTCTTTCAGTTTTGTCCTAAGTTTGAAAATTTTCATAATGACATGTTGAAAGTAAAACACAAGGAATCATGCCAGATATAGTTATGCCCTCTTTGAAAAGTATGGACCAAGAGAAACATAAATTACAAAAAAGGGAAAAGAGGTTTATATTTTCCTCTTATAAAACATCCCTAAGGGAATTGAATATTGTTTTTTACAATTTATTGAGTACAGAAAATAAAGTCTTTGAATTCATCCTTAATAAATATTATATAAACAAAACAAGCAAATTATTTTACAAACAGGAAGTAAAACATTTATAGCATTATTATAAAAACAGGGTAAAATGATTTTCCAATTTTCCTCCTAGAGGTGCAATGCTGTCTTTTAAGTATATAGATATCAAGGTAAAAGGCTAACAGACAAGTATAGGAACATTTCTTTCTGGTTTCTTTTTCTTTTTTCCCAGTTTTTTTTTTTTTTTTTTTTTTTGCATTAAAGGAGTTCTAACCAATATTGAATCATCAAAAAGTAATGGTGATAGTTTAAATAAGATGAATAAAACTGAAATTATCACATATTTCCATATATTAAATTTAAATCCTCATTTTCACAAAAACTCACAGAGAAAAAAACTATAAAAAGGTTAGAGATTATTTTTACTTTCTCCAGATAACTTAAAATTTATCAACCTTGTATAATATTACATATGATTTTAATAATGCTATATTATGAATTTTCCAAATGTTGGAGGCAATATTATATATGGTAGAGAGTTACTTTAGAAACAAGTAAATCTAAGTTTCAACTGGCTTCTGCTTGCTAGCTTTGTGACTTCAAACCACTTACTAATATTATTACTAATATTTAATATAGAGTTCATTTTTTACAGTGATCAAATTGTTGCCTCTTTTTCAAAAGAAGGAGATACTAAATGAATAATATGGCCATATTTCATTCTGTGAAGAGTATGTAAGATCATGTTCCCATCACAATGATCGGTACATAGTCAGAGATCAATAGGTTTACTTAGTAATTAACTCCTTTAAACTAAAGGGCATACAAAAAAAAGCTTCAAACTTAAGGTCAATTTTGAAAAGTCTATAAAATGCTATATTAAATGTTAAAAAATGAAATTTGTAAGCAAATATTTTTAAAAATTTCAATAGATATTCCTCTTCCACCTCAGAAAAGACTAAATCTGAAAAGTTAAGGGTAGAAATTATTTACTGAGATTAACCTTTGACATTGTAATATAAACATAAATGAGCTGAAGACTTCACAGGTATGACAAGCCCAAAGACACAAAAACAGTTGCAGGAACACAGACCAATTCAAAGTTAAGGGATATATAAATAGCAAAAGGACCAAAATAAATGATCTATATCCTGAACTTTGCAGGATTATTCTTTTCTTAGAAGAAAGAGAGATTTCCATTGGAATTAAAAAAAAAATTCTCTGACCTTTCCCAATTTTGGAATTTTTTAACACTTAATATGCCCTATTTTTTTAAAGTCTTCAAAATTAACCATCAGTTTAGAAGCTATTTCTTATCCTTCACCTACATACAGAGAAAAGAGCCTGGGGTTGGAAACAAAAAGTGCATGGTATTCTTTTCTGAAAATTTTTAAATATTGAGAATAACCCTACAAAGATAGTTTATGTAAAGTTCTATAGCTGCATATGGCAGCAGGGAGATGGATGAAATGATCCCTTTTGTATACTGTCATTTCTGTAATTCAGTCTAAATATATAAATAGAAACAATCTATTGAGTCTCAATGATCTGTGAAAAGGACATGTAAAGCAGGGAGAAAAGTACATGAACCAGATGGACTGGTTAACAATGGAACATTTTTACACATTGCCAAGAAAACAAAAACAAGAGGTAGGAAGCCACAGACTTGACATGAACATTTCCTTTCTCTGACAGAAGCAAAGATAACAATGAATCCACATTTCCAGCAAACATAATCATTCTGTTTGCTATAAGAAGCAATGGTTCTTATCCATGTGGAACCAAAATTAATGCCTATATTATGAACCAACAGATTGCAATAAACCTACCTATCATTTAGTAATAGAAAGACTCAATAATCAAGTTTATTCCTACAGTTTATGGGAAATGTTAAAGGAATATAAATTTTGCATATTATAATTCAAAGTGATGAATTTTTCAAGATAAACAAATTTTATTCTTAGCCAAAAAAAAATGTATTATAAATACAGATTGTTTTCATCTGCCTTTGTTTTCCTCACATTCCAAATCACCATTAGATTCACCTATAGGAGCTCCATAGGTGAGTGTGTTTTTCTTGTCTTTCCAATTCATTATCTCTCCACTGTAGTTGCCAAATCTTAAAGACAAAATTTACCAAGGGGAATTATAAATTCCTAAAATATGTGGATATAGGGGGCGGGGCAACATGGCAGAGTGGTGAGGTCTCGGTTGTAGTTACTCCTCTGGGGCAGTTGGTAGAAAGCCAGGAACTGTGTGGACTGTATACCTCAGAGGAATTTGAGATTGGACAAACTTCATACAACACTCATGAACATGTGGAAGAGCTGAGATCAGCAAAATCTGTAAGTTCTCAGGGCCAGAAGGCCTGCACCCCTCCCTGCCAGGCACAATCCTGAGGGAGGAGGGGTCATCTGTGCTGGGAACCAGGAGGAAGAACAAAAGCTGCAACCATAGATGAACTGAGAACAGACACCAGAAAATGTGGGAGCAGTCAGCCCAGTGGAAAGGAGATAGGGCTAGCAAAACAGCAAAATAATAGGAAATGAAATAAAAATAGAGACTTTTTGGAGTCAGGTGAACATAATGTGGAGAGGGGCAGGGCTCAAACAGAATCAGACATATATGCAAATCCAGGAAGGGAGAACCATTGTCTGAAAAACCAGCATCTATGCTTTCTTGATTGCTCCTTAATCACCTTCAACTCCTGGTCTTTTAGCATTTCAATAGCCCATTAGATCTGCAAAGACTGTAAATAGTTCATACTAGGCCCTTCATTTTTTTTTTCTCTTTTTCTAAAACAATTACTTTAAGAAACCCACTACAGGAAGCCTCAAAGATTTGAAATTTGTGCCCATACAAGAGCAGAGCTAAGATAGCTGTGAGAGACAAAGCAATAGGTCTAGTGGCAGAGAAAATTCACTAAACACCATAACTTCCCAGCCCTTTTGGTAACTCAGATCCCAGGGGTTAGAATTCATTAACTAGCTTCAGCCAGCCATGTCCCTGGAGAACCAAAAGCTCCCTGCCTTCTTACACTGGTGAGGGAACTGTGGGCTGGGAAGCACCACCTGCTGGACAGCACAGGAGAAGCACAGAGTCTAAAGGCTTCACAGGAGGGTCTCATTTTCAAGGAAACTCCATACCCTCCTCCCAAGACCTGGGCCTCTCTGGACTAGGAAAACTGGGGCTGACAATATCTGAGGAGATCACCACACAAAAAGGCTACATAGAGGCAGGGCAAGAAACAGAAAAACAAGAGGTGAAAAACTCTCATCAACTAAACAGAATCTAAGTTAAAGGTCAAGACTAAGCTGAACTAAACACCAAAGGTTAGAGAATAAAGCCAACCAACAAGAAAATCCTAGGTAAAAGGGTGAAAACAAACTCCAGAATAAACTAATCAAGAAAGTCAGATGCCTAGACAACTTAAGATAACAAGCCATACTAGGAAACATGAAAATATGGATCAGCCAAAGGAACAAACTAATAGTTCAACTGAGATACAGGAGTTGAAGCAATTATTGCTAAATCAATTCAATGAGCTGAAGGAAGAATTAATTGGAGATGTTCAAACAAATCTAAATCAATTCAAAAATCAAGTCAATGAACTGAGGGAAGACATAGCAAAAGAGATGAAGGATATAAGAAGGACACTGGATGATCATAAGGAAGAATTCATAAACTTGAAAAAAAACAAATGACAACTTATGGGAATGAAGGGCATAATGGAGAAGATGAAAAAGACAGTGGAGGGATACAACAGTAGATTTCAACAGGCAGAAGAAAGGATCAATGAATTGGAAGACCAGACATCTGAATTCACACATATGAAAGAACAGATGGTGAAAAGAATGGAAAAAATATGAGTAGCATCCTAGGAGCTGAGTGACAACACAAAACACACAAACTTACATGTTATGGGTGTCCCAGAAGGAGAAGAGAGGGGGAAAGGGGCAGAAAGAATAATAGAAGGAATAATCAATAAAAATTTCCCAACTCTTATGAAAGACAGAAAATTAGAGATTCAAGAAGACAGCATACCCCAAACACAATAGATACCAATAGATGTACTCCAAGACAATTACTGATCACATTGTCCAATGTCAAAGACAAAGAGAGAATTCTGAAAGCAGCAAGACAAAGCAATCCATCAAACACAAGGGAAGCCCAATAAGACTATGCACAGATTTCTCCATAGAAACCATGGAGGCAAGAAGACAGTGATATGATATATTTAACATATTGAAAGAGAAGAACTGCCAACCAAGAATTCTATATCCAGCGAAGCTGTCCTTCAAAAATGAGGGAGAGATTAAAATATTTTCATACAAACAGACACTGAGAGAGTTCATGAATATGAGACTGACTCTACAGGAAATACTAAAGGGTGTGCTGCAGGCTGATAGGAAAAGACAGGAGAAAGAGATTTGGAGAAGAGTGTAGAAGTGAAGATTATCAGGAAGGGTAAAAGAGAAAGAGGAAAAAATAGGACATGCCATATAAAATCCAAAAGACAAAATGATAGAAGAAAGTGCTGCCCTTACAGTAATAACACTAAATGTTAATGGATTAAACTCCCCAATAAAAAGACACAGACTGGCACAATGTATTAAAAAACAGAACCCATCTATATGCTATCTACAAGAAACTCACTTTAGATACAAGGGCAAAAATAGGCTGAAAGTGAAAGGTTGGAAAAAGATATTTCATGCAAACAGCAACCAGAAAAAAGCGGGAGTAGCTATATTAATATCAGACAAATTAGACATCAAAAGTAAAACAATTAAAAGAGACAAAGAAGGACACTATATATTAATAAAAGGGTCAATTCATCAAGAAAACATAACAATCATAAACATATACGCACTAAGCCAGAGTGCCCCAAAATTCATGAGGCAGACACTGAGAATGCTGAAAGGAGAAGTAGATAACTCCACAATAAGAGTTGGAGACTTCAATACACCGCTTTCATCAATGGATAGAACATCTAGACAGAGATGTTGAATGGTATGATGAATAAACTAGACTTCACAGACATTTATAGAACACTAACCCACACAACAGCAGGATCCACATTCTTCTCAAGTGCTCATGGAATATTTTCTAGGATAGACTACATGCTGGGTCACAAAGCAAGCCTCAACAAATTAAAAAATATTGATAGTATAAAAAACACTATCTCAGATCATAACAGACTGAAGTTGGAAATAAATAGCAGGCAGAAGACTGAAAAATTCACAAATATATGGAGACTAAACACACTCTTAGAAAACCAGTGGATAAAAGAAGAAATTACAAGAAAAATTAGTAAATAACTTGAGGCAAATGACAATGAAAACACAACATATCAAAACTTATGGGATGCAGCAAAGGCGGTGCAGAGGGAAATTTATTGCCTTAAATGCCTATACTAAAAGAGAAGAGAGAGCAAAAATTGAGGAATTTACTGTCCACCTGGAAGAACTAGAAAAAGAACAGCAAATAAACCACACAGCAAACAGAAGGAAAGAAATAACAAAGATCAGAGCAGAAATAAATGAGACTGAGAACAGGAAAACAATAGAGAGAATCAACAAAACCAGAAGCTGGTTCTTCAAGAAAATCAACAACATTGATGGACCCTTAGCTAGGCTAACAAAAAAAAAAAAAAAAAAAAAAAAAAAAGAGAGTGAGCAGATGCAAATAAGTGCAATCAGAAACTGGAAAGGAAACATAACTACTAACCCTGAAGAAATAAAGGAGATAATGAGAAGATACTGTGATCAACTACACACTAACAAACCGGACAACTTACATGATGTGGACAACTTCCTAGAAAAGCATAAGCAACCAACACTGACCCAAGAAGAAATAGAGGACCTCAACAAACCAATCAAAGCAAAGAGATTGAGTCAGTCATCAAAAGACTCCCAAAAAAGAAAAGCACAGGACCAAATGGCTTCAAATGTGAATTCTACCAAGCATTCAAGATAGAATTAATACCAATCCTGCTCAAACTCTTCAAAAAAAAAAAAAAAAATTGAAGAAGAGGGAAAACTACCCAACTCAATTCTATGAAGCCAACATCATCCTAACACCAAAACCAGGCAAAGATACTACAAAAAAAGAAAATTATAGACCAATCTCTTTAATGAATTTAGATGCAAAAACCCTCAACAAAATGCTTGCAAATCGAATCTAGCAGCACATTAAAAGAATTATACACCATGACCAAGCGGGGTTTATTCCAGGTATACAAGGTTGGTTCAACATAAGAAAATCAATTAATGTAATACAACACATCAATAAATCAAAGCAAAAGAACCACATTATCATCTCGATCTATGCAGAAAAGGCATTTGACAAAATTCAACATCCTTTCCTGATGAAAACACTTCAAAGGATAAGAATAGAAGAGAATTTTCTCAATATGATAAAGGCAATAGATGAAAAACCCACAGCTAACATCATACTCAATGGGAAGAGACTGGAAGCTTTCCCTCTAAGATGGAACAATACAGGGATGCCTACTGTCACCATTGCTATTCAACAGTGTGCTGGAAGTTCTAGCTAGGGCAATCAGGCAAGAAAAAGAAATAAAGGCATCCAAATTGGAAAGGAGGAAGTAAAACTTTCACTATTTGCAGATGACATGGTTTTATATGTTGAAAATCCAGAAAAATCTACAGCAAAGCTATTAGAGCTAATCAATGAATACAGCTAAGTGGCAAGCTACAAGATCAATATGCAAAAATCTGTAGTGTTCTTATAGACAAGAAATATGCAACAATAAGAAGAAATAAAAAAAAAATTTTCATTTACAATAGCAACCAAAAGAATCAAGTATTTAGGAATAAACTTAATGAAGGCCACAAAAGATCTATACAAAGAAAATTATAAGAAACTGCTAAAAGAAATTGAATAGGACCTAAAAAAATGGAAGGACATACCATGTTCATGGATTGGAAGACTAAATATAATTAAGATGTCAACTCTACCTAAACTGATTTGTAGATTCAATGCAATACCAATTAAAATCCCAATAACTTAATTTGCAGAAATAGAAAAACTGATAACCAAAATTATTTGGAAGGGCAAGGTGCCCTGAATAGCCAAAAATATCTTGAGAAAGGGGAATGAAGGGGGAGGTCTCACACTACCTGACTTTGAAGCATATTACAAAGCCACAGTGCTCAAAACAGCATGGTACTGGCATAAGGACAGAGATACCGACCAATGGAATCAAATTGAGTGTTCAAAAACAGACTCTCGCATCTACAGACAATTGATCTTTGATAAGGCAGTCAAACCAAAGCAACTGGGATGGAGCAGCCTCTTCAATAAATGGTGTCTGGAGAACTGGATATCCATATCCAAAAGAATGAAAGAGAACTCCTACCTCACACCTTATATAAAAATTAACTCTAATTGGATCAAAGACCTAAACATAAGCACTAAGACCATAAAGTCTCTTAGAAGAAAATGTAAGGCACTATCTTAAAGATCTTGTGATAGGAGGTGGTTTCCTAGACCTTACACCCAACCAAAGAACGAATAGACAAATGGGATCTCCTCAAAACCAAACACTTTTGTACATCTAAGGACTTTGTTAGAAAAGTAAAAAGGCAGCCTACACAATGAGAGACAATATTTGGAAACCACATATCAGATAAGGGTTTAATATCCTGAATATATAAAGCAATCCTACAACTTAACAACAGAAAGACAAAGAACCCAATTAAAAAATGGGCAAAAGACATGGACACTTCTCTGAAGAGGAAATACAAATGGCTCAAAAACATGTGAAAAAATGCCCAACTTCACTGGCTATTAGGGAAATGCAAATCAAAACAACAATGAGATACCAACCATCTCACACCTACCAGAATAGCCGTTATCAAAAAAAAAAAAAAAACAGAAAATGACAAGTGCTGGAGAGGATGTGGAGAAAGAGGCACACTTATTCATTGTTGGTGGGAATGTAGTATGGTGCAACCACTCTGGAAGACAGTGTGGAGGTTCCTCAGGAAGGTAAGTACAGATTTGCCAGATGACGCAGCTATTCCATTGTTAGGTATATACTCAAAGGAGCTGAAAGCTAAGACACAAATGGACATTTGTAAACAGATGTTTATTGCAGCATTATTCATGATTGCCAAGAGATGGAAGCAGCCCAAATGTACATCAACAGACAAGTGGATAAACAAACTGTAGTATACACACATGATGGAATATTATGCAGCTATAAGACAGAACAAAGACATGGATCATATAGTAATGTGGATGAACCTTGAGGACATTATGCTGAGTGAAGTTAGCCAGAAACAAACGGACAAGTACTGTATGGTCTCACTAATATGAAATAACACTAATGAGCAAATTTTGAGAGTTAAAAGCTGATAACACAGGCTACCAGGAAATAGAAAGAGGGTAGAGATCAGGCATTTGATGCTGAAGGACTACAGAAATGTTCAGCAGGATTGATTATATGGTTCCAGAAATAGATAGCATAATACTGTATAATGGTAGCACAATATTGTAAGTACATGGAACAAAGATGTCTCTGAGTAAAGCTGAAAGAGGTGGGATACGGGAATGTATGACACCAGAGGTAAAAATAGATGATAAAGACTGGGACTGTATAACTTGGCAAAAACTGGAGTGGCCAATGACTGTTGTTAAATGTCCAAATATAAAAATGTTCTCATGTGAGAGAAAAAATGAATGTCAAACATGCAGAGTGTTGAAAAAGGGATGGTATTTGGGAAAAAACATAATCAAAGGAAACTGGAGTCTATGGTTAACAGTAACATTCCAATATGCTTCCATTAAATGTAACAAAGGCAATATACCAAAGTTAAATGTGTATGAGAGGGGGATATAAGGGAGGCATATGGGATTCATGGTAGTGGTATTGTTTTTTGTCCTTACTATTGTATGACATTTTTATTTTTCTTTTTATTATCTTTTTTATTATTCACCAAAAAAACACTTTTTCATAATAATCAATATAATATGTTCAAGTGCTGACTGTGGTGATAAATGTACAACTATGTGATGATGCTATGAACAACTGACTGTACACTGTGTATGGTTGTATATTATGTGAATACATCTCTATAAGATTGTAGGAAAAAATATAAATAGAGGTAACAGTGCTGGAGAAAATATGGAGAGAGGGATGTACCTATTTACTGTTGATGAGGAGGCAGAATGGTATAGCTTTCTGGAGGTCAGTGTGGTGGTTCCACAAGAAGTTAAGTGCGTGGGGCCATAAGGTCCTGCAACCTCATTATGGGGTATGTACTTGGACAATCTGAGAGCAGAGACATGAATGGACATTTGCACACTGGTGTTTATGGAGGCAGTATTCATGATTTGCAATGGGTGGAGGTGTCCTAAGGGTACACTGAATGAGGAACAGAATGGTGAACTGTGGTGTATGCATACAATGGAATATTGAGCAACTACAAGAAGGAGTGAAGCTGTGAGACAGGCAATGAGGTGAATGCATCTTGTAGACAGCATGTTGAGTGAAGTACGCCAGAAACCAAGGCAAACACTATAATGCTTCACCAATATGTACTAAATACAATATGTAAATTCAGAATTAAATCTTAGAGCACAGCCTAACAGGGAAATGATTATTGTAATGATCCCTAGATTGTAAGTTCTAGAGCAGTCAAATCTATTCCTGAATTTTAATGGCTATCCCTAAACTCTGAGATGTTGATCCCTTAATGTATAATCTGATTGGTCTCTGGAACATTGGATATCTGTGTTACACCTGAAACTCAGAGCTAGAGCTTGGCAGATATGAATATCAGTATTAATGTATACAGCAACTGTTAAAAAAAATGCTCAAATAGAGCCCAGACTTCAATTAGAGATATGAATAAAGCAGATCTTGTTAAGACTAAAGCAAATCGGGCCAAAGGGTAAAGGTTGAAACTGATTGTGTTCGAACTTCAACTCCCATGTGAGACCAAGGGAAGAGATGTTTATTTGGTGTATTTCCTAAACAATAAAACTCCTACAGTCAGTTTGTTCAAACACTACAATTACATGGAACTTTGAATAGGAAGTGAGCTATGGTAGGTCTGTATAGATAGAATGAAATAGCAACACATCCTAAAGTAATTTGGGTGGAGAATAAAAATATATATTCTGGGCCCCCCTGAAGAGCTAGAGGGAGAATGCAGATGTGTTGGACTTCCTCACCTGGATTGTTGCTGATGTTCTCACAAACATTGAGGACTGAAGGCTTGACATGCTGAGCCCTCTGTCTTGGGGCTGGCCCCTAGGAAGCTTGTTGCTGCAGGGAGAGGCTAACCCTGCTTATAATTGTGCCTAAGAGTCTCCCCCTGAGTGCCTCTTTGTTACTCAGATGTGGCCCTCTCTCTCTCTAACTAAGCCACCTTGGTGGGTGATCTCACTGCCCTCCCCACTACGTGGGACCTGACCCCCAGGAGTGTAAATCTCCCTGGCAATGAAGGATATGACTCCCAGGGATGAATCTGGACCTGGCATCGTGAGATTGGGAACATCTTGACCAAAAGGGTGATGCAAAGTGAAAAGTAATAAAGCTTCAGTGGCTGAGAGATTTCAAATGGAGTCAAGGGTCACCCTGGTGGACATTCTTGCACACTATATAGATAACACTTTTTAGGTTTTAATATATTGGAATAGCTAGAGGTAAATACCTAAAACTGCCACACTCCAACCCAGTAGCCTTGACTCTTGAAGACGATTGTATAACAATGTAGCTTACAAGGGGTGACAGTGTGATTGTGAAACCCTGTGGATTGCACTCCCTTTATCCAGTGTATGGGTGGAAGAGTAGAAAAATGGGGACAAAACCTAAATAAAAAATATGCTGTGATGGGGGGGTGATTTGGGTGTTCTTTTTTTATGTTTTATTCTGATTCTGATTCTTTCTGGTGTAAGGAAAATGTTCAAAAATAGATTGGGGTGATGAACGTACAACTATAAGATGGTACTGTGAACAGCTGATTGTACACCATGGATGATTGTATGGTATGTGAATGTATCCCAATAAAACTGAATTAAAAATATAGATGGATATAACTAACAGAGACTTATTCATTGAATTTGGCATACTAGCATTACAAGAATCCTATATAATTTAAAAGAAATAAGTTTATGATAAATAAACATAGACTATTTAATGAAGCAAAGAGTACCTCTATGAAACATAGCAACCCAGGTGAACACTACTTTCAGAAATATTTTTCTGCCTGAGAAAAAATGTTCTTTGGGAAAATGTAAATATTTGAGAAATGTATTTCTGTGTCTTGAAGTGGATATATTTTTTTTAAGTGTGAAACATAGGTACTTTCTAGTGTCAGGGACCAAAATTACAGATTAGGGTTGTACATAGTGTGGCACTTGTTTTGTTAATACCCAGGGCAGGTACACTATGCATTTCTTGATATGATGTCATATGACATACATAATCATGTAATTTACAATGTTTTTCCACAATCTCAAGCTAAAAATCAGCCCTACAATCAGAAGAAAGGCTTTCAAAATTAATTACATATGCCAAGGATATTGCAGAAACAGCTGACTCTTAAGTTATACATTTGTGGTGGACTGAATTGTGTACCATAGTTTGGACATGCTCTTGTCTTAGTTAACATTCTAGTGAGTTAGTGTTGTCTCAGTGTAAATAAGATGTCTTCAAGATGTTACTTCAGGTAAGGTGTGGCCCAACTGAATAAGTTTGGGCTTTAATACAGATTATTGGAGCCCACTATAAGTAGAGTGAAAGTGAGGCAGAGAGAGAAGTCATTGAGAACAGCCAGAAGCTGGAAGTTAATGGGGCCCAGAAGAGAATGGAGAAGACATCAACATATGCACTGCCATGTGATGAAAAAGCCAAGGACCAAGGACCACTGGCAGCCAGCTCCAGAATGCCACCGTCATCAGGGACAAAGCATTGCCTTGATGATGCGTTGATTTTGGACAACTCTCAGTCTCAAAACTGTAAGCCAAAAGTTCCTGTTGTGTAAGCCAACTCACTGTATGGTATTTGTTTTAATAGTTAGGGAAAGTAGACAACCCGCAAGTGGAAATACAGAATACACATTGGGGTATATATATTTGAAGTCCACAGAGAAGTCTAGCTGGAGACAGATAAGAGATGATGTCTGAGGGCAAATCTTGGGCACACCTACATTAAGAGATTTGGAAGGTAATTATAAACCAAAAAGGCACACATTGAATGGTAAATAAGGTAGGAAGAAAATTAGGAGAAGGGTGTCATCTTGGACTAAAGTGAAGAGATGATTTCAAAGATGGGAAAATTTTGAACGCTACTATTAGGTAGAGTAAGAAGCCTGAAAATTGTCCATTAGATTTATTATCTTGGATATCTAAAGTGTATGTGTCTTATTTTCCTCTAAAAACTTATATATATATATGTATCTAACTAATAACATTCCCATTTAATCATGGTAATATTTAGGGTTAAGACATTTATCTTAAAAACACAGATCAGAAAATTTCCTCTTAGGTCTATGATGGAATGAGTTACAGCACACCAGAGCGAACTAGAAAATTTACATAAATACAGATTTATTTATCAAGGGAATTTTCAAGAAAAGGAGGATTCAAGTAGCCATGCATATCTTGGAGAGAAGGAAACTACAAGGATGTGAATGGATATTCTGCAGTCTTTGCCAATACTTGGCATGAATCATGACAGAGGAACAGAGGAGGGCAACTTCTAAAAGGCAGAGAAATTTTGGTAATGTCACAGGGCTAGAAAGATAAAAACTGGATGTGGGGACTGTTTTAAATTCTTGAGAAGAGGCTAGAATCTGGTAAGAAGGGAGGAACAAGGAAGTGAATGATAATTTTCTACTTGAAGCGATTGGAAGGTTCTTGAACTAACCATGACAAAGTAAAAACAGCTAGTGAGAACTCTTCTCAAGTATGACACACCATTTCTATGTGCTCACAGCATTGAGGCAAGAAGTACTTAGGACCCGAAGCAAACTAGAAATAGCTGATGTTCTCACAAACACTGGGTGCTGATGGCTTGACATGCTGAGCCCTCTGTCTTGGGGCTGGCCCCTATGAAGCTTGTTACTGCAAGCTGTTAAACCTGCTTATAATTGTGCGTAAGAGTCTCCCCCTGAGTGCCTCTTTGTTGCTCAGATGTGGCCCTCTCTCTCTAACTAAGCCACCTTGGCAGGTGATCTCACTGCCCTCCCCACTACGTGGGACCTGACTCTCAAGGGTGTAAATCTCCCAGGCAATGCAGGGTATGACTCCCAGGATGAATCTGGACCTGGCATCGTGGGATTGGGAACATCTTTTTGACCAAAAGGAAGATGCAAAATGAAACAAAATAAAGTTTCACTTGCTAAGAGATTTCAAATGGAGTTGAGAGGTCACTCTGGTGGACATTCTTACGCACTATATAGATAACACTTTTTAGGATTGAATGTATTGGAATAACTAGAAGTAAATACCTGAAACTATCAAACTCCAACCCAGTAGCCTTGACTCTTGAAAAAGACAACTGTTTAACGATGTAGATTATAAGGGGTGACAGCGTGATTATGAAAACCCTGTGGATCACACTCCCTTTATCTAGTGTATGGATGGATGAGTAGAAAAATGGGGACAAAAACAAAATGAAAAATAGGGTGGGGGGGATGATTTGGGTGTTCTTTTTTACTTTTATTTTTTATTCTTATTCCGATTCTTTCTGGTGCAAGGGAAATGTTCAAAAATAGACTGGGGTGATGAAAGCACAACTGTAGTATGGTAGTGTGAACAGTTGATTGTACACCATGGATGACTGCATGGTATGTGAATATATCTCAATAAAACTGAATTAAAAAAAGAGAAAAGAAAAAAATAGCATTTTATGTTTTAGGTGTTCTTTTATACTTTCATTTTTTATTTCTTTTGGAGTAAGGAAAATGTTCAAAAATTGATTCTGGTGATAAATGAACAACTATATGATGGTACTGTGAATAATTGTACACTGTGGATGATTGTAGGGTACATGAATATATCTCAATAAAATTGCATTTAAAAAAACAATCTAATGGAATATAAAACAGAACTTGATCTCATTTTGATGTATATTCTTTCAGAGCAGTCATTTTTAAAAAGAAGAGTCTGTTAATTTATATGTGTCATTCAAGCCCCTATTCTGCAGAACAACATCAGTATTCTTGAGGAACTTGTATTCTGAATGGAAAAAAAAAAAAATTTAACCAATTCTCACTGTAAAAAAACCAGTCCAAAACAAAAAACAAAAACATAGTTTAATTAAAGAATGAAAACTTAAAGATTGAATTTTCTGCAATAAATGATATATAGTTATTCATACTTCATGTTTCTCAATTCACTCCAAATTAAATACATTTTAAGTCTTACTAACATTTTTTATTAATTTGTAAGCATTAGGGGTCATTGTTTTAGGTTTAGAAAGAAAGATATATTTTACAAATATGGATAAACTGACCATGGCAGTTGGATCAGAAAAATCAGTGAAATCATGGGAGAGATCTAGAGTTATCTGATATGATAGTATTAATCATAAGAATTGTATGGTCCCAAGAAATGGGTCTCACTTGAAAGGAATTCAGGGTTTTCTCTAATTCAAGTCCATTAGAATTACACAAGAAAATCAGTAATTTATCTAAGGACCAAATGAATTAACATCTAATTTAAAAATATAGGTAACAGGGCTATTGTTGACAATTTCATTTGACAAACAAAGAATTAGGCAAGGTATAACCTCAAAATAAGACTCTTGGCTACAGAACAATCTCCTTTGAATTATGAAGACACTAATATAGAATAAAAAAGAAGTAGGGTTCAGTTTATCCTATCAGAATAGACTAAAGAATCCAGGCAGCAGCCTAGATTCTTAGGTAATTTCAATCAGTATCAACAAATCCCAAATTGTTTAGAATGATTAAATTATTATCTCAGTTTACCAACATCTTTCTAACACAGGATGATTTAAGTATAGAAATATTTAAGGGCGTCAAAGTCTGTGTTAATATTACTACATTAAGAAAGTTATGCATTTTCAGTATCTTTAATTTTAAGAAAATATGCCCTATTTGAATTTAGTTTGTAATTACAAACCAAAAAATGAATGTTTATTTAGACTTGAGATATAAGTGTATTGATTCATCAGATTATTTCTTTTCATTGCATAGTTTATGTACAGCAAAATACACAAATCTCAGTGAATTTTTTTACCTATGTATGCATTTATGCAACCACCACCCAGATTAAGATATAAAACATTTCTGTCAAGGAAGTTCCCTCATGCCGTTCCCTAGTCAATACCCTTGAAGTGTTCACTATTCTGATTTTTTCACCACAGATTAGATGGTCTCTAAAGCATATACTCTTTATATAAAGTAAAGTATATACTCTTTTATGACTATTTCTTTTACCGAATCTCTGAGAGAAATTAGTTCCCTAAAAGATACGTGCAGGAATATTTGGAGTAGTTTCATTAATAACAGCTCCAAACTGGAAATAACCCAGATGTCCATCAAGATAAAAAATATACTGTGATGTATTCTTTTTTTATCTTCATTTTATTGAGATATATTCACATACCACGCAGTCATACAAAACAAATCGTACATTCGATTGTTCACATTACCATTACATAGTTGTACATTCATCACCTAAATCAATCCCTGACACCTTCATTAGCACACACACAAAAATAACAAGAATAATAATTAAAGTGAAAAAGAGCAATTGAAGTAAAAAAGAACACTGTGTACCTTTGTCTGTTTGTTTGTTTGTTTCCTTCCCCTATTTTTCTACTCACCCATCCATAAACTAGACAAAGTGGAGTGTGGTCCTTATGGCTTTCCCAATCCCATTGTCACCGCTCATAAGCTACATTTTTTTTTTAATCTTCATTTTTTTGAGATATATTCACATACCATGCAGTCCTACAAAACAAATCGTACATTCGATTGTTCACAGTACCATTACATAGTTGTACATTCATCACCTAAATCAATCCCTGACACCTTCCTTAGCACACACACAAAAATAACAAGAATAATAATTAAAGTGAAAAAGAGCAATTGAAGTAAAAAAGAATACTGGGTACCTTTGTGTATTTCTTTGTTTGTTTCCTTCCCCTATTTCTCTACTCATCCATCCATAAACTAGACAAAGTGGAGTGTGGTCCTTGTGGCTCTCCCAATCCCATTGTCACCCCATATAAGCTACATTTTTATACAATTGTCCTCAAGATTCATGGGTTCTGGATTGTAATTTGATAGTTTCAGGTATCTACCACCAGCTACCCCAATTCTTTAGACCCTAAAAAGGGTTGTCTAAATTGTGCATAAGAGTGCCCACCAGAGTGACCTCTCGGCTCCTTTTGGAATCTGTCTGCCACAGAAGCTTATTTCATTTCCTTTCACTTCCCCCTTTTGGTCAAGAAGATGTTCTCCGTCCCATGATGCCAGGTCTACATTCTTCCCCGGGAGTCATATTCCACGTTGCCAGGGAGATTCACTCCCCTGGGTGTCTGATCCCACGTAGTGGGGAGGGCAGTGATTTCACCTTTCAAGTTGGCTTAGCTAGAGAGAGAGGGCCACATCTGAGCAACAAAGAGGCATTCGGGAGGAAGCTCTTAGGAACAATTATAGGGAGGCCTAGCCTCTCCTTTACAGCAACCGTCTTCCCAAGGGTAAAACCTATGGTAGAGGGCTCAACCCATCAAACCACCAGTCCCCTATGTCTGTGGTCATGTTAGCAACCATAAAGGTGGGGTAGGCCAATACCCCTGCATTCTCCACAGGCTCCTCAAGGAGGCACTACATATTTTTTCCTTTTTTTTTTTCCTTTTTTTTCTTTTTTAAATCAACTGTATAAAAAACAAAAAAAAAAAAAAAAAAAACATACAATGAAAGAACATTTCAAAGAGACCATAACAAGGGAGTAAGAAAAAGACAACTAATCTAAGATAACTGCTTAACTTCCAACCTGTTCCTACTTTACCCCAAGAAAGTTACCTAATACAGCAACATTTCTGTGAACTTGTTCCTACTATAGCCATCAGAAATTAACAGACGATAGTCATTCCTGGGCATCCCCAGAATGTTAAATAGCTTATCTATTCTTCTTGGATTATTGTTCCCCCTTCCTTAATTGCTCTCTATTGCTAGTTCCCCTACATTCTACATTATAAACCATTTGTTTTACATTTTTCAAAGTTCACATTAGTGCTAGCATACAATATTTCTCTTTTTGTGCCAGGCTTATTTCGCTCAGCATTATGTCTTCAAGGTTCATCCATGTTGTCATATGTTTCAAGAGATCGTTCCTTCTTACTACCGTGTAGTATTCCATTGTGTGTATATACCACATTTTCTTTATCCACTAATCTCTGGAAGGACATTTGGGTCATTTCCATCTCTTGGCAATTGTGAATAATGCTGCTATGAACACTGGTGTGCAGATATCTGTTCGTGTCACTGCTTTCCGATCTTCCGGGTATATACCGAGAAGTGCAATCGCTGGATCGAATGGCAAATCTATATCTAGTTTTCTAAGGAACTGCCAGACTGACTTCCAGAGTGGCTGAACCATTATACAGTCCCACCAACAATGAATAAGAGTTCCAATTTCTCCACATCCCCTCCAGCATTTGTAGTTTCCTGTTTGTTTAATGGCAGCCACTCTAATCGGTGTGAGATGGTATCTCATTGTGGTCTTAATTTGCATCTTTCTAATAGCTAGTGAAGCTGAACATTTTTTCATGTGTTTCTTGGCCATTTGTATTTCCTCTTCAGAGAACTGTCTTTTCATATCTTTTGCCCATTTTATAATTGGGGTGTCTGTACTATTGTCCTTGAGTTGTAGGATTTCTTTATATATGCAAGATATCAGTCTTTTGTCAGATACATGGTTTCCAAAAATTTTTTCCCATTGAGTTGGCTGCCTCTTTACCTTTTTGAGAACTTCCTTTGAGGTGCAGAAACTTCTAAGCTTGAGGAGTTCCCATTTATCTATTTTTTGTTTTGTTGCTTGTGCTTTGGGTGTAAAGTCTAGGAAGTGGCCGCCTAATACAAGTTCTTGAAGATGTTTTCCTACATTATCTTCTAGGAGTTTTATGGTACTTTGCTTTATATTGAGATCTTTCATCCATTTTGAGTTAATTTTTGTGTAGGGTGTGAAGTAGGGGTCCTCTTTCATTCTTTTGGCTGTGGATATCCAACTCTCCCAGCCCCATTTGTTGAAAAGACCACTATGACTCAGTTCAGTGACTTTGGGGGCCTTATCAAAGATCAGTTGGCCATAGATCTGGGGGTCTATCTCTGAATTCTCAATTCGATTCCATTGATCTATATGTCTATCTTTGTGCCAGTACCATGCTGTTTTGACAACTGTGGCTTTATAATAAGCTTCAAAGTCAGGGAGTATAAGTCCTCCCACTTCATTTTTCTTTTTTAGAGTGTCTTTAGCAATTTGAGGCATCTTCCCTTTCCAAATAAATTTGATAACTAGCTTTTCCAAGTCTGCAAAGTAGGTTGTTGGAATTTTGATTGGGATTGCATTGAATCTGTAGATGAGTTTGGGTAGAATTGACATCTTAATGACATTTAGCCTTCCTATCCATGAACATGGAATATTTTTCCATCTTTTAAGGTCCCCTTCTATTTCTTTTAGTAGAGTTAAGTAGTTTTCTTTGTATAGGTCTTTTACATCATTGGTTAAGTTTATTCCTAGGTACTTGATTTTTTTGTTGCTATTGAAAATGGTATCTTTTTCTTGAGTGTCTCTTCAGTTTGTTCATTTCTAACATATAGAAACATTACTCACTTATGTGCATTAATCTTGTATACCGCTACTTTGCTGAATTTGTTTATTAGCTCTAGTAGCTGTATTGTCGATTTCTCAGGGTTTTCCAGATATAAGATCATATCATCTGCAAACAATGACAGTTTTACTTCTTCTTTTCCAATTTGGATGCCTTTTATTTCTTTGTCTTGCCGGATTGCCCTGGCTAGCACTTCCAGCACAATGTTGAATAACAGTGGTGACAGTGGGCATCCTTGTCTTGTTCCTGATCTTAGAGGGAAGGCTTTCAGTCTCTCACCATTGAGTACTATGCTGCCTGTGGGTTTTTCATATATGCTCTTTATCATATTGAGGAAGTTTCCTTCAATTCCTACCTTTTGAAGTGTTTTTATCAAAAACGGATGTTTGATTTTGTCAAATGTTTTTAAGCATCTATTGAGATGATCATTTGATTTTTCCCTTTTGAATTTTAATGTGTTGTAATACATTGATTGATTTTCTTATGTTGAACCATCCTTGCATGCCTGGAATGAACCCCACTTGGTCATGGTGTATGATTTTTTTAATGTGTCTTTGGGTTCAATTTGCAAGTATTTTGTTGAGGATTTTTGCGTCTATATTCATTAGGGAGATTGGCTGGTAGTTTTCCTTTTTCGTAGCATCTTTGCCTGGTTTTGGTATTAGATTGATGTTAGCTTCATAAAATGAGTTAGGTAGTGTTACATTTTCTTCAATGTTTTGAAAGAGTTTGAGTAAGATTGGTGTCAGTTCTTTCTGGAAAGTTTGGTAGAATTCCCCTGTGAAGCCACTGGCCCTGGGCATTTATTTGTGGGAACATTTTTGATGACTGATTGGATCTCTTTGCTTGTGATGGGTTGATTGAGGTCTTCTATTTCTTCTCTGGTCAGGCTAGGTTGTTCATATGTTTCCAGGAAATTGTCCATTTCCTCTACATTATCCAGTTTGTTGCCGTACAGTTGTTCATAGTATCCTCTTATAATTTTTTAAATTTCTTCAGGATCTGCAGTTATGTCAACTTTTTCATTCATTATTTTGTTTATATGGGTCTTCTCTCTTTTTGATTTTGTCAGTCTAGCTAGGGGCTTCTCAATCTTGTTGATCTTCTCAAAGAACAAACTTTTGGTGATATTTATCCTCTCTATTGTTTTTTTGTTCTCTATGTCATTTATTTCTGCTTTAATCTTTGTTATTTCTTTTCTTCTTCTTGGTTTATGATTGGTTTGCTGTTCATTTTCTACCTTCTTCAGTTGATCCATTAGTTCTTTGATTTTGGCTCTTTCTTCCTTTTTAATATATGTGTTTAGTGCTATAAATTTCCCCCTCAGCACTGCTTTTGCTGCATTCCATAGGTTTTGGTATGTTTTGCTCTCATTTTCATTCGTCTCTATATATTTAGCAGTTTCTCTTGCTATTTCTTCTTTAACCCACTGATTGTTTAGGAGTGTGTTGTTTAACCTCCAGGTATTTGTGAATTCTCTAAGTCTCTGATGGTTATTGACTTCTAATTGTATTCCATTGTGGTCAGAGAATGTGCTTTGAATAATTTCAATCTTTTTAAATTTATTTAGGCTTGTTTTATGTCCCAGCATATGATCTATTCTGGAGAAAGTTCCATGAGCACTAGAAAAGTATGTGTATCCTGGTGATTTGGGATGTAATGTTCTGTATATGTCTGTTAAATCTAATTATGTTAAATACAATTATTGTGGAAACATCAATTGCTTCGTTTAGTTTCGCCAGTGTTTCTCTCATGTATTTTGAGGCACCTTGATTGAGTGCATAGACATTTACGATTGTTATTTCCTCTTGTTGAATTGCCCCTTTTATTAGTATATAGTGGCCTTCTTTGTCTTCAAAACATCCCGCATTTAAAGTCTATTTTATCTGAAATTAATATTGCTACACCTGCTTTCTTTTGGCTGTAGCTTGCATGAAATATTTTTTTCCATCCTTTCCCTTTCAATTTCTTTGTGTCCCTGTGTCTAAGATGAGTCTCTTGTATGCAACATATTGATGGTTCATTTTTTTTTATCCATTCTGTGAATCTGTATCTTTTAATTGGGGAGTTTAATCCATTTACGTTCAACATTATAACTGTGAAGGCATTTCTTGAATCAGCCATCTTATCTTTTGGTTCATGTTTGTCATATATATTTTTCCCCTCTCTCAATTAATATCCTTTATTGTACCCATACCGAATCTCTTTAGTACTGAACCTTTCTCCAAGTCTCTCTGTCCTGTCTTTGTTTCTCTGTCTGTAGGGCTCCCTTTAGTATCTCCAGTAGGGCAGGTCTCTTGTTAGCAAATTCTCTCAGCATTTCTTTGTCTGGGAAAAATTTAAGCTCTCCCTCAAATTTGAAGGAGAGCTTTGCTGGATAAAGTATTCTTGGTTGGAAATTTTTCTCACTCAGAATTTTAAATATATCGTGCCACTGCCTTCTCACCTCCATGGTGGCTGCTGAGTAGTCACTACTTAGTCTTATGCTGTTCCCTTTGTATGCGGTGAATTGTTTTCTCTTGCTGTTTTCAGAACTTGCTCCTTCTCTTCCGTGTTTGACAGTGTGATGAGAATATGTCTTGGGGTGGGTTTATTTGGATTTATTCTATTTGGAGTTCACTGAGCATTTATGATTTGTGTACTTATGTTGTTTAGAAGATTTGGGAAGTTTTCCCCAACAATTTCTTTGAATATTCTTCGTAGACCTTTACCCTTTTCTTCCCCTTCTGGAACACCAATGAGTCTTATATTCGGGCGTTCTATATCATCTATCATATCCCTGAGGTCCGTTTCAATTTTTTCAATTTTTTTCCCCATTCTTTCTTTCATGCTTTCATTTTCCTTTCTGTCATCTTCCAGGTCACTGATTCATTGTTCAACTTCCTCTAGTCTTGTACTATGAGTGTCCAGAATCTTTTTAATTTGGTCAACAGTTTCTTTAATTTCCATAAGATCATCTATTTTTTTATTTAGTCTTGCAATGTCTTCTTTATGCTCTTCTAGGGTCTTCCTGATATCCTTTGTATCCCATACTATGGTCTCATTGTTCATCTTTAGTTCTTTGAGTAGCTGCTCTAGGTGCTGTGTCTCTTCTAATCTTTTGATTTGGGTGCTTGAGCTTGGGTTATCCATATCGTCTGTTTTTTTCATATGCTTTATAATTTTCTGTTGTTTTTGGCCTCTTGGAATTTGCTGAACTTGATAGGGTTCTTTTAGGATTTGTAGACTAATTGAAGTCCTTATCTCTAATTTATCAGATCTACAGCTTCGTGGAGTACACTTTCTCTAACTAACCAGCAGGTGGCGTCCACGAGCCACCTGTTCTCCACAAGCCAGTTCTCCCCTGCTTTGCCTTTGTGGTGAGGGGGGGAGTGAGTCTTGTGGGGTCCAATTGGTGTACCAAGTTTGCGTGTGTAGTTGGTGTTGCCCACCCTGTATATGGGGCGTGTTTCTGGGCAGTCAGGGAGGGGGTTGGCTCTAACAATCAAATCTCCCTGGTGATCCTGGAGTTTTAAAGCTGCTGCAATAGTCTAATCCTTCAGTTCAGTCCTGCCACAGTTTGTCTCTGCCACTGACCCACAAGTCCTTGGTATTGGCGTATGGCTCCTGAGACTTGTGAGTGGGTCCCTCTTCCAGGCCTTGCACCCCCTGGTCCTCTGCTGAGGGATGACTGTGCTATGTCACAGGTGAGTGCCATCCCCCCAAGCGGTTCTGTGCTGCTGGGCTATGTAGGGAGGCTCCCAGTCTGCTGAAATGATGGCTGAATGGGGCTTTGTTAATTCACACTGCTCCACCTTCCCAACTCTGGGACAATCAGCTGAGGTTGCAGGGAAGGCTAATGTCCATGCCCAGTTTTGTGGTGTGTGTCTGTTATTTGAAGCACTTCCATCACACTGGGTTGTCTGTGGCAGCTCTGGGCTATGGGGCTGGCGATGGGCAGGAGTGTTTCCTGTACACCAGGATGATGGCTGTGAGCGGACACCCCCCCTTTCTTGGGAAGTTGTGGTGTTTAGTGAATTTTCTCAGCCACTGGATTATTGCCTTTTGTCTCAGAGCTCTCTTAGTTCTGCTCTTGTCTTGATCTGCCCAAATTGCAAGTCTTTGAAGCTTTCTGTATTGGGCTTCTTAGAGTAATTGTTTTAGAAAAAGAAAAAAGGATTAAAAAAAAGGGGGGGGCCCTCCTCACAGATCTAATGGGTCACTGAAATGCTGAGAGACAAAGCAATTAGGGCCATTAAGGAAAGGTCCACAGGGCAGAGAGATCAGCTTTTCTTCGGGATTTGCATATGAGCCTCAGGGCCTGAGCTCTGCCCTTCCGCTTTTTGTGTTCACCAGAACTCCAAAAATCCTCTGCTTTTATTTTGGAGTTTTTCGTGCTGTTTTTTTCTATGTCTGTCTCCTCTCTGCTGGGCTGGCTGCTCTCAGATTCTCTGGTGTCTGGTCTCAGTCTATCTATGGTTGGAGTTTGGATCAGTAGAATGTGTTTCTGATAAGGGCTGCCACTGCAGTTCTCCCTTCTCCTTCCCGGAGCTGACAGCCCCTCCTCCCATGGGACTGAGCCTGGCAGGGAGGGGTGCAGGTCCCCTGGCCACAAAAACTTACAGATTTCGCTGATCTCAGCTGTTCCACATTTTCATGAGTGTTGTATGAAGTATGCCCAAAGTCAGATTGTTCTGTAGTGTCCAGTCCACGCAGTTCCTGGCTTTCTACCTACTTTCCTGGAGGAGTAACTAAAACATACAGCTCTCCAGTCTGCCATCTTGCCCCGCCTCCTGTGATGTATTCTTATATTTAAGACTCAGAGAAATAAAAATGAGCAATCCACACACAACATCTTAGAGTAAATTTATAGATTTTCTCTTCAATGTAGACACTTACTAACTTGTTTACTCACTACACATTTAAGAGCTCTTGTTTGATCATATTTATAGGTTCAGTTTATAACATTTATAAAATTAAGTTCTTAGGAAAGATTGTAATTAAAATATTTAAAAAGGAATTAGACACTTTAAATATATAAATATAGTTGAAAATACTTGAAAGTATGTAAGTTTTATAACAAGCCTAAACACTTATCAAAGGCTTCCTAAAAAGTTATTGCTAAGTTGTTAGTTCTAAAAACAGAATAAACTTTGTATATTGAATCTAGCCTTTAGATATTGTAATTTCAATAAATCAAAAATAAATTAAACTCAAGAAAACTCCCAAGTGTTCATTTCTGGGAGCTAAACTTACCGACAGTGTATATAAAAACAACAAAATGAAACAAACAAACAATAAAACCTCTTAGATGCAGTAACAAGCATTAAACACAAACTCAGCTTTAAGATGAATAGAGATCACATTCTAATGGTCCCTTGGAGTCTAAAAAGATGTTAGCGGAAAGCACTTTGACTTGAAATATTGCTTAATGGTCTGTGGAAGCCAGGTCTTTAGAGTTCTACCTGTTCTAAAATTTGTGCCTTTTGTATATTATGCTCATAAATGCACAGGTAATGTTGCCTCCATTATTGTCATGGACTGTGTGCAGTTTAACAATTTTAACAATCAGACAGCTTATAATCTCCTTTTCCTTACATTTAGTTGTAATCTGATTTTTTTCATGTTATCCTTTTATCCCTTCTAGTTTATTTCTCTCTCTATTCTTGTATGTGATACAGTAAATAAATCTAAGCACCAAGGGGATAAGTTACTTCCTTTATTAATAGTATTTAATGTTTTTTAAAAAAGCATGAGCGTCACCATAATAATGATAATAAAATAACCTTAATTATTCATTTAGCAACAGTCTGAAGAATGAGGGTGAAGAAGGGAAGGAGGGAATCTGAAAAAAGAGTTAATGAGTTCATTATCAGTATGTTTCTGTATGTTTTTTGCTTACTTTCCACCTCTAAGCTTTATAATTTTATGAATACTCCATCATGAGTATGAGTTTCTACATTCTCCAGATAAAAAGTTGTTTCTCTTAGCAATTATACTAAAATTTTAAAAAGGAGAAGAAGCAAAAGCTTTTAAACTGAATTGCTTATAATTCCTAAGGCTCCCTGGACTCCTGTTAGTGAATCTTATTCTTAGATAATATCTGCTATAAAAACACATTTCTTCCTTTTTTAATCCATTTCTAAATTTCCATTACTTCCTTGTAAACAATTAAAGCACAAAGTAAGCAAAGCCAATTCAATGGTGACTGAACAGCCACCTCCACTACACAGTATTAAAAATTGAAAATGAATGCAGTTTAGCTTTACCAGCTAATTTAGTTAGTATCACCCTAAGGCATCAACACCATTTATCACTATCACTGCAGCCTGGCATGTAGGCACTATCACTAGTAGCTTTTACAAAGCAAATTAAGAATTTTGCTCAGGAAAGGCAAACAAACGTTTAACATCCTTTATATACAACCAGTGTCACTATTAGCCTTCACATTTGGAGTTAGATGTTCTGACACAAAGATGTACTACAATGTATAAATACTTAAGTCTATCAGATTTGTGATAATGATAAAAATACATCTAAAAGATTATATTTCTGTTGACAAATTGAAAATGGTATTATGTTCTAGGAAGACAGAAAGGAAACTATTGCTGTGTTTACTAGTATTTAGCATGTAAATGCCTTGATACATAAGTTTTTAAATGATTTTTAATTTATAAGATCACGTATTAAATGCAGAAAATTTCTTTCATTTTTAATATGGTATGACCACTAAGCATTTGAGTTAGCAATACAAAACTGCAATCCATTCCCATAGTTAAGATTTCATGGCAGATTTGAAGGGAGAAGAAGCAGTTCTTGATTTTTACAAACCATTTACTATAATCATAGAATTGCATGATCAAAGCCAAGTTTGGAAAAATAAAATTGTCTTACTTGATGCTCTTACTTTTCAATAGGAATATGAAGGACAGAGGAATAAAGAAACTTGTAGTCTCAATTTGCATAGTTCTTATTTGGAGCCCCTAATTTGATGTTCACTCTATTGCAAAATACATACTTATTAAAATTTGTAAAATAACATCTTTAATATTCCAAAAATCCTTGTGACATATGCAGAGCAAGGAGTTGATCTATAGTTGGGACTATAGAAAATGGAAAATTTCAGAGGCAAATATTAGCAGTTTTTATGCAAGCATTATACAGAGAAATTGCACCTTTAGCCTATGGCTTTGACTCTTATTTTCATTCTTAGTATCAGGATGGATGTCAGTGGTTGTAATTAATGGGTCTGTATTCTGCTGGTATGATTTACAGGGACATTACTTATGAAAATTGGATGCATCCAACTATCATATCCTCCATTTTACACATATCACTTATCTAACTCCATTGACTTGCCTGAGTTCTGTGTGCAGAAAAAGAATGGGATGAGTGCATAGATATCCAGTCCTCTGGTGGCTCTCTTTCATTATGAGTGAATAAATTGGCATTCTTCTATCTAAAAGATTATTTTAGATATTAATTTTAGGAATGCTTTCCTGAGTTTCAAAAGTTGGGTTAGTCCAAACTTTAGCAGTATCATAGCACTCTGCATATACCCCTACCACTGTCTCTCCCACAGTTTATAGCATCTGCTTGTTTATTTGTCTGTCAGCGCCACTAAAAGTCATGTTCATAAGACATTTATAATAGTTATTTATTTTATATATATATGTATGTATGTATATGTTATTACTGGTGCAAAGAACGTGATGGTATTAACCAGCTCATGCCCTGGCACATAACAGTGTGCCAGTTTGAATGTATTATGTCTCCCCAAATGCCATTATCTTTGATGTAATCTTGTGTGGGAAGATCTATCAGTGTTAATTAGATTGTAATTCTTGGAGTGTTTCCATGGAGATGTGCCCCATCCCACTGTTGGTGATGACTCTGATTGGATAATTCCCATGGAGGTGTTGGCCCGCCCATTCAGGGTGGGTCTGAATTAAATTACTGGAGCACTATATAAGATCAGACAGAAGGAGCAAGCTAGTACAGCCAAGAGAGACACTGAAGAATGCACAGAAGCTGAGAGAGTAGCTGCAGATGAAAGATAATTTGAAGATAGCCATTGAAAGCAGACTCTTTGCTCCAGGGAAGCTAAGAGAGGACAAACACCCTCAGAGCAATTAAGAGGGACAGTTTTGAGGAACTGCAGCCTAGAGAGGAACATCCAGGGAGAAAGCCATTTTGAAACCAGAACTTTGGAGCAGACGCCAGCCATCAGCCTTCCCAGCTAACAGATACCATTGGCCATCTTCCAGTGAAGGTACCCTTTGTTGATGGACACTTTACGGCCTTAAGACTGTAACTGTGTCACTAAATAACCTCCCTTTTATAAAAGCCAATCCATTTCTGGTGTTTTGCATTCCAGCAGCATTAGCAAACTAGAACATAACAGCTTCTCAACAAATATTTTCAAGTTCATGAATGACATATTGATGGAATTCTACTTTTCAGAAGTATGAAAAGTTTCCAGAAGACTAATATCAAATAGTTAATATTTTAATTTAAATATCTTGAGTATAGCAATTTTTTACAAAATACCAACTACAGATAACCAATTTGTGATGCAACATAAAATTTTTAAAGTCCTAAAGTGGAAAAGCTGCTATTATACTTTGATAGGTAAAAATAATATTCACTAATGCAATGTTTAATTTCAAAGCCTGGGTTATATTTTATATACCTTTTATGTGGTTTGATTGTCTTTATGGGCCATGTACTTCAGTAATATAAAGCTTTCTTCCCAGAAAGGTAGGAACTGGATGCAACTATTTTCCTGTCAGAACTTTGGTTATCTTTGATGAGTAGATTTATATATACTAATTTTTTTTACCATAAATATATACTGAGTCAAAATATCAAGCCACATAAATCCCAGGTCGATGCACAAATTATGGTATGCATACAATTATAACTTTCTGCATAAAATGTCTGTCTAACCCTGTGTATTCACATTTACTCTGTATAAATTTTTTTACTATATTGCCTTACTTTACTAACTGTACTGTACAGAAAAAGTGAGAGATGAGATATCACAACACATAAAAATGAACAAATGCACACTTGCACACATATACATATACACTAAACCCTTTAAATGTGTTTCATTTCTCTTACCTTGTCTTATAGCACATAATCTCTTTTGGATGGTAACCTTTTTCTGTTTTATTATCTTCTATCTATTTCTGTCATCAAATAAGGATTTTCTTTTCACTGAGTTTAAATTTCTCCATTGTAGACACTAATGAGCTTGTGAATGACTAATAACTACAACTGCCTAGTGAATACTACTCAGGATAACACATAAATAATAATTACTAACACAGGGAAATATGAGGAACAATATCTAATCAATATGTATCATATACCTTGTTAGTATATATCCTATGTCTATAACTAAACACCCAATGTCTGACTAGAAAATAAAGCAGATAACTCAGCATGGTTGAAATTGTCACTACCATCATCAAATAGTTTGTAAGATTTTCCAAGTTTTAAAGTACTTCCTGAATACTACATTAATTCACAAAGTTATCAGAGTCCTATTCAATAAGTAATTGCTTCACTGTATTAATTTTTGCCCCAGTGGCCTGAATTCGCAGAGGAATCTTTTCAATAAACATTGGTTAATGGTTTTGAATTCATGCTGTTCCTCTAAAATATTTATTGAACTCAGATGCAAAATGTGATTTTCTGTGTGGACCATTTGAGATTGATATGTTCACGATTTTAATGTAATCCAGTTTCTTACATTATTACCTAGCTCTTCAGTAAACAAGACATTTACTGATGGATCCTATAAACTCATGAAACCTTGAAACACACACTTTACTAACCACAATGATGTATCTAGTAAAGTTTCAAGATACAGCTAAAATTTCTGATTCGAGTACTAGCTGCCAAGGTGGAAAGGTCTTGGCCATGTGTGATTCAGTTTCCCTGAAGTTCCAGGGCACAAAACGTTATGCTGAACCTTGAAGACATAATGCTGAGCGAAATAAGCCAGGCACAAAAAGAGAAATATTATATGCTACCACTAATGTCTAATACTTCTAGCTGTGCAGAGTAATAAGAAACCCTGTTTAAAAAGAAGCATTAGGTTCCTTCCTCATGTTAAATAACCTCATTAGGTCATCATTGCTTTAGCAGCTGGTTTCCCAAAGCAAGCATGCAGGCACTGAATGATGGACATAGCCACTCTGAGAAAGCATATGGCTATTCTATTATTATTTGAGTATAATATCTGCAGTAGTTTCAAACTCATTTTCTCTATGTTATGCTGCTCTCTACCTTAGAGTTACATAAAAATTCAGTTGCATCTATCAATCCAGAGTCCTGATAAAAAAACAACCATGATTTCATAAATCCTGAATTTTGATGATGGCCATTTCTTCAGGTACGTTTGTGAGGCGATAAATACATCGAACAGTAATTTACAAATGCACTCATTTAAATACATTCAAATAAAATAAGAATCAAATGCTTGCAAAATCTCTGAGATTTTGAAAAAAACTGATCCACATATTTACATAAAAGTAAAGTAGTTTGGCAGGGCCTCATTTAAAATGTCTACCACCTTAAACTATTGGTTATTTATATTTTTTATACAACATCACTTTCCATATCAGCTTATGTGTATGTCTATCTAAAAATGGTTTTAACTTTAATATCTATGATTTGACTTTAATTTATTCTGCCAAACTCCTAAAGTGAGCATCAAAGAATAATCCACCATTTTTTTACTCATTCCTTCTTTGCCTTCACATTTACCCAAATATTTTCTTCCCAATGATGACATCCCTTTCTGTTTTTATCCTTCAGAGTTCAGACAAACAAAACTACTAGGATAGATGCAATAAAATTAATAAGGGATATGCTATAGTAGTTTCACTTTACAAACTTTTGGAAGCTGGTTAAAATTCTCTAAGACTTAATTTTCACATTTGATGCTGGAGCTCAGACTGCAAGACAAGCAGTTACTGGAAAAGAAAGATGGATGTAAGGAAGACAAGGATAAACTGGAGCTCATGCGCATGAACTGGAACACACAAGAATGTACTGAACTCTACTTTTGTTCTTGTGTCTCTCACCATGTTGATGTGGGTATCCTGCAGGAGAGATTGTCCCCTTCAGGATGGAGAACACACCTGCCCAGGAGCAGGAGAAGCTGAAGCAGAAAGGATCCAGAGGAAACTAGGGCAATTACAAGTCTGGCTGCTTATTCACCCATACAAATTAAGCCAGCAGAAAACAACACATGTGAGCTATCAAAGTACCTGATGAACTTGCTGCAAACTTCCATGCATAAAATTCCATATAGTTGCTGCTTCACTTCTACCTCCCAAATCTTGTGAAAGAATGCTTCCTATGGTCCATGCTAATAAAAAAATACAGGTAAAAGAATTTCAGGAAGTACAGTTTAACTTCCTAAGTTGACACATACAAAGTCAACACAGTTCACCTTTTGTCACTTGGTATCCATCCATATCTCTTTAAATCACATAAATTTCCAATTAAAGCAATAACAAAGTCATGCTTCCACCTAAAATGATACAACTATACAGGGCACTACCAATTACATCCTAATCCTTTCCCCCAAAAAAGATACAAAGTCAATTTTTTGTCCTTGGGTGATGTTTATCCTTCTGGATCATGCACACTCTCTTTCATATCCTATAACTTAAACACAGAGATACAAAGTTAACTATAATTAATGCTTCTTCTGTTAGGAAATAGGACATGAAAAGAAAACAAAACTACTCCTCCTCCTCCTTCTTCTCCTTGGCATTTACAGACTCTCCTGCAGCAGGCTGTGGAACTACAAAGGGATCGGTGCCTATATTACAATATCAAACTTGACAATCATCTAGATTTTTTTGTCTCTGCTTATAGATCATGTTTGCAGTAGGAGGCATTTCCCATGTTATATGCAGCAGATAGTTATGGAACATCATAATTAAGTGTGATTCTGTAAATTCTCTAACGATGGCACTAAACTAGCAACAGGATCAAAAGATGCATCAGTTATCATATGGCAAGTTCATCTGGATACACACCCGCTAAAACTACTTAAAACATTAGAAGGACATGCTGATGGTGTTTCTTACATTGCATGGAGTCCAGATGACAACCATCTTGTTGCTTGTGGCCCAGATGACTGCTTTGAGCTTTGGCTTTGGAATGTACAAATGGGAGAGCTAAGGACTAAAATGAGCCAGTCTCATGAAGACAGTTTAACTAGTGTGGCTTGGAATCCAGACAGTAAATGCTTTGTAACTGGAGGTCAATGTGGGCAGTTCTATCAGTGTGATTTAGTTGGTAATCTCCTTGACTCCTGAGAAGGGGTGAGAGCGCAATGCCTTTGGTGCTTTCACCAAAGCAAATTCGGGGATATAACTTCAAGGATCTTACAGATAGAAACATAGTACAAGAAGATCACCTATTATGTCTTTTACTATTTCAAAAGATGGCCAATTAGCTTTGTTAAATGTAGTAACTCAGGTAGTTCATTTATGGGCCTTAGAAGACAGAGTCTTAGTAAGAAATTATCAAGGTGTTACACAAGGGCTTTGTTCTGGTTTGCTAGAGCTGCTGTTATGCAAAATACCAGAAATGAATTGGCTTTTATAAAGGGGGTATATTAAGTTACAAATTTATAGTTCTAAGGCCATAAAAGTGTTCAAAAAAGACATCAACAAGAAGATACCTTCACTGAAGAACGGCCAATGGCGTCTGGAAAACCTCTGTCAGCTGGGAAGGCACATGCTGGCGTCTGCTTGTCCCAGGTTTCAGCTCCTGCATTTAAAAATGGTGTCCTACAAAATGTCTTTGGGTTTGTCTCTCTTAGCTTCTCTAGAACAAATTCTGGCTAGCATCTCTTAGCATCTTTAAGCATTAATGTCAGCAAGTGTCTGGGCCTGTGTGGCTCTTTTTAAAGGACTCCGATAAACTAATCAAGACCCACCCTGAATGGGCAGGGCCAAATCTCCATGGAAACATTCAATCAAGAGGTCACACCCTAAACAGAAAGATTAATAAATCTGCCCCCACAAGATTGCATTAAAGAATATTGCTTTTGCGGGGACATAATATATCCAAACAGGCACAGGCTTTATACAATTCATTCATGTTTGGAGGCCATAATGAAGACTTCATCACTAGTGGCAGTGAAGATCACAGGGTTTACATATGGCACAAACATAGTGAACTGCCAGTTGCAGAGATGACAGGGCACACATGTACAGTTAACTTTGTGAGCTGGAACCCACGGATTCTATCCACGATGGCCACCACCTCAGATGATGGCACTATTAGAATATGGAGACCAGCACATTTTATAGACCACCAGAATAATGAAGAGGAATGCAGTAGCATGAGTAGTTGATGGAGAATTTGGAGCAGATGACTTCTGTTTAACTTAAAATTAGTCATATTTTAATGGCTTTGGATTTGGTGCAGACAAACATGGTTATTAGCTGGACAGACATGCTCTTCATGAAAAAAAGAACCATTTTTGAAACCCCATCAGAGCCATTTACACCTTGCTTCTTAGTAACCAGTTAAGATGAAGCACATTATTAGAATATTGTTGGATTCTGTGTTGAATTATCTCCCCATCGATTGTGAAGAACTGTGCTACATTCAGGCTTACCCATAGAACTCAGTATACAGGTATATTTTTCTCTCTTGCCTTTTCTGGTGAGATACCATTCTTGTTGCTCTGCCGTGTAATGAAGTTTAAATGCTTATTTGGAAAACTTTATTTAGTGGTTTAGAAGGCTTGATTGAAAGAATGAATTAGTCTGAAGAGTATACATTAGATAGGAAAGAATTTCCTTCTTTTGTTTCTTCAAATCTTTCTGCCTTATTTAGCTGAAGATGTTTGCAGCTTGGCATGGATTCTAGCCTTGCCCATTGCACAGTATATACAGATCCAGATGACAAACCAGTGAACTATGTTGAAAACCACTCTCAGTATTATATTTGACAAAAAGTTTTGTACTCTTCACATAGCTTATTGCCCCATAAAAAAGGTTGACAACACAATTTTTAAAAAATAAATTAAGAAGTATTTATAGGATTAAAGTGACTCCATTTGTAAACATTTGGAATCTAAACCAGGTTAAAAACAGTTTCCTCTGTGACTTAGATACACAGTCTAACTGATGCCCTTCTGGAGTACCACTATGAGACATGGTCAGAAACAGTGCTTGGAAGGACATTACACAGGAAATTAAGAGTAATATTTTGATAGTTATTCCCCTTTTGTTTTATTCTTAAAGGAACATCAGTACCTAATCTTGAAGAAACTCAATATTTAAAAAGAGAATTTTAACTTACCAACATGAGAGTTCAGTAGTCTGTTCAGGTATTCAACAAAGTTTGTTCCAAGTTGTTCTCTTCTTGGGAAATCATTTTGGTGTGATCTAGAGAGAGTAGAACTCAGCAGATATAACCACTTGGGAAGTTTATAGCATAACTAAAATTGTTAGAAGGATACAGCAGGTTACAAGCATACTTAAACTGGGTTAAAACCTCACAGTCATTCCCCTTTACTGCCGTTATATATTTTGACATCCAGGGATACATAAATTCAAAGAATATTCTTTCTTAGTTTTTCAGATACTGCCATACTGTGTCTCATTCTAAATCAGTGCTGTGGATAGGCTTTCCCTCTCCCCTCGTCTTTTAGTATAAAGAAATGTTTAAAAAAAGTAATTGGTAAATACATATGCATATATATTCCCATCAAAATGAGAAAGAAGTACTCATAACTATTACAGTTCTAATATCTGTAACTACTCTTGTGGTGTGGCTGGCATATGTAAGTGCTTTCTTCCACTACTCATTTCATATTTCCTTTGTTCTTAGCAAGCACCTCGGCTGGCTGTGATTCTTTCCTTGGTGCAGTAACCCAGTCATTCATTCCTAAGGCATAGAGCCTCCAGTAGTTCTGCCAAAGCTAAGTTGTTATACTTTTACATTGACTTTAATCACAGGACTTGGGGGAACTAAGAGACAATCCAGGAGATCATCTGCTTCCAGGCTGTTGGGGACTGAATCATGTACTCCACAAAAAACACATTCAAATCTTAATCTGTGTTCCTGTGGGTGTGAACCCACTTGTAATTAGGACCTTGAAGATGTTATTATTAAAGATGTGGACTCATTTGTGAATAAGAACTCCAAAGAACCTTTTTAGATGAGACTAAATCGAATCACAGTGGGCCTTAGTCTATATGACTAAAGGCCTTATAAATAGAGGAAATTCACATGCAGTCCCTGAGTAGAAGTCAGAATCCAGAAGAATCCAGAGAAGAGAGAGAGATCACCATGTGATGGAGGACTGCCGTTGCCAGAACCTCACTGTCCCCAGGAACAATCATGGCCTTGAGGACATCTTGATTTGGGACTTCTAGCCTTTAAAACTGTGAAATAATAAATGCTTGTTGTTTAAGCCAACCCGTTGTGTAATATTTGTCATAGCATCTCTGCCAAACTAAAACACAGACACACTCTTCTGAATCCACATTTTGTAGTAGAAACCCAATATCCCTTGGTTGCCAAGCTCAGTTACCCAGCCAGGAAGGCAACTATCTTTCTTTGACTGCTAAGTCACTGGCATGAGGAACAAAGGTGGCCAGGTTGCAGTCTCAATTTCCAGTTGAATTAATATCATTACTTTGTTCCTTGATGGAAGCATTCCTCCCTTTGTAAGTAAGACGTTTGGACCAGTAGAACCTAAAGTCATAGAGACAGGATTTTTTTTTTCCTTCTAGATCACTCTGGGTAATAGTTCAAGGAAGTACTTACCATAGACACCTCTTGGTCCACAGACCCATGAATCTTGGCTGTGGGGAACAACACCATATAAAGCCTGCTAATTGAGAGCATAGACTGCATCCTGGAGAACATTGCTCCAGATCTGCAAACATTTTCCAGGTAGATGTAAATATAGCTAAGTGTTCAAAAGGCCATTGAACTGTTCTGTTAGCCAGTTATGTCAAGATCATGGGGATCATGTATATCCAATGAATTCCATATGTTTGGGACCAATGTCACATTTCATTTGCTATGAAATAAGTTGCTTGGTCAAGAGTAATGCTGGATATAGTACAAAGATAGTACATATACTGGGTAGTGATTTGGGCAGAAGCATTGTGGGCATGGGAAACAAATCCATATCCAGGTTAAGTGTTTACTCCAATGGGAACAAAGTACTATCTCTTCCACCAGTTAGCTGGTAGCTGCTAGTCCTACAGAATGGTGAATACCAGGGGCTAAGTGTTGGTTTTGCTGTGAGAATATGGGCATTTAGCAGTGGCTGTGTCCTAATCTGCTTTGGTGAATAGAAAACCTACTACCTGATCCCATGCATAATGTCTATCACTGCTGCCATGGTCACTTTGTTAATAAACCAATTGGGCAATGACAGGAGTGGCTGGTGACTAGCATTCATAGAAATGATCATCTGAGTATTCACATGGAACAGAAATACATTCACATTCTGTGGCAATTCAGGTGTGTCTATGTAACTGTCTCCCATGGATCATGTGCTCTGGGAGAAGCCAGCTACCATATCATTAGGACAATCCAGCAGTCCAGTGGATAATGTATTGATGTTTAGTGTCTTTCTCCCTCCATTAGAATGCAAACCTCATTCATTGACTATAGAGTTTATTGACCAATTTGTTCACTGCTGTATTCCTAGTATATATAACAATATCTGAAATATGGTATATACTCAAAAATATTTTGAATGAAAAATAATTAAATTGTATAAATAACTCATATATGACTATTATTTTTATTCTTAATATATAAGATAAAGGAATGTCACAAAGATTCTTTGTTACTTGTCAAATGCCATTCATCTATTAAGTGGTAGAGCTGGAATTCACACCCTGTTTACCTGTCTTATAAACTGTACTTCTAACCAGTATGATATATTACCTCTATTTTTGAAATATTGGATTTTTTTATGAAGTAGAACAGTCTCAGAAATAGTTTTCTGTTTTGAAATTTTAGTGTAACTACTGCATGAAGTCAAAGCTGTGACAGCTTCTGGTATCATATATGATTTAAGAAGAGGTGATACAAGTATTCGGGAACTATCTTTGGAGGTTCCCACAGTCTGACAGTACCCAAGAGACAAAATTTGGATTTCAAGATATGCCAAGGCCATTAAGACAGTAGTAAATACACCATAGTATAAGCTAGTACTGTTGGAGAGCTACTTCCTGGTAATAGATAAAACCAAAGTTGGACTAAGTTTTTAAAAACCTGCAACCCAGTCACCAAACATCTTAGTGTGATTGGATTAAGATGAACTGTTTCCTCTGTGGAAAAAGATAACCCATATAGAACCTCTAATTTTTCATTCACAAGGTCTTGCATTCAGTCAAAAGTCATCAGGTATATTAAGAAAAATATAGCCAACATAAAACAAAGAACTATATATATATATATATATATATATATATATATATATAAATATATATATATATATATAGAAAACTATGAAAAGAATCATCTGGAAATTCTATTACTGACAAATACAACAAATGAACTTCAGAAATCAATATTTGGTTTTAAAGCAGATTGGTAAGAAAAGAAGAAAGGCTTAATGGACAGGAAGACAGGTCATTAGAAAATACTGAAGCTCAAGCATGCACAGGAAAAGGGATGGGAAATATAGAAGGGAAGGGGAGAGAAAGAAAACAGGCCAGAAACAATAACCAAAGAATTAATGGCTAAGAATTACCTTACACTGTCAAAACTACATGAATTCACGTATTTAAAATCATTATGGACACCCAAGCAGGAAAAATACATGGGAAAGCACATCTAAATACATCATATAAAGACTACTGAAAACCAAAGAAAAATACAAAAATACCGCAAACAACCAGAGAAAAAAGAACTTTCAAAGGAGCAAAAATATGATTGCCAGCTAATTTCTCAATAGAAATTATGGAACTCAGAAGGGGAATAAAGCTGGGTGACTATGACAAATACATTACAAAACTACAGAAATTGGGAATGTATGATTAAAGATGCACAGTAGATAAACAAATGAAGCAGAAGAGTGATACCAGAAATAGACTCACCCATTAAAGTCCCTTGATTTATAAGAAAGGCCTCATTGCTATGCATTTTGGGAAGATGTTATTTTTAATAAATAGTAGAGTCAAATGGATATTCATATGGAAAATTAAAAGAATAAAATCATTGCAGATGAATTGCACATGAATCAAAAGGTGAAAGGTGAAACTACAAAGCTTCCAGAAGAAAGCATAGTGGAATGCCTTCATCAGTTGTGACAATCAAAAATTTCTTTAAAAGACACAGAAGTCTTGATAAATTGGACTCTATTAATAACTTCTGTTGGCCAAATGACATTGTTATGCATGAAAAGAAAGTCTCTGAATTGAAAGACAGTTGCAACATATGTAACAAATAAAGAACTTGCATTCTGATTTTAAATACATAAATAAAAGTTTAGAAAAAAATTAAAAAAAATTTGAATAGGCATCACACACACACACACACACACACTCAAGGATATCCAATGGCCAATAAATCTATCTATCTATTTATCTATCTATCTACCTATCTATCTATCTATCTATGTAGATCTATATATACACACATATGTATGTATTTCTCAGGGAAGTACAATATCAAATGATAATGTAATACTGTTATTCATAACTAAACATGGCTAAAATGCAAAAATATTGTCCTATTATCTCAGAATTTAGCAAAAATCTCAAAGTCAGAGATGATTAATGACATATGTCACCACATATTAAAATGAAATACAGTCCCATACTTAAAAGACTTACTATGAAGTAGCCAAATGGTCCATCAATCATCAACCCCAAAAGCTTTAATAAGAAAAGACTAGCAATTCAATAGAGCAGGAACTTCTTTAAGGGAATTCCAAAACCCAGAACTACTCTGTTTCTTTTTTTTTCTTTCTCTTAATTAAGGAGGATAGAAGAAGGCTGTATCTCCTATAATTGAAGCCAGTTAAGAGGGTCCCTAAGAGAAGCAGTCATGGAGATCCTGATGGTTTACAAGAGGAAAAGTAAAGATCTCACTGTCTAATTGAATGTTGACTGAGCTTCAGAGATTCCTAGGCCTAAACCAGGTGGCTATTGAAGTGGAGAGTGAGAGCGATTCTTGGTAGAATTCAACAGGTGTCCCTTGATGTTTGCCAAGGGAATGAATCATAGAGATTGGTACCTGACAGATGGCAAGGCAACGAGAAAGAGTGTAACAGCAGGACAAGCTGCTTCCTGAGTAGTGGGGCAAGGGAGCATTATTTCCCATGCTGCAAGTCTGTGCCACAACAGGTAACTGATTTGAGTTGTCTTGAAAAGATATTGCTTAAGGAAGCTATCTTCTGTGTAAGGAGATATCAGCAGAGTGGCTGAGGGGTCACCACTGTGTAAAAAGTTGGAGTGACATAGGAAGTCAGTTGGAGAATATACTTCCGGTGTGAGAAGTGGGGCAGTCCAACAGGGTCCCCATGAATTGTCTCTGAAAGAGTCACTAATATGTTCCTCAAAGAGCCAGCATTTGAAAAAGTGTATCTGACTCAGCTGAGGAAAAGAAATACAAATTTCAAAAGTCAAATTACTAGGCCCTAGTACTTATTCTTAAATTTCTCTACCCTGCTCAATCCTGGAAGAGCTAAACTGAGCAGATGTGGGTTATATACTGTACAAGGAAGGAGGTTAGTGAAAGAATATATCGTGCTTCCACTTTTCCTACATCTTTCACTGAGTCATAGATCAGGCCTGAGATGGTGGGAATTGGTTGACACTTTGAAATGGATGAGACTAAAATTCTGCTTCAGATTGGATAGTATATTTTAATAGCTGAAAATAACACTGTTTTTGGTTTTGCTTTGCTTTTTAAATACAGGATAGTGACCTAATGGCTATGGTATATGCCGAAGATGTTGCAAGATGCCACCTCAGCCTTTTTAACCTCAGTTTCCTGATCTGCCTTCACTTCCTCTTTGTGTTGTTGCAACTGAGAATTCCGATTGAATATGTGGCCATGCTTTGAACATTGACAGGGGCTATGCTGATGAGAGATTTCAAACATTTGAATATGTGAATTACAAGAATTTTTTCTTCTTACTATGATTTCACAAATAGCTTTTATTTTCACGTGGTGTTTCAGTTTTCAGAAGGGAAGCAGAAACAATAGGATATATGTTGTGATTTATTTTAAGAAATTTGTTAATGTGATTGAGGGAGCTGGCAAACAGGTATCTGAAATTCTGCTAAGAATGATATTGCAGTCTCGAGTCCAAAATTCATAGGGGAGGCAAGCAGGCTAGAAAGGAGTAGATGATATAGTGTTGAGGCAGAATTTCTTCTCTCTGGAAACCTCCAATCTTTGCTCTTAAGGCTTCTAGCTCATTACATGAGACTCACTCATATTATAAAAGGTAATCTTGACTTAAATTCAAATGACTGTAGATAATAATCCCATCCACAAAATACGTCCACAGCAACGTTTAAGCCAGTGCTTCACCAAACAACTGACCACCTGAACCTAGACACATCAATACATAAAATTAATCATCACATGTAGGGTTATCACATGCTTTATATACTTTTGCCATCAATAATGTGCTCTGTTCCCAGCTCACCAGCTGAGGCTTACCAACGTTTTATATACAGTAGTGAGAAACTGAGAATTTAGCCCAGTCTCTTTATGAAGGATATTTTCTTTTTCTGTCCCCTTCAAAAAGTTCTCTTAATTCAAACATTCTAATTTTCCCCTTTGCTGCTTCTACAGGTGTCATGGTAAGTTGGGGAGTAAAATTCCATGGACAACAATCAGAGAAAAGGGATAATTGCTAGAATTGAGTCTTGCATTTTTATCCATATTAAAGGGATACATGTTATATTTCTGTAGTAATAGATTATCATACAAGTATCCAAATGGCTGATATATATGAAATATTGTAATAGTAAGGCAAATATAAAGTCTTCAACTTTTTCTTGGGAATTTCTTACTTTTTTTCCCATTTTCATCATTTTAATAGCATACATTTAATTGTCTGTTAGTATTTCCATTCTACATACTTGTATTACTAAATTTATATTATGTTTACGTGGTTTAAATTTTATTTTACATTAAGCTTAAGTTTTCTGTACAGAAATTTAGGTCACAACTCTTGTATTTCAATTTGGCCACAGTAAACCATAAATGTTGGAAAGAATAGCTGAGACTTTATGTTATCATTTCCTGCTCCCAATTCATGTTCTTAGAACTCTGAGCTCTAACAAGTTGTTAGCACCATCAGGAGAGCCCCTGCCTTTGGCTATATCAGAGAGACATTTAATTAGTCAGAGATATTGAGGTTTTAAAACTCTCTAGTGCACATGTCTTTAGCTACTTGGAATGGTTTTTTATAGGAAGTATCTTTTCTGAAGGTGCATAGAACAAATATATTACACATAAATCATTGTTCAAAGAGAAAAATGCCATTGAAAAGAATTCATTATTGTTTCCAAGAAATATAGTGTCATATATCACAATGAGTTTTGTTTAACATTGTGAAGTTTATATTGTCTGGTTGGAAGATATATCTATCTTAGTAATCACTCTCCATCCCTTTAAAAATATTCGCATCTGTTTGTGTGTACTAGACTCATTCTGGAGTGTCTTTTGAATCCACAGCTTCCAAGTAGTTAACAAAAAACTCAGCCTTGTGATCAAGTTCGCACCTACAGTTAGTTGGTACTATGAGACTTGTCACCTGCCACAGTTGACTTGTTCAGATACCTGGTTGAAGTCAGGCCAATCCTAAGCTTTTTTTTTTTTTTTTTTTGAATTGGGACAGAGTAATTTTTGTTAGTTTCTGTTATGCACTTAAATTAGTAAATAGGACAAAGCTGGGCTGAGATGCTTATTTGGCTGTGAGCATACTAAAATGCAAAACAATGCAGGCACCAAAAGAGAAGAACAAAGCACAAGTGTGGAGATGTGCAGAGCAAAGACACCATCTGGCCCATAATTGACAGAAAGCAACATCATTTTCTGATTTAAGAGTTTCTTATTCCACTTTCTGGTGAGGCCTAACTCCCCTTTCTACACTTGGATTTCATGTGGGTTAGCTATTTTGCTGCCATTGAATTCTCTTCTTCCCCACCATTTATTTGATCTAATAGGAGTGGATTTCTAATATTCTCATCCAAAAAAGCTTTGACTACCCCCTGATGGCTTGGTATGGAATGACTACTTTATTAGTCAGCATCAATATCAGAAAGAACAGAGTAAAAACAGGGTCAAGATTTATTTAGAATTACAGAATATTAGAGATGAACTAAATCCCAAAGAGAGTGTATGAAGCTGCCTCACTTGCCATCTCCCCACAAACAAATGGGGAAACCAATTCACAGAGGTACTACATTCAGTTTTTCCTTTTTTGTACAATTATTTTTTATTTCAGCATGGCAGTAGATTAGAATTTAACTACTTCCATGGAATCATAGATAATATTTGGCTTCTTTGAAAAACCATAAAAATAAACTTTTTCATCTTGACTGTATAGCTAAATTTCATGTTATATACCTCGCTTGAAAAATCACTGCCTTGTTTATAAAATGCAAGTGTTACTTCCATTCCACAAATTGGACAGACTTGTGATGAAGAATAAATGAGGTTTTTTGAATGGGTAGTATTTGATATGCTAACATAGATATACTTTGCAGGGTGAAGAAAGATGGCCAGAAGTGAAAATTGTTGAGTCTTTACAGAAAGTCAAGAAAGGAAAGAAATACAAAACAAGCTCATTTGAACTCCATCTGGGTCACAATTGATTGAAATAAATGATTATTATAACATGTGATGGTGGGTTCATGTTTCAATTTAGCCAGATGATGATGTCCAATTGTTTGGTTAACCAGCACTGGCTTGATTATTAATGTGAGGAGAGTTCATGGACTTAAACCATTAGTAAGTTGATTGCACATGGCTGATATGATGGTTAGGCAATGCTTCTGCCAAAATTACCATCTGTGGACTTACAGAATGTTTTATCCACCATCATGGTATTCCACACAGCATTGCTTCTGACAAAGGAACTCACTTCACAGCAAATGAAGTGAAGGAATGGGCACGTGCTCATGGTATTCTCTGGTCTTACCATGTTCCCCATCATCCAGAGGCAGCTGGGTTGACAGAACAGTGGAATGGCCTTTTGAAGACTCATTATGGTGCCAACTAGGGGGCAATACCTTGTGGGGCTGGGGCAGTGTTCTCCAGGAGGCTGTGTACGCTTTGAATCAGTGTCCATTCTATGGGGGTGATTAACGGGTCCAGGAGTCAACGGGTGGAAACAGGAATGGCACCACTCACTATCACTCCTAGTGATCCACTAGGAAAATATTTGCTTCCTGTTCCTGCAACCTTAAGCTCTGCTGGTCTACAAGTTTTAGTTTCAAAAAGAGGAGGGCTTCCAGCAGGAGACACAACAATAATTCCATTGAACCGGAAGTTAAGATTACAACCTGGCCACTTTGGTCTTCTCATGCCTCTGAATCAAAAAGCATGGAAGATGATTGATCCTGACTATCAAGAGGAAATAGCACTGTAAATACACAATGGAGGTAAAAAAGAGTTTTCCTGGAATATAGGAGATCCTCTAGGGCATCTCTGAGTTCTACCATTCCTTGTGATTAAAGTCAATGGAAACCTATAACAACACAATCCAGGCAGGACTACCAATGGCCCAGAAACTACCAGATTGAAGTTTTGGGTCACCTCACCAGGCAAAGAACCACGCCCAGCTGAAGTGCTTACTGAGAGTAAAGGGAACATGGAATGGTAGTGGAAGAAGGTAGTGATAAATATGAACTATGACCACATGGCCAGTTACAGAAATGAGGACTATGATGGCATGAAAATTTCCATTGTGCTTTTTTATGAGTATGTTTGCATTTGTCCATAAAGCAAATATCTTTGTTTTCTTCTCTACCTTATCTCCTCATCATATGATATAAGCTGTATTGTTCATTTCACAATATTTAAGTTATAGGAAATCAAGTTTAAGAGTCAATGTTACCCAAGGACTTGCACCCTATTCTGGAGAGATTTTGAGTGGTTCTGGTTATACATAAGACAGCTGAGTATTGTTAGGTAAAATATATGTCTGTAATTGTGATCTATTTACAGATTAAGATGATGTGTATAACTGCCAAGTTGACAAGGGGTAGACTGTGATGGTTAGGTTCATATGTCATTTTGCCCAGGGATGGTGTCCAGGTGTCCGGTCAAGCAAGCACTGTCCTATTAGTGCAAGGACATTTGTGGCTGATTAATCAACCAGAAGGCTGGTTTATTAAATCATCAGTCAATTGGCTGCAGCTGTGACTGATTACCTCAACAAAGGGTATGTCTTCCTCAATGAGAGAATTCAATCAGCTGGATTTAATCCAATCAGTTGAAGACTTTTAAGGGAGTAAGAGACAGAACCCTCACTTCTTCTTCAGCTAGCCAGCAAAGCATTTCCTGTGGAGTTCATTGAACACCTTCATCAGAGTTGTCAGTTCACTGCCTGCCCTACAGAATTTGGACTCATGCATCTGACCCTATGGAATTTGGCCTTGTGCATCCCCAGCATTGTGCGAGACACTTTTATAAAATCTTATATTTACAGACATCTCTTGTTGGTTCTGTTTCCCTAAAGAACCCTAACTAATACAGTTGGTTACATCTTTAATCAACTGAGGAGACTGCCTTCAACAATGAGCAACATCTCATCCAATCAGCAGAAGGCTTTAAAGAAGGAGTGATAATTTCAGCAGTCAGAAAAGAGAATTTCCAGCTAGGTTTCATAGGTCCATAGCTGGAGGAGAATTAAGCCCCAGGACAGATTTCAATGAGACTTTGTACTTAGCATTGTTACTAAAATGACTTAAGGCTTTGATATATTGTAAAGGAAAGAATGTATGCTGCATATAGAAAGAACCTGTCTTTTGGGGATTCTGTGAGTAGAATGTAATGGTTTGAAGCTGTATGTACCCCAGAAAAGCAGGTTCTTAAAGTTAATCAATTCCTGTGGCTGTGGACCCATCATAAGTAGGAACTTTTGGTGAGCTTACTTAAGTTAAGGTATGACACAACTCATTCAGGATGGGTCATGATCCTCTCACTGGAGTCCTTTATAAGTGAATGAAATTCAGACAAAGGGAAAGCCAAAGAAGAAAGATGCTGAGAGAAATGAAACCTGAAAGAGAAGGGAGAGAACCACAAATGCCACCATGTGCCTTGCCATGTGCAAAGGAGTCCAGGATCATCAGCAGCCAGTCTTCATTAAGAAAGCATCATCTTGATGATGCCTAGATTTGGACATTATCACAGCCTCAGAACTGTAAGCTTGCAAGCTAACAAATTCCCATTTTTAAAAGCCAACCCATTTGGTGGTATCTGCTTTCAGCAGTCTAGTTAACCAAAACACTACATGGACTAGAAGGGCCATAGAAAATTCTGTCTTTAAGAATTTAAACATATATGAATTCTTTCACACTTCTTTCATCTTTTGTCAGTATCTTCTTTCAATCTCCACATACCTCTTAGAATCCTGGCACCATTGGCTTTAACAAAGAAATGTTATCATTAATGTTACTGTTTTTTTTTTTAAATGAGAATTAACAAAAGAAAATTAATGACAGTTGAAATCATATTAAAAAAAAAAGAAAGGAGAAGGAAGAAACTTTGAAAGGAGAGAGTAGAATGAAAGAGTTGCTATAGTTGCTTCTATTATACCCCCTCCATAACATTAAAAGAGAAGAGAATGAAGAGAATAAGACTTGTATCCAGCATCTCACACATGCCATTTCAAATCTTTGGGGTCTTACCTGGTGCCTCTGCTGCAGTGACCAGTTCCATGTTCACTTCCACCAGATTCACCCAGGTACAATCTGACATCCATAGTTCTGATTGCCTGCCTTTGAGCCTCTTTGAGGACTTAGCATGGAATGTCTGAGGAACCATTTCTTGCTCATGCATGAGCAGCCCAGAAATCAGGGGAATGAATTATGCTTCCTGCGAAAAGACTATTGCTGGCAAATGTAAGAGGGAAGAAAAGGATAAACATTTCTTTTTTGCTTCCTTGGCAGACAATTCTAAGATCCAAAGCAGAAGGCTTTTAAACAAAGTCCCAGGAGAAGGAGAATTGATAATTGGTTACTGGTTTTCCCTCCTCCATGTGTACTGCCTTTGTACATCACTTGAGCATATGGGATAATGTCCAAATAAGCTATCTAGTAGTATGCTGTTTTTCAGGCTTGACTTTCAGGGAAATCCAGACTGAGAAAGTCAGTTGCTAGAAGTAGAACTGGAAAGCAGACTCTCATACACACATAATAGATTGTGGCACTAGATCACTCATCCTATAAAAGAAAATAATGATTCTGTTGCTGATAATAAGAAGGAGGGAAATAATTCCCATAGACAGTAGCAACACAATTGCCAAAGAATCTCACCTGGTAAGTTGGGATAATGTACAAGTAGAAGAAAAGTTGGGTTAAGGGGTAGTTATAGAACTTGAACAGTGTGGGGAAATGCTAATTATAGGAATTGCTCAATTAGCTGTCTTTTGTTAACTGCTCATTAAGTTAATCTGGAAAAGAAAATGACAGTTTCAGATGAGCCAGTTATTGAATCAAGGCATGGTGTGAAAGACACAGGGCTTCCATGGTAGCATTTAAGGGGACCTACATGAACAAGAAGGGCCAAGATCTAATTGTAAAAGAAGAAAGATGTAAAGAAACCTGGAATTCCAGCTATGGCAGGTCACTTATGTCAGACTTAGGACTCTGAAATTTTAAAAAACAGGACACTGAGGAGAAGGAGGAGGCAGAGAGCTTGTTAAACTTGTCCTTTACACTACTTACTTTTAAGAAAAGTCAGAGCACTTGGTGAAAACACTTCATATCTTAGAGGCAGCATTTCTCACACTTGGGAATACTTCTTTTGTTCATTCTTAGAGGACACTAAAGTAAGAATTTTGATGGGATCGAAGATTATAAGAGGATTTGGTAGCAAATCCTGGCTGTGGTGCAAGTTTCTTGACAACTCAAGCCATATGACCCAGAAAATCTGATGGGGTAAAAGTGTGAGTGGCAAGTAAGAATGCTTTATGGAGTATCTGGTGGCCTGCCTGACAGGAAATTCTCAGAACAGTTTCCTAGGGTTCCCTAGGGCTTTGGAGTCATTATACTACCAAAAGTTTTCTGCTTGGGCAAAAAGATTCCTGACATGCACTAAGGTCCTAATAATGACTGAATGTCTGAACAAAGAATATAGAACTGTTCATCACTGAGTTTGGTATTATCAAATCCACTGAGTCATAAGGTCAGGAAGACATAGCAGCCATCCATCCCATTGTGGAAACATATAGTTAGATCTGGGCAAGAGCACAGCCATAAGGCACAAGTAAAAGAGAAGAAATAGTGACATTCTTATGGTACCTACTTCTATTGTACCATAGCCTCTACTTCAGGTTTTTCCCTATGAAGTATAAACAACTGACAGAGGAAGAAAAACATCAAGCTTGGTTCACAGGTAGCCAGTGTAATATGTTGGTATTATCTATAATCTTTAGGAAGTCTTACAGCACTGAAGTGAAGGGAAGGAATGGATAAGACCTCCATTGTATACACTTTGGAGGGAGAAGGGGCTTGAGGAATTGATACACGTGAAACCTGGGAAATGGCATGTGACTTGGTTGGTTGGTTAGGCATCTGGAAGGAGCAATACTAGAACATCAAAGACAATGAAATCTGGGTAGAAGCATGAGTATGGACCTATGGGAGAGGGTCAGTGTGTACAGATCTTTGTGTCTCAGGTAAATGCCAACCAGAAATTATCCACAGAAGAGGAGACACTCAACAACCGAGGAGATATTAGTCAAAGCCTCTTCTCAGCATCTTCAAGGCAGGTAAAATGAGCCCCTAACAGAATGGCCTTAGTGGCATGGATGGAGGCTATCTGAGGGATCAGCATCATGGACATTCTACTCTTCAAGTCTAATTCAGCTTCTTCCACTGATGAATGCCCAACCTTCTCACAACAGAAATCAGTTCTGCACCCTTGATATGGTACTATTGCTTAAGGAGACAAGCCCAGCCACAGGGTGGTCTGATTTCATCAGACCTCTTATATCCTATAAGAGCAAAACTGCATCCTTATTAGAATTGACACATATTCCAGATATGGGTTTCCTTCCTTGCCTGCAATACTGTACTCACGCCATTATCTGAGAGTGCAAGGAATACAAAGGTATCTTGCACAACATTGCCTCAAAACAAAGGGCTAGTTTTATAGCCCCTGATTATTGGATCTACTTATATTACGAGGGGTCAATACTAATAGAACCATGAAATGGTCTAAACGTCAGTTCAGAGACATTTTTTTTGCTTAGAAATTTTATTTCTGAATTCCAGTTCAAGGAAATAACCACAAAGATTGTTTTTCACAGAAATTTTCTTAATAATGTTATTTGAAATGGTGGAACATTTAAATGTACATGTATATATGCTATAAGGTGATAAATAAGTAACTTGAAATTTCATGATTAAAAATACATTTATGAATGTAAAAATCAGAAGAAAATATTATATTGCAATTTAAAATAATAATATAAAGTGTATACCCATTAAGATTAAAACTTAAAATAAGTAATGCCAAAAAAATTGTAAACCAATATTATCAAATATTAATGGTGCCTGTGGATGAGTGAGTGGTATTTTTCTTATTTATATATTTTTTATTATCCAAATTTTATTTAGTGCATAGACATTATATTTATACTAAAAAATAAGAATGTAAAATAAATAAATGCATTGCCATATTTGTCCCTGGGAAAGGAGAGATAGGCATAATCAGTCCAAATTTATATTTTTTATGTGGAGTGGTATAATGTGTTTGTTTTTCTCTTAGAATGGTCATAATATCACAAATTTTTCTGTTAAGGAAATATTTAAGGATACAGAAAGGAGACAACCTACAAATGGGATTTGGTAAAGAAGACTCCAGAGTACAGGTAAAGAGTATATTTCCTCAGAAACTGAGAATTCTCAGAAAACTGAGAATTCTTGGAAAGTTGAATGGCATCGACAGCTATATAACTTGGGGTCAATAGTAGCATGGATTTTATGATTACTTCAGGAAATTGTTAATAATGAAAATCATTCTATGACCAGATTTACAGAGAGGTTTCTCAGACTCATGAGGGAATATAAAATAACAACATGTAGGCCCCTGTCATAATCGTTTGGGAAACTTTGTACACTCCTAAAGAGGAGCTCAATACTATTTTATGAAGACCCCTTCAAGAAGTAAGCAAGCACTTTAACCAAAAGTTACTAGTTTTTTTGTTTGTTTGTTTGTTTTTAGGTCCTATTATACTGTTAATGGAATATCTGTGAAATTCATCAAGGCCTGTTTCATTAAGAGCCAACTTTTCTTTCCTGGGATAATTCTGTAAAGTTTTAAAATACATTTCTTCAAAAACCTGTTTTTAGAAATAACTCTGCTACCCTGTTACCAACATTACTGATTTGCCCTCTGAGTTTGGAAGAGACGCCATGAATGCCCAATTGCCAATTGTTCTAGTTAGTGTGATAATCCTGAGATGCTTTAGATATATGGCAGTGGCAGGTTTTACATTTTTGATAATAGTTACTTAACATCTATATTGGTATAACATAGTCTTTTTAAAATATGAAAATTAGATGAAATCTTTTTGAAAAGTAAAGTATCATACAAGGAACAGAGTAAATCATGGTAATACACTGTTCATTTCAAAATTATTAGAACCTGGGTTTAGCTTTGTAGTTTTACCAAATTATTGTTAAAGAACATGCATATAAATCATAGAAGGAAGAACTTGTAACAGCCATAGCTGTAATACTCCTGAACCAGTCTCAGATGCCAAGCTCTGTGTTAAGCAAATCAAAGATACAGCAAGTGTACCTAGATTCTTTGCTACTGTATGCAAGAAGTTTGTAGAACCTCAAAGGCTTCCTGAGCCCAGAGCAACGGCAGGTTTCCTCCTACAGCCCAAAGGGGACCAGTGTTAACTTGGGGATGAGGTCATGGGCCTAAGGCACTGAGCCATAAAATCTGAACAAGAAATTTCTTGACAGTAATGTTGCAGTGTCCTTTTGAGTCAATGACTGACATAATGTGATGTGACAGGGAATGTGGAGAGCTTCTGGTTTGTTTCTCACCTTTCAAACATTACTTGACTATGGTCACATTGGAATAACTCAGACGAGGAGAAAAATCAATGTTGTTATTTAAAGAACATCCCCATGCTCTCTTTCTTTTCGTGAAATAGATTCTATCATCAGTAATCTTGCAGTTTTTAGAGAGTTTTCTTGTGGAACTTCTTCCAGCTACTTTTCAAAATCAATTAGATGTTACTTACTATACATTTCCTCTTTGGGAAATGAAAAGTGTGATGTTCTTAATATTTATCTCTATGAGAGTTATATGCTTCCTCTGAAATCCATTTTTAATATTATATTACACTCAGTGTACTTTCTAATCCCTATATGGGATGAGATTTATAAATACATAACCAATTTGTGCCTTACTAATTCAAAGTACTAGTCAGTCTCTTCTGGGGTCTCCACTGTTTCACCAATCTTTTGCTACTAGTGCAGCCTCAGGTCCTGGGTGAGCTCTCCGCAGGTTCTTTGACCCCTGGCAAAGCCAGAACCCTCCCCCATGCCTCAGATTCATCTGATGAGCATTAAGGTAAATTGAAGACTGAGACTTCCGTTCTTGGCAAAGATGGAGAACAGGGACTGGATTTATACTTTCACCTGAAACCCCAAAATAGACAAAATATACAAGACACTGGCCATCACATGACAAAAATCAGTGATGTCTGAGAGATGGGGAACAAAATAGTTAAATCCTATGATTGTCACAAATACCTAGATTCCTGCCTGGAGAGTTTCTAGGTGGTAGCACAGGAATGGGGAACCCTGGCAGAACCACACAAATGCCGTGAGTTAAAGAGACAGAGCTGAGAGTCTGGGACTACCAAAGTTAGAATTCTCAAGACACAGTACAAAAAATGGAGAAAGCTGCATGGACAGATAATTGCAGAAATATGTAGAAGGCCCATTTAAATCTTCATATGTTTACAGATCAAGGCAGGCAGGTAAAGAAACCACCTGCAACCTGGAAAAGGGCTACCTGAAAGGATTTGAGGTAGTAAGACCAGTATTTTACATAGGCTGGAAACAAAGCATGTTCCAACAGCCAGTGTGGGAAACTCCATAATTCAGTGGACATGTCCAAATATTTTATTGCAGTAGAGGAAGAAAATTGACCTTAGATCAAAAGTTCTTCTGGTCCCATCTAGCAAAGCTTAAACATAAAAACCAAAAGAATCAAATTGTTTAAAAGTAACTTCAATGCCTCCTAGAACACAGCTTAAAATAGTAGAATAATATGAAAATATACAGCACACAAAAAAGAAATTTCACAATGTCTGACATCAAATTAAAAATTATGTTTCCAAAGAAACAGAAAAATACAACCCCTAATGAGGATAAAAATCAATCAACTAAAACTTACTCAGAAATAACATGGATGATAGAATTAGTTGACTAGGATATTAAAACAGTAATTATAACTATATAGCACATGTATAACAATAGAGAGGAATGAGTGAATATTTTAAGTAAGGCTGTGGAAGATATTTTTAAAAGACCTAATCAAATTTATAAAGATGATAACTACAATGTTGGACATGATAAATGCACTGGATAATATTAACAGAAGATTAGACATTGCCAAAAAAATAATGAAAATGAATATATGAAAATAAAAATTACTTAAAATGAAAAACGAGAGAAATAACACTGAAAAATAGATGAACAGAGCTTAAGTGAGCTGTGAGACAACTTTTGAGCAACATGGTGTTACTGGAGTCCCCAAGTAGGGGAATAAAAACTCTTTGAAGAAATAATGACTTGGCATTTCTCAAATTTGATGAACCCTATAAACCCACAGATTTGAGCATCTTAACAAACCCCAACCTCAAGAAACATGAATAAAGTATGACAAAACAAATCAAATTACTTAAAATCAGAAGCAGTGAGAAAAATCTTAAAATAATGCTGAAGTAAAAACAAAAACATATGTACAGAAAAGCAAAGATAGGAATGACAACGGCTTTCTTGTTGGAAACAGATAAAGCCAGAAGACAGTGAAATGATTTATTTAAAGAACTGAAAATAAAAAACAAACAAATAATAAAAACAAATGAAAAATGTTAACCTAGAAATCCATATCAAGCAAAAATATCATTTATAAATGAAAGTTAAAGACTTTTTGAGACATCAAAAGCTCACATAATTTATTGCCAGCATACCCTGCTATAAGAAATGCTAATACAAGTTCTTCAGGCAGAACAAAAATGATCCCAGATGGCAATATGGATTTACACAAAAAAATGAAGAGCCCCAGAAATGGGAACTACGTCAGTAAATATAAAAAAAAAAGAATGCTATTTTCTTATTTAAATCTCTTTAAATTATCATAGATTATTTACAGCATCTACAACATATGTAGAATTAAAGTCACTGATAAGAAACACACACAAGCTGGAAGGGGAGAAATGGAAGTAAAAGACTAAAATACTATATGTGAAGTGGTATAATATCATTGAATGTAGACTGTTAATAACTAAATATATATATTATGAACCTTGAAGCTACAACTAAAAAACACAAAAAGAGTAATAGCTAATAGCCCAACAAGAGATGAAATGGAATCATCAAAATATTCAATTTATTCAAAAGAAGGCAAAAAGATTAACAGAGAACAAAGAAAGATGAGACTAAGAGAAAATGAACAACAAGATGGCAGATTTAAACCCAAGCACATCAATAATCATGTTTACTGTATGAACCAATAAAAATGAACAGATAAACAGATTTGATAATAAAGCAAAATCCAACAAAATACTGCCTAGGAGTCACCTCCAAAAAACCTCTTTGTGGCTCAAATGTGGACTTTCTCTCTCTAAGCCAACTCTGCAAATAAATTCATCACCCTCCCCCCAATGTGTTACAGGACCCCCCAGGTGAGTGAGTCTCCAAGAAGACATAGGACATCAATTTCAGAAGCCTGACCCTGGCATTGAAGGGTTGAGAATGCCTTTTTGACCAAAAGGGGGAAAAGAAAGGCAACAAAATAAGGTTTCAGTGGCTAAGAGATTCCAAATAGAGTCAAGAGACTGTCCTGGAGGTTACTACTATGCAATCTTCAGCTAGATATCCCAAATGACCATGATATGATAAGCTCAAATCAACAGTAGTCCCCAAAACCCTAAATAATATCTTGGTATCTATCTGAGATTCTATAAAAGTTTCACTCACTAAGTTCATTCTTATGAAACTTAAATCCTCCAGACAGCTCCTATGCCAGCTAAGTCCCCAAATCCAGAGGCAACAACCTCCTAAAGAACATTAACCAGTTGTATCCCCTTTTCTCATAATGTCAACACTCTTTTCAACATGAATAAGTTAGGGTGGTCACTGCCTAGACATACCTGAAGATCAGGAAAGTCATTAAACTAGAGGAAGAGTAGCAAGAGAGAACATAGAATTTAACAAAAGATTATGAATACTGACTCTCAATATAATTCTCTTTTTCTTCATTGCTGGTTGCTCTTGTTTGCTAATGCTGCCATTATGCAAAATACCAGAAATGGATTGGGTTTATAAAGGGGATTTATTGGGTTACAAATCTATAGTTCTAAGGCCATAAAAGTGTCCAAACTAAGGCATCAAGAACAGGATACCTTCACTGAAGAATAACTGATGGCATCTGGAACATCTCTGTCAGATGGGAAGGCATGTGGCTGGTACCTGCTGGTGCTTTGCTCCCAATTCGTGTTTCAGAATGGATTCTCCAAAATGTCTCTTGGCATCTGTCTTAGCTTTTCTCTCTCAGCTCGTCTGCATCCTTGCTTCTTTCACCCAGGACATTTCTCTCTAAGCAACAGGGGGTCCTTTCTTAGCTTCTCTGGGCCAAACTCTGGACTTCATCTTTTATCTTCGCATCTCCAAACGTCCTTCTGTCTGCATCTCTAAGCATCTTCAAGTGTCATTAAGCATCTGGGTCCATGTAGGCCCTTAGCTTCTCTCTTAAATACTCCAGTGAACTATCAAGACCCACCCTGAATGGGCAGAACCACACCTCCATGGAAATAATTCAATCAGAATTCCACCCTAATCAGCAGACTAATCAGTCTGCCCCCACAGGATTGCATTAAAGAATATGGCTTTTCTTGGGGACATAATATATCCAAACTAGCACACAAAAGTATTAGAAAAGCTAGAAGGAAAGAACCGAAATGGTGGAACTGTAACTCATAACATTCTTTGAAATTTGTTATATAGCTACTTGTTAAATTGTAATTTGAAAGTTGTCACTTTTTTTGTTTATATGTTATATTTCACAATAAGGAAATAACTGAAACTGTGGAGCTGTAACCATAACATTCTTTGAAATTTTCTCCCTAACTACTTGTTAAATTGCACTTGGAAAGTTATCACTTTTATGTAAGTATGTTATATGCCACAATAAAAAAATACTGCCTATAAGAATCCCATTTAAAATATAATATGTGAAATAGGTTAAAGTAAAAGAATGGAAAAAAGCCGTATAATGCTATGAATAAATTAAAGAATGCTAGAGCAGCTATTCTCAATACCAAACAATATATTTCAGAGGAAAGAATATTGCCAGGAGAAAAGAGGCTATTTCATAATGATAAAGGTTCAATTTATCAAGAGGATATAAAGATCTGAAATGTTTACACATTTAATAACAGAAATTCAAAAAATAAAGCAAAAAGTAATAGATTCGCAAATGGAAGCAAACACAAAATAACAGTTAGAGATTTCAAAAATCCTCTGCTATTAATATATATCAGTAGTAGACAGAAAATAAGTAACCTTGTAGAAAACTTGAAAAATATTGTCAGTCAGCTTGACCTAATTGACATGTGTAGAGCACTCTACCCCAAAAGAGCAAAACATACATTCTATTCTAGTACCCATGGAACATTTACCAAGATGAACTCTTCACTATATTTTGGGCCATAAAGCAAATCTCAATAAATTTTGAAGGTTTTAAGTAATACAAAGTATATACTCATCATAATAAAATTAAATTAGAAAACAAGATCTCTGGAAAATCTCAAATATTTGGAAAGTAAAAAACACAGTTCTAAATAATCCGTAGGCCAAATAAGAATTAAAAATGGAAGTTAAAAAGCATTTTAAACTAAATGAAAATAGCATAGCATATCAAAATCTGTGGGATGACACTAAAGCAGTACATTTAGGGAAATTTATAGTACTAAATGCTTAAACCAAAGAGGAAGAAAGTTTTAAATCAATGATTTCAGCTTCCAGCTTGACAGAGCAGAAAAGAAGAGCAAGTGAAACCCAATGAAAAATAGAAAAAGGAAATAATAAGGTCAGAGTAGAAATTAATCTAATGGAAAAGAGAAAACAATAGAAATATAATGAAATAAAAAGCTTCTTTTATGAGAATGTCAAATAATAATAAATATCTAGCCAGACAAATGAGGAAATAAGGGAGACACAAATTACCAATACCAGGAATGAGAGATGCTGCTACCAATTCTTCAGCCATTGAAAGGATAGTGGAATATTATCAAGAATTTTATGCTAATAAATTTTACAGCTTTAATAAAGTGAAAGAATTCCTAGAAAGGAAAAGTAAACTACAAAATCTCACTAACAAAGTTACAAATAAAACAAGTAGCTCTATCATTATATAAATTGAATTTGTATTTAAAAACTTCTAGTAGTAAAAACTACAGTCCTAGATGTCTTTTTCATGGATTTCTACTAAATATTGAAGAAAGGAATAATACAAAGTCTCACTAATTCTTAGAGAAATTTAAATAGAGTTGGATATTTCTCAAATCACTATTTAAGGTCAGTATTACTTTAATCAAAGCCAGGTAAAGACAATACAAAAAAGAAAACTACAAACAATATCCCTCATTCAGACACAAAATTTTTTAAGAAAATTTTCACAATTCAAATCCAACAATATATAAAGATGATAATGCTTCATAACTTAGACTTATCCCAGAAAGTAAAGTTGGTCTTGCACAAAAAAGAAAAAAAAAGTGTCAAAAAAATCCACTAGACTAGCAGACTAAAAAATAAAAACTATATGATCAACTCAAGAGAGGCAGAAAAAGCATTTGAAAAATTCCAGAATTCATCAAGAATATCTACAAAAAACCTACAGCTAGCACCATACTTAATGGTGAGAGACTTGGCTCTTTCCCTCCAAGATGACAAAGATGTCCTCTCTCACCACTTTTATTCAGTATTTTACTAGATGTTCTATCCAGTGCAATCAAGTGTGAAAAATAAATGAAAAGCATACAGAATGGAAAATAAAAAGCAAAATTGTCTTTATTAGCAGATAGCATCAAAATGTATATGAATATCCTACAGATTCTACAGAACATCTTCTAGAACTATTAGGGAAGTTTAGCAAAGTTGAAGATTATGAGATAATATACAAAAATCATTTGCTTTGTAAATAATACCAATAAAGCAACACTAATTGAAAATTTAAACAATACCATTTAAATAAAGCATCAAAATGGGATATATTTAGTAATGAATCTTATCACAGAACTACAAGATTGTTTGCTGAAGACTATAAAACATTGCTGAGAGAAATTAAAGAAAACTTACATACATGGAAACATAATACTGTGTTAATATGTCAAAAACTCAGTATCATCAGATACCAATTATCCCAAAGTTTATTTTTAGCTTATGCATATTCTCAAGCAAAATCACAATAGGTTGCTTCCTCTGTTTTCATTCTTTTCTTTTTGTACCTCAGTCCCCATCTTCTTCCTCCTTCTTCTTTAAAAATTCAAAGGCCCTAGAATAGAAAAAGAAGCAACTTGAAAAATGTTTTAAAAAGGAAGAAAAAAATTGGAAGATTTACACTACCTAAATTCAAGATTTACGAAGATGCATTAATCAAATAGTGTTGAATCGATATTAAGATAGGCAAAACAGATCAACAAAATAGAGGGTCCAAAAATACACAAACACATAAATGGCCAATTAATTTTTGACAATGTTGCAAAAACAAATTGGTTGAAAAATGTTAATCTTTTAAACAAATTATGCTGGAACACTAGACATACATACGAAAAAAGGATCTTTGATTCATTCTTAACAACATATCTAAAAAATTGACTCAAAATGGGCCATAGATCTAAATGTAATACCTAATGTGTAGAAGAAAACAATGGAGAAAACTCTCTGACTTTGACTTAGCAACAATCTTAGATTTGATATCAAAAGCATAATTCAGACAATATATATTTTTTAAAAAAAGGTAAATTGGACATTATTATAATCTTTTCTCCACTGAGCATTCTTTTCTCATCTTTGCATCCAGATCATACACCTTAAGCTTCTTACTGCTAAGGTTTCATTGTTCCTTGAAGCAGCTCCAGGGAAGGCCTCTTTTAAGAAAACTGACTGGTTTTCTCTTTCATAGTCCATGGGAAACATTCATGCTTTGCCTTGATAAACTCTTGCAGTCTAGAATACAATCCATCTACATCTCCTTGCTCTGTTATTCAAATATCTTGCTGTTTTTTTAAAGACATAAGTTGAGCATTAACTGCCTTGTCCCACAGACTCAGGGAACATAGATAAGTTCTATGAGTAGTCACCTCAGTGTCATTTTCATGAGACTTGAGAAATAAGTCCTCCTCTTATCCTTGAAATGGGAGATAAAAATGCTACAATTTAGGCTTGGTTTCCAAAGAAATTTTCTCTCCCATTTCCAAACTTTGCTTTCTTTGACTTCAATCCCTCTGTGTACTTGAGTGGCAACTTTTTTTTTTTTCTTTTTCACATAACTCGTTATCAAGATTTATATAAGTGATGTGGGATTTGTTTTTACTATCTATTGTTTCATACTCAGCCTTTTGTGACCTCACAGAAAACAGGACAAAATGTCACTTCATTCAGCATGATACCAAAAATATTCTTCTGCCCATTAACCAAGTTAAGGATTTGGGTGGGATTTCCTATATTTGACAAAGGAATTTCCTAGCCAGAGTTTTCCTTTGGTGTGGTTACAACCTTCATCTGAATCCCTGGAAGAGATATTAACATTTCTCAGTTTTGGTTCATTCTTTCTTTTCTTATTACATTGTTGATTGATTTTTTTTTAATTCAGTTTTATTGAAATATATTCACATACCATGCAATCATCCATGGTGTACAATCAACTGTTCACAGTAAGATCATATAGTTACGCATTCATCACCACAATCTATTTTTGAACATTTTCCTTACATCAGAAAGAATCAGAATAAGAATAAAAAATAAAAGTAAAGAAAGAACACCCAAACCATCCCCCCCATCCTACCCTATTTGTCGTTTAGTTTTTATCCCCATTTTTCTACTCATCCATCCATACACTAGATAAAGGGAGTGTGATCCACAAGGTTTTCACAATCATACTGTCACCCCTTGTAATCTACATTATTATATAATCGTCTTCAGGAGTCCAGACTACTGGGTTGGAGTTTGGTAGTTTCAGGTATTTACTTCTAGCTATTCCAATACGTTAAAACCTAAGAAGTGTTATCTATATAGTACATAAGAATGTCCACCAGAGAGACCTCTCAACTCCATTTCAAATCTCTCAGCCACTGCATTCCCCTTTTGGTCAAGAAGATATTCTCAATCCCACGATGCCAGGTCCAGATTCATCCCCGGGAGTCATATCCTGCATTGCCAGGGAGATTTACACCCCTGGGAGTCGGGTCCCATGTAGCAGGGAGGGCAGTGAGTTCAACTGCTGAGGTGGCTCAGAGAGAGAGAGGACCACATCTGAGCAACAAAGAGGTACTCAGGGGGAGACTATTAGGCACAATTATATGCAAGTTTAGCCTCTCTTTTGCAGTAATGAGCTTCATAAGGGCAAGTCCCATGATCGAGGGCTCAGCACATTAAACCGCCAGTCCCAATGTTTGTGACAACATCAACACCAGTTCAGGTGAGGAAGTCCAACACTTCTTCACCTTCCCCCAGCTCCTCAGGGCAGGGTGGGGGAGTAGGCTGTAAATGTATTTTTTATTTTCTACCCAAATTAGTTTGGGATGTGTCACTGTTTCACTCTAACCTATACTAACCTGCCATATCTCACTTCTTATTCAAAGTTCCATGTAATTGTGGTGTTTGAACAAACTGACTGTAGAGTTATACTGTTTAGAAAATACAGATCCTGCACCAAATAGACATGTCTTCCTTTGGTCTCACATGGAAGTTAAAGTTTTAAAACACAGTCAGTTTCGACCTTTACCCTTTGGCCCAGTTTGCCCTAGTCTTAACCAGATCTGCTTCATTCGTATCACTAATTGAAGTCTGGGCTCTTTTTCAGCTTTTTTTTAACAGTGGCTGTATGCACTAATACTGACATTCATATCTGCCAAGCTCTAGCTCTGAGTTTCAGGTGTCTCAGAGATACGCATTGTTCCAGGGATCAATCAGGTTATACACTAAGGGATCAGCATCTCAAAGTTTATAGATAGGCATTACAATTCAGGAATGGAGTTGACTGTTGTAAGAGCTTACAATCTAGGGACTATTACAATAATCGTGTCTATGTTAGGCTATGTTCTAAGATTCAATTCTGAGTTTACACATTGTAGTTAGCCCATATTGGTGGGGCATTATAGTGTTTGCCTTTATTTCTGGCATATTTCACTCAAATATTGTGTCCAGGATCCATTCACCTCGTTGTGTGTCTCACAGCTTCACTTCTTCTCGTAGTTGCTCAATATTCCTTTGTATGCATACACCACAGTTCACCATTCTGTTCCTCAGTCTATGTACCTTTAGGTCACCTCCACCCATTGCAAATCATGATTACTGTCTCCATGAACAACAGTTTGCAAATGTCCATTCATGTCTCTGCTCTCAGATCTTCAAATGATATACCCCATAATGAGGTTGCAGGAACTTATGGTCTCCACATACATAACTTTTTGTGGAACCACCACACTGACCTTCAGAAAGGCTATACCATTCTACCTGCACATCAACAGTAGATAGGTACATCCCTCTCACCATGTTTTCTCCAATGCTTTTACTCCTATATATATTTTTTCCTACAATTTTGTAGAGTTATATTCACATACCATACATTTATCCACAGTGTACAATCAGTTGTTCATGGTATCATCATAAAGTTGTACATTTATCACCACAATCAGCACTTGAATATATTGATTACTACAAGAAAAAAAAATTTTTAGCAATAATAAAAAAAGATGATAAAAAGAAAAATAACATGTCATACAATACAATATAATAGTAAGGACAGCAAATAACACCACTACCAAGAATTCCATATTCCTCCCCTATATCCCCCTCTCACATACACTTAGCATTGGCATATTGCTTTTGTTACATTTAATGGAGGTATATTACAATGTTACTGTTGACCATAGACTCCAGTTTGCTTTGATTATGTTTTTTCCCAAATACCATCCTTTTTCAATACTCTACATGGTTGACATTCATTTGCTCCCCCACATGAAAAAACATTTTTGTATTTGTATACTTAGTAACAGTCATTGGCCACTCTAGTTTTGCCAAGTTATACAGTCCCAGTCTATATCATCTATCTTTACCTCTGGTGTCATACATTCTCCTATCCCACCTCTTTCAGCTTTACTCACAACATCTTTGTTCGGTACTTAAAATACAGTGCTATCATCACACAATATTATGCTACCTATTTCTAGATCTATACGATCAATCCTGCTAAATATTCTGTAGTCCTTCAGCATTGAATGCCCGATCTCTACCCTCTTTCTGTCTCCTGGTTGCCTGTGTTGTCAGCTTTTAACTCCCAAAGTTTGTTCATTAATGTCTGTTCATATTAGTGAGACTGTACAGAATCTGTCGTTTTGTTTTTGGCTAATTTCACTCAACATAATGTCCTCAAGGTTCATCCACATTATTATAAGATCCATGTCTTTGTCCTGTCTTACAGCTGCATAATATTCCGTCATGTGTATATACCATAGTTTGTTTATCCACTCGTCTGTTGATGGACATTTGGGCTGTTTCCATCTCTTGGCAATTGTGAATAATGCTGCAATAAACATCAGTTTACAAATGTCTGTTTGTGTCTTAAGTTTCAGTTCCTCTGAGTATATACCCAGCAATGGAATAGCTGGGTCATACGGCAAATCTATACTTAGCTTCCTGAGGAACCTCCACACTGTCTTCCAGAGTGGTTGCACCACTCTACATTCCCACCAACAATGAATAAGTGTGCCTCTTTCTCCACATCCTCTCCAGCACTTGTCATTTTCTGTTTTTTAGATAATGGTCATTCTGGTAGGTGTGAGATGATATCTCATTGTGGTTTTGACTTGCATTTCCTTAATAGCCAGTGAAGTTGAGCACTTTTTCATATGTTTTTGAGCCATTTGTATTTCTTCTTCAGAAAAAAATGTCTGTCCATGTCTTTTGCCCATTTTTTAATTGGATTGTTTGTCTTTCTGTTATTGAGATGTAGGATTCCTTTATACATTTGGGATATTAAACCCTTATCTGATATGTGGTTTCCAAATATTGTCTCCCATTGTGTAAGTTGCCTTTTTGCTTTTCTGAAAAGTCCTTTGATGTAAAAAGGGTTTAATTTTCAGGAGACCCATTTGTCTATTTGTTCTTTGGTTGCTCATGCCTTGGGTGTGAGGTCTAAGAAACCACTTCCTATCACAAGATCTTTAAATATTGCCCTACATTTTCTTCTAAGAGTTTTATGGTCTTAGTGCTAATTTAGGTCTTTGATCCATTTCAGTTAATTTTGTATAAGGTGTGAGATAGGCATCCTCTTTCATTCTTTTGGAAATGGATATCCAGTTCTCCAAACACCGTTTATTGAACAGGCTGCTCTTTCCAGTTGCTTTGGCTTGACTGCCTTATCAAAGATCAGTTGTGCAAGGGTCTACTTCTGAGCACTCAATTCGATTCCATTGGTCAGTATCTGTCCTTATGCTGGTACCATGCTGTTTTGAGCACTGTAGCTTTGTAATATGTTTCAAAGTCAGGTAATGTGAGAACTTCCACTTTGTTCCTCAAGATATTTTTGGCTATTCGGGGCCCTTGCCCTTCCAAATAAATTTGTTATTGGTTTTTCTATTTCTATAAAGTAAGTTGTTGGGATTTGAATTGGTATTGCATTGAATCTGTAAATCAGTTTAGGTAAAATTGCCATCTTAACTATATTTACTCTTCCAATCCATGAACATGGTATGTTCTTCCATTTTTTTAGATCTTGTTCAATTTCTTTTAGCAGTTTCTTATAATTTTCTATGTAAAGTCTTTTGTTCCTTGGTTAAGTTTATTCCTAAACACTTGATTCTTTTGGTTGCTATTGTAAATGGGATTTTTTTTCTTGATTTCCTCCTCTTGTTGCACATACTTGTGTATAGGAACACTACAGATTTTTGCATATTGATCTTGTAGCCTGACACTTTGCTGTATTCATTACTAGTTCTAGTAGCTTTGCTGTAGATTTTTCTGGATTTCCTACATATAGAATCATGTCATCTGCAAATAGTGAAAGTTTTACTTCTTCCTCTCCAATTTGGATGCCTTTTATTTCTTTTTCTTGCCTAATTGCTCTAGCTAGAACTTCCAGCACAATGTTGAAAACAATGGTGATAGTGGGCATCCCTGTCTTGTTCCTGATCTTAGAGGAAAAGCTTTCAGTATCTCCCCATGAGTTAGCTGTGGATTTTTCATATATTGCCTTTATCTATTGAAAAAGTTCCCTTCTATTCCTATCTTTTAAGTGTTTTCATCAGAAAGGATGTTGAATTTTGTCAATGCCTTTTCTGCATCAATTGAGATGATCATGTGGTTCTTTGCTTTGATTATTGATGTGGTGTATTACATTAATTGATTTCTTGTGTTGAACCAGCTTGCATCCTGGAATAAATCCCACTGGTCATGGTGTATAATTTTTTAATGTGTGCTGGATTCATTTGTGAGTATTTTTGAGGATTTTTGTCTATATCATTAAAGAAATTGGTCTATAATTTTCTTTTTTTGTAGTATCTTTGCTGGTTTTGGTATTAGGGTGATGTTGGCTTCATAGAATGAGTTAGGTAGCTTTCCCTCTTCTTCAATTTTTTTGAAGAGTTTGAGCAGGATTGGTACTAATTGTTTCTTGAATGCTTTGTAGAATTCACATGTGAAACCACCTGGTCCTGGGCTTTTCCTTTTTGGGCTTTTTGATGACTGACTCAATCTCTTTACTTTGATTGGTTTTTGAGGTCATCTATTTCTTCTTGAGTTAATGTTGGTTGTTTGCTTTTCTAGGAAGTTGTCCATTTCATCTAAGTTGTCTAGTTTATTAGCATATAGTTGCTCATAGTATCTTCTCATTATCTCCTTAATTTCTGCAGGGTCAGTAGTTATATTTCCTTTCCCATTTCTGATTGCATTTATTTGCATCTGCTCTCTCTCTCTTTTTTTTTTTTTTTTGTTAGCCTAGCCAGTGTCCATCATTTTATTGATTTTCTCAAAGAACCAACTTCTGGTTTTTGATTCTCTCTATTGTTTTCCTGTTCTCAATTGCATTTATTTGCTCTAATCTTTATTATTTCTTCCCTTCTGTTGCTTTGGGGTTAGTTTGCTGTTCTTTCTCTAATTCCTCCAGGTGAACAGTTAACTCTTCAATTTTTGCTCTCTCTTCTCTTTTAATATAGGCATTTAGGGCAATAAATTTCCCTCTCAGCATGCTTTGCTGCATCCCATAAGTTTTGAAAGTTGTGTTTCATTGTCATTTGCCTTGAGGTATTTACTAATTTCTTTTGTAATTTCTTCCTTTACCCACTGGTTTTCTAAGAGGGTGTTGTTTAGCCTCCATATGTTTGTGAATTTTATGACCTTCTGCCTTTTATTTATTTCCAACTTCATTCCATTATGGTCTGAGAAAGTGTTTTGTATAATATCAATATTTTTAAATTTGTTGAGACTGCTTTGTGACCCAATATGTGGTCTATCCTAGAGAATGTTCCATGAGACTTGAGAAAAAAGTGTATCCTGCTGTTGTTGGATGTAGTGTTCTATAAATGTCTGTCAAGTCTAGTTATTTATCATACAATTCAACATCTCTTTCTTTAGTGGTCCTCTGTCTAGATGTCTATCCATTGATGAGAGTGGTGTATTGAAGTCTCCAACTATTATTTAGAGTTCTATTCTCCTTTCAGTGATCAGTGTTCATGAATTTTGGGGCATTCTGGCTTGGTGCATAAATATTTATGGTTGTTATGTTTTCTCATGAATTGACCCTTTTATTAATATATAGCCTTCTTTGTCTCTTTTAATTGTTTTACTTTTGAAGTTAATTGTCTGATATTAATATAGCTACTCCTGCTTTTTCTGGTTGTTGTTTGCATGAAATATCTTTTTCCAACCTTTCACTTTCAGTCTATTTTTGTCTTGTGTCTAAAGTGAGTTTCTTGTAGACAGCATATAGATGGGTCCTGTTTTTTAATCCATTGTGCCAGTCTGTGTCTTTTTATTGGGGAGTTTAATCCATTTATTTAGTGTTATTACTGTAAGGGCAGTACTTTCTACTACCATTTTGTTTTTGGAATTTATATGTCATATCTTATTTTTTTCTCTCTCTCTTTTACCTTTCCTGATAATCTTCATTTCTGCACTCTTCTCCAACTCTCTCTCTCCTGTCTTTTCCTATCAGCCTGTAGCACTCCCTTTAGTATTCTTGTAGTGCTGGTCTCTTATTCACAAACTCTCTCAGTCTGTTTGTCTGAAAATGTTTTAATCTCTCCCTCATTTTTGAAGGAAAGTTTTGCTGGATATAGAATTCTTGGTTGGCAGTTTTTCTCTTTCAGTACTTAAATATATCATGCCACTGTCTTCTTGCCTCCATGGTTTCTGTGGAAATCTGTACATAGTCTTATCGACTTCCCTTATATGTGATGGATTCTTTTCTCTTGCTCTGCTTTCAGAATCCTCTCTTTGTCTTTGACATTGGACAATCTGACAGTAAGTGTCTTGGAGTAGGTCTATTGGGATCTATTCTATTTGGGGTATGCTGTACTTCTTGAATCTCTAATTTCTGTCTTTTATAAGAGTTGGGAAATTTTCAGTGAATATTCTTCTATTACTCTTTCTGCCCCTTTTCCCCTCTCTTCTCCTTCTGGGATACCCATAACACGTATATTTGTGCATTTCATGTTGTCACTCAGCTCCTAAAACCCTGCTCTATTTTTCCATTTTTTTCACCATCTGTTCTTTTGTGTGTATGAATTCAATGTCTCATCTTCCAGTTCACTGATCCTTTCTTCTGCCTGTTAAATCTACTGTTGTGTCCTCCATTGTGTTTTTCATCTCTCCTCCATTGTGGCCTTCATTCCCATGAGTTCTGCCATTTGTTTTTTCCAAGTTTATGAATTCTTCTTTATGGTTCATCCAGTGTCTTCTTTATATCCTTCATCTCTTTCACTATGTTTCCTTCATTTCATTGAATTTATTTGGCATTAGTTGCCCCAACTCCTGTATCTCAGTTGAACTATTAGTTGTTCTTTTGGCTGGTCCATATTTTCATGTTTCCTGGTATGGCTTGTTATATTAAGTTGTCTAGGCATCTGATTTTCTTGATTAGTTTATTCTGGAGCTTGTTTTCTATCTTTTACCTAGGGGTTTTCTTGTTGGTTGGCTTTGTTCTCTGGCCTCTGTTATTCAGTTCAACTTATTCTAGACCTCTAACTTAGGTTCTATTTAGCTGATCAGAATTCTTCACCTCTTGTTTTTTCTGTTTCTTGCTCTGCCTCTTTGTAGCCTTTTTGTGAGAGGGTCTCCTCACATATCGTCGACCCCAGTCAGATTTTCCCAGTCTAGAGAGGCCCAGGTCTCATTGGGAGGGTATGGAGTTTTCCTGAGAATGAGATCCTCCTATGAGGCCTTTAGAATCAGTGCTTTTCCTCTCCTGTCCAGCAGGTGGCACTAGCCAGCCTGCAGCTCCCCCACCAGTGTAAGGAGGTATGGAGACTTTAGTTCTCCTGGTGACTCTGATCCTGTAGGGGCCATGGCTGACTGAAGCCGGAATCTGAATTCCAGCCCCTGGGGTCTGAGTTCCCAGAAGGAGGACTGCCAGTTTGAGCTGAACCTCCCTCCACTCTCCCAATCTTTGGAACTCCAGTTGTCTCTCAGGGGCACTATTCCCTTCTCCCCTCTCCTCTTTAGGGCATCTCCACCTAGATTCCTTGGTCAGCCTGAGTTGCCTATTAAAGATGGGGTGAAGACCTTCAGAAGTGAATCCAGAACTCAAAGATGTTGTGGGTACTCTGTCTCCCCCCTTGCCCAGCCTAGTCCCTCAACCTGGACTGTTCCAATAGAAAATAACCTCTTATGTTACTTTTAGATTTAAAAAATAGAAAAGAAAAACAAGAAAAAGAAAAAGAAAAAAGAAAAAAAAAAGGGAGTCCCTTTAAAAGTCTTTCCCCAGCCTGGAAGTTTTGTCAGTGTCAGAATAGAGGCATTTAAGATGTACTTTGGGCTACTGTTTGATAATTACTCTCCAACAGCTTCAATTCCACCCCTGCCAGGGGCTACTGAAATGCAAAAAGATAAGGAATCCATGAGAAGCCAGAAGGGACAAAATATGGGGGGAGAAAAATGGCTTTTTTGGAGCCTGGGAATGGGTGCCTGCTTTTATGTTCCCCACTTCTTGGAGCCCAGCCCTTCTTTAGCACCCCCATCTCCCAAAATTAGTTAATTAATTTGTTAATTAATTCTGCATTTGAGGCTGGGTTGAGCCCCCCTTCTTGTCCTCAGCAGATTGCTGCTTTTGGGGTTTTTTTTTCTCCCCTTTCAGGGAGCCAGCAGCAAGACAATCTGTGAGGTCTGGGTGTGGAGGGGCGCCAGACCCCTGGTCTGGGAAACTTACAATGTTTGCCGCATTCTCACCTTTTCCTCCAATTCTAAACTTGCGTCCAATGTGTGACTGGTTACTGGAGACCCCGAAAACACTGTTTCATATAGTTCTCGGGTAATTGCCAGCTAGGGGAGAGATGAAATTCTTCACCTCACCACTCTGCCGTCTTGCCCCACCTCCACATTGTTGATTGATTTTAATGCTTCTATTACCAGCCCATGGGGTAGGCAACATCAGTCTTAACTCATTAATTGAAATTCTAGGATTTGTTTTCATAATACCTAAGAAGTCAAAGAGCTTGCTCTCTTTATAGTTTATTTATTCCCTATTTTCAACTCACCTAGATGGGTAGGAGATCATATTTACCCCCAAAATTATCATGTGCAGAAAAGGCTGAACCATCTCATTTACTTTCAGTTCTCTGAGCAGTAACTTAAGCCACATCAAATAGTCTCAATCAATTTCTTACATACTCTGAAGGGTTTTTTGACAGCAGCTAGTTCCAAAACTTATTAGATCATGACAAATATTATGAGATATGATATATGCTGTTTTCTGGGAAAAAAGGGGAAAAAAGCAAATAATATTTCTGATCATAGGAAACTTAAATTCCAGGGAAGGAGTTAGTAAAGAAAGAAGTAAAGGAAAAATTCAGCCAAGTATGTTAAGATGATGATAATTGCTATGAATCAAATAAATGGGATAATGGCAAAGAAACTGACTGCCAGGAAAGTACAATTATATACTTTGGATGATCCGGAAAAGTCTCTATGTGACAGTATTATTGAGCTGATACTTGAGGAAAAGAAGAAATTATGAGCCTGAAGAAGAGTGTTTCAGGCAAAGAAAATGGCACATGCAAAGTTATTGAGGCTCTGAAGTCCTAGGACAATTCAGGGTAGGAAAAAAGAAAAAAAGCCTAAGTCTATATCTTAGTGTATTAGAATGAAAACAGTATAGATTAGATGAGAATGTAGGCAGGGATGAAATAAAGGAGGGCCTTGAAAATCATAACAAAGAATTAGGGCAGTTTTTAGCAATGGGACAATAAGAATTAATTTATATTTTTAATGTTTTAAAAGGTATAGTATAGGCTGATGTGAATCAAAAGTGGAAGATGGAAGGTAGTTACATAGTGATTATGGAAGCCCAGTTGAAAGATATGATGATTTTAGTGTGATACTGACATCAGCTTGAGAAAGAAGTTGGATGAATCTGGGATTTATTTTGAGGCAAAGTTGTTAGGATAACATGATGATATTGAAAACAAAGCTGAGTAAAAGGGAGAAATCAAAGTTACTTCTAAGATTTTGTCTTAGATACCTTGGCTGATGATGAGGCCATTTGCTGGTGTGGCAAAGCTGAACAGTATGTCAGATTAAAGGAAAGGAACCTTGAAAGTTACACCTTGGATTCTTGAATTTTTATATTTCTCTTAGACATATGTAAGTAAATGTTTAGAGAGGTAATTTGATTCAAGTATAACGAGGGAAGAGAAGTGAGCATTAGCTGTGATTACAGAGATTACTGAAGAACATGATGCAGCAGCTTAAATGAAGATATAGGACTCTTGTTTTAAGAGCAATAGTTTAATAGAAAAAGAGATCAGAGATAGTTTTGATTTTTTTTTCTGAATCATGGATGTTTGTATAGTATTGTTGCATTCTGATCAGAATAATCTAGGAGAGAAGGAGATGTCAGTACATAAGAGGAGAGAGGGAATAGCTGCAAAAGCTGTCTTAGAAAGTCAAGGAAGTAAGATCCTGCTTGAGTTACAAGTTTAACCTTTAATTGACTCAGGAATATTTATTGCATCGCAACAATGACAAAGGCAGAGAATATGGGTTGAGATGTAGGTAGTTGTATATATTGGTGAAAGTAAAATGAGAACCTTTCTTTACTATTTATTGTATTTTCTCAAAATAAGTGTAAGTTAAAGCCATCAATTTAAAGTGATGGTGGACCAATGATATCTGTTGTCTTTATCTTAAAATAAAAAGTCTGAAAGTTTTTATTATTTTCTCCAATATTTCTTGAGCTGATGCAAGAGAAAGAAAGTAATCTTGTTTAACCAGTGTTAGAATTTTGTCACACATAAAGAGAAAGAGAAAAGTGAGCTAACAGCATTTCCAAAGTGAGTACATGGATGTATCTGGAGTATATTTGGTAATGGGGAGGTGAGGATGTGAGAGAAGTTGATGGGCACAGGAAGAGAAATGTGAGTAAGTAATGAATAAGAAATCTTACTTTGGTTAAAGAATTTTTGTAGGGTGGAGCCTGGAAAAAAGAGGAAGAAAGATAGAAGATGGTTGTAAGGTAATGGGCTAATTGGATTCAAGGTTTAATAGAAAAAAGTTGTGAATGTACCCATGGGGGTGGGCTACTGAAAAGAGGGGCAAGTGGGTAGGTCAAAAAACTTGAGAGTTTATTGGGTGAACCATGTTTTTTAAATTCCAGAGAGAGACAAAAGAATACAAAAGGAAGCAATAAGCCTCTGTTGATACAATCATAAGTGAGCTCTTTGTTGATAACTCCAAATGATACTAACAGATGACAGAGAGTAAACTGAAAGTAATTGGTTGGGAGCAATGTGCAGCAATAGTATATTAAGGGATGATCATATTCTTGGTCCTTTTACTCTGCCCTCATACCCTTACTTTGTATCTAGGCCCTTGATTTTTCTCCTGGGGAACTCAAAAGCTTTTCATCATTTTAATATCCATTCCTACCTTGTTTTCCACCCCTAGTTGGGTCTTAGTGTAGTGCCTAGTTCCTAGGTAAAGTGTGTGTGGCCTTTCTTCATAAGTTTTTATCATAATCAAAGGTTCCCTAGCCTCATGGATACCTTTTAATAGATAGCCTTGACATGAGACATAATCTTCCAGGCCCTTTGTCTAATACCTCTTCCTCACTAATGCAATGTATAATTATTTAGTATTTACTATCTGCCACTATTCAGTCATTTGTTTCGATTGCTATCAACTGATTTGGACAATTAGCAAAAGATTCTTGCTGTTCAATATTTAAAATGTGTTTATCATTTTTATCAATAGACCTTTTCTAAAAATGAGTTGTGCATTGAGTTATGAACCTTCTTTGAATCTCTTCCCATGACAGAATGTTATCCATATACAGGAAATTTAGAGAAATTAGACAACAAAATAACCGGGATACTTGTATATTTTTAGTATTATGCAGACTTAGGAACTCAGAAACTTTGAACAACACTCCAAACCTTAAGTGATTTATCCCTTCTGCTATTCCTAACATTGGAATTAGGGTCTATACAGCTATTTGCTCCTTTATGTTCACATTGCCCACATTTGTACCACTATTTATCACGTTTGTGCAACTATTGATTTTGTTGTATTTTTACTAAGTTTCGTGGTGTTATTTAACATATTTCTATAAATCTCATTTTGTGTTTTTAGGAAAAACTCTGTTTTAAAAGATCACAAACCTCTGGTTGAAAGTTTATGTAAAATCCACTTTGAACCGAAGAGCATGCTTTTAACACATCCAGACAAAAAAAAGCCTTAATGCTTGCACTTTTAGATGCTATTTAATATGGAGGGCCTTTAAAAAGAATGGAATAGGTGATATTGGATATTTTTAATGATGTATTGCCTTTGTCTTATGCAGGATGTTTGGCTTATGCCCATTATTTTAGTAAATATAACCTAAAGGTTAGATGCTTTGTTATTTTAGCTAAAAAATTCTTTATCATAACACTTCTGAAAATCCTATAATTTTGCCCATACTTATACTGTTTACCAAATATTTTTATGTGAAGTGTGATTTGTTTCCTTTATCTTCCAAATCCTAATGTAGAAGAGGAAAAGTGGATTTTACTAATAAATTTAGAAAACATTTAATATTTTATATACCTTTTAACTGGGCAACTTAATATTTGAATACTTGATACTTTATTATGCAACTGATAAAACAATGATGTACATTAATGTTAGTTCAGTAATCTATTTATAATGTCTGGGAATATGTGGTTATAGTTCTGTGAAAGAAATAAATTGTTTGTGTTTGCCAGTTTGTAATAACTTAGTGGGAGAGCTTAAATATATAAAAAAATAATGAAATGCAAAAAGAAGAAAAGACAGAAGGTAGAACATTAATCTTTGAAATATTATGTAATAGTGGAAGAGGATTAGGTTAATTTTAGTTAAGTTCAGGACAAAGTGTCCAAGATTACTAAAAGTAAAGAAAATCAAGTTGTGAAATAACAGGATCATGTTTGAGTATTGATAAATATGCTGTGGTACATTCATTCAAAAAAAACTATCCTTCCACAAGACTAATGCAAGTATTCCAAATGAAAACAAAAACATAGAGGACTCTCATAGATGGAATATTGAACAAACAACATGCAAAAGAACATATATATTATGATTCCATGTATACCAGTCAAAAAAAATGAAACTTTTTAAGTTCGTATAACTGGAGAATGGAGAGAATTTGTTTACTCAATTCTGATTATACACATATATGGATATACATATACATCTCTCCATTTCTCTCTCTCTCTCACACACACACACACACACACACACACATTCATCCATATCCATTCACACATGAATGCATATATACACATATATAACATCTTACATTGACTTAGAAGGTAATTTTGCTTGATACTTGAAAGATATTTGGGTTTGATCTAGCAATGTTTAATGATTAAATTATAATGATGAAAACATGAATCTTTAAAATGTTTTACTGAAAACTAGAGAAATTCAATGTCTCAAGATATATTGAAAGTAAAGATAACTACATTGACCTTGATTTTCCAATTTCTTCAACCTCAGAAATATATTCAAAATAATAAAACATTATTATAGCCTCATTTATGCAAATTTTAATGTTCAATATTTTATAACCAGAGAAGAAAGTTATTAAGGATTTATACTCTTACCATAAAAGCTATAAGAACTCTGTACTGAGTGATCAGAAAAAAATTCACAAGGAATTAAAAATGTAGAAACAAAGTGATTTGCTGAAATATATTTATTTAGAACTATTGATATTGTTTGATCTGTAGCATATTTATTAAATATAGCAAGAGTGTACATGTATGTGTATATGTATTACAAATGGAATATGTCATAATATCAAGTGTAATAATGCTATGGTTTTGTAAAAATCACAAGCTTTTAATTAAAACTAAAGGATTATGCAAAATTTTTAAAGACTAATTTTAAAATATAAGGAATACACAATTCTATAATTTAACTAACCACTTTGAAATTGCTTGATCAAATAACATCAAAGAAGGATAGAAAAACAATAATTGTAATAGAATTTGGTACATGGTAACACAATACTATTGCTTTTAATGTACATATTTTAATAGTATGTACCCTACATAAAGAAAATATTATTCTATTTGTTCATGGATGTTCACAAAGTGGACACTCTTTTGTAACCAACACTCAGATTAGGAAAGAGATTCACCTCAGAAGGCTCCTTCAAACACCCTCAAGTCATTCTCCTGATTTCCAGTAAGATAATTTTTACATTTTTTGGAGCTGATATATATGATAGCATATCCTTCATGAGGCTCTTTCTGAATGGCTTCGTTTGTTTAATGTTTTATTTGTGAGAATCTTCCAAGGTTTTGTGTGTAGGAATAATTATTTCAGTCTTCTTGATACATAGTATTCCTCTGTATGAATATTCTACAATCTGAAGGTGACAATTTATTAGTTAATTCTACAACTGACAAGCCAGTGTTTATGGGAATTTTGCTTGTTTTCATTTTATCTCATTTTTATCCATTACAAATGTACATTTCCTTTGGTAGTCAATTTCTGTTGTATCTATAACTATGTGTATAATTGCTAGGTTATGATTTTTGTGTATATTTAGCATGAGTATAGACTGCCAAGATAGTTTTCTAAAGAGGTTGTGCCATTTTACATATGCATGCCAGATGCACCATATTCTCAACAGAATTTGGTACTGTCCTTTTTATTTTACCCATTCTGATGTTTGTGTAGAGGTATAATATTTTAGTTTTAATTAGAATTTCTATGATGGTTAATAGAGTTGAGCATCTTGTCATGTACTTCTTGGCTATTTGGATATTCACTTTTTTTGAAGTACTGCACAAGTTTTGCTCAGTTTTAAAATTCTCTCATGAGTTTGTGTGAGCATCTTTTTGTCTTTCTTTATGTTTTTCATTCCATAAATATTTGGAAAATACCACTTTTGAAGCAATCTGGACCTGCTTTCTTTTGGGGAAGAAAGTTCTAACAAATTAAATTTATTTAAGAGATATGAGTATTAAGATATTTTATTTGGTCGTATGTCAGTGTTCCCTATTGTATTTATATACTTAATGCATATAAACATATACCTATTCTACTGTTAATGGACATTAAGGTTGTTTCCAATCTGGATAGATTATAAAAAGTTTTATTTAAGATCACATCTCAAAGAGTTTTTCCATTTTGATCTGTATTGTAAGAAACATGTCAGCAGCATATTGTTTTAATATAGACATTATATTTTAGTATCTGTAGGATCAGTTATAATGTTACTTCTTGTTCATTTTTTATATTTATAATCTGTGTCTTCCTTTTTTGTCTTGAACAGTGTTGCTAAAATTTATCAATTTTGTTATGCTTTCCAATTGTGAATTTCTGTTTTTTTTTTTTATTTTTCTCAATCGAACATTTGTTTTCTCTTTAGTTAATTTCCACTGTCTTTTTTTATTGTTTTCCTTTTATTTTGGGGATTTAATTTGCTGTTCTTTGCTTAGTTTCTTGAAATGAAATTTAGATCACTGAAGTTTTATCAAACTTTATTTATTTTTCTCATATATTCAATTAAAATTATAAATTTCTCTATAATCATTGGTTTATACAAGTCCACCAAGTTTTCATACATCTTATTTACATTTTTTTCAAAATATTTCCTAATTCCCATTGTGATTCTTCCTTGACTCTTAGATTACTAAAGTGTACTATTCATTTCCAAATAGATCAGAATTTTCTAATTATATATTTGTTTTGGTTTCTAGATTAAATTAACTTGGCAAAGAGAAATTTGGATGAATTCAGTCTTTTCAATTTTTTGAAAGTTGCTTTATGGGTCAATATATTTGGTTTTTTAAATGCACCCTTGAAAAATATCAAACCAGGAATTTTGGTGCAATGTTCTATTTATGATAATTAGGTGATTTTTAATTGTGTTTTTACAAATGTTCCATATCCTTACTGTTTTTTGTTTGCTTGTCCTATATTACAGGAAATGTGTTAAATCTCCATCTATAATATCAATTTGCCTATTTCTCCCCTAAATTTTTGCTTCATATATTTTAGTACTATATGTTCTTGTGTGTATATACATTTAAAATTGTTTTATATTCTTAGATAAGTGATCACTCTTTGATAATGTAAAGATCATCTTTATTATAATGATTCTTACTTTTGTCTATTTTGTATTATATTGTCCTAGTACAGCTACAGTTTGGTTTCCTAGCTGTTAAAACAAATACCATACAATGGGTTGGCTTGACAAAAGGATTTTATTGGCTCACAGTTTCAGAGGATAGAAGGCTCATTTCCTTCCAGGGTTGGTATTTTCTGGCTGACCAGCAATCTTTGGGGTTCATGGGCTTTTCCATCACATGACAATGCATATAAGAGCATCTTCTCCTTTCTCTTCCAGAACAACTTCTGGCTGCTCCCCATGGCTTCCTTTTTTTTGTTTGAATTTTATTCTGTTTATAAGGGCCTCCAGTAATCTGGATTAACACCAACATTGATTCAGTTGTCCACAACTTACTCAAAATAATATCTTAAATAGGTCCTATTTACAATGTGTTCACACTCATTAAAATTAAGAACATGATTTTCTGAGGTGTATAATTGTTCAAAATTAGTTAAGTTGAATTTTAAATTTGGGTCTGGGTGTAGATCAGGAGCAAAGCAATGAAAAACCCAGTCCATAATGCATGAAAAAGATAGTTTGATACTCATAGGTCCCAGAGAGAGGGATGCCTTGGTTTGTCAATAGGCAGCATGATTGGCTTAGGTGGCTCAACTAGGAGTTGGGAGCACATAAGCATAGAAAGAGGGACCCATGGACTTCTATCTTTATTGTGGTCCAGGCGTGGAGGTTAGTAGATTTCCCATAGGGGTCAAGGACTAGTTAATTTAAAGCAAACACACACAAAAAGGGGAAGGGACTGGGATTCTGAGGGTGCTAAGTATGGTTAGCTTATCATTTGGTACCAGCTGTGGGTTTTGGATGAGGTGTGTGGGTGGTGTGTGTGGTTGCCACAGATGTGGGTTTGGGCTCTGGGGGAGTTTATGCCCCAGTGCTGAAAAGCTGCATATTATCTAGGCCAAAAGTCAAAGTTTGAAACAAGTGGTTTAGTCGAAGTAAGAAGGATGCCAAGGCAGTATGCAAAATTTTTTGCTATTTGTAGCTATAATTCCAAACCATCACAGTGTGCCTTCTGGACCCCCAAAAGACATATCACAACATGGCAAACTCTTAAGTGATTTCAGTAACTATGCGAAGTGCAAAGTTTCATCAAAATCAGTTATCAGTGTGTTCATCTTAGGGCAAAATTCCTCTAATGGATCTGTAAAACCTAGAAAACAAGTTATCTGCTTCCAATATAGAATGGATGTGCAAACATAGGATAAACGTTCCCATTCCAGAAGGGAGAAATTGGAAAGAAAACAGGGGTGTCCCAAACCAGACCAAAATCCAGAGGGCACACTCCATTAGATTTCAGGGTCTGAGACTCATCTATGGATGGATGTTTTGTCCTATGGGCCTGGTATAGCAGCAGCCCAACTTTCAAGTGCTTGCAGAGAGGCCATGCTCTTCCTGAACACTGGAGTGGAGTCTCCATCCTCTCTGAGCATTAGGATGGCAGCCAGACTCTGCGAAAGCCAGGACACAGACCCTAGTATCTAATCAATGGGACAGCAGCACTTTTCTTGAAAATGGGGCACAAGACCTAACCCCTTCAAATGCCAGAGAAGATTATGTCACCCCTCCAAGCATAGGGGTATGCCTGCTTTCTTGGTCTGACGAGATCTTTTCAGTTCAGATCTTTGCTTCCACGTTTCCACCATTGAAGACCTTCTTCCTTCAGTTCATACCTTCTTTGTCCTTTTCAGTTCAGGCCAGCAGTGGTTCTACTCATACAAATTTGCAAAAACCATGTTGGCTTTGCATGCAGTTCCAGGGGGTCCAAATCTTCGAACAATAGAACTTTACAAAGATCCTTCCTGCATAACTACATTTCTAGCCTGATGGGATCCATGTTAAGCCACACTCTTAATTCTATGGGAAAAGTCTGTTTTGCCAAATAAGGTAGTATACTCCCAGGTTCCAGGGATTAGGGCATGGGCATCTTTGGGGGCCATTATTTGGTTTATCCTGTTAATTTGTAAGATGACCACACACATGTACATATGAAGTATTTCAAGTGACTTGATATTGACTCTACGTCCACAAGCTCTCTGAATCACAGGAATCCTTCATATTAGATAATGTAAATAATCATTATGTCAATATTAATAGCATCCAAAATTATCAGCATAGCAAGTAAAATATAAAATGTTTTACATAAACTACCTGAAATACTCATACCAAGTTTGTTTGGGAAATATAAGCTCATGATGTATTTTCTTTTAAATATGTGTGTGTGTGTGTGTGTGTGTGTGTGTGTGTGTGTACATATGCTTAAAAACAAAACACAAAAAAAACCCTAGTATTTCCTAGCTCAATTCAGTGAAAAGGTCTAGAAACAATGACTTAAACCATCATAATGAGCACTCCTATCATCAGATTATTATCTCTAACTGAAACAAACCAGGCATTGTGTGGTCATTGATCTCATAGTTGGAGCAGGAGTTTTAAAAAATGAGTCTGGAAAAACTTGTCACTCCAGAAAGCAAGGCATATAACTAAGTGCATTGGAATCATATCAGAATGACTTAACTCACAACATGGCAGGCCACTTATTAGCCAAATATGGCACATTGACCATCAATAAAATAAAAACTTCAGTGACTTGAAAGATACCATTTGTGTCAAAACTCATGAATTGTTGTTCTTTGCAAAATGCTAAAGAGGCTAGAAAACAGCTAATATTTTCATTCTTGTGGGGTGAAGAGAAATAATAAACTTGGAATTCAGGACTCCCAAAGCAGCAAGGACTTGAGAATTTAACATCTCATTCTGAAACGTAGTTAAAAAAAAAAAAAAAGAAAGAAAGAAAAAACAGAATAGTATCTCATGGTAAACAAAGAATTGAACTTTCTCTACAGAAATATTATAGCTAAAAGTGAGTATAAGTGATTCGGAATATCACCATTTGGTTAATATGTAATAACTTAATGAGTATAGGCAATGATTATCAAACCATCAATATCACAAAATGTGGTAAAGTAAATATCCTGTGCCATCTTGTGGAAATATATGAGTCTACCAAAGAAATGTTCTTGTGAAATATGGAATGTAAATAAAGTCAAATCCTAGTACATACAATAACAGTCAATAAACATGTGAAAATTTGCTCAATGTTAATAGTTTTATATTATTATTATTATATTATATATATATATTATATATATTATATATAATATATATTATATTATATATTATATATTATATTATTATATTATATTATATTATTATATATTATTAAAATGTTAATAGAAAAAAAATTTCACTTCTTAGGGATACAGAAAATATAAATGTGGAAATATTTGCACCAAATATATATGCAAATATGTTCATACTGGGAATATTTGTCATAGTCAAATACTGGAAGCAACTAAAAGGGCTATTAATATTAGAATGGATAAATAAATTGAGAAAAACATTTATTTAGCAGAATGCTATACAGAAAAGAGAGTGAACAAACTACTACTGTACACACCAAAATGAATAAATGGAACAAGCTTAGTTTTGAGGGAAAAAGGCTTGATACAAAATAGTACATATTATAAGACAGGTCATAAATGTAAATTTAGTATAAATTAATATGATATTATAAAAATGTAATAGAAATTCAAAATTAAAAGAGGGGTATAAACTTATCAGTGCCATTAGATGCCAGAAAGTAGTTACCTATGGAAATAAGAGGAGATGTCACAACAAAAGGAATAAGAGAGCTGCCAGGGATGGGGTAATATGTTTCTTTATCAGAATGATGGTTTCAGTTGTAAAAACTAATTAGCCTGCACATTTATGATTTGTATACTTTCCTGAATTTACTACGTATTGTAATAAATAAGTTTATTTTAAAAAAACTTTACCAAACTCTCCCTGGCCCAGTTGAGTTCTTGGAGTTTTCATGTCAGTTCCTGTGATTAGGAGAGCTAGGGAACATAGGATCGAAACCAAAATAAGAGATTAAGAAACATCCACTAAATGCCATGTTTGTTTTTTATTTTCACTCTGACTTCAAACAAACCAACTGTTTAAGTACAAACCTTTTGTATGTCAGGGAAATTTAAACACTTACTGGATATATAATGATAAGAAATTTTCCATTTTATATGTTATAAGTGATCAATGGTATGTATTAATAAATAAATTATTATCTGTTAGTGATGAATATTAACATATGTATAGATGAAATTATGTGATGCATGGGATTTGCTTCAAAATAATCCAGTTTGTGGGGTAGATAGAGGTGAGGGGAATTATATGTAATTACAGATGAAACAAGATTCTCCAAGAGTTAAAAATTGTTGAGGCTAGTGGTTCATTATAATAATAGCTACTTTTTAAAATTAAAACTGCACAGAATTAAAATTATCTGGTGAAATTTCTTTAAAACCATGCAAAATACTTAAATACAATGGGAAAACTATTAAATAAAATGCATAACAGTAGCCTTACAAGGTGTGAATGCAGTATTCATGAATTCAGATATTCAAAAAAATCGACGACTTCAGACATTAAGAATGTATAGCAATGAGACAAATTAGTTATATGAAGCAAATGAGCTTTAATTTATACTAACTCTTTCAACATACATATCCTCCTACATATCATTATACATTAATTGAGAAATATCAGCATTTTTAAGCATAAAACTTTCAAGAGATTTCTAATTTAATGTTACCGAAATCTCAAAAGTTCCTGTGGTTGTGCATTGAAATAAAATAGAAAGATATCAGTAACCTTTAAATGACAGCTTCCTGGAAGGATATGAAGACAGCTGTGGGTTATTTTCCCACATAAAAAATGATTTCTCATTTAACTTGAATTCATAAAGAATTAGCAGCAAAATTTCAATAAAATATTTAATGACAAATTACCAGAGTAACATCTTACCAATGTTTTATAACTTTTTGTAAAATAATCTAAAATTCTTTATATTAAGATTAATACATTTATAATCATTCTACTATATTGTTTTACAAGTGGAACAAGGCTATAAAACTTGTGCCAGAAGACAGAAGATTGTCAGAAGACAGTAATGTGATGTTTAACAACCACATTTTCTAGTCATCAACTTCCTATTTCATAGAGTCTGTGTCAGAGTTTTACATTTCTGATCAGTTCCACTACTTCTAAAAAGTTGAAGGAGAAAAAAGCCACTGCTATAAATAAGTGTAGTCTATTTTCCATTTTGAGAGACTCTCTGAAAGATATGAGGCAATGAGAGCATCATTTCAAGATAAAACTGGCTATACACACACACACACACACACACACGGAATTTACATATATATATATATATATATATATATATATATATATATGATAAAATAATTTATCCAAGAAATTGTTTCTTAGTCAATTAAATCTAGATCCAATATACTTTATTTTGCTATTTTTTTCTTAAAGCACTTTGTTTCCCTATGTCACCTGAAATTAAATAGGGTAAACATGCATTTTTATTACATGGATAAATCTTTTTAGGGGGATAAAATTGTATGCTTCATTATAAATACTTGAGCACTAGTTAATGCTGTATTTCTATTACAATGAGACTCAGAAGTATTATATGTTAAAATCATAGATATTTAAGGATCTTACTTAACAGAACAAAATGGACCAGCCATATCATTTGCAACCCAGATACCTTAAGATTGTTCTGGCTACTCCAGCTGGGAAAAAGCAGGTCAAGAACATGCAGGAAAACACCAAAAAAGTATTAAGTCCCAGACTTGAAATTAGTAGATATCACTTCTGTTCAAATTCTGTTCATCTAACTATAGTTATTCCTGACTTCAAGGGAGGATGAGAAATGTAGTCTAGCTTGGTAGTCTGTTAGTTTTCTATAATTATGGTAGAGTGAGGAACAGATTTTTCTGGACAGCTTGCAGTCTCCACAGTGGTTAATAACTAGAAATAGAGATTGTATGTTAGATTAAGAAGGGGGGACATAGAAGTGAGTAGAGTGAGAAGTGAGTGGAAAGTCAAAGAAACATGAACATACAAGAATACAGTTTACACAGGAGTTTTAGTTCAGTCCCTGACACCAACTAAATGAATGGCTTTGATTAAGTCATTTCATGGATCCTGCTATTTGCATCTGTTTTAAAGTTTGCCCCAAATTTCTCATGCTTTATTAAGCAAGTCAAAAAACCTGATTTCTTTGACCATATATGTGTCTGTATATGTATGTGCATAAATCTGGGAAGCTGGAGGTTCTAACAGAATTTGTTATATAGGTGAGATGAATGTAGGAATACATATTTTTAATAATTTCTCTAAATGCTCTAAACTTCCCCTAGGATCAGGAACAATAAAAGAATGCCTACATTTACTGGTGCTATTCAACACATACTGGAAGCTCTAGTCAGAGCAATTAGGCAAGAAAAAGAAATAAAAGGAACCCAAATTGGGAAAGAAAAAGTAAACCTTTCCCTATTCCCACATGGCATGATCCTATTTACAGAAAATCCTGAAAAAAACCACAGCAAAAATCCTAGAGTCAATAAATGAATTCAGCAAAGTGAAAAGGGATAAGATCAGCATCCCCAAATCAGCAGTGTTTCTATACACAAGCAATGAACAATCAGAAGAAGAAATCAAAGTAAAGAAAACCATTTACAATAGCAACTAAAAGAATCAAATTCCTAGAATAAATCTAACCAAGGATATACAGTACTTATACACAGAAAACAACAAAGCATTGCTAAAATAAACCAAAGAAGACCTAAATAAGTGAAAGGACTCTCTGTGTTCATGGATTGGAAGACTAAATATTGGTAAGCTGATAATTCTACCCAAAGTAGAATTTACAGATTCAGCACAATCCAAATCAAAATTCCAACACCTTTTTTGTAGCAATGGAAAAGCCAATCATAAAATTTATATGGAAGGGTAAGGGGTCCAAATAGACAAAGCTATCTTGAGAATGAACTGAGTTGAAGACCTCACATGTCCAGTCTTAAAACTTACTAGAAAGCCACAATAATCAAAACAGCATGGTACAGACACAAGGACAGACATATAGACAAATGAAATTGAATTGAAAGCTCAGAAAATCAACCTTCACATTTATTGGCCAAATGATTTTTGACAAGGTGGCAAAGATCAATCAATTGGGAAAGAATAGTCTCTTCAACAAACCATGCTGGTAAAATTGGACCTCCATTTGCAAAGGAATGAATGAAGGAGACCCCTATATCACACCATATACAAAAATAAATTCAAAATGAATCAAAGACCTAAATATAAGAGGCAAAACTATCAAACTCCTAGAAGTAAGTTTAGGGAAGCATCTTTACGACTTTATGTTAGGCAATGGTTTCTTAGACTTCACACCCAAAGCACAAGCAACAAAAGAAAAAATAGAAAAATGGAACCTCATCAAATTTAAAAGCTTTTGTGCCTCAGATGATTTTATCATGAAAGCAAAATGACCACCTACACAATGGTAGAATATCACATAGCTGATAAAGGCTTAATTTCCAGAATACATAAAGAAATCCTTCAACTCAACAACAAAAAGACAAACAACCTGATAAAAACTGGGCAAAAAAAACTTGACTAGCCATCTCTCCAAAGAATATATATAAATGGCCTAAAACACACATGAAAAGATGTTCAACATCATTAGCCATTAAGGAAATGCACAGTAAAACCACAATGAGATACCATTTCAAACTCTTAGAATGGCAACTACTTAAAAATAAGTAAGTAAATAAAAAACAGAAAATTAAATGTGGAGAAATGGGAGCACTCATTCATTCATTGTTGGTGGGAATGTGAAATAGTGCAGCCACTCTGGAAATGGTTTGGTGGTTCCTTGGAAAGCTAAATGTAGAATTACCATGTGACCTGGTGATCGCACTTTTAGGTACATGATCAGGAGAGTTGAAAGCAGGGACTTGGACAGATATTTGCACACTGATGTTCATATCAGCATTATTCACAATTGTCAAACAATGGAAGCAACTCAAGTGTCCATCAGCCAATGAATGTATTTAAAAATGTGGTATACCAGAAGATCTGAAAGCAGTGACACAAACAGATATCTGCACACCAGTGTTCATAGCAGCATTATTCACAATTGCCAACAGATGGAAACAATCCAAATATCCTTCAACCAATGAGTGGATAAATAAAACGTGGTATACGCACACGATGGAATATTACACGGCTGTAAGAAGGAACGATCTCGTGAAACATATGACAACATGGATAAACCTTGAAGACATAATGCTGAGCGAAATAAGCCAGACACAAAAAGAGAAATATTATATGCTACCACTAATGTGAACATTGAAAAATGTAAAACAAATGGTTTATAATGTAGAATGTAGGGGAAATAGTGATAGAGAGCAATTAAGGAAGGGAGAACAATAACCCAATAAGAACAGATAAACTATCGAGGGTAATTTAACGTTCTGGGAATGCCCAGGAATGACTATGGTCTGCTAATTTCTGATGGGTATCATAGGAACAAGTTCACAGAACTGTTGCTATATTAGGTTATTTTCTTGGGGTAGAGTAGGAACATGTTGGAAGTAAAGTAGTTATCTTAGGTTAGTTGTCTTTTTCCTACTAGGGTTTGTTTGAAATGTTGTTGTTTTTTTTTTAATTTTTTTTTAAAATTTTTTTTTTTTGATGTAGTTGATTAAAAAAAAAAGAGTTAATTAAAAAAAATGAAAAAAATATGCAGAGCCCCCTTGAGGAGCTGGTGGAGAATACAGGGGTATTGGGCTGCCCCACCTCGATGGCTGCTGATGTGCTCACAGACATAGTGGACTGGTGGTTTGATGGGTTGAGCCCTCTACCACAGGACTTGCCCTTGGGAAGACTGTTGCTGCAAAGGAGAGGCTAGGCCTCCCTATAATTGTGCCTAAGAGCCTCCTCCCAAATGCCTCTTTGTTGCTCAGATGTGGCCCTCTCTCTCTAGCTAAGCCAACTTGGCAGGTGAAATCACTGCCCTCCCTGCTATGTGGGATCTGACACCCTGGGGAGTGAATCTCCCTGGCAATATGGAATATGACTCCCAGGGAGGAATCTAGACCCAGCATCATGGGATAGAGAACATCTTCTTGACCAAAAGGGTGAAATGAAAGGAAATAAAATAAGCTACAGTGGCAGAGAGATTCCAAAAGAAGCTGAGAGGTCACTCCGGTGGGCACTCTTATGCACAATATAGACAACCCTTTTTAGGTTCTAGTGAATTGGAATAGCTAGCAGTAAATACCTGAAACTATCAAACTACAACCCAGAACCCATGAATCTTGAAGATGATTGTATAATAATGTAGCTTATGAGGGGTGACAACGTGATTGGGAAAGCCATATGGACCACACTCCCCTTTGTCTAGTTTATGGATAGATGAGTCAGAAAATGGGGGGAAAAAAGGCACCCAGTGTTCTTTTTACTTTAATTGTTCTTTTTCACTGTAATTTTTATTCTTGTTATTTTTGTGTGTGTGGTAAAGAAGGTGTCAGGGATTGATTTTGGTAATGAGTGCATAACTATGTAATGGTACTGTGAACAATTGAATGTACGCTTTGTTTTGTATGACTGCATGATATGTGAATATATCTCAATAAAATGAATTTTTTAAAGAATGTGGTATATACATACAATGGAATATTATTCAGCTGTGGAAAGAATGAAGTTTTGATGATTGAGACAACTGGGAACCTTGAAGACATGTTGAGTGGAGTAAGCCAGACATAAAAAGGACAACTATGGTATAATATCACTGATATGAAATAATTAAAATAAGAAAACTCACAGAGTCAGAATCAAGAATATATGTTACCAAGGGTTGAAGTGGGGATAGTTAATTAGGGAATAAGGAGTTATACCTATTTGGAACTATGGATGTGTTTGGTAATGAATGGTGGTGATACTATCACAATATGAACATAAATAACAGAACTGAAATACATATATGAATGTGGTTAAAAAGGGAAACGTTAGGTTGTATATACGATATTAGAACAGAATTTTTTTAAAAATCTATGGAACTGCACAGCAAAAACAGTGATCCCTAAGTTAAATCATGAATTATAGTTAACAGTACAATTATAAAAATATGTTTTTATCAATTGTAACAAATACACCAATATAAGGTGTTAATAATGGCATCTTATATGAGAATCCTGTATTTTATGCATTATTTTTCCATAAATCCATAATTTCTCTAATAAAAAAAGAGAAAACTATCTAACAAAAGAAACATAATCAGTTAATAAGAAAAATAAAAGATAATCAAAATAAAAACTAGGCAAAGGACAAAAACCAGTCCCTTAAAAGAGGAATTCCTTAATGGTCAATAGTAAACAAGTAATAGCTCATCTGGAGGCCACTTTTCTCTATTTATCAACATTGACATAATATTTGCCTGACTCAAGTATCTGCTTCTTTTCATTCTCCATAATGTTCATATAGCCAATGAACCTATGAAAAGTTTCTCAACATTATTAGAAATCAAGGAAATTTAAAATAAAACTAAAAGTTTACACATCCATCAGATAGTCAAAGTTTTACATATTTAATAATACCAAGTGTCAGCAAATATCCAAAGCAATAAAACATTTTATACACTGCTGCTAGGAGTATAATATAATATTTCAAAATCAGTTTGGCATTACCCAGAAAAGTTGAAGGTCTCCATTATATATGACCTAGTTATACATGCTAGAGAAAAGACATGCACATTTATACTGAAGGACAGATACAAAATGTTCAAAAGAGCTTTGCTCTAAATAATCAAATCTGGAAAGACCCCAAAAGACCATTAATACATCCTATTCTTACCAAAGACATTAACACACATATAACAGCTATCCTTATCAATATATTTTTGGCTGACAATACTAAAATGAAAAGGATAATTGAGAGTAGAGGGAATAAATTTTCTACATGATTCAGATGACTTGCAATCATGAAAGCACTATTGATTAAGAAAAAGAAAATAGAGTATTATCAAACCCAACATTTAGGTGCAAAATCTACTAAATATTTATAGTGTGGTCTCAATGCATACATACCTGTTATGAAAAGCTTTGGTGGACCACAATTGTAATATAAACCAACAATGTACTATAATTTTAAATAAATATTGACTAATAAATTTCAGGCTCTATTTAATACAGGCTAGAATTCTCAGATTAAGGAATGTAATAGTTGCCTTTTTCTCTCCTCTGGCTTTTCTATATTCGGAATAGGGGTTTCCGTTAAAAGGTCATATTTAGTGTTGAATTGACCTAAAGTTTGAGGACTTTGGAAATCATGGGGGAAAAAGGAATGTCTGAGGAAAGAAGATATTTAAACCAAGGTTAGACACTCAAATGCCTTCAGAGTCTTCATAAGTAAATCTGCTTTTTTGAGATAGGCCACATAAAGTAAGATAAATATCTGAGGTGTTTAAACTGAAAACTTACCGGCTCTATCTCAAAAAAGCAGATTTTCTTTCCTTCCTTCCTTTCTTCCTTTTTCTCTTTCTTTCTTTCTTTTTCTGTCAATAAGAGAGACTGAATAATTAGAATATTCTACCTCGAAATATAGATTTTTATCCATTACTGGAAATATTCAAATGAAGATAAAATGATCAATTCTGATGCATGTTTCAGCACTGGAGCAAAGGTCTGATTGAATTTTGTGTAAATTATCTTTGTCTCATAATATTCTCTCACTCAGTTTTCCAAGAAACAAAGTTTCATGTAGTTTTATAAAACTTTTCTTTTCAGTTATAACATCAGCTTCTTAAAAACAGTATGTGATTATATTTGTGACCAAAAGGAACAATATTTTTGGAAAAGACTGAAAAAGAAACAGAATTTTATCTGGCAGTATTAATTTGTGTCATAGTTGTATATCAGAAAAATTAAAAAAAAAAAAAAAGGGTGTTGTTAAGCTCTTAAACTAATTCCAAGCTTCCAGATAAAATCTCTACACAGATGTGTATTCATTTCCTTTTACATTATGGACTATAGAACATATTTTACTCGACTGTGTTTAAGTGGTAAGCACAAAACTACTCATCTAAATTTTGAGTTTTAGATTTCAGTTGCTATTTTGCCTACAGTTAAAGCAAATGCTAAGACTTTGTCCCAAGTGATTCAAATTGTAAGCTAGTGATAATTGTACCTAAGTGCTCTTAATTTGACTGAAGTAGAATCTTTAGTTGCTTTCCTTCTAAACCATATGTAATTGAGATTTAATGTTATTGAATTCAAATTTGGGATCATGTCCTTAAGGATTTCAGGGTCATATTCTATGTCTGTGTTTTGAAGTATTGATTTAAATTTATGATCAAGGGTTATGTTCCTAGTGGAGATGTAAACTTTACATGATTTGTCAACAGAAACAATTATTTGAAAGAATAAGAGCCTAATATATAATTGGATAGACCTTTTCAACCTTCAAGCTGTTTCCTATTAATTCTCAAAATTCACAATAATTTTTAAATAAAATAACTCAGTGAGCATTTATCAAGTGCCATACATGCTTCTAAAGAATTTACATGAATTACCTCAGTTAATCCTTCAACTATGCCTGAGTAAATAGTTCTCTTATTCCAGGAACCTAACCAAACTTTAATTAAATCTTTTGTTGATCCAGGTTTGTTCGTTTATTTATTATGTTGAAAACAACCAGTGTCAAATTTCAGTTTCTCTTGTGGTTGGACAATGTTATAAATACCAAAATCATCTCAACTAATTGTCCATTAAGGGGTAGATGTAGAAAGGTAGAAAAATGCATTTACCATTATTAAATTGCCCTTACTGCCTGATACATACTGGGAGGCTATGCCCCATTGAAAGCACATGTGGCCAAAGAATATTAGAACACGTCCTAACAGCGACATACTTGTGTGGTAAAAAATGGGTGCGTCTCTCGTTGCTACTGTAATGCCTTAGATACTCCGGGCATATATATGTGAAAATGCTTCAAACAGTCTGCCGTTCATTAGAGGACAGTTTTATGACCTGTAAAGAAGGTGAATAAATTCAGGACTGCAGAGATGAGTAGAGGGCTGGCCGGAAAGCATAAAGATGTAGGATTTAAGTTCATGAATAATTCCCAAGAATGCAACTGCAGGTAAATTAATTTACACATTTTGCAAACTAAGAATGAAAGGTCAGCCTACCATCCCAATTTTTCAGTAAAATAAAAAGTTGGGTAAATTCTAAGAAAGCATTCTAACTTGAGATGATTTCCTCTCAGAGTTGTTTTTTAATAAATCCTGCCAACTTTTAAGTAGATTTACAGGTGATCTGTGAAGGGGATTTTGTACTGCCACACATTAACAGAAGGCGGAGAGTAAAACATAGTCCAAGCCTTAACTTTTTGCCTTCGTCGTACTAAAACCCTTTTAACGCCATTTTAAATTTGCTTAATTTAATTCCCCCGTTAATTTTAAAGAACATAAAATTCAATGGTTTTATAGTCACACTTTATTTGCCCTCTGTGGACCTCTATTTTAATTCACATCATGGTAGTTTTAGGCAGGCAAAACCAGGCTCATTACACTGCACCTCAATGATCCCACCAATCACTATGTCACTTGCTAAAATAGGGATACCTTATCTTCCTTTCTTTTACTTGTGCTCTCTCTCTTGTTCATATGCATAATGAATGGGGAAAAAAAATCAAGGCAAAGAGTGGAATGCGGTTTTTCACTATTCTACTTTTAGGCATGCTGTGAAGGATTGATGCCTTCAGTCTAGTGGGAAGGGTTGGAATTGGGCAGAGGACTGATAGAAGAAGGAGCAAGTCCTTAATTGCTTCTCCATCCTCCAGGTTGGAAGAGCTACATGTAATTTATGGCTAATCTCCTAGGAAAGTTTCCTTATGAATAAATTAGTGGAATCCAGGCCATTTGTAAGCAGTATCCTGAGTACTTTCAGTCAACCTCTGAAGACATAGGACTCTGTGAATTCTTTCCTTATTGTAGGACCCTCATTGCTAGAGGGTCATATATACCTGAGATTTAATCTGGTAAATCAGTTATCTCCTTTTCTAACAATCTTCCCTGAAAGATAACTTGCAAAGACAACCACATTTCTTTTCAGTCTAGGGGATGTGTGGTATTTCCACAAGTAAAATGTATCTATTAAGATAACAATAGTAGTCATAATCCTTATAGACACTGTATTGTGTAGTGAGTCAGCCAAAAAATGTCTACATATTTTATTATTTATTCCTCACCATAAAGGCATTATTTTTGACTCTACAGAGTAGGAAAAGAGCATGCAGAAACTTCTTGGCTTCTTGGATATTTTCTTTTGTAATCCCTAGATATCTTCCTTAGTAATCTATTCCACTAATAAACCCCAGACTGCCCTATTACCTGCTTCAAGAATGATTTTATAAGAGAAGGCTGTCCTTGAGTTAAACAATGTTTGTGGCTACCTTATTCCTCCTAGGACATAATTTCTTATCCTCTGGAATTCTTTTCTGCAATACTTTCCACAGGCAATATTTAAATCTGTTGATAAAGTATAGTGAAAGGATTTAATATAGGTCTTAGATAAAGCCCCTTAACTATGCTGATTCATTTATACACTGGAAACATCTTTGCTAAATTTATACATAGATATATATGGACTCATCTGCAGAAGTAATCAGGTCATAGACTTATTTAAGGAGAAATCTAATTAATTCAAAATGAATGATTGCTAATACCTGGTGACCCAGCACTTTTTCTTTTAAATTGTCTTTTTGAAAATTTTCAAACATTTTACACTTTTTAGCATATTTCAAATTGTTCACTTACTTCTAGGCAACATGATACAGATTTTTTTTATAAGAAACACTTCTAGAAATTTAAAGTCATGGGTATATTTCAAACAGAATCTGAAAGGCTACAATATGGCATAAAGTGAGCAATAAAATACTAATAGTAAGTGAAAACTTAAATCTCAGAAGATTACATACAACATGATACCCATTTCATAAATTAAAAAATACAACTTTATTACATATACTGTGTAAGAGAAAAATGCAAACTAAATATAAAGCAAGGAGATAATGAACAATGGGTTAAGGATGTTGGTTACCCCAAGTGAAGAAAGACAGGGTATAGGATGGACATAGCCTGGAGAGATTGTTGAGGTCTTAGCTTCTATTTCCCTTGGTAGGTTCCTGGGTTCTTACTGTATTATAATATATACAAAAATGAATATGCACAATATACTTACATAAAATAAATAAAAATAGGCATTTATATGGACCAGTGAGCAGAATGTGTCATGAGATAAAAATTATGGTTAACCTAATTATTTGTACCTGAGATAGTAATAACAACAAAAAACTAAGTACATAAATGAAGGACATGAGATAAAATTCTAGTTTAGACATTTGATTACTGGACTTCTTGGGGAAGTTATTTAATGCTTCTGACCCTAATTTACCACATCCATAATTATGTGGGGTGAGCTATAATACTTATATCTCCACAGAGTAGTGAGAATTAAATGATGCAGTTATCCTGTGTGCTGGTCAGAGTACAAAAAGGTCATTTTTTTTTTAATTTAAGTTACTCAATTCTGAACTAAAATTTTCTAAAATGCATATCTAGCTAAAAGCTCAAAGTGTTAAAAATTTCCTGCAATTGTATCTACTATTTTTCTTCTATAAATAGTTCTTCTTACAATGGGTTCTCTGCATAAATATATCAGATTGTAAGGAAGAGTATGAAAATAATTAACCACATAAAATAAATAGGTGAAAAATGATAACTAGACAGTATTCTGAGACTAGATACTAAGAAGTAAAAAGAAAACAAAACTTACTTATTCTTAGTTTTGTGAAACTGAGGCCTTTTGAAAATCATATCCTTATGCTATCCTGTGACTAATTATCCCACTTCTATTGAATTCCAAATAGGCCTGCTTTTCCTGGGCAAGTTTACATATTCTGAAAATAGCTTTTTCCATCCCAATTAAAACGTCTTCTTCCTACGTAAAATTCTATGTATACTTAGATATCATACAAGAAAAAAGTGATAAAATAATTCATGCCAAAATATGTTATTGGTATACCTGTGTTTTGTTTTCTTTAGTAAAACATTCATATTTTTAAAAAAATTAAATCTAATGCTTATAAAAGAATGATGATATGTTATGATGTTAGGGATTATATTAGAATAGGTTGGTAGCAAGGAAATCATCAAATCACAGAAAATGAGTGCTTAAATATTTCAGGCTTGGGATATTTTTCTATCTTTCAAATTTCTCCCAATGAACAAGCATTGCTTTTGTAATTGGGAGTGAGGGTAGTTGGGAAGTGTTTTTTCTCTTTTAGTTTTTTCCATAAATTCAGTCAGCCTGCATCTAACATCTTTCTCAGTGATATTCTGAGAAATATTCTGATTGAAAAATAGCTATAATTTATACAGCCAGTCAATAAGAAATAAAAATTCAACATTCAAATTTCCTTAATTTGCGAATAAATCTGATACTTTGGGAAGGCCTGCAAAAATGCCTTTCATCGATTGGAAGAAAGAGATCAGTGTCGTATGTTCAGTATTTACAACAGAAAGAGAAGGCCTCACATACAGGGATCCATCTTGAACTGTGTCTAGCCTACCTGACCCAGGACTCACATTTGGAATAAAAATTCTATACACCACCTATTTTCTTAACTTGACTTCCTGAATTTTTGTTAATGTGGTAAGAAGCAGTAACATTATCATTAAATATTTAAGTTTTTAAGGGACAATTCACTGACCTGGGTACTAAGGGTTGCTTGTAGTAAAGATTTAACACGGTCCTTGACCTGTATGGTGCACTATGCAGTTGGAGAGAAAAGCTGTATGTCAAATATATAAGACATAAATATGAAACCATTTATTGACCACTTGACTAATGATTTTTCTAAGTGTTTTACAGAGACTACCACATTTAACTTTTAAAAGTCTATGAAGAAGATGGCGGCATAGAGAGGAGTGGAAGCTAAGTAGTCCCTCTGGAACAACTGAAAAAAAAACAGAAACAACTAGTGAATAATCCAGAATAACTGCAGGGGGGCAAACATGACCATCCACTCATCATACACCAACCTGAATTGGGAGGAATGCCTGAGATCTCAGTATAAAATCTGTAAGTAAAAACTGCGGATCCTAATTGGGAGAACCCTCCCCCACAGCCTGAGCTACAAAGCCTCGTGGTGCAAGAGAGAAGCTTTCTCCCAGCAAGCGAATATAGCTCAGCTGAGCTCCAACTGGGGTTTTAATTAGCGAGTGTGAACTGCTCACTATGAGGTATGAATCCCCAAAAAACAAAGGCTTTGGGTGATGACTGACCTTGGAGAGCCAGAGGGTTACCTCGGACTAGCTCTGTTCCTTTTTCGACTCAGTGGAGAAAGCCTCAGCCATTTTCAGTTCCCAGTTCTGTGACCCAGACAAGGGTATAGCACAGGCAGAGAGAGACCATTGAAATGCTAATGACCTCCCCCTAGGGGATCTGTCTTCTCTAAGAGGAAAGAGGTGGGGCCCAGCTCTACTACCTGCCTTTCATTCAGAACTTGGTGAAAAAGAGTCACATCTCCTTACACCAGTCAAGAATTATAGGCTAATAGGTGCCATGTGCTGGGCAGAAAAGCACGGTGACTGGAGGCCTCACAGGGTGTACCAGTTTTCTAAGACACACCCTCAGGGAAACTGGATACTGAATATTTCTTCCTTCTGCGACCTGAGCCCATTCTGGTCTGGGGAGGCCTGATTGGGGTAACCAAGGAAACCATGCCTAGACAACAGAAAACTACAACCTACACCAAGAAAGATGAGGTTATGGCCCGGACAGGGGAACAAACTTGCACTTCAACTGTGATGCAGGAATTGAAACAACTAATAATAAGTCAATTCAGAAAGTTTAGGGAAGATATGGGGAAAGAGCTGAACCATATAATGAAAACACAGGACGTACATAAGGCAGAAATTGAAAGTTCAAAAAACCAACTGGCAGAATCTATGGAAATGAAAGGCACAACACAAGAGATGAAAGACACACTGGAAACATACAACAGTGACCTCAAGAGGCAGAAGAAAACACACAGGAACTGGAGAACAAGGCACCTGAAAGCCTACACACAAAAGAACAGATAGAGAAAAGAATGGAAAAATATGAGCAACATCTCCGGGAACTTAAAGACAAAATGAAAAGCAAGAATTTACATGTCATTGGTGTCCCAGAAGGAGAAGAGAAGGGAAAGGGGGCAGAAGCCATAATAGAGGAAATAAACAATGTAAATTTCCCATCTCTTCTGAAAGACATAAAATTACAGATCCAAGAAGTGCAGTGTACCCCAAACAGAATAGATCTGAACAGGCCTACGCCAAGACACTTAATAATCAGATTATCAAACATCAAAGATAAAGAGAGAATTCTGAAAGCAGCAAGAGAGAAATGATCTATCACATACAAAGGAAGCTTGATAAGACTATGTGTGGATTTCTCAGTAGAAACCATGGATGCAAGAAGGAAGTGGGGTGATATATTTAAGATACTGCAAGAGAAAAACCACCAACCAAGAATCCTGTATCCGGTAAAACTATCCTTCAGATATGAGGGAGAGCTTAAAATATTCTCTGACAAACAGACAATGACAGAGTTTGTGAACAAGAAACCTGCTCTACAGGAAGCACTGCAAACATAAAGGAAAAGACAGGAGTGAGAGGTTTGGAAAACAATTTTGGGAGATAGTAGCACAGCAATGTAAGTACACTGAACAAAGATGACTGTGAATATGGTTGAAAGAGGAAGGCTGGGATCATGTGGGATACCAGAACAAAAGACAAATGATAAAAACTGGGACTGTGTAACTCAGGGAAACCTAGGGTGCTTAACAATTGTAATAAAAGGTACAAATATGTTTTTACGTGAGGTAGAACAAATGAATGTCAACATTGCAAGGTGTTAAAAATAGGGTGGGATTGGGGGGAAAATACAATCAATGCAAACTAGAGGCTAGAATTAACAGAAACATTGTATTATGCTTCCTTTAATGTAACAAAAGCAATATACCAAAGCTAAATGCATATGGGGGGGTGGGGAATAGGGGAAGGGTATGGGACTCCTGGCATTGGTGATGTTGTCTGATTCTTTATTCTAGTTTAGGTTAATGCTATCTTTCCTTTTGTCATCATCTAACTATCAAGTCTTTTTGTTTGTTTGTTTGTTTTCTCTTTCTCTTGCCTTTTTCTTTTGCCTCTCTGCCTTCTTTGACTCTTCCTCCATCTTTGTGGAAGAAATGTCCTTATATAGAGAGTGGCGATGGTGCTCAATACATAAATATGTGACTATACGGGGAACCAATGATTGTTTACTTAGTACAGAATGTATAAGGTTTGAACAAAACCATCTTAAAAGAAATGGGTTGATGAAGAAACCATGAGGGCACTATATTGAGTGAAATAAGACAGACACATAAAGGCAAATATTGCAAGTTCTCACTGATATGAACTAATTATGATATGTAAACACATAGACATGAAATATAAGTTACCAGGATAGAGAATGAGGCTAAAGAATGGAGAGCGGTTGCTTATTATGAGCAGAATGTTCAACTAGGGTGAACTTAAAAATTTGGAAATGGAAAGGGGTGATGGTAGCATTTAATGAGAATAACTAACAGTGCTAAAAGGTGTGTGAAGGTGGTGGAAGGGGTAAGCTCAGAGTCACATACGTCATCAGAAGGAAAGTTGGAAGTTAAAAGATGGGAATGAATAAAACAGTGAATCTTGTGGTGAACAATGTCCATGATTAACTATACAAATATTAGAAATCTCTCTCATGAACTAAAACAAATGTATGTCACTATAACTAGAGGTTAATAATAGAGAGGCATATAAGAAATATATATATACCTATTGCAAACTATATACTACAGTTAGTAGTATTTTAGCATTCTTTCAACAGAAACAAATGTACTATACCAAAACTATGAATCAATAATGGAGGCGGGGCATGGTTAGGGGTATGAGAGGATGTGAGTTTCCTTTTTTTTGTCTTTGTTTCTTTTCTGGAGTAGTGCAAATGTTCTTAAAATTGAAAAAAAAATTGTGTTGATGGATGCACAGCTGTGTGGTGGTGCCATGGGCAATTGATTGTACACTTTGGAACTTTGGCTAGTTGTATGGTATCTGAACAATCTCAGTAAAACAAAAAATACACTGGAGAATGTTTTAATTTATGAGTGAATGTCTACAATATAGCATCAGTACTATCAGAATGTTGCTTACATACAGCAACATTCCAAACTCTAAAAAAAAAAGTCTATGAAGTAGTTATGGTTATTTTCACTCGCATGTTACAGATGATTCTGTTAAGTTACAGAGAGTCTAAATAATCTGCCAAGGTAACAGTCAGTCAGTAGCTGGGATTTGAAAACAGTAGCTGCATTGATCTTATGCTCTCTACATATTTCTGTTTCTCCATTGCTGCACACTATGATGTGGATTGTAGAAAATAATAAATGAATACTTCTAAAAATCCAAGTTCTAACATTCCAGTCGATAGAGATGGCATTCCTGTTGGGCTGTTATAATATGGCTTCACTAAGCAAATTTGATTAGAAGCAAAATACAAGACATAGATTAGTTGCCAGAGCAATGACAATGCAATGGAATGACTCACAATCAAGTAGTGTTGCGTAACCAGCTATGCTTTCACGTACTGAGTCATTCCACAAACCTTTAATGAACTTTACTATGTGCTAAGTAGTATGTGGTCTTAGAGGTACAAAAGTTGTAATATAAGGTCACCGTTCCCCAAAAGTTTATATGCATTGGGGAAGAAATTTATACAAAACATAAACTACACAAAAGTGCACATCTAACAAGTGGCAGAGGCTATCCAATCTAAAATAGATATGATGGCCTATAACAATTAAGGTTGGATGATGAGGAGGGTGCTTTTAGAAGGACATTACCAGTGTCCAACCATTATGCACTTTTCTCCTTCCTGAGCACAGTATGACAGCCTTCTTGATACCCTTGTACTCAGGTGGGGTCATGTGATTAGTTCTATTTTATGGGCTATGATCAGAAGGGATACATATAACAGCTGGGCCAAAGCACAGAAGAACAGGCGTGAAATCCACGCATTCCTTCTCCTTAAGTGGAGGTGACATATTTTCACGTTGAGATAGCAGAGCATACAAAATCAAAGCAGACTCAATAGAAGTATGATAGCAGCCAACCAGAAGAGGTGGCCAAACTAAAAAATGAACATTCCATGAGAAATAAACTTTTATTATATTGTCACTGAGATTTGGGGGTTGTTCGTTGCTGCAGCATAGCTTAGTCTAACTGAACTAATGCGAATGATTACCCTTGTATTTTGGAAAATTATGCCTGAAGGACACTAAGATGTTGTCAGAAAGACTGTAGGATCAAGGATAAGGAGGCAAGAGTATGAGGCCTCCTTTCCAATGATGTGCTGCATGTCTTTGGGTAAATCTTTTTGCTCAAATGATCGTCTCTAAAATGACAAGATTTTATTAGATAGTTAAGGTCACTTCCAGCTCTAATAGTTCATAAACATATAGCATATAATCTTTGAAAATTTTTAAATGGTAGGTGTATGAAAAATGTTTTGAGAGAATGGACATGACCTTTTCTCCTCAAGATAGTGAAGGGTATAAAAGAGAATTATCTGACTTTAATAGCTTGAGTGCTTTGACAAAGGGAGGTAGGATAAAAGGATAATTGTATGTAGTATGTCCCTAGACCTTAGTTCAAATGAGAGATTAATATTTGACTTAAAGCAAAAATATTTCTTGTTAAAGCTATGAAGATTTTTCCTTAAGATAAATCAAATACACTAAATTGCTTGCTATTCAAAGTACTTGGTAATAGTTTACATCCACTTATTAAATGTATGAATAATAGCTTATTATGATATTCCATTCAAGCCTTCTTACAACATGCTTTATAATTTAGTATATAATTTATTAAGATAAGTAGCTGCATATGTTAAGTTTTGTTACATTATGAATAGAATTTTATAGATATTATGAGTCACCAAAATATTTTACATCCTTTAGTTTGACAAAGTTCTGTTCAGTAATTCCCATTATCTATTTCATAAATGTAGTAAATATGGTAAATTTCAAATAAAATATTTTTTTTCATAAATGCATTAGCCTAACTTCCTTCCCTTTCTGGAGAAAGAAGACTCACATTTTACAGTTGGAGGAAAAGAGACAATATTCTCTCTTCCATTTTCTCTGCTTCAACAAGGTATAAGCGCAATGCCCACAGAGACTCGGAAATGCAGGATGACAGAGCTGGATCCAAGTGAGTGGAGACAGAGATAGAGCAATGTCCAGAACTGGGATCTCTTTCTAGCTCCTCGGAGAAATTCTCACAAAGCCCTCCACCTCTGTTTACTCTCCTGCATAAAATATCTCTAGATCACATCTATAAAGAAATAAATCTCTGCATTCATTAGAAGCTTTCTTTATTGTAAGATGTAATAGAAAATGTTGTTAGGCATTTTCATATGTGGCTTTGAAGCAATTTACCATCTTTTCAAAGACACCAAGGTTAGCTAGAAATTTTCCTGTCAAGTCTATAAATGAGCCTCTGCTGTTCATAATATTCTTTTCCAAGACTTAAAATCAGAATGGAAATATTCTGTTCATTACCTAGCATTGTCAGTAAATGTTATTTCCAAGCTACTTTAAAAAAATATTTTTTTTCATTTGACCATAAATGACAAATAGCAAGAATGGCATTACTCTGTTCTCACTATAAAATCTTTAAAGTTCATATTAATAGATTTTCCCTCAGTGTTTTCCAAATTGAAAAAAGAGTTACTTGATGAGAAATTCTCTATGTCTCTCTTCACTGAAAGTCGTATCTATTTTCCTTCATCTGAAGCTGAACAATTGTGGGGGGTTTTCAAGTGTGTGTGTGTGTGCATTCAAGTGTGTATATGTATGCTGGAGTTTAGTCTGCAAAAGTATAGATAACTCACTTTTCTGTGTTGCTTTCAGAAAGCAAGACCCGGAAAGGGCTTGATTCTCCTCCTAGAATATCGCTAAACAGAGTTGTAAGTCCTAGAGAAGACAGGAACCCTAACAACTATCGCTCTGCTCATTCTCCCAGAGCTGACTGACAAGCTTTTCACAAAATTCTTACAAGCTTAGTCACGGATTAGCAGATACCCAGACCTGTCTAACCTAATGCTGTTTAAATTGCAAGCCAATCAAAGCCACAAATCATTTTTCTCCTCCCTTGATTACAAAGCTTTGAGAAACACTGGTAGGTAGAATTTAATGCTGTTCCCCTAATTTTTATGGGTTTGTTTAATAAGATAACTACAGGGACATTTGTAAACCAATCCATTATTTAAATAAATACCGACCGCAAGTGAAAACCAAAGGCTTGAAAATATTCATGAAGTTTATTCTTAAGCATCCACATCCTAAATGTATCTGTAGACTTTACCATAATGACAAGGGAAGTTGTAAGGAAAACTAATAAAGTCGCTTGCAAGAACTCATGCTTTTTGAGATGTTAGCAATTTTATTTTGTTAAGCATGTTCCCAGTAGTAATTATGATCAGTTTATGAGTTTAAGGGATATAAAAATAATGAAAATACTTTATATCAGCATGATGGAGTTCAAAATGTTAAAATATCATTCTTTTATCCTGTCCTTCAAAGTGTCATTTAGATTTAGAAATACCAACTCTGAACAACAAAATTCTTCATGCTTTTTGCTTTTTCACCAAGCTAACAATATATTTAGTACAATTAAGTTTTTGAACTCCTATAAACCTTCAAGATAATGAACAGAAATGGTGACTCCTAAATATTTTGCAAATTTGTTTATTCATATCTTCCTGAATCTGTATTGTTGGGCATTTCTTTTTCTGAATGAGATGAATACCTACTGCTAGCAGAGAATTAATGAAAGTTGGGAAAAGGGAGGTGGGGTTTTAACTTGACCTGGGATCTTGGGGTCCTGTACTAATCCAGAGTAGAAATGCACAATATAATGCATATATGGGATAAGGGGAGGTCAAAGTCTTCTATTATTCTTATATCTAGACCAGATAAAGTAAAAAAAAAAAAAAAAATTTCCAGTTAACACAAGTTAGCAATTTGTTTCTTTGCCCTTTTCTCCTCCCTTCCCTTGGAAGTTCACTCCTTTTTCAATAAAGATTGGTCACATTTTATTGCCACATATATTCCTGGTCTTGTTCCCCACAACTTGGAGGTGGAGATGATGTATGCAGCAACCCCAGTTAAAAGAGCACCTCACATTAGGCCTGACACTGAAGGATACACGAGAGGGAGCTGCACAAAGTACTTTGAAAGTTGTTCAGAGACAATTGCCAGAAGGTGGTAAAAGGTAGAAAAGCAGAGAATTTGAAAGGTTCTATTTGAAAATATACAGCTTTGCAGAGTGGAAAACTTCCTTTACCTCTCTGTTTTTCAACTGTCTTTACCTGTGGCACTTAGAACAGAGAACTAAAGAAATTAATTGATAAAATTTAGTATGTAATTTCAAAAAGCTATTGAACCAGTCCTATAGTGTGAAATAAATTGCAAATTGAGACAAAGGGAATAGGTGATACCTATTTTAAGTATATTACTATATAAGTTGACTTTTAAAATGTCCTCATTTTCAGCAGTGTTCTATTTTGATGAAGAAATTTATGAACAATATTATGGATTTTTCTTTCTCTGTAAGTAAAAGTTGGTCACGTTTATACCATGGGCTAACTATGCTTCTCAATGCCTGGGAGGAATATACTTGGTAATGGTCAAGAACATCCAGGTGGCGCAAAGCACCCTAAATATTTTGAATATTAATATTCATCCTGTGACAATATTAATGTCTTTATATTTAGAAGAAATACAAAAATATATAGTAGTATCTTAATTTTAAAAAGGCATCTATTCATCAATACTTCATCAAAATATATGCAGTTTTCCCCTCTTTAATCCAGATTAATTGGGGCCTGTCTGTATAACTGTGGAATAACAAATGAGGGATGAATGTGCAAGTGGAACAAAGAGACGATTAGTGAGTTTAAGAAGTACATATTTAATCTGCATTTATGTGTAAATCACAAAGTAGCCTTAAAAATGATCTCTTGAGGGAGCTTGCCAACTCAATGGAAACAGATTTATATGTAAATATAATGATTCTATGAATCAAATGCACACATGTTTTAGGTATTAAAGGTTTTTTAAAATATCTAAATCATTTTAAGATTGTTTTAACAAAGGGAATGTATGAAATTACCTCTTGTTTCATCAATAAGTTACATACGCTTCCAATTTGAAGTTCAGTACGTTTAACATCTTTTCCTGGCCCAAAAACTCTGAGAAATAACTCTCCTATCAGCTATAGGGGTATGGTTTTCAAAATGAGGAGTGATTTTCAAAGTGGCAATGTGGGATATGCTACATCTATCCATCTATCTATCTATCTATCTATCTATCTGTCTATCTATCTGTCTAGAGAAAACCATAGTTTATTTTGTTATATCCCTCTAGAGTCTTGCTAAAAAAAAGGCTAAAATATTTAAGTTTTCTGCTATTCTTTGATAAACAACTCAAAAACGCATGTTTTTGAAATAAACAGAAAAATTAAAACAATCATAATTTATGAGTCTCAAGAAAATCTTTACAATGTCTCATTATTCAGCCAATTTAAATTCCATGAGTAAGTATAGTTGGTACATTAGCATTTAAAATGAAGTTTTTATTTGTTTAGATCTAGTATTCAAGTGCATTTGTTTTCTGTTGCTATGCAACAAATTGCCAAAAACTTGGCAGCTTAAAACAACACAAATTTATTATTTTGTAATTTCTGTTACTAGGAATCTGGTTACAGGTTTAGCTGTCTTGCTAGGCTGAAATCAAGGTGGTATCCATGGCTGAGATTCTCATCTGAGTCTTGGAGTTCTCTTCCAAGTACACTGATTGTTGACTGAATTTCTCTTCTTTCCCTAACCTTTGACTTAAAGCCTCTCTCTTCCCTGAGATCAAACCTGCCCTTCTCCAGCAATGAAAATCAGTAGATCTTTGTGCCTCTTTGCAATAACCTCTAGTAGGGTTTTTCTCTAACATTTCAGTCGGTCTGCTTCCCAACATCTTTCTGCTTTGTTATTCTTAATGCTCATTACATCATTACCTCAGACTGGTGGAGGTAAACACAAACTTCAAGGAAGTTCCCAGCACAACTGCCTGGCCAGTCCTCAACAACTGGCTATTGAATGAATGATTGCAGGAATGACTGAGGAGAAACACCGAAAAATTAATCGACTATTAACCAAATATTAACATCAGATGGCATTAGCAATGGCAATATCAGAGTTAAAAAAATAAACTACTCAATATATTAATAAATATATTTCAAGTATAAAATAATCATGCTTTGCAGACTAAAAAAGAAAAGAATAATTTTTTGTTTCAATTTGTAGTCACATTTCCAAGATAATGATTATTCCTTGTATTTGCATTTTCTTTCAAGATTCTGATGAACGTATCAGTCTCGGATAAAGGTATTCTCATTGAAAGTAGATGAGTGAATATAAATTATGCATGCCTTATTTTCAGCTATTGTCTTTCATAAGACTAATTTATAATTACCACCATTATTCATGATACCATGTTACATACGTAAGTAGAATATCCCGAGCTAATAGATGCTGATTTTTAAGTAGTTCTTTTGTTTTCTAATTTGAATTTTACATGAATAGCCCACATTACATAAACCAAGAAAAGAATAATTTTGACTGTTGAAGAGTTTAAAAATTACTATAATCACTATGGATTTTTAAAAATCTCTTCAAATCAGCTATCTTTTATGACAACTTAAACTCATGTACACTTCTGCAATACATATGTGCACTTGCAATTTCTCAAGATATTGGGCTAAAAGTCCTTAATTTCATCTGGACTTGCAAAATATTGACAGAATGAAAACTATAAGGCCTGGATTTTTAGCATTGCAAAGTATAACACCAATCAGAATACATTTGTAGGAAAGATTTCAAAAATATTTCATCTTTTCCAGAAAGTCCTTTAACTGTTGTAGAGTACCAGTAAACCTCACAGTGAGACCTGTTTGCTAATCCAGGTAATTCAGGCAGTTCACTTAATATTTCACTGCACCACCTACATCTTGAGAATCCTGTACTTTAAATGTATATATTTGTGTTTTATCTTTCTTCCTTTCTAATCTGAGAATAGGAAAATGAAACAATCTGAGGAAAGCAAAGACAAGAGACAAAAGACAGAAACCTTACTGTTTGACAAAATAAGTCATTTTTCTATGAAAAGCTAAGCATAGAATGAACAGACATGCATAAGATACTGATTTTCTTTATCCTTTATATACAAACTTTCTTTTCTTGGTAAAGGATTTGCATGATTGAAAACAACTTCTTTATTCCAACAGCAAAAGAATTTAGTTCATCAAAAAGTAGACAACCTTTACTTAATCATGGGTGAAACTTTAAAACATTATACTACTGAAATAAGCCAGACAGAAAAAGATAAATATTGTATGATTCCACTTATATGAAATATCCAGAATAAGGACAATCATAGAGACAAAAAGTACATTAGAGGTTACCAAGGGCTGGGGGGAGAGGGAATGGAGAGTTATTGTTTAATAAGAAAGAGATTCTCTTTGAGGTGATAAAGTTTTGGTAATGGATGGTGTAATGTGATAGATGTGACTGAATTGTACACTTAAAAATGACTAAAATGGCAAATTTTATGTTATATATGTTACCACAATGAAAATGTTTTTTAAAAATTACCAAATATTCCAAGAAGAATAAACACCAAAACTGCCAAACTCTTCCAAAAAATGGAAGAGGGGAATACTTCCCAAATCATTGTGAGACAAACATCCTAATACCAAAGCCAGATAAAGATACCATGAAAAAGAAAACTACAGATCAATATCTCTTATGAATAAAGAAGCAAAAATCTTCAACTAAATACTAGCAAATCAGATCTGATAGTACATGAAAAGAATAATACACCATAATCAAGTGGAATCTATCCCATGCATGCAAGGATGTTCAACATAAAGAAATCAATTAGTATAATGCACCACATTAATAGAAAGAAGGGGGGAAAAGTGAGTTTTCTTTTATCAACCCTGTCAATGCACCAGTAAGGTATACAAGAACTCAGTTTTTGAGTTCTTGACTAATACATGGGTACAATTTAGGAGAAATTTTTGATTAGTTGATATTTGAGAAAAACTGTTATTCTTGTCATTACAAAAACTAAATATATTGCATATATGAAACAAATTTTTAAAAAATTAAATTTTGGAAAGTTTATAATACACATGGAAAGATAGATGTTCATTTTATTTTGGAACACTTTTAGGTATATTGAATAAAATAAAACACTGCAAAAGAAAACAAAAATTGAATATAATAAATTGTTTTAAGAAAATGTAGTTTTTAAATCGAAAATTTTTTTGGTAAAAAGTTTATATACATCTCTAAAATGCTGTAATGTTATTGAAATCACCATAGCTACAGACTAAGAATGACATGAGAAAATCATGTTTCTGTCAAATAAAGCCCTCCTGGGGTTTATTTTTTGCAATCTGCTGTGTATTCTCTAGCTGCCAAATTTTTATTTTAACAGCCAACTGGTTCTAATTGAGAGATGTCCTTAGCTTTCCATTCTAGCCTATGGGTTAATTTAGTTTGTTATGAATCTATGCAGAGCTGTCCTATTCATAATCTTTTATATTCAGAACTTTGATTTATGATCTGAATTAGAATCTGAAATGGGAAAGGCTTTCACACAAATTCAGTACCTGGATGCTATAGGAACAGCTCAGTCAAGCACTAGAACTTGCACTTTCAAAATAGTCATCAAAATGCCAATTATTTGATCCAACAAATAGCGAGCAGACAGGGAAATTATTCATACAAGAAGAAAGTATGATGAAAGTCAATTCACAGAATAGAACAATAAAAAAATCTGCTATAGACCATTTTACAAAATCCTCAGTAGATTACTATATTCTGTAGTTCATACAAACATGAATTTTTCAGCAATCAAAAACCACTTTGACAACAAAACCAATCAAGGCTTTTGAAGGTTTTATTTCTCTTCTTCGGTTTAAAACTCTTCCCCATGTGCTCAGCTATTTTCATTTTCCATCAAGTACTCTTTTATAGGATTATCTTTCTTAATGCTTCCTAGAATACTCCCTCATTTCCCTTCCCATCTCTTAACTACCCATTTGCCACATTCAGGCATGCCATCCTCCACTTCTCTGTTTATGTGAACCATTGTACACTTTGTATAAAACACAGAGCTTGGCATATGAAAGACTGTTAAACAATTCTTAAGGAAATAAATGCCTCTTTAACACTATAAGATTGTCATCAGAAGTTATATTTTGTTAGAAGACATTCTTTATTTCCTTCACTAAATGCATCCTAAAATTTCTACGTATGTATTAATGCAGGGATTATATGATCAAAAGTAAAATTCCAAAATTTTGGTAATAAAGAGCCTTTGTCTAGTCTACCCCTCCAAGAAAGAAGTCACTGGAACTCCTTCTCTCTCTTTGAAGTCCTACTATCTCCCATCCCAAATATTTCAAGGGTTTCTCAGGACCTGTCTATTCAGTACTTACCAATAAGTTCTATTAACTACTTGTTGACTTATGGCAATTTCCTCTTCTTCTCTAGCTGCAAGGTTTTACCTTCAGTGCTGCTTATGCTTGTCTTAACAGAGACGCTCTCTCCCTTTGCCTCCAAAGCCTCCGCTATTGCCTGCCACCTTTGGTGCCAATTCATGCTAGTTCACTAAAGCCACTTAGAGCAAAAGATACTCACTGATTGCACAGAATTTCTATTTGGGCTGACTGTAAGGTTTTGGTAATAGATAGTGGTTATGGAAGCACAACATGGTGAATGTAATTACCAACACTGAATTATATATGTGAATGTGGTAAAAAGGGGAAATTTTAGGTCATATATATGTTACTAGAACAAAAATTAAAAGGAAAAGCAGAGGACTGTACAACACAGTGATCCATATTGTAAAGGATGAATAATAGTTAATAGTAAAATTATAAAAATATATTTCACTAATGCAAGGTGTCAACCATACAGTGGAATATGGGAACAATGTGTTTTATATATTTTATGCATGATATTTCTGTAAACCTACAATTTCTCTAACAGAAAAAATATATATTAATAAAGAATTATGTCTGGGGGGGAAGAAATGCACTCACTGGGATTGTCACTGCCACCAAGATGTACTAGCTGAAACTGCAAGCATTGTTCTGCCAAATTATCCTAGAGTCCAGCTACTAGTTTTAGAACCAATATGTGAATTAATTTTACTAGCTCTGCTTCTATTTCTTATTGATTCAGAGTAATTTGCAGCCTGCTAACAACAGACCATACTTAATCCTGTTTGCCGAAGAAAGCAAACCTTAAATTTCACCTTTGTTCTATTGTCTTGTAACAATTAGAATTCATATTTGAAAGCGAAGGAGCCTTGGTGGGTGGTTAAGCAGAATAGGAACTTAAAAGTATTCAGAGACAGGGTACACATGTTGAGAGGCTTGGAGAACAAGGTTCAAATCTTTTTTCCAGAATAATTCCAAAACAGCCCTAAAAACCGATACATTAAGAAGAATTTTGTTGTTGCTGCTTCCTCTGCAAACTAGATGCTAGAGTTTTCCATTGCTTCTATTTATGCAAAAGCTACCAGACACTGCAACCACTGCTACTGTGGCTACACAGTAAAGAGAAGCAGGCAGGATGTGCAGAGACAGAGAGATAGAGAGAGAGAGACACAGAGAGAGTGTGCTCTCCATTCCTTGTCCCATGGCAGTTTGTGGCAAATGTGTCTGATTAGCAGAGATTTGGTCATGTGCCTGTGCCTTAACTATGACAGAAGGTAAGAAAGTACATTCACACCATTTTTACCTGATATGGAGGAAATGCTTATTATTCCCTCACCATGACTTATCAACTTGGGCATTTCCACCCATAAAACAACATTCAAGAGTTGAGTGACCAAAAGAAATGACAAATATACATACACAAATATGCATGAAATGTCTTCTCTGTTGATCTCCCTTGTGTTTACATGTCTCACAGAGAGAAAACATGAAGATAAATATTTCCATCTAGACTGCAGCAACATTTCCTGTTTAGGGATGGAAAGGATAATTGGAGTTACAGATTCCATATTTTGTTCAAAATCACTCATCCCATGTCATGCTAAATTGTTTTTATTAGAGCTGGCCCGTGTTCTGTACACTTTTTACTTATAGTGAGTTCTTTCACTGTAGACTCTGGATTTCTCATCCAAATACTCTTCTGACATGTTTCTCCCTCACTCCTACTCCAGATTACACCTGAATAAATTGAGTGAGCTTACGTTCAAATCTGCTCTTTTGCACATGATATCATCGTTTGATGATTACTTAGATATTTTCCATGACCAAAAGATGCATTACATGTGTTGCAGTGTAATTTATTGAGATATAATTTTACCAAGAAGGCAGTGTGGAAGAAAGAAAATTTGAGGAGTGTGTGTGTTCCCATGGAGAGAATAGTTGGAAGAGACTTTAGTACTAATTTATAACTTAACTTATGCTTAACTTAAAGCAGCTGCTGAGAGGCAAGTAGTATATATGTATGCAAGAACAAATAAAGGAAGATAAATGGAAGACATACTCATTTACAAAGTCAGTTACAAATAGTCAGCTCAATTTATAAAATAAAACTATATACTGTGAAAGTTAAGTGTTGCAGTGGTAAAACAACTTGACATCTCAGGCTTATCTTCTTGATACTGAATATTTGGAAGCATCAGATGAACATCTGAAACTTGTGATAAAGAAGAGAATAGTCACCATATTTCATCTTACTTAGGACCTTAGCCCCACCCAAACGGATCAGTAACATGGCTCTTTATTTAGCTCAATTGGTTTTAAATACTCCTCCTCTGTCTCAGACTTCTGCTACAAAGAATAGTAATGTTTTTTTTAACTCAGTGCTGAAACCTAAAAGAGGTTTATGATACTGTTTCTTCTTTCTTGCTCATAGCACACTTTAATCAAGGTTGATTCTCTTCTCAAAAATGAGACCTATAATTAACAGCTGCAAAGCTTCTGCTCATCATCACAGGTTTGGGGTTGATGTATCAAGAATAATTGTATGGCAGCACTGAAGATAGTTGGAAGACTTAAAAAACCTAACATAGTCTCTCCCACATGTGAAAGAATCCTAACTGAAGGAAGCAGAATCCCATAATGATATTATAGAATGCACAGCCAAGGGCACTGGAGTAACTTTTCAGAACTAGCCACTTAGAATGCAGGTCTGCACATGTCCTTCTCTTCTTGTGTCCTTTTTGGGAAAGTTAGGCAGCATCTATGGGGGAAAAATCCCTTTGCTGCTCATACAAAAGACACAGCATCCAAAATCAAGACATGGATGTGAGTGAATCCTCTGGTGATGAAAAAATTAAGCTCAATCAGCACTACTCTTCCTATCCCATGAAACCAGATATATCCCTAGATTGCAGAACTGGGCAGGGAAAGAGACCCAAACACTGTCAAAGGATGTTGAACAGAGGAGTGGGCAGGACATTCAATGTAAATCACTCCCCAATTATAATACCTAACATGAATAAACATGAACAGGGGGTTTCTTCCAATCTGAGGAGGCCAGGGACTTGAGAGTAGGGTGGAGGATGTGACTCTAAGAATAATAAGAGCATGGTTGAAAATTCATGGGGGGGGGAAGAGTAACAGATACTGTTGACTGTCTAAACAATATCCATCCATCCTCCTTCCCCTTCCCTAATAGAACTCTAACTTTATTCAGATACTTACTCTTCACCTAGTAGATAAGTTATTCAAAGTAAACTGTTCCCATCCTAAACTCACAGGTTGGGTCCCAAATGTTCTAAACCAGGAGCTGGCAAACTGTGGATCGTGAGCCAAATCTGACCTGCTACCTGTTTTAGCAAATAAACTTTATTGGACCACAGTCATGCCACTTTTCTTTTATTTTTGATCTAAGGCTATCCTTGCTCTACAATGACAGAGTTGAGTAGTTGTGACAAAGACCAGTCACCTGAAAACCCTAAAGTGCTTACTATCTGGGCTTTAAAGAAAAAGTTTGCTGAAAACTGTTCTCAACTAATCATGGGACTTTCATACCCTTGTAAGTACTTGACTGATGCATGAGCAATGAGACATGAGAAAAATCCTGCTAGAACCGAGAATATTCTTCTACGCTAAAACAAATGCACAGAAAAAGGTACACAAGGAAGAAATGGGCTTATTTCTGCCTCTGGGTACCATCTTGCCTAGATGTGATGCTTAAAAAAAACAAGTTAAAAAAAAAAAGAGGTGATAAATGCTCTGTTTAGAGAGTCTCTATCTATAGATTTGTCCAAACATCACAAAAAATCTGAGTGAAAACATGGCCACTTCTGTCTAGACAGCTTGTTATCTAAAATGATATATATCTTCATAATTTAATGAAGTTGAATTGGGACTTTTTATTATTTGATCCTAAAATATTCTGAGACATGCACATATCCCACCTAATAGTGAAATTGAAACATATTTCTGCCCTTAAGCCAAAGAAAGTTGCTCACCTCTGTTATATGAGGCAATAGAAGGTCAACCAAAACCAGAGAACATACCACTTCAAGCTGATCGACTTAGGGGGAATAAATTAAGTGCTAGGATGAAGCACATTATCTTAAGAGTAGCCTCCCACTTCTTAGGGCTGTGTACAGGTTTGCCTACCCTTCCTTTAGGTAGCTTAGGAAAGAGTCAGTGCATTTTGACTCTGTCTCATGGGAGCTGCTGGGCATAGAGGTGGGGAGGACATTCAGTGGAAAGCAATCTTCCAATATAACACCTAACACAATTAAATATGATCACGACATTTTTTCTCTCAATCTAAGGAAACCAAGGACTTGAGGATAGGGTGACTAATATAATCTTCACCTAGTGAGGATTACTAATTTCTAAAGGCAAAAAAACTGATGTCTAAATTGGGAGCTTGATGTTAAACTCCTATTTCTAGAAATAGGCAAAACATAGGTATGCATGTAAATATAAAATAATGTATCTCACATCTATACACGAATAAACTACTCTAGATCAACTCAATATCATAAATGATAAAATATAACTTATTTTACTGTAAAATAAACAATTACACTTTAATTTGTTAAGGCCAATTACTTTTTTTTAAATCTAGGAATTTTTAGTCACTCGGTTTATTATATCTTTACAACAAATTAGGAAAGCAAACATTCATATGCTTTATTTTGAATTCCAGTGCTGTTTTCATATTTCCAAATAGAATTTTCAATAAAACAGAAAGAATTTTACATTTTAGAAACTTGAAATTACTACTATGTTCAAGAAAACTAAATACCTAATGTGAAAGAATGAATCTTCATTTCTGGAAAGAAAACAAATGAAGTATCAATGTCATTCAGTAGTATCTGTGTATACAATTAGAGCACATTTTCTGAGTGACATTGTTAGCCAGAATAACTCTTCATGAACAACAAGATGCAAGAAAAAGTATCAAGCATTACATTTCCTTTCAACGTATAAGCTGTTTAAATAAAATTATCTTACCTGTTGGGATAAACAAAAATGTTTGTTGCATTACCACATCCTTAAATTAGACTTGCTGAAAATATACTTCCTTCCATTTCCAACCCTGCATGCATTTTAAATCACTTTATAACCAGTTTCTCATTACAAGATACTGGTTTGTCAAACATCATTCTGCCACAGCTGCAAATTCTGGAAGCTTCATGGAGTTATTAGAATAGCATTCCAGGTTTTCTGAGTTATAAATTGAAATGAGTGAATCTAAGAGTATAGGAGCTTGATGGTAGTTGAAATATGTGACTAAAGCTGTCCTAGAGTTGAATTATAAGAGCCAATTCTCAGTAGGACACTTTCTTTCTTTTTGTCATCATTTTTGCTTGTTTTGAGAATATATGCCAAATCTTTATTACAGATTTGCATAGAACTGTATGCATATTCATTACATTTAATACACCATCATGCAATGAGGCCAAAGGTAATATATCTTTCAAGTTTCATGATTAAGAAAGGACAATTTTGATACAGACCTACAGGAAAGGAATAGAAGTCCTGTGGCAGGGGCAAGAAATCTTCTTCCCTAAATATACTACAGAACAAATGTCTTAAATCTGTGATGAAAAGAGCAACAAGCACTGTTGTCCTTAGGAGACAACACTCAATTCCTGCCACTCTTGAGGAGGGGGCAGGAATTTGTGCTGTGACTGATTTTACAGATTGGAAAAACAAACACTACACTCCTGAGACCTAAAAACACATGAATACTTAACATTAGAGCATAATCCAAGCAACAGAATACATAACCCTCCTCTCCACTTCTGACTGCTAAGATAACATTCTTTGAATAACAAATTACAGAACAATACTGCTGGGAGAAGAACAGGAGAACAAGATCGATAAAACAATCCCATTTTGAAGCACAGCGCAAAGAGTACATCATGATATCCCTAGAGGAATGTGAAGGCCATAGTACATTGTAGATAAAAAATCTAAAACCGAGCCCAATGCCTAACAAGATTAATTCGAACACCTTCCTACACTAAATTCTGGCATAAACAAAGGCATGCCCATTTCCAAGCCTAAAAACTGCTTATTTCAAATTCTGCTATTCTATAAAAATTACTGGCTTTCAACAAAAACTTATAACGCATATGAAAGGGCAAGAAAAAAGACATTCATATGAGACAAAGCCCTCATCAAAACCAGACAAAGATATGACACAGATATTGAAAACATAAGACAGAGAGTAAAAAATAGCTATAATTAATGTGATAAAGGTGCTAAAGGTAGACAACATGAAAGATCTATTGAGTAGTTTTAGTAGTGCATTGAAAACAATAAGAAATAATAAGATGGAACTGTTAAAAGTCAAAAAAAAAAGAGAAGCGAGAGACCAACAGATGCCTCCATGTGCCTTGCCATGTGGGAGAGGAGTCAAGGATTGCCCACAGCCAGTCTTCAGGAAGAAAGCATCGCCTTCGTGATGCCTCAACGGACATTTTATATGCATCAAAACTGTAAGCTAATAAATTCCCATTGTTCAAGTCAAACCAATTCATATTATTTGCTTTAAGCAGCCCAGGAAATTGAAACACACCATGACTAAGAAGCATTAATTCCAGGAATGCAAGGTTGGTTGGATATAAGAAAATCAATCTGTGTGTTACACTACATTAACAGAATGATAGGGAAAAAAACACAATGACCATTTGATTGACACAGAAAAGATGCTTGACGAAATCTAATATGCTTTTGTAATAAAACCACTTCTAGGAATAGAAGGGAACTTTCTCAACATGTTAAAGGGCACAGTAAGCATCACACCAAATGGTGAAAGACTGAAATTTTCCTCCCTTAATCAGGAACAGCACAAGGTAACCCGTTGTTGCTATTGCTCTTCATCATTGTACTGGAAATACTTGTGAGAGCAATTAGTCAAGAAGAAGAAATAAAAGGCATACAAATTGGAAAGGAAGAAGTAAAACCATTCCCATTTGTAGATGACCATGATCATATATAAAGAAAAACAAAGGAATCCACAAGAAAGCTACTAGAAGAAATAAACAAATATCAGTAAAATTTTGATGTACAAGATAAATAGTCAAAAATCAGTTGTACTTTTATACACCAGCAATGAGCAATCTGAAAAGGAAATCAAGTATACAATTCTATTTACAACAGCCTTGAAAAGAATAATTATCTAGGAATAAATTTAACCAAACAAGTGATAGACTTGCACACTGAAAACCACAAAACACTGCTCTAAGAAATTAAAGAAGGCCTAAATAAATGGAAAGTCCTTCCATGTTCATGGATTGGAAGACTTAATATTGTGAAGATGTCAATGCTACCTAAAATAATCTAAAAATTCCATGCACTCTCTATCAAAATTTCAGCAGCCTTCTTTGTAGAAATGAAAAATATGGAATTGCAAGAGGCCCCAAATAGACAAAACTGTCTTTACAAAAAGAACAAAGTTTGAAGACTGATTTCCTAATTTCAAATTTTACTACAAGATGACAGTAATTAACACAGTATGGTACTGGCATAAAGATAGACACATAGACCAGGGGAATAGAATTGAGAGTCTAGGAATAAACCCACTCATCTATGGCCAGTTGATTTTCAACACTAATGCCAGCTCCATTCAAAGGGGAAGAACCTTCTCTTCAACAAGTGGTACTGAAACAACTGGAGATATTTGTCACATAGGGTCCAGTCTGATTCCCCTCTCCCCCAGAAGTTCCTTTTCCCTGCCTCCTTTCTAGGGGAGGCCTCCTGCCATTGTCTCTGACAGGGCCTTTGCTGGGAGGTACTTCCCCTCTTATGCAAACTTTTCTAATCTCTACTCAAATAAAGTTCATTATATGCAACTGTTATCTCGTAGTCATTTCTTTGATCAATCCACTAATCATCAATTTCAGACCCACTGATGAATGCTAAACTTGTGGAAGAAAGTTTAAGCAAACACAAGATACTTGCATAGTCTCAAAACATCTCTCACAGAGTATTTAGTAATTAAAAAAGTAAAAAATAGAAATTTCACCATGGAGAATCGTGATAGTTACCACTTTAGCCAAATGATCAAGATTAGTGTTAACAGTAATAAGTAAAAGTTGCATAACCTCAATCTAACAATATAAAACACCAAAGAAACTTAATAGAGTAATTCTATGAAATACCTGTTCAGTACTATTCCAAAGAGTGAAGGTCGAAAAATACAAAGAATGATTGAGGAACTGTTACAGATAAGAGAAGGTAAGGAGATACAACAACTAAATGCAATCTGGGATCCTGGATTGGATCCTGCAACCAAAATGGAAGTGAAAATATATGATTGATATTATTAGGAAATAAGACCATTTCACTATGTCTAAAAGTAGGCACACTTAATGCTTAGAAAATTTAATATTAAACCATACTTGTTTGCCTATGTAGGGAGATGTTGGTCCCTGGGTTTTCTAAATTCATAAATGCATTTTACACAGGAAGTTGATCTAGAAGACTTCTATTATACATCAACCAAATAACTACTACACTATCTTCCTGAAAAAGGAAAAAAAAAAAAAAAAAAAAAAGACTTTCTGAGCTTCATAAATCTATAGAGTTGAAATAAAAAGATATTATAAGTAAATTTGAAATGTTAAATCATTTTCTATATTTATTCCAAACCCTTTTCCAAACAACCTTAGTAACAAATAATTAACATAGCTGCTGAAAAGAAAATGGTAGACATTGACATTTTCCTATATGCATCCATGTATCAGCTATCATTAATGGCTATGTTTGATAAACATGACCACTCTCAAAAAATGTGACTGCAAATATTGGTGTTAAATTCATGTTCTGTGACAATTCATTGTAAGATTTGCATTTATTCCTTCTGAATTATGCCAACTTTCATTATGATATCATTTGTTGAAATTCTGAAAGGTATCATTTTTCTCTTTTCCAGTTCATCTCCTTTAGATGTGTGTGGTCAAGGAGGGTTACAATTCTAAGAAGTGGCCCTTAAAATGTGGTTTCAAGGTCAACGCTGTCACTGAACCTACCTTCTTTGATTATACTCTGAGAACCAGATGTAAAATATGTATTTCCAGTTTCTGGATCCATAACTTTATCTTGGGGCTTCTGAGTCTGTTTTCCATTGTCAATATGAAAATAGGGAAAAGTCTCCATTTAAAAAAAGTTCCTTCTAAGTCCTTCAAATAAGTTTAGTGAGTCCTGCATATTATTTATGCTAGGGATGTCTCTCTGGATTTCTTTAAATGTAGACCTGTTTAAATTTAAGATTAATATGTCATTCTGTGTTAGACTGAATATCTACTCTTAGACATTTAGCTCTGCTGACTATGTACAATTTAACTCCACTACAAAATCCATTAGATACCAAAATAATGCAATTCTTAAAATCGTAAATGGAATGTGCTAAATTATGTTCTCAGTTCTCAGAACAATGGTTGTTATATGAATAGATTTATGTGATGCCATTTTCTGTTTTATTATAGTCTTTGTCACAAGAATGAGGTGGTAGAATTTTAATGTCTCATACCGTGTGTCAATTACGGGATTCTACTATACAGCTTTGACCTTTACAGTGTTCTGCGATTTCATTGGCTACTCATTGCATTTTTCCCTTGCTTGCTGTCCTGCTATCCTGTAGAGAAGATGTAGAATGGACAGCCAATTAAAGTGCAGAATGTTGAAAAGGTCAAAACAGTACAATATGATATCTCTACTCAGCATATATCAGACAAAAACCAGATGTTATAGTTGTCCTACAAGGACAAAGATAAGTATGGCTGCAGGGAGGAAAAAAAAGCAAATGATAGTCATTTCACAGTTCAGTTGACAAACGACTGAAACCATATTTTCCTGAATGTCTTAATCATTTTTGTAATTATGAAGTGAAAGCCCCAAATCAAAAGTGAAGCATGTATTTAGTTTTGATAGCTAAATCAACTTTCATGGAATTTGTTAAGGTACCTATGCCTATATATCTGAATATATTCAAATAAAACATTTCCTAGTACACTTGATCTCTCTTTTTTAAAGGTATTATATATCAAAAAAAAAAAATTTCTTCTGGTATTTCACTGGAGTTGACTAATTATCATGATTTTGTAGTCTTTAGTAAAGACGTATGAGTAATACTATGACAACCATGACACTTTAAAATAATTTAGTCATCTTCCTTCACAGAACTCTTCCATTGTTAGAATAATGAAATCTAACATTTGCAAGATGTTATTACCTATCATTGTTGTAAAAACTCTGAGTGTTGATTCATTATATAACAGAATATTGCATTGGATGTGCACTTTCATTACTTATCATGATTTCAACTGTACACATTCAGTGTCCCTAGGAAATAAACTAGTTTTGTGTTAATCATTACCCAGTTTTATGTACTACCCCCATCAAAAAGAACAACAAAATAGAAACCAGATAGTCCACCCTCAAAATAAATTTTACTTTACCTGTCTACGATCTTTAATCAAATTTATGTTTCTCTTTGGTCAATTTGGTTTGACTGTGATAAGTTAATTCTATATATATTAGAATTTTATACTATGTAAAAATAAGTTACTCCAGAATACTTTAGCGATAACAATAACACCTTGCGGTGAAAAAGTTAGAAACGAATTTGACAGCTATGGCCTTACCCAGCTACAAATTGAAAACTTTTCCAACCAGATAAGCATTCAGGGAGAAAATATTAATCTTATAGGCTTTTAGTTTGTTCTATCCTTTTTATGGTTATCTTCTAAATTCTCTAAAAGTAAGATATTTATAATATATATGGACCCATTCTTCTCTCTACTTGGCTAGTCTATTCCTTAATCTTACTCTCTATGCTTGACTAATTATTGCTTATCACACAATAAAGGGATCTTGATATGATTGTCCCAATACCACATTTTGCACCAGGTCAGAAACTTGCGTGTTTCGCAAAGAAGTCAGGTCTTATCACCAGAAAAATAGCTTGGATAATCAATTTATTAAGTTTAAAAGATCAGAGTTTAGGGTAAGTTTCTATGCATGCACCCATATTTTTAAGTGGTAAGGGTAAGAATTTTGAGTGAGGAGAATAATACAAGTATGTTCAACCAGAATCTATATTTGTAAGATACTATCAGATATACAAAATTGTATTTAATAGTTCAAGTGCATCATGAACTGAGGGCTGTAGGAATGACAGATGGAATGAGTGGGAAAAATGGATTATGCATAATGAAAGGAAACTAAAACATATGAAAGTCAGCTATAACAAGGCCAACATTGATAAAGCAATAATAAGGGTGTTAGGAAGTAGTGGTAATAGTATGGGACAGGTAATTCAGTGTCAGACTCAAGTGTCAGAATACAAAGTTTGGAATCCATTACATAAGCAATAGAGATCAGGGGTATGTTGTAATTATTGGCATATAACATCTATTAGAGATTGGATTTGCAGTATAGGTATGAAGTAAAAAATATCCTAATTAGCATGGAAAAGGTCAGATTGGAGAGACAGTAGCATGTGAAATTAATGCAAAAAAATAGGAGAAATTGATGAGTGGAAGAATACAGATTCAAAAGAGAAGATTACAAACGAAAGCTTAAGAATGGATGACTAAAAAAATATGTGTGATGGGAATGATAGAAATTGAAATGCTATGGTAAGAGTGCTTGCGTTTAGAATTTGCTTTAGTTTGTATTTTTTGGAAAATGAATTGTTTGGTGAAACTTGCTTCACTTTTCCATTCATTCAGTTAGAAAATAAGTTGTTGAGGACATCCTCTGTGCAAGACAGTGCCAGACATGCCACTGGACGATGATGAAATCAGGAAAAAATACTGGGGAAACTGCATCCATACTCTTATCTCCCAGCTTCTGGAGAAAATTCCTTTTCCCATGGAGCTTACCTTTTCTTGGAGGAAACTGACAACAAGCAACTACAGAAGAAAAGAAAGAGTACAATGCTAATTAGAGACAAATGCTGAGAATAAAATGAAGGTAAATAATACAATGATTGTGGGAAGATATTTTAGATAAAGTGATCAGGGTAAAGCTCTCTGAACCAACGCTATTCTAACAGAGGCTTGCAATGTGTGACGCATGATTGATGTGAAGATTTGGAGTAAAAGCGTCCACGAAGAGCGAAAAACAAATAGAATTGCCCCGGGATCAGATTGAGCTTGACGTATTAAAGAAACAACAAAACCCTGTGAAATGAGCATTAAGAAAGAAGAATATTGTATGCTGCCACAAAAAGTCATAATTAAAATACAAAACTGATTGTGACAGTTTAGAAGAAAAAATAACAGGATTCTTTTATGATGAAAAAACTACACTTAATTTTTAAATTAATATTTTAGTATTGAACCAGAAGTATTAAATTTGGCATTGGTATGATATAACCATAAAAAGGTTATAAGACAATAATGTAAGTCTAGAATAAAACCTAAATGATAATGATATACATATACATATACAAATATATGAATCTTAACTAGACTGATATGAAAATTAGAAAATATGAATTTGAAATTTGAGGGAAAATTAAACATAGAGGTGACCTACAACAACAAAGAACAGAGTACAAGGAGGTCCTTGGGGAACAACAGACTTTAAAATTTGCTGGTGGTCAGAAGGGTAATGGGTTTTTGTAGGTGGTCAAAAGGAACAGAGGAAACTGTAGGACTGAAGTCATCTGCTGTTCCACTGGAGGTAAATCTTTTAGTGAAACACCTAGAAATAGTCTAGAATCTGAGTTGGCAAATACTAAATTTGTCAGTGAGAACTGAGAAATATAAAGTGATAATTTATTGAAGGTTCTTCTCCATACCATACTACCCTTTCTTACCCCTCTACCCCCCCACTGCAGAATAGCTGACAGCCCAGGGTGTACTACATGGCATGAAACTGGACCACTTTCTTTAAAGACATTGAACAAACTACATGTGAGGGGTTTTGATGTGTTTCAACATCCTTATCATTTTGGCACTGGGGGCACCTACCGCATGCATTGCAAAGTAAATTCTACTGGTTAGCGTAAAAATGGGAAACCCAAAATAAAGGAGTAAGGAACAAAAACATAACCATTGGAAATCTAAAATATTGCTGTCAAAATGAGAAATTCAGTGCAAGGACTGGATGATAAAGCTAAGAAAATCTTCCAAAATATTCAGCAAAGTTGCAGAAATGACAAAGTGTAAGATATGTAGAGGATCGATCTTGGAATTACAAAATCTGGCTTAAAGATGTTATGTAATGAGATCACAGCTACAATAGAGGGGCTTAATTATTAAAGAAATAGTAATTAACAGAATTAAAAAATGGATATCATTGTAGTTTAAAAGAACACACCAAGTACCTATAGAGAAAAAAATCATATTCAATGAATCTTTCTGAAATTTCAGAGTGCCAAGAAAAAATATGAGATTCTAAAAACATTCAATGACTATGAGAAAAAGAATATCAACAATGAAATGAGTATTTGAGTGTTAATGCATTCATCAGAACATGGATTTCAACTTATGAAATATAAGATTTTGAAGTTATAATTCTCTACTCACAATCAAATGTGAAGGCGGAGTGGAGATATCTCCAGATATGTTGATATGATATTACGTAGAAGTATTAATTTGTGCACTTTCCATCACTTCCTAGGGAGTGAACTTACCCCCCATCAATTAGAGGTGTTCACATTATCATGTGAAAAATTGTGATTATTATTGCAGAAATGTGAAATTTTTGTCAATATGATAGGTATAAAAGGTATCACAATGTATATTATTAAATATACCTTGGAAATATAAAGTATATGTTTTTTTCTGTTTATACCTGAACCAGATGAACATAACTGGTAATTTCTGTCTAGTTACTGGAGACGAGAATATCTACAAATATTTAGAAGCACCTTTAGAATTCTTCAATTACAGAGAAATCTATTCACATCTGGATTGTTTGTCACATTGCATAGACCCATAGAGCTTTTTGCTGACTAAATGAATGAACAAGGAAGGTAGGTTCAGGATTTTTTTTTTTATATTTATTTTGTCAAATAATTCCAAACATATCTTAACTTGAGTGAAAAATCTGTTGCATGAGACAGATTTTCTTTTCTACAGTATGATATTTACAAAGATTGATATGTAGTTCCAACAAATACCTATTAATGCTAAATTTGGACACAAGGATTATGGAATTTTTCAGCTTCTGCCAAAATAATTCTGCTATTCCACAACTTTGTTTTGTAAAACATATTGATACAATGATTGTCTCAATGTGATAAAAATGCCATTATTATGTCAAAGTCAGTAGAGGGAAAAAAAAAAAAACTTCCCTGATGAAGAGTCTAGCTATTGCCTTGCATATTTATTGAATAGTTACAATCCAGACAGCTTAAAAACAACTACTCTTTCTGTTATTAATTAATTTATACAGATATAATGTTATTATTCATTAAACTGAGCTAAATGAAGTATGACTGTTTAATTTTAAAATATTAGGAACAAAAATCAAAACTTTGTTTTGAATTCTCTCTGAGGGCACCTCTCATTACAAGAGACAACTTTGAGTTACAGAGCATGAGATTAATGTCATATTTTGGAATCCAGTTAGCTAATTTAATTGAGATGACTGCTTGAGTCTTTTTTTATTAGCTATGAATTTCTTTGATTATGTACATTCTTCCATATTAGCGCCATAGGGGCTAGTTAGGTCTGTAATGATGTAACTAATTTTATTTCTCCATAACTGACATCCACTAAGCTTTTGAAACACTATTTCCACTGATTTGTGGAGCTCTGGGAAAACCAGCAAATTTCTGTTTGAAATACATTATTTTAGGATTGTCCCCCACTGTCAGTTGCCTTCCGTTAAGTCTAAGTAACAGTATAACGGTGGTAGTTACACATTGTTCTGATTTTGGGGAGAGGGAATCTTGACTAAGTATCATCCTCTATCTTCCTGTTCACCCGTGAAGCATACCTTCGTGGGGTAACAATCTGAGTTGAGGTTAGCACCATTTGTAACAGATATCAGTGGATTCCTTTTATGGCTTCTCTTCACAAGGTCTAACTACCTTAGTGCTTTATCCTAACCCTGTGCTCCTTGTGTCCAATAACATGCTCTTAGACACTTTGACTAAATGAGCGATGGGGGGTTTAGGGGCTATCACTGGAAAATCTTCTCTAACATAAGGTAGCAGACCCTGGGGACCATTCTGCCCATCAACCCAAATACTTTCTTCAAAAGTGCTTGCTAATCTATGACCCAGGTACCGTGATGTTTGTGAAACTTTTGCTTCCTTTTTTCTCCCCCCCACCTCCTTTTTTTTTCCTGCAGCCATACTTCTCCTTGACCTTGGAGAACAACTACAACATCTGTTTAGTATCTGTTAACATTCTAAGTAGACATAGAGTACAGTATTGTTTTAACTTTTTTAAATATTCTTATGGATTTTCTGGATTAAACTATGAGTATAGATACATAGGAATTTTCAAAGATCCCTTAAAACATGTGGAATTTTTATTATGGCTTTCTTTTTTTTGTTTGCAAACTCCCTACTTCACATTATCGTCTTCTGCCACCATTCATCTCCCTCTTCAGGTGCTCAACATATAGGCTTCATGTTCTCCACTCTCCAGGTCTCGTTCTTAATATTAAAAAAGCCAAACTTCAAAATTGCAAATTATTAGTATCTCTTAGAAGTCTGGCTTTTATAAATCAAGAGCACACTGGCATTCAGATTACTGTCTCTGATTGATAATTTTGAGAGAGATTTTTCAAACTGAAAGCTAAAACACACTTGACCTGGTTTATTCAACTACATCAGACAGAATGTGTAAAAAAAAAGGGGGTGGGGTGGGTAAGGGAAGGATGGCTAGATTAAAAGTGGCTAAGAGACATACCAATCTAATCAATGCAAACTTTAACCTTATTTGGAATCTGGTTGAAATAAAAAAAACTATGAAAGGACATTTTTGAGGCATGTCAATAAATGTCAACATGAATTGGTTATTTGATGATGTTAAACAGTATATTAGATGGATGGCTTAAGAAAAATGTCTTTTTCAGTTAAAAATAAATACCAAATATTTTTAAGGTAAAATAAGATTTTAGAAATTTTCTTTTAAAAATCTACACAAAATTAAAACTTAAAATGTATGTGTAGAGGGATAGATGAGACAAGATCGGTAAACTGTTGATAATTACTGAAACTTGATTATGGGCACATGAAGATTCATTATTTATCTTACTATTGTGAGTCATGTTTGAAATTTTTTTACAATAAAATTTTTTAAAAGTTCTACTTCTGGTAATGGAAGAGTGGTTAATATAGGACTAAACTTCCTTATGACAGTAATAATAAGCTCTGCTCTTTCCTCTGCAAAAAAGAAATAAACCAAATATGAACAAACCAAAAACAATTGCTTTTGAAGATTCTACAAGGTGAGGAAAAGAAAGAGAGAACTGGTGGAGATAGAACCTTTGAAAGAAGGGAAATACAACATATGAGTTTTATTAATTGCCTTTTCCATTGAGGATGCACCCTAGATAGAGATGCTTAGAGTGGTTTTAGCTCAAGTAGTAAAGAGCTTAGAGTTCAGGACTACCAGTACTGCTGGTAATTGAATAGCGGATGTCAGAAAGAAAGGAACCCCAAAAGGAAATCCTGAGTATGGATATAAACTCCCACCTAATCCTTGGCTGACTACTAAATTTCTCATTTACAGGGTATGACTCCAAGAAGTCTAACAGAAAACAATAGCTATAAGACACAAAGAGTTACATAGGACATTGAAGTCAATGCATACAGCATAGGATAAAAAGTTTGATATTTAAATCCTGCCAAGTTAGACACATTGGTTGTTGCATTAAATTGCTAGATAGGCCATGGCTTGGAATAAGAACATATTTCAGGAATGAGGTTTGCACACCAATTCTACATAAAATACCAAAATGGACTTGCCTAACAAAGGCCAAAAACAAGCTCTCAGAGAACCAAAGTGATCCACATATAAATTAACAGCCAGGCTGAAAAAATTTCAGCCTTAAGAGGTTGATAAAAAGCAAGCAAACAAGCAAAAAAAAAAAAAAAAAAAAACAAGTCTGTACAACATATCAGTGATGGCCAGTGCACAATAACAGAATGAGTAATGGAACATAACCTTGATGAGATGCATGGCAGTGTTAAGCCACCTAACACTGTTTAATTTGGGTCCCAGTATGAAATGAGGCAGAGAATACAGCAAGGATGTTTTGAGTAATATTGGCAGGAAACTTCAATTTTGATTAAAATATCAACTCATGGTTTCAGGATGATTAACAATCTCCCACAGGAAGCAACATGTAAGCACCTCATAGTCATACTGTTGAAAATCAATGATAAATACAGTCTCTTAAAAGTAGACAAGAAGAAAACGAAAGAGAGACAGAGAAAAAGAGAAAGAGAGAATATATAGAAACCAATAAAAAATGATGGCTGATTTCTCACCAAAATAATAGAGGCTATGAAGAACAAAAAAAAGTCAAACTAGCATGTAACATCTCACAAAACTATTCTTCAAAAATGAAGGCAAAATAGATACATTTTCAAATATGAAGCAATTAGTCTTTGCCAGATACTGTCACAAAAAATGTTGAAATGTTTTCAGGCAGAAGGGAAATGATAACAGAAGGAAATATGGATTTAAAACAAGTATTCCAGGAGGCCTGGAATTTTTAGATAAATTAAAAAATTGTATTATTACCTTGAATTCCTGAAAAATTCAATTGCCAGTTTACAGCAAAAATAATAACAATGTTTTGTGGTAAGTAACAATGTATTGAGATAGAACTAAAATAAAAACAATACCCAAGAATAAAAGAAGCTGAATGAAATTATACTGTTGTAAGTTTCTATTTAGGAAAGAAAGAGAAAAATATTATTACAAGGTAGAATGTAATTAGTTAAGAATATATATTGGAATCTCAAGGTCAAACACAAAAAAATATTTAAAATGTACATCTGATAACCCAAGAGCGGGAGAAAATGAAATATTACAACAACAAAACAAACAAACAAAAGCAAGGTTAACAACAGCAACAAAATAAAAGGTGGCAGGAAAGGTGGAAAAATCCAGAGGAGCTATCTTAAAAACAAATAGAAGATAAAAGACTTAAACCTTAAATATCAATAATTAACATTAAGTGTAGTGGATTTCACTGTTTTATTAAAAGGCAGTAGTTGTCATCCTAGAGAAAAAAGCAAACCTGATATATGCTATTTATAAGAGATGCACTTTCATTATAAAGATCTGAGCTGAAAATAAAAGGATACAAATATAAAACATAAGAAAATTTATATGACTATATTTACATCAGATAAAGCCAACTTAAAGATAAGGTATTTTAACAGAGATTTAAAAGGGGGCGGGGATAGGTCATTTCATAACGACAAAAGAAACTTCAGAACTTAACCCAAGACTGTGTCTCATTGATGAAAGCTAAGTGAGATCCTAGGCATCCTTATATTATCTAGAAGTTCAGATCCCACTATCATTGTGTCAGTTAAGTTTCCCTTGTGTCCAGAGCCATCTAATTACAAAAGAAAAAGAAGTAGGATAGCAAAAGAAAATTGAATTTATTCAACCTGAAAAAACTAAATTTTAAATTAAAAGACTCTAAATTACTTAGAAGGGCTAATTTTTTCCCCGTGACATCAGTAGAAATAAGATCTTTTAAATATGTAATAAGAACTTTTAAGTTCTGTTATTTCACTATTTCTGAGTTCTAGAATGTAATTTTAATGCAGTTGGTGTATATACTTTTTAAAGATAAAATTTCTATTTTGTAACAGTTTAGATTTACGGAAAAAATTGTGAAGATAATGTGAAAAATTACATGTCGTCTGCACTCAGTTTCCCTTATTATTAATACATTACATGAGTAGGGTAGAAAAGTCCAGAAATTGGAAACTTGACAGGATGGAAGAGACAATTGCTTCTCAACCAGAATCAGAAAAATATTAACTAAGGAGGCTTTTGAACTATAAAATCTGTTCAAACTAAATCTTTCAGAAGGATTAAATCAAGGTTATGGGGTTATGGCCTCTGTGTCAATTACTTAAAACTCTGAGTGGACTAATGTATTTTAGAATAAAGATCTCTCATTTTGTGGCACTCAGTAAGTTTTTCCACTTATACAAGAGTTCAAGGAAAAGAAAATCTGAGTCTGTTTGTGTGTGTGTATGTCTTCGGGTGTAACTCATCAAAATCTTATATGCTCAACTAAAATTACATAATTACATTGAGGAGGGGAGAAGAAGAGAGGGAGGGAGAGAGAATGGGGGGATAGAGGGAGAGAGAATGGGGGGAGAGAGGGAGGGAGAAAGAAGGGTAGGGTAGCATCCACTGGCATGTGCAGCTAACAAGAATCAAATATATAAGACGCCAACAGAGTTTGAGAGAACTTAAAATTTATTGTCAAAACAAACACCAACCTTTTTCTATTTAGGTTGATTGTAAAGTTTTGGAAATGGATGGTGGTGATAGCAGCATGATATTGTGAGTGTATTAACAACACTGAAATATGTATGTGAATGTGGTTAAAAGAAGAAGTTTTATGTCATAGATACGTTACTAGAATAAAAATTAAAGGTAAAACATAGGACTGTATAACACAGTGAGCCTTGGCGTAAATGATGCACTACAGTTAACATTATAATTATAAAAATGTTCTTTCATGAATTATGATAAATGCCCCACAGTAATGTAAGGTGTTGACAGGGTGATATAGGAAAAATATACCTTAATGTAAACTATGGACAACACTTCATAGTACAATTTTAACATTCTTTTGTCAATCATAACAAAGGTAACACTAATGCAAAGGGTTAGCAGGAGGGGTATATGGGAATGCTGTATTTTTTACATGATTTCTCTATAAACCTACAACTTATCTAATTTAAAAAATAAAAAAAAATACTTAATGGCTTTAAGAAAATACAAATTCACAATACCATTTGATTGCAATCCTAGTAGTTTTGCTATAAAATATACTCATGATTGTGAGGAATGACGTTTAAGGATAGTATCATGCAGCTTTGCTTGTCTTAGCAAGAGAAACAAGATACATAAAAATTATCAAATGCATGCATTCAGAAATTAGAATACAGGTTATCAAGAGCTAGAGTGTGGGTAGGGAATGGGGAGCTAATTCTTAATTGGTCCCGAATTTCTGTTTAGGGTGATGAAAAAATTTTATTTTGGATGGTAATGATGTCATAACATTGTAAATATAATTAATACCACTGACTTACATATTTGAATGTGGTTAAACAGGGAAATTTTAGGCTGTATTTATGTTTCTAGAATAATTTTTTTTTAAGAAACCATAGGACTGTACAACACAAACCATGAACCCTAGTGTAAACTATGGAATATAGCTAATTGTGCAATTATAATAATATTCTTTCATCAATTGTAACAAAGGTACCATAATAATACAAAGTGTTAATAATGGGGATAACTGCTATGTGTGAGTGGCGTATATGGGAACTCTATTTTTTGCATGATTTTTTCTGCAAACTTACAACTTTATAAAATAAAAAAGGTTAAAAACAAACAAAAGAAATAGAAACACTAGCCTGGATTAAAAGAAACCTGGAGTACTCAGGAGCTATAGGGAAGGATGAAGGTTGGAGAATGATGCTCATCACCAAAGGAGGATGCATTCCCCAGTACATATTTTAGATGAGTCCAAAAAAGAATCTTCAAGAGGGAGGAGACTGAATCCTAGATAAAAATTGGCACTGATCCCAGGAAACAGAATAAGGGACAAATCAAGAAACATCCTTCACTCGAAGAACAATAGACTCTCATAAGATTCCCAAATTTCTGGAGAAAATTCTGTTTGTCTTTCATTCTACTTTCTACCATTCGTTTAATATTTTTCCACTGTTTTAGTGAGTCTGTTTCTTGCCGTCACACTGTCCCTACTTTTCCCACTTTATATTGGGTAATTAGGTTAAGATAACTTGTATTTCTAGGAAATATGTCTCTGATTCAAGCTAATGAGTTCACATCCAGACCTGATACAGATTACAGCTGTTAACATACCATGAAAAGACTGTAGCATGTCACCCAGGAATCCTGAATTTTGAGCATGAAGGTTGGAGACTATAAACGGAGATTGTGATAGTCTTTGGGGAAGTTTATGAATAATCCAGACATATGATAAGACTGTACATCCCTCCCCTCCTTTGGAGGAAAATGTGACCATCTGCCTTAACTTGATCAATGTAATGTGAGTGGAAGTGATGAATAACTTCCAGGTGGAATCTTTAAGAGCTGTCAGCTTGGTTGCCTGGAGTGACTTTATTATGAGGTTTACAGAAATTTAAGTAAAATATCCAAGTCCACAAATCTGTTATAATACAGAGATGGGAACTGAACACTGGACTCTCTTCATAGTAAAAGTGTGTGCTCTTCACTACATTATTACAACAGAAAAATTTGATAAAACAAGGAAAAGGCAATTCACAAAGGAATAACTACCATTGATACAAAATATATATTTATTTCAGTAAAAGCAAAGTAAAGAGGTATGAAAATAACAATATCACTATATTGTCTATTATATTGATAAAAATTACAGATGTGCATGCAAACACACGCAAACACATGCAAAGTGCAATATTCTAGATAGTGCTGTGAAATAAGCAGACAAACTGTATATGGTGTTACATACTTTTTCTGGAAGTAATATGGTAATATTTATTCAATATCATAATAATGTGCATTCTCTCAGATCCAGCAATAGCAGTTCAAGGAAATTATCATAAAAAGATAATTTAACAAGCACATAGAATTAATATATATAGATATATAAAATGCATTGTCACTTCCAATCATCTTATAGGCCAATGTATATGGACATGCCAAATTCATATAGCCAAAGCAATGCTATTAAATGCTTGAAATGTGAATGAATGAAATATGCTCTAATGCCTATAAAAGACTGCCCATCTATCACCAAATAGAACACATTTTTCTTTTTTGCAAAATATATCATGCTCTCCCTAAGGCTGTCAACCTAAAGTCTTTTTCAGTCATAGCATCAGACTCAAAGGTAAGAATGCAGTGCAGCTTCCTCCTAAGTTTCAAATATGGCCCTAGGCTCTAAAGCTAGAATTCCTTCTTTTCTTTTGTCCTTCTGGACACTGTGAAGTGTGTATTGGAGTATATGCCGTTCATGGTGTCTGAATAGCTTTATTATGCCAAAAGATGGTTGTGGATCTAAGGAATTTTTTAGGTCTTAGACAATCTTTGTTTTTTAATCCCAACTTGTGATTTCTTTAGCAGCACATATCTCTCAAATATTTGGTAAACATCTTATCTAAGTTTGACTCCAGTCACCTCCAAGTGCAAACATTCATATTTCCAGATTTTTTTTTCTTTATTAGAGAAGTTGAGGGTTTACAGAACAATCATGCATAAAATATATTTTTTCATATCCCTATAAGCCATGTTTTGAAATTGCTGTATTTCTTTGTTTTCTTGCTTCTCTGGTTTTCCCTCAAATTAGATTGACTAACTTGATCCTATAAGACTCTTATGGAAAAGTCATTAATTTAGTTTCTTTCCAATTGTTTGATTTATCCAATTAAAAGAATTTACTCAGTGTCGCATCCATAATTGGGCCTATGCTCTCAGGCATATTATTCATTCATTCAAAGTTTGCTTGTTTGTTTTGTTTTGTTTTGTTTTTTTAAATGGATGCAATGGTTTACGTCTTAAATTGACCATTCCATCATTGGGCTCTATTGACTCAACAAGTTTCTCAAATTTGTCTCTTCTTGAGTGGGTTCTAAAATAAGTGAACTTTCCAACATTTCAATGCCAAGAACTTCTGGAGTCAGTCTAATTTCTTTCATTTCTGGTTGCAAAGTAGATGATTTTTTTTTTCTGTATCCATCTGTTTTTATGATTCCTGTCATATATAGCAAACAATATTCTATTTTCAAACTTTTATAGGACCAAACATTTAGGAAGTAAATCATCTGTTGGGTGACTATATAATATATTGCTCAAATCAGGACACTTTTGAGAGGAAAGGGAAGACTATTAATTTTAAGGCTGGGGCAAGGGTTACAAACTAGGCCTCTACTGAGAAAACTTGGATGGAGAGTCACCCCAATTATCTGCTGTCCTAGTTATGGGAGATGAAAGGTTTTATTCACAACATTTCTAAGTTATATTTATCTCCTCTCTCCTACAAAAATTGAATTCTATAAGATAAGCCCTTTGAAATTAGTGATAAAAATAAACTTATTTATGGATTCATATAATCATTGTGGTACAGTAACATTGGATATTATACCTTCCACATACTTCATTTGACCAAGTGAACTGCCTATGTTTCCTCAGCTAATTAATTGAAAGGACAGAATGTAGAATACTAGAAATTATTATCATATTATGTTGACTCTAGGGTTCTTGAAGTATGATTATGTATTTTAAATCTCCTTTGTACGTACACAATGTTGACTACATAATCATTGTAGTACTCATAAAAAACTCTTGTTAAGTATATGAATAAGCTATTAAATGATGCATTTATAGTTAACATTCTGGAAATGGAACCTTAACCTCAAGAGAGGTATTTTAGGCCCCTTAATAAGCCAGCCACTTGGAGTCAGGATGAAACAGATGAAGGCCCCTATATGATTCTAGGGAAAATTGCCACCACCAACTTTGTATCACATTCTATTTGGCTAGTAAGGTACATTAATTTTATTTGGTGTCCTTTCACCACACAATTGGAACTTACCAGTTGAGGCCTGATAAAGAGGAATAAATCCTTAATTTGTTTGGAAAATGGAAGATGAAGATCTTGTCTTGTAATATTCCTGGAATTAATGCTTAGTAATACTAAATATTTCTAAATATTCCACATTCTAGGACCCTATTTTTTCTTAGAACTCTCAGGTAAATTTCTATTGACTTATTCATCCTTTGGTCTGAGAAATGAGAGACACAGTCAGGCATAAACCACACTTTAATGTAGAGGAATATTCTTTCCCTTTCTGCAAATAGGACACTATAATTGGGTTTCTGTTACAATAATAAGGTAGAAAACACCATATTAAGCTCTAAATGAATGTCTGTTTCAGGTAAAAAAAAAAAAAGATTACATCATAAACATGTTTTAATTATCTTCTAAAGAGTGGTTTATTTCCAATGAAAAACACTTAATTTAATGTTACTTCAAAGGAATTTTTTAACATCAAACTACATATAGTGATTTTAAGAGACTTTAAAAATAAATATTGACTTTCTCAAATTTTTTGTTAAAAAGGTAGCTAACAAGAAGGTATTATTATCTTGCATTGCCAAATATATCTTTATTTACCATTTATGAGAACATTTGATGATTTTTGAATCAAATTATTTGGAGAAAGGGTGGATACATTAGAAAATAAGGTTTAGTTATTTTTAGTCAATTTTTCAGCCATTTTTCTTTCATAGAACACTAAATTTTTAAAATTGAAAATATATTTCCAATATAATTTTAAATGTAATTAAAAAATATATGGGGTATATACTTTAAATTGGAATTTTCCCAAAGAGATATTTTAAGGAACACCCCCTGTCAATACTTAAGGACAAAAACTAGGGTAAATTTGAGAATCCTTTATTCTATTAGGGAAAAGTAAATCATGTTTTCCTATGGGGCCATAAATTCTTCTCCAAAAGCAGAGTCACTTCAAATGTGATATTTCTACTTGCATTGCATTTTAATTTGGTTTAGAACTATTATAGCATCCCTTTTATATTGAGTTGCTGCAGGCCACAGAGTGAAGAACTCAACAAAATGTTAAGAAAATTTGAAACCTAGATGACTTTTGGGAGCTTAATGCTACTTTCTGAAAGTTTGTCAGAGATATATTATTTTTTCTTTGCCCTTTTCTCTATAGTGATCAGTAATCCTTTCAAGTACTTCCTGCCCCAGGAGAGGGTAAGCCTCATAAGTTTAAATCTGAAGTTTTATTACAGTTTTTTTCTCCTGTAAGATCGAAACTCTTCTCCGTAATTGCTTATATCAGTACTTTGTTCCTTAAGCTATTTCATTTTTTTTTTGTTATTGTTATTAACTTGGTATTGCTATTTTTTCAATAACTATTCTGGTTTAGCTCACATTTAGCTTCCTGTTTCCTGGTTAGCTATTTTATTAAATCTAAATTTTCTCAGTATCCTGTGTTTGGTTATATGATGCTATGTTTTAATAAAAAATTACAAAACTAACATTTGTAGAGTGAGTTGTTATATAGTGCATTTGGAGGACATAGGCTCAGACCCAAAACTTTTAGCAAATGACGCCTTCATTACTTACACAGAACAAAGGGTCCAAATGAACAGGGGAAGACTTCCCGTCATGGCTGGTCCCATGGAGGCCAACTGCACTGCTCAGTTTGGGAAGGTGGATGGCAGCTCCGCACACCCCACTTCACATTGGAGAAGAGAGACAGATCTTTGCTGCCTAAGGGTGGGGTATTTACACAATTCCAGAAGGGTGGAGGTCCCACCCTGATAAGCAGCTGAGGCTGCTTGTTCCCAGTTTCAGGTTTAAGGTAAGGTGAGGCCCTTCCATCAGACCTAAGTTCTCCCTGGGCTGTGAAACAGCTGCCAGGTGAGTTTGTGGCTTCCCCAGCATCACTGCAAATAGATACTTCTCAGGACCATCTATATGATATGATTCCACATATTCCAATGATGTTACTTATTCTAATTATTCTCCAGAATGTATGGGATTTGAGAGAAGACTGCATAATCATATCAAAGCAAGACAATCTCACTTCCAGTAGCGTGCTGGTATGTGGGGATTCTCTGGAAAGAAGTGAGAGGGACAAGAATTAGCTCTGATTGGTAGCATGGTTTATTTTCCACAGTGTAAATACTCTGACCATGGCTGGTTTCAAGCTTCCATTGTGAAGTTATGGAATGAGTAACTGTGATTTTATGTATCTAATCTACTCTCCCAAGCCAGTACCTGCCAGTTCCAGCAAATTGCTCTTTCCTTCCCTCCTACCTATTCCCCCTAGCATTCTGCCTATACTGCTTGAGAATTCCAGTTTTGGGATTATTGCTGGGTATGTAGTATTTCTTTATGAACTTCCTAATTAAAATAAAATGATTTACATTCATTTATACTTTTAATAAATACGCATAAGCTATCTATTCTGTTAGGTGTTAACACAATATCTGTCCCTAAGGAGGTCACAGAAATACAAGTAAGTAGATACTAATTATAAAGGGAAATAAAACAAACAAGTACAAAATAAATTAGGGAGGTAGAGAAATTCTTCCACAAGGAATTGTATATAATCAACAAGGATTAAAATGCATGGATCTTAAATGTATAGTTTGATATCTTTTGACAAATACATAAATCTCTTCACTGTTGTATTCCACAATCCTGTGAAGACATAGAAAACGCCTGTCATTCCAGAAAGTTTCTCATGTTCCTTCTTAGTCAATCCTGGTCACCCCCCTGAGGAGAATACTGCTATGATAACTAACACAAGTGATTAGTTTGTCTATTATCAAGAAATTCATAAAATGCAACCATAGAAAAAATATATACTCTTTTGAGTCTGGCTTCCAGCAAAATATTTTTAAATATCATTCATAATGTTAGATGTATCTTCAACTCAATCCTTTTATTTCCATAGTGACTTTTTTTTTCTTTCATCCATTATCTTGTCAGAGGATATTTTATTTGTTTCCAGGTTTGGCTATTATGAATATAAAGCATCTGTGTATATTTATAGACAAAACAATGTATCCACATTTTAAAAATTATTTTGGCTTAAATGCCCAGTAGTAGAATTACTGGGTCATAGAGTAATGTTATGGTTAGGTTCATGTATCAACTTGCTCAGGTGGTGGTGTCCAGGTGTCTGGTCAAGCAAACATTACTAACCATTACTGCAAGGATATTTGTGGCTGGCTAATAAACCACAAGACTAGTTCATTAAATCATCAGTCAATTAACTGCACCCATGACTGATTGCATCAACAAAGTGCATGTCTTCTTCAATGAGAGAATTCAATCAGCTGAATTTAATCCAATCAGTTGAAGACTTTTAAGGGAGAGAAAGGACTTTCACTTCTTCGGCCAGCCAGTGTCTCCTGAGGAGTTCACTGAACACCTTCATCGGAGTTGCCAGTTTGCTGCCTGCACTACAGAATTTGGACTTGTGCATCCTGCCCTATGGAATTTGGACTCATGCATCCTGTCCTATGGAATTTGGACTCGTGCATCCCCACAGTTGTGTGAGACACTTCCATAAAATCTTAAATTTATAGATATCTCTTGTTGGTTCTGTTTCCCTAGAGAACCCTAGCTAATACAAGTAGGTATATATTTAACTTCATTAAAAACTGTCAGGAAAGCTGCCAAATTTTTCTACCATTTTACTTTTACTTTGGCTATTTCAAATTGTGGTGATTTGCAGATATATACCCTTCAAAAACATGGTCTTAATCTTAATCCAGTCTGTATGTGCAAACCCAATGTATATATGACTTTTTCATGAAGTTGCTTCAGTCAAGGAGTGGCCCAACCTGATCAAGGTGGGTTTTAATCCTATTAGTGAAATCCTTTATAAGCAGAATGAAATTCAGAAGAAAGAAAGCCATAGAAAGCAAGAAGATGAAAGTCAAAAGAACCCAGAAGAGAAGGGAGAGGCCAGGAGTGGCTGCCATGTGCATTACTACGTGACAGAGGAGTCAAGGACCAAGTATCACTAGCAGCAAGTCCCAGAGTGCCACAGTCTTCTGAGACAAAGCATTGCCTTGATTTAGGCTTTTCTTGTTCTCAAAACTGTGAGCCAATAAATTCCCATTGTTTAAGACAACCCATTGCATGTGTTTGCTTTAGCAACAAGGACACTAAAACACAGCTACTTGCCAATATTTGATGTTACCAACCTTTTTATAACTAGCTATTCTGGAAGGCTGGTAATGGTATCTCACTGTAATGTTAATTTTCATTTCCCTAATGTCTAATGATGCTGAGCATCATCTTAGTTTGCCAGGAACACTGTAACAAATACTGTTCACTCACTGGTTGGCATAAACAACAGGAATTTAGTTGTAATTGTTTTGGAGAATAGAAGTCCAAAATCAAGGTGTTGACAAGGCCATGCTTTCTCCAATGTTTGTAGCATTTTGTTGATGGTTTTCTGGCAATTCTTTGTCACATGACAATCTATCTCTTCTTTTCTCCTCCTCTTGTTCTCCTAACTGGCTGTGTCTAAATTTCCTCTGCTTATAAGGACTTCAGCCATGTTGGAGTAATGACCAATCTTATTCAATTTGGCCTCATCCAAAGATTCAATTTATAAATGAGTTCATATCCTCAGGACTGAAGTTAGGACTTGAGTATGTCTTTTGGGGAATCATGATTCAGTCCAGCACAAGCACTTTTCCACATCATTACTGACTATTACTATATCTTTTGTACATTTCTGCATGTTCTTTTGTAAAGTTTTTATTCAAAGCTTTTAACTATTGTTTTTTTACTGACTTGTCCACCCTTTTTATTGTTCAGCTGAGGAACTATTAGTTTAGAAGATTTTTTTAATTTGAAAAGGAAGAATCTGTGCCCATGAAATTTATAAATGCTGTATTTCAAATAAATTTCAAGAATAAATATCTTAAGAATTGATAAATTTAATTTATGGACCTTTAAGTAAGCAATAATATTAAGTGGAAGTCCCTAAAAGTAAAGACTTTTTTGGCAATGTAGGTAAATTTAATTTTAAGGAGACTAACAAGCCTTATTATAATTATACAAAATGTGTAATAATATTGAGATGCTGAAATCTTTGCACAATTTTAATAAATTAAAATTAAATGATTTTTGTTCTATTAAATTCCTGATCTGTAGTTGTTATTTCCTTGAAGTTGCATGCATTCATGATCTTATATAAAATTGCTCTTTCAGTGGCCCATATATAAACTTTCAATTTATCAGCTATGTCTAAAGAAAGTATTTAGATTTTATCTGCTACTTGCTTTATTTAATGACGTGACTGTCCACTTTTCAAACATATTCAAATTCCGTTTTAATGTATTTATCTTAATTAAGTACTACAGACATTTTTTGTATAGTTAATAAATCACATTTTAAATAGGTGGGAATATTAATCTACACAGAATTCATAGCTGAAATATTAACAGATATGTGTTCACAAGACAGAAACCAGAGGAAGATCCTGAGTTGAAAAGTCAAGCACAGAAAGAGGAGCCAATAAAGTGCTTGGGAGTGACTTATTTGTTAAACAAGCCTTTATAAAAACCCTTATAATGCTGAAGGCTTTATGCTATATTTTCAAATTTTAAAAAATGGGTGACATAGAGATCCTTCCCTGAAGAAATTTCTAGTTTTTTTTTTTTTGGAGGAATAAAAATAAATACATAGGTAATTAACACTACACTGGTATCACAGAGGAAGTATAGTTAGTGATAGAAAAAAAAGGAAAGAGACCTCTAACCTAACCTGAAGGATAAACAGAGATTTCATAAAGGTACAGAAAAAATTCAAGAAGCAGAAAGAAAAGTCATCGATTGCAGCTTCAAATGCTGCAAAAAAAGATGGAATAGTGTCTTAGTTTGCTAATGCTGCAGAATGCAAAACACCAGAGATGGATAGGCTTTTATAAAACAGGGGTTTATTTCACTACACAATTACAGTCTTAAGGCCACAAAGCGTCCAGAAAACCTCTGTTAGCTGGGAGGGCAGCTGGCATCTGCTCCAAAGCTCCGGCCTCAAAACGGCTTTCTCCCAGGACGTTCCTTTCTAGCAAGCTTGCTTCTCTTCAAAACATCACTCCCAGCTGCACTCTCTTAGTTTCCTCTCTCTGAGTCAGCTCATTTATATAGCTCCACTGATCAAGGCCCACCCCGAATGGGTGGGGCCACGCCTCCATGGGAACATCTCATCGAAATGATCATTACCCACAGCTGAGTGGGGCACACTCCAAGCAAATCTAACCAGCACCAAAAATGTCTGCCCCACACAAGACCACAAAAATAATGGCATTTGGGGGACACAACACACTCAAACCGGCACAAATAGGATTAAGAAATGACATTATCTATTTAAATGTAATGTTTGGGGATGAAACCAGCTTGAAATAGGTTTAAGAGAGATTGGAACATAAGACTTCCATTTCCAACAGTAACTGTTGATAACAGATGCTAAAAGGGCCCTGAAAGGGCCCTCTTCTCAAATACAATCAAAGACTACCAAAATTCAAACAAGCTAATATTTTAAGTATGATCTACAAGGAAATATTCCAAGGAGATGGAGGAGGACAGTGAGCTGTAATAAAGAACAAATGGGGAATGTCCTTGGGGCCTTTGGGCACAAATTGCATTAACCCATGACCTTCAAAAGAGTAAAACTAGTCTCTTGCCTCTCTTGATCCAAGCAGAAAGAAAAAAGAAAAAAAAGAATAAGTCCAATCAATATGAGCTCACAATTAAATATTATCAAACATACAAGGGAACTAACTGCCATTAATGAGAGCCATCAGGAAAAAAAAAAATAGATTTTCTCCCCTAAATATTTCATGCACTCTAATTCTAAAGCATTGGTTATAAAATGCCTATACCTGGAAACATTAGTGGATTAAAATATGAATAAAAATGAGTAAAGGAAAAAGGGCTATCAAAATAGAAAGCAAGATGAAAAGAATATCTACACTAAATTTTTAGAAATGGAAAATATAATCACTGAAATTAATATGAATAACTTAACTAGAATGTTAGATATAGCTGAAGATAAAATTAGTAAATTGGAAAACTGATATAAGTAGGATGCATAATGAAGCACAGAGAAATATGGAGGTTCAAAACATGCAAAACAAGTAAGAGACATGGAGGAAGAATATAAGCATATATCTATGTAAATTTTCAAAAGGAGATAATCTGAACACTGGGAAAATGGCAATAATTGAAGAGACGGTGTTAATTATTTTCTAGAATTATTTTCATGAATCCTTAAGGGCTAAAAATAACACATATTTATCAAAATATATCAAAAGAAATTCACAGCAAGACAGACTATAGAACATAGAATAAATTATGTCAAAAAAAGGGAAATTAAAAATGAATTTTGAACTATTATCAACCTTCTTAAACAATGGAATTCAGAAGACATTGCAACGACATCTATGTAACCACTGAAACTGTCTTTTGAAAAAGAGAGGTATATATATTTTTGGATAAAGAGAGGAATGAGAAAAGGGAAAATAATTAACTATCTTTTTGAGAGACCTTGAATAAAGTAAAAAGATGAAAATGTAGCATATGGATAGAGCAGGACCAAGAAAGGTTTTCTTTGTTAATGGCTAATTTGTTTAGAGAAGCAGTAAAAAAAAGTAGTCATTAAAGCCACTGAAATAAAGGTAGATGTGATTGGGGTCATGAGTTAGTGAAATAGTCATTTAAATGATCAAAATAAGAGATTTGAAAGTAGCTTTTTTTTTTTTTTTTTCCTGAGAAGTGCAGAACTTTGACCAGGAAGATAATGAGTAGACGGGTTTATCACATTTTTTATCTGAATAATTTCAGGCATTTGTGGATGTATTATTCAGTGTCCATAAATTATGTTAGATTTATTTGAGCTTTTGTTTATGTGTTTTTTATAATTTGTATTTTCATTTTATGATAGCCTAAAACTTTTATTTCCCAATTTTTAAGAAAATTTGCAACTCACTGCCATTTCATAGAATACATACTTCACTTTCTTGAAGAATTATTTCTCAAAGAGATATCTATGCAGACTAAGGTTGCTTGAACAGACGGATACTTGTAAGTTTGGATTTTTTCAGTGTCTATACTTTACCCAAGTTTGAGAAACACTTGGAAAACTGTTACCTTAAGATGGACAAGAACCAGGAAATTTTGAAGGTATACCTGAAGTTAAGTTGCATGACTATTTAATGAAGTTAAAATTGCAGAATTTCATGGTATTTCTCAGCAAAACTGATCAGTAAATGAAAATGAAGAAAATAAACAGTGTGGTTTTCCAAGATTTTCTTATTAACAAGGTAAATTTCTCAAAAGATCCAGGGTATGGGCAAATACAAATTCTCGTGAAAATAGCTGGCACTTCCCAAGAGATTCTTAAAACTGAATAAGCTTGAGGATCATTTTTCTTTAACACAAAGACAATAAGGAGGCTCTGAGCAATTCAGGGAGAATATGTCAATTCCCAAAATTAATCAAAGGATTCAGCTCATACATCTCATCTGAAATCTGACTCCCAACTTACTCCAGTGTATCCAACTGTGACACACAAAAACTTCCACTTCATTGTGTTCGTATTTCTCAATCTTATAACCATCTAATCACCACCTCCACTCCCTCCAAGGACACTTAAACAATGTAACTTACTTCCCAAACTGTAACAATTTATAAAAGTGAAAGTATACATTAGGGCTTTCCCAGATCTTCATGTTGTGCTCACCCCAACTGTGGTCTCAAATGGTACCATCATTTGTTCAATTACTCATGCCAGAAAATATGATATCCCTTAATTCTATGTTTCCTTCCCCCAACTTCACATTCAATTCTTCAAAAATTATTGTTTTTCCTATCTCCAAAGTATATCAATAATCTCTCCATGCATTTCAATTTCTACTACTACCACCCTGGCAGAGAAGATCTAAATTTCTCACATTGACTGCTCTAACAGCCTCCTTGCCTCTACGCTTTGGGACCTCAAATGCATATTCTACAGAGCAATGAAAGTGTCATTAAAGGTGCATTAGATCAGGTTAATGACTCCACTAAATTCTTTAATGACATTTTATTGTGATTAAAAAGTCAGTTCTCCTTACCGTGGCTCAACAATTCATGCCATTATTTGGCTCCTACCTAATTTTCAACTTAATTTTCCATGATTGTTCTCCTCAAGTGCTATGCTTGAGCTCAACTGATCATTAAGTTATTCAACCACATCAAACTTTTTCCAGGCACAGGGCACATACTCTTTCTTCTGCCTGAAATGATCTGCTTCCACTCTTCGCATGGTTAATAAATTCTCATCCATTGGGTCTCAGCTTAAATGTTATCTCTTCTGATAGATATTTTCTAATAACCACCCTATAAATATGAGGTCTTTATACCATCCCATAATTTGTTCTACCTCATATCTTAATTTCACTCCATTATTACAAGTATCATGATTGTAAATACTTAATTTTGTTTGTAAATCTTTCTTCCTGACTAGAATGAAAAAGCCATGAAAATAGCATCCAATTCTACCTTATTTACATGATATACTAATATCACACAGTTTCAGGTAAATAGGGGACCTTAAATATAGTTGGCTGCTGAGTAAAATAAGATGTTACAAAGGTCATTGCTTTCATTCTATTCACCTCTCATGAAATGGAACTTGGTTTGGGGAGATGTTTTAAAGGACCATTTAGTCAAATATCTGACTTCACTGAGACTCCGTTTGAGAGATCTATACCCAGATTTTGCTTGAATGATTCACCCTGAGAAGATTAACAGTGACACTTCCTGTGCATATACAAAGACTGGAGAAAAGCAGAAATAGTATTCCTCTCCCCAGGAATAAATACTTTTTCAAAGCTAAAAATGTAAGACTCCCCCACACCCCCCAAAAACAGAGTTGACTACAGGGATCAGTGGTTTGTCTGCTTCTTTTCCATTGCCACTGTTTCAAATGATTGGGGCACAGAAGGTTAAGAATGTTTAGGAGCAATATTTTTAATCTAAAATCTACCAGGACAATGGCCACTTATTTGTACATCAATTCATTCCTCTAGTGATATAAGGTGAATGCCTTTATACATTTTGTTTTACCATTATTCAAGGACAGAATTTCTGTCACTCCAAGTGAGAGAACATCTCTATTTCCCAGATTTGGGCCTTGATGCCATGAATTCTAAATCTAGTGTGTTTCCTGAAGTTTGCACATTTTTTTATCATTTCTTTTGAAAAATTTTCCTCAGCTTTGAATTATAAAAATGCTTAAATACTACACCTAGTGTGTTTATTGTTAAATCCACTATTGTCTCAATTTGTCACCGCTGTTATAATAAATACCACAATATGTGTTTGGCCAAGACAACAGAAATTTATCAGTTCACGGTTTTGAGGCTAGAAGTCCAAAATTAAAGTATCAGCAGGCCTGAAGTCTTTAGCATTGTGGTGATGGCTTGCTGACAATCAATCTCTGCCTCAATTACATGGTAATTTATCTTCTTGCTCTCCACCTGCGGTTTTCTGCTTCTGTGTCCAAATTTCCTTTGCTTATGAGGACTCCAGTCATATTGGATTAAAGACAACCCTGTTTCAGTTTGTTGTGATCCAAACAGCATTTTGAAGATCTATTTACAAGTGAGTCCACACCCACACACCAGGAGTTAGGACTTGAATGTGTGTTTGTGGGGATCATGATTCAACCTACCACAGCTATCGTTAGTCATATGTGGTCTTCTATAGTTATAGTTTCATATAATATTAACATTCCATGTGAACAATTATATATGCTAATAACAATACTCTAAAACCAGTGAAACTGATATGTCAACTGATATGAGCGTAATTCTTTTTCTGACATACTTTCTGGATGTCTGATCAGGGCAGAATCTGCCATAATAATATATATTTTTTTTAAAACCTAGAAATGAATACTTCTAAGCTCTTTTCTATGATCTATGACAGAAATAGATGCTAATCTTTTTAGACTCTCTGAAAGATTTTGTTCTTGAGTTAATAATCACTCTTGACACACATATCTCTAAATGTTTGTTGCCAAATGATGAGGCTGGGTATTTTTTAAAGTGATCCATTCTATCATATAAATCCTTCCAAAAACATTTCTTCTACTTTCTGGTCATAAATTTTTTGAAATACAATACTGACTTTTCTCATTATTTTAGGTTACGATATCTTCACATTACTTTACTTCACTAAACAGATTAAGAAATTTTCCCTTTTTCACCAAAAAAAAAAAAAAAATTGTATTTCTTAAGCATTTATACCAGATACAAAAATTGCAAATGTCGAGACTGTAAATTTTTTCAGATGTTTTAAAAAAATACTGATCATATCCATCTGTCTGTTCAAATCATGGCTGCTTATCTGATGCCAAAACAGCTGGCTAGTTCAGTAAACATTACAAATTAATATTTAGAAAAATGGTGACTGATCTAGTTTCCTGGAATGCTCAAACAAATACCATGAAATGGATTAGGTTAAACAATGGGAATTACTCACTCATGTTTTGAGGCTGGGAAAAAAATTCACACCAAGGAGTCATCAAAGCAATGCTTTCTTCCCAAAGACTGTGCCATTCTGGAGCTGGCTGCCAGCATTGCTGAGTCCTTAGCTTCCCGTATGGCATGGAGCATGTTGGCTCTTAGTGGCTCCTTTCTCTTCTGGGTTCTGTTGATGTTCAGGTTATTGCTTCTTGTGGTTTTTGCTCTCTGTCTCTCTGTCTGAATTTCACTCTGGATATATAGGATTCCAGTAATAGGCTTAAGACCCATCCTGATTGAGGTGGGCCCCACTTTTACTGAAGTAATTTCATCACAAGGTCCTTCTTACAAAATGGGTTCACACCCATAGGAATGGATTAAATTTAAGAATATGTTTTTCTGGGGTACATACAGATTCAAACTGCGACAATGACTAAAGAAGTCAATAAAATAACAGCAAATCGACATCAAGGAAAGTAGAAAGAGCCAAACAATAAAGATAAGAGACGAAAATCAATGAAAATAGAAAAAAATAAAATACAAAAAGATCGATACACAAAAGTTTGTTTGTTTAGATTACTCAAACTAATTGATTCTTAGAATTATCAAGAAAAAAAAGGAAGTAAAGAGTACCAATATCAAAATTGAATAAGGGGACAACAATGTAATTCCCACAAACATCAAAAAAGAGGAAAAAAAAGGTAAAAATTGATGCAGTAAATATCACAATATGTATTAAAGGGACATATTTTTCAAAAATACAGTAAAAATCTGACAAAAAGACAAGATGTGAATAGGGCAATATTCATCCCTCAAATTGAATCCCTTACGGAAAATCTTCCCACAAAGGAAAGCCTAGGCTCACATGACATCATTGTTGGGTTTTTTTTTTCAAATATTTCAGAAAAGAAAAAAAAAAAAAAACTACTAAGGCATGAACAGTTCTGGGAAACAGACAAGAGGGAACAATTTTAGCTAGTTTTATGAATCCAGCCTAACTTCCATTTCAATACCTGACATAAACAGTAAAAAAATAGAAAATTTTAGAGCAATTTCCAGTTATCTGTTAAGCTGGACATGATGGTCTGTTTCACTGATGGATCCTAATGAATCATTTCTCTCTGTATTTATGCCCTTGTGGAGTCCCTTTTCCTTGAACCTGGCCTGGACGGTGACACTATTTTGCCAATAAAATGTAGTGAAAATCATGCAGTGCAAGTTCTGAAAAGACTGACATCTTTGTTTTTACATTTTTGGAGCCTTGGATGCTATGTAAGAAATCCATTTATCCTGATGGAGAGACCATGTGGAAGAAGTCCTGTGACTACTTAGAGATGGTAGAGCAGCTGTCCCATTTCACAGCTAAGCCTAACCCCAACCAAACCATTAGGTACAGCTAAATGAGGGCTCTCCAGCAAAAGCAGCAAAAAACCTGCCCAGTCCAAACTTCAGTATCATGAGGAAATGAAATGGTGGTTGTTTATAACTGTTAAGCTTTGCAGTGATTTGTCATGCAACCAAGGATATTTAAAACAATAGGATAGATTATATCTAAACACTTCCACTCTTACACATATGCCTAATAGAAAGGAATATATAGGTCAATAAATTACATGCATTTGAATATTTCTGGAACCATTTTTTACATTAGACAAAAGCCATAAAATGCCCAAATATCCATCAACGGTAGAAAGGATAATACATTTTGGTATATTTAAACAACGGAACACTATATTGCAAGGCAAATTGACAAGCTATAGTTACACATATCCAAAAATTTGAAAAACTTTCACAAATATAATTACTTGCAATTGAAGTTAGACACAATAGAGTATGAAATTATTCAATTTATGTAAACTGAAAATACAGGCAAATCTAAACTGCACTGTAAGACATCAGAATAGTGGCTCTCCTGGGCAAGAGAATATAATGAATGGAGGACAGCAAGGCAGGGAGTTCTGGGGTGCTGGCCCTGCTTTTGTTTTGTTTCTGGTTCTGGTTGCTGATAAAAAGAGTGTGTTTTGTTAGAGAAAATTCTTTGAACTGTACACTTGTGTGTACTTTACTTCAAGAAAAATAAATAATTTATATGAAATGTAAAATGACAAGAATAAGAAAGATACTCTTGAAGAAGAACAATGTGGAAAATTTACTCTATCAAATACGAAGACCTATAATAGGGCTCTAATAATTAAGTAAATAGAGTATTAGTGAAGCAATAGAAAAATAAATAAAAAAAACAGAAGAGAATCAATAAATAGAGCCACCTATGTATGGATATTTGATTTATGAAATGTTATTAATAGTACAGTGAAGCAAAGCATAGTCCCTTCAATAAATGGGCTGTTTCAATTGGCTATCCATTTGAAAAATTATCTGACCCTTTACATCTTACCTTAAATCATTTCAAAATTGATTGCAGATCAAAATGTGAAAGTAAAAATAAAATACATTGAAGAGAATGTAAGAGAATATCTTCTTGATTTTAGGATCAGGAGGTAGATTTTAAACAGGAAATAGAATGAATGGAGTAAGTATAAAATAAATTTTTACAAAATTCTTTTAAATTCTGAACATCTGTTCATTAAAAGAAACCATTAAGAGAAATAAAAGTTACAATGGGAGAAGATAGTTGCAGTATATGTAATTAAGAAATGGTTTATATCTAGAATTTTTTTTCAATGCAAACCTCTATGGTCATTTTTTTTTTAAAGACAACCTGGTAGAACATGGAGAAGAGAAAGGAACAGGTCCTTAGCAAAAGAAGCTACTCAAATGATAGAATAGTAAAGGTACTCTATCTCACCAGTCATTAGGGAAATGCAAATTAAAATCACAAGAGATGGCTATATATCTACTACAATGATTAAAGTTAAAGAGACTGACATTGAAAAATTAGCAAGGATATGAAGCAATGGTAGGTAGCTTTCATTTCATGCTATTACCAGTGCAGGGGCTTGGAAGCCATGTAACCTAGAAAAACATGTTCTTAAATTTAATACATTTACAATCCATGTAAACTTTTGTAAATAGGGCCATTTGATGAGATTACTTCATTTAAGGTATGGCCAAACTGAATCAGGATGGATCTTAATCCTAAGACTGAAGGCCCTTTTGGGAAAGTCCCAGAGGGCACATTCAGAAGCTGAACGTCAACAGAAACCAGAAGAGAAAGAAGCCAGGAGAGGCCACCATGTGCATTGCCGTGTGACAGAAACACCAATGACCAAGGATCACTGGCAACCAGCCCCAGACTGCCACAGCCTTTTATGAGAAAACATAGCCTTGATGATGTGATTTTGAACTTCTCCTATCCTCAAAACCATGAGCCAACAAATTTCCATTGTTTAAGCCAACAAATTGCATGGTATTTGTTTCGGCAGCTAGGAAACTAAAACAACCTAAATTCAAACAACCACTTTTTGAAAAAAGTTTGGTAATAGCTACTGAAATTTAAAATGTAAATACCTTAAGATAACAGCTATACCATATGCAGAAATTCACTGAATTTCTTGTGGAAGAAAGACTTGTAGAAGATATTCATATTCATATTGGAAATTAAAACCTCAAATTGGAAACAACTCAATGTATAACATCAAAAGATTGGATAAATAAATGATATATATTTAATTTATATATATATACCTACATATATAAATATCAGTTATTGTAATATAAAATATATTTTATATATAATCATATACCTCAATAAGAATGAATTACCAGTGTGAGCCAAAACATGGATTACTCTACCAAACATAATAGTAAAAGAAAGAAGGCACAAAAAATTTCAAAAGAAGGTATCATGCAAGATTGAATTTATTTAAAGTTCAAAAACAGGCATGGGGTGTATATGGCTTTAGAAGTCAGAGGAGTGCTTTCTCTGTAGGGAGAAGGTAAGAAGCAAAAGGTATGTTTCTGGAGATTTGTGAATATTCACAGCATAGGTGTTTGATTTGTGTTAATTCAGTAACCTGCATTTATACTTATTGCCTTTTTATACATGCTCATGTTTTACTTCATTCAGAAAGTTAAGAAAAATATGGGTTACAATCAGAGTTATGAATTCTGCTACAAAATTGCTCTTTTGTCAGAATATGAGTTAATAATGTGGCAATATGTCCCTCTAGATACAATTTAAAAAGACTCTATTCACAAAAATCAAAAGAGAAATTTAACCAGCACCTTCAATTTAACCATCACCTTCAATTTAATGAGCAAAACAATTTTAAATGGGATTACCCTTATTTTAAACAATCAGTCTAGTTTAAGAGCATAAGATGGAATGTGCAAATTTATTTAAATGCTATATAATTCCACTTATGCAGCAGCTTTCATACATTGTTAATTAAGAAAAAAAGATCTTATGACAAATTTAATAACTATGGCAGTTACTCATTCTAAATCTGAGAGAAGAATTATCATTTCCTTTGTAAGATCTCTTTAAAGGCTCTGCATTGGGAATTCTAAGATCATCATGGTTCCTCTGTTGTAGCATATTGGTTATGTATTTAGCACAATAGGTCCATGACAATAAATAAAACCATAAGCGCTTAAACATTAGAGAATTAAGATTCTAAAGCAATTAAAATGGAAATAAATATGTGCCACATATGAACAAAAGGTCTATGGAGACTTGTTCAGTAAGCCATTATTGTGATTGGAATATAAAACATTGAATCAGAATCCACCCATGTGTACACCCAGTTTTGATCATTAGGGCCTATATGAATGTGATGTTAACTAGACTTCAAGAAAGAAAACAGAACATCGATGCTATTATATGGAATCCTAATGGAATGATCTAGTTATTTTGAAGGTTCTAGTTGGTTAACTCAGCTGAGATATGAGAAATGGGAAAGAAGAGGATAGAAATGGAAAAAGTAGTATCAAAAGTGCTTTCTGTACCTGGTAATCTGAAATAACTAATGTAATTTTCACAATATATCCTCACCAGAATCTGCTGTTTTTTCTTATATTTGCTTAATTTGCCTATTCCCATTGGTATATACAAGCCCCTTGTATCTACAGAGAATGTTATTTTAAGAATCATGTTAATTAAATGAATGAGAGTATGCATTGAGTGAGTAAAAATATTGTGACTTCTTCCTCCTCCTCTTTGAGTTAAAGTACCAGACACTGATTAATAATCATGGGGAGTCCTGTCCTTTCAGAGTCCATTTCCACAAAATGTACAAATGAATTCAAGGAAGAGCTAGTTCTTTCTCTCTCTCCTCTCTCTGCTCTCTCTCTCTCTCTGTCATTTTTTTGGCTTTGGTAAGACACTTTCACACACACACACACACACACACACACACAACACATATATTATATAGATAATACATACACACACTTGTACTTACATACACTTGTACACTGGTACCTTGGTTTATGTTTTACTTTTTCATGTTATTAAAGTCCCCTGGAGAAATGTTCATAAGCATGAAAAAAAGCAAATCTTTTTTTTTTTATTTGCAAACAAGTTAGTCTGAACTGAAACTGAGCTAGAAAAAGAATTTTGAAAAATAAGCTACAAATGATGTGGGACGTTGAGAAAGCTCATATGACTTGGCTTTTTATACAGAAAAGAAGGAAGCCAAGTACATGTTTTACACAGATTAAAAAGGACAAAAATTTTTAAGAAGTCTGACTGTTTATTCAAGTTTTATGGATCTTGGAATCATCTATAAATGAATTATAGAGGCCTCCCTCATTTTGCAGTCAGCCAGGGAGCCATTTAGTTTTACAGCTTTCTCCCTCAAGGTGGTAAAGCTCGCAGGGCACCTTATAATTCAATTATGTTATAAGTACCCCTAAGAATTTTAACTACATAAGGCAGATGAGCTTATGTCTTGAATTTCTGTGAGATCTTCTTTAATAAACATGCGTTTAAGTTTTGAGTCCAACTTTTGCCTTGAACAAAAGAAGAGATATGAATGATACTATCTTAGTTATTGTGTTAACTAAACCATTTTACAGTTCTCACTCCAAGTTTTCTGAGAGAGCCTTCCTTCAACTGACTCTCTAAAAATTTCCTGACAATCCTATTAGATGCAGTTTCATCCGTAATATGTTAAGAAGGGAGATGTCCTCAAGAAATTTCTCATTATGTGCCTGACTTTTCATTTCTTTCTCTCTTCATAAACTAATAGTAAAACATGTCTGGAGTTACAAAATCTAAGAATACTAGCAGAATAAACAGATGACAGCCAGTCCAATGTCAATAGGAAAATCATGTTCCCATCTCTCCTGTTTCCTTTTAAATAAAGAATAAAATCTTTAATGTAAATTAAGTTCAAACCAAACAAACAAAAGAGGCTGTATAATTTTTTTTCCTACTGTGTTTGACAAAGAGTACTAGTCCTGTGATGGTTGCAGAATAAAGCCTAAATAAATTTGGGAAAAACTCTATTCCACACATAATCCCTTGTAGATCTTCATAATGCAAATTACTATAGTTAATGTTCTGAGCAGTATTGCAGTTAAAAATCTGTTTACCTGTTTAACTGACTGCAGAGCTTTATTTTTCAAGCACTTGCTATCCAGTCATACTAATATTTTGTAGAACAAATCTTAGGAAACTTGTTATAGCTCTAGTTTGTTATAAACAATAAATATGTTTGGAAAAGTAGTATGTAAAGCTAACTTTTCTACTTGATACCTACTTATATATTTCTAACATATGCTTGATAAATTTAGGACTTGACCAAATGATTTTCTTTTATGAAAGAACATTTTTACTATAAAATATTTATAAATAATTGATAATTTAATAATTTTACATCTATTAACCACACATTTCTTTCCTTTTAAACACAGATATTTACAACTTGTAGGTGTCCTTATGATGAAGGACATTTTAGTAACATTATGATTTAGTTCTTGTTTGCCTGCATTACGAATTTAGTCTTTCATACAGCATGGCAGGCACTGGAGATGGAACGATAATAAATGAAATAATTTATAACATTTATTGGATGCTTTCTATTTGCTTCACATGCAATATCTGAATTTATCCTAAATATTACCCTGTGAGATCAATTACTGTCCCTATTGCCCCAATCAGGCAACTAATACAAAGGTTAAACAAGTTGCTTAGTGTCACATCACTATTTAATATATAGCTAGATTTGAACCTGGGCAATCTGATTCCAGAATTTGTGCTCTTAACACTATGCAACAGAAACAGGAATATACAGACAAATAAGATAGCTTTCTCTTTAGCAGGTTAAAATCCGGAGAGACCCATGCATGTAAATAGTTCTGGGGAAATAAGTGGATGATGACAATTAAAGTGAAATGAGAAATAAAAACAAGTGTCCGTATATGAGTTGGTGGAGAAAGTGAAAATTTCCCTGTTGGACATGTCAGTCTACAGTGATGGGGATCAATAGTCACGTTAGCTCAGGAAACAAGTTATGGTGAAAAGATAACTCAGAAGTTAACGGGATTTAAGTTCAAATCAAGGAGATCATGTAAGGCAAGACAATTACATGAACAAGGATAAATCCTGGGGAATATTAACAATTAATCTGAGATATTACTAAGCAGTGGATATTCATTTGTTAATGTTCTCAATGAGCAGGAAGCATTAATCAATCCTTTTATATTGCTCTAGTAGAACTAAGTTATATGGGGAGCAATATAAATGATAAAATGAATGTATTTCCAAAATTCTATACTGGATCTGGCACACATTTTTATTTAAATCACTTTGCAAATGTAACTTGTAAAAGGAAGAAGCATAATTTCTTCTCAATGTAAGACTATTTATCATGTGATCCTTTCTGTTAAGGATCAGATCAGGCACAATGAAGCTGTCATCTACGTGTGGTCAGGGAGGAACAGAAAGAAGGAAGAAAACTGCATGCTCAGGGCTCTCAACACACTAAAGAAGTCCTTTGCATAAAATATTTTTATTGAGGTGCAAAGTAACTTAGAAAGAATTGTTAATTAAAGTCACATTTTTACACAAAAGGCAATATAAATTCAAATCTTTCCTAACTTCTCCTATTAACTTTATAAAAATAGACAAAGTTTTCAAAATTAGCAAGCATTTGAAGTTGGAAATATGGTTTAAAAGTTAATTAATTGTATTATAATTTAAGCTCTGAGTTTAACTTTTTCTCTAATCTTACATAACACAGCTTTAACTCCATCTAAAAACTGGCATTTGTACATTTGGAAGAGTTTCTGTATCTGTGGGGGCATGCTTTGTATGTGTAACACTAATCTGATAGGAAAATTTTCTAACTATATGGCTTCCTAGATCTAGCCATCAATGCAGTTTAAGTTATGCCTTATAAATAAGTGATCTTTCCATTTCCTAAAATATAATATTGCATATTCAATTCTGATGGTTCGGACAGTAATTCTCTGCAGTGTGTGCTTCCAACACTGAAAAAATACTAGTTTGTATACTTATGAAAGCTATGCCTGTTATTATTAGAAGGGCAAAAACAGTATTTCTACTGCATTTATTTTTCATTGTTTCTGGAATAACTCTTTCTCAAGCCTCCCTCCCCCCAATTTAGTTCCTGTTAATTTAAGGTATGTAAAGTATCCTGTCTTTCGTGGATATTGTTTTGTGTCCAATGTTTGCAAAGCATCTCTCAAATGTCAAATTTAAAAATACATTATATTGGTTTTTATTTTATATCATTGAGTCTAAATATCTAGGTTACATTGTCCTTATCTTGTCATCCATTGTGTTATTACCTATAGTGTCTATGTATAGAATCAGAATTCAGATTTGAACATTCCAACTTGGCCAAATAAAAATCAATCAAGTGAACTTTACTAAATAGCAGTGATGGTGAGAAAAATAATGTGCCAAAACATATTGTGTTAATAGTAGTAATTCCTTGGGCAGCTCTGAGTAAAGACGGGTGTGGGATGTGTGAATACAGATTCATGTTATGGATGAGGATGTGGTGTTTTTCTTGGTTAATGTTTGAGACAGCTGTGAGCTTATGTGAACCAGAAAAAAAAAAAAAAAAAGATACCTTGCTGGGAATAAAGAGAAGAAGAGAACCACCACATCAGTAATACAGGTTGAATCTATTTAACCATTTCTTCTAATCTACAGAAAATTAGTATTTAGGAAGGAAAAAAATATTTAGAAAACAAAGAAGTAGGTTGGCACTGTAAAGCATTTTGGCTCAATGAAGCTAACAACACTTTCAGAATAGCAAAATTCAAAATAATAAGATTATATCACACAAAAATAAAATATTAGTAGAAAAATATATTCAGTGATTTGTGATTACTGAGTTGCAAAGTTACATAAATAATCTGTTGCACAGTAAATTAGACTTTGTTCAGTTATATCACTTTTTTAGTATGTAGACACTCAGGCAGAAAGTATGGGCAATTCAGGTTAAAAACCATTCTGCTATTTGTAAATCTGTTAGTGAAATAGAAAATTATCTGGTTCAACTATATAATAGTATAAGTGAAAGAACTGACACCAGGGAGAGGAATGGATTGATTGTTCAGCACTAAATGACAATAGTAGGTTTCATAACTCTTGGAATAGGGACGGTTTTAGTGTGCTGTGTTGCTATCTGTTTCATTTTCTGAGGCCCTGAATCCACACAACACAACAAATATGTTTTTAAAATAGTTTAACTAAAGAGTAGACACAACTGCTAAAGTGATAGAAAAGGAACATTTCCTTTCTCCTATCACGGGAACTACGGGGAATGAGTTAGAGAAGATGGTAGGGATAGGAGGGGCTGTTTCACCAACAGATTGGAGTCATTTGTCTCTACTAACAAAACACACTAGTAATTTTCTGCAGTGGATTCAACACAAAATTTGGTCAGGACAGAACCCTGTTGGACCCCAACAGTTTTTTTAAACTTTCAGAAATCAGCATGGTGCCTACTTCAAGGAATCTGTAGATACTGAATGGCTTACTGAAAGGTTAAAAAAATAAAAATGATCATGATGTTACAAGCCTGTACAGGCCTATATTTCAGAAAAGGTGAGTTTCCTACTGTGCAAGGAAAGACATCTTGCTGTGTGAGCCTCCTTATAGCAACACTTCAATTTTAAAGCATTCTGTCAATCTGTATGATATGTTAAGGTAGGGTTTCCTTATCTCTTAAAAATTACCTAACTTGAAACAGTCACTAAAACAGAATAATTCACTTTGCATATAGGAGTATTTTATATATCTATATATAAAATAAAAATACGTATTTTTATACATAGCAGAGATTATTCATGTTTCTATAATGTCTTGTGAGAAAGACTGCTAGAGCCTGAGAAACTTACAGTGACAGAACTTTATTTATTCTTGGAATAAAACTTGTCAGGCTTTAACAGTCTTCTATGAACTGAATTAATTTTTTATGCTCTAGTACAATTTTTTTTTTGCCAAAGCAATTGCTTGACATTACAAAAGACTTATTTATTTACAGAAATGTTTCCAATAGGGAATAAAGGGATTGTCCTATATTTTCTGTGAATATGTGAGGTTTCTGCACTTTTAAAAACACCTGTCACCATTCTGTAATTTAATCTGATTATATCTATAACTCCTTAAAGATCCAGAAATGTTCTTCAACAGTATAAACAGCTACTCATTTCACTGCACAGGTATGGACTATGAATATAATCTGTAACTTGGAATGTTAGGATAAAAGCAATAGTACTTGCTCTAGACAAATGCACTGAATTTTGAATAAAATCATTGCCAAACAATCATAGAATAGTATTACATGCAAGCTTTCATTAATAATGAAAAATAAAAATAAAAAAGTTTCCTATGATTTTTAAAATCAAATTAGGCTTGAGGTAAAACAAATAAATAACTCATTTTTTTAAAATATATATTTAATTTTAAAATAACTATAATAAATCTATTACATTTTAACATGTTTTTATGAAAAAAATACATTTTCCAAACAAGAAAAAAAAACAGAGAAAAGAGTTACATTATTTTACGTTTTGTAAATCTCTTTTGTATCTGTCTTAGTAGAAGAAAGCTGGATTCTCATATATGTTTCTTCTGCATTCAGACTCTTGCAGTATATTTTTTTTTGTTTTTTTTTTAAATCTTCATTTTATTGAGATATATTCACATACCATGCAGTCATACAAAACAAATCATACATTCGATTGTTCACAGTACCATTACATAGTTGTACATTCATCACCTAAATCAATCCCTGACACCTTCATTAGCACACACACAAAAATAACAAGAATAATAATTAAAGTGAAAAAGAGCAATTAAAGTAAAAAAGAACACTGGGTACCTTTGTCTGTCTGTTTGTTTGTTTGTTTCCTTCCCCTATTTTTCTACTCATCCATCCATAAACTAGACAAAGGGGAGTGTGGTCCATATGGCTTTCCCAATCCCATTGTCACCCTTATAAGCTACATTTTTATACAATTGTCTTCGAGATTCATGGGTTCTGGGTTGTAGTTTGATAGTTTCAGGTATCTACCACCAGCTACCCCAATTCTTTAGAACCTAAAAAGGGTTGTCTAAAGTGTGCGTAAGAGTGCCCACCAGAGTGACCTCTCAGCTCCTTTTGGAATCTCTCTGCCACTGAAGCTTATTTCATTTCCTTTCATTTCCCCCTTTTGGTCAAGAAGATGTTCTCCATCCCACGATGCCGGGTCTGCATTCCTCCCCGGGAGTCATATTCCACGTTGCCAGGGAGATTCAATCCCCTGGGTGTCTGATCCCACGTAAGGGGAAGGCCAGTGATACCATCCACTCATTTTTAATAAATGTGTGAATGGTATCAATTGTTATAAATCAACATCTTTGTAATAATAGTTAAAAGAAATATTCATACCAGCATCCAGCATCATACATGCAAAAGCCTTGGAAGAGAATAAAAGTTTTAATTAACTGAACATCAAGACTTAAAAATAATAGTAAATGTCTTTTTAACCACAAAGATAAACAACCATCAAATTATGGAGTTTGAAATTGGCCAGACTTCCAGGGAAGATGCCAAAGTGAGGAGCCCAGGACACGGATCTTCCACCAAAACAGCTATTAATCAGGCACAAACTGTCTGAAACAAGGATTTTGAAACTCCAAGTCTACCAAGAACACTATACAGCATCCAGGGAAGAGTGGGGGGAAGAGGTTGATAAACTGGAGTAAAGAACAGTAAATTGCTCTCTCCTGTAGATGCCCATCTCCTGCTCTCACGGCAGGCTGCCCTGGAGTCCAGTCCCTGGTTAACTTACTGGTGACAGAAAGGGACATAAAAATCCCTTTTCCCAAGAACAGGAGTGGGCACAGCTGATCACTGATCACGGGTTTTGATTAGCAAATTCTGATTTCAGTGCCCAGCCTCTGAGGGCAGATATTGTTTTAACCCATCCTGGACCGGGGCCCTGGCAGCCATTGTTTCAACCCTCTCTGGAGAGGGGTGGAGGTGGTGGAGATGCAGAGCTTCCTCAGGGTTGCAGTGGGCAGTTAGCTGAGGGGCTGCATTTGCTAGGCAGGACAGGAAAACTCAACTTTGGGGAACCATTGGAGAAGATTTTGGTGCCCTTCCTGATTCCCTCCCCAGGGCACATTGGAGCCAGTCTGCACCCCATTAATGAGTCCCTGGCCCTGATTTAGCTGGGAAAGACTGATTGGGAAAGTCCTCTCTAGGGTGACCCTCATCCCAACAGTTACCCTTCAGGCAAAAGCAACTAGTGATAAGAAAAGGAGTGTAAAAAATGATAGAGGTGGATAATCTGTGACAAAGTTTCTGCTTGCTTCAAATATCTGGAAGAGGGAGATCTGTCTTCAGGGAAACAGAGGGGACAGCCAAACTCCTGCAAACAGGAGAACTCCAAAACCACTAACAAGCAAAAGCCCAGGACAAAACAGAGACCCAAAAAAGATAGGGAAAACCCTGCACACTGCCTTTGCCTTGGGTTTATTTCATTGAACATGGTGTCTTCAGGATTGATCCATGTTGTACATCTATCAGGACTTATCCTCTTACAATTAAATAATATTCCATTGTATGTAAACAAACATTTTATGTATCCATTCATCAGATGATGGACAATAGGGCTACTTTCATCTTTCAGAAACTGAATAATTCTGCTGTGGACATCAGTGTGCAAATATCTTTTCGAGCCCCTGCTTTCAATTCTTTTGGGTATATACCTAGTAGTGGGATTGCTGGGTCCTATTGTAGTCTATATTTAGATTTCCGAGGAATTGCCAGAAATGGTGGCTGCACCATTTTACATTGCCACCAGAAATGAATGTGTTCCTTTATCTCTGAACCCTCTTCAACACTTGTTATTTTCTTTTTTTTTTTTTTTAATAGCAGTCATTCTAATGAGTCGAAATGGTATCTCATTGCAGTTGTGATTTGTATTTTCCTGAAGCATCTTTTCTTATATTTTCTGGCTATTTGTGTATCTTCTTTGGAGAGAAGTCTGTTCAAGTCTTTTGCCCGTTTTTTAATTGGGTTGTGTGTCCTTTGGTTGTTAAGTTGAAGGATTTTTTTTATATATTTGGGATATTAATCCTTTATTGGATTTGTGGTTTCCAAATATTTTCTCCCATTATGTATGTTTTCATTTTACTTTCATGATCAAATCTTTCGAGAATTTGTTGCTTTTGCTTTGGGTGTAAAGTCTAAGAAACCATTGCTTAATGCAATGTCTGCAAGATGCTTCTCTATGTTTCCTTCTAGGAGTTTGATAATTTTATATTTTACATTAAGGCCTTTTATCCATTTTGAGTTGATTTTTATATGGTGTGAGATAAGGGGTTGTTCTGGTTTGCTAAAACTGCAGAAATGCAAAATACCAGAAATGGATTGGCTTTAATAAAGAGGATTTATTAGGTTAGAAATTTACAGTTCTAAGGCCATTAAAGTTTCCAAACTAAGGTATAAACAAGAGGATACTTTCACTAAAGAAAGGCCATTGGCGTCCAGAACATCTCTGTCAGCTGTGAAGGCACGTGGCTGATGTCTGCTGGTCTTTTGCTCTCAGGTTTTATTACTTACAGCTTCTGATTACAGTGGCCTTGTCTAAGCCACACCTGCGCATTCTCACTTAGCTTCTCTGGGGTAAACTCTGGGCTTCATCTTTTAGATTAGCGTCTCTAAATGTCTTTCTGTCTGCATCTCCAAGAGTCTGGGTCTGTGTTACCTCTGGTTTCAATGGCTACCTCGAAAATGTCTCTGGCATTTTCTCTCTTACTGTCTCTGAGCATCTTTATTAGCTTTTCCCAGGGGCAAATGCTTCTCTCCAAACTGTCTCTATCTCAGCTTTTCTCTGCATCTGGGTCTGTCGGCTCTTTTAAGGACTCCAATAAACTGATTAGGAACCACCTTGAATGGGCAGGGTCACATCTCCATGGAAACAACCTAAGCAAATGGTCCCACCCACAGTAATTTTGCACCCACAAGACTGCATTAAAATAACATGGCTTTTCTGGGGGTGCATAACAGATTCAAACCAGGGGTCCTCATTCTTTTTTTGCAAATGGAGATCCAGTTTTTACAGCAGTATTTGTTGAAGAGACTTTTCTTTCCTAATTGAGTAGTTTTTGCCACCTTGTCAAAAATCAGTTGACCTTAAATGTGTGGGTTGATTTCTGAGCTCTCAGTTCTATTCCACTGGACTATATGGTTGACTGTGTGCCAGTACCATGCTGTTTTGATTACTGACTTTGTAATAAGCTTTAAGATCAGGAAGTGTGAGTCCACCAACTAAATTCTTTTTCAAGGTGGCTTTAGCTATTTGGGACCCCTCACCATTCCATAGAAATTTGATGTTTGGCTTTTCCATTTCTGCAAAGAAGATTGTTGGAATTTTTATTGGGATTGCATTGAATCTATAAATTGCCTTGGTTAATGCTGACATCTTAAAGATCTTTGGTCTTCCAAACCATGAACACATAATGTCTTTACATTTATTTAGGTCTTCTTTGATTTATTTTAGCAATGTTTTGTAGTTTTCTGTATACAAGTACTTTACATCCTCAGTTAGATTTATTCCTAGATAATTGATTATTTTAGTTGCCACTTTGATTGGAATTTTTTTCTTGATTTCTTCTTTTGATTGTCCATTGCTTACATATAGAAACACTACTAATTTGGGGGTAATGATCTTGTATGCCTCCACTTTGCTGAATTCCTTTATTAGCGCTAGGAGCTTCTTTGTGGATTTTTCAGAATTTTCTTGATAAAAACACTAGGAATAGAAGGAAACTTCCTCAACATGATGATGCACATATATGACAATCTCACAACTAGCAACCTATTTAATGGTGCAAGACTGAAAACTTTCCCTCTAGGTTCAGGTACAAGACAAGAATGCCCACTATCACCAGTGTTAATTAACATTGTACTGGAAGTTCTTGTCAGAGCAATTAGGCAAGAAAAAGAAATAAAAGGTATCCAAATTAGAAGGAAGAAATAAAACTTTCTGTACTTGCACATGATATGGTCCTATATACAGAAAATCATGAAAAATCCATACTTAAGCTCCTAGAGCTAATAAATGAATTTAGCAAAGTGGTAGGGTACAAGATTAATACCCCAAAATCAGTAGTGTTTCTATACACAAGCAATGAACAATCAGAAGAAATCAAGAAAAATAAATTCCATTCACAGAAGCAATTAAAATAATCAGTTATCTAGGAATGAGTCTATCTAAGGATGTCAAGTACCTGTTCACAGAAAATTACAAAACAGTGCTAAAAGGAAGCAAAGAAGATCTAAATAAATGGAAGGACATTATGTGTACATGGTTTGTAAAGCTAAATATCATTAAGATGTCAACATTAAACAAGGCAATTTATAGATTCAATGCATTCCCAATCAAAATTCCAAGAACCTCCACTGCAGAAATGTAAAAACAGTCATCAAATTTGTATGGAAAAGGATCCCTGAACAACAAATGCCATGTGGAAAAAGGATTTAGTTGGAGGACTCACACTTCCTGATCTTAAAACTCATTACAAAGACACTGTAATCAAAACACCATGGTACTCTCACAAGGAAAGACATATAGACCAATGGAACAGACTTGAAAGCTCAAAAATCAGCCCTCACATTTATGGACATCTGATTTTTGTCAAGGTCATAAAGTCCATTCAATTAGGAAAGAATAGTTTCTTCATCAAATGTTGCCAGGAAAACTGGATCTCTATTTACAAAGAAAAAGAAATAGGACCCCTATCTCACACCATCTACAAAAGTAAATTGAAAAAGGATCGAAAGTCTTAATATAAGACCTAGACTATCAAACTCATAGAATAAAATATAGGGGAGCATCCTCAGGACCTTGTGTTAAGCAATGGCTTTTTAGACTTTACACCCAAAGCACAAGAAACAAACAAACAAAAATAGATAAATGGGACCTCATCAAAATTAAAAACTTTTGTTCCTCAAAGTACTTTATCATGACAGTAAAATGACAATATACAGAATGAGAGAAAATATTTGGAAGCCACAAATCTAATAAAGGATTAATATCCAGAATATATATATAGAGAGAAAATCTTTCCTAACAAAAAGGACAAACAACACAATTTTAAAAATGAGCAAAAGACTTGAACAGATATCTATCCAAAAAAGTTACACAAGCAAGAGGAAGGACATGAAAAGATGCTCAGCATCATTGGCTATTAGGGAAATGCAAATCAAAACTACAATGAGGTATTATTTCATACCCATTAGAATGACTGCAATTAAAAGAACAGAGAATAAAAAGTGTTGGAGATGATGCAGAGATATAGAAACACTCATTCATTGCTGGTGGCAACATAAAATGGTACAGCCACTGTGGAAGACACTTTGGCATTTCTTGAGAAAGCTAAGTATAGAACTACCATTTGACCCAGCAGTCTCACTACTAGGTATATACCCCCAAAAATTGAAAACAAGAACTCAAACAGACATTTGCACACCAATGTTCACAGCAACACTATTCCAATTTTCCAAAAGATGGAAGAAACCCAAGTATCCATCAACCAATGAATGGATAAGTAAAGTGGCATATGTACACAGAATGGAATAATATACAGCTGTAAAAATGAAAGAAGTTCTGATACATGCAACAACATGGATGAACCTTGAAGACATCATGTCGAATGGAATAAGCCACACACAAAAGGACAAATAATGTATAATCTCACTGATTTGAAACAGTTAGAATAAGCAAACTCATAGAGTTAGAAATAGTTTACCAGGGTTTGGGGTGGGGATAAAATATGGAAAGATAATGCTAAATACATACAGCATTCCTATTTGGAATGATGGAAATGTTTTGTTAATGAATTTCAGTGATGGTAGAAGAACGCTGTGAATGCAATTAACAACACTGAAATATATTGCTGAACATGATTAAAAGGGGAAATGTTAGATTGTATACATGAGAACAGAATAAAATTTTTTTAAGAAATTCATGGAACTACACTACGCAAACAGTGAACTGTAAGTTAAATCATGGAGTTTAATTAATAATACAATTATAAAAATGTTCTACCATAATTGTAACAAATGTTCCACACAAATGAAAGTTGGTGGTGGTAGAGTGATGTATCATATCTTGTATTTTATGCATGGTTGTTCTGTATAACCCAAACTTCTATAATAGGAAAAAAATTAATTTTTAAGTTTGAGAACTAGATTGTTAGCTCCCCTCCCCAACCTTTTTAAAAACTTTCTTCTACACCCCACACCAATTCTTAACAAATGGAAGATTCCTTTAAAAGAGCATTCTGCTTTCATAAAAATTCCTCCTGTTTTCTGCACATTGTACCCTTGAATTTATGAAAAAAGAGGAAGAATGAAATATTGATAAAATTATATTATGGAATCAAAGAATAAAATTAATATTTATTTGAATGAAAATGATCAATTATCATCAATTCAAAGAATCTCATACATTTGTTATAACTACTTTTTATAGTTTCTTAGTCTTATACATGTAACAACTTTTTTGGTATCAATTAAAAAGTCTAACTATATTGTGAAAACTTTTGGGGCATTTGTCTTTGTTATTCAGTTAGAATTATTCACATAATTGCTTTCATCCCTATCTATATTCTCTGGTATGGCTGGAGGAACAATCAAATTGTCCAATCACCAATTTCCATATTGGTCTAATGTGTGATATTCAATGTTGCTTGGGAAATATGTATTTAGTGTCAAAATAGTTATTCCTGTGTTTGATCTGTTATGACCTGATACAACCACTACCTTATAATCGTACAGGTTTGTTTCCATGTTTGAAAAAAAATCATTATTCCCATCTCATCATTGGCTAACATGGGTTAACATGATACAAAATACATTTATGTAATTAAAGATCTCTAAAATACCCTTTAGGTTTGAACAGTTATTTTTAATTTGGACTCTGTAATTTGTTATAGGTATCTCAAAGTGACCAATTATATAGAATTACATGGTTGATCTAGGTTCAAGTTCAAAGCTCTTTTACAATGCAAGTGTGGTATCTGGAGAACTCAAAGCCCAGTTCCATACCATTTCTTCAGCCAGGACTCTGTTTCTTCCACAGCCTAGCCGTCAAGTGTCCCAAAGGTGCCTGAAGTCTAAAGAGAAGATGGGTAGGAAACAGATCACTACATGCCCCAGAAGACTTCTTCAAGGCATAATTATCAATGAGTATAATTAAGCCTATTTACAAAAAAGAGGAAAGACTCCATATTGTGAGAAGTACCCTAACAGCCTCAACATGTGTACACAACTGTCTAACAAGTTGGGTTTCCTGTTTTGGGTGTGGCGAGAATGACTCAAGCTTCCACACACAGTTATGTATGATGATGATTGTCCACAGAATGGTACTGATGGGCCCTGCACATTGACAGCTTATGGCTTACCCTGTAATAGACGATGGTCACATGCCTTGGAGAACACAAAGTAATAAATTGGCATTCGTTCAACAAGGATGACATGACAACACAGAAATCTGTATCTTTATTTTTTGTTTTTAATGTAAACTTTAAAATCATACAAAAAAGTGGAACTTTGGGGTGATAAAAAAATTTTGGAACTAGATAGTGGTGATGTACAATATTGTGGATATAATTAATGATACGGAATTGTACACTTTAAAATTGATAAAATGGTAAATTTACATTATGTGTCTTTTACCACAATTTAAAAACAAAGAAAAAAAAAAAAAGTGGAACAGTTCCTTCTCTGCCACAGAAACAGTCCTCTTAGGAAATATTAAGGCCTGGATAAGAATGCATAGGCCATAACAGTAGAAAGAACACTGATATTTGTGGGGAAAAAAATAGGTTAATTAACTGTGCTCCCTCTTTACTAGCTTTTAACAAAAATGTTTGTTCTAGTTGAATAGGTTCTAATTTTATACAAACTTTATTTTCTTAATTACTTTGCTTCTGAAGTTATTTCTCTAAAGAATTTACTAGCAGTTCGGAAAGCATGCTGTTCAGAAATGTTTTGACATGTGGGTAGAGAAAATGATGCTGAAAATATCAAACAAATGCCTTTGGTTTGGAACATTCATCTTTAAACATCTGTTAATACAACTGGTATTGTAAGACAATGCAAACAAGTTTCTCACTTTTGAACCCCACTAGGTTTGAAATATATAAAATGTATAACAAGTCAGATTAGCCCTGGTCTAAATTCCTAAGAAAGCTTTGCCCAGGCTAACCAAGAGATCACCTGGAACAAATAAACCTGCTTGCTAAAAACTGTATCCTAGATTTATGATTTGAAAAGCTTGCTGTTTGTCTTAAGCTTTAATTAAGTAGTATTGTTTTGCTTTTTGACCATATCAAACGACAACTTTTAAAAATCATAAACACTGTTATTCCTTTCCCATTACTAAAGACCCATTATCTCTGTTGAGCTCTTTGGAAAATGACTACAATACATTTGCTGACTTTTGACTCTTATGTCTATAGTTTGTGTTTTTGTCCTACTTTAGCTGCTGATCTAATGTTCTCTCTTTTTTCCCCACTTCTTATACATGCTTTTAGAAACGTTACCTTCATCTTGCTGAGACAATATACAGAGCAAATTTCTGTCCACATTCTTTTATCTCCTCTAAAGCTGTAGCAAATCCAGAAGCACGCCCTTTGGATTCCTCTGTGACCCCAGCATTCATAACAGGTACATTCGGGGCAGGTGGTTTGGTAAGCGAGCAGGCAGGACTGAAATGACAATGTCTCCCCCGTTATCCCCACATAGGAGTTGCCAGGAACACACTACTGAAGTGTGTATCTGCAAACCATAAAGTGCTACCACTTCATAAGTCTTCTTGAGGCATTTCATCTTATGACGTTATTCTGTTGCCAACAGCAGAAAGCACATACTGTGATTTAAATAATAATAGATATTTTCCTTCAGTTTTAATCAAAAGTTTATCAAGATATGCTAATAGAGCAATGCATCCATAATGACTTCTCCACCAATTCCCAATTAATATACATGGTTAGATAATTTAAAGCGAGTTCTATTATCAGTAATGTCACAATGCCTACAACAATAATTAAATAAGATATTCAATAATAAACCATACTATTTCTATTCTCAACTTCTTTATCCTATGTTTTCAATTTTTAATTGTGAATTTGAACAATTCTTTTAAAAGACTATAACAAATGCTAAATGAATTCCAAATAATATCAACTCTTTCACTAGAAACATTTTATATAAATATAATCCCTGAGACAGTCCAAATTGTTTTAATTTGATCTTAATGTTACTGCATGAACATATATTATTGTTTCACAGTGACCCATGTATGAATGATTTAAGTGAATATTTATAGAATATATAAATACATAGAATATATATGATTTAGAGTGCATATTTATAATTTGTTACAGTATTTTTAACTAACTGATATTATGTGTTAATTTATTATTTATTTATCTTGCTCTTTTGAAAGTATATGCTATAAAAGCAAGTATTTGTTTATTCATTGTTACGTGCAGTCTTGTTTCCAAGTTTAGAAGATTACCTGAAAAAATAACAAGTGTCCTATGAAAATGTGTCCAATGAAAACCTTAGTAAATTTAATATTCGTTACACCATTATACCATGATAAGCTTAGATAATTTATAAATAGAAATATATCCTTAAGTCCATAAATCTCAAAGCATTTGCTAAGCTTCAATTTAATTTTCCTAATTTTGCAAACTTTTACAATACTTACATTGTTCAAATTTGAGTTTCTCTAAATTCTATAACACACACACGTATCTTTTTTACTTTATATTAAATTAATGTTTAAAGTGTGCACCTGTGTTTGTATATGTGTATATGTAATGTATAAATACACACATATATATATATATTTATTATATATAATATATATTTATTATATATAATAAATATAAATATATAAGTATATTTTTATATATACACACATATATATAAATACACACACACACATATAATATACATAGATGCTCAGAGAATCTGCTGTCCATGACAAAACTATGTTAAATATCTGCTTCAACTCTTTACATAATATAGTTGATATCAAACCTAATAAACTACCCAAACTCTAACCTAAACCTAACCTTAGATTGTGTCATCTCAGTTTCCCATTGGGTCACTTTATTCTCATTAAAAAAACAAAAAGGAAACAAAGAAAAACCTCCACACTTTAAACGAAATTATCTGTAATATCTCTAATAATATGTATTTCAAATGTTTCTTATTTTCACTAAGAAGATTAAAATGTGTTGACTACAGAAAATTAAAAGACAGTGAAATGAGGAGAAAGTAGAAAACATGAGTCCCACCACTAGGATTTCTTTTCCCCATGTGCAGGGGATCGTCATATCATTGCTTCCATACTCCATTCAGCATTTTGTATCTTCCTTGTTCTCTTCTTGCTTATTATTGTGTAGATATTATAATCATCATTCTAATATATGACATTTTTTATTGAGTTCATTCACTACTTCTGTAGATGTATAGTTTTCTTTCAGACATACAATATGCATGATAGCTGCAGAAATAAAAGCATAATCAAATAAATGTATAAATCAGGTTTGCCTGCAGAAGAAAATATAACTGTAATTACAATATTAAGAACAATATTATTTATAAAACATAATAAAATTTGCATTGAATGTTATATAATGTTATTTAACTGCTCTTTTCTAGGACTGTTCAAAAATTCACCCTCTTCTAGCTCTCTGTTTATATCCACACTTCCCACTTATTCAATATGTAACTTTCTCTTTCTATCAATAGCATTAGATTAGAGAGATGGTTATTTGTCTTCTTAGGAGAACTTGTTTGCAACAGCATATAGCAAAAACAGGATATATGGAAAGCAAATTCATTATGGGGAATTATAAGTACATTGGGCTTTTCATTTTTCTTATTAACAGGATGTGTATATACATATATATTTTTTTTTCCTTTTTAATTTTTATTGGGATTGTTCAGATACCATACAATTATCCAAAGATCCAAAGTGTACAATCACTTGCCCCTGGGTACCCTCATACAGCTGTGCATCCATCACCACACTTAATTTTTGTCCAATTTTTAGAAACTTTTCATTATTAGTTCCTATCAGTGAGACCCTGCAATAATTGTCCTTATGTGTCTGGCTTATTTCACTCAGTATATTGCCCTCGAGGTTTTGTCATCAACCCATTTTTTCTTTAATATGGTTTTGTTCACTCACCATACATTCCATCCTAAGTAAAAAATCAATGGTTCTCTGTATGGTCATATATTTATGTGTTCACCACCTTCACCAATATCTATATAAGGGCATCTACATTTCTTCCACAAGGCAGGAGGGAGAGTCAAAGAAGGTAGAGAGGCAAAAGAAAGAGGGAAAAAAAATGACAGCTAGGAAGCAGCAAAAGGAAAAATAACCTTAAATCAAAGTAGAGTAAAGAATCAGACAATACCACCAATGTCAAGTGACTAACATGCCTCCCCTATCCCCCCCTCTTATCTGCATTTACCTTGGTATATCACCCTTGTTACATTAAAGGAAGCATAATACAATGATTCTATTAGTTATAGTCTCTAGTTTATGTTGATTGCATCCCTCCCCCAATGCCTGCCCATTTTTAACACTTTGCAAGGTTGACATTTGCTTGTTCTCCCTCATAAAAGAATTTGTTTGTACATTTTATCACAATTGTTGAACACTCTAGATTTCACCAAGTTACACAGTCCCAGTCTTTATCTTTCCTCCTTTCTTCTGGTTTCTCACATGCTCCCAACCTTCCTCTCTCAACTGTACTTATAGTTATCTTTGTTCAGTGTACTTACATTGTTGTGCTACCATCTCCCAAAATTGTGTTCCAAACCACACACTCCTGTCTTCTATCACTCTGCAGTGCTCCCTTTAGTATTTCCTGTAGGGCGGGTGTCTCGTTCACAAAGTCTCTCATTGTCTGTTTGTCAGAAAATATTTTGAGCTCTCCCTCATATTTGAAGGACAGCTTTGCTGGATATAGGATTCTTGGTTGGTGGCTTTTCTCTTTCAGTATCTTAAACATATCACACCACTTCCTTCTTGCCTCCATGGTTTCTGCTGAAAGATCCGCACATAGTCTTATTAAGCTTCCTTTGTATGTAATGGATCACTTTTCTCTTGCTGCTTTCAGGATTCTCTCTTTGTCTTTGACATTTGATAATCTGATTATTAAGTGTCTTGGCGTAGGTCTATTCATATCTCTTCTGTTTGGAGTATGCTGTGCTTCTTGGATCTGTAATTTTATGTCTTTCATAAGAGATGGGAAATTTTCATTAATTATTTCCTCTATTATTGCTTCTGCCCCTTTTCCCTTCTCTTCTCCTTCTGGGACACCAATGATACATACATTACTGTACTTTGTTTCATCCTTGAGTTCCCGGAGATGTTGCTCATATTTTTTCATTCTTTTCTCCATCTGCTCCTTTGCATGTAGGCTTTCAGGTGTTTTGTTCTCCAGTTCCTGAGTGTTTTCTTCTGCTTCTTGAGATCTGCTGTTGTATGTTTCCATTGTGTCTTTCATCTCTTGTGTTGTGCCTTTCATTTCCATAGATTCTAGTAGTTGTTTTTTTGAACTTTCAATTTCTGCCTTATGTATGCCCAGTGTTTTCTTTACAGCCTCTATCTCTTTTACAATATCTTCTCTAAACTTTTTGACTTGATTTAGCATTAGCTGTTTAAATTCCTTTATCTCAGTTGAAGTGTACTTTTGTTCCTTTGACTGGGCCATAACTTTGTTTTTCTTAGTGTAGGTTGTAATTTTCTGTTGTCTAGGCATGGCTTCCTTGGTTATCCAAATCAGGTTTTCCCAGACCAGAACAGGCCATTTCAATGGTCTCTCTCTCTGCTTGTGCTGTCTCCACCCTTCTTTGAGTCACAGCCCTGGAAACTGAAAATGACTGGGGCTTTCTCCACTGAGCCAAAAAAGAAACAGATAGTCCCCTTCAGACCTAGTCCAAGGCAACCCTCCAGCTCTCCAAGGTCAGTTGTCACTCAAAGCCTCTGTCTGTTTTTTGGGGATTCGTACCTGTAGTGAACAGTTCACACTCACTACTTAAACCCCCAGTTGGAGCTCAGCTGAGCTATATTCGCTTGCTGGGAGAGAGCTTCTCTCTGGCACCACAAGGCTTTGTAGCTTGGGCTATGGGGGAGGTGGTCTTGCGACTTGGATCCGCAGGTTTTACTTACAGATTTTATGCTGTGTTCTCGGGCATTCCTCCCAATTCAGGTTGGTGTATGATGAGTGGACGGTCTCATTTGTCCCCCCGCAGTTATTCTGGATGTTTTACTAGTTGTTTCTGATTTTTTTCAGTTGTTCCAGGGGGACTACTTAGCTTCCACTCCTCTGTATGCCGCCATCTTGCCCAAGCTCCTGTATGTATTTTTATTTGTCTTTAAGTTTGGTTTTAAAAAGTATCTCTTTGTGATAAGTTTGCAGGTAATTATTGCAGTAAAATATAATAAACTGATCTTTTAATCAAAAGGAAAAATAAAAGTTGACATTTGAAAGAAGAGTAAATATAAAGGTGTGCATATGTAAGTATATATATATAACAAAAATTATTCCTGTAGTTGCAGATTTCTATTTCAGATTGCTGAAGGGTTTTAATTAAACTTTTTTGTAGAAATTGGTTTCCATTTTTTCATTGTAAAGTTGCAAAAATTTTATTTTTTTAAGATCCATTCTCTTGTCTAAATAATAAATCCTGAGTTATGCAAATTAAATTTTTGTACAATTTCCTAAATTAGCTTTATATGGTATGATTTTTTCAACCTCATTTTTAAAATGCCTAATATCTGAATATGTTTATTAGCCACCATTTCTCACCTCAGTTTGGTGACTTGTTGAAATGATGCAATTAATTTCTCACCAAATGATTGATAATAACCAAAGGGTAGAAATGATTTATACAATTAACCATTTGTAGGTTAGCTACAATAAAACAACAAATACTTCACTTTCACTTTCACCAAAAGTGAAAGTTTCCTTTGAGCAGAAGGCTAAAGAACAGTATCGAGTCTTCATTAATTCAAAAAAATGTGTGAAGCACTTATTTCCTAAGTTCCAAATAAGTGTGTTATCTTTCATGTATTACAGCAAAGGAAAATAATATTTTAGTGCTCTGAACCATTGACTCAGGCAACACAAACTGACCCATCATTTATAATTAAAACACAGGGCCCAGAACTGAAAGACTTTAATCAAGAATCTAGGAACAGTGAATAAGGAGGAATGCTGCCTTTGTTAGACTCAAGTATTTTGTTTTGATGTGTATTTAAAATGTAATTACTGTGGAGTATATTTAATATTAACATTTTTCTTATAAATGGAAGAAAAGGATAACATTGTTTGGACTCCACTTCCTGATACAAGCTCTTATAGAGCTTATATTCTAGAGAGGGAAGATAGTCAGAAAACAAATTTAATACATAAGATACATAGATGGTTGTAAGAATTATGGAGAAAATTAAAGCAGGAAAGCACAACCAGCAGGCCAAGATAAAGTGGGGGAGCAGCATAAATTTTAAACAGAGTGGTCAAAGTGGGCCTCACTGTGAAATTGACATTTGAGCAAAGACCTCAAAGAACGGAGAAGAATGAGCCACGATAAAGTATGAGAGAAGGGCAAGTGCAAAATTCCTGCAGTGAGCACATGGGGTGAAGGGAGTAGGGGGTAGGAGATGGACTTAGAGAAACAGCAAGGTCATTAATGAGGGTGTAGGCTTTTAGTATGAGATTGGAAGATATTTGAGAGATTTGTGAGTAGAATTTTGAGCCAATTCAGGGAAATATTTTAAATATTTGACAGTTTTTCCTTGGTCTGCTTGTTGAATTTTAAAAATGACTCAAGATTGGGATCTTAGTAGCACATGTAAAGCAAATTAGTATTATAGAAATATAAGATTAGAAAAATATTATAAATTATTTTATTCTTAGCTCATGCTTTTATTATTCTTTTATTTAATTAAAAGTATGTTCAATTATGTTCAGTACTTTAAACTCACTTTCTAGGTTGGATTTTATAATTTTAATGCAACAGAAGCTCATTGGGTTAGAATGCATACAGATTCTTTGATAAAGTTGTTGAGTTTCAAAGCCTTGCAATAAATTACCACCTGTGTGAGTTAGGACAAGTTTATGGGCATCTCTATTCCCTATCTATAAAATGAGAATAATATTAGTTTTATGAAGACACTATGTTTTAGTTTGCTAATGCTGCGGAATGCAAAACACCAGAGATGGATTGGCTTTTATAAAAAGGGGGTTTATTTGGCTATACAGTTACAGTCTTAAGGCCATAAAGTATCCAAAGTAACAAACACATCAGTAATCGGGTACCTTCACTGGAAGATGGCCAATGGCGTCCGGAAAACCTCTGTTAGCTGGGAAGGCACGTGGCTGGCGTCTGCTCCAAAGTTCTGGTTTCAAAATAGCTTTCTCCCAGGACATTTCTCTCTAGCAAGTTTGCTCTTCTTCAAAACGTCACTCACAGCTGCACTCCGTTTCCTCTCCTTGAGCCAGCTAATTTATATGGCTCCACTGATCAAGGCCCACCCCGAATGGGTGGGGCCACACCTCCATGGGAGTATCCCACCAGAGTCACCTCCCACAGCTGGGTGGGGCACGTATCCATGCAAACAACCTAATCCAAACATTCCAACTTAATCCCCACTATTCTGTCTGCCCCACAAGATTGCACCAAAGAATATGACTTTTTCTGGGGGACATAATACATTCAAACCGGCACACACTATAACTTCTCATATCAAAAGCTGACAAGAACATTAAAAAAACAAAATCATGAAATAGTCAGACCAATACCACTGATGGCCATTGGTACAAAATTCCTAAACAAAATGTGAGCAATTTGGGTCCAGCTATATAAAATAAAGATACTGCATCACAATTAAGTGAGATTTATTCCAGAATTGCAAGGTTGGTTAATGTCTGAAAATCATTCAAGGATCTTCATCAGTTCTTTAAACATTATATTAAAAGTCTTAGCCAATGCAATAAGGGAGGAAAAAAAAAAAAGGAAAGACATAAATTTGGAAAAGGACATAATAAAACTGTCCATAGTCATAAATAGCATAATTGCACAGATAGAATATACTAAAGAATTTGAAAAATAATTCTCAACAAAGAATTGAATTTAGTAGGGTCTCAGGGTATAAGATTAATATAAATATCAATTGTTTTTCTATACAATGAATTTATGGAAAAAGAAAGGCTTAAAATATTATTTCACATAGTCTCAAAAAACAGAAAAAAACATACAATACTTTGGGATAATTTCTTTAAAAACATATTAAAGAAATGTTACTTTTCACTCTACAATGAAAAATAAAAATCATTGGTGACAGAAATTTAAGAAGACTTAAATAAATAGGAAGATATATTATGTGTGTGGATTGGAAGGTGCCAAATATTTATGATGTCAGTTCTCCCAAAATTTATCTAAAGACTCAAGGCAATATCAATTAAAATCCCAACAAGTAATTTTGTAGGAATTAGCAAGCTGATTCTAAACATACATAAATATGCAAGACTGTTAGATAATCTTGAAAAGGAAGAAAAAGTTTGAGGCTTCATAGTACCTGATTACAAGACTTAGAATAAAGGTATAGTAATCAAAATACTGTGGTATAAACAATGGTACAGAAAGGGAATTCAGATGTAAACCCATACCCATGCAATAAACTGGTTATTGACAGTTGAGCCAACACAATTCAATGGGAGAAAGGAAAGTCTTTTCCATAAATGTTGGTAGGGCAATTAGATGTATTTATAGAAACAAAATGAACAGAGTCCCCTATAACAAATCACATTAAAAAATGTCTCATACTAAGTGAAATATAAAATCTAAAATTTAGAAGAAAACATTAAATAATGTCTTTCCAACATTGGGTTGGGTAAATGCTTAAACACTCAAAAGTCATTTAACATAAAAGAAAAATAGTGATAAATTGAGCTTCATCAAAATTAAAACTGCTGCTTATCAAAATAAACCACTGAGGAAGTGAAAAAGCAAACCACAAACAGGAAAAAATTATCTGCCCTACATATATCAGGCAAAGAATTCACATGCAGAGTTTATAAAGAAACCTTAAAAATCAATAATAAAATATCACAAAATAATAATAATAATTCAATAAAGTGTATTATTGTAAATAAATTGTTAATAATAATTGGTTATTAATAAAATAATAAAAATAATAATTAACAAAAATTTGAACAAAAACCTGAACAAGCTCTTCACTAAAGGAGCTATCATCTGATAGACAAAATAATGCCTCCCCAAAGACATCCAAGTCCTAATCTCTGGAACCTGTGAATATGTTACCTTAATGCCAAAAGAGACTTTGCAGGTGTGATTAAATTAAGGATTTTAAGATGGGGAGATTTTACTGGATTATCTGGGTGGCTTAATGTAATCTCAATGACTCTTTTAAGTGGAAATGGGAGGCAAGAGTATCAGTATCAGAGTCAGAGAGAGATTTGAAAAGGCTATTGTTCCATTTTGCGAAACATGGCAGAATACAAAATACCAGAAATGGATTGGCTTTTATAAAGGGCATGTATTAGGTTACAAATTTACAGTTCTAAGGTCATACAAGTGTCCAAACTGAGGCAACAGGAGGATACTTTCGCTGAAGAAAAGCTGATGGTATCTGGGGTTCCTCTGTCACATGTGAAGGCACATGGCAACATCTGCTGGTCCTTCTTCTCTCGGATTCTGATTGCAAAATGGCTTTCTGCAAATGTCTCTTCTCAGCTTCTGTGCACCCTTCTTTCTTTCTCCCAGGGTGTTTCTCTCTAAGCATCTTGGGATCCTCTCTTAGCTTCTCCTGGGCAAACTCTGGGCTTCATTGCTTAGCTTAGCATCTCCAAACCTCTTTCTGTCTGCATCTCCAAGCACCTGGGTCTGTGTTGGTTTTTAGCTTCTCCAGGGGACAAACTCTGGATTACATATCTTAGTTTCTCTCCAAATGTCTCTCTCAGCTTTTCTGAGCTCCTTTTCTCATGAACTCTCTTAAAGGACTCAAGTAAACTAATCAAGACCCACATCTCCATGGAAATAATCTAATCAAAGTTTCCCACTCATGATAGGTTTGCACCTACAAGATTGGATTAAAAGAACATGGCTTTCCTGGGGTCCATAACAGTCTCAAACTGGCACAGCTATGCTGCAGGATTTGAAGATCAAGAATGGGGTCACAAGACAAAGAATGCAGGCAGCCTCTAGAAACCGGAAAATGCAATGATACTAATTCTCCCATAGAGCCTCCAGAAAGTACCAGCCCTGTTGGCACCTTGATTTTAATCCAGTGAGACCCATGTCTGATATTTGAGCTACAGAACATAAATTCATGCTGTCTTGAGCCACTAAGAATTTGATATTTGTTACAGCAATGATAAGAACAATATAATAATCTATCACTATATATAATACATGTGTTAAGGTATACTTTGCAAAATGAGCATCATGAATACTTACGCTATGCTTAATAAATCATGAAAGATGATGACAAAACTGGTATTTTCAAAAATATAAAATTCTATTATTCAATATCGGTAATTCATCTTTTGCCATTACATATCTAAATATGTTCATTGAATTAATAGTGAGAATACTTCTTTTTAGTGATTTTGATGAAAATACCAAAGATAAATTTTCTATTACTGCAATAATACAATTGTTTTTGCAAAGTGACTGAAAAAAATGAAAAAAGTGTACATTTTTTGTTTATGCATTTCCTTTCCATTCCTCCGTAAGGACCAGACAAAGTATTTTTATGTTAAAGTTATGTGTTTAACAGTTCTAAATACAGCTTTTTAGAAAAAATTTGTTTAAAATGCAACTCTTATAGAATGTTGGACTTCCTCTGATTTAACTAGATGCTTTTTATTGACAGACAAAATTAGGTGGCATGCATTAACTTTGTAGTGACTTACAAGCTGATAAATTCCATTTATATCTGTCATTACATTATGCACATTGAATTACAAATTTTTCAAATTGTTACAATTATCATGGTAATGAAGGTAGAATCCAAGGACTACTAAGACTGACACTTTGCAGGCTGATACCATATTTGGTTAAATTCTTTGGGTTTCTCAGGCTCCACTAATTACTGATTATGAAAATAATACCTTACTAATAAAGAGGGCTTTATGATTTGCAACTCATTTCACATATTATCTAAACTATTTGATTAGAATAGGGGTTTTTCCATTTACTGAAATGAAAAATACAAGTTACAAAGTATGAGTAACTTGTCAAATCAAGTTTTTGTTAAAGAAATAGAACCATATTTTAAGTTAGCTTGCTTTACCACATCCTATTCTCTTTCCCTCAGATTGACTGTTAAAATTTCATGAAATTTGGAATCTTATATAAGTATCTAATGAAAGGATATTGCAAAAATATATTTTCTTTATAATAATATTCTTATTATTTATAATTGTAAATTATTGTAAACTAACTTAAAATCCAATCACAGGAAAGTAATTGAATAAACTAAAAGCAAAAAGAAACAAAAATATTAACTCAATTGTATATCAAATGAATAACAACCATGCATGAAGGGAAAAAATAACCAATCCAAGTAAATTATGTACACAGTAATTACCTATCATAACCTGAGTCTTGAGTAGTTTTCCAGTTTGCTAATGCTGCCATTATGCCAAATACCAGAAATGGACTGGCTTTTATAAAGGGGATTTATTAAGTTACAAATTTACAGTTCTAAGGCCATAACAGTGCCCAAACTAAGGCACCAACAAGAGGGAACCTTCACTGGAGAAAGGCTGATGGTGTCTGGAAAACCTCTGTTAGCTGGGAAGGCACATGGCTGGCATCTGTTGATCCCTGGTTGGGTTTCAGCTCCTCTCTCAGCCCCTGTGTGTTCTTGGTTCTTTCTCCCAGGACTTTTCTCTCTAAGTGCCTGGGGGTCCTGTCTTAGCATATCCTGAGGCAAACTATGGGCTTTATCTCTTAGCTAATGTCCTTCTGTCTGCATTTCCAAGTGCCTCCAAATGTCAGCATCAGCAAGCATCTGAGCCATGTGGCTCTTTTTAAAGGACTCCAGTAAACTAATCAAGACCACACTGAATGGACAGGGCCACATCTCCATGAAAAGAATTCAGTTAGAGTTATCACCTACAGTTGGCTGAGTCACATCTCTATGGATACACTCAATCAACAGGTTCCAACCTAATCAACACTAATATGTCTGCCTCCACAAGATTGCATTAAAAAACATGGCTTTTTCTGTGAGACATAATATATCCAAACTGGCACAGGTGGTAAAGATAAATGGAACCACATCTAAACTTTTGAATTTATTTTGATAATGGTAAAATGATTCTGAAAGTACTTTAGATGTATTATGGAATTATACAAATAAGTAAATGTATCAGTATTTTTAGGAGAGGTCTCTTACTGTAGTAGAAATAATATAAAAATATGGAGGGGGGAAAACAAGGATGAAGCCTGTGAAGATTGATTAGAATTGGAGTTGTCATGTGGACTCACAAGTTTTAAAATATGTGTATATCCAAAGTCAAACTTTTCAGATAAAAATCAAAATCCAAAATGAAATATACATTTGATAGAATTAATAACTGATTAGAGACTGCAAAAGAAAACGGTAGCAAAAGTTAACACAGAGCAACAGAAAATATACAAAATGAAACCTAGAACAAAAAAGACTAAACAAAACAAGCTTTGCTTCAGCAAGCTATGGGATAGCCTCCAGGGCCCTAAGGTACATGTAATAGAATCAGAGGCAAGAAAAGAAATATAGAAAAAGAAACTGGAAGATAAAAGTGCAAAACTATTCTGAAATTGAGGAAAACTGTATTTCCACCTATTCTAGAACCACAATAAAATGTAAACAGAAGACACATGGAGAAAAAGACATCAGGGCACATCAGAATCAAAATGATGAACACCAGGAACAAAGACAAAATAGTTAAAAGCAGCCAGAGAATAGAGTTACATTACGTGCAGAGTAAAATCAAGAGCAAAATTCTGATCAAAATCAATGCAATCCAAAAGACAGTGGAGCAACATCTTTAAGGTATTGAAAGAAAAATAAATCAGGCAACCTAGAACACTATATCCACTGAAAATGCCTTTCAAAAAACAAAAAAAAGATTTCTACTCTGAGCCAAGATGGAATAAAAGGGACTAGATTAACTCTCCAGCCTGAAATAACAATAAGAAAATGGAACAAAAAATATGAAGCAATGATTTTCATGACATTGGACCTCAGAAAAAAGACAGTGATCCCTGAGAGACATTCTGGAACAAAGAGCAAAAAAATTTATAGGAATTTTTTAATACATGCCATACACAAAAATAGTACTAATAGTGTTGGACATCCAATCCAAAATTACTGGGCATGCCAAAAGGCAGGAAAATATGCCCATAATAATGAGAAAAATCAAGCAATCAAAACTGGCCCGTATATATAAAAGATGATAGAGGTAGGAAACAAGGATACTTTAATTCAATTCCATATGTTCAATAAGGTAGAGGAAAGAAAGGTCATGTGAAGTAGAGACAAAGAATAGGTCAACTGATCAAAAAGAAAAAGGGTACTAAGCATTTATGTATTACAACTACAAAATACATGAATGTGTGTGTGTATATATATATACACATATATACATACACAAATATACATACACATACAATATGCACAAAGCAAGAACTGAACTTCAAGAGAGGAAAACTACAATGAATGAGAAGAAAAATGCACTGGATGGTGGTAATGGCAGTTTAGTTTAGACATTACAGAAGGAAAGATTAATGACTATGAAGACACACCAATTTACTGCCAAAAGTAAAGCACAGTGAAAAAGAGATGGAATAAATGCATGGAGCATTAGTGAACTGGGAGACAACTTCAAATACCATTGGTATCCCTACAGGAGAGAAGAAATGGGAGGGATGAACAGGGAAGAAAAAAAATTGAAGAAGTAATATCCAACAAATTTCATTAATTGATGAAAACTATAAGCCCACAGATTCAAGAACAACAAACCCAAAGTACAAGAAGCATAAAGAAAATGACACTGAGGCACATCACAATAAAATTGCTCAAATCCAGTGACAATGAGAAAAATATAAAAGCAGACAGAAGAGAAAAGACATGTGATGAAAACAGAAACAAAGATCACAGCACATTACTCATGGAAACAATACAAACAAAAATACAAAGGAGAAATATCTTTAAAGTAGTAAAAGAAAAGAACTGTGTGTGTATAATTCTTGACCACAGAAAATTTATATTTCATAAATGAAGGCAAGATAAAGTTGTTTTTCATATAGATAAGAGCTAAAAGAATACCTTGCCAGAAGAACTGCCCAGAAGAAATGTTAAAAGAACTCCTTCAAGCAGAAGGAAAATGATACCAGATGGAGATATTGTTTAAAACAAAGAAATGGCAAGGAACAGAAATGGTAACTATAGGCATAAATATAAATATTTTAAAAATTAGCATGTAAGGCTTTTTTTTTTTAATGAAAACTGTCTAAAGCAAAAAAAGAGAGAGTTTATTATGAGTTTAAAATATATAAAATTGAAATGTGTGACCACAGTAGCACAAGGGCCAGGAAGAGAGAAATTAAGTATTCTGTTATAAGGCCCCTTTTGTGAAATAATATGGTATCAGTTCCTGATAGACCCTAAAGTAAACCACTAAATTAAAAAAAAAGAGTTATAATTAATGTGCTAGTTTTCTTTTGCTGTACAACATCTTAACACACAGTTGTTTATATAACCTATATCTATTATCTCACAGTTTCCTTGGGTGAGGCATGATCATTAGTCCTCTTCACATGATATCACAAGACTACAATCAAGGTGTTGTCAGGGGCTGAATTCTCATGACCTCTTCCAAGCTCATGTGGTTGTTGGCAGAATTCATTTCCTTACAACTGTAGAAGTCCTGGCAGCCTACTTCTTCAAAGCCAGCAGGAGAGATAGCTCCAGACTCTAGATGCTCTTTCTGCAAGTCCACCTGTTTACGTCAGGCCCACCCGGGATTATCTCCCTTAGAGTAACTCAAAGTCAACTGATTAGTGACCCTAATTATATATACAAAATTCTTCACATTCCATGTACTGTAACTTAATCATGAGACTGATATTGTATTCACAGGTCCTACCTATATTCACAAAGAAAGGTTAGTATACTAGGGTGTGGCCTATTGGAGGTCATATAAGAATTCTGCCTACCCCAGACGATAAGCCAACAAAAGAAATAAATGGAATCCTAAAAAATTCTCAGTTAATACAAAAGAAGGGAACAAATTTAAAAGGAAACAATGTCAAATAGAATACAAACAGCAAGATGATAGATTTAAACCCAATCATATCAATAATGACTCTAATTATAAATTACCTAAGCATGTAAATTAAAAGCATAGATTGGTAGATTGAATATAAAACCAAAACTCAACTATATACTGCCTACAGAAACACACTTGCAGTAAAAATATACAAATAACTTAGGAGTGAAAGGATGGAAAAAGATATACCGAGCTAACAAAAATGTCAAGTGAACATAGGTGACTATATTAATATTAGGCAAAATAATTTTCATAGCAAAGCATATTACCAGAGATAAAGTGAATAATTTCATATGATAAATGGGTCAATTGATCAAAAAGAAAGAAAGATACTAAGCATTTATGTATAACATAACAGAACTACAAAATACATAAATGTGTGTGTGTATATATATACATATATACATACACAAATATACATACATATACAATATGCACAAAGCAAAATCTGATAGAACTGCAAAGAGAAATAGACAAATCCACAATTATAGTCAGAGATTTCAACACCTCTCTCCCAATAATTGATAGAAAAAGTTGACAGAAAATCAATAAGATTATAGAAGACTTGAACATGTTATTAAACAAGTTTATCTATTTGACATTTATAGAACACTCCACACAAAAGCAGAAGAATATATGTTCTTCTATATGCATTCAGAACGTTTTCCAAAATAGGCCATATTCAGGAGAATAAAACAATTTAAAAGAGTTCAAATCATTTACACATAATTGTCTCTGATGAATTTAATTAGAATTTAATTAAAAATCAATAACGCAGAAAGAAAACAGAAATTACCAATATCAGGAATGAAAATTCATAATAACAGAGCTTCAGAATTACATGTTGCAAAAAACAAGAGAAAAAAGAAAAATAGAGACATGTCCACAAATCATTGTTCCAAATTAAAATAGCATTTTATATTTGATAGATACAGCACATATACAGTAAGAACACATAGAACCACCAGAAGAGTCAGTAAAGAACTAAAGATTTCAACACTAAAAAAATTTATCCAACTGATATTTTTAGAATGCATCATTCAACAACAGAATCCACATTCTTCAAAGTGAGCATGAAATTTTCAACCAAACAGCCTACAAAGTGGGCATAAACTAAGTCACAACACATTTCAAGAAGCAGTTGACATATTACAGAGTACATGTTCTCTGATCAAACATAAATAAGTTAGTAATCAATAACAAGTTTTCTAGAAGATACACAAGATTTTGGGAATCAAATGATACACATTGAAATACCCCCTGTATTAAAACAGATAACACAAGGGAAATTATTTTGAATGGAACAATAACAAAAATGCAATATATTGCAATTTGTGGGAGGCAGAAAAGAAACAATCTTTCAAAGGAAATTTTTAGATTTAAATGCTTATATTAGCAAATAAAATTTTAAAATCAATTTTCTCAGCTTCTACCTTAAAAAAGTAAGTAGAAAAATAAAACTAAGTAAACAATGAATAAAATTAAAAATCAATATACATTGGAGATTTATTTTAATGGCTGCATAACTGGACAAGACCCACATATCTATCAACAAGGGAATGGTTAAATATCGTTTCTATACATGATGAATACGAGTCAGCAATAATCATTTTTTAACTATTGAAATACACAACAGCAAGGATGAATCTTAAAACCCTTATGTTAAGTAAGAGAAAACAGAAGCAAAATAGTATTCAATGCATGAGTTCATTTATATTAAGTTAAAGAACAAAACTTGAAACTGATCTCTGGTGATAGGAAGCATAATATTGATTTCTTATGGAGATTGGAGGCTAGGTGGGGTGGGCCTGAGGGTGTTCTCTGGGGTGATAGAAGTTGATGACTTGTTTATGTACATTTATCAAATTTCATTTAATTGTAGAATTAAAACATCTTTATTTCACTGTATTTAAATTTCACCTCAGTAAGACTATTTATATTGGCTTACTTTAAACAATGATGTCAGGTGGGTGGTCTGAAATTGACCTGCATAGAATCATTATTTTACATATTTGCCATAGCATTAGGAAACTTCTACCAATGTTTTCAAACTTTCTATAAACTATGGTGACAGCAAAATATTAGCAGATCTTTGTATAGCCTAACTAGCTATACGAAAATCATTTCCAGGATCAAATGATGGTCTTAGTAAAGAAGTCAAGAGTGCTCATCTTAAATGTTCTAAAGAATTTTATTTTATATATATGTATATATGTATGCCTTAATCTCTCTCTTTCCCCCAGCCCCCTTTCTTTCACTCTCTCTCCCACTCTCTCTCTCCCTCTCTCTATCTCTCTCTTCAAAGTGAAGTGATCAATAGATTATCAGTAACACAGCACAAAGATCTGAACTCACTTAATTAGCTGTGGGATGTAGGAAGATGTTCTTGCACTCATTCTTTCATTCATTTCACTCAATAAGCAAGCATTTGAGCTTCTTTGTTGTTCCTGGTCTTGTTCAAGCACCAGAGATAAACTGATGAGCAAAATAAGGAATATATCACTGTGGTATCAATTTTAATCTGTATAAAATAAAGGAGATATAATTGGAGTGAAGCTCTGCTAGCTGAGACCTGAAGATAATGTAATGTAATAGCAGGTTTTTCTTGTTTCTTAAAGCTTCTGTGAGGACTAGATGAAATTATATATATAGATATATAATATTTTGAACTCTGTAAATATAAGACGTTAGACCTATGTACACATTTATGTTTCATCAAGTAAACTGTTTCACAATGCAACATAAACTTCACTTGGTATGTAACAGGTTTTGCTACAGATTTTCTGTTACTTATTTCTTAAGGGATACGAAAGTCTATTTGGGCTGTTGCAGATGCAGACATAATATCAGAGTGTATATTTATGAATGAGATTCTAAGTGTATGTTCTTATCAATCAGGATTGTGATATCCCTTTATCTGATTGGTATGAATAATTTCCCTATACTTTCATAGGATGGCTGACAGACAACAAGAGAAAACAAACATATACACAGAAGAAATTCTGCCTATTTTATAAGTTTTTCTCTATCAAACATGTTTACTATTTACAAATCCAGGTTGTATGTGTGTGGACTATATAAACATACATTATTTACTATTTCTGCTATTTATTTTGACAGTAGCAAAGGTGTTATGTACCTTTTTTATGTAGCTAAGGATAAGGAGCATAAGCACTCACTAAAATATCAATATCCCCTTAAAACTACTTAAATTTTCAGGGGAAAAAACAAACATTAAAGAATGGGTCAAGTCTTTAATACAGGAAATCCAGAAAAAATAGAGTATGAAACTCAGGAGATCTAAGGATCTATTTCCAAAACTATTTCCTCCCTATAATTATGTATTTTTTTTACTATTATGACAAAAAACAGTAAAACATTAAAATTATTTTTAACATTTAAAAATCAAGCAACAACATAGAGGAAGTGTAGAATGTTTAGGAAAATCACTTAGTTAACTAATTCTTATTAAATTTTACTCAGAAAAAGAAAAATAAATACTTGTCACTAGGAATTTTTATCTGCCGAAGGGTTTTATATTAGAAGATAAATCATAGAGATAAATCAGTGTTTCAAATTTGCATTTAAACTCCATGGTGCTGTAGATAGCAACACGGGATAGAGTGAAAATTGCTGCTGATGACTGTATAACTTCAAGATAAAGAGGGAATAAATTGATGTGAGTTTATAGAATGCTTTTAAGCCATTTGGAAATCTTTGGATAAAATATGATATATCAAATAGGGAATTTATGTTCCTCGTCAAAGAAATATTTTAGTAATGAGCCTTCTATTTTGCCTAGGTTTGCACAAAATGAAGGCAACAGTTGGCAATTACCCAGCAATTTCAATACATTTTTTGAGATAAATTACCCAATTTAACAATATACACATAAAATTTGCCACATAGTCACCAACTCTGCAATTCAGTTTGAGTCATGTAAATACAGCTAAAGTATACTGCTACTACCTAGTCATAGTTCACTTTTTATAAGTAATCTAAACGTGACTAGAAAATGGGTTATAAGGATTAAAAATTAGATTCTACAATGTTACCTCCCTGGAAACCATCTTTATCATTTATAATTTGTTAACATCCTACATTTCTCTGTGTCACTACAATTGTCTTTTAACTATTTTAAAAATTGTTTAGATAATATCTATCCATTTTTCTAAATTTTGAACTTCCTGAATATAAGGTTTGTGCATATCTTTTATATCTTGTTTACCAGTGCATTTCCAGTGTCTAGCAGAATGCCTAGCATTGAGTAAGCAATCAGTAAATACATATTGAATGACAGATTGCCAACTGGATTAGCATGGAAAAACTTCCTTTTTCTTTCCCTCTCTCCCTTCCTTCTTCCCTCCCTCCCTCCCTCCCTCCCTCCCTTCCTTCCTTCCTTCCTTCCTTCCCTTTTTAAATGTAGAGTTCCATTAGCCTTGTGATAGAAGGACTAGCTAATTGCTTTTCTGCACTATTACCATCACAGAAACAGGTACAGGCAGAGGCTGGGGGTGTTGATCAATATTTAAAGAAGATTTTAGAGTTTAAAATTTGATAGTATGGTAGAACAATATAGACAAACTTTAAGAAAAGGGCAAATTATGAGGTGATCAGTAGTTTGTTTTCTTCCCCAAAAATTATTTTGGCTTTTCTAGGTTCTTTGCATATTGTTAATACATTTTAAAAAATAAGCTTTCCAATTTCTCCCAAATCCCCACCAGTATTTTGATTGGGATTGAACTGAATCTATAAATCAGATTGGGGAAAATTTCCATCTTAACAATATTATATATCTTCCAATATAATCTTGCCAGTTATGTAGGCTGCCTTTAATTTATCTTGGCAATATTTATAGGTTTAAGTTTAAACTTCTTGCATATATTTTGTTAATTTCATCCCTAAGTAGTTCATGTTTTTGGATGTTTTGTAAGTGGCATCCTTTGAAAATTTTAATTTCCAGTTGTTTATTCTAGTATATGGAAGTGCAACTGCTTTTTTTTTTTTTCAAATTCTATCACTAAACTCATTTATGAGCTCTAGAAGTTATTTGTGGTTTCCTTATGATTTTCTAAGTGCATCTGTGAAGAAGTCAATTTATGTCTTCATTTTCAACATGTATTCCAAGTATGTATGTAGGTATATATGTAGATATGTATGTATTTATGTATTTTGTCTTATTGCTTCAACCTTGAGAAAAATGTTAAATAGAAGTAGTGTGGGTATACGTTTTTGTCTTTTTCCCAATCTAGGAGGGTAAGTGCAGTCTTTCACTATTAAGGCCAATATTCTTGTAGTTTTTCTGTACAATATTCTATCAGACTGAGGAAGTTTTCTTCTATTCCTAGTTTTCCTGGTGGTTTTTCAATAAAAATTATGCATTGAATGCTATTTAATACTTTTTCTGAATACATTGAGATGTTCACATAGGTATTCTCCTCTAAGAATCTTCAGATTTTGTTGTCACTATTAATCCCAAGAAGGATAAATTAAATCAATTCCATACCAAACTAGACATAACATAATGGTTTAGAGTACCAAAAAGCAAAGCAATTGATCTTAAAAACAATCAGAGAGAAAGGAGAGCTTATATACATAGGGAACAGAAAATTTGCATACAGGATACATCTTAACAGTAAATATGTAAAGAGGAGAAAGTGAAAAAAAATAATTTCAATGTACTCAGAGAAAATAACTATCAACTTTCTCTTTCACTGACAGCAAAGTGTTATTTGTGGTAAAGGGTAAAATAAAGACTAAAATCTAACAAAATAAAATTCTAAATGTGTCTTTCAGGAAGGAGGAAAATGGAAAAGGGTACAAAAAAATCTGAGATTCAAAAGAAATGGAAAAAAAAAAAAGGAATGGTAGCCATGCATTAAATAGCAACAGTCCGTAGTATAACGCTAGCATAAGTATAACTAAGTATTGAAGCAAAAAAGGAAACAAGACAAACTATAATATAGGATAAGAGCAAGCATAGTTGACTGAAGCATTCTAAACTAAACAGGAGAAGAGACGTGATACTTATTACCTGTGGTCCTGGTTGAATATGTATTTTAAAATTTTAACAACACAATGGATAGAAATAGAGTATAAAGCTTCCAAACTAGCAGGAGAAACAGTGAAATCAGAAATTAGTTGAAAAATGCAAAAAGTAGAAAAATATATGCACAGCAAAAGTTTAGGATGAGAGTAGGAAAAGAATCATAGAAAACAGGTTAAACTAGAAAATACCAATTATTGAGTCATTAATAAATCTAAGAGGAATTAATGTAAATGATTAAAGCAGGGAAAATAAATAAAAATGGTTACACTTTGTTTAGAAAAAGATGGCATAAAAGTAAAGACACTTACATAAGGAAAGCAAAAAACTTAAAGCAAGATACGCCACTCAATATTAATAAAGAAATTTTGGCTTTTAGGGCTAAAATGCAGAAAACAAAAAAAGCAAAACAAAATGAACAAAAAAGAGCACACAGATTCTACTGTAATGGTAAAGATTAAGATTCAACTTTGCATGTTTAAGACATGCCCCTATTGCTCTATGCTGTTTTAAACTCCTGCATAGTATTCCATAGCGTATGCCCACAGACTCCCACATATCCTTTCCCTTAATAATGGATGTTCTCCAAAGTTCCACCAGCATGAAAATAAGCATCTTCATTTTTCAATAGGTACTGAGGAAAGAGTTTCTCTGGAGTAAATACCTAGAAATCGATTTCTAAGTTTTCTGAAAAATGGATTTCACTATGTGCTATTTAATTTTGCTAAGTTCTGCATTTTTTAAGGAAAATATAGCCAATTTACAATCCCACATTCCTAAAATTTGGTAATATCTTTTAAGCTTTGCCAACCATATAATTTTAAAGTATTATGTCATTGAATTAATCTGAATTTCTGTTAATGTGAACTAACTTGCTCAGTTTTAATTTAATTTAATCTGAAATTTCTAGTTTAGTGTACTTTCTCATCATAGTCATATTCTTTGCTCAATTTCCTGTTGTTTTTCCTGCCTTGTTAGTTGATTTGCAGAAGTTCCTCCTATGTTCCTCATTTTAATCCCTTGTGGGTTGTGGATGTTGTAAATTTCAGAGCCCAGGCTCTCATTCCATCTGTTAAATTTGTTTATGAGCTTCATTGAATTGAAATCCATGAATCTTAAGATTCATACTTTGTATATTTTTCCTTTAAAAAAAATAAATTTTCTCCACTCCAGGTTCACAAAGAGACCTTCCTCTAGTCAAAGCAGAGTCAGGATTGATTTCTCTTCACTTCATTCCTTAGTTAGTGCTCACAGCATTTACAAAGGCAGTATTTTCCCATATTTAATTACTCCAGCATTTTCCCCTACAGCAACCACCCCCCATAATCAGGTGATAGTCAGGTGTCTCCCCCAAGCTCAAAAGCTCCTGCTTTATGATACAACATTAATGGATAGTTCCAAGGAAATTGTAAACTTGGGAAAAATGAGCTGCTGCTAATGGAATATAAAACACTATTTTGTGTTACTAAGTGGAGTTTGTGAAGTTAGTAAACACAAACAAATCAATTCCATTCACACACAAAAAGAGAATAATGAATAACTTGTTGCCTTCAGTTGCCATGTATATGCAGGTAACTGAAGTTTATATTTCTGGAATTTACCTAGTCTCCATATTCACTTCCATCTTCTCAAATGAGTGTTTCTATTAATATACAAAGCAGTATGTTTAATGAAAGAAGTATGGACTTGATTGAAAGATTTTTTTCTGAATCCTGACTCTGCCACTTTACTGAGTAACCTTGGGCACTTGGGCAAGTTACCTAACCTCTTTGATTCTGAACTCCCCCATAAAGAAAATAGAAATGAGATAATTTTGACAATGAGGCATAAGAAAACAATAATTTTCATTTATAGTGATCCCTGCCATGTCCTTTGCTAAGCCTTTAACATACAGTTGTGCAATTAGTCCTTTCAAGGATAAAAATGAGGTAAATCAGGAGACCCTTTTCATGGATGAGGGAAGTTTCAGAGATGTTAAGCAAATTTCCATGCAATACTTGCAAAAGCAGTAATTGAACAATGAAGAGAAGATGTACACTTACTTCTAAGTAACTACAAAGTTAATGGTTTTAAAAATCATGCTACACTGTTATGCATTTCTAATTGTAGATGCTTCACTAACATCTAAACTTAACTGATGGAATATAACTCTTCTTCCACCCTCAACTTTGTCTCACCTTAATTCCTGTCAATTATGGCTTAAAATGATGTTACATTGTTATACCATCTCACAAACTTTGCAAATGTGGGCTTATTCTTCTTTATGTTTACTAATCAGTAATCATCTCCCAATTCTCTCATATTTAAATATATTTCTATAATCCAATCAATATATTTTTTTAAAAAAAATTTCATCTGGAGACAACACTGCATGTTTTAGAAAAATAGCCTCCAAACATTTATCTATAACTCCAATTTCTTCTACACCCAAATCATCCTCTGTATTCAAATCCTTTTCCCCTGTTTAACTGAGCCATTTGTCTTTTTATTGTTGAGTTTTAAGCATTCTTTATATCTTCTGGATACATTAGTTTATCAGATATATGATTTGCAAGTATTTTCTCCCATGGGTTGTCTTTTGACTTTCTTGGTGGTACTTTGAAACACAATTTTTTAAAATTTGATGAAGCCAAATTTGTTTATTTTTAATTGATTGCTTGAGGCCTCGGTGTCCTGTCTATGAAACCATTACTTAGTCCAAGATCAGGAATATTTATGAGTGTTTTTTTCTTCTAAGAATTTTACAGTTTTAGTTCTTACATATAGGTGTTTGATCTGTTTTGGGGTAATTTTGTATATGTTGTGAGGTAGGGGTCTGACTTCATCCTTCTGCTTGTGAATATCCAGTAGTCCCAGAATCATTGTTGAAAAGAATATTCTTTTCCCATTGGATTGTCTTGACACCTTGGTCAAAAACCAATTACCCATAAATATAAGGGTTAATTTCAGGACTTTCTATTCTATTCCATTGATCTATGTGCTTATACTTATGTCAACACCTTAGGGTCTTGATCACTCCAGTTTTGTAGTACGTTTTGAAATCGGGAAGCATGAGTCCTCCAAATATGTTAGGTGTGTTTTTTTTTTCAAGATTGTTTGGCTATTCAGGGTCTCTAATATTTACATATGAATCAGTTTGTCAATTTCTGAAGAGAACAAGCTGGGATTTTGATAGGGATTACGTTGAATTTGAGGAACATTGCCATCATAACAATATTTAAATATTCTAATCCATTAACATGGGACATTTTTCCTATTTATTAACATTTTCCTTAGTTCTTTGAATGATATTTGGTAGCTTTCAGTGTACAAGTCTTGCAATTATTTTGTAAAATTTATTACAAAGTATTTTGTTTTTTTGATGCTATTGCAAATGGAATTGTTGTCTTAACTTTGTTTGGATTGTACATTGCTAGTGTATAGAAATACAATTGATTTCTGTATACTGATCTTTTATCATGCAACTTTTCTGAGCCTATTTATTAGTTCTAATATTTTTGGTGGATTTCTTATGATTTTCCATATACAAGATCATATTATCTGCAAATAGAGATGGTTTTGTATCTTCCTTTCCAGTTTGGATGCCTCTATTTTTTTTCTGTAACTGGCCTGTCTAGAACCTCCAATACAATGTTGACTATAAGTAGTGAAAGCAGATATCCTTCTCTTGCTTCTGATCTTAGGGAGAAAGTATTAAGTCTTTCAGTATTGAGTATGATGTTTATCTGTGGGTTTTTCAGAGACCTCTTATCATGTTGAGGAAGTTCCTTTCTATTCCCAGTTTTTTAAAGGTTTTTTCATGAAAAGTTGTTGGATTTTGTCAAATGACTTTTCTGAGTCTAAGATGATCACATGTATTTGCCCTTTATTATATTATTATCATGCATTGCATTGATAGATTTAATATGTTGAAACAGCCATGCATTCCTGAGATAAATCCCACTTGGTCATGGTATACACCCCTTTATAGGTTGCTAAATTTGGTTTGCTGTCTTTGGTTGAGGTTTTTTGTGTCTATATTCATAAAAGACTTATTGATTTTTTTGTTTCTTGCTTTAATTAGTACAGTGGGCATTACAAACTTAATTTAAAACAATCTAATTCAGATTAATACTGACTTAATTTTTAAACTTTTGTCCAATGTAACCCTGTTGCCTCCTCCTCTTTGTGTTATTATTGTTATGTGAATTACATGATTTGACATTTTAAGCCTGTGGGCAGTTATTATTGCTTTATGCAGGTGTCTGTTAAGTCAGATAAGGGAAGAAAAATGTTACAAAAATGCATTATACTGTTTTTTATATTTACTTACGTAGCTATGCTTGGTGGTACTTTTTATTTGTATGGATTTGAGTTATTTTCAGGGGTCCTGCATTTCAAACCAAAGGACTCCCTTTAATGTTTCTTGTAGGACATGTCTGCTAGCAATAAATTCTCTCATTTTCTGTTTATCTGGGATGTCTTAATTTCTCTTTCATTTTTAAAAGATAGTTTGTTGGATATAGAATTCTTGGTCAACAGTCTTTTTTTTTTCAACATCTCACTGAATTTCTGACTTCCATGGTTTCAGATATAGCCATAACATTTAAATTCAACTGCATACAACCACTCCTTATAAAAAGAAAAATTCAGTGACACATGTCCCCTTAAAATATATTCTACCCCCCTCATTTTTTCTGCTTTTAAGACTGCCTTACTTCCTTATGGCTTCTTCAAATTCTGGCCATGCCTTCTCCAAATTCTGGCCATACTTGAAGGACTAATACAAGTCCCATCAAAACTTGCTGCAACACTCCAGATTCTCCATCCTTTCCCAGATTATTCTCAAGATTCATAGTTTGCTCTAGTCTATCTATTACCTGGATTACCATTTAGGTGTTAAGGTGATTTAAAAAGTATGTGTTCAACTATATAGGGTAACTCCTTCTTTTCAAAGAGCACTATGTAATTCTAATTCTCTCGGGAATTTGCCAATGTGTTTCTTTTCCCAGGTTACGTTTCCCTTCTGTGTACAGAACATAAGCTCTTATTAATCTTTAGAGCTTAGCTCACATGATTCTTATCTGCAAACACTTTTTGACCACACAGACATCTAATACTTATTAAATTAACCAGACATGATCTGGTTATGTTTCCTATTTTGACTTGCATTTGCTGCGGTACTAAACTTATTAGACTGTCACTATTTTTATATGTTTCTATTTTCTGCTAGTCTGAGTGTTCTTTAAAAGGTTGGAACACATCTGATATGTCTTTGCATATGGTAGATAATGATAGATGGTAAGTATGGTAGATGCATGTATTCATTTACATTGTGCGTATGTGTGTGTGTACACACACACACACACACACATACTATGAGATCTTAGAGGAAAATGACCTTTGTGTTATTCCTAGCACCTAACACAATTCCAAAGCTTGACTAATAAACATTTGTTTAATCATGTATTAAAGATTTAAAGGGTGTTCCTCTTTAAAAATAACATTTCAGTGCAATTATTGGGAAAAAAAAATCAGTTACGTAATATGATTTTTCTAAAATAGTTGAGGCTTAAATCTGTATTAAAAGAATCTTTCATTGTGGACAACTATTCTGTTCATGTGAACCCAAATGCTAACCAATATTTCTACCCTATTAATAACACAATTGTTGTTCTAACCCATTAGGTAATGCTAAACTGTGGCTATTTAGATAAAGCTAAGGGCACTTTCTTAAATAGTATATTGTCAATTTTATTTTAATTTAGCATAGCTATTCTACCTCCCTGCTTTGCCATTTCTTTCTGTTTCCAAAACTACTGCCTTATTGAAAGGAGGGTTGAAATAGAGTTCAAGCTGAATTTATCCTTAAATTTGTTTGAAGACATATAATTACCTCTAAAATACCTCTTGCCATTTCTCACTCATATGTTTCTGTAACATTAAATTGTTAACACTAATATTAATATTATCTTGCCACCAGAAAGTATAGTTTGAGGGTATTAGGCCTTATCACACAGGAGATACCATTATCATTATCATTACTAACATATGCATATATGCACAGGTGTTGCAAGTTAATTGGCTAACAAAACCACCAAATTACTTCTCTGGGAGGAAATAGTTAAAAACAGTTGGTGTCAAATTGTAATAAGATCGTAGATAATGAAGATGGAGATTGATGCAATAATGGTCTTGGGATAGATTTAAATCTTATTAAATGCAAAATTAATCAAATAACAGGGCTATTTAAGAGTCCTTCAAGACAGTCCAGTGAAATAGGAGCTTGTTGAACCAGGCAATGATTCACATTGAGCATCTATCAAGATACGAGAGAACTACAGAAATTCCACCTGCTTCAATAACCACTCAATTTACACAATTAAGTTGGGAATGCCCCAACGTGGTCCTCTCTTCACAATTCATTATCATTTAGGTACACCCACATACACTCACAGAGTCTCTAGGTTTGAATCAAAGATATATTACCATTTGAATATGGGAAAGTCATTAAAATTTCTCTGGGTCTAAGTTTTTTCAGCAGTAAAATGAGGCTTAAATATCCTGCTCCATCAGATTTTTTGCATATTAAATGAAATGCATTAAACTAAACAAAGCAGCTAGCCCATTTCCTAGCTGCTGTCTGGCACAAATACACATCAAACCCTTTGTCCTACATTTCCTTCATTGGGGAAAAGAGGGTTGAATATTTGCAACAGAGGAGTATTTTTGGCACAGAGGTGACACAGTCTTTCCTTTTCCTTTCATACTCAGACAATGTGATCTGCAAATCACTGCTGTTAAGGGCAGTGCTGCTGATACAAGTTAAATAACACTTATGGTGTGCTTCAAAGGCAGAGTCCACTCTACACCTTTGGATCCTCTCCATCTGTTAGACCAACACCTTTGAATATGGTACATGCCTAGAGTACAGAGGTAGATATAGAAGGCAACATTATAAATGTTGACAAAAATGTCAAGAAGACTCTCAGTATTGTAAATTACTGAATAAGAAAAATAGTAGATCCTAGCTTTCTGGGAAGGGAAGGGGAATTTCTACACATGAATAAATTCAGCACTGTTGAGACTTTCTTTAAATAAATGAGAAACTCTAGAAAAGAAATGCTGGCTCTCTTGAACCCTACATTTCACAATGTCCAGAATTAGATGATAATTAACATGCTTTTTAATGTGTGTGTGTCTCTATAAATGAATGTTGCTGTACTTTACTTCACAAATTTGGAAAACGATATGGAGTACTGTGGTTAAATGCCTATTCTCATCAACTATAAGGATCCACTTGTATATTATAGATAGTATATTATAATAAAATTCAAATACAAATTAACTGATCCAAGGTCTTTTCTGTGGGTTTACTTAATGAAACTGCATGCAGCCATACTCAGGGCTGTATCACCGTCCTTTAAAAAGATGATCCCTTTATTACAGGTTTTTAGGTTCACAGTTTCTCGGTAAATAATTTCCCTTTAGCAAAGATTTACCCTTAACTCTGAAGTCCTGCTAGTAACCTTAAAGCAGGAGGTTGTACAATACCTGTTCTTCTTTCAAACCTTGTCTAATGAGACAGATCAAAAATTGGGCTGCATTAGAAACTGCATATACCACATATAACTGCGGGATGAGGCATATTCTTTTGGAATAGAGAGAAAGAAAAAATTCTTTTGAAATGTCTTCCAAATTGCTTTATAATTTTAACTACCCTGTTTCTCTCATCTGGCTTTTTATCAGAATGATCTTCTTGCTCCAACCTCAGCCAGACTGTTAATTGCCTTTTCAAACGTGCACCGTTTTCCTCACATCTCTGTGGGAACTCTATGACACATTTGGGAACGGAAAACTTGTCCCTGACTTTCTAGCTTCAGATAAACTCTGGTTTGGAGCAACTGAATGCTGACCTCCAAATTTTTAATCATTTTGTTGTTTAAACCAAACAAGTATACATGTGCACGCACACACATTTGGTTCATGAAAAGAAGGTAAAATAATAAAGCAGTCAAAAGAAACAATATAGCAGTGGAAGACTGAGGGAAAGGAGAAATACATTTTGAATCTCAATTAAATTATAAAGATTGTTCTACAATTACTTACACAAATTGAACAAAAAAAGAGGGAGAATTGTCCGGCGCTTCTCCGCCCCGCCTCGAGTCCTCGGTCGGCCGGCGATGGGGACCAGAGAGATAAGGGGAGAGAGGGTGCGGACAACGTCTTACCCGGAGCACTTGTGATCACTCAGGACTCGCGGTGGTAAAGCAGATAAACTTTTAATGGGACTAGGCAATCATCATCTTTACAGGTTCCACCCGGGGCGAGACACCTCGGGGGAGAACAACCTCGATGCGGCCGTCAGGTACGGCTCCTTGTGGGCTGTCTCCCCGAGCTTTGCCCGGGAACTTTCTTATAAACCTTGCGTGTATCCAATGGGCTAACGCCACGCACACAAGCATGATTGGTGAATACAGCGGGTGGTTACATACATCAGAAGCCGGAAGCAGGATGTGGGCGCCATCTTGGCACCACTCGATGGGCGGGGGGAACTCAAGGGCAGGCTGCAGCTTGTCTACTAGGCCAAATCCGGAAGGTGGCTGCTCACATCTCCCCCTTTTTTGTTTTTTATGCCCCAGTGTCTCCAGTGATGAATGTGCTCCCGTGGACCAAGATGGCCCACAACGTATTTTTTGGTGCTTTGGGGAGTCTGGACTAGGTCCCGGCCATACCAAGGTGGGACCTCTGGCACCGACCAGAATGCTCACTTCATATAGAGACCGGAGAACCCGTGAGCCGGAAACCACGTGGCCCTCCTTGCAGTACTCAGTCTCGCAACTGGGGGACAGGAGGATTAGGAGAAGGTAGCCAGTGCCGAGGGCGTCACTAGGAGCCTCTGTGCAAACGCCAAGGGTCCCGTCTGGCCACAACTAGGACTCTGCGTAAGAGGTCCACCTGAGACAAAAATTAGGGCCACTGGTACCGAATGTTTATATACGAGATTTTTTCATATACTTAGCTGCGAACCTTACCCCCGAATGCCCAGCTTCGAGTGGTTGGGATGGGTGCTGGGCAGAGGGACTATAGTTATCAGGAGGGTTACAGGCAGAGGACATGGCCATCATGGCGGTAACACGTAATTGCTGTTGTCTTTGAAACAAACGCTCCAGCAAACTCTTAACAATGATCAAACCTACTAATAACCCCACAGCAAGAAGAACCCAGTTGGTCAGATTAGGCCAAGAGAACCAGGAGGGAAAAAAGGTCAATATTCCTGGCCCTCTTCCCGGTCTGCTGGGGAGTGGTCGACACCGTCGACATCATTTGACCGCTCATCACGCGAGTTGAGGACTGGATCCAACAGGTCACGTTGGGGGTTTAACGACCCGTCAGGCTGCAGTTCTTTGGTGTTCTCAGGCGACTGCACAGTTCTCACCAATCTCTCCGGTACCCACACTGGTTGGCGTCCTGGTTCCTGGGGAAAGACACAAACAGAGCCTCTGGCCCAGCTGAGCACTGGGTCAGGACCTTTCCATTGCCCCGACAGAACATCCCTCCAACGGACCAGGCCTCTATGCGGAGGACCTGGGGTGGTATGTTGTAGGGCAGGCGTCATGGTTGATGCGTTTTCATTTAAATAATTGTATGTAAATAGGGCGGCAGACAATTGGGCCCTGGGGGACAGACCATGACCTATTCCCTCCTTTTGCTTTTGCAATAGTTCTTTAATGGTCCTATGCGCTCTCTCGATGACACCCTGCCCCTGAGGGTTGTATGGGATGCCGTGTTTTAGGTTAACTTCCATAACATCACAAAACTTTTGAAAAGCTTTGCTAACGTAAGCCGGGCCGTTGTCTGTCTTAAAGCAAATTTTGAGGCATCCTCAGGGTGAAGTGGGATAGAAAAGAAGCAATCTCTAATGTCTATGACAACAACAGGCCACCGCTCCGGCAGAGTTGAGAGAAGGGGCAACCCCATCTGGACAGGTCCTAGAGGCTCCATGCAACTATTTATGGCCCTCAAATCATGTAAAAGCCTCCACGCACCTGATTTCTTTTTGATGACGAAGATAGGGGTGTTCCAGGGTGACGTGGAAGGGACGATGTGCCCCCTCTCCAACTGATCTGACACCAAAGCATGCAATGCTGAAAGTTTTTCCTGAGGTAAGGGCCACTGAGGTACCCAGACTGGAGCCTTAACTTTCCATGTTAACTTTATAGGTGTAGGCGGGTATGCACCCTCAGTGGCCCCTAGGAAAAACCCAGGCCTTGTCTACCGGGGTTAGAGTCAGCCTGAATGGGCTTCACGCGCCCTTGCAAGGAGGCTCCCAGCCCCCTGCCCGGGACATATCCCATTCTATTCAGCAACTGTTTAGAAGTTGGAGAGTAACCAGTGGTTAAAGTCACGTCCATTTGAGCTAGAATATCTCTTCCCCATAACGAAACAGGCAGGGCCAGCACATAAGGCTGAAAACTGCCTTGATGCCCTTCCTCATCCTCCCAATGGAGAGTAATGGCGCTCACCATGGGCGCTGAGATTTGGCCGATCCCTCTGATGGTGTCTTCCGCTTGGTTCGTTGGCCAAGCGGGGGGCCAATCTTGCTGTCTTATAATCGACCTATCGGCTCCAGTATCTAACAGACCTAGGAAGGCTCGGCCTTGTACTTTAAGAGTCAGCATGGGTCGAGACTCTAGGGACATCTGAAGACCCTCAAAAACTTCTCCGGAGGACCCAAATCTTTTATTCCCCCTCTGTCCTGGCTTGCTTGGAAAGACTGAATGCAGGCTGGGCAAGAGCAGAAGCTGTGCCAACCTATCGCCCTCTGCAATGACCAGAGTGCCCTGCAGAGACTGCACCATAACCTGGACATTACCCGTGAAATCTGAGTCTACAACACCTGGCACAATTGTTAATCCTCTTAACGCTATGGATGCTCTCCCTAATATAAGCCCCACGGTTCCTACTGGAAGGGGCCCCCTGAAAGAGGTCCCCACCAATTGGACTCCCATAGCTGGGGTTAGCACGAGCCCGGAGGTGGCACGGAGGTCCAATCCTGCTGATCCGGGAGATGCGCGGGTCTGGATGGGGGCTGCATCGTCCGTTGGTGTGTTTGGGGGCCCACCGCAAGGGTGGACCCCCCCTGCCCGTTTTTTGAATCTTGCTCAGGACGACCAGAAAGGCGTACTCCTTGCGCATTGAAGACTGACTTACAGTCCTCGGCGCGGTGAGGCCCCTTGTGGCAGCGGCCACACAGCCTAGTGACTGCACGTGGCCCGCGGAGGTGCTGAACGGCAGGCGGTTGATCTTTATTGGGGCAGTCTCTCTTAAAATGCCCAGACTGGCCACAGCCATAGCATCTTTTTGGCTTTACCTCTAAAGCTCTGGGGTCCTTTGTGTTTACTTGTAAGGAGCTGGCTAACATAGCAGCCAGCCCCGCATTAGTTAACGGGCTGCCAGCGTCCCTGCAAAGCCGAACCCACTCTGTCAAGCTCTTTCCCTTATTCTGTGCCAGGATAACCTTGCACTCCTTATTGCATTGCTCAAAAATCATCTGCTTAACCACAGTTTCTGCAACCATTGGATCTGAGAAAATCCTCTCAGCCGCAGTCTGCATTTTCGCTACAAAATCTACAAAAGGTTCTGTGGGACCCTGGTGTATGCCGCTAAGCGAAGCCTGCGCCTCTCCTTCCCCTGTCAATTTTTTCCAAGCCCCTATGAAACAGCGAAAAATTTGGGCATAAACCTCCTGGGGGTATCCTGTCTGATTCTGGGCGTGAGCACCTTTCCCTAAAAGCATATCCGCATTCCACCCGCCGTGCCTTGCCACAGCGTTTCTTGCGGCTTGTTCCTCAGCTAACTCCTCAAACCACGCCTTCCAATCGATAAACCTGCCAGGAGGCAAGCAGGAGCGAGCCAGCTGAAGGATATCTGCAGGTGTATGATTTAGGGCGGAGAGGTTTTCAACCATATTCAGGGTGTAAGGGGCGTTAGGGCCGTACTGATGGACGGCTTGCCTCAGCTCTTTCAAGAGCTTGTAATCATAGGGTTCATGATTACGAGCTTGCTGATTGATAATGACTGGGAACATCTCGGAGGCTGGTTCGGGTTCATTGAGCAGCGGTCGGTAGCCGCCAAGAACGCCAAAAGGTCTGAATGTGGTAAAAGGGCTCCACCTCCAAAAATGCCTCCTATTGGGTGAAGGGTGCGGAGGGTCCGCGTAGTCGGGTGGGGATTCTGGGCATTGCGCGGGAAGGTTAGGGTATGTACTCGGCATGTCCGCCAGAGGGAGCCCTCTATAAGGGCCCTTTACGGAACCGCTGAAACCATCCACCGGATGCAGGTGCATCCTCTGAGGCGCAGCAGCCGTTGCTGGTGGGGCGGAGGGCCGCGTGGGTGAGACAGGAGGCCCCTCTAGGTCAATCAGCGGAGGCGCTTCCGGCCCTTCATCTGCCTCACTTTCAGATTCTGAGTCAGAATTATCAGAACTAGCACTCGACTCCGGCGGCTTGCCCTTATGGGAGCCCTCCGCAGATGAAACAGACTGAGCCTCTTGGAGTGCATGTCGCGCCTGCAACAAGGCGGTAGGCGTAGTTAGGCCTGTGGCTGATTCTAACTCAAGTACTGCACGAACAGTCTCCCATATAAGGACTAGAATCGGGTCCAAACAGACACCCGTTTGGCGCGCTCGGTCTATATCACGACCAAGTTTCATCCAAGAGGGCAGATTAAGGCTGCCAGAACAAGGAAACCAGGGGGCAAAAGTGGCCACATCATCAAAAAATCGCTGGAGAGAGCTTCTCTTAACTGAGATACCCCACTGTTTCAAAAGGGTCTTTAAAGGGGTTAGTAGGGGTGAACTCCCGGACTGCCCCATGCTTGCAGCCGGCACTGTCTTGTAATCACTCGGAGAGCTCTTCCGAGTCCCCGGGGCTACCTGAACGCCCACGGGCCCTAGTCCTCGTATGGAAAGGGGGTGCTTACCTTCTCGCGGTGATCAGTCGCGGAGGTCAAACCACGGATCCCGGGAGCACGTCTCCGTCGGGGCGAGGGGAACGCAAATGAGGTTGCGGGTTCGAAGTTCCCCGTACGGGCCACCACTTGTCCGGTGCTTCTCCGCCCCGCCTCGAGTCCTCGGTCGGCCGGCGATGGGGACCAGAGAGATAAGGGGAGAGAGGGTGCGGACAACGTCTTACCCGGAGCACTTGTGATCACTCAGGACTCGCGGTGGTAAAGCAGATAAACTTTTAATGGGACTAGGCAATCATCATCTTTACAGGTTCCACCCGGGGCGAGACACCTCGGGGGAGAACAACCTCGATGCGGCCGTCAGGTACGGCTCCTTGTGGGCTGTCTCCCCGAGCTTTGCCCGGGAACTTTCTTATAAACCTTGCGTGTATCCAATGGGCTAACGCCACGCACACAAGCATGATTGGTGAATACAGCGGGTGGTTACATACATCAGAAGCCGGAAGCAGGATGTGGGCGCCATCTTGGCACCACTCGATGGGCGGGGGGAACTCAAGGGCAGGCTGCAGCTTGTCTACTAGGCCAAATCCGGAAGGTGGCTGCTCACAGAGAATGTTGCTAAAACATAACTATGCAAGCTGGCACTAGTAGTACCTGTGTTTGTGAGCATTCAGATACCGATGAGGAGAAACAAAACAGCAAAAATCATCACAAATTTTAACTTTTTAATGTAATACAAGATTCAGGAGTAGGGCTTGGGAAGTAGAGATGGGAGACAGGCTTGAATTTCTAATGCAAACTTTAATTCTTATCCTTTCAATTCTATCCATGTAATCAGTAAATCACTGGGCTTGGCGATAGCACATGCATATGGAAAAGGACTAATTTATTTTCATGAACACTATTAAAAGGTTGCAAGAGAGGAAAAGTAATTAACCATTACTTCCAGCCTTATAATAACCATAAACTTATTAAACCTCAGTAATATTTAAAGTATACTGATTGCTTTGAAGATCAAGTTGTGCTGGACTTGCATGCAAATACTTTAGGAGTTAATGAAAATGTGAATTATTTTTGAACTCCTATACTGGTTATATTTTCAGAATAAATTGTAATTACTATTTAAGCATCCAAATTTTTCTTTGTTTTGCCTTATTAGCATCATCCAGTCGTGTCTCTCTTGTGCCCTCAAAGTTAAATGCCTCTGGTAGAGGTTTTGTTTTGGATTGCAAAATTGAAGAAAAAGTTTATTTCACTAGCTTCCACTTTTTTTTCCATTAATGAAAGTAACAAATTTATGCTTTTTTAAATGAGGGTCCTACATTTATATTGTGAAATGTAATCTTATATTATTAATGTTACATTAAGGTGCTTCCATATTTCTACCCACGTTTAAGAATATTTAAGAGTAGATGGATCTCGAGTTTACAACCATAAGAAAGTAATTAGTGGTTCCAAGTTACTTTATTTGGTCACCCTACACTTATTATATTAAATGTCTAAGCCTCAGTATCCATACCTATACAATTAGAATAAAATTAAGCATGACACATTGATAAAGATGATTGCACAAATATGTTATGTTTATAAGCTCAAAATAGTTTGCATCCTCAGTGTGTAAAGTATCACTACAGCACTACAGTATGACTATGGGTTCCACAGTACTTATTCTACATGCAGCTGTGTCTTTGTTCTAAAACAATATGTAATAGTAATTATTTGGACAAAGGTCAATAATTAGCACCATAAAGATTTATACTTTATGTATTCATTTATTTTATTTATCCTAGTTTGTTTTTATTGTAGTTAAGCTTTAGCAAATTAGTTAGCAATGAAACTGCTTGCATTTTTGTCTAAAAGTAGGCATTAGCATCACTTAGAAAATTCACATATTTCTATATATTCATTTTATTGTGGACATTTGTTGTGCATCTGCACAATATGAAAGTCATAAAGAAAACACAAATTAGTGGAATGAATTGTGCCTTAATGATTTTAAGCTAAAACCATATCTGTTGTACATCCTAGCTTGTTGCAAAACTATTACCAAACCACCAGATTTGAATTAATACCTGAAAAAAGTTTTCACTTGAAGAGGCCACCTGGTATCTACTTTTATAAGATATAAATGTCAAATTCCCCAACACTGGATATTGACTGGTGTTGATTCATTCAACCAATAGTTCGAGAACTAGCATTATGCTTGGTTCTGAGGATTTAAAGATAAGTAAATGTTCACACATTGCCCTTGAGAAATTTTTTTCCTAGATAAGGAAAGAAGGAATGAGGGAAGAAAAGAAGAATTTAACCATTTCATTTCTACTATGGTCTGAGTTGGCAGTTTTTGGTTTTGTTTGTTATTGTTGTTATTGTGGTTTGTTATGGACAGTATTCATTTTATTATCAAACTAATAAGAGTCAGCCAACAACTTTATTTTACACATAAGAAATTGGTTGCTTGGAGATGGAGAGTAGTTTTTTCCAACTTCATATAGCTTGCTACTAAAGGTCCAGAATGAGACTCCAGGTCTTCTGTTTTAGTTTCCCAGGCTGCTTGAAGAAAAGACAACGAAATGGGTTAGTTTAACAATGGGAACTTATTAGCTTAGTTTTGAGGCTGAGAAAAATGTCCAACTCAAGGCATCACCAAGGTGATGTTTTCTTCCCGAAGACTGGCTACCGGTGATCCTTGACTCCTCTGCCACATGGCTAGGCACATGGCAGCATCCACTGGTTTCTCTCTTTTCTTGCAGGTCTCATTTCTTTCAGGTTCTTGCTTCTGTGTCTTTCTCTCTTTTTGTCTAAACTTCACTTTTTTGTAAGAGGATTAAGATCCATCTTGAATGAGGTGGGTCGCATCTAAATAGAAGTAACCTCATCAAAAATCCTACATACAATGGGTCCATATCCACAGCAATGGATTTACTTTCAGAACATGTTTTTCTGGGATACATACTTCTTCAAGTCATCACATCTTCTAACTCACTTTCAATATATTCCCATCCAACTACATGACCTCTTCCTCTGTATTTCTCCTTCTGTCTCTCTTATGTCTTCTATAGATTTCTAGGAATTTAAAGCAAATATGTGATTGTGGATACTAGGAAAAAATGTCTATATATGGAAACAATCTCCTTTTTTAGCTGCCTTGACTTTCGAAGTTTCAAATGGTGTCTGAATGTGACCTACCTTGATTGTGTCATCATTTTGCTTGATGTTGGTTAAATAAATGGTTGCTAGATTCAACTCTGCTGTAAATTAAACCAATCTGATCTCTTCCTTTCTTTTCTTCAGTTTTTTTTTTTATTAGAGGAATTTTCAATCCCTTTAAAGTGGTGCTTCACAAACTTTAATGCGCTTATACATCACCTCATGCATTAGTAAAATGTAGGCTCTAATTCAGTAGGTCTTGGATGGGACCTGAACTTTTTTCTTTTTTTTAATAAACTCCTAGAGGGAGCAGCTGATGTAGTGTAAATACCATGCTTTATTGAGCAGCAAGGTTTTAAAAGAGGAAAGCGATAGAGATTTAATATGCTTCTACTTTAAAATTAAAACTGCCTGGTTATTCCACTTCTTGCAGAAATTTGGGATTTGGAAACATCTACCTTGTGGGAAGCCGCCTCAAGGCAAGAAAAGACAGACAACTATGGCTCATGCATAGGTATAAAAAAAGCCCATTACATGGTACAACCTGGAAGCAAAATAAGTCATTGGACTTCTATGATTCCTTTTTCCTTTTTCTTTTTTAATGTTAGGCTTTTGCACATAGCTAATATTATATAGCCAAGAACAATAGAGAACATTTCAAAGCATCAGTTCTAGTTTCTGGATTGATTTCACATGAATAAACTCTAGAATTATATTTTTGACTAACAATGTAGCAGTAACTAGGATTAATTCAATCAATATACATTTATTAATTACCAGCTACTTGGAAAGCACTGTCTTCATTGATGTAGAAGCACAAAGAAGCAACTAGTAGAGTCAGCAAAATACAGTAAAAAACCCTCTGTACATCTGACAGCCACCTGAGAAGTTTATATTTGGTGGTAAAACAATGTCATCTGTATTTTCTGCCTTATTAAAATAGTATTATATGACTGAGGCAATGGTGGTGGTGTGAATATGATTCTTGGAACATGTACTCTCTACCAAAAGCAGAGAGAAAGAAAGAAAGATAAGAACAACAAAGAAAACTATGCTTTCAGCATAAATGGAAGACAGAGTACATCCTGATTTTGAATATTGTGTAAGTGGAAAAATAAACAGCACATACCAGCAAGCTATTAACAATGCTGTAATTACACATTTTTATGGAGAGCAACAGCAATTTGAGAAAGGAAGAAGAAGGGAGATATCTACTCTTCCAGAAAGAGAAAGTCCTCCATCTGTGTGACTTTATTGCAAAATTGTATTGCAAAAGTATGGGTAGAGCAGCACACTGACTAGAGGGAAAAGGCTTAACTGTGCACAGGACATAGAAAGGCAGTCTTGGAAAGATAATGCTTGGGGGAAAAGAGAGTAAAAAGGAAGGGAGATGCAGTGGATAGAGGTGACCTAAGGGTGCATTGGGTGATGAACAGAATGGTGAACTATGGTGTATACATACAATGGAATATTGAGCTGCTACAAGAAAGAGTGAAGTTGTGAGGTGAATGGACATTGAGGACAGTATGTTGAGTGAAATAAATGAGAAGTGAAAAGAAAAACATTATAATGCCTCACTAATATGGACTAACTATAGTGTACAAACTCTGAGAATTGAGTCTGAGAGCATAGGTTATCAGGGAAAGGCTCATTGTAAAGGTTCCTAGATTGTAAACTCTTAAAGCAGTTACATCTATTCATGAGCTGTAATGGTCACTTCCAAATGCTGAGATGCTGAGCTCTTTGTGTATAACCTGGTCAGTCCCTGGAACTTTGGACATCTGTGTGACACCTGAGACTCAGAGCCAGAGTCTAGCAGCTATGAATGTCAGCATTACCCCATACAACAAATGTTAAGGAGTCTGTACAAAGAGATCAGTCTTCAGTTAGAAATATGAATGAAACAGACTTGGTTGGGACTATGGTGAATCAGACTAAAGGGAAAAGGATGATATTGATGTTTTTAAAACTTAAACTTCTGTGTGAGACCCAAGGGAAGAGATGTTTATTAAGTGCAAAATCTATACTTTTTGTAACACATTATATAATTTAACTTGCATGGTCAATTTATTCAAACAACATAATTACATGGAATATTGAATGGAAGTGAAATCTGGTTGGTTTGTACAGGCTACTGTGAAACCCCAATATATCCCAGAATAATCTGGGCAGAGAATAGAAATGTATTTGAAAGCCCCTTTGTGGGACTGGGGAAAATGTGGAAATAGTAAATGTCCCCATATGGGGAATTACTGATATTATCACAAGCATTGGGGGCTACCAATTTAGAAGGCCAAGCTCTTGATATTGGGGCTTGCCCTTATGAAGTTTGTTACTGCAAAGGAGAGGCTAAGCCTACTTAAAATTGTGCCTAAGAGTTACTCCCAGAGAATCTCTTTTGTTGCTCAGATGTGGCCTCTCTCTCTAAGCCAACTCTGAAGATAAACTCAATGCCCTCCCCGCTACAAGGGGTATGACTCCCAGAGGTATAAATCTCCTTGGCAATGTGGGACATGACTTGCAGGGATAAGCTTGGCCCTGGCATTATGGGATTGAGAAAGCCTTCTTGGACCAAAAGTGGGAAGAGAAATGAAACAAAATAAAGTATCAGTGGCTGAGAGAGGTCAAATAGACTCGAGAGGCCATTCTGGAGGTTATTCTTATGCATTATGTAGATATCCCTTTTAGTTTTTAGTGTATTGGACTAGCTAGAAGGAAATACTTGAAACTCTTGAACTGCAACCCAGTAGCCCTGATTCTTGAAGATGATTATATAACTATATAGCTTACACTGTGTGACTGTGTGATTGTGAAAACTTTGTGGCTCCCAATCTCTCTATACAGTGTATGGACGGATGAATAGAAAAATAAGAACAAAAAGTAAATGAATAATAGGGAGGGATGGGGGGTATGGGATGTTTTGGGTGTTCTTTTTTACTTTAACTTTATTCTTATTTTCTTTTGTGGTTGGTAATGAAAATGTTCAAAAATTGATTGTGGTGTTGAATGCACAACTATGTAATGATGCTATGAACAATTGATTGCACACTGTGGATGGATTGTACGGTATGTGAATATATCTTAATAAAATTTAACTTAAAAAAAGGAAGGAAGAAACATTCTTTGGAAACAATGCATTAGGAGAAAAGGAAGAAAGTGGGTGAAATTTTAAATCATAAAAGAAAAACTAAAAAAAATAAAAGAATATACAACCACTCCTTGCTATCATCCCCAAGAAAATAAAGACATACAGAGGAGGAACTATAAGTAATGCATTGAAATAAAAAGGTTGCTGTTGATACAAGGATCTCATAAATAAAACCAAACTGTCGCCCTATTCAAAGCTATAAAGGAAAAAAAAAAAGTAAACAAGAATCAAAAGTTCAGCTAATGAATCCCCCACCACCACCACCACTGTGCCGGTTTGAATGTATTATGTCCCCCAGAAAAAGCCATATTCTTTGATGCAATCTTGTGGGGCAGACATAATAGTGGGGATTAAGTTGGAACGTTTGGATTAGGTTGTTTGCATGAAGACGCGCCCCACCCAACTGTAGATGGTAACTGATGGGATATTTCCATGGAGGCATGGCCCCACCCATTCAGGGTGGGCCTTGATCAGTGGAGCCATATAAACGTGCTGACTCAAAGAGAAGGAATGCAGTGCAGCTGTGAGTGACGTTTTGAAGAAGAGCAAGCTTGCTAGAGAGGAATGTCCTGGGAGAAAGCCATTTTGAAACCATAACTTTGGAGCAGACGCCAGCCACATGCCTTCCCAGCTAACAGAGGTTTTCCGGATGCTATTGGCCATCCTCCAATGAAGGTACCCAATTACTGATGTGTTACCTTGGACACTTTATGGCCTTAAGACTATAACTGTATAGACAAATAAACCCCCTTTTTATAAAAGCCAATCCATCTCTGGTGTTTTGCATTCTGCAGCATTAGCAAACTAGAACCACCACCAACAACAAAAAAACCACAATAGCAAAACAGAAGAAAACTGTAACACATCACTCCCAAAAGAATTCAATAACCTTAAAGCAAACATTTGTATATATGACAAAATACGTTGACTCAAAAATTCAAAACCTAATGGTAGTAATGCATGAAAAAAGAATAAGTTAGGTAATAGTTAACTAAAGTCTAGAGAGAAATAGAAGGAAAGACAAAAAAAAAATCACAAATTAATTCTAAATTCCAAGATTACCAAGGGAGAATATATTTGAATGGAAGTGTCATAAAAAGTGAGGTAGAAAATCAGGGCAATAACCAAGAGGATGACAATGAAGTGAAAAGAGAAGTAGAACTAAAACTAGTCAGAGTACATGATTGAAATGGAAAGTAGGAAAAGCAGAATTATTCTCAGATATTTGAAACAACTAAAGAAGATAAGTAAAATAATGGAACAAAACCAATATTTAAAACCATTAGCCCATGAAATTTTTCAGGTACAAATCTGTATAATAACCAGGTCCAGCAGTACAATGGAAAAATTAACCTGCAACAATCAACTCTGAGATATATTCTAACAAATATTAGTCTTAAGAGACAAAGAAAAGTACTCTATCACCTCCAGACAAACAGATCAAGTAATTTACAAGAATAAGAGAATTAGACAGCAAATACACTTCTCAAAAATAACCTGAAAAGCAAAGGAAAAAAGGATATTTCAAAAAATTGAAGAAAATTAATTGAGAACCAATAATTTAAAAACCAACCAAGGGTTTCTACCAATATAAAAATGTTTTCATATGCAGTAGCTCAGGTAATTGTTCACCCATGAGTTCTTCTGAAGAAATCTATTAGCAGACGAAATTCATCTAACCAAAAGACAACAGGGGAAATCACACCAAATGTAATAATAGTGAGCATTTTATACATGTAATTCTATATTGAAGACTAAATCAAATTAATGGATAAGGCTGGAATAAAAATCTTATATTCGTCATGTGTTGTGTATTCTGACAGATAAACACTGTAATAAAAGAATGGAAGGAAATAAGAGAGGTGAGAAGTTATAACATACTCACTGATTGTTGTGTAGGCAATAGTTGTGCTATTGAAGTATGCAGTTAGAAATCAACAAACAAGTTAGTAAATTGTTAAGTAAGTAAATGACAAGTAAGGGTGTAAAAATGTCTCCATACTATGATAACCTATAAAACAGAAGTGGAAACCCTCCTAAATGCCAAAAGCAAGTTAATAAATAAAAAAAGTAAAGAATCACAATACATAGAAAAATAAATATTAGTTTCCCAGATGATAAAACAAATATTATAGTATACAATGGCTTGGCTATAAAAACAAGAATATATTGATTCACTGTTTTGAGTTTAGAAGAAACCCAAAACTGAGGCATCAGGAAGGTGATGCTTTTTCTCTGAAGACTTTGGCATTCTGGGGCTGGCTGCTGGCAATCCTTGGTCCTTGATTTTCTGTCACATGGCAATGTCTTCTCCTTTCTCCTCCAGGTTTCCACTGAATTCTAGTTTCTTCCTGTGGCTTTCTCTTTCTATGCCTGCATTTCATTTGGCTTATAAGAGACTCTAGTAACTGGGATCAAAGCCTACCTGATTCAGTTGGGCCACACATTAACTCATTCAATGTTTTATGGGATGTAAAATGGTTGCAGCCACTGTGGAAAACAGTTTAGCCATTCCTCAGAAAGTAGAGGATAGAATTACCATATGACCTAGCAATCCCACTTCCAGGTATATACCCAAAAGAATTGAATGCAGGGACTCAGATATTTGCACACCAGTGTCATAGCAGCCTTATTCACAATTTCCAAAAGATGGAAGCAAGCTGGGTCCATCAACCAATGAATGATAAACAAAATGTGGTATATACATGCAATGGACTATTACTCAACCATAAAAAAGAATGAAATTTTGATACATTCAATGCCATGGATGAACCTTGAAGACATCACGTTAAGCAAAATAAGCCAGTCACCAAGAACAAACATTGATGATGTCACTGATATGAAATAATTAGAATCAGTAAACTCATAAAGTGACAGTCTAGAATATGCATTACCAGGGCATGAGGTGGGGGTAGAGAATAGGGAGTTAAGGCTCAAAATATACAGAGGTTCTATTTCAAACCCTTGTACTGCTTTATCAACTAAGTTCAAGCATTATTATAAACACAGTGTTGTCATTTCAACAGTGTTCACAGCATGTTTACCAGGAGTAGTTTCCTTCTTAAGAAACCACTTTCCTTGTTCATCCATAAAAGCAACTCCTCATCCATTCAATTTTTTTCATGAGATTTAAACAATTCAATCACATCTTCAAGTTCCATTTCTATTTCTGGTTCTCTTGCTATTTCTACCACATCTGCATTTATTTCCTTCACTGAAGTCTCAAACCCCTCAAAGTCCATTCATAGGGGTTTTGAATAACTTCTTACAAACTCCTGTTTATTTTGATATTTTAACCTCCTCCCATGAATCATGAATGTTCTTGGTGACATCTAAAGTAGTGAATCTTTTCCAGAAGGTTTTCAGTTTACTTTGCCCAGATCCATCAGAGGAATCACTATCTATGGTAGCTATAACCTTACTGTGCTGGTTTGAATGTATTATTCCCTCCCCAGAATTCCTTACAATAAACCCCCATCACTTGAGGACTCTAAAGATATTTCTGATGAGGGCTTGAGCAGAAATGATGAATGTGTTGTTGCAAACTGGAAGGAAGTTGATTCTTGTTTTAAAGTGGCAGAGAATTTGGCAAAATTGAGTCCTGGTGTTGGATGGAAGGCAGAATTTGAAAGCAACAACCTGGAATATTTAGCTGATGAGATCTCCAAGCAAAATACAGAATTAGTAGCCTGGCTTTTACTTGCAGCTTATAGTAAAATGCAAGAAGACAGAGATAAGCTGAGAAATGAACTCTTGGTTTCAAAGAAATCAGAAATTGATGGCCTGAAAAACTCTGGGCTTCCAGGGGGTGAAACCCCAGATGCTACAGTCCAACATGAGGATTTAACCAAATGTGGAACCCAGCCACCATTTCAGTACAAGCCAAGATTGGAGAAGGAGTTAAGCAGAAAGGATTTGTGGAAAGTCCTATTGTCTGATGGCTTTAACCACTGTGGGCTTCATGCAAAGCCAACAGAATTTTTGCAAGCTCTTTACAGACAGATTTGCTGCCAGTTGGGATTGGAGAAAACAGAAAAAGAACAAATTGAAGGAAAAATTTCTTCAAAGACAGAGCCATAGAGGTTGAGGTCTGGAGTCAAGAGGTTCAGGCTGGGAGAGCAGAGTGGCCCACATGCATGGAAAGGGTGAGTTTGCCCCGGGAGGTTGAGGGTAGGTCTTCTGTCTCGATGTTCAGGAGGGGTGTTGCCACATTGGGCCTCAAAAAGGTTTGAGCACATTCCCAGGGAACTGGGACCTGGCTGCCACCCCCCTGTTCTGAAGGGGTTGAGCATGTGCCCTAGAGATGGAAGGGAATCCGGTTGCTTCCCTGATGTTTGAGGAGGGTGGAGCAAAGAAGGTGGTCTCCCCACTGTGTGAATATGTTGGAGCACTTACCCAGCATTTGGAGAGAAAAAGGCTGCCACGAAAGCCTTTGGAAAAGGTTGGACTCCCGCTGTCTCAAGCCCCAAGAACACATCACCATTCTGTAAATGACTCTCAGACTTTGAAACCTAATGGAGTTTACCCTGCAGGTTTTAGGAACTGTTTTGGTCCCTTAAACCCTGCTTTCCCTACTGTTTCTCCCTATGGCAATGGGAATGTTTATCCTATGAATGTCCCTCCTTTGTATATTGGAAGCACATAAACTTGTCCCAAGTTCACAAATCCACAGCTAAAGGAGAATTATGCCTTAGGATTGACCACACCTATAATTGATTTTGATGGGATCTTGTACTTAACTATTGTTGTTGAAATGATTTAAGTTTCTGTGATATTGTCGTGGGATGAATGTATTTTGTATTTGGAAAGAATATGTTTTTCTGGGGTCCAGGGGGTGGAATGTGCTGGTTTGAATGCATTATTTCCCCCAGAAAAAGCCATATTCTTTGATGCAATCTTGTGGGACAGACATATTAGTGGGGATTAAGTGGGAACATTTGGATTAGGTTGTTTGCATGGAAATGCACCCTACCCAACTGTAGGTGATAACTCTGAAGAGATAATTTCCATGGAGGCATGGCCCCACCCCTTCAGGGTGGGCCTTGTTCAGTGGAGCCATGTAAATGAGCAGAAAAACAGAAGGAACTCAGTGCAGCTGTGAGTGACATTTTGAAGAGGAGCAACAGCCAAGAGGGACACTTTGAAGAAAGCACAGGAGCTGCAGGTGAAAGACATTTTGAAGTTGACCATTGAAAGCAGGCTCTTGCTCCAGAGAAGCTAAGAGAGAACAAATACCCCAAGTGCAACTAAGAGTGACGTTTTTGAGGAACTGCAGCCTAGAGAGGAACATCCTGGGAGAAAGCCATTTTGAAACCAGAACTTTGGAGCAGACGCCAGCCACATGCTTTCCCAGCTAACAGAGGTTTTCTGGACACCATTGGCCATCCTCCAGTGAAGATACCCGATTGCTGATGTATTACCTTGGACACTTTATGGCCTTAAAACTGTAACTGTGTAACCAAATAAACCCCCTTTTATAAAAGCCAGTCCATCTCTGGTGTTTTGCATTCTGGCAGCATTAGTAAACTAGAACACTTACTAAATGTATTTCTTAAATAAGACTTACAAGTTGAAAATAATCCTTAAATCCATAGGTCACAGAATGAATGTTGTATTAGCCAGCATGAAAACAACAATCTCATTATACATCTCCATCAGAGCTCTTGAGTGACCAAGTGCACTGTCAATGAGCAGTAATATTTTGAAAGGAATTTTTTTTTTTCTGAGCAGTAAGTCTTAACAGTGGGTTTGAAATATTCAATAAAGCATGTTGCAAATAGATGTGCCATCACCTAGGCTTTGTTGCTCCATTTGTAGAACACAGGAAGAGTAGATTTAGCTAATTCTTAAGGATTTGAGGATTTTCAGAATGGTAAATGATTATTAGCTTCAACTTAAAGTCACCTACCTGTATTAGACCCTAATTAGAGGGTCAGTCTGTCCTTTGAAGCTTTGAAGCGGGCATTGACTTCTCCTCTTTAGTTATGTAAGTCCTAGATAGCATCTTCTCCCAATAGAAGTCTGCTTCATTTACATTAAAAATCTTTTGTTTAGTATAAGCACCTTCATCAATCATCTTAGCAAACTATTCTGGATAATTTGTTGCAGCCCTTACATCAGCACTAGTCACTTCACCTTGCACTTTTAGGTTATGGGGTCAGCTTCTTTCCTTAAATCTCATGAACTAACTAGCTTCAGACTTTTTATCTGCAGCCTCCTCACTTCTCTCAGTTTTCAAAGAATTGAAGAGTCTTCAATTAGGCTTTGGGTTAAGGGAATGTGGTCTTCTATCCAGACCACTAAAACTTTCTACATATGAGCAATTGGGCTGGTTCACTTTCTTATCATTAGTGTGTGCACTGGAGTGGCACTTGCAATTTCCTTGAAGAACTTTTTCTTTGCACTTAAAACTTTGCTAACTGTTTGGCACAAGAGGTCTATTTTCTTGCTTATCTCAGCTTTTGACATGACTTTCTCACTAAGCTTAATCATTTCTAGCTTTTGGTTTAAGGTGAGAGATGTGGAACTCTTCCATTCCCTTGAACACTTAGCAGACATTGTAGTTATTAATTGGCCTAATTGCAACATTCTTGTGTCTTAGGGAATTGGTAGGTCCAAGGAGAGGGAGGGAGATGGGATAGAGCAGTCACAATATGTACATTTATTGATTGCTGTCTTATTCAGGCAAGTTCCTGGTGCCCCCAAACAATTACAATTGTAACATCAAAGATCAATGATCACAGATCACCATAACAGATATAGTAATAATGAAAAAGCTTGAAATATTGTGAGGATTACCAAAATGTGACAGAGGCATAAAGTGAGCATATGCTTTTTAGAAAATGGTGCTGATAAACTTGCTGGATGCAAATTGCCACACCTTCAATTTGTAAAAAATGCAACATCTGGGAAGTACAATAAAGCAAAGTACAATAAAATGAGGTATGCCTATATAGATTTATCTTTTGACCCAGCAATCCTTATGGGAATTTAGCCTGAAGATACATGTCCAACATGACAAAAGTTCATTTATTGTAAAATTATTTGTAATTAAAATCTGGAAGCAATTGACATGCCTTTAATTTAGAAGACCAGTTAAATAAACTATGATACACTAAAAGTGCTATGCAGCCATAAGGAAAAAATAAATAAATATCTTGTAAATAAAGTAGAGTGATTTCCAGGATAAACTAAGTGAAAAGCATGAAGTGTAAAAGAATATGGGCAGTGTGATATCCTGTATGTGAAATAGAGGAGAATTTTAAGAACACGTGTTACCTATTCATTAATGCAAGAAGAAACACAGGAAGGATAAACCAGAAACTAAGGAGACTTTTTTCCCATTGATAATTGGTGAGATTTGGAAGGAAACAATAGAGGAAGACAGAGATGAGTGGTTCTCTTTTTAGTATTACTTTTTGCATAGTATGGACATCTGGAACCATGTTACCTAGATAGAATTAACAGGGTAGTGAAAATTTTAAGGGCTTTGTATAAGTCAGGGTTCTCCAGAGAAACAGAACCAGCAGGATATATGTATGTATATATGTAATCACGTGTGTGTGCATATAAAGGGGTTTTGTAAATAGAGAATCCCTGAGTCCAAATTTGTAGGGTGGGATGGAGGCTGGAAATTCTGAAGAAGGTGATATTGAATTCTTGAATCTGGAAACTCAGAAGGAGTGGGGGGTGTAGTCTTGAGGCAAAAGTCCTCAGATCTCTGGAACTCTCAGCTTTTGCTGTTAAGACCTCAATCTGATGATGAGGCCCACAACATTATGGAGGGTAATTTCCTTTACTTAAGGTTGACTGATTGTAGATGTTAAACCCACCTATGAAATATCTCCACAATAATAACCAAACCAGTGTTGGACCAGACAACAGGTCACCATAACCTAGCCAAGCTGACACATGAAGTTAACCATCACAGGCATACACCATATTGTAGGTGTAGAAAAATATAGTATATGTATATGTAAACTGTATCTGAGAAATCTTATGATGTGTTCTGTATGACTCATTTTCTTCAGGTAATTTTATAGGTGATTGCCTTCATATCCCCAAAGGGGAAAATCTGCACATCTCTAAATATGCCAATAATATGCCTAATCTATACCAATCAATACAGTAGTCTCAGAACTCTCCATTCAGATCTTAAAAGCTAATGACTTGAAAATTGCTAGGTTGAGTTGCTGACTACAAGTGGATAGAATAAAAAATGCTACAAACCATTTGGCTTAACACAGATTTAATAACCACTGTATTAGTCAGGGTTCTCTAGGAAAACACAACTGACAGGACATTTATTTATATATAATATAAATCTAAAGTAAATATTGTGAGATTTAGTGAGGGAATTGGCTCATGTGACTGTGAAGATCCAGTCTGAGTTCCGTAGGGCAGGCCACAAGCCGGGAACTCCCAGGAAGTTTTAAAGCATTCCTCCAGGAGAAGCTGCCTGGCTGAAGTAGAGATGGAAATTTTCTCTTCTGACTACTGAAATTATCACTTCTCCTTTAAGGTCTTCAACTGATCAGATGAGACTGCCTTGAAGGCAGTCTCTTCAGTTGATTGTAGATGTAATCCACTATAGATGCAATCAACTTCTAATGATTTAAATCCATGAAATATTTTCCTAGTAACACTCAGACCAGTGCTTGCTTGACCAAACAACTGGACACCATAACCTAGCCGAGTTGACACATAAACTTAACCATCACAGTCACTTTTCTCATAATGTATTTATCAATTTTTTAACGCACAAAGACATTGCAACTTTTTGCTGTACATCAAAGACATTTTCAAAATAACAGAAAAAAAAGTTTGGTATATATTTAAGCTTGTAAGAAACAATTTTTAATTGCATTTCTTCGATACCACTATTAACAATATTGAGTTATTTATGCTATTTTTCTATGTAAATATTATTTTTATTCTTCTCTGGTCAACTTTATGGATAGACCTTATTCTCTAGTTATTGCTCATTTTTACCCTATTAAAATACATTTAAGTAAAAGAGCACAGTACATTATTTATCACATTGCCCAATGAAAGTAAATGCTATATAGAGATATTTTAATTCGAACTTTTGTAGATTAACTAAGCAATTAATTACATTAAGTATAAAATATATTCCTTCTCACATCCCTTTCTAAATACATGCAGTTCATTAAATTATGGGGGATTTTCCCTGTCCTTACAGGTAAAGACCTTGAAGATATGCAAAAATGTCTGTGACTATTTTACTATTAAATCCTAATAAGGAACCAGGTCCAGAACCCTGAGATTTAAGAGCTCCTTAGAGAAAGAAGGCAATAATTACTGAGTTGAGGCAAATATAATTCTGGCTTTTAATAGGAAGACCTAGGACCAAAAAAAAATTAGAGAGATATCTGACTTTCAGGACATGTTTAAGGGTATTTTGTCATTAATTTAAAAAAAAAGGAATGGAAAACATGTAATAGAAAAAAATGCACACCTTACTCAGCATGGAAAAGTTAGGAAAATATTCAACAAAAGGAATTTTAAATTGGATATCAAAGACTTGTGGGAATTTTTTCATTTGTCATTCAGGCCTAATCTGGTAATCTGATAATATATATCCAACACAAGCTACATTTGTTTGAAAGCATTGATACGTGAATGTGAATCAGTAGTAAATCTGTAGCTCTGAGAAACTCTGGACCTAACTGGATTTTGGTCAGTAGCCTGTCTTCTGGGCTAGAATGACATAGGGTCTTCCAGATTTTCAGGCATTTTAACTTTTAGCTGTAATGAAAATCTGAGTTCTAACACTTTTTAATCAAAATTTCAAGTATGTTTGCAAACCAAAATGACTTCATCTAATGAAGGATGAGGCATTTTCAACCCTAACACTTGTCCTGTTTTTTTATTAATCACTTTGTTGATTATCTTTCCATTGATTAACAATGCAGTATGTTATTCCCACTTTAAAATTTAATTACCACATTTCTGAAATGGGATTTTTCTTTCTAATCATTTTTTTTAATTCTACTTTTCATATTGTCACCTCTTTGTAGCACATTTAATTAAAGTCCCCCTATGATATATCTTCTCATTTATCTAAAAAATTCATCCTATAGTTTATGTTTAAAATGCTTTGAACATGTTATTTGGTCTCTTCCGAACTCTCTTCAGTTTCAATAGGGAATTAATCAGTTCCAAGTAGAAGACATTAATTACCCTCCTTGTCTAATATGTGCTGATTCTATTTGTATACCCAAGTGTAAGACTGAATCACTTACTATAGCATTTTATTGAGTCTTATCCAGTTTATTATATTGTTACTATAGGTATATGATGGTTTATACTTGTCCTAGATTTTTCAATGTTCCAATATATTATTCCATATGCTCTTTGGGGGATTCTAAATACTTCTCCAAATTCAAATTGTATTTTACATGAAAACCTCCACCCAGAAATTAATTTAAGTAGAATTTTAAAATGTGATTAATTTTCAGGTAAAAGGTACAAATGTTTTAGAAATTATTTTCAATTACAAGAATTTTTAAAACTGATAAAATCAGTTGTTCAGTTAAGGGAGTACTATCTCTTGGATATATATTTACTGTATTAGTTGCACAACTTCAAACACCTTCTACATTTACTTATAAAATGTGAATGATAATCATGGTTCCTCAGATTCATGTTAATGGGCAGAAAAAGGTTCTAAAAACATCTAGGAGATGCAATCTAATTATTTAAGCTCTGATTATTAGAAAGAAAAGTGATTAAAAGAGAAAGTTTTAAGAAGTATCAAAACCAAAGGGGTTTCTGCTTAATTGTGAAGAAACTTGGATTTCCATTCTGACTCAATTGGAGCTCACTGAAATCTAACTTTATATCCATTCAGTTATTCATTAATTCAATAGACATGCAAATACCTATAGTCTCAAGAATTTCATCCTTCTTGTGACATCTACCTTGATTTCTTTCATAAAACACTTTGCAAAGAAGATCCATAGATCCATGATTTTGTGTGCAAAGGATCAAGCTCATACATGATTAACACAAACCAGCAAAGAATACATTGAACTTCAAGGATTCTGAAGAGTGCTGAGATATCATTAGTATGATGAAGTTATCTGTCTTCATCAGTTTCCCAATTTCCATAGGTTTGCAGTGACTGGGTATATCTGACAGAATGAGGATAGGTTGGTGGGTCTAATTCTGCAGAGGTGGAAAGTTCTCATGGGTTCTGGAAATACTTACAGTCTCTGTGAAGATATTTGCTCACATTCCCCATACTGGACATATAACTCCTATTATATGGAGTATGTGAGGGACATATTAGTGTAACAAAATACATCTAAATATATACATTTTATTAATATAGATACATTTTGTCAAAACACACACTCAACAATTCATTCTACGGACAATGCTTTCATGAGGTTTACGGATTCACTTCACACCAACCCTTATGACACATGAAAGACATCTCCTATTTCTGTCTATTGAACACACTGACACCTTTCTCATAAGAAGTTTTACTTTTCCATGTTATTGTGTGATCTGCAATTTTTCCCATTCTGTCCATGTTAGGAATGCATTCACAATGCAATCCTGCACAACCAGGATCATTACATTTACCTTGCCACAGGGATTAATTTGTTCGGGGATAGAAACATGACTCAAACCTGGAAAATCATATTCCTCTCCAGGATTTTGATGAAATCATTGAGAAAGATGTACTTTGTCCTCTTTTCTGGATTCACAAGATATAAGGAAGATGTGAAGCTACAACTGTTGTTAAACCATCTTTGATACCATGTAGAAAGAGACTGCCTGAGCATGAAGTCTTAAGAGAGGAAAGAAAATCTAAGTGACAGAGGCAGCATTCTCATCCACCATTTGGAACTTTAATCTAGCCATTCCTAAACCAGACTGTGTATATGGACTTCCCTATTGTGTAAGTCAGAATTTAGGATAAACTCTGTTATTTGCAATAAAAATATTTCACATATTTAGCTAAGGTAATACCTTTTCCGAATATAAGATAAGCCACATTCATTTAAAAAAAAATCAGACCATAAAGTCCTGTATAACAAAATGTTTAAGTTTCCTCAAATGATTAATGGTGTGTGGGTGTGGGTGTGGGGGTGTGTGTGTGTGTGAGAGAGAGAGAGAGAGTATGTGCACTTTGATACTCTTTAATAAAAAAATTCACTCAGAAGAAGCTTGTTTTTAAATAAAAATTCCAGTTTACAGAAAATCACTCATATATATGAGATACTAATATAAACATCCCAAGACACGATGGCATATATAATCCTTTCTTCTAGCCTTCTGAGGAAGATTATATGCATTTAAAAACAGCAGGCCTAACAGGAAAGAGATGTAAACGAGGCACAAAGCAAAATAATAATTTGTTTGAAAATCAGCCTTCTTAGCAGTCTTTGTCATTTTTTTATCTTTATATATTATAAACATATTATTGATTTTATAGAATGGCTGCCCTCTATTTGACGGGAAGCTCTCTGGTAATGGAGAAAGAATTCCATTCATAATTGCATTGCCTAAAATTCAGCAGATAAGGCATTGAAAATGTGTTAATTAAGACATTCTTTTAATTTTGAGTAAAAATAAATAAATCAGACTTCCAGTTCCCATTCTGACATTTAAAGAGGTTTAAAGTTGTCCTCCCATCCATGCAACAGGAAAAAGTTAAACAAACTGGAAATCAATTACTTTTATTGGATCCATCAGATAAATGAGGTTTCAAGGCACACAGCCACCCCCAAATCTGCATATAGTTCACCTGAACAGCACTATCAACTGACTTGATCTAATTGACAGTAATAAGATACTCTATCCACCATCAGCAGAATGCACATCCTTCTCAACCTCACCCGGAAAATTAGTCAAGATTGACCACATAAGGGAATATAAAACAAGTGTTAAAATATTTTGAGATTAAATAACAGAGTCCTCAATAACACATGGGTCAAAAAAGTAGTCTCAAAGCCTCAGGAAAATTTGTAAAAATATTTTGAGATAAGTGAAAATGAAAATACAACTTATCATAATTTGGGGGAAGCAGTGGAAGCAATAATTAGAGTGAAATTTATAGCATAGAATGCATATATTGGAAAAGAAGATAGATTTAAATCTATAACTTAAGTTTCCACCTTAGGAAATTAAAGAAGAGCAAAGTAATCCCAAAGCAAGCTTAGAAGAACATAATAAAAATCAGAACAGGAATCAAATCGCAATCAGGAAAAAAACAGAGAAATCAACCAAAAAAAGTTGGTTCTTGAAAAATATCATTAAAATTGATAAATCTCTTGTTAGGCTAACCAAGATTAAAAATTAAAAATACGAAAATTATCAATATTGGAAATGAAAGAGGGATCCTCACTAATGAGAAAATGGATATTAAAAGTACAATGAGGATATAACATGAAAAAAAATTGCCCCAAAATTTCATAATTTGAATGAAATGGATCAATTCCTTGTAAGACATAAACTTCCAAAATTCACATAAGGAGAATCAGATAATATAAATAGGCCTATGCATACTTAAGAATTTGAATCAATAATTAATATGTTCTAGAAAAGAAAGTAACAAGCCCAAATGGTTTTACCAGATAATTTTACCAAACATTTAAAGAAAAATTGATTTCAAGTTTCCACAATATCTTCCAAAACAGAAGCAGAAAAACACTTCATAACTCAATTTATGAGGCCAGAGTTGCCCTAATGACAAAACTAGATAAATGTATTATAAGAAAGGAAAATTATTGACCAACATTTGTCATAAACTTAGACAAAAAAGTCTTCAAAAATATTAGCAAGTACAAACCAAAATATATAAAAATAATTACATACAGTGATCAAGTGGATTTATTCTATGTATGTAAGGTTGGTTCAACATTCAAATATTAATCATTGCAATCCACCATATCACTAAAAATCATATGTTTATATCAATTAATTTTAAAAAAACCATTTGATAGAATCCAACACCCCTTTATGATTTAAAAAAAAAAAAAAACCTGGAAAAGTAGAAATAGAGGGGAACTGCCTCAATTTGATAAAGAATTTCTACAAGAATCCTCCAGCTAACATTATAGTCAATAGTGAGAAACTGAACACTTGCCCTTTATGATTGTGAATAAGGCAAGAATGTTCTTTATCATCTGTTTTGTTCAAAAGCACAAGCTAAAGATTCAAAAAAGAAAAAAAGAAGGAAATTTAAGATATACAGATTGGAAGAAAAGGAAGATAACTGTGTCTATTCATGGATGACATGACTGTCTATAGAAACTCCCAAAGAATCAACACACACACACACACACACACACACAAATCTCTGGAACAAATAAGCAAGTATAACAAGAAGATTGTAGAATACTAGGATAATATAAAAGCTAATTGCTTTCCTATATACCAGGAAGGAAAAATTGGAATATGAGACTTAAAAACAATGTCATTTACAGTAGCACCAAGAAAATAAAATACATAAGTTTAAATCTAACAAAATATTTACAAGATCTATCCACAGAAATCTTATGCCCATACATAACCTGCACACAAAAGATGATAGCAACTTTATTTCTATTTGTTAATATCTGGGAGCAACCAAGATGTTCTTTAATAGGTGAATGTATAAAAAAGCTTAATGAAAGCCATACAATGGAATATTGTTCCATGATGGAAAGAAATTAGATAACAAACCAGACAAAGATATGGATGAGATTTAAATGCATATTACTAAGTGAAAGAAGTCAGTCTGAAAAGCTTACAAGCTATATGTTTTCAATTATACTGCATTATGGAAAAGACAACATTTTAGAAATGTTAAAAATGAACAGTGATTGCCCATGGTTCAGAGGGAGGATGGGAGTGTTGAGTAAGTAAAGCATGGGGGATTTTTATAGTGGTAAAACTAATCTGTATGATTCTGTCATTGTGGATACATAACACTACATTTGTCAAAACTGATGGAACTTCATATCACAAAGAGTGAACTTTATTGTATCAAAACTTTAAAAAATAATTTAGACGGTCAGGGGATCCCAGGATGGAATGAAGATTGTGACACATTGCAATCAAATGCAAATTGTATAACAAAGTATGAAATAACCTAACTGAAGGGGGTGGGAGAAAAAGTGCTGAACTAAGTATCTGGAAATGAATAGAATGAGTGAATCAAAAGCAAAAGAAAGTGTCCATACCAGTACACTCTAGTTCAGAAGCTCATTTCCCATGGGTGTATGGGTTCATAATTCTGATAATGCTGTACATGTGTACTAGAACTAATAAATAATTGTATTGTGGTGTTGGAAGACAGATTTCTCACAGTTGGAGTAGGAAGTTACAGTTACACAAAAAAAGACACTAGAATGATCATGCAGTAATTGACTAGAATCAAAGATATCAGTATGGATTCATGTTTAACTTAATATAGATAACAGATGGTTACACATAGAAGTATTAATAGATAGGTTGATATATACAGCTCTGAAGAAAAAAGTTAACATAGTAGTCCTGAGACTGCTATCATTAAAAAGGCCTTCTTGCATGGTTGCTCCTTGGCTGGATTCTGGGTACTTAGAAATCAAGAGGATTTCCACCATTCCCTAAAGGATAAAGTTCTCTGTGCCTAACCTGTTTGAGCAAGCAGTATGGTTTTGCTGAACAGCTTCTTTCCTTTGGGAGTCTGGAATTTTGAAACATGCTAGGCAGATATATTGCTTATGTGGCTAGCCCCTACTAAAACCCTGGGCACTGCATGTCTGATGAACTTCCCGGGAAGTTGACATTTCACATAGGTTTTCACAATTCATTGCTGGAGGAATTAAGTACCTCCTGTGACATTCCACTGGTCGAGGAGTCTGGGAAACTGTTCCTGACTTCATTTTGGTTTTACCTCATGAGCTTTACCCTTTTTCAATTTTTGCTTGGTGTCTTTTTACTGCACATAGCCCTGAGAGTGACTATGCATTAAGTCCTGCAAGAGTTCCTAGTGAATCATTGAAACCAGGGGTAGTCTTGCGGATGCATGACACAATGGGTCATTATACACATATATATTTCCTTGTGCTGTCCTCTGAGAGGGCCTGGGAACAAAAACACGCCAATAGCAATGAGTACCATTCTCCAATAAAAAGAAACAAGGACTTTTTGGAGAAATGATTGATTCTAGGACTAGGTCAGGAAATATACAAATTTGACCAGGAACGTCTTTTCATGCCATAAAGTAAGAAAGTGATTAAACACACACACACATACACACGTACAATGATGGAGTTATTTCAAAGCATCCAATGACCTAAGCTGGAACAATTAGGGCAACAAAAATAAAGGAGTACTGGATTATAATCCAACATATAAAATAATGAGTCCTTACTGATATAGATTAATGATGGAATAAATAAATACATGGGGGAGGAGAGACACATCTATGCAGAAAAATATCAATTTTTTTATTAGACACTCCAACCTCAAGGAAGTGGAGCATACCCACCCATTTTTGAAATGTGGTCTGTCTATAGTGACTTTCTTCAAAACAGAACAGAATGGAACAGTGGGGGGAAAGAGTAATTTGCAGTGTGGAAGCCTTACAAACACTACAGCAGCCAAGAGAGCAAAGTTAACATCCACAGTGATAAATCATGTTGATGGTATATACCCTTTGCCTTAGTTGCCATGCTGTTATGACAAATACCGCACAGTGAATTGGCTTATCAACAGGAATTTATTGGCTCACAGTTTCAGAAGCTAGAAGGCTTGCTTTCTTCCTCCTGGAGTTTGTAGCATTTTGGCTGGCCCGCAATCCTCAGGTTCCTTGGCTTTCCTGTCACATGGCAGTGTCCTTTTGTCTCTCTTCTGGGTTCCTGTTGACTTCCTGCTTTTGCTCCTCCCCATGGCTTTCTCCCAGTGGCCATCTCTATAAAGCTTCCAGTAGAAGGATTAAGAACCATCCCAATTCAGTTGGCCACATCATAACTAAAAATAACATCTTCAAAAGTTTCTATTTACAAATGGGTTCACACCCACAAGAATGGATAAAGATTAACATGTGTTTTCTGGGATGTATAATTCAATCTGCCATACTTGCATATTATATGATTAAAATGACACTTTGCCTATGTGATCTTCCTCTCAAAAAGCCATAACCCCACTCTACTTACAAGAAAAATATCAAACAGATCCCAGTTGAGGGTCACTTTACAAAATATCCTGACCATTTCTCCTCAAAACAGTCAATGTCATCAAAATCAAGAAAAGTCTGAGAAGCTGCCACAGCAAATAGGAGCCTAAGAATATATGATGACTACATGTATTATGGTATCCCAGTTAGGATTCTGAATTGAAAATAGATATTAGGTCAAAACTAAGGAAACATGATTAAATCATAGTCTTTGCTTAATAACAACATATCTGTATTGGTTCATTAATTGTGACAAATATATTATACAAATGTAGACTTTAATAATAGGAAAAACTGGCTACATTATACATGGGAAGTCTCTGTAGTATGGTCACAATTTTGCTATACATCTGAAGTTGTTCCAAAATAAAATGTTTATTTAAAAAAAATAAGCATATAATATACCCAGTATAATGCATCAGTTTAGATTCAATACAAACATGATTAAAGTTAAGAATACCCAAGTGTCAGTGAGGGAAAAAGATCTAAGTTTCTAATTCAAGGCCTGCAATTCCACATTAATATAGGTTCTTAATGTGAGTGCTGAAAGACGACATTAAAACACCTCCAAAATACTTAATTTATTCTGGGACACATACGCAGTGAAGGTATGTATTTCCTCGGGAGAGCTATTTATTTTTAAATGAAAAAAGATAAAGGTACTTCTCATAAATGTTTGCTTAGAGGTCAATAATTTAATCTTACAACATGACAGAAGGTAATGTGTTTACTAGTCAAAACGCTATAGTAATATTAATCAAATGTGAAGAAACAAAAAAATCTAATGACAACCATATGGTATACTGAGAAAAGTGTTCCAACTGTTGGGAGCAGGGGGAGAATTGTCTCCTAAGTGACAACATAATTAAAAGTGAGAAAAATGCCCTTCTCATACAAAAAGTTATTTATAAGAGCAGAGAAAATTCAATATAATCACAGGGGAAAAAAAGTTAAATATATTCTGTATGGGGATATGGGAAGAGTATAGCATATTAGTAAATGTCATTTAGAAATAAATATGGAAAACCATTAAACTGAATGAGCAAATGTTAGCAAATGAGAAAAATTATAGCACACAATGTTCTTATATATTAATAGGGGCAGCACAAAACACTAGAAAAAAAAATCAAACTACTCAGATAAGAAATAACTGTAACTCTCATGTAATTATTCTTCAGTCTTTGAAAAGTAAATAAAAGAAATCTGCCAATATGTGTTTAAAGGGTAATTTTAAAAGTAGGAAGATGGATCTTGCCCAGCATTCAATGTTGGATAGAAAATGAGTGTGATATAATATACATCACAGGAAGGAGAACCTTGTCCCTGTTCAGGGTAATATTTTATGTAGAGTAAAGCATAATTATGCTAATATTGTAATTCTATGAAATGAATTCTATGAAAAGAAAATGTATCCTTGAATTATACTTTTGTTTTCCAGATTATATTGCTAATCCTCTAAAAAGCTTTGGAATATGATCTTTATATTTGAAAATTACTTCGTGGCAATTGTCATACAGAATCCAAAGTTGTATAAAATATAATACACAGGGACTGTCACAACAAATTGAAAATATATATATATATGTGTATCTTATTTCATTAGTTCTATTGACTTACACAAGTTATTTAAAACTATTTTTGAAAGAGTACCATGTTGACATGTTAAACAATGCCCCTGGCCTAGCCTTCAGAGTACCCCATTCCATTTGAATGTCTCCCTTCCCAATCCATTTGAATCTCTCCATTTTTATCTAGAAATGTTTTCAGCAGCCTTGAGAGGAAGACATGATTGCCCTAGTGGAATAAAAAAAGATTTTACTTTAGTGGTTCTTTATTCCCCCAGTTATTAGACTCAAGGTACAAATCTGGGTGATTAATTTGTTTTCCAAGAATTTCCTCCTGCCTACTTGCTCTAGAAAACTCCTTCATTCTTTGGTCCAGGACATGTATAGGTCCTATGTATGTAAGGTGGGTCCCTAGAGCCATTGAATGAAAGTGTTGGTTGGAAATGAAAATTCCATGCTTTTAGGGAGGTGAGAATACCTGGAGCTAACTCCAGTCCACCTACGGAACAGAAACTCTTCAAAACTATCCCCACCACCACCACCCTTCTCCAATACCTGATGTATAAATAAGGGAAACATATTTGTACTAGAAATTGATACCAGCCAGAAACATCTTGACATCTGATATGCAGAATGCCAATAAGACCACAATGAAAGTAGGGCCAACCAATGACTTCTTTCTAAATATTCAACAGTATGTACAGGGCTTTTAGGAGATGGGATTCTTATAATACATAATTAAACACCTGTCTCATAAGAGCAAAGATCTAGAGAAGAGGCAGACAACAGGCCTGCTTGGATTCATTTAGTTACTTTGGGCAATCCTTTTGGAGCCAATGGCTACAGTGTTTGGTGTCACACGGTGATTTTCTCTCCCAGTTTACACTGAGGTAAGCTGAGCTAGGCAAAGAGCAAAACCACTGCCAATCTTCTAAATGCATCATGGCCTATGTATCAGAAAATCGGTGACTCAATTTTTGCTATTATATCTAATAAGAGAAAAATAAAAGCCCTTTGGCCAAAAAGGCAATTCTGCTTGGTATGAACTATGATGTAGCTGTGATAGACTTCTGCCTTTCCTTAAGTTACTAGGGAAAGTATATGAAAATGTATGTGGAAAAAAGTAACTGAAATCATACCAGCAATTTATTACCATTGCTAAAAATGTCTGTTAACATCCTTCCAGAAATTTCTAAATTTGCACATATGCACACATATATCTCCTCACTAGGATCATAATATACATGCTATTTCAGCATACTGTACTTGAAACACTTATTACAATGAATCTTAATCTGAGCAAATAAAAATTGTCAAGTTGACTCAAGAAGTAGATGATTGAAAAGATATGTAACAAGGGAAGAAATGTTCATTTTTGTATTATTTCTAAAAATACTACAGTTCCAAAATGTCTGTGATTTCATTTAAAATACCTAAGAAAAAAGAATTGTGTAGTAGATGTAGTCTGCATCCTGCCACAATTGCCCTATTCCACCCCTAAACAAATCACATCACATGCAGATAATTCTCATATAGGTAGCTTCTTGCATTTCTCTGCCTGAAGCCATTCACTGGCTGTGGCAGAGTACTAAGCCCTCTTAAGCGGTAAGTTGAAAGGCCAGTTAATAGCACCAGAACAACACTCAATTTATAAGGGACAGAGGTTTGTGGATGAATAACCAACATTTTCACCTCAGTGTAAAAATTCTGTTATATTTTACATAATATTTCAGTATGTCCCCCATGGGATTGAGTTCCAGTAGCCAACAGCAGTAAATTGTTTGCTGCTGCATCTTGTGTTAACATTCTTTACTTCCCCATCTGGGTTTCTTAACCCCTCATCATATTTCCTAATATTTCCAAATAAATCACTTCACTTGCACTTAATCCTGAAGAAACAAGAATTTGCTTAGTTGGTAGCAAGGATGACATTAGAAAGCAGACACTCAGCTTGAGTTTCTGCATTTGGATCATTCCCTGGTCAGAGGGTAATGGGATGGGGTTACCCCAGTTTCCTTTAGCATCCCAATTATGTTCTCTTGCAGTGCTTCAGGAAATGATATGGGTAGCAAAAGGAGCACACTTTTTGCAACAGTTCCAGCCATTGAAAGAAATGGTGGCCATGGTAATCATATAACTGATGTCATTGGTTGACTCTAACTGCATAGGAACCTTGAAAAAAAAATCATAGCCTCACATCAGTCAGCTGTCAACTCAGAGAACACTGAAGCGAAGAAAAGGCCTCCATGTTGGACACCCTCATCTCCTGTAGTTGGTAGGAGGCTGTGCAGAAAATCAGACTTAAGGTTTGATCATAATAATGTCAGTCCTGGCAAGTCTCCTATACTAAAGGTAGTGCCCTAATAGGGGCTTAGTGGTATAAAGACTGAATACTAGGATGGGAACTTAAAGTGAATGTTTTAGAAATTCTTGAACCACCAGATTCTTCTGAAGCTCCTGGGCTGGCAGAAGTGAATCCCTTTGCTGCTTTCAGAGGAGAACAGCATCCCAATGCCTAGCGTTCAAAGACATACCAAAATAGATACCCTTCATTATACTCCGTACTCTCCTGAGGATCAGCCCCAACTTCCCTTCAATTGCTCTATCAAGTGTGAGAATACACTCCTAGCAACTGCAAGAAATGAATTATTCATTGAAAAGCTACAGGACCTAGCAAGTAAGCTTTATCAGGAACTGTTAAGACATGTAGGCAGTAGAGCTTAAGAATGCAAGACAAGAAGATGTTTCAAATATAGGGCTGAATAGGGGATGGTTTATTAATGTGGGATCATTCTCTAGTGACTCAAGATCTGGCAACCTGGCAAGGATACCTGAAGTCAGTCCTAAAATTCTTCTAGAATGGCTCATTGAATTTTGGAGATGATTTTGGCCTGTAAGCAGTGAGATTGAGATACTAAAGTGTCTGCAGAATTTTGAGGAAACATTTGGAAAACTTCTAGAATAGACTAGTTTTGTAAGATCAGAGAATCTACCAGCTCATTTTGTCCCTCAGGAAAGAAAGAGTACTCTGGTTTTACAATAGTGATAAGAATGCCCTATGAACTGCTACACTGATATCATTGAGAAGATAAGTAGTGACTGTCCTCCCTAGGTCAAGGCTGATGGTAGCAGATACTGCCATGGGACTGGACTTCTTAGCGTAAGTGGTAATAATAGAATTCCAGAACTGTAGAGACCAAGACAATACTTGTCACTTATCTGGGTGAAATTACTCTCACAGTCACCAACTCTGGAATGGCAACTAGGCAATTGCACACTCTATGGCAATGGTAATAGCCCATGATGTTATAAGGAACAGAAAAATGGGCTGACAACGATGTTATTAATTGAGGTATGTGTGTATGTGTGTGTGTATATATTTATAATCAAAATTGTCAAGGAAATGGCTGAGGTCAACCACAAATTGGAACGTCATTGTCTCTCACCCAGCTTCCACAACTAAGTTATATCTCAGACACAGAGCTCATGATTGAAAGGAAGGTCAGGTTCCTTTAAGAAAAGACCTTTAATCATCACAGCAGATATATATAATAGATATTTCTCAAAACCACATTCAAAGGGGTCTAAGGCTTTGATAACTAGGGATAGTGACACCAGATCTTTCAAGAATACTGATACTGGGGCTCAGCTGGCACTGACAGCAGGGAACCCCAAAAAATGCCAATATGACATTGATTAGAGTAGGAGTTTTCAGAAGTTGGATGGTAAGTGGTTTTCTGTACCAACTCTCTCTCACCATTTATTGAATGGGCTTATTGAAGCACCCTATGCTCATTACCCTGGTCATCCAGTAAATGATTCAAATGGATTTGTTTAACAACTGGCAGAACCCTTGCATTGATTTGATGAACTGCAGGGTAAGAGCAATTATGATAGAAAACACCTAATAAAATTTCTCACCCAGCAACCAAAATAGTATATCAGAAGCAGGTGAGATAGCAGAGATTTCTAAACTTCTCAAAGATAAAAGGACATAGTGGTTGAGGTCACCAACACATACCCATTTAATTTACTGAGATGACCCAGCAAAAAATATATTGGATATGGAAGATGATGGTAAATTACTATAAACCTAACAAATTGATAATGTCAATTGCATTTCTATGCCTAATATAGTGTCTTTATTAGAGTAGATCAGCAATCAACATAGCTTCTGACTCTTGGTTTTGCATATGTACTCTGGCAAATGTTCTTTTCCATCCCTTTCAAGAAGAAGGATAAGGTATTTCTGTTCACCAGTGATAACAGAAAACATGTATTGTCTTGCCCAGGATGATGCCTGTTTTCTGTCATAATAAGGCTTGATGTAATTTTAATAGCTTTAAAATTGCAAAGACATAATCTTGACCATTTTTAGGGACTAAAACAGGACCTAAATCAAATCATGATAACTAACATGTCTTCCATACATATCATATCTTAGCACCATGCTATAACCTCTACAATATTATTTCATTTAACTCTCAGAACAACCCAGTGGTCCAGGTACTAGCATAATCTCATTAATTTTCACAATATATCTAAGGTATAGATATTATTAATATCACCATCTTATGGAGCAGGGTTCATAACCAGGGGTGAGTTTGCCTCCAGGGGAAGTTTGTCAATATCTGGAGATATTACTGGTTGTCTCAATGGGGGAAAAGCACTGGCATCTTGTGGGTAGAGATCAGGGATGCTGGTAAACCTCCTACAATGCACAGGACAGTACCCCCAAATAGAATTTTCAAGCCCAAATATCAATAGCACCAACCTTGAGAAATGGTATTATGGATGAAGACACAGACACTGCAAATTTATCTTTGCCTAAATTCACCAAGCAATAATGGCAATCTAATTAATTGTGGGAAGATTTGGGGGGTTAAAAAAAATCTTAATTCTGATAATATTTTTCAATTAAATTGTGAAAAAAAATACTTTAAAATACCTGAAATAGGTGGGTGCTGGTGCTGTGGGATGCTGTGCGGGGTCACCATGGCTGAGCAGCAGCAGCTCCACATGCAGGAGGCGGTGGACTCCGTGGTGAAGAGTCTGGAGAGAAGAACATCCAGAAGATTCAGGGACTCATGTTCCAGTGCAGTACCAGTTGTGAGGACAGCCAGGCATCCATGCAGTAAGTTCATCAGTGCGTTGAGCACTGACATGCGCCTCTGGCTCAAGCCCAAGCCCTGGTGACTAGCAAGCTGGGGAAGTTCCAGGACTGCTTGGCCTGGTGCACCATGCATTGCAATGACAAAGCCTCAGTGGAGAGAGTAAGGAGCTTCAGGTAAGCAGCAGCTGGATTGCTATGTGACCAGGTGTGTGAATGACCACATGCACATCATCACATCCATGACCAAGAAGATGAAGGAGTCTCTTTCATCCATGGGAACATAAGGGTCTTTGCCAGCTCCATTGGTGATGAGAGCAGGAATTTGTACAAAAGAGGACTAGGGATTTTGTTCTTTTAAGTGAAGTTTATGAACAAAGAAATTAAGGATGGATGGCAGCAAGGTTAAGGAATATGTTACCTGCCTCTGGACACTGGTTCATTTGTATACTTCAGACCACAAAAAGTGAAGTGGAAAAAAAAAAAAAATGGTGCTAAAATTTGAATCGAAGATAGCACCAGAGTGTTTTTAAAGCCCACATTTCATGTGGCAAGTACTTGTCCTGGCAATAGGATGCTTCCTTGCCATACCAAGCCAGAGCCCTCCAGCATACCAGACTCATTTTGGTACACAGGTGCTAAAAGGCTGGCAGTTTCCTCCAACTTGTCTGTTTGAGGAGGAGTATTTCTGTTTGGTGCCAACCTCCTGTTTACTAGAAGTATCATCACACCATTTTCCATAAATTGTAAAACAAAATCCATGACATTACTAATTTAGAAGGGGAGAAAAGTTTTCTGCATCTTTGATTTACTTGATTTTGCTTTATATTCAAGGGCCTGAAATTGATCAAGATGTGGAGTTGTGAGAAAGGGTACTTTGAAAGCCTCTTTGTAGATTCTTATCTGACCATCAAGATGTAAGTTTTTTCTTGAAATTCTCTCACATTGCATCTTTCAGCATGATGCAACATGAGCAGTGATGTGACAGCTCTCTCACTGACTGCCATGATGGCCCCTGAGGCTGTCTACAGAAAGCAACTTGCAGTGACACTGTTCCCTTGAAAGGAAAGAGGGTTCTGATAGTGATTTGGAAAGACCTGGTTGTCCACAGAACAGAATGGAGTGAAAGCCTAAACCCATTATTGCCTGCTGAGCTCCCTGAAATAACAGAGCCCTCTTGAGACAATCCCCTGACAACAGTAAAGTTAAGGGAGAAAAAGCAAGCAACGCAGGGGCTTGAGTGAGCTGTGACTCCCTTAGAGCAAAGGTCAGGCAACGCCCATGACCAAATGCAGAGCCTGGGGCCTCTGCAACATGTCATGTTCTTGCCCCAGAATTGACACCCTAGCATTTTGATAAGGACCTAGTCTTTCAACCAACATTTTACCTGAAGTGATAATACAGCCTGTCTCTTTGCTTTTTCAAGACTGTGTTGTATTTTCCTTGTGATTTGGTTTAAAAATAAACAAGGTTTAATCCCCTCCCCCCAAAAATTTTTTCTGAAATATTTGTAGTCTTTTAACCAATGTTTTACCTGAAGTGATAATATAGCCTGTTTGCTGTTTCAAGACTGTGATATATTTTCCTTGTGATTTGGTTTAAAAATAAACAAGGCTTAATCCCCCCCTCAAAAAATTTTCTGAAATAATATTTGTACTCTTTTACTCTGACCCCCTTTTCTTTCCCTTTAATATTACAGTTCAGGAAATAGTCTTTCCCTTTGTAAGTAAGAAATTAATATCCTCACTTTTCTTCTAAATTAAACTCTATAAAATCCTACCCATTTGGTATTAGCAAATATTTGAAGATTCTTATTACATGCTTGATTTGAGCACTGCTTAAGCATACTATGTTTTTTTAATCATGTTTCATGAGGTAGTACTGTCATCTTTAACTTTCTCTGATCCAAGCATACATGATCTTTAAAAATGGCCTCAATTAGATGTATTATTTTTTCTTACCTGTATGTTATTTTGATATAACTTTTCTGCTAGTATTGCTTTCTTGTTTTTAATAACCCAATGTGTATCACATTTTGTATCATAGATAATTTGTGTTCTAGCATTTTTTTCTCCCACAGTAAACCAATAGTATATTAAGGATGTGAAATGTCTGTCAAACCTTATATTTATTTCAAGTCTGTTGAATTCTGCAGGCTTTTCTATATTTATTTTTAATTAGTGATAGTTTATTATTGAGAATAGATAGCTTATTATTGATGAATATTGGTAGTTGGATAATGTTTTGAGCTCAAGGGTCTTATATATATTTATATATATATTTAGTTCACAAAAAATGGGGAGCATACTGAATGCAATAGTTAAATTCTGATTAATTCTTTTACCATTTTATGATGAAGTTATGTTTGTTCATTCAATGTTTGTTCATTCAATGTTTTTCAAAAATATATTTTAATGGTTACATAATGTTATATATAATTCTATTATATTCATGCACTATATTTATTTCATTGCTTCTAGACCCTCTCAGCTGACAAAGTAGGTAAATATATACATGTTTACATACCCATATTTATAGTAAGCTTTTATATATATATATATATATATATTTCTATATATAACCAAATGTATCACTTGTAAGCTAAACATGAGTTCTTACTGATGTTTCCAACTCTAATAATCCATTAGCACATGGATCACTCTAACCTCCTCCTTTTGCCCATCTATAAATTTCCATTCCAACATTGAAAAATGTGGCTCCCATCATCCACCATCCATTATTTTAATTGTTCAATTCTATTATTCATGTGCAGCAGTATCAGAATTATTAACTCACAACTCCTTGGGAAATAACCTTATCAATGAGTGTACAGTGCTTCTGTGCAGATCGAACTTGCCTTTTGGTCTTATCAAATCTACTCATTTCCAAAGTTACTGAGGGTGGCACCTTTTCCCCCAAACAGTTTATTGACTTTAGTTCATACATTTGTAAACAGGATGGATTCTCTTTTCACAGGCTGCTTTCTTTCCTGGGATCCCTAGACCACTTACATGAGTTTTTTAATTGGGATATATTAATGTTCATTTTTTTTTGCTGCAAAGTTTCAAGAGATTTGACAAATATATAATATCATGCATCCTTCATTGTAGGATTACTGAAAATGCTTTCATCATCCTAGAAAACCTCTTATTCAACCCTCCATCCTCCCACAAAAGATTAGAAACCACTGATCATTTTAATTACTCTGTAGTTTTGCCTATTTGTATCATAAAATTGTAACCTATTCTGACTGACTTCTTTCACTTAGCAATATACCTTTAAGATTTATGTGTATCTTTGTGAGGCTTGATATCTCAATTCATTTTATTGATGAATATAACGATTCATCTATTGAAGGACATATTGTTTGCTTTCTTATAAATATGCATAAAGCTGCCATAAACAATTGCATGTTGTTTTTCTGTGTGTGGGCATAAATTTTCAAATCATTTGGGTAATTACCTAGGAGCTCAAATGCTGGATCATCTGGTAAAACTATGTGTTGCTTTGTAGAAAAGAACCAAACTGTCTTCCAAAGTGGTTGCACCATTTTACTTTCTCTTCAGAAATGAGAGTTCCTGTTTCTCTGCATAACTTCAGCAATTTGTATTGTCCTTTTATTTTTGTATTTTGGCCATCCAAATAATTTTCTTTTCTTTTAATTTTAAATTTACTGAAGAAAAATGATATTGAACATTTTCTCTATGTTTTCTTGCCATCTGTTTCAGTCAGTGTTCTCTAGGGAAACACAATGTAAATATGAGATTTTTATAAGAATTGTTTCATGCGACTGAGGGGATGGGCAAGTCCAAATTCCATAGGGCAACCCACAAGCTGGGAATTCCAGTGAATGTTTTCAATGAATTCCCTAGGAAATTCTGTCTTTTGACTGCTGAAATCATCCCTTTTCCTTTTACAGCCTTCAACTTATTGGAAGAGATTCTTTCATTGTTGAAGACAATGTCCTTAGCCACTGATATAATCAACTTACTAATGATTTAAATCCATGAAATAGCCACATAGTAATAATCATGCAAGTGTTTGCTTGACCAGACAACTGGACAGCATAACCTGGCCAAGTTGACACATGAAATTAATCATCAAAATCCACCCCTTGTCAACTTGGCAACCATACACATCTCCTTAAATCATACTTAATCTCTAAATAAAAATAATAACATTCATATTTTCACCTAACAATACTCAACTGTCCTGTGTACAACCATGCAAGTCCTTGGGTAATGTTTACTCTTAAACTTGATATCCTATAACTTAAATAATAAGATGTGATGTTAACACAACTTATATCACATGAGAAAGGGATAAGATAGGGAAGAAAAAGATATTTGCTATATATAAGTGTGTGTGTGTAATAAAACAAGGAAGAAATATTCATAACCATCATAGTCCTCATTTCTGTAACTGGTCCTGTGGGTGTAGCTTGTATTTATCACACCTTCTTCCACCACTCATTCCGTATTCCCTTTCCCCTCAGTAAACACTTCAGCTGGCCTTGGTTCCTTGCCCATTGGAGTGACCCAAATTCCTAAAGTTTCTGGGTCAATATAGTCATGCCCGGCTTGGGCTGTTGCAGTTTGCCATTGATTTTAATCACAGGGCATGGTAGTACTGTATTATAGAAAAATTCTTCTTTACCTCCATTGAATAGTTGCCATCTTATTTCCCCTTGAAAATCAGTATAAAACACCCCATCCAGGACAATAGTTTCCTTTTTTGCCTGTTGATTCAGAAGCATTAAGAACCAAAAGCAGCCAGGTGGTAGTCTTAACTTCCAGTTCAAGGGAATCATTTTTGTGTCTCTTGATGGAAGCACTCCTCCTTTGGAACTAAGACCTGTGCACCAGCAGAGCTTAAGGTTGCCAGGGACTGGAAGAAATTTTTTTCTCTTGGATCACTAGGGGTAATAGTAACCGGTGCCACTCCCATTTCAACCCTTTGATTTCTGGACTATTGAAGAAATAGAAATTTAGAGCATATACAGCCTCCTGGAGAATGTTGCTCTAACCATGCAAGGTATTGCAACCTAGTTGGCACCATAATTGAGTCTCTAAAATGTGATTCCAGTGTTCTGTCAATGCAGCTGCTTATGGATGATTGGGTAACATCATAAAACCAGTGAATTCCATGTGCATGTGCCCATTCCCACAATTCATTTGTTGTAAAATGGGTTCTTTGATCAAAGCAATGCTGTGTGGAATCCATTATGGTGCATAAGGTGTAAGTCCATGGAGAGTAGCTTTGGCAGAAGCACTGCATGCAGGGAAAGCAAACTCATACATGAAGTATGTGTCTCTTCCAGTTAGAACAAAGCAGTGCCCCTTCCATTATAGAAGTGGTCCAATGTAATCAATGTGTAACCAGGTAGCAGGCTGATAACCTCAGAGAATGGCTGGAGAGTTGACATACCCCTGGGGTAGGACAGGGAAGGTTTATTGCTTTCCTTGCCAGCTGACAGAAAACTATTTCTGGTGGTCTTTACTAACAGCAATTGAGAAAAATGAGTTTTCCAGTTCAATAGTTGCATACCAGGAATCAAGGGATGTGTTGATTTGCTCAAGTAATAATACCACATCTGGAAGAGCAGCTGCACCTGGAGTCACCACCTGGTTAAGTTTATGATAATCCACTGTCATCCTCTGAGATCAATCTGTTTTCTGCACAGTACAAATAGGAGAGTTGAAGGGGGATGGTGGGAATCACCACCCCTACAATCTTGATGTCCTTGATAGTGGCTCTAATCTCTACAATCCCTCCAGTTATTCAGTATTGCTTTTTGAGTTATTTTGCTAGGAAGAGGCAGTTCTAGTAGCTTTTACATGACCTTTCCTACCATAATAGCTCTCACTCACAAGTCAGGGAACCAATATGAGGATTCTGCCAGTTGCTGAGTATGTCTATTTCAATTATGTACTCTGGAACTGGGGAAACAACCACAGAATGGTTCCAGGGACCCACGGAAACACTGTGAAATGGACCTGAGCTAAAACTAAATTAAGCACCTGACCTCCATAAGCCCCCACTCTGACTGGTGGACCACAGTGACATTTTGGGTCTCTTGGAATTAATATCACTTCTGTGGTGGTGTCTAATAATCCCTAAAATGTCTGATCATTTCCTTTTCTCCAGTGCAGTTACCCTGGCAAAAGGTTGTAAGTCTCTTCCTACACTGAGAAAGATTAATATTATAATGTCTTGGCAGCATAGCAGGGTTTTTCCCCAAGGGGACCTAGTCTTCCCTTCGTTCAAGAGGTTCTGGGTCTGTAAACTATCTCAAGTCAGGTAATTGATTAAGGGGCCATGACTCTTTGTTTTTGTAATTCAAGGTAGATTTTTGTTCTCTTGACCTGAAATTCTTCTGCTTATACAGATTAAGTAAGAATTTCGTAGATTGCCCACCTATTTTACCTCTAGATACCTCATGATCCTCTAACCAATGCCATAAGTCTCTGTGAGTCACTACTTTGATTACTGCTTTGAGTCTGCTGTCCATTATGGTAGCCATGCCCACATTGTCTTTGGCAATTAAGTGCTTCCTCTTGGTCTGCAAGCCTATGATCCAATCATCTCCATTGTGTTTAAAGATCCAAGTTCAGTGACAGCAGTTCCCACAGTAAAATCTGACCTACAGAGAAGAGCAACCACAGAGCTCTTCAGAGAAGATGGAGCTAGTCTCTCAAATTTATTCCACACAGTTCTGCTGAAAGACATATCCCCTGGCATTCCTGGGGTGGGTGAGCAGGTCTTACATAAGAAATCCACCCTAACATTCCAATCTCTAAGATTTTTGGTCCCCTCATCTACATTATACCAGGGTAGTCTGGCATTTCTCCCTCAGGTAATGTAGACCATCTTTCAGTCTATGCTTCAGCCAACCATCCAAACATCCAAACTTCTACCATTATGCCACATTCTTAATATCCATTTCCACAAATATTCCCTAAATTCCGTCTACGTAAATTGGAAAAATCATGCAGTTGTTGTGGATTTTGGCACACCTCCTCAAGGGTCAGTTTGTTTCTCATATTTTGGAGCCAGTTGGGACTTCAATCTAGTTTTAGTTGTGGTAAAATAGAGGTAGTGGGGATGGGTCATGGAAGCCAACTCCCTCAGGGCATTCCATTGCAATTTCTCCTGGGAAATAAGAGTAATCTCTTCACACAGAGGAGTGAGGGCTATTTCCTCAAGGCAGGTGGTTGCAAGTTTATCAAGCACATGAGGGTTAATCTTTTCAGGTGGATGTCTAATAATAGACTGGAGGTTTTGGTGGCTGACTCCTCAGGGCAGAGCATGACAGGTTTATCTAGCAAAGACTCAGCAGAATTTAGGGTTTCATTATCCCCACTACTATCCTTATCAACCCATATGCCCCATTCCAATTTTCAGGATCCCATTCCTTTCCAATCAATGCCCTCACTTTAACATCAGACAGGCTGGAAGGTTGGAAATTTGATTTTTGTCGTAATTCAGCCACTTGCAAAATAAGACTCTGGGTATAGGTTTCAGAAATCTCAAGTCTGTGGCTACATAAAATACATTTCTTTCAAGACATACATAGAAACTTTCACATCATTCATGAAGCACTTAAGTTGGGAATTTGAAGACTTGGACTCATCCCTTTCTTTTGCCACTTTAGCCAGCATATTTAGGAACAACCAGCCAATATCATTAAGCTTTTGAACTCCATACAATTTTGTTAAGGTGTCAAAAACACTCTCACTCAGAGTCTTGCCTCTTATAAGTATTTAAGTAGCCATATCCGGTGGTAATATTTTGCATATCTCTATTGCCAACTCATGCCATAAACTATCAGTGTCATCTTGATTTTTGGAAGTAGAGTGATTAGTGCCTTTGAACCAAATCAGATTAGAGAACCAATTCCAAAAATCCCAGAACCAATTCAGATATTTTGTTCTGTTAAGATTCTATTTCTCAAGAACCATCCCTTATTTCAAAGCTCTATTAGTCAGTATTCTCTAGGGAAACAGAACCAACAGGATATATACTATATATTATATATGATGTGAATAGTATGAGAATTTTATAAGAATTGTCTCATATGACTGAGGGGATGGGCAAGTCCAAATTCTGTAGGGCAGGCCACAACCTGGGATCTCCAATGAAGGTTTTTGATGAATTCTGTATGTCAAGCTATCTTGCGGAAGTGGAGATGAAAATTCTTTTGACTGCTGAAATCATCACCTCTCCTTTTATGGCCTTCACCTGACTGGAAGAGACATCTCTCATTTTTGAAGGCAAGCCCCTCAGTTGGTTGTAGATGTCATCAGACATAGATGCAATCAACTTACTAATGATTCAAATCCATGAAATATTTTCACAGTAATAATCAGACCACAGCTCGCTTGGCCAGACAACTGGGCAGCATATCCTGGCCAAGTTACACATGCACTGAACCATCACACCATTAATATATTCTATCTGGTGAGCTGTCTGTTCAGATCTTTTGCCCATTTTTCATTTTTTTTTTTTTTTTGGTTGTTCATTTGCTTATTAAGGTTAAAGGGTTCTTTGCATATTTTGGATACAAGACCACTATCAGGTCTCTGTGTCTTTTATCTTACCACTGTCTTTGTCAGAGAAGAAGTTTTTAATTTTAATAAAGTTCAACTTATCAAAGTTTTTTCTTTCTGAAGAATGCTTTTTATGTTGCATCTACAACTCTTCCTCAAACCAAAGGTCTATATATATTTTTACTGTGTTTTATTCTAGAAGTTATATAGCTTTGTGATTTCTATTTTAGTCTGCAATAAATACATTTTGAGTTATTTTTGTGGTAAGTATAAAGTCTGTGTTTTGATTAACTTTTTGAATGTGGATGCCCAATTGTTCCAGTTCCATTTTTTGAAAAGACTATCTTTCTCCATTGAATTTCCTTTGCTTCTTTATCAAAGATAAATCAATGGATGAACAAAATGTGATACATAATACAAATGGAATATTGTTTGTCCATTAGAAATAATGAAGTTATGAGACATGCTGCAACATGGTTTAACCTTGAAACCATGCTGAGTGAAGTACATAAGGGACATAAGATCAAATACTCTATGATTTTATTTATATGAACTATATAGAAATAGTGATCTATGGACAGAGAAACTAGATTAGAGATTATCAGGGGACGTGGAAGGGGGATAGGAAATGAGGACTTATTTCTACACTGTAGACATTTTTAAATAAAAACAAGTAACTTGGTTGTAAAAAAGAAATCTTTAGTGTATTTGTTTGGATCTTTTTCTGGGCTCTCTATTCTCTTCCACTGATTGACTTGTCTATTCTTTTGTCAATACCACACTGCCTTGATCATTGTAGTTTTATAGTAAGTCTCGAACTCAGATAGTGTCAGTCCTTTCATTTTTGTTCTTCTTCATTATTGTGCTGGTTATTCTGGAATTTTTGCCCTTCTAAATAAACTTTAGAATCAGTTTGTAAGTATCTACAAAATAACTGGCTGAGATTTTGATTGGTATTTCACTGAATCTATAGATCAAGTTTGGAAGAATTGACATCTTACTAATATTAAGTCTTCTTATCCATGAATAGGGAATACCTCTCCATTTATTTAGATATATTTTGCTTTCTTTCATCAGAATTTTGTAGTTTTCTGCACATAGATCCTGTGGATATTTTAGTAGATTTATGACTATTTTATTTTTTGGTACTAATGCAATTTATATTTTTTAACTCAAACTCCAGTTGTTCATTATTGGCTTATAGGAAAACAATTGACTTGTATATTAAGCTTGTGTCTTGCAAACTTGATATAGTTAGTAATTCATTCCTTGGACTTTTATATATAGATATTTTTGTCATCTGCAAACAACGGGTGCTTTATTTCTTCCTTCCCAATCTATATACCTTTTATTTCATTTTCTTGTCTGATTGCCACAGAAAAGACTTCAAATACAGTGTTGAATAGATGTGGTGAAATGGACATCCCTCCCTTGATCCTGAAAATGTCCAGTTTCTCACCATTAAGCTTGAAGTTAGCCCACATTTCTTTGTAGATATTCTTTATCAAGTTGAGGAAGTTCCCCACTATTTCTAGTTTGCTGAGAGTTTTTGTGATAGTTAGGTGTTGGATTTTGTCAGAAGCTCTTTCTGCATGGTCATGTGTCTTTCTTTCTTTCTTTTTTTTTTTTTCCTTTTGATCTGGTGGTTTACATCATTTGATTTTTAAATATGGAACCAGCCTTGCATACCGGGAAAAATTCCATTTGGCCATGGGGAATAATTCTTGTTACAAATTGTTGGATTTTATTTGCTGATATTTAAGTGAGGATGTTTATGTCTATGTTAATGAGATGTATTGGTCTTTAGTATTCCTTTCATTAAATGTATTTGTTTTTTGTTGTTTTTTAAATTAGAATATTGCTAGCCTCATAGAATGAGCTAGTCTTTACTTATATTATCTGGAAGAGATTGTGGAGAATTGGTATCATTTCTTCCTTAAACATTCAGTAGAATTCACCTATGAAACTATCTGGGTTTGATGTTTTGTTTTTTGGAAGGATACTCTTCCAGTTTGCTATAGCTGCCATTATGCAAAATACTGGGAATGAATTGGCTTTTATAAAAGGATTTATTAGGTTAAAAATTTACAGTTCTAAGGTCATAAAGGTGTCCAAACTAAGGTATCAACAAGAGGATACCTTCACTGAAGAAAGGCCAATTGCATCTTGACCACTGCTGTCTGGTGGAAAGGCACATGGCTGGTGTCTGCTGGTGCTTTGCTCCTGGGTTCTGGTTTCAAAATAGCTTTCTCCAAAATGTCTCTGGCTTCTGTCTCTCTTAGTTTCTCTCTCTCTCTGCTTCTGTAAATCTTTGCTTGTTCTGCCAGGGCATTTCTATCTAAGTATCTAGGGGTTCTCTCTTAGCTTTTCTGGGGCAAACTCTGGGCTTCATCTCTTGGCTTATCATCTCCAAACATCTTTCTGTCTGCATCTCCAAGCATCTCCAAGTATCTGGGTCTATGTCAGCTCTTAGCTTCTCCCAGGGGCAAGTTCTGGAGTATGTATCTTAACTTCTCTCAAAAATGTGTCCTTCAGCTTCTCTAAACTCTTCTCCGTAAGCTCTCTTAAAGGACTCCAGTGATCTAATTAAGACCCACCCAGAATGGGTGAGGTCACACCTCCATGGGAATGATCTAATCAAAAGGTCTCTTCCTAATCAAAAGTCTAATAAGTCTGCCCCCACTATATATATATATGTATATATATGGATTATCTAAATCTCCATGTGTGTGTTTTGGTAGTGTTCCAGTTTACTAATGCTGCTGTTATGCAAAATACCAGAAATGGATTGGCTTTTATAAAGCAGGTTTATTTGGTTACAAATTTATAGTCTGAAGGCCATGAAAATGTCCAAATTAAGGCATCCACACTAGTATACCTTCACCAAAGAAAGGCCAATGACATCTGGAAAATCTGTTAGTTGGGAAGGCACGTGGCTGGCATCTGCTGATCCTGGGTTGTGTTCTAGCTCCTCTCTCAGCTCCTGTGCATTCTTCAAAATGTTGCTCTTGGGGTGCTTTTTCCCTCTTAGCTTCCCCAAAGCAAACTCTGGGCCAGCATCTCCAAAGTGTCAGCAAAAGTCTGCTTTCAGCAGCCACCTCCAAAATGGTTCCCTTAGCTCCTTCTGTTTGTGAGCTCTTTTATAGGACTCCAGTGATTAAATTAAGACCCAGCCTGAATGGGCAGAGTCCATATCTCCATGGAAATAATTTTATCAAACACTTTGCCCACAGTCGATTGAGTTACATCTCCATGGAAACACTCAATCAAAAGATTCAAACCTAATCAACACTAATAAGTCTGCCCCCACAAGATTGCATTAAATAATATGACTTTTTGGGGGACATAATTATATCCAAAACAGCACAGGTAGTTTGTGTCTTTCAAAGAACTAGCTCATTTCATCTGAGTTATCAAATTGTAGGCATATACTTGTCCTAAGTATTCCTTTATTATTCTTTAAATGTTCATGAAATGAGAAGTGATGACCCCTGTTTCATTTCTGATACAGGAAATCTGTGTCTTCTCTCTCTCTCTCTCTTTTTTTTTCTTGATTAGTGTGGCTAAAGGTTTATCAATTTTATTTTTACTTTCAAAGAATCATCTTTCAATTTCATTGAATTTATCTATTGTTTTCTTGTTTTCAATTTCACTGGTTTCTGCTCTAATTTTTATTATTTCTTTGCTTCTGTTGAATTCAGGCTTGCTCTTTTATCTCTAATTTCCTAAGATACTTGCTTATATTATTGATTTTAGATGTGTCTTCTTTTCTAACATACTCATTTAATGCTATAAATTTCCCTCTATGATACTTTCACTGCTTCCCACAGATTTTGATATTTATTTTCATTTTTATTTAGTTTAAAACATGTTTCATTTCTCCTGATAATTCTTTTTTGACCCATGTGATATTTAGAAATGCATTGCTTAATTTCCAAATGCTTGCTTTGTTACTATACTGGAGACTTGTTGATATAATGGTAAGAAGTGGAAGAGGATACATTCCATGATTTTATTAGTAAATCTTAGACTTTAGTAGATATATTTCCTTGTGTTTTCCCTTCATAATTGTCTCTTAGCTTTTTCCTCCCATAATTGAGACAATAATGCTGGAATTGTAATAATGCTGTCCCCCTATATATGTGATTATGCTCTGGTAAATTCATTTTCCCTGGAGAGTAGAACTTTATATGGTGAATGCTCTCTGCGTATTTCAAAATGATTATTTTTACCTCCCTTTGCCACAGCAATGAGGCCTGTAAGACTGGTCTCCCATTGTTTTAACTCTCACACTAGTCCATATTTTGCTCCCAGCAATTTATCAATATTACTGTTTAAGTGTTCCTACCAGCTTATGGTTCCAATGTCTTCTGCTCCATGTAAGATTATCTAAACTTGATTATCTGTATTTGCCTGTCTTTCTACACTTTGGGATGGGTTTTTGCTCTCTGAACTCAAAATGCCTTTATATATCCAGGAAAAAGTCATTGATATTCAGTTTATTCACCTTTTTAATTACAAGGATGAGAGTAATGACTTAGAAGCTCTTTACATGTCAACGTTGAAAGCCTACCTCCAGTAATTTGCTTTTAGGAATTCTATTTATTTATTTATTTATTTATTTATTTATTTTTGTACTGTCTTGCCAATATTTTCTTTCAGAGAAATACCAATTTGTAGTTGAACTCAAAAACTTTGCTTTATAACATTCAATTTTGTTTTAGATTTGACTCAACCAAATGAAGACTCCAAGAAACGATTTGTGTGCAAATACATATTTGGGAGGTGATTCCAGGAACCTTGGTAATAGAGTAGGAAAATAAGATAATCAGAAAGAATAACAATAAACATGCACTAATGAGTTGGTTAACTGTAGTAGTAAACTAGGACTCAATCCCACAGGGAACTCTGTGATAAGAGTGTTGAAAACTGGAAGTATGGAAGAAGCTAGAGTTTTGTATTTACCAGTCAGGTCCCTCATTGGTTGATGGTTGCTCCTATGGTGTTAATACCCCTGGGGGTTGTCCTTCTCCATCCATCAGCATGGATATTTCTATAGCTGGAGAATATCTTCAGGCAAAAGTACACAATTTTAAAAGTATTTGAAATCAGTAGGCAAGTGCAAAAGCAACACCAGAAGTCAGGCATCGGTCTTTTGCTTGCATTTCAGAGTTGTTCCTTAGTAACTCAGAGTGTACTATTGTGGAATCAAGTAGATCTGAATCATGTAAATTACCTCACACAAACTCCTCACCATGCCCCACTGCAGTGACATGCCAGTCAATTTCAAAATAATATTTTGAGCATTTATGAGGCCCAAACATTTTAATTTCTGGAACATTCAATTTATAGATTTTCTCTATTCCAGTTAGAAACTGACTTTATGCTACCTCTTGACACCACACTTTGGGGAGACAGAAAACAATAATCAAAATATATCAAACTTTTACGAAATAATAATATATTATTATGGGATATAATGAAAGGTTATTATCAAAATAATACTCAAATTACACTGTAAGTATAATATACTGTAAGTTGTAAGTTGTTAGGCCACACTTGCATGTTTAAGACTGACTTGGGACAGTTCGATTAGGTCAAAATATTGAGGCTCCAGATTAAATGTTGTCTAGATCAGTCTGTAAATTAAAACCTATAAGGATAGGGTTAAATCAGTATAGTAGGCTATCATGTTTGAATCTGGAGAAGTAATTTATAGTTCTTATAATTATAGCTATAAAATCTATAATGAAGTGAGGCTTATGAAATAGTAAGTAAGGACAGCAGCTAAGGTCTTTTTAAATGAAAGGGGTTGCCTTAAAAGTGGTGAGTTCCTTATCATTGGAAGTATTCAAACTTTAACCAGACATTTATTAAGAGTGTATTAGAATTATTGTCACATTATATTAGAGACTGAAATATCTGTCCTCTATGATCCCATCCATTTCTAAGGTTCTGGGGTCTAATAAGTAATATAAAATTGGGAACACTTTTTATTCATTACTTTACAGAACTAGATTACACTCCTGTAATTAGATAATGACTCTTTTATCCCCATGGCCATTTTAATTTCATTGTATTATAATCATTATAGAATTTTAGCAAGACATCATATGAATAAAGTTTTTGAGAATTGCACACTGACATTTAATTGCATTGAATTTTAGGAATTTCACCAGAAAAAAAAAATTGCACAGAACAAACATATGTGTGTGTGTGTGTGTGTGTATGCTAAATATAACATATGAGTGAGAGTATGGGCTTTGGCATGAAGCAATTTTAGTTTCCGGGTCTTCCATCAATACTTGTGTAATCTTGGGTAAAAATTTAACATATCCAAGCCGCAGATCCCTTATATCAGAGTTAAAACTAAAAATACCTACTTCATATGGGAAAAAAATTCCATATTTTATTTTGTTGATTGAATTGTGTCCCCCTGAAAGACGTGTTCAATCCTAACCACCAGTCCTGGACTATGACCCTATTAGGAAATGGGATCTTTGAAGGTGTTATTAGTTAAGATGAGGCCAAGCTGTATTACGGTGAGCCTTAAAGCAATATGACTGTTGTCCTTATAAAAAGAAGAGATTTGGGCATATGCAGACAGAGAGAGATAGAAGGTGATCAAGTGACAAAGGCAGAGACTTAGTTTTGCTACAAGCCAAAGAACATTATGGCTTGTAGCAAAACAGATACCTACAGGCTTCAAAGGAAGCATGGCTCTGTCAACATGTTGCTTTCATACTTCCAGACTTCAGAACTGTGAGACAATAAATTCCTATTATTTTAAGTCACCTAATTTGTGGTACTTTGTTATGTCAGCCCTAGGAAACTAAGACTCACTTAACAGTGTGCCATGAATAATTGCAGTAAGTGGTAGCTAATATTATTTTTGGTACATAAATATGATCCCATGTGATAACTTTTTCATAATAAAATATCTCATTTTTTAGAAAGCTTTTTAAAAAGCAAACTGGAAGATGTCAAATGCACTCCAGAAAGGAGGAATAAGGGAATGAATAATTCCTAAGGTTAAAGAGACCTTATAAATCCTATGATTTATACCTGATAGAATTTACTTTAAACTCAATCTCTAAAGGATTTCACAGTTACTTCACTCATATTCAATGATTATTTTTTAAAAATGTGGCTCTCTGTTTCCTGCATACAATGTGTTCAAAGTAGGCAATTAAAAATATAGTTTGAGGGGAATGATGACTGTGCTAATCCAATGACATCACAAAGAAGGGACATCTGGGGAGATACTCTTTAAGAAGACATCAAATGGAAATTGTCTATAGTCTTGTAACCACCATTATTCTGAGTGTCTCTGCTGCTGTATCCTGCTAGTACTTATTCTTTTCTGAGCTTTTCCTTTCATGTCTCTTTCACTTGCTTTTGCTTCTAGATACTTCACTATCCTCCATGAAAGGCTGCTTTCATAAGCAGAATTAGAATATTTGAGTACTTTTTTAAGTTTTGTATGGAGGATAACATGCAAGATTATTCTACTTGGAGCCTCCAGTGATTAATATTTTCCACAACAAATATTTCATTCCTGACAGAATGAAATGAATTTTCAAGTATATCAATTGTATTTTAATATGCAGGTATTGATCCTTTCTGAATAAGATTTTAGGGGACAGGGTGTTATAATGGAGTCTACTAATAGTGATAGAGGAAATCTATAAATTGAGCATTAAAGAAAGTCAGTTTGATCACTGTAGTACATACTCAAAATATTAATTTTAAATTGATTATCACTAGTATTCAATGTGAGGAGTATGGAAGGAAGAATAAGTTCTAGTACTGACTGCAAATGACCAATAATTTTTGAACCACCTGCATAACAACTCAGGAGAATAATGTTTGCCTTTTTTTAATCTGCAAAATACAAGTATTTGACTCCCCAATATGCCATGCCTATGCTCTCTATAAATACATCAATATTCATTAAAATATTGAAATATTTTAGGAAGTATGGAATTAAGTGGGAAATATATCAATATTATTTTGATTCAGTTATAAGCCACTCAAGGGTAAGAACTGTGCAACAATGTGATATACATCTTTTAAGACTTAAATCAACTCCCATTTCCTCTTCCGGTTTGAAGCCTTTGATGAATTCCCACCATTAGAATTAATTGCTTCTACCTCTGAACTCTGAAAAATATATGGTTCTATTATAATAAAAATTATCATAATTTATGTTACAGTTATGTTGAGAAAGCTACATTTGTCTCCTCAACTCTAGATTGTCAAGCTCCTTGAAGTAAGCAATGATATATTTGTCTTTGAAGATTGTTTAAATTTAGGTGGCACTGAACTAAGGTTTTTTGAATTTAAGTTGCATTATCATCTGCATCATCACAATCTTCATCATCTATTACCTAGAAAATCTACTCTTGTAGAACTTGACATTTCCTGGTGATTCCACATTAATATCATTCTATACTCTCTATTTATAGGTTATGGTTTGTGTGTAGGCTTAAAATGACATGCTCACCAATAAACCAATTAATTTACTTTATGACAGACAGGATGCTACCTGCATTTCTAAATCAACTTTAATTTGTTGGGCTACACACTTACAAAATTCTAGGCCCTGGAAGTGTTTACTTTCATGATATTAGCCCACCAAAGGTACAGCATCAGATTACTCTATTTTTTTTGTAATATGGTATTACTATAAATGGAATGATTTTTCCCCATTAGTTTCTTCTGTTACCACTTTACTTTGAAAATGTATTGAAATCTGTTGAAAATCTATTAAATGTGATGTACTTGATGTTTTGACAGGAGAGTTCCAAGAGTTTTGCAGTTGCTGTCTTTGACTTCTCCAAGTAGATAATCATAATATATGTAAATTGTGATTATTTTCACTCTTTCTTTTCAATATTTAAACTGTGCATTGTTTTCATATGTAATTGAGTTGAATAAAACTTCCAGAGATCTGTAAAATAATAGTGGAGATTGAAGGTATAATGACCTACTATCTGTGTTTAATTACAATGACTTTGATCTGAAAGAGCATGCCTTTTCAGACTACAGAATTACTCTTTCAAATCCTACTTAAGTTTTTTCTTTTTTAAAATTTGGAATCACCATTAATTTTAATCATACACTGTTTTAAAATCCATTACAATTATCATATATATTTGCTTCTCCTTTCACCTCCTTAAACTGTTTATAGTAGTAATACTTGATAAACATTTCTTTCATTTCTGTATTAAAGGCTTCTTGATATGTTCTATTATCTTAATGTATTTTTGTATTCATCTTTATAATATTTCATAATATAGATAGTGTAACTAAGGTTTTTTTTTTTGTTTACTTGTCCTGTGTGCTCCAATGCTACCATTTTTAGCAAAGAAGAACATAAAGATCAACATTTTTGCCAGCAATAAACTTTCACCAACTATATTTTTAGGGTCAATTCAAACAATTTCAGAGAAAAATACGCCTTATTATTGACCAGAGTTGTAAGCATCATGAGCTAACTCAAGACTCTGAGGTGTAACATAATTCACAACCCAGATTCTGAAGAAAAAAAAAAAAAGAAAGAAAGTACATGTACAGTCATTATTATTTAGTGTTTTTTTTTTCCCTTTACCAAACATTTTGCTGAAAACCATCAAAACATCACAGCTTATAAGGAAAAGCCAGCAAGATTTGTTCTCCTTAATGTTGTAAGAAAGAAATGGACTGTGAAATGATCCCATGATTAGGTTTCTTGTAGCTCCGAAAGAAACTGTTTTTACTATTTTTGTTGGGTTATTTCTGAAACATTTTGGTATCCAAAGTGATGAGGTCTCAGCTTGTGAATGATATGACTATAGAAATTCTCAAGAGGGAATTGATTTTTGGCCTGTGCCTTAAGATATATGAATGAAATGATATAAACAATCTAAAATGGAATACTAATGGTGGCATCATCAACATGGTGATGTAAACAGCTATCCTCCTATCCGGAGAGTCAATGAAAAAAAAAAAAGGACAATTCTGAATTGTTTCAAATTCTGGAGGAGAATATAGATTGGAGGAGGACCCTACAGATGCCAAATTGAAGAAAGAGAAGAAATATCAGCTAGGAATCTTCCATCCCAGACCAGCCAGTCCTCTCCCCTCTCCCTCAATTGGGCTCAGTGTGGGAAAGGCACAGAATGAGCATATGGGAACCCTCCCACCAGGGACACAGATTTTAAAATCTCTCATAGCAGTAAGACATACTCCAACCATTTGAAGACCCAGGGGATGGGGTAGGACATTTCAAAGCCCAGGTTAGTAAGAGACACAGAGACTGAGAAAATGTGGACAGAGACTGTGTTCCCAGCTCTGGGTCTGAAAACCCTTCCCCCACCCTTGAAAGAAGCAGCAGCTGGTAGCCATTTCCTTTCCTTGGTGATGGCTGGAGTACTGGGTCAACTGAGGGAGTACTCTGCCAGAGGTGTAGCCCAATATTGAGCCAAATTTTGGTTTGAAAAATGAGACCATAGGAATCCTGCAGTTTCAGCTCACCTTGTAGATGTAGCCTGTGCTCAAAGACAAAACAGCCTCTGAGGACAAGTAAGTTACCAAACACCACTATCTGCTGGACAGTCTGGAATAGAAACATTTTTAAAAAGATCCCTCAGACCCTTTCTTAGGACTACAGGAGCTGGTCTACTTGCCCTGCACAAAAACCCAGCCCAGATTTGTCTGAGAAATACACAACCTAACTCTCAAAGCAGGGCTCTAAAACAAACCCAGGTCTTGCTGACTGGCAGAAAACAGAGCACCACTGGAAGCCAGCAGATCTATATTACTGCACACAGTGAACTTTCTGGGGTGCCCAGTACCTACCTCCCATCCCTGTGGCAAGCCATGGTGCATACTTGATTTAGAGGGAAGATTGGGGGTCAAAGGCAATCTGACAATGGCAAGTGAGAGAAACAAAGAATTGTACCAATCAAAGAAAACCAACCAAAAGAAAATCCGAAGGCAAAAGTGGGAAAATAACCTCCAGAATAAACTAATCAAGCAAATCAGATGCCTAGACAGCAAAAAATCGTAAGACACACCAGGAAACACAAAGATAAAGTCCAGTCAAAGGAACAAACTAACAACCCAACTGAGATTCAGGAGTTGAAACAACAATTAAAGACGTTCAAACAAATCTTCTAAATCAAATCAATGAGTTGAAAGAAAATGTGACAAAAGAGATGAAGGATATAAAGAAGATATGAGTGACCATAAATAAGAATTCATAAACTTGAAAAAAACAAATGGGAGAACTGATAGGAATGAAAGGCACAATAGAAAAGATGAAAAACACAATGAAACGATACAATAGCAGATTTGGAAAAGCAGAAGAAAGGATTACTGAACTAGAGGACAAAGGCATCTGAAATCCTACACACAAAAGAGTAGAGAGGAAAGAATGGAAAAATATGAGCAGGGACTCAGGGAACTGAATGACAGTATGAAGTGCATGAATATATAGGTTATATATGTCCCAGAAGGAGAAGAGAAGGGAAAGGGGGCAGAAAGAAAAATAGAAGAAATAATCAATGAAATTTTCCCAACTATGATGAAAGACATAAAATTACAGGTCCAAAAGTGCAGAGTACACTAAACAGAATTGATCCAAATAGACCTACTCCAAGACACTTACTAATCAGATTGTCAAATGTCAAAGACTGAGAGAATTCTGAAAGCTGCAAGAGAAAAGCAATCCATCATATACAAGGAAAGTTCAATAAGTCTAAGTGCAGATCTCAGCAGAAACCATGGAGGAAAGAAGGCAGTGATATGATATATTCAACATACAGACAGAGAAAAATGGCAACCAAGAATCCTATATCCAGGAAAACTGTCCTTCAAAAATGAGGGAGAGTTTAAAATATTTACAGATAAACAGACACTGAGAGAGTTTGTGAACAGGAGACCTCCTCTATAGGAAATACTAAATGGAGTGCTACAGACAGATCAGAAAAGGCAGGAGAAAGAGGTTTGAAGGAGAGTGTAGAAATGAAGATATCAATAGAGAGAAAGAGGGTAGAGATTGGGCATTTGATGCTGGAGGAGCATAGAATGTTCAAGAGGACTGATCATATAGATCCAGAAATGGATAGCACAATATTGTGTGGTGGTAGCACAATATTGTAAGCACACTGAACAAAGATGACTGTGACTATGGTTGAAAGAGGAAGGTTAGAGGTAGGTATAACACCAGAAGGAAAGATAGAAGATAAAGACTGGAACTGCATAACTTAGTGAAACATAGAGTGGCCAATGATTGTGCTCAAATGTACAAATATAAGAATGTTTTTACATAAGGGAGAAAAAATGATTGCCAACTTTGCAAGGTGTTGAAAATGGGATGATGTTGGGGAAAAATACAATGAATGCAAACCAGAATATATAGCTAACAGTAACTTGTACTATGCTTCCATTAATTGTAACAAAGGTAATATAACAAAGATAAATGTGTGTAAGAGGGGGTATATAAAGGAGAGGTATGGGACTCTTGGAGTTGATGGTGTTGTCTGAACTTTTTATTTTTTATTTTTATTTTTTCTTTTATTTTTTTGTCATCATTTTTTTTCTTTTTTCTTTTTTATCCTCTTCCTCTTTCTTTGTGGAAGAAATGGAAATGTCCTCATAGAGATTGTGCTTCTAAATGCATGACTATGTGACTATACTGGGAATGGTGTTTTAAAATTTCAACTTCTGTGTGAGACCAAAAGAAGAGATGTATATTTGATGCAAAAAGCTATATTATCTGTAGCACTCTATATATTTGAACTTGTGTGGTCAGTTTATTAAAACACCACAATTACATGCAACTTTGATAGGGAGTGAGATCTGATTTGCTTGTACAGTTTAGTCTGAAGCCCTGATACATCCCAGAGTAATTTGGGCAGAGAATAAAAATGTGTTTGCAAAGCTGCCTGAAGGACTGGGGGAAAATATGGACATGGCTCCCAGGGGTGGAAATCTCTCTGGCAATGTGGGATTTGACTCCCAGTGATGAACCTGGACCTGGCATCAAGGGATTGAAAAAGCATTCTTGGACCAAAAAGGGGAAGAGAAAATAAACAAAATAAAGTTTCAGTGGCTGAGAGATTTCAAATGGTGTTGAGAGGACATTCTGGAGGTTCTTCTTATGTGTTATATAGATTTCCATTTTAGTTTTTAGTGGAATAGATAGAAAGAAATACCTGAAACTTTGAGTTGCAACCCAGTAACCTTAATTCTTGAAGACGACTATATAACTATGCACCTTACTTTGTGTGACTGTGTAATTGTGAAACCTCGTGGCTCATACTCCCTTAATCCAGTGTATGGGATAGATGAGTAGAGAAATGGTGACAAAAAGTTAATGAATAATTTGGAGGGATGGGTGTGATGGTATATTTTGGGTCTTCTTTTTTACTTTAATTTTTATTCTTATTCTCTCTCTTTTTTTTTTTTTTACAGTAATGAAAATGTTCAAAAATTAATTGTGATGATTGCACTATGTAATGGTACTGTGAACAATCAATTGTACACTTTGGATGACTATATGGTATGTGGATATATCTCAATAAAATTGAATTTAAAAAACAAAACAAACAAAAAATGTAAATGAATAATAGGAAGGGATGGGGAGTATGGGATGTTTTGGTGTTCATTTTCATTTTTTCTCTTACTTTTATTTTTTGGAGTAATGAAAATGTTCAAAAATTGATTGTGTTGATGAATGCACAACTATATAATGGTATTGTGAAAATGGATTGTACACTGTGGATGATTGTATGGTTTGTGAATATATCTCAATAAAATTGAATTTTTTAAAAAGAGTATATTATGCAAACAAATGAAGTGTATGTTCACCAAAATATTAAGTGTTTCCTTCCCGTGACAAACTTTGGGGTGATGTTTTCCTTGATTTTTACTTTTCTTCAGTGTCCAAATTTCAACATTAATTTTTTTTGTTCAACCAGGGGAAAAGTGATTATCATTTGAGAAAATAAACTGAATTCCTACAGAACATTTAAAATTCTTCAACCATTAAAAACAAATTAACTTTCACATGAAAAACTAAAGTTTTAATATAGACTGTAGAATTAGAAAAAATATAAATCTGGCATTATTGTTTAGAGTTTAAAATAACTCAAACTCTGTCATTATAAACCAAAGAACACTTGAAGACTTTTATTATGGTATTGAAAATAGTTTGTAAATTTCTGTCATAGTTTCATTTTTTTCAATAGTGTCTTCTTATATGTAGATATACCACATCTAAATGTTCTTTACAGACTTGGGTTTTTTAAAACTTTAAACATAACAATAAGTATCTGGTAAAAAACCTTCATTAACAATTCAATTTGTTAACATTGTATTTGATTTAGTACTGGCATACTTTCCAAATAATTGCAATTGTAATAACATACACTTTTATCCAGGTAAAAATAAATTTCTGCCTTTCAGCTCCTCTATACATGAAACTGATACGTATAGCCACATTGTCACAAGGAGACATAACTGCAAATGGTTTCTGATATATCATTACTGAACATTTTTTACATATGCCTGTGTCTACTTGGGCATGCATCTAGAGAGTCAGATAGATAACTTTCTTGTTATTTAAACTGTCATTTATATGAAGAATTGTTTATATAAATTATATGTAAAGAGGTTTATATAACATAAAGAACATGATATATAATTATCAATTGTATAAATTACATATAATATATAATTATATTATATTTTCCATTATATAAAGTTCACACTTTAAACACATAAGGTACATATGTTATATTTATATATATTATTTATGTAATATATTATATATTTATAGAAGATATGTAAGTTAAATGAACTATTTATGTAACAGCATTTTAAGCAACCTTACTATATCTATATCTATGAGTTTTTTAGTGGAAATTTGTGCTATTTACAAGCATATATTACTTAACCTCAGAGATTATAAGGCCAGTAACTTGATGAAATGCCTAGATCACAATATTTTCTTCAATATGTCTCACTACCTGCAGTATGTTAAATTTCTACAAAAATAAAAGGCTTGCCAATCATGGAAATTAAATAAAGAATTAAAAGTTCACTTTTACTACAAAAGAATATTTATATATTAATAAAGGATTAGATATTCTGAGGAATAGTACTTAATAAAAATATAACATTAAATTAGGATATTGTTATTTTTATTCATAGACATATATTCACAAATAAAAACAATCAAGCTAAATTTTCTGCCAAACTATAAGATTAATATGACAGTAGAATTTTTAAAAGTAATGTAAACATTCTCCTTATTTTTCCACATAAACATATATTTGTTCTTTATAATGTATAAATTACAGATACATTTATAATTCATATGTATATTTATAGATTATATGAATTTGCTTGTATGATAAATTTGTTAATGAGTATTTTATATGTCATCCCCATCATGATTGTGTAATACTATTATTGGCCTTTTGTCAGTAGCTATTCTTTTATTTATTTGTTTGTTGAAAACATTTCAAATGTCTGCCACCAGAAAATAATCATCTTTGGAAGAAGTCCAGTTACTTCCCACAAAAATCATGTCACAAAATGTGGATTATTATTACGAAGCATCCCTTTATCCATCAAAACCAAAGTTAAGTTTTTTCTATCACCTCACTTCTAATATGAGAATATAATAAACCTATAAAAAGGTAAGGCACACAATAATTCAAAAATACCTGATGAAACAATTTATTGGAATCCTAAAAAAGATCCATGAGTTTACAGTTGGGATTATAATTTTGGAGCTTCTGCTACTAACCACTTTATATTTATAAATATCCAAGTGTATATGCAATATAACATTAATATTTGTTTCAGTTTTGCTAGGCTGCAATCACAAAAGCCTCAAAATGATTTTGATTTAAACCACAGGAATTTATTGGCTCATAGTTTGAGAGGAAAGAAGGCTTGCTTTCTCCAAGGCCCTGAAGCATTCTGGCTGGTCATTGATCTTTGGGTTCCCTGATTTTTCTGTCACTTAGTGAGGTCCTCTTCTGGATTCCATTGACTTATACCTTCTGGCTTCCAGCTCCTCCCTATGGCTTTCTCTGTATCTGAATTTTTCCTACTCACAAAGGACCCCAGTAATCCAATCAAGACTCATTCATTCAGTTGGGCCACACCTTAACTAAAAATAACATCTTCAATAGGTTCTATCTATAATGGGTTCCTACCCACAGGAATGCAGATTAAGAACTTGTGTTTTTTTGGGGGTGCATAATTCAACCTACCATAATATCTTAAATCTATGAAATTTTTGTTTTTAATGAGACTAGAGAAGAGATGAACATTATGACCAAAATATGTCCATTTCAGGAAAACTTTATAAAACCAATCTCATTCTGGATATATTTAGAGATAAGGAAAAATTTTCAGCATAATTCATTGGCATTTACATAAACAGTTCTGTTAAAATCATCATCTTATCAAAGAGTAGAAATAAAAGAATAAATTAATTAGTGCAAATTAAATTTTTAGTATTCCTTTCAATTATGTTGGAAGAGAAAGAACTTTACTCTCTTGCATTTTTTAAAATTAATTTTTGGTGATATTGGAGAATGGGAGCAATCATTATGTTTCAAAAACTAACTAGATTTGATTTAATATGGACTGGTTTTTAAAGATTTTCTAGGGACTTAGAAGATTCAATTTGCTTTTAATTCAGGGATTTATTTAAAAAAGCAACTGGATAATAATACCAACAATAAAAGTCATCAAATAATTATAATAATATTGCCTTTTCTTGATCAAAATTATTGTTTGTCAGAAACTGTATTAAAATGTTGCATGTATGATCCCAATTGAAAACTATAAGCTAAGTGCTATGTGCTCTGTATTTTATAATTGGAAAATTTGAGGTGTAGCGAGGGTAAATTGCCAGCCCGTCCTCACCAAACTTATCAAAGCTATAGTTTAGATACAAAACCAGCTTTGTCTGAGTAAATAACTCATGATTTTAATAATGGGCTTCAAGAGGAATAGAACTATAGTAAAATGATAGCCTTAGGGTTCTATTTATTGAAAAGGAAACAAAAGTGTTTAAAATTACTATACACATATAAAACCATGGGCAAAACCCCATTTTATTTATTTACCATAAAAATTGTGTCCAAAGATAATTCCATGGAATTTACTTAGAATTTTTAAGTTGTAATTTACTTTTGAGCTTTATGATTACCTAGACTTTAGACTGAAAAAACCTAATCTGAGTTTGAATTCAGTGATTCAGATAGTCATATTTATAATAATTACATACATATGTTTTATTATATTGTAGTAGAATCTGATAGTTTAGACGAGTGGTACCTTATTTTGGTATTAACAAATTGTTTTTCACAAATTTGAGGTATTTTATATAATATTTGCTTATTAGAACACTGTTTTTTAAGTGGTTTTATTCTATCTAGGAGCATGAAATCTAATTAGAAATAAAAAATCTTTCAAATTAATGTGCATGTTAAGTATCAAACTAAGTGGAAATTGACAATATTTTAAGAAAATAATATAATCTTAGAGTTTATAAATATACTAAATTTTTCTTTGATTTGAAGTCATTTAATATTTCCTATTTTTATTCTAAATCATACCTAACCTAATATTGTAGTCCTGCTTTAATACATCTTGTGACAGTGAGGCTTAGTCTTTATTTAATGCCTTCAAATTTTTTAGTCATATTAACATGACAGAATTTCCTTTAAAATTCTCCTTCATTTTTGTGTAAAAGTCTTATTTACACCATATTATGTAGCAGCCCGGGCAACAAATATCTCCCATTCCTGCAGGTCACAAATAAATAAATTTTCCATAGAGCCACTGAATTAATTTTAAAACTCAGAAACATCACTTCATTGGTAGTTTTGACAATTTCCATATGAAAATATATAACATAACATTGGATCTTTGCCAGTTTTTTTCCTAATATATACAAAGCAATTAGAAGAGACTCTGACAGAGTTGATATTCAATAAATGTTTGTTGAACAAAGAAATTCTTTTTCTTTCCTTCTTTAATTCTTAATATGAATTTTTTCATTGCCTATTTGGTAACCAGACTCTTTTTTAATCAATGTGAATATAAGAAATATTTAGAAATTATTCTACTTGTTACTTGTCTGTGAAATCCTCCATATTATTATGAAGAAAGCCAATTATTTCAAGCTTTATTTTACATAACTATTGCATATTCAAACAACAGAACTCTCTGAAATTGTAAAGTTAAAAAGTCTGAGTCAACTGTTATTCAATTTCCAACTATTTGAATGGGTGAAGTTCAGTAGATATTTGATAAAATTTCATTCATCTACAAGTTAAAAGTCAAGATAACTCAACTGCCTATGATGTTCTATGTACTGAAGGTAAAGTGATTTGTTGTGCTTTAGTAGTTTGATCCCTCAAGGGAAAAAAAAGCTTTTAATAAGAGGCCGTGTTCCAACTCAAGCCATTAATGCAGTATAATATTTAGTCCCAAATACAGTATCATAATTGTATCTATGAACTTCCATTGCTCATTATTTTTATGCTTGCTTAAACATAGCAAGCAGTGGTGCTACTTTGTCCTCTTACTAACTTGTACTACCTTGTCTGATCCAGCAAGTTTTACATGGCTGGTCTGAAGAAGTACTTGGCAGGGAGACTTCCGGAGCTCCTGAGATCCTTAGGCTGATTCAGTGGGTGGCAGGGACCCAAGCTCTAGTGAAGGTTCACCTCAAAAAAAAAAAAAAAAAAAAAAGCAAAGTACCTACCATTTCCAGCAAAAGTGAAGATAATAAATTATGCTATAATCCCTTTCTGGCTCAGAATACTGCAGTGGTGTGCTAATAGATGGGGATGTTTCACTTTGCACTAGGCTAGTTCCAGACAGTATAGTGATAAATGCAGCAGCGAAGTCCACATCTCTTTTCCCAGAAAGGTGAATACAATGATAAACAGGTAAAATTAGGAATAAAAAGCATCTTCTTCCAAAGGGAGGCAGTTACACCTCACTGAGGAATTAATCAAAAAGTAGAAGTTGAAGCAGTTCTGAAAGGGAGAAGTGAAAGGGAGAAGAAACTTGAATTTGGAATCCAAACACCTGTGTATTGAATTAGCTATATGATCATGGGTGAAGGCCAAGCTCTGTGAGTCTTTGCTTCTTTCACCAGCATGGGGCTTTTGAAGAAGTACAAAGGAGATATTTTACACTGTAAAGTAAGTTTGAAAAATATGGTGCATTATTACCTTGTTTAACAGAATCCAATTGTGTCTCCCATCCGCACATTACAAAGTGAAGGCACCTTTGTGGGTCATCTGTATTTTCTGAAAAATGACCCAAAGATTGAGTAAAATATTAATATTTCTTTGTAAGTCATTTCACAACAGAGCTTACTGAAACACAGTGTGCTTCAGTCAGCCCTTGCTCTGAACACTGAAGCTGAGATAAATGGCTTCTTTTATTGGCACATTTCATCCTAGTAACATTTACTCTTTCTTTATTAAATCCTCTCCTTGCCTAAAAATCCTCCAGAAGCAACAGTAAAATATCATTAATTAAAAGTGAAAAAAGTAATAAAATTGTAAGATAAAGCCCAGCAGTAACAAGAAGTAAGCATTAAAAGGGATATAAAACACTAAAAAGTATAGACCAAGGAACTATGTCAAATAGGGTAATTTTTTTTCATAAAGGTATTTTAATGCTTATGATATTCTTATGTATTATAAAGATTTTGGAATTTTAAAATATACTATGAATTTATTTTTTAGAAAAATTTAAATTTATTTTTCTGTAATGGACATGATGAAACTATTCCTAAAATATGAACACATGAAGGCATTTTAAATAGATATGTGCAAACACACACAGAGACACACATGAGTCCACTTTTTCTCTCACAATATCTAATCTGAAGTTTTTGGATAACAGGTGATATATTTACACTTCTATACCAGAGTAAAAATAGGTTGGCAAAGCTTTTAGCTCTCTAATTGCATGATGAATTACTTAAATAACATGTTAAACTGAATTTTTAAAAAAGTTTTCTCAAACATGAGATGTGTTCTTAATTGTTGTAGGGGAAAATTGACTTCTCTGGCTTGCTGCAATCTGTGATCCACACGAGAGAACTGTCCAGCTGTTACTCACTGGTCCAGGAGTGGGGCCAATTATGCTTAATCAAAGACTGGATAGTTAAGTAGCACTCAGAGAAATGTAAATAAACATGCATGTCCCTGAGTGGATTCAATAACTGTGCCCAACTCTTTTCAAGGAAGACCTGATGGTCACAGTGTCTACTGATTGAGTGTGCTGGGAACAATTTGCTGAGCTGCTGTCTTCTTCGGTTCATATTGTCTAGTAACCACAGCAGTGTATACATTGTACGTATCTGTCTAGTTTTACACTCTCTGGAAAGAGAACATAAACACAGCTTTCTAGCTTTAATTTGCATATGTCATTATTCTGATGTAATTGTAGAATAGAAGTCTCAGCAAATAATTTGGCAACACTAATGAACAATGAACAGATTCCACATCTTCTATTTCCAAATACCCCCCAAACACACATACACTTATACACAGCCGAGACACAAAATGTTCCAGGATATGCAAACAATGGTAAGACTAAGAAGATCATAATATAGGACAAACCGAGATACCTTTCAGAACAATGATAATCAAGGTTGTAAAAAGCTTTCAGTCTACAATTTGCAAATATTTAACTGACCAATCAGATGGTAAAATAGCCCTTTAAATAATTTAAAAACACCCAGATGTTGAAGCAAGCCAAGGGAACATCTCCATACCTATGCCTCAGTGCTATGACTTATAAAAAGTCCCCAAAATGAAAATACTAAATCTTCATTATTTGTTTTCATACAAACTGACCATAAATCAAACTAATATTTGGTTACACATGATTTTGTTTTGTGATATGATTCAGAATATGGTTACAAAGGCACCAAAAAGAACATGGTGATATACTGGACAAAACAGTGTATCACCATTCTCTGTAGTAAGCAAAATCTCAGTGGCAGAGAATACACTGATTATATATAATGAGTATATGACTCAGTTAACCTAGAGCTGTCCTCATTTATGCTGTTGCCTCTGTTATTATTAATAAAGTCCCTGCTTCAATTATCTATTGCTATGCAATAAACCACCCCAAAGCTTAGTGATTTAAGACAAGAATCATTTCAATTGCTCATGATTCATGAACAGAGTGGAGTAGAGATGACTCATCTCTGCTTCATCATGGTAGGGTCTCAACTGTGATGGCTTAAATGGTTGGGTGGAAACTACTTTGGCTTGACTAGGGTCAAATGTCTAGAGCCTCACTTCTGAATGTCAGCTGGATTCCTTATTTTTCCTCCAAGGAATCTTCTTATGTGGCTAACTGAAGCTTACTCATGGCGTAGTAGTCTGAGAAACCTAAGGGAGAATTCCAAGAGGACAAGTTCCCATGAGTAAGCATTCATCAAACCTCTGCTCGTTTGTGTCCTATTGGCCAAAGCAAATCAGAAGACAAAGCTTAGAGACACCAAAGGAGGGAAACACACAAGGGTGTAAATACCAGGAGGTGTGGTAAATTGGAGGCCACCAATGTAATAGCTAACCACGGCTGCTGTTCACATTCAGAACAGATTTGGAAGCTAATTTATATAATTGCCACCATCATGAACTACTGACAGGAATTGTTTGCATCTGGGGTACTGAAAGCAAGGGGAAGTATAATTTTGGAGAATGAAGTACTAAGTTGAGCCTAGATCACATTAAGTTTCATATAGTAAAGAGGGATTTTGCTGTTGTTGTTTCTTTACTTTAATCTGAAGAACAATGATAATACACTGAGAATTTTATCAGATTTTTGTTTTGAAAAGATTATTTAGCTCCATTGGAGAAGATTGGTGGGAGCTAAGATGCTAAGAGACCAATTGAGAGTTTATTACAGTAATCCAAATGAGAGATGATATTACCATGGAATGAGCAGTGTTGATGATAAACATGGAGAAAATTTTAAGGTTTTGAGAAATACTTTATACATAACAGTGATCAGTGCAAGGACAGATTAAATATGGGAGAGGTGAAGGGGTGAAAGAGCAACTCCAAGTTTGCACAAATTGGGGATGATAGTGCCATTCTCTGCAGTAAGCAACAATGGATGAGGGTCAGATTTATTCACTTCTCATCAGCTTGAGTTAGAGTTTCCACTGATATGTAAGAGATGTCAAGTAGCATGTTATTGTGATCTTTATACTGATGATTTCTAATTGTTACATTTTGTTCCATTATTGTACATGCCACACTTTGCTTAACATTCCTCCCTTGCATAGTTAAATTGTGTTCAGTTTTTCATTAAAATACAGAATGTTGTGATTAGCCATTTTTGCGCCATAAATTGCCTCCCTTTTCAGACTATTTCTTGGGGCAAAATCCTTGAAATAGGAGCTGCCATTCAACCAGTACTAAAATTTTTACACTTACAGCATATTGCCAAATTGTTTTCCAAAACATTATACTTATTTATATTATCACTAGCAAAGCATAGATGTGAAAGATTAATTCACCCTTGCCAAAATTAGATATTTTTAAAAAATTAGATATTTTTAAATAAGTGTGTTATTAACAATTGAAAAATGTGGTCTCATTTATATTACACTTGTATTAAATTGAACTTTCTATAAAAGTAATATATTTTCAATAAAAACCACATATACCTCCCAAAAAAGGAAATAAAATGACCAAATATTGACAAAAATATAGAAACAGAGAGCATATTAATGGTTTTCAGGCATTAGAAGAAGGGAATGGGGAGTGATTACTGAAAGAGTATTGGGCATCCCGGGATGGTGAAAAAGTTTTGAAACTAGAGTGAGGTATGGGTTGTGCAACACTGTGAATAAATGCCACTAAATTCCACACTTCAAAATGGTTAACTGCATGTTATATGAATTTCACCTCTAATAATAAAAAAGGAAAAACTACCAGGAAGAAGAAAACATACACGCACAAATAACCAATATCTCATATCCTAGACATAAACAACATTCATACTGAAGTACCTATCTGCTCTGTCCCTTGGACTTTTCAGATAAGTAAATAAATATAGTCCTTATTACCCTCAAGCTTCTTAATTAGGTTTTAGTCACTTGCAAGTGACAAAAGTCTTATAGATACAAAGACAAAAAAGATAATCACTTGTGACAGCTTCTATATAAATACTTAAAACAGCATCCAGATGTGTCTTTTCTCATAAGTTCTGGTTCACTTTTAGGGTTCGATTGAAGACAACTTTTGTCTTAAACCCAGACCTCTCCTTGGCAAGGGCCATGTGGTGCCCGTGACAAGCCCAATAAGCCACCATCTTTACTCAATCACAAATTCTCTATTAAGAGAGAAAATAATTTTTCTCTTGAACCAAGTCTGAGGCAAGTCTTCTGGGATTTCTGAGTTCTTAATATGTCTTTTTCTAGATGGACTGAGAGTGATAACAATATCTTCTGTTTTTAAGGTAAGTAAGGGAAACAGAAATAGAGATAGACATATAGTAAAATATATTCTCTCCTCTCCAAATATATATATATATATATACACACACACACACACACACACACGTTTATCATGTATATAAGTACAGAGAAAGACAGACAGAGAAAACATGCAGAGAGACAGAGAGAGAAGATATACAGAGATATGAATATAATATATATATATATATATTTTTTTGACCTGCAGTCCTTCTAGAGGAAAATATTGTTAACAGATTTTTCTGTACCCTTACAGATAATATTGTTTTTCCTTCTTGTCCAATTCTTTTAACCCAAAATAAATCAAACTACGCCTACTGTTTGGTAAACTGATTTTTTTTTTTCCATTTCAAAGAACATTTGGGATAGATTTGCTTATCATTATATGTGGAAATTTCATATACTTTTTAAAGGACTGCTAACTGCAAAATATTACCTTTGTCTGATGCACATAATTTTGTTTTATCTTTTTATTCTGAAATAATTTCAAACTAGCTGCAAATTTGCAAAAATAATACAAACACAATACAAAGAACTCCAATATACTTCCTACACAGATGCCCAGACTAACATTTTACCACATTTTTTAAATTATTTTCACTCCTCTTTTTCTATCACCCATTTATATCTGTATCCATTTGATCTATCATATATACATGTATATATGTATTCATATATATCCTCTTCTGACAGTTGAGAATATGTTGCATACATCATGCTCCCTTAACACTCAATAATTCCATATTTATTTCCTAAGAACCAGGATAGTCACTTATGTAACTACATTAAGTACAGTTATCAAGTTTAAGAAATTGAACAAACAAAGCATACAGTCCACGGAGTTTATATCAGTTTCTTATCATTGGACATTTAGGTCATTTCCATTTGTTTTTGCCTTTTACAAAAATGCTGCCATGAACATCTTTGTTTGTAAATATCTTCACACCTGTATAGATCTATTCAAAGGAAAAATTCATAGAAATAAAACAGCTGAGCCAATGTGTACTCATTAAAAATTTAGTTCTAGATTGACAAATAGCTCTCTCTGAGGAAGTTACATTAATTAAATATTCATTTTACAGTGTGAGTATGCACAATAGCATGCTGGTAAATGTTTAACAACTGGTTCTCTAGATTAGAAACAAGAAAACCACCATTATTCGTAATGATTGACAATTTCCGTGGTTTAAATACCCCCACTGTTGCCAATTTCAAGCTACCAACCTGATTTCACTGAAATCAGAGTTGGGTGAAAATGAACATAATGGGCTCTACAAGTTAGTTAGAGCCAGCTCCAGCACACCACTGACTGTGCTTCCCTATGACACTTAATATTGGATGCTATCCAATTTTTAAAACTTTTTCATTTGACAGATGAACAGAGATATATCTTTTTATTTTAATTTGCATACACTTAATAGCAAATGAATAGCTTTCAGGGGTTAATGGGTTATTTCTTTTTTCTGTTATCTGTCTGTTCATGCCCTTTCTTCCATTTCTACAAGATTTTTGTCTGTAACAAGAAAAGCATTCTTTTTCTTGTATGCTGTCATATAAAGGTTGTTTACCATTTATCTTTTAACTTTTATTATGATTTTGTGTTTGCATACTGCAGAAGTTTCAAATTTTTATGTAATCAAATGTATCAGTCATTTCTTTTGGGCCTCCAGATTTGTGATGATTAGCAATGAAAATATAGATAAATTAATTAATGCCTCTGAGCATCAGTTTCCTTACCTGTTAAATAGAGCAGAGGCTAGAAGACATTTCTTCATAGCTTAAATAGTATATAAATCTTTACAAATATTTCTACTTTGGAACTTTTTTAGCTGTGTTATTTAACTGAGGATCATGGCTTGGAAAGAAAAAGTTCATTCAATGAAATAATTCACCATTCACTAGCAATACTTGAGAACAAACCTTCGGTTGTATCCTGTTCCTAGTTCTTGCCAAATGTATTAGTATTTGGAAATTTCCCCAAGCAAATGACTGGATTCTTTCTTGATTTGCAAGCAGTGCTCATGCTGTTACGGCTTTATTAGGGCTGTGGGTGGACTCTTCTTCATGGAAGTTTTTTTTTTTTTTTTGCATGTCCAACAAGTATTTCTATTTCTTTATGAAACAGTTGTTCTTTAGTGTGTACTGTAACTCTTTTCCACAGAACTCTCATATATTTTTTTCATATAGACAAGGGAAGATGTAAACATAAGCAAATTTTAAATCATGATTTATTATCAGTTATAGATGAATTGTTGTAGATAATGAGTATATAGGAAAGCAGTTGTTTCTTTATCTTCAAATTCATAGTCTGTTTTTCTTCCAGGATAATAGGATCAGAGGACCTTAGATGCAACATGATGGGCTAGATTACACAACATAAATGAAATACAGCCACAATGGAAAAATACATATTTATATAGTATATAAACATATACACATACATATATATATGTATATATATACATATATGTATATAATATCTACTTAGCTACAATCAGTGCTCAACTTGCAAACTAATCTGTTTGTGTTTGGAAATGTTGTTCATAGTATTAGAACTAATAATGTATTTACTTAAAAAAGTAATTGTGGTTACTTTTCCAGCTGAGTTCATAAAATTCTATTTAACAGATTCACTTTTAATAAAATGAAAATATTAAAAGGGATTGTAAGGAACAAAGTGTAGATTCTGGGAAGTTGAGTGGCTGAAGGTGGCTCTCCCTCTTAGCTCTCTATTGGCATCCTTGTTGCTGCTCAGGCTTACTGGAGGCTGTGGTTAGAGAAAATCAGTGAATAGGTATCAACAGTAAGAAGTGGAGAAATAGAAACCAACCAAGTCCTGCACATACCCATTCTAACTCAGAGCTCTGAGTTGATAAAAAGCAGATTTAGGATTTGAAAATAATGATGTGTTTCCTTTCTCTGTTCTCCTCAACTTTTCTCTTTGCCTCTTCTCTCCTTCTACTCCTATCTTACCACATTAAATCAAAAATTTTAATTCACTGTGCAAGATGAGAGAGAAGAACCAGGCTAGTGCATATGTGATAGGTGTACAGGGATAAAGTGCATCTCACAGGGAGAAACAGCAGTAATTAGGAGAAAGCTGAGGGAGAAGCAGAGATTCTGTAAAACAGAGAGAAGGGAGAAATCACTTGGTAGCCCATAAAAATGTGTTTCAAAAGGTTTTTGAGTGTTATAAAGACGTAACTGATAGTGCTATGACGATAGCATTGATTAAGCAAGTTTATACTTTTGCTTCAACTCAAACTTTTGTCTATTTATCCTAAAAATATAAGATCTTCATTTTAACATTGAATATTCCATGTGTTTTTGTCCTCAATAACAGCATGTTACAGAATGGGGTAAAAATCCTAAAACTGAGAACTTTAAAAGGAACTTTAAGTCCATCTTGTAAGTCTCTCACCAGATTCAGTAATCCACTCTACAAAATTCTTCAGTCAGTCCAGACACTCCTTGCATAATTTCACTTTTGAGACAACTTCTCCACAGGGTCGATGCTCACCCCCAGCAGCAAGGAGTGATGGGGCAACCAGGTTCTGGAAGCAGATTGCTTTGTTTCAGCTCCTGGTCTCACTGCTAATAAGACTTAGGCCAAGTCTTTTTTTCAGTCTCCTCATCCCTTCCAAAATGGACAAAATACTAGAGGGTTGAAGTACTGAAACAGAACATGCATGTAAAGGGATTAGAACATGCTGTTACCTACAAAAACTCCAAACATTTCAGCTATTTAATGAGTTATAAATAGATGAGAAAATGAAATTTATTGAACTAAAATATTTCCACTTGAAAATCCAACTAATTCCTCTTATGGACTGACAAGTTTTGTTGATAAAGGATGGAAATGAGACCTGTGAAGTAACTCATAATGGTACTAGTACTTCTATCTTTCAATTGTATATTATCATGTATTAGCAAAGTAGGAGGCACCACCAACATGATCCCCAGTACTTGAAATACAGTGCATATGGAGGTAAGCAGCTTAGATATTGTGCCCAAAGTTAAGCCCACATTACAAAATCATTCATGTCTCCCTTACCCCCAGTTCATTGTCTGACAAACATTATAGAAACTTATAATTCCAAAAAATCAGGGAGAACTATTACAAAGAAAAAGCACAAGGAATAAGATTACCATTGCTTTCTTAGAGAGCTTAATCACATTTTCTTGATTTTTATTTTTTCATCTGTACCATGATAATCCACACCAGCTACTCAGCATTTAAAATGTCACTAATATGTCATATCACTACATACAACTTGGTACCAGGGACAATGTTTCGAGGCAGATTTGCCTTATATATAGCCTGTCAGTATCAACATAGCACACGCATTGTGCTCAATATCCCAAAAGGAAGTATGTTACGACATTTTAAGTTAAGAGAATCCAGGATGAGATATAGAATGTCAGCCAAACCCCTGTGACAGGACCAAGGCACCCAATGTACATGAGGATATATTTGTGCCCTTTTCTCGTAATACAGCTCACATCTGATTAATCCCTTTTCAAACACTTCTATCACAATATTGATCTACATTTTTGTAATAGTGCATTGTTTGTTTGTTTGTTTTGAATAGGGCATAGAGTGGCAAATAATTAACAATGACATTGCTTACATCATTTTTTGCATGTTAAGATTTGAAGTTTTCTTTCCTTATTAACTAGTCTCCCTGCATAAGTTTATCGATTTCAGGGACCATCAGTTTTACCACCAAACCTTTCCCTGATTTTGCTTTTTTTTCTAGTTTTCATTTATTTTATCTAAGATTTACTACTTCTTCCACTATACATATAATTCTGTTACACTTGTAGCGTTTGAAAATGTCAGATTTTATCTTTTAGTGTCCCCATCAAAATCCAGATTTGATCTGTTTGGAGAGACTCATGTTATACAAAATTGTCCTGGCTTTGTAAGAGTCGTTATTTATCCGACAAGATCTAGTTGCTCTAGTATGATGTCTTCACTCAAAATGGAAACTTCCTAGCAAGCCATTCGCTTTTTTAACCTTCCTTTTACTCCTAAATTAAGAAATCTTTGTGCAAAAAAATTCTTCATTTTCCCACCCAAGTCACCAGTATTTCTAGATTATGGATCAGGGATCATGAAATGTTCATCTGTGTTTTGTGTTGCCAGTAATGCATTTTAAAGTATTTTGAATTTGAGTATTTTTAGCATATGCTTTCACAATTAGCATAGTTCCCAACATTCCCAATCTACTTGAATCCAATAATGTTTTTATGGACCTGAAACATATATGAACTTGAAACCCATTGTCTAGGACTACCTGGTGATATCTTTTAAATATATTAATTCCAAAGTGAATAAGCATGAAAATTAGCCAAGGTAGAATTAGTCTATATTTTATAATTCCTGGGACACCTAAACATATTCTTTTTCCATAGTTCTTTGTTCCACTCACTTGTAGCTTAATGATGAATCTCTACTACCACTTAGCTACTTTCAGAATTCTTTTATGGCTTATTTCTTTATGGATGACAAAAAGAACGCAGAATGTAGTGAGACGTTCCTAAGGGCCTGTCATCTTCTCTTAGAGGAACACCAGCTTGCCTTTGTCATCAATGTGATTTATGACTATGTTTGGCAAGAATATAAGCATAGTACATCTCCTGCATAACACTGCAACCATGCCCTCAGTGGACACATGTCACTGATTGTATTTCTCTTAGTTTCCCCTGGAAATTCCACAGGTAAATTAGCATAGAAATGTGTGTGTGTGTGTGTGTGTGTGTGTGTGTGTGTGTGTGTGTGTGTGTGTTTAAAGTTCTTTAAATGTATTCACTTGCTATTAGCTCACTGAAGTGTAACCATCACCGTGCTGGCAGCAGTGCCAGGCAGAACCCCATTCCAGGTTCAGGACTCTCACTGTGGAAAGAATTCATAGATGAGAGAGGCCAGTAGGAATAAATAGCAAAGTTTATTAAAGAAAAAGAGAAAGAGATAATGTGGGCATGTTCCAGGGAGAAGAAGCATGCACTGAGTGGGAGTGGGTTGGCTTGTTTTATACATAAACACACACACACACACACACACACACACACATATATATATATATATATATATATATATATATATATATATATATATATACATACACACATACATACATGCATATATATATATATATATATATGAAAATTTTAGAGATTTTCTTATCTTGACCTTTGAATAACAGGTGTCTTTGTTCTAGGAGGAGATAGTTATCATGGTGATCAGAACTTGTGATCTGCCCTCCTATATCCAAAATTTGCCTTTGGGCAGATGTTTAACAAATTTTATGACCCCATGCTTTTTGTCATTAACTGAGAATTTGCTTTGGGCCAATGATTTTACAAGTGTTTATGACTTTGGGAGGCTTCAGAGCTTTAGGGGAAATTGAGGGAAAATTTTGGCTCCAGGAAGTCTGCAGTTGAAGCTTTGCAGGTCTGCATTAACTCTCTTGAGGCCAAATGGAAGCACAAGGACCACAGCCCTGATGCCCTACTCTAACCTGTCTCAGAAGCACCAGAGCTGCAATGGAGTCTGACAGCTTTCCCAGCTCCACCCTAGCCTATTCTTACCCCACCAAGTAGTCCCCCTAAGAAATCCTTTGCTTTACTTTTTCCATCTTGGAACCTGCTTCTCAGGAAACCAGAGCCTACACAACTCTGATGAAAATTTATCTCAATCCATCTCTGAGGGAAAAATGCTAATTTAGATTTTTTAAATATGTGGAAAGAATAAAAAGAACAATTAATAGGATATGTTAATGAAAATGCATAACACTCAACATGAAATACTCTAGGAAATAAATCAGAGATTCTGGTTATAAGTTTATATTATAAATCTTAATACATATTTGCTTCTACTGAACTTTAGAGATCATTCATATAAGTTGTAATGAAGAAAAGATTTGTTAACACAAATTTGGTAATTTCACAGCAATGTCATATAGAAACCTAAGCCACAGAACCAAAGAAATAAAACTGTGTGTCCTTGTTTTTTCAGATTTTGTACAAAGTACCAAGAGTTAAGAGGAAAAGACTAAAAGTGCCCCTAAAAACTGCAGGTTTCATTATCACCAGTTCTATCTTTGTTCTGTCATTCCTGCCACCTTAACTAATCCACACTATTTTTCCAACTAAACTTTAGTTTCTTATCTGAGCCACAAACTGTTTGGAAAGAGGAAGAGAAGCAAAAATTGACAAACCACAGTAAAGTGATGTCTTATCAGGAAGGTTTAAAACCACTCTACCTTCTATTTCAATTACCAGTGACAAGCTGGGCATAAAACATGGCTTCAGGAAATGCCATGTGCTGGATTAATTTGTCTCACCTGCATTGAGAAAGTCTATATCAGGATTCTGATACCTGTTGCTCAAAGAAAATGTAAATCAAACAGCCCTTGTCCCAAGCATATTTATAATCCCAATAGAAACATTAATTCATCCTCAAGAAGTATTTACTTTACTGTTCTTATAAAGTAAAAGAAAAAAAAAGAAAGAAAGAAAAGGAGAGAAATTCATGCAATTATCCTTTTGCATACAGATTACAATAAAAAAGTACAAAAATATTTTTTGATATAATTAAATTCTGGATTTTCAAAAAAAAAGTGTAGTAATTCCTCTCAGATTAATGAAATTGCAATAGTGAAGTTATGGAAAGCAATTCCAAGCAGAGAAAATAGAATGAATAAATGAAAAAAAAAAAATCGAGGAGAATTTAGGATGCACATTTGGAAGTTCAAATAAATGTATTTGGTTTGGATTGAAAGTTCATGAAGAATGGTTTAGGAAATAACTTTGAAATGAAGTGAACTATGATTTATGGGAGATGTTGAATATAACACTAGAGAGTGGAATTTTCATTTTCTATACCAGTTTTTTCCCAATCAGGATGAGTGTATACTGGATGTTTCTGAGGAAAATCTATCTGCTTATAGCTTACACTGCTGCGAATTGCACATGTGTAACAGGTTTTAGTGAGCTTTGTTTTTTCATAGGTTTTTGTGAGTTTGTTTTCATTTAGGTGATTTGAGGAGATCTCAAACTGTAACCAGTATACTTATTCAGTCACAAGACATATTTTGTTTGTTTAAAGTATACTTTAAAATATTCTGAAAAGGTGGCAGTATTTTTTTAAATTGGGAAATTAAAATAGAAAATAAGAACTTCTGTCTTCTTTTCAGAGTCAAAAAGAATTAGAAGGTATTATAACAGCCAGCATTCATTCATGAATGGCAGAAGTCAGTAAAGCTGACTAGATCTTGTCTTGAATAAAGAACACACTAATTTGCCAGTTTCCCTTAGTGTCTGCAGAGATGTGTCTTATGTTCCTAGTTTTATAGACATTGAAATTGCCTGCATCAGACAATGGAGACTCAATTATGCTCCCTAACATATGAGCTTCAGACATCTTGAAATTGAAACAAGGATGAAAGACATGAAACCCTTTTACTATTCAAATAGAGAAGTTCTGAATTATAATGATAAAAGTAGCAAATCATTGTGGAGGTTGAAAGCAAAAAGTTCAGAAGTTAGAAAAATTTTGCTTCAGAAGACATGATAGGATTTAGCAACTGATTGAACACAAAGATGAAAAAGTCAAGAATGATGCAAAGAGATAAGAATGATAAGCAGGTTTGGAATTTTGGGATAATTGTTAAGTATTCAGAACTGGAGCTCAAGAGACAGGCAGGGATAAACATGTAGACTTCAGAATCATTTAAATGGCAGCAAAAAGTTAGTTAAAAGATGAAATTTTCAAATAAATGAATAATAAGAGGGGATCCAGGGTCAGATTTTTAAAGAACTCCTAAAACTTCCTTTCCCTTTAGTAAGTAAAGGAAAGAAAGATGTGAAAGACTAGTCAAGAAGGCAGGAAGGGAAGAGACCTTTCAGGAAGCGGAAGAAGGGGACAGTCCCAAGCGGTTCACTATTGTGGAATGTTTCTGACAGAGAGGTGAAGAGCTAAGGTAAGAGATTAGAGTCAATGAATAACAATACTGTTTATTATTTACCCTGTGACTATTAAAGTGATTTACATCTATTCATCCCATTTAATTATCACAACAACCATATCAGTTAGGTATTTTGCTTGTGAGGAATGCCAGTTTAGTAATTGTTTCAAAGTCTGGATTCAAACTCAGGTGTACGAATTTCAAAACTTGTTGCTTAACCCCTTCACTGATCCTCAGAATTTGTGACTTTTCCCAACATCTGTGTAAACTGATTGAGAAGTTAAGGTGAGAATAAATAGCCAGAAAATAAAGCAACTGGAATAGACCTCTCATTTCAGAAGCTAAGGGTTAATGAGGAAAAGGATAAAAACTTGAGAGAGTGTAGTAAGGTCAAAGAAATTGTTGTTTTTGTTGTTTCTCTTTTGTCTCTGGTCTTGCTTTTCTGCACACATTGCCCCTTTGGTTATGATCCTAACCCTTTGCCATTGTGTCCTTGCTTTTCTTCTCTGTTTTTAATTTCTGTCTATGCTGAGGCTTTGCTGAGTTCAAAAACAACTAAACTTAACACTTCATTGCCTTTTCCTGACTGTTTTACATTACTTCAGTTAACATTTATTAACATTTTGTACCTTAACCAGAGCACTCCCCATCTTTTACCAGATACTGAGCTAAATTGAGGTTTGGGGTTTCATACTTCCATTATTATTCAGTTTTGAACAAAGCAATTTTGGCAAGATGCATTGTCTTTCTTCATTAATGGGCAACACAATAAAAAGGGATGAGGATTATGAATCCATGTAGCCTTTAAGGAGAATCCCCAAATCCAAATTTTCAAATGCAAATTTTTAGATTCTAAGGAGAAATGAAACTGGAAGGAAAAATCTTCAGAAGTAGACTTCTCAGAAGGAGAGAAAACTTGAGGAAGTAAATGAAGATTAAGGGGCAAAAGTTCCTTGGGGAATATAGTCTGAGGCCAAAAAAAGGTTGGAATTAATGTTCTAGTTTGCTAATGCTGCCTGCAAGCGAAACACCAGAAATGGATTGGCTTTTATAAAAGGGGGTTTATTTGGTTACAAAGTTACAGTTTTAAGGCCATAAAGTGTCCATCAACAAAGGGTACCTTCACTGGAGGATAGCCAATGGTGTCCGGAAAATCTCTGTTAGCTGGGAAGGCACGTGGCTGGCATCTGCTCCAAAGTTCTGGTATCAAAATGGCTTTCTCCCAGGACATTCCTCGCTAGGCTGCAGTTCCTCAAAAATGTCACTCTTAGTTGCTCTTGGGGTGTTTGTCCTCTCTTAGCTTCTCTGGAGCAAGAGTCTGCTTTCAGACTCTTCAAACTGTCTCTCATCTGCAGCTACTCTCTCAGCTTCTGTGCATTCTTCAAAGTGTCACTCTTGGCTGTAGCTTCTCTTCAAAACGTCACTCACAGCTGCACTGAGTTCCTTCTGTTTGTCAGCTCGTTTATATGGCTCCACTGATCAAGGCCCACCCTGAATGGGTGGGGCCATTCCTCCATGGAAATTATCTCATCAGTGTTATCACTTACAGTTGGGTGGGGCACATTTCCATGCAAACAACATAATCCAAACATTCCAACTTAATCCCCACTAATATGTCTGCCCCACAAGATTGCATCAAAGAATATGGCTTTTTCTGGAGGACAAAATACATTCAAACCACAACAACTAAGATATACAACATGGCCTGTTGTGGTTTCTGTCACCAATACTTACCCCAAGCTATGCAACCTGGGAATGAAGTAGGGAAACTAGCAGCATTGGTGACATTTAGGGCTGCCCAGATATCCAGCTCTCCCAAACCCTAACAATGAGAACCTTCTACAACCACAGTAAAGGGGGATTCCTATTCAGCAAGAACTTTACCTCATATGTCTTTGTACTCCACTTCTCTGCTAAAGAATCTGGAACTAAAACCATGCACAAATTGCAATGGATGTTTTGAGAAAAGACCCAACACTTTTGTCATGGCCCAAGAGGGTTTTTGCAGCTGAAAAAGCAAGAGGCACATTCTGAGACATAAGCTTTTATTTTGGGGGCTTCCCTACAGGGTTGGAAGTCAGTCACATTGCCCTGAATTCAGGAGCTGCGCTGAATGGATTCAGGAGCTGCTCTGAATGCAGCAGTTTCAGAGCTCAATGTAAAGATATTCCACACTTTGGGGTGGGGGGATGAATAAGCTGGTTATAAGGGCTTGAAATTTCAATGGGTATGAGAGCATAAGGTGGGGAGTGGGGGGGTCATGCAATGTAGTGAGGGATTGATTGTAATCAACAGGGAGGAGGGAAAGATTATAGATTGGCTTGTAAATAACAGTATCCCAGCGAGTTTCCTGGAGGAGGTAGTTCCAGGAGGGAGGCAAGCTATAGATAGCATTTAGCACTGGAGGCCTGATTTTACAAGGAGAATGGGTCAAACCTTAACTGTCCTAGGTCTAACAAGCCACTGTGTAAAGTCTTCAAGGCACTTGGGAAAGGCCCTGGGCCCTGGGGTCCCATGGTTTTGAAAATCGAAAATGATAGAAGATAGATGCAGTAGTTAAGAACATATGAGCTGCTATAAAAAAACAAACCCCTCAATATGAGGTTTAACAGAAGAAAGTTTTATTTCTTTTTACTAAACAGAATGATATTCTTTTTCCTGACAGGAGACTCTCCTCCAAGTGCTGATTGAGAGAGCCTGGTTGTACTTTGTAGCTTCATCATCTTCAAAACATAGCTTCCAAGGTTGCCATTGCTCCTCTGCATCAAGCCACAGAAAGGGAAAATGGATGACCATGCAGGATAAGTTTTTATAGGCACGGTCTAGAAATGGTGTTTATTACTTTCAGTGGCATTCCACTGGCTGACATGGCTACATGTATGTACAAAGGAGGGTGATTAATGTGTGTCCAAAACAATGTGAATGGGTATAGTGATTAGCTGCCAGTCTCTGCCACAAAGGGGAATAAAACAATATTTTAAAGTTCTCAGCATCTTCTGAATTACTGGAAAGTATTAATGGGTGTTTTGTTTATACAAAATGAAAACCAAGTTATAAGCTTTTGAGGAATTATCAAGCTAAACTATTCTGCACAATAGTGTAAAAGTTTTTCTTCATTGTGCATTATTTACATCTAAGTTTCTTTTTTTATATTCATTTTATTGAGATATATTCACGTACCATGCAGTCATACAAAACAAATCATACATTCGATTGTTCACAGTACCATTACATAGTTGTACATTCATCACCAAAATCAATCCCTGACACCTTCATTACCACACACACAAAAATAACAAGAATAATAATTAAAGTGAAAAAGAGCAATTAAAGTAAAAAAGAACACTGGGTGCCTTTGTTTGTTTGTTTGTTTGTTTCCTTCCCCTATTTTTCTACTCATTCATCCATAAACTAGACAGAGGGGAGTGTGGTCCTTATGGGTTCCCCAACCCCATTGTCACCCCTCATAAGCTACATTTTTATACAATTGTCTTCAAGATTCATGGGTTCTGGGTTGTAGTTTGATAGTTTCAGGTATCTACCACCAGCTACCCCAATTCATTAGAACCTAAAAAGGTTTGTCTATATTGTGTGTAAGAGTGCCCACCAGAGTGACCTCTCGGCTCCTTTTGGAATCTCTCTGCCACTGAAGTTTATTTCATTTCCATTCACATTCCCCTTCTGATCAAGAAGATGTTCTCTATCCCACGATGCCAGGTCTACATTCCTTCCCAGGAGTCATATTCCACGTTGCCAGGGAGATTCACTCCCCTGGGTGTCTGATCCCACGTAGCAGGGAGGGCAGTGATTTCACCTGCCAAGTTGGCTTAGCTAGAGAGAGAGGGCCACATCCAAGCAACAAAGAGGCATTTGGGAGGAGGCTCTTAGGCACAACCATAGGGAGGCCTAGCCTCTCCTTTGCAGCAACAGTCTTCCCAAGGGTAAATCCTGTGGTAGAGGGCTCAACCCATCAAACCACCAGTCCCCTATGTCTGTGGGCATGTTAGCAACCATCGTGGTGGGGCAGGCCACTACCCCTGCATTCTCCGCCAGCTCCTCATGGGGGCTCTGCATATTTTTTCCTTTTTTTTTAATAGCTTTTTTTTAAATCAACTGTATGAAAAATAAAAAAAATTTAAAAAAATTTTAAAAAGCATACAATAAAAGAACATTTCAAAGAGACCATAACAAGGGAGTAAGAAAAAGACAACTAACCTAAGATAACTACTTTACTTCCAACGTGTTCTTACTCTACCCCAAGAAAGTAACCTAATATAGCAACATTTCTGTGAACTTGGTCCTACTATACCCATCAGAAATTAACAGACCATAGTCATTCCTGGGCATCCCCAGAACGTTAAATAGCTTATCTGTTCTTCTTGGATTATTGTTCCCCCTTCCTTAATTGCTCTCTATTGCTAGTTCCCCTACATTCTACATTATAAACCATTTGTTTTACATTTTTCAACGTTCACATTAGTGGTAGCATATAATATTTCTCTTTTTGTGCCTGGCTTATTTCGCTCAGCATTATGTCTTCAAGGTTCATCCATGTTGTCATATGTTTCACGAGATCGTTCCTTCTTACTGCCGCGTAGTATTCCATCGTGTGTATATACCACATTTTATTTATCCACTCATCTGTTGAAGGACATTTGGGTTGTTTCCATCTCTTGGCAATTGTGAATATTGCTGCTATGAACATTGGCGTGCACATATCTGTTTGTGTCACTGCTCTCCGATCTTCCGGGTATATACCGAGAAGTGCAATCGCTGGATCGAAGGGTATCTCTATATCTAGTTTTCTAAGGAACTGCCAGACTGACTTCCAGAGTGGCTGAACCATTATACAGTCCCACCAACAATGAATAAGAGTTCCAATTTCTCCACATCCCCTCCAGCATTTGTAGTTTCCTGTTTGTTTAATGGCAGCCATTCTAATTGATGTGAGATGGCATCTAAGTTTCTTAAGATTTTGACTGGAGGTGGGTAAGAATGTAGGGGTAGGAAATAATATTTTCCTCCATTACTGCAGTAATCTAGAGAAGATGAAAGTGGAAGTCAGTTTTAAAACACCACTGAGAGAAATAAACTGGCCTTTGCCATCTGACAGTGGGAGAATGGACAGTAGGTGAGAAAGAGTTAGAAAGGCTTACCCTGTAAAGAGTTATTGTTTGTGGTATACAGGAGAATTTATGGACCCTGTCTGGTTGTAACATTTTCTTTTCTGAGTTGTAATTTCTTTCTACTATCTCTAAGCTTTCACTAAAGTTGGGTTCAGAGTTACAGCTTGGACTAAGTATAGTTTTGTAGAACGAAAGGAGATATCTGTTAGCATGTGTGAGGTGAAAAATTACAGGCAGAGTGACAGCAGGAGGGGAAAGCAATATCTAGGCAATCTGCATGTGTTGCAGCACAAGCCACAGTTCTTTTGCTAGCGACAAGGTTGCAGTTCAGAAATACTTGGGCAGTGAAACCCAATAAAAGCCCCAAGCTTTCTGTATTCACAGAGCAGAGACATCCCTAAAATATTTATCCTGTTTTATGAAAAAAAGGTTACTCTTCAAGGTGGAATACCTAGAGATCATCACAGTTAATACAACATGGAATGTAAGAGAATGATTCCAACACTATAATCGTAGTTAATTTTTTTCTGTGAGATTGGGCAACAAAACTTCCCCAACCTAAGACTCAGTTTTTCCAAAATAGCAAATAGTGCCTAACTCACAAGGCATATGAATATCCTCTTGGAACTGTAAAGGAATGTACAAGTATAAGGGATAAGCATTCATGCTGCAACTTCACAAATATTCCCATATATTAATATTTTATTGCCTAATAGAAAGGCCAATTTTCTTTCCAATATTCTTCTATGCATAAAATTAGAGTCTCTATACCTGCATCCCAGAACTCAATAACACAATTTCATTTTGAATGAAAAAAAAAATGTAGCCTGGAAATATTTTTATTTTTTCTGAATTGGCTCAGATAAGAAAAAGTTTGCCTACCACTGCTGTAAGGCAGTTAGTCTGTGCTGAATCACCAGGCTAAATAGTAGAGGTGTTAATTAGAATTGCACCCAGGCTGTTGTAAAGGTTAAAGGCTGCTTAAAGCCATGATAATAATTTAAATTAAAAAAATTTAATTTTCTCTTGCCATGTTGCTCTGTATACTGTCAAGCTGAAAGCACAAACATTCACTTTAAAAACATTATTGATTTATCAAAATGCAATGTAAAAATATGATATTTAAGTAGAAAAGGTCAGATTTTTTAAAAAGCAAGAGTCTCAAAAATATGAAATGTCAAGATTCAGGAGAAATCTACAAAAAATTTTTTAGGTTTACTGTTTATTTGATATATTATTTCTTATAAGTTATCAGGGGAACACAATATTGCACATTTTGATACAGCCATTTGTAAAGGGTTTATGTTCTCCCTAGGGAGTAATAGTTGCAGGGTGGTGGATTGGAGGGGGTCTTTAATGATATGAGTTTAAATAGTAAATGCTACTGCATTGAAAACTGGATTTTATGGAATAATTTTGCATCTCTGGAGTTTTTAAAACAAAGATAGATCTATAAACGTGTGAAAATACACCGAGAACTCCTTAATAACTTTCTTTCTTCTTTTAACTGGTAAATGAATTGCAGTGGAAGGAATTGGCTTGGCTCTAGAAAGGTATTTTTGTTGAGGTGAAACAGAATAAGCAAATTGAAAATCCAAAGTAATAATTTTACAGAATTGCTAAGAACAATCTTAGAAGCTCTAGGCAGCAGATGAAATATGCATGTAAATTGTAAATGATTTTATTAGTAGCTTAGGTCATTAGATGCTAATGCTGACCTCTGAAAGTCAGCTTTATTTTTTTCAGAAATTGTGAGGTCCTTTTTTCTACTTTTGAATGGAGCTTCCCTGTCCCTCATGGAGCTTACAATCTACTTCTACCTGAATTTTGATGTATTCAGAATGCAACTGACCTAGGATTTGATCAAAGTTCAGTGAAGAAGGAGAAACAATTAGCATGTTATGTCGTTTTTTTTCTTATTTGAATGAAATCTTCCTAGTAAGGATTTCAGGGAAGGGGAAAATTTATCCTTGAGAGTACATTGTCCATTTTCACTTATGTGGTATGCTTTACCAAACTCCAAGCCAAAGAAAAAGTGCTGCCTGTATTTTTACATAACTCCCTTCCCTGTGTTATGACAAGCAAAGTCTTTAACCTGCAACTTATCAATGATTGGTATCTCAGTTTTAATGCGTAATTTCTGTCATTTACCAAGCAGAAGTTCAAATACAGAGAAGTTGCTGAGGAAACACTTGGTAATCTGAAGAATAGCAAGAAGGGGGACATAAAATAGAAAGGAAATTCCACTGAAAGGAAATAAAATGCTTTTGGCTTCATGATTTCTTCTAGAGCTGGTAGTAAACAAGTTTGGCTTAAAAGTGATAACTGATGTTTCTGGGTTTAGGAGCTTTACTATCTCTTTCCCTTTAACGTCTATTAAGAATAGTAACAAAAAAAAAAGTAATTTTTATTAAAGTCAGAGGGACAAAAGGCATCTTCCTGATTGGCACCGTTGTGTATAGAGTTCAAGAGTGAAATATAATCCTTGTCTCACCTTTTAAGAGAATATAAACATGTTTAAAATACTATTTCTCTAACGGTGCAGCCATAGGAATCCCACACCAGGCAATCTTTTGTTTAGAAATATGGATTCAGCTTACAAGAGTGGTGGAATATAAGAGGGATTTAAAAAGAGAGAGAGAGAGATGTTTTCCTTTGGGGGTGTATTTTCTGAACATTTGGGACAGCTTCCCCATTCTTGCCCAACATCTCCACCACTCCCACTCTTCTGATAAACATTCTACTCAATTTTTCAAAGTCTGTATCATTCATATCATCTCTTTTAGGAAGCTTCCCTCAGCTCTCCCTTCCTCAGGCTGGATAATAATGGGTCCTTCCTGCAGGTTCTCCAGTTCTCCAATGCACTGTAAGCTCCATGAGGGCAGCCACTGTATCTTTTCACTATATGTACCAGAAGCTGTAGCCGGTATGATAAATGTATGATCAATATTGCATATATAAATAAAAGAATTACTAAATATGCTTGTGACTGCCTTTTGCAAATTCCTTTTATTCTTCTAGATCGAGTTTTAATTTCCTTCTCAGAAACTTCTCTGGAACTTTATACATATCCCTAACATTGTACTGGTTCTCACTTATGATGATAAAACTTTATTGTACCCCTACATATTGGAGATCCTCCTGGATTTGTATTTTTCTTTCTCCTGCAGGTATCTAGTAATAACACAGTGGGAATTCCAGATGTGCTTTAAAACATGTGAAAACAAGGAGCACAAATGAAAATTGTGCATTTAGAGGAGCTGTTTTCTAGTCAATGGGTCTGATCTATAAAGTTTGCTTAGAAACAGGAATTCACAGTTCATAACCTCAGGAGAGGGTTGTACTTGAGGAGAGACTTGTTTTGGTCTATCACTCACTGAAAGAGTGTGTTAAAATTTTCCTGGTGTGATTGTGGATTTACCTACTTCTACTTGTAATTCTATCATTTAAAAAAAGAAATTCTTTTGCAGTTAAGTTATAAAGGTTTATACACAGTTAGAATCATTACACACTTCGGGTGAAAAAAAATCTTTCATCATCAGATAATGATTCTTAGCATGTTGTCAAGGTCCAAACAGGAAAGGAGAATCCATTCTAAGTGGTTCATACTAAAAGAGTTTAAAGTTATGAATTAGAGCCACAAGTGATGGAAGAGTTGAGATGTCAACAGTGGTTGTCAGGAAGGTCCAACAATTAGCAACAGAAAGAAGTAACCACCATTCTTAGGCTGGAGGGGAAAAGGGAAGCAAGGGCAGACTTGTCCAGCGAGAACACAAGCCACAGAGTTGAGGAAGCCACTGGAGGTCCAGAGGGAAGGGAAGAAACACCCTGATTCTTCCTTTCCTTCCTACCTCAGTCTCCTGCCAGTGCTACCCTTGAATCAGTTGATGTGGCATCTGGAAAGTGTAGGCTTGCAAGGACCAGAAGCCTTGAAGCAAAGGGCTCAGCCGGAAGGGCAAGGAATGGATCCAGAGGAAAACAGACCAGATTTGTGCACATCCTTATTCTGAGTTTAAAATATAAAGCATATTTTATCTAATATTGAAAGCTTTCTTTTAGTGAGTTTTTGCTTAGCATAGTTTTTTCCCCCATTTTACTTTCATTTTCTTTCCCCTGTTTTAGATGGTTTAGATATAGCTCTTGGTAAGCAGTATATAGTCAGGTTTTTCTTTTTTTATTCTTTCTCTAAGAATTTTGCCTATACCTAAAGCATTTTTAGTTTTGGAAATATGTGTATATCTTTATACCATCCTTTTACATGCTTTCCATTTGTTCTTCCTTTTCTATACATATATTTTCTCTTGATTCTTTTACATTGATTTTTTTTTTTTTTAACATTTCATAGTTTCCCTCAACTATTTGGGAAGTTACACACACTATTCTTTAGTGGTTACTATAGAAACTTTAAAATGTTCACAACCTAAATGCTAAAAATCCTCAAAATCTAAATGTTCATTTTCTTTTAATCCTTTCCCCGTCTATAATGTCATAATGTTCAAAATTCAAATAATCATTTTTCATTTCATCCTTGTCTCCACAAAACACAAGGGCATTAGTACATTTTAATTCTAATTGCACTTCCGTTTGATTTATAGTTTGCCATGTTGCTATGACAAACACCACACAATGGGTTGACTTGAACAACAGGAATATATTGGCTCATGATTTTGAGGCTAGAAGAAGTCCCAAATCAGGATTTCAGAAAAGCTTACTTTCTCCCAGAGTCCTTAGCATTTTGGTGCTAGCTGAGGGCAATCCTTGGGGTTCCCTGGCTTTCATCTCTGCCTCCTATCACACAGGGATGTCTTCTCTTCTCATCTGCTTTTCCTGCTTCCACTGATGTCTGGTTTCTTCCTGTGGCCTTCTCAATTTACTGCTTCTGGTTACTTCCTTTTATAAGACCTCCACTAATATGGATTAAGACCCTCCCACATTCAGTTAGGCCACACCTTAACTAAAGGTAACATCTTCAAAAGGTCCTGTTTACAATGATTTCACAGCCATATAGACACATAGACATGAATGAAGATTAAGAATATTTGTTTGCTGGGGTACAAAAGTCAACCTACCCCATATGGTTATTACGCATTTTAGATTTATATGATTTTTAACCTTACATAATATTATTATTGTTTTGATTTATTTAGTTAATATTTGTTTAGATAGACCCACCTTCTTAGCAATGCCTTTTCGCTCTTCATTCCTTTCAAACCATTTAATGCAAAATTCTTTCTTTTTGAAGAATATTCTGTAGAATTTTATTTTGATGAAATCTGTTGGTGGCAAGATTGGAGAGTTTATATATCTACATTTAATTCAGATTTTTTTACCTACTCTCTTAAACATGTTCTTTTTCTCATTCACCCTCATTTCCAACAATCCTTTGTAGTTGAAGAGAATTTAATCTAATGCTTAATGTCATATTTTAAAAAAATGCACTTACAAATCATCTTATACTCAAATTACATGCTTTCCAGTGATTACTGGTTTGTTTTAGCCTTTACTTTTTTTTCCCACAGGGAAGCTAAATGGAACAATTAAGAAAAGGTGATTTTGTAGCCTCTAATTCCAATCACCCGGGAGGTGAAAATGGACCATCTCTGTCATTATGGTGAAAATATCCATTTGTGTCTTTAGTGAAACCACAGAAGAGAACGTTGCACTTAAACAACCCTCAGTGCAGGATTGTGAGTCCACTCAAGTGAGCAATTAAATACAGTTAATCTTTCTAGGAAATTGCAGTTGTTCTGTGTCTCAGAATAGATAATTTGGGATAATCTGGTACTGGAGTTTTTGTCATTTTATTATACTGGTAGTAAAGATAATTTACCATTGGCTGAATTATCCTTCTCAACTGTTTCTTTTGCCTATCCTTGCTAGAGGACACACAACAAGTAAACCTAGAGAGGCAAGGCTATAAAGTAATTTAATATACTATGTTTTCTACAATCCAGGAATCATTTACATTGGAGATAGTGTCTCTTTAAGGAAAAGGGCAAATGAAGATATACTGGTAATCCCTTATTCCCTAACAGTATTTTAGGATTTATAAAATAGAAGGCATGTTTTGGTGGAAAGACTGCTATTTTGTTTTCAGGCCATATGATATGAAGTGCACAAAAACCTGAGTCTACTTTAGTATCACAAATAATCACCTAATGCTTTAACATTGAGAGTTCAAAAACAAATCATTTATAAGGCCATATACATGGTTCTTAGAGAAATGGTAAAGATAACTTATACTTTATGCAATGATAAATTAGTATATATTCAAGTTTATATTCAATGTATATAGATACATACTATAAATATTAGATGCACTAATTTATTTCATTTACCTGTAAAGGTACCCTGGGATGATAAAAGAAATGTAGGATAGTTCAATTTTTATTTTATGTTATTTTTAATTGGCAAATAGATATTTGAATAGATATTTTGTGGTTTATGCAAAGATTCAGTTAATAATAATATGACCAAAAAGGTACATCTGGCAGAAAATATAAATTAGAACAACACTGACAGCAGCTATTATCTTCATTTACCTTGCTCTGACATGTGGCAGAGAGTGTTAGATATCTGAGATGTTAAAGAAGCACATTTATTTTCATACCAATAATATGAAGCATTGGTATCTATCATTTTTCACTTTCCATCAATGTCAAAATTAGCTTAAAAGGTATCTGAGAATGGAATGGTTTTTAATTTGACTACCCCTTCAATATTTATTTGTACTTTTCTCTCTTGAGAAAAAAAGGTTCAATCTATCATAGTCTGTAGCCAAAGCAGTGACCTGAAATGGTCTTTAAAGTATAAAGATGTGGCTGATGATATCCCATCAGAGAATAGTGAAAGTCTCACCATCTGCTGGGTCATATTTTGAGTTGGATTGAAAATGGAGATTCACCATGTGGAAATATCCAAAATCAGCTCTATCAGGACAACTAACTCTCTACTTTTTACTGTAATTAGGAAAAAAACACATACCTTGGAATCACAACTTTAAGTACAAATGGTATTTTAATTTTGAAATGGTATATAAGATATCTTGCTACCTTGTTGATTCTATCCCAACATTTTCTGCAAATCCCAAAATAGCTTGATATTTTTAAAATTTAAAATTTTGGATTACAAAATTTTATAGATTTCTAAATATCAGCACAGGTAGGAAAGCATTAAAATGATATAAAGAAATATGATTTCAATTTCTTTATCATTTTATGTTCTATAAAATAATCTATTTTCCTGTCTTTTGTATTAATTTGTTTCAAAGTTAGCCAGTCAGCAAACACCAATTTTGAGCCTCTTACGTTCACCTTATAAATTACAGCTACATGCGTCTCTTGTTAATTTATATATTAAGTGTATATTTGGGATGAAATGATCTGCAGAAAACATAAAAAAAAATTTCAAAAGTTGTCATCTTACCTTTTAAAGTATTTCTCTTTACTCATCTGGATTTAATTTTTTTAGTAATTCTGTTTCATAAAGAAATGTGATATTTAGAATCATTCTAATAAGCGACATGTGATGAAAATTCTTTATCTCAGATAACGTATGTTAAAAGATTACTTGTCAATTAAATCAACAAATATTTATTATCAATCTACTATTTGCCATGTATGTACATGGCACCAAGAATACAGCAATGAATAAATCAGACATTGTCCTTATCCTCATGGAATTACACTCCAGCGAGGAAAGAGATCTTAAAAAAATAAATAGAAAATTATAATGATAATGACAGTGATAACAATAATCCATGAAAAGTACTATAAAGAAACAAAATAGGGTCTGCTATGGAGAACACAAAGGGCTGACACATATGCCGTGCATATTTTGCATCAAACATCTCCAAGAGACATTAGTCACATAGTCTATGATGGAAATAGTGTGCCCAGAGCTGCTCAACTTGCATGACCAGTCACCACAGCTGGATCAAGCAGACAGCTCAGAAATGGTGCCAAGGTGAGACCTAGAAGATGAAGAGCTATGTAAACAGATACGTAGAAGAACTTCCAGGCAGAGAAAATAGCATGAACCAAACACCCTAGGAAAGAATTTAGAGTCTTCCAGGAACTAGCACGTGGTCATTGAAGTTAGATCTAATAGAGTAAGGGCATAAAGAAACTACAACAGGAAGCCATTGAAGAGGACAGGCATGATCTGCTTTTTCTTTTTAGAACAGGATTCTTGTGGCTGTGATGAGGACAAATCAGCATAAAAGCAGAGTTTGGGGAAAAGGAAGCTGTTTGAAGAATCAATCTCTCTCTCTCTCTCTCTTTTCCTATTTATGGATACATTCTAAATAAACTTGGATTCAGAATAAATATATGGATGTTAACAAATCTATAAACGTCAGTATTCCCAATATTTCTAAGAGTATGAATTTTATCGCTATTATAATAAAAACAAGGACTTTGAGAGTTAAAATCCATTTTCCATTTTATTAGTTTTCTGATCTTTAATATTTTAGTGGCTTTGCCAAGTTAAATGAAATCTCTGATTACTTCATATGTTTTTGCTATCCTCTCATGCTTAGTGAATGCTGTTTCTTAGTTTATATTCTACAGACACAAATGACTAATTCTTTTTCTCTAAAAGACTATAAAAGGAATTCTGTAGCAATCTTATTTTATAAAGATGAGTGTTACATTACAAAATGCATGCACTTCGTTAATGATGATTCATTGAACCTAAGTATTTAGGAACAATCACAGTACTTTTCTGCTTATTTATCCTTATTGCTTCTTCAGGAGTTCAGTCCTTAAGTATTCAGACACACTGAATTCTCCCTTTGTGCCTCCATCTATGATGACTTCACCAAGGCTAGTTAGCACTCCATCAGCTGTTAATCTGGCCCCTCCCCTACCACTTCTAATTTCATTTTGATATTTTCTTCTTCTTCCAAATTGCTGGCACAGAATAACATTTTTATGTGATAATTCATACTCATATGCTAAAGACTGATCAATTCATTATCTGTTGGAAGGCATTTTATATGGAACATGGGAATGAGAACTTGAAGTAGGAGCTGGATTTGACTTTTTCATGATTTTGGACTAAAGCCAAGGGCTAAGGGCCTAGCCACAATGCCAGTGATTGCTGAAGAATACTTTCTAGTTGAATTGCAAAACTGTAAATGATGAAATGATTGAGAGTTAATCATAGATAACCCTTGATGCATACTGTTCTAGTTTGCTAATGCTGCCTTTTTGCAAAACACCGTAAATGGATTGGCTTTTATAAAAGGAGGTATATTTGGTTACACAGTTACAGTCTTAAGGCCATAAAGTGTCCAAGATAACACATCAACAATTGGGTACCTTCACTGGAGGATGGCCAATGGCATCTGGAAAACCTCTGTTAGCTGGGAAAGCACATGGCTGGCATCTGCTCCAAGTCCTGCTTCAAAAATGGCTTTCTCCCAGGACGTTCCTCTCTAGGCTACATCTCCTCTTCAAAATGTCATTCTCAGTTGCTCTTGGCATGTTTGTCCTCTCTTAGCTTCTCCTGAGCAAGAGTCTGCTTTCAGTGGTGTCTTCAAAATGTGTCTCATCTGCAGCTACTCTCTCAGCTTCTGTGCATTCTTCAAAGTGTCCCTCTTGGCTGTAGCAAGCCCACTCCTTCTGCCTGAGTTTATATAGTGCTCTAGTAAACTAACCAAGGCCCATGCTGAATGGGCAGGGCCACACCTCCATGGAAGCTATCCAATGGAAGATCTCACCCACAGTTGAGTGATCACATCTCCACCGAAACATCCAATCAAAAGTCTCCAACCCAATCAACACCAGTACATGTCCTGCTCACACAAGACTGCATCGAAGATAAAGGTGTTTTGGGGGACATAATACATTCAAACTAGCACATTCCACCCCCTGGACCCAAAATGACATGATCTTTCCAAATACAAAATACATTCATCCCATCACAATATCACAAAAACTTAAATCATTTCAGTAACAATAGTAAAGTACAAGATCCAATTAAATTTGTTACAGGAGAGATTTGTCCTAATGCAAAGTTCCCTCTGGCTCTGTACCTATGAAACTTAGAGCAAGTTAACTGCTTCCAAAACACAAAGGAGGGACATTTCACAGGATAAACATTTCCATTGCCATAAGGAAAAACTGAAAGGAAAACAGGGTTAACAGGACCAAAACAGTTCCTGAAACCCACAGGGCAAACTCCATTAGATTTCAAAGTCTGAGAATCATTAACAGAACGGTTCTGTATCCTTCGGGTTTGAGAGAGTGGCTTTCCCACACTTTCCAAGGGTCTACATGGCAGCCTGTTTCTCTCCAAATTCTGGGGTGAGTGCTCCAACATATTCACACATTGGAGAGACCCCCCTCTCGGCCCCACCCTCCTCAAACATTGGGGCAGCACCCAGATTCTCTTCCATCTCCGGGGCACATGCTCAACCCCTTCAGAACAGTGGGATGGTGGCCAGGTTCTTCCCAATTCCCTGGGAATGTGCTCCACCTTCTTTGGGGCTTAGGGTGGCAACAACTTTCCTGAACAACGAGGTGGAAGGCCCACCCTTGACCTCCAGTGCAAACTCACCCTTTCCATGCATGTGGGCTCTGCCTTGGAAGAAATTTTTCCTTCAATCTGTTCCTTGTCTGTCTCCTCCAGTCCAGACTAGCAGCAGCTGCATCTGTAAAGATCTCTCAAAAAATTCTGTTGGCTTCACATGAAGCACTCAGGCATCAAAGCTGTCAGAAAATAGGACTCTCTACAAATCCTTTCTGGATAACTCCATCTCCAATCCTGGCTTGTACTGAAATGGGGGCTGGGTTCCATGTTTTGTTAAATCCTCATTTGGGCAGTAGCTTCTGGGGTTCCACCCCCTGGAAGCCTGGAATTTTACAAACCATCAGTTTCTGGTTTCTTTGAACCCAAGAATTCAGTTCTAAGTTTATCTCTCTCTGCTTGCATTTTACTATAAGCTGCAAGGAGAAGCCACGATATATCCACAAATTTTAGTTTCGAAATCTCATCAGCCAAGTATCCTAGCTTGTTGCTCTCAAATTCTTCCTTCCATTCAACACCAGGACTCAATTTTGCCAAATTCTTTGCCACTTTAAAACAAGGATCACCCTTCTTCTGGTTCACAACAACACATTCATCATTTCTGCTCAAGCCCTCATCAGAAGTTATCTTTAGAGTCCATATTTCCACAAATAGTCTCTTCAAAGCCTTTTCTGTCAAGCTCCTCACAATTCTTCCAGAATCTTCCCCGTATCAATTTAAAAAGCCTTTCCAACATGTTTTGTATTTGCAAACTCAGCAGCACCCCAAAATCTGTTCTAGTTTGCTAATGCTGCCTTTTTGCAAAACACCAGAATTGGATTGGCTTTTATAAAAGGGGGTTTATTTTATACAGTTACAGTCTTAAGGCCATAAAGTGTACAAGGTAACACATCAACAATAGGGTACCTTCACTGGAGGATGGCCAGTGGTATCTGGAAAACCTCTGTTAGCTGGGAATGCTCGTGGCTGGTGTCTGCTCCAAGTCCCGCTTTCAAAAATGGCTTTCTCCCAAGACATTCCTCTCTAAGCCGCATCTCCTCTTCAAAATGTCATTCTCAGTTGCTCTTGGTGTGTTTGTCTTCTCTTAGCTTCTCTGGAGCAAGAGTCTGCTTTCAATGGCTGTCTTCAAAATGTGTCTCATCTGCAGCTCCTCTCTTCCCAGCTCCTGTGCATTCTTCATGATGTCCCTCTTGGCTGTAGCAAGCCCGCTCCTTCTGTCTGAGCTTATAATGCTCTAGTGAACTAATCAAGGCCCATGGTGAATGGGTGGGGCCACACCTCCATGGAAATTAGCCAATGAAAGATCTCGTCCACAATTGAGTGAGCATATCTCCACAGAAACTTCCAATCAAAAGTCTCCAACCCAATCAACACCAATACATGTCCTGCTTACACAAGACTGCATCAAAGATAATGACATTTTGGGGGACATAATACATCCAAACCAGCACACATACCTATAGATATGATGTTCTGGAACATATGAAGTATCCTAAATCTATAACAGTAGATGAGAATCCATCTTTTTCTTTTAAGAAATTTAAAATAGAACAGAATGAAGACAGAATTTCACTGATCTTTTATCATAAAAATAAATGGTATTCTTTATTTCATGTTATTTTATTATATCAGGATGAGGAATTTCAGAATAATAACTAGCCATTGAGCTATTAGTCTATTGTGTAAAGTATAAATTGACCATGCACTTAACCTATTTGTGTTTTTGTGGTAAGTAATATGCAGAAAACCAGGGACTTAGGAGATTGTACTTCACTTCCTTTAGTGGGCACAGTAAAAACTATGACTGTTTCAAAGTGTGGAGTGTAAGATGGGGGGGCTAAAGTAAAGCACTACCTTGAGTGCAAAATTTAAGCGGTGCCCACTGCCTCACTCACGTCACTCTATTCTTGGGTATGAGGCACCAAAAAACTCAGCAGTCAAGTTAATTACTTGATAATCAAGTAGTCTTCAAAATCAATTAATATTTAATACATTATTTTGAAAGTCAAATTTAATGAAAAAATAACCATGATTAACAAAATATCAAAATTTTAAATAAAGACAGGCTAAGTTGGGTGGGTCCTGTTAGGTCATAGGGGATGGGTTTCTAAACTGGGTCTCATGAAGTGATGCACATTAGATGCAGAATGTGGTATGAGTGTGTCTAAGTGTGTACATGCTCACATATTTTTCTTGCTACAGGCTCTGTGGTTTCCAGCATATGTTCAGAGGAGCCCCTCACTGTGAAAATATTAGGAATTTCTAATCTTACTAATCTTCATGCTGTTACTTACAAAAGCATCAAATGTGAGGCGCGATTATGGAGGAAACTATGAAAACAAGGATACAATTCTTGCCTAGGATCTAAAACTTACTAGCACTATTCCTAAACTTTTGAGAGAGGCAAGGTTGTCAAGAAGCGTGGACTCTAAAATCAAGCGGTGTGGGTTCATTTCATGGACTCGCCACTAACTAGCTCTGTGACCTTGTGCAAGTTATTTAATCTTTCTGTACTTCTGCATCCTCATCTATAGAATGAATGTAATTTTAGTGCATATTTTATAAGGTTGCGAAGATTAAATGAATGAATGCAAAGCTCTTGGAACAGTGTCTGGCATATTGCAAGCATTAGGTAAGCATTGTCATTATTTTTATTGTCGTTGTAACTATTTGAGGAAAAGAAGTATACCATGCAAATTAAAGTTTTCATAAAATCCTATAAAAATCATATAGCCCATTTTTTAAACAGTTTTATTCACACACCATGCATTAGCTCATTTTTTGAAGAACAAAATATTTTAAGCACTCATAATGCCACAGCACCCTTTCAAACAATTCACAAGCATTTCTCATTGACTCTGGTGTCAGCAGATAACAGTGATTATCATTATTCCAAGTACAGAGCAGTAATGAAACCCATGTCCCTTCTAAAATATTTTATAGCTTATTTTCCTTTAATACAGTCTAGCCTTCACCCTAATTATTTCAAACTATGAAGCTGCATTATTTAAGAGATACACAGCCTATATATACATATTGTTTTCAACTGAAGAGAATAGAACATATAATTGAAAAAGTTTAAGTTTTTCAATGGTTCAGATAAAGATAGACACAGATATCTAATTGTTCCTATTGTGAAATCACCAGTCTATTAGTTGAAATAAGCATATAGTAAGAACATTTTCTTTTCACATGATTAGGAGCAGTTTAGTTGCCTAACAAGGGAAGACTTCTTACTATTACTGACTAATTTTAATATATTAACTGAATTGCATTAATGCTAGCCTTTGAACTGTGAAACCACCGTCTATTCTGTGTGACTGGAAATTGTCTTGCTTTAAATCCATTAAATAAAATTATGTGACACAGAGCTTAATTAATCACACATACCCAGCAGCAGAAAATCAGGCATATAAACAGAATATTGATCTTCAAGTAGGCTGTTGCCTTATAGCAGTAAAGGAATTAGCCACAGGTATGTTTTGTGAGCAATGGCAGGATAATTATCAGTAATAAACCCAGTGCTTATAATTAATTAAATCCGTTACAGAAGAGTGTTTCACCAAAATGTTACCAAGCACTTAAACACTGTTTCAAAAGGGCAAATCATAATCTCCTCTATTCACCTGTGTGTGTGACAAAAAAGTAGATAAAGATATTGGCAAACAATAAAAGCTGTATTTTAATGGCTCTGATCTTAGATTTCATTTCCATTTCACTATAGCCGCAATAACAACAACTGATCATAAAGCAGTCATGACATGGGCTTGAGACATTTTTGTTATTTAATTTGTTCTCTAAGAAAAATACAAAAGTCATGTTACTTTTGCATTTTTCTTGACCCTTCATTTTCAACATAATCATGTCCACTAATTAAAATAACATTTCTCTTATTGAAATTTTATTTTTCTTGGAATAAATATCTGCTTGAAAGTGACAAGGATCTCAAAAAAACATATTTAATTGCTTAATTTATTTAATCTGTAGAATGTGCACACACGTTCTTCACATTGTCTACCTTGAAGTCTCTGAAACTAAACCGTGGTGGTTACAGTTCATTAATATCTACTGTGACAGTACTGATCACTTTTTAATAGTTTTATATATTAAACACTGAAAAAGCTCTATTCCATAATATAATGGCTAATTTTTAAACAGCAATTCTCCTATTAGCCCTAGGTGCTATGAATTGGCTAGGATTTCCTTTGAATTGCTCCCTAGTGAGCTAGTTGAAGTTGAATAATTTTGTGTTTTCAGTCTTGATCACATTCCAAAGTAATCCATCTGTAAATTTTTTAAATAGCATGCAGTGACTTGATGTTGCTTCAGCTGTGTAGACAAACAAATCCTACAGTAGGATGTTTGTCTCTAATACTTTCAAATTGGAAGCTAAAGGTGTGGTTTAACCATGTGCCAAACACCTTCTGAAATATGGAATGCCCATGGTTGCTGGGTGTTTGTTCAGTTTATGCACTGCATATATACAAAAGGGGCCATTCACACTGCTGTGTTTTGAATCTTACTAAAGTGTTCATGCACAGCAACCTCTAGTCACCTCTTTTTTAATTTTAATTTTTTTAACTTTGAATTTGGGAAAAATTGATTCCTCCTCATGTCTTTCATCTAATTGAATTTATTTATTTAATGTCGAGCTTTGAGAGTTCTTTATATATATATAAAGTTTCAGTATTCATAGACCTTTGTTAAATCTTATCTTGCTTGTTGCTATCCCTTCCTCTCACTTAATTTCTTTCCCCACCCTCAGGGTTGTCTAGGCAGTGAGCACTCTAACTTGTTCATACTGAAAGGGGGTTTGACAGGTCAAGTAGCTGCATCGTGAATTTCTCAGGGTTTTCGAAATATAAGATCATATCATCTGCAAATAATAACAGTTTTACTTCTTCCTTTCCAGTTTGGATGCCTTTTATTTCTTTGTCATGCTGGATTGCTCTGGCTAGAACTTCTAGCATAATGTTTTATAACAGTGGTGACAGCAGGCATCTTTGTCTTGTTCTTGATCTTACAAGGAAGACTGTCAGTCTCTCACCATCGAGTATTATGTGGCTGTGGGTTTTTCATACATGGCCATTATCATATCGAGGAAGTTTCCTTCAGTTCCTAGATTTTGAAGTGTTTTTACCAAAAAAGGTTGCTGAATTTTGTCGAATACTTTTCCAGCATTATTGAGATGATCATTTGATTTTTCCCTTCTGATTTGTTAATGTGTTTTATTACATTGATTGATTTTCTTATTTGAACCATCCTTCTATGCCTTGGATGAAACCCATTTGGTCATCGTGTATGATTTTTAATGTGCCTTTAGATTTGATTTGCAAGCATTTTGTTGAGAATTTTCACATCTAAATTCATTAGGGAGATTGGCCTGTAGTTTTCTCTCTTGTAGCATCTTTATCTGGTTTTGCTATTAGAATGATGTTGGCTTCATAAAATGAGTTAGGTAGTGTTCCATTTTCTTCAATTTTTTGAAAGAGTTTAAGTAGGAATGGTGTCAGTTCTTTTTGGAAAGGTTGGTAAAATTCCCCTGTAAAGTCATCTGACCCTGGGCTTTTATTTGTAGGAAGTTTTTTGATAACTGATTGGATCTCTTTATTGTGATTGCTTTGTTGAGGTCTTCTATTTCTTTTCTTCAATCTAGGTTGTTCATGTGTTTCCAGGAAATTATCCATTTCCTCTAAATTGTTTAGTTTGTTGGTGTACAGTTGTTCATAGTATGCTCTTATGATTTTTTTAAATTTCTTTGGGATACACAGTAATGTTCCCTCTCCCATTTATTATTTTGTTTATGTGGGTCTTCTCTTTTTTACTTTGTCAGTCTAGCTAAAGGTTTGACAATCTTGTTGATCTCCAAGAACCAACTTTGGTTTTATTTATTCTTTTTTTTTTTTTTTTTTTGTTCTCCAAACATTTATTTCTCCTTTAATCCATGTTATTTCTTTTCTTCTCCATGCTTTAGGATTAGTTTGCTGTTCATTTTCTAGCTTCTTCAATTGTTCCATTAGTTCTTTGATTTTAGCTCTTTCTTCCTTTTTAATGTATGCATTTAGAGCTATAAATTTCCTCCTCAATACCACCTTCACTGCTTCCCATAAGTTTTGATACATTGTGTTCTCATTTTCATTCATCTTTAGATATTTAGCAATTTCTCTTGCAATTTCTTCTTTGACCCACTGATTGTTTTGGAGTGTGTCATTTAACCTCCAGATATTTGTGAATGTTCTACATCTAGATCTGTTGACTTCTAGTTGCATTCCATTGTGGTCGGAGAATGTGCTTTGAATGATTTCAATCTTTTTTTAATTTATTGAGCATTGTTTTATGCCCCAGCATATGATCTATCCTGGAGAAAGTTCCATGAGCATTAGAGAAGCACTAGAGAAGAATATATATCCTGGTAATTTTGGATGTAATGCACTCTATATGTCTGTTATGTTTAATTCCTTTATCACATTGTTTAGGTTCTCAGTTTCCTTACTGGTCCTCTGTCCGGTTGATCTATCTATAGGAAAGAGTGGTATATTGAAGTCTTCCACAATTATTGTAGCTACACCTATTGTTTCCTTCGGTTTTGCCAACGTTTGTCTCATATACTTTGGAGCACCTTGTTTGGGTGCATGTGCCAGTTTAGATATATTATGTCCCCCAAGAAAAAGCCATGATCTTTTAATCCAGTCTCATGGGATATTAGGATTAAGCTGTTTCCAGGGAGATGTGACCCACTCAACTGTGAGTGACACCTTTATTTAGGGAGTGACCTCTGATGGAATGTTTCCATGGAGGTGTGGCCCTGCCATTAAATGTGCGTCTTAATAAAAGACTCCACTCACTGCAGTCTTATAAAAGAGTTGCAGCTTACAGACACATTTTAAAGATGGACATTGAAAGCTGAAGCTGACATTTTGGAGAATGCCATTTTGAAACACAACCTGGGAACAAGCAGATGCCAGTCACATGCTTTCTGGATTCCAAAGCCTTTCTCCAGTGAACGTATATTCATGTTTCTTTCTTAGCTTGGACACTTTCATGGCCTTAAGACTGCAACTTTGTAACCAAATAAACCACCTTTATAAAAGCCAATCCATTTCTGGTATTAGCAAACCAGAACAGTGCATAAACATTTATGATTGTCAATTCTTCTTGGTGAATTGTCCCATTTATTATTATATAGTGTCCTTCTTTGTCTCTTATGACATCCTTGCATTTAAAGTCTATTTTATCTGAAATCAGCATTACCACCCCAGCTTTCTTTTGTCTGGAGCTTACATGGAATACTTTTTCCTATCCTTTCACTTTCAATCTCTTTGTGTCACTGGGTCTAAGATGAGTCTCTTGTAAACAGCATATTGATGGATCATATTTTTTAATCCATTCTGCTGGTCTGTATCTTTTAATTGGGGAGTTTAATCTATTCACATTCAATGTTATTACTGTGAAGGCAGCTCTTGAATCAGCAATCGTATCCTTTGGTTTTTATTTGTCAGATCTATTTTTTCCCTCTCTCTTTTATTTCCTTTAAGTGACCCTTACTAATACTCTTCAGTTTTGTGCCCTTCTCCAGGATTCTCTTTCTTGTCTGTTTTTTCTCGGCCAGTAGAGCTCCCTTTAGCATTTCTTGTAGGGGAGGTCTCTTGTTAACAAATTCTCTCAGCATTTGTTTTTCTGTGAAAATCTTAAGCTCTCCCTCAATTTTGAAGGAGAGCTTTGCTGGATAAAGAATTCTTGGCTTACAATTTTTCTGTTTCAGAATTTTACATGTTTCGTATCACTGCCTTCTTATGTATCATATCATTGCCGTCTTGCCTCCATGTTGCCCACTGAGTAGTCCATACTTAGTCTTATGTTGTTTCCCATACTTAGTCTTATGTGGTGAATCTCTTCTCCCTTTCTGTTTTCAGAACTTTCTCCTTCTTTTCAGCATTTGACAATCTGACAAGAATATGTCTCAGATTTGGGTTTATTTGTATTTATTCTATTTGGAGTTCATTGGGCATTTTTCATTTGCATTTATGTCATTTACTTATGTCATTTAGAAGGGTTGGGAAGTTTTTCCCAACAATGTCTTCAAATACTCTTCCTAGCCCTTTACTCTTTTTTTCATCTTCTGGAACACCAATGATTCTTATGTTTGTGTGTTTGATGGTGCCCATCATTTCCCTGAGATTAATTTCAATTACTTATTTTATTTTTTCACCATTTGTTCTTTTGTGTTTCATAATCCATTGCTCTGTCCTTGAGTTCACTAATTCATTCTTCTACCTCTTCAAATCTTTTGTTATGTGTCTCAAGAATATTTTTGATTTGGTCAATATCTTTTATTTCCATAAGATCTGCTATTTTTTTTTAATTTATACTTGCAAATTCTTCTTTATGCTCTTCTAGGATCTTCTTCATGTCCTTTATATCCTGAGCCATGACATTGATGTTTGTGTGTACTTCTTTTATTAATTGCTCCAAGTTCTCTGTCTCCTCTGGCTTTTTAATTTGGGTGTTTGGGTTATCCATATCTTCTGATTTCTTCATATGCTTTATAATTTTGTGTTTTTTTTTGGCCTCTTGGCATTTGCTTATCTTGATAGGGTTCTTTTAGTATATGCATGATTATTTTAACATTTATTTATAATTTGGCAAAGCTACAGCTTGGTGGAGTGCACTTTCCCTGACCCACCAGAAGATGATGCTATTGAGCCACCTCTTACCCTCAAGCCAGTTCTACCCCAACTTTATCTATGCACTGAGTGGGGGTCCAAACCTTGTGGAAGTCCAACCAGGGCAACAGTGTGCACTGGGAACTCCCAGCCCTATGGTTGGGGAGCATGCCCTGTACGGTTTGGCAGGGTGTCTGATCCAGGACACCGTGGTCCCAGTTATTGTCAAGGCTGTGGGTGGAGTACTCTGGGGTTGCAGAGCTGCATGTCTCACCCTCCAGCTCAAATGTCCCACAGTCCCTGTCTGCCATGCACTCTTGTGTCCCTGGGATTGGGGAATGGCTCCTGCCATTTCCATGTGGCACCTTTGCCTCTAGGCTGTGCACATCATGGGCTTCCATGGAGGAAGAGTGGAGCCATCACAAGTCTGCTGAATCCCAAATTCCCTCAAGGAAGCTATTGGCCATGGGGCTGTGAAGGGTTATCTCCCCAGCCAACTGCAAAGATGGCTGCACAGGGCATGGAAACCTGCCTCCTTCTATGCTCATCTGCCTGCTCCAACCACCAGTCCCTGACATGGGGACTTTTGGCCATGGGTCTGCAAAGAGTTATCACCTGAGCCAAGTGTTAAGGAGGGTGTTCAGGGTGTGGAAAGCTGCTCCCCTCTGCATTCCAACTGCCCATTCCTTGGCAGCATTCCAGGCCAAACATTCACTGATCTTAAATGCGGTTTCTCGGCTTCTCCAAGAACACACTCACTATGGGTGTAGAAGTCCCTGCCCAGCTGGTGGAACCCTGGAACTGCTGTTCTGGAGTGCTTTCTGTCCTTTCTCTTGTGTTTTTCATGGAGAAGAATTTTGCTCTATCTCTTCTAATCTGCCATCTTCCCAGAAGTCCAAGAACTTATTTTTAATAGTATCCTCAAGTATCTTATTAATTAAGAAAATCCCAAACTGAATCAGGGTGGGCCTAAGTCTAATATGACAGGAGTACTTATAATCAGAGTAACTTTGGGCATCCTCAGAGTAGGAGAGAAAAGGAGACAGAAGGAGATAGATGGCCATGTGATGGAGGAAGAGATTGAGTTATAGTTACCTGCAAGCCACCACCAGGATGCTGCAGACTTCAGATAAAGTACCAATGACATCTTGATTTTGTCTTCCAGCCTAAACAAATTCTTGTTGTTTAAGCTAACTAGTCCCTGGTACTTTGTTCAAGTAGCCCTGACAACCTAAGACAACCTAAGAATTCTGATGGCATAAATACTAAATCTTTTGTTATTTTCCCACATGTCCCTGAGGCTCTGTTGCTTTCTTTCCTCCTTTTTTTTCCAGTTTAGTTTCTTTCTGCTGCTTACATTGGGTAATTTATACCATTTGATATTCAGGTTCACTGATTCTTCCCCATGTGCTCTCCTTTCTGTTGTTGAGCCTATCCATTGAGATTTTTTACTGTATTTTTAGTTCTAAATTCCAATTTACTGCTTCTTAATAACTTCTATTTCTTTTCTGAAACTGTTTTTTTCCAAGACTTTCTATTTTTCATTGTTTCCAGTGTGTATATAACTGCTTATTGAAGCATTTCTATGATGGCTACTTTAAAAACAGTGTAAGTTAATTCTAATATCTGTGTCATCTCAGTGTTGATATCTACTGATTGTCTTCTCTCTCTATATATATATATATGTGTGTGTATGTATATATATGTGTATATATATATAAATTTATTTTCTTCATATACAATGAATTGCATACATTTTGGCATGGGATTAAATGTTCTCCTGTAATTTGGTTTTTAAAAACTATATATTATTCTATTAAAAGAATGTACCAGAAATTATTTCTCTAAATACCTATCATTTAAACATTGGGTTATTTATATGTTTGTTATTTTAAACAGTGTTTCAAAAATACGTATTAGCTTCTGATTCTGGCTAAAATGGTAAAATTACACTCCAATTTGTCTGTCCCACAGTTTCCAAGATAAAATACAGGGCATCTACTTAAATTTGAAATAGAGATACTCCTTTTTTTTTTTTTTTTTTGGTGTAAGTATGTTTCATATATAGCATTCAGACAATCTTATACAGTAATATTATTTGTTGTTTATCTGAAATTAAAATATAACTGAGCATAATGTATTTTTCTTTGCTAAATATAATCCTGACAACCATAAACCATGTACAGAATATGAATCAACTGTCTGAAGACTCTGAGAAATAAGTGGTAGCAAGCAGACGGAAGAAGGAAACAAGAATTTGAAGTCCAAACATCATGGTGGTGAGTTTTCTAGGTGATTTCTCATCATATTGCCCATCCTAGACTCAAAGGATGTCCTTGAATCCATCTTTACAAAAATAAACTCCCTGGTATGATACGTCTAAGTTGTTGTAAGCATCTTAATTTTAACTAATTACTGTGTCTGCCATTCCCACCTTATGACTCTGACCACTATTTGGTCACATTCCCCTCATCTTTCTGAGATTTCTATCAGAAACAGCAGAAGATAGCCCCAGATCCTGCACCTTCCACTCAAAACACCTTCCAACACTTCCAGATATCTTTCTCACCCCCATTCTCAGAGCTGTTACTCCATCTTTCCATGGGGTAGACAAATAGGATAGATTAAACTGACTACCCTTAACAGTCCTCTAAAAAACAAGGACTAAATGCTATCATTTGATCTCAATTGGAACCCACTGCCAGCTCTAGGGTCAACACTTTCATGAACTGAAGAATGAGTACCTCTTAAATGTTGTGCCCTTGGTGCCTCATATGCCTTACCCTAATCCAACCCTGGTGGAAGTCTAAGGCTCACCAGCCAGTGGAGAGGCCACTTATGGCACCCTACTGATACAGATCCCAACAATTGTAAAACATAGCTTCTTCCTAGGAGTACCATGTGTTCCTTCAGGATTATATCCCTTATTTGGAAGCCAACCATTAACTTGAATCTTTCCACCAAATGTGATGACTTACACAGGAGATTTGCATATTCTTAAAGAAACACTACCATATGACTGGAAATCTCTCCAAAATGAGGCTACTACTGGGTGCTCAATGAAATTCCCTGAAGGATAACAGAGTCATTTATGTTCTACCTTGTGGAGAATTTATCCTATAATGAGAGTGTTCAAGAAGATAAGATTTTTACAAAATGTGTTCATGACATTAGCTATACTAATCAATAGCATCACCTCAGCAATGAAAGGCATTCATGTCAGTTGGCCTCAATTCACTGATCAAGGTGTTTTGGATGATAGAAGTCCCCTCATATTCCTTCTTGTGGGCTGAGGTAGAGTCCATAATCTACTATACCTGCATTTATTCATCAGGTCAAGTGTAAAGGTCAATATAGAAACTTAAGGAGAAAACCAGCTTGCCTTCTTAGGAATATGGTGGTAGTTTGTGAGATTTTTTCACCTGGTTGACCCTGAGATCCAGGGATGCATGATTGAGTTCAGAATAGCAGATAGGACTCACTCTGTTTCTTGATAGTAGCCTTAATTAAATGCTATATGAGACAAATTGAACAAATTTGCTCCTAAGCCCTATTATTCACAGTAATCAGAGTGGCCAACAGAGGAACACTATCAACCAAAATTAATTCATCAACATTTATTGAAATCCATCAAGTGCAAATGGATGTTATTTTCAAGAGCATATGGGACATTCATTAAGTTGACCATATCCTGGGTCACAAACCAACCTTAACAAATTTAAAAGAATTGAATTATTACAAAGTATGTTCCTAATCATAATGGAATTCAACTGCAAATTAAACAGAAAGATACCTATAAATTTTTCCAATTATTTGGAAAATAATCATGACTCTCAAATGATAGATCAGTAAATGGAGAGTGTCAATGCAAATTAGAAATAGTTTGGACTGAAAAAATACATATATCAAAATTTGTGAGACGCAGCTAAAGAAGAACTTAGAAGGACATTTGTAGCATTAAATATTTATATTAGAAAATAAGAAAGTCCTCAAATTAATTAATAATCTAAGTTTCCACTTTCATAAACTAGAAGTTGAAGAGCAAAATAAGTCCAAAATAAAGAACAGAAATCAATGAAATTGAGAAAATCACAAATAAAGAAAATCAATATAAGTAAAAGCTGGTTCATTGAAAAGGTTATTAAAATTGACAAAATATGGCCAGACAACAACAGAGAAAAAGTTACAAAATAGCTATAACAGGAATGAAAAAGTGAATAAACATACCAATCTCTCTAATTTGGAAAGGAATACTCCATAGAGAAATACAAGGTTGGAGAATACTATGAACAATTCTATGTAAATAAATTTGACAAATTATATGCAATAGATTACCAATTCTTTGAAAGCCATTAACTGTCAACTCACCCAAGAAGAAACAGATAACCTGAGTAGTCCTATATCTGTTAAAGAAATGTAATTCATAATTAAAAATCATCTGAAAAAGGAAATTTGATACCTAGATGGATTGAACAGCAAATTCCCCAAACATTTAATGGCAATAACAAAAATTCTATATAATCCTTTCAGAAAATAGAAAAGGAAGAAATACTTGCCAACTAATTTTTGAGTCCAGCATTACCCGTGATACCAAATATATACAAAGAAAAAAAAAACTACTGATCAATATTTTTTATGAACATATAAGCAAAAATTCTCCACAGAATATTAACAAATAGAATTCCACAAAATGTGAAAAGAGTAATATATTGCCACCAAATGGGAATTATCCAGAACTTGCACGGCATTTTCTAGTTTCAAAAATTAATCAATGCAATCCATGGTTTTAATAAACTAAATAAGAAAAGAAAATCACATGATCATACAAATGGATGCAGAGAAAGCAATTGGCAAAATTCAACATCTGTTTAAGATAAAAACTCAACAAGTTAGCAACAGAAAATTTTCTGAACCAGATAAAAGGCATTAACAAATACCTATGTATAGCCTTATTTATTGGTGAAAGACTAAATGCTTTAACACTAGAATCATGAACAAGGCAAAAATATCCTCTTTCGGATTGATGGTTTAGTATGCCAAGCCCTCTATCTTGGGGTTTGCCCTTATGAAGCTCGTTACTGCAAAGGAGAGGCTAAACCTGCTTATAATTGTGCTGAAGAGCCTCCCCCTGAGTACCTCTTTGTTGCTCAGATGTGGTCCTCTCTCTCTAGCTAAGACAACTCAGTAAGTGAACTCACTGCCCCCCCCCCAATGTGGGACTGACTCCCAGGGATGTAAATCTCCCTGGCAATGCAGGATATGACTCCTGGGGATGAATCTGGACCCAGCATCATGGGATTGAGAACATCTTCTTGACCAAAAGGAAGACGCAAAATGAAATGAAATAAAGTTTCACTGGCTGAGAGATTTCAAATGGAGTAGAGAGGTCACTCTGGTGGACATTCTTATGCACTATATATAACCCTTTTTAGGATTTAATGTATTGGAACAGCTAGAAGCAAGGCTAGTAGCCTTGACTCTTTTAGATTGCATGACAATGTAGCTTACAATGGGTGACAGTGTGATCGTGAAAACCTTGTGGATTGAACTCCCTTTATCCAGTGTATGGATGGATGAGTAGAAAAATGGGGACAAAAACTAAATGAAAACTAAGGTGGGATGGGAGGATGATTTGGGTGTTCTTTTTTACTTTTATTTTTTATTCTTATTCTTATTCTGGTGTAAGGAAAATGTTCAAAAATAGATTGGGGTGATGAATGCATTACTATGTGATGGTATTGCATGATTGTACACCATGGATGATTGCATGGTATGTGAATATATCTCATTAAAACTGAATTTAATTAATAAAAACAAAAACAAAAATATCCTCTTTCATAACTCTTATCATATTTCTTGAAGTCTCAGCCAGTGCAATAAGCAAAAAAAAAAAAAAAAAAAAAAAAAAAAAAAAATGTGAGGCATACAATCTGTAAAGGAAGAAATAAAACTTTTCCAATCATAGATGTAATTTTCTACTTTGAAGTTTTCAATAAAAAAGTGCTCCTAAAACTAATAAGTGAATTTAGCAAGATAAAGCTACAAAGCTTCAATCATATTTCTATATACTATATACACTAATAATCAATAATTAGAAACCAATTTATTTTTTAAATACTATTTACAATAGTTCCAACAAAATGAAATGCTTATGTATAAATTGAACAAAACATGTGCATATGTTGACAAATACAACATGCTAAAAAAAGAGAGATAAAAGAGACCTAATTAATTGGAGAATCATATTGTGTTCATGGATACCTAAAATATCAATTAGCTACAAATTGATATATACATTTAATGCAATTCCTCAGAAAATCCCTGAAAGCTTTTGTGTAGATATTGACAAGCTGATTCTAAAGTTTATAGGGAAAGACAAAGTCAAATAAAATAACCAAAACAATTTTGAAAAGAAGAAAAAATTTTTAGGGTCAAACTACCTGATTTACAACAAAGCTATAATAGTGAAAAACTGTAGTATAGACAGAAGGATAGAAACATAGATCTAGAACAGAATATCTAGAAATATACTCACATAAATATTCTCAACTGATTTTTGACAAAGATGTAAAGGTAATTCAATGAATAACGTAGTCTTTTCAACAAATGGACCCACTTGGTAATTTTTTTTTTTTCACTTGGTAATTTATATGTTAAAAAAATGAACCTTGATATATATGTATCTTATAGCCTATACAAAAATCATAATAGATAATAGATAATAGAAATAGATAATAGATTGAATTGTAAAATGTAAAACTATAAAACATTTTTGAGAAAACATGAGAAACTTCATGACATGCTGTTAGACAAAGAGATCTCAGGTATGACACCAAAGTCATGGTGAATCAAAGAAAAATTGATAAGCAGAGACTCATCAAAATTAAAAATGTTTGCTCTTCTAAAGATGCTATTAAGAGAACCTTGAAACAAACAGCAAACTAGGAAAAAATATTTTCAAGTCAAATATCAAAGTACTTCTATCTAGAATATATGAAGAATTTTTAAAAATCATCAATTAGAGCACAAACAACTCAATTGTAAAAATGGATAACATTTATGTTGGCACTTCACAAAAGAAGATATACATATGGTAGATAAACACATGGCAAAATGGTCAACATCATTAGCCTTGGTGACGTGAAAAATTATAACATCAATGAGATACCACTGCACACCTCTTAGTCTGGCAAAACAAACACAAACACACACACACATACCTATACACAAAGTTGGCATCACCAAGCGATAGGATGTAGAGCATCTGAAGCCCATGTACATTGTTACTGGGTATAGAGTTTGGCAATTTCTTATAAAATTAACCATATTTCTTACCAAACAGCCTAGCAATTATACTCCTAGGTATTTGCTGTAAAGAAATAAAAATTTATATACATACAAAAGCTTGGATACAAATGTTTATAGGAGCTTTATTCATAATTGCCCAAAACTAGAATCAACCAATATATCCTTAAGAGGATGAAAGGATAAACAAACTCTTGTACATCCTTCCAGCTGAACACTACTCATTAGTGAAAAAGAGCAAGCTGTAGAAACACGCAACAACACAGACTGATCTCAAAAACATTATCCTGAGTAAAACAATCCAGTCTCAAAATATTACAAACTCTAATAATCCATTTATATTTATATTACATCCTGGAAAAAGCAAAACTATAGAGAAAGAGAACAAATCAGTGGTTGCCAAAGGTAAGTGGTGGGGATGTGGCTTGATTACAAAGCAGCAGGTTTATGTTGGTTGATGGGACCATTCAGTATCCTGACGCCTTGGTGATTACATAAATTTCTGAATGTCCTAAAACTCATAGAACTGCATAATGAAAAAGTTAAGTTTATTGTACATTAACTTTAAAATAATTTTTAAAAAGAATAGGGAAATACTGCTACAACAGAAAATCCAAAATGAGGTATATCTCTTAAGTAATTGTACTGTTTTTCACTTGTTTCCTTAGAATAAATCTCTATAATTGGATATACTATTTTAAAAAGTATTTCTCCTTTCCTCTCTCCTTCCTTCCTTCCTTTCTTCCTCCCTCATTTCCTCCCCTTCTTCCTTCCTTCTCTTCTTCTTTCCTTCCTTCTTTCATCATTTCATGCTTTCTTTATTCATTCTTGCTTTCTTTGAGCTTCAATTAAGTCCTATTAAGCACCATTTTATACCAGTGTTCTACTGGTTCTGGGACATATTTAAAACATAGAAGACAAATGCTCAGATGGATAAAATGTTGAAACAGGCAAGCAAACACTTAATAGTAGTTTATAAAATAAGAAAAATATTGAGAAACTTCACATCAAATAAGAAATGGTTTTCCACTATTCTCCTTTACAAAAAAATCAGTGCTTCACATAAGCAATTATTTATTAAGTGCCTACTACATGTCAGAAAATGTTCAGTGTGCTGGGTTGCAATAAGTCAATCAGGTCAGGATCTTGCCATCATAGCCAATGCATCTTCATGACAGAGAAGACAGAAAATAAACAGCAAGTACAAATAACAAAGTGAATTTAAACCGTGAATCTGTTGTAAAGGAAACAAACTCACCAGGAGTTATGGTGGTGTTAAGGGTCTGGTATAAATAAGGAGGTAAGGGAAGAACTGTCTGTCAGTAAGGAGACAGCACGCAGAGATCAGGGAAGAACATTCCAGATAGAGAGAATAGAAAGTGCAAAAGGCTAAACATAAAGATTTAAAAATAGGTAAGAGAAAACTATAATAAAATCTAAAGTGAGAAATTTGCTTCACTGAATTTGCTTTAGGGAAAATAAATGAGCATTTTATTAGAAGAGTAAAAAACATTTCAAAAATTTAACTAAATGACTAAGAGCTAGCAACTTCTTTATTTCAAGTTATAAAATCAGTAATCTTGCAAGAAAGACAGGAAGGATTTGTTTGGATGTTGGTGGTATGTTGTGATAACTGTATGGCACCCTGCATTTTTTCCCCTATATTTAAGTATGGCTAAAGAAGAGTCAGAAAATTCTCTAGGTCTTCTCTACAATCATTGGCTTTTTCTAAGAAAACCTTGATCATTTTTGATGTGGTGGTAGTTATAATTGGTTGTCTTATCTGCAGGAAGTCTTTATTGCTCATCCTTCATACTATTTAAATTGTATATTTAAGCTCTCAGGAAAAACAAATATTCATGGTTCAGCTTGCACAGAACCAATAAAATTATTTTTTAATGGCTTGGCACTACTGAAATTGAATGAGCATAAAAAAGCTACAATGTGTGATATTTTCTTTAACAGAATTTCATTTTAGGGCTAATGACCTGAGTTTATCATTTACATTGAACTTAACAGGTGTCAGTAAGAAAATTAAGGCAAGACTGTGCACACTACATTGAGTTCAATCTGGTTCATTTTTCTGGTTTTTCATTTTTTTCTAAGCCTTTTCATTTTTTATGCTTCATCTGTCTTTTTTTTACATAGCTGTAGAGACAGCTGGAAAACTGCTTTACAAGCAGAGCAACTGGATTTTAATTTGCAGGAAAACAGGAGGAGAGGAGGAGAAGACCATCATAGGGCTCTTACCTAAGTACTGGAACTTTCATCACTGCATTACCAAGGCTGATTTTCCTGTTCCATCAGAAAGGGGAGAAGAATTTTTGAAGATGTTTTTCAGAGAATATGTTTTCTTGCAAATGAACTGATCAGGTTTAAGAAAGAAAGGCATCCTAAAAATGAAGTTCCAAAGAATTACATAGCCAAAATCATACAATCATGGATGCATTATCTATTCTCCAAACCACATTTTTATGTTTTTACAAAGAAGCTCAATTTTCGTGCAGATTTAAATGCATTTAATAAAAAGAAGAAAAATATAAAGGTTAATGTTTCCATTAAAAGGATGAAAAACAAAACTGCACCAAATATCTTATTTTCTCATCTACTGAGTTTTGCATATTTAAATGCATATTTAATGTACGTTTGTATAATGTAAAACTTCTAATTTTAGACATATAAAAAACTATTCCATTTCTGTAACTCAACAGAGTAAAACAAATAAAAAAACCAACAAGCAAACCCATCACTAAAAAGTATAATAAAATACCCTCCTAAATACCAATAGGTTACTTTATTAGTAGATAATCAAAAATGATGAGTAATTAATTGATTCCATTTTAGTATGGGGAAATCTGATATTTAAATAACACATTTTGAAATTACATTATTTTATATAATTTTTGGAAAAAATAAAATTACTTAAAAGAACATATTTTAGTAGAAATTAATACCTTGTTTGTCCCTTTTAAAATAATTTTCTTCCACTTAAAACATGCTTCATTTAAATACTGTATTGAATAGTATTTTAATAATTGCCTAGGACTGTCCCAAGGTACAAATTTGCTAACATAGAAAGTTTATTAATTTTTGTAGGCTTAAAGTCCATGGCATTTTTAATTTTATATTTCAAACCTACCTTCTAGCCAGAAAATGAACTGTACTACAAAAGAAATGACTTGTGTGACTAGTGAATAACAATTTGTTCAAGGCTAATTAATGAAAATATCCAAATATTTGCTTGCAATATTTTGAAAAGAATGTGAAATGAGAAATTGCAATAACTGCAAATAATATTTATCATTCTTATATAATTCCTCTTCCCTGTAATTTTTTTGTGGGTATTAGAATTTCAAAACAACATTAATCATACAAGTTATAATGTTATATTATATCGCTACACTTTGTAATAATGTGTTGAATGTGACATGTTTGAAGCTGCTTTATTCTTTACATTTTTTTACTGAAAAGGTATTTGATTTTGAAAGGCAATTTATCTCATTGTGTTTATTAGAAATTATTCTTTAAAATGAATTTTTTTTCATATTTAAAACAAGACAAAATATTTTTGTTACATTTACTTTGGAATTCCCACTCTTTAGCCAAGGTTTAGGATCCATGGACATAGTGGCTAGCAAAATAGACATGATACGCATGTCAGGGGCCATATGATCTAGTGTCTGAGATGATTTAAACAAGATACCATTACAAAAGCATCATGACAAACCATGATAAAGGTTATGAAGGAAAAAAATAGGGCGTGTATAGGAAGATTAGAGCAGAGGAACCTAATCTGAATTAGGGAGATGTTTTGCAAGACCTTTTTGAGAAAGTGACATTTATGCTTCAATCTGGGCATGGAGTAAAATTTAGCCTTCCTCAAGCATGAAGCAAGGAGAGGGGAAGGAGAGCATTTCAGGAAGAACAAAACAGTATCTGGGAGAGCTTGAGTCAGAAAGTGCTTGAAATATTGGTGGGGTGACCACAAACCAGATGCCAGGAGAGTTTTGAATGAGGAAAAGATTGGATAAGATGAAGCTGTAAAAGTGGTCAGGGCCAGATCATGCTGGACTTTATAGACCACACTAAGGATATCGAATTGGCCAGGTGTGATGATGACTTCTTTATATTTGAGCAGGGAAACAGAGAAGTCCTAACATTTGTACTAACATATATGGCCCAAACAGAAACTTAATTGGATACATTAATGAGGGAAGAAATAGCTCTAATGTGGGCGGAGAGCAAGAATTTAATTTTGAACATATTATGTTTGAGATGCTTCTGAGAAATAAGTAGCAAGGAACAACTGATTTGGGCCTTAGATAACTCTGAATGACTCTGAATGAAATATATAGCATTTATCATAAATGTACTATGTGAAGTCATAGTAATGAGTGAGAATGACCAAGGCAAGGGTGTTGTGAAAATCAAGTTGAGAAATGCCATCCTACTATTCAGAATTAAGATAAAGAAGGAAAAATCTTCAAAGGAAATTACAAAGAAGCAGCGAGAGAGATAGAAAAAAACCTTAAGGGTATAATGTAATGAAACTCAAAGGAAATGAGTGATTTTTAAAGTTTTTCTCCTTTTGTCAGTGGCAATTATTTTTACTTAGAAAATGGCCTTTCTCAAAGCTTTGTATATCAGCCCAGATGTGCTTTCCTATCTGTTAGGAGTTGCACTCATTAAAGGACTCTAGAGGCTTGGCAGGAGGACCTTGGCCTCAGCAGTAGACAGGAGTCGTCTCAGAAAAAAAGAACCCTCTGCCAAACAGAGGCCAGTCCTCCACGCCTGCCTGCTTCCGAGACTGCTGCTCCCACACTCAACCGCCTTCCAGGCAAAAACAATCACTTAATCTAATTGGTTGAGCATCAAAACATTCAGCCAGCAAATTTCATGGGGAGATGAGGCAGGCAGAATTTTATCTGTTCCTCAGTAGAGCTCAGTTTTTTCATCATTAGATCATACTACACCAGAAAGTTAAGCAGACTCGCATCCAAATACATCCATATTTCTCTATCTCCTTTGCCTCCACCATTATCCAAATACAGTAATTTTATGAGAGGAATTATCAAAATAGACACCAACTCATCCTTCCCACCTTGCCCTCAATACTTCCACCCTGTTCCTTTACATTCTGATGTCCACATATGAGCCAGAGTTGTCTTTATAAAATACAAATCAAACCATATAACCACCACCTCCCCTCCCTGCTAACAACCTGTCAGTGGCTTTTCATTTTGACTTATGAGTCTTGGCACGATGGGCCCCTGTCTCTTTCCCCAAACACATCCCTTGCCATGTGGTGGGGATTGAATCATGTCCTCCCACAAAATGACCCCTGATCCTTGAGTGGGAACCCATTTATCAAAAAGGACCTTTGAAGGTGTTATTAGTTAAGATGTCCCCAAACTGAATGAGGGTGGTCCTAAAACCAATATGGCTGAAATCCTTATAAGCAAAGGAAATTGGACACAGAAAGAGAAGCCCCAGGAGCAGCAGGAAGCTAAAAGTCAACAGAACCGAGAAAAGAAAGGAGAAGATGCGACCACAGGCATTGCCATGTGAAGGAAAAGTCAAGGAAACCCAAAGATTGCCAGCAGGCCAGAAAATACTGACCTCGGGAGAAAGCAAGCTTTTTAGCCTCTGGAAACATGAGCCAGTAAATCCCTGTTGGTAAACCACACATTGTATGGTATTTGTTTTAGCATCTAGGAACCAAAACACCATGTTCCATCTTTCTCCTTGTACTGCATCATTTAGCCTTCTGTTAGTCCAAGAACATACCAAGCTCTTTTCTATCTTGGAAACTTTGGGTATAACATTTCCTGAAATAGATGCCACCACTCTTTGTCCGACAGGTTCTTTCTTGCATTCAGTTCCCTTCTCAATGTCAGTTTCTTGGTGAGGCCTTTATAGGCAACCCATTAATCTATAGAGAAATACTGTATTTCTTTCATTTAATGTTTTTATCTATTTACTCATATCTTCCTCACTAAAATGTAAGTTTTATGAGGATGAATGCCCAGTCCATCTTTTTCATAATATATCTTTAGCACATATGACATTAATGGGACAAAGTAGATGCTCAAAAATATTTGTAAATGAATGAATGAACTAAGGGTTTTAAAGTGTATGTGATTCATTGGCATATATAATTCACAATTATGAATTTAACACACTTATTCAGTAAAATGATAGCATTAACTGTGTTATATCATTAATCCTACAAAAAAATCTTAACTATTTTTTACAAAATCACAGCAATTTATATGCTTCAAAGTTAGACATTTTTTACATTCATAAAATATATTTTGACTGATGAATATTTTTTCATCACAAATGATCAACTTTTTCAGGATAGCTTGTCTTTTTATAATCAGTAATTTTTTTCTTCATGGTTAGCCAAGCCTACCAAAATATCCAAGCCAATTTCTATTAATAAAAACAAATTTAATCTTGATTTTAGGTTATTTAATAAATTTCTTTTAAAAATGGTACTTTTAAAAGTGTAGATTATAATTCAAATTCTGTTATTAACTATCAATATAACATTTTCCTATTTATGTAGAATCTTAATAAAATTGATGTCTTGGATAATAGCTATACCATCCTGAAGAGATAAAAATGTTCCCCTTAGGAAAGTCTCTTGAAATTCTGCTTCTGGCCAAGATAGAATAACAGAATATGATTCTCATTCATGTCTGAAACAACAAATCCAACTATATATATAACAATAGTTTTCAAGATACTGGACATCAGGAAACAAAGGACAGTGATTCCTAAGAGATGGGGGAAGAGATTTTTCCCAGGTTACTTCCTAGAAATTGTATCCAAGCCATAATGTAAAGGAGTAGAATTAGGTGGAGCCTAGAGGTCTTTATTTGTTTAATCATCAGGTAATTTTGGATGCATATTATGTTCAGAGGCAAATAAAAACAGGGAAGGAGTTTTGTACTCTTGTCCTTAATACAGAAGAGGTAAGGGGACATAGCCATTGGCAACGCAGTGACAATTCCAATAATAGTTCCTGGGTAATACCATAAATGATACTATCTGTTGCCATAACTCAGATTTATTTCAGCTGAAATCCTTGACACATAATCTGTTACTTACACTCACCTTCCACTCACCTGCCTTGAAACTTCTAACTGTACCATTCATGGTAAATACTGATTTGGCCATTTATACGTGCACATTATAGGTACTCTGTAATTTATATGGAATTGTTATACATGATTATATAAAGGTATATTAGTTTGTTTTTTTTTAAAGACACAACTTCATGTCCACTTTCCTTCATTTACTAGGTGTGAAAAATGAGAAATTTATTTAACATAATTATAGTTTAGTTCCCACATCTGTAAAATGAAACTAATAAGGAGATCTGTCTAACAAGGTTGTAATGAGGATTAGATAGAAAATGAAGTATGAAGACTTAATCCAGTGGCAAACAGCTTTGCACTTGAGTATTACTGTTACAGTGTGACTCATACAGAAGCAACTTGCAATGGAAACCTTCCAGGAAACCAATTTTTGATGGCAAAAAAAAAAAAAAAAAAAAAAAAATGTGTTTTTTTGTTTGTGTTCAAAGTTTATCAGTAATTAACAAGTGGTTTTAAAACAAAATTATATAGGATGGAGGAAGATGGCAGCATAGAGAGGAGTGGAAGCTAGTTTGTCCCCCTGAAACGACTAATAAACAACCAGGAAGAACTAGTAAATAATCTGGAATAACTGCAGGGGGACAAACATGACTATCCACTTATCATACACCAAACTGAATTGGGAGGAATGCCCAAGATCACAGCATAAAATTTGTAAGTAAAAACTGTGGATCCAAGCTGGGAGCCCCCTTCCCCCATAGCCCGAATTGCAAAGCCTCGCAGAGTGCTAGAGAGCAGCACTCCCTGAGCAAACCAATGTAGCTCAGCTGAGCTCCAACTGGGGGTTTAATTAACAAATGTGGACTGCTCAATACAAGATATGAATCCCCAACAAGCAGAGAGACTTTTGGTGATGACTGAACTTGGAGAGCCGGAGGGTGTTGGCAGACTGGCCCTGAAGGGGGCTTTCTGTCCCTTTTTTGGCTGAGTGGAAAAAGCCTCAACCATTTTCAATTCCCAGCACTCTGACCCAGACAAGGGTGGAGATAGCACAGGCAGAGAGACTATTCAAATGTGAATGACCTCTCCTTAGGGGGTGTATTTTCCCTAAGAGGAGGAAGGTGGTGCCAAGCTCTACTACCCACCTTCCATTCAGAACCAAACCCCAGAACCTCGGGGGAAAACAGCCACAGGCCACACCTCCTTACACCAGTCTGGAGCTACAGGCTGACAGGCACCACCTGCTGGGTGGAAAAGCACAGTAACTTGAGGCCTCACAGGGTGCACCAATCTTCTAAGACACATCCTCAAGGATATGTGATACTATTGCCTCCGTCTGAGACCTGAGCCCATTCTGCTCTGGGAAAAGCTGATTGGGGTAACCAAGGAAATCAGATTCTTAGACAGTAGAAAACTACAACTCACACTAAGAAAACTGAAGTTATGGCCCAGTCAAAGGAACAAACTTACACTTCAACTGAGATACAGGAATTCAAAAAACAAATACTAAATCAATTCAAAAAGTTTAGGGAAGATATAGCAAAAGAGATGAAGAGTATAATGAAAACACTGGGCATACATAAGGTACAAATCAAAAGGTTGAAAAAACAACTGACAGAATCTATGGAAATGAAAGGCACAACACAAGAGATGAAAGACACAGTGGAAACATACAACAGCAGATCTCAAGAGGCAGAAGAAAACACTCAGGAACTGGAGAACAAGGCACCTGAAAGCCTACACACAAAAGAACAGATAAAGAAAAGAACGGAAAAATAGGAGCAATGTCTCTGACAACTTAAGGACAAAATGAAATGCAGGCATGTACATGTCATTGGTGTCCCAGAAGGAGAAGAGAAGGGAAAAGGGGCAGAAGCAATAATAGAGGAAATAATCAATGAAAATTTCCCATCTCTTATGAAAGACATAAACTTACAGATCCAAGAAGCGCAGCTTACCCCAAACAGAGTAGATCTGAATAGGCCTATGCCAAGATACTTAATAATCAGATTATCAAACATCAAAGATAAAGAGAAAATCCTGAAAGCAGCAATAGAAAAGCAATCCATCACATACAAATGAAGCTTGATAAGACTATGTGTGGATTTCTCAATAGAAACCATGGAGGCAAGAAGGAAGTGGGGTGATATATTTAAGGTACTGAAAGAGAAAAACCACCAACCAAGAATCCTATAGCTGGCAAAACTGTCCTTCAAATCTGAGGGAGAGCTTAAAATGTTCTCTGATAGACAATGCCAGAGTTTGTGAACAAGATACCTGCTCTCCAGGAAACACTAAAGGAAGCACTGCAGACAGAAAGGAAAAGACAGGAGTGAGAGGTTTGGGAAACAATTTTGGGAAATAGTAGCACAACAATGTAAGTACACTGAATAAAGATGACTGTGAGTATGGTTGAAAGAGGAAGGTTAGGTACATGTGGGACACCAGAAGGAAAGAGGAAAGATAAAGACTGAAACTGTATAACTCAGTGGAACTTAGGGTGCTCAATGATTGTAATAAAAGGTACAAATATGTTTTTATGTAAGGTAGAACAAATGAATGTCAACATTGCAAGGTGTTAAAAGTAGGGTGGAATTGGGGGAAAATACAATCACTGCAAATTATATACTGTAATTTATGGAAACATTGTATTATGCTTCCTTTAATATAACAAAGGCAATATACCAAAACTAAATGCATATGCAGGGACATGGGGGAAGGGTATGGGACTCCTGGCATTGGTGATGTTGTCTGACTCTTCTACTTTAGTTTAATGCTATTTTGCCTTTTGTTGCTTTCTAGCTGTCATGATCTTTTTCTCTCTTACTTTTTTTCTTTCTCTTTTGTTTCTCTACCTTCTTTGACTCTTCCTCCTTCTTTGTGGAAGAAATGGAGATGTCCTTATATAGATAGTGGCGATTGTTCTGAATACATAAGTACATGACTATACAGTGAACCAATGATTGTTTACTTAGGACGGAATGTATGGTGTGTGAATAAAACCATCTTAAAAAAAATGGTTTGATGAAGAAAACTTGAGGGCATTATATTGAGTGAAATAAGACAGACACATAAGGACAAATATTGCAGGATCTCAGTGATATGAACTAATTATAATATGTAAACACATAGACATGAAATATAAGTTACCAGGATATAGAACAAGGCTAAAGAATGGGGAGCATTTGTTTATTATGAGCAGAATGTTCAACTAGGGTGAAGTTAAACGTTTGGAAATGGACAGAGGTAATGGTAGCACATTGTGAGAATAAATAACAGTGCTGAATGGTGTGTGAAGGTGGTGGAAAGGGGAAGCTCAGAGTCATGTATGTCACCAGAAGGAAAGTTGGAGGTTAAAAGATGGGAATGTATAAAACAGGGAATCTTCTGGTGCACAATGTCCATGATTAACTGTACAAATATTAGAAATTCTTCTCATGAACTAGAACAAATGTATGACACTATAACTAGAAGTTAATGATAGAAGGGCATATAGAAAAAAAATATACCTATTGAAAACTATATACTACAGTTAGTAGTATTTTAACATTCTTTCATCAACAGTAACAAATGTACTATACCAAAACTATGAATCAATAATGGGGGGGTTAGGGGTATGGGAGGATTGGAGTTTCCATTTTTTGTCTTTATTTCTTTTCTGGAGTAATGAAAATGCTCTAAATATTGAAAAAAAATATTTATTGTGTTGATGGACGCACAGCTGTATGATGGTATCATGGGCAATTGATTGTACGCTTTGGATCTTTGGATAGTTGTATGGTATGTGAACAATCTCAATTAAAAAATTATAAAGAGAAATAAAGGCCAGCACTGTCTTATACTTTTTAACATTTTATGCATTAAAAATTCTAGAAGAAGGAAAAAAATTATGAAAGGAAAATAAAGTTTTAACCTGTGAAAATATAGAGATATATATGATGAAGGTATCATCTCTAACATGCTCATTGAAATTAACGTGTATGAAAACTGCATTTTCATTTTAGTTTCATAAGCACTGATTTAATAAAATAATTCCTTGATTAATTTATTCATGCCAATTTGATGAAGAATCTCTAGATTTACTTTAGCTGCTGCCTCATTAATGGATAGATTTATCTGAAGCAAATAATAGGAGTTGGGATGTTCAAATGGGCAGTTTCAATCCAAAGTACTTAAAAATATTATGTTTTAATTTATATGAAAATCAGTATTTATGATTTTCTATGCCCCTCATACTTCCAGGGATACCATGTGTAAAACTAAGAGGCAATTATCTAAAAATTATGTGCAATTTTGTGTTCCATTATTAATTATGCATATATGTGTGTGTGGATACAAACTTCCACACAGTTTTTCTTCTTTCATTCTCTTGTCAATTTTCAGCAAGTTTTCTTGAGTTTTAAAATATCCTCAGGATTTATATAGACCAAAATATCTTGAAATAGAAATTAGCTAACTGTAATTGTTGAATGTTTAAATAATGTATGGAACATAGTTTTATGATGTGAATGTCAAATACTACAAACAGAATGCACTATTGTAATCATTAAAGCATATAAAATATATATTTAAATTAAAAAATATATTTCAAATATATATCCTCTAGAATTCTGCTGCCATTTTATCAAACACTAAATTGAAAGAAGAAAAATAAGTTTTGTAGAGAAACTGCTTGAGAATCATGAAAAAAGAAAGTGAAGTTGGGTCAATTTTCAAAGTAGGATTAACATCTGGTTTTAATTAGATTAATTGTGCTCAGGTGAGTACACAACTTGCTATTTAAGAAAATAAATTGTGATTCTTGTTATTGGCATTGTTTTCTTTCTCAAGTGTTTTGAATACGTCTTTAGATTGCAACTGTAATCAAAGTAGTTACACTCTTACCCACAATAGAAAAGAAGCAAAAGCAATTGCTACACAACTTAAGAAACTCTTTCCATTTAGGAAATGGCCAGTTCCATCAAATGTAGAACAGATCATTCACAGCCGTATTCAGCAATCCCTTTTTATTAAGCTTCCCTATGATATTTGGTAGTGTGAGGGGTAGGGTGGTAACAGACACTGTTTGGTAAAAATTGCTTTAAAGTAACTATTAATATTTGTGTGAATTTGTATGAATGCTTTGCATTTATACATATGAATATTCAGTGACATAATTTCTAATAGTGGTGGTTGCTATAGTGGTTTTAATCATGTTTAGTTTCAATCAACATTTCAAAGAAAGCTGATGAAGGTAACTTTCCACTAATTTTTAAATAGGTGAAATTACAGTTCACATTTCATGTTTTCATTCCCTAAATAATTGTTTGGGATGATGTTTTTTTTGTTAGAAGGATGAAGCTTATATAACTTATATCAAACCTGAAGTAAGTAAAAAACTTTTAACTCATTCTAGCAGGTTAGCTATAAAATGCCTGCATTATGAACACAGTTATTTGTCAGTTTAATTTAATTCAAGTTAAAACTATAAGATCCTAGAGCTAGTGAATTAATAAATTTATAAATATCTTTTTTGTTGATAGAAAAGGAGCATCTTTGACATGGAATTTTTAAACCACCTCTGAGCAGCAGGCATCGAACTTGTTCATCAGGTTGGCTGTAGAGAGGCAGAAGAAGGTGCAGCAGGAGGGATGTATGCACCTGTGTTCATATTTTCATTTTGATGTAACCATTATATTGTTACATGGGCATCTCTTGGCTTTACCATAGGAAAACATTGCTAAAATAATTCAGGGGAAACATACCTTGCTATTTCAATATAGATCTGACAATGAATTCTCTTAGATGAATTGTACTTACTGTATTCTTGCTTTATGTCTAATTTTAAATTGAACATTAAGGGAATGCAGTATTTGTAACTCTGCCAATATCTATAGAGGCCTATTGCATTTTTGTCTTCTATGAAATTTTTGTCCCCAAGAAAGGTAGGAATGCATTTTTTTCCCCTGATTGAGTTGGTGTCATGTATTCCTGGTTATCCCAATACCCTTTCTGTGTGATCTCAACCACATAAAAATGTATGCTCAGTTGAGTGTATACACATAAAGCACCTAGAAGGATATGTCAGCCCGTAAACTGCTTGTGATTCTGGATAACTTTTGTGTTCGCTTCTTGTGCTTTTCAGTTTTCTATATTGCACAATTAAAAGTTTGAAAAGAAAATGTTGTAAAAACCAAAAAAAAAAAAAAAAAAAAGCACGCAAAAAAACAAGTCAAATCTACAAGATCCATAATTTCTGAATCATTCACACAGTTTTTAAATTTCAATTAAGGCGTTACGTTATTTAATTGGGAAACTGGGATTATTCTGTGATTCTTTTAATGGATTCATTTTACAATAAAAACTAGTACATAGAATTGAATTTCAATAGCACATAACAGGTGATCAATAAATAATAACCATAAGCATAAATGATCAGCATTCTGTTTTGTTAGTATTCTCTTCATCTCTATTTCTTTATAAAATAGAAACACTACCATCTTACACTGCAATATTTTACTTTTGTACACAATACTTATCATATTCTGAGATACTATATACTTGATTTATTATTTTTATTGTTTATTGTCCACCACCACGACCAGCCCCATACCGGAAAGTAAATTCCATAAGGGCGGAGAATAGCATCTGCATTTTTCACTGACACATTCCAAGTACCTAGAATAGGGCTGTGCATGTGACAGATATGAATAAATATTTGTTAAGTAAATACTTGAACGAACACTATTTGTGGTTTTATTCTGACAACATCTTTAAATATTCTGGAAATAAGTGAGTGTTTCAAACTTTTATTTTAGCATTTGATTAATATGAGTAGCAGGGAAAGCCATACAGATGAATATCATTAAAGAAATATTACATTTTTAAAAAATGTCCTCTTTTTAAAGTAATTTTAGATGCATATGGTAAATTTAACATAGTGTTTTTAACTTCATTCTATCCCAATTCCTTTACCGACAGCCAATGAATAATAATAGTAATAATAGCAACAATAATCTTAATAATAACAATACTAGTACAACACAAGCCCATAGCTATTGAGAAAGCAGGAGAAAAAGAGTAGCAAGTGAGAGATGGCTACAGCATTTTGCAACAAACATTTGTGGATAAAAAAGTAAGAAAGCTAAATGTTACATTCCCATAGTGCAGAAATCACAAACAGCTCACCTAGTAAAAAGTACTGTTTAAGAAGATACCATAGGGAGGGGCTTAAAATAAAAGAATGGTTGAGAAACTAGAACCCTCCAGGTACATTTTTGATCTTATAGAACTGGACAACTAACTCTCTGAAATCAGAAGACTAGCGGCTATTCTCATGAAAAAGTTAACCTGTAGAAGAAGTAGTCTCCAGGATCCCAGGCATACAGCAAACAGGAACCTTAAGAGCAGAAATTCTATGTACTCATTGGAGAGAACCTACAGAGGCAGGCTAGAATAGGGCACACTGGGCTGGCCATGGGCATCGGTCAGTTCAAATAGAGGGTCAGCATCAAGCCATTGTCAAGATAGCCAGATGGAGAGCAAGAAGTAGGGTGGGCAGGAGGACCAAACCCTATTTCTCAGAATCAGCTGAGATAGATGAGGGAAAAGGAGGGGTTAAGAGGGGGGGAGGGCAGGGGAAGGGGAGAATGGGAATTTCCACCCCCAACCCTAGCCTGAAGCATAGCAACAGGCTAACATATAAAACCTGGACATAGCTCAACCAGGTATGTCCCCTCTCTTGGGCATGCCTGCACTGACCTCTCAAGTGTGTGTTTGTTCCATCTTACCAACCTTTGCTGGCCTTTTCAAATAAACTTTATTGCTTGCTACTATTCCTCTTGTCCCTGAATTATTTCTTGAGACAAGAAAACAAGCCAACACAGGAGCTCAACTCAGGTGACAACCGGGCTTCGGCAACACTGCTAGTCTGCTCTTGCCACTTGGTTCCTATGAGGATGGCAACAGGTTTATAGTCCCGAAAAGGGAATTAGAAAATTCCTCTGTGGGTGGACTTAAAGGTTCAAGATAAAATGTTTGAGGATAATGACATTTGGAGACCATCCCTCAAAGTAATTTTTCCTACTTAGTCAATGTACAGTTAATATTTATAATTCCTACAGGAGTTAAAATGAAGAAAACAGATTCATATGTATCAAGAAGGACAAAATTTCAGAAGCATTATATTCAGGTAAAAAATGTTCACATCCCAAAGTAATTTGGGCAGAGAATTAAAATATATATGCAGGGCCCCCCTGAGGAACTGGGGAAAATGAGGAAGCATTGAGCTTCCTCACCTGGGTTGTTGCTGATGTTCTCACAAACATTGACGACTGGCGGTTTGATATGCCAAGCCCTCTATCTTGGGGCTTGCCCATATTAAGCTCATTACTGCAAAGGAGAGGCTAGACCTGGTTATAATTGTGCCTAAGTGTCTCTCCCTGAATACCTCTTTTTTGTTCAGATGTAGCCCTCTCTCTCTAGCTAACCCAACTCAGCAGGTGAACTCGCTGCCCTCCCCCCTCCCCACATGGGACCTGACTCCCAGGGGCGTAAATCTCCCTGGCAGTGCAGAATATGGCTCCAGAGGATGAATCTGGACCCAACTTTGTGGGATTGAGAACATCTTCTTGACCAAAAAGGGGATGTGAAATGAAGCAAAATAAAGTTTCAGTGGCTGAGGGAGTTCAAATAGAGTCGAGAGGTTACTCTGGTGGGCACTCTTACACACTATATAGATAACCCTTTTTAGGTTTTAATGTATTAGAATAGCTAGAAGTAAATACCTGAAACTATCAAACTGCAACCCAGTAGCCTTGACTATTGAAGACGATTGTATAGCAATGTAGCTTACAAGGGGTGTCAGTGTGATTGTGAAAGACTTGTGGATCACACTCCCTTTATCCAGTGTATGGATAGATGAGTAGAAAAATGGGGACAAAAACTAAATTAAAAATAGGGTGGGAGGGGATGATTTGGGTGTTCCTTTTTTACTTTTATTTTTTATTCTTGGTTTTACTTTTTCTGGTATAAGGAAACTGTTCAAAAAAATAGATTGGGGTAATGAATGCACAAATATCTGATGGTGCTGTGAACAGTTGACTGTACACCATGGATGATCATATGATATGTGAGTATATCTCAATAAAACTGAATTAAAAATAAATGTTTCAGAAGGATGCACACAAGTTACGTAAATTTTCCTCTTATAAAATGATAATATGTATTTGAGGAATATATACCTATGCATTAATGTATAAAAGCATAAATGGGAATGTGTCACATTAACTTAAGAAAGTACTTACTACAAGGAGGAAGAAAGTTGGGGAATTTAAGTTTATCTGTAGCTGCTGCTATCATTTTTAATTACATTGTTTTCTGTTAATTTATTCTCTATATTTTAGGAATATTTTAATAAATAAATTTAAAATATTTTTAAAAACTAAAGATATGTTTTCTACTTCAGAATAGAATAAGTCATAATATCTGGCTATTTCAGGAACACTGAGTTGTTGAGACAAGAAATAGATGCTGGTAAAGATTCAAGGGGCCATCTCCTTAAGCCCTCACAATATTGGCTGAGCAAGATGACAATATGGACCCTTTCAGGACACCAGAAGTTCAAAGATGGTGTCTTTGGGATTGCTTAAAAAGAAAACTTCATTCTCAGTATTAGGATGTCAAGAATATGGGCAGTTAAAAAGAGTGTTAAAACATCTGTTTAGAGATTTGAACAGTTGGAGGGAAAGACGAGGAAGTCCTGGAAATAAAACAAAGAAGGAGGATCTAGGCAAGAGCAAAAAAATACTAACTTGACCCTTAACCCTAATACAGCTCTACATGGGTTAAAGCATTTGTGACTTAGTTTAGCAAAGAGAAGAGGAAAGACAATTTGCTGGTTTCTAGAAGAACTTTAATTAGAATGTTCAGAAAGTTCAAGTAGTGGTTAAGAGCAACTCTTGCATACTCTTTTCATTCAATAATGAAAGACTTAGCCATCAGATTTAATAAGGGAATGACTCAGAAGCATATAAAGGAGTGCATAGGGTTCAGAGACATTTCAGAAAGGACAATAAGACAGTGATTTTTAGATTGTTCTGTGGAATCCTGAGGCTCTGCGGAGGTGATTGAGGACATGCTAAGCTATATGAGAAGGAAGCTGGGTGGGTGTCTTTAGGCTCCACCCCCTGCCTTCACTAGAGAAGCTTCTCCACTTTGCTCATTTTACATATTGGATTTTCACTTAAGGTTTGTTTGTGGGAGAAAGGGGTTATGATAGTTATATAAACACTTAGAACTGTTGACTAAATAAGACAAATTACATAATATCTTTTTAAGTCTTTCTGACTCAGTGTCTCTACTGTTTTTTAAACACTTAGATTTTAGTAACATTTTAAAAAGTACAAGATTTTCATATGTTTTATAGAAACTGCACTTAGTTAATCTAGTTAATATAATCAAAACTAATGATAAGTTCTACATAGAGAAAAAATTCCACTTTTATTTGCTGAATTTTGACTCCTTTAAAAAAAAATTATGTGGAGGTTACCAGGAGATGAGAAAAGGGGACTATAAGTCTGGTGTATATGGAGCAGGTAAATAAAGCAAATTAAAAAAGGAACTTATACTATAGATGGTATTTTCCCATGGTACAAAATTCAAAAAGTGTGGTGAAAATTAAGCCTTTGTCAATTATGGCAATTGATAAGCTTAAAATGATAAATAATTAGATGCATAGATTGATAGAGATAGGTAATTAGAGATATAGATGAGTATTTTTATTCTTTTCTAATTGAACACAATAATTGCTACTTTTTAAATTAAAATATATCTTGGAGATAGTTTTTTTGGCTATCTTCAAAAAGCTTATAAAGAATATATCCCAAAATACTTATTTAATTAAAATAAATCAATACCTACCCAGTTAAGTCTTTATAAACTCATCTTTTGATGGACGCTCTCAATCCTCCAGGATCTCGGCCTACCCTTTCTGAGCCTCTGTCTTTCTCTCTCTGACTCCTCCCTTCCCTCTCTCCCCCCACTTTCACCCCTCTCACCTTTCATACCTTTGGCTCTTTCATGTTATAAACAATAGAAATGTGTTCAGATTACCTCAAGCATGGAAAACATATAGAACTAATTTATGGGCGAATTTAGGACAGCAGAACATAGTTTCTCAGCAGCCACAAATCCAGGCCCCCAGCAGGACTGGATTTTAGCTCAAGAAATGATAGCAGATAAAACCGTTGCATTTTAGTTATTGTTCCATTCTAGTATTAGCCAAGCTGGGACAGCTTCTTTCTGTCTCTTCTGCTTTATACAAACATTTGTCCTGCTACTTCTCTCTGTTGCGCACACATAGACTAGCTGAAAGAAATCTATTTGAGTCTATTAATTGCCATGAAAAGAGAGTAAGCAATTAGGCAGATAATTGTCTTATTAGACAATTAAGGAGCAAAAGTGCCACCTAATGACATATTTTCTTGATCTACTAACTAATTATGCATATACTCTTCTTCTAAAGCCCTAATGGACATTCAATTTAGATCTAAATACAATGAATTTAATGTTTTATAGTTACTGCTCCACCAGGTACTACCTGGTAATACCTTTGTTTTGACCACCTGGGAGCTATCTCAGAGGAGATAGCTTAAATCTAGAGAGAAGTCATGAAATTGTTTATTTCAAACTCTCTATAAAAATTAGAATTAGAAAACAACTACCGTAATTTAAAATTGTTACTTGTTATATATGCTCCCCTCTAAACTGGCCTTATTAGTCAGCTAAGAAGCGTTTTGTATTAGCATACTGATTTGCAATTACATTGATTTACTAATAATGTGGTATTATGGATAGATGATGTATAGATGGAAGAGACAAAGAGAGAAAGAGGGAAAGAAGAGGAGAGAGGGAGAGAAGTAAGAGAAGGAAGAGAAGGAAGGAAGGAAGGAAGGAGGGAGGGAGGGAGGGAGAGAGGGAGGGAGAGAGGGAGGGGAGAAAGAAAGGAAGAAAATAACGCCAAGGACTAAATATTGAACTTGGTAACTTAAATGGTAAAACCCTGAAAAGGAATGATGACTCCTTTGTGTCACATACTGCACCATAGCACATACTTAATAAGCAGCAAATTAAAAAATAATAATAATAAATTGTATAAAAAAGATTATAGCAAGGATACTGGTAGCAAGAGAATCAAGCCCAGTAATAATGATATAATCTAGTCTCTGAATGAACATGTAATTTTTCCATCTATTTTGCCCCAGGAGCCTCCTAAAATTATTCAGGTGAAGTCTGACTCACAGAACTCAAAGGATATATAATTGTAAAAATTTATAGTCCAAGTTTGATGTAAGTAATGGGTCAGTGAACATTTGGGAGAAAATAATAAAAGAACACTCAGATGGAGATATTTTATTTTTCATTCAATACCATTTATTTGGACATTTATCAAATCTATGGTGACTAACTCAAACAAAAGAAGAGAGTCTCCAGGCTACCAGGGAAAACTTCCTCCCAGAGAAGGCAGGGCCTGAAGGTCCACTTTGGAAGGCTTTAAGGGCATAGAAAAGCTCCAAAGATTGTGAGCTTTTCCAGACCTTTCAATATACATTTGTATAACAACCCTGGGACAGGATTTTTCCCCACTACTCAATGCCCTTTGTTTCCAAAGCTGAGTGTAATTCTAGACATCTGCACATGCACATATGCACACACATACCCAGCACCCTATCCAAATTTGAATTGTGGTTCTCCATTCAAAATGGTGAAGTACCAACCTAAGCACTTTCTGGTCAAACTAGAAAAAGAAAATGAAAGAAAACCAATGTTACAATAGAGATTTCAAAATAAATGTTGCAGTAAAGATTTTAAGATAAGAATGAAGAATAAAGAAAATATAATTGTGGAACTGTGGCAATCAACAAAGAAGATGCTATCAAAGGAGAATCCAAATAAAGAGGATTTTCAAAAGAAACTGTCAGACACTGATATTTCTCAACTCTTGGTATGATGGTTAATTTTATGCATCAACTTTGTTAGGTCATGGTGCCCAGCTGTTTGGTCAAAAACTACACTAGATGTTGCAGTGAAGGCATATTATAGATAAGATTAACATCTACAAACAGTTGGCTTAAAGTGAAGGAGAATACCCTTGATAATGTGGTTGGGTTTTACCAAATCAGTTAAAGGCCTTTAGAACAAAAATTGGGGTTTCCAGGAGAAGAAGAAATCTGCCTCAAGATTGCAGCATAAAAATTCTAAGTTTCAGTCTGCCCACCTGCCTTACAGTTTTCATATTTATCAGCCCAGAATCATGAGTTATTTCCTTAAAATAGGTCTTTATAGAGATGATAGATAGATAGATAGATAGATAGATAGATAGATAGATAGATAGATAGATAATCCTTCTGGTTCTGTTTTTCTGGAGACCTCTGACTGGTACAGTTAGCCCAGAATTTCAGCCTTCTTTGTCTTTGTATGGCATATACAGAACTTGAGCTGGTGAATATGTATTGATTTACTTATTTAACAAATAAAAAATACGGATTTTTCTCCAAAGATGCTTAAAGAATTGTACAATGTGCCATGTACATTAAAAATGCATACCAAGCTTGCTTCACTTAAATCCTACATTTGAAATGTGATAGGCAGAATGATGACACACACCCCACCCCAAAAGACGTCCGTGTCCTAATGCCTGGATCCAATGACTGTGTTATGTTACATGGCAAGTAGAGATTAACGTTGCAGGTGGAATTAAGGTTGCTAATCAACTGACTTTGAGATCAGAAATAATCCTGGTTTACAGAGGCGGGCCCAATATAGTCACAAAGGTTTTCATGAATGAAAGAGGAAAGTCAGAGAGCCAGTGTCAGAGTGATGTGATCAGAGAAAGGCTCAACTGGCCATTGATGGCTTTGAAGATGGAAGGATCCATCAGCCAAGGAAAACAAGCAGCCTCTAGAAGCTAGAAAAAACAAAACATATATCCCCCTAGAACCTCCAGAAAGAAACACAGTCCTGTTGATATCTTGATTTTAGCCCAGTGAAACCCATTTGGCTGCCTGACATGCAGAAGTAGGGTAATAAATTGATGTTTATTAAGTGTTGTTTTAAGCCATTAACTTTGTTGTAATTTATTACAGTTGCAATAGGAAACTAATCCACAAAACAGTCAATTTGTTTTTACTTTTTGTTGTTTTTTAACCCTTTGATTTCAAATATTGGACAACTGAAATATAGTAAATCAGCAAACAATTTTAATATGCTTTATTTGAAGGTAGGAAATTATTTAATAAAATTCCACCATCATAAATGGCAAGTTATTTCTCTAAATTAATTTCTTGAATGGAAATACTCTCAACTTTGGTTTCAGTAATCTCATCTACATGAAGAAGAAGGAATTATTTAATATCTCAATTCTAGATAGAATTTTAAGGAAGATACTATGAAACTTTATATCCCCTGCACTGACACATTTTGTGGTGCTTCAAAAAATGGCCATAGAATCTATGAAAAATATATATCAACTATTTGAAGGCTGTTTGTAGACTGTTATATGTTTAACTGTGGACGCAGCATCTAAAATGGCCTCCAATCATCCCCACCACCTGGTGTTCATGTCGTGGAGTAATCCTGTCCCTTTCTGTAAGTACTAGACCTAGTGACTCACTTCTAATGCATAGAATATGAAAAAAGTGATGGGATGTCACTTCTGTTGCTATTTCCCTTGTTTGCTCAGATGGAAGTCAGCTGCCATTTATGAGTTGTTCCATGGAGAAGCCTGAGTGGCAAGGAATCAATATCTCTAAGAAATAGCTAGTGAGGACTGGAACCTGCTGATAACCACATGAGTGAGCTTGGAAGTAGATCCTCCTCTAGTCAAGTCTTAAGATGACTGCAACCCTTTGATTGCAGCCTCTTGAGTAACTCTGAACCAGAGGACCCAGATCAGCCATGTCTGAATTCCTGACCCACAGAAATTTTGAGATAATAAATATTCATTTTAGTAATCAGCCATGTTTTGGGTACTTTGGTAGGCAACAATACATTACTGATACACTAACTGAGAGTAAATGTTATAACATATATAGAAATTAATGTGGGATTTAGAACCATAATATTTTCATTCTGTCCTATATTAAAAATTTCTGACTCTGTAGAGAGCCATAACCAAATTATCACTCTTACATTTTATATTAAAAAGTCAAAAAAAAGTTCTGTTTTATTTCTGAGCTCCAATTCTCCACCCTTCAGGATTCTGAGTGAGAATTTGAGCCTAGTTGCAGGAAACTGCAGAGAAGAGATAGAAGATGTGGAGGCACCAATTATTAGGCTAAATTGTGTGGAGATTTTCCAAAGAATAATTTCCCTCTTATTGCACCTTGATAAACTCAAGAGTTATACTGAATATATTTGAATGGACTTTCTTGAATAAATGATTTAGAGAAATTTTGTACTGGTCAGCATGACACAGCCACTGAAATGCTTTGATCCTCAGGATTACTCTGTCTCCCTAAGAAAGAAAAATAAATAGAGTCCATAGTAATAATGATACTCTCTTTTGTCTGAGCTATTAGGAGTCAAAGGGCCAATGAAAGTCAGCCATCTTTTGATATATTAGAACTTTGGAAGAGAGGCTGAGCCCTGAGGGGCAGGAATGCGCAGCGTGAGTTGGAAGCTCTGATCAGAGCGGGGGCCTATAGGATAAGCATTCACTTATTAGCTGGGCAGGACCTGCTAACAATGGATTCTGGAATTCTCCATCTTCTCTTTTCTTTCAAAACTTGAAGCCATATCCAGTCAGGGAGCAATCTCTGCTGCAAAACAGAATGTCAAAAATAAGATTCTACAACAAAATAATATGTAGCAAGTACTTCTACCATCCAAAGAGAGGGGCTAGATCACCTATGAAAAAACTGCAAATAATATGGTTTAAAACTGTTTTGCATCTGCCTTTTTGCATCTAGCCCAATATATACTGCAGAAAACGCAATGATTTTGAAATGTTGAACTGGCCATAAAGAGATATGATTTATTTGGAGAGTGTAGCTGGAGTGCTATGACAATGTCCTTTCCTTCCCTTCTACCAATGGGTGAACCCAAGTTCTTAGTGACAGACAACTTCACATATGTTCCCTGAGGTTGAAGGATCACAGTTGACTGGTATCTGATAAAAACCTGAAAAATCTACAGGCAAAAGACTGGCGGGAGTGGACTGTGGGAGTAGAATAGTGTAAACAAGACAAAGGTAGGTGTGTCTACCCATGGGCTCCTTGCAAGAATTACTAAGACATTTTGAGAAGAGCCACAACACAAAATAATTTTCTTTCCAGATAATAAGCTTCTACAAAAGGAGCTAGAGGTGTGCCATTGGATTCAAAGGCTGTGAGAAAGTGAGCCAATCTAAAAGAGAAATTGTCTGTCAAATATTCAGATTCTTCAATCACTGAAATGATACTTTTGACTTGGGAATATTTTTATCATCTAAGACTGATCAAAACACTCCCTCTGGAATATCAATATAATAAAAAAATCAGTTTTGCTCTTTCAGTAGGTTGCAAATACATGATTATAGAATTTGCTAATATTGTTTGGCAGTGATTTAATGCTAACTCTTGGTATTTTAGTCACTCCCAATTTTATTGTGTCCATTTTTTGATATCATATTTCTTTTAACTGACACAGGTATGGTTAAGGTCAGGAAGATATTTTTAAATAACATTATGTAAATCTTGTTGAACCTCAGATTCACCTTATGTATGAATACCTAACTAAAGTGAGAAATTAAGAAATGGAGCATTTCCTATAAATAGATGTTTACAGGAATAGGCCATCAGCAGACCAAAAAATAAAAACTTCTAACTACAAGTGGTCATTATCTGACCTTTTCTAAACTAGGATGGCTTTGAAGAATCAATATTTTTCATTTTCTATATCTGAAAGCAAAGCATTAAGTTAGTACCTAGAGACTTGCTGTCTGGATCTATTATTGTGGTTGCATTTCTAAAGTACATTTTGATATTAATAATTTTATAAGTACACCCAAATTTTTCACAAATATTTCTCTTTTAAAAGAAATGAAAATAAAATAATTAAACTGATCAGGTTTTTTAAATGAAATAAGATCTCTACTAAGGTTATGGCATGTTGAATATTTGTTTAAAATTTTACTAAGAAACTTACAGGAATATTGTGTTCAGCTGCCACTACATGATAGATGGATATTGTTTGAAAATATGCACTTAAGTATTCAACAATATTTGACAATTAGATTCTACCCACAAAGATCTGTTATCAAGCTAATAAGGAAAGAACAGCATCTTTGAAATTTTGAAATAGCTTTATTATTCATATTAAGAATATCTAATGAGAAAATTTATATTACAAACACATAGTTCTACCACAAATTAATAACTGAAGATATGGTTGTTGCAGTTGCTTGACTCATCAATTACTCTTATTGTTATTGAATATTTTATTTGCAGTATAATAATGATGGATTTGTCTCTTTAATGCAACTAACAGTCATTTTATAGAATAGCATCTTCATAGTACCTTTATCTAATAGAGTAATTCTGCCTATGAGCAGAACATCACTTTTAACACTGAATTTTTAAAAGAAAGGGCAAATAAATTAAAAGTACTTGAGTTGTAGAAGACATTTCCAAAGCCCATTTGAATTAAAAAGACTTCAATGCCCATATTACCTTATGTCAATATAGATTTGGGCATCACTACCAAAACACTAAACCAGTATGATAAAAATTGATTTCAGAATTCCAAATTTTGTCCATTCAAACAGACATTTAAACCTACATTCCAGACTTCCTCAATATTTTCACAGAGCTAAAGAATTTTGAGTACAAATTTCTTAGTGAAATTCCACTTCCAGCTTCTGCCTTTAATTTCTTCTCCAAATCATCACATAAGTATTAGTAGCTTCTGTCTTTTTCTTATCACATATTACTTCAAAATCCTAATTTCATAAAGGAAGTTAGACTTTTAAAAATAAGTCATTTTAAAAGGGTGATTTTACAATTACTAATACAAAGAAAACAAAAATTTAGTCAAATATGTGGAAAATTATGAGGTTTTAAAAACTAATTGGAACAATATAGCCTATTAATGTATTATCTCTCAATCTCAGCAATATCCAGATGGGTTTACTATTTGTGCAGATTTTAGAAAGAACACAGAGCTTCATCTAATAACAAGTGCTATTTAGTTTTGGTTGATATTGTTTGTATCATTAACAAATTATTAACAAATGCCAGGAACTTCACAATTTAATATTTATGGAAGTGGAAAAATCCCTGGAAGATCAATGAATATAAACATGAGACAAGGCAATAGCCAAATTATCTTTAGTTGTTTGAATTTGCAGCCCAAAACAGAGAGCCCTCTTTAGATACCAGCACACAAACAAGCTTCTGTTAAACTGTTGAAGCTTCATTTGGGGAAGAGCTGAGTGGCAGGAGAGTTAGAATCACAGCAGGAGATTGAACTCAGTCCAACTTATCCTGCTGCTTTAAAAATGTCATTGATCTTATGCAGCAAATGTGGCTCTTAGTTATTGTAGGATCCTCCATTATCAAAAGATTACCTGACTTAAATGAAAACTTTATCCTTCCACATTGGAAAAACTACGGTGATCAACCCTGCCTTATCTTTTCAATGCCTTTACTGCCTCCGGTTTCTGTCCCTCCTCACTTTTGCTGCTTTTACTTCTCCTGTGTGTTTCTGATTTCTTCCTGGAGATATTCAAAGGCTTCAGTCTTCTCTTTTCACTTCATTGTGCATTGAGGCACGGGCTTTTACATCTAGCATTGGAAAATAAAGAATAAAGCAAAGCCAAAAATGAGAGGTAAAATTCACTACTGCACAATTTTGAGGTAGTAGTACTCAGCTCAGAGAAAACTGCAAAGGGGCTAATTACGCTTGAGGTTTTATTTTATATTTCTTCCATTGTACATCTTCACTTTGCCTTATAAAGCATCTTTGACCTCAAAGTTCAGGAGCTCCTGCTCCCTTCTCAGGAAAGGTATTCAGCCAGAGACCTCCTTGAAGCCTTTGACTTTTGAAGACCTCAGCTAGTCTAAGTCACATTGGTTCAGGGCTCTGCTTAGTTAATGACAAGCTGTTTTGGGAAAAATAATTGGGAAAAAATAATTTAAGTAAGTGTGATTGTGAATAGTGTAGTGTTGAATCACCTAGATAACTTTTTCACAGGCAATTTTTTTTTTAAAAGCAAGAAATCAAATTGTCACTCTGTGTATTATCAGAAGATTGCAATAATACAGTGGTTTTTCTTACCAATTATAGCCTCCTAAGAGAGCTGAGAATGTTTTCCCAGTTTCCCTCCCTCACCCCAATGCCTGCCTCTTTCTCACTAGAATAACCTGGCAGATTCACATTCTTCTCTCTCTGCTTGACTGAAATGTCACAGACCCGAAGGCACTTTCTAAGTGTTATTTTAGCCTTTTGCATATACTCCTATTAACGCTTAGCTCACTCTGCAGCAATTACTTGAGTATATTTCTTCCTACACCACATGATTTTAATTCCTGAAACCACAGGAAAACTCTCACTGCACAAGTAATTATTAAACACTGTTAAATGAATGAATGATCAAACAAGTGAATACTCAAAAGAATAAGGACAGAAATTCAATTTGAGGAAAAAGGTCTGTAAAGATGGTTATATCATTATTTTTTGTTTGCCACTCTACATATGTTAAGTAAGTGGTACATCTTTCTATAGAATAATATATAGATAATAATAATAAATAGAGGATTTATTTTAGTCATTACTTATACTCAAATAATTTTACCATTGAATCCTAAACAGACATTATAGTCTATGTATATTGAACAGCAATCACATCGTTCTATCATATTTTTTATTCTACAGACACGATTTTGCAATAGTATTAGATTTCTTTTTACAAAATAGGAATCTAGATTTATTATTGGATTTATAAAGGTCTACACCATGGTCAATGAGAAAGAACTATAACCTCATTACAAACCACATCAAATTTACTAATCTTAAGCAGCTCAAGGTTCTACACTTCTTTTGGATCACAAAGAAACATTTAGAATAATAGAAAGATGCAGCTAGGCCACCACAAATATCAAAACAACCAAAAACTGTAACATGAAATGTAAATGCTATTTATCAAGAAATAGCTTCATGTGTGGAAATGTGATTAAATCAGAATTCAAAGTTTCTGGGTCTGGATCCTAGATCACCCTATTGTTTGCATCTTTGGGTCAAGTTACTTAACTTTTTAATGTGAATTTCATCGTCTGTAAAATGGACGTAGTAAAGCCTCCATATTCAGAATGAGGTGAGTATCAAGTGAGATTATGTGTATAAAAGCCAAGTGTAGAGTGAAAACTACAATGCAAATATTATATATTATTTCTTTATAACCAACTTCTCACAGCAGTTATTTTGCTATTTTTCATATATTATATACTGATTCTGTATTTTTTTATGTTTCACTCTCATCGTAAACTGTGGCAGACTTTATTACTGTTCCCCCCATTATTTCCTCCTTCTTTGCCATGTGACAAGCCTTGCCTTTCTGAGAGAAGAGTATTTTTTCCCATGTCGCTGACAACAGAGCCAACCATGTGGCTTGATTTGGCCGATGAAATATGAGCAGAAGTGATAGTGCATCTTTTTCCAGCAGAGGCTTAAGACACATTGTGTGCTTCTGCTGACTTCTTGCTCTTTCCCTTTTATGAACAGTGGAACCCAGATGGAAGCAGCTCCTTCAGCTTAGATCTTGGAATAAAGAAGGAATCAGGATCAGTAGCATAACCACCCCTAACCCCTACATCTAACAAGAGCAGAAAATAAACCTTTTTTACTCTAAGGCATGTTGACACTGTAATTTATCATCCAGACTAAGAATCATTTGAGAATGAATGGTGTGCTATTAATAATTACAGCACGGCAGCAGACATTAACATAGACAATCCTTGGCAAAAAGAATGAATATTCACCTTAGCTACATACGCATAATTTAAGGAATCAAAAGTTCTACAACAATGATCAGTATCACTCCCACTCTTCTCCATCCCCCTTCATTTCCCAGTAAGGCTTTATCATAACCTTGATTAGATTAAGTCTCTATAAACATTTGTTTGACTCTGTAAGTACAATTTCCTTGTTGGGTAATATGATTTTTCTTTTCATTTTTTTTCTTTTCATTTTATTATACATTATTTTTCATTTCCTGTATTATTTTTCTTCTGAGATTAATTATCATTTTAATATTTTGCAGACTTTTCTATGACCTTGTCACTAATTCAACTCCAAATTTTCTTCCAATTCTCTGAGTCTTCTATCCCTATTTTCCTTGCATGGGAAATGTCTTCAATAGAATTTTCCTAAAGAAATCTCTCCCACAGGTTTCTGACTTTTTCTAGCCTGGCCTGGATGGCCTCTAAATCTGATATCCATTTAATCATCTTCCCTTCACCATCAGTCATCCTTGGTTTCTTTCCCTCCTGAATCACATCCACTGCTTTTCTGTATGTTTCTTCCTTTTAGGTTTACTCCCTGTTTGAAGGAAGCATGTTAAATAACTTCCTAGAGAAAAGAAATTAGAAGATAATTTTTGGATATTTTGAATGTCTGAAAATATCTTCATTCTATCTTTACTCTTAACTGATAGTTAAGCTAAGTGAAGAATTTTAGTTAAAAGTCATTTTCCGTAAAATATTTTCAAAGTGTTTTTCCATTGCCTTAGCTTCTAGTGTTGAATTGATGACTTTAAAGCCATTATTATTCCTAGCATTTTATATGGGAATTTATCTATTCCTCCCCTTGGAAACTTGCAGTATCTTTGTCCCAAAATGATATAATTTCACAATGCTTTGCCTTGGTTTAAATCTAATGTCAGTTATTGTGATGGCTTATTGTTGTGTCCTTTTAAATATTTATCTTATTTTTTGAGGGTATCTTTTTCTCTATCTCTGTTAGTTCTAGTAAGTCAAAGTACAGAGCTTGGTGGGAAAGCTGGATTGAAGAATGTGGCCTAGCATATGCAAGACTCTACATTGACCTCAGCTATTCCTCGATTTTTCTGGATGATTGATTAAGGAGAGAGAGGTCAATATTCCTCAATCTGACACTTTCCTGTCATGGGGAGAAATATGGTTCACAGCCTTAAAGGGAGTGTTAGAATAAAAGTCCAGGGTATGCAACAGATTTGAAGAAGCCTGAAAAACAACACCATAGAAAAACACCTTTAAAATAGGAAATAGGGAGTTAATGCTGAAAATGTGTGGAGTTTCTATTTGGAACCATGGATATATTTTTAATACATTTTTTTACTGTGAAAATCAACATATATACAGAACAGTGATAAATTTCAAAGTATGGCTTAACAAGCACTTAGAGAGCAAATTTCAAAGAATGCCGTGGGTTACAGTTCCACAATTTCAGTTATTTCCCCACTGTGATATATAACATATATAAAGAAAGGTGATACCTTTCAAAATATGATTTAACAAGTGCTTATATAGTTATTTCAAAGAATCTTATGGGTTACATTTCCACAGTTTCAGTTATTTCCTTATTATGAAATATAAGATATATACAGAAAGGTAATAACTTTCAAAGTTCAATTTAACAAGTGGCTGTAGAGCAAATTTCAAAGAATGTTATGGGTTACAGATCCACCATTTCAGTTGTTTCCTTCTAGCTCTTCTAATACCCTAGCATCTAAATATATATATATATATATATATATATATATATGAAGATTCAGTATTCATAATCCTTTGTTAAATCCTTTCTTGTCTGTTGCTACCCCTACCTCTTGTAATCATTTTCTTGATCTTCAGGGGTATCTACACAGTGACCACCCTAACTTGTTCATATAGAAAAGGAGTGTCAATATTATGGAGAAGGGGGCTGCATCAGGTTGATGTTCTTAAAGGGTCTGTTGCCTCCATGTTTAAGGTCTTGACTAGATATATTTTGATAACGGATGGTGGTGATGGTAGAACAACATTGTAAACATAATTAGCAACACCGAAATATATATCTCTACATGGTTAAAAGGGGAAATATTAGTTTATATATATGTTAAGAGAATAAATTTTTAAAAAACTCATGGAACTGCACAACACGGTGAACCCTAACTGAAACCATGGATTACATAGTTAATAGTACAATCATAAAGATGAGCTTTTATCAGTTGTAACAAATGTACCACACCAATGCAAGGTGTTAATAATAGGATGATATATGGGAATCCTATATTTTGTGCACAGTTGTCCTGTAAACCCACAACTTCTCTAATTAAAGAAAAAAACAGAGATAGAAGATCAAGAATCATACTGATGTATAGCAAATAATAATTAAACCAGGTATCCAGACTAAAGGTAATTCCTGCAATTGACAGCTAAATATAGTTCGAAGGTAATAATTCATATATTCTCATCCTCTGACTTAAATGAACCATATCGTTGTGGTTTTTTGTTTGTTTGTTTGTTAGAGATATAAAGAAATATATTTCCTGGCAGTCTGGAAGAATTTGTATAATTATACAAGAGAATTTTTCTCTTGTGTAACGGGTATTGACCAACCCAGTATAATCTCATGTCAGGTTTCAGAGAATGTAGAAGAATTTTTATGAGGCTTTTTCCTGTACAGGATGTCTACAAGCTTCCGATGACAATTCTATTGGATATCCTACCATTGTACTAGATTAGTGAATTTACCAAGAGACTGTTTAAACATTCAAGTGCTCACGCACATGTCTTAACCAAGAAGAAAATGGACGTTTATTTTTATGCTGTGAACAAACAAACAAGAGGCAAAATTTTACACCCCATTTTGCTTTCTCCCCAGTCATTTATCCATAATGACCTGGATATTCTTCTTATTTTATTTAGCAAATATTTATTTTACTTCTACATTGTGCTAAGAATTGTCCTGGGTAATGAAGATACAACAAAGGGAAAAAATAGACAATCTTCATGGGGCTTTAATGCTTCTGTTTAGAAGGACAGATAAAAGGCAAATTGTGTGTGTGCATGTGTGTAGCAGATGGTGATCGATGAGATAAGGAAAATTAAAGTCGAGTCAAGGAGATAAGTGTGCAAGGCGAGTGAGTTGATATGACATTGCTATTTATATTATTTGGCCAGAATTCCTTTCCATGAATACAGTTATAAAAGAAGTATGGGATTGAGATATATGGATGTAATGGGGGAGAACATTTAAGTCAGATTGAAAAATAAATGCAAAGACCCAAAGTGGGGACATTTCTTGGCATGTACATTGAAAAATAGGAAAGGTGATGCTGATGCAGCTTAGGAAAGATACAGAGTGACAGGAGATGAAGCAAGAAGAAAGAAAACTCAGATCTTTGGAGTTCATATAATCCTTTGTCAGGGCTTTGGCTTTTACCACTCTTGAAGTGAGAGGTAACTGAGGAGTTTTCTGAAGGGTCATGGGATGATCTGGTTTAACAGTTTTACAGAATCACACTGATGCTGTGTTGAGAATAGAGTGTAGAGGGAGCAAGTATTGAGGCAGGGAGCTAAGTTAGGTGAGGGTTGCAATAATCCAGGTGAAGAATGATGACAGCTGGGACCACTGTGGAAGCTATGAAAAGGTGACAAATGGACAAATTTTGTATAACTTTTTTAAAGTTGAGGTGGCAGCATATGTTGACTAATAGGATGCAAAGTATGTGAGAAAAGCAGTCAAGGATAAATCGAAAGTTTGTGGAACAGGAACTGCAAGGAGACGTTCTCTATTTTAGTAAATACCTTGGTAGAAGTATGCTGTGCAGGGAAGAGGAATCAGGATTTGAAATTAACATCTTAGATGCCTTTAAATTTCCTAATTGAGATCTTAGACTGAGTGATATATGCATCTGGAAATCAGAGGAGAGATGACTGTGATATCAGCAGTCAAATTGGTGAAGAATTCCAAAAGATAGCTTCAAAAATAATACAGAACCTCAAGAGTGTGAGTCACTCAGTGTTGCTACAAAGATCCCATGAGTGGGTTATCAGATGTAGCACCGAAGCCTAGGAGATTAGTGAGGCAGATGAGGGAGACAATAAGGACCAAGCAGAGCTACGGGTTTCAGAGGGACATAGAAATGTTAAAGACAGATTTCACCACTTGGCAGATAGGGAAGAAAAATTGATAAAGTAACATTTCCAAAGCCCTCCATCCAAAATGATGAGTTCTGATATTCATTTGGCTTGCATTTATAATATAAAAAATGTAGAATATCCCTAAATAATTTAGGGTATCCCTAAATACCCTGAATAGTAGGAGATTGGCAAAATACAGTATAATTCCAGGTTCATAAAGTCTTTTGTGGTGTGATAAAAAGTTTGTCAGTCCAGATGCCATAACAGAAATCACAAATTCTGATGCATGGACTGGTCTAAGAGCCATGAGGAAATTACTAGAAAAGTTGAGGAATTATGTTCTGAAATACAGGGCTTTCCATTGTCAAGTAGCTGGACTGCTTAGAGCAGCTGAGATTTCCCTAGCAAATGTTGATCTTACTATATTTGCAATCACAACCTGTTAACTGTCAAAATAGGAAATAAACTGTCAAAATAGGAAAGGGACTGTCACTTCCCTAATCATAGATTAGTCAAGATGGCTTAAACCTGTATATGCCATGTTGTTTAGGCCATGGAATTTACAGCAATGTCTAGAAGAGTAAAATTGTTTCTCTGGTCCATATAAGCTTTAGAATTGAGGTGGCATTGCTCCAGCTCAATTCCTTATCCCCCAATAATGAAATTTTTCTTTTGGGTATAATCAGAAGCACAGACAACATAAAAATAAATAAAACAAATTTAAGGAAGAAATAAAATTCACTCTAGTCAAGTGCAGTCACTGATTTATGAATAAGGTTCAGTTTTGCCAAACATTTTCTCCTTTATATGTGCACATAATATATACAGTTCAAAAGAGTGTGAGATTTGTAAGAGTTATTTAACATTCATGTAAAAGATTTACAGTCTTTTTTACTAGGTAGCTGGCTTATTTTCATATTGTAACTAGAAATAGTCTGGCTGCCTACCCAAAGTGAAAATTATTTATCATAGCTAAAGAGAGCAGAATTTAAAACAAGAGAGAGTAGCATATCAGCAGGGAGGAACACCTTCTGCAAGATAACAGACGCTGTTAACTGCCAACTAGGCAGTTTCCAGAGATCAGACTCCATTCTCAATAGACAATGTAGCCAAGTGGTGGTTAAACAGAACACTCAATTAGGAAGTTCCGTTAAAGAGAAAAGTCCCTCCTTGAAATTCCTTGGAAATTGTCAGTACCTGTGGGAACACTAATCCACCAGTGGTGGCCCTTAGCTCTGCTGAGAGGGAGGATTATGCAGAGAAGGCCAAAAATTATTCTACGAGCATCCTTCTATTAGAAAAGAATTTCCTCTGGAAGTTCACGTGGCCAGAATAAAAGGCAGATTTTCTGCTCTTGCTAATCTCTGGCATATGGACAATTACTGTCTATTACTATCAATATTGTTGTTGGTGTTAAGGGAAGTTCATATTATAAGAATGTAAGAGAACCCAAAGTGTACAAGGGACTTAAGGGAAAAGTTAGATATTTTATTTCATTTATTTTCAAGTGGTACACCTAAAATGATATAACAAATCTGTTTTTGATAATTGCACTACCTCTGGAGAGCTAAATGGGAGAAGAAAATTCCTCCTTCCTTCCTTCTTCAGAGTGAGTTTGCTCTACGTTCAATCATTTATTTTAATCGCCCATGCATTCAAAAGATATTTATTCTATACCAGCTATATATCAAGCACTATTGCATGCCAACAAAATGAAAACATTTCTTGGAGAGTGACCCGGTTTTAAGTCCAAATAGAGCACCCTGGACAGAGAGACAAGGGGAACCAGAAATCTTTTGCAGGAACATGCATTGTTTGATTCCATCAGAAAAGGCGCTTTATTAATGCAGCAGATTTATGATCTATCCACCACCCATAGCAACAGATAAAGTTCAGCTACACCCTCTGCCATTACACTTGTACCCTTCATAATTAGCAATGGCAGTGAGAGAGATATTCAGATAGAGTCAGATGTTTGCATTTACCACTAGGGTCCTGAAAACAACAGCAAACATGAGAAATATGAGAAATATTATTTCAGTAATGTATTAGTAAGATTTATATAGAGAGCGAGAAAGAGAGAGAGAGGGAGAGAGAGAGAGCGATGCGGCAGGCATTGTAAGGAAATGGTTCACGCAACTTTGGGGCTGGAAAATTTGAACTCCATAGGTCAGGAAGCAAGCTGAAAATTCCAATAAAGGTAATGATGAAGTTCTTAGTCCAAATTCCCCAAGGAAATCTGGCTGGCTGGAAATTTCAGTAAGAGCCAATGCTGAAGTTGAGACAAATTCTCTGACCTCTGAAACCCTTAGTTCTTTTTTTTAAGACAATCAACTGATTAAATGAGGAGACTCCTCACATTGCTGAGAGCAATATCCTTTATTAATTACAGATGCAATCAATTGATTGTAGATGTAAATCCCCATTTAGGAAATGCCTTCACACTAACAAGCAGGTCAATGCTTGACCAAGCAACAGGACACTATAACCTAGCCAAGCTGACACCTGAAATTAACCATCACAATTATTCTCCCAGTTCCTTTCCTTTGCAATAATTTCTATATCCCAAAATTTATTTTCCTCTATTGTCAGAGTACCATTTAACTTCAGTATCTCCAAGTAACTGCATTGAAATACCCAGCCACCCACCCACCCCCAATCTTGGCACTTCTCTTCTAAAATATTAATATTGCACTATTAATTGTTCCTCCTTGAAAACACTTTCTCATCCTCAGATTGACTGGTTTATACATTAGAATATTTAATTAAATTAAAACATTTTAAATATTGCAAACACTAGTCTGGATGATCATTATCTCAGCTGGAAACTTTAAAATGAATAAAAGTATTATTTATTCAGCCTCAACCCCATGACTCTGCAGAAGGATCTTGGAAAATTAGGGTTGGAAAGGCTGCTCCATCATGCAGGCTGTACAATGAATTGATTTTAGTGAGCATCTCCTTTCCCATTAAGGACTAATGGCAGAAGCAAGGGGTCAGGGTGAAACAGAGGGGATCATTCTAAAGTCTCTGATTAGTGCTAATTATAGAAAACTAATTATTCCAAAAAATGGAGGCACAATTCTCCCTCCCATGTCTGTTACTTTTTTTTACTTCATTGCCTAGAATCACTCCCCTACTTCTCTTCCTTATTTTTGTGCTTCATATTCTACTTTAAGCTGAGTCCTTCCATGAAGCCTCTCACAACTACATGAGCCAGAAGACTCCTGTGGCACACGACTGTCTCAACTCCCATTTGAATACTTTCTATGTCCTTGAGTAAAAGTCCTTTGAAGGAATGGAGCCTAACTATGATTTCATGTGTTTATCTAGGAAATACATTGAGAAGTCACTTTCAGGCGGAAGGATGAGAATAAGACTTGAGATGGAGGGGAGCTCATGAAACTTCTCTAGGTAAGAAAGACATAGGGATTATGGAGTGGGAGAGAGTCAAGGAAGAAGGGAGGAGTTTGAGGAGAGCAGAAGGAGAGAAGGCCAGACAGCATGGAGGAAACTAGAGCCAGACGCAAGGAAAAGTTTGCTGAAGACAATGAGGAATATTCAATTAAAATTGTTACATTTTTGCTGTTTTCCCTCCATCTTCTCAAATCTTCAGTGAAGTTGGGCACGTACACACACAAATGCTTTGTAAGTCTTTTTGGGGGATATTAAAGAAAGGAGGGGACTTTTTTCACTTCTGGTGCTGCAGATTTGTGGACTCAGAGTTATTGTGAATATGACAGTTCCCCTTCTACAGTAGGATCCTTATCAATTTCTAGCCTGTTAGTTTGCTACCAGTGTGAGCAGTTGGCCCTCTAAAAAGATACAACCTCCTAAAACCTGCTGACAAATCTCTCCATGGAAAATAGAAAAGGTAGGAGCAATTGTGAGTGTATATGCATGTTGGAGAGAGAGTATCCAAGAAAATGCATAGAAATATAGTGAGCTGTGGCACCAGACACTCAGTGATATAAGGAATTATACTATTGTTTTCTGGAAACTTGCCCAGCCCTGTTTAGGACTGCCTATTGAGGCATTATCCACTATGGAAAGGAAAAAGAAATTTTTATCTTTTCTTTATCATATAGTAAAGTGAGATTTTCTAGACAACATACATTAATGCATTACATAGATTTTTAGAGCATATTTTTGTGAATTTTAGCATTCTGAATAGGAATTTGTAAGTATTGCCTATGAGGTAGTAGTTGTGATGTAGGTGGCATTACCTGTAAAAACTTGCAGAATAAGTTTCAGCAACTTGGAAGGAAGTCCTAGAGAAAATAGCAGAGCATACTTTCTGGAAATGATGCTCATGTTAGCATAGAAGATGCTGTTGTATGGGAAAATGTCACAGAAATTGAAAACTCTGAGTCAAAACTTGGATTCTTAATATGAAGATGTTTATTGCTTAACATTTATTAACAAATTTATTTACATATATTTTATTTTCTAAGTTTTTATGAGCATAATATATGATTAAAAATAGAGCTCTTTTATTAAGAATAGAACAAATTCTAAATTGTAAGAATTATTGTACTTTTACTTCAATCTAAACATTGTCTACTCTTTTCCATTTTTTTCTTTCTTTTACTGATAATTTTTCTTGTCTTTTAGTGATATATGTTATAGTGTATAAAATTTCATTAAGTATACTATGATGGAGATTTGGCTCTGGTGTGCAGATGTTAAGGCTTATATGGAAATGGGCAGACACAAATGAGAGAGTTAAACTATACTGATCATGTAAACAAACAGGCTCAATTTCTAGACCCACCTTGACCCATTTTCACAGTAACAGATGCCTTGAGAGGGACCACCCATGAATAGAAGGTTTCTCAAATCTTCTACTTTGTCGTTTTAATCCCACACAGCTGCTCCAATCTCTGCAGATTTCTGTCTTCTAGTTGTTTTCCTCTGCATGGACAATGCCAAGTATTTAGCCACTAGTTTATACTCAGAATATGCACATAGCACCAAAGTAAAAGTAACTACAGGCCCACAGCTCATTCTAAAAGATTCTCCTCTCTGGAATTTTATGCATCTGATTCCTGTTATTTCCACAGCTCCCTAATGCATTTACACTATAATTTTTATCATTTGTTTAGATTGCCAGTTATTTTCATTGGCACCGTTGTTCTGCCGTGAACTCTCCATTGAACCTAGGACCAGAAGTCTGTTGGTTTTGTTTTGATGGAACTCTTACTGTGTCTCCTCAAATCTTCAGTCAAGTTGACCATACCTGCAACTTTGGATAAGTGTTTCTTTCTGTGAATATCAAGGAAAGGGGAACTCGCTCCACATCTGGAGCAATAAACCTAAGAAAATGGAGTTATTGAGGTACATGATAGATGCATCAGGGGTTGTCCTGACATCAGAGGCTCTGGGAAACGGGGATAGTAATTTCCCTACCTGTTTTCCCAGGCAGCCTAGGATAGGCCCCGGATCCTGGATAATTACCAAACCTCTTTATTTGCTACTAGTGTGGGCAGAAGGCCAGAAGGAGGTTTTGATCAGTTGACAAATCTCTCAACAGTACATTAAAAAACAAACAAACAAAAATACCTACAGAATATTTTTAACCACGTGTGAGGCGGGAGTGGGAGCACCCAAGAAAGGACTTAAGGCTTTAGTGGGCTGTGCCACCAGAGACTCAATAACATGGGGAATGCTCCCACTGACCACTGGAAAAGTGCCAGCTCTGGATCAGGAGTGTTTATGGAGCTGAACACTTGACATAAAAAAACAGAAATGCCTATCCTTTTGTTAAGGTGATGAAGACGCTGCAGTTTCTTTAATAAAATGCAACTACTTGATTTCATGGGTGCAATTTTTTTCTTCGTAATTTAACATATCTGACTTGTAATTGCTGTCATCGAGAGTGGGTAGAATGTAATTGTCATTAACTTGCCCCTGTGTGTCAAAAATTATAGTGCAGCAGCTTGGATGAAAATTCCAAGAAAATAGTGCAGCATTCTTTTAAGAAATGTTGGCTTGCCAAGGTTCATATTAGCAGAAGATGGTTATGTGTTCAGAAAACATTCGTGATTCCAAGCCAGAGTTAGATTCTAAAAGTAGTCATAATTCTAGAACTACTTACCAATTTATTTCCCTTAAATTTTCTTTTTCATATTTGCACAAGACTGATACAGAAAGAACTATTTCAGTAAGAATAAAATAAAATCTGTCAGTGAAAAAAAATTGTGAAACAGTCAAATGACAGAGTTTTTTTTTTCTTCCTCTCTCTCTTTTAGTAGTACATTTTAGTAGAATAGTGGTGCACAATCATAGATGTCATCTTAAATTCAATAAAATTCACTATTCTGAAAATTTGACCCTGGGTCTGTAGAACTTAAAGCGTGTCTATAAGTGCTGAGGAACAGAATGGGAAAGCTATAAGAACCCTGACCCCATGAGCAAACAGGTTAAATTTCTTTTTCTTTTACCATTTTCTTCTTTTTCCTTTTATTTATTTATTTTTTAAAGGAATAGACACTTTTATTTTTTTGATTTTTTATATCAACTCCTTTTTTATTAAGATTTATTCACATACCATACAATCATCCAAAGTGTATAATCCATTGATCACATTGCCATCATATAATTATTCATTCATCACCCTGTTCTATTTTTTTTTCAACATTTTCCTTGTACCAGAAAAAAAGTGTAAGTAAGAATAAAAAGTTGAGAGTAAAAACAGAACACCCAAATTGTCCCCCCTGCCCTATTTTTCCTTCAGTTTTTTCTTTTGTTTTGTTTTGTTTTGTTTTTGCCTCTGTTTGTCTACTCAACCATTCATACACTAGAGAAAGGGGAGTGTGATCCACATGGCTTTAACAATCACATTGTCACCCCTTGTAAGATCCATTGTTATACCATCATCTTCAATATTCAAGGCTACTGGGTTGTAGTTTGATAGTTTCAGGAATTTACTTCTAGCTATTCCAGTTCATTAAAACCAAAAAAGAGTTATCTATATTGTACATAAGAGTGCCCATCAGAGTGACTTCTTGGCTCCTCTTGAAATCTCTCAGCCACTGAAAATTTATTTCATTTCATTTCACCTCCCCCTTTCGGTCAAGATGTTCTCCATCCCACGATACCAGGTCTAGATTCCTCCCCAGGAGTCATATTCCATGTTGCCAGGGAGATTTACACCCCTGGGTGTCAGATCCCACATGGGGGGAAGGCAGTGATTTCACCTGCCAAGTTGGCTTAGCTAGAGAGAGAGGGCCACATCTGAGCAACAAAGAGGCATTCAGGGGGAGACTCTTAGGCACAATTATAAGCAGGCCTAGCTTCTCCTCCTCGGCAACAGGCTTCCCAAGGGCAAATCCCGTGATACAGGTTTCGGCACATCAAACTGCCATTCCCCACTATTTGTTAGCACATCAGCAACCATCCAGGTGGGGAGCCCAACACCTCTGCATTTTCCCCTAGCTCCTGAGGGGGGCTCTGCATATTTTTTTCATTTTTTTTTTTTAATTAACTATTAACTATATCAAAAAACTTAAAAAACCATACAGTAAAAAAACATTTCAAACAAACCAAAACAAGGGAATAAGAAAAGACACCTAACCTAAAATAACTACATAATTTTGAACATGTTCCTATTCTACCCCAAGAAAGTATACAGACTATAACCCAGAAAAGGAATAAGAAAGACAGATAACCTAAGATAACAACATTTCTGTGAACTTGTTCCTACCATACCCACCAGAAATTAACAAACCATAGTCATTCTTGGGCATTCCCAGAATGTTAAATTTACCCACAATAACTTATCTGTTCTTATTAGATTATCATTCCCCGTTTACTAATCGCTATCTATCGCTAGGTCTCTTACATTCTACATTATAAACCAATCATTTGACATTTTCCAATGTTCACATTAGTAGTAGCATATAATATTTCTCTTTTTGTGCCAGGCTTCTTTTGCGTAGTATTATGTCTTCATCCATGTTGTCATATGTTTCACAACATCGTTCCTTCTTACTGCCATGTAGTATTCCATCGTGTGAATATAACACATTTTATTTATCCACTCATCTGTTGAGGGACATTTGGGTTGTTTCCATCTCTTGGCAATTGTGAAAATTGCTGCTATGAACATTGGTGTGCAGATGTCAAACAAGTTCAATTTCTAGCCTCATATACTCTCTTCACAAGAAGCAGAAACCTTTGCACTGGAACCTAAAGGAATAAGGGTAATAGTGTAATAATATTTCCTAATATGTGTAGGTGGGTGGAGTTGGGCCCACATACAAAGTCCAAGGGTTCAGTCTGACTTCTTATCAGGTTTGATCTTTTATGCTAAAAATATTGTGGTAATGCTTGCTCTGTATCCTCCAGTTTCCCAAGGTCTACCAGAGAATCTCTCTGATGCATAGAAGTCTTGACTGGCACAGTGAACCCACATCTAGAGATGGCTGCACTAGCGTTGAGATTTAATGTGAGGTGCAAACATCCCATGGGGAAGAATGAGTAACATTCCCTGAATCTATGAACCTGAGTATATTCACCAACAACTAGAATATAGGGGGAATGTAGATCTCCGAGTCAAAGGTGAAAGTTGCAGAAATGGATATCCTAGACCTCTCCCATTTATTTACCTCAGAACTTATTCCAACTCCAGACAGTTGGAATAAGCTAGCCAGTCTACCTGGAGAGGCATTCATAGAACTGGAAGCTAAACATCTAGGAGTAAATGATAACATCACATCACATAAAAACAAAACATAACATACACCCCCACTGAAGGCAGAAAAAAAAGTTGCCTCTCACTTATTTACGTTATCTCTGCCACAAGGGAAAGAGCATCCTCATTACTCCCACCATTTTGTTTATGGGATCAACAACCCTCAGGAAATTGACTAGGGAGACTCTCTGGAAGAATCAGCTGTATAATGAAGGCATCTTGTCTTCAATACATCATATTAGCACATTCAGAGACATCTTTTGAAGTTTCCACAAATGGTTACTAGAAAAACACTAGCCTGACTCCTAAAGTAAATACCATGCAGTGGTTTGGCTTAAACAATCAGAATTTATTGAGTGACAGTTTTGAGGCTAGAAGTCCAAAATCAAGCCTCATTAAGGCAATGCTTTTTCCTGGAAGACTGTGGTGTTCTGGGGGCTGGCTGCCAGTTCTCTTTGGTTGTTGGCTTTTCTGTCACCATGGTAATACACATGCCGACCATTCCTGGCTTTTCTTTTCTATTTTGAATTTCACTGACTTTCATCTACTGTCTGCTCCCTCTGTATTTCTCTGTCTGTGAACTTCCCTATAAGGCCTTCAGTTACAAGATTAAAACCCATCCTGATTCAGCTGGGCCACACCTTAACTGAAGTAACATCATCAAAAGGTCCTATTTATAAGAGTTCACACACACAGGAATGGATTAAGTTTAAGAACATATTTTTCTGGGGTACATAGCTCCAAGTCACCACACTAGTTGAAAAATTCCTATTAAATAGCTGGCACTATAATTCCAATTGAAAAATATTCTTTCTCTGGGAATAATTAGGAAAATATTTTAAGGTAGAACTAAGGCTCTGAAGACAAGTTTGACACAGACAGAACGATAATCAGTAGATTTAAATTAAAAAAAAAAATCTGGTGGTAAAGGAAAACAAACAAAGAGAGGGTAGATAAGACCAAGAAACACATGTATCCAAGAACTTGTGGACAATAGTGGCCAATGAACTTTAAAAACTAAGGTTTTTTAACATTTGAAATCTAAGTTTTGTTATTCTTTTATAAATGCCCATATTGATTTTTCCAGACTTATAATAAAAGCACTTATATAAGTTGGTTTTGTTTTAGTTTGTTTTCTTTGTTATTTTTTGATGGTGTGTAAATCAAATAAAGTGGAACATATTTTAAGTTTAGGACAGTGTGATCTATTTCAAGCATAAAATGTACTAAATTTTAGGTGACTTAATCTTTTATTTTTTCTTTAAGTGTATTGAGTTTTCAATAAAAAAGTTCTGAAAAGTTCAGGGACTATAGGATTATTTTAATATAAGAATTCTTTTAATTTCTGTATTTCAAATTTTATTTTACTTATGAAATTTAAAATAATTTAAGAAATACATTTTTATAAAATTTTCCCAGAATGTTTCTTATTATCTCTTCAAAATCTTTTAACTTTTGATAAAGTTACCATCTTATTATCTAATAGAAGCATCATGAACTTTGAGCATTTTATTTTTTTAAATATTCATAAACTTTAAAAATAGAAATCAAAGTTATATCTATAGAAGCCTGGCTAATTCCTAAGAACTCTAAATTTCAGTAGCAATTCTATTCTATTTTATATTTTCTTTTCACCAGTCATCTCAAGTGACAGGCAGGCAAAACAAAGGATAATAAAATTTTATAAAATTATAATAATTATTCTAATGTTCATCACAGAGGATTCATTGAAAGTCACTTAAAAAGCAGTTGTTACATTTACTGTTTGTCTAATGGAAGACTACTTTAGTGTTAATAACAATAAAAGTTTAAATGGTTCCATCAATTTAAAAAGAGTGTTTATTCTTCTTTTAGGATCATACAAATCACTTTTCCCCTTATCGATATTGTTAAATTACATCTATCTTATTTATTCCTTCCCCCTTTGCAGGATAGGGTCAGTCCCCTTCCTCTAAGTGGAATAGATTTCAAGACTGAGAGTTCCTTCTTTTCATACCAGTTAGTAGCAAGATTCTAAAATTTATCAGTTTGAAAGGTATTCTTTTAAGTTTATAAACAGTTCATGTATATACATATTATTGGGAGAAAGTTTAGCTTCCTGTAAAGGTACTGGAACTAGCACAGAGGATCTTTCTACAGAGGTTTCACATTAGGTCCATTATTGCAGTTAGGCTACTTACTTTTCTTGTCTATCTATATCTATCTATCTACCTATCTATCTATCTATCTAATTATTAGCCAGCAGATGTACAGCAAAATAATATCTAAAATATTGGCCAGATTTGAACAAATAACAATCCAAAGTTCGTAGAAAGACCATTATTTTGGACTAATAAAAGACTCCACCCACCAAAATTTTTCTTTTTAAATAGTTGTGGAATCACTGAAACAGAGATCTGCATACTTGGTATCAAGAACTTGTCTTCAAGTTCTTATTCTACCGCTTACAAGTTTGTTGTGACCTTGGCAAATTACTTAATTTCTCTAAGCTTACATTTTCTCATCTATAAAATGAGAATACTCAGATTATGATGAACCTTAAATGAAAAGGTGTGTTAGCTTTGTAAAGCGGTCCCAGATATAGAAATAATACGTTTCAGAGTTGACTTACTTTGACTGCTGAAAGATGACATCCGGGCACTTGCGTGACCCAAGGATCTCTGTGAAGATTCAGATTTGAGTCAAACGTGCTAGGAAGATCCCATTTTGAAAGCAAGTACAAGGACAACTTTCTTGCCTGAACAGTCCTAGAGCTCTGAAAACCACCATGGGTGAAAAGGTCTGATACTTCCGAAGTATGTATTCTCTTCAAGGAGTTTGGCCAAGACCATGGTTCTCTACAATTCTATAGCCTCTTCTCTTCTTGGAAATGTTCTGGTCAACCCTTTAGGCCAACTGCACAGAATTAGTCTGCTTGGAAATGTCTCCTGAAATCCATAATCAAAATATATTGCTTCAATGTATTGTATCTTGAGGTCAGTGACTACTATGTATTTTTGTTCTGTTTTTTTTTTGTTGTTGTTGTTGTTTTTCCTGTTGTAGCTTTGTTTTTGTTTTTTGCTGCCCAAAGTTGAGAATACTGCTGTTAACCCATAGGACACATTTTCTTTTTCAGTTGTGTTTTATTCACCTAAATGAGAGTGCTTTGTATGTTTCACTCCTCTGAGAACAAACCAGACAGGAAAAAAGAAAGCAATTTTCTAACCAGGCCTGCTCATATCTGGAATGATATAAGACTGTTGTATAATGAAAAAAAGAAAAGAAAGGAAAATGGTAAGCATGTTATTCAATCTACAGATTCAAAATACTTGGGAGAAGACTGTATAGGTATGTACAGAGAAACATGTAACCATACAGTTAAGAGCAATAATACCATCACCTTCAATAAAATAATTGAAAACAGAAAAAGACTTCTTCCAGAGAAAGTAAATGGTTATGAGATTACCACAATGTAAAAATGAAAGTAAATGCATCAGACCAGGTTCTACCAAGCTTCAACTCTCCCTAGCATATAAGGAATATTTTCTTCTACTTTATAATATTTTTCACACTCTCCAAACTGCTTAATGATAGTTTCTAATATTTTGGCAATGGTTTAGCACTTGAGAGAGTCCAGATTCCACCTTAATCATCAAATGTTGTTAAGTGTTCATGGCAGTAGCCAAATGGGTTGGAACCCAGGATAATTTACATAGTTCAGAGAAACAGGTCAGAGGAAACCATTGCAAGGGGAAATTAGTATGAGTTATAATCTGATATTCAATCTTTACCTGCAGTTCCAGTATCCAAACCAACAGTTTTTTTTTTATATAATGACAAATTAGATTTATCCTTATGTGTGATTATTTATAGATTTTTTCTTAATTTAATTGAATATTTGTATTTGTATGTTTTTTCTTTAGAACTATTTCATATCTGACTGCAAGGTGCAGTCCCATACCCCACTGGGGTGTTACATAATACAAGATAGGTGCAAAATTTTACCTTTCAAAAATTCTAACAAATATGCGTTCCAGATTACATCAGGCTCCTAGGCTTTAGGTAAGGGATGATAAACTGGACCGTATTTCCTATGCAGTTTATTTTTTCTCACTAGCTCTTTCTTTATAGACCATTTGAATTACATTAGGGAATTTATCTCCTGCATTTTTATTTTGAATTCAAATTATTGAATCTAATTATATCACATGTAAAATATATCTTGATGAATACTTAATTATATAGCATAATTTTAATTAAATATTTTGGTTTTCTCCTACCTTGAATTACAAGCTCTTTCTACAGTAGTTTCTAGTTATTTGAAATTCTTTGTTTTATGTCCAAAATCATGTACCTAATGGAAAGAATATACTGAAAAGCATTATCTTATTCTAAATAATTTTAATCACTGGACACTTTTTAAAAACTCTTTTCTAGAAATAATTTTAACAAAAATTATAAAATATCATACATATTTGCATCTTCTTACATGACTCTTAGAAATGTGCTTCATGCACACCATAGAAAATTCATAAGCTTAAGATATGAATATTTATAATAATGGTAATGAGTTTATATAAAAACAACAAAGTTGACTCCTTTGTTTCATATTTAACATTATTTCACATGAAATTTTAAAAGGAATGGTTAATTGGGTACACTTACTTCACAACTAAAGAGGACTCTCATTTCAAGAGAAATTTAAGTCATGGATTACACCCAGAAAACTAAAGTGCAATCATTTGGATTATTCAAGTTAGAGATCCTTCTATTAGGAAGAAGATTATGTTATTACTTTCCAGAAGTATCTAGGATGATTGATTATAGTATCTTTAGTAGTGTAAATATTGTCATCATTGTACTCATTTTGCCTGTTTGTATGTTTATCAACTAAGGTACAAAATCTAAGTTATCACTTTTCTTCAAATATGCACCTAAGTCTAATGTTTATGATTTACAAATTTGAATGCAATGCCACAAGTACAGAGGACATAATTAAAGCAAGTGGAAAATCAAAGTTGACTTAATTTTCCCAAAAATACCAAGGCAGGAAAGCTAATGCAGATGCAGCTGTGTTGTCGCATATTTTTACTAGACTCTTTATTGTCTCCTGTTCAATGAAACATCTGCTTCAGTTTCCAAACTAGTAAAAAGTCTTCAAGCCCTAATAGATTCCACACTGAGTTTTATGGATCGTATTAGTTGAGTTGTTCTCTTTATTCATCTGAGAAAAATCTTTCTCATAAATCGGTGTTTAACTAGACAATTTGGTAGGATGACTGTTGAAATTTTTGCGTATAAATCCCTCAAACTTTTATTTGAGATGATTCTTTTTAAACGTAAGACTACTTGTACAAGAAAACATCATTTATCAAAAATGTAAAATATTTAAAGGATCAAGCTCTTCAAATTTAAAGAACAATACATCACTGTTAAATTTCAATGCATTGGCATGTACATGAGTGCCTGTTTATGTGTTTCAAATCTAAATGCATGTGAAAATATAGGTATCAGCATGCAAATATAAGCTGTATAATCATTTAATTAAGAATGCTCAGTATTTTTACAATGACAATAGATGGGTGATTGTGGAATTGTGGATTTTTTCTTACAACAATATTGTAATAGACTATAATTGCTTAAACCCCTAATGGGTGCATATTATTTTGGAAAGCACACAATTTCCACAAAAGCTTAAGCAGTCATTCCAACGGAATGAAAAAAGATGAAGAGTAAATAATAAGAAGAATATATATAAAGACGTGCAGAGAGATTGAGAACAAATGGAACTCCTACAAATAAACGTGTTATTTAACAAGAAATAAGATCTAGAACAAGAAAAATATTCAATATATAATAAAACTTTCTTGACCTATTCAAGGACCATATCATATCATTAAAAGAGCATCTCCTTGAACATGCTTTTAAAGACAGAGATTTAGTTATATACAGCGAATATGAAGAAAATTTTGAGGATAAAGAACATAATCTACAAGTGTCTGCACTGGTCTCCTACAAAGGAAAAAAAAAAAAAATACTGTATATCAGGCCCATTCATCTCTCCCCTCAGTGTAATAAGAAAATAGATGTATCTAAAGAGTAGGGCAAATGCATTATTTCACATGAAATGTTCCTCATTATAATGGAGGCAGAAAGTTGAATTAGTGTTTACCTCTCTTCCAGTTCCAGGTGGAATTGATACTATGCACCTTGTCATTGTGATTAGTTCAGTGGTTGGCACATCACCAAATAGCTGATAGCCAGTTCCAATAGCTGATATCCTATTGGTCAGAATGATGGGTTCTGAGATTAACTTTGAACTAATTTGGTGAATCAGAGAAAGTTTCAGGACTTTTGTGCAGTAGTTGAGAATAATAAAAAACAAAGGAAATGTTTTCTCTGGACAATTTGGTTTGCAGATATACAAGTTCAAAACAACTATGGCTACTGTTAGGGAGACCCACTAGAGAACAAAGCCATTAAAAAATTTAAAATAGACCATAGCCAAGAAAGTCATAGTTTATCAGAAAAAAAAAAAAAAATGCCAAAACTATCAAAACCTTTAAATCATAACAAATATATAACACAAATGCATTTTTTTCCATTTTTTCAAATATTTCATCTTTTGTTTGAAAATAGAAGAGCCCCATAGAATTGATCCTTGATATTTAACGTAGGTTGTAGAGAACTTGGGGTGCTTACTAATGGGGTGGAGCAAGGAAGTTGGAGGCAAGCAAAAAGGAAAAGAAAGAATGAAGATAAAAATCCCTGCCTGCCTAGGACTTAACTGAATTGGAATTTCAGATAAACAAATTTTTTTTATATTTGTAAGTATGCCCCAGGCAACATCTGGGGCATATACATATTAAAAATTCATTTTTATTTCTCTGAAATTCAAATTTAACTGGGCATCCTGTATTTCTTTCTTGATAAATCTGACAAATCTATGCCAGCACTAAGGAAAAACTTTAAAGCATATATGAGCTAATCCAATTTATATAAAATGATATCTCTGTATGCATTTTGGTATACATATATCAATAAGAATTTTTATAAATCTATATTTATTAACTTGTAGGGCTTTCCATTATGTATTGTCAAGAAAAAAGGCATCATATGGCAAGGTATGCTTCTATCATAGTAAAATCAAACAAAAAACTATATTCTGTCTATACACATTTGCTTATGTTTTTAAAAAGGAAGTAGATTTAAAGAAAAGGATATATTGTTTGAGGTATAAAATCCATTCATAAAACTAACTTCAGAATTAAAGTTGAATTAGTTTTATACAAAATGCGGTTGGGGAGAGTTGTGCTAATTCTATTTTCTAAAGCTCATCATTCAAACCTAGTAATAAAGCATTTGATGAATGCTGTGTCTGAGCGTAATCTCTATTTTTTCACCTAGTTTTGGAATCTGATTATATACGCATAGTTGATTTAATGTAATACCCACATTGATCTAAACCCCTTCTTTGCATTTAAAGATGCATAGGCTAATATAGTATCCTAATTTGGGTTTCTTTTTAAATGCAAGAAGTAGAAAAGGTGGACCAATTCACTTAATTAGCTTCAGGTGACCACTCAAGAATTTCACCTATGTACCTTTTATTCAAATGGACCCAAAATTTTAATCTGAAGTCCTCTGAGACCAGCTTTAGGTTAAGCTCTGGTGAACCAACTATAGCTATTTTATGAAAAATTCTAAAATTATCCTGAGGTTAGCTGTTCATCAAATGTTTGGTTTTGAAGACTATAAAGACTTCCAATTTCCTCCATGTAGCTACAATTCTTTGTTTACTAGTTTCCGAGTGACTCTATAACTTATTATAATTTCTTCTCTTTTATGCTGCTTTCCTTCACTTTGATAAAAAAATTTAACAGAAATCAAATCAGTGGAGGCAAAAATTTAATTTCACTTATATAATATTTGACTGCTGCCATTAATAATTTCCAGCAGGTCTACTACAAGTTTATAACATTAAGGTAATTATTCTAATTGCATGAGAAACTATAATTGTTCATTTGGTGTCTCTTCTTTGTGCAAAGTGATATCAGATAATCAGAACAATTAAAAAGGTTGATGTAATTGTTGAAGAATTGAAAGTAGTCTTCAGAATTATAAGCAAGGCTTAATTTATATTCAAGATCATTTTTTAAAAAGTCTTTATGTGAATATACACAAAGTAAAAAAGAAAAAGAAAGGAAATGAAACAAAGCAAAGAGAGTTTTTCTCTGATTCATCATCAAAAATACAAAGTTTTCGTACTTGAAGATGAAACTAGTGATCCATAGTAAGTAAAGCATAAGGTTTGGATTATTTTTCCAAAGTAGTCATTGTTTTACAGAGATGCAATCTCATACTTTAATTTAGTCCCAATTGTAGTTAATGATATATAGCTTTGGTTATTTATTGAGGCTAGAAGTCAATCTGTGGTCATTTAAGTGGAACTGAGCTAACCATAAGATCTGTAACTATAATATCATTTACCCTGCCCTGATCAGTTATATTGAGGAAAGATGTAATTATTAGCATTACCAACATGTTAACAAAACCAGTTAATATTAACTAAATTCCAACAGTCTCTGAGATTGTCCATGTCAACAAATACCAGTTTAAACATTTACAAATCACTCCCAAAATTATTTGCCTATAAGATGATCTTTAGCTGGCTTATCTTAATGCTTCTTATTTTTGCATTATTTAGGCATGGTGTAATAGGAAATTGGTTTCTGTCTACCTTGTGAAACAGATTTTGTTGTCAATAAAGCCGTGTAGTTGACCACAGATTTCCTCTTTATTAACATTAATTTTTTGGCCTATCCACTGCTCTTTTGATTACAATAAACAAAAGCCCATTCAAGTTTCAGGGGAATAAAATGAAAAGGTTGGGGTGAGAATAGGGAGAAAGTTTATTGTAAGGTCAGTAAAATCTCATAGATTTGAAGAACCAGAAAAGTAGTAGAGTTTGATGTCTGGAAGAGAAAGTTGGGAACACAAGGCTAATCTCATTTCTACGCCTCTTTCCCAGCACTTCAACTTCCTTCTGTGACCATCTTGCTTCCTCAAGCTTGTCTCACAAACTTAGAACTTTTTTTTTAAGGCCATCTTAACTAAGATCAATAAAGAAGTTATTGCAGAACTTCAGGCAAGCTTTACTGGCAATATGGACTAGGAAATAAAGGAAGACGGAAAGATTGAAGGGGATGGATAAGACAATAGGCAGTGAGGCGGAGGGATGTCTGTAAGGTGTCTGGTTTTAGTTGGAGGAATGGTACTGTTTTCAGAGACAGAGATGTTACAAGAGGAGTCCATTCTCAGAGACAGAGAAGCTAGAAGAAGAGTCATGCATTGCATCTTAAATATGATTTAAAACTCCAGTAGGGTATGGCCTAGCACAGTTCTAGATCCTCAGAAACTATAATCTATTAGATTTCAAATTCAGTAAGCACATAAACTGATAATCATCACTGATGAATAAGGCTTTGAAAAGTTAAATAATATGCTTGTAGTTATAACTGACTATATAATGCTAAACAAGAGTGTAATATAGCTGTCCTGGACTTGATTCCGCTTTTTTCCTCATCACAGCATAAGGTTGCTATTAAGGTGTATGGTAGGTGGAAAGATGGTCCCCCAAAATACCTACATTCTGATCCCTGGAACCTATGAATGTTACCTTCAATGAGAAACAGGTGCTTAGCTGATGTTATTGAGTTAAGGATTTTGAGATGCGGAGATTATCCTGGATTATCTGGATGAGCCCTAAATGCAATAACATCTGTCCTTGTAAGAAAGAGGCAGAGGGAGATTTGACAGACAGGAGAGGAGAAGGCAATGTGACAACACACCCAGAGACTTGAGACATGCAGCCACAAACCAAGGAAATTTGGCCACTACTGGAAGCAGAAAGGAAAGGATTCTTCCCTAGAGACTCCAAAGGAAACACAGCCCTGGATTTCAACCCAGCGATACTCATTTCAAACTTTTGCCTCCAGAACTGTGAAAGAATAAATTTCTGTTGCTTTTAGTCCCCCCTAGTTTTTGGTAATTTGTTGTAGCAGCTCAGGACTCTAATATAGGGAACTTGCTGAAACTTACTTTTTATACTTAACATACATATATAGGCTATGAAATAAGTACCTTCTGATAAAACTTTAAAAATTGTTCATTCAAGCAAGGATATTCTGTTTCACTGCGGATATGTGTAGTTCTGGCTCCCCATAGAGCCAAAAATATTTGGTGTAGGCTCTTTAGAGAGAATTTAGTCCCAGAAAATTGCACATAAATAGCTTGTAGAGTTTAAAGGCCTAACTACAATATTAACATCAAGTTGAAATCTGGATAGTTTATTTGTAGGTAAAATTAAGTGAAAAGTTGAATAATTTTTGAATAAATGCAAGTTCCGTTGAAATGTACTTGCACAATTTAATCTAAACTCATTTTGACAACCAATTGAATAATTAACTGTACTCTTCTCTTAGCATTATCAGCACAGACACAGCTTCAGCACACCAAAGTTACAAGCATTGCTGTTAGAATTGTGATTCTATAGTTCTACTTTATTGTTTTGGATTTATTTTAGGAAGAACATCACTATTGAAAACATACAGTACTTTCAATTATTTTTGATTCATTACCATAATTATATTAGGAATATAATGTAGCATAAAATGGTAGCTGAAATCCTCTACATAACTTAGTTTCTGAGTCATGAGTGAATCAGTAATACCCATAAATTTTCAGGTAGTATATAAATAATAGAAGGAAACAGGGAGTTGTATTCATAGGCAGAAGATGAATGAAGGTAAGTAAATAAGTATTCTTGCTAGTAATCTGTATGTTTACAAGAAACACATTTTTGAGAGTTTTTCTCAGCATGAATTCTGTCTAAAAAGCAACTAATCACAGAGAACTACTTCAGAAAATATATTGTTCCACAGGAAGGGTCCTAAGAGATCTTCATAAGCTGATAAATGACCTTAAACTAGTTGAAGTGTTGATGGTAATGAAATCAAGCATTAAATTTGAGCAGGGATTTCTTACCTTGTATATTCAATCATTCCCTCCTAAGTTAATAATTAAATGGAGAGCATATTTCTTTCTAAATTTCACTTTAATGATTGCATTTCACTCTTATTGTACCCTAAAGATGTTAGAAATGGATCTGAAGCATGCACAAACCAAAACAGCTAATGCTGGGTAAAGTTTTATATATATAACTTTTTTATTAGTTTAACAATTGATTCACTTTTTTAACTTTAATTTCTTGAAATTAAACCCCCCATCTCTATGTCTATGCAAAATTTAATATATCACAAAATTGATTTTCAAAATTTTGGAATGGAACAATGCTTTGTATTATTAGATATCCAAGTGTTTAAAGTTTTGGCTACTCAGTTTTAAAGTGATTAGCTAATATTATATATACATATATATACATATATATATATGTATGAGTCGTCAGGAGAAATTTCAGATAAACTCATTGTGAGATGTGAGAGTCATTTGTACATAACATAAGTATTGGAACTTAGAGAATTTCTTAACTCTTTCTTCTGAAGGCTTGGAGATATGCATCCCAGAAGAAAAAAAAATGTTCTTAAATTCAGTATATTCCTGTGGATGTGAACCCATTGGAAATAGGACCTTTTGATGAGGTCATTTCAGTTAAGGTGTGGCCAAACTGAATCAGGATAGGTCTTAGTCCTATTACTGAAGGCTTTATAGAACAGGCTAAAGATAGCCCATGAGGGGCAGCCAGAAGCTGGAAGTCAACAGAACCCAGGAAAGAAAGAGAAGAAACTGTCATTTGCATTGCTATATAAGGAAAAGCTATGGAACTCCAAGGATTGCCTTCAACCAGCCCCAGAACATCAAAGTCTTCAGGGAGAAAGCATCGTCTTGCTGACACTTTGATTTTGGATTTTGCCTAGTCTCAAAACTATGAGCCAATATATCCTCATCTTTTAAGGCATCCCATTGTATGGTATTTTTTTTTAGCAGCTCGGAAACTAAAACACTTCATCATTTTTCAGTTTTACCACACCAGCTTTTTATTACTTTAACTGATCAATTATTTTTTAGTTTAATTTCATTAAATTAATCCTCAAATAATGCCTATGAAATGGGTACAGTAAGAAAGAGAAGGACAAATATCAGGGAAATGAAAAAGTATATGTAGCAAAATGTCAACATTATGGAAATCTGTGTGAAGGGTATATGGGAATTGCATGAACTATTCTTGCAACTTTTCTAAGAGTCTGAAATTATGACAAAATAAAAAGTTAAAATAAAAAAAGTCCTTTGTTTGGAGAGAATAGTCACCTTCCCCCAACACTCACACATAAGGCTGCTCCCACCACCACCACCATCAAAGCTTCAGCTCCAGCTCTACTATTCTCATTTTTTCATTTTCTTCATTTGGACGCTATAGATTTCCCTTACTTGTTGCCAGCTCAGTTATACTTCATAAGCATGTTTTAAATATTTTATGGAGAATTTTTTGTGGTTTTGTAACAGAAACGTTTTCAGATTATCTGATTTTCTGTAGTGCCAAAAATGGAAGGTGTCTTAGGTTTTTTAAGGTATATGTTATCGCCCACCAAATAACTTCAAAGATATTTGTTATCTTTTTCGTGGTTTACTCTTTCCTCTATTGACTATGTTACATAGTAAGTTCTTCTGTTTCAAATGTTTAGTGCCCAAATTTCATGATGTTCTTTTTTTTTTTTTTTTTCCACTTTAAGGTCAAAATGTACACACAAACCAAAGCTACATATTTTCTAAAATACAATATAAAGGAACATATGTCATCAGAATCCATGTTACACATCTCAACATTACCCAAAGGAAAATGCATAGCTTTAAAAAATGCAAACATCTAATTCAAAAGATAGAAAAAAAATAAAACCAGAAGAAAAACAGAAAAAAGAATTAATAATGATAAAATAATAAATTAATAAATTATATTACAACAGAACTTTTGAACTAATGAATATATCTAAAAGCTAGTTATTGGAAAAAATTTAAGTATCTAACCTAATGAGGAAGAAAAATATGATCAAAAAAATATAAGCACATAAAATAAAAATGATACAATAAATCAAAATTGGAAAAGAAAAGAATCATAAAGGATTGCTTTTTCCTACTCTATGCAAATATAATGGAAAGGTGAATGAAATGGATAAATACCAAGGAAAACTATGTAAGCAAAGTGACCCTAGATGGGAGAAGAAAAATTTAAACAAACTGACTTCTGTAGAATAAATAAATAAAACTGTCAAAGACCTATATCCAAAAAGAACAATAGGCCCAAAAAATGTCTTGGGAGTAAAAAAAAAAGATTGACTAGTGTTAGCAACTGGAAAGTTATCTGAAGCACAGACATTAAACAGAATGTTTACCATCACATGTCCATCACAAAGTCAATGCCTACTACATAGGAGGAACTATGCAAAGAATAAATGATAACCACCAAAGAGAATGGGATTAATACATAAAATTAATAGCATCAATAAATAAAATATGAATTCAGACTCTGGAACCAGCAACAATCATCTTTATACAGAAACAAAAATGTTGCAGAGTATTTGTTTTCTCTTGTTTAGTATATAAAATTAATATGTGATATTTGAGGTTTAGAATGCACGATGAGGAGGCAGTCATGGCAAATATTGATTACCAAGATCATAGGACAAGATGTTTTACAATTAAAGGATTTGGGGTATTAATATGAGAAAATAAAGCAGTCATAAAGACAGATAGAATGTAATGTAGATGAGAATTGTCTTTCTTAAATATTTCTTTGCTGTTTTCACTTTCAATGTGGATAAAATATGATTTTAACTTAGCACTTACTTCAATGTATGAATAAAGCAAGTGTTCAAAAATGTTTCACATTTATTAGATACTTCATAAATAGTTTTTTCCAAATTCCAGGAAACCTCTCTGTATCACATAAAAAAAAAACAAAACAAACAAAAAACTTCCATTTTACTTTAAGTTTCTTTCTCCAGTTGCAACCAGTAAAGTCTCCAAGAAGATGCAATTCATTCATTTTCTCAGAGAAAGGATGCTACTTTCACCAGTCAGTAATGCCTTTGGAATTTAAGTTCACAGGGATTTGTGAATGCACCAGTCCTCCCCAGCTTGATAGACATTGAGATCCTCAGTGACAAACAGGGGACAAAATAGTCAAATATCACCTCCTGTTGAAAATTCCCTACTTAAGAGAATAAAAGTAAAAATCATTTGAGTCATTTGTTTTCTCATGAAATCTGTGTGCAGATATTTATTATATTTTAATATTTTTTCATTTTTCTTTATTGATCCCACTCCAATGTATTGAAACTTACCAAAGACCAGAGTTAATTTTGAATCTATAACATATAGCAGAATCCTTGGTATACTGTAAGTCACCAAACATAAATGGTGTAATGAACGAAATAATTTTGCAATCCAATTAAAGTGATCCACATTTATTCAACAAATATTGTGTCTACTTTTTTGTAGTGCATTCTATAGAATGCTAGAGATAGAGTTGTGCTCTGCACAGTTTTGCAGATAGCATTTTAATAGAGGAGACAGATGTTATTTATCTAATTACATCATTTAGTATTTAATTATGATAACAAAAACTTGCTATAAAATAAAAGTGCTACGAGAAAATAACCAAAGGGATATTGTGTAGATAGGTGGTCAGGGACTGCTTCTTTGAAGAAGTAATATCTCAAGGAGGTTCAAGGTTGCATAGGAATTAACTAACCAATTGTTATGAATTGACTCCTATACCCCACAAAGACACACTGAAGTCCTAAACCAAGGTTCTGTGAATAAACACATTAATGAACAATATCTTCAAAGATCCTGTTAGTTAAGATAAACCCAAACTGAATCAGGGCAGACCTTAATCCATTATGACTGGAGGAGGAATTTTGGATGCAGTGAGTAGGAGTTAGTAGGAGACAGAGGGGGAGAGAGATGTGACAGAGGCAGATTGAGTTATGGATTGCCAACAGAACACCAGAGACTCCACAGAAAACATGGCCCTGCTGTCACCTTCATCTTGGACTTCTAGACTCAAAGACTGAGAAAACAAATTCCTATTTTTTAAGCCAACCAGTCTGTGGTATTTGTTATAGTAGCCCTGGTGAATTAAACTAAGGAAAATTGCATATTGTGTTGTTCAGCCCCTGTAATAAGAAACCCTAATGTGTCAGTAGCTCAACTCCATGAAATTTTGTTTCTTGCTCACATTATTTCCATGTGGGCTGAGAGGCTCTGTTGAAAAATCCCATCCACGGTAGTGAAACAGGGACCCAGGCTACTTAGGTCATGTAGCTCCCCTGTCCCCTAGAGTCTCCCAGGTGTCCTCTGCATTCAGCTGGCTGGCAAATGAATGAAGAGAGCTCGTGGAGGCTCACTTGGGATGCTTTATGACAGTCATGGATGTATTATATGTAATTTCTACCCACATTCCATTGGCCAGATCTCAGACACGACTGCAAAGAGGCTGGGAATTGTACTCTTTCCATCTCCTCAGGTTGAGAAAAGTATGATTGATGTGCACCTGATGAACCAGGAACACGCATGATAAATATCACATTAACTTTTTTAGCTACTCCAAAAGTTTGAAAAAACACAGAATATAATGATACTTAAAATTCATAAAGATGTTCAAATGGGTCTTTGGCTTCAATCTTCTTTCCAATTTCAATAAAGATATAGAAGTCAGTCTTCTAAAAATGCTAAATAATTTTAGCAATTCTTTTTTAGTTCCATTGGAATTTATTGTTAGGTTGGGCAATGTAAATGCAGGACCTCTATTTAAAATAGAGGATGCAGTCTATGGATATATGATTCCTTGTACAAGCACTTAACATTCTTAACCTACTACCTCAAGCCTATAACTTGCTTATCATAACCCTGGAAAGGGGCACATATTTATTTTTCCCAATGATCTATTTTTATGCTAATTAAACTCATGAAAATTATGCAAATTTGTTGCCTATGTAGGGAATCATAAACAATAATAAAATTTACACTGAAAATTATTGTCTATTTACCTAATAGCTTTAATTTGTCTATCTAAGATAGAAAAACCATGAAAATAACATACAATAAGCAAATATAACCAGGCTTTTCTGGATTTTTGCCACAAATATTTGATAAGCCATGTTATCATGGTAGAGAATACATCATTTATTGATTTTAATCTGAAATGATATCCACAACAGCAGGGTTTCCATGAGCAAATAACTTTGGGAAGCACATGGATGTTGGAAACAGACATATGTAGTTCCAGGCAGAACTCCGGCACTTAAAAGTCTCATTTTCCTGTCCCGTAAGACAGGTATAATAATGGAGCCTACAAAATAAGGCTGTTGTGAGGATTAACAAATTTAGCGCATGTCAAATTCTTAGCATAGTACCTGGTAAATAGTTAATGTTGAATAAATTTAATTATATTTAATATTTCCCTTCTTGAAGATTTACAATGCAAAGTATTATATAAATACTCTTGATATTCTTTAAAGTTTACTCTTAGTTAATGTACCATTTAGTGATCATGACAATGGCTTAAATGTTATTCGTGTTCCATGGAACTGTCTTCAGGAAATACTGATAGAGAATATTTAAGCAACTATTAACATTAGAACTGTTTCATTTTGAAAATTCACTAATACAAGTTAATTTCACCAGGTGAACGGCACTTGATCATGGAAACTGGGGCTTTACTTTCCAACCCACTCCATGAGCTAAATATTACCTGTTAAATATGAATTTGATTTCTATAGGAAAAAATAGTAGAATTAAAGTGCATCTGATTAAATTCACCTTCGATCTCTTTTTCACTAAATTTGGACAAAGGCATAGATTGTGCACTCTAGAAATAACTAGAGTAGCTAGCTGATAGGCATTGTTCAAAAGCAGTCCATTTCACAAATATGTGTTCAAATTGGTTTTACGTGTAGATGGCTAAAATATGCTAAAGACTTGTGGAGAAGTGCCTTCCTGATCCTTTCAATTTTCTTTTTCATCATGTAGAATTGCAATTTTCAAGAAATCTATTAGCCTTTGTGCCAATGTGGATATATTATATCCCCCAGAAAAGCCATGTTCTTTAATGCAATTTTGTGGGGGCAGACTTATTAGTCTTTGGTTTAGGGTGGAAACTTTTGATTTAGTGTTTCTGTGGAGACGTGACTCACCCAACTATTGGCAAGAATTCTTGATTAGACTCTTTTCCATGGAGGTGTGACCCTGCCCATTCAGGGTGGGTCTTGATTAGTTGACTAGAGTATTTGAGATACCTCAAGAGCAGACACAGAAGCTGACACTTGGAGATGCCTGGAGACGCAGACAGAAGGACATTTCGAGATGCTAATCTAAGAGATGAAGCCCAGAGTTTGCCCCAGAGAAGGTAAAACAGGAACCCTTGTCCTCCAGATGCTTAGAGAAAAACGCCCCAGGAGAAAGAAACAAAGGCACGCAGGAGCTGAGGGAGAGAAGCAAAGACAGAAGCCCAGAGACATTTTGGAGAAAGCCATTTTGAAACACAACCTGGGAGCAAAGGATGAGCAGATGCCAGTGACGTGCCTTCCCAGCTGATAGAGGTGTTCCAGCCACCATCAACCATTCTTCAATAATGGCATCATCTTGTTGATACCTTAGTCTGGACACTTCTAGGCCTTAGAACTGTAACTTGTAACCTAATAAATCCCCTTTACAAAAGGCAATCCATTTCTTGTATTTTGCATAATGGCAGCATTAGCAAACCAGAATAGATTATGCACCTTTATTAGGCATTTCTACTAGAATAGCTGATAGGCATTGTTCAATAGCAGTCCATTTCACAAATATGTATCCAGATTGGTTTTATGTGTAGATGGCTAAAATACGCTAAGGACTTGTAAAGAGGTGCCTTCCTGATCTTTTCAATTTTCTTTTTTGTCAAATAAAATAGCAATTTTCAAAAATCTATTAGCCTTCTTTCACCATTTTCTCTTTTGCAGATTTTGGATGTTAGAGCTCCCTATAATTTTCCTCTTCTCTGTTCTTTGATGTTTGTTTTTCCTTTAGTCCTTTCTTTGAACAGACTTGATATGAGCCACTTCCCTTTTTTTGTTTTATGACTTCCCAAAACAATTTTTGCTTAAGATCATTATATCTCTAAATATTTCTCAAATCTATCCACTTCTTTCCACCTTAGATGGCATAACTTGAATCTAAGTTATTTTTCTTGCCTGGACTATTTGCATTTGCTTCTATATTAGTTTCATATATTTTTTGCTTGTTTCCAATTCTTTCTTCATGGTCAGTTGATTTTACCTCCAAGTCTTGCTAGAATCAGCTCATTTCTTTATGTCTTTTCCACAGAACCTTAATCTAAGTGATCCATGTTTCCTTCTGTGTCATTCTCTCACATGAACTATCTTTCATTTACAGGAGCTTAATGGAATGCTTCCTGCCCCAGTGATTTAACAAATACTCTACTTTATGTCCAAAAGGTTTCTTGTCTTTAAGATGGTGTCTAAGTTTGCCTGGGTTGCTGTAAGAAAGTACCACAGACTAGTGGCTTGAATATCAGGAATACATTTTCTCACAGTTTTGGAGGTTAGAAGTACAAAATCAAGGCAGCAGCTGACTCTTGCTTTCTCTGAAGTCTGTACCATTCTGATGATAGCTTGTTGACAATCCATAACTCAGTCTCTGCCTCCATCCCTTGGCAATCTTTTTCCCCATTTGGCTCCTACTGACTCCTACTCACTGTGTCCAAATTTCCTTAGTAGTGGGGGTTAGGATTTGAACATGTCTTTGCTCAATCCATAACCCTGCCTTATTTTGTTGTACTTATATAATAAAATCTTATAACAGAGCAGTAGATGACGGATGATAGACAGGGAGGGAGGGAGGGAAAGAAATAGCGATGTGACAGCATGTTAAAGTTGGTGGACTGAGCTATTGGGGGAGGGGAGTCAGGGTATGATGGAATTCTGTGTATGGGGCTAGTATTGTTTTTGCAACTGTTCATATAACTTTGAATTTATTTCAAAATAAAAAAAAATCTTATATATATATATATGTGTGCCAACAAAGTTATCCTAAGCATTTTATGAATATGAAATCTTTAAATCTTTAAAATAATCCCATGATATAAGTAATTTTATTATCCACAGTATACACAGGAGTAAAGCAAGATAAATGTTTGCACAGCTACTAAGCAGCAGAGTCAAGTTTCGCACCCAAGTATCTGGCTGCAGAGTTTCTGCTTTTAAGTCCTGGCTACTTCCTGAATTTAAACATCATTCTTAGAATTTTTATTTGTGGAAGCTACAGTTTGCGTCTTTCAACACTCCTGAATATTTTAGGAGTTTTTAGGAGAGGCCATAAGAGCCATTTAACCTGAGTCAAGAATTTCTCAGATTCAGACTCTCTGATATTTCCAAACATGTTTACATTTGCAGTCATTGTACTTTGTTTTATGGTTGAATGACTTAACTGCAAATTGTTAACTCTTTGTAACTCTATTTTCACACTTTTTCATTTTCTTTCAATTTGCTAAGGAGCATTAATGTTTGAAAATAGCCCAGGTAGACTCTCCCCTGAGGTTGCTGTTTTACACTCACTGATGATTATCTGAGAAAAATAGTTAAACATTCTGTGAAGCTCATGATGAAACTCATTCAACACAATATCTCAGTGAGGACTGAAAAGTTTGTGAACTGCTAAGAGTTACAGGAATATTCCATGGCACCATCAGGTATGCTTCCACTGAAGGTGCAATAGGCAGAGCTAAGTGCAAAGAGGAACTGAATAGGCTAATTCACTTGTCCTGAAATGAACTTCAAAAACCTTTTATCTTCATCTACTTCTGGCAACAACAACCACAACAGAACAAGGCTCTATCTTTTCTTTATTCCGTAAGAAATGTTAGGCTCCATCTAATTGGAAGTTCTGTTATTGACAAAGGAGATATTGGCTAGGGCACCTGGGCCACCTGCGACTTATTTTGAAGTGAGTCATGGGATCTGTAACTTTTACTTGGCTCTACTGATAAAAAAGAAAAGATCTCGGATAATGAAATGTCAAAAATGTAACATCTCTAAGGGTTTGGCTTACTCTGTCAGAGTCTAGGAGAGGGTCAGCACCAAGCTTAAATTTAAATCACCATCCAAGCCAAGAACTCTGGGTGTGAGGAATATTTTTTTATTTTTTTCTTTAATTTTCTGGCTGTCATTTTTTTGTTGCTCTCCTAAGCTAAATCTCTTTCTGCCATAAAGGAGTAATAGCATCCATGGAATTTGAGATTACAATGAAATGACTCATAGGTAGTGCTGTCATTTTGTCCATCTTCATAAGTTGCAAGCATATATGACTTTTGTCAGATAGCCATTATGGTTTGTTTATTTTTGGCTGTCATAATTTATTAACTTCAATGATCCAAATCCTTTTTTCCATATATAGAGCTTCTTCTAATTTAATTAAAACTCCATTTATTGTTTTATTAGGCATTTAAATCTTATCAAGGAGATTAACTAATTGAGTAAGTGTCTCTTAAAAGGAAGACTTGCTGTCATCGTAAAGAGACTAGGGCATTGAGGCTGAGTGCTCCAGATTTGAGTTCTAGATCTTTCCCCCAATATTGGGATGAAATTGATCAAGATTTCAAAATTTTTTGAGGCTCAGTTTCTTCATCTGTTAAACCAAGCTAAGAATCCCCAGCTGAAATTATTAGTGTGATGTAAATGAAGTAATAACACATATGAAACCACTTAAAAACCCTAAAATTCAGCACAAATGTCAGTTTGTTTTACTTTTATTATTTATAAACTAATAAATATATGAACAGGAATATAGTGGCTGTCACAGTAATGAAGGTCATTATCATTATGATATATGTCCCAGTTCAGCATTTTTATAGAAAATTATATTAATGTTTTAAAATGCTCTCATTAAATAACTACTGAATGTAAATAACACTGCAATAGAGGTTTTAGTGCCTTTTCTAAAGTTTTACTAACTTGTCTGTACTAATCTAAGGAAATATTTCCTCACAAATGAAGCACTAAGAAAATATAGATGATGCTATTTAATTCAAAATATCAGAAATTTCAAACCATAAGATATAATTTCTTTGAACACTGGATTCATTATATACAGCATTCACTTAAAAATGTAAATCCTTCATTTATAAGACAACTTAATATTTTACAGTAAATTGAAAATACCTATTTTATAGTAAATTGGTTTCTTATGATTTATCATTTAATGACAAGAATTTTTATTAAATTGCCTTGTTATTTATTTCGTTTGTGTTTTTCAGTTTTACCACAGCATACTACACTAATTATCTACTGTAGTACAAATGGAGCATACCCCCACATTGTAGGAAAACTAAAAGTGCAAACTGTGGCAAAAGTATTATTCTTTTGAAATTAAAAAAAAAAACACTTTTTGCAACAGGTATACATAATCTGATATCTACGTATGGCCAAGATTGGTTAGAAAGCAAAATGACCACAAATAATTGTAAAAGAGGAAAAGTTACCATAATAGTATAATTGGAATTATTAAGATAGTTTAAAATTTTGAAGCTAGCCAAATTGTAAAATAAGGGCATAAAAGCCCATAACCTTTATGTTTTCTTATCTCATTGAATAATCCAATTACTTTCTTTAAATTGCTATAATTCTATGATTTTTCACACATTTGAAATGCCATTAATGCTACATAAAAGAAATCAGTATGCATATTTAAAATTTTTTTTTGGTTTTCACACATTACTGTGATTACTATGTTCGGAGTTCAAGTTCTTTCCAAAGTCTTCTGAATTCTCAGATAAAAAAAAGAAATCTAATATTATAAATATCATTCCAAAATTTACAGCTCTGATTTAAATCTAGCAAAATCTATACCATTGTCATGTAAACAAAGCTGTTGCTGAAAATGCATTCTACCTTCAGAATTTTCTAAAACACAACCATAGAAAATTAATCTGAAGAGATTAATTTTAATGTTCAAATATGTCTGTTTCTTTTCCCCCTAAGGAGTTTTATTGATTTTTCACAGAACCATGGATCATATTTAATTTCCAAAGTCAATTACATGTAAAAATGACCGTGGAGTCAAGGAATAGTTGAGGAGATTTTTCCAGCAGCTCATAAAATTATATCTGTATCTTAGTTGAAAGCACTGAGGGGTGGTAGGTTAAACAGGTTAAGATCTTTCCAGAGGAGCACTGGAGGTTGTTTAAATTGCAATTACAGTTTATAGTGCAGCTGTTAAAATCCACCAAACCAAATTTTCGAAATGACCTTTTTCATGTATCTGAGGAATTTTGCCAAATATTTAATTCGTAGGCATCTCACTTAGGTTTTTGTCCAAGTATACACCTTTGAATGAACTATCTCATCTTTAGCTTTCACATGCAAGATTGAATGTTTGTAGGTGACCTATAATATCAGTGGAATTAACTCTGGTTGATATATGTGCTACTTTTAGATGTGTAAAATTCATTTAAATTAGAGAAAATAATTACTACCTCCCTTGAAAAGAAGAGGATGTGTTGAATAATTTCTCTTTTCGTGTCTGTTAAAGATAGCTCAACCTTGTCTGAGGGAAGAAAGCTTATTCACACTAATGTGTTAGAAAGATAATGATTAAACCCTACAGTTTGCAGTTTGCTTTTGTAGTGGGGACGCTAGGAGACAGCATCTTAAACACAATGAAATGAACTATGATAGAATATCTAGAATTTCTAAAAACAGAGAAAAATACCTTGGTGATCCTTCAAATGATATCAACAAAGGACCATTTATTCTACCTGCTTATAAGCCTAATACTGTATAGGCTTCTGAAAAATTTGGGTTGCTAGAGCAAAGAGAAAAAAAAACAAAAAAGATTCAGGTCTACCATGTACAAGCAGTGTGAAAGAATAAACAAAATTAAAGGACTTCATACTTCCAGGGAGGAAGGCAGAGCTGGGAGCTCCAGGACTCAGTATTTCCACTAAAACACCTATTAAATAGGCAGGAACTGTCTAAAACAACTATTTGGAAACTTCAGAGGCCTAAAGAACACTGTAAGCATCCAGGGAAGAGTGGGAGGCAAAGGCTGGTGTGCCGGTTTGAGTGTATTGTGTCCCCCAAATGCCATTATCTTTGTAGTCTTGTGTGGGGCAGAAGTTTTGGTGTTGGTTAGATTTGCTTGGAGTGTGCCCCACCCAGCTGTGGGAGATAATTTTGATGAGATGTTCCCATGGAGACGTGGCCCCACCCATTCGGGGTGGGCCTTGATTGGTGGAGCTATATAAATGAGCTGACTCAAAGAGAGAAAAGAGAGTGCAGCTGGGAGTGATGTTTTGAAGAGAAGCAAGCTTGCTAGAAAGGAACGTCCTGGGAGAAAGCCGTTTTGAGGCTGGAGCTTTGGAGCAGATGCCAGCTGCCTTCCTAGCTAGCAGAGGTTTTCCGGACTCCATTGGCCATCCTCCGGTGAAAGTACCCGATTGCTGAGGTGTTACCTTGGATGCTTTGTGGCCTTAAGACTGTAACTGTGTAGTGAAATAAACCCCCGTTTTATAAAAGCCTATCCATCTCTGGTGTTTTGCATTCTGCAGCATTAGCAAACTAGGACAGCTGGTAAATTACAGTAAAGAACTATAAATTGCTCTCTCCAAACCCTGGCTAGCTGCTGGTGAAAGAAAAGGGCATAAAAATCATCTTCCCCTAAAACAGGAGTGGGTACAGACAATCAATGATCATGACTTTTGATTAGCAAATTTGGATCACTGAGTCCCAGCTCTGACAGCAGTTGTTGTTTAAACATGTCCCAGACAAAGGCAGTGGGAGCCATTGTTTCAAACTTCCCTGAACAGGAGCAGAGGTGGTGGAGATTCAAAGATGCAGCACATTGTCAGGGCTACAGGGGATAGTTAGCTGAAGGGTGCATTTGCTGGGCCAGCAAGGATAGGTCAGCTTTATGAAGCCATCAGAGAAGCTTTTGACACCCTTCCTGATTCCCTACCCAGGGCACTTTTGAATCAGTCTGCACACCCTTATGGGTCCTTAGTCCTAAGTTGGCTGGGAAATACTGACTTGGCAAAGTCCTCTCTAGAGTGACCCTCCTCCCAGAATTTGCCCTCTAGACAAAAGCTGCTAGAGACAATGAAAGTAATGTAAAAAACAAACAAACAAACAAACAAAAAACTATAGAGGTAGACAGTCTGGGACAAAGGTCCGCTGGTTTCAAACACCTGGGAGAGACAGGTCTGTCTCCTAGGAAACAGAGGGGACAACCAAACTCCTGTAAACAGGGGAACTACAAAACAACAACAGTCAAAAGACAAGGTCAACACAAAGTTCCAGAAAGATAGGGAAAACCCTTAACACTATATTTGCCCTGAGCCAGTAGGAAGGTTGAAGCTGAAGAAAATCTCTGTCTTATCACCAGATGGTTACAAAACCAAGAAGCATACATTCCAGGGAATAAACCTGAGAGTTAAAATTTGAAGACATTAAAATATACAGTGTGCAACACACACACAGTACAAGACAAACAAAGAAACAGGAAATGATGGCCCATCCAAAGGAAAAGGATACAAATACAGAAAATGCCAAGGAAGAAGACAAGAATGTGGACATACTTAACAAAGCCTTCAAAAATTTTTTTTTAAATTCTTAAAGAGATGAAAGAAAGAACAGAGAAAGAATTAAAGGATATCAGGAAAACAATGAATGAACAATATGAGTGTCTAAGTCTTAGACTTTTTTAAAGAGAAATTTTAAAAAGGAACCAAACAGAACTACTACAGTGGAAGACCAAAATAACTGAAATGAAAAATGTCCAGGAGGGTTTCAAGAGCATAGCAGAAGGAAGAATCAGTGACCTTGATGACAAGACATTTGAAATGAGTCAGGCTGAGAAGCAGAAAGAAAAAAAATATTAAAAGTGAAAATAACCTGAGACAGCTATGGGACGCCATCAAGCATGCCAATATTAACATTATAGGAAAACCCAAAGGAGAAGAAAGAAAGAAAGGGGCAGAAGGAATAGTCAAAGAAATCATGACAGAGAAATTCCAAAACTTAGCGAAAGATGTGAATATGCACATCCAAGGAGCTCAGAGATAAACATGCGGAAATAAAATGGGATAAACATGAAGAAAAATACAACCAATCATATAATGATTACACTATTGAATGCAAAGGAAAATGAGAGAGTTCTGAAAGGTACAATAGAAAAGCAATGTATTGCATGCAGGGTAGTCCCAATTAGATTGAATACCAATTTCTCATCAGAATTGATGGAGACAAGAAGACAGTGGGTTGAAATACTGAAAGTGCTGAAAGAAAACAAGTGCCAGGCAAGAATTTTATATCCAGTGAGACTCTCTTTCAAAAATGAAGGAGAGATTAAGACATCTTCAGATGAAAAAAGCTAAGGGAATTCATCACCACTAGTCCTGACCTATAAGCAATGCTAAAAGGAGTTCTTCAGAATGCAGACAGTGGGTCAAAGAAGCATAAAGAAATAAAGACTTGCAGTGAAGACAACAATTTGGATAATTTTAAATGCATGTATTATTGTAGAGTGTTTGGTGTGTAACTACACTTCTTGCTTCCTACAGGTGGAAAATGCAAATGCATAAAAAGTAATGATATTTTGGACATACAATGTACAAAGATATAAATGGTCACAAGTACCCAAAAAAATAATGGGGAATCAGAGTGGTATCAGAAAAGGATATGTGCATGCAACTGAAGTTAAGTTTTTTCAAATCAAATATGATTGTTATATATTTAGGATGTTAAATTTTAACTCCATGGTAACCATAAGGAAAATAGATGAAAAATATATCCAGAGAGAATATAGAAGGCATTCAAATATGGTACAACACAAAAAAGCATATAAATATAAAAGTAGGCATTAACAGAATTGGGGGACAAAAAAGGCATAAGACTTACAAAAGCTAAATAGCAAAATGGCAGAAGAGTCATGCATTATTAAATGTGACTTTAAATGCAAATGGGTTGAAGTCTCCAGTCAAATGGCAGAGATTGGGAGAATGGATTAAAAAAATGCCCCAACTATATGCTGCCTCCAAAGTACTCACCTTAAATTCAAAGATACAAGTGAGTTGATGATGAAAGGATCAAAAAATATATAACATGTAAGAAGTAACCAAAAGAGGGCTGGAGTGGCTATACTAATAGAGGATAAAACAGACTTTAAGTCAAAAACTGTTACGAGAGACAAAGGTAGTCATTATATACTAATAAATGGGACAAACTGACAGGAAGATGTAATAATTATAAATACCTATGCACCTAACAGCAGAGCTCCAGAACATATGAAGGAAATATTGAGAGATCTGAAGGGAAAAGTTGATGGTTCTATATTAATAGTAGGAGAAGTTGCTGCAGTTGAAAACTGAATTTAATTCTCATCTTTTGGGCATTGAAGTCAAACAGGGAAACCAAAAAGACTGCAGAGTTCTCAGAGTAGAATGAATGGAATCATTTGCTTTCATCTGGAGGGAAACACTTTTTTTCTTATACTGAATGCTAAAAGGAATATATTAGGTGTCTCCTTGTATAAAAGTTCATAAGGTCACATAACATGTAATGTCATTATATTTTTTCAAAGGAAAATGAAAAACATTTTCAAAAATATACTTTTCTTATGTCAGTCTTCAATAAATGCTAATGTCTTCTCTTTGAAAAAAAAAAAAGATGCCACAAGAAAACTATAGACCAATATCTCTTATGAATATGGATTAAAAAATCCTCAGCAAAATCCTAGCAAACCAAATCCAACAGCATATTAAAAGAATTACACACTACAACCAAGTGGGATTTAGTCCTACTAAGCAAGTTGGCTTCAACATAAGAAAATCAATTAATCTAATACACCCCATTAACAGAATGAAGGAAAACAACCACATGATCATCTCAATTGGTGTAGAAAAAGCATTTGACAAAATCCAGCCCCTTTCTTGATTAAAAACACTGATAACACTAGGAATAGAAGGAAACTTCCTCAACATGATAAAGGGCATATATGAAAAGCCCACCGTTAATATCCTACTTAATGGTGAAAGACTGAAAGCCTTCCCTCTAAGATTATGAACAAGGTAAGGATGCCCACTGTCCTATTATTCAATATTGTCATGTAAGTTACTGCCAGAGCAATTAGGCATAAAAAAGAAATAAAAAGCATCCAAATTGGAAAGGAAGAAGTAAAATTTTGCCTATTTGCAAATGATATGATCAACCCTCACATTCATAGCCAACTGATTTTTGACAAGATGCCAAAGACCACTCAATTGGGAAAGAATAGTTTCATCAACAAATAGTGTTAGGAAAACTGGATCTCCATTTGCAAAAACAGAAGCAGGATCCAATTTATAAAAATTAACTCAAAATGGATCAAAGGCCTTAATATAAAAATTAGACCTATCAAACTCCTAGAAGACATAGGGAAGCATCTCTAGTACCTTGTGTTAGGCAAAGATTTCTTAAACTTTACTCCCAAAACACAAGCAATAAAAGAAAAAAAAAAAAAGATAAATGGGACCTCATCAAAATTAAAAACTTTTGTGCCTCAAAGGACTTTATCATGAAAGTAAAATGACAACCTATAGAATGGGAGAAAATATTTGGAAACCACATATCTGATAATATGCAGAATATGTAAAGAAATCTTTCAACTTAACAACAAAAAGGCAAACAACCCAATTAAAAAATGGGCAAAAGCCTTTAATAGACATCTCTCCAAAGAAGATATAAAAATGACCAGAAAACACATGAAAAGATGCTGAATGTCATTAGCCATTAGGGAAATGCAAATCAAAACCAACAGATACCATTTCACATCCATTAGAATAGCTGCTATTTAAAAAAAAAATAAAAAATAACAAGTGTTGGAGAGGATGCAGAGAAATAGGAATATTTAATCGTTGCTGGTAGGAATGTAAAATGTTGCAGCCACTGTGGAAGATAGTTTGGTGGTTCCTCAGAAAGCCAGGTATAGAACTACCATATGACCAGGCAATCACACTACTAGGTATATACCCAAAAGGACTGAAATTAGGGACTCAAAGATATATTTGCCCACAAATGTTCATAGCAGCATTATTCACAATTGCCAAAAGAGGGAAGCAACCCAAGTGTCCATCAACCAGTGAATGGAAAAATAAAATGTGGTATATATACTCTCAATGGAATATTTCTCCACCATAAAAAAGAATGAAGTCCTGATACATGTGACAACATGGATTATCCTGGAAGAATCTTGTTGAGTGAAATTAGACACAAAAGGACAAATTTTGTATGATGTCACTGATTGAAAACAATTAGAATAAGCAAACTCATTGAATCAGAATCTAGAATACAGGTTACCAGGAGATGGAGTGGGGATAGGGAATGGGAAGTTAAGGCTTCAAATGTATAGGATTCCTATTTGGAATGATGGAAATGTTTTGGTAATGGATGGTGGTGATGGTAGCACAATGTTGTTAGTGCAATTAACACCCTGGAATATATATCTGAATATGATTTAAAGGGAAGATGTTATATTGTATATATCGTAACAGAATGAAATTTTTTTAAAAATCCATAGAACTACACTAAACAAACAGTAAACCCTGGATTAGACCATGGACTTCAGTTAATAGCGCTTCTGTAAAAAGGTGTTATTATCAGTTGTAACAGATATTCCACAACAGTGCAAGTTGTTATTGGTGGGATGGTATACAGGAATCCTGTATTCCATGCATGATTGTTCTGTAAGCCCACAAACTCTCTATTAAAGAAAAAAAAATTAAAAGCACACACACAAATAATATAGAAATATAATTGAACAGTACAAAATTTTTTAAAAGATAAGGCATAAATGTTAGGAATTCAATTTCTGAAATCTATGAGTAATGCTGGAAGAAAACATTGAAGTGGAAACATTTGGTGTACTTATCTGACCCATGTAATTTCCAAGTGGTGTTTGATGAAGAGAATACATTGGAAATACAAATTGAAATGATGTGGAAAAAGTGTCTTTAATAATTTTACTTAGTCATATCTATATTAATTATATTTTCAATCTCTAAGAAGTAAATATTCTTTCCTGAATTTTTCATTTAATCAAATAGCCAATAGAGAATACTATTTGAAAATTAATTTACTTATGGCCCGTCCTGCTCTAAGAATGGGTTAGTTTTATATTACACCAGGAGAAATTGGATAAGGGTGAAAATGTGGTTAATTTAATTAGCCACCACTAATTGATAGGGCAGGGAAAAGTGAAAAATACCAGCAAGCCTCAGTCTTACTGCTTTTCTTATAAGTAAAATGAATTTCTTTATACCCCAAGTATTCAACCAGAGTTCTTTTCTTCAATTAGAATATACTACTAGAATAATAAAATGCTAAAATTTTACATATAGTATCTCAAAATAAGTATACCCACACCAGACCATAACTCCAAATTCTTATAGAACACGACACATGAATGAGAAAGCTGAGCAGGTGTATTTCGTAGTGGTTAAAATGAAGACCCAGATGGCCTCACTTTGAATCAGGGCTCTACTATGTAGGAGTTATGAGACTCTGAAAAAATTACTTAACATTTTCAAGCTTAAGTTTCCTCATCTGGAAAGTGTAAATAATGATTATACCTTCCTGTATAATCAAATGGGTTTGGGTTAAGACTATAGCAAATAATAAAAATTAGACTCTTAGCTCATGGCCATGAAAATTATAAGCTCTCAATGAATGATAACTATCATTACAGGTAAAATAAAAGTTAATGTAATCAACAAAAACTCCTACCAAAACAAACAACAAACTACACACACACACATTAATTCCACTGCCAAAAGGAATATATATGTCTAGTACTCATACAAATTGTCTAAATAATCCCATACATCTTTAATTTCAAAGCCTCCAGTGTTAAGAGTCTAAAGTTTGGAAGTGGTTATCCTTGGGAGAAAGTGAAACCACATAGGGAAAATAAGGAGAGGTGGGGTGGAAGAAAATAGAGAATTAAAGATGCAAATCTTACTTGGCCCCAGGCACTGTCTTTGGATTTTGTGTGTATTATTGCAGTTAATGATCAAACCCAAAGGTAGGCTGAACAGTTATGATTCCCTTTTATGTATGAGAAAGCCAGGATGTAGATAAACCAGTTACATGACTTCCAGTGAATAATTAGCTAGTGGGGAAGATGGGATTCTACCCCAGGTCTATCCTGTCCTGACCTGACCCATATTTTTTATAGCTATATTATACTGCCTCTTGCAAACAGAATTTTAGACATCTATTTGGATAGAGTTGTGGTTGGAAAAATAAAAACATGAGTCATCAGACTGAGAAGGGAGACTATCTCATCCATGGCAATTGATGGGGAGAAGGAGGGATGAACAATTTCAACAGACTACTGCCTGAGGTAAGGGGGCCTTGGTTGAAAGCTTGCTAGGGCTTTGCATTTTAGGAGCTTAATTTACTTCCCAGCTATAACATTTCTCCTTGGTGTGACGTTATTCCATCTTACATTCCTACCAATGGGTATGAGACTTCCAGTTGATCCAAATCTTCATCACCAGCTTGTATTGTCAGCAACTGATGGGGAGAAGGAGGGATGAACAGTTTCAACAGACTACTGCCTGAGGTAAGGGGGCCTTGGTTGAAAGCTTGCTAGGGCTTTGCATTTTAGGAGCTTAATTTACTTCCCAGCTGTAACATTTCCCCTTGGTGTGACATTGTTTAGGTCCTTTCACCTACCTGAACCTCAATTTTCTTATCATTAAAATGGAAATAATAAGGTAGTTTTGAGAACCAACTTAAATAATACCTTTAAAGCATTCAGCATAGTTTCTAATAAATAGTAATATAAGAATTGTTGTTGTTATTGCTAAACTGTTTGAGTAACAGAGGTAGTTCATGACCTGAAAGATGAAGCCAGGATGTAAGGAATTGATAAAGATAAAAGAACAAAAGCAATAGATTGTGAGCATAGATATAACATAGACATATGTGGCTGATAAGATATCGACACAATCAGATTGCGGTTCAGTCATGCATGTCAGATCTTATGGTGTTAGTGAAAGCAATCTCCATAAACACATATTGGATAAAACAACTTACTAAAAAAAAAAGCTAAGAAAATTTTGTCTGCATTAATAATTTCACAGTAGTTTGATATTTTTCAGAAATATATATCTCTGACTTCTGCATGGTAAAGTAAAAACTTCAATACTAGCCACCAGCTTTACACAGTGATGAACTAAATAGTCTGATGAATTCATTCACTTTGAAGTATTAGTTATAGAAACAGGAATCACTGATATTATTTGCATACTGAGAGGGGTCCAAAGCCTCAGTTTATACTTCCTTTATAATAATCTCAATAAATATCTGTTGTATGTAATTTCAGTTAAGAAACTTCGATAGGTAAAGAATATGTAAACACAATTTCCTCATCTTAGGGTGATGACTCTATATAAATGCATGAAGAGTTTGGAGAAATACCCATGGAGTATGGGAATCAGAGAAATAGGGGAAACTTGGGGGCTATCAATGATATTCTTCCCACTGAAGGAGGCATGTCTGACGGCCATGCTCAGGTCCTTTGGCAGCCTTTGCTTCTGAACAGAGGACTTTGAGAAGCACTTCATTCAGTGATCTAGGCAGCCAGAGGACTTCTTGGAAGCCACATGGATTGGGCAAGAAGAGTACTGATCTCAAGAGAGAAACAAAGTCTTGGATATAAAATAAGCAACCAAAACGTCCTGAGTCCTGGAGTCAGATAAACCAGGATCTCAATTTCAGCCCTGCCACATGCAATCACTGTGATCTGGTTCAAGTTAATTAAGAGTCTCTTTAAGCTTCAATTTCTACAATGAAACATGGTATTAGTAACAACAAAGTGGAAATGTCCAATTCATGATTAATTTAGATGATAATATGATAACTGTTAATAATTCAAGCTAAATATTTTCACATGTCCAGATGGAATTCCTTTAGTTTGAGAAAGGTGATTACTTAATATAGGATTACAAAAACTCCAGGTAGTATTAATTGTTAATTAAAGTTATGCATGCCCTATAGTAAGAAACTCAATATATCTTAGCCATTCCAAAAGCTACAAGAATAGAAAATTGTACTTGTACTAATTAGATACAGAGAGACTCGAAAAGAAAATGTTTCTATTATGAAAATTGTTTTGATACCAGTTAAATAACTAATAATTTTACAATTCATTTCTGGTCTATTTTGGTATAAGTGCAAAGAAGATACAATCTTGTTTTTAAAGCTCAGACTACATTATCTTATACACATGGAAAAATGTGGAGTACAACTTCACATTCTAGTAGGATTTTAGTGCTATACATGGAGGCAAAATACCAAAATTATTATACACTGGAGCACTTTGGTAATATTCCTTCCAGTTTTAGTCAAGACATTGTTTGGCACTGGAGTACTGAAAGTGATTTACTATAGATATCAATTTCATTTCCTGATATGGCCTTTATTGAAATTTTCACTAGTATTTCTCCCTTTATGGAAATGCTCCTTTCTCTTAGGAAAGCTATGAAGAAATTGCTGACTATTTGTCATGTAAAATACTTATATTATTTCATTCTTTTGTCTATGGAAAAATTCTGTATACAACCTAAAACTTAACACTGAATTTTTACAGCAGAGAGAAAACTTGGAAATGAAATAGAAATGAAAATACAGTATTTCCAATTATCAATTCTTAGAAAATAAAAAGAAAGATTCAAACCCAAAACACAGAGGTGTTTTATAGCCACATACAAATGGAGGAGAAGAAAAAGAACATGTTCATTCTTGAAACTGAGGACAAGGATAAGAAAGTATTACAATTTTCAACTCACATTTGCAGTGCTTCTACCTCAAAGCATCATCACATCATAAGTTCATGTTCTGCAACAGTAATGATGCAGTTTCAAATAGAATGGTACAGGGAAGTGAGCCATATGAAAAAGCAGCAGGAGATTGTTTCATCAAAACATAACTTCTTTTAGAAAAAGGGCTTAATAGGAATCTGACTGTGTGTAAAAACAAGTTATTTAGACCTAGGTAAACTGACATTTCAGTCATTTCAGGTCTTTGTAGCATAAGCATGTATATTATCTCACATATGAATTGAGTTCTTCACAGCTTTTGCATAATCACATGTTGGGATATATGATCAAATTGAATTCATGTACTGAATCACAAACTGTGAGCTAAATGTATTTGAAAAATTTTCACCAATTTTGGCATGCATATTGTCTAGATATATGCAGGGAGACAATTAAGATGGTCTTTTGTTACTATAATACGAACTATATTAAAAAAGTGAAGCCAGAAGAAAAAGCAATGTTCACCATCTTCATCACTACTGCTGGGACAATATGAGTAGAGTTTGGCTATCACTTCACTTTAATATAGAACAAGGAAAAATATGATCATGCTATTTTTTATCAACTTTATTTAGATACAATAAATTATATCCACTTAAATTATTCATCAATGGGCATTTGTTTTTTTTTCCAATTTTGAGCTACTGTGACTAAAGCAGCTATGTACGTTCTTGAACATGTCTTCGCATTGACATATGTTTTTTTTATTAATAATAAATTTTATTTTGAAATAAGTTCAATCTTACAGGAACAGTTGGAAAAACAGTACAAACCCCCTACATAGAATTCCATCATTCCCTGACCCCTCTCCCCCAATACCCTGATCCATCACCTTTAAGATCCTGTCACACCACTTTTTCTTTCCCTCCCTCTCTCCTTCCCTCCTACCCTCCCTAACACCCATCATCTATTGCTCTATCTTCTGAACATATGGGAACAAGCTGTGCATATCTTTGAACAGACAATACAATTCACATATACCTTTCCCATGGACAAGAACATTAGTTTATGCAATCTCATTAAACGCAGCTAAGAAGTTCAAGAAATTCAACATTGATATAAAGCTTACATTCTATATTTCCTTTTTTATTTTTTTTTCCTTGTGTCCCAGCTGTGTCCCTTCGAGCCTCCTCTCCTCCGGCCTCAGATCCCCATCCAGGATCATCCTTGGCATTTAATTGTCATCTATTTAGACTGTCTTTTTTTTTTTTTTTCAATTTTGGAAAGATATATATAGCCTAAATCTTCCTATTCCACCCCTCCCCAGCATTCCCTTAGTGGGATTAATCACATTTAGAATGTTGCAATGCTATCACCTTCCGACCATCCATTTCTAGAAGTTTCCCTTCACCCCAAACCAAAACTCCTACTCTCATTTCTTAACTCCCCATTGCCCCTTCCCCCACTTCTTGGAACCCCTACTCTACTTTTCATCTCTTTGGTCATATTCTTTGATACTTTCTTTGTGTTTACCATGGGGCTTAAATTTAACCTCTTAAATCTATAACAATCTTGTTTTTCTTTGAAACCAACTTAACTTCAATAGGACATGTAAACTGTGTTCCTATACTCCTCCATTCCCCCACCTTTATGTAGTTCTTGTCAAGAATTACATATTTTACATTGAGTCCAAAACCACCGATTTATCATTGCAGTTTATGTATTTTAGATCCTGTAGGAAGTAAATAGTAGAGTTATAAATCAACCATACAGTAGTATTGGTCTTTATATCTACCATGTGATCTTTACTGGAAATCTTTATTTCTTCATGTGGTTTCAGTCAATTGTTTAGTGTCCCTTCCTTTCAGCCTGCTTAGGACTGATCTGCTGGTGATGAAGTTCCTCAGCTTTTGATTGTCCGGGAATGTTTTCATCTCCCCCTCATTTTTATCTTTCAGGTGTTTGTGAATTCCCCAAGTCTCTGATGGTTATTGACTTCTATTTGTATTCCATTGTGGGCAGAGAATGTTCTTTGAACAAATTCATTTTTATATTTTTTATTTTATTGAGGCTTGTTTTTATGTCCCTGCATACAGTCCATTCTGGAGACAGATCCGTGATCACTAGTGAAGAACGTGTGTCCCAGTGACCTGGGATGTAATACTCTATATATGTCTGTTAAAAGTCTCTATATCTCTCTTTCATTTCTTTGTTTCTCTGTCAGTAGGGCTCGCTTTAGTATCTGAAGTAGGGCAGGTCTTTATTAGCAAACTCTCTCAGCATTTGTTTTTCTGTGAAAAATTTAAGCTCTCCCTCAAATTTGAAGGAGAGTTTTGCTCGATAAAGTATTCTTGGTTGGAAATTTTCCTCTCTCAGAATTTTAAATATGTCATGCCACTGCCTTGTCACCTCCATGGTGGCCACTGAGTAGTCATTACTTAGTCTTATGTTGTTTCCTTTGTATGTAATGAATTGCTTTTCTCTTGCTGCTTTCAGAACTTGCTCCTTCTCTTCAGTATTTGACAGTCTGATCAGAATATGTCTTGGAGTGGGTTTGTTTGAATTTATTCTATTTGGAGTTCACTGGGCATTTATGCTTTGTGTATTTATATTGTGTAAAAGGTTTGGGAAGTTTTCCCCAACAATTTCTTTGAATACTCTTTCTAGACCTGTACCCTTCTCTTCCCCTTCTGGGACACCAATGAGTCTTAAATTTGGACGTTTTATTTTATCTATCACATCCCTGAGATCCATTTTGATTTTTTAAATTTTTTTCCCCATTCTTTCTTTTGTTCTTTCATTTTCTATTCTGTGCTCCTCAAGGAGGTTGAGTTGTTGTTCAGCTTCCTCTAATCTTGTATTATGAGTATCCAGAGTCTTTTTAATTTGGCCTACAGTTTCTTTAATTTCCATAAGATCTTCTATTTTTTTATTTACTCTTGCAATATCTTCTTTATGCTCTTCTAGGGTCTTTTTTATGTCTTTCATATTCTGTGCCATGCTCTTCTTCAAGTCTTTTATATCCCATGCCATGCTCTCTTTTCCTGTCTGTAGTTCTTTGATTAATTCTGCCAGGAACTGTGTGTCTTCAGATCTTTTGATTTGAGTGTTTGGGTTCGGGTTCTCCATGTTGTCTGGTTTTATCATATGCTTTAAGATTTTCTGTTGTTTTTGGCCTCTTGGCATTTGCTTTACTTAATCTTTAATTTGTTAGAATTGCAGTTTGGTGACATACACTTTCTATAACTAACCAGCAGATGGCTTCCATGAGTCACTTATTCCCCTCAAGTCAGTTCTCCCCAACTTTGTGTTATGTGGGGATCTGATTCTTTTGGGATCCAATTGGTGCACTTAATTTGGGTGTGTTGTTGGTGCTGTCTGCCCTTAATGAGGGGAGTGTGCCTGAGTGGTTAGGGAGGAAGGGCAGGTTTAACAATCAAACCTCCCAGGTGTTCCCAGAGATTTAAGGCTGTTCTCTGCCACTGACACAAAAGTCCTTGGTATTGGTGTAGGTTCCCTGAGATTTCTGAGCCATTCCCCCCTCCCTGCTGTGCTTTTCCAGGACCTCTGTTGAGGGGGGGAGGGCCGTGCCACATCACAAGTGAGCGCCGGCCTCCAGGGAAGCCCTGGGCTGCTGGGCTGTGTAGGGGTGTTCCCAGCCCACTTCAAAGACGGTTGAATGGGATGCGTTAACTTCCCCCTTTCTGCACAGCTCCACTCTCCCAGCTCCGGGACAATCAGCCATGGGTGTATTCAAGGCCACTGTCCACGGCCGATATTGTGTCATATGAGTGGTGCTGTGGGAAAGACTCCCTGTCAAGCTGGGTTTCTTATCTCGGTTCTGTGCTGTGTGTTCGGCCCTGGGCAAGAGCAGCCCCGTCCTCTGGGGAGACAGCCGCGAGACTGGGCTTCTCAGCTCGGCTCCGTGCTGTGTGCTCGGCCCCGGGCAGGAGCAGCCCTGCACGCTGGGGTGACGGCCGCGAGCCTGGGTTTCTCCCCTTTGTTTCCCTGGACCCAAAATAATCTGCAGTGGATGTGGAAGGGGTATCCTCCACCCCAGACACCGAGGCCTTAGTCCAGGCCGCTCCCGTCTTATCTGCAGCTGTTTCCAGGCTTCTCTCTTTTTTTAAAAAAATAAAATAAAACACCAGCCCAGCGTCTCCCCCCACTGTAGCGTGGCCGATGGATCAGCCTGCTCACTCACTCGTTTCAGAATGCAGACTCCTGGTTTCACCAAACGCATGTTCCCTGTGGCTTTAGCAGAACTTGTCCGGCTGGTGCTACTTTGGAAGTGGTGTTCCGGGTCCTTTCTGGTTTTTTATCTAGTGTTTTCCACAGAGGTGTTTTTTTCTCTGTCTCACCTAGTCACCATCTTAGGTTCCTCCTCGACATACACTTTTATTTATCTTGGGTAAATACATAGGAGCTAAATGGCTGGGCCATAGAGTAGGTATATATTTAACATTTTAAGATACTGCTAAATAGTTTGCCAAAATGATTATTCCATCTTACATTCCTACCAATGGGTATGAGACTTCCAGTTGCTCCAAATCCTAATCACCGTTTTGTATTGTCAGCCTCTTTAATTCTATCCATTCTAATGAGTATTTATTGCTCTCTCACTGTGCTTTGATTTGCATTTTCCTGATGACTAATGATGTTGAGCCTTTTTCATGTGTTTATTGGACAACTATATATCTTCTTTTGAGAAGTATCTGTTAAGTGTTTTGCCCATTTTTAAATTTAGTTGTTAGTCTTACTATTATTGAGCTGTAAAGTCTTTATATATTCAGAATGCAATTCCTTTGTAAGATATATCATTTCGAATATTTTCTCCTGCTCCGTGGCTTTCTTTTTCATTTATACTTATAATGAATAAAGAATTAATATATGTGTATAGAATCACCTGAAAAATAACATAAAATAAATATATAATTAAATACACAGTAATAATCAAGGAAATTAAAACAAAGCAGACTTAGAATACAATTTGTATTTTAAAAATACATTAAAAAATACATAGCATGTAAATGTTGCTGAGGATGTGATAAAACCAGTACATTTAAACACAGCAAGCATTGTTGTAAATGCATGTAGATATTCTGGAAAATACTCTGGCAATACACATGAAGAGAATTCATAATATTCATATCATTTAATATTGGAATTGATCTGAAGTAAATAGTTCAACTGAAGAGAAAAAGAAACTGAAGGTTCTGTGTATCCATGTATATAATAATAAGAGAATCTCAAAATGGAAGACTAAAAGCTAAGCAAAACAAAATACAACAGTGACTTCAATAAGGGCATGGCCAATTAAACTTTGTTACATTAGTTTAATCAAAAAAAAATTATGCAAGTCTTTCAAATAATTACTCCCAACATTGTATAAAAAGTGAAATGACTAATATTTACAAAACCTTCACTATTTACAAGGTGATTTCATTTATCACATCTGATCCTCAAGCAGCCATAAAAAAGTCAAGAGTGACATAATATAGAGGTTAAAACTTGAGCCGTGAAAGTAGACAAGCAGTATTCAAATCTTAGTCTCACATCTCACAAGCTGTGTTACCTTAGGCACCTTATTTACTCTTTCTTATTCATGGCTTTCTAACCTGTAAAAATGAGAATAATAATCAGATCTATCCCTATAGAATTCTTATGAAGATTAAATAAGATAAGACATTAAATTGATTATAAAGAGCTGTCATTATTCCTTTGGTTATATAATGAAACAAACTATCAAAAAACATTATTTGTCAAATATAATTTACTTAGTGTCAGAGTCAGAATTTAAATGCAGGCATTTAGATACCACAAATGTCACAAATATAATAGGCTTTTTTCATGCATGTGGTTGTATACTTCGCTACTTCAGAAGAGCAAAAGCTCATGAAGAAAATTGTCATTGTGTGTTTTTACTTACTCCCCTACTCCTAGCTAGGTGCAAAATATCTAGTATGAGTAAATAGAACCTAAATGAACAATGTTCATTAAGTTAGTGATTACTTTGCCACTGATCCTAACAAGGTGATTGAGATGGTTTAAAGGGCCCCAGTGCTTGACTTACTTCACTTTTGCATAAACATCTTCTTACAGATTCACCTTCCTTTATTATATCAGGTAAAAATAAATGCCACCATTTTTCTTGGTGATTTACTTCAATTCCTCAAAACTAAGGATGTTTTCATACTTCTACACATCTGATAAGCAGTTCCAATTACATGCCTTATTATATAATAAAAATGGGGAATGCAAAATTTCAATTACATAAAATATAGATTGCATGTAGAAAAATACTGGAATGAAGTAAACAGAAATAGAGTGGTTGCTACTTTTTAACATGTGAGCTTTTAATCTTTTTTCTTTATTATGTTACTACTTTAAGACAGAAGAGAAAAAAAAAAGTAAAGCACAAGAGGAAAAAAGGCTGGTAAGGGATTTGTAATAAATCATCCCCCTTAACTGCCTATGTAGCTTGCTGTACTCTGAAAACACATCTTTTTATTGGCATAATGAAAATCATAAGGTTTGATATATGATTTGTTTTAATCTTATGCTAGTGTATTCCCTACCAGTTTTGTCATTTTTACAATTTTTCCAACATCATTTTCAAAATTAGTGGACATTTTACTGCATAAAGTTCATGAAATGTTTTAAACACTTTTTTTTTTTTAGTTACTGTTGTGGAATTGCTATAGTGCCAATAGAAGTAATGACAGTAGGATTTCAAATTATTCACTTTTCCTTATTAGTTCAAAAACTCCATCTCTCAATAGTAGCAAAGACTGCAATAATTCTTTCACAACCATGAAAATGATACTGAAGTGATATTGTGATGATCCATTTAAATTGTTAAGGATAACTCAATTTATCCATTGGCTCACCTGTATTGGGTTAATTACATGTGGGAAGATATTATCATTGATGCAAAAATTTGCTTTGGACATAGTCTTTTTCTAGGAAAACTATCTTGAAAAAAATATGTATTTTTTTAAACATGGAGCCTGCATAACTGTATCAGGAAGCTGAATGGAATAATTCTCAAACTGAAAAATTATTTTAATAACAGCAGGGGCCAATGATATTCAATTCTTGCACACAACTTGCTACTTTATTTTAGAATTAATTATGCAATATCTGGACAAATTGTCCTCAGTGCAGCTCCAACACAAAAGAATGGAGGAAGAAAAAAAGTCAATGCTCAACTCTACCTCAATTTCGAAACATTTGGGGAATATACTGTCTTGAGTTCTTGTCTAAGGTCAAAAGCAATAACTCCATTTATCAGTTTAAATTGTGCCATATCTAGGACATACAGTTAAATGGATTTTTTTGTCTTTTTGTCCTACTAACTCCTGTAACCATTTATTGTCTTTCTCAGGGCATTTATTATATGAATATAATATTAATTTATAAACATGATTTACAGTTTCTCTTTGAGATAGTCTGGAGTTTGGGGGCAATAAATATCTTGTCTACATTTTGTATATAAATTCTTAATGTAATTTTACCTTACCTGCCATCTCAATGCCTCTTCTGAAAGACTCTGCTTTCACAGTCACTACTGTCACTACTGGCTGAACAGTAAGCCATGTGAGCCCACAGGTTGGCCACAAACAAATTGTATCAAGGAGTGGACACCTGACTGATTGGGTCAATCTGATGCTTTTGGCTAAAAATTTGCACATAGGACTCAGGAGTAGACACTACATTTCTAAAGGCAATGACGAGGTGGTGAGTGTCTTAGTTTCCTATAGCTGCCCTAACAATGTACCACAATTACATGGCTGAAAACAACCGAAATTTTCTACCACACAGTTTTGGAAGCCTGTAAGGGAAAATCTGCTCCATGCGTCTCTCCTGGCATATGGTCATGGTTGGCATAGATTTATCTGCTTCAGTCATCACAACATTCTCCCCCTTTGTCTCTCTCTCTTCCTGTGTACAAATTTCCTCTTCTTATAAAGACATGAGTCATAGTGGATTATGACCAGCCCTAATATACTTTAGCCTCATCTTAACTAAAAATATCTTCAAAGATGTAATTTCCAAATAAGATCACATTCACAGGACTGGGGGTAAGGAAGTAAAAAATCTTTTGGGGGCACAAAATTCAATTCATAACAGGGAAAAGATGAAATTTGGCAACAAACATTAGGAGAACACCTGTGCTATTGTTTAAATGAAAAGAACCAAAGGGCACAGAGAAACAGAAAAAGAACATTCAATGTGAACAAAGATGAAAGACCATGTAATACCAAGTATTTGTTTCCTAGCGGCTCAAAAACAAATACCATACAATGGATTGCCTTAAACAATGGTTATTTATTGGCTCAGAGTTTGGAGGCTAGGAGAAGTCTAATATTGATGTGTTAGCAAGGCTTTGCTTTCTCCCAGAAAACTGTGGCGTTCTGGGGCTACCGACCCTTGGTCCTTGGCTTTTCCCATCATATGGCAATGCACATGGCAGAGTCTTCTCTTTTCTCTTCTGGGCTCTGTTGATTTCCAGCTTCTTGCTTCCTGTGCCTTTTTTTTTTTTTTTTTTTTTTTTCCCTTCTCTGTGTCCAATTTCCTTTGCTTATAAGAATTTCAGCCATGTTACATTAAGGTCCACTCTCACTCAGTTTGAACATACCTTAACTAATAATGTCTTCAAAGGTTCTATTTACAAACGGGTTCTCATCCCCAGGAACAGGTGTTGGGACTTGAACATGCCTTTTGAGGGGGACATGATTCAATCTGTAACATACCAGAGGAGTATTATCCCAGATTCAAATGAAAGAGTTTATCTCAGATTCTAATGGCTTTAGATTCCAGTTGCTCTGACTAATTATAATACATTTCTTTTACCTTAAGCAACTGTGTGGTTTAGATGCATTATGTCCCCCCAAATGCCATGTTCTTTAAGGCAGTCTTGTGGGGGTGGACATATTAGTGTGTTGATTAGATTGGAATCTTAGGATTAGGTTGTTTCCATGGAGTGATGACCCACCCAACTGTAATAACTTTGATTAGATTATTTCCATGGAGGTGTGGTCCTGCCCATTCAGGGTAGATCTTGATTTAATCACTGGAGTCCTGTAAAAGAGCTCACAAATAGAAGGAACTCAGAGCAGCTGAGAGACATTTTGGAGATGGTCACTGAAAGCAGACTTGCTGACACTTTGGAGATGCTAGCCCAGTGTTGGCTCTGGAGAAGCCAGGAGAGGACAAAATGCCCCAAGAGCAACAATTTGAAGAATGCACAAGAGCTGAGACAGAAACTGGAACACAACCTGGGATCAGCAGATGCCAGCCACATGCCTTACCACTAATAAAGGTTTTCCTGATACCACTGGCCTTCCTTCGGTAAAAGTATACTCATGTTGATGCCTTAATTTGGACATTTTTATGGCCTTCAGACTGTAAATTTGTAACCAAATAAACCCACTTTATAAAAACCTATCCATTTCTGGTATTTTGCATAACAGCAGCATTAGCAAACAAGAACAGCAACCAAAATGAACTCTCTCTAAAACACAGTGTAGTTGTCACTTCACCAAACGTAACACATAGCTTTCGAATAAATGCCACACATTTTCTTTTTCTTGCATTTTATTATATATGTTGTATCAAGTTTAATTTTCAACCAAAGTGAAGTGTGTAAGAATTGTCATATTTGTTTATTTCCTTTAAAGTAGTTGTGATAGCTTTATAATATATGTCAAAAGGCTAGGCTATAGTCCCCAAATTTATTCACTCAAACACTACTCTATATATTGCTGTGAAGGTATTTTGTAGATGTGATTAACATGTACAATAAAGTGACTTTAAGTAAAGGAGATAATCCTTGATAATTTGAATGGGCCTGATCCAAAGAGCTTCAGCACTGTTGCCCTTTTATAGGACATCTCTGAAGGACAGTAGTAAAGAGAAATCCTCTCAGAGACAGAACTTTGAGCAGTGCACCTGGTTGTTCATTTTACATGGAAGGTGACTGAGCAGTGTGCTGTTGTGTACCATTTCATGTACTGTGGCCACTGGTTTGGTTGGATAGATAGAGCCATAGAAGGACAGACTGGAAAATTGGTGACGGATATTTGGGCAACAGGGATGTGGATGGACCTCTAAAGAGAAAGAATGTGAAGATATTTGTGTCCCATACAAATGCTTACCAAAAGGTAACCTCAGCAGAGGAAGATTTTAATAACCAAGTTGATAGGATGGCCTGTTCTCTGGACCAGTTAGCCTTTTCACCAGCCCCTCCAAGCATTGCCAAAAGGGCTCATGAACAAAATGGCCACAGTGGTAAGGATGGGATTTATACATGGGCTGATCTATCTATAGCCACTGCATGCCTAACCTGCCAGCAGCAGAAACCAGTGCTAAGTCCCCGATACGGAACCAAGATGACTAGCCGGTTACCAACATGGACAGAGCAGGGCTTTGTTCTTTCTTGAATGAATAGACATTTACTCTGGATGTGGATTTTTCTCCCTGCCCACAATGCTTCTGCCAAAACTACCATCTGTGGAATTACAGAATGCCTTATCCACTGTCGTGGTATTTCACACAACATTGCTTCTGATCGAAAAACTCACTTTGCAGCCAATGAAGTGCAATGGGCCAAGTCATGTCAACATGGGACAGCCATGTTTTATTTAAAGCAAAAATTTATTCAGAGAAGGAGTTTAAGGTGGATGGTAGTTTACTCCTCACATAATAGGAATTATGGAGCTTGCGGCAGGAAGATTTTGGAGTAAGAGAAACACAGGAACTTAGGACAATGGAACATAAGCACAACACATTGTGAAATATGGAGTGTGGAAGCATGGAAGTGATCACAGAGTCTTTCTCATCAACTGGAGAGGAAGGAAACAGGACTGAGATGTAGGGCTTATTTAGTATTGATGGTGTCTTGGAGGAGAGATACCCCTAAGCCTAATAGGTTTCACCTATTTTGCTGTGGTTCTCAAGCATGACAGCAACTTTTTAAAAATACCAGATAGAGGTCCTCATCCCAAAAACCTTATTTAATAATTTATGTATGGGGCAAAGGATATGATATATTTAAAAATCTCCCTAAGTGATTCTAATGCAGAGTCAGTGTTGAGACTACTGAGCCATAGTCTAAATGCATCTCCAAAATAGCAGATTGGCATTTGTATTTCTGCTGGTCAGCTCATGTAGGCAAAGTGTAGAATGGAAGGCAGTAAGATGAAATTAACCAAATTCTGTGCTTCCTTGAATAAGGGAAGGGCAAAGGACCTATCTACAACTGGGTTTCCTCCTTTCAATGTCTCTGGGCTGGTATGCTCAATAACTTCACAATAATTCTAGGCCAAAGCTCTCTTCTGAGATGTAGTCATCTTTAGAAGTAGGTCTTCTTCGGTGGCAATTTAGTCAATGAAAGAAGCTGGGTCTTAATAAAATTAGTTTGATAAGATTTTTCAGTGTCCTCAGCAGATTTTGAGAGCACTAAATACAATTAGAGCAAAATCTAGGTCTTATTGGAGAATATAGATTTTGGACCAGAAATAATGAATGTAAGATATTAGTATTCAAGTGAGTATTCAGTGATATTTATAATACCAAACTAAAGTATCTCTATAGACATGCATAATTAACTTTCTGTTATCCTTACCAATTATGTGGCATTAATGATCTAGCAGTATATAATCTTCTAGAATTCAACTTGCAACATCAGACACTTGGGGGAAAAAAGCCTTACATAGAATAAAGTCATCGACAATGCAGAAAATGTTTATGCTTATAGAAAGAAAATCTTTGAAATTTATTAAGTACGTAAGAGGGACATGGATTATAATATAAATATAGGCATTTCTAGACATATATTTAAGATACTAGGTACGTGGGGAATAAAAGGACCAATGTGCATGTATAAAGGTATTCAACATTATGGACCGAACTAATTTCACAATGAGATAACACTATACAACTACCAGACTGGTTACAATGAAAAAGAATTACAATACCAAACACTGGCAAGGATCTGTAGTAATTAGAACACCCCTTCACTATAAATTATTGCAATCACTTTAGGAAACTGTGCATCAGTTTCTACTAGAGCTAAAAATATACCTATCTTATGACTTAGCAATTTCACTTTTTCATATATTCCCAAGAATATTGAGTTCATATCCCACCAAAAACATAAACAGGGAAGTAGATAAGAGTCTCATTCATAATAGTCTGAAGTGGAAAATAAATCAAATTTCTCTCAACAGTGGGATGCATATATAAATTATGGTTTATTCACAAAATGGAATACTACATAGCAATTATAAAAATTTAAAAAAAACTGTTAGACATAACAAGGATGACTCTAACAGACATAATGATGAGTTAAAGAAAACAGACATTCCTAATAATGCATGCATTGCATGATTTCATTTTACTCTTTCTGATGTTGAAAAGCAGGCAAACCTGGATAATGGAAACGTTTGTCAGCTTTATTGAGTTGACAATTTTCCAAGAGTATACCTTTGTCAAATCTTCAAAGTTTACAAATTAAATATATAGATTTTAGTACACTTCAATTACACCTCAATAGTTGAAAATGCAAAAATAAAACAGATAAAACCAATCTATGGTGATAAAAGCCAGAATAACAATTGCTTCTTTAGAAGGATATTGACTAGGAAAGAGTCCAAGAGAGGCATCTGGGGCTGATAATGTTCAGTATATTTATCTGGGTTGTGTGTGTGTGTATGTGTGTGTGTGTATAAATTCATCAAGTTGTATTATTAAGGGTTATGCTTTGCACTCAGTATATATTTCAATAAAAATGAGAAAAATCTAAAAGGAGTCTTTTGAAGTCTCCATCCTGATGTTAACTTATACCATGTTTTTAGTGGTGGAGATGGTAAGAAGTGATGAACTACATGACATGTTTTAAAGGATGAGGCAATCAAGTTGCTAATAGAATTGATACATGATGTGAGGAAAAGACATGACTCAAGAAGATCTCCTGAGGTCTCACCCGAGCTACTGGGTGAGTGATGATGTCACTAAAATGGAGAGTAATAGCTCAGAAGCAGTTAAGTGGAGAGGGTAAGGGAAAGAGCATGATTTTTTTTTATTATTTTTGTAAATATATTATTTTGAAAGGCCTATTAAATATCCAAGGGGATATGATGAGAAGAAAGTTGAAAGTATGAGTCTAGAGTTTAGCAGAATGATTAGAAAGGGAGACAAAATGTCAAAAGTCAAGAACATATAGATCAGATGGGTGTTTGTGTTCAAGGATTGAACACTGTGGCACTCCAACAGTTAATAGTTAAAATTAGGATTTATCAAAGTCAGCCAAGAATTGATGGCTGAAGATAGGTAATGAAAATAAGGAGGGTATGATGTTCCAGAACCAACTGAAATATTGTTTAAAGAAGGAAAGTGTTCAGTAATTCTGATATGATACCTGTGTGCAATTAAAGAATGCTAGTTATTATAATAGAAACACCTTGAAATACTGGTGGTTTTTTATATTGAAAGTTTATTACTAGCTCTCTTTTTGTCCAATTCTTTGTAGGGATGAAAGGGAAGGAGACTACCTCATTCAGTCATTAAGGACTCAAAGCTGAAAGAAGCTGTTTTCTTTCACATTATCTTCTAAGATCAACCTGGGCATCAATGATTAGATGGCATATGGAGGAAAAGAAACAGGATCAAACATGGCATGTTTTTGTGTGCCAAACCTAGAGGCAGTGCACATCACTTCTGCCCACTTAACCATGGCCAGAACTAAGTTATATGGCCACATGCAACTGCAAAAGAGACTGGGAAATAGAGCATAACCATAAGCCCTTATGGCCAAATAAATTGGTGGTGAAAAGCCAACCAGTCTCCCCAAAAAATACCAAAATTCACTCAGACCTACTTATATTTACTTATGCCAACTGTTTCTTTCTTTGTGTCCTTACACTTTCCTATTACATTCCATATAATTTGCTTAACGAAATTACATATATGCCCAAATCAAGTGCATTTTGCATCCTTATCTCCATGAGTGTAAGCAAACATATCAGTGTAGAATAGTTTCCTGATGACATTTTAACGACATTCTAAGTTAGTGCACAATTTGGCTAAGCACATCTGGATGGATCTTGTAGTTTGGCCCCTGCAAACCATTCTAATAACTAGTGCTGATTCATGGTTCATTTGATTTTGTTATATACCCATACACAGATGGAGTGACTTCACTAGTAGAGATTCTTTGAACTGGGAAAATGCACTAACCTCTCCAAGTCATTAAGTTAGGTAAGGGCAAGCACTTCATAGGACTGCCATTGAATATTTATTGTGGCAATGTAAATGAAATTCTTTTCAAATTGCAAAGAATGAAATTTAAAAAATTATCATTTCTTCCATTCTTGGTTTGTATGTTTTCCTGAGCAGTTTTCTTTTTCATGACCAGACACACATACTTAATACTTTTTAATTGCCACTGTAAAGCCTACCTGCCCCTTTACCTTGGTTTATATTGCAATACTGCATGTACCTAATTTACTTTGCCTTCCTGGGAATGGAAGAGCGCAAATATTCTGGTTGCTTCCTGTCAAAAAAGGCTGAGGGCTTATTTATTCTTGCTACTAATTATTTCCTGGGCTTGAAGTGGATGGCTGAAGTGATTCTGGCCCTCAGAAATATAAGATCTTTGAATTTTGTAATCTCTAAATTACTGAAAGAGTCATCTAAAAATGTACTGTTAGTACTTATTATCTAATGTAATTTCTTATAATTGAAATTATATAAACATAAAATATTAGAAGATTTATTTAGAAATTATTGCAATATATATTTTTCTTAAACAACTTGCAGTTCATTAATGAAAATAATACATTTATGAGTTTGTGAGTTTGATTATATAAACATTTGGCCTTTAGACAGAAACTTTGGAACAGAAAATGCTAGTAGCACACACACACATATATATTCACATACATCTATATATCTATACACATACAATTGTATCACTATATATTAAAATAAATATATGATTTATTGATCAAATACCATGCCATCAAATTGAAGTGTTTCCCAAATGAAATTCAATTTTACCTCATTAATGGAATAGCGAATGAAATTAAAGATCAAACATAACACCAGTGGAAAATACAGAAATACAGGAAGTAGATAATAGTTTCCTAATCATTTGAACAATCTGGGCACTGTTTTATAAATGGTAAAAGATAGTATTCTTTTATAACTTTGATTCTTTGCAGTCACTAAAACAGAAAAAAATACATAAATACCACAGTGAAATAATTACAGGTATCTTCATGATGTTCTGAGTCACCACTCCATGTATGTATCCCTTATCTCTTAAAAAAGTTTTGCTGGACAGAACCTCATTTGAACTCTGCAAATAATAAAAGAAGAAATAATAAAAATTGTAAATAGAGGACACCAAAAATTGAAAGAAATATCTTTTATAAAATACATTTTATGTAATATAATTTTGTTATTTCTATGTTCTATCAATAAACAATAAATAATACAGTATATACATTATTTTATAGTGGTATAGTTTATCTGTTACATTTCAATTTATTTAAATGACAGACAAACATCAGAAATAAAATCACCATGAAATCTTTTTTCAGATACTACAGCCACACATAATGTTCTTTTGTTTTCTATTTAGTTTTAGAACAGAGGTGTTCCACAACACAGAAATTCCTCATCGCTGCCTAGATGAAACCTATGACAGAACATTTCACAGTTCACCACTGCTTTTTTCCTGGCAGTATTTTCTTTAAGACTTTTGAAATACTGCCAATTGTTAAATCACTTTTATAGCACTTGCAGACTGAATATATATACTATGAGTATCTGAAATTCCCATAAAAAATTAAAGTCAATTAGTAACCCTAATAATTGTGCATTAACCTTTTGAATATAATAAACTTGTATTTGGTTTGTCCATAAAAAAAAAAAAACAAAAAACAAAAAACAGAATAATAGTTCCTACAGACTTATGCCCAGTTGCAGTGAAGATGGAGTACATGTGGTGGTTAGGAGGTAAAACAAGGAATAAGAATTTAAAGAGGATTCAGTTATTCCTGAAAGAAAATGCTAATGATTTACCATACCTTAACAATAAGTGCATGTGTTGGAGGTGGGGAATATGTTAGGTTAGTAAGAAAGCTCTTCATCTAAATGTCACACAATTCAGGTGCACCTGGAGTTGGAAGGAAAATAAATAAATTTTGGAATCAAGATGCGCCACACACAAAAATTAGTTCTTACTGTTCTACATAGTCTCAAAGTACTATGTGTATTAGTTTCCTATTGCTGTTATGACACATTTCTACAAGTTTAGTGGCTTAAAACAACACAAGTTTATCTTATAGTTCTAGAGACCAGAAGCTTAAAATAAAGGAGGTGTCATGTTCCTTCTGGAGATTCCAGGGGACAATCTATTTCCTTGGTTTTTCCAGTTTCTAGCAACCACCAACCTTCCTTGGTTTGTGGCTTCTTCCTCGGTCTTCAAAGCCAGCTGTGTAGTATCTTTTCTTTTCCCTGACCTCAGCTTCTGTTTCTATTTGCTAAAGCTGCCAGAATGCAATATACTAGAAATGGGCTGGCTTTCTCAATGGGGATTTATTAAGTTGTAAATTTATACTTGTTAGGCCATGAAAATGCCCAAATTAAGGCATCAAGAAGTAGATACCTTCTCTGAAGAAAGGCCAATGGCATCCAGGGTTCCTCTGTCACATGGGAATTCACATGACAAGATCTGCTGCTCCATAGCCCTCTCAATTCCTGTGCATCCTTGCTTGTTTCATCTGGGGCATTTCTTTCCAAGTGTCTGGGGTCCTCTCTTAGCTTCTCTGGGGAAAACTCTGGATTTCATCTCTTAGCTTCCCTCCTGGTTCTGATTTCAATGGATGCCTCCAGAATGTCTCTGGGCATTTTCTCTCTAAGCATCTCTCTTAGCTTCTCTTGGCTCTCAGGTCTCTCCAAAACATCTCTGCTTTTTATCCACTCATAGAGGACTCCAGCAAGGGGATAAGACCCACCTTGAATGGGTAGGGTTCACATCTCCATGGAAACAGCCTAATCAAAAGATCCCACCCACAATGGGTCTGCCCCCAGAAAACTGGATTAAAAGAACATGGCTTTTCTAGGGTACATAAAAGATCCAAACCAGCTAGTTTCCATCTTCACATTTTGTCTTTGACACTGACTCTCCTGCCTTCCCCTTGTAAGGATTCTTGTGATGATGCTCTACCTACACAGATAATGCAGGATGATCTCACAATCTTAAGGCTTAACTTAACCACATCCACAAAATCATGTAAAATAACATGGACGTCTTTGGGGAACCATTATTCAGCTTACCACATTGCTTAAAAAAATATATCATTTCTCTCAAACTCTTTTATTTTCAATTTATTCTCATCTTTCTCTCCAGGTCCTCTCAAAAGCAACACAACTCCTCCCCTGGCCTTCAATACAGAGGTTTAGAGACTATTGTCATCATATCTAGTTGAAGTCATCAAAGATTTTATTCAAAACAAGAGATGTTTAATAAACTCTTCTCTACCACATTTCGTATAACATAGGTAACTTATTTAGTAATGAGAGGAGAGGAACAGATGAGAAAACTAAAAAATACTCACAACTTATTTCTTCAATTTGTAAACTTTGAATGTAATGCTAAAAATAGTAAATGCTAGCAGGGGTGTTAATGTTTGTCACCCAGGCAGTCTGAGAGAAAATTCAAGAACTTGGTAATTATCCTGAGTGGGAGGGGGGTTTCAAAATGACTTGCTATTGGAGAGCTCCACAGGTAGGAACTTTCAGCCATGAACTATATTGGATGACATAGATCAGCATTTAATGTTTTCTACACTATTAAATATTTTAATGGCTTCAATCACAATAGCGAAATTGGACATTCCTTATAGGTTATCCAAAGATAAGTGTTAAGAGTCTTGTTTACCTGGCCCATTGAATTACTGAAAGAATCAGGAAAAAATGAATGTCTTTTTTTTTTTAACTTTCAAAAAAACACACAGATATAATATGTTTACTTCACAAGTATTAAGTGTTTGTTACAAATTGCCCTTAGGAATTGGAGGCTCACTCTAAATAAGAGGAAATGTCCTTATCTATTTTCCTCCTTTCATTTAATTTTGTTATAATTCAGTATCTGAATTACAATAATGCTAAAAAATATTATAAAACAGTTTGTGTGTTTCACTACTCAAGAAATATGTAATGAAATTTTTGTATAAAAATTTAAGTATTTAAATTATGGATTTATTATGACAAGCACCACGACTGGCCATCTGAAATCATTCACAGCACATGTTTCCCTTGGCTTCATCTAATATAAGGTTGCAAAAAGCTAAGACGTTAACCTTCACATACTCTTGCAGCTTGGTAGCCAAGGACCTAGTTCTAGAAAATGAGCCATAGTAGAAATTGCTTAGGGGCTCTCCTGGGAAAGCATTCTAAAGGTAGATGGAGTCGGCAAGCATGCCTTTTGTTTCCGTCCCTCTTCCCTCTTCCCACTTTTTCCTGCCTGGATTAGAGAATCTGTTGCCTGGACATGGTGGCCAGCTTTGGGCCATAAAAATTAAAGTCACGTGTTAAAGGTACCAGAGCAGAAGAAGGAAAGAAGCTGGGTCCTGATAATTTAATCCATTCTGCTAACACTGGGCTTCTGATAATCTGTGTTCTTCTTGTGTGAGATAAATAAATCCCTTACTTATTTGAGTTGATTCTTTTTATGTCTCCCTTTGCTTGTACTGGAATACAATTCTGATATTTTATTTATTTATTTTTTAGCATTTTCCACGTATTCCATATGTGTGTGTGTGCAATTACACTGCTAGAGAAAAAAACGTTACAAAAACAAACAAAAAAGATGTCTGCATTTAAATACTTTTGTGAAAAATTTCTAAACAGGAAAGTCATATGAAGATTTTATATGTAAAACCATAAAGGTAAGTAAGGCTGGTCAAAATGAAGTCATAGTCCTCCAAACAGTAGGGCTCTAATAAAGTCTAAAATGTTGCCAGGACAAAGAAAGTTGCTCCATGAGCATGGCCTGTATTTCTGACATTCAGTTAAGTATCCACAGGATATGCAGATGTATGAATTAAGTACAAGAAAATTTAATAAATGATTTTATTTCTATTTCTTCTGTACTTGTAAGAGGAGCTAAACTTACAGTCTCATAACCCTTAAAGTACACTTTATGATTCAGCTGCAGTGACTACTAAGGCTTTTGAATCCTTCGGGAGTTCTGTATTTGTACCCAAATGGCATCCTGAAATAAAATGTGTCTTCTGTTAACAGATATATTAGGATCCCCTACTACTGGTATTTTCTGAAGAATGTCTTTATGTCTCAGTAAACTCAAAAAGAACATTTCAATAGTACCATATCAAATTTTACTAAATTCAACGTCACTGTTACAAACAAGGGTTTGTCTGCTATGTATTGAAGGTCCTGTTAAGAATTTTACTTGTAACTTGTATTAATTCTTAAAATTACCTAGATGAAACTTAGAAAGACTAAGCAATTTGCCCAATTTCTCATGACTGATCCAGGATTTTAATGGGATCTGACTCCAAAAGCAACTGCCTTAAACCCTATGTACTACAATAGTCAGTCTTGCAAAAATTGCTTTCCACCATCCATAGGAATTTACAGATTTTACCATCGCTATATTTCACAGGGCCTGGTCTCCACTTTTTCAATGATTCTATAAAAATAGTTTCAGTGCTTTAGAGAAATATTGAATTCTTCTTCTATCAAATTTTTCCATCCAATTTTAAGTTTTATAAAGAAGGTGCTTCAATAACTCTTTTTGTGACATGATTTATTCTTCATTGCTGTTCTGATGCTAAAAGAGGCTTGTCAAACTATGTCTGCCCTCTGAAATCATTTGTGGCAACAGAGGTACACATTAAAATACATTAAATTATGATAGCCATAGTAATTTGAAAACTTTCTACTAACATACATTTTAAGTTTAAGATTTTGGCATTTCCTAACAATATACAATTCTTTCAACAATGTTCTAAATTTTTGCTTTTCTCCTGGTTTCATCTTACCTACAAATTAAATTATTGACAGGACTCATGTAAAATTTCTTGGAATATTTTATGCTTTCAACATGTTGGCAGTGATTGTGCTGAAGCTACAGAAAGCAAATGTAAAGAAATTGGAATTCAGAGACCCTTATTTATTATCCAAGATTTCAAGATCCATGTTTGTTTCTAATTCTTTCATGTTTGGGGGAGGTAAAAATTCATGTATCCTTGTAGTTTTTTAATCACTCAATAGTTTCAAACATCTCTTTATATTTTTCCATAAACAAAGCCAACTTAGTTATTTCCTTATGATTTTGAATGATACTTTTGAGACTTTGACCAACCATTTCAAGAATGCTGAATAAGACATTAGGCAAACTTAATGTAGGCAGGAAAACAGTCATGTAAGCATAAATATTTTTTAAATCTTCAAGTTTACCACTGTTATATAGATCCACTTATGACACTTGGCAGATGCTTTAAACTCCCCTTTCTCTTTTTTTTTTTTTTTGTTTTCATGTGTAAAACAGAGATATAATAATATATCTCGTTTTTGAAGTCATGATAGGATAGTATGCTCATTATTTCCAGTCACAATTGTTGGTCAAAACTTAATCACTTGTCCACAGACAACTATATGCACTGTCTAGGAAATACACTTTTATGTTGTCATATGTGCCTATCTAAAAATCAGAGATAACTGATATTTGGTGAGAACTACCAGTCTATTCTCAATATAGTAGCAGTGAATGATTCTTTTAAACTGTAAGTCAGATCTTGTCATTCCTCTATTCAAAACTGGAAGAACAAAAGGAGGGCAGGTCAAGATGGTAGTGTAGGGAGGTGTGGAATTTATTTAGCCCCCAGAGCAGCTGGTAAATAGCCAGGAACTGTCTGGAACAACTATTTGGGGAACATCTGGGTGTCCTTTTTTATTTTTATTTTTATTTTTATTCTTATTTTTATTATTTTTTGGAGTAATAAAAATGTTCAAAAATTGATTGTGGTGGTGAATACACAAGTATATGGTAATACTGTGAACCAGTAACTGTACCCTTTGGATGAATTTCTAGTATGTAAATATATCTCAATAAAATTGTATTTTAAAGAAATGTAATAGCTCCCATTTCATTGAGATAAAATCCAAAACCCAGGCAGGAATCACTCTACTTAATGTTAAGACCTGCCATGCAGCTACAGTAATCAAGACAGTATGGCATTAGTGGAGAGATGGACACACAGATCAATAGAACAGAATAGAGAATCCAGAAATGGAACCCACAAAAATATGCAAATATACCAAAATGATGTGAAAACAATTCAATTGAGGAAGGATAGCCTTTCAACAAATGGTACTGGATCAACTAGGCATCCATAGGCAAAAAAAAAAAAAAAAAAAAAGAACAGAAAAAAACTTCACCCTGAACCTCACACCTTATACAAAAATTAACACAAAATGTATCACAGACATGTAAACTATGACACTATAACATTTTTAGAGAAAAACATAGGCGAAAATCTTCAGGATCTAATCCTAGACAATGAATTATAAGAGTTGATATCAAAAGCATGATCCGTAAAAAGAGAAATTTATCCACAGGACATAATTAAAATTTAAAACCTTTGCTCTGTAAAGAACCTATTAGAAGGATGAAAAGACAAGTCAAAAAGGGAAAACTATTTGTAGGCTATGTATCTGATAAAGGGCTAGTGTGTAGAATATATAAATAACTCAGAACTCAGTAAAAACAATTAAATTAGAAAATGGACAAAAGACATGAAGGGACATTATATCAAATAGGAAATAGAGATAGCAATTGAGCATGTGAAAAAATGCCAAACCACACTAGTCATCAGGGAAATGCAAATTAAAACCACAATTATATATCATTCCACAACTTTCAGAATGGCTAAAATAAAAAATAGTGACAAAACCATATGCTGGCAAGGATGTGAAGAAATTACATCACTCATATATTGCTGGTGAAAATATAAAATGATAAAGCAACTCTAGAAAACAGTTTGGCAGTTTCTTATAAAACTAGACACCCCCTTACCATATGATTCAGTAATTGCACTTGTGGGCATTTATCCTTGAGAAAGGAAAATTTATGTTCATGCAAATACCTGTATATGAATGTTCATAGCAGATTTATTCATTGTAGTCAAAAATGGAAACAGCTCAGATGCTGTTCTGGAGATGAATTGTCAACAAACTGTAATTTATCCATACTGTGGAATATTATTTAATGATAAAATGGAACACATTATTGCTACATGCAACAACTTGGATGAGTCTCTAGGTTATTATATTGAGTGAAAAACACTAATCCCAAAAGGTTATATATGTATAATTCCATTTATTTAACATTTTTGGAATGATACAACTTAAGAAATGGGGAACTGATTAGTGGTTGCCCAGGGTTAAGGATAAAGTGGGGAACAAGAGGGACATGCGTGTGGCTATGAAACGACAACACAAGGGATCCTTGTGGTGAATGCTCAGTCTCTTACCACGGTGTTAGATATATGAACCATACATGATAAAATGGTGTAGAACTAAATACACATGCACATACACCAATGACGTCAAGTAAAACCAGAGGAATTTGAATAAGATAGCTGCATTTTATGTGTCAATATCCTGATAATGACATTGTATTATAGTTTTGCAAAATGTTACCATTGGGGTCAACTTATAGATTATTTCTCACAATTGTTTGTGAATCTATACTTATATAAATAAAAGTTTCAATTAAACAAAAGAAAAAAAAAAAACCCTCACAATGTCCTGTAAGGACTATGGGTTCTGACCCTCCATTTCCTGTGTAACCTTGTTCCCCCAAATTCCCCATTGCTTATTCCCTCCAGTCACACTAGGCTCGGTGGTATTCCTTGTGCATGCCAGTCACCACCCTGCCTCAGGACCTTTACTTGCTGAGTTTTCTGCCTTGAAAAATGGCTAATTCTTTTCACATCCTACTAATCTTTGCTTAAATGTCACCTACTTGATGACCCTGATCACCCTATTTAATAATGCAAGCCCCCATCACTTCCAAACCTCTTACATAATTCTATTTTTCTTGTTTGCATGGCCATCCCTTATCATCATCAAATATACCATACACATCATTAGATACTATGTTTGTTGTTTATTGTCTATCAAGGCCCTAAGCAGAATATGAGATCTATAAAGTCAAGTATCTCACGCTCTCTCTCTTCCTCTCAAATTTAACTATTTTAACTTTTTCCAAATCCTTTCTTCCAAAACAAAGCTCCCAGAATTTTTAAGGTTTTAAACATTTCAGGAACATGGTGAGCTTATAAATGTTTAAAAATTAGGTCTCTGAGGAAAAAAAAGGTTTGTGAATGTATACATATATTAGTTTATTACAAGTTTTGCTGCTATAAAGGACCTAAAACATGCAATTTACAAATAATAATAAAGGATGTAATCTTCTTTATTGAGCATTTATTTATTTTTAGCAATTCAGATTCTTCTTTTTTTATTTATGAGGAATGCACATTGTTAGTCCTGGTATCTCAGGACACATAAAAGCAGAATTATAAAATGATGCAGCCATCATGGTACTCAGATCTACACTTAGCTTTTCCCCACACTACTCTAAAAGTCACTACCGAGACGCCTAAAACCAACAAAGTCCCTTAAATGTTAGTAAAAGAAATAGCTTGAAGCAGAGACAGTTTCTATAAATGATTATTGAAAGAATGCACAATAACCCAGTTCAAACAAATCAACTACAAAAATCATCAAAAGGAGGGGAGGGGCAGGGTACTGTTCATTTAAAACAAAGATCTGACCAAAAAAAGTGAACAAAATACTTTGGGTGGAAGCTCTGCTGTCTCTATCCTGTGTGACTCCATGGGCTTCGGGACACAGTGGCTCAGGGCCCATTGAAGGCTCATTTCCAGAAGGCACGTGTTGTTCAGGGATGCCTTGCTATCTTTCTTCAGCAGAAAGAATATTGGAAGTTTCAGAATAATTTCAGATCAAATTTCGCCCCAAATCCAGTATTTTAATAATTCTATTGCCAACAATAGTGTCTCAAAGTCAAATCTTTAATCACTATCTGATTCAGCAAATTAGACACATCATTGAAAAACAAGTATAGTTGCAACATGAATACTGATTGATATTTTTGGGTATGTTTACGATAAGACAAAAGTGAAAGTGAAGATATGTCAGAACTTCTCTCATTGGTCATTGGTGTGAGTGACTTCTTCGGTAAATCAGATAATAGTTTTTGAATACTAGAAGAAAATATCTTCAATTTTTTGTGCTATCCATAATATGATGGCTATAGACATTTTAGGTTTTATCTGCAATATCAAATTTTCTCCATCACTTTCTTAAGTGGAGACCATCAACAGATCAGTAAATCAGTCACTGATGTGCAATATTTGCCAATTTCCATACCCAATTCCAAACCATCAACTGAGTAGTAGGATAGGAAAGGTATGTGAAGTAACACACCAACACATTATATTTTCACCATACTGATAAAATGGCCATAAATAATTCCAAGAACGTATATAATAGTAAAATGTCATTAAATAATTAGGAAATGATTTGTTTTCTTTGTTTTTAATACAATTTATTCAATTGTAAGTTTATATAATTTAAGCTTTCATAGTTTCTATTTTTATCAAAGAGCTCACAAAATCTTGAAAATGTAACCACGGGTTCTTATAAACTGGTAGAATCTGGCTCCAGAACACCACTGCTCCCAAACCCTTCCTTGTTTTATTTTTTTCTTAATTGCACAGCATTTTATTACTTTCTAACATACCACATATTTAATAATATGTTTATTAGTTCATACATTTTTTTATTTTTTATTGTATGCATCAGAATAAAAGTTACTCAAGGGCAGAAATTTTTGTATGCTTGGTTCCCTGTCAAATCTTAATTGCTTGACACATGACAGGATCTTCCTTCCTTCCACCCCTTCACCATTTATTTATTTAATATGTTACTATAGATTGAATTGTGTTCCCCAAAAGGATATGTTGAATTCCTAATCCAGGGAATGATCTTATTTGGAAACAGAGTTTTTACAGATGGAATCAGGCAAGTTAAAATAAGGTCATACTGGTATAGGATGGGCCTTTAATCCAATATGACCAGTGTCTTCATAAGAGGAAGAAATTTGACACAAACAGGCTGAGACAGAGAACATCATGGATTGCTGTCAAAAACTATAAGAGGCATGGAACAGAGCCTTCCCTACAGACTTCAAGGGGGACATAACACTGCCAACACCTTGATTTCAAACTCCTAGCCTCCAGAACTATGAGACAATAAATTGTTGTTGTTTTACGCCATCCAGTTTTTGAAACTATACATAACCCTAAACACACATTAATACACATGTGTACACATATACCTATACATAATACACAAAACACACACATATATATAACTGTATGAAATTAAGATCTGATTTTTCCAAAAGTAATTTCTCAGAATTCCCAAGATTTTAAATATTTCATAAACATTTGCATTTGTCATCAGAAAAAAAATTCTCCAAGTTTTCAAAATTTGCTTGCTAAAATAGGAATGTAGAAATAATCACAAAATTTTATTGTTACCCTGGTCTTATTTTGCACTCCAGCTCTATCATTTCTCTCTACAATATAGGAAGGGATGATGACTCTCATTTTTAGAATCCCTTACTGGACACAATTCAAAGGAAATTTGGTAATTCTAAACAGTGCCCTTCAGGGGTGATATGATATCTGTTTTATAAGAGTCATCGCATCAGTAACATGCCAGTGCTAAATGAAGTTGCCTTTCCATATCTAAAATCCATTATATTTGATGACAAGTTTGATGATCATTTTATACCCCCCAGTATCAAATAAATATATTATATTGAATGTAACCAAGCACAAGTGATTGCAGATGACAAATCTATCTCTCACAACAAGACCATTTTTGGAGATCAAACTCATAGATTATCATGTATTCATTTTCAAAGGATGGTATTTCTCACATTAGCTTTATTGGTCTTATAAGTCAAAATGAGGAACTCTTCTTTTATTTTTGCCCTAAGCAGTATCACAGATTTCACTCTTCTGCTTCATAAACTTCAGCAGATTGAATTTTAAATACTAAACTAGTGGGATCTGCTGGCAAATAGTGGAGTATCTATCCACTATCAGATTTCTTACTATTTCTTTCCAAAGGACAGCTAATCTACTCCAGTCCTTTCACACCTCAAGCTAAAAAACAAATTATTAATGCTCACACTTTCCTTGTCTTTGCAGATCAAATACAGAAGCTATGCAAATGTCTTTACTAATTAGAAAACACAAGTACTAGGTAGAAATGTAGGCACTTCCACTACAAGAAGATTCTCAACTCAGAAAGCCCCCATCACTGGAATCTTGCAAAGTATTCTTTTGGCGATAGGACTGAGAGTTTGGGGATTTTTTAACAGAAGTTGGAAATGGAAGGGAGTGAGAGTGGCATCAGTGTTAGACTGCTCCAAGGGTTGAAGAGTTTTAAGTTTGTTTTCTTAGACTAAGACCACGAGAAAAAGTTGCTTAAACTGTCCATCTCAGTTATATCATTAATTTTTTTATTGAGATAGTTCACATTCCAAACAATTACCAAAGATCCAAAGTGTACAATCAATTGTCCACAGTACCATCATACAGCTGTGTATCCATCACCACAATTAATTTTTTTGAATTTTTAGGACATTTTCATTACTCCAGAAAAGACATAAAGATAAAAAAAAAAAAAAAGGGAACTCAAATCCTCCCATACCCCTAACCACCCTCCCTCCATTATTAACTCATAGTATTGGTATAGAACACTTGTTACTGTTGATGAAAGAAAGTTAAAATACTACTAACTCTAGTATGTAGTTTGTAATAGGTATACTTTTCTCCCTATATGCCCCTCTATTATTAATTTCTAGTTATAGTGTCATGCATTTGTTCTAGTTCATGAAAGAGATTTCTAATATGGACATTAATCATGGACATTGCTCACCCCAGGATTCACTGTTTTATACATTCCCACATTTTAACCTCCCACTTTCCTTCTGGTGACATATGTGACTCTGAGCTTACCCTTTCCACCATGTTCACACACCATTCAGCACTGTTAGTTATTCTCACAATGTGCTACAGTCACCTCTGTCCATTATCAAACACTTAAGTTCAACCTAGTTGAACATTCTGCTCGTACTAAGCAACTGCTTGCTATTCTTTAGCCTCCTTCTATATCCTGGTAACTTATATTTCATGCCTATGAGTTTACATATTTTAATTAGTTCTATCAGTGAGACCCTGCAATATTTGTACTCATGTGTCTAACTTATTTCACTCACTATAGTGTCCTCGAGGTTTCTTCATCAACCTTTTTTTATTTGAAAGACAATTTTGCCACAGTTTTATTCACACCCCATACACTCCATCCAAAGTAAACAATCAATGGTTCCCTGTATAGTCACGATTTATGTATTCACCACCCTCACCACTATCTGTATAAGAACATCTCCATTTCTTCCACAAAGAAGGAGTAAGAGTCAAAGAAGGTAGAGAGACACAAGAAAAAGAAAAAAGAAAGAGAAAAAAAACACATGACAGCTAGGAAACAACAAAAGGAAATATAGCATTAAACTAAAGTAGTATAAAGAGTCAGACGACATCACCAATGCCAAAAGTCCCATACCCCTCCCTTATGTCCCCCTCTTATAGGCATTTAGCTTTGGTTTATTGCCTTTGTTACATTAAAGGAAGCATAATACAATGTTTCTGTTAATTATAGCCTCTAGTTTGCATTGATTGTATTTTTCCTCCAGTACCACCCTATTTTTAACACCTGGCAATGTTGACATTCATTTATTCTCCCTCATGTAAAAACATATTTGTACATTTTATCACAATTGTTGAGCACTGCAGGTTTCACTGAGTTGTACAGTCCCAATCTTTATCTTTCCTTTTTCATTCTGGTGTCCCACACACTCCTAACCTTCCTCTTTCAACCATACTTATAGTCACCTTTGTTCAGTGTACATACATTGCTGTGCTACCATCACCCAAGATTGTGTTCCAAACCTCTCACTCCTGCCTTTTCCTATCTGTCTGTAGTGCTCCCTTTAGTATTTCCTGTAGAGCAGGTATCTTGTTCACAAACTCTGTCATTGTCTGTTTGTCAGAGAATATTGTAAACTCTCCCTCATATGTGAAGGACAGTTTTGCCAGATATAGGATTCTTGGTTGGCAGTTTTTCTTTTTCAGTATCTTAAATTTATCACACCACTTCCTTCTTTCCTCTATGGTTTCTGCTGAGGAATCCACACAGTCTTATCAAGCTTCCTTTGTATGTGATGGATTGCTTTTCTCTTGCTGCTTTCAGGATTTTCTCTTTATCTTTGATGTTTGATAATCTGATTATTAAGTGTCTTGGCATAGGCCTATTCAGATCTATTCTGTTTGGGGTACACTGCACTTCTTAGATCTGTAATTTTATGACTTTCATAAGAGATGGAAAATTTTCATTGATTATTTCCTTTAATATTGCTTCTGTCCCTTTTTCCTTCTCTTCTCCTTCTGGGACACCCATAACATGTACATTCATGCATTTCATGTTGTCATTCAATTCCTTGAGACGTTGCTCATATTTTTCCATTCTTGTCTCTATCTGTTCTTTTGTGTGTAGGATTTCAGTTGTCTTGTTCTCCAGCTCCTGAGTGTTTTCTTCTGCCTCTTGAGATCTGCTGTTGTATATCTCCATTGCGTTTTTCATCTCTTGTGTTGTGCCTTTCATTTCCATAGATTCTGCCAGTTGTTTTTTTGAACTTTCAGTTTCTAACTTATATTCAGCCAGTGTTTTCATTATATGCTTCATCTCTTTTGCCATATCTTCCCTAAACTTCTGGAATTGATTTAGCATTAGTTGTTTCAATTCCTGTATCTCAGCTAAGTGTAAGTTTGTTTCTTTGACTGGGCCATACCTTCATTTTTCTTAGTGTAGATTGTAGTTTTCTGCTGTTTAGGCATCTGATTTCCTTGGTTACCCCAATCAAGTTTTCCTAGTCCAGAATGGGCTCAGATCTCAGACGGGGGCAATATTCAATGTCAGTTCTCCCTGAGGGTGTGTCTTAGAAAATTGGCACACTCTATGAGGCCTCAAGCTGCTGTGCTTTTCCTAACCTGCCCAGCAGGTGGCACCTGTCAGCCTGTAGCTCCTGACTGGTATAAGGAGGTGTGGCACCCTTAGTCCTTAGTTTCTGTTTTGGCTGTTTTCCTCCAGGTTGTGGGGTCTAGTTCTGAATGGAAAGCAGGTAGTAGGGCTGGGCAACACCTCCTTCCTCTCAGGGTAGATACAGTCCCTAGGGAGTTTTCGTTTGCATTTAAATATGTTCTTTGTCTCTCTGACTCTGCTATCTCCACCCTTGTCTGGGTCAGAGTGCTATGAACTGAAAATGGCTGCAGCTTTCTCCCCTGAGCCACCCAGGTTGAGAGAGAGAAAAAGGGACAGAAAGCCCCCCTTCAGGCCAGTTCACAGTTCCCCCCTCCCATCTTCATCCACCAGCCGGAGATAGCATCCAGTCCTCTGGGCTCCAGAGAAGTCCTCCAGCTCTTTAAGGTCAGTCATCACTAAAATCCTCTCTCTGCTGGTTGGGAAATTGTGGCTTGTATTGAGCAGTCAACATTTGTTAATTAAAACCCCAGTTAGAACTGTACTGAGGTATATTCACTTGTTCAGGGAGTACTGCTCTCTATCACAGTGAGATTCTGCAGTTCAGGCTGCCGTGGTGGGATGGGGCTGTGGGTGCAGTTCCACAGCTTTTAGTTACAGATTTTATGCTGCAACCTCAGGCATTCCTCCCAGTCCAGCTTGGCATATGATGTGTGGACAGTCACAGTTGTCCCCCAGGAGTTATTCCAGATTGTTTACTAGTTGTTCCTTGTTGTTTATTAGTTGCTCCAAGGGGACTAACTAACTTCCACTCCTCTCTATGCCACCATCTTCTTTCTCCTCCTGTATCATTAATTTAAAAAAAGAAGTTTGGAAATAGCTGTTCTGTGATATTTCTTTCAGCTCTGTGATTTTATTAAAATATTTTAAGTTTGATTGTATGCCCCAAATTGGAAGCTATGTGTTTGGGAATAATAGGACTTCTCCTACCTTCAAGAAGAGTATGATATGTCAGCCCCAGTCTTATAGTTAAATAAATGAACCTAATGCAAGGTTATGCTGCAGTGACATGTTTGTACCCAGACCAATGAACTTGAAAATTTTGATTAAGCAAAACATTTTTGTAACATTCCTCATCTTCTTTCAATGTCTTCCTCCCCATGTGACACTACATTTATGTTACATTTAAAAACAGTCTTGCATTCAGGTAATAATTAGCCCTTCTAATGTAGCCAGAAATGGACTTTTCTGAATAACATACACACACATAGCATGTAATTATTAATAAGGTAAATGTTATTATGTTTCTGAATATGGAATTGCCATCATTTACAAATGAGAAATCCCAGGAGCAGAAACATCAGAAGAGCAAGCATGGGTATTACATAGCTCCTGAAGGTCAAAATTTGAAATGAACTCCAGGTGTTACAACAACTGCGGTTGTTTCTTTCTTCTAGAGCATGCTGCCTCCAGATTCAAAGTGCCTTTGATGGCTTCTACCCCTGTAGTGCAGGATGCATCCATGAACAATACTATAAATGCAGGGTCTGTGGGGTCCTTAGTGGGGTGTGAGCTTCAGTGAAGTTCTGAGAAGGTCTGGGAAAATACAAGGTGACAATTACAACTGCTCTAAGAATTCCCAAGGGTGAAATAAATGGACTGAAAGTCTAGGATCTAAATTTAGTAATACAAACTTTCCATCCCAATGTGGCTGATTACTTACTATCAGCCAAAAAACCTTGTCTAGCTTATAACCTAATTTATATAGTCATGGGTGATTGCCTAACAATCCTCATGTCTTGAGTCATATAAGAACAGTTATAAAAGAAAGAAGAAAAAGGATTTGGAGAAATTCTAAATGTAAAAAAGGAATGCATTTAACCTCAATGTCAGTATGCTGTAATAATGAGAGGGCAGTACTAAGAGCCATTTTTCAAAACATAATCATTTTCAATTCTTTCTACATCCATTAATTTTTTTAGTATATGGATATATATGTTTGTTGTCTGTGTATGGGTGTAGATATGTATCTTCCTGTACTACCATATAAAATTAGTAATTAATCAACAGAAAAATGTCTTCTGGGAAAAAAATATTTTAAATTATATTCTATCAGTATATTTGATTGAATTGTTTTTAATTCATTGAACATTTAACAAGTGTTTACTATGCACCAAGGATGAGACTAGATGTTTGGGCAATGGTGAAGAAATAGACATAAAGCCCTATGCTGTCATGGGCTGTTAGTCTTGAAAGGTAGACAGATATTAATGAAATAATCACACTTTTAAATGCAAAATTACATTGGTGGTAATGTAATACACTAAAAACAAAAAGTAACAGGCATTTCAAGAAAAATTAGTTCAGAGGTAGGTGCTGTTTGCAGACATACATAACTTTGATGCATTGTTGAACTTCTTATTCAGTGATGATATATATATATACGTATGATTTTTTAAAAGTCTGTGGAATAACAACTCAATTCTCTGCTTAATGTAATCTAGAAAAGAGGGAAGATTAATACCAGGCTAATTAATGATGCCAAGTAAAGCATGCCTTCTACCAGAACTGTAATATGATAGATGAAAGGATACTTAAGCTTAGCTTGAAATTTAAAAAAAAAAAAAGTTTTAATTGCAACTCAGATTTGCTGTTCACCTTGGTCTGAAAATAATGCAGCAAATGAAACTCAAAGCATGTATCAACCCATGAACGAAGGCAAAGATATTACAAATTATCTAGGAAAATAAATTGAGACATAGTGGTTAGGCTTTTTAATAACTATTTTAGTCAGATTTTGAAATATCTTTAATAGCTTCACTTAGGCATGGGCAGAAACGGTCTTTGGATTAATGATGTTCCTGATATTCCTTGATATTTTTTACTCCTTGAATTAATGAGATGGAACAAACTGCTGGAGTCAGCAATAGAAGTAAATACTGTACATCAATTCAAGAGGAAACTCAACAAGTTTTCCTATAAGGAAAGAATACAGCAAAGTTATTGTAACTGTCTTTTCTTTTATTATGTTTTGTTTTCTTGGAAGCTATGAAAATGAGATAAACATACTTTAGCTTATATTTCAGCAATCAAAAATATGGTGTATTTGCTTCTTTTATATTACTTTTCACATTCTAATGGTTTTTGTTTTATCATTTGGGGACCTAAATTTCATGATAATTGTATATAATATTATTAGTTATTGGAAAACCATTTTTTTTTCCACAGGGATATTTATCTTCAAATTTCTATTAAATGGTAGAGATCTTGGTTAGTGAAATTTTGTGCTCTCTGTAGTGTGGAATCATATTTGATAAGGATATACATTTTGAAATTTTAAGGCTATTGAATATTTTAAACGGAAGAAATTCTCCTAGGTTTTTAAACATCTGTAATAAATTTAAATCAATTTGTGGGTAAAATAAAACCATGGACATGAATCAACAAAACTTGTTTTCATAGCATATTACTAGTGATAGAAGTTTAGGAATTTATTTGTATTCGGGCTACAGTTGATAAAAATGATTTTGCTCTCCTAACTTCTCTCTATATAAAAAGAGATAATTATCCTTTCTTAAACACCTCTTATAAGAATCATTTAGAAATAACAGTAGTAGCTGTGAAAGGAATATTGTATAATTCTTAGCTTTAAAGTGTGCCTCAGTATAAAATGGGATTAATTTAAAGATATTATTACCTATAAAGTAAACCCCAAGCAGAATATGTGTTTTGCAACTCCATTGCTATTTGCATAGCTCAGAAACTATGTACTGTTGAAATGTGGATATAGCAAACACTGGCTAACTGGGTAGTAAATTGCTTCTGTTTTAATTCTGAGCACACAGACTATATTTTCCAGTCCCCCTTGCAAGTGGAATCATGCAGCTGAGTGCTGGCCCGTGAAATGTGGATGATCGTCATTTACAACACCTTTAAAACTAACACAAAAAAACTCCATACCAACTCCCTAGTTTTGTCTGCAAGACGGATACAGAAGATTCAGTGGTAGACTCCCACATTTTAGGTATGGGAGAGACACTTGATGGGAGTAGCCTAGGCCCTGGATGACTGTGTGGAGCAGTATCACCACCCATCCCCTCTCCTACTGATTTGCATTAGACTGTGAAGCAGACATGAAGTAAAGCTTTGTTGAGATAAGACACTGAGTTTTTGAGGTTACTGTTATAACAGATAAAGTTTGTTATAATAACAAATATGGTGGGATATATAAGATTCTGCTCAGGTCACATGTAGTGACAGAAATAGGCCTACAATGTGTCAGGCTTACATTGCTCTTATTTATTGTCCTTTGTAGCAGTTGCTGCTAACTGATTCTATGTAAGTTTCCCTTGTCTTCCTTCAGTAATATTTACCCATGTTAAAGTTTGGCTGGTAATTGGAGTAACAAAAGACTACATTTCCCAGGCTTCCTTGTAGTTAGCTGGCTGTGGCCATGAATCTAAGTGTCTGTCAGTGGATTGTGAGCAGAAAACATTTGTGACTTCCAGGTGTTCTTAACAAAAACCATTTTTCGTTTCCTCTTCCTTCTAGCTGGGTCACAGGCATGGCAATGAACAGCTTCTATCATGTAGAAAAGGGAAAACATCCTGCTGGGTGGCAGAGAATTGAAATGAAGCAATCTTGGTCCTTATGTGATAGTGTGGATTAGACCACATGAAAGGAAAATAAACTTCTATCTCATTCATTCCACACTATATACAGTCTCATCATCATGGTAGATGAACCTGTGAATTAACAAATCAATAACATTTAATTATCTGATAAACCCAGATAATGAGCTTCATTTATTCAATCCTAAATTTGGATGGTAAGCAAGCTCCAGAAAATCCTGCAGGGTTCCAGAATTTTCTCTTTTATCAATTTCTCCTAAACCCTATTGTCCACTGACTTTGGTCTTCTCTCTTTCTAACCAGTATCTATAATAAATTGAAATGAAAGACTGCACCTTTTCCTTGTATGTTCTGGAATTAGAAGACATTCTGTTAATATCTTCCATTTTTGTACTAATAAATTTTCCCCAAAACCATGTCTCCCCCTTCTATTTACAAACTCATATCTGTAAGAAGAAAAATTCTTCACTCCATAGGCCTGCTATAGTAATCAATAAACACCAAAGAATAGCAAAAGGAAAAATTGAGGTATGTGCTAATTATCACTGTCAAACAGTGATGAAAGTAAGCTTTAAAGGAAAAAGAAAACTAGTATTTGCTAATATAATTAGAGACTCTAAGGTCAAAAGAGATGGCTAGAAAGTAGAAAATTTCCTGAAGACAATGAGTTCTGTCAGCTTTTCCAGTCTCCTTAACCCATGACTTCTTGGAAATAATTATTGGTTAAACTGTCACTCATCTTACCTCTAATTATACAATACTTTTTATTTGCTTTCTGTATTTGTAGAAACAATGATCATTTTACTATGAATAGCTCAGATCACTTCAAATGTTAGAAATACTGTATTTGATTCTTACCATGTTCCCTCAAGAAAGAGCTTCTAATTACTACTGGTGTCATATTTGTTCCTTCTTTGATGTTTAACTTTGATAATTTGAGAAAAGACAAGTTCCACTGAAAACATTAAATTCAAAATGAACTCCTGCCTTTCTACATAATTTAGATTGAGACTACATTTGAAGGGACACCATGGTGTGTTAAGAGTGTTGACCTTTGGGTCACAATACTTGAATTAATATTTGAGATTGTTACAAATCACATTTTTCTAGGTTTTGCAGCTTCAAAATCATTTTTAAAATGTAAACATTGGAATAGATGGTACTTATTTTAATTAATTATTGCATAAATTCAAAAGAATATTTTAAAGTATATTTGAGTGCCAAGAAAACAATGAAATAAATGCCCATGTGCCCACATAAATTAAGAAATAGATCATAACTATTATCTTTGAGTCCCTGGAATACTCATTCCACTCACTATTTAGAGAATACCACTATCCTGAATTTTGTGTATATTATTTGCATTCATTTCTTTATAATGTACCACACGTTTGAATGTTCACTGTAAAACAACTATTGGCTATTAAGAAATTAGTTGTTAGTCTAATTCTCTTTCCCTCTTTCCTTCTCTCTCACTCTCTCTGTCTCCTTCTCTCTTTCACTTTCTCACTATATAAATGTAGGTGAGTAAACCCCCTTATATTTGTACACTATTAGGATTTTTCTCTTTGTCTGTAGTGTTCTAAGGTTTCATGGTGATGTGTCTGGATGTGGATTTCTTTTTTATTTAACTACTTGGTATTCCTGAATTGGGAGAGTAATGTCATTCATTTTATTAATTATTTGTGGCAATTCTCAGTATTGCTCTTCCCTATTTTCTCATGTTTTTACCACACTATTCTTTATGATTTTATATCTGTCGTGCATATTTTTCATCTCTATCTTACTCTGTGCTGCATTCTGGATAGTTTCTTCAGGATCTATTTTCAGTTACTTCATTATTATTATAGCTAAATGTAACCTTAAAATAACATTGTCATTTTCATTTCTTGAAGTTCTGTTTTTTTCCAAGTTTATATTATCATTTTCTGAAGTTTATTGCTTTTTGGTCTTTACTCACATTGGAAATCCCCAGTTTTAAGTGCTTAAAGTTTTCCTTATTGTAAAATATAATACATGTAGAAAAAAGTGACTAAAATATAAATGTAGTGCTTGATAAGTTATCAAAGAGTGAGAACCTGCATAATTTCCACTGAGGCCAAAAGAGAACACTTCCAGCAATCCTGAAGCTCTACTCCTAGCCTTTTGAAATCACGACTTCCTCCCTACCCTGTAAAGGTAATGGCTAATCTGAATTTTATGGCAACCGTTTCCTCACTTTCTATAGTTTTACCCTTAAACCCACACCCATAAAGAGTACAAATTAGTGTTATTTTGAACCTATATAAATAGAATCTTTTTGTTTGTTTGTTTCATGTTCTTTCACTGAAAATTTTATTTGTGGCATTCATCCACCTTGTTGTCTTTAATTGTAATATTTTCATTTTTATTGAATTATGCAATTAATGATATGGTACAAATATAATTTTTATACATTCTATTCCTTTGGACTTTGCATTGTTTCCGATTTGGGGCCCATTAAAAAAAATGTCATAATGAAAATTCTTGTTATGCCATTTAGAAAAGATGGCACAATTAGCTTTTTTGTAAAATTCCAAGGGTAAAATTGCTTGTTCATAGGATATATGGGGCTTCAACCTTACTAGCTGATGCCAAACTGTTCTTCAAATCAATTGTCCTAATTGTCATTCCTATCAAAAGTGGATGGGGATTTGCATTCTGCTATATTCTCAGCAACACATGCTGCCATCAATTTTCTTTGTTTGTTTGATTTTAGCCATTTTGGTAACTATAGTAAATCCTCAATTTAGTTTAATTTACATTTATTAAATTATGAATGAAGTTGAGCAGCTTTTCATGAAATTATTAGGCACTGAGCTTTTTGTTTATTAAAGTGCCATAGACATTGGTTATCTTCTTTGTTAAAGTGCATATTCAAATTTCTTGCTCTTTTAAAATCATTTTTGATTTATATTTTTTAAATATTCTTTATCAATTACATGTTTTACACATATCTTCTCACATTCTGTGGCTTCCCTTTTTTCTCTCTTACTAGTCATCTTTGGTGAAATAAGTCCTTCAATTTTGTCCAAATTAGCTCTTTTCCTCTAGAATTAGTACTATTCCTCTTATTCTAGAATTCTTTCTCTTTCATAGTTCATGACAGTATTTTCCTATACTATCTTTTAAAGGTATTATTGTTTAATCTTTCATATCTAGAGCTAAAATTCAACTGATAATGAATTTGGGGTATGCTGTGTAGTAAAAGCCCAGACTTCTTTTTTTCCATATGAGCATCCAATTTCCCTGGCAACATTTATTTTAAAAATGGGTCCTTCCTTAGTGTCCTGCAGTGCTGACTTTGTTGTAAATCAACTCTCACACATGAATAGGTCGAATTCTCCTCTACTGGCTAATTGTTGGTTCTAGTGCAAAGAGCCAGATTTCTGTTTTATAGTAAGTTTCAGTATTCAATAGAACAAATCTTTTTACCTAGGTTTTCTTCAAATGGGATTTTACTTGATCTTTTATATTTCCATACAAATTTTAGAATCAACTTGAGAATCTCCTCAATAAAATATTTGGGGTTTTGATTTGCATCACATTGTATCAATAGATGAATATGTGTATGCAGAGTATTGACAGTTTACAGTTTTATGATAATATTACAGCTGTATACACAGCCACTTATTTATATTTTTCCCTTTCATTGAGGTCTCATATTTTCTTGCATAGAAGTCTTCCACATATTTTGTTAGATTTAATTCTAGATAGAATTAAATTAAATAGATATTATTTGGTGCTATTGTGAATATTTTGTTAAATATTTTATTTTCCAACCATTTTTTTTTACTAGTGTGTATTAACATAATTGAATTGGCATATTGAACATTTCCCCAGAAACTTGCTAACCTCATTTTTTCATTCCAATAATTTATGAAATCTTTTTCAAAAATTTTTGTGTATACAATCATGCAATCTATATATCTATATATAATAACTCTTCTACTTCTTCCTTTCTAATCCTTGCCACATTTACCAAATTTATTATCTTGCTTTACTGTACTGACTAATAACAACAATTTATTTTGAATAAAAGTGGTGAGAGAGAGCAGGATTTTCTTCTAGATTTTATCATTAAATATAATGGATTTTTGTGAATATTTTGTGGATAACTTTTATCAAATTAAAGACATTCTATGTATTCTTTATTTTACAAAGATTTTTAAAAATTTTTAATCATAAATACATGCTTACTTTTTATCAAAAGCTTTTTTACATCTATTAAATTGGCCATATGTTGTTTCTCCTATATTCAGTGAATGTGGTAAATTGTATTAATTGATTTTTCAAATGTTAAACTGAACTTGCTTTACTAAAATAATTCCAGTTTGTTCCTCATGTATTAATTATCTTTTCTGGATTTGGTTTCCAAAAAAATTAAGATCTGTCTGTCTGTATTCACCAAAGACAATGGTCCATAATTTTTCTTTCTGGAAATGTTCCTTTCAAGTATTGATAATGATTTTGCTGGATATATATATATATTTGTTTCTGTTATTTATTTTCTGGAAAAGTTTGGTAAATTTTGAAATTTTCTTCTAAATTTTTGTTTGAATTTGCTAATGAACCCAATTAGGCTTAGAGAGTTTATGGTGGGATGACATTTTGAAATAACTGATTTAATTTCTTTAATGTTAATATGGTAATACACATTTCTAGTCCATCTTGTATCAGTTTTTCTAAAGTTTCAGTTTCCCCTATTTTATGTATCATTTAAATTTATTGTCTTCATTCTTATAATTAAAAACAAATCTGTAACCAAAACAAAAGTATGTCACTATTACAAGATGTTAATAATAGAGTGACATAAGAGGAAAAATCCAATTAATGCAAACTAAGGACTATAGTTAACAGTAACACTGTAATACTCTTTCATCAATTGTACAAAGATACTATACCAAAGCTGAGTGCCAAAAATGAGGAGGGGTATAAGGGGTATGGGATTTTTTTCTTGTACAAAGCAATGAGAATGTTCTTAAATTGATTGTGGGGAGGAATGTATAACTCTGTGATTATACCAAGAGCCACTAATTGTACACTTTGGATGGATTGTATGGTGTGTAAATAAAACTGTTAAAAAACGCTCCAAGTTGGGAGTTGACTTACTTTGGATCAAAAATTGCCCTTCAATTAATATGCATACCCATGCCTTTAATAACCTAACTTGAATTTATATCTGAAACTTAACAATTCTTCCAGCAACTAGTGAACATTCTTTTAGAAGTGCTTGAAGCCTTTGTCCCATTTCTGTCAAGGAAGCCACATTAACATCTAATAGATGAAGGCACAACTGCAGTCACATGATACGGTGGCTAAGCAGGTCATCCTCTGATAGAGCTCTAACTCACTGGGTTTTTAATCAACTGCAAAAATGGACTTGATGACTGTGCTAAGATTAGGTTCTGCCTTACGCTGAATAGTTTGTTAATATAAGGAAAAGAGAAGCTAGCCCAGTTCTTTAATCTGGTTCTTTTCCTATAGATCTGTTGAGTCAGATGCTTATAGTGAACATCTGGAATATCAGGTTATTAAATAAATTATTTTCTTCCCCAGGGTAAAAAACAAACAAGCAAAAACAAATTTATAGAATCTGTTGTAATGTTCCCCTTCTCATTCCTAAAATTATTTGTGCTTTCTCTGGTTTCTTGATCAGACTTTCCTTTCTGCTGTATATTTGTTTTCTACTTCACTAACTTTTGCTCTTTATTATTTTCTTTTCCTTACATTTCTTGAATATTATTAATTTTTGTTTCTCTATTTTCCTGAGCTAACACACTGATTTTATCCTTTTTCTTTCCTAATATATTCAATTAGAACTATAAATTTCTCTCTAAGGATCCCTTTAGTAGTAACTCAGAAGATTGATTTTTAGTATTTTCATTATTATTCAGCTCAAAACAGTTTTAATTGCCACTGTGATTTCTTTTTGGACCTATATGAAATATAAAAGTATAATTCCTTATTTAAAAGCATATGGGAATTTTTTTTCTAGGTTGTTGGCAATGCAACCAGAGAATATATTCTATTTAAATTCAGTCTTTCAAATTTTGCTGAAATTTGTTAGCACCAGGTCATTTCTGCAAATAGTCCACATGTGCTTGGAAAGAATGTGCATTTTGCTATTGTTAGTAATAGAACTCCATATTGTAAATTAGGTCGTTTATTAATGATGATGCTGTTCAAAATTTATACATTATTTCTGAATATATATCTATTTATATATCAGTAATTAAAATCTTCCCTGCATTGTGGGTTTGTCTACTTTTCCTTTTAGATCTGCCAGTTTTTACTTAATGTATTTTCATACTGTGGTATAAAGGTATGTAACTTTTAAATTGTTATATATCACTCTGAATTTAATTATTCATCAAGATCAAGTGTTCACTTTCATATGTGGTATCTTTTTGCTTTTGAACTCTATTTTGATAATAATTTAGTTTTATTGGCATATTTTGGTTAATATTTGCAAATATATCATTTCCATCCATCTCCATTTATCTTTCTATAAGCTTGTGTTTAAATTACTTTCTTCCAAATAGCATATTATTATTGTTTGGTTTAAATTTTTCATGCAGTATGACAGTCTTCATCTTTTCATTGGAACCTTCACTCCACTTATATTCAATATGATTATTATATTTGAATTAAAACTACCATCTTATTGGGTACTTCCTCAGAGCTTCCTGAATCTAAAGTTTGATGCCTTTTAACAAATTTGCAAATTCGTCAGGCACTATGTCTTCAACGTCTTCAATTAATATGCCTCCCCATTATCTCTCCTCCCTTTCTCCCCTTTTCAAGTCCTCAAATTAAACATGCTGAGCTTTCCCACACTATCCTTCATGTCTATCTTGTCATGAATTCTATACTTTTCACATTTAATTCTCTTCTTTCATCATTCTGGTTACTTTCTACTGGATGTCTTCTGGCTTACTAATTTTCTTTTCAGCAATGCATAATCTATCATAGCCATTGATTTAGTCTAATTTTTCTTTACTTTTGTAATTTACATTTGATGTCTTTTTTATTTTTATCCTTCCAGGACTCTGCTTAAATTATCAATATGCTTTTTATCTCCTTCAATATAGCTGAAGCATTCATTTTGAAATCTCATCTGAAAGTGCTAATATCTGGATTCCCTGTGTATCATTTTTATTGTCTATTATTTCCATTGTTTTTAATATATTTTATATCATATCTTCATGAGACTGCTTATTTTTTCTTGTTTGTGATGCTAAATTTTCCAAAGTATTTTTAGAAATTTGTAGAAACAATGCAGTGTCTAGAATTATGTCAACTTGCTCCAGAGAGGTTCATATAGATAACTTGTATGTATGCATATATGTATGTATGTGTATGTATAACTTGTTTATGCAAGTTTCCTGGATTCACTGGAAACCCGGCATCATCTTATTCCAATCTTGGTGAAAGACATAATTTGAAAATGAGTTGCAGAGATTCCCCATGTACCTTGTTCAATTTTACATTTATTCCCAAGGTACACTTCTTCAAGCAACAACTCCAAATCCTAGTCCTTGGCTAGTTCTGTAATACAATTTTGCCAGCTGCAGAATAACATTCTCAGCCTCTCACCTGACCCTTCAGAAAATGACAAGTATTTCACATGGAATATTGGATATAAATGCTGAAGTATACATTTTGTTCTCTATCCGAACCTTAAAATTATTAAATAATTGGTTAGCTATCAAATACCTTAAACTTTTAAAATATATTTTTCAGAATTTCTAGATTTCCTCCATGAAAGGAATGGTCAGAATGATCAAGTTTGCTTTTACTGGCATTTTACATCTTTCAAGATTTCAAAAATGCAAATTTCGTATTCTGCATCTGGTAAGTCCAAAATTTGAACTTGTTCTTGTTCTAATTCTGCTTTCTTATTTTGTTTGTTTTCTGCTGGTTCTCCCTCAGGGTACTGTATTTCCTTAGGTGTTTTCTGATTTTTTTTAACTAGGAGATCATGTTATTTGTAATTTTATACCTAGATATTTTTTGTTTTTGCCTGGCTCCTGGGCAAAACTTACTCAACACAACCTTCAAATAAATTCTCACACTCATTTTACTCAGAACTTATTGGAGTAATGAATTCAGAACTAAAACTGTATGAATATTAGAATTTGTATTCAAATTATTAAAGTGGGTACTTTTAAATTTTTTACTGTGCTCTTACCCTGAAGGCTTTGGGGTCCCAGATTTAGGCTGAGGAAATTTCTCTATTAAATGCTAATAAAAACTGTAATGTCATGAAAACTGAAATTTATGTTCCAATGCTTTTAAGATAAAAGCAAAGGATACCTCTCTCAGTAGCTGCTTTTACTTGTAAACCCTGAGGATTTGTTATTTATTTGCTAACTCCTTGCAATATCACCCATCATTTTAGTTGTTTTTATTTGGATTTTATTTTGTTATTTGCAGAATAACATTCTCAGCCTCTCATCTGACCCTTCAGAAAATGCCAAGTATTTCATGGAGAATATTGGATGTAAATGTTGAAGTATCCATTTTGTTAGGGTTTATATTCTGTCATAATACCCACAAATCCATAAATGGAAGTCCAGACCACATGACCTTTATGCTTATTGATGATTCTAAAGTTCATTAATTTATTCACCAAAAATTAACTAAACTCCAAGAACATGCTAAACACAGTGTGAGATACAGGAGATGAGGAAAGGGACATAAATTCTATAATTTTAATGGCTGCATTTAGACTTCTGGTTTAGCCCTGACATATAAAGAGCTTGGAAGTTGTCATTCTTGTTCTTAGAAGGAACAAGCTAGAACAAACTGGTAATCAGTTATTTCCTTGGACCCTCATAGCATTGAGATTGCAGGACAAATTGCCAGTCTGAGATCCCAGGCAAGATCTGTTTACCTGGAGCAGAAACCACTGGAGCCATTAACTGGTAGGAATATTTAAATGATAATTTGGATAAATTGCTAGAGGTTGATTGTTGACTAGCATGAAAGTGAGAAACTACTGGGGACACAGTTTTAAGGAGGCTCCCATGTTTTCAAGGGTTTTATCTCCAGGAATCCCGCAAAGTTCTCATGGTGAAGAGCCAAAAAAGATAATCTTGTTCCTTTGGCAAGAGGGGAGGAAAAGTAAATGTGAAAATTTCCCAGAACATTCTCCAAAACGAAGACCAATTTTCCAGGTGAAAAGACTATCAGAGCTTTACCTGACCTGGGAGAAGGCCATCCCTTCTGTCCCTTCACCCACTGTATGCCCTTCTGGCCTTTCTGTCTCACCTAAAAAGGGGCATTTGAAACAAGAAATATTTATGAAGGTTACCTCCCAGAAACATAGCCTGAAATTTAGTCATAAATTTGCAGAAAGCTTCCTCCCTGATACCTTTTACACCACAACAGCACAAGTATAGTATCAGTGGATTACAGCTGGAAAGGCAGCAAGACACAGATTCTTTCTGGGGTAGGGGTGGGGGGTTGGGGAGAGGCTTAGGGATGCCTAAAGTTACAGAGAAGAAAAGAACACCAGGGAATGGGAAGTTTCTAGAAGATGAGCCTCAAGCATCTTATAGTGCCAGAAAGTAAGAAAGCACTAAAAAAATTCTACATTATTTGAGATGTCAAAGGGACACAAGAACCAATTCAAAGATTTCCCAATAGTTAAAACTGGAATAATTTAAGCAAACAAAATATATAAAGTAGTATTGGATTATACCATAGAGTATAAACTAAATATTCATGTGTCCAAACCAAAATAAATTAATCACTGAATAAATTAATAATTTGGGGAGAAGAGGCAAATCTTCCTTGCAGAATAATTCCAAATACTTTGTATAGATACACTACCCTCAAGGAGGTGGAGCATAGCTCTCCACTGCTTAAGTGTGGGATGCATATAGCAACTTACTTTCAAAGAGAACAACGTAAAAAGAGGGTAAAATGGCTCACTTTGTGGTGCAAAAACATGACCAATATCAACAGATGATCAAGGTCAATATCAACCGTGCTAAGTTATGTTATAGTATGTAACCTTAATATGATGTGATAAGAATGACATTTTACCTCTGTGATCTTTTTTCCAAAAACTTATAACCACATCAGACAAATCCCATTTGAGTGACAGTCTGCAAAATAAGTTACCAGTACTCCTCAAAACTGTCAGGGTCATCAAAAACGAGGAAACTCGGAGAAACTGTCACAGCCGAGAGGAGCTTAAGGGGACATAATGACTAAATATAATGTGGTATCCTGGATGGGATCCTGGACAGAAAAAAGGGTATCAGATAAAACTGAGGAAATCTGTATAGGATATCTTAAAGGAAATCTTAAATATAGACTTTATTTTAAAATAATGCATCAATAATGGTTCATTAATTGTGATAGATGCACATACCAATATAAGCTATTAATAATAGGGAAAACTGTGTGCAGGGTACATGGGAACTCTCTGTACTATCTCCTAAATTTTTCTGTAAATCTAAGTCTGGTCTAAATAAAAGGTTTATTTTTGAAAATAAAGCTCACTCCAGAGAACCAAATATATTACTTATACTATGGAATGTTAAGAGATATGCTCTGGATTATTTTGAAAAAAAAAAAAAAAAAAAACAGAGGAAGTCATGGACTTTAACTTGAATTCTAAAATAGTATTTAGCATTAAATGATAATTATGATAATAATGCAATCTCTTTTTAGCCTTAGACAAACTTGTGATGAAGGCATTTTTCTCCTTTTGCAGATGTAGAAATTGAAGTTCTGAAGGTGAAGTGTCCTGCCCAAAATCAAAGAGTTAGGAAGTAGCACATTCAATTTGAACCCAATTCTGTCTAGCTCCATAACCTGAACTATTTAACCATTCTAGTATTAATCCTCCACCATAGCGTGAATCAGAATCACTTTTGGAACATATTCTAGGCATGTAATAATTACCTGGACCTAAGTCAATTGAATGAAAACTTTTGAGATTGTGCTTCGACTTATGATTGTAGAAAACAAACCAAAACCAATGACAACAACAAAAATTCAATAAGTGATTCTGCTGTACATCAAAACAGACTTGAGGCCTGAAATGGAAAGATTCAGACAACTGGAGCATCTTATGAGGGGAAAACCTCATAAGAGAGAGCAAGGTGTTTCAGGAAGCTGAATATGTTTTAGAGTGGGCTCTAAAACATAAAAGCATGGGCTACATTTGGAACCATGATGAAAATTGAAGCTGTAGAGGTCCACAGGGGTCAAGAAGCTAGCAAAAAAGTAGATAAAATGATATAGGCAAAAAGAAATAATGCCTTTAAAAGATTTCCAACAAAGGAGTGACATAATCAGATGTGCATTTCAGAAAGAACCTTTGATGATTGCTAGTGACTGAGAAATCACTTCAGAGGTGTTGTTAGAGTTGATGAAGCATGAACAGTCCAAATTAATAGGTAGGGATGGATTTGAGGGATATGGAGAGGAGAACTCCATAGTAATTGAATCTTAAATGAATATAAAATGTAAAAAGCTAACCTATTCTTGGGTAAATCCCAAAGTTTTGACTGGAAAATTGGATCAAAAGTTTAGCTGACAGGGAAACAAGAAAGAGAACCAAATTTGAGGATACAATTATGAATTTAGTTGTTTGTTTGTTTGTTTGTTTTCTTGGAATGCTGATTTTCAAGTCCCTGAGGAATTCCCCAAAGTAGATATCCAATAGGTAAGTAGACATTCAAAGTTTCTCAGGAAGTTACCCGGCTGGAAATACAGATTTTGGAGTTAAAATAATTGGGCATTGATTTCAGACAATAGAATAGATAGCTGATTTCTGTAGAAAGGGAATTATTACATTTTAGATCATATACCTAATTGCTGAATTGTCCATGCAATTAAGGGCACGGACCTTGAGATGGAGAAAGTATCCTGGATTATCCAGGTGGGACCATTTTAATCACAGCAACCTTTAAAAATAGAGAACCTTTTTCCAACGATGGTAGATCAGAGAGATGCGATGTTGGAAAGACACTACCCACCATTGCTGGCTCTGTAGATGATGGAAGGGGTCCATGAGCCAAGAAATACAGATGGACACTAGAAGCTGTTTCAGGAGGAAACAGATTCTCTTCTAGAGCCTCCAGAAAGTAACACAGCCCTGCTGATACCTTAATTTTTCCCAGAAAGACCCATGTTGGACTTCTAACCAATAGAACTATAAGATAATAAATTTGTGTTGTTTTGAGCCACCAAATTTGTGGTCATTTGTTATGGCAGCAATAGAAAACTAATACACTTTCCTTCAGTCTGTTTTAGATCCTGTGTGTGTACAACTATTTGATAACTCTTAAGTCATAGGCATACATCAAGCTGCAAGAATTGTGGCATTTAACTTTTTCATCTCTACAGTACAGGAAGGCTTACTCAATTAGAGTTCAAATGGATGCTGAAATGCAACTCCACAATAGCATCGTAAGGGTTATCACTGTAAATGTGGTGGTTGACACCATGGAGCACATTAAGAGGGAGCAGGAATTCCATCCATCACTTTTCATGAATCAAAGAGAGAAAGAGAAACATTGCTCAGGATATCTCGTTGGGCAACAGTGACATGTCAGGGTGAGCAGAGGACAGCGATGCAATTTATGTTACTAAAGAGAACTGTCAGAATAGATAAATATGATGGGAGATTATGGCATGGAAGTCAAAAGAATGATTTTCAGGAAGGGTCAATTGGCCAAACGTGTCAACTGACATAGAGAAAACAAGGAGGATAAAATTCAAGAAATGTTGAGGGTTGCCTGTATCAGCGAGAGCAGTTTCTGGAACTGGTAGAAACAGAAAAGAGATTGCAGTGAGTTCAGGGTGAATGAAAGACAGGGATTAATTTGCCTTTTATTTCACAAATAATAACTTAAATTGATAATTGGATAGTTCTTCCTAGTCAAGATGTCTTCATATGTTAGAGAATTTCAATATTCAGTCAGCACATACCTGAAGGGAAAGCATAAGCAATCCTAAGTAAGAAAACAATAAAATCCGAGCAATACAGAAAAAAGGAGAAATTTTAGTCCTGACTTTTTCAGAAGGACCATGGTGTCTGGTAGAAGAAGATAAGAAACAACCATAGGCGTTTACTGGGAGAATTTTCCAGGTAAAACTCAGCTTGAAAGATTTTGTTTTATTTTTTCACTCTAAATTAAAGGAAGTTTCAAAAGCCACTCTGACCCTAGCTGTAGAAGGTATTTTGAGGATTTTCTTAAGAGCAGTTTACTGTGGGCATTTGCAGAGCACAGAGGAAGGTAGAATTCATCACTTCAGTATTGTCTCAATCCATGGAATAGAGAATAGAAACAGAAATATCTAAAGGGGAAAAAATATAACTGAATGCACAGTGTAATCAAACAGAAAGCTTTTGTACTTGAAGGGTGATCTTTGAGCAGCATCGGACAGTATTTTACAAATGAATAATATGTGGCAAACACTCCCAATTTCCCAACTGAGGTGCTAGACCTCCTATTTGGGACATGCAAAGGAGGCATCTAAAATATAAGACAATCGCATTGCAGACATAAAAGGGAATTTCAGTGGAGGAAGTTCTATCCTCCCTTGTCATCATGGAGGAGGGTGTCAGATTCTTATCTTTGACCTCTGGCCTAATGAGAATAACTTCAAGAGGATACTCCAGTGATTGCACATTTAACAAAAGAAAAGGTCAGCTTTAAACACATGCCAATCTCATTGAACACCACCCCTTCCTCACTTTCCCACTTTCAAACTGCCCCAGACTAGTGTTGGGTGAGGAGAGAAACTTTACCTTTGAATAATTTCAGAATTATATTAATTATAGAATTGAAACATTTTTTGTGACTAAAGTGACATGAGGACTTATCTCAATAAATAAGTTTTGGGACTAGCTGGGGGCTTTATCCTGCAGAAGGATAAATCTATCCCCAGAGAGCAGAACTCAAAAACAGGTGTGGGAGAAATCTGTTTGCTTTATGATTGCACCTCCTCTCTCTTGCCTAAGAACAAATGTCACATTATCTAAAAAAAGTTACCTTATCTCTGATGTTCTCTTACTAGCTTGTTTCTGTTTATCTTCTTCTGCTGCCTATTTTCTTGAATAAGCATTAGCTACTTATTTGGAACACCATTGTTTTCAGTTTTTGTTGTTGTTGTTGTTGTTTTATCTTTGCTCATTGAGCTAGGTCTCTGATTAGAATAGCCCTTCAACACCAAGTATGTGATTGCAGAAGAGAGGTGCTTTTCATTGCCCATGGAGAGGTGCTGAGGGATTGCCACAAACTTTCCAGCTTCCAGTCTGCAAGTGAAGTGTCCCTCACAGAAAATTTCTGACCCACATACATCTAATCCCAAACACCAGTTTAGCAAAAGTAATACGGGTGGCAAGAAAAGCTACACCTCATGAAAATAAATGATTGATGTCCTCACTTGACCTGGTCTCTTGACTCTGTTTACTAAAATCCTACCCAGGACATAGTTGCTCAATTTTCTGTTTCATTGGATTTTATTTTATTTTCTGACTAAGAGGAGAAACAAAGGACTGCTCTGATCATGACATTGTAAGTCATTTGAATAAAATACATTTTTTCCAATAGAAGAAATTTTTTCTTAAGTATTTTGTTACATATAACATTAAACTGTCAAGATCTCCTCACCTAATAGAATATTTTGCTCAGTTCACCTTTTACATCTGTATTGGGACTGCACATTCAACTGCATCACCAGCCCGGGCACACACACAAAAAATGATGGTGTCACTTTGGAAACTGAAATGTCTATTAAATTTCCTGTGGATTTTTTTACATTATATGCAAGAAGCCATAATTACTGTCCTGGTCTTTCGTTTGAAATAATGAATAGGTATTTAGGCAGTTTCAATGTGCATGATACATTTTTAAAGGTTAGGGAAGGCACTATCTACTCTAAAATCTAAATGTAAAAAGTTGATTTCAGTTCGTGCTTGGCAATATGCGCTCATTCTCAGATCTATGCAATGGAACTGGAACCCCTACCCTTATGTACATTAAGACAGGGATCTTTTAGTTCCTGCACCTCATGGCAAGTTACCTGAGAAAGAGCTGCCCTGAAATCTGCTGCAGAATAAAACTTGAGAGAGAGTTAAACCATCTATTACTTCTCAAGGGGGTTTCTCCTCTTTGTTATCTACTTTGTTCTCATTGTACATCTGAGGAAGGGGGAATATCATTACAGAGGAAAAACCAAAGGGATAAAGGCAAATTTCCTCTCCTCTTTTTTCTAATATCCGTGTCACAACTTCCATCGGATCTCCTCTGATTCAACCCCCTTCCAAAATAAACCCTCACATTCTAAGTGAGTTTTAGAGGCTGATATTTGTCTATCTGGTGGAACTTTACTACCACTTATATCACACAGTGGGGTTTATGTTCTAAAGACAGTGCATAAACTGATTATGACATTTGGTGATAGACTCTTGAAAATCTTGGAAATCAGCTCTGGAGTTGTTCAATATTGTGTCATCTTTCGATATGTCCAATGCAAGAAACTTGTCCTAAAGTAAGAATATATTGTTCATTCTTAGTTAAATACCTACTATATTAGGAGTACATGTTTTAGAAAGAATAAATATCACATCTAAACACTTCAAGTACCTGCGTCATTTTAAGATGTTCAGCCTTGGGAATGGCAGGGGGTACTGAGACAGACCGAGAATACTGCAATTTCAAGCCCCTTTCTCATTTCCCTGCAAAAGTCCCTTGAATGTCACAACAGGCAAAATTACAAGCACTTATTCACTTAAATTGATTCTCTCCTTCTGCTTCCTTCTGTCCAGCTCTCTGTTCTTCATCCATATTTGCTCTCTCTCTCTTATACAAGTCCTAGAGGTTCTCTGCTGAAGTTTCTCATATGCAACTCATCTCTCCTACTAGGCTTCAGTCTCTTGACAGTCAGGGTCTGCATCTGAGCTGTCTTTTTATTCCCAAATGCTTATCAAAGTGCTTAGCAATGAATAGGTTCTCAAAAGATAGCTGTAGAATAAATGTTCATACTTTCTGGATGTTAATACAATGAAGCAATTTGCATTAAAATTTTGCTGGGAAGTGTTTTTAGCCTCAGAGTCCTCCTTAAAATTAAATCTTATAAGAAAATATAAAACACAGATGGGAGCAAAACTGTAATGGTTGAAATACAAATGTGGGGGGAGGAGGTGTGAGCAGCCACCTTCCGGATTTGGCCTAGTAGACAAGCTGCAGCCTGCCCTTGAGTTCCCCCCGCCCATCGAGTGGTGCCAAGATGGCGCCCACATCCTGCTTCCGGCTTCTGATGTATGTAACCACCCGCTGTATTCACCAATCATGCTTGTGTGCGTGGCGTTAGCCCATTGGATACACGCAAGGTTTATAAGAAAGTTCCCGGGCAAAGCTCGGGGAGACAGCCCACAAGGAGCCGTACCTGACGGCCGCATCGAGGTTGTTCTCCCCCGAGGTGTCTCGCCCCGGGTGGAACCTGTAAAGATGATGATTGCCTAGTCCCATTAAAAGTTTATCTGCTTTACCACCGCGAGTCCTGAGTGATCACAAGTGCTCCGGGTAAGACGTTGTCCGCACCCTCTCTCCCCTTATCTCTCTGGTCCCCATCGCCGGCCGACCGAGGACTCGAGGCGGGGCGGAGAAGCGCCGGACAAGTGGTGGCCCGTACGGGGAACTTCGAACCCGCAACCTCATTTGCGTTCCCCTCGCCCCGACGGAGACGTGCTCCCGGGATCCGTGGTTTGACCTCCGCGACTGATCACCGCGAGAAGGTAAGCACCCCCTTTCCATACGAGGACTAGGGCCCGTGGGCGTTCAGGTAGCCCCGGGGACTCGGAAGAGCTCTCCGAGTGATTACAAGACAGTGCCGGCTGCAAGCATGGGGCAGTCCGGGAGTTCACCCCTACTAACCCCCTTAAAGACCCTTTTGAAACAGTGGGGTATCTCAGTTAAGAGAAGCTCTCTCCAGCGATTTTTTGATGATGTGGCCACTTTTGCCCCCTGGTTTCCTTGTTCTGGCAGCCTTAATCTGCCCTCTTGGATGAAACTTGGTCGTGATATAGACCGAGCGCGCCAAACGGGTGTCTGTTTGGACCCGATTCTAGTCCTTATATGGGAGACTGTTCGTGCAGTACTTGAGTTAGAATCAGCCACAGGCCTAACTACGCCTACCGCCTTGTTGCAGGCGCGACATGCACTCCAAGAGGCTCAGTCTGTTTCATCTGCGGAGGGCTCCCATAAGGGCAAGCCGCCGGAGTCGAGTGCTAGTTCTGATAATTCTGACTCAGAATCTGAGAGTGAGGCAGATGAAGGGCCGGAAGCGCCTCCGCTGATTGACCTAGAGGGGCCTCCTGTCTCACCCACGCGGCCCTCCGCCCCACCAGTAACGGCTGCTGCGCCTCAGAGGATGCACCTGCATCCGGTGGATGGTTTCAGCGGTTCCGTAAAGGGCCCTTATAGAGGGCTCCCTCTGGCGGACATGCCGAGTACATACCCTAACCTTCCCGCGCAATGCCCAGAATCCCCACCCGACTACGCGGACCCTCCGCACCCTTCACCCAATAGGAGGCATTTTTGGAGGTGGAGCCCTTTTACCACATTCAGACCTTTTGGCGTTCTTGGCGGCTACCGACCGCTGCTCAATGAACCCGAACCAGCCTCCGAGATGTTCCCAGTCATTATCAATCAGCAAGCTCGTAATCATGAACCCTATGATTACAAGCTCTTGAAGGAGCTGAGGCAAGCCGTCCATCAGTACGGCCCTAACGCCCCTTACACCCTGAATATGGTTGAAAACCTCTCCGCCCTAAATCATACACCTGCAGATATCCTTCAGCTGGCTCGCTCTTGCTTGCCTCCTGGCAGGTTTATCGATTGGAAGGCGTGGTTTGAGGAGTTAGCTGAGGAACAAGCCGCAAGAAACGCTGTGGCAAGGCACGGCGGGTGGAATGCGGATATGCTTTTAGGGAAAGGTGCTCACGCCCAGAATCAGACAGGATACCCCCAGGAGGTTTATGCCCAAATTTTTCGCTGTTTCATAGGGGCTTGGAAAAAATTGACAGGGGAAGGAGAGGCGCAGGCTTCGCTTAGCGGCATACACCAGGGTCCCACAGAACCTTTTGTAGATTTTGTAGCGAAAATGCAGACTGCGGCTGAGAGGATTTTCTCAGATCCAATGGTTGCAGAAACTGTGGTTAAGCAGATGATTTTTGAGCAATGCAATAAGGAGTGCAAGGTTATCCTGGCACAGAATAAGGGAAAGAGCTTGACAGAGTGGGTTCGGCTTTGCAGGGACGCTGGCAGCCCGTTAACTAATGCGGGGCTGGCTGCTATGTTAGCCAGCTCCTTACAAGTAAACACAAAGGACCCCAGAGCTTTAGAGGTAAAGCCAAAAAGATGCTATGGCTGTGGCCAGTCTGGGCATTTTAAGAGAGACTGCCCCAATAAAGATCAACCGCCTGCCGTTCAGCACCTCCGCGGGCCACGTGCAGTCACTAGGCTGTGTGGCCGCTGCCACAAGGGGCCTCACCGCGCCGAGGACTGTAAGTCAGTCTTCAATGCGCAAGGAGTACGCCTTTCTGGTCGTCCTGAGCAAGATTCAAAAAACGGGCAGGGGGGGTCCACCCTCGCGGTGGGCCCCCAAACACACCAACGGACGATGCGGCCCCCATCCAGACCCACGCATCTCCCGGATCAGCAGGATTGGACCTCCGTGCCACCTCCGGGCTCGTGCTAACCCCAGCTATGGGAGTCCAATTGGTGGGGACCTCTTTCAGGGGGCCCCTTCCAGTAGGAACCGTGGGGCTTATATTAGGGAGAGCATCCATAGCGTTAAGAGGATTAACAATTGTGCCAGGTGTTGTAGACTCAGATTTCACGGGTAATGTCCAGGTTATGGTGCAGTCTCTGCAGGGCACTCTGGTCATTGCAGAGGGCGATAGGTCATGGTCTGTCCCCCAGGGCCCAATTGTCTGCCGCCCTATTTACATACAATTATTTAAATGAAAACGCATCAACCATGACGCCTGCCCTACAACATACCACCCCAGGTCCTCCGCATAGAGGCCTGGTCCGTTGGAGGGATGTTCTGTCGGGGCAATGGAAAGGTCCTGACCCAGTGCTCAGCTGGGCCAGAGGCTCTGTTTGTGTCTTTCCCCAGGAACCAGGACGCCAACCAGTGTGGGTACCGGAGAGATTGGTGAGAACCGTGCAGTCGCCTGAGAACACCAAAGAACTGCAGCCTGACGGGTCGTTAAACCCCCAACGTGACCTGTTGGATCCAGTCCTCAACTCGCGTGATGAGCGGTCAAATGATGTCGACGGTGTCGACCACTCCCCAGCAGACCGGGAAGAGGGCCAGGAATATTGACCTTTTTTCCCTCCTGGTTCTCTTGGCCTAATCTGACCAACTGGGTTCTTCTTGCTGTGGGGTTATTAGTAGGTTTGATCATTGTTAAGAGTTTGCTGGAGCGTTTGTTTCAAAGACAACAGCAATTACGTGTTACCGCCATGATGGCCATGTCCTCTGCCTGTAACCCTCCTGATAACTATAGTCCCTCTGCCCAGCACCCATCCCAACCACTCGAAGCTGGGCATTCGGGGGTAAGGTTCGCAGCTAAGTATATGAAAAAATCTCGTATATAAACATTCGGTACCAGTGGCCCTAATTTTTGTCTCAGGTGGACCTCTTACGCAGAGTCCTAGTTGTGGCCAGACGGGACCCTTGGCGTTTGCACAGAGGCTCCTAGTGACGCCCTCGGCACTGGCTACCTTCTCCTAATCCTCCTGTCCCCCAGTTGCGAGACTGAGTACTGCAAGGAGGGCCACGTGGTTTCCGGCTCACGGGTTCTCCGGTCTCTATATGAAGTGAGCATTCTGGTCGGTGCCAGAGGTCCCACCTTGGTATGGCCGGGACCTAGTCCAGACTCCCCAAAGCACCAAAAAATACGTTGTGGGCCATCTTGGTCCACGGGAGCACATTCATCACTGGAGACACTGGGGCATAAAAAACAAAAAAGGGGGAGATGTGAGCAGCCACCTTCCGGATTTGGCCTAGTAGACAAGCTGCAGCCTGCCCTTGAGTTCCCCCCGCCCATCGAGTGGTGCCAAGATGGCGCCCACATCCTGCTTCCGGCTTCTGATGTATGTAACCACCCGCTGTATTCACCAATCATGCTTGTGTGCGTGGCGTTAGCCCATTGGATACACGCAAGGTTTATAAGAAAGTTCCCGGGCAAAGCTCGGGGAGACAGCCCACAAGGAGCCGTACCTGACGGCCGCATCGAGGTTGTTCTCCCCCGAGGTGTCTCGCCCCGGGTGGAACCTGTAAAGATGATGATTGCCTAGTCCCATTAAAAGTTTATCTGCTTTACCACCGCGAGTCCTGAGTGATCACAAGTGCTCCGGGTAAGACGTTGTCCGCACCCTCTCTCCCCTTATCTCTCTGGTCCCCATCGCCGGCCGACCGAGGACTCGAGGCGGGGCGGAGAAGCGCCGGACAAGGAGGGGCAATGGAAACTAGCATGATCATTCCTGTTCTCATTTTGCTCTCATTTGGATGCCCTTAAAGAAGCTCTGCAGAACTCTTGAACGGTCAGGACAGAAAGTTTGAGAATCACTGTCAAAGCATGTACTTATCTGTATACTAAGCATTGAAATGTTGTGAGAGTATAGAGAAACGCAAAGCCTTAGACTCCATTTGAGGGATCAATAAAAGGTAAGGGAAAGCATTTTTAAAATAATAAGAGATGAAAGGAAAAAAAATGCCTATTTTATAATTAATTTTCAATTTTTCATCTCATATTTGTTTTCTTTCCACAACTTCAAAAGGAATATCAGTGTTTTTCAGCCTAAATTCCCAAACAAATATCCATGACATATGTACTATACATAATCCACGTAGAAATGCACGAGACTTCAGACATTTGAATAATTTAGAAGTATATTACCAATAGCAAAAAAAAAAAGCATTATTTTAGGAACAGCAGAATTTATGAAGCTTTTCTTACACATTGTAAATATTATAACAATATAATAATTGTAGGACAGGTTAGGGTAACATATCTCCTATAGAAAATATTATCATTTTACATCTCTAAATTACAAGTTTTCTTAGCGTAAAATAGGGAAAATAGTACCTATTCTGTAGTATTTCTATGAACATCAATAGAATGCAAAACAGCTGATCTATCACTTAGTATGCACTCTATATGTGAAACTGTATTTTTTTAATTTTTGGAAGGAGTTTTGAAATACATTAATATTATTAGAGTTATTAATAATATGGTGGATTAAGATTTTGAAAATCTATTGAATGGGTATAAATGAGCCTCAACTTTATATATAATTAATTTTTCATGAAATATATATAAAACACACAAACATGAAAATTGCATTGAAAATTGTGCTTACACTGTAATAAATATCAATTTATTGTGTAGCACATTCAATAATAAAAGTGGGACTAATGCGGAGAGTAAGACACTGTTGTCCATAACTGTTTTTACATTTTTGTTCTCTTCACCTTCATTAAACTTGGTTGGAATTACATCTCAAATCCAAGAAGTAATTTGGTTAGTTTCTGTTCTCAGAGTAGCCAGTCTCTGATCAGTGTTTCCACTGCTACCCCATCCAATACCGACTTTCCTCCTAGAATAACCTTTCTTGACCATGCTTCTAATCAACTACTTCTTCAAACAACTAGAAGGAAAGTAAAAGTGCTTTCTCATGGACTTGTCTTTGCTTTCATAACAGAAGCATATTCTTCAGCTCTGTAGGCTCCATTGTTCTCAGTTGGTCACCCCATTCCTAACTGTAGCCTACAGTGATGACATATGACTCAGCAACACTTTTTTGGTGTATATTTGAAAATTTCTATAATGAAAGTACTTTTCTGCGTCTTTATAATAAAATGTAAATTCTCAAATATACAAAAACATAAAGAGAATAGTTTAATGAACTGCTCATGTATTGAATATCCAGTTTCAACATTTATCAAGATTTGCCAATCTTTAATCTACCTCCCACAATTTTGACTTCAGTATTTTAAAGCAAAACTCTGACATTATATCATTTCTCCCAAAAATACTTCACTAACAAATGAGGATTTCTTTTTTTAAACTAACCACACCACCACCTTAACATTTAACAAAATTAACAGTAATTCCCAAATGCTAATATCTAGTCTGTGTCCAAATATCCTTGATTGTTTAAAAAAATTTTTTTTTACTGTCTTTTGAAAAAATCAGGATTTGCATCACATCCACATATTGCATTTGTCCTTACATTTCTTTAAATTCGTAAGGCCTGCCACTCCCATTATTTTTTATAGTCTTTGTTGAAGACTAGCTCATTTGTCCTGTAGGCCTCCTAACCTTCTGAATTTGGTTGATTTCTTCTCATGTCAACATTTAACGTACATGTTTTTTAGCCTCTACATTGCCTGTTAACTGGCTGGTAGGTCTAGTTGCATTATAATATTCAAGTTGAACTTGTTTAGCAAAGTGTGTTATAGGTGGTATGTACTTCTTATCACTTCATACCAAGAGGCACATGATGTTTGATTGTCCTAGATTTATAGATATTAAAATTGGTTAGTGGGTTCTTGTGTTGTCAATCTAATCTATCCAGTATAATTCCCATGAACTGCTATACTATTATTATTTACTACTATCATATCTTCTGCATTTATTAGCTGAGGTTTTTTTTCTATAAATCAGAACTTTCTCATGTCACCTATATTTCATAACTCTGAAATATGGTCCATACAAGAGAAGCACAACAAATACTTGGTTCTCTCTTGTTATGCATTAATCTTAGCTCACAACAACATTCATTTAATAATGCAATTACTTATTTGTTTTATCCTGTAATAACAATTCCAAGATTTGTAATTCTGGCAATATTAATGAATGTAGTTTAATGATGTTTCTTTGTTCATAATTTTTTCCTTAGAGTTATTGCACTTTGAAAACCTGTTTGTTTTTTTTTTAAAGCTCTGGTAATATGCCACCCACTTGATATATAATTACGTTTATTTTATTCAGTTTGTTTTCAACTTGTAGGGAATTTTTCAATTTTTATTTTGTTCATGTAATTTCCCATGCCAAAATAATAAAAGAAGCTAAATTCAGGAAATCCTTTTTTCCTTACATTGCCCTTTCATGTTGTCCACTCACTCACCTGTAAGTAACCATTCTTAATAGATTTTGTTTATTGTTTCATTGTTTCTTCTTGGAAATATAAGCAAGTACATGTTCCCCCACTTTATTTACACAGCTGCTAGTGCTCTATGTATACATTTCATATTCCTTTTATAGATGCATAGTACTCTATTGTATGGAAATAGCAAAGTTCTGGTCATTTGTTCCTATGACTAATGCAAAAATGAATCTCTGTGTGTATAAGACATTTCATATTATTACCATCATATGCTTGGTGTGCCAGTTTGAATGTATTATGTCCCCCAAAATGCCATTATCTTTGATGCAATCTTGTGTGGGCAGACGTATTAGTGTTGATTAGATTGCAATTCTCTGACTGAGTGTTTCCATGGAGATGCAACCCACCCAACTGTAGGTGATAACTCTGATTAGATCATTTCCATGAAGGTGTGGCCCTGCCCATTCAGCGCGGACCTTGATTAGTTTACTAGAGCACTATATAAGCTCTGACAGAAGGAGCAAGCTTGCTACAGCCAAGAGGGACATTTTGAAGAATGTGCAGAAGCTGAGAGAGGAGCTTCAGCTTACAGAGACATTTTGGAGATGGCCTTTGAAAGCAAACTTTTGCTCCGGAGAAGCCAAGAGAGGACAAAAGCCCCCAAGAGCAACCAAAAGTGACATTTTTGAGGAGCTGCAGCCTAGAGAGGGACATCCTGGGAGAAAGCCATTTTGAAACCAGAACTCTGGAACAGACACCAGCCACATGCCTTCCCAGTAACAGGTTCTCCGGATGCCAATGGTCATCCTTCAGTGAAGGTACGCGATTACCTTGGGTGCTTTATGGCCTTCAGACTATAACTTTGTAACCAAATAAACCCCCTTTATAAAAGCCAATCCATTTCTGGTATTTTGCTTAACAGCAGCATTAGTAAACTGGAGCACTTGGGTAGATTCCTAGAAGTTTAATTGCTGAATGGAACAATAAATTCATATGCAATTAGCTAGGTATTGCAAACCCAGTAGTGACTGTACCATTTTGCCTTTCCATCAGTAATATGACAAGAGAGTCTCTCTTTCCCTGCAAAGCAGTCTTACAAATGAGAATATTATCAAACTTTTGAGGGTCCTTTATTTGCTAGATGAAAAATGTGTTATCAATACAATCTTAATTTTTATGTTTATTATTATGGGATATTAAGCATCTTTTATTTTTGCATTCTCACCAGCAATGAATGAGAGTTTCACATCTTCACCAGAATTTGTTGTTGTTAGTGTTCTGAATTTTAGCCTTTCCTTTAGGTGTAGAGTAGTATTTTGTTGTTTTAATTTGCATTTCCCAAATGAAGTATGATGTTGACCACTTTTTATGTGCTTATTTGCTAACTATATATCTTTGTTATCTGTTTAAATCTTAGACCTGTTTTGTAATTGCCTTGTTTATCTTCTTATTGTTGAGTTTTAAGAGTTCTTTGCATATTTTGGATATAAGTCTTTATCAAATAGGTATTTTGAAAATATTTTCTCCCAGTCTGTGGCTTGAATTTTTGTTGTCTTTAACAATGTCTTTTGCAAAGCAGACTATTTTAATTTTAATGAATTAAAATTTATTAATTATTTTCTTTAGTGAATTGCAATTTTGGTATTGTTTCTAAAAAGTCCTTACCAAACTGTCAGCCAACTACATTCTCTCTTACGTTATCTTCTGAAATTATACACATTGGTATTTCACATTTAGGTATATGGGCCATTTTTGAATTCATGTTTGTGAAAGTTGCAAGGTCCATGTCTAGATTCATTCTTTTCCATGCAGATGTCCAGTCATTCCAATACCATTTTGTTGAAAAGACTACTTTTTCTCCATTGAATTCTCTTTGCTGCTTTGTCAAAGAGCAATTGACTATATTTGTGTGGGTAAGTTTCTGGGCTCTCTATTCTGGTCTACTGATCTATTCGTTTTATTCTCTTGCCAATACCATACCGTCTTAATGACTGTAGCTTTGCAATAACTTTTGAAGTTGGGATGTATCAGCCCTGTGAACTTGTTCCTCTTTAGTATTGTGTTGGCTATTTGGGGATTTACCTTGCCATATAAACTTTATAATTTGTTTTTCAATAGCCACAAAATAGTTTTCTGAGGTTTTGATTGGGATTGCAACGAATCTATCGATTACATTGGGAAGAATTGGCATCTTAATAAATTTAAGTTTTCCTGCCCATGATCATGGACTATCTCTCAATTATCACAGGTTTATAATTTTCCTCAAATATAGCTTGTGCATATGTATTTTGTTAGATGTATATCTATGTATTTAATTATTTTGGTGCTAATGTAAATGATGTGTATTAAATTTCAAATTCTAGCTGTTCATTTCTGGTTTATGGGAAGGCAATTGACTTTTATATATTAATATTATATCCTTTAACCTGGCTATAATCAATTCTTATTCTAAGAGTTTTTTGTGTGTATTTTCTTTGGGATTTTCTACATAGACAATCATAACATCTATGAATTAAAAAAAGAGTTGAAACCCTTCCTTCCCAATCTATATACCTTGTACTTCCTTTTCTTGTCTTGTTGCAATTTCTACAACTTCCAGTACTATGTTAAAAAGGATGGGGGAGAAGAGACATCCTGTCTTATTCTCAATCTTAGGGAGAAAGCATTTAGTTTCTCTTAAGTATGTCAAATGTAGGTTTTTGTAGATGTTCTTTATAAAACTGAGTATGTTCCCCTCTGTTGAGGATTAAATTATATACACCATAAAAGACATGCTCAACTTTTAATATATGTTCTAGTTATTGTGAACCTTTTGGTAACTAGGTCCTTTGTAGATATTATTGTTAGTTAAGGTGGGGGACTCATTTGTGAATAGAATCTTTGAAATCCTATTTACATGAGGCCAAATTGAAACAGAGTGGGCCTTAATCCATCAGAAGTCCTTGTAAGAGAAAAGAAATTTGGACAATGTCCGGCAGTAGAAGCCAGAAACCAGAAGAAGCCAGAAGTCAGCAGAAACCAGACAAAGAGGCAGCCATGTGATGGTCGAATGCCAGAATGCTACAGACTCCAGGAGGTAGCAAGCCCTGCCAATCCTTGATGCTGGACTTCTAGCCTCTGAAATGATGAGACAATACATTGCTCTTGTAGAAGCCAACCAGTGTGTGGCATTTGTCCTAGCAGCATAGTAGCCTTGGCAAACTACTAGTAGTTTCCTGAGAGTTTTTATCATGAATGGACATTGGATTTTGTCAAATGTTTTCCTACAAGTATAGATATAATCACATGATTTTTCCTCTTTATTTAGTCTGTTTACATGGTGGATTATATTAGTTGTTGTCAAATGTTGAACCAGCCTTGCATTCCTGCAGTAAATCCCACTTGATTATGATGTATAGTCTTTTCAGATGTTGCAGTTAGAGTTACTAATATTATCTTGAGGATTTGGGGGATCTATGTTCATGAGAGATATTGGTCTGTAATTTTCTTCCCAATAATGTCTTTGGATTTGGTATTAGTGAAATACTGGCCTCAAAGAATGAGTTTGGAAGTGTCCTCTCAGCTTCTATTAACTGGAATAGATTGCTAAAAATTGGTATATTTTTTCTTTATGTGTTTGAGATTTAGTTATTTTTTTCTTCAATATTCATAATTTCCAAAATCTCCCAAACAAAAATTGTTGACTTTTCTTTATTTTAACACACAGGTATTCATATATCCTTGGATATGTTGGGGTAGAAGATTTCAAATGCTATGAAAAGAGGCTCAGTAAATTCTTTGTTATCTTTAATAAAGTGCTAAAGCTGGCATAGTGCATTAAAATGGATTACAGACTTGAATTCTCTTTTTAACATGGGAAAGATTAAAATGTATTTAAAGAAAAATGTAAATATTCCAGTTTTACAATTTCCCCAATTATGTAGCATTGGTAATTTGTGATGACAGGAAAATTATCTAAAATATAACATGGACAAAGAATGAGGAAACACAAACACAAACTTCATCAGAATTTAAGAAAAGATCAGTTGATTGGGCTGGTTGGCTTTAAAGACCTGACAATTACTAACAAAATTAGAATAAGTCCCTGGATAAGTTAAAACATTGGTTTTATTTCATTATATTTGTTTTATCTTCCAACAAGTAAAGAAATTAATATTGATAGAAAGGCTATCTGTACAGACCACAAATTTTTTATTTGTAATAATAATTATATTAATGTTGTTAGAGAAATCTGTATAGACAACTTGTTTTTCATTCTTTACCTTCTATTTTGTCCTCACTCATTTTAAAAGACTGTATGTAGGAGATCTCACACTACCTGACTTTGAAACATGCTACAAAGTTACAGTGGTCAAAACAGCATGGAACTGGCACAAAGACAGATATACTGACCAATGAAATCAAATTGAATGTTCACAAATAGACCTTCTCTTCTAAAGATAATTGATCTTTGATAAGGCAGTCAAGCCAAAGCAACTGGGACAGAGCAGCCTTTTCAATAAATGGTATTTGGAGAACTGGATATCCATACCCAAAAGAATGAAAGAGGACTCCTATCTCACACCTTATACAAAAATTAACTCAAAATGGATCAACACCTAAACATTAGTGCTAAGACCATAAGACTTTTAGAAGAAAATGTAGGGAAATATCTTAAAGACCTTGCGATAGGAGGTGGTTTCCTAGAACTTACCCACAGCATGAGCAATCAGAGAAGAAATAGATAAATGGGATCTCCTCAAAATCAAACATTTTAGTACATCAAAGGACTTTGTCAGAAAAGTAAAAGGCAGCTGACACTATGGGAGATAATATTTGGAAAACACATATCAGATAAGAGTTTAAATATCCAGAATATATAAAGTGTTCCTACAATGCAACAACAGAAAGACAAGCAACCTGATTTAAAAATGGGCAAAAAACATGGACAGCCACTTTTTTGAAGAGGAAATACAAATGGCTCAAAAACATATGAAAAGATGCTCAACTTCACTGGCTATTAGGGAAATGCAAATCAAAACCACAATGAGATACCATCTCACACCTACTAGAATGGCCATTATCCAAAAAAAAAAACAGAAAACTACAAGCGCTGGAGAGGATGTGGAGAAAGAGGTATACTTTTTCACTGTTGGTGGGAATGTAGAATGGTGCAACCATTTGGGACAACAGAGTGGCAGTTCCTCAGGAAGCTAAGTATAGAATTGCCATATGATCCAGTAATTCCATTACTAGGTACTCAGAGGAGTTGAAAGCTAAGACATGAACGGACATTTGTAAACTGATGTTTACAGCCCAAATGTCCATCAGTGGACAAGTAGATAAATAAACTGGTATATGCACACAATGAAATATTATGCAGTTTTAAGACAAAACAAAGTAATGGGGCATACAATAATGTGGATGAACCTTGAAGATGTTATGCTGAGCAAAGCTTGCCAGAAACAAAAGAACAAATACTGTATGGTCTCACTAATATGAACTAACATTAATGAGCAAACACTGAGAGCTAAAAACTGAGAACACAAGTTATCAGGAGATAGAAAGAGGGTAGAGATTGAATATTTGATGCTGAAGGACTATAGAATGTTCAACAGTATTGATTGTATAGACCCAGAAATAGATAGCATAATACTGTTTGATGCTAGCACAATATTGCAAGTACACTGAACAAAGATGTTTGTGAGTAAAGCTGAAAGGGGAGGGCTAGGGGCATGTATGACACCAGAAGGAAAGATAGGCTATAAAGACTGGGACTGTATAACTTAGTGAAACCTAGAGCAGTCAAGGACTGTGTACAAATATAAAAATGTTTTTACATGTGGGAGAACAAAAGAACATCAACCTTAACCATATATGTGTTGGTTTGAATGTATTATGTCCCCCAAAATGCCATTATCTTTGATGTAATCTTGTGTGGGCAGACATATTAGTGTTGACTAGATTGTAATTCTTTGAGTGTTTCCATGGAGATGTGCCCCACCCAACTGTGGGTGATGACTCTAATTGGATAGTTTCCATGGAGGTGTGGCCACTCCCATTCAGCATGGGCCTTGATTAGTTTACTAGACCACTATATAAGCTCAGACAGAAGGAATGAGCTTGCTACAGCCAAGAGGGACATTTTGAAGAATGCACAGAAGCTGAGACAGTTAGCTGCAGGTGAGAGACAGTTTGAAGATGGCCATTGAAAGCAGACTCTTGCTCTGGAAAGCTAAGAGAAGACAAACACCCCAAGAGCAACTAAGAGTGACATTTTTGTGGAACTTCAGCTTAGAAAGGAACGTCCTGGGAGAAAGCCATGTGGAACTCAGAACTTTGGAGCAGATGCCAGCCACATGCATTCCCAGCCAACAGAGGTTTTCCGGACGCCATTGGCCATCCTCCAGTGAAGGTACCCAATTGCTGATGTGTTACCTTGGACACTTTATGGCCTTAAGACTGTAACTGTGTAACCAAATAAATCCCCTTTTATAAAAGCCAAAAAAAAGAACATCAACCTTGCAAGGTGTTGAAAAAAGGGTGGTACTGGGGAAAAAATATAATCAAAGCAAACTGGAGTGTATAGCTTACTGTAACATTGTAATTTGCCCCCATTAAATGTAACAAAGGCAATATACCAAGGTAAATGCCTATGAGAGGGAGATTTAAGGGAAGCATATGGGATTCTTGGTAGTGATATTGTTGTCTGACCTTATAATTATATTGTTTTGTTTCATGTATTTTAATTTTTTAATCTTTTTTATTATTCTGCAAAATAAATTTTGGAATAATGATCATGTTCCAGTGCTGATTGTGGTAATGAATGCACAACTACATGATGATACTGTGAACAATTGATTGTACACTGTGGATTATTGTATGGTATGTAAATATATCTCTATAAAATTGTAAGGGAAAATACAAACAGGGATACAAGTGCTGAGAAAACATGGAAAGAGGCATGTACCAATTTACTCTTGGTAGGGAAGTAGAATGGTGTAGCCTATCTGGAGGACAGTGTGGTGGTTCCACAAGAAGCTAAGTACGTGGGTGCCATAAGGTCCTGCAACCTTATTATGTGGTATATACTTGGAAGATCTGAGATAATGGACACAAATGGACATTGGCACACTGGTTTTTATGGCGGCAGTATTCATGATTTGTAATGGATGGAGGTGGCCTAAGGTTACATCACCTGATGCACAGAATGGTGAACTGTGGTGTATGCATATAACAGAATATTGAGCAGCTGCAAGAAGGAATGAAACTGTGAGACACCCAACTAGGTGAATGCACCTTGAGGACAGCATTTTGAGTGAAGTATGCCAGAAATGAAAAGACAAGCATTATAATGCCTTACTAATATGGACTAACTACAATGTGTAAACTCTGAGAATTGAATCTTAGAGCACAGTTTATCAAGGGAACACTTGTTGTAATGATCCCTAGATTGTAAGCCCTTACAGCAGTAACCTCTATTCCTGAGTTGTAATGGTTATCTCCAAATTCTGAGATGCTGAGCTCTTTGTGTATAACCTTGTTGGTCTCTAGAAATTTGGGTATCTGTGTGACACCTGAAATTCAGAGCTAGAGCTCAGCAGCTATGAATGTCAGTATTGCCTCATACAGCACTATTTCAAAAAAGCTGAAAAAGAGTTCAGACTTCATTTAGAGTTATGAATGAAGAGGATCTGGTTACGACTAAGGCAAATCAGGCCAAAGGGTAAAGGATGATACTAACTGTGTTTTAAAACTTCAACTTCTGTGTGAGACCAAGAGAAGAGATGTTTATTTGGTGCAGGATCTATATTTTCTGTAGCACACTAAATAATTTAGCCTGTACGGTCAATTTATTCAAACACCATAATTACATGGAACTTTGAACAGGAAGTGAGATCTGGTAGGTTTGTACAGGTTAATGTGAAATCCCAATACATCCCAATGTAAATCCAGCAGAGAATAAAAATAAATTTGCAGGGCCCCCTTGAGGAACTGGGGGAAAATGCAGAAATGTTAGACTTCTCCCCCTGGGTTATTACTGACAGTCTCACAAACTTTGAGACTAACAATTTAGTAGGATGAGCCCTCAATCTTGGGGCTTGCCCTTATGAAGCTTGTTACTGCAAAGGAGAGGCTAAGCCTACTTATGATTGTGCCTAAGTGTCTCCCCCAGAGAACCTCTTTGTTGCTCAGATGTGGCCTTCTCTCTCTAGCTAAGTCAACTCAACAGGTAAACTCACTGCCCTCCCCCCTACATGGGACATGACTCTCAGGGGTAGAAATCTCCCTGACAACATGGAATATTTACTCCTGGGGATAAGCCTGGACCCAGTATTGTGGGATCGAAAAAATCTTCTTGACAAAAAAGGGGAAGCAAAATGAAACAAAATAAAGTTTCAGTGGCTGAGAGATTTCAAATGGAGTTGAGAGGTCACTCTGGAGGGCATTCTTATGCACTATATAGACATCCCTTTTTAGTTTTCAGTGTATTGGAATAGCTAGAAGGAAATACCTGAAACTGTCTAACTGAAACCCAGTACCCTTGATTCTTGAAGATGATTGTATAACTATGTAGTTTACATGGTGTGACTGTATGATTGTGAAAACTTTGTGGCCCCCACTCCCTTTATCCAGTATAAGGACAGATGAGTAGAAAACTCAATAAAACTGTATTAAAAATAAAGTCTGTGTGAAGTTATATCAATAGCTTCAAAGAAGCCTAATTGCCCTTATAGGAATATTAACTATGAATATTTTCCTAAAGCCACTCAGCATCTGTAAACAGATCTCACTAGCACTATGTCTCATAATGCCTACAACCGCAATTTATCTTTAGCTGGTTTCACACATCTGTCCATGAGTCACATGTATGATTGTTCTCTAAAGTGGCTCCAACCTAGTGGACAAAAGTAAGGAACCAAACCTTATTTTTGAGGATCTGTGCCACTTCCCATAGATAATCTATCAATGTGCGAGCTGGTTTGGATGTATGATGTTCCCCAAAACACCATTATCTTTGATACAGTCTTGTGTGGGCAGGAAACATATTGGTGTTGATTGGGTTGGAGATTTTTGATTGGATGTTGCTGTGGAGATGTGATCACTCACCTGTGGTCAAGATCTTTCATTGGATAATTTCCACAGAGGTGTGTCCCCACACATTCAGCATGAGCCTTGATTAGTTTACTGGAGCACTATATAAGCTCAGAAAGAAGGAGTGAGCTTGCTACAGTCAAGAGGGACACTTTGAAGAGTGCACAGAAGCTGAGAGAGGAGCTGCAGCTTACTTACAGAGACATTTTGGAGATGGCCTTTGAAAGCAGACTTTTGCTCCAGAGAAGCTGAGAGAGGACAAATGCCCCAAGAGCAACTGAGAGTGACATTTTGGAAAGAAGCTGAAGCCTAGAGAGGAACATCCCAGGAGAAAACCATATTGAAACCAGAACTCCGGAGCAGATGCCAGCCACGTGCCTTCCCAGCTAACAGGTTTTCTGGATACCATTGGCCATCCTTCAGTGAAGGTATCCCCTTATGGCCTTGGACACTTTATGGCCTTAAGACTGTAACTTTGTAACCAAATAAACCCCCTTTATAAAAGCCAACCCATTTCTGGTATTTTGCTTAGCAGGAGCATTAGCAAACTGGAACAATGTGGATAATCATAAACAAATATGTATTAAGAATAGAACTCTTGTTGTACTAGGGACTTAATTTAAAATGTGGCGTAAGAGGTACCTATGTCATAGTCACAAAGAAAATAAGTGTCAGATTTCTTCTCTTCCAGAAATCATTAACTCTGATTGAGAAAAAAGTATTCACATGAAAAAAGATTTAATTACAGCTATAAAAATATATTACTACAAATTAAATTATTCCATATTAACACCATAAGATATTAATCTTTGCTTTTTGAGCATTCTAGAGCCCATGTCCTATGTCTCTAAATTTAAGGGATTTCAGTGAGGATCCCTGACTATGAAAGATGTCCAAATGAGATGCTTCAATTGTACATGGAACCTGGATATTGGAAGAGAAAGAAGATTTGTATGGAGGAAATGCACCAGGAGGTAGTATTCTCTCCCCACACTAACTCCTAGTCTTCCCTGGTAGGTGCCACATTAGAGGTTGCACTAAACTGTGGGGCATGGAGTACATTGTACTGTACTGTAGTAAATCACCCCAGGCATCACATTTATACCTTATATGTAGAGAAGGAAAGACAACTGAGCATCATGATGGGTGCCTCTGCTCATTTACTTCATAAGTTACTGCTTGATAAATTAAGCTAATCCTCTACAGAAACGCTCAGATCACCTTGTAATTACTTACTATAAGGAAACATAATGGATATAGACTTTATTATTTTGCTGAACATACAAAACTTTGCATACATTGTTATCTACATAAAATGGAAAAGCACTGTGTATTTTTGCAATCTAAGATCATAGTTAATATGAAATGGTTTTGAAGGTCATACACTAACTTGCAAATTAAAAGTTGCTGATAAGACCTACTACATAATGGCATAAATAGTTTAGATATAAAAGCCATATTCCCATAGCTAGAATTTGAAAGCTGTTAAGTTTGACTATGCTGAAATTCCTAGTCACATCAAAATTTTTAAATTAGCTTATTATCTTTAGCATTTTTCCTTTAAACTGTCTACATGATTCAGTCCATCTTAGAAAATGGAAAAGCTCTAAATTAAGGCCAGTGGATTCATAATTCTGATTTAGAGCAGAGGCACTTTTAGACTGGCTAATTTTTCATATCTGCTCAATTAACCTCATGGTGATTTAGAACAAAAGGCATCATGACGAGTGTCATTTAAATTAAACAAATGCCATTTATCTGCCAAGGTACTGACTTATATCAGCCACTGCAAGCCAAGATGACAGTCTCAAATGAGGTGGACAAGCAGTGGCCCCCTGAGATTTAATTCTCTAGCATTTCAGAAATTATGCATAGCATAATATGTGAAACTCATTATTTAATGAGCTCTTTGAGATCATCTAGAAAAACAACACCAGGTTATCTACCCAATAACTTGTGTAAAATGCATACTTTATATTCCATAGTGACCCCTGTTACTGAGAAGCACCCTCTTCTGGGACTGATGTCAGTGATTCCTAATTGAACACAATATTCCTCATTTTACACTCAAGACATTTATTTTCAGAGATTGCAAAACAGATATCATTATATTCACTTTCTGAATAACTTTCTGTTTAGTAGCTTCAGTCTCCAATGATGCTTTACCAATAAAAACATTTCAGTTATAAACAGAAACAAATTTTCGAAAGAAATTAACTAAATACCATTATAATTTACTAGAAAAAGGAATCACTCTTACTTAGCATTCACACTCCTTAGAACGACAAGCATTATACATTTTCAAATCACTCTCTTTGCTTTTATAGTCAATAATTTATCTATTTTAGTGTGATCTCTATTCCACAATTTAAAGAATTTAAATAATTCTTTAAATTCTTTCAAGAAACATTTCAAGAAACATTTCAGTTATAAACAGTTATAAACATTGTTATAAACATTATGAACATTCAGTTATAAACAGTTATAAACTTATAAACATTCTTTCAAGAAACATTTCAGTTATAAACAGATACAAATTTTCTAAAGAAATTAACTAAATACCTTTATAATTTACTAGAAAAAGGAATCCCTCTTACTTAGCATTCACACTCCTTAGAACGACAAGCATACATTTTCAAATCATTATCTTTGCTTTCATAGTCAATAATTTATCTATTTTAGTGTGATCTCTCTATTCCACAATTTAAAGAATTTAAATTTAATTTAAATTAATTTAAATTAAAATTTAATTTAATTTAATTTAAATTTAAAGAATTTAAAGAATTTAAAGAATTATTCCACAATTTAAAGAGAAAAGTCAACTAAATCAAAACTAGCATAATATTTTCTCAATAATCATTTTGTAGGAAACAACTATATTTTGAAAATTTTAGCATTAAATATAAAAATGTATTTTTGACATAGAACCATTTTGTTCAATGATATGAAATTGTCTCCAAATAATCTCTATTAAACTTATGACTCCACATAGCAAGACTATCATTGGTCCTAGACTGAGACTTAGATGTATGAATATACATAATGAGCCCGTGGGGACAGTAAAGCAGTTGTGTCTATAGCAGAAAGACCTAGCAACTTCTGGGGTTTGGTTTAAGCAAGTGAGTCATTCATCAGAAGTGAAGGTTGATTTTTCTGTACCTCAGCATTGTCACCAAATAAATCCTAAGGAATCAAGCAAGCCTAACCTAGGAATTAAGATTTTATGAACTTAATAAAGTTGATCTTCCTCTCTCCCTCTAAAATTTCTGTGCAATATTGAACGCCAAAAGACATTACAGCTTGGAGGCAGCAATTATACCCCTGATAAAGAACACAACACTAATCATGATACACCAGCTGGGTTCCAGTTTCATTGTTAGGGACCCTGGGCACTGGCAGCATCAGTAGCAGCAGCCGTGATTTCCTTCTGATATCATAGAAAGTTTCAGAAGGCTTTGGAAACAGACCCATCACTTTTAGCATCAACAATATTTAAAGATAGTCCCCGATTAGGAAAAGAGGAATGGAAAATCTCCTCTTTGTAGGTTAGAGACTGAATTCTCTTAGCATATCTCAGAAAATCACTCAAAGGGGAAGAACTTGTATGGGAATAAAGTCTCTACACAGGTCTATGGGAGCTAGGACTGATGTGGTTGAGAAATGTTTTATTCTCAAACTAGAATAGACTAGGAAATATCAATTAGTTGAGGAAATGTATGTTTTATTTGTAGAAGATAGCACATAAAAACTAAATGAAATTGCTTTGTAAGATTGCTTAGTATCTTATTAAAATGATAAGCCCTAAGTTTCATATTCTAGAAGCAATATTTTGCTAAGGATCTGAGCAACAATGAATATACTGTAAAAAGTTTCAAATGCATTCTTTTCAGATTTCTATGGGCACATTAGTATCAGGTTTGCACTCATGTATATCAGCATTAAATAGCTAACCATTATTAAAAATGCAGGTAATGTTATTTCTCCACAATTACTAGGAATCACAATATTATATCATATTTGTAAATAATTTTTAAAAATATTCCTTTGTGTTTTGCTATGATGCAGGGGAAAATCACGTAATTTGAAATGAATATTTATGAGAGCAGATTTAATTATTGTGTATGCATAAAGAAGAAAGAATGTTATAAATATTGTGATTTTAGTAGCAATAGAAGATGTACTTCCTCAAAATAAGGGCTCTTCCATGTATCTAGTTCAGAATCTTACTTCCAAATATCACCTATTCTATAAATGTTATCCTAAAAGGATGGCACATTTTTCTATTTCGTCTAATTTTGTTTACAGATTACTCTACTTGGTTGACAGATAGTAAAGCTAAATTCCAGGGAAATAGAATAGGAAATAACTAGAGTTTGATAGATTAGGGCTCAGGGAGTTGTGTTGGGAAAACACAAAATTTGTCTGGGGAAGGTAGGGGCTCAGGTGGATTTTTGGCCTAATGTCACACAAAAAGAAGACATTAGGCCTGAAAAGGGAGACATTTTAAAGAAAATAAAATTAAGAATAGGCATTGGAGTTAAGTATTACATGAAAATATTAATTTCTTAGGATGACTAATAAATTTTATTTCTCTTCTCAATCTTGATTTTCATCTAAGTAATCATCTAATGCTGCATTCAGATAGAACAGAAAAGAGTAGAATTATATACTATTGTGTTTCATTTATAAAAGAGATGGTAGAGTTTTGCAGGGATTGTAGGCTTGACATCCCTAGAAATTTTTTACCTAAGAAAATTTCAAAGCATATCATGACTTCTAGTTATATTTCTCAATGTTATTATATTTCCTTTATAGAATTCTAGGCTTGTTTCTATTAAGGTCCCTCTTTTAAACACCACTTCCATTCCCAGAAACATAGCAGTAATGGATATTTTTTAAAAGGAAAAGTTTATAAAATAGTCATCTCTCAGTGAACTGAAAATGGAACATAATTGCAAAGTGGTAAGTTCTGAAATAAGCTGAAACAATAGGCCTGCTGCCCTGGAGGTTGTCTGGAAGCAGGTAGAAGGACTCAGGTTGACATTTCCTCCGAATAATAGGGATAAAAATCTCTCTTTGCAAGTCAAGGGTTCAGAGTAAAGTTGAAGACTAAAGCCAAGGTAAATGAGGATCTAGGGTTCAAGAAAGAAGGTAATGAAAGCTACTGTAAACCTGTGCATAAAAATATGATTTATAAGAGTTTGCTGGTCTAGGATGGCAGGAGGAATGGGGCAGTCTCATGATCAGGAACTTAAAGAGTTCCTATTGACTACCAATATGGAGATGAGTCATCAGGTGAGAAAATTCCCCAAGATCATTGCAGTGCAGGAACACTAATCTATCAATAAAAGACTTGGTTAAGGATTTGGGGCCCAAAGAGAATAGGTAAGAATAATTGCCAAACCAACAGAGGGTATGTTAAGCCTACAGAGAGAATGAGCGAGACATGAGAGCTTAAACAGAAATTAAAACTAAAGAAGAAATGAAATGCCATGAAAGACAACAAATAAAACCAATACTCAGTACAAAAATCTATTCTGATAAAACTAAAATCTTGGAAATTTTGACAAACCTTAAAAATATCTATTTAAAGCCCATAGAGATAAACAAAGAAATACCTCTCAAATCACCAGCTGATGACCAAGCTAATAGAACAGAGACTTTAGTAGCCACACACAATCAAAAAGAGAGACTTTGAAAATTAGTTCAGAAAAGTCTTAACTAAACAAATACACAACAACTACAAAAAAACACTAGGAGTCTTTTCCTCCCTGGTTGGTTTCCTATCTGGACCAGGAAAATCATGACCAACCTACTACTTCAGCGGAGATAAATGGTGGTCAATGTTCTTCACCCTGGAAAGGCAATAGTACTTAAGACAGAAATTTGGGGGAAATTAGCCAAAATATACAAGACTACACAAGACATCATCTTTGAATTTGGATTCAGAACCCATTTTGGCCATGGCAAGACAAATGGCTTTGACATGATTTATGACTCCTTGGATTATGCAAAGAAAAATGAACCTAAACACAGACTTGCAAGACATGGCCTGTATGAGAAAGAAAAAAGCCTCCAGAAAACAATGAAAGGAACACAAGAACAGAATGAAGAAAGTCAGGGGGACTGCAAAGGCCAATGTTGGTGCTGTGAAAAAGTGAGCTGGAGATTGGGTAACAGAAGGAGTAAAGATTCTTCAATGACTTGAGCTGTGATTGTGCAGAGTTTTCACCAGAGGATTAATAAAACTGTAAAAACTTTGATATGTTTGGTTGTTTGAAATATATTTCAAGTTTACTGGAAGTGTTATAAAATCAGTTTGCTGTTATGGCAGATTTAGATTTATTCTCAGGGTTCACATTGTCCCATTAAACATTCTATGAAAACTAAAAAAAATAAAAATAAAAAAATAAAATAAAAGAAACCCCACCAAGAACAAACCTTGGGGAGGGGAGAGAATCTAATTTCCAGAATTGTCTAATTATAATATCAAAATGTCCAATGTTCAACAAATTCTGAAGCATACAATGAAACAAAGTATAGCCCATACACAGGAAAAAAAGGAATTAATAGAAACTGTCCTTGGAGAAGTCCAATTATTGGATTTACTAGAGAAAGACTTTAAATCAATTATTTTAAATATATTCTAATTACTAACAGAAACCATATACAAAGAACTGATGTAAACAAGGAAAACAAGATCCTACCAAATAGAGAACATCAGTAAGGAGAAAGAAACCATGAAAAGGAATCTGAGTTCATGGATAAGAAGACTTATTATTAAGATGGCAATATTTCCCAAATTGAAAGCACGTTAAATGCAAGCCCTATCAGAATTCCAATGGCCTTTTTTTGCAAAAACAGACAAGCTGAACTTAAAATTCATATGAAATTCCAAGGGAACCCAAATAGCCAAACAATCTTGAAAAAGAAGAACAAAGTTGGAGGACACACATTTCCCAATTTCAAAACCTAATGAAAAGCTACAGTAATCAAGACATGGTGATACTGGTGTAAAGATAAACATGTAGATCAATGGAATACAATTGAAAGTCCAGAAATAAACCCATACATCTATGGTCAACTGATTTTAAACAATGTTTTCAGTGCTATTCAATGAGGAGAGACTATTCTCTACAATAAATGGTACAAGACCACTGGATACTCACATGCAAAAGAAGGAATTTGACCCTTAACTCACACCATATAAAAAATAAGCTCAAAATGGTTCAAGACCTAGATATAAAAGCTAAAACTATAAATGCCTTAGAAAAGAACGTAGGGGTAAATCTTCATGGCTATGGTTATGACAATGGATTCTTAGATATGACACCAAAATCACAAGCAACAAAAGAAAAAATAGATAAGTTGAAATTCATAAAAATTAAAAGGTAGTGTGCATCAAAGGAAACTATCAAGAAAGTGAAAAGAGAACCCACAGAATGGAAGAAACTATTTGCAAATCACATATCTATATGAGTCTAGTAACCAGAATATATAAACAAGTCCTACACCTCAACGACAAAAACACAAAACCCGATTTAAAAATGGGAGAGGAACTTGAATAGACATTTCCCTAAAGAAAATATACAAATGGCCAATAAGCAAACAAAAAGAAGCTTACTAACATTAGTCTTTAGGAAAGTGCAAATGAAGACACAATGATACACCATTTCATACCCACTAGGATGGCAACAAACAAAAAGTCAGATAATAGCTATTTGTGGAGAAAACAGAACCCTTACACACTGCTGGTGGGAATGTAAAATGGTGCAGCCACATTGGAAATTCTTCAAAAAGTGAAACATAGTTTTAATATGTGACCTAGCAATTCCACTTCCAGGGATATAGCCCAGAGAATCAAAAATATATGTTCACTCAAAAACTTTTACACAAATGCTTATAGTGACATTATTCATAATGATAAAAAAAAATGGAAACAGCTCACATGTCCATCAAATGAGGAAGGGATAAACAAAATGTGGTATATCCAAAGAACTAAATATTATTCAGCCATAAAAAAGAGTAAAGAACTAATACATGCTTCAACATGAACGAACCTTGAAAAAATTACGCCAAGTGCAAAATCAGACACAAAAGGCTTACATACTGTATGATTCCATTTATATTGAATATCCACAATAGGCAAACCCATACAGAAAGAAAGCAAGTTTGTGGTTGTTAGGACTGCAGGAAAAGGGGAAATTGAGAATGACTGCTTGATAAGTATGGGTTTCTTTGGGGTTGATGAAAATATGGAATCAGATAGTGGTGATGGATGCATGATATTGTGAATGTACTAAAAGCCACAGAATTTTACACTTTAAAGTGGTTAAATTGAATTTTGTATTATGAGAATTTCACCTTGATAAACACCAATTTTTTTTTGAAAATTAATGGAACGCTGTCTATAAAACACCAAGAAAAGAAATGTGAAAAATATTTCAACATATAAATTCTAATTAAATATAAAAGCAACAAGAAACCTTTATTTTAACAGACTTTGTTAGAGCAGTTTTAGCTTGACAGAAAAAATTTTCAGAGTTCTCATATGCCCCAACACATATGTAGCTTCTTTTATTATTAGTGAGGTACATTTGTTACAACTGATGAATCAATATCATAATATTATTATTGAGTAAAGTCTGTAGTTTACATTAGGGTTCACTCTTTGTATTCTAAAGTTCTGTGGGTTTTGACAAATACATGAAGTCATATATTTACCATCATGCTATCATACACAATAATTTCATTGCCCTAAAAATGTCATGTGCTCCACCTATTCATATTTCCTCCCCTCCTCCTGAATTCCACATAACCAATGAACTTTTCATTCTCTCTAGTCTTGCCTTTTCTGGAATGTCTGTCATACAGTTGGAATTAACAGACTTCTCTCCTGAAGCAATATTCATTTAGGGTTCCTCCATGTCTTTTTTGCGGCTTGATGAATAGCTCATTTATTTTTATAGCTGACTGATACTCCAGTGCTCACTCACCTATTAAAGAACATATTGGTTGCTTCCTTTTTTGGCAGTAATAAACAAGGCTGCTATAAATGTTCATGTGTGGGTTTTATGTAGACATGAAGTTTCAACTATTTGGATAAATACCTAGCAATGTGATTGCTGGATCATATGGCAAGCAATTGCCAGACTGTATTCCAAAGTGGCTGTGCCATTTTGCATTCCCACCAGCAACGAATAAGAGTTCCTTTTGGTTCACATCCCACCAGTGTTTGGTGTTGTCAATATCTTTGGTTTTAGCCATTCTAATAGGTATACATTGGTATCTAATTGTTGTTTTAATTTGCATTTCACAAATAGCATGTGATGAGCATTTTTTTTTGTATGTTTATTTGCCATCTGTATGTTTTTGGAAGCATTTTAATATGTGAGACATCAGAAAATATAATTATTTTCCATTTTTTCTTGAAAGAATCCCCAGAGGAAGAAAAAGTGTTGCAAACATACTCACAGGTAAGTACTGATTCTCATTTACTGTAAGACTAAAACTGTAACAAAGAATGTAAGTGCTATAACTCCAACTAAATTTATGCAACTAAAAATTTTAGAAAGAGACTTGGGAAAGAAGGTGAAAGATAGTTTAAACATAGTGATATATGTATAATTTACAACTTGGAATCAAATGCTCTCATATGCTGATACCTGAAGTAGTGAAATCTAGGCATATTTAAAGGTGTAATAGTAAACCTTCAGAAAAATATAATCAATTAAAATAGGGTGGTAGAGGGAAAGGGAATTAAGAAGCAAGGATGTGGGGCATATACTGTTTCCATTATTGTTCATAGAGAATGGTCAACTGATACAGTCTAAAGAAATTTATTAAGGGCATTATGTAATATTATAGCCATTGTTTTAGTTTCCTAGGCTGCTTAAACCAGTACCATGAAATGGTTTGGCTTAAGCAATGGGAATTTATTTGCTTACAGTTAGAGTCTGGGACAATGTCCAATCAGGGCATCATTAAGGTGATGTTTCTTCCCCACGACTGGCTGACTGCGATCCTTCACATGGCAAAGCACAGGGTGGCAGCATCTGATGGTCTCTCCCTTCTGTTCCTGGTTTCATTATTTTCTGTTTCTTGCTTCCTTGGCTTTCTTTTTTCTCTCTATTCATTCCGTTTATAAATGACTCCAGTAAGAAGAGTAAGACCCATCTTGAGTGAGGTGGGCCACATCCAAACTGAAGTAGCCTCATCAAAAAAATTCTACTTACAATGGGGCCATACCCACAGGTATGGATTAAATTTAAGAACATGTTTTTCTGGGAGTCATATACGGCTTCAAACCACTACTGCTGTAAGGGTAATTTGGATTCCTTTTTCTGTCTTCACTCAGTGGGTTATTACAAGTTGTTTAAAAGTGCTCCTATGGACCTGCTAAAAAAGTTGCCTTTATACATGAGGATACTGAAGGACCATCTAGATCAAGGATCTGCCAACTTTTTCTGTAAAGGGACAGGTATTAAATATTTTAGCTTTGCAGCCCATAATATTTCTGTGGAAACTATTCAACTCTGTCATTGTAGCATGAAAGCCATCATAAACTAAATGATATGGAAACAAATGAGAGTGGCTATATTCCAATAAAACAGAGATGGGCTAAATTTGACCAGTGAGCTGTAGTTTGTGGACCTCTGTTACAAATATGCTGTTAAGAGATCAAATCAAGGTGCAGAATAATGTGTGTAAGTATGATACCATTTGTGTAAAAATTAAATTAAATTTAGCGTAAGTACTAAATCACTCTAGAAAGGTAAATGAGAAACTGGTAACAGTGATTGCCCCTGAAGAGAGGAACTCAGTAACGGGGAGAGAGTGAAAAAGAAGCACACATTTAACCAAATACCATTGTATACCTTTTGAATTTTATACAATTTTTATGCACTACTGTGCCAGTTTGGATGTATTATGGCCTCCAAAATGCCCTTATTTTTGATGTAATCTTGTGGGAGCAAATGTATTAGTGCTGATTAGATTAGAATTCTTTGATTGAGTGTTTCCATGGAGATGTGACTCAATCAACTGTGAGTGAAGCATTTGGTTGGATAATTTCCATGGAGGTGTCACTCCCCCATCAGGGTAGATCTTTATTGGATCACTGGAGTACTTCAGAAGAGCCACATAGGCCCGGGAATAGCTATAGCCAAGAGGGACACTTTGAAGAATGCACAGGAGCTGAGAGAAGAGCTGGAACACAACCTGGTATCAGCAGACGCCAGCCACATGCCTTCCCAGCTAACAGACGTTTTCCAGACGCCATTGGCCTTCCTTCGGTGAAGGTATACTAGTTGACACCATAGCTTGGACACTTTTATGGCCTTAAGACTGTAACTTTGTAACCAAATAAACCCCCTTTATAAAAGCTAATCCATCTCTGGTGTTTTGCAAAAGGGCGGCGTTAGCAAACCGGAACAACCACCTTTTCTAAAATAATAGCAGATAAAATATCTTGAAAAAAATAGGAATCTATAAAATAATAAGTAGGATTAATGCGAAATATCAATAAAACCAAAAGTTGTCTTTGAGAAACTGATAAAACCAATTTCTACCAAGCAGGAAGATGTGATCAGGAAGAGGTAGGAAAGGGCCTCAATAGAATTTTTCTTTATTTATAAATTAAGTATTTTATTTTAAAATTTCTATGTTTAAAAATATCTTAACAAACATACAAATAAACACACACACACTCCATATAATTAGTAGTGCTGCACTGAATTAAATTAATCATACCAGTCATCAAGTACCTCACTATCTGCAGGCCTTATGCAGAGTCCATTATTTATCCATGGATAAATCCATAGATTGATTTATCATATTTTTTTATGCAACTAGATCTTAGGACACCATAAGAAATTCCAAATTCCTAACAATCTTTGTGAAATTCCTTTAACATAGTAGGATACATCCTTGTGAAGCATTGATAAAATCTGTCAAGGACTGACGTAAAATGTGTGGAACATGGGCTGCTTTGGGAAAGATAAAAATGTTTTCATGTCACATTTTTTGAACCAAAATGAAAATAATCTTTCCTGTAAGTGTAGCTTCCTTTACAATTATTTCACATGCCTATTTTATTAAAAGAAGAATATTAATAAGATATTTGGCAATGCTATTTTAGCCATATAAGATATTATATTTGCATATATGAGAAGTGTTAACGCAAGCAGATTTATCCTTTTCATTTCTTTCATTTATATAGTACTTAAGAGTTTACACATTATATTCACATTCTATTTCATCCTAAAACAACACTTGAAAGATTGTTACACATTTTAAGTTGTGCATTTTAGAGATGAACAAACTGGAAAATGGCTACTCAAGTCATTCTGCAAGTTCTTGCTATAATTTTGGTTGGAATTCTTTATTCCATTCAGGGCAGCAGTCCTCCTGTGGGCCAGACACTTTGAGATAACTGTAAACACAGCAATGATCAAGGCAAATTACTCTGCCTAATCAATTTGGATCTCTCTCTCTCTCTTATTATGGTAGAAATACCTCCTTCTTAGTTTGAGCAGTAGAAAAAGAATCTTGCACAAAGAAGCTGTAAAAACTCTCCAGTTACATAGTGAGGTCAAAGGCCCAGCCATTCTGGCCCCTTCACACCACCATTTGCCACTGGGGCCTGCTGAGCCTTGACTTCAGCCCAATCGATCTGATGCCACCATTTCAGTGCTGACCCCATTTATGACACAATCCACATTTTAGCCATAAGAACTCGGAAAGACATTTCTCTTATAATGGGATGGCTCTGGAGCCACTCCCACCCTTTTTTTCTCATTCATCCACATTATTTTTTAGCCCCTCTTCTGTTTCTTTTTTTTAATGAGAAGCTCAGAAATTAGTTGACCTTTTTACAAAATTAGGTGGGTCATATGCTTTAGTTCACCCTTTCATTTTTCTCTTTTCTGGGTACTATAGAGTCCTGGACAAAATTGCCCCACATAAATATTAACTGAATGCCACAGGTTTTTGTTTTCAAATTGCAAAGTCCACACAACAAGAAGCTTATGTATCATGTTGTAAAATCAAAGTCAGCTTCAATAGAACGTTATTTCAAATGGAAGCAGAGAACATCTATCAGTCTGTTACTGATTACCAAGGAATGCCAATTGAAATGCTCTATGTTGGAACACCATTTAGGAATAGTGTTTTTTTTTCTTTGAAACAATATTTCATCAGCTTGATAATATATGCCTAAACTAAATTGACTAGTACTTTTAAAAAAGCAACTGTATTTTTATTTCCCAGATCTGAAGTTCTATTGCAAAATGTTAATTTATTTGACATTTTGTTTTTCTTTCAGATCTTGAGTACCTTGTTACAGTACAGTTTTTTAGAAATAGGCCTTTTAAGTTTTGCTCCAGAACTTCCAAGGAATAGTCTTCAAACTGCTGGACAATTAATTAATATTGCCTTGAGGTATTGGTTAGGATAAAATGTTCAGTTTTCACATGATGCAGGAGGTTTCCCCTGACAATGATCCCTTGGAAAGTAAGATTCCTGTTCTACCTTATTACTCTTCGACGGCACTACCAGGAGACTGTCAATTTCATGAGTACAGTAACTGGTATTTTAGCATTATGGAAGTTGTGGGCATGAAGAACATTATAATGTCTTTTCTTCTTCTTTTTTTGTTAAACTGAGAGTGTTGAACTGAGTCTTCATTGTGGCAAAATATGAATTATTCTAGGCTTCCTCTTGCTTTTTCAGGAGTTGAGAATAGTTTTGGTAATGATGGTAGTGGTGGTAGCACAACACTGTGAATGTATTTAACACCAGTGAACTGTATATCTGAAGGTGGCAAAAATGACTAATGTTAGAACTGTACAACACAAAGAGTGGCACCTAATGTAAACTATGTGCTATCATTAATCATATAATTATAATTACAATGTTTCATCATTTGTAACAAAGGTACCAAACTAATGCAAAATGCTAACATAAGGGAAAATTGTGTATGGGAGGGAATATATGGGAACTCCACACTTTTCTGACTGATTTTTCTATAAACCTACAACTACTCTACTTTAAAAAAAACTAAAATAAATAAAAATTATCAAATAAAAATATAGGCTTACTATGATTATAAATACATTTAAATATATATCAAATGTTTCCTTTATACAAGGTAATCTACTAAACTTTCCTTAGTATATATATTTGTATATTTGTATTGTGTATGTACATATGTATGTACATATATATGTATATGTATGCTCTTTCTAGTATATATAAAAATAAAGAAGCAGGTTTTCAGAGGCAAGCATAATGAGTACTCTAAATGCATATTTACCAGAAATAGCAAAGACCTCTTTGTATCACTTAAATAATGCTTAATCTATTTTGGTGTGCTGGGGTGGGGGGGTGTGTTATTGACCCACTTGAATAGCTATCACCATTATTTCAGAACATTCTTTTCCATGACATTCATTTCTTATTATGCAAACCTATGAATTTCAGAATGTATGTGGCTGTTTGTATTTTCCCCAATAATTTAGAAGATCTTATCTTTTCTATTGCTGCTTATATAATGTAGACCAATGCTTGATGCCCTATAGACCACCACATAAACACGTGTTTCCTTTTTTCCTTTAAATATTCTGTATACTTGTTTGTTTCATGAATTTAAAGCCTGGCAACTAAGAGAAGAGTGAGAGAGGGATCGGGTAAGTTATTCACTTTCACAATGAGTAGACTAAGCATGAAATTGCAAAAAATCAATTCCATACACAATTGACTCTCTATCTGTGCTAATGGAAGACATTATCTCTGTAATCTATCTATCCTAATGGAACAATGCCTCAAATGACATGAAATATTAGCCATAGTAATACCCACATCCTTTAAACTTGGCAATGCAAAGTATTTATGTTTTCATTTGAATATGGGTTTATCTAATGTTCTGGGAATTCATGCTACTTGAAACAAAAAAAATAAGGTTATTTGGTAGTCTCCAATCACTTCTTAGCATTAGCTGCATGCTCTCACCAACCTCCATTGTTTAGTGTCTTCAAGCTTGCATTAAGCTTTCTCAGGTCCTGATTTCTGACCTTGCATTCACTGCGTCCTAGAATACCTTGTTCTCTTCCCAGCCTCTTATTCTGAAGAATTTTCAAATATGAACTCCCTCCCAGGATCTTACTTTGACTAGATGTGAACCTAGCCCTTCTTTCAAGTCTTACAGTGCTTAAAACAGTGCTCTCTGTTAGAAATATAATGTAATTTTAAATTCTTAGAAACCAAATTACAAAAAGTAGGCTACAAATAAGTAAAAATGATTCCATAACATTTTATTTAAAGGCTAAATGTCATTTCAACATCTAATCATTATAAAATTTTTAATGAAATCTTTTTCCTCTCTCTTTTTTAAAATTTTGTGCCAAGTCTTCAAATTCCAGTGTCTACATTTATGACACATCAGAATTTTGGGCTAGCTATAATTCAGGAGCTTAGTAGCCACATGTGACTAGCACCTAATCTGTTGTACACCACACACTTAGAGAGTACTATGTCTATAAAATTAATTTTCCATAAAGAAATTCTTCAGTGTATTTAAAAAAGTTATTGAGGTATAATTTGCGTAAAATTGAACACATAGGTTTTAATTGTGCACTTTGAAAAGTTGACTAATTTATACACCCATTAACAAATAATTTGTATTAGTTTCCTGTTGCTGCTATAACAAACTACCTCAAGTTTGGTGGCTGAAAACAGCACAAATTCATTCTAGAAGTCAGAAATCCAAAATGAGTTACTTATAGGGCTAAATCAAGGTAGTCAGCAAGACTGAATCCCTTCTAAAGGATCCAGGGAAGAATCCATTTCTTTACCTTTCCCAGTTTCTACAGGCCATCTGCATACCTTATCTTGTGGTTCCTTTTTCCATTTTCAAAGCACAACATTCCAACCTCTGCTTCCATAGTCACATGTTTTCTGACTTTAAACCTCTTGCCTCCCTTTTATAAGGACTCTTGTGATTACATTGGGCCCACCCAGATAATCCAGGATAATTCCTCCATCTCATGATCCTTAATTTAATCACATCTACAGACTCCATTTGCCATACGAGGTAACATGTTCACAGGTTCCAGGGATTAGGAAAGGACATTTTTTGGAGGAGGATTTTTCTGTCTACCACGCACCACAAACAGGACAGAGACCACTTCCATCAGCACAGAAGGTTCCTTCTTAGTCCTTTACAGTCAATCCACACCACCTCCCAACTCCTGCCATCACTGATATATCTATCACCTTAGATTAGTTTTGCCTATTCTGTAACATCATATAAATGGAGTCATATAAATGGAGTCATATAAATGGAATCCTTTGTGTCTTCTAACAGTTGTTTTTGAAGTTCATCCATGATTTTGTATATATCAGCAATTTTCTAAGTTTTATTGCTTAGTAGTATTCCACTGTATAAACACAACATAATTTTGTGTCCATTCATTTGTTGTTGGACATACAGGTTGTTTCCAGTTGGTGGCTATTATTAATAAAACTGCTGTAAGCATATATTTGTGGACATATTTTCATTTCTTTTGTGTTAATACTTAGGAATAGAATTTTTGGGTAATAGGTAAGATGTACATTTAAATTTACAAGAAGCTGAGAAAGTTTTACAAATTGATTTTACCATTTTACACTCCTATCAACAATATAAGAGAATTCACTTTGCTATGTCCTTGTCATCTCTTGGTATTTTCAGTCTTCAATTTAGCTATTCAAGTGAGCATTCATTAGAATATCACTGAGGTTTTAATTTGCATTTCCTAATGACTTATGACTTCCATTAACTTTTCAAGTACTTATTGACCTATTATATACCTACTTTTGTGAATTGTTAATCAAATTTCTTGCCATTTTTAAAATTGTGTTGTTTTTACCCTTAATACAGCTTTATAAAAATTCTTTATGTATCCCCTATATAACTGTTTTAAGTATATGTATTTCCAATATTTTAAATATTTTCTCCCTATTTTTGTCTTTATTTCTCATTTTCTTAAAGTGTCTTTTGAAGACCAGATGTTTTAAATTTCAATGAAGTTCAATTTATCATTTTTTCTACTGAGATCGTACTTTTGATGTCCTATGGAAAATTTCCCTGTCCTAATATTATCAAGATTTTCTTCTATGTTTTATTATTATAGTTTTAGCTCTTATGATTTGATCTATTATTATTTCTAAATTACCTTTCATTATGGGGGTGAGATAGGGTTAAATCCCCCCCCACACACACACATTTATCCACTTAATCCAGCACTATTTGATGAAATAACTTCACTTCTTTATTAAGTAATAATAAACTTGGCAACTTTGTCAATTAACTTGTATATGTAATTTTTTTCTAAACTGTCTATTCTGTTCCATTTGTCTACTCTTACAACACTTTATTTCCTCTGCTGAAATATTAGTTATATTTCTTTTTCACTTTATTTCAGTCATTGTTCTAGGAAATATAATAGGCATTTATATATACCTTAACTTATTATAGTCTACTTAGAATTAATATTGTAGCACTTCATACTTTACCCTTCCTAAATGCAATAACCTTACAACAATATAATTCCATTTATGTTCCTCTGGGCTTTAGGTTATCCACTATGTGCATTTTAGCCCTACACATATTATAAACCCTGCCTGAAAATGATATTATTTATTTTAAATAATTTTTATTGATTGTCTTTTTTTTCTTTATAGGCCATATTTTCTTGCTGCTTTGTAAGTTTCATTTCATTGTGTGCTACATTTTGTGCATGATATCCTATAAGGAGTCATCTGCCTTCAGAGAGTTTTAATTTTTTTTTCCTCTGGAAAGTTTACTTCACTATGGACTCTCCTCACTCTTGTCAAAGAATGGTTTAAGCTTTGCTAAAGTGTGCCTTATTCTAGGACATGGTCATCATTCCTAAGCTGTGATCTACATGTCTTATCCAAACAACAAAATATTAATAGGGTTTCTCTACTCTAGTAGAGAGAGAATTTCAATATTTCCTAGCACTGTGTGACCTTTAGTGCCTCCACTCCATTCTCAATCTTGTAATGGCTTCTCTCTGCTTGGGCTGCAAGAGTCTCATCCTGAGCATGTGCAGTACAGCCTTCAACAAAGAACTCGTGTGGAACCTCCACACAAACTTGTGGGCTCCTTCTCTGCTTAGCTCCCTTCTTCCCCACACTCTGCCCCACAAGTGCCAACTGCTTTAGCAGCTTCAGACTCCAATCGCTGCTTACACACCTCAATGGGATTCTGCTTCAGCTCTACGTCCCTGTGTCACATCCAGGAAGCTGTCACCAGCAAAGATCTAGAATGAACGAAGGGCTTTTATATGTTTCCCTTCACTCAGTGATTTCAGTCCTGCACTGCCTATTATCCAGTGCCTGAAAAAGTTGCTGAATGCATTTTATCCTGTTTTATACTTGTTAATGATGAGAGGGCAAATCCAACTCTAATTATTTCATCATGATCAGAAATAGAAATCTCTCCATGAAGAATTTTGTTAAGTACATATAACCTTCCCTTCTAAGTTTCCTTCTAGCAGAGTAAAAATAATATTTGACAGAACTGTGAAAACTTTAAAGCCATTTTACTATAGATGATATGCTGAACATTTAATATATAAGTGAGAGAGTGAGTGAGTGACTGAGAGAGTGAACTAATGAATGATTTAGGATTAATTTCTATCATGCCCCTTTTCCCAGTTTCTGATCTTCCCATGTCCCATCACTGCATTTATTCTATCTCAGGCTAATAAAAATATCTGCCATAACATTTACTTCTAATTATCTTGTTCCAAACTTTCCGTCACTGGAATACATAAACAGTTTTGTTTTTGTTTTTGTTTTAAGATCTTCTTATCTAGTTCCTGCTGGGTAAAGAAAGCAAATATTTAGAATACACCTATTAGCATGAGTCCCTATTTTTTTTTTTTTTTTTTTGATGATGGTATTTGCTCCACGTATTATTTTTCCTTTTCTAATAATCCTTTTCAAATGTACTCTCTTACAGCAGTAACCTTACAACAACACTTATTTTCATGTTCTAAAACAGATTTACTTCTAGGGCTATATTTAAAAAACATCATTTGCATATTCAGAGTTCCTAGGCAGTAAATTTTCTGTGTATATTCACACATACTGTATAAAACTAGGTTCAATCTATGCGTGCTTTATTTGAAAATATATCCATATAGAGTGCCTAGGCCCTCAAAAGCATTCATATATAACTGGATTTTTAGAAAGCAGCTGCATTATAAATGATATTTATCAAAATATATAACATATTTGCAGATATTGTCCCTGTTTGTTGTGGATGGTTTTCTTTCTAAAAATTTTCCATCAGTCCTGTTTATTTCAGTTCTTAAATGAGGTTTATTGTTGCAGCCTACAATATAATGTGAAATAACAGAATGCTGGCTCATTGCCCCTCAGAATAAATCACCACATTGTATCTTTTATTCAAAACACAGTTTGGCATCTGCACTATTGAGGTCCATGTTTTCCACAAACCAAATATACTTAGAAAACAGAATAAAGTCTCAGGGTTCTTTAAAAGTGGTATCAAATCTGTCTATGTTTCCCAGAAAATTCCTATGAGTCATCTTAATTTAAACATTTCTTTAAAAATTGTAACTAAATAAAGGAAGACCCAGATGGAAGCTAAAATTCTGTGGAGTTTTTTCTGGAAAATTTCTCAGAAAGGCCATTTTATGTTTCAATAGTTACATTAGATCTAACTCTGGATATGAGCATGTAAACTTGATTTTTATAAGTAGGCTAGTATTTTCAAAGATCTTTGATATTTGTGAGGCATTTCTTTCTCACAAAGAATATACAAAATTCATTTGAATGGAACTTTCAAATAGGTGGCTGAATGTGTTATTTCAGTCAAAAGCAGAAAAAATGATCTCCCTTGCAACATATTAATGTGTGTGAATTACCAACATTTGTGATTCATTCTCTTGGGTTTTAAAGATTATATCAATCTTTATTTCTGTGTGCTTCCCTTAGAATTCCTTTATCGATTAACCACACATTTATTGAGCTCCAACTTATGCCAGCCTATACCAAGTCCCAGATCTCATAAAACTTGCATTCTAGTATAGGAAAAAATGATAAATTATATGCAGAAAAGTAAAGGAGGGTATAAGGGTATAAGGAAAGAAGAATGGAGTTATTTTATGGAGCTCTCAGATGAGCTGACTTAGTAGCAAAGATGGGAATGATATTAAGAAGTAAGCCATTTGGATAACTCAGAAAATAATTCCAGGGAACAGGAAATAGGAAATATAGAGATCTTGAAATGGGAGCATGTTTCAAAAACAAGGGGTTAAAATAGCCTGAACAGAACCAGTGGTGATTTGTTAAGGAATGAAGTCAGAGAGCCTTCCTAGAACAGGTGAGGAGTTGGAGGAATTTCCAACTCTTACCTCCGTTTTCTTCACAGCCTAAAACTAATCAATTCTGTCTAATCAGCTGTCAATTCATAATTAATATCTCTGAACCAACATTTGACTCAAACACTCCTGAGTTCACTTTCACTGTGTTAGTTTAATTTGCTCATTATTTCACCTAACCATTGAAAATACTTCTAAACTCAGTGTTTTCCAAAATTGTATGACCTTAAGAATAAACTGATATGCTCCACATCCCATGGCTACACTCCCAAACCAAGTCACAAAATTAAAGAAGCCATTTTTTAAACCAGTGCTCTGATTAAATTTTATGACCAGAGAGGTTTAAAAACTACTTTTATGCTGATGTGCTCACAGACATAGGGGACTGGTGGTTTGATGGGCTGATCCCTCTACCATGGGACTTGCCCTTGGGAAGACTGTTGCTGCAAAGGAGAGGCTAGGCCTCCCTATAACTGTGCCTAAGAGCCTCCTCCCAAATGCCTCTTTGTTGCTCAGATGTGGCCCTCTCTATCTAGCTAAGCCAACTTGGCAGGTGAAATCACTGCCCTCCCCCCTACGTGGGATCAGACACCCAGGGGAGTGAATCTCCTTGGCAACGTGGAATATGACTTCCAGGGAGGAATGTAGACCCGGCATCGTGGGATGGAGAACATCTTCTTGACCAAAAGGGGGATGTGAAAGGAAATGAAATAAGCTTCAGTGGCAGAAAGATTCCAAAAGGATCTGAGAGATCACTCTGGTGGGCACTCCTACTCACAATATAGACAACCCTTGTTAGGTTCTAGTGAATTAGAGTAGCTAGCAGTAAATACCTGAAACTATCAAACTACAACCCAGAACCCATGAGCCTTGAAGACAATTGTATAAAAATGTAGCTTATGAAGGATGACAATGTGACTGGGAAAACCATATGGACCACACTCCCCTTGGTCTAGTTTATGGATGGATGAGTAGAAAAATGGGGGAAGGAAAAAAAAAAAAAAGGCACCCAGTGTTCTTTTTTACTTTAATTGTTCTTTTTCACTTTAATTTTTATTCTTACTATTTGTGTGTGTGTGGTAATGAAAATGCCAAAAATTAATTTTGGTGATAAATGCACAACTATATAATGGTACTGTGATCAATCAAATGTATGCTTTGTTTTGTATGACTGCATGATATGTGAATATATCTCAATGAAAATGAATTAAAAAATAGATTGGGGTGATGAATGCATAACTATAAGATACTATGAACAGTTGATTGTACATCATGGATGATTGTATGGTATATGAATATATTTCAATAAAACTGAATTTCATTAAAAAAAACTACTTTTATTAATGTTCTAACTGCTTCCTCTTTTTTGAAACTTCAGTCTTTCTTCTATATACCTGTCAAAGTTAATATTTCCTCCGTCCACCGAAAAAAATTCCAGTCCTATGGGGACCTGGTTCTTCCCTTGCTAGCATAGTATAAAATAAGAAGGCTTACTTTATAAAATTCTTAGACATTCATGTAAGTTTTATCATAGTTTGAATTCAATCTACATTGCTGACATCATTTCCTAAGTCTTCTGAATACACACACACACACACACACACACACACACACACACATGCAATTATATATGTGTAATATCAACCAAACTCTATTTGGTTCTCAGAAGTTACCAGGTTTCTTATTGTCTTGCATCTATCTCTTATGCCTACAAACATCTGAATCCATGCCCTGTATTTTGACATCTGTTTGCAAAAAAACAAAACTAATTGCCCTTCAAGAATCAGTTGGGTTTTTTTTTTCTATTTAGAAGGCTTTTTTGTCAATTATTAGTTGACCTTTATTGTGCCCTCCATCAATTGTAGTACTTGTCACACTGTCCTTTATTTATGTGAATGACTCATTCCCTCATTAGAGTGTGAATTTATTGAAAACAAGATGATATTTCATTCATTTTTGATTTGCAACTATCAGACAATTAATGGCCCAACTATACACTCATGAAATGCTTGCTAAATGATAGAATGAGTTCATAGGTTAAAAAGGCAAAAATTGGGTGTGCTGAATGAAATTTAGGTACTACTTTCTGAAGTCATTAAGCATTTTAAATTAATAATGATACCTTAGACTCAAAATATTCAAATTTTTAAAACAGCTTTCTGGAAAAAATAAGTTATCAAATCTATATGTAGCGAAAATTTAAATACTTATGGATTGCTCAGTTGATTATAGTAACCATTTCCTACTCAAATTTATTTAATGTTATTCAATAATTTATTTTTAAGACCTCTATTGTATATTGACAAACTCTACCTACTATTTAAATCCAGGCATACATTTGTCTAAATTGTTTTAGCTTTCCAGGCTGCTATGACAAATGCCGCACAATGTGTTGGCGTACCCATGGAAATGTACTGGCTCATGGTTTGAAAAGCCCAAAATGAAGGCGTCATCAAGGCCTTGCTTACAAGGGTATGTAGCATTCTGGTGAGGTTTGCTGCAATCCTTGAGGTTCCCTGGTTGGCATCTCAGCCTCCCATTATATGGCAATCTCTTTCTCCTTGTATCTGTCCTCCTGGTTTCCAAAACTAACTTTTGGCTTCTGGCTCCTCCCTGGGTGGTTATCTCTGACTGACAGCTTCAGAATTTCTTCTGCTCATAAAGGACTTCCATAATATGGATTAAAGCCCACCCTGGTTCAGTTAGGCCACACCTTAACTAAATAGCATTTTCAAAAGGTCCTATTAACAAATGGCTTCACACCCATAGAACACAGTTTAAGATTAAGAATATGTGATTGCTCAATCTGCCATATAAATCTTTCAGCATCTGTTTAAAAGCAATCTTGCATATTCAGTTTACTTCCAAATCACTTTGTTTGTCAAATGGAGTAATCTGCAAAACAAACAAACAAACAAACAAAACAGGTGAGTGTGTAGGAATAAAAAGAGCTAAAAGGAAGTTCCAGAAGAAAGAGGAGATTTGCAGCCAAAGGAGGAGAGACTATCTATACCTATCTATACTCACATTGCCTAATGTGTCAAAAGAGGATGTAGATAACTGATTATGTAGATGATATAAATGAATGTAATTGATACTTCAGGAAACATAACTGTGGAGAGAGAAAATGTAAAGCAGTATATTGAGAACATGATTGAAGCTTTTATTAAAGTGAAGAAATGTTAGCTTTTTAGTTTTATTTTTGTTTTGTTTGTTTTGTTTTTAGACATTCAAGATTTGACCACATTTTCATTTAAAGAAAAAGAATCAGATATTGGACTGAAAGTTAAAGATGCCATTATGAGAAGGGAAAATTGAAAGCACAAGGTTGGGGAGGAATGAAACAAATATGCATAGAGGAGTCAAGCTGCGGGAAGAGAATCATTCTAGAACACAGAAAGGGGAAATCACCATGGACAGGTGATTTAAGAAACAAAACAAATCATTAGAAACCTTTTCGTTCACCAGAGACCACAATTATTTTTGCTCTGATATGCTGCTGAAGCAGCTTCAGCTTGGGTCCATTATGATTACTCAAAATTGCATCTGTGATTCAATTGTGTACAATCTACTCAATGTGCTTATCTATATCTGGTCCCATATCATTCACAGGAACTATCTTATCCTCCAAAACTGTTAAAATTTTTTATTATAGTCATCTTCTCAAGACTTAGCATCAAAGGTGATACTGTGGGAGACTTTGTGATCTACAATATGGTGTCCATGGATTTGGAAACAATAGACTTGAGACATGTACATTTATTAGTTGGGAGACACAGTATCTGATTTTAAGATCTGTTATGAAGATACAAAAATCAAGTCTATGAAATTGCTACACGGATAGATAATAGGATTACGGTAACAAAATAAATGTTGCCGAAATTGACACATATTCAGCAAACTGGTTTTCAACAAAGGTTGAAAGGCTAAGGAAAGTGGATTTTGCTTTCTTTTTTTTTTTTTCCACTTTCACTCCAGGTAATCCCTAAAGAAAGAAATGAATCTAACCTCTATCTCATATCATACATATTAATTTGAGATGGATCATAGGCAGAGATATGAAAACTATAACTCTAAAGTTTCTTCTAAAGGAATACCTTCACAACTTCAAAGTAGGGAAGATTTCATAGAGAGAGAAAACATAAAAGAAAAAAAAAAAGATTGTGTTTAAATTTAAAAATTTCTGTTCATCAAAAGAAACCATTAAGAAAATGAAAATGGAAGCTACCAAATGAAGAAAATAACTGAAATACATATACATGACATCATGACATTCTATCAGTTGCAAATATATATGTATATATATAAAGAGAAAGAGAGAACCCTTAGAAATCATTAATTAAATGATCAATAACCCAATAAAGAAGATACAAATGACCAATAAGCACATGAAAAGTTTCTTGACATCATTAATCATCAAGAAAATAGAAATTAAAATCAAAACAAGATGCCACTTTGGAAAACGGCTTGGCAATTTCTTATAAACATAAACATATACCTATGACAAAGCAATTGCTCTCTTAGTATTTACCCAAGAGAAATTTTAAGAATGTTTACACAACAATGTTTATAGCAACTTTATCAATAATACCCAAAACAGAAGCAACCTAAACATTCAGTAACAGGAGAATGAATAAATCATTTGTGTTTTTGTCTGTAATTGAATACTATTTAATAATAAAAGGAGACAAATGATAATACATGCAACTACACGGATGGATATTAAAAACATTATGTTGAGCAAAAGAAGCGGACACAAAAGAATACATAATGTATAGTTCTATTTATATGAAGATTTTGAAGAAGCAAAACCAATCTATGCTGATAGAAATCAAAACAGTGGTTGCCTATGCCTATGGAAGTGGGGGTGGCAGTGCAGACTGAGAGGAAAAGAATATGAGAGAACTTTTCTATGTTTATATTGTGAGTGAGAAATAGAGGCCTAAACCTTTGAAAATTTTGTATGGGTTCTCTGGAGTTGAAAATCACATTAAGAGAAACTTTACCTTTTTTATGTGTAGATATGATGCATTACTATGCCTTTTGAGAATAAACATATCTAATCTTTCTGTGAAACCATATCACTTTATATGAGTTTGTGGTGGAATATTGCAAAAGAAGAAAGTTTTATTTTTATATTTGGTAATATATTTTTGAGAAAACAAAATTATGCTTTTGGAATATAATTATATATGCATATATATATATAATTATACATATTATATATTTTATATATGATATATATATAATGAATAAAGGGACCAATTCTTATTTCCTTGAATCTGTATTGAGATGATTATATGGAAGTATAACTGAAATAGCTCTCTGGGACATCAATTGACATAATGAACTTAGATTAACTAATGGAAACTCACCTGAAGACAGGTAAAATCTATTCCTTCATTCATTTATTTAAACATGTTTTAAATGCCCACTTTATTCCAGACACTATACCAGGTGCCTAAGAGCATAAAATAATTAATTTTATGCACAGAATTTATTCTCTAACAATACAAAATACTATACAAGATAATCATAAAAAAAATAAATTTGGCATGAAAGACCACAAAAATTCTGTTTTAAAAGTAAAATTAAAAATTTGTGAGAACACAGATTAAGTAATGTCAGCCTCATGAGGAATGTCAAATAGGGGTCAGTCAATGAACTATGTAAGAACCTGCTAGATAAATTAAGGGACAGGAAGAGTTAGAGAGGCAATTATTCCTTTTATCTGGATGGAAGACCCTTTTGCTTTTGTATTTACCCATATTTCATTTTTAGAATATACTTTGTTGCATCTGTAATGATTCATTAACTTTAGGTCTGATTTTTTTTTTTAATCAAGAAATCTGTTGTCTATAGTTCAAATTAAACACTTTTCATCTGCTTTAAATAATCATTTGAAGGAAGTGTTATCCATTTAAAGTATATTACAATAAAAACTCTTATGAAATGATAGCTAAAAAATAAAACTGTTTAATGCCATATATTGAAATTTGTTTTCAAACTCTAGATAAAATAGCTTCTTTCCAGCTTTCCATTAATGAACAATATATGATGTCTATAGGAATTACCATTTCACATGAAAGAAAAAAGTACCCTTCATGAAGAAACTAAATATAGCAGTGGGTAATCACTGGAATTAATTTTTGTATTAATCTTAAATGATATCTTAACAGCAGTACAAAGTTTATCAGCAACAAGAATAAATTTTGGAATAAGACCACTCAATATACCACAGGAGTTTAAATCACAAGAGTTATTAGCAACAAAGGAATGAAACTCCATATAAAGAAGAAGTGTGGAGGAAATCTTTCCTAATAATTTAAACAAAAAGGTGAGAATGCTCAGTCCTCTCATAAAGCCTTCTAGACTGAAACTGGGATAGGGTCCAAAATCTGACACTTCAGTTGAGGTGTATCAACCAACATTTATAGAGCACTCATTTGAAGACTTGTATACATCTCATTCTTAATGGGGCTTAAATCATTGGGACATATTAACAAGCTAAAGTATTATTTAAATAGTTAAATTATTTTAATCCCTTCAAATCCCCTCACCGTAAATAATCTCACCTTCCTATGAAATTCTGTAGTTGAAATTCTGTAGTACTTTTTGGGGTCGGAGATGACTTTTTTTTTTTCCTACTTTGCATTTCATTTGTTTGTTTATTTTTTGTTTTGTGTTTTGTGTTTTTGCTTTTTTGTTTTTGTTTTTGTTTTTGTTTTTGTTTTTGTTTTTGTTTTTGCTGCAGAGCCCCTTCTTATTCACAGCTCCTTTATGTCAAGGTACATTTCTGTTTCAATTATCTTTGTCCTTCAATCCTAACACACAGCAGTCACTAATAAATGTTTAGTAAACAAAGAAAACTTGAAAACAACAAAGGAAGCATAAGCACAACTTATTACATTCCCATGATCACAAACATGTGCCAGTGGGCACTTAAACAGGAACGGTTGCCTAGAAATTAATAAACAAACCTTAACGTTCAGAGAGACGGTTTACCTAACGGCTTGTTTTATGGAGATTAGCTAGTTTTAGTTTCATGGAGATTTGCTAGTGGATTTTTGACATCGGCTAGATATGCAGACACATGAACATACATAGTACTTGGTGTAGTCTGTGTAAATGAATATTTATAAGGAAAGCCTTAAAGATTTATTCCGCTTCTTCATAGATCTGACTGGATTTTGCTCATTTATTCATTGCTCATTCTTGTCTGAATATTACTCAGTTACTCAAATGTGTTGTTTTTATCTGTCTCCAGTACTCCCTACCTTCACTTAGATTAAAACCATAAAAAAAGTCCAGTTTTAAAGCTGTGCAAAGAAATCGCTACATCAAAACTGTTAATATACACCTCAAACACAAAACATACGTATCTTCATTTGTCTTTTACCTCGTTCATGTCAGCCTATATCTTACAGGCAAAATTGCTTTCGAGCTCCAGACAATCTAATTTGACTGTGATGTTCTCTGGCACTTGAGTATTACAGTGTTTCCTTGGTTAAAGTAAAAGATTTGCAAAACCAGTCCAAAAACTTTATTATCAGGGCAGAGCACCAATGCATTTCTTAAACATTCATCACAGAGTGCAGGAGAGCTGAGGGAGAATGAATCATCCTAGATTACCTATCTAGGAATTGAGAGGCCTACTACTAAACAGCAACAGCAGAGATTAACTTGCTGGAGTTCCCAGGAAATTTACAGAGGCTGTCCTGTGGAGAAATAGAAACCCCATTTGCAAGATCCTTATCTGTGAAAGGTATCTTAAATCAGAAGACGCCTGGACATGAAAATTCTGCCACGGTGCCCCCTAGGTCAAGGTAATCGTGATTATCTTTCCAACAATCTTCTTTTTCATTGGATGTTTTCAATCTTTGAAAACGTATGTGCATTCAAATGTAGAACGGTTTGACGTAGGCATGAAAATTTAACACTTGTGTTACCCTTGAGAGATTTTCATAGTCCTGGAATGATATTCAGATAGGGAGGTGCCCTAAATTCCACAGTTCTACCCAGAGAAAACAGCCGTGATCTGATATGTTTGTACATCCCCTAACTTTTTAATTACCTATTTTCTGCTATTACTATGGGAAAATTGGTCTTTCTAGATAGTTTTATCAATTAATCAGCGGGGCTTATAGGTTTATACAGTAGAATTCTCAGCTAATTAAAATGTCAGCCTTTCTATATCCTGATCATCTCTCCAATTTCTACTGTAGCGACTTCCCTTGTGACTTACTACTCTTGACTTTAGAAGAATAGAAACGAGCTACTCTTCAGAAAAAGATTCTTGGATTTCTGACTACACGTAAGCAGACTAGGCACCAAGAGCACAGCCTTCCTCTTCCATCCCACAAAGGAATGCCTTTGTACTAACATTCTACTTTAAGACATTCATTCAAACTAAGGCACTGAGGAACCTGGATAAAATAATCTTTGAGCCTAACTTTAAAATGCTTATTTGCTATATGAAGCTGAGGTTGAAAGTGTTTCTAGGGTTAGATTGTCATGACTATTTTAGAAAACCAAATATTCTCGTATTTATCACTTGCAATCTGTCTTCTGTGATGTTGAACAGGGTATGCAATTCAACAATATATAATTTAATGCTAAGCATAGACTTCTACATGATACATATATTCACATGCATCAAAAGGAGTCTTGGGAAAACACCATTTAGAAAAAATAACTAGAATATGTGAAGGAAATAATTCAATACTTTTTTGTTTGTTTGTCTAATTAAATCCCAAAATATAGATGCCTAAACAGGTCCTCAAGTTGATCACTATATTGATCAAGAATGGAAGAGGAAAAATAATCTGCTGGGTTCTAGTGTTCTGGATGGCAGAAGCAATGAAACTATCCCTCCTATTCCTTCCAGTTGTCTATCCCCCCTTATTAAATTTTTCCCCATGGTACTTCCAGACACTTGCTTCTTCTGGGTCATACATTGTTCACTTTCCTTTGTCATTAAGTTAAGGCTAAGCTTTCTGTCCAAAATGAAAAATGGAGTTTTTATTACTTGGCTATAAAAATTATATTACTCCAATAAGTATTAATAAATGTTGCAACACATTTATCTGGATTCCCAGACTCCATAGCTTGTTGTTATTGCCATTGTTTCCCTAACGTGTGCCCATGCTTTTATATCTGCTTCATAAAAATATATTTTGGTAGAAATCTATACATTGTTCAAATATTTTCTCTTCACATAGCTGACTGTATTTTTGCCCTATTATTTGAATTTTAAACATTTAAAACATTAAACTGGGCATCATTTAGTCTTGAAGAATATTTAAGTAATTCAGTTATTTTCTTCATAGGAATGCTGGCTCTGTGGGTATTTTTGAAAGGACAGAAGTCTCCCATGTCTCCATGAAGTAGACTCATACTGAATGGAGCGACATTGCTGAGTTCTGTCCATGAGTCTTAGGCTTGTCAAGCAGCACTAACTGTTTCACAATATAAACCTCCTTAGGTACCAACAAGAACAATTAGAGATCAAGTATTATTGTCAAACTGATAGGATTTATAAAAGAATTTGAAACTCCTCACTCTCTCTTTTTTTTTAGTTCAGTTTTACTGAAATATATTCACATACCATACATCCATGTTATACAATCAACTGTTCACAGTATGATCATATAGTTATGCATTCACCACCACAATCTATTTCTGAATATTTTTCTTACATCAGAAAGAATCAGAATAAGAATAAAAAATAAAAGTAAAAAAAGAACACCCAAACTATCCCCCCATCCCACCCTATTTGTCATCTAGTTTTTGTCCCCACTTTTCTACCCATCCATCCACACACTAGACAAAGGGAGTGTCCTCACTCTCTCCTGAATTGAAGATTGACTGGTTTTCTCTGTGTTATGTTACTTTCAATATAAGCTCTATTTCCATTACTGAAATTGTAATAATATAAATATTTCTTCATGTTTCTTTAAAAATAAGAAAATGCACAATGGAACAAATGAATATAATGCCACTTTGTCAAGTGACTAATGAGGGATATCAGAAGTTAATATATGCCAGAAACCAAAATCTAGTCAGGTTTGTACAAAAAACATAAGTAGCAACTGTAATTAGCCAATGGGTTAGCTTATGATCCTGAGTGCTTACTTGTTTATAGTCCAGGCTTCTGATTCTCAATTTCAAGGACATTTTCATAATTTAAAACATATGGGTCCTGCCACAACAAAGAATATATTAAATATCATGTGGAAAGAGATAGGGATTCTGGTTCTAAACCTATAAATGCATTTATATGCAGACCTCCAACCAAAGCTATTTTAATTTCTGAGCTCTGAAAAAAAAAAAAATGTGCAATTTTTTTCTTTGCCATTGTTAACATTTATCTCCAATAGCCCAGGAACTTGGAGGCCAGTAATTGCTCCCTTAATTATAGTGGTGCCAAAGAGAACAATTCTAATGCCTACACAGCTATTGTCCTTCTCATTCCCCAGACTATGCTTCATCTAGAATTATATAAATATCTGATATTGTTTGTGTATTTACGTTTTACATACTTTTGAATGCCCATTATATCGGAGAGGGGTTAGATATATTGGAGGTAAAGGTAAATATCCAATGAAATAATGATATTTAATTATAATTTAAATTAAAATGAACTACTAAAGACTTTTATGAAAGACTATCTCTATGAAATAGAAAGCATAATTTAATATTTTTGTTTTTTACTTATAAAACTAATATATGCATATTATAAAGAATGTGGTAATTACAGAAAAATTGGAAAAAATATAAAGTACCCAGACTGTTTAATTTGCTAGGCTGCCAAAAGCAATATACCATGAAATATGTTGGCTTTTACAATGGGAATTTATTAGTTTACAAGTTTACGGTTCTGAGGACTTGAAATATCTAAATCAAGGCATCATCAAGATAATGATTTCTTCCTGAAGACTGGCTGTCAGTGAACCTGGACTCCCCTTCACACGGCAAGGCACCTTGGTGGTGCCTGCTGGTCCGTCCCTTCTCTTCTGGGTTTCCTTGCTTTCAGGTTCTTGCTTCCATGGCTCATTTTCTCTGTCTCTCTCTCTCTCTCTCTCTCTCTCTTTCCCTCTCTCTCTCTCTCTCTTCACCTAGTTTATAAAGAAAGGACTCTAGTAAAAGGATTAAGACCCACCCTGGGTCATGCCTTAACTGAAGTAACTGTATCAAAAGGCCCTACTTACAAGAGGTATACACCTACAGGAATGGATTAGCTTTAAGACCATGATTTTCTGGGGTACACACAGTTTCAAACCACCACACAGACTAACTCTTTACAACATAGAGGGTAGGACAAAAGTTGTTATCACTTTATGTGTCAATTCACAAATCTTTATATATGTTGTACAGTCACTAGCATTCCCAAGTAGAGAAAAAAGATGTGGTTTTGTCCAGATGATATACAGCACAACTAAAGCCTATTTCGTTTTTGATGTCTGACAAAGGTATTTCATACTTTAGCATTGACACATTTTCTATTATGTTTTTAGCCATTGTTAAATGAGTTAAGAAATTAAAAGTTCCCTTATAAATGGCTTTACTTTCATCACTTGGTTCCATGTTGCACTATTACTTTTCCATTTACACTACATTGCTTTTATTTCTCAAGTAAAAATACAGTTTCCACTTTTTACACAGTTGAGTTAGGTCTGAAACACATTCCACTCCACATCTTCAGACACAATTAGTAGATAATGTTTTTTATGTTATAGCTACTACTTTGATTTTTTTTTTTTTTTTTTAGTGTCTGTTGAAATGTGAAGACAATTGCAGTGATAACTATGCTTAAAAAGGAATTCTTGAAATCTTTCCTCTCTGTGTCTACCTTTATGATAGATAGAAAGGCTGAGAAATTTGATAATGGTTCTGATTTCTTTTTTTAATTCTCTGAATTTGAATACTGAGTTTTTACATTACAAGTAGTGAATATATAGCAGTGTAAGAATATTTTGGTCAGCCAGAAAACATCACTGATATCCTTTACTCTCAATCCAAATATTAATATGTAAGATCTCAATCGAATGAACCATTGCTCTGATTACTAATTGACCTTCAAACAGTGCATAAAAATTTTGATCCAGAGCTGCTTCAACATCAGCGAACAATTAAATACTTATAACTTGTAATTTGAGTGAGGAGAAATGTCAAGTTTAATTTTAAGGAGTCTAGTTTGATAGGACTTTTGACATCAATAAAAGAAATCTATAGAATAATTTCAACTTCTTTCACTCTTTGTCTGTATACTTCAAAAGAGGAAAATGTTCTTTCTACAAATTAGTTCTACTAACATTTTCATTGAAGACTAAATTATGCATCTATTTTACATATTCCTTTCTAATGTTTCCTTTCAAAAGTTCCTCCTTTCTCATTTGTTTTCCTGAATGACTTTAAGGTTATCTAGCTTTTCATAGCATTACGGTTTGGAATACATGGCTCTAATTGATATGTTATAAATGGCATATTTATGCATTCTCAGAATTTTAAATCTTAGAAGTTATCTCATCTTTATTTTATTGTCTGTTGCTATGTTTCTGCTTCCCAGTGCATAAACACATTTTGTTTATTTGTTTCTTCCCTCTGCTATCATGCTGATGGACCATGCAGTATGTTCAGAAAGAAATAAGCCTTATTACAGCTATTCTACTAGAGTATTCTGTGACTTACAAAAGCCAGGTAGATGAACCAAATTCAGATGTCTATGAATTACTACACATAGATGGTTTTATCGCACTTGAAGCTTTATTAAAATGCCCCTAATTAGCATCAGATAACTGAAAACATACAGTAAAATGAGTTTCCTAAACCTTCTGCACCATGGCACACAATGAGCTTCAATATCAGTTTATACTTTCTTTTCTCATTTGAACTCATAATTAACCTGAACAAGTTGACTAAAAAGGGGTAGTTCTAGTTCAGTCTTTCTCATGCTGTCCTCCTTAAAAGACTTCAATCCAGGGACACCTACTTCTTTCCTTATTATCATTATCACTCATCAATTAGGCTTTACTTACGCAGTTTCTCAATGTTTAGTTTTTGTAAACTGAGTCATTGATTTCTCTGAAAAAACATTGCTTCCTTTGAAAAAAATGTTTCATATACTCTTGCTTTGCCTATGTTAGTCCTAGAAGGGTTGAAGAATACTGATTCTCTTAATATATTTGAACCTGAGCTCTCTGGGCCTCTACCTTTCAGCATTCTCACTGCCACATTTGGTTACCTATCTTAGTGACAAATAGGACAATGTAAACTCCTTTTGAACTACCTTAACCACCAACCAGTGCCATTAACAGTAAGGTACTCAGGTCCCCAAATGATTTACCATTTTCTCAGAAGCAATAAGCAATAGGTATTAGCATTCAATTGTCTCTTTTCCCATATTTTGAAGGTTACATTTTAAACAGCTTTATTTATAAAAACTTAACTCCTTGCTTCTATATTGTGAACCTCTGTCATATATTTCTATAATTAGTTCAATTCAAATGTTATTTCCTCTTTATAATTTTTTTTCTAGATCTGAATGAATATTCTGAAGCAGTGGTTTTCCCATGTGAGCTGGAATAGGTCTTTGTGGGAGGATGTTAAAACATGCCTTGATGGGTGCCATCCCCAGTGTCTGATTCAGTAGGTTTAGTATGATGCCTGTGCCGGTTTGAATGTATTATATCCCCCAAAATGCCATTATCTTTGATGTAATCTTCTGTGGGCAGACATATCAGTGTTAACTAGATTGTAATTCTTTGAGTGTTTCCATGGAGATGCGACCCACCCAACTGTGGGTGATGACTCTAATTGGATAATTTCCATGGAGGTGTGGCCCCGCCCATTCAGCATGGGCCTTGATTAGTTTACTAGAGCACTAGATAAGCTCAGACAAAAGAAGCAAACTTGCCACAGCCAAGAGGGACACTCTGAAGAATGCACAGGAGCTGAGAGAGTAGCTACAGATGAGAGACAGTTTGAAGATGGCCGTTGAAAGCAGACTTTTGCTCCAGAGAAGTCAAGAGAGGAAAAATGCCTCAACAGGAACTACGAGTGACATTTTTGAGGAACTGCAGCCTAGAGAAGAACGTCCTGGGAGAAAGCCATTTTGAAACCATAATTCTGGAGCAGATGCCAGCCACGTGCCTTCCCAGCTAACAGAGGTTTTCCGGACACCGTTGGCCATTCTTCAGTGAAGGTACCCAATTGCTGACGACTTACCTTGGACACTTTGTGACCTTAAGACTGTAATTTTGTAACCAAATAAGCCCCCTTTATAAAAGCCGATCCATTCTGGTGTTTTGCATCCCCACAGCATTAGCAAACTAGAACAAGGCCCAAGAATTTACTTTTCTAACAAGTTTTCACATAATGGAGATGGCACTGGGCCAGGAACTACATTTTGAAAACCACAGCTCTAGACGAAAGACAAGAGAAAATTTCTACTAACATGTAATTAGATGCTTCTTCCTTATACTTACAAAACTTATTTTTCATACACTATAAATATTCATAGGCTCATAGGGCTAAAATTTATCTTAGATATTATGTTCTCTTATTTACTTGTTTTGAGTAAGAAAAATAAGAATGCTTAAGAATCCAATGACAATGTAGAGAATAAAAGGTTTCTTGACTCTCAGATAACTGAATTTTCCCCTAAATATACTCTATCTAGTTAATAATATGTAATGTAATAAGATATCAAATATATCAAACACCAATTTATTTTTTTATATTTTATTTTAGTTGCTTAAAACAGAACAAATCTATTCTCTTACAGTTCTGGAAATTGAAAGACAAAAATCAATTTCACTGGGCTAAAGTCAAGTTATCAACAGGATGGCTTCTCCTGGGGACTCCATGGAGAGAATCCATGTCCATGACTTTTCAGCTTCTAGTATCTGCCTGCAACAGTTATCTATTTTAATTACAATAACACTTTGTTTTTCCAGAGCTGTAGCAGGCAGTTTACTTAGCATTTGTTTAGAAATTTGTGTATCACTAAAACACAAGATTTATCATAACATTTAAAGTTTCAAGTGATAATAAAATTATGGAGGTTTACTACAATATCTTTATATAGATTTTTTTTTTTTTGCATGAAACGAAAGGGCACAGTAAAGTAAAATCACTGCACAGGGAGTCAAGAAACCAGAGTTCTACATTTGGCTTTCTTACTAATTGGTTGTGAAAGATAGTGGGTAATTAAATCCCCTTTCCTGCGCAGTTTCCTTTTTAGACCCTGCCATGAAGTACTGGATCAGAGGATATTAAATGCCTCAAACAAGCCCCAGGGAAACACTTCATCATGTTTTTTGCCCTATGTCTTTAACACAAAGCAACAATACTCAAATTATGTGAAGCTGTGTGGGTTGTGCCACTGCCAAAACGGAAGATGGACACTGCTTCAGAGTGTACAGAGCATTTGAATGGCAAAAAATAGATAAAATACAAATTAACTTGTCAAATGTTTCCTTTTAGAGTATGAATGCAATAGCCGCTTCCATAAAGAATTGTCATTTTGTAGATGTGCCCATTTTCTTGCCTTTCTTTTATGGTTCTAGAAGGACTAAAAATTAATGCAGCATTCTCAATGGAAAGAAGATGGCTAAAGAATATCGGGTGTTAAAATAATTCATACTATTCTTAAATTTGTGTGTATATATAATGTGCATGAAGAATGATACCCGTGTTTACATCAGTAACTGGGTGAATACTGAACACCAGAATTGGGAACAATTTTACTTTATATTTAATAAAACTAAATTCAGTTATGAAAATAACTTTAAAATCTCAGTATTACTTAAAATAAATTAAAATATTGTTAAGGGCAAGCTTAAGACTATCATTTATTTGATTGGCCTTTTGGTCCCAAATTAGAAACCTTATGTATTCTTAAGGTTATACATAACCTTGTGTGTGCATGTGTGTTTGTGTATGTGCCTGTGTGTCAGGTACAGGCATACCTTAGAGATGTTGCAGGTTCAGTTCCAGAATATCACAATAAAATAAATAGCATATAAAAGTGAGTCACACAAATTTTTTGGTTTCTCACTGCATATAAAAGTTATGTTTACACTATGCTGTGGTTTATTAAGTGCACAATAGTGTTATATCTTTATAGATATAAAGCAAGATATACAAATTAAAAATAACTTTATTGCTATAAAATGCTAACCAGGATCTGAGCCTTCAGTGGGTCATATTCCTTTTGGATGGTCTTGCCTCAAGGTCGACAGCTGCTGATTGATCAGGGTGGTGGTTGCTGAAGGTAGGTGTGGCTATGGAGATTTCTTAAATTACTACAACAGTGAAGTTTGCCACATTGACTGACTCTTCCTTTCATAAAAGATTTCTCTGTAGCATGTGATACTGTTTGATAGCATTTTATCCACAGTAGAGTTTCTTTCAAAACTGGAGTCAATCCTCACAAAACCTGTCATTGCTTTATCAACTAAGTTTATATAATATTCTAAATCTTTTGTTGTCATATCAACAATGTTCACAGCATCCATCTTCACAAAGAGCAGACTCCATCTCAAGAAACTCTTTGCTCATCCATAAGAAGCAAGTCCTCATCCATTCATGTTTTATCACGAGATTACAGCAATTCAGTCACATCTCCAGGCTCCACTTCTGATTTTAGTTCTCTTGCTATTTCCACCACAACTGCAGTTACTTCCTCCACTGGAGCCTTGAACCCCTCAAAGTCATCCATGAAGTTTGGATCAACTTCTGCCCAAATCCAGGTAATGTTGAGATTTTTACTTCCTTCCATGAATCAAGAATGTTCTTGATGGCATCTGGAATGGTAAATCCATCCTTTCCTGAAGAGGAATCACTCTCTATGGCAGCTATAGCCTTATGAAATATATTTCTTAAATAACAAGACTTGAATGAAAGTCTAAAGTATTCCTTGATCCATGGGCTACAGAGTGAATGTTGAGTTAGAAAACAGCATTCATCTCATTGTCCATCTCCATCAGAGCTCTTGGGTGACCAGGTGCTTTGCCAATGAGCAGTAATATTTTGAAAATATTGTTTTTCTGAGCAGCAGTTCTCAACAGTGGGCTTCGAATATTCAGTAAACCGTGTTATAAACAGATTGCTGTCATCCAGGCTTTGTTGTTCCATTTATAGAGCACAAGCAGAATAGACTAGCATAATTCTTAAGGGCCCTAGGATTTTCAGAATGGTAAATGAGCTAGCTTCACCAGCTGCATTAGCACATAACTAGAGTCAGCCTGTCCTTTGAAGTTTGAAGCCAGGTATTGACTTCTCCTCCCCAGCTATGAAAGTCTAGATGGCATCTTCTTCCAATAGAAAGCTGTTTCATCTACACTGGAAATCCATTGTTTATTGTAATCACCTTTATCAATTACCTTAACTAGATCTTCAGGGTAACTTTCTGCAGTTTCCAGAATCTGCATGGGACTCTTCCTCTCACTTGAACACTTAGAGGCCATTGTAGGGTTATTAATGGCCTAATTTTAATATTTATTTTGTCTCAGGGAATAGGAAGGCCAAGCAGAAGGAGAGAGATAGGGAATAGCCAGTAGGCAGAGCAGTTAGAACACACACAACGGTTATCAATTAAGTTCACTGTTTTATATAGGTGCGGTTCATGATGCCCTAAAACAAGTCTAATAGTAGCATCAGAGATCACTGATCACAGACCACCATAATAGATATAATAATAATGAAGAAGCATGAAATATTGTGAGAATTACCAAAATGTGACGCTTAGACAGGAAGTGAGCACATGCTATCGGAAAAATGGTACCCACAAATTTATTCATCATAGGATTGCCACAAACCTTCAATTTGTAGAAACCTCTGTATCTGTAAAGTTCAATAAAGTGAAGCACAATAAAACAAGGTATGCCTGTACAGCATTTAGTTTAAATTTGCTTCTAGGAGATACAGTCTCAGTTGTGCCTATAAAGATAATGTGGTAGGTTAAATTATGTAACCCAGTATTAAGACATGTTCTTAAACTTAATCCATTCCTGTGGGTACAAATCCACTGTAAATAAGAACTTTTGAAAATGTTATGCCTTAATCCTATTACTGGAGGCTTTGGGGAGAGAAAGACATGGGGAAGTCCCAGAAACTGGAAGTTAATGGAATTGGAAGAGACAGGAAAGAATATCAGTATGTGATGGGAGAGCAAGTAACTCAAGGATTGCTGGCCTGCAAGAATGCTACCAACTCCAGGAGGATGTATACCTCCTAGCACTGGAAACTGTGAGCCAATACATTTCTGTTATTAAGCCAACCCATGCTATGGTATTTGTCACTGCAGCTGCAGAACTAAGACAGATGGGACTAGGGGAATAATTCATTTATACACACAGTGTACTTTGTATCCTCTCAAATATGAAATATCTTAATGAATAAAACACCTATCAAATTTACCTCATAGGCACTCTCAGATACAAAATAGGAATGTCAACTAAATGGTGTTAAAGAAACTTGATTACATTTATCAAGATGCATAAGAAAATTCCCTGCAATGACTGACAATTCTTAGTCAAGAGAAAAATGTGAATTTTGTACACTGTAAATGATGCTCCTTGAATAGGAACTGTTGCTTGCTGTGAATAATATTATTAAAATAAAGCATAAAACAACAGATCTACATTTGGCTATCTTACTTAAAATAATTCTTCAGAGAAAAAAGAAATTTCTTTAAGAAAAAAATAGAGAAATATGTTATGAAATTAACCTCCCAATATAAAGTAAATACAGCAAGGAATTAAAAAAAAAAACATTTGTGTGACTATGGAAGAGAAGATTTTCATACAATAATTCTGAAACTATTTTCTATAGAAATACTATTTTTACCATTAAATATCAAGGTATATTCCTGATTTAAGAGAGATTTGAACAAAGGGTCAACATGCTCTTTTCAAATTTTCTTTATAATATCCCAGCATTGAAAATTTTGAAAGAAGTTCAGAAATATTGTATAATTCTTTAAGTAATATAAAAATTATATGATGAAATTGAAATATTTTGTTTTCTTTGATAATGAATTTGTCCTATATATGAACATTACAATGCTTGCATGTAAATTTATCAAATTAAAGATTTATTTCCAATCCAAGAAGTATTACCAATTTTGTTGATACCTCCAGTAGTCACTGCCTCAGCAGAGTGAAATTTTCCTACAATGACTCAAGAAAAGTTTTCTAATTTGGTAGTACACTCAACAGAGCACAATTTAAATGAAAAGCTTAATTATAACAACAGAAATAGTGATTTTTCTGAAATAAAAGGAAAAAAAAAACCTTAATTTAATGGGAAATATAAAACAGAAATATGAGCTATAGATGTCTTTATTTTATTACTCATTCAGACATCACTAGAATACCCAGACATGAGTTTTGTTTTTTTTTTTTTACTATTTTACCAAGTTTAATTCATATTAAAACCACAGATTTTCAAATACTTTTTGTCATTTGTAAATTATTTATCAAAGATGGAGGATAAAGTATATTTTACTTAAAATATCTGTGGATACTTAATAATTCTTACAGATTTTGAAATTGTATGGATCTCTACTCTTTGGCTGAAGATCCTGCCAGTCTTAGGAGCAGGGTCTGTCCCCATGCCTGTTTCCTCAGTAAGGAGGATGAGTTTGATTATCCCTGAGGACATGGTATAAAAGTTTCTACATTCAAAAAGAAAAGTTCTCATTACCTGTACATGTATATCTCTGCTTCTGCAACATAGCTTACTTATCTCTGTACAATTGCCATTTTCCCTGGTAGTCATGCAGTTAATTAAATAAAATGTAAGATTGCAGCTAATATATTTTTCCAAGGAAGATCATGGTTAAAAACTCTGATTTTCTGTCTTGACATTGTCTCTTTAACTAGACTAGAATTACCTTGGAATATTTTCTTTAAATCCTCTAAGTAGTCTCAAAGCATTTGTGTTTGACTTATTTCAGATTCAATAAGCCAAAACGTCTCCAGATTTCTGCCCAGTGTTAGGCCTGCTGGTGATGATTATATGTAGTAGAACAGATTATAATTTCACTTAAGTATTTTACTACAGACAATTAGGACAAATTTGAACTTTTGCAGCTCAGGGACAAACAAGCAAAAGGAATACTTAAATGGAGTGTTTTCTGTGAAAGACTGAGTCTCACTCTCTGCCTTCCAATTCTGGAAACAAGCAAATAATCGATGAGCCTCCCTTCTTTGTTCAAAGTAACTGTATTCTCTTGGGATGTATTTGCATAGTTTTACTATCAAGTGAATTGCAGGAATGAGCCATTTTCTTTGAGAATGTCATCAATAGAGAAATAAGTAACTTCTCATTGTGGAATAGCTTTAAAACTCTTCACACAAATGGAATTTTCTGATGTGCTGCCAAGAGCAGAATCCCCATATTAATAACACCCACTGAATGGATCCAGTAGTTGCAGATTTTTCTATTTTTATTATTTTTATTTTTAATGGCATTAAGAAAGTATAATTTTTTTTTATTTTTTCTTTAAGATCATTGAACTGTTTTGATGATTGAATTCACCAGCATGTTAGCCTCCACTCTTTTTGATATTCTATGAGACAGTGGAAGGGGCTTGTTGTCAATGTCCTATTGCTCAATTATGAAACAAAGCGAATGCTCTTTCCTGAGTATCTCAAGAACGAAATGGACTTATACACAGTAAACAAGGGTACAAGTCCTACTGGTATCAGTAGAATTTACATGCTAAAGAGAAATCACAGGTTGATTTTTTTCATCAGAGAACCTGTACTTTTGATTAATTCATTTTGAAAATAAGAAAACCGATACTGGTGCTAAAATGCTGAGTAGGTGCATTACTTAGGAAAAGGAAGCTTAAATTAAGAATTATGTCCACTGAAGAATCATATGAAGAGAGAGGTGAAAGAGAAAAGCATTTTTTAAAAGGTGAATTCATGTCTCACTTTATTGAATTACAATAAACTACATCACAAGTACAGGCAGACTCTCAGCATAAAAGTGATAACCTTCTAAATTCTGAAATTCAGCTTTACAAAACTACCTAGGAGAAAAGTTTTGGAGAGGAATATGGTCATCTTTCAATTAGTTCTTTCCATGGAATCACATAAAGTCTTATTTATTACCTTATTATTGCCTGTTTGGCCTGAAGCAACCTCCAAGAGAACAATTTCAGCTGATTTTTTTTTTCCTGTCATGTGCAAAGAGATAATGAAAGTCTCTTTTTCAGGCATGAAAATTACTATAGACTGCAGGGGTTTTTTGGCCTGAAAGAAATTAGGACTGGCTCAAATGAATTATAAGCTAGAAAAGTTACCATTACAATGGGCATCATCACTCAGGAATCTTTATTCAATTTATCAGTTTCTTTGCTTACACACCTTCAATATTCTAATATTAAGTTAGGCTTGCTGTAACTGACAACCAGCATTTTTCCCCATAGCCATTATCAGAATCATGTTCATTTTTTATTTGTTTGTTCCTTCTTTGCCCATACGTTCCAATAAAATGTAACTCAATGCCTCTCCATTCATATCTTTTCTAGGCACTTACCATACTGCCTGGCAATGAAATTTTGAATAAAGGGGCAAACAGCCCTGTAAATACTTGGGCGAAAATAATATTTTCTTTAATTTTCAACAATTTCATTATACTCTGATTCAAAAGCATCTTTTGCTTTGAGAAGCTGATTCTATAGTTTATTTTTGACACTATTCCTAGATCATATAGGCTTCTTTGTCTGAGTATTTACAATTAAACTGTTTCAAGACATTTTACAAGGGGAAATTCACTTGTCCTGGTACTGCATGATAATGAGTATACGATGGGGAGCATAGTTTGTTCCTGCTTAGCAAGACAATACCTCCTTTTATAGTGATGCAAGGGAGTGAAACATTAGAAATTTTTACATTTCTTTTGTTAGAATTTGGAATAGTGGGACCTTGGGAAGTTTTCATTTATAGAATGAAGCTTTTGTGTCCCACACAGATCAAGCATAAGTGGCATTAATCAATGATAACAGTACAACCCCAAACCACTAGTTGGATCTTCCACTTGAGAAAGAATTCTCTGTAATTCTTGTGACCACCAAGGTGAAACCCATACACCACTCTAATCAATTAGCTCATCCATTCCATTGGATATTCTTAACTTTATCCATAAACTCAGATAGGCAATTAAAGAGCTTTGGATTTGGGTTGTGCCACTTGGGCCTTTCATTTAATTGCTTTTATCAAATTGAGCAAAGGAAAACAACCATACAAACAATAGAATGCTGCTAAAATATATTAAGGTCATATATCCAAACAAAAAATTTATCTGCCCAATTTCTGACTAAACAAAATTGAAATTTAAAAAATACAATACTTCTTATTTTCATTCTTTTTGGAGTAAGGAAAATGTTCAAAAACTGATTGGGGTGATGAATGCACAACTATATGATGATACTGTGAACAGTGGATTGTGCACTGTGGATGATTGCATGGTATATGAATATATCTCAATAAAACTGAAATTTTTAAAAATACTTTATTTGTGTATGTGTACATGTTTGGAATGTTCAGAATTTAGAAACAGGCATAAATTCACAAAAATATAGACCGATTCCATCTGTTGCTAGGGTTGTTTGATTATCTGGGAGCTAACTACCATCATACTAGTTATGTTTAATCATTTTAAAAATTTGATGTAAGTCATTTGGCTTTGGCCCAAATGTTAGTGAACAAAAATTTAGGGCTTTAAAAGCCAAATTAAAGACTTTGTGCAAAGTCAATAATTTGGTAGAAAGAAATGATGCATGTAAAGATAGATCAGAAGGTTTCTTTCTGTAGACTATCCCTTTCTGCCCAATTATTCTGATTCCCAAAGATTGCCAGTATTTCTTTCTTCAGATATGAATCAGTAGATGAGATCATGATAGGAATTTTTTCACCAAGAATTTTTTTTTTATTTTAATAGCATTCCAGAGAGGCGTTGGTATGTAACTTAATACTACTACATGTTGAAAACCACTGAAAAATCACCTTATAAGACTTGACTTTTTATCATTGTGCCACAAAATATGATTTTTAAAGCTTTCAAGGTATGTAGCTGTCAGACTCTTCTGTTCTAAAGAATACTCCTTCAATGATCTTAGTCATGGCTTGTGATATTATATAATTTTATATAACCTATATTCAAGGGATCTTATGGATCACTGTAGTCTAAACCCTTTTGTTAATATCAATTTCACTGAGGTTCAGATAATTAAAGTAACTGGCCAAATTTTAGATAGATTTTACAGATGTGAAAAGAAAATCATTAGCCTTAATTTTGTAGCAGAATACTGCAACTCCATTCTTAGTTCTTATGGTATTATATTAATAAAACTGCATCTTATGTGCAAATCACAGATGTTATGCATATGTAATTAGAGCAATAGAAGGAATAATAGAGTGCTAGTCTCATTGACACAGGATTTACATTTTATATGTAGCAATTATTACTAATATATGAAAGGTATGCATGTAGAGGCTCTCTTCATTTTTGCTAGAATTAATGATGTTCAGTGTTTCTCTTTTGGGTGTCTCTGTTCTTTGAAAATTGAAAAACCCAGGAATGTAATTGAGAATGTCAGTAACTATTAAGAACACACAAATTGAAACATCATTTCTGGTAATAGATTAAGTAATTACAAGAAGTATAATTAAAGAAGTTAATAGATTAGAGGATTAAGGCCTGTATAAAGCATTTGAAACTAGAAACAAATTACATAGAACAACTCCCAGCATCAGTGCTGGTCTTATATGTCTAAGTACATTTTTCTTTTATTCCTTAGGCTTACTAGAGCCATTGCAATGAGGTTAAGGGACACTATGAACATGAACTTCATATATTTGTAAATTTTGTGTTAAAAATATATCATTTTATATTTAAACATTTTACATTTTTAAAATTTGAAATCAATATGTTATCTTGAAATGCCCAAAAATTAAAAAGAAATTCTATGTATAGAGACAGTGGAAAAGGTATGGTTAGAAGTTTAGCATCTGAAGGAAGCTTCAATAGGAAAAAAATAGTCAGCTGCAATAATAAATTGGGCATTGTATACACCGAGGTTCCAACATTCTTATCTCATTATGTTTAGTTGTTTAGAAAAATTATTGAAACAGTCTTTAGGTTTTGAACTTCATGTACAAAATAGAGAGGACATAATTTGGAAGTATGATGAAACTATATATAAAAATAACATGAAAAGTATAGAGAAGCAATTTATTCTACACACACACTCACACACAATTTAAAATAAAAAAAGAATACAGCATCAAATATATATAAATGAGATATAAATGAATGAACAAATAAATTTGTTCAAATTATTTATCAAATTAACCAAAGAAAAAAAATCTTTATAATTCCTAAGTGAAAACTTGAAATTTTAGGTAATTTCAACTTCCCCACAAGTAATTAGAAGTTTTTTAATTCAAATGTCAAGATGAACTGTTTTTTTTTTAATAATTCTATAAATTAATTTTGTTCCCGAGAAAGATTTTATTTTATAACAGGGAACTCTGAAAACAATGAACTCTGAAAACAATGCAGACAATGAAAGAAAATGAAAAATAAAGTGCTCTCTGATGAAAGGGTGGTATTTAAAACCACACTTTCTCTGACCTCTTGTCTTTCTAATGCATGTTGGCAAGTAGGGAAGCTCATTTAATAGCGTTTAAAATCTCTTTCTCACAAATACTACTGGTCATTTTTTTTTTTTTTCATTTTTCACTTTGCAAATACATTTGATACCAAATGCGTGCTGTAAAATGTGATAATAAAAGTGAAACTTCTAATGATAGTCTGTAATGGAGGTCATTGCTTCTAAGAAAATCTTTCACATTTTTAATCTTCCACTGTGAGTCCCCTGCTAAGTGACTTAACTAGTGCTAATACTTATCAATAAGTTGAATTACCTCAAGTTAATAGAGTTTTCTTGTATCTTTGTCCATTTATTTTCTGTATAAAAAAAAAAAAAAAACTTTTCTTCTAAACCAGGGGGAAGCACACACCATATTTCTTATTGTCTTTGCTTTCCTACTTTGGGAGTAAAGTGCATCATCAAGACTGGGATACTTACAAAGGTGTAAAGGGGAAGGAAGTGGCTTTCTAAAAAGAAAATAAACCTGGATGCCTGAAGGAAGGTTGCAGAAGAGCCCCTATCTTCTAGAACTCTTTCTTCCATATTCTCAGAATGCAAATTTGAGGAATGCAAACTGTTTCTTGATTAATCAGACATCCCCTCAAGAAATATTTAAAGCCATCCTTTACCACCATTACCAAATCATTAGAGAGGACTTACAATTCCCAAGCCTTTATCTAAAAGCCTTGGGCCACTTAAAGGTACTACTGAGAGTGAAAGTTTAGCATTAAAATATTCAGTCACAGATGGTAAATGGAATTTCCATTGTCTGCTGCATCCCAGACAAAGAGACTAAATCTTTCTCTTACATTTCTCTCCACATCTTTTAAACTATTTTTATTTTTTTGTCTTTATGGAGTTTATTTTGTTCAGCAGCAGTGTTAAATTTGAGCTACTGAAGAGATTGATACTTTCTCATTTTCTGAGGAGGGAAAGTGATAGATTGCCTTTGCAAACAAAGACACTGTTATTGTCTACAGTTCAGAATAGTCATGTTAGATTAAGCAGCATTCTGTTTTGGCCCCTTTATTAATTACAATGCTTCCTGCTGCTATGCTGATCCTTTTTTTTCCCCCTGATGGCTCTGCTTTGGAGAAAGAAGCACAGCTTCCTTCAAAGAAGCCCATCACAATGCGAGCAGCTCATTAACTTCAGCCTTCCTCCCAGTTTCCTATGACAGCCTGAAGAACCTTGCCTAACTAACTTTAGAGAGAGAGATAATAAAATTTTATTTCCCTTTCACAACAATTCAAAGGCAGTTTATCATGTTCCTTACTTCCAGAAAGAATTTTGAACAGAAGTAGAGGGACTCAGAACTTTTTTTTTTTATGTTCTGAATGTCACTAAATTGGAAGCTACTGTAAACGACCAACAGCTCCTTACATTTAGCAGTTTCCATATTTTAATTCAAAAGAAAAGTGCAGGCATGTTTATATATATATTTGCTTCAGAAAACAATGAAAATAAGTGCAATCCTCATAGCTGTCTTCCCAAATTCAAGTCTTTAGCTGTTTTTTATTGTTATTGTTTTTGTTTTTTGTTTTTTTGTTTTGTTTTCTTTTGTTTTTTTTGTTTGCTCACAGGCAGTAGAGTGTTTGCCTAACGTGGAACCCTTCAAATATCCCTCAGGTCTCTCAAATTCTAAAATTCCATCATCATAAATTCCTTCCATTAGATTGTCTTCCCAAGCATTTTCTCAAACCCTAAATATCTTTGAGTACATATCCTGGTGATTTAATGAATGCACTTGATTCAGTCTGCATAGGCTATATATTCTACAGTAACAGATAACCCCCAGAATCTCAGTGGCCAAACACCACAAAAATGCATTTCTCTTAAGCTACAAGTTCCATGTAGGCTGGCAGGGGTCTTTGCCCATCATGAACACAAAGGAACCAAGGCTGGTGGAGACTCTGTCTTTATGTGTCTCCTTAACAGCTGGAGCAGGAAAAGGAAGGCATTAGGTTGAACGCTGGCTTTTAAAATTTCTTCCTCGAAGTGACACATGTCATTTCTCACAAAGCCAAAGTAAGTCACATGACCATGCCTAACTTCAAAGGGCTGTCTGGTGGTTTGAAGTTGTATATGCCACAGAAAAACATGTTTTTAATTTCAGCCATTCCTGTAGGTGCAAACCCATTGTAAGTAGTACCTATTGATGAAGGTACTTCAGTTAAGGCATGACCCACCTGTGAAGTTGAAATGCTAAATAGCTTTACTAATACTTAAACTCCCATTTTACTCAGGAAACTACAAAGAAGAAACAAAAAGCAACTGAGGCAGGCTGACACGCTAAAGTTCTATTGCAGTGCTAATTAAGACCCCTGCCTCTATGGGAAAGAAGGAATTGTGATAAACAAGTCATGCTGACACCAGCAAGTCTGCTTATCTTCACCAGATAGATCCATTCCTACACAAACATTCTGCCTGGGCAGCTTTTGCAGATTCTTGGTACCCAAAGATGCCCTGCCCCAGACAACTCACATGGCTCATGTCCTCCTTGCCTCCCTGTCCCCATTCCACCATTCCCTTCTTGTTGTTCTAAGCAGGCAAATAAACTGTTTCCCTGCCACTTTGCTTTGAGCAGTAACTTTCTTTTAGTTCTGTTTCCATTTGTGCCACTTAGCTCAATGAACTTATTATGAACCTTGGCTTTCAGATTCTGTTTTCAACTTAACACACTTCATTCAAGACAGGTCTTAATGCTATTACTGGACTCCTTTATAAGAGAATGAATTGAGACATGAGAGAGAGAAAGCCACAGAGGGAACAGCCAGAAGCTGGACTTCAACAGAATCTGGAAAACAAGGGAGAGATTGGGAGACTTCTCCGTATATGTAACTTAGCATGTGACAGAGGAGCCAAGGATCAACAGCAGCTAGCCCCAGAATGCTGGTCTTTGGGAGGAAAGCATCACCTTCATGATGCCTTGATTTGGACTTTCTTTTAACCTCATTACCATAGCAAATAAATTGTTTGTTTAACCTGACTCATTTCATAGTATTTGCTTAAGCAGCCTAAGGAAACTAAAACAGGGTGGGAAAGTGCAATCTTACCCAAGAGAAGGCATGGAACACTTGTGAATAGTCCCAATGATCAGCAGCACACTCTTGTAAATTAGTTCATTATACCATGTTCCAGCTGACAGCTAGCTCATATGAGAGCTGGAAATTTCCATGAGAGGGTTAACAAAAAATCATGCTGTTGGAACTTAACTAACACTGAAAGCACAATGCAGTGAAAGAAGCAGATAATTTTCTAAATAATAAAATCTAATGCACTCTATCAATAGAAAATAATCTATTAATTAGTACTTAATAAATGCCACTTATGAGACTCTTTTAAACCATGGATTTCTTAAGAGGAAACACAGTAATTTTTGGTAATGAAATGGCTGGGAACTAGTGATCCACAATATTAGATTGACATACTCTAGGGACAGAGGCAGTGTCTACATGTCTCTGTGTTCCTAGTTGCTAAATTACAACTGACAATATTCATTGTAGGGCATAAAAATCATAATGTGCAAACTAAATGACCTGAGTTTAAGCCCTTACCTGATCAGTTAGTTACTGAGTAACTATGGACAAGTAATTACACTTTTTGCCTACTTGGTATCCATTTCTCTATCTTGTAAGAATACCACACTCTCCTCCTATTCTCTTTCCCTGAACTTGGAGGACTCCAACCCATTTACTCAGTCCATGTGAATCCACTGGGATTCCATCTCCCAGCTTCTGGTATGACACATATCTAAATATAGCCTATCCCCATGGTCACAGTGATTGGATCAAAGGTGGGTACCATATTCAAAGTTTTTCTTTTTTTTTTTTTTACAGAATTTGCATAGAAAGATATTATTTTGTTAATCAGTAGAATACAAGTTTTTTTTGAACATTGGTAAGAAAAGTTCTATTTTTAACTCATGGCTGCTGAGAGGATGTAAGTCTTTAGTGGTTGTCTGGCATATTGTCCATAATAGGGGAAAATCTGCCTGAGAAAGGAGCTGTTTTGATTCGGTTGAGCTGACAAAGTGCAATATACCAGAAATGGGTTGGCTTTCACAATGCAGATTTTTTAACTTACGCATTTACAGTTCTAAGGCCAAGAAAATGTCCATATCAAGGCATCAGCAAGATGATACCTGGACTATAACAACTGGCTACCTGAGAGCTTGGGCTCCTCTATCAGATGACAAGGCACATGGTAACGTCTGCTGGTCTGCCTCTCCTGGGTTTCATTACTTCCAGCTTCTGGCTTTGGTGGCTTCCTCTCTCAGCTTCTGCATATTTCCTTGTCTCTCAGCTCCTCTGTCTCTCTTAGCTTCTCTGGGGCTTTTTTCTGTTTGTTATCCTCTTATAAAGGACTCAGGTAAAAGGATTAAGACCCACCCTGGGACACGTCTCAATGAAAATAACCTAATCAAAAGGTTCCACCTAAAATAGGTCTATACCCACAGGAATGGATTAAAAGAACATGATCTTTTCTGTGGTAAATGACAGCTTCAAACCGTCACAGGAACCAACACAAAGGGAGAGAGAGGGAAAGAGAGAGAGAAAATAGACTGATGATGTTGTTTGAGCCCCACATGATTCAACTTTTAACTTTAGACTTTCAATTATAGAATCTAATTAAATTCCTTTTGATTTAACCTAGTTTGAATTGAGGTTTTTGAAACACCAAGCATCCTGGCAAACAAATCTTCCTGAGCCTGTTTCCACATTTATAAAATGAACTATTGTCATAATAATATGTGGATTTCCCTAAAATAACTCCAAAACTTTAAAAATGCTATATGCTGTAGGTTGTGGAAGATTATAAATTCTCTTTTAGAAATGTTGAGCTGAGATGTCTGTGGTGCACTTCAGCAGAAGTAAACCTTTCAGAGTTGGATAGCCTTGTCTGGATTCCAGGAAATATATACTGGAGGGAGATATAGATTTGAGAGTTATCAATGCAGAAATGGTAATCAAAGCTCAGGTGATAAATAAAAGTGCCCCTTCAGAGTTGAATATACTAAAGGCAGAAGAAGCAAATACTGCATATTTTAAATTTCCTAGAGCATCTACTGCAGTGGGGCTAGAGGCAGAGGTGTGTTTTGACTTAAGGTTGGCAAAAGAACAGAGTGGTCAGTTTATGCGGAACCTGGAGTGAGTTGCTAAGGAACTTATCATTTATCACTTGGACAAATAAAGGGGAGTCAATGAAGGGCTTCCAGAAAGACAAGATGGCATTATAACTTTTATTAAGATTACTCTTGTGGAAGAAAATAAGATGGACTATAAGTGGAAGTGAATGATGTCAGAGAAACTAATCGATTATTTCAATTCTTTAAACAAAAAATAACAAGGAGGTAAATTGAGGCAATGGCAGTGATAATTAAGATCAGAATAAGGCCTAGAGGTAGGCTGAGGAGAAAGATTCTATAGAATACATGATTAAAGATATTTAAGGACTGAGGAAGAGAAAGAATTTCAGTAAAAAGTTTTCATGACTAGAAAAATTGAAAGAATATTCACAATATGATCAATGGAGGCAATATAAAATGACAAATAAGTTTGGAGACACACCTCAGTTTTGAACATTGTCCTAGTTTGCTAATGCTGCGGAATGCAAAACACCAGAGACGGATTGGCTTTTATAAAAAGGAGGTTTATTTGGCTACACAGTTACAGTCTTAAGGCCATAAAGTGTCCAAGGTAACACATCAGTAATTGGGTACCTTCACTGGAGGATGGCCAATGGCGTCCGGAAAACCTCTGTTAGCTGGGAAGGCACGTGGCTGGCGTCTGCTCCAAAGTTCTGGTTTCAAAATGGCTTTCTCCCAGGACGTTCCTCTCTAGCAAGCTTGCTCCTCTTCAAAACATCACTCACAGCTGCACTGAGTTTCCTCCCCCCGAGTCAGCTCATTTATATAGCTCCACCAATAAAGGCCCACCCGGAATGGGCGGGGCCATGCCTCCATGGGAACATCTCATCAGAATCATTGCCCACAGCTGGGTGGGGCACATTCCAAGCAAATCCAACCATCACCAAAATGCCTGCCCCACAAGATTACAAAGACAATGGCATTTGGGGGACACAATACATTCAAACCGGCACAAACATGATGGTAGTCTCTGTGCCGGTTTGATGTATCATGTCCCGCAAAATGCCATTGTCTTTCATGCAATCCTGCATGGGCGGACATGTTAGTGTTGATTAGATTTTGGAATCCTTTGGGTGTTTCCATGGAGATGTGACTCAATCAACTGTGGACAAGACTTTTGGTTGGATAATTTCCATGGAGGTGTTGCCCCACCCATTCAGGGTGGGTCTGAATTAAATTACTGGAGCACTACATAAGACCAGACAGAAGAAGTGAGCTTGCTACAGCCAAGAGGGGCACTTTGAAGAATGCACAGAAGGTGAGAGAGGAGCTGCAGATGAGCGACAGTTTGAAGATGGCCGTTGAAAGCAGATTTTGCTCCGGAGAAGCTAAGAGAGGACAAACGCCCCAAGAGCAACCGAGAGTGACATTTTTGAGAAACTGCAGCCTAGAGAGGGATGTCCTGGGTGAAAGCCATTTTGAACCCAGAACTTTGGAGCAGATGCAAGCCATGTGCCTTCCCAGCTAACAGAGGTTTTCTGGACACCATTGGCCATCCTCCAGTGAAGGTACCTGATTGTTGATGTGTAATGTTGGACACTTTATGGCCTTAAGACTGTAACTGTGTAACCAAATAAACCCCCTTTTATAAAAGCCAATCCATTTCCGGTGTTTTGCATTCCAGTAGCATTAGCAAACTAGAACATATCCAAAGCCAAGAGAAGAATTTGGGGGGGTGAGGGAAGTGTAATTTGCCCTTAAATAGTTGTTAAAACCTGTGAAATAATCACAAAATCCAATGACATGGTATAAAATGAGAAGGACATCTAAAGATGGAACTGTTAAAAAGGTAAGGGCTCTGAGAAGATCGAAAATGAAAGAACACAAAGGTAGAAGGAGAAACAGAAGAGAGTTTGGATGCCCAAAAAAGAAGAGAATATCAAATATGAGATAGTAGCTGTTGTTTAAACATGCTGAAGAGAGTAATAACAGAAACAAATTGAGAAATATCATTTGAATTTGACATTTGTGAGGTTCCTGGCACATCTTCCAGGATAGTTTCAGTGAAATGATGGGAGATGGAATCATAAAACTTACCTTCTTGGATCCTCACAAAATCCAAATTAGTTTCTTTCAAAATCCCCATTTTACAGATAATGTTACTAATAAGGAGACTGAGAAGCTGGCCTTGGAATTCAGTCTTTCTTTCTTGTTTGGTACTTTTCCCTATAATCTTCAGGAAGAAGGACAAAGAAACAAAAGATGATTCACAGATTATAAGCTTTTCCTACTCTCAATTTTATCTTAAGCTTTTCCTGTCAATCAGGCTAATAATATAGGACTTGCCACACCCTAACAGGCAGGCCTACACCCACAAGATCACATATGCTCACTAATGTTGGCCTGAGAAGAAGTAGACATGATATGATTTTAATTAAGGAAAATTGGAAATTTCCTCTACTCCAAAGAGCATGCCACCTCTTTGTCCTTCTGTTACCCTTGGCAGGTGGTCAAGCAGGCTAAATATTCTAGAATTCTTTCCCTTAAGAATTATGACTCCAGAAGTTCCACAGTAAGTATGCATATGACATTTATAAGCAGAAATTAAATTCTTCTGAGTTAATAAGGACTTCATTTTAACAGCAAGCATTTTATGGACTACAGCAGAGGACAAACTAGTTTGAGGAAATGGTAAGGGGTAGAGAAAGTCTATAGCATCATAGGCTATATATATATAATGGAGGGTGATAAGAAACCCCTGAACTGAGGTCATTTGTTGTGATCACTTTGAGCTTGGTTCATGATCAAAGATGGTCAGGTCTTAGAGGAGATGCACTATAAGAAGGATTAGGCCAGTAGAAAATTGAGGGAAAGGTAGAAAATTGAAGAGAAGAAAAGAAGAATACAGAAAAATTTCCTGTCCAGGGTTGTGGTGGTTTGAAGCTGTTATGTACCCCAGAAAAGGCAATGTTCTTTTAAACCATTCCTGTGGGTGGGACCTTTTGATTAGGTTATTTCAATTGAAGAGTTGTTCCAAGGTAGGTCTTAATCCTTTTATTGGAGTCCTTTATAAGAAATGAAATTAAGAGAAGCTTATAGAGAAAAGACCCAGAGAAGCTAAGAGAGGACCCATAGAAGTTCAGAGAGGAAGCTGCAGGAACCAGAAGCTAAAAGCAACAAAACCCAGGAGCGAAGGACCAGCAGATGCCAGCCATGTGCCTTCCATGTGACAGAAGTGTCCCAGATGCCAGCAGCCTGTCTTCAGAGTCCAAGTACCATCTTGTTGATGCCTTGAAGTGGACATTTTCACTTCACAGTCTAAGAACTGTAAATTGTAGGTTAATAAATTGCCTTGTAAAAGCCAACCCCGTTCTGATATTTTGCATTCCAGCAGATTTAGCAAAATGAAACAAGGGTTTATACAATGAAGCTTCCTAAGGTTGGCCTGGATTCTGAATAAGGTAAAAATTGGAAAAATTCTCTGAGGACTAAACTTTAACAAATAAAGCGATGAAGGTCTTTTTCAGAGCATTAGTATGATTCTCAACTAAATTTATTCACTGTTTAGGGAAATTTCTTTGCAGTTTTAGTTAATTCTGCAAGTCAGTAAGAAAGGTTTTTACTTTTATAAATTGTGAGCATTTGTATCTTATTCTATAAGATACTGCTCAAATCTTAAGTCATCTTGAAATCCTCCTCTTACTCTTCTCTACCAGGGTGTTAAATGTCTTATTTTCTGGGCTCTAATAATAATCTGTGCATACCTCCTTCTTCACACCTACAACCCTCCATTGTAACCAATGATTATACTCTTTTCCTTTCCCACTAGAATATGAGCTCTTTGAGGACAGAATCTATGTTCCTTTCTCCATGTTTTTGTAGACATGACCACCTAAGCCTGGCTCAGAGGAAGGTTTATTGAATGTGTTACCCTCATTTCTACCATTCTCTTTTCTACATGTGATCACTAACCTATCAGTCAAATAGAAGGCTTAATTTTCCACTTCTCTTGCATCTATGTCCTCTGATGCTTTCCATAGCATAAGCCACCCCCACCACTAATAATAACCACCTGTTTTCATGTCGTAAATAATGGAATAGGTCGGCATCCCTTATCCACTGAGCTCTGAAGGGAATCTGGTGGAGCAGAGCCAAGATATTTTATCATGTCAACTTTAACAACATTGATACATTTTATATGCATTTACATATGCAATTCATATAAAAAATTCATTACTAAAAATAAATGTCAATCACAGAAGAGAAATATAATATAGGAGGAATTAAGTGGAGATTCTAACTAACTTGAACTTTTCCTTGTACCGAATAAGGGTAGAAGACTTAAGACAAGGGCCCTCACAAGAAGGATAAACCTTGTGGATTCTCCCTCCCTTAAGTTTCTATGCTTCTACGTAGGTATACCCATCTCTTCAAATCTCTGTCCAATAAAATACATCCATTTCCTTTAGGAAAATGTCTGCATGATCCACAGGAAAAAGTCTAGAGTCTGGCCTGAATCTTCATCCCCTGGAATTTGGCTGTATGGGAAATGATATCTCTCTCTACCTATCTCACAAATTCCAGTGAGTTTCCAGGCTGTGAGCAAGAAGAAAATGGGATCACAGACAGGTTCTAGTATAATTTTTTTCGCCAACAAAAGTCATGAGTCATTAATTTCTCTTCATGGAAAGTAATTCACTTTCTCCAAAATATATTGTGTTTGCCTCTGAACCATCACAATCTAATTCCATATTTAAAAAAAAAAAATGCTTTCTTCATTGACAAAATGCTGACGTGCTGTAACAGAAAAAGGAACATTACTGGGTTATTGTCTGCTGTTCCTGGGACTTCACTAATATTTAATGTCCACTTTATTTATTGGCTAATTTTATTTATCAAAATTGGTTCAATTAAATATTTAAATTTAGAATGTTACAATGATGTGAAAGCTGTTGCCACTTCTACCTACTGAGAATGAATGAATGAATGAATAAATAAATCTTGTATATTTTGGATGTATCTTATTATATGAAATGTCTTACATAATACATATATTCACTCTTCTTTACAATGGTAGCATAGAGTAGTGGTACATCTATAACTCACTTATTCTGTAAGTGCTCTGTTTCTAATAAAACCAGGCTTGATTCCTTACACATAATGATTCATTGGAAGGGGGCATTTATTACACATGCAAACATACTTGCTTGCTGGGATTAAGTAATTAAAAGGATGAAGCAGTTGTAATTGTTTGCATGCTAATTTACCGTGAACTCTTTCCCAGCCCTAGGGACCCAAAAGCTTTATATTTAATGTTTTAGTCCAGTGTAACAAATAATTTCAAAAATCATTAAGACTAAGAAGCATTTTTTTTCACTTCATTAACTTCTTCATATTTATTACCACCATCATTGTACCAACTCTTAACTATAAGACAGAAACTTAGAATTTATCATTGGCTCTTTGCTTTCTTTTTCCATGCCCATCATTTAGTCCTGCTGATCTTACTTTCTTAATGTCTCCAGTATGGGGAGCCTTTTTCATGATCACTGTCACTACTCACATCTGAATTATTATAGCGTACTTCCACTTTTTGCTTCCTTGCTTCCAATCTTACACATTTCAAGGCATTTTTCATACAATATAATGTCACTCAGTGTTCTGGTTTGCTAATGTTGCCCTTGTGCAAAATACCGGAAATGGATTGACTTTTATAAAGGTGATTTATTAGGTCACAAATCTACAGTTCTGAGGCCATAAAAGTAACAAAACTAAGGCATCAACAAGAGGATACCTTCACTGAAGAATGGCCAATGGCATGAGGAACACCTCTATCAGCTGAGAAGGCATGTGGTTGGCATCTGCGGTTCCTTTGCTCCTGGGTTGCATTTCAAAATGGCTTTCTCCAAAATGTCTCTGGGCTTTTCTCTCTTAGCTTCTTCAGCTCCTGCGCATCTAAACATCAGGGTCCTCTCTTAGCTTCTCCAGAGCAAACTCTGGGCTACCATCTCCAAACATCACCAAGCATCTCAAAGCATCAGCAAGCATCTCTCCAAAAGTCTCTCTCAGCTGCTCTAAGCTCCTTCTGTCTGTGAGCTCTTTTAGAGGACTCCAGATCTAAATACAACTCACCCTGAATGGGCAGGGTCCACATATCCATGGAAATAATTTAATCAAATGTTTCTACCCTGATCAACAGATTAATCAGTTTGCCCCCACAGGATTGCATTAAAGAATATGGCTACAATGTGATGGAATGAATGTATTTTTGCATCTAGAAAGAACATGTCTTTTTTGGGGTTCAGGGTGTGGAATGTGATGGTTTGGATATGTTATGTCCCCCAAAAAGTCATATTATGACTAGATTGCTTTGAAGAGACTGTTGGTAGAAATATGGACTCTAAAGATAGCTCTGATAAGGCCTTGAACAGAAATGTTGAATGTGTCATTGCAAACTGGGAGAAGGTGTTCCTTGTTTTAAAGTGGCAAAGAATTTTACAAAATTGAGTCCTGGTGTCAGATGGAAGGCAGAATTTGAAAACGATGAGCTGGGATACTTAGCTGAAAAGATTTTGAAACTGAATATGGAAAATGCAGCCTGGCTTCTCCTTGCAGCTTATAGTAAAATGTGAGAGGAAAGAGATAAGCTGAGAACTGAATTCTTGGGTACAAAGAAACCAGAAATTGATGGTCCGGGAAACTCTGAGTTACCAGAAAGTGAAACACCAGTGGCTACAGCCCCATATGCGGATTTAATGAAACCTGAAAACAGCCAGTCATTTCAGTACAAGCCAGGATTGGAGATGGAATTATTCAGAAAGAATTTGTGGAAAGTCCTGTCTGATGGTTTTGACCCTGTTCTAGTTTGCTAATGCTGCCGGAATGCAAAACACCAGAGATGGATTGGCTTTTATTTGGGGTTTATTTGGTTACACAGTTAGTCTTAAAGCCGTAAAGTGTCCAAGGTAACACATCAGCAATTGGATACCTTCACTGGAGGATGGCCAATGGTGTCCAGAAAACCTCTGTTAGCTGGGAATGCATGTGGCTAGCATCTGCTCCAAAGTTCTGGGTTCAAAATGACTTTCTCCCAGGACATCCCTCTCTAGGCTGCAGTTCTTCAAAAATATCACTCTTAGTTGCACTTGGTATATTTGTCCTCTCTCAGCTTCTCTGGACAAAAGTCTGCTTTCAATGGCTATCTTCAAACTGTCTCTCATCTGCAGCACCTGTGCTTTCTTCAAATTGTCCCTCTTGGCTTTAGTAGCTTGCTCCTTCCGTCTGATCTTATATAGTGCTCCAGTAATTTAATTCAGACCCACCCTGAATGGGTGGGGCCACACCTCCATGGAAATTATCCAATCAGAGTCATCACCCACAGTTGGGTGAGGCACGTCTCCACGGAAACACTCAAAGAATTCCAATCTAATCAGCGCTAAAATGTCTGCCCCACAAGATTGTCTGAAAGAATATGGCTTTTTCTAAGGGACATAATACATTCAAACCAGCACAGACCCCTGTATGTTACATGCCAAGTTAAAACATTTTTTGGAGGGGGAGGGATCTGTATAAAAGGAACCACTGCCAGTCTGAACTGGAGGGGACAGAAAAGGAACAGATTGAAGGAAAAGTTTCTTCAAAGACAGAATCATGGAAGTTGAGGTCTGGAATCAAGAAACCTCAGGCCAGGAGACTGGAGCTGCCCATGCATGTGGAAAGGGTAAATTTGCCCTGGAGGCAGAGGGTGAGCCTTCTGCCTCTATGCTCAGGAAGACTGCTGCCACCCCAGGCCTCAAGGAGGGTGGAACATATTCGCTGGAGACTGGGGCAAGTCTGGCCATCACCTCACTGTTCTGAAGGGGTTGAGTGTGTGCCCCAGAGATGGAAGAGTCAGGTGCTGTCCCAATGTTTGAGGATGGTAGGGCTGAGAAGAAACTTGTCTCCCTAATGCATGGATATGTTGGAGCACTTACTCTAGCACTTGGAGAGAAAGGCCCTTGGAAAGGGTTGGACTTCTGCTCTCTCATGCTCCAAGAATAAAATGTCATTCTGTAAATGACTCTCAGACTTTGAAATCTAATGAAGTTTGCCCTGTGGGTTTGAGGAATCGTTTTGGTCCTGTGAACCCTGTTTTCTTTTCAATTCCTCCCTATGACAATGGGAATGTTTATCATGACTGTCCCTTCTTTGTATATTGTCAGCAGATAACTTGTTCTAAATTTCAGAGTTCCACAGCCAGAGGGGAATTTTGCCTTAGGACAGACCAGGCCTGTAACTGATTTTGATAAGAGCTTGTACTTACCTACTGTTACTGAAATGATTTAGGCTTTTGTGATATTGTGATGGAATGAATGTATTTTATATGTGGAAAGAGCATGTCTTTTGGGGGCCCAGGGTGTGGAATGTGCCAGTTTGGATGTATTATGTCCCCCAAAAAGCCATATTTTTTAATGTATTCTTTTGGGAGCAGACTGGTTAGTCTGTTGATCAGGGTGGAAACATCTGATTATATTATTTCCATGGAGACGTGGACCCCACCCATTCAGGGTGGGTCTTAAATCACTGGAATCCGAGAGCTAACAGAGAGAAGGATCTCAGAGCAGCTGAGAGAAACTTGGAGAGATACCTGGGAGCTCCCAGATGCTTGCTGACACTTAGAGATGCTTGGAAATGCAGATTGAAGGATGTTTGGAAATGTTAAGTTAAGAGCTGAAGCCCAGAATTTGCCCTGGAGGAGCTAAGAGAAACCCAGAGACATTTGGAGAACACCATTTTGAAATGCAACCCGGGACTAAAAGGTGCCAGCCACATGCCTTCCCAGTTGACAGAGGGACCACATCTGAGCAACAAAGACATACTCAGGGGGAGAATCTTAGGCACAATTTTAGCCTCTCCTTTGCAGTAACGAGTTCCATAAGGGAAAGTGCCAAGATAGAGGGTTCTACATACCAAACTGCCAGTCCTCAATGTTTGTGAGAACATCAGCAACAACCCAGGTGAGGAAATCCAACACTTCTGCATTTCCCTCTGGCTCCTCAGGGGGACCCTGCATATAGATTTTTATTCTCTGCCAAAATTACTTTGGGATGTATCACTATTTCACACTAAACTGTACAAACCTACCAGGTCTCACTTCCTATTCAAAGTTCCATGTAATTATGGTATTTGAATATACTGTATGAGTTTAATTGTTTAGGAAATATAGATCCTGCACCAAATAAACATCTCCTCCTTTGGTCTCATATGTTAGCTGAAGTTTTTAAAACACAGTCAGTATTGTCCTTTACCCTTTTGGCCCCTGTCTTCATTCTTTCACCTCTGCTTAAGCATTAGACCCTTTAGAGCATGAGTGCTCTATATAATTCCACTGTAAATCACAGGTATTAACAGAAAAGTAGGTATTCAAAAAATGCTTATGGATGAATTAATGAGTTAAAGAATGAAGACATGAAGTGATTTCTTTTTTTAAATTTTTGTTGTAATTTATCAATGCTAAGTTGATGCAACATTTGTCTTAACCACTTTTAACATTCTTTCTCACTCTCACTAGATTTCCATGAAGATGATCTTATTTGAGGAAAACAGACCAGAAGAAAGTAGACAGAATTACCCTGATTCTATGATGCTTTCTAATATATTTTATATTGCTTTGAATTCATCCTTCCATATCCTGTGAAAATTCAAAACTTGTTCAAGATTTTTGTAAATTGCTGGGTGCCTGTATCCTTGGATCACCTCTACTCTTAAATGCCTCCTTCCCCTGCCTTAGAAATTATGTATGTTATATCACAATCCTAAGTGTTCTGTCTCTATTTCATTCTTTGTCAACAAAATGTAAAATTTAGGCATGATCTCAATTTTTTGAAAAAGTCCAGCCTCCTAGGATATTTGTGATAGAACAGATTTACTAAAGTTTGTTTTTGCATGTGTATATGTGTGTACTGTGGGGGGGGGAGGGCAGTGGTGAGGGGTGAGAAGAAGTTTTTTTTTAATTAACATGTAGAAGCAGATATTAAACACGTCCCTTGTCCAAGTTCCTTCAGCCATCCCTCCACTATAATATTTAATCTTCAACTCATTTCACTCCATTTCTTCTCCACATTTATTCTATTCTGTTAATTACCCAGGAAATTACAATTCTTTCTTTGTATTATGGAGAGTAATTAATCTTTTCCTAGTTCCTACTACTAAACTCTTTTTAGGACACCCTTGCACATATTGAAATCTACTGAGAAGTTCTGCAGAAGCTGGAGCTTTTCACTTAATAAAGTCCATCCTTGCATTAAGTTCAGGGTCAGAAATAGAGCACTAAAAATACCCTAGGTATTTTAGGCAAAGAGGGATTTAATACAGAAAACCAGATACTTCCAAAATCATTGGAAGGGATCAAGAAATGAGATCTAGGTTGAGCCTCAGGAAAGACTGAGAACTGTACAGAACTAATGTATCAGGGTAACATCTTAGAACACTGCTGGAATGAATCACTGAGATGTACTGCTTAGCTTTGGTCTTGGGGTCCTGGAGTTCCAGTTGGGAACAACTGTTGCCTATGGCATGTACCACAATTGTTTCTTGGCACATATGAGCTGGTAAATAGACACTGGAACCTGAAATCCTACTGCTGCTTTGCCTCAATTGCCTTTTAACACACAGGACAGGAACCAGAATTCTGCCACAATATCCTATCTTCACAATTTTGCTTGTAAGCAGAAAACAGACAATAGTAGAGAGATGAGAGTCCATTTTATTTCTACTATCCCAGATCACTTAAGAGCATCAAATTGGTGGTCAGTAATTAATACCTAGAACTGTCACCAAAAAGGAGATTTTTTTAAAGCTTTCTGGTATCTACGACACTAAAAGAAAGGTGAAATGGAAAATAACCAAACCAAACTACTGCTTCCATTGCTCAAATCCTTATATACCCTTCTACATTTCCTTAAACTTCTAACCCACAACCACGACAATAATAATATGCTACCACCTTAACTAAGATAGTATATATCATTTAAATAAAAACATTCACATTTCTCCAAAAAGTACTAAACTAAGTCCCCCAACAGTCACTTTATTTATGAATGATGTTCATTCCTCTTCTGTTTAGTCACAATCATGCCTTTATATACTATTACTTAAAGAATAAATTATTAGTTTAACTACCATAAACACACAGTATTTAAAACACAGGGGAGGTAAGTAATTTTAAATATACAAGAAGAGTTAAGGAAGGAAAGAAGCCAAACAAGGAAGGAAACAGAGCAAGGAAGAAACTGTTCAGTTGTTAGTGAAAGTCCTCATTTTTGTAAATGGTCTTGGGCATATAGCCCAGAGTTGGTATTTACAATGTGCTCATTCCCACCTCCTCTTTGTTGTTCCCTTCACCCACTGATCAAATTCCTTACATGACAGCTGATCTACTTCTTCATTCTTAAGAAGTATCAGCACTTGGTGTCCTGCCAGCACTAGACTGTGATAGTCTTCCTCAAAGATAGTCTTCTTGAAATTTATCACTGGTTGTAAACACATGAGAGGTTTCCCAGACAATCACTCAAGTCCCATACATAATCTTCTCTGCCCCCATTGTGTAGCAATAATCATATTTCTCTTTAATAATTAGAAGCAATCACCCCAGCCTAATTTTATCACCATTTTCCCCTGTGCTGTCAGAAGCATAAGGAACTCCAAATGGGCAGATCCAATAATTGTTGTGCCCCCCTTGAAACATCCTGCCTTTGAGTACCAAGATCTATAAACCGGAAAATCCCAAAGTCACAGAGACAGATCTCTTCTGTGAATAGATCATTAGGTATAATAGCATGAGGGAACACTCTCACATCCATCTAGAAACTGCAGGATCATTTATCTGCAGCACCTATTCTTATTGATATAATCTTTCTTACTTTGTTGCTGGTTGTAAAACCAATTACAGAAATTGCATGCATATTACCCCGGCAATTAAGCCACCACTTGTCTTCTAACACTCTAGAATTCATCAGGCCCATTGAAATAGGGATGCATATTTCAGTGGTGGCATCATCTACCTTCATCCCTGGCCTATAGAGGACAGACACTATGGTGCTATTTAAGGATGGGGGACTCCCTTCACCAGTGTATTTTTTCAATGTATTGGCAAAGCACATGACCTTCTTGGGTGGTAAATTGTTAGAGAGGTGCACTGCATTCTTAGCTCCCTAAATCTTTGAACTTTTTCATCTACATTAAACCTAGGAAGTTTTAGGATCTGAACTTCATTTAGCATAGGATTGGGTTCAAGTTTCAATTAACCTTCCAACCAATGACTCCCAGTTACTCTATTTTGACATTGAATCCAGATTTCTGGTAATCTCACCCATACCAATACAATAAACTGAACCTTATATTTATGTGCCTTTTCCCCTAGAATCCATTCCCATATACATTCCTCAGCATTCTGCCAATATATCGTACTCTTGCAATTCTTCAGGAGTTTAAGCCTTGCTTCTCTCATCATGCTTGAAGATCTGATTCTCTTTTAAAATGTGGAAGAAATGAAGCAAGGGAAGGGCATAAAGATAAATGGAGTTTCTTACAAGGTAGTCATGTCAGGTGTGATCACTAGAGGATGTCCATGCAAGGCAGGCCCAGCTTCATTATACTGGGCATGAGGAATGTGAGTGAGAGGCTGCTTCTGCTGGCAAGAGAGAGTCCACTGTTCTTGAAAGGTCAGACTATATATATTCACCTGAATCTACTCAAATATTTCCATTCCTTTCATTTCTCAGGGCTTCAGTCATTTCCAGTCAATGCACTAATTTTCATGCAAGAAACCTGGGAAGACTCTGAATTAAACTTATCTGATTGTCAGCTACATCAGTCTCTGTGACCACAGAGGTAAGAGATTATATTAATATAGGCATAGTAGCTCCTTGGCCCTCTGTGTATTTCTTGAGCTGAGAACTTAAAATCTGATCAAGCCAAACATTTCCATCCCATTCCACATTTCTTGTAAACATCATTCTCACTCTTAATGGTCTGTCGTAGCTGCCACTTGGTTCACCAATGCTTTCACTTTAATAGGCACTTCGTTCCAGGCAATCACATAAGATAAGTTAAAAAACTCATTAACCTTCTTAGGCCATGGACTTCCATTTTCTCATGAAAAGCAAATCAATATGGTCCCGTGAAGAGCAAAAGCTGCTAGGAATAATGTCTGGTATCAAACACAGAATAAATCAAGTTTTTCTACAGAAGGCATGAACCACTTTAAATATTTAAAGAGAGAGATTAATATTGGAGTTAAGTATTTACAAACACATAGAGTGGCTGGAAGATTGAGTTCTAGCCTGAGTTTCACACTGTCTACCACAACCCTTTCTAGGGTATATAGTTATTTTAGGAACAGGTCCCCTCCTCTTCTCCACCCCTCAGTTGCGTATTTTAACATTTCCAATTGTGACACATCACTTTCTGAAAGGTTGCTATTAAATTGATGTTGTCTTAGAGTCATGGAGATGTAGCATTTATCATCTAGTCATCACTTAATTTCTATTCTGTTCTCAGCAAGGCTGTCTTAAGCAGCATTCATCCTGGTTTCTCTAAGAGCCAGTTTGGTTAACTTCTCCATCCCAGCCACAGTCCTTAACTCTTTAGTCTTTAGATGATCTGTTTCCTCAGGCTTTCTCCATTCAGCCTCTTGTCAGATGTCTTTCCACATTTATATGAAAATAAAAATGGAAGAGTAATTCCTTAAAATCTCACCAAATACAAGAAGAGTTTCATTTTAATGTGGATAAATGCATAAAGTTAAATTTTAATCATAAAATATCAGGTGACTTTCATATACTTCTAAAGTCATACCCTATGAAAATTTAACTTCTCTAGCTAACACAAAATAAGTCATGTAAATCTCATTATATTAGGCTTTCAATTTTATTATAGGTTTCTGGTGTGAATATTGTTTTGCTATTATTTTAATGGCTGCTTCAAGTTATAAAAGGCAATGAAATGAAAGAGCTAAAACCCTATTTATTAAGATGATTAAATAGGCAGGGATATGAATGACAAATGCATGTAGAGAGTAAGTCATTAGGAAACACTACTTTGATCATGACCCTTCCTTATTCAGAAGCCTTCAGTGGATCCCATTATTTTGGGTATTTAGGAAAGAACCTGGATCTGTAGACAGAAGAACCAAGTTCAAACATTAAAAGCGCTACCACTGACAGGTCACAAAATTTCTATAACCTTCAAATTCCTCTTCAATAAAAATAGTAATAGAAATATCCAACTCTGAGTATGGTTATGAAGATTACATGCAACAATCATTGTTGTGGCTAACTGCATACATAGCTCAATAAGCTCAGTATACAGAGTATTTGTGTTCTCTTAGCCAGCTTATATTTTTAATACACACCCCCAAAAAGTGGAGAAGAGGAAAAGTAACTATTTGCTACCTATATGAGTAAGATACTTAATGCTGGTCAAATTTTATAAGAGGTGTATATTTATTGGAAAACATAATTTCCCTGTGATGTACTTTTTATTTGTACTTGCATTATGAACCAAAATTCTACAAACAATAAAGAGAGATCAAAGGACAGAGAGATAATGTTATTTTGAAATTTGCTTCTTGACATTGTTCCATTAATGAACAGGGTGAATCCCACAGCTTTAAAAGACTGACACAGGGACATCTCCTTTCTATGCAAATTTACTTCATGAAAGAAAGATCAGTATGGCTTTCCTATTGTGTAATAAATTTGTTAAGTGGAACAGAATGAAAATATCATAGCATTTCCCACAGACATAGGGCATGTAAATCAGCTTGCAAACTGAATGGGATCACTAAGAGTCATTTGAAAATGACTCCGAAATTAAAGGTTGGAAGACACGAATATGAAGTGATGGGTAGGGAATTAGTGCCATTATTCAAGTGCTATTACTCAAGAAAATGATACACTGATCCTCAGAAAGGCTCTGTGCCCAAACAGATCAGGTGCCTTTGATGTGGCTGGGTCTATAGTGCCTCTATATTGAGTTTGTAAGAGAGAATAACTTACATTAAATTATTTGATATTCACAGTCATCATATTTTAGAATTGTATTAAGAAATAATTGTGAACTACATTCAACCAACCAACTAAATTAATACTCTGAACCAAATCATTTTAGTGAATTTAATTTGAGGGTGGTGAGAGAAGGTAGGAATTATTTCTTAATTTCGTAACCCAAAAAGAAAGAATGCTCAGCCACTGGGTTTATCATTCTGCTAAAGCCAGATGCACAGGGTGCTGGAGTCAGGAGGGCCCCACAGTAAAGGGGTCATTGTATTTGACTCCAACTCTCAAGCTGAGGGTCCACCTCCTGACTTGAGTCAGATGACAAAAGAATGAAAGCCTGCCTCTGAGGTACTGCACCTCTGATTAAATGGGTGATAAAGCAGAGAAGAGCTAGAGGGACTGGCTTTTAGTCTAGGACAGTTGTTTACTATTTGTATTTAATTCATGGAATTTTTTTTTATTTGATCTTGGGGGTCACAGAGCCCAGTGACCTTTATTTACTCTGGCAGTAACTCTGGTAATAGAAACTCCCTTACTTGTGAGAGAGTCTGTTCAATAACCAGAACTTTCTAATTACTCAGAACCTTTTCTTTGTATATGATCTACTTTCATATCACATTTACTCAGTGATTATACTCAGATATGCACAATCACACACACACAAACACACACTTACTCTCAACTTATATCTATAGACTTTCAAATGAGTATAATTACTATGGTCTTTCTAACCCTCTTTTAGCCAAGCCAAACACTCTCGAAATTAGTGAAATGATTATTTCTTTTCCCCAAAACAACAGCAGCAATGGCAGCATAAAATATGACCAGGAATCCGTGCTGTGTTTGGTTTGCTACATATAATTCTCACAACCGCATCTTACAGATAAGGGAACTGAAGCACAGAGAGAGGCCAGCCACCTATCTAAGATCACACAACTGAGTATTTGTGCCAGGATTTATTTGCAGACATTCAATCTACAGGATTTATGGAGGCTGTGCTCTTAACTACTTTATTTTACTGGAAAAAAAAAATCACTTTCTTTCAAACTTTGCATTTTCCAAGCAGTTAACTCAAAATTTGAAGAAAGGAAAAGAAAAGATGAGTGGAAAGTCCTTAAAAAAGAAATTAGTAGGGAAATAAAACTGGTATACAAGAAATCAATAGATATGTGATATTTATCACTGAATCAGTATCTTATTAATGAAATCCCCCAAATTTAATTGAACTCAAAAGAACAGGATGAAATTTGGGGAAATATCCATCTAGGCAAGGTGTAAGGAAGTGATTAAATTTCCACATTTTTATTTATAATTAAGTACTTCAGTATCTTTTGAATCAATTTAAATTGGCGATACCTAGGACATACTCATTCACCAAAATTTTCAGCATATGGAGAAATCTACCAAAACTAAAAGAAAAATTGCATTACTCTTACAGATGAGATTAGCTTTATTAGCTTTTGACTTTAAGCCCCTGCAGACTTCTCAAATGGGTTCCTCATCTGGACTACAGACAGAGGAAATGTTCTCAATTCTGCCAAGGGATGGTATATAACTAGTACTATTCTAGATTCACAGTAGAGAAGTCCATTCACTGAAAACTATGTAGTGAATTCAGAGTGCCTCCTGTGGAGAAATAAATGCTCTTTTAGATCATTTTTGCCATGTGCCAATACTTAAAAATTCACAATCAAGGGTTTAATAATAGAATAAAAACCTAGATGTTAATCTAAGAGCAATTTTTGTATGCCAAGAGGAAATTCTACTTTTGTATTTGTGTTTTTCACCATTTTGCAAACCTTCTAAATGGCTTTCTATACAATTCTCTCCCTTTGGATGAATAGTCTCTGACTCAATGAGATATATGAGATATATGTAAAACAGTTCTGATCACAAGCTACAAACTCATGGTATAGACTAAAAATGGGTTTTAAAAATAACAAAAATAGAGGAGAATATGCTAGCTTTTTTTCCCTGATGAAATGTTATCCATTATTTCAGGCTTTTGACAGCCAATCTCTAATTATATTAGGTAACACTTCCGGGTGACTTAATATCTCTCATTTATAAATAAATATCTATGGAAGCTGCATTAATATTTTCACGTGGTCATCCCACTGTTGATTAAAAAGAAGCTATTAGTTTACCACAAGAAGCTCTCAACTGGTGATTCTACAAATTCTCATTGCCCTCTTGAGCCCTGTCTTCCCTAATACCATTAGTAGCACCAACATTCTGAATAATCATCTACAAGTTCCAAACTTGAGAGCTATATTTGCCTTTTGTCTTTCAATCATAATTCCCTACCATAATACCTCACCCATTTACACCAATCATGGCTTCATTAGAGCTTCTCCTCACTATTCCCACCCAGACCTACCCATTCCAAGTCCTTAAACAATTCACTTGCAGACTATTCTCATTGTTGCCTCAATGTTCTTCTGCATAACCAGTCAACTACATGTTCAAAAACCTGCAATAGAAAGCTCCACTGATTTTCTATTATTGAGAAGGACTGTGTTGATAATAAATAAGTTAAATGATGACAAAAACAATGTTTCAAATGTATCCACATTTTTCTGAATGCTATGAATTTTATTGTTTGTTAGTTACACTTATTTGTTGCTTCATCCTTTATTTCTTTGGTTTGTTATTTAAATTTTTTTCTTTTTCTCCAATTTCTTTATAAACATCAGTGGATTATATTTCTGTTATATTTCCCTAATACAGTTTGATGGGTGAGTAAATGCACAAATTCACCACAGATTTATCTGTGACTCAATTTCCTCATCTTAAAATAAGGATAACATTAATACCTATCTCACAGAATTATTTTAAGGATTAAATGAGTTAACACATTTTAAATATATTAAAACATATTAAAACAGTGCTGGTACATGATAAAGGTTCAATACATATTAGTTGTAATTATTATTATTTTATTTGCATAATTTTATTTGCATTTTTTGTAATTTACAGAAAAGTTGGGTTAGGCAGCTCTCTTGTTGTCCTTTCCTTGTGAGAACAATCAACAGCACACATGGATTTGAGCCATGAGTGGATCACTGGTTCTGGGAGATCTGTTGATCATAGTTAGGGATTCCAATTGTCTTTTGTGGTGGATTGAATTCTGTACCTCACTTTGGACATATTCTTGGTCTTGGTCTGCATTCTGGTGGGTATGGACCCAGTGTAAATAAGATTTCTTTAAGATATGACTCAAGTAAGGTATGGCCCAACTGAATCAGGTTGGGCTTTAATCCAGATTATTGAAGTGCTTTATAAACAAAGTGAAAGTCTGACACGAAGAGGGAAGCCATAGAGAGCACCCAGAAGCTGGAAGTCAGTAGAGAAAGGAGAAGATGCTGCCATGTGCATTGTCACGAGATAGAAAAGCCAAGGAACCCGAAGATTGCTGGCCAGCCAGAAGATACTAACACTGAGAGGAAGCAAGCCTTTTAAGCCTCTGAAACCATGAGCCAATAAATTCTGATTGTTAAGCCATCCCATTGTATGGTATTTGTTTCAGGATCTGAGATATTAAAACACCACTCCAGCATGTCTAACCCAGACATTGATTAGGGGTCTTACTTTTGTCAATTGAATTAACTGGAGATATAACTTAGCCCAGAGCGTAATCCACTGATCAGTGTCTGGATAGCACAAAAGAAGTAAAAGGATTTTCAATGTTGCCTAACATTGAATAAGTGAAGAATTTTGGAAATAGGATCATTTCTTTTATTTTTCCCTTTTGGCAAATTGTGCCAAGTTCCTGTGGAAAGATGAGCTCTAAAGAGATGATTCATATTTCATAACAACTGCCTTTACTTCCAGCCAAGATGGAGCAACAGGCACCAGATTTACCTCCTGCCTGAAACAACCAAGACATGGACAAATTGTATCAAACAGTAGTCTTCATGATACAGTACATCAGGCAACAAAGGATAGTGATTCCTGAGAGACAGTAAACAAACCAAGTGAGCTCTACAATTGCCCCAGTGATTTCCCTTTAAAGAGTTCCCAGGATATAGCACAAGGAGAGGGAACCCAAGTGGGGGCTGGTAGACTCCATGAATTAACAGAGCTGAGAGTCCATAGAGTACAAGCCTGAGAAAGTTCACAGTCAATGTACCTTAGAAAGAGCTTCATTCTGGAGATCTGAAAAGAATATTCAGCTGAGTACTGATCAGCACATGCTTGTGAGGAAACTACCCAAGGCAGAGGAGTAAGCTACCCAAACAATTATATATAATTGTGCCTGGCATCCACATAGACTGGAAACACCTATGATTCAGGGGATTAGGCAAAATACACAGAAAGAAAGGTCTTGTCTCAGTAGTGGGGAATAATTAGACCCAGATTGAGCATGATTTCTGTTCCAACTAACAGATTCTAAAAGCTAGAACTGAAAGGATCATACTGCCTCCAAATAACTTAGCTGTACCAGAGCAAAGCTACTTAATATTTATAGGAATGCAAAAACATACAGGACCCCAAAAGTAGAATTCACGATATATAACACTGACCAAAAATTACCAGGCATGTTAAAGAAGTAGGAAAGTACATCCATGATGAAGAAAAAAGTTGATCAAAAGTGAGCCAGAACTGACACCAATGTTAAAATTAGCAGACAAAGATATTAAAACAATTATAACTGTATTCCACATATATAAATATGTAATTGAAGATATAGAAAATATATAAAGAGACCTGACTTGAACTTCAAGAGATGATAGTTACAATTTGCAAGGTGAAAAATATGACAGATTAACAGTTGATTTAATAGTAAGAAGAAAAGATTTGTGAACTTGAACACATAGCAAGGAACAAGAAAAGGATATCTTATGTCACCACTTTTATTCAACATTGTAATGGAAGTAAGGTAAGTAAAACAAATTAAAGGCATGCAGATTAGAAAGGAAGAATTACAATTGCCTTTATTCACAGAAAACATGATATTCCATGTGGAAAAGGCACAAATAAGCTACTCAAATTAATAAGTGATTTTAGCAAGGTTAAAAGAAGACAAATACAAGATCAAAATAATATATCAGAGTTCTAAATACTAGCAATGAGCAATCAGAGATGGATATTAAGCAATTCTTTTTATAGTATTATGAAAAGTCTGAAATATTTGGATTTAAATCTGACCAAAGATGTGAAACACCTGTACATTGAAAACTATGAAACATTTCTGAGGAAAATTAAAGACTATGTAAACAAATGGAAAGATACACCAGGTTTATTGGCCAGAGGACTCAATATTATTAAGATGCCAATTCTCCCAAATTGAACTGTAGATTCAACACATTGCCATTTCCCAGAAGATTTTTAGGTAGAAATTGGCAAACCAATTCTAAAATTCATACAGAATTGCAAATGATTCTAAAATAGCCTAAATTTTTGAAAAATAAGTACATATTTAGGAAATTAACACTACCTGATGAGGACTTATTATAAAGTTACAATTATCAAGACAGTATGGTACTGATGCAAAGACAGTAAATGGAACAGAGTCATCCAGAGATAGTACCCCCCCAAATAATCAAATAATTTTGAAAATAATGCAAAATCAATTATTGACAAAAAATACTCTTGTCAAGAAATGATGCTATAAAAACTGGAAATCCAAATATCTGATAAAGAACTTGTATCTAGAATATATTAAGAACTCTCAAAACACAATAAGAAAAGAAGCAACCCAATTTTTTAAAAGACAAAAGGTTTGAACAACTATTTTACTGAAGAAGATATATGAAAGACCTATGAAAAGATGCTCCAAATCATTAGTCATCAGGGAAATTAACCACAATGAGATACTAGTACACACCTACTAGAATGGCTAAACTTTAAGACTGACCAAAGTCTTGGTGAGGAAACAGAAAACTAGAACCCTCATATACATTGGTGAGAATATAAAATGGTACAACCACTTTGGAAAACAGCTTGGCAGATTCTTGGAAAGTTAAACAAACACCTACCACATCACCCAGTCATTCCATTCTTATGCACTTATCCAAGAGAAATGAAAGCCTACGTCCATACAAAGATTTGAACACAAATACTCCTAGTAGCTTTATTTGTAATAGCCAAAAACTGGAAACCACACAAATGTCCATTAACAGGTGAATGAATCAACAAATTATTGATCATCTATACAATTGAATATTACTCAGCAATAAAAAAGAGTATCTATTGATACTTGCAACATAGATAAATATCACTTAGGTACTTATGAATTGAGCTCACATTTTAAATGCAATATTTGCATCTGTTGCAGGAGGAGGAATGAATATGGCTAATAACAGTTTGTGATGGATCTAATTTTATGACACTATAAGAAGAATTTTATGGAACGGTTTACCATCTCTCAAGTTTCATTCTTCTCTCTGAGCCCTTTTAATGCTTAATTCTTTTTCTTTACTTCTAATCATCCATTCCAATCCTAAGAACAGAGGACACCAATTTTTCTTCTTGTTTTCTAGTATCTCATAGTTCTCATTTTTCATTCCAAGTTCAGTTTTATTTATATTGCCTATAATGAAATTACATTCATGAAAAGAATGAAAACCTTAAGATTTATCTCATCATTTTGTGTTAAGCAGTCTGGTTATCAAGGACCACTTTTTGGATTCTAAAATTTTACTTTTTAAAAATTTGGAGCTAGGACCTAATGTTGTTCTTTAAGTGTCTTTTACAGTCTAATAATTCAGAACAACTCTTTGGGTTGTTCTTTTTACTGACCAAACCTAGCTGACAATGGTCTTCTCTTCTTTCTTTTTATAAGTATCAAAATCTAACCATTCTTATTCACTGAAAGTCTCCTTCGAGAAGAAAAAAAGGTACCACAGCATTCCTAATTTAAATTATATAAAAAAAGAAGAAACCTTGAGTTGATGTCCCCAAATATTCCACAGCCTAGGTTATCCTTTTCTAATTAAATGAAGGAAATAGTATAAATGCCACATGTAATACTGTTATTAAAGTGCCATTAATTTCAATACCTCTAGTGTCTTATTCAGAAGCATAACGATATCACCTTATATAATAGAAAGCAAATCTCTTACCACAGAAGAACTATATTCCATTAAGTTTGAAATGCCCTTATTTGTGTTTCTTTGGGTTTTAGCTCATTCCTCAGACTCAGTTAAAGGCTCTATTCAATTTCAAGCATCATCTATTATTATGAATGTTTTACCTGATACCAGGAGCAGAGGATCTGAGGTTCATGGTAGGTAGGAACTGCTGGAAATATAATGGAAAACTTGGAGCTTGGATCTTCAGAAGGGAGTGAAAGGAGTGGCTCATAACCCTAGACTGGGCAGCTACCAGACAGCATAAATGAAGGGGAATCAAAGGAATGGTATAATTCATGGGAAAATTGGGGTGAGAAACAAGGGAATGAAAGAGGGAAGAAAGGGGCAGATAAATGATGCAAAGTGTCCAACAGTAATTCCAAAGTCAAACTTCTGTTCTTTCACCATTTTTTCCCTCATATTTTTCCCCTTTATTAGAGAAGTTGTGGGTTTACAGAACAACAGTGCATAAAATGCAGTATTCCCAAATATCACCCTATTACTAATATCTTGCATTGGTGAGGAATACTTGTTATAATTGATGATAGCATATTTTTATAATTGTATTATTAATTATAATCTATGGCTTAAGATTCATTTTGTAGTGTACTTTCAAGGATTTTTTTAAATTTATTCTGTTACAATATAAGCAATGTCACATTTCCTTTAAAATCATATTCAGATATATATTTCATTGCTGTTAATTATTTTCACAATGGTGTAAAAATATCACTACCATCCATTACCAAAATATTTCCATCATTCCAAATAGGAACCCTGTAAATTTTTAGCTTTAACTTTCCCTTCTATATCACCACCCCATCCCCTGATAACCTTTATTCTAGATTCTGACTCTGTGAGTTTGCTTATTCTAATTATTTTAAATCAGTTAGATCATACAATATTAGTCCTTTTGTGTCTGGCTTATTTCACTCAAGATGATGTCTTTGAGATTCATCCATGGTATCGCATTTATCAGGACTTCATTCCTTTTTACAGCTGAATAATATTCCTTTTTACAGCTGAATGATTTGAGTTGTAAGCATAAACCACATTTTGTTTACCCATTCATCAGTTGATGGACACTTGTGTTGCTTCCATGTTTTGGCAATTGTGACTAATGCCACTATGAACATTGGTGTGCAAATATCTGTTTGAATCCCTGCTTTCATTATTTGGGGTATCTACCTAGGAGTAGGGATGCTGGGTCATATGGTAGTTCTGTACTTAGCTTTCTGAGAAACAGTCAAACTGTCTTCCACCATGGCTGCACCACTTTACATTCCCACTAGCAATAAATAAGGGTTCCTATTCTCTGTACCCTCTTCAACACTGGTTATTTTCCATTTTTAAAATATTAACCATTGTAATGGATGTGAAATGGTATATTGTGGTTTTGATTTTCATTTTCCTGATTGCTAATGATGCTGAACATCTTTTCATGTGCTTTCTGGCCATTTTCATTTCTTTAGAGAAACGTTTATTCAAGTCTTTGCCCATTTTTTAATTGGGTTGTGTGATGGTTAGGTTCATGTGTCATCTTGGCCAGGTGATAGTACCCAGCTGTCTGGTCAAGCAAGCACTGGCCTAACAATTGCTGTGAGGATGTTTGTGGCTGATTAATAAGCCAACAGGCTGGTTTATTAAATTATCAATTGGCTGCAGCTGTGACTGATGACTCACCAATGAGGGAATGCAGTTGGCTGGATTTAATCCAATTAATCAGTTGAAGACTTATAAGCTAGACAGATAGAGGACCTTCACTACTTCTTCGGCTGACCAGCAAAGCGTTTCCTGAGAAGTTCATCGAAGTTGCCAGTTCATTTCCTGAGGAGTTCATCTGACATCTTCCATGGAGTTGACAGTTTGCTGACTGCCCTACAGAATTTGGACTTGTGCATACCCACAGTTGTGTGAGTGTGGGGAGCCGCTTTCCGGGTTAAGGCCTGGTGGACACGCCGCGACCTGCTCTAGAGTAGCCCCCCGCCCATCGTTTGAGCCAAGATGGCGCCCGTATCCTGCTTCCGCATATGACGCATGAGGCAGTGGTTGCTGCTAGCCTATTGTACACGCTTACGTAGTGCCAGCACATTGGTTGTAACTGTTGTATATAAGAAATTGCCCGGGCTAGCCTCGGGGAGACAGCCCACAGGGAGCCGTGCCTGACGGCCGCATAGAGGTTGTTCTCCCACGGGGTGTAGGGCCTCGTGTGGAATATGTAACAGAGAAAGTTTTCTTCCTGGCTCCAGTAAAAGGCTTGCATTTACTGCCATTGTGTGCCTCAAGTGTCAGTTTGTCTGTGTCTCTCCCTCTTTCCCTCTGTTCTCCTTGCCGGCCGAGGACAGGACGCGTGGGACCGAGCGAGAAGGCGCGGGACATGTGAGTCACTTTTATAAATCTTACATTCATAGATACCTCTCATTGATTCTGTTTCCCTAGAGAACCCGAACTGATGCAGGCTGTTTACCTTTTTTGTTATTAACTTGAAGGATTACTTTATATTTTCTGGATATTAAACCTTTATTGGATATGCGGTTCATACCTATTTTCTCCCATTGTGTAGGTTGTCATTTTACTTTCATGATAAGGTCCTTTGAAGCACAAAAGTTTTTAATTTTGATAAAGTCCAATTCATCTATTTTTTTCTTTTGTTGCTGGTGCTTTGGGTGTAAATTCTAAGAAACCATTACCTCACTCAAGGTCCTAAAGATGCCTCCTACATTTTCCTCTAGGACTTTGATAGTTCTCTCTCTTGGATTTAGGTCTCTGATCCATTTTGAGTTGATTTTAGTATATGGGTTGAGGGAGGGGTCCATCTTCAGTTTTTTGCAAATGGAGATCCAGTTTTCACAGCATCATTTGTTGAAGAGACCATTCTTTCTGAAATGAGTGGTCTTTATCCCTTGTCAAAAATCAGTTGGCCATAAATGTGAGGGTAGATCTCTGAGCTCTCAATTCAATTCCATTGGTTTATATGATTGCCCTTGTGCCAGTACCGAGCTGTGTTTATTACTGTGACTTTGTTATAAGTTTTAAGATCAGAAAGTGTGAGTGCTCCAACTTCATTCTTCTTTTTCAAGATGCTTGTAGCTATTTGGAGCACTTATCCTTCCATATAGATTTGATGATTGGCTTTTACACTTCCGCAAAGAAGGTTATTGGAATTTTTGTTGGTATTGGATTGAATCTATAAATAACATTGGATAAAATTGACATCTTAATGATATACAGTCTTCTGATCATGAGCACAGAATGTCCTTCCATTTATTTAGGTCTTCTTTGATTTCTTTTAGGAGTGTTTTGTAATTTTCAGTGTATAAGTCCTTTACAACTTTGGTTGGATTTGGCCCTAGAGATTTGATTCTTTTAGTTGCTATTGTGAATGGAATGTTTCCCTTGATTTCTTCTGATTGTTTATTGCTTGTCAATATAAGCACTGCTGATTTGGGGGTATTGATCTTGTACCTGTCAATTTACTGAATTCATTTATTAGCTCTAGGCACTTTGATGTGGACTTTTCAGGATTTCCTTTTCCTAGGTTGATGTTTTACATCTTTCTTTCCAAATTTAATGCCTTTTATTTCTTTTCCTTGCCTAATTGCTTTGGCAAGAACTTACAGTACAATGTTGTATAACAATGGTGACAGTGGATATCCTCGTCTTATTACTGTTCTTAGAGTGAAAGCTTTCAGTCTTTCACCATTAAGTAGGATGTTAGCTGTGTTCTTTCATATGTGTCCTTTATCATGTTTAGGAAGTTTCTTTCCATATCTACTGTTCTAAATGTTTTTATCAAGAAGGGTGCTGGATTTTGTCAAATTGCTTTTCCGCATCAGTTGCAATGATCATGTGGTTTTTCTCCTTCATTGTGTCAATGGGGTGAATTACATTAATTGATTTTCTTATGTTGAATGAACCTTGCATACCAAGGATAAATCCTACTTGATCATGGTGTGTGATTCTTTTAATATGCTGTTGGATTTAGTATTTTGTTGAGGACTTGGCATCTATATTCGTAAGAGACATTGGTCTGTAGTTTTCTTGTGGGATCTTTATCTGGCTTTGGTATGAAGGTGATGTTGGCCTCATAGAATGAGTCAGGGAGTGTCCTTCCTTTTCAGTTTTTTCAAGTGCTTGAGCAGAATTGGAGTTAAGTCTTCCTGAAATGTTTGGTAGAATTCCCCTGTGAAGCCATCTGGTCCTGGATGTTTCTTTGTTTGGAGGTTACTGATTACTCATTAAATCTCTTTACTAGTAATTGTTTTGTTGAGATCTTTATTTCTTCTTGAATCAATGTAGGTAGTTTGTGTATTTCTAAGTTTTTATCCATTTTACCTAGTGTATCTAATTTATTGGCATGCAGTTGTTCATAGTATTCTCCTATAGTCTTTATTTCAGCGGTTTTGGTAGTAATGTCCCCATTTCATTTCTGATTTTCATTATTTGTATACCCTCCCTTTTCTTCTTTGTCATCCTAACTAAAAGTTTGTCAATTTTATTGATCTTTTCAAAGAAGCAACTTCAGGTTTTATTGATTCTCTCATTTGTATTTGTTTCTATTTTGTTTATGGCCACTCTAATTTTTGTTATTTCCTTCCATCTGCTTTCTTTTTCTAGTTCTTCTATTTTGATTTGGTGTTTTGATTTGAAGTATTTCTTCTTTTTAAATGTAAGCATTTAGAGCTATAAATTACCCCCTCAGCACTGCCTTTGCTGCATACCATAAGCTTTGGTATGTTGTATTATCATTTACATTCACCTTGATGTATTTCCTAATTTTGCTTGTTATTTCCACTTTAACCCATCATATGTTTAAGAATATGTTTATAACCTAGACAGTTCATTTGTTCATCCATTTATACATTTGCCAGATCTGAGTACTTACAACTGCCAGTTATACTATTCTTAGCATTCCTATCTATGGAATTAATTATCTAGTGAGGGGGCAGGTATTATGACCAAATAAATTACAAGTGTTATTCTGGAGGTGGGCCAAGTACTATGTAAGCTCAGAGAAGGAATTAATAAACTCTGGAACATTAAGGAAATGCTTGTAGAAAATGTGATATTTAATGTTAGTCTTAAGGGATCATTACAACCTTGTTAAGTGGAGAAAGGAGATATGTAGTATCCAGCCTAGCAATCCATGCATGTGGGAGAGACTAATCAGGCTCAGTGAACTTGCCATAAAATAAAGTCAGATATGTGGATTCTGTTATAGTTTTCACAGTCAAGCTAAATAGATATTTAAATAGGATAGATTTCTGGCCTTAAATACTATTAAAGTGCCTTGGCCTAAGATGTATAGTTAATCCTGTGGACATTAAATAGGATCAAAATCTATTAAAATGCTAAAACTTAACATTTAATGTACAATACAGCATTTAACATATTTTAATGTTCCCCATTTAAAGAGATCAAATATCTATATCTTTGTATGATGAAGGATTGCTCATAGTCAGGCAGGCATTTTCTACCCACAAATTGTGAAAGTAGATTCTTTACTAACACATTTTTATTATGTGGGATTCAAACTGTCTAGATTAATTTTGATTTTGCCAGTTGCCTAGATGTTTTAACTCAAGAAGAATGAGAAAAAATAAACATTTTTTAATAAATAATTTATATCCACAGAAATTGTTTAGTTATGGGAATTCAGTGTTTAAAGTTTAAAATAAAGTATTTTTGTTTATATCATATTTGTTTATATCTTAAATGTTCTCAACTTAACCAAAAGACAATTTGTTAGGTTTGCATTTGAAAAGTCCATTATTAAATACTCAAAAATTCCTAAACCTTCTCCCCTTCACTAGGAATTGGTTTGTTGGAAATTACAGGAGCAAATCTGGTACATGAATTCCGATTCTCAACCTTACATTGTCATGCCCCATTAACAACTTCAGAGAGTTCAATAAATTTTTTAAAATTAAGTTTTTGGAATACTTTTTTATACAAGTCAACCTGTCCCTCAAGCAGATCATTCCAATTATTCATGCAATTCAAAAATTGATCCTCTATGTTAGGGACAGGAAGAACATGAGAAACTTTTGCCATACTCTGAACTGAAACTATTTCTAAGTTCAAAAAGATTATAAATCTGCTCTCCCAATTATAGGATTTTTAGACTGAATTCTGTCTCTCTCTTCACTCACTTTAACTTTCTTTATTCCTTTTTGTATACTACATCCCTCTCTGTCTTAACAAACACACACACACTCACATGTACAATTAGGTTCTAATTTTAAATTATCTTCATTTTAGCCTTATTTATCTTCTAAAGCATGCATAATATATCTTAAATGCATGTATTTAATAGAATCTATGCTTACAGAATCATATAGTAAGACCCATATTTGACTTGAAGGCCGTTCTTATACTGGATGTTGGTGTTTCACATTTCCTCTGTTAAATGTCAGCACCATCCAAATTATTTCATATAAAAGTTTGACAGTGTTAACACTGAAAATATCAAAAACTAACAAAATCCAAAATATATTATGCATGAGGAGTTGAGCATTTGAAACTAGATTGATCCTAATTTTATCTGTACATGTATATTACACATATAATATATATTACAGTGGGAGGAAATGAAGTGGTGAAAGGAAAGGAAAATGTCTAAAATTCAGAAAATGATAAAAAAATTATTAGCCATGTGTGCTTGCGCTGGCTGTATTTCAAAACTCTTCTTGATAAATTTCAACTGCAGTGAATATAATGCTGTCTCCACATCTGCTTCCCTCCCTTCAAATGAACATGTCTGATTTTGCATTTAAAGACTGAAACAAGCTTCTGGCTTTAGTGGCTTCCTCTCTGAGCTCCTGTGGGTCCTCTCTGAGCTTCTCTGGGAGTTTTCTTTATGAGCTTCCTTTAATTTCATCTCTTTCAAAGGACCCCAGCAAGAGGACCAAGACCCATCCTGAATGAGGTGGGTCATATCTCAATTGAAATAACCTAATCAAAGGGCCCCACCCACAATAGGTCTACACCCACAGGAATGAATTAAAGACCATGGCCTTTTCTGAGGTACGTAACAGCTTCAAACCACCACACTGATTTTCATGTGTAAAGTGAAATGGCTATAGAATATTTAGAATACTTTACTATTAGCAATCTCCTAATAGTCAAGTATTTACTGTCTTTCTTCTTCCATCTCTCATCCTTAATACTTTTGGTCTAACCAGGCCTCTCATTTCTTTTATCCTTTGCTTTTTTTCTTCTTCTGGGAATTAATCTTTCTTCTACCAGCCATTGGCTAAAGTCCAATTTAGTTAATAAGAACATTTACTTTATGAAAATTCTAAATCATTACTCTCCTATTTCCAGGTTATTTTACACACAGCTCCATCAGTGGCCCAAATCGCACAGTTGGTAGGAAGAGGTAAAAAGTTCAAATTAAGAGGAAATTTTGTTTTTGTTAAAATGGAAACAATTTATTTTTAAAATATGCTTTCCTTTACCTGAACTTGCTCTAGCTCATTTGTTTTCCAGGTTTTATTTAATTTGCATATTTATTGGGCATAAAACATCCCTCCTTTTCTATCAAACCAATTAGGTTTTAGCAGTAAAATAAATAAAAAAATCAAAATACCAAGAGCAGATATGTCCTTATTTTAAGACCATTTAACTGTAATTAGTTGAAGTGGAAGAGAAGCAACAACTTTTATCCCCCAAACACATTTCACTCACTCTTTGGAGTTGACACCATGGTTCCTAGATTCCAAATCTGGAAAAAAAAATTCTCCCAGTATCCCCTGTAGGTAGTTTCTTTTAGAGAGGAAATAGTTTTTTCTTTTAAGATATAAACATTTCCTATTATAATATCTTGGGGTTGTTGAGCCAGTTGTTACAATGGTGTATCATGGGAACATAAGTTCAGGGTATGACAGAAACTTTTAGCAAATGATTTATTTATTACTTGCACAGCATGAAGAGTCCAAAAGAGCAGGGGAAGAAGTCCCATCATGGTTGGTGTCCCAAAACTTCTCCAGATTAGGGTAGGTAGATGGCAGCCCCACACACCTCATTTTGCACTGGAAAAGAGACGCGAATATATAGTTTGTCTTTTGTTTTTATCCACTTTGGGAAGAGAGAGCCCTGCCACAGAGATTTCCTGCCTTCATTAGCCTCTGAGGCTACTTGTTCCTAGCATCCAGGTTTAAGGTCTGGTCGGGACTTTTCATTAGACTTAACATCTCCCTCAGATTGTAGAATGAAAATTCTTGCACAATACAAGAGGAGACAGGAGTAAGCAAGGGCTGGGAGACAGCTGCTGAGCATGTGTGCATGACTTCCCCAGTAGAGGTGACTCAAGCATTCTCCGATTTATTCATGGATATGAAAGTATAAAAATCTGGGTGGAGAGAACTCAAGGTTAAAATTTCCTTCTCTCAGCTCTAATTATAGAAATAACTTCACTAAGTAACAAGTGAATACCATATTATTCCTCCAATCTAAACATTTAATATTTCCAAAAGAACATATATAAGAAGGAAACCAGAGTTATACATTTAACTCCAAGGCCCAAAAACTCTAATGCCAACCTAAACTTACAGGAAGGATAATAAACATACTTTTACTTACAGACTATCTTAATAACAAAAGCGGTTTATTATTGTCAACAATATAAACACAAAATGAGCCAGAATCTAAAATCTTTTTACTTACAGACTATCTTAATAACAAAAGCCATTATTATTGTCAACAATATAAATACAAAATGAGCGAGAATCTAAAATCTTTTGCTAATGGAAACTCTAGTCCCCCAAATAAAGACACCCAGCAGAACATCACTGGCTACACACATGCTGTCTGCTCAACTCTGTGAAGCATCAAGAATGCATCTGATTCCTATTTGTTATGCTAGAAATGTAGTACTCTAAACATTGTACTCATTACGGCCGCATGCTGTAGCTTAAATAATAGGTGAGAATCGTAACAAGGGGCTTGCTTTTCATAGACAATAGTAATTGCATGCTTCCTGCTGATACTCAATCTACATATTAACCATTCAAAATTACAGATCAACGTGTACTTCCTGGAAGGTTTTGATACCTGCTATTGTCATATTCCTGTCAGGAATAAAAAAGAAAACATCAACAAAACTCAATGGAAACAACTTCTCAGATGTTTGAGCTGCCATTCAATATTTCCCTACAGTTTCAGGAGAAAGAAATTATGGTAGAGCACAGCAATATTTTTTGAAGAAATACAAGAAGAAAAGAGAGTGAGAGGAAAGAAGTGAGAGGGAAAGAGGAAGAATCAAGGAAGGTAGGAAGGAAGGAAGAAAAGAAGGAATGAAAAGATAAAAATAAAAGAGTAGAGAAAACATATTATTACAATATTGTATCATAGTTGTAAAATATGCCACCTACTATCTACTACTATTTTAAAATATTCTCTCATCATTTAAAGGCCGTTAGTTTCTTTTGCTCCTTGATCATTTTTGATCAGCCATTGGCCATTAGAGAAAGGCTTAATTTTAGTAGCTTCTAATCCTATATATTTACACCTGTCACTGTAGTAACTGAGTTGCTGCCCATAAAATGTTCAGTTTTGAACCAGGATTTTCAACTGGGCATTAAGTCCCACTGAAGGCTTGACCAGGAGAAACAGATTCATCATTAAAAAGGAAAGTTATTTAACAACCACAGAAAATTGTCCAATTGCATCAACATTACAGCAAAGCACAGTAAAAGAAAAAGAAATAATAGATCTCTCAAATCGATGCTTAACTAATCCATTATTGTATTTTTTTTTTTTTTTTTTTTATTTGGAAAATAAAGACTGTCTTCAATCTCCTTACCTCCTTTTTATTCCCTCTTTACCCTCCCTTCTTTAATAAATTGTATAACCAGGGCCACTTCGCTCTCCTTGCCTCCTTCTCTAAGATTTTACATGTATTCTTAGTACAAATTTAGGAAGTACATGTTATCAAGAAATTTTCATTTTTAAATCATTTTTTAAAATTGCATTATGAAAGGCATTGTCTGTTCAAGGATTCCAGAGTTCAAGTTAGAGAAAGGGATGAATTTTAGGTACCCACATAACGTTCCTGTGCTTCCTGAATTCAGATCACAAAAGCAATCCCTTTCCAAGTGAGGGCCACTCATTCATCAGCTACACTCATGGAATTATGTTCCATATCTAGGCCTGTTCCTCAAAGCAGCAGGAAAAATCATCACTGATTCAAGTGCAGCAAAGGCTCAGTGAAGTTCTGTGGAGACCAGAAGAAGAACCCCAAAGAATATGAGGTGGGATGTTTATTACTGAGGTGCTTCATGTTTTACCTCCCTTCTACTACGAAAACACCAAAACCCTGCAGAATAGGGGTGTACCCAAAGCAAACCGGTGATGAGACAGTAAGAGGGAGACAGTCTTTCCTCATTAATCTAGTTGTAAGACAACCACAAGAAGATGCTTTGCAGGCAGCATCAAGGAAATGCCTCTCCAGGTTATTTTATGCACCTCCTTCATTTGGGCTCCAAACAGCAGAAATAATAGCCTTACTGTTAAAAATGATTTTACAAAAATCACCATTTAGCTTCTGTTCTAGTTTGCTAATGTTGCTGGAATGCAAAGGACCAGAAATAGATTGCTTTTATAAAGGGGGTTTATTTGGTTACACAGTTACAGTCTTCAGGCCATGAAATGTCCAAGGTAACACATCAACAATCGGGTACCTTCACTGGAGGATGGCCAATGGAGTCCGGAAAACCTCTGTTAGCTGGGAAGGCACGAGGCTGGTGACTGCTCCAAGTTCTGATTTCAAAATCGCTTTCTCCCAGGACGTTCCTCTCTAGGCTACGGCTCCACTTCAAAATGTCACTCTCAGTTGTTCTTGGGGTGTTTGTCATGTCTTAGCTTCTCTGGAGAAAGAGTCTGCTTTCAACAACCGTCTTCAAACTTTCTTTCATCTGCAGCTCCTCTCTCAGCTCCTGTGCGTTCTTCAAAGTGTCCTTCTTGGCTGTAGCAAGCTCTCTCCTTCTGTCTGAGCTTTTATAGGGCTCCAGTGAACTAATCAAGGCCCATGCTGAATGGGCAGGGCCACACTTCCATGGAAATTAATCAGAGTTATCACCTATAGTTGGGTGGCTCACATCTCCATGGAGACACTCAATTAAAGAATCACAATCTAATCAACACTAATACATCTGCCCACACAAGATTGCATCAAAGATAATGGTGTTTTGGGGGACATAATACACTCAAACCGGCACATCTTCTGTATCCCAAAAATCTTTTTTATGAAGAAAAAACTATATGGGAAGAAAGTATGCCTCACACTTTACTTAAGGGAGGCCTATATCAAACATACAGAAATCCATATAATCTGCTCATAGCAATTTTTCCTCAGAAAATTCACAGAATATGTTGCTGATTTTTCCCTTTATTGACAAAACCCATTTCTGAAAGAACTATGAAAGACTAAAATGTTTTCTAGAGTAGACTACCTGATTAGTTGCATTATATTTCCTCCCCACTTGGGAACTGCAGAAATCACATTCACCTCTACGAAATTGGAAGTGACGAAATGCTAGAATATTTATAGAATAACATGGGTCATCACCATTATATCCAAATATTTCAGTCACTATTACACATTATGTAAACCTCTGGAAAAGTAAGTGAACCTGAAAGATTTTTTCCTCTTTTACTGTGTACCAACAAGTGTATCATTAATATGTTAAGCTTTATAAATAAAGGAAATTTGACAAGTTAAAACATACCATAATCTTAATTAATAAGCTCAAAATAAACAGATACTATGTGATGTGTTGGATACAATGTCCGTGCCCTCAGGTTGCAGGATAAATAAGCAGATAAGCAAAATATTGACTTCCCTTTTTAAAGAATAAATTTGTGACAATCATATTGACAAGATTACAGGCACCATGGACTAAGTCATAGAAAATAATCATTTTCTTAAATGCTTACTTTTTTTTACATTTTTTATTGTGAAATATAACATATATACAGAAAAGTAATAACATTCAAAGTACACTTTAAGGTTTTTTTTGCTTACTTTTTAAAATGCAATTTTATTGAGATATAGTCACATACCATACAGTCATCCAAAGTGTACAGTCCATTGTTCAGAGTATCATCATATAGTTGTACATTCATCACCACAATGAATTTTTGAAACTTTTCATTACTCCAAAAAAATAAAAATAAAAATAAAAGTAAAAAAGAACACCCAAAACATCCCATCCTCCATTCCCCTATTATTCATTTGCTTTTTGTCCCCATTTTTCTACTCATCTGTCTATACACTGGATAAAGGGAGTGTGAGCCATGAGGTTTTCACAATCACATGGTCACACAGTGTAAGCTATATAATTATACAGTTGTCTTCAAGAATCAAGGCTACTAGATTTCAGTTCAACAGTTTCAGGTATTTCCTTCTAGCTATTCCAGTACACTAAAAACTAAAAAGGGATATCTATATAATGCATAAGAATAACCTCCAGAATAACCTCTCAGCTCCATTTGAAATCTCTAAGCCACTGAAATTTTATTTTGTTTCATTTCTCTTCGCCCTTTTGGTCAAGAAGATGTTCTCAATCCCACAATGCCAGGTCCAGGTTCATCCCCAGGAGTCATATCCCACATTGTCAGCGGGATTTATACCCCTGGGAGTCATTTCCCACATGGGGGGAAGGCAAATGTTTACTTTTTTTAATCTGTTTTCTGACATTCAAACAAATTCTCCAATTAGGAAATTATATTATGACATACCATTTTAGAATTGTTGCACAGGAAAGAAAAAGTTCTTTTCCCCTAATTATTCAAGTCTAACTCAATTATAAATTAATGATACTGAATTACTGAATACAACTAAATTTGGCATTTATTTTATTCTACTACAAATAATTGCCAGTTTTAGTTATATTTGAATGCATTTGCTTTAGCAATTTATTAAAATTTAATTTTAAATTAAAAATATGCATTCTTAATCTCTGCATGCTTTTGTTTCCTCCTTAAGGGAAACTTCTTTCTTGCATATTCAGGTCCAAAACTTTGCTATAGGAAGCTTTTTTTTCTTTTTTTTAACTTAGATTTAAACAAAGTTATCTAGCAGTTTAAAGGCAAATCTCATTAGACATTAAAACTATTCACCATGACTTTTTCTTGTCATAGCATATTACTTTTGTGATTCTTGATCATTTAAACAAAGAATCTCTGCTGTACTTTTGAAACAGTACCACTGGGGTTGTAAATAATGGTCAAAGGCAGAGCATATTGAATGAAAGAGAATCCAATTTCATATTTTTGTCCCAGATGGTTGTAGCAAGACCACATTTAAATTAAGGCAATTTCTTTTTCTACTCTGATGCACACAACCTTTTAAAATTACTGCAACACAGATTGGGTTCAATATGAATTGCAAATGACCTTTTTAAGGTTTAAACCATTGCTTATGTGTCTTAAGCCTCTGCAAAGTTTCTTAATAGCAAAACTTTTGTTTTCCAATGTTCTTTATGCTTGAATATTTGCATTCATATATTACTTTGCCTAATACTCACATGTACACATGAATATTTGTATTCATATATTACTTTGTATGAAGTATATCTAATACTCACATGTACACATGTGCATGTATTCCCTTTTAAGGGAATATCCAATACTCACATTTACACATGTGCATGTATTCCCTTTTAAAGACATAAGCATCAGGTTCATGGAATTAAACTATAAAATATTCTTTAGTGACTTTTAGGTGCCCAACTGAATCTTCAAATTCTGATGTCATCCCTAGAGGGTCTCTTCAGAAAATCACAGTTAGATATCAACAAAAACCAAAAAATGTAGATAGAAGCTGGTTAACATCTGCTGGATTAGAAGTAACAGGCAAACTCACATGCTTCAATTAGGATACAAGAGAAAATATGTATCTATTCTAGGCAGAACCAGAGAATACAAAGTTTGAAGAGCCAAAAGGAAGACATTCCCTCCTGTGGTAGGCTGAATTATGCACCCCACAAAAAATGTGTTCTTAATCTTAATCCATTCTTGTGGGTGTGAACTCATTGAAAATAGGAATGTTTAAAGGTGTTTTCTTTAGTTAAGGTGTGGATAACTGAGTCAGTATGCATCTTAATTCTATTACTGAAGGCTTACAGAGAAATCCACAAGGAGGAGCAGGAAGTCAGTGGGAACCCAGAAGAACAAGAGAGGACACTCCAATGTGACCCAAGGATTGTGGACCAGCCAGGGGGATCCCAGTCTTCCAGGCCCTGAAATCATGAGCCAATAAATTCCTGTTGTTAATCCAACCCATGGTGTGGTATTTGTCATAGCAGTCTGGAAAATGAAGACACCTCCTTCTAAGAACCAAAAATGAAAAGATATTTTTAAAAGTCATGTATAAATGACTGTAGGTACATGAAGTATAATATATATAAATGGTCTTTAATACTATCTTAATATCAAAGGGTCAAAGATAGAGTTTAAAATATATTTTCGCCAATTATAACTATTAATTAACCATGAGGACAGTTGTATAACCTTCATTTTTGTCATTTCCTCATCTGTAAAAGGGAAATAATAATGATACTTCTCTCACAGTGTTATTCTGAGGATTAAATGAGATAATATATATGAAATTCTTCTACCAGTGGTGACTACAATGTTTTAATATTATCAAGTATTTCCTCTATTTCCAGCAATGCCAGTTTTTTTATTGTTAATATTATATTAAATAAGGCAGTTGCAGTATAAATTAAAATATTTTTAAAACAGTGTAATTTCTGTATATCGAATGAAAACTTAGTATCCTATTTATGTGATGCTAAATAACAAAAAAAATGCACAAAACTTTTTAAATTAGATATTTTACGACAGGTCATCTTATTTTAATTTTATTTCCCTAATGGAGATTTAAAAAAAAATTAGTAATCTGACCATTTCTGTAAGTTGTAGTAGAGGAACTAGCAGAGTACAAAAAACTGGTATTGTTGGAAATAGAAGAAATACTTGATAATATTAAGAGAAAACATTGTACTCACCACTGATAGAAGAATTTCATATATGTTATCTCATTTAATCCTCACAATTACCCTGTGAGAGAAGTATCATTATTATTTCCCTTTTACAGATAAGGAAATGACAAAAATAAAGGTTATGCAACTGTCCTAATGGTTAATAACTGGCAGGGTAAGGATCTGAATTCTGGCATCCTAACTCAGAGCCCATGCTCTTCACCTCTACACCACATTCATCCTGAAAGCCAACATAGAAGGGGGGCTCAAAAGCACAAAAGTGGAGAGGGGCAAGGATACAGGCAAAGCTTTAGGCTTGGAAGGAAGAGGACAGTTGAGCTCTCCTTGGAAAGGAGATAAGAAATGATAAGTAATGATACATAGATATTATGAAAAGCTATGGAAGGGATGCTGATTGCTGTGGGTGATGAAAATATGGCAAATCAGGCAGAATGACTCCAATCATCCATGAGATTATTCTCTGAAAAATGAATAAAAAAGATTTAGAATCCAAGACCCCTGATTCCACACTTAATTACTGTCTGAAAAAATTTGAAATGGCTATGGTGGGGAATACAATAATGAGAAAGAAAGAAAAGAATACCTGGGAGGTACTTAGGATGTAGTTGGGGCCGATTAGCATGACACATAGTAAGTGCAATATGGATTCCTGTGTGACCCTCCAGCAACTCTTATCAGCGTTGAGGTGCTGTGGGTTGCTAGCTATAGATAATTTGAAATGTTCTAAATTTTTTAGGAATCAATGGTTTTGATAGTTTAAAAATAGGTTTTATTAATGCATGGTAATAAGAGGTATAAAGTTAGATCTTAGGGTCTGAATCTTTTAGAAAGAACTTGGAATCAAGATGCACAATTTGCTTTCAGTGTGAATGACACACAACCACATATTATAACAGACAGTAAAGAAGAAAGAGAAAACGGAGGTAAAAGGTTTATAGTCATGGAGGGAGATAGAGGGACACAATAGAACTTAAGGAAATGGTGATGCAGATGTAGGGAAGGCTGTGATGCTCACCTCTAATATTTAGAATCTGGCTCCATGATGTATATGAGACTTCAAAACAGTGAATCTTTGAGGTATCAAGAAGACAGAACAGAGATCTGGAATTGATTAACAGAGTTCTGCTCATTGTGCCTTCTCTTTTGTAAAGGTAAAGGCTATATGAGAAGGTGAAGCCCACCCCCCTACACCCTAACCCCCTTGAGAAAGGTTCTGTGATAAAGTGTTATTCTGGAAGACAGCATGGGTTTCAGATAAGGAAATGGTTTGGATAATGGGAAGAATAATTCTGGAAAAATGTTGTTCTCCTAGAAGGAGAGTTGAGGTGGAAAGAATTTGCTCATTTAGGAAAAGGAACACCTTCACTTATAACAGAGAAAAGTGATGGAGATGCTTATCAAGGAAGAAATGGTAGTTCAGGGAAAACAAGACAGGAAGTGTGCAAAAGGGCAGGTGTAGCCAATAGTGAACAAGTGCAAGTAGAGATGGGAAGTTGGCTGAAGACAGGAGAAAAACAGCTCAGTCAAAATTTGTTCATGGAAAAGATTTAAGGATGATTGATTTCCATTTAACTAAAATAATTTCAGTTAGAGAGGCAGAGAAAAGTGAAGGACAGCACTCTAGAAAGCTAGGTTACACTGGTCCTGGGACATAGCAAGTTACTTCAAGATACTTGAGTGGGAAGAAGAAAGGCAGCTCATAATAGTATTTTGAAAGTATTGTGAGCTACAGAACTTGACTTTCCTGCATTTCTAATGCATCAGAGAAGCAAGGCCTAGCAAATAATAATTTTGGAATTCTTTGAAATTATCATTCATATTCATTCATGTTTTAAATATTTTAGGTCTAAGGACCTAAGTGCAAGTTACTTCTGATATTTATGTTCTAAAAATTTCATTTGTCCCAAAAAATAGTCAGTGGCACTATACCCTATCATATGTGGTATCAGTAAATATCTGACCCCATTATGAAAAGGTTGCTACACAAATCCTTTTATAATCTTTCACCTCACACAGTATATAATCCTATTGGAAGTAGTTTCATACAACTACAAGGGAAATTTTACTTTGAGCAGCATTATTTCCACATTTTACTTACCTCTGTAAAACATCAAAGGAGGAATTTTTCATCATTGGTTCAATTTTGCTGTATGGGCTGTTTCTATGTTTGCCCCCAAGGCTCTTTAAAGATTTTTGTTCCATCTCTGCTGATTTTTTGAAATTCTGTGACTTCTGTCACCTAAGCCATGTCTACATGACAGCAGACAAATGCTTCAACAGGAATAATTGGTTTCTAGAGGAATGGAAGTCAGAATCTGATACCCAAACAATATCTTTAAAGCAGTTCTTTGCATTTGGAAGAATTTAAAGGATTTCTGGACAAATATTTTCTAGCATTTCGATAGTCAAACATATTATCTAACCTAACCATGAAGGTAAACCAGTGCCCTGCAGTGTTCCAGGCTTTCTGAATCTGCCCACACCTAACACTCCTCCCAGATCTACCTCTAGCACCTTTCTGGAGACACCTACTCCTCTTCCTCCCACTTCACATCTTTCTGTATGATCTCCAATGCTAAACTCTGCCTCAGAGCGTGAATTAACGTTTTAAATATAGTTAGTACGAACAAATACCATGAATTTTCCTTTATTTTGACAGGATTGAAATTGCTTTGGTGATTCATTAATCAGCTTATCAAGTATGGAGTGGGATAGTGAATAAACTAATTGAAAGTCAAGAAATAAAGCTTAATTGTTTAATGTCAAAAGCTCAGGGACAGATTTCAGGTAATTGCTAGGAAGCCTGTTCACATGAGTTTTTAAAATACAAGCACTTATCTAGGTTAAACTAAAGGTATTTTCTAATTATTTGAAAAGGGCTTCTCAGGCACACACTTCAAGTTGGATTAAATAAGACACTTAAATAAAACCATTTACCTGATTGTGAATAAAATTTTAATTGACATCTGGTACAAAATTAGAAAAGTTAAAACAAATTACATTTCTGTAAAAAGAAAAGAAATTGCATGGCTAGAAACACACATTAAAAACAAATTATGCCCTCAAAAGAAAGCAGTAACTATTACTTATTTTTAGGGTATAATTTGTTTTTAATATATGCTTTAGAGCAACTATTTATTTCAGCATTGGTAGAACATACAAAAATTATAATGTCTCTAAACTTTCAAACTGAGCAGAGAATTTTAAAAATTTTAGTCTCAATTTGGGGAGACTCTAATCTCTCTTAAAACACATAAAAATGGCCTACACCAGTGGAGGCAACTTTAAATACTTTGTTTTTGTTTTTCTTCAGTCATAAGTTTAGGAAATGATAACATATGCAGATGAACCTGGAGCACTTTAAGGGAGGAGCTTTAAAATGCAAAATCCTAAATGACTTCAATAGTTACTTCTATTGAGAATAACTTCCATATTATCTAGTTCTAGTTCAGATATATTTCTGCAAATTGGGTTTCACATTTTCAACTGTCATCTAGGCCTTCCCACCAAAATGTCTTGCCAGCACACTAATTTCAACAGGTCCTAAACTAAACTTTTAATACAGCTTTTCTCAAACCCAGCCTCCCACCCTCTTTGAGTCAACAAAGCAAGATGTAGAATTTACATAAATTATTATTCTTTTAATGTATATTTAAAACATGCATATTAAAATAGTAACTATTTCAGATATAGGTAAACAAATAACACATCAAATTCATGAAAGCAATTGCTATTAGCAGGGTGGCAAATAATGTGACCTTAGTTTTATTTTGTATTTCTTTATTTTGAGAAGATAAATTTGAAAAGATTAGTTCTCTATGTTAAGAATATACATGTTTAATATATTATGCAGTATATTTTTCTGCTTTTTAAAATCATTTCTTTGACAACTACATCAAAGAATAAATTAAGAAGAACAGAAAAAGGAACAGAAAGATGGGAAACTTGATCAATCCAGGAGAAAATTAATACACTAAGTATACAGCATAAACCCTGGACAGTGCTCCCCATGTCCCTACCAAGTTCTTTGTCTGTGGTATGTTGGCTTTTGACTGTTCTCACCATTCCCACTTCCCCCATTCTGTTTTCCAACCTCATTATCTCTGTTATGTGGACAATGGCATAAAGCCTTCCAATGGGTCACTCTGATTATAATCTCTTTTCAACCCAATGCAATTCTTACGGTCCCAGATTGCTCTTTTATACCTTTTTAAAGCCCGTATTACAAATGGAATGAACATTTTAATTGTAACACGATATTCAAGATTTTTGGTGATCTGGCACAGCCAAATTTAAATTCTTTCATCAAATTCTCCCACTCCCATCCTTTCAAAAATGCTACCATTGCTATCCATGCCCACCCTATTTCCTAATCTTTCTCTTCTTAGCCATCCAGCGTCCTCAAACTTGCATGCCCTGCCTTACATCTCCATATCACACAAACCACCCACTTTTTATGTTTTCAGGGTTTGATTTTCTACTCAAATCTCATCTTCTCTGTAGCATCTTTCCCAATTTCAAATAATAGAAGTAATATCTCTATCTTCTGTTTTATATTATAAATTAATCTATGTTTGGGGTTTATCAGTTTCTTCTTCATATCATTGTTAGTATGTTGAACTTACCTTTTTTTCCTAACATGTAAGAACTTGTTGAACAGTTTGCATACGTACATATTTACATATCCCCCAAAGTGCATAACACAGTCTATTGTACATTTAAGTAATACAATAAAATTACTAAATATATGTTAATTACTGAGAGGTGTTAGGAAATATTTCTGGATTCAGAAACATGTCATGCTTGTAATAATGCCCCTTCTCATGACAATTCAAATGACACATTGAGCTTTGTCACCAAGAGAGTTCACTTAGTAAATTCCCCTCAGTGGAACTTTTTAATCCTTTTCTGCTTATTGGTGTCAGGAAAGACCATCCTTATCAATTAATGGCAGTGAAATTGAAGGCAGAATGTGAGAAACTGTCAGCCCTTTTCTCCCAAGGGGCAATTTGGTCACCATGCAAATTTGCCCAGAATGCCCCTTTGAGACTAGACTACTCATCCCGATTTATGGTATGGCACAAATTTTTGCCACATCAAAAACCCTACCTGGTCACATGATGATTTTAGATACAAGTAGACAAATCAAATTTTTTCATAGTAATTATGCTAATCATTTCATCTTCTATCTAGTATCCTTACTAATTAAAAAAATTGATGTGTTGGGAATTAGGTTTTTGGTCTATGAGCAGAGAACAGTGAGAAGACCTACCAGTTGACTATCATCCTTTCTGCATGTATTAGAAGGGTAATTTCATTTAAGCAAGAGATCTCAGGTTCACAATCTGAGAAATAAAGCTGCACAATTCAGTTCATTTCTCTTCCAGGATAGTGTTAATAATTGCATCCAGGTAACATAAACAGCTTTGATTTTTGCATGGCACTATTTTGTGTGTGACCAATCTTTATCATCACAACAACACCATGAATGAGGTAGAGCGGAAGTGACATTGACAAATGAGGAAGTTCACAAAAAAGAGAGTTTGTCTGGCTTGCCTAAGTTCATTAGTTGCAGCAGGGTCAAAGGAGAAGACTGTCTGCTCACATCTAAACAACAATACTAGATTCCTCTTAGAACTTTGTTCTCTTTTCTTATTAGTATGCCAGCTTCAAAGCTGAGATCATTTTTATCTTAAGAACAGAGATTTTTTTAAACTTAAAAGCAGAAATTATTTTTTATCTCTGTGCATCCCCCAAAGCACTATCCACATAAAACTGTTCATTAATTTATTATGTTAAAGAGAACAGATACAACCAGTATCTTTCTCTCACATTATTCTTATTTGATTAGGGAAGATAAATGTGGCCCTGGGAGCTACCCCAGAAACCCAGTATCATCACTGACATTATTTCAAAAGTATTACAAAAAGGATTTCACAAATAAGCATATATAATTAAATAATTATTTTGTCTTTATAAAAAGGTAACATCTATTCATTACAGAAAAATATTTTTAATTATATATTTTACAAAATAAAATAGAAGTAATCATATATATAAAAGAAAATAAAACAAAATTTGGTTCACACTCTGCATACTACTTTTCTACATACTACCTTGCAGACCACTTTTTCACTTGCTCAGTTAATATTTTATAAGCATTTTCACACATTATTAATTATATTACAAAGAAAATATTTAAGGGCCCTATGGTGGGATGGAGTTATATAACCCAGAAAAAATATGTTCTTAAACTTAATCCATTCTTGTGGGTGTGGACCCTTGTAAATAGGACATTTTGATGAGGTTACTTTATGGAGAGAGTTGCTACATGGTGTGTTGTTGGAACACAGGCTCAGAAACAACAGAAACTTTTGGCAAATGGCTTCTTTATTACTTACCCATCACAAATGGTCCAAAAAAGCAGGGGAAGTGATCCCATCATAGCCAGTCTCCCTGAGGCGCCAAACTACTCAGGTCAGTGTCCATGGATGGCAGCTCCACCAGCCCCACTTCACATTGGGGAACAGAGACATTTTGTGCTGCCTGAGGCAGGTATTTATCCACCCCAGGGGGGTGGCAGCCCTGCCACTGAGCGTTTCCTGCCCTGAAAATCATCTGGGACTGCTTGTTTCCAGTTTTTGGGTGTAAAGGTCTGGTCAGGCCTTTTCATTGGACCTAAGGTCCCCCAGGTTGTGGAATGGAAACAGACAGAAACATCATTGCACAATAGAATAGGAGACAGGGGCTAGGCAAGAGGTGGGAGCTGGCTGCTGAGCATATGTCCGTGAATTCCCAAGCAGAGGCCAAAAATGACTCAGAAGCAAAAATTCAAAGTGATAAACAGTTATCAAACTGATGGCTGACCTGGGGCATTGTGTGTTGATCCCCAATAACATGAGCCTTCAATATAGCCCATGAGAGCCACATGGATATCAGAGAAAAAGGCTTTGGTTCCTATAATGTGAAGAATTTGAAATAAGCCCCTGATTAGAGCAGAATCTACTCAGTAAAAGGATAGTCTAGGGGAGAAAAAAAAAAAAAACTGCCCTTAAGGAAAAAACACAAGAAAATGTGATTGCCTTGGCCTTGGCACTAGGAAGAGGATAAAAATTCTCCAAAAATATTTGTAAACATAGACTGTTACTAACTCAGGTTTGTTCAAATTCACACTGCATCAAACACTTTTATCAAGAAAAAAAATTTTAAGCGACCGTATTTGACAATGCCCTCAGGTGCCTTACAGAAAGAAGCAGGTGAAAATCCTCTCTTGAGGAGACTTCCTCAACACAGGTTTAATGGAATATTTATAGATCAAGTGTAAACCAACATAAGCTAATGATGACAACAAATCACATGTTCTAAAAGCCATCTTGATGAAAAGTCAGCAGAAATAGCCATTGCTAAAATTGCTGTCCCCCACTCCAAGATTTCAAGAATTGGAAGCTTGAGATACAAAATGAAAAAGTTTGCCAATATTTTAAAATAATTAAGTGAAGTGATCAAAATGATAAAGAGCTTTAAAAGTTATGGAATAAAAGTCAAATTATAAATTAATAGGTAATTAAACATATGTTTGAAACAGCTCAAGTGACAATTAATGAACTATAAGGCCTGAAGACATTATACAGAAAAGTCTAAATACCAAAGCCTTAGAACATCTGAAAGATGGATTGTAAGACTTAGAGTGATAAAATCTAACAAATGAGGAAGGGGAAATAATTTAGAGATAATGGTTAAAAATTTTTAGAAGATAAGAAACATACACATTTTCAGACTCAACAAACACAATAGAACCACAAAGGGTAAGTTAAAATAAATGTACCTCTAGCTATATCACTGTAAAACTAAATACCAAAGGCCTAAGAGAAGATGTTCAAAGTGGCCAGAGGCAAAAGATAAATTAAGTAGAAAGAGTAGTTCTTAATAACAAAGAGTAGTTCTTAATAACAAAAACAGAAATGACAATGGAATAACCTATTCAAAATGCCAAGTGAAAATGTCCATTGACTGAGATTGATACAAAAAACAAAATTATCTTTCAAAAACAAAAGTGAAATCAAGGCAGTTTTAGTCATATAAGAACCTCAAAGAGTTTACCAGCAAAAAATCTCACTAAATAATTTTCAAAAATATGTTTTTCAAGGGTAAGAAAATGTTCAAAAGGAAGTTGTGACATTCCAGAAAAAAATGGCAAAGTAAAGAAATTGTAAGCATATGGATAATTCTGACCATATATTGACTACAGAAAAAAAGTTATAATAAAGTCTAATCTACTTAATTAAATAGAGGGGTGTTCTAGTTTCCTGGCTACTAAAACAAACACCAAATAATGTGTTGGCTTAACAAGAATTTATTGACTCGGTTTCAAAGGCTAGAAGGCTTGCTTCCTCCCAGGGTCAGTATCTTCTGACTGGCTGGCAATTTTGTGTTTCCTTGGCTTTTCTGTCACATGGCCATGCACATGGCTGTGTCTTCTCCTTTCTCTCCTGGATACTGTCGACATCTAGCTTCTGGCTGCTCCCCATGGCTTTTTTTTTTTTTTTTTTTTTTTTATAAGAAAAATATTATGAGGTTTATTGAAGGCCATTGAGTAATCTGAAAGTCATGACATGCTTTTGAATTGAAGTCTCAGTAATATAAAATGTCAATTATAACAAATCAATATATACATGTAACACAATTCCAGCTAGAATTTCAATGGAATTTTATATATATATATATATATATTCATTTTTATTGAGATTGTTCAGATACCATACAATTATCCAAAGATCCAAAGTGTACAATCACTTGCCCTCATACAGCTGTGCATCCATCACACTTAATTTTTGTTCAGTTTTTAGAAACTTTTCATTACTCCAGACAAGAAATAAAGTGAAAGATGAAAAAGGAAAAAAAGAAAAGGAAACTCTAATCCTCCCCTATCCTTAACCAACCCCCCGCAATTATTGACTCGTAGTATTGGTATAGTATATTTGTTACTGTTTATGAAAAAATGTTGAAATACTACTAACTGTAGTATATAGTTTGTAATAGGTATATAGTTATTCCCTATATGCCCCTCTATTATTAACTTCTAATTGTATTGTCATACATTTGTTCTGGTTCATGGAAGTGATTTCTAGTATTTGTACAGTTGATCATGGACATTGCCCACCATAGGATTCAGTTTTATACATTCCCATCTTTTGACCTCCAGCTTTCCTTCTGGTGACATATATGACTCTGAGCTTCCCCTTTCCACCTCATTCACACACCATTTGGCACTGTTAGTTATTTTCACATCTTGCTACCAACACCCCTGTTCATTTCCAAACATTTAAGTTCATCCTAATTGAACATTCTGCTCATACTAAGCAACCACTCCCCATTTTTAAGCCTTGTCCTATATCTTGGTACCTTATATTTCATGTCTATGAATTTACATATTATAATTAGTTCCTGTCAGTGAGACCCTGCAATAATTGTCCTTATGTGTCTGGCTTATTTCACTCAGTACATTGCCCTCGAGGTTTTATCATCAACCCATTTTTTTTTTTAATATGGTTTTGTTCACTCACCATAGATTCCATCTCAAGTAAATAATCGATGGTTCTTTGCATGGTCATACATTTATGTGTTCAGCACCTTCACCACTATCTATATAAGGGCATCTACATTTCTTCCACAAGGCAGGAGGGAGAGTCAAAGAAGGCAGAGAGGCAAAAGAAAGAGGAAAAAAAAATGACAGCTAGGAAGCAGCAAAAGGAAAAACAACCTTAAATCAAAGTAGAACAAAGAATCAGACAACACCACCAATGTCAAGTGTCCAACATGCCTCCCCCATCCCCCCCCTCTTATCTGCATTTACCTTAGTACATCACCTTTGTTACATTAAAGGAAGCATAATACAATGATTCTATTAGTTACAGTCTCTAGTTTATGCTGATTGCATCCCTCCCCCAATGCCTCCCCATTTTTAACACCTTGCAAGGTTGACATTTGCTTGTTCTTCCTCGTAAAAGAACACATTTGTACATTTTATCACAATTGTTGAATACTCTAGATTTCACCAAGTTACACAGTCCCAGTCTTTATCTTTCCTCCTTTCTTGTGGTGTCTCACATGCTCCCCACCTTCCTCTCTCAACCGTATTCATAGTTACCTTTGTTCAGTGTACTTGCATTGTTGTGCTACCATCTCCCAAAATTGTGTTCCAAACCACGCACTCCTGTCTTCTATCACCCTGTAGTGCTCCCTTTAGTATTTCCTGTAGGGCAGGTGTCTTGTTCACAAAGTCTCTCATATTGTCTGTTTGTCAGAAAATATTTTGAGCTCTCCCTCATATTTGAAGGACAGCTTTGCTGGATATAGGATTCTTGGTTGGTGGTTTTTCTCTTTCAGTATCTTAAATATATCACACCACTTCCTTCTTGCCTCCATGGTTTCTGCTGAGAGATCCGCACATAGTCTTATTAAGCTTCCTTTGTATGTAATGGATCGCTTTTCTCTTGCTGCTTTCAGGATTCTCTCTTTGTCTTTGACATTTGATAATCTGATTATTAAGTGTCTTGGCGTAGGCCTATTCATACCTCTTCTGTTTGGAGTATGCTGCGCTTCTTGGATCTGTAATTTTATGTCTTTCATAAGAGATGGGAAATTTTCATTAATTATTTCCTCTATTATTGCTTCTGCTCCCTTTCCCTTCTCTTATCCTTCTGGGACACCAATGATATGTACATTATTGTACTTTGTTTCATCCTTGAGTTCCCGGAGATGTTGCTCATATTTTTTCATTCTTTTCTCCATCTGCTCCTTTGTGTGTAGGCTTTCAGGTGTTTTGTTCTCCAGTTCCTGAGTGTTTTCTTCTGCCTCTTGAGATCTGCTGTTGTATGTTTCCATTGTGTCTTTCATCTCGTGTTGTGCCTTTCATTTCCATAGATTCTATGAGTTGTTTTTTTGAACTTTTGATTTCTGCTGTATATATGCCCAGTGATTCCTTTACAGCCTCTATCTCTTTTGCAATATCTTCTGTAAACTTTTTGAACTGATTTAGCATTAGTTGTTTAAATTCCTGTATCTCAGTTGAAGTGTACGTTTGTTCCTTTGACTGGGCCATAACTTTGTTTTTCTTAGTGTAGGTTGTAATTTTCTGTTGTCTAGGCATGGTTTCCTTGGTTATCCAAATCAGGTTTTCCCAGACCAGAACAGGCTCAGGTCCCAGAGTGAAGAAATATCCAGTATCTGGTTTCCTTGCGGGTGTATCTTAGAAAATTGCTCCACCCTTTGATGCCTCAGGTCACTGTGCTTTTCTGCCTAGCAGGTGATGCCTGTTATCCTATAATTCTTGACTGGTGTAAGGAGGTATGGCCCTGTTCCCCCAGGCTCTGGGGTCTCATTCTGAATGGAAAGGGCCCCACCCCTTTCCTCCTAGAGAAGACAGACCCCTCAGGTGGAGGTCATTAGCATTTCAATGGTCTCGCTCTCTGCTTGTGGTGTCTCCACCCTTCCCGGAGTCACAGCCCTGGAAACTGAAAATGACTGGGGCTTTCTCCACTGAGCCAAAAAAGAAACAGATAGTCCCCTTCAGACCCAGTCCAAGGCAACCCTCCAGCTCTCCCAGGTCAGTCGTCACCCAAAGCCTCTCTCTGTTTTTTGGGGATGCGTACCTGTAGTGAGCAGTTCACGCTCGCTACTTAAAACCCCAGTTGGAGCTCAGCTGAGCTGGGAGAGCTTCTCTCTGGCACCACGAGGCTTTGCAGAATGGGCTATGGGGGAGGGGGTCTCGCAACTTGGATCTGCAGGTTTTACTTACAGATTTTATGCTGTGTTCTCGGGCATTCCTCCCAATTCAGGTTGGTGTATGATGAATGGATGGTCTCGTTTGTCCCCCCGCAGTTATTCTGGATTATTTACTAGTTGTTTCTGGTTTTCTGTAGTTGTTCCAAGGGGACTACTTAGCTTCCACTCCTCTCTATGCCACCATCTTGCCTCTGGAATCTATATATTTTTTTATTTTTTTAAAATTGGATGAAGTGATTTTCATGAAATGACTTCAATATAAAAGAATGAACCACAAACATTAGCTGTTTCAGTTTCCTAGGCTGCTCAAGCAAACACCATGAAATGGGTTGGTTTAAGCAATGGGAATTTAATAGCTACGATTTTGATGTTAAAAGAAAGTCCAAATCAAGGCATCATCAAGTTGATGCTTTCTCCCTGAAGCCTGTGGCATTCTGGGGCAGGCTGCCCACAATCCTTGGCTCTTAGTTTGTCATATGGCAAGGCATATGGTGGCATGTCCTGGTGTCTCCCTTCTCTTGCAAGTTCTATTGATGTCAGCTTTTGGCTACTCCCTCTGTGGTTTTGTCCCCTCCCCATGGCTTTTTATTTTGCATCCAATTTCCTTTGCTTATCAGGACTTCAGCCATTTTAGATTAAGGCCCACCCTCATTCAGTTTGAGCACACCTCAACTAATGACAACTTCAACAGTCCTTTTACAAATGGGTTCACACCCATGGGACCAGGGGTTGGACCTGAACATACTTTTTGTGGGGAACATGATTCAGTCCCCAACAGAGGGGAAGATCAAACTTTGAAGTCCATTGAGCCCAATAACTGTTGATAATCAACTTTCATGAGACTCAGCTGAGGCTTCTTTGTAATCAAATCGGGCACGGCTTTGCTATATAAGGCACTCCTCTTCCTCTTGTTTGTGTGGATCATTGATTTCCATTTCCCAACCAGCTGTCATTGGGAAAAATCCTCCTGTAATTAAGTCCCTAATTAAAACTCATGGGTAACTTTTTGCCTGGTGTGTTTTTTTGGTCTGGGGTTGAGTCACACTGCAGCACCTCCCACAACTGTAAAAACTAAATACATATCTAGATAGATAGATAGATAGATTTATATATACAAAATGGTAACATATATAATATTATATTGCACATGGAAATAATTATATGTCTATATACACACCTTTAAAAACAATATACATATACTTGTATTTATTTTTATATACTATGTAGTATATTTATAGGATAGTATATGTGTATGTGTATATGTATGTATATATTTAGTTGTGGAGTAAAAGTTATGAGAAAACAGCCAAGGTAACCAGAACTTGAGGCCAAGAACAGGGAAAGGAGAATACTGAGGTGGGCCTTGCATTCTCCTTGGGTTCCCCCCCACCCCCTCTGGGGCAGCTGCCTATTTGAAGTAAGTGCATAAAGTCAGAAAGAAAAGAAGCAGTGACCTAGGCCTTTGTGCCAGTTTGAATGTATTATGTCCCCCAAACAGCTTTATCTTTGATGTAATCTTGTGTGGGCAGATGTTATCAGTGTTGATTACATTGTAATTCCTTGAGTGTTTCTTTGGAATGCATCCCACCCAACTGTGGGTGATGACTCTGATTGGATAATTTCCATGGAAGTGTTGCTCCACCCATTCGGGGTGGGTCTGAGTTGAGTCACTGGAGCCATATAAATGAGCTGACAAACAGAAGGAACTCAGTGCAGCTGTGAGCGGCATTTTGAAGAGGAGCTGCAGCCAAGAGGGACACTTTGAAGAAAGCACAGGAGCTGCAGATGAGAGACAGTTTGAAGACGGCCCTTGAAAGCAGACTCTTGCTCCAGAGAAGCTGAGAGAGGACAAATATCCCAAGTGCAACTAAGAGTGACATTTTTGAGGAACTGCAGCCTAGAGAGGATTGGCCTGGGAGAAAGCCATTTTGAAACCAGAACTTTGAAGCAGACGCCAGCCACGTGCCTTCCCAGCTAACAGAGGTTTACCGGACACCATTGGCCATCCTCCAGTGAAGGTACCCGATTGCTGATGTGTTACCTTGGACGCTTTATGGCCTTAAGACTGTAACTGTGTAACCAAATAAACCCCCTTTTATACAAGCCAATCCATCTCTGGTGTTTTGCATTCTGGCAGCATTAGCAAACTAGAACAGCCTTGCAGCAATATTTTCTGTCAGAGGTAATGGAAAAACTAGAGTTCAGAATTATTATGAATTTAGTATTTGAGAATAAAAACCTTGAGAATTTGTGTGCAATTTCCCTCTGAGACACTTATCAGTTTCTAAACAAAATAATAACTTAATAAAAGAACAGCAGAAATTAAAAGTGCACTTCCAAATAGCTAACAGTCAAAAAAGAAATAATAAAAATTAGAACATTCTTAAAATTGAACATAAATGAAAGCATTATGCATAAAACAGATGGGATACAGCTGAAATAGTACTTTAGAAGAAAACTATAATTTAAGTGCTTGTATTAGGAAAGATAGAAACTGAAAAATAATGACATAAGTAACCAACATAAAAAGTTTGGGGTTTGGGCAGAGAGGTATAAATCCAAAAAATGTGGAAGGAAATAATAGGGTTTAAATAAGAAATTAATGAAACTGAAAATAAAAATAAAATAGAATTAACACACTGAAGAATTTTCTCTGAAATGATGCATTGTATTGATTATGTGAATGCACTTCCCATCTGGAGCAGCGTATTGGACCAGAGTTATAGCTGCTATGCTCTGAAATCCATTGTGATGTTTGTACCAATGCCACCATTTCAACGGGCCCCTTCTAGTCAATGTCTAGGCACAGTAGGCTTATGAATGCAAGCCCATTTCTGGGAGGCACGGGATTCCTCTCACGGTGGACCTGAGCTCAAGAGTCCCCCAAAGGCTTTGCCATATCTTCTTTATACTGCACTACAGTCTAGCATGATCTCCTCCAACTTTCCCTTCTTTCCACTTTAACTTGGGATCAGACTTGTGTTGTCATCTGAGAGCTCTCTCCGTTTCACCAGCTCCCTCCCTATTTTCTCTTACACAGGCATTTCCCTTAATAAAATTCTTGTACATTTAATCCCATTTGGTGTCTGTTTCTTGTAGGACCCAGACTAATGTACAAATTAAATTTCTTTCAAAATTAACAACAAAAAAGAAAGAAAAGAAGGCATGAACAAGTAGTACTATGAATTAAGACATGATTGCAGATAAAGCAATCCACAATTTACTGAAACGTAAGAGAATTGTGGATAAATTTATACACATAAAATTGAAATTTAAGGCAAAATGGATAAATTACTAGAAAAATAAAACTTTCTAAAACTGACTTAAGGGAGGAAAAAAAAAGGCCTGGTTAGTTGTAAATAGTCAGGAAATCAAACAGTTTTAAGAATACTTGCTAAAATGAGAGAAAGAAAACAGAACTAATTTTACTGAGAGTTCTGTCAAACATTCAAGAGAAAGATAATTCCAATATTATAAAGAATATTCCAGACATATTTGAGGGATGATGGAAAAAAACTGAAAGCACATTTAAAGAGGTTAATATTATTTTGATGAGAAAACTAAACTAGAAAATAAAAGAGGAAAATTACAAATTACTTTCCCATGAACTAAAAGAGAATTGAAAGGAAATTCCTCCAACAGAAAGAAAAATGATTATTGATGGAAGAATCAAAATACAAGGGATAAAGATCACAGTAAGAAGGAAATACCAGGATAATTATAAATGGATCTTAGTTGTTTTGAATGAAAATAATAGTGATATATGTGGTGTGGGCTTTAATATATGGTAACAGAAACACAAAGGGCAGAATGGAAGTAAATTTAAGTGTTGCAAATTTCTTGCAGTGTTTACTAAGTGAAAAAGTACTAGTTGAAGGTAGATTTAGTAAATCAGGGATATATATTGTAATATCTAGTGTAACCATTAATATTGTAAGGTTGACAAATAATTTTTGTACCAATTAAAAAGAAAATAAAAAACAATGCAGTCAGTTGACCATGGCATAATGCCTTGAATAGCATTTAGATTTTTTTAAACTTATTTAAATGCTTCTTTTATTTATTTTTTTTTAGTCAAAGAATCTTTTCATATATCACTTTGGTGTATTCCTATCAAAGGACATGTAAGGAAAAAATGCCAGAAGGACTTGGTGTCAGCCCCTTGAGGTCTGCCTGTGCTACAGAGAGCCAACTTACTGGATGCTGGTCCTTGGTGGGGGTGGAGGACGTGCAGTATAAAGGCAAGGCCATTTCCAGGGACCTGGGACTAAGAGGCAACACCCCTCCAGAGCCCCCATTGGAGTGGACGAGGCCTTACTGACCTGCATTGCAGCTTGACTTCCACTTTTGTCCAATCATGCTTCCTTTTCTTCTGCTCACAGTTGTTGATCTCCATTAAACACCCTACCCCACCCCTAAACTCTGTCTCAGTATCTGCTTTCCAAGAATCCAACCTGAAACACCTTATTTATGTAATAAATATTCTTTCAATTGCATTGATCTTTTCCTTTTTTAAATTATTCAAGGACAGGTAATTTCTCATTTGTGTGGTCAAGTACCAATGTCTACCGTGTTTATTTTTTCCCTAATAGCATTGTCACTAAACAAACTTCTATGAACTTCTGCAAACCTTCATCTATATTTCTTGGTCCTCAATTTCTGGCAATTATATTCAAATAAAATGAATTAGGGCATGTGGCAAAGCATCTGAAGTTAATGATGCTCTTTGTGAAATGTCATGGCATATTTCTATATTTTATTTCATTACACAAGACAATTTTTCTCAGATATGACTATAACTGAGATAAACAGACCTATCTCAAAATATTATAATGCACATAATATTTCCAAGTGGCTTCAAAGATAATTTTCTTGCTACATCTCCATCTTTTTTTTTTTTCTCTTTAAATGACTGATAACAAACAAGACAAAGTATTTTGTAAAATATTTCTGGAATAAAAATAGATACTAATAAAATACAGCTTATTGATTTTAGTTTATCTTCTGTGAATTAAAGGGACAATTCCAGTATTATTCTATTTTTGTTCATGAACACTTGATTCCAGCATGGAAGATACCAATATCACATGGAGCATAATTTTAAGAATCACCCAAGTTTTACTCATTTTTCTCCCTAAGTCTTGTTCTTTCAAGGTCTACTATTTCTAGAGCAACTGTCTTGTATTGCCTGGGACTGAGGGGTTTCCTGGATTGGGAGACTTTCAGTGCTAACTCAGGGACAGTAGCAGACAAACAGGATGAGTTGGCCACTCTACAAACTCAACTCAGACCTTTATCTTTTCTTGCTTGATTTATTTACCAGTCATAATTTGTCTTGTCAAATAACCTCTAAACAGCCTCTAGGATAATCCTATCAAAGCTCAGGTCTCCATATCCCTTTGCTTACACATGTTAATGGAGCACTAATGCCCACAGGGTCAGGCATATTTTGGCACCTGAATGTTGTATGCATGGACCCTCCACAGTCTCACCCCTGCCTCATGTTCTGACCTTATTTCTGATCATTGAAGCTTCCCATTGCACACACTAGCAACATGTGATTTCTTGCAAGGCCCTGTGTGGTTTCATATTTCCCGTGGAGGCTTAGCTCACCAAATTCTCTTTGAAAAGAATACACCACCACCACTACCAACCCTCATTGCTTTCTCACCTGAAAAATTCCTTTCCTAACTTCAAGCTCAGACACCATCTTTGGAAAAAGCATTTACTGAATGCCACATTCCCATTCCCACCCTAGTCTCTCCTCTACAGTATCATAGAAGCATAAGCCAGCATTCAAAGAGTTAAATTAATGGATGGTATTCTTGTTGTGGAACATAGCAATGGAAAATATCTTAGCAAAGGTTTGACTTTCGTATCACAGAACAACTTCCTAACAACCTTAGCAAAGGTCTGAGTTCCATATCACAAAATGCGTCCCAACGTGTTTTTTAAAACAAAAATAAACCTCAGATCATGTTGCTAGTCCACCTTAGAGGAAGAGTTTTGATTATTCCCCTAACAATTTAGATTTAATTTTATATGCTATTTAGAATTAACTGTGCTACTATCTGATATTATAGTTATGTTTAGGCTTATTGGATTATTATTGCATATACAGAATTTATGATTTATAATTCCAATATAGTATACTTATTTACATGAACAATAGTATTTTAATCTTATATTAAACTACATGTATATATTCAATACATATATAAAGGGAATTTAAATTTTAAAAAATTATTCATGCAGTTTGGATCCAGCTTAATTATCTGTGTATTTTGTATGCCAGGGAATGTTAATTATTTATGCATCAGTGTCCCAGTTAACCTATAAGGTACGTCAGAAGTTTTCTCTGTATCTCCAATGTCTACAACACTATCTGGTTCATAGTATGCACTTAGTAACAACTATTGAACCAAATATCGGATAAACCACCGGGAAGCCACTTGCATTTATCCTGTATTCTGGTAAATTCTAATAATGTAGTCTAATACGCAATCCTAGGTTAAATTTATTGTTCTGGTTTGCTAAAGCTTCTGGAATGCTAAATACCAGAGATGGATTCGCTTTTATAAAGGGTATTTATTAGGATACAAATTTACAGTTCTAAGGCCATGAAAGTGTCCAAACTAAGGCATCAACAAGAGGACACTTTCACTGAAGAAAGGTAACTAGCGTCCAGAACACCTCTGTTAGCTGACAAGGCCCGTGGCTGGCATCTGCTTGTCCTTTGCTTCCGGGTTGCATTGCTCTCAGCTTCTGATTCCAGTGGCTTCTCTTTAAGTGCCTGTGGGTTCTCACTTAGCTTCTACAGGGCAAACTCTGGGCTTCAACTTTTAGCACAGCAACTCCAAATGTCTGGTTTCAACAGCTGTCTCCAAAATGTCTCCGGGCATTTTCTCTCTAAGCATCTCTCTGAGCTCTCTTCAAATGTCTCTACCTTTTATCCTCTCATAGAGGACACCATTAAACTAATTAAGACCCACCTGAATTGACAGGGTCACCTCTCTATGGAAATGATCTAATCAAAAAGTCCTATCCACAATTGAGTGGATCACATTTTCATGGAAACAACCTAATCAAAAGATCCCACCCAAAATAGGTCTGCACCTACAAGATTGGATTAAAAGAATATGGCTTTTCTGGGGTACATAACAGTTCAAACCAGCACATTTATCATCCTATGCATAGTTTACAATATTATACATAAATTTTTAATAATATGAGCTTTATCCTGGACCAATAAAAATAAATTTCTGTTTGTTCTCTGGGAAAGGCAGTCAAAATGTTTGCTTTTTATCATTTGCCAAATGAAATCAAGCAGTTTTTTTTTTTAAATTCCTGTTACTTTCAGTATGTGAAGATTTCTAGATCTATCTTCCTTTTGATAATGTCATAAGATCCTTTATTTTTTAAGAAAAAATGTTTAGTTTTTTTTTTGTTTGTTTGTTTGTTTGTTTTTTACTTTATACTGAATTAGGAAATAGGAAAATCTTTCAAAGCCAATGGATCATACAGCCACTTCATAGAGATTGCCTTGTCACAGGGCTTCATAGCTGCCTTTCCATTATTATGTATTCCCATTTACAATGCAGAGCTGAGTGTATATCACTTAGGCTCATATCATGTCAGAAATGACACTTAAAATAAGTGTCCAAACATTGGCAGTATGTATAGACTATTTCCAAGGTGAGAAAAGTGCTATATTTTGACCTATTTTTATCTAGCACACTCAAGAAGGGACAAAAAGTAAATATGGTCACACTTAAAAGGGTAGTTTCTAAGCTTAGTTGTATTATATAAAGTAGAAATCAAATATTAATAAAATAATTAAGATTTTATAAGGCATTATTACATACTTTGTATCATATTTTTTAAAAATTTTCAATTATAGGTAGTATTCAACAACAACTTCAATAATATACATCATTGACGACATGACATTAACCTGATGGTCTGGTTAATGTTTGCTCTCAATATAGTTCTCAAAAAACAACAACAAAAACTCCCTCTTTGAAACTTTGAAGAAATGTATATTTCAGAATAGTAAAATTGATACATAGCTCTGTGATTGTTTGAAGCTGTGTATATCCCAGACAAACATGTATTCTTAAATATACTTCATTCCTGTGGATTTTTTTAAAAACCCATTGTAAGTAGGACCTTTCATGGAAGCTATGTCAGTTCAAGTGTAACCAGGCTCACTTAGGGTGGGTCTTAATCCTATTATTCCTGGAGTCTTTTACAAACAGAAAGGAGAGAGAGAGAGAGAGAGAGAGAGAGAAGAAACAGAAGATTGCCAACAGCCAGTCTTCAGGAAGAAAGCATCATCCTGACGATGCCTTAATTTGGACATTTCCCCAGCCCCAAACCATGAGTGAATAAATTCCCATGATTTAAGTTCACCTCTTTCCTGGTATCTGCTGGAGCAGCCCAGGAAACTAAAACATGCTCATACATAAAATGATTTTTTTGTTGTTCTCCCCAAACATCACGCAACCTCTCAGATATTTATCTCCATTATATTTTAACTTGTTTGTATTAATTAATTTATGTATATATTTTGCAAAATAAATTTAAAATTTGATAGCTTTGATCTAATGATTGATATGAGTGCAACTGCATTAATTCATTCAACACATATATATGGTTAGCCAGAAACTTTAAGGAAGACTTTTTTTTTAAACCTGAATTTTTATCAAATGAAAATTATTTGGGGACAAGAAGCAATAAAAGAAGAAAAAGAAAATAGAAAAAATCAGAAGAATTTATAGTTAAGTAGAGGCATAATTTTATAGAGTTGAGATATAAATTCATTATTTATGCTGATTTTTTTATTTTTTTAAATTCAATTTTATTGAGATATATTCATATACCATACAATCATCCAAAGTGTACACAATCAATTGTTCATAGTACCATCATATAATTGTGCATTCATCACCCCAATCTATTTTTGAACATTTTTGTTGCACCAGGAAAAGTAAAAATAAGAATAAAAAGTAAAAGTAAAAAAGAACACCCAAATCATCCCACTATCCCACCCTATTTTTCATTTAGTTTTTGTCCCCATTTTTCTACTCATCTATCCACACACTCAATAACGGGAGTGTGATCCACAAGGCTTTCACAATCACACTGTCACCTCTTGTAAGCTACATTGCTATACAATCATCTTCAAGAGTCAAGGCTACAGGGTTGCAGTTTGATAGTTTCAAGTGTTTACTTCTAGCTATCTCAGTGCATAAACCTAAAAAGCATTATCTATATAGTGCATAAGAATGGCCACCAGAGTGACCTCTCGACTCCATTTGGAATCTCTCAGCCACTGAAACTTTATTTCATTTCATTTCGCATCCCCCTTTTGGACAAGAAGATGTTCTCAATCCCACAATGCTGAGTCCAGATTTATCCCCGAGAGTCATATCCTATGTTGCCAGGGAGATTTACACCCCTGGGAGTTGGGTCCCATGTAGGGGGGAGGGCAGTGATTTCACCTGCCAAGGTGGCTTAGTTAGAGAGAGAGGGCCACATCTGAGCAACAAAGAGGCACTCAAGGGGAGACTCTTAGGCACAATTACAAGCAGGTTTAGCCTTTCCTTTGCAGTAACAAGCTTCATAAGGACAAGACCCATGATAGAGGGCTTGGCACATCAAACCACCAGTCCTCAATGCTTGTGAGAACATCCGCAACAATCCAGGTGAGGAAGCCTGACACCTCTGCATTTACCCCCCAGCTCCTCAGGGGAACCCTGCACATATATTTTTTATTCTCTTTCCAAATTGGTTTGGGATGTGTCACTATTTCACACTTGCCTATGGAAACCTACCACGTCTCACTTTCTATTAAAAGTTCCATGTAATTATGGTATTTGAACAAACTGTATGAGTTAAACTGTTTAGGAAATATAGATCTTGCAGAAACTAAACATCTCTTCCTTTGGTCTCAAATGGAATTTGAAGTTTTAAAATGCATTCAATATTGTCCTTTCCCCTTTGGCCCGATTTGCCCTAGTCCTAATCACATCTGTTTCATTCATATCTCTAGTTGAAGTTTGGACTCTTTTATAGCATTTTTAAGAGTTGCTATATGTGCTAATACTGACATTCAAATCTGCTGAGTTCTAGCTCTGAGTTTCAGGTGTCACACAGATACCCAAAGTTCCAGGGATTGATCAGATTATGCACCAAGGGATCAGCATCTCGGAATCTGGAGATAACCATTACAATTCAGGAATAGATGTGACTGCTCTAAGACCTTACAATCTAGGGACCGTTACAATAGGCATTGCCCTGATAAGTTGTGCTCTAAGGCTGAATTCTGAGTTTACACACTGTAGATAGTCCATATTGGTGAGGCATTATAGTTTTTGCCTTTATTTCTGGCGTAGTTCACACCAAGTGCTGTCTACAGGATCCATTCACCTTGTTGGGTGTCTCATAGCTTCATTCCATCTCAAAGTTGTTCAATATTCCATTGTATGCACACACAACAGTTCACCGTTCTGTTCCTCAGTCAATATACCCCTAGGCCACCTCCACCCATTGCAAATCATGCATTTTTATGCTGATTTTAATTCTTCATTATTCTTGCTGTGCTGGTTTGAATGTATTATGTCCCCCAAAATGCCATCATCTTTGATATAGTCTCGTGTGGGCAGGAAATGTATTGGTGTTGATTGGGTTGGAGACTTTTGATTGGATGTTTTCATGGAGATTTGATCACTTAGCTGTGGGTGAGAACTTTCATTGGATAATTTCCATGGAGGTGTGGCCCCACCCATTCAGCATGGGCCTTGATTAGTTTACTGGAGCACTAGATAAGCTCAAAAGAAGGAATGAACTTGCTACAGCCAAGAGTGACACTTTGAAGAATGCACATGAACCAAGAGAGGAGCTGCAGATGAGAGACAGTTGAAGATGGCCATTGAAAGCAGACTCTTGCTCTGGAGAAGCTAAGAGAGGACAAACACCCCAAGAGCAACTGAGAGTGACATTTTAAAGAGGAGACGAGGCCTAGAGAAGAATGTCCTGGGAGAAAACCATTTTGAAACCAGAACTTCAGAGAAGATGTCAGCCACGTGCCTTCCCAGCTAACAGAGGTTTCTGGACACCATTGGCCACCCTCCAGGGAAGGTACCCGATTATTGATGCATTACTTTGGACACTTTATGGTCTTAAGACTGTAACTGTGTAACCAAATAAACCCCCTTTTATAAAAACCAATCCATCACTGGTGTTTTGCATTCTGGCAGCATTAGCAAACTGGAACATTTGCCCACCATTTACTCTGAGATTTTTCTTATTCATGATTATAGTCAAATCACCTGAGAGACTGGAAAACTCTATATGTATTTTAATGAATTGCTTCAGACATATCAAAGACATGGATAATAAAATATTGAGCCTACCATATGCTTAAGACGTAAAACATTAAAATTCATAGGTAGCCCTTAACAAACACATACCTCCTTGCCAGGTAAGTATAGTCATACTCTTTTCTAGGGTTTAAAATACCATAAGGGTGTGTTTCAGTTTGCTAAAGCTGCCAGAATGCAATATACCAGAAATGGATTGGTGTTTACAATGGGGTTTATTTGTTCAGAAATTTACAGTTCTAAGGCCATGAAAATGTCCCAGTTAAGGCATCAACAGGATGATACCTTCTCTGAGGAAAAGTCAATGGCATCTGGTGTTCCTCTGTCCATGGGGAGGTACCTGGCTAGCTTTTTGATCCCTCTTTCCAAGGTTTAGCTTCTGGTTTCAGTGACTTTCTTCAAAATGTCTCTGGGCTTCTGTCTCAGCTTCTCTCTTAGCTTCTCTCCAAAATGTCTCTGCATTTTATCCTCTCATAGAGGACTCCAAAAGGGTATTAAGACCCACCTTGAAAGGGAGAGGTCACATCTCCATGGATACAACCTAATCAACCATTCCCACCTACAATAGGTCTGTCCCCACAAGATTGGATAAAAAGAACATAGGCTTTTCAGGAGTACATAACAGAATAACAACCCCAAACCAGCACAGGGTGTAAAATATAGAGCAGCTGCTAAAATAAGTTTAGACCAAGAGGAGAAGGAAATTCTCTGACTTCTTTAGGAAAATAATGATACCTTTAATGTACATATATAATGACATTAGAAAAATACTTCTTTTATCTACATAAAAAGTCACCATGAGAAGTTTTGTAAGATTGAAATTAGTCTGTACATTTGCCATATTTCATTCTATCATGATTTTTAATCTTTCTCAGAGTATTCCCACCAAGTAACAGTTCAATTTCCCCAGAAAAAAAATTGGTGTCCAAATAGTTTATTAAAAATATAGTAAAATAAAGAAAAATTATTTAAAGTTTTATAAAGCAAACTGTAGGCTATCAATGTGTACTAGAATAGAAAGGACAAGGGATAGGAATCCTAATGCAAATGAACTTTATTCCCTATTTCTCTCTCTCCATGTAATTTAACCCAAGTGTTTTTTATAATTCCATTATTGATATTTCCCTAAACAGTATGCCATTTAAAGTCAAGATAATACCTTTTTCATGCATCTATTCATCATTAATATCATTATTATATTCATTAATCATTTACTATAACTATCTATTTTCTTATATAATATGCTTAAAATATGACCAATTCAAGCATAAAGGCATACTAAATGTGTATTACAGCATCATACTCAGGCTTCCACCAGTCACTGACAAAAATAGGTCTAGCCAGGTAAGGGAAAGCCCATTAGGGCAACCAAGACATTAACAAAGCTTTTACTAAGTAATAGCTTAAAGTGCAGATACCTGTTACACTTTCCAGCTTGTATTTGAGTAAGCAATGTCATATTGCACTTAAAGTGTTAAGCAGTATGCCGGTTTGAATGTATTATGTCCCCCAAATGCCATTATGTTTGATGTAGTCTTGTAGGGCAGATGTTTTGGTGCTGATTAGATTTGCTTGGAATGTGCCCCACCCAGCTGTGGGTGATGACTCTGATGAGATATTCCCATGGAAGCATGGCCCCACCCACTAATGGTGGGCCTTGATCAGTGGAGACATATAAATGAGCTGACTCAAAGAGAAGGAACTCAGTGCAGCTGTGAGTGATGTTTTGAAGAGGAGCAAGCTTGCTAGAGAGGAACAACCTGGGAGAAAGCCATTTTGAAACCAGAACTTTGGAGCAAATGCCAGCCACATGCCTTCCCAGCTAACAGAGGTTTTCCGGACACCATTGGCCATCCTCCAGTGAAGGTACCCGATTACTGATGTGTTACCTTGGACACTTTATGGCCTTAAGACTGTAAGTGTGTAGCCAAATAAACCCCCTTTATATAAAAGCCAATCCATCTCTGGTGTTTTGCATTCCGCAGCATTAGCCAACTAGAACAAGTAGTGTGAAGTATTTGTTTAAAGCTGTTATCAATTTGGCAGACTAAATGTCCCCTACTCTATTTAAATTTATGTTTCTGTTTATAAAATCAAATCATTATTGCCTACCTTTTCCTTGTCATACTTGCCAAAATTAAACACTAATCATCTATAAATGTATATTGCATATTGCAAAGGTTCTAAGAAAAACAACAAAGAAAACACCATGTAAAAACAAAGGGGTCTTTACAGTTTGATCAATTAAGTCAGTTATATTCTCTCACTTGGCCTGGGAAACCAACAGCATATATTTTTGAAGTTATATTGTAGCTAAACATCAAATAGTAACAGGCCATGAGTTATTGTGAATGTGCTTTTAAACTAAGGCATCTGGCAAATCTTGGACCTATGGATTTCACTTCTGCCTATATATTATCTTTTCTTAAGGACCACAGAATTCTCAAAATCAAGTTGCAATCAAATTAAGGACTAACTTCATACATAAAGTCAGTGAAACAAAGATACCAATGCCTTCCCTTTGTTTTCCTTTGGCAAATGTGCCATCAAAAAAAAGATCCAGTATCTTCTTTCACATTGACTCCCATGGCCCTGCTACCTTTAAGGCAGCCACACAACATTCAGAACTGTGGTGAGGGATATGCTGCCAAAAGTACAGAGGGCCTTGGCAGTAAAGAGCAACATTTTGCATATTTGTACTATGTACATCACAGTGACAGCTGCTGAGACAGATTTCAGTCCTTTACACTGCCCGTTATCCACGTATTTCTATACTTGGCACCCCTTTCAAGAATAGAAAATACCAGCTGTTCCTTCTGGCCACCATTGCAGTGCAGAGAATTGCTTCCTCCCCCAAAATAAATAAGTAAAAATAAGTTACAGTGACAGGTAAATCTAAGCTGAGATGAGCGATAACCAACAAAAAAAAGTTTCTATTTGCACTTCCAACTAGCACATCAATAGGTTTGGTTCACACTTTACCCAAAACATCGTGCTGCTCCTGATCTTTCCTGAAAATGCAACAGAACTCAAAAAAAAAAAAAAAAAAAAAAAAAGAAAACAAGAAAAAACACTAATGGCTTGGATGATGTGTTGTTTGAGTGTTTGGAGACATTTCAGCATGTTCCTTAAAGAATGCCAGAAAATGCCCAAATCTCATTGGTTTCACCCAACAGGTTTTCAAATAAACATGACTATTGCATAATAATTAAAATCAGGTTAAGGGGGAAAAAACCCCAGAATTTTTCAAGGAATGTGAGAATGACCTAGATACCTATGAGCACATAGGCCCTTTCTTATCAAACATAAACATAACATTGAAAAAAATAGAGGATAGCATCATGTTTGTTAAACCTTAAAATATTCCTCTATTATTTTTAAGGCCTCCAAAAATATTTGATAACCTTCCTGGTCTCCTTTTCACAAATATTATTTTTCATACTTTTTATCTTTCTGTTTAAAACAGAATCATAAATATATAAGCATAATATTGAAAAATCTATTCTTACTTAACTCTTACTGTGTCAGTAAAAGAAAAAAAAATTGTTAAAATTCCCAGTGATATTTTAAGTTCTATATTTTATGTACATAAGTTTTGCAATCATTTGGATAAAATTTCATAGGGAATATTCCAATATTTGTTCAAATTAAGTTAATAAACATTTTTAAACTTTCTCATTAATAATTATGTATGATTTTGGTAGGATGCTATTATGGGTTGAAGTATGTCCCCCAAAAAGTGAAATGCAAGTTTCAACCCCCAGTCCTGTAAATGTGGCCTTATTTGGAAATAGGCTCTTTGAAGATGTGATCAGTAAAATGAAGTCAAACTGGATTGGGGTGGGTCCTTATTCCAACGTGGCATGTCTTTATAAGAAAAGGAGAGGAGACAGTGGACAGACACAAGGGTCAAGGCTATGGGGGGACGGAGGAGGCAGAGTGATGCATCTACAAGCCAGAGAACTCCAAGGATGGCTGGCAATGACCACAAGCTTAGAAGAGACAAGGAAGGTTACTCCCCTGCAGGTTTCAAAGGGAGAAGGGAGCATGGCCCTGCTGACACCTTGTTTCAGACCTCTAGCCCCCAGAATTGTGAAACAATACATTTCTGTTATTTTAAGCCATCCAGTTTGTGGTTCTTACTTATTGCAGCTCTATGATACTAAGATAGACATTTATTATTAAATGTGATATAGCCGTGCATACAGTTTTAAATTCTAATTCCTTTTTTTCTGGTATGATAAATCATGACCAGAAGCCCACTTTTGTTAATGACCCAAGAGTTTACACTTCAAGAACTTGAAGGAAAGTTGTGTTGTGTTCTGTTTTCTTTTTGGTACAAAGCACTTTTCACACTGGTCCTGGTTTTTGCTCCAGAGGTTCTCTGTTGGAGTGAGCGGGCCTGTCTCTTAGAGGTATGTGATTGGCCACTTCTAAGAGTCGTTCTGGAGTCAGGACATCATGAAAATGTGTCTCTAGCCTATTGGTTGGGAATGTCCAACTAACCTTACTAAGTCTACATTCCTTTGTTTCCAGGTCAGAATCTGTGATTTGTCATGTTGTCCCTGGCTTTCCAAAACTTGCATTTTATGGTTTCTTTAATAATTACAGCTGTCTATTTAGCACCTAGTACATAATAGGTACATTACCAACATCATGTCTAAAAATTCATTACCACCCTGCATTTTACAGAAATAAGGCACAGAAACTCAGAACCTAACAGATTTGCCCTAGAACACTAGCTAGTAATTTTTAAACAAGGATTTGAATTCAGATCTACCTATTTGCACAAAGTGCATTTTTTTTAACTTCATTTCTTTGTCTTCCAGTTTATTATTATATTTTTTAATTCTAGATTTGGTGTGGAGGGGAAGGGATTAGGTTTAGGGGTTGTTTATTTTAGGAAACTTTAGCCATAATAGTAATAACTATTATTTATTAAAATGAATTAAAATATGTGCTTTTAAATGCTAGCTGTTCTCAGGGTTTATAAAAAGTTACCATTTTAATAACTAAGTTAGAAAAAAAAATCCTTCACCATAAAACTCTAGAAACAGAATTAATTATCTTCTGGTAAATCATATTTTAGCTATAATGATCTGTTCAATGTGGCAAAGCTGAGATCCAGCTTTACCTTTTTTTAAGTAGAGATTCTGCCTTAAAGGAAAATGGTGTGGAAGAATGTGTTTTTTCTTCAGTTTGAAAAATAGGAATAATCAATAGCCTTTTTCCCTTAAGGAAAATATAATTTGAGACCTAAATTTTTGGTGGGGAGCTTTTCCTGCATTGGTAACCCAAATCATACTTCCAAGTTTTTCTCTACTCAGAAGCTTCTTTCTATGCACATCTAATTCCCTGGGGATTATTGCCCAAAATCTTGGGCCTATTTAGGCCATTAAATCTCTGTGTGTGTGTGTTTTCATAAGGTAATTTTGGTCTTATTGTTTGATATGGATTTACACTCAACCACAAGATTTTTGAAGAAACATAACAGTATAGTATTAAAATCAGGTTAATGAATGCTTAATTAAAGTAGAAATTGTTTGAAACATCCTTTTGGATCAGTGTGAAGCTTCAACAATATCCAATCTCTCATTATCAAGGGTATTCCATATTAGAAAAGGTTTCCAATGCACATTTTCAGGGGCAGGTGAGGTAGATAAAATCACATGGCTGTCACACTAACACCAAATTTTGCCATTAATCCCCTTATGGAAAAATTAATGAGTGCATCAGTCCATGTAATTTTTTCAGAACAGAGCAAAATACCAGATATGATAGATTTCATCAAAGCAGAATCAGCAGGTAGTAGACAAAGTAGGCACAGTAACCAGGAGGGGAGTGAATTATAGGCTCCTGGCTTCCTTACACACTTGCTCTACTGATCACTGGCATTCAAGTATCTGGTATACCCCTTGGGTTGGAACACACACCCAAAATCAGTACAGGAATTTTAACTATGATTGGTGGAATCAAGGGAATAATGAAGGGTAATCCAGATCAAGAGTAAAGCATATCAAGACAATATCAACTGTATCTCCAAGTTAAAAATTTAAGAATATGAGACTTTTTATTACTCTTAATATTATTCAAAAACAGCTTCTGAGGTTTTCAGTCTTCTGGGCAAAAAAAATGTGGAGAATTATTTTCCTTAGGTGTATGCTTTATTTTGTCATAGATAATAAGTCACACAATGGATTTAATATGAATATTTGAAAACATAGATTTACTTATCTTCTATCTAAATATAAACAAATTCAAAATTTAATGCATGACAAAATAAAGCTGAAATTTGAAAATCTTGGACTAGATTTTCATTTCTCATTATTATATGTTAAATTTATCTGGTAAACTATTTATTTGTTGGTTTTCCTTTAAGGATGTGACTTAAAATCCAAAAAAAAAAGGGGGCTTTTGTTTGAATTTTCATCATCAACACTTGTATTACTACAGCCCAATTCACATGCCATGAACTTTCCATTGATTCAGTGATAGAAAGAAGATAGCTTGATTTTGTAAAGCTAGACGATTGAGCAGCAAAATAGCCATGCTCTAGCTCATGATTGCATCTGATGGAATCAGCAGTTAGAGAATAAGGAAATCAGACTATTTGTCAAAGGGCAGCCTCGAAATATTCACCTTTAGGCACCCTTAGATCACCATGTAAAGTCATTCCTATAAAAGGCCAGGTTTATGTCCTTGAGAGCAAACTATCTTTGGTTGTCTCTTACTACGGCATGCAGTGACATTATGAACTCACAACATGTTCATTAAGCTGCACATGTGGTTCATTTTAGAGGTTAATGTAGTAAGATTAAAGGCAGCCAAGGAAATAAAATGAAATCAAACAGTTTCAAGACCTTTGACTTACAATCTCATAATATAGTAGTGGAAAATCAAAGTGATTGTTATTCCTGTTTGGCATACATGCATATTTAATAGGAACATCTCTCCCCTTTATACATCAACACATTAATGGCTATTATTCACCAGCTAGTCTTATTTTAGCTTTTTAGCTTTACCTTGCTTACCTGATGACTTATTAACAAAAGAAAAAACTTGCTATACTTAGCTTCTAGGCATATACCTAAAGAAAGTGAAAACAGAGTCTCAAACATCAATGTTTCTAGCAGTATTATTCATAATAGCAAAAAGTAGAAACAACCAAAGTGTCCATCAACAAATACATGGATAAATAAAATGTAGTACATACATAAATGGAATTTTATTTGGCCATAGCAAAAATGAAGTTCTGAGACATACCACAACATGAAAAAACCTTGAAAACTTGACACTCAGTGAAATTTGCAAGACACATTAAGACAAATATCATGTGATATCACTTACAAGAGATGTCTAGAAATAGCAAATTCAAAGACAGAAAGTAGATTAGAGGGCCCCAGGGTATGGGCGAGGGGGTGTATGTTTGGTAGATATGGAGTATATGTAAATAAAATTCATTATTTTAAATGTTGGTATACTTGGAAAGTTTCAAACAATATTTTAAGTTAACTAAATTTGGGTTAACGTAACTAAAATATCAATGACATTGATTATATCTTGCCTATTCTAAGTAACTAAACATCCAAAATAGTAATGGAGCCAGTGAAAGCCAAAATGAAGTTAGTATTCATAGAAATCAGGCAAGAGTTCCTGTGCAAGTCAATAAGGCAAGGCAGATGGTGAGAAAACTAGGAAAACACGAATGGACTAGAAGTGAACAAGCACTTAAAGTTGCAATGTTATAGTGCAGCAGCAACTGGATTGACTGCTTTTGAAATCTATTGTGCATACAAGAGATTAATATTTGTCCTCAATTCTGTCTTCATATTATCTTACGTCGTGTGTCTTCATATTGATTTATACCCACTAAAATATATCTCAAATTAGAAAGTGGGAGGTCCAAAAAAGCATGCAGAGGTGCAATGGCGATTATGGAAGCCACAGATTGAATTGGCACATCCCTCAGTAACAGGAATTTGCAATTTTTTAATATAAAAATATACTTGAATATATGATGGATTACATGAAAAATTCCATGGAATTTTAAGGTAAGATCTTAAAACAACTTGTGCTTCTAGAGGACTCACAAATCACCTGGGATTAGTTTTAAATCTCCTTGCTATTAGTAATAGTTTGCAGGGGAATTTTTAGTACACAGTGTGCTGTTCACACTGTTTTGTTGTTGTTTGGTTGGTTGTATGTGTGTGTGTGTGTGTGTGTGTGTGTGTTTATGGGGGTGGTGCCTTGTTGTTTCTCTCAAAACTAAACTGCTGAATCCAAAAGTTTACTTTCAGTTGAACAAGTTTTACTTCAGAGTTCTTGAAGTGAGAAGTAAGAGCTACAGAATTCTGGAGAAGGTAGTAGTCAGACACCACGTGAGTTTAAGGGAAGGAGTATTAGGTTTTCAGCAGCAGCCACAGCAACCCATGAGTTCAAGATACAGAGGGAAAAAAAAAGGAACCCTACAAGCAGCAAACTCAGATGTTCATTCTCAGAGATCACCTTCAGTGAACTGGTCTTTACCCCTGCTACACTAATTTGCACATACAATTTGAGAAGAGGTGTCTTTGTGACATTACTGATTTTTAGGTGTTATTACTTTATTTTGTAGTAATTAAGGATTCTCACTCATTAGGTAAGGTACCTGGAGAAAAACTGAAAGCAGTGTGGCTTCACAATTAAAAAGCATGATCTGGTTGGAATATTAGCTACTGGCACTTTCTGGCTATGTGATTAAAGTTATTTAGTTTTTCTGAGCATCAACTTCTTCATTTACAAAATGAAGATATGTAATAGCTAACTCAATTTTCTAAGTGTTAAGTCAGAGGTTGTATGAAAAAGTGTTCAGCACAAGTCATGATATAGATATTCATACTAAGTGGTAGCCAATATCACTAAAGTATCCATATTATTAAGTAAAGGAATTATTATCATATCCAACACAGAATATTGATAACTACCTTTGCAACTCAACTTCAACACTTTATACTAACCAACTCTTCCTTTACATGGATTATTTAACCCAAAACCAAAGGTTAATAGTATATTATTAATATTATATTAATTCAAGGAGATAGGATGGTATATTAAAAATGGAAATGTAGTGGTTGTCAGGAGTACTGATTTGTAGCTCTGATTCAATCTGAACTATCCATTTAATCTTCAAGAAGTCAAAGACCTTCTCTGGATGAAGAAGGAGTTGGACAAGGTCAATAGCTCCTATCATGAAGAAGTGAGATGCCAAGAAGTTCATGAAGGTAGTAATGGATATTTAAAACTACTTTCAAACATGAAATGGAAACTGTAAATTTCCGTATGATTGGGATTACTAAACTGAGAAATAGTTGGTTATAAGCAATAATTGTAATTTATGTGGTAAACCAATTCTTTCAAAATATGAATTCCAGTATTCTTTTCACTATACCTTGTTATCTCTATATTATTATCCATATTTCTCATGCTTATTTGCTTAATTGTATGATTCAGCTCTGACTCATCCCCTCTACATTTTTCATAAATATCCATATTCCACATCGAAGCAACTGAGGATGTTGCCACATGCTGGGGAAAATATTTCATTGACAGACTCTGCTTCCAGATTATTGCAAATAAAACAAGGCAATCGTCTGGTAATTTTCCAGACAGATTTCTGATAAAGCCAAACTTGTGAATCTGTCAAATCAGATGTGCTACTATTTTAACTTGTATTCCAACCCCAAAGTATATTCCTACTCTTAGGACTTCAGAGTATGTACAAACACAGAGACTAAAGATTCAGGGAGTTGTTGGGATCACTAACTCTCAATAATGTGCAGTTATTTATTGATGAACTTCTGTCAACTTACATTCTACCAATTATTAGTGAAATTGCTCTTCAATGAAATTTATTATCCAATTCATTTTTTCTCTTTCAGTTTAATTTCTAATTCTCTTTCAGAATACTGTTTGGTCCCTTCAAGGGATGTTTTATGGCATATATATTCTGATTTACTGTCTTTGGGATTAGGTTTGCTTCCCACTTCAGTCTTTCTCCAGACAATGTAGAGATGGATGTTGTTGACAGTATGAAGTTGTATTCATTGCAGTAAATAGTACTTTTAGGACTCTGGAAGGGAAGCAGAACAATTGATTCATTCTTGCACCTACAAAATATGTTGATTAAATATACATGGTGCAGCTGCATGAGTGGAGAATATGAAATTTGGTAGAACTTGGTTTGAGATACACGGAACTGCAGAACTTAACAACAAAAAAATAAGGAGGCTTGTAAAGCTGTTAAATAATGCTAAAGATGTTGTTTGCAATGATAAAAGAAAAACAAGATTTTAAATGACATATTGAGATGTTAATACATAAGGTAAAAATCAAGAAAATCACTGGGCTCAAAATTCAAAGTGGGTGTAATGCCAGTTTGCCTTATAGCAATGTACGCAAGTGCTGCTACCTAACTTCAGCCCCCTACCCTTAGAAAATATCCTTTTATGGTCCTTACATTTCAATGTCTATTTGTTTGTTTTTTCTCTTAAAATGGAATAACTCCCCTTCCTTTTCTTCTCTTCACCCTCTCTGATTTTTCTTGTTAATTCATAACTTTTTCTGTCTTCCACAGGAACATCTTCTGATCTCTGCTAGAGTACTTCTCGGAGTATAATGCAATTATATTCATGAGTGTCTTTCTCCCTTATTTGACCATGAACTCCCCAAGAACCTGATGATGTCCTATTTATAACTACCTTCTATTCTCTCATTCTAACACCAAGCACAGGGTCTGGAATAAAAGGTCCTTCAGTAATATTAGTTTCTTTTTCTCCATAAGGGGAGAAAGTTGTGAATATTTCTCTTCCATAGAGATAGTTTATAAAATAATTCATATTATAATTTCCTATAATATATAAATACAAAAAGAGACAAATGAGTAGTTAGAGTCTGATGTTGGTGGCACTATCTGTTTTGCTTCTTGGCCTCAGTCTCCATTAAAATCCTGCTTTTTTTTTAATGTAATATCCAGTGGAACAACTTATAAAACACCCATAACATGATTTCCAGTCATAACCTTCAACTGAAGGCAGAATGCCCAGGATTTGCTGTGAATTAACAGTGAGTCAACTCAGTACTGTACCATCAGGGCACAAATTTTCAGGCCCTGATCAGAAAGACTTCTCAGAAATTCTACTTCCTTACTAAGAGGGAAAAATAAGAAAGAAGAAAATTTAAAATATATTAAAGTCTGGTGAATTGAGTGAGTGAATAGAGTTTAACCTTCTACAGGAAGATTTCTGGGAAAGCCAAATCTTATTTTAGAAAAGCTAACTTTCCTAGTAACATAGCAGAACAGAATCAAAACAGTTTAAATATCTTGGTTTAGACTACAGTACAGTTAATTTGATACTGTTTAAGAGTAATATATACTAATATATCAGTAGGGGCTTGTTTTACAGAAGTTCAAATGGATAGTGGAAAATAAACAACAGGAAAAAGTCAAAATATTTTAGAATGTTTCCAGCCTTTCTCCTTGCAACCTCTGAAGTAGACCTGATCTGATCTAACAGTTATGATGATGCCCAAATTTTATTGGAAATAAGCCTTAAATAATATATTTTTTCACTTTATTCCTATAATACACCATTGAAAATGCTGTCTGCTAAAAGCAGATGACAATAACATTATAAAAGAAAATAAGAATTTTGACCACTGAATTCTTTGTATATTTAACATTATAGTCTTTGCATTGTCTAAAAGACAATCAGACATACGAATTTTAAAATATATCCTTATCTATTTTCCCCCATGTCTTCTGCATAGAAATATTAATACCAATTGTTAATTGATAAATTTGGTTGTCACAAAAGAGCTTCCAATTCCTACAAAGCTGTTTCTGAAAAAAGTGACAGATACCACTTGGATTAATAATTGGGTGAGATGGAAATATTTACGACTCCAATTGTATATGTCTATAAATACATTTTCATTAAGATTTATTTACAAAAAGCTATATATTCTAATATCCAGAATTTTCTCATAGTCTACACACACAGACAATTTAGTTGAGGATGAATCTAAATTCATTTACGTTACCACTTATTTGGAAGTAAGCAGTTTAATTAAGCAAGATTGCTAAATATTTATGGTTTAGATTGCAAATTTGACTAGATTCAAACTTGCCTTTTTAAAATTAGTTGATTCATGAAGACAGAGCCATAATTTTGCTTGTAGACAAAAAAAATTTGTCTAAGCATAGAAAAGATTTAGTAATCAATAACTTGGCAAAAGAAAGCACATCCTTAGTGAAGGTGAAGCACAAAAGAAGATACATTTATGTGAAAGAATGACAATTCATAATTAAACGGTATTTCTAGTGGTATTAAAAAATTCTGAAAAAAGAAAGAATAAAATACTGTCGGGCAAAATGGGAGGTCCTTATGAGACCCATGAAAATTGAAAGGATAATTAAAAATAAATTTAATAAGTACAGCTCTGAAAGGTAAGTATGAATTCCCAATTTGTGGATTATAAAACAGGCTTTACTTCGTTAAACCACTATATCATGGTCAATATTTAACAAGTGAAAGGATCAGGATTTGAATCCAAGTCCTTCTAATGACAAAGTCCATTTTTTATGCTGTATATTCACACCTCTCCAATACATGGGTCCTGGCTAAAATATAGAACTTCCTGGAAAAAAAAATAGAATTCCCAGCTAACACGTGGAATTACCAAGAGAATATAAGAGGTACTACATGGGGAGGAATAGGCTGTGCAGACCAGAATGAACATTATCCGGATGGGATATAATACAGAGGTCATCCTACCTGAAATCAGGGGTGCATACTAGGGAGCAGTAGGTGTTAATTTTGATACAAAGGACAGATATGCTGCTGAATTTTTTTTAAATAATTTGTGTTTTTAAGTGTATCAGTAAAATATGCTTTAGTTTCTGTGCCTCCATGAAAGTAATACTTCCATTTTGTTTTTGGACTTTATAGTTTAAAATAGTTTCAGGAGATCCTCAAGCTGAAGACAATGGCTTGTGTGTGGTAAGCACCACCCAAAGATCCTCTACAAATGGTACAAACTAACTCCAAAAATAAGTTTTGAATTTGAATACATAAAAAAACTAAAATAAAATAAAATAAAAAGATTGCATAACAAAAAAAAACACCATAAACAAAATCCAAAATCAACTCACAAACAGGGAAAAAATATTTGTAACATATACTAGGAACAAAGGGCTGATATCCTTAGCATGGGAAGAACTCTTAAAAATTCAGGGCAAAATGCCAAAGCCCCAAAAGGAAAATGAGAAAGGCATGAACAGATCATTTATTTAAACAACAAAAAATGGTCTTCAACTGTATGAAAAACATGCAAGCTCACTCATAACTGCAGAAATGCAAATTAAAGCAACACTGAGATACTACTTCTCCCTTGCAAATTTCTTTTTAATTAAAAATATGACAATTTCACTGTCATTCATTATTGGTAAGACTGCAAATTGGCACAACCCTTCTAGAGGGAAATTTGGCAATATCTAACAAAATTATATATGACTTACCTGTCAACTCAGCAATCGCCCTTTAGGAATCTGTCCTAAAGATACAACGCCATCAATTCAAAGATACATATCCACAAAAATATTCACTGTAACATGAATACCAATTGCTAATTGATAAATTTGGTTGTCAACAAATTTATCATATTTTGTTAAATTTGATACAACGTAAATCAAATGTTTTATGATTTGAAAACATAAACAAACCCCTTAATATCATGCATTGAGAAGAGCCCAATATCATTATTGTGATATTTTTGCCAAAATTATATAGCCTCATTCCAACCATAAAGAAGCGTCAGACAACCCCAAATCAAGGGTCATTCTACAAATTAGATTATAAATACTCTTCAAAAGTGTCATGTCATAAAAGATGAGTAAAGACTATGGAACTGTGAGAGGCTGGAAATGACTAAGAAGAAATAATAACTAAATGAAATCTGGGATCCTTGACAGGATTCTGGGTTAGAAAAAGTTATTAAAAGAAAACCTGGTAAAATTTGAATAGGGCCTACAATTTAGTTAATAATATTGTAACAATGTAAACTTCCTATTCTTGATTATTTTATTATAGTTATGAAGGTGTTAAAATTAGTGGAAACAAAGCAGTTATAAAAGTGAATTCTGAAGTATGGCAATTTCTGTAAATCTAAAATTTCATAAAATTTAAAAAAAGTGAAAGAAAAAAAAACCTCCCAAAGTGATCATAATACCAGGTGTTACTGGCATAGAGCAAATGTTTTCTACAATGGCTCTCAATGACTCCCCCTCCCCCCATCTCCTGGTATTCTCTCCTTTGTGGAATCCCCTCCCTTGAACGTGTGCTAGACCTAGTGACTTGCTTCTAATGATTAGAAAAAGGCAGGAAAAAAAAAAAAAAAAAAAAAAAGAATGGGATGATACTTCCACTCCTGAGATTCTGAGATTAAGAAATAAAAGACTGTGACTTTAATCTTGCTGTTATCCTTTCTCTGGCTATCCTCACTTGCTCTGATGGAGAGGTCCACCTAGTAAGGAACAGCCTGCAAAGAAGGAATCCTCCCAACAAATAATGGGTGAGCCTAGAAGGGGATCCTGACCCAACTGAACTTTAAGATGACTGCAGCCTGGTGAAAAACCTTGGTTGCAGCCTTATGATTTCCTGCACCAAAATATCCATCTAAGCCATGACTGATACCCTACCCACAGAAACTGAGATAATAAATATGTTGTGTTAAGTTGTTAAGTTTTGGTGTAATTAGTTATGCAGCGATAGATAACTCAAAGAGTACCAATTAAAAAGAAACAAAGTAGGAATCTGAAGATTTTGAACCTGAATGTGAAGAATTTGCAGTGGGAGGATTAAAATAAACAACAGATTCCAAGGGGAAAACAGTAGCATTACTTTGAGTACAATTTCAAGAGTACCTGGAGGAAATTGAGAAAACAATATTCCAGTCTCTTTTTACTCCCATAGTTTAAAATGGATTCAACCAGACTCAAAGAAATTATTGTATATAATATACACTTTGTTATTTTAAACTATTAATGTTGGGGTCATATTTGAATGATCATCTGTTTTTACCATAATGAAAGAAAATGGATTTGGAGTCACACATGCTTAGATTTGAATACTGGTTTTGCGGTAAACAGTTTTCAATTTGATCCCAAAACAAAGAAGAAGGATGGAGAAAAAGAACCTCTTTTTAAAATCTTAATTTATTATATATTTCAAATTCAGTTTCTTGCATTTTTTTAAAAATTTGGTTCATTCTCTTTATTTCAATTTCGTGTTATCTCTAAAATGTCTAGATTGTTAGGATTCTACTTCTATCCTAGGTAATAATAATCTTTTCCAGGTTAGTTAAAGTTCTACATTATATACATGGAATCTCTATTATTAAATTACATCAAATAATGGATAAGCTAAGTCTTCATCAGAAAAATTAAGGGAAAATACCAAAACAAGCCAAACAGACAAATTTTCCACATAATATTCAGTCTTGCTGATCATCAGTTTTTTCTGTTTGTTGGAAAAATATGCTCCTAACTTGGGCTAACAATTTTATAGATACATCTTCTAGGATATTAGAGAAATAATGAGAGAGCACATGGCTGTATTAGCACAAAACTGCCCCCATTTTAGAAAGTCTTGCTGACAATAGGCATTTGTAAAGGGCGGGGGCGGGGGGGGGGAGATATAAAAATAGTATGCTTTACTCACCCTTCACTGTAAACCTTCTTGAAACTTTCTATCAAACTATAAACCTACCTTGAATCCTCTTATGGCACTCCACCCAGCATCAAATGTAATCCTTGAGAGTGTTCAGTATGACACAGAACACAGAATTGTGACTTTCAATCACAAAAATTAAGCCATAGCAAGGAATAGCTCCAATTTTAAACATTAATTTAAAAGTTAAGCTTCTTCTAAAATTAAATCAGCTGGCATTGGACTGCTTGAATAAATGCCAAACTTTTTCTTTAGTCATTCTGTGCTCTTTTTGCATAATACTATTTAATTGTCCACTAAAAACCAAAAATTTGCTGTTATTCACTCTTCCAAATTTAGCAAATATTTGATTTGCTTACACTTTTTTCATTTATTTTAGACTCTCCTCACTTTTTTTTTTTTTTTAATTTCTAGAAAAGGCCTCCACTGATCCCATTATCCCCATTATTTCAGGAGGAAATGCCCTGTAAGCACAACTTGTTCCAATCTTCTAATTACAGCTGATGAATTAGGTTTGGGGATGTGATCCAAACCCTAGCAAGGAGGTCGTTCCATGAGAATTTGAATTTGTTACTCAGAAAGTCAAGTGTGTCTCTCTCAGGGATTCTGGACTACAAAGTAGAACAGTAGCAATATGAAGACTTTCAAATCAAAGGGTCTGAATTTCTTTTCCTTCTTTATCAGTTCATAGATGTACAAGCATAGATTAATTATTAAGCTCTATATGTCTTAGTTTCCACAGGTGTAAACTGATGATAATAAAGTACTTATCTTGCTGGGCTCCTGTGAGGACTGCACAGGATAGAAGATGCCTGGCACTTAGTTCAATAAAATATGGGTACTATTGTTTGGTTTTGTTTCCTCAGCTACTCAAAGCAAATTCTCAAAGCAAATGAAATAGGTCAGGTTAAACAATTGGAATTTATTTGATCATGGTTTTTGAGCCTGGGAAAATGTCCAAATCAAGGCATTATCAAGACGATGCCTTCCTCCTGAAGACCGGCAGCCTGCCATCCTTGGTTCACCTGCCACGTGTTAAGGCACATGGCAGCATCTGGTGGTCTCTCCCTTCTTTTCTAAGTTCTTTGATTTCAACTTCTTGCTTCCCTGGCTTTCTTTCTTGCATGTCTGAAATGTATTCCATTTATGAAGGACTCCAGTAAAAGGATTAAAACCCATACTGATTGGACTGGACCACTCCTTAACTGAAGTAACCTCATCAAAATGTCCTACTCAAAATGGGTTTATACCCAATGGAATGGATTAAATTTAAGAACATGTTTTTCTGGGGTACATACAGCTTCAACCCCACCATGCTGTTATCCTTGTTTTATTGTTGCTTAGTTACTTTATGGACCAAAAATTAGAGAAAGCCTACCCACATTTAAGGACAAGAGAGTCAAGAAATCCCGAATGGCACTGAAGATGTTGCCTTCAGTTGTCTTTGATGTCTAATGAATTCTTCTCTTTGTTTCCCTGAGCCACTCCACTAATCCTATAATGGAATTTATTTTTGCTTAATTTATTTGAGATATATCTACTTTCAGGCAGAAGAGCTATACCTCACATGAGTATTGTACATATACTCACAATATTCTCTACATTATTTATTCATCTTTTATTACATTTTTATAGAAAAATAATGAATAGCTTGTGAATTCTTAGAAAGTTTTATCACATTTTAGTATGATTCAATTGAATTCACTGGTAACAGTTGTCTATGGCATTGTTTGAATGTTCCCTTTGATAGTAAATGTATATTTTATATTCAGACACCACAGTTACTTATCATTCCATCTACCTACCTTCAAATTTCATCCATTCAGTCTCAATGGAGCTGCTAATGAATGGACACTTGTGATGGTGAGTAATTATTTGGTAGCCTACATAATTTTAATAAACACATCATTTTGGACCTTTACCATCTGTCCTTTGCTCTAATTTTAGCTGTAAGAAGAGTATAATTCTGAATCATGTCACAGAATAAGGCACAAGTGACTTACATGCTTTGCATTTTCAATTAATGATTCCCATCTAGTATATTTTATTCATTTTTTTCAGAAGGAGAAAAAAAGAGCCTAAAATGGGAATGATCTCCAATGTCTCACAAAAAGGGCAGTGCTTGAATACTTTATTCAAAAAGTAGAATAAAAGGAGCAATTAATAATGATGATATAGATAGATTTTTAAAAATCAATCAAAATATGTTAATGGTAAAAACAAACAAAACCTTGTCACTAAAGAACATATATACTATGATATGTGTGTCACATATATATACATATATAACATATATACACATATATAATATACGCATATATAATATATACAAATATATAATATATACATAATATATATGCCTATATAATATATACATAATATATATGCCTATATAATATATACATATATATGCCTATATAATATATACATATATATGTATATATATTTATTCTGGGATCCTCCAAAACCTCATTCTGAGAAAAGGATTTGGGTACATGTAGTAAATTTAGAAGTTGTATTATTTATCTATTGTGCAACAAATTACTTAAAACTTAGCAGCTTTCAAAGCAAACATTTATTATCTCAAGCAGTTTCTGAGAGTCAGGAGTCCAGAAATGAATTAACTGGGCAGTTCTGATTCAGGGTTGCTCCTGAGAGTGTAGTCAAGTTGTCAGCCAGGACTTCAGTCCTCTAAAGGCTTGACTGACTGGAGGTCTGTGTCCAAGAGGACTCAAGCTATAGGCCGAAGGCGTCATTTCCCTGCTGTCTATTAGCAGGACATACCCTCATTTCTGCCACATTCTCTTCATTTGAACTGCATAACTCATTCCAGTCCACACTTAAGGGGAGAGAAATTAGATGCTACCTTTTGAAAGGAATATCAAAAACTGTGGGCATATTTTAAAAACCACTGCATTAATACAATGTAAGGAAACAGTGGTATGGGAATAGGAAAATGAGACATGAAATGGAAAGAATTCAAAACAGGATATGTTGATGTGCAGGGTAATAATCGTTGTAGGCAACTGGGCTCACTATCCCTTAGGGACCTCTGCGAGATGTGGAACATGTCTGTGTTAATTTGAGTACTCTGAGAAGCAGATCCTAAGTCATAGTGCAACACATTTACTGGGGGGAAATGCCTGTGAAAGATAAAGGGGAAGAAGCAAGAATAGACTGAGAAAGAATTTATCATGTAAAGCAGGATTATGAAAAGAGACTGAGAAGGAAGGAAATTTTAACAAGAAGAATCTCAAATGGCAGTGCAGTTCTAAGAGTTTCAGCCAGGTCAACTGGGAGTCTGTGAGCCAAAGATACCCATTGGAGGGTATTCCTCAAAATCCTGCAAAATGTGTGGACATTAGTACCCCACCATGCTCAATCATTCACTGGGAGAGGCCCTGGGGAAGTGTGTCTATCGTACAGATGCAGGGGTGAATCCAGAAAGGTAGCAGCTGGAGCTGTCAGTCGACTGCATCCTGAGATCTCCGCAGTATGTTTTCATGGATACTGCATCCACTCATTGCACTGCACAAATCTACTTCTCAATGCAGGTTCAAGGAATAGCTCCACCATTGTCCCCATAGTCCTCACTTCTTGAGAGGAAACTTGGAAGAGAGAGACTGGTGACACGAGCTACAGCACCCACCACTGCCACTGGTCTCAGGGTCATAGGTTTTATGCATCCTCTCTCTCTCCTCTACTATCCATTCTAAAATCCCTTCAGACTCAGCTATCACTTTGGTAGGTTTTAGTGGCTAACCTGGTGTTGTGATCCAACCTTTCATTCTTGAGGGGCTTAAGCCCTTTGCAATCATATGTGTCCCGGGCCAAGGTTGTTGTAAATGTCCATTCATAGTTCCAATGGGCATGAGGGTACCCAGAGGAGCCTAAGAGGAATACCTAGTTTCCACATTTATTTCTACAAAACCAGTTTTGTAAAAGCATGCCTACACCCTCCTGCTGACCATCAACAATTATTATGGTTGAGATGGTGACTTCTCTTTTCATGTGGGGTCCAAAGTGACCTGTAGCTTATAGTTTAATGGGTATCCTTGTCATGCCAATAGCAAAAGTGTACCTCCCCTGGGAACTAGGACCTCTAGCCTTGAAGAGCTTAGAGTTGTAGGAACAAGAAACACAAAGTGCCCTAGTAGATCACTGGGACTGAAGGTAAGTGGATCCACTCTTGCTTTCACTCTTTGGCTTCAAGATGCATATTTTCTTACTGTGGGGGTCATTTCTCTGACATTATACACACACACTCACACATACACACACACACATATATATATGTGCATATATATATATACACACATACATACATATGCACTGCACCCTGAAGGATGGCATTTTATCCCTTCAAAGTACTGCTTCCAAGCTGATACTTTAACCATGCCTTAAGAAGCCCATTCCAGGCCTCCATGATACTGACTGCTTCTGCATGGTGCAGTTCATGATAAGACCAATGGATATCATGGTCATGTGTCCATTTTCATACCTCCTTCATGATAAAATGGGTCTTGTGGTCAGATATTACATTGTGTGGGATTTTGCATCTCTGGATAAGGCATTTGTAAGCCTCTGGAGAATGGGGTGAGCAGAAAAGGCAAGTCTACATCTGGAGATGTCCTCTACCACTGTGAGGATGAACCTCTGGTACTCCAGGATAAAAGGGTGTGGAGTGAGTTGCTATAGAGTGTGTCATGAGAGCACAGGCTCAGGCACAACAGAAACTTTCAGCAAATGATCATGTTATTACTTACATAGCACAAATGGTCCAGAAAGGCAGGGAAACAGCTTCCATCCTGGCTGGTCTCCTGGGGAGGCCATCTGTTCCAATCAAGGTCGATGGATTGGCAGCTCTGCATGTCTCACATTGTGTCAGAGAGGAGACCAACCTGTGCTGCTTGAACGTTGATTTATACATCCCAGGGGGAGGGTGCCCTGCCAAGGGAGTTCTCACCTTAGAAACATTTGGAGCTACTTGTTTCAAGTTTCTGGGTTCAAGGTATGGTCAGGTCTTTTCATTAGGCCTAATATCTCCCCCAGTTTGTGGAATGGAAATAGATGGAAACAACTGCAAACAAATAGAAAAGAAGTTGAGTGGGAGGGGCTAAAGATGGGAGATGGCCACTGACAGTGTGTCTGTGACTTCTCCAGCAGTCCAACCCTCAGCCTTTCAACCAGGCATAGCCTCCTCCTTCACATTAGCCTTCACAACATAAGCCCTCCTTCCACCTCAGGCACAAAGGCAGACAGGTCGGGCATATAGGCCCATAGCTTTCAACAATATTGTCAGTAAAGGTTTGGGAAAACCATCAGCTACAGCTATGGTTCACCTATGCATACCATTACTCCAAGCAGGGCAATCAGGCCTGTCTGAAGTAATGGATGCATCCATGCCCTCCAACCCCCTGGGAGAGAGTTGAAGAGGTCCCACATAGAATCTGTTTGTATACTTTGCAGCCCATGGACTCTACTGGTGGATTTCAGTCACCTCCTGCTCCACTTCCACTGAGGTAAAATCTATGCATAGCAGGAGGTATGAGCACTAGCAATATGCCTCCTTGTTGAGCAAGGAGGAAAGCTTAAGGAAGTTCAAGTCTAAGTGGGATGATACCCTGATGTGGCTGAAAAGGAAAGTCTCAAGTTGGTGTCCTTGGTACCCCTTTCAGAGTCAATCCTCATCTTGATGGGAGTAAGGGTGAAACACGCAGCAAAGCCTGGGCTCCTCCCCAACCCTCATCTCCTCCCAGTGCTAGGAAGCAGAATAAGGTGTGTTTTCCTTCCAGGGAACTGTTGAGTTCAGCTTCTAGAGGACCCAAGTAAGGCAGACAGTTCAACCAGTAAGAAAGTGTCAGGGTGTAGACACTGAAGGTCCTTTATCAGTCAACCATTAGAATTTTCCACAATGCTGGCTGCCCGTGGGTGGTAGGTGGTGTGGAAGATTCACCTAATTCTGTAAGTCTGGGCTCATCATTGAATGAATTGCACAGTAAACTGGGGTTGTTAAAGAAGATGCCATCTGTGTATCAGAGGAGTGGAGCTGCTTTTCCAAGGTATTCTATGTATGGTGTGTCACATGACAAACTGGAAAGGGAAGGCCATAGCCTGAATAGGTGTCTACTGTGACAAAAGCATAGGACACACCTGAGTATGGCAGGAGTGGGCCAATGCAGTCCACTTGCCATGAGTGGCCTGATGCCACTCAAGCCAGATGAGGTCCCACTGGGAATTGCCCTTAAATGACCTCTATGGACTTTGGCTTGTGGTTGACATCAGTTACACTGGCATATGGCAGTCTGTGTTCCTGGGTCCATAATTTCATGGTGTAGGAATTTCCATGTCAAGTTCAGTGGTAGATCCCCCAGTGATGGAAGCAGTCATAGGAAATTAACCTATTTCATGGGTGTCACCAAGGGTAAATTCATTGTCTTCATCCACCAGGCAGATCTCATCCTCTGCCTCTCTCTCAGGAGGATCTCCAGCCTTGCCAGGCACAAAAACCAGCATGGTACATCCTTTATGCACTAGGTCATTCCAATGATATTCATTGTGATATGGCTCTTGCCATGTACATCAACATGGGTAACACAGATGGTGTCTATCCACACCCCCAGGAGTTTCCAAATGTCCCTTGCCACACTGGGGAACCTTTGATATTCCAATCACAATCCCTCCATGAACCTGACCAGACTGCTAAACCATTGGTTATGGCCCATGAGTTAGTAGCAGTTACATGGGAGTGTTGGATATCAATTTCTACAATGCATTCCCTAGCAGTAAACACAACCACAGGGGCAGCCAAAGGGTCATATGGTCCTACCCCCAAGGTAGCAGTAACCTACCATCCCCATACCCGTGTAGAAATCCCTAAACATCCAAACACTATTCGCTGCCCCCACCCCTCTGCATCTTCAGAATGATAGTGAAGTAGGTACATGTATCAAAAAAGCTCCATAAAGAGTGGTTCACTGCCCACAAATTGTTAATGCACTGGGGCATATGTCCTTCAGTCCCCAGGTGTCGATGTGACCCTTGTCCTCACCCCTAAGCCACTTTCAATTTATTCAAGTCTGGGTAAAAAGAGGCCCCTCCCAGGGTCCAGACTCCTCAGTCAGGGCCGAAGGAAAAAGCAGGAGATCTACAGGATTCTCCTCCTTCTCTATTGCCCATATTTGGGGATTGAAAAGAAGGGGGCAGGCAATGGCAGGTTGTTCCTGTTAAGCCTGTGACCCTCTTTCTAGTTTATAATTTTCCCAAAATTCTCTATTGGAGATCACATCTATTGTGTCCTTTTGAACCCTTTACTCTAGTAGCCACAAGAACATAGCTTAGCAAATGAGGACCCCAAGAGGAAAAAGTGACTGCCAACTCATCCTGCTGGTCTCAGGACTTACTGGGTTAACAGGCATGTGCTACTGCCTACTGACCTGGCTCCTTTGTCAATTACCACAGTGGCCACCTCCTGCTATGGGAGCCCTGGGGTGAGGAAAAGAAACAGCTTGTTGCCCCGCTCAGGGAGACCCTTTCTAATAAAATCATCAATGTACTCCCACGAAATGGGAACCTAGTGAGGGGCTAAATCCTTCCAGTAGGGGTGGAATATCTACATGCCAACACCTATGGCATGACAACGGCTTCCTCCTCATTACTCCAAGGCTTATTTGATATCAAGGGAGGTCACCCAGAATGGGGTATGCTCAGACTCCCTGAAGGATCCAGTCAAACAGAGGCTGGGGAGGAAGTGTCCCTGCAGTTGCACCATCAACTTCTCCCTCCCCATCACAACCCTAGCCCCACCCCTGCCTCCTCTTCCCTTAACTCCAACTGACTAAGAGTTTGTTGGAGGTTGGGGTTGGATGGTAGGCAGCTAAGACTACTTCATTTATTCTGGTTGATCAGGGTGGTAGTGGTTCCCTCATGGTGAAGTTGGGATAGCCATGAGAGGAGATCCTCTCCAGGCTTCTGTCCATACCTATCTTTCATATCTCACTTTCATTTTCACTTCTGGGTCCCTGTCATTGTTTCTAATAGTTTCCTAAATAATAGCTGACCTCACACTAATCAAAAAATCAGTCGGATGGCCTGAGTGTGGGTCTGCTGGTTCCAGAATGAAAACAGATAAAAGAAGCAACAAGCCAGGGGAGTGTGTGCTGGGTGGTGGAAGTCCCAACCTCATTGATTTCAGCATGGAACCAGCTAGCTGACTCCTTGACATTCATGGGGGGATTCTCCAAGTCCCATTTGATGGATATTTTTCCTCTTTGGAAAACTATCACTGAACTTAGTGATGCTGGTACATTTGTCATTACTGAATTACTGATGGTCTTGGTGTATTATCTGGGTCCTTCCATAGAACATACCTCTTTAATAGTCTTCTGACCTTACACAATATCTTCATTCTAGATTGCAAGCTTCCAATACCCTCTTTATTCTTCCTCTCCTGCCAACCAGGGCAACTAACACATATCCATTTTGCTCAACATGTACTATCATTCTCTCCAGTTTTCTAAGGGCCACCCTGGAAGTAATTTCAGTTAGCCCTTGAAGTCCTTGCCACAGTGTTAAATGCTATGTCCTGAGAAAATATCCCCAAGTCAATGAGTTTTTTTCTTATCCAGTTTTATATTACAGCTCTCTTGATCATACACTCTCAAAATCCAATCCCATCGGTACTCTACTTGGCTCCTGATAACACATGCAAGCTAATTCTTCAGTGGACATCTTTCAAATGCCTGAATCAACATATCTGCTCCAATGGGATATTCTCCACATGAAATTTTCAACAATTGGGCTACCACCTTGTGCCAGGGCCTATCTGTGCCCCATATATGACTCAGGATGACATCCTCTTTGCCCATTGGGTGATAAATTAGCCAGTCCCAAAATCTATCTTACGTCTTATTTTCACTAACCATTCCTGGCACTACCTGTGTTAGTTTTTATTTTCTGGAAAACAGCCAAAGTAGTACTGGGGAAAACGCCTGTGAAGAATAAAGGGGAAGAAATAGCAATTAGAAGTTAGAGTCTTCAGACATGATGTATGTCTGACATTTATAAAAGAAGAAGGGGATAGAGCAAAAAGTAAGGGTATAGGAGAGGGACAAGATGGCAGCATAGAGAAAAGTGGAAGCTAAGTAGTCCCCCTGGAACAATTACAAAAAACCAGACACAACTAGTAAATAATCCAGAATAACTGCAGGGGGACAAACAAGACCATCCACTCATCATACACCAACCTGAATTGGGAGGAATGCCCAAGAACACAGCATAAAATCTGTAAGTAAAACCTGCGGAACCAAGTCGTGGGACCCCCTCCCCCATAGCCCGAGCTGCAAAGCCTCGTGGTGCCAGAGAGAAGCTCTCTCCCAGCAAGCAAATATAGCTCAGCTGAGCTCCAACTGGGGTTTTAAGTAGCGAGTGTGAACTGCTCACTACAGATACGCATCCCCAAAAAACAGACAGAGGCTTTGGGTGACGACTGACCTTGGAGAGCCGGAGGGTCGCCTTGGACTGGGTCTGAAGGGGACTATCTGTTTCTTTTTTGGCTCAGTGGAGAAAGCCCCAGTCATTTTCAGTTTCCAGGGCTGTGAAGCGGAGAAGGGTGGAGACAGCACAAGCAGAGAGAGAGACCATTGAAATGCTAATGACCTCCACCTGGGGGTCTAGGAGGAAAGGGGTGGGGCCCTTTCCATTCAGAACCAGACCCCAGAGCCTGGGGGAACATGGCCATACCTCCTCACACCAGTCAAGAATTATAGGCTAACAGGCATCACCTGCTGGGCAGAAAAGCACAGTGACCTGAGGCATCACAGGGTGGAGCAATTTTCTAAGACACACCCTCAGGGAAACCAGATACTGAATATCTCTTCCCCCTGGGACCTGAGCCTGTTCTGGTCTGGGAAAACCTGATTTGGATAACCAAGGAAACCATGCCTAGACAACAGAAAATTATAACCTACACTAAGAAAAACAAAGTTATGGCCCAGTCAAAGGAACAAACGTACCCTTCAACTGAGTTACAGGAATTTAAACAACTAATGCTAAATCAAATCAAAAAGTTTAGAGAAGATATTGCAAAAGAGATAGAGGCTGTAAAGGAAGCACTGGGCATGTATACGGCAGAAATCAAAAGTTCAAAAAAACAACTAGTAGAATCTATGGAAATGAAAGGCACAACGCAAAAGATGAAAGACACAATGGAAACATACAACAGCAGATCTCAAGAGGCAGAAGAAAACACTCAGGAACTGGAGAACAAAACACCTGAAAGCCTACATAAAAAAAAAAAAAAAAAAGAAGAAGAAGGGGAAAGAAAGAGTCTTAGGCAGGAAGAGACTCAACAATCTTTGGCCAGACTGATAAGGAATCCTCCAGCTTTAGTTACCCTTTGGAGGGTATACCACATCTCACAGGCCACCACAATGTCTTATGTTCATTCCACCTGAGTTTTGAGGAAGCTGAGCTCTTCAACTTTTAACTCCCATCATTTTTAACCAAGGGCTCTTCTTGGGGTGTTGTGCCAGTTTGAATATATTGTGTCCCCCAAACACCATTATCTTTGATGTAATCTTGTGTGGGCAGACATTATCAGTGTTGATTAGATTGTAATTCTTCGAGTGTTTCTGTGGAGATGCGCCCCACCCAGCTGTGGGTGATGACTCTAATTGGATAATTTCCATGGAGTGTTGGCCCACCCATTGGGTGGGCCTTGATTAATGGAGCCATATAAATAAGCTGACGGGCAGAGGAAACTCAGTGCAGCTGTGAGTGATGTTTTGAAGAGGAGCTACAGCCAAAAGGGACACTTTGAAGAAAGCACAGGAGCTGCAGATGAGAGACAGTTTGAAGACGGTCATTGAAAGCAGACTCTTGCTCCAGAGAAGCTGAGAGAGGACAAATATCCCAAGTGCAACTGAGAGTGACATTTTTGAGGAACTGCAGCCTAGAGAGGACTGTCCTGGGAGAAAGCCATTTAGAACGCAGAACTTTGGAGCAGACGCCAGCCATGTGCCTTCCCAGCTAACAGAGGTTTTCCAGACACCACTGGCCATCCTCCAGTGAAGGTACCTGATTGCTGATGTGTTACCTTGGACACTTTATGGCCTTAAGACTGTAACTGTGTAACCAAATAAACCCCCTTTTATAAAAGCCAATCCATCTCTGGTATTTTGCATTCCAGCAGCATTATCAAACTAGAACAGGTGTTGATTTAGCAGCACTTCTAGCAGAAAGAAAGTTCCCAGGAATGGCAGCATGGGTAATTTCCAGGGAACATCATGGGCATGTGCCAGTGAAAATCTAAGGGATATTTGTGCGGTACCAACAATATTTCCTACAAATGCATATATATTAAAGATACTCTGAAACCTATATATATAAATATTAACAGTGATGATACCTGAGTCATTAGATTTTGGGTTTCTGTTTAATTTTTTAATATATATTTTTTGCTTCTCAGATACCCTTATATTTTTAATATAATTTAACTATACAAATTAGTATTAGTTGTCTTTAAAATGCTCTAGAGTAAAATGGAAACTCTTTACGATATATTGTTAATGAAAATCAGGAGAATACAAAGAGCATGGATTACATCCATGTAAAATATATTTAAGCAAATGTATAGGAAGGAATCCCACAAATGATAGTGATAGTTATGTTGGATGATTATGGTTATCATTTTCTTTTCATTATCACAAACTGAAAACTTCTTAGCACAGATAAACAAAGAAAGAATTTATATTAAAAAGTTTTCACATTTAGCAAATCTCAGATAAATCCATATCTCACACGTTCTCATCATTACCATTATCTTTAAACTCAAAAATTCAATTTGGAACTAGACTTGTCCAGTGAAATGTTTTAAAAATTGGTTATACTTTAAATTGCAATATTAACCCAAATCTCCACAAAATACTCACATTTGGAGAAAATCATAGAAAGAATTCAACTGAAATAGGGTAGTGTTGATGTTATTTATAAAACAACAACAACAAAAAAAAAACACTGTAGTAAACAGCAACTGAATTAGCATTTCAATAGTCACAGAAGAAAAACATCAATGCAGAATACTACAGAGGCAACCCTCCTGCAGAACACCGTGAAGGCTATTTCCACAGTAATCATATTTCTCTGCAGGAAGATGAAGTTAAACCCATTCCTCCTCTCATGCAAGACTCTGCTCCTTTTCTGTTAACAAGAAAGGGGGATGGGAGAGGGCACTGTGCTTCATGATGCTAAAAATAACAAGTGAAATAAAAGAGAATGAAAATCATCCCAGATGTAGATGGGAGACAATTCACATCAAAGGACAAAGCCTTGGCCGCCTACCAAGACTGAATCCCCAAAGAAGAATTTTGGACATATTTGACCTTTTCTTCCCACTTGACTTTGTTTTGGATTCTAACTTGACTAGAAGTTAGCTACCTTTCTTTGAGCTCTAGCTATTTTGCACTTAGTCCTAACCCCAGCTTACCTTCAGTTCCACACTGCTCTCCTAACAGCATTACCCCTGAAATCAACACTGCCTTTGTTTCTTTTTTCTCCTTTTTCACAAAGGTAAAAATAGAAGTATCTGCATTGTAAATTCTGTTACAATGTAACAGCTGTTTCATAGATTTCATTTTTATAAATTCAATTTGTTCTTTTATAAATTTCTTTTGTAAATATCTTTCTTGCCTTGACAATCTAACTATATTTGGAGAATTTTCCCTATTGTTTTTATTTTTTGGTTTGTTTGCTCTACTTTTGTTGTTTCCCTACACTGACATATTTATATATATATACTCCTATAGGTGATAGGCTTTCTTTTTTTTTTTTTGGTATTTGTTCTGTGCTTTATTATTATTATTTTAATTTTTTTATTTTTAAGTAGCTTCAGACATAATTACTTTTTTAATTACGGAAGAATACATATAGAATCTCACATTGGTCATCAGGGAGGGAAGAGATTTTGTTTTGTTTCACTTTTTATATCTAGCTTTGTGTTTTTGAGTATTCATATTGATTACATGTTACATTTCCTAATAAAGTTATTTTGATATAATACCATATCACAATGCACAGTGGTTAAAGATTAAATGACACAGTGTATGTAAAGCCAGTGCTTGGCATTGCTCAATAAAGAGTGTTTATTATTATCACCTTGCTATTGCTGATCTTAAAGGGTGAAGCTTGGCAAACCAATTTAAAGGGTTCATTCCTTTTATCAACTCAGAGTCCAAAGGTTTTCCAGGAGGTTGATCTTTATGGCAAATGTTGGCTCCCACCCTCACTTGTGATGAGACGCTGAGCCTTGGTGTCTTCATATTGTTGTGCCACCATCTCCCAAAATTGTGTTCCAAACCACGCACTCCTGTCTTCTATCACCCTGTAGTGCTCCCTTTAGTATTTCCTGTAGGGCAGGTGTCTTGTTCACAAAGTCTCTCATTGTCTATCAGAAAATATTTGAGCTCTCCCTCATATTTGAAGGATAGCTTTGTTGGATATAGGATTCTTGGTTGGTGGTTTTTCTCTTTCAGTATCTGAATTATATCACACCACTTCCTTCTTGCCTCCATGGTTTCTGCTGAGAGATCCGCACATAGTCTTATTAAGCTTCCTTTGTATGTAATGGATTGCTTTTCTCTTCTTGCTTTCAGGATTCTCTTTGTCTTTGACATTTGATAATCTGATTATTAAGTGTCTTGGTGTAGGCCTATTCAGATCTATTCTGTTTGGAGTATGCTGCGCTTCTTGGATCTGTAATTTTATGTCTTTCATAAGAGATGGGAAATTTCCATTAATTATTTCCTCTGTTATTTCTTCTGCCCCTTTTCTCTTCTCTTCTCCTTCTGGGACACCAATGATATGTACATTATTGAACTTTGTTTCATCCTTAAGTTCCCAGAGACGTTGCTCATATTTTTTCTGTCTTTTCTCCATCTGCTCCTTTGCATGTAAGCTTTCAGGTGTTTTGTTCTCCAGTTCCTGAGTGCTTTCTTCTGCCTTTTGAGATCTGCTGTTGTATGTTTCCATTGTGTCTTTCATCTCTTGTGTTGTGCCTTTCATTTCCATAGATTCTACTAGTTGTTTTTTTGAACTTTTGATTTCTACCTTATATCTGCCCAGTGTTTTCTTTACAGCCTCTATCTCTTTTGCAATATCTTCTCTAAACTTTTTGAATTGATTTAGCATTAGTTGTTTAAATTCCTGTATCTCAGTTGAAGTGTACATTTGTTCCTCTCACTGGGCCATAACTTTGTTTTTCTTAGTGTAGGTTGTAATTTTCTGTTGTCTAGGAATGGTGTCCTTTGTTATCCACATCAGGCTTTCCAAGACCAGAACAGGCCCAGGTCCCAGAGAGAAGAAATATTCAGTATCTTGTTTCCCTGAGGGTGTGTCTTAGAAAATTGCTCCACCCTGTGATGCCTCAGGTCACTGTGCTTTTCTGCCCAGCAGGTGGCGCCTGTTAGCCTATAATTCTTGACTGGTGTGAGGAGGTGTGGCCGTGTTCCCCCAGGCTCTGGGGTCTGTTTCTGAATGGAAAGGGCCCCACCCCTTTCCTCTTAGAGAAGATAGACCCCCTAAGGGGAGGTCATTAGCATTTCAATGGTCTCTCACTCTCTGCTTGTGCTGTCTCCACCCTTCTCTGAGTCACAGTCCTGGGAACTGGAAATGACTGGGGCTTTCTCCACTGAGCCAAAAAAGAAACAGATAGTCCCCTTCAGACCCAGTCCAAGCGACCCTCTGGCTCTCCAAGGTCAGTCGTCACCCAAAGCCTCTATCTGTTTTTGGGGGATTTGTACCTGTAGTGAGCAGTTCACACTCACTTCTTAAAACCCCCAGTTGGAGCTCAGTTGAGCTATATTTGCTTGCTGGGAGAAAGCTTCTCTCTGGCACCAGGAGGCTTTGCAGCTCGGGCTATGGGGGAGGGGGTCTCACGACTTGGATCTGCAGGTTTTACTTATAGATGTTATGCTGTGCTCTTGGGCATTCCTCCCATTCAGGTTGGTGTATGATGAGTGGATGGTCTCATTTGTCCCCCCGCAGTTATTCTGGATTATTTACTAGTTGTTTCTGGTTTTTTGTAGTTGTTCCAGGGGGACTACTTAGCTTCCACTCCTCTGCATGCCGCCATCTTCCCTCCTCCCTGTGCTTTATTTTTAAAAGGTTTAATAGTCCATACACTAAGTTCTAAGGCTCTCTGGAAGACTCCAGATATATTCTTAGGGATCCCTGAATATTCAATAATAAACCCTGAAGAAAATATTTTAAGTATACATTGCCTCATCTGAATGGCTAGGACCAAATATCCCTGCATTTTAGTGTTTATTATAGATTTGTGTTTACTATATAATTGAGTTGGCAATAGAACTACTTTATTACAAGTTAATGAGGAAAGAACAGAGTGGACACAATAACACAATTCATACCAAAAGAACAGTAAACACTGTCACTGCTCTACACATAAAATTGTTAGTAGAGTTTGAAATTGAAAATGTTATGGCAGTTTGGTTGGAAGGCTCTTTGCCTAAGATGCTAGTATTCACATCATGAAAGGCAATTCAGTTTCAGCAAAACAACATTATTTGTCAACCAAAATTGATATTATTAATTTGAATTTTATTGTATCTATAGTTTATATTTAATTTGTAAAATTGTTTGGCTTTATAATTTTGTGATAGTTATAAGCATTTGGGACATATATCTGGTTTTATTTTTCTAACATTTTAAGTTGCTTTGTAATTAAAATATTTTACGTCAATACTGTGGATTAAAGATTTTTTTTCTTCAAAAGTAATATGCATATTTTTCAAGTACACGAACACCAGACTAGGGCATTCCTATAACTGAAATATTCTGAATTCTCCAAGTGGAAATAAAGTAATGAATCCAGCAGTGCACACATGCAAATTTAAGATGTTTCCTTCTACTTTATAGGAAATCTGAGAACACAGATTTCTTGACCCTAATACCTCTTTCTGATATCTTGGGGACGCTGAAAGGCGTGAATTAGCTAGCTGTCTAGCTAGTCTCATAATATTTCCAGTTATTTTTGTCCTATTAATGACTGAGCTTGTACTTTCATCAATAATCCCTTTATTTCTATCATGATTTCAGATTATTTCCCAATAACCATTTCACATCCAATTTGTCTCTTATCCATTCACTTATCCAGTTACCTCCGTTTCTTTTCTTAAATATTGTTTGGTGATGAAATAGCCATACCTTAAAGATATTCATGTTTATTGTACTTATCCTCTGTTAAGGCTTCAAGGTTATCATATTGTTCATTCATAGCACTTAGAGAAACATTTTAGGGTATAATTGACCTCCATTGTTTTTCTGGAAAATCAAGAATAAAGAATTATTATTCTTCTAAAAAATATGCATTGATACATTAAATAATTATGCTATTTTCCAAATACTATAAGGTAAAGGATACATATCCTCTAATGAGGAAATAATATAAACAAATGGTAGCATTTTTTTTATTACCAGAATTGGATAAGAATGGCTTTGAAAGAGTAGATTAACACAAAATACTGCCATCATTGTAAACCCATTAGGTTCAGTCATGCAACAGAATACTACTGTTTCTTTTTTCAAAATATTTTCATCTTGAAAAGCACACCTCATTGAATTTTTCTTCATTAAACACAGAGCATACATCACTTTTAAAAAACTTCAGCATTGCTTGCTCTAAAAGTCATGTTTCAAAAATATAAAATTAAAATAGAAAAAAAATGGCATCATTACCTAAATCATTGGTATCAATGAATGATGCTTTTATTCTCATATTTCATAATCAATTTTTATTGGCACCAATGTAAAATTAAATTCAATGAACAAGCTTAGTGGCAAGAATCTTATCCATTTTAAAGCATTATTTCAAAAATGAGGTACATACATAAATGTAAAGTTGTCCCCAAACTAGAAATTCCTTAAAAAGGGACTAAATTATTTAAAAGGCAAAGTGGAAAATACAATCATGAAAATGAAAACTGTGAAACTTCTTAAGAAATACTGAAGTAGAGAGGCAGTAAATATTAGTACACATAAAAAAGATTTAAATATTTCTATGAAGAACTATATTTTTGTTTCACTCTATAGACATAACAGTAAAGCAAATAAATGATAATCTATTCAGTCCCATCAAGGCAAATCTCTACATCAATATGTTGTATAATAAGAACTCAATAAATGTTCTCAACTGCTTGAAAAATAACTAGATAATTGATATTTATAATAATGACCCGTAAAAGCTCCAAGAGCTTTAACTGTACTCCCTTTAACACAATGTTACTTTTGATGCTATAATTTTAATACTAAATATATTTTGTTGCATTTCTAATTATGTAAAAAAAGCATTAATATATAACAGATCTATACACTAAAATAATTGATTAGCCATTAACTCTTTTCCCCTAATAATTTCAGTTTACAATAATCTTACTTTATTTGCAAATCTGGGAAGGTAGATGGAAAATAATACTGCGTTACTGAGAAAACTGAAATTCCAAAGATCTGAATAATATATTTCCCAGGATTTCTTTTAAAAAAACTAGAATTTCTCCAATTTAGTCAGCATATATCCAGCTCCCATTATGTGCAAGAAATTATTTTCAGTGTTTTTAAGAATACAAACATGAATAAGGCAAGGTGTTTCCCTTCCAGAAGGTTGCTGAAAAATGAGTGCAACTACATGTTTAGATAAGAGCAGGTAAAACAAGGAATCTGTATCTGCCCTAGGTCTTTCTACACTACAATTTGCTCCTACTGCCTCCCAAGGTCACAGGGAGATTCTGTGAGTTTAAATTAATGTAATCTAAGTAAAATTTTACAGGACATTTGCAATTAATAATCCTTGGTGAGACTGAAAATTTCAGTTATCAAAAAAGAGAGAACAAATAGAGAACCAAATGGTAGAAAAACCAAATACATGGCACACAACAGATAATTACTGTAACTAGCTGTTAGTTCAGTTTGTTAGAATAAGCTGATGGGATCAAGGTCAAAGATAGACTCTTCCTTATATTCCAAAGCCAGACTGACACAGATGAATAACCTTGGCAAAGAGAACCATGTATGGCATGCCAGGCCGTCTTAACCCATCACTGATTGCTGAAACATAGAGCACATGCCCTATTACTTGTGTGCTGGAAATACCTTCAATTAAAACAGACATCACTTGCACATTGTGGTAAAAACAGAAGATTGCCATTGCCTTGTCAGAAAATAGAGAACTAAGAAATTCTGATGCACAATGAGAAGTAGCAGATAACATAAAAATGTCAGATATATATTTTTAGATTCTTGGATGTGGAAAATATCCATTCCATATAGGAAATAATTTGACATTGGTAGGCTAGACATCATGATTCTTTTCCCTTTTTTTTCTTTAGGTTGGTGAAAGGTAAAAAGATAAGAATATTTTGCTATCACATTTTCTTCAAGGAAATACAAAACAAGAATGACAATCAGATTCTGTGCCACTATGCTATTTCAAAAAACTTAGATACTTACCATTACTCTGTGCTTCTTTTGAAAACACTCTCATCTACTAATTATTAACACAAAGGTTACCATGGCACCTTTGGCAACAAGTCACATTTTCCTGTCTCTGGGAAACTGATCCACATTTTAACAGAAATGTTGGCACCTTCAATACAAATATTCTGCATATATCCATTTGCTCTTTCACAATTTTTCAAGGCAGCTATTTGCTGGTTTTATGCCTCAATTTTCTCCATACCGGTTTTTCTCTGTCTACATAACCACGATGTTCTAAGTAACATTTGTCTTCAAAATATAACCAAGGGAGAAATGAGTTATAATACAAAGGGGTGGAAAGGGTGCTAAATGAGACAGATGGAATAAATGACATTCTTCTTTCCATTTCTTTGCCACTATTACAAACAGAATAAAGGGACAGCCTACTATTTTGAAAAGCTACTATAACAATGATATCATCTTTTCAGTGATGAATACTTGATAAATTTGTGATATTTTCATAACTTTGCTTATATCTAATGGTATTACAGGCATAGATTTTTCTAGTGTTAACAATATAACTAATACACTTCAACTGACAATCCAGTGCATTCTTGAAAAAGAGAGACTGCTGAACATGGAGAAAGCCATAGAGAAAGCATTCTCAGAGGCTGTCTTTCAGAATCAGAAAAGGCTGTGATGTGTCATGTACAGAAGCCTAATGGTTTAGATCACTGCTGAAAATGCGTAATTACCACAGGAAGCATGATTCACCAAGAGTGGCGCAAAGCCCAAGAGAAGTATATGGTTATTTTTCAATATATACTCCCTAAAGCCCAAGATATGTATATGGTTATTTTTCAATATATACTCCCTAATTAACCATAACATAAGTGACAAATCCAGTTAGACTTTAGCAGTTGTTTTTTATTTCATAATAAAAGAATTGTCTCTCTTTCAAAACAATTTATGGTGGATATTAAACATGTTTAGTCAAATCATTATGGGCATATATAGTCAGTGATTTAAAATAATTTTTTCAAGAGATTCTTCATTTTAAGAGAAGAGAATTTAAATAGGGAATGCTGCTTATACTTCTTTCTAAAACTAACAGGAAAAGAAGGAAGGGAGGGAGAGAAGAAGGAAGAAAGGAAGGAAGAAAGGAAAGAAGGAAGGAAGGAAGGAAGGAAAGAAAGAAGGAAGGAGAGAGGGAAGGAGGGCAAGATAAGAGGGAAGGAGAAAGGAGGGAAGGAGAGAGTGAGGGAGGGACAGAAGAAAGAAAGCAAGTTTTAAAATCTTGTTTTCCCTGAGCCTATAAACCTCGCAAATAATGCAATTACATTTCAAAAGCCAAATAAAATGAAATAGATTGCCAGCAAACTTCATCCAATACACACAGTCAATATTCAGTTGCCAAAATGAATGCTAAAATCAGTAATGTTCAGGAATCTATTAAAAATCTCCTACCAAATCTCCTGCACCTGGGGAAACCAATGCATAGGATATTTCTTTATTTTCCTTTACTACCACTAAAAAACAAACTAAATTCTATTATTGAACAGAACATTTTACAGGACAATATAAAAATAAAATAGACACATGTTCTATCCTCATCCCAAGTGCTATCTGATTTTCCTTTGTTTTCATCTGGATAGAAGAATAATTTCAAATTTTTCCTCAAATAGAAAAGTTGAATAAGAAATAAATGAGAATCACAGAAAGACTAATTTTTTTCTAGTTTTTGCCATATATTTCACATCAAAGTTCTCTTGGTTCTCTGAAACTACATCTCAAATCTATAAAACAGTAATAACTGCAATTTTTATCTACTGCATACTTTCTACAATTTGCCCTCTTACCTTATAATTCTGCCAGTTATTTAGCCATATGTTCACACTACCTTCAAGGGAACATTCTGGCTTCACTATCTGAATTTCAGTCTTATTCCTGCTTTCTTTTGTTCTACCCACAATGGATTTTACTTTACCTGTGGCATTAATTATCCATTTAAGAGTCTTTTTTTTCTCTTTTGTTTTATTCATCTGAAATAATGATAGAAATTAAGTCATAACAAAGTAGTTGAAAATAACAGTTTTCCTTAAATTAGAGGGTGATAAAGTATATTTCTCATCTTTCCATGGGGTTTTCAGAATATGTTAAATGTTTTATAGTTCTCACAATATTAGCTGACCTAGTTACTACATTGGTCCAATTTTATACATGAGAAAATTGAAAACAAAGTAATGATATAATTAGTTTTAATTGCTCAGCTCCTAAAGTATGGAGCTGGGTACTAAAACCTGCCTGTGTGACTTCAGAATTTGAGATCATAGCACAATGTCTATTGCCCCCAACACTTAGAGTAATGAATGAGCTCATCTAATTGTGTGTCCCAACCAAACCAAACTCAAATGGTGGCATACAAGGATCATGCTTTCCTTCTCTTTGCACACCTGCCATGGTACTTGACTTCTGGTGTGCAAAGGTGTTCAAATGAATGAATGATTAGATGAATGATTCCAATATACTTACTTTTCACAGCAGCTAAATGCCTTCAGGAAGCTGCCTTTGCAGATTTTATCAGGCATATTTTAATACCTCCTAGATTATATGTTGCCTGTCTAGAGAACTTGTTTAAATACAAGTTTCACAAACACCTAAGGCTCAAACAATAGCAGCAAATGGCTCAGAGCAGTACTTGATATGTTACATCTCATCTCAACCTAGGGAATGGAAACTGACTTTTATTTCACAGTTTGTTTTATAAATTTGTATTATAATTTAAATGATCTTAAATATATTAAAGGCCACATTTTTATAAGCTAGGTGTTTATGTAGAGCCATAAGGGGTTAATTGAGCATAGACAACACACACTTGAGACTCCAAATTGAATAATTTGATTTGTAAACAGGTACTTAGTGTACAAGAAGCCATTACACACACAATTATCTATCCTCAATTAATTGTGTGCATCTCTAAGGAGTAACTTAAGAAAGTTTGTTTCAATTTACTGGCTATAAGGCCTGATATCCATAAACATTTATTTTACTTATGCTATAGCTTTCAATTTGGAAAAGTACATTGCTAACAGTGTTCATCATGTGCCTAGGAGGAAAAAGTTGGAATGTAAATAATCATAGACAGGTTTAAACCCCTCTTTTTCAATCACCTACCTTTCTCCCCACACACAAACACACATGTCCAGAAAGAACATCAAGTTCAGGCTTCTCACTAGAATGGCAAAGCATATAGTAAGCTGGAACCAAGGTAAAATACAATCTAGGCACTTGAAGATGACTCCAAAGCTGACATTTTAGGACTGCTTTTAGAGAGGGCTCTCCTGTCTCCCATCTCTTCAGTCATGAAAGTACATACCTCACTTAGTTATTAAGAGACCCCATTGCTGTCTACGCTTTCTGTTTGCCTAGGAATTTAGTCCCATTAACTAGTCCTTTTTCTTCTCATCGTCTTCCACCCTACCTCCTTAGTCATCTCCACCTTCTTCTTCTGCTTCTTCTCACACCCCCACTGTGTTAGGTTGAATTATGTACCCCCAAAACATATGTTCTTGGTTAGTCTGTGTTCCTGTGGGTGTGAGCCCATTGCAAATAGGATCTCCTGAAGATGTTGTTTTACTTAGGGTGTAGGTCAACTGAATGAGGGTGGGCCTTAATCTGATTATTGAAGTCTTTTATAAGCAGAAGAAATTCAGGCATAGTAAGGGAAAACCATACAGAGGAGCTGGAAGCGGGGAGTCAGCAGGAAACCAGAAAAGAAAGGAGAGAACACTGCCACATGATGGGAAACCAGGATGCCAGCCAGCCAGAAGGCTACCAGCCCTGGGAGGAAGCAAGCCTTCCAGCTTCCGAATGTGAGACAATAAATTCCCATTGTTTAAGCCAAACCACTGCATGGTATTTGTTGTAGCAGCTGGGAAATGAAAATATTCACAAAGTTGGCAATTATAATTTTGAAACAGCTAGGAGAAAGACCCCCATGGGCTACACAACCCTCCTAAGCAGGGGCTGGTCTTACTTATCTTTCTTTCCCCAGTTTTTAACTGAGTGACTGGCACATTCATAATAATCAGTGAATTATAGCTAAAAAAATGAATACTTTTTCATTTAAACATCAAAATGGCAATACTGTTCTTAAAGTTCTTTCAAAAGCTGCCAGTCTGTGCCTACTGCCTTTCCATTTGCTCTTCTATTTTCTTGTATTTTCACCTAATGTATGTGTATTCCACTTTTGACTCTGGATTATGACTAAATATCCATTGTCTATCTCAATCATATATTGAGTTAGGAAACTGTTAGAAGAGCTATGACCAAGAAATGCACAAATGCTATAGAATCCTTGAACAAATCAATATTAGATTTAATTCTTATAACAATGACTGTACTACTGATATCCTAAAGAGAATTATTTATTCATTCAACATTTTTTTTAAACATCTACCATGTTTTAAGCATTGCTGTAGATGCTGGGGAACCGAAAGTGAGCAAAATAGACAAACATTCCAGTTCACATAAAGCTTACATTCTAGTGGAATAGACAGAAAGCAAATCAAACAAGTATGCAAAATATGTATAACATTCTAGATAGAGTTGAGTGCTAAGGAGAAGGAAAAACAGTAACAAAGGGGGACTGAAATACTAGATATGCTGTTCAGAAAAGGCCTCACTGAGATGAATTTTGAGTAAAGACTTGAAGGGAGAAATGGAGATAATCATTCAGAAGCTGCAAGGAAGATAATTTCAGGAAAAGGGAACAGCATGTAGAGGACATGGGTGGGAGTCTACCAAACCTGCCCAAGGAAGTCGGTGTGGTTGGATCAGTGTGAGAGAGGGGGAGGTACTAGAATGTGATGCCGTGGAGGAAAAGAGTTGGGGGCAGTGGATGGTCTGTTGGACATAAGATTTTATTCTAAGTTATATGGGAAGTTTCCAGAGGGTTTGGAGTAGAGAGTCTCAACATGATCGATTTCTGCTATTGAATTCAGAATTGACTGCAGGAATGAAAAGGGCAGAAGCAGGAAGGACAGCTAGGAGGCCATTGCTCTTCCAGGTGGGAGATGATGGTGGACAGGATCAAGGTAAAGTCAGTGGCGGTAGGGTCACCAGGGGTAATGAGAATTTGTCAAGAGTTCTAGATATATTTTTAAATAAGACCTACCAGATTTCATGAAGAAGCTAATTTGGGATGTGAGAAAAGGAGAAGAATCAAGTCACTTGGGATCTTGGCCAGAGCAACTGGGAGAAGGCAGTCATCGTTGACATTGGAAGGACTCCAAGTGGAGCTGTTTTATAAAGTGTTAGTCAAGACTTTTTCAGAAGTAAGTCATGAGACAAGGACTTGTACACAAGTAATTTATTTGTGAAGTTCAAGTAACAATACTAGGAAAGTGAGGAGGTAAAATTAGAAGAAGGTTGGCATTTACAGTTTATCTATTAAGCCAGCTGCTAGAGGAATTGACTCATGCTTAATCCTGTAAGGAAACTCTGGAAAACAACATAATACATACCTGAGAATTATCCCAATTTAGCAATGAGGATGCAATGGTATTTATCAATTCTTAGAGTAGTGTTAATTCCTTAGCACTTTTGGCCTCCTAGAGGGTAAAGAGCCTTTATTCACTTGGGGAGAAAAGACTCCTCAGCCACAGAGATGCAGATATAGACAGTTGGAATTGGGAAGTGAGCCAGAGTTCTTAAATGAGTTTAAAGGAGTGAGTGGAGGGACGTGGGAGGGGCCATGGCACCATTTGCTACAAGGCACTGTAGGAGCTTGTACTGACCATATGAAGTTTGAGATTTCTACTAGTCATCCCATTAGAAATGTCAATAGGGAGTCTGAATTCCATGGGTGACTGCTAAGAAGAGAGTGAAAGCATTGCCAGCATGGCACAGTGAGGCCATTTTAACCCGAAGGACAGAAAAAAGAAAGAACTAAGAAAGTAGCCTCCTTGTATGGTATCTGAATTTGAGTCATAATGCATGGTGTTTAACTAAGGTAAATCAAAGTATTTATTCCACATTTACAAAATGAAATATCACTTTGGGCAGTAATCTCAAAAGGGCAAATTCTGTCATCTTTATTCAGGACTCAGAATTACAGCCATTAGTCCTCTCTCAATTGTCAAGCTTTAAATATTATAGCCCACAATCTCAAAATGATTTTGTTGAGTATTTATTTATTATTTTATTAGAAGGTCAGCTGTTTAAAAAATGGATTAATTATAAGGACTCGAGTAAAGTTGTACATAAATCCCTACCATCAATACTCATAAAAGCATGACAAGAAAAGAAGTCTGAAGCATTGCATGGATAACTAATTAAAAGTGAATCTTTCTCCAGAAGGGCTCAAAAGCCTTCATTTTCATGTAGTTGGAGAAGTGTCCACAGAATTATTTTGTAAATATCATTAAGGTAAGAATATTACTTTTAAGGATGGTTGAATGGGTTGAATTGTGTTTCTTCCGCCAAAGATATGTGAAGCCCTAATTCCCAGTGCCTGAGAATGTGACCTTATTTAGTAATAGGGTCAGTGCAGATGGAATTAGATAAAATGAGGTCATTCTAGGGGGGTCCTTAATGTAATATGACTGGTCCTTATAAGAAGGAGAGCAGACACATGACTGACACAGGGAAGAATGCCATGTGATGACAGAGGCAGACATTGAAGTGCTGCAACATCAAACCAAGTACAACCAAGGATTGTCACCAAACACCACAAGCCATGAGAGGCAAGGAGGGATTCTCCCCTGTAGGTTTCAGAAAGAGCTCGTGTCCCATAAATGTAGCTGTGCTAACAAACCAAAAGCAGATTGAAATCCAAAGTACATATAGCACTTGAAAGTCAATCCCACATGATTCTAGTGAGTGCTCAGTGCAATTTATTTGCTTGCTTAATTGCAAGCTGCCAATGCAACCAATAAACAATACCCATGTCAAGGACACAAAATACATTTAAAAGTGGAGGGTCTCAGAGTCTCTAAAGTCTCAGTTTGAGGGCTAATGGACTGTGGGCAATACCTACAAGGAGGGGTCTTGGGAGACAGGTCCAATGCAGTGTCCAGCCGAAGTTCCAAAGCTGTACAAGTAGCAGCAAGCTTCTTCTCAACGCAGCATGTGTTAGTTAGGGTTCTCTAGGGAAACAGAACCAACAGGAAATATCTGTAAATATGAGATTTCGTAAATGTCACACTACTGCGGGGATGCGCAGGTCCAAATTCCGTAGGGCAGGCAGTGAACTGGCAACTACAACAAAGGTGTTTGATGAGCTCCTCAGGAAACACTTGCTGGCTAGCCAAATAAGTGAAGATCCTATCTCTCTCTCTTCCTTAAAAATCTTCAACTGATTGGATTAAATCCAGCTGATTGAATTCTCTCATTATGGAAGACACACTCTGTTGATTTGATCAGTCATAGATGCAATCAATTGACTGAGGATTTAATAAACTAGCCTTCTGGTTTATTAACCAGCCACAAATGTCCTAGAGTAATGGTTAGGCCAGTGCTTGCTTGACCAGACACCTGGACACCATCACCTGGCCAAGTTGACACATGAACCTAACCATCACACAGCATAAGCATTGAAGCCAAGAGTCGGAGTGACCAGGTGTCCATCTGCTTCAATCTGACACTTGCAGAAAGGGCATCTGCACTAGGTTTTTATAAGAAGTTCCCATCTGGCTGGCATCAAGCCATTCCAAATCATTTGTTGTAATTTGAAGCTGTTACGTACCCCAGAAAAGGTCATGTTCTTTCAATCCATTCCTGTGGGTGTAGATCTATTGTGGGTAGGACTCTTTTGATTAGGTTATTTCATTTGAGATGTGACCCACTCATTCAAGGTGGGTCTTAATCCTTTTACTGGAGTACTTTATAAGAGGCTAAAACCCAAAGTGATAAAATTAAAAGAAGCTCAGAGAGAAAAGCCCTGGAGAAGCTGGACAGTTGGGTGGGGTGCATTTCCATGGAAATAACCTAACCCAAATGTTCCAACTTAATCCCCACTAATATCTGCCCCACAAGATAGCATCAAAGAATATGGCTTTTTCTGGGGGACATAATACATTCAAACCAGTACATTAATTGTGGTCAAAATTTTTACAAGTGTTGGGTTGTTTTCTCAACTTGTTTCAGTGTTTTTTGGGATTCAAGATCATTAATATCAATTCAGTACCCAATAGCACGGCCCTACCAATACCTTGATTTCAGACTTCTAGACTCCAGCACTTTGGGAAAATAAATTTCTGCTGTTTGAAGACAATGAGTTTTTAGGACTTTGTTATAATAGCCCTAAGAAATTAAAACAGTGGTCTTCCTAATTCTTCATGGAAAACAACGACAACAACAAAAACATTCCTAGAGTTAGAAAAAAATCTTCTGGAACTGAATATTCACAGGCACCAAAAATGTAACATATATTTAAGCTTACTCTATGCCATAGAAAACCTGCTTTTCCTTATGGATTACATTTCTATATCATGCCTATTACCATCCACTCAGTCTCTCAAACAAGCAAATAGGAAGGAAAGTTTCTCCCTTCCTTGTCTCCCTCAGTAAATGGCACAATCATCCATCCAATTACTATAGTCTAAAATCTAGGAGCTCTCTCATTTTCTCACATACAGTCCCTCAGTATGCCCTGTCAATTTGACCTCCAAAATGTATCCCCGTCTAAATCCAGAACATCTTCCTCTTTTTATTTGCACTGGCACCATCCTTGCCAAGTTACCGTCATCTTGGATAAATTGCTACAATATCCTCCTAATTTATCTCCTTGCTTTGGAGACTCCACCTCTTCTTTTTTAAAATGAAATCAGTTCATGTTGGACTCCCCTATTGCAACTCTCTAATGGCTTTCCACCACACAAGAATAAAGTCTAGTTTCTTACAAAACTCCACATAATCTGGCTCCTGGCTACCTCTCTGAAAGTCTGGCATAATTTCATAGCACTCTACCTTTTACTGTTGTGTTCATATACATTGGCATTTTTTTTTTTTTAACCTCTTTAGCACACTGGCCTCTACCCACCAGATGCTAGGTGTCCACTGCAGCCTCCCTCCCTAGTTTTGTTACTCAAAACTGCCTCCAGGTATTGCCAAATGTCCTTGGAAGGGTAAATGGCCTCCAGTTGAGAACCATTGCCCTAGAATGTACCTCACATATAATAGGTGTTTTATATTTTTTAATCAATAAATAAAACCTGCTTTATCCTAATTATTTTTATATTTAGAAACTGAGATATAAAGTCTCATATATTGTATATATATATATACCCACACAACCAACATGTGGGCACATAGCCAAGGCATGCTTGAAATCCAAGTCTCTCTGGCTACAGAGTTACAGCTCTTAAAGCTTGTAGTGGTTTGAAGCTGTATGTACCCCAGAAAAACATGTTCTTCAATTTTATCCATTCCTGTGGGTGTGGAACCACTGTAAGTAGGAACTTTTGATGAGGTTACTTCAGTTAAGGTGTGGACCACCTCCAACAAAATGGCTCTTAATGCTATCACTGGAGTCCTTTATAAGAGGAGTGAAATACAGATATATATAGAGAAAATGATAGGAAGCAAGAGCCTGGACATCGATAGAACCCAGAAGAGAAGGGAGAGACCAGGTGACACTGCCATGTACCTTGCCATGTGCCAGAGGAACCAAAGATTGCCAGAAGCCAGCCCCAGAACACCAGTCTTCAGGGAGAAAGCACCGCATTGACACCTTGATTTGGACTTTTTGTTATCCTCAAAATCATAGGCTAATAAATTCCCATTGTTAAGCCAACCCATTGCATAGCATTTGTTTGGGCAGTCTTAGGAAACTAAAGCAAAACCCATGCTATGACATCTCTAGAATCAGACTCTGAATTAACCCCTGCCTTACCATGATAATTTACACATAGCATCTTTCTTTGCATTAATCATGCTGTTTGCTAATTATTTGTTTCTGTATTCTTCTACCTCCCAAACTGAGATATGCCTGGGTGAAGGGGTAATAGCTTTCTCACTGATTTTTGGGCCTAACAGTCTTTAGCATAAAGGAACTGTTCAAAATATATTTGGTAAATTGAATTAGTGGTTATTCAACCAAGGATGCAGCTTCATTTCCAAAATCCACCATTTCGAAGATACACTGGTAAGGCATCTTTAAGTCTGGAGGGCTGTAAGAGTCATATTTCCTCTTATTCTTGTCAACAAATACAAAATTAGATTTTGGTTTATCAAACAGGTTAATTATTGACTAAAACATTTTGGCAACCTCAAAAAGTCATAACAAAGAAATGGTGTACAGGGTTCATTGTATTGGAATTGTAGAGAAGGAACATGGAATCCTGAAGGAAACCTCTAGATGAAGTGGGAACCCAGACAGGAGAAAAGTGCGCATAAAAGTGGGAGAACACACTTGTATAGCATTTAATACTCTATACTATAGCATATAATACTCTATACTATGTATGTATAGCATAGAATACTCTATATTATTTTATTGGTATGTCAGTCTCCCTGATGGCAGTGCTAGTAACTGCAAGGAAGTGACCATGCCTTATTCAATTGTATATGTCTGTTGCCTTGTACAATACTAGCCACTCCTTAGCTGTAGAATAAGTGTATATACCTGAACTGGAATGAAGTCCTGGAGTGGGAGGAGTAAGGGAGAAGAAAGTGGTCAGGAAAGTTTCTCGTAAGTTTTGTTTGAGGATGCCTCCAAGAATGAGGACTTAGCCGGATAACATATAGGAAATTTGCAATCAAAAAAGCATCACAATCCACGTGGTTACTAAGGGGACAGCCATAGTGTATGCTGGGAACTTAAAGCAGACTAATAAATAAATAGAGAGTAGCGAGAAACAAGGCTGGAAAGGTAGCAGGAATAAGATTACAGTCCTTGTAGGCTCTGTTATGGACCCTGGCTTTAATAATTTTGGTGAGAGTGGGTGACCAAGATTGCTTGTAGAATCTGATAAGAGCAGCATACCTTGTCAAAGAGGGGGAAATCTCATAAAAGTATTTTAACACAATTTCACATTCAATTTCAGGGGGTGTTCAGATCCCCTGAACCCCATTCTTGGACTGGGGTTAATATCCCATTCTAGAGTCCTTTGGAGCCATTGAAGGATTTTAATTGGTGTGGCAGTTTAAGTAATGTTTATATTAAACATATACATTGCCTTTGTCAATAGAATGCATGTGAGAAAGAATATTGAAGATACGAAGAACAGGCAGGAAATTATTCAAAAAGTCCAGAAATGATGAGAGAGGAAATGATGGATTTGAGAGCCATATTATTTATCCAATGACATCCTTAGGAAAAGTGATCCATTTTATGTGCAGAGGATGGAGAGAGGGTAGTAAATGTCTATCACCAGGTTACCAGCCTGTGTTCCTCATACACCCTGTTCCAGTTTGTTAAACTGCCAGATTGCAATATACCAGAAATGGATTGGCTTTTATAATGGGGGTTTATTAGTTTAGTAATTTACAGTTCTAAGGCCATGAAAATGTCCCATTAAGGCATCAAGAGGACAACAACACCTTATCTGAGGAAAGGCAGCTGGCATTCAGGGTCCCTTTGTCACACAGGGACGTACGTGGTGAGGTCTGCTAATCTCCCGACTTCTGGTTTCAAAATGGTTCTTTCAGCTCCTGTGGGTCCTCCTTGCTTCACCTCAGGGGGAAACCCTGGATTACACCTCTTAACTTCTCTGAGCTCTTTCCAAAGTATCTCTGCCTTTTATCCTCTCATAGAGGACTCCAGCAAGGGGATTAAGACTGACCTTGAATGCATGGGGTCACATCTCCATGGAAGCTACCTAATCAAAAGTCTCCACCCACAATATGTTTGCCCCAAAAAGATTGGATTAAAAGAACATAGCCTTTTCCAGGATACATGACAGATTCAAACCAGCACAGACCCCATTCCATTTTGACTTTCCTCTGGTCATCTTTAACCCTTATTACGGATGCACAGTAAATCACATGCTGTTATACATTATTTTGACTCCTCAAACAGTTTGAAAGTTTTTGAATAGAGAAATTATCTAGGCACTTAATAAATATCTTTTTTATGATTCAATATTTTATGACACAGAAAATAAAAAGAATATAATAAATCAATCCCATTATACCCAAGACCCAAATTCAACAAATATTAAGATTTTGCCACAGTTCCTTTATTCATCACTTTTTCTCTGGTTATTTGATGAAATGCTTCAGAGCAAATTCCAGACATCATGTCATTTCATTCCTATGCACTTCTGAAAAAAATACAAACATTTTCTTATTTAACCATGATGACATTATCACATCTTTAAAAATTAACAATAATAACTTTGAATCATCTCGTGCATATTCGGTGTTAAATTTCCTATTTGTTTCAAAAACATCAATTCATTCCAATCAGAATTTTAAAAGAGTAGACCACAATTGTCCTATAAAAAGTCTCACATTTTTGGTTTTTTTTTCCATTAGCTTCTTTGTAGTGTCATTTGAGATGTCCTTTACCTTAGTACTACTTAAAATGTGGATAGGAATCAGCACCATGGATTATAGCCTGAGAGCTTATTAGAAATGTGGAATTTTGGGTCATTCCCCAGACCTATATTAGAATCCACATTTTAACAAGATCCTCAGTTGATTTATATGCACATTCAAGTTTGGAAAGCTCTTTTTTCTATGTCCTGCATTTCCTGTAAATATAAGTTAGCTCTACATCTTGATTATATTGTTTGACAAAAGTGGTTCTCAACCTTGGCTGTATATTGGAAACCCCTGGGGAGATTTATAATCCCCTGAAGCATAGGTCTGGCCTCCAGGGATCTGATGTAATTGGTCTGACATGTAGCCTAGGAACTTTCTTTCTTTCTTTTTTTTTTTTAATTTTTAAAACTCCTCATGAAGCTCTGCTGTGTAGCCAAGGTTGAGAACCACTGTCATATCAGGAGAAACACAATGTTTGGTTGTCCCACTCCTAATGATGCTAAGAATTATAAGTGGTTTCAAATCGAGGGACAGCCAAATCCCTCCTTTGCAATGTTCCCCATCTACCATTGATTAAATGCAATGAATATTTTTTTAGTTGAATTGAATTTAGGATCTTAAGTCAGAAATGTATGAGGGCAGCCACCAAACTGATTTATTAGTTGTTCCCTTAGTGCCTTAAAGTGCTCATATTCTTTTCCCAAAATTCTTACTGTAATTACCAATGTATTTAGAAAATCAAAGTAAACATTTAAAACAAAGTTTGAAATACACATACAATTTGGATTACAGCTTATAGAAGAGTGCAATGTTTTAAAATACGGAGATGAAAATCGGCCTACTAAGAATATTAAAATGCAACATCTTTTTAACTTGCATGCTTCAGTTTTGCATTGTCTGTGACAATCTGACCTAATTTAAAAAATATATATATTTTACTTACCTTTACAAACTAGAAATTAAAGTAAAACATTTACTTTTATCTGTGGACTCTATATTGTGCAGTTTTAATTTCCTGAAGCAAAAGAGAAACTGTGAAAGACTTTACAAAGCAACCAAAACACTTTAGAGATTTGTTATTGAGAAACCTCACATCTGTTGTGCCTTCTTACCATATTCCCAGAACTTAATAATTAATGAAATAATAATAGCTCATTTTATTATTGTATCTCTTTATCTATTACAGTCTCTTTCCAGTGACTTATGTCACTTGATCCACCCAATAATTTATGGATTAGAGTCAGTATTATTATACCTTAGGAAATTGAGGACTGTTTGACTTACCCAAGCTTGTATACTTTGAGACTCATCTCACTAGTAAATCAAGAGTTTTGTAATGTGATTGGTGCATAGATGAAAGGAGCCAGGCTGATGGTAGTGCCAACTGTATTTATCTTTTTTACATTCAGAGACAAAAGCTATGCATAGCAAATATTCTCAGGACTCCCTATCTAAAGTTTCCATAAAGTGGAAAGAATCAAAATATAATCTATAGGGAAAGGACATATAAAACAACCTATGCACGAGAAGGTAGAAATGCATATATAGCCATATAATTCCTCAGGAAGAAAGAAAAAAGAAAGCAGAATGAGTGTGGGTTACAGGCTAGTACATGGTACTAAGTAATACAATTTAATGAAACCATAAATAAAAGCAGCATGACCTGTGGATGCAATTATCTCTGCCTTGGAATTCTAGAACATTACCTATTCTTAAGAAATACGGCTCACTTTCTTCTAATTGAATGAACCTGCATCACTGGAAATACTTCTCTGACAGTTATTCTGTTGAAGTCCCACTATCTTTGTCAGTTAACTGAAAGATGATCCTAGAAGAATCAATAAGGCAAGGAGAGCCATAGTATAGGAAAGGAAGCGTGATAAGGAAACAAAACAAATAAAATATAATGTCTATACATATTAGTAACTATTGGGCCAGGAGAAAATATAAACATTTTGAATACAATTTAGAAAGAATGTAATAACAACAAATTCTGACTGTTTTATTGCTCTGGATAGAGAGAACTTCAACTTAAGAAGTTTTCTGTCTCCATATGCTTCCCCAATAATTCCTTCTGTAATTTATAGGTCTTAAAATGATAGTTAGATTGACAGATCTATCTCCAGCCTTTAATCAAGAACTAAATGCAATTTAATTAAATTGAAATGATACTTAAAGAAAGTTAAACATGCCTTAAATATCAAAATAAATATATTAGTAAACAAGTATCAATTGTATAGGAAGACCTCTATGAGGGGTATTAACAAAGACAACTGAATAATGCAAATGTCTCAGGATCAGTGAAAAACAAATGCAGAAAAGCAACACTGGGTTCTATCTAGTGATAATGTATTATCTAGCTACCACAAGAATATACAAATTAAGATAATTCAGTAATTCAGGACCTTGTTAAAGTGTTGTATCATCATATATTTAATTAGTAGCTGGATAAAACAAACTATTTTAGGAAGATTTTTAAATTGCAGTTTGTAAAAGAGAAAAGTTAAAATTTAGACTTTGGTTCTGACAGACATTCTGCCTCTTATGTGTTGTAGGGGCATTAAGAGATTCATTTAACTTCTGTGGTCCTCGGTTTCTGCCACTGTTGAATAAGAAGGTTGGATTAGAACTGGATGATGCATTCACTTCTTTCCAGCTATTAAAAATGTCAAAATTGGTGACTGCAAGATTATAATTATGTTTCAAAAGTAAAAGTGCACTTCATTGTATTACAAGCAAATCCCCTATTGATGTTTCTCCCATTGATAAAATTTTTTTTAAACTGAAACACATATTCATAAGTTAATTTAAGAAATTCTGATCATTTTCCTGCTGTAACCAAGAGTAAAGAGTAAACAAATGATTACAGTTACTGAATCATTATATAGATGCTTTTTACTTTATGATATATTGTAGAATAACCAAAATAAATACCTGAAACTATAGAAACTCACTGAACTGTAACCCAGATGCCTTGATCTTTGATAATGATGCTTTATTATATAACTATATAATCTTTGCCTTGTGACTGTAAAGCTTCGTGAGAACTCATGACTGATTCTGCTTGTAACCATTTATCTTGTTTTACAGCTTTGAAGTCTCATGATCACGTAGACAATCAGTTAATGATGGAACTTGAGTCAATCTAGACTAACCCACCCCAATTCCTAAGCTATTTTATTAGACAAAGCTAGTCCTAACCAAAATTGGCCTGCCTGACATGTGGGGTAGCTGAAACCTTTACCTATAGGTGACCTATACCTCATCACAATGCTGAAAATCATGCCCATCATCTTGTTAAGGCCGTCATTTTCTTATATACGTTCTGTAACTAAGAATGTAATCAATCTGCACATGCTCAATAATTAGACTCTTTCTAACTTCATCATCTCAAGCCATTATACTCATTATCCTAAACCTGCCAGGTCTTTGAATACTGTAAAATTCTCAGACTTACTGCAGTTCAGGGAGATAGATTTAAAGCTCAAAGGCCTTCTGTTTTCCTTGCTTTGTGCTTTGCAGCAAAACTCTTTCTCCCTTTGAAACCCCGGTGCATAGATTGGCTGACATGCACATTGGGCAGAAAATCCCCATGTTGATTGGCATTACTGTTTTTTTTATATTTCAAATATGTTCCCAAATTGCTCTATTTGTCAACTAACAGCACACATAATTCATTTGTTCATTTAACAAATACTTATGAAGCAATGTCTATGTTCCAGGTTCTGTGCTGTGCACAGGGCATATGGTGATATACAAATAAACTGTATTCCCTGTTGCCTAGAACATAGACTAAGTAGAAGAAGCAGAGATTAAATAAAGAAAAATACAAAAATGTAGTTATGCATAGTAAGAACTGGTTAGAAGAAAAGAACAAGGTGCTTTGAGAAGTAATAATGGAGAGTCTCCTTTAGAGTTGGAGATGAGGGAAGGCCTACCTGACCAGGAGAAGAGACTTCCAGGCAGCCTAACTACAGGAACAAAGGAAGGCCTGAGGTGGGAAGATTGAGAAAGTGACAGCACAATGTGGCATAAGTGTGATGAAGAAAAAGAGGCAGCCAGAGTCTAGAAGGAAAGGCATCGGAAGGCATATAACAGAGTATTGTAAATCTCCTTCAGGGATCAGGGTGTTGCTGAGGGCAACTGAAAGTTATTAAAGGCTTTTAAGAAGGAGAGTGACAGAATATGATTTACATTTTACAAAGAACACTGTGGTTGGTGAAAGATTAGATAGATAAGGGGCAGGGCAATAGCAATGGTTAGAAAATACAGAAGAGCTTCAGGAAAGAGATATTCATGGCAATAGTAGAGTTGAAAATGGAAAAAAAAAACATTACTAATATTTAGGAGGTGATCATGCATTTACAGCGAAACCACCACGACTCCCCCCACCAAGTGTGGGGTTTTTGTTTCATTTTGTTTTTACCAGATTTATTCAATTCATGGGTGAAAGGATGAAGGAAGTGGAGAATAGAAGGCATTTAAGAGGATATTATAATGGATTATGAAATATAGGCGGAGTAAGGAGAACAGTAAAGGCAGGAGGGAACCGACAAAAAGTCATGGGATTGATCATGGACCAGCGGTCTCAAAAAGGTTGTAGAATTACAACATGGGTATGGAGCATTCTCTAGCCAGTGAACTGAAAGGATAAAATATGTGTTCAGAGAATAGATTATTTTACTGAGAGCTTTTAGAAATGGCCCATGACTCCCCTGTGGATGTCATCAAATAGTGAAAGTAATTGGAGAAAACTGGGCAACACAATCTTGTATGCATCAATGGATGAATAAATGTAACATGTTACTTATACCAGCGCATTCATAGCATAGTCTTTGTAGTTCAGTTATGTGCCCTATTGATACCTGAGCAATTTATAGAAATGTCATTTTTTCAGGAGATAGGCTTGGGACTTTTTAATAACATTGACATGTGATTTATATTAATTTTATGGCAACATCACATTACTGAAAAGATGTTAAAACCAGTATAAATTAGTGTTAATGCAGAATTATCTCAGAAATTTAATAACACCTTTCCAATGATCTTTTAAATCAAACAAGTTGTTAGCAAGATTCGCAATGTACTGGCCTATCATTTAAAAAAACACAAACAGTGTGTTTGAGTATTAAAGGGAAAAAACTTATGAAGTTTGAAAATATGATAAAATGTAATAATGTGTATAAGAAAAGCCTGACATTCAAAAGTTCAAAAGTCCCATTCCATAATGCAAATATGCTGACGTTTGTAAATGTAAATGCACAAGTTAGTATGTTGAAAATTGCAGTTCTTCTGCCCCTAATTTACCAACTCTGAAATATAAATATGTAACAATTATCTCTGACCACATTTTAGAATCTGCATTCATGCCAACCTTTAATATTTAAATATATTAATGTATTTAAATATATATGTGTGTATTTATGTACTATTTTTTTTTGTTTTCCATTTACTTTTTTTAAAATTCAGTTTTATTGAGATATATTCACATATCATATAGTCATCATGGTGTACAATCAGCTGTTCACAGTACCAGCATATAGTTGTGCATTCATTATGCCAATCTATTTTTTGAACATTTTCCTTATAACAGAAAAAGTAAAAATGAATAAAAAATAAAAAAGAACACCCAAATTATCCCCCCCACCCTATTTTTTATTTAGTTTTTGTTCCCATTTTTCTACTTATCCATCCATACACAGAATAAAGGGAGTATGATCCATAAGGCTTTCACAATCACACTGTCAACCTTTGTAAGCTACATTGTTATGCAATAATCTTTAAGAGTCAAGGCTACTGGGTTGCAATTTGATAGTTTCAGGTATTTACTGATAGCTATTCCAATTCATTAAAATCTAAAAAAGGTTATCTATATTGTGTGTAAAAGTGCCCACCAGAGTACCTCTCGGTTCCTTTTGGAATCTCTCAGCCACTGAAACTTTATTTTGTTTCATTTCGCATCCCCCTTTTGGTTAAGAAGATGTTCTCCCATCCCACGATGCCGGGTCTAGATTCCTCCCCAGAAGTCATTCCACGTTGCCAGGGAGGTTTTTACACCCCTGGGTGTCAGATCCCACATAGAGGGGAGGGCAGTGAGTTCACCTGCCAACTTGGGCTAGCTAGAGAGAGAGGGCCACATCTGAGCAATAAAGAGTATGTACTATATTTTTAGTGAAGTATATAGCTATACTAGTTGTGATTTGGTTGCTTCTGTAAAGATGTTCAAAAATGTAAGAAAACGATTATGTTTAATGTGAGACTAGACTTAAATTAGAATTGTATTTAATTTAAGAAAAGATTTTTTAATATCTTCTATGTGCAGATGTCTCGCAGTCTATTAAAGAGATATTTATTTAACTTAGTCATTTATTTCCTTTAGTCCTTTAGCATTTTTTAACTTGGACAAATGTAATCTTATGATGTTTATAGTGGTTCAATGACTTGCCTTTTAGTTTTGAACTAGGAAGGAATATTCAAGGTTTACATAAAATATGACTTACTTTTGTTAGAATGGTATTTTCTTATAAAATTAATGAATTATTCATAAAATGTATTTTAAAACACATTACAAAAATATTATAAAGATTGTCTATACTGAGAAAAAAACAATCATTTACCAATCTTCTGAGAAAGCAACTTTTTGGCATCCTTCCAAAAGCAACACAGATAAATCATGCACTCCTTTTGGTACAAGTAGGGGAGGGATCTTGAGAAAAACTTATGAGTGCTTTTATAACCTTATCTCTAGTCTGTGCTCTTCATTCTCCTCTTCCTTTATTCAAAATACCCGTGAACAATCAGCATCAGTGTCATCTTTTTCTAATAAATCTTTTTGGGCAACTCTAGCTCATTCAGAGTGGTCCTTCTTCTGTGTTCATAGATATTTCTGGACTCACTAAGCATGAAATATCATGTATTAAATTTCACATTTCAAAAATGTATCTCCTCATAGCTCACATTGTATTTCTATAATTAGATCAGAAATTTTCTATGGTGCCATGTATCATTTTTTGCTTCATCATGGTTTTCAGGATCAGTTTGATTGGGCTTGAACAACCATTCTGGGATAGCAATGAGCCCATTTTGCAGGTTCTCTTCCACTTCTTCCTCTCCCACTATAGTTCAGCTTTCACCTTTCCATTCAATTGGCTAGTACAACAGATTGAAGTATGTAAGAACAATAAAATACAAGAATCTAGTTGTTGAAAAATTCCACTTCGTATACAGGCCTTCACAAAGAGTACCTAAGGCAAGCCGTTTTTACACAAAACTTCCTGGTGGCTAGAATAACACACTGCGGCCACTGCTTCCTGCCCCAAACCTCCTTCCCCAGCTATATACATTCCAGTCCTTAAGAGGGCATAAAAACCCACCATTCACTTGTCCATTTGCTCAACACCATTCCTTCTCAATTCCCCCCCGATAGACCCCTAGGCCCAATCACCACTGGATCCTTCAGCTAAACAGATCCCTGGTTCCAATCACCCATCAGCTAAACCCTTGTCCATCTTTACCAAGCTAAACCCTTGTCCATCTTTATCAAGTCACCACCCCCAAAAGCAAAGCATAAATATAGCTCTCCCTTTGTCTCAAGTGGGCTGAAGCTTTTCTTCAGACCCCCACCATGCTGACGGTGCCTTTCCTTCCCACCCCCACCATGCTGCTGCGTGAATAAACCTTTCCTGCCTGAATGTCGGCTGGTCTCTATGCCCTCCATGACTGTGCACCCCAAAATTTCTAACACTAATAATTAACATTTTTGTTAGCATTTGTCATTTAGTTATTACAGCAACTTCATGAAGTGGGATTTTTAATTCTCATTTAAGGGATATGAAACCCGAGCCTTAGGTAATTAAGTATCCTACTTGAGGATACACTGCTAGTAAGTGGCAAAGAATGGATAGGGTCTAACCTCCTCAGCTAATTCTACTCCTAACCCTTTTCTATTGTCTCTCCAATTAGAACTAATTTCAGCAAAGAATTTCTCCTTTAATTCATAAAGGTCTGACAATGTTGCTTTAAATTCTTATCCGGACAGATCATGTGGAATAGGACATTTTCCTCCACCCCTAGGAGATGCTACATTTTTAAACAGGTTTCAGTTTTTAACTAGTTGCAATGACCTCTTCTCCAAATATACATGAAGTTCATCAAAATTCTTTGAAATTTAGATTTTTGCTTGAAGTTTTTGACTCTTTTAAAAGCTGTTAATAATATTTTAAAACTAAACCATATGATTTTATTATCAAGCAAGAACAAAATTATTGGCTTTAATTGTTCCAGATGTACTGTTGAAAAGATCATTAAAATATTTATATATAATTGATAACATTTAATTAAACTGTAGACATAACCTATGCCTTAGTCCTTCAAGTCTCACTCTATGTTCCTACGTATTCTCAGCTTTGGCAGATACTGCTCCTGTATTATCTATTCTCTCCTTCCAAAGGAACAGAATCTCTTAATTTTTATTTTGAAGAACACATTTCCCCAAACTCTCTGGCAGCTAGATGTGTTCATGTACTACAATCTGGACAATGAGTCATAAATAAAAGAAAGAGATATCCAGCAGTTTCCAGAAACCCATCTCCAGACACAGCTGGGTGCATCCATATTTCTGCTGCTGCCATTTTTGACCTGAGGCTAAGGTCATCCCCTGCAGTAATAGGGAGGCTTGAGTCCCTGACACTGGGATCTAGTTTACGTTCCCTACGACTGCTTATCTGACTTTTAATTAAGAAAAGAATAAATGTCTTTGTTTAAGCTCCTCTTATGTTGGATATTTAATTTAATTTATTTTTATTTTTTGTCACTTACAAACTGATTACCAGTGGCTTGTTTCAAAACTCGACAGGTGGACTGCTTGGTTTTGCAGGACTGTTTTAAAGCATTCAATTGCAGTTCATATTTTCTTAGGACTGGAATATTCTAGGTCTCTTCAGAATTCACAGGGTAGTAATTAGGATTCAGGCCTTCCTACATTAAAAAAATAAAATAAAATAAAGTGCTAAATTATAAGGTATCTTGATTATTAGATTAGAGACAATAAAAGAAAGTGAAAATTAAATGTAAAATCATGAGACATTAACTTTTCCTTATATGTATGCAATTCTAGCTGGTGAGTATAGAAGCAAGTGCCTTCACTGCAAGGAAAGGGTTTTATGTGGCTTTAAATTCTAAGCTCCCTATGAATTGAATGGGAATGTGATGAGAAGGCATCTGTTTAGCAACTTGCAGTTTGGGGAATATTCTTTAGGAATACACATTAGCATCAAAATGGTAATGTGCAAGATTGGAAGGATATTATAATGGTTTGCAAAGTCTCACCCTCTCTCCTTTAAGAACAAGAAGGCAGAACCAGAAGCCATCTGGCTTGGGAGCTGTTGGTTGTCTATGTTCTGATATTATGCTGCCTATTGCAAAGCAGAAAGAAAAGGAAAAGAAAGAGAGGTTCAAAGCCCGCTTAGTAAGGGGTTAGTACTGCCTCTTAAAAATGTTGCCATGAGTTCAGTGCTCTATTTGTGGAAGAGAAATGAAGACTAACAAAATCTGCTCAGTAAATGATAAAAATTAGGAAACCGAAAGTAAGGAAAAAAAACCTAGAGCAACAAGACAAGGGAAGTTGGCTTAAGGCTAAATCATAACTTCCCTTTCATAACATGAAATGTGTAAAAGCCATTTCTCAATATCACTATACGTAAAATGCCACTTACTAGCAAACTATACACTTACTATCAAAGGAAAATGTAACACGATGATAATGGGATGGTCTTGAAGTCTTCTGCACTTGGCATCCCGTAGGAACACCTCCAATTTTGAGCACTGGTTAACAAATTAGAATTACCTGGAATATTGGTGCTCATAAATGCACTGTTCTTCCCCACCCGGTCTGTTTATTCTGTGGGAGCAATGATTTTTTTTCTTGTTATTTATATAGTAAATACACTGGAAACTTTGGGGCAACTTCCCAAAAAATCTGATTTGCGGGTCAGCCTTTGGACTCATCTTCCTTGTGCTTTTGGTTTTAATCATAATATAATTCCATCCAGGTAGCTCTGGGTCACTCCCAACAGAATGAGTAAAAGCAGTTTCTTACCACTTGGGGGTCAGGCTGCATCTTAACATTTTAAATCATCATAACACATTTCAATGGGGATTTATTTACAGTTCACAGCGTGCAACCATTTGCATTATCTCAGTTGATCAGAGGCTGGTTTGCTCTCATGTGTCTTGCATTTAATAGGGACTCAGGAAGTATTTGTGGATTGATTAACTATATAATCTGCTTGCTAATGTGAGCAGTGAAATGTTCAGTAACCCTGGTTACGTAACTACCTCAGCTGTCTGGTCCATCATGACAATTTCCACAGGGAAACAGCCTCAGAGTGCAAACATTACATCCTTACTGAAAAGGGGGAGAGGTTGAGCCTGGCAATTAGATAAGGGTGTGGCTTTTCTGTGTTGTACAAAGACAAAAGTTGCTTTGTTTACCTGATGTACCACATTCTACATCTGCAGCCACTTTGAAGCCATGGTTCATCCCATTAATATCCCAGTCACAGTGATTTGTTCTTAGAACATTTTTCATCATGCTAAGCAATACTTAAGTGTGCTTTGGCAACAGATCACTTTTGGGTTTTGTTCCATAATGTTTTCATTAAATGTGTATGCTAAAAGACGAATGAGTCAGGGAATAGAATTTACCATTGAAAAATTGTAGCCAGGCAGGCTTCATAAATAATGCTTTGTTTCTGCTACTGATGTCAATCCAGCCAAGCTTTTCAATGCCTATCTTTGTTATTTTGAAAGCAGCAGTTGCTTGCATTGGAGCTTGCTCTCTGTCAGTCTTCCTTTTTGAAAGAAAACACAGTTAGAGAGATTATAGATGAAACCATTACCAAAGATCAAAATTATGTTGTTTTGTTTTTACAAGGGAAGAAGACCTCAAGATATGAATAAATGTGAAGTGGTATGAATTATAAATTTATTTACTGTTCCTATAGCAAGAAAAAAGGAAAGAAAACAAAAAAAAATAGAATTGTAAGCCAAGTGGAATTTTATTGTCACAAAATGCAGGAAATACATTAAAGGTATTTGTTTCTTAAAAAGGGAAAAAGTATTAGTGAGAACAAAAGTCCTTCATATGTCCTGAACCATTCATATGATTTATTCATAAGTTATCCATTAATAAAAACTCACAAACAATATGGGAAAATACATTAAGTAGCATGTGTTTAGTTCTTAAGGATGCCATATCATATCATCTCATCATGGGCCTGGGAATATACTCTTTAGCTAGTATGGTGGACATAACTTAAGGTGACCCCCAATGAGTGTCCTTGTACAATCCCTTTACCTGGAGTATGGGAAGAATCTGTGATCTGTTTCTAGCCAATGGAATTTGGCAGAAATCATGTATGTTTTGTTACATAAGATTCTCCTGCTGGCCTTGAAGAAGAAAACAGTCCTGTTGTGAACTGCCAATGGAGAGGGCCACATGTCAGGAACTGTGAGTGACTCTAGGATCTGAGGGTGGCCTACAGCCCACAGACACTAAGAAGCCAGAGCTGTCAGTCACACAGCTGCAAGAAAATGAATTCTACCACTAAACTGAACAGGTGTGAAAGAAGACTCTTCCCTAGTCAAACCTCCAGACGAGAACACAGTGTAGCTGATATCATGACTGTCACCTTCTGATACTTTGAGCAGAGGACCTAGTTAAACACATGCTGGAACTTTTAACCCACAGAATCTATGAGGCCATAGATGTATATATTTTTAAGCCCCTAAGTATGTGGGTGGAAATTTTCTAAAAAGCAACAGAAAATTGATACAATCAACGTCACCAAATTGAACAGAATTACAACTTTTGCAGTAGCTGTATAGCAATTCTACTATACAGCAGCAGAATTTGGTGAATGGTCTTTCCAGAGCAGACTGACTTCCTGCAGAGTAAATTAAATGGTAGTACCATTTTGAGAATAAAGAAGATAAATTCAAAGAAGTGGAATTACTAAATAGTTTTCAGCGAAGTGAAGATAAAAGTCTTGAGTTATAAATTATATATTAAATAATGATCATATAATGTTACTACTTTGAAAACTAGATTGATGTATTATAAAAATCTATATTATTAGAAAGGAGAAAATACACAAAAGCAACATGAACTGCTAGATGTTTGAAAAGCATGATTGAGTAAAATTAAAGGCAATGGGATCTTGAGACTAGATATGGATGCATAATAACTCAGAAATATTGAATTATCTTCAATATCCATTGTATAGGAAGGATTGAAAAAAAATCACTAAGCAAATATTCCCAGTTTTCAGAAAGGATAGATATTAAGCATATTGTTTTAAATTTTTCATGAAATAGAATTTGGTTAGATGTGGGAAAAACAAGCCTGTTGACAACAATATTTGCTAAAAATTGCAGAGCTGCTGACAAGGGTAAAGATTGTTAAGCCTGTTGAAATGAACAAATGAATCAGTTGCCATATATCTTAGGTGATATATAAACCTCCTTGGAGGAAGTGTTTTGGATAGAAACTTTCTAAAATTGACACAAATCTTTTTGGTAAAAAATTTCAAAGTATACTTAGAACAAATGGCCTTTAAATGAAAAATTTTCTTTAGTGGACATTTTTATGTTTCTCTATCTGTAAGAACACTCATGGATTTGAATAACCTTGCTGAACTTCTCTTCACAGTCTCCTTACTCCCACTCCCTGTCTTGATCTCATAATTTGTCCCATATTTTCTTAGCTATGTTATCTTGGATAAATTACCTCTCTCATGTCTCTTTTCTCAAGTACTTCATCTGTAAAATGGACTACATCTCACAGAGATGATATAAGGATAAAATAGAGTCATAAATACACAACTCTCAACTTTTTTAGCTCTTTTCTCCCATAAATATATAGGTTCAACTATTAGCCATGTTCTCCTCAAAGGGTCCAAATGTTTATCCCTAAAACTGTTTGCCACAGCAACTGTAGTTTTCTTTCAGGAATCTCCAAGAATAAAAGTTTTATTGTACCACAGTAAATTCAATAAAATGTGAACTCTCACATACTTTCAACACTGGCATGTTTCGCACTTTTCAACAATTATCTATAAGCCTACAGAAACTGCTGTTGACCTTCACTTGTACCTTAAATTTCGAGTTAAAGGTTTGGAAGGTCAACATTCTTTTATTTTTCCATCTCTTACATTTGGCCACATGAACTATTGAAGAGGTCTAAAAGTGGTAAAATAGCAGAGCAGTTTAAAGCATCTGATACTGTTCTGATGTGCCAAACTTTCACAAAGCCAACATACGAAAAACTGGATTTAGTTGAAAGGCTAACTGTATCACCTCTTCAAAGCGCTCACTGTCCTTCCCTCTCTCCCTTTCATTCTCTTAAACAAATGTTCTCATGAGTGTATCCTTTAGTCATATTTGGTTTTATTATAGTTCAAATTTTAATATTTTCCACTTTTATCAGAAAGCTGGTGACAACATGATTAGACAACAAAACATTTTTTTCCAAAAGGGTAAAGACAATTAGACTATCATCAACCAACTAAGCTGATTTTGAATAGAGAAGTTAATGTCCTATACCAGTGGAGAGTTTTATTATACAGATTCAGTTAATGAAATTAGGAACACACTTTTCCAAGATGTAATTCTGATTAGATAAAATCAGTGAAAATTATTGTTCTAATCTCATTGGATTTTCCTAAGACAGCCATCTCAAAATTCTAACAAAATGCCTCCAAATTCAGTTGGCACATGATTCCAGAATTTTTCCACAACCTTACCCCATGATTTTTGATTGGCTTTTGGTAGCTTTTATCTGGCTGGAAAGCTCTGACAATATAATTTCTGTAATATAGAAGAGGAAAGAAATATATAACATAGAAAACATCTTACTTTCATGTAATTTAGAAATAATTTGTTTATTTTCTCCTCTCAAATATGGTTTCTCTCATGTTGGATTTAGTCATGAAGTTGAAGCACAGACAAGGAATGACAGAGAATAAATTGCTCCATGTTTTGGACATGGCCATAATTTGGATGAGTAGGAAATGGACCACCCTAGAAATACTTAAAAGACTAGAATGAGAAGGGCAGTAACGGCCAGGCTCAAGTTCTGATTGGTGGTTCTACCTCCCCCAAATCAACTCTTTCTTCATTATTAGAATACTCAATCTATGAATTCATTTTTTCTATTTTGAGCCCATCTGTTTTCCTGGCATTGATTTTGCCTATCTTGTAGAAAATAAAACCATTTTTCCCTACAATATAAACATTTTAAAATTTGAAAACAATATTCAAGCTCCCTAAATTTTTTCTTCAACAGATCTTTTAACTCTTTTAACTATTCCTTTTCTGATATGCATTGTATTTTCTTTCGTATCTTGATTGGTTTTAAATTTTTCCCCTCATAAATCTACCTTGTTTCCCAGTTAAATGAGGAGAGAGGTTTGCGAAAAAGGGCAAGAAGAGGAGACAGAGGGAGAGAAAGACTTTGTGATCAGGGAGATGGAAAAAGAAATAGAAGATTAAGTCTCTTTTTAGTTTTGTATTTATTTGTAGTAAATATTACCCTTGAATTATATTGTTGGAGGAGAGTGGATGTGAATAACAGATTGCTATCTCACCCAAGGAAATAGAACAAAAAAATGAGAAAAAAAGGTAAGGAAAAAGGGAGATGAAAAGCAGATTTGGCAACGTGGAAGGGAATGGAGGAAATAAAAGAAAGCATGGCAGTCAAATAATAACACTCTTCATTTACTGAGGTTGGTCACTTATGTTCAGGTCACTTAATGTTCACAACAATCCTGCAAGCTCTGCATCTTTAATTTTGCAGATCAGGACACTGAGTCTTAGAGGATTAAATAACTTAAACATTACATATGCATCACATGGTGAAACCGGGATCTGCAAATTTAGCTGTCTGATCCCAATGTGCCAGACTGTCATCAGCAATTATAACATATTGTCTATTCCTGGACTCTTAAAATTTCTGATTTTCTCAAGAACTTTTTCTTGGATCTCATGATAAATACAGTTCATAATACATACAATTTCATCAGGAGTAAAGAAGCACATAGCTTCCAGGAATAACTGCCAAGGCACATTCATGAGTGTTTGACAATTCATGTAACCCTGGCTATACATTTACGTAGAGTAACAGCCCGGTTCTAAATTCTTAAGAATTTTAGTTTGATAAGCATTAATTCCTTTTCACACCTGAATGTATGCTCATCATTTTAGGGAAGAGAATAAAATTTTAATCAGCTGATAGACCTTAAAATGTTAGTAAATAAAACATAATGAGTTTCCTATAATTAACATTAAGACAACTTAAATGCTGTGGGCATTTCCTGGACATTCTGAAAATGTTAATTCTTCAAGTGAACCACAGGGCTAAATTAAAACACGCAATTGGAAATAGGCATTTTAGAAGTGCGTAATAAATTCGGCTTTTGAGATATACACTGTTATATCTGTATTAAGCAATGAAGTGTAGGTTTGCGGAAGATTTTAGATTTATGAAATGTCTATTAGTTGATAAGTGAATAACTGAAGATTTCATGGAGTTTTGACAAGCATCCAAGTCTTCTAGAAGTTATTAGAATTTTATCTCAAACCAAATAAATTTTTAGTTAAAAAAAAGAAAGACTGAATATCCTATGAGACTAAGATTTAGCATATAAATTGTGGTCTTACTCCCAGTTGGGAGGACAGATGCTTTTGGTTTTGGTAATCATTCATATACTCATTAACGCCTAAGTACCTATCATGTGACTAATAAAGCTCAGGCAATGGGGTTAGAGATATATAAATAAGACGTGGCCACTTCCTCTCAAATAGCTCACAAGCTCATAAGAGATATGGCCATGTGAAAATTAATTACACGTCTGAGAAATAAGGGCTAATAGAAGATACGGATAAAATGGAATCTGGAGGATGGCAGTTCTTGCCAGGAGTTGTGATTGAGGAAATGGCATTAGCCAGGAAACGCTTTTGAGAAGAAATGGCACTTCAGCAGGGTTTTGAGTATATTAGTTAAATAATTCAATTTTATCCAAATTCCTAACTCAAGAGCCCTTTGTTGTTTGGTGGTATTCTCAAAATAGACTCCACTCTTCCCCCAAATACTGCAGCGTGGCATTCTATGAAACACTTTAAAAGCTCTTTTGTTTTATTTTGTTTTTTAAATGGGATGACCTAATCTTTGCATTATTTTCCGTGGAAAAGCCATTGTTTTCTTGAAATGTGATGGTTTCTTTTTGTTAAATAGAGCCTCTGAGACAGGAGGCACGCCCAAGCCACAGAAGAGCACCCAAGAAATATCTGACCCTGAGATTTGTCCAGCAAGGAGCAAGTAATCAGTTTTCACCTTCACATGAAAGAAGCATTATGGCATGTCCCCACGTCTGTTGAGGCGTATTTAGCTTCCAGAACTACCCTGTGCTGCTCTTTCCTCTAAATGTTCATCTTTACTCCCTTCAGCCTCCCAAGTTTACAACCTTGTGTTTTGTCTCTTGAAGCTTGTTTCAGCTCAAGAGACTAATAGAATTTCACCTCTAATGCAGTTTCTGATTCCTATAAATTCAGTGAGACTGTCCTAGCTTTGTAGGCAGGACATGGACTTAATGCTGGAGGCTTGAACTTCCAGAATTTTTTTTTCTTTTATTTTTTGGCTGAAGGCACATTCAGAGCTGCCTTTAGCATAGACACAAATGGGACCCAGATTTAGAGTCTTCAGAATTATGCCCTTTAGTTTCACTTTTATTTCTCTGGAAAGGACACTGTAACCAAAACACATCTGCTTGAAAACTTTCTTAAAACTGTAAAGAAGGAGTCAGAAGAATTTCACTGTTTTCAGCATTTAATATAGTCAGAAGAATAAACCTATTAGCAGAATCCTGGAACTTGAGAACTTGATAAAATCCAATATCATCACTTCCAACCCTTTATTTTGTAAATGAAGAAACTGAGACTCAAAGAGTCTCCTTACCCAGATTTTTATTCAGTGTAATTTCTTTTATTTTTTTTAAAGTCAGCACCTCTATGTTCATATCATAATTCTCAACATTTCTTTGAATATGTTGACTTGTTATAATTCATATTTTTATCATAGAATTGGTATTATTTTCCCCTGAAAGCTCTTGAAGCTTTTTATTTATTGGCAAAACAAAACAAAACAAAACAAAAAATACACACACCAAAAAAAAAAAATAATGATTTTAAGGAGCAAATAGGATTTTTTGCCTTTTTATAATTAATTACTGAGTACATATCTATTTTACTCATAGACAGCTCATCAACAACAACTGCATGGTGAAAAATAGACAAATGCAAAATATTTAAAATCTGTAGATGCATCTTGCATGATAACTAAGCTCTACCCTCAGTAGTTTTTATTGGATGCCCAGGAGGAGTAAAGAATATGTTTCCTCAAGTCTTATTCCAAAATGGTTTGGAAGGAGCTCACTGAAATATGTGGAAAAAGAGAAAATAGCTTACTAAAATTCAGTACATGGAAAAAGAGAGAAAGAAAAGAGGAAAGCAGATTTCTGGGAAAAATGGAGCACAAAATACACAAAGTCAGGAATAAGACAATTTCACATAATACATGCCTCGACCTGTTGCTGTAGCTGAGAGCCACGTCTCCGAGATTCCTTTATTCCACTCTTTGTAACATTTACTCCATTCACCAGCAAAATCATATCAGATTGTAATGCAGTCCAACAAACAATATTCTTTGAATTCAGCCTTCTGCTATTTTATTGTTAATCAACTCTCTGGGGAAAAAAAATTTCCTTGTTCCCTTTACCTGTATGTCCTGCAGTTTTACTCACTTTTTAATATGGAAAAAGGAGAAATTTTCTTACTGAGTGGTGAAACTTATATAGAGAAAAAATTTACATTGCTCCCATAGGCAGTCAACAAAGAAAACTAAGAACAGCAGTTTATCAGAAATATTATCTGAGAAAAAGAATAGTATTAATTTATTTAAGAAATATAATGCCTCTGCATCAGTATGACTGCTCCAGCATGATTCTTTCTACTTTTTAAATTCCTAAAATCATTATATATTTTTTATGAGTAGATACCAACCAGAAGAACAAATTGACCAAATGGCAAAGTATTTCTTACTCTGGGAAGTGATGGAAAAAAATCAGATATCTCATATTTTATTTACTGAAGTCCATTTTCATAACTAGTGTTTATTAAATAGAAGTGTCCCATGCATAATGACAACTTCAGAGTGTTAACATCTTTTTGGTAAATATGATGATTTATCATTTGAAAATCCAGGAAAATGTGCTTTGTGCATATATTTTAAGTCTATTATAAAATAGATTGAATCTTTTTGATAATCCACCAACATCTTTGATGTTCATTACTAAAAACTGAATGTGTTCTTCACATTCCCTTCAGTAAGATCTATCTATACTATCTTGGAAATGGTACGTAACTGATAATTTTCATATAGAAAAGCACAATATTTCAGATCAATAAGATTAATTGGTTCATGGAAGGCCACATTCCATAACTACATGCCCTACACATTGGAAATATTTACATCCTTTTTCAAAAGTGGGAAAAAAAACGTGAGGAGAAAAATATACCAAATACAGAAGCACTTGAACATACTAAAATAAACTAGTTTTTCCACATTCTATACTAATCCATATATTAAGAAATTTTTAAAGAAGAGATTAACTTACTTCCTAAATATATTTTTAAATGTTAGAATTGCATTAATAAAAATGTAGAAGCAATTATACAGAAGCAAAAATATACAGAAGCATTCTCTTCCTAATCCCAAAATAATTCAATATATCAAATGTTTTGCTTCTAATTTATCCTCCATTTTGGTAACATTTTAAATTAGTAAAGTCCATATAAAAATATATTGCTACTAATGATTCAACTACAAATTTCATGTATTTGTGTATGGGGTGGGAGTGTTTCCAATATCAATGACAATTTAGGCCACATTCCTCATAGGCTATTACTTTGTGTTTAATGCTATGTGAGTACACATGCTTCAAGTTAACTAGTCAGAGCAGCAATCTGGTTTTGAATTAAAACAAATTGAAGACCTAGAACCTGTAGTACCAATGTTATTAGCATTTCTCTCTAAATAGGATAATTTCCTACTATTGTTTTCTGGGGTGGTCGGAAAAAAAATCCTAGAGAATATTCATTATCAGAATTTTCAGCAAAAGTACCAATGAAGTAATTTAAAAGTTAGACTCAGAGCCCTAGTACTAAATGCTACTTAAACATTTTATAAATAATTGCATCTTAATCTAAATTCTCTGAAATCTTTCTCATTTCCTCCTTTGACCTTGCTGCATAAAAGATGTTCAAAATTCTAAAATTACTTCAATTCCTTATAAAAAATTTGATATAAAATTTTGGCCTATATGTTTCTAGATTTTTATGCTTATTCTTTGTTATCATTTCCCCTTAAAAATCATAGCTTGGAAACATTTGGGAAGTCCTGACACCATAAGATATCTGATCATTACCTACGATCACCTGTGTGTGGTCCCAGTTAATAATGATCTTCAAGAATAAAGTTCTTGCTGGTGCTGTGAAACATTTTCACTGGCTTGGTGACATCATCAACCTTTCCTTTTTAGCCATCATTCACTTTATATAGTGTTATCTTGGTCTTTCATATGATAGGAACACTTAAGTTTATTCTCTAATTGAGTTTTATATTTAGCTTCTAATGTGAAGCATTTTTAAAGCTAGCTTATAAGCTAAAAGTTTATTGGAGAATGTGAAAATTGAAAAATATTATCAAAGAATAATGGCTTTCATATTAAATCAACATCAACTGGTTAAGATATCACTTAGTCCTTCTGAAAGGATATGCAGATAGGAAGAGGACCTAATTTATTTTTTATGAGAAACAGGAAAATGTGTCAGAAAGTGTGATTAAAATGTAACACTCTCCTATTAGTGAGACTGTGCATAATAGATGGGAGCTTGGAAAATAGGTGCTAGGTAATAACCCATGATGCATATGCTCTCTAATTTGCCATGCTCCATCATTTTCAAATTGTGATCACCCAAAGCAAAAATGGAACAGCTGTCATTAGTATCCAGTAGGTGGTGTGAAAAAAAAAAAAAGAATACATTTGACCTCAAGTTTGAGGAAAAAAGATGAAACTTTATAAGTTAAAGACTCAAACACATCACTGAGGAGGAAAAATTTTAAATGAAAATACAGACATAATTTACTTCTCAGAAATAAGACACATGATACTGAATGGATCCACAATATTACCAAATAACTATTTTTAATGCTGAGAAATTGAAAAATAACACTATACATTTAATCAGTAAACTAAGACACACTTCAGAAAATAAGAGAAGCTGATTCTTCTATTTCATATAAAATCTAAATTGTGTTCATGACACAATAAAAATACCAATTATTTTATAAGCATCATAGTAATAAAATATAGGTGTATTCATTCAACACATATTTATTATGTGTAACAAATTACCACAAACTTAGTAGCTTAAAAAAGCATCCATTTATTAATTCATGTTTTTCTAGGTCAGAAGGCCTGGCATGGCATGAATGGATTCTCTCCTTAGGGTCTAAAAGGCTTAAATATTGTTATTGACTTAACTGAGCGCTTTCCTGGAGGCTTTGGGGAAGAGTCTTCTTCAAGCTCATTCATATTGTTGACAGAATTCAGTTCCTTGCTTTTGTAGGACTGGTCCCAATTTCCTTACTGGTTATCACTTCTCTCAACTCCTAGAGGACACACTCAATTCTTTGTCATGTGGCTCCCTGTATCTCCAAATCAACAACAGATGTTCTCTTTAGTGTTAAATCCCTCTCACTCTTCAAATTTCTCAGACTTCCTCTGTCATCCTGTCTTTGAATTCTATACCCACATTTAAAGGACACATGGTTAAGTCAGGCCCACCCAGATTTAATCTCCCTATTTTAAGGTCAATTGATTTGGGACCTTAATTTCATCTGTAAAATCCCTTCACTTAAGTACTTAAATTAGAGTGTGATTGAATAACTGGAAGATGTATGAATACCAGGGGCCGGAAATGTTGGGAACCATAACAGAATTCTGCCCACTACAAGTGCCTTCTATGCTTAGTCCCTCTTCTGTGCAATAACAACAAAATAGTTATAGTCCCTCTGCTGTCATGAAATAGGAATATTTCAGTAAAGATAATTTTTCAAATGTAAAGTTAATTATAGTATACATTATTTTATACATTGTCAATAAATATAATGCAATTTTTAAAATTATATGTATTTAAAGATGATAATGGTAATGCAGAAAAATAAAACAGGAAACAGGCCAAAGGGGTTTGGAGGATAGCTGAAATTTTAAATAAGGTGTGAAGGGAGGCATAACTGAAAAGGTGACATTTGAATAACTACTTTGGCAGGTGACTGAGCAAGATGTGCAAATAACAGAAGCAAGAACATTCAAGAAAAGAGGGAATGCAAATACAAAGTTCCTGAGGCAGGAACATATCTAGGGTGTTTGAGATGCTCTAAGAAAAGTGGGGAGAACAGTCTAGTTGGCACAGACTGAATAAGGGTGAGGAAATTAAGAAATATGTTCATAGAAGATAAAGGGTTAGATGGTGGAGGTGAGGCAGAAAATTGGTTAAAACCTTGTAGGCAATTGAAAAGACTTTGGCTTTTATTCTGAGTGAAGAAAGTCATTGTAGGCTTTGAGCAAAGGAGTCGTAAGATTTGACTTAAGTTTTAGCAGGATCACTTTGGCTACTGGGTTAAGAATCAACTTTAAGAGAGGCAGGTTTAAAAAAGGGAGCCTGGTTCAGAGGATATCAAAATTATTAAAATGAAAGATGATGGCGACTCAGTCCACATTGGTAGCATTTGATGTCCTGTAAAGTAATTACATTATAGATAACATTTCTAATGAGGAGCAATAGGCTTTTGACCATGGGAATATGAGGTAAAAGGGCAAAATAAGAATCAAGAATGATTCCAAGGGCAACTGGAATGATGAAGTATTCAATTATTGAGAAGGAGATTTTATATAGGGAGTAGATTTTGGATTGGAGGAAAAACAGGACTTGAATCTTGGGCATATTTATTAGATATTTAACGAGAGAAAGGTAAGCATTAGCATATTTGAGCCTTGTTTGATATATAAGCTGTAGCTATAATTATCTTGTATCTTACCATTTTATTACTGGTATTTAAAGCCATGACACTAGATGAGATAACCAAGTGAATGAGCTCAGAGAGTACAAAAGGAAATATCAACAAAAGATGGCAAACGATTCTGAGAACTAATGACCAAGGAGGTAGGAAGAAAATCACAGTGTCATAGGTGCCAAATGAAACAGATGTTTCAAAGACAGGGCTATACTCTGTTGAATGCCCTTGATAGGTCAAGTAAGATGAGACATGTGAACCAACTATTGAATTTAGCCATGTGGTGAACAAAATTTACCTTAACAAAAATTTCAGCGTGGATGGAGTAAGCGAGAAGAGAAACTGAAGACAGCATATGGAGACAACTCTTTTTTGGGAGGGTTTTGCTGTGAAGGAAATCAGAGAGCTCGAGTATTATCTAGCAGAGAACCTGTTGTCAAACTGTTTGCTTACTTGCTTGTTTGTTTTTAAAGGGAGAAGCAACAGCATCTTGGTAAGATGATGAGAATGCTCTTCTAGAGTGTGGAAAACTGATGCTTTTGAAGAAATGGTATCCTGGAGTAGGTCATAGGGGATTGGATGTTATTCACAAGGGAATAATCTTGTTTTAACCTTGGTAGAACATGGAGAGTCCATCCATAGTAACAGGAGTGAAGGCAGAATGTATGGTACGCTGGTGTACCTTCAGAGGCTGGTAGCTGGGTCGATGTAGTAGGTGCTTGTTGGAATTTGTTTCTGATTGTTTCCATTTACTCAGTTAAATCATAGTATCAGTTAGTGTTATGAAGATTTAAAAAAAAAAAAAGTGTAGTATAGAAGAAAGAGCACACACCAAAGACTCGGAGGACTGGATTATCATATTGTACTGTCCTTAAATAACCCTGTGGTTACTTTGGATATCTGCAAAATATAAGGATTTAACCAATTATCTTCACATCTCTCCTCATGCTGTAACATTAATATTTAATAATAATATTTTTACTATCTTGTGTTTTAATTCTTAACGACAAGAAGAGTACATTTTACTTTTCTATGTTTGTCATATCAAGTTAATGAACAAGCAAGGTGAAACACAGAAAACTCCATCATTCCAGATGAAAGATGGTTTTCTAATGGGGACACTGCATTTCTATTGCAAATTGTCAGGACTGGTTTTATTTTTAACACAATGGCTATATAGGTCAATTCCTTCCCACTTATATCTACACAAAAAATTCTACAGAATCTTTGATACCATTATAAAACTTGCTTATCTAGAAATTAAAGAATTTAGATATCGAAGAGACCTTATATGTAATAGTCCAAGGCCTTCACTTCTCAAAGGAGGAAACTGAGGCTAGAGAAAATGAAGTAATTTGCCCTAGTGGCACAGCCACATCACCAGCAGACCAAAGAGGGCCCAGGTGTCCTGAATAACTAACAAGTGGTTTAGCATTATGCTGGGTGATAGACATTTATTCCTCAACTTAACTATGCATCTTTCTTTCTGGATTTGGATTATATTTCCTTATGGTTTAGAACCATAGTACTATATTCTGATAAACACTTTTCAAGTCTTTGCTAATTTAAATAATAAGATGGTTCTTCCACCCACTCAACAATCAACAAATATTTAATGTTTTGTCAACCCCTGTTTTAAAATTAAGGATATAACAATAAACTCAATTGATGATATCGTTGCTCTCATGGAGCTAAAATCTAATAATATAAAGTTATCCTCATTACAGGGATAGATTAAAATCTGTTCTCAAGGAACATTCTTACATCTGTCACTCGTTCCAAGTACACTGAGCAATCATCTAGGTACAGGGATAGAGAGAAGCATAAGTTGTTGTCCCTGCTCTCAAAGATCTGGTAACATATAGAAGCAGAAAGAATACAGAATGACAACTGCAGTTAACATTGATAAATGCTGGGACAGAAGTGTGCACAAAAGGAGAGATCGTAAGTAAGACTAAGAAGTCAAGCTCAGCTTTCTGTTGTAGCTGATTCCTGTACCTAACAGGATTAAAGATGTGCAAAGGAATTAACTTGCTAAATATAAGGAGGTACATGTCATTCCAAGTTGAGCTCAAAGCAAGAGAGAAGAAGGTACAAGGTAGGAAATGGAAGACTGTGGGGGAAGCAAGCAGACCAAGGAAAAGATGAAGATGGTAGGAGATAAAGTTGGAGAAGTACATCACTGAGTGCAAGTCTTGTGCATGTTTGAAGCAGAAATACAGTGGAGAAGGGACTACAAAGTTGATCAAGAAATTGTCAGCATCATCCAAGAGAGGATGAAGGCCTGTCAGTAGAGGGAAGGCAAGAGCTACCAGCAGAACTGTGCCAAGGAGCTGGAGCAGTTCACTCAGGTGGCAAAGGCCTACCACAACCGACCACTATCATGATCTGGGCACCCATTATTCTGCAGAACGATATTTTGGAAGGGCCTTTTAAAAAACTCTAAAAATAATGAAGCAAAGTATGCTGGCAGACAGAAAGGCTGCTCAAAAGGCCACTGCTGCCTGAGGCAGCTCAGAGACCCCTCCTGGAGACTTTTAGTGTATTCCTTAAAGACTAATGAAACCTAAAAAAAAAGAAAAGAAAAAGAAAAGGTAGCACAAGGGAGTTCTGTATATTAGGTTGTCTCTATGTACCAGGATGGTGCAAATCTCTTCCTATGCTAATTAATTTTCTTCCCAAAAATCCTATAATTCTTTTCAGTCAGTGATTTTAGCTCCATTTAACAATGGAGAAAAATGAGGTTCAGAGACTAACCCACCTACAGTACAATATACATGAGAGTTGAAACAAGGTCTTCCTAAATCAAAGGCAGAATTGTTAACTATTGCCCCCAAACATGTTTCAAATCTTACTTTCCATCATTGGTTTTTTGTTTTGCTTGCTTTTGCTTGTTTATTTACTTTTTACTAATGGTAAAGGAAAGCCCTTGAATGGTTTTAAGTAGAGGATTGACATGATTAAGAATATTTGAGGTTTTAAAAATTTTAAAGTAGCCTACCTATGCAATGGATTTAGAAAGAATGAATGGGTGGAAGAAGGCAATATTGGAGGCAGAATGATATTTTGGAAGGGCCTTTTAAAAAACTCTAAAAATAATGAAGGCCCAAATTTAAGTAATATAACCTGATATGGATAGAATTAGAATTGGACATGTTCAAGAAATACTAATGATGCTATATTGGCAAGTCTTAGTGTCTGAATGTGGCATGATGGAAAATGATAAGTGAATGAGTGTTCCGTTACTAACATTGTGAACACAGATGGCAAGCAAAATTATGGATTGGAGAGGGGAAGGGTATTACTAATTCAGATGTTCATTGTTTAAATTTGAGATCATTGTGGAGAAATCCAGAAGACAATTGGAAATATTAAGTTTGGAGATTAGGAGAGAATCTGAGCTGAATATGTAAATTGAAAATATTCTTCTTAAAACTTTTTCTTCTATTGACTTTAAATAGTAGACTTTTGTTTTATTCAGTTTGCAGTTTAAATATCATTTCATCACAGAGACTTTACCTGATCATTCACTCTAAAGTAGCTGTCAAATCCTAAGCAAGAACTGCCCAGCTGAGCCCATTCAATCCATAGAATCATGAGAAATAATAAAGTTTTAAGCCATTAAGTTTTGGGGTGGTTTATCATAGATAACCAGAGCATGGACTTTTTTAGCTACTATCTCAATTCAAGAATCTTTAACTGTTTCAACTTAAGGACCACTGTATAAATAGAGATTTTCCCATCAAACTCACTGTTTGTCTGGGACTCCAACCATTTTATTGGGTTTATGAGTTGGTTATCCTCTTATGTTAAGAAGGAACATCTATAAAATGTAACTATGAAAGGAAAAATAAAACTTTTTGGCAGAGACATATGTAGCTTTTGCTGGAGGGAGTAAAGGAGGGATATTAGCCTCTTGTGAAGTGAAATTCCCAGCTTCTGCAGCTTCTGGGAATGGGATATGTGTAGTTCTTATGCACTAGCAACAGGCAGCTAATTCAAATGATAGTTAGGCAGGGTAATAATTAGGGGGGTGTGCCGGTTTGAATGTATTGTGTCCCCCAAATGCCATTATCTTTGTGGTCTTGTGGGACAGACGTTTTGGTACTGGTTAGATTTGCTTGGAATGTGCCCCACCCAGCTGTGGGTGATGATTTTGATGAGATGTTCCCATGAAGGCATGGCCCCACCCATTCAGGATGGGCCTTGATCAGTGGAGCTATATAAATGAGCTGACTCAAAGAGAGGGAAGTGAGTGCAGCTGGGAGTGATGTTTTGAAGAGGAGCAAGCTTGCTAGAGAGGAATGTCCTGGGAGAAAGCCATTTTGAGGCCAGAGCTTTGGAGCAGATGCCAGCTGCCTTCCCAGCTAGCAGAGGTTTTCCGGACGCCATTGGCCATCCTCCGGTGAAGGTACCCGATTGCTGATGTGTTACCTTGGATGTTTTGTGGCCTTAAGACTGTAACTGTGTAGCTAAATAAACCCCCGTTTTATAAAAGCTGATCCATCTCTGGTGTTTTGCATTCTGCAGCATTAGCAAACTAGAACAGGGGGGCATATATCTTGATAATATGATCATTGTAGTGATAATTTAATTCCCATTTGCTCTTGAGCTGTCAGATAATGCTCTTCGTAGTCACCCTTTGATAGGTTCAACCATCAATCATTCATGTGCAAAGTGACCCTTTCTCTCTCCTTTTTTTTTGTGTGTGGCAATTTATTTGGACTCATCAGTGGGATCTAATAATCCTTTTCTTTCCTTTTTAGTTTTACTTTCCTTCCTCTGACTTCAATTGAATCTTAAGGAAATCGTCCTATTCTTTCCCATAGTGGCATTTTCTTCCTCTACCTACTCTTAAATCCCCCTCTCACCAATCAAAAATCCATAACTGTTGCTCTTTCAAAATAGATTTTGATGGCTATTGGTTCCATAGGCTGAATCAAACAGAAAATTAGCTTCCATTTGCTTCAGAGCAGACAGTAGCTAATCTTAAATTCTTCTAACACATCAAAGACAGGAAAACAGTTGTTTCTATATTAAAATGGTATAAACATTTATAACCTAGTATATAGTAAAAAATCATGAGGTAAATGACCATAAATAACTTAATTTTGTATTTTTTGTTATAACAAAAATAAAACCACCTTTTATTATAGGACCATAGAATCCACATTGAACCTTACTTTGTGGGAAAAGAGGAATTAACAGGTATTTAAATCAATGCCATAATTTCCTTACTTATAAAAAGCCTCAAATAAATTCAAGATAACTAATAAGTAAAGTGTAAAAGTTTTCCAGTTCTGGATGCTTAAATGAGTTAGAAAAACCAAGAGTTCTTAGTTAAAAAAGTTTCCTTCCAATTTATAATGAACACTTTAGCCTTAAGTAAAGTAAAATAGAAGGCTGAAGTCTGCCCTTACCTGTATTAGTAATGTGCAACTTTCTTCCCCTTTTCTTGTTGAATTTTTCTGAGTTTCCATTCACAAGTAGAATGTTTTGTTGGGTTTTCCAAGAGGGGATAATTCCGTAGCTGAAAAACAAATATTTCTTTCACCCCCTCTTGGTTGACATCATGAATTGGTTTGCTTGTTGTTAAAACAGCTACTGAATGAAAAAGGGTTCAGTGAAGGGCTAATGATGTTTTCTTGTTGGGATGTGAATGACAGCCTTCTAACCATTTTGTACCTTTACACAACACTAAATTAACCAGCTCAAAATTCAAGAATATTACATATCAAAGTGTGGTTTTGATTTATGAAATACTTTGCTGAAAGACTGAGTTAATCAAGATAGCTTTATATAAGATTCTGTCTACTCAGTGTTCATTTAGTACATTCAGGTCCAGGCCACATGATGATGTGATGGTTTGAAGATGTGTGTACCCCCAAAAAACATGTTCTTAAATCTAATCCATTCCTATGAGTGTGGACCATTGTAAGTAGGACCTTTTGATGAGGTTACTTCCATTAAGTTGTGGTTCACCTCAATGAGGATGGATCTTAAACCTTTTACTGTAATCCTCTACAAACAGGATGCACATGGAAAGAGAGAAAGAAAGCCGTAGAAACAAGAGCTGAAAACAATAAAACTTGGAAGAAAAGGGACAGACCAGCAGATGCCACCATGTGCCTTGCCATGGGGCAGAGAAGCCAAGGATCTCCAGCCACCAGTCTTCAGGAAGAGAGCATTGCCTTGATGATGCCTTGATTTGAATATTTTTCTCAGCCTCAAAACTATATTGTAAGCTAATAAATTTCTATTGTTTAAGCCCAACACATTTCATCTGCTGTATGCAGCCTAGGAAATGAAAACAGATGGTAAAGTCAAATGTAAGCTAAAATGGAATCAATTTCAATACAACCTTCTCTGTGAGCAAATTTTATTCAGTCCCTAAGATAACTTGACACCTAGTGGAGGCAACTTAAGACAAATACTATATATTAGTTTCAGGAAGAATGATTGTCAGGGAAAACTAAATGTAGTTAGAGAACCATATGGTCCCTTGTTAGAATTCACTACCACGTCTTTTAGACCTTACGTTTATGGTCTTTTAAAAAACCCTATATCACAAAGGTTTGTTACAAAAAAAACTTAGCTGTAGATGTTATAGGGAAATATTGAGAAAGTGGCAAGCCAAATCATGAGACTCTGGTATTCTCTTCTATTGAGAATTTACACAAAGTTAAACTTCTCATAGTTTCTGTATTGATCTGCACTAGAAGTGCATTTCTTTAATAATTTGGATTTGATTTTTAGATTAAAGTAATGGAATATTGTAAAATTTTATAAACCTGGGTGCCAGCCTTTTTCTCCTAGCACTTCTTACTGGAAATACTTTGTATTTGGGGCTGAATATTTCCAACTTGCTATTTTGTCTGTATAGATCCTGTGGAAACCTGAAATTCAGTAAAAATTAATAGGATTCTAGCAACAAAATCCTACCCCACATGTGGGCAACTAAATTATACCACCATTTTGGAATCAATGTAACTTGCATTAAGGCCAGAGGTGTTGGTGCATGTGGGATTTCTTCTTTTAAATATCTACTACTGTTAAAAGGTTGGGAAATGGTTGCTGGTATTAACACAAATCCCTACCAAAAAGCTCTAAGTCTTAATTTATTACTAATTAGTTGTGTGATTTTAGACCAGTCACTTATACTCTTTATGCTCCAGTTTCCTCATCTGTAACAAGAGGGAAGGATTTTAGATAATATCATTAATGTAGAAATCTCTTTTTTAAGTTATCAGCAAATATTCATTGTTCAATATTATTGAAGGCATTATATGAAAAAAAGCTATGTTGTTAAAATAAGCCCACACCAAAGAACATTAATTAATTTGTCTTAAGAACAGTCCTTACTCAACATCCTGTCCACCTCCATACTATTAGGCTCTGTGCCTGTTTTTTAGAATATGTCAATTTCTGTGAGCAATCTCCCCACAACTATCACATCTAATGACCTATCAACAGTTATCTTTAGAGTCTGTGTTAGTTTAAAAAAAGTGAAACCCCATGTAAGGTTTTCTGTCTGATACTGAAGTGGTTTCAATTACAAAATTTCCTTGTTGTTGCTTCTCCTTATCTGCTAACCACTTAACATCTGTTCTGCCATATTATTTGGCTCTACAACACCTTTGGATACCTTGATTCATAGGTTCTCTTTTTTGTGTGTCTCTATCTACACATCCAATTGTTTTGCACACAAGCTGAACATTACTCTTTAGACTTCTATTCTGAATTTAATTCTGCCATTATTTCAGTGTGATGTTCCTGAATTTTCTATAATTGTAATGCTATATTTTGAGTATAGGAATGGCATACATGAACATCCCTTTGGATCTCTGCACAATCAATTCCCTGACAAGAAGTTAGAATCTGTAGTCCTAGAAACAATCTTCAGTCTGAGACTCATTTTATAAAGTCCTGGCACACTAAAGTTTGTAGGATCTCATGCACCATTAGTTATTAATGTCCCCTTAGCATTGTTTATTATAAGCAAACTATGAATTTCAGTATAAAAAGTAGATTTTCAAGGCTTAAGTTTACAAGAAATTTCTTTAAGTTGGTTAGGTAGGCAAATGCTCTTATATTGATCTACATTTCTCCTATTAGAATACCTTAACTTAGGTCAATTTCCTAATATAGCTCCCTATACTCTGAATCCTTCCCTTTTTGCATGATTCCAATAAAACTTACTTCCTTATAAGGCACTGGAATGATCAGTCTAGTCCTCAAGATGCTCTCCACCTTCTTAGCCTATTTTTAAAGCAGCTTTCTTGAGGTATAATTGACATGCAATAAACTTCACATACTTAGTACGATAAATTCCAACATCTGAATACACTTGTGAAACCACCAAGATATTGAACATATCCATTACCCCTAAAATTTCCACTCCTTTGCAGTAGCTCCTTCTTGTATACCTTCCTTCACCCCCAGGCAATCACAAAGCTGCTTTCTAGCACTATAGATTAGCCTGCATTTTCTAGATGCACATAAAAATCATGTACTATTTTTCTGCCTCACTATTTTCACTGAAGTTATTTTGAGTTTGATCCATGTTTTTGCATTCACAATCTATTCCTAAGTGGTTTCTTACATATGAACTATCATGTTGGCCATATATATCCATTCATCCTGGGCTAGTGAATGAACACAAAAGCTCAATTCATGCCTATGGATGGCAATTAATTTTCCAGACATTGGGGCACTTGAACTTGAAGTACAAAGAGAAGTGCACAGTTAATGGCAGGAGCAATACATACAAGAAACATGGGAAGGAAGACAAGTTTTTCCTGAGTCCTCATATTGGCAAAGCAATAAGGTGAGGTCAATAATCTAGCTCATAACTCAAAGGCTTGGCACTTTGCCTTACTTCTCATGGATTCTTGAGGAATTTTGAAAGCCAGTCCTTCCATTGAAAATAAATGAAATATGTATTTTAATTCTTTCTTAGCTTAAATATAGGCTTAAAAATATTACTCAGGAGCAACTTGTTTCTTCTACTACTCTTCAAGTCATACTACAATGGTTAACTTATATATAGGGCCATATATTTCCTATGAAAAATCTTGCTGACTCATTTAGGACTAACAAAGTAATCATTTATATCTGTAGCTCTTGACCTGAGTTTTCATGGCTGCAGCTGTCTTGTATTTATAAAAATCTACATAACTTCTGCTCTCTATCAAAACTTATGAGTCAAAATTTTCTCTCCTTCCTTCTGCAATTCATATTTACTTTCACAAATATTTTGATGTCAAGAATGTCACCATTCTTCACACTTTTCTTTCCTTCCCTATTTTTCAGCCTGTCATCAAGTTTTGTCATTTTCTTTTTAAAATATCTTGTGAGTTTGTCTGTCCCCTCCATTTCCACCGACCACATTCAGTCTTGTGTTAGCTTAAGCCTAACCATTCCCATAGTCTCTAAACCACCAAAATCCAACCTCCTCATTCATCTACATATCCCCCAAACATAAGTTTATATATTATTTGTGTACCAAATTCACACAATGGCTCCCTACTCTTTCATACAGTGATTTAAAAATGTATTTTAGCCAAGGAAATCATTCTTCAAATTAAAGCTTATTTTGTTAACATAAAAAATCTAGTGGGCAAAGAGATAAATATGTATATGTCTTGACTAAATGCAAGAGTTCCAGAAATCCAGCTGCTTCTCTCTCAACAGTAGTCCCTGTCAGGGGTTCTACAGAACACAAGTAGTAATAATCTGCTACATTTTCTGCATCTTTTTAGGTCCAGGGGTTATATATAATTGGAAAATACAGTCTTAACCCTCAATTATTTCATAAAATGTTTGAGGAAACAAGTGTAATACACATGAAACTGTTAGCTAGCAAATTATGCATGCCTAAAAATTAATGAAACTGGGGCTCCAAACTACATGGACTTACTCATTACTTAATCATTTGATATCATTCAAAAGTTTCATGTCATAATGAATTACTAAATCACAGATAAAAAGCTAATATTCTAGGACATTAAAAGTGAGATATGTATGAGCTAGAGGAGTTTGGGAAGATTTAATCTACACATGTAACAGAGTATCTGATAGCTATGTTAGGTCATAAGTAAATATTATTTACTTATTGATGGGCCGATTGACAGACTGAATGATACATGTCTTGGGAAATTGATGAAACAACCTGTTGGGAGCAGTGTCAAGTAGTCAGAAAAGTATTAGAAAAGAAAAGAGGACTGCATACGAGAAAAATACATGGAAACAAAAGCAAAGGAATTACAATTGGTAACATCCATGTGTTCAAAATAAGTATAGCACCTAAAGCCATCCAAGGAAACAGAGTGTGTTCTATACATTTGGAAAATAATACAGAGTGACTGGAATGGTTCTGGTTTACAGAAGCTGATATTCATGTTTAAAAAATTACATGAATCTCAGCTCTAGAATAGATTTTCTGTTAAATATCATTCAATAGCTTTCCTTGACTTCAGAGTCTAGAAAAAATGTAAACAAGAATTACAAAAAAGAGAATGTACATTTGCACTGAACCTTAGGTTAAGCAAAGTTAAGTCTGTGGGACTTTTCTGTGTCATCACTGGGTTCATCACTAAAGCACATTGCAAATCTCCAAAAGGAAGTTGAAATACAGAACAATACAAAGTTAACCAACCATATCATCCATTTGGGGGAGGAAAATCTATTAATTGTTTAGTGTACTCAGAGAGGAACTTGGTGATCCTCTCAAAGAGCATCCACACAGTGTTGAGAATCCAAAGAAGCATTTTGACCGCTTTCTGAGATAGGCAACTCAGCCAAGCTGGCTGGCTGTAGCTTAATGTAGATACCAGACAAGGGCCTGAAACCAGCCCCATATATCTGTATTTTATAAATTGTACTTTATAACTGGTCTAACCCAGCTCTTGAAGGGCTCAGTTCAGTGCAGCCCCAAGACCAAAGAACACACTAGGCGAAGAGTCAGACATGAGTTTTATTAGGACTCACAAACAGAAGATTTTTCCCAGTGGTGGCTGTTCGATAGAGCTCTACAAAGGTGGGAGTGCAAGGGGAAGCTTGTAAAGGTTTAGGACAAAGACAGTCCATAGGCTGTGAGAACAGAGTTTTAGCAGGGTCTTATGACACAAGGATTTGGAGATTTGCTATCTGCAGTGATCAGGGGAGGGGAGTTTCAGTGCTTTAAAAGATAAGTGGTTTATGATACCATCTGTACATCTGTTCCTCCCTTGAGGAGGTCTGTTCACCCTAAACTTCTGTCCCAGTTATGCAAGCTGATAAGTGCTGTGGGGCCTCGTTCTGCATCAAGGAGGGGGAGCCTGGGCACTGGGTCCTCGCAATAACTTTTTCTTTCTATACAATTTTTTTTTAAGTTTCTCCTTTATTTCTTTAAAAATATTAATTACATTAAACTCCTAAAATATTTGAAGGTAAGTTTTGTCTTCTGCAGGTTCTGTTAAATGTAACTCATGGTGCCTTGTTTCCTTGTGAATTTTGTGATTATTCTTAGAAGTTTATCTGTGGGCATACTTTGAGGGATAGATTGAAGTATACTTTCCTTAAATAACATTTGCTTCTATCAGTCATCTTGACAACATAAATAGTCTATAGCTTCTTTAAAATTTTCATTTGAAAAATTTTAAACCACACAGCAAAATTACTTACAATGCAACTTTAAAAATAAGTGAGGAATGTGTGCATATAGTGCCATGGATTCATCTCCAAGATATATTATTAAGTAAAAATAGTAAAGTAAAAATATCAGAACAAGATGGGACAATTTGAAAATCAAACAGAATAATGATGCCTGAATTGAAATGCATCTAATATATGAAAACCTATACAATCATAATGATACCAAAAGTGTTTGTCACCATTGTAGGTTGCAAAAACACCAATTTTCTCCTCTGAAAATTTATAGAAGTCAGAGTCAGTATTTATTCTACCCTCTCAGTAGTACTTTATTCCAGGGTAATAAATTAGTCAATGAAGAAAGGTTCTTAATGAAGAATTTCAACTATTGAAAGTAAAAGAAATGATAGAATTAGAAAATCAACATTTTCAACCCTTAATGAAATAATCAGTCTATGCAATGAATTTTAGTGAAAATTAAACATTGTTTCATCTAGTCAATCAATCAATCACTAGCTTGTTAAATGTAACAATGTCATGTTGTTTATGTAAGAAAGTTGCTTTTCCATCATCAGAGATGGATACTAAAATATGTATGAGACAAATTATACAATGTCTGGACTTTACTTTTAGATTCCACTAAATCAAACAAACAAATTTGAGAACTTGAAATAAAGGTTAGAAAAATGGTAATAAATATTGAAGCTGGTAATAAGTGTACTTGTGTTTATTGTAGTCACAATTATTTTGTGTATGTTTGAAATTTGAAATTTTCTATAATAAAATATAAAAACCAGTTTTCCTTTATTCCCGGAACTGAGCTGAGTACTCAGTGAGCTCTCTTGACCCTCTAAGGATTTGGGGCATGTCTCTTCTCTCTTATGCCCTTCGTCCATTGGTTATATGCTCCCCTGACTACCCAAGTGACAGTTTTACTATGAGGCCCATTTCTAATAAACTCATGAATGTCTCTATCTTATAGTCTTTTTTTTTTTTCTTTCCTTCACTATAGATATATTCTATTGTGATTTACTATTCTCTAGGACTCCCAGTCATTTTTTTTTCTTAGTGTAACAAAAGCAGCAGCTCCTAGGATTATAGACTATTAACAATTAACTTTTACATGTACCTTAGTTGTTTAATATATGTGTTACATGTATTAAGACTTTAATGAAATATGTATAAATTGGTTTATTTACTATCATAATGAGTATAGAACACAACTAAAATAAACACCCTATTTTAAGTTAGTCAGTGAGTCTTATAAAAGTCAAATGCCAGGATCTTTTTTTTTTTAATTCCACAGTAAGAAATTGCTGACAAGTATTTGAGGTCATCTAAATCAAAGTCTACAGAAATGTGAGACAGTCACTAACTAAATAGAACATAATAGATTAATTGAAACCTACTTGAATTCTAGTAGCCTTTTGTACCCATCTCTTTATAGTTTTCCACTTTAATTTTCATAAGCAAAGATATTTGAAGATTCTTTGAAAATTTATTTCAAGCTAGGTTGAGGAATGGTTACAAACTGAAGTGTTTATTGCTGCTTATTTTAGACATAGGCATTTTCATCCAGAACTGCTTCACCTGTTTACACTGCCTAGTGCAGATAGTTTGGATATTTGCATATCTGTTTTGGATTAAAAACAGTGTTAAATCTTTGTAAGATGCTCTGTTAAATCAGGAGTTATATTGTTATTTTAAATCACTGTATAACATCCTTTATTGTATTTGAAAATACAAGCATTCCTTCCTGCTAATAGTCCATAAAATGGTTTATATTATTACAAAGCTACTTATTTCATTTGCAGACATAAAGCAAAATCAAATGAGTTAAGGAAATATCAAGTCTCTTATGTCAGCACTCTGACAATATTGATAACATTCAAAGACCCATTTTACTGACAGAGGAAATATCCCTTACAAATACAGTATGAGAGTGGTTTTTTCTTTGCTAAATTTTAAAAAGCATAGCAGAAAAGGCTTTTGAGAGGAATACAAACTTCTCACAAACTGAGAAGAACAAAAGAATATTGTGAAGAGTACTTCAGAAGTTAGAATGGATGCAGTTATGTTGGAGAAGCCCAGTGCTGATGCATATTTCTTCCACAGACGTGAAACACTGTAACTCATCCAAGTTCCCCCTCATAACGAATTTATAATAAATTCAAACAATGGAGGAACTTGAAGTAGTCTTCTGAGAAGAGCTATTAGAAATAGCTTTTCTTTGAAAGGTGAATGATTCCATGAGAATTCAAAAATATTGTTGTAATCTTCAGTCATGTGCTGCATTGATATTCAAGCATGTTTTGATCATTAAATATTTTAAAACAAATTGTGATTCACAGATCATCCTAAATCCATGACTTAGCCTTGATGTGATATTTGTAGCTAACCAAAAAAGAATACATGAGATTTATATAAAAAATTCAATGTCAGCCTAGACATAGAATTGGTCCAGGCTGGCAAACCTGTCCGAAATATAATTTTAGTTCAATATCAGATATGTTTTCAATTGATGTATAGCCTTGACCGAGTTTACAGAGAAACCATAAATAGTGTATTTCCAAGCACACTGCTTTATTGAAAATTACTTTTGGTATGATTAGAAGTCTCTAAAATCTATTTTATTGTATCTTAGTTTACATTTTAGATTATACATATGCAAAATGTTCAAATATTGAATCTAGTTATAATTAGACATAACCATAGTGCGAAAACAAAATTTTCCCTGAAGTATACAAAGGAATTTTAAAAGCATATTAGTATATGAAATTGGTCAATAAAATTAGCAAATTATATAAATGTTAATTCATAAACTTGAACTGGATGTATCTATTTCTAATATTATAGCCTAAAAACCAATTTAATATGAAGAAAATTGTACAAACAGTAGGGAATGTTTAAATGTTTAAAGCTATGCTTTAAATATTAATATCTTAATTCATGTCATTGTAAAAGAAAAGTAGAAGCAAGAGTAGGAATATACAGAAATAATAAAAATCTCCAAAAGAGAATGTAGTAAATAGAAAATGAATAACAACCCTCTTAATAATCATCTAATCTTTTTTCCTCAGTGTCATTTTTCTTCTTATTTATCTCCACCAACATAATTAGCTTTCTTTTCTCCAGGATTGATTCTCATTCCTTTACTTTTTTGTTTGTCTGTTATCATTATTAGAATTCTTATCAAGGGCTTCTGCTGTGCTAGTTGGTAACGGATGTATTTTTCTTAATCCTTACAATAATCCAATGAAGTCCAGATTGCAACTGCAATTTTACAAAATAGAAGCTAGGATTTAAAAAAGTTGAAAACTTACTCAAGAGCTCAAAGCCAATGTGCTGCAAAGTGGGGGTCATCTTTCACTCCAATGCCAATGCTTATTTATTCTAGTAGGCTGCCATTGCCTATGGACAGAGGATTTACTCGCTCACTCTAACTACATAATCATCTTTGGCAAGATTTTGCTTCATACATCTTGGCTTTTGTTTCCTTATCTGTTAAAAGAAAGTTGGATCGGATGAGTTTAGAAATTTCTTAGTGTTATAAAATATGTTAACATTCTGACTCTTTCCCAATTATTAATGTATGAGATTATTTAAATCTTTGCATAGCCTTGGTAGGGATTAACATTCTATATTTAATAGTTCATAGATTATCTGATCATTGTTAATAAGAGATTATTAGTGTTGTAATGGGCACTCAAGGTCACTCAAACCCTTTTTACGTTCACTCTCATCTCGCTATCAAAATCTGGTACTTGTATTCCCAAAAAGATGTTTTCCACCTTTAGATTATTTAGACAACTCTGATTTTTAGGAATACATTCTCTTCTGGGGAATTAAATCTGTTTCCCAGTAGTATTCACTCATTTATTCTGTTTTATGTAATGGGGCCATGCAAAAGGGATGTAATTTCTATTCCATTTGGCAGTCCTGAACATTTATTTTTTCGTGCTAAACAACTTGTTGAATATTCCTAGAGTAATACAGGTTCTAGATTTTCATCCTCCCATTTTTTTCCTTCTCTGAGGTGTTTTCAAATACCTGAAATCATTTTGACATGTGACTCCCAGAATTAAAAATGATATGCTTAGCCATAGTCAATAGCCCATTTATTTCAAGTGATATAAATGCAATGTTGCCAAGAACATTGCATCAGAGGAAAAACATAGACATTACCCTGAAAAGTTTAATATAATGGTATTCAGCTTGCATTTCAAAATAATTGCTAAAAAATTAGAAATTAGAATAAAGTCTAAGATATTATACCTGAGTCATAGCTTCAACACCAGGATGTTAAAATACCCAAAAATCTGTGTTCTGCTTCTTAAAAGGAAACTTTACCATTAGAATGCTCTCATTTATCTTCCTAATTATTAATATGCTGAAAACAGATGCCTAAACTTTGTAGTATAAAATTAAAACATTTAATCAGAGTAATTAATTTATCTATCATGTACTGTATCATCTTTTGTTTGAAAAATACTTTTGAAACACATTGCAGTATTATTAAATATATTATTTCATTTTGTTCAGAGTCTGAGATACACATTTTGAAAACAGAGTCAAAGAGAATTTAGACAAATCTTTGTGAATTGAATTTATAAAAATCATTTGCTGATGGCAAATCATGAACCAAATAATGGTTCAAAAGGAGATTTATATACAAATGATTAAGTTTCTATTTATATCACCTCCAACATATATTTTTTGCCTCAAATAAATGCTTATTTATAGCTCAATAGATTTTCTGGTGTTGCTCCAATTGTTAGTATTTTTATCCACTGGAGAATAAATTAAATGTTATTGTCTTAGTTGATCTTTGCTACTGAATCACACTACCTAAAAGAAAAACATGAATAAAAAAATTTCTAATCTAGTCTTTTCAATCATCTTAACATTAAAATCCAACCCATTGCGTTGTATTTTATCAAATCCCTAAGAATCAGCTTTTAAACCTGGCAAAATTATCTGAAAAAATAATCCATATTATATGGACAATTTAGAAATAACATAGCATGATATGGCTAAAAAAAAATCTATGCATTATTTTAGCTATTTTTTTCCTATAATATTGAAAAGTGTTATTATAAATTTTAAAGTCTGAAGAAAATTTGATAATTGAGACCTGGAAATGCAGAAATGGAAATAATCTTGGTAAATTCTATAGGAATAAACTCACTTTTCTAATTTTCTTTTTCTAATCCTGCATATATCTCAATACTTATTTTCCTAACCTTCTCACTGAAAATCATCCAGTTTTCAAATTTACTGAACATTCAGTAATTTTCCATTCCTTTGATACATGATGTAACTGTGCTCCACATATAATTTATTATTCTTGATTATTTTAACAAGATATTTCCTTACATTTGTATCAAGAACTTTGAGTTTATAGCCTGTATTTCCAAAATTAACTATTGTCTATTGAGCTTGTCTGAATGACTCCAAAAGACAGTTTTCTAAGATGATTTTCTTTTTTTTTTTTTTTAAGGGGAACTTAAAAGTCAGAAAATAGGTGGAGAGTAGGAAATGACATTTGTCTGAGACACCAAACCAGTTTACAGATATCCATAAAAGGACATGGAAATTGTGCTCCACTATGTAGTCTGCAAGAATACAAGAAGGTATGGGCATTAAATAAATAATTAGAATTAGAATAAATAATTGTAATGATTGAACAAATAGCAGTACATTCGATGTGAATTTTAAAATTCAATAAGATAATTTGTAGGAAATAGAGTCCATTAATGAAATTTGATGAAAATGTGACCAGTATATAGGTGATAAAGTTGAGAAAAACTTCATTAAAATCAGCTATCAATATAATAATGATGAATATATACTTAATGCACAGTCTCACAGATTGGAGATTCCTATTTAGCCCAATTGTAAAGCAAATCAAACCCTTTTCTATATGTCAAAACACTGCATTACCAGAGTAAAATGTAAATATATCATATTCTATGTTTAATGAAAGCTCTGCATATAGCACTATGGCTTGAAATTATATATAATCAACAATATTGATGGAAATTGTGAAAGAGGATATTTCAATTTTAGCTATGGTGAATTAGTTTAAATAAGACTAATCTTCCAGCAAAGAACAACTAGAAAAGCAAGAAAAAATATTAGAAACATCTGTTTGAAACTATGAGAGAGGCAATGGTAGAGAGAGTTAAGAGATCAGAATCCAAGAGAACAGAAAAGTTCAAAGCTATCAACCCAATATTCTAAGCCACTTGTCTCTCACCTCACCTTAGAGACATTCACCAATTTGCTATCTCTGACCCAAAGGCTAAGGATTTGATTAGAATTCTTATACATTGAATGGAACTAGAGAGACAAAATTAGAATTTTGGACTTGGCAAAGGGAAAGGGCCATGAAAAATATTTCAGGAAGATAGGAGTAGATCAGCCTTCATAAAGACAAAAGCATCACAATAGGAATAAGAGCTAGGAATAAGAGTGAACTGTAGCACAGAACTGTCTTCACAGAGACTGAAGCCAAGTCTTAAAGTAATTGGATTAGGATGATCTTTCAGCATAACTGCCTGCAAGAAACAAATAAAATCCTTTCCAGAGAAAATAATTATCAACCAAAGTCTTAAACTATTTCTACAATTTTTCAGACACAGCATGCTACATTCAAGCAAATATTATTGGACATACCAGGAGATGAGATGAAATGGCAGAAAGCCAAGATTTCAAATTGAAGAATAGAAACAAACCCACTGAAGCTGTAGATACTGGAGTTATCAGACATGAACTTTAAAATAACTGTGATTAATATATTTAAGACAATAGAGGACAAGATAAAGAAGTTCAATAGAGAACTGGAATCTAGAATTTTAAAAAAACTAATGTGAATTCTAGAATTGAAAAATAAAATAACTGAAATTAAGACCTAGATGAATGGACTTAATAGCAGCTTAACCTAGGCACATCATAGTGAAAGTGGTAAAACCAAACACAGAAATTCTTAAAAGTAGCCAGGGAATGAAACACACTAACTTCAAAGGAATAACAGTAATGCTGACTACAACCTTCTCAATAGAAAAGAAGGAAACCAGAAGGCAGTGGATTGACACTTTCAAAATTTTGAAAGAGAAAACTTCAAATTAGATTGTAAAACTAAGCTAAAATACTTCTCAAAAATGAAAAACAAGTATATTTTCAGAAAAAGAAAAACTGAGAAAATTACTAAACAAATTTCTTCAAGCAGAGAGAGCTGGTCCCAGATGCCAACATGGAAATAAAGGAAGGAATAGAGAGCAATGCAAAGGGTTAATATGCAGATAAATCTAAATGAATATTGACTGTATAAAGCAAAAACAACAACATTTTGCAGAGTGTAAAATATTATGTTGACTCCAAACAAAAATACATTGCAGAACCTAAGTATCTATCACTTGGCAATAGAAGTGAAATACAGTGGGTGTCAGGGCTCAGAAATACTGTAGAATATATCATTCAGTTAAAAGCAATGGACAAGATGCACATACAGGAATATAAATCATATAAAGACAGCTTTGAGTAAAAGGGAAAAAAAAAAAAAAAAACAAAAAACAGAATGAGTCCTAAACACTAGATTCAGGAAAAGGAAAAACACTAACATCCAATTGCAAAGTATATATTTTTAAGAATAGGTACATCTTCAAGGATGTAACACATTGGAATAGATCTCACTGGGAGGAGCAGAGCGGAAGTGGTGATCAGGGAAAACTGAGAAGAAAAAGGGAAAGACCGTCATTGTTAGACATCATCTGAATAACATTAATACTATTATATGAAAGAAAGAGAAAATTACAATGGAAACAACAAAGTATTTTAAACCAAATGTTAATGAAAGTGTTATTTCCTAAAATTTTCTGGGTTTAACTACTGAAAAATTTTTTAAAATGTAAAAATGTAGGATATGTATATATATGTACTCTTCATACAAAATTGTTTTAATAATTTTGCTAGAATTATTTCAAAGTCACAAAAGGTATTATCTGATTGGCACATAATGTAAATTTAACAATTCAAAGCATTCTGACATGCACTGCAAATCTTTCCAAAAGTAATTATGACATCACCAATACCATTGAGACTCATTTTTTGCATCCTCAGATCCATTTCCAAATTTTCTTTCCTACCTCAAGATCACTACTATCTCGGAACAAGGATGTATTCTTCTAGTCTATAATAAATGAATATGACTCTAATTCATTTATAACTCTTTTTCATTTCATTCATTTATAACTGTTTTTTCAAAATGTGTATATGTATTATATTGTATTATCTTTTCAAAACCTGCTTTCTGGCTCAATATCATCTTTGATGTTTACTCATTCTGAAGAAGTATCTCTGGTACTGTATTTTAAATATTTCCTTGTATTAATATTAATTAATAATAATCAATTTTTATTCCATTCCCAGTTAATTAACATTAAATTAAATTAAAAATTCTACTGGAAAAAAATATTGCAAAAGGATAGAAAGATAAAGATCTTGCATTATTTTGGAAGTAGAAAAGTACTAATTCATATATGCATGATCACTAGAGGATTAGTAATAGAAAAAATAAATTATGGGCAACTAGAAAAATAAAATAATAAAAATTCATGATTAATCCAAAGAAGACAAGAAAATTAAGCAATAACTATTTGTGGGACAAATGGATATAAAAGAGAGTAAATAAGTAGATTCCAACACAAATGTATTGGCAGTAGAATTAAATGTAAATGGAATAGCTATTCTAACTAAAAGACATGCATTAAAGATTGTCAGAATTACATATAGAAAAAGGATTACCATGCACTGCATGTAAGAACCATGCCTTAAACATACAGATACAGAAAACTTGAAATTAAAAGAATGGAAAATGATTTACCAAAAAAAACAAAGCAAGAGAGGGCTGGTGTATGTAATGAATTAAATAACAGAGATTTTCACACTTTAATGTAGCCTCAGCCTCTGCAAAGTCAGTAATAACATAAGGGAATTTTGCAGTCATAATCTGTCAACATATTAGAACCTGTAGTTAGATTCTTCAGTGACCACTTCTGACTCCTGTTTATACAAGAAAAGCAGCTTTTCACTCATGGTAACTGGGTTCATGTCCCCACAGAAGTCATATAAGGTCCCCAATCCCCACTCTTGCTAGACCAACTGCTATAGTCCCACCCCTGTAACACAAGAAAGGCACAGTCCCTAGGTCCACTGTGAGCTTTTGCCTCCCATCTGCTTGATTGAGCCTATGCTCCTGACATGTTTCCCTGCAACCCCATGAGGCCTGACCCTCCTCTCTGTCCCAGGACCTATGATCACTAACAAACTTTTCTTTCATATATCTCTGGCATCATCTGACTCTCTCTCGATATATAGTGTACTCTTCATACAAATTTATTTTAATAATAATTTTGCTAGAATTATTTCAAAGTCACAAAAGGTATTATCTGATTGGCACATAATGTAAATTTAACAATTCAAAGCATTCTGACATGCACTGCAAATCCTTCTAAAAATAATTGTGACATCACCAATACCATTGAGACTCATTTACATTATCATGTAGTTATACTAAAATCAGAAAAATGGACTTCAAAGTAAGAAGCATTACTAGAGATAAAGAATATTCCATAGTGATAAAATGTTCAATCCACTGAAGAGATATTATAATAATTCTAAATGTGTTGATACTGTATACATAGACTCAAAAATTTAAAGCAAAAACTGACATTAATAAAAGGAAAAATAGACAAATATATAATTATGGTGGGAAATTTTAACAAAATTTCTCAGTGTCTGACAGAAAGAAAAGACAAAAAATGAATCCATAAAAATACAGAATTTTTGAACGCAATTAAGAAACATGTTCTAATTTATATATGTTTACATATAAACATATAGTTTATATATATGTTTAATTTATATATATTATATATATTATATATAATATATAATTTATATATATGTTTATATATAAATTTCTATCCCATTTAATTGTGGAGCGATTGTCCAGTTGTCTAATGATTTGCAAATAGGGGGCAAATTGTGGGAGAGAAATATTTTTCTTTTTATTTTCCACTGGCCAGAATTTCTGTTTCCAGCCTGGTTCTCTTGGCCTTGTAGTCAGTACCTTTTTTGGACATGGTCAAGAGAGACCCCTGTCCTGGGTGCCACAATTTAGAAGAAGCCTCACTGACCTTCTCCTAGATGTTTCTCCTCATAGACGATGAATCTGCAAGATCAAGGTGAAATGCTACCTGGAGCTTGTGCCCTTCCCCACTCTCTGGACCATATTTAGGGTACCTGTAAATCCCTGCCCAAATGGTCCCAAGCCTCACTGCAAAGCCTGTAAGACTTCTTCTCTAGGTCTCACCACCCTCACAGAGTGGTGGCCCCAGCTGTATGCAGGAGGGGGAAAATGTAGACAGAACTTGCGTTTATGGGCTAAAGCATCTACAAATGTGTGCGTGTGTGCATCAGTTTCCTTGTGAAGAAGAAGGGAGCTGAAACTAGCAAGAAATGGTGGAAGCGGCCCGCTGGTGCAATGGGGGTAGAAGGCTGGCTCTCACCTTGACTCTAAGGTATACCCTGGAACTTCAAAAGCTTGAAAATTTTAAATTTAATTCTGGCCTTCCATGTCGTTATGAAATTATTATTATAATGATAAGACAAAACATTTAATAGTTTGTTAGCTTGATTTGTAATTTTAAATATTTAGATATAGTTTATCCATTTTTTAGCTATTGCTGCATAACAAAAAAAACAGTCTTAGTGGTTTATGCAACAAGTTTCATTATATCTCATAAATCTATGCATTTACTGAGCAGTTTGGCTGATCTAGGCCAAGATTTGCTGAATTTCTGTCCATGGTCAGCTAGCTGGTTGACTGGGGGCTGGCCAATTTAGAATAGTCCTAGCTGGCATGACTAAACTATGCTCCATGAGCCATCTCATCCTTCAGATGCCTACTTCCACCCCCACCCCCGCAAAAGAAGTGCAGACATGTGCAAGGTCTCTTGCAGCCTAGTCTCTATATTATTCCGTTTCATTATTTTAGCAAAAGCAAGTCACCAGTTCAGCCAGGATGCCAGTGGTGGGGGAATACAATATCACCTCTTAATGAAAGGAGCTACAAATTCACATTGTAGGGCTGAGAAACTAGGGAAGGGTGGAGAATTGGAGACATTTTTGTAATCAACCAACTATAGTCTGTGAGTCTCCATTTGTACTCTTGCCCCCGACCCTCATATGTCAGGGTAGTCTGATTATAATCAGTGGAAAATCCTCCCAGAATCTGCTAATAGGCTTATTGTCAGTTCTAGCCTTTGCTTTTTCCACTGGGATTCCTCTATTTTTTGTCTTTATGGTCATTTTAATAAAAGTTGAGTGTCTTTATCTAAAGCAACTAGTAATAGTTTATTTTAAACTAGGTAGCTATATCTGTTTGTTAAATATGAGAATCCAAGTACAATAAATAGAGGAACAACATATTTCTTGTATATTTTATATTATTAATAATTTTTAAACAGTTCCCTATTTCTATATTGATGTGGTTATACTGCTGTTAATGTACTTTAGAAGTAAATTTAATTTAAGTCATGCATAAATTTACCTTAGAACGCTTTCCATTCTTCTTGTGTTCTTACCAAACAGCTCTTTGATGTTAAGCTTCGAGAAATTCACTTTTTGTATTCGTAATGGACATAGTAGAGTAAAGGTCAACACAGGTGCTTTGCCGTAAGGGGATGCAGCCCAGGGGATCAGAGGTATAATTGAGTCTGAGAACACAAATCAGTGTCACAGCAGAAATTATTCCCAAGGTGGTGGTGTTATTACAAAGACACTTCCATTTAATAATCCTTTAACTTTATTTTCCAGTGTCAGTCAAATATGAAAGTAGATAAATAATGGAAAAGGAAATAGTAATGTGAGATGCAATAAAGCAGAAAATACAATCAACATTTCCTGCAGCCTAAGAAAATACATCTTCAGGAAGTCCTTAGAGTTCATTTAAACAAGTCCACGTTTTTGAAAATCTCCCAAGCTATTATTTAAAAATGTTTTCTTTCTTTCAAAAACCTTATCATCTGTTAGCTATAAAAGACTTTTAAATAATGTAGATCACTACCTTTTCAGAGACTAGTTTTATTTGACTATAAAATCTGAAGGGAAAGTTCAAATAGTAAACTTCTAATTGCAGTTTTTTCCCATCAATGTTCTATACTATATGAGATTAATCTTATCTTTTTTTATTGGAATATTTTAACAAATTGTATTTTACATAGTAAGTTGTTGGTGTTCAGGTGCAATAAAAAGACATTTGCATTTGCTTTAGTTTTTAAAAGACATTTACTATACCATAGTAAATGGATTTACTATTGTTGGAAATCTGTAAATCTAGTTTATGAATCTAGTAACTTTTAATTACAAATCTGGTATATTTTAATCACTCATTCTAATAAACTTTATAATATTTAAGGGATATTTATAACTTGATTAAGTGTAGTTACTTACACATTTAAACTATGTTTTTAAAGGAAGATATATTCAAATTACTTTTAGGTATTTATATACACTAAATAAGAAACAAAACATTCTCAAGTTTTTCAAAAATCTTTAGATATTTAAGAAATTATACTGCTGGATAGTATATCTTTTAAACTTTCCTAAATATTCATGTATTTTTAACAAATAACATTTTCTTTAATTTTTCAAATAAAATTGCAATCTATATTAATTAGTCAATTATGCACTTTAAAATTGGGGTTAAAAGTATAAACTGTTAAATACTTAACTATGCCAAATTCTCTTAAGTACTACAAACATACTTGTGTTTAATTATTTCTATGCTTGATTCTAAACCTTCTTACTTAACAAACTCACTGTGGAACAGTAAGAACATCCCAAGCAAACTGGACTCTCAGTCATAGCTGTCTCAGCTGTTATCAGCTAGAGAGCTGTTTGGCAGGGGGTTAATATTTGTACTGCTCTCTGTTCATTTTCTCTGTGCAAAGATTCCATATGATAACAAAGGGTTGATCTCACAGCTCACTTCCCTTGGAGTTGATTTACATATCACCTCATTTTCATTTGGATCTTCAACCTCATTCCTAGATTAATGGCTATCATTTTTTACTGATTGGTTAGACTTTTTAATATAAATATATATTTTTGGCTTTTAGGATATTATAATGCTTTCTTTTACTTTAAAGACTCTTTACCATTGTATACTTCTCATGCTTACATCATGCTTTCATATCGTTTTTGAACTCTTCTGCCTCATTTAATTACTTTCATATATATATATATTTTTTTTCCTATCTGATAAATTCATAATTTTTACAGATATTAAGATGACTTCCAATTGGATTTCACATGTATCTAGTGACTTCTGATTTTTGAGTCAAACTCCAAAGTCAAGCCATGTTGATAACAGTAACAAATATTTAGGCAGGGTTGCAGCTGAGCTTCAATTTCTATTTGGAGCTTGCTTGTTTAACAGGCACCCTCGCAAAGGATACTCTGCCAGAGATTAAAGTTGAATTTTTTTCCTCTTCACTGAAAGAATTTTCAGAAAACTATCTTGGAATCATTAATGCTAGCATGTCTTAGAATGGTGGAAAAGCAAAGGACATAATTAAATCCTTCGTATTTTGAAGGTCTAACATGAATATCTTTAAAACCTCTAGGTGCAGGTTGGGAATGGGGGTTGGAGAAGTGGAAACCTAGTGAGTAAATTCACGTCTGGGTCTTTTGAATGGGATGTTTCTGGAGGCAGCTGGTGCCTTTAGAGGTGACCGTTTGTGGTAACTAAAAAAAAAAATCTATGTATTAAAAGTTGCAACACTGGTTACGGTTGGGGAAGTTCCTTTGGCCAGTGGAGAATGACATTGTGTTCAAGGCATAGTGTTTAAGAGTCTGGTTAGTTATGCTGGACCATATGCTACACAGCAACACATTTTGGCATCAGAAACAATATCAAGGTAAGGCTGATCAGATTTCAGAGCTTACTTCATCTGTGGAAGTTGGAATGAGCACTTTGGAACTGTTAAAGCCATAAAAATATTTGAAAATTTAATGGAGTTCTGGGAGAGTTAATGGGTTCTTAAGCAACAAATCAGTAAAAATGAAAAGGAGGTAATCCTCTCTGCCTTAAATTTAACAATTCATAATCATTAGAATTTAATCTGAGAAACTACTATGTTCATATTCCCTAAATATCTATTTTCTTGAGGTGACATGAATCTTGGGAATAAAGCCTTCAAAGTTTTGTGATGTGGCCAGTGTGTCACAGAAGAAGGAAGATGATGACAAATAAAGTGCCTTCACCCATACAGATCCCAGAGATTAAGCTTGGCCAACCACTGTAAACAAAATAAGGTCCAGAGGGTGAAGAAACTTTTCAGGAAGGACCTTTTGAAATTCTGAGACAAGCAATGCAGAATCAGAACCTATGTGCCAACATATGATGCACAGTGGAAGCAGCCATTTTCCTCCACTCTGCCCCAGGTGTCAGCACAGTTGGAGCAGTTCAGGAGGCTGGCATGTCTACCTTAGGAGGGGAGGCATTGCACTGGTGGGACAGCACTGAACAGCACCAGCCACTGGCCTGGCCAGCAGAGCAATGTTGTGATGGAATGCAGAGCCCAAGCAGACTTCTTTCTGATTCTCATCAGACACATTCTAGGACACCCAGAAACAACTGGGAGAGATTTTGAAATGGACATTGATTCCCTGAAATTATGCAGAAAACAAGCCAGCAATATTTGGAAATTTATATTAACGTGACCTTACTCAGACCTATACAATGGGAGGCATAAGATATTCTGGTTACAAATTGATTATTGAATATGTATTCAGAATTCAAGATGTACTTGATACTTTTCAAGGTTAAATAAATGTTTTGTTGTGCTTTGACTTTTTAAACACAATTATTAAAAATTGATTTGAGGGGTCATATGTGAATAGTTCTCTATGTGTTCTACTCAGCGTCATGAATATTCCCAATGCTGCTCAATAAATGTTTGCTATACTGAGCTGGAATAAATCAGAAAGGTGAAATTAAAATCGGAGATTCCATGGGGAAAATTCCCATAGAGGAATTAAGGGAAAAGAAACAGGGTCTTCCAATAACAAACATTTGGGGGAGAATTTTCAGTTTTGTTTTTATAAGAAAAGAATGTTGTAAATTATATAGTCCTACTTACATTAAAGTATTGTTGGTATATGATGCCTAAATGATGCCTAAGGGTTGCATAATACCAACTAATGCTTGTTGAGTACTTGCCATATGCCAGGAACTTTCAAACCTCTCAACAACCCTGATGTAGGAATATTTTTATTTTATAAATCAAGATATTGAAGATCAGAGAAATTTAATAATTTGCTTAACATATCGTTAAGAACAGTGAAGAGTCTGAGATAAGCAAACCTGCTTGGCCTTTGCTCAGGAAGGGAACTTTGCCTTTATTTTGCTGTATGGTAAGCAATCCTACTCTTCCTTCTGAAGAGAGACTATCTCTGTATTCCAAGACTGGTCACTATACAAATATCCTTGAAAAGTTTGGAATAAAGACAGTCAGTGCTTCTACTTGCAGGATGTGCAGAAACAAGAGAGAATCATTGAGAATTGAGTTAGCTTCCTGAAATATCTACTCGTTATTTCTATACCATCTTGCCTTCTGGTGAAATTTCCCCAGGAGTATGCTACACCATCAGTCAATCTGATCAATACCCAGTTCTCAATAATGGAACTAGTATTTAAACATGGCTCTATGAGTATATACAAACGTATTGAATAAGTAAGGATCTAGTTTGGCACTAACCAGCAGAGAAAGTAACCCAGACTTTAAAGTTAAAGGGTTGAGAGGAATTAATTATGCAGAAAAAGAGAACAGAGTGACCTAGAAATCAGAAAGTTAGAGCTTCATTTCTTAATCTATAAAGATTTTCCCAGGAATTCTTAAGTATCTCTGTAAAATTCAAAACTATGTCTTAGTGTTACAGGTGAATTTGCTTGACAACTATAAATTGTGGCATATTCCTTTGGAAAAGATCTATTTCTTCATTCTACAAACATTTAGTTGTTGTTGCTCAGCCATTTAAAACTATCTACTCAGATATGAACTGAAGGGATTAAAAATTCTGGTTATTCATGCTAATCCCACTAATTACCCTAAATTTTTACTCTCTATCCTGAGACATAATTTTAGAAAGACATCAAAGCTTAGTGATTATATGTATGGATAATGGAATAAGACTACCTGAGTTTTAAATCTGAGGTCTACCACTCAATAACAGGGTTAAGCATTGTAATAACCCACACCACTGTATATAAGATAGAGGGAACTCAAGAAGATTGCCCCAAGAGAACAAACAGAAAGGACTGAGGTGACCAGGGCTGTGATGGTCCTTCATCCTCCAAGCTCTGCGTGCTGGTTTGAATCTATTATGTCCCCCACAAACCCCATGTTCTTTTTTATTATTATTCATTTTATTGAGATATAGTCACATACCACACAATCATACAAAACAAATAGTACATTCAACTGTTCACAGTACCATTACACAGTTGTACATTCATCACCAAAATCAATCCCCGACACCTTCATTACCACCCACACAAAAATAACAAGAGTAATAATTAAAGTGAAAAAGAGCAATTACAGTAAAAAAGAACACTGGGTGCCTTCATCTGTTTGTTTGTTTGTTTGTTTCCTTCCCCCATTTTTCTACTCATCCATCCATAAACTAGACAAAGGGGAGTGTGGTCCCTATGGCTTTCCCAATCCTATTGTCATCTCTCATAAGCTACATTTTTATACAGTCGTCTTCAAGATTCATGGATTCTGGGTTGTAGTTTGATAGTTTCAGGTATCTACCACCAGCTACCCCAATTCATTAGAACCTAAAAAGGGTTGTCTATATTCTGTGTTAAGAGTGCCCACCAGAGTGACCTCTTGGCTCGTTTTGGAATCTCTCTGCCACTGAAGCTTATTTCATTTCTTTTTATTTCCCCCTATTGGTCAAGAAGATGTTCTCCATCCCATGATGCCAGGTCTACATTCCTCCCCAGGAGTCATATTCCACGTTGCCAGGGAGATTCACTCCCCTGGGTTTCAGATCCCACGCAGGGGGGAGGGCAGTGATTTCACCTTTCAAGTTGGCTTAGCTAGAGAGAAAGGGCCACATCTGAGCAACAAAGAGGCATTCGGGAGGAGGCTCTTAGGCACAATTATAGGGAGGCCTAGCCTCTCCTTTGCAGCAACAGTCTTCCCAAGGGCAAATCCTGTGATAGAGGGCTCAACCCATCAAACCACCAGTCCCCTATGTCTGTGGTCATGTTAGCAACCATCGAGGTGGGGCAGGCCAATACCCCTGCATTCTCCAACAGCTCCTCAAGGGGGCTCTGCATATTTTTTTCCTTCTTATTTCTTTTTTAACTTTTTTTTTTAAATCAACTGTATAAAAAATAAAAAAATAATAATAAATTTAAAAAAACATACAATAAAAGAACATTTCAAAGAGACCATAACAAGGGAGTAAGAAAAAGACAACTAACCTAAGATAACTACTTTACTTCCAACATGTTCCTACTCTACCCCAAGAAAGTAACCTAAATATAGCAAGTTCTGTGAACTTGTTCCTATACCCATCAGAAATTAACAGACCATAGTCATTCCCGGGCATTCCCAGAATGTTAAATTTACCCACAATAGCTTATCTGTTCTTATTGGATTATCATTCCCCCTTCCTTAATTGCTCTCTATCACTAGTTCCCCTACATTCTGTATTATAAACCGTTTGTTTTACATTTTTCAAAGTTCACATTAGTGTAGCATATAATAGTTCTCTTTTTGTGCCTGGTTTATTTTGCTCAGCATTATGTCTTCAAGGTTCATCCATGTTGTCATATGTTTCACCACACCGTTCCTTCTTACTGCCGAATAGTATTCCATAGTGTGTATATACCACATTTTATTTATCCACGCATCTGTTGAAGGACGTTTGGGATGTTTCCATCTCTTGGCAATTGTGAATAATGCTGCTATGAACACTGGTGTGCAGGTATCTGTTGGTGTCACTGCTTTCCGATCTTCCGGGTATATACCAAGAAGTGCAATTGCTGGATCAAACAGTAACTCTATATCTAGTTTTCTAAGGAACTGCCAGACTGACTTCCAGAGTGGCTGAACCATTATACAGTCCCACCAACAATGCATAAGAGTTCCAATTTCTCCACATCCCCTCCAGCATTTGTAGTTTCCTGTTATGGCAGCCATTCTAATTGGTGTGAGATGGTATCTCATTGTGGTCTTAATTTGCATCTCTCTAATAGCTAGTGAAGTTGAACATTTTTTCATGTGTTTCTTGGCCATTTGTATTTCCTCTTCAGAGAACTGTCTTTACATATCTTTTGCCCATTTTATAATTGGGCTGTCTGTACTATTGTTATTGAGTTGTAGGATTTCTTTATATATGCAAGACATCAGTCTTATGTCAGATACATGGCTTCCAAAGATTTTTTCCCATTTAGTTGGCTGCCTCTTTACCTTTTTGACAAATTCCTTTGAGGTATAGAACTTCTAAGCTTGAGGAGTTCCCATTTATCTATTTTTTCTTTTGTTGCTTGTGCTTTGGGTGTAAAGTCTAGGAAATGGCCGCCTAATACAAAGTCTTGAAGATGTTTCCCTACATTATCTTCTAGGAGTTTTGTGGTACTTTCTTTTATATTGAGATCTTTGATCCATTTTGAGTTAATTTTTGTGTAGGGTGTGAGGTAGGAGTCCTCTTTCATTTTTTGGATATGGATATCCAACTCTAGCAGACCTATTTTTTGAAAAGAACATTATGACCCGGTTCAGTGACTTTGGGGGCCTTATCAAAGATCAGTCAGCCATAGATCTGGGGGTCTATCTCCGAACTCTCAATTCGATTCCATTGATCTGTATGTCTATCTTTGAGCCAGTACCATGCTGTTTTGACAACTGTGGCTTTATAATAAGCTTCAAAGTCAGGGAGTGGAAGTCCTCCCACTTCGTTTTTCTTATTTAGAGTGTCTTTAGCAATTTGAGGCATCTTCCCTTTCCAAATAAATTTGATTACTACCTTTTCCAAGTCTGCAAAGTAGGTTGTTGGAATTTTGATTGGGATTGCATTGAATCTGTAGATGAGTTTGGGTAGAATTGACATCTTAATGACATTTAGCCTTCCTATCCATGAACATGGAATATTTTTCCATCTTTTAAGGTCCCCTTCTATTTCTTTTAGTAGAGTTATGTAGTTTTCGTTGTATAGGTCTTTTGCATTCTTGGTTAAGTTTATTCGTAGGTACTTGATTTTTTTAGTTGCTATTGAAAATGGTATCTTTTTCTTGAGTGTCTCTTCAGTTTGTTCATTTCTAGCATATAGAAACATTACTGACTCATGTGCATTAATCTTGTATCCTGCTACTTTGCTAAATTTGTTTATTAGCTCTAGTAGCTGTATAATCGATTTCTCAGGCTTTTCCAGATATAAGATCATATCATCTGCAAACAATGACAGTTTTACTTCTTCCTTTCCAATTTGGATGCCTTTTATTTCTTTGTCTTGCTGGATTGCCCTGGCTAGCACTTTCAGCACAATGTTGAATAACAGTGGTGATAGCGGGCATCCTTGTCTTGTTCCTGATCTTAGAGGGAAGGCTTTCAGCCTCTCACCATTGAGTACTATGCTGGCTGTGGGTTTTTCATATATGCTCTTTATAATATTGAGGAAGTTTCCTTCAATTCCTACCTTTTGCAGTGTTTTTATCAAAAAGGGATGTTGGATTTTGTCGAATGTTTTTTCAGCATCTATTGAGATTATCATTTGATTTTTCTCTTTTGATTTGTTAATGCGTTGTAGTATTTTGATTGATTTTCTTATGTTGAACCATCCTTGCTTGCCTGGAATGAACCCCACTTGGTCATGGGGTATGATTTTTTTTTAATGTGTCTTCGGATTCTATTTGCAAGTATTTTGTTGAGGGTTTTTGCATCATTAGGGAGAAAGTTTGGTAGAATTCTCCTGTGAAGCCATCTGGCCCTGGGCATTTAGGTTGTTTCCAAGGAGATGTGACCCACCCAACTGTAGGTGAGACTTTTGATTATATGATTTCCATGGAGGTGTTACCCTGCCCATTCAAGGTGGGTCATTATTAGATCTCTAGGTTCCTTTAAAGAGAAGCTGAGAGAGACACTTTGGAGAGAAGCTAAGAGCCAACACAGACCCAGATGCTTGGAGATGCTGAGAGATGCAGGCAGAAGGATGTTTGGAGATGCTAAGCTAAGAAACAAAACCCAGAGTTTGCCCTGGAGAATCTAAGAGAGGACTCCCAGAAGCTTAGAGAGAAATGTCCTGGGAGAAAGAAGCAAGGATGTACAGGAGCTGAGAGAGAGGAGTGAAGACAGAAGCCCATGGACATTTTGGAGAAAGCCATTTTGAAACACAACCTGGGAGCAAAGGACCAGCACACACCAGCCATGTGCCTTTCCAGCTGACAGAGGTGTTCCAGAAGCCACCGGCTGTTCTTCAGTGAAGGTACCCTCTTGTTGATGCCTTAGTTTGGATACTTTTATGGCCTTAGAACTGTAAATTTGTAACCTAATAAATTCCCTTTACAAAAGCCAATCCATTTCTTGTGTGTTTCATAATGGCAGCAGCATTAGCAAACTGGAACACTGTTTACCTCCTCAAAGCTTATCTCTCAACCTTCATTGGCTCCTCTGCCCTTCACTGGCAACCTCCTGCTCAACAGAGAAAATCTCCTCCAATAGCTCCCGGCTTCCAAAGTAATTCTTTTCAACTGCATTGAACTGCCTCTTCATTGTCTAATGCAATACCAAAATGCACACCCAGTGGGAGCAGCTTCCTGTCCTGGTTGGTCTGTCATATCAAATATGGCACGATGATGTCATCATCTTTCATTGTCAGAGACACTGCCTGCGTGTTGGCCTCTACTTTCATCTTTAGTAACTCTCCTGGCAACAGCTGTTATGCTCTTTCCACCCATTCATTTAACGTTGGTTGTGTTTTACCAAGGGTAAATATCAAATATAAGGGAAAATACCACATATAAGGGAATAAACAAATAAAAAACAGAACTTTTCAGAATCCTGGAGTTAGAGATAATTATATCACGATCTCTTTAAAGCACAACAGAACAAAACAAAACAAAAACCTTCTCCAAATCTCTTGCTCTATTCTTTTTCATATTTCTAATTTTATGTTATCTTTTCTGTTCCTTAAATATATTTTCTTGTGATTTGACCATTTTATTAGTTTTCGTAAAAGAACCAGCTCATGACTTTTCTGTTCTGTATTTCTGCTTTCACATGTTGTAATTCCTTAATCTTGGCTTTTATCTTTCCACAGAGTTGCTCTTTTTTAATCTAACCATTCTAGAATAGACTTTTGGTTGTTGTTTAAGGTTGTAGCACAGTTCCCAGAGTATTTAAAAGGAAGACAACAATAAATAAATATAAGTATAATATAATATAAATATATTTAATATATTCACATTTGTTTATGTAATTAATATAATTATAATCTATATAAATATATTCACATATTTACTTAGTATAACTATAAAAATATAAATATATATTTACTTATGTATTCTTTAGAAATATATGTAGTTTCTAAGAATGACTAAGGAGAAAGATTTTAATGCCCTTAACAAGTTAATCCTGCTATTCCTACAAGGGCTAGGGTGGGATGGATTACACATGAGCAAACATTATGGAAGTTTAAGAGAACAAATTGAGAAAAAGAACTTTATCAGGGTGATTCAGAGGGGAAGCATTTCTTCTACTTCAAGGAGTTTTGGAAGATGTCAGTCTTCAGAGGCTTTGCCTCTCTGGAGTCAAACCTTAGGAGTTTTCTAAAGCTGACAGATTTCTGGGGTTCTGGGTGTGGAGAAGACTTTGCTCCCTGCAGGATAACCATTTAAATAGAATCAAACAATTTTCATCTTTGTCTCTTGGCCTTTTATAAAGCCTTTTATGAAAAAAGGGAATGTTCTCTGAACACAGCAAGTGTTCCTTAATTCTTTGGGGATTAGAAGAAGAAGAAGAGATACACTGTGTTTTTTTCAGTTTTCTAGGCATCTTGATTTGATCTGAAGTTTGATTTTAGGTTGTTTCATGTTTGATATATATTTTAAGTCAGTGAATACATACACTATTTATTTATGGTGTTCTGATTATTTTACTTACCATTGTGTGTGTGTGTATATATATGTATATATACATATGTGCATGTAAAATGTATATATTTTGATACAGTTGAGAATAAAATCTAAAATGAAACATGGATTGTCACAGAGAAGGGAGATGAAGCATGTTCCTCTCAATATTTTAAAATACCAATGGAAGGGGCAGATCAGTTTCTGAAATGATGTACACCCAGTGATATAGATCAAAAGTATTTTGTTTTACAACACAGTTCCTAAAGCAGGGATGAATTCTGAATACCATAATTTAAGTTTGGTAAAGTAGTTCTAACTTATACCAACTGTCCTTCATATAACAACTTTCTATCCATCCAGAGGGACAATTCTCTAGTGCCACAAATAAGAGACATGTGGAGATGACTTATAGCTGTGAAACTTATCATTGATACACAGAAACATGATGTGGAAAAGGAATATACTTCACCAGCCTCACAGTAAAGAAACGCTATTCCTCTTAACTGTTGGACAAAATGGGCTTAATTAAAGCAAATGAAACTTAGCTCAGCAGTCTTTGAGACAGCAGCCTTAGTGCAGCAACCTCTAGTAGCAGGGATTTCTTTGTTTGGGTTTGATGCAAAATAAACTTGTTTAGAAAAAATTCAAGTCACCTTCAGCCAAAGCAGCATTCTCTAGCCCCATTTCCTTGGACTAGGGAAGAAGTGGGCTACATATTCCTAAAAGGGAACACTATGAGAGCAATTTTAGGAAAAATGGCAGGAGTGGGGCATGGTGGAGTGGATTTTGGTTGCCTCTCCTCAAATATCAGCTATGAATGTGGCTGACACCAAGGATTTTCTGGACTTGTCTTTTATTCCATTCTATACACACATATTGGGAGAAAAAGGGAGCCGTCTATTTCTATATATCTTTACCTATATTTATATCTATTTTTTTTCCCTCTTCAGACATGGAAAAACAGACTATTCATAATTTAAGATACCTTTATATTAAAACAAAGTGATGTGGTATGGATAGTCCCCTAAAACCTTTAAGAAAATATTTTAAAGGATTCACAGTTCTGTAAGTTTCTGAAAGACTACCTCCTCGGAAATTTGGGTTCCCAAATTTTAATTCTGAAATTTATAAAGTCATACATATTCTTCAGAAAAGAAATGCAATGATGTAAAGGAGTACTATTGACAGTAAGGGGACAGTTAACCAAAAATTCTCAAGACTTTAAAAAAGCAGACATTTTAAAAAAGCAAAATTTCTGAAAAATACTGAACCTTAAGATAGGCAAGATAACTCTGAAATTCTTTTAAAAATAAATTTCTAATGTTTAAAAAGCAAATGAGAGACACTTTCTTTCTAACTTAAAAATGGAAATAGATTTTATTTATAATGCTTGAGCTCCTCTGTAGGGATGTCTTTTATGTTTTACAAAGTTAGGACCTTAAATCTTTATATTCCTTTAAGTTGCTAAGAACAAATGATTCCTCATGTAAAGAATAGCAGCTTCCATGATAACCTTTTAAAAGGTGAAGGTATATTATATTTTTAGGTGAAAATTCTATTTATCTTTTGTTATTTTCTTTTCAAATTCCCCTGATATTGTTTCTTGTCAATTAGATATCAGTTATTATCCAACTTGCTACTCATCCTTGTAATTTGAATAGTTGAACTTGGGGTTCCTCCCAGTTAATTAGAATCTGTCAAATGCACTGACATTTGTACTTGTGCATCAGTAATCTCTTTGCTATCATTAAGCCTACCCTCTATGTACAATCCACGCTTCTAATTCCTAGTGAGAAATAGCAAAGATTTAATGACCTCCCAGATCCTCAGGAAGGTACTCAGGGACTGTCATCAAAATTGCTTCTTCTGTAATTATTCAACATACTCTTTTTGCGTCCCTTGCATACTGCAAGCATTGTTATAGGGGTTCACAAGTGACTACAATAGAACCTCTGCTCTCCATTGACTAAAGAAGGAGACTGGAGTTATCATCATGAACTTCCAGACCTCCCCTCCACAACCATCCCACCAACAACCCTAACATGAACACATCCTGGGAAATTCAGACTTTTAAGGAATGAAAAGAAACACTATCCTTGAAAAAAATGGAGATCCCTGTCTCATGTTTATTTTTTTTTACAATCATCTTTAGAAATTGGCTTGAATAAGAAATAATTTAGCAAGTACTTATTTTGGCAAATAAAACTTGAGAAATATAAAAAAGAATTCAGTGGAAATCCTCCTCAACTTCTTTGCCCCCAGCTACCCACACAAAGGCAAATGGTATCCATCCAAATACAGAAGGATGTATCCTTCCAGAGTTATTTTGTGCATATACAAATAAATCCTTTTCCTTACACAAATCTGAGCATTGTGGTCTTAGTTTGCCACAGCAGGTATCATAAATACCACAAACTGGTTTGCTTAAACAAGCATTTTTGGCTCATGTTTTCAGAGGCCAATCAAGGCACTGGTAAGATGCTAGTGCTGGCTGGCAGCAGTCTTTGGGATTCCTCGGTTTGTATTTCTGCCTCATGTCACATGGCAATGGACTCTCCTTACAGGCTTTGTGACTTCCGGGTTCTCTTTATAAGGCTCCCAGTAATTCGAATTACTTGTTCAGTTCCCCACAACTTAACCAAAAATAACAACTTCAAGAGGTCCTAGTTATAATGGGTTCACACCCACAGAGAAATGGATTAAGATTAAGAACAGGTGTTGGTGAGGTACGTAATTCAACCTGTCACAGGCACGTCGGTCAGTTAGGCACCATACCAGTTTGCTAAGAGCTTCTTCAATCTTATTGCGTTGTGTCGGTACACCACAATTTATTTAATTAGTACTATATTGACAGGTATTCAAGTGTTTTGTTTTTGTCTTTTTACAATCTTTTGCTATTATGAATAATGCCAACAAATTAAGTGAAAATGCCTCATTTCACACATACACTAATATATCTGGAATTACTAAGTCAAAGAGTATGTGTACTTGCAATTTTGATAGATATTGTCAAATTGCCCTAAGGGGAGGCAGTGCTAATTTAAATTCCTGTCAGCAGTATATGAAAATTATTTTCTGCACACCCTAGGCCAAACAGTATATTACTAAATTATTTTATATTTGCAAATCATGAGTGAAACATGGGTGCAAAGTTTAGTTTTGATGTGCAGTTCTTTTATTAATCATGAGGTTGAACATCGATAATACGCTTTAGAACTATTGGTATTTCTTTGCCACTGAATTGCCTGTTTATATTTTGCCCATTTTTATTCTGTAGTTTGTCTTTTCTCACTGATTTGCAAATTTAGATACAGAAATCCAAATTTACCTAAGTGTAGTATATTAGGGATATTAGACCTTAGTATACAATATGAATTGTAAAATTTTTGTCAGTTTGTTCTTCTTTTTTGAGTTTGATTACGGTATGATCTTTGACATTTGTATCTGTCTGTATGTGTGACATATGTGTCTATATTTTGGTCAAATCTATCAATCAGTTATTTTTTGGGGTTCTGCATGCTGTGCCATTGTTAGAGAGGCCCTCCTGATTCTGATTTTATAAAGTAATTCTCTAGTGCTTTCTTATTGTACTTTCATGGTTTCATTACATTCAAATCTCTGAAATTTATTCATATGGTAGAAAGATACATCTACAGCTTCATTATTTCCAGATGGCTGCTGAGTTGTCCAGTGACAATACTAGGAAAAAGGCTTTTCTTCACACTCAGTTCTTGTATGTATGTGTGTCCATTTATGGACATTCACCCTGATATATTATGTATTCTTAAACCACAATTTCAATTACTGATAGTTTATGATTCAGTTTAATATTTGTAGAGTTATTGCCCTGTCACTACTCTTCTTTTTTCCAATTTCCCTATCTACTCTTGCTCATTGCTTACTTTAAATTTTAGAATTACCTTGTTTAGAACCAAAATGTATGGATACTACTTTTATTGATCTCATGTTAAACATAGAAATGGACTCAGAGAGTCTTGGTATCAATGATGTTGAGAATAGTATATGTTTTTCTAATTGTTTAAACCTTAATTTCCCAGGCTGCTTAAATCAGATACCATGGAATGGGTTGGGCTTATACAATAGACATTTATTAGCTTACAAATCATCATCAAAGTGATGTTTTCTTCCCAAAGACTGGCTGCTGGTGATCTTTGGCTCCTCTGCCACATAGCAAGGCACATGGTGGCATCTGCTAGTCTCTCCCTTCTCTTCTGGGTTTTGTTGCTTTCTGCTTCTGGCCTCTATGGCTTTTTCTCTCTTTGTCCAAATTTCATTTTCTTATAAAGGACTCCAGTAAGAGCATTAAGTCACATCAAGAATGAGGTAGCCTCATCAAAAGATCCCACTTATAATGGTTTTACACCTACAGGGATGGATTAGATTTGAAAACATGCTTTTCTAGGGTACATACTGCTTCAAACCACCACAAACATTTTTCTGTCTCCCATATTATCTTACTCCTAATCAAAACTCTGAGTAATTATTGTACAGATTTTTCCAAAACACAAAAATCAAATCACATCACTCCTTTTCTGTCATGGTTTGTCTTTATGTCCCCCAGTAAAAGCCATATTTTTAAATACAGTCTTGCAGGGGCAGACCTATTAGTGTTGATTAGATTGGAACGTTCTGATTATTTCCATGGAGATGTGACTAGTAACACCTTTGATTAGGATGTGAACTCTTGATGGGATTGTTTCCATGGAGGTGTGGCCCTGCCCATTCAGCTCTGGGTCTTGATTTAATTACTAGGGGCTTATAAAAGCTCAGAAACAGAAGGACTTCAGAGAAGCTGCAGCTTACAGAGACATTTTGAAGATGGCTATTGAAAGCTGATGCTGACATTTTGGAGAATGCCATTTTGAAATGCAACCTGAGAGCAAACAGACACCAGCCACATGCCTTCTGAGCTAACAGAGGTTTTCCAGATACTATTGGCCATCCTTCCGTGGAGGGACCTTATTGTTGACGTCATAGCTTTGAATACTTTTATGGCCTTAAGACTAACTTTGTAATCAAATAAACCCCTTGTTCTGGTATGCTAATGCTGCCACAATGCAAAACACCAGAAATGGATTCACTTTTATAAAATGGGGTTTATTTGGTTACACAGTTACAGTGTTAAGGCCATAAAGTGTCCAAGGTAACACATCAGCAATTGGGTACCTTCACTGGAGGATGGCCAATGGCATCCGGAAAACCTCTGTTAGCTGGGAAGGCACGTGGCTAGCATCTGCTCCAAAATTCTGGTTTCAAAATGGCTTTCTCCCAGGACGTTCCTCTCTAGGCTGCAGTTCCTCAAAAATGTCATTCTTAGTTGTACTTGGGGTATTTGTCCTCTCTTAGCTTCTTCAGAGCAAGAGTCTGCTTTCAGTGGCCTTCTTCAAACTTTCATCTGCAGCTCCTGTGCTTTCTCCAAAGTGTCCCTCTTGGCTGTAGCAAGCTCCCTCCTTCTGTCCGAGCTTATATACTGCTCCAGTAATCAAGTCCCATGCTGAATGGGTGGGGACACACCTTCATGGAAATTATCTCGTCAGAGTTATCACCTACAGTTGGGTGGGTCACATCTCCATGGAAACATTCAAAGGATTCCAATCTAATGAGAACTAAAATGTCTGCCCCACAAGATTGCATCAAAGAATATGGCTTTTTCTGGGGGACATAATACAGTCAAACCAGCAAACCCCCTATAAAAGTCAATCCATGTCTGATGTTTTGCAAAACAGCAGCATTAGCAAAACAGAACATTTTCTAAATACCACTAGTGACTTCCTTTTATTGCAGGGAAAACATCCAAACACCTCAGCATAGTATGCAGCACCCTTCAAAATCTGGTCCTAGTTTATCTTTGCCCCTCATCTTCCAAATATATTTTAAAAGCTTTACAATCTTGCTATGCTAGACAATTCATCATCCAATAGGTTCTCTTGCCATTTTTATTCTTTTAAGCCTCTTCTAATTTGGTTTCTTCTGGTATAAAGCCTCCTTCATCTTCAATGCCAGCAACCTTCTTCCCTTGATTTCCCAAAAAACCTTCAAAAATATAAATTCTCCTCTGTTACATTGCGTTATTTCCCAACCTTCTCCTCTCCTTCAAAACACACTCACCTATCTATGGAAAATGAAGCTGTCCCTTAAACATGTTTTAATAGTAATTTTTCCATACTTCTGTTATGGCTTTTATAAAAGTTTATCAACATAACATGTTTGCCTCAGAAGAAAATAATTTTCTGTGTTAAAATATGGTGAATATGAAGACAGACACAAAGCCCTGGACACCTGTTTCATCCCTAGTGCTTAGCACAGCACCTGGAAGAGAGTAAGTACTTGTTCTAGATTGCTAATGCAGCTGGAATGCAAAACACCAGAGATGGATTGGCTTTTATAAAAAGGGGGTTTATTTGGCTACACAGTTACAATCTTAAGGCCATAAAGTGTCCAAGGTAACACATCAGTAATCGGGTACCTTCACTGGAGGATGGCCAATGGCGTCCAGAAAACCTCTGTTAGCTGGGAAGGCACGTGGCTGGCATCTGCTCCAAAGTTCTGGTTTCAAAATGGCTTTCTCCCAGGACGTTCCTCTCTAGCAAGCTTGCTCCTCTTCAAAACATCACTCACAGCTGCATTGAGTTCCTTCTCTTTGAGTCAGCTCATTTATATGGCTCCACTGATCAAGGCTCACCCTGAATGTGTGGGGCCATGCCTCCATGGGAATATCTCATCAGAGTCATCACCCACAGCTGGGTCGGGCAGAGTCCAAGCAAATCTAATCAGCACCAAAACGTCTGCCCCACAAGACTACATCAAAGATAATGGCGTTTGGGGGACACAATACATTCAAACTGGCACAGTACTTATAAACATTGGTTTTTTAATTGGAAATGTCTTTAACAATAGGTGAAAATTGTAATGACTGAATAATAACAAAAAGTGTCTGCAACTCAAATTCAGAGGCCATTCAATGAGCATTAATAATATATTAAACTAAATATATATATGTATGTGTGTATATATATATAACTTTTGAGGACATAGGTAAATGCAGCCATTAACTGTTATATACAGATATGCAATGCTTTGTAAATTGTACTTGCAGACTACAGAGATAAAACTAAGTGCATTATGTTATACATGTGCGCTGCTAAATTTAAAATAAGTTTGTTTATAATTACTGAAGTAGACAACTATAATCTCCATTTTATTTATTTTACCAATTTGCCTGGAAACATTTTTAATAGTTTTTACAAACACAAACTTTGTAAAATTATCATGAATAATAAAGTGTGTGGAATCTGAATTAATGTGGCTTCCTTGCGTTATGGAATACTGTTGTGATGATTCATTTGAGTCACTACTACAGATACTAAATAAAGCAAGGTTATTTTTTTAGAGACAACAGCAATAATGAGTAACTTGAACACTCTGAAGATAAAATGTGCAGTCAAAATTGTGTCCTATGTTCATCTTGTGAACAATAATACTCCTAGAGCAGAATGGTATAAAAACCTATCAAGGTTCAACATGCTAAAAGTTCTATGACTGACTTAACTAACCCATGTTTTATTCTTGTAGTGACTGAGAAGCATGCTGATACCATTTTTCTTTCCAAAACAGTTTTATTCACTCACCTTACAATCCATCCAAAGTGTACAATCAATGGCTTTCAGTATGACATTATTTTTTTATGTTTCTCTTTTATAGTTTATTACCTAGTGCCTGGCATAGTGTACATTATAGTTGATGTTTAAAAATGGCATTTTAGCCAATCATATTTAATAACTTGCAATTTCGTCATATGAAATTCTATTTGGTAAGAAATTTTTGGCATGAGTACAATATCAGTTTTCTTCAACTTTGAGAGAAAATAATTCAGTACCTTCATGATCATGAAAAGATAGGTAGGAGCTCAAATGCAGTAACCAGACAAAACAAAACAAACATGCAGTAACCAGACAAAACAAAACAAACAGATTTTTTTCTATTTGTTGTTCCAAGGCTTTCATGCTCTCCAAGTGTATCTTCCAAATCCAGCAGCTAATGACCTGGACTGAGATAGAGCTGGCTCTTTCCAATTTCCTGTGGGAGTATAAAGAAATTATTGTAGGTTTTCCTTCTCTACTTGGGAAATTAAAATTTTCTTCTTTTATTGCATAAAAAGTGATGATTATTAGATTATTATACTTCAACTGGAGAAAGTTTTACATATGAAAACACTAAGGCTTTTTATGAAGTTGGCCCTGAAAGCAAAGACAGAAGCCCCTTACACCTCCCCAAACCAAAACCATAGCAAGGGCTTTGAAAGCCAAGAAGGCAGTGCTAAAAGGCATCCACAATAACAGAAAAAAAGAAGAGACTCCTACCTTCCAGAGGCCCAAGATGCTGCTGCGTCTCAGACGATAACTCAAATATTCTCGAAGAGCACCCCCGGAAGCAACAAGCTTGACCACTATGCCATCCTCAAGTTCCCCCTGACTGCTGAGCCAGCCATGAAGAAGATTGAAGGCAACAACACACTTGTGTTCATTGTGGATGTCAAAGCCAACAAGCACCAGATCAAAATGGCTGTGAAGAAGCTCTATGACATTGACACGGCCAAGGTCAACACCTTGATCAGGTCTGATGGAGCGAAGAAGGCATATATTCAAATGGCTCCTGACTATGATGCTTTGGATGTTGCCAACAGAATTAGGATCATCTAAATTGAGTCCAGTTGGCTAACTCTTAAATATGTTTTCTGACCATTAAAAAAAAACAGTGTAAAGTAATAATACACAAACTGATTAGTTTCTAATTGACATCTTAAATATTATTTTGTCAAAAAGGCAAAACACAGAAGAGGTGATAAAGGTGAAGTGACAGAGTGGAAAGGGGAGATGAAAGCAAGAGCTTTTAAAAATACGTTTAGATAAATATCCCCATAGAGGAAAAGAATGTCAAGTACACTAGGGGGAACTGAGAAAACTGTCTCCTATTCAAAAACCTGTTTTGTGTAAAAGATAAGTGCCCAATAAAGTTGGGCAGGCTCAAAAATTTCTAGAAAACAGTAAGTTAACATAATTGAGGGCCTCAGTGACAAGAACTGTGAAAAGCTTGGTGTTTTACTCTACTTGCAAACTAAAATGTTAGTATGTCACAATTTCATGAATGCCTGCAGAAGACATGAGATTCCTGGATCAGAGGCAAAAGACTTTATTACTCTTGGCACAGCAAGTAGCAAAAGCAGCAGTATATTTGGTGTCTGTTTCTGAAGTCAGAATTCCCACAGGTAATGTGAAGAGGGCCACACAGTGGGTTGCTTTATAGGAGAGGAACACTGAGTTAAAGACACTTGAATCTTTTATACTGAAGAGTAAGCCTGATTGCCCTTTGCCCCAGGAGAGAGGCACTATCTCTATCACCTGAGGCATTTTGCTACAAAAACAGCCTTGAAAATATATTGTGAAACATAGGCAGTCAGTGCTTCCTGTTGCAAGACATGTAGAAACTCATGAGCTCCATGGAAAATTGTCTTCCAGTCTTTAGTATTAGTGATTTTCTGTTGTAAAATATATTGGATTGTTTAACACTGAACTCTTACATATTGACTTTCTTGCAAAAATGTTACCACAGCACATTCAACTTTTGTTAAAGCTCTATATTTCCCTTTTATATTTATCTTGTTATGCAAAATAATAATTCTATGTCTGTATTGTTCTATATTCTATGTCTGCATTGTTTCTCGATTTTTTGTTCTTTTCCTCTTGTTCTTAGTTGATGAATGTGAACTTCTTCCTACTGGCTAGCATCCTAGATTTATTTATTCAGGTCAATTTGATTTTCTTTTTGTTTTAAAGGTAATAACTTTAAGGCCAGCTGAACACTTAATATTCCTGAACCCCTTCCCTTCATCACTTAACTTCTCATTGTGAGGAATTATATTCTCTGTGGTGAATAGACAATATAAGAGGTTTAAAAATTTTGCATAGATGCTCCTTAAAGTCTAAGGAAGCAGGTTAAGACAACAACAGTGAAATATTATTTAAAAAGTTCTACATATATATTATTTAAATCATACATTTCATTTGTAAAATTAAAAATGCACACACACACAAACACACACAGAGAAACTTATATAGAAACTCAGATGCATAGTAAAGTGGTTACAGGTTTGGAATCTGGAATCAGATTGTCTATGTTCCCACCCAGGATCTTCCACCAAGAACAGAGGAGCCTCTGCTTCCTCATTTGTAGAAATGGAGACAAGAGTGACACCATGCATACATCACAGGATTGCTGTGAAAATTAAATGAGAGAATAACACTGCCTTTAGTTTAGTGCATTGCTTAGATTAGATCTAGTAAATGCCCAATACTTATTAGTTATTACTTTAATGCAGAGTAATGCAGAAGAACTAGATTCTCAGTCACTTACTAGCAAGTTACATAGACTTTCTAGACTTCAGTATCTTAATATATAAAGTTAATAGTATTACAGGAGTTGATTTACATCCAACCTAACTCAAAGATTCTATTATTCTGGGGCTATAATCATATATGATCCTTGTTCTGAAATGTCACCATTATAGTTCAATCATGAACAACCAATACAAAACTATTTTAATTTTTATTATGGTTGTGATTATTATTATTCAGACAACTGTAATTATTATTCTGATTGCTAATACTTATTTAGCTCTTTCTTAATATTAGACAGTAGTACTTTGCAATCATCATCTCATTTCTTCCTCAGCAAAATTCCTGAGTGAAGAACTATTGTTATTTCTGTTTTACAAATGAGGAAGCTAAAGCTTATCTGGATGAAATGAATTGACTAAGTTCATACAATTGGAAAGCGAAAAGAAGGATGCCTGATGCATAAAGGAACAGAAATGCAATCAGAAAAATTAAGATAATTTGGATGGTGGGCATGGATTTTCAAATCAATATGCTCCATATACTGTAAATGATAAATTTCTGGATAAAATTCAATGTTTCTCAAAGACATGGATCTTTTATTTTGTTTTCCGGTTTCTGCCAGAACATCTATAAAAAGAATAGGCTCTCAATGAAAACATGTTGACTGAATAAATGAGCCAATCAGCCTATTGTCTTTGCATTATCTTCATAACATATTTGTATCTTTTTGTGGGACATGAGGAGTCTCAAGTCATAAGAGGACTGTATTAAAAAAATTATAAGCAAACATCTAACAGTGTGGAACAAGTTGCTACGTGGTGCATTGAGGGTGAACAGATTCAGGCACACAGAAACTTTCAGTAAATGACCACTTTACTACTTACACAGCACTAAGGGTCCAAAAGAGCAGGGGAAGAGATTCCATTATGACAGTCGCTGAGGAAGGCCAAACTGCTCTGGTCAGGGTTGGTGAAAGCATCTCCTCACGCCCCATTTCACATTGGAGAAGAGAACAAGTTTGTGTTGCTTGAGGTGGGTATTTATCCACACCAGAGGGAAGGTACCTTGCCACTGAAAGTTTCCAGCCCTGATAAGGATTTGGGGCCAAATGTTCCTGGTTTCCAGACTTAAGGTCTCCTCAGCCTTTTTATTAGACCTCACATCTCCCCTGAGTTGTGAAATGGAAAAAGATTGAAACATCATAGCACAACAGAAGAGGAGGCAAGGGGATGGGGGTAGGTGAGGGCTGGGAAATGGCTGCTGGACATGTGCCTGTGACTTCCCCAGCAAATGAGTAGCTATAGAGCATCCATATATTGATTTCAGAAGTTCTAGTGACAAGTTTTTTGCATAAAGGTCATTTTGGCACAGGATGGACAGCAATCATTGATTTCCTGTGTGAACATCAAGTGGTTGGCAGAAGATGTGCAAAGTGGAGATCAGCACTTAGGGCAGAATGTCAGGTAATCTTGCTAAAGACATACCATGTTCCGATGAACTGTTACAGACCTAGAATAATGTCAACAATATCCCCTGGAGTTAAAAATCTGGCAAAATTTAGATTATCTCTGTTCTGGGTAGAGGATTTTTTTTTATTTAATTTGAAGCGATGATTTCTAAATTGTCTCAAAACCTCGATTATATGTGCCTTTTTTTTCCCACTCAGGCTTATGAGGAAAAACATAAACACTTACCAAAATGAAATGATCACAAATCCAGTGTGGGTCATGTTGACATAATGTAATTTTCCTTCCAACTTTTTACATGAGGCATTGAAATGATGCCCAGATTTCCCAAAATCACAGAAACAATGTAGAATATCATCAGTATAGGACTAATATGCAGATAGTCAAACAAACACAGACCTTTCATCTGTTTAACCAAAAGCATATTATGCTAGTACATGAACTCATGTGTTGTTTTGCTTAAGCTGTTGTTACATTCTTTTCCAAAGCTTCATAAAGCATAAAACATAAAGCCAAGAGTAATATTGGAGCCAAAAATTCACTTATGATTTTCAGAAATGGTAGGATGCCAATCATTCTAATAATAGTGATATTAACTCCTACTTGCTGAGATCATAATTTGTGTCAGATACCATGATAATCATTTTTCATATGTCATTTTGATAACCTTCTTTGGAGGGGAAGAAACCACTGGGGATGTCAGGGGCAAGCCATCTTGTCCAACTCCCAGCCCTCCCAAACCCCTCCTTTTCTATTGTGTGCAGATGTTTTGATTATTTCCATTCTGCAGCCACAGGGAGATATTAAGTATAATGGAACAGCCTGACCATACCCTAAGCCCAAAATCAAAACCAGGAAAGAGAAGTTCTAGCTGCTTATCAGGGCAAGAACCCTCATAGGCAAGGCCTCCTGTCCGTGGGGTGGATAACTACCCTGTCCTCAGGCAGCATAGATTCATCTTTCCTTTCAGACAAGAAGTGGGGCGTGCAGAGCAGCCATCCACCAACCCTGGCTTAAGCATTTGACCTCCCCTGGTGACCAGACATGATGGGATCTCTTCCTTGCTCTTTTGGACCCTTTGTGCTGGTAAGTAATAAAGCAGTCATTTGCTGAAAGTTTCTTTGTGCCTGAGCCTGTGTACCCACAAATAACTATAGCAACTCATTCTGCAGAAACTGGTCTTTAAGGGATTAAATAACAGGCCAATGTCACTCAGTTCAGAAGTGTTTGAGCCATGATAAATGCCATTAAGTTCTGTGTGACTCCAATGCCTGTGTTCAGACAGTATCATGCGGCCTTCTATAAATTCATATACATTTCAATAAATATTATCACAAAGGTATTATGGGCCAGTTGTGGACCCTCCAAAACAGTCTTTATTGATTTGGTTTATCTAAGACCACCTCAGAATAATTTTTTATAGCCAAGCTTTCCAAACTGTGTTCTGCATTATACTCAATAGGATGTTAAGGGGCATTTCTGAAACGTAAATAAGTAAATTAATGTAAAAGTAAGTAAATAGATGAGATGCTATAATATTTTCCTTTTAAAATTATTATTAAATATATTTTTAAAAAGTCAAAACTTATTTTTATTCTTTATTTGTTATTAGGTCTTTAAGAATTGGTATGCCGTTAAAGCAAGCTAGGAAGTTATAAGTTACATATGATATCATACCTGAATACGAAGCCCTGTTGCTCCATTTGTATATCAATGTCAGGGAACATATCTAATTCTCAAGATCATATATATCATCTACTTAACGATTGTTGTTAATCTATGTTATATGCCTTAGGATTTCAACATCTATTTGTGACTTTTTTACTGATTGTTATATATTTAATGTTTATTTTATAGAAACTTATTCTTCATTGTTTCAAGGCACTAAGATGTTTTAAATGTGAAGTCTTTTGATTCTAAAACTATTTTAATCAACTATACAAATTTCAGAATATCTTAAGTAGAGGGATGGAAAATTATATCTTCTGGGGCTCAATAAATTGTAGGTAAACAGCCTAAGGTGAAATAATTAATGTCTTTGGAAACAATCTCTTTCAAGATCAATGTAAACAGGAAGCTTCTTTCTTCCTTTCTATTCTGATAGTGTACTCATGTGAAAAAGTTTCCTTGTATGCCACAATGAAAACAAAATATGTGAACAGTTTTAATGCAATCCCGAATTCAAAAATTCAAATGATTGCTGTGGTTGCTGTTATAAAACAGATATGCGATATAACTCAGAAACACTCCCTCAAAAGAATATTGTTTATATCTTGATTTTTTAAACCAAAAACATAAAATTTGTAATGTTTAAACTTATTTTGATACATTTTCCAAATTAAATAAAAATAGGTTAATTTAATTTCTATTTCTGCAGTCATAAAATTTACTCAAAGGCTTGGTCAGTTTTACATCAATTAATTTGTTTGACTCCATTTGCTGTCTAACTAAATGAAAATAGTATAATTCTCTCCTACCATTGTTCCTTCTGTATTTTGTAAGTTGAAAATGATCCAGGTTGCAATAACTTTGGGGAAGCCACTTATTTTGATAGGCAGAATGCTACAATGCCCTTTAAGATTAATGTCCCTGCTATTGTACATACCCAGCATAATCCAATTCCCTTGAGTTTGGGTGTGATCTGTCAACTTGGTGGTATATGGCTCCAATAATAAGTTTACTTGGCAAAGGTAAAGGAATCTTGCAGATGTAATTAAGGTCCCTAATAGCTGACCTTAAGTTAGTCAAAAGGAATATTATCCTGGATGGACCTCACCTCATCAAATGAGCCCCTTAAAACAATGTCTATAGGACAGAGATGGAAGAGCTAAGAGAGAGATGTGAGAAGCAGAGTGACTTTAATATTGGTCCTGTAGTAAATTGCCTAGTGTGACAGCCCAGGGCCAAGGCTCCCTCCTAAACAGGAATGAAGCTCCAAGCACATAGCAGCCTGCATGACCAGGACAAAGGTCAAAAAAGAAAACAGCCTCCCCAGAGGGAAAATGACATAATCATGGATATAAAAGGACAGGAGTGGAAAGGCACCGATTGTGTCTTAGTTGTAACATTAATATTAGTAAAACATCAGTTCTTTAGCCCCTTTAATGATTATACTAGAGACTCAATGTCCTCATACTATATGGAATGTCTCTGTTCTAAAATCACATACATATTGCCCCTTGTACCCCTGCCTCTTTGTGGAACACTATCCCTCTGGACCACCACCACCACCAGAGACTCTCTCATTTGTAAGTACTAATAAATCTATGTGTATTTCAGTGTCTGGCATGTTTTCTGTCTCACAGTGGCACTGACTCATGTACTTCAAGAATTTGGTTTGGGTCCAAACAATTGGTGAGCCAGCCAGGAGACTGAGATACAGCCAGTAGCAGTAGGAATGGGTCTGGGAAAGGACAACTCAGCAGGGGTGATCTTGGGTTGGTCTTCATCATCCGTGTGGTGAGCGCTGGCTGCCCTCCTGGATGGATGGGGACCACTGCGAAAATATGGGGATGCCCTGAAAATTCTGTCTGGATTGCTAACTGTTTTGCAACAGATAGGACAATTAAATTTTAGGAAAAAGAAAGGAGAACATTGAGTAGTGGTGGCTATAGCCCGGCCTCTTTTAGGACCCTTATATATGGCCACAGAGGCAGAACAGGCAGCAGAAACAAGAGTTCACCATCTAGAGGACAAATTAAAATTAGAAAGGGACACATGACTCACTCAAGCTGACATGAAAGGCACCATAACCAAGCACTTGTGTCATGTGGATAATCAATTAGAAATTTTAGCTTGTAGAGATGCTCAAGCTTGTGGTTGAAAATTACCCCAAGTTCAAGTCTGGAGAATACTAACTAATCCAGGGTGGAACCCAAAAGCTTGGGACCCCATAGTTTCTTCATCTGATGATGAAGAGGAGAAAAAGGAAGAAGTATGGGAAGTGAAGGAAGAGGAGCCACCCCAGCAGCTATGCTCTGTGCTACAGCAAAAATTAAAAACAGCCAAGGAGCGACCTAAAGGAGTAGACCCTCAAAATTTACAACCTCCTGAGCAGAAACTCCACATTACCATAAAAGTTTATACTGAAGCTGAATTAGGTGATCTCAGGCAGTGTTATAGGTAGAAAGCCAGAGAGTCATTACCTGACTGGATTTTACAATTATGGGACACAGTAGCCAAGGGCATAATATTAACTGGAATGGAGATAAGTAAGTTAGCTTCTATTATGACAAACTCATCCCTATACCAGCCTGTATGCTGCTCTAAATCATGAAGGAACATTATCTTTGTTAGCCTGGCTAGTAGCTGCATGCAAGGCTGCCTGGCCCAAGGAAGGAGATATCCCACACACTACTCACCATTGGCAATCTATGGAAGAACTGCAAGATGTTTTGTGGGGTCTTGGGATGGAACATGCAATATATTCTGAACATTTTGCAGGCCCCAACAATGAAACTTTTACAACTGGAATGAAAGACACCATTCTGCACACCACTCCTAATCATTTTAATGGACTCCTTATGTCCATTTTGAGTCCTCTAGTGGGACAACCCATTTTGAGTGCTGCTCAAGCTATAGCAGATCTCAGGGAATCAGAGTGGCTACAGAAAAAATGAGTGAAAGTGGTGGGAAAGACTTCCAGAACACATGACAACCCTTACTGGGTCTCACATAAGCAAATGTAGTCTGATCTAATTGCCACAGGGACAGAACTAGGAACCATAGATAAACAAACAAATATTGTTTTAGTTAAATTATGGAGTAAATTACCTAAAGACAAGAAATTTACTGAAACAAATCCCCAAATAATTGAAGGAGAAGATAAGATGACTACAAAAACCTCTTCCAAAACATGGGATATCCAATCCTCCACATCCCCAGATGAGGCTTGGTGTTCTAGTTTGCTAATGCTGCCAGAATGCAAAACACCAGAGATGGATTGGCTTCTATAAAAGGGGGTTTATTTGGTTATGCAGTTACAGTCTTAAGGCCATAAAGTGTCCAAGGTAAGTCATCAACAATAAGGTACCTTTACTGGAGAATGGCCAATGGTGTCTGGAAAACCTCTGTTAGCTGGGAAGGCACATGGCTGGCGTCTGCTCTGGAGTTCTGGGTTCAAAATGGCTTTCTCCCAGGATGTCCCTCTCTAGGCTGCAGTTCCTCAAAAGTGTCACTCTCAGTTGCTCTTGGGGCATTTGTCTACTCTTAGCTTCTCTGGAGCAAGAGTCTGCTTTCAATGGCCATCTTCAAACTGTCTCTCATCTGCAGTTACTTTCTCAGCTTCTGTGAATTCTTCAAAGTGTCCCTCTTGGCTGTAGCTCCTCTTCAAAATGTCACTGACAGCTGCACTGAATTCCTTCTGTTTGTCAGCTCATTTATATGGCTCCAGTAATTTAATTCAGACCCGCCCTGAATGGACAAGCCAACACCTCCATGGAAATTATCCAATCAGAGTCATCACCCACAGTTGGGGGGGGTGCATCTCCACAGAGACACTCAAAGAATTACAATCTAATCAACACTAATACATCTGCCCACACAAGATTATATCAAAGATAATGGTGTTTTAGGGACATAATACATTCAAACTGGCACACTTGGCAAGTCCCCTTTCCTTTCCCATAGGGGTGGAGTCAAGACACCCAGGTACAAGCAATAACTAGAGACCCCAGGAATCAGAGACCACATGTAGAATTAACTATTTATTGGTCCCTTACCAGCAAACGGTGTTAGCTCTAAAAAACACCTGAACTAAATGTGCTTTGATTTATGGAAGTGTAACCTGATTTAATGGACCTGTGCAGCCATAGCCAGCTAAGGGGAAAAACTATCAGAACCAAACAACATAATTTGATCTTATAAATTGAGAGATTGCCACCCCTCCCACCCTGGAATACACTGTATATGTTTCTTCTATACCTGAATATGTATTAGGAATTGATCATCTCTTAAATTCCACATTACAAACTACCATAATAGAATTCCACCTCCAGTGCAGAGTAGTGAAGCAGGTTCTAAGAGGGCAGATGAAACATCCCCCTGTAAAAGTACTGCAACCTTGGAGGACTTAAACTATTAACAAATACAAGTTCCCAGGGGGACTTCAAGAGAGTTTTGCAATCATTAAAGATCTAGAAAGAGTAGGAATATTAGTACCAATCAATAGCCCCTATAATAGCCCTGTGTGACCAGTTAGAAACCTGACAGAACCTGGAGCATGACAGTAAACTGCCATGAATTAAATAAAGTAATGCCACCTTTGTATGCAGCGGTTCCAAACATTGCCTTTTTACTATAAGAAATTAGCACTCATTTATGCCAATATCATTTTGTTTTAGATTTAGCTAATGCTTGCTGCAGTATTCCCTTAGATAAAGCAAGTCAACCAGCTTTTGCCTTCACCTAGTAAAGACAGCAGAGGACTTTCACCATGGTCCCACAAGGCTATATGTAGCCCAACCATTTGACATGGCCTAGTGGCAAAAGACTTAGCCAATTGGGAGAAACCAAAATTTGTTACTTTATTTCATTATATTGACGATATTATGTTAACTGGAGATTCTCTTTCAGAACTAAAAGAGATGTAGGAGACCTTACTATCCTATCTTGAGAGCTGGGGTTGGGAAATCAACTGTGACAGCCCACAAGGCCCTGGCTGCTCTGACAAATTCTTGGTTGATGTATGGTCAGGTAAGACAAAAACTATTCCTTCTGCAGAAATTGATGAAGTACAATGTTTTCTTTCACTGCATATGCCAAAACAATTAATTGTCTTTCTAAGACTATTAGAATATTGGAGATCTTTCATTCCCCATTTAGATCAAATATTAAAACCATTATATATGCTAATTAGAAAAGGATGCACTTGGGAATGGGATGACCCCAAGCTGGCTGCTTTTGAAAAAGCAAAAAATCAATAGTGCAGGCACGAGCACTAAAGTGGTGAGATACTGATTTATCCTGTAAATTGGAGGTAGCTAGCACTGACATTGGCTTCAGGTGGGGTTTGTGGCAAAGGTGACTTTCTAAATGTGTGCCCCTAGAGTTCTGGAGGTCACAGTTATGGAAGGGGCAGAATTAAGATACAGCACCTTAGAAAAGCAACTGTGCTGCATATAATGCTCTATTGCAAGTGGAAGGTGTGATGCAGAAATGCCCTGTCACCTTGAGGACTGCCCTCCTTATACAGGGGTGGATTACAGACATGACCAATAAGCCATGCTCTGGCAGTGTACAATTAAGTACCTTAACAAAGTGGAAAGCTTTTTTTGCAGCACAGTGTTTTCAATACCAGCCGTCTTAGTGCCAAGATGCCTGACATTTTAAGACCAGCATCATATGTAGAAGGTTCAATAGCCAAAATTGTCACACATACAATAGCTGTTGAACCACCCAATATAGAGGGCACAGGAACAATTACTGAGTCTGCTTGATACGCTGATGGATCCACTAGCAGGCAGCATCTCAAATGGACAGCTGTGGTGGTACAACCCAGTGCTGACACTCTATGGTATGAGGCTGGTCAATGGGCTGAATTAAAAGCCATATGGATGGTTATAGTGCATGAACCAGGAAATGCGCTATCTGTGCTGACAGCTGGGCTGTTTATGAAGGCCTCACCACCTGGATGGCAACCTGGAAACAAGAATAATGTACAGCCATAGGTCACTCATTAGGGGGATAAGAACTGTTGCAAGACATCTGGGATGGCTGCCTGTGATGAAACGTAACTGTCTATCATGTCCCTGCCCACACTTATAACATGCTACCCAGAAGCACTGAGGCAGACACCCTCACTTGGGTCTGAAGCCACACTGTTGAAGCCTGAGAAGTGGCTGAGTGATTTCATTGAAAGAGTGGGCACCAGGGTACCAAATCTTACAGCATTTAGTGTAGCAGTTCCAGCTACCCATCATGCGCTAACAAGTTATAGACACAACACAGGAGTGTCTGCCATGTTCCCTACAATGACCATACCAATTGCCCCACAAGATGGGACATATTGGCTGATCAAAGGCTCCAGTGACCCAGTAGCAAGTGGACTTCATCGGCCCCCTTCCACCCTAAGAAGGGGCAAAGTATGTATTCACCATGGTAAAAATTGGCATGGGACTTCTGTTAGCTTTTCTGGTGGGAAAAACTAAGCAACAAGCAACCATATGCTGCCTGGAAAAGTTAACCACCTTCTGTAACCCCACAGGTGCAGGCCATGTAGAAAGAATGAATGGCCTTTTAAAGGAACAGTTGAAAGATGATAGGAAATCCCTGTAACACTAGACTAAAAGGCTATAAAAGTTTAGCCCACCTAAACTCTACACTGCGGGCTGCAGACCCAGCTCCAGCTGAAATGCTAAAAGCAAGGCTGATGCAAGCACTAAGAATACAAATGAAAGGGCAGGTGCTTTATAGCCTATAAAGGGGAATAATAATAATTTATTGTTGCCTATGTCCCAGACCATACAAGTGGGGGGAAATGAGTTCCTTTGGCCTTGGTGTTGGCTTATACAGTCATGCTGGTAAGAAATCTTCAGCCGATGAGGAATAGGAGTCATCCAAAACATTGTAATATGGCTACAATTTATACCAAAAAAAGTATGTTAAAATTTTTATCACCAGTCTGGGGTCTCCAATTCACACGGGAATTTTATATATAACTATGTGTACCCTTCTTATGCCTAGACTAAAGATTGGTGTCATAGTTGAGGACTCTCAAGACTTATACAGGAGGATATCTGGTATTTAAAACCTCCTCACAATGTCCCTCTGCCTAGTACATTGCTATCTACTGATGGAACTCTTGCATGTATATTATTAGATCAACAGGATTTACTCCTTATTGTTTCCCACAATCATCTTTCTTTTTGCCTGTAGCACCCTAGTAAACACCTTTCTACAGTGGGCTTCAGCAGTAACTCATATCTATAATCAACCCCAATGCTGGGTTTGCAAAGACTTGACATCTTTGGATGCTATCAGCCTTCCCTGGACCATAACTCTTGCTAACTGGAGTAGGTGGAATTCCCTGTGACATGGCAGAACTCTGCACACCAACAAATCCAGAGTGAGACTTTCTCTTTTAAGACTAAAACCCAATTACCAACTTATAATGGGACTCCAGCACATAGCAGCCTGCATGACCAGGACAAAGTCAAAAAAGAAAACAACCTCCCCAGAGGTAATCATGGATGTAAAAGGACAGGATTGGAATGGCACTAATTGTATCTTAGTCTTAAACATTAATATTAATAAAACATCAGTTCTTAAGCCCCTTGTGAGGGAAAAAGTACATAAGTACTGGCCTATTCAGGATATACTGTACATGATGGAATAGGATGGCTGAAAGGAGAAGAGTTACCTTAGACCATAATGCCCCTGTCTGCATGGAATATCTTGGCAAAATACCTCCCACAGACACAGAGTATATGCTTCCCCTTTGGGGTGGCTATGGACCGCGGGCAATATGGACGGCCCTATTTACCTTATGATTGGACAGGATACTGCACATGGGGACAGCCTTATGTCCCTGCCACATTATATGATTCTTTACACACTTCTAGCAATTGGGAAATGGTTAAATGTAGATATCAAGTGAAGCATACCTCATGGTGTTTTTTTTACCCCTTAACTATTTTTGCCCCAGGGGAAGCCATTATGGTCACCAAAAAGCATGTAACAGCTTTAGCTAAACATATATCTCATGTGCTTAATGAACCTAGGTTGGCAATATCATTGCTAAATGATGAGACCACCCAATTACGGAAAGTAGGCTTACAAAATAGAATGGCTTTAGGCATTTTTACTGTGGTACAAGGCAGAACCTGTGCCCTTAGAAATATACAATGTTGTGTATATATTCCTGATCACTCACATAATATTTCACAAGATTTAAATCATATGCAAGAGCACGTTAACAGTATTGGCCAATTATCTACCAACCCCCTTGTTTTAATTCTCTTTCTCAGCCTTGCAGCATTGCTTTATAGGGTTATCTGCCCTGTGTGTTGGATTATTACTATTCTTTTGTCTTTCATATTGTAGCTGTGGCATATGGATGCAATGCCTGCCCTAGGGTCAATGCAATCTGTTATGTGGGGGTGGACTGTGGCGGCCCAGGGCCCAGGCCCTACCTAAATGGGAATGAAGACACAAGCATGTAGCAGCCAGCATGACAGGGACAAAAGCCAAGAAAGAAAACAACCTCCCCAGAGGGAAAAGAATGTAATGATGGATGTAAAGGGATGGGAGCAGAATGGCACTGATTGTATCTTTGTCTTAAACATTAATATTAATAGAACATCAGGTCTTAAGACCCTTTAATGATTATACTGGAGGCCCAATTTCCTCATACTATATGGAATGTTTTTGTTCTAAAATCATGCACATAGTGCCCCTTGTATCCCGACCCTCTACAGAGCACTACTCCTCTGGACCACTGCCAATGGAGACTCCCTTCTGTTCACAAGTCATAATAAATCTACCTCTACTTTAGTTCTTGGCATGTTTTCAGTCTCACAGCAGCATTGGCTTGTGCACTTCATGAACACGGTTTGGGCCCAAATAACTAGTTGTGGAGCATGTCACATAGCAGGGATCAGTGAGTGATCTAGAAGTGGAAGGCCTCACTCCTACAGCTGTAAGGAACTGAATTCCTCTAATAGTTATTGAGCTTAGAAGAGAATCCCAAGCTTTAGATGGGATCACAGCTCCAGCTGACATCTTGGTATCATCCTGGTAGACCATGGGCAAACACCTCACCCACAGATAGGTGATAATAAATAAATAAACATCTCACAGATGTGGAGATAATAAATTTACATTGATTTTAGCCACTTTCGCAGCAATTTGTTACAAAGCAATAGAAAGCTAACAGCTATCTACATGTACTTTTTTGTTCTAAACTAAGGGTCCATTTGTGTTTGTGTTGCATTATGGTAGATAAAAATAATTGCACCAGTGTTTACACTTCCTACAGCATTATTAAATAAAAATATTTTCACCTTTCAACACAACTCTTCCCAGATTCACACAGCAACATTAAATAATAGAAACTTTGTTAACTCCCAGTCAAACCCCAAAGCAACACAGAAAAAGAAAATGACCAATAATGACAGGAAGCCACCAATTAATCTTAGTTCACTATCTAGTAAGTTCAAATCATGTCCCAATTTTTCCCTGAGAGATTGAATTTATATTTTATTTCATTTCCAAGCTGTTCAAAAGATATGAAATATAATACCTTGAAATTATTCATTTCAAACAATCCCTTTAAACTGAACCAACCCAATCAAATGCCCTATAGCTTTCTTTGTGTAGAGATGATAGGCTACATATATATATATGGGGTAAATATGACTTATTTGCTATGCTGAGAAAAATTGTCCTTCAGTTTTTCCAAACATGATGATATCTGTGACTCACTCAAAAACATAATGAGGATTATTTTATGTACGATGATCTTATGTTCCAGGCATAATTTTTGAATTATGCCTAGCATGTCTCTCTAAGAAGATTCCTCTTTTAAAGTTGAGTTTTGAAAATCAAATATTATTTCTTCATTAATTTTAGGAAGAGCATTTCAGATGGAAAAATGGCCAGAAGATAATGTTTTCTGAAAAGTACAGCATGTACTTTGGTATAAATCTTTAAATAACATTAGGTAAGTCTGATGTTATAAGAAAATTATTTCCCCAAATTCTTATATAAAATTATCAAATATGAAATCACAATTTCAGACACAATACCTGGGGTTGAATAAAAGGCAGTTCTGCTCCAAAGCCCACATTCTTCCTATTACAATAAGCTATGGAGCTAGATGTGACCACTCTTGGAGTTGAGACTCATGGAATCTCCGTTAGACTCTAAGATCTATGAGACAATTAGAGTTAACTTGAACATTGTAAGTACTTGAATGAAAAACAGCATTTATGCCCTAATAGACCTTGCCTAGGACTGTTCCTGGCACTGTATATATACATATATGTGTGTATGTGTGTGTAAAATGAATGAATTGAACTTGGTAATATTAAATAGATAAGTACAACTTTCTCTTGTTTAATAACTTTAACTTTTTCTGGAAAACCATGCCTTTTAAATGGAAAAACCCTCAAGTGGAAAAAAAGTCTATTAATTTTAGCTCAATCTAAGACACTCAAGTACATTTCACAATGTCAACTAAACAATGAGAATACAACTCTATACATAATTAACAATTTAAACATAAACAAAGCATATTGGAATGCTTCAAACTATGCTCTGCTATGTCCTTAATATGCTTATTATAATTAAAAAGTATATTTGAGAAATTCTAACATCAAATTCATATTATTTGGAGATTCCCTGTGCTCCTTATGATTTCTGAAGCTATTGTCATTTTCTTAACTCTGAGGAGACAGAATGATTTGCAGTAGATATATGAATATAAAATGAAAAGAATGACAAGTTCCATACCAAACTTTCTAATGTGGAAACACTTCTTGAGTTTTCATCACATAAATATTTCACAGGCAATCAAGGAATTGAAGAAAGAATACCTCCTTGCTGGAGATCTGTTTGTTCAAATTTAAAGATGGTAAAGAGACTCTGAGGCTTTTATTTTCACCTTTTTCAAAATCTCAGAGTGTAAACCCATAAAACTATTTTTCTCCAGTGACTATGGATTAGACCTGGTAATATTTGATATTTTGCATTTTAGCTTTTTCTGTTTCAGCCCTTAGATCAGATTATGTTGCCTGGTTTGGTTTTGTATTATTCCAAGTCAGCCTGCCCTTGGGAAATGCTGGCTGCTCTCTAAGAGCACTGAATTGAGAGATGTTCTGAGAGAGGTTATGGGCTTCTCCAGGACCCTGATGCATACAATTGCTGGAGTTTCCACATGTAGTCATAGTGTCTGCTTAGGTGAAAGCGAAAAAATAAGTTCTCATGCACCAAAACTAAATGTTCACATATTTACTATAACACATTCTTTTTATTTCATTTCTTTGCTTCTGGGATAGTAATTGGAATCAAATGTCTTGTTTCTATAAAACTCTAAGCTCCATGAGATTCTAAGATCCATGAGACAATTAGAGTTAACTTGAATATTATAAGTACTTGAATGAAAAATACTATTTATGCTCTACTAGAACTTCCGTAGGACCGTTTCTGGAACTTAGTGTATATATGCATATGTGTGTGTATGTGTGTGTGTGTGTGTGTGTGTGCGTGTGTAAAATGAATGAATTGAACTTGATTTTTAATACTAAAAGAAAAAGTATATCTTTCTCTTGCTTAATGACTTTAACTTTTTCTGGAAAACCACATCTTTTTAATGCAAAAAAAAATCAAGTGGAAAAAAATCTGTTAATTTTAGCTCAAACTTAAGAAACCCAAGTACATTTCACAATGTCAACAGAACAATGAGAATACATCTCTAAACATAACTAACAATTTAAACATAAACAAACAGTGTTTACAAAGAAATATAGCATAAAAATGTTTCTTGTACTCACTAAGGAAAGAAGGTAAGAAGATACTGGGTTAAGAAAAAGTTCAGTTTGTTCCTTGAAAGGTGCATACTCCTTTCTGCACAATTTTTCCACCAATTGGGGCTCATGGTTACTGCGCATGCAAACTTCATGTAAAACAGAGTTGCAGCACAGAAAAATAATTGTATGGTAAAATAAAACCAAGCAAAGGGACACTGCAAAACATGTGACTAACAGAAATTGCTACCTCTTTTCACTCTTGCTTAGCCTAATTGTGCAAAGTAAGCCGTTTTGGGTTCATTCAAATCAAGCTCACAGCTTGAGTTTTGTTCTACATAATATTCTCTGATTAGAAACAGTAGGGTCAAGTTAATTGATGCATCTTATTTTTGCTTGAAATTATATTGTTGAAATATTACTTTACATAGATTATTTATTTGGGGTGTTTGGGATGGAAAAATTTATTATATTTAAAAAAAAATAATGTTTTTACCAAAAGATGGTATAACTTTTTAGTAATCATTATAGCAAATGGTGATTAACTGAACCATGATTTGAGACAAGTCTACTTAAACTAAAATAATAGAAAAATCTAAAATATTCATAATTTATTTTAATAAATTCTGCCTAGCAAGTAAAGATGATTAAAATTTAACTTATGCTGGCTGTTTTCACCAATATTATAGTACTTGCTTACAACTCAGTCTTGGATTTACCTCCTTCTAGCTCCTTGTTTTCAATGCCTGAAAGCCTTCTCACAGTTCTCTAAGACTGCAGTTCTAAATGCTTATTCTTTTCGGAGACAGAGGATATCAAAATGTGGTGTGGTGTTGGCTGCTTTGGTAGTAAAACCTTTTTTTAATAACTCCAATAAGTACCTCAGTGATGTTTCAAAAATTTCATATCTTTTCCCTGAGTAGCTCAAAAACTCTGAACACCAAAAAGCTGGTGTTCTCTTCTCTTCAGAAGAGACCATTCTGTCTGTTTCATCTGCAATGTGATTCTGGCATCCTTAATTGCTAATCAGTGCTCTACCTTAATCAGTAACATTTATATTGTATTAGCTTTTTTACTGATAGTCTGCCAAATATCTCTGAAATTGTATTTCCTTTTATTCCTCATAGGTTTTCTTAGAATGGTCAAACTTTTTTTCTTTAATTTTATGAGTACATACAAATTTCCCAAATGAACCAACAGTTTTTAAATGATCAGAATAAAATTGATAATTTCTTGACACCATCACTGGTATTACCAAGTGGTGGTTCTATCCAGCTTATGTTTTCTCTTTTGAGCCTACTTTCTATTTAGAAAGAATTTAGTTTGGTTGCCAGGGCCATCTACCTTATATTCATTTTATTAATTCATCTTCACTTAGTTTTCCATAAAAATCTTGATAATCATATTCATGTATCTGCAATCATGCAAACACAGACAGATGTAAAAGCTGCAAGTAACATGAGTTTTTCCTATCTGCTCAGCAAAATGATCAACCATATTTTATCAAATAAAATCTTAGGGACTTTTTTGATTTTTTAATGGTTATAATATCAGTTCCCACCAACTTCCCATCCCTATCCCATCCCTAACCCCAAAACTGGTTCATCCCTGGTTCAGAACCTATTTTTTATGGGTGAGGATGCTGAAAGGATGATTTCCAGAAAACTGATGATTTACTTAAATTAACACATGTGCCTTTGTGAATTGTCTCTCTTGTAAGCTGTTTGGAGAAAATGAGTACAGCATTTCACATCATTTACTCTGTGTAAGGTACAACACTAGGCACAGAAGGGAGGAATATAAGCATTACTCTTGGTTCACATGGGAGTTTCATTCAGCCTCCTCGAGTTCGCTACAGGGGATGAACGAGAGAGGTTTAGTGGAGGACTCTAGGACCAGAGTAGTTCTGAAAGCGTCTTCTTTTCTTTTTTTTTTTAAACATACTTACATAAGCTACCCATACATACTCATACATAAAAAATACATATCATGACTTAACTAGACATTATCAGGAGCATTTCTTCTTCAACCTCATGATTAAATCTCATTTTGCTACCTCTGATTCTACTCTTGGCATCTGGGAAAGAAGAGCAATGAAGAAGAAGATTCTAAAACTCTGCCTTGCATTCATCTTTCCATCAGGACACTCTCTGATGCAGAGAGCTAGTCACTTTCTTAGAAACCTGCACTACGAGGAAGGAAAAGGATTCTTCAAATCACTTCTCAACAACACAGAATGCAACCTCACTAGATTTCCACCTCCTGTTAAAGCACTATTTAGATATTATGCTGTTACTCCCCTAATCCTGATAAGAAGAACACAATTTTGCCTTTCCATATATAATACAAAATTCATTAATTTAGAGCTTATTTACTAATTCATTGAAGAATTAAAAATTGAATTCCCTGGGCTAACAACATTAACCAGACAAGTAAGGTCACAACTTTTATTAAACTTATGTTTTTGATGGTGAGGGGAAATGATTTTTTAAGTAAATGAATGAATAAACAAATAAAAATTAGCAAATAAATATATCAAATCATGGTGAGTGATTTATAGACACTTTAAACAAAATGATCGGAAATAATGCAACCAGATGGTTGCTTCAAGTTAGGCGGGGGGGAGAAGCATCTCTCAGAAGTGATATGTTAACTGAGCTGAATGATGACAAGAAGCCAGATTTTAAGTGTGTGGGAAAAATCATTCTAAGCAGAGGATGAGACCAGTGCAAAGACTCAAAGGTAGAATGTGCTTATTATCTCCTAGGAAAGGAAAGATAATTGTGTGCCTGGGGCCTAAAGGAGGAATAAGTTAAATGGGCAGTATGAGTTTGGAGAATGTAGCAGGTTGAACAGTAGCCCCCCAAAAAATATGTCCATATGCAAATCACTGAAACCTGTGAGTATTTCCTTTTTTGGAAAAAGGGTCTTTGCAAATATAATTAAGGTACAGATCTTGAAATGAGGTAATCCTGGATTACCCAGGTAGGTCTAAAATCCAATGACTAGCATCTTACAGAGAGAAACAGATGAGAAGATGGCACAAATGGAAGAGGAGAAGGCAATGTGACAACAGAGGCAGAGATTGGGGTGAGGTGGCCCCAAGCCAAGGAAGCCAAAGAATGCCAAAGCCACCAGAAGCTGCAGGAGACAAGGAAGGATTCTCCCTGAGAGCCTCCAGAGGGAGTGTGACCCTGCTGACTCCTTGATTTCATACTCCAGAACTATTGGAGATTTAATGTCTGTTCTCTTAAGCCACCCAGCTTGTGGTAATTTATTAAGACAGAGATAAGAAGGGAGAAGATAATTCAGAACATTGAAAAAAAGGATAAGGAGTTTGGAATTTTATCTATGTTTAAAATAAAACAATTGGGGACTTGCAAGGGGCAAGCAAGGTGAGTGATTTAGAGGATGAAGGGGGGTCCAGTTTTCATGGAGTCAGATTAATATAGTTATCAGTTTGTGCTTAGGCACTAGACTGATTTGGTTTGAATCTTGGCTTCTCAGTGTTTTAGCTCTATATCACTATGTGACATGGGGCAATGGATTTCAAACATCTATGCCTCAATCTTCCTCATCTAGTAAATTCTTGGAGGATAGGATTTTGAGAGGAAAAACTCATGGAGGATAGGGATATTGCATAAGCAACGTTTTTAGGAAGGCAATAGTGGATAGTGTATACCGAAACGTAGTATAACAGAAATGGGCTGGCTTTTAACAATGGGGATTTAGTAGTTTGCAAGCTTACAGTTCTGAGGCCATGAAAATGTCCAAATCAAGGTATCAATAGGTGATCTAATGATAGGTGATCCTGGACTCCTCTGTAAAATGGCAAGGCACATGGCAGCTTCTGCTGGTCCTTCTCTCTGGGGTTTCATTGGTTTCAGCTTCTGGCTGATCCATCTGTGGCTTTCCTTCTGAGCTTCTGTGTCTTTTTCTCTGGATTTCATCCTTTTATAAAGGATTAAGAGGATTAAGACTTATCCTGAATAAGATGGGTCACATCTCAAGTTAAGATCCTACTCACCAAAAGCTCCTACTTAGAATGTGTTCACACCCACAGGAATGGATTAGCTTTAAGAACATGATTTTCTGGGGTACATACAGCTTCAAACCATCATAGGTAGGATCCCAAACCCAGGTGAAATATTTGACCCAAGATAAGAAGAGTCATGTATAGGGACATTAGAAAAGACCAATGTGAATAATTCTGGTGTTTGTGTGGGAGATGATGAGGACATTGCTTCTTTTCCTGCAAGAGGGAGATGACATCCCTGCCAAACCCAAATCTGGGGAAAAAAACTCTCATTTCATCCAGTTACAAATACAATTTCTGTCATTAACTGCAGTCAAGATGGTCAACAATTTGCCAACCATGTCTTCATTACACCAGCTTCCAGAGATAAAATTGTCTTATTGACCATTCAAAGGAAAGCAACTATTTTCCACTTATTTGTGAAAGGTCTATAAGCCTTGGAAATGGAAGTTTTAGCCAAAACTTATTTGCCTGCAGTATGTGCTTATAAAAATTAAATTCTGAAATCACATGCAAATTACAAATCTTACTAATCCTCCAAACATCCATAACATACAAATTCATGGCAAATTTCCCTAAAGTTTACATGATCCAAAAATGACTGCAGTGCTTTATGAGAAGAATGTTTGGCTCCCATACAGTTGATGCTAAGAAGTTCCATTAGAGTGTATGGCACTTGATAAAATATTCTATTTCTAGTTCCCATATGTAAAAACTAGAACCTCTTATCTATAAAAATAGAGCAATTTTCAGCCACTGTATGGTCACAGAGAGGATAGGTAATCTTTAAGATCATAAACTTCCAAAGTCCTTGGAGTTTAAGCCTCATAGTTAGAACTGGCTGTTAAAAGAGAATATCCCAATTGAACCTAATATTCAGATAGCCAGAAAGCTTTTCTCTTTTCATTAGATTGCTTCCTCTTGCTGATGACTGGGGCCCAACTTAGATATTATGGAATTAAGAATGTGATATAAATTACCACCAGGAAATTTTCTGATGTCTCCTGGTCACACAAGATGATCAACACACTCCAAATTAATTTTGAGCTCCTGAATTTGGCTAATTCTTTTTATGTTAATAGAATAATTCCATATCTTACTAGCTTAATACTGTTAAGAAAAAGATATCAGTTCTCTGAAGAAAGGGTTTTAAAAACGAGATCCTATGCCACAGATTGTATGTCACAAGTCTCTAAATGAGCAACTCATGAGTCAAATAAAATATTTCCAGCAGATGGTTAGTTTATTTGACTCAGAGACCTATTCAGGTTAGCTAAAGGGAAGGAGATTATTGCAGAAATGTATTCAAAGAAATAAAGGAATTAGAATCTCACAGAAATTATGAATACCTAGGGTAATCAGGATGGGTGTCACACAGAAAGTGTTGTGAGTCCAAAGTACTCGAGTACATTAGGAACAAAAGATTATAATCTGCCTTTCCAAAGCCCTAGCATTAACCTGACTCAAATTTTTTGGTGGGTCGGCTGAGTTCTCCACACACTATCTAGAGGCTTCTTCACCCTTTATTATGTAGATATTTTAAATGTTTCATAGCTTGCTCCATTACTTCAATAAATGTTGACTGAATTACTCTTATAGACCAGGCATTGTACTTGGCAACAAACAGACCAATAAGGACTTTGCTTTCACAGAGCTTACCTTCTAGTGGAGGAAATAGATCTGTAATTCAAAACAAGTAAGATAAGTACAGATAGTGAACATTTCTAGGAAGAAAATAAATAAGGTCTTGTGATTAAATAATGACCCTAGTGGGGCAGGTCAGTGAATGAATGATGGAAATGAACAGAACTAGTTTAATACAGTGATTCAAAGTCAGTTATTCAGAGACTTGGTAAAAGAGTGTTCCAGGCAAAGGGTGTGAAGTGGAGAGTGTTTCGGTTTAATAGCCATAGCGATGGCTTAATCATCATCTCCAGCTCCTTCATAATTCATCCTGGCAAAGTACATTGACTGTTCAATCATTCTCCCACTAGTGGTGGACCATGTGCTAGCTGGCTGGCCTAGGGAGCCATACACTCTCATGCAAGTCCTTTATTGATTCTGTTGGTTACAGCTCCATACATAACTAGATTATGTGAAGGTAGGGACTTGTGTCTGTTTTGTTCACTGCTGTTATCTCCCCTGCCTAGAACAGTACTTAGCACATAGTAGGGACTCAAAAAAAAATACTTATGGAATGGAATTATTTAAGGAATGAACTATTAGAAAATGGGTGAATAGGGAGATGGACGAGGACTTTACCAATCTAAGTAGGAATAATGCACTAATATGTAACTCAAGAGCTTTCCCCTTGAGTTGGAGATATGCTTGAACTGTGTGGCTCTGTGGTTCAGTTTAATGTTAAAACTGTTGCTTATATTCACTTAGGTACACATACGTGAAGCCATGGGGACTGAAGAAAAATTATTAATATGTGATTCGTATTTATATATCCCAAAACATTGAATAGAGTGACTGTACTCAACTGATATTTAATAAATAACTGTCAAATAAATGACTGAATATGCATATACATTTTTGTTTCCTCAATTTTAATATTGACTTGGAAAAACTTGTAATATGGGCTTTTTCTCTATTAAAATTATGGAGAAAGTCTGAGATAGCTTAAGATTAGCTCCACAAAATATTTTCAACCATAGAACTAAACATGTTCACTTTTAGGATATTTTTCCCTCAAACAATAACTTTGGATGTAGCTTTCAGGACTTTTTGCAAAGTTCTGTGTCCTATGAAATGAAAAATTAATTATCTTCACAAATGTCACCCTTGGAAAAACATTCACAGAGCAGATGAACATTTAATTAGCTTTTAAAATATATTTCTAGCAATCTATTTTTTTATTCATTAATCAGTTAAAATAGTTTTTTTTTCAAATGTTACTCAAACCTCCACATAGTCAAATTCTGATGGCGGTATTTTTTCAGATTGAATCAGAAAGAGACATCTATTAAAAATACATGAGAAAACAACTTCCAACTCTAACAAACAAATCAGATTTTTCTTTGGTCAAATTGGTATAAGTTTCCTTTACAGAATCTGAAAACTTTAATTTGTAAATTGTGACAAATATGAAGCAACTTGTCCTTCATTTTCTGGAGACATGGATGCTAATTGGACTAATGATTTCTGGCATCTAATCACAAAAAAGTCTGGGACTAAATATGCTCCACTACAGCTACTGAGGGAGGCGACATGAGGTACACAAATAACAGCCTCTGTCTGAAATGACATCCTTATTTTCCAGACTGTTCAAACAGAGTAAATGCTTTGATATATGTTGCAGCTCCATGGAGGACACAGTAGCATGTTAACAGCTTCTGCAGAATTAAACTATGCCTAGAATGTGAAGCTCCCAGCAAATTGTTCTAGTGATAATTGAAAAGAAATCCATTCAATCATACACCCACTCACTCTACAAAGCTGTGTGGTATCCAGTCACTGTCAAGCACTGGTCTAGGTGCTGGCTGATTTAATTATATCAGAAAGGAAAAAAATTTTTTTTTGTTATGTAGAACAAAGCATAATGCAGTCATAAAGTTTTAATATAAATTAAAATAAACATGAATTTCCTAGGGTTGCCACAAACTGAGTGGCTTAAAACAACAGGAATGGATTCTCTCACTGTTCAAGGTAGCAAATATTTCACTTCGGAATTTCGAAGGCATTGCTTCATTGTCTTCTAGTTTCCACAATAGTTATTGAAAAATCTGAAGTCACTCTGAGTCTGATATTTGTTCAACATCTGACTGTTTTTCTTCTCTGAGAACTTCTCTTTGATCCTGGTAAACTAAAAGCCACAGTGATTTGTGTTTTGTGAGGCTCTATTTTTAGCTACTATCCTGAGCAGGATATTTTGCATTTGCCATTTATAATGACCAGCTTGGCACATAAGCCCTGCCCTGTGTTCCCTGCCCCAGAGAAAGGATCCTGGTTTTTAGACTAAATGAGATAATAGGGGGAAATCTTAACAGATAGTAAGGAACAGAGATTCTTATTTGTCTCTAATCCACCATTCATTTCTAATTCTCTTGTCGCTTGGGATACTTACAAAGGATGCAAAATGGCAGCAAACAATTCCAGATTTTCTGATGCTGCATGAAGTCCAGACAATAGTACATGTTGTCATCCTTAATGTAGATTGCAAAAAAAATGGTCATTATTCTTTACTGCTCCCATAAGGAGGCAGAGTCTATTTCCCCAACCTTTGAATCTGATCAGAGCAGAAGAATGTGGTGGAAATGACCATGTACTAGTTCTGAGGCCTAGATTCTTTTCATTCTCTTTAGAATCATGCCCCTGTCACTGTGAACAAAACCAGAGCTGAACTGCTAAAGGATGAGAAATACATGACCAGTAGCCCCTGTCCACACCAGTCAAAGCTAACCAAACCCCAGAGACAGAGCTGCATAACTTCCTGAACCTGGGCTGGAAAATAAAAGTGTTCCTCATTTGTAATTTCCCAAATTGATAAAAGATTCTCAAAGCAAAGAAGATTTGGGGACAATCCCTATATCAAGGTTGGACTGTATCACTCAACAAGTTTGAAAGAATTCAGATGTGTCTATTAGACCTTCTCCACTAGACAAAAGGGTTTCTAAGAGTCTTAAGGATGTTCCACAGCAGCTTAATATGCCCAACCAAAGAAGAAAGAATTGTGGGTATGGCTTTTGGGGAACAAAATCCATGTAATCAAATTAACTGGAAACCATAAAGTGTTTAAGAGAATTACACTAACAAAAACACTGCCTTCATGGATGAAAGGGGACCGAGATAGTTCAAAATGAGAAAAGACTATAGACACCTATCTTTCTTTGAGCAGGAACCAAACAGAAAAATCCTCAAAAAGTATATTTTCCAAAATCCAGTCTTCAGAAGAAGCCAAGGACTGTGGAAATAGAAGGACACATAAAAGGGCAGAGTTAAATCCATGGAGAAACAATGAACTGCGGAGTGATTTCCAGGGAGCAGATCCAGGTCCCACTCAGGAAGCATTCCCTGTTCCTAAGCCTGAAACATTTGCCTCACTGAGGTTCAGAATCAGCATGGAGAGGCACCTGCTATGTTCTTTCTGTTTTTTCTCCCAAAGGGGAATGTTCATGTAGTTTTTATATTCCTGTCTCACAATTGTCTGTTGGAAGTGTACAAGGAAGATAATTTGCCTTTCATAGTCCTTCATAGCTCACAGGAGCAAAACGAGGTATGTCCAAATAGCTGCATCTAGAACTGGTATAGATTACAAATTCCTGGCCTTCAAGCCTGATGCCACATTTGGATGAGATTTGAGGGGATCTGGGATGGGAGTAGCATATATTGCATTGAAAGGGATGTAAGCAGTGTAGGCACAATATTTTGAATTTGCCTATTGTAACTCCCAGGTTGGCACAATAAGATTTGCCCCGCGCTCTAATAAGTGGACACCCATAATACTGGAAAACATTCTGGTTCTTAGTCTTATAAGATAATAAGAAGGAATCTGCAGACAATAAGGAACAGTGTTCCTTCCTCACTCTTATGCCATTTGTGTGCCCCCCAAATTTGAAAATGACAGCAGATGATTCTGGATTTTCTGATGCTCCATGAAGTCCAATCAGTGACTTATGTCCCCCTCTTTTAACACATATTAGGAATTGGAGCTATTATAAAACCCACCAATATCAGCCACTGTGTTGAGATAGGAGCCATTTTGAGAGTGAGCTCCTAATTCTACAGTAGCCCCATAAATGTTCTAATGTGTGGGTCCTTGTAATCAGAGACATGATCCTGATTCTAAGTCTTAGGGAGATAAAGGGAAGAATCTAGCAGATAATAAGGAAAAAATGCTTATCATTTCTCTTAAACAACTATTCTCTGGATTGTAAATGGGAGAGTGAGGAAGAGAAAGTATTTGAAATATACCTTCTAAAACAGTAACAGTGTCCAGAAGCATACAGGGGTGAAGGTGCTTGAGATACTCCAGCCTGCATTTCACCACCAGGACTACACACCCATTTTGTTTTCAATCATTGCTATTATTTTCCTAGTAGTAAAACTATGTTTAGGGTTGCATATGTATTGCCTCATTTAATCTTCACAGCCACACTCTGAGGTAAGTACTATTATTTGCACCATTTTAAAAATGAAAACTCTGAGTCTAGGGAACTGACTGACCCAGTCTTGCTGTTAGTAAAGATCAGGGTCCTTACTGATATGCTCCTACATGACATAAAAAAATCATGCTATTAAAATTATGATCTGCTTTTATTTTATATTTTTTATCTTTTGTTTGATGAAAGATGCTAAAAGGTTTGAGAATCACTGGATTACTAATTATAGATACTCTAACATGATTTTCATTGTAAGTTGATTCAAGATAATCAGTTTATTTTAAAAATACACAATTTTTAGAAATATTTTGAAAGTATTTACCCATATGACATTATTTTTTCATAACATGGCATATTTTAACATTTAGCATGTAGAACATACCACCAGAAACTAGCTCTTAAAGGGGAAAATACATATTATAGGTATACAAATTATATATATAAATATATACATACATACATATTTATTGGCATGACCACAGATATTTAAATATTACTTTATACCAACTAAAGTAGCTAATAGCTAGTTTATAAATACATAAATGTGTCAAAACAAAATCCTCCTCCTAAATTTTGAAGTACAGAATCCCAACCTTCTAGTACCAAAATACCTTGCAACATCATTTTTTTTTATTTACTCTAAACTGCTGATAAAGGAAAAACAAATGGTGATACTGCTTCCATGTCAGTGAAATAAAAATAAAAGTGCTAAGTTAACACACAAAATTGCTAGATATAGAAAGACATTTTGTTCTTGACTTAAATCTGAGGTACAGCTGGCATTTCTGTATAGGATAATATATTTCTGGGTTTAGTATTAATGGAAAACATTTAAAATTTAATTTGCCAAAAATATTTTAGGGATAAAACCTTAAAGGAGGATGAAATAAATGATAAAGCATATTCTTAGTGGGCATCAGGCCATCTTAGTTATCTCCTACTATTCAAGGCTTAGCTACCTCATTAAATCACCTAGAATAAATCATTTACACTTTGTCATAGATTTCATGACTTTGAGCATGTAATTTGTGTTATGTCATATTTAGGTAGATATTAATTTAAAATGTAAATATTGATTTTTTTAATTAGAGGAAAAGTCTAATAAATAGTAAAAATACTGAGCTGATTTTGAGATACATATTCTCATACACTTTTCATTCTCTGTGCATTTATTTGCTGTGTCATGACTCAGAGAAAAAATGATCATAGTCAAAAAATGATCATCTGCAGAAAATTATTACATGAGCTCCCTGGGCCCTGGTCAACAACTATGAGCTCAAGTCTCTGATCTCAGGGATCCCCTGGGGGTATTCCACCCCTACCATCTGCCAAATCAGGAAACCTCTTCCTTTCTTTCTCATTTCTCAGGGACCCCTCTTTTAGGAACATTGTTATGTGCAACTTAATATAGAGTGTATAATGTTATTAATAATACTATTGCTTTATATCAAATGTTTATACTCTTTGAAAACACTGTAACACATATTGGGATATTATATTTGTAAATAGAGTATCTTTGAGTTAAACTTTTTGGTAAGTTCATCATTTATTTCTTGAATACCAAATGAATTTTCTCCTTTGTAACCTGAAAATGACTTCATATTCCTGAATCTTTGTAATAGTATGTAACTTCTCTGAAATGATATATTAAGAGCAAGCAATCTAAAAAGAAAAAAAAAAAATGATCATTCATAGTCTCCAGAATTCTTCCTAGAAGATAAGGCATCTATCAGACTGCAGAGTTATGCCTTCAGCTAGAATAATCCCAAGGGCTTTTAAATTCTCGAAGTTTTCAGTCAAAAATTGCAATGATAATGATAAAAATAGTGGTAATGATAACACTGATACTAATAAAGAGCATTATAAGTAAGGGATATTTAGAGTAGAAATAGGTAGTACATTCTAGCTCTCTTTTGTAGCAAGTAATGTAACCAAGACCAAGGTGGTTATTTTGTTCACATGTTTGACATAGAGTGTTTGAGGTTGACTTTTTCTTATCTTTCTTTCTAAATTTTGTGTTACTGCTTTTTACAGTTATATTAAAAATTGTGCACCCTGTTGTGCTCACCTTGAATTCTAACATTTCCATGTTATAGTTACAATGACATTGTATGAGAAACAAAATCCTGTGAGGAATTTAATACTAATGACATAGTCAAAATAATATACTCTTTTACTAAGATGCTGATAATACAATTCAAGCACTGATAATTCATCATGTTTTGTCATGTATGGTTTTTAATGAATTTTACTTTGTATTTGTACTGAGGATTTTTCATTGCCAGGGATATGAGACTTAGCAATCCAAAAACCCATCTAAGACTTTGTTTTCCACTGTTGTGTTACCTAGTAAGCACCTAGCCTATTTAGGAATTATTTTGGTTGATAGGAAAAAATGCCCATTTTAGAGAAAATGAGTCATTAATACAGCTTAAGATCCCTGCTAAACATGTGGGGAATACAGCATGGCTATCAAAATTTCTGACTAACTCTACATGGCTGGACTACAAACTGCCATTATGCTTTGTAAAATTAGGTGTTAACTAAGTTATAGATCTAACAATAGTCACAGATCACAAAAGCTTTTGTTTTAAACTGATTCGACTCCAATTTTTAAAACAACCACATTCAATTCTTTAAACACATGAAAAGCAATACACCTTCATTACTATCACAAGCTCCATATTTTCTGAATTCTTACTGTAAGCAAGATGAAATCAGTACATGTACTTATTTCACCCTTCCTTCACACTGTTTATGATGCCAGGCCCATAAAGGTAAAAACAGTATTCAGGAAAATGCCTAGAGCAGCAGAAGTGAACCATAGTACACTATCAAGGACATCCAGTTACTTTCTAGGGACCCACTATTGAATGTAAAATGAAAGTTACTGAATTTTTTTCAGTCTTGTGCATCTCATGTTTTGATGTTTGATGGGTGATATCATAACCTTGAAAAATCCCTCAACTATAGCAAATCTTTTTAATGTGGCCCTTTGGTGAGTAGGAAATTAACAAATGGAGTTTATTTCTCATGCTCAAATGCTTCAGAGTAAGATACACATTCAAACACATTTGACTCTTGGTAAGTTTATACTGATGCTAGGCTTGCTACTTGTTGCCCTGGATTGCTTACTTCTCACAGTAGTGTTAAAACCATCACTCCTCATTTCCTGGGGGAAAATATCTTCGTTCTGTCACTCTCAAACAGTTGAGGAGTAACACGTAAAACCAGTTCAGAAAAAAAAATGCTGAGGACAATTATTAAAAAAATCAATTGTTACGAAAAACACCTATAACTTCCTTTAAAAAGAAGATGAAAAATAATCAGAACTGTGTCTAGATCAAATTTCAAACATTAGTCAATACTCATGACCTATCTGCCTAATGTGGAAAATACTAAAACTTAGCCAAACCAGTCTTGCCTTTCACTAACTACTCATTGGCTACTTAAGTCCTTTTAGCTTAAGGAGTTTAATGATTATCATTGGCAAGGAGTTATTCCTTTGAGAGCTAAGAATTATCCTAAAAATATTTAGCAAAATAAGCAACAAATGTAGACAAACCCCTTTGTTCTAATTGATTGAGCATAAAATGTCAGATTTTCCCCTGTGCCAAAGTCTAGTACTGTTTCAAGTGCTTAGAGATGCACATCAACTCTTTCAGGTCACTTGGGTATAATTTAGTTCACTATGCCAGTGATGATTTAGGAGGAATTACAAACCGTTACCTGGAAGTTAAAAAGACCTTTGTTCCTATGGGCCACCTTTGTGCCAGCCCTATAGATAATTCTCTTTAGTTAAAATAAACTATTTCATAACAAAGATAAATCATTGGTATCATATGCCTCACAAATTATGATATAAATGATTCTCTAACATTTGTACTACAGGTAAACTACAGGGTATGTTGTTGTAGATGTAAATGAAAAATGTCTAGTGTTTGGAGGCACAGAATTGTGAAAAATCTAGGTCTATTTATTATTTTAGTATTGTTGGAAATTTTGAATCATTAGATCTTTCCAGCATTATGTGACATAATATTTCTAGACTTTTAGAAATTATGCCATTCATTTTAGCAAAATAAAAATGCACAACAATGTGTATGGTTCCAGGGTCAGGTAATAGGCACTCATATTCCCATTGAGCCTGTCTTTGAAATCCCTTTTCATAGTCAAATAAATCATTAAGTTCTTGCTACCTGTAGACAGAAAGTCATTACATTATGAGGTATATATTTGGCTAGATGATTTTTTGCTTTGTTTCATTGGATTTGGATTTTACCAATTGCATCTTAATGATGTGGTAATGACCAGATCTGAGAAGCATAAACATTAATCTCAGGATAAAAGCTTGAGCTATCTATTTATTTTAGCTATAATTCCATGGATTAAATGAATTAAGGCTGATAAATCCTTGATTCATTCATAAATCTATGGATGCTGATGAATATCCTCATACTCTTAAAATTACATCTTACAGGTTTACCCTCAGACAATTTATTGGCATGCCTCAAAAATCAGTCTGATCCACTATTGCTTTTCTCTACTAAAAGAACCACTGAAGTTATTTCTTTTCTTAGCAAAGAATATTTGGAAATTAGGAGAATTCATAGAAAATGCTAAGTATTGAGATACAATGTTAAATGTATTTCAAAGTGAGAATCAAAATAATAAATATGCAACTGAGAAGACACATTCTATATTAAAATTCTTCAAAGACAAAGAGCTGCTTCTAATATCATGACATTATTATTCAGCAGCCACTAATATAAAAAGAGCCAGCTTGTCTGCAAGTGCAATGATTGGGAAAACTCTCTTCCTCCTCACTCCCTCTTCCATGTCATCCTTCTCCTCATTTCTGTAATCAGGTTGATGCCACATAATTTACCAAGTCAAAAATTATTCTTGATTCCTCTGTCTCTGTCACCAAAGTCAGACTTAGCAATTGTCCCCTAGTTTTACTAGTTCTGACAATTTTATCTCCTAAATATTTCTTTAATCTTTTCTCACCCTTCATCACTACTATCACTGTCCTTGTTCAGGTTTAAACATCCCTGGACTATTTCAACACTCTCCTAACCACCTGGTCTCCCTGCTTCTAGTCTAATCCTCTCAAATTGCTCTCCAATACTGTAGTTGATGTGGCCTATTTTAAATGAAAATCATCTGCTTAAAACCCTTCATTGGGTCCTATTTTCTACAGGAAGAATTTCAAGCTATCTTGTATAACACATTAACCTATCTTGACCTAGGTCTTTTCTTTCTCTTCAGACATAACATTATTCTTCTCTGCCTGAACGTCATGAAATAACAGCACTAAGCTGCTTCTAGTTCCGCAACCACATTATGTTGTTTTCTGTATTCAGGGCTCTTCAGATGGAGTTCCCTATGATGGGAATGCACTTAACCCTACTCTTCAACTTGATAATTCCTATGTGAGTTTTTGTTTGTTTTTAAGATTCAAGTCACATATGTCTGTCACTGACTCTTTCCATTATTTAATAACTATTCATATATGTGTTCTCTTCCTCATAGCATCTTATGTGTCCTTGGTTCCCTGGAACTTAACATAGTGACTAGAATTAAAAAAAAAAAAAAATCAATATATTCTCATGAATGAATGGTAAAATTCAAAGGAGTCTATCAATTTCAGAATGTTTAATCATGTTAAAAGAATATTGAATAACTCCACTTAATCCTTATAATTCAACCAGACCTTCCTTCAGCCATCTGTTGAAATGCCAAAATGGAACTCAACAATTATCATAAATCATTTAAAGCAATTTAAAATGTGGCCATCCTATGATGGTGAATGAAATATATTCCAAGCATGTGTCACAAGTTTATCTACTTACGCGTGAGAGCATGATATTTTGTGCACTAAAATGCAACTCCCCTTAACTACTACAGATATTTTCAGGGTTAAGAAAAGGGGTGGAAGCAAAGATTCCCACCACCTCTCAGTGAACAAGTGGTATATTGCTAGATTCCTTTTAAACCCAATATCAGAATATATGTGTTTTTATGTTTAAAAAAATGGTTCTACTTTAATCTTTGTTATGAGAAAGAAAATTACCATATGCATTGAATTTGTAGCTTTAATATTGAACATTTTCTTTTGATCTTGTTTTCTTTATTGACAGGTAAACTCTTTCCAAGCCACGCTTTAACATACAAGTATTTATATATTTGAAGTCCAGTCATACATTCACTTTATAGTCAGTATTATTTTCAACTTACACAGTCTGTCAATTCTCTGATCTCATCTCTGCCTCTCTCCTGTGACTCAGTAATGTGTAAAAGAAAATGCAATATTTGCTAAGTGCTTTTGAATATATCTTCTAGAAAACTGCATTTTTTTTATAGCCAAGGCCTTGCCTTTTCAGATCTTAAAGGTAGTAGAGCTTCCATTAATAGAAAAATGAGGGTTACATAAATTCTTCCTACCACTGAACTGCTCAAATCCTATTCAAGTTAAATAGCTCTCCAACAAGAAGTTAATATGTCAGCTGAAATGTCAGCAAGACACAGCTTCAGCACAGAGCCTTTCTTTTCTGTTCACAGAATACCCTGTGGTGAAAAGTGTTGATGTTAGAAAGGAAAATTTGTTTTGATTCAAAGAAGAACGCTAAATTCATACGGGCTTTCTCTCCTTATTGTTGAGTTGTCCTTTGTAGGAAATATGAATTGAAAGTCAAAGAACTATACTCTATTCTCAGCTATGTCATAGTCTCATTGCTTTAGGTTATAAGAAGTTACCAAACCAATTATATCTCTGTTTTTCCACAAGTACAAATAGAGGCATTAATTTTACCCATAAATAACTGGACAGAATCAGTTTAAAAGTGTTGTCTTTTATTAAATTTCTATTTCAGGAGGGTAAAGAGTGTCCCACTGGACTGCAGGATTTAAAGCAGTGGTCAGCAATATTTCACTTGTTCAGTATTTGGGTCTAGAGGTCAATCTGGAAGAATATAAATCTGAATGTGGCATTGTCTCTGCCCTCTACAAGTTCACAGTCTAAGGAAAGATAAATGCACAGTAAGCACCAGTGAACACCACTGAGACAGGAAGACCATCTCAAAGAACTGGGAACAGTCCAACATGACTATACTACAAAGACAACTGGGTTGTGTAAGAGTTGAGGCTGGAAGTTTGAAGGAGTCGATGTGCACGTGTTCTTGTACGTCAGGCTAAGAGAGTTTGTTTGGGAGTAGTGGGCATAAATTTGGAAAGGTACTTTAAGTCTGGATTATGGAGAGCCTTGAATGACAACCTAAAGGGTTTGGACTTTTCCCTATGCGAAGCAGGATGCATATCATGATAAATTTATATGAGAAAGATTCATCATGGGATGACTGGAAAATGTGGATAATGACAGCAGGTAGCTTAACTAATATGATTACAACAATCTGATGTGGTACCTTCACATGAAGAAGGAAATGAAGTGTTAGCAATGAGAGGTAGTATGAATAGGATTTAATGATTGGCTGGAAAAGGGTCAAAGAGAAATTAAGTAAAATTTCTGAAAGATATACATTAATGGATGGCCTGGAATTATGTCTTGAAAAATGCCTATACTTAAGTGGTATATTAGAAAGATGTGAGCCTAATTAAAGTGATAGAGAAACTTCATAGGGCTGGCAGAGGAGCTAAAATGAAAAGGATGACAAAGACCAAGGAAACTGTCTTCCAAACAACTCATCCTCTCCCCAGTAAGTTTCTCTCCATCTCCAGGACTCAGTTCAAGAATCACCTCTAAGGAGCCTTTTTTGAATGCCTCACAGAAGCAATTGTTCAACTGTTTTGTGCCAAAATTCTACATTTGTCTATGTCTAGTGTGTGTCTATAAAGCACTAATTTCATTCTACTGCCATGTATATTTTCATGCCAGTTGCATATACTATGCTGTGTAGTCTTAAAAGCTGCCTCAATTTCTCAGAGAAACAGTCAGAAGATGAGGAAAATCACTGGAAGAATTCATACAAACATATAGTCTTTGAGGTTGAGGAAATAAATGGATTGGAGAGAAGCTTATGGCTGCCAACCAGGTTTTTATGCTAGGAATCAGTAAGAGGAAATATTGAGTAGCATGAGTAGCAGGCACAGAGTAGATTATGTGATTTTCTACAATCATAGTCAGATGGCAAGGACTAATCAAATATAGTTCCAGGGAATAATTCAAAGTTGAAATGCGGTGGTTAAAATTATGTGCAGAGAGAATTTCCAGGGAAGATGGCAGAGTAGGGAGCTCTAGGATATACTTCTCCTTCAACACAGCTAATGGGCAGGCAGAAACTGTGTGAAATAACTGTTCTGGGGCTCCAAAGGCCCAGGAAGCACTGTATAGCATCTGGGGAACAGTGGGAGGAACAGGTTGAGAAACTGCAGAAAACAACTGTGGGTTGCTTCCATTGCAGCAGCTTCCAGCACCTACTCCCCACTCCCCGCCCTCCTCTTCAGGTGAGCTGCCTCAGGGCCCAGTCCTTGGCTAGCTGCTGTGGAGGAGAGGAACATGGAAGTCCTCTTCCCCAAGAGCAGGGAGGGGTACAGCTGAGCACTGATCATGGCTTTTGATTGGCAATTCAGATCACAGGATCAAAGCTCTGAGCTGCTGTTTCAACCTGCCACGAACAGGGATGGCTGCAGCCATTGTTTCAACACCATCCCAATAGGGCAGAGGCAGAGGAGATTTAAAGATGCAGGGCCTCCTTAGGGCTATGGGGAACAGCTTTCTGAATGGCTCCATCTTCTGGGCAGGCCAAGAAAGCAGAGCTTCAGGGAGTAGTCAAAAAGGCTTTTGGCATCTTTCCTGACTCTCCCGAGGGCTCTTTGGAGCTGGTCTGTGATCCCTTTGTGGGTCCCTAGCACTGTTTTCTCTGGAAAATACTGACTTGGGAAAGTTCTCACCTGGGTGACCTGCTTTTCAGAATTTGCCCTCCAGGCAAAAGAAGCTAGCGGTAACTAGAGGAGAGTAAAAAACAAAATTATAAAGGCAAAACAAAAACAACCAGAACAGTTCAAGATTCCCAGAGATGGAACAGAGGAAAGGAAGCTTTCCCCTGGGGAAGAAACAATTGTACAAATAGTACAATCCTAAAAATTGTACTGACTCCAGGCCAGGCTTCCTTCTTCAACAGGTGTGTGTCACACTCTCGCTCCCTCTTTTTGCCACCATCTTGGTTCTGTGTTCACCACACAAAATGCCCTGTGAAGCCACAGAAACCACACCTGCTACAGAGCAGGAGTTGCCACAGCCCCAGGCTGAGACAGGTCTGGAAAAGAATCTGACTGTGATGAATCAGTACCAGAGCTGGAGGAATAGGATTCTACACAAGTAACCACACACCAGGCACAGATGGCAGCAGCAGCTGAAATTGATGAAGAACCAGTCAGTAAAGCGAAACAAATTCAGAGTGAAAAGAAGGCACTGAAGGCTATGTCCAAACTGGGTCTTCAACAGGTTACAGGGGTTACTAGCATCACTATCTGGAAATCTGAGAATATCCTCTTTGTCATCACAAAGCTAGATATCTATAAGAGCCCAGCTTCAGATACCTACATAGTTTTTGGAGAAGCCAAGATTGAGCATTTATCTCAACAAGCACAACTAGCAGCAGAGAAATTAAAAGTACAAGGTGAAGCTGTCTCAAGCATTCAAGAAAACAGACAGACTCCAACTGCACAAAGGGAGAGTGAAGAGGAAGAGGTTGATGAAAAAGGTGTGGAAGTTAAGGACATAGAATTGGTCATGTCACAAGCAAATGTGTCAAGAACAAAGGCAGTCCAAGCCCTGAAGAATAACAGTAATGATACTGTAAATGCTGTTATGAAATTAACAATGTAACCATCTGAAAATGAGGACTTTTTTGGTGTTTCAAAGACTAACCGGCAGCCTGGTTTGAAATTTGTATTGTTTCAATCATTAATAAATTTATGGCTTCTTTTTGGATGAAAAAAAAAAATTGTACCTCATATCCAGGGCACCAATCAGATGAAAAAAGAGCTGAAAAAATTTTATCATTCAAAAACAGGCAACTCTAAAGGTCTAGAATAAGTTGAGCAAAGTGTTCAAAAGCAAGAAGCTTTAACACAAAACCAACAAATTAAAACTTTAGAGGAAAAACAGAATTTTCAAAAAATTATCCGAAATATTAAAACAAACCTCCTAAATCAGTTCAAGGAGATGTAGCAAATGTGGCTAAAGAGATAAAGGATATTAAGAAGACATTGGGTGAGCATAAATAAGAATTTGAAAGTTGCGCCAGTCTGAATGTATTATGTCCTCCCAAATGCCATTATCTTTGATGTAATCTTGTGTGGGTGGACCTATCAGTGTTAATTAGATTGTAATTATTTGAGTGTTTCCATGGAGATGCGCCTCACCCAACTGTGGGTGATGACTCTGATTGGATAATTTCCATGAAGGTGTTGGCTCACCCATTCAGGGTGGGTCTGAATTAAATTACTGGAGCACTATATAAGATCAGAAAGGAGCAAGCAGGGACAGCCAAGAGGGACACTTTGAAGAACGCACAGAAGCTAAGAGAGGAGCTGCAGATGAGAGACAGTTTGAAGATGGCCATTGAAAGCAGACTTTTGCTCTGGAGAAGCTAAGAGAGGACAAACACCCCAAGAGCAACCCCAAGAGGGTGACACTTTTGAGGAACTGCAGCCTAGAGAGGAACGTCCTGGGTGAAAGCCAGTTTGAAACCAGAACTTTGGAGCAGACACCAGCCACGTGCCTTCCCAGCTAACAGAGGTTCTTCGGACACCATTGGCCATCCTCCAGTGAAGGTACCCGATTGCTGATATGTTACCTTGGACACTTTATGGCCTTAAGACTGTGACTGTGTAACCAAATAAACCCCCTTTTATAAAAGCCAATCCATCTCTAATGTTTTGCTTACCGGCAGCATTAGCAAACTAGAACAAAAGTATAAAAAGTAACATAGAGGAGGCTCTAAGATGGCAGCATAGAGAGGAGTGGAAGCTAGTTAGTCCCCCGGAACAACTAATAAATAATGGGGAACAACTAGTAAATAATCCAGAATAATTGCACGGGGACAAACATGCCTGTCCACTCATCATACACCAACTTGAATTGGGAGGAATGTCTGAGATTGCAGCATAAAATCTGTAAGTAAAAACTGCAGATCCAAGCTAGGAGCCCCTTCCCCCCATGGCCCAAGCTGCAAAGCCCTGTGGTGCTAGAGAGCAGCTCTCTCTGAGCAAGTGAATACAGCTCAGCTAAGCTCCAAATGAGGTTTTAATTAACTGCTCAATACAAGCTATGAATCCCCAACAAGCAGACAGAGGCTTTGGGTGAAGACTGACCTTGGAAAGCCAGAGGATGGCCATGGACTGGCCCTGAAGGGGGCTTCCTGTCCTTGTTTTGGCTCAGTGGAGAAAGCCTCAGCAGTATTCGGTTCCCAGTGCTCTGACCCAGAAAAGGGTGGAGCTATCACAGGCAGAGAGAGACCATTGAAATGCTAAGGACCTCTCCCTATGGGGTCTATCTTCCCTAAGAGGAAAGAGGTGGGGCCCAGCTCTACTACCTGCCTTCCATTCAGAGCCAGATCCCAGAGCCTGGGGGAAAATAGCCACAGGCCACACCCCCTTACACTAGTCTGGAGTTACAGGCTGACAGGTACCACCTGCTGGGCAGAAAAACACAGTGACCTGAGGCCTCATAGGGTGTACCAATTTTCTAAGACACACCCTCAGGGAAACTGGATACTGAATTTTTCTTCCTTCTGGGACTGGAGCCCGTTTTGGTCTGGGAAAACCTGATTGGGTAACCAAGGATACCATGCCTAGACAATAGAAAACTACAACATACACTAAGAAAAAAAAGTTATGGCCCAGTCATAGTAACAAACTTACACTTCAACTGAGATTCAGGAATTTAAACAACTAATACTAAGTCAATATTAATACTAAAAAGTTTAGGGAAGATATGGCAAAAGAGATGAACCATATAATGAAAACACTGGGCATACATAAGGTAGAAATTGAAAGTGTGAAAAACCAACTGGCAGAATCTATGGAAATGAAAGGCATAACACAAGAGATGAAAGACATAATGGAAACATAACAGCAGATCTCAAGAGGCAGAATAAAACACTCAGGAACTGGAGAACAAGGCACCTGAAAGCCTACACACAAAAGAACAGCTAGAGAAAAGAATGGAAAAATATGAGCAACATCTCTAGGAACTTAAGGACAAAAAGAAAAGCAGGAATGTACATGTCATTGGTATCCCAGAAGAAGAGAGGGGGAAAGGGGCAGAAGTAATAATAGAGGAAATAATGAAAATTTCCCATCTTTTATGAAAGACATAAAATTATGGCTCCAAGAAGTGCAGCATACCCCAAACAGAATAGATCTGAATAAGCCTACACCAAGACACTTAATAGTCAGATTATCAAATGTCAAAGATAGAGAGAGAATCCTGAAAGCAGCAAGAGAAAAGTGATCCATCACATTCAAAGGAAGCTTGATAGGACTACTGTGCCAGTTTGAGTGTACTGTGTCCCCCAAATGCCATTATCTTTGTGGTCTTGTGTGGGGCAGAAGTTTTGGTGCTGGTTGGATTTGCTTGGAATGTGCCCCACCCAGCTGTGGGAGATGATTCTGATGAGATGTTCCCATGGAGGCGTGGCCCCGCCCATTTGGGGTGGGCCTTGATTGGTGGAGCTATATAAATGAGCTATCTTGGGGGGAGAAAACTGAGTGCAGCTGGGAGTAATGTTTTGAAGAGAAGCAAGCTTGCTAGAAAGGAACGTCCTGGGAGAAAGCCGTTTTGAGGCCGGAGCTTTGGAGCAGACGCCAGCTGCCTTCCTAGCTAACAGAGGTTTTCCGGACATCACTGGCCGTCCTCTGGTGAAGGTACCCGATTGCTGAGGTGTTACCTTGGATGCTTTGTGGCCTTAAGACTGTAATTGTTTAGTGAAATAAACCCCCGTTTTATAAAAGCCTATCCATCTCTGGTGTTTTGCATTCTCCAGCATTAGCAAACTAAGACAGATTTTGGTACCAGAGAAGTGGGGTGCTTTTGCTGCTGTGTTTGCCAATACCAAACATGTTGGAACGGCTTTTCAAATGGATAAGGGGAAGACTCTGGAAGAATTGTGAGGAGCTTGATAGAAAAGGCCAAAACTGCTTTAAAGAGACTGTTTGTGGAAATATGGACTCTAAAGATACTTCTGATGAGGACTTGAGCAGAAATGATGAATGTGTTGTTGCAAACTGGAAGAAAGGTGATCCTTGTTTTAAAGTGGCACAAAATTTGGCAAAATTGAGTCCTGGTCTCAGATGGAAGGAAGAATCTGGAAGCAATGACCTGGAATACTTAGCTGAGGAGATCTCCAGACTACATGTGGAGGACATATCCTGGCTTCTCCTTGCAGCTTATAGTAAAATGCAAGCAGAGAGAGATAAACTTAGAACTGAACTCTTGGGTTCAAAGAAACCAGAAGTTGATGGCTTGGAAAATTACAGGCTTCCAGGGGGTGGAATCCCAGAAGCTACAGCCCAACGTGAGGATGGAACCAAACGTGGAAGCCAGCCGCCATTTCAGTACAAGCCAAGATTGGAAAAGGAGTTAAGCAGAAAGGATTTGTGGAAAGTCCTATTGTCTGATGGCTTTGACCCCTGCATGCTTCATGCAAAGCCAACAGAATTTTTGAGAGTTCTTTATAGACAGAGCCATTGCCAGTCTGGACTGAAGGAGACAGACAAGGAAAAAATTAAAGGAAAAATCTCTTCAAAGACAGACCCATGGAGGTTGAGGTCTGGAGTCAGGAGGTCTCGGGCTGGGAGAGTGGAGCAGCCCACATGCATGGAAAGGGTGAGTTTGCCCTAGAGGTCGAGGGCGGGCTTTCCGCCTCGATGCTCTGGTAGAGTTTTGCCACCTCAGGTCCCAAAGAGGGTGGAGCACATTCCCAGGGAATTGAGGAGAGCCTGGCTGCCACCACACTGTTCTGAAGGGGTTGAGCATGTGCCCCGGAGATGGAAGGGAATCCGGGAGCTGCCCCAAGGTTTTAGGAGGGTGGAGCCGAGAAGGTGGTCTCCCCAATGTGTGGAAATGTTGGAGCACTCACCTAAGTGTTTGGAGAGGAACGGGCTGCTGAAAAGGCCCTTGGGAAGGGTTAGGCTCCCACTCTCTCAAGCCCCAAGGATGCAACATTGTTCTGTAAATGACTCTTGGACTTTGAAATCTAATGGAGTTTGTCCTGCAGGTTTTAAGAACTGTTTTGCTCCTGTTAACCCTGTTTTCCTTACTGTTTCTCCTTATGGCAATGGGAATGTTTATCCTATGAATGTCCCTCCTTTGTATATTGGAAGCATATAACTTGTTCTAAATCCACAGATCCAAAGCTAAAGGAAAAGTATGCCTTAGGACTGACCACGCCTAAATTGATTTTGATGGGATTTTGTACTTAACTTTTGTTACTGAAATGATTTGAGTTTTTGTGGTATTGTGAATGTATTTTGTATTTGGAAAGATAATGTCATTTTGGGTTCCAGGGGGTGGAATGTGCCGGTTTGAGTGTATTGTGTCCCCCAAATGCCATTATCTTTGTGGTCTTGTGTGGGGCAGAAGTTTTGATGCTGGTTGGATTTGCTTGGAATGTGCCCCACCCAGCTGTGGGAGATGATTCTGATGAGATGTTCCCATGGAGGCATGGCCCCGCCCATTTGGGGTGGGCCTTGATCGGTGGAGCTATATAAATGAGCTAACTTGGGGGGAGAAAACTGAGTGCAGCTGGGAGTAATGTTTTGAAGAGAAGCAAGCTTGCTAGAAAGGAACATCCTGGGAGAAAGCCGTTTTGAGGCCGGAGCTTTGGAGCAGACGCCAGCTGCCTTCCTAGCTAACAGAGGTTTTCCGGACACCACTGGCCGTCCTCCGGTGAAGGTACCCGATTGCTGAGGTGTTACCTTGGATGCTTCGTGGCCTTAAGACTGTAATTGTTTAGTGAAATAAATCCCCGTTTTATAAAAGCCTATCCATCTCTGGTGTTTTGCATTCTCCAGCATTAGCAAACTAAGACAACTACATACGGATTTCTCAATAAAAACTGTGGAGACAAGAAGGAAGTGGTGCAATATATTTAAGATATTGAAAGAGAAAAACCACTAACCAACAATCCTATATCTGGCAAAACTGTCTTTCAAATATGAGGAGAGCTTAAAATATTCTCTGACAAACAGACAATGACAGAGTTTGTAAATAAGATACCTGCTCTATAGGTGTCTTACTGCAGACAGAAAGGAAAAGACAGGAGTGAGAGGTGTGGAAAACAATTTTGGGAGATAGTAGCATAGCAATGTCAGTACACTGAACAAAGATGACTGTGAGTAGAGTTGAAAGAGGAAGGTTAGGACCATGTGGGACACTAGAACAAAAGATGAAAGATAAAGACTGGGACTGTATAACTCAGGGAAATCTGGGGTGCTCAATTATTGCAATAAAAGGTACAAATATGTTTTTACATGAGGGAAAACAAATGAATATCAACACTGCAAGGTGTTAAAAATAGGATGGTATTGGGGGGAAAATACAATCAATGCAAACTAGAGACTATAATTAACAGAAACATTGTATTATGCATCCTTTAATATTACAAAGGCAATATACCAAGCTAAATGCATTTGGAGGGGGATAGGGAAAGGGTATGGGACTCCTGGCATTGGTGATGTTGTCTGACTCTTTATTCTACTTTAGGTTGATGCTATCCTTCCTTTTGTTGATTTCTAGCTATCATGTTTTTTTTTCTCTCTCTCTTACTCTTTTCTTTTTCCTTTGTCTCTCTGCCTTCTTTGACTCTTCCTCCTTCTTTGTGGAAGAAATGGAGATGTCCTTATATAGATAATGGTGATGGTGCTGAATACATAAATACATGACTAGACTATACAGGGAACCAACGATTGTTTACTTAGGATGGAATGTATGGTGTGTGAACAAAACCATCTTGAAAAAAAATGGGTTGATAAAGAAACCTTGAGTGCACTATATTGAGTGAAATAAGACAGAAACATAAAGGCAAATATTGCAGGGTCTCACTGACATGAACTAATTATAATATGTAGACTCATAGACATGAAATATAAGTCACCAGGATATAGAATGAGGCTAAAGAATGGGGAGCAGTTGTTTATTCTGAGCTGAATGTTCAACTAGGGTGAACTTAAACATTTGGAAATGGACGGGGTGATAGTAGCATATTATGAGAATAACCAACAGTGCTGAAATGTGTGTGAAGGTGGTGGAAAGGGTAAGCTCAGAGTCATGTATGTCACCAGAAGGAAAGTTGGAGGTAAAAAGAAGGAAATGTACAAAACAGTGAGTCTTGTGGTGGACAATGTCTGTGATTAACTGTACAAATATTAGAAATCTTTCTCATGAACTGGAAAAAATGTATGACACTGTAACTAGAAGTTAACAGTAGGGAGGCATATAGGAAAAAAATATATATTGTTGCAAGCTATATACTACAGTTAGGAGTATTTTAACATTCTTTCATCAACAATAACAAAAGTACTATACCAAAACTATGAATCAATAATGGAAGGGGGGTGGTTAGAGATATGGGAGGATTTGAGTTTCCTTTTTTTTTTTTTCTTTATTTCTTTTCTGGAGTAATGAAAATGTTCTAAAAATTGAAAAAAATGTGGTGATGGATGCACAGCTGTATGATGGTGCCATGGGCAACTGATTGTACACTTTGGTTCTTTGGATAGTTGCATAGTATGTGAACAATCTCAATAAATAACTAAATAAATAAAAGAAAGAAAGAAAGAAAGAAAGACAACAGAAATTGTGGGAATGAAAGGCACAATAGAAGAGATTAAAAATACACTAGAGAGGGGGCTGGGCAAGATGGCAGAGTGGTGAGGTGTGTGTTTTAATTACTCCTTTGGGGTAACTGGTAGATAGGCAGGAACTGTGTGGAAAAGATACCTCAGAGGAATCTGAGGTTGGACACAGTTATACAACAGCCATGAGCATGTGGAGCAGATGAGAGCAGCGAAATCTGTAAGTTCTCATGGCCAGGGGGTCCACATCTCTCCCTGTCAGGCACAACAGACTGTGTTGCAACTGGTTTCCTAAGGGAGGGGGGGCATCAGTGGTGGGAACAAGGAGGGAGAACTGTAGTTGCAGAAATGATTAACAGTCTCAGAGTGCTGAACAAAAACCCCAAACATAGATAAACTGAGACCAGACACTGGAGAATCTGGGAGCAGTCAGCTCAGTGGAGAGGAGATAGAGCTAGCAAAAAAAAAAAAAAAACCAACAAAAAAACAAACAAAAAAAAACCAGAGACTTTTGGAGTTGGAGGTAAACATAATACAGAGAAGGGCTGGGCTCAAACAGAACCAGGCACATATGCAAACCCAGGGGGCCAGGGCCCTTCTCTGATTTTTTTTTTTTTCCACCTTAATTGCTCCCCAACTCCTTGTCTTTTTGCATTTCAGTAGCCCAGCAGAACTGCAAGAACTGAATTAAAGCATTTTTCTTTAAATAGTTTATACTGGGCATTTGTTCTTTTTTCTTTTTTTTTATCTTTTTCTTTTTTTAAAAAATAACTATTCTAAGTAGCCCATTACAGAAAGCCTCAAAGGCTTGCAATTTGGGCCCAGGCAAGAGCAGAGCTAAAATAGCTCTGAGAGACAAAACAATAAGTCTAGTGGGGAAGACAATTCGACAAAGACTGTAATTTTTCCAAGAGAAGGGGGGCATGGTCCAGCTCCAGTGGCAGCCCTGCTTTGGGGAACTTAGACCCCAGGGGCTGGAATTCAGAAACCAACTTCAGCCAGCCATGCCCCCAGCAGGGTCAGGGTCTCCAGGAGAACTAAAGGCTCCATACCTCCTTACACTAGTAAGGGAGCTGCAGACTGACAAGTGCTACCTGCTGGACAGAATAGGAAAAACACAGAATCTAGAGGCCTCACAGGAGGGTCACATTCTCAAGGAAACTCCATACCCTCCCCCTGAGACCTGGGCATCTCTGGACTGGGAAAACTTGACTGGGGTTTACCATATCTAAAGAGACCATCACACAAAAAGGCTTCATAAAGACAGAGCAAGAAACAGAAAAGCAAGAGGTGAAAAACTCCTGTCAACTAAATAGAATCTGAGTTAGAGGCCTAGAATAAGCTGAACTGAACACCAAAGGTTAGAGAACAAAGGCAACCAACAAAGAAACCCTAGGTAAAAGAGTGAAAACGAGCTCCAGAATAAACTAATCAAGAAAGTCAGATGCCTAGAGAGCCTAAGACAGTGAGCCATACTGGGAAACACAAAAATATGGACCAGCCAAAGGAACAAACTAATAGTTCAACCAAGATACAGGAGCTGAGGCAACTAATGCTAAACCAATTCAATGAATGGAAAGAAGATCAAACAAATCTCCTAAATCAATTCAAAAATCAAGTTAATGAACTGAGGGAAGATACAGCAAAACAGATTAAGGATATAAGGAAGACTTTGGATGAGCATAAAGAAGAATGCATAAACTTGAAAAAACAAATGGCAGAACTTATGGGAAAGAAGGGCATTGTGATGGTTAGATTCATGTGTCAATTTGGCCAGGCGATGGTACCCAGGTGTCTGGTCAAGCAAGCACTGGCCTAACCCATACTGCAAGGACATTTGTGGCTGGTTAATAAACTAGAAGGCAGGTTTATTAAAACATCAGTCAATTGGCTGCAGCTGTGACTGATTACATCAACAAAGTGTGTGTCTTCCACAATGAGAGAATGCAATCAGCTGGATTTAATCCAATCAGTTGAAGACTTTTAAGCAAGGCAGATAGAGGACCTTCACTTCTTCTTTGGCTGACCAGTGAAGCATTTCCTGAGGAACTCATAAAAGTTGCCAATTCATTGTTGCCTGAGGAGTTCATTGAACACGTTCATCAGAGTTTACAGTTTGCTGCCTAAGGAGTTCACCAAACATCTTCATTGGAGTTGCCAGTGTGCTGCCTGCCCTATGGAATTTGGACTCATGCATGCCCACAGTTGCATGAGATACTTTATTTGTTCTTACTGGAATAGACACATACTCTGGATATGGGTTTGCCTTCCCTGCATGAAATGCTTCTGCCAAAATTACCATCCATGGACTTACAGAATGCATTATCCACCATCATGGTATTCCACATAGCATTGCTTCTGACCAAGGAACTCACTTCACAGCAAATGAAGTGAGGGAATGGGCACATGCTCATGGAATTATCTGGTTTTACCATGTTCCCCATCATCCAGAGACAGATGGGTTGATAGAACAGTGGAATGGCCTGTTATGGACTCAACTACAGCACCAACTAGGTAGCAATACCTTGCAGGGCTGGGGCAGTTTTCTCCAGGAGGCTGTGTAGGCTCTGAATCAGCATTCACTCTATGGTGCTGTTTCTGCCATAGCCAGGATTCATGGTCCAGGAATCAAGGGGTGGAAACAGGAGTGGCACCACTCACTATCACTCCTAGTGATCCACTAGGAAAATTTTTGCTTCCTTTCCCTGCAAGCTTAAGCTTTGCTGGTCTACAAGTCTTAGTTCCAAAAGGAGGGGTGCTTTCACTAGGAAACACAGCAATAATTCCATTAAACTGGAAGTTAAGACTGCCACCTGGCCACTTTGGTCTTCCTATGCCTCTGAATCAACAGACAAGGAAGGGGATTCCTGTACTGGCTGGGGTGATTGATCCTGACTATCAAGGGGAAATAGCACTACAACTACACAGTGGAGGTAAAGAAGAGTTTTCCTAGAATACAAGAGATCTCCTAGTGCGTCTCTTAGTACTATCATGCCCTGTGATTAAAGTCAATGGAAAACTGCAACAGCCCAATCCAGGCAGGACTACCAATGGCCAAGAAACTTCAGGAATGAAGGTTTGGGTCACCCCACCAGGCAAAGAACCACAGCCAGCTGAAGTGCTTGCTGAGGGTAAAAGGAAGATGGAATGGGTAGTGGAAGAAGGTAATGATAAATACGAACTATGGCCATGTGACCAGTTACAGAAATAAGGACTATGATGGCATGAAAATTTCCTCCTTGTTTTGTTACAAGTATGTTTGTATTTGTCTGTAAAGCAAATATCTTTGCTTTCTTCTCTGTCTTATTCCCCTATCAGATGACATAAGCTATATTGTTCATTTTGTAGTATTTAAGTTAAAGGAAATCAATTTTAAGAGTTAATGTTACCCAAGGACTTGCACCCTATTCTGGAGAGATTTAGTGCATTTCTGGTTGTATGCAGGACAGCGGAGTATTGTTAGGTGAAATATATGTGTGTTATTGTTCTTTATTTAGAGATAAAATATGGCCTAAGGTGATGTGTACAATTGCCAAGTTGACAAGGGGTGGACTGTGATGGTTTGGTTCATGTGTCAACTTGGCCAGGTGATGGTACCCAGGTGTCTGGTCAAGCAAGCACTGGCCTAACCCTTACTGCAAGGACATTTGTGGCTGGCTAATAAACCAGAAGGCCGGTTTATTAAATCATCAGTCAATTGGCTGCAGCTGTGACTGATTACATCAACAAAGGGCATACTTTTCACAATAAGAGAATGCAATCAGCTGGATTTAATCCAATCAGTTGAAGACTTTTAAGCAAGGCAGATAGAGGACCTTCACTTCTTCTTTGGCTGACCAGTGAAGCATTTCCTGAGGAACTCATCAAGTTGCCAGTTCATTGCCTGAGGCATTCATTGAAAATGTTCATCAGAGTTGCCAGTTTGCTGCTTGAGGAGTTCATCAAACATCTTCATTGGAGTTGCCAGTGTGCTGCCTGCCCTATGGAATTTGGACTCATGCATACCCACAGTTGCATGAGATACTTTTATAAATCTTATATTTATAGATATCTCTTGTTGATTCTGTTTCCCTAGAGAACCCTAATAAAACTATATGCTGTCTACAAGAAACTCACCTTAGACACAAGGACAAAAATAGGCTGAAAGTGAAGGATTGGAAAAAGATATTTCATGCAAACAGCAAAAGAAAAAAAATGAGAGTACCTCTATTAGTATCAGACAAGCTAGACTTCAAAAGTAAAACAATTAAAAGAGACAGAGAAGGATGTATCTATTAATAAAAGGGCCAATTCATCAAGAGAACATAACAATCATAAATATTTATGCAAGCCAGAGTGCCCCAAAATTCATGAGGCGAACACTGAGAAGTAGATGTCTCTACAATAATAGTTGGAAACTTCAATACACTGCTCTCATCAATGGATCGAACATCTAGATGAGGATCAATAAGGAAATGGAAATGTTGAATTGTATGATAAATGACCTAGACTTGACAGGTATTTATAGAACACTACAGCCCACAACAGCAGGATACACATTTTTCTCAAGTGCTCATGGAACGTTCTGTAGGACAGACCACATGTTGGGTCACAAAGCAAGTCTCAACAAATTTTAAAATATTGATATTATAAGAAACACTTTCTTGGATCATAATGGAATGAAGTTGAAAATAAATAACACAAATATAAGAAGGCTAGAAAGCCAGTGGGGAAAGGAAGAAGTTACAAGAGAAATTAGTACATACCTTGAAGAAAATGACAATGAAATCACAATATATCAAGATTTATGGGATGCAGCAAAGGTGGTGCTGAGAGGGAAATGAATTGCCTTAAAACCCTATATTAAAAGAGAAAAATTGAGGAATTAACTGTTCACCAGGAGGAACTAGAGAAAGAACAGCAAACTAACCCCAAAGCAAAGAGAAGGAAAGAAATAACAAAGATTAGAACAGAAATAAATGAAATTGAGAACAAGAAAACAATAGAGAGAATCAACAAAACCAGACATTGGCTCTTTGAGAAAATCAACAAAATTAATGGACCCCTAGCCAGGCTAACCAAAAAAAAAAAAAAAAAAAAACAGAGAGAGAGAGAGAGATCAGATGCAAATAAATGCAATCAGAAACAGGAAAGGAAACATAACTAATGATCCTGCAGAAATAAAGTAGATAATGAGATGATATTAAGAGGAACTATATGTTAATAAACTAGACAACTTAGATGAAATGGACAACTTCCTAGAAAAGCATAAACAGCCAAAGTGACTTGAGAAGAAATAGATGACCTCAGCAAGCCAAACACAAGTAGAGAGATTGCGTCAGTAATCAAAAAGCTCCCAGAAAAGAAAAGCCCAAGACCAGATGGCTTCACATGTGAATTCTACCAAGCATTCAAGAAAGAATTAGTACTAATCCTGCTAAACTCTTCAAAAAAACTTGAAGAGGAGGGAAAACTACTCAACTCATTCTATGAAGCCAACATCACCCTAATACCAAAATAAGACAAAGATACTACAAAAAAAGAAAATTATAGACCAATCTCTTTAATGAATAGAGATGCAAAATCCTCAACAAAACATTCACAAATTGAATCCATCAGCACATTAAAAGAATTATACACCATGACCAGGTGAGGTTCATTCCAGGTATGCAAGGCTGGTTCAACACAAGAAAATCAATTAATATAATATACCACATTGATAAATCAAAGCAGAAAAATCACATGATCATCTTGATCAATGCAGAAAAGGCACTTAACAAAATTCAACATCCTTTCTTTATGAAAACACTTCAAAGGACAGGCATAGAAGGGAATTTTCTCAATATGATAAATGCAATATATGAAAAATCCACAGCTACCATCATACTCAATGGGGAGAGACTGAAAGCTTTCCCTCTAAGATCAGGAACACGTCAGGGATGCCAACCATCACCATTGTTATTCATCATTGGGCTGGAAGTTCTAGCTAGAGCAATTAGGCAAGAAAAAAAAATAAAGTCATCCAAATTGGAGAGGAAGAAGTAAAACTTTCACTCTTTGCAGATAACATGATTCTATATGTAGAAAACCAGAAAAATCTACAGCAAAGCTATTAGAGCTAATCAATGAATACAGCAAAGTGGCAGCCTACAAGATCAACATGCAAAAATCTGTAGTGTTCTTATACACAAGTAATGTGCAACAAGAGGAAGAAATCAAGAAAAAATTTCCATTTATAACAGCAACCAAAAGAATCAAGTCTTTAGTAATAAACTTAACAAAGACCACAAAAGACCTATACAAAGAAAACTACATGAAACTGCTAAAAGAAATCAAAAAGGACTAAAACCTGTAAGAACATACTGTGTTCATGGGTTGGAAGACTAAATATAAATAAGATGCCAATTCTACCTAAACTGATTTATAGATTCAATGTATACCAATTAAAATCCCAACAACTTACTTTTCAGAAATAGAAAAACCAATAGCCAAATTTATTTGGAAGGGCAAAGTGCCCCAAATAGCCAAAAATATCTTGAGAAAGAGGAACAAAGTGGGAGGTCTCACACTACCTGACTTTGAAGCATACTACAAAGCTACAATGCTCAAAACAGCATGGTACTGGCATAAGAATAGATATACCAACCATTGGAATCAAATTGAGTATCCATAAACAGACTTTTACATCTAAGGACAACTGATCTTTGATAAAGCAGTCAAGCCAAAGCAACTGGGACAAAGCAGCCTCTTCAATAAATGGTGTTTGGAGAACTGGATATCCATTTCCAAAAGAATGAAAGAGGACCCCTCATACAAAAATTAACTCAAAATGTATCAAATACCTAAACACTAGTGCTAAGACCGTAAGACTCTTAGAAGAAAATGTAGGGCAATTTCTTTAAGATCTCATGATAGGATGTGGTTTCCTAGACCTTACACCCAAAACACGAGTAACCAAAGAACAAAGAGACAAATGGGATCTCCTCAAAATTAACACTTTTGTAAAACAGGCTTTGTTAGAAAGGTAAAAAGGCAGCCTATAGATGGGGAGACAATATTTGGAAACCACACATCAGATAAGGGTTTAATATCCTGAATATATATAGCGATCCTACAACTCACCAACAGAAAGACAAACAACCCAATTTAAAAATGGGCAAAAGACATGAACAGACACTTTTCTCAAGAGGAAATACAAATGGCTCAAAAACATATGAAAAAACATTCAACTTCTCTGGCTACTAGGGAAATGCAAATCAAAACCACAATGAGATATCATCTCACACCTACCAGAATGGCCATTATCCAAAAAACAGAAAATTACAAGTGCTGGGGAGGATGTGGTGAAAGAGGAACACTTATGCACTGTTGTTGGGAATGTAGAATGCTGCAACGACTCTGGAAGACAGTGTGGCAGTTCCTCAGAAAGCTAAGTATAGATTTGCTGTATGACCCAGCTATTCCATTACTAATTATATACTCAGAAGAACTGAAAGTTAAGACATGAAAAGACATTTGCAAACTGAGGTTTATTCCAGCATTATTCACAATAGCCAAGAGACGGAAACAGCCAAATGTCCATCAATGGACAAGTGGATAAACAAACTGTGGTACATACATGTATCGAATATTACACAACTGTAAGACAGAACAAAGACACAGAACATATAATAATGTGGATGAACCTTGAGGACATTATGTTGAGTGAAGTTAGCCAGAAACAAAGGGACAAATACTGTATGGTCTCACTAATATGAGGTAACATTAAAGAAGAAATTTTGAGAGTTAAAATCTGATAACACTCGCTACCAGGAGATAGAAAGAGGGTAGAAATCAGGTATTTGATGATGAAGAACTACTTTAGCAGGATTGATTGCATAGATCCAGAAATAGATAGCATAACACTGCATGATGGTAGCACAATATTGTAACTACACTGAACAAAGATGCCCATAAGTAAAGCTAAAAGAGATGGGCTAGGGGCATGAATGTCACCTGAGGTAAAGATAGAAGATGAAGACTAGGACTGTTTAACTTAGTAAAAACTGAAGTGGTAAATGATTGTGACTACATGTACAAACATAAAACTGTTCTTGCATGTGGGAAAATGAATGTCAACCATGCAGAGTGTTGGAAAGGGTATGGGATTGGGGAAAAACTATAATCAAAGCCAATTGGAGTCTGTGGTCAACAGTTACAAAGTAATATGCTTCCATTAAATGTAATAAAGGCAATATACCAAAGCTAAATGTGTATGAGAGGGGGATACAAGGGAGGGATACGGGATTCTTGGTAGTGGTGTTTTCTAACCCTACTATCATATTGTATTGTATGGTATTTTATTTTTGTTTTTACTATTTGTTAAAAAAAAAAAAGCTTTTTTTCATAGTAATCAATATGTTCAAGTGCTGACTGTGATGGTAAATGCACAACTGTATGATGACACCATGAACAACTGATTGTACACTGTGGATAACTATATATTATGTGAATATAGCTCTATAAATTTGTATGAAAAGATATAAACAGGTATAGAAGTCCTGGTGAAAACATGGAGAGAGGAATGTACATATTTACTGTTGGTTAGAAGGAAGAATGTTATAGCCTTTCTGGAAGACAGTGGGGCCACATGAAGCTAAGTATGTGGGTGCCTTAAGGTCCTGCAACCTCATTGGGGGCATTTACTTGGAGGATCTGAGAGCAGGGATATTAATGGACATTTGCACACTGATGTTTATGGAGAGAGTGTGCATGATCTGCAAAGGGTGAAGGTTGCCTAAGGGTACACCGACTGAGAAACAAAATGGTGAATGGTTGTGTGTGCATACAATGGAATACTGAGCAACTTTGTGATGGAGTGAAGCTGTGAGACATGCAACAAGGTGAATGGAACCTGTAGACAACATTTTGAGTGAGCTATGCCAGAAACAAAGGCTAACACTATAATGCCTCACCAATATGGAATAACTATAATGTGTAAACTCAGAATTGAACCTTAGAGCACAGCTTATCAAGGGGATGCTTATTGTAAAAGTCCCTAGATTGTAAGCTCTTACAACAGTCACATCTATTCCTGAATTGTAATGCTTATCTCTAGATTCCAGGATGCTGATCCCTTTGTGCATAACCTGATTGATCCCTGGAATGTTGGGTATCTGTGTGACACCTGAAACTCAGAGCTAGAACTCAGCAGATACGAATGTCAGTATTAGCACATATAGCAACTGTTAAAAAAGCTGAAAAAGAATCCAGACTTCAACTAGAGATATGAATGAAGCAGATGTGTTTAGGAGTAGGACAAACTGGGCCAAAGGGTAAAGGGCAATACTGACTGCACTTTAAAACTTGAAATTCCATGTGAAACCAAGATGTTTAGTTGGTGCAACATCTATATTTCCTAAGCAATTTAACTCATACAGTTTTTTCAAATACCATAATACATGAAACTTTTAATAGGAAGAGAGACCTGGTAGGTTTGCACAGGTCAGAGTGAGATACAGACACATCCCAAACTAATTTGGACAGAGAATAAAAATATATATGCAGGGACCCTTGAGGAGCTGGGGGAAAATGCAGAGGTGTTGGGCTTCCTCACCTGGATTGTTGCTGATGTTCTCACAAACATTGAGGACTGGTGGTTTGATGTGCCGAGCCCTCTATCACAGGACTTGCCCTTATGAAGCTCCTTACTGCAAAGGAGAGGCTAAACCTACTTATAATTGTACCTAAGAGTCTCCCCCTGAGAACCTCTTTGTTGCTCAGATGTGACCCTCTCTCTCTAGTTAAGCCAACTCAGCAGGTGAACTCACTGCCCCCCCCCCATCTGGGATCTGACTCCCAGGGGTGCAAATCTCCCTGGCAACCTGGGATATGACTCCTGTGGGTGAATCTGGACCTCACATTGTGGGACTGAGAACATCTTCTTGACCAAAAGAGGGGTGCAAAATGAAATGAAATAAAGTTTCAGTTGCAGAGAGATTCCAAATGGAGCTGAGAGGACACTCTGGTGGGCATTCATATGCACTTAGATAGATAATCCTTTTTAGGTTTTAATCCATTTGGAATAGCTAGAAGTAAATACCTGAAACTATCAAACTGCAACCCAGTAGCCTTGACTCTTAAAAATGATTGTATAGCAATGTAGCTTATGAGGGGTGACAGTGTGATTGTGAAAGCCTTGTGGATCACACTCCCTTTATCCACTGTATGGATAGATGAGTAGAAAATGGGGACAAAAAACTAAATGAAATATAGGGGAAGAGGGGGGATGATTTGGGAGTTCTTTTTTACTTGTTTTTTTTTATTCTTCACTTTTTCTGGTACAACGCAAATGTTCAAAAATAGATTGGGGTAATGAATGCACAACTATATGATCATACTGTGAACAACTGATTGTACACTTTGGATGACTGTATGGAATTTGAATATATCTTAATAAAGTTGAATTAAAAAATTCACTAGAAGCTTTTATGTACCCCAGAAAAAGCGATGTTCTTTTGGTCCATTTCTGTAGATGTGGACCTATTGTGGGTAGGACCTTATGATTAGGTTATTTCAATTGAGCTGTGACTTACCTCATTCAAGGTGGGTCCTAATCCTCTGAATGGAGACCTTTATAAGAGGACAAAACAGATACAGAGGCTAACAGATGAAATTAAGAGAAACTCATAGAGAAAAGCCCCAGAGAAGCTAAGAGAGGACCTGTAGAAACTCAGATATGAAGTGACTGGAACAAGAAGCTGAAATCAATGAAACCCTTGAGTAAAAGACTAGCAGACTCTGGCCATGTGCCATCCCATGTGACAGAGATGTTCCAGATGCCAGCAGCCTGTCTTCAGAGTCAGGGATTCATCCTGTTGCTGTCTTGAGTTGAAAATTTTCATGGACTAAGAACTGGAAATTGTAAGTTTAAATCCACATTGTAAAAGCCAACTCATTTCTGGTATATTACATTACAACAGTGTTAGCAAACCAAAACAGGCATACTAACAGCAGATTTCACCAGGCAGAAGAAAGAATCAGTGAAGTAGAAGACAGGATAATCAAAATCTCACAGACCAAAGAAAAGATAGAGAAAAGAATGGGGAAAAAATTGAGCAAGTTAACAGGCATTTAAATGACAGCAAGATTTTCCCAAATATATGCATCATGGGTGCCCCTGAAGGAGAGGAGAAGGGAAAGGTGGCAGAATGAATATTTGAGAAAATAATGGCTGAAAATTTCTGAAATCTTATGAAAGATACATATATATATACATGTATATGTATATATATACATTTCCAAGAAGCACAGCATAAATAAATCCTAATATATCTATTCTGACACAAATACTAGTCAGAATGTCAAATGCCAAAGATAAAGAGAAAATCTTGAAAACAGTAGGAGAAAAACAATTCATCACATACAAGAGAACCAAAATAAGTTTAAGATCCTATTTCTCATCAGAAACCATGGAGGTGAGAAGGCAGTGTTATGATATATTTAAAGTAGTGAAAGAGAAAAATTGCCAGCCAAAAATTCTTTATCCAGCAAAACTGTCTTTCAAAAATGAAGGAGAGTTTAAAATAAATGGAAATCAAGGGAGTTCATCAACTTTTTTAACCCAACAAGAAATACTAAAGGAGTTTGCAGGCTGAAAGGAAAAAGACAGGGGAGAGAGGCTACTACTTTGTAGTAGAGTATAGAAATGAAGGTTATCAGTGAAAGTAACTAAAAGGGTAAAAAGGGACAACAATAAGATACCACAGATAAAAACCAGAGGATAAAATTGTTGAAGTAAGTACTGTCTTTACAATAATAACATTGACTGTAAATGGAATAAACTACCCATCATAGATACAGATTGGCAGAATGGATTAAAAAATATGCTCTCATTATATACTGTCTACAAGAAGCCCACCTTAGACCCACAGATACAAAAAGGTTGAAAATGAATGGCTGGAAAGAGACAGTACAAGCAAACAGTAACTATAAAAAGAGCTGAGATAGCCATACTAATATCGGACAAAATAGACTTTTAATGCAAAACTGTTATAAGAGACAAAGAAGATATTATATATTAATGAAAGAGGCAATCCACCAAGAAAAAATAAAAATCATAAATATTTATGTATGCTGGTTTGTATATATTGTGTAAACCCAGAAAAAGCCATATTCTTTGATACAATCTTGTGGGGGCAGATGTATTTGTGTTGATTAGGTTGGAACCTATTGGTTCTCTGTTTCCATGGAGATGTGACTCAATCAAATGTGGGTGAGACCTTTCATTGGATTATTTCTATGGGGGTGTTGCCCCACCCATTCAGGGTGGGTCTTTATTAGATCACTGGAGTGCTTTAAAAAGAGCCACACAGGCCCAGTCTCAGAGTAGCTATGAGTGACATCTTGGAGAGCAACTGAAAGTGACAATTTGAAGAGGAGCTGCAGCAAAGAGAGGACAAAATGCCCCAGGAGCAACATTTTGGAGAAGGCCATTTTGAAATGCACCCAGAAAGCAAGTGGAAGCCAGCCATGTGCCTTCCCAGCTAACAGAATTTTTCTGGGCACCATTGGCCATCCTGCAGGGAAGGTACCCGATTGTTGATGCTTTACCTTGGACACTTTATGGCCTTAAGACTGTAACTGTGTAACCAAATAAACCCCCTTTATAAAAGTCAATCCATTCCTGGTATTTTGCATAATGGGCAGCATTAGCAAACTGGAACAGATTTTGGTACCAGAGAAGTAGGGTGCTGCTGAGCTTGCAAATACCAAACATGTTGGAACAGCTTCTTAAATGGATAAGGGGAAGATTCTGAAAGAATTTTAAGGAGCTTGACAGAAAAGGCCTAGACTGCTTTGAAAAGACCCTTGATAGAAATATGGACTCTAACGATACTTCTGACGAGGCCTTGAGCAGAAATGATGAATATGTTGTTGCAAACTGGAAGGAAGGCAATCTTTGTTTTAAGGTGGCAGAGAATTTGGCAAAACTGTGTCCTGGTGTTGGATGGAAGGCAGAATTTGAAAACAACAAGCTGGGATACTTAGCTGAAGAGATTTCAACACTAAATATTGAAAGTGTGGCCTGGTTTCTCCTTGCAGCTTTTAGTAAAATGTGAGAGGAGAGAGATAAACTTAGAACTGAACTCTTGACTACAAAGAAACCAGAAACTGATAGGTCAGAAAATTCTGAGCTTCCAACAAGTGAGACCCCAGAAGCTAAAGTCCCATGTGAGGATTTAACCAAACATGGAACCCAACTGCCATTTCAGTACAAGCCAAGATTGGAGTTGTCCAGAAAGGATTTGTGGAAAAGTCCTATTGTCTGAAGGTTTTGACCCTTGTAAACTTCATGCCAAGCCAATAAGATTTTTATGAAATCTGTATAAATGGAGACACTGCCAGTCTGGACTGGAGGAGGTGGAAAAGGAACAAAGTGAAGGAAAAATTTCTTCAAAGACAGAGTCATGGAGATTGAGGACTGGAGTCAAGAGGTCTTGGGCAGGGAGAACCGAGTGGCCTACACACATGGAAACAGTGAGTTTGCCCCAGAGGCAGAGTATGGGTCTTCCAATTGGATGCTCAGAAGAGTGCTGCCACCCCAGGCCTCAGAGAGGGTGGAGCACATTCTCTGGGTATTGGGGAGATCCTGGCCATCACCCCACTGTTCAGAGAGGGCAGAGCCTTTGCCCCAGAGAAGCAGAGTCCAGGTGGCACCCCGATGTTTGAGGACGGTGGGGCTGATAAAAATGTGGTCTCCCCAGTGTGTGGATATATTGGAGCACTCACCCCAGCATTTGGAGAGAAAAGGGCTGCTGTGAAGGCCTTTGAAAAGGGTGGCACAGCCACTCTCTCAAGCCAGAAGGATAAAACATCATTCTATAAATGGCTCTCAGACTTTGAAATCTAATGGAGTTTGCCCTACAGGTTTTAGGAACTGTTTTGTTCCTGTTAACCCAGTTTTCCCTCAGCAATGGGAATGTTTATCCTATGACTGGCCCTCCTTTGTATATTGGAAGCAGATAAGTTGTTCTAAGTTTCACAGGTCCACCGGTAGAAGAATTTTGCCTTAGGACAGACCATGTGTGTAACTGATTTTGATGGGATCTTGTACTTAACTATTGTTATTGAAACAACTTATGTTTTTCTGATATTGTGATGGGATGAATGTACTTTGTATATGTAAAGATCATGTCATTTTGGGGTCCAGGGGGTGGAATGTTCCAGTTTGGATGCATTATGGCCCCCAAAATGGCATTATCTTTATGCAGTCTTGTGGAGGCAGACATATTAGTGTTGATTAGGTTGGAACCTATTGGTTCAGCGTTTCCATGGAGATGTGACTCAATCAACTGTGGGTGAGACCTTTCATTAGATTATTTTCACAGAGGTGTTGCCCCACCCATTCAGGGTAGGGTTTTTATTATATCACTGGAGTACTTTAAAAAGAGTTATACAGGCCCAGATGAAGAGCAACTGAGAGTGACATTTTGAAGAGCAGCTGCAGCAAAGAGAGGACAAAATGCCTCAAGAGCAACACTTTGGAGAACACCATTTTGAACTGCAATCTGGGAGCAAGTAGATGCCAGCCACATGCCTTCCCAGCTAACAGAGGATTTCTAGATGCCAATGTCCTTTTTCCAGTGAAGATACCCTCTGTTGATGCCTTACCTTGGACACTTTGTAACCAAATCCCCTTTATAAAAGTCAGTCCATTTCTGGTATTTTGCAAAAGGGTAGCGTTAGCAAACCAGATCAGTACCTAACCATGATGCCCCAAAATACATGAGGCAAACACTGACAACACTGAAGGGAGAAATAGATCTCTCTACAATAATAGTTGGAGATTTCAATACACCACTCTCATCAATAGATATGACATCTAGACAGGGAATCAATAAGAAAATAGAGAACTTGAATAATATGATAAATAAACTTGAATAATATGATAAATGAACCAGCCTAACAGACATAAACAAACATTGCACCCCAAAACAGCAGGATATATAGTCTTCTCAAGTGTTCGTGGATCATTCTCCAGAGTAGACCAGATGTTGGATCACAAAACTAGCTTCAATAAATTTAAAAAGATTGAAATTATACAAAGCACTTCCTCGGACAATAATGGAATGAGGCTGGAAATTAATAACAGGTTGAGAACTGGAAAATTCACAAAAGTGTAGAAGTTAAACAACACATTCTTAAGCAATCAGTGAGTCAAAGAAGAAATTTCAAGAAGAATCAGTAAATATCTTGAGACAATTGAAAACAAGAACACAACATATCAAAACTTATGGGATGTAGTGAAGGCAATGCTGAGAGGGAAATGTATACCCCTACATGCCTACATTTACAAAGCAAAAAGGGCTAAAACAATAAACCAACTTCACACCTGGAGGGACTAGAGAAAGAACAGCAAACTAATCCCAAAGCAAGCAGAAGGAAAGAAATAACAAAGATTAAAGCAGAAATAAATGAAATTAAGAACAAAAAACAAAACAATAGAAGCAATCAACAAAACCAAAAGTTGATCCTTTGAGAAGAACAACAAAACTGGCAAACACTTAGCTAGACTGACAAAGAAAAAAAGAAGAGATGCAAATAAATAATATCAGAAATGATTGGGGGGACAGTATTACTGACCCCTCAGAAATAAAAAAAAAGATCATAAGAAGATACTATGAACAACTGTATGCTAACAAACTAGACAACTTAGATAAAATGGACAATTTTCTAGAAACACATTAACAACCTACTCTGTCTCCAAAAGAAAGAGAAGACCTCAAGATACCAATTACAAGTAAAGAGGAAGAAACAGTCATCAAAAACCTCCCAACATAGAAAAGCCCAGTACCAGATGACCTCACAGGTGAATTTTACCGATCATTCTAAGAAGAATTAATACCAATCCTGCTTAAACCCTACCAAAAAGTTGAAGAGTTGGGAATGTTATCTAACTCATTCCATGAAGACAGCCTTACCCTAACCCCAAAGCCAGATAAAGATACTACATGAAAGGAAAATTACAGACCAATATCTCTAATAAATATAGATTCAAAATCCTCAACAAAATACTTGCAAATCAAATCCAACTGCACACTAAAAAAATTATACACCATGGTCAAGTGGGCTTTATCCCAGTTATGCAAGGGTGGTTCAACATGAGAAAATTAATTAATGTAATACACCACATTTACAAATCAAAGTAGAAGAACCACATGATCATCTTGATTGATACGGAAGAAGCATCTGACAAAACCCAGCATCCTTTCTTAATAAAAGCACTTAGAAAGATAGGACCAGATGGAAACTTTCTCAACATGATAAAGGGCATCTATGAAAAACCCATAGTTAACATTGTACTCAATGGTGAAAAATGGCAAGTTTTTCCATTAAGATCAGGAAAAAGACAAGGATGCTCACTGTCACTATTGTTATTCCACATTGTGCTAGAAGTTCTAGCTAAAGCAATTAATTAGGCAAGAAAAAGAAATAAAAGGAATCCAAATTGGAAAGGAAGAAGTAAAATTTTACAATTTGCAGATGATATGATCATGTATAACTAGAAAGCCCCAAAAAATCTACAACAAAGCTACTAGAGCTAATAAACAAGTTCAGCAAATTGACTGATACAAGATTTAACATGCAAAAATCTGTAGTGTTTCTATATATTAGTAATGAACTATCTGAGGAGGAAATCAGGAAAAAAAATTCTATTTACAATAGCAACTAAAAGAATCAAGTATCTAGAATAAATTTAACCAAGGATTAAAGGACATGTATTGAGAAAATTACAAAACATTGCTAAAAAATATCAAAAAAAGAGCTAAATATATGGAAGGACATACCATGTTCATGGATTGGAAGACTAAATATCATTAAGGTGTCAATTCTACCCAAATTGATTTACAGATTCAATGCAATCCCAATCAAAATTCCAGCAGTCTACTTTGCAGAAATGGAAAAGCCAATTATCAAATTTATTTGGAAGGGCAAGATGCCCCAAATAGTTAAAAACATAAAAACATCTTGAGAAAGAAAAACAAAGTTGGAGAACTCATACATCCTGAAATTAAAGCATATTACAAAGGTACAGTGGTCAAAACAGCATAGTACTGATAGATTAGATAGATAGATAGATAGATAGATAGATAGATAGATAGATAGATAGATAGATAGATTAACCAATAGAATAGAATTGAAATTCAGAAATAGACCCTCACATCTATGGTCAGTTGGTATCTTACAAGACTGCCAAGTCCAATCAACTGGGACAGAATAGTCTCTTCAACAAATGGTGTTGGATATCCATATGCAAAAGAGTGAAAGAGGATCCCTAGTTCACATCTTATACAAGAAGTAACTCAAAATTGATCATAGACCTAAATATAAGAACCAGGACCATCAAACTCCTAGAAGAAAATGTAGGCAAGCATCTTCAAGATATTGTGGTTGGCAATGGTTTCTTAGACTTTACACCTATGACTTTTCTGTAAACCTACAACTTCTCTAATTAAAAAATAACAATAATTTAAAAGAAAATTTATGCTAAGTGAAAGAAACCAGACACAAAGTACTACATATTGTATGATTCCATTTATGTAAAATGTAAATATAAATAAATTTATAGAGACAGAATTATATTAGTGGTTATGTAGGGCTGGGGAAGGATAGAAGGATTGAGAAGAGATTGCTAAAGGGTATAGGGTTTTCCTTTTTGGAATAATGAAAATGTTCTAAAATTGATTGTGGCGATGAATACACAACTCCATGACTATACGAAAAGCCATTGATTGTAAACCTGAGATGGATTGTACAGTATCTGAATATATCTCAATAAAACTGCTTTAATAAAAAGAACAGGCAGAGAAATAAGGCATGCTAATTATAGAGGAAGGGATATTTCTCCTCTGAAACAATACAAGCAATAACAGTGGAGCAACATCTATAAAGTATTGAAAGATTACTCCTATCAGCCTAGAATTCTATACCCATAGAAAATATTTTTCAGAAATAGTGGCAAAATAAAGACTTTTACAGACATAAAGAAATCAGGTTCATGCAGGAAGTTAGAGATAACAATACATAAGTCCCTGGTCAAGGATATCTGGGTGGTTAGGGCTCAAGAACAACCAGAAGAGAATTTGTGATCTTGGTAAAGTCAGGTGAGAAGTGGTATTAAATGACTGGGTACTCCACTGAGTCTAAAGAGTATATTCATAGTTGGGACTAGTCAGAGAATTGACAGGTGTGGAGGCTGTGGCTGGAGAGAGGGAATATCAAGGGTAAAGTCTTGAGGGTAAAACAATGATGGGTAACAAGATCCAGAATGAGGCAATGTTAGTTGAAGACTGATGTGCAATAAAGCTGCATCCCATCAGGCTATGCTGTGGATGCTGAAGTCCACTCATGTCAGAATGGCATCCAAGGTTGCTCCATGCATAACTGCCATGTGTTTCACAATTTCTTCTTTCCTCTTTTGCCATCACCATTCTTATTGCACAGACTCATTCACAATGTGTTCTGCAGCCTCAGAAAAGAAAAGGGAGGGGATTCTCAGTAGAGAACAAGAACTAACTTCTAAAAGAGGTGATTCCCAGTGCAAATTACAAAAGCCAAAAAAGACTGGCAAGCTCAGGCTTTATCTAGATGACATCAGGTATCTCCAGTAAATGATGATATTCAAAGTCAGGCAGGTAGCCATAATGATATTCTACTTTTCCATCCATTTGGAACAGAACCCAAGCCAGCATCTAGAGATATGGATGATAGTGGCCAGTACTGAGGGTTAGGTATTAATAAGGGCAAAGCAGGTGACTCAAGGTGTCAAGCAATCTGTGTTTATGAATAGTACACCAATTCTCAATATGGTGAAGGAGTATAAATCACAATATCAAAGCAAACTACTTGGCAAATTTAGAAAGCATCAGAGGGAAAGATAAAAGCAAAGAAAGAGCAGGAGTGTCTATGTTCACTATACATCACCATATAATTTCAAATTCCGTCTAGCAGTGAGTCTGATTCTACTACATGACAGGTTGCCTCGGCCAGGATTGACAGCCTTCATGCTACAACTGAATAGAATTAGGAAAAAGTACAAATTTACCCTGTAGGAGGCAGAATAATAATCCCTTAAATCTGCTCATACACTAATCCTCAGAACCTACGAATATGTTATATTACATGGCAAAGGGGAATTAAGGTCGGTAGATAGAATTAAGTTTATAATTAACTGACTCAAAATGGAGAGATTACCTTGGTTTATCCAGAAGAACTAAAGATAACTACAAGGGTCTTTCAAAGTGGAAGAGGATGGTGAAAGAGGAGTCAGTCAGAGAAGGAGAAGTGATGATGGAAGCAGAGGTTAGAGTGATTCAATGTGAAAATGACTCACCTCTTCATTGCTGGCTTTAAAGATGGAAGAGGGCCACAAGCCAGGGTTTCCAGGCAGCATTTAGAAGCTGTAAAAGGCAAGGGAATGGATTCTTCCCTAGAGTCTTTAGAAAGAAACTCTTACCTTGATTTTTGTCTAGTAAGACTCACGTAGACTTCTAACCTCTAGTGCTAGATGGCTATAAATTTGTTTTAAGACCCTAAGTTTTGTACAGATGCAATTGGAAACTGATGCAGACACTGCCAATTCAACAAAATTCCAGTTTCCTTGGTACACTGATCAAACCTATTTGATAAAAAGGAAGTAGTTTGGTGCAGTGGAAATAGTACTGGACTTGGAGTTAACAAAACTTGACTCCAGCCTTGGCTTTTACAAAATAACCAGCTGCACAGACTTGGGTGAGCAACTTACTTCCCTCTGATATAAACCTAAGTGTGAGATTAGATGATATCTTGCAGCTATAAATAACTATAAGTAAATGTCTGAGCACATTACAACAGACTTGAATTATTACACAATTCTCTTTTATCATATGTAATCATCCCTTAATTTTTTTTTTATTTTTAATGCAATTTTATTGAGATATAATCACATAACATACAATCATTCAAAGTGTACATTCGGTTGTTAATAGTATTGTCATATAGTTGTGCATTTATCACCACAATAAAAGTCTGAACATTTTCATTATCCAAAAAATAAAATAAAGATTAAAATAAAAAAGACCAACCCAAACATCCCATTCCCTTCTTCCCCTCCATTATTCATTTACCTTTTTTTTTTTAGCCAATTTATTTTTGACAAGACTGCAAAGTCCACTCAATTTCCCCTTAAATTTTGAGTTTTCTAAGAGAATGTGCTATCCCCCCAAAATAATGGATTTCTATATAGAGAATTCTAGGGAGTTGTTATTCAATGGAATAAAGAATTTCAGGCAACTGTGAAAAGGAACATGAGATAAGGACCTTCTTGACCTTTCTAAAATAGTAAACAGATGGACATTTAACCTATTAGTATTGCTAACTATGGTCATCCCCTGTTGAAATGGGAAGGTACTAGAGAGACTCATTCTTCATAAGGAACTCACCCTCATCCATCTTAAGACAGCATGCTCCCTAGATGACCTCCCTAATTTGACCATTGGCTGCTTACTACTCTCTATGTCACAACTCATTTGTACAGGGATGCTCACCTGATTCAAAGAGCTGAATTTGTAACTCAGTGAATCGAGTTTGTCTTTGTTAGGCCTTTGAACCAAAGGCTATATAAAAGCTTCCGCTGAGGTACTTGTGGGCCACTTGTGAGTAAAGCCAAAGGAGTCAGTCTAGAGAGAAAGTAGAGGAAGCAGATGAGCAGTGGTAAGAACACATGAAAGAACAGCTACTGAGGCATTAGAGAGAGATTGAGAGAGAAAGAGAGAATATGAATGAATGGCAACTTACCTGACCCTAGCCCCTGGGAGGTTTAGCTGCATTTCCTATTTCTGGGTAATAACATATGTATCTGTCAAATATCTCCCTCTTTTTGCTTGAACTAGCTTGTGTTGCTTCTTTAACTTGCAATCAAATAATCTCTACCTGCTACAATCTGCATTCACCTATTCAGCCCTGATTTCCTATACCGATACCAAACTATTTAATAGAGCTCCATTTTAAATGATATGTCATTTAATGAGCAGAACACCTAATTATGAGTTAATGGCTCCTCAAGTATATAAATTAATAAGAATTTTCATTCAGGGCATTGGTGTTACAGATTGAAATATGTGCTTTAAGAGTTTTTTCTTCTCTCTTCTTGTTTCCTGTTTACCATTTCCCATTGAGAAATCTAAGTAGGTATGGGAGAGACATTAGTATTAGTTATTAGGGATTTAACCCTGCTTAGGAAAAAACAAGTAATGCCTTGCCTACTAAAGTCTTAGCTTTGCAAGTCCTTTTTATATTAAAAAAAAAAAACAGAAAACTTTTCTTATAGACTTCTGAGGGTTATTTTGTTTATATCAAAAAATGATGAATGGGGATTTTTACCCTAAGATATAGCTAAGTATTCTTTATTTAAGAGAAGTATACAGCCTTGATTTTTGCATCATATTCAAATAGACGAATGGCTTAAGCATTAATATTCTCTCTTGGTTTATAAGAGATACATGTCAATTACTATTCTACCCAGGGATTCTTTCATTGCCTTAGGTATAAATATACAAAATCTCAGAAAAGGTGGAATTTATTGATGTATTACTAGTGTTGTGGCTGTGACAGCTTGTCATATGCTTTCCAAAGAAAGTCATTAGCCAAATGGAAATTTAGGTCAGCTAACATTTCTGGATGATATTTAGAAAATCAATGAAATTATTGAAAATGTTCTTCATATTTCATCATGCAAATGTCAAACTCTATTCCTCATTCATTTGTTTACAGTCATACTCCCAAACTTACCTGAGTATGCAACTAGTCAAGAGCTGTCATTATAAAGCTTTACTCTCCCCTGTAGTTCTGATTTTCAACAACTGAGGTAAATCACTTTATCATTTGTCTTTGAATACACTTTTTTTCACACACACACAAATTAATATTTATGCATATGACATAAACATCACAGAAATTAAATATATGAAAATATAAGTACTTATAACTTTAAGGAAAATGCACCATCTTTGCAGCACAATGAGTGAAGATAAAGTGGCAGAAGTACCAGGAGCCCCAGATTGCCTTGCATCTTCATCAGGGTGTTCAAATAGCTAAGGATGCTCAGCAATAAGAAAGAACTGAATCAGCACAGGTGGAAAAAAAGAAGTTAAGAGATATCAAATGGACAAGAAAAGTAATCAAAGTAAATTTTAAGAAATTTTGTTGAAGGTTGTGTGCAATGCTTCATGCTTTATAATAGTCCTCAAGAAAATCTGCATTAAAGAGTCACTATAATCTTCATAGTTTTTAGAGTTAGGACTGTTTTTCCTTTGGATGTATCACCATGCTGTATTGGCCTTAGTGCATGTTTTAGTTTCCTAGGCTGCTCAAACAAATACCATGAAATGGGTCAGGTTAAACAATGGGAATTTATTTGCTCATGGTTTTGAAGCTAAAATAAAGTCCAAATCAAAATGCCATCAAGGCAATACTTTCTTCCCAAAGACTGTGGAGTTCTGGGGTTGGCTGCCAGCAATCCTTGGCTCTTCTGTCACATGGCCAGACACATAGATGCATCTGCTGGTCTCTGCTTTCTCTTCCAGGTTCCACTGAATTTCAGCTTCTTACTTACTGTGGCTTTCTGTCTCTCTGCCTGAATTTCATTTCATCTATAAAGGACTCCAGTAAGATGATTAAGACCCATCCTGATTAGGCTGGACCATACTTTAACCGAAGTAACCTCATCAAAAGGTCCTAGTTACAATGGGTTCACAACTACAGGAATGAGTTAAACTTAAGAACATGCTTTTCTGAGATACATACAAATTCCACACCATCACAGTGCAAGAAAAAGATGACAGTATCATTTAAGATACTTCGATATGTATATTTGCACATATTAATATATTTGAATACCTTAATATGTCAAAATGGTTTTATGTACCTTATTTTTAAGGAAAAAGAATAATTAATAAAATTATGTGAATATTAAAGACATGTTTTATCAGTTCTTTTGAAGTATGGCCTAGAATCATAAAAATACTTTTGGATTAATTGAATACCTCTGTAAATGATCTTTGCGACAGTCTGAATTTTGTTTGTGTGATCTCTTCATTTCCAATGATCTTGTCTCCTTTCCTCAGTCAAATCATTCCCATGATTAGGCTCTAGAACTTATTAATAATCACATCCATTCATAATCTCAATTTTAAACATCCAATTTCCATTTATCAACCTTTTCTTTTTAGCTCACTCCCTCTTGTATTCTGATTCCAATAATTATTTGACTCCATAGAATCCTCCAAGCATACATCCTTATATCTGTTCATTATCCCCTGACCCCATCTTTTCCTCAACCTCCTCCTTACTTGCTTAGATTCCACAACAATATTTGTTATTACTTATCTATATAGTTCCTCCAGTCTTTTCCTTTCCTCCCTCCATCACATTCATTTAGGAAAACCCTTAACATAATTTAATCTAAATTTGTATCACACATATGCTTGTATAAATACATAAAAACACACTCAGAGTCAATTTATGACCACAAAACTTAGGTAGATCTTTGGTACTGCTTGTCAATCCTACTACTCTCTCCTAAATGACATTATACCTTCTCTAATGTCCTCAAACCACTGGTAATGTTTCCTCTCCACACTCACGATTGATTATCTTAATTCATAATTCAGAAAGAAAATGGAAGTGCTAAGAAGAGACAGTTTTTAGCATTGCATCATCATATCATTTACATACAATGCCTTCCAACTCCTCCCTCTACAATGCAAGTCTTATGAAAGTAGTCTGTTCCATTTTGTTTTGTTCATGTTGTTTCTTACGGAGTCCCCAGCATCCAGAACAATAAAAGACATACAGCAGCCCATAAATGAAAGAAGGAAAGAATTATTATATATTTAACACCTTCACGACAATGGTACTATGTTATAACATCTGATATTTCAGTCTTTTTTCATCTTTTAAGGAAGTAGAACACCACCAGCATATGATACTTCTCTACCAAAATTTATGGAATATGGACATGTTTGAGTTTTCAGAATATTTAGCCTAAGTTACTCCAATAATATAACTAAAAGCAGATTTAATTATACTCTGCCCATCTTAACAAAGGTTTTTTCCTACTAATAGTTTAAGAGATTAGCAAAACATGAAAGTTGTCCTTCAATTATTCATAAAATTTTGAGAACTGCATTCTCTTAGAATTCCATCTTATTTAAGTTCAATAATTATATTTGTTTGCAATTGATTTTGAAGGAAATATTCCCTTTTCCAAAAACTGGCTGTATTTTTTCATTGGTCTTTCTTACACTATGGTCTGTAAAGTCTTTTTAGCAATAGACAAATAAACATAAAAGCACACTGAATGAATTGCATTTAACACAAGTATTTTGTCCCCCAGAGTTCATCTTCCTCCTTATGGCCTCCTTTTTCCTCTGTTTGTCCATATTTTTTCCAGATTCAAGAGGCATAAATGGAAGCTCACAAGTCACAAAACCTGTCCAGATTCCCAAATTCAAGCCTGATTCCATAAGTAAGGGCTTAAAGATATTTGATAGTCTTTAAACTTTTGTTGTGAACATCATAACACAAGATTAAACTTCTGTAGTTGATTTCTTTGGTTAGTACACTTCCTTTTCTCTGTACTTGACAGTTTCTGGTTGTGATTTCATTCTCTATTAAATTCATTGATGAAAAAGTCCTAAACAGAACAATCTCTGAGATTGTCTTTACATTTATTGACATAATTGTTCAGCAGATTTGACTCCTTAACAATTGCCAATTTTTTTGTTTTCCTTATCCATTCACAGTTCATAATGTAACAAAACAAATGACATGTTTCTTTGCACATAAAACTAAAGTCAAAGATGCACGTTCTTAAGAAACATACTAAACCAAGGTATGCATATACGTATATGTATATGCATTTGAGGACAAAATGAATTCCTGAAAACCTTGTCAAAAAGTGATATCCATAAAGTAGTTCGTATTTTCTCCAATAACAATATCGTATTTGAAAGTTTTGTATCCAAGGCACTGGTTTAAATCACAGTCATAACCAACAATGGTAAAAGTGTTAAAAGCAGAGGATATGCTGTAGTTCTGCTGGCTAAAGCAATATAGGATGTGTCTTTTTCCTTTTCCACGTAATAGTCATTCACATATTTGAAAGGAACTAAAATGTGCCCTCACCTGAGTATACTTTTCTCCAAATTAAAAATCCTTATATCCTTTCTATGCTGTTTCTTTCACATGCTAAGGTCTTACTCATCCTAAAAGGTCTAGACCAATATTGGCATCTTGTTAAAGTCCTTAAATTGCTCACCTCAAAAAAATAAAAGGTAATAATGGACACTTCAGTACTTTAACCTATACAGCCCTAAACTAGATTTTGTCCCCTTCTGACTTGTGCCACAATTCAAGATATCTTTGTGGCCACATCCAGCATGAGATCCTCCAGGAAGAGATTGCATCTCCTCATCTTTGTTCAGGGCTTAATAGGATATCAAGGGAACATAATAGTAGTGTGTTCAGCATTGCGCTTTAAATTGAATCCAGTTAAGTTCAAGTATATTTCCAGATTAATGAAGCTGAAAGATTGACTTTAATAGAAGAAGACATCTTAGCTCAGGTCTAGTTCTGACATTTTTACATAAGTTTATTACTGTTATAAGACTTTCTTAAAATTAGCATTTTGGGATTTTCAATTATTTCTTCTTAATTTTATAAGGAACATATATTCATTGTATCTACAATTTAGAAATACAGATGAGCAAAAAGAAAAAAAAAATGAATCTACCTGAAATGCTACCTCCCAAAGGTAACTACTATTAACTTCTGGAGTGTATCTTTCCAGATATTGTTTCCAAGGTAGTTTCCTCATATGGTTCTCAGTGGAGAGAATGAAAGAAATGTGACCAGGTCAAAATAGTTAAAGGCAAACTGTGGTCAATTAAAATAATACTATTACTATCTAGGTGACGGAATGGGGAGTGGATTTTTAAAATTCAATGAATCTTAATTTTATCTTGTCTCCTACCACGGTTTTCCATTGATTATATGTCGCAGTGAAAACAGAGCCAGCTCAAGATTTTAATTTACTTTTATATTGCTCTTACTGTTATTCAAAAGCTCAATTAGAGATATTGAATGATTTGACAAAATGTCTTTAAATTTAAATTATAAAGGTAATTTAATCATGCTATCTATTATCAATGTCATAAAAATAATCATATTTATACTTCTCACTTTCAGAATTACTATATTATTTAAATAAGAAGACTCAATAGAGTTAAAACTAATAAAAATCATTTTTGTTTTTTTATCTAAGATGTTTAACTATTTTACATTTTTCAGATTCTGTGTATAAAATATAACTTACTTATAGTTTTAAATTTTGTCAAGGCTCTAGGATACATATTACCTCATCGTTAATATGATTGAATGTTATGTATTTCAGTAAAGTTACTAATTTCTTTCTCCATTGATTCACCTGGGTAATCTATGGATACCCAATTGCTAATATCTAAAGAATGTGCTTTCATGGAATGTAGGGAATTGCTTGGTATTGAACTGAAATCATTATTGTGGAAACTTTATATTTTATTTTTCAAATTTCTTGACCATTTTGCATTCCTTTCATCTCAGAGATAATAAGCAAGCTTAATTTTCCACTGATCTTGTGCCATATATTTACACCTGTTTTTGTTCCAAGGCTTTCATTCACTTCTCACAAATGCTCTCCTCAGGAGCACCATCTTTTTAGAGGGAAGAGTCCTTGAGTTGGAATGAAACTTTGTAGGTCTATTTCTCCTTATCATCAAGGAGTAATAAAACAACTTCATAAAAACAAAAGAAAAGAAATGAAGGTAGATTGCAAAGTGCTGAGGAAAGAATGCACAGTGACAAAATGGGTACAAAAAAATTTGGATCAGGATTTGGAAGGGTTTATTTACAATGAGAATAGTTACAAAGTTGGCAGCAGGTTCTGGGGAATGATGGCTGAGCTGTCAGCACTCCTACCCCAGACAGGTTGAGAGGATAGAACAGTTACAGGAACCCAGATGGTTGCATAGAGCAGGCTGTCCTAAAAGGAACTGTGACCTTTAGTCAAAGGACATAGCCAGCCTGAGGTGACTTCTCAGGGAGAAAGTTGGGGGAATAAACATTCCACTCCCACTCTCCTGTTTCCCTCTCATCTCCTCTTGGCTAACTTAAGCAACTCGTAAAGCCTTGGGAACCAGTTGATGTAATCCATTCATGGTGGAGAAGGATGATGACTAGATCTCGAGGGCAAACAAAATAACCAGAACAATTGGTAAACATAAGAAAAGCATGCAACCAGCAAGCAACCAGTCATGGATGGAGGAGGAGTCAGAAATTATAGGAGATTGAAGAAAAAGCGGAGAAAGAAAATAGTTGAGGAAGCAAAGATCAAGAGTCAGAAACTGCAGGATAAATGACAAATATAAGTCCAAAACAATCAAAGAAATAAGGAAAATTTATGTGTGTTTATACACACACACACACACACACACATACACTCACACATACTGAGTGTAACATTTTAACAAAACCCACAGACTTAACTTCTACTGCACTTTATATGGGCCTGTGTCAGACCATTCCTAATTTCTTTCTTCAATTATTTTATTTATGAAATCAGGTTGTGTCCTCTACTAAACCTTAGGTTTATCTAGGGTAGGATCTAGAGCTTTCATTAAACAAATATAGTGAATAACTAGGATATATACAAGCACTGATATGGAACAAAAACAAATAGGACAGGTACCTGATCTCTAAAAGTTAAAAATATCCTGAAGGAATACAATATGTAAAATTTTTATAATTCAAATTATTCTGGCTAAGCACCATATGATAAAAACAAAATCCTTAGGGAATAGAGGAGAGAAAAAATAATTTTAATAGATAAGGTGAAAGAGATTTCATGGAGAAGCCACTATTTAAGATTTGCCTTTAAAAACAGGCAAGGTTTCAAATGATAGAGAATAGGGTAGGCACATTTTAGACAGAAGGATTAGCAAAGAAGGAGCAAAGTCAAGGAAATATAAAAATAGATAATGTGGGCATGATGATAAAGTACAATATAATTAACATAGAATGCATATGTAGAGGATGTGGTATGGACTTCACATTGCTTACCCGATATTCAGCCTCAGTTTCTTCCTTACTAACAGAGCTCTGATTTTATTTGTGGTGGAAATACTTCTGAGTTTAAAACAATATTTCCCCACCAGCTTGCAGATAGAGGTGGCCCTGTGATTACGTTCTGGACAAAGATGCTGGGTAAGCTACAGGCAAATGTTCTTTAAAAGGAGGCTGACATCTAGGAGGTATTTCTGTCCTTTGCCTTTTCCTTTCTTCCTGCCTGGAATACAAATGTGAAGGGTGGAGCTTCAGCTGCTGTCTTGTGACCATGAGGTGATAAGTGTATCCTATGGAAGGCTAAGTGGAAGAATGGAAGGATCCTGAATCCTGATGATACTATGGAGCTATTCTACCAGCCCTGCACTGTTTATTTCCAGATGTCACAGAATATTTTTGTATATTTTTAAGTCTCTGTTTTGTTCCCATAGATGATGCAATTCAACTGATAGCTATTGAAAAGGGGTAATTTATATCGAATTATACAGTACTTAACTCAGTTTTATATATATTGTAAATACTAATGGTGTTTTAAATGATATTTATCAAATGCATGAATTAATAGTGGGCCTCCCATAAAACCTGAAAAGCAAGGTGAAAAAAAGAATAAGATGGGATTAAATTTATTCCACAAGGAATATATTAAGTAAAACTAAGAACCTTTAGTTACATCCCTATTGTTCTAAGGTAATATAGAGAAAAGAAGCTACTACATTCTAGGTATTTATATTAGAAATAAAGGTAGAGGCTGGATGGACCTCTACCATTGGTCCATTTCTTATGACATTTCTTATACTACCTTTATGCTATGTTACTAAGATGATAATTCATCTCATTTTTAAAGGCCTGTAACACTCCCTTGTTTAATTCATTTCAATGTTTAATGTCAGGATTTCTTTACATCTAACTCATATCCATTGTACTGTTCTAGTACATAGAGAATAATGTGTGCCTGTTCTCTGAATTAGATTATCAACAGAAGCCAAAGTTATATTTACTTTCTTTAAAAAACAACCTAACATGGTGGAATATTCAGCTGATCTGATATGACTGAAATATAATTTCTCCTAAACATGTTTAAAGAGCATAGGAAGTGATCAGAAGAGGAGAGTGAATTATTTTGATGATCAATTGGTACAGTGTCCCTCTAGTCTCTTCTTTTACTGTCATTCTTGAATCCTTATCATGAAGAAACTTATGTACTAACATAACACAATTTGGCATATAATGAGTCTAAAATGGGAATGTGACCTATTACAAAAAAATTTCAGATATTTACCAACTTAATCTTGCAACTTTATACTATTGACAACTTTTAAAAATTTGATATATTGAAACAGATATATTTTTATTTTTCTTATATACATATTCACATACATAAAGTATATAAATGCAATCATATGAACTCAATGATTTATTCAGACAGCACATATTAAATTCCTTCAAATGTGGGGAACTATAGTAGGTATTATGCTTGATGTAAACTAAAAAGCAGGTGTGATTCAGTGTAGTTTTCAGAATATTTGGAGCAATTTCAAAAAACACTGAAATATACCTGAGAACTCAAACGACCATATTTACAAATGTAATATGCTAAAAAAACAAGTCCTAATTTTGCCTGTAAGAGTGGAAGGCTAACACATACACAAAAATCATTCTACTGCATTAGTGCAGAGCCTGGCATAAAGTTACTTATTAATTAGGCATTAATTTTATTTTCCGTTGGTACCTAATTCATTTCAAATTGCAAATAGCAAGTGATGATAAGGCTTAATCTTTCTAAAACATTTGTTTTATCATTTCACTTCCCTGATCAATTGCTTATTTGATTATTCCTTTCTGTTCTAAAATCAAAGTGTTTTGGTCAGACTCCATAGTTGTTCATATTCCGATTCCTCTCTAGCTATGAAACATGATCTCTACTTTGCCCAACATTTGTCCTCCAATTCTGCTTCTTTGATGGTTTCATGAATGTTATGCTTATTTTCACTTCTCTATGATTTTCACTTCTACACATTTATTCATGCTATTTCTGGTAACTGAAATGCTTTTTTCCTTATAGAACCCATGTATCAAATACACATGCCAACCACAGTTTCCACCCCTGTTGGTGGGCCTTTTTAAATTATCACAATCCCAACAAACTCTTCCACTGTGTACTCAATATTTTACTTGAAATCATCACCATAAAATTATTGATCTTTAAGGACATTAAAGTAGTTTTGGGAAGAGGAGAAAAATAGATTAAATAATTAACGTATTACTGAGTATGATTTTGTAAAACCTCATGATTTGGAAGAAATGAATGAGATACTGACACATTCATTCACTCATCAAATATTGATTGAGAACTTATTTGTGTCAGTCACTACTCTAGATGCTTGGAATTAAAATATCTGTGGGGTGGAAAATCTAATTCCTGCCTGTGTAACACCTAAATCAAATGGAGAGACAGATGTTAAAGAGTAAATAAGAAAATGAATAAATCATCTAGGATGTTACAAATGAGAATTGCTATGGAAAAAAGAGTAAAGTAGGGCATGATGTTTGAGCAGTTAATAGGTATTACCAATAAAAGTGGTAATGGAATAAAGAACTCTTTTGAAGAATTGGGCTATAAAGGCAAAAGGAGAAAAGGGCCATGAAATAGAAAGGATACCAACTCCAGAAAGGTTCTATTAGTTGTTTGTTTGCTTTTAAAGAAGCAAAACAACTGAAAATATATATATATATGGTACTCTCAACTGTTGTCAGTTTTGAGCAGAAACAGGAAACCATGGATGAACAGGAGAACAGTGGGAGCAAGAGACCATATCTACTCCAGTGCTGACACACTTGAATAAATGACTATTTGAGATTGCTTTGAGATAAAGCAAATCATGAGAATCCCACCTTAAACTGTTTGAAGAACGCTTGTCCATACTTGGAAATTCTAGGTTTTTCCTTCTTTCTTACGTGATAAAAGATTAATACAAGACAATGTACAAAAATAATGAAAGGAATGAACCTATGTATCATTAATTTGGTTAGTTGGTTTCAGAGAACTCATGGAAGGTGATAGGGAGCTACAAGGGCAACTTGCATCACTCAAAGTGAAGATTTTGAAGACTTAAACACCTAGAAGCTGTGAGATAAATGGAAAGTCAAAACCAACTTCCTTGACTGTGCTGAATAATGTGAACAAAAGTTTGCCTGGAATGAACTCATGTGACACTTGAGTCACTGTGATGACTGAGGATCATGACTCTCAGTGGCGAGGGTCCTGAGACTAATATCTGGATGTGTTGACCCATCAGCCAAAGGGCACTAAGTCCCAGAGCTTAGAATCTAGGTATAAATGTATTTCCTTAAAAAAAAAAAATGTAATAAATTCCTCAACCATGGCTGGAAAACCAGGGCCCACTGAAACGCTAATGAGAGATAACATGAACAATTACACATATTGTTAAAAGATCAATCAGCAATGAATATTTCTGCAATTTGAGAGAAAAATTCAAATCAAATATAATAAATACATTAATCTCTTTCTGAAAGCTGAAAGGATGCTTACATCTGTATAATTTTAAAAAGGAAGCCTACATGGAGAGAAAAAAAGAAAAGAACACATTGTTCTTAACTCAGAACGGGAATCAACAAGACTACAGTGTATTGTAATTGTTGCCATCAGACCGACTTGAGAACCAGTTCTGACTCTGCCACTTTGCTAGCTTTAAGACATTGAGTGAATTAATTGGGCTCTCAGAGCCTCGTCTTAAAGACTTTAATAGTAATTGTAAAATATGTTTGAGTGAGAATTTAATGCAGGTAAAATGAACTAGCTTTGTCCTTGACATAAAATAAATTACTGGTGTTGGCATTGTATACGTATTGATACTGGTGTTGGTTTTGGTATTATTGTTATTGATCCTGGTGCTGGTATTGGTATTTGCATTTATGATGGTCTTAATGCTCACATTGGTGTTGATGTTGTGTTGGAATTGGTGCAGTTTGAGTATTAGTATTGGACTGGTTCTGGTGTTGGTACTGGTGTTGGACTTAATGCTTGTATTGGTATTGGTGTAGTACTGGTGATGCTGTTGTTCTTGGTCCCAGTATTGCTGGTGGTACTTGTGCTGTACAGGTGTTGGTGTTGGTTTGGTGTTGGCATTGACATCACAACAAGATGCAGTCTGAAAGCAATTATTACAGTAAAAGGAAAAGAAGAATTTGGTCCCAATGTTAGTCATCTGTGAGGAATGGAACCTACTGAAATACTAAGAAATATTCATCTACAATAACTTGGATGATGAAAAGCTTTCCAATTAAAGAGAAAAGAAAACCCCCAAAGTCTGGCAATAAAACAGTATCAGGGTCTTACACAGATATAAAGCTGCCTAATAGGTCAGGATGGCAAGTGTAAGCATTAAAATACCTATTTGAAAGGATCACAGTATAGGTTAAGTGAAATGCATATCTACAATAATTCATGGTGCATAGTAGAGAGCTTAGAATTATTTCCCCATCAATCTTCTCTTGCCTCTACAGATTCATCTGGGTTTTTTTAATCCCCACCTAGTTGTAAAGAACGGAACCAACTACAACCATTTTCATCTCTGATGATTTCATTTCTGTGGAAATAAGATTTTATTCATCCGCTTAAAACTTAAATGAAGTCAATATAAATGCATAAAGAATATAAAAAATTCTGAAGTCAAGATGATTTTAAATAGTTCTTTTTATACCCAGGAATAATCGCATAATAGGTGCAGTCAGGAGAACTGACTCCAGAAAACCTTCATTCATTCTCCTGTCCTTCATCTAAAAAGTAAAAACATCTTTTAAATTTAAAGTACCTTAAAACAAATTTGAAAGACACAGGACAAAAAAAAATGCTAATACTCAAAGATAACTTTTGATTTTGTAAAAATATGGACTTTATGGCTGATATGTTTAGAAATTAGGAAAACAAGCTAATGGAAGAGAAATTTAATGGATGCATTAATTTACTCCTGAAAACTGAATAGAGGATTATGATTGTGTAGTTCTTAGAAGACAGCCAAAAGGCAAAAAATAAAGACTGAGGTCGTATCTTTGTCTAATATGGAATGAAGCATTGACAATTTTTACAACATAATTGATGTAAAAGTTCTGACTACCAAGATTACCAGGACTATTTCATATTTTCCAGTTTCATTACATTCATTTACCTTTGTATCTATACAGCTATAGTTTTAAATAGATCTTTAAATTAATTGTTTATACCTACATCACCATCTGGATTACAGGCTTGGGCAGAGACCATGAATTGTTCATCTTTTACTCACTCAAGTGCTTAGAAAATAGCTGTTTTTGATATATATTTTTAACTGAACTGAATTGTGCTGATTCATTATGAAAACAAGCTTGAATTGGTCAACTTTTCCTTTTGTTATAATAATTTAGGCATAAATCCTATGACTTCTTTTTTCAATTTATATGGATTGTTTTTATAAATAGAATATAGTAAGAAAAATGCTTTTTTGTCAACTATGAAACAGAGAAAAATGGGATAACTTGTGTAGTGGGTTTTGTGCCAGGTTTTAAATAAAAGAAGACAGTTCGTTTGCTTAGAGTATAGGAAGTCGATTTTTGTTTATTTTGCTTGAATAAGGGAGACAACTGGAATAATATTTGGAAATGCAATAAAGATGATAATAAATACAGGATGTAGAAAATGTCTGTCTTAATGAAAAGTAAGATATATTCGGGGAAATAATTGAATGGTTTCATTCGGGACTGTGAGGCCAGCTCAAAATAACAGGACAAAGAAACGAAAGTTCAGTGATCACTAGAACTTGCCCCTGTTCCTAACAAGAATACAAGGAGTAAAAGGTATGGGAAAGTGCAAATAGCTAATGTTGACAATATCCTTATACCTACTTATACTAGTGAATTTTAGAGGTGTGGCAGTCAAGGATAAAGAGATCTTGAAACAGTGTGTGAAATCCTGGGTTCATGAACTACTTTTCCTGGAATTGCCAGTAGGACATTAAATTTTGGAATAACTGTGTTACTAAACCTATCGTTCATAAGGCTCATGAAGAGTGTCATACGCAAGTAAACTACAAAAGAAAGCAATCAGTAGTTGCATCCTCTCTCTCTCTCGCTCTCCCCCCCCCCCCACACACACACACATGCACACACTTTGGGGATAGATTTAAGGCTCCTAGATTAGGTCCTTAAGAAAATATATAATAATCATGTACTTGATACTGCCTACAAATCAAGGAGATAACTTTTAATCCATAGCTCATGTTCTTACCCAAGTTCTAATCAATTTGATAGCTTGGTAAGTATAAATATGAAGTAAGACATTGGATAAACTATTTCTCTCATACTTTATGTTACTCAGTCTTGTGAAACCTAGAAATTGTGTAGGCTTTCTAGTTTATGCTAAATAAATGCTATGTCTGATCTGATCTGACACAGAACAGCCCTGGAATTAAAGTCTTACTTTGGAAAACAGATATTGCAGACATTCTCTCTAGATACATCCATCTCCTCATTTCCCTATACCCCCGTATCCTAGACCAGAAGGACACACTTTTTAAGTTAAGATGTTAATAAAAGGCAAAAAAAAAGTCTTTTGCATTGCTGTTCTCACAGTGATACATTAATGCTTCAGATGGGCACTCAGTCTCCTTTCTGTTTGATTATTTTTTTACACTACATATCAAATAGTGCATCCTTTGTTCACATCTTTGAAAATAAGATTCCACCAGAATTCAAATTTCCCTCATCTATAAAAGAATTATATATGCATTTTCCAGCTTTTTAAATAATTTTTAAAAAGTTATTAGAGTATTTTTAGAATAGCTCTAGATTTACAGAAATATTGAGCAGATAGGACAGAGTTCCCCCTACCTTCATTCTCTTGGTGCTAATGTAAATAGTATTGTGTTTTTAATTTCAAATTCCAATTGTTAACTGATGGCATATTGGAACTCAGATTTTTTTATATGAACCTTATATCCTGCAACCTTGCTATAATTAGTTCAAGAGATTTTTTTTTATAGCTTCTTTGAGATTTTCTAGTTGGAAATTCAAGCCATCTACAAAGATTCTTTTATTTCTTCCTTCCCAAGATGTATACATTTAATTTCCTATTCTTTTTTTATTGCATTAGATAGGACTCCCAGTACAATGTTGAATAGGAGTGGTGAGACGGGACATCCTTGTCTTGTTCCACATCTTAGTGGGAAAGCATACAGTTTCTCTCCATTATGTATGAGGTTACCTATAGTTTTTTGTAGATGTTCTTTATCGAGTTGAGGGAGTTTCCCTCTATTGCTAGTTTGATGAGAGTTTTTAAATATGAATGGGTATTGGATTTGGTCAAACATTTTTGTTATGATTTCTTATCTTTATTGATGTGATGGACTACATTAATTGATTTCAAACGTTGAACCAGTCTTCCCACTTGATTAAATCCTACTTGGAAAAGTGTATAAATGATTTCATCATTATTGGATTTGTTGTGCTAATATCTTGTTGACGACTTTTTCATATAGGTTCATGAGAGCTATTGGTCTGTAGTTTTTCTTTCCTGTAATGTCTTTACCTGGTTGTGGTATTAGAATAATGCTAATACAGTTAGGTAATAAATGTTCTTTCTGCTTCTATTTTTCTGGAAGATATGTGTATCATTTCTTCCTTGAATGTTTGGTAGAATTCACCAGTGAAACAATCTGTACTTGCTACTTTGTTTTTTGGAAAATTATTAATTATTGATTCAATTTCTTTAATGCATATAGGCCTATTCAGATTATCTCTATGTTTCTTGTATGAGTTTTAGTAGTTCATGTCTTTCTAGGAATTGGTCTATTTCATCTAAGTCATCAAACTTGTGGGCATAGATTTTTTCATAATATTCCCCTGTTAGTCCATAAGGTCAGTAGTGGTAACCTCTCTTTCACTTCTTATATTCTTTTCTCATTTCTTCTTATTCTTCTGGTTTTTTTGTTTGTTTGTTTGTTTGTTTTTTAGCCTAGCTAAAAAATTTATAAATTTATCAGTTTTAGTGATCTTTCAAAGAATCAGGTTTTGGATTCATTGATTTTCTCTATTGTTTTCCTGTTTTCAAATACTTTGTCTCCTATCCCTGCTTGAAACATGAGGGAACTTTTCTTCAATATTTATTGTGAGAACTTGATGGGATTCCTGGACTAAAACCCATGAAAGTGTGGAGATCCCTAAGACTGGTCCCTCAGTAGTTTTAAATTCTCAAGCTTGTCCACATTCAACCTCTTCAATTAATCAAAACTGATCTGGATTGTGATTCTCTGTATTTGCCTTTCTCTCCAGGTTATGGGGTAGTGGTTTGCCCTGTGACCTCAATTCTCTAACAGATGAGAGAAAATTCATTGATTTTCAATGCATTCAGCTTTTTTATCTGAAGATAGGAGTGACAACTTATAAGACCTTTATATGTCAGCATTGACATTATAAAACATAGAAGTCTCGATGCTGTTTTTAAAAAGTATTTGGAAGTGTTTAGAGTCTAATGTATGCCAACATTTAAAGCTAGTAATACAAATTAGTCTGGAAAAAGTAAAGTATATAATAGTTGTGTTTAAAACCAATGTATCTTGCTTGAGAAATATATGAGAACACTTTCATTGTACTTCAAAATTCATAATATTTCTTCCACTTTCTTACTATGCAAATATGTCTAAGTGAAACCTACACATTTTGGTCATAACAAGTTAAACCCTGTAAGACATGTTTTGCTGATTGGTTGGAATAGCTAGCTAATAATCTTTATAATAAATCATGTGGTCTCTTCTGCAGCCTAGGACATTTACAGTGAAAGAATCTGCATGCTTCTATAGAAAGGAATGAAGACATCCCTGAAATGAAGGACTTTTTTCCCCCTACTTTATGCCACTTACTCAATCTGGAAGTTTATTTATGCAATCCTGACTCCTTCCATTACAATTGTTTACGCTTAGACTCATGCACTGGGTTATAAGTGCTTTGAGGTCAGGAATAAGACTCTTTATCATCAGTGTCTCATTCATCACATCAAGCATATGTATTTAACCATAAACATAGTATCAGGAAACCTTGAAAGGTTCCAAAGCCATGACCTCCCATATTTCTAAAGAAAAAATAGAATGGTTAGAGCATAATCAAATTGTCCAAGTACAATATATGGTATCAACAAAACAGCAAATACAATGGTGTGTGTTAGAAGGTTGATTTCTTCTCACTCCCTACCAGTCCATTATATTTTATATACAAGTTGTATTTTTATTGCCATATTTAAAAAATCTAGTATAATTATCTTGATTGGCTCCAGACTCAGAAGAAGAAGAAGAGGTGTTATTTGTTGACTTCTAAAATCTCAACAATAAGCAACATCTGGAACAGCAGTAGTCAGTTTGTTTGTGGGTAATATCTTAAAGAAAGGTATTTATTTTTAATTTCTCTTTGAGAGAAGTAACAGACATAACAGCTTTTTTATAGAAATTGCTATTTTGGATATTTAATTTAAATGTAACTTTGCATACGGCCATTAAGTTCTAATCATATACATATTTTGTATTTTAGGTGTATTGACATCATTAACTTTTTATCTCCAAACATTTCAGGCTATACTAAATGATGCTTAGTCTTTTAAGTGGGTCCTAGGAGCTAATGAGAAATAAGCTCCTACCTCTGATGTGACATCCCTGGGGGAATCCCTCTTCCAGATCCTTTGTGCAAGCCCTTTCCATTAAGGTGTTTAGGCTTCATCTAAATATTTGCTCATCAGAGAGGCTAGCCCTGACAGTGCAATGTTAACTAGCTTTCCAGTTTCTCTAACTAACCAGTGAGTTGCTACTCATCCTTCATAAATCATGACTAATGATTATGAGCCCCAATCCTTTTCTTTATAAGGGAAAAGTAACTGGTTTTAAGCAGCAAATTATCAATGAAAAACATTGTGCATTCCATGAGAAGAGATTTGTCCCCCAAGAATTATCTCCTTCCTTCTCTTGTACCATGTATTTCATGATAGGAATAGCTCTTGGTGCTAGCTATACAAATGATTAAGACAAATCAACTCCTTGACTACTGTGCCTATTTGTATGTATTATGTCCCCCAGAAAAAGCCATCTTCTTTAAAGCAGTTTTGTAGAGGCAGATGTATTAGTGTTGATTATGTTGGAATCTATTGCTTGAGTGTTTCCATAGAGATGTGACTCAGTCAACTGTGGATAATAGCTTTGATTGGATAATTTCCATGGAGGTGTTACCCCACCCATTCAGGGTGTGTCTTAATTAAATCACTGGAGCCATATAAAACAGCTGACAAACAGAAGGAAGAGAGAACTGCAGCTGAGAGACGCATTTTGATGACAGCCATTGGAATCTGACACTAACATTTTGGAGAACACCATTTTGGAAACACAACCTGGGAGCAAGCAGACAGTAGCCACGTGCCTTCCCAGCTAACAGAGGTCTTCTGGACACCAATGGCCTTTCTCCAGTGAAGGTACAATGTTGCTGATGCCTTACCTTGGACACTTTATGGCCTTATGACTGTAAGTTTGTAACCAAATAATCCCCCTTAATAAAAGCCTATCCATTTCTGGTATTTTGCATGATGGCAGCATTAGCAAACCAGAACAATTACCTAAAGTTATATTCTAAAGGAGTAAGAGAAACCTAACAAAGGAAAGAAAAGCATCTTTGGTTTGGGGATTAAAAATTGGGGAAAAGAAAAATCTGAATACTTTTTCCTTTCCTTTTTAAAAATCCTCTCAATCTAATATGTGTTTACATAGCATATTAAGAGTTAGGAGTTCTTATTATCAATCTGTATGGGTGGAAGAAGAGTGGATGAGCTTCCCCCTCCCTTGGTTTCAGCTAACTCACAAAACATGTTCGGAGAATATGGGAAGCATACCTCTGAGGTGTAATTAGAGTTTGAAAACAATGAGTTCTGGAGTTTTTTTTTAGCTCGACTATTGGGCAGAAGTCATAGAAACTCTGGAAAGTAAAAATGGCTTCCTTTTACTTCACTGAAAAGGTACAAGAAATTTATGACTGATATAAAGAATCAAAAAAGAGAAGCTTTGCATTTAAGTATGTTATAATGTTAGAAAAAGCTAAAAGCAGTTTGAATTAAACATTTCAATGAATTCAATTATATTTCTGAGATATTATGGCAATATAATTTTTAAAAAAGGGGTAATTTTGTGATCATTTATTTGAATTAAAATAGCTAATTCAGATTAAAATCCAATCATTTCCAAGTTAAGTTTAAAATGTATAGTTTGATTCACTTTCCAATCCAGACCATATTATGATAACTAGAATAATTCTGTCTATGATTTTCTAATAGTTGACCCATTCAACCATTTTTCAGATATACTGCCATTGGATATTTTTTCCCACCAAAGACTTGAGGGTATATTTCAAGGGGTTGGTTTAGTTGCAGATAGCTAAGTTTAGAGTAGGTTCTTTAGAGTCAAATGTGCTTATTTCCTGGGGTATGCAAGAAAATAAGTTCAGGAAAAAAATAGTAGAACTTTTAGGGATATTTATTATCTAAATAAAATGTCTATTCTGGGTATCTTTAAAATTGAAAAAAAAAAAGTATGCCTTAATTGTAAACAGAACTAATTACTGTATTTTCTGGAATCTTAACAGAAGATACCTTCCTTGTACTTTGTGTATAGAAGATAATAGAGTATTTGCATAAATGATGCCTGTAGATGCTGGCAAGCATGTTTATGGATATCTCTAAAGCAGCCATGTGGTGCCCATTCTTCAGTTTTCTAGATTATGTATCACAATTGTGGCATCAGCAATAGTAACAGGGAATCCTCTGATTTCTCAATCCAAAAATCTTAATTTTTTTCCATTATCCAACTTACAGTGTGTCCAGGGACAGGAATGACAATACTAACAGTTTCTTATTCCAGCATAATTCCAGTGGTGGAATCAGGGGTAGGAGCTCCCAAGTAGATGAGTTCTGGAATGTTCTGGCAATTATGCTACATTTAAACATCATTTTTAAAGCTTGTTTGGGCCCAGCCTGAGTTCATGCAGAGCACGGGCTGGTGTTGCCACGAAACCACAAAACATTCGAGGCACAGAAGTAGACATAGATTTAATAGGACTTATGCACAGGAGAGATTCTCTGGTGGTGGCTGGTCTGGGAAATTAGTGCTCTGCAAGGGACAGGGGGATGCAAGGAACAATATATGATTTTAGGAAAGACATTCCATATAGTTTTGAGGACATTGTTCCTCTAGTATAATCATTAAAGGGGCCTAAGACCTGATGTTTTAATAATATTAATGTTTAAGACTAAGATACCATCAGTGCCATCTTACATCTGTGATTATCTTCTTCCCCCTCCAGGGAAACTGTTTACTTTCTTGACCTTTGTCTTTGGCTAAAACAGGTCTGCTATGTGCTGCTTAGGAGGGGGCTTGGGCCCTGGCCTACTACAAAGCTCCTATCTTATTCTTTTCCTGTTTGTAATACTAAAATTCTTCTTTTGCTTACACTGAACCCTGATTGACTACCAACAGCAAAAGTAAGCTCAAATTATTTTCTTGTAAATTTTGCAAGGTGTGATTATAGTTAAAGAAAGTTCATTTGCATAGATGTTTAATACATATTTATTGTATGGATAACTATTGATTAGGTGTTTTATACATAAATGGAGAAAAGTAGAAAAGGTACATAAATGTAGGGTAAAAGGGTAAAAAGGATGTATGCAAACAGAAAAGAAATAAGATAAACATTCTAGGAAAAACCTTCTGGTAAAGCATACATCATAAATCAAGCCCCTGACATTATCTGCCAACAACAGAAAGAAAAAATAATATACACCCACATCATTCTCCTTAATAGATAAATGGCTTCCTATTTTGGAAAGTAAATATATCTTTTTCCTGAAAGATTATTTTGAAAGCCTGAATTGCTTTTTCATGTAACAAAAACCCAACCATCTATCACTAAAAATATTAAAAAAATTTAGTCATGTAGTAGTTTTTGGCTTATTAGTTATTTATATACTCTCCATGACCTCCCATATGCTAGAGGTTATCAAGTGCAATCAGTCTCTCTTTTAAGTGGTCAACTTAAGTATAGCCCTGGTATGGAAACCTGGTATGGAAAACCTACAAGACAAACTCAAGCATTTAAATTGAATTATCTAGTCTGGATTGCTTCATTAGAAGGAAAATGGTGTGATTTGTGCAGAGATAGTCATTATGGATATAACAGCCTCTGAAGTGTCTCATTCCGTATGGGGCTGGGACAGGCCTGGTAAGCAGATAGTGTTGGTGCATGGATGGTCTACACAAGGACATCATGCAAATTGATGCAGGACACAGCAGAGATTTAAGCATTTATTCCAGCCCCAAGCAGTTTCTGATCTAGAGAAACAAGTAACTCTGACACAAGGAAAAATGCAATAGAGAAATAATCTGACATGAAAGAGATTTTATATTCTGCTTCTAACAAGGAATTGGAGCAATCTTACTTCCCTAAATATCTTGGGTTGAAAATCTGCAACAGGAATGTTTAAATATTTTAAGTCTCCACCCCTTTTGAAAATTGAATGAAAGTTATGAACTCTCTTCTCCAGGAAAATGCATACACACGTAACATTTAATACCACTTTGGAGAATACTAGGATGCTCTGAAGTCCAAACTTGGATTCCAACTAAATCATTTTAAGAATAATGGTCAATAGCATTTGTTTCTGGTTTACAACACTTCAGTATGTAAATCAATTATCCACACTGTACATAGAATAATATGAGAGAATCCTAATGCTACCGGATATTCCGCAAGCATGCCCAGACAATAGTGAATCCTCTGGATCTTTACTGATATGCACCAGGTAGGAGAGTCAAGGACCACTTTGGATTCCAGGGGAGATAATGGACATAAAGAGGTTTCTTTATTTGCTCCTGAGATTTCAACCCAATTTCATAGAGAAAACGAAAGAAAAGCACTCTCTCTGACCTAAAGTTGCTCTCAATTATTTTCATAAGGAATGATACAAAGCGATTTTTACACCATTGATTGTGGTAGCAAAATATTGGAAACAAACTAAACTTCTTCAGGATACAGTAAATATATATATATATATATACACATACACAGATACATATATACATATATATATATATACACACACATATATATATATGGTAGAGTTACAAGTATCTATATGGATAACTCTTTTTAAAAAATGAGCATACAAAGAACTGAAAAGGAATAGCTACAATATTATACCTTCAACGTATATTTTAATGACATACAAAAAACTCTATATTATTATTTATGCATAAATAATAGTGAAAGCACAAAAATATGCATATTGCATAGAATGTTAAACATCTACTTCAGGACAGTTTCTACTATAGAAAAAAACAGAAAAGAAAAGATATTATCAGGGAAGGGTAGAAAAAGGATGTCAATTTAACTATAATGTTTTATTTCTTAAATTGGGTGAAGGATAGATGGATGTTTCTTTTATTACACATAATTATTATATATAAATTATGTCATCATAAATGAATACTCTTAAGAGGATGCATTTATCTTTTTTTTAATTGGATATTCTCATTGACACATCTAATAAACATTTTGTGTGATGTAAGTATAGCTAAAAAATCTTGATTTTACACAGAACCGTTCATTGAAACAAACACAAATTTGGTAAGTTTTTGTTTTTTAAGTAATAAAATCAGCAGATTTACTTTCACTTTTATTGCATTCCCTGAAAATTGTCAAGTGGCAATAAACTTTGAAGGATGGCAAACTTTTGAACATTAATATTGACTTATTATCAACAAAATTGTACCATATCATTGCTATGATACACTTCACTATATAGGTTATAACTGTGCATCAGATAAAAACAAACTGAGCAGATATGATTTTCTGAAGTTTAAAATGAACAACAGAAATGTAAACTAAATTTAGGCGATAAAGGAAAGAAAGATTGAGTGATTTCTAAAAGTTAGAAAAAATAATAGTGAAAAATTTTAAATGTGACTTTCATTCTGGATAAGATGGAATAGTCTATAGTAGGCAAACATTTCCACCAAGAAAAGTTAGAAAATTAGAATAAAATTCATAAGGCAAATATTTGAAGCTAGAGCTTCTGAAGCAGCCAGAACCTTAGCCAAAACTAATGTAACCTTTACAGTCTATGTTCTGTTTTTCCCTATGAGGCATTTGTCAATTGTTAAGTTGCTCAGGCTGAGGGGCTGGAAGCTAGGCAGAAGGTGTGCCTTCTTAGAGGTGGTAAAATGTCACCAGGGTAAGAAGACAAACTCGGATTTTGACCTTGCTGTAAGCAAGGACTTAAAGACCTAAGATCCCAGAAAAAAGAGAGAGAGAGAGAAATAAGCAAGGTTTTCCAGTCAAGGCATTTTGCCATATTTTTATCCTTTCTATTGTCTTCCTTTTGTGCATTTCCATGTTTCCATCTGGAATTATTTTCTTTCTCCCTGATATTTCTTATAATACAAGTCTGCTGATGGCAACAATTCTTTCAATTATTATTTGGCTAGAATGTCTTCGTTTTGCCCTCACTTTGAATTTTGATGATCCAAAGAAAAATTATGAAGCCCTATCACATGAAAAATATTTCCAGATTAAAATCCATATGTACAATAATACACATGTGGGAGGGAAGAGTAGCGTTAGAGTGTAATGAGCCCCAAGCATCATCAAGGGCTGTGCTGTCCAATAAAGTAGCCACAGGTGGCTATTTGAATTTTGATTGTTTAAAATAATATTAAATATTTATGTCCTTAGTCACTCTAGTCACCAGTGCTTAATAGTCACATGTGTGTAGTGGCTACCATATGGGACAGCACAAATATGGAACATTTACATCATCATAGAAAATTCTATTGGGCAGCACTAGTCTATGATATGATAAAAGTAAAATAATATATATTAGACACTAATCAATCAAAAATGCATTTTTATCTCTACTATGAGCAAAAAAAGAATATCAAAAATAGGTACAAGTAATAAACTTATAGAAAGCAAAATAATAAATATTTTTAGAGCTTCACTAATCAAAAAGACTGCACAAAATGAAAGAAAAGAGAACATAGACTAGATAAGTCATCTAGAAAACAAATAGTAATATGACAGATAAAACTAAAATGTAGATCAATTTTCTTAAATATAAATGGACTGCAATCGCTTTATGTCATTTTATGACACTTTACCAAATAAATATTTAATTGACCAAATTACGTATATAAGTGACCAAAAAAATCACATGAAAAGATTCTTAAAATCATTAGTCTTTAAGGGAAACATAAATTAAAATCATAGTGAAATGCCACTGCATCCCCTCAGAATGGACTAAAATTAAAAAGTCTGACAATACCAAGTGTCAGTGGTATTGTGGTAAAGCTGAAAGGCTCCTAAATTATAAATGTAATATAGTACAGCCACTTTGTAAAACAATTTGACAATGTGTTAAAATTTAAACATAGATTTACCATATGATCTAGTGATTCAACTCCTAGATATCTAGCTAGAAAAAAATTTTTAAAAAGATGTCCACTCAATTTCTTATATGAAAGTGCACAGAGTAGCATTATTCACAATAGACAAAAATTGGAAACAACTCAAAAGACTGTCAGCTAATGAATAGATTCAGGAAATGTAATATATGCATACAATATAGAGGAACAAACTATTGATGTATGCTATAACATGTAAGAACCTCAAAACATGTTAAGCAAAAGAAGCCAGAAACAAAACACTATATTGCATGATCCTATTTATATGAAATTTCTAGAAAAGGCAAAAATACAGAGACAGAACCTAAATCAGTGGTTGTCTATGGGAGTACAAAATAACTACTTAGGGTGTAGAAGGGTTCTGAACTGTATTGTAGTAATGGCTGCCCAATTGCATAAATTTCCTAAAACTCATTAACTTCTGCTCTTAAAATGGATAATTCTTTTGTATGTTAATTATACTTCAGTGAAGCTGTTTATAAGATAGTACTTGATGAAATAATCTGATTAAATACAAAAATTCTCCATTTGGACTTTTTAAAATTTGCTGCTTACAGTAGAAACCTCTTAAATATACAGACACAATGGAGGAAGATAAACCAGGAAGATATTTCTAAATTAATATTCAACTAAAAATATGGCTTAAAAATAGAAAGCAGACATTGACATAAATTGAATTGAAATAAGAAAGACATAGCAAAATTGTAAAACACTTTAATACACTTCTCTCAGTAATTGGTAGAATAATCAGATAAAACAGTAAGAAAGAGGAAGGAAACAATATCTTAGCAACGATTAAATATGTGATTTAATTGACCTATATATAGCACTGAATTTTAAAATGGAAGAATATACATTCTTTTTTGGAACCCATGAAATTAACCCAAACTGATCATAAACATCATATATCAAGTCTCAACAAATTTCATAATATTGAAGTAATTCAGATATGTTTTCTGACTATAGTGGTATTAAACAAACAGACAAAATAAATGAGGACCACCAGAAAACCATCACATTTGGAAATTAAGTAATATAATTCCAAAGATTCTACAAGTGAAAAATGAAATCACAATGTTAATTAGATGATATTTTTAAATTAAATTATTAAAAATATGATAGATCAATGTTGCTGAAACTGTGGTTGGAAGGAAATTTCTGGCATTAAAAAATACATTAAAAAAGAAAAAATATAGGCTGAAAATGCATTTCAAGAGGAAAAGACCAACAAATTAAACTCAAAAAACATAGAAGGAATGATAAAAAGATAAAGAATTTAGTATGAATAGAAAATATTTTTACCATTAAAAAAATCAATAAATCCAAAAGTTAGAAAAAAGACAGAAAGTTAATAAAACTGAATGAATATAAATGAGAATATTACTAAAATCCTATAGACTTTAAAGAGATACTTAGAATAGATTATAAACAACTTTATGAAAATAATTTTGGAACTTTGGATGAAAAATAAATTCTTAGAAAAATTTAATTTACCAAAACTGAAATAAGAACAAAACGAAAATTGGAATTGTCTTATATCTATTAAGGAACTTAAATTTGTAAATAAAACCCTTTCCAAAAATAAGTCTCCAGATTTAGTTGACTTGAACAGTGAATTCTTCTAATTTTTTTCAACAAGAAGTAACACCAATTTTACACAAAAATGTCCTGCAAATGGAAATTTGAGAAAGCTTTCCAAACTGTTTTGTGGGTAGCAAAACTTTAATACTGTAACCAGACATTGACATTAAAAATGGGAAATTATAGCTCAATGTGCTTCACGAAAATATATCAAAAAGTCCTAAACAAAGGGAATTAGGTTACATATTATTAAAAGGATAATATATAGAGGCTGAATTTATTACAGGAAAGCAAGATTTGTTTGAAATTAAAAAACTAAACAGTATGAAAATTATAAATGTAATTCACAATATCAATAATAAAATAAAGAAGAAAATCACATGATAATCCCAACAGATGCAGAACAAGCATTTAAAAAAATTCACGTTGTAAAGAAATCATTTCTCTCTGAATTTAAAGTTTATGATGAAGTTATAGTAGTAAGATGGGGTAGGAATGGTGCCAAGAGAGAAAGTTTTCAAGTGGCGCAGAATAAAGGCTCTGGAAACACATTTAAACATGTGAAATCATTCATTCTGTGACATATGCAGTACAGTGGGGAATTGATGGTCTCTTCTATAAGGTCTGCTGGGCAAATAGGTAACTAGATGACATCTCCATAAGAATCTTGACCCCTTTACCTCACATTATAGAAAAAATAAATCCCAGATGAACTATATATCTAAATACGAAAGGTAAAATATAAACATCTAGGTTAAAAATGATGGTGAGATGTCAAGGGCACTGGAAGAGGATGAGGTTTCCTGGGTCGGAGACAAAGAAATTTATTGTTCATGACACAGCAAGTGTCCTGAGCTTCATGTTTCTTTGTTCTTGACTCCCTTGTTGCTGCAGGAGCAACACCATCAGCCCAGATGGATGCTGCACATGAAAATTTAGGAATGCTGAGTTTGGGGAACCTACCACTTTATAGCAAGCAGAAAAAAAAAAACAGCTTCTTGTTCTACAGGGAGATATTACTTCATTCTTCAGGGTTACATGCAGCAAACACAACCCTGAGAAATGGTCTGGTTAAAGAGCTGTCAGGACCTTGTATTCTTGGAACACCCAGCAAGAAGTGTCGGAGCATGAGGAACCATAGAGTGTGTTTAATCTCGACCCTTTACCTAACTGCACATAGAAAATAAATTCCAGTTGGATTTTAGATCTAAATGTCAATGCTAAAATAAAAACTTTGAGAAGAAAAAATATTAAATATTTTCAGGATGTTGGGGTAGGCAAAGATTTTTAAATGGCATGCAATAAACTAAATATAAAGGAAAAGATTGATGAATTGGACTTTTTTAAAATTAAGAGCTTTATTCATTATAAGACTCCCAAAAGGGAAGGGAAATGCAACCGCACACTCAGAAGAGATATTTACTACAGAAATGCCCAACAGATAACTCATAGGCAGAATACATAAAAACTATAAATCAATAAGAAAAGTCACATAATAAAATAGAAAAATAATCACTAGAAAATGAGCCATTAAAAAAAAAAAACATGACTTGAATAATCACTTCATAAAAAAGGCTATACAAATGTCCAAGAAACAAATGAAAAGGTATTTAGTCTATTTGACAGGAAATTACAAAGTAAAACAATGACATTCTGCTACTTATTTTCCAAAATGAATAAAATTAATTAACGACTAATGTAAAGGCTGACACTACCAGTATTGGAGGGTTTATGGAGCAACAGATCTCATACACTGCTATAGGAAGTGCAAACCCTTTGAAAAACTACTTGGTAGTATCTACTAAAGTAAAACCTAATTTTTTTTATTTACCTAGTAACCCTAGGTATATATTTCTAGGTATAGCCCCAAAGTCTCCTAGGTATACACTTGTTGGTATAAACCCAATAGTCCAAAGTATATACTCTTAGGTTTATATCCATCTATAGATGCACTAAAAGAAATGTACAAGATTACTGATAAAGCACCATTTTATAATAACCAAAGAAACTAGAAATAGCTAAATATTAATAAATAAATGATAGTGTCTTTGTATAACGAATTCTACTCAGTGCTGGGGAAGTCTCAGACACATTCAGCAGCATCTCCCAGCCCTCCTCTACACCCCACCCCTGCCTCCATTTCTATTGTGAAACAATGTTTCATTCTGTTTCCATTCCATAACCTGGGGGAAATATTAAGTCTAATGAAAAGGTCCAATCATATCTTGAACTGGGAACAAGCAGCCCCATATTCTTATCAGGGCAGGAATTGTCACTTGCAGGACCCCTTCTCCCTTTATTGTATAAATACCTCACCCATAGCAGCACAGATTTGTCTCTCCCGTCCAACATGGAGTGGAGGCTGCAGAGCTGTGGTTCACTAACCCTGACCCAAGCAGCTGGCCTCTGTTAGAGACCAGCAATGACAGGATCTCTTCCCCTGCTCTTTTGGACCATTTTTGCTGTGTAAGAATAAAGCAGTCTGGCCAGCAGTACTAGTGAGGTTTTTTGTAAAACACCCTGATTTAGGATTCATTTGATGTTAGGGGTTATGAGTTTGGGGAGGAAAAGCCGGTTTGAATGTATTATGTCCCCCAAAACACCATTATCTTTGATGTAATCTTGTGTGGGCAGACATATCAGTGTTGATTAGATTGTAATTCTTTGAGTGTTTCCATGGAGATGTGCCCCACCCAACTGTGGGTGATGAATTTGATTGGATAATTTCCATGGGGGTGTTACCCCAGCCATTCAGGGTGGGTCTAAATTAAATCACTGGAGCCGTATAAATAAGCTGGAAAACAGAAGGAGCTCAGTGCAGCTGAGAGTGACATTTTGAAGAGGAGCTACAGCCAAAAGGGACACTTTGAAGAATGCACAGAAGCTGAGAGAGTAGCTACAGATGAGAGGCAGTTTGAAAATGGCTGTTGAAAGCAGACTCTTGCTCCGGGAAAGCTAAGAGAGGACAAACACCCGAAGAGCAACTGAGAGTGACATTTTTGAGGAACTGCAGCCTAGAGAGGAACGTCCTGGGTGAAAGCCATTTTGAAACCAGATCTTTGGAGCAGACACCAGCCATGTGCCTTCCCAGATAAAAGCAGTTTTCGAGACACCATTGGCCATCCTCCACAGAAGGTACCGAATTGTTGATGACTTACCTTGGACATTTTATGGCCTTAAGATTGTAACTTTGTAACCAAATAAAACCCCTTTATAAAAGCCAAAAAAAAAAAAAAAAGAAAAGAAAAAGAATAAAGCAGTCATTTGCTGAATGTTTCTGTAGTACCTGAGCTTGTGTTCCCACAGCACACCATGTAGCAACTTGATCTGCATCCGGCAATTCAAATGAGTAAAATACAGCCATGTGTAACATGAATTAACCTCACAAACATTATACTGGGAAAAAAAAAAAAAACATACTATATAATTCTATTTACATAAATTCAAAAAGGCAAAAGCTATTTGATAGTGAAAGAAATCAGAATAAGAAGTACTTGGGGGTGGATGGTTGTGCCATTATCTTTGATGCAATCTTGTGTGGGCAGATGTATGAGTGTTGATTAGACTGTAATTCTTTGCGTGTTTCCATGGAGATGCCACCCACCCAACTGTGGGTGATGACTCTGATTGGATAGTTTCTGTGGAGGTGTGGCCCCACCATTCAGCATGGGCCTTGATTAGTTTAGTAGAGCACTATATAAGCTCAGACCAAAGGAGCGAGCTTGCCACAGCTAAGGACACTTTGCAGAACACACAGGAGCTGAGAGAGGTGCTTCAGCTTACAGAGACATTTTGGAGCTGGCCTTTGAAAGTAGACTTTAGCTCTGGAGAAGCTGAAGTGAGGACAAAAACCACCAAGAGCAACTAAGAGTGACATTTTTGAGGAGCTCAAGCCTAGGGAGGAATGTCCTGGGAGAAAGCCATTTTGAAACCAGAACTCCAGAGCAGATGTCAGCCATGTGCCTTCCCAGCTGACAGAGGTTTTCCGGATGCCATTGGCCATCCTCCAGTGAAGGTACTCAATTGTTGATGTGTTATCTTGGACACTTTATGGCCTTAAGACTGTAACTGTGTAACCAAATAAACCCCCTTTATAAAAGCCAATCCATTTCTGGTGTTTTGCATTCCAGCAACATTAGCAAACTCGAACAGTAGTCTTTGAGGTTGTGATAATCTTCCATGTCTTAGTCTGGGTAGTGTTTATCCAGGTATTGTTCAGTTTGTGAGAAGTGAGATGTCCAAATACACTTGTGTTGTTTTCTGCATAAGTGTTATACTAAAAATGAGATGAATGTAAACTTTGTAAAGGTTAAGAGTCAAAAGAAATACTACATTGAGAGTATATTTATGATTGTCTGATTAAAGTCCATGGTTTAGCTTAGGGTTCACTGTGTACTGTAGGTGAATGGATTTTTTTTTAAATTTCATTCTGTTACCATATATACAATCTAACATTTCCCCCTTTTAGTCACATTCAGTCATATATTCCAATGCTGTTAATTGCATTCACAATTTTGTGCAATCATCACCACCATCCCTTACCAAAACATTTCCATCATACAGAACAGGAACCCTGTACAGTTTAAGCCTTAACTTCCTATTCCCTATATCCCCATCCTGTCACCTGTAACCTATATTCTAGATTCTGGCTCTATGAGTTTGCTTATTCTAATAATTACAAATCAGGGGGATCTTACAGTAAGTGTCCTGTGTGGCTGATTTCACTCAACATGATGTCTCCAAGGTTCATCCATGTTGTCACAGTATCAGGACTTCATTCCTTTTTAGGGCTGAATAATATTCCATTGTATTTTTAACCATTTGTCAGTTGATGGACACTTGGGCTGCTTCCACCTCTTGGCAATTGTGACTAATGCTGCTATGAGCATTGGTGTGTAAGTCCCTGCTTTCAGTTCTTTTGGGTATATGCCAAGTTGTGGGACTGCCATGTAGGTTACATGGTAGCTTTTTGGAGTGATATTAAATTTTTTATTAACTTTATTTTATGTGATATTTTTATACTTAGCTTTCTGAGGAACCACCAAATTGTCTTCCACAGTGGCTGCACCATTTTACGTTGCCACCAGCAACAATTGAGTGTTCCTATTTCTTTACATTCTCACCAACACTTGCTATTTTCCATTTTTAAATAGCAGCCATTTTAATGGGTGTGAAGTGCTGTCTCGTAGTTTTGATTTGCATTTCCATGAAAATGCATGTTGAGCATACTTTCTTTGTTTTCTGGCCATTTGTATATCTTCTTTGGAAAGATGTTTTTTCAAGTCTCTTGCCCATTTTATAAAATGAGTTGTTTCTTTTTGTTATGAAGTTGAAGGATTTCTTTATGTATTCTTGATATTAGACCTTTATTGGATATGTAGTTTCCAAATATTTTCTCCCATTGAGTAGGTTGTATTTTCACTTCTGTGATAAATCCATTTATCTTTTTTTTTTTTTTTTTTATGCTTGTGCTTTGGGTGCAAAGTCTAAGAACACAAGGTCCTAAGGATGATTCCATTTTGAGTTGATTTTTGTTTATGGCATGAGGTAGAGGTTGAGGTTCTCCTTTTTTTTTTTTTTAACTTTGCAAATGGAGGTCCAGTTCCCCTGGAACCACTTGTTGAAGAGACTATTCTTTCCCAATTGAATTGTCTTTGCCCTCTTTTCAAAGTCAGTTGGCCATAAATGCAAGGGGTGATTTCTGAGCTCACAATTTTATTTAATTGGTCTATATGTCTTTCCTTATGCCAGTACCATGCTGTTTTGATTACTGTGGTTTTGTAATAAGTTTTAAGATTGGGAAGTATGTGTCCCTCAACTTAATTCTTCTTTATCAGGATGGCTTTATGTATTTGGGGACCTTTATGCTTCTGTTTAAATTTGGTTATTGGCTTTTCCGTTTCTGCAAAGAAAGTTGTTGGAATTTTGATTGGGCTTGCATTGAATCTATAAATTGCTTTGGGTAGTCTTGAAATCTTAACAATATTCAGTCTTCCAAACCATGAACATGGAATGTCCTTCCATTTATTTAGGTCTTCTTTGATTTCTTTTAGCAGTGTTTTGTAGTTTCCTGTGTACAAATACTTTACAACCTTGGTTAGATTTCTTCCTAGATATTTGATCCTTTAGTTGCCATTGTAAATGGAATTTTTTTCTTGATTTCTTTTTCTGATTGTTCATTGCTTGTGTATAGAAACACTACTGATTTGAGGGTATTGATCTGGTACCCCACCACTTTGCTGAATTCATTTATTAGCTCTAGGAGCTTTATTGTGGAGTTTTCAGGTGTTTCTGTATATAACGTCATATCAACTGCAAATGGGGAAAGTTTTACTTCTTCCTTTCCAATCTGCATGTCTTTTATTTCTTTTTCTTGTCTAATTGCTCTGGCAAGAACTTCTATTGCAATGTTGAATAATGGAAGTGACAGTTCCATCTGTCATCCTTATCTTGGATCTCTGAAAAAGCTTTCAATCATTCACCATTAAGTAGAATGTTAGCTGTGGGCTTTTCACATATGCACTTTATCATGCTGAGGAAGTTCCATTCTTCTTAGTGTTTTTATTAAGAAGCGGTGCTGGGTTTTGTCAAATGCCCTTCCTGTGTCAATTGAGATGATCATATCTTTTTTTCCTTCATTCTGTTAATATGTTGCATTACATGAATTGACTTTCTTTTGTTGGACCCACTTGCATAGTAGGGATAAATCCCACTTTATCATGGTGTGTAATTCTTTTAATATGCTCTTGGATTCAGTTTGCTAGGATTTTGTTAAGGATTTTTGCACCCATATTCATAAGAGATATTGGTTTGTAGACCAATATCTTGAGTCAATGTAGGTAGCTTGTGTGTTTCCAAGAATTTGCACCTTTCATCTAGGTTATCTAATTGATTGACATACTGTTGTTCATGGTGTCCTTTGTTTACTTCAGCAGTGTTGGTAGTAATGTCCCCCTTTTCATTTCTGATGTTTAATTTCCACATATTTGTGAAGTTCCGATTTATCCATCTGTAACTGATTTCTAGTTTCATTCCATTGGGGTTAGAGAATATATATTGTATGATTTCCAGTATTTTTTAATTTATTGAGAACTTGTTTTGTGACCTAACGTGCTGTATCGTCAAGAATGATCCATATGTACTGAAGAAGAATGTGCATTCTGTTTTTGTTGGGTGTAGTGTTCTATATACATCTTTAGGTCTGGTTTCTTTAGAGTCTCATTCAAGACTTGTATTTCAATATTGATCTTCTAACTAGATTTTCTATCCATTATTAAGAGTGGTATATTCAAGTCTCCTACTATTAATATAAAACCATAAGTTTTCCCTTGAAATCTGTCACTATTTGCTTCAAATATTTTGGGGACTCTGCTGTTAGATGCATATATACTTATAATTATTATGTCTTCTTGAATTGTTCCTTTTATCAAAATATAATGACCATCTTTGTCCCTTGTGACTATATTCTACTTAAAGTCTATTTTATTTGATATTAGTGTAGCTACCATAGCTCTTTTTTGGTTACTACTTGCAAGGTATATATTTTTCCATCTTGTCACCCTCAACCTACTTGGATCTTGGAATTTCAGGTGAATCTCTTGCAGACAGCATATAGTTGGATCATGCTTTTTTATCCATTCTGCTGATCTCTGCCATTTGACTGGACAGTTTAATCCATTTAAATTTGAAGTCACTACTGATAATACAGGACTTTCTTCTGCCAATTTTCTACTTAGCCTTTGTGAGTCTTACACCCTTTTTTTTGTTCCTTACTTCCATTAACTTCTATTTTTATATTTATTTGTTTTTGTGCGTGTTGTACCATATTGAGTGACTTCTCATTTCTATCTGATTATATTTTCATTGTGATTACTGTGAGGTGAAAGTTTAACATAGTAAATACAGAATAATCATATTTGATTTGATACCAACTTAACTTCAGTTGCTTGCACATATACTTTTCTTATACCCCTCTTTCCCCCACTTTTTGTTCTGGTTACCATGTAAATCTTTGTACACTGTATGTCCCAAAACATAGATTTATCATTACTTTTTATACATTTGCATTTTAGCACCTGTAAGAAGTAAGAAGTGATGTTACATACCAAACAATACACTGGCCAGGTGCTGGATATCTCAGTGGCCTGCAGCAAGAGTGCTCTTCCCTGGGTGCTGTCAGTGTTCTGTCCTTCAGAGTTTCAAAGTAGTTATTTCAGATAGTTCTTTCCTGTTTAATATTTATTGCAGTGGAAGGACTGAGTTCTGAAGCTCCTTAGTCAGTCATCTTCCTAGAATTCTCTCTGGTAATTCCTTCTTACGCTGATGTTAGATATACCCATGTAACTTGCTTTGGCCAATGGGAAAAATAGCAAATTTGCAACAGATGAAGGCTTACCAAAGCAATTGTGCACTGTTACTTCCTTTTTTATTCATCTATGTAGCCTGCTGGAAGATGAGGTAATTGGCTCAGAACCAAATCACCCCAGTTGTCCCAGGTGAGGATAGTCTAGGCCAGTAGACTGCAATATGGAAGGGCCCAAGCAAGATCAACAGAGATTTCTAGCAGACACTCTTCTGACCACAGACCCATGAGTGAGTCCAGTTGAGGCCATTGGAAAACCTGGCTGACCTGCATAGTTAAGCTAAAGAAATTCTGATTTTTCTAAGCCACAAATGTTGGAGATAGTTTGTTATGCAGCACTATCTTTGCATTAGGCAACTGATTCACCACTGTACACTTCGAAGATTCTGATTGCCCTAAACAGGCAGAATGAGAGAAATGCCTCAGAGAAATTAGCCATTCAGGTTTCCTAACATGAAGAAATTCCCATGTTTGTGTAATCCTCACTTTGTAGAAAGATACCAGGTATACCCTCCAACTTTAGATTGGTATCAAATTATAACCTCAAATTTGTAACATCAAAATATTGCTTACTGCCTCTATTCCATTGAATTCAAAGTGGAAAATGTTAATCTTATTGCATTTGAACACATAACACAAAACTTTTAGTTACTTGTCTCATTCCCAATTATATCCCAGCAATTTCTTCTTCCCAGGACTGCTTCATATATGGCTTCCTACACTCATACTATTCCCCCTCTTCTTCTGACTCGTTTACACCGGTGGACTTTTTCTTTGGACTTCAGCTTACTCACCACCTCCCAGAATTCCTTCCTGGCTTAGCTAATTAGTAAAGAGTTCTCATTTCACCATGTACTTTTCCTTTACAGCACACATCACATGGGTCAATTTAACCCTTATTTGTGTAATTCTTAGGTTAACTATTGGACTTTACCTAGATTTTGAGCACTATGAAAGCAGAAATGCTATGTATTTTTGCTTGCCATTTTGTTCTACCATGTAATATAATACCTAGCCCACAATAGGCAGTCAAAAAATATTTGATGACAATGAATAAATTCATAAAACCCATATCTCTTGTTCATGTAAAAATTGATGAAGAAATAAAATTGAATGATGTATATGCATTTATTTACATAATTATTTATTCTCTATCATTCTTCCATAGCAAAAAGAATATATTTAATTTTACAAAAAAGCAAAATGAATAAAAAATAAACAAAATATCTAGAAAAGTTGAGCAAAGCTGTGCAAATGAAGAAAAGACAAAATTTTGAGGGCTTGAGTTATATTATTATAAAGATTATTTATATTTTTTGAAAACCAATATATTCCACATCAATAATAGCTGAAAATAAAAATATTGCAAAGTAAAATCCATTTTAGCCTCATTTAAGTGGTAATTTAGTAATGCAATGTTACAATAGTCACATTACATTTTAATACCATATGTAATCATTTGAGTTCATTGGTTGATATCAAAACAAAGTTTTCAAAGCAAAATTATACCATTCAATGTTGATATGCATTCCCTTCCACTTGTAGTTTAATTAGATTTTTAATAGAAAATCAAAGTGGCGAGTTGGAATAATTATGTGTCTTATGTAAACAACTAAATCATCCTCAATATTGTTCAAAATAATAGTTAGAAATGTAAAGTAGTGAAATGATATTAATTTCAATATAACTTTTTACACTTTGGTGTTATAATCTAGTAGAATCTAAAATATATTGTGATGTCATGTTAGATTTGTGTAATAATGTTTTTCTGCAACTGGTTGACTTAATCTTGCTTATTAGAAGACATGATATCTACTCATCAATATCATTATGAAATATTCTGAGCTTATAATATCAAGTTCAAAGCATATAATACTTAATAATTGCTACCATTTCATAATTACCTTTGATATGTCTGTATTCTGCTATTACCTTATGGTATGTGGAAAATAGATATTATTAACCACATTTTACAACTGAGACTCAGAAAGGCAAAATAAACCTACATAAGGGTACATCAGCAATAAGTGGTTTTATAAGGATTTTAATCTGTTCACTTTTTATTTCAAAACTTATTCTACTTTGACCACACACCACATTATCCACCAAAAAGACTGCAACTATGAGTGAAAACATGTGTACATGTTATCATAAAATGGATTTGGAAAACATACCCTTCATTAATTGGTTATTAACTGAAATTATTCTACTATAAAAAGAAATTGACCCTTAATATTTATTAATCAATTGTAATTAATTCCATATTATACAGTTTCTTCCTATTTGCTCTTCAGAAGTACTCTATAAAATATATGCCTAGTAAATTTATACCTATTTAACATTGAGAAAACAGTGATTCATAATAGTTAGGTGATTTATCCCATGATCACATCAGTTATTGAGTTAGTGCATAGCAGAATGGGGATTTGGTTTTGTGTAAGTTTTTTTTCATTATTTCCCCAAAAAGGACCTGTTTGGTAACAAGTCTCCTTGGATTATCTTATTTCTTCAGATCTTGCAAGCAGAGGAATTGCTTATCTTTGTTCTAGACTATCTTTTCAAAAATGTTTGTATAGTAAACAGCATTGGAAGATAAATAAAATATCCTTTTGAACAACCGTCAGGCATGCTTACTGCCCATTATAAGATTTGGGTTCCCTAAGCTCAGGGTTCCTTTCCTGTAATGCAGCCCATTGAGTGTGCTCCCATCCATCTGGGCTGATTGGTGTAACACCTGTGTGACTTGGGAACAAGGGGGAACTAATGCAAACATGCTGATGCTCATGCTGCTTGCTGTGCTATCATAAATTTTTTGTTTCTGACCCAGGTGTCTTGTGTCTTCTATGGGCATCTGTGAACAGTGGCTAGCCTACTTGCTAGCTTTCAAGCAGGGTAAAATTTCAGGCCTCTCACAGTTCCTGACGGGACCAAATATGATATGAAATTAATCATGCAAATCTATATATGGAATTTTATTATTTCAGAGATTTTATATCAACCTTACTGCTAAGCTAGTCTTTATAAAATAAAAATTTAAAGGACATTCTATTAATAGTGACAGTTGTTAATCAAAGTAGGATGTTGTTTTTGCAGTTGATTTGAGTGTCAAAATAATCTGCCAATTTAGCAGAATCATTGTAAAAGAATTTCATGTAAGTGCTGCTTAAATATAAAATTGCTAACTTTAGTTTTCACTGATACATCCATGGCAAAGAAATTATAAATAATGGCTTGTTGACAAGACACAAATATGAAAAGGTGGGATCCATAAATTTTTTATATGATATTAGGCATATTGATTCATCTCCCTACTTATATTCCTATAAGGATTAAATAAAGGAAAATGTTGCAATTGTCTTCAATATGTCTTTAAAAACTGAGAGTACAGCAGCCCTATATACTTGTTCTGTATGCAGGCATTTCACTACACAGAAAACACAATGAATTGAAGTGATTGTGTCATTTATTCATTCATTAATATCAGTTCAACAGCTTTTACATGCCAAGCACTACACCAGATGCTGGAGATACAAAGGTGATTAAGGCACAGACCCCTGTCTTTAAAGAACTCCCAGCCCAATAATGAAACCATAAAGACTCATTTAAACATATTGTTAGAGGCGCAGTAAAGAAACATCTGATGTATAATGTGGTCAAGCATAATTATGAAGATTGCATGCTAACCCTAGTTACATTCTGTTGTTGTTATTGCTGTTGCTGATTTTCTTTTTGAAAAAGGAATTGCTTAGATGATTTTACCTAATGTAAAGATCTCAAGTAAACTTTCTATTTTGAAATCAATGAAATATAAGCAATGTTTGTCTTGTTATAATAGTCATTTTCTAAATAGAAAATAATGTATCTATATCAGAGGATTTTAATATTAAAATGATAAAAGTAAATTTAAAATAACACAAAATCAGGCTGTGAAACATCAAGGACAGAATTATATAGACTAGAATGAATAAACAGGGAGGAAAGCATTCTGGCTCGAGAGGGGTTGTGTGTTATAGAGCAGGCATGGATTGGGCTGTAAAGGAAGATTGCTTGGAAATCTAATGATGGTTAAACTGTATGCTGGAGCCAGTGGAAACTTTGATCAGGAACAGTGGACACTTTTGGGAGGAAAGACACCAGATGTTTAGAGAATGAAGAGAGAATGCAAATGCCTGGAGGGAAGAGACTTCATCTTATCTTTTTATGGCTACAGCCCAGTATCATGCCAACAACGAATCATGGTCTTGAGAAATTGCTTGAAATATCAAAAATAATTATATATAGTCAATAGCAGAATTCACAAGGTGTCGTCCCTGTATTAACATCATTAGCATCTGCTGGGAACATGTTAGAAATGTAAATTTTCAAGCCCTGTCACCGACTTACTGAATCAAAAACTCTGAGTTTGCCACCCAGCAATTTGTGTTTTAACCAGCTCTGAGGTGATTCTATGGCACTGTAAAGGGAAGGAACAACTGGTCTAGAGAAAGGTGAACAAATGGAAAATATTAGGATAATTTGCTGGATATGCTTAACAATAAATTCGAAATACTTATTGAAGTAAAATATCGTGAAAAGTAGAAGTCAGGCAACAAAGGGGAAAAGTGGCATGTAATGCAACACACCTGAGAATTTAAGCCTCAATTATCTGCCTATTTAGTTCTTAGAGATAGGTATAACTTTCAAAATATGTAGGTAGATCTATTTTATTTAAAGCAGAAATAAAATGAAAATTTCAATGAGACTTTAACTTTTACTATAATAACGTATAAAATTTTAAGCTCTTTTGGGGAGCAGCCTGTTAAATTAAGGGGCACAATTATATTGCTTATCTACACAATCCCTGAATTTTATTCAGCACTTATGGGCCTATCCTGGAACATTAAGACTTCCTTTGATGTCATGAATATCTTAATCACAATCTCATTAAATCGTTAATATCCCACAGAAAGAACCTATAGGAGTGTCATTTATTGGGTATACATGGATATGCCCAATCACAAATTCATCTTGTCTAAGACCTTCACTTTTTTTTTTCAGAACAAAAATTATAAATTTAATATCTATCCAAATGACAAGTCACATACACTGTATATATATTTAGATAGAAAGATTCTATTTCTATGAATTTTTTTAATTAAATTCAGTTTTATTGAAATATATTCACATACCATACAATCATCTATGGTGTACAATCAACTGTTCACAGTACAATCATATAGTTATGCATTCATCACCACAATCTATTTCTGAATAAGATCTTCACTTTTTAAATCTGCCTTTATTCTCCTTGCCATTGTGAATTTTTCTTTCTCCCTATGATCAAATACACTACTGTATTTATTTGGTTAAGAACTTTACATTAATTATATCACCACCTCTAAAGGAAAGGTGTGCTATTTCTACTCCTTTATCCCTGATCGTGCATAAAATACAAAATAAAACTTGTTTGTGAACTATAATCAACCAGTTCCATTACCTAAAATGAGTCCCCATATTACAGTTTGTGTTCTGGCCATGAATAGTTCTATATCCCCAGCCCATCTTTCCTGAAATCCAAAATAACACCGGCTATTACCTTGAAAAGGGGAAAATTGAAATGCTCTAAATGTAGATTTTTGTTTACTTTTCTTATTATGAAGATTAAACTGAGTTAGGCTGCTGAATGTGAAATATAAAACCAATGACAGTAAAACACATTTAGGAGAAATTCCAACAATTTATAATATGCTTGTAGAGACCACTGATTTTAACAAGGGTGAATATAAATCAAGACAGAAATAAAATATTTGTCTGGAAAGAGAAGGCTCACATGCCTTCTAACAGTAGGCAATCAATAAAAATGCTTTGAAAGCATGAATTAAGAAATTAAGAATTACAAAATTAAGATGAATTAAGTAATAGACTTCTCAATGGGTGTATGCTGAGGCAGATATGCTCCTATAAACTACAAGGAAAAGATTTTCTTTTATGTAATTACATTTCATTTTTAACAGTTTTGCATGCATATATCATAAAGAATCAAATATATATGTATAAATATATCAAATATATATATATATATATCACTCATGATGAAAGACAAGAGCCCTATGTTGCCACTCCCCCTACTCCCCATCTTCCCTGGTCAATTGTTATTTCCCACTGACCAGTATATTTAAACTTTTTATGTATTTGTCATTTTCCTCCATATCTCTATGGAAAATAATATGTATATATTACTATTTTTTTTTAGTTTTTCAATTTAGAGTTGTCCTATCTCCATTAGAAAAAACAAGAATTTAGCTCTTTGACCACCACTTCCGTTCTCACACAGCATTTTTACACATTCTTCCTTTCTTTCTAGCATCCTAATAATCAAAATTCTGATTATATCAATAGTTAGTGTTTATATTATTGAGATTATTTAAATGTTCATCCTAGCAGAGCCTCATTTTGGTGAAGCATATCTTCTTACAAATTTTTTTAAAAAGAGTCTATAGCAGATAAATTTTGAGACCAAGAATGTTCAGAAAATAACTTTATTACAACTTCATACCTATTGATAATTTAGCTAAGAATAGAATTCTAAGTGGTAAACCATTTTTCCTCATTACTTTTCAAAGGGATTTTTCCTTTGTCTTCTAGTTTTACATTATTGCTGTTGAGATGATGTGTCTTCGTGTGAGTCTAGTTCTTGAAGCAATTTGAATACGGCTTGTTCTGAAGATTTGGAAACATTTCTTGAATTTCTCCTTAATGATTTCCTTCTCTCCCTTTTTCTTCTCCTTCTGGAACTTATTTATTTAGATATTGGACCACTGAACTAGTTCTTTCTCTACTAATATTATATTGTGGTGTCTTTTGCTCTACTTTCTAGGAGATTTCCTATCAGCCCTTCTATTATATTTTTCCTTTTTTCCTATCATAGTTCATTGCTTTTATTTATTTATTTTTTCTTCATGTTCTTTATTTTATATAGCATTGTCTTCTTGTTTTATGGCTGGAATAACTCCCTTTATCTTTTGAGGAAAATAAATACATGCTTTGGGCAGTTTTATTTTCTCTGCATTTTCTCTGTTTCTAAAACATTGCTTTATCTGTATATTATCTTGGTCTCTATCTCTCATTTGAGAAGTTTTCCTCTCACATAATAATCTTTCAGTGGTCCCTCATATTTATAAGCTAATTAAGAGTGGGCTCCTACAAATCTGATTAAAAGTTCTGGGACTTTGTTTACAGCTTACCAATAAAGGCTTCCCCACAGAGTGTTGGAATGCAATTTAACTTGGAGGCCTTATATTTTGAATCTTTAGATATTTTCTTTTATGTTAGATTAGATTAGATTCTCCAAATATACTCTGCCTGGAGATATATAATTCTCTCTCTGTGTCTCTCTCTCTCTCCCTCTCTCTCTCCCCCCACCCTCTCTCTATGTGTATGTATATATTCATATATATATTCTATATAATCTTTATCTCTATCTATACCTCTCTACCTATTATCTATCTATAATTCTATATATACTCTATATAATTCAAACTGCTAGGTTTTAGGAAGCTGATGAGAGATGTCTTAATATATATGAACTTTTCACTCTGTTTTTAACCTAGTGTATTTACTATTAATTATTACTAATATTCCTTTAGGCAGAGGCCTTCAATTTTACCTTCTCCAGAGAAAAGTCTTTGTCCAGTGAGGAAGAGGACATAGTGTGGATATTTTGGGGTTTCTCACAAAATTTGCAATTGATTATTATTTGATTCCAACCCATTCTACCTTGCCAAAAGCTACATCCCCAGTTTTTTAAGACATGCCTATCTGTTTTTTATGCATTTTTTATTTGAACTTTTAACATATATACATAACAGTGATAATTTCAAAGTATGATTTAACAAGTAGTTAGAGAGCAAATTTTAAAGAAATGTTATGGGTACATTTCCACAATTTCAGTTATTTCCATTATTGTTAAATATAACATATATACAAAAAGTGTTAACTTTCAATGTACAGCTCAACAAAGCAGTTTTAATAGGTAATTTAAAAAAATGTTTATGGTCACAGTTCCACAGTTTTAGTTCTTTCCTTATTGTGAAAGATAGGATATATACAGAAAGGTGCTAACTTTCAAAGCACAATTCAACAAGCAAATTTCAAAGAATGTTATAGATTACAGTTCCACCATTTCAGTTATTTCCTTCTAACTATTCTAATACCCTAGCATCTAAAAATATATATGTAAATATGTTTATATAAAATTTCAGTATTTGTAATCCTTTGTTAAATCCTATCTTGTCTGTTGCTACACCTTCCTCTCATTTAATCACTTTCTCGATCTTTAGGGGTGTCTAGGCAGTGACTACCCTAAATTTTTCATATTGAAAGGGGCTGCATCTGATTGTTTTTCTTAAAGAGGCTGTTGCCTCTGGATTTTAGGACCTGTCTGGCATAGGTGCACTCTAGTGTATTTAAGTTCTGAGACATAAAACTTAGTGAGACAATCTTTTATAGAATCTCAAATAGGGACCTAGGTATTTTGAAACTACTGTTGGTAAGGGCATGGCTTACTGTGGCCATTTGGGATATCTAGCTGGAGCTTGCTTAAGAGAAACCTCCAGGATTGTCTCTCAACTCTATTTGAGATCTCTTAGCCACTGTAACCTTGTTTTGTTACCTTTCTTTTCCCTCTTTTAGTCAAATAGGCATTTTCAGTTCCTCCATGCTTATTCCTGGGAGTCGTGTCCCACATTGCCAGGGAGACTCATTCCCCTGGGAGTCTTGTCCCACTTGGTGGGTTGGTTAATGAATTTATTTGCCAAGTGGAGCTTAGAGACAGAAAGGCCACATCTGAGTAACAAAAGAGGTTCTCTAGAGATGCCTCTTAGACATAATTATAGGAAGGTTTAGTCTCCCATTTACAGCCCTAAGTTTCACAAGAGCAAGCCTCAAGTAGAGGGCCTGATTTTTAAGTAGTGGATTCCTAATTTCACACAGCATGTATTCTGTCCCAAGATAAACAGTTTATCACATTATCTTCCCTTAGTTGTATAGTCATCATCACTCTCAATTTTTTAAAAATATCATTATATTATCAGCTGCTAATTATTCATCCCTAGTATTAGTGGAATGCTGGTAAGATATTAAATATAGTCTATAATATGTAATGGGTAGTTTTTCCCTATGCAACATGATTGTTAACTCTTTGTACCAGTGCCAGTGCCATACTTTAGAAGTATATCATGCTAACATTTATATTCGTAGTGCTACTCTGTGGGTTACATGTCTTTAAACAATCACTTTTGAACCTATTCACCTTCAGTGTGGCACTGATACGTATAATCCCTTTAATGAACCATAACGCCATCCTTCGATTTCCATACCATTTAAGTTCACCCACATTATCATGTTTGTACACGTTAGATTATAATTCCCCTTCAATAGTGTCTGTCTATCTCTAAGTCCCCTATATTCTACATAATAAGACACTTATTTTACATTGTTCACAGAATTCACATCAGTGGTAACATACAAAATCTCTCCTTTTGTGTCGGCTTATTTCACTCAGCATTATGTCTTCGAGGTTCATCCATGTTGTCATATGTTTCAAGACCTCATTCCTTCTTACTGCCGCATAGTATTCCATCATGACATTCCTTCTTATGGCTGTATGATATTCCATTGAATGTATATACCACATTTTGTTTATTCTCTCATCTGTTGAAGGACACTTGGATTGTTTCCAACTCTCGGCAATTGTGAACAATGCCACTATGAACATTGGTGTGCAAATGTCTGTTCATGTGACTGTTTTCAGATCTTCTGGGTATATACCAAAAAGTGAAATTGCCAAGTCATAGGGTAACTCAATATCTAATTTTCTGAGGAATTGCCAAACTGTTTTCCACAATGGCTGTCACATTATACAGTCCCACCAGCAATGAATAAGAGTTCCAATTTATCCACATCATCTCCAGCATCTGTAGTTTCCTGTTTAATGGCAGCCATTCTGATTGGTGTAAGATGATATCTCATTTGGTCTTGATTTGCATTTTCCCAATAGCTAGTGAATATGAACATTTTTTCTTGTGTTTTTTAGTCATTTGTATTTCCTCTTCAGAGAAATGTCTTTTCATATCTTTTGCCCATTTTGTAATTGAGCTGTTTGTACTATTGTTGTCAAGTTGTAGGATTTCTTTATATATGCAAGATGTCAGCCCCTTATCAGATACATGATTTCAAATATTTTCTCCCATTGTGTTGGCTGGCTCTTCACCTTTTTGACAAAGCCCTTTTAGGTACAGAAGCTTTTGATTGTGAGGAGTTCCCATTTATCTATTTTTTAATTTCCTTGCTTATGCTTTGGGTTCAAGGACTAAGAAGCTACCTCCTAATAATAGGTCTTGAAGATGTTTCCCTACATTAGCTTCTAGGAGTTTTATGGTACTGTCTCTTATATTTAGGTCTTTGATTGACTTTCAGTTAACTTTTGTGTATCATGTGAGGAAGGGGTCCTCTTTCATTCTTTTGGACATGGATATTCAGTTCTCCCAGCCCTATTTCTTGAAGAGACTTTCTGTCCCACATCAGTAGATTTGGGGGCCTTTAAAAAAATTAGTTGACTGTAGATCTGGGGGTCTATTTCCAAACTCTCAATTTGATTCCACTGATCAATATGTCTATCTTTGTGCCAGTACCATGCTATTTTGACTACTGTGGCTTTATAGCAGGCTTCAAAGTCTTTTATAGAATGTTTTTAGCAATTTAAGGCCCCCTTCCAAATAAATTTGATAACTAGCTTTTCCTAGTCTGCAAGGTAGGTTGTTGGAATTTTGAATGGAATTGCATTGATTCTGCAGATCAGTTTGGGTAGGATTGACATCTTAATGACATTTAGCTTTCCTATCCATGAACATGAAATATCTTTCCATCTCTTTAAGTCCCTTTTTATTTCTTTTAGGAAAGTTATGTAATTTTCTGGGTTGAGGTTTTTTACATCCTTGCTCATATTTATTCCTAGGTACTTGATTTTTTTAGTTGCTCTTGTGAATTGAATTTTTTTCTTGAGTGTCTCTTCAGTTAGGTCATTACTAGTGTATAGGAACATTAGTGACTTTTGCACATTAATCTTGTATCCTGCCACTTTGCTGAATTTGTTTATTAGCTCAAGTAACCATGTCATCAATTTCTCAGGATTTTTGAAACATATGATCAAATCCTCTGCAAATAATGACAGTTTCACTTCTTCCTTTCTAATTTGGATGCCTTTTATTTCTTTGTCTTGCCAGACTGCTCTGGCTAAAACTTCTAGCACAATGTTGAATAATAGTGACAACAATGGGCATCCTAGTTTTTGTTCCCAATCTTAGGGGGAAGGCTTTCAGTCTCTCACCATTGAGTACCATGCTAGCTGTTGGTTTTTCATATATGCCCTTTATCATATTGAGGAAGTTTCCTTCAATTCCTACCTTTTGAAGTGATTTTATCAAAAAAGGATGCTGAATTTTGTCAAATGCTTTTTCAGCATCTTTTGAGATGATCATTGATTTTTCCCTCTCAATTTGTTAATGTGTTGTATTACATTGATTGATTTTCTTATGTTGAACCATGCTTGCATGCCTGGGATGAATCCCACTTGATTGTGGTGTATGATTTTTTTTTAATGTGTCTTTGGATTTGATTTGCAAGTATTTTGTTGAGAATTTTTGCATCTATATTCATTTGGGAGATTGGCCTGTAATTTTCCTTTCTTGTAGCATCTTTATCCGGTTTTGGTATTAGAGTGATGTTAGCTTCATAAAATGAGTTAGGTAGTGTTCCATTTTCTTCAATATTTGAGCATGAATGGTGTCAGTTCTTTTTGGAAAGTTTGGTAGAATTCCCCTGGGAAGCCAACTGGCCCTGGGCTTTTATTTTTAGGAAGCTTTTGATGACTGATTGGGTCTCTTTACTTGTGATTGGTTTGCTGAAGTCTTCTGTTTGTTCTCTGGTCAGTCTAGGCTGTTCATGTGTTTCCAGGAAATTATCCATTTCCTTTCCTCTACATTGTCTAGTTTGTTGGTATACAGTTGTTCATAGTACCTTCTGATGATTTTTTTAAATTTCTTCGGGATCCACAGTAATGACCCCTTCTCATTTATGATTTTGTTTATTTGGGTCTACTCTCATTTTGACTTTGTCATTCTAGCTAAAGGTTTGTCAGTCTTATTGATCTTATCAAAGAATCAACTTTTGGATTTATTCATTCTTTTTTTTTATTCTTCATATCACCTATTTCTGCTTTAATCTTTGTTATTTTTTTCTTCTACTTGCTTTAGGGTTAGTTTTCTGATCATCCTCTAGCTTCTTCATTGTTCTGTTAGTTCTTTTATTTTAGCTCTTTCTTCCTTTTTAATGTATGCATTAAGAGCTATAAATTTCCCTCTTAGAACTGCCTTCACTGCATCCCATACATTTTGATCTGCTGTGTCCTTGTTTTCAGTCATCTCAAGATAGTTAGCAATTTCTTTTGCAATTTCTTCTTTGACCCACTGATTGTTTAAGAGTGTGTTGTTTAATCTCCACATATTTGGGAATGTTCTGATTCTCCGATGGTTTTTGATTTCTAGTTGCATTCCATTGTGGTCAGAGAATGTGCTTTGAATAATTACAATCTTTTTAAATTTATGCTCCAGCATATGATCTATGCTGGAGAATGTTCCATGAGCACTAAAGAAGAATGCATATCCTGGTAATTTGAGGTGTAACACTCTCTATATGTCTGTTAAGTCTAATTCATTTATCACATTGTTTAAGTTCCCAATTTCTTTATTGGTCCTCTATCTGGTTGTTCTAGAGAAGAGACTGTGGTATTGAAGTCTCTCATGATTATTGTAGAAATGTCTATTGCTTCCTTCAGTTTTGCCAATGTTTGTCTCATAGTTTGGAGCATGTTGAGTGGGTGCATAAACATCTATGATTGTTATTTCTTCATGGTGAATTGTCTCTTTTATTAGTACATAGTGTCCTTCTTTGTCTCTTATGATACCTTTGCATTTAAAGTCTTTTTTATCTGAAATTAATATTGTTACCCCTGCTTTCTTTTGGCTGTAGCTTATGTGAAATATTTTTTTTCTCATTCTTTCACTTTTGATCTCTTTGTGTCACTGGATCTAAGATGAGTCTATTTTAAGCAGCACATTGCGATTCACAATTTATAATCCATTCTGTAATCTATATCTTTAAATTGGGGACTTTAATACATTCACATTCAATGTTATTACTGTGAGGCAGTTCTTGAATCAGCAATCTTATCCTTTGGTTTTTATTTGTCAGATCTATTTTTTCACCCTTTCTCTTTATTTCCTTTAAGTTACCCTTACTAATACTCTTCCATTCTGTGCCCTTCTCCAGGAATCGCTCTCCTTTCTTTTTTTCTCAGCTGGTAGGGCTCCCTTTAGTATTTCTTGTAGGTTACATCTTTTGTTAACAAATTCTCTAAGCATTTGTTTGTCTGTGAAAGTTTTGAAGGAGGGTTTTTCTGGATAAAGAATTCTTGTCTGGCAATTTTTCTCTTTCAGGATTTTGAATATGTCATATCACTGCCTTCTTGCCTCCATGGTGCCCACTGAGTGGTCAGTACTTAGTCTTATGTCATTTCCCTTGTATGTGGTGAGTTGCTTCTCTCTTGCTGCTTCCAGAACTTTCTCCTCTTCAACATCTGACAATCTGATCAGAATGTATCTCAGAGTGTGTTTACTTGGAATTATTCTATTTGAAATTTGTTCCGCATCTTTGATTTACATATTTATGTTGTTTAGAAGGGTTGGGAAGTTTTCCCCAACAATGTCTTTGAATATGCTTCCTAGCCCTTTACTCTTCTCTTCACCTTCTGAACAGCTTTGATTCTTATATTTGCATGCTTCATGTTGTTCATCATTTTCCTGAGATCCATTTCCTTTTTTTCCACCTTTTTTTTTTTTTTTTTTTTTTTTTTTTGCTTTCCATTGCCCTGTCCTCAAATTTGCTAATTCTTTCCTCTGCCTGTTCCTGGGGCAGCAGGTGGACTACTCTGGGGCTGTGGAACTGTGTGTCTCACCTTCCAACTCAAATGCACTGCAGCCCCTGTCTGCCTTGCACCCATGAGTCCCTGGAGTTGGGAGGGCTCCTGGCACTTCCATATAGCACCCTCATCTCTCAGCTGTGCACACTGCAGGCTTCCATGGAGGAAGAGTGGTTGTGGTCACAAGCCTGCCGAATCTTGAGTTCCCTCATGTGGGCTCTTGGCCATGGGGCCGTGAAGGGTTATCCCTCCAGCCAACTCTGAGATGGATGAACAGGGCCTGGCAAGCTAGCTCCTTCCAAATTCATTATTTTACAGTTCTGGAGGGCAGAAGTACCAAATGGATTAAATTCAACATTTCAGCAGGGCTGCATTCCTATGGGATGCCCTTGAAGATAAACTGTTTACTTGCTTTTCCCAGCTTCTTAAGACTGCTTCCAGTCCTTGGATTATTGCCATCTTTCTACATCTTCGAAGCCAGCAACAGGAGGTTGACTCCATTTCAAGCAACAATCTTGCTGATTTGCCAAAGTCACATCTGCCTCCAATTCGTTTTTTACCATCACCTGGGTAACCCAGAATAATGTCCTTACTGTAAGATATGAATTCATAACCTTAATTCAATTTCCAAACCTTAAATCACCTTTGCTATGCAATGTATCATATTCCCAGGTTCCAGGGTTAGGACATAAACATCTTTGGGGAACCACTATTGCCTACCACACTGTGTAACAAGCAACTACAAAATCTCAATGGGTTAAAAAGCACACACTTATGTCTGGTTCATACATACCACAATTGGCTGGGGTTTGGTTAATGTAAACTGGGTTGATTATTCTTGGCTATACACTTCAGGTTGAGTTGAGCTCTGCTTTACATGTCAGTTAAGTCCCATAGCCAAGCCCAACATCTAGAATAGAGAAGTATGTCCTAACAAGATGGTGGGTTGAGATGGATTGGGTATTTGCTGACAAATAGTCTAATCTACCACACTTATTATGTAGGGAGTTTCAGAACTTGGAAATGAACACCTAAAAACTACTCATTCCACACATAAGACTCCTATTCAAAATCTTAGTGTCAATTATATGCTGTAGCTATAAGTTTTTGCTATAAGTTTAAAACTTTTAAAACAAGTCATCAAGTTAAAAGCACTTTTAATGAAGAGTTATCAAGGTTCCTATCAATCACCATGCACAGGAACCCTTTTAGCTCTCTTTTAAGGATATGAAAAAGATAAAATCCATAAATAGATTCATAACCAAAGTATAGTTTTAAGTGGTCAGACTCCTGAGAAATTCTTCTATTTTTAGAAAGATTGTAAAGCTGTGTTCACTTATGGGGATAATGGACTCTTAAACAAATGTTGAAATAGAAGTATGATGCTTGGGTCTATACAATATTTGGAAGTCAAGATTACCCATACTGAATATTTGTTTCTGTAGTCCATTTCATCGAAGACCATACTACAATTGTCTAGTTTGAACTACCTCTTAAATCCTGAAATATTCTAATATTTTTATTTCTGCATAGAAAATCCAAAGTAACTGTTAGAGAATGACTGTAAGGAATAAACATCTAAACTAAAGGGTTAAGATTACATTTTTTTGAAGGTTGAATCTGACCTGGTCTTCTGAGTTGTATGAATTGTGTTTCATTAGCTACTGAAAGTTATAGCTTATAATTTTTGTCAGTCATTATTCATTTGAGCTGTTTACCGATATTACTGCTCAGTGATATAAAAACCCAGGATAAGTGATGGTTTTGCCATCTTCACAGAATCTAAACAAGCATTTGATAACATTAGTGAGGTTTCTTGGAAAAAAATAAAGCACTTTGATGAGAAGTTTTATTGGGCATATCCAATCTACAATTTAGATAATGATTTGAAACTTTTAAATCTAAATGCTTTTTATTTTATTGCCATTAAGTAAGCACAAACTTCTGTAATTATACTTTTTTGCATTTGTAAATCTGGAAAGAATCACAAACTTACAGAAAAGTTGCAAGTGCAATACAAAGAACTCTTTCTTTTTCTGAACCATTTCAGCATAGGCATGCTGCTACCCCCTCCTCCAAAGACACCATTCTTACTTGGCTTGGGCTGTGTTCTAGTTTGCTAATGCTGCCAGAATGCAAAACACCAGAGACAGATCAGCTTTTATAAAAGGGGGTTTGTTTGGTTACACAGTTACAGTCTTAAGGCCATAAAGTGTCCAGGTAACACATCAGCAATTGGGTACCTTCACTGGAAGATGGCCAGTGGCATCCGGAAAACCTCTGTTAGCTGGGAAGGCATGTGGCTGGCATCTGCCCCAAATTTCTGGTTTCAAAATGGCTTTCTCCCAGGACATTCCTCTCTAGGCTGCAGTTCCTCAAAAATGTCACTCTTAGTTGCACTTGGCTTCTATGGAGAAAAAGTCTGCTTAGCACTCTCTTAGCTTCTATGGAGAAAAAGTCTGCTTTCAACAGCTGTCTTCAAACTGTCTCTCATCTGCAGCTCCTGTGCTTTCTTTGAAGTGTCCTTGGCTGTAGCTCCTCTTCAAAACATCACTCACAGCTGCACTGAGGTCCCCCTGTCCATCAGCTCATTTATATGGCTCCAGTGACTCAACTTAGACCCACCCCTAATGGGTGGTGCCACACCTCCATGGAAATTATCCAGTCAGAGTCATCACCAACAGCTGGGTGGGGCGCATCTCTACAGAAACACTCAAAGAATTACAATTTAATCAACACTGATAACGTCTGCACACACAAGATTACATCAAAGATAATGGCATTTGGGCAACACAATATACTCGAACTGGCACAGGCTGTGACTCCCCATGCCATGTTGCCCCTCCACACTGATGTCAACATTGCTCCATCCACTGAATGGATTCAGAACAGAATTACCCAGGAAAGGAAGGGAAAGGAATGGCTGTAATGATTGTGGATTTCTTTTGTGGATTTCTTTTGTGGCCAGGTTGGTTAAGGAATGCATACAGTGTGGTTAGGAACAGAATCATACTGAGGGATCTTGGAAAGCATTACTCCAGAAAAATGCAATTCAAAATACATTTGCTTTGCTTTAAGTAACTGAATACTCAGCTCTGAGATTTCTTACATAAAATATGTTGAATCTCACCAATATCAAAATTATTTACAGCAGAACTTTCACATCTTAAAGTTTGGCTGCTCTGTATTTTTATATCATTATATTTGGCAAAAGTGTAAAATTGATAAAGTTGGTATAACAATTTAAGCTATTTTAAATGCATTTTCCACTTAACCCATGTCTGTAAATCTGAAGATAATTTTCATATATATTGCAATTACTAATTTTGCTTACTCATGTATATTTTGTTTTTCTTAATTTCACAGACTATTTTATTTTAAATGACAAATTTTAAAAGATGGTAGGCCTCAAAGCAAAAATAAATACACTGGAACAATGAGAGCCTTTTTCAATATAAAAATATTTCCATCTTCATTTCTGGAAGAAGTGCTCTATTTCTTTAATATCAAGGGGAAAGGAATAAGCCATGCTATTAGTGCTAAGTGCATTTTCTACAAGTAAACCAAAAAGTGCTTTTGTGAATCAATATGCTCTAAAAACTATTTTAAAACCTATCCAGAGGGGAAATCATTTTCAAAGTCATAGGACAGTGGAAGATGATGGGTGCTGGAAGGTTTCTCTTTCTCTCTATTCAGGATGCCCCTGTGTTCTCTCAGCCTGGACATAAATGAGTTAGATACATGGACCATGCAAGGGAAAAACGACAGCTCAGTAATCCTGAGACAGAGAGTATGGCCATGGAAAATGCTGCAGTGGTGGAATAATATTTGGCTTTCCCTTAATCTCTTCCAGACTTTTCTATGAGATTTTCCCACTGCGGTGTAAGTGTTACATTTTAAAAGTAATTTTGTCCTACTTTTTACTCTGATTCTTCTCCAGTAATATATCTCCATGTCACTATTTTGATAGTACATTTATTTTAATAATAAATTTTTCTCAATTTTTTTTCCCAGAGGCAATCATGTAATATATGTTGCTTTGCCTGAGCAAACTGTGCATTTCAATATTTTTGTTTATGTTACAGGAAGGACAGAAAGGGGGAACCAACCACTTTGGTTCAGAATTATGCAATTATTAAGAAGTTGGATTATAAATATTTAGATTTAGTCATTATCCTCTGATGGCTCATTCAACAGCCCAATGTTAATTGTATAACTGCATTGTCCCACATGACTGAAATGCATTAGCCCCAGGAACAGAGTGATAAATGAGACCACGGTTGGGCCTTAGAGATATTCAGAGCCTAGTGGGCACATTCATAAAGCAGTCTTCAAAATGTTTGGAAAATTGAGAGTTAAAGTCATTCTGTCATGTTCCGTTAATATCCATGGGAAGAGAATATTCCCTCAAAAATAAGTAAACTGTGAGAGTCATTGCACCTATAAAACAGTCACTAAATATTAAAAAGTTTCTGTGATTCATTGAAAACAGACGTAGGAATCAACATGTCATGGTTCAAATCATAAAGGATCTAGAATCATCAAAAAGGTAGGTTATAAATTCTACCACTCTGAACTCCTTCACCTTAACCTATATTACATTTTAGCTTTCAAAGAGGTAGAGAATTAATAAAATACATGATGATAGGAACCTAGCTCATTCTAAGTCTCTTCTGTTTCCTAATTGAGGAGGTTTTTAAGTATCTGATTTAATAGGATAATTGCCTTCACCCTTCACTTTCCTTTTTCTTTTCCTTTGTAAATATCCTGTACAATTGTCTGAAATAATGGTATAGCTCGTTATGTTTTATTCACTCAAAAACATGGGCTAGATGTATCCCTTCAACAAGTAATAAAACTATCCTCATTCCACTTGATTGATGGATAGGCTCTTTTTCACTTTTGTTATTGTGCCTCTCAGTAGAGTTAAATGTTTATTGTGTCCTTGTAAAAATCAGTAAATTCTGGATTGATTTTCAACTATTATACTTTCTTATGCCCTATTATATAATATACAAAGATTAAAGAAATGTATCATTTATCAATTGCTATGTAAAAAACCACTCCAACTCTAAATGACCTAAAAGAGCAACAATGTACCATTGCTCATAATTCTGTGGATTGTTGGTTGGGCAGTTCCTTGGCTGGTTTTGCCTAGGCTCATTCATCTAGCTGCATTTAGTTGGAGCATGGCTGGGCCAGTCCAAAAGACTTCAACCACATGCCTGGCAGTTGATACCACCTGTGACCTGGGCCACCTTGTTTTTACCTCACTTGGTCTCTGTTTTAGTTTTCCTGGGTTGCTCAAGCAAATACCGTGCAATGGGGTGGTTTAAACAATGGGAATTTACTAGCTCATGGCTTTGATTTTAAGAGAAAGTCCAAATCAAGTTGTCACCAAAGGTTTTCTTCACAAAGACTGCTGTTCTGGGATTGGCTGCCAGCTGTCCTTAGTTGGCTCCTCTGTCACATGACAATGCACATGGCAGCCTCTCTTGCCCTCTCCTTTCTCTTCCAGGTTCTGATGAGTTTCAACCTCTTACATGCCATGTCTATCTTTCATCCCACTTAGGGCCTCTAGAAGTAGGATGAAGACCCAACCTGAGCCACACCTTAACTGAAGTAAACTCATCAAAAAGTCTTACTTATAATGGGTTCACACATACAATAATGGATAAGTTTAAGAACATGTTTTTCTGGGTCTATACAGCTCCAAACCATTACAGACTCTGCCTTAGTTTGCCAGGCTGCTATGACAAATACCACAAAATGAGTTGGCTTAAACAACAGAAATTTATTGTCTCTTAGATTTGGAGGCTAGAAGTTCAACATCATGGAATTTGCAGGCCATTTCTCTCCAAAGTCTGTAGCATGCTGCTGGTGACTCAGTCTCTGCCTCTGTCACATGGCCATCTGTCTCTTCTGGTTTTTATTCTTCTTGCTCAGTCATCCCCATAAAAAGATTCCTATTGTGAGGGATTAGGGCCCACCCTCATTCAGTTTGGCATCACCTTAACAAATAACATGTTCAAAGATCTTAATTACAAATGATTTCATACCCACAGGATGGGGGTTACAGTTTGCACATATATTTTGTGGGGGACATGATTCAGTCACCAAAAGCCTCTCATCCTCAATTAGGCTAAACTAAGATTCTTCACAACATAGTAGTCTCAGGGTTCCAAAAGGGAGAGAGCAGATGCTCTTTTGTGACCTAGGATCCAGAAATTACACAGTACCTCTTTTGACACATTCTACTGACCAACAGAAGAATCAACACAAGCCCAGGCCCAATGGGGTAAAGAAATAGATTCCACATCATGATGGGTTCAATAGTAATTACATTTTTCAAAAGGGCATGAATAGACATCATCAACATGGAGATGAAAACAGTTCCTGAAAACTTCTCTCCAGACATTCAATGAAAAAAACAACAATTCTGGATTGTTTGACATTCTCAAAGAGGATATAGACTGAAGAAGGACCTCTTTAGCAAATGCTAAATTGAAGAAAGAGAAGAATACCAGGTAGGAATCTTCTGTCTCAGACCGGCCAATCCTTTCCCCTCCACCTCACTCGGCCTGATGTGGGAAAGCACAGAATTAGCAGGTGGGACCCCTCCCACCATGGACACAGAATACAAAATCTCTCACAGCAGTGAGACATACCCCCACCATTTGAAGACCCAGGGGACAGGGGAGGACATCTCAAGGCCCAGATCAGTGAGGGACAAAGAGTCTGAGAACATGTGGACAGGCACTGTGTTTCTAGTCCTGGGTCTGAAAGCCCCTTCCCCAACCCCTTGAAGGAATCATCAGCTTTATTTTGGGGGAAGACTGGGGGACAGAGCCAATCTGACAACTGGCCAGAGAAAGAAACAAAGAAAAGATAGAGATCAAAGACAACCAACAAGAAACCCTAGATAAAGAGAGAAAACAACCTCAAGGATAAACTAAACAAGAAAATCAGATGCCTGGAGAGCAAAAAATCATGAGCCACACCAGGAAACATGACAATATGGCCTAGTCAAAGGAACAAACTAACACTTCAACTGAGATTCAGGAGTTGAAAAAACTAACTGAAGATGTTCAAACAAATCTTCTAAATGAAATCAATGAGTTGAAAGAAACTGTGACAGAAGAGATGAAAGATATAAAGAAGACACTGGGTGACCATGAGGAAAAATCCATAAACTTGAAAAAACAGATGGCAGAACTTAAGGGAATGAAAGGCACGATAGAAGAGATGAAAAACACAATGGAGACATACAACAGCAGACTTGGGGAGGCAGAAGAAAGGATCAATGAATTAGAAGACAGGATATGAAATCCTACACACAAAAGAACATATAGGGAAAAGAATGAGAAAAGATGAACAAGGACTCAGGGAACTGAATAACAACATGAAGTGCATGAATATACATGTCATAGGTGTCCTAGAAGGAGAAGAGAAGGGAAAGGGGGCAGAAAGAATAAGAGAAAATAATCAATTAAAATTTCCCAACTCTTCTGAAAGACATAAAATTACAAGTCCAAGAAGTGCAGCATACCCCAAACAGAATTGATCCAAATAGACCAACTCCAAAATCTTACTAATCAGATTTGCAAATGTCAAAGACAAAGAGAGAATTCTGAAAGCAGCAAGAGAAAAGCAATCCATTACATACAAGGGAAGATCGATAAGACTAAATGTGGATCTCTCAGCAGAAACCATGGAGGAGAGATGGCAATGATATGATATATTCAAGATCCTGGAAGAGAAAAACTGCCAACCAAGAATCCTATATCTGGAAAAACTGTCCTTCAAAAATGAGGGAGAGTTTAAAATATTTACATATAAACACATACTGAGAGAGTTCATGAACAGGAGACCTTCTCTACAAGAAATACTAAAGGGAGTGCTACAGACAGATAGGAAAAGACAGAAGAGAGAGATTTGGAGAAAAGTATAGAAATGAAGATATTATCAGACAGAAAGAGGGTATAGATTGGGCATTTGATGCTGAAGGAGTATAGAATGTTCAAGAGGACTGATTATATAGATCCAGAAATGGATAGCACAATATTGTATGATGGTAGCACAGTATTGTATGTACACTGAACAAAAATGACTGTGAGTATGGTTGATAGAGGAAGGTTAGGGGTAGGTATGACACCACAAGGAAAGACAGAAGACAAAGACTGGAACTGTATAACTTAGTGAAACCTAGAGTGGTCAATGAGTGTGATTAAGTATGCAAATAAAAGAACGGTTTTACATGTGGGAGAACAAATGAATGTCAGCTTTGCAAGGTGTTGAAAATGGGATGGTATTGGGGAAAAAATACAACAATGCAAACCAGAGTCTATAGTTAACAGTAGCATTGTATTATGCTTCCTATAATTGTAACAAAGGCAATACACCAGAGCTAAATGTCTGTAAGGGAGGATATAAAGGAGAGGTATGGGACTTTTCACATTGGTGGTGTCTAAACTTTTTATTTTATTTTATTTTATTTTATTTTATTTTATTATTTTATTTTTTCTTTTATTTATTTTTTTAGTCATCTTTTTTTTCTTTTTTCTCCCTTCTTCTTTCTTTCAGAAGTAATGGACATGTCCTCATAAAAGATTGTGGTGGTGAATGCATAACTATGTGATTATGCCAGAAGCAGTGTTTTAAAACTTCAACTTCTGTGTGAGACCGAAGTAAAAGATGTTATTTTCTGTAGCACACTACAGAATTGAACTTGTATGCCATTTTACTCAAACCCCATAATTACATGGAACTTTGAATAGGAAGTGAGATCTGGTTGGTTTGTACATGTTACTGTGAAGCCCCAATGCATCCCAGAGTAATTTTGGCAGAGAATAAAAATGTATTTGCAAAGCCCCCTTGAGGGACTGGGGAAAAATGTGGAAATATTAAACTTCTCCACCTGTGGAATTACCAATATTCTCACAAGCATTGGGGACTACCAATTTAGAAGGCTGAGCTCTTGATCTTGGGACTTGACCTCATGAAGCTTGTTCCTGCAAAGGAGAGGCTAAGCCTACTTATAATTGAGCCTAAGGGTCACCTGCAGAGAACCTCTTTTGTTGCTCAGATGTGGCCTTTCTCTAAGCCAACTCTGCAGGTGAATTCACTGTCCTTCCTCCATACATGGGATGACTCCCAGGGGTGTAAATCTCCCTGGCAACATGGTATATGACTCCTGGGGATGAACCTGGATCTGGCATCAAGGGATTGAGAAAGCCTTCTTGACCAAAAGGAAGAGAAATAAAATAAAATAAACTTTCAATGGCTGAAAGATTTCAAATGGAGTTGAGAGGACATTCTGGAGGTTATTCTTATGCATTATATAGATACCCATTTTTAGTTTTTAGGTATTGGAATAGCAAAAAGGAGATACCTGAAGCTGCTGAACTGCAACCCAGTAGCCTTGATTCTGGAAGACGATTGTATAACCATGTAGCTTACACTGTGTGACCGTGTGATTGTGAAAACCTTGTGGCTCACACTCCCTTTATCCAGTGTATGGACAGATGAGTAGAAAAATGGAGACAAGACATAAATGAAAAATAGGAAAGGATGGGGGAGGTGGGATGTTTGGGGTCTTCTTTTTTTACTTTAATTTTTATTCTTATTCTTTTTTTTTGTGGTAATGAAAATGTTCAAAACTTAATTTTAGTGATGAACGTCCAACTATATAATGGTACTGTGAACAATTGATTGTACACTTTGGATGGCTGTATGGTATGTGAATATATCTCAGCAAAATTGAATTTAAAAAGGGGGGGGGCATGAACAAAGGGAGGAATTATTCCTTTAGTGGTAGTATGAAAACTCCATTATAGCATAGAATAATCATTTAATTCCAGGTGTGAAAATAACTTTGGACATATAAAAAAATGGAAATCATATGATTTGAATACCTAGGTAGGATACGTTGAACTATAGATTTAATGTGCACATTTAAGACTAGAATGTTTATTTGTCAAAGTCAGTGCTTACATATATCAATTAAAATGCTGATACCAAACAAATTATTTTTTAGAAACAGTGAACATATCATGAAGTCATAGAATCCATTAAAGGAAAGCTCCCTGAATTCAGGGAACTATATGTTCTATTGTTGTTTGTTTTGTTTTGGTGTTTTGATTTTGAAACCACTACATTCTAAGCACCAAGCAACTTGACACATGTATGAATTGAATTGGCTCAATAAATACAGTAGGCCTTTCTGTTTGTTGTGATATTTTTTGTTGTTGTTTTGCTTTGTTTTCTGTTTGTTTGTTTCTTTGCAGTTGGCTTGCTTGCAACTCACTTGTTTTATTAATGGAGATACTGAAGCCCAGAGAACTTAAATTAATAACCCAGGTTTAGACATTTCAAGTACAACAACAATTTTATCTCTTTCTTAAAATGTTTCCCATATGGGGAAATGTTATGTCCATAATTTCCATCTACAATACATTACTGACCACTTACCTCTTTTATGTAATAAAGTGACACAAGAGATATACCCTTAGTTAAATAAGCAATATGTGTGAAGATTTTTATAAAAGACATATAATAAATACTCAATTATTTTGTTTTTATATTTATTACTGTTACCATTTTTACACCATTATTTTCATTGACAAGTAGACTTTCCATAGAAATAATACAATTAATTAAACAAGCATATACTAAAATTTTGGTTCATTATATTTCCCTTTCCTAAATCCAGTCATAACTGTGGAGAATTTCTCATTCTGTTCAATAACATAACTGCAAAACACATGTTCACACATACATATGCTCAACCCATATACATATACATAAAGACATGCATTTGATTTAATATTGGCAGTGCCACTGCAGAAGAATGATAGAAGAAATTAATTAAAATCTCATAATTGCTTTACTCTATTCAATTTTAGGACATAACTGTTACTTTAATTGTAACACAATATCAGGATAAATGTCTACAAGGACCATAATTTTAAAGTTCATTGAACATGCATACATAAAGCTATTTAATTACATCCAAATCCTAATCAATAGTTTTTTAAAAATACACACTAAAAAGCATCATATTTTATCATTGGAAATTACTTTTAATCTCAGAGTAAAGAAAATTTCAAACTTCACCTCATCTAAATATCTTTTTCAAAACTGTACTTTGTCATGTTTGCCCTGGGATAATCTAGATAAGGAAATTTTTCATATTTTAGGGAAGTGACGGAACATGTTTAAATATATCAATCTTTTCATATAGTGTTGTGTCACTGAGAACTCACCATCTCCTTAGCAACTTTAGACAGTTCTGAATATTAAAATATTCTTCCTATTACTTGGCTGAAATCTGTTTTCTGGTAACTTCCACTATTTCTCATCGAAGCATTTCCTAGAATAATCTATCCACAATAGAACCCACTTCTCTCTCCATTTCATCAAATAGTCTTGGAGCCAGTGATAACCACTGGTGTGTAGTGATTTTGCAAAACCTGATGATGAAACCTCATTATGGTCCATGGACTGTTAGATGTGCCTTTTGCTCTGAGCATCAAACTTTAAAGGTCTCTCTGAGGTTTTGACCTACTTCCTTGATTCTAAGGGGGGGATATATACACCCCTGAGGTGTAGCTTGGGCCTGAGAGAAATTACCACATTTATATGCTCAACTTTTACTACCCAAGAGGAAATCTTAAAATAGCTTCCTCTCAAGGAATAGTTTATCTCCAGGTAATCTTAGCTATCTCTTAATAAAAATCTCCTTTGAAAGTGGGTTATTATTAATTTTATGTGTATTTTAAAATAAAACAGTGAAGTATACGTTTTATATAAACCATTTTGTTTAATTAAAAATAATAAATTAAGCTTCCTTAAGCCTAAGAGGAAATGCTCACATAGCACAATTCCTAGAATGAACAAGGTTAGATATTCACTTTGGAAATTAAGACAAAAATATGGTTGACAGAATTCGTTTGTCCTCTCATTTTTATATTGACTAATAAAACTTCCCTCCCATTGTAATATAAAATTAGATTCCAGATAACTAAATAGAGTAAACATGGAAGTAAGATTCAGTTTCTTGAGTTTTGAATGAGATTTTCCTGAACAGCCATCTAAAATAGAATACTGAAGGTACCCCTTCATCAATATTCCTAAGAGCATGAAAGGTTACTCAGTTTTAGTGCTGAGAAATATAGTATGATAAGAATGGAAAAGGATCAACAGGCCAGTCTGAACAAAACCTGGTGTATACTAGGCTCTTCATATGTATTATGTCCAAAACTTCCAAGCCTCACAGTACTTTTATGTCGATCTTATTTCTCCATTTTAAAAAATGAAGAAAGTGAGGCTCAGAGAGTTTAAAGTACCCAAGGTTAAATCCTTAATACATTATGAAAAAATCAGGTTGTTTGACCCAAATTCTACACCCTTTCCTTGAAACCACAAGCCAAATCATTATTTACCCAAACCCACATGAAGCAAAATCCAATGGTACTGTGCTCATTTGTGGTTGCTGTATCAGTATAGCATAACAGCAAAAGCAAAGGACTGTGAGTCAAGTGAATTACCCATACATAAGCTATAGGATTTCAGGTATTTCACTTCACATCATGGTATCCAGTTTTTGTTGTTCATGAAATACAAGGTTTACACTAGAGGATCAGTAAGGCTTATTCTAGATTTCAGGTTTTTAATTCTCTCACACTTTTTTTTTTTTTTTTTTTTTTTTTTTTTTTTTTTTTTTTTTTCAAAGTTCACATTAGTGGTAGCATATAATATTTCTCTTTTTGTGCCTGGCTTATTTCGCTCAGCATTATGTCTTCAAGGTTCATCCATGTTGTCATATGTTTCACCAGATCGTTCCTTCTTACTGCCGCGTAGTATTCCATCGTGTGTATATACCACATTTTATTTATCCACTCATGTGTTGAAGGACATTTGGGTTGTTTCCATCTCTTGGCAATTGTGAATAATGCTGCTATGAACATTGGCGTGCAGATATCTGTTCGTGTCACTGCTTTCCGATCTTCCGGGTATATACCGAGGAGTGCAATCGCTGGATCGAATGGTAGCTCTATATCTAGTTTTCTAAGGAACTGCCAGACTGACTTCTAGAGTGGCTGAACCATTATACAGTCCCACCAACAATGAATAAGAGTTCCAATTTCTCCACATCCCCTCCAGCATTTGTAGTTTCCTGTTTGTTTAATGGCAGCCATTCTAACCGGTGTTAGATGGTATCTCATTGTGGTCTTAATTTGCATCTCTCTAATAGCTAGTGAAGCTGAACATTTTTTCATGTGTTTCTTGGCCATTTGTATTTCCTCTTCAGAGAACTGTCTTTTCATATCTTTTGCCCATTTTATAATTGGGCTGTCTGTACTATTGTCATTGAGTTGTAGGATTTCTTTGTATATGCAAGATATCAGTCTTTTGTCAGATACATGGTTTCCAAAAATTTTTTCCCATTGAGTTGGCTGCCTCTTTACCTTTTTGAGAAATTCCTTTGAGGTGCAGAAACTTCTAAGCTTGAGGAGTTCCCATTTATCTATTTTCTCTTTTGTTGCTTGTGCTTTGGGTGTAAAGTCTAGGAAGTGGCCTCCTAATACAAGGTCTTGAAGATGTTTTCCTACATTATCTTCTAGGAGTTTTATGGTACTTTCTTTTATATTGAGATCTTTGGTCCATTTTGAGTTAATTTTTGTGTAGGGGGTGAGGTAGGGGTCCTCTTTCATTCTTTTGGATATGGATATCCAACTCTCCCAGCCCCATTTGTTGAAAAGACCATTATGGCTCAGTTCAGTGACTTTGGGGGCCTTATCAAAGATCAGTCGGCCATAGATCTGAGGGTCTATCTCTGAATTCTCAATTCGATTCCATTGATCTATATGTCTATCTTTGTGCCAGTACCATGCTGTCTTGGCAACTGTGGCTTTATAATAAGCTTCAAAGTCAGGGAGTGTAAGTCCTCCCACTTCGTTTTTCTTTTTTAGAGTGTCTTTAGCAATTCGAGGCATCTTCCCTTTCCAAATAAATTTGATAACTAGCTTTTCCAAGTCTGCAAAGTAGGTTGTTGGAATTTTGATTGGGATTGCATTGAATCTGTAGATGAGTTTGGGTAGAATTGACATCTTAATGACATTTAGCCTTCCTATCCATGAACATGGAATATTTTTCCATCTTTTAAGGTCCCCTTCTATTTCTTTTAGTAGAGTTATGTAGTTTTCTTTGTATAGGTCTTTTACATCTTTGGTTAAGTTGATTCCTAGGTACTTGATTTTTTTAGTTGCTATTGAAAATGGTATCTTTTTCTTGAGTGTCTCTTCAGTTTGTTCATTTCTAGCATATAGAAACATTACTGACTTATGTGCATTAATCTTGTATCCCGCTACTTTGCTAAATTTGTTTATTAGCTCTAGTAGGTGTATCGTTGATTTCTCAGGGTTTTCTAGATATAAGATCATATCATCTGCAAACAATGACAGTTTTACTTCTTCTTTTCCAATTTGGATGCCTTTTATTTCTTTGTCTTGCCGGATTGCCCTGGCTAGCACTTCCAGCACAATGTTGAATAACAGTGGTGACAGCGGGCATCCTTGTCTTGTTCCTGATCTTAGAGGGAAGGCTTTCAGTCTCTCACCATTGAGTACTATGCTGGCTGTGGGTTTTTCATATATGCTCTTTATCATGTTGAGGAAGTTTCCTTCAATTCCTACCTTTTGAAGTGTTTTTATCAAAAAGGGATGTTGGATTTTGTCAAATGCTTTTTCAGCATCTATTGAGATGATCAATTGATTTTTCCCTTTCGAGTTTTTAATGTGTTGTAATACATTGATTGTTTTTCTGATGTTGAACCATCCTTGCATGCCTGGAATGAACCCCACTTGGTCATGGTGTATGATTTTTTTAATGTGTCTTTGGATTCGATTTGCAAGTATTTTGTTGAGGATTTTTGCATCTATATTCATTAGGGAGATTGGCCGGTAGTTTTCCTTTTTTGTAGCATCTTTGCCTGGTTTTGGTATTAGATTGATGTTAGCTTCATAAAATGAGTTAGGTAGTGTTCCATTTTTTTCAATGTTTTGAAAGAGTTTGAGTAAGATTGGTGTCAGTTCTTTCTGGAAAGTTTGGTAGAATTCCCCTGTGAAGCCATCTGGCCCTGGGCATTTATTTGTGGGAAGATTTTTGATGACTGATTGGATCTCTTTGCTTGTGATGGGTTGGTTGAGGTCTTCTATTTCTTCTCTGGTCAGTCTAGGTTGTTCATATGTTTCCAGGAAATTGTCCATTTCTTCTACATTATCCAGTTTGTTGCCATACAGTTGTTCATAATATCCTCTTATAATTTTTTTAATTTCTTCAGGATCTGCAGTTATGTCACCTTTTTCATTCATTATTTTGTTTATATGGGTCTTCTCTCTTTTTGATTTTGTCAGTCTAGCTAGGGGCTTGTCAATCTTGTTGATCTTCTCAAAGAACCAACTTTTGGTGATATTTATCCTTTCTATTGTTTTTTTGTTCTCTATGTCATTTATTTCTGCTTTAATCCTTGTTATTTCTTTTCTTCTACTTGGTTTAGGATTGGTTTGCTGTTCATTTTCTAGCTTCTTCAGTTGATCCATTAGTTCTTTGATTTTGGCTCTTTCTTCCTTTTTAATATATGCGTTTAGTGCTATAAATTTCCCCCTTAGCACTGCTTTTGCTGCATCCCATAGGTTTTGGTATGTTGTGTTCTCATTTTCATTCGTCTCTATATATTTAGCAATTTCTCTTGCTATTTCTTCTTTAACCCACTGATTGTTTAGGAGTGTGTTGTTTAACCTCCAGGTATTTGTGAATTTTCTAAGTCTCTGATGGTTATTGACTTCTAATTGTATTCCATTGTGGTCAGAGAATGTGCTTTGAATAATTTCAATCTTTTTAAATTTATTGAGGCTTGTTTTATGTCCCAGCATATGATCTATTCTGGAGAAAGTTCCGTGAGCACTAGAAAAGTATGTGTATCCTGGTGATTTGGGATGTAATGTCCTGTAGATGTCTGTTAAATCTAATTCATTTATCAGATTGTTTAGGTTTTCAATTTCCTTATTGGTCTTCTGTCTGGTTGATCTATCTATAGGAGAGAGTGATGTGTTGAAGTCTCCCACAATTATTGTGGAAACATCAATTGCTTCCTTTAGTTTTGCCAATGTTTCTCTCATGTATTTTGTGGCACCTTGATTGGGTGCATAGACATTTACGATTGTTATTTCTTCTTGCTGAATTGCCCCTTTTATTAGTATGTAGTGGCCTTCTTTGTCTCTCAAAACATCCCTGCATTTGAAGTCTATTTTATCTGAGATTAATATTGCTACACCTGCTTTCTTTTGGCTGTAGCTTGCATGAAATATTTTTTTCCATCCTTTCACTTTCAATTTCTTTGTGTCCCTGTGTCTAAGATGAGTCTCTTGTATGCAACATATTGATGGTTCATTTTTTTTGATCCATTCTGCGAATCTATATCTTTTAATTGGGGAGTTTAATCCATTTACATTCAACGTTAAAACCGTGAAGGCATTTCTTGAATCGGCCATCTTATCCTTTGGATTATGTTTGCCATATTTTTCCCTCTCTCTATTAATATCCTTTATTGTACCCATACCGAATCTCTTTAGTACTGAACCTTTCTCCAAGTCTCTCTGTCCTGTCTTTGTTTCTCTGTCTGTAGGGCTCCCTTTAGTATCTCCAGTAGGGCAGGTCTCTTGTTAGCAAATTCTCTCAGCATTTCTTTGTCTGTGAAAAATTTAAGCTCTCCCTCAAATTTGAAGGAGAGCTTTGCTGGATAAAGTATTCTTGGCTGGAAATTCCTCTCTCTCAGAATTTTAAATATATCGTGCCATTGCCTTCTCGCCTCCATGGTGGCTGCTGAGTAGTCACTACTTAGTCTTATGCTGTTTCCTTTGTATGTGGTGAATTGCTTTTCTCTTGCTGCTTTCAGAACTTGCTCCTTCTCTTCTATGTTTGACAGTGTGATCAGTATATGTCTCGGAGTGGGTTTTTTTGGATTTATTCTATTTGGAGTTCGCTGAGCATTTATGATTTGTGTATTTATGTTGTTTAGAAGATTTGGGAAGTTTTCCCCAACAATTTCTTTGAATACTCTTCCTAGACCTTTACCCTTTTCTTCCCCTTCTGGGACACCAATGAGTCTTATATTCGGACGCTTCATATTATCTATCATATCCCTGAGGTCCATTTCGAGTTTTTCAATTTTTTTCCCCATTCTTTCTTTTATGCTTTCATTTTCCATTCTGTCATCTTCCAGGTCACTGATTCGTTGTTCAACTTCCTCTAGTCTTGTACTATGAGTGTCCAGAATCTTTTTAATTTGGTCAACAGTTTCTTTAATTTCCATAAGATCATCCATTTTTTTATTTAGTCTTGCAATGTCTTCTTTATGCTCTTCTAGGGTCTTCTTGATTTCCTTCATATCCCGTACTAGGGTCTCATTGTTCATCTTTAGTTCTTTGAGTAGCTGCTCTAGGTGTGTCTCTTCTGGTCTTTTGATTTGGGTGCTTGGGCTTGGGTTATCCATATCGTCTGGTTTTTTCATATGCTTTATAATTTTCTGTTGTTTTTGGCCTCGTGGCATTTGCTGTCCTTGATAGGGTTCTTTTAGGGTTTGTAGACCAGTTGAAGTCCTTATCTCTAATTTATCAGATCTACAGCTTCGTGGAGTACACTTTCTCTAACTAACCAGCAGGTGGCGTCCACGAGCCACCTGTTCTCCACAAGCCAGATCTCCCCTGCTTAGCCTTTTTGGTGAGTGGGGGAGTGAGTCTTGTGGGGCCCAATTGGTGTCCCAAGCTTGCGTGTGTAGTTGGTGTTGCCTGCCCTGTATGTGGGGCGTGTTTCTGGGCAGTCGGGGAGGGGGGGTGGCCCTAACAATCAAATCTCCCTGATGATCCTAGAGTTTTAAAGCTACTGCAATAGTCTAATCCTTCAGTTCAGTCCTGCCACAGTTTGTCTCTGCCACTGACCCACAAGTCTTTGGTATTGGCGTATGGCTCCTGAGACTTGCGAGTGGGCCCCTCTTCCAGGCTGTGCACCCCGGGTCCTCTGTTGAGGGATGACTGTGCTATGTCACAGGTGAGTGCCGTCCCCCCAGGGCAGTTCTGGGCTGCTGGGCTGTGTTGGGAGGCTCCCAGTCTGCTCAAATGATGGCTGAATGGGGCTCTGTTAATTCACACTGCTCCCCCTTCCCAGCTCTGGGACATTCAGCTGAGGTTGCAGGGAAGGCTAATGTCCACGCCCAGTTTTGTGGTGTGTGCCTGTTATTTGAAGCACTTCCGTCACACTGGGTTGTCTGGGGCAGCTCTGGGCTATGGGGCTGGCGATGGGCAGGAGTGTTTCCTGTCCACCAGGATGGTGGCTGTGAGCGGACACCCCCCTTTTCTTGGGAAGTTGTGTTGTTTAGTGAATTTTCTCAGCCACTGGATTATTGCCTTTTGTCTCAGAGCTCTCTTATTTCTGCTCTTGACTTGACGTGCCCAAATTTCAATTCTTTGAAGCTTTCTGTATTGAGCTTCTTAGAGTAATTGTTTTAGAAAAAGCAAAAAGGATTTAAAAAAAAAAAAAAAAAAAAAAAAAAAAAAAAAAAAAAAACGGCCCTCCTCAGAGATCTAATGGGTTATTGAAATGCTAATAGACAAAGCAACCAGGGCCATTAAGGAAAGGTGCCCTGGGCAGAGAGATCAGCCTTGCTTCGGGATTTGCATATGCGCCTCAAGGCCTGATCTCCGCCCTTCCCCTTTCTGTGTTCACCAGAACTCCAAAAATCCTCTGCTTTTACTTTGGAGCTTCTCGTGTTGTTTTCCTTCTATGCCCGTCTCCTCTCTGCTGGGCTGGCTGCTCTCAGAGTCTCTGGTGTCTGGCCTCAGTCTATCTATGGTTGGAGTTTGAATCAGTAGAATGAGTTTCCAATGAGAGCAGCCACTGCAATTCTCCCTTCTCCTTCCTGGAGCTGACAGACCCTCCTCCCCCGGGACTGAGCCTGGCAGGGAGGGGCGCGGGTCCCCTGGCCGCAAAAACTTACAGATTTCGCTGATCTCAGCAGTTCCACGTTTTCATGAGTGTTGTATGAAGTATGCCCAAAGTCAGATTGCTCTGTGGTGTCCAGTCCACGCAGTTCCTGGCTTTTTACCTACTTTCCTGGAGGAGTAACTAAAACATACAGCTCACCAGTCTGCCATCTTGCCCCGCCTCCTTTTTAAATCTCTCACACTTCTTTTTAAGTTATATTTTCTTTTCAAGTCCAGTGTTATTTGTATTTAGGTAGTTGTACTTACTTTATGTCAGTCATTATAAATATTTGGAAATGTGGCAGGTTTTACTCTGCAAGACATTGGCACTATGCAATAAAACTTTCATAGCCTTCTTATACTTATGTCAAGCATTATATTTCAAAGTGAGCGATGTGATTCAAGGTCTTTTGATGCTAGTAAGTCTCTTATTTGGAAATCACAAGGTCTTTTGGCTCATTTATGCAGTTAAGTTTATGAAATATAAAAGCAAGGTTCTATTTGATATGTTTTTTTTTTTTCATTAATTCAATGGTTTTGTCATTGTTTTAGTTTCCTGGCTGCTAAAACAAATAGCATGCAATGAGTTGGCTTAAATGATGGGAATTTATTGACTCACATTTTGGAGGCTAAGATAAGTCCAAAATCAAGGTGTCATCAAACAAAGCTTTTTCCCAGAAGAGTGTGGCATTCCGGATTTGGCTGCTGCTGATTCTTGGTCCTTGGCTTTTCTGTCACATGGCAATGCATTTGGTGGCCTTTCCTTGCTTCTGGCTTCTCCTTTCTCTTCTGGATTCCATTGACTTCAAGCTTCTGGGCTACTCCCTCTAGCTTTCTTGCTGTCTGTGACATTCTCTGCAAGACCTTCAGTAATAGGATTAAGATGCATCCTGATTCAGCCGGGCCACACCTTAACTGAAATAACCTCATTGAAAGGTCTTATTTACAAGGGTCCACACCCACAGGATTGGATTAAGTTTAAGAACAAGTTTTTCTGAGGTACATAGCTCTAAGCCACCACAGTAATTGAAGAGAAAAGAGATGATATTTGGTTAAAACCAACAATATAACAAAGTAACTGAAGACTAAAAAAGAAAAGTTTGGGATGTTCCCATACAATGTGTGTGTTTACTCACATATGTATTCAAGCACATACATGCAAATACATTTTTATTTTTGAGACCGAAATGCCGTATTTTGCATATATTTTCAAAGAAATAAAGGCCAAATTATACTTATTCTAACACCAATTTATTTGTCATTGAAATTGTCTTTTACAGTGGAAAGTGAGGATATTTTCCAGTCCCTTTTCCTATTGTTTGTTTTTAAATTTCAACTGTCTCATTTTATAAAATAGAAAATATAGCTAAGCAAAGAGAAAATTGCCTTCAACCCCATAATATAGATATAAACAACTATTTAATCTCTTGGTATATTTCCTTTCAAACTTTCTCTAAGCATTTATGTATATAAATATGATCATACGTTGTATACTGTTTGGATATCCTCCTTTATTTTGTGCAATATTTTGCATAAATGCAAATTATAATTTTCAATGCCACCAAATATATTTTCAATGTGGATATAAGAAAATGTATACAACTAATTCATTATTATCATTTAGGGGTTTTTCTATTATTTGATATTAAAAACAGTGTGAAATAAACATGTATAAATCCATTTTGCTTATCTATTTTTTCCATACGATATGGTTCAAGAAGTGAATTAATTAGAAGTGTTGAAAATTTTTTGAAGTTTTGATATATACTGTTAAATTGTCTTACAGCTTTTTATTATTTTATATTTGTGTTTATTTCCCAGCACTTTTCCCAATACTGAAATTTCTTCTTTAAATAACATTTGAATATTTTGACCACTTAGTTAACATTTTATCTGTATGTTCATACAAAGCATACATTTATATGTTACAAATGTTTTAAAGATGAAGCTCCATATCCCATAGTACATACTGATTTTGCTACTTTTTTGGACCACCTGAAAACCATTTTGCCTTCTCCTTTATTATCTTTAAGTTTCCTTTTAGTGGACCATCTCTGCTTTCAGGCCATGTGCCTTGGTGGAGCTGATTCTGTACCCTATTTCAGGGGTGCATATGTGACCCAGGTCTCAATCATCCAGTGCTTTCTGCTTTCTCATTAACTGAGATTGGTTCAGGGATGGGAATGTGCCTCCATTTGAGGCACTGATAATCAAAATTATGGACTTTTATCTAAATTAATGGAAGATGTTGTTTGCATACATACTAAAACCCAGATGACATAAGGCTGAAGCCTCTGTAGCTGCATTTCCACCAGGCTGGAACATGCCTATTCAAGTGAAGGCAACACAGAGGCAGGCAGAACCAAAAGATGGAGAAAAAGTCAATGTGGGTAAAAGATCTTTGATCCCCTGAATCCAGCCATGCCTGCATTCTGTAAAATCCTTGGATTCTAATCACATAAACAATAATTTCCCATTTGAGTTGAGTGTTTGGTAAACTGCAAGTTAGAGAGACCAAAGCTGGATGACACATGATCAAATAAATTTTTGAAGCTTCAATAATTCAGTCTCATCAACTTTTTCAGTTATAGATTCATTTCTGAGTCTTTCAGAAATTTGTTTCCTTTTCTATATATAATCTACACCCCCAACTATTTTATAGAAACACATAGTATGTTACTCACAACCTTCTCATCTATGGACTCTAAAACATTTATATTTTACTCCCGGTAAAAACATACAAACAATCAACAACAATGACAACAACAAAACCTACAATGTTTGTTGTTAAGCTACATTATTGTAAGTTATTCTCATTGTACCATAGTCCTAATTATCTTCAAATATTACAGGTCCTGAACTCCCCCTTCTCCACCCAAATCCCAGGCTGTGAGATTTTAAAGGGCAGGTTGTGATCCTTATATTCCTTTGTCTTTTCCCCAGAGTCTTGCCTTTAACAAAATAGGAATTCATTTTAAAATATGCTAATGAGTTGGAAACAGCTATTTAATGACAAAAGAAAGTAGCAAAAGAGGACCTTTTCATAGGATAGCTGATAGCTACAGGAGTCTACAAATTCATATTTAAGATAAAATAAATTTGCTGCAAACATCTGCAGACCACTTTGGCAACACCATCTCAAAGATTAGCAACATCATGCTTCTAAACAATCATGCATAGCATAAACTGTAAAATATGGAGAGATAATCAGAGAACTATACTAGTTTAATTATTTTATTCACTTGACGTTTAATTTCAAAAGTATACTGCTTTTCCTTATATTTAAAAATAGAAAATCCAAATTATTTTACTAGAAGCCTTGGTGTATTCTTCACATTAAAATGAATAAATGAACCAGTTCAAACAAATAATTAGTGAAATATGTTATTCTATGTCTAAAAAGAGTTTCATTTCTCTGCTCGACATATACTTTAGGTAGAACAGAAAGGAAGTCTTTATTACAAGGACAGAGGGAATTGTACAATAAATCATGCAAGCTTCAGATTATCATTTGTTTCATCAAGATTTAGCACAAATAAAGTAGAAAACTGACAGGCTTATGAAGATGTACAGAAATACTGTATGACTGATGCTAGAGTCAAATGACTGGCATAAAAATAAGCCCTAAATAACAGGAGGTTTGCATGAACAAAAGTGGGATTCTATTACATGAAACTTTTATATTATTTTGTGATTTACATGTTGAGCATTTTTTTATTATTGTTAAATAAAATAGTTTCATAACTGGAAGATATATTTCAAAAACAATATATGGGTTGTTTAAATTTTAAAAATTTAGAACTTAATTTAAAAAGATATCTTAAAGATAATCTTTGCTAATATTCTGAGGAAAACCTCAGGATTTTTCTTCTGTGAACAAAAGCTAATTTTTACAAAATTCACATCATAATATACATAATTTTAAAAATTGCTTTTTTGTTCACTGAATCATGATTATTCTTCTGTATCAGTGAATATTTTCTATGATATAATATTATGGATCATATGTATTTCATTGCTGGGTATACCATTATTTAATTGATCAATTGAATACTTACATATATTAATTACATAGAGAACCTGTGAGCTTTAGTTAACTGTTAGAAGCAAAAATGTAGTGATTAAAAGGGTAAAGTTTCCATCTCTCCATAATAAGACTTGCATTTGCTCAACTCTGCCAAGTAGTTTGCATGATTTACTCGATGTCCACCTTGAACCAGAAATTCTAGACACAGTTCTACCATTCCTTCCTCAATGGTTTGCAGAAAGTTCAGATTACCCCAAATTACTGAGCCAATGACTGATTTCTTCTGGGAAAGGACAGAGCAATTTTTCAGATTTATCTAAGTTCTCATTAGAAGTGGATTTACTTGATGCTGAAGAAGCTTAAATTTCAAGGCCTCTCATTTGCACCAGCCACTTCCAAGGCCCTGGGATAAACCTGATGTGTTCACAATGGTTATATGCTTTGAAGATATATGTCTGGATCTAAGTGGGTTCTAATATCTGTTGAGTTCAAGTGGCTGTGTAGTCCTGCCAGACAGCACAATGGGTGTACATGTCGAATAGTGGGAGCATATGCTGGTAAATGTATTTGGGACTAAGAATTTACTAGACTATTTGGACTGTGGATTGCACAGTGGCAGTAGTAAAGGAAAGTATATCTTAGCATTTCATAGGCCTTTAATTCACTGGCTTTGAAGAACTGCTGAGCATAATGTCTGAGAATAGTATATGATAAATTAATATTAGTGGGATGCCTGAATGAGTAGATAAATGAAATGTCTAATGATTAGATTTCATTACTAAGAAGGACATTAACTGAGGGTGAGAATCAGCCCAAACTGCCTGAAAAAGTTTCAGCAGAGCTCAGAAGAAATGAGGAGGAAAATAGTAATAAGTGACAGAGTAGCTGGTAATGCTTATCATGGACCAAACTCTGTATTAGAGCAAAATTCAATGTTGAACTGATCAGACAGACTGATTGGAAAACTGAATTTGTAAAAATGCTATTAGGCAGTGTTCCAAATAAGGAAAATAGGAGATAATGTTTAAATCCTTTTCGTTGAGCTGTTTATCTTTCTTGAGAGGTTTAAGTCAATACAAAAGCCACCCCACAAAAAAAAAAAAAAAACACAAACAAAACTCCTTATTCATCCTAAGAAATATATATATATAGAACCTTTGACCACTCTTCTTGAGAAAATCAAACTTCATGTGACATAAATTATACTAGACAACTGTTCTGGTTTGCTAAAGCTGCCATTATACAAAACACCAGAAACAGATTAGCTTTAATAAGTGGGATTTATTAGGTTACAAATTTATAGTTCTATGGCCATAAAAATGTCCAAACTAAAGCATCTTCATTGAAGAAAGGCCAGTGGCATCTGGAGAAACTCTGTCAACTGGGAAGGCATGTAGCTGGCATCTGCTGGTCCTTTACTCCCAGTTTCTGGTTTCAAAATGTCTTTCTCCAAAATGTCTCTGGGTTTCTGTCTCTCTTAGCTTCTCTCTCTCAGCTCCTGTGCATTCTTGTTTGTTCTCCCAGGGCATTTCTCTCTAAGCATCTGGGGGTCCTCTCTCAGCTTCTCAGGGCTTCATCTCTTAGCTTAGTATCTCCAAACATCTCTCTGACTGCATCTCTAAGCATCTGGGTCTGTGTCAGCTCTTGCTCTCTTAAGGACTCCAGTAAACTAATGAAGAGCCACCTTGAATGCACAGGGTCAAACCTCCACGGAAATAATCTAATCAAAAGATCTCACCCACAGTTGGGTGGGTCACATCTCCATGGAAACAACCTAATCAAAAGACCCCACCCACAAAAAGTCTGCACCCACCAGAGTGGGTCACAAGAACATACTCTTTTCCTGGGGTACACAACAGTCTCAAACCGGCACAACAACCAATCCTCATGCATGCAAGAATTCTTGATAAAGGTTTACTCTTTTTAGAATGAAGTTTCATGAGGACAGAGTAATTAATAAAACCTAAGTCTTCAGAATGCTAATAGAAAGCAGACAGTACACAGGTCTTCTATTTTTGTTAAGTTCCAAAATTCATGTGTTGTGGATGTATTATGGAGCCTGTTGTCTCTGCTTCTCACAACAGGCTGTCCAGGTATTTAGCCTCCTGACTTTTGCTGTATTCCACTTGCAGCCTTCCTAGGACCATCACACTTCCCCTCCCCAGCTCTCCAACTTCTCCCATTCTAATGTCTACTCTGAGCTCCAGGTACCTGGGAATTACCAGTTTTTCATCAGGACATCCTTAGAGAGGAATGTTTCTCACTGTCTTTCCTGGGAAGATGTTGATGAATTTTTTCCCTTCTTTCTTTTCTACTTACCCTGCTTTTCGTAAGAAGAGACAAAAATCAACCTAGAAATTAACTTCCTTTGTTAGACCTCTTAGATACAAAATTACTTAAATGGTCTTAAGAAGAGGCTCACTATTCTTTTCACGGATTTATACCAAAAGGTTTAATAGATCTTCCTCTGCAAATCCAGGTATTTAGGAAATTCCTGCTTTTGGCAGAGGCAAACCTCCTTATAATGTGCTTCTGTAGATTGCTCATGTTTACACAAATCTGGTACTGTAGATAGACTAAATAGCTACCAGAAGTTCATACCATTGAGAGTAAGCTGGAAGTACTAGACAACACAACTAGGAAGTAAATAAAATCAGATAAAATACAAATAGATAGATAGATAGAGAAGTAGAAAAGGGAAAAGTAAAAAAAAAATCATTTTAGCATATGGGATTATTTGCAAGAAAAAAAGAAACAAACAGAAAGCAACAAAGCAAAAGAACTCAAAGAAAAACTGGCAAAACCAAAAGAAGTTTTGAAGGGTGATAAGTTATATAACCCAATAGCTTTCTAATTTATTGAATTGAGTCACTTAGAAAACATAATGGTAAAAACAAACAAACAAAAAAAACAGAATTCCTCTCAATACAAACAAAAAGCACATAGTATTTTGAATAAACACAATGATAGGGAGAGAGAGGGAAGGTCCAGAAATCTTTTTAAAAAGGACAGTTAAGAAATTATAGGTGGAAGGAAATACTATGTTTGAGATCAAATAAAATAATCCTATAGCTTCCATCTTTGGGAGCTATTTTCTCATTTATCTTCATAATTAAAGTGAACCTATTACATTTCAATAGTATATAATTTAATTTTTTAAAAAGGCATCTAAGTTCAACAGCTAGTAAGATTTTGAAGAACAGTTTCTTAACCTAATAGATATTAAAATTGCTTTAGAAATTCATAAAAATCAAACCATGTGGCCTTGGTGCCAGAAAAGAGAGGGGAAATGGAATAGTATGCAAAGTCTCAAGTTTATATAAAAATTAATATTTGATAATGGTGATGTTTTAAATTAGTGGAATTTTAAAGTATTTGGTTCAGGTGAAAAATAACTTTGACATGGCTGCAGGAAGAAACCATATAAGAAAAACATTTTTAATGCCTAAAAACTCAAAATAAAATAAGAATTCTATTAGAACATTTGCAGCTTGAAAAACATTTCAAGGAATAGTCATTTTTAGTTGCTTATCTACGAAGGGATTATGATGACTATTTCCTTTCTGCTTCATACTATGGGCTAGATGGGAGGTGTGGTCACTGTCAGAAAGTTATTTTTAATTCATGGATTTGTTTACTGAGGCTTGAATGATCTTAGAAATTAGGAAACAACAATACTCTGTTGGTTACTCTACGCTGTGTGTTAGTTGGTGATTATTGCTCCCATGGGAAGGACTGCTCAGGCAGTGACTGCAAGGAGCAGTGATTTAAGGTCAGTGTTAGCTACTTCCTCCACAAGACTCTCTTTTAGGACAAAGGTGCCATCTGAGATTAAAAAGGAAATCTGTTTTAGGGCATGAAAAGGGATTTCACAGAACTAATTAGACACAAAAGGGCCGTCCACCTCCCTTGTTAGGGAAATGAGCTCTTCAGAGAATTTGTAAGCTTATTGTTCTGCATTTGAACAAATAAAAATTAAAAATTTGAAAGGCCAAAGAAACATAAAATCAATAATAAACATGTAACTACAGTAAAATATAAAGCAGATGAAACAAAGAAAATTTTTGCTGTGGTTAAAAATATACAGAGCAAATGGCCTAGCAACTCCTTAAAATGAAGTGGCTAAAAGTTGTGGATGCACTTAAATTATAAAAAGCAAGACTCTTCTAAGGGGAAAACTTCCTGATATTTCCATTCTTTGGCCAAGGTCCCTAGGCAGTCTTGGACAGAATTGAGTCATCGGCTCAGGCCACAGCCCAGAATGACACATTATTTAATAGGGGAAAGGAAAATGTTAAAATAATACACAGTTCTTTTCAGCTGATGCTGAGTCAGATCATCACATGCAAAACTAGAAACATTTCCATCCCTCACCCTAGATGTTATTATGATGCCTTTTGCTTAAATACAAGACTATAAAATAGTTTACATATAAATATCCCTGTTAATTTTATTAAAAAATAGCCAAATGCAATTTAAAAACTTTTTGGCAGGAGTATATTTTGATGGCAAACTCCTTTCCAAATTGAATATCTAAGGGATCTTCTAAATTAATTAATTAATCTTCTAAATTATTCATATAGAAAACACATTTAGGAAGGTCGTCTCCGTAATAAAAGGGTGAATGAAAATTCAGTTGAATAGAAAATTATTTTTTAAAATTTTATTTGCTAATGATTGTGAAGGTCCATATTGTAATGGATTTACACTATACAATTAACAAGTTTTCAGTTAAAAATGTCCATTTAATTATATTTAAGATCACAAATTGCTTTTCAAACAGGTTTGTTCCAGTTTGCTAATGCTGCCGGAATGCAAAACACCAGAAATGGACTGGCTTTTACAAAAGTGGGTTTATTTGCTTAAAAAGTTACAGTCTTAAGGCCATAAAGTGCCCATCAACAAAGTGTACCTTCACTGGAGAAAAGCCATAGGCATCCAGAAAACCTCTGTTAGCTGGGAAGGCACGTGGCTGGTGTCTGCTCGCTTCCAGGTTGAGTTTCAAAATGACGTTCTCCAAAATGTCTGCATCAGCTTCCAACAGCCATCTTCAAAATGTCTGTTTCAGCTCCAGCTAGCTATGATCTCCTTCTGTCTGGGCTTATATAGTGCTCCAGTAACCTAAACAAGGCCAATGCTGAGTGGGCTGGGCCACACCTCCATGGAAATTACCCAATCTATTATCACCCAAGTTGGGTGGGTCACATCTCTATGGACACTGAACCAGTAGGTTCCAACCCAATCTATACTAATATATTTGCCCCCACAAGAATGCATTAAAGAATATGACTTTTTCTGGGGGACATAAATACACAAACCAGCACAGGGCTGTATCTTTATATAGACTTTTAAGAAAAAATAATTTTGTGAGCTGAACCTGTTGTTTGTTCATTCTTACAAACATTAAGTCAAGATGTTATAATTTTCTTCATACTGATGACCATGATATTTCTTTCATCTTCCCAATTTTAATATATATATATATTACTTTTGTGAAGAAATCTTCAAGTGTAAAACATTTAATCAGATATTTATATTACGCAAATATTTATATTATACAATCAACAATTTATATTATGATAATTTAAGGCAGATAACAATTCTGATATGAGGCATGCATAAAACTTTGCTTTAATCAAATAATTAAAATTACTACATATGTTAGGGAAAATATGCTAAGACCATGTGTTCTAAAGAGAGTAGGAATACAATCTATATCAATAGTGAACACATGAAATTAAATATTATTCTGTTTGAAGAAAAAACATATATTAAATTTCATTTCAAAATATCACATATTAAAATATATTCCATTGAATTCTTAATCTCTTTATATATATTTTTTATAAAACAGCGATTTGAGAGCAATTTTTTTAAACACAGATTTCTCTTTCTAAATTGCAACCCATTTTGGAATCAAGAACGTCTAAGAGGGTCTTATATATTCGTTTTTCTTGAAATTTATTTATGGATGGCACAGACTTTTTTCTTTAGGTTGCATTTAGTTTGTTATGTGGTCCAATTACTATCCTTGATGTATCAATCCAGAAGTCATATTGCAATGTTATATTTTTTAAAAATAATGCTCTCAGTTTTCAGCAGTGTTATAAATGGAGAAAAAGAGAGGAAAATACCAATGAAAATTAGATTGAGTGAAATTGTCCAAGATTGTCTTATGGATCGTCATAATCTGAGTTTTTCCCCCCAGTTAACCGTATATTTAAATTGTTACTTCCATGGTGGGCATGAAAGATGATGTTATAGTCTTGTTTCAAATCAGGAGACACTGAGCTCCAGTTTTCTGTTAAATATAACCTCCAAGTTTAGGGCTCCCAATCCTGCCAAATCTTTATAAGCTTCTCTTTCTTTCCTGCTAAAAAAACCTATTTTTTTTTCCATTATCCTACCTTGTACATTTATAAACAATTCCTTTCTACTCTAACATTAGTGTCTACGCTCCTTGTTCTAGTTTGCTAATGCTGCCAGAATGCAAAACACCAGAGATGGATTGGCTTTTATAAAGGGGGTTTATTGGTTACACAGTTACAGTCTTAAGGCCATAAAGTGTCCAAGGTAATACATCAGTAATCTAGTACCTTCACTGGAGGATGGCCAGTGGTGTCCGGAAACCTCTGTTAGCTGGGAAGGCATGTGGCTGGCATCTGCTCCAAAGTTCTGTTTTCAAAATGGCTTTCTCCCAGGATGTTCCTCTCTAGGCTGCAGTTCCTCAAAAATGTCATTCTTAGTTGCACTTGGGGTATTTGTCCTCTCTTAGCTTCTCTGGAGCAAGAGTCTGCTTCCAACGGCCGTCTTCAAGCTGTCTCTCATCTGCAGCTCCTGTGTTTTCTTCAAAGTGTCCCTCTTGGCTGTAGCTCCTCTTCAAAATGTCACTCATAGCTGCACTGAGTTCCCTCTGCCCATCAGCTCATTTATATGGCTCCACTGATCAAGGCCCACCCTAATGGGTGGGGCCACACCTCCATGGAAATATCTCATCCGAGTTATTACCTACAGTTGGGTGGGGTGCATTTCCATGCAAATCTATTCAGCACCAAAACGTCTGCCCCACAGGACTGCATCAAAGAATATGGCTTTTTCTGGGGGACATAATACATTCAAACCAGCACACTCCTTAAAGTTCATTTTCCAGCAGATGCTGACATGTCAAAATGTTTAGAGGGCAGCTATAGTGCCTGCAATGGACCCAGGAGAGCAAGAGGACATGGGCAGTGCTCAAAAAGGGTCACTGGAGCGGCTGCATTAGAGTCAGGGACAAGACAAGTGTATCCATTCCTTTAACATTTATGTGGTACCATTTCCCATAATTCGATGGGGAAAAAAAAAAGTAGTATGAAAATTTGAAAAGGGATGTCAAAACTAATATTATTTTCAGATGGTATAATCATATATTACATATTCAGATATCCCAAAGAATCAACTGAAAAAAAAATATAAGCAGTAAAAGACTTTGATAAAGTGGGTAAACATTAGTGTACACCACAAACTCACACATATACAAATTAATGGCCTATTTATAAACATAACACAACCAGTTACAAAATATAATGGGGATAAAACTGCATTTAGGTAGGCACAGGAAAAATGAAATATTTAAGTAGAAACTTAAGAAGAACATAAAAGACAACTTAGATACATAGTAATACAAGCATTATTAATAAGTTGATTCTCTCTTTCAAGTTGACAAACTCATTATAAAGTTCATAAGGGAAAAATAAGTATGTGAAAATAGCCAGGGAATTTTTTTTTTAGAAAAGAAGAGGAATGAAGGTATACTACCTTAGGATCTATAAAACACACTTAAAAATCAACATTTATGACTAAATAAACCAAAAGAACAGTCTATAAAAGCAAGCAGTAGAGTCGAATATATAGGAGAAACGAGTATGTGATTAAGGTGGTCAGTCATGTCAGTGAGAAAGCCGTGAATTATTTAACAAATGGTTTTGTTATAACTCATTTTTTTCTGAGGAAAAAAGATCCATACTACCATTTTACAAAAAAATAAATTTCAGTGGGATAAGAATTATAAACGCATACATGAAAACATATTTATTATAAGAAAATATGTTTGTAAACTCAGAATGTTAAGAGCCTATTTTAGCAAAAGCAGAAAACCAAGAAATCATAAAGCAAAAATGGATAAAATTCATCATCCAAAATACAAAATATTTAACACAGTAAAATCAAACAAAACAACCGTAAACTAAGATTAGGACAAATACCAGGTGGATAAACAACTTGACATCAATATGATACAAAATGGGCTATTTCTTTAATATATACAGAACTCCTACAATTCATTAAGGACAGGTCACCAATCTAATAGGAAAAAAAAAAAGAGTACACAATATGAAATGCCAGGTCACATAAATGAGATAGAAATTATTTTTAAATATGTGAAAAGTTGATCAAACCCACTCAGAGAAATACAAAACCATGAGATACTATTATGTTTCATATAGTAATACTTTTCCTCTATCACATTTATGAGATCTAAAAATGCTAACACATTTTATTGATCAGGATGTAGGGAGATAAGCTCTCTGATGTGCTACAGGAGGAAGAATAAATTCTGTTATAAATGGCAATTTGGCAATATCTATCACAATTTTAAATGCAAATGCCCTCTGACCAACAATGTCACCTCAAATAATTTATTCTACTGAAATTATCTTGCATATATGTGCAAAAATATGTATTCATTCCTGCATTATTTGCTATAGCAACTCAAATGTCCATCAAAAGGGATTTACAGAACACAAATGCTATGGAATACTATGCAGCCCTTGAAACAATTTCAGAAATTTAGTTTTTGCATGTGAAAAAGGCTATATGTATAATGGCTTATAATTTAGTAACATCTGTTAAAACTATGTATGTAAATTCATACACACGTGTCAATATACCAGTATATAATTATATATGTATGTGTATATATATGCTTATATACACATAGAATATCTTTTGTATATACATAGAAAAATACCCAAGCAATAGCTACTAGCAACCAGTGGTTGTCTCAGAGGAGTTAGCCCTGTGAAAGGAGAAAATCTCATTAGGAGGGAAACTTTTATTTCCCTGTTACATTTTCTTGTAGCTTTTGAAATCTTATTATGTGCATATATCAATTATTAAAAATATTTTAAGAAGCTAAAAACTAATTTACTGGAATGGGTTAAGCAGAAACAGAGGCATGTTTAAAGAACACTGAAGGTATAGAATTAGAAGCACCAGAAGTTTCTCTTACCAGGGTCAGACTGATGGCATGCTCTTGCTAATTGACCCTGCATATCTTCTGGAAACAGAACCCATCAGAGAATCAAGCAGGGAAATGCTGGGAACTAAGGATTTGGTATAAAACTTGTAGTTTTAAAAATTAATTCTCCTTAGTATTCATAGTGAGGAGACTGAAGAAGTTTAGAACATAACACTCACCTATGTCTATGACATGCAGTTACCTAAGTAGCAAGAACTATTTATAATTCTTTGGTAGAATAAGGCTATTGCCAATGAAACAGTTACAGAAAAAGGAAAAACATGGTGATTCTAAGAAATGATGGTTCTGGGGTGCTGGAATAATTTGAGGAGGTTTTGTGGGGGGGTTGGTGGGAATTCAGCTAGTAGGATTTTTTAAAGGGCCTTTGGGGATAACAGAGGGCTGGGGGAAAGAATTGCGTGCTGTTTTGGGGGAACAAGGAAAAACTGTTATGAGTTATGCTAATATTTTAGAGAATTTAAATATGTGCTTAGGACTCTACAATAAAGCAGCATATATTCTTACATGATAAATCAAGAAGGTCGGAGAGAATGAAGACTATACTACAAAATGACAATTAAATCTATAGCTAGTTAAGTAAAAAATATAAATAAATAACATAAGTTAGAACACTGTCTAAAGGGGCACTGTAACATAAAGGTTACTGAAATCACTCTTGGAATCAGAACAGGGCTCAGATGCCGGCCCCATACCTTACTACCACCGGGATTTTGGGTGAATTACTTGAGTGTCTTGACCGTTGGTTACCTCGCTTTTAAAATGGAAGTAATATTTACCTCATAAAGGTTTTTGGGATGAGTTATTGAAACAATGCATGTAGAAATGCATGACTGCTTAGTGAGCTGCGGACTCTCAATTACTACTGGCCACAGTTATTGTGGGCTCTGGAATCAGAGGGCTTAGGTGCAATTGTTGGCTTCAATATTTACACTGTGAGACCTTGGGCAAGTCACCTAACCACCCAGTGCCTTATTCCTACTCTGCAAAAAGGGGATAATAATAGTGACTTATGTGACAGTCTTCTACTGCAGCATAAAAATTACCACTATTTTGCAGTTTAAAACAATGCCAATTTATTAGCTCACAGGCTTGGTTGCCTTTTCTGACTTGGGTGTCACAAGGCCTGAAATCAAAGTTTTAATCTATAGGTATTTTGGATATTAAAGAAAACAAAGTTTTTAAAATGCAAAATGAATTTTTAAAACACAAAATGATAAAAATATTAATGATAGTGACTGCAATTTGATTCCGTAATCTAATACTCTTCCTATATTCATTTTATTTCTAAATACTATTCAGTAATTAGAGATAATAAGGAATGCTGAATTTGGTGTTATCCAGATCATTTAATTGGTGGCGGGTGGGGTGGAGGTCAGATATAATCAGCTATTGAGAAAAATTCTTTTGTAATTCTGCCCAAGATTATTTTCTTCTTCATCATCATCATCACCATTAATGTGTGCCCAGTTCTGTGCTAATCTTTTGGAGTATCGCAACTTTCCAGCATGAGTTCATGACTCACTATTCATAACTATTAAAGCATGTCCTATTTCTGAAACCAAACTCCTAGCCAGTAAGAATTCTTGAGAACCAGTAAACTTTCCACAGTCCCTTTTCTTTTTCAGCTATTTGTTTTGCTGATACTTTATTCTGCTTTGTTTTAAGGCAACATTTCCCAAACTATTTTCCTTGTAGCACTAAATTTACAATAATATTAAGAAGTATTCTGGGAAAAAGCTTGTCATAATAATAAATTTTTAAAAGTTTGCAAAATGTTATATTAAACATTGTTGGGAAAGTTTCTTAACCACAAGACCTTTCAAAGTTTTTAATAGCCAGCATTCAACATAAATTTCCAGGAGGCTGCCCTAAAATGTGGTAATTCCCAAATTTATTTGACCATGGAACTTTTGTTTTCCAGAAAGCTATTAACAGCTAGGGGAAAATAAGGCCTATACAAAACAATTTGGGAAGCACTGTCTTCAAGAGATGTATGGACTCATTTTTGGTACTTTAAGCATATATTTGAAGAAGCTATAAAACTGTAAACTGAATCACATGTGGCTATCAAAGGTCTCTTAATACTTTATGTGAGGTAGAAAATTCAGAACAGCGTGTTGTCTTTTACTTCTGTTTTTCTTTTTAAATCTATTTCTTGTGGTCTTTGAACATTGTTTATATTTCACATCTGAAGAAGGGCTATATATGAATTTAATAAGTGTGAAATGAGTCCTGTAAATGTAAATTAGGTAAAGTGTCTGGAATCTTCAGAATTAAAATCTTATTGGTAGATGATCATTATCAATAAGTGTGGGAAAAGACGGGATGACTGTGCAAAAGGAGTTATAGGTCCAAGACTATGTATCAAATGTAACCTGCAGCATCTTTCAAAACTTGTCTACCAGGTAATACAGAATGGCATTTACTTCACCTCTCCAGTTATTTTGGCATAGAATATGCATTTCAATGTAGTATTATGCCCTCTGGAGTTTTAAAAAAAGTCGTTCCTTAAATTAAAGTAAAGATAAGACATATACTGCTAGTAACAAATACTATTGCCAAAGAATTATTTAACTTTCTAACATGCTATTAAGACCATATGCTATCAAAAAATTGAAAGCAGGAAACTAAACAAAATTCTTAAATCAATCCCCAATTCTTCCTTAAATTCCTTGTCACAGAGAGACTGGTTTCTGATTTTACACTTTTGGGATTTAATACTATTCCTTAAAAATAATACCTTATAACTCAAGTTAGACATCTCATTTCAAAGTTAAAAAGGTACTTTATGATGAACATGTTGGAATATGACTGGTCTGGTGCATACTTTAAAAATTAAGTAATAGCGTTGTACCAGACAGCTGGGATTTGATTGTTTGAGGCTGCTTTGCTATAGCTCTGGACAATGACGTTTTATTCTAACATCTGTGATTTAAGCATAAAAGTAGACAGCAAATAAATGATTCACCCACTTCCCTTTAACAAAGTGATTTTATATACATACATATATATCCTCATACTAAATGCGGAATCTGAAAAATCTAGTTGTGAAAGTTATGTTTTTTTGGACAGTTGTACAATACCTTAACTTTTCACTAGCAACATGCAATATTATTTTTCCAATTACTTTACATCTGTGAACTCACTTCACATTCCAAAGGAAGGGCAGAAGTTGAAGAGTAAAGGACACAAGGAGGCAAAGTGAAATGAAGTTGCATGGCTAATTGTTTTTATCCTTTCTTTGATAAATCCTTCTTTTAGCTACTTGCCTTCAGTGATATTTTCTTCAATTTCTCAATGTCTGTGCTTCTGTCTCTCTTCTCACCTCTCTATTTAGGAGGAAAAAACAAAAAAAGAGCTTTGCTTCATTTTGGTACCTGCAACGGCCAGAACTGAATCCATGTACAGTAAACAGTCATTCTAACTAAGAAACAGAGAAGAAAGCACTATTGTAAACCCCGTGATGTATTTTTGGTTCAACGACTTTCACAGCAAAAAAAAAAAAGCAGCAATACCAGTCCATTTATTGTTTTTTGATGGGTAGCAGAAAAATTTGATCCACCTTAGTGATCCTTCAAGAACCTGTCCTTGCCTTCTATTTTCTTGCACGGTCCCCCAAATACGCCCCATTATTTCTCATCTGTTCAACGGGATGCTGAGCTTTTCTCCACGTCTTCTACTCGCGTGCCCTATGCCTTCATCCCTTTGCCCCTGTGAACAAACGAGCCCACAACCCTCCCCTCTCAGCCCCAGAGCTACTGAAGTGCAGACAGAACAGCAGAACAGCCTGTCTTTACTGATTAGAGTCTGGCTGCTGACTAGGTTGCATTTCTTGAGAAATTCGCAATAGTTCACTTTTCAGGGCTGTGCTTTTCACGCAGCATCCTTGGTGCCCCAAGAGCCACTTTTCAAAATCTCTTAACTTCTTTTCCTGGCTATACTGAGACGGAACTTCAGGGGAATCCTTAACGTGGTTAATTATGAAGTCAGTGCTGAAAACCAAGAGAATCTCAGACACCAAGAATTCCTCCCCCCCCTCCCCGTTAACTCCAGAGTCGCCAGCGTGTGTGTGGAAGGCACAGGCAATCTAGGAACTTCCGAGGCGGTGGCAGGTGCCGGGTGTGGTTGCTGTTGTCTTCTTTTTCTCTCCCAGCTGAAGGAGGTACCTCAGAGAGAGAAAGAAGGAAAATGGAGGGGGAGACCGGGAGGAGGGAGTAAGAGGGAGGGCGGGGGACGGGCGGGCGCCGGGGGAGAGGGGAGCGCGCCTGCGAAGCTAGGGCTCACACGCACGCCGCCTCTGTTTGTACACAGTGCGCTCCTGGCCGCTCGCTCGCTCCCCGCCTGCTCACGCTTCATTGTTCTCCAAGTCAGAAGCCCCGCAGCCGCGGTGGCGAGTGCAGTGCGAGGCGAGAGCGCCAGCCACCCGCCGGTCCGCCCGCGCCGGTGACCCGGAGCCTCCGCGGGAACCCGCGCCCCGCCCCGCCGGCCGCGCCCGCCGCACCCGCCGCGCCCGGACCCACCCGCAGTGGAGGGCTGAGCCCGCAGGCGGCTACCCGGAGCTCGCCCACCTCCGTGCTCCAGAGCTCAGGCAAAAGAGGAGGAAAGATTCCTCTCTTTGGTCACCACTCTATCTCGCCCTCTCCAAGAATTTGTTTAAAGAAGCGCTGCGGGAAGAAGACATCTTCTTGAATTCTCTAGTCGGGGCGGGGTCTGCTGCTGCTCCACGGTGCCACCTCGGCGACACTACCCTCCGCGCTGCCCGCGCCTTCCCTTGCCCAGCCGGGGTCACGTCCGGGAGACGGGATGATGAAGCGCTTGGTGGCCACCTGGCTCCTGGTCGGGCTCAGCCTTGGTGTCCCCCAGTTCGGCAAAGGTGAGTCGGCAGGACCCGGGTTGTCGAGTGGGGGGTGGATGGGGAGTTCCCCTGGGAAATGTCGCGCGGGGGGCGGCGGCGATCCCCTGGGTGCGCCAGGGGTGGCGAGCTCCGCGGGCGGCACGGAGGAGGCGGCATGCCCTGGGGACCCCTGGAAAGTGCCTGCAAAGTCAGAGTGGAGTGCGCGGGGCCGAGGGGGGAGGAGAGTACAAGTATCCGAGGTCGAGGAAAGAGGTAGGTGGAGGGGAGACGGGGAACGGACCGAGCTCTTGGGAACCGTTACTCCGAGGTTCCTTCGGCCACAGATCTTTCCAGGGCAATACCACCTATGTCCGCCGCGGGCGCCGGGCGGAGGTTTCCTGGGGGTCCTAGAGGGGAAAGCGTGTGCGCCCGGGACGTCATCTAGTTAGTGCGGGCGGAGGCTGGAGCCGCAGAGCCGTCGGCCCCCCGGGGCGCGGTGCTCTGGTGCCGCGTCGCGGCTGAGAGGTTCGTAAGCGCCGGTAGGCGCTAGAAATTTTGGCTAGGTGAAGTGGAAACCTGACTAGCAGTTGGCTTTCTCCCGTCTCTCCAAGTGGGGTGCAAAACAGTGATTACACAAACATCCAAGGAACCCCCTGTCTCCTCTACCCCAAGGGCCTCCTGGCTTTGCTCGGCTCTCCCTCCGGGTACGAGCATAACTCTTGTTAACAGAGAATCGCGCCGTGTTCGGCAAACCTCGTGCCCCCTCCCAGGAACGGAAAGTTGTGAGAGCTGGCCTGGTCTTGCTTTCTGTGACTTGCATGAAATAGATAAGCTGGCCTTCAAAAAAAAAAAACAAAAAAAAAAACACAAGACTTCAGCGAAGCTCCTGCTGAGTTATACAGCTGACTTCCAGGTCCTTGCGAGCTGTGGTTTGGAAATACAAGCCCAGCTCCAGGCCGGGGTCTCCAGGCGGTTTGGGACTGAAGTTTGCGGAGGGTAAGGGCAGGGAGAGCGGCTTTGGCTCTGGGAGGTCGCATAACCGGGAACTGCGCCCCTCTGGCGGTCGAGGATGCTTGCTCTATAAACGAACCTTGTGGATAATAAAACCCTCCGCAGGCTGCTTCGGGTGGAAAGCAGAGTGCACTCAGGGTTTAAAATGCTGTGTCTCTACAAAAGGGTGGTTGGATTAATAATACGTTGACTCGAATCCACTTTAAATTAGACACTGCCTGAATATTCTACACCATCCATCCAATGCACCTACATCCATTTGTCTTAGAGGAACACGTGGACCCTTGGGCGACTGTTTGCCCCAAGAAGCTCGGTGGTGTTAGCCAGAAGCCTTAGCTGCCCTCCCAGCAGAGATCCATCACCGCCCATGTCCTCGCCCTCCCTTCCCTCTCACCCCCAGAGTGTGGCTATTTTCCTCAGTGCGTAGGCGTGTGTGTAGGTGTGTGCCTCGCCTGCATTTACGAAGTGCCCTTCCAGTTATCAGGCAGAAGCAGCCACTACACTGAAGGTTAAGGAATGGTAGTGACTCTGTAGTTACTCGATTGAGTCCCCCAGCGATATGAAAAACACCGTGCTCCCACCGCAGATATTTTTCCTTTCTCTCTCTTTTTTTTTTCCCAGTCTGGATTCCTTCTGCACTTTGATCCTTAGTAGAAAGGGAAGGGGGAGAACTGCAGGCACTCCCTTCTCCTCCTCTCTTCCCCGCCTACGTTCCCACCCCAAACAAGAAAACACGCACTCACCCACTCATACGCACCTACACAGTGCCACTGCCGCCACCATCTACCCCCGCGCGGAGGTGGAGGGCGGCGCGGGTGGAGGAAGAGAAAGTGCATCTAGCGTCTGTGGCGGCTCTTGGCCACGCTAGGTCTGGTTGCAATGCCCGTTGAGTGCCCGCTTGTCGCAGCCAGGAGCTCAGCCTCCAAAAGATACCCGCGCTTGGAATACAGTTTACTCCGCCAGGCAGGCCAAGAATGGAGATGTTCGCCTGGCTTTCCATTCCGATCCTCCTATACTATGCTCTTGTGGCACTGTGCTCCATATTCTTTAGTAGATTCCTTCCTTTTCAGCCAGCCTGTTCAGGAGAGGGAAAGAGGGCTTTAGGGAAAAAAAGCGGACCGTTTTGCGTTAGCTCTTTTTGTCAAATTTACACCTCTGTAATTTATCCTCCCTCAGCCCTCCAGAAGGCAGAGTGCAGCTTGCCAGACAGCTCCAAACAATTAAACTTTGAACAAACTTATTGAAGCTAATGTTAACACTGAGAATTTTCCTTGCACACCAACCCACACACACACATACCAAGCCCCAGACATTTATCTACTGTATATCTTTAAGAAATTGTGTTTTTCCACTTACGTGTGGGTTGCAATTTACGAGTATTAACGCCTGAGATTTGATAAGGAGATGTAACTCCTTTTATTAGACTTTTTTTATTTTTAAAATTAAACCAATGGATCAGTCAGAGTGAATGCTTTATTAACTCTTCAATTATTCATCGTTACGGGTTGCTTCAAAAAATCCAATAACATGCATACAGTTGCGGCAAGCACATGACATCTTATGCAATCTGTCCCTATGCCTGCAGTTTGTGCCTGAAGTCTTTAAGCAAATGGCACTGTCTAAAAATGTCTAGACATGTCCTAAATACTGTGAATCATTGGCATTTTCATTTGCTTTTTTATATCAGTGATTTTTAGTTACTTCTGCATGAGGATAAATTAATACCTGAACAGCCTTACTCCAGATAATAACACTATGTTTCCATAGCAATATTTATGTTGAAATAGGTTTCCATGTTTAGGAAAAAAATATTACACATTGGTGTCTTCATTACTTAATATGACCATGAATCATATACTTTAAAATAAGTGGTAACTTCAGATACCAGGTGAAACATTTAAAAATAATTTTGAATTATAGAATTAAAATAATAACTAAGTGAAGATAAGGTATCCTGATATGACATTTGATACTAATGCAAAATTGTGACCATATCACAGCACTGCCATGATACAATATGTTTTTTCTCTGGTTCTGACAAAAAGTTTTCTAACTATTCGTGAAACGTTTCCTTAGACCTGAAATATATTTTATTTTAAATGCATATGCTTTGGGAAAAGCATTTATAATAATAAAAAAAGTGTAGAAAATGAAAATAGTCTTTTTTTTTTCCATCTTTGTTCTGAAGTTGCAAAGATCTCCAAAGCAAAGCAGATGTATTTAAGTTCTGAACTATTTTCTAAATTAAAACTCAGTGTTTTAATCAAATACCTTGATATCAATGTTCATATTAAACATGTATTCAACTTCTAGGGCATTTTTAATAAATAAATAAATATTACAATGAGGTTTGCCTTTATCACTATTTATGTTTTCCTTCTCACAAAATTATAGTAACATAAAGTGAAGCAGTAAAATACACACAGTTAAATAAAATAGCATGCTACTTCATGCCATTACCAACTCTGAGTTTGAGAAGTTTTCAAGAGTCTAAATTGGATGTCTAAACTCTTTATTTCACTGATGTTAACTAAGATAAGGATTTTAATGAGAGGTAGTTTTATTTTTAAAAACTTTTGTCTTCTGAAGGCTTCTGAATAATGAGATGGCTTGTATATATTTTCATTTGTGTACAATTTTAAAAACCTGCTTCATTTGTTGTTTACTGAATGCACTTGCAGGTGCAATAGCTGTATGATTTATGATGTAGCAGGTTCATTGAATCCTTGCCAAAAAAACAATGCAGACTTCAGAACTCATTCAAGCCAGAAGTAAATCAGAGCTAGTAGGTGCTGAGAAAAAAAAAATACAAATTTTGCAAATATGTAATTAGTGCTGGACTTCTATCACAACTAATCAGTTTGCTCTTTATATAGTTAGGTTTCTTTCCTAAGTAGTTTAAAAACTGACATCATTATGGAAAAAAGTAGTAGAAAACCAAATAAAAACCAGACTATTCACTTTATTTAATTCTCTGTGTTTTAAGGAAGACATCTAGCATGCTGCTTTTTCATCATTGCCTTCATAATGATAGTAATAACTTTCGGTTTAATCAAGGCAAACATGTATTTATAGGCAAAAAGTAAAATGACTGCCCCAGTAAAATGGAGTAATTATTAAATATGATCCCATGGTTTCCTATGCAATAATTGTCACTGAAAATATAAAAGGCTTTGATTTGAGACAATTGTTGAAGGCAGATGTCAACTGGAATCAACTGTGCCCTCACCAGCAGGTGTTAGGATAATCAATGGGGATCACTTAAAGGACAGATGGAAAAAAAATTAAAAAAAAAGTATATACTAATAAATGCAAATAAAGTGACTTTATAATCTGTTTGAAATTGACGTTGTTAGCTTTCAGTGCTCCCTTAAGAAAAAGAGGAAGGATGAGTTGTAAGGACCTACTGTTTGTACCTTAGGATTTTAGCTTGGAAACAGTTGCTTTAAGTGCCCAAACAGGTGCTCATCTAAGTCAAACCATTATTTTTCAGGGGCCTACTGAGTACCTTCCAACGGAAATGCACATAGAGCTATGAAGTGATTGCAGTAAAAAAAAAATATTTTGAGAATATTAGCAGATTTTATAAGCTTACTCTCCATACCAACCACAGGTTTTATAAATACAACTTCTGATATACTGATTTTCATGGATATGTACATTCAGCTAAGTATTTGTACACACCTCTCACACTTTGAGGGAGATGACTGCTTATCCTTTTCCTTCACGATGGTAAAAGTCTGTGTTTCCTGGAAATTGTAAGTTTCTAAAGAACATGCTAAAATAAGTTGTGTGGCCACGAGAGAATAAATGACGTGATAAATAAAGCTTTGTTATTACCCGTTTCAGCCAGATATTAATCTTTATATACGTGCCTATCAGGTATCAACAACTGTCAATGACTTGACATCACATTTTTTTTAACTGACCTTTAACAGATAACTTTTCCTCTTAAATTAGTTATAGTATCTGTGGATATAGCCTTTAAAACCGTGTTTCAGATTTACTGTACACCCTTTGCACAGGTTGTCAGTTTTTTATCTAGTCTCTGGCATTGTGCCAACTGGTCTATCTCCAGTGGCATCTTTTCTGTGTCAGAGTCCTCCTAAAATAAAAAACATCCCTTTCCTTCTCTCCCTTTCTCTCTTCTTCCCTCCCTCCCTCCTTTTCCTACCTCTTTTGCTCTTTCTTTCTCCCACCATTCTCTCTCTCTCTCCCTGTCTCATTTGGATAAAGGATGCCCAAATCTTAGTTGGATAACAAATAAGGCACAACATCCGCTATAAAATTGGTATGGCATTCTGTCATCATGATTAAAAGGTTTCAAATTTACAAAATTGTGAAATTTGCAATTTATCTTGCTGTTGGGGGGAAAAAAGATGACAATGTGGAACTTCTACCTCCCAAATGCTAAGGTTTAAAACATAAATGAAAATGAATTGGGATCTAAATTACAGACAGACTCAAGGGGCTTACACCTTGATTTGATCAAAACGCCCTGCCTAGAACTATCAAGAATGCAATAATTTATATCCACCTGCTTTTTTAGAGAAGTTACTTGCCTTGCAGCTTTATCCACGTGGAACATATCTGGGAACCTGAGACAAAGCATCAAAAACTTTTGACCATCCAACATAGATTTATATTTAGGCCTTACATTATGTATTATAGAAAATTCTATTTTTCTTGGCTTTCTGGTTCCCGAGCCCTCTGTAAACTGGATCCAGAAAGTGAAAGACAGACGAGATAGTAGGTCAGGCTTACAGAGCAAATAAAACATGGCAGCTATTAGACAAAGAGGAGACTGAAAATGTATATGCAAAAGACAGTGATACTTTATGGTGTAAAAAACTGGAGACATTTAGTAGAAAGGTCTGAAGTTTAAAGGTCTGACGGCATCACTGAAGGCCTGAAGGAGACATAATTGTGATAATTGATGCTAATGATGTCATATGATAGAAAAAGACCCACTGCAATATATTAAACTTTTTCTGGATACAAAGGCAGTGAATTGTGTACATTACTTTAAAAAGATTTCATCAAAACTGTTTAATGTTAAAAAGATATGCTTAATGGGTCAGATACCTGAAGAATGTATTTACTTGAAAACCTTTATTCCCATCATACTAAAGTTGTTATGTATTTTTGTTGAATTTTTTCTTAAGTAATGAATGAGGGTATTACAAAGCACAGAACTCTATTTTGTATAAAAGTAGGCATCGGAATGCAGATAAAATGTCCCTCAATTATTTGGTTATATTTTAGGAAGAAACTTACTGCTTTTTTTGTTTTAAAATATGTACCGCTACAGTGATAATAACTTGGTGGGATTTGTTCAACAGAAGATGTATAGTGGATGGAGTAGAATGGAGCATTTAAGTACAAGAATTTAGGTGAAGGCTTTTCAAGCACTAAAACAGTTTTGAATGTAATAACTATGTCTAAAGAAGATTGACTCTGCATCTTAGCTTTGCTTTTCCTGTTTTCTAAAACAGGTCAGTATCAAACTGATTGACCTCTTTTTAACATAATTAAATATTGTATAACATTTCATAAATGGGAAGTTCAAGGTTTTAATTTAATATGAAAATGTGCTTGATTTGAAGGTAATCTCTATACGGGGTTTGGTCACCACGGGGTCTGTAAGGTTTTGCTTGGTATTTGATAAAGCGGTTTATTTTAGGAATGCAGAATAATCCTTTAAATCCTTTCTAGTACTTAGGTCAGGGTGACCATCTACATTTTACTGATACTAGAGATTATGGGATCCAGGGTAGAACAGGCTCATGATGTTTGCATAAGAGAGACTAGAACTGTCACGTGGGAACACTGAAGAATATTTCTATTTGAAATGCATTAATTCCTCTCTGTAATGTAGAGCAGCTTCCCTCCTATGAGCATGATGAGTCTTCTGTCTGTGCTCACATCTGTGATGTTCTTCTCCCCTCCTGTTTTTCTCTCCAAAAGCTACTTGAACTTTAGTTTTGTCCACAGTATGCTTTCCTGTTTATTTATCTTTTTCTTTCCATAGTTTAACTCTTGTGGTATAAATGGTAACATTTTTGAAATTCTGCTGATAGACGGAAAAAGAAATTACCCTTTGAAATGCTTGAGTATTTATTTGCCGACTTCTTGTTTCATAATTTGTGCTTTTTACAGAGTAGGGCTCAGAACAATGCTAGGGAAACCAAAACAAATGTAGACAACAGCAAGGACGACAACAATAGCAAAATGCTCAAAACAGGTACTCAATATATATTAAATGGAAGGAGTGATTTCCTGCCACCACATTATCATGTTCCCTAAGGAGTACTTCCGTATTTTAAATAGCAGCATCACACTTATGTAAAAATTGGGTCAAAAGTTGTTTCAGGAACTTGAAAAGCTTTGTTTTTCACTTTCTTACATAACCGTTTCTTATACTCTGTCTTGCAGAATGAGCCTACTTTGAAAGTAGTTCTCAACAACCATGCAAGAGCATCATTAAAAATATAAGGTTAATGTAAAGGCAAGTTATAGAGTGTTTTCTATGTTTGTTATGAATCTTCGATTAAACAAAAGCCACCTTTAAGAGACAGATTCCTTTGTTAGATACAAGGTTCTGACATGTCTTGCTAACTTGAATTTTGATCTAGAAATGGTAAGTGTTCAGGCACTATTCTGTTCTTTTCTCAGGGCCTGCCGTGATGTCAGGTTAAGTATCCTGCTAGAGAAGGTAATGGTTCTCAGTACCATGAATATTTTTTAAATTCTCACAACTCTATAAGGCAGATACTCACATCTGAATGAGGAAAAGGAGACTTGAGAGTGGCTTCCCAAGTTCACACAGCTACTAAGTGGAAGGTTAGAGTTAGAATCTAAATAGTTTGAATCCAGAGCCTGCTATCTTAGCTAGTAAACCATGCTGTCTCAATGGTTGACCCATTCTGTATAGCATGGAGATGCATTGCAAAATATTATTATTTGTAAAACATACATCGTATGTAACCATATTTAACTGGTAGTTATTTTAAAAAGGGTAAGTCATATTTATTCTCCTAATTTCAGAAATTAGGTTGTTGACATGTAGTACCTGTTTTCTTTTCACATTCAGACATAAAGGTTGGAGTAAGATCTGTTTGGTCAGAGTTTAATTTGTCTTTCAATGCATCACTAACAAGAATCATCAAAGTAGGAGGAAGAAGAACACTTGTGAAGTGATTCAAAATGCATTTCCTTCAAAATCTTGCCATTCAGTTTGATTGCAACATGAGTTTTATTTTTCTAGGATTACGCTGCTCTCTACAATGTTCCATTGTTATTCAGTAAGATATGTTAGAGCCTTGCCTTTTTGAAAACTATTCCAAACCTCTTCTCAGTCCAACACTAACAATTTCTTTCTTGCCATCAGCATATAACACCTCTTTTCCTCTTTGGAGCCCATTACTAATCTTTATGACATCCTGAACATCTTCAAAGGCTTCAGAACCTTCTTTCTTCTCTAACATTTGTCCCCTCTAAAAGCTTGAACATTTGTGCTTGTGACCTTTTTGACATTCATTCTGGTATTAAACTCACTGGAAGTTCCCAACACAAATGATCATAATCTCTACTTTTTAGGTAACCACTGACAATGCTGTTCATTAAATTTCTCATCATGTGAAATTGCTCAGCTTCCTGCCTGTTCTAGTTTGCTAATGCTGTGGAATGCAAAACACCAGAGATGGATTGGCTTTTATAAAAAGGGGGTTTATTTGGCTACACAGTTACAGTCTTAAGGCCATAAAGTGTCCAAGGTAACACATCAGTAATCGGGTACCTTCACTGGAGGATGGCCAATGGCGTCCGGAAAACCTCTGTTAGCTGGGAAGGCACGTGGCTGGCGTCTGCTCCAAAGTTCTGGTTTCAAAATGGCTTTCTCCCAGGACGTTCCTCTCTAGCAAGCTTGCTCCTCTTCAAAACGTCACTCACAGCTGCACCGAGTTCCTTCTCCTTGAGTCAGCTCATTTATATGGCTCCACTGATCAAGGCCCACCCTAAATGGGTGGGGCCATGCCTCCATGGAAATATCCAATCAGTTATCACCCACGGCTGGGTGGGGCGCATCTCCAAAGAAACACTCAAGGAAATCTAATCAAAACTGATAACGTCTGCCCACACAAGTTTACATCAAAGAATGTGGCTTTTTCTGGGGGACATAATACATTCAAACCAGCACACTGTCCTTTACATTTTCTCAGCTTTGCCGTTTCTTACCAGAATTTTCTCTTTCTTCCTTTCCTCATTCACCCTTTACACCCACATTTGTCACTAGTCTAATTTCCAAGCCCTCTTCAATTATCTCTTCTTTCCAAACCTGGTGTCCATGGCTATCCATTTCAAGAATCCTCAGCCCTGGATGCTCTCACTATTTTTGCTTTATTAACTCCTAAACTAAGGTGCTTCCAATCCTAATAAAATTGGAATGGTGTTAAAAGTTGGTAGGATCAATAAATTGGAAATCCAGGTAGGGTTGAAAGGTTGTTTAAATTGGGATCTAAAGGGAATGAGCTAGAAGGAGAAAGAGTGATGGTTTGAGGAATAAGATTATGGAAGCATTGTCGTAATTATACTGTAATTATAATGATTGGGAAGTATAAAATTTGGTATATGGCCCTAGGAGTTATGACTGAGGGACAGTGAAAGACAAAAATCACTGGAAATGTGAATCAAGGCACTGAATGGTCAAGTGTTGAAAAAAAATCATCTATGTGGGTATTGAAATCAAAATGTTTTGCCTGGAGAAATGTTGCAGAGAATGACAATAACCTAGGATCAGAAATCCTCAAGAAATGTGGGGATGTGATATGGAAATCTGGAGATAACCAAGATGAGGAGGGGCAGTACCGCTAGAGATCTGTGACATGAAATTAAAACTGGGTGTTTGCCTGAAACGCAGAACTAGAGCTTGGCAGATATGAATATCAGTATTAACACATACAGCAACTGTTAAAAAAAAAAAAAAAAAAAAAAAAAAAAGCTGAAGTAAAGCCCACAGACTTCAATTAGAGAGATGAATGAAGCAGATCTGGTTAAGACTAGAGCAAATCGGGCTGAAGGGTAAAGGTTGAAACTGACTGTTCAAACTTCAACTTCCATGTGAGACCAAGGGAAGAAATGTTTATTTGGTGTAGAATCTATGTCTTCTAAATAATATAACTTCCACAGTCTGTTCAAATGCTACAATTACATGGAACTTTGAATAGGAAGTAAGCTATGGTAGCTCTGTATAGATTAGAATGAAATAGCAACACATCCTAAAGTAATTTGGGTGGAGAATGAAAATATATATTTGGGGCCCTCCTGAGGAGCTGGGGGAGGATGCAGAGGTGTTGGACTTCCTCACCTGGATTGTTGCTGATGTTCTCACAAACATTGGGGACTGACAGCTTGATGTGCTGAGCCCTCTGTCTAGGGGCTGGCCCCTATGAAGCTTGTTGCTGCAAGGAGAGGCTCTACCTGCTTATAATTGTGCCTAAGAGTCTCCCCCTGAGTGCCTCTTTGTTGCTCAGATGTGGCCTCTCTCTCTAACTAAGCCACCTTGGCAAGTGATCTCACTACCCTCGCCCCTAGGTGGGGTCTGAGTCCCAGGGCTGTAAATCTCCCTGGCAATGCAGGATATGACTCCCGGGGATGAATCTGGACCCAGCATTGTGGGATTGAGAACATCTTGACCAAAAAGGTGATGCAAAATGAAATGAAATAAAGCTTCAGTGGCTGAGAGATTTCAAATGGAGTCAAGAGGTCACTCTGGTGGACATTCTTATGCACAATGTAGATAACACTTTTTAGGTTTTAATATATCAGAAGAGCTAGAAGTAAATACCTGAAACTACTGAATTCCACGCAGTAGCCTTGACTCTTGAAGATGATTGTATAACAATGTAGCTTCCAAGGGTGACAGTGTGATTGTGAAAACCTTGTGGATCGCACTCCCTTTATCCAGTATATGGATGAATGAGTAGAAAAACGGGGACAAAACCTAAATGAAAAATAGGGTGGGATGGGGGGTTGTGATTTGGATGTTCTTTTTTTATTTTTATTTTTTATTCTTATTCTGATTCTTTCTGGTGTAAGGAAAATGTTCAAAAATAGATTGGGGTGATGAATGCACAACTATAAGATGGTTCTGTGAATAGTTGATTGTATACCAAGGATGATAGTAACATATCTCAATAAAACAGAATGAAAAAACAAAAACAACTGGGTGTTTGTAGAGAGGAAGGTGGGAGAATGTTTGGGAAGTGGCATTGACATCTTCAGGCTTAGAAGTTATGGGAGAGATAACAGCATCCAATTAAGAAGGCTACAGGTAAGCAGTGACCTGGAGGCAAGTTGATTTCCTCTAGAGCAGGATGACAGATAACATATTGCAGTTGCAGGCATCATTCTCTTTGATAGTCCTCATCCTACATTGAGATCAAAATAATAATTAAGTATATAAAATTTGTTTTCATGTATTGCTTATTTGAACCTCACAGTAACCTGTCGAGTTACTATTATCCTTATGCACAGCAAGACTGAAAATAGAATTGGTGATCAGCACTCAAAACTAGGTCTCAAGGATGCAAGGCCAAGGATCTTTTCACTGAAGCCCAATTCTAAAAAGACACCCCAAATCCATTGAAGGTCCATTGAAGGATCCCTTCTACATGTGAAGAACAGCTGGAAGATAGGAGAGTTTCTGTAATTTTCCCTGACCTCCTTTGTCCTTTTCAGAGAGTGTTTATATATTTTGAGGTCTACATAGTTTAGGTTACCATGAAGTTCTAATATGTCTGCTTGGTGGGTTTAATTCTTGCTATCTTTGAATCATTTGGGCAAATGGCTCTTACTGGAAAACAGTTAACATTATTACAAGGGGTGGCTATTTTTTCTTTTGAATATACTCATAATTGTGCAACCTTGTGCACAGCTAAAGAATTCTTTTTCCTCAAATTTACATGTTTCAAATATTTGTAAACCATAATGTTTCTTCTTTAGTTCCTGACATGCTGAAGTCATACATATTTTATCCTGTAATCTGTCCTTATAAACCATTTCTTTCATCATTTTACTTGTTTCATTTGGAATCCATCCAAGTAGACTACATATTTATTCAACAGGCTTGCGAAAGCCTCAACAGAGAATTCCAGGGATGTGCTGCACTAAAATAATGCCACACACATTAGACTGTATCTTCTAATTTTGCAAACACATTCTTAATTTTTAATCTGTTTGTTTGCTAGTTATTTTATTTTTCTATCAGGTCACTTTTTTTTCCAGAGAATTCTTAGCTACATCATGAATTGTTTTTTCCATAATTTTATTTTGTGTTTTCCTTCACTGGAATTTTCCTTTAATTTTTCTTTATACATTTAGCTTAATCATTATTGTTATTATCTTATGGTGTATTCTCTGCCAAAACGTATCTCAGAATAACCTGACTTCGTTTCTTGCCAATTACGTTATTTATTGCTACTTTTATGTTATGTACAAATTGGCTAAATAATAATACAATGCACAGATTCCTGTCGTTTCCTTTTTCATATTTATTATCTTTTTGGGTCTTTAATTTGTTTGTTAGCTTCTGGAAATTATCTGTGTCACCTTTTCCTCTATTTCTGTGTATATTTCTAGCTATTTCCTTCTATGTATTACCATTTTTCTGCTCTCAGCACCCTGTTCAGCTTAAACTACTCCTCATTACAGAATCTCTCTCTGATTGCCTTCTCTAGGTAAGCCCTGAACACAAACACATGCACACTGTATCCCCTTGCCATTGTTCTCTATCATCCATCCTTTTATTAATTATAGCACTTTTCAAAAATTGTTAATTGCATAATTTGCTTATTGATTTCCTATCTTGTTTTCAGTAGACTATAAGCCCAATGAGGACAGAGAGTACAGAAAGCATACATTTGTTTTGTTCCCTAATGTATAACCTACTCCAAGCATTGTGCCTTACACATAGTCGGCACTCAGTGAATATTTGGTGGCTGATTTTGTGCAGGAATGAATGTAACCAAGAGAAACAACCTGCTTGTATATAAATCTTTTTCAGGTTAAAAAATGTTTTCCTTTGGTAGACCTATTAACTCATTCAATAAATTGTTATTTACTTGATTCACCGATACATTGACTCATGAATCATGTCACAAGTGATACATTTTTAAAAAGCAATAAATACTTTAGTAGCGGCAAACTAAGAGCTGACTAAATAAATGACCCACTTGCTTCCATAGCTGTCTAAGTTATGAACACTTTAAAAGGGAGAATCAGGTTTTACCTTAAATTATCAAATCACAATAAAATAGCCATAATTGTATATGGGAAATATGCAGTAAGCTTTAAACAATCGTTTTATTACCACTGGTTGACAAGAAAAAATATGTGTAACAAAATCAAAGCATAGGTGGTGTATTTAATTGTCAGGTGGAGATGCTGCAGGTAGCCCTTTGATCTGCTAATTGCCCTGGCAAGCACTCCCATAAGATCCACCAGCAATCACTTTCTTCCAACCATACCTTCTTTCCTCTCTACCACCATGCCTCTATACCTGCTGAACCCAAATGTATTTGGCAGAGGGGAAAATACGTCAGCTGAGAACCTTCTAAAGTGCTCTGTTTAGAGCTGTTTATGTAAAGACAGTTTGTAAGTCAGGGCAAACTGCTCTTTAGCTCTCTTTGGACAACTATCCTTCTCCTTTTCTTGAAGGCCCCAGTGATTCTAAAACAATTTTATGCTTGTGACTGTAGTAATTGTGTGATTTCTTCCTCTAGTTTGAAATCTCTAAATACAGCATTTATTTTTAAATAGGTGTGTAATGGAAAAGGATTGTGTAGAGTGAAAATTGAACCATGTAATGTTTTGCTCTTTTCTGTGTGATTTAAAAGAACTTTTGGTAATTATTGGTTTTTTGGAGGGGATGCTTATTCATAATTATTTTAAAGTTTTAATTATTTTTTGAACCTATAAGCTAGTATATATGCATTGAAGAAAGTTATAATGGTGACCTTCGGTGTCTGTGTTTAGAGCTTGCTTCAGTAAATACATATCTCAAAGTAATATTTTAACCGTCAAATGGATCATACCATGTAGTTTTATCATTTATTTATTAAAAATCTTTTTACTGAGTGCAGATAGATGCCAAGAACTGTTCATGGTGCTGGAATTACAACATTGAACAAAGCATGAAAATCCTTGCTTATGTAGAACTTACTTTCTAATGAAGGAAGGTAGAGACTGACTAAACAAAGTAAATTATCTAGTAGGCTAAAAGGAGGGGCAAAGGGGTTTCAGGGATGAATTTCAATTTTATTTAGTGTGCCCAAGTGCAGCCTCACTGTTCAAAAACATTAAAGAGATAGGTATGTGTTGTAAGCATGTTATCTCAAATTTTATTTGTTTTTACATTGTATTTATTATGTTTGTTATGCAAAGGTTAAAATAAATTTATTTAGTAAAATATAACCATCTTTCCCATTATTATTTCTGCGTTTGGCATCATATTTAAGTGTGTAAGAATTGCACTTTGTTTTTCCCACCAAATTGTTACCTCTGAGTCCAAAGACCACATACCACAACTCTTAGGAAATGAAACATTTATCATATACTAAATTCTTTGACATATTTGTATCATTTCAGGGACTTCACTAAGCTGCTTCTCCATCAGTGTGATAGTAGAACACTGTAAAAGTTACTGTAAATTTGTAATATGTTTGCATTATCATGTGCATTTATTTAGAGATACAGCTGAATATGATTTGCCAATATTTTGTTTGGATGTTTGCATCTATATTCTTAAGTGATATTTTATATTTTATCAGGTTTGCTATCGGGGAAATGCTAGATTTGTAGAATTAATTGGGAAGCTTCTCTTCCCTGGCACACTTTGAATAATCTAAGAGTTTTCTGTTTCTTGAAGTTTAGAAATGACTCACCTACCAAGCAGTCTGATCTCTGGTGTGTAATTTTGTGAATTCTATTTCTAGAGTTTTCCATAATTAAAAGAACACTTCCTTTTAATCTCTTATCCATTTTGATAACTTATTTCTGATACAATAGTACATTTTAATGAACATTTTCTAATTTCTTAGCATATATTTGTATGTAGCATTAAAATAATGTTTGTGAAGAGTTACATATTTATAGCATAGTGTGAAAGAAAAATATATACTACTTAAACAGATTACAGGAATTGTAAACAGTATGATTACTACAAAGTAAAAATGTAAACTTAAGAGGAGATAAAGCTCCCTTCAAGAGTCAGAGTTTTCATCTTGATCAGATTACTAACTTTAGTTTCCTCCTTTGTAAAATGGGAATAATAGAACTTGACTCATAGGGTTATTGTGAGGATTTAAGGAGATAATACAAGTTAAATGCATAGAACAATGTCTATAGGTCATGATGGCTATGACAAAGATAATTATGATGACCGTGTGGTATCTTCAGTGCTGTAGCCAGCGTTTGGCACACACTGTGTTAAAAAAGTAATCAATAAACGAACAGAATTCCAATAAATTGTTTCCTTATTTAGCTAATATTTTACTCTTTGATGCAATATTTATCAAGAAGACTTCAGTCTTCTAACTAAGCTATAGCTTTCTGGCATATTGGTGTAATATGTTGGTAAAGAAAACGGTCTTTGGAATCATATAGAATGGGAGTCGGATCCGGCTGAAACCTTTACAGTTTACTTATCTAGCCTATTTCCTCATCTGTAGAGGATGGATACAGCAATACCAATTTAATATAAGTCCTCAATTATTTAGCTACTATTATTTCTTAATTGTTGTTGTGACCGTTTCTGTAAAGGGGAGGCATTCCAAAGGAAGATGTACAGGGACGGCGTGGGAACCAGGATTGATCTGACAAAATTGGCTAGCAAAGTTTAGTAGACCTTGAATTTAAGTTAAATATGTTTTGTTTATTTTCTGGCTTTAAATTCTTGACTTTCCAGATTATTTAACTGACTGTGACAGAATATACTTCAGTGTCTCCTAATTCACCAGGACATCTATATTTCCTTGTTTCTTTTACATTCTTCTCACCTAGCTTCATTTACTTTCTACTCTAAACATGCACTGTAAGTTGTGTCTTGATTTATAACCTATAATAGAAACTTTAAAATATCTTGGGTTATTTTTATTTCCTGTTTTGCTTTTAGAGATCTTAATTGTAAATGTGGTATGTAAGGAAGTTTGAAAAATAATTGGATTATATCCTTGCTGTAGAGCTAAGTTCCTGTGCAACAGACCTAGATTTTAAAATGACGGTGGCCTTTAGCATGGGAGTGTTTTGTAACCTACTTATTCATGATTTATGGCTTCTGTGGTCAGTACTTGGTCTTCAGAAAATACTTTATGTTTCCTACCCTTTAGCAGTTCAAATTTATTTTTTTTTTATTTCCAAAAAATGGATAAAAATTAAAGAATTTAGCATCTTGGAGGCAACTTTAATTAGACCTGTATGTTGGGCTAAATATTTTTAAATAAAAGAATTCTGTGCTCACATTTTAAAGAATTTACTTTTCTACCAAAAAAAAAAAAAAAAAATCATCTTCTTTTAAGAGAAGACCATTTAGGTTAAATACAACATGTAAATATACAAACATGTTTTGAGGATTAATGTGGTTCTACTTGCCTTCCTAGAATGATACTAATATAAATCAGACAGACTTCCTGATATATGGACACTTAATTTGAAAAAGCAACAGAGAGAATCAAATGGTTCAGATGAGTTAAGAAATAGACTTTAAACATTTGTTATAGAAGATTGCCATCTCAATTTCTGCTATTTCCACTGTAACATTTATTACTAAAATTAGCTGATTTAACACAGTTAAAACCCTTGAGACTCAACAAGTAAATACAATATTTATGGGTTATTTCCAAATCATGACACAATTGAAAATACTCTGAGTATGACATGAACGCCTCCATCAAGGAGCGATTGTAATGTTCAGATTTAGAATTATCTCTCTGTTTTAAAATCAGCTAACTAGCAATCATAATTCCATCTGCCAGCTCCTCTGTACTATGCAATGTAACATATTCTTGTGTGTCACACCCATGGGCGAAGATCATAGGGGACCAAAATTCTACCTACCTCAGTTGCTTATGTACACAACCTGATATTGGTATAGGCAACTGTAATATGTATCTGTTTAACAGTTTCCAAAGCAGTGTGGCTTAGCTTAGATATCAGAATGCTTAACCTTAGTTCTACCAAGTATTAAATTTGTACTTTGGGCAAGTACCAACTTCTGAGCCTTAGTTTCCTTATGTGGTATCTTAGTTTTCTAACTTCTAAAACAAATACCATACAACGGGTTGGCCTAAACAATGGGAATTTATTGGGTCATGATTTTGAGGCTAGGAGAAGTCCAAAATTGAGGTGTCAGCAAGTCAATACTTTCTCATCAAGACTGTGATGATCTAGGGCCACCTGCTGGCGATCCTTGGGTCTATGGCGTTTCCAGTCACATGGCAATGCACATGACTGCATCTTCTTTCTCTTCCTGGTTCTGTTGACTTCCAGCTCTTCCTGTAGCTTTTTCCCTATAAAGCCTCCAATAATAGGATTAAGGCTCCATGTCATTCTGTTGAGCCACATCTTAACTAAAAATAACATCTTCAAAGGTTTTATTTACAATGGGTTCACACCTTTAAGAATGGATTAAGATTAAGAACATGTTTGTTTTATTTCCCCCCTGGGGTATATACTTCAATCTACCACTTTTGGCAAAAATAGAGTTAATAATCTCTATACTACTAGTCTTTTGAGTTTATTTTAATGATAGAAAGAAAAATTAGGTAATATGTAATGATTTTGGAACCTAAAAACTGCTGTACAGGTTGAATGTTTTTTGTGCTTATTTCTAATTCTTACTTTGTTTTGTATGCCTTTATTGAATCCGGTAGTATTGGAAGTAGTGAAAATTCTGAATTTATTATGAGATCTTCCCTTTTTTTGTCTTTGTAGATTTAACTGAACATATCCCAATGCCATGAAAATTTTGATTACAATTGTTCGGAAAAGGAATACATGCGCATTAAGAAATGAAGATAGATTTGACGTGTAGGTAGTAGTTGAACTGTGAGAACTTAACTGTGATGATAAGACTTATGGACAACTCTTATATATGAAAATGGGTATATCTGATGTCCCCAAATTTACATGATTTTGTCCTTTTCCATCTCAAGTTCAGATCATAGAAGTGGCTAGCTTAGAAAATTCTACCCCACCTCCATGCAAATGTAAAATGTTAATAAGTTAAATTATTCTTTCACCATCCTGAAAAAATAGGTTCTACTAAAGGAATCAGGGTCATCTCTCCTGCTATATTCCTGCATCCCCAAACTCTGACTTCTTCTTGTCCTAATGCCTGTCCACAAAGATGAGTTTAACTCAAATTTCCTAAATTAAAGCACCAATGATAATAATTAAAATATTTAAAAAGTAATACAGCATTGTTTCCGAAGAAATACACTTTTTACATTTAAAAACCTCAATTTCAAAAAAAATGTGTGGACAAAAACTAATTTTTGATTTGGCAGTTTCTTTATAATACCTCTTGATGCAAGAATTATGATAGCTTGGATTCCAACTTCAAAATTCAATGACATGATTGGGACTTTTCCCCTTTGGTAACTGTAAATACATACATACAATAATTAAAGAATTAAAATAAATTGGAAGAATAAATACATTAATTAAATTATCTTTTTAGCAGTAGAGTTTGAATGGTGATTGCTTTAAAAAACTAAATATATTTGAAAGTCAATTTTGCAAATAGGAAAACCAAAATATGTGCAAAATTATTGCCCATTTCAATCTTTGGGAATTGGCATAGATCAACTTGAAGCAATATTTTTTTTGATTATTTGTAAGGGGATTATTTGTTTTGCTTTATATTCTCCATGATTCAAGAGTACCTTGAAATATTTAAAATGTTATTGCTAATAATAGCTGCCATTGCAAACCTATTTAGAATTGGAGGTTTCAGTTTACTGATTTAACTTTAACTGGGAATATGTTGTAAATTAAGTGAATTGACTTTGTGATAATATGAGGCATGAAGAAATCTTCTAGGATTGATTGTTTGTGAAGCCAATTACTATGAACAAAGCCTAGAATATGATCCCAGGCAACTAGAACATAGAGACTTTAACAGTGACTTTTCTGGTTAGCTTACATTGGAATATCAGTCAGAAAGTATGCATTCTACTATGTAACTTCATTATAGAAAAGTTAATATTTAGGTCTTTTGGCAATATTAGGAATGTAAACCACCACTCTAACATTTAATAGGAGGAAATCATACTTATACAATGTAGTTTGGATAGACCATTGCATTTGGTTCAATCCATCTTAGGAAGACACTATGAAGATGATACAATTTATAATTTAGGGCTTATACGATGGTTCAGTAGTTCCCTGACTCCTACACCAGGAAATTAAAGCAAAATGAATTGATGAATCATTTGGTTGCATTCGGGAGTTTAAACACTGTCAGTTCTTTTGTTGGAGTGATAATAAAAGTGTATAGTGAAACAAAATGTATTGTTGCTGTGTACTTTTAAAGCTGCTAATTCAGAAATTAAAATTGGACCTACTTCAGGAAACATATTAATACATGTTTATAATTAAAACTGTTTCTTTGACAATAGTGCTCTTCTGGGAAGTTGGCTTACGCATATCCTACATTAAATTCATTTTGTTACATACCTATATAAGCTTGACCTTGTAGGGTGTTACTTAGACTGCAGCTGTGATGCCATATATAGAAAACACATGTGTAACCACAGAGTATTTATGATTTCCAGTTTAGGGTATTAGCCTCTTGTTTTGGGATGGTCAAAGTGATACTTTTGGTTAGTGAAAATTGTTGATACGCTTGGAAGAATAAAAATGATAATATAATTTTTAAAAGAGGCATAATTGGTCTCCAAAAATATATATTAGCTTAAATGCTTAGTTCAATGTGTTTTCAAAATTGTATTTATCCATCTAATCACTACCTAAAACAAGAAATAGGAAATTACCATACTGCTAGAAAATTCTTCTCTGCTGTTTCCAATCAAATCCTATCCATCCCTTCTTCACTCCCCAACAACTGCTTTCTGATTTCTATGATCGTATATCAAATTTGCTTATTCATATGATATAGAGTGTGTGTGTGTGCATCTGTGTGATTTTGAGATTTATCCTTCTTGTTACACATATCATGAGTTTATTCTTTTTTGTTACTTAGTAGTATTCCATTCAGATATACCAGTCGACGGGCATTTGGGTTGTTTTTGTTTGCAGTTTTTAGCTATTCTATGAAAAATCTTATAGAAGTCTATTTTTACCTTAATTGACACAGGAGTTCATGCCTTTCAGTAAATACCTAGAAATGGAATTGTTGAGTCATAGGTAAGATAGACGATCTTGATGAATTGCTTATGGTGACTCTTTGCATATAGGACATACTTGATAGACAAATTGAATTCTTATAAAATCATTTTATTAATATATTATAACTTGGAAGGCAGCACTGTTAGAAAAAAATCAGCATTTTAAATAATGACCTTCTTAAAAACTGAAATAACTGTTAAGAATATGGTAGTTTCCAGAAAAATAAACTGAGATTCATGGCAATCTGACCTGTTAAAAGCTGAAATGACAGAGCCTTTAAATCAGAGGAATATAGTTCATGGAATCAGAGAAATTTAGAATACCTCCAATCACTTTATTCTCCTAGAAATGAATATTGTGCTGTCATCACCTTGGATAGGTAAGTACCTCTTCTTTTTTAAAGCTATTGATAGTTATAGTTATTCCTAGCTTTTTACAGAAGTGTGAGATTCATAGGGCAAGAAGACATTGTACAGAGGCTTTATCATATTTTAGAAGTTTAAAGAATATAAATATGTGTATGTATGTATGTGTGCATGTGTGTATGTATTGGTGGCCTTATTCTAGAAAGGTGATATCACCAGAAAGGCTTTTCTTTGACTGAATCTCTTTCTTATCACGTATAAACCATGTCCAGACTAATACCATTTTCTTTTAAACAAGTTAAGCAAATACTATCAAATGCCTGTCTTTTTTTTTTTTTTTTTATTCCTACTGTTTTAAAACATAAATGGCAGGTAAAGAAAATGCAAAATTGACTTGGGAAAGTTGACCAAAGCTATACTGAGAAACAAGATATTTACTCATTCCTGGCACCTGTTCAACATGTTAAAAATATTTAATATGTTAATATGGTGCCTAGAACATTTTAAGAATAAAATATTCCTAAAAGCAGCTTGCTATATAATTGTCAGGCATTCCTCAGGTAAATTATTTTCTGCTATTTAATAAGAGAATTAAACACTCTACTGGGTTATTGGAAAAGGATTTGCATTCTTCTAGCTTGAAAGACTATTATTAGCAGTATATTTATACTTACGGTCTCCTCCCATGATTTGAATATGCCACATATGATTACAGTGAAATGGAATCAAAATTTCCTAAAGTACTACCTTCTGCCATGATAATCTGTGATACGATTTCTCAAATCTACACAATTTCTACTGTGAAATTTGCTTAGGTTCTTTTTCTTTTTAGTGTTTACTAAGTTTCTCATTTAGGTAATTACCACTCTGGAGGTTATAACCTAATGCATTACTCATTCCTTCTTCACTAATCTAATAGGAAATGACCGATAAAGGGCATTCAATTTATCTACTCACTTTATATTAAGAGATGTTTTTTGGGGCAGTGAATTTATTCCCAGGCTTCAAACACCTTGGCCTTTAATTTATCAAACTTCAATCTGTAAGTAAATTAGCTGGGTTCTGGCGGAATTAATTGAACTCATGGAAGGCTGTACAAATAGTCGTCCCTATATTTTTTCACTTATTTCTGTAAGGTCCAGACTGTTGGAAAACAGATTCTGAATTACTCAGCTATGCGTGCAACACCTACTCTTTGCCTCATAAAATCTCTCTTTCTTATTTCCTCTATTAACCCTCTTTCTGCTTTCTCTTATTTTTCTTTCCAGCTTGTATATCCTTTGCCCTTTAACCACTCTCCTGTGAGTTTTCAACTGCCCTGAGCCATTGCCTTGAGCTGCTCCCACCTTGATAGAAGTCCAGGCTTGGATACGTAGTCTTTAAGTTACAGAAACGTGGGTTGGTTAATACATTGAAAACAGATTCGTCTGCTACGGAGAGATATATAATTCACAAACATATAATATCAGAATATCAATTTGTAATTCCATAATGGTAATTGTAACCACTGGAGATACAAAAATAGATGTAAGGCTTCTGGTTAGTTCATTTCCTCCTTGTTGATCATGAAGTCAGACAATAGGAGGGAGTTTGTTGAGTGGCTTGAATGTTTAGTAATTGGAAGCTAAAATGACTTCCTTACAGCAGGAATTCACCTGCCCCCAGGATCTCTTTGTGCTGCAGTTCCTGTTCTGGTCAGTGCTTGGATGGGCCATGCCAAAGTTATAACCTCTTTACCTCTCAGGTTTTGGTGCTTACTTTCCCATTAACCTATTTTTTTTTTTTTTTTGTTAGATATAATACATTCTCTTAATTTTAAGCCAATTCTTGCTGGCTTGGATGGCAGTCTTTTCTATTGGTTGGGATTTTAGAAATTAACTATGAGAGGACAATTTTATTTTTCAGATTTCCAAATCCCTAGGAGATTCCCAGCCTTAAAATTCCAAACTCAGTATGCATAAAACATATAACTAGAAAGCTATAACATTAAATTTTAAGTTTGAGGTTTGTTGCTTACTTCAGAAATAAAATTGCATGTTTAGAAATGCAATTCGTGCTTTTATATTTAATGATGACCAGTCTATCATATTAAATAATTTTATCTAATTAAATGCTTATCTGATCAAATTTTGGACATAAGTTGGGCAGTTAAGATTATTTAGGTGACATTCATCCAAATACTTGTTATGTTGAGTATAGCTGCGATGTACATTTTATGATAATACTATAAATACAGAAATGCTAGTAATGTTTTAATCAATCAAACGGTGGATTTAAAATTTTTTATTCCTTGTGGTGATTTGGAGTGGTATGTACCCCAGACAAACATGGACTTAAAGTTAATCCTTTCCTGTGGGTTTAAACTTGTTGTAAGTAGGATCTTTAGATGAGGCTATTTCAGTTAAGATGTGACCCTCCTCATTCAGAATGGGCCTTAAACCTATTATTGGAGTACTTTATAAATGGAATGAAGAGAAAGGGAGAGGGAGAGGGAAAGGGAGAGGGAAGAGGAAAGAGAGAGAGAGAGAGAGAGAGGAAACCATGGAAGCTAGAAGCTAAAATCATTGAAACCTGGAAGAGAAGGGAGAGACCAGCTGCCATGTGCCATGTGGCAGAGGAGCCAAGGTTTGCCGGTAGCTGATCTTTGGTGGAAAAGCATCGCCTGAATGATGACTTGATTTGGATATTTTCTTGGCTTCAAAACTGTAGGCTAATAAATTCCCAAGTTTAAGCCAATCCATTACATATTATTTGCTGGAGCAGCCTAGGAAACTAAAACATTCCTAATATTGACATCATTTTATACCACAGGGTATAAAATGTTGATCTTAATATGTATGGGACAAAGCAGCAATAACAGTTTTTAATAAAATATTTTGGTCTGCTAAAGCTGCCAGAATGCAATATACAGGAATGGGTTGGCTTTTACAATGGAGATTTATTAGTGTACAAATTTACAGTTCTAAGGCCTTGAAAATGTCCAAATTAAGGCGTCAACAAGAAGACACCTTCTCTGAAGAGAGGCTGCTGGAACCAGTGTTCCTCTGTCAGATAGCAAGGCACATGGCCGGCATCTGCTGGTCCTTTGCCCCTGGATCTCGTTCCTTTCAATTCCTGGTTCCAGTGGCCTCCTCTTTGAGCTTCTGTGGGTGTTTCTCTCTGAGCTCTCTCCAGATGTTTCTCTGTGGGCTCTTTGGGCTTTTCCTGTCTTTTATCCTCATAAAGATCTCCAGTAAAGGATTAAGACCTACCTTGAATTAGGTGGGTCACATCTCCATGGTATGTCTGCCCCACAGTATGTCTGCACCCACAAGAAAGGATTAAAAGAATATGGCCTTTCTGGGGTACATAAGAGCTTCAAACCAGTACATAAACAAATCCTAATTTCCATAGCCACAGGAGTGTTATCCTTCAATGTAAGCACGCAGAGTGGTTTATGCTTTTTTTCATAAATGATAACAGAAGGGCTCAAAGGGTATTTTAAACATTTTTTGGAACTGCCTCTAAAGCCAAAAGATAGAAATGAGTGCTTTTTCATGTCATAGAAACTTCTATTCCCAAACTGTTTACTCAGCTTCATCTTTAATTCACTCTGTTTGACCCTCAGAGATGTTTTACTCCTTCGAAGACTCATATATAACATCAGATGATCAATATTTGCTACCATTTAGGTTCTTCAAAGTATTACAACACAGTATATGAAAGCAATTCATAAATGGAACTTCTTGAAGTTTCAGAGCAACTTCGTTCACCTGCTTCACGTCACTTTTGTCTAGATATTCATAATTATGATCAGCACTTTTCTAAGAGGGTTATAGTTTATATATGGGAATGGAAACTGCCTCATTTAGGGATGAAGGAGAGGAGAAGATGCATTAAATTGTTAGAGAAGACCAGATATATTTCTAGAATGCACAGTCTTCACTTCTAATGCATTCACTTGAACTGGCCTCAAAAAACAAAAATGAGATTCCAGGGTACACCATATTGGCTGTGCAGCATACATTTTGGCTGTGGGGAGGATTCTTGTGGTTATTCTGAGTTTTCCTTGTGAATTCTGCTTTCTTGTGGCTACCACCACCGATTTAGGAGCCCTGAAGAGAAAGAAATGGGATGTAGTACTCTGCCAGTGTTTCTAGTGATTCTACACTTCCATTTTGTTCACAGGAAGAAGCAGGATTAGAAGAGAATGTATTTGGACTCCCTGGGGCTATAATTAAAATGGTAAAAGACATCAGAAGGATTGTTCTCTCAAGGTCCTAAAGGCTAAATAAATGGCACTTGAAGAATCAAAACATTTAATCATTGATATAATGAGAATTAGAAGAAAATGAGTCTGGTTGGTTAGATCTAAGATTATATGAGAGAGGAAATAACTACACTGCAGTTATTTGAATGTGGAAGGAAGAATAATCATGCCCCAAAGGTGTCCACATCCTAATCCCCTGAGCCGGGGAATATTTTAGTTTACATGGTATGCCGGTTTGTAAATATTATGTCCTCCAGAAAAAGCCATATTCTTTAACGCAATCTTGTGGGGGCAGATTGATTAATCTTTTCGATTAGGGTGTGATGTCTTGATTGAATGTTTCCATGAGATTTGGCCCCATCCATTTGGCATGAGTCTTGATTGGTTTACTGGTGTCCTTCAAAAAGAGCCACCCATGCCCAGATGCTCGCTGACGCTGATACTTCGAGATACTGGAGATGCAAACAGAAGGATGTTTAGCTAAGAGATGAAGCCCAGAGTTTGCCCAGGATATGTTAAGATAGGACCCCCAGACTCTCAGAGAGAAAATTCCTGGGAGAAAGAACCAAGAACGCACAGGAGGTGAGAGAGGAGCTGGAACACAACCTGAGATCAACAGACACCAGCCATGTGCCTTCTCGGCTAACAGAGGTTTTCCAGGTGCCCCCAGCCATCCTTTAATGAAGGTATCATCTTGTTGATGCTTTAGTTTGGACACTTTTAAGGCCTTAGAACTGTAAATATGTAACTTAATAAATCCCCTTTATAAAAGCCGATCCATTTCTGGTATTTTGCATAACAGCAGCATTAGCAAACTGGAACACATGGCAAAAGGGATTTTGCAGATGTGGTTTAATTAAGGATCTTGAGAACGGAAGATTATCCTGGACTATCAGGTGTGTCCAATGTAATTAAAAGGATCCTCATAGGTAAAGGAGACAGGTGATTTAGAGAAGGAGCTGTGGCAATGGAATGAGGTGAGAGTGATATGAATATGATGACATCTTAACTGGACATTACTGGCTTTGTCAATGGAAGGGTTCATGAGCCAAGGAAGGAGAGTGGCCTTTAGCAAGGAAAAGGCAAGAAAACAGATTCTCTCTTGGAGTCTTCAGAAGGGAATGCAGCTCTGCCAACACCTTGGTTTTATCCAAGTCAGGACCATTTTGGACTCTTGACTTCCAGAACTCTAAGATAAAATTTATATGGTTTAACCCACATAAATATTATAGTAGCAGTAGGAAACTAATACACTAATGAAGAACACTTTTCCCTCTTACATAACTCCACTCACCCCCTCCTTGAGAACATCTTGCTTTTGCATCCTGAGTCTTGGGGGTAAGATTATTTTTGCATGATTTTTTATGTACTAGATTAAGATTTATAAGACATACATAGAGTTAATGTATCTAAAATAAAAACTATATTAAAGAAAAATGAGATTATGTGTATATTTATAAAATCATTTAAACTCATGAATGCATTTAAATAGTAGTGGAGATCTGGATTACTATTTTGTACCAAAAGCTGGTTTCAAATTTTAATATGAAATTATGCTTTCCAACACTTGTTTAACATTATTAAGAGATGAACCTTAAAAGGTGTCTATATAATTTTACAGTACTAAATATTACTACAGATAAATGGGCCATCTGCTCTGATTTGGAAGTATTATATTATAGATCTTTACATCCAAACATCATTTTAGCAGAATTTGATAGGTGGTTTTAATGTGGCACTTAAAAAATACGAGGCAAACATGAACCTGGAGGTAGTACAATGAGATAAAATGTCTTATAAAGAAAGGAAGAAAATTAACTCATAAAATGCATATAAGATATAAAACAGAATTCTATATACATATGTTTTGAGTGTATTTCAATTATATATATCTGGGAAATTATATTACATGCATGTGACCAAATTGATTTTATTTTAAAAAAATGCCTTTTTAAATGATAGTTATTTAACTGTCATCAATTGGCCAGTGAATTTATTATTATTTTTAACTACATCACTGATAGAGGTTGTTTCCTTTCCTTTCCCCCAGGCACTGTCACTGTCGAAAGGGTAAGATAAGGGGCACCAATATGGCTTCCTCCATGTTGCTGTGCACTCTTCCTATTTAAGGATTGGGGATCTGCCTTCCCATCCAGTGACATCAAATCAGACTAGACCAGGATATGGCTTTTATTATGGACCTGTGTTCTACTTGACCTTATTTCATTTGGTCCTCACTGGAATCACAGCTGACTTATCTATAAAAAGCATAGAATTATGAGCTTTTACCAGGAAGAAAAAGTTCTTAGTAGAAGAAAATAGTAAATAATAAAGGGGCAACTAATAAAATCCGTTTTCATCTTAATAGTACTCTCTAATGAACTTGATTGGGCTGAACCTGTATGCTGAACTTTTGTTGATTATTTTTTTAACCAATGATCAGATTTAGTAAATATGGAAAAATACAAAATAAACACAGATGCTAACCCACAGTCACTGGGCTTCAAATAACAATGATACAAATGGCAGCAAATTAAGAGAAGTCCTTGGAATAACTGATGACTACCTATAAAATTATTTTTGAAAAATGACTTTTATCATAGTGCTGTCAGAGTCATTCCTGAAGTGAAAAATGTCCTCTATGTTATCATACAATTTTTTTTTTTGAAAAAGTAACCGAAAATCCCTCCCTCTCCAAATAGCCCTTGATTAATTCTTTGTTCTGAGCACTAGAGCAATTATAAGTTAATTTTGTTAAGTTTAAGATGAAAAAAATTTACTTCCATAGTTTTTTTGTTCATCTCAAACATAGTTTTACTACAATACTGAGATATTTTGGTACTGCTTAATTAGATTCATTTAAATTTCTTTATCTGGGAATTAATTATCCTTGGATAAGAGACTTTCTGTAAACACACCCCCATTTTATGGATGAGAAAGCTTTAGCTTGGTAAATTTAAGTTATTTACCCAAGATCACACATTAAATGTTTCTTCAGAATGGAAGCTCTTCCCTGTCACCTACCTGACTCCCTGTCAGTTTCTGATACTTGCTGGGAAATACCAGTGTGGACACCATACTGAATGGTTGACGTAGAAATACCCTCCATTTTGATAGATAGCCATAGCTATTCTTATTGATTGGTTGGTGCCCATGTTTGATCAGTTGTTAGATTTAGTGACTAGCAACCTTGACACAACTGCCTTTCAGACATATCCTGTCTGAGTTTTCCAGGCTGCTATGTCAAAGGGTTGACTTGAACAACAGGAAATTATTGGCTCATGGCTTCAGAGGCCTGAAGTCCAAATCAAGGCACCTTGGCAAGACCATGCTTTTCTCCCAGGTCAGTAGTGCTCTGGCTGCCAGCAGTCCTTGTTTTCCTTGGCTTTCCTTTCACTTGATGATGTCCTTCCCTTTCTCTTCCATGTTCCATTGACTTCTAGCTTCTGGAACCTCCCCATGACCTTCTCTTTAAGGCCTCCGATAATAAGATTAAGATCCACTTAGAATCTGTTCGCCATACCTAACTAAAAATAACACCTTCAAAATGTTCTATTTCTAGTGGGTTCACACTCACAGACATGGGATTAAGATTAAGAGATTTTTCTTCTTGGGTACATAACTCAATCTAACATACTACCCATGACTTGCCTGATGCAAAAGTCTGCTCTCCCTGCTTTATATACCAGTGCTGTCATTGCACGCCCTTCAGGGAAACAGAACTAACCTATTGTTAGTGTGAGAGTGAAGGTAGGTGTTTCTTTAGATTCACCTCTATTATTCACGTTAGAGTTTTCTAAATTTCACTAAATCTTGAATATTTGAGTCAAGGAAACCTGGAGATCATTTTAGATCAAATCCAGTCCTCATTTTGCAGGTCAGGAAATTTACATTTGACAATTGTTAAATGTTAAATATAACTGAAAGTTCACTCTGGAGTAAACAATATAAAATTTACACCTAACAGCACTGCTATTAGGTAAGTAGTATCTCCATTTCATGGATGGAGAAAATCAGAGCTTCAGTGAGTTTCCCAGGTTCATCCAGCTAATCAGCGGCAAATCTGGACATGAACCCTGAAAAGCTTTTAAGACTGAAAGCTTTGTTTGTTAGACTGTATACTTCCTACAGAGATGAAAAATGGCAGCACGGATAGCTCAAGTTCAGACAGCTGTTTAGCAGCATACCTGGAGCCAATACTCAGTGTTTATTAAAAAGAGATCTTAAAACAATGCCAAAGATTGTACACAGATTTTGAAATAAATAATATTTCAAAACAAGAATGCTGCTGTAGGCTTATTGTCTCAACAATTTTGAGAAGAGTCAAGGGAATAAAAATGTGCAGACACCACTAATTAGGAGCATGCTATTTCCCAGGACCTCCTGTCCTTTGATATACATTTTTTTATTACCCTAAGAACTTAGTTAGAAGTTAAAGAAAAGAAAAAAAAAAAGACTTTATTGCCATAAAAGGCTAATGCTGCACTGTCCAATAGACAGTTGCGACTGGCCATACATGGCTATTGATTATTTGAAATGTGGCTAATTCTAATTCATAAGTGCTATGAGTGTAAAATAAACACTGGATTTCAAAGGCTTAGTACAAAAAAAAAAAAAAAAGAAAGTAAAATAGCTCATTAATAATTTTTATATAGATTACATTTTAAAATAATATTTTAAATAATTTAAATATATTGATTGCATCTGTAAATGATAGTTAAATAAATTGTATAATTAAAATTAATTTACCTGTTTCTTTTTCCTTTTCTTTTTTTTAATGTGATTACTAGAAACTTTAAATTTACATATATGGCACACATTATATTTCTTTTGAATAGCTCTGGGCTGTGGTATGAGATAGCACAGGGAATATTCAAATCATAAGAGGAAAAACATCTATTCATGGAGGACTTCTTTGTGCAAACTTAAAGGATGTATAATATGGCTGCCCTTTAAAGACAATTTTGGTTCACTAATATTTAAAAACTAGTTAATAGTATACTATTGTTGTCTTAGTTTGCTAGGACTGCTGTAACAAAGTACCACAAACTGGGTGGCTTAAAACAACAGAAACGTCTTGCTCTGGTTTGCTAAAGCTGGTATACCAGAAATGGATTGGCTTTTACAATGGGGGTTTATTATTTCACAAATTTACAGTTCTAAGGCCATGAAAATGTCCAAATTAAGGCATCAACAGGCAGATATCTTCTCTGAGGAAAAGCCAATGGCATCTGGGTTTTTTTGTAACATGGGAAGGCACATGGCCAGCGTCTGGTGGGCCTCTCCCAGGTTTAGCTTCTGGTTTCCATTGCTTTCTCAAAAATATCTCTGGGCTTCTGTCTTAGCTTCAGCCTCTCAGTTCTTGTGCATCCTTGCCTGTTTCTCCCATGGCATTTCTTTCTAAGCATTTGGTGGTTCTCTCTTAGATTCTTTGGGGAAAGCGCTATATTTCATCTCTTGGCTTCTCTCCTGGTTGTGGTTTCAACAGCTGTCTCCAAAATGTCTCTGGGTATTTTCTCTCTAAGTGTCTTGGTCTGTGTAAACTCTCTTAAGGACTTCAGTAAACTAATTAAGACCCACCCTGAATAGGCAGAGTCACATCTCCATGGAAATAATCTAAGCAAAAGGTCCCACCCACAATAGGTCAGCCCCCCTCCAAGATTGGATTAAAAGAACATGGTGGTGGGGCAAGATGGTGGATTGGTGAGGTGTATGTTTTAGTTACTCCTCCAGGGAAGTAGGTAGAAAGGCAGAAACTGCGTGGACTGGACACTGCAGAGCAATCTGACTTTGGGCATACTTCATACAACACTCATGAAAATGTGGAACTGCTGAGATCAGCGAAATCTGTAAGTTTTTGTGGCCAGGAGACCTGCGCCCCTCCCTGCCAGGCTCAGTCCAGTGGGAGGAGGGGCTGTCAGCTCCGGGAAGGAGAAGGGAGAACTGCAGTGGCAGCTTTATCGGAAACTCATTCTACTGATCCAGACTCCAACCATAGATAGACTGAGACCAGACACCAGAGAATCTGAGAGCAGCCAGCCCAGCAGAGAGGAGATAGGCATAGCAAAAAAACAGCAAGACAAACTCAAAAATAAAAGCAAATGCTTTTTGGAGTTCTGGTGAACATAGAAAGGGGAAGAGCAGAGCTCAGGCCTGCAGGCTCATGTGCAAAACCCGAAGAAAAACTGATCTCTCTGCCCCCTGGATCTTTCCTTAATAGCCCTAATTGCTTTGTCTCTTAGCATTTCAATAATGCATTAGATCTGCCCAGAGGGCCCCTTTTTTTTTTTTTTAATCTTTTTTTCATTTTCTAAAACAATTAACTCTAAGAAGCCCAATACAGAAAGCCTCAAAGACTTGCAATTTGGGCAGGTCAAGACAAGAGCAGAACTGAGAGCTCTGAGACAAAAGGCAATAATCCAGTGGCTGAGAAAATTCACTAAACACCACAACTTCCCAAGAAAAGGGGAGCGTCTTCTCACAGCCATCATCCTGGTGGACAGGAAACACTCCTGCCCGTCACTGGCCCCATAGCCCAGAGCTGCCCCAGACAACCGAATGTGATGGAAGTGCTTACAATAACACGCATACACCACAAAACTGGGTGTGGACATTAGCCTTCCCTGCACCCTCATCTGGTTGTCCCAGAATTGGGAAGGTGGAGCAGTGGGAATTAACAAGCCCCATTCAGACATCATTTCAGCAGACTGGGAGCCTCCTTACACAAACTGGCAGCCCAGAACCACCCTGGGGGGACGGCACTCACCTGTGACATAGCACAGTCATCCCTCAACAGAGGACCAGGGGGTGCAAGGCCTGGAGGAGGGACCCACTCACAAGTCTCAGGGGCCACACGCGAATACCAAGGACTTGTGGGTCACTGGCAGAGACAAACTGTGGCAGGACTGAACTGACAGATTAGGCTATTGCAGCAGCTTTAAAACTCCGGGAACACCAGGGAGATTTGGTTGTTAGAGCCGCCCCCCTCCCTGACCACCTAGACACATGCCCCTTATACAGGGCGGGCAACACCAACTACACACGCAAGCTTGGTACACCAACTGGACCCCACAAGACTTACTCCCTCACTCACCATAGAGGCAAAGTGGGGGAGAACTGGCTTGAGGGGAACAGGTGGCTCGCAGACACCACCTGCTGGTTAGTCACAGAAAGTGTACTCCACGAAGCTGTAGACCTGACAAATTAGAGATAAGGATTTCAATTGGTCTGCAAATCCTAAAAGAACCCTACCAAGTTAAGCAAATGTCAAGAGGCCAAAAACAACAGAAAATTTTAAAGCACATGAAAAAACCAGACGATATGGATAACCCAAGCCCAAGCACCCAAATCAAAAGATCAGAAGAAATACAGTACTTAGAGCAACTAATTAAAGAACTAAAGATGAACGATGAGACCATGGCATGGGATATAAAGGACATCAAGAAGAGCATGGAACAGGATATAAAGGACATCAAGAAGACCCTAGAAGAGCATAAAGAAGACATTGCAAGACTAAATAAAAAAAAATAGATGATCTTATGGAAATTAAAGAAACCGTTGACCAAATTAAAACGATTGTGGATACTCATAGTACAAGACTAGAGGAAGTTGAACAACAAATCAGTGACCTGGAAGATGACAGAATGGAAAATGAAAGCATAAAAGAAAGAATGGGGAAAAAAATCAAAAAAACCAAAATGGACCTCAGGGATATAATAGATAATATAAAATGTCCAAATATAAGACTCATTGGTGTTCCAGAAGGAGAAGAAAAGGGTAAAGGTCTAGGAAGAGTATTCAAAGAAATTGTTGGGGAAAACTTCCCAAATCTTCTAAACACCGTAAATACACAAATCATAAATGCCCAGCGAACTCCAAATAGAATAAATCGAAATAAACTCACTCTGAGACATATTCTGATCACACTGTCAAATATGGAAGAGAAGGAGCAAGTACTGAAAGCAGCAAGAGAACAGCAATTCACCACATACAAAGGAAACAGCATAAGACTAAGTAGTGACTACTCAGCAGCCACCATGGAGGCGAGAAGGAAGTGGCATGACATATTTAAAATTCTGAGGGAGAAAAATTTCTAACCAAGAATACTTTATCCAGCAAAGCTCTCCTTCAAATTTGAGGGAGAGCTTAAATTTTTCACAGACAAACAAATGCTGAGAGAATTTGCTAACGAGACCTGCCCTACTGGAGATACTAAAGGGAGCCCTACAGACAGAGAAACAAAGAAAGGAAAGAGAGACATGGAGAAAGGTTCAGTACTCAAGAGATTCGGTATGGGTACATTAAAGGATATTAATAGAAAGAGGGAAAAATATATATGACAAACATAAACCAAAGGATAAGATGGCTGATCCAAGAAATGCCTTCATGGTTATAACGTTGAATGTAAATGGATTAAACTCACCAATTAAAAAGTATAGATTTGCAGAATGGATCAAAAATTGTACCATCAATATGCTGCGTAAAAGAGACTCAGCCACAGAGACACAAAGAAATTGAAAGTGAAAGGATGGAAAAAAATATTTCATGCAAGCTACAGCCAAAAGAAAGCAGGTGTAGCAATATTAATCTCAGATAAAATAGACTTTAAATGCAGGGATGTTTTGAGAGACAAAGAAGGTCACTACATACTAATAAAAGGGGCAATTCAATAAGAAGAAATAACAATCATACATGTTTATGCACCCAATCAAGGTGCCACAAAATACATGAGAGAAACATTGGCAAAACTAAAGGAAGCAATTGATATTTCCACAATAATTGTGGGAGACTTTAACTCATCACTCTCTCCTGTAGATAGATCAACCAGACAGAAGACCAATAAAGAAATTGAAAACCTAAACAATCTGATAAATGAATTGGATTTAACAGATATATATAGTACATTACATCCCAAATCACCAGGATACACACACTTCTCTAGTGCTCACGAGACTTTCTCCAGAATAGATCATATGCTGGGACATAAAACAAGGCTCAATAAATTTAAACTGATGGAAATTATTCAAAGCACATTCTCTGACCACAATGGAATACAGTTAGAAGTCAATAACTGTAAGAGACTTAGAAAATTCACAAATACCTGGAGGTTAAACAACACACTCCTAAACAATCAGTGGGTTAAAGAAGAAATAGCAAGAGAAATTGCTAAATATATAGAGATGAATGAAAATGAGAACACAGCATACCAAAACCTATGGGATGCAGCAAAAGCAGTACTGAGGGGGAAATTTATAGCACTAAACGCATATATTAAAAAGGAAGAAAGAGCCAAAATCAAAGAACTAATGGACCAACTGAAAAAGCTAGAAAATGAACAGCAAACCAATCCTAAACCAAGTACAAGAAAAGAAATTACAAGGATTAAAGCTGAAATAAATGACATAGAAAACAAAAAAAACAACAGAGAGGATAAACAACACCAAAAGTTGGTTCTTTGAGAAGATCAATAAGATTGACAAGCCCCTAGCTAGACTGACAAGATCAGAAAGAGAGAAGACCCATATAAACAAAATAATGAATGAAAAAGGTGACATTACTACAGATCCCGAGGAAATTAAAAAAATTATAAGAGGGTACTATGAACAACTGTATGGCAACAAACTGAATAATGTAGAGAAAATGGACAATTTCCTGGAAACATATGAACAACGTAGACTGACCAGAGAAGAAACAGAAGACCTCAACCAACCAATCACAATCAAAGAGATCCAGTCAGTTATCAAGCAAAAAGCTTCCCACAAATAAATGCCCAGGGCCAGATGGCTTCACAGGAGAATTCTACCAAACTTTCCAAAAAGAATTGACACCAATCTTAATTAAACTCTTTCAAAACATTGAAGAAAATGGAACACTACCTAACTCATTTTATGAAGCTAACATCAATCTAATACCAAAACCAGGCAAAGATGCTACAAAAAAAAGAAAACTACTGGCCAATCTCCCTAATGAATACAGCTGCAAAAATTCTCAACAAAATACTTGGAAATTGAATCCAAAGACACATTAAAAAAATCATACACCATGACCAAGTGGGGTTCATTCCAGGCATGCAAGCATGGTTCAACATAAGAAAATCAATCAATGTATTCCAACACATTAAGAAATCAAAAGGGAAAAATCAAATGATCATCTCAATAGATGCTGAAAAAGCATTCGACAAAATCCAACATCCGTTTTTGATAAAAACACTTCAAAAGGTAGGAATTGAAGGAAACTTCCTCAATATGATAAAAAGCATACATGAAAAACCCACAGCCAGCATAGTACTCAATGGTGAGAGACTGAAAGCCTTCCCCCTAAGATCAGGAACAAGACAAGGATGCCCGCTATCACCACTGTTATTCAATATTGTGCTAGAAGTGCTAGCCAGGGCAATCCGGCAAGACAAAGAAATAAAAAGCATCCAAATTGGAAAGGAAGAAGTAAAACTGTCATTGTTTGCAGATGATATGATCTTATATCTAGAAAACCCTGAGAAATCGATGATACAGCTACTAGAGCTAATAAACAAATTTAGCAAAGTAGCAGGATACAAGATTAATGCACATGAGTCAGTAATGTTTCTATACGCTAGAAATGAACAAACTGAAGAGACACTCAAGAAAAAGATACCATTTTCAGTAGCAACTAAAAAAAATCAAGTACCTAGGAATAAACTTAACCAAAGATGTAAAAGACCTATACAAAGAAAACTATATAACTCTACTAAAAGAAATAGAAGGGGACCTTAAAAGATGGAAAAATATTCCATGTTCATGGATAGGAAGGCTAAATGTCATTAAGATGTCAATTCTACCCAAACTCATCTACAGATTCAATGCAATCCCAATCAAAATTCCATCAACCTACTTTGCAGACTTGGAAAAGCTAGTAATCAAATTTATTTGGAAAGGGAAGATGCCTCGAATTGCTAAAGACACTCTAAAAAAGAAAAACCAAGTGGGAGGACTTACACTCCCTGACTTGGAAGCTTATTATAAAGCCACAGTTGTCAAAACAACATGGTACTGACACAAAGATAGACATATAGATCAATGGAATTGAATTCAGAATTTGGAGATAGACCCCCAGATATATGGCCTACTGATCTTTGATAAGGCCCCCAAAGTCCCTGAACTGGGTCATAATGGTCTTTTCAACAAATGGGGCTGGGAGAGTTGGATATCCATAGCCAAAAGAATGAAAGAGGACCCCTACCTCACCCCCTACACAAAAATTAACTCAAAATGGACCAAAGATCTCAATATAAAGAAAGCACCATAAAACTCCTAGAAGATAATGTAGGTAAACATCTTCAAGACCTTGTATTAGATGGCCACTTCCTAGACTTTACACCCAAAGCACAAGCAACAAAAGAAAAAATAGATAAATGCGAACTCCTCAAGCTTAGAAGTTTCTGTACCTCAAAGGAATTTCTCAAGAAAGGTAAAGAGGCAGCCAACTCAATGGGAAAAAATGTTTGGAAACCATGTATCTGAGAAAAGACTGATATCTTGCATATATAAAGAAATCCTACAACTCAGTGACGATAGTACAGACAGGCCAATTATAAAATGGGCAAAAGATATGAAAAGACAGTTCTCTGAAGAGGAAATACAAATGGCCAAGAAACACATGAAAAAATGTTTAGCTTCACTAGCTATTAGAGAGATGCAAATTAAGACCACAATGAGATACCATCTCACACCAATCAGAATGGCTGCCATTAAACAAACAGGAAACTACAAATGCTGGAGGGGATGTAGAGAAATCGGAACTCTTATTCATTGTTGGTGGGACTGTATAATGGTTCAGCCACTCTGGAAGTCAGTCTGGCAGTTCCTTAGAAAACTAGATATAGAGTTACCCTTCGATCCAGCGATTGCACTTCTTGGTACGTACCCGGAAGATCGGAGAGCAGTGACACGAACAGATATCTGCCCGCCAATGTTCATAGCAGTGTTATTCACAACTGCCAAGAGATGGAAACAACCCAAGTGTCCTTCAACAGATGAGTGGATAAATAAAATGTGGTATATACACACGATGGAATACTACGCGGCAGTAAGAAGGAACGATGTTGTGAAACATATGACAACATGGATGAACCTTGAAGACATAATGCTGAGCGAAATAAGCCAGGCACAAAAAGAGAACTATTATATGCTACCACTAATGTGAACTTTGAAAAATGTAAAACAAATGGTTTATGATGTAGAATGTAGAGGAACTAGCAATAGAGAGCAATTAAGGAAGGGGGAACAATAATCCAAGAAGAACAGATAAGCTATCATGGGTAAATCTAATGTTCTAGTAATGCTCAGGAATGACTATGGTCTATTAATTTCTGATGGGTATAGTAGGAACAAGTTCACAGAAATGTTGCTATGTTAGGTTACTTTCTTGGGGTAGAGTACGAACACGTTGGAAGTAAAGTAGTTATCTTAGGTTAGTTGTCTTTTTTTTACTCCCTTGTTATGATCTCTTTGAAATGTTCTTTTATTGTATGTTTTTTTTTTTTTTTTTGTATTCTTTTTAAATTTTTTTTTATTTTTCATACAGTTGATTCAGAAAAGAAAAAAAAGTTTAAAAAAAAAAAAACAAGGAAAAAAATATGCAGAGCCCCCTTGAGGAGCTGGTGGAGAATGCAGGGGTATTGGCCTGCCCTACCTCGATGGTTGCTAACATGCCCACAGACATAGGGGACTTGTGGGTTGATGGATTGAGCCCTCTACCACGGAATTTGCCCTTGGGAAAACTGTTGTTGCAAAGGAGAGGCTAGGCCTCCCTATAATTGTGCCTAAGAGCCTCCTCCCGAATGCCTCTTTGTTGCTCAGATGTGGCCCCCTCTCTCTAGCTAAGCCAACTTGAAAGGTGAAATCACTGCCCTCCCCCCTACGTGGGATCAGACACCCAGGGGAGTGAATCTCCCTGGCAACGTGGAATATGACTCCCAGGGTGGAATGTAGACCTGGCATCGTGGGATGGAGAACATCTTCTTGACCAAAAGGGGGATGTGAAAGGAAATGAAATAAGCTTCAGTGGCAGAGAGATTCCGAAAGGAGCCGAGAGGTCACTCTGGTGGGCACTGTTATGCTCAATTTAGACAACCCTTTTTAGGTTCTAAAGAATTGGGGTAGCTGCTGGTGGATACCTGAAACTATCACACTACAAAAACTATCAAACTATAACCCAGAACTCATGAATCTTGAAGACAATTGTACAAAAATGTGGCTTATGAGAGGGGACAGTGGGATTGGGAGGGGGGGGGCATCGGGATCACACTCCCGTTTGTCTAGTTTGTGGATGGATGAGTGGAAAGGTGGGGGAAGGAAACAAACAAACAAACAGAGAAGGGTGCCCAGTGTTCTTTTTTACTTTAGTTGCTCTTTTCCACTTTAATTATTATTCTGGTTATTTTTGTGTGTGTGGTAATGAGGGTGTCGGGGATTGATTTTGGTAATGAATGTACAACTATGTAATGGTACTGTGAACAATCAGATGTATGATGTTTTGTATGACTGCGTGGTATGTGAATATATCTCAATAAAATGAATTAATAAAAAGCGAAAAAAAAAAAAGGAACGTGGTATTTTCTGGGGTACATAATAGATTCAAACCAGCACATTTGTTTTTTCACAGTTCTGGAGACTAGATATCTGAAATCACAAGATGGCCATGCTTCCTCTAAAGTCTGTTAGGGAAAATCTATCCCAGGCCTCTCTCCTGGAGTCTGGCAGTAGTTAGCAGGCAATCCATAACATTCTCTGCCTCAGTTATCATGTAGTGCTCTCCTCATGTCTATCTGTGTCCAATTCTTCCCTTTTAGTAAGGACACCTATCATACTGGAGTAGGGTCTCCTCTAATCCAGTTTGGCCTATTTTAACTAATAACATCCTCAAAGAAGCTATTTCCAAATAAGGTGACATTTCAATGACCAAGGGTTAGAGCTTGAAAATGTCTTTTTGGGGGGCACAATTCAGCTCCTAACAATTATTTTGGTAGCGTCTTTTTAAGACTAAGCCTTATTAATCACTTCTGGAAAGTTGGATAAATGATTGGCCTATAATTTAAGTATATAAAAGTTTGAGAAGATTAAATTTAGTTATATCCACATAGTTTTTTTTTTGTCTTTTAAGTGGACACAAAACCAGTGCATGCTTTTTCACCTCAATAGGGCATCTAAGATGAAAGAATGCTTAACCTAACTAGTAAATAAAGAAATGCAAGTGAAAATTATATGAAATAGGCTTTAGTCATTGTAAATAAGGCAAAATTAAGAGTTAAGAGTAATCTAATGATATCCTGGGTATGGATTGCTAGAGGGAGGGTAAATTGGTTCAAATATTCTGGTGGGAAAATTGACAGTTGGCATAAGAATTTAAGGAATTTAATATAAGAGCTAAACGTGAGGCACTATATTGAGAGATAAATAATCAAGGGATAACTTAATGTAGTGGGTAATAGCACTAACTCTGGAGTTAGGCTGCCTAGGTTAGAAACCAGGATCTTCCATTTATTACCTTTGTGACCCTGGGCTATTTATTTAGCTTCTCTGTGCCTCAGTTTCCTTGTCTGTAAAATAGAGGTATGAATAGTATCTATGCTACAGAGTTGTTATGAGGATTAAATAAGTTAATATTGCCAATGTTTTTGGAACAGCGAATGACATACATATATTAAATTATATATATTTTGTAGTTGACCAAAATATATTTACATATTAAAAAGTTCATAATATCGTATGCAATATAAAAATTGAAAGTGATTAGTTAAATGAACAATGATCTATCCATGCTATGCAGTCATCAAAATAATGTGAGTTATATTTATTGATGTGGAAGTGTCGATGGTATATGAACAGAGCAAAGGAGGTCATATAACAATGTAAATATGTAGTAGTATTCTATTTTATTTTATGTAGCTGCACAGAAAAATGACTGGAAATATGGGTGATCGTGATTCTATTTGAAAATGGAATTTTGCTTTATAAAATTTGCTTGTTTTTATTTTTCCAAATGATCTTGAATTATATTTGTTATCAAAAATAGATTTAAAAATGTAAGTCCCAAATATTAAGTCTTTTCTTCAATAATGAATGTGTACTCTTTGAGTCAACAGACGGTTAAGTACATTACTACTGTTACTTTTAGCATAAGAGGGTTAGCTGATTATTCTAATTACTAGATCAATTCATTATGGTCCACCCTAACCTGTAGCTCTGGGAACAAGTAAGGTCAGGCAGTGCCAGGGAACATAGGTAGAAGGACTGTAACTAACTGGATTTGTCTAGACTGTGAGTTTCCCACAACACAAGGCTACAGATATAACTCTTGTACTGTTGCTTCAAGATGTGTGCTTGGGAAAGCAAGAAGTTATTCTGTATAAAAAAGGTGGTAGCAGAACATGTTTCTAAATTTGGCAATAGAAGTTAACAAGAATATGACTTAGCTCTTAAAAAGACTGCTATAGTATATGGAAAGGAGAAAAGAGAAAGGGGTTATTATAGAGTTGAAATGTTGAACTTTAATGTGTAGGCATCATTAGGATTAGGGGTGGTGGCTGTGGTATTTCTTAACTAGGACTCAAATTGTTTCCGTTTGTTAAAATGATTGAACAGAAGTGTTGTAATTTCCATAATCTAAAAGATAATGAAATATGATTTTTATTTAATGAAACATGAAAGATATTTCAAGTGTAACATTACTAGAAAAACACTAGTTTGAAATATGAGTTTTGCAGTGGTACTTTAAATGCTTTGAAAACATTAGGATACTTATGCCTGCAACAGACATTGAAGACCTTCTTTGTGTTGGTGAATTTTCTGGGTACCAGGGCCAAAGAGGAAAACTTAACACATTGAACAAATCATTAAATTTCTGCATCTTTAATCCAAGCAGCCATGCATCCCAAATTCACAATTACTTTTTGTGTGGATAGTTGTGGAGTTTTTTTGTTGTTGTTGTGTGTTTGTGTTTGTTTTTGTTCTTTGCCACATAGGAATGTAGCAAATGATGAAAGAGGAAAGGGAAATCAGATGACAGATTTTAAATTTGGTAAAACCAAACACAGAGAAACAGAGAGAGAGAGGGGGGCAGGGGAAGGGTTTGAATAAGCTATTGTTGCATACTAAGAATTTTTTATAATAGCACAGGATAAGTGGAATGGAGAGAGGCAAGATAGACATAGAAGACACTGTCAGTGCCCCACTCATTTTCCTCAGGCCCTGCCATTTGGGCTACTCAGAATGACATCCAGAAGCCACACCATTTCTATGATCAAAGGCTTTTTGTGGAACTGGTAGCGTGGAAATGCTGGGCTGGGAAATTAACACTGCTGAAGATTAGCCCTTAGGCAATTACTGCAGGGAGTTGGTGTTTATGAACCCCCAGCTACCTTGCTTGGAGTGATATAAGTCTCTGAAGTGTATTTACCACCTTTTCCATAATTGTTCTCCATAGAATTAAGCTCCAGTCACCCTCTGTGGGAGCTTAGTAATCACTCTTTATAGGTGCCTTTCCTTCCCTAGATCACTGATCCGCTTTGTGGTCTGTATCTGGGGGACCTGAATGAGACAACAGGATACTGACAGGAGATGAGGAAGGTCTTTAATTCATTCAAGATAGTTGTGCCCACCTTCTATGTCTTTATAATATCGATGTGGGTAAAATTCTGAATGTCTCTTGCAAAGAGAAGTAATTCAGTTAATTAGACCTTTCTATGTAGAAGCAACTGTGACGGACCCTGCAAAGGCCAAAACTAGTGAGATAATAGCTGCCTTCAAGGAAATTGCAGTTTAATATTGGTAGATGTGAATATAAAGTTAATTATGGGGATGCTAGTATAATACATGAAACCAAATTTAAAAATAAATCCTGTTAGATTTTATACTTTAATCACTATGACTTTAAATTTTCTCCAAAACTAATCTTAATCCAACCCTGCCTTTTGTAGTGAATAGATTGCATCTGAGAATAGGGGAAAAAATCCAAACATGGTTATGTATTTTTATGTAAGGAAGATCAATAGAAAAGACACACCTGCATTTAGTTTCTATAATTAATTATGTAGGCACAATGCATTATAAAAAAATTAAATGTAAGGGTTACTGGAAATGTCATTAGCTATTCCCAAATGGAGCACATTTCTTTCCCCATATACATTTTCAGTATATGTCCTCTGCTTCATGATGAGATCTGTAAATTATTTAGAGCAGTGTTAGATGAGTAACTCTTCCGATAAGAGAACAAATGCAAATAGAGCTTTTATTTGACCAGACAATTTACTCTTTTCCTTCCGCTCATATAGTTAATGCTGCATAGGACAGAATGTTTGGACAAAGGCATACTGTGTTACAACCTCTGGTCACCTAAATTTATACAGATGAAGAAGCCAGCGCTCACCTGTGCTGCTTAAGTCCCAGACCTAGGGCTTAGAAGGCTTAATATACTACAGAAATTTCTCAATGTGTTTTTGTCAGCAATCTTTGCATGCAAAGGACAGAAAACCAGCTTAAAAGTAGCACAGGTGAAAAAGGGATTGCATCATCTCATGTAATTGAAATGTTCCGGGCTTCAGACATCAGAATCTAGCCCAGACTAGATTCAAGGGCTTAAAATAACATCAGGACTCAGTCTTGCTCTATCCCTTGGTTTTGTGTTGGTTTCATTCTCAAGCAAGCTATCCCTATAGAGAAGCAAGATGGTTATCAGTGGCTCTAGACGTACATCTGATTAGCTTCAAGCCTAGTAGAAACACTATAAGCTTTGCCTCTAAAGAGTTTCACCAGATTCCTGCAATGAATATCACTGGTTCTGATTTTCCTGGTTCATCTTATCATCCCTGAACTAATCACTGTAGCCAGGACTGAGTTACCCTTATAGCCCCTTAAATCATGTGGACTGGTTGGAGGGGTGTTCCTCAAGGAACATCAGGGAACTAGCAAGGAATATCAGAGAACTAGTAAGGAATACCACGGAGCTATTAACATAAGAAAAGGAGTGAAGGGAAAGCAAGCAAATCCAAAATGTCTACTATACTCATCTTATCATGAAAAGACCATGACAAGCAGAATCAAACTGGCAAGACTGCAAGTTCAAAGAAATAGAACAGAGATCAGTAAACTATGGCTCTTAGACCACATCTGGCCCCAACCTGTCTTTGTAAATAAAGTTTTATTGAAACACTGCCAAACCCATTCATTTATATATTGTCTCTGGCTGCTTTTGCACTAAGACAGAACTGAGTGTTCTCAAGTGAGACTGTATGGCCCTCACGCCGTATTTACCTATTTACCATCTGCCCTTTATTGAGAAAGTCCACTGACCCCTGAAATAGAGGTTTGAGAGAAAAATAATGGAATAAATAAGTGCACTTTAAAGGAGTCCATAAAATTTTTTTAAGTATTAGTTTTTAAGATAACAACAGTAACAAAACAGTTGTGTATATTTTGAACCTGTTCTTGTAGGCGAGTTTTTGGAATCACTTGCCTCAGTAGTTCAGGAAACATTGCTGGAGTTACTTAGGGATCTGCTGAGTCAGGTTATCCCAAATGTTTTATGTTACTCAGTCTGTACCTATTTTTAGAGTTTTGAATCAGCCTTTTCTAGCCTTTTTTAGCCTTTACTGGCACTTGACTGTGTTTCATTTTTTGAAAATTTTAGCAAAATGCTTGGTTAATTGTCTCAGCTTTTTATAAATTATCACAGTGCATAAAGATGCTTTTTTTTCCCTGCCTCTGTCATCTACACATATAAATTAATAATGGAACATAAACACATCATTTCTTTCTGCACTACCTGATTCCCACCCAATTGAAGAGCAATGCATAATGACAGGATCTTTTCTTTTTAAGGAGCCCTGTTAAACCATGAATAGGAGAGCTCAGATTTTAGATATGTTATTATTCAGTCATACAGCCACAGTATCTCAAAAGCTAGAATTTGGCAATGTAGTAATTGGAGAGCTATTTCTATGCTTTATTTGAGTCCTTAAACAAGCTGAACTTAAGTGAGCTTTTAAATTGGGAGAGTAATTGGCTTTTCCATGTTCTTTTTTGTTTGTTTCTTATTGCTCTCTCTCTTCTCTTTCCCAAGAAACTGCACCAGGAATAATAGATAATTTGAAAAGAATATTTGGGTAATTTTCTGTATTAGTTTCCTAGGGCTATTCTAACAGAATACCATAAACTGAGTGGCTAAAAAACATCAGAAATCTATTCTTTCACAGTTCTGGATGCTAGAAGCCCAGATCAAGGTGTTAGCAGGGCCATTCTCCCTCCAGATACTGTAGGGGGAATCCTTCCTTCTTCTGGTGGATCCAAGCATTGCTTGGCTTGTGGGAGCATAACTCCAATCTCTGCCTCTATTTATGTGGCCCTCTCCTCTTTTGCATCTTCTTTTCATCTGTGTCCCATTAAGACGCTTGCCACTATGTTTAGGGCCCACCTGGATAATCCAAGATAATCTTATCTATCTTCAAGTCCTTAACTTAATTACATCCACAAAGCCTCTTTTCTGAATTAAGGTTACATTCACAAGTTCCAGGGTTTAGGGTGTGGACTTTTGGGGTGTCACTGTTTAACCTACTACATTCCCCATCATTATTCATTTTGTAGTAGGTGAGCTCCGATGACATGTCCTTGGTAGAATATGTTTCAGATGCTTCTAATCTGTAGTGTTTCAGCTTCCTATGGCAAGCTAACTGGTGGCATGCATTACCCAATAATATAATTATAGAAAGACTCAAGTGGTTAGGTATTTCCTCTGGTGAAATGGGAGAAGTTGCAAAACAGATTTATACTATAGAGCTTAATGAATTATATCTGTGTGAGCCAAGAATAGGAGCCACAGGAAAAGATGAGAGAATAATAACTTAGTCCTTCAAATGTTTGTGTGAAAATATATAATCCTCTTAAAATGCTTTGTAAGCAATTACAGGAGGTTTTAGAATTGCACTGCCAGTTTGCCTTAAGTATAAGTAATAGAACTGATTGGTTGAAAATGATATTATAATTTTGAAACAACATGAAATGTTTAAATCAAGAACCTTAGCATTTGACACAGTAAATGATTTATTATTGTCTAGGGCAGCTCTGTTCATTAGGAATTTAACTCAAGCCACGTACATACTTCAAAATTTTTGGTGTCAACATTAAAACATGTTAAAAGGTAGATGAAATTGATTTTAATCATTTTAACATAGCATGTCAAAATGATCGTTGAAACATTTAACAATATAAAATTATTAATGACGTATACTGTATTCTTTGTTTTATTATAAGTATTTGTAATCTGGTGTATATTTTACACTAATACTACATCTCAATTTAGATGCTAAATTTTACTCAGAAATACTTTATTTTAATTTATATTTCATGAAATTTGCAGTTGAAAATGGAGGTTCACAGACCCAAGTGTTATAAATACATTAAATATTTTTCTAACAGCTAAATGGATTATTAGATTTTAAATTAAATTTAAAATTAATTAAAGTGAACTGAGGTTAAAAATTCAGTACTTCAGTCTCACCAGCCATGTTTCACATGCTCAATAGCCACATGTGGCTGGTGGTTACCAAATTAGAGAGTACGGGTGTAGAAGTTTAATCAGTCATATATGTCAACATTTTCAAATACTTGCTTATAAAAACCAAATATATAAAATGGTATTTATAGTGTGCCAATTGTAATAAAATAAATAAAAATGAATCTCTATAGTAAAAATTGGCTAGTAGATATTGGTAAGGGTGTTTTTATTTCTGCTAACTCCAGGTCACCTTTTTTCCAAGCAGTAGCTTTCTTCCATGGTTACAGAACCTCTGCTACCACAGGTGCTTGCTTTCAGAGATAGCAATTTAAAAAACAGAATTCCTTTTATTGGAGGAACATTTTGCTGAAGTGTATTTTCCTCTTTCTCCAAATATTAAAGGTATAGCTGTTTCATGTCAGAAGCCTGGTGGGACTTCAGTTTCATGCTCTGCCTGAACCTTGGCTGCAGTGTGACTCTTCTGTATTGGAGGCAGGAGCAGCTGGGCTTTTATGACCAACCCTACAGCATTTCCGGCGGGTGCGAAGTAGCCCCTACTTTTTTCCCAGATTCTATTCCAAGTCAGAGGATTCTGTTGACTACAAGTTAGAGTGAAACCAAAGCCCACAGAAATCAGTCTCAATTCTACATCTTCTGTGGATACATCAGCAGACATAAATTTATGGTTATTTGCAGTATATACTCAGTCCATGTAGAATACTCAGTCTATGTGGAATATTCCTTAATGTTTGTTTGGTTTAGGTTAGTTTTCTGAGGTCCTATAATAGGAAGAAGTTCCCACGGAGATATTTGATGGCTTGTTAATTCTCATGAGTTTCTAAAAATTAAAGTAAATCCAAGGATAATTTCTGCCCCAGGATAGATGAGCTGTCCCACCTTAAAATAGATAAAATAGACGTATTATTTCTCCCCTAAAAAAGAAAAAGCAATTCATTAACATCATAGCATGAATGCCAAGCAACTATTTGTATTTCAGGTTAAAAGGACTTAAAGACTCAACCCACTGTCACAGCAGTTCAGTAACATAGCCAAGGACAGAAGTTATGCCAAGAAGATTTTTTTTTCATATTTAATTGAACTGAGAGCTTGGCTAGTGTTAATAAAAGGAAGACAAGTAAATTTCCAGGTGCTCAAATTTCATCATATAAAAGTTTCCTACTGTGCTGGTTTGAATCTGTTATGTATCCCATAAAAGACTATGTTTTTTAATCCACTCTTGTGGGGGCAGACCTATTGTGGGTGGGACCTTTTGGTTAGGATGTTTCCATGGAGATGTGACCCACCCACCCAGTTGTGGGTGGGACCTTTTGATTAGATTGTTTCCATGGAGATGTGTTTACTGGAGTCCTTAAGAGAACAGAGAGCAGCTAAGAGAGAGACAGAAGCCCAGAGACATTTTGGAGAAAGCCATTTTGAAACCAGAGCCCAGGAGAAGAAGGACTAGCAGACATCACCATTGCCTTCCCATGTGACAGAGGAACCCTAGATGCTATCGGCCTTTCCTCAGAGAAGGCATCTACCTCTTGATGCCTTAATTTGGACATCTGCGTGGCCTCAGAACTGTAAATTTGCAACCTAATAAATCCCCATTGTTAAAAGCCAGTCCATTTCTGTATTTTGGATTTCAGCAGCTTTAGCAAACTGGAACACCTACTAATAAAAAAAAAATTGTATTACCAGACAAAGAAGTTGCACATCTCAAGTTTTAAATGGGCCAAATTTAAATGAACTTCAGCATCATCCCTTTCAGGTTCTTTCTAAAGAAAATACAGGATAGGCAAAATTTTATTTTTCCTTGCTAATTAGCCATTGAAAATTTCAAAATGTAGGAAAATCTGATTATGGATCATGCACATTTTAGGGAATAAAATTACTCATAAGAAAGTGGGAAGTTAATTGGACAGGTAATTAAGAGAAGTTATTCTATTTCTGAGTTTTTCTATCAACACCATGCTTAGAATGTTAAGGTGTTGTGTGTAAAAAGAAATGGCCTCTCAACAGCTGAGATGGTCAAGGAAAATTCTCCTTTGTTATAAGAAGATGTACTATCAAAATTTGAAAGGGAACTTGTTACAAATGTGAGGATTGATAATTTCTAAATTTTCTTCAATCTCTAGAAGTTTGTGAATCTCTGATGTAAGGGGAAAACAGTGAAAAATGAGAAAAAACATTATAGCAAATAGCTTGATTTTAGGTTAGTAGTGAACTTAAACTGAGATGTAATACTGAACAATCACAAAGGCAGAACAATCTATCATGCAAACATTGACTTGCTGCTCTGTGTTCAAAGAAAAGATGAAAGAAATGCTGCTTATATTTTAGTTCTAGGAAACTGAGTAATAGTGGTCCATAAATCTTAATGGTAAAATTTATTTCAAAGGAAACGATAATTAATTTACCCATCAGAGCCAAAGCAGGGCACAGGGTGACTGTAAGTTTTCCTAATTCAAAGAAGGGGAGAAAGGCTGTTATTTTTGGCCAATACACAAGGGTGCATAAGAAATAAAACACATGCATTGATTATGCATTTAGTGTGCATTGAGCTTCCAGGGAGAAAGAAGCGGTACTAAAATAATATTTGTTCTGTATTCCTGGTTAAGAGAGGTGGACATTTAGATATGCAGAAGGTATATTATACTGGATGCTCTGCTGGGATTTTTCATATATAACATAACTGTTTGCCAGTGGCAAACAGAAGGAAATCTTCAAAACTCCTTCGTCCACTAACAAGTTAACTTTTAACAAGTAATTAGTTGAAATGTGGCCAATTTTCTGGTTTACCCCATTTCAGGTTAAATTAGTTTGTTCCAGTCATCAAATATTTTTTTAGCGTCTAGTCACCAAAGGATTTGATGTGATTGTGTGAACATCTTGACCCATCAAACAGTAAAATGAGTAGTAGAAGGAGTTCAAACTTATTTGACAAAACCGTACAGCAATATTTAACAAAACCTTTTAGAAATATTAGGAAAACTTGTCTTTACTGTCAACCTGAAAGAATTTTTGCTTTTCCTTTGTTTCTGTGGACAGTTCTAAATTTAATTATTGTAATTTTTTTTAATAGTCAACTACTGTAAAAAAAAAAAAAAAACAAACCTGCTCATTCAGCTGGAATGTAAAGTCCATCAGAGTAAATATTTTTGTTTTTTTTTGTTGGTCTAAAACATTGCATATCCAATATTTGCTGAAACATATATTGAGTACCTACTACTGTGTGAAAAATGTTGATCTATATGGAAAAATAGAAGAAAAATTTATATATTGCGTAAGTATATGTGAGAACTTATTTTAGAAAAATGATTTGTTCTGGTCTCAATCCTGATGGATTTATTGGGGAAGATAAACAGTAATCAGATTGTGAATGCAAACTGAAAAGGTAATGTAATGGGTACTTTGAGAGTAGAGTCTCATGTTGGGGGAGGCAATAAGGCAGTTTTTAGGGAAGTCTTCTATGAGTTGACTTTTGAACTGAGCCCTGGAGTTCACTTAATGGGGGTGGGGTCAGTGGTGGTGTTAGTATTGGTGGGGGGAGGGTGTGGGGGTTGGATGATGAACTGAAGAGAGCACCAGACAGAGCCCTGTCGCAGGAGGAAATAATGCTGCCTTTGAGAAACTGAAAGAAAGTTGTGAGACCAGGGAAGATACCTAAGCAGGAGAGTGTTGAAATTTGATGGAGAATAGTGTAGGGGCCAAATCATCCCCTCCAGGCCATTTGATCTCTGTTTCGCTTGGAATGGAAAGACTGGAAAGTTTTATATAACAATTGGGTAGGTATGTATAGATGCGTATGCATACACAGCGATTCACAATGGGAATGCTGTTAAAATGGAAACACTCTAGGTATTCTCCATGAATCTGAAATCCAGAGACATGCATTTTACTAGTAATAGAGAGTTCTGCTGTGTATAAATAATAATGTCCTCTTTGTGCAATTCCACATTAGTAATAATAATAGCTAATAATTATAAATTGTCAATCACCATTCTAATTATTTTACATATTTTACCTCATTTAAACCTCACATCATCCGAATGATTATCCTCACTTTAGAGGTAAGGGAACTGAAGTACTTCTAGGCTAAATAACTTTCCCATGGTAAAACAGGTTTAAGTGACAGAGCTGCCTAATTCCAGAGTCAGTGCTCTGGACCACTAATGGGAAAAAAAAAAAAAAATATATATATATATATATATATATATATATATATATATATATATATAGTTATGTAAAAATTTTTTTTATATTTGTGAAGACCATGATATTATAAGTTTAGTGAAATGCATTGTTCATAATACTTGGGAATCAGAAGTAAGTCTTCTTTTTTAAGAGACAGTAACAGTGCCTATGATAAGTTATTGAACAAAAACAAAAAGGGAAATAAAAACAAAGCAACAAACATAAAAACAAAAAAGATTCCTTCAGTAGTCTAGAATATTATAAAATTTAATATTTATGTACTTCGGAAAATCAATTATTAATAAAAGTGTGTTTATCCTTTTAGACTAAAACAGGTTTCTCTTTTGGATGCTGTATTTTCCCGTTTTCTTCTAGACTTACAGAAAGTCAAATCAGTTTTTTTCAAAAAAGCTAAAGTAAAAGTGGAATTCAATCATTAAGTATATTTCAACAGATTAAGACTACTTGAAAAACAAATCTTTAGGATAGCCTGTCCCTCATTCCTTACCTTTCTTAAATTATTAATTTTATCATCTTTCATCAAAGTTAGAAGTCAATCAAATTGCTGATATCTTTAAGATGTGTTTTAGACAGCATTATGAGTCTGTGCTAGGAATAAAATTAAGTACTGTGTAATCAGACACTGGTGATTGTTAAAAGCATTAAATATGATGTCACACAAACAAAAAAATAGTCCTAATATTTTAAAGCACACTGTATCTCAGGGAATAAGTTAATCAACTATGTACGTGAATAGAAAAATACCCTTATGTATGCTAATTTAAGATTTGAGCCAATCTGTAGGCAGAGATAAAGCAGTCAGGAAAAGGGAGAGAAAATATATATATCAATGGGACAAGTAATAGAATGCCTGAGAAGAGGCTATAGAAGAAAAAGTTAGTGTATCTCCTTAAAACATAAAATAATAATAATGATACTGATAGTACTAAAATAATTTATATAGTGCTTACTATGTGCCAAGTTCTGGTTCTGCATGTATTAACTCATTTAGTACTCACAACAACCCTATCAGGTAGAGGCTGTCATTATACTATTGCTATTATAGCAATAATGATCTAGAGCACAGAGAAGCTAAGTAAATTTCCTAATATCACACAGGTGAAGAATGAGAGTTGGTCCCAGATAACCTGGCTCCAGAGTTTTTGCTTTTAACCATGATGATCTGTGGCCTCTTGTACAGTCTGGGTCCTTGACAGTCATATTTATAGTCTCCCTAGCACCAACCACAGTGGCTAGCACATAGAAGAGCAAGGGAGAAGATAAGGGAGGGTGAGGGAGGTATAGGGAGCTACGGGACCAAGCTATGTGACTTGTACTGTTCAGTGAAAGGGAGAGGGTGAGATTATAGTTCTATAGTAAAAATGAAATATTTGTACCATTATAAAAAAAGAAACCATTGTTCTGATTATGATTCATCATTTACCATGACCAAAAATAGTTATGGAAATTATTGAAGGTCACCTTGAATATAGTCATTTAATCATAAATTTTTAAGTAAGTAAAATAAGACCTATACGGTGCCAAAAAAAAAAAAAAAGAAAAAGCATTTTTATTTTTTGCTATATCTGAATGACTATGTGTGCATATATGTGTGTGTGTGTGTGTGTGTGTGTGTGTGTGTGTATGTGTGTGTATATATATACATATATATACTCTAGAGCCCTGCCCTGGATGTGGATTATTTTGTTCTAGTTTCGGAAATACCACATCCTCAAGAAGCACTATATATATATAAAATTGGTATTAATTTTAGTCACACTCTGCCTTTAAAGATACTGGTAAAACTGCCTTGAATGCTTTACTTCTAGTTCATTCTACTCTGCAGATTCTTCGAAATATTCCCTTCTCTCGGGAGTCTTCCCTAACTCTTTCCCCATTTCTCCACCTCTTTCCCAAGGCAAATGCCCCTTTCTTTATGAATAATTAATCCCACTTTATTGTATTTATTTGTTTACTGTTTGTGGCAGGGGGAGGGATGCATTTGATTGTGGACACTGAGTTAATGGACTGGCCCATAGTTTCTTTATATCCTTGGGTTCTTTTATAAGGGATGATTCAATATAGATGTTCCTCAGATGTTTCCAAATGATTGGCAGTATTTAATATATTCAGTGTCTAGGTTAGGGCTTGCTTTTCAGTACAAATAAATAAGATAAAATAAAATAAATAATATGATTGAAATTGGAGGATGAAATAATCCTGGTAAAAAGAGAGGGAAAGAAAGAAAGGAGTTTCCAGTGACAAGAGGGCAGGAATGGGAATAAAGAATAGGTCTGGACAAACAGGGATGAATTAAACATGCAGTGTGGATACAAAGCCCTTGCCAGAGGAAGGGGAGGGGAAACATAACATTTGAAAGTTGTTAATGCATTCACAGAGATAGAATAAACAAGAAATTTCAGACAAAACATTTTGAGTATATGTTTTGAGCTATGCAAGGAGAAAATAGAAACAACATAACAGACCAAGGGTTCTCATCATGGAACCTAAGAGCAGTTAAAAATTTACCATAAATTGTTTAGTGAAATAAATTATTGTTATAGGCAATTAGAAATTATAAGGGAAATGGAGATTTTTAAAATAATATCTTGATTCTGATTAGAGTTGCCTAATTGGTAATAAATGGAATAAGAAAACTGTAAGTTGCACTCTTAGTTTGCTCTCTAATGCACTATTTCTGTTAGTAAGTTGCACAAAAGATCGATCCCTTGCATTGATTGTATATGAGAATGATAAGATGAAAAAAGATAAGAAAAAAAAAAGAACATGAGTAAGGGAAACTGGTACAAGGCACTAACACCTTAAAAGATGCCCAATTTCAGAGGGTGCTGTCCAGGAGGGAAGACACAGGCTAATCAACCTCCCTGAGAACAACATCATCCCTGAGTCCAGGGTTAGGATTTATCTGGAGTCACATTGCTCTGGCGGCTGGGTTAACAGGATACTTCAGATCTAGTGAGGCAGGTAAGACCAGCGTTATGTCTGCATATTTACATATCCCGACTTTTTGCATACTCAATTTCCCACCCTACTCTATCCCTGTTATATTTTCTCCCACTTAGGATGATTTTTGTCATGAATTTAACTTTTAAAATTTATTAATCACTAACCAAGAAGTTCTTCATTTTTTCAACTGATTTGTTGTTCATAAAGTGTCACATCATTTACCTCTACATTTTAAAGACTGAGTTGTTACTGTCCTTGCAAGTGAAGTGATTTTGTATGATAGATAGTTTGTGTATTATAAAATGGTTAGCATTTTTTGTATAAGTATATCCACTAAGTCCAGTTAAGCAGATTCTGTAGGTAAAATGTCCCCAAACTGCCTCCCCCTAAAGTAACTGGAAGTGAGTCATGTTATTATAACGATAAGTGCTGCCTGGATAAGGGCTTATTTTATGCATTAGGAACTGTGCTTAGATATTTGCATGTATCTTCTCATTAATCTTCACAACTTCTCTCCAGGGCAGATCACATTATTATTTACGTTTGTCTGAAGAGGCAGCTGAGACTTAGAGAAGACAAACACTTTTGTTCCCAACCATATAGTAAGTGGGAGAACCACATCAGACTTTTATGACGAACCCAATCTGTTAACCACCATGCTGTACTGGAAAACCAGACTTAAATGATTGAAATGATCACCTGATTTTATGTTAGGCCAGAGGGTGCTTAATGTCTGCAAAGCCCTTGTGTATTGAGGCTCTGGAAGGTGGACTACTTTGTGCTTATGGAGGCAATAGCTGCTGTGCACCAGAAAAACATGTTCTTCAATTTAAATCCATTCCTGTGGGTGTGAACCCATTGCAAGTAGGACCTTTTGCTGAGGTTACTTCAGTTAAGGTTCAGCTCACCTCAGGATGGGTCTAAATCCTATTACTGGAGTCCTTTATAAATAGAGTGAAATTCAGACAGAAAGACCCAGGAAGAAAGAAGCTGAAATCAATAGAACCCAGAAGAGAAGGAAAAGACCAGGAGACGCCACCATGTGCCTTGCCATGTAACAAGCTAAGAACCTAAAATCGCCAGCAGCCAGTCCCAGAACATCACAGTCTCTGGGACGAAAGCATCACCTTGATGACATGTTGATTTGGACTTTTTTCCAGACTCGAACCATGAGAGAATAAATTCCCATTATTTAACCCAACCCATTGCATGGTATTTTCTTGAGCAGCCTAGGAAACTAAAACAGCTGCTAAAGTCCAGGCTTTGATTACAAAGCAGGGTTTTCCCCAAGGAACTCTTTTCCCACAGGGCCTTTCTCAGTCACCGCTTCTTATACTGACTACCTCACAGGAGCAGAAACCTGCTGGTATCTGCAATTAGGAAGGGCCAATTGGGGACACTTCTTTTTAGGAAATTATAGGAACTCTTCTCAATTTTTTATAACTGAGAGAATGATAAGTTAAAATTATACAATGAAGAGTAATGAAAATTACTTTATATTTAATTTTTATTTAATTTATCTCACTTAGAATTATTTTATGCTCTTCTGCTCTGGAGAACAGAGCTGGAAAGGATATGAGTCCTCTGGCCCAAATTCAGTTTAAACTTTTATTGCACTAAAAAGCATGTGAAACAAATGTTCAAGAGTGGCTAGAATATTTAACAGAAATGTTATTTGTTGAAGGAGGTTTTAAATGAAGAGATGGTTTTAGAGAAGCATATAGAAGATGACATTTGAGGTATAAGATACATAAAGAATAATATTCATGGGTTTGAGGGTGGCTAATGAAAATAGCAGGTTGTTATGGTGATGGTGAGACTTTCAGCTAAATGAGTGCAGGAACCAGGATTGTTTCTGCCACTTTGGCCCAACAACATGCCTGGCAATAATATTCACTCAATAAATATCTATTGAATCAGTCAATATATATTTATCTCTGAAAAAGAGGATAGGACATTGAAAGCCAAAGATTCTAAAGACACAATGAAGTAGGGCACATTGGCAACACATTTTGTATGGAGAGGGTTTGACTGAGTTTAAAATGAAGAAGATAGTAGAACTCCCTTTCTTGAACTTTAAGAAAAATCTTTACTTTTTTGTTGTTGCGATATTTGAAGAATAAAATATTTCATTCATCCCGCATGCCTCCTGTGCTGGGGCCTCACTCTTACATGAAGAGATTCAGCATGAAAGAAATTCAGTGTCTACTGTTTTTCTGGGAGGGAAGAAACATAAGATTTAATTATTGTGTTTTCTAATCATGGACCTTACCCCATTTCCCCAAGTGCTGAAAGATTACATCCTTGGTGTCTTTGGTTTCTCTATCTTTCAAAGGCAGCACTTCAGAAATTCTTTCCAAATATGAACCCTGAATATAAGTTACTGATTTTTGTTGATGAAATTTTGATGAAAGAGTTGTTGTCCAATATTATTTTCCTATTGAGAATGTTATAGGAAGAAATATAATATGTGGATATATTTATGTATAATAAGTTACACTTTATTAATTTACTTTATGGCCTTGTGGTTCATTTAATAAATGAGGAATAAATGCTTCCAAGATTAAAAGCAAAAAACAAAAATCATACTTCTAGTATGAGGGCATTTTATGCTCTAAAAAAATCTATAGTCTCCAATTATTTTTTTATTGATACAGGAATTTACCTTTCAATACCAGTGACTCTTCTATTATGTTTGTGCTTTTGATTTTTTTGTTTGTTGCTTGTCAAGAAAACAATAACTAGTCACTTTATTTTTGTGTTTACTTTGTGTCTGTTTCAGTTTCCTAGTATGCTTATTCTAAAATATTTCTCAATGAAATTTAATTTTATACCCATAAAAACCTTTCTTTTTTCTTCCCTAGGAAGCTATGCATTTTCTTTTTATTATCTAATTCACTATACATAAATTTCAGTTTGCATACTCAAGTAATATATTATTTAGTGATAGTCTAATATTTATAATTACTTCATTATGAACTTTTTATTGTTTCTGAATATATATAATAATTTACCTTCAAAAATCCCCATATAAATAGTACTTAGTGGTCTGAATAAACAATATATTTGTTTCATGCTTCCTTTATAAACAGATGAGGCTTTAAGAGTACTATACATGTTACCTCTTAATATATCTATCCAACTATATTATTAACTTGTTACTATAAAACGAACCAAATAAAATATGTGCTTGTGAGTATAATTGTTATTTGAGAACTGGCTTAATTTTCATTCAAGTAACTTTTAGTCTTAATTTTCTCTATGTAAAACTGTTGTGAGCTGCTCTCAACCCTGATTTCAAATAGCAAATTAAGTTAATTTTCAAGTGGAGACAAATTATGGAGTTTAAACAAGTAAAGGCTTAGTTGTTAAGTACTTTACTTCTTTTAACTGCAGCTTTTGATGATTAGCTGTATTGTTAGCAACTTGAATACAGGAAATGAACTATAATTTATTCATTCACAACCAAAAGTAAGGAGAGGCATCAAACTTCCCAGTCATACAAAGATCAGCAGGAATTTACACCTGGGCTTTGGTATTGTTTTTTTAAACCACATTCATGTGTACAATTCAATGTGTTAATTACATTCATAATGCTGTCTTACCATCACCACCGTTCATTACCATAACATTTCCATTCCCCAAAACAAACTTTGAAACAGTTAATCATTATTGCCCCTTTCCCTACCTCCACCCTGGCCCTGGTACTCTGCATTCTACTTTCTGACACTATGAATTTGCATATTCTAGTTATATTAGTGAGAACATACAGTATTTGTTATTTTGTGTCTGGCTTATTTCACGCAACATGATGTCTTCAGCGTTCAACCATGTTGTTACATGTATCAGAACTTCCTTTTTATGGCTGTGTAGTATTCCATTGTATGTTTATACCACATTTTGTTTATCCATTCATCTGTTGATGGACACTTGGGTTGCTTCCACCTTTTAGCAATTGTGAATAATGCTGCTGTGAACATCAGTGTGCAAATATCTGTTGAGTCCCTGCTTTCTGTTCTTTTGAGTATATACCTTGAAGTGGGATTGCCTGGCTATATGGTAATTCTATACTTAACTTTCTAAGGAGCTGCTATATGATTTTCCATTGCAGCTGCATCGTTTGACATTCCCACCAAAAACGAACAAGTATTGCTTCATCTCCACCTCCTCTCCAACACTTCTTATTTTCTGATTTTTAAAAAAATAATAGCCATTCTAGTGGGTGTTAAGTGGTATCTCAATGTGGTAATTCTGTCTTCATTTTTTGAGTATTGTTTTTTGTTTTTGTTTTTGTTTTGCTTTTTGCTTTTCATAGATTCTGTTTTCTTAATGTCCATGCTCTTTGTTTTCTCCACTTAATTTTCATTCATATATATGTCTATGTCTGTCTATTCATCTATCATCTATCTATGAAATATCCATGAGATAACCCAATTATCTCTAATCTCAATGCAGTAAAAAAGAAGTAGGCTGTCAGGCTTTGCTCCCATTCTGTGATATATTGCTGAAATTTTCAAGGTGAACTTCACATAGGAAGCTCTTTGTGTCTTTCACAGCTTTTGGGGAAACAGTGGGGTTATCTTTTGAAGGTGTGTCTCTGCCATCAATTTTTGAGCGAATCAATGATAACCACTCATAATGCTAATAGAACACTTGCCCTGAACCCTCCTTTTGCAGGACCTTATGTCTTTGCCAGTTGAAATCCTGGCATATCTTCTATGCATGAAAGGACAGGGATCTTGTTAAGTCCAGGAAGGACAACAGTTGCTTGATCTCATGAAATATCTTGCATTTAAAGTCATGGTTCTATAATCAGAACTTTCTCTTGAAGTCTTTGAAGTGGCTTTCATCTGAGTTAGGAAGTCATCCATTATAGTACACAGTTTACTTTATTTTCCTAGAATGAGTTTGGTTCTAGATTTCTTCTTTTATTAGTCAGATAATATTCCTCCACAGATTGGATGGAGAGATTTTCAGTGAGTTTTCTAATGATGAATGTATCCCTCATTCATAACATGTTTACCAACTTGTCCCTAACTGTAGCAGAGAGTAACTCAATAATTCTTTGAGCTCATATAAGTTGTTTACTTTTTTCCCATCAAGTATTTATCAAGATCCCATTGTATTCCAGTCCTGAATATGTGTGGGAGAAGTTAGAAAGAATATAAATGAATAGCCCTAGTCCCCAAGTAGATCCTACTGTTGAAGGAAAAATAAAATACAGAGAAAAATTTATTTAACTGCTTTTAAAGAAATCCTCTGAAGATAAATATCTGTGAGGAAACAAAATGAAATAAAACAACATAGAAGTTGCTGTAAGGGATGGAATGCCAACCCCTTCCTGACCCATTTTTCTTTGGCTTACAGTATTCTAGGAGCATAAAACCAATTGTGCTCTTTATTGCTTTTAGCTGAAGGTGTCTCTGTCACCCAGGGGGGTAAGCTGCACCAAAGGCATGTGTGCAGCCCTGCAGGAAACTTCTTAGTGGCCCTGTCTACTTAAAAGACACGTAGAACTGAGAGGCTGCATTACAAATAAAATAGAAAGGACCAAGGAATTTTTTTCTGATAAATTATCTCTATATTGTAACTGTTGACAACATTTTTTATGTCTGTACTTTCATCTAGATAATGTTTTTATTGACCCTACTTATTAAAGATTAAGGAATACAGCTGAGTATAAGGAAGCATTCTTTTAATAAGGATGGTATTTTAAAAATTTGTCCTTTTCACTTTGTCCTGCTTGGAATGGACATGACTCTATAAAATATGAATCTTTATTTTTAAAATAAGAGGTAGGGTATAAGTTTGAGAGTTATAATTGTATTACTTCTGCCATAATAAGTGCATGAACTGAAAACTTAATTCCATTTGCATTTTTTAGGAAGACTTCTTTGACTTTATGGAGAAGAAAATGTGTACACATAGGACAATATAGAGCATACTAGATAAAACATTGACTTTAACCTTCCCGAGACTTTCTTGTTTATTTTAGTACATGAACATATATACAATGAGTTGTAGCTCTCAGGAAATGTTTTTGTCTATTCAGGGTAGTGTTCACTACAGACTAACTTTATCTACCTATTTGTCTTACTCTTGCTTGTTTATTGCCATCAGAATGAAAGCAGAATGTACTTTTTTACATTTTTGAGCTCCAAGCATTATAGACCAGTTTCAGAACTCTTAGAAGTTGCTAAACCTTTTCTGTGCCCAGAGTGGAAAAAGCAACTAGTTACTTCAGGAAAAAAAAAAACTGGTAGCAGTCCCAGAATCACAGTCTTTCTTACTATGTATGTGGGAGAAGTTAGAACTTCTCCCACACACTAACTCATTTATATGTCACTCACATTTGGGATTCACTATTTATTTGAAGTTTAATATTAGACTTAATAGCCATTTATAATATTGTGCTCATGGAAAATTATGTGCTTACTTTCTAATGAATAATTTTAGATATTTTAAATATTTAGATAATTCGATTTTTGGATATTTTAATTAGATATTTGAAAATCAATCCAATGAATTTGGAACTCTGAAATAGAATTGCTTCTACAAATCTGAAAATACCCTGTATGATAGCCTGTATAACCTTAGGCTTGTCACCTCATAATTCTAAGCCTTTTTTTTTCTTTTGTGTGAAGGGGCTGCTACTACCTCTTCTCATTCAGCACTACAGTTGTGAATAGTATATGTGAGATGCTTTGAAAAATGTTAATTGTTAGGAGTTTGTCTCTCCTAGCATTTTAAAAATTATTTTGCCATTATTATTATAATGGTGGTAAGTGGCGATTATTGGAAGGTATTGCCTAAGAATTCATGCAGTAAAATAAAGAAGCAAAATAATACCAATAATAATTTATTAAGTATTAATTGTATCTTGAGGCAGCAACAGAACATCTAACACAGAGATAGAGCCTAGCAGTTTACATAAAAGGTGGTATAATCAGTATGCTAATATCCAAGAAAATTACATAAATTAATAATGTGATACAGTGTTATAGATTGTAGTCAGATGAGTTCTGCAACTCTGAGAAGCCTTCATTGTAGGCACTGTATAAAAGCTTAGTAAGACATCTAAAGGGCAATGTCTTTACATTTATAAATCAGGAAATAGAGTTTTAGAGGAAAACATCAGCACAACATACAATGGACATTGCCCAACGTTGACTTCACATTGCCTCACTTTGCCTTTCTTCCTTATGCTATGGGATTTTGATGACATTCAGCTAGTGAATATGGTTGTTAGGTTTTTCAACAAAGCAGTTGCAGTGGAAGAGGAAAGAAAATAATTTTTCCTTTTTATGCTTTTTTTCCTGTTTAGTTATTGAGAAAAAAAAGAAGAAAAACTGAATAGCAATTGTCCTGTTCTGAAAGCAGATATACTCTTGAGTTTATTATAAGAAAGAAATGTACAGAATAGGAGTACTTAGCATAAAATCATTTAGTATGCAGATAATGAGGTTTCATAACTAGTGAAAGGCTGCTTTTCAGCTTTGGGACGACTGAGGGTTCTGTGGAAAGAACTGTAGTTCTTTCAGAAAGTGATCTCTTTCACAAGGGTCACACAGACAGCACAGTTGAGAGTTCCCTGAGGAAAATTTCAAGTATTTGTAAGAAACTTTACAAGCATCGGCCTCTTCTCCTTTCGCCAGATGAAATAATCTTACAGATGCAGTAAGAGGTAATATGAAGCACCGACAGTTACTTAAATTTTACTTCATTCAGGATACTGCACTTGTTTTACTGATGGCATGATATGAGGCATTTTACCTCAGCAAAATCCTGGTGTTCTTTGAACTGAAGAAATTTGCCATTTTCTGCACTGAAGCAGAGACAGAGTAAGGAGATAGAACTTTGTATTTCTGTAGAGTGATTTACAATACACATGAGGAGACTCTAAGCATATAGGAATCATCTATCCATTTCAGAAATATTTGATTCAAGTTTCAGATATCAAAAGTCACCTAAAGCATTTGTTGCTAGATGAATTACACCACTCAGTGTGGAAATGTAAAGGTTTTTTCACTTGAGGATATTAAGCTCATTCTTTTATGGTAATAACCATATCTTTGTAGAGAAAGTAGAATAGTTATGGGGTGTGTGTGAGGGTGGGGAGAGTTGGGTGGTAATGGTGGGCAGGATTTTCTGTATGGCCAGTATCACCATGTTATAAATGTTCGCCAAGTATTATATCCTTGAATAGAGTTCATCTCAAGACACGGCTTTAAAAACAAGTTCTATGTATAGAATTTCTAGTCCAATAGAAAAGGATTACTGAGAAAGTCTGAAATGTTTAAGTTGCACATGAGCACATGACATAGTTCTACAGTTATGTTTCAGCAGATTTTCCATGTACCCTGTCCTTTTTTTTTTATCCCATTTTTTGGCTCTCTTCTCACTCTAAAGCAAAAGGAAATATTGCTTATAAAGAACATTAATAAATGTTATTGAAGTGGTAAACTTCATCCTGGAAAGAAATTCTGCTTGAGAAAGGTCCACTTGTTTATTTAATGAGTAGCTACAGACTACTTCCCGTGTGCTAGGAGGACCTCCACACTCTACCCCATTTGATAGTGAGGTTGGTAACTGCTGTGCTCTCAATGGACGACCTAGAAAGAAACCCAGCTTTCTCGATCTTGGGAGTGAGTGGAAAGAGATAAAATAATTTTTAGAAACTGTGTGTCCATGAGAATTCCTAATCATACTCCTTCTTCAGGAGGAATTGTGACCACCATTCACACTAATTGCATGGCTTTAAAATCTCCAAACCTTAGATGTAACATTAAATGGTCTTGAGAAGTTGGTGTCCCGTGGTGTGACTGAAGCAAATGTAAAACCTCTTTGTAGGAAAAAAATGAAATGCACGATTGTAAGTGTTCTTGAAGAGAAAAGCTCCAAAGAATATCAATTCAGAGACAGGCAAACAAAAGACATTAATATAGGGAGAAATAAGCCACTATGAAATAAGTTTAAAAAATGCCAAATCAAGTTTGTAAAGACTGTACATAATAGTTTCATATAAAATATAAAATAAGTATCTTCAATCTCTTTAAACAAAAAGAGATGTTGAAAAGTATGACAAAAATTGACCAGTTAAATATTAAACAGAACTAAAATGAACTTCCAGAAATGAAGGATATAATACTTAAATATAAAAAAATGGATCCATTTAAAGTGAAAAGTTGAAAAATAGACAATTAAAAAAGTGGTTAAGGGAACAGGATGATTTGTCTAAAGAAATTACCTGGATTGCATCACAGAGGTGAAAATGTTAAAAGAGAAGATAAGGAGAATGAAAGATAAATAAGTTGTAAAATAATATAAAATAATGGCTAATTGGACTTTTAGAAGGAGAGAATATGGGAAATGGTAGAGAAACAATATTCAAAGCAACAGTAACTGGATTTATTTCTAGAAATAATGAAAGATTTGGCAAACTCAAGGAAACAACAGCAGAATATATACAGAGGTATCCACATTTAGATATTGTATAGCTAAACTACAGAATGCTAGAGACAGAGATCTTACAGGTAGCCGGAGAGAAAATACACATGACCAACAAGCAATAAAGATTAGACTGACACCTAACTTTTTAATACCAATGTTGGAAGACAGAAGACATTGAACCATATTTTCCAAGATCTAAGAATATTTACCACCTAGTTTTTTTATCCTGTAAAATTACTCTTCAAGAGTCAAGCAAAATAAAGATATTTTAGAAAAACAAAAACAGAGAATTCTGCACCAACAGATAAACACTAGAGGAACTTCTAAATTATGTAGTTCTAGAAGAAAGGAAATAATCCTGGAAGGTAAGTTTGCAAAAGAATGAGAAAATAAAAAGGTAAACATAGAACAGTCTAATAAAATGCTGGTGGCATAAAATCATAACAGAAATTGACAATTTTATTTTTTTCAGGTTAGAAAAATCAAGCTAGTACTAAATCCCTGAACACAAATTGCACTTAATACTGTGGTGGCTGACAGAGTTAATGATTTAAAGATCTTTATATTATTCTGGAAAAGGATAAAGATATTGATATACCTAATACATTGAGTAAATTATGGAAGCTCAAATTTATGGTCTAACAACTAAAAGTAAAGAAATAGAAACATATATCCAAAACGGGGCAGTGGATGGAATAAGGAGGGAAAAATAATCTTGGTCTAACAAAAGAAATTAAAAGGGGAAAAAAAAGAATATATTTTCCACTTAAAGTAGGACAAATAAGAAGAAAGAGTCCAAACAGTGTCAGTAATCTCAGTCAATATGAATGAACTCTGTAGTACAAAGACAAAGATTGTAAAATGGGATAATAAAACAAAATATTTAAAGGAGAAGCACCCAAAATATAAGGATACAGAAATGTTGAAAGAAAAGAAGGGAAAAATACAGTAGACAAAGAGCAAAATGAAGCAATTTCTTATTAGACAAAATAGACCTAAGGAAATAAGCATAACTAGATATTAAGAGGGTTATTAAATACTGATAGAATGTTTAAATTCTTTGTAACATGTAAGATCTAAACTGTCAACTAATAATAATTTTAAGATACACCAAGGCAAAATTAAACAAGGATAAGTTGACAAATCAACTCTTGAGGCAGATTTTAACCCTTGTTTTCCAGTAATTGATATATTATTCAGGCAAACAATTAGTTAAGTATAGGGACAATATAAGTAAATAGGAACAATATAAACTTAATCTAAAGGTTACTTACAACCATTGTAGTCAGCATATGGAGAATATGTATTACTTTTAAGGATACAACAAGATAACCACACTTGTCCACATTCTAGGTTATAAAATAAGTCTCAACATATTTCAGAGAATCAGCATTATGAGATTATATTTTTGGAACATAGCAACAACTTTAGCTAAAAATCTATGATAGATAACAAGGAATCTCATTATGCTTGGAAAAATATAAAACAATACATTTCTAAAAGCCCGTGAGTCCATATTGTATGTCAGGGCATGTGGGAAGGTGTGCATGTCAGCACTTACTCTATGTTTGTGTGTATTTCTTTATTTGAAGACATGCAACACTTGGAAAATACTCAGTGTTTATCTCTAGGTATATAGATACATGTCCATGTATATGTTTCCTTTTGTTTGCAACTATTAAAGCAAAGAAACAAACTCAGAGTAGTTCTTTTGGATATAAATTCCAAGCCACCCATGGTTTTTTAGTATGTTCTGTACATAGTCACCAGAGAACACCAGTGTCAGCTATCTGTATTTGCCTATTAGCTGTGATGATTTAAATTATCAAGTCAGCATGTGCTATCCCCTGCAAGAAAAATATCATAGGATGAGCAAGTGATTCTAGGAGAAGGAAAAGCCTTTTTTTTTTTTTTTTTTTAAACTACATGGGCAATACAGGTCTCTATGAGAAGCAGGGAGTTTATTTTGGGGACATCAGTCACTTTGAGGGGTGCCATGTACAGTGATATGCATAATCACAATACTGTTGGGTGGCATTTTCAATAGACACTACTAAAACATAGAAAGCTTCAGGCTATCTGCTGCTGGCAACAACTGTTTAACGGTCAGTTAAATCTGTGATAATGGTTAGACATGGCTGAGTTTATAAAATTGTTAAATATTTTTAGAAAAAACTTGTGAATGAAAATGAATCCAAGTGTTTCATGTGAAGATGTTGAGCCATTTCTGTCATGCATTCCTGTCTCATGGCAGAACATTTTGAAGATTAAAAAATGAAGTCATCAAAATGCTTAAAAAAAGCTGATGAATCAAAGAAGTAATGCAGAAATTACATAAAATGTTTTCAAAGAGTAATAGTGAAAATACTATACAACCATCTGGGGGATGCATGTAAAACAACAATTAGAGGGAAATATATAGCATTTAGAGTAAATATTAAGAAAGAATAAAACTGAAAATTATCTAAGCATTTTACTTAAGTTAGACTAAAAAAATATATATATCCAAGCAGAGTAGAAGTCAGGAATAATAAGAAAAGAACAAAAATTAATAAAATAAAAACCAAAAATGTAAAGAGGAACAAATGGCTGATAGTTGGTTCTTTGAAATTTCTAAGAAAAGATGTTAAAACCTCTTTCAAGATTCATCAAAATCAAAGAGGGAGGGCCCTAATAAACATTATTAGGAGGAAAAGGTTGGGCATAACTTCAGAAAGTACAGAGAATAAAAATAAAATGAACAAATTCTTAGAAAAATACAATTGCCGAAATCCATTGAGGAAGAAATAGAAAATTTGAATAGTATTCAAACTGTTACAAAGAATTAGAGGGAAATGTATAGCTTGTAGAGGAATCATCCTAAAAGAGAAAATGTTTGATCTTATTTTATGAAGCTGGTGTAAGTGTTGATAATTCTATTAGTGAGGGTTCTCAAGAGAAACAGAACTGACAGGAGATATCAGTAAAATTATGAGATTTTTTATAAGAATTGTCTCATGTGACTGTACAGATAAGCAAGTTAAAACTCCATAGGGCATGCCATAAGCTAGGAACTCCAATGAAGGTTTTTGATCTGTACTTCAGGAGAAGCTGGCTGGCTGAAGTAGACCTGGAAATTCTCTCTTATGACTGCTGAAATCATCGCTTGTCCTTTTAAAGCATTTAACTAATTGGATAAGACATTCCTCATTGTTGAAGGCATCTACTCAGGTGAATGTAGATACAGTCAGTGATAGATGCAGTCAACTTACTGATGATTTAAGTCCATGAAATGTCCTCACAGTAACAATCAAGCCAGTGCCTGCTTGATCAAACAACTGGATACCAACACCTGGCCAAGTTGACACATGAACTTAAACTTAACCCTCACCTTACCCAAACCTGAAAAGAACAGTTGGAGAAAAAGAAATTACACACTAGTATCACTCATTAAAAAAAAAAAAATCAAGACTCCTCAACAATATTTAACAAGTTAAAGTAATGTTGGAAAAACAACATAACCAAAGTCAGTTTATTCCATGAATACAATCTGGTTCAAATTTTCTAAATCAATTCCCTGTGTTAACATGTTAAAAAGACAGATAAAAACATCAAAGTAGTTGTAGAAAATAATTTAATGACATTGAATAACCATTCATGACAAAAATTCTTAGCAAACTAGGTATAAAAAGGAATTACCTTAATTTCATTAGAGTTCTCTACCACAAACCTTCAGCAAAATTCTTACTTATAAAAAATAGTGCAATTGCATGGTTTTTTTTTTGTTTGTTTGTTTGTTTTCCTTTTGGCATCCCTGTGTGGAAGAAACTTAGGTAGAAGTTCTTTCTTTTCTTTTCTTTTTCTCCTATGTTTGTTATAAGATGGCTAAGAATCAGAACAGTTGTAGCAGTCTGAGGCTTAGGTTGCTTTTCCTGCTTGTGTTATCAGTAGGGAGGAACGGATCTGCTCAGAGGCAATCAGTATTGCATAGGGCAGTAAAATGATATTGTAGTACGAGAATTCGAGTATCTCGTTTGTGATTCAGCCTTGAATTAGCTATGAGATCTTCATTAAGCTAAGTTTCCGTATCTGATCAAGGAGGCTTCCAGTCAGGTAGCATTTAACATCCCTTTCCCTGGGTGGAGCAACCAGCCATACTTCTCAAACCACAGTAATTATATAGATTCCCAGGGTTCTCATTAATATGAAGGTACAGATTATTGGGGTATGGGGTGGAGTCTCAGGTTCTGGCTTTCTAACAAGCTTTCTTTAATGCCAATGCTTCTGATCAACATATTTTTAAGTAGCACATTCTAAATAGTAAAATATGTTAAAACTATTCTTAGAATAGTTTATTTAATCAGTACATGTTATTTATTGAACTTAAAAAGAGATTCAACTTCTGGTCAAACAAAATGGTGGTATATGCCAATCCAGGGTTTCATTCCCCCATATAATCTTTAAACATGTAGCAAAAACTGGCAGATCCATCTTCCTCAAAACTCTGGAAAATAGTTAAAGGGCTGTAGTATCTGGGCAGTGCTACACCAAGAAAACTCAGGTTTAAAAGCCATAGGAGAAGTGTGTGGCTCTGTTGCTGACCTCTCTCCCTTCACCTCCCCAGTTGTTGTGGAGCCAACTTGTGTTCCTACTGTGGGTCCCTGGTCCTGTTCCAGAGGGTGTAGAGTAACCCCTATGTGCTATTGGGGTGCCTGTATGTTGGTACCACTCTATCGGCTGGCAACATAAAGACTGAATCAGGAAACTCATCTCAGTTTCACCCTCCCAGTACTTGTATTGCAGGCAGAAGCAGCTTGCAGACAGCTAAAGCAGTGTAAGAAACGGTTAAGTAAGAGGATCTTCTGGCAAAGAATGACAGGCTTTAAGAAATGCAATAAAGCACAGGAGAAGAAGGAAAAGTCTATTACATAGGGAAAAGGGAGGACACTCAGATTCCTGTAAATGAGGAATTCCTGAGGCCATGAGTGAAGACAAGCCCAGGACGAGACACAGGCTCAGAGAATAGGGAGAGGATTCTGCACTTAACTTTCACCCTGAGATGATCTTTTTGATAGGTGGGCTAAACTTTGAAGGTAATCACCAGCCACCTCAAAGCCAATTTGCAAAGAGTGTGAAAGATGCTATTTGTATTTATTTGTTTTGTCAATTCTTGACACTTATGGAAATCTCAGTCATATCACCAGATTGATAAAAATTTAAAGAACAGGCAGCTCAGGGATTAAATCCCAGAGTTTACATGTTAAAATGTACAGTGTTCAACAACACGTTAAAAGACAAAGAATAGGAAATGATGATCCATGCAAATGAACAAGATAAAAATTCAAAAACCATCAATAAAGAAGACTAGACTTTAGACATGCCTGACAAAGTCTTTTTAGAAAATGACCTTCAGTATGCTCAAGGAGATAAAGGAAAGCATGAAGAAAGAACCAAAGGATATCAGGAAAATGATGAATGAACAATATGAGAATCTCAATAAAGAGCTAGAAATATTTAAAATGAACCAAAAAGAAATACAGGGTTTGAAGAACACAGTAACTGAAATGAAAAATTCCCTAGAGAGTTTCAACAGCAGAAGAAAGACTCAAGGAACTTAAGGTGAGACAATAGAAAGTGTTGAGGCCGAGTAACAGAAGGAAAAAAGAATGAAAAAAAAATAATCAAAAACTGAATGGAGCCTAAGACGGCTGTGGAACACCATCAAGCATACCAGTATATGCACTGTGGAAGCCCCAGAAGGATTAGAAAGAGAGAAAGGGGCAGAAGGAATATTCAAAGAAATAATGACAGAACTTCCCAAATTGAATGACATGATGTACACATTCAAAAAGACTTTTGAACCCCAAATATGATAAGCTTGACACTAACCATGCCCAGACACCTATTAGTAAAATTGTCAAATAAGGAGGACAGGGAAAGAATTCTGAAAGCTGCAAAGAAAAGCAACATAACAGGGAACCGCAATAAGATTAAGTGCTGATTTCTCATCAGAAACCATGCAGGCAAGAACAGTGGGAAAAAATATTGAAAGTGCTGAAAGAAAATAATTGCCTTCCAAGAATTTTATATCCTGTGAGTCCTCCTTTCAAAAATGATGGAGAGATTAAGACATTCCAAGGTAAACAGAAGCTGACGGTCAATGTCACCACTAGATCTGGTCCACAAAGAATGCTAAGGAAAGTCCTTCAGACTGAAGGAAAGGATATTAGTAGATTATTTAAAGAAATAAAGACCTCCTGTAAGAGTAACCATTTGGTAATTATAAGTGCCAGTTCTATTGTATTGTATTTTTAGTTTGTAACTCCACTTTTTACTTCTTACAGGTTCTAAAATGCAAAAGCATAAAAATAACAATAAATCTATGGTTTTGAGCATATAATATATAATGATGTAATTTGTAACAAGTACAACAAAATGGGGGGGCAGAGGGATATAGGAGCAGTGTATGTGTGCTATTGAAATTAAATTGGTGTCAAATAAAATGTGATTGTTATGGATTTAGTATGTTAAAAGTAAGCTCCATGGTAACCACAAAGAAAATATATGAATAATGTATATATAGAGAAATGATAAGGGGCTCAAAATGGTAGAATACAAAAAATCAAATAAATATGAAAGTAGGCATTACTGCAAGAATTGAGGGACATAAAAGGTATAAGACTCACAAAGACAAATTAGCAAAATGGCCGAAGAAAGTTATGTATTATCATTAGTTACTTTAAATTGAAATGGATTAAATGCTCCAGTCAAAAGATAGAGATTGACTGAATGCATAAAAAAAGCACCCAACTATATGCTATTAATACAAGACTCACCTTAAATTCAGACACAAGTAATTGAAAGTGCAAGTATTAAAAAAAAAAAATAAGCCTTGTAAATAGTAACCAAAAGAGAGCCAATTTAGCTCTACTAATGTCAGCTAAAATAGATTTTAAGTCAAAAACAGTATAAGGGACAAAATTGGTCATCATGTATTGATAAAGGGGTTAACACAACAAGAAGATGTAACAATTATAAATATGTATGGATCTAAGGGCAGAGCCCCAAAAATACACGAAGCAAATATTGACAGATCTAAAGGGAGAAATAGGCAGTTCTACATTAATAGTAGGAAAGGTCAATATACCATTTTCAATAATGGATAGAACTTCTAGATGGAAGATCACTAAGGGAATGGAAGACAAAAATGATGGTATAAACCAACAGTCCTAACAGACATTTATAGAACAGTTCACCAAACAGCAGCAGGATACATATTCTTCTCCAGTTCATATGGTTCATTCTCCAGGATAAATCATATGTTAGTTCAGAGAACAAGTGTCAATAAATAAAAAATTTTGAAATCATACAAAGGAATGGTGCTAGAAATCAATAACAGAGGAAGAATTAGAAAATTCACAAATATATGTAAATTAAACAACACACTCTTAAATAACCCTTGGGTCAAAGAGAAATTACCAAGGAAATTAGGAGATATCTTAGGGTGAATTAAAACAAAAACATGACATATGAAAATTATGGGATTCAGCAAAGATAATGCTGAGAGGGAAATGTATAACTCTAAATGCTTGCATTAAAAAATAAGGAAGATCTCAGATTAGAGATCTAACCTCACAACCAAAGATCTAGAAAAAGAAGGTCAAAGTAATCCAAAGGCAGGAAGAATGAAAGAAATAACAAATATTAAAGCAGATATAAATGAAATAGAGAATTTCCAAAAACAACAAGAGAACCAACAAAATCAAAAGTTGGTTATTTGAAAAGATCAATAAAATAAAGTAGCTTTAACTAGACTGACAAAGAAAAAAAGAGAGAGGACATAAATAACTAAAATCAGATATGGTAGAGGGATTTACTACCAGTCCCACATGTTTTAGTTTCCAGATAAGACAATTCCATACAGACTATTGGCTTAAACAATGGGAATTTATTGGTTCATGTTTTTGAGACAAGAAGTCCAAAGCTGAGGCATCTCCCCAAACCTGTGGAATTCCAGGACTGGCTGCCAGAGATCCTTAGACCTTGGCTTCTCTATCACATGGCACTGCACATGGTGATGTCTTCTTTTTCTTTCAGGTTCAGTTGAATTCCATCTTTTGACTGCTTCCTGTGGCTTCACTTTGCTTTCAATTTCTTTTGCTTAAAAGGACTTCAGCCATACTGGGTTAAGGCCCACCCTCATTCAGTTTGGCCACACCTTAACTAATAACATCTTCAAAGGCCCTGTTCACAAATATGTTCACACCCACAGGACCAGTAGTTAGAATCTGAAAATGCCTTTTGTGGGGGACATGATTCGATCCCCAACATCACAGAAATAAAAAGGTTTATAAAAGGATATCATGAAAAGCTGTACACTAACAAATCAGAGAATCTAAATGAAATGGAAAAATTCCTAGAAACACACAAACTTCCTACACTGACTCAAGAAGAAATAGAAGATCTCAAGAGACCAATAAGAAGGAAAGAGATTGAGTCAGTAATTAAAACCTCCAAAATAAGAGAAACTCAGAATAAGATGGATTTATTGGTTAATTTTACCAATCATTTCAAGAAGAATTAATACCAATCCTGCTCAGATTCTTCCAAAATATTGAAGAGGTGGGAGTAGTTCCTATCTCATTCTATGAGGCCAAGATCATCCTAACACCAAAGTCCGATAAATAAACCACAACAAAAGAAAATTACAGACCAATATTCTTTATGAACATAGTTGTAAAACCCCTCAACAAAATACTAGAAAATCAAAACCAGCAGTACATTAAAAGAATTATAAACCACAATCAAATGAGATTTATCCCAGATATACAAGGGCAGTTCAACACAAGAAAATCAGTTAAGGTAATAAACCAAATGAATAAAGCATAGGGGGAAAAAAACAAAACAAAACATGGTCATCTCGATACGGAAAAGGCATTTGACAAAATAGAAATACCTGTATGACATGGCAATCCCAGTTCTCGGTATATACACAGAAGAATTGAAATCAGGGACTTGAATAGATATTTGCACATTGATGTTCATAGCAGCATTATTCACAATTGCCCAACGATGGAAGCAACCTAAGTGTCCATCAACAGATGAATGAATAAACAAAATGTTGTATATATACATATAAAATAGAATATTATTCAGATGTAAAAAGTAATGAAGTTCTGATACATGAGGCAACATGGATGAACTTTGAAGATATTGTGTTGAATGAAATAAGCCAGACGCAAAAAGACAAATATTGTGTGATCTCAATCATATGAACTAATTATAATATGCAAATACTTAGAGTCAGAAACTAGAATACCGGTAACCAGAGCCCAGGGTCAGGTGGGTAACGGGGAGTTAATTTTTAATTGATATGGGGTTTCTGTTTGGGGTTTTGATGGAAAAGATTTGATAATGGATGGTGGTAATGGTAAAACAATATTGTAAATGTAATTAAAACCACTGAATTGTACATTTGAAAGTGGTTAAAATGGGATATTATCTGTTGTCTACACATTACCAGGACAAAAGCAAAACAAACAAATCCCATAGAACTGTACAACACAAAGAGTGAACCCTAATATAAGCTATGGACTATGGTTAATATAATTTTAACAGTATCACTTCATCAGTTCTAACAATGGTACCATACTAATGCAAAGTGTTAATACTAGGGACAACTGTGTGTTTAAGAGGGATTTATGGGAACTCTGTATATTCTTCATTAGCTTTCTGCAAATTGTCACCTTCTCTAATTTAAATAAATAGAGTCAATATATAAAACATCAGTTGCAAGCAAGTTTTCCAGAAGCATTAGTTAAGTTAAACTACTTTAATTAGCTCTTTGGTATAGTTCATCTCACAGATACACTGAAATCAGTGAAATGTTCTCTAGGTTTTGTGTGTATGTGTTTTTTAATTCTAACATGAAGCATGAAAAGCGATGTCATGGTATTTTGAAAACAAGTAAATGAAAAATTCTGGACTTAGTGGCTCTACAACTGATTGATTCTGGTTTATGTTATCTAAATCTCAGTTTCTTCATCTGAAATTTCAGAGGTGAATGAACTGTGTAATTTTGCTAGCTTGCTCCAGCTCTAAGCTGATATGATTATAGAAATTTCATAAATCTGTGAGTTTTGAGGTAGCTCACTTAGGAATCTTCAAGTCACACATAAGCTAGGCAGCAAAGTACAGAGTTGAGTTTAGGCAATTATCTCATTTAGGAGTATACTAAATATTTTCAGTTGAATCATCATTATTGGATACCTTAGAACAGTAACTTCATTAGAAAGAGATCAGTTCACTTTTAATCTTTGCAGTCATAGCTATAAATTCTGTTAAATCAGAATGTGAAGAAAATAAAAAACTTCAATAGGAAAATAACGTATTTAGTAATATCACATCACACTGAATTATCCTGTTTCTAAAACTACCATAAAATAATAAAATCCCATAGATACTTATACCTTAAATCAAGTTGTTTTAACTAGTTGAAATAATGGGGATAACATTATTATTTTCTTGACATTTCTTTTTTCTTGAAGTTTATTCATTTAAATATTTTAAAGCATACATACTTATTAAATTAGAAGTGGATTTTGAAGTTTACTGTCTTGAAGAATTTGCAAAAATACATAATCTATACTGTTTTATTTGGAAGTATATAATATTATTTCATGCATCTTAAATATTTCACATTATAAAACAGAGGAGCTATACTGGAAAAGATTAAATGATAACAGTTTATCTTCAGAATTCTTTGGAAAGAAGATGGATGTTCTTTCCTCCAATGGTAAATTCGTCTAATAATTTTAGCATGGTAAAATTTATGAAATTTAAGTAACATTTTAACTTATATTTCTAAATATCTGTATTAATATGATTCTCCATAACCTAAAGTAGACTTTTCTTTCCATTCATTTATAAAATGAAAGTCAAATGCTAAATTAAAAAGAGAAAGAAATAAAGTAAATTGAGCATGAAGATAAAGCAGACGTTTCTGACACTGAAAAGACCTAACAGAGTGAATCAAAGTTATGATGGAAGAGATTTGTCATTGGGATCACTTATTGCAGTTCCTACCCCCTTCTCCATGACCTGTGCATCTCAGAACTTCATATTCTAATGTGAACTCCTTTCTGTTTCCCACTGTGGCCTTCCATTTCTTTCTCAACCTCCTGTCCTCACTAAATATTACCTGCCTTATGTTCTCTTTATTTTTAATATATGGATCTTTTTTAAGTATCTGTAATTTGGCTAAAAATTTGGAAGAGCCTTAGAAGGTTTAAAAAATACTGGTGCCTGGGACCTACCCCAAGAGATTTTTATTTGATTGGTCTGTGTTATGGCTTGGACATCAGGAATTTTTAAAAGCTTTCCAGGTCACTGATGAGTAATTGAGAACCACTGAAGTGTACCAGGAAGTCTATCTGGGTCTTTGCAATCTCAGTCTAGTTTAATGCTCAAATTAACTCTTCTGGGTAGGTATTATGTATACTGAATCTCAGAATGTAAAACAACCAGCCTAAGGTTATTACCACTAGTACATGGTAGCTACAGTATTCTATACATATTTTCCATTATTTTAGGCTTGCTTCTATCTTTTACTTTTGAAGTAGGCCTAGGCTTGTGGTATGTGATCTCTTCTTAATGTACTGAAGTATTGTTTTATCAATACTTGTGATTGTTTGAAACTGTATTACCCCAGAAAAACATTTATTAATTCATTTATTAGTAAAAATATTAATCCATTCCTGTGGAGCTCGTTGTAAGAGGTTTTGTTGAATTTACTTCAGTTAAGGTGTGACCCACCTCAGTCAAGATGGGTTTTAATCCTATTACTGGAGTCCTTTATAAGCAAAGTGAAATTCAGACAGAGAGAAAGGCATGGAAACAAGAAGCTGAAATTCAATGGAATCCAAAAGAGAACGGAGAGGCCAGGAGAGGCCACAAGAGGCCACCACGTGCACTGGAGTCAAGGACCAAGAATACCAGTAACTGCTCCAGAACACCAATTTTCAGGAAGAAAACAATGCTTTGATGATGCCTTGATTTCGACTTTCTTTTAGTCTCAAAATCATGAGAGAATAAATTCCCATTGTTTAACCGGACCCATTTCATCGTTATTTGCTTAAACAGCCTAGGAAACTAAAACAACACTCTTCATAAAATGTTTAAGAAAAGATATTTATTTATGTATAAAACTCTTTGCATCTATAAAGGTAGAATGAGTTAAAGTATTTGTCCCCTGAATATAATGTGAATCTGCAATGGTCTATTTGAATTTAAATTAGTGTGTTGTCTTTTTAACCTTACCAGTAGTGACAAAATAGTTATTTGTTAGTGGCTCTATTTCACTTAGTGATAAGAAACTTTTATCTTCCCTTATTTAATTTTAGTGTTTATTTAAATATATGCACATATTTGCAATATTTTGGATCCTGTCATAAAAACCAGACCTTTTCTATCATTAATTCACATAATTTAATGGCAGAAGCAAAATGTCACTCAAAACATTTGCTGTCAGAACATTGTTAAATTTAGTTAAGGTATTTAATATTACATTTGATATTTATTTTTAATTATTAATTGTTGTCCTCTCATCCTAGATGCTAAAATTGATGTTAATATTTAAATTGTCCATTTGTTGACGAGACTTTCTAAAGAAGAGCACTTTGATGGAGTAGTTCATGTACAGTAACAACAAAATTTATAATAACAAAATAATCTAATTACAAAAAGGATCCATCTTACCAAGAGTGTTAATATGCTCAATAGAAAATACATTAAATGGTGGAAGAATAAACTGTTACCACCTCGTTGGGAAGCTGTTTGCCATTATCTACTAAAGCTAATGTATGTTAAATAATTAACTGAATAAACAAACATATGCAGTTCAAAAGATATGATGTTTATAGTGGAATTAGTCATTGTATTCAAAAACTGGAAAGAATCTAAATGTCCGTAAACAATAGAAAAGATAAAATGGTGTCTTATCAAAGGAATAGTATACAGAACAATGAAGAAAAATACTACTACATGCAACAATATGGATGAATCTCACAGATATAATGTTGAATGGGAGAAACCAAAACAAAAGAATGCGTTACATTTCTATGAAATCCAGGAGCAGGCAAAACAAATCTGTGATGAAGGTGGTCAGAGAGTGGTTACTTTTAGGGGGTGGTTAATGATTCGGTGAGAGCACAAAAAAGCATGCTGGAGTGTTGAAAATGACCTATATTTTGACCTGAATGGTCATAAAAGTGCAGACCTATGTGAATATTCTTGGAACTTCACACTCTTGATTTGTGCACTTTATCGTATACAAGTTATACCTCCATCAAACTACATCATGTATAATTGTGAATGTGTCTGTGTGTATTTGTTTTTAAATTTTTATCTAATGGGACAGAGGTTCTGAATAAGCAAAACCTTAGATCAGAGCAGATATTTTTATAAGAATAAAGAAAAATTGTGACCTCAGAAGATTTCGAATCAGTATGCTGTATAGCTATGTCAGTCACCTTGGTGTTTAGATAATCTACTTTTCAACCTTTGTCTTCTGGGGAGCAATACAGTTAAGTTTTAAAAAATATTGATTTCTGTGAATTCTCCAAACGATTTTAAATTGCAGTCATAACATAGAGGAAAATGAACATACTATTCTTAGACTGTATGGTAACACATAATGACAGCTGGCTTGAAAACTTTACATTATCATAATGCGATTTTCTCCATGTTAAACAAAATGTATTTGCTTTCTCTCATACTGCTTTGTATAAGTTACCACCATTAATCTGATTTCTTATCTGACTGTATTATCATTTTCATCTTGCTCAACAATAACTATTAAGTTCTACTCTCACCCAAGAAGTGTTTTCTGAATGTCTAGATTTCAAGGTTCAAATATTTTCTTTGCCAAGAAAATTATTTAGAGTTATTTATGAGTATCTTTGCAAAGTGTGTGGTCTTGGTGTCAGGATTCAGTTATTCATTTCCCATGAAAATCTTTCTTAATAGAGGTTTCCTATTTCAAATGTGTAAGACGTCTCTGGAATTGAGGGGAAACAATGAGATCATAGAATGATAGTATGGTAAGTTTAAAAGGCTGAGGAAAAACATTTATCACTATCAAATAAGTACAAATCATTGACTTGAGAAACAAACAAAAAGTCATAATTTTTTTAAAAAATTAAGATTTCATGTAAATAGACAGGAAAGGGTAAAAGAGGAAAAATCTTTTAGGCGATACTAATCTTTTAGGGTATATTAATCTGCAACATAATTATGCTACCTTAGTTTGAGCTAAGGTTGAAAATTATGTTGTCAGTGTGTAGTACCAGACTCGTATTTGATGAATGGAAATATAAACACATTGTTTTTAAGTCTTATATCTTTATATAAACTATGAAAGAGATTTAGTTGACAAAAATACGAATATAACACCTTTTGTATGTCCTATAAAAATCACTTGGCTCACATAAATGATCATTAACTAATTTTCATGTGTCCAAATGAAACAACTGAGTGACTGGTGATATAATTTTGCCCACTTGCAAGATCAACCGGTTATATTGAATCTCTTGAGGGAACTTTATTTGAAAAATATGTTATACTGCTGGAAAAAGTAGTATCAATATAATTTCTAAAAATCACTACCAAATAGTGAGAAATAGTATAATGTTAGACCAACAGATTGTCTTTGTAACAATATTATCTAAAAATATAATTATTAAGTTTTGCATCTACTATTATGAGTCGTCTTATTCTGATAGACTATCAAAGATTATTAGTGTTTTATAAAATCTGAATCCTAAATTAAATTTACTTTTTATCTTATTTCAATATATCTTGAATATTGCTCACCATAATATAAAGAGTCCTACATTTAACTTTATACTTGGTTAAGGAAATAAATATTCTTCCCAATGAAATTGAATTAACTTGGAATACAATAGAAACAGGTACCCATCCTATAAAATCAATTGCAAAGAAAGTAGTCACTACTTTAGACTTACCTGCAGCTGATTAGGAGAAGACTTTATTTGGGGAGCTAGCACAAGAAACATTAGAAATATTCATTTATACAAGTCATCCTAAGCTTTGCATTTCCAAACCATATGCTTTGAAATCACTCCTCTCTCTGTCCAGACTGGGCCATTTATTTGTAACATAGGACTGAAGGCAAAGAAGCCTCTTATCCTCTTAGCTGCTAGGTGATATTGATTCTACATCCCAATAGTCTCTTAAATTCCTCTCCTCTTCTTTCCTATGTCCACTCTTTTCATTTCTCATTGAGCATTGTAAGTGATCCCGAAGTTGTCTCCCTGCCTTCAGCTTCCTCTGCCTCCAGTATTTCTTTCACACTGTTTGCCAAGATTGTTGTTCTAAAATACAGATCTAATCATGATTCATTCATATTTTATTAACAGGTTTAAGGATAATGCAAGAATCCTACAAAGCTCTGCTTGATCTGGCTCCAAGCTACCTTTCTGATTTCACTTTCTACCTTAGCCCCTCTTTACAAACCCAAATTAGCCTTTATTTTTCTCCTAATTCTTTCACCTCTTCACTGATCTGTGCAGTAGGGACCAACCTTTTTTTTATATACTGCACATTCTTATTTCTCTTCCTAGATTTTTTATCTCTCTCTCCTTACAGGGTTTCGTCAAGTTCAGCTTTGCCCTGTGCTTTTTTTCCCCTCTAATAGCTCCCTCAGAGAGTTCATTTGCCCTCAGAGCTTCAACTGCCACCTCTGTACTTCTGGTATTACCTCCATCTAGTAAAAGCAGCTTCAGCTGCTGGCATAACCTTTCTAAAACATAAGTTTTCTAAAACGTAAGTTTTGACAAGTTATTTTCCTTTTCAAGAATTTACAGTGATTTTTTATTGCTCATTTATATAGATGGATAAACCTAGATTAAATGCTCATTAAAAAATAATAACTGCAGCATAAACAGCGTTCCTGCAAATGACCTCTTCATTTTTGAAGAGCTCTTTTATTTTTATGGTGTCTCTTTATTTTTCCACATCCAAACCACAAAAGCACCCCCTTCTCTATCCCATGGTATTAATTTTCACTTATATGCCTTTTCTTTTTGGTCTGTCTTCTTAGAACATCCTTCCCCCATTTTCCATTAACTTGTGGACTTCATTTAACTCAAGATCTAGCACTGGATTCACTTCTTCCACAAAACCTTCTTTAACTAACCCCACTTCTCTCCTGTCACTTGGGATTGATTTGATATCTTTATTTTGTTAAAATTGCTTTTACTTCTTTTGGTTCCTTAATGATACCTCCCAAACTAGATCATATCTCTTATGATCATGTCTCTTATGATCATGTTGTCTACGTATTTTGTATCTGTAGCACCTTGTACACAGGAGATGGACACTTAGTTGATGCTTACTGAAGAATAGCTGAATAATAGCTAACTCGTATTGGGTATTGAACACTTACTACATGTCAAATTTTACTACATTTTACAGATATCATCTCAGATATTTCTCTCTGAATGAGTACTATGATTACTCTCATTTTGCAGATAGGAAAACCAAGGCACAGGGAGGTATAGTAGCTTGTCCACGGTCATATAACTGGTGAGTAGTGAAGCTGGGTTTTGGAGTCTGTACACACATACAATCATTAATTCGATTTGGACAAAGTGACTTGAAATGACTACAGAAGATGATGTTTCTGGTTAAATCTTCTCAGGAAGTGACTTATTTAGAGAACATGCTTTATAATCCTTAAATTTTACCACAAACTTGTTACCACAAAATAATAAAGCAGAAGAACTGGGCAAGAATTGCTTTCACTGGAAACTGATTTGTTTTGTGTTTGACATGATGACTTAGGACTAACTTACTGACTAAGGTCTTAAACGTTACTGATTCATCAGAGTGGTATTGGTCAGGTGAGAATTATAGATAATTTTACTATTTATAATTTTACATTTATAATTCCAGATCTAAAGGAAGATACTTTTGAGTTCATGGAAAGTGGGAGATGAGGGTAAAAGCATTATTAATTATAAAAATAATATTTATAAGTATAGTGTCTGTGGTGGATTGAATTATGTACTCCAATTTAGACATATTGTTGGTCTTGATTCACATTCTTGTGTGTGTGCACCTATTGTAAATAGGATCTTTTGAAGATATTACTTTATTTAAGGTGTGGACCAGCTGAATGAGGTTGGGCTTTAATCCAGATGACTGGAGTCCTCTAGAAGCAGAAGAATTTTAAACATATAGAGAGAAAGCTATGGGGAGAAACCAGAAGCTGGAAGTCAGCAGAAACTTGTGAGAGAAAGGAGAGGACATCAGCATTTGTTAAGGAGGCCCGGAGTCCAAGGATCACTGGCCAGCCAGAATACTACCAGCCCTGCAGGGAAGCAAGCTTTGTTTCTTGCCAACACCTTGATTTGGACTTCTGGCCTCAGAAATGCTGGGCCCTTATGTTCCGATTGTTTAAGCCAACCCATTGTGTGGTACTTGTCGCAGCAGCTTAAGAAAACTAAGACAGTGTCATCAATGAATTGTGCTCTAATTTTAGAAATATATTATAAGCACTAGACTTTAATTAATTCACATTATCATTTCCAAAATTAACCAAATTTCATGACTTTGATGGAATATAATCCAAATGCACCAGTAGGCCGTTTGCTGGTATGATTAAGTACTACGCCTATATTCTGAAGCCGATGACCTTTTCAAGGAAAGTTGATTCCAATACTTCTCTGAACAGAGAAAGAAAGGTAAGGAGAAAAGATTTTACTTGTGCTTGGTGACTATTTCTGGGATAATCTCTTGGGTGTCCTTTGAAGATTTAGTCAGAAAAAGCAGAAAGTTAGGCAGAAAGCAACATATTTCCCCCCCCAAAAGGAACCAATTCTATTCCATAAATAAATTGAAAAAGGAATTTGTTCAAATTCACAGGTCAGAGAATCTTGGGGACATGAGATGAAAGTAAACAAAAGACACACACATGAATCTTATGTATATTGAAGTTAATTTTTAACTAATGGGTGATAGAAGTCAGAGTTTGGAATTGGGTAACATAGCACCAACTCAAACTCTGTTAGAGCCTTAGATAGACCTTGCTTTATATAGCTAGTGGATTATAGCTTATATCTATAAAGGCTTCTGGGACCAAGGTCAACAGCACTAATATGAACCTTTGGGAGTGATTAAACAAAAATTGGTAAGAGCTAATATTTATAGAACAAATGATGCACAAGGTAGGCACAGAAAATAGTTACAAGGTAGTCCAAAGAAACAGTTTTACCCTCTGGAAAGGAGGAGGTAGTTAATATAATTGTTCATATATGCACCCATGGGGAAATCATTGAAATTAAAAAAAAAAAAATGTTACTAGCATTTAAATGTACCTTTTGTATTCTGAAGCAGTTATGAAGTCTGAATTACTTAACTATGGTTAAAGCCCTGGAATTGTTAATTCTACTTTTATTTTATCATTGGCTGCTTAATTTTGTTCACCTCCTTAAAATAGTAAGAGTTGTTTTATTTTGTTAGTTTATTCCAAAATGTTTGCAATTTTAAAACTGTCTAATACATTGGTTTGCCCTCCTAAGAGCTTTAAAAATATTTTAGTTACATAAATTACATTAAAATATTATTTTGCTCTCTCTGAGATTATTTTGATAAGGTAATTTGTATTTAGTTTTCATTATAGAGATCCCTGTTTTTGAATAAATTTCTCAAATGTCATCACATACAAAATATGGGATTTATTTTTGCGTTTAAAAAAGTGATAGTTATCACCATCCCTAAGATTTCCTGACTTGCATTCACTGGCTGTATTGTATGACTGCTTATAATTTATACTAAAATAAATTTTCAAAGGTTTAGTCGTAAAGACATAAAGACCATTAATGTATTTCAAGTGTGCCTTATCCCAAGGCAGTATGTATCATTTACCAGATTCTCAATATGATATTCAGAACATAATTTCACCTTGCACACTTAATTGATATTTGTAACAACATGTTCTAAGGTTGGGCTTCAAAATCTCATTTAGTATGCATAAACTAAGAACTTTTTCTCTGGCATCCTTGTGTCAACCCCACTAACGCAAGAACAGTGGAATAGAGGCTGCTTGTTCAGAAGTACAACATGCAAGCTGGCATTCAGCATTTTGTGGTCTGTCATGCATGTCAGTTAAATGACAGAAACACCCCAGATGTTGTATAACACCTTGAGAAAGCTCCACACTCCAACTAACACAATTTTGGTGCACCCTAGGTGACTTTGAGTAGAAAGTCCTAAGTTTGACATTCTTGTCAGTTCATTGACATATACCTCAAAAGGCCATCATTCTTGTATTATGTTAAAACCCAATATTGTGTTACCAATTTAGATTCTACCTAGAAAATATCCCTGTTACTCAATGGGGAAAACATTAAGAATGAGCTATATTATTTACTGAAGTATCTACTTCTGTGTATCCTTGGATTTTTAATATTATAGCAGATTTTTCAAAAAGCAGTTAGGATCATGGATATTAAATAAATTATGGTTTGTCTATGCCAATGAATAAATTACTCTGTATTCATTAAAAGCAATCTGATAGATTTTTATTAGTTGACATGGAACGATGTCCAAGATGTATTACTGAGAGGAAAAGCTAGTTGCAAAATGGTGTAAATAGCATGATCTTCTTTACCTCAGAACATGTTCATGCATGCACACACACAACGCAGAAACAATTACTGTTCAAGTGCTTTCCTCTGGAAGGTGAGATTGAAAAATTGGAGGAATAGAAGAGGGAAACTGCAGTAGTCATTAAATACTTCTCTGTACTATTAAAATCTTAACTCTAATTTTGAACTATTAATTTTTAGAGTAGAAATAGTCAATGAAAAGAAAATATTCTTTTCACACAGTATAATGACTGTTTACCATGTGCTCAGATCTTTATTAATCACCAAATGAGTTTGGGAAAGCAGACTAGCACACATGAAATTAGAGTGCAATTACTAACCCATACATGGAATATCAGTGGATTAGAAATGCAGAGAAGGAAGAAAACAGAAGACTAAAACACTTCTAAAACTGAGATCACCATGTTTGTGGACATATTTAGGAATGTTTAGGACAGCAAGGCTAGGATGAGTAGTGTCATTGTGTTGACAGGTATGATGGTGGTTCAAGTTCTCTGGTTCTCTTAGTGTTTTACAGGCAAATGGAATGCTATGACCATGAAGTGACAGTACATATTCCAAATGCACTACAGCTGTCTCTTAGATATCACATATCATGAAAAGAAATGGGAATGGTGGGTTATAACTAAATAGTTAAGAAAGAAGGAAGGGGAGGCGGGGCAAGATGGCAGACTGGTGAGCTGTATGTTTTAGTTACTCCTCCAGGAAAGTAGGTAGAAAGCCAGAAACTGCGTGGACTGGACACCACAGAGCAACCTGACTTTGGGCATACTTCATACAACACTCATGAAAATGTGGAACTGCTAAGATCAGCGAAATCTGTAAGTTTTTGCAGCCAGGGGACCCGCGCCCCTCCCTGCCAGGCTCAGTCCCATGGGAGGAGGGGCTGTCAGCTCCGGGAAGGAGAAGGGAGAACTTCAGTGGCAGCCCTTATCCGAAACTCATTCTACTGATCCAAACTCCAACCATAGATAGACTGAAACCAGACACCAGAGAATCTGAGAGCAGCCAGCCCAGCAGAGAGGAGACAGACATAGAAAAAAACAGCACGAAAAACTCCAAAATAAAAGCAGAGGATCTTTGGAGTTCTGGTGAACATAGAAAGGGGAAGGGCAGAGCTCAGGCCCTCAGGCTCATATGCAAATCCTGAAGAAAAGCTGATCTCTCTGCCCTGTGGACCTTTCCTTTATGGCCCTAATTGCTTTGTCTCTTAGCATTTCAATAACCCATTAGATCTGTGAGAAGGGCCCTTTTTTTTTTTTTTTAATCCTTTTTTCTTTTTCTAAAACAATTACTCTAAGAAGCCCAATACAGAAAGCTTCAAAGACTTGCAATTTGGGCAGGTTAAGACAAGAGCAGAACAAAGAGAGCTCTGAGACAAAAGGCAATAATCCAGTGGCTGAGAAATTTCACTAAACACCACAACTTCCCAAGAAAAGGGGGGTGTCTGCTCACAGCCATCATCCTGGTGGACAGGAAACACTCCTGCCCATCACCAGCCCCATAGCCCAGAGCTGCCCCACACAACCCAGTGTGACGGAAGTGCTTCAAATAACAGGCACACTCCACAAAACTGGGCATGGACATTAGCCTTCCCTGTAACCTCAGCTGATTGTCCCAGAGTTGGGAAGGTGGAGCAGTGTGAATTAACAAAGCCCCATTCAGCCATCATTTCAGCAGAATGGGAGCCTCCCTACACAGCCCAACAGCCCAGAACCACCCTGGGGGGACGGCACTCACCTGTGACATAGCACAGTCATCCCTCAGCAGAGGACCAGGGGGTGCACGGCCTGGAAGAGGGACCCACTTGCAAGTCTCAGGAGCCATACACCAATACCAAGGACTTGTGGGTCAGTGGCAGAGACAAACTGTGGCAGGACTGAACTGAAGGATTAGACTATTGCAGCAGCTTTAAACCTCCAGGATCACCAGGGAGATTTGATTGTTAGAGCCACCCCCACTCCCTGACTGCCCAGAAACACGCCCAATATACAGGGCGGGCAACACCAACTACACACGCAAGCTTGGTACACCAATTGGACCCCACAAGACTCACTCCCCCACTCACCACAAAGGCAAAGCAGGGGAGAACTGGCTTGTGGAGAACAGGTGGCTCGTGGACGCCACCTGCTGATTAGTTAGAGAAAGTGTACTCCACGAAGCTGTAGACCTGACAAATTAGAGATAAGGACTTCAGTTGGTCTACACATCCTAAAAGAACCCGATCAAGTTCAGCAAATGCCAAGAGGCCAAAAACAACAGAAAATTATAAAGCATATGAAAAAACCAGATGATATGGCTAACACAAGCCCAAGCACCCAAATCAAAAGATCAGAGGAGACACAGCACCTAGAGCAGCTACTCAAAGAACTAAAGATGAACAATGAGACCATAGTACAGAATACAAAGGATATCAAGAAGACCCTAGAAGAGCATAAAGAAGACATTGCAAGACTAAATAAAAAAATAGATGATCTTATGGAAATTAAAGAAACTGCTGACCAAATTAAAAAGATTCTAGGCACTCATAGTACAAGACTAGAGGAAGTTGAACAACGAATCAGTGACCTAGAAGATGACAGAATGGAAAATGAAAGTATAAAAGAAAGAATGGGGAAAAAAATTGAAAAAATCGAAATGGACCTCAGGGATATGATAGATAATATAAAACATCCTAATATAAGACTCATTAGTGTTCCAGAAGGGGAAGAAAAGGGTAAAGGTCTAGGAAGAGTATTCAAAGAAATTGTTGGGGAAAACTTCCCAAATCTTCTAAGCAACATAAATACACAAATCATAAAAGCTCAGAGAACTCCAAATAGAATAAATCCCAATAAACGCACTCCGAGACATATTCTCATCACACTGTCAAACACGGAAGAGAAGGAGCAAGTTCTGAAAGCAGCAAGAGAAAAGCAATTCATCACATACAAAGGAAACAGCATAAGACTAAGTAGTGACTACTCAGCAGCCACCATGGAGGCGAGAAGGCAGTGGCATGATGTATTTAAAATTCTGAGTGAGAAAAATTTCCAACCAAGAATACTTTATCCAGCAAAGCTCTCCTTCAAATTTGAGGGAGAGCTTAAATTTTTCACAGACAAACAAATGCTGAGAATTTGCTAAGAAGAGACCTGCCCTACTGGAGATACTAAAGGGAGCCCTACAGACAGAGAAACAAAGACAGGACAGAGAGACTTGGAGAAAGGTTCAGTACTAAAGAGATTTGGCATGGGTACAATAAAGGATATTAATAGAGAGAGGGGAAAAATATATATGACAAACATAAACCAAAGGATAAGATGGCTGATTCAAGAAATGCCTTCACGGTTATAACGTTGAATGTAAATGGATTAAACTCCCCAATTAAAAGATACAGATTCGCAGAATGGATCAAAAAAAATGACCCATCAATATGTAGCATACAAGAGACTCATCTTAGACACAGGGACACAAAGAAATTGAAAGTGAAAGGATGGAAAAAAATATTTCATGTCAGCTACAGCCAAAAGAAAGCAGGTGTAGCAATATTAATCTCAGATAAAATAGACTTTAAATGCAGGGATGTTGTGAGAGACAAAAAAGGACACTACATACTAATAAAAGGGGCAATTCAACAAGAAGAAATAACAATCGTAAATGTCTGTTCACCCAATCAAGGTGCCACAAAATACATGAGAGAAACACTGGTAAAACTAAAGGAAGCAATCGATGTTTCCACAATAATTGTGGGAGACTTCAACACATCACTCTCTCCTATAGATAGATCAACCAGACAGAGGACCAATAAGGAAATTGAAAACCTAAACAATCTGATAAATGAATTAGATTTAACAGACATATACAGAACATTACATCCCAAATCAGCAGGATACACAGACTTTTCTAGTGCTCATGGAACTTTCTCCAGAATAGATCATATGCTGGGACATAAAACAAGCCTCAGTAAATTTAAAAAGATTGAAATTATTCAAAGCACATTCTCTGACCACAATGGAATACAATTAGAAGTCAATAACCATCAGAGACTTAGAAAATTCACAAATACCTGGAGGTTAAACAACACACTCCTAAACAATCAGTGGGTTAAAGAAGAAATAGCAAGAGAAATTGCTAAATATATACAGATGAATGAAAATGAGAACACAACATACCAAAACCTATGGGATGCAGCAAAAGCAGTGCTGAGGGGGAAATTTATAGCACTAAACACATATATTAAAAAGGAAGAAAGAGCCAAAATCAAAGAACTAATGGATCAACTGAAGAAGCTAGAAAATGAACAGCAAACCAATCTTGAACCAAGTAGAAGAAAAGAAATAACAAGGATTAAAGCAGAAATAAATGACATAGAGAACATAAACACAATAGAGAGGATAAATATTACCAAAAGTTGGTTCTTTGAGAAGATCAACAAGATTGACAAGCCCCTAGCTAGACTGACAAAATCAGAAAGAGAGAAGACCCATATAAACAAAATAATGAATGAAAAAGGTGACATAACTGCAGATCCTGAAGAAATTAAAAAATTATAAGAGGATACTATGAACAACTGTATGGCAACAAACTGGAGAATGTAGAGGAAATGGACAATTTCCTGGAAACATATGAACAACCTAGACTGACCAGAGAAGAAATAGAAGACCTCAACCAACCCATCACAAGCAAAGAGATCCAATCAGTCATCAAAAATCTTCCCACAAATAAATGCCTAGGGCCAGATGGCTTCACAGGGGAATTCTACCAAACTTTCCAGAAAGAACTGACACCAATCTTACTCAAACTCTTTCAAAACATTGAAGAAAATGGAACACTACCTAACTCATTTTATGAAGCTAACATCAATCTAATACCAAAACCAGGCAAAGATGCTACAAAAAAGGAAAACTACCAGCCAATCTCCCTAATGAATATAGATGCAAAAATCCTCAACAAAATACTTGCAAATCGAATCCAAAGACACATTAAAAAAATCATACACCATGACCAAGTGGGGTTCATTCCAGGCATGCAAGGATGGTTCAACATAAGAAAATCAATCAATGTATTACAACACATTAAAAATTCAAAAGGGAAAAATCAAATGATCATCTCAATAGATGCTGAAAAAGCATTTGACAAAATCCAACATCCGTTTTTGATAAAAACACTTCAAAAGGTAGGAATTGAAGGAAAGTTTCTCAGTATGATAAAGAGCATATATGAAAAACCCATAGCCAGCATAGTACTCAATGGTGAGAGACTGAAAGCCTTCCCTCTAAGATCAGGAACAAGACAAGGATGCCCGCTATCACCACTGTTATTCAACATTGTGCTGGAAGTGCTAGCCAGGGCAATCCGGCAAGACAAAGAAATAAAAGGCATCCAAATTGGAAAAGAAGAAGTAAAACTGTCATTGTTTGCAGATGATATGATCTTATATCTGGAAAACCCTGAGAAATCGACGATACAGCTATTAGAGCTAATAAACAAATTTAGCAAAATAGCAGGATACAAGATTAATGTGCATAAGTCAGTAATGTTTCTATGTGCTAGAAATGAACAAACTGAAGAGACACTCAAGAAAACGATACCATTTTCAATAGCAACTCAAAAAAATCAAGTACCTAGGAATAAACTTAACCAAAGATGTAAAAGACCTATACAAAGAAAACTACGTAACTCTACTAAAAGAAATAGAAGTGGACCTTAAAAGATGGAAAAATATTCCATGTTCATGGATAGGAAGGCTAAATGTCATTAAGATGTCAATTCTACCCAAACTCATCTACAGATTCAATGGAATCCCAATCAAAATTCCAACAACCTACTTTGGAGACTTGGAAAAGCTAGTTATCAAATTTATTTGGAAAGGGAAGATGCCTCGAATTTCTAAAGACACTCTAAAAAAAAAAAATGAAGTGGGAGGACTTACACTCCCTGACTTTGAAGCTTATTATAAAGCCACAGTTGTCAAAACAGCATGGTACTGGCACAAAGATAGACATATAGATCAATGGAATCGAATTGAGAATTCGGAGATAGACCCTCAGATCTATGGCCGACTGATCTTTCATAAGGCCCCCAAAGTCACTGAACCGAGTCATAATGGTCTATTCAACAAACGGGGCTGGGAGAGTTGGATATCCATATCCAGAAGAATGAAAGAGGACCCCTACCTCACACCCTACACAAAAATTAACTCAAAATGGACCAAAGATCTCAATATAAAAGAAAGTACCAGAAAACTCCTAGAAGATAATGTAGGAAAACATCTTCAAGACCTTGTATTAGGCGGCCACTTCCTAGACTTCACACCCAAAGCACAAGCAACAAAAGAAAAAATAGATAAATGGGAACTCCTCAAGCTTAGAAGTTTCTGCACCTCAAAGGAATTTCTCAAAAAGGTAAAGAGGCAGCCAACTCTATGGAAAAAATTTTTGGAAACCATGTATCTGACAAAAGACTGATATCTTGCATATATAAAGAAATCCTACAACTCAATGACAGTAGTACAGACAGCCCAATTATAAAATGGGCAAAAGATATGAAGAGACAGTTCTTTGAAGAGGAAATACAAATGGCCAAGAAACACATGAAAAAATGTTCAGCTTCACTAGCTGTTAGAGAGATGCAAATTAAGACCACAATGAGATACCATCTAACACCGGTTAGAATGGCTGCCATTAAACAAACAGGAAACTACAAATGCTGGAGGGGATGTGGAGAAATTGGAACTCTTATTCATTGTTGGTGGGACTGTATAATGGTTCAGCCACTCTGGAAGTCAGTCTGGCAGTTCCTTAGAAAACTAGAAATAGAGTTACCATTCGATCCAACGATTGCACTTCTCGGTATATACCCGGAAGATCGGAAAGTAGTTACACAAACAGATATCTGCACGCCAATGTTCATAGCAGCGTTATTCACAATTGCCAAGAGATGGAAACAACCCAAATGTCCTTCAACAGATGAGTGGATAAATAAAATGTGGTATATACACACGATGGAATACTACACGGCAGTAAGAAGGAACGACCTCGTGAAACATATGACAACATGGATGAACCTTGAAGACATAATGCTGAGCGAAATAAGCCAGGCACAGAAAGAGAAATATTATATGCTAACACTAATGTGAACTTTGAAAAATGTAAAACGAATGGTTTATAATGTAGAATGTAGGGGAACTAGCAATAGAGAGCAATTAAGGAAGGGGGAACAGTAATCCAAGAAGAACAGATATGCTATTTAATGTTGTGGGGATGCCCAGGAATGACTATGGTCTGTTAATTTCTGATGGATATAGTAGGAACAAGTTCACAGAAATGTTGCTATATTACGTAACTTTCTTGGGGTAAAGTAGGAACAGGTTGGAAGTAAAGCAGTTATGTTAGGTTAGTTGTCTTTTTCTTACTCCCTTCTTATGGTCTCTTTGAAATGTTCTTTTATTGTATGTTTTTCTTTTCTTTTTTTTTTTTTAATTTTTTTTTCCATACAGTTGATTTAAAAAGGAAAAAAAGGTAAAAAAAAAAAAAGAAAAAAAAAAAGGAAAAAAATATGTATTGCCCCCTTGAGGAGCCTGTGGAGAATGCAGGGGTATTGGCCTACCCCACCTCCATGGTTGCTAACATGACCACAGACATAGGGAACTGGTGGTTTGATGGGTTGAGCCCTCTACCACGGAATTTACCCTTGGGAAGATGGTTGCTGCAAAGGAGAGGCTAGGCCTCCCTATAATTGTGCCTAAGAGCCTCCTCCCGAATGCCTCTTTGTTGCTCAGATGTGGCCCTCTCTCTCTAGCTAAGCCGACTTGAAAGGTGAAATCACTGCCCTCCCCCCCTACGTGGGATCAGATATCCAGGGGAGTGAATCTCCCTGGCAACGTGGAATATGACTCCCCGGGAGGAATGTAGACCTGTCATCGTGGGACGGAGAACATCTTCTTGACCAAAAGGGGGATGTGAAAGGAAATGAAATAAGCTTCAGTGGCAGAGAGAATCCAAAAGGAGCCGAGAGGTCACTCTGGTGGGCACTCTTACGCACACTTTAGACAACCCTTTTTAGGTTCTAAAGAATTGGGGTAGCTGGTGGTGGATACCTGAAACTATCAAGCTACAACCCAGAACCCATGAGTCTTGAAGACAATTGTATAAAAATGTAGCGTATGAGGGGTGACAGTGGGATTGGGAAAACCATAAGGACCACACTCCCCTTTGTCTAGTTTATGGATGGATGAGTAGAAAAATAGGGGAAGGAAACAAACAAAGAAACAGACAAAGGTACCCAGTGTTCTTTTTTACTTCAATTGCTCTTTTTCACTTTAATTATTATTCTTCTTATTTTTGTGTGTGTGCTAATTAAGGTGTCAGGGATTGATTTAGGTGATGAATGTACAACTACGTAATGGTACTGTGAACAATCGAATGTACGATTTGTTTTGTATGACTGCATGGTATGTGAATATATCTCAATAAAATGAAGATTAAAAAAAAAAAAAAAAAAAAAAGAAGGAAGGAAGGAAGTGGATTCCAGAAAGAAAATGAGAGACCACTTCTTGGACCAAGTGCAAGTGCACAGGTTCATCCTAATGTCTCACAAAGTCATATACTTGGGTCATGGCCAGTGGCCCAAAGATGCATGCTAGGCAATTTAGTGATACTTTTTCTTATTCAGCTGGATGTAAGGGAACAGCTTGCTTCCAAATATCCACAGTAGGGCCAACAAGTTATACAACTGCAGCTGGTACTGTTCATATCTTTATGCATGGTACCCCTGGAGTGGTATAGTTACAACCTATGAAGGTTTTCCACAAGAAGGTCTGGATGACTGGATTGGAGAATTGCATCAACAAGAAAAAAAAATAGTATCACAATGTCTTTCATTTGCTTGTAGAGATGCCATGGCTCATACCACAAACCACAGTGGAGAAAGCTCTGCTAAGCACCAAGTATAACTTTTTTATTGAATAAAGTAAATTAATCTGTAATTAAATTATTCAGCTTCACTCAGAGAACCTAAGATGAGGCACTGAAATGGGGACAATAGAGACCACTGTTTTGAGGCTATAAACAAAGAAACTGGATAAGCTAAACAACTTAAGTAGTGTACTTCATTTTTAAGTTTAAGAGAGAACTGAATATATTTGAAAGCTGAAGGGGAGAAGTACATTGTAAGACAATAATTAAACATGCTGGAGATGATAACTGCAGCTATGTCAAGGAATGAGACCTAGAGTGCAGATGGAGGGATTCTCTTTAGATAGCTCTTTGAGATAGCTCAATTAGGAGTTTCTTAACTATATCGTGAGCAAAGCATTTAATAGGTGCTGAATAAAATATTCCTACCCTGAGTAAAGATAAACGATATTTGTTAGGTTTCTGACCAATGGTATCAGTCTTCTCCATAAATTTTGGGGATTGGCCATCTTCTACTTTGATTGAGTTGCTTAGTTTTTAATACTGCCCTGTGACTTCAAAATCACCAGCGGGGACGATGACAATATTACCTAAAAGGTAAAAAATGTGATAGAGATAGATTACCTGGGAAAGACTTGAAAAACTACATTTCATGGATATTTTTGGGAAGTGAGGATAATTCCATACTTCTGTAGGTTACAAGGGTTCCATTTAAAAGAAAGTGTGATTTGGACCTTTTTTTTTTTAAAAAAAAATCATGTGTGGTTATTAATGTACTAATGTAAGCTGCCAAAAAACTTGGTTAAACATTGAAATGGAATTGGTTAAAAAATAAAATAAAGGTTCTAAGTTTAATACTAATTGTCTCAGGAAGTTACCAATAAGATTTATAATTGCACTAAAAGACTGATTTTTAAGACAAATATATATGAAAATAGATTCTCTATGTAGTCAGTACTCTTTTATGAGAAAATATTTGTACCAACATTTTTTTTGGTTTTCTAATGCTGCATTTGGCAACTATCTCAAGTGTTAGGGTAAGATGATTCTTAACTTCCTGTGTTTTACACTACTTTGATAATCAATGGACATTATGGAACCGCTAGTCATTTAATATACCCACATATCTGAACTCAGGTTAAGAAATCCTTAAGATTCCTATTTCTTTTTATCATCATCATCTTCTTGTTTGCTTTGGGCCAATGAGTGCTAAAGAATTACTCAGATACACTTTGAAAGGCACTCCTAGCAAAAATCATCACAAGAGGAAGTGTTTTGTTCTTGCTGATTTTTTTTAAAGTTAGAATTTATTTGATTAATGATTGCTTCACAAAGTCATAAGTCAAAATGGCCTGCAACTCAATGATTTACAGTTGCAGTTTCATTCTTCTCTGTAAGTATGACTGCCTTTTGTCAAAATAACGATAATTGTGATTTATATAACAAGATGGAGGCTGACACATTTTAGCAAGGAAGGATCTGACCAGTCTATTTCTATCTTTGGCCTGCCATAGCAAGCACATATTAAGGCTTACAAGAGTAAAAATATACCATACCACATACGGCTTGATTTAACAGGATTATTTTGAGATAGGCAATTCTAAAATGTATCGTGTCATATTAACTATCTCTTATAGTTCATGCTGTTGGATTCATTTTGCTTCATGAGTTTACATTTTGACTCTTACTTCTGATTCCATATGATTCTATAAAATATCTGAAATATTTTATGAGACGTGTGTGTGTGTGTGTGTAATTGGCTTGGAGTCAGCATACCTGGTTTCTAGTTCTAGTCAGGGTTCTACCCACTTATCTATAGGAAAGAAATATTGCAATATAATAACTGTATGAACATAGTATGTTACATAATCTTTGTCTATTTGCTGATATATGAATATCAGATAAAACAATTTACCTGAGACTCTAGTTGTGTTTGTTTGATATAACACATAAAATTACTTTGTAAATAGTGAAATATTATTCAAATGATTATTATTTACATTCATTCTTGACAAATATTTCTTATGCATATCTCTCTGCTATTTGTTAGAATATACACTTCATTTTCTGTATACTCATAAACAGTTAATTGTATATTATAGTCATTTAATTCAAGAAACAAAATAATTTCCTTAGATCATAAAACACTATTGTTAAGAGTTTTTAGGTACAAGATTGCATCAGTGATATGGGGTGTGGTAGACAAAATAATGGTCCCAAAGATTTCCACATCCTAATTTCCAGAACCTTTGTTGCTTTACCTACTGTTTCAGTTTGCCAGGCTACTATGGCAACACACAATGAGTTGGCTTAAACAAGAGGAATTTATTGGCTAATGGTTTTGAGGCTAGAAGCAGTCCAAAATCAAGATATTGTCTAGGTTTGCTTTCTTCCCGATTGTGTAGCATTCTGGTGTTGGCTGCTGGCAATCCTTGGGGTTCCTTGACTTGTATCTCTACTACCTGCCACATGATGATGTCCTCTCCCTTGTGGCTTCTGTGACTCTGGGATTCTCTTTATAAGGCCTTTAGCAGTATGGATTAGGACCTACCCTGATTCGGTTGGCCACCCTTAACTAAAAATAATACTCAAAAGACCATATTTACAATGGGTTCATATCCACAGAGATATGGATTAAAATTAAGAACATGTGTTTGTTGGTATATATAATATAGCGTACATTTTAGTGAACTCCAGACATGTAATCATATCCTCTTACCTCCTCAAGTGGTTAACAAAATATTCTGAATTAAGTTGACCCCCACAATATTTCATGTCTCAGTACAGGCTCATTTGTTTTCCAGATATTTGTTAAATACTTCATACTAGTTATGGCTTTACTCTTTGCTAGAGATTTAAATGTTAATCAGTTAGCAGCTTGCAAATGAGGCTGTATGAGGTGGTCTAGAGAGAATGTAGTAGGAGAGTGAAGAAGTAGGCACAGAAATGAACCCTATGGTACCCCAAAACAAAACACTTAGAATCAGCATTCAATGAGACAGGTGAGGAAGCCGGAGGATGGTGGTGGCTAAGAAAGAAGAGTGTTTTCAAGGGGGATGAAGAGGTTAATTTTGGTTCAGTATGACAGCAGGGCAAAGATGTGGAAATTATATATGATCTTGGCAAGAGTAGTTTCCGTAGAGTTCTGCAGCCAATTGAGTGGGTTAAAGAGCTTCTTTTAGGTGTCTTGATATTAAATATCAACCTAAACTCTACTTTCATTTCAAATTTAAGTGGCATAAAAGAAAATACTAACTTGTTGTATTAGTTTTTTTTCAGTTTAAAAAATACATTAAGTTTTCTCAAAACAAGAACTAAATACATTGTGCTTTTCAGATGCAGATATGGTTCTATTTTAATTTCAAGATGTGCATCTAATGTTTGTTGAGTATGTCAATCTCCTGGGTCCTGTGGGAAATACAGAATCGAATGGACTTATTATGGAATATAAATTTTATCTACAAAATCACTAAAATACCCAACTAAAAGTGAACATTGATACAACAGTCACAAGCTGCCTACTTAGCTAATCTGAACTTCACTGCCTGGAGCTCCTTGCATGCAGAGAGCTGGAAGAGAAGGTGAGTGCCCCGAGGGAAGGAAGGAGGGAAAGCGTTTACTCTCTTTTCTGTAACTACCAAATGCTTATTATAGTTGGGATAAAGAAAGCAACTACCATGTATAAATTGCCTACTGTGTGTCAATTACAAGGTTTGTTGCTTTTTATGTAGTATGAACTTATCCTTATAACAAATTGAGGTAGTAATTCTAATTATCCCCATTTTACAAACAAAGAAACAGAGGGTAGAAGAGGTAAAATAACTTTGCAAGTTTTGCCTAGATAGAAAGTGCTATAATCCAACTCTTAAATAAAGTTTTACTAACTTTTGCCTCAGGCCTATAATAATAGGCATTTCCCCATGTGATTGCTGACAAACAGAATCACTGTTCATTAGATGGAGAGCAAGTCTTTGGGCATTCAAACTGTTTCTATTATAATATTGTAAATGGTGTTTATATAGCAGCTAAGCAGTTAATTCAACCCAAGTTTTTGTGTAATAAGCAAATGGCAGTAAATACCAGTCTGTTTTATTGTGTTGTAAGTAATTTAGGAAAATTTTGCAGTTGTGCCTTTTTAGATTAATATATTTAAATTCAAGAACCATATCCTTAATTATTACTTTTATTGCTATTTTAAAAATGAAGCAATCAACTCTGATTATAGCTTTCAGAAATTAGTCATTAAATTTAGGAAAAGTCAGTGAGGTTTGCTTTTCCCCACATTAATTCATTGTTGGATATTCAAAAAAATATTTAAAGTCTTAATTCATTTAATCTTTATGATGGGTATGCTTGAATGCTCCACTATTTTGATGACAATCTTTCCTGTTGCTTTAATAATAATTGTCAAAATTTTTATTGTGAGTAGAGAGCTCCCTGAAAAATATTATTGTCTGAATTCTTTAGATTTTTTCCCTGTGGTTCACATTTTTAAAAAAAGATTGTTGGCATTTAACTTTATTGGGGTGGGGGTGAAAGTCTTCCTTCAAATACATGGCAATCAAATATACAGGTTAAAATGCACAAATGCACATGCACAGATTGAAATCTAAAGAGGTTGTCATTTTTAAAAGTTCCATATACAAAATATTTTCCTTTAATTTCCCTGTTTTATGATGTGTGACGTAAGAAGAAAAATTTTTCCATTTTCTCATGAATGTTGAGTCTTTGCCTTTTCTTTTCCGAACACTATTTTTGTATTGAAATCCCTGCATAACAATTATGGGAAACTAAATGAATAATCCAGATAAACTTATACCTTATTGAAATGTATAAATATTAAAATACGTTATGCTATAATATACATTTCATCAGTTTACTGGCACACTTTAATTTTGTCATTGCTCAGTTTAGTGATGTAATACCTTGGAAATGGGGCTTCTTCTGTCTAGATCCTAGAGTCAGCATGTACTTGGGCAAGTTACTTATCTTCAGGATTCTGAGGATGATATTGGTGCTTAATTCATGATGGTATTTAGAGAGAGAATGCACATAATATGTTACTGCAGTGCCTTATATACAGTAAGTACTCAGTGAAGATTAGTCATTACATGATGGCTAATAAATTCCCTAATCGGAAAATCCAAATGGCTCTTTAAAATGCTTTCAGATAATATGAATGGATTCTGGTTTGTATTTATTTTTTAAGATATTGGAATCTCTTTAATTGGTGTATTACTTGAGTGAGATATGAATGTGTGTGTGTATGGATGGATGGTTACAGCTGCCAAGAGGCTAAAATCTGGTAATATGTTTATTTCAATACCTTTTATTTACGATGAAAATTTTTGGGGCATTTATGGCTAGTTGAACTTTCTCAAAGTATTTCCATTTGTATGATGACTTACTTTATGGTCATAATGGTAATGTGCACTTTTTAGAAGGAATCTATTATTTTGCAGTATGTAAGTTTGACTGACTTTTCTTTGTATGTGGCCATACTTCATATAATTCATATAAACACTTTCAGATGGAATATACAATATTGTTCAGTTTTTTAACAATTACAAAGGAAGATGTATATGTTTGTCTATACAAATATATTAACTTTTGGTTGTGAAAAAAATACAAACAGAAAAGTGAATAAAAAATAAATACACATTTTAATGAACTATTCTAAAGAGAAAATTCATGTGGCCATCAACTGGTCATGAAAGCTCTAGTCCAAATGTATTGTTTCTGGTGTTTCTTTCTAGTCACAGCACACACTCCCTGTCCCCCACCCCTCACTTCCACGCCTTCCCACAGCTGCAAAGGAAAACACTAACTTCAATTTTATGTTAATCATTGCTTGTTTTACCATATCACCACTTGAAAATGTGTCTCTAGTTTTTGAATGTTTCCTTTATGTAAAGACGTCTGGGATGCTTGTGGATTGGACTTAACAGGTTCATTTTTCCCTTTGTATATCTCTATGTGGGTAAATCTAACTTTGGAAACAAGTGTTATAGTTTGCTAATGCTGCCAGAATGCAAAACACCAAAGATGGATTGGCTTTTATAAAAGGGGGTTTATTTGGTTACACAGTTACAGTCTTAAGTCCATAAAGTGTCCAAGGTAACACATCAGCAGTTGGGTACCTTCACTGGAGGATGGCTAATGGTGTCGGGAAAACCATTAGGCACATGGCTAGCGTCTGCTCCAAAGTTCTGGTTTCAAAATGGCTTTCTCCCAAGACGTTCCTCTCTAGGCTGCAGTTCCTCTCAAAAATGTCACTCTTAGTTACTCTTGAGGTGTTTGTCCTCTCTTAGCTTCTCCAGAGCAAGAGTCTGCTTTCAACTGCCATCTTCAAACTGCCTCTAGTCTGCAGTTGTTCTCTCAGCTCCTGTGTATTCTTCAAAGTGTCCCTCTTGGCTGTAGTTTCTCTTCAAAATGTCACTCTCAGCTGCACTGAGTTCCTTCTGTTTGTCAGCTCCTTTATATGGCTCCAGTGATTTAATTTAGACCCACCCTGAATGGGTGGGGTAACACCTCCATGGAAATTATCCAATCAGAGTCATCACCCACAGTTGGGTGGGGCGCATCTCCACAGAAACACTCAAAGAATTACAATCTAATCAGCACTGATATGTCTGCCCACATAAGATTACATCAAAGATAATGGCACTTTGGGGGACATAATACATTCAAACTGGCACAACAAGTGTTAGTAGAGCCACTTGCAAACTGAGCCTGTAGCATAGTGGTTAAAAACACGTAGTCCAAATGAAGCCAGAGAATGTGGGTTCAAATGTTGACTTTGCCTCAGTAAACTTGAGAAAGTTATTGAATATCTCTGTACTTCAGGTTCCTTACCTGTAAAATAGGGTGATAATAGTGTTAGAACATGGGATTGTTATAAAAATTAAAAATTAAATTAATTTGCATTTGCAAAGTCCTATGTGTTTATTAAATAGATGTATGAGAACTTGGAATCATGTTTTTAGCAATAACTCTTTATTCAATATATTCCCATAAGTGACTTATGTCAGATATATACCTTAGTCTGTGAAACCACTGAAGTGTATAGTCTGTTTTAATTGTGGGATATTTGTAAATCTCAAAAAATGGGGGGGGGGTGCAATTACAGAATTCTTCATCTTTTCACCTTCAGCCATTAACAGTAAACATTGAGAGCATCTTTTCTGCCAAGGAAAGTTTGTATCAATCTGTGCTATGCTCTTGTCTTGTTTCTTCTGCATAGAGCTAAGAGAACTAAACAAAAGGGCATTTATAACGAGCAAATGCTCTCCTGGCTCCAGAATCCTATATTGTATTCAGCATGGGATAGATTCCTGAAATTCTGAGTGTGTCGTGATATTTTATTCTGAAAACAAGCTTTACAAGTTGAGTATCATAAGCTTGAGATTTTTTTCTAAATGATATGATCAGCATTACAGGTATTCAAAGTCTTTGGTAGACATGTGAGAGAGAACAGGGTGTAACAGGAAGATGACAAGCCCTGGGTATCATGATACAATATTTCTGAGTCTGTTTTCAATAGCAGTAATAGATTAGTAAGACACTTAACTGGTACAGTCTGTCTAAATTCACTTGCAGTTGTGACATTTTATGATTTAGGTCAAAATGTTTATATAAAAATATAAATGTATATTAGCCCAAGAAATGAGCATTCTTATAATAATTTATTATAGGTATCAGTTCTGTGAGGAGTGGGAAAATTAAGCTGTTCCTTTTAAAAAATAATTTTAATTATCCAATTCCTGAATACAGGTCTTTGTTTTCTTTTTAATTTTTTTTAATAATCATTTTGGGTAACACTAAAAAAGTAACTTTGTCTTCAGTGGCCCTCTCCAATCCCTGTTTTTGTTTGTTAAAGTTTGAATTGTATTGTAGAGTAGCACTGTCCAATAGAACTTTCTGTGTTGATGGAAATGCTCTATTATTGCACTTTCCAATGCAGTAGCTACTAGCCACATGATTATTGAGCATTGAAAATGTGCTCAATGTGACTGAAGAACTGAATTTGTAATTTTATTGAACTTTGATTTAAATTTATATTGCCACTGTTGGCTAGCACTACTGCTTTGGAGTATGCAGTTTTTTCCTTTTGAACTGTATCTGGACATACCAATGGTATAATATGTGTGGCAGAGGGGAATCTGTAAAAATTTAATTAAATGCTCTCTACATTTTCTCAATTGTTTAGCTATGTGAAGGGTATTATGTTGATGTGTATATTTGATATTGAATGTTCTAACTTTTTGGTTGACTGTCTTTATCTCTTGAAATCATTTTATAGATTTTTGTCTAGAATTCTATTTGGTGACATTTATATTATTGCTCTTTTAAAGTAGCCTGTCTTTGTTATATATGCCATCATATTATTTTCTGTCTTTCAGGGCTGTTTTGCTTTAAATGGACCTCTTAAAAGGGCGTATAGCTGGAGTTTCAAAAATCCAATTGATAACCTCAGTCTTTTTAAAAGTGAGATTAATCTGCAATTCAAGTGTTCTTCAACTATATTTGAGCAAGCCAGTTGTGTGTGTGTGTATATGCACACACAGTTATGTGTGTGAATATATTGAAAATGTTTAAATGCTTCTATCACCTGGCTAACATTCTCAGACATATAATGAAAATCAATTTAGTAAGGAGAAACAGTAAGTCTTAATTGATTTAACCAAATACAGAGCTATGAGCTTTTTTCACTCTTCATTTCAATTCTACAAGGAGCTATTGAATATCTTGTATGATTCTAAATATCACATAATTTCACTGTTGGGCAGATATTACCTTGAATTTTTTCTGGCATCATATATTGAAATTTTAAATTAGGTTATCAGATAGATTGTGCTATAAGCAAGCTCTCCTGGTTGTTATGCTCCATTATGGGGGATATTTTTAGTTTAAATGTTACAGTCACAATAAAGCCAAAATACAAGAGTTTAATGGGCAGCACATTCAAGGATTGAACCTCAGCATAGATATTAAATGAACATAGACATTCAATATTTTAAATATTAGACATGATGCATGTCTTTATGGGAGTCCAGGGGCACCAGCATCTGAGCTGGAGATTTGTGTATAGGCTGAACACTTAGAGGGAATAAGGGAAGAAGAGTTGGGTAGGGGGAGGGGTTGATCATGCTGTGGTTGTAGATGATATTTCAACTGGTATCTTGTGCAGTTTTGAAGCTGGGCCGGTACTTCCAAGTTTTATAGAATTGAGGCAAAGGGGCTGTGCTTTGTACTCCAGTGTTGACCAGTCACTGGATGTGGACCGTTGCCAGGGAGACGTGCAGTTTTACAAGAGGCAGCTAATTTCTGGGCCGGGGCAGTTCCTAGGGAGGAACTAATGTGTGAGCCATCAGCCGCCAACACTCCTGGTTGGGAAAGTGAGTGCTTTATTCCTAAGGGGTTCTGAGAGGCCTACCTCAACATCCTTCTAAGTAATATACTTAGAAGGTAGGAAGAGTTTGATTTTAATCCTTCTTGTTTGGTGCAGGGCATTAAAATCATACCACTTAAGACTGACAGCCAGGAAGTTTCTGCAGAAAGAGTATATAAGTCATTGTTTAATGTTTTCGTTTCCTCAGCACATTTTCGTGTTTAAGGAGCTCCTTAATTTAAAATTAGAAGTGGCTGAGATCATTATTAACAACTTTTGTTAACTTGTTTGTTTCTGGTAAGCAAATCAAACCAGAAAGAACATCTAGAGAGATTAGCCAGAGGGAGGGAAGGATAAAAGGGAGCGAGAGGTTTCAAGAAGGAAAGCCTTCTAAGAAACACAGTCATCAACCAAGTCGTTTGCTACCAGAAAGTCAGGTAAGATAAGGACTGAGTAATACCCACTAGATTCACAGCAAATCTGTAAATGAGGAACTGGGGAGAGTCCACAGCTTGCAATGACTGAAGAAGTGAGTGTATCAATCATAGTGGGGAGGAAGTGCATTTGACAATTTGAGCATGAGTCAGTGCTGATAGGAAGAGCTCCTGAAGACAAACAGAAGGAACAGGAGAATCAGCAGATAACAGATCTCCCACCATTGAGGAAAGTGTGAGTTCTGGAAAGAAGACATGGTACAGCTCTTTAACTGATTAATCTCTTTTATTATTTAAAGGAAGAAAAATTTAAACAAGCACTCTTATTGTTGATGTGTCATTGAAAGCTTGGGTATTCAGACAAAGCAACAAAATATTAAATGTGTAATATTAAGTACAAAAATTATAGCTTATATTGTGGAACTTATTCTATTTATCTATTCATTATATGACCAGCTCCATTTAGAAAACTAGAGGATGGAAACTGTTTAATGTAGCAGATTGCCTGGAAAAAACAAAAACATTTTTGAAATGTAGCTTTTCAGGTTAAGGGGGGAATGCTTTAGTGACACTCCCCAAGCCTTAATATGCATTTCCTGATGCTAAACTCTTTACAACATTTCATTCACTCATTTATTTAATCATTCAAATTTAATTCAATAAATAATGTAGAACGCCTATTATATGTAGACCCTATTCTAAGAAGTGGGTATAGCAATAAAAATCCCTTAAAAAAATCTGTACCCTTGTGGTGATTCATTCTAGTTGGGGAGAGAGACAATAAACAAAATATTTAAGTGGAATTTGTAGCACGTTATCTGATGATGAGTATTAGGGAGAAAGTGCCAGCATTCTGGGGCAGGGGAACTTGCAATTTTAAGTCAGGAGAGGCCTTCCTGAGAATGTAATATCTGAGTAAAGACCTACTCAGAGCAGGGTTCAAGAACTTCTCATGTCTGGAATGAGAAGAGGGAAGTGTTTGGGGTGCAAAGATGCTGAGGAGAATGCATGGCTGAATATTTGAGAAATAACAAGGGAGCCCATGTGATAGAGCAAAATGAGCAATGGACAGAATAGTGGGAGATGAGGTCAGAGAGATAACAAGAGGTCCGACCAGGTAGGGCTTTCTAGCCAGTTTACTGACTTTGGCTTTTCCTCTGAAAGAGATGAGAAGCCACTGGAGTATAGTGGATATGTAGTTTGTAGGTTTTAATCCAGTCTAAGCAAATTGATGCTGGCATCTAATTCACTTGGCTGCAGCGTATGTTATACCCTTTGTTAAATGTTTTGAATATCAGTTTCCAATGAGAGTGTTGAGCAGAGGACTAATGTAATCTGACTTACGACGGTCTTGCTGACATGGCAGACATGTTGAGAAGATACTGAAGGGGATAAAAAGTGGAAGCAGAGAAATGAGTTAGGAAGTTATTGTAATAATCTAGGTGAATGATGATTGTGGATTCACTCAGAAGTTAGTAATGAAAGTGTGGTCAAATTCTAGTTGAAGATGGAGCTGACAGGAACTGCTGACAAAGAGTATGTGGGTTATGAGATAAAAGTAGCAAGCCACAAATACCTCAAGCTTTTGGCCAGAGTTGACATTAACTGAGATGAGAAAGCCAGCAGGAGAGGTGATCAAGGTATTGGCCATGTTAAATTTTAGATGTCTATTAGTCACCTAAGTGAGTTTGCAATTGTAAATCTGAAGTTTTAGGGGATATATCAGGTTGCAGATATAGAATTAGCAGTCATCAGTCTCTAAATGGTATATAAAGCCAGGAGACTGGATAAAATCACAAAAGGAATGAATACAGATGGAAATGACACGAAAGTCCATGGACTGAGTCCTGTAGCACTCTAAGAGTTAGGGAGTAAGAGGAAGAGCCTGCTAAGAAGGAATGGCCAGAGAAGTAGGAGGAAAACCAGGGGAAAGAAGTGTACTAAAAATCAAGTAAAGAAAATATTTTAAGGAAGAAGCAGTAAGATGAGGATTAGGAATTGACATTTGCATTAAGCAATATTTTAATTTCAAAACATTCATTCTGCTTTTCCATATGACCATGCCAAAATCAAGCCTATAAATGCACACTTCTGTGGAACTGAAATACTTGCATTTTAATCCCGACTTTTCATCAAACTTGAATAATTTTATTGATTAACTTCAAAATTCAACTGGAATTCCAAACAGCATTAGCAATCAGTTTGGCAAATATTTAAATTGTGATTTGACCTCCGAATTCAATACCCCAACTTTCAGAATACTGAAAAAGCAGCATTATTGTTTTTTCATATTTTGTTCAACTCAGTTGTGTTAACGATGACTTCAATATATGCCACAGAGGAGGCCAGCATCTTTGGAAGTCAAACATCCATGTATTATAGTTTCATTAGTAATTTTTTTTTTCTTTTAAAATAATTTCACACAACTTGTTACTACCAGAGAAATCTGTTAGGAGGTTATTGCCAGAATCCAAGATCAAGACAATATTGATAAAACTTTAAGGACTGCGTATCAGCTGTTACTGCCAGATTTATTGATGACTAGTCTTTTTTATACTTTAAGAGTGTTTTTGTATTCTGTTTTCCACTAATAAATCTTCTGTTCTTTCATTTGGACATCTTTTTTTTAAATTCTGTTAAACTCATTATTTTGTAAAGGATCAGCATATTTTACTTTGGAAATTAGATTATTATATTTATCTTAGAAATAAGGCAAGTGAATAAACATAGACTTACATATGCAGAACTCTACAGTTTATAAAGCCTGTGCATATATTATACCATTTAACAATATTATACGAATCATCACTATCCCCACAGTCTCTTTTCTTTTTACGAGGCTGCCTTGCACACTCATCACCAGGGTTATTCTTCACAGACATCTTAGGTAGTGGGTTGCTCTCAGAAGAGCACCAATAGAATGTCAATAAAACATGAAGTAGAGTATTCTTAAAATACTCTCCAGTCTTCTCCACAGCCTGACTGAGACATTGTGGCTAGCTCCAAGGGTGGACCCTTAGGAAGTTGAGGAGGGGGTGCATTTACTGCCAAATCCTGAGTTTTCAAAGGTCAGCTTGAAGCGCCAGTGGGAAGAGCAGGTCTTCACAGGCTGCCCTGCAGGGGATACTGAACCCTGAACAGCTGAGGATCAGCCTAATTGATTTTATGCTGAAGTTTCAGGGCCCTGTTTTATAAGGGTAGGAGAAAAACCATGTGTACAGAAAGCACTGTATCTGAAGCCTTCAGAAAGAACAAATAAACACTACTTCATTCCATGTTTCCTATTGTCCTATTTAACCTTATAAATTATGAAATCTACCAAAAAAGCCATTGAGTCTCCCTTACATAATGAAGTTATATGAATATATGTTGTTATGTATTTCTGGCTTAAGGTTAAAAAAAAAAAAGAAAGCATGTGTTCTGGAATATTATGCTAAATATATTGATTTTGATCCATAGTGTGGCTGAATTCTATTACTATAGTCTTGATAAGGCCTTAAGGATGCATATCAGCCTGTACTGCAAGATTTATTGCTGACTGTTGTTTTTTATACTTTAAATAGTGTTGTAACTGATTGTACACTGTGGGTGAGTGTATGGTATGTTTGAATATGTCTCAATAAAATTGAATTTAAAAAAATAAAATAAAAAAATAGTGTTGTAAATGTTCTATTTTCCATTAATAAATCTTCTGTTCTTTCATTTGGACACCTTTTTTCTTTCTTTTAAATAAGTGGTAGACACTTTTATTCCCTGCCATCCATTTCCTCTAAAAGTATGATGGGGTGGTGAAGAGGTGAGCAGCAAGCTAAAACATCCATCGCTTTTTTTGTGAAAATACATGATATTATAAATTCGAAAACATTTGCAAAATCTTTACCTGCTCTGCACCAGTCAAGATGGCAGAGTGAGAAACTTCAGGGCTCTTTCCCCACACAGGAGCTTTGAACAACCAAGAACTGGCAGAAACGTCTTTCTCAAAGCTCTAGGAAACAGTTAAAGGACTATAGATGGTGGGCACCAAATCAAGAGAAAAGCTACGTTAAAGGAGTATTCTCTCCTGATGCCCTGGTTGGCCTCTCTGTCACCCCTCACTAGCTCAGTGCAGACTAGACCCACATTCCCAGTGTGGATTCGTGATCCTGGTTCTGGAGGGAACAGAGTAAACCTTGTGCACATACTGGAAGTGTGTATGTCTGTCCCAACCTATCTAGTGGTTTCCTCAGGGACTTGTCCCAGAATTTGCCCTGTGTTTAGAATGCAGCACAGAGAACTCTGCTAGAGAGCACCGTGAGAGAGCAATCAAGTTTTGGCTCCCTGGGGCAACGGATTGCTGTCTGTGGGACATATAGTGCAGTGTCCAGGACCAGAAGGAAAATGTTTCCAGGGAAGAGGCTACGTTTGTATTTGCATAAATGGGGGAATTTCTAGGGCAGCACACATATGCCCAAGACGAGATGCATGCACAGTAACAGCAGGGAGGTCCTGATGCTTTGGTCTGGAGCTTTCTCTCGGAGCCTTCTCTGAACTCATTGTATGGATAAGCTGTGAAAGAAGACACTTTAACAGGACAATCTGCCAAGACTGGGAAAGTGTTTTCTCTTTTTCCTTCTAATTTGTTTGTATGTGTGTGTGTGTGTGTGTGTGTGTGTGTGTGTGTGTGTGTTAGCTCCTGACTTTCAAGGAAGGTTCTGTCATAACACTAACTGGATATAAGCTTAAGGAACAGATGCTTCAGAGTCTAAATTCCAGTGATAACATTAAAATATCAAAATGTCCACGTTCCAAAACACTGATTAAAAAACATACAGAGAAACAAGAAGTGATGGTTCTGGGCAAAGGAGTAGATTAAAGCACTAGAAATCATTAATGAGGAGGATCAGACCTAAGACATTACAGACAAAGACTTTTAAAAAATTATCTTAAATATGCTCAAAGATCTACAAGAAAACAGGGACAAAGCACAAAAGAAAATCAGGAATAATGACAGAGGCACACAGAGAATATAAATAGAAAGACAGAAGTTATGAACAGGAACCAAAACAGCTGAAGTCCGCAGGACCAAAAATTAAAAATTTCCTGGAGGAGTTCAACAGCAGATTGAAGCCTGCAAAAGAAAGAAACAGTGAACTTAAAGATAACACAATGGAAATCATCTAGTTTGAGGAGCAGAAAAAAGAAAGAATAAAGAAAAGTGAACAGAGCCTGAGGAACCTGTGGGACACCATCAAATGTACCAGTATACACATTTTGGGAATCGTAGAAGGAGAAGAAAGAGAGAAAGAGCACAGAAAAATAATGACTGAAGAATTCCCACATTTAGCAAAAGACCTGAATATATACATCCAAGATGCTCAATGAAATTCAAATAGAACCATAATGCACCATGTTCTAATCAAACTGTTGAATGCCAAAAATAGAGAGCTCTGAAAGCAACATTATAGAAGCAATATGTCCCATACAAAGGAGCCTCTATAAGATTAAGTGCTGATTTCTCATTGGAAACCATGGAGTCAAGAATGCAAGGGATGATATATTTAAAAGTGTGAAAAGCAAAATATTGCCAACTGAGAATTCTATATGTGGCAAAATGATCTTTCAAAATGAGGCTTAGACATTCCCAGAAAAACGAAAATCTGAGGGAGTTCCTCACCACTAGATTGGCCCTACAGCAGATACTAAAGAGAGTTCTGCAGGTTGAAAGGAAAGGACAATAGGCAATAGATCAAAAGTGCATGAAGAAATAAAATCTCCAGTAAGGGTAACAACATGGGTAAATATAAATGCCAGTACTATTGTATTTTTTGTTTGCAACACCACTTTTTATTTCCTATAGAATCTAAAAGGCAATTGCATAAAATGTAATGATAAAGCGGTGATTTTGGACTCAAAATGTATAAACATGCAATTGGTGACAAGAACTACATAAGGGGGGTGTGGAACATAAGAACATATTTTTTTGTATGCTATTTAAGTAAAGTTGGATTCAAAGCAAATGAGATTTTTATAGATTTAGGATGCAAAATTTAAGCCCCAGGATACTCACGAAGAAAATATCAAAGCATGTGCACACTCATAGAGACAGAAAAAAGAGTACAGGTTACCAGGGAAGGAGGGCAGGAGCAATGGGGAGTTAATGCAAAGTGAGTGTAGGGTTTCTTTTTGAGGCAAAGGGAAAGTTTTATTAATGGGTGGTGTTGAGGCTAATGTAACATTATGTATGTGAGTAATCACACATTTACTGAATGTATGTTTAGGAGGGTTTGGAATGGGAAGATTTATGTTGTAAGCATGTTTCCATGACTGAGAAGGGGAGGAGGGAGGGAGGGAGGGAGAGAGGGAAGGGAGAGAGGTGGGGAGAGAGATTGGGATGTAAAAAAAATAAGAACATAGAATGTGAGCTTTATATCAACATTAAGTTTCTTGAGCTTGATAACTGCACTTAAAGTGATTACATAAGTGAATATTCTTGTTTGTATGAAATGTACATTGAAGTGTCACGTTTCCAAGGAGTAAGATGTATTTGACCTGCCTTCCAATGTTCAGAAAATAGATAGGTGATGATAGATAGATAGATAGATAGATAGATAGATAGATAGATAGATAGATATAGGTAGTTAGGTAGATAGGTAGGTAGGTAAGAAAAGAAGGAAGGGAGAGAGGGAGGGAGGAAGGAAAGAGGGAAGGAAGGGAGGGAGGGAGGGAGGGAGGAAGGGGCAGGTTGGTAACATGTTAAATTGGTGGATCTCTGTACCTGGGGATGGGGGTTAGAGTATGCTGGAGTTCTCTGTATAGGGTTTGTATTATTTTTGCAACTGTCCTGTAAGTTTGAAATTATTCCAAAATAAAAAGTTAAAAAAAAAAAAAATCTCTAACTGCTATCTACTGCCTATGCTATTCTTAGGAGAACTTTGTGCACAAAGTAAAGCTTGAGAATATTTATGCAGTCTGACTAGAGAGTTCACAGTAAGCCTAGAGCTAAAGCAAGAATTTAAAGATACAGGACAAGAGTTTCATCTTAGATAAATCCATGAAAAAATTCCCATTGAATTATATAGGTTGTGATTCTGCTGCCAGCAATTATACTCAAACAGGTAAAAAGAAATGTATGTATAATATATTTTCAAATCTGTGCTCTGTGTGTCTCCCCATTTCCATGTAAAGTACTGGCACTGAAATTAATCAGTGCCACTCGATCCCTGATACGACTGACAGAACAGTCACCCTGACACCTTTCCTGTAAAGGCTATCTGCGGCCTTCCGCAGTCCATCACTTGCCTTCATTAAACCCATGATGAAAGCAGCGGCTATCACTGAAAGCTCAGTAATGCATACCAAGTGGGTCAAAACATCTTAGTAGCTACATGTGGAATTTATTTTCGGCAGCCTAGAAGTCTCAGTCTAACACAAGCTTATATTTCTTTATTAAGGTTTCCTTTTATGGATGTATTTTGTCTCAAGTAATATGAACAAAATTTTTTTATAACATTGTAAAGAGAAAGTGTTTTGGTTCATTCAGTGGTCATTTATTATATGCCTACAATGGGCCAGGAACTGCGTGCTCAAGGCATGGTCCCTGTTTTTTAACCAGTAACCGTTGGTTAGAGGTCATTCACTTCCAGTTGGCTTGAGATCAGCAAATCCAAAAAGAGGAAAAGTTTCATTTGAAGGCTAAATAAATAATGTAATTCAAACACACACACTGTTATTTTTGAAAGGTGTATGGGCATTATTGGGATTAGATTATTTTTAATATGGACTACTTAATTAATGGTAGCATTTTGTCATGTTTTTTTTAAATCAATGAACATTAAAAATACAACTCATTAGTGAGACTTCATGAATTTTTGACATTTAAAAGAGGTTACCACGGGATGCAGGAGTGGAAAGAGGGAGTATATCTTTTGTGGACATGGAGTGTTTTAAATAAAATATTTAAAAGGGGAGGAGACTACTTATTAAAAAATTTTCAAATTCACTGCTATATAGATTTATGTATATAATTTAAATATACTCTAATCATAGACTGTTTAACACAGATTTTACTTCTGTGTTTCTTTGGAAACATTCTTGTAGATATAAATTTTTTGTGACAGTTGTTTGGTTTGTTAAAATAAATTTCGGCACATCCCGGAGATTTCTCTGTTACACAGAATGTCACTGAAAATAATAGTTTTTATAGATTTTTTTCCCATTGTCTTCTGGATGACAACTGATCCTCAGCTACAAATAAAAAAATAGGTCTTTCAGGAAGGAAGGGGACAGTGTTTTCTTTGTTATACTGAAAACAAAGGCAGCATTACAAAAATAAGCTTCAGTATCTATTTCCTGTCTTGTTCTTGTGCAACTGGGTGAGTGCTGGTGCCTGTCACTGGACACTCAGAAAGAGCCAGATTCGGGGGTTGTTGGTGAGAGCATACATTTAATTTTGGACATAATAAATTTGCAGTGCTGTAGAGACATATGAAGTGAGGTGAGGTGTCTAGCTGGCAAAGAAGACAATGAAAAAATGGCCTGAGAAGTAGGACTACAACTAGGAATAGCTTTTAGCATAGAAAGCAAAGTAAATGGTATTTCCAGAAGACGGGATGCTCACAGGTGCTGAATGATAATGAAAGATTGAGAACGATTTGAGAATTACAGGTAGTTACATATGTCCAGAAGTGTGGGCAGGAACTTATATATAGTTCTAAATAGTTGAGATTTTTATTTTAAAGACTCTGCTGTACCATGGCTGGATTTTAACCTGCAGAGTGGTTTCCATTTATATGGTCTTTTAAGAAAAACCTAGGGTCATGCTTAGCTTTAAAAATAGGAGTCCTCAAAGATACCTCAGTAAAACCAGAGCATTATCTTAGTCTGTTCTTATGGAATAAAAGTGAAGTTAGGGTGAGGGAATTTGTGTTTTTATAAAGAGAGCAGTCAGGCATGATCACGGTGGCTTCCGAATCTCTTAGAAAGTAAACACGAATATTTAACTGATCTTATAATTCCTATGATTATCACCAGGTTATGATTAGTCAATCATCAGTCATTTATCAAATGTCCACATGACATTTCATTGTAAAGAAACTAGTCTTGTTTAGTGGATGTATATAGTCAGTTCTTTACTACATTTTTTTTATACTCGGTTTGCCTTTATTAAGGAATACTGAATATACCAGCCCAATGCAAACTTTTACCATCTTTCTTGCTTTCACATGACATATTTTTTAAAAAAATAAAGAATGGACACAATTTATTTGTACATTTTCATCTTCTCTACCTGAAATTTGATAATGTAAATACCAAAAATAAATTCATTGATAAAATATAATCGATTGGACACTTTTTCAAAAAGTGTTTATGGAGCAGACTGAAAATATATAGTGGGGAGGCAGTCATTGAATATTAACCTGCCAATTTCCCCAATTTAAATAGAAGAACACTGAAAAGTAATTAGGAACGTGCAAATTAAAAAAGTGATATGATATTACACCTATCAGATTTGCAGAGAATATAAAGCCTGAGTGTACTGAGTGTTGGTGAGGCTGTGGGGCAATATGGAAACTCTCACACACTGGTGGTTGGAAATAGAAACAGGCACCACAGCTTAATAGAGTGATTCGAGAATACTTTAGTAAATAGCATATCATTTGACCCAGCAGCTCCACGTCTAGTTATATATCTTAAAGAAATTTTTGCATAGTACAAGAGATACATACTAAAATGTAACAGGTAACAACTGGAAAAACTTATCCCAAATATCCATCAGCAGGGCAATGGGTAAATAAATTGAGATACATTTATTCAGTAGAATGCTATAAAGCAATTAAAATGTATACATTTGAATTTTGTGGGTAAACATGGATAAATTTCAACTTTTAAGAAAAAGTTCACACTTTTAAAGTAAAACATGGGAACATTCAGTATGATACTGTATGTAAAGTTTAAAGAGGAAACTAAACCTCTAGATTTGTAGGGATACATAATTATGTTGTAAAAGTATAAATCATGTATTAGGACAACCATAAAAACTATATTATGGTTTCCTCTGCAGAAGGAAGCAAGGGAAAGAAAGGGAATCAAGGAAGAGTGCACACGGAGTTCTGACCATGTCCTTAATGCTTTGCTTCTTTCAAAAAACAAGTGAAACTAAAGAGGAAAATGCAGTAGTTTGGCAAAGTTAGGTTGTAGATACCTGGGTGTTCATTATATTATTCTCTGTACTTCCCCATATTCTTGAGATATTTCATAATTTGAATGAAAATATTCAAACTACCTGAGTTTATTATTAGTAGGGCCAGGATTAGAGGGCATCTGGTTGTCAGAAGAGAACAAGCTGGAGTCGTGAACACACAATCACCCATGTAGAAAAAGTCAAAGTGTGCATTTACATTCCCATACTGTGAACACAGATGTCACCCACACACTCTAGTAACAGCTAACATTTTTAAGCATTGATTAGATACTTCGCTGAGAGCTTTAGCTGGATTATGGCATTAGAGTAAGATGAAAACATGAGTCACATGTATAAGTGAGATGTGAAATGTGTGATGGTGCACTGCCCATTACTGAAAGGAAATGTGGGTTACAAACGGCAACCATCCTCTATTTGTAGTCAAATTCTCTTTCTACTTTAAGCTGGTTTATATGGTAGTCTAGGCAAAAAAAAAAATCAGAAATAATATACTAGATGAAATATCAGAAATCTTGAAAGGCAGATTTCAGTTCTGTTCATCAAAGTAAAGCTAAGAAATAATCTGAATTGAATCAGAATGGGCTGATAAGAAAAGGGTCATATGTTACTCTTCAGGAAACATACCAAATCCCTTAAATAGTACTTACAAAGTTAACTGCTGATAATAAATGGTCATTTAGTGAACAATTAATATGTGCCAAATACTGTTCTAAAGGCTTTGCAAGCATAGACTCATTTAACTCTCACAAACACCCTGCGAATTAGGTGCTAATATTATTCTCCTTCACAGAAGAGAACACCGAAGCACAGATCTTAAAAGATTTTCCTAGGGTCACAAAACTAGTCTGTAGTGAAAATAGAATTCTAAGGCTCATATATATAACCACAATGCAATGCTGACAGTTGTAGTGTGGAAAAGTGATAGAAAAAAACATATTTGCAAATAATAGCTTGCAAGCGAAGAAAAGACAATATCATCCCTTAATGGCCATAATAGAAAAAAGTATACAGACAAGTAGAAAAACAATGAACAGAAAACATGGTAGAGAAGCTGGATAGTTAGAATGTCCTAGTAAAATAGCAGCCACCATTAATTGAATGCCTGCTGGATACTCATTATCTTGTTTTATGACACCCATTTCAAGGAGATGGAACTGAACCCTAGAGAGATTAATTCATGCATGCCAGGTTATACATTGGTTTGGTGTAGGCTGCATTTGAACATAGGTCTGTGGACCCCAGATCCATGTCTTTGTATCACCCCACATACTGTTCAGGCATTCTTGTTCCTCACTGTGTCTGGGATCGCTGTGAGTTGCTATTATTTCACTTTACAATTTTAAACGACACCCTTTACTACTCAGGACAGGAAGGAAAGAAGAAGGCAGAAAGTGTCATGAGTTTCAGGGTACCCCATGTTTAGGGGCACCACAAAGAAACAATTATTTGCTAGGCATTTTGTAGAGACAGTGAAGATGCAACAACTTTACATTGTGCCTTAGCCTCACTCAGCCATTGCCCTTCAGTGATATAAGTGAAGTGGGAAGATGAAAAGCAACGTGACCAAGTGTCAAGCATCATAAGGCAAAGGAAATGTTCAGATTTCAGTCTTCTAGTAAACTGGACAGTTTCAATTCCTGAGCAGGAAACCAAAACCTGGGATTAATTACTGGGGTGTATCAGTCCACTAGCAGCAAAGGAAAGCCTATTTTAGCACAGAATTCCTGGGTGTCAGGGGAGAATGACAGCAGTAGGTATATTATAAAAGTGAAGACTAAGAGGAAATAAAGACATTGGTAAGCAAAACAACAGTTTTGTAATGAGAGATAGAAAAGTGTCAGCAAAGAGGATTGCAAAGAGGGCAGGAGAAATATCTTAAGGATGCTTCAGCACTGGGCACTGGGTTGCAATAGGAACAAGAAGAACCAGATATAGTCATAGGGAAGGACAAAACTCTTTTTAGACCAAGGCTTCCATCCAAATTAGAATCTGAGAGGCAGTTTCACTAACGGCAAAGTGCTCTGAAAATAAGCTTTGTCTCCAAATAAAAAAGGAACAGTTTTAAGATATGTGCTGTATATCATAACCTGTTCATACAGTAGCAGTCATTGTAGGCTTGGTAGCATTCAGTGATGTTAATCTCTGTAATTACCATCATATACATATAAAATCCATATATTATATAGATTACAGTGTTTATGCTAAACTCTAAGGCATGGCTCCTAAGTAAAATGTAAGAAAAAAGGTTTTAGCAGGTCAGTGGAATGCTGGAGAAACATCTCAAAGAAGACTATAGGTTTTCCTTTATTGATAGGGATTGCTAATAGTTAAGACTATTTTTTTATGTATTTACTCAATATGTATTTAAATTGTTTCTTCTCTCAGGAGGGAGTTGAACTTAATAACCTTATTATTTGTTATTAATAACAAATTACAAGTTATTAATAGCTTAATAACCTTTAGTCTCGCTGTCATTTGAACAATTTTTCATAATTAAAAGGAGAAGGAAGAAGGGAATTCATAACCATTGAGTACCGAGTAAGTGGCAGGCATTGTGCTTGCAGCTCTACATGCATTATCCTGTTACACCATTTAAGCCTCTCCATGTAAGAATTAAGAAACTGAGGCAGGAAGGGTTTTTCCAAGGTGACAAAGCTAGTAAGTACACCTAGGATGCAGAAAGAGGACAATCTGGCTAAAGGTTATATCCCTTAGACCACAGGACATTATCCTTTGCATGTTTTCAAGGACAATGGGAAGGAACAATTGTTAACCACCCCCTGTTGAAGAGACAGGATGGGGCTATCTCTGCTCCTCCAGAAGCTGATCTGGAGAGGAATTAGCAGAGCCTCATTTAAAAGCACCTGAGCAGGCAAATATGTTATGCACTGACACTCGGCATTGTTCTTTTTCTTCCCATGAAGACTTCTGTTCTCTTAGAGATAGAAGTAACAGTGACTCCTCTATACTCATGGCTCCTTTCCTCAGTGCTGGGGACCATCAGACAATCTTTCCTGTCTCTTACACCTGACAGAGAATGGGGCACAAAATGTTGATCTGTGTTTTAAAAAATGTCAAAGAGAAGATCACAATTTTCAGCCATTACTGCATAAGGAAGTACAAAGAAAACAACTTTGAGGAAGTTATTTTACCCATCGGGTTCTGTAGAATTTCTGATATTTTTTTGAGTTCCTACTTTGTGCCAGATTTGGTGCTAATGGCACAGAGACAAATAGACTCAGTCTATATGCTCAAATCCATATACTATATTTAGTAACAGAGATAATAATTTAAATGAATTAATGAAAAATGCTATGAAACACAAGTGAGACACAAACCCTTTACATTATTGTGCCCGTTTGAATGTATTATGTCCCCCCAAATGCCATTATCTTTGATGTAATCTTCTGTGGGCAGACCTATCAGTGTTAATTAGATTGTAATTCTTTGAGTGTTTCCATGGAGATGTGCCCCACCCAGCTGTGGGTGATGACTCTGATTGGATAATTTCCATGGAGGTATTGGCCTGCCCATTCAGGGTGGATCTAAATTAAATCACTGGAGCCATATAAATGAGCTGACAAACAGAAGGAACTCAGTGCAGTTGAGAGTGACATTTTGAAGAGGAGCTACAGCCAAGAGCGAAACTTTGAAGAATGCAAAGAAGCTGAGAGAGGAGCTGCAGATGAGAGACAGTTTGAAGATGGCCGTTGAAAGCACACTTTTGCTCTGGAGAAGCTAAGAGAGGACAAATACCCCAAGTGTAACTAAGAGGGACATTTTTGAGGAACTGCAGCCTTTTTCCTGGGAGAAAGACATTTTGAAACCACAACTTTGGAGCAGACGCCGGCCACGTGCCTTCCCAGCTAACAGAGGTTTTCCGGACACCACTGGCCATTCTCCAGTGAAGGTACCTGATTGCTGATGTGTTACCTTGGACACTTTATGGCCTTAAGACTGTAACTGTGTAACCAAATAAAACCCCATTTATAAAAGCCAATCCGTCTCTAGTGTTTTGCATTCTGGCAGCATTAGCAAACTAGAACAATTATGCTTCTATTTTTTTGCACACGTTGCTAAAATTCCTCTCCTTTTCCATTTTCTCTTGTATTTGTAAACTGATTTATCCTTAAATCCTTCTCAGATAGCCCTTTTTCCATACAGCTTTTCCATGTATAAGAGAGAGACTAGACCATGTTATTGATATGGATTTTGAGAGATAAATGTAACTACTTTGAGTTATTTGAGGAAAATATGGTAAACACAGATAGTCATTATTAGAATACTTGTCACACAGATGGAAACATGTAAAGTTTAAGTCTTCAGAGATAGTACTTCAGTTATTGTACTAAAAGAAGGGCATACATTATTCCCAAAATTACATTATTATATGAATTAATTTTCAAAGTAAGGAGCTCAATTTTGTGCATTAAAACTGAATTCTACACATAAAAAAGAAAGTTTTAATTTGTTTTTTATTGAAATGATGTTTTTAGGAGAATAAAATATTTAAGAAAATATTTCATGAGCTTCTCATGTAAATGTTAAAAAGTATATCTGTGACATTATAAATTATTTCACTATATAAGGCACAGAATAGGTGCTTTAAAATATATGCTGAGTGAACGAGTGAAAAAATGATGGCAGTCATACTGAACTATTTTAGGAAAAGTTAAAATGTTGAGAATTGCACAGTATAAGAAATTTTTCAAATACTGATCTTAAAATATTTGTAGATACATATTTGAATATGAAGATCAATGAGCGGTAATATTTTTATGAATAAGTGCAATTACTCACGTAACATAATATAGCAAATAATGAAATTTTAATTAAGCAAAAAATGACACTTCAGCTTTTTAATTTTTAAAGTAGTTAACTTTATGTAAAGGTTGCATTTTATGGACTACTGGTGTTAATGGTTCGAGATTAGAGATTATTGATAACAAAGTAATAATTATTAGGTAATATGTTTAAAAAGTTTAAATGTTTAAGATGCCTAATTCAGTTTATTTATTATTAGAATGAGCTATTAAAACTAATATTACTTGACCTGAAAATAAAGTCAAGAGGTATATTATAAAAGTGAAGACTAAGAGGAAATAAAGACATTGGTAAGGAAAACAAATAGATAAAAGAGCAAAGAAATTAGCGTTGACAGGCTCTGAAGGAAAGGATTAAAAAATTAGAAAACAGCAATTAAAGCACAGTTAGAGATTAAGTACTTAGAAAATTTAACAACCAGTACTGACAATTCTGAAAATACATCTTGAATTTTTGTTGAAAATCCATACACAAGAAAATGTAAATATTTTCTAAAACTCATCTGACTATAAATTTAGACACACATTCACATTCTAGTCTTCTAAAATTGGGTAGGAACTGGAGATACATGTTTCCCAAATGGGGAATCCCTTTGTGACTTAGTTCCACATTCAAATGCATACCAATAAGCAGTCAACAAAAGACATGACCTGAAATGCAATGAGATGGCAAAGTACCAGTCCATAAAGGTCCAAACAGGTGTGCAAGATGGAAAACAGTGTATGATTCCAGGCTGCCCTTGAAATACTCAGGGCAGTAAGGAAGCACCATACATGAATACTCATGTATGAAAAATGCAAACTAGGAAACCTCCCTGCAGCAAATATATACGGCAATGTATAAAAAGTAGTTCAGTCATGCCATAATGAGGCCCTGAACTAGTGTTAATAGTTTTGTTTGACAAGAAAAATGTTGATGCTTAAGATTTACTTTTGCATTTTACCTATCAGATCTTTATTTTTGAGCATGCATCTGTCAAAATCATTCACTTCCTTCCTCTAGGGACTCAGTTAATATATTTATCCAGTAGTTTCAATCCTCTTATATCCACTGTCTGTGAATAATGTTACTTCTTTAATCATTTATTTGAGCTACAAGTATTCTAGATTATTACTGCTGTGATTCTTCAGATTGCCTTAGAACTGCAATTGAAGAATTTCGCAGAGCATGCTTTTAAGATCTAACACAGATATTACATATTCAAACCAATTTAGTTGGGAATATGAGAAGACATTCAATGGGAATTCGATTTGTAAATAAAACTTACAAATTACAAATTATACATAATTGAGAGTGATTTGTAAGAATATGTTGATACATTTTACATAGATCCCTCTGATTTCTTTCCTGTGCTGCTAAATAAAAGAACAGACCATTTTAAATGAGAGTGGTTAAGGCAGGAAATAAAAAAACTGATGCTAAATTTTTTCAATAACTATTTTGCACATTTGACCAAAACAAAGCTCTGTGGATAAACTGGAAAATGAATTGTGTTATAGTCTCATTATTGTGGCTTAGCAGATATAGAAGTAGTATGAGGCTTGACTCATTGAAACTGAGTTCTTCTCTCTCATTAATGATAAAGCCTCTGTTTTTAACTTCTGAAATAAGAATAACCATGGAGTAGTGATGTGGCACAATTGGAAAAAATAACAAATAAAGAAATGGCTGGTCTAGGGATCAGGCAATTAAGATTCCAATCCAAAATATGCCACCATCTAACTGGGTGACAAGTCACTACATTTGCAGATCTCCCTTGACTCATTTAAAAAGCAGGGGAGATAGATTATATAGTCTCTTAGGTCATCTCTATCTCTGAAATTTGATGAATCTATTCTATATTAAATTAAAGGGTTATTTTTTAAGATTTAAAATAAAATATACATTTGTGAGCATATGCTGAAAGAATTAGATTCCTATAAAAATAATGAATTCTTTATTATTATCACTCTGGTGACTACTGTGTTCTCAAGTTCTCTTGCTCTCTCTTACCTTCTCTCTCTCTCTCTCTTGATTTTTGGTTGGTTTTAATTGATCTACAGTGTTTCCAAAACTTCAATCAACAAGGATTTTTTGACAACTAGGATTTTGTACTGCCACTATTATTAAATAAGAATGATTTATTTAATATTTTGTTTAAATTGACTCACATTTCACTTAAATAAAATTAGCAATGCTTCCCATAAAGTGGATTTTATGCTGATTTAATTTTTCTAATTCAAAATAAAAATACATTATTTCATGCACTGCTTAAAATCCTCTCTTAAAATTTGGGAAAATTGGGCTAGAATATTATTCTGTGATGAATGTGGAGAGGTTAAATATTGAGGTGTAAAAATAATATTAAAATATTTAAGGATGTTCAAACACAAATATCACTCTTTGAATCAGAACCTTTGCAGTATGAGGAAAAGCAGGCAAGCATCAGGAAAAAAAAAAAAAAAGAAGCAGCAGTTGTACAAAGACAACGGAAAAATAGGTCAAAACATCACCAGCTGGTGCCAGGCTCTTGGCCTAATTTTGATTATAACACATAGTATGGGTTGTACACACTGGGAACAATTTTAACTAATATTGGAGTCATAACCAAGAATAATTGTGCTTGTGTGAAAAAGGTGGCTTCACCGTTCCCCATATTATAATGACATGGAAATATGAGGAGATGGTTGTGTAGATCTATTTAAGGGCATATAAGAAGGCAGGACCATGGGACTACCGGGGAGATATAGTGACAACCTATGTAGTAAGATGCTTAATAGAAACCTGAATGGGGTAAAATTAGGAAACAAAGAAAGGCAAGCCTTAGAGTTTGCACAACTAACAGCAAATGTGTGTTTGAGAGCTTTAGGGAACTGTGGCCATGTTGTGTTTCTCACCATTCAGATAGATTTTATATTTGTATTTATTTAATACTTGAGTAAGACTTATTATGTGTTTTATGAATACTAGTTCACAACCTTACCAGGTAAGTACTATTATTCTCTGCATTTAATATTTATGGAAACTGAAGCCCCAAGGGGTTATGGAACTTATGGAACATGGGAAAATAGATTTGAACCCATGAGTCTGGCTAGGTTCGTCATTGTCATATTTGTGTTGCTCTGGCTGTCCCACCAGTGGCCCTGATTGTTCTGAAAAGAGACTCTTGTTTGGCAGAGTGATTGACTGAGGAATTTGGACTTAAGGCCATTAGCACAAGACATTCCCCTAAAGATAGGAATAAGACTAGGAATGCTGGCAGTACACATTTAGGGACAATATGTGGTGAGGGGAAAATTTCCTAGTGTCCTGGGAGAGAAACTTCCTAACTTAATAGAGAGTGCTTATCAGAGATGCTTTCTCTTGTTCTGGATATTGTGTTTGTAGTTTTAAATCCTGGTACCACTTTGGTCTCTTGGGCACTATTAGAGAAACCTTTCTGAAACCTAACCAGGTACTGGAGACAAGCAACGCCAAGAGAACAGGGGAGAAACCAAGCCTGAGCCATTGGCCACTCTGAAGCCACCCACTTCTGAACTTCTAGAATTAATACATTAAAAAAAATACAACATAAACACAATGTAGTAATTGGATGATCCATTTCCTTTAGAAAATAATAATCAAGACATCCACAGTATCCAACTTTCAGACAAGAAAGTAATGTGTTAGGTTTCATGTTTGCTAAAATAGTGTTTTTTCCATAGTGTTGTTTTAAAGAGGTGTTCCTGTACCTATTACCACTTCTTTCTAAATGTTCAAATTCATATTGTTTCAAACTTAACATAGAATGAGAGACAGTTCAGTCACTTAGAACATGGAATTGATCAGTCTGGGGTTTGACTCTTGCCTTGACCTTTTACGAGTTGTGTTCATTTTGGCAAGTTTGTTAACCTGTTAAGTCTCAGTTTCCTTGCTGGTGAAATGCTGATAATAATGCTGACTGTGTATGTTTATTTTGCATATTAAATAAGATAATATACATAAAGTCACTTGATACATGCCGTACATAGAAAATGTCCAATAAATATACTTATTACTGTAAATAAATCTTTGAAAAGTAAATGAAAACTGTCTTTGAATTGAAAGGGATTTCAGAATATGTTTCCGTTTTGATCTTTATAACCGTTCTGGGGAGGTTGGCGGAGTAGTTATAATTATCATTTCTATTTTACACATTAGGAAAATGAAGTTCAAGAAATTATGTAGATTTAGGGAAAATCTATCCAAGTGGTAACTAGAAGATTGTGAATTCAACTTTGTCATCTGCTGCCTGATTTTTTTAATTACTTCTCCACCCTTATAGAAAAGTTCTACATTTAGATTCAAAATGAAAAGAATTATATCTTCCCTTTCCACCTCAAAACATAAAGAAGTTTCATGAAAGCCTTTGAAAACTACAAAGACTAATCTAAGTGTGTAGTGTTTTCATTGCCATAGACGTTCATGCTTTTTGAGCTTTGACTTGCTGCCCTTAGGCCGATATAAATTCCTTTGGAAGTGTTCTGATGTTTTCTTTTTTAATTCTAGCATAAAACAGTTTTAAAAAAATCAAAATCAAGAAGAAGAAAAGCTCCAAGAAAATCTTCTGAGAAAATGATAGTAGAAGAGTATACTCAAATATGAATCATACCCCAATTGAGGATGTGGTCTGTAACTCCTTAGACTGCTGTGAGTTATGCCTTCCTTCCTAAGGAATTTCTATAATGACCCTGGAAATGCATCTAGATTTTATCATGCCAATAAAGTTACTAAAATTGAATTCTGTTCCCCATAGGATGAGAATGCATCTGATTTAGTAATTAAGAAATTACTTTAAAAAGCATGAGATAATTTCATTAATCGAAGTGAAAAACTTGATAAGGGGTTTTAAATGAATGTAAAATAGATTTTCTTTTTCCAGAGGTAAACTAAATCTCAGTAGCTTACAAGCTTAGGCCATGTCAGCAACTAGGGGCTTCACGGGGAAATTCAAAGGCACATATATCATTCATAAGGGATCCTCTAAACATCGGCTTTAGTTTTCCTTCTGTAATAAACTAAGACGCTTCTTTGTCTTAAATGACAGTTAAAGGAGCATTCTAATTCTGTATCCAATTCTTCATTAAAGTGCACATTATGTGATATTTTCAAATACAGTCAATTTTACCCATTTTTCTTCCTTTAGAAAGACTGAGAGAAGTTGGCTTTTAAATGGGAGTTGGCTTTTTATTGGCTAGAGAAAATTTGAAGAATAAATTGGGTAGACCAGCACTGTGCCATAGGTTTGTGGTGTAATTCACATCAGTGAACCCAGTGCTTTGAATCTAGTAGTAGCACAATACTTTTCTCTGAATTAATTGATGGATGACTACGACTCTTCATAGGTTTTGGCTATATAAGTGATTGAGACCACTACTTATGTTTCTATTCCATAATATTTTCATTTCTGCTTACTCTGTAGATGTCTCTCCATTCTTTCTGTTAGGTTTTAGAACAGAATAAGAAATCAGAATACATGGTGTTGAAAACAAGTGACATTAGTTTTTAGTTTTGGAAACTTGAGCATTACTTAAGCTCTTTTTTTAAATTAACATATTTTTACCACTAAAATGCTGATAATAATAATGTCCCTGTCATATGGTTGTTACAAAATTTACATGAGCTAATATCTATAGTTCTCAGAATTGGCATATAATAAGTGCTTAATAGATAGCTTTTATAGTTGTTGTTAGAATTACTATTTAACTTTGGAAATTAAATAAAATTATGTAACTGCACAAAAATAAGCATTTAAACTTGCTGGATAAGTATCCATCAAAATTACAATCATATTAAATTAAGTTAGGCATTAATTTTGTTAAGAGATGTTGTTTTAAGTTGATGAAGGACACTGTATCAGGTAAACAAACAATATTAGCATGCTTGCTGACAAATATCTGGGTATACTCAGGCCGGCACATGACTTGAACAGCATGCTAGAACTTGATAGTTGACACTTCCAGTGCATCTATGATGAGAACAAACTGTGATCACTGAGATCACAATTTTAGTAGCTCTTGTGTTAAGTAAACATTAAGTATTCATGACTTGTCGTGACACTCACTTACCTCTGTTTCTTTCAATTCAGCCTTGGTTGTTGTCATTTCTACTTCTGCTTAGATGCTAATTGAATTTTTAAATGTTGTGGTTATTTAATTATGTTTTGGTCTTAATAGAAAAATGCAGTTCATGTAATTGAAAAAATTATTAGAAGATGAAGATAAATCTGATGAAGAATATTTTTAAATACCTATGACCTCCCTCACTGCTAGAGAGAGCCACTCTTCACCCCTTTGTATGTATCCCTGTAGCTTTCTCCCCCTCTCTAACTCTGGAGAGAAGTGGGGGTGGGAAAGTGGGAGTGGGGAGAGAAAGAGAGAGAGAGAGAGAGAAAGAGAGAGAGAGAGAAATCCTAGAGTACATGCTGTTTTTTCATTTATCAATAGGTTTGACAGGATCCAGCAGCCCTCACTCTTTGGTCCCATGCTTACAAATTCTAATAAGCTCCTGAAAAGAGTTACCCCAAACTCAAACTCAATGTCAGGGTAGGGATGGAGGGCCAGGATGGTAGGCGAGGCTGTCTGGTGACTCTTTCATGTCTGCTGATATCTGATATGTCTCTTGTGTTTCCTAATCCTAGGTTTGGGAAAATTGCCAACAGTTCATACTAACTTGGAGGCCACACTCAGAATAGAATTAGAGCTTTAAGAACCCTCAAATTGTGTATTTTTTTGATCCATCATGCTATCAAACAAATTATACTTTATTCTTTTTTTCCTAGGTGGCAAGAATTCAGAGTTGATCATATTAGAACCAACATTGTAAATGGCTCCTATTAAGGAGGAACAGAAATCATATGTACATATTGCTTACAATAATGTAAAGTAATTTGGAAATAGTCCAATACTACCAACTATTGCAAAAAAATGATATACTATCAGTGGCATTCTAATTTGGGATAATATTTTGAATGGATATTAGGTGATGCTAATAAAATTTTTGAGGCACATTTCTACTTCTGTGGTTGTATTCCTAATACAGTTGATACCTTAGGAAATCAATATATCAATAAGGAAAAGTTCACAAAGATATTTGTGCAAGAATGATTGTTGCATACTAGTTTGTAATAGGAAAAAAAATGTAATCTCCTAAATGCCCCAGTGATGTGGAACTGCAAATAAATTATGGTGTTTTCACATACGTGGATACCATGCATTTGCTAAGTAGAATGAAGGGGCTTTCTGCTCACAGTCTCCAAGGTATATTGTAAAGCAAAACAGCAAGACATGAAACAGTGCTCACTTTATATTTGTGTAAATTATACATAAAAGGCAGTATTTATGTATAAATTTTCACAAAAGAATTAACAGTAGTTACTTCTAGGATGAGGAAATGAAAAGCAGGGTAAAGATGGATATTTAAAGTTCTTGTATAAACCTTTTTACCTTAAAAAAAGTTGACTTTTTTAATGCAATTTTATTGAAATATATTCACATACCATACCATTATCCAAAGTGTACAATCACTTGCTCGCAGTATCATCACATAGTTGTGCATTAATCACCACAGTCAATTTATTGAACATTTCATTACTCCAAAAAATAAGAATAAAAATAAAATGAAAGTAAAAAAAGAACACCCAAAACATCTCATACCCCCCCATTATTCATTTACTTTTTTCCCCCTTTTTCCTACTCATTTGTCCATACACTGGGTAAAGGGATAGTGAGCCACAAGGTTTTCACAATCACACAGTCACACCGTATAAGCTATGTAGTTATACAACTGTCTTCAAGAATCAAGGATATAGGATTGCAGTTCATCAGTTTCAGTATTTCCTTCTAGCTATTCTGGTACACTGAAAGCTAAAAAGGGGTATCTATATAATGTATAAGAATAACCTCCAGAATGACCACTTGACTCCATTTGGGATCTCTCAGCCACTGAAACTATTTTGTTTAATTTCTGTTCCCCCTTTTGGTCAGGAAGGTTTTCCCAATCCCACGATGCCAGGTCCAGGCTCATCCCCGGTAGTCATGTCCCACATTGCTAGGGAGATTTACACCCCTGGGAGTCCTGTCCACATAGGGGAAGGGCAGTGAGTTTACCAGTCGAGTGGGGTTAGAGAGACAGGCCACATCTGAGCAAAAGGTTCTCTGGGGGTGACTCTTAGACACCATTATAAGTAGGCTTAGCCTCTCCTTTGTAGTTAACAGACTTCATAAGGGCGAGCCCCAAGATCAAGGACTTGGCCTACTACAATGGTAGCCCCCCCAATGCTTGCAAGAATATCAGAAATTCCCCAGATGGGGAAGTTTTATATTTCCACATTTTCCCCCAGGCCCTCAAGGGGGCTTTGCAAATACTTTTTATTCTCTGTCCAAATTACTCTGCGATGTATTGGGGTTTCACACTAACCTGTACAAACCAAACAGATCTCACCCCCTATTCAAGGTTCCATGTAATTAATGGTGTTTGAATAAACTGACCATACAAATTAAATTATATAACATCCTACAGAAAGTGTAGATTTTACACCAAATAAACATCTCTTCCTTTGGTCTCACACAGAAGTTGAGGTTTTAAAACAGTATCATCCTTTTTCCTCTAGTCTTGTTTACCTTAGTTCTAATCAAATTCATTTCAGTCATGTCTCTAATTGAAGTCTTGATCTCTTTTTCAGCTTTTTTTTTTAAACATTTGCTGTATGGGGTAATGCTGACATTCACAGCTGCCGAACTCCGGCTCTGAGTCTCAGGTATCACACAGATACCCGAAGTTACAGGGACTGACCAGCTCAGCATCTCAGAATTTAGAGATAACATTATTACAAATCATGAATAGATGTGACTGCTATAAGAGCTTACAATCTAGGAACCTTTACCATAAGCCTTCCCCTGACAATCAGTGCTCTCAGATTCAATTCTCAAAGTTTGCACTTTAGAGTTAATCCATATTAGTGAGGCATTATAATGTTTGTCTTTTCGATTCTAGCTTGTTTCACTCAGCATATGGTCCTCAAGATCCATTCACCTAGGTGCGTACCTCACAACTTCATTTCTTCTTGCCACTGCTCAGTATTCCATTGTATGTATACACCACAGTTCACCATTCTGTTTATCAGTCGATGTACCCTTAGGCCACCTCCATCCATTGTGAATCATGAATATGGCTGCCATAAACACTAGTGTGCAATGTCCACTTATGTCCCCGCTCTCAGTTCTTCCAAGTATATACCCAGTAATGTGGTTGCAGGACCATATGGCAACCACATAATTAGCTTCCTGTGGAACCATCACACTGCCTTCCAGGTGGGCTGCACCATTCTACTTCCCTACCAGCAAGGAGTAGGTAAATCCCTCTCTCCACATTTTCTCCAGCACTTGTATCCCCCCGTTTATATTTTTAACAGTTTTATTCACACACCATACAATCCACCCTAAGTAAACAATCAGTGGTTCCCAGTATAATCACATGATTATGCATTCACCACCACAATATATATGAGGACATTTCCATCTCTTCCCCATAGAAAGAGGAAAAGGAGAAAAAAAATGAAGAATAAAAATACAACAATAGAAGAAAAATAAAAATAAAATACAGTGAAAAGGTCAGACAACATCACCACCACCAAGAATCCCATGTCACTCCCTTATAACCTCTCTTATAGACATTTAGCTTTGGTACATTGCCTTTGTTACAATTAATGGAAGCATCTTCCAATGTTAAAAGTTAACTATAGACTCTGGTTTGCATTGATTGTATTTTTCCCCTATACTATCCAATTTTCAGCACCTTGCAATGTTGACATTTTTTTGTTCTTCTTCATTTAAAAACGTTCTTATATTTATACATCTAATCATCATCATTGACCACTTTAGGTTTTGCTAAGTTACACAATCCCAGTCTTTATCTTCTGTCTTTCCATCTAGTGTCATACCTGCCCTTAGCCCTCCTCTTTCAACCATACTCACACTCATCTTTGTTCATAGTACTTACAATATTGTGTTGCCATCACACACTATTATGCTATCCATTCCATTTCTAGATCTATATAATCAATCCTGTTGAACCTTCTGTACTCCTTCAGCATCAAATGCCCGATTTCTAACCTCTTTCTATTTCCTGATAACCTGTGTTCTCAACTCTCAAATTTTGCTCATCAATGTTAGTTCATATTAGTGAGACCATACAGTATCCATCCTTTTATTTCTGGCTAATTTCACTAGTATGTGATTTCTACTGTCTACCATTTTGTGTTTTAGATTTTATGTGTGATATCTTATTTTATTTTTTCCCCTCTCTCTCTCTTTACCCTTATGGATAGTCTTCATTTCTCCACTCTTCTCCAAACTCTCTCTCCTGAATTTTCCTATTTGCCTGTAGTGTTCCCTTTAGTATTTCTTGTAGAGCAGGTATCTTGTTCACAAATTCTCTGAGTGTCCATTAGTCTGAAAATATTTTAAACTCTCCCTCATTTTTGAAGGACAGTTTTGCTGGATATAGAATTCTTGTTTTGCAGTTTTTCTATTTCAGTATCTTATATATATCATACCATTTTCTTCTTGCCTCCATGGTTTCTACTGGAAAATCTGCACATAGTTTTATCGAGCTTCCTTTGTATCTGATGGATCACTGTTTGCTTGCTGCTTTCAGAATTCTCTCTTTGTCTTTGCCATTTAAAAATCTGATTATTAAGTGTCTTGGAGTCAGTCTATTGGATCTATTCTGTTTGGGATGTGCTGCACTTCTTGGATCTGTAATTTTATGTGTTTCATAACAGATGAAAAATTTTCAGTGATTATTTCCTCCATTATTCTTTCTGCCCCTTTTCCCTTCTCTTCTCCTCTGGGACACACATGACATGGATATTCATGTGCTTCATGTTGTCATTCAGTTCCCTGAGACCCTACTCATATTTTCCTATTCTTTTCCCTATCTGTTGTTTTATTTGTGGGATTTCAGCTGTCCTGTCCTCCAGTTCATAAATCCTTTCTTCTGCCTCTTCAAATCTCCTGTTGTATGTCTCCACTGTGTTTTTCATCTCTTCTATTGTCTTTCATTCCCATAAGTTCTGCCAATTGTTTTTTGAAACTTTTGAGTTCTTCCTAATGTTTGCCTAATGTCTTCTTTATATCCTTCATCTCTTTTTTCATATCTTCCCTCAACTCATTGATTTGGTTTTTGAATCGATTTTGGATGTTTGTTTGATTAATAATTAGTTGTTTCAATTTCTGTATCTCTGTTGAAGTGTAAGTTTGCTCCTTTGACTGGGTCATATCTTTGTTTCTCCTAGTGTGATTTGTAATTTTTTGTTGTCTAGTCTTCTGGTTTCCTTGATCACCCCAATCAGATTTTCCCAGACCAGATGGGCTCAGATCTCAGGAGGAGGCTGTATTCAGTATCAAGTTTCCCTCAGGGTGAGACCCAGGAGACTGTCAGACTTTCCTGTGAGGCCTCTAGACTCTGTGCTTTTCCTATCCTTCCCAGCAGGTAGTGCTTGCCAGCTACTCACCAGTGTAAAGAGGCGCGGTGTATTTAATTATCAGTGGACCCTGTCCTGGTCAGGGACCAAGGGTGCAGAAACCAAACTTAGGCTTCTTCTGTTCGCTCCCCACCCAAGGCCCTGGGGTCTGAGTTCTCTGAGGGAGGGCTGCCACTTTAACTGGGCTCTACCCATCCCCTTTCTTAGGGAAGATAAGCCCTTCAGGGAATTGTCTCTTACACTTGAGTTTTTCCTTTGACTCTGTGACTATCTTAAATCCACCCTTGAATGGGTTAGTGCTGACAATTGAAACCTCTTAGGCTTTCTCTAATAAGCTACTTAGAATGAGAGAGAGAGAGAGAAAAAAAAAGGAAAAAGGCAAGAAGTCCCCTTTTCAGAGCCAGTACCCAGCCCTTTAATTCACCAGCAAAAACTGGAGTTACCCAGTTCTGCATGCCCCTTTTCTTGGGACACAGCCCTTTTAAAGTATTATGAACTCAGCAGATTCCAAAAGCCTCTGTTTTGATTTATTTATGTATTTTTTTTTTCCATCAACACTGCCTCCTCTCTGTCAGGACAAACCTCTGTGTTCCTTTCCTGCTTGCTTCATATTTATTTGTGCTTGTAGCAGGTATTCAGTAGTCCAGATTTGTTAATTAAAACCACAATTGGAGCTTGGTTGAGCTACATTCCCTTGCTCCTAGCAGGAACTGCTTTTTCCAACAGTGAATTTTGCAACTCAGCCTGCCATGGTGGGGGAGGGGCACCAGCTCCACAGTTTGGAGAGCTTTGCTTACAATTCTGTGCTGCGATCTCAGCTGTTCCACCCATTCCTGACTGGTGTACGATGGTGTCTGATCATGGATGCCCCCCCATCAGTTGTTCTAGACTATTTTCTAGTTGTTCCTGGCTATTTACTAGTTGCTCTAGGGGACTAACTAAATTCCACACTTTCCTATACTGCCATCTTGCCCTCCCTCACCTGGTGACTTTACTTTTAGTTTTAAAAAATTGATTAAAATGAATAGTGTTAAATAGAGGAAGGTTTTATGTGATATAATTCAGTTTGATAGTGATTATGCTGACGGATAGGATTATAAAGAATTTGTGTTTTCTGCTGTCTCTATTTCTATATTATTTGAACTATTTATAATGAACAGGCACTATTTTTAGATTTTAAAAAATGTTAAATTTTAAAAGGGGACAGTTTCAAAAAGCGAGAAATAGGATAGATTCTTAAGTTATCTGCAAGTTCCAAATCCTGTGACTATAGGTAGTTTTCTTAAATTTACCTAACTAGTAAAAGTGCTTGGATCATATTAGGTGCTCAAGGAAATATGTGTTATTATGTTATTGTTATCTTAGATCAGCTTAGTCTGCATTGCAGACTAATTAGGCTAATAACAGCACAGCCAGTCTCTATCAAATAAGGATTACCTGACAGAAGTAGACCATGTCATTGGAATGATTTTGGTGTCAGTATTTGAAATGGTCACTGTATTATTTTAACTCTGAACACTCTTATTAACCTGTTTTAAATTTTCAATGATGAAGCATTTTACTCTTGTGTAAGGTGAGTATAATCCCATCTTTCTAAACATAACATTGATGTAGGGAATTTTTTTGTTTGCACAGGGAGTATGCACAACTGGCTGTTGTTTGAAGTATCTTTCATAATTGAAAAAAAGCCACCATAGCCTCATAGTCCAGAAATTGTTCATTATTACTGCTAATAATTCTATTTTAGTGAGTCATTGGTAAACATCCGCCATTCAATAGGATTGCTATAGAGGGACATTCAACTCTTCCTAGCCAAATTGCTACTGAGGTGCTATTACAGACTTCCAAAACCTCTACTGTAAGAGTGTAATCACTTTCATATGGTCATTTACTGTCATTTTTATATTTCTTGATAAGAGAGCATATACATAAGTACCTTCAAATGTATATACATTTATTCCACAGATGTATAGCAAAACTGTGCTGGACTAGGTATTGTTCTAGGACTTGCCATACTTCAGTCAAACAGTGGTTCATATGTTGTGGTCATCTACAACATTTTCCAAGTAAGATTGGGAGTGATACTGTTTCTAGGGAATTATCTAATTATCTTATCTGTAACATTAAGAAATCAATATATCAATATAGTATATTTTTGCAACATAGTCTATTCCAATATCTGACCTGATCTCAGACTCCTGCTGTTGCTTTTTCTGTGATAGCAATGAATCCTTGCCTACACTCAGGGAAGAAATTGTCATACATTGCCGTGTTAATTGCAGACTGGAACATGGAAGGAAGGAAGGCCATTTTGTCAGGAAGGTAGATATGCAAATCATGGGCGGATTGTTCCAAAAGGCAGAACTTATACAAAGCGTTTGGAGAGTAAGCAATACACGACAAAACTAAAGAATAGGCAACTAGGCAGATGATGTAAAGAACTCAAAGAAAATGAGGGAGAAAAGGTTAATGGGAATGAGGTAAACCATGTCAACATGCATGGTTTGTTGCATCTGAAATCATGCCACCTGTGTGTGAGCCCCACTTTTGCTGTTTGTTATTCTATGCCTTTGGGAAATTTCTGCACATTTCAGTTTTTCCAAAGGAAAAGTTTCTTATAAGGATATTTCGAGGATTAAATGAGAAAATACTCATAGAATACAGGCATACCTTGGAGATACTGCTAATTTGGTTCCAGACCACCACAATAAAGTGAATGTCACACAAATGTTTGGGTTTCCCAGTACATGTGAAAGTTATGCTTAAATTATACTGTAGGCCATTAAAGGTGTTTAATAGCATTACATCAAAAAAAAGTGTTCATATCTTAATTGAAAATTACTTTATTGCTAAAAAATTCTCATCATCATCTTGTTACTTCACCTTGCATTTTTATTTTATGGAGATGGCTTCTTTCCTTAAACCTTAAGAAACAACCTCTGCTAGCTCCAAACTTTTCTTCTGCAGCTTCCTTACCTCTCTCAGCCTTTGTAGAATTGAAGAGTTAAGACCTTGCTCTGGATTAAGTTTTGCCTTAAGGGAATGTTGTGGCTGGTTTGATCTTCTATCCAGACCACTAAAACTTTCTCAATATCAGCAGTAAGGCTGTTTCACTTTCTTATCATTCATGTGTTAACTGGAGTAGCATTTTAACTTCCTTCAAGAACTTTTCCTTTGTGTTCACCTCTTGCCTAACCGTTTGGCACAAGAGGTCTAGCTTTTGGCCTATTCCTGTTTTTGACATGCCTTTCTCACTAAGCTTAATCATTCATAGCTTTTGAAAGATGTGCAAGCAACTCTTCCTTTCACTTGAACACTTAGAGGTCATTGCACAGTTATTAATTGGCCTAATTTCAATATTGTTATGTCTCAGGCCCAAGGAGAGGGAGAGAGACAGGGAACTGATGGTCAGTGGAGCAGTGAGAAGACACACAACAATTATTAAGTTTGCCATCTTCCATGGGTGTGGTTCGTGGTGCCCCAAAACAATTACATAGTAACATCAAAGTTCACTGAACACAGGTCACCTTAAAAGATATAATAAAAATGGAAAAGTTTGAAATATGGTGAGAATTACCAAAATGTGACACAGGGACACAAAGTGAGCACATGCAGTTGGAAAAATGGTGCTAATAGATTTGCTCAATGCAGGTTTCCCACAAAGCTTCAATTTGTAAAAATGCAGTATTTGTGAAGTACAATAAAGCAAAGTCCAATAAAATTGAGGTATGTCTCTACTTAGCATAATGTTTGACACATAGTTAAAGCACAACAATATTAACTATTATTATAAAGTAATGAGATATTCTAAATTTTAACCTATTTAGCTAGATAATGCAATTGATGAACCCAAGTGTAGATGAAATTTGGAAACTTAAGCAGGTAATCGGTATCAGAAAAAAAATCCAGATACAGTTTATATGATATCAGGCCTAAGGTTAGTTATGGGCTCAATATCTTTTTTTGCTCCCTAACTCTGGGAGCATGATATCCCCATGAGTATTAGTGTCTCACCAAGACAGTTCTGTCTGAACAGAATTTCCTGGGGCTTAGCAAAGGGTTTATGAAATTTGAAGCCGCGCACCCCAGATGATTCTGACAAGTACCCCATATCCACTGCTTATTTGATAATGACTGAAAAAAATTGTGTAAACACTAACTCAACCAATGGTAACAGAAAAAAAAAAAAAAAAGTCAAAGCCTCACCCATGACAATGGTGCTGGGTTCAGAGAATTGGGCTACAGTTGCATAAAACCCTCTTCTTTTCAGGATTGTTCTAGGCACTGGAGAGAAGCTGGTGGGTCAAATGCCCTGTGAGGACAGGGGGAGTGCAGAAATTGAATACCAGATAAGGCCTTCCAGTATGTCACTCAGTGCCAAAGTGAGACTGTTTTTAGGAGAGAAGCAGTGGGGTTTTTGATGCATTCAGATTCTCAAAGAGTTGTCCATTTCTGTGCTTAACAGTTTCCTTTTAGCAAGTCATATTTCTACTTGGTAGGGCAGATGGGTAACAAGTTCTACTTCTTAAGTTTACCCTGGTCTATTTAGTATAAAAGCACTAACATTTGCAATAGAGTTTCATTAAGGCAACCAGAACTCCTGAAGAAAGGAAATTTTGTTCCCTATAGAGATGCAAATTGTATTAACAACAATAAACTAATATCTGTTGAAAACGAAGATGGTAGAACACCCACAGTTTCTGACTTCCACTGAGCTGATTGCTCAGCTGTCTTTCCTTGTCAGAAACTCCCTTACATTAGGAAAACACGTTGGCTGTATAGCCCTTAAGTTTCAAAAACATATTCCATGTTTGTTAAAAGAATTAAAGAGCTCATTCGTTCCCATGTTTATCAGTAAGCATCTCTGCAAAGGGGGCTCTTTCAAAATGATTCATGTTTATGATCTCTATGACTGTTTTGGCTGTGGATAAAAAGATTTAGATTCTGAAATTTTAGGGATAATCTGGAAATAGGGCCTTCAGCAACTGTTTTATGAAGTGTGGTTTTCATGCCAAAATATTGCTTTAAAAGGTGAAAATGAATTTTTTTAATACAAAATTTAACAAAGATCTGAATCTTAGTTTTAAAATATGACTTATATTCCATTAATTAACTACGTATCTATTGGTTATTTTCAGTTGGAAAAGTACCAGTTTTAATTTTTGTGGTATGTTAGTTTTCTCCAGGCTCTAAATAGATAAACATATAGAGGAAGGTTTGGTGACACAGTGTTTAAACATATTATGTAATGAAATGATTGACTACTTAGAAAACCCTGGCAATGAGTACTTGGGCTCCACTTTAAAGAGTAAAAGATATTCCTTCAGCTTTTTGTATGCTGTAACTTCAAATCATTCTACTGCTGTCTTAAATGACAACTTTTTAACAAACTTCTAAATAAAACAAAATTAGGCTTTGGCAATTTTTTGTAATTTTAGCATGACATATCTCTTCTGCCTGGAAAATTGATAAAATGGGTTATCTGGTAATTAACAAAATGTCCTGCTCTTCCTTTGAGTCATTATGTTTAAGAAATCATGAAGTTACTTGACTTGTTTTGGACTCATTTTCCATGGAAGTTATTTTTATATTGTGGCTGACCAGCTTTACATTTAGTAAAGCCAGAACTCATGATTTAAACAAAAGGAAATTATGAAACTTCCTCATTTGGACATGGCACTGAATTTCATCTTCTTTCTATCACCTGATTGTTTTTATAAAGTCAATATGAGTTTGTGTTCTTGACAAGGACTGATGGGCTAAGTGTTACTATCTGGATGCACTGCATTATTTATGTACAGCAGCCAAATCCTATTTTAGTTTATCCTTTGCTGTCAACTAAAGAACTGCAGTATGCTCTGAAAGAACAATTCACCAGGTTTGTAATTTTTATATAATCATCAAAATGAGAGCATAAAATTCAACAAGCTCTCTTATGCCTTTTCCAGGAAGTCAGAAACTGTCTTGTGTCATTTACTTGTTTGCTCTGTTGACACTCACCATACGTATGTGGTATAACCTCTAGCCTGGATCCAGCAGTCTACTACATACAGGCATGTGCCTCAGCTGTTATCTCCAACTGGAAACATGGTTGGATACGTGGTGCCACTATGAATTCTTGTCTCCAAATTCAACTGGGCCCTAAGTGCTTTCCCTCATTCTTTTTACTGTTTCTCCAGACAGCAACCTCCAATTTTCTGCAGTTGTGTGTTACCTTCTACTCTTCACAAATCATTAACACCATCACATCCTGAGCAGCCTACGACACAAAGAAAACAGAAAACACCAGATTGGAAATCTCTTTATTTTTGTAACAGAGTCTGCAGACATGCAGGCATCCATGTTAACCCAACCCTCCTGTTAACATTGGTCTCCGTTTTCATGTATCAAAGGCAAATACTTCCACGTGGATTCTGAGGTCCATCTTCATATTTTTTCAGATTCTACCTTTGCAATTCACCCCTCCCCCTTTTTTTGACCATGTCTTTAACGCTTTCTTTTCTAATTAGCAGTGTCTCATCATCACCAAAATACTATCACTTTTCTGCCATTTTAAATATGTTTTATACACTCTCCTTCCCACCCCTTTTTTATTTTTATTTCAATAGCATTTATCCAGTACTTTCTATGTGTTGAAAACTTTGTTAAGCTTGTAATGTGTTAATTCATTTGATTTTTACTAGTAACCATTTCACAAACACAGAAGTTGAGAAAAACTTGTCAAAATCATACAGTTAGTGCATGGCATAGAAGGATTGCAGATCTGGCCTGCCTGATTCTGGTTTTTAATCACTGTGTAAGTTAGGGTTCTCTGGAGAAATAAAATTGTAAATATTAGATTTTTTATAGGAATTGGCTCACATGACCATGGGGATTGGCAAATCTGAATTCTGTACAGCAAGCTGCAAGTTGGAAACTTGACACTGGTGAAGTTAATTCCCCAGAAGGTGGCTGGATGAAGTAGAGATAGAAATTCTTTTTTCTGACTTCCAAAACCCTCAGTTCTTACTTTAAGACCTCCAACTGATGGGTTGAGACTTCTCTCTTTGTTAAGGACAATCTCTATTCTGGATGGTAGAGTCAATCAGTCATAGATGCAATCAACTGACTAATGATGTAAATCCATCTATGAAAATACCAATCAGTAACAGTCAGGCCAGTACTTGCTTGACCAAACAACTGGACACCATAAGCCAGCCAAGTTGACACATGAAATTAACCATCACAATCACAGTGGTATTTCCCATATAAAACACCTTAATGCTTTAGTCAAACTCCTGGAAGAATCGTTTAGAGTCATTAGTTGAAGTTCTCTACCCCTTTTATTCTTGGATTGCAGCAGGCTGGCATCCACCCCACCACTTCCGTGAATGCACTGTCATCCAGGTCACCTTTCCTAAAGCAAATCAACACTTCTGGATCCATGCTCTCTTTTTTAAAATGTTAGTGTTTCTCAGGATTTATTGATCCATATATAAAACACTTTTTAGGCACTGACTATGTGTTCAGCACCATCTTAGGCAAAAGGGAGAATTTGGTAAGTTGAAATGATTCCACCAACAGAGAGTTTACAGTCTAGGAACCCATGTCCACTTTAACCCTTTCCATATACTCTTCACATAATTTTTTCTTCATCTCAATGTTTTAAATGATCAACTCGATGCTAATTTTCCATCTTCACCCCAAATCTTTCTTCCCAGGTTCAAATCTATAAAACCAAATTCTTGCTAAGCTTCTCTATATGTGGATCTCCACAGGCACTTTAAGCATTTCCAAAACTGAATTTATCACCCCTTTCATCATTATCACCAAACCTGTTCCTTAGTATGTTTTCTATTAAAATGAAAGGAATAGGCTTTTTATGAATTTTCAAATATGTGTTTCATTGTTGGCTTTCCTTGTACCATCACATCCCGTCAAACACCAAGCCTCCTGAAATGTTCTGGATTCTACTTCTCTAGATTACCATTGTAGCTCTTCCAATCTGGGCCAGTATTCCCTGACAGGAAAACTTTCACAGCTTCTTAACTGGTCTGTCATACTCAGATTTTGCCTCCTTGCAGTTCATTGTCTATGCTGAAGCCCGGGTGAATTATCTGATGTCCAAATCATGTCACTCTCCTGCTTAGTAGTACCCTTAAATAGTTGTCCTTTATGCTCAAGAATGTCCAAACTCTTTAAAGGTATCTAAAAAGGTACCGTTTATCCTGGCCACTGCCTACCTCTTCAGTTTTGTCTCTTGCTACATCTCTGTTTACACTTGTCTCTCTAGTTAAACTGAGCTTCTTCCTGTTTCTCAAGCATATGCTCTGCCTCTGGTCCTAGAATTTGCATGTGTCGTCCCCTCAAATTTCTTGGCCCATTGCATTGGCTATTTGGTTTCACTGATCTTCTGCTCTCAAATTGGATATCACGTGCTCTGGGAAGTCCCGCCTGACTCAGAGTTCTGAATTTAGTGGTTCCCCTTTTATTCTCCCTTGGCATAGCTGCAACATGTAGTGGTTACTGCTTGTTGACTTACCTGTATCTCATGTTTGACTCTGTGAGAACAGGTGTTTGTCATGGGCCCCATTGTATGCACAGCAGCGATCACATGCAGTGGCTTATAGATGGACTTCAGTAAATATTAACTGAATGACTGGATATTCTTCATAGGTGGAAATAATATCATCAAAAGTACTTGAGAAATCTATAAGGTTGAATTTTCTGGTAATTTCTAAAATTTCAGCTAATTATTTTAATAAGGGTTCACTCTATGTTCATATTAAATAGCAGCTACCCTATTCTACCCAACATGGTGAGTGCCTGTATTTTTGATGTGCCAGATCTAGCTTCCTGAAAATGAACTATTTTTTTCATACTTCATAGGGAACTAAGAAAGCAAGTTAGCCACATGATACCTTCTCTCATTTGCCCTCTTCCCAATTGAAGGCAGAAAAATAAAAACTAACCTTCTCCCTTCCTCTTTTCATTCTCCTCTTATTTTCTCCTATTCCTTTCCCTTATTTAATAAATTGGATGAACTTTAAAATATACTGAGGACTGAGTCCCACTGCCAGTGATTCTGATTTAATTGGTCTAGGCATCAGGAATTTGAAAAGCTCCCCAAATGATTCTAATATGCAGCAAAGTTTGAGAATCACTGGATTAGATCATCTCTAATGTCGCTTTCAATTCTAAAAACTCTAGGTTCTGTTATTTTAAGGGACTCTCCAGAGTGTTTTAAAATACAAGTATGCCAAAAGATTTTCTTTTAAGATGTTAAAGCCCAAAATATTTTTGTCTTTTTATGCAATCTACCTTGATTGAAGCTGTAGGTTATAGGGTCTAAAATTCTGATAGTCAACACTCAATGAGTGTTGCTGATTCTCTTCTGATTCTAATTCTCTTCAGTCCAGTATGCCCTTAGCCTTTTAAAAGTTATCTAAAATGGAAAATACCTTTAAAAATAGTGGGACAAACTCTTGGCTAACAACTGACAGATGCCCTGTTTTAAATTAGCATCAGCACAGTTCTGAATGGTCTAAGGAGTTCATTTATAAGTTGTGTATTGTCTATGGCTGAATATGACTATTTTAAAGCCACACGGAAACCAAAGTACAGATCTGGATCGTCTTTTATTGTAAGGATGTCCATTGATTTACCAGTGAAATGGCAGATCCTAACAATGCCAACAAACTTACTCCTATTGGCATTTTTATCTTCTTATTTCATTCTCTGTTTCTAATTGTAGGATGGTCTGTGATAGCAACCAAAATTTGTTTTTAAAGCACATACAAAGCTAAGAATCAGCTCAAATCTCTTTTGAAATTTAAATGAGCCACCTTGTGAGCTTCAGGTTGTGAGAGAAGGCTTTAAAATCAGAATGTATGCATCAAACTCATTAGAATGTACAACAAATGAGATTTCAGTATTTGACACAAATGGTCTCTCAAGAAGCACCAAAGTAAATCATGAGGCCTATTGTTGATTCAAAAATTGACGATTTATTTTTTTTCTGCACAATTTCACAAGCAGTAAGTCATAAGGGTGGTTAACATTTTCTGTGAGTTTTATCATTTTGAGTATGCAAATTCTCATGAACTTTATCTCACTTTAATTAGAGTTGTTGCTCATTTGTGTTCTGGGTTGGCTCATTTTGCCAAGTACTCTGTTTAAAAATTCTGGTTCAAAATTCTGACATGTAGAATTGAAGACAAAGCTTTTATTTTTTTTTTCATATGTTTAAATGAAACAATAAGAGTATAACTGCCAACTTTAATGGGAGAGCAATAAATTGAAGACAAGATTGTAATGCACTTTGTTGTGATTGTAGAAGATGAATTTAAATGGTCTCTGTTTTATTTCACCTATAAATATGGATTGTAATGCTCTATGTTTAGTTTGTGAAGATATTGAAAAAATTAAATAACATATCCTGTTAATGAAGTAACATGCTTGAGTGATTTGTCACCACTTTTTTGTTTTAAATCTGTATACAAACTTGTTACAGAAATAGTAGGACAAGGATGAAGGCTCAGACATATTCTAAGAGGCTGCCAGCACTAGTAGAGGAGCAGAGAAAATGGAGAAGCATGCATTCATCCAAATAAATTATTAATATATTTACATTAGTACATAAATGCATGAATATACTCATAGTACTAAGTAAATATGCAAATATATGTAAAAAATAACAGTATAAAAATCTGTAATTACACTCACATGTAAAGGAAAATAGAACAGTACGATTTCCCAGTCCTGATGGATCAACATCAGTAGATGGTTGATCCATATAAAGAAAAAAGTTTAGCGAAAATGTCCTTGATTTTCATGAAGACAGAATCAGACATGGGGCTTAAAATAATAAAATCAGCTCCTATTAAAATTATATTGCTGACAAAAAATAATTTGTGTCAGTTTGTTACTGTATATCAGTTACACTGGTCTCTTTTCTATTCTTTGAACTCGTCATTCTCTTCCCTGTCTTTAGGGTTTCACACTTGCTTTTAACATAGCTGGTTCAAGCTCATTCTTCAAATTTCAGCTCAAGTGACACCTCCTCAGGGAGGCCTTGCTTGACTGTCTGTCTATAGTAACCAGTTCTGTTCACTTTCTCACCAGCCTTTTCTTCCCCCTCCTTTAATGGTTTTTATTATAGTGGGAAGCTACCTTACTTATTTACTTATGAGTTTTTCATTATATATTTCCTCTGTGATTATTCAGCTCTAAGAAGGCAGGAACCACATGTGTCTTCATCTTGGCTATAAATACACCCAGTGTAGACTCTAGGGTATCAGATATGGTACGTGGCACATGAATGGTTGATGAATGAAACAGCAATTCTCTGACTGTGAATTGGAGATAGTCACGAACATATAAAGAAAACTGAGCACATGAACCACATGAAAATTTGTGTGTCAATGAGAGTTGTCCTGTCCACCTCTCTCCCAGAGTAGTGGCAACATAGAGTGTTCTCCTTTTCATGGCATTAGAAGTTGTGGACTGAGTTCACAGTAAAAGCACAACTACAGCCATAAATATACAGTTTAGTGGTTTTATTTATTTATTCTTTTTTTTTTTTTTTTTGCATTGTCCTCTGTAATGCTACACTATATTCTATAGGTGCATACACACTTTGCTATCTAGGTTAAAAGATCATGGGTTGCAAATTGATAATGAAGTGAAATAAGACAGACCCGAATCACCTTGAACATGAGGTGACTGGCAACAGGTAAAGAGTGAGAAGAATAAAGCCAACACTGAATGCATGCAGAATCGTCCCAGTCTGATCAGAACCCTGGAGAGTGGGTGGAAAGATCAGGCAAACAGGAAGTTGAATTTAGCCTGCAGTGATTTCTTGCCCCTGGGAAAAATAATTGCTTCATTCTATTGCCAAAAGGCAAATTGGCATCAGCTTAATTTGCCTGGGTGTGCCATAAAATGCAGATGGAATCATAAAACATAGTTGGATTCAGATTAAACACATCTGTCCTAATATAAAGCAGGTGAAGCCAGCCAGCTAGGAAACATCACAATATAGCTTCACACAGATTACAATATTCAGAGGTATATTTCAGAAGCCTGCTGACAATAGAATACAGGACTGTGAAATCTTGTACTATTCCATTTTCCTTTATTGGGCCTGCCTTCTTATACTGGCTACCCTCTTAGTTTTAAAAGACTGTACCAACAGATCCACTGGGAAAAACACAAACAGACAACACATTTCCAAAAACATTGATTTCAAGTCCAGGAGTCTATTACATTTTAATCAGGGTTTCTTACTTGAGCTGACAGTTTCTCAGATTAATTAAAATGTTCACAATGCATTTTAATTGCACATGAAACTCCAGCCAGAGAGAGATGTTTCTACTTGGATCAGCCCACATTTGTACCACCCACTGAAATAACGGGTGTTTAGTGAAAATAATAGACTAAGATTTGATGATTCTGATCAAGGTAACCATATAACTTACCCAAACCAGGACACTTCTGAGAGTTGAAAAGGGGTTGTTGAACCCATAGAGGTGCAACACTCCAGTGTCCTTTCAAGAAACAACATGCTGTTCAGCTGCAAGGAATGTAGTTTGCTGATAGCCTCTATTTTCTGTGCTTTCAGGATCCGACTTTAGCTCAGACTAAATGTTCGATGATGGAACATGGTGAGGGCACTAGTGAGTACCTGGTTATTTCTGCCCCAGGAAGATTCCCCTAAAGGGTCTTCTTTGCTCTGAAGTTGGATTGGCTAAGATTTGTCAGATCTGCATCATATACTGAGGCCCTCCCCACTTAACCCTGCTTCTACCTCACTTCTTTTTACAGGTGTCATACTTGCATCATAGGCTGAAGGCTTCCCCTACCCAATTTTGCTTCATCCTCATTTTGTGATTCACAGGCATTACTTCTCAATAAACATCTTGCACCCTCAACTTTGTCTTAGCATCTGCTCCCTGGGCAACCTATGTGACTCAGGGATGCTACTACTTTTGGGACAATAGGTTTAAAGCAGGACCTCTCATCACCTTAATTATGTCAGGTGGACCTCCTCTGCTTTGCTTTCTGCTAGCATTGTCTACCTAACACGTTTACATATGGGTGCCTTTAGTAATCTCTGGCAGACTGGAGTTGAATAAATTGAATATTTATACTATATTGAAAAGGATGCAGCATGAACTTCCTTCTTTTTTGTATTAAAGAATCTTCTTTCTTTGTCCTCAATTATTTGTTGGTGTGTAAAAAACCTCCCCTCCCTTCCTTTTCCCCACTTCTTTCTAAAGATTCTCCCTGGAATACCTCATTCACATCCATAATTACCAATCTATGTTGTAGCAAAACCTCTGCAATTTCATACCTGCTTCTTCCATAGCTTATTGGGCATTTTCACTTTGGATGTCCCACAGACCTCTCAATCAGTCCCACAGATTAATTGGCAACTCAGTTGTAAAGGCAGGAATTTTAGAAACCAATCCAGGTTTCTTGCTCTCCCTTAACCCCAACATTAATTTGGTCACAGCGTCATCTTGATTTTACTGTGTTAACCTTGGTCAAATCTATTAATCTCTTTTCTACCTTTCAAAAAAGACACTGAGAGTAAATATCGAAGGGGATAAAATAAAAGATGAGCATTCACAAATTTGATAGTATATTAGAAATATGTAGACATAAGTGAAAAAAAAAAGAACAAAAAGTGCAAGTACAGGAGAGAAAAGACAGGCCAGCTAAACAACAGCGGGCATCTATGAGAGATAACGAGAGGAGAACTGATAAGCCTGTGTCATTTTGGTCACAGAAGCATTATATGACTGGCACATACACCTGGTAGAAAATTAACTACATTTAATATTATCAACTAGAAAGGGCTGCACTGGTGCCAAGAAAAGTTTCCTTAGGACACCCCACATTCCCCATAATCACAGGATAATCAAAGAGACCAGAAATTCAGACCTCACATGGCCCTGGGGTTATCAAGACTGTAAGTTCATGTCAGTAAATATCCTATTAAAAAAATTGGGTATAGGGGAGAGAGGGACCTGAATGACATGATTTTGATTTTCGATAAATGTGTAAAATCCAAGCCTCTATGTTTGAGAACCTCTTGGGTACTGTCTTCACTTATGCCTTTCCTTTCTCCCATGGGCATTGCTTCTGTCAGTGTAAATAAATCAGTATAAGTGTGCATAATTTGCCTTGCTCTGTTGATATTGCTGCACCAGTAGATCCTGATCTGGGAGATGTAGAGCTTTTTTTTTTTTTTATAGTATAGACACAGCATAAAAAGCAATGTTTAGGGGTTAATGCTCATCTTTATGCAAAATATGGAGCTAATAGAGACTATGCCTTTGGTCTGACTATATAGAACTGTGCTTCTTTGCTCACACACAAGACAGAGGAGCATGATCTTAAGTGTCACTTGGTGATTGACTCCATCTATAAAACTTTAGCAATAATACCATTGCTCTAGAAAATTACCGGGGGTAGGGGTAGTGATGGTGGGGAACTTTTTGTTTCTTATTCATTACTTCGTATTTATATACTGGATTGGAATTAAATGGTGCTTCCATTGCTTTCTCTGTCTATACCTAACTTTGAGGAGGGTCAAGAAAATGCTCCTCATTATCTTGCTGAGACTACTGCAAAATTTTCATGCCTGGTGCTTTTGACCTTAGCCTTGCCTCCCTCCATTTGTTCGGGCACACTGCTGCCTAAATGATTGTTCTAAATACAAATGTGGTTATTACTTTCCCATGCTTATAGTCCTTTTATGATTTTCCAGTGCTTAAAGATAAAATCCAAGAATCTTGGCACAGCCTACAAGGCCCTTATTTATATGACCTTGCTACCTTTTTTACCTTTCCTTGTGGAAATCTGTGTTCTAGCACTAGTGGGCTGCTTGAAGTTCCTAGAATGAACCATAATCTTTTTCATTTGTGCATGTTTTTCCCTTTGCCTGGATGGTTGAGCCTGTAACCCTTCCTTTTCTCCATCACCTGGACAGCTCTTAATCCTTTTGGAAGTGTCTGTTGACCCTGTAATTTGGATCATGCATGCTAATCACAGCTCTTAAAACTATGCAGTGCATTTGTTCCTGCATTTTAATTTTTGTCTCTCATGCTAGGCATTATACTTCTTGATGGTAAAGACTGTGTCTATTATTTCTATATGTTCAGCACTTTGTTCAGTGTCTGACATACATAAGCACTCAATTAATGGCAGGGTAGATGGAAAAGTAGATAGGTCAATGGAAGGGTAGTTGGTGGCTGGCTGGCTAGATATATAAAGAGATAGAAAGAGAGGAAGTCTGTAGAGATATCTTTCTCCAGTCATCACCTCCCCCTTCAAATATACTCATAGATTGCTGCCAGAGCTGTCTTCCTATGGTATAGGTCTAACCATGTCAAAACTTTAAAACCACAGTTAACTTTCAGTGGTGCCTCCTCTTATAAATAAGTGTGACTTTTTAATCTTTCCTGATCTGACATATCAAGACTTTCTTCTGCCATTCCCAACAAAGCACTCCATGGCCCAACCATACTAAATTCTTTGGTAATCCAAAGGCACATTCATTCATTCATTCATTCATTCTTAAGGCTATCCTTCCTAAAATCTCTTCCAGTGCTAACAGAGTGTTTCTATCCATCATCTTATATGGCTAAGTAAATATAAAATTGACAAAAATCTTAACCACTATTTTCATTTTTCTAACTTCCTATTTAGGAAGTTTCCTTTTAAATTGTATAGACTCTTATCAATCAGATTTAAATCCTCTCTAGGTAATAAAGCCACACCCATTATTCCACCTAAAGCATGCTTTTCACTCTACACTTAGCACTACTTGGGCATGTCAGTCTGCTGTGGAACAACACATTAAGATTTCTAGAAGCCTTCTATAGAACTGAAAGGGTCTTTTATGCCCCACCTTAATTCTCTGAGATGTTTTCACAGAGTCTGATAGCTATATCTTTGATTTGGTCTTTATGTTGAGACCATGTCTTTCTGCCAAAGCCCTGGATTTGATCTTTCACTTGAGAGGCTGGTGTTGGTTAACAGGTTTATTTTTCAGCACAAGTCCCTCTAAACTCCTTCTCTTTGTTTTTAAAGTGACTGGTTCTTTATTTAGCACATCTCCTTTTTGTAGTACCTTATCATGTACAACTATGAAGAGCCGACTGGTACTCAAAACATTCTGCCTAGACATCTCACTCCTTATATCCAAAAGCTGCTCAATTGCATTTTGTCTCCCAAGTTACCTCAGATGACAGCTTTATCAATTGCTTCTTTCTGCTTAACATGGGTAGTCATTTTTCTAGCCTTCCATAGCCATTCCTTCACTGATTTTCCAGATTTCTTCTGAGTACCAAGGCCAAGGCTACATATTTTAGGTCTTTGTTATGGCAGCAATTTATTTCTCTGTAGCAGTTTATTCTCTTATCCTTCCATGTTTCTCTCATCTCTCTCAAGCAGGATAGCCTGAATTTACTCTCATGGCTGTGGCAGAAAGGAAATAGAAATGTGCAAGTGCTTTTACAAGACCCACCTGGCTTCAAGTCAGCTAACATCCTTTTGGGCAAAGCAAGTCACATGGGCAAGCCCAGATTCTAGGGCTCCAGAATTAAACTCCACCCCTTTACTGGGAGGAGTTACAAAGTTGAAGAGCAAAGTGTGTGGATACAGAGAGGCTGTTTATTGGAGTAATTTATGAAACCAGTCTATCACAAATATTTAGGCTAATGTTCTCTAACAAATTAGACTATTTCATTTGCATATAAGGAAACTCAAATTGAATTAAAGTCCTTCAATATGCAATGTTTGAATTATAAAGTTAAATTTTTAGCATATTATATACCATTTTTTCTTAAAGTATATGGTTTCAAATGGGTTTTGAATATCTTATACATAAATCTAGATAGTATCGTTATGCTGCCTAAAGAAGATTAAAGGGGTATGTAAAACATGTTTCAGTGCCCAAGACAAAAAAAAAAAAAAGTCAATCTCTCTTTCTTATTCCTTAGGTGATATTTGTGATCCCAATCCATGTAAAAATGGAGGTATATGTGTGTCAGGATTGGCTGATGATTCCTTTTCCTGTGAGTGTCCAGATGGCTTCACAGACCCCAACTGTTCTAGTGTTGTGGAGGTTGGTAAGTGCAAGATTTAAACATTTTGGTAGTTATTCAATTTGTTTTCATGTATGACTGACAAATTTGGCTGAGGTGCAGTCTGAGGATTGCTGTATATTGCTAATTAATTTATTGCATTGTAGGACTATAAATTTTTCTAATGTTTAGGTTTTATTTCAAGTATATTTTTATTAATTATATTTTCAAATAAATCATTTTCCACATTTTTAGTGCTTAATACTATTCTTAAAAACACTACAAATAATACTTGATCATACTAAATGTCTTATATTTCTAATATTAATATAAATTTAGATTACTATTTTCACTGCAAAATAATTCCCATGTGGATTTATTCAAGTTAAATAGTCACTATATATGAAATATGATTTATTTTAGGGACTGCTAATATCCATCATTATTTTATAGCTGTTCTAATGATTACTTTTCTAACAATATAAACATAAATATATAAAAGAAGACAATATTCCAACTGCAATGATCTTCAAAGTCTTTCCAAAAACTCTTCTATGCAAAAATCAACCAATGATTATATTTGATTTTTTTTCATCTGCAAAGTACTTTATTGGTATGTACAGTTATGGATCCAGGGTAAATTGCATAATTTCCAAATAGCTCCCTTTTAAGGAAATCGCTGTACTTTAAAATAATTTAGTATTATGTAAACTTGAACAAAGATTTTCTCTCTGATTAAAGCTAATACCATTATTAAGTTTGAAATTTTACCATGTTTGTTTACATCAGTGTCAAGAAGAGAGTAAAATGGACAATAGGTGTTCAGTAAAAGAAAACGAAACGTGTTTTGGTGAAAGTTTTATCAACCAGCATAAACCTTGAAAAATTCAGGCGATTTCAAGAGCTTTTGAAAACTAGTTTGGAAGAAGAAAATCAATAGTGTCTGTAATTTATGGGATCGGTTTAGGTTAGTCATAATTATGTCCAGGGCATTTAACCTAGTTCCTTATGCATAGTAGGAGGCCAGTAACTATTTGTTGAATAAATGAAAGAATGATTAAATAAAACCATTTACTTGCTATTTTTGGCCACTAGTTTTTGGATTTTAGTGTGCTTTCCTTTTTGAATGTGTTTTTCTTACTTTTTTTTTTTTTTTTTACATTGCATTAGTATACATGCATTATTTCTGAAAGAGTTAATTATATTACTCCTGAAAAGTTAATTTAATTCATTTCAAAGGCTTTTATTAACTTGCTGATATTTTAGGGGGGTTGATACAGTGTCATAAAAATAAAACTGGTTTATCTCCTTTGACCCAGTCTCCAAATATGTACAGTTGATTTTCAGGGCTTAATATGAGAATGACATCCTGAGGAAAGTCTGTATCTCTGAAGAAAATTATAGTCATAAATATTCCTAACAGGAATATATGAGTAGAATAAAAATGTAGTGTTTTATTTTAGATCCACTAACCCGAAATTGGCAGTGCCTTCGAATTGTAGCATGTGATGTTTTTCTCACTACTTTGCAAGGGTCAAATGTGGAATCCAAGAAACAAATGTATTTCAAATAATTAGGAAATGAGTATCTAAACAGATTTTTAAGTAAATACTTAAATACTTACAGTACTTTTAACAAAATATAGTTTTAAACATTAATTCAGCATTCATCATTTTATCAGAAGGAAGCTCACTGCCTTATTCCAGTTAGTTCAATGAGACTTTAGGAAATCACATGCTTTTAGAATTAAATTACAGTCAGATTCACTATTTTATTTTAGCAAACATCTCTGATATTTGAACTGGAGTTGTTATACTACGTTATCTGAGGATCTGTGTTTTTATGATATGTTTCATGTATCCCACCCTTCCATGAAGTTTATTTAGGGGGACTTGGAAGAAATATATCCATTTTATATTTGCTTTATCCTTTAGCATAACATGTTAGTAACACTAATTCTGATATCACATATTGATTCTATAATAGTAAAGTAATAGAAAACCAGTGCCCTAAAAGTTTAAAATGTCCAGAGTTTCTTTTTTTTTTATCTTCATTTTATTGAGATATATTCACATACCATGCAGTCATACAAAACAAATCGTACTTTTGATTGTTTACAGTACCATTACATAGTTGTACATTCATCACCTAAATCCAGAGTTTCTTAAATATAACTTTCTATATTTGGAAATAATACTTTTAAAATATTAAAAAATAGACAGCTGTTTTCAAATAGATATCTCTTTAGGGAAAACCCTTACCTTACCTGCTACCTTTGTCTCAACTCCATATTTTCTTACATTTAATAAGGGCATCGTGAATATTTACTGAATTAAAAACACTTAGTAACAATGCCTTTAATACATAGCCTACCTTCCCTTTGGTTTTTACATATTTTTAAAACTAATTAAGTTGGGAAAAAATATTTGTAACATTAAACATTAACTACTGTCCTGTCTTTTTGGTTTAAAAAAATAAACTACTTTCCTGGAATATTTTTCTTGTAAGATAATTGTTTCGCTGCTGTTAGGACCAGTATAAAAAGCACAAAGTGTACATGAATTTTATACAAAAAAATCTATAGGTGTTTTAAAGTGATATCGTAAAAGAGAAAAGAGGTTTTGAGTTGTCACCATAGCTGTGTTTTTACTTACATGTTAGTCCTTCCCCCCAAAGATGGAGATATGTCTGAGGCTTCCTCTAACCTTTTCAAACCATATAAATTTTGTGATTATATGTAGATCTAATTTTCTTTATTCTTAATTTCCAAAGCAAAGTAAATAGACTTACCTATATTTGCTTAAAAAAAGTTGTGTTTTGATTTGAATTTTAAAAATTATTTTTATCCCATTCATGCTACAGTCAAACATGCTCTCCTTCTTACAGCACATCTGGAATAGAGAATTTCAAGTGCATATTATTCTTAGAGATAAAAAACCTCTTCATGATTTTACTCCAAACCTCATTACTTTGCAGTAACTTTGTTCTAAGTTCTTGATGGTATTTATTTAAAAAGTCCAATTTTGTACTTTTAATCTGCCCTTGTGAAGCATTTAATGTCCAATAAGCACAGAACACTTTCCTGCATTCGCAGTCAATCCTCACATCACTTACATTCCAGTGTTGCATGTGGAAGCTTGGAGAAATTGACTTGCTCAGGTTTGTGCACTTCATTCTCTGGACAATGCTGCTTTTCCTTGAACTTCTTTCTGTCTATTCCAATATCTGTCTTTACCCCCTCTCTTTTTCTCTCTGTCTCCCTCATTTACATTGACACGTCAATGTTCTCAGCCTCTTAGAATTTTTGACTCACTGCTCGTACCCATAAAAGGCAATAGGAAAACATCTTTCCTCAGCAAAGGAAAGGAAAAAACCCTATTTCATACCTTCAGATTTGAAGCTGTCAGTCATATTAGCCAATGTTTGCACAGATGTGCACTGGACACTGAATTTCTCTCCAGAGGATTCATAGAGAAACTACCATGTGTCTAAGCCTCAAATTATTTCCCAATTATGTACTGATATTCCTGGATGGCATCATATAATTAGGAGTCAAATGTTAACAATTTACTTCCTACATACATTCTCTATTATCAGTGAATATTCTAGAGTTCATACATGGAAATCATGCTCTGTGGGATAATTCTACTGTATGCTATCAGAACAATCCAGTAAACCAGTGACATTACAAACATTTGCAACTCAAATACACAGCATATTAATGTACCTAAGGGGAACAAAATAGGCCAGCATAGGTTTTTTTCCCCATTATTTTGAATGAAAGCTTAGTTTTCAGTCATTCATTTTTAAATTATTATTAACTATTCTTTTTTAATGCAATTTTATTGAGAATATTCACACACTGTATAATCCATCCAAAGTATACATTCAGTGTCTTACAGTATTATCATATGGTTGTGCATTCATTGCCACAATCAATTTTGGAACATTTTAATTACTCCAAAATAAAGAAACAGGGTTTTCACAATCACAATAAAAGCTGTATAGTTAAACAGTCATCATCAAGAATCAAGGCTACTGGGTTATAGTTCAACTGTTTCAGGCATTTCCTTCTAGCTATCCTAATACACTAGAAACTGAAAGAAATAGCTGTAAAATGCATAAGAATAATCTCCAGAATGACCTCTTTACTCTGTTTGAAATCTCTTAGCCACTGAAAGTTTATTTTATTCCATTTCTTTCTACCCTTTTGGTCAAGAAGACATTTTCAATCTCACACTGCCAGGACCAGGCTCATCCCTAGGAGTCAAATACCATGTTTCCAGGTGGAACTATACCCCTGGGAGTCATGACCCATGTACGGGGGAGGGCAGTGAGTTTACTTGCAGAGTTGGCTTAGAGAGGGAGGCCACACTGAGCAACAGAAGAGGTTCTCTGGGGTGATTCTTAGGCACAATCATAAGTAGGATTAGCTTCTCCTTTGCAAGAATAAGTTTCCTAAGGCAAGCCCCAAGATCAAGGGCTTGTTCAGTCATTCTTAAACAAATATTTATTGAGTATTGTTGTAGTTTGCTAATACTGCAGAATGCAAAACACCAGAGATGGATAGACTTTTATAAAAAGTGGGTTTATTTCGCTACACAGTTACAGTCTTAAGGCCATAAAGCATCCAAGGTAACACCTCAGCAATCGGGTACCTTCACCGGAGGATGGCCAATAGCGTCCGGAAAACCTCTGTTAGCTAGGAAGGCAGCTGGTGTCTTCTCCAAAGCTCCGGCCTCAAAACAGCTTTCTCCCAGGACGTTCCTCTCTAGCAAGCTTGCTCCTCTTCAAAACATCACTCCCAGCTGCACTCAGTTCCTTCTCTTTGAGTCAGCTCATTTATATAGCCCCACTGATCAAGGCCCACCCTGAATGGGCAGGGCCAAGCCTCCATGAGAACATCTCATCAGAATCATTACCCACAGCTGGGTGGGGCACATTCCAAGCAAATCTAACCAGCACCAAAAGCTCTGCCCCACAAGACCACAAAGATAATGGCATTTGGGGGACCCAATACATTCAAACCAGCACAAGTATCTATTAAGTAATCTTACCTTGGTGCTGGAGATGCAATGGTAAACAAATTCACAGAACTTTCAGTCTAGCTGGGAAGGCAGATACTAAATAAATAGATAAATATAATAGAAGATGTGTAAAGAACCGTGAGAATATAAAGCACGTGCTCTATCTTAGTCTGGGTGTCAGGGAATGTTTCCCACCTGAAAAAAAAATCTAAACACAATTCTAGAAAATAATTGTAATTTAGTAGGAGGAAAGCTAAAAGTAAAAGACGGGAGATGAGAAAAATCACAGAGAATTCCCTGAACTGAAGTTCAGTATGTTCGAGTTAAAAGAGGATAGGCATGACGCCCAGCAGTAAGGGTAGGGAGGGCAACAAAGGGCATATTTTGCAGAACCTTATATAATGTTTCAAGGAATTGGACTTTATACCAAAGCAATGAAGATTTGTCCTTATTGTTCAGTGTAGCTGTAATATAGAAAATGAATTTAAATAGAGGAAGGCTCTAGGTAGGGGATAATTTGAAAGATGCTGGAACTTTCAGACCAGACGTTACGTTGGCTGGGTCAGGGTAGTGACAAAGGGGATGGAGACAAGTAGGGAGTCAGTAAACATTTTGAGAAATAGTATAGACAATTTTTGATTGCTATGAGAGTATTGAGAACAAGAGCTTGGAGAGAGGGAGGAGTAAAAGAAAAGCACCCTAGTTTCTGGCCTGAGTATCTGGGTGTCATTGAGACAGAGTATGTAAACTGAGGATATACAGGCTTGGAAGGCAAAAAAAAAAAAAAAAAAAAAAATGAGTTCAGGATTTCACATATTGAATTTGGAGAATTTGTTAGACACATGCTTGTACCTAAGAAGTCAAGCATGAGGTGGAAGCATGAGTTTAAAATTCACAGTTACCACATATGGTTATTGAGTAGTTGAATCTGCCCAGAAACAGAAAAATTTGTGAAGAGAGTTCCTAGAAGTCTGTTTTATGCCCACCACTTTCTTGGTACTGAGGGAATAGCAATTAAAAAAAAAAAAGACCTTGCCTTCGTGGATCTACTATTCAATTGAGGAAACAGACAATAATGAGTAAAAGCTACACTTCTACAGTTAACATAATAAAAAGTTCTGTATAAAAAAATAAAGCTGAGTATGAGATAAGGAAATAAGCGGTATATTTTTGGATAGGACTATTAGGAAAGACTGAGAAGCTGGTGTATGAACAGAGAGTAGAACTTAGAAAAACTTCATTGTGTAGGGATAGAAAGAGGATAATAGTTAAAAGGGGAATTTGGGTCAAGGGAGGTTTTCCCTAAAATGGAAGACTTTGCAGTATTATGATGCAGAAATATTACATTAAACCTAAGCTTGTGTTTTAGTAAGAATAAGCTATTTTAGATTCTCAGAGAAATTTCAACAATATTTGACATACATTCAACTGATTAAAACTATCAGTTTGAAAACAAAATACGGAAACAGTGGAATTTGAACAGTGATATATAATCCATCATTACTATTGGAAAAATAATTTAAGGTTCCTGTGTTATTGAGAATAGTTCAGTACTTTTATCCAAGGATAACAAAGTCAATGTTTCATTTCATTTATAATTTCTCCTTTATTATCCCCTCTATAGTTGCCCTGACTTCTTACCAGGCTTTCTCCTTTAGGAAAAAAAATACATGACGGCGTTTTATCCAGTTCTACCCTCTCCTAGTCTATCTATTGTATCTCATTCAAACCTATTTTCCTTTGGTAATTGGTAGCTCTTTTCTAACATGAATTCACATTCTATCAAATTTGTGACCTTCATATCCCCTACTAATCTGTTCTACTGCTTCCATTTCATTATGGGACACTGGTTACATTTACTCCAGGAAACATAAAGACTGCCCTGCAAGTTAAAAAAAAAAAAAAAAAAAAAAAGCAAATTGCACTGAATATTTTCCTTTATGAATAGCCATATTTTTCTACCCCAAAGATCCCTTCTATATTCTATTTTTCTTTTAGAAGGTGTTCCCTCTCAGAATATCAAGTTGTGTAGCAGAGGCGAACTCTGTAGAAAAGACTTCTTGTGAGAGATCATGAAATATCAGGCTGTTAGCTTTATGTAGATCTCTGGGGTGGTATGAGGCTATTTTTAGATTCCTGAACTTCGGTTACCAGTGAGGGATTTGGTAAATTTCAGTTAAATTATTCACATAGTAGATAAAATTATGTTTAGCTGTCAGGGTTTTTTGTTTTTTGTTTTTTCTTAAGATTACTTTTTGGACCAAGAAAGGAGAGTTCATGATTGAATCCCTCTAGAAATTATTATAATGACAGCTATTCTGCTGAACTAAAATGATTTCTCAAAAGCTGCTGGCCATGGATGATTGCTAAGAAATTTCCTAGTCAAGTAGTGTCAAAGGGATTTATTTTCAGAGTTGGCTATACTTAATTCTCTAATAATAAGAAGGATTGAATTATGTTTATACAAATAATTAGAATTATACAGTTAAGATGACAGAGTTAATAATTTAAAAAAAAATTGTGTTTAATTTTTTTGCTTTTTGGGTATACAATTTTAATAATATAATTTATAAGCTCATTAGCACATTGATTTAAAATATTTCTACTTTATTTTTAACTACAATGATTAGAATTTGTTCACTTGCAACCAAATCCTAGCAATTTATATATTAACTTCATAAAAAAAGTAGAATTGCAAAGAACCTTGGAAATTACTAAGTACAGAAACCCCAATATGCCCAGTCCAAGGACCATGGCCTGTTTGGGGTAAAGCTTTTGTTTGTAAGAAAAGGCAACATAGCACATTAAGAAGAAAATTGTTGTATCCTATTTTAGTCACTGACTTTTTCTCTGAGAGTATGCACGTCTTATCAACTGGAGATTGTTTTAGTTTCCTCATTGCTAAAGCTAACACCATGCATTGGGTTGGCTTTAACAACAGGAATTTGTTGGCTCATGGTTTTGAGGCTAGGGGAAGTGCAAATCAAGGCATCATTAAGGTGATGCTTTCTTCCAGAAGACTGGCATTCTGGGACTGGCTGACAGTGAACCTTGGTCCTTGGCTCTGCTGTCACATGGCAATGCACATGAAAGCCTCTCCTGGCTTCTCTCTTCATTTCCAGGTTCTTTTGACTTTCAGCTTCTGGTCACTCCCCCTGTGGTTTTGGCTCTGTCTGTGTCCTTCCCTTTAAGATCTTCAGTAATAGGATTAAGATCTATCCTGGGCCACACTTAACTGAAGTAACCTCATCAAAAGGTATTATTTACAAGGGTTCACCCTCATAGGAATGAATTGAGTTTAAGAATTTTTTTTTTTTTTTTTTTCTGGTGCACATAGCTCCAAATCACCACAGGGATATATCCTTTTGTGTATAAAGTAATAGTGGATGTGTATCAGTATGCTTTTTCTGTGTAACAAATCATTATAGCATTTTGTGGATTTAACAACCATTTACTTTGCTCACAACTCTCTAAGTCAGCTAAGTGGTTTTTCTGGTCTAGGACATCTTGCCAGATCTTTACTGGACTGACCTCTGTGTTTGCAGTCTTTGGGTAGGTAGACTTGCACAGAGTAAAGGTAAGATGGCCTGGCTGGGGCGGTTAGTCTTTTATAGACTAAGCTTCCTAACACAGTGGCAGTTTCAGAGGTCCCAAGAACAGTAAGAAAGATCATCCCCCAGTGTACAAGCACTTTTCAGATCTCAGCTGGTGTCACAATACATAACACTACTTTCGATGGGATGGTCTGCAATTGCAAGTTGCGAGGGTAAGGATGCAAGGAGGGAACGAATCTATGGCCAGTTTTACAGTCTACCATAGGATGTGGTTTGATTGCTTTTCCTTTCATTTTACTTTTAAAAGAGCTCTTATTGGAAATGCAAAAAGTTAATAAACATGTATGTTTGTAGAAACTTATTTTTATGTGATTGGCTGTGAAAACACAAATTTTAGTAATGGTGATTTTATATACACCCCTCTAATTGTTATTCTCTATAAGGGAGGAAAATGTTTAAAAAAGTCTTAAGAAAGGAAAAACTTGATTATTTTCTGTTTATTTTAGAAAAATATACTTAATATTTAAATCAGAAAAGTGAAAATGGAAAATGGCAATAAATTGTCCTTTCGTTCAAATTCCAAATGGAGTTGCATGAAGTTGGGTGTGGCACTGACAAAATTTACAATTCTGCATATTTATAAAAATGAAAAATACTCGTTTATAAAATAGATCACAGTGGCAAATTTAGCATTGAACTGTGGGAAAATTTTCTCTTCCAAGTTGAGACCTTTCATGGAACAGAGTTCTACAGGATTCTCAGAAATGAATTGTAAAATATTTAAAACATGCCCAACAATCTGTAAAACTCCCCATCCTGCTACCTGGTTTTCTCTTCATTGATTTCAGCATGAATTTATTTCTTTATTCTAATTATACCTATTGTTTGTTTCCTTTTCATTGAGTTAATTACATACCAATCTATGGTATCCTGAATAGAGCATATCATTAAAATAAACATTAATTTTTAAGTACTCATGACGAGTCATTAAAATTTTATCATAACAACGAAATTGATGTGTTGCTAGAGAATGAGCAAAATGTTCTTCCCATGATTGCAAGAGAAACAAACTAGAAAAAGAAACAAATGATTTTCTCTGGTTGATTTACTGAATGTCAATTAGAAGGAAGATGAACAGTGCTTAGACTGCTTTTGTCTTGGGTATATAGCCAGCTATGTTTAAAATTTACATTTTATGTGTAATTTATTGATATCTTCATAAAAACTGTAACATAAAAATTTGGGAAATAGAAAGAAAAAGAAGAAAACACAAAATACAACCTTACAATCCTGAGATAATTGCACAGTTTGTATATACTTGTAGTCTTTTTTCTATGATTAGCTATGTTCACCAATCTATCTGTATATGCATATATAGCCATAGCCATATAGAGTAATATAGAGTGATAGAAATTTAAGTTGAATCTTTATACATAATTGAGAATGTGTGTGTGTGTGTGTGTTTGTATCTATATATATGCATGAAACTTATAGTATTTATAAATTATATTTTTTGATCATCGGTTTTAGTTTTTTTTAAGGGTATAACATTTATTTAACATTAGCATCTTTTCACTTCATTAAAAATTCTTTCCCAAGATCATTTAAAAATTTCATCATTTATCATCATTTATTAAACCATTCCCTATTTTGGGGCATTTCAGTTGTACATAAATTTCCCCTATTATAAACATTTTGATAACACTATTACAACTAAATTTTGTGTACATTCACTACTGTCTCCTGAAACTAAATTCTTTTAAAAGTAAATGTCTGAGATATGGCTTATTTGAGAAGCTTTATTATCATAAGGGTTGTATAAGAAAGCCTAAACAGTTGTATATTGATGGATTTATAATGAAAAGGAAGCTTAATAGACTTAGGTCCACTTAATCATAGTACTGCAGATTTAGGATTATATGATTTGCACATATAGGAGGCAAAAAAAAAAAATACTTGGAGAGCAATAGAAGAGTACATTATCTCATCAAATATATTTAAAAAATAACATGAAGACTATATCCCCTTATGGTAACTGGAGCTGTGATATGATAAAGAAAGCCAAAGAAAGTATGTTAAGTGTAGGAAGTGAGAAAACAATATCATTCAGTTGGAAAGTGAAAGGATATTGGATGAAAGACAGAGGCATGTGTTCTCACCTCTCCTCCTACCATCATATCACAGAAGAGAAGAAGGTGTAGCAATCAGAATTCATTGAAAATAAGTATTGTAATAGTTTATAATTAATTTCTTGAAACTATTAGAAACAACTTCTGTAGCATCTACCATTAGGAAATTAGATAAGTTAATTAATCAACACATGTTATTGGCACCTATTTTGTGCTAGAATCATGCTGGATGTTGTGAGGAAATCCTAGAGTTAAGCAAAAACATGGTTGAACTGAAATACAAGGCATGGATCCCTTCTCAAGGAGCTTAAAGTATATGTTATTGTGTGTGTAGGTTTATTTGGTTCCATGGTCTAGAAGACATAGGAAACTTGGGTGACATCTCAAGGTAACTTTGTACTATAAGACAATTTATTGTCCAACATATATCAAAGTATTTATGTGAAAGCAAGTGCTGTAATCCATATTACTTAAAGTGCTGTGGTGACACATTTTTTAAATGAGTCATATGATGAGAGAGAACTTGGGCAGAATCCTTTTCAGAAGATACTTAATTTTACCCTTGGAAAGGATAAAATTCACTGAGTTATAATTAATAAAGTATATAATGGGCAGCATCAGCATTTATACTCTTTCCTTTATGTTAATCGAGGCTTGGAAAGTAAAGTAAGGAGGATATAATTTCAGTTTCTCAGCAAAATACTAATTGAGAGAACCAAGATAAGGATATCTGGTTTTAAAGTACTAATCCTTTGAAAATACAACAAATTTCAAATTAGAATTATCACCTTCTTTACAGAATATTTTGATAAATCCCTACAATGTCTTTATCTGGCAGAGTTTTAATTGAGAAATCAGATCCCAAGTTCTTGATCCAAAAGCTAGGGAATCACTGGATACAGAATGTACTACTTTTATTATCTACATAGTAGCTACCAAACATTTTCAAGAACAAGACATAGGTTGCATGTCAACCCAGCTCTCTTTCAATCAGTGGCGTGGCTCACCAGGAAATGGATAAATTGGGGTGCATGGCAGAACAACCTCTGGCCCTTAAGGTTATATTTCATTAATTATTCAACTACAGAGGTCAAGCTGTGTTACTCTCCACAATAATTTCTTGACCCAAAACATCTTGGAAAGGCTCACCTCACAACTAGCTGTGCCAGTTGCCAGATCATCAGGCAATGAACATTGAAGGGGGTGGTACAGATCATATTTTATACAATTTAACATGAGCCATAAAATGCCAAGGGTGTGATTTCCTATAATAGTGCCTTACAATTTTCAACTATATTATTCATTAAAATGCAAATATATATTACACTTGTAATAACACTGTGAAATAAATAAGCGAGCTGATACCAATACCAAAGTTAAATGGGAAAAGGGATTCTGTGATAAATATAATGACAAGACCAAGGCATAGATTCCAGCTCAATGGTATTAGGTGTTAAACTTGAGATCTTTGTACCATGCTTCTTCCACAAGTGCTTGTATTCAGGTTAAGCTGTGCCTGTCATAATTTGAGGATGGATACTTTGAATTAATGAGAGAACTGGGACATTAATAATAATAATATTAATAATAATAACTTTAATTCTAGTGTTCATTCACAGTTGCAGTGTGCTTTCTTGGAATTCATTAGTAGGTAGATATTTGATGGAGCACTTTTTCTCTAAGAGTGCATCGCTATGGTATTGCAGTGAAGAAGCCAGCCAGGCTGGCTGGGTTCAAATCTAAGCTCATCTATATACTATCTCTGTGACATTGGGCAAGTTGCTTAACCTCTCTGTGCCTTGATTTCCTAATCTGTAAAATGGTGATAACAGTAACAACTTGAAAGATTTTATCTAAATTATAATTAATTAATAATTAATTAAGTTATGTGTGTGTATATATCTTAGAAAAGTGACTGGCTTATAAGTGCTAAGTATATTAAATAAGTAAATATTGAGTAAATACTTAGACCTTATGGACAAAAAGCTATATGCAGAAATCAAGCATCCAGGTCCCTGAATATTCAGTCATTAGTAACATTATTGAAATGTCCAATAAATCTTGACCTATTATTTTTATGTCAGGATTTTTTCTGCTTGTGCTTGAATATGCGAACTGGGAGCAATTTAGCTGTCAGCTTTTAATTACACAAAAGAATTTCTTTCCTTTAACATATAATTTGACAAATCACCTCAGTCAGTATGGGAAAAAGAGAACCCTATGTTTTGTTATTCTAAAATTATGAGTAATATAAGTAATGCTTGCATAATTAGGAATTGGTCTTTTAGGAATATAGCTTTTCTTACACTTAGAGCAAATAAGTTATGGATTGATTTTTCTTTATAAGATTCAAAATGGGAATCCTGTAAAGGTATAATAAATACCAAGTTGGAATTTATGAAAACATACTAATATTAGGTTCTTACATATGCTATATCAACAGTAAGCTCTTTGTGACTTTGCATAAAGATATAATCACAGAGTAGAAAAGATCAATGCCATCTTTCATTTAACAAACATTTATTGAGCATTCCTGGGAAGTTTTTCCTGACCTCCAGGAGTGATGGACCCTTTCTCTATGACCCCAAGATAAAGAGCCTGCCCTCCAGATATTTACATCAAGAAAGAGTTGCCAGACACTCATCAGTAGTCATTACAAAATACAGAAAGTTATAATCATCAGGGAGTTGAAAAGTAATAAGGGTTTCAGGAGGAGAAAATACTGCTTCTAGTTTTGGGGATCAGATCCTCTAGTGATCTGAGATGGCTTTTGAGATAAGCTGGGAGGGAAGTACAGTTCACCAGTAGAAATTGGTGACGTGTTCTCAGCGGATGGGAACACTTCAAGAAAAAGCTAAAAGATGATGAAAAGCACAAAGATAGGAAACTTGGAAAACTTCTGGAAGAATTGGCCTTAATAGTTGCGTAGATTTTAAGATGTCTACAGGAAGGATTGGGAGCAAACCTGGGAAGGCAGTTTGGACCTAGAGTATGTAGAGCCACTAGTCATCTCTTTGAACTGTTCCATTAACATAGTTCTCAATATTGTCACGAAAATTATCCCAGGCACATGAGTCTGTAACCTCTCTTGATAATAGATAATTGAAACATACAATCATTATAAAAACAAAACAACACGTAACTCTCAACTTCATAGTATTTTGGAAAATTTTAAGTACTATCTTAGGCATCTCTTTTTTTGTATTTATTATTTTTTTCTAAGCACAATTTTATTTGATATATATTCACATACCATATAATCCATCCAAAGTATACATTCAGTGGCTAACAGTGCCATCGTACATTCATGACCACAATCAATTTTAGAACACTTTCATTACTCCAAACTAAAGAAAAAAAGAAAAATAAAAAAGAACCCCGAAATCATTCCATACCCCTTATAACCCCCCTCCACTATTTATTCATTTTTTTTTAATATATTATTACACATCTTCCCATACATTGGCTGAAGGGAGTGTCAGTCACAAGGTTTTCATAATCACAAGTTACCTGATGAAAGCTATATGGTTATATAATCATCATCAAGAATCAAGGCTACTGAATTACAGTTCAGCTGTTTCAGGTATTTCCTTCTAGCTATTCCAATACACTAAAAACTAAAAAGGGCTATCTATATAGTGCATAAGAATAACCTCCAGAATGACTTCTCAACTTCATTTAAAATTCCTCAGCCACTGAAACTATTTTGTTTCATTCCTCTTCCCCCTTTTGGTCAAGAAGGCATTCTTCAATCCGACAGTACCAGGGCAAGGCTCATCCCTGGGAGTCATGTCCCCCGTAGGGGGAGGGTAATGAGTTTATTTGCGGAGTTGGCTTAGAGAGAGAGAGGACACATTTGAGCAACAAAAGAGGCTCTCTGGGGGCATAATTATAAGTAGACTTAGCTTCTCCTTTGCAGGAATGCATTTTTCCTAAGGCAAGCCTCAAGATGAGGGCTTGACTTATTAAATTGGGAGTCCCTAATGCTTGCAAGAATATCAGGAATTCTCCAGGTGGGGAAGTGTAATATTTCCATGTTTTCCCACACTCCCTCAAAGGGACTTTGCAAATATTTTTTTATTATTTTAGGCATCACTTTTGAGGTTTAAATTGTTTAAATTGTACTATCTTTTTCTATTACAGTTTTATTCTGTCTCCTCTATTTTTTTCAATTCATTAATTATTTTTATTGTTTTCTGTAGGGCTTGGTCTAAGAGGCAATCAGTTTGCAAAGAAGTGAGTTTGACTCATTGACTGAAATTAGTTCTAATTTCTAATCTAGAATTTCTAACCAGAAATTAACTGTTGGAAGCAAAAAACACACAAGTTTAAAGACAGTTTTAAGGCGACTGTTCTATATCTAGAAATTTCATGTGGCAGAAGGAGAATCCCCTGAGAAGCCACAAAATATTCATGCTCACTTAGATAGGCACCTAGTCATGGACACCAAAAAACACAGTTGCCATGACAACAAGTGTTTGTTCTTCCTATCTGTGGACTTTTGTCAACTATATATGAAATACATGCACTCTAGATTCTATGCTAGAGGTGAAAGTAAAAGATTTGAATGATACTTTGACGGCTTTACTTGGTTTCATAGTTCTTTCCAAATGCTAAGATTCTTTTAACATTGCTCACAAATCAGTCATATTCTCTCACGCCTCCCACCCCAGCATCACCTCCTCAGCCCATGCCTCCTGTTTGTTTCCCTGACCAATCTTGTGATCTGGCAGGAAGGAGATAAGATTTGTAGTCCCAGTGCTTTTGGAATTGGTCTGTAAGCAGAGTTAGAGGAGGAAGGGAGAGGGAATGAATTCTTTACTATTTTAGTAGCTAATACAGTGCTGGATTGTTAATTGTAGCATAGCCCTCTAAATCAGGCAGGTAATAATCCCATTAGATTTTGTGCTAGCTAGATTATATCTGGAATACTGTTTTCATTCTTGCTGCTATGTTTTAAAAGACCTTGACAAATTTAAGTTTATCCAGAGGAGGTTAATAAAAATGGTGACCAGGTTGTCTACCATAATATATCAACTTAAGTGGGAATGTTTTCTCAGTTAAGAGATTTATGGGGATATGACAGCTGTCTTCAAACATTTTATTGGCTGACATGTCAAGGAAAAAGCCACATTAATCCATTGTTTTCCAGAGGCTAGCTCTGGGGGTGAGACGTGCTGTTTTCCTTTGTGAGATGTGAGTTCTCCACAACTAGAAGTTTTGAAGCAGTATCTAGATTTTGGGTTGGCAGTTGGACTAAGTAACTGGTTTGTACTTTACATATGATTTGAAAAAGTTGATTACATCCTGTTTTCTGAAAAGTCTGTTTCCTACACTGTTTCTTGAATGTTTTGCAAGACTGGGAGTTAAGAGAACTTTCACAATTTGAAAAGAACCTTCAATGCAAGAAGAATGGGGCTTGGGCCTTCCCTGAATAGCCGTTGCACCTTTATTCAGTTTCATTGTCTTAAAGTTAGACCTCTCTGCTTCTAATCAGTTGAGTTCTTTAAAGACATTCCAATTAAGGAAAAATTTAGCCTAGGGAGACAAGTTTGGAAGATAGGGAAATTACATTGTCAGTGTCATTTGATTAACACTTGAGTGTGGACACACTGACTATTTTCTTTTAAAGAAAGTACTAATGATTCCGAAAAGAAAGCATTTAATTTTAGCTACTATTTTAACAGGCAGGAAAAAAAATCCTCTATAGTAGTCATTAACTCACTGCTGAGTAAGTCAGCCTTACATTCGATTGGCTGAGCTCTGTATAGGCAAGCAGAGGCTGCGTTTTATCTCTTACAGTTGGTGTCCTTGGGATGAGTTCATATACGTGTAAATAATGATTTCCCTTGACCAAAGAGAAACAGGTCCAACTGAAGTAACTTACCTCTTTTCAAGTTTTAACAGTCAGCAATTTTTTTTTAATTTAATTTAAAAAAATGCATGGATCTATATTTTGGGCACCCATAGTTTCAAAATCATCATAAAATTTCTGAATTCCAGTTTGGAATATAGACATTAAAAACAGTGATATTTTAGTAAAAGGCATTTCACAAAACTCAAAAATGGTAAAAAATGTCATGTTTTAAATAACTGTAACCATATTGAATACACATACACACACACACACACCCATGTATTATCTGCCAAGATTCTGTAATGAAGTAATTTCTCTATCTTCAATTAGTCACCATATTATTTAAAAATAAATATTGAAGATTTATATCATCTATATCCCAGAAAGAGCAGAATATCCAATATTCAACCATAAGCATCTGTTCCAATCCAGCTCAGCTGCAAGACCAAAGAACATGCTAGGCACGGAGTTAAACATGAGTTTAATGGAACTTACAGACAGGAGAGATGGTTCCATGGTAGTTTGCTGGGAAAGATGGAAGTTAGTGCTCCACAAAGAGAGGGGATATCACGGGTGGTTTATAAGGGCTAGGACAAAGACATTCCATAGGGTGTGAGAACAGTTTTGGTAGGGTCTTGTGATACAGGATTATGGAGATTTATTATCAGCAGTGATCAGGAGAGGGAAGTTTTAATGCTTTGTTTACAATACCATTTGTGTGTTTCCTCCCCTCTCCCTGCCCTACTTGGGGAGGTCTGATGATCTTTAACATCTCTCCGGGTTAAGTAGATAGCTATGTGAAATAACTCACTTTCACTGTGGAGAGGAGGGGGTCCGGGCCTTGGGTACCCTCAGCATCCCTATTGCCATGGGGGTGATGAGAAGGGAACTCTAAGGCTTCATTCACCTGCTGAGGCACACAGCTTAGCCATTTCTTTGTCTCTGTGTCTTGTGCTGTTTGGACATGGGGCTTTGGAAGTTTTGCTTATTATCTATTAGTGGTATCTATTGCAAAAGAGTAACTTTCACAGGAAGAAAGCATAAATATAGTCTTATCTTATTTATTTAAGAAGTATGTTATTAAAGACGGCCCGATAGTCTAAAAGAGGATCACTTAACAGCCTTATTTGCAAAAAGTGAATATTTTGTATTGTGTTTAGGACCATGGGTTCCTATTTAATGAAATTACTTGATAATTTATTTTTGTGTCAAGTTTCTACCATTATTCAAATAGGATTGGATTATTCATTGAAACATTATTTACAAGAGAGAAACCCTGGAATCTGTCCAATATTATTCAATAGAGACTTAGTTAAATAAATTATGGTGCATCCATGTAAAGAAACACTATGAAGTACTGTCTGTATTCACTGATTTATTGAGAAAGAAAAAATATGTGCAATACATTATGAAAACAGCAAGCCATAGAATAACCTGGATTCTAAAATCCTGTTTTTATTTATTATATTATAAACATATATTTATTAATTCCTATATATATTCTGATGCTTAAATAAATTTACATAAAATTCGGTTTCTGGGGAGATTTGTTTGTAATTTAGATGATTTAATAAATATATTTTCACTTTCTAATACAACCCTTAACCCATTCTATGAATTCGTTTTCTTTTTTCTTTTTCTTTTCTTTCTTTCTTTTTTTTTTTTTTGGCTAACTAAATTATCAAGTCTTCTGGCATTAACATTTTATGTGCAATGATTCTGTGGTTTCCTTACGTGGATCGCTCTCACTAAGATCTGTGCCAATTTTGCTGATCTATGTGTCTATTAATTTCTAGTTTTTTTGTTATTTTGGCTTAACAGATTTGGTTTTTTAGATTGGCTCATTTGTCCAGACTCATGGAAATGAATTAAGGTTGAAGTGAGCAGTTTCCCACACACAAATAAGGCAAGAATCCGTAAAAGATGAGCCTGATGGTATTAGCTTTCCTATTAAACGCTGAAAAGCAAAATAAGATGGGTTCTGGGGCCACCTGAAATGCTTATGTGGTGAGCAGGTAATCTCAGCTTCGTGGCTTTGCTCTTTACATTTAATAGCATTCCACTGCAGAATTATTCCCCCGCTTCCTATCCTATATTAAATTTTCAAAATGACTATGACTTAATTTTATTGAAAATTGATAATCTGGGGAATCATTTAACTCTGATTTACTTGATCTCCCATGAGCTGCTGCTTTGTATTTTCCCATGAATTTTCTTAGAATACCTTATGTTTAATTTCAAATCCTCATTTTACATGGCTTACATTCACATAAAAACACCATTAAATTTTTACTGCTCTTCATTTTGTCATCTCTAATTTGGACAGCTTTCCAAAAATATTTACTAAGTACCAATAATGTAATCTGTACAAAATTACAACATAACTACTGCTCTCAAAAGAAGCATAATAACCAGCTTGGGAAACAAGACTGGAAAATATTATGTGCCATTTTGTTTAGTTCTGACATTAGGTAATAGTTTAAAAGCCAGCATGAGGTGTATGGGTAAGAATAGTTACATAAATCTGGAGTCCAGAATAAATGCTAAAGAATTGAGATTGGTGAAATTTGAATTCAATCACAAGGATGGAATGAATGTGGTAAGGGAGGGACGACACACTGAATAAACAAAGGATATCTAAAGGCAATTAAACAGACACCTGAAATATTGAATTATATTTCTTCACAAGTCCCTTTGTGATGAAAAATCACCTAGCTTAAATACCTTTACTGCTTCCTTCAAGTAGGAAAAATGTATTCCAATGATGTCACCAAATTCTGTTTAATACGAGCTGGGGTATGAATGTAGATGACTAGACTTCTACTACTTCACAGCTTCCCAATACTCTGGCTTAGTTTTACAAAACCAGTATTTTTTTGTATTTTTGTATGTTATTTTCACTCAGTGGCAAAGGTGAAATCAAAGCTTTCATTCATTCTTTATAATTTTCCCCATTTTTTCCTCTTTCTAAAATTGAGACAATCACAAATGCACTGCTAATTGCTTGTTAATATGATTCATTGTATAAATTGCTCATAGTTATACTTGTGATCTTGCATCACTACCAAACATAGAAAGTGCGTTTTGTGTTTCTATTATGATAAATATATTTATTAATAAACTATAATTGGATGCTTGTTGAGTTAGGTTAAAAATTACAGATTTAATTTTTCATGAGCTGAACAAATGGCTATTAGAGCTACCACTCTTTTTACTGACCATTATTCTTTTTCATCTTGCCCCAAGAAAAAAATGTATGATTCATACAACTAAAACAAAACATCGATGAAGATGAAAGATTTTCTTTTTGATAAATCTAGTAATAAAGCATAATGAAGCAGGATGAGCTTTATAGAATAGGCTGGAGGATTGTGTTAAAAATCTGCCCATCTTTTTGTTATTAATTTTGGCTAATATTTATTAGTCAATACATTGTTGTAGGCACTATTCTAAGACTGGAGATATAATGGCAAAAACACTCATGCACACACATAAAACAAAAAACCCACCAAACATTCCTTGCCCTCATGTAACTTCTAATCTAATGGGACTAATAAATGCACAAATATATACCTATGTACTACATGTATACATAAAGTTTATGTTATATAGCTATATCTTATATGTTATATATCATATATCTTAAATACATGCTATCCTACACATCTGACATTGGAGTTACAATACATGTAAAAGACTGATAGTATAGAAAAGAACTTGCAAGTCTCTGGACATTTTCTAGGCAAATGGAATATTAGGTGTTTCTTACTTTGTCCTGAATACTCTGAGATTCTGATTGTATAAAACTGACTATGTAATATGCTATCTAATATCTGTGGCCAGGAAGGACTAACACTCATTTTCATAACTTCACAAGGAATAAGTTGGTAATACCAACTTTTAAGCCCTGAGGCATGCCACATTGAGACATAGGTTGAGAACAAACAAACAAAACAAAAATCTGTCTATGAAGGTGTTTATTCTATAAATACTTCTGAAGCCAACTCTGAATTCTATTTTAACAACTGGGTTAACAAATTATCAAATGATAGTTTACTCATCTCTGGTTTAGTAATGTGATTCTCTTTCTCTCTCTCTCTCACACACACACACACACACACACACTTAAAGGATTTATCGTCTGGGTAGACATGAGTAATCATGCATAAATTTCATTATTGTTATTTTTAGGTCATTGCAGTTGAATAAAAACATTTTAAAATATTGTCAGAATACAAGAATACATATTTCCTGTTGCTGTGCATTATGGAAGTAATGAATTACATAAATCAATATATGTTTGAGATGCATATTTGATCCACCATTAACTAAATTTATGATACAGCAAGCAAAATGATCAATAAGCCAGTATAAACTAAGTAGCATCATATGTAAAATAGATTTTAATATGATAAGTATATTTTGTATCATATATGATCTTTTCTTATTTGATGGTGAGTCACACAAGGATACACATTTTTTTGACAGGGTAGAATTTACAAGTTATAACATTTTACTTAAAACACCTGAGGATAAGAGAAGCAAAACCAGAAGATACTAGAATTGTTGAACCCACATAAAGAGACTCAAGTCTGCAGTGAAGGAATATGTGCATTTTAATATCACATGAACATCAGGGTAATATATAGTTCATCCGGCTTGGGTGGTGATTCTACTTCCCAGTTGATGCTTTTGGATACAGGAGAAAGAGAGGTAGGAGAAGGGAAGGAATGGAAGGGGGTTGTGCATGATGCCCTCTTTTCCCTTTTCCCCACCACCACCCCACTTCATGAACATGCACAATGCTGGATTTTCCTGAAGGATAAAAACAAAACAAAACCAAAACAGTGAATCAATTTAAAAATCAAGGGAATGGGTTTGTTGCATGAAAGTGTGGTGGATAGCTCTGTGGCAAAAAGAAAGCACCGAGTCTCAGCTGCCCTCGCAAAACACAGTCTGAGGCTGTATACACTTCTGGTCTCACCTGCCTCACAGGTAATTAATTCCTTAAGCATTCTAATATATTTTAAAAGGTAACAACAAGACTGGTCAGGGGTGTGGCAGAATGCTATTTAGCTGCAGTAAGAGAAAGCCTAGCAAACTGGATAAGCAATAAAGAGGATGCATTTTCCCTCAGAACTGGAAGTGCAGAAGTAGATATATCAAAGGAGGTGTCATCTTCCCCCAAGGCATTGATGTAGGTACCCGAATAAACCTGAAGACTTTGCAAGAGAAAGAACATTAAAAGCTGGTGAAGCAACCACAGTATACATTACAAAGGGTTTCCTATAAGCCCGCTAATCTGTTGTTGCGGTTCCAACAACTGGACCCATGAATCTTTTCCAGTGGAGCGAATTTTGATAGAGAGAGAGAGCCATAGTTCTCAGCATTTAATGTTCATAGCAATCACCTGTGTAACTTAAAAAAACAAAACAAAACAAAAAAAACATATAAACCTGGGCTAACACCCAAAGTTCACATTCATTAGATCTGGGCATTTTAACAAACACCCAGGGTGATTCTGTTTTCGGTGATGGGAACACCAACTTCACTAAATTCTATCAGATATATTCCTTTATTGTCTTCTTTTGCCACCATCACCATAATTTCAGCACATACTTCTACACACTGACCAGGTAGAGCAACACATATTTGTTTGTTGGTTTATTTATTTTTGTTTTGTTGGTGCTGTGCTTCTTTATAAATCTTTTCATTGTCGTAACATATATAACTCAGAATTTCCCATTTTAACTACTTTCAAGTGTCAATTCCATAGTATTAATTACATTCACAATATTGTGAGTCACCAACATCCATTACCCAAGCTTTGTCATCACCTTTAGCAGAAATAAGTTCCTCCCACCCCACCCCCAGCTCTTGGTAACCTATAATCTACTTCTGTCTCTATGAATTTGCATATTCTAAGTATTTCATATACGGGAAATCATACAATTTTTTGTTCTTTTATGTCTGGATTTTTTCATTCATTATGAGGTATTCAGGGTTCATCTATATCTTAGCATGTATCAGAATTTCATTCCTTTTTATAGCTGAATAATATTCCACTGTGTTGTGTGTGTGTGTGTGTGTGTGTAGCATATATATATCACATTTTGTTTATCCATTTATCTGCTGATGAACATTTGGGTTGCTCCTGCCTTTGGGCTGCTTTGAATAATGCTGCTATGAACTTCGGTGTGCGTGTATCTGTTTGAGTCCCTGTTTTCAGTTCTTTTGGTTATATACCTAGAAGTGAGATTGGCTGGTCATATTACCATATGGAACTGCCAAACTGTTTTCCACAGTGGCTGCACCATTTTACAAACATACAATCAACAATGTTGGAACAAGTGTTCCAATTTATCTGCATTCTCACTTACGCTTATTTTTGTTGTTGTTTTTAGCATTAGCTTAGCTAAATTCTGTCTCAGATATATTTCTTTATTGTTTTCCTTTCCCACTATCGCTGTAATTTCAGCACATATTCCTTCATACTGCTCAGGAAGAGCAAGAGAAAGTTATTTGTCAGTTTGTTTATTTTTGCTTTGCTTGTTGTATGCGTTATTAAAAATTATTTCCAATGTCGAAGGAACCTGCATGTGACACAGACACAGATATTTTGTTATTCATAAAGATTTGCTGATTTCATGAATTCTAAGAAGCAAATAGCAGGAAGAGTGAGAAATCATTTGGGTATTATGACAGCACCTCGTGTGATATCTGTGTCACTGAGAAGTCAATAAATAGGCCACTGTTACCCATTTTGAAGCTTATTTTACTTCTGGGGCTCTAGCTGCTGCTTGTTAATAGTTAATGATGCTTCGTTTGATAATGCACTTAGCTTACAAAGTTATCTTTGCCACAGAGATAGCTAGCTCTTATCAATCCTAACTCTTCTATTGGAGCCTGTGTGTGTATTTTAATAGTATAAATATTGGCTGGTGACGTTACTTATTACAAGGAAGCACCATTAAGGAGATGTTGTGTAGAAATGGAACTCTTCCATCTCATAGTTTCTTTTGTGACTTGAGTTCAAACACATAAAATTACCAGCCTTAAATGCAAGGTTTTTTTCTTTTCTATTTGGAATTTCCATATTTTTACTAACAATCACCTCTCTAAGTCAGCATTTCTGCAAGTGCCTATGCTATTTTCCTTAAAGGGAATTCCTGGAAACTACTAACAGTTTTCCTCTTTGAACATTTTATGATATATTTTGGACATGATAAAGCAGCAAAGAGCTTTTTAAATATTTATGTTCCCCACGCTATGCATGCCAGCTGTTTGTTTGCTCTCTCCATTTCTTTATGTGCCAAGGAGACAAGCCAAAGTGTGTGAGAGGAAAGTACTGTCAGGACACAAAGTAAGCTTGTCTAATGTGTACTCTGTGCAGATGTAGCCTTAACGGAAAAGAGGAGAAACCACTCCCTGGTTAAACAGTGATACCTTGATTAAGGGGTCAGTTGGGAACAAAGCTCCTTTATAAGCAATTCAGCTGTGTTAATTTTTATTTTAAAACATCATGAATCAAGTGAAATAGCACTGGCTTGTGTCATATAATTCAACAATAATATTCTGGGTAGACTGCGCTTGTACACAGAGCAGAAATTCCTCCACACACAGTGTGTTTCTTTAAGTATAAAGGTGGATATGTGGATTCTAGGCAAGACTGTAAAGCTACTTTGAAAGGCTGTTTTTTTTTCTTTCTCTCAACCTCTATTTTCTCAGCCCCACATTTACACAGCAGTAGGTTATTGCCTTCAGAGTCTTGCTGCTCTCAATTCTTCCCCTTCAAACAGGAATTAAAATGATTCACACTTTTATGAGTTACAATTAGTTACCTTATGTTGACATTATTTAGTGATCTCAGTCCTGGCTACATGTTAGTGCAATGTAAAGAGATTCTGATTTAATTGGTTTGAGGTGGGGCTCAGAAGTTGGCATTTTAATGTGCATCCAGGGTTGTGAAGTTGTATTTTCATAGAGTGGTTTCCTTCTTATAATACCTGTATTTATTCTTGTATGTTCTGCAGAAGATTCATGTTAAAACCACTTGGGGTCATTTTTAAAATGCGTTGTTCTGTGTCCTCACTATTTAACTACTGAATCTTGTTGCATGTCGTTCATGGGAGTGAATGTGTGTGTGTGTGTGTGAATGTGTGTGTGTGTGACAGAGAGAGAATGAATGGGGTGTGGAATCGTGGAATCTTCATGTTTAACCAACACCCAAAGTAATTCCAAGTCACTCTAAAGTTTGCAAACCACTAACTTAAATGTCAAGTGTCACTTCTACTTCATGGAACACTATTTTTGACCATTGAAAATGTCTCTTGTTTCCTCTTTGCTTATAGAAAATTCCCATGAAGTAGTGATGTTGGTAAACCTATATGTTATATACAATTTATATTTTAAACAATGTTGTTTAAATAATTTCAACTAGAGTTTATTAGAGTCAATCTTTTTTTGCACATGGAATGGAAAATCAAATCTAGATGCTAGAATTGTCTTTCCCATTAAATACAGATTTTAAAGTATAAGAGCATACAATATTTAATGTAAATGAAGTACCCATAATATTATCTAATGACAGATTCTTAAAGCATATGCACAATTATAAGTTAGGAACTTATAGTCAATGTTTGGAAATGTGAAACATTTTTATGTTCAATCTCAATCTTTCTCTTTCTTTCTCTCTCCCTCCCCTCCAATCTTATCTCCTTCCTGTCCCCACTTTGCTTCTTTTCCTTGGATTATAGCATCAGATGAAGAAGAGCCAACATCAGCAGGTAAATTTCCTATGTCGTAAAAATTATTCTTATGTAATTTAATGCTCTTGATAATGAACATACTATTAACCTTTCCAAGTACATGTTTCTAGTTTCAACCAGAAAACTGGTACAGGTTTATTTATTTACTTTTTTATTTCTTGAGCTCACTATGATATGGTAGTCTAAAATGATGTTAGTTAAGAGTTTCAAATAAAAAGTAAATGAATTGTTAAAGAGGAAAACATAGCACATTTAACTCTATGATGTTTAGATCTCTTTAGAGTAGATGAGTATATAGAGAAAAATCTTCAGTTGCCTATCAGAAAATAAAAATAACTTATTAGTAAGCAGAGAAGATGTTAAAATAACCTTAGAAAGTGAAAATTATACCAAAAATGATTCTATTGCACTTAAATAGAGTTTACTTTCAGTTACAATTACACTTCCTTGGGAAAAAAAAATCATTCTTTTGCAATGGCCTTGAAAATGGCAATATAGCAAAGTGTGGCAAAGGCAAGGGGTGTAAGAGTTTAGGACATTTAAACATTTATAGGATAGGGAAAATTGAGAAATGAGTGCATTGAGAAGAATGCAGAAAAAATAAAATGAAATCCTCAAAAAGGAGGAAAATGGTAAAATACACTTTTAGAAATATAACTCTCTGTATCAGTCAGGGTTCTCCAGAGAAACAGAACCAATATACAGATATACACACTAAGAGATTTATTTTAAGGAATTGGCTCATGTGATTATGAGGGCTGACAAGTCTAAAATTTGTAGGGCAGGCTGGCAGGCTGGAAACTCAGACAGGAACTGATATTATAGTCTTGAGGCAGAATTTCTTCCTCTCCAGGAGACATCAGTGTTTGCTCTTAAGGCCTTCAGTTGATTGGATGAGAACCACCCACATTATGGAGTCTAGTCTCCTTTACTTAAAGTCAACATCTATAAAATACCTTTGCAGTAACATCTAGGCTAGCCTTTGACCCATCAACTGGGCACCATAGCCTAGCCCCTTTGCCACATAAAATTATGAGAATACTTCATTATCAAATATATAACCAGCTCCAAACATGATATTCATTTTAAATTGAAGGATAAAGATTATGTTATTGCCTTGAATACTTATTTTGTGTAAAAAAATATTTTTACAGTTATAACTTAATGATACTAAACTGGCAACATGACATTGTTTCTCATCCACTTAATAGATATTTATCAAGAAAAGGCTTCAGCCTGAACTAAGTACTATAAAGAGTGTATATATAGAGAAGGCATGGTATTTTCAACGTGGCTTCATGGACAATGGGATGGGTCAAAGAGAAATTCAGGAGCCTAATGACCAGATACACCTTTAAGAATACAGCAGGGAAGCACAGCTGATTTGAGTGGCAATTAATAAAAGACCCAGACTAGAAGATTGGCAGCATCGAGTAATAGGGGTCAAGCCCTGAGATGCAGGGGCTGTCTGAAGACAAAAGACCAGACTTCAGCTCTAAATGGATTTGCAAGTAATAGAGGCAAGGAGTTAATCCCGAGAGATAAGGCCAGGAAAGTTACTGAAACTAATGGGTGAAATGGGATTGGTTATGAGGGAAGGGGGAGCTATAGCCCAGTTGGTGGAATTTGAGTACAAGGTTGAGGTCTATTGAATCCATAGACAATTTATTTCAACTGGCCCATGACTCTTAGATTCCTACCCCACTCCCCCACATGGGGCAAGGATTTTTCCAAAAGAGTAAATTCGAAAGATAAATGATTTGGTGGAAGAAAACAAAACAGACATCTTGCAAATGTATTTGCAAAAGTATATATAAATGCCATTTCCATATTGCATGATAACTCATCATAACTATAACTGTTTTTTGGTAACGGAATCACAGATTCAAATAAAACTCTCAATTGATGTTTCATTTTCATAGTATTGTCAGATAGCTCATAACCTGATTTGGATAGGAACTGCATATCCTTTTCTCCCACTCCAGTTACTATTGTGTATCCTATTTTTAGGAGTAACTCTACAGAGCTGCTTAAAGATTGTCTGTATTTCTCAACTTTAGTTCAATTTTCTCTTTGCCTGGGTATCAAATCTTGCCAACTCCCATGTTTTTCTTGCTCAGTTCTGTCTCATTCTTCCTATACATTTTCATCCCTGCTATAGCCACAGTTTGCTACATTATCATTTTCAGGGCCATTGCAAAATAATTATTATTTTTCCCCATGAATATTAATTGTAACCTAATGTAAACCCTATTTAAGTGCAATATAACCATTTCTTAGTGCAATTTTCACATTCTAAAGTTATTTTAATAACTTGTTTGCTTACCAATCAGTTCTTTTGCATTTCTTATATGCAACTGGACATTTTTTTCTCTAAACACTCATTTTACTCTAAATTAATATAATAGAGTTTATATTATGTCTTTAAAACACTTTTGCTATGAAATATGAGCAGATATTTTAGTTTGTATTTTACATGGATGTTTTAGAGTCATGGAACAAATGTACTTTTAAGGAATATTTTAATTAATTAATTTTGTGTATAAATTATATTAACATTGAGGTAATTTGTAGTGTAATAAAGAAAACTCTACTTTTATGCATACTGCTAATGGAAACCAAATGTTTTCCTTTTAATTTTATCAAAGTACATATCAAAGAGTGTTAGAGTGTAGTTGTATTAAAACTTTTGATAAAATAATATGAGATTTTTAAAAAAATCAGTTTCACACACAAAAGAATGCATGTGGAAAATGGATTGCCATTTTTGAGTTCTTTTTGTCAAATCTTTTCTTAATGAGTTAGATATTTATTATTCTGTTCATGTGTGCTTTTCAGTAATATTTTTTACATGTGTATCCATTGCTTAATACTGTTTTCCACAATGTATTTTAATGCCATTGATACTCTTTTTGCTTTCATCTCCTTCCATCTCAATTGCATTTTGGCAGAATGATCATTTCCAAGCTCAGACTAATTTTGTGTTATTCCTCTAATTTATCTTTCTTTCTTGGTATTTCTCCATTCTGTTTAAATTATCAATGAAATGCAATCTTCTGTTTCTTTTACTTTGTCTTTCATATGCTCCCACAGTATATATTTATCAGGTTCATACTTTTTCTTCAGATTCACAGCACAATTTGGGCAGTACCTACTTCAAAAATATATATATATATATTTTATATATATATATATATATAATTTCTTTAAAATATCTTAAATAAATACTTTAATTTCTTTAAATTAAATAATTTTAGTGCTTCTCATGGGAAATCTGCCACTCTTCACACTGTGATAATAGAAGGAATAATAAATAACTGTTTTTTGTTTGTTTGTTTTGCTGCCAGTCACAGGCTTCAAAATATCAGTTGTAAATGTATGAACTATGAATTTAAAATGATTATTTTTTAACAAATATACACATGATGTGTCTAAATGTGCAGGTCTATAGTGGATACAACTACTGAATAATATTATTTATTAAATTTTTGCAGTGTATGGATGTTATTTAAGAAATCTAGGTTGTTTTCATTCCACAGGTACACAGAACTGTATTAATTATAGCATTCTGAATACTCTTATTGTTCAGAACTAGTTTTAAAGAAAATAATGTTTTTTTCCTCATCTCAAATAGCATACTGTAAAAGGAACATTAATACAGATAACAGAATTTTGAAATAATTAATGAGATATGAGATAGCATTTTACTTATAATGCTACAAATTGATACAGGTGTTTCTCTTTACAACAGAGAATATTTAATTTACCTTATATTAGAGTTACTATAAGACTTCCATCATTAAAACAAAGAAGTTATCCTTCCACTCTGTTCTCATATAACTGTTTATAATATTCTTACATTTAAAAAAATCATAGTCTGCCTTTAGTTATTTTTCCATATATGGCTAAATTCTTTATATGAATCTCTGTATTGTCTTGCAAATAGCAAGTGCTTAATAAGTGGTTTTGAAGTTGATTTGTAGAAAGAATGCATACTACATCAAATCTACATTAGCGAATATATATGCCCCCTACTTGAATATGGAGCAACCACTGCATATTCATTTTCAGCTCAGAATGTTCTGATGGGTTGCATTAGCCTAAAGGAACATGTTTTGTAGCATCTGAGTTATGATGGCTTTTTCACTTAACACCTGCTTCTATAACTACTGAGAGCTTCTTTTTATTTATCCTAGTTGAATCTTAAGTTCAAGCATTTAAACATGCTATTTCATTGAGTATAAAAACAAATCTATGAACTATACAAGAAAGTTCTTCCAGCTAGTTTATAATATTCTAAGATACAATTACAAACTAATGAGATTCTTGTCTTTAAAATACCCATAACAGATACTGTACCTCCAAATGAGAACAATCACCTTTACAGGTGATATATTTAAACTATTGTACTATTACTCAAATAATTTTTGGAACCTCTTGAAATTTCCTTCAGAATCTTTTTAGGGATTGCAACAACAATTATTCCTTTATAATCTTAAATAGAACAGTACTACCATATTCATTTGACTTGTGATAAATATACCTTCAAAAACAAAGATTTGCGACCATTACGTATGTGTATTTCTGTATGTTTTGCTAATTATTAAATACAGATAAGTTTACACCTTTGAAACTTTTGAAAATCATTTGAATATATGATATCCTGTATTTTTAAAAGGTGTTCACATTATAATAAAGTTAAATTGCATTAAATGATACTTTTATTAAGTTAAATTCAGTGACTGCTTCTCCCATGTTGCGCAAATTCTATTTTTATTTATCTTTTATTTAAATTTATAATGGGAATTGAAAACATCATCATGGGACCTGCTCTATGAATTACAATGATGGTGGTTGTTTCATAAACTGATTATACAATACTTTTTTCTATATCCTTAAAAAAATTAAATCTTATCACCATTAGAAAATTACAATAAATAAGTAATGTATGTAAAATATGCTAATAACCATATGGTATATCATGTCAAGTTTATTCTCATGTCAATTTCAGTCTTATTAACTATTCTTTTACATTTCTAGAAATGTAACTTCTTTATAATTTGATAAAATAATTATAAGAATTAAAGCATGGCTAGAAATGGAACTTACTTTTGAATGGGATCAAAAACAGTCAGACCTGGACAGAGTAGACATCCTGTAGCTATACAATCAATCAGTGGTCAAAATTAGTCCAACCAGTTTGTTGCTTTCTTCATACCATCTCAAATACAAGGCTTGAATTTTATTATTTTATTTTTTTCTTCTTCCCCCTAAGGGAAGATTTTTACTTGCCTTAATTTTTGCTTTTTCAAATAAGTAAAGAGAGGTATCAAGTTTGGATTTTATGAAAGTGTTGTTAACACTGGATTAAGTAATATAATAAAGAGAAATAAGGTAGGAAAAATGAATTTGCAGGTGAATATAAAAGGTAGAATATTTTGGGCAATCAGTAACTATATTAAAACACCAAATTATAAAGGCCATATTTTTCTTTCCATGTTTAAAAAGTTGGTTTTTCATAATCTACTCATATGTAAAACTTCATATGTGACTTCTTAACACTTGACCCCATTTTGTTGTGATGCTGGATGTTACTGCCTAGTCTTGATAATACAATAGAATTGTTGTAAATTCTGGGATGTCCATCAGAGATGAAGGCAATGGTGACCAACCCAGGAGGCTTCAATATTTTTACCAGTCCCTTCTAAATATTTTAATCATTTAATCTCTTTAATCTTTTAAATTAAAGTTTGGCCGTTGAGGACGTACATCTAAGGACATTACTAACTTGCACATATTTAAAGGTTAATAATATGATAGAATACTGAGGAGCACTAGTTAATGATTTGAATCTATAGTTTTATATTAGCATTCAAAATATGTTATATAGACAGTCTTCCTTCAGCAGAGGACCTAGGAGGCCATGGCTTGGAAGAAGGACCCATTCACAAGTTCCAGGGAACATACACCAATACTAAGGACTTGTGAGTCAGCAGCAGAAACAAACTGTGGCGAGACTGAACTGAAATATTAGACTACCGCAACAGCTGGGAGATTTCATTATTAAAGCCGTGCTCCCTCCCTAACCACTCAGACATATGCCCCATATTCAAGACTGGCAGCACCAACTACACTTGGTGCACCAATTGGACCCCACAAGATTCACACCCTCACTCACCACAAAGACAAAGTTGGGGAGAACTGGCTTTAGGGGAATAGGTGGCTCGTGGATGCCATCTGCTAGTTAGGTACAGACAGTGTACGCCATGAAGCTGTAGATCTGACAAAATAGAGATAAGGGTTTTAATCAGTCTACAAATCCTAAAAGAACCCTATCAAGTTAAGCAAATGCCAAGAGGCCAAAAACAACAGAAAATTTTAAAGCGTATGAAAAAGCCAGATAATATGGATAACCCAAGCTCAAGCAGCCAAATAAAAAGATCAGAGGAGACACAGTACTTGGAGCAATTAATCAAAGAACTAAAGATGAACAATAAGACCATGGAATAGGATATAAAGGACGTGAAGAAGAGCATGGCACAGGATATTAAGGACATAAAGAAGACCCTAGAAGAGCATAAAGAAGAAATTGCAAGAGTAAATAAAAAAATAGGCAATCTTATGGAAATTAAAGAAACTGTTGACCAAATTAAAAAGATTCTGGGTACTCATAGTACAAGACTAGAGGAAGTTGAACAATGAATCAGTGACCTGGAAGATGACAGAATGGAAAATGAAAGAACAAAAGAAAGAATGGGGAAAAATAATCGAAAAATTGAAATGGACCTCCAGGATATGATAGATAATATAAAACGTCCAAATATAAGACTCATTGGTGTTCCAGAAGGGGAAGAGAAGGGTAAAGGTCTAGGAAGACTATCAAAGAAATTGTTGGGGAAAACTTCCCAAATCTTCTAAATACCATAAATACACAAATCATAAATGCCCAGCAGACTCGAAATAGAATAAATCAGAATAAACCCATTCCGAGACATATTCTGATGACACTGTCAAATACAGAAGAGAAGGAGCAAGTTCTGAAAGCAGCAAGAGAAAAGCAATTCACCACATACAAAGGAGAGATCATAAGACTAAGTAGTGACTACGCAGCAGCCACCATGGAGGCAAGAAGGCAGCGGCATGACATATTTAAAATTCTGAGAGAGAAATCTTGGAAACCAACAATTCTTTATACAGCAAAGCTCTCCTTCAAATTTGTGGGAGAGCTTAAATTTTTCACAGACAAATAAATGCTGAGAGAATTTGCTAACAGGAGACCTGCCCTACTTGAGATACTCAAGGGAGCCCTACCGACAGAGAAACAAAGGAGAGAGAGAGATGGACAAAGGTTCAGTACTAAAGAAATTCAGTATGGGTACGTTAAAGGACATTGAGAGAGAGAGGGGAAAAATATATCTGACAAACATAAACCAAAGGATAAGATGGCTGATTCAAGAAATGCCTTCACAGTAATAACATTGAATGTAAATGGATTAAACTCCCCAATTAAAAGATACAGATTGGCAGAATGGATCAAAAAAAAAGAACCACCAATATGTTGCATACAGGAGACTCATCTTAGACACAGGGGCACAAAGAAATTGAAAGTGAAAGAATGGAAAAAAATATTTCATGCAAGCTGCAGCCAAAAGAAAGAAGGAGTAACAATATTAATCTCAGATAAAATAGACTTTAAACGCAAGGATATTAAGAGAGACAAAGAAGGCCACTACATGCTAATAAAAGGGATAATTCAACAAGAAGAAATAACAATCATAAATGTTTATGCAAACAATCATGGTGCCACAAAATACATGAGCCAAACACTGGAAAACTAAAGGAAACAATTGATGTTTCCACAATAACTGTGGGAGACTTTAACACATCACTCTCTCCTATAGATAGATCAACCAGGTGGGAGACCAATAAGGAAAGTGAAACCTAAACAATCTGATAAATGAATTGGATTTAACAGACATATATAGAACATTACATCCCAAATCACCAGGATACACATTCTTCTCTAGTGCTCACGGAACTTTCTCCAAAATAGATCATATGCTGGGACATAAAACAAACCTCAATAAATTTAAAAAAATTGAAGTTATTCAAAATACATTCTCTGACCACAATGGAATACAATTAGAAGTCAATAACCATCAGAGACAGAAAATTCACAAATACCTGGAGGTTAAACAACACACTCCTAAACAATCAGTGGGTTAAAGAAGAAATAGCAAGAGAAATTGCTAAATACATAGAGATGAATGAAAATGAGAACACAACACATCAAAACCTATGGGATGCAGCAAAAGCGGTACTGGGGGGGGGAATTTATAGCACTAAATGCATACATCAAAAATGAAGAAAGACCTAGAATCAAAGAACTAATGGAGAAACTGAAGAAGCTAGAAAACGAACAGCAAACCAATCCTAAACCAAGTAGAAGAAAAACAGAAATACATGACATAGGAAACAAAAACACAATAGAGAGAATAACACCAAAAGTTAGTTCTTTGACAAGATCAACAAGATTGACAACCTCCAAGCTAGACTGACAAAATCAAAAAGAGAGAAGACCCATATAAACAAAATAATGAATGAGGGAGGCGACATTACTGCAGATCCCAAAGAAATTTAAAAAATTATAAGAGGATACTAAGGACAACTATATGCCAACAAACTGCATAATGTAGAGGAAATGGACAGTTTCCTGGAAACATGTGAACAACCTAGAGTGACCAGAGAAGAAACAGAAGACCTCAACCAACCCATCACAAGCAAAGAGATCCAATCAGTCATCAAAAAGCTTCCCACAACTAAATGCCCAGGGCCAGATGTCTTCACAAGGGAATTCTACCAAACTTTCCAAAAAGAACTGACACCAATCTTACTTGAACTCTTTCAAAACATCAAAGAAAATGGAACACTACCTAACACATTTTATGAAGCTAACATCAATCTAATACCAAAACCAGGCAAAGAGCTACAAAAAAGGAGAACTACAGGCCAATCTCCCTAAAGAATATAGATGCAAAAATTCTCAACAAAATACTTGCAAATTGAATCCAAAGACACATTAAAAAAATCATACACTGTGACCAAGTGGGGTTCATTCCAGGCATGCAAGGATGGTTCAACATAAGAAAATCAATGTATTACAACACATTAACAAATCAAAAGAGAAAAATCAAATGATCATCTCAATAGATGCTGAAAAGGCATTCAACAAAATCTAACATCCCTTTTTGATAAAAACACTTCAAAAGATAGGAATTGAAGGAAACTTCCTCAATATGATAAAGAGCATGTATGAAAAACCCACAGCCAGCATAGTACTCAATGGTGAGAGACTGAAAGCCTTCCTTCTAAGATCAGGAATGAGACAAGGATGCCCACTGTCACCACTGTTATTCAACATTGTGCTAGAAGTACTAGCCAGTGCAATATGGCAAGACAAAGAAAAGGCATCCAAATTGGAAAGGAAGAAGTAAAACTGTCATTATTTGATCTTATATCTGGAAAAGCTTGAGAAATCGATGACACAGCTACTCAAGCTGATAAACAAATTTAGCAAAGTAGCTGGATAGATTAATGCATATAAGTCAGTAAGATTTCTATATGCTAGAAATGAACAAATTGAAGAGACACTCAAGAAAAAGATACCATTTTCAGTAGCAACTAAAAAAATCAAATACCTAGGAATAAACTTAACCAAAGTTGTAAAAGACCTATACCAAGAAAACTACATAACTGTACTTAAAGATGGAAAAATATTCTGTGTTCATGGATAAGAAAGCTAAATGTCATTAAGATGTCAATTCTACCCAAACTCATCTACAGATTCAATGCAATCCCAATCAAAATTCCAACAACCTACTTTGCAGGCTTGGAAAAGCTAGTTATCAAATTTGTTTGGAAAAAAAAGATGCCTCAAGTTGCTAAAAACACTCTAAAAAAGAAAAACGACATGGGAGGACTTATACTCCCTGACTTTGAAGCTTATTGTAAAGCCACAGTAGTCAAAACAGCATGGTACTGGAACAAAGATAGACATATTGATCAATGGAATCAAATTGAAAATTTGGAGATAGAACCCCAGATCTACGACCAACTGATCTTTGATAAGGCCCCAAAGCCACTGAACTGGGACATAACAGTCTTTTCAACAAATGGGGCTGGGAGAGTTGGATATCCATTTCAAAAGAATGAAAGAGGACCCCTACTTCACAAAAATTAGCTCAAAGTGGATCAAAGATCTCAATATAAAAGACAGTACCATAAAGCTCCTAGAAGATAATATAGAGAAACATCTTCAAGACCTTGTATTAGGCGGCCACTTCCTACACTTTACATCCAAAGCACAAGCAACAAAAGAAAAAATAGATAAATGGGAGTTCCTCAAGCTTAGACATTTTTGTACCTCAAAGGAATTTGTCAAAAAGGTGAAGAGGCAGCCAACTCAATGCGAAAAATTTTTGGAAACAATGTATCTGACAAAAGACTGATATCTTGCATATATAAAGAAATCCTACAACTCAATGACAATAGTACAGACAGCCCAATTATAAAATGGGCAAAAGATATGAAAAGACAGTTCTCTGAAGAGGAAATACAAATGGCCAAGAAACACATGAAAAAATGCTCAGCCTCACTAGCTATTAGAGAGATGCAAATTAAGACCACAACGAGATACCATCTCACACCCATTAGAATGGCTGCTGTTAAACAAACAGGAAACTTCAAATGCTAGAGGATGTGGAGAAGTTAGAACACTTATTTATTGTTGATGGGACTGTCTAATGGTTCAGCCACTCTGGAAGTCAGTCTGGCAATTCCTTAGAAAACTAGATACAGAGTTACCCTTCGATCCAACAATTGCACTTCTCTGTACATACCCGGAAGACCTGAGAGCAGTGACATGAATAGATATCTGCACGCCAGTGTTCTTAGCAGCATTATTCACAATTGCCAAGAGATGGAGACAACCTAAGTGTCCTTCAGCAGATGAGTGGATAAATAAAATGTGGTATATACACACGATGGAATACTACATGGCAGTAAGAAGAAACGATGTTGTGAAACATATGACAACATGGATGAACCTTGAAGACATAATGCTGAGCTAAATAAGCCAGGCACAAAAAGAGAAATATTATATGCTACCACTAATGTGAACATTGAAAAATGTAAAATAAATGGTTTATAATGTAGAATGTAGGGAAACTAGTGATAGAGAGCAATTAATGAAGGGTGAACGATAATCCTATAAGAACAGATAAGCAATCTGGGTAAATTTAACATTCTGGGAATGCCCAGGAATGACTATGGTTTGTTAATTTTTGGTGGGTATGGTAGGAACAAGTTCACAGAAATGTTGCTATATTAGGTTATTTTCTTGGGGTAGAGTAGGAACATGTTAGAAATGAAGTAAGTTATCTTAGGCTATTTGTCTTTTTCTTACTCACTTGTTATGGTTTGTTTGAAATGTTTTTTTTATTGTATGTTTTTTAAAAATTTTTTTTTGATGTAGTTAAATTAAAAAAAAGAGTATTATTAAAAAAAAAAATGAAAAAAATATGCAGGGGTGCCTTGAGGAGCTGGTGGAGAATACAGGGGTGTTGGGCTTCCCCACCTTGATGGATGCTGATGTGCTCACAGAGGTAGGGGACTGGTGGTTTGATGGGCTGAGCCCTCTACCACAGTACTTGCCCTTGGCAAGACTGTGGCTGCAAAGGAGAGGCTAGACCTGCCTATAATTGTGCCTAAGAGCCTGCTCCAGAATGCTTCTTTGTTGCTCAGATGTGGCCCTCTCTCTCTAGCTAAGCCAACTTGAAAGGTGAAATTGCTGCCCTCCCCGCTACATGGGATCTGATACCCAGGGGAGTGAATCTACCTGGCAACATGGAATATAACTCCTGGGAAGGAATCTAGACCCGGCATCATGGGATGGAGAACATCTTTTTGACCAAAAGAGGGATGTAAAAGGAAATGAAATAAGCTTCAGTTGCAGAGAGATTCCGGGAGGTCATTCTGGTGGGCACTCTTACGCACAATATAGACAACCCTTTTTAGGTTCTAATGAATTGGAATAGCTAGCAGTAAATACCTGAAACTATCAAACTATAACCCAGTGTCCATGAATCTTGAAGACGATTGTTTAAAAATGTAGCTTATGAGGGGTGACAATGTGATTGGGAAAGCTATATGGACCACACTCCCCTTTGTCCAGTGTAAGGATGGATGAATAGAAAAATGGGGGCAAAAAAAAAAAAAAAAAAAAAAAAGGGCACACAGGGTTCTTTTCTTTACTTCAATTGTTCTTTTTCACTTTAATTTTTTTATTATTATTTGTGTGTGTGTGGTAATGAAAATGTTCAAAAATTAATTTTGGTGATGAACACACAACTATATAATGCTACTGGTGAACAACTGAATGTACACTTTGTATGACTGGATGGCATGTGAATATATCTAAATAAAAATGAATTTAAAAAATAGGTTATATATTCTATATAGCTACACACAGGACACTGAGTGATTAGATATTATGCCCTAACACAAAATATTTAATTTTAGTTCTACAAAAACATTACTTCCTTTTACAGTGAATTTTTAACTATGCTACATATTTCTTTTAGATCTCTTTCTCATTTTCTTGTAGGGTTTAATTCTGTGTAGTAGTCTGTGCTCAATTATTCCATAGCCCATGCATTTTGAAAAGGAATGCATCTTAACACATTATTCCCTAAAGAACAAGAGATGCTTTTGCATTCTGATGTTAATACATTATTTCCTTGGGGTCTGAAATAGTGCTTCCACCTTACATTTATTATAAATTTTCTCCTATTTTTGTTCAGAAATTTGTGTTTTTCCCTCTAGTGCCTAGAACAATTTTACTAATTATTTTGTCAAGTATATTCATGTTCATAAATATATGCCAAGCAGACTTAAATATTAAAACCTAATATATGAAAACCAAAAAGTTTATTGCTACAATATCTAGAAAAAAACAAAACAAAACAGAAAAAAGCCCTTGTTTATGGATTCTCAGTGGAATAGGAAAGAAATCACTTTTACTGAAGATTTTTTCATATTTTTATTAAGATACATTTCACTGTAATATAGAAGGGAGCTTAGGAGATTGTATATTCCATATCTTTTTTTAAGCAAGGTTAAGAAGTAAGCCATTAAGGGAAAAGAATATGCATGCATCTTTATTTATGTATCTATAAAATCCATCATCTTTTCCCAAAACTGTAAAACTGGACTCAAAAGAAAGATAAAATCATAAGCTCCTATTGTCAAGAAATACTTAAAATAACTAAAATTCCTCATGGTACACTTTGAAGCTACCATTCCTTCACTGGTATATTTTAATATCTAGTAATGCATGCATTCAAAAATAGTTATTGTTTATTGTATGATATACAACTTTTAGTTGTAAGTAACAGAAAGGCTAATTTAATCTTGCTTCATCACTGAACATGAGGGAATTGATTGACCCAAAGAACCGAGAATGGGTGTTTCAATGATGTCGCTAAAAATGTGTATTGTTCTTGTTTGTTTTTCCTTCCCCATCTTTCTGCTCTGCTTTCTGCGGTTAAGATTTATCTTCATCTTATAGCTGATTTCCCTGAGGTTGTGACATGTCTGTTGGCTTGTAGCTATTGCTGTATGCATCTCTATCCATGTCCAGAGGGCATGTCCAGCCTTCAACACAAGAGCCCTGAGATCTGTTCTGATTTGACAGGTCTAGATCCCTTCTTCCATCCCTGAAACAATCAGCCAATCAAGACCCTCTCCTGGAAAGAGGGGTTGATTTAGCTTTTTCTGAAGATCCTGGGCTGTGTGGCTGATGGGTGACTATATGACCAAATATCAGGGTACTCTTAGAGAGAAAGAGGAAAATGGAGTAGGCAGATGATCAATAAAGCCTACTGGAAGTGACCCTTACATCACTACTTTGTGTTCTTAGCTATTCCCCTACACCTTGATACATTTTTCATATTATTTTATAAAAATTCTAGTGAGACCCTGAAAATCTTGTCTGTTGAGAAATAAACTTGGAACATATCTCAGTAGTATTCAAGTCTATATTCATATTTGGAGTGTTAACATTTTGACTTTTAAAATCTCAGCTTCATTTTATAACCTTTATTTCTATCTCATGTGCATAAACATAGTTTCATGCTTGTCCAGATTGTGCATATGCATTATCTCTACTGAACTGAACTTTTCTTTTTGAACTTCAATAATCTGTTTATACAGAAACTACTAAATTTAGTAAGGTAAATTTAAGGCCTGTTTCTTAGGTATTACTGGAATACATCTCTTATCCCACATTTCAAAAGTGATAGTCATGTTGAATTACATTGTCCAGAACATTCCTAAGGGTGTTAAATAATGTTGTTAATTAGACTACCTCAGGATAATATTATCTTATAATCTTTTTTCATGAACCTACAGCAAAAGCACGATGATTATATGTTTAAAAACTTAGAGAATGGCCATTCAAATTTAGTCAAATTTTTAAACTTGGAAAAAATAAGTGACTTAATCTTCGTACATATATTGCTGCAACATTAAAAAATTCAACCTTATAAAACTCTGAATCACCTCTGACATAATCTTCAAAGATAACAATAGAGGTGCAGCTCAAACATTGATTATAGAAACTTCCTGATTTTCTTTCAGTTAGTATTACCTAGATTTTGTGCTGTTTACTTGATAGAATGCAAGGAGGAAAATTAAAAAGTAAATCCTAATAAATGTTGAGATTCGAGTTCTAAAAAAAGCATTTAATTAAAAAAAAAACAATGAAGGTATATAAATGGAAAAGGAGAGAGAAAAAAATCATGTAAAGGCAAAATACTTTATTTTCCAAAAAGTCGTTCTTTTCCCCAGAGGAACTAGATCAAGTATTTTTTTTTCAATATTTAATAATGGTGAATCTTGCCCCACTGTGTATGCGCAATTAGACCTAGAGGCTAATGAATTACTAATCCTCCCCACCTTGGATTAGTCTTTAATGCCACATCAAATTGTTTGAGTCATTTCTTTTTTTCCTATCCTAAACTCCATCTGAAAGTTTAAAGCAAATACAGCACTGAGAATAGTTAATTTAATATTTTGGAGATTTTTGGGCCAGGGAAGGCATTAAGTTTTCTGGTCCATGATGGATAGAAGACAACCCCATGCAACTGCAGGCCTGTAGGTGCTTGTATCTTCAGATGGCTGTCTCCTTCCTGTAAAGTGTATTCCTTCTACTGGTTTAATTTTTCTCATCTATAACATTTAAGGATTATAGTGCCCACTTTACAGGTTTGCAGTAAGGAACAAACATGTTCCTTTGTGATGTTCAACCTATAGTAAGTAAAGGGACTCTGTGAGTTACTATTTATACTGTTGTTGTCATCGTTGTTGTGACTATTCTAGTTTGCTAATGCTGCCAGAATGCAAAACACCAGAGATGGATTGGCTTTTATAAAGGGGGTTTATTTGGTTACACAGTTACAGTCTTAAGGCCATAAAGTGTCCAAGGTAACACATCAACAATCAAGTACCTTCACTGGAGCATGGCCAATGGTGTCTGAAAAACCTTTGTTAGCTGGAAAGGCACGTGGCTGGCGTCTGCTCCAAAGTTCTGGTTTCAAAATGGCTTTCTCCTAGGACATTCCTCTCTAGGTTGCAGTTTCTCAAAAATGTCACTCTTAGTTGCATTTGGGATATTTGTCCTCTCTCAGTTTCTCTGGAGCAAGAGTCTGCTTTCAACGGCCGTCTTCAAACTGTCTCTCATCTGCAGCTCCTTTGCTTTCTTCAAAGTGTCCCTCTTGGCTGTAGCTCCTTTTCAAAACACCACTCACAGCTGCACTGAGTTCCCTCTGTCCTTCAGCTCATTTATATGGCCCCAGTGACTCAACTTAGACCCTCCCCGAATGGGTGGAACAACACCTCCATGGAAATTATCCAATCAGAGTCATCACCCACAGCTGGGTGGGGTGCATTCCAAAGAAACACTCAAAGAATTACAATCTAATCACCACTGATAAAGTCTGCCCACACAAGATTACATTAAAGATAATGGCTTTTGGGGGACACAATATATTTAAACTGGCACATTCCACCCCCTGTGCCCCAAAATGACATTATCTCTCCAAATACAGAATACATTCATCCCATCACAATATCACAAAAACTTAAATCATTTCAGTAACAAAAGTTAAGTACAGGATCCCATCAAAATCAATTACAGGCGTGGTCAGTCCCAAAGCATAATTCTGCTTTAGCTGTGGATCTGTGAACTTAGAACAAGTCATGTGCTTCTAATATCCAAAGAAGGGACATTCATAGGATAAACATTCCCATTGCCATAAGGAGAGACTGAAGGGAAAACAGGGTTAACAGGACCAAAACAGTTCCTAAAACCCTCAGGACAAACTACATTAGATTTCAAAGTCTGAGTCATTTACAGAATGGCATTGCATCCTTGGGGCTTGAGAGAGCGGGAGTCTAACCCTTCCTAAGGGCCTTTGTGGCAGCCCTTTCCTCTCCAGAGACTTGGGTGAGTGCTCCAACATATCCACACATTGGAGAGACCACCACCTTCTCATCCCCACCCTCCTCAAACATTGGGACAGCACCCGGATTCCCTTCCATCTCTGGGGCACATGCTCAACCCCTTCAGAACAGTGTGGTGGCAGCTAGGATCTCCCCAATTCCCTGGGAATGTGCTCCACACTCTTTGAGGCCTGGGGTGGCAAAATTCTTCCAGAACATTGAGGTGGAAGGCCCACCCTCGACCTCCAGGGCAAACTCACCCTTTCCACGTGTGTGGGCCACTCCACTCTCCCAGTCCAAGGCCTCTTGACTCCAGACCTCAATCTCCATGGATCTGTGTTTGAAGAAAATTTTCCTTCAGTTTGTTCCTTGTTTGTCTCCTCCAGTCCAGACCAGCAGCATCTTTGTCTATAAAGATCTCACAAAAATTCTGTTGGCTTCGCATGAAGCACACAGGGGTCAAAGCTGTCAGACAATAGGACTTTCCACAAATCCTTTCTGCTTAACTCCTTTCCAATCTTGGCTTGTACTAAATGGTGGCTGGCTTCCATGTTTGGTTACATCCTCACATTGGGCTGTAGCTTCTGGGATTCCACCCTCTGGAAGCCCATAATTTTCCAAGCCATCAGCTTTTGGTTTCTTTGAACCCAAGAGTTCAGTTCTAAGTTTATCTCTCTCCGCTCGCATTTTACTATAAGCTGCAAGGAGAAGCCAGGGTACATCCTCCACACGTAGTCTGGAGATCGTCTCAGCTAAGTATTCCAGGTTGTCACTTTCAAATTCTTCCTTCCATCTGACACCAGGACTCAATTTTGCCAAATTCTGTGCCACTTTAAAACAAGGATCACCTTCCTTCCAGTTCACAAAAACAGTCATCATTTCTGCTCAAGGCCTCTTCAAAAGTATCTTTAGAGTCCATCTTTCCATAAACAATCTCTTGAGAGCAGTTTAGGCCTCTTCTATCAAGCTCCTCACAATTCTTCCAGAATCTTCCCCTTATCCATTTAAAAAGCCATTCCAACATGTTTGGTATTTGCAAACTCAGCAGCAAAAGCACCCCACTTTCTGGTACCAAAATCTATTCTAGTTTGCTAATGCTACCAGAATGCAAAACACCAGAAATGGATTGACTTTTATAAAGGGGGTTTATTTGGTTACACAGTTACAGTCTTAAGGCCATAAAGTGTCCAAGGTAACACATCAGCAATCAAGTACCTTCACTGGAGGATGGCCAATGGTGTCTGAAAAACCTCTGTTAGCTGGGAAGGCACGTGGCTGGCGTCTGCTCCAAAGTTCTGGTTTCAAAATGGCTTTCTCCCAGGACGTAACTCTCTAGGTTGCAGTTTCTCAAAAATGTCACTCTTAGTTGCATTTGGGATATTTGTCCTCTCTCAGTTTCTCTGGAGCAAGAGTCTGCTTTCAACGGCCGTCTTCAAACTGTCTCTCATCTGCAGCTCCTTTGCTTCCTTCAAAGTGTCCCTCTTGGCTGTAGCTCCTCTTCAAAATATCACTTACGCTGCACTGAGTTCCCTTTGTCCTTCAGCTCATTTATATGGCTCCAGTGACTCAACTTAGACCCACCCTGAATGGGCAGAACAACACCTCTATGGAAATTATCCAACAGAGTCATCACCCGCAGCTGGGTGGGGTGCATTCCAAAGAAATACTCAAAAAATTACAATCTAATCAACACTGATAATGTCTGCCCACACAAGATGACATTAAAGATAATGGCTTTTGGGGGACACAATATATTGAAACTGGCACAGTGATCATATTATTATTATTGCTATTATTGTGATTTTGATTGTGACCAAGTAGTCTGTGTATAGTATTAATTTAATTATCACAATTAAACTAAGTTATATAAGATTATATATATTCCTATTTAAAGAGGAGGAAACCAAATGTAAAGCATGTAAACATATATACCCAGGGCTATATAATAAGCAAATACCAAAACCATGATTAAAATTCAAGTTTTCCTGGCAAAGAAAAAAAAGTGCTTATTCTGCTGTAACAAAGTCTGGCTTTTTATTCACTCATAATAAGTTTCAATAGCATGTATTTCTTTCAGTTATAAAAGTTATACAGAGTTATTCAAGTTTTTTGTTATGTTTGCATACTTTATGAAGTGTTACATAATAGCATGTGCAAATTTTATGTATTATTTTAAATGGCTAATTATCTGATTGCTATAGTGATTTTTGCTATAGTGATTTATGGACGTTGTAGAAATTTTTGAAAAGAATAAGATAAGAAATGAAAATCTCCTTGAATCCCATCATCCATATGGCATGTTTGCATTTTTTTTTTTCTTATTCTTCTTTAATCCAGCACCCCCTATAGTCTTTTCCATCTTTGTGGCTCAAGTCAAGTTCCTTAATATCAACTTCACTGACATTCTCTACATCTGGTTTTCACCAAATCTGTTAGCTCCATCTTCAAAATATATGCAAAATCTGATCACTTCTTGCCATCATCTCTGCCGCCACCCTGGTCCAAGGCACTGTTTTCTCACAGCTGGGTCTTTACTGCAGTCGCCTCCTTGATGTTCTCCCTGCTGGTGTCCTGTCCCCCTCTGCAGTTCGTTCTCAACAGAACAGCCAGCATGAACTTTTACAGTGCTAGGTGGATCCAGGCACTCTTTTGCTCCAGACCTTCCTAGCTCTGATCTAATTCTCCAGTAGCTCTTATGTAACTCCAGTAGATTCAAGATAGAAAGTACGTGATCCACACCTTTCTCCATTACCTCTCTGGCTTCATTTCCCACCATTCCCTCTTTTGTCTTCCTTTTCTATAAAACAAAAACAAACCCAAGTCCACTGGCACATTCCTGTCTTAGGCAGGGCTTTGCACCCACAAAGACATCACCTCATGGGCTTCTTCTGCAGGAATCTGCATAATTAACTAACCCGCTTATGTCCTTCCTATTTTGAGTCAAAAGATGCCTTTTCAGAGAGCTGTTCTCTGGCCAAATTAACTTAAATGTTCAAACCCTTCTCCAGCTTATCATGAACCAATGTTTGCTTTAATTTTTATTAACATCTGTCTGTAACACCCTGCTTAGGTAACTTGTTTATTGTCTGTCCAGGTTGAATTTAAATTCTCTGGTGGTTGGGAAATTTTTTATCTATTTTATTCATTCCTGAATCCCCAGCTGCTAGATCAAGTGCCTGGTACATGGTAGGCCCTTAATAAATATTTGTTATATGATCGAACTAATGAATAAATGATTCAGAGTTCTTATGCATACAATGTTATAAAGAGGGATGATGATAGATATAGTTTTCAATTTAAATAATAAATAATTAAAATGTTAGCCCTAATAATTTGATAAGAATTTTTAAAATGCTTTAAAGTATTACTTACTTTCCTTGGTGGAGAATAAGGCCATTGCATTGATCTTTTTGTTTGTTTTGGTTTGGTTTGGTTTGGTTTGGTTTTGGTTTTTGGTGCAGTGGAATAAAATACTTTTTCTTCCAACATGATATCCTAACAATGTCAAATCTTTAGCCATTGTTAGTAATTACTGAAATGAAACCTTAGCTTCCCTTAAGTCGCTCCCTACATAATGTCAAATATCATCTAGCATCTCTCATTCAGCTGATAGACATCTTCAAGTAATTTTATATTCAATATTATATGGAAGTAGATTTTGTAAGTCTTTGATTAGTATAATATATTTTATAATAAAATAAACTGTGCCAGGATATTCTTGGGTCATAATTTTGTTAGAGTTATTTATCTGAAGCAGATAATTCAACTGCTAGAATTCACAAAGCTATAGAAATAAGACCCACATTAATACAGCTGTTTTTCTGCTTTTGTAGACTTAAATTTAAGTGAGAATGTATCAGATTTTTTTCCAATTAAACAAGGCATTACAATATTGTTAATTGTTTTGAAAGCTTAATAGAGGCTTTTAAAATACAATGAATAATCTAGCTCCCAATCATTAAAAGAAAGACAAAAACTACTATACATATCAGCCAATCACTTATATCTTTAGATGTCCCTCAAAAGGACATTATAATAACTTTCCAAGACTGTGACATTCTAAAATGATCTCATCCCATGCTTTAGTGTTAAAAATACCTTGGGAAAAACTGTGTGCAAGTTTTAAGCTACTGTTAAAAACATAGTTAAAATAAGACTAATTAGAAAATGAATGGGTAGGATTTTTTTTCAGGTAACATTTTAACATTCTGCATCTTTACCTAAACACAGTAAGTTTTACTGTAAGTTTTCTTTAAAAAATTCTCATTGAACATTCTGATCCATGCTGAGTACTCACACTATGCCAATTCCAAGTCTGATATTCTCCAGCCAAAATGCTCAAGCAAGTTGTCTAATTTTTAAGATTTCTGATAACTTATGGGGCTATAGAAGAGGGAGATTAGCATATTTTGGAACTACCTTGCATTTTCAGACTTTGATTTTTCTGTCTACTTTTTTAATATCATCAGATTTCTCTAGTGCTCCCTGACACTTGGGTGAGTGGGGGAGGTTGAGAGATAAAACTACTGATTTACTCCTAATTTTATTCTTATTCTGGAAATGAGCAAGCCATTAAAAACTGGTCCCTTATGGCATTCTTCTGTTCCACTCCCTGAAACCCATGGCTGCTTTTTAAGACCCCATCACCCATCATACCCATGTTCAATCTCCCTGGGAAACAGAACAGTCTCCTCTATTCCAAGTTATACATTCTGTACTCAGTCTCACTTAAACACCTTAATTCATATTTGTCTGTCTAGAGCATGCTAATCTGTTACCTGTCACAGAAAATATTCCTACCGGCTACACAAGTTGGGATTGAGAAAAAGAAAAGTCAGTGTGGGTTACAGCAGACAGGAGAGGTGGAACCTGAGATGTGTGTAAAAGGGTGAGTAGGTTTTGGAGATACGAAAGGGAAAGGAGAGCGTGCTATAGCAGACAGATATGAATTAAAGCGTCTTAAGGGAGTGGAATGAAAGAATGCCTTAAGCACCCAGTTTTTAACAGTTCTCTCATTTCCAGAATAAAAAGTGGCCTATTCTTCATGAGATCACAGGATCTCTGCTGTTGCCTTCAAAATAAATCATGTTTCTGTTAGTATGATAGAAGTGTGGAATACAGGTCTGGGAGGCAATAATTTCTATAGCTGGAGGGACTTCAATTCCTTTCTTATGTATGTGCAGTTGAATTGTTTCTCCACCTGACTGGGGAGAGTAACTGTGACTCATTGTCCTATTGCATTTCTGGCAATGCTGAAGACATAGTCAAGAATTAATACTTGTTTGTGATTGTTAAATAAATACCATTAAAAGAAAAATTATCCTTGGGATCATAGCAAAAAAAAAAAAAAAAAAAAAAAACGAGAGAAATCAAGAGATCACAGTTCTTTTCAAATGCACAAAACAGGTGAACTATTTTATAGTACCCTTATGGGGAAGACCACATCCTATTCAATATTTCTATGTTGTGGTTCTGTCAGTCGCATTTATTGGTTTATAAAATCTTGTAATTATTTTGTCTACAGATAAAGTAGATATGCTAAATAAAGGTAAGATAAATTAGATTGACATTTTCTGGACCTGAAGTTTACAAGCATATCAGTGTAAGTTGAAAAGAATCACAAGAGTGGGTAGAATATTTATTCTTGCACCTTGGATTTTTTGCATTTTGTGGATTAAAAAACGGCCATAAAAATATAATGATGAAATAGTAGTTTATTCAGTAAAGCAGCACAGTTACCATAAATATAGCCTACAAATATTTTCAACATCTCAGCCAATACAGTTTCATAATGATGGGGCTAAATTTGAATTTAGTGGCAGCTCTGCATATTCTAAGAAATGAGTTTTGGGCAAAAATTAGACAAATTAGACAGCACCTATAATAATGTATATATTTAAAGAACATTTGGAGAGTTGAAAAAACCCAGATAAGCAATATTAGATGCACATTATAAGGTAATTCCCTTTACTTTAAAGAAGCCAAAGTGATACTCACAAATTTCTTCTTAAATATTTTAACATAATTTATAATTACTTGATATACATGTTCTCAGACTTTAATGCTGAATTCACTAATTTGTAAAAGTATAGAAATTAAAAGCAGAGCTCCACTGTATAGAATCTAAAATGCATTTATTGTATCCAGTTTGCATCGAGTAATCCAGAATTACAAAATGTGAAATTCAACCTTACGTTATTGTCATTGCAGTTTTATCATTTATTGCCAGATAAAATCAGCTCAATGTGTGTCATGTGGTTTCAGCAGAGAGCAAATATTTACGGTGGCAAATGAGAACTATCTCTTGCCCAAACACATGCTAGCAATTTGGAGTCAAAGCTTAGACTTACTGTAATGAATACAGGAACTTGTAACCTATTACTATTTATAATTTTATTAACATGCTGGTTTTTACATATACATCTTTTTGTCAAACCAGTTTTTTTTTTTTTAACACTTGGAAAATTTCCTTGCATAGGGATGATGGTAAAGAGTGAATTAGAATGTGCATAGATACAGGTCTAAGCTCTTTCCCGATTCAGATAACAAGAGCCAAGTGTCTCACTGTGAAGTGGAAATGACCCCCGGGAAATCATCTTGTTGGGTAACCTGAGGGATAGAGCAGAAAATATCAGTAGATTGCTGTAAAAAATGTGTCAAGAAAACATTTTAACGGAATTTCTTCCACTTTATTTACCAGTAAACTGGATACTCAATAAATACGTGTTATTCTATTGCTCAGTGCTGCAGCACTGCCAAATCCTCTATGCCATGATTAATGGAAGTTGAGAAAAGCCTTACCGTTCACCATCTGTCATTAAAAAGTCAAGTTCTTCAAGGGGACTCCAATACTTAATAACATTTTTAATGCTATGGCTATTGCACATTTCGTAGTACCTCTGTGGAATAGATACAGAGTCTTTTAGAATGACATATCCAAACTCATTATTTTTATTGTTCCTTGTCAGATTACTGCCCATTCTTATTTTTGTTTGTTATGTAAATACTTCTAGCTTATTTCATGTATTTTGGGGCTGTCTAAAATCCTTCCTGGAACAAAGTGTGGCCAAGATAGATACAGACTTAGATACTTATGTGGAAAGTTATTATTTTAATCATCAAGGCTACTTACAGTATACATTGCATTTAAAAATAGTATAAAAGTGATACTTTTCTGTTAGGTCATGCAGCCATTTGTTGATAGTTGACCTTAGGCCAATTAACGTAGCCTTATAAATGAGCACAATAGAAAAGAAAATTTTAAGAATTATTTTGAGATCACTAATATGATACTTCAAAGATGAGCAGAAGACTCTGACATAGCAGTCTAAGGAGACCACTGAATTTCTGAATTAACTGCAACTCACGCAAATGAGTGATGGACAGGTTGTATCCTAGAGACAGACAATAATTGGCAGAAAGTTAAAGCTGGAAGTTCAGTAGAGATGCGTGCAAATTTTAAAATAGAACTGAAGAAAAGGAAAAAATTCAGCTAAATAAAGAATGGACTGAATATCAAATATGTGAAACTTGGTTGTAAAATATTTTAATTATCTTGATTACAAAAATTCTGTTTTATTTTTACCAACATTTTGATGAATAAAAGGAAATAATATTTGTATGAAATATAAACATGGTAGACAATGTTTAAAATGTTTTAATTTTAGTGTCTATTGGGTTCTATATTGTTAATTTCAAAAGATATACTGTGGGTGTTATTCCTGAAATACATGAGGGTGAATTTGGCTAACAGGGTTATGTCAGTGTGTATTTTCTGCTTGGAAAACTAATAATAACTTTGAAAAGGAGTATTTTAAATCATTTTCATAAGGTTGGTAATTAGGTTTATTCATTAGTGTCCAATAAATGTTGTAAACATTCTTCACTTATGTAGAATTGTGTTTGATATTTTACTTTCTCTAGCAATTTTGGAATAAAAGTACTGAAAGTACAAGGTAATAAAAGTGAAGCTCCCTGGGTAATAAACAGGTAAATAAAAGCTGTTTTCTAATGGTAGAATTCAAGTATCTGTGAGAATCATTGCTCATATCTAAGGAGTTGGCAAGAGCACATAAAACTCAAAATTTTAAAAAGAAAACAGAATGTAATTCTGAATGAGTGGCTTTCCTACTTAGAATTTGCCTATTTTCTGAGATAATTTGAAAAATGTATTTTTTCTCTTAAGATATGTGAAAGAAGTATTATTTTATTCCTTAGAGAAATATTGACTCCTTTTATAAATAAAACATATTGTCATGTTATGAGTCTAGAAGCGCGACGAGCCCTTGACCTAAAGTTCTTAACTGCCACTTTTGAGATTATAACTTTTAATTCTGTTATAGATTTTACAAGAGTAACTCACTTATGTGACCTTTCAATTAAAGTATTGGAAGGCATTCTAATTTAGGATTTCCCCTAAAGAATACTTTGAATATTCATTCAATTCAGAGGTTCCCATGCATCTCATTAAGCCTTATGACCCACCAGCAACATGTGCTGTAAGCACACAAAAATCAGTGCTGCGATTCAAATTCCTTTTGAGAGCTATTTATGGAATTAATTTACCTGTATGATTTAGACTTGTCAGAGGGTTCATTCAACATCTGTTGGGTCATCTTTGCTAGAGGTTTTTTATGTAAAGATGCAAAAAATATTCCTAAGGGTAGTGTTTGCTTAATTCTCTAGATTTTAATTTAGGCAAACATGAGGTGTAATGCTCATAAAACAGTCCAGTTTTGAGATGTGTCCAGCTTAATATCCTGCCAAATACTAATGTATTAAAAGCTGAGTACTTTACATATGTCTCTAACTTGTTAACCATTTTGAGGCAGAATTCAGTAGTTTGAAGATGGGGGATCTAGTTAGTTTCCTCTGCAATATTCAACATAAATGATAATCCATTCCTTCTTGACATTTCTCCCTTCCTTGACCTCAGTGATCTCTGTCAGTTGGCTCTAAAAGTCTCTATTCCTCTTAAGTGTCATCTTTCCATTACCTGCTCCTTGGAAATCATCTTCACTGTTTCCTTGCCCCTCTTCTCTGTAATCTCTCCCAGGCTTCTGTTTGTTCCTGGTTAATATTCTTAAATCAGGGCAGTTAACCCTCTTTGCACCTTATTCTCTCAGTGAAATAGGAATGGTTACTGGAGATATTTTATATAAAATACTTAGCAGAATGACTGGCTTATAGTGTATGTGAGACCCCTTTCCCTTCTCCCTTTTCTCTGCAGGCCTGGTCTTTCTCTTGAATATCAGACCTCCATTTCAGACATCAGCTAGACACATTTAATGATGTATGTGCAAAAGTGAACATTCTTCACTTTTTCCCTCTTCCTCATGTATATCCTCTCTCAATACATGGCATTACCAATCTCTCTGTCAGGGCATGAAACATCCAAGTCGCCTTCAATTCCACTCTCTTCTTCAACGTTACCTTCTCTGACACTGATTTGGTTCTTGCTTTGCAATATACCCAAGTCTGCCCCCCACTGTGTACTACTGAATGACATCCTGTAGTCCTAAAATTCCGTATTTTCACAAATTTTCATAGCCCTTTACTGTTTACAAAATGTTATGAAATTCTTTCATCAGATTGCCGTTACTGTTTTATTGCTGAATCTGTCAGAATGAACTTGGTTATGCCTCAGGAACAAGCTACACCCAGATGTTAGTGGCTTAACACACAAAAACGTTCTTACTCGTAGTTCAAGGTCAGTATGGGTCATTAGGGAGTCTCTGCTCATTGTAGACACTCAGGAACCCAGGCTAGCACTTGCTTCCATGATCACCAAAGCAATAGGGAACAAACATGGGTAATCACACTGTTTCTTAAAACTTCCATTAGAAATGGCACACATTACTTCTCCATGCACTGTTGGCCATGCACATGACCACTCCTAACTAGAAAAGGAGTGATAAAGAGCAATCCTATATCATATGCCTGTGAGGAGAATTTGAATGTTTGTGAACAGACTTAATGAATATAACCCAGGCAACTACAAGTACTGCCTAAATGATTTTCTTGCCCACATTAACCTTTCCGTTCCTCAAACCCTTTACCACAACATTCTCCATCAAAATCCTACAATTTTAAAAAAAGTTCATCTACTTCTTTCAATGCCTAACATTGTGTATACCGTGTTTTCTTTAGTTGTAGCATGAACTGTTTTTTGCATATAATAGAATTCCATGTAATTTCAACACATAACTACATTGCTTTCATATTTTTAATTTTATATGGCAATATTCTATTCTACTGTCTAGCTATATTACATTGTAGATTGCTTAACCATTCTTCAACTCATGGGCATTTGGTTTATGTCAGGTTTTTCCACTCTTAGTCTATACAACATTTTTAGGAATGTTGACTAATTAGAGTTGAGCCAATTCAAAGAATCAGTCTTACACGAATCAAGAATCTTACCCAATATCAAAGTTTACTAATAATTTCAGTGACATAAACATTACAAAGTCAAGAGGCACAGGCAAAGCATGGAGAGTTCTGGGACATTGAAGACAGCTCCCCCAGTCCTTCTTTCCTGCATTGGACACACATTCTCACCAAAATGATGGATGAGGCCTGCAAATATGATATGTGGGTTACCATACATACAGGGAGTGTTTAAGTTATGAATTATCTTGATATAGTTGTATCTTATATGACATATTCTATGTAGCCATATCTTACAAATCCGTAGATTGTAGGTTTGTTTAACATAAACAGTTCTAAACTGGATACATCCTGCTAAAACCATCCATAGGTAAGAATCCTCCTAGCAAATATTTGCTAGCAGGCTTGGTTATCAACATGTTTACAAGGAACTGAGCTGCTTTGGAGCATGTCTCCGATAACAGGAGAGAAATAGATCATAAACCAGCTGTTTAACTGCTTTCTCCCCAAGATTCAAGTGATATATATTTGGGAATTAGCATTCATATCCCAGATTATTTCTTTGAGATTTAAGATACAAGAAATTAAATTTTCTCATTACCAAAACACATTCTTTTAAAATTTTATGAAATATCCAGCTCTACCCTGACCCATGCCTGAGTGATTTTAGCTTAATTACATTACTATGAAAGTAGGTATGCTTATCTATATGTAATTGCTTGATAAATAATTTTCTCAGCTTTCTTGTAAAGATGAATTTTAGTGGAAATTAAATGAACTTGACAATTTGTCACTGTCTGTTTTTCTCCATGTGAGACAAGTCTAGTTTCTTTCCCATTTCGCCAGTACTCTCCAAGGAAACTGTTTTCTTACTTTCAGTGCCTACATAATTAGTAATACCTCTTTGTTGCTAACATTGGCCTAATTTGGACCTAGGAATTTTGTTTGTTTGTTTCTTTAAAAATGAGTTTCAATTCCATTAGAATAATTTTATGACTAACCACTTCAGCATTGTAAGACAAGAGTAATGTATCAGAAAACTGTGTAACAAGTTTAATAACTTGCATGTGTCCTCTGAAAATATACTTCTAATTCTAGATCTGATATCACATCAAATATCATTACTTAACTCTGTAATAATTCAAGATGATGCAGTAATTCTTCTTTATGTAAATTATGGTTTCCTCTTTTGAACCTAGTGGTATTATTCTCCAGTGGGGAGAAACCATGGTATATTTACTTCAGTTACTGATCAATATTAATTAATTTTTTACATCTAAATTTAGTTTACTGAAAATAAATATGCTTCATTGCTTATCTGTGGTTAAGACCTTTACATATAGTCTTGATCAATATCTGAGAAAATTTGAACTCATTGGACAGATTGGTTAATTAATGCTCTGCTTTTTTTGAAAATAATTTTACAGATGCCTTTCAGTTCACATATTAATCATGTGATATTTATAGTTCATAAATTAAATAAATTCATTCAAGAAGATAACCCCCCGTATGTAATCCTGATAGCAATAACTTGGGTTTCACTAATCCTTCAGCCTCTGGGAGACTTGTACCAATTTACTATTGGAAATTCAAAATTCTTTACATTTGGGAAGGACTGGTTTCACCACTTGTTTTGGTTGCTCTTAGCTCTGTCATCCACCCTTATTCACTTTGAAGTTGGTCACAGGGTGAATTTCTAGGCCTCCAGCTTTCCACCATATGCTGCTACTAATAAAGTTCTGGACTTGGCTGAGATGTGACAGAATATGTATTTCCTTTTACTGCCCATCACTAAAGTCTCTTAAGTCCCACTGACACAAAAGGTTTGTGTCTTGAAAATTTTACTGGGGATTTGAGGCTATCAGTTTCTTTTCATTCTTTAGCCTTTAGTTTCCAATGATAATTACTCCAAGACATTTTAACCAAGTACACAATGTTGGACTAAACATTCCCCCTATGTTCTCCCAGAGCTCTGTGTACTTCTCATGCCTTTTCACTTATTTCATTGTATTGAAATTACCTATTTACTTGTCTGTAATCTTCCTTGGAATATAAGATTCTTGAGGCCACTGTATTTTGATATTGTTCACTGTACCCAGTACCTGGCACATAGCAGGTGCTTAATGAATTTCCGATGGATGAATGATGTTGTGAAGTTTGAAGTGTCTGTAGAATAAACTAGACTTGTTGCCCATGAGAAACAAAACTAAACTATTCTTGGTCTCAGAGTCCAGGGTGTTGCTCCTTGGGTTCTAGATAAAATTCCTTACAGTTAATAAAACTGTTTTTTTTTTTTTTCCTAAAGTCTTTTTATGTGGGTCAATGAGATAACACCAAAATGGAGTCCTGTAAATGCACTTCTATATTTTCAAAATGATCCTATGTACATGGCTAACGCTAAATCCAGATTTTGATCAGTGTTGAGTAAAAGTAAGTTTATGGTTCTACTCCCTTATGAGTACTTAGAAAACTTGGCTGCTTAAATTCAAAGTCATATTTAGTCAACAAAGATGTACTGAGTATGTCACTGCCAAGCACTTTTCAGCAAACATGGGGTGTATCAGTGAACAAAACAAAGTTCTATGCCTCATGGAGCTTACATTCAACAGACAGAGATAGACAATAAACAATGAAAAAAAAAAACCACCAAAGCAAAACAAAAACCAATCTCATAATACATGAATAAATTACGTGTTATGTTTGAAGTTAGCAAATGCTATTAGGAAACAAAGATCACAGTAAAGGAGATGCAGGAATAGTGGGTACAGGTTGTGGTTTACAATTTTAAATAAGATGTTTCAAGTAAACATCGAGAAGGTGAGTTTGAGCAAAAGTTTGATGGAATTGAAAGAATTAGAACTGCCTAGGTAGAGGGAACAGACACGCAGAGTTCCTGAAGTGGGATCGTGACTGGCGTGTTCAAGGAAGAGGAAGCTGTGTATAATCAAATCATTTCACTTTATCACAATGTATTATCAATAAATCATTTATCATGGGCATTCTGTGATTCCCAGCTTTATGGTCACACAGCATTTTGAAAGTGGAGCCAACCGTGTTTGCTGATGAGTTAGATGTGGGGTAAATGCATCCACAATCATGAGCTCCAAGACACAAGGACAGGGGTAGGAATGACATCCTTTTGTGAAACTTGAGAGGCTGAACAAGCACAGGTGTCTGAATCAAAGACTGCAATTTTTAGCCCAGATGTGGACTGAGGTAGCTCCTGGGGGAAGAGCTAAGATTCTTCTTGAGAATTCTCAGATTCCCCTCTAGCACAGAGATCAAGGATAATTTGGAGCCCTCACTTCTATGACATAAGCATGGTCAAAGTTATTTTACCCTGAAAAATATTAAAGCAAGATTAATAGAATTCTACTATAGTCATGGGAGACAAGCTTCAGTCTGCCACGTTTATCCTTCAATACCCAACTTAGAGACGTTTGTGCTGCTTACCAATCTCACTTTAGAATTCAACCACATCCTGCCTTTCAAAGTACCATGTTGTCCAGTACAATGATGTAAGGATATTGTTTAGCTGCTTCTTTGAAAATTCTGTGTCTGTGTATTTACAACAATCAATAATCTGTTCACTTCATTGTGGGTGACATAATTCAATTAGAATCAAAAATTATTTATAGGCTTTTTGAAGGAAAAAAAAATCACACTAAAAGTTCTCCTACATTGACCTAGTGGCAGACCAACTTTTTATCACTTCCAGTAAATTATACTGATTTTAAAGAACCACAGTTCAGACCTATGATATTTAAATAGCATGTTGGTGATAATAACTTTTCTAATTATTTATTTAAGATAATCATTTATTGACTAAAGGCCTCTTTAATATATATAATTTCTCTGTACTCTAACAACATTTAATTCAATAGAAATTGTATTGCAAATAAGGAGTAACAGGGAGAAATAACCTGACGAATTCTGTAGCAAAGGTTTGAACCTTACCTTTTTGTCCATCCAGATGGTGACATCTTGATCATTTTAATCAGCTTACTTTTTTTGGATTATGGAGATTAAATCACAGTGCAGTCAAACCTGGATTATTGCCACTTATTTTCATGACTATAAGACTATATGCTACGTAGTATTAAATTTGGTGTCATAGTCTAAAGAGTGTTTTTTATTTTATTTTATTTTTATCATTTTGATCAAGCTGTGGAGGGCTTAAGCTACAAATAACTTGTGAAGGAAACCTTGCCCTTTTATGAACTATAGTCAATCTTTAACTACATTCACCACAAAATTGTCAGCAGGAACGATATCTTTTATGGGGAATGTGGTGATTACCATAGCTCCATATAAAAATTGCCCATCTTTATTCATGTGATTAATGTAACATAGGATTTGCAAATTTAAAAGTGTAATGCTAGGGAAGTAGAAATAAAGATTTTTATAGCAATGTAAATCTGTGCTGCATACATTTGATACTTTCTCTCATGGGTTAGAAAGTGAATTGTTTTTAATAGCTCAACATTTTTAATTGGGTTTGCAATGATAATAAATTATTATGCATGTTTTTAAGTGGATTTCCAAACTTCAAATATTTAACTATCTAGTACATTTTCATTTCAGCTAAGAAGCATATAGACAAGTATGCTTGTCTTTGCATAAAGCGTGATATTATTTTTTTATAAATGACTTTTCATTTTTTCTCCCACGCTGCATATTCCTGGAGGCAAATCTTTGTAGAGCCATTTTCATCCCAATGGTGAAGTAGTTTAAAACTTGCTTTTTTTTTTTTTAGTTAGAATGATCTTACAGAAATTGCTTTTAGAAATATGGCCAAATAACAGAATTTCTACAGTTAGGAAATCGAGGGTACCGTACTGAGTGTAGCACCAGAGAGACAGATCATAGAATAACAGTAACAACAACAACAACAAAAACATAAATAGCCAAAAATATTTTAAGAAAATCTGGAAAAAATGTATATTTCCTTGATGTATTCTTTTTCTGACCTTTTTTTGTTCATTTTAGTCAAATATCACCCTCTTTATATTCCATCTTTTTACTTTTGCCTCTTATTCTGAAGGAATAGAAATGGCTGAAAATTTCACTCTTCTTTTAGAAGAAAAAAGGTCTTGGCAGTTTCTCCAAATTGACTTTCCTTTAGTTATGTGAAAGTGACCCTCTCGATAAACAAACACTAGAAAATCCTTTTGATATAAAATAATGTCACTTAAAGGAGAATATCTCCCTAAAGTGCATTGCCAGTACATTCAGTCCATGAAGTTGTGAAGATTTTCATCTATATGTCATGTGCTAGGAGTTAAAGAGCGCACTATAAAACAAATACAAATCAGAATCCCATACCTCCAAGAGTTTAAAATCTATTCTGAATGTTAAGATATATATATATCTTAAACACTTCATTAAGAATCCAAAGCAGCATGTTTTTAAGTTCCACAATAATACTGTCTGTGCTTTGCTCTTTTTATTTTTTTTTCCTTCCTCTCTGGCTGCTGTCTTCAATAGACCCATTGCAATCTCTCCCTGGCCATTAGATGATGAAATTCTTTGGATCCTTGATCCTGAGTTCTTCTTTTTCATATTCATGTAGTATTTCTCATCGATTAGTAGGCAACCACTTCAATACCCAAGAATTACCAATTATGCACCCAAAAGCCACCATTTATATCTGAAGGCCACACTCTCTTCTGCCAACTTGACAGTTCTACTGAATAACATATCCAAAGGCTTACTCATGATCTTCCCTTCCATTCCAGGTCCTTCTCTCTATATCTACCAACCTACCTCTCTAACCCAGGCTCCCTATCACACTTAACCTGGACTGGTGTGATGCCTTCTAACCATCTACCTGTATCTACTTTGGTCCTCTCCAACTTACTCTCCGTACAGCAAAATATCTCTCTTTTTTAAAAAATTGTTACTTTTTAAAAATTTTTACAAACACTTCATTATCTTTAAAAAATGAAATTCCAGTCCTATTATCCTATTGCTTACAACATGTCAGTATATCCCATAAAGCTGTTTTTTCTTCTTTACAGGGCTTTTTTGAGTTTCTGCCTGCTCTTGCCGTTGTCTCCTCTCTGTCTTTGCTGTGTCCACTCCCACTACACTTGGCCTTCATGCAGACCCTTATTCTTTCCCTGTACCTCCTTCCACAAAACCTCTGCCTGAAATACTCACCCTCACAGTTTTAGCTTTTACTTGTTTTTGGTTTTAGCTTTTACTTGTTTTTCAACTACTAGCTTAAGCATCTTTCCCTCAGGGAACCTCTTCTGTATAGGATCTCCAGGGCACAGTGCACATTTCCTTCATGGCACTTTAAGTTAAACATCTGAATTTGTTCATGTGGTTATTTGATTAGTGTCAGTTTCCCCTACCAGACTGAAATTATAAGAGGACAGAGAAAGTATCTGTTTTGCTCATATTTATAGCTCTAGCATTTTGTTCTGTTACTGGAACACATAGGAGCTCTAAATATGTATGGAATGATTAAGTTATTTGATGAATGAATGAAGACATAAAAGCACATAACAGAGAGTAATAGAAAATTTGTTGAAGGGAATAAGTAAAAAAGGGAAGATTTGATGGAGGATATTAAACTGGGGTAGATTCAGAAGGAAAGGGAGATTTGGAGGTGACAACAGGATGAAGAAAGGCATTCGGAGCTGGGGAATCACATGAGCAGAATCCTGGGAATAGAAATGATCTTCTTTAAGTGACAGAATAATATCTTAACTAGAAAAGAGTTTTGGTTCATTTGCATAAATAATGGAAGTAAGATTGACTAAACAAGATCAGTCTGAACTTAGGGATTTTAACTATTGGAAGAAGGACCCAACAGAAGCTTCTGGTTGGACTTGTGTGTGGGATGGCTGTGGGGTGATGTATCAGAGAAGGAGATCAGTTAGGAGACTGTCCCAATAAAATATTTAACTGAGTGTATCATTAAATATTCATTTGGGACATAAAACAGTTTAATGTTTTGCAATTGTTGTTTATGAGAGAAAAGCTTTAAAATAACAAAAACAAAATATTTTGACACATTAGAGGCTGCTTGGTGTTACTCTGTGGAAGTATTTGTAAAAGCTTCATGTTAAAGGCTATACTGTAAATGCCCTCAATGCAGATCAGGATGATAAAGCTTCTCCAATATTTTGTTTGTTCCAAAATTCTTCCTTAGTTTGCTTATATACTTTGATACACATAATGGGATAATAGAAACTGCAAGCTAATACCAACTGCTTCATAACCCTTTATTGGGGATTGAATCATGTCTCCCACACAAGGCATGCTCAGGTTCCAACCCTTGGTCCAGTGGGTGTAAACCCATTTGTGGATAGGCCTTTTTAAGATGTTGTTGATTAAGGTATGACCAAACTGAATGAGGGTGGACCTTAATGAAGTGTAGCTGAAGTCTTTATAAGCAAAAGAAATTGGGCACAAGGGAGACAAGGCACGGGGAGCAGCCAGAAGCTAGAAGTCAACAGAACCTGGAAAAGAAAGAGAAAATGCCACCATATGCATTACCATGTGATGGAAAAACCAAGGAATCCCAATATGGCCTGCCAGATAGAAGATTCCCACCCCAGGAGAAAGGAAGCCTTCTAGCCTCTGAAACTCTAAGCCAATGAATTCCTGTTGTTAAGCCAAACTATTATATAGTTTGTTTGTTTTTTTAGCAGCTGGGAAACTAAAGCAGTTTTTGGTACTAGAAAGAGGAGTACTGCTATGACAAATATCCAAAAATGTGGAAATGGCTGTGGAATTGAGTAATGGATAGAGGCTGGAAGGATTGTGAGGTGTTTGGTAGAAAAATCCTAGATTGCTTTGAAGTCACAGTAGGTAAAAAAAAATGGATGTTAAATGCATTTCCAGTGAGGACTTGGAAGGAAATGATGAATGTATTATTGTAAACTGGAAGAAAGGTGATCCTTGTTGTAAAGTGACAAAGAACTTGGCAAAATTGTGTTCTGATGTTAGATTGAAAATGGAACTTGTAAGCAATGAACTCTATCCTATTCCTGTGCCACCATTGTGCATTGGAAGCAGATAACTTGTTTCCTAGGTTTCACAGATCCATCAAGCAGAAAAATTTTGCCCCAGAATGGACCACATCCCTAGCTGATTTTGATGAGACTTTGTACTTAGCATTGTTACTGAAGTGACTTAAGGCTTTTGGGATGTTGTGATAGAATGAATGTATTTTGCATGTGGGAAGAACATGTCTTTTCAGGGTCTAGAGGCAGACTGTTGGGAATTGAACCATGCCTCCCACAAAGGATGTTTTCAGGTCCCAAACCCTGGTCCTGTAGGCATGAACCAATTCATAAATAGTAACTTTGCAGATGTTACTAGTTAAGGTGTGTCCAAACGAAATGAAGTTGGGCCTAATCCAGTGTGGCTAAAGTCCTTGTAAGCAAAGGAAATCAGACAAAGAAGGAGAGAAGGTACAGGAAGCAGCCAAAAGTTGGAAGTCAACAGAACTGGGAAGAGAAAGAAGATGCCATCATGTGCATTACCATGTGAAGGAAAAGCCAAGGAATCCCAAGATTGCTGATCAGCCAGAAGATACCAACCTGTGGGAGGAAGCAACACTTCCAGCCTCAGAAACCATAAGTCGATAAATTCTTGTTGTTAAGCCAACCTATTGTATGGTATTTGTCTTAGTAGGGTAACTAAAATACACTCCTATCTTCTACTTCACATAGATTGAATATGATTGAAAGGAAAAAATGAAAAATAATTGTTCCTCTTTTGCTTCTATTTTTGTTGTTTTTTTAATTATTATTTTGGTTTGCTTTGGTAACCTTTTCAGTGTTTGGGCAAGCAATTCCTAAGCTTTCATCCAGTGATTAAGAAGCAGTCATTATATACTCTGTTTGACATGGTCATTACTTAATGCTCACTTAACAAAATTCTACAAGACCAAATTATCACAGTGGGTAAAGGAACAGATGGCCAGCTGGCCAGAATCCATGCCTGCTTTGTTTTATGTTTTCTCAAGTCTGCCACAAAGAAGCCACATGCAAGACCTGAAAAGGCAATTCAAACAATAACTCGCCTGTCCAGCTGTGCCTCCAATGCTGTCAGCTATGACGTCTGGGTAGGCACTGTTCCCATCTGAGTGCAGCTGGAATTTCTCCTAGCAGTATCTCTCTGCTTCACGATTAAGATGGCAGTCACAGAGAACAGAGTCCAAAAGTAAAAATAGAAATTCTTTCCCCCACCTCCTGTCACTGCCTTCGGTATCAAAATCACTACAGTAGATTTTAAGAGGAAGAGCTACAGCTTTGTGGAAACAGTGCACCTGTTTTTAACATCTGTTTGTTTGTGATTATAGGATTATCCACAATCTGATATTTTACAAACTGCTACAGTGTTCAACAATGAAAATTGGAGTTGGCCCCAGGTTTAAAATGGTGGTTGAAACCTGCGAAGTGTGAATTAGAAAGGGCTACAAATGAAAATGCATCCAGTCTCTAAATTTTAGGTTTTTGTTTTACATCATGATTAGTAGTTTGGATTATATGTTGAAATTCCTAAAACTAATAATAACTTTCTGTCAGAATCATATTTACAAATAATTCATATTTATGAAACAATGTCAAAGTATCTAGCCCCTTATCAACTCCATCAGAGATACAAAAAATATTAGGTGTAAGGATTCCTATGCATAAGTAGTTTTTAATCTAGTCAGGGTGACAAAAGAGAACCAGGAAATAATTAGAGAGTGAAGCAATGTACACGAAGATGCTAACCTCACTGCAAATTCAGTAGGAGCCGGAAAAGGTGAAGAGCTGTCAGAGAAAGATTGATGAAGAACATGGAAATTTTGTAGCTGCTTGGAGACACCATGTGAAACAGGGAGATTGCTTGATGCTCCTGAAACCGGGGCTCAGATATTTGGTTATAGTAAGACACACAGAAAACATTGGTCTCTGTTCTGTCTTTAATCTGTGCCCCGTTTTGTTGACATGTAGAAGAGGAAACAAACCTTAGTGGCTAGTGACAAACTTAAACAGTACCTTACCTTTTTGTGTCACCTGCTGACGTGTATTCTCAAGATTGAATTGAATTTTGCAATGAATGGCATGTGAGTCCCAACAGGTGTTCTTTTAAAACAAGTGATTTGCATAGTTTCGCTTGGAAACAACACTAATTAAAGAGGGGTTCTTTTAGGAAGCGGAGAGAAATTGTAATGATTGTAGAGAGGTAAAAAAAAGCTTATTTTCTACAATTACTAGAAGCAGAAAGATTTTTTTTTAGATTGATCAAAAATGATGGAATTTCATTTTTATCTATTACCTTGGATTACATGCATGGTTTCTGAAGTTGAATAGGAGTTTTCACATGGAAACTATTGCTCTTATTCTAATGGCCATCTGAAAATAAAAATATGATGTAGATTGTCATGATGATGCATCCTTTCATCATCCATGTTTCTCTTAGATTGTAGGAATGTTTATCCCATTGATCCAAGATTTCAAGGTGCCCTGGGTCTTAAATAACAATAATCTAATTTCATATAGCATTTATTAATTTATAAAAGGCTTCTATATATGTGCTTTACTGTTCATAGGTATATTAGGTCCAGTTTTGTTTTCTTAGTCTTAGAAAGAAAAGCAAGGGGCAACCTTCTTGCATCCAATGCACATTATTGTTCTGTTAACAATAATATCACACAGTCAGCAAATATGATTGCCTGACTAAAAGCTATCCCGAAATAGCATGCTTTGGAGGACAAAAAAATATTGCATTTGCAGTATGACTACAGAGTAATAAGATGGGTTTCTATTCAGGTAATGTAACAATCTGAGCTGAGAATTTCTATTATGCAATGATGGTTTTGGAAGCTTGCTCTGGTGACAGTATGTAGGGTTGGACAGGGGAAAGAATGGGAGACTGTACTTCAAAATAGGCCCAACTCTAGCAATACTGGTGCTTTGGAAAAAATGATAGATGCCTTTGTATGTTTTATTAATCTTTTAAAAAAGTCTTAGTAATGTCTAAATGATAATTATTTGTGTGGGGGTTGGAAGAGGAGATATCAACTATTGCGACACAAACAATTACATGTGTTTATAGAAATAACACCTGGAAAGTTTCTCAGAAGGTTGGCTGACTCCCTGAAAAACACATTGCCATGAGCAAGCCCAACTCTTAACTGTAAAGTTTGAGTGGATAAAGATCAATCCCAGGAAATCTTCATTCTTTCTCCCACACTTCCTTTATCTTGCAGTGTCCAGTCTTCCTTGGCACCACTTTGGTACCCATTTATGGACTTTTCTTAGGCACTACTCCAAGTCTAGACTGTTCTCTTGATCTCCAAATACCATCACAACTTAACTAACACTGTTTTATGATCAAGTCTAGTGACATTAATTTTAGCTAAGGTGTTAACTGCTAATAAATATGAATGCCTTTCCTGCCAACCCTAACAATAAAATTGGACTTTTATTTCCTTAAACAAATCCATTGCCATAAGAAGCACTCTTGCTAGCCATTGGTCATCTCAGTGCCTTGCTGTAGACAGTTGTATATAAAGAGTTCAGTATTAATTCTTGAGGAGAAAGTTCTTAAGTAGGCATTGAAAAATATTCTCTATTTAGCCCCAGAATTCAGTTTGCATAGTCTACCCAAATGCTTTTATGTTTAAAGAAAAAACCTGTGAAATTTGCTGATTCTCCCCTAAAATAGAATGTTTTCAACTTTGTTATGGTATAGTTTACCTCTCAATGTACAAAATACCTGTAGATAATTTTTGTCTTCAAATGGCTGAATATTGCACCTTTGCATTTAAAAAGGAGGAGGAGGAGAAATAACTGATGTAAGAAATGTTTTGAAAGCATCAATCATGTGAGGGTTCCCAGAATAATTCCCTTTTTTCCGCTAGTTTTAAAATAGGGTAGCAATGGCTCAAAATGACAACTGACAAAATGTTCAAATGTTATTAAATGTAAAGGCATCATATAAAAGAATGTCAATGTGTTTTTAAGACCAAAAATTGTTTGAACTTTGGGGTCATAACTATGCCTATTTTATTATACTGCTAGAACAAGTGGTGAAACTATTGACATTTCCTTATTACGTTATATAAAATATGCATTCATTTTTAATATCTGCCATTGTGTTTGGAGTATATTTGTAAAATCTACCAAGTCTGTGAACATGTTATCACAGTAGAGTGTTTACTTCTTAATAATCTGCTTCCACACTATAAGGAATTCATGGTTTGAGGCAGAGTATTTAAATGCATGAGAAGTTAACCATGTTACACATACGGAAATAACTTCCACTCTCTACTATTGGAATTGTGAGGGGGTAAATACAGAAAAGTAACAAACTGTATAGATCTATTGTGTGAGCAGTTAATCTTGTTGACATGCTTATATGAGCGTGCATAAAAATGCCTGGGAAGCATGCTGTTGAATTCCGCTGTTCATTAATATTGATCGTATGCTGTCCCCATTGTGTTAGGAGCTACTTAAAGATTACCTACAAAAATATTATAGCATTATCGATTTAAAAATCCCTGAAGCTTCTTCTGTCTTAAAAGTCAACTTATGCTTTCATTGTTAAGTTAATATTACCAGACAATATTTTCTAATCAAATTGGATTTTCACAAATATTAATCAGAACTAAAGGTTGTAGCTCCTAATCCATATACGTCTCTATACCTGTAATGAGAAAAGAAGAAAAATTCTCTTCAGGACACCTTTGAAGTGGAAAGGAATTGAGATTGCCCTTGTCTGTTTTATTTTGGGTCTTACAACCTCAAAATAGTTGAGCAATACCTATTTGTTTTCACACTTTGCTCTGCCATTAAATTGTTTTGAAACTGCATAGAAGTTATGTATATATAATCTGCACTGACATTTCCCAGAGAGGATTTGAGATGCCTCAAATATACCAAAATTTTGGCTGCAGAAGTTTATTTGTGGTAAAGGATAGCCATTGAAATTACCTTTTAAAAGTGAGGTGCAAAAACTGGATGAACTAAGTATTTTCTTGTGCTGTGAGCTTACTCTTCCAGCTCTTGACAATTTTAATTCTATTTAAAGCATTTATCACAAATTACTAGCAGGGTTCCCAGCACATAATAGGTACCTAATGAATAAATCTTATGTACCCTGAAATAAGGGGGAAAAATCTCTTTAGGGGGCAGAATCAATTTTTTTTCTTATCCTCACCTTACAAGCAACATTATATACTATAGGGGAGGATTATTAATTAGTTTACCAAGACATTAAAATAATATTTTCAGTTTCAAAATAGAGAAAAATATTGGATGGTGAAAAACACAAAGACAACCAAGAGCTTCTCAGGTTCTCTAATTCTGATATGATTAGCACTTATCACTTAGAACAAGAAATTTGGAAACTATAGATATATGTTTTAATTGTTGCTACTTAACATCAAGCACAAATTTTTGGCAACAAAACAGATTTTGTGAGTTGAGACCTTGTTATGTTACCTTTATACCAAATTGAATTCTGATTATTTCATCTTACTCATGCTTTAAGTAAACTTCCTGATTTACACAGAAATTGTCAAATTAGAAGATTAAAATACTTGATATGATATATAAAGTTGCATTTTTTTCTTTATTTTATATTTGCCAAAGAATTAAGGCACATATAATCATTTATGCAAAAGTATGCATTCTAATAGTCTGTTATTTACGCTCAATGTTATAACTTTTTGGAGGTTAAATCAGAGACAAAAACATTGGAACTTGATTATGAATTTAAAGGACCTGAAGCTTAAAAGGTATAGAAAAGTTAACAGAAAGTATCCAAATTAATTTTTGAGTAAAAAGCCAAAAGATATTGATGTCTCATAAACCTAAATCTAGTAGAGGGCTTAGGCAATATATATAATTATTATTACTTGTCACTGCAACATCCTTGTCTACTCAAAATGTATTACATGCTTACTGTGTGCCAACCATGACTCTTCCCATGAAGAATTTACAGTCTATAAGAGTAAAGCAACACAGGACCGCTCATTTCAACACTCTATCATGAATATTCCAAAAGAGTATGTGCAAAGCACTTAATGTCAGTCCCACAGTATAATAATAACAAAATAATATTTGGGAAATGCTCATGTCTGGCAGTTGATTTCAAATGCAATTGAAATGAAATAGACTGTCTATCAGTATTCATAGTTTCTAACATTCCCTTACCCATTTGCTGAAAATACTCTGAAATATTTTCATTTTGGGAGACTTGGAGAGCTGTATTATTTATAAGAATATGCTTAGTGATTTCATGCAGATTCTGTTTACATCTTTTAAGACAAACATATTCCTATTCGTGGCAGGAAGGCTTAGTGGAAAGGGCGAAGATTTTGTAGTCAGGCAGAGTTGTGTTACAATTCTGGTTTTCACAGCTAGATAAATTACTTAACCTCTCTGGTCTGTTTTCTTGCCTCCGAAACATAGATATGTTCTTATAAAGCATTAAGGTTAGCATTTAAGACAGTCTAGAAGGGTTAAATCCTTGCTCCATTTTGCTTCATCTCATCCCCATGCTTTAAGTGAAAATTATTGAATTTCTTGGAGTAAGGAAAATAGCAGCAGCCACAACTTCTGTAACAGGGAATCTTTTTCTGAAGCCAAATGTTAGCTGAGGTCATGCTGTCTTTTGGAGTGTACATAAAATGAGCTCCAGCTTACTGACTCACATCTTGTGGGAACCCCAGAGCCCACACCACGATTTCTGGACAGGCTTCACCTGTGCCCTCAGGAAATACCTAGAATGCCTCTAACTTAAGACACCCTGATCACCTCTGGCTTCAGCTTCGTATATCCACAGGATTCTTGAACATCTTGGTCATCATGTGCTGTAACATTGCTCCCCTTCTGTCAGGATGAGAACAGCCCTTTCCCCTTGATTTCCCCAAATACCCTAAACTTACAGTTTTGTGTGTTTAACAGGCTTTAGTGTGGATCTGGGTGTTCGCACAGCAGCTGTGCCAACAACTTAAGCCTGAATTTTGGGCATCACAGTTTCTTACTAGCTACCTTTCTTTATATAGTACAGCCTCCAGACCATTGCTTGCATCTCCTCTCTCTCGGAAAACTTCCATTCTGTTTTTTTTGTTGTTGTTGTTGTTAACAGAGCCAGTCATTCCAAGCTCATTTTTGTCCTTGTTGTTCAAAGTGTCTTCCCTCAATGGCCTTCCTCAGAATCACTGCTTTAAGTGCTCCCCAAAACTGAGAGATCTTACTTTTTCATTCTTTTTATATTCCTCCCTCACCTATCTCTGTAAATGGAAGGGAACATGCACAAGATTTATTTTCTCTCTAATTTCCATTAGCAACGCTTTTGAGGGGGCAGAAATAGCTGCACCAATTTTGGTTTTAATAACTATTTTTTTCCACCCAGGTACTATTCCTTAACCTGATTTTACCTCATATTAGTTTTTTTATTCTTAAAAAAAAAAGCATCACTGTAGTCTTATTAGTTTTTGTTTCATCATCTGCAAAACTGAAAGATAGGATTTGATGATCTCCATGGCCGCCTTTAAAAAATCATGTAATTTTATGACTGTATTTATATGTATACTTTCATTAGCAATTATATGCATGGCTATCAAGTATCAGTTTATGAAAAACCTAAGTTTTTTTTTTTTTTTGAAGTATACTGATGACCCAAAACTCTAACATCACTTTTATTTCATTCTCCTCTCCCCAATTAGTTGATTCGCTAAGGAGGGAAGACTTTGAACTAAAGATTCTTAGTTTGAGGTCTAAATGTGTCACTCACTAAATGTATAATTTGAGGAACATTACCTAACTTTTCTGTACTTCAGTTTTTTTCATCTATAAAAGATAATGATATTGACAACAGCTTCACCAAGTTGTGAGGAATAAATGAAACTATTTATATGAAAAGTTTGTGAATTTTAAAGCACTATCAAATGTTAATTAATTTGGGAGGAGGGGAGAAGTGGAAAATGAGAAAGGAAAAGGAGAGATGGATTCTGTAGCATGATTTGCATCACTTAGCAGTGGAGTAAAAGGATTCAAGTTTCCCCAACACTGGTTTTGGTCTGGCACCTTCTACGTGGACTCAAACACCAGGAAAATATCAACTCTAGAGTAGGTGTTGGTTAGTTTAATTGACATGTTTTACACAACACTGAACTGTCTACTTAGATAATTTTAATTAGTGTGGATATATCTGTGGGAAACCATATTTCCCTGATTTCTTTTCACTTTTGAAAGCCAGCCTTATCAGGAAGTAAATATCCAGGCACTAGAGGCTTGCAGCATTTTTTATCAGTTCCATCTGTATCTTTACTAGACCCTACAACCATTGAATTGCATGAAATTATTATTTTTTTATGTTAGAGAAGTTGTAGGTTTATAAAAATATCATGCATAAAGCATATAAAATCAGAGTTCCCATATACCATCTTCATATTAACATCTTTCATCAATGACTAATTTGTTATATTTCATGAAAGAACATTTTTATAATGTGCTATTAACTCTAGTCCAACAGTAGGATTCATTTTGTTGGATAGTGCTCTGTTTTTTCTTTTAATTTTTATTCTAGTAACATATATATGATCTAAAATTTCCCCTTTTAACTACATTCATATATATAATTTAGTGCTGATAATTACACTCACAGTGTTGTATTACCATCACCAACATCGATTTCCAAAACTTTACAAGGAATCCAATAGGAATTCTGTACAATTTAAGCATTTATTCCCAATTCCTTACTTCCAACCCAGCTCTTGGTAAAGTATACTCTAGATTCTGACCCTATGAGTTTGCTTATTCTAATTGTTTCATATCAGTGAAATCATACAATATTTATCCTTTTGTCTCTGACTTATTTCACTCAACATGATGACTTTAAGGTACCTCCAGGTTGTGCATGAATCAGAGCTTCATTCCTTTTTAAGGATGAATAATATTCCATTGTATGTTGATGGCACTTGGGTTGCTTCCACCTTTTAGCAGTTATGAATAATGCTGCTCTGAACATCGGCATGCAAATATTTTGAGTCCCTGCTTTCAATTCTTATAGGTGTAGACCTAGAAGTGGGATCGCTAGGTCATATGGTAATTCTATGCTTAGCTTTCTGAGGAACTGCTAAACTATTTTCCACAATGGCTGCACCATTTTGCATTCCTGCTAGCAATGCATTCATTAGGACCCCTGTTTCTCTGTGTACTCTCCAATATTTGTGATTGTCTTGTGTTTTTTTTTTAATAATTGCCATTCTAGTGGATGTGAAATGGTATTTCATTGTGATTTTGATTGACATTCTCCTAATAGCTAATGTGATGGAACATCTTTTTATGTGCTTTTTAATCATTTGTATATCCTCTTTGGAGAAATGTCTACTCGAGTCATTTGTCCATTTTTCAATTGAGTTGTTTGTCTTTCTACTTTTCATAGGATTTCTTTATGCATTCTGGATATTAAGCTGCTATTGGAGATGTGGTTTCCAAATATTTTCTCCTGTTGAGTAGGTTGTTTTCCACTTTCATAATAAGTCTTTTGATGCACAAAAGTTTTTAGTTTTGATGAGGTCCCTTTTACCTATTTTTTCTTTTGTTGCTTGTGCTTTGGGTGTAAAGTTTAAGAAACCATTGCCTAACACAAGATCCTTAAGATACTTCCTTTTGTTTTCTTCCAGAAGTCTTGTAGTCCTTGTTTTTATATTTAGGTTATTGATCCATTTTTAGTTAATTCTTGCAAATGATGTGAAATACAGTGTCCTCCTTCATTCTTTTGCATATGGATATCCAGTTCTCCCAGCGCCATTTGTTGAAGAGACTCTTCTTACCTAATTGAGTAGACTTAACAAAAATCAATTGGCCATAGTTGTGAGAGTCTATTTCTGAACTCTCAATTAGATTCCATTGGTCTATATAGCTGTCCTTGTGCCATTACCATGATGTTTTGACCACTGTAGTTTTGCAATAAGCTTTAAAGTCAGGAAGTGTGAGTCCTCTGACTTCATTCTTCTTTTTCAAGATTGGCTATTTGGGTCCCTTTACACTTCCAAATAAATGTGACAATTTTTTTTTTCCATTTCTGTAGGTATGCTGTTGGAATTTTGATTAGGATTGTATTGAATTTGTGAATTATTTTTGGAAGAATTGACATCCTGATAATATTTAGTCTTCCAATCCATGAACACAGAATGTCTTTCCATTTATTTAGGTCTTTTTTGATTACTTTAAAGAAGTTTTATAGTTATCCATGTGTAAGTCTTTTAAATCCTCGGTTAGATTTATTCTCGGATATTTTATTCTTTTAGTTGCTATTGTAAATGGAATTTTTTTCTTGATTTCCTCCTCAGATTGCTCATTACTACTGGATAGAAATGCTACTGAGATTTGCGTGTTGATTTGATACCCCTTCACTTTGTTGAGTTTGTTTATTAGCTCTAGAAGCTTTGTTGTCACTTTTTTGGGGATTTTATATGTATATGATCATTTCCTATGCAAATAGTGAAAGCTTTACTTCTTCCTTTCCAATTTGGATGCTTTTTATTCTTTTTCTTGCTTTATTGCTCTGGCGAGAACTTCCAGTACAATGCTGAATAACAGTGGTGACAGTAGGCATCCTTGTCTTGTTCCAGATCATAGAGGGAAAGCTTCAGTCTTTCAAATTGAGTATGATGTTAGCTGTGGATTTTTCATATATCCCCTTTATCGTGTTGAATAAATTTCCTTCTATTCCTATTTTAATAAATGTTCCTGTCAAGAAAGGATGCTGGATTTTGTCAAATACCTTTTCTGCATCAACTGAGATGATCATATTGTTTTGTTAATGTGGTGTATTGTTTTAATTGATTTTCTTATGTTGAACCACTCTTGCATACTTGGGATAAATCCCACATGGTGCATAAGCTTTTCATGTGCTGTTGGATTAGATTTGCAAGTATTTTGTTGAGGATTTTTGCATGTATATTCATTAGCATAATTGGTCTGTAGTTTTCTTTTCTTGTGTCTTTATCTGGCTTTGGCTTTAGAATGATGTTGTCCACATAGAATGAGTTAGGTAATGTTCCCTCCTCTTCAAGTTTTTGGAAGTATTTAAGCAGAATTTTTATTCATTCTTCTTGAATTTACCTGTGAAGCCATCTGGTCCTGAACTTTTCTTTGTTGGGAGGTTTTTGATGAATGATTCAATCTCTCACAATTGATCTGTTGAGATCTTTTATTTCTTTTAGAACCAGTGTAGGCTGTTCATGTGTTTCTAGGAATTTGTCCATTACATCTAAGTTGTCTAATTTGTTGGCACACAGTTGTTCACAGTATCCTCTTATGATCCTTTTTAATTCTGTGGGGTCAATAGTAATGTCCCCCCATCATTTCTTATTTTATTCATTTGTATCTTCTCTCTCTCTCTTTTTTTTTGTCAGTCTAGCTAAGGGTTTGCCAATTTTATTGATTGTTTCAAAGAACCACCTTATGGTTTTGTTAATTCTCTATTGTCTTTATTCCCTGTTTCATTTATTTCCACTCTAATCTTTGTTATTTCTCTCTTTCTGCTTCCTTGGGGTTTAGTTTGCTGTTCTTTCTCTGTTTCCTCCAGGTGTGCAAAAAGTTCTTATATTTTTCTTCTGTTTTATTGTAAGCATCTAGCACTATAACTTTCCAGCACAGTCCTGCTTCCACTGCATCCCATAAGTTTTAACATGTTGTGTTATAACTTTCATTGTCTCAAGATATTTACTGATTTCCTTTGCAGTTTCTTCTTTGACCCACTGATTTTTTATGAGTGTGTTGTTTAGCCTCCATATATTTTTGGATTTTCTAGTTCTCTGTCTGTTATTGATTTCCAGCTTCATTCTGTTATGATCAGAAAAAGGGTTTTGTATAATTTCAGTCTTTTAAAATTTATTGAGAAATTTTGTGACACAAAATGTAGTCTATCCTGGAGAAGGATCCATGTGCACTTGAGAAGAATATGTATCCTGCTCTTTTGGGGTGCAACGTTTTGTATATGTCTGCTAAGTCTAGTTAATTTATATATATTATTCAAGCTCCTGTTGCCTTATGATCTTAGGATTGATTTTTATGTATTATTGAGGGTGGTGCATTGAAGTTTCCAACTGTTATTGATGAGGTGTCTATTTCTTCCTTCCATTTTGCTAGTGTTTGCCCCATATATTTTTCATCACTGTGGTTAGGTGCATACATATTTATGACTGTTATTTCTTCTTGGTAATTTGACCGTTTTATTAATATGTAGTTTCCTTTTTAAATTAATATGTAATGTCTTCCAACAGTGTTTTATTTAAAATCTATTTTGTCTGATACTAATATGGCTACCCAGCTCTTTTTTGATTACTATTTGCATGGGTTATCTTTTTCCATCCTTTCACTTTCAACCTCTCCGTGTTTTTGGGTCTAAGGTGAGTCTGCTGTAATCAATCTATAGTTGAATTGTGCTGTTTCATCCATTCTGCCAATCTGTGTCTTTTGATTTGGGAATTTAATCCATTAACATCCAGTGTTACTGCTATAAATGCTGTACTTACTTCAGCCATTTTGTCCTTTGGTTTTATATATCATATCTTTTTTGCCTCTCTTTTCTTTTGTTGCAGCCTCTTCTTTTCTGTATAGGTGATCATTTGTGATGTATCTGACTGATCCCTTCTCATTTCTGTTTCTGTATATTTTAAAAATTCTTTCTTTGTGGTTACCCTGGGGTTTGTATTATACAACCTGCTTCTATAACCTACTAATTTGAAAAGATAACAACTTAGCTTCAATTGCATGAATGTTCTCTGCTCCCATAACACAACATTTCCCCCGTGTATATTGCTTTTTTGCCCCACCTGACCTCTTTATATTTTTGCATGCCCGTTATCAGGAACTATGACATTTTCCTGTTATATTGTATACTGACTCTTATAGGAATTAAAAAGTGGTTACATACTGAGGATACAGTATTATTGGGTTTTGCATTTACCCTTTTAGCTACCTTTTCCAAATGTCTTCTCTTCTTGACACTACTCTAAGGCACTCTCTCCTGCCTTTTAATTTCAACCTGCAGAACTCCATTTAGTATTTCTTGAAGGATGGGTCTTTTGTGGATGAACTCTCTTGGTTTCTGCTTATCTGTGAATGTTTTAAACTCTCCTTATTTTTGGAGGTCGGTTTGGTTGGAAAAGAATTTGGGGCTAGAAGTTTTTCTATTTCAGTACCTTAAATTTATCATACTACTGCCTTCTCACCTCCATGGTTTCTGATGAGAAATTGGCACTAAGCTTTATGGAGGATCCCTTGTATGTGACAAATCACTTTTCTCTTGCTGCTTGCAGAATTCTTTCTTCATCTTTGAAATTTGCTATTTTGATTAGTTTGTGTCTCAGAGTAAGTCAATTATGGTTTATTCTGTTTGCAGTATATTGTGCTTCTTGAACGTATACATTTGTCTTTCATAAAAGTTGGGAAATTTTCGGCTATTATTTCCTCAAATAATCTTTCTGACCCTTTTCCCTTCTCTTCTTCTTCTAGGACATCCATAATGCCTAAGTTTTTACACTTCATGCTGTCACTAAATTTTTACTGACATTGCCCAATTTTTTTCCATTCTTTTCTCTAGCTCTTCTTCTGACTGTATGATTTCAGTTGTACTCTCTTCTGACTCACTGATTCTTTCTTGTGCCTGTTCATATCTGCTGATGGTTACCTCTAGTGTATTTTTAATCTATATTATTGTGCCTTTCATCCCCACAATTTCTGTTATACTTCTTTTTAAACTTCAAATTCTTCTTTATGATTACATACTGATTCATAATATCCATTAGCTCTATGTCCACCATTAGTTTTTTTTTTTTTTTCCTATCCATAATTTCCTTCATTTCCTTGAACTGATTTAGGAAATATATTTGAATTTCTTTGATTAGTTGTTCCAAATTCTGTGTCTCCTCTGAAGTCTTAATTTGTTTTCTTGACTGAGCCATATCTTCCTGTTTTTTAGTATAGCTTGTAATTTTTTGCTGATGTCTTAGTATCTGATTATTTTGATGTATTAACTGTTGCTCAGTTTCTCCTTTGTGTCTAGGGTTTTCTTGTTGACTGGCTTTGTGTTTAGGCTCTTCTTTGATACTTGGTCCAACTTACTCTGGAACTTTAGAGTAGTCTATATTTAACTGATCAGTTTTTCTCAGCTCCTCTGCACATGATTCTTTCCTTGAATATGTGGTATAATTTTTAAGATTGCCCTTTTTGTGTGCAATTGTTTTACCTCCAGGTGAATGCTTGCTTTCCTCTTTTCCTTCTCCAGGAATCTTGATCTATTCTGTTGGCTTTTATGCAGAATTTTCTCCCCAGCACTTATGATTTGTTTAAATTCTTACTCTCACTTAAGGTCATCTTTCCACTACACCTTTCAGTTTTGAGACCTGTCTTGTCTTCAAGGAAAATCTGAGTTCCACACATCCATTGGTTGTCACAGGTACCAACCACTCTGTTTGAAGTTACTTTCTCAAAGCTTAAACATGACTATCTGCCTTTCGTCTCTATGTTTGCAACTTTTGGTGAGCTACTACTTTTATTTTTTATTTATTTTATTTTATTTATTTATTTTTGGATGAAAATCCATCACTGTTTTTATTTTTATTTTTTTTAAATCTTCATTTTATTGAGATATATTCACATACCATGCAGTCATACAAAACAAATCATACATTCGATTGTTCACAGTACCATTACATAGTTGTACATTCATCACCCAAATCAATCCCTGACATCTTCATTAGCACACACACAAAAATAACAAGAATAATAATTAAAGTGAAAAAGAGCAATTAAAGTAAAAAAGAACACTGGATACGTTTGTTTGTCTGTTTGTTTGTTTGTTTCCTTCCCCCACCCCTCTACTCATCCATCCATAAACTAGACAAAGGGGAGCGTGGTCCTTATGGTTTTCCCAATCCCATTGTCACCCCTCATAAGCTACATTTTTATACAATTGTCTTCGAGATTCATGGGTTCTGGGTTGTAGTTTGATAGTTTGATAGCATCTACCACCAGCTACGCCAATTCTTTAGAACCTAAAAAGGGTTGTCTAAATTGTGCGTAAGAGTGCCCACCAGAGTGACCTCTCAGCTCCTTTTGGAATCTCTCTGCCACTGAAGCTTATTTCATTTCCTTTCACCTCCTCCTTTTGGTCCAGAAGATGTTCTCCATCCCATAATGCTGGGTCTACATTCCTCCCCAGGAGTCATATTCCGTGTTGCCAGGGAGATTCACTCCCCTGGGTATCTGATCCCACGTAGGGGGGAGGGCAGTGATTTCACCTTTCAAGTTGGCTTAGCTAGAGAGAGAGGGCCACATCTGAGCAACAAAGAGGCGTTCGGGAGGAGGCTCTTAGGCACAATTATAGGGAGGCCTAGCCTCTCCTTTGCAGCAACAGTCTTCCCAAGGGTAAATCCTGTGGTAGAGGGCTCAACCCATCAAACCACCAGTCCCCTATGTCTGTAGTCATGTTAGCAACCATCGAAGTGGGGCAGACCAATACCCCTGCATTCTCCAACAGCTCCTCAAGGGGACTCTGCATATTTTTTTCCTTCTTATTTCTTTTTTTAACTTTTTTTTTTAAATCAACTGTATGAAAAATAAAAAAAAAAATTTAAAAAAAAAAATACAATAAAAGAACATTTCAAAGATACCATAACAAGGGAGTAAGAAAAAGACAACTAACCTGAGGTAACTTCTTTACTTCCAACATGTTCCTACTCTACCCCAAGAAAGTTACCTAATATGGCAACATTTCTGTGAACTTGTTCCTACTATACCTATCAGAAATTAACAGACCGTAGTCATTCCTAGGCATTCCCAGAACGTTAAATTTACCCATGATAGCTTATCTGTTCTTCTTGGATTATTGTTCCCCCTTCCTTAATTGCTCTCTATTGATAGTTCCCCTACATTCTACATTATAAACCAATTGTTTTACGTTTTTCAAAATTCACATTAGTGGTAGCATATAATAGTTCTCTTTTTGTGCCTGGCTTATTTTGCTCAGCATTATGTCTTCAAGGTTCATCCATGTTGTCATATGTTTCATGAGATCGTTCCTTCTTACTGCCGTGTAGTATTCCATTGCGTGTATGTACCACATTTTATTTATCCACTCATCTGTTGAAGGACATTTGGGTTGTTTCCATCTCTTGGCAATTGTGAATAATGCTGCTATGAACATTGGGATGCAGATATCTGTTCATGTCACTGCTTTCCGATCTCCCAGGTATATACCGAGAAGTGCAATCGCTGGATCGAACGGTAACTCTATATCTAATTTTCTAAGGAACTGCCAGACTGACTTCCAGAGTGGCTGAACCATTATACAGTCCCACCAACAATGAATAAGAGTTCCAATTTCTCCACATCTCCCTCCAGCATTTGCAGTTTCTGTTGTTTAATGGCAGCCATTCTAACGGGTGTGAGATGTATCTCATTGTGGTCTTAATTTGATTCTCTAATAGCTAGTGAGCTGAACATTTTTTCATGGTGTTTCTTGGCCATTTGTATTTCCTCTTCAGAGAACTGTCTTTTCAATCTTTTTGCCCATTTTTATAATTGGGCTGTTTGTACTACTGTCATTGAGTTGTAGGATTTCTTTATATATGCAAGATATCAGTCTTTTGTCAGATACATGGTTTCCAAAAATTTTTTCCCATTGAGTTGGCTGCCTCTTTACCTTTTTGAGAAATTCCTTTGAGGTACAGAAACTTATAAGCTTGAGGAGTTCCCATTTATCTATTTTTTCTTTTGTTGCTTGTGCTTTGGGTGTAAAGTCTAGGAAGTGGCCGCCTAATAAAAGGTCTTGAAGATGTTTTCCTACATTATCTTCTAGGAGTTTTATGGTACTTTCTTTTATATTGAGATCTTTGGTCCATTTTGAGTTAATTTTTGTGTAGGGTGTGAGGTAGGGGTCCTCTTTCATTCTTTTGGATATGGATATCCAACTATCCCAGCCCCTTTTGTTGAAAAGACCATTATGACCCAGTTCAGTGACTTTGGGGGCCTTATCAAAGATCAGTTGGCCATAGATCTGGGGTCTATCTCTGAATTCTCAATTCTATTCCATTGATCTATATGTCTGTCTTTGTGCCAGTACCGTGCTGTTTTGACAACTGTGGCTTTATAATAAGCTTCAAAGTCAGGGAGTGTAAGTCCTCCCACTTCGTTTTTCTTTTTTAGAGTGTCTTTAGCAATTCAAGGCATCTTCCCTTTCCAAATAAATTTGATAACTAGCTTTTCCAAGTCTGCAAAGTAGGTTGTTGGAATTTTGATTGGGATTGCATTGAATCTGTAGATGAGTTTGGGTAGAATTGACATCTTAATGACATTTGAGCTACTACTTTTAGACTGGCAAAATTGTGTTTCTCCAGAGATATACCCTACCATGAATTCTTAAGTAGTCTATAAAATATTGCAAATAACTGTCTGCTTCATCTAATCATCTGCAAGTATATGCTATTTACATCAGCAGGGGACAAAAGATATTCAGAGCTCATTACTGCAGAAATTGTCATTTGGAATTACTTTGAAAACATACAGAACATGGACACCTTGGAGTCTCTAACATTTATTTAGTGCTAATATTTTTTGAGGTGCTGCTCTGGGTATTTTATATATATGAACTTTTATCATCTGTATCATAACCATTTGACATAGATCCTATTATTATTGACATCTAACAGAAGAGGAAACTGAGGCACAGAGAAGCTAAACAATTTCCCAACACCACATGACTAGAAGGTGGTTTAAACAGGGTTTAAACCCAGGTCATTGGTCTCCGGAGCTTACACTCAGCCATTCATTCTCTGTATCACTAATATCCAAAACACTTTTTCTAAAAAATTGTTAAGAATTTAGGCACTGTGATGGCACAATGTCTAGTTTTCAGCCTATGTATCTTGCAACAATATTTTTTATTTTTTCCTTCTGTTTTTCAGGTCCCTGCATTCCTAATCCATGCCATAATGGAGGAATTTGTGAAATAAGTGAAGCATACAGAGGGGACACATTCATAGGCTATGTTTGTAAATGCCCCCGAGGATTTAATGGGATTCACTGTCAGCACAGTAAGTTAATTATGGTCATCATGCTTTTATTATTATTTATTGCAAAGTATACAAGTCATTATTGTTGTTTTCAGTAGAATCAGTATCTTCCAGCAGCAGAGAGCCTTGGCAGTTGGCTAATTTTGCTTCTCTCCCACTGAATACACAAAATCACCTGCTGATGACTCCTAGCTTGTGTTTGACTCCTATCAGTAGCATGGTAGGCTAAATAATCTTCTAGTCAGCTCTTTTCATTATATTGTTCATCCATACTCACAAAATGTTGTTTTATAATAAACTGACTTCTGTCTGTGTCTTTCAAACTTGTTCTGAAGCTTCATTCTTCATGCTTCCCAGAAATTATTCTGGTGACTATGTTCAGACACAATCTGAAGAAAAGAAAGGAAAAAAAAAGAAAAGCAAATAAATTAAAATGTCCTACCCTGCTCTTATCTATAAGCCAGTCACCTCCTCCTTACTTGTTGGCATTTTTAATGTGAAAATATTTGAAGTATTAAGTAGGTATCTGCACTTCTCTCTTTTATTCTCATTCTTATTTAGCTTGGAAATTTAAGCAGAGTAGACCCACTGGTGAAGATTTCTTCTTAGAAGCGTGGTTGATCATAATTGCTATACCAGTGGTGTACGTACTTAATTATTGGAAGAGTTCAGTGGGCAGAGCCTATGGTAGATTAGAGCTGTAGGGAGGGCGCTCACACAGCCATCTTGATGGGGGATGGGATATTGATCAGAGGAAGGGGAACAGCCCATTTTAGGGAGAATGGGGAGGGAACATATGAGCCATGAACACCTGAGTGATGGTTAAGAGAATGGTGTTAAGAATGAGTGAGGCAAAGCTGGGTATGTCAGCCAGAGCCAGATTTCTACCCATCCGCAAAATATATAGAGTGCCTCCTAGCTCTGAGAATTTGGAGGCATTTGTATATTTCTGGAGACTTGCCATAGCCAGGAACTTGTTGAATTTCTGTGGAAGCCTGATACGGGACATAGATAGTTGTACCTTACAACTGACACCGAAGTGCTTGTAACTGTTTCTAAGTTCGTATCACCAGTGATGAAATAAGAGGCTACTTGTTTTCTAAGAGGTGCTGAGGCTGATTTTCTCTAACCGTAGCATCAACATTCAGATTTTACATGTGAACTCCCTGAAATAGCCCTGGAAAGACAGAGAAGGTAACCCAGCATCTTGGCTGCCTTGAAATCTACTTAATCCTTTGAAGAGGATGTCACTAAGTTTTGCTTTCTCACTTACCAAAAATTTGTGATTTGGTTTCAGCAACCAATGCCCTGAGGGAGAAGAGAGCCTTGCCACCCCACTTCAACACCTCATTTCTGAGCTGCTTATGTACAGTGCACACATTTACAGAGTTATCCCCCTCTGAAATGAGAGCATAATTTACATGATGGGATATTTACCAATGTTCAGAGATAGTCCTTGACCCGAGGTCATGTCATCCTAAGTTTCCCTTTTCTATGGTATAGGGCTCCAGGGACAGAGTGGGAGAGATGAGAGTATACAAAGCAGATTCTTAGTGTTGTAAATCTTTAAAACATTTATAAGGAAAGTATGTGGAAGGCCTGTATAAACCTCTCATACCACGTAAGTATTTCATATTTTTTTAACCTTCCCACCAGGACCTGTTGCTGAGTCAGTGTGAAGTTGGGGCTGGCCGTTAAACCACAGGTTGGGAGAATCCAGGTCTAAATTCCAAGCAGTAATGTCCGTGTAACTGCACAAAATTCTTTTCACATAACTGGGCTTTTTTGTTGTTGTTGTTCATATTCTGATCAGTGTGATGTCAGTTACCTTAAGGGCCTTGACGTCCAGTTAAGGCATCAAATATAATTTGTTTTTTTCCAGTGTAAATGAGGTTTCTCTGCCTCTGACTCCCACACCGGCTGGATAAGAATTGTTTCAAGAGAACCAGCAGGTTCAGGGAACTAGATCAAATAATTCTTAACCCCATTCACCACAGTGGAAAATCTAAGGCTTTTCTCCTGTAGTCTTACACCATGCTCAAATAAGCTCATAAATTCACATAATTGCATTGAAACCTAAGGTTCGTTTTGAAGCACAAAGAAACCTTCCCCCATTACTGTATCCAACCCCCCACAAGACCTTAAACCCAAGCTAAGAATTGCAGAGTGAAGCAAGAGGCTGAGAGATTTAATTCAGAACTGCGACTTTTTGGTTCAAACCACCTGGGCCCATTCTCTGGTGTGTATCATTATCAAAGACAATGAAAAGGTAGGAAAAATGCCTGTATTTGGAATCAGAGGCATGGATTTGAGTTCTGACCTTTCTAGTTATTGGAAGAATGACCTTGGGCTAGTCACTTGACCTGGCAATGATTGAAGACATAAAATGAGGGAACTGAATTAGAAATAGATGGTCTTTGGTTCATACCAGCTTGGAGAGTATTTATGACTAAATGGATAGCTTGCTCACTGTACAAAGGTTATCAAGCCTTCCTCTTTATAGATGAAATTGAAAAGGATTATATATTGGGGAAGCAGATTTAGACATGATAAGAGACTTGAGAGCTCCTTCAGATAGGAGAAACAGAAAAGCATCTCTATAATCCCTTGCATGTACTACTAGGTATTTAGGTTTTTCAGTGGTAAAAATTTGATGGTCCAGTTATGCTCTAGAACCTTGCTACTCAAAGCATGGTCATGCATCATCATCACTTGGAAGCTTATTGGAAATGCAGATTATCAGGTGCCACATGAGACCTGCTGAATCAGATTCTCTGTATTTCAGAATATTCCCCACATGATTCCCACATGCATTGGCGTTTGAAAACTATTGCACAAGACTTCCAGTAAGCAAATATGATCATTTCATAGATTAAGATAGCAAAGCCTACAGTTACATAACAATAAATTATAAGCAAAATATTCGTTATGGTTTTTGCAAATCAATAAAAGAAAGAAACACAAAAATATAATATGAACATTTCATTTGGAAAAAATAATTGAAAAAATTCTTCAGATGCCATATTTTAAGGGGTTATTAATTGTAGTTCTATATGAGAGAATGCTAATTAAATATGTTTTGGAATGTGGCCAGACATTAAGGAACTTCCAGTTTCATGATACAGAAATGACAATAATATAGTCAATAAGATTAGTTTAACTATTATTTTGTCATTATACTAGTAATCAGAAAAATTATTTCCAATGCCAGCATTACCATTACCTACATATGCTTTTTATGGCCGTGAAAGTAACATGAGATTATGACTTTATAAAATAGCAATGATCAGCATTGGATTTTATGCAGAAGGTCCAAATTATACATGTTTTCAAATTTCCATAGATTACTGTGAAGGATTTTATGCATATAATGTAAATTATAGGATGGGTTGAGCACCAAAATTGTCTAGATGTTAGACATTTGAAAGGCATTTTTAAACAAACAGTTTTCTGCTGGAAGTAGTTCACTTTGAGCTGCATAGAAGTAATCGTATGTTATTTGTTGCCCTAGTAACGAATCTAATGCCTTAGGCAAGGACTATTTCTTCATACCCAGAAATCTTTGCCAGTCTTCCCACTGAAGGCCTTCTTCCTTGCCTGTATACAGCTCTGCTGCTTTTGATTTCTTTTTAAGAACAAATTTTCTGAATTCCTATCCCACAAGGAAGGAGGATGGATCTAGGAATCCCCCAAACCCCACAAGAAAAAGGACTGGTTTAAAGAAATGTCCCATGTTATTAGCTTAGCTCCAGAAAAAATATTCTCTAGTCCTTTCTCCCACTAATTTAGTTGAACAAAAAAAGAGAGTATTTAAAATGTGCCTCTTCACATATATTGCTAACTATTGTAAACCAGTTTAATCTTAGTTTTATATCATTGATTAATGGATTCATACATTCAACAAGTATCTATTGAGGCCATGAGTCATTTTACTTTTGTCACTTAAAGTTTAACTTTGCTAGGCAATAGTCAATGATATTGTTTTGATGATAATCGTTACTTGTGTTAATCATGTATTTATCACTTACTTGCTGTCTGTGGTAGGTGGTGCCCTGGGTTTAGTTAACATCACCCTGATGATCCTTAGGCTTACCAAGCTTGAGAACCACTGGTTTAAAGAATGAACACTTACCTTCAATATTTTTCTCAATCTCCAAATTACACCAGAGGAGGAAGTATGCTGTTAAGGCAAGAATCTTGGAATAGACCTCACTTTCAGTGCACGTCTATCTTGATCCATTGATGAAGGGTCAGTTGGCACTAACTGGTTCTACACCTCAGGTTTTTCAACTCAGTTTCGCAAACACTGAGAACTTTGCACTGTGTTATTGCTGGAAATATCTTACCTGTAAAATTAATTATCCTTTGGCATGATTTCCTACATTGAGTATTTGTGAGGAGGAGATGAGATGATTCAGAACATGCTTTACAAGTTGTAAAGGGCTAGATATGTTGAGTGGATTATTACCATTAAACTATAACGAAGTTTCCTATTGGTCTTGAAATTTTCCCTTCCTTTAAAATTATTTTAATTGTAACTTTTTAAGAATTTTGCTTGTGAGGATAAAGGGAAGGCCAGTATGGGGCTTGGTGCTTTTCTATAAGAAGTCCTCTCTTAACACTCTTAATTTTTATAGACAATTATTATTTTTAGCTGCTCTTTCTAATTTTACCTTGATGCCCTTTATTATTTTAGCTTTTCTACTAGAGGATCAATTTGCCCTAATAAAGAATTCATTAAAAAATGTGTGGAAACTTTACCAGCATTATTACTGACACCTGCACACTATATAACTACATTGACTAAGACCTCCAAAAAAGTTTTCTGACTGTGGACTGAGAATTCAAATTTTCCTTTTTACTGATGATTTTGCAAGTCAATATGTGCCACCTTGATTCTGTTAGCCAAAGGTTCTCAAACATGGCATACATATCAGTCACACCAAGGCCTGTTAAATGTATAGATTCCTTTAACATAGAGGAATTCCTCTTCTATAGAGATTCCAAATTATTAAACTTAGTTTTGGATGCAGGTCTGCCTTTTTAACAAGTATCTAGTGAAACTGATCCAGATGGTCCTAGAACTCTGGTTCTCAACCTTGGTTGCACATTAGAATCACCCAGGGAGCTGTAAAGAACACTGATGCCTGGCTCCCACTGCAGAGATTCTGATTTAATTGGTCCGGGGTATGGTCTAAGCATTAGGAGTTTAAAATCTCCTTAGATGATTCTAATGTGCAACCAAGGTTGGAATCAGCATTCTAGAACCATATAGTGAAGAATTACAGTGCCTTAAAAAACCTAAGCTGAGAAATGCTCAAAGAGAAACCAAGTTTAGGATAAATATAATCCCAGTGAATTTATATTTTCACGACCTTATTGAATTTTGTCATCCAACCTTTGCTAAATAAAACATAAATCATCTTACAGCAAGAACCTCTGAATAACTGAAAGAATCAGGCCAGATGAAGATATTAATTTACTGTTCTTGAAACATATTATCCCTTTTCTATCTGCAGTAGCCAGAGTTCCAAGGCATTTTTATTACCTTGTTTTCCTTATTTGGTTGGGGCCTCCCAAAGAGCGTATATATATAATAGATATTTGCACAGAAGCACTATTCAAATACAGACACAACTTTGTGATCCATGCAAAGAAACACTGAGATTCTCACAAACTCAAAATATTTGAAAATTGATACTTTAAATAACAGTAAAATATTCACATTCTTTTTTTTTTCTGTTACTTTAAGAAAGAAATTTGTTGTTGAGCAAAACAACAAACTTTGAATAGGTACGTGTTAAACGATTATATTCACAGAGTTGGTGTTTTTATACTAATAGTTCTGAGCTTCTGGAATGGATCCATTCATGATTTTATAAATGATCTCTCCAGTAATAAAGATAGTACCACAGATGCACTTTATAAAAAATATTTTTTGGATATAACCCGAATTTTCCAGACCTCCCACTATATGATGATAATGACATTGATTTCCAAATTACAATGGCTCATTCTCACTACAGGTTTCCCCAGTCAAGTCAGGAAATCATTTATTTATTTATACATTTAACAAATCTTTATTGAAATCTTGCTTAACTATTTCATGAGGTCATCACATGCTTAGTTACAAGTACTGACTCCCTCCTTGTCTGCTGGTTCTACCTGGAGCATACTGAGCATGGCCAGGCTACTCTGTCTTCTGCTGGTTTCCACCCAGGGCTACAACTGCACATCATCTGAGCTAACATTAGGGCAGATCTACTTATTTTAAAAATGTTGGGTTCTGCTTTGTTCCTTGGAGCCAAAAGTCATGTAGTTCTTTGCAGACCCTCACAAATCCCTGTATGAACACAGTTGCTCCCTATTCCTGCCCTAAATGCTCTCTGACTAAGGACTCAGTGATAACTCAGGCTTGCTGAGGGCCAGGTGACATGGGCACATGTCTCTTATTCTCATTTCTACCATCTTTCCCACGGAACTGTTTTTTTTTAAAAACTCACTTCTCCTCAATCAGTTCTAGAAGTGAATGCATCTGTGCACATGGAAGGAAATCTCCAGAAGAACCCGAAGCTTACTCTTCCAACAGATACATATTAACTTTCTACTCTGTGCCAAGCACTGCTCTGCATACAGCAATGAACTCAAATAGACCAAGTTCTGATATCAGAAGGCTTTTATTCTAATGGGGAAAAGAAAAATAAAAAATATGATGCATGCATTTAGCACACAGCCCAGAGATTGTACTAATCTTTGGCATTTATTCTAGAAAAACAAAAAACTTAGGTTCACACGAAAAGCTGTTCATGAATGTTCTCAGCAGCTTTATTTGCAAACACCCAAAACTGGAATCAGTCCAGATGTCCTTCAACAGGTGAATGGTTAAACAAACTGTGGAACATACACACCATGGCATACTACTCAACAGTGAAAAGGAAGGAGCTGTTGATACATGCAGCAACTTGGGTGAGCTTTCAGGAAACGATGCTCAGTGGGAAAAAAAAAAAATCCTAAGAGCACATACTGTATGATTCCATTTATACAGCATTTTTGAAATGTTGTTAACAGAGCCAGTCATTCCAAGCTCATTTTTGTCCTTGTTGTTCAAAGTGTCTTCCCTCAATGGCCTTCCTCAGAATCACTGCTTTAAGTGCTCCCCAAAACTGACAGAGGTCTTACTTTTTTTCAGAAATAGAGGACAGATTAGTGGTTTCAAGGATTTGGGATGGGGAAGGGAGGTAAGTGTGGTTATAAAACAGCATATGAGGGATCCTTGTGCTGTTGGAACCATTCAGTAAGTTGACTCTGGTGCTAGATAAAAGTGTATAGAGTTAAATATGTAAATACAAATGGGAGTACATCAAACTAAGAAAATTTGAATTAGTGATGTATATATCAGTATTGATATATTGGTTGTGATATTGTACTATAGGCTTGCAAAATGCTATCATTGGGGAAAATTGGAAAAAGTATACATATATCTCTTTGTATTCTTTTTTTTTAGAATTCATGTAATCTACAATTATCTCAATAAATATCTCAATTAAAAAATAACACAGTAATTTATTATGTAATATCAAGTATTGACTCATAAGGATAAGAACTAGGGAGTGGAGGTGCGAGAGTGGTATTTTAGAACCTGGCCAAATGAGAACACGAGTGACATTTCGGCACAGTTGTGAATGAAGTCAGGGCACCACCTGTGTGAATCAGCGAGCCCTAAGATACACATGTGCTTGGATTGGTGAATGGAACCAAGTGAGTGAGGAGGAGAGGGCCTGAGTGGGAATCAAGAGCCAGATCATGTAGGGCTTTATAAGCCACAGAGAGGACTTTTAATTTTATTGTACTTATGGAAGGAACCTTTGCAGGGTGGAGAACAAGGGAATCCGTCAACTGATTTCTGTCTGAAGAATGACTCTGTCTGCTGGTGAATAGGCTCTGTTGGGTGCAAGAATGGAACCTGTAAGATGATGGTGGTTTGGACTGAGGTGGTAATGGGAACTGGGGAGTGGCTGAACAGTGTTCAGTTTTAGAAAATATTTTGAAGTGGATTACACTAGTATCATAAATATTTGTTTTTTGCTCATGGATTTCAGTAACATTATAAATGTTTCTTTTTTACTTCTTGTCATAGACTTGGGTGGTATAATATATTTTATAATTTTCAGTTTGCCATTTGTTTTCATTTTCAACAGCATCATTAGGATAGAATCTAGAATTTTAAAGATAAATGCATACACACAAGCATATGCATATTTATGATATTATTTAAGATATTGAATTTTCAAGATTTTTTAGGATCCATAAAATTACTTGCCTTGTTTGTTACTTCATCTTTCAGGTTTGCTGGCTCATAATAGTGTAATACAGTATATTTTAGAGAAAACATTATAACATGATATGTAAAGTAAGAGTAATATAATTACAGGCTAAAATACAACAATGATTTTGAAAGAGTATGTAATTTACATTTTAATAGGACAGATAGGAATCACAATTGCATTGAGTGTGTACTTACTAACATCAGCCTTTAGAAAGCAACTTGATTGGTTTTGCTCTCACAATTCCTGATTGATTTACAATCATGCCCATAAGTTTAGAGAAATTTAAGGCTGTGTATCCTTTGGAAATAAGTTGGTCTTAGATAAACAGATACTTATTTTATAAGGTACATCTGAAATGAAAACATTTCTAAATGAGATTTCCTTTCCCCTGGACCACCTGAAAAAGGCTTTCTTAATGATAAGTAAAGAGATTGCTCCTGAGTTGCTCTAAATAAGATGAGTTTAGTTTATGTGAAAAATGAGGCAGGATTGTTTGCAGGTTTGAGCACTTATCTGTAGAAGAGACCCAAACTTCAATTCCTACTGTTCTATTAACAAGTCATATCAACTTGTGTTAATGTTTATTCTAAGCATTTGTTTCCTCTTCTTTAAGATGGATATAGCTGGGGCCCTTTGCCTACTCTTAGGTAAGGCTGGGGATGCTGAGGCAATTTAATATATTTGTGAAAGTGTTTCGTACAGTTAGAAGTTTGTTACATTCATAAGCTGCCATTTTTATTTCTATGATTCATTTTCAAAATACTCTTTAATCATGAAAGAAGAAATTAGTACTGAAACAGTGATTTTATCTGAGCTAATCATGCAGCAGAGAAAATGGGAAAACTAAAAGCCTCAATTTAAAAAGCAAACTTCTGTAATTTGAGAGTGTACACCTCAGTTGCTGGGGGGAGAGAGAGATGGACAGGGAGAGAGAGAGAGAGGAAGAGAGAGAGAGAGAGAGAGAGAGAGAGAGAGACTCTATTAATGCTATTTTTCCAGTTTTCTGCTTGCCAACAAAGCCCCTTAAAAGAGTTATGCTCTGTGATTAGTTTAAGAATGTATCTAGATTCCAATCTCCTTACCACCTCTGCTTCTTCCCCAAGGCACCATTACCAACTCACTCTGATATACCACTTAAACTTCTTTTGTCTGTATACTTTTCCCTAATCTATTCTAAAAACCATAACCAGAGTGATCTTTTTAAAATATTAATCTTATTAGGTCATTTCTGTGATCGAAACCCTCCAATGGCTTCCTGGCCCATGTGGAGTAAAAATCTAAAGTTTTGTAGTGACCACCAAAGCCTTCCTTACATGTTCTCTTCCCTACTATCTCTCTTACCTGACCTTCAACTGCTTTCCATAGTTCTTCTACTTTGGTTACTTTGTTTTCCTTGTTGTCTCCAAACATGCCAAGCCTGCTTCCAGGCTGGGACTTTGCATTTGTGCTCATTTACCTAGCTCACTCTTCCCTAGGTAAACACGAAGCTCTCCCTTTCTTTTACTTATTCCAGCTTTGCTCATGTGTTAATATTCCAGGGTGGCCTTCTATGACATGGTTCTATGATTTAAGACATCGTTTGAATTTTATAAGGGCAGGGACTTGATTTGTTTGCTTTTGCTGTGTTCCCTATGACTTAACTGTGCCTAGGTCAACATAGTAGGCACTCAATAAATACTGGTTGAATAAATAAATGAATGTGTGGACCATTTGTCTGTTAATCAATTCTTAAATGCATTATTCACTTACCCCATGTCTCCTATAATGTTGAACTCTGCAGAAGTCACGAAAGAACTCTAATGGTATATACGATCAAGAAGTTTGTGGAGTAGCTTATGGAGTAACATGGAAAAAAAGTCTGCTTCATCTGACAAGAGCTCTGTGGCCAAACAAGTTTGAGAACACTCTACATTATCTCCTCCTTTTGGAGACTGTCAGTGCTCATCAGATTATTGAAGGCTCTGAGGAGCCCTGCAATTTAAAAAGAATGATAGATAAATTTTTTTAGACAAGAAATTTGTAAAGCTTGTTTAAAATTGTTCAACTCAATTGCCTAGAAGAAATGGGTGTGGGAGTGACATCAGAAGCTCAGATGGAGAGTTTTATTGTTAGGCAAAAGAGAAGACCGATGAAAACAAAGTGAGCTGGAGACACAGGACATATGGGTGTTATTGTCAGAAGAAGGGTAAGTATGAAGGAGGCAAGAGTGTGGTGAGATTGAAGTTAATGTGCAGGGTTTGTTCGTATCTACACATATACATGTTTCAATGCAGATATAAATGAGAAGGAACACTCACCCATGCATACTGTCTGAAAGCATTTATTCAGCACTTACGAATGTCCCCAGAGATAGTGGTTATATTTTTGTTGCCCTGCATGTGGTGACTTCTTTGTCTGAGAGATGGAGTGATAAGAGGTATGTTCCATCAAGATTACCTAGAGAGCCATTTGCCACTTTCACTCTGTGCCATTATTTGTGGTTTCTAGTCAGCGTGCTGTTTTTCTTAGAGTCACTTCTCTTCATATTCCTTCTCACCAGCTCAGTCTGACGTCTGCTGCCTTATCCCAGTTGTGTATGCCTTAATGCTGCATCTTTTTAGAGTGAGCTGAAGGCTTCTGTGAGCTACATTCTCAAAGCTGAGACAATGAGTCCTTTGAGAATAATATTGTAAGCCAGAAGCTAGAAGCACTTAGAAAGGAGCGAAGCACAGGAGTTATCCTTTTGAGAGAAAGAGGTTCTCAGAACCCATAGTCACATGAAAAAGGTAAGCACAGTAGAAGGTGGTTCTGTCACAGATCAGATGACTCTGAATATGTGGCCCTCTCAGAACTGTGCAGGTCATGTAATTGCTTTCTTTATAGAATACTATACATCATTTGGTAGAAGAAAGTTACATGGAACTAATAAATGCAATGATCTTGCATTTGTCTTCCATATAAATTGTAAAGTCCTTAGGGCAAGAACCTAGCTGTGTGTTTCCTTTCTATTCTGCATCACTACCAGCACAGTTAGGAATGTCAGCTCCATAATCTGAAACTAATCTGCCAAAATCTGACCATGACCTAACTCCCCTACTTCATTGCCCATTTTCCTTTTATATGCCAAATGCTTCTGCAAAGTGAGCAACTTGCCATTCATTCTTTGCATTCTGTGATTTCCCATCACACTGCCGTTGCTGATATACTTTTCAGGTGTCCAGGAAGCCCTCTCCTTTATCCCTCTACCAGCCAGGCCCAGGTGCTCCATGAGCATTTACATGATTCCCACCTTTTCCTCCACAAAAAATGCCCCCCTCCACTTTCTACCTTGTATGATGTTCCTCTTCTTCCTTTACCTCTCCTTCTCCTCCTCCTCCTCCTTTTTGTCTTCTTCTTCTTCTTCTTCTTCCTCTTTTTGTATTACATTTGTGTGTTTCTCATCTCCCCAGGTAGCTTAAGTATAATTTCTGTCTGAATCATCCTTAATTTGCAATCATAACCTAGAATTCTGCTTGCCCATAGGAGGCAAAATATATTTATATATTTGATAAATGAATGAATGAATGAGTAGTAAGAGCTCACTAAACAAGTGATTATTGTTTGATTACCAAAATAGAAACCTAGAGAAAGCCATGGTGAATTGCAATGGAGATAATTGGGATTGTCTTGTTTCTTGTACCAGAACTTCTGGGAGTACTTGCCATTTCTTGGCAGGATCATGTATCTGTTTTACTTGTCTACAAGGCCCTGTCACATAGTTGGTAAATATTAAATATATATTTGTTGAATGAATGAAGGAAGGAGAGGATATCTGTCATCAGTGTACTATTGTACATTTTATGTAACTCAGGGAAGCATATGTTCCTCTTTTCTGAGGTACTGGGATGAATCATGTTATTGGATAATGAGAACTATAAATGCTATTTTGCTTGTCTGACAGAGACAAACTTAACATTCAAGTTCAGTAGGTATCCTATCCTAGGTTCCTATTTCAATTATTCCTCCCATTTCTCCTTATGGTTTGGATATCTATTTTTATTTTTAACAATTTTAATATATAAGGATTTCACTGCAGGCTATATCACCTGTATTGTGGAATAAGCAGGGTATGTATTAAAAATAAATAATTATTTCAAAGTCTTCCCAGATGGCTCTGCATATGTAATGAGAAGATCATAGCGCAGCATGTACAGCAGTAAAGTCAATTCCCTTATGACCAGCTTCAGAGTTCCAAGTCAGCCTTCTTAGAGGCAGGGCAATTATCTCAAATTTCTGAGGAGCTATGCATAAATGATTCACCATCTCTGAATAGAGTAGTCAAGGGATCCCACTTAGAACTTGATAAGGCATTATTTTGGTGACAATATAGCTAGCATTTTCCAGAATCACTTTCTATGTCTTCCTTTAGGATGCAGCTCATTAACACTGTATTTTATCTGCAGCTCTATGTGGATTTTTTTCCCTAAAATTTGTAGTGTGCATTTTTCTTCTATGAAAAATGCCATAACATGGATGCTAATACATTACTGCCAAAATTATCCTAAATTATGTAGGTGAAATGACTTAGGGTGGCTGATTGTTGTTTATCTCTGGATACACTGGTTGATCTTTTAAGTCTTGTTAGATAAGTCCCTGGAATACCAATAACTTTCTTATTTTAAAAGTCATTTAAGGCATCTAGTACGTTTTTGCATTGATGGTCTTATATATTAAAAACTAAACAAATGTGAAATTGTCTTTTTTCCTTGGGGGTAGTTTAATTTTTAATGGGCTCTGTTCTTTTAATTGGAATTTTAAACTCTTAGGAACAATAACTTATTTCAATTTCTTTTTTAAATGTAGTTCTTATAAAAGTATAAATGGCATTTTTAACTGAGAACACAGTCTTATTCTTTCCTCTTCAGAGCTATTTGAATTGAAGAAAAATATTTATTGGCAGCAATCTTGCTGCTAAAGTTTATGGCCTGCCACTCTCAAATGGCTCAGAGAATATATTCAAAATGAACCTCCTGGTCATTTTCTGTTTTTCAGGGACTTTGGACATGACTTGTTTTTGTCATTTGAAAATAGAGTTACTCTTTGAGGTTTAAATTTCTTGCCCAAATTTGATTCCTTAAGGTTTCTCAATTACAAAACTCAAGAGCCTTGTTGGATTTTAAAAGCAAATCATCATTCCCTCTCCCACCCTACCCCCATATACTTGATATTAGTAAATTATTTACTGAAAAGGAAAAAAAGAGACCTTGGGGATATCAGAAAGAAAAAAAACACTGAGTATTCCATACCTTCCTGGTGAGGTCTAAGGGCAGGAGGCTGAACCTGAGCTGCCCCTGCCTGATACAGAGCAAGGGTAGGGGACTGCTTTGCAAATGAACTGCACCTCCAGGATATGGCAGGGAAAGAATGTGAGTGGATTTCCTGTGGGCCAGATGTTGACTGTCAAAACTAAGCTGCTGTATTATCTTAGGAGAGACTGGAAAAGCTGACTCTCTCCTAAGATAATAGTGGGTCACCAGATAATGGTGGATCCCCAGAGTGATGAGCCACTGGGGTCACCAATGCCACATTTCAAACTTACCTTCAAACAGTTACTCTGACACTAGAGAGGTCAAAACACAACTAGAAGGTGGTAGATGAATTGGAATGAGACAGGAAAAAATAACCCTATTTCCCTTCCTAGTACTTCTCTTGGGACCTTCTGGGAAGGGGCCTTCTCCCAGGTCTCACTTTAGAGACTCTGCTCTGGCCTTCCTTTGGCATCTTGCCTTCCAATTGGGCAAGGAGTCCCTGAGCACAAGGCATCATGCCTACAGGACTCATATTCCCCCTTCTAGAATCCTCTACCCAAATGGCACCCACTATTCTTCCATGGCCTATGTGGGCTCCTTCTCTATGTTTTCTCCATATCTGTGTTTGTGATGGGGTTTCCATAGACAAGGGTGGTTGGGAGCCACTCCACCCAGTGCCCTCACTTTATTTCATGGAAATCTGAGGTATCAGAGTTCTAAACCAAGCCTAGTCTTCCACATTGTTAGAAAGGCAGGAGAATAGAACATACTTTATTTAATTATTTATTAGCTTTATAACTTAAATATTTAGATATACAAGGGGGCTGCTTTGCTCTTTTCACACAGGCCCCGCTTCATCACCACTGCAATTTTTCCAGCCTAAGTAAGGTACACCTAAGCTGGGGAGGAGAAGCTCCAAGTTGTATGTGATTATGGTTGTTCAGCAGCTACAAGACTGGACATTTTTTGTAGATAAAATATAAATGACTGTTTACTAACTGAAAGTATAGGGGATTTATTGTAATTAACTAAAAATAACCAGGGAAATGATGGAAGCTGCTTTGAGGGTTGAGGGTTGGGGAAAAACAAATCTCTAGTATTTGATAAAGGAAGTTTTTGTTTTGTTTTAAATCTTATATACTAGGGAACTCTTTTTTGCTAATGAGGAACCGAATGTCCATTTTTTTGGTTTTGGTGAATCATTCCCTTATAATCACCCTATGATCTTACTCTCTGTCAAAGATACACAGGCCCAAGTACAGGATTAGTGATACCAAACCCAGTTTTAAAAAAGGAAATCTGATGTAAAGCTAAACTTCAATTTTTCCCTCTTAAGTTGGGAATTCTTATTTAAATCAAAGGGATTTAAATGAGATAAATCTAATTCCATCAACCATTAATTATTCTCTAGGATTATTTTATGCTGAAAAATCAATAGAATATATTTGAAATCCCCAGATCCACCTCTGAGATACTTTGCTTACTGAGTGGTTGTTTTCATACTGGGGCTAATATACCCCAGAAGATTGCAAGATACAATCATCTTAGAGGTGAGAAGAAAATAAGAGATCTTATTGTTACATTTCTTAGTTTCTTAAAAATTTCATGTTAAATTATACTAATATGTATCAGTTGGATTGAGTGAGACACCACTCTGGGTTTACTTGTCAAGTCACCAGTACTGAGGTTCTGAGGGAAGAGTAGGGGTTCTACAAGGCAGTGTACTTTCAGCAATGTGACTCCTTCTGCCATCTATTTTTAATTAAATTAACCCTCACTAAACTCACAGATGGCCTCTAAAGATTTCTGAAGAGGCAACTTGAGATTGAAGAAAACACCAATAATGCAAGCAGAGACGAAAATGACAGCTAGTGTTTCTTCTTCTAGTAAAAGCTAAGCACAAAATTTAATGAGATAAAAGAGTGATGAACTAATCATACCTGGCAAGAGATTGGCCCCTAAAATTGGAATTATCAACAGAGGGTAAGATTTACATCCACCATTATTATTGATGAACTCTGCCAGAGTGAATAGTATGCTTTGGGATATTAGCTACTGAGAGGATGAAGCCATCACAATTAGGATGATACTATGAAAAGTGTTTATTGCAACTTTATCTAATACTTTAAAAAGTTATATTTTTTATATACATTTTGTAATATGCAAAATATATTCATTTAGTAATACTTGCATGAAATTTGTAAATTCTTAACTGTACCTTTATTGGAGTACATTCTACAATTAAATTTTTACTTTCAAGAATACGTAATCAAGAGTTTAAAGACCATGGTTAGAGAGATTAGAGAGTATTAAACTTTTTGAAAGAAAAAAAAATACACTTACAACATAGGAGCTCATGTTCAAGCTTTCACAAGCTTGAACTTGTGAGAGTAATCAACAAATGAATGACTTAGTATATTTCCTCTGCTTCTTTGTAACCAGAAAGATACCAATTGTAGTCTACTTCAAACTACTGAAACAATATAAAACCTCAACCTTAGGGATTTATGAAGCCCTAGGAGAAACACCTGTAACAATGTCTGTGCCTTGGCTTTGATACAGTGATTTAAGATGAGCTTACTCATATACTGTTTATTTACAATGGAGGGTTAGTTGTCTTTTAACTTTTTTGTTAATGGAAGTTTCTGACCATTATTTTGTATTGCAGATGAGCAGAAAGTGGATCTCTAGAGATGCCTGTGGCTAAAATGTTTCCACTTGGTTGTACATGAACAGGCAATGGGGATACCATTAAAATGTAATAAAAATGTACATTGTTCTTTTTATTGTTCTGTTTGTTCCTGTGTTATAGGCATCACAAGGGATGATTTCATGGTTATTATATTTAATGAGTTTGGGGAGACATAAAATGACTGCAGTTATTTGAGAGAGTAGGATACTATTATTAGATCAATACCCTTTATATAAGAATGGAACTGAAATGCAGAAGCGTGGAATGGCAGAATTGAGTTCCTTGACCCGGCAGTTTCAAAATTTAAGGTAAACATCCTGTTACAGAAAATGAGAAAATTCATCACAAATACCTTTTATTTTTTTTTATTTTTTATTTTTTTATAAGTAAGAGTTTCCCCAAATATTATAGGATAGATTTCCAGGACATAAAGATGACATTTTTATATTTATGTATTATTCTATTTTTAACTATCTAATTTCACCATGTAATTGAGACATAAACTGTAAATAGGTGCAAAGCTTACTTTATAATAAGGTGGTAGTACACACTGCATAACTACGGAGTATAAATATATCTTGTATGTGCTGGAAACACTTTAAAATTATTTTTTGATAATTGATGTATTTCTGTGTTGGTGTTCTGAGTCCTCTTTTATCTCCAAGGTATTCTATTCTGTAGCATAATCTGGAGAGCATTTCTGAGAAAAACCTGACATGGTTAGATATGTAAGAATGCAGCTGAATTTCTATGTGTTTTGCTGGTGGGAATTAGAGAAATTATTTTCCCAGTGTTCACTTTAATTTCCTTCTGTGCAGATGCTATTCTTTAAAATATCAGTGTAGTGTTTGTTCACTTTTAGAGTTAAGAAGTAAATTGGTAAAACCCTTACAGCTACCTGTTTTTATGAATTTCCAGATAAAAGTGCTTGACTCTGTCCAATATATTGATAGATTTATAAACTAAACAGATTTCAATTTACTGTTACTTTTAGTCACTAAGACATCTGGTGTTACAGATGTATTCGCTTTCATCTTTCTTCATATGTAATTGAACTGTGCTGTGCCTAACAGTTTTGTCTGATACTATTTTAATACTTTAATTATATGCAGCGTGCAATTTCATTATAGCAACACTTCTTTGTTTGGTAATATATTCTAGCTGTCATTGTCTAGAAAATTTCAAAAACATCCTCTTTTATTTGGCACCAAAATATGCAATATTCCAAGACCGAGGTATTATTTTATCTCTTCTGAATATGTATACATTTAGTACCTTAGGTATTTAGCTATATGCTGTTGTCTTTAATTTGTAACACATTTCTATAAGAAGTAATTACAAGGGAAAAACAAATTTGCCAACAGGAGTTCAGCAGAATTAAAAATACTCATCACCTTCTTCTATATCATTGTCTCCATAGACTTCCTTACAAAAATCATGCAGATTGGCAAGTCTGCCACTGTGAGGCACACTGAGTTATATTAAATGGGAAGAATGGAAAGAGTTCAGAAATAGATTTTGACAAAATATAGCAAAAGACATTGTAATTTTAAAAATTACATTGAATGTGCAGAATGAGAACATTCAAGAAAATAGAATTTGACTAAATATTGTGAGAAACTGCATATATAAATTACTAATATTGAAAAAAGTAATATTTGGGTTTCCCACAACCCGCAACTCCTTTCTTCATTTTTATTCCTTAAAGCATACTTTGGATATTGTTTATTAGGCTCCTCAATTCGCATTTGGAATGTATGTAAAACTGCTTCAGAATTGATGATATAAACAAATTTCTCACTTCATTTTAAAGAACAAAAGTGTCATATTGAGATTCTTGGCAATTATTCTTGAACTTTGTGATGGAAAGAAGATGGCAAAAGAAATATTCTTAGAATTTTATTATAGATTCTGCTGTCCTTATTCTGCTCTCCTTTCTTCTTCTGAGGAGACTTATAGAAAAATAATTCTAGATCATGGTTAATTTCTGACATGAAAAATTTGATGAGGCTGGACTTGGAGAAGGATGTGGCCCAACTGTGTTTAAATTCTTGCCTTTTCCTCTGACTCTAGGATGTGAGCTGATGATAGTCTGGTCTGGTGTTTTAAATGAGTATATGTTAGAGCAAGATTTTTTTCTAGTAGAAGGTCTCATATAGGGACTGAATAATGATACAAATTTAAAAATGAATAGCTTCTCCTTAAGCTTGCCTGAACAAGCTCTGGGACCAAGCTGATTTCTCTCTCAGGAAATATGCTCTCCTGCAGCTTTACTGAGCAGTCAGAAGAAATTATTTTATGTCTGTGACTGCCACCCTCCCCAGAGGGCCATCTTTATGTCAAGGGACTGCTGTGAATGGAGATTGGTTTCCAAATGCTAAAAGAGCTTCTTCATTAACAACCTTGGCATAAATAGTGAACATTTTACAACATTTTCCTAGTGGATTGTCTCCTTATTAATACCTAAATATATATATTTATATATAAATTTATATATACACCCATATGTAAATGTATGAATAAATAATATATATAAATTTATAAATAAATAATATCCATATACCTGTTTCTTGCAATTTCATTGATATTTAGTCACATACCATACAATCATCCAAAGTGTATAGTTGTTCACAGTATCATCATATAGTTGTGCATTCATCAACACAATTTTTGAACATTCTCATAACTCCAAAAAAAAATAATAATAATAAAAAGTAAAAGTAAAAAAGAACATCCAAAACAACCCATCTCCCCATCCCCCCCTATTATTCATTTACTTTTTGTCCCCATTTTTCTAGTCATCTGTCCATATACTGTATAAAGGAAGTGTGAGCCACAAGGCTTTCTATAATCACACGGCCACACCATAGAAGCTAAATAGTTATACACTCATCTACCAGAAACAAGGCTACTGGGTTGCAGTTCAGCAGTTTCAGGGATTTCCTTCTAGCTACTCTAATACTCTAAAAACTAAAAAGGGAGGGATATCTATAAAAGGCATAAGAATAACCTCCAGAATGACCTCCGGACTTCATTTGGAATCTCTCAGCGACTAAAACTTTATTTTGTTTCATTTCACTTCCCCCTTCTGGTCAAGAAGATTTTCTTAATCCCACAATGCTGGGTCCAGGCTCATCCCTGGGAGTCAAGCACCGCATTGCTAGGGAGATTTACACTCCTGGGAGTCAGTATACACATTTAAATCTAGCCTTTCAAAGATGGCAAATGGAGCATACATATTTATCACCCCTTTTCGCTCAAACTAAACTGAAGTGACCAAGAAGATTAAATAAAGTAAAGAAAAAACTAAGTCTTAAAAACTCTGCAAATAGTGATATGGACTATTAGCAGACCAGTGTTTTGTTTTGTTTTCATATTTTATCATGAAGAAATATGGGAATGACTCATGTTGATAAAGGTACCCTAGACCCTACAACTGTGATCTGGAAAAGGCTGAAATGGACATGGGGCTATTCTCAAAGTGGAGAAAGTCCAAGCTAGGAGTCAGCTGAGACAGAGCAATGAGTAGTCAGAAACCAGGTTAGTTAATAAGAACTCATTTTGGAATAGCTGCCCCAGTTGTCCTTCCCCTCCCTATCCTTCCTGCATTCAAAACACAATTTCCAAGGTTAAAACTGGAAGATTGTTTTCCAAAGAAATGTACAAGTTTGTTCTTGGGGGGCTTGGTTCCTAATGCAGAAGTTGGCATCAATGAATAAAGTCCTCTTTATTTTACAAGATGGGGGTGGCCTTACTGCTGCCTCCGTACTTATGTCCCCCATACTTAGGAGGTTGCAGTCAGCCCTCCAATGCAGGAGAGAAGCCTGCTGGTTAAGAGAAATGTATGAAACAACTGAGAAAACTACAGCATTTGAGTATATTAAGCAGTCTAGGCTTTTATTCATAAAATGCTCACCAGACATTTGATGTAAACAACAGAAAAGAGAAGGATCGAACTGAACACATAGAATAACTGATGCAAGAAGAAGCAGGGATGCCTCATGGAACAGAGAGGCATTTTAAAAATATCTGATTAGAGACTTAAAGAAAATATATTCATAAACAAAAAAGGAGTTTGAAAAAGAGTTCGTGGATATGAAAAATATTATTGGAAGAATAAAAAATGCATTGGAAGATAGTCAGAAAAATATTTTAAAACAGTTACAAATATAAAGAAATGGAAAATATGAGATATATGTTTAACAAACGTGGAGAATAAATTTAAGAAATTCAGTATAAGACTCGTTTTGTAGTTCCAGAGAGAACAAAGAAATTGGAGGCAATAAAAAAGTATCTTTTTATATTGAGATGAATTAATGAATACCAACACACATCCAGATAAATTCTAATGAAGTAAATGTAAAAAAAAAAACGGCACACATCCAGACAAATTCTAATGAAGTCTGGATAAAGAGAAAATAAAAGAATCTCTAAGAGAGGTACAAGAGGTTAACTGTAAAGAACCAAAAATTATATTGGCTTCAGACTTCTCAGATAACAACCATATATATTAGGAGGCAAATTTAAATTTCTTGGGATACATGAATTTGAGCTTAGATTTCTATTACCAGCCAAATTACATCCTCGTGTAGGGATAATTAATAAGACAAAGGCTCAAAGTAATATTTTCTTACTCCTTTTGAAGATGTTTTATGGGAATTGTGAAGTGGATTTGAAAAAAATGAAACATAGTATCCAAGAAACAGTAGGATAAGCCCAAGAGAGCAAGGAAAGAAATCCCAGGATGTAGGTTGTGGCAGGCCCAGAAAGTAATCAGCTCAACTTAGAATAGGAAATTAGAGGGCTCCAAGAGAATGTCTTCAAGAAACATGGAACAAATTTCATTGAAATATTGAAAGATCTTGATCCTATGATGAATAAATTTATACTTTCTTCTCTCAACAAGAAACTCAATTAGATATTCAGGGAAAAAAAAGGGAAAAGAGGGAAAAAACGCTCTATATATTAAGCATCCGATTGTGGTTTTAAGCAACTGATAGAATATAACAAAAGGAAATTCATTTGACCTTGATGCTAGCTAGAACAGCTTCCTTAGTGTGACACATCTTCAGTGAAGAACAATGACATTTTTCTCTACAGATCTAATCATGCTATTTGGCTTTAAGGTGAATAATACTTATATAATCATGTTGTAAATACTCTTCATTTTCTGTATTTGCAAGCAACTATAGAGAAAATATTGTAGAATTAGTGTGCCAATGGCATTATGGCCCCAAGTTTTCACCCTTCCCTGTATCCTCATCCTTTGTCATATGACTTGGGAATTCTTCCTATAAAAGGAGAATATATTTCTCACCCCTTGACTTTGATTCTGGGTATGTGGCTCGGCTTGGCCTGTTGAATGAAACAAAATGGCAGTGAGCTGGTTCTGAGCCTAAGCCTGAAGTGGCTTTGCCTGTTTTGTTTATTGTTTTGAGCTTCTGTTATCACCAACGCGGAGGTGCAAAGGAGAATGGTTGCCTCCTCAGCTTAGGCCCCAGGATGATCACAGCGACAGTTACGAGCTCATACCTCAGCCAGGAGCCAAGTCCAGCAGGATCTTTAGTTCAGAGTAAATCAATAAGCAGATAGACAGGTGAGAGATAAATCAGAAAATCAGTACATAAATAAATAAATGCAAATAAAAATAAGGTGCCAGTCATATTTAACTATCCATAATTATAATAACCTTTTCTTTCCAAAACATATTAATTTAGTATAATTTATTGATAGTACCTATAGAGTGTTCTACTGATTAGAAAAATATACTTGGACATTCAGGAAAATAGTCTTTCTTAGATATCAGTCTTGCTTTACCTCTACACGACTTAACCAAAATTTTTTAAAATATTGCAGCACCTTGGTAGTGGATTCTTCGTTGGGAAAATAGTATAATATCACCTCAAAGATAATGCTGTGACCCATTTAGTTGAGACTACATAAGCTTTCCTTAATACTCTGAAACATGAGAGAAGGAGTTTTAATAAAGTATAAGAAAGTAAGATGTTGCATAAATTCAAATCATTATACTCAGGGCCAAATTAATTGACCAAATTAAGTGGATGGGGTTACACATACCTACTATTTACTGATATTCATCCAAATTCTCAAGTCTTTGGATTTTATTAAAAGAAACTATAAACTTTTTCTACATTAATCTTATAATAGCATAACACAGCATTACAGATTCTAATAAAACCCATTCCTCTCTGACAGAATAGGACCATTTGTTAAAGCGCTTGTTATAGAAATAGCCAATTATTTTAATCAGGTTCATTGGAGATAATGGAAGTTGTTGCCCTGAAGGCTTACTTTTACAATGTGAAATTATGTGGTAAGTAATTAATGGAATTGAGATTTCAACCTTAGATTATATTAAAGGAAGTTGATACTGAAAATCTACTTTTTAATATATATACTAATTTTAAAGGCATAACTCTCATATAGTAGCAGAAGCAAAGAGAGCTGGAGAAAATTATTCCTATATGGAAATTACCATCATCTTGAATAGATCACAAGAGAACAGGAAATATACACATTGAGAAGGTTTTTTAAAACTTGCCTCAGAAAAATTTCTGAGAAAGAAGAACTATCAGGTAAGGTGTGGATAACACAATGGTTAAAGTTGAATGTGATTCAGATTTCTGATTGTCAATCATATCACAAATAAATTCAATCTGAAACCAAAATAGTAGAACAGTAGAAAATTTACAATATGTTACTTTCCCTTTCTTTCATCTTCAAGGCTTTCTACAAAGCCTTTTTTGAATGATGAAATATCCCGCAAAGCAGGAGAAAAACTACCTTGGAAAAATTAGAATTTTTTTCATTTGTCATAAATATGGTTCCTTCTGTTAGTATATTTTATTTAACTATGTAGTCTTTCCAAATAAGAGCTGCCTCCCTTCACTTGGGCTACCTGGTTCTCACTTCATGGTATGAGTATTTAAAAAAAAAATCACGGCTGTGAATTTGAGAAGGCTAATATTCTTCGTTAATTTTATGTGCCTGCTATTGCCATACAGGGTGTGTGCATGTGTGCACATGTGTGTGTACTTCTAAGTTAACAGCCCCACCAATAAATTCAAAGAATCTTAACATGGCCACTTCTTTTGTTGTTGTTTTTTTTTAGATCTTTAAAGTACAATTGATACACAATAAATTACACATTTTACAAATATGTGTGATCTGTTATGACATAATCATACATCTTTTAAACCTCATCTTAATCAAGATAGTGAACATTTCCATCACCCTCAGAAGATTCTTCCTGTCCCATTGTGATAGCTCCCTCTTCTGCCCCCCACAACCCCATCCCAGACAAACACTGATCTGCTTTTTCTCACTGTAAATTAGTAGATTAGTTTGCATTTTCTAGAAATTTATATAAATAAGAATCATGCGATATGTACTCTTTATTGTCTTGTTTCTTTCACTCTGCATAAATATTTTGAGATTCCTCCTGGTTGTTGCTTGTATCAATAGTTCATTTAGATTGCTGAGTAGTTCTTCATAGTATGGATATACTACGATTTACGATTTTGTTTATCCATTCATTTGTTGACCTACCCTTGATTTGTTTCCAGTTTTGGGCTGTAACAAATAAAGCTGCTGTGAACATTCATACAATATTTGTATGGGTATATGCTTTCATTTTTCTGGGGTGAATACTGAGGAGTGGAATGGCTAAATCAGATGATAGGTGTATGACAAACTGTTAAATAACACTAACAATCTGTTTTCCAAAATGATTGCTATTTACCTTCCTACCAGTGGGGTATGAGACATCCAGGTCCTCCAAATCCTAACCAACATTTGGCATGGTCAGGTTTTTTATTGTAGACAATTAGTGTAGTGACCTTATTTTGGTTTTATTTGCATTTTTCTAATGATGATTGATCTTGGTCATCTTTACATATGTTTATTTGCTATTTTTATATGCTCTGGGGAAGTGTCTGTTCAAATCATTGACCGTTTTTTTTAATTAGTTGTTCGTTTTCTTCCTATCGAGTTTTGAGAATTCTTTATATCTTCTGGATATAATTGCTAATCCGATACTGGATTTGCAAGTATATTCTCCCAAATCTGTGGCATGCGTTTTCATTCTCTTTACCTTTTCTTTGAAGAGCAGAAGTTTTTAAATTTGATAAAGTGCAATTGATCAATTTTTAATGGCTTAGCTCAGGCTTTTGATGTTGTATCTAAGGAGTCTTTGTCTAAGCCAAGTCCCAAAGATTTTTCCTATAATTTTTTTCTAGAAATTTCATTGTTTGAGGTTTTGCTTTAAGGTCTGTGATCTCTTTTGAGTTAAGTTTTGCCTGTGATGTGAGGTATGACTCTCGCTGATTCCTTCCTTCCTTCCTCCCTCCCTCCCTCCCTTCCTTCCTTCCTTACTTTTGCATATGGATACCAAACTGTTTTAGCATTGTTCACTGAAAACACTATGTTTCTCCACAGAATTACTTTTACATCTTTTGCCATTATGATGTGTCTTTGTTTAGTTTTCTTCACGTTTTTTTGTGCTTGGGATTGATTGAGCTGTTGGTTCTTTGGGTTTATACTTTTTATCAAATCTCAAAAACTTTTGCGCATTATGTCTTCAAATATTTTTCTAAACCCGACCCCCCTTCAGGGACTCCAATTACTTGTATTTTAAGCTGCATATATGTGTCCCACAACTCACTGATGCTCTGTTATTTTTTTTTTTCTGTGTTTTACTTTGTATAGTTTCTGTTGTTATGCTTTCAGGTTCACTTATCTTTTCTTCTGAATTGTTTAGCCTGCTAATAATACATTCCAGTGTCTTTTTCATCTCACATATTGTGGTGTTCACCTCTAGAAGTTCAATTGTGGTCTTTTTCTTATGTTTTCCATATCTCTAACATTTTCAGTTTATGCAATTAAGTTATAACAACTGTTTTAATGTTATTGTCTGCTAATCCTAATATCTGGCTGGTTTTGATTGGTTGTTTTTCTCTTTATCATGGATCGTATTTTCCTGCTTTTTTTTGCATGCCCGTTAATCTGAATTGGATGCCAGACATTATGTTCTAGTGTGCTAATGCTGCCAGATTGCAAAACACCAGAAATGGATTGGCTTTTATAAAGGGGGTTTATTTGGTTACACAGTTACAGTCTTAAGGCCATGAAGTGTCCATGGTAACACATCAACAATTGGGTACCTTCTCTGGATGATGGCCAATGGCATCCAGAAAACCTCTGTTAGCTGGGAAGGCATGTGGCCGGCGTCTGCTCTAAGTTCTGGTTTCAAATGGCTTTCTCCCAGGACATTCCTCTCTAGGCTGCAGCTCCTCTTCAAAATGCCACTCTCAGTTGCTCTTGGGGCGTTCGTCCTCTCTTCGCTTCTCTGGAGCAAGAGTCTGCTTTCAATGGCATCTTCAACTGTCTCTCACTTCTCAGCTCATGTGCATTCTTCAAAGTGTCCCTCTTGACTGTAGCAAGCTCACTGCTTCTGTCTGAGCTTATATAATGCTCCAGTAAACTCATCAAGGCCCATGCTGAATGGGTGGGGCCTCCACAGAAACTATCCAATCGGAGTCATCACCCACAGTTGAGTGGGGCGCATCTCCATGGAAGCAATCTAATCCAAATGTTCCAACTTAGTCAACACTAATATGTCCGCCCTCACAAGATTGCATCGAAGAACCTGGCTTTTTCTGGGGGACATAATATATACAAACTGGTATACATTATTAATTTTACTTGAGTGCTAGATATTTTTTTCAATCTTATATATATTCTTAACCTTAGTTCTCCCACACTGTTAAGTTACTTGGAAACAGTTAGTTCCTTCTGGATCTTGCTTGTAAGATTTTTTTAGGCACTACCAATGAGGCATTTAATGCAGGGCAAATTATTCACTGCTACTGAAGCAAGACCCTTCTGTGCATTCTATCCAATGTTCCATAAATTAGGAGATTTCCCAGTCCTACTGGTGGGAACTGACAGTTTTCCTGGCTCTGAGTGAGCTCTAACTATTGCTCTCTTTAGTCAGTTCAAGTGGTTTTTCCCCAGTAAACTACTAGTAAACTACCCATGGTAGTTTCCTTCTATGAATGTGGTAAGCTCCTGAATACTTAAGGGGGAGAGGGTTACTCCAATGTTCAGGACATGGTCTGCACCTCTCTGGGCTCTTTCTCCTTTTAGGTCTGTTCCTTTCTGGTGTGCTATCCTACAAACTCTAGCCCCCTGTGTCTCCCCAGACTCTCAGTTCCCTCTCTTTAACTCAGAGAGTTTTCCCAACTCCTCTTAAATTCTCCCTCTAGGTGCTGCCACCTGGAATCTCTCTCAAGGCAGTAAGCTAGAGATATTGTAGGGTTCACCTTGTTTGTGGCCATTGCTCAGAGATAGTTTGTTTTCTTAATGTCCAGTGTCTTGAAATTGTTATTTCATATAGTTTGTCTGTTTCATTTCAAGATGGGGTAGGAGAATGTTACAGGCTGGAGGGAAATCTGATCTCTGTTACTATATCTTGTCCAAAAAGAGTTTCCTTGAATCCCAACATTATCACTTTTAATGAAAAAAAGACACCAATCAGACATACTTAACAATAAATGTAGGAGAAAAAATAAAGTAATGGCTTGCAGGCAGCATTTCCATGGCACTGAGTAGTGAGTTGGTTGCTTGAAGCAGTTTCTTCCATGGTGGCCTTGAGGGTGGCAGATGTTTGTGGTTCTAGCTTTGCCAGGAATCCATGAAACCTCCCTTAATTATGTGGACAAGATTCTGGAATGAGGGAAATCTAGCCACATAGCTCTTTCACCTTGATGGGGACTGAAACCTCTAAGAAGTTAAAAGGGAGTGTTCTCTGTATCTAACAGCCATAATTTATATCTGTCATCTATAGTTCTCAGTGATTTATCGGTCAAAATTTAAGGAAAGTTAAGTGCCAGTTTTAAAAAAAAATAGTAAAGGTCATCATCATAGAAATGTATTAAGAATATCTATTGACTAATTCTATTCAGTAGATGAAAATGTCCATGGGCTTTGCAATTATGGGATAAATACAGCCTTTCATTCCTCTCCAAGGCACTATTGCTCTTCAACAGAATATTTATGAAAATTCTACCCATGTATTTACTCTGATGGTAACTGAAAAAGTAAATGTTCCATGTAGAAAATGCCTCATTAGAAATTTACCTACATTTCTTTCTGCCACAAAACCAGGAAACATTCTACAGCACAATATAAATATGGCCTACACCATATTATAAAATTATAGAGAATTGTTTTTATGGTCTTTAAAGTTTACAAGTTATTTTCCCATAAATTACCTCATTTGAACCTCATAGTAACTTCAGAAGTAAAATAAAATCCAACAATTTGGGACATCATTTTTGTTTAATTATGCCTATTAATGTTTCAAATATAGCAAAATATAGGACCTGGCAGTCATTGCTATTTTATTTTCTGAGTCTAAGTGTATTTATATGCGGGAGTTGATTTAAAAAGCTCTTTTTAAGAAATTATATACAAAATATAACTATGTATCAGTTACTGTTATTTAAATGTAAAACAAAACTCCATTGTTCACATGCTTTCAGTGGTTCATCATTTTAGTATAAGTTAATGTCTGTGTTAAAAAAAACAAGGTCATTGAAGAGAAAAATGTATTAAGTGTCCTATTGAATAACTCCACTTGGTGAATTGAAGGTTTTAATTTATTTCCTTAAAAGCTTCTCTTGATAAAACATATCTTAAAGAGACATATTGGTGTGAAGTCTCTCTAATTATAACTTGCATGTGAAGGGAAATAAGTGTCGTTACTTGCAAGTTTTATGTAGTTTGTGTTTTCAAAAATATTATGAATGAAATTGCTGTAAGGAGTGCAAATTGGAAAACCACTTTAAAATAAATTTGGGATTAACTACTTAAGTTGACGAGATGTATTCTTATGACCAAGCAATTCCCCTCCTAGGTAGACCCATAAATATTCAGTATATTTACACGTCAAGAGTTAAGTGAAAACTGTTCACTGAGACTTTGGTTCTAGCAACAACACAAACACCATTAATGATAGAAAGGATAAGGCATTGTGGTATATTTTACCATAAAATACCTTAGAGCAATGAAAATGAACTCTCTTTAGCCATCCACAACAAACGGATGAATGGCAAAAAAAAAAAAACAGCCACAAAGAAAAGAGCACATACTGAATGATGTCATTTGTTTTTTGTTTTGTTTTTTACTTTAGAGTTCAAATGTAGGAGAAAATAAAAGATAATGTTTAGAAATGAATATTTAAGTGGTAAAATGATAAATTATACAAAGAGTGAGGGTGTGATTGCATAATAAGCAGGGGATCTGTTTCCTTTGTGAAGATGGGGGTGGCAATGATCTGGCTTTTGACCTGGGCAGTTGTTACACAGGTGGTCTCTTTACAACAATTCATTTCACTTTGCTTTAAAAGAAATCTTTATTTTTTAAACGCATTTCTTTCATTCGAATGTAAAGTTAAAAGGATTGTGTAAAAGAATATATTTCCAAAGAAATCAATTCCTACATAGACAAGCAGTTGTGGATTTAAAGAATGAAATTAGAACAAATGCTTATTAAACCCAAATCTCTTAATACCTTAAGAAAAATTACTCATTACTCAGAGGAATAAAGGAATCAGGAAAAAGTGTTCCAAGCTACGAGTTTATTCTGGTAAATTTTGACCTAGAAGAGAGATGCTCATTTAGTAGGTGATTAGAGATCAAGGACCAGGCATTTATTCCATTGTCTGTTCTCCGCAGAACATAGAAAAGTACCTTGAAGACAAGTATGAAGTGGTATTGAAGAGAGAGTACTAACATTTCCTGGATGGCAATAAAGCATACTGGTCAATACCATAGGTTCTTGAGACAGATTATCTGGTTTTAATCCCGGCTCTATCACCTATCAGCTGTGTGACTTGGGGAAAGTCATTTACATTTTCAATGTCTAGATTTCTTCATCTGTAAAAGAGTTATAATAATAGTAGCTAGCTTGTGGGGCATATTAATATGTATTAAAACACTCAGAACAGTGCTTGGCACATGGTAAGGAATCTAGAAGTAGGTGGATGTGCTAATTGTTATCAATCAGCTGTCATCCTGAAAGTGCCAATGGCCATGCTTGTACTATTGAAGCTTGCACAGAAATAAAATCTAAAGTTATGAACCACTTTGCAGAAGGCAAGCAACAAATTTTAGTTTGAACAAAAGCCCGAGGAAGAGTCTTTTGTCATTAATGATTTTCCACTGTAGGTAGTTTTCCCTGAGGTCTGCTGAATATACAAAACTGAAAGCATGTCCATAAGCTGAAAATTCAAGTGCTTATGGAAAAGAAAGGAAAGAGAATATGGGGAAATCATATTTTAATTGACAGTAGATAATGCTTGTAGATAAAATACACAATGCCCAGGTAAATTTTAATTTTAGATAAATAACTTTTTTAGTATAAGCATGCCCTCAATATTGCATGGGCATCCTGTATTTTTATTTGGTAAATCTGGTAACCCTGAATAGTAGTAGTTTGGAATGTGTGTTTTTCAAACCGAGCCAAATGTTTAAAGTTACATGGCCATAGCTATAATGTTGTGTAATCTGAGTGACAGGGACTCACCATAAATTTCCCTTCTGACTTTTGGAAGTATTCTCTAAAATGTTGGAAATAATGAAATTCTGGAGTATGTTATTGAGGTATCTAAAACATAGATCTATGCAAACACATGTCATTTATGCACTTCTTGAATCCTCTATTAATTCCCTAGATCCAAGAAATATTTAGTAACCACTATTTCCATCCCCTCCAACCTCCCCAGATCCTGTACAATTCTACCTTGACTTAGTTGGCTACCCATCACAAATACCACACAAGGGGTTGTTTTATAAAAATGGAAATCTATTGACTCGCAGTTTCAAGGCTAAATGAAGTCCAAAATAAAGATATCAGAAAGGTCTGCTTTTTCCCCAAGTCTGTTCATTCTGGTGCTTACTGCTGGTGATCACTGGGGTTCCTTTGCTTCTATATCTGCCTCTTTTCACTTGGCAATGTCCTCGCCTTCTTCCTTCTGTGGCTTTTAAGTTTTCTTTATAAGGCCTCCAGACTCTGCATTAAGGCCTACCCTGTTTCAGTTACCATATCTTAACCAAACATAATATCTTCCAAAGGTTCAGTTTACAATGGGTTCACATCCACATGGGCTGGATTAAGATTAAGAACCTTTGTTTGTTGGGGCACGTAATTCAACCTGCCACATCCCTGTTATTTTGTATTCCTTCCCACTTTAACATATCTGAAAAACTCCCATTCATCCTTTGAGTACCACCTGAATATCGCCTCCGTTAAGCAATGTTTCACAGCTTCTCCAGGCAGTCACTACTTCTATAATCAGAGCACATTTTATACCTAGTGCTATTGTAGCACGTATTTCACTATCTTTTATATTAATAACCACTCTCATGAGTAGAAGGTGAGATCTCTTAAAGCAGTAATTATCCTTGCTCATGATGTGTTTTAGACCCTGATTCATAGAGATGCTCAAAAGATTTTTAAGAGTGAATGAGTAAATGAGTAAGTGAATGGGTGGGTGAAAACAACCATATAAATCATAGCTATGCTTCCAATGTGAATCTCGTTTTACCTACGCATTTATGGGTTTCTGATGACTCACTATCGAAGAAATACAAAAGAACTCGTCATCAGTGTTGAACACTAAAACTAGTGACCACTAAAACTAGTAAACAGGTAGGCTAATTTAATATGCAGTTGACAGAACAAAGTAGTTAATTTTGAATAAAGCATCATGAACCTGGAAAAATATATAAAGTAGGAAACGAGAAAATACATGATTTACATATTTGGAGCAAAGAACTATGGGACAATGAGGAGTCACTCTCAGATCTATAGGCTGCTGCTGTGGAGAATAATGAAATGCATATTAATTTGGAAAACTAGCTTTAAAACTTGATAGTCAATTATTTATAACTCCAGATGATAGAGTAGCATTTTTTTCCTAGTCTGCTATACTCTTACTCTAAAACTCCAAATTTCCTAGCCTGCTATACTTATTTATTTTTATGATATTTTTATTTTTGGATTTCCTTTGAGAAAGTATGTATTCTGTTGTATCACTTGCTTCTCTGAACTGTAACTGATTATTTATTTCCTTATATGTTTGCTACTATGTAAGAACTTGAGAAAAGTCAGGCACCACAGCACATTAATGTTTGAATTCTTTGTGCCTGGCACAGAATTAACTATGGATGGATGGATGGATGGATGGATGGATGGATGGGTAGAATGGAATGGTAAATGGTTGGATAGTTATATAGATGGATGGGTAACTCCATACACAGAGGTTCTACTCATTGTCAACCTGGCAACTTTTTAGAATCAGCTGCCTTTTTACCACCCAAGGCCATTTAAATAAGAATCTCTAGGTGTAAAGCTTTGCATTGGGATATTTTCAGATCTCTAATTTTTGAAAGCACAACTGCTCTAACTCCCATTTTTTTCCTTAATATACAACCCCTTTGGAAAAGACTGAAACCCCTGCCCCAATCAAGTGACTCATTATTACATAACATATTTGATGATTCCCCACGTCTGAGATATTCCTAGCTCTTTCTTACCAATCAAAAATTTCTTATTTCAGGGCAAGTTATTGTGCTGCATGCCCTGAGATGATTTGCCCTTTGGTGAAAATTTTCGCTGAGGGAGACATCTGTTCTTTTTAGCTTCTACTGTATATTTTTTATGTAGCTTTTATTTATGATTTTTTTTCAAGTTCCTAAATATTTGAGCTATAGAGACATAGCTCCCTCTTTATTACCACTCCTTCAACCTCCCTCCCACTTCCCCTGGCTTTGGCTTTATAAGTTCCATGGGATAGCTGCCTTATCTTACTGGCCAAATATCTGATTAAAGGCAAATAAAGCTTTACTGGAAAAATTTTATGTGGAAACATCCCAGAGAATTGGACTCTGTCTGATTAGTAGTAGCAAAGGTATTTGCATCTAAATTGGGATCTCAAAACAAATGATAGGATGCTAGGATAGAGATGGGCCAAGAATAAGACTCTTGTTACAAAGTGGTGATAACTAAATACCACTTGAATTTGAGGCTTTTTTTTTTTTTAAACTATTGTTCTTGGTTCATAAAATTTATAAATAAATTATTATAAAAGATTTGTGTGTGATATGCTGTCACTGAGTAATGCTGATTTTAATTTGCTACTTCAAAATAAATAACCAGTAATAAAGCATAAGACCAAATTATAAGGGAGTTCAGTACACAAGATTAATAATATATACAATTGGTCAGAAATGACTGGGGGAAATCCTCTAGATAATTCTGATTATGACAATTAAATTCAATATCTTAGTGGGTGGGAGAATAGAACTCCTAGAAATTCATCAACTTAATCGGTCTTAAAAGGGAAATTGAAAGAACATCGGTTTCAGATACTAAAAAAAATATTTAAAGGTCAAATTTTAAAAGGCAGTCATTCACAGGAGGTCTGGAGAATATTTAATAACGCATGGAAAGCCCAAAAAAGATGTGGTGTTAAGAATCACAAATAGCAGGTTCTTGAAAATAAGCTCTTTCCTGGCTAATCAGCAGTGAATAACAATATTGTGGGGAAGGAAAGCCAGCCCAAGGGAAATGAATAGGGAGTAATGAAAGTACGTCTTTGCAAAGAAAAAAGAAAAAAGGACTTTATGGTGGTGTTCTTTTACTATATCAAAATGAGATTGCTCTACCAGAGAATCAGTGTTTCTCCTTGATGTTCATAGGGCCTGGATGTACTTGGGGATGAAAAGAGATAGATTCATGATTGAATTAAGTTGTCTGTCTTTGTTTAGATAGATTTCAGTCCCCAGACAGATTGGATGTTCCTATTGTAAATGGTGGTCAGTGTTCAAAATGTTCTAAAGCAAAATTGGCAAAGTAAATGCAGCTAAACTGCCAGGACCAGATGGCATCTACCTGAGAAGTTCTGAGTGAACTCAAGTATGAAATTGGGACACTGATGGCCCAAGTGTGCAACCTGCTATCGTTCCTACTCTGCAGTTTCCAAGTGTAAACCAGTTCAAAAATACCTACATACATAAAGTCTCCAGAGGAGGCTAGATTCCAGAAATCTCCATTTCTTCTATGGCCAGTGGGTGGAGACTATAATGAATTACAGAATTGCTGAATATTTAAACATAATTGTCTGGGAAGAAGCAACATAGCTTCTATGGGAAGAAATTATGTCTAGACTATCCATTGTTCTTTGAAGACCCAAATAAGGAACTAGTAAATATAACTGAGATTTTCAAAAACTCTTTGACAACCTGCTATTCCAAAGGCAGTTTCAGGGGCTTTCAGACAATAATTTGAACAATGACACATCTGATAAAGATCCAAGAAAAAGGATAATAGGAGTAACTGAACACTCTTCGGATATATATGAGGTGAAGTCCCTCAAGGAGGAGTACCCAGAATGATCTTAACAAATACATGCGTTTGTTGATTACTGGAGGGGAATTACTAGCAAGAATAGTGACATCTCCAGAGTGTGCATGCGTTAACATTATTTTTGTTGGCTAAAATCAAGCCAAAGAGCTTAGGCTACCAAGGCACCTTTACAAGTCAGCAGAGAATGAGTTTAATGGGGCATAACGCCTTTAAAGATAGAGTCCAAGTTGAGCAAGTAAAATGAGCGAGTCTGTGTAAATAGTTACTACAGGGGCAAGTACCTGGGAATCCTTGTAGATGACTTATTTGGTTCAACATGCAGTTGTGACCAACTCTTCATCCTCTCCATGTCTTCCCCTCTTCATTTCCTTTCTTTCTTCACAAAAACAAAATAAACAAACAAAAACCTTCAGAAAACAAGAAGGAGTCATGACTCCACATCTGGAATTCTATATCTGAGGCTCTGGTCATTGAGCGCTCAGTCATGCTAGCAAGTGGACAGCAAAGTTTTGTTTTCACAGTGAGGACACAGGACCCAGTTGGGTGCCTTGCTTATAAAACTGAATTCCAGATGAGGCTGTCTATAAAACAGTTCTCAACAGGCAGTCATAGAAGCAAAGACCTCAAAAAAATGATATAGCCATTATTATTATAAATGAACAATAAAAATGACCAAATGTGGAAATTCCTATTTTATTTGGGGACTTTTGTGTCAAATTTTTCTAGTTATGAAAACATCTGGTATATTTTAAATAGAAATGAACTGTTTTTCTGGAAATGACAATGTCATGATTTGTGACAAAGAGAAATGCATGTGATTTATTACAAAGATTTAATTTTCATTTCATTATGTTATATTCTTTGAACATTTATATCTAGTCCTTAATTGAACATGATTTATACAAATTGAGTTTGTTTTCCGTGTAGATTGCTTTAAATGTTAATCACAGTGCAAATAGCCTTTCCCTGCTGAAAGAACTCCTGCATTATACTAATATATAAACACTTCCATGTAATTTGCATGCTAGATATGTACATATGCAGAAATGGCTTATTTTGTTATTAAATGTAAATTTAAGTATCCTACATTAAAGAACATGGTGCCAATTGAAATAATTTTATGTTTTTAATCAATTTAGATTAAGGTTGTTTAAAAAAATAAATAAAAATGCACATTAAACAATGAAAAGGTCACTCTTAATCACAAATTGAGCATGGCTTTAAAGCATTTTCACCTCAGCAAGTGCAATTCCAATTCATTCCACCTAATATTAACCTCTGGGCAAAGGTGTTAAATGTTTTTCTAGGAATCAGATGTTCTTAATTATAGCTTACTTTGTTGATTGATGTGGATCTGACCTAATGAACAGAGTTCGAAAGGTTTAAAGGTTGATTTGTCTCAATTAGATTCATATTCACATATTTTAAACACTATTTATTGTGTAAACACTTGGGAGACTTAATGAAGCACAGAACAACAGTACCAGCATATCTTTAATAATATGCATAATAATCTTGATTGTTCTCACATTGCTGGCTATGAAAATGTCCTTTCAACATTTCAAAGCAGTAAAAGCTAGGTTTGCTTTTATTCATGATATATTTCAATGTTAAAATAAGACAATTCATAGAACCTCTTACCTGAAAATTAAAATATATGTTGAGCTTACTGTCATCACATCATGTGCGGGTCTCTGTCCTGCCTTTTTTTTTTTTTTTCCTTCGTTTCTCAAGTGTGTCCCACACATGATTTCACTAGGCCTTTCTGAAGTACCAGGGTGCAGAGGATACCCTCCCACCCTGCTTCGAGTCTGCTAAGCCAAAATATAAAGCACAATTCCCTCAGCTAGCACTCAGTGCTCATCATAATCTAGTCCCTGTGGACATCCCCAGCCTTGGATCCCAGCAACCCCAGTCATGAACCATCTTCTCCAGATAAACTGGGCTACTCATGTACCTGCACACACCATCATACCATGAGCATTTCTCTTCTAAGTTATGATTCATTCTGGTCTCCTGCTTGCAAATACATCACCATCTCTATCCCATAGTCATTAATCTTACCTTCCCTTCAAGTCCAAGATCAAATTATTGTATTCTCCTTCCTTCCTTCCTTCCTTCCTTCCTTCCTTCCTTCTTTTCTCCCTTCCTTCCTCCTTTTCTCCCTTCCTTCCTTCCTTTCTTCCTTCTTTCCTTCCTTCTTTCCTTCCTTCCTTCCTCTCTCTCTTTCATTTTGGAGAATTTCACTGTCAAATATTCGAGGATTTGTCATATACTACTGAATACAGCTCCTTTTTTGAGATTATCAGTTTCTGATTTTATCCTGTTATTCGGCATTATAAAATCTGCAAATTATTTAAATTCTTCTGAAGACAGTCATGAGTTGTCTTTACTCTCAATCTATGACAGCTGACCAGAAACCAGAAAAGGTATCTATTCCAAGAAAGTCATCACCTGCCTAAGGAAATTTGGACCAAACTCCCTACAGTGAACTTAGAATGAGAGGGGTGAAGATGTTGCTTACAAGGCAGAAATTGAAAGAAAGGGCAAAATTATCTTCTAGGATTTTTCCCTTGTGTGGTCTTTAGTAAGTAGGTTAAGGATAATATTGCTTTAAGCACCATGATAACCTAGAACTTCAGAAATACCTTTCGATAGCTTGTAATGTATCAGAAAACACATTACAGATTAGAAATAAAGTGTTTTTTTGTTGTTTGTTTGTTTGTTTGTTTTTGTTAGATTAGGAAACATTGGACCCTAATTGTCTTCCAAATACAGAACGGCATTTGTAGGGGATACAAAGAATAGTGCAGTGGAGTCACTGCACTTCTGAAGCTTACAGTGAATTAGGTGAAAGAGCAAAAGGTGCACGAACAAGCATGTTCTAAGTAATGCCATTTAGATCTGTAAGAAGACAAAAAAAATCAAACAAACAGAATTGTAGGAATAAGAGCAGAGAGTGAGTTGGATTTGAGTAGATGTCAGTCAGGGAAAGAAGGAAATGGGGAGTGGTGTGTGTTTGCCAGCTACTTTACTAGCTCCCACAGAACCTAGCATGGTGCTGTGCTTTGAGGGAATGATTTGTATATATCAGTGATTAATATTTAACTGAATTAGCCATTATTTATTTTTTGTTGAAAATCGTTTTCATTTTCTCTGTTGTCAATAATTAATATGGAAATTAGTATGATTTGCTGAATGTTTTGTATTTCATATGATTTTGCATCAGGTATAATAACACTATATCAAAGTAAGTCCTTTACTCATCCCAACTTTAGAAACCCTCGAATGAAATTAGGAAGTGATCATCATTTGCATTTATTATACTTTGCAGTAATGAGCTTCAGCTATTAACTCTAATTTGCTTCTCATCGCATTCATCAAAGGCAAACTATTTAGAAACTAAAACATCACTGTCAGTTAGAATTTTAATGAATTAAGATGAAATGAGACAGTGTTAATTGGCAGTTGTTGCTGCAGGGGAGGTTCCTAGATCTTATAAGTGATACCGGTTCATCTCTCTATCAGGGTCAATTTGTTTGATTTAATTATATAGATACAACTGAATATTTTCCTAAACTATTCATATTTATTTTCAGAGTCTTAGAGTGGCTTAGTACTCTTGGTCTTTCATCTGGATTCTCAGTTCTGTTTGAACTTGGTTTAATTTGATTGTTAACAAGGTGTTGCTTTTAAGCAGCATTCGTATTATTGACTGAACACATACACACAAGCAATAGTGTTTTTTAAACCTTGATTTATTTAAAATGTCTATAACCTTTAAATATCAAATCAATTTTTTCAGCAAGAATTCTCTTTCTCTGTTCTTTCTGCTTTTCTCAGACATAAATGAATGTGAAGCTGAACCTTGCAAAAATGGTGGAATATGTACAGACCTTATTGCTAACTATTCCTGTGAGTGTCCAGGTGAATTTATGGGACGGAATTGTCAATACAGTAAGTATTCATTTTATATATGTATATATATAATTATATATATAATTTACATTTATTATGTAATCTGGACTCAAATCAATGTCCTTTGCTTTCAGAGTTCATACTATGTTGAAATGACAGCTTTCATGTTTGCTGTTGTCATTGTTATTGATGTCCACAGAATCTCCAGGATATGTCTGAGTGTACCATATGCATAAGACAGGCTGTCTACATATTGTGACCTGAAGGCAGTGGCAGCAGTTCCCAGAGACATGAGTACATATATCCATGAATCCCATTTTGGCTTCTGAATATATGCATGACCTAAATTTCTATCACCAGATATTCTGGTTCCAACAATAAGTTCAGGGCACTTTAACCAGATAGCCTCTAGCATGCAAAATGTAAAGATAAAAGAAGATCCATTTTGGCCTACCCATTAGCAAGAATTTTACACATTATTTATTTATCTTATTGGAAGCTTAAGACACTAGGGTATTCATTTGATGGATCAACTGAGAGGAAAATTTGCCTGAAGTCTTTCAAAGAGGCAGAAAGCACCCTGCCCCCATACTAAGGAAAAAAAATAATAACCTAGGAAAAAAGATAGTAACAAGATTAGAGTCAATGGGATGAAGCCTAAATTGGTCCCAAACACATGTTAATGAGAATAGTAATGATACAACTTTACAGTTCTTGGGCAACTTTTAGAAATTTCATAGTTCTAATGCTTTAATGAATGTTATAACATTCAGTGTGTAGATACAGATGCAAAATCAGATGTAGAAATTGAGACAAAAATGTAATGTGGTTTGCCCAAGATCTCATAGATAACTAGTGACAGAGCAGAATTATAAAAGAACACAGGTCTTCTGATTCCCAGCTCAGTGCATTTTCCTCTAAATTAAGATGCTTCCTCAGACAGAGATGAACAAGAAAAACATGAACTCATAGTATGCCGTCCCCCACCACACACTAACCCTTCCTTTTTAATCAAAATAACAATTTTATTCTTTAGTTTCCCTCTCTTCCTTCCCCTTTGATCATAATGATTTATGAAATAAAACAGGGGAGATAATTGAAGAATTTATTTGGGTTATGCATATAAACAAAATAATTATCAACTATGGGGATGTTAATACCCTTCTTCCTCATAAATTTCATTAAAATAATGGAATTCTTAATATCAAAGAAATACCTTGGATAGGAATGTAAACATTCTAGACTTAAAAATGATCGAAGAGAGGAGGAGGGGCAAGATAGTGGCATAGAGAGGAGTGGAATTTAGTTATTCCTCTGGAACACCTAATGAACAAGCAGGAACAAGTAGCAAATAATGTGGAATAACTGCTGGGGGACAGCCGTGACTGTCCACACATCCTACACCAACCGGGATTGGGAGAAATGCCTGAGATCGCAGCATAAAATCTGTAAGTAAAAACTGTGGAACTCTGCCAGGAGCCCCCACCACCCATGGCAGGCTTAGCTGCAAAACCTCACTGTGGCAGAAAGCAGCACTCTCCCAGCAAACGAATATAGCTCAGCCAAGCTCTAACTGGGGTTTTAATTAACAAATGTGGACTGCTGAATACAAGCTACAAACCCCCAACAAGCAGACAGAGGCTTGAGTGATGATTGACCTTACAGAACCAGAAGTTGCATCTGTCCCTGGAGGGGGAGCCCAAAAGACCAAGCGCTACCTCTGGCCAATGAGTGAAACTGGGGAGCTGTGTACTGGCTCTAAAAGGGGGCTTTCTGTACCTTTTTGTCTCTCAACCTGAGGGGTTCAGTGGAGAGAGCTGGAGCCATTTTCAGTTTGCAGTGCTCTGACCCAGAGAGGAGTGGAGATAACAGAGTCAGAGAGACAGCAATTCAAATGCAGATGATAACTCCCTGAGGAGTGTGTCCTCCCTAAGAGTAAAGAGATAAGGCCGAGCTTTCCCTTCAGAACCAGACCCCAGAGCCTGGGTGAAAACAGCCAAAACAGAAACTGAAGAGGCCACACCTCCTTATACCAGTCAGGAGTGACAGGCTGACAGGTGCCACCTGCTGGGCAGGTTAGGAAAAGCACAGTGACTGGAAACCTTATAGGCGAGTCTGTCATTCTTCTAGGATACACCCTGAATAATACCCCATTCTGAGACCTGAACCCATTCTGGTCTGGGGTAGCCAAGGAAACCAGGTGTCTGGACAACAGAAAACTACAATCTATACTAGGAAAAATGAAGATATGGCCCAGTCAAAGGGACAAACACCTTAATCAAGATACAGTTGAGATACTGTTTCACTTTGATGAAACAATCTATTACAGATTTTCAAAAAAAATATGCTAAATCAAATCAAAAACTAAATCAATGGTTCAGGGAAGATATAAAAAAAACAGATGAATGCTGTAAAGAAAACACTGGGCGAACATAAGGTGGAAATCGAAAGTTTGAAAAAACAACTGGCAGAATCTATGGAAATGAAAGCACAACACAACAGATGAAAAACACAATGGAGACATACAACAGCAGATCTCAAGAGGCAGAAGAAAATACTCAGGAACTGGAGAACAAGACCCCTGAAATCCTACACACACAAGAAAAGATAGGGAAAGAATGCAAAAATATAAGCAACATCTCAGGGAATTGAATGACAACATGAAGCATGTGAATATCCATGTAATGGGTGTCCCAGAAGGAGAAGAGACAGGAAAAGGGGCAGAAACAATAATAGAGGAAATAATCAATGAAAATTTCCCATCTCTTAGGAAAGACATAACATTACAGATCCAAGAAGCTCAGTGTACCCCAAACAGAATATATACCAAGACACTTAATCAGAGTATCAGATGTCAAAGACAAAGAGAGAATCCTGAAAGCAGCAAGAGAAAAGTGATCCATCACATACAAAAGAAGCTTGATAAGACTGTGCGGATTTCTCAGTAGAAACCATGGAGGCAAGGAGGAAGTGGGGTGATATATTTAAGATACTGAAAGAGAAAAACTGCCAACCAAGAATCTTATATCCAGCAAAACTGCCCTTCAAATATGAAGGAGAGTTTAAAATATTCTCTGAAAAACAGACAATGAGAGAGTTTGTGAACAAGATTATCTACTCTACAGGAAATACTAAAGGGAGCACTGCAGACAGATAGGAAAAGACAGGAGTGAGAGGTTTGGAACACAATTTTGGGTGATAATAGCACAGCAATATAAGTATGCTAGATAAAGATGACTGTGAGTATGATTGAAAGAGAAAGGTTAGTAGCATGTGGGACACCAGAACGAAAGCAGAAAGATAAAGACTGGACTGTATAACTCAGGGAAACCTAGACTGCTCAACAATTGTGATAAAATGTACAAATATGTTTTTACACGAGGGAGAACAAATGAATGTCAGCCTTGTAAGGTGTGAAAAATAGGGTGGTATTGGGGAAAAAATACAATCAATGCAAACTATAAACTATAATTAACAGAAACATTTTATTGTGCTTCTTTTAATGTAACAAAGGCACTATACCAACGTTAAATGCCTATAAGAGGGGGACATAAGGGAGGGGTGTGGAACTCTTGGCATTGGTGATGTTGTCTGACTCTTTTATTCTACTTTAGGTTAACTCTATCTTTCCTTTTGTTGCTTTTTAGCTGTCATGTTTTTTTTTTTGTTTTTTCTTTCTTTTCTTTTTCTTTTGTCTCTCAACCTTCTTTGACTCTTCCTCCTTCTTCATGGAAGAAATGGAGATGTCCTTATATAGATAGTGATGATGGTGGTGAACACATAAATATATGACTATACAGGAAACCATTGATTGTTTACTTAGGAGGAAAAGTATGGTAGGTGAACAAAACCATCTTTTAAAAAAAAAAAAAAAAGAGGATTGACAAAGAAACCTTGAGGGCACTACATTGAGTGAAATAAGTCAGACACATAAGGACAAATATTGCAGGGTCTCACTGATATGAACTAATTATAATATGTAAACTAGTAGAAATGAAATATAAGTTACCAGGATATAGAACAAGGTTGAAGAATGGGGAGCAGTTACTTATTATGAGCAGAATGTTCAACTAGGTTGAACTTAAGTGTTTGGAAATGAGCAGAGGTGATGGTAGCATGTTATTGTGAGAATAACTAAGAGTGCTGAATGGTATGTGAATGTGGTAGAAAGGGGAAGCTTAGAGTCATGTATGTCACCAGAAGGAAAGCTGGAGGTTAAAAGATGAGAATGTGTAAAACTGTGAATCTTGTGGTGGGCAATCTCTGTGATTAACTGTACAAATATTAGCAATCTCTTTCATGATGAACTAGAAGAAAAGTATGACACTATAACTAGAAGTTAATATTGGAGGGGTTTACAAGGAAAATAGAGGGGTTTACAAGGAAAAAATATACCTATTGCAATCTACGTACTACAGTTAGTAATATTTAACTACGTTACTATGTTAAAATATTACTAACTGTAGTACGTAGATTGCAATAGGTATGTTTCTTTCATCAATAGTAGCAAATATACTATACCAATACTACAAGTCAATAATGGGGGGAGTGGCTAGGGATATGGGAGGATTTGAGTTTTCTTTTTTTTGTCTTTATTACTTTTCTGGAATAATGAAAATGTTCTAAAAATTGAAAAAAAAATAATTTTGGTGATGGATGCGCAACTGTATGATGATACCATGGGCAACTGACTGTGCACTTTGGATCTTTGGATAATTGTATGGTATGTGAGCAATCTTAATACAATTAAACTTAAAAAAAAAAATAATTGAAGAGGGACATTCAGTGTGAATTGATGGAAGAAGCTGCATGGCATGGATGGACAGAAGGAAACGGCAGGTCAAGGAAGCCCATAGACCAGATGGCCAAATAGACCAACAGCAGCCCAACCTAACCTAGCAAACTTCCTAGAAAATATTTAGTTGACTACCCACTAAGTTAATTCAAACTCAGGTTAGCTGGTCTTTGACCTACATGCTACCGCTATAGTGGCAGCCCCAGGCACATCCCCCTCATCCTTCCTTTCTTTGGTTCATTGTACATGAAGGTGGCTGCACAATCAGCACTGAAATTTTTCTCTAAGTGAACCCATTATTATTAAGATGAAGAACAAAAACTTATGCCAGTGAATATATTTGACCTTCTTACAGCAACAACAGAGATCTGGTGTCAGGATAGAAGACCACCTAGAAAGTGCTGGAACTTAGGCAGGGCTTAAAGCAGTGCTTGGAAGAGAGTCACGTCCAGGCAGAATAAGGCTGCCTCTGGTCCATGGGAGCCCTGGCCAGGGAAGGAATTGGAGGACAAGACCTGTCCATTATCCTAGAAGAGCTGGTGGGGTGGGGCATGCCATGAGAACTCTGCTTAGGGATGGGTGTCACTCAGAGATGACCAAATCTCAGCTCCCGAAATAAGCTTGGTAAGTGTTGTCTGGGTTTGTGGATATCCTTGGAGAGGAGACTTCGAGTGTGGAGATACGGGGCATGGTGAAATTGATCAGTTGGGGATGAGGGGACACAAGCTTAATGCCATGGATGAGAAAGAGAAGATGTTGCCCCTCTGTGCAGACCAAGGAGAAACTGGACAGCCAGTTTGCATGCATACATGTTGAAACTGAAAGGATACCTGGATGTGAGCTAGATATTGAAATCAGTGACTGAAGCCTGCACATCCTCCCATCAGACACTTTTGCTCTTGAGAAGAAGCCCTATTGATTATTGAAGGACCCATAAAATAGGCTGTGAATTTAATTACCACCAGTTTATGCAGTTTTCTAAATCAGATTTTGATATTGTCTTTAATGAAACCCTTTGTTTTTCTTTTACTTGGTTATCTATCTATCTATCTATACATATATTTATATATATTCAGACTTCTCTTTGAGCATAAACGTGATAACAAGGTGGCTAGAATACCATCTTCACACCTCTACCCACCTACACCCAGCCTGTTACGTGCTCTGACATTCTAGCACTTTCTCTGTTCATCACTTGCCCCCAAAAAGGGGTCAAATAGAGTCACTTGGGGTACGTTCTGGAATCTGTTTCAGTTGGGATGTTTGTTTTATTTTATGAAATTGCAAGGGCTTATAATAAACTAAAGATCCTTAGTCTCCCTATTGTCTAGTTTTCTGGGGATATGGTTCTTCTCTACATACTTTTCAGTGGCATCTTAGAATTTTTAGAATATTTAGAGTAAGAAAATTTATTCTGCCACATTGGCAATTTAATGTTGCATTGGTAATTTAAAGTATTCACTTGGCCACAGGGGCACGTGGCAGCAACTGCAGGTTACAGGTGGTACCAGCTCTAATATAATTAAAGTGAGGACCTTGGGAGTGGATAACAGGTAGATTATAACCATTGTGCTGTCTTCCACCTTGGAGGAGAATTATAAACTTTTCTCTGGGATTTGTATCATATCCCAAAGGGGTACCATTGGGTCAGCTTATACCTCAATAATGGCAGGGATGCCATCTGTTTGGACAGATACTTCAGAAAAGAAAAGAAGGGAGAACGGTAGTGACTAACTTCCGGGAGAGGTCAGAGGACATCCTTATTGAAATGCTATTTTCCCTATGTTCAAATCCAAGTGGTGTTCAGTCCAAATCAGTCTTGGGCTTTTGCCCTCATATTTGCTTGACTTGTCCCACTTTCTTCTAGTTCGCTAATGCTGCTGCAATGCAGAACAGCAGTGATGGATTGGCTTTTATAAAAGAGGTTTATTTGGTTACACATTTACAGTCTTAAGGCCATAAAGTGTCCAAGGTAACACATCAGCAATTGGGTATCTTCACTGGAGGATGGCCAATGGTGTCTGGAAAACCTCTGTTAGCTGGGAAGGCACGTGGCTGGTGTCAGCTCCAAAGTTCTGGTTTCAAAATGGCTGTCTCCTGCAGTTCCTCAAAAATGTCACTCTTAGTTGTACTTGAGGTATTTGTCCTCTCTTAGCTTCTCCGGAGCAAGAGCCTGTTTCAACGGCCGTCTTCAAACTCTCTCTCATCTGCAGTTCCTGTGCTTTCTTCAAAGTGTCCCTCTTGGCTGTAGCAGCTTGCTCCTTCTGTCTGATCTTATATAGTGCTTCAGTAATTTAATTCAGACCCACCCAATGGGCGGGCCAACACCTCCATGGAAATTATCCAATCAGAATCATCACCCACAGTTGGGTGGGGCACATCTCCATGGAAACACTCAAAGAATTACAATCTAATTAACACTGATAGGTCCACCCACACAAGATTATACCAAAGATAATGGCGTTTGGGGGTACATAATACATTCAAACTGGCACAAAGGGTAGTTAAACTTAATGCACATTCTGTCAGTTTTAGTGGAATTTTATATTTCTGTTGTATTTTAACAAAAAATCTTTCTCAACTCCACCCAAAATAATACATTATAGAAGATATTGCAAGGGAAAAGAATTGACTAAAACAAATTTTTGCATAGGAATGTAAATATTAAAAAAATAGACTCAGGAAATATTTACAATTAACAAGGAAGACAAATATTATATTTCAATTCAATAAAATACAACAAAAGAAAAACAGCAAGAGCTTGAACAGAATCTTCCCACAAAAGAAGTAAATAATTTAATATTTATCTTACTACAGGCATATGCAAAGTCATATGTTGCTTTTATAATCAGAAAGTAATCATTCTATTTTAAAAATGAACACTTAATGAGAGAGCACTAGATATGTAAAAACTAAAGAATGGACTGAATGTGCATCTCCCTCTGTCTCTTTTTCTCCCCTTGTATCTCTAAAATCTCTCATTTCCTGAGTGAAAAGTGGAAGATGAATAGCAGAAACAAATAAAAAGAGAAAAACAGAAGAGGATGAAATTCTGGAGAGGAGTAAAGTCTAGCTGGCAAACAAAGAATATGGAGAAGAAAATGGAAAGGGAAGGGAAAGAGATGAAAGCTGTTAAACTAGGGCTTCATGCTACACATGAGTCTCCATATGAGGCTCTGGCTTACACACACACACACACATTCCGAAAGCAATTTGTCCTTAATCATGGGGAGAAAATCATAAAGGTTGTTATATGAATGTTAGCTTCTGGATAGGCCTTCCCTGCCTCTCTAACTAGAAATTGAACTCTGGCCTCTTTAACTAGAATTTTAACTCTTATCCCAACACACAGAAACATACACTAACCCTGTTCTCTGCTTTACTTTTTTTTTCCCCTTGGCATTAATCACTAAGATATTTTATTTTTACTTTCATACATTGTTTATTGGCTGTTTCTCCATTGAATATGAACTCCAAGGGGGCACAGTTTTTATGGTTGTAATCACAATTGAAAGAACAGTGCTGGCACATAGTAAGTGCTCAATAAATGTTTGCTGAACTGATGGATGCACCTAGCACTTGGAGTGCCTTAAGCAAAGGGATGATACCTTATTTTTCTCAGTGCTCTCAGCTGCTATCAAGTTGTTTTTCCACCTGCTATTCCATTTTTTAAGCAGCTTTCTAATGCACTCTTTGCCAGTATGTTAAAATAAAATCTGCCATTTTAGTTGGTACTTGCAGTAAATTGAGCTATGAACCCCAGAAAAAAAAAAACATGTTGATAATCTTAATCCATATTCCCATGGGTTTGAACCCATTGTATAAAGGACCTGTTGAAGATGTTATTTTTAGTTTACATTTGAGCCAAAGGAAGGATAATGGGCACTGATCCAGATTACTATAGTTCTTAGAAATTTGGACATTAGTGAGAGGAAGCCAGGAGGAGGAGCAAGAAGCTGAAAGTCAGTGGGAACCTGAAAGAGAAAGGAGAGAATGTTAACCTACGATGGGAGAGCCGAAGAATCAGCACCGTGGACTGCCAGCAGTCAGCACCAGAATGTGATATGGGGGAGAAAGCAAGACTTGCTTACACCCTAATTTTGGACTTTTCTTAACCTCAAAACCATAAGCCAATAAGTTCCCATTGTTTAAGAAAACCCACTGTGTGGCATTTGTTAGAGCAGCCAGGAAAACTAAGATGGTACTTAATAAATGTTGATTGCAACTAAAGATATTTTTCTTTGACTTGATAAAATATTTTATAACTCTTTATTGCAATGGGGTTATGCAAATTGATTTAAAATAAGAGAACCTGTTTCTCCATTTAGACCACTTTTGCATGCGGGTATCTTGAAAATTTATCTTAGATCACATTTATTTTTCATCCATTTTAAATAATCAACAGGTACATATGAATGCTGTGATCTGACCAACTACTACAACTGAAGAGCCTTGAAAATATAAAACCAGTAATTCTTGAGGTCTTATTTTTCACTGTGTAAACAGTCATCAATAAGATTTCCTCTTCTCAGATCTTAACATTTCTCTGCCTTTCCCTCATTTTTACCTGTCTTTCAATTTTAAGCAATATACTAATACTGTCTTTGCCATTATGACAAAATGAAATGTATTGAATATTAGATTAATGACAAACCATATTTTGAAAACCTGTGGGATATTTAGGCTTGATTATTTTTTAATTTTAATTGAAGTTACTTCTGATCGATATATAAAAATCATTTAGATGGCCCCATAATATTCATTATAGCGTTAAGACAATTCTTCTAATTCAAGTTCTGATTTAGAACTCTTGTTGTTTTTAAATGATATAAGTGCAAGTATTCAAGCAGCCATTTTCTTAAACAGCTTGAAAGGAAAATAATGATGAACTGGAATGAGAAATCTATTTTCAAAGGTACATATACTCCTTGCCATGCACATTTAACAGAACATGGTATTTAAACTAGAGTAAGTGCAATAGAAATTGTCACCACTGTAGTTAACTAATATAAAAATAACTAGGATTGTTTTCATTTATTGGGCTACGTGGCCCACAGTGGCCATGTACATTTCCCTCCTGGGTGTTTAAATGTAACATGATTAAATTTCAGGAATGGCACTCAAGTTCACTTTCATTGTTGACACTATTTCTGAAAATTAATATAGTTACCTAGGGAACTCTTATAGTGCAGCATCCCCAACCTATTATGCCAAAAAGAATTAAGACTTGGATGGTTTCAGAGGATTTTATTAAAAACAAAACCCAGAATCTTTAACTGAGTGAAAAAATGATGTTTCCAAGTGTTAAAATTATCCAGGTCTTTTTTTTTTTTTCATTTAATAAAATAATATAGAAATAAAGAAATTCTGTAGCCCTTCATTTTAAGAAGCGTATAAATATAGTATATTTATAATATATTCAGGATAAAAGGTGATGAAATATGAATACTTCTTGGAAACTGTAAATTAATATTTCATTGTCTTCATTTTTTGACCAGTTATAACTCTTTAAGCCTTCATTAATTGTGCCAGTTTGAATGTATTGTGTCCCCCAAATGCCATTATCTTTGTGGTCTTGTGGGACAGACGTTTTGGTGCTGGTTAGATTTGCTTGGAATGTGCCCCACCCAGCTGTGGGTGGTGACTTTGGTGGGATACTCCCATGGAGGTGTGACCCCACCCATTCAGGGTGGGCCTTGATCAGTGGAGCCATATAAAACATGCTGACTCAAAGAGACTGAACGGAGTGCAGCTGTGAGTGACGTTTTGAAGAAGAGCAAGCTTGCTAGAGAAGAATGTCCTGGGAGAAAGCCATTTTGAAACCAGAACTTTGGAGCAGACGCCAGCCACGTGCCTTCCCAGCTAACAGAGGTTTTCCGGACGCCATTTGCCATCCTGCAGTGAAGGTACTTGATTACTGATGTGTTACCTTGGACACTTTATGGCCTTAAGACTGTAACTGTATAGCCAAATAAACCCCCTTTTTATAAAAGCCAGTCCATCTCTGGTGTTTTGCATTCTGCAACATTAGCAAACTAGAACATTAATGATGAGGCACATCTGTCCTGCACTTACAGTACATCCAGTTTATATATAAAGTGCCTAGTCAAATAACTAGGTCAGCAAACATTATAAACAAATACACACATAAATAAATAGATAACATGATTTTTTAGTTATTTGAAACTAGTATTTCCAAATAAACACTATCACATACACCCACATATATATCTATTTAATATATCTAAGTATCTATCATCTATCTATCTATCTATCTCCTTTATATATACATATTCTTTTAATATGTTTGTGCTGACCAAGAACACTTGTATAAGTGCAGGCTTATGCAGTGAAAACTGCAAAAATAATGTATAGATAAATAAATAATGTATTTGTATTTTTAATTGCTTAATACTAACTACAAACATCTGTTCTTACTCAGTTTTGTTAAATTATGTCTTAATATTGTCACCTACTAATTGTTGTTTGATAAAGTTGATTTTAATTTAGACTTTTAATTTCCCATGTGCCAAGAACTGGCTTAAGTACTTTAAATATTTACTTGTTTGATCCTCTTAACTCTTTGTAGGAGGTACTGTTTATTCCTGGTTCCGTTTTACAGAGGAAACTGAGCTACTGAGTGATTAAATAATTTGCCCAAGCTCACGTGGCTAGGAAACTTCGGAGCCTGGTTTTGATCCCAGGCATTGCATGCCAAACCCCCCTGGGGTAAAAGGAACACTGTTACATTGCACCCACTAAGAGCATTTGATGAGAGGCAGCAGAGTAATGGGAAATATCACAGGCTTTGCATTCAAGGAGAACTGGGGTTTAAACCCTGGCTTTCTCTTTTATAACTACATATCCTGGACAAGTTAGTTGCTCTCTCTGTCTCAGATTCCTCCTCTGTAAATGGAATAATGCTATTTGGTTTATGTCGATGAACAGATTAAAATTAATAGCACATAATTCCCCAGTAAACTACCTAGATCATTAAATGATATAAACAAAAAATAACAACAACAAACAAATAGGCCTACGATTTTGAGTTATTTGAAAAACCAATACCAGTATATCCCGCCTTTTCTTCTGCTATAATTTTGTGTAATTTGAAATTGTATTATATACTCAAACAACTTACCTATCCTGGTAGGCTGAGTATATATATATGTACTAGAGAACAATTTGTGTAACAGTTAGCTATATTGCCCTGCATACCATGTTTTACAAGTACATAGATTCAGGAAATCCTCTGGCATTAATATAATTTTCAGTAAATAAATATTACTAATCCATCCAAAACCACTGTAGAAGATAGGCGTCACTGTGGTTTTTGGAAAAATGTGACATCATAATATGTACTTCAGAACCACAAACACCTAATTTGATTTCTCTTTCTGTGTTTTTATGTTTGCAATGATTGTGAACCATTGCCAGTTATTTGATCAAGAGTTTTAGTGCATGGCCAACAGAAACTAACAATAGAATGAATAATTCCAGTATTTTCTTATTCTATATAGATGGTTAAAGATTATAATTTTCCACTATAAAACACCAAAATCTTATTGCTCTCTGTCCAGCTATGGCATAGATACATAAAATAAGATACCAAGACGTTCTGATATAACAAAGGAGTTTCTGAAATAAGAGGTATTTATAAGGAAGTGAAAATGAGAATTAAAGTACACTAAGTTTAATAAGAAAATTACATAAGTCCAGTGTTATAAAATAGTAAGTGTATTCAATTGTGATCAAATAACTAGCCATGAATATTTATTGAATTTTTCTTAACATAACCATGTCCTAAGTTTTTAGAACATGTATGAATGATTTAACTGATTCACCAAATTATATTAAGCAGACACTACCTTCTAAAGCTGAGGCAACAATCGTAATTAAAATAGATTCAGTTCCTACCTTCATGGAGTATGCAGATTGTGGGAAAGAAAAAACAGTAATTATGTAGTATGTAGTCATAAAGCCTGATGAGGGCCATGAAGAAAAGGAGTTATGGCCGGGGCAATAGTTCTGATTTGCAGGTATAGGGCAGTGACATTTGAGCTGAGACCAGAAGAATGTGTAGTGGTTACCTAAGCAAAAAGGGGAGGATGGTGGAGATGAGAATGTTCCAAAGAAAGGGACAACATGAACTCAAAGATTAACAGACCCTTTATCCTTGAGAATTTTAATTATTTAATGGGTGAGTGAAAATTGCTGTTTTAACCTTATGTGGTGGCATTTTCAGGATGATCATTTATGTTTCAGGCTTTGTCAATATGTGATCATGAAATTTCATTTTGGGGTCATGACTAGTACCTGGCTTGTAATATTTATATGTTCAAAATGCATCTTATAAAGTATATTCTTGTGGAGTCATAACAGATTTTTGAAGCACCAAAATAGACTTTTAACTTTTGTAAATGTAGCAATAAATCAAAGAGAAACAAATACAAATAACCATTTAACTCTAACCCTAGTAATATTCCAGATAAAAAAAAATCTGTTCTGTTTTAGAAATTTGGAATGGAGAAATTTAGCAATGATTTTTGTTTTTGAAAGCATTTTAGAATACTCTACTTGAAATGCATTAAATAGGAATTATTCCAGACATTCAAATATCCAGGAGAAGGACAGTTTACCTAAGGCTGGTACCATTTGTGGACATAAAAGAGAAAAAAAATAAATAAATTGTCTCTCAGTTGATGAAAGTATTATATTCAGGATTAATTTTATGATATTAAATCCAAGGTACAGATTATTTAAAATATATCCATGCGTATATAGAGAGAGATAAGTAGAAATAACCATAACCATAAATACTTGAACAGAGATAATTATGCTTACTTAATTCCTCACAGTCTCTTAAAAGCCGTGACAATAAGTTTAAGAAAACAGAATGGTGTGCAAGTATATTAATGGCCCTTGAGAAAAGAAGCGATTCCAGCATTAGTGCAGGATGAAGTCTTTGCAACAACAAACACAAAAAGTTGACTCAATGACAAAACCAAATTGGATTTTCTGTGTCTGACATAGAAGTTCTGTCCTCACTCAGTTGCCTCTGGGTTTATTTTTCCAAATGTTGACCAACAGTTTTATACAGACATATCACACTTTGAAAGTTCACTTCTGTACCTTAAAGTGGTAATGTAGTAAAGGATGGAAAAATATCTAGAAAATGCACAAATAGTCCCCCAAGAACTTGTTAAATATCTTTCTAACAAATTGAATCAGGTTCTTGTTACCTGACTGTTTTATATTTGATGGCAAATAATTACTGAAATATCCAGTAAGACCTTCTTGATTTTCAAATTATTTCAACATTCCTATTATATGCTAAGCTGTATTTGTTCAAGGATTATAATTTCATGCTGTTTATTCTCCAGGCTCAAATTCACTGTAATATCTCCCAGTTCAAAGATACAGAAAGATGATGGGGAGAGTTTGGGGAAAGTATAATTTGATTTAGTGTTCATAAAATTTAGATCTGTAGTGTATGATTGAAAAACACTGAATTTTTCTCAGACTGAAAATATCAATCATTTCAACCATCATCTCTAACCTTCACCCTCCAAAAAGAGGATAGAACTCAAATAGTTTTACATATAAAACATATAAAAACGAATATCTCTCCTTAAGCAAACCACTAGAAATTAACTCATGAGATTTGAAAGTTGGAACATAGTTAAAATGTAATTTGTGGACCAGTCATAATCCTCTTCCCATGTTTACATCGTATTCTTGGCTGCTCAGGTAAAATTTGGGGTCAGTGTGAGGCTGAAATGGTTATTTCATAATGTAGAAATTATAGGCACAATAATTTATCTTGTGATAAAGCTGTGATAAAAGCCTTTTTCAGATAGAAGAAAGGAAAGAATGTAGAAGTTCCCTGATCTTTTACTGAAATGTGCACAATTTTCCAAATGATGGCATGATGTCCTGACCTCCCGAGGGTTACAAATGGCTATAATAAAATTTTACTGATGGCCATGGAGCTGAGTTTGGTGATGGCGGCAACAACTGGTAGGATTCTAACCACCATCTTCAACCAAATCAGCACACTTAGGAGTGATCATTTCCAGCAGCACAGAAGACGAAAAACCAAGTATATGTTTTGGGTTTCATCTTCAAAATAACCTTCGTTAACTGAAGGATAGGGACACAGCAGCCTTCCTTCATGTATAGGCATATTGAATTTGAAGTGCAGTTGGGACATCTGGTGAGGAAGTACAGCTAGTTATTTAAATGAAGATGGAAGCTCAGAGAAGCATTGGTAACAAGATTTAGATTTGGGGGTCACATGAGAATGACACAGTGGTAAGATCGGATGTCATTGCCAAGAAGGAGAGTAGAGAGTATGTAAGATTGCTGAGGATAGAATTTAAAGGAGGTAAAGGAGACATTTTACTAAAAAAAGGTAGAAAAAGAAAAGAAGTGTAATCAGAGAAATAGAAGGAGAACTTAGACTTAGAGAGGCCAAGGAAAACTTTTCTTGAATAGGAGCCTGTCAAGGAAATGAAGGTTTAAGAAAAGGCTTTTAATTTGGAGGATCCGGCCATTAATGGCCCTTACATAACTATAGTGGGAGGTAAGTGAGAATACCAGATTGTAAGTGTTCCAGATTGAGCAGGAGATAAGAAATGGTAGCCACACACCCTGCCCCCAGGCTAATGCACACTCTGCTTGGAGTATATCTTACACCCTAAAGAACCATTAAGGTGGCCATGGATCTAAAAATGAATTTCATAATAGTTACCTTAATAGCTTTATCTGGTCAATAATATACATTTCTTTAAAGCTCTAAAGGGAATGGACACATAAAGTACCCAACTTAAAAATAAATTGGACCTGAGGAATATGCTTCTATAAAAAGAAGTAGAGTCAGTTCAAAGTCAGTAAATCGAGTACTAAAATTCAAGGAAAGCAGGAGCAGGGACAGAAAATAAACTGTTCTGACAAGAAAAATGGATAGAACTATAGTTATATAAGGAAGACTATAAATACTCAGCACTATTATCTAACTGCGAAACACCAAGAAATTGAAACCGCAGCTCTTAACTCACAGAAATCTGAAGATGTTTGTGGTGGTTTGTTCAAAATAAAATTAACTTTATTTTTTTTCTAGTACACTCGTGAAGACACAATTTTTAAACTTCCATAACAAGACAGTTTGGCATATAAATATTGCCTTATATCTACTTTGCAGTAACTTAGTAATGTCATTTCCTTTCCCCTTAGAATTATTTCTGGATTCTACCATTGTTAATAGTTCTCACCGTAACAGAATATGAACACTTTCCACAGGGATTAATATAAAGACATTATCAGTCTGACCTTTTAATGCAAAGGTTTTTAACCTAGGGTACAGTGCCCTCAGAGATGAAAATAGAATTCAGGGTGTTTGTGACCGATAATGAGTAAATAAAAATCATTATCTATTTTTTGTATCACATCTTTATTTTTTCATTTGGCTACCTGAAATTTAGAATTTCCTTCAATTACAAATGTAGGTAACAGCCTATTCTAATTTTCATGGTTCCTCTGACTTTGACAATAAAGAAACCGTAGATATTTTCATATCACATTATACTTTTCACAAATTTCTGTGATCACCACTTTGAAATTCTAGTAGACCTGCCACGCGCTCTTGTTATTTTCATTGTTAACAGATGAGAACATATATTACTGTATCACAAATTCTTAAAATATTTTGATAATTACTTTGTATTTCTGTGTATTTTCCTTCTATGCATTACAAGGCATTTTTCTGAGAAGGGGCACTAGGCTTCACCAGATGGTCAGAAGGGTCAATAGCATAGAAAACGTTCAGAATCCTGAGTTAATGGTTATTGGTTTTAGAAGATATTTTTTCCCAATACAATGTAGATTTGGCTTTTGGAGTTAAGAACTATCTAAGAGTCACTTTCATTGAACGGCCTTTCCAGCTCTACGTACAAAACTATCTAAGTAAAATAGCAGATGATGCTATTAAGCCATCTTTTTGTCGTGTTTACAAACATTCTAGTAGCAAAGTTGAGCTTTTATTGAGCCCATTCCTGCTTTTCAACAATACTGCAGATTTTAAAAGTTTGTAACCCAGTAAAGAGATGATGTATTCAAAGTTGCCTGTATTATGGAAACCGAACCCATATTTAAAAGATAAGGGAGAAGAGGTAAATTAAATAATATTCCCCAGGCTCGCTACTTGAGATTGAGTACATTCAGCCTGCCTTTTACGAGGATCTTTTCAATTTGCTTAAAACCAATTATTATCAATGTAAAAGTTCATACTTAATTTACTTCTTTCGTTTGCCAGTACCTTTTACAAAGTTACATTGGAAGAATGCAGTTGGTATATGAATTAGCCAAGAGGTGAGAGTCATCCAGAATCATAGAATGATATCCAAAGTACTGGAGATTTCTTGGCACCTGGAAAAAGCAAAGAATGCCAATGTATTAGCTTGGAGATATTTTTAGTTATTGTGTACATCAATTTCAAAGCATCCAGGTACTGTCATTAAAGAAAATTAATCCCCTTTTTTGAATTTAGTTCTTTTCTTATGTGACAGTATACTTGCACCTAGAGTTATTATAAACTGTGTATGCTTCCCAGACCCATATGAGTCAATCATTTATCTGGACTTCTTTCTTTTTTTCCTGCAATTTTACTGTGATATATTCACATACCAGATAATCATCCAAAGTGTACAATCAATGGTTCATCTTATAGTTGTGCATTCATCACCACAATCAATTTTTGAACATTTTCATTACACCAAAAATAAAAATAAAAATAAAAAAAGAATGCCCAAAGCATCCCATCACCCCTCTCCTCCCCTATTATGTGTTTAATTTTTGCCTTTGTTCTCTTACTTATCTGTTCATACACTGGATAAAGGGAGTGTGAGTTGCAAGGTTTTTTGCAATTACATAGTCACACCTAAAGAGCTATATAGTTACACAGTCATCTTCAAGAATCAAGGCTACTGGGTTACAGTTCAACAGTTTCAGGTATTTTCTTCTAGCTATTCCAATACACCAAAAACTATAAAAGGATATCTGTATAATGCATAAGAATAACCTCCAGAATGATCTCTTGACTCCGTTTGAAATCTCCTAGCCACTGAAACTATATGTTGTTTCGTTTCTCTTCCCCCTTTTGGTCCAAGAAGGCTTTCTCAATCCCAGAATGCAAGATCCAGGCTCATCCCTGGGAGTCATGTCCCATGTTGCCAGGGAGACTTACAGGGAGGGTACATAATAGACAGCGTCCTTATTTTACTTACAGTTTCAATTCTGACTCTCAAGTCATGGTGGCATTTCCTTCTGTATCTTTAATCTTCTCTTTTTGCTTATAAATGGCCAATGTTTGGTGTTCCTTTATTTGTGAGAGAGAGAGAGAGAGAAACTGTAATGGCCCAGTTCATTTCATGGCAATCCTCTATATAGACTACCTGCCCCTGGGCAGGTATTCGTATCTTATCCAATCAGTTGTGTCTGAGGGACAAAATCACTTGGTACAAAATATGGCTCCAAGGTTGCATGGTTGTCCTGGCAGAGAAGGTTCTTTTAGAAGGGACATATGAGCATGACTGGACACAGTTCACTTTAGAGCCTTCCCAGTTGAGGAAAATAAGACACATACATATTCAAAGATGCCTTGTAATGACAGGCAGTGAGGTTACTGAATGAGTACTAGAGATTTTAAACCCTAGTGAAGGTCAAAGAAAGAAAACACCTTCACCAGGGTAAATCTAGGAAGGGTCCATTAAAGATGTGAGATTTGGCCAGAACTTGAAGAGAGAATATGATTTCCTATGGCAGAAAAGAGGTAAAATTAGAAAAATGATGTAAGCAGAGGTGCTGAGGCAAGAAAATGGAAAAACAAAACAAAACAACAAAACACTAAGGATAGAATGGAGGTAATTGAACCAACCATTTTGGAAAATGTATCTGTAGGAAGTCAATAAATGCCAGGAGGTCAATTAATGCCAGGAGGGAAATACGAATTTTTTTTCCTGTGGATAGTGGAAAGTTTTTGAGCAATAGAGTAAAATGGTAAAAGGAAAGCTTTGAGAAGTATTATCTAACAGATGTGTGACTAGAAAAATGGATTAATTGGTAGATCCTTAACTAGTACAGTAGCATAGAGAAGGGAAGGGAAAGGAACTAGTTAAATGTAACTCTGAAGCTTTAAGCCTAGTGTACTGGGAATACATGATCAACATTTATGAGAATGGGAACATGATTTTGGAAGAGAAGATAATAGTCCAATTTAAAACATGTTGAGTATAAGTTACAATTGTATTGCATTCATTCAGGATTTATTAAGAATGCAACATGTAGGAAATTTTGCTGGGCTTTGTAATTGCCCTAATTTATTAAAAAATAGACATTTACAAATTAGATTTTAAACTATATGTGCAGTTAATTTTAACTGTTTTAGTAGATACTTAACATGTAACATCTCTGACATTTTTTGAACTCTTCTTTGCTGCTGCCCATTACCTGGTATATAGTCGGAAAATATAATTAAATCTTAATAGTTGCTTAAGTAAATTTATTGAGTAACTAAGCTCATCTAAAACAATATTGCATTATACGTTCCAAAGATGAGTATTTATCTTTATATTATCAATGTCACATCATTACTTGTAAATTGAGAGTTGACAAATGTAATGTGTTCCTGGCCCCCTGGCCCTGAATCCCCTCACTGTTGAATCAACTTAATCTCCACCTGTAAATACAGCCCCAGACTCTAGGATCAACCCTGGACATGGTATAGAACCATTTATAGTCAATCTTCCTTTTGATCTTGATTTTAGTATCACAGATCTCAGCACCTGGGTTACTCTTTATAACCCAGTTCCCTTTCTGTGTTCTTTTCTTAGTAACCCAGTCAAGTCCCGATAGATGAGTTTTCCTCCCTGACTCCTTGTCCTTCCAATCTTGGTTAAATGTCTTAATGGGTAACCCCAAGTCCACATGTAGCTGAGTCCTGGACACTGGATGTTGAATCTACATGAGGCTAGTTTTCTGCACCCTGACAGTTTACCTGCCACTTGCCACACCTCTGCTTGGCTAGGTATCTTGGCCATTCAATTCAAGTTTAAACTAGATAATCAGTTATACCTTTTTTTTTCCCTTTCAGGCAAATATTCTGATATGCTTTCTATATTCTAGAAATGTTGAGTTATAGCCTATTCTAGGTACTTGTCTGGGTTTTGTTCCTGTTCCATTTATAACATGCAGTATACAAGTCTCAGCTTTCCAACATCACTTCCCCATTAAATTTCATTACATCTCCTTTTAGGGCTATAGACTTATTTCAATTTTTATATCTTTTATTCAACAAATGTATTTTGGACACATGATAGTCAAGATAGTGCTCAATTTGACGTAGAATACAAAACCATATACGATGTAATGTACAATTTAAAAGAAAACACAAGACTACAACTTATTACAGTATTAACTACTTATTAAGTGGTATATTATTGCCATTAACCAACTTCATATAAGAATTCCATAAAGAATTTTAAGACCCCTGAGCTGATAAAGAAGTGATCTTCTTAAAGTTCAAGTTGACCATCCAACCTATTGAATACCTGCACTGATTTCCCAGTGTCCTCTAGATAAAGTTCCACCTTCTTATCCCAACATGAGCAAAGCACTGTGGTCCATGCCTCCTGCCATACTGCCCTTCACACCCTACTGCCCCCACTTCCCACTATGTCCCCCACCCCCACCCTGTGCAGGACATTTCTTATTTGCCAAACTGAACCCCTGCAGTTCCTCTCAAAAACCTATGATGCTGCTTATCTGCAGGCAATGCTTGTGCTATTTCCTCTGCCTCGGGTACCCACTCCCCAGTCACTCTACTGTCACATGATTCAGTGATCCCTATTCATCATTAGGATGTTTCCATCTGAAATGTTCCCTGACCTTCCAAGTTGGTTTAGATAATGCTCTCTGCTCCCTTTACTGGGTGATATAGTTCCATCATCTTCCACTAATGTCTTGTGGTAAGTGTGATATCTCTTCTAGATTATAAGTTCCTTGAGTCCAACAAACATGTTTTATTAACCATGGCACCTCCAGTATTCAGGAGAGGGACTGATACATAATACAGTATCCTCAGAGATGCTACAGGTTTGGTTCCAGACCACCACAAGAAAGTGAGTATCACAATAAAAGGAGTCACAGGAATTTCTTGTTTTCCCAGTGCATATAAAATTTCTGTTTACCCTATACTGTAGTTCATTAAGCGTGCAATAACATTATGTCTAAAAAAATCAATGTACGTACTTTAATTAAAATGTGACACGGAGACATCAAATGAACACATGCTGTTGGGAAAATGTTGCCTACTAATGCATGCCACACCTACAATTTGTAAAAAACACAATATCTGTGAAGCGCAATAAAGCAAAGCATGATAAAACAAAGTATGCCTGTATGTACTTTAGTATATAATTGTTGAAAGAGTGGTTTTGAAAGTTCAAGTCTGTGATGTTTTATATCTGCTATGTTAGGTGACAATTAGAAATGATGAATTTAAATATATCTAATAAAATTCCTCTATTATAACAACATTTTCATGTGAGGTGACTTCTTTCAAGGAATATTAAATAATCCAATGGACTGTACAGGAAAAGGTCACTTATAACATAAAAATGAAGTCATTTAACTTAGTGTACCTGAGAAGGAAAAACAATTCATTTAGTGTTTCTCAACTCTTCTTCCTGGCAAAGGAAAATACCAGCTTTTTATACACATTTAACCTTTAGAGTAGTTGGTGGATTTTATGTAGAAACTTAGATGAGTTCATTCATTATGCTTAATACTGCAAAAGCCCCCCAAAGAACCATTAACTGTATCCATTTGGTGTTTCTTCTAATCATAAAAAGGAATATTATTTTTTATTTGTATTGGTAGCCTGAAAATCTTACAAGGTAATATATAAAATTCTGTACAAAAAAAATGCATAAACAAATATAATGGGAAAAAATCATTCTTCAGGTTTCCTGTTCCTAATATGACTTAAAAGAAGGAATTTTGTAGTTCTGGTTTAATTGAAGAAAATAGCAAGGCATCAGTTGAAAAAGTATTTCATACATCACCATGGAAATAAGATTCAGTCTGGGGTTTGTAGTTTGGTATTGCTGGAAGATAAATTTCATATAGCCAGGAGGACAGTCTTAGTTTTCTGAGCAATTAGAAAAAATATATAACCAGAAGAATGAAATGGTCAGATTTCAGAAAGTTTATTCTGAATTCAGGGTGCAGAATCAATAAGGGAGACTAAGTCTAGGAGCAGGGGACAGTTGTAAAGGCAGTGCAATGGCCGTGGTGGCTGGATTTGAAAATAAAGTACAAATGTGAAAATTTTTTACACAGTAAAATTAGCCACAGGATTTAATACCTAATAAAACTGATACAGTTTATGTACAGATTAATTTCAAATTGCTATTCTGAAGTGTTTTCTGGACAAAAACTTCCAAATCAATTATTTTAAGTTCACTCTTTCATAAACCATGTAGATAAACAGCAATGAAGCAAAGAAGCTGGAGGGGTTAGACCCAGATTCTGAGGGGTTGCTCGTTATCTCCACCTCTTTAGAGAACTTTACAGATGACTGTCACTATAAATTACTGTGCAATGTAATTCTAAATGATGAAGACAACTGGATTTATTCATGAGATTTTAATAGGCCCATTTCCATTGGCTCTGTCACTTGTTTGTTCTTGGTGGCAAGCGTTCTACTAAAATTATAGATTTCTCAGGAAAACAGTTGTTCTTCATTCATTATTCTTTTACTGATCATCTTTCCTGTATTTTGTAGCATAGTGTTTACTATATTTATCCCTTAACAGTGTTCAAAGATTGACTAAAAAGATCACACTTATGGCTTACATATGACAAACAGCCATGTGTAAAGGCATTTACCTATAGGTTCACATGGTTACATTATCTTTACTTTCTTATGCTATTGATATAGTCTCAGTAGAAGAAAATTTCCAGTAAGATTGATGTTTGAATATATCAAAAGAGTGAAACTAATAGAAAGATGTGTTAAGAACTTTTAAGTTTACTTATCACTAAAAATGGAATTTTTAGTCACGGACAAGTAATTAGTAATAACAAAGAAAAACAAATAGGTTTCCTTAGCTAATTCACATGGATTTCTTATATTTCAAAATCAGATAATAAGGGTTAGCTAAGTGCAAAGGGGCATTTCATGGTTTTTCTTTCAATACATTTTCTTTATGTCCTTGGAAATCTGAAAGAATTAATATTAAGATTCTGCTAACATTGATTGGACATATAGTCATGATGAAGCAGAAGATGATATTGCTGAAGATATGGGAAATAAGTATTATTCAGTTCGAGGGGAAATGGATTGTTACTGTACTCTCAGTTATGGACTTGAGGAAATGAGATTTCTTTGGTTACAAAATTGCCAGCAGCCAAGACTTCATGTTCATTTATCCTAAACCTAGAATTACTCAGATATTAAATTGGGGGGGAAAAAAAAAAAACTTGATTAGAAAAGTGCTTTTAAGAGTTATAAACTGGTTTATCAAAGTATTAATATGACACTTTTCCATAGGAGATCCCGTTTTTTATGACAATGAAGAATACCTGCCAGACACAAACCTACTTTAAAAGGAGATTATTTAATTAGTTATTTTTATTTCCAGTGAATCTGGCAATATACTTTAGGGAGTCATTTAGTTTTCATTCATTACAAGAAACTACAGTTTATATTTTCCTCAGGCAAAAAGTTTTATCTGACAATTTGAATGCTCTGATGACAGAAATATCTGATGATGAAGAATGGTATCAAGGAGATGCCAAACGACATAACACTTGAGTCATTTTCAGTAGCTGCTCATGATGAATAATTGTGCTTACCATGTATTGTTTCTAGCCAATGTAACAAAACTAGTAAGGATGGTATTATTCTCCCTGTAACAAGAGATTAATACCACAATTCCCATGCTTTGTCATACGTTAGTATCACCCCAGGATCTCTAAAATATGGAGATGCCTGGCTCCCACCCTCTGGCATTCTGATTTAATTGATAGGAGATATAACATGACATTGGGACATTTAAAACTTTCCCAGGTGATCCTAATGTGCAGCAAAATTTGGAAACCACTGGATTAATTTGGAACCTCAGAAAGATTAAGTGAAGTGCCTAAGGTCATTTTCTGGTAAGCAGTGGTGTCAAAATTCAAACACAACTCCCTCCAACTTAAAAACGTGGAATCTGCAGAGAAGGACACACCTCTTTGTTCAGGGCTCTGTTCAAAGTAGAGATTTTTATAACAGCCTTTGCCTTTATGCCTGAACCAAAATTGCAATGAAGAGCAGTTTTGATGAACTGATAGAAAATTTGCCAAGAGCCAATATGATGCTTTACACACATCACAAGTCACCGATACATTAACTTCATTGATACCTTAATTATGTCCCAAATAAATGACTTGCATTTGTAAATTGTATGATTTTACAAAAATCATGCAACTTTAAGACCTAATATAAAATGATTGGTTCAGTTTTCTTTTTATCTGTGCTGTTTGGGTTTAGCTAAGTAGATAAATTTTCAAAGTAAAAATGGTCAACTAATGAAATATTTTCTTGCCAATATAAGGTAAAATTTATATCCCAGATCCTTTTTGTGTATTTTTATGCAAATTTATATTTTCTTTATATGAAGAACAGTGACTATATCCTGTTGCTGTATCCTAGTAACTATTAAGTTAGAAAACAACTGGTTTTACTATTTTTGAAGCATTCGGCTAAAGACAAGGATTTCTAAGAAAATCAAGTAACTGTTCTTCCCTAATTCATACAGGGATTTTTAGAAATGAAATTAATTTCTCCATCTCCATTTGGGGATAATGACTATGCATTGTTGTGTTCATGACTTGATAGTCCCCATTTGATTCCTGGTTAACCCTATAACCTCCATGATAGGGTGATGAGCTATTCAATATGAGTAAAATGATAAGATGGGAGTTTCTGGAGATCCTACTCTTGTGCATAATTCCAAAATAAAAGGGAACATTAAATTCTCTTTTAAGAAAAAGCGTATGGAAAAGCAGGAAATTCTAGTTTTGATCATTTTTTAAAAATTTGCCACTTTATAATGGGCAGGCATAGGATTATTTGTAGTTTAAGACTTTGTATGTATGGCTCATATTCTTAAATGTCTATAAAAAAGTACAACTAGTTATTTAATCATCTAGGCTGAATTATATAATATTGCCCTTTTTCTAAATTAAAAATAGTTGAATGTCAGCATTTTTATATGGCTCAACAGTAAAAGGCAAATTAAAAAGTAGATATAGCTTCAAATTTATTTGTATGATTCACATGCGTAAATAACAGTCACTGATATGAAGCATATACAACTACTACAAAAAAGAATTATGATTTGCTGTTTAATGGCATGCTGTTTCAGCACAGTGTAAGTAACAATAATGTAATCTGCTGAAACATCTCAGAAAATAGCAATTTATCCCATTCTGGATGTTTTATTGGGCATAGCAAATATTCCATATTCATTTAAGCAGATGAAGATTTGAATCCCAATTTAAACTTTATAAATATTTTACTCATCTTAAATGTGTGTGTATTATTAGCTAGTACTGACACAAGTTTTAGAGGTTTTTTTCCTACACATATTGCCTAGCAAAAATAAGTACTTAATCTGGATACACATAATATCAGGGCCTACTTTATTATTATAAATAATAAATTTGAAAAGGAACAATCATCGTAGGCAGATCACATTCATCGTATTATAAAACAACTAGCATGAATCTCTACTGAATGAGAGAGAAAATATGAAAAGCTGGCTTAGCTTCTACAGGTTTGTAATAAAATTGTTACTCTATTAAATTCTCCTAGAATGTTCTTTCTATAAAATCAGTAAAGCATTCTTTGTTTTAGTAGCTCTTCATTTGTTATGTTTAAGGTTCTATGGGGAATTTTCCCTTTCAGGGTTACCAAATCCATTGCAAATGCAGTATGCAAAACCTTTTTAGTACTTTCTTCTGTAGGGATGTTTGATTAGTAAATGCATGGTATCAAGAATTCATCCTCTGTCTCAGCTCTCAAATGGAAATGCTGGCAAAAGATTTTTTTTTTTTTTTTTAAACAAAAGAGGTAAAATAACAGAGCTGAGGTGTGACTTAATAATTCTTTAAAGACTTAAAATAATTTTAAGTCTGCACAGTGCATAAGGGTGTTACCTCTATCATCTAGTTGACAAACATTTCCTTATATTTTTAAGAATGAATGCATAATATAGATTTCTCTAGAATTCAAATGAATGAATCATCTACTAAGACCTCCAGGCTCCATTCTGCTCTCTGTTCTTTGTTCCATTGATTTTCCAAAGTATGCTACCATTGCAGAGGACTGATTATGCTATACCTTATCTTTTGAATCAACTTCCTATTTAATCTCTTGAATCTCCTTTGACCTCCAGAACCCCAAGACTTCATATTTCACTAGCGAAGAAAAGAATAACCATGTTGTTCAGGAAAAAAATGGCTAGATAGCTGATAATTGTCTGCATCTGACATGACAATAATATTGCTTTATAACGAAATCAGTGGCAATGCCTTGTGGTACTTATCCTGATATCTGTTTACCAGAAATCTTAAAATATATCAATAACTTAAGTGCATGGAAATGTGTCTTCTGCACAGCAGAGTTAGAATATTTACACTTGTTAATGACACATGTTTCTTGAAGCAGTTGAATCCCACTGTTAGCATCTTACCATTGCTATCATACCTCATTTTGGCTTTTTCCTGAGTAGGTGTAAGTTTTGTCAGAAGGCAAGAATAGGTATGCATCTGCAGGTTTTTCAATTGCAGGTTTTTGGCTATGCAGACAAATATTTTGTCAAACCATGTTGTTATCTCCATAGTTGGTAGAAGATGAATTGTGCAGTTTAACTGAAAACCTGAGTACAAGTTACTAAAATCTTCCTTGGCTGCAAAAGTGCATTCAGCAATTGAAAAGCCCATATGCTTTTCTCTTTTGAGAGAATGCATCTTAAGCAAGTTAAAATGCACTCTTCTGTTGTTCTACAGCAAAGCTATTTACTGTGATAGGATGATACTCTTACTAGATTTTGTTAACTTTTGTGAATTATTTCACTGTCTGTTGACCTTTGAATATTAGAGTACATAGGCCTATTTTATTTAAATACCAATGTCATTCTGCATCACAGATCAGTTTTGGGAATTATTAATGGACAATTTCCTATAATAATGTAGCTTATTCATAGTTAAATTTTTCTGCATTCAAAACAATCAATTTAAACTGATGATATATCATAATTGACTTGAGTTAACATACAATATGAAAAAAAGCATAATCACATTTTACAAGAAAATAGCTAGATGGCTGATAATTGTGTTTGCAATTTTATGAATGTGAATGGTTTTCATTTGAAACATGATATTCTTCCTATTCCCAAGAATTGAATCTTGCATAATTTCAAGCATTCCTGCTTACCAAGAAACTATTTCTGATTTTAATACCCACCAAGTATGATGAGCTCTTAGAGTGATCATATCTACACTCAGAAGATTAATTTAATTCCAAAAAAGTAAGAAAAGTAATTCAAACAAGCTATGATTAGTTTAAATTACTTTAACTCACAATGTTGAGAAGTGCCAGTTTGTAAGGCACTGTGCTAAGTGTTTTGGGAAATTAAATAAATCAAAAGACATAGTTTCTAACTTCAAGAAACTTTTTAGCTAGGAGAAAAAATATACAGAAATAGTTGCTTTTTCCTCATTTATCTGGGACACCATGTGAGCTTTCTGGTATGGAAATATAATAGAATATAGTTCCTAATAAAATGGGGAAAATGTTTTAAGGGCCACACATCAGACAATCAGAGTCTTCAGGATTATGCAGAGACAGCATTTATCTAAGCAGCACATCTGATGCAAAAAAAATAGCCTTTCCTCTAAGATGCACAAACATTATATGTACAACCCAATAATTTTAACTAATTTTTGAAAATGATTATGCAGTTACCAGTTTCCCTAACAAGGAAATTGTACCTTTGCGTGCAATTTGTGCCCTGCTATAAAGAATCAGTCTCTAGGTGTAGGGAAAAAAAAAAATTTGCCGAATAGGACTTTCACTCTAAGCCATTTGCAGGTGATTATTCCCAGTGCTGTGACCAGAGGCTGACACCCAGAGGGTGCTGCTCAGGAATCTGTGGACGAGTCCCTCAGGGAAAAGCTGCATCATGCATGAATGGCTTCACATGTTCGCACAATGCCTTGGGAGCCCCCTGCCTTCACCCCCTGTAACCTCCTGCCAAACCAGTGCCTTCAGGCCCTGTCTGTGAGATCAGACTTTTCTTAAACTTCCATCCCCATTCCATCCTTTCCTCTCTTTCCTCTGAAACAACTTCCTTAAACCAGAAAAAAAAATGATAGCCTTGAGAGAAATCAGAGCAAATGTGTCAGAGCTTAGGTGACATGACTCACTAGCAAAATGTCTTCAGGGCCCCCTTTAACCCCCAGGGTACAGTGTGAGGAATAGTGTCCTTATCCTCTCTCACCAATTTAGAGTCTGGTCTCAAGACAACTCTTAAAACAAACGCTAGGAATAAAGGAAAGGCTGTGGTGCAAGTGGCACAGAGGGAAGCCTATGCTTGAATCAGCATTAATTTCTGCAGTATTGGAGGTCATCAGTAATCCATTCGGCAGTGCTTCTGTTCAGCACAATTATCATGCTATGCTAAGCACAGCAGAGGACTCACACTCCTGTAAGAAGATGAGATGCTTGGGAAAAGGGAGGACTGAAGATGTTTAAGGGAGATTTGTTTCTTACATGGCTTTAATTTGAAATCCTTTCATTCTAAAGATGTCTGGGTATTGAGATAGAGCAAACGAAAGCAGTACATTCTTGTTTCAGATGCAGCCGTGCATCTCACTTATTTGAAAGACTTAATCAGCACACTCAGGAACAAGATGTGAGACATCTTGAGGTGCTGCTTACTTGTCAGCTGCAAGATGAATAAAATGCATATGCCATTCTTTGCCCCACTCCAGAGAATGAGTTTGCAAAGTGAGGACTTTCCTTGGAAGCTATTTTGTTCACATTTGACTTGGCAAACGCAGAATCGCATCTGTGGAGGGCACTTGAGGCTTTCCCCAGCTGGCCCAGCTGCTCTTGCTCTACCTGCCAGGTGACATTGTTCACTTGCTCAGTGCTAGCCCGGATAGCAGGGCCTCAAGTCGGAAGGCATTTCCAGTCCACTCACACAACTCAATGTGCTTGTTTTAACTGATCATGTAAGTGATGTCTAAAAGCCTCTGGTAGTCCTGTTGATTGGACTCATTAAATTTAGGATTATTGTTAAACCTGGCAGAAGCAAGCCCAATACCAGAGATGCATAAACATGCATCTAGCAGCCAGGAAATGTAAAGTACCGTATTTTGCTATGGTGTTCTACTGCCATATTCAGCACTAATCTAACTGCCACTATGCTTGCTGTAGGAATAACAATGGACACTTTCAAAAACAACTACCAATTTAAAAAAAAGTACCTTTGTGGCAAATAGGTGATCAAGAAGCAATTTGCTTCCCTAGCAGTCCATTTTAATCATTAGTAAAGTGCCAATTCAAGGCTATTTATGTTATCAGTTACCTTTGAAACTCAGATATTACATTTCCCCCCTCCACCCGGCATCTGATCCTCACTAGCTCTGCTAAATATACTAAATCTTTTACATATTCCTCTTCTCCATCCCTCCTTCAGACCGGCATCATTTTCACCAGAACAATTGTAGTAGCTTGCTTTTTGTCCATAGTCTTGTTTCATTCTAAGTCTCCCCTCTGTGTAACAGCAGGAATGATCTATACTAAATGAAATGTGGCCATGTTGGAATCCTTCAGAAACTCACCGTAACTTATAGAATCAAGTATGTAACGAGCTCTTCAGCAGAATAATCTAGGGTCTCATTAGCTCTCCACCCCATCCCTTGGCCATCCCCCAATCAATCTGTCTTATTCTAGCAGTACTGAACTGCCTCTACTTCCTTAATCACACCTGATCATACTGTCTCCTGCCTCTGTGCCTTCCAGAATGCCTTTCCTTTCTTCTTTACTATACTAGTACCTACTCTTTTCTAGGAAAACCTTCCCTGACCCCAGGCATGGCTAATATTCCCTCCTCGCTTTTCCCATTGAATCCTGTGCATCAAACGTCACAGCATTTGCCATAATATATTAAACATTTATATTTCTGCATGTATCTCCCCCACCTGACTGAAAGCTCTTTGAGGAAACCAGTGACTACATAACATGGTAGCTGTCCCCTGCTTCTCAATCAGAGATTAATTTAATGTCACTCCTCAGAAAGGCCTTCTCTGCTCACCTAACACACCTTCACTTTGTTCAGCCTTCTTTTCTTCATAGAACTTACTAATTTATTTGTATTTTGTTTATTTAAGTATTTGTTTATCATTTGTCTCCACACTACAATATGAACTCATTGAGACAGAGACTTTTTCTGCCTTGTTCACCCCTGTATTGTCACTGCCTAGAAAAGTGTCTGACACATAGTAGCCCTTCAATAAGTATGTATTAGAGAATGGAGGATGGATGGGCGGGCACATAATAAGAAGTCAGTACTTTGGTTGGGACTGCTTTAGTCTTCATTAGTTTTTGTAACTGTTGAATTTAATAAGACATTGGAGAAGACGATAGCATAGGCAAAAGAAAATTGGATTTTGAACCTTGTGTTAAGATGACATCCATTTGATTGTGGTTCAAATGATTATTGAAGAAAAGCCCCTGTTGTGACAACTTTCTAGTATGAAATAAGGTATAGGGCTCAGCATCGCTTATTAGTTTACTGTTTAGGGTAAAAAACAAACAACACTCAGCACATGTTTACTGAGCTCTTCCTGTGTATAAGTCACTATGAGCATCTGATGTTGCAACTGTGGAAAAGATCCAGTGCCTGTTCCAATGGGGCTAAAAAACCAGGATCATTACCTCAATTGGGGTTCTCTAGAGAGAAGCATGCAAGTTATTTTACAGAACCAGGCTCATTAATTTAAAAACATTTCATAGTCACAAAGATAAAGCATTTTTAACATTTTATTCCCTCACAACTGGTGAATTAGTTGTCATCACAACCTCAGTTTTAAAAATGAGGAAAATAGAAGATCACTATCTGGTCGGAAAGTAAGCTGAGTGAGCTTCTCCAGTTGACCACATGTAGTGTGTGAATGAATATTATAAATACAAATTTTTAAAAGTATGTTTACTGCACAGTGAACCCTAAGGTAAACCATGGACTATAGTTAATAGTAAAATTATTAAAATGTGCTTTCATCAGTTGCAACAAATGTATCACACCAATGCAAGGTATATGGGAATCCTGTAGTTTATGCATGATTGTTCTGTAAACCCACAATTCACTAATAAAGGAAAAAAAAATGTGGAATTGAGGATTGGGGTAGGAAATACTTGTGACATGACATTATAGCAATGTGATAGCTCTTTTGAAAATACTTTATAAGCTGTAAATTTATGTATAAATATAGCACATCAATATACTTTTTTTTGAATTATGATTTTTTTCCTGAATGAATGAATGAATGTGCATGACAAATGAGGACATGATAAAAATTGGGAGCCTAGTGGATTAGCCTTACGGCAGAGTGAGCTACACAAATATGTTTTAAATATCAATTCATTGGTCTTGGGTTTATATGATAATGCATGCTACAGTTCACAGCCAATGTGTTTACTGATATGTTAAATAATAAGGAGAGATTGGGAGGTAAAGGGCACTGGTGAAATAGACTTATTGAATATTGTGGTATGAGACCTAACCTCTCTCTTAAAACAGTTACAAAATCTGTGAGGATTTCCAGTTCTGCATGAGGTCTTGGAAACACACAACTAAATTGCACAGAGTTCTTTCTAAGGCTGTTGTGCAGTTTAATTAATCAAGTCTGGCACTCTGCTCTGCCAGTCTACTTACTTACTCCTGCCTGTTCCATTTTTTCCATCCAAACATTACACAAATCTAGGACAATGATCCTTGAGACTACTTTCATGGTAATATCCTTTAAAAGACTCCTGCAGTTCTTTAAAATCGTACAGAGTGTAATCACAAAAGTTTCTTAGCACTTTCATGAAACCTGTGAAGATCTCAAAGTTTAAAAATGGAAAGCAAAACACGAATCCAAAGAACCAACATCCGAGTTTTTCAATGTTAGGTTTTTTATAATGTGATGTATTATCTACAGCTTCTAATGCTACAGTTCTAAAAATTAATGGCTTTTTAATTCAGTGACTACGAAGGGATATAATAAACTTTCATAAAGTGTTAAACAGCTCTAACTACATGTTTTAAAAATTCTCGTCTATATTTAACTCATTAATCATCAGTCTCAAAGGTGTAATTTTTACTGAATTTGTCATCTTTCCAAATAAAGTCTGGTTAAGATCATTACTTACCAATATATTGCCATCCTTTAAAAATGTTTAAAGGTTTTAAAGCTATTAAGAAAATAGTAGTAGTGTGCTTAGGACAACTTATTTTCTGAGCATGAAATAGGAAAAGAAACATGTTTATGACCTAATAAAAAAAATAGTTGCCAATCAGAAATATTTTCCTAACTTTTAAAAAATATAGTAACCTAACTGTGGAATTCTTCCTTTCATATTTTCAAACTATTTGAGCATAACAATTAATTACTAACAAACATTGGATTTCAATAAGACTTAAAATCCCAAATGTGCTTGGGTTTATATGATAATGCATTCTACAGTTCAGTCAATTGCCAATCAAGTTGACTTGGTGAGCTCTTATATTTTCAGGAATTCTGATAAATTATTGTAATATATTTTATAATAGAGTGATCATATTCACCATATAAATCAAAATTGGTAAAAAGTTGAATATAGTATATGAAATAATTAAATTCAGAAAATCAGGTATTACTTTTCATATCATAATCCCATTTACTCTGAATTTTCAAAAGTGAATTTGAAATAAAATGTAATTTCTGGTGAAATTTTACAAAATAATTAGAAAGTTTATATATATAGTTTTTATATATTTAGCAATTATATATGTGTATATGTAGTATTTACATATATATAAATTTAGTTGGGTTGATCTCCATTTCTAATTTAAAATACTGAACACATTTAGTATCTGAGAACATGTTATTTGAGAATGGAGTGCTTTAATCTTAGATTTTAAATTTTTATTAAAAATTTTTATTGTTTCAATGTCACAAATATAAAGAAAAATAAAAGAAGAATGTAAAAATGTAATTTCAAAATCTGTATGTAGAGTTGTGAATTTTTAACTAAAATTACTAGAAGGATAAATATATTGATATCTTGGTTTACTGAGTGGTATACATACTGTTATGTATAACGTTGTCGGAGAGTCTATTTGCTGTCTTTATAAAAATAATGTATCTGTATTAATTTTCTATAATTTATAAGATATCGCAAGTTATAATAATATTTTAAATGCTAACAGATTTACCCGTTGCCCTATTTGTGGAAGTATAACTGATGGGGATTATAACAATTTATGTTAAAAATGCCTAAGGTAGAGAGAAATGCTGATAATTTTAAAATGTTCATGACACAAAACTCAGATGTGTGCTACTCAAGAAATATTGGATCCACTGATAACTTATTGAGGGCTTACTATTTGTGAGGCACCAAAAGAATCTCTGGGAATATAAAATATAAGCTAGGCATTTTAAGAGCACTACACTCTGGTTGGCCAAAAGGTAACAGTACATAATATAAAATCATAATGCAGAAGGGAAGCTATCTGGGACATTCAAAGGAAGGAGTGTCATGAGGAGCAAGAGATATTTTCCTTAGCGTAGTGATCAATACTAGATCTATAAAAATAGGTGGAGTTTAAATAGCATGGTGGTACAAATTAAAATCATTTTTATAATGTCTACCATCAGATCTAAGTCAAAATTTAAAAATGGATTATTTCTAATACATTCACATTTTTCCTGATTTGTTCCCAGAATGCTCGGGCCCACTAGGAATTGAAGGTGGAATCATATCAAACCAGCAAATCACAGCTTCATCTACCCACCGAGCTCTTTTCGGACTCCAAAAGTGGTATCCCTACTATGCACGCCTTAATAAGAAGGGGCTCATAAATGCCTGGACAGCTGCAGAAAATGACAGATGGCCATGGATTCAGGTAACAGACAGTGATGGGGCAAGGGAATTGCCAAGGACTGGCCATAGTCATTTAAGGAAGGTGACAAGTGAGAACCCAGAATGACTTATGGTCACAGAGGAAGGGGTGATATAATTGAGCTAAAATTGGCTTTAAAATCTGAAACTGTGAGAAATGTGTACATTCCATTGGAAAAGTACGTTAAAGGTATAAAAGTGTTAAAATTCTTGGGATATAAATACCAGTATTTTAAGATGCATATCAGAGAAGCAGGTTTTTTATATGCCATCTGTTCATTAGCATTGTGTTAACATTTAGCAGTAACTTTTAACACTTCAAGAAAATAAAAATTCTATCAATTCCTTCTCTGTTCTGCATAATGCAAATATAAAATATACAATGGGTTACGACAACAGTATCTCAAATGTCTTCAGCACCTTCTTTCAGGATATGAGGATGTTTAAATTCGTAGTCTTTTATTTATTCTTGTCAGCCAGCTATTTTGTTTTAACAGAAGAAAACAAGGTACACCAAGACATTAAGTGATTTCTCAAAGATGGCATGGATAATAGTAATGCCAATACCTTATTTTTATTCACTTAAATACTTTCTGAGCACTTAGCTGTAGCAAAACACTGAACTCTAGATATTAGAAAGAACAAAAATGATCAAAACATGATTTCTGTGAAAGATTATACTTCTCTTGGGTGGTGAGGGTGGCACATTAATAACTTTCTAAAAAGGTGAAAAGAGAAGAAAAACCCAGTACAGTGTAGGGTCAGAGAAGAAATAATTACCATGAGAAAACCTCATGAGGAAGACAGTTTTGATCATTTTCTTTGAACATGAATTTTAATAAGGAATAGGTGCTGAGGAAATGACAGACAGAATCAAACATGCTAGGGATAAATCTGTGGAACATCATGTAGAAAATCACAACTTGTATATAGGGTGCTGGAGGAATGTATTCAAAATATATGATTTTGTGGCCAGTTCATGATTTGCCTTATGATTCATACCTCAAGGTTTGGCCTTATTCCATACCAGTGCAGAGTTATTACAGAATTTTGAAGGGAATGGACTCTTAGTTTAGGTGGCTGAGCTATTCTGTCAGCTAAGAGGTAATTTTTTATCATGGAAATTCCTGTCCTTAATGGCCTGCATTACTAGGTCCAAAGTATGGGAGATGTTTTACAGACATTTAATAGAAAGGGAAACTGACTTACATCCAAGTAGCATGAATTCCAAGCTTTAGAAACCAGACCCAAAATCTACTTCACAAACTTCTGCTCAGGTTTCTTATGAATTCTTATATCTCCTATACACATTTTTTGTCTATATAGCTCCATGTAGTTACCTGATATTTTTGTTTTATGAATTCATGTTTGCATACATTGCAGAAATTGCTTTAAAAATTACATGTGACTTGTCAAAATTCTAGGCTTGTGTGCAAGGAAAATTCTAGATAATGGAAATGGCACATTAATACAGTATTGATCACATATTAATGAAGATCCCATTAAGCTTTAAAATAGATACTGTACAACAAAAAATGCTTATATTCTGTTTGCTAAAAATCATTTCAGATATTTTTAAGGCACTCTAGTCAACTATTTTGAAATGCATTTTTGAATTGCTATCATGATAAAATTTTTGAAATTAAGATTCATAGCAGAAATTGCAGAACAATGGAGAAATGATGTCACCTGTTGCATCAGGGTTTCTATTTGGCAAATTATATTTAGAAGCTTCAGTCATTTCCATGCTTTGCAGCATTCAGTCTAAGGAACAAACTTTTATGAATATTGCATAACCTCATTTTTCTCTTAACTTTGTCCCTGTGTATTTCCTACTTAACACAAATGATCATCTTGCCTTTCAAAGTATCATCTTTAAGTTGCCTTTCATCCCAGTGATTAAAAGTAGAAATTGCCTCAGTGGAATAGGTCAGTGCACAGCTCTTAGAGGAATTTAGTTCAATATGATGTTATCACTTTAAGGAGAGTAATTAAATACTTTTATTTTCAAGGGCAGTGGGATGGTTATTAATATTATTTTATTTTCATCTGACAATTATAATGAACTTCCAGAGAAAACCAGCAAAAGCAAATAAAAAAAGGGTTTCAAATATAGGAAGAAATCTCATATATAATGGGAGGAAAACAGCATATCTCACCACTGTTATTCAATAAATAACTTATTAGTGATTGTATTTCAAGGTATATGTTTTGTTGTATTCTTATTTCCTTAGTTATTTTTTTTTTAAAGAAAACCTGTATTTCTTTAAGAAAATAAACTCCTATCTAAGAAGTTCTTGGGAGTCTAATCATGTCCCAAACTTTCTGTGTTTGAGCATTCCTTATTAATTTCCATTTTCATTTAATTCTTTTATTTATATTCAGTCCTTCAAATGAAATGTTTGAGTACTTTGCTTAAACTCACTTATAATGAGAACAGCATTCCCCTAATTTTTCAGGTGTATGACACATATGTACTAATTAGTATTCAATTTCATTTTCTTCCTTATCTTGATGAAATGAAAATTAAAATCCATTGTAATTTTACATGTTCAGCATGCAGTTATTCATATCACCACAATGCTGTTAATTGGTTCTGAATTTAAAGGGTTAGTATGGTAAATTCAGTTAAACAGGGACCTTTTTCTCTTTTTTCAAGTTTTTCTGACCTTTATTTCTTCAACTAGGCTTTTTTCCAGCCTTTCAATAACCGCCACATTAAACACTGCTGAGTTCATTAGCAACCTAGAATATTAGTTACTCTTTGTGACTGATGTGTTAGAAATAGCAACTTTGGACATGTTGGGAATATGTCTCAGTTTACTTCATACAAAAATATAAAAGCTTATTAAAGCATTCTGGTTTCTTTGCTAACTGACTAAGTTCAGTCAGAATGAACCATTGTCACTTACTTTAAAAGATAATTATTTTCTATTTCCTGTGTATTTTTATTTCTTAATAGCTATATGGAGTAACATTTTAATTTTACTGCTTTTGTTTTAATTTGAGGTGATTTTGTTTTCTGTATCAGTTTACTTCATACAAAAATATAAAAGCTTATTAAAGCATTCTGGTTTCTTTGCTAACTGACTAAGTTCAGTCAGAATGAACCATTGTCACTTACTTTAAAAGATAATTATTTTCTATTTCCTGTGTATTTTTATTTCTTAATAGCTATATGGAGTAACATTTTAATTTTACTGCTTTTGTTTTAATTTGAGGTGATTTTGTTTTCTGTATCAGTTTACTTCATACAAAAATATAAAAGCTTATTAAAGCATTCTGGTTTCTTTGCTAACTGACTAAGTTCAGTCAGAATGAACCATTGTCACTTACTTTAAAAGATAATTATTTTCTATTTCCTGTGTATTTTTATTTCTTAATAGCTATATGGAGTAACATTTTAATTTTACTGCTTTTGTTTTAATTTGAGGTGATTTTGTTTTCTGTATATGCATTCTTTCTAGAATTTCTATAATTGGGTTTCCAGCCAATTACATTGGATTAATTTATTTATCCATTCAACAAATACATACTGAATATCTACTCTGTAGTCTATTTTTATTTAGATCTTTTATTATACTAAAACTATATTTGCATAATATTTATAGAATACCAGAATAGAGAAATCCTCATTTTACTGTATCTTACATAGCTCATATTATTACATGCTGATATATTTGATGTGTATGATAAAGAATAATACTGAGGCAAGGCCATAATTTTTCTTTGAATATTAATTTACTAGTAATTGTTTCAACACTAGTGTTTTATCACTGGGTAAAGTCAGTTTTGATCTCTCTTTTAAATAGTTATCCTTTTATAAAATGTGGATACTATCTTAATATGTTTCTTTCTGTATACCACAGAGTTGGGGGATGGGTTAGCAAGGAAGAGATAGTTATTTTTCAAACTTTAATGTGCACAGGAATAACCTAGGGCACTTGGTAAAAATAAAAATTCTGGATTGCCCCCACAGACCTACCGTGGATCACCTTCTGTCCTCACTGCAAAAACAAGTATCAGAAGCTTAGATATGTGCTGCCTGAGTTAACTTTCAAAAGAAAGGAAGGAGGGAGAGTAGAAAGGAAGGGAGAGAGGCAGGGAGCGAGGCCGGGAGGGAAAGAGAAAAACACTTTTGCTTGATGATCTGAGGACTTGGTTGTTGGAACTGCAGATAGTGATGACTCCAGTGGTTGGAGGAAGAGGGGAACAGTAAAGAAACAGAGGAAGGATAGTGGGCAACAGGTGACCCAGGGAAAGTCTCTGAGCTGGAGGGAACAGAACTACGTTCTGTGTCCTAGACAGAAGTGGGTGCTAGCTTTAGCAGCACTTTATAAGTAAGCATTGCTCATCACTCATGAAATAGTGAAGTATTTTCCCAAGTTTATGTTCCTAAATGACTACTCGATTCTTTTCTGTTACAAAATTTAAAATATTCGAAAGCAAAACAATCTGACTTCTGCACTTTAAACAAACTAACAGTGTGGAGTACATGGGCCAAAAGAGACTTCTGTGAGGGCAAATAATGTTACAAATTCACATTTCTGGAGTAAAAATTAAAAACCCAAAACTTTATGAACACTGGAACCGAGAATGCTACAAAAAATAGAGTAATCATTTATTTTATTTCAAAAGGGTGTATATAATTATGTGTGTGGAAACTTTTTTGGTACTAACAGAAACCTGATGCTTCTTGTGATACCAGAATAATTTTTAAAAGCCAAGAATTTAAGTATTTTTTTCCTTTTTCTAGTTATTTTCTAACTACAGAACCTGAATCACATAGAATCCAATCCATCTTTACTACTTCCTTATTCAGGTAGAAAATAATTTAGCCTGTTTTTCCTGTAAAAACAAATAAACAAAAAAACATATTCCCAAATACACCATGATCCATAAACACCTCTCTAAGGCTAATTACTCCTGGACATTAGTATTTTGCTTCTTCTAAGTATCTTCTGTTTTTAATCATGAGCACTAATCCCAAATAACCATTTTCATTTAAGTTGTTTATTAGAAGTGCATTAAAACAAATGTTACTTCTTTATTAAAAAAAAAGACACTTAGCTTGAGGTAAAAATGACGATGTTTCTGTACTGAAAAATAATTTATTTGATCTCTTAATTATTTGGTCATTTACCACATTTATACTAATACATATTGCTTGGTTATTACCTTTAAAGCATGTGTTTTGCACCTTGACTCCAAACTCTATGAGCTATGGATATGGATAACTGTATAGCAGGCATTCTGTAATTTAGAAGAAGCTGTGTCTGGAGTCTCTTTTTTTTTTTTTGCTCCTGAGCTGCTTCCTCCCCCTCTTTCGGCACCTAAGGCCTCACTGACCTGAATTTCTTGCCTTTCCTCAAATGCATCAAGCTGTTTCCCCGCTGCTGTGCTTGGGCATATGCCCTGCCTAGTTAATCTATTGTTTATATGTCAGTCTTCTTTAGATTCAGCTCCATTATTCTCTTCTCTATAAGTGGTTCCTGGAAGCCCTGCTTCTTATCTCTAAGGATAAAATTGATTAGACTATCCTTTCTTTCCAACTCTGCCCATTATATATTCTAGTCATAGCAGCTCAAATACTTTTACAGTCATTATTTACCTTTCTCTCTCTCTCTCTACTAGACCATAAGCAACTTGAGAGCAGGAATTACAACTGATTTATGTCTATTCCATAGTGCCTAGAACAAAATAACTGTGGGATAGATGCAAATGCTTACCTCATAGAAGACTGGGGAATGTTGAATGAAATAGATGGCAAAGATATAGCATTTGCCTTAACATGGACATGAAAATTATTATTTACTAAGTGGTACTGAGAACACCTAAAACAATTCAGTTCACATTCTCTGTGTTCAGCTGTTATATACTTGCATTTGAATTGTGCCTTCTACACACAACCCCATTGGTACCATAAGTAGTACATCCAACCATTAGAGAAAGAATGTGCCACCCATTCAGAGATAGACGAATCATACTTCTGTAAATTCCAATGACCCATACTTAACTCCATAATTACTGCAAGCCACTTTTATAAGCCTTATTAACAGGACATTGTTAAAATCTGCAGTGTTTCCCAGGAAGACCAAAATTTGTGTCTTACCATGTCCAATTTATATTTTGTTCCTGAAATGTTAAAATTAAATGTTTAATTTACCTTCCTGCATATTGTTATAATATTTTATAATAATTACTTGACAAGGGATTTGGAAACTAGGCAAGGCCATTTTTAAAGTAAACATATCACCTCTCTTAAAGATTGATTTACTTTAGTGAAAGCATTTGAAATACTAATCTCTCTCTAGTTTATGCAATTTGTAATTTTATACCCTTACAAAAAATTAAAAACATATAAACTATACCTTACTGCTATTAATAAAATATAAAGAGTTACAGAGAATTACTTTAGCACAATTTTAACATCTATTAAACTTTTAGTGGATAATTTAGGAACCCACCCTTGTAGGAAAGACATTTTCACTATGCTTGCTATACATTTTGGCCATGAAGAAACCATTTCTAATTTGACTTCTGTATTTACAATGGTTAATATTCTAAGTGCCTTGTCTATTTAGTCTCTATTGCTGCATGCATATTACCAGGTTAATTTTCTAGTTTTGAAATACCACTGGAGTGAAATGGAGTGTCGCAGCCCATGAGGGCCATGCCAGTCCAGAGGCCAAAGAAGACAACAAGCATTTTCTGATACATGAACTTTTATTCAGGGCTTACTTACAGGGTGAGAAGTCATGGAGAGATCATGACGGCTCTCTCAGGCCAGGCAGACATCGCATTCACAGGGAAGTCGACCGAACGATGCAAAGAGGACAGAAAGCCTTTTATAAGGGTTTAAGACAAAGGCCTTCCTAAGGGTGGAGGGAGCATAAATGCAGGAATAGTTCACTCTGACCTGGGGGATGGTGCAGGAAAGACTAGAATAACACTTGAACAATTATATTTGAATAATTATATTTTGCTCTTTTTGTGAGACAAAGAGCCTCTCACTTCCTGCCTGCTTCCCATAAAGTTACATTTTAAGGTCAATTTACTCTTTTTCTCTTTACTGGCTTACAAAGATAATAGGTTAAATATTAACTGCCTAGGTCATGCAGACTGCTGTGCACCAAAGATCTGCAGGCCTGTTTTGCTCAGGCCATGGGTTGCCACAATCCACTCCTACACAAGTTTGCATTGACCATAGGACAGACTTTACATCCATAATTCACAACAACAATACAATAAACAACATAGTAATAATACACTGATACACAGAGATAATAAACCTATAGCAAGTGGTGCTATGGCCAGGTTAATGAGTTTTGCCATTTAGCACAAGTACTGCCTGGGCCAAAATAGCTAAAGGATAACAGTACCAGGCATTCTGCTTTATTCTATATCTATTTTTTACCATTTTTTCAACCTTGATCACAGAAATAAATTTCCCTTTCCATCAACTTTCTGCAACTTTTTATATTCATTCAGGTTTTGTTCCATATCCCCTATTTTTTTATTCTGATACAACCAGTCATTTAGGAAAAAACAACTTCCTTTGCCTTCAATAATAATAATAATAAAAAGACACCCCTCATACCCTCTACATTCAAGTCATCAAAATAATTTTGGAAATTGTTCTTAAGCATTTCACAACATATTACCAATAACATTACACTTGTTAGTCATTGCATTATTGAAATAGTAACACTTTTTTTTAACAAGAATTAACAACACATGTAAGCATTAAATTGGACAGCTGAGTGGTTTAACAGTATATATAAATTGAGTCTTCATAGTAGATAGAAGGGTTCCAGGTGAGGGAGTTTTAAATACCATGTTTTCTCCCCCTGCAGGGAGCCCTTCAGTGTCAGAACCACAGTTAGTTTCCTATGTAATTCTAATACCCATGGGCTCAGGATTCTCAATCAGCATGGCTGCATGGGCCAGAACCAGAGCCAATTGACCTTATTTTCCCCAATTTCTAGTGTTTGTGGCACAGGCAAGAGAGAATTATTATCCTTGCCCCACTGTGGCTTGAAGGCAGCCGGCCCCTTTGGCGTTAATGCTGATACAGTCTTCAAGTCCACTATTTCTATCATCCTTTAAGTGTTTAGCCATATCCACGGCAGTGAAGGCATATTTTGTCCCTTTAGACAGAGGAAAGGGGCCAATATAGTTTACTCTCCACCAGGTGACAGGAATCTGGTGTCCTCGGTGCCCAGTCTTCCGGCACAGCCATTCCATCACTTCATGCGTCATTGGTGTTAGGCTGTAGAATTTCACTAGGGCATCTGCTTCTATGTTACCTGGTAATGAATTGGTGTTATGGGCAGAGACATGAAAAATGGTTACCTTACATTTGTGGCAGGCAGTCAGACGTCTTTCCACCAGATGGTGTCAGTACTGGGCTGGACAGTCACGGCTGTCCAGGTAGCAGATTGCCCATGTGCCAATCCATGCAGAGCCGGGTGTATTTCCTTGTCCGTCAATGGTGGGCATGGGAGGAGCCACCTCAGGAGGATCAACAGGAAACAGGACATGCTGCTCTTTCATGTAGGAGGCCAGTCCTAAAATTTCACGCATCTTTGTACTCAAAGAGCCATTGTTAAAAATGCCACATCATAGGAGGTAGACTTTCCACTCTGTCAGTGTGCTCACCTGAGCACTCCCCGAATAGGGCTCATTTATAGTGTCTCATATCTGCATATCTATATGGCTATGGTCTTCTGTAAAGTCACTGGGCACCTGAGTTAGACCTTCAGTACTTGCAACAGAGGATTACAAACTATGCACAACTGCTCTTTTAAAGGACTATATCTGAGTTCTGTGTTCTTCCATAGTTGGGACCAGAATCTAACAGGTGCACATTTAGCTTGTTGTCTTTGACACAAACCCCACCCAGAGCCAATATTGGTACTGGCCACATCCAAATCACAGGGTATATCGGGGTCCACCCCCCTTAAAGCCTGTGCTTGTGCGATAGTTCACTTAGTTTTTTTAAACACAGCCTGCCATGGAAAATCTCATTCCCACTCTTTTCCTTTTCTAATTAGGGTATACAAAGGTTTTAAAATTCATACTACATAGAGTATAAACACTTTACAATAACTTAACAAACCAAGAAAAGCCATCAACTGTTCAAAAGTAAGCAATGTGGAATAACTTTGCATTTTAACAACAACAGCTGAAGGAATAAATAACCTTAGTTTTACCCAACCAGACAATACCCAAGAACTTGATAAAGTAGTCAGGCTCTTCTGGAGGTTTCCACATTTGAAGGTATCCTTGTGGAAGCACAGCAAATGTCCACTGTTGTTTTCCCCACGTGAAGCCTAAGACAGGTTGACTGGAAAAATTCTAAAAATATTCTAAAGAACATTTTAGCAAGGTTTAACACAAAGTTAAACAGGAGCAACCAGTTTGCTAATGGCTCTCTAAGTTCGCTAATGGCTCTCTAAGTAGTATGATATTGGTTACTAATATCTCTTAATTCCGCTGGGGAAAACTCCCAGGATGAAATGAGCACCTTCTGATTAGAAGCTGCTGCTATTGCCTCACCTTCCTCCCTCCCTCCATGGGGATCAGGGTGCTGAACTTCCTCTGCTTTAACCCTTTGTTGGACCAGAGGTCGCGTATGCCTACTTTCCTAAGTATCAATTTCCCAGTCAGACAGGGGCTCATCATCTTGTGATGAGGAATCAACAGGGTCTCACACTTTACAGTCCGAGTCAGGGGAAGCCAGGATACGCCTAACTTGCCCTTTGGGCAGCTTATGCCCTCTTAATCTAGTGTGTTGGTATGCCAATATTTCTAAACATTTATCCAGAGCCTCTTTCAATTCCGCTTGTGCTAGCCTCATATCCTTTTCTAGCTTTAATTTACCTCCCAGATGGCTTATAGCCACCTTTGCTGCTAAAGCTTCCTCAGTAGCAGCGCATACAGCCTCTAGCAATGGCCAGCCCACCGCAGCCACAATCTGATGGCCCTTTTTTTCTTTCTGAATCTCCAGTGGTCCTGTGGCCTGACACAGGATGGCTATTTGTCCAGCCAGAGAGTTATAAACATTTCCATACCCCCTCAGCAGATTCCACTCATCTAGGAGGGTAGCCACCCCTCCCCACATAGACATCCATTCCACTGGGAGGGTGGGCAGCCTTTCCCACATAGATGTCACAGGCCTCCCCGGTATCCCGCCTGGGGCCTTCTCCTTTCCCCTCCCCAAGTTCAGTCATCAGTGCCCAGAACTTCCTCAGTCTCTGGCTGGTGGCTATTTGATTCTCCAGGCTGGCTCTGCCAATTGTTGCAGCCTGTGAGGGCCATGCCAGTCCAAAGGCCAAAGAAGACAACGAGCATTTTCTGATACATGAACTTTTATTCGGGTTTTACTTACAGGGTGAGAAGTCATGGAGAGATCATGACGGCTCTCTCAGGCCAGGCAGACATCGCATTCACAGGGAATTTGACCGAGTGATGCAAAGAGGACAGAAAGTCTTTTATAAGGGTTTAAGACAAAGGCTTTCCTAAGGGTGCGGGGAGCACAGATGCAAGAATAGGTCACTCTGACCTGGGGGGTGGTGCAGGAAGGACTAGAATAACACTTGAACAATTATATTTTGCTCTTTTTGTGAGACTAAGAGCCTCTCACTTCCTGCCTGCTTCCCATAAAGTTACATTTTAGGGTCAATTTACTCTTCTTTCTCTTTACTGGCTTTCAAAGATAATAGGTTAAACATTAGCTGCCTAGGTCATGCAGACTGCTGTGCACCAAAGATCTGCAGGCCTGTTTTGCTCAGGCCATGGGTTGCCACATGGAGATAATTTGAATCAATTGAAAATAACAACTTGTTATAGTCATGGGCAAAAATAAAGCATTCAAAGTTTAGAATCTCTGGTTTATCAATCTATCTTGATCACATTCATGGAAAATCTGCTTCCCTCTCCATATCTCTTCGCATGACCTTGTAGGCCGCCTCTGGGCTAAATATCCTCATTTCTAGCACTTAGGACTAAAGGAAGCAGCATTCTGAATTCCTCTCATCTGTCAGAGTTCCAAATTCTAATTTGTCTCCTCTATTGCTAAATGTCCTCTTCGGTACTCCCCTGCAAATCTGAATCCAGTTTCAACCAAAAGTATCAAACCTGCTTACGAGACTTGCCGATGGGAAATGCTGATGATGCATCAAGGTCAGCTGCTGCCTCCAATTCAACAGGTATAGTCACAATAGGCCTGCAGCAGTGTCTTCTGAAAAACAGAGAGTGTTTATTGGCAGTCTGTCCCGGGTCCCTAGAGGTAAGAAATGCAGAGAAAGAGAGAGAAAAGAGAGATTCTGAGCTAAAGGTTTGATTGTCTCTTTATGTTTATCTTCTGGGAACTAGTGGGATTACTATTTGGATTGGGCTAAAGGAAACCCTTATTTCTACAGTAGTCACTGAACAAATTTGTTCTACTCCGACGCCTCACTGAAAACCTCCTTGTGTTGAAAAATGACCAAGTACCAAGCCACCTGGCTTGATTCTAAAAGCTTTATTTTCTCGAGGCAGCCATTAATTTTGGAACTATTTCCATTTGGGGGAATTCGTTTTTGTCTAAAACTGACTGTAGTTAGACTTAAATGTAGAAATAAGTGACTATATTCACTTAGGTTAGAAATGAGTCTCCTTATCCACAGTACTATGTATTAGCTTTAAGATGATCTAACTGTTCATACTATGTGCTGTTTCAATGGTGTTACGTGCTTTGACTAGGTGCTTCTATGTAATTGGTACCTCATTATTTAGGTGGGATAATCTGGGCATAGAGAGCTAAGTGAATTGTCCACAGTCACTTAACTAGTAACATGGGTGGGATTCAAACCCAGAGAACTGGTGTGAGATACCAGCACTTAATCATTCTTAACCACTTCCCTCTTCTTTCCTTTACGGCTCTTGGTAGTTACTTTAACTGTTTTATTTTATTTTGTGTGCTAGTGTTGGGTATTGAAGAGTCTTGAATTTTCTTAAGGCTTTATAAAGTGACTATACTGCCCTATAAAACTTCTAATTATTCTTAAGCAGGCAGTTCACCTATAACCTGGGGCAGTGATTCTCAAGCTTCAACTACATGAAAATACCTGGAGAGCTTTTTTAAACATGTGGAGACTCAGGCCCCAGACCTTAGAGTTTCTGAATTAGTAGGTTGGGGTTAGGATCCAGGCACCCCAGGTGGATTTTGATATTGGTGATCCTGAGAAAAAAGTAGTAATCACTACCCTAATGGAGCTCACAGTGTAGTGAGAGAAATATATTCCACCTTGGTGGCTTCCTCTTTTTATTATTAGAAGCAATTTAATAAAATAAATTAAGATGTTGATGGAGAGCATTAAATGTGCTTCAAAATGAGACATCACTGTGAAACATTTTAAAGTAATGGATGGCAACATGATATTGCAAATCCAAGACCTAACTACTAAAGCTGCCTTGGTGATGTTTTATTATTAACTTGCCTGAATTAGTGTCTTCCTTAAGTGGAATCCACATTCCTCCATGAACTGGAAATGTTAATGCTTAATTGTTTCCAAAGGATTTTTCCCTGCAACATGAGGCTTTCCAAAATTAAGTGATAATTAAAGAGTAAAAGGGTTGTAAAAAATATCTACATCCCTATAAGACTAGGCTTTGAATAGTTGTTAAGTCCTAAGCCAGGTCTTAGGAATCTTTAAAGAAGAAATTCTTATTTTCTGTGCAAGCAAAAGATATGAAAATATCAAAAAGACTTTTACATCTTAATGGTTAAAGGTGAGTTTAGCATTTTGGCATTCACCCATTATCTTTGAGAATACTATTAAGGAAGTTATTCCAGACATAGGGAATAGAATGAACAAAGTCACAAAGGAGATGGAGAAAGTTCAATGCACATCAGTGACTGGCCATATATACCGAAGAGTTGGGTATATAAAGAGGGACTAGGAGAAAAAAACATCTGGAAAGATAAAGAGACACCAGGTGTGCAAATATATCAGTGTTAGGCTAAGGGAGCGCCTGATAGTTATTAAAGAGTTGTCAAGAGGGTTTGACACTGTGAGAGCTACAGTTTAGGAAGATGACATGTCAGTGGCATGTGTTACGAATACCCAGCACAATGTCTCGCACTTAGGAGGCATTTGGTACATTTTCATTGAATAAATGTTCAATTGTGCATTAGGCTGAGGACAGTCTAGGAGCAGGGACACTGGTTAGGAGACTTCACCGCTAACTGCTCAAAGAAAGATATAAAGTGGGCCTGAATCAGACTTGCAGTGTTGCAATAAAATTAAAAGACAGAATGTTAGGAGGTCTTGAGGGGACAGCATTCACCACTAATTGAATTGTGTATGGGGGGAGAGAAAGGAGGCAAAAGAAGAAAAACTAAACACAGTTTCATGGTTTTGAGCTTGTGCATGATGGTGGGACCATAACAGAAATATGGAAATCAGGAAAAGGAGTTGGCATGTTTAGAAAATAATGAATTTAGTTTGAGTCATAATTTTGATTTACTTGGAAGAAATCTGGGTAACAATGGCCAACATAAAATGGGTAAAGCAGGTTTGCTGCTCTGTAAAGAAAGTAGGCATGGATTTAAAGATATGGTGAAATCTACTTAGAGGTGAAGGTACAACTGAGGGAGCAATGAGAACAGTATCTTCCCATAGTGGTGAATGTTTCATTTCTTCCTATTTCCATTTTCATCAAAGCAGTTTATAAGACAATCACTTCCCCAGGAGCATCATTGTGTAGAACCATCAGGAAGCGATGAACTGAATTTTTAAGTTTCTGAAGAATGTGTCCATTCTACCTTAGGACCCTTTCAGAATATTTCATTTTTATATAATACATTGGTTATATTTTCTCCACATGTTTGTTTTTAATGCTGTTATTGTTGCTGCTGCTGCTTTCCTCAGAATTAATATATTTAATTAAAATAGTCACTGTTTCAGCCTAATTTTGGTTTATTTTGTTGTGATTTGGGTTCTTGAAAAAAAGTAATTAAGGTCTCCTTTTTTCCACAAATGGGTTCTCAGATTTCTTGCTTCTGATATATATTTAATGCTTCAATAGTTTTGAGGCATTTTTTCTCTTAAATTCGTAATATAAAAGCTATTTTTTTCATTACTCTAATTTAAAGAATTACGTTAAACTCATGTCTCTTGTTTTATTACTATCATCGGGGCTGGTAAAAGACAAAGTACTGAGTTTCGGCAGTAGATATAATTTTTTTCTATTCTACTTTCATCCTAAGTCAGTATTTTTACATAACAACAGCTTTCAAGAAGCTCTTAAAACGAAATGTGATTATCTCACTGAACAAAACAACAAATAAGACATTTTAATATAATTGCCAATGGATTTTAGCTTTTCTTTTCTTAGGAGCATTAACCCAGATTTGGAAAAATGTACATAAATTTAAAAGAGTACATTAGCTAATGTATTTTTAGAATGTTTTTCTTAGTTTCACATCTGCAGTGGATTAGCTAAAGCGTTTTTGGAGAAGCTTCTCTTTGCAGAGGGCTGTTGAGGCAGTAGACAGTTTTCTACGCCCATGTGGAGCTTATTTGAGTAGATAAAACACTTCACATTCTCTTATGTGGAGTACTTCTGCTTCACTGTATAGAAGTTTGAGGAAAAAAAATGATTTAATTCAGTGAACATTTGTTGAACCCTTAGACATGCTATGGGGAGCTGTGGAGAATTTACTCTGAATACTAACCACATGGGATCTCTTGAAGAGCTGTTCTGCTTTCCTACACTTAAAATAAAATATCTTCCAAAGTGACCATCAATTCCATTTAACTTCATTCATTCATTTATTCATTATATTCAGTAAGCGTTTCCCAAGTGTCATCTCCGGTCTAGATGCCCTTTCTTCACAGAAGCCTTCTAACACCACCCCTCACGCCAGACTAGATGAAGTTCTCCTCATATATGTTTTTATTGCTCCTTGTTCTTTCCTTATATAGCACTTATCAAAGCTTGTAATTAAAGACTATATGGGAGGTTATTTTATTCGGTAAGCTCCATGTGGTTAGGGGCACTGCCTATTTACTCATTCTTGTATTCTCACCAAGTGTAATGACTAAACCTTTAATAAATAAGTATGAATTATGATGCTATCATAATTCTTTTGATATCCCCAAGGCCTAGGACGTATTTTCTTTGCTCAATAAGGATTTGTTAAACAAATTCCTAACTAGTGTGAAGATAAGGCACATAACATGTTCTCTGAGTGTTTAAATCTAGTTTAAATTTATGATACATGTTTACATATGTAGAATATTCTATGGTGAAGCAATACAGTAATCAAGATATGTGGTTCTAGAATCAGCCAATGACTATGTCATTTTGGACAAAGTTACTTCACCGCTGTAAGATACAGCTTCTTTATTTATAAATTGGGGACAAATAGAGTGGCCTCTTTGAGTTGTTGTGAGGATTATATTATGGATATTTAGTTACATAATTGACCATACAGCAAGTGATTAATAAATGTACATTCTCACTCATTCAGCAAATGTTTATTGAGATTGTATCTGAGACGTTAAACTCTCCCCCAACTAAGCATGTTTCTCTCCAGAATAAAAAACTATATCTCCTAACTTCTATTCCAGTATGAGTGGCCATGTGACTTATAAATGGCCAATGGCATGTAAGTACAAATGTGATATGGCAGTTTGCGGGAACCTTCCTTAAGGGACAGCACCCATATGCCTTTTGTCCCTTCTTCATCCCTGCCTCCATCCTGCTGCCAGGATCTCAGAGGATGCCACCATCTTGGGCCAGGAGATTGTAGTTACAAAGAAAGGGCAAAGAGATAGAAGTTGCTTGAGGTCCTGACATATCAGCCTCTTTTCCTAGTCACACACAATGAGGAGAAGTCAATTTCTCTTTATTTAAGATATTATTAGTTTGGCGGGCTCCTGTCACTCACAACCAAACCAAATTGTTAACTGATAATAGTCTGAAAAATAACATATTTAGTTACTAGATGCAAGGTGGAATGTGCTAGTGCCATAATAACAATATTTCAATGTGAAATACAAGCACAGAGAAGCCACTTAAAATGAGGCTTGAATGGCAGATAGGTTTTCAATTTGCTGCAGTAGGTGAGAGGATCCTTCCAGGTGCATGAATGTAGCAAGAGAAGAAATTACCCTTTTGTCAAGCCTGACCAGCCCCCTCACAATGCCTGAGCCCAGCAGGTGCTCTCCCTCCTGGGCCTGTGCTCTTGCTGACGTATTAGTCTGGATGGACCATTCAGTCCTGGGACCACTACCTCAGGCAGGCCGCCTAACCTTCCCAAGCCTTGGTTTCCTGTCTCCGGGCAGAATAAATTGCTATTTTCTCTGTATGTCCAAGGTAAGTTGTTTGTCCCTTTATTTGCCATTTATAACATTCTGCCTTGTATTGCAGTTAGTTGTTTGTGTCTTTCTTCCTCTTTAGAGTACATGTAACAAGCACAAATAATTTACTATCTTTATATTTCCTACTGTGTCTGTCATAGTGTTGTAGACTGTGGACATGCACGAAATACTGAACAAATTAAATTCATTTAGTGAAGACAATATGCAGGCATAAACACACATGTGATAATAGTAGAAGATGTCTCTGGGGAAATAAGTTGTGATGACCCTGTAGGCATTTGTGACTGCCAAAGTACATAATGTTTATGTTTTAATTTGGTAGACGGGGAAACCACTGAAGTTTTAAAACAGAGACATCAGAATGGAGAAAATCTTCAGTTCAATCTGAAAACAAGAAAGTCAAATGTTATTTAGTTCACTTAATTATGAATGTCCTACTAACATAATAATAGTATTTTGTCTTCAAAAAATTGACATTAGTTTTAAATTGTTTTTTTTAATTAGAGAATTTGTAGATTAACCAAAAAATCATGCATGAGGTACAGAGTTACTGTGTACCCTCCCTCATGCACAGTTTTCCCTATTATTAATGCTTTGGGTTAGTGTGATACCTCTATTACAATTGATGAAACAATATTATAATTATACTACTAAGTATGGTCCATAGTTTACATTACAGTTCATCGTTCGTGACATAGAGTTCCATGGCTTTTCTTTTTTTTCAAATTTTTTTCTATTAACAGATATACAACCTAAAATTTCCCCCTTTTAACCATACATTTCTGCTTTTCCATTATTCTAAAAAGAAACTCTGTACCAATTAAGCATCAACTCCTACCCCATTCCCAGGGTCCATGGTAACCCATATTCTAGTTTCTGACTCTATGAATTTGCTTATTCTAATTATTTCTTATGAGTGCGATCATACAATATTTGTCCCTTTGTATCTGGCTTATTTCACTCATGCATCAGAACTTCATTGCTTTTCACAGATGAATAATATTCCATAGTATGTTTACCCCTACATCTGTTCAAGAACACTTGGGTTGCTTCCATCTTTTGGCAATTGTAAAAAGTGCTGCTGTGAACTTTGGTGTACAAATATCTGTTCAAGTCTCTGATTTCAATTATTTTGGGTCTATACCTAGAAGTGGGATGGCAGGATCATATGCTAATTCCATACTTAACATTCTGAGGAAGCACCAAACTACTTTTCCATTCCCACCAATGAACAAGTGTTCCTATTTCTCCAGGTTCTCTCCAACACTTTGGTGTGAGAGACAGTATAGGAGTGTAGTTCATTGTAGTTTTAATTTGCATTTCTCTAATGGCTAATGATGTTGAGCATCTTTTCATGGCTTTTTGGCCATTTGTATATCTACTTTGGAGAAATGTCTATTCAAGTCTTTTGTCTATTTGTTAATCGAGTTTTTTATCTTTATGTTGTTGAGCTGTAGACTCTCTTTCTATATTCTGGACAATAAACCCTTATTGGATATATGTTTTCCAAAGATTCTCTTCTATTCTGTGGGTTGTCCGTTTACTTTCATGAAGTCCTTTCGTGCACAAAAGTTTTTAATTTTGCTGAAGTACATCACTTTTTAAATTATATAGGTCTTAGAATTTGTGGGCTACAATTTTTGAATGAAAATATGTGAAATGTAGAAATACTTCTATCCACTTTTCATAAAATTAACTGCAAAACTGGGGCTTTGGATGTGATTTTTCTGTGAATAAATCTAATCAGTGGTGAGTATGAAGTAGTCTATATTCACTAAAAATAACTTGTCTTCTAAATTCAGGTCACACTCTAATGAAATTCAAAAAATGAAGAAATAATATTCTCCCTTTTAAAAATAATTTCTTCTTTCAGGTTTAGAAAATGCCAAATAAAACTTTTTTAGTTATTTATTTGGGGGGGGGGTAGAAATAAAACTTTTTGAAAGATACTACCTATAAGATTTTTTTTTAATAAATTTTATTTTGAAATAAATTCAAACTTACAGGAACTGTTGCAAAAACAGTACAAACCCCATACATAGAACTCCATCATACCCCGACCCCCCTCCCCCAATACCCCAATCCACCACCTTTAACATCCTGTCATATCACCATTTCTTTCTTTCTCTCTCCCTCCCTCCCTCCCTTCCTATCTGTCATCCATCATCTATTGCTCTGTCCTCTGAACATATAAGAGCAAGCTGCACACATCTTTGAACAAACAATATAATCTGCATATACCTTTCCCATGGACAAGAACATTCTTTTATGCAATCCCATTAAGCGCAGCTAAGAAGTTCAAGAAATTCAATATTGATACAAAGCTTACATCGTATATTTCCTTTTTTTTTTCTTATGTCTCATCTGTGTCCCTTTGAGCCTCCTCTCCTCCAACCTCAGATCTCATCCAGGATCATCCTTGGCATTTAATTGTCATCTATTTAGACTGTCTTTTTTTTTCAATTGTGGAAACATATATATAGCCTAAATCTTCCCATTCCACCCCCTCCCTAGCATTCCATTAGTGGGATTAATCACATTTAGAATGTTGCAGTGCTATCACCTTCCCACCATCCATTTCTAGAAGTTTCTCTTCACCCCAAACAGAAACCCTACACTCATTTCTTAACTCCCCATTGCCCCTTCCCCCACTTGTTGTAACCCATACTCTACTTTTCATCTCTATGGTCATATTCTCTGATACTTTCTTTGTGTTTACCATGAGGCTTCAATTTAATGTCTTAAATCTATAACAATCTTGTTTTTCTTTGATACCAACTTAGCTTCAATAGGACACATAAACTATGTTCCTATACTCCCTCATTCCCTCACTTTTATGTAGTTCTTGTCAAAAATTACATATTTTACTTGAGTCCAAAACCACTGATTTATCATTGCAGTTTATGTATTTTAGATCCTGTAGGAAGTAAATAGTGGAGTTACAAAACAAAAATACAGTAGTATTGGTATTTATATTTACCATGTGATCTTTACTGGAAATCTTTATTTCTTCATGTGGTTTCAGTCAATTGTTTAGTGTCCCTTCCTTTCAGCCTGCTCAACTCCCTTTAGCATTTCTTATAGGACTGATCTACTGGTGGTGAAGTCCCTCAGCTTTTGATTATCTGGGAATGTTTTCATCTCCCCCTCATTTGTGAATTCTCCAAGTCTCTGATGGTTATTGACTTCTATTTGTATTCCATTGTGGTCAGAGAATGTGTTTTGAACAAATTCATTTTTTTTTTTTTTAAGTTATTGAGGCTTGTTTTTATGTCCCAGCATATGGTCCATTCTGGAGAAAGATCCATGATCACTAGAGAAGAATGTGTGTCCCAGTGACCTAGGATGTAATATTCTATATGTGTCTATTAAAATTCTCTCTATCTCTCTCTTCTTTCCTTGTTTAACTGTTGGTAGGGCTACCTTTAGTATCCGAAGTAGAGCAGGTCTTTTATTAGCAAAATCTCTCAGCATTTGTTTGTCTGTGAAAAATTTAAGCTCTCCCTCAAATTTGAAGGAGAGTTTTGCTGAATAAAGGATTCTTGGTTGGAAATTTTTCTCTCTCAGAATTTTAAATATGTCATGCCACCACCTCCTCGCCTCCATGGTGGCCGCTGAGTAGTCACTACTTAGTCTTATGTTGTTTCCTTTGTATGTGGTGAATTGCTTTTCTCTTTCTGCTTTCAGAACTTGCTCCTTCTCTTCAGTATTTGACAGTCTGATCAGAATATGTCTTGGAGTGGGTTTATTTGGATTTATTCTATTTGGAGTTCGCTGGGCATTTATGCTTTGTGTATTTATATTGTGTAAAAGTTTTGGGAAGTTTTCCCCAACAATTTCTTTGAATACTCTTTCTAGACCTTTACCCTTCTCTTCCCCTTCTGGGACACCAATGAGTCTTAAATTTGGACGTTTTATTTTATCTATCCTATCCCTGAGATCCATTTCGATTTTTTCAATTTTTTTCCCCATTCTTTCTTTTGTTCTTTCATTTCTGTTCTGTGGTCCTCAAGGAGGCTGAGTTGTTGTTCAGCTTCCTCTAATCTTGTATTATGAGTATCCAGAGTCTTTTTAATTTGGCCAACAGTTTCTTTAATTTCCACAAGATTTTCTATTTTTTAATTAACTTGCAATTTCTTCTTTATGCTCTTCTAGGGTCTTCTTGATGTTCTTTATATCCTGTGCCATGCTCTCGGTGCCTGTCTGTAGTTCTTTGATTAATTGCGCCAAGTCTTCTGAACTTTTGATTTGGGTGTTTGGGTTTGGGTTCTCCATATTGTCTGGTTTTATCATATGCTTTAAGATTTTCTGTTGTTTTTGGCCTCTTGGCATTTGCTTTACTTGATCCCTAATTTGTCAGAACTGCAGCTTGGTAGCGTACACTTTCTCTAACTAACCAGCAGATGGCATCCTTGAGTCACCTATTCCCCTCAAGTCAGTTCTCCCCAACTTTTCCTTTGTGGTGTGTGAGGATCTGATTCTTGTGGGGTTCAGTTGGTGCACTAAATTTGGGTTTGTTGATGGTGCTGTCCACCCTGAATGTGGGACGTGTGTCTGGGTGGTTAGGAAGGCAGGGCGGCTTTAATAATCAAACTTCCCAGATGTTCCCGGAGACTTAAGGCAGTTGCAAGAGTCTAAGCCTTCATTTCAGCCTTGCCACAGATTGTCTCTGCCGCTGACCCACAAGTCCTTGGTATTGGCATAGGTTCCCTGGGATTTCTGAGTGGTTCCCCCTTCCCAGCTGTGCTCTTCCAGGACCTCTGCAGAGGGAGGGCCGCGCCATATCACAAGTGCGCGCTGGCCCGCCAGGGATGCCCTGGGCCACCAGGCCATGCAGGGACGCTCCCAGCCCACTTCAAAGATGGTTGAATGGGACACGTTAGCTTTCCCCTTTTCGCACAGCTCCACCCTCCCAGCTCCGGGACAATCAGCCGTAGGTGCATTAAAGGCCACTGACCACGGCCAATACTGTGGCATGTGTGCAGTGCTGCGGGAAAGACTCCCTGTCACACTGGGTTTTTTGGCACAGCTCTGGGCTGTGCGTCCAGCCCTGGGCAGTAGTGTCCGCAGCCCGCTAGGGAGATGGCTGCAAGGGGTGCGGTTTTTTTCTCCTTTTGGCTCCCCTCTGTTCCCCTGGTCTCGAGACAATCAGCAGTGGGTGTGGGAAGGGGTATCCTCCACGCCAGACACAGAGGCGTTAGCCCAGCCCACTTCCACCATGCTTTACTGTGCGGCTCTCCCCGTCGTATCTGCAGCTGCTCCCAGGCTTTTTTTTTTTTTTTTTTTTAAAGAACTAGTCCATCTCCAAACGCCAGCCCACTGTTTCCCCACTCCGCAGCACGGCCGCTGGACTTTCAGCTGGCTCACTCACTCGTTTCAGAATGCAGGCTCCTGGTTTCACCAAATGCACTTCCTTGTGGATTTAGCAGACCTTGTCTGCCTGGTGCTGTGCTGGAACTGGTGTTCTGGGTCACTTTCTGGTTTTTATCTAGTATTTTTCATGGAGGTGTTTTTTTGCCCTGTCTCACCTAGCCACCATCTTAGGTTCTCCTACCTATGAGTTTTAAAGGTTTCCTAACCACCACCATCATTTTAGTAAAATTATTTTTTTAAATGATGAGATATAACCTATATACTTCAACATAAATTTCAAATAATTTAATTTTTTGCTACACAGAATTGTTTGTTAGTGGTGAAACCATGTTTCTTTCAAAACATAAAAATATTATCTTTGTACTATGCTAAGGAGTTATGAGTTGATGTTGGATAAGAGTGCTGTGTGGGGAGAAGTAGTTTTTCTGTGGTTGTTTCTGCTCTTTGTGTATTCTTTCCTTACATCTGAGAGAGCAAAAATGACCCAAATTCCCTATTAACCTTCTTTGCTTGGCTCATTTAGAAGGCCAGCATTGTCCAATTTATTTCTTGGGGTTAAAATAAAAAGCATGTGAAATAATGAATCATGTCTATAAAAGCACTTTGAAAAATAAAGTTAATTAAAGAAATAGAATCTAGTGGGCCTCATCAGTGTCTATCTGACTCTTTCTACCTGCTGTCCATTTCCCGTCTAAATTTGTAAATGAGAACTTCAGTTTTCTTCTTCCCTGGAAAGGAATAATAATTATAGCAAACAATTATTCCTTCAGGGTGCTAGCCATCTAGCACCTAAATCACCCCCTCCAATATACAGACAACCCTGTGAGTTGGAGGGCATTGTTACTTCCACTGTATAAATGGAAAAAATGCTCAATGGTCCAGAAACTTGCCTAAGGTCATATTAACTAGTATAGTGACAGAGCCGGGTTACTAACCTGGGTTTCCAGATGACAAACCCTTTGCTCTTAGGTACCGCAATCTGCTTCAGCCCAGGGAAAACAGAACTTCCATCTCTCCTCCTTCTCATATCCCTTGGTTTGGTTGAGGCAGTATTTTAGGTCTTGGTGGTCATCTTTTTCCTTGATAATCTAAAAGGAGGGACCCTCTCTACACCCTGGGAGCATGTGCAGCAGAGCTCCTGATTCTGGTCCTTTGCTTCTCCTTGCTCACGGCCTCTCATCTCCCCATCTTTGTCATAACAACACTATTCTTTAAAATGCCTTATGACGAGAAGCTCCAACCTCACTAAGTTCACTCACAGACACTCGTTTGTTGTAAAAACTCTGACTTGAAATTTCAGGATGTCTCTGCTTATTAAGATATTCAAAGTGTTAAAAGAGTTTAGGGTAATTTACCTGCATTTTTTATTTAAAAAAAATAATTCAGTATTTAGGTACAGTATCTATAATACCCATAGAAATGCAATGCAAATTAAAAATGCTCAGTATAGAAATATGTAAGCAGGTGGAAGGATTAAAAGATTGTTTGCTTTTTAAAGCATCCTTTGTTTTAGACTGCAATCAATCTTTTGTATCAGATGGCATTTTAAAAGACTATGAAATATTGCCAGTGTGCATCAGATTTTGTACTTCATATTAAAAATTCACTGCCAGCATCTCTGAAATTTTGTAATCTCATTAACCCAGCTAATAGCATTCCTGACATCTACCTTTGAGTCTAAAATAGCAACTTAGTAACAAGGAGGAACAACCAAGCAGTATTTAGTTTGTATGTTTATGCAAATTATTTGAAACATAAAGTTAACTTCTCAAGAAAAACCATGAAATGTAAGTCATGTTTGTTTGTTATTGTTCAGAGCATATGCTAATCTATTTCACTGTGGCAGTGTAATTTAATTCCTAAATTATATTTATTTAAATTCATTTTTGAAACACAGATGTAAGAATGTACTTATTTAGATTAAAATAAAGCCAGAAGAATAAAGAATATTTAACACTAAGCTACTATTTGATAATAGCTACTGCATATGTGTTCCAGAGGCTTCCACTCCTTCTGTTTAGCCTTCATTTCTCTTTTTGGTTAATTCATTCATATTCCACAGTGCTAGAAAATAGTATCCTAGAAAGCTTGCTACCTTTTGTGATAGAGCATATGTTTGCTTTGCTTTACGATCTTCTTAATTTCTTAAGCCCATTTTCCAGCTCCTCTTTTTCCTTCTGTGCATTAAAATGAAAAGTGTCACAGTTTTCAGTTTCCAAGAAGTACCTTTTAGGTTTTTATGATGTGATATTTGTTTCTGTCTTGATGTTTAGTTGATCTCAAGTCAGCATTTAAAATTTCAGGACACTTTAACTGCCAGTTACCAATAACATCTTCATAAATGGAAAGGCATAGAGTATTCTCACAACAAAACTTGGAAACTTTTTAGTTGACAATGTGGTCAAGTGCCTGCTCTAAATAAAATACTGAACTAAAGTAAGATGAACAAACAGAGTGGGGGATACTGCACTGGAGTCTCCCTGCTAATCCTTCCCATCCTAGATAGAGGATGAGCAGTTTTTTACCCATGTTTTATCCTTGAACTTTTCTTCTAATGACCTACATGATCCAAAACTTCCCCTTTCAACCACATTCACACACATAATTCAGTGCTGGTAATTACACTCTAAATTATGCGCTGCCATCACCACTATCCATTTGCATATATTTTAAATCAACCTAATTAGAAATTCTGCACAAATTAAGCATCAGCCCCTCCATTTCTAACCCCATTCTATCTCCTGGTAACATATTGTCCAGATTCTCACTCTATGAGTTTGCTTATTATAATTAATTAATATCAGTGAAATCAAACAATATTTGTCCTTTGGTTTCTGGCTTATTTCACTCAATATAATGTCCTCAGGGTTCATCTATGTTGTCCCAGGTATCAGGACATCATTCCTTTTTATAGCTAAGTAATAGTCCTTCATATGTATATACCACATTTGTTATCCATTCACCAGTTGATGGGCATCTTTTGGCAATTGTTAATAATGCCGCTTTGAACATTGATGCACAAATGTCTTTTCATGTCTCAGCTTTCAGTTCTTCTGGGTACATACCTATTAGTGGAATTGACAGAACATACGGCAACTCTATAGTTAACTTCCTGAGGAACCACCTATTTTCCCCAGCAGCTGCACCATTTTACTTTCCCACCAGCAGTGAATGAGTATTCCTATTTCTCCATATTCCTACCAACAATCGTAATTTTTTATTTTTTAAATAGTGGCCATTCTAGGGGGTGTAAAATGATATCTCAATGTGTTTTTCTTTTAAATACAATTTTATTTAGATATATTCACGCACCATATAATCCATCTAAAGTATATACCGGTGGCTAACAGATTCATCATATAGTTGTGCATTCATTGCCACAATTTTAGAACATTTTCATTACTCCAAAATAAAGAAAAAAATAAAAAAAGAACACCAAAATATACCATACCCCTTATTCCCCCATATTATTTACAGATTTTTTTTTACTTCATTTTATTACTCATCTGCCCATACACTGGGTACAGGGAGTGTCAGTTGCAAGGTTTTCACATTCGCATGGTCCCATGATAAGAGCTATATAGTTATACAATCATCATCAAGAATTAAGCCTACTGGATTACAGTTCGAAAGATTCAGGTATTACCTTCTAGCTATTCTAATACACTGGAAACTAAAAAGGAATATCTATATAATGCATATGAATAATCTCCAGAATGACCTCTTGACTCTATTTGAAATCTCTTAGCCACAGAAACTTTATTTTGTTCCATTTATTTTCCCTGTTTTGGTCAAGAAGGCATTCTCAATCCCACAATTCCAGGGTTAGGCTCATCCCTGGGAGTCATGTCCCACATTTCCAGGGAGACTTACACCCCGCAAGTATGTCCTATGTAGTGGGAAGGGTAGTGAGTTTATTTGCAGAGTTGGCTGAGAGAGAGAGGCCACATCTGAGCAACAAAAGTAGTTCTCTGGGGATGACTCTTAGGCATAATTATAAGTAGGCTTAGCTTCTCCTTTGCAAGAATAAGTTTCATAAGGGCAAGCCCCAAGATTGAGGGCTTGACTTATTAAATTGGGAGTCCCTAATGCTTTTAAGAATATGAGGAATTCCCCAGGTGGGGAAGTTTAATAGTTACACATTTTCCCCCAGTCCCTCAAGGATACTTTGCAAATATTTTTTTATTCTCTGCCCAAAATACTCTGAGATGTGTTGGGGTATTACATTAACCTATACAGAATAACAAGATCTCATTCCCTATTCTAAGTTCCATGTATTTATGTTGTTTAAATAATACAGGTTAAATTAGATACTATGCTACAAAGAATATAATTTTTTTTTACCAAATACACATCTCCTACATAACAGTTAAAACTTGGGAATAGATATGACTGCTGTAAGAGCTTGAAATCTAGGAACCTTTATAATAAGCCTTATTGAACATTCTGTACTCCTGCATCATTGATTGCCCAATCTCTACCCATCCGTGTTCTATCCCATGATAACCTATGCTCTTTAATTCAATTCTCAGCATTTGCTTATTGTAGTTAGTTTATATTACTGAGACCTTAAAATATTTGTCCTTTCATTTCTGGCTTATTTCACTCAACATTATGTCCTCAGGGCTCATTCACCTGGTTTCATGCCTCATAACTTCATTCTTTGTCGCAGCCACTCAGTATTCCATTGCATGTATACACCACCATTTGTCCTTCCGTTCACCTTTCGATGTACATTTAGGCCACCTCCATCTCATTGTGGTTTTGTTTTTTAATGTCTCTAATGACTAGTGATGTTGAGTATCTTATCATGTGCTTTTGGCCATTTGTATTTCCTATTTGGAAAAATTTCTTTTCAGGTATTTTGCTCATTTTTTAATTAGGTTGCTTGTCTTTCTATTGTTGAGTTGTAAGATTTCTCAATATATTCTGTATATTAAACTCTTACTATATATGTGGTTTCTGAATATTTTCTCATTGTGTAGGCTGCCTTTCACTTTCTTGACAAAGCCCTTTGAAGCACAAAAGATTATAATTTTGAGACGATCCCATTTATGTATTTTTTTATTTCATTGCTTGTGATTTGGATGTAAAGTCTAAAAACCATAGCCCACCACAAGATCTTGAAGATGCTTCCCTACATTTTCTTCTAGGGGTTTATAGTCCTGGTTCTTATATTTATGTCTTTGACTCATTTTTAGTTAACTTTTGTGTAAGGTGTAAGATAGGGATACTCTTTCATTCTTTTGGTTATAGATATCCAGTTTTATCAGCACTGTTTGTTGAAAAGATTATTCTGTCCCAGTTGGGTGGACTGGGCAGCCTTGTCAAATATCAATTGGCCAATGTGAAGGTCTATTTCTAAACTCTGAATTAGATTGTCTTGGTCAATATGTCTATCTTTATGCCAGTACCATGTTATTTGGACCACTGTAACTTTGTAATATGCTTTAAAGTCAGAAAGTGTGAGTCCTTCAAATTCATTCTTCTTTTGCAGGATGTTTTTGGCTATTTGGGTTCCCTTACCCTCCCAAATAGATTTGAATTGGTTTTTCCATTTCTGTGTAATAGGCTGTTGAATTTTGATAGGGATTGGATTGAATCTGTAAATCACTTTGGGTAAAACTGACGTGTTGACAATACTTAGTCTTCCAGTTTATGAACACAGAATGTCCTTCCATTTATTCAGGTCTTCTTTGACTTCTTTTAGCAATGTTTTGTTAGTTTTCTGTGTACAAGTCCTTTATACCCTTGGTTAAATTCATTCCTATATATTTGATCCTTTTAGTTGCCATTTTAAATGGAAGTTTATCCTTGATTCCTCCTCTGATTGCTCATTTCTAGTGTATAGAAACACTACTGATTTTTGCATGTCAATCTTGTATCTGGCCACTTTACTGAACTCATGAAGTTCTAGAAACTTCATTGTAGATTTTTTCAGGACTTTTTACATGTATAGGACCATGTCATTTTCAAATAGTGAAAATGTTACTTTTTTCTTTCCAATTTGGATGCCTTTTATTTATTTTTCTTTCCTAACTGCACTAGCTAGAACTTCTAGCTCAATGTTGAATAACACTGGTGACAGTGGGCATCCTTTTCTTGTTCCAGATCATTGAGGGAAAGCTTTCAGTCTTTCACTATTGAGTATGAGGTTAGCTGTGGGCTTTTCATATATGCCCTTTATCATTTGAGGAAATTCCCTTCTATTCCTATCTTTTGAAGTGTTTTTATCAAGAAAGGTTGCTGGATTTTTTTCAAATGCCTTTTCTGCATCAATTGAAATGATCATGTGGTTTTTCTTCTATTTGTTAATGTGGTGTATTACATTATTGATTTTCTTGTGTTGAACCACCCTTGCATCCCTGGGATGAAAACCACTTGATCGTGATAAATAATTCTTCTAATATGCTGTTGGATTTGATTTGCAAGTATTTTTTTGAGAATTTTTGCATCTATATTCATTAGAGAAATTGGTCTGCAACTTTCTTTTCTTTTAGTATCTTCATCTGACTTTGGTTTAGGATGATATTGGCTTCATACAATGAGTTAGGTAGGGTTCCAATTCTTTGGGAGAGTTTGAGCAAGATTGGTGTTAATTCTTCCTGGAATGATTGATAGAATTTGCCTGTGAAGCCATCTGGTCCTGAGCTTTCTAGGGAGGTTTTTGATGACTGATTTTAATCTCTTTATTTTAATTAATCTGTTGAGGTGTTTTATTTCTTCTAGAGTCAGTGTAGGTTGTGTATTTTTAGGAATTTGTCCATTTCATCTAGGTTATCTAATTTGTTGGCATACAGTTATTCATAGTATCCTCTTTTGATCCCTTTTAATTCTGTGGGGTCAGTAGTAATGTCACCCCTCTCATTTCTGATTTTATTTCTTTGCATCTTCTTTTTTTTTTTTTTTTTTCTGTCAGTCTGGTAAAGATTTGTCAATTTTATTGATTTTTCTCAAAGAACCAATTTTTGCTTTTGTTAATTCTATTGTTTTTAATTCATATTTTTATTTATTTCTGCTCTAATCTTTGTTATTTCTTTACTTGTGCTTGTTTTGGGATTCGTTTGCTCTTATTTTTCTGGTTCCTCCAGGTATGCAGGTAGGTCATTGATTTTAGCTTTTTATTCTTTGCTAATGTAGGCATTTAGGGCTACATTAATTTCCCTCACAGCACTGCCTTTACTGCATCTCATAAATTTCAATATGTTGTGTTCTCGTTTTCACTCGTCTCAAGATATTTACTGATTTCTTTTGCAATTTCTTGTTTGACTCACTGATTATTATGGTTTGTGTCATTTAACTTCTATGTATTTGTGAATTTTCTAGTTCTCCACCTGTATTGATTTCCAGTGTCGTTGCATTATGGTCAGAAAAAGTGCTTTGTATAATTTCAATCTTTATAAATTTATTGTGACTAGTTTTGTGACCCAACATATGGTCTATCTTAGGGAATGATCTATGGGCACTTGAGAAGAATGCATCCTACTCTCTTGGTTTGGGGTGGAAAGTTCTGTATATGTCTGTTAAATCTATGTCATTTATCATATTATTCAAGTTCTCTGTTTCTTTGATCCTCTGTCTAGTTCTATCTATTGATGATACTGGTGTATTGAAATATCCATCTATTATTGTAGAGGTGTCTATGTCTCCCTTCAGTTTTGCCAGTGTTTGCTTCATGTATTTTGGGGCACCCTGGTTAGGTGCATAAATATTTATGATTGTTTTTCTTCTTGGTTAATTTCCCATTTTACTCATATATAGGTCCTTCTTTGTCTCTTATAACAGCTTTGCCTTTAAAGTCTGTTTTGTCCAAAATTGGTATATCTGCCTCAGTTCGTTTTTGGTTATTGTGTGTGTGTAGAATAACTTAGGAATAATTTAGGAGATTTGTTTGAACACCATTAATTAGTTGTTCCTAATTCTGTGTCTCCTGTGAAGTTTTAGTTTGTTCTTTTGACTGGACCATATCTACCTGTTTCTTAGTACAGTTTGTAATTTTTTACTGATGTCTAGGCATCTGATTATCTTGATGAGTTTAATCTGAAGTTCAGTTTCTCTCTCTTCCCCAGGGTTTTATTGTTCATTGGTTTTGTGTAAAAGCTCTTCCTTGACATTTGGTTCAACTTATTCTAGACCTTTGTAATTGCCCATGTATAACTGATCATATTTGTTTAGCTCTTCATCTGATTCTTGCCCTGAGTATGCAGTACAATTTTTAAGATTACACTGTTTGTTCAATAGTTTCACCACCAGAGAAAGCTTCCTTTCCTCTCTTCCTTCTCCAGGAATCTTGATCTGTTCTGTTTGCTTTTATTTTGCCTCTATAGTTTTCCTTATTTATCTTTCATTGCCTCTTGCTGCTTTTGCCTGGAGAGCAAATTCTGGGAGGAGGATCACCCTGGAGAGAACTTTTCCAAGTCAGTATTTCTCAGTCAAAACAGGACCAGGGACCCATGAAGGGGACACAGACTAGTTCCAAAGAGCCTTAGGGAAAGTGTCAGGAAAGACACCAAAATCCCTTTTTGATGCACTTTCTAGGCCTGCGTGGCAGACAGGGCTCTTCAGCAAACGGTTCCCTGCAGCTCTAAGGAGGGCTGCCTCTTTAAACCTCCACTTCCTTCACTCCTTTCAAGGTGTTATTGAAACTGTGGCCTGGTAGTCCTTGTCCAGGGAAGGCTAAAACAGCAGTTCAGAGCTAGGACTCAGCAATTTAAATTCACCAATGAAAAACCATGATCAATACTTGACTGTGTGTCCCCCTTCTTGGGGAAGAGGCCTTCCACATTCCTCAACATCCTCAGAAGCCAGGGACTGGACCCAAGGCAGCTAGCCTCAAGAGTGGGGGATACACACTGGCAGTTGCTGCAGAGTGAGTTACTCATAGTTTGGTTTGTTTCTCAGCCTCTTTTGTCCCACTCTTCTCTGTGTGCTCTGCAGTGCTCTCTGGCCTCTGGAGCCCCAGAACAGTTGTTTCAGACAGTTTCTTCCTGTCCACTAGCTGTTATTGGAGGAGTAGTGAGTCCTGGAGTTTGTTACTCCACCATATTCCCCAGAAGTTCTCTTAGCAGTCTTTTTGTTTTTGTTTTTGTTTTTGCTTTCAGCACTTAAATATGCCATCCCACTGCCATCTTGCCTCCATGATTTCCAATGAGAAATTGGTATGAATCTTGATAGTCTCCTGTATACGTGACATGTTGCTTCTCTATTGCTGCTTTCAGAATTCTTTCTTTACCTTTGCCATTTAAACGTTTGATTATAATATATCTTGGTGGGTATCTATTTGGGTTTGTCTTGTCTGGAGTTAACTGAGGTTTCTGGATGTGTATGTTCATGTCTTTCATCAAATTTGGAAAGTTATCAGTGATTATTTCTTTGAAAATTCTGTCTACCCCTTTCTCTCTTCCTTCTCCTTCTGGAACTCCCACCTTGTGTTTATTGGTATGCTTGATCTATTTCACTGATTCCTCTGGTTCTGTTTAATTTTCCTCATTCTTTCTTTCTTCTGCTTCTCAGGCAGGATGATTTCAATTGTCTTATCTCCATATTCACTGATTCTTTCTGTTGCCAACTCCAATTTTCTGTTGAACCCCTCAAGGGAGTTTTTAATTTCTATTATGGTCATCTTAAGCTCTGTTTGGTTCCCTTTTATAATTTCCATCTCACTGTTGATATTTTCTTTGTGTTCATCTGTCATTTTCCTTATTTCCTTTAGTTCTTTGTGAATGTTTTTCTTTAGCTCTTTGAGCTATTTAGGTCCATTTTTTAAAGTATGTTTCTGGTATGTCCAGGTCTGATCATCTGTATTGATTGTTTCCAATGCTTTAATTTTATCCCTTGCCTGAGCCATTGCTTCCTGTTTCTTTGTATGTTTTCTAATATTTTGTTGAAACCTGGACATTTTGATATTTTAATGTGTTATCCCTGGTATTTAGACTCTGGGCCATTTGTTCCTTGAGCTTGTAATCAGTTAGGACAGAGCTTTCCTTGAGTGCCAGGAGCTAACAAGAGAGAGATAGGGAGGGAGGGGGAGAGGGAGGGCGAGAGAGAGAGAGAGAGAGAGAGAGAGAGAGAGAGAGAACCACTTTCCTTTTCCCAGTGTTTGCAATGCTCTCCTTCAGGGCTTATTCATACAATGAAAATAGAGAATAGCTCAAACCCAAAGCCTATGGGCTGCCCTGATTCTTTTTGTTTATGTGTCTTGTCTTGGGGAAGCACATGTGTCCCTGGGAATTCCCTCATTTACATGGTTCTGAATGTCCCCTCTTCTCCAGGAAACAGTTTCCTCATGACCCTGGGGTCTACACTGTATATCCTACAGTCATCAATCACTGGCCTAGGCAGCAACATGACTACTCCCCAAGCATTCTGTAGGAGAGCTTATTGACCTGCTTTCTGGGTGCAGGGCAAGTTCTGGGACAGTGAGTGGCCTCAGGCCTCCACTAGACAGATTGTGCCAGACATACATGTTCCCTGTCTGAGCACAAGGGTTACTTTGCTCCCTCCAGAACTGAACTGCAACCAGCAACCTGCTCTGGGAGTGTGGGCTGGCTCTGTGCTGAGCCAGGGAAGAGTGGGGCGAGGGCCCATCCTCTGTTACTGTTTCTAGGTAGGTTTTTTCTTGATTAGGCACTTGCCCTGTTACTACAGTCCTTTACCTGTTCTTCCAGTTCTTGCTGGTTGTTTAAAACTTCGTGAGGGACAGAGGCCTGCATCCAACATATCTTTTTGGAGGACACAGTTCAACCCATTATAGCTGCAAAACATGAAATGAAAAGTTTTGCAATCTGAAATACATTGTTGTGTTTTGACTAAAATAAGTTCAGAAGTACTCAGGTTGGGCTTAAATTTGAACTTTCTATCCTATGCAAAATATTGTTACTTTCATCATGAATTTTAAGTTTTTATTACCTGAAAGTATAATTGAATTTCTGATATGTTTGAGGCAAATTAGCTAATGATTGATTCATATCCAGGAAAAATATGCAAAATCTAAAAATCAAGAACATGTGGATTAAATGTATACCTCAGAGTATAAAACATGAATTATGAGATTTCTAGGCTGTCTTAATATATAACATTACATCTAACTTAATATACAAGCCAAAGTATTTTAACATAGTGGCTATATTAGAAGGGAGAAAAGCACAATACAGTGGGAGCTCTTCAGGAAAAGGTGGAATTTTGGAGGAAGCCATGTTTTTTCAGGCCACACTCTGGAACAACTAATAGATCACACCCCTGTGGTGTACTGCTTCTGCTGCTTGCTGTTTATTGAATGGGCTGTTTCACTCTGAATGCAAGTTTTACCAGGTGCAAGGAGTCATAAAGTGCTTATGGTTTTTATGTCTGTGCATATGTGTTTATTTCCCATCTTTTCTGAAGAAGACTATTAAGTCAGTTGAACGTATCAGTGGCAGATCAGCATTCAGAACAGTGAAGGATACTTTAGAGGCCTGCCTATCGAGAGCTGTCAGATCTAGTAGTTGGTTGGTTAATCAAAACTACTGATTATAAGAAAGAAGCATTTAAGTTCTGTCTTTTTTTAGATGAACCACACCCATCATGCATTACTGCTACCTCAGTTTTTGTCTCTTTACTTAAACATATTGGAGGTATTCAAGCAGCAAATCCTAGATACTAATCATTATTCCCAATGTTGTAGGTTTTTTTCAGTAATTTCTCTTTTCAAGATTTTTCAAAGATTTTTAATGTTTTCATAGGGGAAAAAACACCACTCTCCTTCCCCAGCCACATTTTATCGATTATGAGTTGTTTAATTAAATTATGTAGTTAGAATAACAAGCAAAACTTGAAAACAACGCCTTGGGGAACAAAGACAGCTGACTCAGTTAGTGGGCAATTCAGCTGGCACAAACAGAAGACAGTGTGCCTAGCAGAGGCAGACAATTGCCCAGCTTTCCAGGATATGTAGAGTAGTGTGTAGAACAGTGGGCAAAAGCTGTCAGTTGATCGGGTTGTTGTAGTATAGAAGTGGTTTAAGAAAGATTCTACAGCTAGCAACTAGGCCAGTGACATCAAGACTATGAGCTATGGAGCTATGGAGTGTTTGGCTGGGCTACTCTTTCATCCTGAGACACGTCAAAGGCATTCCTTTTTGAGCACGTGCATGAAGCTTCCCACCATCCAGTCCTTCCTCCACAGAAAGTGCCAGCAATGTATTTGAGACATTTATCTAGCCTGATATGATAACATGAAAGAACAGGAGAGTTCCACGTCCCTGTAATTTTTAACTGGAAGCTATTCAGGATAATGCTCCTGCCTTTATTTATTTTTCATCCTCCTAAGTGACATCTTTACAATCCAAATCATGGAGGCGATATTGAGAGCTGGCTGGGAGGCTCAAGATTTCTTATATCACACAAAACAAATGATTATTTATTCTGTTTGCCTGAGGTTTGTTTGCATTGCCTGCTCCCAACTGAAGCCCTTCCTAGAAAGATTGTCTTCACTCTGACCTGTGGAAGAGGAGAGAAGTAACTGTCTTGTTTACAAATTGCAAAATTATCTGGAACTCGCAAATAAATATCTATACTCACATAATTCCAGAGCTTTGATGTTAGGAAAAAGATGTATTCATGTTTTCTTGCCTTACCGTGAGAGTTAGAAAATAAAATAAAATCTTTTCTGTTAAGATAAAATTATCATGAATTATGAGAATTTACAGTTTTCTTAGATGTTCTAATTTACTTGAACCACACTTATTCTTTGTAAAAAATCATTCAAAAATAATGTTATTAATTCAATAGAAGGACGGCATTGATGCTCAAAGCAAATAATCAGTTCCTGAAATAGAAAGGTGGTTATAGCTGGTGTTTTCCTAGGCATTGTGCTTTTCTTTCAGTTTAAGCATGAATGTGTGTTTTTAACATACAGCAACAGCAAATTGTCTCATTATATTTTTAGCAATTCTGGTAATGAAATATATACCACTCGTTCTATCTTACAGATTGTTTTATTACTTAATCTTTCACCTGAAATTTTTTAATTTATATAATAATCCACAAGAAAAAGAAAAAATAATACTTCTGAAAATCCCTGTTCACTAGCACTTAATAGTCCATTTAAACACATTACCTGGCTGTTGTGCATATTATGAAAACATACTTGTATGCATATCGGTTATTATAGAGTATCATTTTAAGTCCTGTATATTTATATAGTTGTAATATGCTACCTAATCTTTAAATCTGCATTTTTGTATAGCAACTCCTAAACTACTGCTTGTATGTGTGCCTCAATAATCAATAAATAAATGAGCTCTAATTGTTTGATATGACATGATTTTCTAAGACTGAGAAATTCATGAATCAGACATTTATCTTTCATCCTAATCGATCTTCAAATAGCAATGCTTCCCAGAGTTTATTCAGAAAGGAAGTATTTCCTCTCCCACTTCCCAAGTATTAATTTTTTTTAAAAAATGAATGCTTCCTTTTCAATGAAATAAAATAAAGAAAGTAGGTCCTCTTTGCAAAATATGTTTGTTTTTATTTTACGTTTGGTTGATTTTTATGTAGTAATAACAACCGCCAGTCAGACCCACACTTGAATGCACCATTTAAGTATATCACAACTTCTGGTAACAAGCTCCAAGTAAAGAAAAGCAATTAGTCATTCATAAAGCTAACTCCTAAAGCTGATTGTTTCCTTAAATAGGAGCTTTTGTCTAAATTACTATAAATAGCTTTAAGTATGTTAGTGCATAATAAGTATGTTTGAAGTGCTGATGTCCAGTATTTTATACCAGGGAACTATTCTCCAAAAACACATTTCTAAGTAATGGTACTAATATATCAGATGGCCATACTTAAATAAATCACTCTTCTTGAGACTAAAGGGGGAAATTGGAGGAACCCAGGATTCTTTCCGTCTGTCAGGATGTCACATGCCAGCACTGATTTGAGGATATGCCTCCTTAGTTAATGGGACATTGCCATCATTGCCCTATTCAAGGTGTCTTCCTATTTAATATTAAATTATTACGCATTCTACACCTTCCTTCCTAGTCCTCCTTGTTTATGGGAACCCACTATTAGAGTTGATATGTAGCCTTTTATTTCATCTACCCTATGTTTATTTAGACCAGTGAATTGTTAGAAAGTACATACCCGTCTTTGCTAAATAAAAAATTCTGCAATAAATGTGTGTGCATTTCTCCTTAAAAACTTATGCAAAACTTTCTTTTTTGGGGGGTGGAGGTGGGTGTGGGAGAGTGAATACCCAGGAATAGGATTGCCTAATTTTATCAAGAATTAACAGATTGAAATGATTATGCTATTTTACACTGCCACCATTAGCAGAATTCTTTGCCAATACTTGATATCGTCTGACATTTTTGCTTTGCCATTTTGTTAACTAAGTTTCTGTCTCCTTATTTGATTTACATTTCTCTAATTAAAGTGAAAGTTTAGCCATTGCAGATATTTTTCCAAAATTTTTTCAATTTCTTGCTCCCTTTTCTATTGATTTCCTAGTCTCTCCTGTGTGTGTATGTATATGTGTGATTTATTTAAAAACAAAAAACAAAAAAAAAACTCTATATTTCAGATCCACAGTTCCGAACTGAAAGTTCAGTTCACAGATCCCTTTCAGGAGATGGGGATCCCCAAAGCCCTTTTAGGAGGCCCACAAGGCCAAAACTGTTTTTATAATAATTCTAAGATGTTATTTTCCATTTTCATGGTCTTTACACTTGCACAGATGTCACAAAACATTGGTGAGTAAAGCTGCTGGTAATCTTAGCACAAACCAAGGCAGTGTTACTGAACTGTACTAGTAATCATTGTATTCATCTCCATCATACATGTGTGAGAGAGAAAAAAAAGCCAATTTCTTTCAAGAATGTCCTTCATGAAAGAGTAAAAATACTTAACTTTAATAAATGTCAACATTTGGTGATTGTCTTTAATATTCAGTTTGATTAAATGGGAAGTTCACATGAAGCACTTCTGTGGCATGAGGTGTGATAATAGCCTCAAGGGAAAGCACTTGTGCAATAGTAGGGGTTGCAAGCTGAACTATCGAACTATCCTTTTTTTTTTTTTGGAACATTGTTTACTTCACAAATGACTGACAGACAAATTGTGGATATTCATAACTGGATATTTGGTAGAGATTTTCTTGAAAATGAACAAAGTAATCTCAAGAAAAACAACTTTACGGTATTTGTTGCTGGTGATAAAATTCAAATTTTCAAGCAAAACTTAGAATTTTGGAAGCCTTGTAACTGCCATTGTGAATTTGATACCTTTGCAAATGTTAAAGACTTTTCTAATGAAATTGGTGATATTGATTAATGTGACTTCTTAATATTGTTTGTATAATGAAATGTGCCATCATTTGGAGACTCTGTATAACTCAATGAACAAATATTTTCCAAATGACCACTGCATGATGGTATAAAACCATACATGGGTAAATGATCCATTCAAAGTATAAGATATAGCAATGAATTTTCACAGTAATTTGTTAACATCGTCTGCCAATATTGGCAATCTCTGTATTCCATCCTATTGCCTTCTTGAATGGTTCTATAATCCTATCTTCTTCTCTAATTTATCCTTGAATTCTATCTCTTTGCTACTGAACCCAACCCACTGGAAACTTTGTTTAAACAATTATATTTTTCATGCCCAATAACTTTAATTGGTTCTATGTCCCGGCCGGCGGGACGTTCAACGGAAGCTCCAAATCCTGTGAGGGAGGAATGGTATGGGACAAGAGACACGAGGAATGACAGCAAGACAGGTTTCTGATCAAGCTGCAAAAACTTTATTGAAGAGGCAGGGTATATATACCCTAAGGTAGAGGGAGTGGCTAGTACGAATGGGTGGCGGCCTAGGATTGGCTGCTGCTGTTGCTAGGGCGGATGGCAGATGTAAGGCTAGCACAGGATTGGTAGGTGCTGTTGCCGGGTAGAAGGCAGGTAGTAAAGCTAGCACCCTAGATGTGAATCTTAGGCGCAAACGGCTATCACTTCCATAGAAGGCTGAGGGCAACTTAAACTGTTGTTACATTAGCCCCAGCTGTTATGTTGCATATCTCCAGCATCGCTGAGGGTGGATTTTATACATGCTACCTTAATCGTCCCCAACATCTCCTCCCTTTGTTTTTCAAAAGGATGGAGGAAGAATGCTGATCGAGCACTCTTTTGGCATTAACCTGCTGGGGGAAATAGAGGCCTCATTCCCCAAGTTGTTTGTGGCTCTGTTTTTCTGGGGAGGGGAGTTTTTGGCAGAGCAAAACCCCTATGCAAATGAGGCATATTTCTCAAGGAGCTCGAAAATGGCCTTTAGTTGCTTTGGCCCTCCTTTGCAGTGCTTTGCCTCGCACCCAGCGGTACCAATCATAGCATACGCTAGAAGCATACTTTCGAGTTATATGCTGCTCCCGTAGGAGGGGGTTTCTTACCCGTAAGGGTGGGTAGCAGTCAGATGATCTGGATCCAAACCCTGGTCAGCGAGGTGAAGCCGGTGATAATGCACTTGAATAGGCTTGCTTAGGGCAGAGTCAATTTGATCCTTAACTAGCTGTATTATTCTTTTTATGGCCCAAGGAGCAAAAGATATTATAAGGATTATGGTTATTAAGGGGCCTAATATAGGAAGGAGGTAAGGGAGGATTCCATTAAGTCCCCAGGAGATACCCCCTTGGGTTTCTCGCTCACGTTTGCGATTTTCAATTCCTTCCCTAAGTTTGGTCATGGAATCCTTAACTATGCCAGAATGGTCAGCGTAAAAGCAACATTCCTCACCTAGCGCAGCACAAAGCCCTCCTTGCTTAAGGAAAAGCAGATCTAAGCCTCTCCTGTTTTGGAGAACAACCTCCGATAGGGACGTAAGGGATTTTTCAAGATGGGTAATGGAGGTTTCAATGCGGGCTAATCTTCATCTATAGCAGCTCTTAGGTGGGAGAAGCCTTGGTTTTGGAGAACGATAGAGGCAATTCCGGTGCCTAGGCCAGTAATACCTAAAAGAGAAGCAATAGTAACAACCGTAACAAGTTCTCTTTTCTTTCTTAGCATGGCTGGAGACTGCGCAACCAAATGGTGATAAAGGTCTTCCTCTGTATGAAAGAGGACATGGGGTAACACAGCCACTAAGAGGCACATTTCCCCTGTTTCAGTTAGGGCTTTTGCTGATACGCAAGGAGTAAGCCCCGTAGAAGAGCACAGCCATTTTGCCCCTGTCGGGGGGGATATAGAATTTACCAGGCGATGGAAAGGACGACTGTGCACAGACTGTTTTTAAGGAGGCAGAAATATTACCAATACAATGCCCAGAGTGAAGAACGGATTGCATATGTGAGACCGATTTTTCTTGCATTCCAAGGGCATTGGGAAGGATTGTCTTCATTAGAAGTATTAAATGTAACATTAAGAGCTATAGCATCATAATAAGGAGGCTTGGCAGAGAAACACAGCCAACAACTACGAGTAAAATTAGGCTGGGAGGAGTTTAGAGAGAAAAAGGTAGCTTGGAGTAGTGGCCAAAGCGGGCTGTCAAATGATATGGACGGGCTTGAGGACGACAATATTGGAATGCTAATAAAAGGGGGGAGTAGTGGGGTGAATTTTGGAAAGATTTGTACTGGGCGTGCTCGGGATAGGAAGGGTAGCTGGAGGCGCGAGCACTACATTTGGTCCAATGGCAGAAGGTTTTTGCTGTACTGCTTCCTTCTTTATTAGAATAAGGCTTCCTGGGTCGGTTGATGAAAATAAGTAGATTCTAAAGCCCCATGTCCGACCGTTTAACCAAGAGTTATCAGTGGGGAGTTGTACGGTGAGATTTAATTTTTCACAATTTGAGTCACCAAATGTAGATAAGGTGGTGCGTTTACCGAGTGTGCAGCCAAGGGGGGACCATTTTAAAGTTAGGTAGTGATCAGGGGCGGAAGGTTTCCAATTAGTGGCTAATGTTTCACACCCCCAGTATGCACAATAGTACTGGTTGGGAGTATTGCAATATTGTTTTCTGGGGTTGGAGGCCGGGCACATGTAATATTGGGCTTTGTTAAGGCATGGTGTGCCGTCTGAACATTTAATTAGATCACTGGCATAAACAAGGAAGGAGGGGGCATCCTGCTGTAATTTGGGTTTGTATAACTGTGGAATCTTCCCATCGTGCTAAGGTCCATTTCCAAGGCTGATGGGGGTTGGAGTTGCCGAAGGTGGCATGCACACTTTGCAGGAGAAAATATAAGGCGGCAACTTTAAATGGCAGTAGGCATAACAAAGCCATACTAATAGAGGCTATAGGTTCTTCCCTATTAAGGGAGACAAGCTAGCAAAGTAATACACCCTACAATGCACAAATATGCTATAGCAAGCAGGAATCTTTCTAACAGATTCCAATCTTTTGGGGGCAACAGTTGCTAATCCGGCTGCAAACAGCAAAGCCAGAAGACCAATTAAGAAAAGCCAATAGTAATTCAAGTGGTAAGTCATGTGATTAGTGATGGAATAAACCTGTAAGCAGGACTTCTTTCCACTTCTGGTTGTGTGCGGACTGGCTGTCTCCGGATGGGTTATAGCAGGAGTTATTGATGCACTGAAAGAGAAAAGAAAGACATTTTTCTCAGGGAGAGGCTTCTACCCTGGAAAGGTTATTATTAAGAGGAGGGGAAGGAAGTGTCTCAGGGGTTTGTTTCGGCAATGAAGAATTAATATGTTTTATCAGCCGTTCTGGAAGCCAGCGAGGACCTTCCCTCTTTTGATCATATATGCAAGCAGAGCCTCGTCCCCAAATAATCACGGGGTCAGGCCCATTCCATTCTGACGTTAAGGGGTCACGCCACATAACAGTGGCTTGTTGCGTTTGCGTTCTGGGATGCCAATGTCTGTCAGCTGCAGATTGTCCTTCATCATCCAGAGTTAGGAAGTTAAGAACAAAAAGAGCGTGATGTAAAAGGTCTCGAGGTCGTTGTTTGGTGAGATTGAGAGTGCTTTCGGCTAAACGGCACAGGGCATTTTTTTAAGGTGCGATGTGCTCGTTCTACCATTCCTTGCCCCTGGGGGTTATACGGTATTCCCGTGATATGCTTAATTTGTAATTGTTGACAGAAGGTTTGAAAATTTTTTCCAGTATATCCAGGCCCATTGTCTGTTTTAATGATTTTAGGTTGGCCTAAAGTAGCGAAGCAATGTAGTAAATGAGAAATAACATGCTTCGAAGCTTCTCCTGTTTGCAAGCTAGCTTGAGAAATGGCCAGGTTGCTTACAATTATAGCATGTTGGAGGCTTTGCTTGTGCCGCGAAATTTTTATGCTGCACTGCAAAATTTTGAAGAGCGGCGCCAATAGCTATTCCAAGGGTTTGAGTGGGCCCGATGCCAGAACAGAGCTTTATGTAATTATTAAGGCTAGTATTACGAAAGGGACGGATTGCTGCTTGGCAGGCAGCGTTAGCATTTTCATAGGCCAGGTGTTTAATAAAATCACTTTCGCTTTCGCTAGCCCCAAATAAGCGCTCAGCCATGTTTTGCAGGTGGCTAAGGAAATCAGTATATGGCTCATCAGGCCCCTGTCTTAATTTAGCAAGAGAGGCAGTGGCGGCGCCCTTTTGCGGAAGTTTTTTCCATGCTCTAAGCGCGGCCGTTTGTATTTTCGCTAAGAGACCTGGGGGGAATTGAGCCTGCTTATCACTTTGATGGTAGGGACTTTGACCTAAAAATTTATTTAAGGTCCAAGTTTTAGAAGTGGCCTTACGGGCATTGCGGGTGGCATACTTTTTACAATGCTCCTCATAATCAGATTTCCATAACAGGAAATCACCGCCAGACAAGGCAGCTCTAGCTAGCTGGAACCAATCATTAGGAATAAGTTCCTTTTCACTAAGGCTTTCCAGCAGGGCGAGCGTGAAGGGAGCGGTAGCGCCATAATCACTCACTGCCTTTTTTAATTTCTCTAGATATGTTAGACTAAGATTTTTTATATTTAGCAGTTGAGGTGGAACTAGCTTCCTCCTGCTCTCCTTCGCTAGAGTCGGGGGAATCTGATTTATTACTCTCCTCGCTATCGCTACCAGAATCGCCATTTTTGGAACCCGCGACACCATGTTGAGAACCGGCAGAGCCATTTTGGGAGCCGGCGACGCCATTTTGAGAATCTCGAGTCTGACTACGCGTAACCGGAAAAGCATAGGCGCGGCGAGTACAATGGAGGCGCGATGAGCGGGCATTTTCTGGAAGCGAAAGGGCTGCAATGCTTTGAGTTGGCCGACCGGAGGTCAGCGAGCAGATCGGCGGTATGCTGCCGCTCCTGTTTAAAAGTTTCTCTAAAAGTATCGGCGTGTAGCCGGAGATTTTCTGTGGCTTCTTCTAAAGCATGAAACTGAGATAAGGGCATGACTGGATAAAAATGAGAATATGGTTTGAAAAAATCGGGTGCATAAGGGGGTGGCCGAAACGGAGGAAGGGAGTTGTTTTCTAAAGAGGGAGAAATTTTAACCTCCGGTTCCTCCAAAGTGGGAGAAATTTTAGCCTTTGGTTTGATTTCATACTGATCGGGTGACAAACTGACTTGACTGGTTGGGGTATTTGGCCTATCCCTGTTAGAATTTTCGTTTAAAGGATATTCAGGCATGTTAATAATTACTGAGCCGCATGCTGAGCAGGGCGAGAGTGCTCTCTCAAAGCTTCCTCTCCTAATTTACAGAGGTTTTGAACGTCTGGAGCTTAGAGTGGACTTTTAAAATTTCATTAATTAGGTTCCAATAAGAAAAGGCAGTAACCGGGACCTTTTCAGGACCAAAGGTTCGAAAATAATCTTTTAAACAATCTCCAACTCTTAGCCAGCACTGGTGATCTATAGTACCTTCTTGAGGGAACCAAGGGCAGGTTTGTAACAGGAAAATTAAAAAAGCGCGTGAGATCTTTTTTCTTTACTCGTGTTCCTCGTGCCTTGAGTGATTGCTTAACTTGACTAACATATAATTCGTGTTGGGAAATTCCTTGTCCCATGATAAGGGTGGGGGGGGCTTACCTTTTGTTGCTTTCTTTTCTTCTTCTTCTTTCCTTTCGCCGGCACTGATCGACTGGCGAACGGATCTGTCTCGCGAGCGCGCTTCCCCGCGGTGATCCCTGGTGTGGTTTTCTTTCTTTCTTTGACTGCTGAACGGATCTGTCTCGCGACCGAGTTTATTCGCGGCGATCCCGGGTGCGGTGAGTGTGAGGTACCTCTCTCCTTGAGTGCGGCGTTCCGTCTCTCACAGAACTTCGAGCCCCACGTTGGGCGCCAGTTTGTCCCGGCCGGCGGGACGTTCAACGGAAGCTCCAAATCCTGTGAGGGAGGAATGGTATGGGACAAGAGACACGAGGAATGACAGCAAGACAGGTTTCTGATCAAGCTGCAAAACTTTATTGAAGAGGCAGGGTATATATACCCTAAGGTAGAGGGAGTGGCTAGTACGAATGGGTGGCGGCCTAGGATTGGCTGCTGCTGTTGCTAGGGCGGATGGCAGATGTAAGGCTAGCACAGGATTGGTAGGATGCTGTTGCCGGGGTAGAAGGCAGGTAGTAAAGCTAGCACCCTAGATGTGAATCTTAGGCGCAAACGGCTATCACTTCCATAGAAGGCTGAGGGCAACTTAAACTGTTGTTACATTAGCCCCAGCTGTTATGTTGCATATCTCCAGCATCGCTGAGGGTGGATTTTATACATGCTACCTTAATCGTCCCCAACAGGTTCTCATTTATATACTTGTTCCCATCTTATGTTTCAAAACCCTTCTTTATCTTTCCAGTGATTTTTTAAATTTTAACATCTTCATCTGTTTACTCTATTATCCATTTCTAGTATGAGTTCTGTTTTTTGTCTTTTAATCATAGTGGGTGCTTGCATACCTCGGAGAGTTTGTTGTTAATATCTTGGCTGGTGATATACCTGGAGAGAAGGGTGAAACCCATGCAGGCCTGATACTCCAGGAGGATAGAGTCGATGTAGAAAATAGAATGTCTCATGACAGAGTTGTAATCTGTACTCGACCCTACACTCTCCTCTGACCAAACAGCCTGCCTTACTAGGGCCTCCATCTCTCTAGTTTACCTCCTTAGTCCATAGACCAGGGATGTGCAATGCACAGGATAAAACCCTCTGGGCTGTTGCTTATCATACATGCTCTCCATTCTGATGGCCTTGTTAAAGGCTTCTTACATTCCAGCCTGGCAGTGGGCTGGAAGTGGGCAGATAAGGAAGAGCCAGACAAGTAAATGAGAAAGAAAAATGGCATACCTAAAAAGTTCCTCCCAATTCTGACTCCAACCATTGATCCTTGAAGTTCAACTTCACCCACCCAAAATTACCCAAATATACACTGGGATCTCCATAATTTCTTGTGTTACATATTGATAAATCCCAGTGCCTGCCCAGCAACCATCTGGAGCATCCCTAGTGCTGGATTCAGGGGAGAGGACCAGTAGCCTGTGCTACTTGCTATATGGTCAGGAACCCATTGATTTTCCATTTTCCCCTCATGTTAAAACTAGTGGTTAGATTTACAAACACACACACACACATTCTTAGACACAAAACACAACACCTCTAAATGTCTCATCAGTACATACCTTTAGAAGTTGTTTCCAAACTTCTGTTCATGTGGTTATTATGATTATCAGCTCTTATAAATACAGTTTCCCTCTCCAAATCCAAATTGCTTAACATTAAATGGTTAAGGGCAGAAGACAGAAAAGAAATGTACCTTTCATTTCAAAAGCTAAAACTAAAAATCAAACCAAAAAGTAAATTTTCTGAGAGTTTTCCGGGTGGCAGGTGTTAAAAGTTTTGCATGCATTATATTATCTTCACATGTAATAATTCTATTAATACCCTTTTTCAAGGGAGAAAATTGAATTTCAGAAAGCTTAGACAAATTGTCCAAGGTTTTATACATGTATGTGTGTGTGTGTGTGTGTGTGTGTGTGTGTGTGTGAAGTCGCAAGAACCAGAAATGAAACCCAAGCCAATCATTTCCTGCTTTCTGCCTGCCTTACTTATCATAGGTTCTGGACTTTCCAGATCCAGATTATGCTTCTTCGTATTTATATTCATGCAGGGAACACAGTTCATTCAAAACACCTTAGAATACACTTCTGCTTTTTTTTTTCTTTTTTAAAGGCCACATAGTATACCTGCCACACAGTGGGAAATTATTTCTCTGGTACTGGATAAGTAAATTAAAGCATTTCGTTATATATATCCAAACATCCATCAAGCTCACAGAGTCATTTAGGAGTTTCTGCTGCACGTGGTCACTTCCCAGTAGAGCTGTTATGAAGGGTCTGGGATGGCTCCTATAAGCAAAGTAAACCTAAGGTCTCCTTTTAGCTACTGTTATTTTACAAGAGATCACAAAGTAATGTAGGAACAGGATTAGAGGGAATTACTTTTCACAGGTGTTTTGGTGGAGATCTTCCTAAAATAATGCTATAGCTTTCTACCAAGGTTAGTTTATTTCTTACAACAATGTAGATTCCTGGTTTAGATTTGAGTATGACCATGATGGTGAAATCTTAGCCCATTTGTATTGAATTCTTTATTATCCAAGCTTAATTGAACTAGAGACATGAGAACTCAAAAGTCTAAAATCTAAGAGATATTGTTAATAATTAAAGAATTTATATTCTATATCATTTTGTGGTTTTTATCTTCTCCTTAATGAAAACAACACTGATTTTTTAGTTACAAATGCTTATTAAAAGTAGATTTGACCCAGGTTGGGTGCTGCTTTATGCTTGGAGTTCTATCTCTCTGATATACATTCAGAGCTTCTAAATACTAGGGCAAAAGTAATCTTTTAACACATAATTTTATAATGCTTTAGAGAGAAATATGAACTCAAATTTTTATTTTTTGATTCTGTTATACCTCTACAATTCAAGGTCTAGAAAATTAGCCTACAACTCATCTGCCAAAGCTCTAGTAGAGATAATTTGGCTGTCTGCAAGAGGTATAAACAAGATAATTGAAGCAAGATAAAAGATAATTGAAAGGGGAATGTTTAGCAATATCAAATGTGGAACTTTGCTTCCAAAAGGGAGGAAATGTGATTCAAAATGTCCACTGTTTTTGTTATATATAGTTGGAAGTTTAGGCTATAAAGAGTCTCAGATTTAAAAAAAAAAAGAATGAAAAAAATATAATATGTAAGATACTGAAAGAATATTTGCCTTCCATAACAATTTGCTAGTTTACTTTAACGTACTGAAATAGAATATCTTTCAGTAGTTGCCTATTCCAGATTACACAGGCAAAATTCAAAAATCAATCTTTATAGGACTAATTGAGATACATGTTAGAGTAGTAATTAAAATTTACCTTCACAAGGAATATTTTCTTATTTGAGCTTCCAACAAAAATGGGACTGAAAATGTATTCATGTCAGTGATTATTTTGATGTCTGAGCATTGAAATGAGAAAAGCAAAACTGGATATCTAAGTCAACTCACCCAGCATTGTTGAGGAAAAAGGGACCATGGATAATATAACTAAATTAAAACCAAAAATGGTATTTATAAGGTCAGCATTGGCAAGAAAGAAAGAGGGAAATTGTCACCAATCAGAGGCTGAGGACCTCCTTCCCTTGCCTCCAGTTCTTTAACTCATCAAAACTCCAGGCTTCCTTCAAAAAAAAAGGGGGGGTGGGGGGTGGAGGGGTGGGGAGTGGTACTTAACCTTATAGTGTATTTATTAAAATCTCTGTCAAAATATTAAACAAGCAGTTTCCTCAGCACTAAGACTAAGAACTTAGATCTTGCAAACATATGATAAATATTATATTCTCCTTTTTATGGCCAATACATATCTTGCTTTAATTCCAGGAAAAATATAGAGTAAGCTTTGAGCGCAGGTCTTCATCCAGGTAGAAGCATTCAGTGCCTCAAATTGCTTTAAATTAATGGTTATTATAAAAATGCTAAGGTGAAAATTAGCAAATGACTTGAGGCAATCAAAAGAGAAAAAGAAAAAAATGGACAAATAACCTTACTGTTTAGTTTTGCTAAGTTTAAAATAAGATGTTTATATTGCAGATATTGAACTCACAGGTGTATCTAACCTGTTTCAAGGAGAAGAAATTACATTATCTATTGAGGAATTTTAAAACGCAATTTTCGTTGCCACTAAATCAGTTTTTAGAATAAATATATCCTTTAAAAAAAAAATCCAGGCTTTCTTTATAAATGAGTAAAACCAAGAATTTCCTTGTGAGCAGCAGTTTGAGAGGGACCTCATGGTATTCAAAAAAGAAAGCTCGGAAGGAAAGGAATAGCGGACCTTGCAAAACTTCCAAAAGCCTATTTGAAAAGGGAACTGACTACCTGCAGGATTCAGGATTGCCTATAATTCATTTAAGATCTATCAATCCAGGGGAATAAAACATTATCAAACTTTAATGAATCTGGAGTGAATAAAGCTTTAAACATTGTTTTCTTTCTTCCACTTTTTAAAAATTTTTGAATTTGCAAAATGAATTTATTTGATTCGAGGAAGGACTGGTTTCCTCATGAGCATCCTTTGCCTTTTTAATGTTAACTTTCAGGATCACATCAGAGAGTAGAAAACCCCAATCACTTATATGAATCTAAAGGTTTTCTGTTTCCCTTTGGAAAATTTCTCTGACTTATTGACATAATGTTATAGTAGAAGACATTTTCATTTTTTCTGGTTTGTATTGTTGGAGAGGGGAGCTTTATAGAAATTTGTCAAGAACATTGAAATGGTACTCTTCTACTGAGTCTAAGATTTTTATAGATATCATAAAGGCATTTTACAATAAATGGAACAATTCTTAATGTTTATGATATGAGAAAGCATTTTTTCTTACATTGTAGCATTTAACTTAAATCTATGTTAAGTTCCAAAAGAGGAACTATATTTACATATGAGAAGACTATTAAAAACTTTATACAGGACCATTCTCCTGCAGCAAAATATTGTAGGATGATTTGGAATGGGGAGAAAATGTGGAGAGAAATTACCAGTTAGAAAGATTCCATATAATAAAATGAAGAGAAAGGCAAGTATTTGATGAAAAACCTATGTTCCACAATGACCATAGTGTATTCTCACGTAACCTGTAGTAGAGACTACACATAGAAAGTTCCAGAAACTGAAGATACTTGTTGTCTTTTTGTTTTTGTCATTCTCGTTGTCATTGCCTTTACTCTTTAATCATTCTAGCATTCAAGGACTCAGTGAGATTTTCATGTGTATTTTAAATGGAAATTTCTTGAAGCCTAAATCAGTGTAACAACACTGAGGTTATTTTGACAAGAACATATTTCCATTTTTCAGTTTACTAATTCATATCTCTGTGCCATAAGTAACCAAATGCTTTCTATAACAAATTACATTTTTCAGACATAATTCACTTTTCAAAACCTGTTCACAAATACTGACCTAAAATGCATATACCACTATAGAAAGAGATTGTGAAGCTAAACATGTTATAAGCCCATTTTAAAAATATTTCTCTGAAAAAAATGTGTGAATAAATTATTAGCTTTTTGTATTATTTTGAAGTCTTTAGTGATAAATAAAAATGTTCCATTCCTAAAAATATATATTGTCCTTATTATTCTGAAAGCAATGAGTTTATTGTTGATTGTGACTTGTCACCTCAGATAAATCTGCAAAGAAAGATGCGAGTTACTGGTGTGATTACTCAAGGAGCCAAGAGGATTGGAAGCCCAGAATATATAAAATCCTACAAAATTGCCTATAGTAATGATGGAAAGACTTGGGCAATGTACAAAGTGAAAGGCACCAATGAAGACATGGTGAGACTAACTTGACCTACTTAATTTAAAATTAAAATCCAATTGTTAATCATTGATTTTTAAATGCCTACTGAGTCTTCAGCAGAAGCCTTATTTTGTTGAAAATAAATTCATGATAGCTTTTCTTATTGGGTGATTGGGGTGAAGGGATAAGGAATTTTTCCAAGTTACAAAGGTATGGTGATCACCATTTAAGAATTCTGAGATTTTAATTGATGGTCCTTAAATACTTTGTCACAAAGATAGCATGGGCTTGTGATAACAGTTATTTTTTAACAGTCAGATTTCAACTTCATTTTATTACTTTAATAGATGAAATAACCACTTATCAAAACTATCTTAAAAACAAAAAAAGATACAGGTGATAGAAAAGATGTGCTTGATATTTTTATAAAATTTTATATATGGAAAAATGTTATTTATTATTTAGCAGAATGAAATATTTTAGAAGAAATGGATGTAGTATTCGTCTCCTTTGCCTCTTCATATGACATTACCAATTCTTTTAATATTTCTTCTCAAACATTTTATTTTAAAAATTATAGGACTGAAGATTATCCCATTTAAAACTGAACCTTTGACTAAACTCTAATAAATTTTATGAAAGCTTTTTAATTACCTTCTTATATGAATTTAAATAATGATTTTTGATAAACAGGTTATATAAAAGGTAGAACAAGAGTAAAATTTAAAAGAATTAAACACTATACCTTTTAGCACTGAAATTTTCGAGTTCAACATAATTTGTCACTATTACATGAAGAGTTATGGATCTTGTAACCAATGATCTGGAACTGGCTGATAAGAAGGAATCTTGATGAGTTGGACCCTAAATCATAAATCTGACAGTAGCATCAGAAAGACTGAGTCTTCGGGAAGCAGTAGTGAAGACTGACTTGTACCTACCAAGACTACTATAAATACTAAGTCACAAAATGCAGATTATGCTGAAGTCTTTAAGGTGCCTATTTCTCAAAAAAAGAGAGAAATACTCCTTGGATCTGGAGGCCTGGCATTAAAAATTTACAAGACCATCATAATACAGTATAGATTATAACACAGGCCACAGCGGCTTCTAGCTGTTATGAAAATTTTATCTATGGGTTTTTCCATTCACTGCTAATGGCAAGACACTTCCCAAATGCTCTAGGCTCCCAGATGTTTCACTTCAAGCCTTGAAGGATTATGTTGGTTAGGGTACAGGGCCAATATATGAAAATAAGTACAGAAGCTGTTGCAATTAATAGTTTGAAACTCTGTATTATCACTTTGCACAGGTGTTCCGTGGAAATGTTGACAATAACACACCCTATGCTAACTCTTTCACACCTCCAATTAAAGCTCAGTATGTAAGACTCTATCCCCAAGTTTGTCGAAGGCACTGCACTTTAAGAATGGAACTGCTTGGCTGTGAGTTATCAGGTGAGTCTCATGTTATCAATTTCCATACCGTCTTTAAAGAAAACAAAAGTGCATTTGTATATAGCCTGCTACCAAACTGAAAATTTTCAGCACTCAAAAATACTCATTTCTGCTACAAAATATCTAGGGCATGGTTCCATGTGAAACTATGGGTGTTTGTATGTAGGGTAAACAATTTCTAAAACATGCTACAGAATAGTATTAAAGTAGAAGAAGCAATTTTTTTTGAGGTTTTGAGTGGTAAAGAAGGTAAAACTCTTGTCAAATTTAAATGCCATTGTTTTTAATACTAACAATGATTGATGTTTTGTGAAAAAGTTTCAGTTAAAACTGGAATCTGCCTGATCTCATAAAGTAGAATGTAAGTTTAGGCTATATGGTATAGAAAAGGAAGCTCTGTCCATCTACCATAAGACTTGGATTTTTTTTTTAGGTTCTATGAAACATATAAATTTATCGTTCTTCCCAAGGGAGCGATATTCTAATATCAAAATTGCTACCATAAATTCATTCTTGTATCATTCTTAGCTAGTGACCTGTTTATCATAAGATCAGTGGTTACCCAACTCAAGGATAATCTTTCAAAAGATTCTGAGTTAAATAATTCTTGTCCTCCAGGAACATCAATATTAGACATAAAGGTGAATATTTTATGTGTGGAGATCTCACAGTGGTCCCGTTTCAGTATAGCTAAACAAAATAGAAAATCTTATCTAGGCATTTTACTATTTATTTTTGGTATTGTCCTTTTATATCTGGCATCAAAATTTACAAACTACCTTTACTACAGTGGCCTGAAATTATTTTATTCAAACAATTTTGAAGAAAACTAAAAATCCATGTGTAATCATCTCTTTCAGCATACCTCAAAGCATGAAAAGACCTTCACCAAATTTACCACAAATACCATTTAGTTAAAAATGCATACCTGCAAATAGACAACTCTGAGCTGTTTATTCATTCAAGAGGCTGCTTGTAATTTAAAATGCATACTTATACCTGTTTCCCTTCTTAGTTTTATTTATGATGCCAAGAAACGGGAGGATTTTTAAGCAAGTAAAAGTTGCCATTAAAAACAACCAGTTTTTAAAATAAGCCCATTGCATTTAAAGGAACAAGAATGACTTGGTTAGACAGATGAACCTAGTTTAAGAGTCACAGTTTCATGTTATATGTGGGTGTCCTTTATGAGGCAACCAGCATACAGTTTTAGTACCATTAATTTTCCTAAATGAGATGTTTTCCCTATTTTGGTCATTCAGACTGGTTTATTGACTACCAGTAAATCTCAGCAGAATTATTACTGTACACTGTTTGTATTGCATGTCACTATATCACCACAGGCCTGCATCATCCCTAAGCCATCCTTCACAAAGCAATCAAGAGGATGCCGCAATATGATGAGGTCTGCTGCAAGCCCTGTGGTTTTTAGTTACTTAACATCACCTTCCCCAATTTTTCAATCTTTTGACTTATGAGAGTCAGTCACTAATACATGGCACAGTTAGACCCCTAAGGTGTGAATATATGTTACCTTTGCATTTGACAAGAGGTTACACCTGACATTTTACAAATTTTATTTTCTGAAAAACAGAAGCAGTGCCTGATCTCCTAGCCCCACAACTGATTTTGAACTTGCATGCAGACAGTAATATCTCTTGGTAGATGCTTATAAAAGCTATGGCACTTAACTATAGAAATAATCAACTTCGTTATTAAAACTTCATTTGGTTCAGTTGCCATACACAGCAGTAAAAGAGTTAGTTAATTTATATGGATGAAATCGTATGAACGAGAAGGGAGATATGTGGTGTGAGGCAAATTGGCAGAGAGGTTAGCTATAACATTTGGAAATAAATAGTAATATAACTTACCAAACTATTTCCCATAATCCAGTGCAGCGCTATAAAGCCCCAGGTTGCCTTATTGTATTCAATAAACTGTTATAAGATCCCTCAGCCTGCCTAGAAGATCAGTAGTTAATCTTCCCAAACACTTAAAAAGAAAGCCTGCTAAATTCTCTGAAAGAGATACGATTAAAGATGTTTAGAATGAAATAGATCATGACCATTATAAGAAGAGGAATACTCATTCTTTCACTGAACAAATAATTACTCAGCCCCTCCTCTGGGGTAAGTACTGGAAAGCAGAGTGGGTATGAATTCTATGACTAAGCAGAAATGATCAAAGTAAAAGCATTTCTTTTTTGTCGATTATTTCTAATGCTAGGTTATATCACAAAAGGAGGAAAACAACTACTTTTCCTTTTCCCTTGTATCTTTCTCAAAACAAGAAAAAATTTAAAAGGGTAGAGGGGGCAAAGAGGAAACAGAGGATCACATCAGAAGCCTGCATATTACCTTAGAACTGCGTGAAGAGAAATGGCATGCTGTTAAGACTTAGAACTTACCAAATGCTTGGATTTTGTTACGGTATTTTCCTCATTCAGAATTTACATATAAGTTTTAGAGCTATCTTCATCACAAGGCTTAGGGTATATTTCTCCTACCCCTAAATCCCAACAAGACGTGTGCTAACACCCAACAAGAGTTGTGCTGAGACATACAATTGGCTAACCCTGCATTTGTCATGTTTGCATGAGAAAGACATTTCCTGGAAGATTAATGTGAATGCAGTTATTGAGGAACCCCAGGAAGGAAGAAGTGATCTGTCTGACCAGGATGGAGAGCAATAACTTGTAGTCAAGAATTATTTATCAATGAAGAGTTCTAAACCCCCTCTTTTAGTAGCCTGGACTTAAAATGACCTAGTTTTAGAAACTTCACCCCATCATAGGATACACTTTATACTGACTGATGAACACTTAACATTCCTATCAGTTATGATGAGTTTTACAGAAATATTAAATACTATTTACAGAGACATTAAAAATAGCTAACACTTACTGAATGCTATCTAGTTGCCAGCACTGTTTCTTTTTTTTTTTTAAATCTTCATTTTATTGAGATATATTCACATACCACGCAGTCATACAAAACAAATCGTACTTTCGATTGTTCACAGTACCATTACATAGTTGTACATTCATCACCTAAATCAATCCCTGACACCTTCATTAGCATACACAGAAAAATAACAAGAATAATAATTAGAGGCCAGCACTGTTTCTAAGTACCTATGTTTATTAACTAATTTCTTAGAGCACTTCTATGAAGTCATTTTAATTATTATCACCATTTTATGGATGAGAAAACTGATGCACAAAGCAGTTGAATAACAAGTTCAAGGCCATGAAACAAATAAATGGAGAACCAGTAGAGTACAAGGAGAAGTCATTGGTTGGCTAAGTTTCTTTTATTCTGTGTGTTCTTGATGATCAAAGTTGCCATGTTTTGTTTCCTGGCCAAAATGTAACAGTTGTATATATGGAAGACCCAATTACTGAATGATGTGATAATAGAGTCATCTTTTCTTTTATGACCATGGTGAATGGCATTTTGTCACAGTTACAATTCAATACTGGAAAATACTGTGAATTTATATGTATACACATGCGCACACATATGCTTACATGTAATTTATTAAGAACAGGCAAACTCAAATTTTGCACCTTATCAAACCTGAAAATATACATGGTAGATTTGAGAGTTCTTCAAGCAATATCCAAGACTCGAGGTTATTGACTGTGATTTAAATATAAGATTTTATAAAAAGTATTTTTCTAATAATGATTTGGGCTAGAATTAGCTTATTTCCTTCTGTGATCTTACCTAGTAGTCTAAATTCTACACCAGCACAGTACCTGGCACATAGTATACACTAAGTAAATATTGGCTTCCTACCTCTCAGAAGAAGCCCTATTGATGCTGTAATAATCAGGGAATAAAGATGAACAGACATTTCTTAGGAAAAAAATCTGTCCATTTTAGAATATAACGGGAGCAGTTCGTAAAAATGATTTTGTATTGAGGGAATTTTCATTTGAAATATTATGGAAACAAATAAAAGACAACCAAATATACTTTATGAGAAAATGACCTATTTTTAAAGACACAATGAAACTGTTGAAAATCAGGGAGCAGTCATAAGACTACCGGTAATGAGACAAGAGAGCATTTCAGCATTGTTTTCATTTTGCAAAATCATCTATCACAGAAAGTAGTTTGATTGTTTGTCTTCTTTTCAATTTTTCCAGAATATATCAGGCAAAATAACCTGAATGGCTATCTTGTTTTTCAGTTTTGTTTCAGATTTATTTCTGATTATAGCCTTTTTAAAAAAAATTTAGATGCTTTCTCTTTGGGAGAATGAATAACATTATGTTTAATCTTCTTTTACCTATCCAAAATGAATGCAGAGAATTTCCAGGATAATAAATTATTTTTCTCATGGAGTCTTTTTCATTTTCTTTCAGGCTGTTCTGAGCCTCTGGGAATGAAATCAGGGCATATCCAAGACTATCAGATCACTGCCTCCAGCATCTTCAGAACTCTCAACATGGACATGTTTACCTGGGAACCAAGGAAAGCTCGGCTGGACAAGCAAGGCAAAGTGAATGCCTGGACCTCTGGCCACAATGACCAGTCACAGTGGTTACAGGTACTATTTTCAAAAACTCTTTCTCCACCCACCCCTCCTTCCTGGGTAGATTTCCTGTTGGTTAGGTAACTGTCAAAGTCGTCAACTTCATGCTAATTTAAATGTGCCTTCCTCATTGGCTTGGCTAAATTGGAAAATATAGAAATTTCTTATGAAGCCACACCCATCATTATTTGTACGCTGATGCTGCTATCAGATTGATATGACAGACTGTACTGAATCACACTATGTATTGGTCATTTTGGTTGATTATGAGAACATTTGTGTATGAGAAAATTTGCATTTTCATTCTCACCTGCTGTAAGGCTTTGTGTCAATATTGGTTTTGAAAGTGTCACAGCAGGGATCCCAAAGGTATTGGAATCATCCCTTCACCTGCAAATTGTTTACATAAAATCATGATTCGTGATTTTTTAGCTTTTATCTGGGGTTGCTAAGCAATGTAGCAATTTGATTACTTTCTCATAACAGAACTTGATCATAGAAGGAAAGCACAGATACTGTTGCAGAGTCTATTTATCATTTTCAAATGAACAAAATAAGGTTAGAGTCAATGCTTTTCAAAACAATCTTGTTGAAATGCACTTATTTGTGGAGTACTTTTGAAGTCTGTGCAAATTTGTTTATGTCTTCTGTGGCAAAGACAAGTAAGACAGCTTGATTCCATAATGATGCCACTGCATTTGCAAGGTATGAATTATACCTTTATTGATTTTTATGCTGTACACATGAGACTCAAAACTGTGGTAATTCATTGTATTTCTGGAAATTGTGAAAATAATTAAAATAGAAAATTCAACCCTTGTCAAACTAGATTTCCTATATCCCTTTTCAGTCTTTACTTGACCTTATTTTACCTTATTTTAACAGTATTCACATTTTTATTCACATTTAAAAAAAACATTTACTTCTTTCTTTACTTACCCTTAGCATGCTATTTGGATCATTACTGAGCTCTTTCATTAGCTACCACACGTTATTGAATTACATGTCTTTCTCCTATTATTATTCTACGAACTCTTTGAAGGTAGGGAGTGTACGTTCTTTTTCATATGATGCTGGCAGCCAGCATGATGTCTCTGTCTTGTATTTGGCAGTGTTTATGCAATTAAATCATTCACTGAACATGTATTTATTGAGCACCTGTAAAGCACCATATGCCATAATGAATAGTAATACCAAGAGAGTGAGCAATATATTCTTCATGCTCTTTGGACATTACCTCCTTCTTAAAACATTCCTTTTATTTGGCTCCAGTGATACCATACTCTCCTTGTTTCCCTCCTACCTCTTGATTGATGCTTCCCAATGTCTTTTCCAGGCCACCTTTCCTCTGCCTGTTATCTTCTAGCACACCTCTTTCACCATCCATATGCTCACACTGATTTAGCAAATACTGGCAATTATTAAAAATTGATTATTAAAAAAATGATGCAATTACTCTAAAATCATTTCACTTCTCACCATCCCCACTGCTATGTCTATGATCTAGGCTATCATCCCCTGTCACCTGACTTTGGCAGAAGCTTCCTAAACAGCTTTCCTTTTTCTGGTCTTACCCACTACAAATCAATTTCCCTAAATGTAGCCAGTGTGTTTGTTTGTTTTTTTCTAAAATGCACATGTAATTATCTTACTCTCTTGTTTAAAATCTTTCAGTGACTCCCTATTAGCATCAGGATGAAGTGCAGATTCCTTAATATAGTCTAAGAGTGCATGATTTGGCTCCCTTTTTACTCTTACTGCACTCTTTTAAATTTCCTTCAGTTTCTCAAACCAAATACTACCTCTCACTTCTCATTCCTTTATAAATGCCCTCTTCCTAGAGGAAAGCAAGGGAAAGAGAGCCTCTGCCCTCAGCATCACCAGCCTTCAATTGGTTAAATGCTTCAGAGACCATTTGGACGTACCTTCCTCTGGGAAAGTTTTGCTGCCAACTCCATGCCACCCCACATCTGGCTTAAGTTCTCTCCCGATGCTACTATGTCATCTGTAATTTCGTCACTGTAGCATTATCACACTGTATTGGAAACTGTGTCTTCATGCCAGATCATTTGCTCCAGGAAGTCTGGGAACACTTATGTCTTGCTGACTGCTCTATCTCCAGTGCTTTGCTAAATATCTGTCCCCAGACCTGGTATATGGTAGCATTCAATAAAAATTCATTGAATGAATGAATGGATGGTTTAGTTATAAGTATAATACAAATTATTGATTTGTGCCTATTCAGCAAATATAATTGTGATCCCTGATTTCAGAGGCCAACTGCTGCATATCCTTAAAATTTTAAACAACATCTGAAAATGACATCTAAAGTCTAATATCAAAAAGCTGGTGTTTTTAATAGAGGAAATGAATTTTATAATACATATCCTTCATGAGGTTTTCAAGTTGTTGATTTGAAGAAACCATGGAAAATCGCCTTTCCATTTGTTAGGGTTGTCATTGGCAAAATTGATTTTGTGGTTGTTGTGTAATATTTTTTAAATTGTAAGTATTCCTGTCATATGTCAGATTGACCAGGTATAACTAATATTACTTTTCAGTCATAATGACATGTGGAATTAGACAAAATATTTTACACCCCATAGGAAATTCAGACAAGCTGGTAGATTCTAGAAACATCCACATAAAGAGATTGCCAATAGCAAATTCCTTTAGAGAGATAAAAATAAATGTTTTTACATGAGTAAGAGTGTAATCTTTGGTGGAAACCTCCATCCATCACTTTGTTAAAGATGGCTTTTCAACTGTCTTCTTAAAGGCACTTGCATGCTGAAATTGATTCATTCTGTTAATGACAGACTTTCTGTCAATTCAAGGACCAGTTCTACCACTGTATGTCTATTTTCTGTTGTGTCAAAACATATTCAGAATCTCCAAGGCAAGGTAAATTGGCATCTTTCCTTCAATTTTTCTCTTCTCTGACATCATGCCTTAGAATTGTGACTATTTTTAGAGCTTTCCTCTCAAAAGAATATAATATGTTCAACTATGCATTGTTATGCTTGCTAGTGTTTTTGAAAATAATATTAACATGAATAGAGACATGTAAGATTATATAAATATATGTGTGTGTGTGTGTGTGTGTGTGTGTGTGTGTGTGTGTGTGTGTGTGTATGACAGTGAGATTAACAGTGAGTGGAATGATGATGTTTTGGAGTTGTTGATACAGAGGTCAATTTTTATCCTCAGCTGAGGCTTCTGAATTTATAAACTTTAGCTGTATTTTTAACAAAAATACATCAATTCTGAGCTATTGCTCTTCAGAGAAGCAACCATGTCTTTCATTTAAATTCCCTTCCTTCATTATCAATCTCCTGCTAATTGATTTTTAAGAAATTTTTCTTATATACTATACATGTGACCCTCTGATACATAAAGTTTTATTTCAGTTTAATAGGTCTGTGTAACATAATCAGGTAATATTTGGAAATACAATTTTTATAGATGAAGCCAAGAAAACACCTCTATTCCATTAGGAATAATTTGGTGTTTTAGGAATTCTTAGGTTTTCTTTTAGAAATTCTTAGGTATTCCAGTATTGTTTTAACAATTTATTCTTATTACTCTAATTTTTCTTACAGTTTTTTCTATAAGATCAAAATTTCTAGTCCCTCTCAGTCAAAGGTTCTTGTGTTATTGTTTAGAAGTGATCATGCCTAACTGATTAACTTCCTTAAGCTATTGTTAATTATGAAATCATTATATTATCCCCATATAAACATGACAGAAATACATTAGATCTGCCTTGTCCTAAGTGAAAGAATTCTCAGACTCTTGATAGAATGTTATTGCATTCACTCTAATGCATATCATGCTGCCTAAAACTTCAAATTTCAACCAAAGTGTTAAGCAAGCCCTATTAATGTATTCTTCAAAAACCTCCCAAAAGATAAATAGCAGTTCTGCCCTTCAAAAAATCTCTATACCACTTTGAAAGATCCTTGATTTGTAGTTGGACACTTCTGACACATGACTGGGCTAGATTTTAATCCCTGCTCTTAAAAATGAAGTGGCCTTTGACTCACTGGGATTTTTAAAGATGAGATATTTATCTCCTGTGGTTGGCATCTAAACAAAGGAGTCAGATTTCTAAGAAGGATTAAGTAAGACTAATGACAGAACAGAGTAAGCACACATCAGGTGCTACGCAGATAGCTTCCTTCTTTCTCTTTCAGGTAGGTGCTTTGTGTGAACTTGGGAGGGCATGATATGATGGCACCACTTATGATCAAGAATGAAAATATGCATACATATTCTATTTCATCCAAAAGAGAATTTCCAATAGTACTATTAAATCTTATATCATTAGACCAGTTGCAAACTGTAAAGAGTATTGGTAAGTTATTGTAAATTGGTATTGGCAAACAAAATATTTGAAATGGTTTTCTCTAGATAGCATCAGATTTTTCAAATTCTTTGTCTATGAGCAGTAATAATAAATACTGACAACTTAAAATGATAAGTATATCATTTGACAATTCCCTTTTAATTTATGCTGATTCAACAAACTGAGATTCAGCAGGGAATTGAGGTATTTAATTATGTATTCTATCAAGAGAATAACTGATAATAATCTTATAAATTGTGAATAAATATAGTGATTTGTATGGGGGATGGAACTCAACAAGGATCACTCAGAAGTAACTTGTATTGATTAAAACTTTAAGAATAAGGCATCACAAATGCTCTTGTTCTGAATGAAATGTAGAAGCAATCATTGCCTTATTGGTAGTGACTAAGAACTAAAGAAAATAGATAATTCATTGTCTATAATTGAATCTAATAAAAGGTTTTCAGATTTCATAAAAGGTAGTGTAATATAAATGACTCACAGGAAGGAAAATGTCACAGTGTCACCTAGGAAATGACCTTTTGATCTATTTCATGAGACATTTGCTAAGTTAAGGCAGTCTGTATGGTATTTCAACCAAATCAGTAGAATTAATAGAGTTGTTTGACTGTACATTTTAGTGCTGACCTTTGTCACAATTGTATCTAACCCTTCACAGCTTCACTCAAATACTAAATTTGTGGAAATATATAAGAAAGGAATTGAATTTAAGCTTTTAAATTAAATAAGCCTTATTTAATTAATTCATTTCAGTTTTTAAAAGGGAGTATTCTAGCCGTAGAATTCACAACTTCTTGAAAGCCAGTTACTTCTCTTGCCTTCTGGACAATTTATTTACAAGTGTGCTGAAGGAAAAGTTTTTAAGGATCAAATGACCTCTAGGCTTCTGGGAAACATTTGGCAATATGAAGGAATATTTGGATTTCCAATTCACCATTCCAATATTTCATATATAGTAAATACTAAGCCTGCATGAAAGGTTCATCTGTAAAGCAACTCTGAAGATATGAATCAATGAAATTTATTTTGTGCATGATTGTGAAACAGCTTCTGTTTTTTCATAACATTGATACATTTTGAAGTCTAGGAAATGAATCAAATGATGCCCATATTGGCTCAGATTATAAATCATCTTTAGAATTTTTGTAATTTTACAACGTCTAACACTACTTAATTTAAGCCATTATTAAGCACAAATATACTAGCATTTATGTATAGCAGCTCATGAAAAATACAGAAAGTAATAAGCAATAACTTCTAATGGGGGTGGGAAGGAGTGAATTAGGTTCAGGATGTAGGGTGCAGTATCGAAAAGCAAATCCCAGGTAACACAGAAAAATTGGATGGGGGTAAAAGGGCCTTTGTGATTAGGAGATTATTTTAAACGACTTCATAATTTTTTAAATGCTAGTAAATATTTTTCAGATTCCCGTTATGAGAAAATACAGTGCCACGTGCAAGGAACCGAAAGTCATATTCGGCACTGTGTCTGCCTGCTTATGTGATTACTGATGCTTTAATTGCACGGGTTCAGCATTCCAAAAGCAATAAACAGAAGTGTGGGAAGTTGGATGCTTCTGCTTAGAAATGGTAGTTGAAAACATTGAGAATGTATATGCACAGCAGGCCCGTTCATGTTTTTATGATAATGAGAATTAAATGATTTCTGGTGCCTTTGTTTACAAATGAACTTTAATTTGTTCCATATTAGTTATCTTTTTATTAATGAAATACAGTTATAAGAATGGTTACCATTCTCCTCTAAATAAATGGGCTGAAAATACGGCAATGAGGATAATTTAGAACTTGGGAATACTTTTCAAATAAGATGAGCATTTGTAAAGACTTGCAAATGAAATGTGAATCCATTTTAATCAGTGACCTCATTTTGTCATTAAAGCAGCCCTCTTAGTTGAGCTAAGTAGTGTTTGTTTTGTAATGAGGCTACTGAGAGTCAGAAAGGCTCGCTAAAGATGACACAGCCAGTAAGTGGTGGATGGGGATCTGCATGCAGTCAAGAAGTTCACCTGAGTCTTTTTACCACATTATTTTGTAAGCCCATTTAGTGAGTAAGATGTGACTCCTTTTTTTAGGGGATATTTGTTGGATTAGGAGGCCCATCCAGCACCCAGTCCTGACAAGCACTGCCTTGGCCACTTACCCGGTCATGGATGGTGGCACATGGTACTTCTTGGGTCCAGCTTGCCCTCTCTCCTTGTGGTTCCACATTTTTTAAATTGTGTACCCCTTATAGTGTTTCTGAACATCAAATACTTACACACACACATTTTTTAAGTACTGGGGAAATTTTAACTACTTTTTTTTTTTAAGTTTAAAATAAAACAAATAGGAAACAGGACTGGAAATTCTAACATTCTCTTCCCACCACCCGATGGCATGTCTGCTGTTCACACACCACATTTTAGAGAATACTGCTGTGTGCTACACTCCTACCTCAGTTGCTTTGGCTTATCCTGGACACCTTTGCAGTTTTTCTTCAAAGCCCACCATTCTGTAATGAGTAGGTAATTAAATTTTTGTTTACAATCATGATTATAGGCATCTCTCACTTATGAAATATTTACTTGCCAGCTAATGTCTGCATAAAATAAATCTCTTTGTAGCAAATATTGTATTTGCCTTCTCTTTAATGACAAAATTCTAAGGGGAAACATTCCTCAGAGAAGTGACTTTTAAACCTCTAGTGTCTTTGTTGTATGCTACGAACACACTATCCTATTACTGTAGGTCACTAGCACAGGTGTCTCAGAGAAGGTGTAAGTCTCCCTAGCCCTGTCCTTTTCTGTATTAACATTTGTTGTGAATCTCCACTGAGATCCTTTACATATGACTAAGGACACATTTGTCTATTTGTAGTTTCCAGTAGTTCTGGCTTTAGTTTATGTTCCAGAAGAAAAACAAATATAAAATTCATTTGGCTGCAGCAGGATGTGACCTCAGTATCAAAGCAAACCAGTTTTGACTTCTGAACTCACTGTTAGATTCCTTGCCTTGGGTCTACCAAAAAAATCCAGAAGCTGCTCCCTCCACTTGACCTGCCCTCTTATTTCTGTGGGTTCTCGATGCCCTTCTGACTGCCCTCTTCTCCACATGAGCTTTTCTGGGTCCTTGTTGCTTAGTTTACTTACTCCTTGGCCTTGCAGTCCAGCTCCAGCTTGCCCTCTGAATGTTAATTGCCTGTTAACCCTCAGCCCACCTTCATCTCTGTGAAAGTTCCAGACTCTGTCCTGGCCCTCAGTTGACCACCGGATGCCACCTTGACCACTGACTTCACAGTACACCTGAGTCCAGCTTTCCATCACAGCTCACTCTGATCCTGGGCTCTCTACCAACCCTAGTTGCCTTGGTTCTTGGTTCTTATCTTGAATATAAAACCACTATACTGACACTCAAAATTTCTTTTTTTTTTCCAGATGCTTCTTTTCTTCAGATAGTTCCACTGCTAGAACTGGGCCCCACTGACCCCAGACCCAGTATTTCTGAAAAGATCCCATCTTCTTTAATCTGATTATAAACCAATACAATTAGGATAATACATCCACACCTTCATCCTGAAAATGCAGTACCATAAAACACATCAGGTTCCCTTTCTCTCCAATGTTACATTTTATCAGCATTTCCCAAAATGCACTCTTTAAAACACTGCTTCCATAAAGTTCTCTGAAAGAAAAGAGAAGTTCTTTGCTAAAATGTGAGAAATGTTATACCCTTTTCTCTGCTTTTTCTGAATTTGTATGCATACTAACATACCAAGACTCTACAGAATCCTATAGGAAAAAAAATACTTAACTTTGTTTTACTTGACGATTTCCAGACTTATTTGATCACAGAGTGCTTTTATAGAATAATCAGTGTAATGTTCCCAGGAACCAATTTAGAAAATTCTGTAATAATTAAATTGATTTTCTATAGGACTTCATTATTTTCAAATGGATTTTCTAGTAATTTTTTCACTCAAAAAATAAGAAGACCAAAATTTAAAGAGTTAATATGACTTAACCCTGTAAATGGCAGAACCAGATCAAAAAATCCAGTTTCTGCTTTCCTTCGAATGTCATTTTTCCATGGCTGTTTGCATCTAGCATTGTATAGAATAGGGACTAACCTTAACAGTCTTTTTATGTCTCTCAGCTTGTTTTTTTCAGAATAGCAAATAGCATGCAAAATATATGTTTGTAAGCATTGTTTTCCAATTCAGTGCAGTCTTCAGTTTTTATTATAGGCCTACTCAATAGAACAAACAATTCCATCAATTACTATGTTCCATATCTGTACAAACCAAGCAGTTAAAAATGCCTAAAAGCATTAAAAACATAGTTTTCATTTCATCTTCAGAAAGAATGGTACACATGACCTAAAGTTATCCCAGAGGTACCTGAATAGTCAACTCATATCATGAGTAAAATGGGGCATAAACATTTACTGTTTTAACGGAGTTTTACCTGCTAAGAAACAGTTCCTATATGCTAAAGGGCTTGGCTAGAATGGTTTACAACAGTACATAAATATGTGTTTGTCGCTCATGGTAAAATTGCCTCATTTGTTAAAAATTGTTTTTGATAATTTTGTTTAAAACTGTTTCCTTCTGGCTTAAAAATGACAGAGGATCGTCATTAAAACTTGTCTTTAAATACTTAAACTGTAGACGTTTGTTCTGCAAATATTCACATACTTTGTCTTTGCCTTCTTTATGTTCTCAGTGTAAAGATCTCTTTCTGTGCCAATGAGAGACTATTGTAACTGAGACGCATCAAACTCTAATGTAGAATTTGTACTACGATATTCGCTGTTTAACATTAAAATAGGACACTAAATATAGCAATAGACATGTTGCTGTTTCCTACTATTAAGCAACAGGAACTGTGAACGATGAAAGCATCATAATCTTGCAAAAATGTTCTTCTCAGGTTTTCTTCATTTAACAAGTAAGACTATAGTAAATAATAAGATTTCTGTTGTCCCATATATTTTCTCTTCTATAGACCCAAAACCTTGTGAATCAGCAAATTTTCAAAGGAGTTGGGTGTGGGGAACATGTGTCTACTTTCATTCAGCTGATTAAGTTCATCTGCACATTTATACATTTTTCTTTTATGCTACTAAAAATTGATTAAAAGCTGTCCATCCTAGAGTTATCCAGTATAAGAAAGAGGAGATATTTAGCTACAGTCATTCCAATTAGTATCTATTTTCATGATGCTTTGTTCTATAGTTTTATAGTAAAATGTAGAATAAAATTTTATAGTAATTACATTCAACATTTATTAATCACCTTTGTAGAGTTGTGTGTAATTATTATTCCATTGTATATGCCATATAATTAACAGAAACAAAAATGGTTAAGAGGACTTAAAGTAAATGAATACAATTAAAGCAAGAGTAATTAAATAGCTATTATCCAAGTTAACTCTAAGTTCCTTTTCTCCCCTCTTCTGAAATCCTACCACATATTAGAGGCTCAGCTCCAGTTTCTTTCAAGAGAAGCACTGTAGAGTTTTAATCCTCAGAAGCATAGGATTTGATTGTTCTTTGTGAGTACCACAGGACCCATCTGTTCTGTAAGGCGTATGCCTGATCCCATATATACAAGGTAATGGATCTAAGAGTGCTTCGGAATGTAACACCATATATATGTATGTTTTCTACATCTGCCTCAAAGATCTATAAAGAGAAATAGGGGAAACTCTAAAAATAAAACAGCTTTAAAGCCTTCATTGGGAAAAGGCACAGCCCAGATGCTTGTATCTCTTGCATGTTGGTGTTGAAGAATTTTTCTTAAAGTATAGTTTGGAGACCTCCTACATTGGAACCACCTGGCATGGACTGGCTGGAAGTGCAGATTCCCAGATTCCATCCCCAGAGATTCTGATGCTGTTAGGTCTGGGTTGGGCACAGAAATTTGCATTAGTGGACAAGATCTTGAGATGTGTGTGCAAATTGAAGCTTGAAAAAAGAAGGATTGGTTGTTTATGGCTTGACTGACAAAGATACTCGTTTAGAGAGAACCATTTTATGGAAATTGCTTAGATATATCAAGTTGAAAATGATTTGAGTACAACTCTGCATTTTAACAATGGAGTGTCAGGATATTACAAATTAAAGAAATATCATGGTACCAGTGTGAAAACTTTTTTTTTCTAAATTCATTTTTATTGAGATGTATTCACATACCATGCAGTCATACAAAGAAAAGCATACATTCATTCATTTACAGTACCATTATATAGTTGTACATTCATCACCAAAATTAATTTTTGACATTTTCATTACCACACATACAAAAATAATAAGAATAAAAATAAAATAAGAATAAAAATTAAAGTGAAAAAGAACAATTAAAGTAAAAAGAACACTGGGTGCCTTTTTTTTTTTCCTTCCCCCATTTTTCTACTCATCCATCCCTAAACTTAGATAAAGGGGAGTGTGGTCCATATGGCTTTCCCAATCACAAGGTCACCCCTCACAAGCTACATTTTTATACAATCACCTTCAAGATTCATGGGTTCTGGTTTGTAGTTTGATATTTTCAGGTATTTACTGCTAGCTGTTCCAATTCATTACAACCTAAAAAGCATTGTCTGTATTGTGCATAAGAGTGCCCACCAGAGTGACCTCTGGGCTCCTTTTGGAATCTCTCTGCCACTGACACTTATTTCATTTCCTTTCACATCCCCTTTTGGTCAAGACAGTGTGCAAACTTTTAAAACCTGGGCTTATTTTGATCTCACTTTCATGTAATGAATCCCCCTGAAACCAAACCAAATCTTCTGTTTCTCCTCTGTAGGAATATCAAAGGTATAGATATAGAATCGATCTAAAATCTGTGAGAAAGAGTATTTGTATTGATTTTTGTATCTCCACTATGTCTGGTTATGAGCCCTATATATAGCATAAAATTCCAGTATATAAATTATGGAGTTAAAATAATTAAAGATTTTTGTCAATTAGCCCTTGATATGTGTGGCACAATAATGGATATAATCTCAATTTATGATGTATCGCTTGAAGAGATGAAAGGTCTTCAGTAAATATGGAGTATTGTTTACTGTTATTCTCTAATGAAGAGGCCCTGCTTAAAGTAGGTGCTTGATGCATGTTGAAAGTTTTGTTGAATAATGTCTTCAAAAATTGTCAGTCCATTTGTGGTTCATAGGGTAATTTTGAGTTAACTAATTGTTTGTTAAGTATTTTAGTTTGCTCAGCTGCTCAAAGCAGATACCATGAAATGTGTTGCCTTTAACAATGGGAATTTACTGGCTTGCAAGTTTACAGTTCTGAGGCTAGGAAAAATGTCCAAGGCATCATCAAGGCAATGCTTTCTCCCCAAAGACTGGCTGCTGGTGATCCTTGACTCTTCTGACATATGGCAAGGTGTGTGGCAGTGTCCACTGGTCTCTCCCTTCTCTTCCAGGTTTCATTGTTTCAGCTTCTTCCTTCCATGGCACAATCAGTCTCCCTTTATCTCTCTCTTTCTCTCTCTCTCTCTGTCTCTCTCTCTCTCCCCAACCTATCCTCCCCCACCCCACCCCAGCCCCACCTCCTGTTTATAAAAGAGGCCAGTAAGAGGATTAAAATCCAGCCTGGACCACACCTAATCTGAAGTAACCTCATCAAGAGGTCCTATTTAAAATAGATTTACACCCACAGGAATGGATTAGCTTTAAGTATATGATTTTCTGGGGTGTGTACAGTTCCAAACCACCACCGTAAGTGACAGTATATCATAACAGGATAGTGGAATCTAAAGCAGAATATCTGGGTTCAGACCCCTTCTTTGCCACTAACTAGTTACGTGACTATGGGCAAGTTACTTCACCTATTAGTGTCTCAATATTCTCATTTTCAATGTATAGATGATAGTTTCTATCATATAGGGTTCTGTTAAAGATTAAATGAATTAATATGTAAAGTGCTAAAAAATAATGACTTTGAAAATGCTAGTTACTATTATTTGATTATTCAGAATTATCCAGTCCCCAATGAACCAAAAACAGCATTTCCTTTCATTGAGGGTTCCCAGATAAAAATTAAAGATATCTGATAAATAACGAGTTATATTTTAGCATAACTGTGTCCTAGATATTACAGAGGATATACTTATACTAAAAAAAAGTTTATTGTTTACCTGAAATTCAAACTTAACTGGGCATCCTGTATTTGCTAAATCTGGCAATCATATCTCACTCCATCTTGTACGCCTTCTGTCCCCTTGTATATCTCATTGACTGAATTATGATGCAGATACAATGACGATTTTTAGTCAATGTATAATGATTTGAATAGATTGCTGATCTGTAATTGTTTTAAAATGTACATCTATTCCAGACAAGTAGATCTTGGAAAGCCCAATCATTTATTAAACCCAAGCAAATATGCTTAAATTGACCTCACTTCAAAATTATTAAATGCTGTTTATGCTGGAGAAAGGGAAGCTATTTTTTTATTCTGGCTGTTCTGTGCTTAGTACATTGCTAAGGAAATGATTAGACCTTTGGGTCCTCACATAGAGCCATTTGATAAATTCTGAAAGTCAGTCTCTCTCAAAAGACAACATTTTCCATCACAGGAATGGGTTAAAGTTGACAGAAATGTCCCTGTGTGACTCTTAATGTCATTTGATATCTTGTGTCTGTGGTTGGTACATATTGCCACTGGATGGCAAATAAGATCCTCAATTTTTTTTAATTCACTTTTATTGAGATACATTTTCAAACCCTACAGTCATCCACAGTGTATAATCAGTTGTTCATAGTACCATTATATAGTTGTACATTCATCACCACAATCAATTTTTGAACACTTTCAGTACCACACACAAAAAAGAATAAGAATAAAAAGCTAAAGTAAAAAGGAATACCCAAAACTTCACATACCCCCAACCCTCTCTATTATTCATTTACTTTTTGTCCTCATTTTTCTACTCATCTGTCCATACACAGGATAAAGGGAGTGGGAGCCACAAGGTTTTCACAATCACATGGTCACACAGTGTAAGCTATATAGGTCATACAGTCATCTTCAAGAATCAAGGCTATTGGGTTGTGGTTCAACGGTTTCAGGTATTTCCTTCCAGCTATTCCAATACACTAAAAACTAAAAAGGGATATCTGTATAATGCATAAGAATAACCTCCAGAATGACCTCTTGACTCTATTTGAAATCCCTCAGCCACTTAAACTTTTTTTTCATTTCATTTCTTTTCCCCCTTTTGGTCCAAGAATGCTTTCTCAATCCCACAATGCCAGGCCAAGCTCATCCCCATGAATCATGTCTCACATTGCCAAGGAGGTATTTACATCCCTGGGAGTCATGTCCCATGTAGGGGTTTACCTGCAGAGTTGGCTTAAAGAAAGAGGCCACATCTGAGCAACAAAAGAGGTTCTCTGGGGGTAGCTCTGAGGCACAATTTTGAGTAGGCTTAGCCTCTCCTTTGCAGGAACAAACTTCATAAGGGCAAGCCCCAAGATCGAAGGTTCAGCCTTCTAAATTGGTAATCCCCAATGCTTGTAAGAATATCATTAATTCCCCAAGTGGGGAAGTTTAATATTTCCACATTTTCCCCCAGTGCCTCATGGGGGCTTTGCAAATACAGTTTTATTCTCTGCGCAAACTACTCTGGGATGTATCAGGGCTTCACACTAACCTGTACAAACCAACCAGATTTCATTCCCTATTCAAAGTTCCATGTAATTATGGTGTTTGAATGTACTGACCATACAAGTTAAAGTATATAGTGTGTTACAAAAAGTATAGATTTTGCAGCAGATAAACATCTCTTCCTTTGGTCTCACATAGAAGTTACAGTTTTAAAACACTGTCAATGTCATCCTTTACCCTTTAGTCTGAGTTACCTTAGACCTAACAAAGTCTATTTTGTTCATATCTCTAACTGAAGTCTGAATGCTTTTTTCAGACTCCTTAACATTTGCTGTATGGGATAATGCTGACATTCATAGCCATCAGACTTGGGCTCTAGGTCTCAGGTATCACACAGATACGGAAAGTTCCAGGGACTGACTAGGTTATAAGCAAAGAGTTCAGCATCGCAGAATTTAGAAATAGCCATTACAACTCAGGAATAGATGTAACTGCTAAGAGCTTACAATCAAGCCTTCCCCCAATAACATAAGCTCTCAGGTTCAATTCTCAGAGTTTGCATATTATGGTTAATCCATATTAGTGATGCATTATAATGTTTTGCTTTTCATTGCTGGTTTATTTTATTCAACATACTGTCCTCAATGTCCATTCACCTCACAACTTTATTCCTTCTTGTAACAGCTCAATATTCCATTGTATGTATGCACCACAGTTCGCCATTCTGTTCATCAGCTGATGGCCTTAGGCCACCTCCATCCACTACGAATCATGAATACTGCCACCATAAACCCCACTGGGCAAATGTCCATTTGTGTCCCTCCTTTCAGTTCTTCCAAATATTTACCTACTAACAGGGTTGCAGGACCATATGGCAACCCAATGCTTAGCTTCCTGTGGAACCACCATACTGCCTTACAGATGGGCTGCACCATTCTACTTCCCACCAAAGGTTATTAGGTACATCCCTTTCTCCACATTTTATCCAGCTCTTATATCCCTAGTTTATTTTTTATATGGTTTTATTCACACACCATACATTCCAAACTAAGTAAACAATCAATAGTTCCCTGTATAATAACATAGTTATGCATTCATCACCACTATTTATATGAGGACATTTCCATTTCTTCCACAAAGAAAGAGGAAGAGGTGAAGAAAAAAGAAAAAAAGAAAAAAAATGACAACTAAAAAGCAACAAAAGGAAAAATAAAATTAAAATAAAATACAATAAGAAGTTAGACAACAACACCAACACTAAGAATCCTAATACCCCTCCCTTATATCCCCCTCTTATAGACATTTAGCTTTGGTATATTGCCTTTGTCACAATTAATGGAAGCATATTACAGTGTTACTGTTAAATATAGACTCTAGTTTGCATTGATTGCATTTTCCCCCAATACAATCCCATTTTTAACACTTTGAAAAGTTGACATTCATTTGTTCTTCCTCATGTAAAAACATACTTATATTGTACATTTAATCACAGTCATTGACCTCTCTAGGTTTCACTAAGTTATACCATCCCAGTCTTTATCTTCTATCTTTCCATCTGATGTCCTACATGCCCCTCGCAGTCATCTTTGTTCAGTATACTAATACTGTGCTACAATCACCCAATATTGTGCTATCCATTTGATCTATACAATCAATCCTGTTGAACATTCTGTACTCCTTCAGCATCAAATGCCCAATCTTTACCCTCTTTCTATCTCCTGGTATCTTCATTTCTACACTTTTCTCCACACCGCTCTCTCCTGTCTTTTCCTATCTGTCTGTTGCTCTCCTTTTAGCATTTGTTGTAGAGGAGGTATCTTGTTCACAAACTCTCTCAATGTCTCCTCATCTGTAATTATTTTAAACTCGTCCTCACTTTTGAAGGACAGTTTTGCCATATATAAGATTCTGGGTTGGCAGTTTTTGTCTTTCAGTATCTTGGATGTATCATACCACTGCCTTCTTGCTTCCATGGTTTCTGCTGAGAAATCTGCACTTAGTCTTATTGAGCTTCCCTTGGGTATAATGGATTGCTTTTCTCTTGATGCTTTCAGAATTCTCTCTTTGTCTTTGACATTTGACAATCTGATTAGTAAGTGTCTTGGAGTAAGTCTATTTGGATCACTTCTATTTTGGGTTGCTGCACTTCTTGGACCTGCAATTTTATGTCTTTCATAAGAGTTGGGAAATTTTCATTATTTCCTCTATTATTATTTCACACCTTTTCCCTTTTTGTCCCCTTCTGGGACACCTATAACACATATTCATACACTTCATGTTATCATTCATTTCCCTGAGCCCCTGCTCATATTTTTCCATTCTTTTCCCTATCTGTTCTTTTGTGTGTAGGATTTCAGATGTCTTGTCCTCTAGTTCAGTAATCCTTTCTTCTGCCTCTCCAAGTCTGCTGTTTTATGTCTCCATTGTGTTTTTCATCTCTTCCATTGTGCCTTTCATTCCCGTAAGTTCTACCATTTGCTTTTTCAAGCTTACAAATTCTTCCTTATGGTCATCCAGTGTCTCCTTTATATCCTTCATCTCTTTTGTCACATTTTTTTCAACTCAATTTGATTTAGAAGATTTGTTTGAACATCTTTAATTAGTTGTTTGAACTCTTGAAGCTCAGTTGAGGTGTCACTTAATTCCTTTGATTGAGCCATATTCTTTGTGTTTCCTAGTGTGGCTTGTGATTTTCTGCTATCTAGGCATCTGATTCTCTCGATTAGTTCATTCTGGAGGTTGTTTTCTCTCTTTATCTTGGGTTATCTTGTTGGTTTTCTTTGATATGTATATTTCTTTTTTTCTCTCCCTGGCCAGTTGTCAGACTGGCTCTGCTGCCCAATCTTCCCCCCAAATCAGGCACCCATCATGGCCTGCCACAGGAATGGGAGGTAGGAACTGGCACCCCAGCAAGTTCACTGTGTGTGGTAAAATAGATCTACTGGCTTCCAGTGGTACAGTTTTCTGCTGGTCTGAAAAACCTGGGTTTGTTTTAGAGCCTTGCTTTGACAGTTGGGTGTCTATATTTCTCAGCCAAATCCAGGCTGGATTTCTGTGCAGGACATGTAGACCAGCTAACTCCTGTGGTCCTAATAAAGAAGCTGAAGCATCTTTTTAAAAGGGTTTCATTTCCTTGCACTTTCTGGACTGTCCAGCATATGGCATTGTTCAGTAACTTAATCATCCTCAGAGGTGGCTTTGCCTCTGAGCATGGACTGCATTTACACAGGTGAACTGAAACTTCATGATTCCTATGCCCTCATTTTCCTGGCCAAAATCTGGCACGATGTGGGGCTCCACCTGTGGCAAAGTACCCACTTAGCTGACCCAGTACTCCAGCCATCCCTAAGGCAAGGGAATGGCTGCTAGCTGCTGCTTCCCTCAATGGTGAGAAGTCTCTGTCCATGTTTTCTCAGTCTCTTTGTCCCTCACTGACCTGGGCCTTGAAATGTCCTCCCCTGTCCACTGGGTCTTCAAACAGTGGGGGTATGTCTCACTGCTGTGACAGATTTTAAAATCTGTGTCCCTGGTGGGAGAGGTCCCGTCTACTGATTCTGTGCCTTTCCCACACTGAGACCAAGTGAGGGGGAGGGAAGAGGACCAGCTTGTCTGGGACAGAAGATTCCTATCTGATATTTCTTCTCTTTCTTCTGCATCTGCAGGGTCCTTCTCCAGTCTATATCCTCCTCCAGAGTTTCAAACAATTCAGAATTTTTTTTTTTCATTGAATCTCTGGAGAGGAGTTTTCAGTAGCTGTTTGCATCACCATGTTGATCCCTCAATTTTTTTTTTTAACTCAGTGGATTCATTTTATAAAAAGATATAGTCTTTAGGACCTCAACTCAAATCTTGACCCCCTTACCTACTAGCTGTGTAGCTTTTGGGATGGTATATTATCCCTAAGCATCAGTTTCTTCATCTGGGAAATGTAGTAAATGCCCACTTCACAAGACTGTTTTGAGGTTGCATGAAATCATATATATAGAACATTCTGCATGGTGCCTAGAATGGTGTAAGTGTTCCATGTGAATTATCTTCACTGTGTCTTGCTCAGCATTAATACAGAAACTCTAGACATTAGCAGTAGTGGAGCTAATTTTGATCCCAAATCCTTTATGGAACTAAAGGAGGAAATGCGGCCTTGTGGATGCTGCTTCAAGTCTACTTCATGCCCTAGCTTTGAATCTGATTATTTCGTATATTCCAAAAGCAGTCTAGACTCCTGAATTATTCCACAACAGATCTATTTAGCTATTGGTTTTAAAATGCTGGAACCCCACCACAACCACCACCACTTCAGAGACTGTAATTGTTTTGTATTCCCAGCTTTTATTCCCTTTGGAGAGCTAGCCCAGTCGAACCAGGTATTTGTAATAGGAACTGCCACTGTAGTCACACACACACACACCCCTGACCCCTGCTCAGCTCCTCAGTGTCAAGTCCAGAACTTCTATGACATAGAGGTTTAGAGGAGGCAGTCTGGTTGGAATTGTTACAGGAGAGGTGGAGGCAGGGGTTGAGGACTTTCCTTTAAGCTGCATTTGTAGAGCAAGCACACCATAACTTATGACAAAATTATTATTTGGAGACGCTTTTGGGGGAGTTGAGGCAGGAACCCAAAACTCCCAGCCCTCTGTTCCTCGGAGCCACAACTTTGCCCTCAGGTATGAAATTGGGACACATATGGCTGGGTGCAAACTGACCCAATCTGCCACATGAAGAGAGCTATTCTGAGAACACACAAAGAGAAGAGAATCTGAGCACCCTTGGCTGTTTCTGAGTTTGTTATCATATTAATGGACAAATTTTTTTTTCCATTGCCCAGGCCACATTAACCAACAGAAGGTGGAAGATGACAAACATTAAAAAAAAAAAAATTATGGTAAAAGACTTCAAGTTTTAGAAGTCTATCCACTGATTGTTTGGAGGTTATTTTATTTACTTATTATTATTTTTTTGGGGGGTATGTTTGGCCCTGGGGGTCCTGGGAACATAGTGATAGAATCACAGTATTTTGCCTATTGTTCAGCTCTTGAGAAAAATGCCACTGGATAATACAGCACTTGGAAATTTCTATATAAGTAATTTCATGAATTAAAATGCTAATAAGGTTTAAATATAGAACATATAGAATGTCTTTAGGAAATTTTATTCTTCAGTGTTTTTAATATTCTAAAATGTGTTTATATGAAGCATAAATAGATTCCTCTCCATGGTAGATTTTTAATGGATCAAATAAATGCAAATAGTATTAGAGAAATCTATCTTATTTTTAAATATTTGTTTTATAATTTTGAAAAGTATACCTACTTTTTAATATCTCCAAAATAACAGTGACCAGTAACTTATCATGTACAAAAGTCAAATAAACCAGGCTTTTTATTTTTCTACCAGTTACCCAAAAGCACATCAAATCACAAAGAAAATTGGGAGGTGAGTAATATTACTAAACTTGCCAATGAATGCTAATTAGGAGACAGTTGTATCCAAGACCTTCAAGTTTCAGTCACAGAAGCCCTATAGCTGTTATGAAACAGTGCTATTAATGAGACAAGAAATGAAAACATCCGTATCTCTGTATGTTAAGTTCTAGAGTTTGTGTTTTACATAGAGACTTAATTGCAAAAGTTTAGACTACTGACTACTTAATCTAGCCAATGATTGTATGATAAATGATACTTATTGAAGAGATCAAGTATGGCAGATTATATTGTTGTTCAAAATACTCACTGCCCTTCCCTGCAGTTCCTCTTTCTGAAAGAGGATAAACTTCCCACCCCACTGACTTCATGCTTGGCCATGTGTCTGACCTTGGCCAATGAATGAGAGCAAAAGCGATGCTTCACTCTGCTGAGTGGAAGACTTTGAAAATGGAAAAAAAGAAGAAAAAAAACAGACGGTAATACCATGTTTACTTTACAAAAGTAGGCACAGGAGCATGGTGTCATCATCATCTGACAGCTATGGCAGTTTAATGTGACCAAAACATGATCAGCCAGCAAATTCTTTAAATATCTTAAAGCCAGAAGGTATAGAATGTATAAAATAAGCATAAGAATACTAAGTTATATGCTTGTTCTAAATTTTAAATTATTTAATGCAGGTGTAATGCTTAGCATAGAACCTTGTACATGGCAAACCCTAATTAACAAGTTAATGGTTAGGAGAATAATGATGGCGATAATTATAGAAATGCTATCCTGGACCTTCTCAGAAAGAAATATTTGTCAGTGAAGTGGAATTGATAGGAAACAGGTGGGGTAGGAAAGCAAACACTTTATAGTGTTAATGATAACAACTGTCCATAATGAGTTAGCTTTGCCAGGAATGCTTTGATGGAGTTTACAGACTGTTAACAGTGGAGTGGATTCAAACTTGACTCAGATTTTCGTGATGGCACTGGATGCGTTTTTAACTTTTGATTTTAATGGCTTCAGGAGGGCATATGGCCTCTCACTTACCACAATCTACCACTCCCTTATACCTCCCTGATCCAGCATTGTCATTCTGATACGTTATGCAGGATGACCAAAAAACTTTTTAATTGTTTTCAGTTTAGTTGAGGAAGAGATGGGTCCCCTGCTTTAGGTCAGTCTTCATATATACACAGAGAAAGCAAAGGTCCTAAACTTGAAATTTGCTTCTGTTTTGTCTGTCATGTTTCAAAACATGGGGCATAGGGAGAGAGGCCAAGTGGCTGAAGAGCTATGGTTGAAGGTGAGAGGGATGGGAACAGAAGAGTTGCAGAGTCTTTCCCACCTTAGACATTGACTAAGCAACTCCAATTGAGAAAGAAAGCAAAGAATGATAAACAAAACTTAAAGAACCAGCAAAACATAGTTAATGGCAAGAAAAAATTGCGCCCCCCAACTCAGGTACCAACAAAGAATGGACCTAATGATTAGAATACCATTAATAGAATTTTATATTTGAAGCAGATGACTAATAGAGAAATAGTCACAGGGGAGAAGACCTTATCCATGAAACTATGGTCCTAGGAGCCAGGAATTGTTCCAGGCTGAGGAATGACACAGGAGTTGATCAGCAGAGCTAGACTGACACAGGGAACTATTATGTGGAGACAGAATAGGAACCCAGTAGTGAGAAAGTAGGAACAGCACAGCCTCAGAAGAAGATTGAACTTGGAGCCTACAGGCCCACAAGGTATGCATGGGCAAATTGCTCCTTCTGAACTGACCAGTGGTTCTAGGGCATAGCTTGGTAAGCAGACACTGGGATGCTTTTTAGCCCTCTCTCACCCTCTCAGCTGGATAACTTTGAGTGACATACAACCTATACAGCCGTACACTGCAGCCCTGGGCTTATCCAGTGTGAGGCCCATCAGGTGGAAAGACAAGCAGGGCAGATACCTCCTGCTTCAAGTCAGGCTAGGTCTATTTTTTCACGAGATGGAGCTCAGTTACAAGATCTGAGGAAAGCAGGGTCCTGTAAGTTTGGCCAAGCCTTCATATTCTCTGTCAAAGGCATTGGTCTTTTACTGATAAACAGACTAAACATCAGAAGGAGAAAGATATAGTTTGATATGAGTGAAGAGACTGTTAGCACCCAAGCAGCTCTAAACAAGGAAAGTTTTCCCATAGATTAAGGTTTTACAGTTTTGCAGTTGTGTTGTATTAAAATCCTTGAGTCCTCAGTGGCTTTTGAAATCACTCCCATATCAGTGCTGTCTGTAGGATTCCTTAAAATTCCTAGCTAAGTGTTTTTTTGTTGTTGTTTTGTTTTGTTTTGTTTTGTTTGGCCTGGGCAATAATGCTTTGGACTTCAGAAAATGTGTTAAAATGTGGTTATTTAGAAAGTTTCACCTTAAAATCTACAAAGCAACATTCCTGTATGGTTGCACTACTAACATTTTGTAAGCCCCTGGTCAGTTGACCTGCCTTATCAGAAGTCTACTTTCCATATTTTCAAGGAAGAGGGGATATCATCACATAAATGGCTATAAAATATCTGTCTTTATTATTGATACCTGGCCGGCATCCAGAGAGAGAAACTACCTTACCTACAGTTGTGCATAGCTGATCCAGATAAGGAACCCAGAATGATCCTCTGTAGAGAGAAGCATGCCTTTGATTGCAATGATTCTGCACGTACCAACCTCAAGAACCACACACTTTGTATTCCCTGTTGCCGTCACTAGGAGGGCAGGTCTCCTCGGTATTTAACATAATCATCCACAATCTTCAATTCAGGTTTCTTAGGTGATAGTGGTCACTGGTTCTCATTTCAATAATTTTCATCATGCCCCCTGTGAGAAGTTTTTAACCAAATGCACACATTTTTTTTCAGTATAACTCAGTATGTCTCTCTCTCTCTCATTCAATGGATATGTATTGAATGATTCCAGGTCTAGAGTCTGGAGACACAGAGGTAAAGAAGAAAGACAAGGTTCTTGACCATAAAAAGTTATTAATCCATAATAGCCAAGCAATAAACAAGAAATAAAATAAAAGACAAATGAGTATACTAAGAATATAGAAGGTTCTACTAGAACATATGACAGAAAGACCTGATTTAGTCTGGGGATCAGGGAAAGCCATCCTGAGAAAGTGGAATATAAACAGAAACCCAAAATATGAACAGGAGTTAGTTGTACTTGCAAGGAGGAGTAGATAGGTGGAGCAAAAAGAATGTGTCAGAGAAAATAGCATGTGCAGTTCTGGGGATAAAAGAAAACTTGGCATGTTTGAGAAACTAAAAGAAGTTCCATTTCTAACAATTTGCTAAAACTTTTGATACATTAACCAAGATATTCTCTGCATATCATTGTATGTGAAGTAATAGCATAACAGTCAGATGGCACTTAGAATGTTTAATAGAATATTTGTGCTAATGAATGACCCCATTCAAGAAGCATTCACATAAATACTTATTATGAATTAAGTGAATCTAATGTTAAGGGATCATCATCATTTTAAAAATGTAACTGGTTTTATGTTTTAATCTTCTAGCTAAGAAAAGTTAAAAATATGTAATTTAATATTAAAGCTGAAAAGTATCTGCAATCAGATTTTGAAAGAAGGGAAGGAAGATTATGCTCCTACCGTGAGCAAGCGGAATTATTCAAGAGAATCTTTGCTAAGATATAGTCATTATACCAACATGAGGCTGAACTTTGCTCCCTGTTGTCTCCAAAATTGCATATAATCAAGAAAAAAAGCTTTATTTATTCAGGTATTCCCATGAATTATTTTTGCCTGGAGCTAGTATTAATGAGAATTCAGTTTAATTATTCCCAAAGGCATATTGGTGTGAGAAATTCATTTTAATTCCATAAACCTGGTTTAAGCAACATCACTATGGTCTTACAACCTATGATAAAATGCAACAACACAGAAAAATAAAAAACAAATCAGCATAAAAATCTGTCTTCCCAAAGTCCAAGTCATGAGGGGAGGTCACCCAGGTCTACAGGACTTAAACTATGGAAATTGACGTCAGTGATGCGGCCAGCCTGGCCAAGCTAAAAAAAGCTTTTGGCTTCCAATGGTTTCTTGACTGGGGAGGTGGTAAAATACCAGATTAGGATACAATTACTAGGGTTTGAATTCTAGCTCTGCTTTTTACTATTATTATTAGCTGTGAAGCAAATGAATTCACCATCTCAGTGTTTCTCATTTTCAAAATGGGACCAACCTTACCTCAAAGGATTATTGTGGAGCACAAAGGAGATGGCATCCATGAAAGTTCTAACCCACTGCCTGGTGCATAAATAACAAGTGAGCATTCCCTCTTGAACTTTACCCCACATGGATACAGTTGGCAAAATTATAGCAAGGGCCATCCTAGACTGGTTGAAGGCAGATGTGTTTGGTCTGGTACCTGTCCCATGTAGAGATGAGCATGGCATGGTGATTATTTTTGGGATCATAGTCATTAGCATGAAGGAGGCCTAGCCTATGACCTGATAAAGGTTCTCTGCATCACTTCTAGAATGACCTGTTTGCTAATTCACATGCAGAAATGTAGAACAAATAAAAAGCACAGACCATATATCCTTCAATCTTTGAGAAAACTAAAGCTTCGTTTATTTTTTTTAATTGAATATGTGAAATGAGAAACAAGTGCCATTCTTTTCTCAATGAAATGATTGCATCTAATTTTGTTGTGTGCATCTGTGTTTGTGTTTAATGGCAAGTGTAATTATGCACCTGTGATATGCAGCTCTTCTAATTTTAGTAAAATTGATTAAACTATTTAGAAAATACATAACAAATTACTCTTTTAAAATGAGTAAATTTGAACACTGAAGGCTTTTGTACTATCTATCAAATTGTTGGTCTTCTAATTACATCCAGTAGCTGCACACAGATTTTGTGTCCAACAGTGCAGCCTGGATTCTTTCCAGAAGCTTGCCGTGCTTTATGCTAGATTGAGAATGGCTGCAAGCCAGCCGGGGCCTTCTTTTCCCTCCTCCAAGAGTTTTCCTTCCAAAGAGGACCGTGCTGGGAAGGAGGGAACCTTTGTTCTTGTGCCAAAAGGATAGTTGTAAGAGTTAAGAGAATAGACCCTTTTTGTCTGGACTACCATGTTAAAATATAAAATCACAATACACCTCAGAATCCAGATCACCAAATTAGTATATACTGCAGAGAGTGCAACTGTCCAGATGTAACTGTAGCTCACAGGAAAGCATACCAGAACTCTAAAAACGCACCAGAGTCTTTATATTTTTCCTAACCTTATTTCCTTTATTACATGCTACTTGTTAATATTTTAATATTTTTGAATTACTTGTATGTTGTAGGCAGCCTTCAGTCACTTTTGAAATAAACGGGAGAACAAAAAATTTTAAAAAAGAAAAAGAAACTACAGAAAAGTTGAAGAAAGCAAGTTATTGATTCCTATTGGGCAAGTGATTAGATTTTTCATTTGCCGAGTTGTTTTTTGTTCAGGAAATAATCAAGTTGAAATTAATCAAAATAGCAAAAGGGACAAACTGTGCAACTTGTAGGTGGTAAAGACCAAAGTACAGGAGACAGGAGCCGAGGTCTCCAGGGAGGTTTTCTCCCCTGGATTCAAGGGATCAGAGAAGCCAATTATTGAAAACAGAGCCAGAGGCGGAAATTCCTGGAACTCCTTAATGGGTCGCCCTGCTGTGGCTGATAACCCACAAGACTTGAAATTATAACCCTTGGACCAACCAAGGAACAGTTCAAATATGAGGGGGTGTTGGGCTCTACCATATCAGGTGGCCTGAGTTTCCTGGAGAGCACGTCCAAGGCCAGACCTCAAAGAGTCACCCAGCACACTGAGCATTGCTGAATGTTGCACCCACACGTCTTCTTGACCACTTAACCAGTTGTCTTAGATCCCATCAAAATATTTTATTTTTCATAGGAGAAATATAGCAGCATATAGTTGGCAGGAAATGGTGTCATGTGTAGGGCTTATTTTAAAAATTCCCATTAATAGTCATTGTATCACAAAGCAGCAGTGGTCAAAGGTCACTTTATTATTGTTTTTTTTTAATCATTTTTTGAAATGTTCCTGGGTGTTTCAGAAAAGTGCTTGGAAATATAAGTTTTCTTTTCAAATTATTCTTGGTTTTAATAAAATTTTGCTTTGTCTACATAAGCTGTATGATGCAGAAATTTAAAGCAAATATTTCAAAAACCGGATGCTGAAAAACTCTTCATTTTTTAAAAGAAATATAGAGACTCAATTTCTTCTTACATTTGCTCAGTGTTACAGATCCTAATCCAAGTTTTAATTCTTATTTCTCCTGTGGGAACCTATTTTGCATGCACAATTCTCAAGTTACTCAGAAGTTCCAGTTGTTAAATAAGATTCATTGGTTCTATTTTATGAAAAAGACTAATTTTAAAATAAGTGCTAACATTAAAATTAGTAAATGCTTTTTCTCTTTGTTTGGATTTTTAAGGAAATGCCATATAGATTTGATGTAAAGGCCAAGAGTATTTTAAAGGTTATTCCAGTGGATAACAAGAATAGCCTTTTTAATTGTGTTCAATATGGAAAAAAAATGTTAATTGATCTTGTTGGATTGATCCTCTTAAAGCTTTTTGGTTTAGTTAAACACTAGTTGTTTTTAAGCTATTGCACATGTTGCACTTTGCTAAAGCTGCCGGAATGCAATATACCAGAAATGGGTTGACTTTTAATAATGGGGATTTATTAAGTTACAAGTTACAATTCTAAGGCTGTGAAATGTCTCAGTTAAGGTAATAAGAGGAGGATACCTTCTCTGAAGAAAGGCCAGTGGCATCTGGGGTTCCTCTGTCACATGGGAAAGCACATGGTGGCATCTGCTGGCACTTCTCTTCTAGGTTCTGGTTTCAAAATTGCTCTCTCTAAGATGTCTCTGGGCATTTCTCTCTTAGCTTCTCTGTGGGTCTGTCTTGCTTCTCCTGGGACATTTTCTTTCTAAAATCTCTCTCTCCATGAGCTCTCTTAAAGGACTCCAGTAAAGGATTAAAGACCCATCTTGAATGGGTAGGGTGACATCTCCATGGAAACAATCTAATCAAAAGGTCCCACCCATAATAGATCTGCTCCCACAAGATTAGATTAAAAGAACATAGGGTTTTCTGGGATACATAATAGATTCAAACCAGCACAGCAGTTAAACTTTATTTTTAATTAAACAGGAAAAAAAGCATTTAGCAATCCTACATGAATTATTTTCTGATAAGCTCTTTTGTAAGAATAAGAAAATACTGATTTTTCTGTATCTCAAGAACAAGTATGCTTTTCAAATACTACTTTGCACTTTTCTCTATTATGGTTCACAGGGCATATTAACTAACTTCAACAAGGTTTTGTGCTAATAAATCCAGCAAATATGAAATTATAACAGAAACTCCTCTATACTAATTTAAATTCTTAAAAAGTCTATTGTATTATCTTCGGTTAAAGCTTGACTAGCAGTAATAAGTTGAATTACCAATTAAGTCATGTCCCAAAAAAAAAAAATTGTATCCAGACTTTTGTCTAAAAATGCAGCTTCCTGAAATAAAAATTATTATCCATTGCCTTCTTTATAATTGCAAAATTCCTTAATGTGAAAACATTCAGTTAAAACATGAAAAAAAAATGCATCAAACAAATGGTCTTCTGGTGTTTCACATATTAAAAAAATCATCGAGCTAACCAGCGACAGGGTATTGTTGGGTGAGGAGATATGGAAGAACAAGCACAATGGTTGCAGTCAGTGAGAAGATCAGAGAAAGGAACAGTTGGGAGGTGCAAGCTGCTAATGCTCCGGAGGCTCTGGCTGCTCCCCAGTCATTGGGTCACCTGTGTTTCTGCTACAATAAAATCAGAATTAGTATCCTCATGTTCCTTTCTGGAGATAAACTGAATTGGAAACAGAAAATGCTGCCTAATTCCTGGTAAAGCCAAAACCCAGAAGCTGAAAATCCACAGCATTGCATAATCTGTCAAAGGCTTCAAGACACATGTTTAAATTGATATGCTTTAAACACTCCTATATTATGAATATATAAATACAACCATAGGAATAAACAAAAATCCAATATAAATGCTCTTGTGCTGTTTATCTTAACCCAGCTATATCTTGGAAAATTGCTTTGCTTAGTAGATAAGATATTTTTAGAACAACTGATGAAACTGTTCCTCAAGGAAAGCCATTTAATTTCACTTCTAATGTTTGTGAAGTAGAAGTTACAAAGTTGAATTTAAAAAATTAAATTGTGGATAAATGGTTTGAATTTTGTGAGAAATGTGATTCATTTTTTTAAAAATGAATACTACTATGTTTGTACAAATATGCAAATATATGTATAATTATGAAGTATGTCACATATCAGATTTGAGAAAACACTTCTGAACTAAAAACAAATGAACAAACAAAAACCAAAAGACGAAACCCCAAAAACCTCTATACCACCAACTGGGTGTCCGTTGCATGCATTTCTTTTCCTATTTATTGTGTTACGGCTTTGGAAAGGGACTTTAAGGTCATCCAGACCAAAATCAGACATGTTCAAAATCCTTTCAACATAATATTTTTAGATATATGATCACTGAACATACACCTAGATTCCCTTGACAGGGAGCTCCATGTGTTGCTAGATTATTCTAATGTTAGAATATCCTTTCTTAAATTAAACTTCTCTGAGAGTCTAGCCACTTTCTAACCTTTACATGCCTCCTAGCAAACTCATTTGTCTTTCTCTGGGTGCAGTTTTTAAAAATAGCTCTTTTAAAATGTGGTCCTCAGAACTGAATACAGTGTTCTACAGATGTTCTAATCAGTATGGAGTGAGATGGGCAGAGTGCCCTGTGAGGGTGTTCCTGGCTCTGACTTTGTAGACACAAACTTGAATTTACGCAGCCTAGCACTGTGAAAGGTTTTCTGGTCATTGTTTCAGTCTTATCGCACTTATAGAGTATACTGCCATTTTTGAAATGAAAGGGATGAAAGAAGTTATTGCCTGTTATTTGTACAACCCTACTTAAAGGTTTAAGATTTGCCTTCTCTAACTGCAGGATACCAAAACAATGTTCAAAGAAATACCTTGTGATAAAGATCGCCTAAGTCTTAGGAGACTTGGTAAAAGCATTAAAGTAGCTTTGTATTTCTATGTTTTTATTTCTATTATCATTCATTAAATATAAATATATTAATCTACACTTAGGACTTCAATAAGTTGGACCTTATTTTCTCAAATTTAAAATCGTATGTAAGCAATATTATATATGCATATATATTCAAATATTCATTGTGTGAATATATGTAAATATATATGAGTATGTATGCATAAATATATAAATCTACACTTAGGACTTCAATACAGTTGGACCTTATTTACTCAAATTTAAAATTATAGGTAAGCAATATTATATATGCATATACAGTCAAATATTCAATGTGAATATATATGTGTATATATATGTATGAGTATGTATATATTTATGTGTGTGACTATTGAAAGCCTTTGGAAATTTTTTTGAAGTTTAAAATTTTCCAATAAATTGTCCATTAATTTTATATATTTTCATATATCCATTCTCATCTCATGTATTTTCATAATTCTATCTTTTCACCCACCATCAAAAGATAATTCTCATCCCATTTACTTCTTCAACTTCTCCATCACTCCTAATTCTCTTTCCTTCCAATGGTGGCTACAATCTCCTTCAAATTCTGTCTCCATCAGTTATCATGTGTCATGCCCAGATGGAAATAGCACTTGCTTGAGCAATAATTCAAATGTATTTTGCCAACCTAGTGTGCTTACATTAACACCAGAGTTTTTTTTAGCACATATTATACTTGGTGAAGAGACCAATAACTAACATAATTAAGTTGATTTCTTTTTGCATAACTTTGTTATGACACCAGCCAAGGTAGACTGAAAATAATTAATTCTACAATATATTTAATTGTCGTTTCCTAAGCAATTAACAAAAATGTGTGTGTATTAAAATAATGACCTCAGTGTAATCCTGTTATTAACTTCATTGTCTACTCATTAGGAAATTGATGGCATTTGTCCATATTAGGCTAAGCAAACATTCAGTCCTCATTTTGTCCAGAATATGTTAAAATTCATTATTGTCTTTCTTTCTGTGGTCATTTTCTTATATGATATATGTTCTGGTTTGCTAATGCTGCTGTTTTGCAAAACACCAGAAATGGATTGGCTTTTATAAAGAGGGTTTATTTGGTTACAGAATTTACAGTCTGAAGGCCATGAAAATGTCCAAACAAAGGCATCAACAGTAGGGTCCCTTCACTGAAGAACACCGATGGCATCTGGAAAACCTCTGTGAGCTGGGAAGGCATGTGTCTGGCATCTGCTTGCTTCTAGGTTGTGTTTTAAAATGGCTTTCTCCCAGGATGTTTCTCTCTAGGTGTCTGGGGGTATTCTCTTAGTTTTTCCCAGGTAAACTTTAGAGTAGCAAAAGTCTACTTCCAATGGCTGTCTTCAAAAATATCTCTCTTGGCTGCAGCTAAAATCGGGGGTCCACAACTCCAAGCATGTGTGAGCATCAGAGTCAGCAAGTATCTGGGTCTGTGCCAGCATTTTTAAAGGACTCCAGTGATTAAATCAAGACCCATGCTGGATGGGCGGGGCCACACCTCCATGGAAATAATTCAATCAGTTATCACCTGCAGTTGGGTGGGTCACATCTCCATGGAAACAATCCAAATACTCCAACCTAATCAACACTAATACGTCTGCCCCCACAAGATTTCATTAAAGAACATGGTGTTTTGGGGGCACATAATACATCCAAGCCGTCACAATGTATATTTACCTAATGCCTACTATGTACTGTGCTAGGCATTTTACATACAGTATTTCATACCATTTTCAGGATAGTCTTTTAAAGTAAGTTTTGGAAACTGACTATCAGATAGATTAAATAACTTACCCAAGGCCGCAAGGTTAATATGAGATAGAATCAAGGTTTAAGTTTACATCCATCTGATTCTAAATTATTTTGCCCTTTCCATTATGTCTCACTACATATTCAGAAAACAAGATTTCGGCACCACTGAAAGATTTTTAAGTCAAGGAGTGGCGTGGTTAGATTTGCGCACCAGCTTGGTTACTCTGGCAGCTGTGTGAAGGATGGACCTGAGGGAGGAGACACTAGGCAGGAGAACCAGTTAGGCAAATCCTGCAAAGGCGGGTAGGAGATAATAAGCACCTGAGTGTAACAGGGGCAGTAGGAATAGGCAGAGGAAAATGGGAGAAGGAGGTAAGATAAAAATGGAAGTCCTGCAGAACCAGCTGGATATGAGGCTAATTGCTACCTTCAAGATATAGTTGCCAAGAAAGGAGATCTTAATTTGAAGAAAGAACATGTAAGACTATTCTTGGGCACTAGGATTCATGTAAGACATTGTAGTAGAAATAGCCAAGAGTCAGTCTAAAGTGATTAAAATTATGTCTGCAGTTCAGGAAAGAGCAAGCTAGGATTAAAAAGTTATTAACAAATAACTTCAGTGAGAATTAAATTCCTCAAGGAGAATGGATAATATGAAAGAAAACAGGTCAACAGTGGGGGTCCTCAATGCAATAGTGTCTTCATAATCTATCACTTTTATTCCACCCCAGTTCCTATTTTCCTGGTTCAGAATCTTATTATATCTGCAATAGCCTGGAGACTAATTTCACTGTCATCAGTTTTTTACTACTTCCTTCTTTTCACCCCATTTCCCACTCTCCATCACGATCTAATATGCACTTGATTAATTTTCTCATGGATCAGAGTTCCTAGACTCCCTTTTGAAGCTTTATAAACCTACCTTTACAAATTTACATTCCACTTCTAACTCATAGACATTTTACATCTAATCAAATTAGACAGAAGTAGCCCTAGGAATTTCCTTCTCCATGTTTGGTTTATGCTGTACCTTCCACCAGGAGAACCAACTACTCCATGAAAACTTCCCTGATAACCAAGATAGGAGCAAAGTTCCCTTCTTTGAACTCTTACAGTATGTATTTGAACATTGATACGTTTAAGTTCAGCATATGTTTTGAACACTTGTGTACCACACATTTTTCCAGGGGAATAAATACAAATGAGATGTAGACACTACCTTTACCAGCAGAACTTTCATTTATAGATACTCTTGTAGTAATGAACACATGCTATTGTCTACGATAACATCTCTATGATAATGTCTTTATATTGTACATAGCATAAACCAACATAGTCGAAGTTAGGCTCAGAGAATACCAGAGCTAAATGAAGCAAGACGGTCATACATGAGTCATTTTGGACCTAATAAGGATCAGACCCAGTTCTATTTTTCATTTAATACCTTAGCAGACAACACGATAGAATAGCTGTAGCTACTTAACTGTTTTGAAGACAAGCATTCGAAGATGTTTTTTTTTTCTAATTCATAATAAAATTTATTAGAAGTAAACAAATAAAAATATAGTTGTCTGTGTCTAAAACTGAAAATAATAAAATTTGTATTGACTATAATATTAATGTAATAATCAAATCTTTTTGACAAAGTGAAATCAATAAATTTAAGTCAGGAAAATTGGACATTGTAAAAATGACCACAAAAGACTCATAGTGGCAGATAAGATGGTATAATTTAATATGACAAAAAAAGATGGATGAATTGCGTCTTTGCTTTAAAATTGATTTAGAGAAGAATTGACCCAATAAAATCACTTTAAGGGAATAAAAAAAGAAGAAAGGATACGTTTTCTCTGAAAAGAAAATTGATTAAAGAATTAAATGGCTCAATGTAATTTGCCTCAGAATATGCTTTCTTATGAAAGCATCGACATTAGTGTAATTCTGATGAAATATTTGTATTCAAAACATGTAAGGTCAAAACAGAAATCTAAGATTCTCCCAGAGTGGTGCATTTCAAAATTTAGCGGGCATATGAATCACTTGGGTATCTTGTTAAAATGCAAATTCCAAGTCAGTACATCTTAGAGTGAGGTCAAGACCCTGCATTTCTAACCAACGCATAGATGATGCCAATGTTTGAGTGAAATGGCAGTAGGTGCAAGGGTCACACAGTAACATCAGGGCTGCAAAGGTCCACTTCAGAATATGTATGATTTTAGAGAAGCCCCGAAAGGTATACTCTTCCATGTCATTATATTATATATTATAATGATGCCATGTATTTGTCAATTTATGACACTTACATTATGGCTTTCACATAATTTAACTTATATTCTCTTAACAAGCATATGAGGTCTGAAGCATGGTCACTATAGAGAAAATACTAGAAAAGAAACTGAGGGGCTAGCGAGGAAATACTATAGGGATCAAAGCTGAGATTCAGAGAGGTTGAGTTGCTTGTCTAAATTCACTTCAGCAAACACCCTTCTGGAGCAGTCTTGTGCTAGGTAAAGTGACTTTACCCCAACCCAAGAATGAATACTGAATAGTTTGAGTCCATCAGGGTAAACCCATCCCAAGCAATTAGTTTAAGGGTGGTAATGTGACCCATTTCTTACCAATCAGACAGTGTGATAATTCCACTTAAGGGCTTCTGGGAAAGGTTTCCTTGCAAATACTGGGACTCACATTATTATCTTCTTTAGATAAATACGGTTTTGCTAAATACTGAATGTTAATGTTGTTGAATTGGCATGTAATGCCTGAAATTAAAGCAGCCATCTTGGAATATTGAAGGAAGATATTTGGAGAGATAAAATCTATATTCTGAAGTCATTGGAATGAAAAAGGTGGAAAGAACTTGTGTCTTTGAGGATGCTAATGAGCCCCTGAATTAACCAACCCTTGAGCTACCCTAGTTTAAGACTTCATGTTATATAAAATAATAAATTTCACTAATTTTTAATGCACTGTGAGTTGCATTTTTCTGTTACTTAATGCCCAAAGCATCACATAACTAGGAAGTAGCAGGGTCATAATTGAAACCTAAATATTCTGACTCCCTGTTCAGGGCTATTTCTTCATGCTCCAGGCTTTAGCATGCTGCCTTATGTCACATCTCCCCTGCAACAGAGTAAACTCCAAGAGGACCAGGGTCTGGACATATACAGATATATTCTGAAAAATGCCTGGCCCAGGGCTTTTTATATAGTAAGTGCAAAGCAAATAGCCGTTAAATGAATCAGAAATTCATGTATTAATAGAAGGAAAGAGCAAATGAGACACTTGATGCTAGGGGAAGTTTATTAAAACATTTTACTTTGCACTGCTAAATGTTTAATTTTGAGAAAGGCTATTAGGAGATGTCAAAGGACTATATTTTAAAAGTGATTGAAAATTAACAAAGGATATTTTCCAGAAAATAAAAAAATCAATACATCTTTGAGAGGTTCTGCTTAATCATAACATGCTGGGGTCGGGCCAATTGTAGAGCTAGAAATTTTGCATTGCCCTTGAGAAGATTTGCCCGGTGTAAACACCAAGCTAATCTGTTCTGAAATAATCGCTAAATTCTGGTAATTGGGTTCTAGTCCATCATTAATGGCTCAGAGCAAATAAAACTTTAATGCACCACATATAAATGAAAGCATTAAAATTAATTATTCAAATTCAATCTGCTTTCCAGCTTTACAGAGAGATGTAAGCTTAAATTGAGCAGTTCTTTTGTGCCATTTGAACTTTAATCTTGCAAGTGATTTAAATATTGAAATGATTTTGTGGGGCTTGTATGTGTGTGTGGTTGATAATGGGATAATTTGCCATTTTGCCCTATGTCAGTTAGCAGTTTGGTCCACAGTGTACAACAGAGAAAAAAAGCCTGATGAGACAGGTTAATGGGAACCTTGACACTCAGCACTTTTTGAAAAGAACCCATCTCTTCAGCTTCGTATTTGAATACGATCTAAGTAACCAAATATGCATTTTTTTTGCATTTACACTAAGCATGCTATTATAAGATGTGTAGGGTAATCTGCAGGCAAATACCCTCTGTATTTAAATTTCCTGTGTAGTTTTGATATTGTAAATGAGTAGAAATATTTCTGCCATAATATCTTGTGATACTGATTATGATTGCAAAGGACAATATGTTATGATACAGTACAATGTTGACAGTAAATTTGTGCTTCCCAGTATTTATTTGCTTTTGAAAGCATATAAGATTAAAATCAACTTAAAGATTTTGCAATAGGTACTTTGTGTTATACTCCATAGATGATTTTTGCATGATATAAATAATATAAATAATACCCACAATTTACTAGGTAGGTCTTAGAATGTAAAGAATGCCTTTGTCACTCATTTCCTTTGCTAATTATTAAAATAATAATTTTATTTTCTTTATTCCAAATAAGTCATTTTTTCTTTAAAGTATTTCTTTTCTATCTGACAATTTTTCTCCATGACTAATTTTTAATCTTTTTTACAAATGCAAATCACTTTTTTCTCTTTCCCACATACAAGTAGAAAGTGTTGCCATTTGTATGTCTATAACCTTTTCTTTTAGTAAGGAAATGCAGAGCAGAATTAGAAAAACAATTCTCTAATATAACTATGATCTGAAGGGAGAAATGATGTATGTATATATTTATACCTTTTCCTTTAAATATTACTGTTCTTTCTGAGTGAGGCAGCTAGCTAAATAAATAAGTCAATCACTGGGATAGATATCCCCAAGGACGATCTGTGTGTATGTGTGTGTGTGTGTAACTGACATGTTACATTCCATTGCAAAGTCATCCATATTGAAGGTCAAAATTTATTTAAAAGGGAGTGACCACTTTAACATGGTAAAAAAAAAAAAAAAAACCCTCAAAGTTAAGGCAATGTGAAGAAAGATTGATTATTAAGTAGTCAATAAATATGTTCCCTTGATTAGAAATCTAAATGTACCCCCTCTGGACTTATCTCAACAGCTGCCATTTGGATTGCTAGATTGTAAAAGAAATGAGTTTTACTTGACATTTTATTCCTTAATTCAGGCAACCATCTCTGGAGAAATGACCCATAAGAAAGCAATCTTCTTAATCCATATTTCCTTTGGGTGAATATGTGGGAGTCATTCCCAATCCATCCAAGTCGCCTAAATTATTAAAGCAATTAGTGGTAGCTGAATATAAGGCTCAAATGAGGGTAAAATCCATTTTTAACCCCTAGGAAATGCCTCTCTATATGTATCCCAGTAAAAGGGATATTATATGTACTAAAATAGCATTTTACAAAGCGTGGCTTTAGATTGCTAATGTTAGAGGAATTAAATGACATTTTAAAAGGAAAGCAGTTTTTTGTGATTTTTTTTGCACAAAGGTAAATCTACATTTTAATGCACTGATATTCATTATGAATATTTGGGAAGGGGCTACAAATTACATCTTTCCCCACACTGATTTGGTCATGGGTCCATTTGGTTGTAGAGCACTTTTGCAAGATGAGTGCCCTGTGAAGTAACAGTTCAGTACTGACAGCCCCAGGATTCCCTTATCAGGAAGCTAGAATAAAATTAGGACACATGTCTCAGCAACTCAGTAGCTGAACCAAGGAATCAGCTAGAACCAGCATGGTTAGCCTACTTTGAGATTCTTACTCAAATTTATGTTGCTAAGAAATAGGTTGGAAACAGATCTTGCTTATCCAACCCTTCCCATGCAATTACTTGAAAGCCCAAGAACAGTGAGTTAGGCTCCCTGTATTATTTCCCTCTTCTACATTTCAGGAGTGAATGATATAGTCTTTGCAATATGTGCAAAGTTCCCCTTTGCCTCTTGGGGATTTGAGGTTTTGTAATGCCAGAATTGATGACTTCCTAAGAGCAGTAGAGAAAGGCCGCATAAGAGCTCACAAGTTCCCTGAATAGGGAAATTTATGACCTTCCCAAATTTTTCCAACTGAAGACAGGGAGGATTGTCACAGGAGTAAGGGGAGCCAGGTACAGATGGCACTTTATGACCCTTAAAAGTAGAACAAGATTGAGTGTGAGGGCAAGTGTGAGAGTGAGGACAGTGGTGGAGAGAAGATTTATTGAGCACTTTATTTGTGCTCCTTAGGCATTCCTTTAGACAGTGTTAAGCCTGTGGAGATAAGAGGAAACAAAACTTCCTTCCTGTCATTAAGGCAATTATCTGACTGGGGATACACAAGTTAAGCAATTAGATGACCATGGAAGATATTATACGTCTCATACATGCTACATAATTCAGATGATAAGTGCCATAGAATGTCAAAGAAGGGAAATCGCCAACCACCAAGGTATACTGGAAGTATCAGGAAGGTTTCTTAATGATCAGTTCTTTATGAACCTCATCAAGGATTTAGAAGATTGTCCAATAAAACAAGCATGATGTTGAGTGCAAAGGTTGCAGAGAAGTTTCAGATGTGAGGGACACACATCCATATGTAGTCAGCATTTATGCTTAGAAATACACAAAGCAATGTAAATTAGCATATACCAGTTGCATATTGTATACTTCAGAGTATCATGGCCACAAGAGTTCCAAGAAGAAAGGAGGGAGATTTATTTGGACATAGAAGAAGAGTAGGGCCAATATATGCACAAATAGATCAATGATTTTTTCTCCCATCATTCCTCCGTCATATGATGTTCGAAGAAAGGTGGCATCCATGATGACTCAGGGTAGAATAAAACAAGCCTTCTTTGAGAAAGTGTTATTTATTCCTCTGGGTTTATATAAAACCTTTCCTGGAAGTGACATAATTTATGATCAGCATTAACAGATGACAGAATAAGTAGCTGTTGAAAAGAAAACAACAGAATGAATTCACTTTGTAATATTTGTAATTTATATCATATTGCCAAAGAGTACAAACTATCATTTTCGCCATCATATTTCATTATATATTTCCTGTCCAGTGAATGTGGTCCTATCCCACATGTGTTAACATATTCATGGAAAAACATAATAAAAAAAAAAATCTGCACTGTTCTGCCACTATGTGTTTCTATTCCTAAACTGTTAAGATAAACCGTGGACTTAGAAATGATTTTGGTCCTCACACAATTTTACAAGAATAGATATAACTGACTATAAAAGATGCTTCTAAATTCTTAATAAAAGCTCAAGATAGGGTGAGCCTACTAAAGTCACAGAGTTTGGGTTACACATTCAGAAAGTGAGACTGTCTTTAAAATGAATAAAAATAATAATAAGCCCTCTCATTGACTGAACCTTTCTTTGTACTATACTGAATAGCAAATGGAAGGATAGTCTCATCCATGGCAAAGCCCTATATAGCAGCCAGGTACGTTGCCAGTATAATAATAATACCTTATATTTATACAGCAATTTAGATTTTACAGAAGGAAATATAAATCCTAAGAAAAGACTAGGGTGGGAGTGAGGGCAAACATGAAAGTGAGGACATGAGTAGAGATTTATTTAGCATTTTCTGCATTGATCCTCACAAAAACCCTGGGAAAGATGTAGAGCAGGTCTTGCCCTCACTGCTTGGTACATGAGGAAACTGAGACAGGTCCAAGATAACAGAGCTACTAAGTAGCAAAGGGTTAACCTGGGTCTTCTGACCCCAACATCCACTACCCCACTCACTACCCCACACTGCCTGCAGATAACCAATCTACGTGGAAACTGCACTCGGCAGGACTGGGCTGGCAACTTGTTTCCATGTAAAGCAAGTTTCTGAATAACTTGAAGCAGGCTTGAGGGAATAAACGGCCTGGTGGAAAGAGCATGGACTTTTGAACAGGAAGGTCTTGGTATGAATTCAACTTCTTCCACAAAATAGTTGTGACTCTAGATAGCCAAATTAATCTCACTGCAGTACATTTACCTTATCTCTTTAATTAAAAAATAAAATATCCAATAACTCCTTCACAGGATTTTGAGAAGAATGAATTTGATTCATTGTATATGACAAGAGTTTAAATCATATCCAGCTCTTCTTGTTGGTTCTCTCTACAGCCCACACCTATCTTCACTCACACTTTGACTTCCATAACAGCAAATGGGTAGCCTTCAGCAAGATTGTGGAATCCAAATGGAAGAAATAACTTTACCAGAAGGTGGATAACATATGTCCAGATAGCAAAGACTAAAGAGCCCATGCCTTTACAGTAATAAAGTCAAAGCTTTTCTTCTGTTTTAAATTTTCTTCTTCCCCAACATAATATTTTAAATCCCATAGCATCTTGTATTTCTACCTTTCTTTAAGCCAAGTGTTAAAAGGTCTATTTATCTTCCTTACAACATAGTAGGCTTCAGAAGTTCAGAGAATCTGGCCTAGTGAGGTGAAGCATAAAACAAATTAGACCAGAATTCAAGGGACCTCAGTTTCAGTCTTAGCCTGGCAATATATAAAAGAGTCTTAGTCAAGTTCTCCAGTTGCTTTATATTTTAAATAAGAAAGTCGGACAAACAGTCCAAGACCATTTCAGCTCTAATAACCTTATGATTTTTAAATCATCTGTGATCTCTTAATACAAGGCCTTTATACTCAATTAATACTTGTTGAACTAGGTGAATTATAGCATCTGTCAAATATGAAATACAATAGGGTATATTAATTCATAACATTAATTTTCACACAGTTCACAGCATTGGGTCAGAATGAAGCTTTAGAGGAAAAAAGGAAGAAATGAGGTGAGCTTTATTAGAGCTAACCAGTGTTTTGGTATGCATGAAGATAAACTAGACTTACTCTGAACTTTGGTAAACGTTCCTCTTTGGCTAGAAATCTCATCATACACCATTTAGAGAAAATTTGCTTTATGTACTGTAACACTTACGGTAAGAAACAGATCTACAAGGTGACAGAGGTATAGAAGAAATTCAGTTCTCTAGAAAAGCTGTAATTCTAAGTGGAAACTCTCAGGGCTCTTGCCACAGTGTTAACATTTACTTCATGCTATTCACGTGAGGCTTCTTAGAGCCTTCTTAGCCAGGACAAGGTTTTTTTGATACATTCCATACGTTTTTAATGCTCATGAAGAACATGTTTTTTTCACTCTATTTCAGTACCAGATGGCCATGTTCTTATATATGTACTCTTGTGATAATTTCTTACTATAAATCAATAGTATATATTCTTGTCTGATTTCATCCAGCCAAGTGATTTTCTTACTACAATACTGAAATTTTTGTTGGAAAAATATACATATTTTGAGGGAAATTTTTTATTCTTTTTCTTTTCTTATTATTTTCATTTCAGGAATAAAATATTTTTATTTAATTGACTCCAAGTTCTTATTTTCAATATTTAAAAAATGGGAGAGCTATTCCAAGGAAAGAAACTTATCAATAAATTCTAGAAGGAAAGTGCTGTTCTCTGCACAAAATAATGACCTGAGAATTAGAGTCTAGCATTTCAGTCCCAGTGTTGCCACCTAATACGTAATAATCTGCTCATTCCCCCCTTTAGACTAGGTGACTTTTATCATTTATCCAGCTCTAAAGTGCCATCGTATTATTATGATGTAGCTGCCTTTTGCTTCATTTACAAGTAGTATTTTCCAATTCCTGGATAGCTATGCTTACAAAACAGTCCCTAACTATCCCCTATCAGGTCCCAAGTGTACTACACACCAAAACCACTCCTCAGCTCATCAAAGTGTCTTGGAGTATTTAGGGGCTCATTCATCTATAAAAGAAGAGCAGTTTATTTCAAAATCACCAGAGAAGCAAGTCAACAAAACTGGTCTCTGGTATAGAGTAACGGTGCTCTGTCCAACCTACTTCTGTGTTTAGCTAAAATGCAGGTCACATCAATTCCTGGTATTATTTGATTATCAGCTTTACTTACCTGCTCTTCAGTCAGCCAGGAACCACAAAAGAGTGACTTTAAGACCCAGAAAATAATTTCCTTAATTATTTAATTAGTAGTTCTTTCATTTTTTCCTATTTTATTTCGGGTTAAAGTGGCTTTCCAGCATTTCATTTCACATTGCAAATCATTAGAAAGTCTGTAATTTTAATCACAAATGTGATCAAAGACTTTATAAAAGTGACTTAAGAGCAGTAGACAACAGATATGGCAGTTCAGTTCCACACTCTTAGAAGAAGTTGAGTGGTTCACAGTGTGTGTAGTTTCTGACAACGTCATTTGCCACTGGTTTCTGTTTATCACTCAAGCTTACCAAACAAACGATAAAGTCAGTGGCATAGGACTCCTTCATATTTATACAATGCTAGCTCCAAAATATAGCACATTGAAAGATATTTTAAAGCATAGTGATGTTGAAATTTTCCTTAATTAAATAAAATATTAATATCACCATACCTAGTAGATTTACAGAGCTTGTTCAATTATTAGGGTTCTGGATTTTAAAGTTTGGAAAATCAAATATGATATGAGTATATGCAGAATAATTCTAAGTTAAATATGTCCCATTAAAAAGCAAAACAAACCAAAAAAATTACTTTCAAATTATCTACAGATTAATCTAAAGTAACATAATTGTATTGGCCAATTTTTCAACTGAATTAAACAGTTTTTTGGCATTTTGTTAATTGAACTTAAGATTTAACACTAGGAAAGAGGTTTGATATACAAAATGCTTTCTCTTCTGATAGGTACATTTATATGCCTTGCATCATTCAACTTGTGTTGAACATGTACTTTAAACTTGAATAGGAACATCTACTTAGACATACTACTTTCTGCACTGCCCTATACCAGCCTTTAGAACTGTGCTTACCACATAGTTGACCCTCAGTAAATATTTGTAAAATGAATGAAGGAATGAATGAATGAATGAATGATGTGTAACTCTCATATTCCTGAACTTTTCTTGACTTAACATATTAACAATCACCATCCACCAAGAAGGAATCTATTCACGGCAGCTGAATATTTCTGAGGCCTTTTAAAATTTTTTGAAAAGTTTCAGTCTTCACAATCAGGGAGCTCTTTAAAAACCTAAATTATCAGCCTTTCCAGCTAGCTGTCATACCCTTGCTCTAAATCACAAACCACAGGACTGGAATTTCCTAATAGAATTGCCCTTTTGTGATGAATAATACCCCATATTGTTTTTAGATTAGAGGTTTGAAATTTGCTTTTTGAATTGGCTTATTCTATCTTATACTTATATATGAGAACATTTAAAAATGTGAGATGCACTATTTTAGCTTCTGTTTCTAGAAATAAAATAAGCACAGTAGGTTAAAAATCCTCCCTTTAAAGCTTGCAAAGGGTTTCTTATTATTTAAAAATTGTATTTGTAAAACAATTTAAAACATCTTTTAATTCTTTAAATCTGCTTGCAATATGTTCCTTTAATTAGGAGGGAACTAGTAAGATTGGAAGTGCACATTTTATCTCAACAGTAAAATCATCATATAAATGGTAATGCACCAAATAGATTTAATATATTCAGTTAGACTTGTGTAAAATGAAAGCTATTTGTAGGGCATTAAATTTGACTTCTTCATTCAGAAAAAAAAAAAAAGTTTAAATCATATCTGAGAGGATTTGGAATGTTTATTACAATTTTAATCCCTTTGAATGATTTAGGGTAATCATAATTTGCAAATAAACCTAAAACTATTGAGAATAGCAAATTGAGAAAGAACCTTTGTTTAGAGTTGCAAATGAAATGTTTCCTATTCAGTGAGAATCTAGTCTACATGGCACAAAATCTACTAATTTACTGGTACACTCAGTATTAAGTGGTCATTAATTCAGATACCACTGGACTGTATTTCTGATGTGAGCCTGAGCATTGTTTTAAATGAGAACAGTTTGTTTTATTGAATCAATCTTTGTTGCTTGAATTCACAGTGAGGTCAGTTTCCTGACCCTAGTACTATGCTCCTGACCGGTGACAGACACGCAGAAATTAGCCAACTGCAGTGACAGGCAGAATGCTAGGATTTCCATATAAATTATCTTTGATCTGTACAACAGCCATGAAAAATAGGTGTAATCATTACTATTTACAAGTTAAAGGGGGAAAAAAAAACAGGTTTAAAAGATTAGTAACTTGCTGATATCACGTGGTTGGCTTGTTAAAGGCAGACTTAGTCACACCAGTCCAAGTCCCAGTTTGTCTAACTTCAAATCACATTCTGTTTCCACTATCTGGAAATTCTGACTCTTTGGGGAATGCTACCTGCCAGTCCTTCCTTTTTCAGATCTGGTCTGGAAAGTTGGTATGCTTAATAACCGTTTATTCAATAAACACTTTACTGAGTTCATTCCATTTGCCAGACATCATGCTAAGCACTGGGAATAGAAGACTAAGATCAAATCCATGCTCTCATGGAATTTAGATTCTAGTGGAGAAGATAACAATAAATAATTTAAAACAGTTTTAACAAAAAAGTGCTAGAAAGTAAACCAAAGCAGGGTAAAATTGGTAAGTGTGTGTGTGTTGTATGTATGTGTGTGTATGTCCTGTGTGTGTGTGAGCATACACATGCACATGAAAGTGGGGTGCTATTTTAGATAGAAGGTTGCTATTTAGATAGTCAGAGGTCTATCTGAAAACTTGTCGTTAATATAGAAATTTGAATGAAGTGAGAAAAATCAAGCCAAGCAAACTTCTAGGGAGAAGGGCAGAAGTCAGGGCACTAAGACAAGAATAAACTTGGTGTATTAGAGAAAAAGGCAGAGGGCCACTGTGTCTGGAGCAGCATGAGAAAGCCAGAGATACATTGTAGATGAAGTTGGAGTGGTGGGCAGGACCCAGATTATACAAGACCACTGGCTTGGAGTTGGAGGCTGAGCAAGGAGGGAGTCACTCGAACCCATCAATATTTAAAAAAAAATTATGTTGGCATCTATGAAAAGAATTAACTAGATAAGGGTAAGAGTAGAGGCATCAAGATCAGTTAGGATCACTTTAGAGAATATTACAATACTCATTTGAGAAATGAGAAAGGATTTTGGACTTAGGTGACAGCAATGGGGATAAGGAGAAATGGACAGAATCATGATAAATTTTGAAGGTGGAGCAACAAGATTTGGTAGAATGACTGTATGGTTTAAGGGCAAAGAGAAATCAAATGTGATTTCTAGGTTTTTAGCCAATGACTGGTATATAAGGGAGATTAGAGAAAGATCAGACTTGGGGTTCTGTGGGTTTATGATGGACAGTGATGTAACAGCAAAGAAGAGTACAGACACCGATATGATATTTTATTATTGGTAAAGGATATGGAAACTAAAGGAGATGCTATATAAAGTGACAGGTAGCACAGCATGCTGCAGTCAGAGTTTTGACTTCTCTAGGGTCCCAAATTTCTCACTGGGACATAAATGATCCCTCTCACACTGAGATCTGAGGTGGAGCCATTTTTATGGTGGCTTGCTGTATCCCATCATACATATGACCTCCCAACCTGCTCAAGACACTCTTGGTACATGCTTACTCACTAGGGGGGTGGGGTGAGTATTTGAAAATGGATAAAGTCAAGCTCTATTTCCTGGAAGCATCCCTCAGCAGACCCAGGCTTCACACCAGTCTGAGATGCTCTCCTCCTGTAGAAGAGATTGCAGATTGAACATAAATGCAAACTGCCTACGAGACAGCCATTTATAAAACACCCAGTGCTAGCAGAGGCCAGATGTATTCAATCTACAAAGACCATCATAGAATTCATAATATAATGAAATATATTTTAAGTTTGAAAAAGAATAATTAATTGAGAGAACTCCTATGCATTGTAAATTCTGAAGCAATAACAGTATACGGTATGTGAATATTAAATACCCATGAAAAACTAGGCAAGAATATAATAGGAACTATATCTTACAACTAAACATTAGAGACTTTATTGGGAATAGAATGTGTACTGGAAAGACACCCTGGAAAACACGGCACAGAAAAGAGGACAAAGCTAGAGAAAATTAGCAGCTTTGCATATTATAAGTGGAAAGTACAAGCAAAATGTTACAAAGAATCATATAATTTGAGTAGAAAGTATCATTGTTATACAGTCTCCAAACTACTGATTAAGAATTTTACATGAGGCAATTGTAGGAAAAATGGTATCTTGATGCAAACAATGCTCAGAAAGAGGCATTGTACTACTAAGAAAGAGAAAGACACTGGAAAGACACTGGAAGTTTGGAAGTTAAACATTATACTTCAAACTCACTAGAGCCTGTAAAGTTAAGTATTTGATGAGTTCATGAGAGGCGGTTACCTCCCTGTTATAAGCAGGAGCCTTGCATCTGCCAGACTCTACTTTAGATCTCCGTTCAGCCTCCTGCTGCCCATGTGACTTCTGCAAGTTGCTTAATCTCGCTGAGTTCGATTTCTGGCTTTGTTCCTAACCGGATAATTATGCCTGTGCTATTGCATTGTTGCCAGTGAAAAACACAAAGAACTTGGCCAAGAACTTGGCCCTGTGCCTTGACTGGTGATGATGATGGTCTGCCATCTGAGCCAGGGGCAGGGACATGGAGTGGAAGGAAAGAAGGACTGCATGTGGTATCAGATGACCTTCCTGCCTGGTCAATGGAAAGTTCTTTCCCACAACCTAAAATACTTCAAATGTCTGATTACGGCCGCAGTTTTCAGCAATTCTTAGAGACCTGCCACTCTCCAACCATCTAATTCCCCTTTAGAAAGGGTTGCACTTTTTATAAAGGCTTGCTTTGAGGTTTGTTTGGCAAAAGACTCATGACAGTGTTCTTTACTCGTGACATTTCTCAATGTCATTAATCTTACAAGTTCTTAATTCAAATGTTAGGCTCATTAAATTAAACATTAATCTACCTGGAATTTTGTTTAATTGCCTGGCAATAATGTCAGCATGCTCAAGTTATTTCTATAGACGATCGTATCACAAATAGATGGCGACTTCAATTAGTTAAAGATATTTGTTCTTCAAAACAAAGGATTACAAAGGCCCAGGGAATGAAAATGCCATCTCATCACATTGCAGACTGGATTGTCCAAGTTTGGAACAATCTGATACCACTGATACCATCTTTCTTGGCCCCGTGGTAAAATGATCTTCAGGTTAATGATGATCACTTCCAGAGTTTCCCAGTTATGATGTTTGTATAATGGGTAACAACTGAGAAATGAGAAATAAGTCTCATTAAGCAGAATTTTATAAAGAAAACAGCTGTCTTTATTTTGCCCATTCTGAGCAAAAGTTTAAACTGAAACAAACAAACAACCCGGGTGAGCCCAGCAAGTTCAGAAATATATATTTGACAATTCTTTGCAACGTGGGAATCCATTAAGGTACCCCCTCTCTCCCCTTCCATTATAGTCCACTAGCTGCTCATTATCTTCACATTTTCACTTCCCTCTCACCTTCCTCTCACTCTTGTGCCATGTCACTTCTTTGAAACTGCTTTCAGCAAAATCACATCGGCAATAAAGATTTTACATTTGACATTGTTAAAAAGCTCCTCTTCTTTATTAATTTATTCTTTTTGTCCTGGCCCTCTGGCTCATCTTTCTTCGTATGTTTTTAGGGCTGCTCTTCTTCTGCCCATCAAAGGATGACATTGCCCAATTCTCCTTCTTCTGCTTTACTTTCCATCCAAGTACATGTTCTCCCTGTGTGACATAATCCACTCTTAATACTTTGTTGCTAACACCATGTTTGTTGATGACTCACAAACATATAGCTCGAGATCTGTATATTCATCTGCTGGTAGATGTCACCACTTGGACATTCTATAGAAATTTCAAACTCAACATGTTCAACAAGGTGCTTGCCTTTTATCTCCAAATTCAATCCTTATTTTCAGCAGTTGGTCCCACCAACATGCCAATGCCCAAGCCAGAAATAGGATTTCATCCTTGATTCTTCCTTATCCCTCACCAATACCTTTTCAGCCCCTTGTATTCCATTACTCACCAACTTCTTTCAATTTCTTCATGTTACTGTTCCTTATATTTGCATACTTCTTTCCATCCTCAGTGCTGCTGTCTGGTTTAGGTCACTGTCCTTTATCCCTTAAGTACTTCAGTAGGTTCTTCAGTGGTCTCCCTGCCTCAGTGTTTGCTCTCTTCCAACTGTTTCTTCATTCAGCAGCTTCAGTGATCTTGCTAAAATACAAAGTTGAGTCTACCAATCTTTACCCTGTGGAAAGTACACATTCTTTAAATAACATTATCTGTCTTTATCCACACTCTTCACATTTTTCCTGCCTCATTTCAAGACACCATTTATATTATTCTCTGCCCTCCAGCCAAACTACCCAGCTACTACCTGCAGTTCCCAATCAGGACAAGTTCTTCTAGCCTCCAGCCCTTTTCCCATGTTGATCTCTGCCTGGAAGGCCATCTCCGACCCCCATCTCTTGTCTGCTTCCAACTTGTCTTCCTCAGCAGTGCTTCTCAAGTTTTAATACACATACAGATCACCTGGGTATCTTGTTCAAAGACAGATTTGATTCAGTGGGTTTGGGGAGGGGCCCAAGATGCTTATTTCTAGCAATTACTTCTAGATGATGTTGATGCTAATGGTCCGTGGACAACATTTTGACTGGAAGCTCTAGAACTCAGTTCATATGTCACCCACTCTGGAAAGACTTGCCTGACCTCCGAAGGTTGGAAAACTACTTTCATTGTACCATGTGAAGAATTCCCCCTCATCATAGCTCTCATGACCCTGTGAGGTTATTGCCTGTTTATAGTAATGTTACATGATAATGCCCTTGGTCTAATTGACTGAGGCTGTCGTCATTCCCCTTGGTATACCCAGTGCCCAGTCAATGTCCAATAACCCATTCCTGATCCTCTGCAGTCCTAAACTGAAATTGCTCCATGTCATCACTGTTGATACGTCTGCTTCTTACACAAAAGACAACTTTGAGGTACATGAGGTAAATTTTACCACCTGCCATGCTGGCTCTCAGTTTGAGAATACTCACGTTCTCTATTGTGTGTGTGTTTTGGGCACCATCAGTGTCTGCTGCTGCTCTGGCAGCCATGTTCTCTCCGTGGTTCTATATTCTTCCACACATTGGGATGGGGCAAGGGGTACTTTAATTTCCTTTTAGTCGGCGTGGATTCTTTTTGTTTGAACATCAAACTGAGAAATATAACTATAATTGTCCAGAAATATAAGCACAATGAAAATTCTCATTCAGCTCTATAGTTGCAACTTTACCATTTAATCACTTTGTGTCCAATATTATTATAAAGATTGCACTTGTCCAATGGCACTTATGTAATATATTGGCTGACATGCCTTTAGGAACAACTAAATTTAATCATAAACACCTTGCTCTCATTTCATCTAGATTATTCATTTCAAAATGTCTTCAGATTTACCAGGGATCATTAAATTTGACTGGCGAAATGAAAGAAACTTAAGATTACTCATAAACAGGTCAGGGAAATATATGAGCATAGTAGCTATACTTTATGCTTCCTAATTGATCAATTACGGAAGCCAAGATAAATTTAGGGTACACATTGTCTTAGCTCATTACAGATAAAAATACATCTGTCAAGGACATAATCAGACTCATAGCCTTGCTTTTAAGGTAGGAGGGAGAATACGCCTTCATAAAAGTTAAAGCATTTTCTGTTCTCACTTGGAAATTTTGAGCAAGAGAGGAATAGGCAGATGAATAAAACATGGTAATAGAATGTAATAAAGTAGAAATTGAGACATATCCACTAAGAAAGATGGCAGATAGCACACAGATTTCACTGACCATTAAAATGACTCATCAGGCAAGTTTATGATATTTTTAATCCCTAAAGTAATTATGCGATAAGTCTTACTGAGTTTCGATTTTATTAAAATTTTTAAGGGTATATGAAAATAGATTAAAGTTTCAGCTTCCTATATTTGACACTCATTTTTAGCCTGTAACAGCTCCACAATTTTAATGACTATTGCCAGGTAATTCTACTCTTTAGACTGATGTAGAAATAGCTTCTCAAATGACTCGTCAGTTGTATTCCTGGTACTAGTACAGAGGCACTATAGAAAGTGACATTAGTGACATAAATGCCTTGCCTTACCTCCTCGCCTTTCTCACCTGAGACAAATGTTTATATACAAATGTAGGGACTCCCAAACAGGGTCCTGCAAACCCAGAAGTGTTAGCAGACCAGAAAAGCAGGAGGAGGGCTGGAAGGTTTGTAGGGTATTATGGATTCCTAACATACTACGTGTTGTCTCCAAGCTGGAAAAAAAAAAAGTATATTGGTATTTGTATGAGCAGTTACATAAAAATATGTTTAAAAGTGTCACTGAATTTTTAAGAGCTTATTTGGTACTTATGTTTTTTATTAATGAATAGATAGTAAAGGTAAAACTACTGCAATAAGGGAGGAGAAAAGGAAACCCAAAATATATATCTAGCTATCTTTCCTAGCTATTCCAAAAGCTCAAGCAATAGAAGAGAAAATGTCTTTAATATACTAACAATCTAGAGAAATACATATAGGGGAGAAAGAAGTGAAAAAAAAATGATAAGGTTAGGAATTATGGAATGAAAAGTTTTGCACATAATATTTCCTAATTTGTCCTAATTTTAAGAAAGTAATTCCTATGAGAGATATGTTTCCTTGAAAAACAAAGTGAAAGATGTTTTTTATTCTGCACAAAATTTAGGTGGAAATATATCCAATATATCCAGGTTTTCTCTCTGGGCAAGAGTAATTTGGAAAGAACTAAGCAATATGGTGTTGGTAAACTGTTTCTCTCTGATAAAATGCCAGCCAAAAAAGAGATTCTATAATAATTACCAAACTCTAAATTTAAAACTTTTATTCAGAACATTCTTTCCTTCAGACATTATAGGAAAAAAATTATTAAATCGGTGTTTTTAATGTAATTTACTTTTATGTTTGCGTATAGAGGAAAAAAATGGAACTTTTAAAATAAGTTTGTTTTTTTTTTTGTTTTTTCTAAATAAAAACTGCTATACAATATTCTAAAATGGTGGGATAATTGAAATGGGAGAAAAAGGCCTTGTAAAATTTTTCCCAGTCTATTTCTGTAAGTTAACACTTTCAAATACTCTTCCAAAAAGTAACTTGTTAAAGTAATCAAAATCCCTTCTGCTTCACTTAGTCTACTAACTGTATAAGTACAGCATGCATGTAATTATTGAAAAATAATTTAGTTATCTGGGAGTGCCTTATAAGTTAGTTTAATACCCCTAGTTCTATGGGATGATCTAAACACTGTATCATAAAGGATGCATAGAATATTTAAATGCAAAAGTGATGGAGATATATAAATAATTTGCAAGATTTCCAACTATAGCCTAATTTAACCATTTTATAACTTATTAACACATCCCTCTTCCGGGGTCTGAACAAGTTGTGGAAGACTTTAGGGAGAGGAGTGGTCAAAAACTTCAGGGCAAGAGGAAGGATGGTACATATGGGCAACAATAGAGTGGGTCACAAACATTTTAAATTGGTGGTTTTCTAAACTCTAAGAGCCCCAGGATTGCCTTGTAGGTCTTAGGTGGGACGTGAATGCTGCAGGGAAGAGGGGAGGACTCAGCAAATGAATTTGGGGCTGCCTGGCCCCTCCTCAGTCCAGCCAGAGGGGTCCCTCCTTTACATTTTGCACATTTAGGTTCCATGGAAAATTGTGCTTACAAAAACAGGTCATAACTCAAAAATGTTTGAAGAACACTGGCTTAGAATTAAGAGGGAAGTCTTATGGTAGGTAAACCAGGGAATTCACTAGTTATTTTCTGAAGGTTCTCTCCCATCCTCCCATAATGTGGTTAAAGAATGTCATTTATAGAGTGAAAGGAAAGAAGGAAGATAAGGCAAAAGGGTACATACCTAGGGCTTCTAATCAGGTGATGGAGAAGAATACGAGGGTTTTGTAAATAAAGCAGCACTTTGACCCATTGCCTTGATTTTGTTTTATACATAGAATTTATTTAAAATTCCAAATAGTATTAAGGAGGCTGTGAAATTCTTAATTATGAAGTTTCCTGGAACATATGGTCTAAATCAACCTTATAAATGCCAAATCAGTGTTTTGCTTTTACCAGTGTGGGCTAAGTCTTGATTTTAAATCTAAACAATTTATAAAATGGACCTCTGAAAGCAGTTACACTCTACTCATTCTTTGCTGTTATGAACCAACCTGGAATTACACAAAGTCTACCTTTAAGTGCTTTTATAGTACAGTCTGGGAATTGCTGCCTAAAAATGCAGTGCTGTGACAACTAGCACTTATTATTTGCCATCATTCTTGCATCATTGAGTCCCACGGTGTTGCTGAAGCTTTAGGAAAACTTCAAAGGTAGACTAATAGATTGCTGAGCATAAACTGAAAATTATCTGATTCCACCGATTTTGTCAAATGTGGATGACACTGAAGCAAGGCATGTGTGTCTCCCATGCACCAGCAGATATGAAAATGCTCAGGTTCTGACCTAGGGAACTTTGGGAAGTTAGGTGCCATTCACCAGGAGAGCAGGGGAAAGAACAGGGAAGAAATCCCATGTTCTGTCTGTAATAAGGGTGGCAGAGAGTCAAAGTCCCTAACAAAATCCTGCCAAAACCTAAAAGATGCTGTGACTGTGTGTGCGATTACACACCATCCCGATATCCCTCACCCCCACCCCTGCACCTGCTCCTAGTGCCATCCATGTCAGGTTATCCAGATACTATATCCCCTGTGCTGCATAAGCCCTGGGCAAGATTAACTGGCAATGAATGGCCTAGAGACTACAATCATATGTGCAGTTTTGAGAGCTTGAATGTGTTAATGCTCATAAGGTTCATATGAAGTTAAATAAAAGTGAGAAAATAAGAGGTGTGATCAAAGAAGAAAAACATGTTGTTGGATGAAATTTGGAAGCAGATGGTGAATCGATGAAGCAGATACAGTAAGATAGAGTGATTGGTTACCAGAAAGTACATCTAGCTTTTTTCTGATTAAAAAAAGATTTAACTACTTCATTGTACTTTTGTCCTTAATAAAAGGGACTTTTATGGTGTCAAACCTCCCTATTTATGTCATTATAAAAAAAATAGGGTTTCTTGCAGTTCAACTGAGTAAGGAAAGGAAGTGGGAGTAGGCCAGTTGACATAGGGATTCTAAACAAATCTGTGAAAAATGCAAACATGCAATACAGGGATGACACTTAAAAAGCAAGCAACAGCAACATAAATGTTTAATAGGAAGAAAAGTGGCAGAATCTGAGAAATACAGGAAAAATTGAAATAACTTTGCATTCTAAAGGTATGCTGTGCAGCAGTGCTTTTTATTCTATTCACAACTACAGGTCTTTTACTCTGTAAGTAATGCAGCTCACTCCTATGTTATCCATTCCTCATGCTGCCCTGCTCCCTTTACTTCACCTTATATCCTCTCTCCCTCTCTCCATTACTTGACTTCAGTCTACTCATTTCACCAAGCATCCTTCTGACTTCCTCCTGTTACCTGGTGTATTAGTTTTCTGATGCTGCATACAAATCACCGCAAACTAGAACAACACATATTTATTATATCACAGTTTCTGTGGGTTATGAGTCCAGGCAGAGCTTACCTAGGGCCTCTGCCCAGCATCTCAGAAGACTGCAGTCACCCCACCCTTGAAGATGTTGGCTAGGCTGTCTTCTCATCTGGAAGCATGACTGAGGAGGAGGACACTTTCAAGCCCATTCAGGTTGTTGGCAGAATTCATTTACTTGTTGCTATGTAGGGGCTCAGCCTTTTTGCTGGCTGCTGGCTGGAGTCTGCCCTCATGTCCTAGGGGCCACCTCCAGTTCCTAGAGGTTACCCACAGTTTCTTGCTAAGTGGGATTCTCATCATGGTCACTATCTTCATCAAGCCAGCTAGGAGACACTCTAGTTCCTGTCTACTGAGGCAGAGTCTTACATAATGTAACATAATTGCAGGAGTGACATCCCATTACCTTTGCCATATTCTGTTGACTAAAAGCAAGTCAAAGGTGCTGCCCACACTGAGGGAAGATTATACAATGGTGTAGACACCAGGGAGTTAGAGATCGTGGGGGCCACCCTCAACTTTGGTCCAACGCCACTTAAAGGATCCATTTATCTCTGTAGCCAACTTGTTTCCTCACTTCCTTTGTGTCAGCTTTCATTCAAAGGACTGACCCTAAACACGTTCTACATTGACACCAAAAGAACCATCAGAAATGCTTTAGCTCTCATTTCTCAAAAAATAAGAGCAATACATATTTCAAAACAGCATCAGCAAAGAAAAAAATCAGAATATTTTTCTGACCAAGATGCCTGTTTATCAGGGAATCTCTCTTCTATAGGGCTGTTAGCAAAACCTCACATTTGGGCAGTGGAACCGAGGCAGCCCTGTCACATGGGGGGCAGAGAGGAAATCAGCGGGATGCCAGATCTTCATCTAATGGGACTAATCTTTTCTTGCATTTGGAAGAGCAGATGGGGAGGAGCTGCCGCTGCTTTCTACTTAGCATTTGTTAAAATGAAGCAGGAATTATATTTCCCTATAAGCTTAGTTCCTGGAGCTTATGTATCCAAGGAAGAACTATTATTTCACTGCTAGGGATTTGTTCAATTATCCTGAACCACAGGAAAGCTAAAGTAAGCAATCTGAAGTTTACTTTGTAACCCTACAAGTCAATGTTGGGAACAAAAGTCATAATATTTGATTTTGTTTTTCCCTAAAATCATTTTTTAATTGCTTAAAAATATTCCCTGTCACAGGGCTCTCAATTTGAAAGGCTGGCCAATTGTACAAGTGGTGGTATTTGTTCTTCATTTGCAATTAAAAAGTGTCATCCTTAGTGGTCTTTACTTAGCTGCTGTTGCTGTTTCTTACACTTTTACATTGGACTTTAAATTAGTATCATTTTTTTTTTCCTGAGATGCCTAAGAACTCAGTTTATATTGCTCTTTAGGAAGATACATGTTTTTGGCTAAATATAATTATTTTTAAATATATTTTAATGTAGCATTTTACCTTTACAGAAATATGTTCATGTCTATCTCATTTGACCCTGAGAACAACTGCATAAAGAGGTCAAAGAGAGTTGCTGTGATGCCCACTGTTCTGCTTTGCTAATGGTGCCATTATGCCAAATTCCAGAAATGGATTGGCTTTTATAAAGGGGATTTATTTGGTTACAAAGCTACAGTCTGAAGGCCATGAAAATGTCCAAATTAAGGCATCAACACAAGTATACCTTTACCGAAGGAAAGCCAATGGCATCTGGAAAACCTCTGTTAGCTGCGAAGGCACGTGGCTGGCATCTGCTGATCCCAGGTTGTGTTCCAGCTCTTCTCTCAGATCCTGTGTGTTCTTCAAAATGTTGCTCTTGGGGCGTTCTGTCCTCTCTTAGCTTCTCCAGAGCATAATCTGGGCTAGCATAAGTCTACTTTTAATGGCTATCTCCAAAATGTCTCTCAGTTGCTCTCCAAAATGTCACTCACAACTGCTTTCTAAAATGTCACTCTCAGCTGCGCTGAGCTTGTTTGTGAGTTCTTTTATAGGGTTTCAGTGATTAAATCAAGATCCACCCTTAATGGGAAGGGCCACACCTCCATGTAAATAATCTAATCAAAGGTATTACCCACAGTTGGGGGGGTCATGTCTCCATGGAAACAATCAAAGGATTCCAACCTAATCAACACTAATATGTATGCCCCTGCAAGATTCCATCAAAGAACGTGGCGTTTTGGGGGACACAATACATCCAAACTGGCATACCTACTTTATGGGTGAAGAAACGGGCTCAGAGAAGATGCATGATTTCCAGAGATACACAGCTAATGAATGTCCGAGGTGCCATTAAATCCACTTCTCCCAGCTCTTCTGCTCACCTTTCTGGCTAGATGAGCTTTGTGCAAAATGGGATAGATGTCAAATCTAGAGAGAATTATTAAAGAAGGGTTGTTTTCCTCTTATACTTACAGGAGCAAGATTTAACTGATCTTTTTTTTAAAATTGACATATGAAAAGGTATTTAAATTGTATAAATATAAAACTAACTGATTTGCATTTGCCTTTTTATAAGAAGTTGTCTCAGCCAGCAAAGTATGATTAGTTCCCTTTTATATGTCAGTAGGTTTAGTAATTATGCATTATTTTATTGAGCAGTCTGATAAGCATATAAATCATTAGAAATGTCAACACATAAATGTTGATTTTGGCTGCCTTCATGCTGAGTTACTTTTCTCCTTATGCTATGAGAAGGAACTTAAAAAGATACCTTTCTGATCAACTTGCTCTGGATTTGAAATTGTGATATCTGAATAGTGTCATTTTCAATAAATGGGAAAAAGCAAGTTGCAAATAAGTGCATGCCATGTAGTCTGAAGACAGTACTGTATCTACAAGAATTCTGTAGTCATCTACTTGTGTTTCAGTTGGTGCTGCACCCAGTTTCTATTTTGTTTTCTAGTAGAAATTGATTACATTACAACAAATGTCATTTGAGCTCTCTCTTAATAATATGTATGTATAAATAGATTCATTTATTCCTTGATAACACCTTTAAATTGAATTTTTAACCCAAAGGACTATAAAAAAGAATTTTTTACATTATCCTTCTCAGATTCTAGTTGAATATATAATTATTCCTCTGCAGAGACTATAACGACAATGCAGAGGCTTGGACACAAGTGATGAGTCTGCATATACTGAACATATATATGGATAATAAGGCAAAAGTTGCAGTGACCATTTAAAAGATTAAGCTGTAAGAAGGAAACATTGTTTGAAATACACGTCTCAGATAAACACTGGATCTGCACTTTTCAGAAATGGAAAATTGATTTTTGTAGATGCATTTTTATAACACACCTAAGAGGAGCTTTAGGAAATTTCTCCCTGGTATTTCTCCAGAAATGCCAGTGAAATTTTGCTGCATATATTGACAAATAGTAAATATTAAAAAGTCAGGATACTAATATCACTAGAAATTAAATATAGAATTCTATTTGCTAGTCTGGTGAAGTCAAGCAATTTAAATTTATAGCATACTATATAAATGCATGCTACTTTTAAAAAATTTTACTGAAATGCAAACCAGACTCACAAATTATGTAATTGTAAAAGACTTTTATTATTTGACACTGAAGCAAGAAGAAACCAGTCCATCTGCAAATTGATAGCTGGAGTCTACCCAAATTTAGAGATAAACATAAGAAAATTCAAAAACAGAAGCATAGTCCAGAAAATATGCCTGGACAAGTCTAATGATCACATTTAACAGACAGAGGACCTAGGGTCCAGAGAGGTTGAAGGATTTCTTCAAGCAAAATACATGGTGGAAACTTAATTACCTGTACTTTAAAAGTAGAACATTTAAGTCAAAATCAAATTCCAAAGATGATAAATTCCTTAACTCCCAAGTATGGCCAATTAATGAGAAAAGCCCTTCACAATTTAGCTCAAACCTTCCATTCTAGCCTCCTTCTCCTAAGGTTCTTCTCCCCTGTACCCCAGCCACGTGGAAATTCTCATTCTTTTCCAAATACATAAAGCCCACTCAAGATACCATACTTTTGCAAGTGCTCCTTTCCTGGTCTGGAAGGCCCTTCCATCTTTTCTTCACTGTCCCACTCCTAAAACTTCCCCATTCTGGTTCGCCAGTGCTCTGCTGACTCTCCACACTCTGCCAAGACTTTGTCCCTATGCCTGAAATGGCTCAACCATTTGTACAGTAATCTTTGTACTCAGGGGTCTTTTTCTCCTACCATACCAGAGCCCCTCAAGGAGGATTTTAGTAACTTGGGAGCCTAGCACACAGTAGGCCCTCAATGAGTATTTGATTGATGTTTGGATAAATAGTTTATAAAAGCAGATTAAACAGAAATTAACATGCAGCACAGGGAATTAGAGAGATTTTCAAATTGAAAAGAACATCAAAAGTCTAAATCATGTGTTATAGATCAAATTGTGCCCCTACTCCCCCATCCCCACCCCAAAAAAGATATGTTGAAGTCCTACTCTCCAGAATGATATCTTATTTGGAAACAAAGTTGTTACAGATGGAATTAGACAAGTTAAAATGATGTCAACTGGAGTGGGGTGGGAGGTAATCTTAATCCAATACGACTATGTCTTCATAAGAAGAGGAAATTTGGACACAGACTAGAAGAGAGATAAAAGAGAGAAAGAGAGATAAGCTGGCCATGTGACAGAAGCAGAAATCAAATTATGCCACAAGCTTATGCCAGAACCCCACAGGCATCAAAGAAAGCATGGCCATGCCAACACCTTGGTTACAGATTTCTAGCCTCCAGAACTGTGAGACAATAAATTTCTTCTATGTTAAGGCACCTGGATTGTGTTATTTTGTTACAGCATCCCTAGGAAACTAAGACACTGGGCCTCTCATTTTATAAGTGAAGTTCAGAGAGGTCGATTAACATGCTTAAGGTCACCAAGCTAATTCAAGATTTAAATCAATTTTCTCTAATTTTAGCTCTATAAGTCATATGCTGGAAGGCATTTACTATACATCTTGGTTATTTGGAATTTTACCAATATATGAAAATGTAAGAATTTTTGTAAGTGAAGTATTGGGGAGTATTTGATGACTGAGCTCTTCTATACAAGCCATTGTTTGTAGTTTTTATTATTGCAGTAATTTGCTAATTATATCCTTTTTATTTTTTAGATCAAATGAAATGGTACTAACATTTTACATGCTCATTTTAAAGCAGGGCCCTTAGCCTCTCCTTTGCTTCTCTCAGTAAGCATTACTTGTGTTTGCCAGATTTGCATGTTCTGCATTGCAACCCCATACTTTCTAACTATAAAAGTTTATGTTTTACTGCTATGTGTGTTTTAAATGACTCTAGAAAGTAAAAGATGCATTTAATCCAACATCTGGGTGACCCCAAAACAAGTTAGATCTTCAGAATTTGAATAACAATACAAACCTATTAACACAGTTTTGGAAAGCAGATTTAAAATTGCATGAATTAATTACTGAATTTCTAAATGATGACTTTAAAAATACCAGCTAGGTAAAATACATAAATCAACCAACAAAAGAGTCCAGGAAGACATAAAATCAAAGCCTGTTTTATTAACAACAACAGCAAAAAAAATTATAGGTTTTAAAATTTTATCTTAACTGACTTGCGACAGGCAGGATGTAAGGTTGACAGCAATAGGCCTGCTTGGGTTGTGCAGCCAGGTTTAAGGCTAAGGTTACCTTTCTAGCCAGATCAACATCAAACTAAGCCACCAGCTTCCAAGAGCACTTGAATCACCCGTGGAAAACATCAGATCTTTGCACATCGAATGCTCTGACAACTAGTCCTGCTATCCTTGTACAAAAGTTGCAGCACCAGCAGATGATGAAGTAGACCACCAAGCTTCTTTTTGTTACCAAGTAGATATAATGTCACTGTCAACAAAACAGAGCGTACATAGTGCTTCTTCATAGTATCGCTACCAGTTGATATCACGCTAAGGAAATCAGCTTTGCCTAGATGGGGGATCCTTCTTGGGTAGCCAGTGTTTGAAAGAGCTGTGCCACTGGTAAGTGATTAACACCTTTACACACTGAACTGATACTGAGAACTGAGATGTCCTCTTTGTAAATGAGGAATAGACAACATAATCTTGAAGAACTCCATGGTGTTGTAGACCAGAGGAATATTGTATGTGTACAATGGACTGAGAGACAGACAAATTAATCTCGTTGAAAGGATTTTTGATCTTTTGTTTCTATTTACCAGTATTGGCCAGCGTTTTGCTGGCTTAGGTTGTTACCTTTTTCTGGTTCCTTACTCTATTCTATTCTAATGGGTCCCAGAAATCCATCTCCCGATCCCCTATCAGAATCAGAAAGTGAGGAGGAGGAAAATGCTAGCTACCTAAATGAGAGTTCTGGGGAAGAGTGGGATTCCTCGGAAGAAGAGGATCCCGTGGTGCCAGACTTAACACCTTCTGAGAGTCTTGCCTGGCAGGTTAAGTGCCTTTTAGAATATTCTACAACTTGGGAAACTTTACATCCTAACTCCCGGTTATATCATGCTAAACTGTTGGATCCAAGCACACCAGTCCATATACTTCGAGAAATAGGTCTAAGACTCCCATTGCTCCCATTGTATACCCAAACTGGAGCCAATTCCTGAATACCACCCCCACCCCACCCCCAGCCTCTTGTGGAGTCCCACCTTTTGAAAAGTCACTTACAAGCCCTAGCCAGCTCATTGGAAATTATGCCACTCTAAATGGAGCACTGTAATTTGCTACCAGACAGGTCATCCCCATAACTGAATACCTAAAGCAGACCCCTAATTCTTGTGTTTCTGGTTGTTTCTGTGGCTAGCTAACTAAAACCATTAAAGAAACAGCTTTCACTGAACCCATCAACACTACCTACTCCTACACTGACTTCCAAAAGGCAGTCAACAACTCCTAACTGCATCACTATAAAGATCCACCATTTGCTCTGATACCTCTCAGAGCTAATTGACAAAAGGGTACAAAGATAATCATTACATAGTCCCAGTTGAGAAACTAATGCCTTTTCAATGAAACTATCATCCCCTGACAAGCCAGATTTACAGAGTATTGAATATATATACCCAAGGGTCTCATAACTCATCTATGAAAAAATGTACATTTTGGGCATCCCCCTTCCTTTGACAGATGCAGTGAGAAAAATGAGAGTTTCAGTGGAGAATTATTTGGAAGGGTCCATGTTACAGAAGATAAGTTGACTCTTCTCCACCTCTTGCCCCCTATTTACTCCACCTATCTGAATGGACTCCTAACTAGATACCCAATTACTAATGGGAAGGAAAAAAGTATGCCATCACCCTTCAGACCAGCCATTATGGAAAATTGGCCACCCACAATAAAAAATTTCAGAACATACTCTGCTCCAGCATGTATTGCTAGAGAGTTGGTTGGATTAGATTGAACAACTGGCCAAAGGAAAATGGTGAGAAAATGGGTTCCAAGGGTTGGGGGGTGCTATTTTCAAACCTAGCCTGTACTACTCCAGACCTATTACGGTAGCTGCAGTTACAGCATGAACATTCTATATCATAGGCTTCCACTAGGGAGTCTCTGCTGCATTGATGTAGAAGACTGTTCCTTAGGATTAAACAGACAACTACTATTCTATAGTGAGTGTTTCCTGCATCTTGTCACCCAGACTTTGTCAAGAACAAATCAAACACATTTCAAAAAACCAATAGGATAGGAATAAGAGCAGTTATGCTTCCAGTATTAACTTCTAATGGATTTAAATATTTCATCTGTATAACCTTTCCTGGAGCAGAGTTTATGTACTTTTCACATCAATTGCAAACGTTTCAGGACCCTTTGTAACTTTAAAGAACCTAACCATAAAAAATAACCTAATAAAATCTGAAGTTGAGTTTAAAAAAATTTATCTTAACCAATAAATGAGTTTAAGAACAAAAGTAAGCAAGAAAGTTTAGAACAGAGAGTGTAGAGTCCTTTTTTATTACTTGGGTGTATAAAATTCATCCATTTCCCAAAGCTTTCTGGGCACTGAACCAGCATACAGACTCAACAATTAAATTCAATTAAATCCTGTCACTAAACACCTGCATTTCATATTCACAACCAAGAGCAATGAAGAGAAGAGACTCTTTAAGGAATATTTTGTCCAACCAAAAGAATGCCTAACATATTTCCTAGCAGATATGCCATACTGGGATGTGCTAACCTATAGAAATCATTATGACAGAACACAGAACTAGTGCAATGCCCTATTTTGGTATGAAAGATTTTAGTTATATTTATTTCTGACTGTTTTTCTCTGAAGCAAGCAAGTGTGTGAGAGTATCTACAAACACCCACTTGAAAAAACCTACTCCACTCCCCTAGATTCTTACTTTTACTCAGGCTGGGATAGAAGAAGAGAGATTAAGGGAATGTTTGAGGAGAGAATCAAGGGAATGTAAAAACTGTAGAAACCACAATTTTTCAGTTTGTGTGTGTGTAAGAGAGAGAGAGAGAGAGAAAGAGAGGTATGAGTTATCCTTGCTTAGTGCTACAGCATATCACCGATGCAGGTAAACCCTACTCCAATCTCTTCTTCACCGCCATAGCCAGTCTGTCACAGAAAGAAGCTGTCTGGATGTGAATGGGTAGCATTTTGCCAGGGACAGGTGGAGGAACAGACACCATCTGGTACAGCCCACTTTCAGGACTGTCAGCTCTTCAGTGATCCGGATGGAATTCACCAGCGTAATCACCTCTCTGGCTTCCTGCCTCTGCCTACTCCCAACCCCCACAGTTGAAAGTACTAGATCCATGCTTGTGGGTCCAAACTCTGGAATTAACCTTTCTCCAAGACAGTGGACATTTAACACCCTGTCATATGAATCTGGGCCAGGCATTGTTAGAATTGCTACTGACCCTCTCTCTCCCCATATGTGGTTTTTAATTGCTGAATTCTTGACTTACACCTTTGGACCATACCCCTACATGATTCACCAGTTGGTTCACTGCATGATATTGCATCCTTTTCCAAATTTAGCGTCACCAAACTTCCCTAAGAAAACAATCCAACCACTGAGGGGACATAGTCTTATGCCCATGCTCCTGCTCCATGACACAGGTGTGTGTCTACCTGCTTGCAAATTGCCTTTAATTTTCTGCCAGATTTCTCCAAAACCATTGTGAGGCCCCTTGTAACACTCTCTCTTTCACAAACACTCTACTTCCTACAACTCCCCTTGTTGGACTTCTCCATTATCTGCAACTTTCTGCAGCAGCGTGCCTGTCTTTTGTTACTCTCAGGATCCTTGAAATTCCATCAGCCACTCTTAATAGCATAGCTCCCAAGACATTCTGAGTGCAGTTGCCCTGAGTTAACATCCCTTCTTCATTCCTACAACTGTTCTGCCTCTGGTCTAGCTTCTTCAGCCATTGCTGAGTACAGGTTTGCATAGTCTACCTTCTTAGAAGAAAGAATTTAGACCATACTGCTCTCCTTAGTCTCCTGATTCTGACACTTACTTGGCAACAGGATGTTGGTCTTTATATTCTTCTAGCTTCCTCTACTTGTCCCCAGATCTTTATCTGCCCATGTCTGATCTCGACTTGTTAACCCCCTCTTATTCATAAGAGCTGTCATTGGCTGTCAGTTTGGCACTCCTTATCTTGATTTAAGCTCTGATTAAGTTGAATGAACACTGCAAAAAAAGAAAGCTCTGTCCCTCCACCTGTCAGTTTGTCCTTGAGTTTTCCATTCTCATTACTATTCATTGAATCTGGAGACCTCAATCACATTCTGCATTACCCACAAAACACTGAAGTATTCTCACTTAAATCTAATCTTTACCTGCCAAAGTTTATACTGCCCAACTCTGCGAACCCTCAGTGCCATGGAGTATAAATTCCACAAAGTTCTTAATGTTCCATCTTAGAACTTTTTCTTCACTCAAACATTTCTTTATAAATTTTCATTGCTGCTTTTTCATGAAAGAAAGTTGGCCCTGTTATATTTTCAAAACAAACCCCAACCTGTGCTCCTGACACAATCTCTTTCTGTCTTATTTGTCCATCCATCTAATAATAAGCATGTGTGCTGATTTGAATCTGTTATGTCCCCCACAAAAGCCATGTTCTTTAATGCAATCTTGTGGGGGCAGACTTATTAGTCTTTTGATTAGGATGGAACTTTTTTAAGTATTTCCATGGAGATGTGACTCACCCAACTGTGGGTGAGACCTTTGATTATTTCCATGGAGGTTTGACCCCACTCATTCAGGGTGGTTCTTGTTTAGTTCACTGGAGTACTTAAGAGAGCTCGAGAGCCAACCCAGATGCTAATGCTTGGAGATGCTTGGAGATACAGACAGAAGGATGTTTGGAGATGCTAAGCTAAGAGATAAAGCCTAGAATTTGCCCCAGAGAAGCTAAGAGAGGACTCCCAGATGCTTAGAGAAACACCCAGGAGAACCAAGCAGAGGGCTGAGAGAAGCTAAGAGAGACAGAAGCCCATAGACATTTTGGAGAAAGTCATTTCAAAACCAGAACCCAGGAACAAAGGACCAGGAGGCACCAGTCACATGCCTTCCCAGCTGACAGAGGTGTTCTGTACATCATTGGTCTTTCTTCAGAGAAGGTATCCTCTTGTTGATGCCTTATTTTGGACACTTCTATGGCCTTAGAACTGTAAAATTTTAACCTAATAAATCCCTTTTAAAAGCCAATCCATTTCTGGTATTTTCCCTAATGGCAGCTTTAGCAAACCAGAACAGCATGTTTCTGAATCATGTTATATATGCAGACCTTGTAATGAGCCTTGAAAACACAAAGATGACTAAAGCATGATTAGCACATTCAAGGATCTCACAGTTTAGCAGAGAACATATGATTGTAAACAGATTACTGCAAGCACAATGTGACATATCTTATAACTGATGAATATGTAATAGAGAGTTTAGAATGATAGTTGGAAGCAAGGGTTCTAGAATCTGACTAGGACCCATACCAGTTAATATAGTTCTTTTAAAGCAATTAGGAAAAGGTTTCCTCCTCACAGCAACTGAATTACACAGAAATGTCTCCTTTGGGAGAGACAAATAAGGAAAAGGGTTCTATTTCTTCTAGGCTGCTGTAGGCACTCAAGGGTGTACCACTTGGGAACTAGAACACAGGTTAAATTTGTTGTGCGCCAACCACCAAGTAAGCTTTTATAAGGTATAACCTGAATTGCTAAGCACAATGGCCATACATCAGATCAACCTGGTGGAAACTCTTGATTCTGTTACCTAAAGGCTAGGCTTCCTCAAATTGTAAAATTGGACAGTAGTAACTAGCTCAGGGGTTTTTGTTTTTTGAGTGATAACAGGAGATTTCAAAATTCTCTAATACATATACATACTTATACCATTTCCCGGTGTCAAATAAACACTCAAAAAAATTACTGCTATTGCTATCCTAGAAATGAAAAGGAGAAAAAGGTGAACTCTACGTCAAAGAGGATGCCAGAGAAGGCTTCCTCATATCTTCAAGTGAGAGTTAATGTTCTCATGGAGAAAAAAGGAGCAAACACACAGAAAGCAGCTAAAATTAACAGGATATTTCTTTTTTTTTAATGTAATTTTATTGAAATACATTCACATACCATACAATCATCAAAAGTGTACAACAACTGCTCACAGAGGAAATTTCTTTTCCAGTAAAGACTGGAACTGGAGGAAATTGGAGAGACTTGGCACAGAATAATTGAGGAAATGAGAAGACACTGTTTAATGCCTAAGCCCTTTTAAATTTGAATATCAAATATAGATGTATTTATTTTGATGTATTAATTGACATTAACTTTGGCTGCATTCAATAATGAAATAATAAAAACAGAACAAAATTTTTGAGTGTTTAGTGGTGTATTAGCTAGGGAAGGAGGGGTAAAGATGTTGGGAAGTCAATAAATATTTTTAAATCACATTCACTACATTTTGCTCTGTAGTACATGAGTGCATGGTTTTCAAAAAAAAGTTATAAATGATAAAATTTATGTGAAATAACATAGTTATACCCCATTCATATTTAATTTCCATGCCAGATGTCTTAGTTTGCCAGCGATGTTATAACAAATACCACAGAATGGTGGGCTTAAAAAAAAAGAAATTCATTGTCTCACAGTTTTGGAGCTAGAAGTCCAAATTCACAGTGTTGGCAGGATCGCACTTTCTGAAGTCTGTAGCATTCTGGTGGTGGCTTGCCAGCACTCCGTGCTCAAACACTGCTTCTCTCATAGGGCCATCTCTCTCCCCATCTGTCTCCTCTGTCTCCCACTTCTGTGTCCAAATTTCCCCTGTCTATAAGGACTCAGGCACATTGGATTAAGGCCCACCCTGATTTAGCTTGGCTTCATCTTAGCCAATACAATCTCCAAATACCCTATTTACAAATGAATTCTTTTGGAGGACAGGGGTTTAGGACTTGAACATAATCTTTGTATGGGACAGAATTCAGTCCATACCAACAGAACACATCTATCAGTCATTACTGAAAGCCTAGTTTAGCAATACAATTCATGAAATATTACAGATTTCATTGTTAGTTCATTTGCATGATATTGTCTTGTTTGTTTTAGACCAAAGTTAGCAGAAACATGAAAGAAGTTATGCAAAAAATTTCGGGTAACAGATGGCTAAAGTCTTCCTTTAAAATTTATGGCTCAATGTTAATGGTTTGGCTGTAGTCATAAAAAAGAAATCATCTAAAATGCAAAAATAAAAAAAAATTAGAGTTTGATTTTAAACATTTAAGTACAGTGGCTTGTTTTAGGCCTAGAGCTACAATGTTTTGGTAGGTAATATTTCTTTTTAAAGACAGTAAGAAGTTGCCCAATTATCAAATATTTGCATTCTCAGAATTAACATGTTTTTAGGTTGTACAGCAAAACTAAATATATTAATGTCAGTGTTTCCAGAGAAAATTAGACAAGCATCTTAAATGACTTTATTCCCCAACACACACCTACATCTTTAAAAACAAATACGTGGATCATTTGACTACCTCTCCAGGAGTTCACATATGCTGTACAAAATTAAATATTTCCAAATTTAACATAAGATAACCTTGTGCCAAGCTGATTCAAATATTATATATATATATATATAGATCTATCTCTCTATCCTTAGCCAGTACTACACTGTCTAGATTACTGAAACATTGTAGTAAGTCTTGAAATCAAGAAGCATGAGTCCTCTAAATTATTCTTCTTTCTCAAGATTATTTCAGCTATTCTGAGTCCCTTGAGTTTCCATATGAATTTTTGGATCAACTTGTCAATTTCTTTAAAAAAGCCAGTTGGGATTTTGGTAGAGATTGCATTGAATTTGTTTATCAATTTGGGCAGTATTGCCAACTTAACGATATTAAGTCTTTTGATCTGTGAATATAGAATACCTTTCCATTTATTTAACTAACTTCTTTCAACAAATCTTTTATAATTTTCAGTGTACAAGTCTTGTACTTCTTGTATTTTATTTTTCTTAATTACTTTTTTGGATTGATCATTGCATGTGTATAGAAATACATTTGATTTTATGTTGATTTTGAATCTTGCAAACTTGCTGAACACGTTTATTAGATCTAATGGTTTTTTACTGGATTCCTAAGGTTTTTCTATATATAATACTATATCAACTGCAAATAGAAATAGTTTTACTTCTTTTTTTCCAACCTGTATGCCTTTTATTTCAATTCTTTACCAATTGCCATCTTCCATCATAATTTCACAATAAATGAACAATATTGTAAAAATTGTTGTCTTAGCCAATGCTCCCTATAAAACAACACCTCAACCAAAGTTAACACTTCGGGGTGGTACAATCCCAGATCAGCAATAGTGAAGGGCTAAGAGAAATTATAAAAACAAATAAAAAGATTGTGCTTACTTGAGCTGACCACAGCTTCACAAGAGGTTACTTCACAGACAGTTGCCCTGTTTCTTAGGTCTCCATAGAAGCCCTATGGTCCCAATATGCCATAGTGTCATTGGTTGGGGTGAGATATGGGAAAGGAGAAAATTTATCTGCTGACTTTTTCCAATCTCCTCTCTTTCCATGGTCAGAGTCTACCAACAGCCATTGCCTTCTTTATATTCATGGGGTTTGTTCCAACATAACATCACAACTATTAGCTTCTATATTTTCTTCTCAAAAAATATTTGGAGATGGAAGAAGATGGCAGCATAGAGAGGAGTGGAAGCTAGTCAGTCCCCTTGGAACAACTAATAAACAACCAGGAACAACTAGTAAATAATCTGGAATAACTTCAGGAGGACAGAAGTGACTGTCCACTCATCATACACCAACCTGAATTGGGAGGAATGCCCTAAAATGCAGCATAAAATCTGTAAGTGAAAACCACAGATCCGAGCCAGGAGCCCCCTCTCCCCACATCCTGAACTGCAAAGCCTTGCGATGCTAGAGAGCAGCACTCTCTGATCAAGTGAATATACCTCAGCTGAGCTCCAACTGAGGTTTTAATTAGCAAGCTATGAATCCCCAATAAGCAGACAGAGGCTTTTGGTGCCGACTGACCTTGGAGAGCTGGAGGACCTCTCTGGGAGGGAGGGGAAGCCCAGAGGACCAGGTGCTATCTCTGACCAATGCGTGAAACTGAGGGGGGCCACAGACTGACCCTGTAGGGGGTCTTTCTGTCCCTTTTTTGGCTCAGTGGACAAAGTGTCAGCCATTTTCAATTCCCAGCACTCAGCCCCAGACAAGGGTAGAGATAGCAGAGTCAGAGATGATTCAAATACAAATGACCTCTGGGGAGAGGTATATCTTCCCTAAGAGGAAAGAGGAAAGAGGCAGTACCAAGCCCTACTACCTGCCTTCCATTCAGAACAAGAACCCAGAGCCCAGGGGAAAACAGCCATGGGTCACATCTCTTACACCAGTCAGGAGTGACAGGATGACAGGCACCACCTGCTGGGAAGAAAAGCACAGTGACTTGAGGCGTTATAGGATTTACCAATCTTCTAAGACACACCCTCAAAGAGACCTGAAACTTTTGTCTTCTTCCAAAACCTGAGCCCATTCTGGTCTAGGAAAACCTGATTGGGGTAACCAAGGAGACCAGATGCCCAGACAACAGAAAACTACAACCTACACTAAGAAGAATGAAGTTATGGCCCAGTCAAAGGACAAACTTAAACTTAACTGAGATACAGGAATTTAATAACTAGTGTTGGATCAATTCAGAAAGTTTAGGGAGGATACGGCAAAAGAGATAAAGTGTATAATGAAAACACTGGGCATACGTAAGGTAGAAATAGAAGGTTTAAAAAAACAACTGACAGAATCTGTGGAAATGGAAGGCACAACCCAAGAGATGAAGGATACAATGGAGACATACAACAGCAGATCTCAAGAGGCAGAGGAAAACACTCAGGAACTGGAGAACAAGGCATCTGAAAACCTATGCAAAAAAGAACAGATACAGAAAAGAATGGAAAAATATGAGCAACATCTCCAGGAACTTAAGGACAAAACAAAATGCAGGAATGTATGTATCAGTGGTGTCTCAGAAGGAGAAGAGAAGGGAAAAGGGGCAGAAGTAATAATAGAGGAAATAATCAATGAAAATTTCCCATCTCTTATGAAAGACATAAAATTGCAGATCCAAGAAGTGCAGCATACCCCAAACAGAATAGATCCGAATAGGCCTATGCCAAGACACTTAATAATCAGATTATCAAACGTCAAAAAGAAAATCCTGAAAGTAACAAGAGAAAATCAATGCATCACATACAAAGGAAGCTTGATAAGACTATGTGCTGATTTCTCAGTAGAAACCGTGGAGGCAAGAAGGAAGTGGGGTGATATATTTAAGATACTTAAAGAGAAAAACCACTGACCACGAATCCTATATCCGGCAAAACTGTCCTTCAAATATGAGGGAAAGCTTAAAATAGTCTCTGACAAACAGACAATTACAGAGTTTGTGAACAAGATACCTGCTCTACAGGAAACACTAAAGGGAGCACTACAGACAGAAAGGAAAAGACAGGAGTGAGAGGTTTGGAGCACAGTATTGGGAGATAGTAGCACAGCAATGTAAATACACTGAACAGAGATGACTGTGAGCATGGTTGAAAGAGGAAGGTTAGGACTATGTGGGACATCAGAACGAAAGAGGAAAGATAAAGACTGGGACCATATAACTCAGTGAAACCTAGGATGCTCAACAATTGTGATAAAAGGTACAAATATGTTTTTACAAGAGGTAGAACAAATGAATGTCAACATTGCAAGGTGTTAAAAATGGGGTGGGATTGGAAAAATGCAACCAATGCAAACTAGAGACTATAGTTAAAAGAAACATTGTATTATGCTTCCTTTAATATAACATAAGCAATATACCAAATCTAAATGCATAAGGGGAGGGGGGCATAGGGGAAGGATATGGGACTGCTGGCATTGGTGATGTTGTCTGACTCTTTATTCTACTTTAGTTTAATGCTATCTTCCCTTTTGTTGCTTCGCAGCTGTCATGTTTTGTTTTTGTTTTTTCTCTCTCTTGATTTTTTTCTTTTTCTTTTGTCTCTCTACCTTCTTTGACTCTTCCTCCTCCTTTGTGGTAGAAATGGAGATGTCCTTATACAGATGGAGGCAATAGTGGTGAATACATAAATATGTGACTATACGTATCCCTATACAGGGAACCATCGATTGTTTACTTACAATGGAATGTATGGTGTGTGAGCAAAACCATCTTAAAAAAAAATGGGTTGATGAAGAAACCTCGAGGGCACTATATTGAGTGAAATAAGACTGACACATAAAGACAAATATTGCAAGGTCTAACTGATATGAACTAATTATAATATGTAATCTCATAGACAAGAAATGTATGTTATCAGGATATAGAATGAGACTCAAGAATGGGTAGCGGTTGCTTATTTTTTTTTTTTTTTTACTTTCAATATATTTTTATTAAAAACTAATGATTTCACACAAATAACACCAGTTCAGTTATTTTGAAGGAAAAAAAAGAGAACTTTTTATTACATCATATGTACCTCAGAGAAAACTGAAGTATTCTAAACTTGATATAAAGTACTGCATTATGGGTACATTTCATTAACTTTATTGAAAAATTAGTAAACTTCTTTGGAGTATGGAGTATGACAACTATTTTAAATGAATAAAAATTTTTTTGCCAATCAACATAAATGAAGAGATGGAGTGCCACTAACAAATTTTAAAGTGTTTAAGGAAATGTAATTGAGGCCTATAAGGCACAATACATCAGGAAGGGTTTCCTTCAGCTGTACTTGTTTCCAGGGTGCTATTCATCTAAGGAACTCAAAGGGCTTTAAAAAGTATTTGTTCAACAATGTATGTATGCTCCTTAAGGTAAGTAATTGCATTATTTTCATGTTACATATGAATACACAACTAAGGCACCAAGCCATTTAAAGTGACTTGAATTAGATTATCATAGCAAATCATAAGAGTGTAGATTAAGCCAAACCATATTCTTTTTTTTTTATTTTTTTTAATCTTCATTTTATTGAGATATATTCACATACCATGCAGTCATACAAAACAAATCGTACATTCAGTTGTTCACAGTACCATTACATAGTTGTACATTCATCACCTAAATCAATCGCTGACACCTTCATTAGCACACACAAAAATAACAAGAATAATAATTAAAGTGAAAAAGAGCAATTGAAGTAAAAAAGAACACTGGCTACCTTTGTCTGTTTGTTTGTTTGTTTCCTTCATCTATTTTTCTACTCATCCATCCATAAACTAGACAAAGTGGAATGTGGTCCTTATGGCTTTCCCAATCCCCTTGTCACCCCTCATAAGCTACATTTTTATACAATTGTCTTCGAGATTCATGGGTTCTGGGTTGTAGTTTCATAGTTTCAGGTATCCACCACCAGCTACCCCAATTCTTTAGAACCTAAAAAGGGTTGTCTAAAGTGTGCGTAAGAGTGCCCACCAGAGTGACCTCTCGGCTCCTTTTGGAATCTCTCTGCCACTGACGCTTATTTCATTTCTTTTCACATCCCCCTTTGGGTCAAGAAGATGTTCTCCGTCCCACGATGCCAGGTGTACATTCCTCCCCGGGAGTCATATTCCACGTTGCCAGGGAGATTCACTCCCCTGGGTGTCTGATCCCATGTAGGGGGGAGGGCAGTGATTTCACCTTTCAAGTTGGTTTAGCTAGATAGAGAGGGCCACATCTGAGCAACAAAGAGGCATTCGGGAGGAGGCTCTTAGGCACAATTATAGGGAGGCCTAGCCTCTCCTTTACAGCAACCGTCTTCCCAAGGGTAAAACCTGTGGTAGAGGGCTCAACCCATCAAACCACCAGTCCCCTATGTCTGTGGTCATCTTAGCAACCATCGAGGTGGGGTAGGCCAATACCCCTGCATTCTCCACAGGCTCCTCAAGGGGGCACTACATATTTTTTTCCTTGTTTTTCTTTTTTTTTTTTAACTTTCCTTTCTCTTTTAAATCAACTGTATGAAAAAAAAAAAAAAAAAAAAAAAAAACATACAATAAAAGAACATTTCAAAGAGACCATAACAAGGGAGTAAGAAAAAGACAACTAACCTAAGATAATTGCTTTACTTCCAACCTGTTCCTACTTTACCCTAAGAAAGTTACCTAATATAGCAACATTTCTGTGAACTTGTTCCTACTATATCCATCAGAAATTAACAGACCATAGTCATTCCTGGGCATCCCCAGAATGTTAAATAGCTTATCTGTTCTTCTTGGATTACTGTTCCCCCTTCCTTAATTGCTCTGTATTGCTAGTTCCCCTACATTCTACATTATAAACCATTTGTTTTACATTTTTCAAAGTTCACATTAGTGGTAGCATATAATATTTCTCTTTCTGTGCCTGGCTTATTTCGCTCAGCATTATGTCTTCAAGGTTCATCCATATTGTCATATGTTTCACGAGATCGTTCCTTCTTACTGCCGTGTAGTATTCCATCGTGTGTATATACCACATTTTATTTATCCACTCATCTGTTGAAGGACATTTGGGTTGTTTCCATCTCTTGGCAATTGTGAATAATACTACTATAAACATTGGCGTGCAGATACCTGTTCGTGTCACTGCTTTCCGATCTTCCGGGTATATACCGAGAAGTGCAATCGTTGGATCGAACGGTAACTCTATATCTAGTTTTCTAAGGAACTGCCAGACTGACTTCCAGAGTGGCTGTACCATTATACAATCCCACCAACAATGAATAAGAGTTCCAATTTCTCCACATCCCCTCCAGCATTTGTAGTTTCCTGTTTGATTAATGGCAGCCATTCTAATCGGTGTGAGATGGTATCTCATTGTGGTCTTAATTTGCATCTCTCTAATAGCTAGTGAAGCTGAACATTTTTTCATGTGTTTCTTGGCCATTTGTATTTCCTCTTCAGAGAACTGTCTTTTCATATCTTTTGCCCATTTTATAATTGGGCTGTCTGTGCTACTGTCATTGAGTTGTAGGATTTCTTTTTATATGCAAGATATCAGTCTTTTGTCAGATACACGGTTTCCAAAAATTTTTTCCCATTGAGTTGGCTGCCTCTTTACCTTTTTGAGAAATTCCTTTGAGGTGCAAAAACTTCTAAGCTTGAGGAGTTCCCATTTATCTATTTTCTCTTTTGTTGCTTGTGCTTTGGGTGTAAAGTCTAGGAAGTGGCCACCTAATACAAGGTCTTGAAGATGTTTTCCTACATTGTCTTATAGGAGTTTTATGGTGCTTTCTTTTATATTAAGATCTTTCGTCCATTTTGAGTAATTTTTGTGTTGGGTGTGAGGTAGGGGTCCTCTTTCATTCTTTTGGATATGGATATCCAACTCTCCCAGCCCCATTTGTTGAAAAGACCATTATGACTCAGTTCAGTGACTTTGGGGGCCTTATCAAAGATCAGTCGGCCATAGATCTGAGGGTCTATCTCTGAATTCTCAATTCGATTCCATTGAACTATATGTCTATCTTTGTGCCAGTACCATGCTGTTTTGACAACTGTGCCTTTATAATAAGCTTCAAAGTCAGGGAGTGTAAGACCTCCCACTTCGTTTTTCTTTTTTAGAGTGTCTTTAGCAATTCGAGGCATCTTCCCTTTCCAAATAAATTTGATAACTAGCTTTTCCAAGTCTGCAAAGTAGGTTGTTGGAATTTTGATTGGGATTGCATTGAATCTGTAGATGAGTTTGGGTAGAATTGACATCTTAATGACATTTAGCCTTCCTATCCATGAACATGGAATATTTTTCCATCTTTTAAGATCCCCTTCTATTTCTTTTAGTAGAGTTGTGTAGTTTTCTTTGTATAGGTCTTTTACATCTTTGGTTAAGTTTATTCCTAGGTTGTTGATTTTTTTAGTTGCTATTGAAAATGGTATCTTTTTCTTGAGTGTCTCTTCAATTTGTTCATTTCTAGCATATAGAAACATTACTGACTTATGTGCATTAATCTTGTGTCCCGCTAATTTGCGAAATTTGTTTATTAGCTCTAGTAGCTGTATCGTCGATTTCTCAGGGTTTTCCAGATATAAGAGCATATCATCTGCAAACAATGACAGTTTTACTTCTTCTTTTCCAATTTGGATGCCTTTTATTTCTTTGTCTTGCCGGATTGCCCTGGCTAGCACTTCCAGCACAATGTTGAATAACAGTGGTGACAGCGGGCATCCTTGTCTTGTTCCTGATCTTAGAGGGAAGGCTTTCACCATTGAGTACTATGCTGGCTGTGGGTTTTTCATATATGCTCTTTATCATGTTGAGGAAGTTTCCTTCAATTCCTACCTTTTGAAGTGTTTTTATCAAAAACGGATGTTGGATTTTGTCAAATGCTTTTTCAGCATCTATTGAGATGATCAATTGATTTTTCCCTTTTGACTTGTTAATGTGTTGTAATACATTGATTGATTTTCTTATGTTGAACCATCCTTTCATGCCTGGAATGAACCCCACTTGGTCATGGTGTATGATTTTTTTAATGTGTCTTTGGATTCGATTTGCAAGTATTTTGTTGAGGATTTTTGCATCTATATTCATTAGGGAGATTGGCCGGTAGTTTTCCTTTTTTGTAGCATCTTTGCCTGGTTTTGGTATTAGATTGATGTTAGCTTCATAGAATGAGTTAGGTAGTGTTCCGTTTTCTTCAATGTTTTGAAAGAGTTTAAGTAAGATTGGTGTCAGTTCTTTCTGGAAAGTTTGGTAGAATTCCCCTGTGAAGCCATCTGGCCCTGGGCATTTATTTGTGGGAAGATTTTTGATGACTGATTGGATCTCTTTGCTTGTGATGGGTTGGTTGAGGTCTTCTATTTCTTCTCTGGTCAGTCTAGGTTGTTCATATGTTTCCAGGAAATTGTCCATTTCCTCTACATTATCCAGTTTGTTGCCATACAGTTGTTCATAGTATCCTCTTATAATTTTTTTAATTTCTTCAGGATCTGCAGTTATGTCACCTTTTTCATTCATTATTTTCTTTATATGGGTCTTCTCTCTTTTTGATTTTGTCAGTGTAGCTAGGGGCTTGTCAATCTTGTTGATCTTCTCAAAGAACCAACTTTTGGTGATATTTATCCTCTCTATTGTTTTTTTGTTCTCTATGTCATTTAGTTCTACTTTAATCCTTGTTATTTCTTTTCTTCTACTTGGTTTCAGATTGGTTTGCTGTTCATTTTCTAGCTTCTTCAGTTGATCCATTAGTTCTTTGATTTTGGCCCTTTCTTCCTTTTTAATATAAGCATTTAGTACTATAAATTTCTCCCTTAGCACTGCTTTTGCTGCATCCCATAGGTTTTGGTATGTTGTGTTCTCATTTTCATTCGTCTCTATATATTTAGCAATTTCTCTTGCTATTTCTTCTTTAACCCACTGATTGTTTAGGAGTGTGTTGTTTAACCTCCATGTTTTTGTGAATTTTCTAAGTCTCTGATGATTATTGACTTCTAATTGTATTCCATTGTGGTCAGAGAATGTGCTTTGAATAATTTCAATCTTTTTAAATTTATTGAGGCTTGTTTTATATCCCAGCATATGATCTATTCTGGAGAAAGTTCCGTGAGCACTAGAAAAGTATGTGTATGCTGGTGATTTGGGATGTAATGTCCTGTATATGTCAGTTAAGTCTAATTCATTTATCAGATTGTTTAGGTTTTCAATTTCTTTATTGGTCTTCCATCTGGTTGATCTATCTATAGGAGAGAGTGATGTGTTGAAGTCTCCCACAATTATTGTGGAAACATCAATTGCTTCCTTTAGTTTTGCCAGTGTTTCTCTCATGTATTTTGTGGCACCTTGATTGGGTGCATAGACATTTACGATTGTTATTTCTTCTTGTTGGATTGCCCCTTTTCTTAGTATGTAGTAGCCTTCTTTGTCTCTCAAAACATCCCTGCATTTAAAGTCTATTTTATCTGAGATTAATATTGCTACACCTGCTTTCTTTTGGCTGTAGCTTGCATGAAATATTTTTTTTCCATTCTTTCACTTTCAGTTTCTTTGTGTCCCTGTGTCTAAGATGAGTCTCTTGTATGCAACATATTGATGGTTCATTTTTTCTGATCCATTCTGCTAATCTATATCTTTAAATTGGGGAGTTTAATCCATTTACATTCAACGTTATAACTGTGAAGGCATTTCTTGAATCAGCCATCTTATCCTTCAGTTTATGTTTGTCATATTTTTCCCCTCTCTCTATTACTATCCTTAATTGTACCCATACCGAATCTCTTTAGTACTGAACCTTTCTCCAAGTCTCTCTGTCCTTTCTTTGTTTCTCTGTCTGTAGGGCTCCCTTTAGTATCTCCAGTAGGGCAGGTCTCTTGTTAGCAAATTCTCTCAGCATTTGTTTGTCTGTGAAAAATTTAAGCTCTCCCTCAAATTTGAAGGAGAGCTTTGCTGGATAAAGTATTCTTGGTTGGAAATTTTTCTCACTCAGAATTTTAAATATATCATGCCACTGCCTTTTCGCCTCCTTGGTGGCTGCTGAGTAGTCACTACTTAGTCTTATGCTGTTTCCTTTGTATGTGGTGAATTGCTTTTCTCTTGCTGCTTTCAGAACTTGCTCCTTCTCTTCCGTGTTTGACAGTGTGATCAGAGTATGTCTCGGAGTGGGTTTATTGGGATTTATTCTATTTGGAGTTCGCTGAGCATTTATGATTTGTGTATTTATGTTGTTTAGAAGATTTGGGAAGTTTTCCCCAACAATTTCTTTGAATACTCTTCCTAGACCTTTACCCTTTTCTTCCCCTTCTGGAACACCAATGAGTCTTATATTCGGATGTTTTATATTATCTATCATATCCCTGAGGTCCATTTCGATTTTTTCAATTTTTTTCCCCGTTCTTTCTTTTATGCTTTCATTTTCCATTCTGTCATCTTCCAGGTCACTGATTCGTTGTTCAACTTCCTCTAGTCTTGTACTATGAGTGTCCAGAATCTTTTTAATTTGGTCAACAGTTTCTTTAATTTCCATAAGATCATCTATTTTTTTATTTAGTCTTGCAATGTCTTCTTTATGCTCTTCTAGGGTCTTCTTGATATCCTTTGTATCCCGTACTATGGTCTCATTGTTCATCTTTAGTTCTTTGAGTAGCTGCTCTAGGTGCTGTGTCTCTTCTGATCTTTTGATTTGGGTGCTTGGGCTTGGGTTGTCCATATCTTCTGGTTTTTTCATATGCTTTATAATTTTCTGTTGTTTTTGGCCTCTTGGCATTTGCTGAACTTGATATGGTTCTTTTAGGATTTGTAGACCAATTGAAGTCCTTATCTCTAATTTATCAGATTTATCTCTAATTTATCAGATCTACAGCTTCGTGGAGTACACTTTCTCTACCTAACCAGCAGGTGGCGTCCACAAGCCACCTGTTCTCCACAAGCCAGTTCTCCCCTGCTTAGCCTTTGTGGTGAGTGGGGAAGTGAGTCTTGTGGGGCCCAATTGGTGTACCAAGCTTGCGTGTGTAGTTGGTGTTGCCCGCCCTGTATATGGGGTGTGTCTGGGCAGTCAGGGAGGGGGGGTGGCTCTAACAATCAAATCTCCCTGGTGATCCTGGAGTTTTAAAGCTGCTGCAATAGTCTAATCCTTCAGTTCAGTCCTGCCACAGTTTGTCTTTGCCACTGACCCACAAGTCCTTGGTATTGGCGTATGGCTCCTGAGTCTTGCAAGTGGGCCCCTCTTCCAGGCTGTGCACCCCCTGGTCCTCTGTTGAGGGATGACTGTGCTATGTCACAGGTAAGTACCATCCCCCCAGGGCAGTTCTGGGCTGCTGGGCTGTGTAGGGAGGCTCCCAGTCTGCTGAAATGATGGCTGAATGGGGCTTTGTTAATTCACACTGCTCCACCTTCCCAACTCTGGGACAATCAGCTGAGGTTGCAGGGAAGGCTAATGTCCACGCCCAGTTTTGTGGTGTGTGCCTGTTATTTGAAGCACTTCTGTCACACTGGGTTGTCTGGGGCAGCTCTGGGCTATGGGGCTGGCGATGGGCAGGAGTGTTTCCTGTCCACCAGGATGATGGCTGTGAGCAGACACCCCCCTTTTTTTGTGAAGTTGTGGTGTTTAGTGAATTTTCTCAGCCACTGGATTATTGCCTTTTGTCTCAGAGCTCTCTTAGTTCTGCTCTTGTCTTGACCTGCCCAAATTGCAAGTGTTTGAAGCTTTCTGTATTGGGCTTCTTAGAGTAATTGTTTTAGAAAAAGAACAAAGGATTAAAAAAAAGGGCCCTCCTCAGAGATCTAATGGGTTATTGAAATGCTAAGAGACAAAGCAATTAGGGCCATTAAGGAAAGGTCCACAGGGCAGAGAGATCAGCTTTTCTTCAGGATTTGCATATGAGCCTCAGGGCCTGAGCTCTGCCCTTCCCCTTTCTATGTTCACCAGAACTCCAAAAATCCTCCGCTTTTATTTTGGAGTTTTCCGTGTTGTTTTTTTCTATGCCTGTCTCCTCTCTGCTGGGCTGGCTGCTCTCAGATTCTCTGGTGTCTGGTCTCAGTCTATCTATGGTTGGAGTTTGGATCAGTAGAATGAGTTTCCGATAAGGGCTGCCACTGCAGTTCTCCCTTCTCCTTCCCGGAGCTGACAGCCCCTCCTCCCACGGGACTGAGCCTGGCAGGGAGGGGTGCAGCTCCCCTGGCCGCAAAAACTTACAGATTTCGCTGATCTCAGCAGTTCGATATTTTCATGAGTGTTGTATGAAGTATGCCCAAAGTCAGATTGCTCTGTGGTGTCCAGTCCACGCAGTTCCTGGCTTTCTACCTACTTTCCTGGAGGAGTAACTAAAACATACAGCTCACCAGTCCACCATCTTGCCCCGCCTCTCCCAAACCATCAGCAGTTGCTTATTATGAGCAGAATGTTCAACTAGGGGAACTTAAATGTTTGGAAACTGACAGAGGTGACAGTAGCATGTTATTTTAAGAATAACTAATAGTGCTGAATGGTGTGTTAAGGTGGTGGAAAGGGGAAGCTCAAAGTCACATCTGTCACCAGAAGGAAAGTTGGAGGTTAAAAGATGGGAATGTATACAACAGTGAATCTTGTGGTGGACAACGTCCATGATTAACTGTACAAATATTAGAAATCTCTCTCATGAACTAGAACAAATGTATGACAATATAACTAGAAGTTAATAATAGAGGGGCATATAGGAAAAATATATATACCTATCGCAAACTACGTACTACAGTTAGTAGTGTTTTAACATTCTTTCATCAACATTAACAAATGTACTATACCAATACTATGAATCAATAATGGAGGGGGTGGTGGTTAAGGGTATGGGAGGATTAGAGTTTCCTTTTTTTTGTCTTTATTTCTTTTCTGGAGTAATGAAAATGTTCTAAAAATTGAAAAAAAATTAACTGTGGCAATGGATGCACAGCTGTTTGATGGTACCATGGGCAATTGATTGTACTTGGATCTTTGAATAATTGTATGGTATATGAACGATCTCAATAAAAAAAATATTTAAAGTTTTTATTTTCACATTTAAGGAATTTAGTCCATTGGAATTTATTTTGGCAATGGTAGGAAGTAGCAACCAAATAGTTTTTTTTATATAAATAACCTATTTCTCTAGCATCATTTATTGGATTCCCTTCCACTGATTTGCACTGCCATCTCTATCTTGTAACAAACCCCCAGAAGATTCTGTTTCTCTTCTCTGTTTTGCTATGACTGCCTGCTTGTCTACCCTGATAACAGTATTACTGTTTAATGACTAAAACTTTGCTTGAAATCTTGGTGCTAGGTGATACTGGCCCCTCCCACCCCTCCCCATCACCACCACCAGCCACTCCTCTAATTGCTTTTTTCTTGGCCCTTCATTTTTTTCACATAGATTTTCAGATCACTTTAGCTTATCCTCCAAAACCCTGTAGGAATTTTGGTTGAATTTACGAGTTAATTGGAGCAAATGAACATCATTTTTATATTGAGGCTTCCCAATTATGAAATATGGTATGTATTTTCATTTATTTAAGTGTTCTAAGATTTTCAGAGTGTTAAAATTGTTGAGATTTTTTTCAAACAGGACTTGAATCTCTGCATGGAAACTTATTCTAAGGCACCCTTATAAGATGTGTTGCTATAGTGATTTTTTAGCTACATTTTCTAATTGGATGAGGCTAGTGAATAGAAATGCTATTGATTTTCGCATAATGACTTTGAACCTAGCAACCTTGGTAAACTATCTTATTCACTATAAAAGTTTGTTGAGTTTTCCTTTTCAATCATATCATCTGGTCATAACACTTTGGTTTCTCCCATTCCAATTTGTATGCTTCTTGTTTTTCCCCTTCCTATTGTACAATCTAAAATCTTCAGTACAGTGTTGAATATAAGGGATGAAAAGAACATGATACCTAGTGTCTGCTTTTAAAGGAAATTCTTTTAGAATTTCACCCCACGTACAAGGTTTGCTCTAAATGTGGAATAAGATACATTTTATCCATTTAAGGATATCTTTTATTATTTTTATTATTTTTTAGGAGTTGTGTCTTTGAAAAGACTAAAAAACAGACAATCCCCTGGCAAGACAGAAGATTAAAATATTCACAATGAAAAATTGGGCAGAAATAGAAAATAGTAGGAAAAAATTACAGAAGTCTTTATGCCAGTAAATTTAGTGTATGTAAAATAGACATGGTTATAGTTAAATATACATTTCCAAATTTGACTAAAAAAAATAGAAAACCTATACAGTTGAGAAAAATCATGGGGGTAGGGTCAAGGAAAAAGGAAAGAAAGAAAAAGAAAGGGACGAGAAGATAAGAGGAGAGGGGAGAGAAGAAGAGAAGAGAAGGGGGGGAGGGGAGGGACCCTCCATAGACCTGAATCAGACTTTACGGCCTCCAAGGAACATATACTCTTTATGTTACACAAACTATACTACAGATGACAAAGACAGGAAAGATTCACAAACTCTTTTTATGAAACCTGGTTTTCTGGTACAAATACTGGACAAGAAGAGTACAAGAAAAGGATATTATTGGGAATCCCACTTATGAACATAGATGCAGAAGTTTTAAATAGAATTTTGGCAAATAGGATCCATCAAAGTTTAGAATACATTTTCTAATCAAGGAGAATTTATATCAGGAATGCACAAGAAGTTTAAACTCAGAAAAATTAATTAATGTAAGTCACGATGTTAAGAAAATAAGGGTGACGGATGTGGGTGGTTATCTTTCTTGTGGAAGTGGAAATTGGAAAATCATTTTGGAAAATTGTTTCGCTTTGTCCTATAAAGTTGCACATTCACATTCTACAACCAAAAATTTCCACGCCTAGGTGCATATTCAAGAGAAAATTTTGAGTGTGGATACCAGGAAGTAAGTACAAGAATGTTCATAACACACTTTTTAAAAGTCTAACCTGAGAACAACCAAATACCCATGACAGGAAAACGGATAAATCTATTGTCATATATACACACACTGGAACTTTACACAGCAGTAAAAATAAATGAACTATAGAACTATAAACAAACATATAGATGACTCTCAGTAATATAATATTGAGTAAAAAACAAGCCCTAGAAAATGACTATTGTTATGACACTTTTTATAATAAAATTTAAAAACTAATATTATAGGATGTTATTTAAGGGTACACTCATTTCTGATACCACTATATTTTTAAAAATGAAAAGAAGTAATGAATGTAGGACTGTGTCACCTTGGCTGAGGAAACAGAAGGACGGAGTAGGAGATGTGCACATCAGCATTGTCAGAGTAATAGTTCTGGGTTGGGTGTTAATTTTAATTAATTAATTAATGGAGAAATCCACATGATCATCCCACTATAAACAGAAATATAATTTTTAAAAAGCCAACACCAATTCATGATTTAAAATTGTTGTAGCAAATAAAAAATGGAACAGAAAGTCCTTAATCTAACAAAATACATCTACAACAATGCTATGTCAAAAAGCATGTAGTTCAGAAACGTTAGATACATTCCCTTTAATAATGTGTTTTTATTGTTGAATTATTTTTAATTATTTTTTTCTATCTTGAAAATACAACCACATAAACTGTGACCTGAAAGTTTTCAAAAGAATGTTATTTTAGAATTGCTCTTTACATCTTACCTTTCAGTCTCCCCCTACTGTGGTATTTCTTGTTCCTAAAACATATCTTCTATATGATGGTTTATGTCACCTTATATTACTTTTTAAACAAAGCCATTACTGTACAAATTAGTCGGAGGCAAAGCATCACAAGGCCACATTTGTCAGAAAAGTGGACGTTTTAAAAGGCAGTAAGTTATAGGTATGACCTCTATTTGAATGTGGCCTTCAAGGGAGTCCTTGAAGAGTCGTTTGTGTTGTTCCCATAGAAATTCTTTCACATACGGAAGTCAAAGCTTATATGTTGCTTCTTAAACTAATAGATCAGCATTTTGTGAAATGTACCAGATCTCTCCTTGTTGGGAAAGATATGCCAAAATAACCTCTTTAGGTTATTTAGCCACAGGCTCCAGACACATCCTCATTGACAACTCACATCTGTGAGTTGTCAATGAGGAGGAACATTTTTATCTTCACTTTTGTCTTTGTTTCCTTGCTAATTGGTTCCACTGTAAAATAATTTTCTAGAATTGTGCTTTTAGTATCATTCTATATAATAATTTTTACTTGATTGCTCTTCGGTGTAAATCAGTGTTTAAATATCTTTTAAAAAATCCTTGCATTTCCGAACCCTTAAAGACTTATAGTATTATAAATGGGAATTATACCTCTATTTTCTGTTTATTTCACTTTTTTTTTTAAGTTGTGTTTAAAATGACAACAGCCTTGTACCTGAAGCCCCAGATGGGATATCAAAAACAATTATTTCAAAGATGTTCCACCAATGGAGATGCCTCATGAAATTCTTCATTTAAGTGTGCAAGTGAACCACTCAGTGAAGTAAGCTGCAACTTGGGGATTTTTTAAAATCCTGAATACATATGCAAAAATAATAATAATAAGTTTAATATAATGAGTTTGTCTCAAGTGATTTATTAAGTCCATACCTAATGTAAGGCTGTGGCTTATGAGCTATTTTACAGTAATGGAAAATAAAGTGCATGAATAGTTTTAAAGTTAAAGAATGTGATTTTAAAAATATGAGACTGTTTTAAGCTGACTGCACAAAAATGTTAGCTCTTATGTAAGTTCTGAAGCAAGCATGTATACGAAAGCCCCTTAACTATAGTGCCATTTCTCATAAGAAAGGATGAGCATCTTATTGTTCACATGCAATCAAGAAAAACATATTTTATGAAAGTTATATTCCTTATATTCAAGAAGCCATAGCATTGTTACTGTCAGGTGTATACCTTTCTTTTTTTCATTTTTCTTCCTTCTTGTCTGTGTGTGTGTGTGTGTGTGTGTGTAGTTCTTCATCAATACATCCAGGATATTGTGTGGTATGCTCATTAGATAGTATTCAGATTTTATCTGAATGAAATACCTGCACCCAGTTTTACAGTCTATCCCTTAATATACTCAAAAGAGCTTGAACACTATTGAGGAGAATAAGTGGGGCAATAGATTATTAGGACCTAAAGAGGAAGCTTGACAAGTTGGAGTATCAAGTGTTCAACAGCAGCTCTGTATTTCCCCTGAGAACAAAACAAATGGAAATTAGCATCAGTAACAGGAGGAGGATATAGAGAAGATATTTATAACAAATAAATTAATATAAATAAATAAAGCATGTTGATTTTATGGATATTTGATTTAAAAAATCTCTAATCATGGCATTTAGTGAGGCTCTTTAAGACTATGATGATAATTTGTGGTGACTGTAGTACTGATGAGCTAAATAGCCCTGAAAGATCCAATGGAGCCTGAGTCGTCCTTAAATGTAATGCTGACAGTGTTTCTCGCCATGCATTTGAATGGAAATAATTTGTATTACTTTTATCCTTACCATATGCACATTCTGTCCTTTGGACGAAAGATTTTAAAACAAACAAAAAGTCTTCCTTTGGGGCAGCCTGCTTTCTGTGTCAGTGGCTCTTAACCCCCAAATCCACAGGCATTTCCATTCCTGCTGAGCCGTCTCCCTCCCTTCTTCCCGCCAGCTCTCCAGAGCTCTGTGAGGATCGGACAATCTGGGCTGTTTTTCAACTGCTGACATTGATGGTACATTGCCCCAAGGCAATTTGAAGCATTTACCTCATGCCTGATTTTAAAGACATGCCCTTTCCCACTTTGTTTTGTAAGGATAAGGAAAAATAAGTTTCATTTAGGGTTTTTTGTGTCATTGTTTTTGTTGCTATTTTAGCCCAAGAATCAATCACCAGAAAACATGCATATATTCAATTAAGACTGAAATCTAGAATTAAGGCCTGCACCATGTGATGAAAGAAAATGGTGGTTTTACAAAGTGTGGGAATGGCAAAGGTTTATATCAATATAAAATGCATAGCTCCTCCAGCAAGCAATTTACAAAAATAAATGTTGTGTATTCTGCTAAGTCCCTACCTTTCAAGGGCCGCTTAATATTTAGAATGCACAATGTGATTTGCTGTTTCAGTATACTTTAACTGTGGATGTTTTATTTTTAGAGTTCCTGTCATTTATATTTATTTGTCATATTTGTGTATAGATGTTTTGTGTTTGTACGTCAGTCTCTAAAAGGATTATATGAAATATAAACATCTTTGATAAAATTGCATTCAGAAAAGTAATTTTCTAAGATATATTCAAATACGTTTTTTCAGGTGTGAACAATCAACCCATTTCTGGTTCTAAGTGCAAATTTGATTGCCAGTTTGCTAAATCTTTAACTTTATGAAAGATGCTGACCCCATGCCTACCTAGGCTCAGTAATTACACAGTGTGCTATGGAAAAGCACTAAATACCAATCTATTTCAATTCCTCTTCCAAAGTATATTAATGTTTTCTAAATTACATGTAAATTAGTTACTGGTAATTTTCTTTGTTTTCTACTTCATTTGGGGTTTGTCTCTGTTGTAATTAAAGTATCTAAATACTATTTATTGGATATCATCATGCTCTGTGATCAAAGACTTTTATTAAATATCAATTAACCAATTTATAATGACCCCATCAATTACAGACTAAATCAATTAGCTACCCCTCCCCCCAAATTTTTATTCATGGAATAAGTCAAAGTTCCCAGCCTCATCAAAATCAGACTTGAAAGGCAGATAAAGAAGATATGTTAATTCTACTGTCTCAGGGTGATCTTATTTTCAATGAACTCAGCAGAAAGTCACTTTCAATACCCAACAAGAAAAGTATGATTCTTTTCTCTAAGAGTTTTCGAAGCTTCATATTCTTCTTCAAACATGTTATTGTTTCTGAAATAGGAATTGGAAAAATTGGGTGATAACTAACTTATTAACTTAATGTCAATTTTAGTTCCTTTTAACTACAATTCTTTGAGAATCATTTGGCAAAACAGTTTTAAAAACAACGTTTAGATTCATTACTATTAACTTATCAACTCAATGTATTTATTAATAAAAGTTATAATTTTGGTTGTTTATATATTTTTAAGTTCTTTGAATAAGGAGATAATATGATAGGTGGACTTTTATTTAAAACTATTTTCACACCTGGAGGTTTAACGTAACCTTGTTGAATCTTCTCAGGTATTTTCTTGAGAACACATTCCTCCGGAGCTGATAAAGCAGACCTGATTTTAAGTGTTTCCTATTTTGAGTTTATGAGGCAATCACATAATTTTAAATCATTCAACCCCTGAATCGTGACTGCTGCAGCCTTTGATCTCCTTTCCATCATCCCTACAGTACACCCATGAATATATAAGCTTCAGGATGTCAGCTGGTGACTCTCCAGTCTCTGGCCAGAGTGTCCGTAACTACAGTGTGGGACTTTGACATCTGAAGCAGAACAGCAGTGGCCAAGAACCAGAGCCTGCTCCGTGGCCTAGGGAGCCTGGTGTTCACTGCGCTATAACCAGAAACCACATGCTCTGGCCAGAGTAGCTTTACCTTCCAACACCCCATCACACCCATCTACAAACACACATTAGATTCATGTTAGCTCATTAAATATGAAATCATTCATTCAACCATATTTACTGAAACACGTAGTATATGCCAGGTGCATGGTAAACAACATAGACCAAGTTGTCTGCCCCTGTGATTCTTACATTTTAACAAGAGAAGATTGACAAGGAACCTAATAAAGAAGCAAATTATAATATAATATGTAATATATGTTTTATTTATGTTTTTGTATATATTTTATATGTTTTTCTATTTTATATATGCATTTTATTTATAAATATATATTTAGATACCATAAATAAATAATAAAATATAATATGTTGAAACATGTTAAGTGCTATGGGGAAAAACAATAGAGCAGGGTAAGAGGAAGAAAATGATAAAGTAGAAGTAAACAAAAGGGCGTTCAGTTATTCAAGCACAACCTCCATTGAAAAAATGACAGAAGAGGCTCCTCCTTCAGACCAGCAGAACTTACTGCTTAAATGTCTGCTAGGTGTTGGTAAGGAGGCTGAGGCAGTGTTCACATCTCAGGGTCTGAAAGAGAATTCTGGCAACAGCCTGCTAGATGGTGAGGGACAACGGGTAATGTGTGCTGCCACAACCAGGACCGTTCTCTCTCTATTCCAGCTGAGTAAAGGAGAGGAAACAGGGCAACGTGGGCCTACTTTGAAATATGCAGCACAAAAATAAACAGGGATTATTCTAAAGATATGAATGAAACTATAAATGTTGAAAATTTGCTAGAGAAGTAACAGATTTATAGAATGGATAAGAATATATTCTCTAAATGAAATAAGAAGAATAATTTGATAGAGAGGATGAAATCAATGCTGAGATGATGGAGGTATTTTAAATAATAACAAAATATCATTAATAGGAAAATTAAGAAGCAAAGAGCCCATCTTTGGATAAACTGACTTCTAGATTGAGACATCAAAAGAAGCAAAGGCAATATTTTAAAATATAATACAAAAATGTATTTTTGATCACTCACCTACCCGCACCCACCAAGAAAAAAGATTCTGCTGCATGAATGGACCCACTTTGTTTTACCAAAAGCAATAAAAAGAGGCCCTCCCCAAAATACATCCCAGTATATATATATATATATGTATATACACACACACACATACACACACACACACATATATATATATATATATATATATATATATTTTTTTTTTTTTTTTAATTTCAAAGATTAACAAACATACCTTGTAACTGTCAGCCTGGTAGGGGGAAGAGAAATTAGGAATAAATGGCTTATTCAGCAAGTAGTGTTGAGAAAGTTACATTGTTATGAAAATAAAGTTTGATCTTTATGTCACATTGTAATACACAAAATCAAATGGTTTAGACATTAACAAAAAGGAAGACTTAAAAATAAAACCCAGAGGAAATTGTAGGAGAACATTTATATAATTTTTAACTGATCAAATTAAAGAGAAGGTCTTTTTATAATACAGAAAACTATGCAGTCACAAGAGTGACTGATAGATTTGAGTGCAGGAAACTTAAAAGCTTACATGTCAAAAATAAAATTGACATAGAAAATTAAGAAACATTTTCAACAAATACAACAGATGTCAAATATTGTTACTATAGAAATAATCCTTGAAAGCCAATAAGAAAATTTCTAACCAATAGGAAAATAAAGGACATCAAATACAATATGTGTATTATGAGCAAGAACAATTAGAAAAATGTAAATTAAATGTCACATAATGCCATTAAATGTAAATTAAATGAAAATAAATGTCATTTTTCAAATTGTCAAGAATGTAAAATTGTATAAATTCCAGGACTGGTGAGTATGCAGAGAAGTGCAGAGAAGGCATTAACATATACTACAAGTAGAAGTTTATAATCTTTCTGGAGCCAAATGAAACAATATATATCACATTTTAAATGGCAGGTCCCTCATTCCGTTAAGGAAACAATTGCACAAGTGAGCAAAGATAGATATACAAGGAAGTTCAATTCTGTTTTGTTTCTGATGAAACAGAAGATTAGGTAAATAATTTTCATATCTATTCATGCAACCATAATAATCTATTATACAGCCATTTCAAATTATTATTATTATTTACTTGCATGTGATAATATGGATAAGTGAAAAAAATGCAAATTTCAAAGCAGCATGTATACTATGAGCTCTTTTTTACGAAGATGTGTGGGAACAGAAACTGTGTGAAAATATGATTATCGTGAGGTTAACATTGCATAATATAGTACTATATAATATAGCAACATTATAGCTAATTTTAACTGTATTTCTTATGTATCTTTGCACCATCTGAATCATTCATAGTAAACATTTATTATATTTATTATCAAGAAAAAAACCCTATTTTTTATCTTTAAAATCATATCCTTTGACCGAGTAACGTAATTCTGTGAAATTATCCTATAGAAATAAAGAAATATGGACACAGTGACAAGCTTAGTATTTTATAAGGGAATTAATTTTAATAGAAAAATTGAGCACAGACAGATGGAGTAAATGTTGTATAGCATTTGAATTATTGTGGTAAATCTTTAAAATGACTTGTTAGGACATGAGCCTTCAAAACTAGTTTTATGATATAGGAAATTTCTGGTGAGATATGAAGAAAATAATTTAACTACATGACCTGCAAATGTGTACAAAAACTGTAAGCCAACATCTGTTAACCAATGCATAGATTGAAATTCATTGATTGTATCTGATGGTGAGTTGTTTTATTTTAATCTTTAATGTTCTCTGTTTTGCTGAAATTTTCTACAATATAGTATGTGTCACTTTTATAATTAGAAAGATATTTAAAATGAAAAATATAAAAATACAAAATGTTCGGTAATCAAGCTACCTTCCTTCTCAGTTAAAATATGCAACTGAACTACTTGCATCAGTCTAAATAAACCCTTTATAAAAGTTAATAGTCGTGAGCTGACAGTTCAGTTTGACATATGGCATCATTCATTTTATAATTGCAGGTAACTGTTAAGTACTGAATTATCCCAGTTTTGAATCCAGGTCAGCTGATGCCTGGCTACTTTCGAATGTGGACAGTGTGCTAAGTACCCTACAAAACACACTCTTGAGCATTCACCTGCCCTTAGAAAGAAACTTGTGTATGATAAACACCACATACGTGTTATATATGGTTTTATATGTGAAAGGCACACCATAAAACATTAATATTCAAAAACTTGCCTCTACCCTTTGATAGGTCATTTTATGCTTTGATTTTTTTTTTTGTTTTTCATTTCATATTTTTGTTTTTGTTTTCCTTTCATATTTTTAATTTTAATATGGAAAAAGCATTTACTATATTAAGTGCTTTTTTAAAAATATTGTTGCAAATTTAAAATGTTTTTAATTAAGAGTGGTATATAATAATAAGTGCTGGATCATACATATTCTCAGGGCTTCACAGTATCTAAAGGATTCTGAACCTTTGTTCTTTGTGCTTCTAGATCAAATCAGATAGAGGGGCTAAATAGTAATTCATAATAAGTTAATATCAACTAAGTAGCCTCCAAATATGGACTAAAATTGTAGCTAACTTCTGATAACCAACAATATTGGTAAGATGTCATGTACAATTAATTATGTGCCTTTAATATAACTAGGATGATATACAGTTGTTTTCAGGTAATGGTAAAGTAAAAAATTCTTTACTGGATATAAAATTTTATCCAAGTAATCCTGTGACTTGATTTTTAAATACTTATAGCTTCAACAATATTTCTGTTTAATGAGTTAATTTGACTCAACAATATTTCTGTTTCATGAGTTAATTTGACAGAGTTCCATGAGCATTATAAAATATATAATCCAAAATAACTGGTATAATATACAAGCTAAAACTAGAGCATTTTAGTTGTAACCAAGTGACACATTTCTGTGATAAGTCTCTTTGGTCTCTTTGTTCACTTTTCTTGCACAACTATTTATCTGTATCACTTTTCATTTTCCTCACCCCTTCAAGACTGTCTCCATGAAAACCAAGTTACTTTCCCAGACTGCCCTATCTTCTTCCAGGCAGCCATCTGTCAGGGTGCTATGCAGATGTCTGAAATGTAGTTTATCTCAACCTTTCTCAAACAAATGCTCTCAGTTTTTCTATGCTGTTTTTCTAAGTTAGGCGCCCTTTTTAAAAATATTTATACTTGGCTAAAACATGACAGGAGGTTTTACAGCAAAAAAAGTCTTATTCCCTCATAACTTGCATGCAAAACTTGTTTATTTGTTATTCTAGACTCCCTCCCTAAGTGTCCCCCCTTTGTGCACTCTTATAATTAGGGTGAAATCAACCATTCCATAAAATTTAGCATCTAATTTTCTCTTCTAATATTATTTTAGAACCATTTCCCTGTTGCTATATAATCTTAATTTAAATGATGATGCATGATGAGCCATAAAATTTGTTATATTCTTTACAGTTAAACATTTCACCCATAAATGAGAATTTCAATTTTTCAATTTTTCAGTTTTTCCCTTCTTTAAGTAAATGTGAAATATCATTATTTACATCCTGAGAAAGAGACAAAAATATACCATGATCCAGAAGTTGCTTCTAGAACAATTTGACCACCCTGTTTCCCGGTTTCTCTATTGATGTTTCTGAGGAGGTGCTCTTTAACAGAAATATTGTTGAAGCTAATATTAGTATTTAAAAATCAAGTTGTAGGATAACTTGGATAAAACTTTGGATTCCATTCCCTAGATTTATTTTGCTTTACTGTTAAAGCTTTATATAGAATCTATGTTCTATATATTGTACACACTTAATAAATAGTAACTAATCTAATCTTCATAAAATCCCAAGGGAATTATTATCCACATTTTTAAGATTAAGAGATTGAGACTTAGAGAAAGTAGCTTGCCCAAAATGCTGTAACTAGTAAGATCAGAGTCAGTTCAAGAACCCAGACCATTCAGTACCGCTAGAGCAGGCTGCCTCACACAGTCACATTCCTTGAGGTTGGAAAGCATATCTAGCTATTTGCCTTCCCCAGTAAAAATTAACAGTCATCACTATAACATAAGATCCTTGACCAGTAATGTTAACCAACATAGAGAAACTAGAGAAAATCAGCTAGCTTGTGTATTCTGCTATGACACATAATGGCACCCTTAGCCATGGGTTGATTCTTGTCTGTAGAACATACTGGAGAAGTAATTTCAGCTCAATCCAGCAAAACCTTACTGAGGGTCTGTTACATATAAGGAATGTCTAATACAGACCCAGACAATTGTACAGGGCACTAAGCCAAATGTCTATCCATGTGGCATCTCACTGCCCTAAATAACCTGCTCTAATTGAGCCAAACCCTAGGAGGTGAGAGTCTAAAACAGCAGAAGGTATTTTATCCAGTGTGGTTGCAGCTCAACTTTCAACCAAAAGATCTACAAGAGGGCAGAGTGGTTCTAGCCAGAGGCAAGCATGAAGTCCACAGGAGGAGTTTTCTGAGAACCTCCTGCATACTGCTCACTGAGGTTACAAGGCCCCCTGAGTGTGTTTTAGGGTCAGTTCTGTACATGCCCTATTTGAGCAACCTTATGTTAAGGGTGAGTTGCTGATTATTTTTGTACTGAAAGAAAGTTTGCTTAGGCTTGGTATTCTAATTTTAATGTAGCAAATTTTAGGACAAAATCCAGCTTGAAACAAATTGCTGACTATTTCACCAGAGAAGCTAACTTACCTGGAACAAAAAAGAAAAACATTCCTAGATTTGGAAAAAAAAAAAAAAAAAAATGCTGGAGAAGGGGAGCAGTTAGAGTAGGAGAAAAACACATCTGTTGGAAAGAGCCAAGACACACAACTTAACAAGAAAATGTCTCCACCCAGCAGGAAACCCAGCTAACTTTAAGAAACACCACAGAGGAGATGCTGGAAGCCTCCACATTGCATCATTTGAGCTGAGGACTTATAGAAGGTTAGGGCGTGAAGAACCCAGCCCTGGGGCTGTTCCTATCCTTGGGGACGCTCTTTGAGTTTCCTGTGTGTTTACAGCCTTGTGATGGCAGCACAGTGTCTCAGAATTCTGTAAAGTTTTATTGTTGTTGTTGCTATGGTTTAGCCATTTATTGAATGTCAGCAACATTAAGAATTCTTTGAAGAACAATGGCTTTGCCCAGGTGTCTCTATGCAATTAGATTTGCATTTAGGACAACACAAGCAATCCATATTTTTAAGCCCAGACAGCTGAAGAACAGAGAGGAAATTCATGATAAAAGACAGGGCTCTCCAGGTATTGTAAATCCAGAATTGTTTTTGTTTGGGGCTTACAGTTGCTGTCAGTTTGATGAGTGTGGTGAGAAGGCTATGAGGTTCTTTAGAAATTTCTGAAGTAGTCACAGGAAATGGGAAAATCACTAAGTGAAAATGTGATCCTTGTTATTCCTTTATGCTAAGAATCAGTGTGTATGATAGCCTGGTGAATCAGAAAAAATACAGATTGAATCTAAGATCCTTCATTTTCTAACTGTCTATCGTTGGACCATACACCAAGTTATGTCACCCTTCTAGATGTCTGTTACCTCATCTGTAAAGTGGAGATAATATCCTACCTCACAAGGTTGTTGTGAGGATTAAATGAATAAATACAAGAAAACACTTAGTACACTGTGAAGCATCAACTGTTACCTTCCCAGGATACCGTAATTTTCTCATCCTGTATTGCTGTTGGGCACAGGATCCTATTTTAATATTTTTAGCTGCTATAATATATGTTTGGAAGATAGCAAAAACAAAAGGCTACTTTGTGTTTTCTGATAAACTTTCTGAAATGTTTTAATGAAGCATCAAAAGTATACTTCTATCTTAATCCATTGTCTAATTGGAGCCAAAAATCTTTAACACATGTTGCAAAAAGTACATGTGATTTTAAAAATACATAAATATTCCCAAGTGGTGTCACACTGGGAACTTTTTTCACATCTTTGTTGATTGGCATCTATGTCGGTAAATATGGTCTTAATGCTAAGCATTATTCCAAACTCTCTCTTGTCCTTCATGTCCTTTATCTGACCCATGACTGCCTATTTTGGGGTATCTTACATCTCACAAGATGGAGGACCTGAAGAGGAAACAAGAGGCCATAGTGGTTGTAAGTCACCAAGGTCACACATGGGATCATGACAGTTAAAGATGATAAGATCAAGGATGTAGCAAGGCACTTAGTCATAGGAAGTAGGTGGCTATTGTAAAGGAAAGAGGAAACTGTGGCTAAAGGAACATAAATAAAGCAAAGGATAAATGCCTCACAAAAGTTGTCCACATGGAAAACAAGGTTTCCTAGAATGTTTTAATTAGCATTATAAGATGTCAGAAAAGATGCATGAATGAATTAGAAAACAAAGAGGGAAATGTTTGAACTATTCAATGTTATGTATTCTCCTTATATGAAAATCATCCATATCATTTGCATTTCAAATTAATTTTGATGAATTTAGTGCTCAATAAATCATCATAGTTCATGTGCCATCTAAGTACATAGATATTTTTAATCATTTTTTTAATTGTAGAATATAACGCGTATACATAGAAGAGGTAACTTTCCAAGTGCAACTTCACATCATGAACACAGGTCCCACAGTCAGGTGAACAAATTTTTAATCCTCCTTCACTTTTGAAGGATACATGACAACAATTTTTGGAATTGTAGCCTTCTGAATGAGGATTTTTATTGGACAATGAATATGATTGCTCTGTTATCTATTACTGAATATATTGAAATTCATGCAACCAGGGTTGATTATTATTTAATGTCTGATGTGTAACATCTAATATTTTTGTTACTGACATGTGTATAGCCACAACAATTTTTATTTTTATTATTATTGTTAAGTTGGCCAGTAAAATGTTAAATTGAGCTATAAGCACAAGCTCTGAGAGATAATGATTAATCTCAAGAAGTTCAGCTTTGCCAGTTCAATGCTATTTCAGTGACACAAAACTGCACAGCTAGTTGCATCAGTTTAACATAAAATCTGTTGATGGACTGAAGTGACTATCATCTTTTTAATAAAATGGTGAAAAAGGTTATTCAACAGGGCTTGAACTAAGTTTACCCAGTGGCAAAAACAAAATTATGAGCCAATGATAGACTCAGCCATGTTTCAAAATACAAATAATCAGATTTGGCTTTAACACGTATGTTTCTTAATCTCCTGAATTCCAAGGAGTTACAAAATTATGATGGGTTTTATTGCTACATTTGAATTATGTCTTTTCCTTATATTAGGTGGATCTTCTTGTCCCTACCAAAGTGACTGGGATCATCACACAAGGAGCTAAAGATTTTGGTCATGTACAGTTTGTAGGTTCCTACAAACTAGCTTACAGCAATGATGGAGAACACTGGACTGTATATCAGGATGAAAAGCAAAGAAAAGACAAGGTAAGTCATCCAGATGGTTGATATAAGTATCCAAGTTCTAATGAATGAGCTGCCAATATATCTCTACTGAAAACAGTGACTACATATACAGAAATATATATTCTAAAAAAATGCTTTGAAGAATTAGCTCTCAAAGGGGCTTGCAGTCAAATTTATAATGAGCAACCTATAGAAAGACAGACTGCTTTACCAATAATATTTCCCATATTATAAATTATATCAGATGTAAATATGTAAGATTAAGCTTATATTTCATAACTCAAATAAATGCTTGAATAATTTATCTTAGAGCATGTATAATGTAGTTATTGTATGAACACTTGCTACTATTATTTTATTAGTAAAATTAATTTTTGACGATAGAAAATAATGTGTTCTTTGGAGAAAAAAGTTCAGAGTTTAAAGCATTTTGCATTTTCTTGACTATTTTGACAATTGGGAACTTCAGAAACAATCAAATTTTGACTGTTATACTAGCTAATCAAAATTAAAAAACAGTATGTTTGCTCAGTTTCCTTGATTTTATTTTAATTAATAAATCAGTTAATTTTTTTGGCCTGTGTAATCTGTGTTGTACCATTACAACAATAGATATATATTAATGCAAACTCTTCTACACTGTATATTTTCTAATTGTTTGTCTAAAAATTGTTAGCATTTTGAACAACCTTTCATAGAATGTACTTGTCTTAATTTCTGTGGGTCCCCAGGGGACAGAAAGCACTTAGGGGTAATTTCAATGGTAATTTGGATCAGATGTAAAAATTACGACTTCAGATCAATGAAATTGAATTAAGCATTGCTTGAAATCTTTGTGCAAAGAACTCTACCTTTCTGAAGACATCAACAGAATCAACATCTCATAGCTCAAGGATTTGGGGGAAATATAAGAAACCCTGTCTTGCAGGTTAAGTATTTTTGAATTAGGAATGACTTGTTCCATTTTATCTAGCCCTTTCATTCCTTTACTGTTATTGTATTGTTAACCCATAGAGATGTTGGGAATCTGTTTCTCTCAAGTATTGTAAAGGAAGAGAATTTATAAATTTACCTGGAAAGACTAAACCTGTATTAGCTACTTCACTGAGTCAAAAGAGTACAAATTCAGTTCACTCAAAATTCATTTAGAGGAAACATGTTTTTAGGTTTGTATTATAAAAGTCAAACCCGTTTACATTTTCGCATCTCAGAAGAAACCCATCTGACATCTCAGGATACATATATTCAATATCCCCTAACAGACACATTTTATATCTTAACATTTCAGAGACTGATTTATATTACAATGGCACAGTTGAATTGGAAGTTCTTTTCCCAGAACGACATAAACTAACAACATGTTTTGAAATCAGTGGTGTCTTAGATTGAATGATTATAGGATATTTTGTAGTTCTGTCTTCAGATTAATTCCATGAGCTACAGACAAACATCCATCATAATTTATTGCAAGTAACTATTTCAGTATTTAGAGTAGACACTCTGATGCATACAGTGTGTTCAGTATGTTTCATAAGATGACATTTTTTCCAATTTTACAAAACTTCATAAATTATACAGCTCTTGAATTTTACTTTAGGACAGATAAATACTTTCATCCATTATCTATGTGTGATATATATATGATAGTGAAATTCTCGTTTAGGCTAATTTGGGGAAGAACTGTAATGAAAAATATGGTTAAACTATTGAAGTGGTGAATATTGCTTTATCTTCTCCATTTACTTTAAACACATGACTTAATGTTTATGTCAGTAATTTTTAAATTTTATCCTTAATTGTTACATATTTTCATAATGATACATTCTTTATCTCTATCTCAAAAAAAGTATGTAAATTTCTGTGTCAAGTTTGTCAGGTTGGATGCTGATGTGTTCAGGTTTTTTTTTTTTTTATCCTTTTTGAACTTCTGTCTATTGGACTATCAATTACTAAGAGGGGAGTGTGGAATTCTCCAGCTATAATTGTGAAACTGTCCATTTCTCCTTACAGTTCCATCAGTGTTTGTTTCTTGTATTTTGAGCTTTGTTATTAGGTGCACAAACATTTAGGATTGTGATATCTCTTGATTAAATAGACATTATGACATGAACTTCTTTATCCTCATTAATATTTGTTCTGAAATTTACTTTGATATTAATAGAGGTAGTCCAGCTTTATTCTGATTACTGTGATCTTGGTGTATGTTTTTCTAGCCTTCTTCTTTTAACTGATTTATGCTTTATGTTTGAAATGAATTTCTTATAGACAGCATTTATTGGGTCTTGCTTTTTCCAGTCTCACAATCTATGCCTTTTAATTTGGGATGTTTATACCATTTATATTTAAAATGAGTATTGAATTAATTAATTTAAATCTAGCACCTTGCTGTTTATTTTCTATTTGTCATATTAGTTCTTTTTTCTCTATTTTTCTGCTTTATTTTTGCATTAATTCAACCTTTTCATGATTCAGTTTTATCCCTTTTGCTGGTTTATAGCAATTACTTGTTTTGTTATTTTAGTGTTTGTTTTAGGATTTGTAGTTTGCATTTTAAACTTATCAAAGTGTACCTTGAAGTGTTAAGATACCTTTTCACGTGTGGCATAGAAACATTATAGTATACTTAATTTTCTCCCTTCCCAGCCTCTTTGTGTTATTGTTGTCATACATTTCACCTTTATATATGCTGTAAATGTCACATTATGTTAGTATTTTTTGTTCAAACATTCAATTATTGTTTAAAGAAATTTAAATAATCTTTTCTCTTTGCATGTCATTTTGGATAGTTTTTATTGCTATGTCTTGAAGTTTACTAATTTTTTTCTACAATGCGTAATCACCATTAATTCCATCCAGTGCATTTTTCATGTCAGACACTGTAGTTTTCATCAACAAAAGTTTTATTTGCATGGTTTTTTTGTCTTCATTGTCTCTACTTAACTTTTTAACCTATGGAATATAGTTTTAATAACTGTTTGAATGCCCTTGTCTGCTAATTCTAACATCTGTGTCAGTCTGTATCAGTTTTAACTGATTGATTTATCTACCCATTGTGGATTATATTATTCTGTTTCTTCACATGCCTCTGATTTTTTATTGGATGCTAGACATTCTAAATTTTACCTTTTTGGAAGGTGGATATTTTTGTCTTCCTATAATTAGTCTTCAGCTTTGTTCTGACTTACAGTTAAGTTATTTAGAAATAGTTGACTCTTCTAGGTCTTGTTTTTTATGTTTGTTAAGTGGGACTGGAAGAGTGTTCAGTCTAAGGCTAATTGTTTCCACTACTCTATTAAGTGCCCATGAATCTTGAGGGTTTTCAATATGGTTGGTGGAAACAGGCCCTCTTGATGGTCTGTGTGAGTGACCCAGCCCTGTAACCTCCAATCCTTTCAGGTCTTCTTTTCTCTGCCTTGTATAGTATCCTCACACATATAAGGTGATCAGTACTCACCTGAATACACAAGGGGAGCTCTTTCCAGAGATTCATAATCCTCACAGGTCTTGTTTTATGAACTCTCAATGCCTTGGTCTCCCCAGAGTGCAGCGTGTCTTCTCAGTTGAGGGTGTCAGCGAAACTCCACCTGGGTCTCCTTTCTCTGAGCTGCTGGAAACTAATTATCAGGCTCACCTCATTTATTTTCTGTCTCTAAGGATTTCTGTCCTTTGTTGCCAGATGTCCAGTATCTTGAAAAGTGCTGTTTCATGCATTTTGCATGTTTTTTTGCCCTTGTTTTAGGCAGGAGGGTAAATCTAGTTTCTGTTTCTCCTTCTTGCCCAGAAGCATACATGTCAGAAACTTTAAATGAAGGGTATGGGTAATACAGGATAATAATTAAATCATAGTTGTTGCAAGCATTCCCAGATTTTTAGATTAGGACAGATGCCACCATTTACTAACTGCATGACCTTAAAGAAGCTCTTTAACTTATCTAAACTCACTATCTTCCATCAAATAGAAATAATAACAATATATATCTCATAGGTTTGTTGTGAAGCCTTTATGGGGCAATATATGTGAATTAATTACCACAGTGTTTGGCACATTGGAAGCTCTCATCAAAGATTAGCTATTGTAATTACTATTATTAAAATTACATTTTTTAGAGCAAAATTAGATGATCCGCAAGTCCTAGGATTCTGGAAACCTAGAACAAAAGATCAAATGAATATAGAGTCCCAGAAACTTGGCACCCTGAGCAAAAGCAAAACAGATTATAGGTTTTCTGCTTGAGGTGATGAAACAGTTTGGGCAGTTGATGCTGGTGATGGTACCACGGTTTTGGGAATGTAATCAGTACCACCAAATTGTACGCGCAAATATTGTTAAAATGGGAAATTGAGTTGTATTCATGTCACTACAATAAAAAGTTTAAAAAATAGATTATAGCTGTTAATCCATGTACTTAAGAGCCATATTTTTTAAAACACGGTTCTGACATTCCTAAAATAATTCTTATTACATAGAAATTGGCTCCGACTAGGAAAGTTGGAAAATTGTGAAGATAAATTGATACATGCTTTTTAGAGAAAAGAACATAGGCCAGAAGTCTCAAGTGAAACAACAAATTACAGTGATAGTATCCAATTTCAAATTTATTGAAAAATTAAACCATTTTAATATTATGAACATAGGACAATTGGCTAAACTCAGCCAATTTAACCAGTGATGTTTAAATTAAATGTAGCCAGTTTGTTTATAATGTCATAGTTCATAAGGTACTATTAAGAAAAGCCTTAGACAAGTTTACTTCTTTTTAATGGAGGAGATAACTGTCACTACATTCTTTCATCCAAATAAATATAATGAATAAATTGAATGTTTCAGTGCAGAACATGTATCCGTGAGATATTTTTTTAAGGCACATTTCAAAAGGAAATACAAACAAAGATTTCTAATTCTTTTCTTGTGTCCTCTGTTTTTATTGACTGCTTGGTTTAATAGATTTTGGGCATGTTGGTGTGGAAGTCTGATGTAGATCCAGAAAAAAGATTACTACCGAAAAAAAAAAAAAAAAAAAAAAACTCAAAATAATAGCAGTTTTCCAGATTTTACTATAATTGGTGTAAATGAAATTCTTAAAATGTATGAATGCTCTTTCTGTCTTTCATTAGCCATAAGTGACTAAGCTGCAGGAAAACATTGCCATGAAAAAAATTGTAATGTACCTAGGAGTATCTGAATATGTCAAATACATCAAAGCCAATTTAAAAATGTGAATGTCTTTTTTCTTCATGAAGATATCAGTTTCTCACTACCCTTCCAGAGCTTTCACAAGAATTATAATTTTCTTAAATATTATGATTATTTATCAAAATTTTAAATCTTTTATAAGTGAGCTATACAATTAGGATGTAATCACAGTATTACTGTGGAAATGACATAATGATGATAATGTCTAATTAAAATCCATGCATTCTTATTTTTCCTTTTCTAGTCTACAATGTTTTCTAACATTTAACTAACTTTTGTATTTCTCTACAACGTGGATCAAATATATTTCTGACTTGAAAGTCAAATGTTCCTTTACTCGTGTGGAAGTTACGTTTGTTTTATACTGTTGGAACTGTTTCTTTGCTGAATTTAGCAGGAAAGCTGTACACTTTTGACAGAGGTTTTTAGTATTTAATTTTTCAGATTGTAAGCTAAAACAATAATACATTTTGGAAGACTACTTATGTGGAAAGATTAGAAATGAAACAGGTTTTTCTCATTCAATATTCACCCTGAGTTTACCACCATAGAAACTTTCTTCTCTGGGGAATAAAGAAGCTGTTAATATTCTATTTCATCTCCCTCCCTTAAATTATGCAAGTTCTTTAAAAACACAAGACAAAAAAAACTTTACCCAAGATCTTCCATAAACGAAAATCAGAAATCCTCTTTCTGATCAGACTTGTGTTGTCCTTAAAGATGAATGCCACATATTCATCATGAAATATTCTGTAACACCTTGGTGAGTTCTCTAATTCTTTGGTCCCCAAAACTGACAGATCATAGCACTTATGAGGGAGGGGTCTTGTTGAAAATACAGATTTCTTTTCCCTGTTTCAAACCTCTGGGGATGACTTGGGAAACAGTTTACAAGGCCCCAGGAGATTTGAATGATTAGCAAGTGTGGGAAAAGACAACTCTAATTAAAGCCAAAACCAAAATTAAGTCTTTTGAAAGCAAGTATGGCTTTATGCTTTTCTAGTCAGAACATAATTTTTATATTACAATTCTTCAGTATGTTGGTTGACATCTATTGGTCAGTGGAAGTCAGTCGAAACAGTTTCTCCAAAAATGAGTTTAGATTCTAATAAGTTTGCTGATTCCCTTTTGAAGACCAAAGCAAAACGTTTATTAGCCTTAAACAAATCTTAAATTGAAATTATAATTTTCAATAGTTAGGAACACAGATTAGATGGGAGAGCTTTATTTATGAGATCTATGATATAAATATATATATGATATTTATTGTCATTCAAGCTTGTGTTCAGCAGGCATTTATCGTTGCCAAGCACTATATGGGAAAATAATCTGAATATAACACAATGTCTCAAAGAGCTCCGAATTCTAATAAGGTGCTCAAGAAACATGGAAAAACTTGAAGTCAGCTTTGTTTGAAGAATTAAATGTTATCTATATTATCTGATTAAAAAAAAAATACAACTCTGGGAAAGAGGTGGCACATAGATCATGGCAGTTTCATTAAAGCCCCAGACCCTCCATAAAAAGAAAGGGGCCCCTGGTCCTGTCTCTCTACCTCCTTCCCTTTTTTGACATCAGTGTGAACAGTAGACGCACCACGAATCCTCATTACTAACACTGTCACAGCCTGCACTGGAGGATGTATTCAAATCCAACAGTAATTGCAGATGCCACAGATCCTCCGGTCATTCATGCTGAAGTTGGCACTTTGAGGGAAGTGAAATTAAATTTGAATGTTTAAAGCCTGGAAAAGCCAGCTCACTGCTGAGGCAGAGGTCAGATGAGATGTCAGTGCAGTCATCAATAGCCATGGGATTCTTTTGAAATTTGATCTGGGTAACAAATTTAGAACCGGAAGAATCCCTCAGGAGATAAATAAAGTGGAATCCTCTGTGGTGATCAGCAAGGAGGATGATAGCATCGGGAAAACAGAAGGAAGGGCATGAACTAATCTTTCAAAGTGGAGTAGCCACATGCTTCTGAACAAAAGGATCAAAGACGGTGTCTTGGTACAGCATGGGGACTTAGTCTCATCCACTCATTTCAAATAAGGCAGAGAGGGAGAAAAAAGAAGCTACTTTTCTGAAAGCAATTTCCAAGAACTAATTGACTTTATACAAAACACTTGGATTCAAAAATAGCAAGTGAATTGTGCCCCTACATGATAGAGATTCAAATGTAGTCACAGTGTTATACTTAGGTTTGTGGGGAAATGTCTAAATTGGAACTAAAGTTAAGGAGACAAAGATATAGTTTCAGCATTGTCCAAAAATAAGGACAGTGTTATTTAAATAAACACCATGTGGTATCAACTGTCACTTAGAATTTAATCTGCTTCTGCCTTGTCATAAATCAATATTATAGGTTCTGACTAGGTTATGCATTGGTGTGAAGCATACAGAACTGTCTATATTAAAATAAAGATGGGTGTTATTCAAATTTTGAATTTAGGAAACGTGTCCAATAATGTTTCTATTTTGGCAGAATGTAAAGTTCAGTGATAAACTTATCCTTTTTTATTTAAAATTATATTAAATTGTCCTGTTCAAGAGTGGATAGAAGGAGATAGTAGTTAATGTCATAGTTCCATTTCTTATGCAGTGAAAACTACATGAGATTAAGGGATTTAAAAAATAGAAAAGCATGCAGTTTGGGGCCTAATGTGTTAATTAAGACTGAATGAAGGCTGGTAACAGGCTGAGAGAAACTATGTAGTGAAAATATGAAAATAAGGAAGAAAGATTATTTCCATAATCTAAAATATACTAGTTGTCAAATTCAATGCAGTTCTATAATTCCTTATGTAGCTCTTATGAGTTATATGCTGTTGCCAAAAGTACAATGGGATGCCTGCAAATTTTGCTAAGATTTCTGACCAAGACGGCCATAATTCAGGAAATATCTAAGTTCAGAAGAGTTAATTTAACAAAGTGGTTTGCAGAGCAGACCTAGATCTGCCTACTGGATTGGGAACACAACCCAGTTGGACAACTTTGAATTAGAAAAGTAGCATGTGGTCACCAATGAGTATGGTGGCAACAGTTGTTAAGGCACACAGAGAACATGATGGGGACCCACTTATCAGAATCAGTTGTGAACTAAGGGCTTGGTATCAGAAACAAAGCAGTAGGCTGGATGTACATCCAGAGGGAAATAGAGCTGGAAAAGCCGCAAAGAAGGCTGTGTTTCCATTTCCATGTTTAACATAAGCTCCAAGTATCCTGCTTACCCAAAAAGGATGTCTGTCCCTGAACCTTAGTTAAAGTCCAGTGTAAGATCAGGAAAGGAAGGGGAGGAGCAGGAAATGGGGCTTATGAGATAGAGGTGAGCGGGGAGAGGGTCATTAACTTCTATAAATATGATTGTAGAATCAAATGACTAGCTAGATGCTGAAAAGGAAAAGACAAGCTAGAATTACAAACTAGCCACAGGAACAGCCAGAAGCCATTTTATCTTAAGTAATTAATTAATTTTAAGAAGCCATGCACCATATTTGGAACCATCACTAGAAAGTTAGTTGTCCTTCTTCAAGGCTGGATTTTGAAGTTGCAAAGAAAAGTTTATAAATATTATTTCACATTCTACAGTATTAAAGACTGGCAATATAAAATATACAGTTATTTTTGGCCAATGAGGCATTTAATTTTCTTAAGATGGCTTTTGGATTTTTTAACCTTCTTCATTTAAAAATAAAGAAAATAACAGAGTGCTTAACAAGGAGATGCCATCAGGTAGAAAAAAACAAGCAAACATCAGGAACATAATCAATAAAACTCAGCAGTTTTTGTGTGGGTTGAGGGCAGGGAAGATGAAGAACTTCTTGCCACCATGACTCGTATTTAGTGACAGATAACATCCCAGCACAGATGCTATGAAACATCATTCACAATATGTTTAGGGAGAAAGGAGAAAATAATATACAGTAATAAAATACTGAGGAATGAATATATGTATGTTCTTTTTGTTAACTATGTTCTGTCCTGAAAACAGAATTTCTTTATTTTCAGGGAATTTGATAAACTACCTTAAATTTTGAAACCATATAGTTTTTCTAATTATCAGTTGTTTTTTTGAACTAATCAAAAATAGGTGGGAAAAACAGAATGGGAAGGTAAGTGTTAAAATATTCAGTGTTCCTATTTGGAATGATGGAAATGTTTTAGAAACGGATGTGGTGATGGTAGCACAACATTGTGAATGCAATTAACAGCACTGAGACATATATCTGAATATCATTAAAGGGGGAAATGTTAGGTTGTATATATGGTAACAGAATAAAAATTAAAAAAAAAATCTTTGGAACTACACATCAAAAACTGTGAACCATAAGTTAAACCATGGACTTTAATTAATAGTACAATTTCAAAATGTGATCTCATCAGTTGTAACAAATGTTCCACACCAATGGAAGATGTTGGTGGTGGAGTGGTATATGGGAATCCGGTATTTTATGCATGATTGTTCTGTAAACCCACAACTTCACTAACAATAATTAAAAAAAAAAAAAAAACAGAAGAAATGTTACAGGGCACTGTTATAGAAGTAAAATATTCATAAATAAAAATAATTAAAATATTATTTTACATGCTTTATAGCTTGAAATTCCCTAATTCTTAAAATGTCTAAAAACTTCAACTTTACTAATTTTTATCTTCCTAATAATCCATCACTCATCAGAAATCAATAAAAGTGCTCTCACTGAAAATTCTGAATATTACATGCTTACATTTGTTGTATATATTAGTAGACATTAATGTATAATAACAATATTCCATGATAGAAAAGACTTGTTCATTCTTTAATTTGCATCAAGCTTGCACTACTGCTATGAGGATCTTCAAGTGTCACCCTAACTGTCTGTGACCCTATGCATTAATTTAAAATGTTATCATCTAAAAAATATTGATCGGGGTTAGGTATCTAATAAAATTTTAATAACAGTTTCTAAAAATTCGAATATGTTAATGTTCATTAAAAAACAATGATGAGCCTAATGAAAGCAGGAGAATTTAGCTGAAAAAATTATTAGAATTTTATTAGAAAAAATGCAGAGTCCCATTTAATGTAACTCTGCTCATTATCATTCCTACTCTGAAAATGAGCTGTTGATCAGTCTTAAGCATGGCAGAAACCATGTCATTGTTTTAATTGTTGGAAACATGCATATTCTGTTGACTAGAACACAGCAAAAAATATGAGCCCATTAATTTCTAAATAATCACCAGAAAACTAACATTTGACTGTTTAATATAGTAAATTTTTGATAAAAATCAATCCTCAAGAATATTAGTTCTACATAGTACATACATCAATTTTATTTCTCAACCATCAGCTGCAACATGTTGCATAATTAAAATGTTCTCCTTTAATACTTTCAAAGTGACTTAAAATGTTCCGATCTTTTCTTACTTTTTAATAGTTTATATCTGAAGAAGACTGAAAGATATCTATTACAATTGCATTGTATGGGAAACTATAAAAAGAAATTATGCATCTGCCACACCCTATAAAATGACCATTTGGCAGTGATTTTCAGTGACTCTTCATACACTTCCTTTTGTCGGATCTCAATGAGAAAACACATTAATATGTATAGAGCATTTGTAGGACAAACACATCTGTACTGAGCCCCACCTTGGGGCATTATTAAAGAGTCCACACATTTTTTATCAGCATAAAACTTCTGGTGTCATTTGAGATGCAAAACTGATTAAAAGATAACCACCAAAAAAGATGAATCCAGTGATTATACCTGCATGAATGTGTATTCTCAGTTTTTCTGAAGTTGTGAACAGATGACTAAACCCTAGAAGACTGAGCATGAGGAACTAATTTCCTGATTTCTAATAAAGCTAGAAATTAATTTTGTACAAACAAATGAAATGTTTAATAGTTAATAGTAAGTAATGGAAGGTATTTCTCTTAAGTGCATGGGGAAAAAATGCTATTTTTACATAGCCATACTGCAGTTTTGAATCCTGTATTTTGTTAGTACATCAAAATCTATAAGCAATGGAAAAGGTGACTTTTTGCTTTTGATATCAAATTTATTTTAATGTTCAATGTACCCTCAGATTCATTCAGAGATTAACACTCAGGTTTCCACTCGGAACAAAGCAGAGTTTGCACCTTCCGCATTTAGAAGGATTCCCTTTGCTGTTCTTTTAGAGTTGCCAGTTTTAGCAATTAAAATGAAGGATGCTCAGTTAGTTTAAATTTCAGATAGACAATGAATAATATTTTAGTAAAAACTATTTCCCACATATTTTATTTAGCAACCTGATCTCCATTAAAGATTTCCCAGATTTTCCAACTGGAACAGATGGTTTGTTTACTGAACATATTCAGAAGGAAGAATAGAGAAAAAAAAGTAGGTCCGCCTCTGTACCTTGGTACACACACACGCCCTGCTTCAGCGATGATAGTTCACCTGGCCACCTCCTCATCCATCTCCAGGATTATCTTCTCCCACTCCCTAACATCCTCTCCTCCTCAACACCAGTCTGGCTTAGAAGACACAGCCCTGAATGTTTAAATCATGTCCATGCTTATTCGGAAGCTTTATACTAAGTCATTTCTGACTTGGGTAGGGTGAAACTCTGCAGAGAGATGTGGAGCAAAGTAAAGGTTCCTAATGTAGAGCAGGAATTGCCAAAGACACACATTTCTCACAAAATATGCCACATCTTTTAGAAATCTACCATGAAGGAGTAGAAGCAGGCTACAGATTGTTCTGATGAAATGGAAAATGCTGGGTATAATTTAGGAGGAGATCTTAGAGATGAGCATTCAATTGCACTTCAATAGAAAAGCAGTTTGTTCTGTGCTTTTATAGAAAAGTGGAAAGGAGTATATACATTTCTGATGTTAGACTGAAAAGAAACAATTAGAAGGCCTTGTTTCTGACTACCTCTAGTAGTATCTCCTGGAAATATCTTTGAAAAGCAGCCAATTTTCAAATTACATTTTTTTCTGTACAAATATTTCTTATGGCAGTCAGAAGCTGAGTGCTAGAAGGCAGATAGTTTAAATAGATAGCCACAGTTTAGAATGGCATATTTTATGTTTCATAAATCTTTATAGGCAATCATCCTATGTGATATATTTCCTCGAATATTCTTGTTACTTAAGAAGACTTTCTTCGTAAAAGAAGTTAAATATGGTGGTGTGTCCTAACGACTGACTTTTAGACTTTAGCATTCTAAATGCCAGCAAGTTTAAGGAAAGGAAAATAATGGTCAACAAAGTTAGAACCTTTTACTTTGATTTTTCTGTAGGTCTTTTTCCCAGGGTCAAGACCTTTTGGCTTGCTACTCTCTAGCTACTTGGGGCCCAGAGTTATGTAAGACAAAAGTTCACGGAAGGAATGGTGTTGGCTACTTTGTCCCCAATCCCTTTCCCCTCTCAGTTGGCTAGACTGGTCTTAGCAATTCCTTAGCTCAACTTGTCACTTGCACAGTACACTAAGGAATCAAAAATATCACCTATGCCAGTTTGCCCATAAAGGAAAGGTTGGTATTAATGTGAACAGTTGCATCCCTTAATTTCATACCTCTTTGGGATCACTGTTTGAATTTCCTAGGCTGCTTAAAGCAAATTATCATGAAATGGTTCAGTTTAAATAATAGGAATTCACCTATGGTTAGAGTCTGGGAACATGTCCAAATCAAAGCATTATCATGGCAATGCTTTCTTTCCCAAGAGACTGACTGCCATCATACTTGTCCCTCTGACACTTTGTAAGTAACAGTGTAGTGTCCTTCTGGTCTCCTTCCTTATCTTATGAGTTAATTGCTGTCAGTTCTTGCTTACCATCGTGTACTCTCTCTCTAAGAAAGAAGAAAAAAAGAGAGAAAGAGAAAGAACGGAGGAGAGAAAGGAAAAAACAGGAGAAAGGGGAGGAGGGAGAGAGAGAGAGAGAGGAGCGATCTCGCTCTCTTCTCTCTCTCTCTTTCTTTCTCTGTGTCTCTCTCTCCCTCCCTCCTTCCCTCTCCCTTCCTTTCTCCCTTCCTTCCCCTCCCTCCCTCCCTCCCTCCTTCCCCTCTCTCCCTCTCTCTCTCTCCACCCCCCCATATTCATTCCAATTCATTCCATTTATAAAGGACTACAGTAAGAGGATTAAGACCCATCCTGAATGAGGTGGGTCACACCTTACTGAGGTAGCCTGGTCAAAAGGTCCTACTTACAATGGGAATGGATTAAATTTAAGAGCATGTCTTTCTGGAATACACACAGCTTCAAACCACCAGTCTCATAGTTCTATCAGAGGACAGAGTTAAACGTTCTCAAAAATACTCTCAGGGCTGTGCCAACTCCTTTATGATCCAAGAAAGAATGAATTTTAGAACGCTACCGCAGCTCTCTTTCCCAGTCAGGAATTAAATATTGTCCAAACAGTTTTCTTATCAATTAAGGAAAACCAGGGAGAATGCATGACAATTTGAAATGCAACACAGGGCCAGAAATGGGACCCTTTATTGTGAAAGTAGAAAGCAAATGCATAACATGTTTGCATTGCTTTTGTTTTGTTTTATTTCATTTTGGGGCCAGTTATTACTGAAATCTCCCAATAGTGCATTTTGGAAAACCAATGCCAACAGAAAGATCAATAGTGTGCAAATTATTCCTCAAGAATTCTAGATAAAAATAAAACTTGTAGTTCAGTAAAATATTTCCTGGAATATAATCAGAGTTTTATGTACACTGGGAGCTTGAAGCAAAGCTAAAGCAGTTCAGTGAAATTCAGGATTTCCTGAAGCCAACCTCCTACATTTTGTACATAATTGCAAAAGGGAAAAAACTTTAAAGCCCCAAGAATTCTCCTGAGAGCAAAAATGGGAGTGGATATACTTTTCCCAGAGAATCCATAAATTCAGTTTAATGGTTAAAAATTATTCATGCACTGGTGGAAGAAAGCCTGTGGAACTTGTCCCCATGTTTTTTCTTTTCACTTCTCCCATTAAGCAAAAATGTTCTATAACTGGATCTTTGAAGTTAAACCTTTGAATAGGCAGTTTGAAAGCCTCACATAATTTCAGCAAGGGATCTTGGAAGGCAAAGAAATCTCTGAAGGAACCAGAGTCCAGAATTTTAAAAAGGTTTATGGAACAAAACAACTCTTTGAAAAGAACACAGATAAAAATTGGTATCCAATATGAAATAGGGTATGGAATTATTTATGAGTGTCACCAAGCTCAATAGCCTTCTGAAAACCTAACTCCAGTTTCTCAGGTGATTTCAAATTAATCCTGCATAGATGGCTGAGGTAATATCCCCAAAGAACTCATAAACTTCTGCAGAAATAGTATTAAAGAAAAACAGAACAATAGAGATTTTGAAGTGTTATGAAACACAACGGGTAACACCAGTTATTTGATATGTTTGTAAGGCTTATGTCCCTAAGAATAAATATTATACAAAAGTTAAAAATGAGATCAAGTTGTTCTCACAAACATTGGGGACTGACGGCTTGATATGCTGAGCCTTCTGACTTGGGGCTTGCCCCTATGAAGCTCGTTACTGCAAAAGAGAAGTTAAACCTGCTTATAATTGTGTCTGAGAGTCTCCCCCTGAGTGCCTCTTTGTTGCTGAGATGTGGCCCCCTCTCTCTCTCTAACTAAGCCACCTCGGCAGGTGATCTCGCTGCCCTCCCCGCTACGTGGGACCTGACTCCCAGTAGTGTAAATCTTCCTGGCAATGCAGTTCATGACTCCTGAGGGATAAATCTGGACTTAGCATCGTGGGATTGAGAATATCTTCTTGACCAAAAGAGGGATGTGAGATGAAATGAAATAAAGCTTCTGTGGCTGAGAGATTTCAAATGGAGTTGAGAGATCACTCTAGTGGACATTCTTACACATTATATAGATAACACTTCTTAGGTTTTAATGTACTGGAATAGCTAGAAGTAAATACCTGAAACTATCAAAGTCCAACCCAGTAGCCTTAACTCTTGAAGATGATTGTATAACAATGCAGATTACAAGGGGTGACAGTGTAATTGTGAAAACCTTGTGGATTGCACTCTCTTTATCCAGTGAATGGATGGATGAGTAGAAAAATGCAGACAAAAACTAAATGAAAAATAGGGTGGGATGGGTGGATGATTTGGGTGTTCTTTTTTATTTTATTTTATTTATTCTTATTCTGTTTCTTCTGCAAGGAAAAAGTTCAAAAATAGATTGGGGTGATGAATGCACACTATATGATGGTACTGTGAACAGTTGATTGTACACCATGGATGATTATATGGTATGTGAATATATCTCAATAAAACTGAATTTAAAACAAATGAGATCAAGTAAAATAAAAGTAGAGGGTTTAGACAGCTTACCCAATGGTCACAATAAATATATAACCATGTCATGATTTATTGAAAGAATTAGAAAAGAGAATGGGTTCATAATTAATTTTAGAGCCTGAATATCTGTCACAGACTTGTGCATGATGTTGGGAAGGTTTACACACAGTCCTTTCAGACATTGGAGGTCCTTTTCGGAACCATCGATGTTACAAATATCAAAAAGTCCTATGTGAAAACTTTAGGTTCTTCAACACCAATTACTCATTGCAAAATTTAGGAGACCCAAAGACCACCATCACTCCCTGCACCAGTAGCAGTTCAGGGTCCCAAGACTACCCTCAGGTTTGATAGTTCATTAGCAGGATTCACTGAAAGTTGTTGAACTCGCAGTTAAACTTTATTACAGGGAGGGTAGGCAGAGAGGCATGGTGCCATGTCCAGGTGAGTTCCAAGAGCAAGCTTCTAGTTGTCCTCTCCCAGTGGAGTCATGGACAGTGCTGATTTATGCCAGCAACTGTGTGTGAAAATATGCATAGAGTATTGCCATCCAGGGACGCTCCCCTGCACCTTGGTGTCCAGAGATTTTATTAGGTCTTAATTATGTAGATGTAGTTGACCACCCACATGGCTGAACTTATCCCCAGCACCTCCAGAGATGGAGCTGATAGCGTGATCCAAATTCCCCACTGTAAATCACATTGTTAACATAAACTGTCTGGCCTGGTCTAGGCCCCCAGTTAAAAAAAGACACTCTCATCAAGCAGGATATTCCAAGGGCTTGGAAGTTTCCTCCCAGGAGCCAAGGACAAAGCTCAGCCTCTCTTGGTTAATGCTTTACTGCACACTCCTATTTCACCAAGTTCTGTGAACATTGCACTGCTTACTGGAATCAGGTATGTCTGTGAATACTGTGTCTGTACTAAATTTTGACACATCCTGAACTATATGAAAGAGACATTCATTAGAGAAAAGGTTCACTAGTCATCAGTTTGCTTCAAGATAGCACACACAGGCAGACTTGACATTAAGGTGTGTCTTTATATATCTTACTGGATACAAAATAAGTCAATCACCTCCTTTCAAAAATGTCAAACAAATAGACTCATTATCTGATATGTTATAGCTAGTGGTTGGTATGAAAACAAGCCTCTTTGCATTTGATATCTTACTTGTGGATTACATACATTCTATTTTCATAAATAGAGACATATAACCCTTTCACTCTCTGTGGCTTCACATCAAAGAAATCCTATGTACCTATGTATACCTTTTGGTTGAATTTCTTCTCCTTTGATTTATACACAGAATTGTTCACTTGTGGAGGTGTTGTTTTGATTGGCTGCGGCCTTATTTATCTTCAGCTTTGGAGGGCCAGTTCTACTCAAGACGTACCCAGATCGAAGACCCTGTGGAGCTTCCTGTTCCTCTGCCAATGAGGACTTTTGCTGTAGCATTGTCAGAATATTCTAAAGTGAAGGCCGATCTCCCAGCTCATTCTTCTGCAGGATAATGATCAGTGTAGACTCTTGTTACCACAATCTACTACCACTAACAAAAGCTTGTTTCTTTTTTTTGGTGCATGTCTTAGAATGTGATTCTCAGTATGCACTATTTTCCAAAGGACTTTTCCTAGAATATTGGAATTCACCTGGAAACTAGTTTCTTGTTTCCCTATTATAGCTAAAAGAATGTGTTTGTATTTAAACTAATTTTGTTACACAGTGCCATTGGTTTAGTGGAATTGATTGTGGAGAAAGCCATCATAATAATATAGCAGCCGTTCAATCATGAAATGGTTTCAGGATGCTGGTAAACTTTCCTAGAAAATTGACATTTCTGAGTCTATGGCTAGAGTCTATGTCTGCTAAAAGAATCAAACTTTTGGCTTCAGACTTTTTGTTTCAAACTTTTTATATTCAATCACCAACAGAATTTTCATACATGAAAACTTCCAATAAGAATTTTTAAAATATGATGTAAGTTCATACTCTTAACTGAAACCTAAAAAAAAAAAAAAAAAAAAAAAAAAAAATTATCCATATGTTTGAAGATAACTTTTTAAAATTTTTAATAAAAGGTTTTTAATTTTGGCATGTTCCAATATGGGACAATGTAGAACATAAATTAAGTTGCAGATTAGCCTAAAACATAATTAACAAGCTACTCAAAGAATTAGAAACAACTTAAGTCTCTCTTATAGACATCATATTTATATGAAAATATTACATCTAATTTCATTTGTGAATACTAATTCTGTGAAAATTGTTTCATAAGATTTTAAATCACTTAAAACATTGATTCAAGTTACAACTCTGACGTTTTGACACTCCAAAAGTTTAAGTAATCCTGAGACTAAGTATATAAAAATGAATTTTTAATGCTTAACCATAAATTTGTAAGCATAAGTCCTATATGTCACCCACAAATATAAGATTTTATATCATATACTATATAATATACTTATGAAGTAGATATTTAAATCCTAATGTCCATAAAATTTCTGCTATTTTTCAAACAGACAATAATTTTAACTAGGAATTACTATTTAGAAAATGCCATGAATTGGGATAAATAAAATAAAACTGAAATGAAATTGGGATAAATATAAATTTTGACATTCATAATATTTCCATTATACTAGAAAAAAAAAATGGGTGAAATTCTGGCTTGAGAGATTTTGTGAAAGATTCCAGAACTTATTTAACTATAAGATCAATCAACCATGACCCAAAATGGAATGTAACAGTAATGAATGTTAACCTTAGACTACACTGATAGAAGTATTATATCCACAACAAAGGCACACTCTGTATTTTGAGTTGTTTAAATCGTAACTACATGCTATGTCCTAACAAACACCACAATTTAATCAAGTTATAGTTAAACCAGAGAGTATACAATGGAATGCAACCAATGTGATGACGAGTCTGAAAATCGTCTCATATGAGGAATTTTTTAAGAAACCAGGTGTTTTGAACTTAAGAGATTTTTAGAGGATTGCATTGATATGTTTAAAAATGCTTTTCCTTTAATGAGCTATACCTGCTCAATGCTCACTGAGAAACAGTAGTAGGAAGTTAGAGACAATATTGCAGTCTTAATAAAGAGAAGACTTCCAAACTGTCTAACTATAAAATGCTTCCCATGGTTAGGCTGCAGGTTCTATATCAGGAATGTTAGAGAAGGAAGTCAGTGCTAGCAGATTTCTGAGTTCTTTTCCAAGTCTTGGTTTAACCCACACACATAAACACACACACATTCCTAGGAAAATGGATTTTACCCTTAAGGATATCAGGTCAGTGTACAGATGTAATCAGTAAAGCCAGAATTATGTATGACACCATTTACAAGGAAAATGCAAACAACAAAGGAAGCATTAGAAACCTTTGTTCGACTCTTGTATTTCCACTATATGGAATCTCCAATATGGTGCCAGTCGCCACTGATCAGAAAATAGTGAATTCTAGAGGGGGGCAACCAAAAGGCCAGTGAGATGAAGTAATGGTCACTTGAGCCCTTGCTAAAGTACTGGGACTCTTTAGCTTGGAGAAATTCAGAGGAGCTATATAAAAATGCTTAAAACCTCTTGCTGTTTGGATGGTATATACACAAATTCCAAAAGGTTGGAACAATAGCATTCTCTTTAAACTTTTAGTGAGTTAAGTTTAGGACAAATTTTAAAGGTACGTTGCCACAAACCAGATGATTTTCCAAAGAAATGATGTGGGAAATAACTCCCAAAAGGATTTTTGAACGTTTGTGAAAGTTATGGTCATAACCCATGACTGCCCAGAGAAGCTGAGAAATGCCCCGTCTCTCTGCCTACTGTCATGGAGGGTGGATCATGCCTTTTCCCGTGGTTCTTGGCAATCTCCCATTGATGCCCTCCACCCTGTTTTAAATAGACCAGGCTCCTTAACCAACAAACACAGGCCTCATCTTACAAAGAATGTAAAAATGTTGCTGGAAGTCTGAAATTATTTTATCAGATATTCTCTCCAAGTTGAGATTTGAATCCTTGCTAGACTCTGATTTGCATTAACTTGTATCACAGGAGAGTTGACAATAGAAAATGGAATCCAAGATATCAGCTATGGAAGATAGCCTAATTTAGGTAGTTGGATTTCTTTCTTTCTTTTATCTTCTCTTAGATTATAATTATGGAACCTCTCCAAAGTACCTTGAGTGACTTTTCCTTGAACACATATATGTTGGGGAAAAGCCTGGGAGAGCCCTAAGAATGATCATGTTTAAATGCATCAGCAAACTTGTCATCAGCTAATTAGCTAAGCTTCCTCCCCAAACTGAAACTTGTGCCTATTTTTTTTTTCTAAAACCTTCTAAATCAAACTGCTTCTTTCTTAAATACAACATTTCACCTTCTATATGGAGAGTTAGAGTTCTCCATCAGTCTTTTTAGATTCTGATTTCAAACAAGGTGCTTATTACTGTAGGGTATGCATAGAAAGCACTTTGTCAGAAATCTTACAGATTTTATAAAGTTAACTAAAAATACTAAGTTTTCAAAACTTAAATGGCCTTTTTAAAAAACTTTGTTTTTCAAAAAATTAAAAAACAATTGAACAATAAAAACATTTCAAACAAAACCAAAACAAAGGAATAAGGAAAACAAATAACCTCAAATAACTACATTGCCTTTTTAAACAAGGTCTTCCTAGAGTTTGAGATGAGAAAACAGTGTATGTGCCACATGTTTGCACAGCAAGAACAAGATGTCAAGCTAGAATTACCAATCATGTGCCTTTTGTTTTGTGCTGTGTCATTACTGAGAGACCTCTGAAAATAAAATACATGTACAGTACTTGTATATTGTAGTTTGGGTGATTCCAGTGTAAATTTTGGCTATTTTTCTCTGGTCATTATTCTTTTTAAAATTATCCTAGCTGTTTTATGAAACTTCATTAATTTTTTTTAATGAGTACCCAAGTATCTATGACGTTCACACATTAAATCAGAAACATCACTGTTGTTTGCAATTTCAGAGTTAATGTAGTTTCTCCATGCATATCCTCCATTGTAAGAAAAAAGGAAAACTAATAATTCTACTAATTCTTTTTGCATTGATAGTTCCTTATTGAAATCTGTGCTGGAGACCAGCAACTTAAAAGAAAATTATTTCTCCCTGTGTTTCCTTCCCAAGATGAAGTGATATAACAATACATTTTGGACTGTGATAGATCTTGCTATGACAGTTAATGAATTTAAACCCTACTATCTCAAAGATATACATTAAGTTCTCTAGCAGGGCTACAAAATTGGATTTTAGATTCTATATTAAATTATATCACAATCTCAGTGAAGCATTTGAATCCAAATAGTGTCAGAGACACGATAGCACAGACTCTCTTATTTCCTGCTTTTGCAATGACAATTTCTCTCAAGATTTTCAGTATTTATGTAGTATGTCCTGTGCATGTGTGCTTTTGCTAACAGAGACACTGTTACTTAGTCATGTATTTCAATCCAGAGTCAGTTCCTTGGTTAATGCAGGCTTAGACCGATGCTGAAGATAAAATTTGGCTTGAATGAACATGGTTTAAGATATGCCAGGATGAGTTCGAGACTTGAAATGGCTTGGTATTTTCTTTTTCACCAAATATTTACTTAGACATATAGCCTTTGAGAAAAAAATGTGTGTCAAGAAGAAAAATGATTCTACCACCAGATGGGAATAGCAATTTGCATTTGCCCTCAACTGCAAATAATCTTTCCATGGAACTAGTAGAAAGATTACCTCATCTTGTCTGTTGTCTCTATTAATAAGTGCCACACTGTCTGAAGCTTTAAGGGAGAATATCTTTCATTTTTCTGTTTCCAGAGGATCTTTTGCGATCATATGAGACTGAACCAACTTATATTAGAAAACCATTTTTGAAATATTCCCTTTAATTTCAGAGTGTTCAAAGATATGGAGTAAGTTTTCTATCATCTAATGATGGAGGTTCTTTTTCTTTTTCTTTTTCTTTTGGGAATTTTATTTTCTGGTCTCCCTTTGACCATGTAGTTGTGTTTTGATCTCAAACAAGAAAGAAAGTTATCTTCCAACTATAAGATGCCTCATAAATTTAAAAGGGAAAACATTGAAGGGATTTTTTTCTCTACTTTAATTGAGCTAAAACAAAAATGTAAATGTAAATATAAAATAGTTACAGACTACCTTAATAAATATTCAAAATCTATAAGATGAAAATGAAAAAGTCTTCAGGCAAAGACTAAGTATTATAAATACATCAATTGCCCCTAAAATAATTTTTATTTTAATACATTTCCTCTCAGGGTCCTAGTGTTTTGATGTTGTTTTTTATTTGTCTGAAGCAGGTACTTGTTAAAGCTATCATAAAGATCAACTGGGGAAAATTTTCATAAAAAAGCTGAAAAAAACTCAAAAGAATAAAGGGGATTAGACATGTGATGTAAAAATGTCAGAACATTATAAGTTACAGTCATCACAATAGTGTGACAAGGATCCAGAAATTAACAGATAGAGAAGAAAAGAAAAATTGTAGTGTAAAATCATCACTGATTGGGTTGTCTCTCTTCAAGATGGGTTAGTTGTGTTCTCTGTGTGAGAAGTGAGCAAGGACATTGCAATAGAAACTGTTAGTGCTCACCAAATAGCCATGCTTCTCTACATTTGTCAGCCTCCTTTGCAGTTGGGCTTAAGTCATATAATTAAAGTCAATGGAATGTAGACAAAAGTGATGTAAGCTGCTTCCATACCTTGTTCCTTAAAAACATTCTACACATAAGCTGCAGCCAGACCTGGGCGGCAGCACAAGTCTTATTAGGTCACATGGAGAGCGTCGGTAGAAAGGCTCAAAACATGGTGAGGGGAGGGTGGGGATATGAAAAGCCCCCTCCCCAAGGACTCCCTCCATCTTAAAATGACCTAAATTTCTTTAATTCTTAAGAAATAAAAATTGGAGCCCTATATTTCATACCATGATGTACTTTTTTCTAGATTTGCTGCGTGTTGATTTGTGTGTGTGTGTTTAAGATTTTTCTATTTTAATCATAAGAAATACTGAGAAAGGATAGAGTATTTGTTGCATACTAAAAAAAAAAAAAAAAAAAAAAAACTGGTTCTTGTGCTGGTGAAGGTTTGCAGGTTTGCACTTAAGTGAAATTGTTTGCCACATGCCTCACACATGCATGGTTTCTCTCTGGGATTTGTTCCTTGGTGCTCAGCCAAGTGCAAAATGTCTTTCAATATTGGGACACACATGCCACAGGGCTGTGTCTTCTGAGTGTAAGGATCTGGCTGGGGAGTCCTGACCTGTGACACTCCTTCTTCAGAAGGCACCTCCTCATCCTCTGCTCCATGCCAACCACCAGGCAAGGCCACAAGTGCAAGGTTCTCCAGCATCACATCATGGTACAGGCATCTCTGAGCTTCATCAAGGAGCCCCCACTCTTCCCAGTAGAAGTAGATGGCCACATCCTCAAAGGTCACGCTGCCCTTACTGTCCTGGAAAAGATGTTCAACATTGTTAGCCAAATGCAAATCAAAACCACAATGAGATATCATTTCACACCCACTAGAATTTTTTATTAAAAAAAAAAAAAAAAAAAACACAGAAAATAACAAGTGTTGGAAAGAATGTGGAGAAACAGGAACACTCCTTCATTATTGATGGGAATATAAAATGGAACAGCCATTGTGAAAACCCATTAGGCCGTTCCTCAGGAGGTACAGAATTACCATATGACCCAGCAATCCCACTTCTAGTTCTATACCCAAACAAAGAAAAAGCAGGGACTTGAACAGACATTTGCACACCAATATTCATAGCAGAATTATTCACAATTGCCAAAAAATGGAAGAAACCCAAGTGTCCATCAACAGATGGAGGGAAAAACAAACTGTGGTATATGCATGCAATGGGATATTATTCAACCACAAAAAGGAATGAACTTCTGATACATGCAACGACATGGGGATGAACCTTGAAGACATCATCTTAAGTGAAATAAGCTAGACACTAAAGGACAAATATTGTATGACGTCTGTGATATGAAATAATTAGACTCTGGAAATTCAAGGAGTTGGAAGCTAGAATACAGGTTACTGGGGGCCAAATTGGGGTAGGAATTGGGGAATTAATGCTTCACTGACAGAGAATTTCTGTTTGGGGTGATGGGATAGTTTTGGTAATGGATGGGGGTAACGGTAGCATAACATTAATTAACACCACTGAATTGTATATTTGAATGTAGTTAGAAGAGGAAATCTTAAGTTGGGTATATGTTACCAGAATAAAAAAAAAAAAAACATAAAACTGTACAACACAGTGAACTCTAATGTAAACTATGGACTACAGCTAATACCATACTTAATATAAACATTGCTTCATCAATTGTAACAAAGGTACCACACTAATGCAAAGTGTTAATAATAGGAAAAGCTATGTTGGAGGGGGTGTACATGGGTATTCTGTATTTTCTGCATCATTCTTCTCTAAACCTACAAATTCTTTAATCAAACAATTTTTTTAATTAAAAAAAAATCATCTTACACAATCTGCTTACCCTTTTTCCCCTTGTCTCAGTGAATGTGGAGACCAAATATGCCAGAGGATGGCTATAATTTGCAAGTTTTGTGTATATACAAGTCACTCTTTGGAAGAGAGCAACTTCAAGCAAGCTGCTAGACCAACATCAGGCTGCAATAAAAGCAAAAAATCACCATTGGTTGCATTAAAGAAAAGAAAAAAAAAACACTGGCATATAGACATATAAAAATGATAATCATTATCTTGTCTTAGGCAACTGATTCTTATTTAACTCTTTAGACTGAATAGTAATTAACAATTTAATAAAAATTTGGTCATTAACAAGAAGTTATAATATATTTTAAAGAAGATGAAGAATAGCTGTCCATTCTCAGGTTTGGGGAAAATTCTGCAAACAAAAAATTAATAAAAAGAATTCCAAAAGGAAAGAGGGCTAAATGATTGATATTCTTTCCTCTTCTTTGTTAGGTTTTCCAGGGCAATTTTGACAATGACACCCACAGGAAAAACGTCATCGACCCTCCCATCTATGCACGGCACTTGAGAATCCTCCCTTGGTCTTGGTACGGGAGGATCACGCTGCGGTCAGAGCTGCTGGGCTGCACAGAGGAGGAGTGAGGAGACCCCACATCCCACAACCCTCCTCTCTACTTCCCTAAAATCTGTAGGAAAATGGATGGAATTTTTTCATGGGAAAGTGCTCAATTTATGGTAGGCCGCTGTCTTTTTAAGGAGGTCTAAGCCTGCCTTTTTCAACGGCTTAATTTTGTTTTTATTGTTTAAGCTTCTTCAGTAACGTCACATTAACTGTGAATTACTTTTCTCATTGTTTTCTGAATTTTTCACTCTGGTTGAAATATATTGGGGAAAGAAAGTAGCATTCTTTGCATAGCAAGGGTAAAAAGAAATCTTTTAGTTAGCAAATAAAAACAAGGATTGATAAAGCTTTTGAAATCAATACTCAACTAATTCTTATAAAAGGAACACTGCAATGTTAGCAATAAGTTTTTTCTTCCCCTTCTGTAATGACTCTGCTTTATCCTAATTGTTTCTCTGTGCCTACCAAACACTGACAGTGTTTATTAAAAAATCTTGAAGAAGAATCTGTAACATGCAGTACTAATTGATATTATAATCCTCCTTTTATTTTTTGTAATTGAAGCTTATGTGGGGTTTATCCCCCCTTTTGGTTCTATTCTATATTCTTTATATTGTATATTGCCTGAATAAGTCTATATGCTTTCTAGTTTTATTTCTTCCTACTATTTACCTAAAAGAAGTATCATATTTTGTTTTGCTTTTTTAAATATATGGAACATGATTAACAGTGGGTTGATCTGTATTTAATATTAGTAGATTAAATCTGCAATTTTATTTTTGATGAAGGCTGTAACTATGTCATTTAAAATACTTCCTTTATAAAGAACCCTATACTATCATTTTGCAAAATAATAAACAGCAAGTAATATGTATTATATCCTTTTAAGCCTAAATTTTAGCCGTTGTTTTGATGATTTTGACATGACCTTATGTTTTCTTTAAAAGTAATAGTTGTGAATTCTTTGTTTTTTAAAAATACTTTTAGTAGCCAAATATAACTGTTTTGCTGGATAACTCAGTCAGACTTACTCATCATTTCTTTGTTCATCTCTGCATTTCCTGTGAAACTAAAATTTTATTGAGATTTGCCAACAGGTGGTGGTTTCCCAGGAAAGCACATTGTGAAGTTATTTGTGAGAAAAAATATTTACTGATGACAGAGTAGTAAACCATTTCCAAGATGAAAATTGATTTCTATTTATTTTACTTCAAAGGTCCTAAAAAAATAAGCAATTATCAAAACAATTTGTTATTGATAATGGAAGTTTCATTGACATGTCTCTCAAATTAAAGTTCATGCTGCTTCTGCAAAAGTCCTCAACATCTAATTTATATGCTTTACGAGTATTTATTTTATAAGGCTTAGACACAGAATTATCAGAGTTTTAAATTAAGGGTCCTGGAAAAGAAGGTCTGGTGTTTGTACAAAATTTTGAGGTCTTGTGCAACACTGCTAAAGTTTTTTTTTTTCCTGTATTATTTGTGTGCATAACAAAAGCCACTAGACTGTTACTGTCTTGTCTATCCATGTGTTAACAGCATTGCTTAATGATGTATATACGGAATGGTCTTCAATAATAATGAAGAATTTAAAGAGGAAGTCAATCATAATGACGTCTCTTAATAAAAGCAAAATTAGTTGGTCTAAGAGGACTGGCTGGCCATATGTTTGTCCTATGCCCATGAGTTTTCTACATCAGATTCTTATCATATAATTGTTGGTTTGAAGCATCTGAAATGGTGATCAGTTTTCAGCATCTTTCAAAACCAAAATTATTTCCTCAATATTGCCTTTTTTTTGGTAACTTTAAAATTAGAAACTTTAAAGGTTTTAATCTGCTAATTTTTATAACAATGTTACAAATTATTCCTTAGGTCCCAAAATATATACACATTAAATGTCTAGCAAATAGTCCTTATATCTTTTAAAGTTTATAACCACATACTATGTCATCAAATTCCTAGCATTTTTTCCTTTGTAGATCTCGCACAATTCTTCATTCTTAATAGAGTATGCATCAAAAATTATAAGTAATGTTTTGTCAAGATTTACTTTTTAAAAATTGTTCATGGCTTCATATGATGTTTTGAATTTTTTTGCTATTGATAGCTTTTTTAAAAAAAATATTTTCCAAGTGAGTTGGTTAAAATTAGATTTGTAATCTTTTAGAAATACTTTGAAATTACTTATTCTTGCTTGTGCATTGTCTAACTGTTCTTTGTGCTCTTCACCAACATGGCAGATCCAGTGGGATTTCTATTTGTCCTGTGATACCCAAAATTGATGACAACAGAGGGTTTCCCACATTTGGAAATGTGGAAAAATATTGTGAAGTAGACTGTAGCTTTTGTGTCCTTTATATCAATGACTCAAACTGAAGCAAATTTATTCTATTTAAATTCACACAAAAATAAATAAAATCTCATAAGCAGAACACACAGTAGAATCACCTAGTCTTCATCACAATGAATCACTATAATATGTTAATTTTATGATCTATGAAATTAAAGACCCAAGCATCTCCATTTATCTACATCCTATTAAAAGCATTGATCATAAGCACTAATTCTAATTTTAAGGTTGACTTTCTCTTTCTGAATGACTTCGTAGGGATCAGTGTGAATTTTGAAGACTTGGGGTGCTAATGATTGTATCTTTGCTAGTCAACAAATTACAAAATATAATACTCAATGCTTCTGGCATCTGATGTGTCAGCAAGTACAGAAATAACTGAGACACAAATAACCTTTGCAAACTTTCAAGCTGTGTATTATTCTGATGTTGTTTTTTTTTCTTCTTTGTATATAGACTTAAATCATGTAGGATGTTGTAAAATCAGTACACTCTTGTCTAGTCTTCAAACTTAAAATAAAACTTTTGAAAATCTGGTATACTTTTGAAGCTGTTGTAATTAAACACAATTGTAAGGATACACAAATTGTCAGAATGCAAATGCCCACTGCTCTTGACAACATGATAGGCTTATTCTTTTCCATGCACAGAAGAAATAAGCAGATACTAGAAAAAAATAGGAATTATAATACCATCCACATATGAATTTATACCAGTTTTACTGACCTTTCAAAAATCATTAAAATGTGTACATTCTTCCTATTCCTTTTAGCTGTGGAAATTTCCCTGGATTACAATAATCCAAAGTAATTTCTTTTTCCTCATGTGTATTTAAAATGTTGTGTTCCAGGACTGATCTGCCCATTATTAATCAAATGTTATCGCTATTGTTTCTGTCTTTGCACTTCATAATGCTCAGAAACCTAATGAAGAGATCAATCCAGAGAAAGCAATAATACAGTATTAGTAATATATGTATCTGTGTAACCTCAGCTATTGTTTAAGGAAAATCATAACACTTAGCTTCTTCATAAACCCTGTTTCTGACTCTCTGAACATCACTGGTGAAGCATTAAGTCTGTGTACTTCCCACTTTTTAGGTCTTAAGATTCAAAAAATTTAGGAAAGAAAATTAAGATATTGAATGCTTCTCGTTTAATTGAGCTTTGGTAAATCTATGATAGTTCCCAGTACAAGCTTATTATGCTTTATGTATTCATACAAGATCCTATTTAACTGTATTTTAATGTAAATAGTTCAGTGGGGTTCCATTATTTGCCTTATTTTTTTACACATGCAGAAATAGAAACAAATGTAATTTTATTAGATAAAAGTAATTATACATATATTTTTTTCAATATGATCAATAAAAATGATTGCAATATCTATACAGGGTAAAAATTCACTATGACAGCAGAATAATTACTCAGCAGAAAATTTTCAACTATGAGGCTTTTTTATATTACTGATTCAAGAATAAGTAATAGATATATATAGAATTCAAAGGGAAATATCTGAATTCTGATATTCTGAAACTTGCTTTTGTTCTTTAATTGCATTAAGAATAACTCCATAAATGGAAAATATTCTCCCTATGTAACCTAAAATTTAAAAATATCTACCATTTCAGCATTGAGAAATACTAATATTTTTTGATAGAAGGCCAATACTCTCTATCCCTGATTTCAAAGTCTAATTAAAAAAATATATTAACAATTCATTTAGTATAATATTTCTTTTGAAAAAAATGTTGAGATGCAAAAGGGTCCATTTACCTGAGCACCCTTTTTATCCAAGCAGATAAAATGGTAGATTAAACCACTTCACCATGTGAGAAATGTCTGATCTACCCTGAAACAGAATGCTTTGTCATTTGTCTTTACAATGAAGAAGACTATATAGTGTAAGTAGCATTTTTTCTATTGATTTTGAAGGGGGAAATAAGATTCCCTGATTCTACTGCAATAAATGCCTGTATTTCATATTGGATGTTTCTACATTGCCACAAAATAAAGTATTTTCCACAGTAAGAAAGTGGCACTCATTCCAAGACTTATTTTTATTAGATGAATTTGGTAGCAGTAATAGGAAAACATTTTTGGAAAAGGCTCCTCATTTAGTTGTTTTTGCATATCTTGGCAGAAGTTAATTCAGTCATTTGAAAACTCTAATGCTGTGGAAATGTGGTGTAGACACATCAGCAAATGGTCACCATATTACATGATTAAGTATTGTATATGGTGATTGCCTCTGATTTAATTTTATTGTGATCTTCTCAAAGACATGAACCACATTCTTCCATATTTATGTAAAGTTCCCATAGTGCTTATCACACCATCCACATATAAATATCATAGTAATGATGAGTTGCTGCATAAGTTCAATCTGCTGCCACCTGTAAAGAAAGTGGTGGCAGTAAGACTGATGGTGCCTTCAAACAATACATCCCCCATGGCCAATATGGAAACAGCTTAGAGATAACCTACGGAAGCATCAGACCAAAACACTGGACAGAATTAAAGCGAAGAGAGCCGAGGGAAGACTGCATGCATGTTAGGAAAAGAGAGAAGGGATATTTTCAGTGGTAACTAATTAAATGGCAAATTAAACATGGATTCACATGTATTTTATAATTGTTCCAGTTTTTAGTGGTTCCATAGCAGCCTTGTAAAGAAAATGTAATGAAAGGCTTTGCCTTTCAGGAAGAGAACCACAGCAGACCAGTGGCTCTGGTGGACATAATCAGCACAGGGCTCTTCAATGCCAGTGGCATTTTCTGCCTGGGTCCAGGAGGAGGAATTGAACAAAGAAGTTAAGAATGGCATGTCCCAAAGGAAGCAGTAAATAATCAGTCTCAAGCATTTACTTAGGTTCTCAAGTTCCTTAGGTAATAATATAGAGAAATGTCATGGGGTATGTGTGTGTTTGTGTGTGTGTGCATGTGTGTTTAAATACTCTCAAACTTACAGGACAGTTAAAAAACAAAACAAACCCCATTCAGAGAGCTCCAACATACCCTCATCCTCCCAGATACCCAGATCCACCAATTTTAACACTGCCACATTTGCCACATCATTCTATCAAAGAATCCTATGAATCTGTCTAGCTATCATCTATCTGTCACCTGTCTATTTTGCAATCCATTTTCTGAACACTTAAGTGTAGGTTGCATACATCATGCTCCCTGAACACTTAATACTGCCATGAATGTTTCCTATGAACGAGAATACCCACTTATGAAACCACATTAAGTGCAATTATCAAGTTCAAGAAATTTAATATTGATATAAAGCTTGCAGTCTGTTTTCCAATTTTTTCGTATGCCCCAATAATGTTCCTTTGGAGCCTTTTCTCTTCCCTTGTTCAATCCCATCCAGGATCACATACGGCATTTAATTTGTAGTCTCTTTAGTTTCTATTTCTCTCTCTCTTTTTTTAAATTATGGAAGCATGTATACAATGTAAATTTCTTATCTCAACCACTCCCAAGCATACCATTCAGTGGGGTTAATCATAACCCCAGCACCTTCCGTTATTAAAACTTTCCCAATTCCCCAAAGAGAAACCCTACACCTACTCTGTACTAAATCTCCATTCCTCTTTTATCCTGCCCCTGGCAACCTGTACTCTAATTTTTGTTTCTATGAGCTTACATAGTCTCCAATATATCCTTTGTAGTTACCATGGGTCTTAAATTTAACATCCCAATCTATAACAATCTTGTTTGCTCGATACCAACTTAATTTCTATAGTATACACAGACTATGTTGCTAAACCTCTCCATACCCTCACCTTTGTTTTGTTCTTGTAAAGATTACATTGTTATATATTACGTCTGATTTATCGTTAAATTTTCTGTATTTGCCTTTTGATCCTGTGGGAAGTAAAAAGTGTAGTTACAAACCAAAAATTCAATAGTACTGGCATTTTAACCCTTGTTGTTACCCCCACAGAGATCTTTATTTCTTTGTGTGGTTTCAGTCTATTGTCTATTGTCCTTTCCTTTCAACTTGCAGAACTCTCTTTAGCATCTCTTGTAGGACTGGTCTAGAGGTGATGAACCCCCTCAGCTTTTGTTTATCTGGGAATGTCTTAATCATTCTCTTAAAAGACAGTTTTGCCAGTTATAGAATTCTTAGTTGGCAAATTTTGCACTTTAAGTATGTCATTCTCCTGCCTTCTTACCTCCATGGTTACCAATGAGCAAACAGCACTTAATCTTATTCAGGCTCTCTTATATATAACACTTTGCTTCTCTCTTGTGGCATTCAGAATTCTCTACCTTTGGCATTTGACTATAATATATTTCAGTGTGCTTCTATTTGGGTTTATCCTCTATTAATTCTTTAAGCATCTTGGATGAGTATCTTTATATCTTTTGTTAAATTTGGGAAGTTCTCAGCTATTATTTCTCTGAGTATTCTTTCTGTTCCTTTCTTTTTTTCTTCTCCTTCTGGGATTCCCACAAATGGTATCCTTATGGCACCCCACAGCTTCTTCAGATTCTGTTCACTTTTCTTCATTCTTTCTTCTTTCTGCTCCTCAGACCAGATCATTTCAATTGTCTTATCTTCAAGTTCAGTGATACTTTCTTTTGATAGCTCCAATCTTCTTTTGAATGCTTCTAGGGTTCAATCTTCTTTTGAACCCCTCTAGGATTACTGTGGTCTTAAGCTATGTTTGGTTCCTTTTCATAATTTCCATCTCTCTTTATAATCTCTTTGTATTCATCCATCAATTTCCTGATTTCTTTACTACTTTGCCCATGTTTTCCTTAGTTCTTTGAGCATATTTTGGACCATATTTTCAAGTCTTTGTCTGGTATGTCCCAGGTCTGATCCTCCTCACTGTTGTTTTCTCTTCTCCTTTCCTTGGGCCCTCACTTCCTGTTTATTTGTGGTTCTCTAATCTTTTGTTGAAACCTGGACATTTAGATATTTTAGTGTGTTGTCATTGGAATTTAGACTCTAAGGCACCAGTTCCATAAGTTTGTATCCAGCTACTGTTATGACAGAGTTTTCCTTGAATGCCAGGAACTAACAAAAACAAAAAAAAAAAAAAAAGAAAGAAAGAAAAAAAGATTCTTTCCCAGTCTTTGCAGATTGACTTGGGTGAGTGCTTTCCTTCAAGACTTATCCATTAATAAGTTTGGAGAACAGTTTGAGGCCAAAGTGTAGGGCTCTCCCTGATCCTTTCTGCATGTGTCTCTTGTCTTAGGCAAGCACATATGGCCCTGGGAATTCCCCCACTCACATGGTTCTGAATGTTCCCTTTTCCTTAGGAAACAGTTTCCTCACAGTCTGGTTACAGCACTGTTATGTCTTACAGTCAGCAATCACAGGAAGCACAACTTGATTGCTCCCCCACAACCTTCTTTAGGAGGGTTCTGTAAGCTGCATTCTACACACAGGGCAATTTCTGGGACTATGAGCCTGTGACAAGAGTCTTGGTTCAGTCCCTCAGACCACCACCAGAGAGAGAAGTGTCCAAATGTGATCCCAGTACGTGCATGAGGATCACCCAGCTCCCTCTGGAGCAGGAACCCAGACGGAGAGCTGAGGCTGGCTCCGTGTGGAGCCAGTGAGGGGCAGGGTATGCGGCCAGGGAGCCATAAGATCCTACTACTTTTAAGCTGCCTTTTTCTTGATTTGGCATGCTCCCTGTTGCTGCAATCCTTTAAATATTTTCTGGAGCTTTGAGAAAGATGCTTCTGCCAGTTCTTACTGGTTGTTCAAAGCTTCTGTGGGAAGATGGAGCCCTGAAGCTTCTCACTCCACCATCTTAACTGGGGCAGGGCCTGCATTTTTTCTTTTTTTAACAGCAGAAGTACCCTTACAAGAAACTTGTTTTGAGTGACATAAATACCTTGATAAGCTGCTTAGGATGTGGCCCAAAACTCCAGAGACATGTTTAAATAATAGTAAAAAAAAAAAAATGTTTTTCACAGTGCCAGTGGAGAGAATTTGGTGGATCGGAACCAGTATTTTCTTTTTATAATTAAACACACTAGGAGAGGAGAGGGGAGGGGATGGGAGCAGAGGAGAGAGAAGGGGAGAATAGAGAAGAAAAAAGGAGAGTAAAGAAGAAAAATATGAGTCCATTATAAAATTCTTTAGTACAATTTTTACTTCACTTATATTGGTATATCTGTGTGTTGTTGATCACAATGTAAACTGTTTTTCTCACTCAGAGACACAGTCATAAAAGTCTGAAAGCCACCACTGTAATATAGTCACTGAACTGCTTTCTAAACAGGGTGATGTCTAGTTTTGTGTACCAGGTGGCCAATGCAAGTTTAGAGTCAAAGTTGGATAGATCCTGTCAATAGAAGACTTGCGAAGGCTTGGTAGGGAGAGAGAAGAGGTGAGGTGTTGGAAGCCTGAGAGGCTTTATTAGGAGAGAGAACGAAGATACTAAAACTCAGTCAAGTGATTTTTTTTTGCTCTCCTCCCCATAAAATACTCCAATAAAATAACAGCTTCTTCCCATAACATTTCATTGTTGGGTCTGCTGGGGGGAAGATGCATCAAATGCTGAATATGGCTTGAAGGTGGGCTTGAAATATGAGCCAACCTGCCTGGTGGAGGGTGGGGAAGAGGAAGGCCTGCCACTTTGGGTTAAATGTAATGCAGATCCATGACTTTTTAAATGGATTTTTCTACAGTCACTTCTGGTTTACAAATCCATAATCTGATTACCCTCCACACTCTTAGTATAACCTCCTATCCCTAATTTTGAGAAATTCATACCAGTATTTCCTTAAGAGTTTTCCTACCTAAGCCTAATATCACATATACTTATGCCTCCAAATTGTAGCATTAAGCAGTAATTTTGGTCCTATAAAATATTAAAATATGCTTTCAGTTTTCCCAGAGATATAAATAAAACCTAATTTCTTTCATAAATAATACACTGAAAAAACTAATATATTAGTTTTAAGAAAATATTAAAATTAACCAACTGTTTAAAATCATTCTTTTTAGCAAAATTTAAGCATTTATTTTGTGCCAGCTATGATGTGAGGTTCTGAAATTACAGTCATAAAAATAATCTGACTTTCAGGAGCTCACAGACTAGAGGGTGGGGATGGAAGTAGACAAAAAAGCAAACAATTATGATAGGTGCTATGACAAAAACCTGCTCAACCTTCCAGGAAGACATAGAACAAAGTCCTGTACATCAGTCAATGAGGTAAGTCAGGTAAGGCACTCTGGAGGAAGTGACACCCAAGGTGTACACAAACCGTCAAATTTAATATTCATGATTCCTAAACCATCCACTTTATCATTCATGGCAACCTTTACCATTCAAGGCCTCTTTGCAAGAGGAGAAAAAGCCTAAAGAGGAAAAAGTTAAGAGATTTTTCTAGTTTGTGGGGCTATGCTATGATTTGTACTTAGATCCTATGACACCATCTCAACCCACTCCCTGCAAGCTCAATACTCATTTTCTACTTCTAAGTCAAAGGGCACTGAAAACATGCCTCATTATAAACCAGTACAGGAACAAGAAGGATTTGCCTCTGGCCAAGCTGTCACTAACTCTTTATTGTGCAATTTCTCAAATTGCTCTAAATAACTTAATAAGTCAGTATTAACTAATAACATATTTAAAATAATAATCACATGAATATATGAAGAAAAATCTACAAATGACTGAAAAGCTAATGAAGTACTTAAAATATATGATGTCATTATTTCCTAAAAAGTGACTATTAAACCCAAGATGTCAGGGTATCTGATATTCAAAGACACAGTAACATGTACTATTTCTGTGTGGCAAACATGAAATCATTAATGCAATAATCAAAATTACTCATATTTAAGAAAATTTTTAAAATAGTGCTCCACAGATAAGGGAAACTACAAGCATTTCCAGTTTTTAAAAAGAATTTCAAATAATGAAGAAAAAGTGTCTAAAACCATGCATTGAGTTCTAGTTCCCTACATTTACATATTAGCATACTTTTGACCAGGAGAGAAACTTAACAGTGAATAATATCTTAGAAAACAACGTGTGTGTGTAAACAAAATTTATTAGCCAACTTCTTAGATAAATGAATGGAATTGTCTTTCCATTCCCTGGTGAATTTTCAAATAGTAGAACTAGCAGCTCATGAGTGATGAATAACCCTGTGCAACCATATGTAGTCAGTAAATTAAATTTCTATAACTTGATTTAAATAGTCAGTTTTCTGTTAATTTTTTTTATCAATAAACCAGAATAAGCTGAAAGAATCTTAGAGGAATTAAGGACTTTAAACAATGGGATGTATTTGTTTAAATGCTTAATTCCTTTGATTATACTCATTCAACATCTAAATATGTTCAAGAAAGATGGCATAACCTAAGTAAGTCTTTAACAATCCTAAAGGCCAATGAGTTTTATCCCTTATATTTGAATTGTATCTTTGCTGAATTTAAATCCATATATTTCCCTAAAATCAGAAAACTGGTAGTTATGGTCTTTGTATGATAATTCTATTCTTGTCCTTTCTAGAGAAAAAAAAATTATTTGCCCCTTCATCAGTCTACAATTATTTGTATTTTTTAACCTACTGAATGTTTTTAATAATCTTCTAAAAATGTAAAACATCAAAGTAGATAAGGCATGCTGAATGTGGTGAAAACGTTATTTGACAGTTGTTAACTTGTTTATCCTTTATTAAGCTTATTTACCAAAAGCCCCCGTAAGGTTGATGGATGTTCAAGCTGTAGTCCACTGTGAGTATCTCATCACCTCTAGTGCATTTCTGCATATTAAATTGTACCAGGTCATGGTTTGAGCAAACATCCTTTTACATCTCAAGCACGTTGTCACATATGTATTCCTACTTCTTTTTTCAGCCATTTCTACAGTAAATAACAATTTGAAACCTGTCCTTCAGGCACTCTTCTTCTAAGAAATTTATTGAGTGTCTACTAAAGGCAAAACAAAAGGACCCAGGAAAATATTAAAGATTTATGTCAACGGCAGCCAGGTATGATTGAGCAGGTTGTGCTTTGAGCAAAGTAGCTAGGCCAGGGGACAAGTGAGCAGGCTGAAATTCAGACTCTTCCCATTTGACAAGCAAAATTTCTGAGGAAAGTCTGTCTGTGGGTAGTTCCTTTGTGTTTATCATCATCCCAGAGGAAGACCTTTTTCTATCTAGTGTCTCATGCACTGCAGAGAGATGCCTGTTTAGTTCCAATGTCAACTGCTTTTACCAAAGGCAATCTTCCAATATAGAACACTTTCAATATTTTATAGCTTTGCAACAAAGTTAGCATATTCTGAAAGCTTCCTGCCTGACTAAAATCCTAAGTATACAAGTGAAAATTCCAACACTTGCTTCCATCTTCTCTCCACCAACTGTGCTATGGATTGCAAGTTGTACCTAAAAGGAGTATAAAGTTTCTCTCTTAATCTTCCCCTTATTCTAGTCTTTTAAAAATGGCTGGAACAATTATAGTAAGGATGTATCATTGGTGCATTTATATGTTGGATTTAAAAGAAAAAGAAAACAACTTCTACAATCTCCTTTAGTCATTCAATTAATTTTTATGAAGTAGCTACTCAGTTGCTGGGCTCTGGGGACCTAGCAAACAAATAGACATACTGGGTGAACACAGAGGTTTTGCATATATTGATGGTGAAATTTTGGACAGGAAAGGCAGAGCAAGATGCTGATGCAAACTGCTCCCCTAAATGGAAAAAAAATCTTTTGTTGCTTCGACAGCTTTACATAAGTGCCTAAGACTTTTGTTTTTTTTTCTTTTAAAAGCAATTTTATTGATATGTATTCACACACCATATAGTACATACAAAGTATACAATCACAGTATCATCATATAGTTGTGTATTTGCCACAATTAATTTTAGAACATTTTATTACTCCAAAATAAAGAAAAATGAATATAGAAAAGAACACCCAAAACATTCCTTATCCCCCCTATTATTTATATATTTTTGTCTTTATTTTATTACTCATCTACCCATACACAGCATAAAGAGAGTGTCAATCACAAAGTTTTCACAATCACATAGTCACAGGATAAAAGGTATACAATTATCATCAAGAATGAAGTCTAGTGGATTACAGTTCAACAGATTCAGGTATTTCCTTCTAGCTATTTTTATGCACCAGAAACTAAAAAGGAATATCTATATAATGCATACAAATAATCTCCAGAATGACCTCTTGACTCTATTTGAAATCTCTTAGCCACTGAAGCTTTCTTTTATTTCATTTCTTTTCCCTCTTTTAGTCAGGAAGGCATTCTCAATCCTATTGTGCCAGGGCCAGGCTCATCTTGGGATTCATGCCCCACATTGCCAGGAAGACTTTCACCCCTGGGAGCCATGTCTCACATAGGGGGCAGGGTAGTGAGTTTATTTGCAGAGTTGGCTAGGAAAGAGAGATCACATCTGAGCAACAAAAGAGGTTCTCTGGGGGAGACTCGCAAGCATAATTATAAGTAGGTTTAGCGTCTCCTTTGCAGGAATAAGTTTCATAAGGGCAAGCCGCAAGATTTAGGGCTTGACTTATTAAATTGGGAGTCCCTAATGTTTGTGAGAATATCAGGAATTACCCAGGTTGGGAAGTTTAATAGTTCCACATTTTTCCCAAGTCCCTCAAGAAGACTTTGAAAATACGTTTTTTATTTTCTGCCCCAAATTCTCTGGAATATATCAGATATTATATCAACCTGTACAGAATAACAAGATCTCATTCCCTATTCTAAGTTCCATATAAGTATGTTGTTTAAATAAACTGACTATACAAGTTAAATTAGATAGTGTGTTACAGAGAATATAAATTTTGTACCAAAGAAACATCTCCTAAGTAACAGTTAAAACTCAGGAATAGATGCGACTGCTATAAGAGCTTGCAATCTAGGAACCTTTACAATAAGCCTTATTGAACATTCTGTACTCTTGCATCATCGATTGCCCAATCTCTGCCCACATTCCATCCCCTGATAAGCAATCTCATGCAATTCTCAGAATTTGTTTACTATAGTTAGCTCATATTAGTGAGGCCTTACAATATTTGTTCTTTTGTTTCTTGCTTATTCATACTCAACTTAATGTCCTCAAGTTTCATTTGCCTAGTTCATGCCTCACAACTTCATTCCTTCTTGAAGTCACTCAATATTCCATTAAATGTATACACCAGAGTTTGCCCTTTCATTCATCCATCAATGTACTCTTAGGCCACCTGCATCCATTGCAAATCATGAATACTGCCACCATAAACAGCTGTTTGCAAATGCTTATTCATGTCCCTGCTCTCAGTTCTTCCAAGTATATACCAAATAACAGTATTGTGGGATCATAAGGCAAATCTGTACATAGCCTTCTATGGAACCACTACACTACCCCCCAGAAGGGCTGCACCATTCTACTTCCCTACCAAGAGTGAATAGGTATATCTCTCTCTCCACATCTTCTCTAGCACTTTCATCTTTCTGTTTATTTTTTAAATGGTTTTGTTGATGCACCATACAATCCATTCTAAGTAAACAGTCAATAGCTCCTGGTATAATCATGTAGTTATGCATTCACCACCAAATCTATAGGAGAACATTTCCATTTCTTATGCAAAGAAAGAAGTAGAGGAAAAAATTAAATAAAGAATGTAAACAATTAGAAAGGAGAAACAATGACAAGAATCTCATACCCTGCCCTTATATTCCCCTCTACTGACATTTAGCTTTGGTATATTGTCTTTATTACAATTAATGGAATATTACAATGTAACTGTAACTATAGACCCTAGTTTGCATTGATTTTTGTATTTTTTCCCATATAGCATCCCATTTTCAACACCTTGCAATGTTGACATCACTTGTTCTCCCTTATGTAAAAACTTTCTTATATTTGTACATTTAATCATCATCATTGTCCGCTCTAGGTTTGCTAAGTTATACAGTTCCAGTTTTTACCCTCTATCTTTCCTTCTGGTAACATATATGCCCCTCACCTTCCTCTTTCAATCATACTCACACTCAGCTTTGTTCATTATACTTACAATATTGTGCTATCAGATAGTACTGTGCTATCCATTTCTGGATCTTTACAATCAATCTTGTTGAACATTCTGTGCTCCTTCAGCATCAAATGCCCAATCTCTACCTTCTTTCTACCTCCTCATAAACTGTGTTCTTCACTTTAACTCTCAGAGTTTACTCATTATATTTATTTCATATTAGTGAGACCACACAGTATTTGTCCTTTTGTTTCTGACAAATTTTGTTCAACATAATGTGCTCAAGGTTCATTCACATTGTTTCATGCATAATATACCACCGTATGTTTTTACCACAATTTGTTTATCCACTTATCCATTGATAAACACCTGCGCTGTTTCCATCTCTTAGCAATTGTGAATAAAGCCATTACAAACATTGGTGTACAAATGTCTATTCATGTCCCTGCCTTCAGTTCCTCCAAGTATATACTTAGTAATGGGATTGCTGGATCATACAGCAATCCTATACTTTGCTTCCTGAAGAACTGCAAGACTGTCTTCCAGAGTGATTGCACCATTCTACATTCCCCTCAACAGTGAATAAGTGTACCTCTTTCTCCACATCCCCTCCAACACTTACAGTTTTCTGATTTTTTTTTTATAATGGCCATTCTAATATGTGTGAGATGATAGCTCATTGTGGTTTTGATTGGAATTTCCCTAATAGCTAGTGAAGTTGAGCATCTTTTCATATGTATTTGAACCACTTGTGTTTCCTCTTTGGAAAAGTATTGTCCATGTCTTTTGCCCATTTTTTAATTGGGCTATTTGACTTTTTGTTGTTGGGTTGTTGTATCTGTTTATATATTCTGGATATTAAACCCATATCTGATATGTGGTTTCCAAATATTGTCTCTCATTCCATAGGCTGCCTTTTTACTTCTCTAACAAAGTCCTTTGATGTGCAAAAGTATTCATTCAATTTTGAGGAGATCGAATTTGTCTGTTTCTCACACTTTGCTTACATTTTGGGTGTAAGGTCTAGGAAGCCACCTCCTATCACAAGATCCTTGAACTATTTCCCTGCATTTTCTTCTAAAAGTTTTATGGTCTTAGCTCTAATGTTTAGGTCTTTGATCCATTTTGAGTTAATTTTTGTATAAGATGTGAGATAGGGGTCCTCTTTCATTCTTCAGGATATGGATATCCAGTCCTCCAAACCATATTTGTTGCAGAGGCTGCTCTGTCCCAGTTGAGACAACTTGATTGTCTTTTCAAGAATCAATTCTCCATAGATGAGAGGATCTATTTCTGAACACTCAATTTGATTCCATTGGTCAGTGTACCTATCTTTAAGCCAGTACCATGCTGTTTTGACCACTGTAGCTTAATAACATGCTTTAAAGACAGGTAGTATGAGACCTCCCACTTCACTTTTCTTTATCAAGATATTTTTAGCTATTCAGGGCACCCTGCACTTCCAAACAAATTTGGTTATTGGTTTTTCTATTTCTATAAAGTAAATTGTTGGGATTTTATTGATATTGCATTGAATTGATAAATTAATTTTGGTAGAATTGACATCGTAACTATATTTAGTCTTCCATTCCATGAACATGGTATGTCCTTCCATTTATTTAAATATTCCTTGATTTCTTTTAGCAACTTTTTGGAGTTTTCTGTGTATAGGTCTTTTATGTCCTTGGTTACATTTATTCCTAAATATTTGATTTTTTTGGTTGCTATTATAAATGGATTTTTTTTTCTTGATTTCCTCCTAAGATCCTTACTAGTGTATGGAAACACTACTGATTTCTGTATGTTGATCTTGTATCCTGCCACTTTACTATACTCATTTATTAGCTATAGAAGCTTTGCTGTAGATTTTTTGGGATTTTCTACATATAGGGTCATGTCATCTGCAGACAAAGTTTTACTTCTTCTTTTCCAATTTGGATGCATTTTATTTATTTTATTGCCTAATTGCTTTAGCTAGAACTTCCAGCACAATGTTGAATAACAATGGTGACAATAGGCATCCTTGTCTTTTTCCTAATCTTACAGGAAAATTGTCAATAATGCCGCTATAAACATCAGCATACCCCACTGAGTATGATGTTAGCTGTGGGTTTTTCATATATTCCCTTTATCATGTTGAGGAAATTTTCCTCTATTCCTATCCTTTGAAGTGTTTTCATCAAGAAAGAATGTTGAATTTTGCCATATGTCTTCCCTGCATCAATCAAGATTATCCTCTATTTTTCCCCTTTTATTTATTGATGTGGTGTATTACATTAATTGATTTTCTTGTGCTGAACCAGCCTTGCATACTTGGAATAAAACCCACTTGGTCATCGTGTATAATTCTTTTAATGCACTGCTGGATTCCTTGTCTTGCATTTAGTTGAGTATTTTTGGATTCATATTCATTAACAAGATTGGTCTGTAATTTTCTTTTCTTGTAGTATCTTTGGTTTTGGTATTAGGGTGATTTTGGCTTCATAGAATGAGTTAGGTAGCTTTGCCTCCTCTTCAATTTTTTTGAAAAGTTTGGGTAGGTTTGGTAATAATTCTTTCCTGAAAGCTTGGTAGAATTCACATGTGAAGCCATTTGGTCCTGGACTTTTCTTTTTATGTGAGGTGTTTGATGACATTTAATATCTTTAGTTTTGATCAGTTTGTTGTGGTCTTCTGTTTCTTCTTGAGTCAGTGTTGGTTGTTCATGCTTTTCTGGGAAGTTGTCCATTTCATCTAAGTTGTCTAGTTTGTTATCATATAGTTGTGCATAGTATCCTCTTATTATTTCCTTTATCTCTTTGGGTCAGTAGTTATGCCCCCCTCTGATTTCTGATTTTACTTATTTGCATCTCTCCTTTTTAACTTGTCAGTCCAACTGTCCATCAATTTTACTGATTTTCTCAAAGAATAAACTTCTGGTTTTATAGATTCTGTTGTTTTCATGTTCTCAATTTCATTTATTTTTGCTCTACTCTTTGTTGTTTCTTTCTTTCTGTTTGCTTTGGGGTTAGTTTTCTGTTCCTTCTCTAGTTCCTCCAGGTAAGCAGTTAAGACTTCTATTTTTGCTCTTTCTTCTTTTTTATTACAGGCATTTAGGGCAATAAATTTCCCACACAGCACTGCCTTTGCTGCATCCCTTAAGTTTTGATATGTTGTGTTCTCATTTTCATTTGCCTTGAGATATTTACTGATTTCTCTTGTAATTTCTTCCTTGACCCACTGGTTGCCAAAGAGTGTGTTGTTTAGCCTCCATCTTTAGTGAATTTTTCAGGCTTCCTCCTCTTTATTTATTTCCAACTTCATTCCATTATGATCTGAGAAAGTGTTTTGTCTAATTTCCATCTTTTAAGTTTATTGAGATTCGCATTATTACCCAAGTCTATCCTTAGAATGATCCATGAACACTTGAGAAAAATGTGTATCCTGCTGTTGTGGAATGCCATGTTCTATGAATGTCTATGTCTAGTTCATTTTTCATATTATTCAAAATTTCTGTTTCCTTACTATTGATGAGAGTACTGTATTGAAATCTCCAACTATTATTGTAGTGGTGTCTACTTCTCCCTTCAGTGTTGTCAGTGTTTGTCTCGTGTTTTGGGACACTCTGGCTTGATGCAAAAATATTTATGAGTGTTATGCCTTCTTGATGAATTGTCCCTTTTATTAATACATAGTGTCCTTTATATCTTTTAATTGCTTTACAGTTGAAGTCCAGTTTGTCTGATATTACTATTGCTACCCCCACTCTTTTCTGGTTGTTGTTTGTGTAAAATATCTTTTTCCAGCATTTCATTTTCAACCTATTTTTGTCCTTGAGTCTAAAATGTGTCTCTTGTACACAGCATATAGACGGATCCTGATTTTTAATCAATTCTGCCACTCTATGTCTTTTGATTGGGGGGTTTAATCATTAACAATTAATGTTATTACTGTAAAGGTGGCAATTTCTTCTACTATTTTGCCTTTTGGATTTTATGTGTCATATCTTACTTTTTTTCTCTTTTTACCCTTACTGATAATCTTCATTTCTATACCCTTCTCCAAACCTCTCTGTCCTGTCTTTTCTTATCTGCCTGTAATGCCCCCTTTAGAATTTCTTGTAGAGCTGATCTCTTGTCCACAAACTCTCTCAATGTCTGTTTGTCTGAAAATATTTTTTGCTCTCCTTCATATTTGAAGGACGGTTTTGCCAGATATAGAATTCTTGGTTGGCAGTTTTTCTCTTTCTGTTTCTTAAGTATATCATACCACTGTCTTTTCACCTCCATGGATTTCTGCCAAGAAATCCATAATAGTCTTATCCAGCTTCCCTTGTATATGGTGGATTGCTTTGCTCTTGTTGCTTTCAGAATTCTCTCTTTTTATTTTACATTGGGCAATCTGATTAATAAGTGTCTTGAAGTAAGTCTATTTGGATCTATTCTGTTTGGGGTATGCTGTGCTCCTTGGATCTGTAATTTTATGTCTTTCATAAGAGTTGGGAAATTTTCAGTGATTATTTCTTCCATTATTCTTTCTGTCCTTATCCCCTTCTCTTCTCCTTCTGGGACACCCACAAAATGTATATTTTTGTGCTTCATGTTGTCACTCAATTTCCTGAGACCCTGTCCATATTTTCCCTATCTGCTCTTTTGTGTGCAAGATTCCAGAAATCATATCATCTAGGTCACTAATCCTTTCTTCTGCCTCATCAAATCTGATGTTGTAAGTCTCCATTGTGTTTTTTCATCTTTTTCATCTCTTCTATTATGCCCTGCATTCCTTTAAGTTATGCTATTTGTTTTTTCAAGCTTTTGAGTTTTACTGCATGGTAACTCAGTGTCTTCTTATACTTTTTAACTTTTTTGCCACATTTTCCTTCAACTCTATTTGATTTAGAAGATTTGTTTGAACATCTTTAATTAGTTGTTTCAACAGCTGTACCTCAGTTGAGGTGTTGGTTTGTTCCTTTGACTGAGCCATATCTTATGCTTCCTGGTGTGACTCTTGACTTTTTGCTGGTGTCTAGGCATCTGATTTCCTTGGTTTGTTTATTCTGGAGGTCATTGTCTCTCTTTTACCTAGGGTTTTCTTGTTGGCTGGCTTTGTTCTATATCTGTTCTTTGACATTCAGTTCAACTTATTCTCAACCTCTAGCATAGCTTCTGTTTAATTGACTGGAATTTTTCAGCTCTTGTTTTTCTGGTTCTTGCCCTGCTTATATGAAAGTTTGTTTTTGAGGAGGGTGGCCCCAGATAGTATGGACCCCAGTGAGATCTCTCCAGACAAGACAGGCCAAGGACTCAGGAAGAGGGTGTAATCAGGATCAGGGTTGCCTGGGGATGAGACCCACCAGAGTGCCAGTCTTTCCTGTGAAGCCTCTTGATTCTGTGCTTTTTCTATCCTGCCCAACAGGTGGCACTTATCAGCCCAGAGCACCCCACAGGTGTAAAGTGGTACAGTGCCTTTAATTCTCAGCAGACCCTGTATCTGCCAGGATGCATTTGAGACTGAGGCTGAGGCAGAGGGCAGGCTTAAACTGTTTCTGTTTTCCCATCCCTGGGGTCTAAATTCTCTGAATGAGAGCTGCTGTTTGTGCCAGGCCTTGCCACCCCCTTTCTTGGGGAAGGTATTCCTTTCAGGGAAGTTTCTCCTTCACCTGACTAGTTACTTTGTCTCTCAGATATTCCACCCTTGCCTGAGGCAGTGCTGACAACTAAAAAAAATTGGTGCTTTCTTTATAAATTCTGTGCTGTGATCTCAGCCCTTTCACCCATTCCAGACTGGTGTACAATGTGTGTCTGATCATGGACTGCCCGCAAACAGTGTTCAGACAGTTCTTGGCTTTTTACTAGCTGCCCTGGAGAATGGATGAAATTCCACACCTCCCTAAATTGTTATCTTGCCCCACCTCCTAGACCTTTGTTTTTGACCCCTCCTAAAGAAAATGTTTGCAGGTGATAAAATATTGAATCTGCCAAGATCTGTTTTTCTCATGCTATCTGTAAAATGCTTGAGTTACTTTTTCCTTCAAAGAATATTTATTGGAATATTTTAACCACAAATTCATTCAGGAATGCAAATGAAATAGAATATATATACAAATGTGTTATAGTTTATTGTCTATATCCCACATTACCAAAATTAAAAAGGATTGAAAGAGCACTATATTCTTGCAAACTTAAATTGAGAAGGGATGTACAGCAATTTTCATTAGAACCCTCCCCTAAGTTAATGAGAGATGAGAGTCAGTGATTAATATCCTAAAGGAATTCTGAAGATACTAAAAACATGTCCCTTAAGTTAGCTTCTGATTTGAGTTTACTTACACTTCACAATCATGTGGAAATAAAAGCCACGGTTTCCCTGTACAAGTCATAATTCTCACTGTTGGCATGTCCTTTGGTGTTTTCAGGATTTATGTAGCACTGCCTAAATAAAAATGTAATTGGCCCCATCACAAAACCGAGTCCTGAAATTATAACTATAGCTCAACTGAAATTTACTTTACTGTTAAGAACATTTATCAGAATAGATTCATTTCAATGGAGTGGTTTCAGTATTATGAGCTAACTTTTAATAAAAGTAGTAATCCTTTTGAGACTCATATTCTTACCTCTGCTACCTATTTCATTTCCAAAAAAAAGAGAGTTAGCTATTCGCAAGTTCAAACATTCTGACATTATTCAAAGACTAGAAATATATAAACTCTAATGTTATTAGGTATTCTGGTGTTTTAAATTGTAAAATCTATTGGAAAACCTAAATCTCCCAGTATATCCTGAGGGGCTGCACAAGGTGTCCTACAGGACTCAGCAGCACCTGTTGACAAGAATTGAATTCTTTCCTTTTATAGATATTTGCTCCTTAGGTTTATAAACCAAGACATCTCTGTGTATAAAGAATTAGTATCATTACTATTGTCAATTTATGAGCCTTGGTTTTGTTTTTTCCCTCTCTCAAAGAGAAATCTCAAGTTTTAGATTGAGACAGACCCAGATACAAATCCTGTCATCCAGTTCTCATGTCATTTTACCTCTGGAAAGTCCCTTGTCTTTACTGTACCTCATTTCCTTCTTATCAAAATTGGCATAATAATGTCTGTCATATATATATGTAAAACCTGACTTTGACCCTGACATTCATAATAGGTACTCACTGAATACCAGTTTTTTGTTTTTTTTTTTTTATTTTGTAATTTTTGGTTTTGACACTGTGTCAGGCATGATTTTTGCAGATGACAAACTTAGGTATACAAAAATGTTGTCATCTTTATATTCCACCAAATGGAGAGGGGGTGTAATTTAGTCATTCATCATGCACTTCGGTGATTTTTAAGTTATTTTAGAATTAAATTAAGATTTGCTTGCTTCCTTCTCCCAGACTTTCAGCCTGGGGTTGAGCCTAAGCTTCAAGGTATATAGAAGTTCATGTAAGTCAGTGAGAGAGTGGATGCCCACTTCTTGGATGTATCTGAGATCTGAATCATCCTCTCCTGTGGATGGAAACTCTACTGCCATCCATGATGGTGGCCTAGTCTCCATCAGGCCATTTACCATCAGAAACTGCTGCCCTTTACCATGAGCCCCCACACAGCTGACTTTGCCCGAGCTGACCCTGGGCCCTTCTTTGGGTGACTGGGAAAATTCACTGGAATACAAGCTGAATCATAGCCTTATGCAGATATCTATTCGCTGTAAATATCCGTTGAATGATGGAAGGAGGGAATGAACATTCTTCTGAGATTCTCTGTATGGAAGAAGAATAGAGTTGTCCTCACACCCCCTCTGCACCCTGCTCAGCCTCCTCCACTCTAGGGTATCCAAGACACAGTGGCATAAACACATCTAGGAAGCTGCCAGAATTCTTGACTGATAGTGGGTCACAAGTTCCTTCAGCTCTTGATCGAAGTCCCCGGAACCACCAAGAGGAAACAGGTAGCTTGTATAGACCCTTCACAGATACAGAACTATTCTTCCCCTCCAACCACTCTTTCCCTCCCAAGCTTGTGGGGGTGGGGGTGGGTAGGGTATGGTGTAGAGGAAGTAATGCACTCAGCAAGGTCTCTTCCCAAAATATTTCTGTGGAACGCCTAGAATATGGCTTTTCTGTTTTAAAGTAAAAAGTAAAGAATTTGGAAAAGGAAACAAACAAATATATGAGGTCCTTGGGGGAAGGGAAATATCAATTGATAATTCATATATCATTTAGCCACATTCCTAAGCAAAGGTGTGTTATTACATGTCTCTGATCTTAGTGTCCTTATCAGGAAAATGAAGTGTTTGAGTAACTTGCAGATAAATAAGGACTTCACATTCAGGAAATGGTATTAAATTAAAGTACAGTGAATAATGACACAAGATATATTTTTGTTTCTTTATTTGAGATCCTTTAAGGAAATTGGCAGTAATTCTCTATTTAGTAACTGTGTAAGAGTAAGTTGTTCAGAAAATATGAGAATTCTCAGGAATTGCATTCTGCAGGAAAAGAATACTATGAGAATATACTATGAGAATTTATTTGTGTTTACTGAAACAGATTATTTGCCATTTTATAGTTACAATTTAATGTGGTAGGAATTGATGAATAAATGAGATAAACTAAAAGAAGTAAAAAAACATTGTGACCTTTAAGAGTATTTCCATAAATTTTCCTTTGATTGTGGTGTCCCTTTTTCCCTGTGTTTATCTGTTTCTCTCCCCCAACCCACCCTCTCTTTCTCTATCTTCCTTTCTCATCCTCTCCTTCCTCCTGTACTCACCTTTGATATTGAACTTTTTCACCTGAATATTCAGTGATATCTAGTTAGACCAAAAACATCAAATAACACTTGTAATTGTTTAACTCATCTAAAACCATAAGTCTCCAAATTCACTACCTTTTTAGCGTAGAAAACATGTCTTGAAAGGAGTCGCTAATGTGCCTTAAATATACACTTGTTTCCTGATGTGGGTAGAATTTTAACATATTCAGAAAAGATGTATGCAGATTTTACTTCAGTCCACAAGTCTGGAATAGCCTGTTGCACACAGACTTCCTTCAATCCAGTTTGTCCCAGTTGCAGACAACCACAGCTTTCAATGAGCCATTCATAGCGCTGTGGGGAGTGTTCATTGTGGCGGCATCTTTCTAACGTTTGCAGTGCCAGAGTCATGCCAAACATAACTTTCAGGCACAGCCATCATTTACATGCCTGCCAGTCATTTTGCCAAGTGGAAGACTATCACTTACCCTAATGGAACGGTTTTCTAGAAACCGTCTTTGTGAGAAAATGTAGACCAGTGTTACCAAAGTGGAGCTATAGAGAAGTGCAGCATTTATGATGGAATTCTCTCCCAATGATCTGTGGGAGGAAAAAAGCTAAACCTTGTATCTTACACTTACCCTTTTTCATCTTCATTTTACCAAAGTACAATTGGGACGTATTGGAAATAGAAAGCTGTCATATTTGAAGCTCTAAATAATGTTGTCTTTTGGACAAGAATTGTAGATAATGTTTATATATAAATGCAAATAAATTATTTAAGACACTCCATTCCAAGTAATTTTAGATAATAGAATTTTAATATGGTATCAGTACGGTAAATTCAACTCACCCTTTAAGAGCAGAATCCCTGGAACCTCAGATCTCTTTTTTTTCACTCCTTTCTGGTTCAAAGCAGTAAATGCAAGAGTTCTTATATGCACCCACACTTTTATCCTTTTCTCCCATCTTGTGGCATCTGCCATTTCCTCCCTCATTCTCAAAACTAATAACCTAGTCTTTTTCTTTAGTATCATTGCAACTGCTACTAGTCTCTGCTCCAACAAACCCTGTACTGGTGCCAAAAATTAGAAACATGTTTTGTTCCTCACCTACCTCTGTTACTCCATTGGTTGACTATCCCACCCTGTGGCTAATCTCAGGTAAGGTTCAATCTCACCCAAGATTCCAGAAAGCTATGCCTGGGTGTAGCTGGAGTGAGGCTCACTACATCTACTCAAAATTCACCTCCCTATCCAAACGTCAGGCATGCTCTCATGCCTACCTCCTTTCAAATCCTGCCCATTCTTTTTTCTACTGGGGAAGTTATTTTTTCTACCCAGTAAGCCACCTAGAGGGAAGGGTGGCCTTTGGGGCCCTTACATGCTGGGAATATTAGTCCTGCAAATCCATACCCAATACATGCCTTGCCTTGTCTTTCTCCTGAGGTTTCCATGGACTCTCACTCAAGTAGCTCCCCCAAATGGTCTTATGCATTAATACAGATCTGAATTGGGAATGGATTAACAGTTTTAGCCATTGTTCAGGAATTCTTGCTACACTATGGATTGTTGCTGGAAGGAATGGAAAACATAAAGAGGTTGAAATTGTACCTTGAAGAAACTAGCAAGAGAGTCTCTCCCTTTTAGATCTCCATATTATATCACACATGTTGAGAGATGTCTATTGGGCAAGGCCTAATTCCGGCAGTCATCACAGTGCTTTGTCTTGACAGATTGTATCAAGAACCTTGTAAGAGGCTGCAAGAATATATGGGGGTGGAGAAGGGTGTTGGGGCAATAACCCCATCAGGGGTGGTGTTAGGTTCTAGGATTTGAAAAGAGCCACACAGACTAGTTTCCTAGGGTTACCTCAACAAAATACCACATGCAAGGTGGCTTAAAACAACAGAAATTTATTGTCTCGCAGTTCTGGGGCTAGAACTCTAATATCAAGATGTTGGCCATGATCACTCTGAAGCCTGTAAGGGAGGCATTTTCCTGGCCTCTTTCTAGCTTCTGGTACTTTGTAAGCAATCTTTGGTGCTCCTTGGCTTGCAGCTTCACCACTTGAATCTCTGCTTCCCCCATCACATGGCATTCTGTCCTCTATCTGGCTGTGTCTTCTCTTCTTATGAGGGCAACTGTCAAATTGGATTAGGGGCCCACCCTAATCCAGTATGACCTCATCTTAAGGTAAATAATTACATCTGCAATGACCCCTTTCTCCACATAAGGTCAGATTCAGAGGTTTTGGGAGTTAGGACTTTGTTTCAGTTTGCTAAAGCTCTCAAAAAAGCAATGCACTAGAAATAAATTGGCTTTTACAATGGGGATTCTATTAGTTCAAAATTTTACAGTTGTAAGGGATGAAAATGTCCCATTTAAGGCATCAACAGGGCAATACTTTCTTCAAGAAAGGTTGATGGCATCTGGGGTTCCTCTGTCACATGGGAAGGCACATGGCCAGTGTCTGCTGGTCCTCTTCCAGGTTTTGCTTCGGTTTCCATGGCTTTGTGCAAAATGTCTCTGGGCTTCTGTCTTAGCCTCTCTCTTTGCTTCTCCCAGGGGCAAACTCTGGATTATGTATCTTAGTTTCTCTCAGCTCTGAACTCTCTCTAAAATGTCTCTGCCTTTTATCCTCTCATAGAGGACTCCAGCAAGTGAATTAAGACGCACCTTGAATGGGGAGGATCACATCTCCATGGAAACAACCTAATCAAAAGGTCCCACTCACAATAGGTCTGCACCCACAAGATTGGATTTAAGAGAACATGGCTTTTCTGGAGTACATAATAGATCCAAATCAGCACAGACTTCAACATATGGTTTGAGAGATTTCCATTGAACCCATACGCATCGTCACAGTGATATTAAAACTTCATATTTTGGGGTAGGGGAAACTAATTTGTAGAGGATTGCAAACAATAGGAAACGAGGCTATGAAAAAATCTTCACTGCTGAGGTACATTTGGGGCAGGGTGGGGGGAGCTGTGCAGGGAAGAGAGATATCCTGAAGTGGGAAAGGGACTATCAGAATCCTTTGGTGAGGAGGGTGGACCTAAGAAGTGTATGTTTAATATGAGCAGGTAAGAGTTTAAATATGTTTGAGAGATGCCAGCTATAGTATTTCATTAGTGGGGCTTTCTGTGGCCCTACACACATGGGTCTTAGTCTCCAAAATGTTTTATTCTGGGAGCTCCCCAACTGAATTTTGACACCAACACCGCCACCATGTCCAGTGCCTGTATGTGGAGCAATAAAATTTCCCACTGAAAGCAATGATATTCTTTATCCTATCTATTCTGCTCCTCTGCAACATTTTCTTCTCTTAAAATATTCCTTAGGGTAGGGGTCAGCCACCTACAGCTAATGAAACCAGTTCTTGCTGGGAAATCTGTGTGTATATGTGTGTGTGTGTGTGTGTGTGTGTGTGTATCTCCTGCACTAGTATCACTTAGTGGAGTAAACTCCTTACATTCCTTCAAAAAATCAGAGCAGACTGTCATTTAGTTCAGAGAAAGGCTTGGGGTGTAATGCTAAAACTCCTGTTGGCGATCTTTTGGTTTGTAATATGTTTTGACCCAGTGAGCATTTTTTCTCTGCCTGGGTAACCTTAGCCTTATCACTCAGCAGGAGCCAGCTGCCTTCCTTCAGGTGACATTCTGGCAGACACAACTGACAGCACTGTACCTTCCTATCACACACTTATCTAGACTTCCTTGGAGTGAGGAAGTTTTCTCGGGCTATTTACTCTCGGAGGCAGAGGAAAAGTCTTTGCTTCAAAGATTGAGCTGCTGTTTCCTGTAGTCAGACCCACACAGACTAGAAGAGGAGATTGAAGAACGAGATTCCTTCCTGCTCAACGTTAAATAGTGACATGCGTTTTTCATTCTAAAGGCAGACAAGCCAGTGTGTTTCGTTGCAATATCTACACATTAATGTAGCTGTAAGTGGATTTAGAAGTGAGGGGTAGATTGAAAGCACTACCTTGTGACTCTGCATGAATTTGACTGGTTTAGTCAAGTTTGTTCTAGTGTGTGGAACCACAGCTATAAACAGGCCTTTCATAGAGCATAGAGTGTGTGTTCATTGTGGCAGCATATTTTGCTTAAAATCTTTTAAATTATGCCATGAAGAATTTGGGCATCTATCCACTTCAAACCTTAGCGCTGTCTCAGGGGTGGCCAGCATAGAGCTCTTGTGCCAAAAATGGTGTGTGGGTTAATTTCAGATCCCATCTCAGCCCCACCATATTTATGATTTTATTCACCACCACCTACAAAAACCCAACCGTGCTAGTCCTCTCCCACCTTCACAAGAATCAACATAATAGAACCTCTTTCTTTTTCTGAATTCAATCTAGAGGCACTACTCAGACATCAGTGTATATTCTACTAATTCAACACTCTATCAGATCATAGAAAGAGATATTAGATTCTTGACATTCTCTTTTTATAAGGTCACCAATCCCTTCAATATGACATGATTTTTGAAATGGTCCATTGACTCGGGCTCTGTAAGAGGTCAGGGAAAAGGAGTGGTAATTGACAAATAATGTTCCAGAAAATAATAATGGATAGCTCTAACATTTATTGCACTTACTGTGTGCCAGCATTAAAAGAAGACCTCATATATTTATCTCATTTAATTCTTCCAACAGGCCTACGAGGTAGACAGTAATCTTATCTCCATGAGGAAACTAAAGCACAGCAACTTTAAGTATCCTGCTATTGTGGAATGGAACCAGACTATGAACCCACAAAATCTGACCTCCAAACTTGGGTTCTTAACCACTATGTTTATCCAACATTCTTCCATTCATTCATTAAACACTCTTCATTTCATACTGTACTAAGTTTATTCAGAATTTGAAGAAAAGGGAAACAACAAATATTGTATCATTGGTTTCATTTCAAAATGTATTTTCAAAATCAATTTGTAATCTTAGAAGTACAGTATTATTTGCCCCACTGTCTCCTGGTTTCATAAAACTTTAGATTTCATAACATTCCATTCCATAGACTTTTTTCCTAGGGCTTGATAATCTCAGAGCAGAATGGTATTTTTTAATCGAAATTTGAAAATGCTAAAACTTAAAACATTTGCAAATGTTGAAGACTGAAGAGATGAAGCAAGTCTTTGTCTAAGGCAAAGTGCTGAGCATGGAATCGAGCAGATTAAACCAAAATCACTGGCTGTGACTTCTTGCACTCAGCAATGAATGGGCCTGCTGCGGGGAGATATGTCAGGAAGCAGTAGTGTGGAAGGGCAGCTATTGACTAAGACAGAGGACATCTCCACATCCAGAGAAAACAAGACATTCCTGTTCTCGGAGGCTACACTGGGCCAATTCCTTCCTATCCCTTACAGGGCTAATCTTTACGTTTCCTCCTTATCTTTCAAAGTTTTAGAAATACACAATAATGACTGTAGCCTGTCAGGGACTGTTTTTCCAGCTTGAATCCAGTAACCATGGGCATCTGCTCCATGCTGTTTGATTTCCTGGTTCCCCCGCAAGTGCTGATTGACTCTTGTGGCAGGGTCCACAGCCCAAAGGCTGGCAAGCAATTAATTTCAGCCACAATAAGCTCTGAAAATTAAACCCAAAGAATCTGAAACTCAACAATGCCTTTTTAATATTGGCACTTTGTTTTGCTGGTAGTTACTTACGTTTCCTGCAGTGGGGGGGCTTCCTTCCTCTTTGACCAGGAACTGATGGGGAAGAAACTTTTAAGTCCTCTGCTGTGTCTTAAGAAGACAAACAAACAACAACACAAAAACCGCAATCAGCAATTCTTGAGTGAAAGCAATGTGTCATACGTAAAGTTTATCTGAGAAGAAGATCCCAAAGCCTCCTTCAGACATCTGGTGCTGACTGACATATGTTTGTTGAATTGTTCATTCATTCGGTCACTCATTTATTCATTCATCTAGTCCTAGAGTGCTTCATGTGCTCCAGACTCTGTTCTGGGTTGTGGGGTTACAGATTTGAGCAAGAGAAGCAGGGTCCTAACTCTCATAGTCCTCATTTCAGTGCTCGAGATAGAAAATAGCAAGTACATAAATAAACCAGAAAATCTGCTGAATACCATGAAAAAAGTAAAAGAAGGAAATGTGGAAGTGTATCTGGAGTGGGAAGGATTCTTCAGATAGATTAGCCAGGGAAAGCCCTTTGAGTCGGTGACACTTGAGATGAAAAGTGAAAGAGAGGAAGAAGTCAGACATGCAATGATCTGGTGGCAGAGCACTCCAGGAAGAGGCTATCTCATGTGCAAAGGCCCTGGGGTGTCATGTTCCATGGACAGAAACTAAGCCTATGTGTCTGGAATGTAGTTAATAATGGGGAGAGGAAGAAGAATTACACAGAGAGATAGGCAGGGACCATAGTAAGGAGTGTTTCAAGAGCCATAAGAAGGCACCAGAAAGCTTTAAATGAGAAGTGATTTATCTGGTTAATATTTTTAAGGGATCTCCCCCAGTAACTGAGTAGATATTGGATACGGAAGCAAGAGTGGAGCCTGAGATCGGGAGTGGGGAGTTTATGCTTAACTTGTACAGATTTTCTATACAGGCTGATGGTAAAAGTTTGGAGATGGATGGTGGTGATGGTAGCACATCATTGTGAGTGTAGTCAACAGCACTGAACTGTAAAGATGAATGTGGTAAAAAAAGGAAACTTTAGGATGTATATGTTACTAGAGTAAAAATTGAAGGATAAAACATAAGACTGTACAACACAGTGAACCCTATTGTAGATGAAGGTCTATAGTTAATAGTACAAAAATGTTCTTTCATGAGTTATAATAAATGTATAGTTATTAATAATTAATAGTTAATACTATTTCAATAATCTTTCATCAATTATAACAAATGTAACTACTGTTTAAAAAAGTAATGCAATCATAAAAAGTGCTATCAACAATTATAACAAATGTTCCACACCAATGCAAGGTGTTGGCAGTGGGGTGGGGTATGGGAATCCTGCAGTTTATGCATAATTGTTCTGTAAACCCACAACTTATCTAATTAAAAAGATAATAATAATAAAGAGAGGAGTCTGGGAGTCCAGTACAGTAGTTCAGGTGAAAAAGACTGTGCATTGGACTGGAATTTTAGCAGGGGACAAGAAGAGAGAGATATTGGAAGTAGAGGCTACAGAACTTGCTGATTAAATGTGAATTGTGAAGGTAAGTGAAGAATCAAAAATGATTCCTCAATTTAGGACTCAGCAAATAGGTGGGTAGTAATAATGTAACCTGAAATGAGAAACAACAGGGGAGGAATAATTTGGTATTTAAATATATTTTAAACTTTCATTATTTAAATCTCCTGGTGGAAGTATCAAGGAGGCAGTTGGTATGAAAGTCTGAAGCTCAGGGAGAGGCCTGGGCAGGAGATGTGTATTTGGAAGTCTTGTACACAGAGACTTTCAAGGTCATGTGATTACTACAGAGAATTGCCTAAGAAAAGAATATAGACAGAAAAGAGAGGAGACCCAGGGGCTTCTTATTCAACATTTTATTCACTGTGATTCTGAATATTTTTTCTCCCATACTTGAACATAGCCAGTAATGTTCTTTTCTGTATCTGCAATTTTTTTTTATTCTCATCCCCAGGTATTATCCATGGACAAAGTCATGTTAAGAATGACTGAGCTGGAAGACCTGGATCAAAATAAGAGCTCTGCAACTTCCTTGCTCTGTGCCCTTTGACAAAATACTCTTTGTAAGCCTTGTTTTCCTCTCTTTTAAAATAGGGGTAATAATGATACCAATAATATATGATTGTCATAATATATGAAAAAAAGCATATAAACCATATAGCATAGAGAAAAGGTTCAATAAATATTGTTATTACTATTAGTCCTAGATGGTCTCAGCCTAAAGATTTTAACTATTTTGTAGATTTGCCAAGATAATTTGGATATTTAACCCTATTCTGTAACCTATTGGAGATCTAAAATTTTAATTTCATGCTCACATTTCCATTAATTAAGTAAATAATGAAATTCAAGGAATATCATCTTCTCTTATCTCCAATCTCCGCTTCTCTTAGTTTGCCCGAGCTGCCGTCACAAATGCCACACAATGGGTTGGCTTAAACAACAGGATTTTATTGGCTCACAGTTGTGAGGCTAGAAAAGGTCCAAAATGGAGATATTGACAAGGTGATGCTTTCTCTCAAGACTGTAATATTCTGGTGCTGGCTGCAGGCAGTACCTGGGGTTCCTTGGCTTGTGTCTCTGCTTCCTGTCACATGGCAATGCTGTCTTCCTTCTGGTTTCCATGACTTGCCTGTTCTCTTTATAAGGCCTCCAGTAATCTAGATTAAGACATTCTCATTCAGTTGGGCCACAATTTAACTAAAAATAGCATCTTCAATCACCCTATTTACCATATGTTTACAACCATGGTATGCAGATTAAGATAAAGAATATGTGTTGAGGTACATTAAACCTACCACACTGTTTATCCTTCTCTTTTTTTTTAGCATTTATTTGACAGTCATTTGTCTACTTGTCTCTCTTTGTCACTAGATTTTTGAAAGTAGGGGCTGTAATTTATTAAAAATTTTATACCCACTACCTTGAACAATATAAATACATGTTTAATAAGTATGGGTTGATTGCATTAATCAAGGAATGAAAAATACATATGGCCATATTCCATGAAGAATAGTGACTCTGGAAACATGTAGTCCAAAATGGTTAATGCTGTCAGTTGTCAAAAGCCATTCTGTTGAAAAGAATGCAAAGCACCGCTAAACCTCCATTGCACATCTCTTTGCTAACAGATCCTGAATTTTATCCAGGTTTCTGCTCCTCAGGAAAGATAGTTTCCTTAGTTTCACATCCATCCTGACTATCTACTGTTCACTTTGCTTATGGTGAGACTGAGGGTGGACAGGAGTATAGTCTATCCCTGGCTAAGAATATGTAATGAAATAATCAAGGACATTTCCTCAAAGTGTTTGATGACTAGTGAGGGAGATGAACTCAAATTTTAATGCAAGAAACTAATGGAATGTGATTCAGTCACACACATAATATACTCTGGGAGCTCTGAGCAAGAATAAATTAAGCCTGCCAGGGAAAATTTTGTGGCAAGAAGTCTGGGAAAGCAGCACAGAGGTGGTAACATAAGAGCTAGACTCGGTGGGTGAATGGGAAGTTGTTGCTGTCGTTTCAAATGGAGAGAAGCAGTCTAAGAAGAGGGAACAGCATATATAGAGGCACCAAATGAAGGTATATTTGGTGAAAAGAAAGGACTACTGTGGCTACAAGAGTGGATGCTGAAAAGACCAATCATGAACCTGGTTCATGTTTTCATAAGGTGTACAAACTTAGCATTAAGTAATGGAAAGCCAATGAAGACTTTCAAATAAAACACTTTAGAATATAGGCTTTACTGCTACAATAAAGGCAGAAATAATAGTGGCTTAAACAATATAAAAGTCTACCCTCTCTCATTAACATTCTGGAAGTAAGCAGCTAAGGGCTGATAGGACAGCATCATCGTGTCAGAATCTCAGACTCTTTCAATCTTGTTGCTCTGCCATCTTAAAACACATAGCCTAAGGCTGTTCTTGCTCCCAACATATGGTGGCTTGAAACTGTATGTGCCCCAGAAAAACATGTTCTTAAATCTAATCCATTCCTGTGGGTGTGAACCCATTGTAAGGGCCTTTTGATGAAGTTACTTCAGTTAAGGTGTGTCTCACCTAAATCAGGATTGGTCTTAATCATATTGCTAGAGTCCTTTATAAGTGAAGTGGAATTCAGCTGGACAGAGAGAAACCCACAGAAGCAAGAAGATGAAATTCAACAGACCCAGAAGAGAATGGAGAGCCCAGGATGCTATTTGCCTCACCATGAGACAAACTAAGGACGAAAGATCACCAGCAGCCAGACCCAGAATGCCACAGTCTTTGGGAAAAAAAAAAACATTGCCTTGATTTGGACTCTTTCCCAGCCTCAAACCATGAGGGAGTAAATCCCCATTGTTTAACTCGACCCATTTCATGGCATTTGCTTGAGCAGCCTAAGAAACTAAAACACAACACACACAAGCATTCAAGTCAGCAGGAAAAGGAGAAAGGGTAAAAGGAGTACATATGCCTTTCCTTTCAAAGTCCATAAACAAAAACTTTCCCCCATCAATTCTTTGCATATTGTTAGGTGAAATCTAGTCACCTGGACACAACTAGCTACAAGGGGCTCAGGGAATGTAGTTTGGGCTAAAAAGTCTGTTACATTGAAGAAGGGGAGAATGCTATTAGGAAAAGAGCTGGCAGTCTTTGCCTTACAAGAAAAATGACATTACCATAACTGTGTTTGAGGAACATGCTTTGAGAAAAAAAAAAATGAGTAAAGAGTCTGGAAGGAAGGAGGAGATCAATTAGTAGAATATAAATTAAGCAGCTGGACATGGGCTGATGAGCTGAATTAATCAATGAGTGGAATTAACAAAGAGGGAGACAATGTTCTAGGCCATAGATCTGAAAGATTGGAAAGCTGGCTTATCCAGCACTGAGGGAAGTATCACAAAAGCACGGCTTCTGTCTACTTTACTAAATTGCTCCACTGAGCAGCAGCCCAAGAACAGCCACTTCAGACAATCCTCTTTTGTGACCCAATATTACCTTATGCTCTCTTCTGGTCACTGACATCCCAGTTGCTGTTTCTCTTTGCTCAGTATCACAGTGCCCTCCTGAGCCCACAGCAGCACACGGGTCTCAGGTTTGCTGGAAGAGCATGTTGAAGAGAGGTGGTAATTAGTAGTAGGATCTTTATGCACCATTTGCCTTTGGGGCACTTCACTCTACAGGGTGATTCTAGTCAAATCATTACCAACATCTTTTTCTTTTATTTTTCAGACTGACCAACACAATACACTGTGAATTATGAACTCGAACTCATTTTGTTCGTATTCTTTAGTCTACAGAGGGAAAAGCATAATCTTTGTCCAGCTGTCTGATTCCCAAGATCTAAATTAAGCACATATTTTCATGTTTTGCTTCTAACATGATTTGGCTACAAGTCAAGAATTCTTTCCCCCTCTTGGTGTGCATAAAAATAAGAATTTAGAAAACAGTTATATTAAAAGTGCTATATGCTTTCACATAACTTTTCAAATCCTCAGTGCATATTTTTATAACCAGTGTGCTTGCATTCATAATTAAGTAGATTATTTTGTGATTGTACACAGAAATCAATCTTATTCGAACATCTAATATCGCCAAATATAGAATCTGCCACTCAACAATGACTTCTATCTTGGCTAGAGCTTAACCTCTCTCAAATAAACATTTCCTGCTGTAGTTATTTCTAAAGTAAACTGCACTCGTGCGGCTCAAAGGGCTTTTGTATCTCTAAGCCACTATTGAAGCTCTTCCCTGTGCCTAGAGTATGTCACCTCACTTTCTTCCTTTAGAAAACTCCTACTCATCCTCAAAGGCCTTTCCTAAAAGTCACCATATCATTATATGGGGCCAATTCAATGTACAGGAAGATTGGGTAAATATAATGTTTAGCCTTACAGTTCCTTCAATTCCTCATCCATAATGACTTTCATCTTTCTATCAATTTGTGGTGATTAGGTTATATCATGGAAACCAAGAACCAAACAAAAATCTCAGAAGCCTAACACGAGAGACATTTTCTCACTTGCACTGTGTCCACTGTAGGTCTGGGCAACCATCCCAAGCAGTGGCTCTCCATAATCAGAGAACCAGGCTGCCTCTCCTCTCAACCAGAGCCTTCTCCACTCTACTGTGGCAGGGCAAGAGAGGACTGGAGAGCTGAGCTCCAAGTATTAATTATTTTGACACAGAAACGTCATATGTCACATCTCTTATTTCATTGGCCAACATAATCTGATGGCCATTTCCAAGCGGTCAGTAGATTTATCCCTCTGCAGTGATTAGTCTTATGTGTTAACTTTGATAGGCTATCGTAGCCAGTCATTTAATCAAACACTAACCTAGGAGTTGCCGTGAAGGTATTTTGCAGATGTGGTTAACATCTACAATCAATTGACTTTAAGTAAAGGAGATTACATTCAATAACGTAGGCATGCTTCATCTGATCAGTTGAAAGCCTTAAACACAGAGATTGAGGTTTCCCAAGGAAGAGAAATTCTGCCTCAATACTGCAGCATAAAGCTGTCTGAATTTCCAGCCTGCCCTACAAATTTCAGACTTGAGAAACCTTATAATCATGTGAGCCAGTTTCTTAAAATAAATCTCTTAATACATGTGTGTGTGTGAGTGCATTTGTGTGTGTGTATGTGTATATCTTATTGATTCTGCTTCTCTATAAAACCCTGACTGATGCACCCTTCATGTATACAGAAGTTCAGAACTAGAGATTGGTGAACACTATATCTACTATAGCTTCATTTAAGTATGCGATCCCATTTCCAAGACCTTGTCATATATCAAGATATAGTTCTTCTTTGATATTTTAAACTTGAATATCCCACTCTCTAACCACGATCTCTTATTTATCAGGACCTCTCACTTCTCTGCTCTCATACCATCATTCTTTATTTTCATTCAGAACTTCGTTCCCTAGACTGAAGAAGCTCATTCTGTCCAAGTTAGTCTACTTCACCAGCATCCTCGATCTCCCAAACAAATACATATTGAGAGCCTGGACATAGTGATAAAAATATTCATCGTATGATTGAATAAATGATCCGCAACCCCCTATTTTACCACATGCTTCCAACACACTGATCCTACAAATCTGTAACCATAAACCAAACTAAGAAGTTCAATCCTGTATCACCACCGTAGGAGAGAGTTGCAGTTCTATGCAGGTTACTGCCACAACAAAGTCTCCCCCTCCAAGACCGCATGGACCCCTAATGCAATGTTGTTAAGTAATCTTTTTGCCTTTCCTTGGATAGCTCCCTCTCCCGTGCCTCACAGTGGTGTTCTATATCTAAACCTTTACCACTTTCCTTCCTCCATGAGTCCCATTCATATCCAGGATCCCCTCACTGAGAACAGGTGGAACTAAGGTTGCTCTGGCTCTCTGCCACCCTCCCCCAGCTCCATCTGAGCCCTACAATTTCAGCCTTCCTCCTCTTCACTCTCAGAAGCAGATCTATTCCTCTTGGCCAAGAGGATAAACACCTTCCTCTCTGCACTCCTCTATGTCGTTATCATTTGCTTTCTATCTATTTTTCCTCTCTCCTGATCTTAAACTTCTTGGTGTTATAAAGTGAAAGATATGGTTTTTAATATTACTACATTTATTAATTCTATGACATTGGAAAAAAAGAATACTTATTTCTATGCCTCAGTTTCCCTACATGATAAATAGGAATAATAATAATTATACATTCATTATTGATTTCATATAGGGTAAGATACAATAGCACAGGTAGACATGTTTTTTACCCTCTGGACTCATTAGTAATCACTTATACACCTAACTATTGTTGGGTCACAAACTACCCCAAATGTAATGAGGTAAAATTACAGCCATTTTAATATGCTTTTAGATTCCATGGGTCAAGAATTTGAACAGGGTACATCAAGGAAGGCCTATTTCTGCCTCACAGTGTAGACGCTGCAGGTGGGAATGCTAAAATGACTGGGTTACTTCCAGGGCTGGAGGATTCACTTCCTAGATGGCTTCTTCACTCATGTGCCTGGCATCTTGGCTGGAATGGCTGGAAAGCCGGGGTTTTTGGAACAGTTGGCAGGAGAACCTCCACATGGCCTCTCCAGCATGGTGGCTATGGGTAGTTGGACTTCTTAAATGATGGTTCAGTGTTTCAGCAGCACAAGGCAGAAGCCATATGGCATTTTTCCATCTAGTCTCAGAAGTCAGATAACATGAGTTTGGCCAAACTCTATTAGTTGAAACAGTCAAAGCCCCAGATTCAAGGGGATGGAACATCTCAAGAATGTCAACTAATCTGTGACTGGCTCTGTTTTGAAACTGCTACCCCCACCAGTCAGTGAAAAACATTCTAAGAACTCCTCTATGTACTTATCTTCAACAACAGCCCTGTGAGGTGGGCTTCATTAGCTTTGGATGAATAAACAGAGGCTGCCAAAGATCAAACAATTAGCTAGTGACCAAACCTGAATTTTAAAACCCTTCCTATTAGGCCAAACAGAGGTGAATCTACCTTCTCCTCCTACAGTCTCTTGTCTCTCTGCTGAATTCCCTCCAATCTTAAACACAAAAACAAAACATTGCTATACTCCACCTGCTAGTCAGTGTCTGTGTGTGTATGTGTGCATAAGAGAGAGACAGAAAGAGACAACACTTTCAGTACCAAGTTTTGGGAAAGAGTTATATAGATTATAATATCTATTCCTGTGTTTCTCAACTGAGTCCTAAAGTAATGTTAAACTGGCCTCTGCCTCTATCAGTCTTCTAACATTGCCAATGACCAAATGATCATCAAATCCAGCCTCTAAGTATTTAATAGATTTGTCTAGTCCCTTCATAGACTTTGCTCATAGTTTTTCATTTACTGAATGATTATGTCATCCTCAGGCTTCTCATTCATTAATTGGACACATATTTATTGACTGTACTATTGTGTCTACAATGTTTTAAGTGACAGCGATACTGGTATTCAAGAGACAGTTACTCTTGCCTTGATTGAGTTTAAAATCTAGTGGAATATTATTATATTACTTATGACAGAATATTGCTATTGTTGTGTTTAAATTGTCTCGGGTATTTAGCCTAGCCTTTGATAATAGATTTCATTTTTTATGGTAGCTTGGGTGTTACACTGACCTTTTTTTCCCCAAATGCAAGTAATGTGGTTTGGTAAATACACTTACTACCTCAATAATGCACTAACCTTTGTGAATACCAAGTAAATGGAATAAGGATGATTATAGCACAGTAAAAAGAAGTCAAGTGTTTAGAATGATAAATTGAGTCCACTGAGCTCTTTTAAATAGTAACAGCACAATCTAATCAGGAGACGTGACTTCAAATCTTCACTTTAAATCAAATAACCACATAAGCTTTAGCAGTTTAAAAACATTCCATTTTTACTCACTGTACAAATAGGGATTCTGAGTTTCTGAGGAGTTTCTCCAATTCACCAGATCATTTTGAATGCAAATTGAATATAAAAAATAAAATAAATTTTTAAAAATCATAGTATTCAGTTTCTTTCACATCTTGTCTTATCATTAACAGAAATGGAATATATTCTATTTAAAATCATTAAACCACTTGCATTAATCTAATTTTTTCATAAATAAAATCATTGTATAACCACAGGAGAAGGGTCTATTGACACTCTAGCTTTCAGTCAAAGCAAATTTAATTCTAAAGGGCACATTCTCTAAATATTTCCTACAAATTAAATACAGACTTTTATGAACCAAAGCAAACAAATGGAGCATCTGATGTGAGCAAAAATAATCTGTAAACTGAGATTTGACCAAAGGGTGTGTGCAGTATATACCTATAAATACCGAGTGGAGAATATGAACTGCAAAATCAAATAAACTTACTGTGACTGAACAAAGTTGCATGAAGACTTACACAAAGACAGTTTAGATGTTCTTAAACACTGAGCTACCTTTGCCTGGGGAGTTGACCACAAATGTTTTCCATTTAGCTACAAAAAAATGTGGGTGCGTGTGTGTGTGTATTTCTAGGGGTACAGAGAGGGTCAATTAGAAGGAAAAAACAAGAAATCATCCAATGAAAGTGGTGGATTTATTTCCCTGTTAGAAGAACAGCTGAAACAAAAATTGCAAAATCTCTAAAAGACAACTTATTACTGTCCCTATTTCATAAATGGCAACGAAGCATGACAGGGGAAAGACCTGATGAAGATCACGCAGCTTATCAGTGCTGGAAAGGGAATTGAATTCGGATCACCTAACCATGAGCCCAAGATTTTATCCTTACACTAACACTTGTACATTTTGAAAAATGCAATAAGAGAAAGCCCTAAAGCTCACTGAACTAAAGTCAACGGCTGTTCTACAGTCATTAGTTTAATGAGAAAATGTTACATTTCATAGGAAGTCTGTTTTCAACTTTCAAATAAATTTCCAGAAACCAGGCCTTCAGGCTTCATCCTTCCTCGCTCCACAGGGTGAAATAGAATGTCCCTGCGCCTGCCAGAAACAAAGCCCGGCCCCAATGACTTCTTGGGGACTGGCCTCCATTCTGCCTTAAGATGATCAACTATCCTTGAGAATGAGCAAGATTCTCATACCAGCACGCAGCAACAAGTCTACTTTGGAAACTAACTTTATGTATGACCTCTGGAAACTAAATGAACATATTACAGACACAAATTTGAAATTAAAAATATATTCCTAGGGATTCAAAAAGATATATTCAGAAAAGTTATAAATTGTAGACACTTAACAACAGGAAGACATTTTTGACATATAGCTTAGGTTTAGCCCAGGAGATTAGATTTACTGAGATATCTAGTCTCATTTCCTTGGCATGGGGAATTTGTCTGTGAATTCTAAAAAATGGTAAACTTCTTAGTGAAATGAAATAAAGTTTTGATTTAGTTTATTTCATATAATAATGTGTCCGTATAAGGCCAAAATAAACATTTCAGCATTTCTGTTGGCTCATCTTCAAGTTGCCAATGGTTTTGATTTAACTTCACTTTGCTGGTCTGTGCAGTTATTTCAACACATTAAAACAGTTTTCATCACATCTTCAACAATTCCTTTCACAAACATATATTTAGCAAATGTATGTGTGCAAAAAATGTACAGACATTACTCCTGCCCACTGGAAGTTACACTCTACCAAAGAAATTGATATATATAAGAATCATAACTTTTTAAAACAGAGTGTAATTATTTCTCTGGAAAGCTATAAATTAATTTATTTTTAAAGTTACTATTGTTCAATCCATTCTACTTGTTTTCATATGATTAATTTCCCATGTTTAAACTAAAAACTGGCTTATAATTTATATGAACTCTTAACAATTCAAGGTTTTGCCCTTTTGATTCAGTTCACAACATGGACAACATATCCAGTCTAACTCTTGAAAATCTCACTTTCAGTAGCCAAATAAATGGTTTCATTTTAAATAAAGCACACATCTAGGTAGAAATCATTATACTGTTTACTCCTGAACATTTTCTCTGTGTTATTTCTCAGCTTGGAACTTGAGTAGATGAAAATGACAGAGGGAGACTTTCACCCTGTATTTGATAACCTGGGATCTTTTGAATATAAAACTCCCTGTTCAATCAGAAAGGGCAAGTTTTCAACATTACGGTAATCACTGCTAATGTAATGCCATATTTTTTCCTATGGTGTTTACTATTATGTACAGATTGCCACAGTCTTCAAAATACAATGCACTGCTATTTCCTTTGATAATATGATTTTAGGGCAGGCTAAATTAAATCAGTAGATATCAGAGATCTTAATTTCCTCATTCTGTAAACATTATGAGACTTATAAACCCACATTAAAAAGTCAATACAGTATTACAACAATATCACTACATGATTTAATATTTCCTTCAGTTCAGTTGTGCAACTCTCAGTGAAATTATAAAAATGGAATGTGTTTTATTAATATGTATGTGGAACCAATAAAGCTGCTTAAATCATTCTTAGAATTTGAGGTAGTACCTTAACACAGCAGTGAGCATCTTGCTTCAACAGTATGAGTGCTCACCACTCCTACATGAAAATAATAAAATGCAAGGATCAAAAGCTCCAATTTTATAAGAGTCTGTTAGTTTTTAAATGTCTGTTGGATCTTTTGTTGGTTTTTCAGGGTGCAGACCTAAGGCTTCCTCCTAGCCCATTAATTTCTTTTTCAATATGGTTCATTTACCTAACGAAGAAAAATAACATAATATAACAATGAACTGATGAAGGTTTCCCACTGAGCAGTGCAAGTTCAGTTTGCGTTTCTGGTAAAATCCTTTTTATTTTAAATATTCATAAAACATTAAGGAATGTTTTAGGCTGTGCTAATTGATTATTCAAAACCTACATTTGCCAACTGGTGTTTTTATACCTTCAGGCTTAAGTGAAAATGAGACAAGAAGTCCCAGATGGAATTTTCCTGATGCTGTTATTATATTTTTAATGTAAATTATTGTTACCGACATTTATGAACAAAGCCTAAAACATTAATTTGTAGTGTTATAAAAAGTTGCTTTTAATGTTAGTTACCTTGCAACATAATGTAATATATCTATTTACCTGAAAATTCTCCTTCTCTATGGCTGACGTTGACCATTTAATTACAAGTAAATCCCATTATCACTGTGGAAACATTTTGCATACAATGAAATTGTATAACCCCTCAACTCTTTATCTTGCTTAGTGGGGTCAGCTAGAATTGGCAAGAAGACTCTTGCATACAGTAAGAAAATATTTAATAGACAATGATTACATGCTAGGCAATGGGGATATTTTAAAGAAAAGAAAGATGTAGTCAATGCCCTCAAGGGATCAGCAGCTGGATGCAGGACTGACTACATAATTTGCTGGCCCCATGCCAGATTAAAATGTAGGGCCTCTTGTTGAAAAAATTAGCAAGAACTTCCAGACATGACAGCAAAGCATTAGATCAAGTGTTGCTTCCTTCTGAGCACAGAGCTCTGTATAACTGCATAGTTTGTATGAATATCAACGTGGGCACTTTTTAAGGGGATATCACAGAATGGGGGTTGGAAACAATACCTTTAAAATCTCTTTCAACCTTAGGATACCAGACACATCAAGGTTCTAAGAAGTCTAGGCAGGAGAAATAAAACAAATATAGCAAGACATTCATAACAAAATGGGAGCTCTCTTAAGATACCTTGTCTTAATTTCCCAGCTGCTTTGACAAATATGACACAACATGTTGTCTTAAACAATGTGAATTTATTGGCTCACAGTTTGGAAGCTAACAGAAGTAAAAATTGAGGCCTCAACCCAGGCAATCTTTCTCCCCAAAGAATGTGGTGTCTGGGGCTGGTGCATGGAAACCTTGGATCCTTGGCTTTTCTGTCACATGGCAAAACACATGTTGAGATCTTCTTTCTCTTCTGATTCCATTCACTCTGGCTCTGGCACCTCCCCATGGCTTTCTCTTTTCTAAGGCCTCTAGTAATAAGATTGAGACCCATCCTGATTCAGTTGGATACACCTTAACTAAATAACATCCTCAAAAGTTCCTTTTTTGTAAATCTAAAACTGTTTTAAAATAAAAAGATTATTAAAAACAAAACAGAAAAAAACCTTTTGTAGTAGGTTGAATTATGTACCCTAACAAACACATGTTCTTAATCTTCATTCATGTTCCTGTGGGTGTGAACCCATTTGTAAATAGGACCTTTAGAAGACGCTATTTTTACTTAAGGTATCGTGAACTGAACCAAGGTAGGCCTTGATCTGAATTACTGGAGGCCGTATAAAGAAAACCAGTAAGTCACAGAAGCACAAGAGGCGAGGACATTGCCACATGATAAGAAGCAGAAATACAAGCTAAGGAACACCAAGGATTGCTGGAAGCCAGCACCAGAATGCCATCACCCCTGGGAGAAAGCAGGTCTTAACCAACATCATGATTTGGACTTGTGGCCTCTGAAACCATGAGCCAAAAAATACTTACTGTTTAAGCAAACCAGTGTCTGGTATTTGTGATAGCAGCTCTGGCCAACTAAGACATCCTGCTTCCATAGCCAATTTCAAGCTACCAACTTGACATCATTAAATATGGGGTTGGACAGAGATGTGTATGCAATCAGCTCTCAAAATGATAAGAGGAGGCTCAAACATTGGAGCAGGACCAGCATGTAAAATGCATTGGCCCCAGTACTGCCATGCTGGAGGCACTAAGAGTAGCCTCTAAATGTTGGAGATAATCTTCAGAGCCTGTAACTTACAGTATATAAATTAAAGGTCATCCCTGTTACCTGTTCATCAAGATTCAGTCCATAGTTCTTCTGGCTTTTCCTTAGAAACATTTGGAGAATTCATCACAGGATCCTGCAGCTTGAAAGCAACTTCACCAGCCAGTGTTTATCCAGCACCCCCAAAATAATATCAACCAAAGCACTTGCTGAAAATAATGATAAAAATTATTGGACCCTACACAGAACTGCTCAATCAGTGATTCCAGAGAAGCTTAGAAGTCTCAGAAAATTCTCGTCTTTAAGTAAGATTGGAAAATGCTGATCAGCTCAATCTCCTGTCCAGTGAGGAATCTCCCTTACAATATATTTAACATGTGTTCTGGTTTGCTGGAGTTACCATTATGCAAAATACCAGACATGGATTGGCTTTTAGAAAGGGGATTTATTAGGTTACAAATTTACAGTTCTAAGGCCAAAAAAAGTGTCCACACTAAGGCATTAATAAGAGGATACCTTCACTAAAGAACGACTGATGGCATCTGGAATACCTCTATCAGATAGGAAGGGACATGGCTGGTGTCTGCTGGTTGTTCCCGTGTTGCATTTCAAAATGGCTTTCTCCAAAATGTCTCTGGGCTTCTGTCTTCACTCCTCTTTCTCAGATCCTGTGTGTCCTTGCTTCTTTCTCCCAGGGCATTTCTCTATAAGCATCTGGGGGGTGGGGGCTCTCTTAGCTTCTCCAGGGCAAACTCTGGGCTTCACCTCTTAGCTTAGAATTCCAAATGTCCTTCTGTCTGCATCTCCAAGCATCTCCAAGCATCAGCTTCTGTGTCGGCTCTTGAGTTCTCTTAAGTACTCCAGTGAACTAATCAAGTCCTATCCAGAATGGGCGGGGTCCACACCCCAATGGAAATAATTTAATCAAAGTTCTCACCCACAATTGGGTGAATCACATCTCCACAGAAACAATCAAAAGGCTGGCCTAAGGGTACACTGACTGAGGAACACAATGGTAAACTGTGGTGTATGTATACAATGAAATATTGAGCAACTATGAGAAGGAGTGAAGCTGTGAGACACACAATGAGGTGAATGGATCTTGTAGACAGCATGTTGAGTGAAGTATGCCAGAAACCAAGGCAAACAGTATAATGTCTCACCAATATGGACTAACTACAATGTGTAAACTCAGAATTAAATCTTAGAGCACAGCCTAACAGGGAAATGATTATTGTAATGGTCCCTAGATTGCAAGCTCTCACAGCAGTCAAATCTATTCCTGAATTGTAATGGCTATCTCCAAACTCTGAGATGCTGATCCCTTAATGTATAACCTGATTGGTCTCTGGAACATTGAGTATCTGTGTTACACCTGAAACTCAGAGCTAGAGCTCGGCAGATATGAATATCAGTATTAACACATACAGCAACTGTTTAAAAAAAAAAAAAAAACTGAAATAGAGCCCAGACTTCGATTAGACATATGAATAAAGCAGAGCTGGTTAATACTAGAGCAAATTGGGCCAAAGGGTAAAGGTTGAAACTGACTGTGTTCAAACTTCAACTCCCATGTGAGACCAAGGGAAGAGATGTTTATTTGGTGTAGGATCTATATTTTCTAAACAATATAACTTCTCCAGTCTATTTGTTCAAACACTACAATTACATGGAACTTTGAATAGGAATGAGCTATAGTAGGTCTGTATAGATGAGAATGAAATAGCAATACATCCTAAAGTAATTTGAGTGGGGAATAAAAATATATATTCGCCCCCCTCCCTGAAGAGCTGAGGGAGAATGCAAAGGTGTTGGACTTCCTCACCTGGATTGTTGCTGATGTTCTCACAAACACTGGGGACTGATGGCTTGATGTGCTGAGCCTTCTGTCTTGGGACTGGCCCCTATGAAGCTTGTTGCTGCAAGGAGAAGCTCAACCTGCTTACAATTGTGCCTAAGAGTCTCCTCCTGAGTGCCTCTTTGTTGCTCAGATGTGGCCTCTCTCTAACTAAGTCAACTTGGCGGATGATCTTGCTGCCCTCCCCGCTACATGGGACCTGACTCCCAGGGGTGTAAATCTCCCTGGAAATGCAGGATATAACGCCTGGGGATGAATCTGGACCTGGCATCATGGAATTGAGAACATCTTCTTAACCAGAAGGGGGATGCAAAATGAAACAAAATAAAGCTTAAGTGGCTGAGAGATTTCAAATGGAGTCGAGAGGTCGCTCTGCTGGACATTCTTGTGCACTATATAGATAACACTTTTTAGGTTTAAACGTATTGGAGTGGCTGCAAGTAAATACTTGAAACTACCATACTCCAGCCCAGTAGCCTTGACTCTTGAGGATGATTGTGTAATAATGTAGCTTACAAGGGGTGATAGTGTGATTGTGAAGACCCTGTGGATTGCACTCCCTTTGTCCAGTGTGTGGATGGATGAGTGGAAAAATGGGGACAAAACCTAGATGAAGAATAAGGTGGGATGGGGGCAGTGATTTGGGTGATCTTTTTTTTATTTTTATTTTTTATTCTGATTCTGACTCTTTCTGGTGTAAGGAAAATGTTCAGGGAAGGATTGAGGTGATGAATGCAGAACTATGGGATGGTGCTGTGAACAACTGATTATGCACTGTGGATGACTGTATGGTGTGTGAATACATCTCACTAAAACTGAATTAAAAAAAAAAAACTTGTGAGGAAAACACAGCCAGTCCACACAGACCTGTAGCAGTCCTCCTCTTAAATCAATGCATATTTTTGGTATGGATTATTCTGGGCCTGGATTGCCACTGTGTTTACACCATTTAACTTCCAGATTAGCAGTAGCACAACATGGTCCTATCAGGACCCAACTTCTTTCTCTAAGACTTGTTTTAAGGAGAAAATCATTTATGGTGAGTAGAAATGATGACCCAAGAATCATGCCTTGGAAAAAACAGAAAGAAAGAAAGAAAGAGAGAGGGATATATTATTATAATTCTCCCTTGTCAAACAGTATGCTTGAAGAAAGAACTGTTTTTTTTGTAAAAGCGAGTTCATTCACCTGATGTCAGAATCTTCTTTTTTATAGTTGGCTCTCTACCACACTTTCCTGCCATTAATAGAGAATTCTAATTATGAAGCAGGTATACTTCATTCACATTCCTAATAAAGCAATATTTGCCAAAAAAAAAAAAAGGTTCCACCCTAATCAAAAGAGTAATAATAAGTCTGCCCCCACAAGATTGCATTAAAGAATACGGCTTTTGTGGGGGCGCATAATAGATTCAAACCAGAACAACATGTAGTTAGCTGATTTTTCTACCTTGATCTTAAAACTTCTACCAATGAAGATGGTCAACAGTATAGGACTGTGGACAAACTTGGTTCAATTTCTTCCTCTATTACACACCAGCCATGTGACTTGGAGAAATTCACTTAGCCTGTTTGAGTCTTAGTCTCCTCATCTGCAAAATGGAAGTAATAATAGCAACTCCATGGAGTTGTTTTGCTGAACAAACAAACGCCACATATAATGCAACTAGCACAGGCCTGGCACAAAATGAGCACTCAGTATTTGGCAGCTAATACAATTTAGATGATGATTTTCAACCTTGGCTGCATATAAGCATCACCTGGGAGGTTTTTTGTTTTGTTTTGTTTTGTTTTACATTTTATTTTGAAATAAATTCAAAGTTATAGGAACAGTTGCAAAAACAATACAAACCCCATACACAGAACTCCAGCATTCCCTGACCCCCCCACCGATACCCCGATCCACTAACCTTAACATGTTGTCACATCACTATTTCTTTCCCTCCCTCCCTCGCTCCCTATCTATCATCCATCATCTATTGCTCTGTCTTCTGAACATGAGAGCTAGCTGCACCCATCCTTGAACAGACACTATAATTCACATATACAATTCCCATGAACAAGAACATTCTTTTATGCAATCCCATTAAGCGCAGCTAAGAAGTGCAAGAGATTCAACAATGATACAAAGCTTACATTCTATATTTCCTTTTCCTTATGTCTCAACTGTGTCCCTTTGAGCCTCCTGTCCTCCATCCTCAGATCCCATCCAGGGTCATCCTTGGCATTCAGTTGTCATCTATTTAGACTGTCTTTTTTTTTTTTTTTTTTTTTTCAATTGTGGAAACACATATATAGCCTAAATCTTCCCATTCCACCCCCTCCTTAGCATTCCATTAGTGGGATTAATCACCTTTAGAATGTTGTAATGCTCTTTCCCACCATCCATTATTAGAAATTTCCCTTCACCTCAAACAGCAACCTTACACTCATTTCTTAACTCCCCATTGCCCCTTCCCCCATTTCTCTTAACCCATACTCTGCTTTTCATCTCTATGGTCATATTCTCTGATAATTTCTTTCTGTTTACTGTGGGGCTTGAAATTAAACTCTTAAATCCATAACAATCTTGTTTTTCTTTGATACCAACTTAATTTCAATAGGACACATAAACTATGTACCTATACTCCTCCATTCCCCCACCTTTATATAGTTCTTGTCAAAAATTACATATTTTACATTGAGTTCAAAACCACTGATTTGTCATTAGAGTTTGTGTATTTTATATCATGTAGGAAGTAAATAGCGGAGTTACAATTCAAAAATTATTGAATTCTATTTGTATTCCATTGTGGTCAGAGATTGTGCTTCGAATATGTTCAATTGTGTGTTTTTTTTTTTTTTTTTTTAATTTATTGAGTCTTGTTTTATGTCCCAGCATACGGTCCATTCTGGAGAAAGATCCGTGATCACTAGAGAAAAATGAGTGTCCTGGTGATTTGGGATGCAAGGTTCTATATATGTCTGTTAAAATTCTCTATATCTCTTTCTCCTTTCTCTGTTTCTCTGTTGGAAAGGCTCCCTTTAGTATCTGAAATAGGGCAGGTCTTTTATTGGCAAACTCTCTCAGCATTTGTTTGTGAAAAATTTAAGCTCTCCCTCAAATTTGAAGGAGAGTTTTGCTGGATAAAGTATTCTTGGTTGGAAATTTTTCTCTCTCAGAGTTTTAAATATGTCATGCCACTGCCTTCTCACCTCCATGGTGACTGCTGAGTAGTCACAACTTAGTCTTATGTTGTTTCCTTTGTATGTGGTGAATTGCTTTTCTCTTGCTGCTTTCAGAGCTTGCTCCTTCTCTTCAGTATTTGAGAGCCTGATCAGAATATGTCTTGGAGTGGGTTTATTTGGATTTATTTTATTTGGAGTTCACTGGGCATTTATGCTTTGTGTATTTATATTGTGTAGAAGGTTTGGGAAGTTTTCCCCAACAACTTCTTTGAATACTCTTTCTAGACCTTTACCCTTCTTTTCCCCTTCTGGGACTCCAGTGAGTCTTAAATTTGGACGTTTTATTTTATCTATCATATCCCTGAGATCCTTTTCAAGTTTTTCAATTTTTTTCTCCATTCTTTCTTTTGTTCTTTCATTCTGTGTTCTGTGGACCTCTAGGACCCTGAGTTGTTGTTCACCTTCCTCTAATCTTGTATTATGAGTATCCAGAGTCTTTTTAATTTGGCCAACAATTTCTTTTATTTCCATAAGATCTTCTATTTTTTTTATTTAATATTGCAATTTCTTCTTCATGTTCTTCTAGGGTTTTCTTTGTGTCCTTTTTATCCTGTTCCATGGTCTTTTTCACGTCTTTTATATCCTGTGCCATGTTTTCATTCCTCGATTGTGATTGTTTGATTAATTGTGCCAAGTACTGTGTCTCTTCTGATATTTTGATTTGGGTGTTTGGGATCAGGTTCTCCATATCGTCTGGTTTTATCATATGTGTTAAGATTTTCTGTTGTTTTTGGCCTCTTGGCATTTGCTTTGCTTGATAGGGTTCTTTCAAGTTGTAAAAAAAAAAAAATACCAATCTATTTTTTCAGAAATACAAGTTGGTAGCATACACTTTCTCCAAGTAACCAGCAGATGGTGTCTGCGAGTCACCTATACCCCTCAAGTCAGTTCTCCCCAACTCTGTCTCTGTAGCGTGTGGGGAAATGATTTTTGTGGGGTTCAGTTGGTGAACTCAGTTTGGGTTTGTTGTTGGAGCTGTCCACCCTGAATGTGGGGTGTGTGTCTGGGTGGTCAGGGAGGCAGGGCCTCTTTAATATTCAAACCTCCCAGGTGTTCCTGGAGATTGAAGGCTGTTGCAAGAGTCTAAACCTTCATTTCAGTTTTCCCCCAGATTTTGTCTGTTGCTGACTCACAAAGCACTGGCATTGATGTAGCATCCCTGGGTTTTCTGAGTGGGCCCCCCTTCTCAGCTGTGATCTTCCAGGACCTCTGCTGAGGGAAGGCTGTGCTACATCACTAGTGCCCATCATCCCTCAAGGGAAGCCCCAGGCTGTTGGGCCGTGCAGGGGTGCTCTCTGCCTGATGCAAAGATTAGCCTATAATTCTTGACTGGTGTAAGTTCTGAATGGAAGGCAGGTAGTAGAATTGGGCCCCACCCCTTTCCTCTTAAAGAAGATAGATGCTGTAGGGGGAGGTCATTAGCGTTTCAATGGTCTCTCTCTGCCTGTGCCACACCCCTGTCTGGGTCACAGAACTGGGAACTGAAAATGGCAGAGGCTTTCTCCACTGAGTTGAAAAAGGAACAGAGCTAGTCTAAGGTGACCCTCTGGCTCTCCAAGGTGAGTTGTCACCCAAAGCCTCTGTCTACTTGTTGGGGATTCCTACCTCGTAGAGAGCAGTTCACACTCAATAATTAAAACCCCAATTGGAGCTCAGCTGAGCTATATTCGCTCACTGGGAGAAAGCTTCTATCTGGCACCACCAGGCTTTGTTGCTTGGGCTGTGGGGGAGGGGCCTCCCGATTTGGATCTGCAGTTTTTACTTACAGATTTTATGCTGTGATCTCGGGCAATCCTCCCAATTCAGGCTGGTGTATGATGAGTAGATGTTCACGTCTGTCCCCCTGCAGTTATTCCGGATTATTTACTAGTTGTTTCTGGTTTTTCTTAGTTGTTCCAGGGGGACTACTTAGCTTCTACTCCTCTCTATGCTGCCATCTTAGATCTTTATCCACCTGGGAAGTTTTTAAAATCTCTGTGGTTGGGACCCAGGCATCAATATTTTATGTGACCCCAGGTTATTTCAGTGTGCAGCTAATGTTGAGGAACACTGAATAACCAGTTAACAAATCTACAAGGCTGCACAGTTCAGTAGCTGAGTAGCTATAATTATAACGTATTTCTTTTTAAAGAGGCACAGCCATAACAATCATCATTAGTATTATCAACAAGCATGTTTTAAGCACCCACTGTGTGCAAGACAATAAAGGCCTCTTTTCCAGAAGCTCTTTGAAGCACCAGGAAAGATGTTTACTTGGATAACCTCTTTGCTTAAGCAGCTTGGGTATTTTCTCTTGTTTATGGTTTCAGATTGTTAGATGACTTCTTGTCAATCTGTGTGCTCTATGGTGAGTTGCCAGCTGAGCTTCATCTCCAGAGAAATCACTGAACATAGCTTTGCTCTGATGCAGGTAGCTATGAGAAGGAGGCAAACATTCCGAGTAATTAGAAGGAATGAGGGGAGAGTGGGGCTCCCTTAGGAAAGTTTCCTGTCAGAGCCAATGGAAGCAGTTATTCCAATGAAACAGGGCTCCAGATAACCAAGCAGGAACCCTCCTCCTGTTTGACAAGTGATGAAGGTCCAAAAGGAGCAATTCCATTTAACACCATTAACACACAGTTTTTGATCAAAGGCATTATTCTAATTTCACCTGTCCCTAGATCTTGAGAAGTTCAAGACATGGTCTGTGGTGAATCTGCATGGCAATCATCATTACATTTAAATGGAAATTAAGATGTTTTATTTCTATCAGTTTTACTCAAAGAGTGCCTCTGCTTCTGCTCGTGCTCAACCCTCTGTGAATAAGTGGATTGAAAACTTGTTTCATTTTTCAAATCCTTTTATAACATCAGACTTGGAATCAAAAGTCAACCTGCCATTATTGTTTTAAGTTAGAGTGATAGTAATTATGTTGATCGAAAATTCCCCACAAACTATTTCATCTTAAGAAACACAGGTTTCACACTTTTGATGTCTGACATAGCTGTCAATCCATATACAGAAGACACTAAAAGGATAAATTACTTCAGTAACTCCTTCAAAAAGTTATTGATTCAAAGATATATCTGTTGAGATCCTGCCTTCAAAGGAGAAAGGACCTGGTGCATTCACGGAGTAAATAAATACTTCACAGGTCAGTAGCACTTTTATTTCCAGAGGCCTCTAAGAACCTGGGCTTTTTACAAAAGTGTCACCATGTTTAACTGCCCAGTTATTATGCAGTGATTATTTTCTTTTATTTTGTTTCATGAACTTTGTTTTCCAAAATAAGCAATAGATTTTTCACCCTTTCTAGAAGAAAATAAAATGTATAGCATAGAGAAATACTCAGGAAGTTTCATAGATTTTGATTTGAACAATGTTTGCAGGGACAAATCAAAAGATAACAATAGGAATTTTGAGAATGTAGAAATCATTTTTATCACTAACAAAAATCAAGGGATGGAATGGGGGAAAGAAGGTAGCAGCAAGCTTTAGTGCCCTGATTTGTTCACATTTCATAACAGGGGATCAATAGATACTATTTAAGGCTGATGAATCAAGTAACACAATTCAAGTACATTATTTAAAGTCATAGATGTATGCTTTGTTTTCATTAAAATTTTTAAAAATAGCTTCAATGCACAATTTACTGATTCCACTGAAGTCTGTCTTCCAGAGTTAATCTATATCTACATATATTATAATACATATAATGCATAGATTACATGTATAATACATTGAACATTATAAAAATTATATATTCATACATGCATGTACATGCACACCCACACACACACAAATGTTCCGAAATATGCAAGCATGTACATACATCATTTAAGCTACAAGGCACATGAGGAAAATTCATGTATTAATGTTGAAGCCCCATTCCAAAGGCTAGTTGGCTATCCTGGTGGGCAGAATCTCCACAAGTCTTTTTCTTCCATTTCCCTCAAATTTACTCTATACCCATATTTTACTTGTTGGTAGTAATCCTGTTTCCAAAATGAAAATAGCAGATACATGGAACTCAAATCTTAGAGAATATCAATTCTACTGCTATATTTAGTGATATATATTTAGGTAGTTGTTAAATGAAATAATGAACATATATCCTGAGAAAAATGTGACAAGATTGACATTAAAAACAAAACAGAGAGATTCCTAAAAGATGGTGGCATGGAGAGGAGTGGAAACTAGTTAGCCTCCCTGGAAAAACTAACAAACAACCAGGAACAACTAGTAAATAATCCAGACAAACATAACACCGTGACCGTCTACTCATCATACACCAACCTGAATTGGGAGGAATGCCAGAGATTGCAGCATAAAATCTGTAAGTAAAAACTGCAGATCCAAGCTGGGAGTCCCCCCCCCACCAGCCCAAGCTGCAAAGCCTTGTGGAGCTAGAGAACAGCTCTCTCTGAGCAAGCAAATACAGCTCAGCTGAGCTCCAAGTGGAGTTTTAATTAACAAGCATGGACTGCTTGATATGAATCCCCAACAAGCAGACAGAGGCTTTGGGTGAAGACTGACCTTGGAGAGCTGGAGGGTGGCTGCAGACTGGCCCTGAAGGGGGCTTTCTGTCCCTGTTTTGGCTCAGTGGTGAAAACCTCAGCCATTTTCAGTTCCTAGTGCTCTGACCCAGACAAGGGTAGAGATAGCACAGGCAGAGAGAGACCATTGAAATGCTAATGACCTCTCCCTATGGGGGTCTATCTTCCATAAGAGGAAAGGGGTGGGGCCCACCTCTACTACCCACCTTCCATTCAGAACCAGACCCCAGAGCCTGTGGGAAAATAGCCAAAGGCCACACCTCCTTATACCAGTCTGGAGTTACAGGCTGACAGTCACCACCTGCAGGGCAGAAAAGTACAGTGACCCGAGGCCTCACAGGGTGTACTAATTTTCTAAGACACACCTTCAGGGAAATTGGATACTGAATAGTTCTTCCTTCTGGGACCGGAGCCCGCTTTGGTCTGGGAAAACCTGATTGGGGTAACCAAGGAAACCATGCCTAGAAAACTACAACCTACACTAAGAAATGAAGTCACGGCTCAGTCAAAGGAACAAAATTACACTTCAACTGAGATGCAGGAATTTAAACAACTAATACTAAGTCAATTCAAAACGTTTAGGGAAGATATGGCAAAAAAAGATGAACCGTATAATGAAAACACTGGGTGTACATAGGTAGAAATTGAAAGTTCAAAAAACCAACTGGCAGAACCTATGGAAATGAAAGGCACAATACAAGAGATGAAAGACACAATGGAAACATACAATAGCAGATCTCGAGAGGCAGAAGAAAACCGTCAGGAACTGGAGAACAAGGCACCCAAAAACCTAGACCCAAAAGAACAGATAGAGAAAAGAATGGAAAAATACAAGCAACGTCTCTGGGAAATTAAGGACCAAATGAAAAGCAGCAACGTACATGTCATTGGTGTCCCAGAAGGAGAAGAGAGGAGAAAAGGGGCAGAAGCAATAACAGAGGAAATAATCAATGAAAATTTCCCATGTCTTACGAAAGGCATAAAATGACAGATCCAAGAAGCACAGTGTACCCCAAACAGAATAAATCTTAATAGGCCTATGCCTATAATCAGATTATCAAACATCAAAGATAAAGAGAGAATCCTGAAACCATCAAGAAAAAAGCCATCCATCACATACTAAGGAAGCTTGATAAGACCATGTGCGGATTTCTCAATAGAAACTACGGAGGCAAGAAGGAAGTGGGGTGATATATTTAAGATACTGAAAGAGGAAAACCACCAACCAAGAATCCTATGTCTGGCAAAACTGTCCTTCAAATATGAGGGAGAGCTTAAAACATTCTCTGACAAATATACAATGACAGAGTGTGAACAAGATACCTGCTCTACAAGAAACACTAAAGGAAGCACTGCAGACAAAAAGGAAAAGACAGGAGTGAGAGATTTGGAACACAATATTGGGAGATAGTAGCACAGCAATGTAAGTGCACTGAACAAAGGTGACTGTGAGTATGGTTGAAAGAGGAAAGTTGGGACCATGCGGGACACCAGAACAAAAGACAAAGGATAAAGACTGGGACTGTGTAACTCGGGGAAACCTAGGGTGCTCAATGATTGTAATAAAAGGTACAAATCTGTTTTTACATGAGGTAGAACAAATGAATGTCAACATTGCAAAGTGTTAAAAATAGGGTGGGATTGGGAGGAAATACAATCAATGCAAACTAGAGACTGTAATTAACGGAAACATTGTATTATGCTTCCTTTAATATAACAAAGGCAATATACCAAAGCTAAATGCATATGGGGGTGGGAGGGAATAGGGGGAGGATATGGGACTCTTGGCATTGGTGATGTTGTCTGACTCTTTATTCTACTTTAGGTTAATGCTATCTTTCCTTTTGTTGCTTTCTAGCTGTCATGTATTTTTGTTGGTGGTGGTGGTGGTGCTTTTTTTCTCTCTCTCTTTCTCTTTTCTTTTTCTTTTGTCTCTCTGACTTCTTTGACTCTTCCTCCTTCTTTGTGGAAGAAATGGAGATGTTTTTATATAGATAGTGGCAATGGAGCTGAATACACAAATACGTAACTATACAGGGAATCAACGATAGTTTACTTTGGATGGAATGTATGGTGTGTGAACAAAACCATCTTAATAGAAAGGGGTTGAAGAAATCTTAAGGGTGCTATACTAAGTGAAATAAGACAAACACATAAAGGCAAATATTGCAGGATCTCACTGATATGACTAATTATAATATGTAAACTCATAGACATGAAATATAAGTTACCAGGATATAGAATGAGGCTAAAGAATGGGGAGCAATTGCTTATTATGAGCAGAGAGTTCAACTAGGGTGAACTTAAACATTTGGAAATGGACGGGGTGATGGTAGCATGTTGTGAGAATAACTAACAGTGCTGAAAGGTGTGTGAAGGTGGTGGAAAGAGTAAGCTCAGAGTCTTTTATGTTACCAGAAGGAAAGTTGGAGGTTAAAAGATGGGAATGTATAAAGCAGTGAATTTTGTGTTGGACAATGTCCATGATTAACTATACAAATATTAGAAATCTCACAAACTAGAACAAATGTATGACACTATAACTAGAAGTTAATAATAGAGAGGCATATAGGAAAAAATATATATACCTTTTGCAAACTATATACTACAGTTAGTAGTATTTTGACATTCTTTCATCAACAGTAACAAATGCACTATACCAAAACTATGAATCAGTAATGGGGGGGGGGGGGGTAGGGGTATGGGAGGATTTGAGTTTCCTTTTTTTGTTCTTATTTCTTTTCTGGAGTAATGAAAATGTTCTAAAAATTGAAAAAAAAATTGTATTGATGGATGCACAGCTCTATGATGATATCATGGACAACTGATTGTATGTACATTTTGGATCTTTGGATAGTTGTATGGTATGTGAACAGTCTCAATAAAATATATATATATATATAAATGAAACAGAAATAAATGCCTTAATAATACATCAATATAACATTTCATCTTCCACTCCGGTTGTTTTATGATTTGTAATTCATAATGTTAATAAACTAGTATATCATTAGCTTTAAAATTAAATTAAAATTAAAATTCATAAAGAAAGATACCTCTAGGGATCATGAAGAGGTCAAAATAAAGGTATAATTAACTACAAAGTAAAAGGGCATCCCCATAATTATAGCATTATATCAAGAATAATTTTTCTATGAGTGTACATTTTTAAAACTCACTGTTGTATTTAAAAACATACCTCTTTAAATAAATGGTATGGGATAAGAATAAATAACAAATATTCAGAACACAAAGGATAGCCTGTAAAGGTAGAGTAATAAACTGATCTAATTCTATATATAGCTAAAAAGTTACCAATTAGAGCAAGTGAATTACAAAATGTCTCAAAAGTTATTTTGGAGTGATAACTGCAAGGTCCGGTGGATCAAGCTTGCCATTCTCTGAGATTAAAAGTCATGACATTCATTCCCCAAGTTCCTGCACTTTAAATTGAGCTTGGGAATTTGAGGCCAGTTTCCAGGTGATAATTAGAAATATTTGCCAATTTATTGCACCAGGGTGCTCACCTGTTTGTTATATTTTTTCTACTCCTTCTGCTCATGTCATAGGGCTGGCTCTCCACTGTAACTTACATTCCTGCTCTTCCTTTCCAAGGACTTATTTTATAATATTGGTTTTTTTGGATGATTTTAAAAGACTACTGGTGAAGAGAAACTAAGATGGTGGCTAGCTGAGACAGGGCAAAGGGACACCTCCATGAGAAACACTAGATAAGGACCAGAGAGTGACCCAGAATACTGGTTACAGCGATGCGCCAGCTGGATGAAATCTGCTAGTTCCCAGGGGCTGTATACTTGGTGAAACAGGGGGTCTTCATTCTGAAACAAGTGAGTAAGCTGGCTGGAAGTTCCACAGCCATGCAGTGATCTGAGGAAGCCAGGGTTTGGCATCTGGAGACCGACGGGCTCTTTTAATAAAAAAAAATAATAAAAGGGAAAAACCCAGGAGTGGCTGCAGCTGCAATTCTGGGAACCATGAAGTAAAACACAACAAGAGGGGGCTGGGCCAGCCTCTCAGTGTCTGGCCTGGAAGATAGCCCACTGCAGATATCCCTGGGGCCGGGGGAACAGAGGGAAGAGCCAGAAGCTGAAAGAAACCCCACAGCTAGCAGCTTGCTCCCGGGAGGGCTGGATAAACTCCTGCTCGGGGCCGTGCCCATGGCCCAGAACCCCGCCAGTTGTCCCAGAGCTGGGAAGGAAGAACTGTGCAAGGAGGGGGGTGTGGAGATGCCCCGTTCGGCCATTTTTGCATAAGGCTGAAAGCAAGCTGGCACGGCCCGGCAGCCCGGGGCTTCCCTTGAGGGACGGCGCGCACTGGTGACATAGCATGGCATTCCCTTGGCAGAGGTCCTGGAGGATCGCAGCTGGGCAGAGGGACCTGCTCGGAGAACCCAGGGGCACTATGCCAAGTCTGGTAGTTTGTGGGACAGTGAGAGAGAGGGGCTGGAGCTGAAATGAAATGAAGGCTTGGACTCTTGCGGTGGCCTTGAATCTCCGGGAACCAGGGGGATTTGAATATTGAGGCTGTCCTTCCTCCCTGGCCACCCATACAAACACACCGCATTCTGGGCGGAGGGCTCTAGCAACACACCCAGGCTGAGTTTTCCGGCTGGACCCCACAAGAATCATTTCCCCACACACTGCGGGGACAAGGTGGAGAACTGACTTGAGAGGTATAGGTGACTCACAGACGCCATCTGCTGGTTAGTTAGAGAAAGTGTACGTCACCAAACTGTGTTTCTGAAAAATTAGATAGGTTTTTTTTTACAAATTGAAAGAACCCTGTCGAGCAGAGCAAATGCCAAGAGGCCAAAAACAACAGAAAATCTCACTGCATGTGATAAAACCAGATGATATGGAGAATCCAACTCCAAATACACAAATCAAGTTATCAGAAGAAACAAAGTTCCTCGCAGAATTAATCAAAGAAACACAATCGAGGAACGAAAACATGGCAAAGGATTTAAAGGACATCAAGAAGACCATGGCCCAAGATATAAGCGACATAAAGAAGACCCTAGAAGAGCATAAAGCCAACATTGCAAGAGTAAATAAAAAAATAGAAGTTCTTATGGAAATAAAAGAAACTGTTGGCCAAATTAAAAAGACTCTGGATATTCACAATACAAGACTAGAGGAAGCTGAACAACATCTCAGTGTCCTAGAAGTCCACAGAACAGAAAATGAAAGAACAAAAGAAAGAATGGAGAAAAAAATCGAAAAAATCAAAATGGATCTCAGGGAAATGATAGATAAAATAAAATGTCCAAACTTAAGACTCATTGGAGTCCCAGAAGGGGAAGAGAAGGGTAAAGGTCTACACAATCTAAATACACAAAGCATAAATGCCCAGTGAACTTCAAATAGAATAAATCCAAATAAACCCACTCCAAGACATATTGTGATCAGACTGTCAAATACTGAAGAGAAGGAGCAAGTTCTGAAAGCAGCAAGAGAAAAGCAATTCACCACATACAAAGCAAACAACATAAGTCTAAGTTGTGACTACTCAGCGGCCACCATGGAGGTGAGAAGGCAGTGGCATGACATATTTAAAATTCTGAGAGAGAAAAATTGCCAACCAAGAATACTTTATCCAGCAAAACTCTCCTTCAGATTTGAGGGAGAGCTTAAATTTTTCACAGACAAACAAATGCTGAGAGACTTTGCCAATAAAAGACCTGCCCTACTTCAGATTCTAAAGGGAACCCTGCCAACAGAGAAACAACAGAAAAGAGAAAGAGATATAGAGAATTTTAACAGAAGTATATAGTGCCTTACATCCCAAAGCACCAGGACACTCATTTTTCTCTAGTGATCATGGATCTTTCTCCAGAAGGGACCATAAGCTGGGACATAAAACAAGCCTCAATAAATTAAAAACAATAAAATAATAAAATAATTGAATATACTCAAAGCACATTCTCCAGCCACAATGGAATACAAATGGAAGTCAATAATTTTTGAACTGTAACTCCACTGTTTACTTCCTGCAGGATATAAATTACACAAACTCTAATGACAAATCAGTAGTTTTGAACTCAATGTAAAATATGTAGTTTTAGACAACTATATAAAGGTGGGGGAATCGAGGAGTATAGGAACATAGTTTATGTGTCCTATTGAAGTGAAGGTGGTATCAAAGAAAAACAAGATTGATATGGATTTAAGAGGTTAATTTTAAGCCCCACAGCAAACACAAAGAAATTATCAGAGAATATAGCCATAGAGATGAAATGTAGAGTTTCGGTTAAGAGAAATGGGGGAAGGGGCAATGGGGAGTTAAGAAATGAGTGTGGCGTTGCTGTTTGAGGTGAAGGGAAATTTCTAATAATGGATGGTGGGAAAGAGCATTACAACATTCTAAATGTGACTAATCCCACTAATGGAATGCTAGGGAGGGGGTGGAATGGGAAGATTTAGGCTGTGTATATGTTTCCACAACTGAAAATAAAAATAAAAATAAAAAAAAGACAGTCTAAATAGATGATGATTGAATGCCAAGGATGAACTTGGATGGGATTGGAGGATAGAGGACAGGTGGCTCAAAGGGACACAGTTGAGACATAAGATAAAGGAAATATAGAATGTAAGCTTTGTATCATTGTTGAATCTCTTGTACTTCATAGCTGCGCTTAATGGGATTGCATAAAAGAATGTTCTTGTTCATGGGAATTGTATATGTGAATTATAGTGTATGTTCAAGGATGTGTGCACCTAGCTCTCATATGTTCAGAAGACAGAGCAATAGATGATGGATGATAGATAGGGAGGGAGGGAAAGAAATAGCGATGTGACAGCATGTTAAGGTTGGTGGATTGAGCTATCGGGGGAGGGGAGTCAGGGTATGATGGAAATCTGTGTATGGGGTTAGTATTGTTTTTGCAACTGTTTCTATAACTTTAAATTTATTCCAAAATCAAAAAAAAAAATAAAAAAAATTAAAAAAAAGACTACTGGTACATTACTCCTTAAATCCCTAATATATGACCAATTAAAAGACTACTAATCCTTTATTCTGCATGTAAAAATATTACTTCTAAAATCAAGACAGATTTTTTCAAAAGTTACAAAAGAAAGAGCTTATACTTCTTAATTCAGCCCATTTGCACCCTACACCCACATTGGGCTGGCACAGCACTGGGCTCTATAGACAGAAAAAATTCTACTTACAAGAAACCTTATATCTAGTTGGGGATCCAAATAAGTAAACAACAAAATTGAGATCTGATATGATAACAGCAACACTAGAATTCTGTTCAGGGTATCATGAAGCAGAGAGAATGATTTGCTCTGTCTGGGAGGGTTTCCTATCTTAATTTATCTCTACAGTAAATTTTAAAGAATGAAAACTGGTTCAGAACAGTGCAAGAAATGAAAGTGAATTCAAAGAAAAAGGAGAGATGAACCATGACTGTGTGTTCAGGGAACCTATAAAAGGTTCTGCAATAATAAAATGTAACAATAGAGCATCCAGTGGGGGTGTGATGTGGAGCCTGAGGCTGGAGAAATACCCAGGGGTGAGACACTTAAGGCCCTCAACTCAATTTTGCAGTGCTTGAACTTGCAGAGATGAGGAGCCAGTGAAGGACTTCAAGCATAAGACATATTTTTCGGATCAATCACTCTAGCAGCCAGCGGCAGGAGATTTGGAGGTGTAGATTTGAGTAATGGCAGACTATTATTATTATTATACTTGAAGAGGTATTCAAGTAGGTCAGGCAATGCTCCCACATCATGGGAAAAAACAATGACGTTGGTAATGAAACGCAAAAGATGGGTCACAAAGTATTAAAGAGGTAAAAATAGTTAACTGGATATAGGTGTTAATTTTACTAAGAACAAAAATTTAAAGTTTTAGCCAGTTCAGAAGTGTTCAGCTCTGTGATTCATTACTCTCAAGTGTTCATTGTTTTCCCACAGCCATCGTGTGCTGTGCTGGTTTTTGGTGAAAGAAGCACTAAAAGCAAATCCAAGGTAAGGATGGGTCCAAAAAACTGATAGAGATTCCGCTTATAAGTTTCAACAAGGCCCTAAAATTGTGTGCCAACTAGTGTGCATGTACATATTTCTGAGCGAATCCATAGCTTCTATCAAATTCTCAAGGGGTCTATGATAAAAAAAGATTGAAAATCACTACTCTGTAAGCAAGCTATTTCCAAGTCTGGTCTATTCTCATTCAAAATGCCTCAAACCAATCTTTGAATTTCTACTGCCATTCATCACTTTGTGATTAGACTAAAATTTTTAAAGGACTACAAATTGCATGTCTTTAAATCAGTTGTTTTTGCTTGCAAAGCTGAGTACGTTGAGACTAGACCTCAAATATTTCTGAAGATTCGATAGGAGGAAGCAAATTTCAACTAGTCATTATAACACTACCAAGAATTTGCCTCCTGTAAGTTGATGAGTAAAAGAAGTAATTTGACTTTGAAGCAAATTTATTTGCCTGGAAGGAATCACTTTCATGAGCCTTCTTGCTCAGATACCCACTTACTGAATTTGGGTTATTCTAGACTTTGGAGATGCAATCTAATGGAACATACTTCCTGGGGCGGGAGCTTGGAGTGGAGGGTAAGATGTTCTTTTCGCCAATGTGAAAAACTGTTTAAAGATTCCGTGTGGGGAGAGTGGGTAAACTCCTGTATTTTCCACCTTATTTAGTGATACTTTTTGATACACTCCACTTTGTCTGGGCATAATCTCATCACAACAGTCTTCACACATATTCTCATGTTAATCCTTTCTTAGACTGAGTTCCTTGAGGGCAAGGACTGTAGATTTTTGCTCATCTCTGGAACCTTACTGAATTGTCTTGCACATTGTTAGGAACAGTGAAAAAGTATGTTGAGTGAATGAATAAGTGCTTAGAAATGAAAATATTTCACTAAAGTATAGCAGAGAAATCTGAATGAGGAAGAAAGGGGTGCAGTCCCACTGGATATTAGAAAGTACGAATTTGTGAGCTTCCAGGATTTTCCTAAGAATCCTTTTCAGACCTAGGTCAATTTTCCCATTTCCTGTTTGCTGTAGGAGGTCTTTGAAACAAAGATCCTCAAAGTGGTTGCTTTGATTCAAGATTCCTTTTGGAGAGCTCAGGTTTTAAGCCACATTTGCAAACGAAGCCATTTTATTATAAAGAAAACAAGTTCTTGAGTGAGAGTTGTTAAAAACTGAAATGGTAACTAGGAAAATTGTTCTGATAGTTCCTTTAAACGCAGAATACTATTTTTAATCTGTTTTGGTTAACTAGAGTTTAATCCTGTCTGATGCCGCAGTTTCCTCTCAGGTTCTCCCAAGGCCTCTGATGCTGTGGGTACAGAGATTTCTTTCCAGCCTTACACTAAGATGACTAGTGTAACTCTGAACCAGAATTCTCTTCTTTTGAAAAAAGAATATGTAGCCACACACATATCATGATACCATTCCACACAAATCACTAAATTAACAATATCAAGATATTCCAGACACTGGAACAGGTTCTTGAAAATGAGACTTGGTGGGAATTATCAAGGCTTTCTCAATCAGCATCTTTGCTTCACCGACTCACATGCAGGAAGACATAAAATGATTACCATTATACCTAAAATGAATATGAAAGGGAAATGTCTTCAACATGAGGGAGAATGCTAGAAAAAATCAATCTAAGGAAATGAGGTGCCTTGACAACACAATCCCACGATTCTTGTAATGAGATAGCATTTGAAGACCATTGGCAATGTTCAAAGTTTTTGCCCTTCATCAGTCTCTGCCAAGGGGCATAGCTATAAAAATTGAATTATAAAGCTACATAGAACAGAGAGGGACAGCCTCCGGAAACTGCTTACTGGTGCATGGTGAATCAACTTAAAAATAGAGAATTTTAGAAAATGTTAGAGAATATTGGAAATGTGCCGTTGTGGTTTTAAGAAAGGAAACACTCAGAGACATTAGAGAAAGCAGAGATTTTCCTGCATTATTTTATAAAATATCAGGTAAAAGCCAGGAATTTCAAGAAGTAAGAATATCCATTTTGTTAAATTGTACTCTGTTAAAAACATTGCCACAATTTCTTGAGGGCAGGGAGTAACTCTCTATATCTCTGATCATCTCAGAGTTAAAATATCTTGCATAGGAGACATCTGTTGGTTTTTAACTATGTGAATAAATTAAGAACCAATAGTTCAAAGCAAAGTAGAAGCTGATAAAGACAATATTTGAAATATGTAATGAAACGAAATGACTCTCACATTAAAATGCTACAATTTTATACTACTACTGCAAAAGTAACATTCATCCAATGAATATTCTCTATAGGGTAAAACCTATATCAAGCAAAGAGGCAAGTTTACCATGAGATAATGAAGCATAATTTTAGGACCTTCTTACTTGTATAGGCCCCTTCTATAGTCCTTGGAGGCATTCTAGCAATATGTTCACATGGTTCTTTGTGTTTTTTATATTTACAAACATAAGATGCTTTACACCTAATTGCTTATCTCTTTCTACTACTACCTCCTCTCAGTCTCACTTCCTTTCGTGTATGGTGGCATTGGAGAGGTCATGGGGATTTGAGGGAGGTTAAGGAGAGGTTGAGCAAAATCTGTTTAGTTTGAATTTAATGAGATACATAGTTCCTGTTGTTTCCATAGATTAAGTTATTGATTAAGTTATTTAAATGTGATTAAGTTATCGCTGGCTATCCCAGTGTAGGAGTGGCTTTAAGGACCACCTTTACCCCTAACTAGGCCATTCACCCAGTTTCATGACATGTAGGTGCAGGGTCAGAGGTCAAATCATGATTTGGTTTGTACTCTAATGCCTGGCACCGTAAGTATGGAGGTAGTGGAAGAGAAAGGAGCTTTGAAATGAATTGGACCAGAGGAAGCTCTTCCAAATCATATAATTCACATATCCAAGACATTTGATAGAAGTTTTCCTAAACTTGACAGAAATCCTAAAAACGTACATGACATTATGAATAGAGAGCTGTGAAGCTGAAAGAAACATTTCTAAATCTCCAATAACAAAAAGCAATCTTCAATTAACCATTTGAAAAAAGACTGAACTCTAGTCACTGTAAAAGGCAATATCAGAAAATTATTATCCTATGGAGAGATGATCTAGGAGTCGGCAGCTCCCAAAAAAGTAGAAAAACATTTATAGAGGAAGTTAATAAAATACTAATTTTTAATTTTGCATATTTGTGGTATTTGATGGGTTTTTTATATATCTAATTTGATTTATATTTTCATTCTAAACATACTTTATATTCACATTTGAATCTAATTGTGTATTTTTGGTATTGTAGTCATTTTCTTAAAGAGGGCCACCAAATTTGCATATGCTTTAGGACTTGTAAAATCTAAATCAAGCCCTAACTAGCAACACTAATCAGATTACTTGTTGGAAATTAGTTATTGATAAGATAATAAAGGCTTTGCTTGTGTCATGTGACAAAGTCAGAATTAGAAAAACATTATCATAGCTATATGGGAAGGGGTCTAATAATTAGAGATTCTCTTTGAGAGACTGCATTGTCTTAATCAATTTAATATTGAAAAAATTGTTTAAAATGTTCTAAGACCAAGAATGAATATTTTAGGGCTTGTTTCAGACTGGTAGCTCAATGTCTGCCACCGAATAGGTGCCCAATAAATTGTTATTGAGCAAATCAATGATTGTATTTACACCTCTGACAAATTTTTATTTCAGAATGATTATCTTCAGAATACCAATGAGAAGCCTGAGATGCAGAATGTTTGCCCAATTGTACTCAAATAACAAGCGTCAGGACAGGATTCAAAATTCCAAAATCTGCAGGTTTTCATCTCTGTTGACGACATCCAACTACAGTAAATAAAACCTCCAACCCACTTCAACATAAGCTATTTCAGAAGAACTCACTTAACACGAACAGACAAAAAATTATTTTTGCAAAGCATTTTAATTAATGCCAATTTGTTTCAAATGCCATTAGAGTTGAGAGTAGCAGGATGCCTAAGTGGTTACAGCATTATACTCATGTGGAAATATACTTGTCTAATTTAAATTTTATTGACTTGAAGACTTTAAATTTGAAAACAAAAACATTTCTAACCATCTGAATTTTCCTTTCACCTAGAAAAACATTTATACAATTGACACAGAGTCGACACTTCGATCAATTAAATCCTACATTTTCATATCACTAGTCCCTGTCAGAAGTCCTTTACTAGGCTCAAATGACCATTTACTTTCTACCAAATAGCAGACATTAGTAGGATTGACTCACTTAGCCAAGTATGTGCAATTGTTGAAGGAAAAGGGCATCCATGTGGACAAGGTAACAGCCTTTTTTTTAAAGCAGTTTTATTGAGATACGTTCACATACCATATAATCCATCCAAGGTGTACAATAGATAGCTTTTAGCATAATCACAAAGTTGTGCATTCATCACCACAATCAATTTTAGAACATTTAATTACTCCAAAAAGAAAAACCCCAGAGTAGCAGTCACCTCTCAATCCCCCATCCTTCCCCAGCCCTATGTGACCAACTAATCTAATTCTGTTTCTATAGATTTATTATATTTAAAGAATGCTAAAATATTTCTGTTAACTATTGTCCATATTTTTCAATAGGTGTATCTTTCCTATATACCATTCTATTATTAACACCTTGTAATAGTGACACATGGTTGTTATAGTCCATGAAAGAACATTCTTATATTTGTACTCTTCACCACAGATATCATCTACCACCGGATAACTGCCTATTCTGTAGAACTTTGATCATGCCTGACATCTTATAAAAATTCAAAAAGAGTTCAGAATTTTTGAAATAGAAGTTGACATCGGTTTCCTGTTTTTTCTTAAAAGGGAAACAAAAATGCAAGGAAATCCCCTACCAAAGGGCACTAATTATTTATTTGAAAATGCTTGTTCCAAACACTGCAATGAAGTCCCCGAATATGTGCCACCAATAATTTCATATGTTGAAAGGGAAAGGGGGTGTCTTTTCTAATCTTGCTTATGATATGTAAGTTCCTTGTCTTAAGGTTATTTAGGATCAAAAGAGCATTGAAAGAAGTTTCTTAAAGAACACAACCCTTTTTAAGTGCAGCTCTGCTAACAGAGAGAGGCAGCCTTACGGAGCACAGCTAAGACAAGGAAAACGGCTGCTGAACCACTCAGAGAAGAGGTAGCAAAGGGGATGCTAGCCCTCCAATTTGCCAACCATGCAGCTTGTGTATTTACTCAGCTATGCATTGGTTTTCAGGTCTGAGTTTTAGGAAGGAACTGAAAAATTCAAGGGTTGGAACAGATGTTCCTTATCTCGAAGGCTCTGCCCAGATGCTGCCACTTGAGGAAACAAGCAGCAATTCAGCAAGAATGGGAAGTCGAGGGTTTGATGTGGGGCCGTAAAATGCTTGTTAATCTCAGATTCTTGTCCTTGTAAATTGTGCTGATGCCAAATCCCATCAATCTTTGAGCATTCACCCAACAGACACTGCTGCTAATAGCACCAAAACCTCTGCAACAAGAGGTTCAAATTTATGAAGCTCACACCTCTGATAAGGAACAAGTTTAACCCTCTTGGTATGTAGTGGTGGTGGCGTTGGTGATGGTTGGATGGGGTGGTTTGTCAATGTATTTAATAGTTCATTTGATTTTAGTTATACAGAAAATGAAAGAGAAAACTGTTTATTTTTATTCTTTGTCCCTGTGAGAGACAAGACTTACTTTTGTCCTGTCCAGGGGGATAAATGGTTTCTATCCTCTGATAAGGGGTTGAATGAGCAAGATAAAAAGTAGGAAAAGTGATAAGCCAAAGAGATGTTTTATAACAGTGTCTGACTGTCCATGGAGAAAGCAGAGCAAAGAGGGGGGTATCAATGAACTGAAGAATCTGGAGAACTTCTGCACAAGAAGAGTCTCTCTGTCCTTAGGTTCCATAGCTTCTGTCAGTCCCCTTGGGTTCCTTCCAATATTTTTCCTCCCCTCGATGCCCCCTTCCAAATCATCAGATATTACAATCCAAAATTTTTTTTAATTTAATCTGGATTTTTTGCTGCTAAGACTGTCATGTCAGATTCTTAGCTTATTGAAACATGTGTACATCTGCACTCCATGTGGTGGATACTGTGGCTGGATCATTCAGCAATCCTTCTAACCCTCTTCTAGCTTGCCTTCCTGTCTGCAGTAGCTTGAGGGCTAAAACCTAGATTTCCCAGACTCCTTTGCAGCTAGGATTCCAGACATAATTTAGGTTCTGCCAATCAAATGCACTCCTAGAGGCTCTAAATCTAAATTTGGCTACATAGGAGAGTGGCAGCATGTATTACGTACATGTTTGTGATGCAGATAGTTACATAGGCTGTATGGGGCAGAAGTTGACAGCTGTGTCAGTATCTTTTTGATTCAACAGATTCTTGAAGAATCATCTGTTCCCTTTGCAGTCAAGCTCTGCTGTACAGTTTGAGAAGCCACTGGTGTCTGTTTTATCTGCTCCACCAATGATTGTGTGGAAAGTAATTCATCCCTTGAATTTAAATCAGCTAGAATGGATTTTATTTTCTGCAACTAAGACCCTGACCAATACATTCTCACTCCATTTCACTGTGGGACATAGAAGCAAGGAAAGAGAAAAAAGTCAATGCTGTGGAAAAGAAACAAGTCTATTTAAATGTACTTTTCTCTCTTAGATACTCTATGCTGATGAGAAATTTACTAGGGGATAAATCCATATAACTCTGGGTCTCACCGTCTTAATTCCTAAACTAGATTGTGCTAAATTCATAAAAATCTATCATTCAAGCTACTGGGTCACACTGATTCAGAGAAATATTTTATCCTAAAATATTATATGTTGATGTAGACCACAATTTAGTGGACTTTTACAAAAGTGGTCCTCTCAGGACACAGATTGTTAGAAGTGCTGCTGGATTTGGTTTTCCCATACTCCAAAATAATATTTTTGTATTCTCGGTCACTTTTAGGCTTGGGTTAAGAGTCTTAGGAGTTTGCTCACTGAAGTATAGTAGAAGATGTTCTGTTTAAGGAACTATACAACATACTATTTTCTTCAGAATGATCCTACATTATTGAGTTTCTTTTCTGGAATATAAAAAAGCATCTGCCACACAAAAAATTTTATTATATAGAACAAAAGAAAAGTAATTCAGAAATCTTAACTTAGAATTACCCTCTGTACACAGATTCTCATTAACCATGTGGTGGCTTGGAGCTATGTACCCCAGAAAATCATACTCTTTAACTTAACCCATTCTTGTGGGTATGAATCCTTATAAATATGACCCTTTGATGAGGTTATTTCAATTAAGGTGTGGCCCAACTGAATCAAGATGGGTCTTAATCCTATTACTGGAGGTCTCTTAGAGAAGGCACATGGCGCAGCCAGAACCTGGAAGTCAACAGAAATGAGAAGCCAGAGGAGGCCACAAAGTACACTGCTATGTGATAAAAAGCCAAGGACCAAAGATCACTGGCAACCAGCTCAGAATGCCACAGATTCTGGGAGAAAGCATTTCCTTGATGACATCTCAATTTTGGACTTCTCCTAGACTCAAAATCATGAGCCCATAAATCCCCATGGTTTAAGCCAATCTATCACATGATATTTGCTTTAGCAGCCAGAAAACTAAAACAATCACCCAGTGAGGCTTATACAAGAAGAGTCAGGCAAGTTACTGTGCTTATTAAATTCTCACTGCCTGGGTTTTCTCATTCTCTTCAACATATGATCCATTCTAACTTAAAACTGTGATTCTGGTACATACTGATATGAAGTGAAGAAAGATAGTTAATATATAATCAGAGTGTTCCAAACTCCCTGAATAGCAAAATTGCCAAAAATGAGGATAAACTTTAAATTCTGAAAAAATTAAAACAGAGGAATGCAAATAGTATTTTCCCCTTATGAAGAATATAAGATAATTGCAAACACATTGAAAAATCTATTTTCAACCTGTCCCCATATATACTGAGAAACATAAAATAGTATTTAATAGGCCAACAAAAATGACTGGGATCTCTGAAAATGAACCTTTCAAAGAGCATCTTTTGAGATTGTATAAGAACACATTTGAAATAAAAAATAAATGGATCAGACACAGTTTCTCTGAGTATGTTTTATTAGCTGACAGGTTGTCCATCAAATAGTCTGAGCATACTGAAGGAAATCATGAAGTGAATGAAAATAGAGTCCTAAAAGAGCCTTTTGAGAACAATATGAGGAAATAAGTGTATAGGAAATCATCATCCAAATAGATTATAAAATTGAAAAAGGAGAGGTCTGCAATGAGATTTTTTTTTAAAGTAAATTTTTGGAGGTGAGTATAAGGTCAAATTGTTCTGATCCATGTTAAAACAACTTTATTTTTAAGTAACCCTATGGTCAGCAAAGACTCTATGTGAGGTTCTGTGCTGAACAATTATCAACACAGCATGATATTAATCACCATAACAAATGCATCGCTGATTGCTTACCATGTTCTGGGCTCTGTTAGGTGCTACAGGCATATAATCTGACTTAATCTTCCCAATGATCACAAGAGATAGGTGTAATCATTATCTCCACTTTGTATCTGAGAGAGTTAAGAGGAAGAGAGTTTAAGGAAATTACTGACAGTCCTACAAGTAGAAAGGGGACTTGAACCCCAGGTTTTCTGCTCCAAATTTGGTACTCTTATCCTCTCTACTACATTGTTTCCCAAATTTTCCATAGCTTTATCATTAAAACTAAAGCTATGTTGTACCAAATAGACACATTCACCTATGTGACTGTCCTTAGGTCTGGATAGAGAAACATGTCCAAACACCAAACAAGTAAGAACTGAATTGGGCATCCATAAATTTATCAGGATATGAAGATGCAAAATAAAAACCAACCAACCAAACCCAACTTTTAGATGAATCTAGTTTAAGAAAAGGAGAAAAAAAGGTGCTTGATGGCTCAATGGCCCAGGTAACCAAGAAGTCCAGGTGTCAGGTGCATTTCAAGTCCAGCTGGATGCAGAGGTTCCGGAAATAACACCAGGCACTAAGTCCTCCTCCGACTCAGCTCCAAGTTTCTGCCTTGGCTCCAATCACAGACAAGCTCTTCCTGGAGGTAACAAGAGGGTAGAAGCATCTTCAGTCACTCAACTTTTCAAGTTTGGATCAAGCTGGAAAAGGGGGACATTTCTTCCTGATTACTTGGCAGAAATATTGGGAGTAGCGTTGTTTGAATTGAATCACATGGAGACCATCAGTGTGTCCAGGTTGGGTGAGTTCGGCTGAGGACTCACACTGCCCCCTGGAATCAGTGAGTGGGGCTTACTATGCCACAAGAGCCAGGAATAATAGGAGGGCGATTCCCAAACAAAACCCAGGGGTTGCCACCATAAGGAAAAAAATGGATGCTTGATAGTCATAAAACCATATTGATCAAATATCCACTCTTGTAACAACAAACAACAGGCAAGGCACCAAACAATTCTCTAGGCCTCAATTTCTTCATCTCTGAGATGAAGAAGTTGAACTAGATGATTTCTAATAATATAATTCCATCCTGAAGTTCTGTGGGAAATTCCAAATAATGAACATTATTCTTTGGCAAACCTTCATCTCTGTACCTGACTTCCTCTTCCATTTAAGTTCTGCCCACCAGGTTCTTGGCCCTTTCATATTTTTCCCAGGTTACCCCAGGTCCTCCTCAAACCAAGTTTCCTGACAGCACCATGTATACCATCTAGACTTCTCTCAGCCCTTAACCCTTACCTTCTTCCAAACTGATCTTCTCATATGCCTCTTCTAGGTAATTTGTAAATACATGTGTGGATGTGCATGTGGGGTTGATATATCTAGCACATAGCAGCTTCAAACAGCACTTTAAATGAAAATGTGTTATCATAAGTGCCTTTCGGTTATTGAGTTACCACTCCCTGCTCACATGTTTGCATTTGATCAAGGCTGCCTGTGGACAATGGCTTAACTCCAGGATGAACTCTATTCAGGAATTCGCAGTGAGCATGTTTCATGACATTCAAATGCAGTCTCTTACTCTGTCTATAGGGAAAAGAAGTCCTTCTAGTTATGCAGTATTAAAACCTACCCCCCAAAGTGTCAGATTAACATGAAGTTCTATGGGTCAGTAAGTTCTATGTGGGCAAAGATTCCATCTTGTTCATCTTTACATATCCTAATGCCTACCACATAGTCAAAATCTAATTAGTGTGGGATAAATGCTGTAGCCTACTGTCCTGGAATTGTCAACTATAGAGTGAACCTAGAAAGCAGCTTTAAAGTTTTTGTAATTTAGAATCCAATTGTTCATTCATTCGATAAATTTTTTTAATACTTACCACATGACAGACTGTGTTCTAGTACTAAAGTTACAACAGTGAACAAAACAGACAAAATCCTGTTCTCATAGAGCTTGCATTCCACAGAGAACATATCAATAATTAAATGCTGAAATGTCCAGGAGTAATAAGCTCTAGAAGGGAAAGGGCACGGAGCTCTAGAAGGGCATGGAGCTCTAGAAGGGAAAGGGCACGGAGCTCTAGAAGGGAAAGCTCTAGAAGGGAAAGGGCACGGAGAGGGACGGAGAGAGTGTGGGTTTAGAAAGGGTGTCCAAAGTTGCTTCTCTAATGAGGGGACTCTGGAGCAGACACTTTTTCTCTGGTCCTCCCTGTACAAAACAGGAAAGTTTGCTTGTTGTGTGTCACATGGGAAGCTCGACACTAGCTAAAGTCACAGTAGAGTTAGACAGTATCTGAATTCCTCCAAATTCCAGTCACTGATTCTTTTGTAATTACTGATAAAGAGTGTCAAAACGAGATGTATTATAGTTATAGAATGAATAAAACTCATTTTCAGAGAAATTTAGGATGAAAGAACCAATGAAAGTGTGTCAAAAAGGTAATGATCCTTGCGGCAGCAGGCTGATTGCAGCTCTGCTCTGCTGGGGAGGTTAGTCTGGGATGTCAGTCAGGCATCGGAACTGGTCAGGGATGTTCTCAAGGCCTTGCTGCCGTGGGGCATTTGCTGTAGATACAAATGTATGTTCTCTCCTTATTATTATTCATAACAGCCCCCAACAGACTCCTATAAAGCAAAACATCATTCACTAAGCTCAGAATCCATGAACTTAAAATATGGTTCTTCACTCATGTGTCACCAATTACCACTGAACTAACTAAAATGTATTTATAAACCATTATTCCATAGAGGTTGCCTCAGACCTTTCTAGGAGATGCTTTCCCAGGAAGTAATGCCATTATAAAATTTTAAAGAGAAACTTGAAAACCAAGTAGTGGATAATTTTTCCTTTCCTATTAAAATGTCACAGAAAATTCTGAAAAATAAAAAAAAATTCCAAGCACTTTGCAGTGAGGTATTTTTTTTAATTTTTCATTTATGAAATTATGATATATATATTCACAAAACTTATTTTTAAATACTATATAAGATGAAGGGTCCAGATGTAATGACCTATAAGATTCACTGCAACTCTTAAGTTCTGTGATCCTGTTTGAATTAGGTTTTTGTTTAAAAAAAAGGAGATTAAAAATTATAAAGTTAAATGTGAGTGCTCAGTATAAGTAAATAAAAGATGATATTGATGGGCAGGGATCTAGTTTTCAAGTTCTCTCATTTAAAGTGAAAGAAAAATAGCATTATAATGAATATTCAAAACATATTTTGAATCATTGATATAAATGAAAAGATGTTATAGCCAAATTATTTATATTTCTATTGCATTAAATAAATTGACCCCAAAGATGTGAATATATGCACGGAAATGGAAAACTAGAGTTACTAGCCAGATAATTCAGGCCAAATAAAAATACAGTTAATTATCTAGCTTCTTTAACTAGGAGGAATTATTGGCCTGAATTATATGGATAATTTCTCTAATTCCACCTTTAAAATTTATGTGATTGTATTTATGTGTCATGTTTGCATGGTGTATGTATATATGTGTGTGTATGTCTATATATTATGTATGTGTGTATATATGTTTATACACATATAGGCCAATTGGGTTTCTTAGCCCTATGTGTGTTTTAACCAATGAATACTTTTGGTGTGCAGTAAATACTGCCAAAATGTCATTACAGATATTAAACCAATACTCTATTGAGCTTTTTTCTTAGCTCTCTTTTCCAAAGAAATTCAAGATATAATACATTAAGAAGCATCAGAACTAGCAATGATTATTCATTTGTTTCTTACAATAATGACCAGGACTATCCCTAGGCTTGAATTGCTTTCCTTCACTTTAAAGTGTTCTTCGAATTTACAAAACCTCATCATAATTCTGTATGTGTGTATAATGTTTGGGCATTTATTAAGGGAAAATGGCCCATGCCATGAGACAAAAAAGGGCCCTGTTCACCTAGAGAAAAAATTATTACCAGTACCTGAAATCTAGCTAAGAGTAAAAGAAACATTTTATATGGACCACATGGGCTCGAAGATTGTCCTGGGAAATATTATTGAGGATTTTAGCAACATGTTGAGACAGAGGCAAAGAGTAAGGCAATATGTACAGCAGCATAAAATTATATTATGTATGTGCTGAACCATAAGAGTTTTATGGGGAAAAATGCATATGGAGACAATAAAAAAAGAAGAAGGGAAGTAGGGATGTGAACTGGGGCATGGGGAATAATTCAAATGAAAGGAGGTTTTATCACCTAGACATGGGAAACCTAAGGAAATCTATGGGAACAGAATGGCAAACAAATGGCCCAAATATACCTAAAGCAGAAATAGACTTGATTCTGTACACTCTATTAACATCTGAATATTGCAAAATTATAAATCTGTCAAAAGTATTTGCAATTCCAGAGGATTTACAGTAAAGGGAAATATTGAACTTAAAGTCAGAATTCAAGCACAGAAAAGTACATGCCATCAAAGCTACTTAATATAACATTGAACTAAGCCAATGGTGGGCCAGAATATCAACTACCAAGACAAGTAGAAACCTATTAAGTACAATATCCATTTTTAATTCAGAATTTTTCAGATGACTTTTATTGAATATCAAAGCAATGATGATATTTAATTATAGCTACCAATAATTGAGCTCCTATCAGATTCTAGGCAACATTCTATGTAATTGTAAAACCCTCCCTATAATTATAAACAATACAGTTCAGTGATTATGCATAATATTTTTTGAAAATCAGACTGCCAAAATCCCAATCCTGGCTCTATAATTTGATAGCTAGGTGCTCTTGAATATTGCATAACTTTTTTTAATGTCAGTTTTTCACCCATCAATCTAATTGTCTTGCAACATACTTCAAAGACTTGTCGTAAGGATGAAATGTAAAAATATGGTCCTTAGTACAGGGATAGTGAGAAGAATAAAGCCATCAGTAAATGGTTAATACTATTATCAGTAATTTTTCCATCAATTTATGAGGTAGAAATTATTATTCCCATATTACAATTCAGCTAGTAAGAGATAAACTGAGGAATGAGACCCAAATTTGGCTCCAATGCCTAAATGTATTTTTTTTGCAAACATGAAACTACATAATTTACAGAATTTGAGCTTATTATACTATTATCAATTGTATTTGGCCATTCACTTACAAAGTTTTAATGCATTTATATCTTGACTCCATACAGTAAAGTAATAAAATTGGAAATAGTTTAGATTTCATATTTCATAAGATTGTCCAAAACTTGCTCTTCCTCTCTGCCATCCTCAGCCTTACCATTCCCGGTTTCCTTGGGGAGCCCAAGGCCAGGCGATGGCTCCACAGCTCTCAAAAGCCATTCCCTAAATGGGCTCTGGCTCCTTCTGCACCTCTCAACTGAATGTTGCTTCTCAGCCACATCCCATCCAAGGACTGAGATTCCTAGTTCTTCCCCATGGAGCCTGGGCCATTCTACTGCTTGTTGAATACATGAGAGGTTTTCCTACCTGCTATCCTTTACAACTACCCCTAACAAGAATTAAAATGACATTGCTACATTTTCATAGTAATCATATCAAAATCATGGCTGCCAGTTAATGAATACTTAACAGGTACTCTACTACATGTTTTACAAGTAAGTTCAATTTTCCCTGTTTCCCAGATATGGAAACTGACACTCAGGGAGATTTACTAATTTGCTCAGGATAACTAAACTAGTACATGACGGAGTTGAGTTAACTCAGAGCTCTTTCTCTCCTAACTGTAAATGCAATCATTGTTCTACATTTTTGAAGTACACATTATAGTACTTCAATCCCCATTTTACTGTGAGGAAACTGAGGGGTTAATTAACCTACTACAGATAGACTCCAGGTGTTTCTTTCAACTCCTGACCAGTCCTTTTTCCTTCTACTTGTTGTATTCCTTTAATTGTATTTCCTTTTCACCACACTCACATCCTCTCCCAGACTAAATTGGAGGAAATGCCTCTTGCACTTACTGAATTAAGCCTATAGTGACTTGGTTAGACCAGCACACTCCATTATCACCTGCCTATGTCACTGGTCCCCTGACTTTTCTGGTGCAGACATAAAAGGATTAGCAGGAAAGCCTGGATGGGTCATTCCCTGAAATCTGACCTGATGCTGGAAAGATGCTTTAGCAATGGGAAACTCTATACAGAATCTTGTTCCATCAAATCCTGCAAAGTGTATCCCAAATCCCTACAGACCCCAGGGCAGGTTAAACTTGCATTGGAAAAAGCTGTGAACCTCTAAAAGCAAGTTATGCATCCAAGTACGTAGTTGTCACATGGTGGGACATTGTCAATAAAAGGAACAAATTAATATTAACCAGACTCATAAGTATACTGAATGTCAGAGGATTCCATAATACAGAGTCAAAAATGTTATATATAAGTAATTGAAGATTCCAGAGAAAGAGAGAAAAAAAAGTACCACATAGGCCTTTGGACCAGCAATCAAAATGTAACCACACACTCTGAAATAAACAATTTTGAAAATAGAACAGCATTCCTTGAAAATGTTTACTCACCCTACTAACAGACGTGTGCAATAAGAAAAGAATTTTCCTGTTTGGTCAGCTCTAGAAGAACATGATAGGAGAGCACAGAATAGTGTGTGAATCAAATCCATTTTTTTAAAAATTAAGTGAAGTAGAACTTTCCACAAGCACAAATTAATGTAAATCTAGTATTTCTAGAACTCTGACCTTTGAAAGTACACTTGCATAGTCAGATTTCCCTAACACAGTGCATGTTTACAATATCTTTTATTTAAATCGATATCTTCTACGCATGAGCAGAGAAAGGAAAAGAGAAAGGCCAACAGCAAATAAAGAGAACCCAAATGATTTAGCTCAGCAGAGTGGAATAATGAGTCAAGCTCTCCCTAGCCTCCAAGTCACTCTGTGATATTTGGCTAGACACTTATGGAAGTTTATTAGCTATTTCAAGTCATTAAGATGCTATGTTGTGCACTTCCATAGTCAACTTACTCTCCTAGGCATCCAAGTTGCTACTGGGGAATGACTGCAGCAGTGAGGTGAATAAACTGCTTGATTAATTTATGGCTTGATTGCAACATTAGGTAATGGGTAGGCTTAATTTTCAAGGAGGGAACACATCAGATGTGTGTTGGATGTGTGTGAAATGAACTGAAGCATTGGGTTGCTAGTACAGAATGAAAAAAATATTTGTTAGTATCCTCCAAATATAATAGCATATGTAGAAAGATTCTGAATCATATCAAGTTATATAGTATGTTTGGGGGTACTACTAATAAAGATTCTACTGAAATAGTAAAGCCTTGTCAGCTTTAACTACAAATCAAAAAAGTTACATATGTGCAACATGTAGTTCAAAGAAGAGTCTTAAAATCATCATATTTTGCCCATTTTTAGGTAAGGAATTTTATGGTTTGAAGTCAATTGAATCACAATTTCAGATCTATTTGGAACCTCTATCTTGTATTGACCTTTGGAAGATAAATGCTCAAGGAAGTTGGTGGTTGTTTGGAGGATGTTAGATGAGAAAAGAATCAGTGTCAGGGGCATGGCCTGGGTTTTAAGTATCAGTAGTGTCCATTCTCAGGTCCATGTATACTATTTATTGAAGCCATGGTACACATCCCCATGTTCTTTTCCCAGCAGATGTCCTGCTCCATCAACCTGACTACCCTCATATCATCGACGGGGCTTCCAGTGTCCTGTTCGCTCCCTGAATTTTCCCAAGTGAAACACTGTGATGAAGTGAATTATCTGGATAACAAACCATGCAATTGCCAGTTTACTTTTTTCCTACCATTAACCAAGTCATTAAGCATGGTTGAGTCTAGCCCAAGAAAAAAATATTTAAATTTTTAAACAACTTGTCAAGAATAAGCAACTTCTGCTTGCAAATTGATGTCAATGTGACAATACGAATTTTTAAGGAAGTCCTTAATGCTATAGATTTTACCCGAATAATCACAAACATATTATACTTGCTTATAGTGTATTGGAGGTGAACTTACCTTAATGTTTCATACTGAGTGCTAGAGGAAAAATTTCTTATCAACTAAGACCAATCTTAGTAGTAAGCATTTTCATAGTCTATTGTATGTCAGGTACTGTTCTAAGCACTTTGGTTTTATTAATTTAATTAATCCTTTCAATTCTATAAGCTAGTATGTATGATTATCTCCATTTCACAGTTAAGAAAAGTGAGGCATAGAGAGGCTAAGGAATTTGTTCAAGGTCATACAACTAGTGAATGTCAGACCAGGTATTCAAACTTAGGCAGCACATCATCAAGCCCAGGCTCCTAACCACTACACAATGAATCTTGCAGTGTCCTTGCTTCTTAAACTTTTTACCTATGGCACATGAAGAAAATGACCACATTTGAACAGCAGACTGGGATAAAAGGATGAGGCTGCTTGTGATCAGAAATACCAACCCAGGGCTTCCTCCTGGCCACCCCAAGGATTGATCTCAATAGCTCTTCATAATTTTATGCAATTCCAGGCACACAAGTGTGCCTTAGCAGAGTGGTTGAGAAGCTATGACATAATTCTCTGTAACCAACTATTACAGACAGTTTCCCAGTGCAGACACAGAATCTGAAATATTCCACTTAAATATTCTACCAATTTTAGAAATTGGAGATAACATACAAAGGAGTAGAAGCAGAATGAAGAGGATGAATTCATATGCTGACAAGGTCAATGAGGGCATGGGTTAACTATGTTTTCTTGACTCAGAAGATCATTTTAAGCAAATCACACACATTTGTGAATGCCCTAAAAGTGGACAATTATGTACAGACACATCTTAAGTGCATATTAAGTTAATTTCTTTTAATACTTACCTGAAGAGTTTTTGTATGAAATCAAAGACATTCCCTGTTACACAGATGATCTTTGGCAGGTACAGTTCTGATATCCATTAGCATTGTGGGTGCATCACAGATAACAGGAAAAGACCTATGTAGATGTTCTAGTTTGCTAATGCTGCTGGAATGCAAAACACCAGAAATGGATTGGCTTTTATAAAAGGGGGGTTATTTGGTTACACAGTTACAGCCTTAAGGCCATAAAGTGTCCAAGGTAATGCATTAACAGTTGGGTACCTTCACGGGAGGATGGCCAATGGCATCTGGAAAATCTCTGTTAGCTGGAAAGGCATGTGGCTGGCGTCTGCTCCAAAGCTCCGGTATCAAGATGGCTTTCTCCCAGGACAATCCTCTCTAGGCTGCAGTTCCTCAAAAATGTCACTCTTAGTCTCTCTTGGGGTGTTTGTCCTCTCTTAGCTTCTCCGGAGCAAGAGTCTGCTTTCAATGGTCATCTTCAAACTGTCTCTCATCTGCAGCTACTCTCTCAGCTTCTGTGCATTCTTCAAAGTGTCCCTCTTGGCTGTAGCTCCTCTTCAAAATGTCACTCTCAGCTGCACTGAGTTCCTTCTGCTTGTCAGCTCATTTATATGGCTCCAGTGATTTAATTTAGATCTACCATGAATGGGTGGGGTAACACCTCCATGGAAATTATCCAATCAGAGTCATCACCCACAACTGGGTGGGGCGCATCTCCACAGAAACACTCAAAGAATTAAAATCTAATCAACACTGATATGTCTGCCCAGACAAGATTACATCAAAGATAAAGGCATTTGGGGGGACATAATACATTGAAACCGGCACAATGGACATCTGCTATAAATTCTTAATTTATTTATCTATGGATACAGAATAAAGCAGTTGCAAGTGACATTATAGAATACACTACAAGAGTAGTATAATTTAGTGTGTTTTTTATTCTTCCCTACTGGGCTTTCAGTGGACTATTTAAAAATATTTTTGTTCCTGATGCAACTTTAGCATGAACAAGAAGACTTTGTCATCTACAAGGAGAAAGCACTGTCATGTGCCCAGGTGCCTTTGAACAATACCTGCTTCTCAAATTTCTTAATGTCATAGAAAGTCCATATCCCAAAGTTATTATAGCACTCTTAAAGTTTATTTATTTCTGAATTAACACAGTTATATGTCCATATTTCTTACACATATTAATTTAAGTCTGTATTATGGAGATAAATCAAATATTATAGTGTTTTATTCACATCTTTATTCATTAATATTACTTGAGCATCTTCAAAATGTGGCATTACTCAAGGTACTGGAAATGCAAAGTGGAATAGGATATGGTCTGCTCCTAACAAAGCTTGCAGTCCAGTGGGAAGATGCATGTTACAGATACTGTGATGGGTGCTGATGGGAACAAAATACTGGATGTGGCGTAGATGATGGAGGCTATGAACACGGGGACTGTTACAACTTCCACTGTTTACTATAGCTGGTGAGAAAATTTCAATAAAGAGGGGCATAGAAATTGGGCTCTGATGCATGAGTAGGTAGAGATTTTTCAGGCAAGCAATATTAGGAGAAGCATTCCAAATAAAAGGATTAGTGCCATGAAATGAAAGTGTTTTCAGGAAATGATGCACAATTCACTGGAGTTAGGGAATAGGATTGGCACATGAAAGGGTGAGGTAAAGAAGAGAGATACACTCTCTGAAGTAAGCCAGAGAGGACCCAGAGAGGAAGCAGATTTTGCAATGTCTTCCTTGCCCCAACCCATTCTAATGGTTTGTTTTTGACCCAAGGCTACTATTCTCATTTTTAAAATTTGCTATTATGAGATCAAGCTTTCTAGAGAAGATGATAGAGTAGGGAGCTCCAGGACTCAGTCGTTCCACCAAAACAACTATTAAATCAGAAGTTTAAAATATACAAGATGCAAAAACAGTACAAGACAAAGAAACAGGAAATGATGGCCCATCCAAAGGAAGACAACAAAAATACAGAAGACAATGGAGAAGACAAAAGTGTAGACATACAAACAAAATCTTTTAAAAAATTGTCTTAAAAATGCTTAAGGAGATGAAAGAAAGTACAGAGAAATAACCACAGGATGTCAGGAAAACTATGACTGAACAATGTGGAAGTCTAAGTAAAGAGATAGAAATTATATAAAAGAACCAAACAGAACTACTGTAGTTGAAGACCACAATAACTGAAATGAAAAATATCCAGGAGGGTTTCAAGAGCAGAATGGAGCTGGCAGAAGAAAGAATCAGTGACATTGAAGACAAGACACTTGAAATGAGTCAGGTGGAGTTGTAGAAAGAAAAAATAAATATTGAAAGTGAAAATACCCTAAGCCAGGTATGGGACCAAATCAAGTGCACCAATATAAGCATTATAGGAGTCTCAGGAGGACAAGAAAGAGAGAAAGGGGCAGAAGGAATAGTCAAAGAAATATAGACAGAGAACTTCCCAAATTTAGCAAAAGATGTGAATATACACATCCAAGAAGCTCAGAGAACACTAAGCATGATAAACATGAAGAAAAATACACCCCATCATATATTGATTGCACTATCAAATGCAAAGGACAAGGAGAGAGTTCTGAAAGCTGTGAGAGAAAAGCAATGTGTAACATACAAGGGAATGCCAATAAGATTGAGTGCTGATTTCTCATCAGAAACCATGGAGGCAAGAAGGCAGTGGGTTGAAATACTTGAAGTGCTAAAGAAAAACAACTGCCAGCCAAGAATTTCTTATCCAGTGAGACTCAAAACTGAAGGAGAGATTAAGATATTCTCAGATAAGCAAAAGCAAAGGGATTGTATCACTAATAGACCTGCCTACCAGGAGTGCTAAAGGGAGTTTTTCAGATTGAAACAAAAGTACATTAAATAGTGGTTCAAAGCAGTATAAAGACATAAAAACCTGTGGTAGGGTTGAACCTAAGATGGCAGATAGGAGAGACAGGGCAAAAAAATGCCTCCATGAAAAATACTAGATAGGGCCAGAAAGTGACCCAGAACACTAGTTCCAGCGATGCACCAGATGGACAATGTCTGCTAAATCCACAGGGACCATGAACTTGGTGAAACTGGGAGTCTGCATTCTGAAATGAGTGAGTGAGCCTACTGAATGTCCAGCAACCACACTGTGTGTGGGGAAACCATGGGTTGGCATTTGGAGGTGGACTAGTTCTTTTTTAAAAAACCCCAAAGTAGCTGCAGATATGGCAGCGACAACCACACAGTGAAGTGTGGCAGAAAAGGGCTGTGCGAATGCCTCAATATCTGGCATGGAAGATAGCCTTTTGTGCACTCACTGCTAGTTGTATTGGAGCAAGGAGGGCAGAGATGAGCCAAGAGGGGGAAAAAACCACACCCCTTGCCGCCATCTTCCTGGCGTGCTGGGAACGCTCCTGCCCGGTGCAGGCGCCACGGCCCAGAGCCACACCAAGGGACCCAGTGTGATGGGAAGTGTTTCCGGCAACACACGCACATGCCACAATATCGGCTGCGGACAATAGCCTTTCGCGCACCCAGAGCTAATTGTCCCAGAGCTGGGAAGGCAGAGCTGTGCAAAAAGGAGGAAACTAACATGCCCCATTCAGCCATCTTTACAGCAGGATGGGAACACCCCTGCATGGCCTGGTGGTCCAGGGCTTCCCTTGAGGGACAGTGCACACAGTCTTCCCTCAGCAAAGGCCCTAGAAGGGCACAACTGGGAAGAGGAACCCACTAGGAAATCCCAGGGACCCTATGCCAATACCAATGACTTGTGGGTCAAAAGCAGAGACAATCTATGGTGAGACTGAAATGAAGGTTTAGACTCTTGAAACAGCCTTAAATCTCCAGGAACACCTGGGAGGTTTGATTATTAAAGCTGCCCTGCCTCCCTAACCACTCAGACACATGCCCCACATTCAGGGTGGACAGCAACAAAAACACACCTAAACTTGGTGCACCAATTGGACCCCACAAGAACCAGATCCCCACACACCACAAAGACAAAGTTGGGGAGAACTGACTTGAGGGGAATAGGTGACTCGCAGATGCAATCTGCTGGTTAGTTATAGAAAGTGTACACCACCAAGCTGTAGATCTGACAAATTAGAGATTGGAGTATGAATAATCCTTCATATCCCAAAAGAACCCTATAAAGTAAAGCAAATGCCTAGAGCCCAAAAACAACAGAAAATTTTAAAGCATATGAAAAAACCAGATGATATGGATAACCCAAACCCAAACACCCAAATCAAAAGATCAGAGGAGACAGTACTTGAAGCAATTAATCAAAGAACTAAAGACAAACAACAAGAGCATGGCACAGGATATAAATGACATGCAGAAGACCCGAGAAGAGCACAAAGAAGGAATTGCAAGAGTAAATAAAAAAATAGATGATCTTATGGAAATAAAAGAAACTGATGACCAAATTAAAAAGATTCTGGATACTCATAGTACATGACTAGAGGAAGCTGAACAATGACTCAGCAACCTCAAGAACCACAGAATGGAAAATGAAAGAACAAAAGAAAGAATGGGGAAAAAATCAAAAAAATTGAAATGGGTCTCAGGGATATGATAGATAAAATAAAACGTCCAAATTTAAGAATCATTGGTGTCCCAGAAGGGGAAGAGAAGGGGAAAGGTCTAGAAAGAGTATTCAAAGAAATTGTTGGGGAAAACTTCCCCAACTTTCTACACAATATAAATACACAAAGCATAAATGCCCAGCGAATTCCAAATAGAATAAATCCAAATAAACCCACTCCAAGACATATTGTGATCAGACTGTCAAATACTGAAGAGAAGGAGCAAGTTCTGAAAGCAGAAAGAGAAAAGCAATTCACCACATACAAAGGAAACAACATAAGACTAAGTAGTGACTACTCAGTGGCCACCATGGAGGTGAGAGCAGTGGCATGACATATTTAAAATTCTGAGAGAGAAAAGTCTCCAACCAAGAATACTTTATCCAGCAAAACTCTCCTGCAAATCTGAGGCAGAGCTTAAATTTTTCACAGACAAACAAATGCTGAGAGATTTTACTAATAAAAGACCTGCCCTACTTCAGATACTAAAGGGAGCCCTACTGACAGAGAAACAAAGAAAGAAGGGAGGGATATAGAGAAATTTAACAGACATATTTAGAACATTACATCCCAAATCACCAGGATACACATTCTTCTCTAGTGATCACGGAACTTTCTGCAGAATAGACCATAGGCTGGAACATAAAACAAGTGTCAATAAATTTTTAAAAATTTAAATTATTCCAAGCACATTCTCTGACCACAATGGAATACAAATAGAAGTCAATAATCATCAGAGACCCAGAAAATTCACAAACACCTGGAGGGTAAAAATGAAGGGGAGATGAAAACATTCCTGGATAATCAAAAGCTGAGGGACTTCATCACCAGTAGATCAGTTCTATAAGAAATGCTAAAGGGAATTGTACAGGCTGAAAGGAAGGGACACCAAGCAATTGACTGAAACCACATGAAGAAATAAAGATTTCCAGTAAAGATCACATGGTAAATATAAATACCAATACTACTGTATTTTTGATTTGTAACTCCACTATTTACTTCCTACAGGATCTAAAATACATAGTGTAATGATGAATCAGTGGTTTTGGACTCAAGGTAAAATATGTAATTTTTGACAAGAACTACATAAAGGTGGGGGAATGGAGGGGTATAGGAACATAGTTTATATGCCCTATTGAAATTAAGTTGGTATCAAAGAAAATCAAGATTGTTATAGACTTAAGATGTTAAATTTAAGCCCCATGGTAAACACAAAGAAAGTATCAGAGAATATGACCATAGAGATGAAAAGTAGAGTATGGGTTATGAGAAGTGGGGGAAGAGGCAATGGGTTGTTAATAAGAAATGAGTGTAGGGTTTCTGTAAGGGGTGAGGGGAAATTTCTAGTAATGGATAGTGGGAAGGTGATGGCATTGCAACATTGTGAATGTGATTAATCCCACTAAATGGAATGCTTGGGAAGGATTGCAATGGGAAGATTTATGCTGTATATGTTTCCACAGTTGAAAAAAAAGACAGTCTAAATAGATAATGACAATTAAATGCCATAGATGATCCTGGATGAGATCTAAGAATAGAGGAGAAAAGGCTCAAAAGGACACAATTGGGACATAAGAAAAGAATGAAATATAGAATGTAAGCTTTACATCAATGTTAAATTTCTTGAACTTCTTAACTACACTTAATGTGATTACATAAATGAATATTCTTGTTCATAGGAAATGTATATGTGAATTATATTATTTGTTCAATGATGTGTGCAACTTGCTCTCATATGTTCAGAAGACAGAGCAATAGATGATGGATGATAGACAGGGAGGAAGGGAGGGAGGGAAGGAAAGAAAGGAATGGTAAAGTGACAAAATATTAAAGTTGGTAGATCGGGGTATCAGGGGAGGGGAGTTAGGGTATGCTGGAGTTCTGTGTATGGGGTTTGTATTATTTTTGCAACTGTTACTGCAAGTTTGAATTTATTTCAAGATAAAAATTAATTTTAAAAAATCACCATATAGGATCAGAAAAAAAAAAAAAACCTGTGGTAAATGTAACCATTTGGTAATTATTAATGCCAGTATTATTGTAGTGTATTGTTTGGTATATAGCTCCTCTTCTTACTTCCTAAAGTTGCTAAAATGCATAAAAAGTAGTGATAAATCTAAGTTTTGGACATACAACATGTGTACAATGTACAAAGTTATAAGTGGTACCAAGTACAAAAAATGGTGGGGGGACAGTGAGGTATAAGAAAAGTATATGCGCATGCTTTGAATTTAAGCTGGTATCAAACCAAATATATCTTATTAAATGTTAAATTTTAACTCCATGGCAACAAGGAAAATAGATGAAATGTATATCCAGATAGAAATGAGAAGGCACTCAATATGGGAGAACACAAAAAAAGCAAATAAATATAAAAGTAAGCTTTAATGGAAGTGAGAACCAGAAAGGCATGAGGCTTACAAAAGCTAAACAGCAAAATGGCAGAAGTAGTGACTTTAAATATAAATGGATTAAACTCTGAAGGCAAAAGGTAGAGACTGGCAGAATGGATTAAAAAAAAAAAACACATGATCCAACTATGTGCTGTCTGCAAGAGACTCACATTAAAGTCAAAGATACAAGTAGCTTGACAGTGAAAAGATGGAAAAATGATACCATGGAAGTAGTAAACAAAAGAGAGCTGGGGAGACTATACTAATATTTGATAAAATAAACTGTAAGTCAAAAACAGTTATGAGGGACAAAAATCGTCACTATATACTGATAAAAGGGACAATTCAACAGAAAGATGTAATAATTATAAATATATATTCACCTAATAGCAGAGCCTCAAAATATAAGAAGCAAATACTGACAAATTTGAAAGGAGAAATTGAAAGTTCTAAATTAATAGCAGGAGACTTTAATGCATTGCTCTCAATAATGAATAGAACATATAATCAGGAGATCAATAAGCAAGTATAGTACTTGAACAATACAGTTAATTAGAACTAAAAGACATATAGAACAATGTACCCAATGAAAAAACAATGCACATTCTTCTCAAGTGTACATGGATCATTCTCCAGGATAGACCATATAATGGGTCACAAAATGAGTCTCAATAAATTCAAAAATATTGAAATCATTCAATGTATATCCTCTGGCCACAACAGAATGAAGCTAGAAAACAATAACAGAGGGAGAAATGGAAAATTCACAAATATGTTGAAATTAAACAACATACTCTTAAACAACCAATGGGTTAAATTGTACATCAGAAGTGAAATTGAGAAATATCTTGAGGCAAATTAAAATGAAAAGACAACATACCAAAGCTTATGGGATGCAGCAAAGGCAATGCTTAGAGGGAAATGTATAGCTCTTATACTTGCATTACAAAAAGAAAAAAGACTTCAAATCAGAGACCTAACCTAAAAACAGGAAGAACTAGAAAAAGAAGGGCAAACTAAATCCAAAGTGAGCAGAAGGAAGGAAATAATAAAGATGAGAGTAGAGATAAGTGAAACAGAAAAAAATAACAATTAGATCAACAAAACCGAAAGTTGGTTCTTTGAAAAGATCAATGAAATCATCAAACCTTTAGCTAGACTGATAAAGAAAAAACGAGAGAGGATACAAATAACTAAAATCAGAAATGAAAAGGAGGATACCACTACCAAAGAAAAAGGACTATAGGAGGATATCTTGTACTATTATATGCCAATAAATTAGATAATCTAGATGAAATGGACAAAATCTTAGAAACACACAAACTACCCATATTATCTCAAGAAGGAATAGAAGATCTGAATAAAGCAATTACCAGTAGAGATTGAGTCAGTAAACAAATACCTCCTAACAAAGAAAAGCCCAGGACCAGATGGTTTCTACCATCTGAGATTCTACCAATCATTCCAAGAGGACTTAACTCCAATACTGCTCAAACTCTTCCAAAAAATTGAAGCAGAGGGAACACTCTCTAACTCATTCTATGAGTCAAAATCACCCTGATACCAAAGCCAGATAAAGATACCACAAGAAAAGAAAACTATAGGCCAATACCTTTTATGAATATAGAGGCAAAAACCTTCAACAAAATACTAGCAAACTGAATACAACAGCACATAAAAAGAATTATAAACCATGATCAAGTGGGACTGATTCCTGGTATGCAAGACTGGTTCAACATAAGAAAATCAATTAATGTAATACACCACATTAACAGAATGAAGGGAATAAAACACATGATCATCTCAAATTGATGCATAAAGGGCATTTGACAAAATCCAGCACCCTTTTCCTTGATTAAAAAAAAAATTAGAACACAAGATTTAAAAGGAAATTTCTTCAACATGATAAAGGACATATATGAAAAGCCCACAGCTAACATCATATTAATGGTGAAAGACTGGAAGCCTTCTGTCCAAGAACAGGAACAAGACAAGGAGGCTCAGTGTCACCAGTTATTCAGCATTGCAGTGGAAGTTCTTGACAGAACAATTAGGCAAGAAAAAGAAATAAAAAGCATCCAAATTGGAAAGGAAGAAGTAAAACTTTCCCTATTAGCAGATGATGTGATTCTATATACAGAAAATCTGGAAAATCCAATACAACATTGCTGGTGCTAGTAAATGAATTCAGCAAAGTGGAAGAGTACCAGATCAACACCCCCAAATCAGTAGTTTTTCTATACATAAGCAATGAACAATTGGAAGAAGAAATCATGAAAAAAATCCATTTACAATAGTAACTAATAGAATCAAATACGTAAGAATAAATCTACCTAAGAATGTAGAGACTTGTACACAGAAAACTAAAAAACATTGCTAAAATAAATTAAAGACCTAAATGAATGGAAGGACATTCCATGTTTATGGATTGGAAGACTCAATAACTTTAAGATGGTAATCACTCAAAGCAATTTATGGATTCAATGCAATCCCAATCAATATTCCAACAAACTTCTTTGCATATGTTTCAGTTTGTTAAAGCTGCTAGAATGCAAAATACTAGAAATGAAATGGATTTTACAATGGGGATTTATTAGCTTAAATTTATAGTTCTAAGGCTGTCTAAAAGGTACAAATTAAGTCATCAACAGTATGATCCCTTCTCTGAAGAAGGGTTGCCAGTATCTGGAACACCTCTGTCACATTGGAAGGCACATGGCCAGTGTCTGCTGATCCTTCTCTCCTGGGTTTCATTGCTTTCATCTTCCAGCTTCACTGGCTTCCTTTCTGAGATTCTGTGGTTCCTCTCTTAGCTTCTCCAGGACTTTTCTCTATAAGCTTCTTGCAATTTCATCTCTTAGTTTCTCTGGAGCTTCTTTGAGCTCTCTGGAATTTTTCTGTCTTTTATCTTCTCATAAAGGACTCCAGTAAAAGGATTAAGACCCACCTTCGATGGGGTGGGTCACATCTCAGTTGAAATAAGCTAACCAAGAATTCCCATCTACAACAGGTCTGCACCAACAGGAGTGGATTAAAGAGCACAGCCTTTTCTGGGGTACATAACAATTTCAAACCACCACAGGATAAATGGAAAAGCTAATCATCAAATTTACGTGGAAGGTTAAGGGGCCCCAAATAGCTAAAGCCATCTTGAAATAGAAGAATGAAGTTGGAGGACTCACATTTCCCTATCTTATTACAAAGCCACAGTAATCAAAACAGTATGGTACTAGAACAAAGACAGTCATATAGACAAGTGTAATAGAATTGAGAGCTCAGAAATCAGTCTTCGCATTTATGGCCAACTGATTTTTGACAAGGTGGTAAAGATCACTTAATTGGGAAAGAGTAGTCTTTTCAACAAATGGTGTTGGGAAAACTGCATCTACATTAGCAATAAAAGAAGGAGGACCCCTACCTCACACCATATACATAAATCATCTCAAAATGGATCAAAGACTTAAATATAAGAGCTACATCTATCAAACTCCTAGAAGAAAATGTAGGGAAGCATCTTCAAGACATTGTGTCTAGGCAATAGTTTCCTAGACTTTATACAGAAAGCACAAGCAAAAAAAGAAAAAGTAGATAAATGAGACCTAATCAAAATAAAAAAAAAAATCTTTTGTTCCTCAAAGAGTTTTATCATGAAAGTAAAATGACAACCTATACCATGGGAGAAAATATTTGGAAACCACGTATCTGAGAAAGGATTAATAACCAGAATATATAAAGAAATCCTACAACTTAACAACAAAAAGATAAACAACCAATTTAAAAATGAGCAAAGGACATCTCTCCTAAGAAGACATCAAATGTCCAGAAAGCATATGGAAAGATGCTGGACATCATTAGCTGTCAGGGAAATGCAAATCAAAACCACAATGAGATGGCATTATAATGGCTGCCATTTAAAAAATGAAAAATAACAAGTGTTGGAGAGGATGCAGAGAAATAGAAACACTCATTCATTGCTAGTGGCAATGTAAAATGGTTCAACTTCTGTGGAAGACAATTTGGCAGTTCCTCAGAAATCTAAGTATACAACCAACTTATGACCCAGCAATCCCACTACTACTAGGTATATACCCCAAAGAATTGAAAGCAGGGTATTGAACAGATATTTGCACACACATGTTCATAGTGACATTATTCACAATTGCCAAAAAATGGAAGCAACCAAGTGTCCATCAACCGATGAATGGATAAATAAAATGGTATATACATATAATAATAATGGAATATTATTCAGGTGTAAAAAGGAATGAAGTCCCAATATATGTGACAGCATGGATGAACCTTGAAGATGTCACATTGAGTGAAATAAGCCAATGCAAAGGGACAAATATTGTATGATCTCATTATTTGAAACAATTAGAATAAGCAGAATCATAGAGTCAGAATTTAGAACATAGGTTAACAGGGGATAGGTGGGGATAGAGAATAGGAAGTTAAGACTTAAAATGTGCATGGTTCCTATCTGGAATGATGAAAATGTTTTGGTAATGGATGGTGGTGGTGGTAGCACAACATTGTGAAAGCAAGTAACAGCACTGAAACATATATATGAATATTATTAAAAGGAGAAATGTTAGACCGCATATATGGTAATAGAATGAAATTTCTTAAAAAATCCATGGAACTACACTACACAAATAGTGAATCCTAAATTAAACCATGGACTTTAATTAATAGTACAATTATGAAGACGTGGTATCATCAATTGTAACAAATGCTCCATACAAATGCAAGTTGTTGTTGGCGGGATGGTATATGGGAATCCTGTATTTTATGCATGATTGTTCTCTAAATCCACAGCTTTTCAAATAAAAAATATTTTCAATTGCTATTATGGAATAGCCTTCCTTTTCTACTTCATGGACTTATCTCTTCAACATCTTAAATATTAACATTTCAAATAAATCAATTATTAATCTTTGTAAACTATAATGCTATCTCAGTAACTGGAATATATCTATACTATACATCCTAGGCTCCCTGCTTAATCCTGAATTGCCTAAATTTCTTCAATATTTTCCAGGAGTTGTACTTCATTTCTGTACCTGTAGCAAATACTGTGGACTTACAGTTTTTCCCTCAGAGGTCAGGAATTCAGTCAAATTGTGTAGATTCAGTTTTACCTAAGTTACATTACATTGGATAAATCTAAGTGTAGAAAAACATCAGCTGTGGAATATATAGGATGGAAATAAAGAGTTTTAAAGTCCTCAGTATGCTACAAATTCCCTAAACTGATTCTGCACTTTCAGCTTCAAAATAATAATTCTTAACCTGATCTACTACCTACACGAGTTACTGTGGGTATTCTCCTTGGGACTATAAACGCTATATTTCCTGAATTGGTTAAAGCTGATTTCTAGGTTTCCAGTCTCATGGAATGCTAGCAGGTATGAATTTAAAAATTCTGAGTCAAGAATTTGTCTTAACAGTACGCTTATTCCAACTCTTACATGAGTTCCTTTAAAAGAAAGAAAAATAAAACTGCATGGTTCATTAAAAATTTTCCCCATAAACTAAGTATAGAATTATGCAAGAGCTTCCTTTGAATAGCTGAAGATCATTAAAATTAATATGCATAAATCTATATATACACACCTTCCATTGTGCATGTGTACCTATACACATGTGCATACATGCACATACTGACATATAGACATTCCTTGCTTGTTAACACCTTTTCCAGAAATGCATTTAACAGTAGTGAGAGTTTGGGGAATCTAAATCAATTAGAGGGAGAGAATTTTAGGTAATAGGTAAGATAATGATATGTGCTTGGATGTCTTCCCACCACTCTCAAGAATATCTCTGGAAAAGAAGAAAAAAATAAAATGGAGAAAAGCCTCTACCATATGTAAACTAGTAAGTGCATCATCAAAAATCAGAAGCTCTGAGGAATTTCTTCAAGACAGAGCACAGGCAAGACTGTGCTAAAGAAGATGTCCTTCAAAAATTCAGTTTGTCTGAGAAATAGTTGTGGAAGAATTTAGAAATATCCCATATAGTCCCATTTACACAGAGTTGGAGTACAGGGAGAGAAAGGAGGTTAGCGTAGACCAGATGGTCATACAACGTAGGCTCTCAGTGTTTATAGGACTTTTATTCAGGGTAGGCAGCCACAGGGGAGAAAAATCAGCAAAATAGGGACTTATTTGAAGAACAGATTGCTGTCAAAAAGAGAAAACCTAATTGAACAACTTTCCTTATGAAGTGAGCAGCTACAAAAAGCAGATTATCATTATGTTTGGCAGTGGTGTATGTAGCATGTTTGATAACTGGAGTAGAGCATTTTAAAAATCTTTCTCCTCTATATGAAAATAATAATCATGTAATAATCAATAATTGTCATTGTTTTCTTGATTCATTTTTCATTTTAAACAATTATCAACATAAAAAATAAATTTTATTTAAAATTATATTTGTCAAATTTAATAAAATATTTTATGAATGAACTAAAATTTGCACTTATCAAACAAAAATACTCCACCTTGCTGCCCACACTCTGTTACACTCTTTTAAATTTTAAATACAAATAAAAACTCTGGGTGATCACATAGACAGACTTGAAATAACTACAGGTCTGTTTATTCATTTTTATTACTCTGTTTAAATGCAGGAATGTGTAGTCCTACCTGGGTGGGAAACACAAGTACCCTGAGCCAGAATTATTACAATTGCTAGCACATGGTGATAATAAATATCTGACTGACTTTTAGTTGACCTTATTACTCTTTTTCAAGTCTCTATGGACAATGCACCTCATCATCACCTGCACTAATGAAGAGAGTGAACAGTAGATTGGGTTCTCCATAAAGTTGTTTTAGTGAAATAAAAGACAGACTCAGGAAATCAATCCACAACTTAGAAGAGAAAGACAAAAAGATTAAAGTAATGCAACGAAATATGTTAGAGGTAGAGGAAAAACTCAGAAAATCCAACCTATAATAGGCATCCCAGGAAAAAGAAAAAAAATGCTTTTTAAGAAATCACAAAATCAATAATAAATAGAATTTTAAAAATTAAGTCAAAGAAAGACCTCATTTATTAAAGAGATTTGGCAAACATAAGATGTAAATAATGAAAAGAAACAATGTTGTAACATATCCTTGTTATGACTCAAATTTCACAAAACAGAAGTACAGGAAACTGCTCTGCTATCACACAGGAAAGTGGATCACCTACAAAAAAATACAAAAATCAAATTGGATTTACATATCTCCTTTCCAACAGTAATGCCAGAAGATAATCAAGCACTGTCTATTGAGTTTTAAGAAAGAATAAACAAGAAATTTAACCCAAGATTTATTTATCCATCCTTGATTTTGTTCATGTGAAAAGCTTTAAAGATATTTTCAGACATTCAGGTGGTCAAAAAAATATATCACCCTTGCACCCTTTCTGAAAATAACCATTCGATATTGTGTTCCAACTCACAAAAGAATGAATAAGAATCAAAATAGAGCAAGCATGAAAGTGATTGCTAATAATAACAAACTGAGAAGTGGAAGCAGAGAAGGGAAACTAAAGTAAAGCCAAATTTTCATCTAACATACTTCTAACTACTGCTTCACTCTTCACATTGAATTTTAAAGAAAAACAGTCCAAATAATTTTTTAATCTCAAGTACAACTAGTAAAAAATATATATAGCACATACAACTTCCAAATCATGGAGGCAAGCAAAAATCTTTGACTTCAAAAGATAGACCCATAAGTATGAATGGAAGGGTAGGATGGAATAACAAATAAACATTAAAAAGTCACAAAGTGGTGCAATGGTAGTAAGTCCAAATGCATCAGATATGATGATTAATGTAAATAGGTGATGCTTCCTATTAAAAGGCAAAGACTTTTATTAAATCTAGGTTTAATAAAAAAATCCGAACATGTATTTCAGGTGTCAGGTGATATTACACTCTTACACTCTCTTATGAGATTAAAAACAAACAAATAAGTGCTCTGTGATGGTTAGAAGCTGTAAGCACCCTAGAAAAGATCTCGTTCTTAAATTTAATCCATTCCTGTGGGTGTGGACCATTGTAAGTAGGATCTTTTGGTGAGTAGGACCTTAACTAAGTTAAGATGTGACCCACCTCATTCAGGGGGGGCCTTAATTCTCTTACTGGAGACCTTTATGAGAGAAGCTGAGAGAAAAAAGCCAGAGAAACTGAGAGAGGAAGCCATTGAATCAGAAGCTGGAAAGCAATGAAACCAGAAGAAAAGGAACAACGGATGTCATATGGCAGTGGAGCTGAGGATTGCCGGTAGCTGGTCTATGGGGAGAAAGCATTGCCTGTTAATGCCTTGATTTGGACATTTTCACAGCCTCAGAATTGTAAGCTTGTAAGTTAATAAAAATCCCCATTGTAAAAGTCAACCCATTTATGGTATATTGCATTTATGCAACTTTAGCAAATTAAAACAGATTTTGGTATCAGAAGAGTGGGGTGCTGAGATTGCAAAGAACAAAATGCTGGAACAGCTTTACAAATGGGTAAGGGGAAGATTCTGGAAGAACTGTGATGTGCTTTATAGAAAAGGCCTAGATAGCTTTAGAGAGACTGTTGGCAGAAATATGGGTGCTAAAGGTAGTTTTGAGGGGGTCGTAGACAGAAATGATGAATGTGCCATTGCTGACTGGCAGAGAATTTGGCAAAATTGAGTCCTGATATTGGATGGAAGGCAGAATTTGAAAGTGATAAGCTTGGATATTTAGCTGATGAAATTTCCAAACTAAATGTGGAAAGTGCAGCCTGGCTTCTTGCAGCTTATAGTAAACTGCAAGAGGAAAGGCATACACTGAGAGAGAAAAGCCAGAGAAGCTGAGAGAGAAAGATACACAGAAAAGAGAGAGAAACCACAAAAACAATGAGGAAGCCACTGGAGCCAGAAGCTGGAAGCCATGGAACCTGGCAGAAAAGGGAGAGATCAGCAGACATCACCATGTGCCTTGAGGATCTCCAGTAGCCCTTCTTCTGGGAGAAAACATCATCTGTTAACGCCTTGATATGGACATGTAAGTTACTAAATCCCCTTTGTAAAAGCCAACCCATTTCTGGTATATTGCATTTTGGCAACTTTAACAAACTAAAACAGGCTCACTGTACTATCCCTTATTTCTTTAACATCAATGCTCTGAGGCAGTGTGTTCCTATGATTATTCCTGGGCTCAAGGTCTGTTACTTCCTGAACTCTAAATCTCATTTACATCTAACCTCCTACCTCTCCAGCTTGCTCCTGTCCCTTTATGAGATTTCCCTACCTCAGCTCCCTTGACAAGCAGTGGTGTTTCTTGCAAGCATCATGGATACAAGCTTTGGGACCATAGAAAGGTGCTACTAAATTACCCTGATGCATAGGCTTCTTTCATTCTCAAACCTCCATACTCATCTCCAGACCTTTCATATGTCTGAGGATGCTTCATCATGTCCTTGCAGAAAACTCAATAACCCTTCCTTTATCCAGCAGAGGAGTTTATCTGGCTTTTGAACCACAAATAGGCTTCTACCTTACCTTTGCTTTTCCAAAGTCTTATTAATACCACTACTCAAATAGCCCTTCTACTCGGGGTCTCACCCTTTAGCAGCCCAGAAGAATGGGCTTTGAAATGTCACTATTCGTTTTTCCTCTCCTATAAGTTTATGTAAATACAAGGGAGATAGATTTTATTTTTCCATGAATATAAATTATGCTACCACCTGTTCGCATACCCTCCCCCAGCTCCTCAAGATAGATGCTGTTTCAGTCAATTTGGACTTTAAATTGTATTTTCCTCAATTTTAAAAATCTGCTTACATAAGAAACATTTAAAATAAATTTAGATAAATGATTCGAAATAAATGAGTGAGCAAAGACTTAGGGAAATGCAAACAAAAAGAAAGCAGTGATAGTGATATCGACCCCAAAAAGAAACAAATTCAAGGGAAAATATTAAATGAAATAGAAATTCATTATTTTATAATGCTGATGTGTACAGTTCTTTTAAAAATATGCAACAATCCTTAAACTTTATATGACACATAATGAAATATGAACACAAATGGAGTTAAACTGTCAAAAATATAAGAAATTTACAAAACCACAGTTAAGGGGAGACTAATATATCTCTCATACATTTCTCTGGCTTTAAGAAAATAAAAAAATATATATTTTATATTGTTTTCCAACTCAGCAAAGGATGAATAGGAATTAAAACAGAACAAGAGTGAAAGTGATTGTTAATGATAACAAAATAAAAAGTGTCAGGGAAGAGGAGAGGGAAAACATAGAAAATTGGAAAACAGAATTAACAATGATACTGCTACAAAAAAGAAAATCATATTCTTTTAGGCATCCATGAAGAACTTAAGGGGAAGCCTCATTTAATTTTTATAAAGATAGAAACCATACAGTGTCATAAAAATAATGCAATAAAAGTAGAAACTAATATAATTCCAATAAAAGTCCTAATAGAGTTCTCTTTTGAATTTATCAATATGATTTTCCAGTATATCTAGAAAGACAAATGATTGACAAAACTCAAAAAATAATTTTATAAGAATATTAAAAAGAGCAACACACTGTACTTGCTATATAAATATATTATGAAAGAGAAATAACTAAAGAGTTGCACTGTCCTAGATACAGAATACATCCAACCCCTCAAAAACCAAGTGTGCATACAAATAGTATATATATGAAAGTGTCATTTCCTATCAGAGATCATAGGATGGATTTATTGTTTATTGTATTATTCAACAAAGCATCTTAAAGAACTGAGTCACTATTTTACACTACAAAATATATTACTGATGGATTATAACATTAAATTTAGAGAGTAGGGGAATATGATCTCACTGTTGGCTTTGGAAAATGCTAGAAATAGGATAGAATAGTATTAAATTTTTAAATTTCTATTTAACCCAAAATTTCAGAGGCAAAACAACAGGTAAATGATAAACTATGTAAAAATATCTGCAATGCATGTGACAAGAAGTTAATGCCCTTAACATTGAAGTTTTTTGTTTTTTTAATGGGCAAGAAAAAAAAATGCATGCTCTTCAGATAAAAATGGGGGTGGGAAGAGGATCATTAAAGGATAGTAAGAGGCAGCCTAGAAGAGCAGAAATTGAAATAGCCCATAAACACATCAAGATTATCAGCCTCACTGCTAGTCAAAGTAATATGAATTGAAACATCAATCAGTTATAGTAACAGGTCTATCAAATTAACCAGCATTTTTGTTTTGTTCTATTTTAAGATAAACTCCAGTGTTGGCATAGCTGTTGGGAAATGTCTACTCTCTTACTCTGCTGGTGGGAGTGTAGATAGTAATAACTTTATACAGTTGTTACTGTAGAAGTATTAAAAGCCTTAGAAGTTTTTCATACAGTTTAGCCCGTAATTCACCTTTTTCTAAACATAATTTTATTGAGATATATTCACACACCATACGATCCATCCAAAGTATATTATCAATAGTTCACAGTATCATCACATATTTGTGTATTCATCACCATGATCATTTTTAGAACATTTGCATTACTTCAGAAAAAGAAATAAAAAGAAAAAAGAAGACCCCAAATATCCCATACCCCTTACTCCTTCTTATTGATCACTAGTATTGCACTTTACTCATTTTTTAATTTAAAATTACTTTATTTATCAAATAAAAAAACATTTCCAAACAAACAAAATAAACCAAAGCAATGAGAAAAACAAATATCCTGAAATAATTTTAATCCTTACAATAAAAGTAGGTTAACTAAGACAGTATAGTATCGTCAGAAATAGATATATAGATCTGTGGAACAGAGCAAGATATCTAGAGATAGATCAATACAAACACAGGCAACTGATTTTTTTTTTTTCTATATAGTTATACAATCATTATCAAAGATCAAGACTACTGGATTACAATTCAGCAACTTCAGGTATTTCCTTCGGGCTATTCTAAGACCCTAGACACTAAAAAGAAATATTTGTATGATGAGTTACTATTGGCAGTAATTTGTTAAATCCAAATTTCTCAGTTAACCTCCTTCCTCATTCAATCTTTCAATCTTCAAGGCTATCTGGGCAATGACCATTTTAAGTTCTTAGTGCTAGAAAGGGGTGCTGACATTACAGGGTAGAGGCATGAAACTGGTTGATGTTCTTGTAGAGACTGGTACCTCTGGATCTCAGAGCTTATCTGGCATAGGACCAATCTGGAGGCCTTAAGTTCCAAAAAAAAAAACTTACTAAAAAGAAAACTTTTATGGAAACTTAGGTAGAGCCCAGTGCACTCCCTAGGGTTTTCAGGAATACTGTTGGTTGGGACTTGGCATACTGTGGTAGTTTGCAATATCTGGATAAAGCTTGCATAAGGAGAACCCCCAGGATGACCTCTCAACTCTATTTGACATCTCTTAGCCACTGAAACTTTATTTTGTTCCATTTATTTTCCCCTTTTTGGTCCAGAATGCATTTTCAATCCCATAATGCCAGGGCCAGGCTCACCCTGGGAGTCATGTCCCACATTGCCAGGGAAACATACAACCCTGGGAGTCATGCTCCATGTAGGGGGGACTGTAGCGAGTTTATTTGCAGAGTTGACTTAAACAGAGAGGCCACATTTGATCAACAAAAGAGGTTCTTGGGATGATTGTTAGTCATAATTACATGCAGGGCTAGCTTTGCCATTGTAGAAATAAGTTTCATAAAGGTGAGCCTCAAGACTGAGGGCTTGGCTTAATCAATTGTGAGTTCCTAGTGCCCGAGAGAATATCAGGATTTCCCCAGGTGGGAAAGTTCAATAGTTCCACATTTTTCCCCAGTCCCTCATGTAGACTTGGCAAATACTTCTTTATTTCCTGCCCAAAATATTCTGGAATTTGGGTATTACATTAACCAGTACAGAATAATAGGCTCTCATTCTCTTTTCTAGGTCCCGTGTATTTGGGTAGTTTAAGTAAACAGACCAGACAGATTAAATTAGATAATGTGCTACAGAAAATTTAAATTTTGGAGCAAATAAACAACTTTTCCTTTGGTCTTACACAGAAGTTGAAGGTTTAAAATATAGACAATATCATCCTTTATCCTGTATTCTGATTTACCTGAGTCCTAACCGTGTCTGTTCCATTCATATCTCTAATTGGAGCCTGATCTCTGATTCAGCTTTGTTAACAATTGCTGTATGGAGTAAAGCTGTCTTTCAGAACTGCAGAATTCTAACTCTGAGTCTAAGGTTTCATACAGATACTAAATGTTTCAGGGGACTACCAGGCTACACACACACAGTACAGCATCTCAGAATTTAGAAATAACTGTCAAAACTGATGTAACTGCTGTAAGAGTTTACAATCTAGAAACCCTTACAATGAGCTTATTTGAACATTCTGTGTTCCTTGATCATTGATTGCCGATTCTCTGTTCACTTTCTATCCTCTGATAACCTGTACACTCGAATTCAATTCTCAGAGTTTGCTCATTATAGTTAGTTTATATTAGTGACACCATACATTATTTGTCCTTTTGTTTCTGGTTCATTTCACTCAACATAACGTCCTCAAGGTTCATTCAGCTGATTGCATGCCACATGACTTCATTCCTTCCTGCAGCCGCTCAGTATTCCACTGTATGTATACACCATGATTCCCCCTTCAGTTCATCAGTCAATGTACCCTTAGGCCACCTCCATCCATCACAAATTCTTAACGCCTCCATAAACATTAGTGTGCAAATGCTTATTTGTGTCCCTGCTTTCAGTTCTTCCAAGTCTTTGTCTAATAACAAGGTTGCAGAATCATGTGGCAACCCTATACTTGGCCTCCTATGGACCACCACACTGCCCTCCAGAGGGGCTGCACCATTTTACTTCTCCACCAACAGTTAATAGGTATATCTCACCCTTCATCTTTTCTCCAGCACTTGTATCTTTCTGTTTATTTTTTAACAGTTTTATTCACACACCATGCAATCCATCCTCAGTGTGCAATCAGTGGTTCCCAGTATAATCACATAGTTATGCATTCACCACCATAATATATATAAGAACATTTCCATTTCTTCCACAAAGAAAGAAAAAGAACAGAAAAGAGAAAAAGAGGAACAACAACACAACAGAATCCCGTAACCCTCCCTTAAATCCCCCTCTTATTTACACTTAGCTTTGGTAAATTGCTTTTGTTACAATTAATGAAAGAATACTACAATGTTACTGTTAACCATAGACCCTAGCTTGCATTAATTGTATTTTTCCATATGCCATCCCATTTTTAACACCTTGCAATGGTGACATTCAATTGTTCTCCCACATGTGAAAACTTTCTTATAATTGTACTTTTAATCTCCATCCTTGTCCACTCTAGGTTTTGCTATGTTACACAGTTGCAGTTTTTATCCTCTATCTTTCCTTCTGGTGTCATACATACCTCTAGCTTCCCCCTTTCAACCATACTCACATTCAGCTTTTTTCATTCTACTTACAATGTTGTGCAACCATCACATAGTATTGTGCTATCCATTTCTGGATTTTTAAAATCAATCCTGTTGCACATTCTATACTCCTTCTGCATCAAGTACACAAACTCTAACCTCTTTCTATCTCCTGATAAACTGTGTTCTCAACCTTAACTCTCAGAGTTTGCTCATTATAGTTAGGACATCTTAGTGAGCCCATACAGTATTTGTCATTTTGTTTCTGGCTTATTTCACTCAACATAAGGTCCTCAAGGTTCATCCATGTTATTGCATGCTTCATAACTTTATTCTCTTATAGCTAAGTAATATTCCATTGTATGTATAAACCACACTTTGTTTATTCACTCTTCTGTTGACAGACATTTGGGCTATTTCCATTCCTTAGAAATCATGAATAATGCCACTATAAACATCAGTGCACAAATGTCCATTCACGTACCTGCTTTCAGTTCCTCTGGATGTATACCTAGTAATAGGATTGCTGGATCATATGGCAATTCTACAATTTGCTTCCTGAGGAACAGCCAAATGGCCTTCCAAGGCAGTTGTGCCATTTTACATTCCCACCAACAGTGAATGAGTAGACCTATTTCTTCACATCCTCTCCAGCACTTGTAGTTTTCTGATTTTTCATTAGTGGTCATTCTAGTATGTGTTAGATGATATCTCATTGTGGTTTTGATTTGCATTTCCCTACTAACAAGTGAAGTTGAGCATCTTTTCATATGCTTTTGAGTCATTTGTATGTCATCTTTGGAAAAGTGTCTATCCATGTCTTTTGCCTATTTTTCAATTGGGTTGTTTGTCTTTTTGTTGTTGAATTGTTGTATCTCTTTATATATTCTCAATATTAAACCTTTATGTGATACGTGGTTTCCAAATATTGTCTCCCTTGTGTAGGCTGCCTTTCTACTTTCCTGACCAAGTCCTTTGATGTGAAATGGGTTCAATTTTGAGGAGATCCCACTTATCTATTTCTTCTTTCATTGCTCACACTTCGGGTGTGAGGTCTAAGAAACCACTTCTTATCTCAAGATCATTAAGTTATCTCCCTGCATTTTCTTACAAATATTTTATGGTCTTAGCTCTAATGTTTAGGTCTTTGATCCATTTTGAGTTCATTTTTGTATAAGGTGTGAGATAGGGGTCCTCTTTCATTCTTTTGGATATGAATATCCAGTTCTCCAAGCACCATTTGTTGAAGGGGCTGCTCTATCCAGTTGAGTCAATTGACCACCTTATCAAAGATCAATTTTCTGTACATGAGGGATCCACTTCTGAACACTCAATTCTATTTCCATTGCCAGAACATCTATCTTTATGCCAGTAACATGCTGTTTTGACCATTTCAGCTTTGTAATATGCTTTAAAGTCAGGTAGTGTGTGAGATATCTCACTTCTTTTTCTTTCTCAAGATATTTTTAGCTGTTCATGGCAGCCTGACCTTCCATATACATTTGATTATTGGTTTTTCTCTTTCTGCAAAGTAAGTTGTTGGGATTTTAATTGGCATTGCATTGAATCTATAAATCAATTTGGGTAGTATTAACATCTTAACTATGTTTAGTCATCCAATCCATGGGTATGTTTTTCCATTTATTTAGGTCTTCCTTCATTACTTTTAGCAATATTTTATAGTTTTCTCTCTATAGGTCTTTATGCCCTTGGTTAGATTTATTCCTAAATATTTTATTCTTTTGTTTGCTATTGTAAGTGGATTTTATTTTCTTGATTTCCTCCTCAGATTGCTTCTTATTAGTGTATAGAAACGCTACTGATTTTTGCATGTTGGTCTTGTATGCTGCCACTTTGTTGTACTCCTTTATTAGCTGCAGTAGTTTTGCTGTAGATTTTTGGGGATTTTCTGCATATAGGACCATGTCATCTGCAACCAGTGAAAGTTTTACTTCTTCCAGTAATTCCACTTTCAAATATAAATAATTAAATGTAAAAGGGGAAAATCAGAAACAGTCTAAATAACTAAAAACAGTGTTGTTTAAGTAAATGATGACATGATAAAATTCATAGTACAGAAGGGATATTAATAGCATAATAAAAAGTTCAGGGTCATTTTACATTGAAAAAATATCTAAAGAATGATCTGATTTTGCCAAAGCAAAAATAGAGTGTGTTACCAATGGCAAGATGGTGGGAGTGGTCCTCCTTAGAGCAGTGGAATATTTTATCATTGACATTGCTTCAAATGTGGACTTGTGGTGATAATAAAAAGCAGATCCACTAATGGTTTTATTATTGTTCTTAAATTCTCTACAGACGATGGATCTCTTACTAGCCTAAACTCAGGGTGGGCCTCTCCCGCCACACTCCTCGACCTGGGTATGGCTCTGAAAAAGTATTCATTTGACTAACAGCCTAGAAGGAAGATTTTTAAATGTTAACAATGGTCATTTCTATGAGCTTATGGGCATTTAAAATTTTTTTATTTTTATTTTTTGTATTTTCAACCTGCTTTTACAATGAATGTTTATTTTTTTTTAAAAAAGGAAGAAAACATATAACTTTAAACTTTTTAATGTAGTCAAAAGTTATTATACTAATATTTTGATCATAGAGATGCATTGAAAAAAAACAAAAATTCATAAATACACTCTTTCCTCCCCAAATCCAGAGTTTGGTGCATCACTTGCTGGGTTATGTGGCAGTCCTCTGTCAAACTGAGTTTCTGGGAGTCTTCCCTGGCCCAGCCTAGTTATCTTCTGCCTTGTTATGATAGTACATCCCAGTTCTGCTCCAGCCCCATCCCAGAACTTTCATGCTTCTTGCTAAAAGTGTTTAATATTTTTATATCTTGGCTTCAACCTTTACCATCAGTCAATGCCATCCAAAAATCTCTAAAATATTATCTTTGCAAAGGAATATGACTTGTCACAAGGAGAGAGAGAGGGCTGAAGAAGAGGTGGAAGGAGTTGTAGTGCTCAATGACCAGTGACAGCCATTCAACTCTTCATCCTACTTTTGATTGGCCCTTTAACCAATCTGTTGGGAAGAATGGCCTTGGGTTAGTTTGTGTGTGCTGTATGGTCCATTCTGTCTTTCTTTTGAGGTACTAGTAAACAGGGGTTGAATATACAGTAATTCTTCAAATTGCAAAGATTACATCCTTGAAGAAAAATTCTGGTTTTCAAGAAGATAAAAGTTATAGGAACTTCCAAAGCAAACCAAATGCAGTAAAACATTAAAATTCTGTTCCTTGATGTTAAAAACCTGAATCAGTCTTTGAACTCTTCAAGAAAATCTGCATGCTCCATTGGAAAGTACAAAGGCAAAACCTCTCCCACATCTTCTATTATGCACAGTATTTCTTTTTAAAGCTTTTCAACACTCCTTTGGTTTTTTATATCTTTTTGTTTAATCTTTTGTTCTTGCATTTTCCCAGACCCAGTTTTGTAAGTCTCAGCAAAAGGCATATGCCTAAGTGGAAACTTACCCAGTTTGTCCAAAGGATAGAAACTCAAAGGTTCCTCACACTGTTGCCCACATGGCTTGGAAGATATAAGAACTACCTTTGTGATGTTAGCTTGTTTAGGAAACCAAAGGGAAGCGCACACATGCATAAATGCAACAGATCTTAATAATAAAGTCTTGTCTCTTCTCAACCCAACCAAACTCACCTTCCCTCAACTTACCTGACCATGCTATAATATTCAGAGTATAAACAATACAGTCTGAATATCTTTTGAAAGTCTTTCTAAGATACCATCACTTGTCTATTATACCTAGAGGGTAGACAAACAATTGCCTTTAATTATTCCCTCTCCCCTTTATTTATATTTATATATTACATATAATTGTGAATTCACTATTCTTTTAAAGACAAAGACAAACAGAATGTTCTGTGGTAAAATACTTTATCTTTCACTAAAGAATGTGTGTTGGTTCTTACCTTTGAATATGATCTGGAAATTCACTTCAAACTGAAGTACTGCCGTGAGAACAAAAACACCTGGGAACTAGTCTTGGCTCCACTAATGAGCAACCTCTGCAAGTCATTGCCCCTCTCTGGCCTAGGTTTCCTCTTAGGGAAAACAAAGGGTTAGATCAGAGACTGAATCTGGGGCCCCTTATAGTGTAAAAATCAAAGCATCTCTGAGTTCATCTTTAAAAAATTAAATCTTGCTGGGAAGAATTGCTGTCTACATCCCTCAGCACAGCTTCTCCTTATAACTCATTCCAAACTAGAAATAGTTCTTCTCTCAGGCCCATAAGGAACTCAGATTAAAGCATACTTGCAGTGTCTCACAAACATTGGTTAAAATGTGGGGCCTTCAACAAATCTACTATAGAAACAAAAACTACATGTGATGTCAAGCAGAGACAAAACAAACTAATTAAGGCTTTTCTGAAAGAGCTAATAACATATATCCAGCATTCATTATGTAATTTAACATACTCTTCCTCCCTGATATTTTAAGGAACATTGGAATATATGAGTACAGACTTTCAGATGGAATATTCTATCACTCATTCCCAGTCCTCTCTCTCCAACCACAAAGATTTCTAGACCATCTAAAATCTGATTGCCTCTTTCTTTCTGGCACATTCAATAAGGGGTGGCTGAGTGTCTAGAACTGAGACTTTAGCTTTAGACAGGATTGTTGGGAGCTGGGTCTTGCTATTCTGACTGAACTCAAAATCAGAGACACCCTGGGCCAGTAAAAGAAATGTTGGTACATTTCTAGGCAATTGGTGACTGGGCTTAAGGACCAAAACATCCGAACAACTTGATTGGAGCCATTTTTTGCGTGTGATAACTTTTGGTTGATTAATGAATGAATATGTCATCATTTATCCTCTTTGAAGATGCAGCTGTGAGGCGAGAAAGCATACAGGCACATCCTGTTTTAGCAAAGAACTTTGCTTTCTCTTCAACTGCTTCTCCATCTCAGTCCTAAAAGAACAACTCCAGTGAGGAGCCTGATGCCTAATTTCCAAGACCATTAAAGAAGATTGAAGGTCTCCATTTTAACTCTTATTTTGCTTAATGTTATCCCTAAATTGGAAGTATTTCATACACTTCTAAAAAGGGCAACTTTGTTTCTAAAAATGCCCATTTAATAAGAAACAGTTTTCTTGGGTTGCTTCTTCAAAACCCCCTTCCCAGTCTTCATGCCTCTTGCCTTTGGACATTTTACAAATAAGTGGCCTCCTGGTTGAGGTAATTGGGAGAGTACCTCCTGAATCACTGTGTATTAAATTTTAGTTAAATATACTAAATTAGATATTTCAATTTAAGATGAGAGTATGTTTTAAAGTCATACACCTACCAAGGTGCAGTGTTTCCAACACAAGGGCAAATTTAGTTACAGGTATGATGAAAACCACATGTACTCTCATTGGGAAGGTTTATAACGTAAAATAAGTAAATACAACCTTGGCTTGAAAGGTCCCTGCTCATATTAATTAATGATCATTATTTTAAAAGATCACAAAATAGCAATTATCTATCAAAGATATAGTCCTAGATATTGCCTATGGCTGGCTGGATAGATCTTTTTGTCATAATGTAGGATTTGGTCAGCCATCAATTGCTCATTTCAAGTGGCCTAAAATTTATTGAATTTCTGAAATCAGAGTTTTTTGAAGTTTAATAAGAGAACACTGTGACTCATCAGGAGATTGTAACATTTGGCTTGAGATGCACTCATTCAGGGCTGAATTAAAAAAAAAAAAATTCTGTTAAGAACTGAGATGTTGCTATTCGTCTTAATAATTAGTCTATGCCAAAGTGGCTTAAAAATAGCTATGAAAAACAGAATTCCCTTTCATATCTTGGGTTTCATACATGCTACATCACATCACATTATAAATCTGGCTTGTTAGTGAATATGTGATTCTCAAATTCCACGAAAACAGAAAAAAAAGGAGATTAATAAAGCAAAACACCCCTCAGTCTTTTTAGAAGGAAACATTCAGAATGAATCATTCTTATTACTAATGTTTTTCCTTGTTCCACAGAGCTGGAAATGGTGGCCATATAACCCACAAGACGGATATGAGTGGAAACTGTAAGATTTTCAAAGCAGCTGTAAATTAGAAAGAAAGTAAAATTAAATACGCTTTAAAAAAGTACAAGATGGAAAGGGCAAAGAATGCCATTTTGTCAAAATTTCTGCTGGCGTTTCTGATCTTATAGCCGTCATTACTTCTGTCAAAACTTCCTAAAACCTAGCCTTCACCAATTTCTAATCTTTAACCTAAAATCAAGAGCTGTAGAAGTAAACAAGTAAAGAGAGAAACTAAGATTAGGAGGAAATACAAAGGGAATGATAAAGAATCTAAACAAATGCACCATTTCATTTTTTAATATAGAACTTTCAAACCTAAACTTGTTCTTTAAAATGCAATGACTGACTACAGGGAAAAAAATAAATCTTTGTTACAGATAAACACTTAGAATTTTGAAAAACAAAACAAAACATTAGTCTATAACAGTGGTTCTCAAAGTGTGTTCCATGAGCCAGCAGTATTAGCATCACCTGAAAACTTATTAGAAAGACAAATTCTTAGGCCCACTCCAGACCAATGAATTAGAAATATCTAAGGATGGGTCAATGATCAGTGTTTTAACAAATTCTCCAAGTGATCATGATGCACACTACAGTGTGAGAATCACTTGTCTATAGGAAATACCTGAACTTCTTCCAATGAATAATGAAATGTTCCTTAGGTCCTACATGTGTTCATCAAAATGCCAAAGTAGTGACTCCATATACAAATGTTACAGGATTGGATTTGTGTAAACAAGGGTAAACATTATTTAATCTGCAAAAAATTGTTCATTTGTGATATTTGGCCAGTCCCAATGTGGACACTGAATTATAGAGTGAGCTCACTGGCCAGAAAAAAACCACCAGAGCAACAATAAAATGACTAATACTTATCAAGCATGTACTATAAGCCAGGGATAGTTCTAAGTGTTTTCCATTTACAAAATCATTGAATCCTCACAACCCCATTATATCTCCCATTTCACAAATGAGGAAACTGAAAGAGAAAAAGGACAATTTGCACACAATTCCACAGCTAGTAAAGTGGATGGCCATTTTCCCTGTAATACCTTTTATATTTACACTTTTTATTTTGAAATAATTTTAAACTTAGAGGAAAGTTGAAACATAAAACAAAAATAATACACAGAACTCTAATATACCCCTTACCCAGATTTCCAGATTTACCAACTTTTAATATTTTGTTACATTTGTTCCATCATTCTTCCTATCATCTAGCTAGCTACTTATCATCTATTTGTCTATATCCAATTTTCTTAACCCTTGAGGGTAGGTTGTTGCATATATCATGCTCCTTTACCATTTAATACTTCCATATATATTCTCTGGGATATATTTTCTTACCTCCAAGCAATGAGAAAATATGATATGCATTACACATTCAAAATTGCTAGTCTCTAATTTCTAATATGAAAGTCAGTCATAAAATTGCTCAAGTGTAATTAGATAACACTGATGAGAATACCTTTAGAACAAACCAGATAAAGAACATTGAATCTATTATATGTAGTGCATATATTACCTTTCCCTAACTGGTTGTTGCTAAACTGGTTGTGAACCCACAGACCTAACTTCTGCCTCAATGGCAAAATCAGCCTTCAAATAGAGTCCTCCAGGTTCACTTTCAGACTGAGCAGACAGACGTCGACTGGAGAACCTGCTCCTCAGAAAGTCATGAGCCTTTTCTGCCACTGCAGGGTCAGTAGAGAGGAGAAAACAACAAAGCCAAACCTGCAAGGTGGCACAGCTCACTCACTCCTGCAAATTCCCCAACCAACTGGAGACTCATTTCTGTAATTTTGTTTTTTTCCTTTGAGGATAAAGTCATTTAAATTTTGCAGTTTCCCACCCACATACTTACACCTTATGCTTAGTAGATGGTCTTACATTTGGTGTTAAGTAATGAATCCGTAAAATAATTTTTTTTCTTTTTCAAGTTATCACACAAAAATTCAGAAAGATAACAAAACAGAATAGGAAGCTAACCTGGTTTCTTCACAAGTTCCCTTAGCACTAGACTCTGTGGCCACTTTAATAATTAATTATTAAAGACATATAATATGTATCTCTCTGAGTAACTCTCATTTAAACATCAATAACACTCTGCTTATTCACTTCCCTGCTATCAAAGAAAACTTGCATCACACCTGTATACGTTAGTCTTTTCTAGCAGTAGATTTGTATATTTATCTGTGTGCCCGTACATCACCTGTGTTCTGAGCAAAGGTTTTCTGTCATCCATTCAGGATCTTAAAAAAAAACAAAACTGGTATTTTTAATAATGAAAGACATGCTCCAAAAGAACACAATTAGGAGAGTGTTTTCTAAACAGTACTACATAATTTTATTTATAAATATTGAGTGAATGAGAAAGAATATAAATTCAGCCTGACTGTAGATTTAATCTTGAATGGCTTATAGCGATGAGGTGATAGGAAAACTAACTCCCACAAATGCTAGCTATAATCCAATAGTGTGCTAGGAGTGAATTATTTGTTTAAGCCTTTGTAAATATGACACTTTGCTTCTTAGAGTGAAAACTAGTCATGAATAATCTAAACATCTTGATGAAAAATTCTTATAATTCAAAAGCCCAAATAAATTACTCAAGTACAAAGAGAATTCTACTTTTTGTTAAGCTTCCAGACACAGGAGGAACAAAAACAAAAACACCTGAAAGCCAAATAACATTTTCTATACTCTCTAGCTGTAGAGTGCTGTAGAGGGAAACATCACTGAAAAATAAACCCCTACGTAAGGGATTTCTGAAAATGTTCCTCATATGAGCACTTAAGATCCACAGGTCTCTAGAATAAAAAGACTTGTTCAAACAGTAAATCATTTTTCATAAAGATGATTAGATAATTTGTCAATCTAATTCCTCTATTACAGGATATTTGCTTTAAATTAGCACTTACTGAGTGTCTCCTATAATGAAACTATGCAGAGACTCCAAGAGGAGAAAGAAGATAATTTCTTTTTTCTTTCATCATAATTAGTGAGTACCTACTAGACACCAGACCCTGTTCTAGGTGCCCAGAATTTGGTGGTGAATCAAAAAGACCACAATCTCTGCCTCAGAGAATATATATTTTAATAGGAGGAATAGGCAATGCACAAGATAAATAGCAAAGAAAAGTGCTACAAGGAAAAAGCAAGAAAAGGAGCTAGTGAGTAGTGGGAGGCAACTGTGTGTATGTGTGTGGTGGTTGGAGGGGAGTTGGTTTCTCACTCAAAGACAGTGAAGGCAGTGAAGGGAGAACCCATAAGGATGTCTGAGGGAAAATCGTTCCAGGGAGAGGGAACAGTGAGTATAAAGGCTCAGAGGCAAGAGTGTGCTGAAGTGTGAGAATAAGACTGAAGACCCTGTGGCTGGAACAGAGTAAGGAAGAGAAAGGGTAATGTGAGGTAAGGACAGAGAGGTAAAAAGGGACAGATCACCTAAAGCCTTATTATAGGTCATTGTAAGGACTCTGACTTTTATTCTGAGTGAGATGAGGAGTCATTGTAGGAGTTTGAGTAAAGGTGGGAGATGCTCTAACTTAGGTTTCTGAATGTTCGTTCACAGACTCATGAAGAAAACAGACACATAACAAGTACCTACACCACCCAAAAATATGAGCAATCACAGATAGATATGTAGTTAACTAATACATTCTGAGTACTTACAATGTGTCAGGCCTTTCAAAAATGTTATTTCACAAATGTGAACAGTCAACCTATTCCATATTTTAATTGAAGGATTGGAAACTTGGAGAGTTTAAGCAAATAGTCCAATGTCACACAGCCAGGGTATGAATTCTGACTCCTCAGAATGGAACTTTGTGCTTTTTGACCTCCTCAAATCTCCAGGAGAATGCAATGGAGGGACAGATTCACTCCCCCTGGGAAACTGAAGAAGGCTCCACAGAGAAGGTATTCCACTGTTACTGCTATCCAACTTAATTGCAACTTGAAGAATAAGTAATTTTCCTGGGAGAGAATGGCATCAAAGTCATTTCAAGCAAAGGAAAGCCTGGTGTGTTCAGGGAAATATTGTATATGGCTGCAGCTTGGGAGCCTACAACTGAGGCCTGGTATGATACAAAACAAGTAGGTTTAACAGGTAACTGACCCAAGAAAAATATTTTCCTCTTTTCTGAGGTGATTTTTTCCCTATAACTGAGCAAAAGTAAGAAAACCCCACTAAAAATGTTGCTTGTAGACAATAACTATGTGTATAATTATATATTCACTATCTATCCATTAGGGCTTTGAATTATGCCCCCTTCAAAAGACATGTTCAGGTCCCAACCCCTGGTTCTGTGCGTGTGCACCCATTTGTAAACAGGACCTTTGGAGCTGCTATTAGTTAAAGTGTGCCCAAACTGAAGGAGGGTGGGCCTTAATCCAATATGGCTGAAATCCTTATAAGCAAAGGAAATTGGATGTGTGACAGAAAACCATGGGAAGGAGTAGGAAGTCAACAGAATCCAGAAGAGACAGGAGAAGACATTTTCATGTGCATTGCCATGTAATGGGAAAGTCAAGGAACCCCAAAGATTACTGGCCAGCCAGAAGATACAGACTCCAGGGAGGAAGCAAGCCATCTAGCCTCCAAGACCGTGAGCCCATAAAGTCCCATGGTATTTGCTTTAGCAGGAAGGAAACTAAAACACTCTTTTTGCCCACAGACAACAAGTTGTCTGAAGGCAGGAACCTGCTGTCTTTTTAACTCTTGCTTCCAAGCTCTGAACCCTAAGCCTGCAATAAGTGCTCAAGAACTATTTGTTGAAAGAACGTTTACATTATTTAAGAGACCTGGTTTACACGTGTTTTCAGTAGAAGCATACCCTCTCCTTTTGCAAGTTCAAGTCAAGAAGCAGGTGTGAAAGGAATCTATGCAAAGCCAGGAGCCCTGCCCTTCTACCCTCTGAGGAAAAGGTGGCATTCATCAGCTAGTTGTACTAGTTAAACTCCCTCAGTCTAGATGTCAGAGACTCAGTAGATGCCTGTTTACAACTCTTGGAGCAGAGTTCCCACAGGTTCTATGAACTTCTTATCTAAGAAGGAAGAATTAACTCAACCAGAAAATGAACAGACTTTGTCATTAATCCCTGGCAGGGTGAAAGCGAATGGGACATGCCCTCATTGCCACGTCTTGCTTATCTGCAGTAGTACCAATGATGTCATGCAGGAGACAATGTAGGGATGAAACAAGTTCCTGTTCCCATAGACCAAGCATCTGAAAGAAAACAACACACTTCTGGAGGAGGAAGTTATGCCTGATTAATCTAGAGTGATATGAGGGCGTCAAGTAAGCATGGATAAAGTGGAACCATTGATATACTATCCATTTCAAAATTGTATCAAGACATCAAAAAGGACATTGTCAGTTGTTTCAAATGATGTTTATAAAATGAGATTAATTGGATGGAAGGCTGAATTCTAAAGGATTGGAAAGTGAAATAAACATAGAAATCAAAGGGTAGGACGAAAATTTTCTATATGAAAAAGTGTAAACTGTGCTGCTCCATGAAAACCATCTTAGGAAAATTCTTAATTGGAATATTTTTTATGTTTTGTAGATTCCAGAAAATAATTATTTATATAAATTGACTTCTTAAGGCCCATGAATTGTCCCAAATTTAAAATCAAAATATGTATTTTTATTGAAAACTGAATTAACCTAGTGGCTAAGAGGAATTAGAGTTTTGTGTCAAAAATGCCACAGTACCATTCTCAATTCCACAAGTTACAAAATAAGTGATGTTTGAAATTAACTTGACCTTTCTGGTACATCAATGTCCTCATTTATAAATATGGCTGTAAAAATGACCCTCATGGTTTTCCAGTACAGGTTATATGAGATAATGTGCTTAAGATACTTAGCATATCCTTGCTACATAAGACACTCTAAATAAACGGTCATGATTATTATTATCACTATATTTTTAATCAAATTTTCAAAGGACTGCATCACTCCAAAAACAAAATCAGAAGTAAGAACCATTGATATGGCACAAGAAATCTCAAAGTTTGGTCTGTGGAATCCCTAATCCCTAAGGCCATTTCAGTTTTACCAAGAGGTAAAAACTATTTCTACAATAATACTAAAGTTATTCGTTTTTCATTGTGTTGACATTTGATGCTGTAAAAAATTGCAGACAAAACTGCTGATGCCTTAGCTCAAATCAGAGTAGTGCCAGCAAGTATACTAGTCATTGTATTCTTTACTGCCACACTTACAGTTTGAAAAAAAAACAGCTAGTTTTACATAAGATCCTTGATGAATAACACACACTGATTTTATTTATTAAGGCTCCTTGAGTACACACCTTTTTAATATTCTGTGTTACTAAACAGGAAATATGCATAAAGCACTTCTGCTTACAGAAGTGTGATAGTAGCCTCATGGAAAAGAACTTACAGAAATTTTTGTGTGTGTGGAATGGCATTTTTATTGGAAAGAATAAATGAAAGACAAATTATGGTTATACAGACTTTGTATTTGGCAGATAATGTGTAGCAATTGAATGAAGAAAACCTGTCAGTTCAAGAAAACAACTAACAATATTTGTGGCAAATGATAAAATATTATTTCCAAATGTAATTGCATCCACCGCTGTGAATTTGAGAACATACCAAAATTTGAAGACGTTTCTGATGGGTTGTTTAGGATATTAATACATATGATTTTTTTAACATTGCAAAGTGAAATATGTCAGCATGACCTCCTAACTCAGTGAACTGATATTTTACAAGAGACTAATGTTTGATGTTACAAAGTCATATATAGGTAACAGATTCATTCTAAGTGCAAGATAGACATGGATTTTAATAAAACAGAGTATAAATAGCTCATTGTTATGATTTAAGATTCCACATTGTGACTAACCTTTGATAAGCTACTTTGTGTCAAGTTTTTGTGTGGTAATAAAGAATATCTATACTTACCTAGAAAAGCTATTAAAATGCTCCTTCCTTTTCCAGCTACATATCTCTATGAAGCCAGATGTCCATTATTTACTTCAACCAACAACATATGGCAACAAGTTGAATACATAAGCAGGTATGAGTATCTCATTGTCTTCTAATTAAGCTGGACATTAACAAGATTTGCAAAACTTTGAAATAATGCCACTCTTCTCATTAGTTTGTTTCTGTTTTATAAAATATTATTTTTTTAAAAAATAATTTACTTTAATATATAATAGTATGATTGTCATTTTTCTTGTGGGTATTTGTTTATTAAAATCATTATTTTTAATAAAGTGATAACTAAATGTCCTTGAAGTGTCCCGGTTTTCATTTCTAATATGGTAAAAATGATGGCCACCACCCATACAAACAAAAGATTTTTAGGGTGTTCGTAACTTTTAAGATTGCTAAGCAATCTTGAGAACAAAATGTTTGATAACTGCTGTTCTAGAACATGGAGATTTCACTGCATATCTCTGCGGTCTGCCAATGCCATTAAACTCTTCCAATAAAATCTCAATCCTGGATATAAAATTTGTAAGAACATGTCCCAAATGTTGTTAGGTGATATTCTGGTTTGCTAACACTGCTGCTATGCAAAACACCAAAAATGGATTGGCTTTTATACAGGGGATTTATTAGGTTACAAATTCACAGTTCTAAGGCCATAAATGTGCACAAACTATGGTTTCAACATGAGGATATCTTCACTGAAGGAAGCCGGATATCGTCTGGAACACCTCTGTCAGCTGGGAAGGCACATAGCTGGTGTCTGCTCGTCCTTTGCTCCCGGGTTGTGTTTCAAAATGGCGGTGTCCAAAATGTCCGTGGGCTTCTGTCTCTCTTAGCTTCTCTCAGCTCTCTGCTTAGTTCACCTGAGATGTTTCTCTCTAAGCATCTGGGAGTCCTTTTTTAGTTTCTCTGGGGCAAACTCTGAGTTTCAGGGTTTAGTTTAACATCTCCAAACATCTTTCTGTCTGCATCTCCAAGCATCTCCAAGCATCTGTGTCTGTGTTTGCTCTTAGCTTCTTCCAGGGGCAAACTCTGAATTACATATCTTAGCTTCTCTCCAAAACATCTCTCTTAAAGGACTCCAGTAAACTAATCAAGACCCATCCTGAATGGGTTCACACCTCCATGGAAATAACACAATCAGAATTCCCACCCACAATTGGGTGGGTCACATCTCCATGGAAACAACTTAATCAAAAGGTCCCACCCAACACAATTGGATCAAAAAGATCATGACTCTTCTGGGGTCCATAACAACTTCAAACAAGCACAGGGGATAAAATTGCAAATAAACTTTATCAAGAACAAATATAAGAACAAAATTCAAAATACATTTATAAGTAGAAGGGTTATGATTATCAGTTTGGATGTGGGAAAGGAATCATAGCATTTTTAAAGACATCGATTGAATTATAATAAAAAAGATTTAAATAATATATTGCCTTTTCATAAGTACTTTTAATATACATTTTCAATTAACCTTCAAAAGAGTGTCTGAATTACATTATAGGTATTATATTTCTATTATTATTATTATTATTATTTGTATTTGTATTTGTATTTCATGAGGATGAAAACTAAGGAGTGGACAAGTCACTCACAAAGCTAGTCAGATGTGCAGACAGGATGCACTACAAAACTCATACCAAAATACAGAAAAAGTCAAAATATAAGCAATTAAAATCATTCCTAGGAAGAGGCATTACAATCAGCACTTATAGTTTTGTGTTGAAGTGAATCTCAGGACATATGGCTTATGACAGCAATTTTTATCTTAATAGATAATAAGATGGATTGACACTAGATTATTGGGTTTTAAAATTCTGTGTGTGTTCCTTAGACTTTTCTATGGCTGTGTGTTTCAGTTTGCTAACGCTGCCAAAATGCAATATACCAGAAATGGACTGGCTTTTAACAATGGGGATTTATTAGGTTACAAGTTACAATCTTAAAGGCACGAAAATGTCCCAATTAAGGCATCAACAGGATAATACCTGGACTCTGAAGACAGGCTGCTCTCATCCAGGGTTCCTCTGTCTGATAGCAAGGCACATGGCTGGCTTCTGCTGCTCCTTCACTCCTGGGTTTCATTGCTTTCAACTTCGGTTCCAGTGTCCTCCTCTCTGAGCTTTTGTGGGTCCTCTCTTAGCATCTCCAGGGTTTTTCTCTTCAGCTCTCTGGGTGTTTCTCTCTGAGCTCTCTCGGCTTTTGTCTGTCTTTTATTCTCTTCATAGAGGACTCCAGTAAAAGGATTAAGACCCAACTTGAATGGGCTGGGTCACATCTCAACTGAAATAACCTAACCAAAAGTTCCCACCCACAATAGGTCTGCACTCACACAAATGAATTAAAAGAGCATGGCCTTTTCTGGGGTACAGAACAGCTTCAAACCAGCACACTAGGGTTCTAATCAGTCTCCAGCACCCTAATCCTGAAGCCCACTCTAGAGACAGCTACTACATGTACATTTCTCCCTCAGAAACCAAGTATTTGCTAATTGGTTACTAAAGGTTAGAAATAAGATTTAATAGATGAAAGTAGTTGTTTTCCAATTACCACTGTGAATGTTAGAAATTGGCCTTAATTGGTTAAATTAAAGGTATTCAATGCACTTAGATTGGCGAAGGTTATTTCTGAGACATTCCCCATTGCCAATCCAAATCTTGGGAGCAGCAGTTGAGTTCAAAGCCTTACATTGTTACGTGAGGTGATCTGAAGAGGAAGAAAATTCTGCCTCTGGAATCTTGGATCTACTTTGAGTGATGATTTATCCAATCTGATAAAGCTTGGATAGCTCCTAAAAGGAGGAGAGATTAAAGGAGTTGTATGAAATATTTGCCTGCTTCCTAATGAATGTAGGTTTGATTAATGGGAAGGATTTGTTTGAGTGGCTATGATTAGCCACCTAAAAGAACTTAAAAGTCCAAACCAAATTGGCAAAGGTTAATTTTCAGGAGTGCTCTATTTGATTTCTTAGTGCTTTAGATTTCCTGAAGCACATTTAACTATAGCCTCAGTTGTGTGTGTGCAGGACTTTTTTTCTTGACAACATGATATCACACCCAAATGCCTGATTCATTTTAGATCATAGAAAATTGAACTTAATAGAATTTAACTGGAAAAGAAAACATGACCAAGGGCTAAATCAATACTATCTTCTGCTTCTATAACTGTCTTCTACAGTTAACCATTTAAAACTTTGGAAATAAATTAATTAATTGAAATTTTAAACATCTAAGCACTCCCTTTAAAATAAATCATATGATAAATAAGCATCTCCACCACAGTGAGATGTCAATTTTATTGATTTTCCTTAACATATTGCCTAATAGATCAAGCATCATTGAAAGCTAGGCAAGCCTGAAAGTGGGCTATTTATTTGCATATATTCCTGAGTCTTAAGTGTCTGCAAAGAGAACAAGGATGGTGTCAAGGCTTCCTGAGAACTTGTCTCTACTCAGTCAGATAACTTGAAGGCCAGATGAGCATGGGCCATGCTCGAGCCTTGCCACATTCCTTTTTGTACTTTTATTTCCTTGTTCCAATGCTTTACATAGAAAAAATTCAGATTCGCATTACAGTCATATTTCATAGAAATTCCTCTGCTTTCCTCAGTGAATTCATTTATTTATAGAACAGGTATAGCTTGTAATACAAACACATATTTGCACTTTAAGTAATTTTATCCACTTCAAAAGCATTCTATGGGAGATTATAGCCAATGATAGTCATGCAACTTTAAAGTATTTTCTAAAATGTGTTCAGATATACCTTGACATCTTTTCATACCATTGAATTAAAAAAGTAGATTCTTAGGTGAATACATGAGAATCACTGATATTACAAATAAATATGATAACATTTTTCTTCTAGATGCCAAGATAGGTAATACTGTTTGATTATACTGCCCTGAAAATGAATTTTAATCTGCAATTACATAATGGTAATTCTTAACAAAACTGATTGTTGCAGTTGAAAAGCAGAATGTCAAGTCCAGAGTGTGCATGTGTACAGATTTGTAAAGAAAAGGGGCTTTATTGCAAACTTGTTCCAAAATTGTCAAACAGGTGTGTAATGAAAACACATCTGCTCAACAAAAGGAAAAGACCAGGTTTGAGAAAAGAATTAGCAAGGAAGCATTAGTTTAAAAAGTTCTTTTATAATTAAACTGTATTGCAAATGAAGTGGATCTTTTCCCAAACATGCTATTCATAGCATTCGTAATCATCAAATAGCAGGCACTTCTGGTGGAGCTGGGAGTAGATCTGCAATAAGTAATAAAGAATAAAGCAGAGGGGGGGGGTCAAATTGGAGATGAGGTGGCACTTGTGTTATTTCCCGATATCAAATACCAAGAAAACAACAATTTTTAGGATGAGCTTAAAAAAAAGTTTAAAAATTAAGGTGACTCTTTGGGTGTCTTTCCTTAAACGGTGGAGAGAAAAGTTTGAAAGAGCTTTCTTTGATTTTCTTTGATTTAGGGGGGTCTTCATTTAAAATTGATTTGACCTGGTCAAATACCAGCTCATCAGTGAGTTTTTTTCTCAAAACATACATGTATATGTACACATAAATATGTCTGTATATGTATATTTATACATATATGTATATTGAGAGGAAAACTCATTAGCAAGGTATATGTGTGTATATATGTGAGGATCCAGGGCCTCAGCCCCTCCTCCATTTTCAGTGCACACATTGAGGTGGCTACATGAGGTCAACAAACTGCACCCCCAGTGGGTAGAAGGAAGAATTTGTCCTCAAAACAGTAAAACTCCCCTCTTCTGATCACTGTTAATACCCAAATCTCACCAGACCCTGCTGAAATTCTGTTGTCACATCCAAGTCTTTATAAGCCATCCCCTTGGCACTCATCTCTCTCTTTTCTGCAGCAGCAACTGTGAGACTATCATCTCCTGCCAGTAAGTTCTGATTAAACCCACGTCCGCTTCCATGCCTGGTGTATTCTTCAGTCTTGGGGCTAAGCTGGAATGGAACAATATATATAACCCCAGTCACAATCTTGCAGTCCCATTGTCTTTCTTTGCCATCATCTAACATACCATATATTCCCTTGCTTGTCTCTTAATTGCCTATCTTCTGCAACTAAAATATAAGCCTTTTGAGAATAGAAGTTTTATCTCTTTAGTCCTCTGCTATGTCCCTAGAGCCTCAAACAGTACCTGGCACAGAACAGAAACCCATAAAAACTTTGTTTAATAATGAATCAATCAACCATGACCCTTTTTTTAAGCACTAAAAGAATATTATAAATATCTATCCAGTATGTGTTTGTATACTTCTGTTTGGGTAAAAAGGATTCTTTTGAGTCCATGATTCCATAAAATATCTATGTTTCTTTTAAGAACATTCCACAGATGATTAGAATATTTTTGTAAATAACAATATTTTTGTCTTTCTTGAACAGCACTATAATCATTTAAAAAAATTTTACTTTTAGTTTATAAATCTGTATTTGGACATTACTTATTATTTATTACTCTTTCACCACTCTGCATATAGGTAGTAAAAGTGTTCTGTAAATCTTTGTAAATGAGCCTAGTTAACACCTTTCCCAAGCAGCATTCTTCTCTTTGAATATAGCTAGCTTTGATACTATCAATTCCAAAGAAGGAAGAAAAGGAGGGAGGGAGGGAGGCTCTCTAATGACATTATAGAACATAGTCTTATTTTTTCCCATCAAATCTTTCCAATAATTGGATATTAAAGAAAAAAAGCAAGGCACAGAAAAAATAATTGATAATTGAGTTCCATGTGTTCAGCAAGCCCAAACTCCAAGAGCAGAACGAAATCTTAAGAATGCAATGCCAATCAATCACGTTACCCTCTTATTTAAAACCCTGCAGTAGCTTCCCATTGATTTTAACATAAAGAACAGCATCCTCAACACTGCCTAAAATACCCAACTGGTCTGGCCCATGCCTGTCTCCATAGCCTCATTGATTATCACTCACTCAAACAGCTCAAGCGGGCTAAAATGCCCTCTCTCAACTTCTAAATTCTCTAAATTCTCCTTCCAAATGTCAGGCCTTCAATCATACTTTCTATCCATAAAGCTCTTCTCCATCCTTCTCCTTCAGATTAACACTACTCATCTTCAGACATCAGCTCAGAGGCCCCTTTCTCTGGAAGTTAGCCTTACTTCCTCACTCTAGGGCAGATTCCTTTGTTATACACTCGTGTAGAATCTTGTTTCTTTCTTTTGTTCTTTTTTTTTTTTTAAAGTACGCATCTCCATTTGTAACTATACATTCATTTGCAATTACATCTGATTAATACCTGTCTCCCCAACTAGGCTGCAATTTCCAGGAGAGCAGAGACATCATTTTGGCTCACCATTATTTCCCTAGTTCAAGAACAGTGCCTGGCACATGTAATAAGAGGTCACTAATACTTGCTGAGTAAATGAAAATGTATCATTTTGTTGCTTCATTTCTCTCGTTAATGGAAGTTAACTCCTATTTTAAAATAATTTTGCTTAATAAAGCAATAATTAAGGTATGGAAATTGTGTTTGTGGTCTTTCCTTATTGATATACAAATGGGTAGTTAAAGGGCATTAAATGCAGAGGGAAGGCCAAACACTGACAAGTATCAACATCGGGGCCTTCTTACCTGTTTTGAGTACCTGTGAGTCCCATCTAATGTTAGGTCACTCTTTTCCATACGGAGTAGAGAATGCATAGCCTATCATGAAAGGATGCTATATTAGTCTTTTCTCTCATCATCAAGACAGCAAAATGTAGTAATAATAAAATAATGAGTAATAATGAAATCAATAAAAGGGAAAAATTGGAGAAGGTGAAAATGAAGCACCCAGACCCTGCTGAACATTTCCAGGAAAATAAATGTTTAGTTACTCCATGGTGAGAATGCCATGTTTTGTGATGTGAAATGTGTCGTGCCTCACAGCACTGAAGTTATGAGCGATCAGTCAGTAAGCAAAGAGTAACATCATCCATTAACCAAAGCAAGGAAATGACACAAAGATGATAAATGAAGTGTCTCTTCAGAAATGGAAAAAAATGAGTGATGACCTCAGATATTAAAATCGATCCAGCTTCTCCCTGGGGTTCCTGAAAAGATTTTACATTTAAGTTTTCTCACTTGATTTCTCCCATAGTGTTACATGGATTCGAGCCCAGAAAATGCCCCATTAGTTTCTTTGGTACAAAATCGAATCTACAAAAATGATTAGAATATACAAAGAAAAGACACTGGGTGCTGGCCAAGGTTTGTATCCTATACCTTTTATTGAAGAGCTGTGTGACCTTGATAAAACAGCTCAACCTCTCAAGTCTTACTTACATGTAGTATAGAATTTAAGTGAAAAATTTATAGAACAATGATTGTTACAGTGTCTAACACACTGGAGAAGACACATGTTAATTTTTCCTTTCACCTTTTTTTATGTGATTGAGTGTGTGTGTGTGTGTGTGTGTGTGAAATGAAGATATGAATCTCTACCCCCTCAACTGCATGAAATTCCTCAAAAGGGATACAGTATTTCATTCCATAATTTTCATTAGAAATTAACATACAAATATTTCCTCAGAGGAGTGACGCAGACTATAATGATAAGACTTAAAAGATTTCAAGGAGACCTCACACTGACAGTAAATTTTGACAGGGTTAGAAGCTGACAGTAGTGAATGCTGAAAGGTGGTGGCAAGCATCTCTACCCCTGGGAAAACAAGCTTACAGGGATGTACTTTGGGCCTCTTTCATGTTTGAGAACACTTATGCATATGAGGAGTGGTTCCTATCTCTGGGAACTGCACCATAAAAAGCCCATCTAATTATAAAACGACAACTGGAATATATTTGAATACTAGTGTTTAAAACACTAAGAGCAATGACAGATCCAGATTAATGTAACAATCTTTGCTTGTTTTTGACCATGTTTCTATGATGTTTTTTCACTTTTTTTAACTTTATTTATGTAAAAATTAAAAAACAACAAAAAACCCCCAGAACATTTCAAACAAAACAAAGGATTAAGAAAAACAAATAAGCTAAAATAATTACCTTACTTCCAACATGTTCCTACCATACCCCAAGAAAATTGACAAACCGTAATCCAACAAAGGCATAGGAAAAACAAATAATATGAGGTAATTTTTGTTTGCTTGTTTACTTAGCAGTCAGCATGGAAACCTATCTTTAAAAAGTATCCATAGAATATGGAGACATCCTGGACACTTCATATAACCTTATACTTAATGATAATAACCCTTTACTAAGGATCACAGTACAGATGGTAGATGCAATTAAAGGAGGATGCAGTGTGTCTGGCAATCTCACTTAGTCTGATATTGATAAAATAATAATCCAATGAAAATGACTTTCTGTGTTTAGAGGAGTATTCTGGCATATTTCTAGATGGAAAATTAAATAATAGTATTTTATTCTCTATCTAATATCAGTTCCCAGCATACCTGTCCTTCTCAACACCCTTCAAGCCCAGTTTTCCTTGTTTTCAATGAACTTTTATTTTTCTACTCTTTTTCCTCAATCAAGAAAGTGTAAGATGGAAATTAAATCTAGGGTTCTGCTGGGTGTGTATGAGTGTGTGTAATTGGGCTACATTTGACAGGCCAATGGAAAACACAGAGATCAGTTAAAAGGGGTAAAAAATGAGGTATTCATTGACATTCCAGAGAGAGCCAGGAATTGGAGAAAAGGAAAGAGATCGATATTCTGGTCAAGAAGAGAATTGTGTTTGCAATCACTTAGGTCATCTCCCCGTAGCCTTTCTCCTGAGTGGTATGGACTAGAAGATGATTCACACTCCCAGGGCCTTTCACATCCATGTCTTAAATACACTTGTATCAGTCAGGGTTCTCAAGAGAAACAGAATCAATAGGATATATGTGTGTGTGTGTGCATAATAGATATACATAATACATTATATATATATATGTATATAAAGAGTTTAAGGAATTGGCTCACGCGAGTGTGGGTGATAGCAAGTCAGAAATATGTAGGGCAGATATGTGGAAATCCCAGCAGAATTTCTTCTCAGGAAACCTCAGTTTTTTTGCTCTTAAGGCCTCACCTGATTGGATGAGGCCCACCCTCATCATGGCGAGTAATCTCCTGTACTCAAAGTCAAATGATTATAGATGCTAATCACATCTGCAAATACCTTCAAAGCCACATCTAGGGTAATGTTTGAATAAAGGGCTGGACATCAAAACCTAGCCAAGCTGACAACTAAAATTAACCCTGACAATGCTACTGGGATTCTGACACTTTTGGTTTCAGATCCCTTCCTTTCCTCCACCAAATAATGTTCCTCTGATTCTTGTAACAATTCAAGAACCCTTTCATGATTTTGAAGCCCAAACTCATCAAGAGTCACCGTCCTAATTCTGATGGAATTGAGAAATTGCCACAAGACACAGAGGAAGGGAGAAAAAGGAAAGATAATTACAGTGAAATCCAGGATCTGCGCCCTGGTGCACCACTCTAGCATGGATTGTAACTGCTGATTCCCAGTATCACTTTGAACTTACATACCTTCTACTGCCCCCTTGAATGGGTCCAAGGAAGATTTTCTTCTTAATATTAAAGAGTGAAAAAAGAGTAGCCAGAGTCCAATGTGCCCTTTAGTATTTAAGCCTCCCAACTACACAAGGCATGAAAATATAAAATAAGAGATTTACAAGAGGCTCCTAAAAGTAATTTAGTTCCAACCTCTGCTTCTATATAAAGCCATGTTGAAATTTTAAAAATAAACAAATGAAATCTTGCCTAAAAATCTTCTGACAACCATATAACACTGTTTTCCTCAATAAAACATTCCAGAGTTAGAATTAGAAAGTTTTTCCTAATATGTAATTCAAGTTTGGCTGCAATTTATGATGCTTTCTTTTTCTGTCCTGTTTCACTATTTTTTCATATTAATTTTCTTCCTATACTTAGATATTTGTGCATATCTGTGTAACTTCTGCTTTATTTTAAAGATATTTAAGGGCTTTTTACCTCAGTTATGAAGTTAAAAATGCTTATGATTGCCCATTCACTTTTGATGTTTAAATTAGAACTACAAATTTAATCTTTATAAACATACTGCATGTACTGTATATTTGGGTGGTTTGCAGTACCAAGGAGGGTAAAGAGGAAAATTCTTGAGGTAAAAGCTTATCCTGTGGCTTTGGTTCCTTTGATTCAGCTTTCACAACTATTTTGTGTCACAATCTAACTTCCCTGTTGAGTATTCTACTTGAAACTAAACCTGTGGGGGAAAAATACCTCTTAATTAAATGTGGAAAGTAGAGAATGAGGGAGGAAAATATACAAAAGACTTCTTATGTGCTTCTAACCACTTGCTCCAGGGATATTTCTGAAAACAGAAAATAAGTCTACATGCTCAAAAATGCAGCCAGTCAGCCAGGACTTTGCTGAGTTGCACACATTGGGTCTGTTTCCACAGCCAAGCTGAGGCAGCTTTGGCCACTCAGTCTGGGCTTGGGCCACTCTGGCCCGTGGCCTGGTCAACCAGAAACTGCCGTGGAGCTGGGGCTCTCAAGCAGTCTTGCTGCCTCCCCAGAACTCTGCTCTACAAGTAAAAACTCTAATAGGATTCCCTGAGAAATGCTAGATCCAATCATCAGGTATGCCCTACAGAGAGCTTGCTTTGTGTAATTGCTGACTCCACATTAATCTGGTTGGTTACTTTGACTCAAATCCCCAGTAACGCTCAGGAGAAAACATGAAAATCATCAGTTTTCCATAATTACTGAGATATTCTTGTTCTTCTGACTTTGGGCAACCCTTCAAAGTGCCATCTCACCCTTATTCCCAAACCACCCCACTGTCTTTTATCTACTTCTATAACTGGATTTTTGGCAGTAGAGGAGATTGTGAGTGACAACATGCATGTAACTAAAGTAATTTAGCGGCAAGAGCCAGCTTAGGTCTCACGGGACTGATAACTTAAAGTGGTGGTTCCAAGTGTTGTAAAACTGCCATGAAGTGGAGATTTGGCAACTCGTAGGTCAATTGGATAATTGCTAACCAACAGATCAGATCATCCAGGTCAGTCATATTTCCAGCTGGGACCTGAATTATTTAATCTGGCTGCCCACAGTGACCAGATTAACTAAAGAACTGCCAGGCCAGGCTGTTTAAATATGGGGTCTGTAAATGTTAAATAGTAAGAAAAGAAATCACACACATTGCAGATGGTAGGGAATTTAATTCCGTGCCACCAGATTCTTCATGTAGAGTGTTCTCTGGTAATTTAGAAGAGTGGTGTCCTGCAGGTGCTTTCCTTGTAGATGCAGTAGACTGCACAGTAATGCACTGCCTCGATTCCAGAGTATGTATAATACGTTGTCCCTTGGCAGCTTTCGCTCCAGGAGGAAATCCATAATGGAAACTGACCAGCTGCAGATCTGATTTTTTTGTTGGGGGGAGGGGGGTGAATGAAAATTAGTTTAGTTTTTTGCATATTATTTTCCCTTGTGGAACAACAATTTGAATATGCGCCATTGGTTTGCTCTTCCCCCCAATCCCCCACCCAAGGGAAAATTAGTATAGAGCATGGATCCTAAAATAGATTATACTTCTGGATTTATTGTTAACTAGGGCTCATATTTAATTCCCTAGACTTGCAGAGAAGAAACTAAAAAGGGTTAAACTGAGTGTAAAATCTAATTAGAATTTTTACACTTTCCCCCTACCCAAAATAGAGACTTGAAGATTTATGCTACCCAATTACAGTATCTTTTCATATTCAAAGAAAGGATGAAAGAGCAGTTATCTAAAATATCATTCAAGGTCAGCAAATACCACTGTTTTTGACTATTTAAATTTGTATCCAGCTTTGTACTTATTCTCCCTCCCCCATATTCTGGGTTCCTTTTCTCAGGACTGATATCACTACTGTACAGATCCAGACCAATCTCGGAGCAATGGAAACCCTCAATATTCTGAGCAGATAACCCTCTTCAGGATTGATAAAGTCTCAGTCTGTGTCCCAACATAGTGCCCTGTTCATTTCTAGCATGCTGGAGAGACAGATAGCAGTCAACAGAAAAAAACCCTTTTGTTCACCAACGATGCAGTAGAAAAATAGTTTTCTCATATAAAAAAGAAATATGTATTTGTGGCATGCTGTAAAGAAAACTCTAATCCAAGGCATGAGGGGAAAAAAAAAGAGAAAACAGCCACAGGCATGTATCTATTTCTTCCCCCTTGCTTTTCATTTTTTCTTTTTCTGTTTTTCCCTCAGACAGTGGGTAATTGAGACATTTCCTGCTATAGGCCTTCATTATAGTCCATAAATGTTTTATGGATTGTTCTTTAAAAAACGTTTCCTCTAAAGCTTGAACTTGAGCAAGGCCATCACTAAAAAAAAAAAAAGAAAAAGCAACATTGACATCTGCTGAAATGTTAATTTCTCTGAAAGTACAGAAAGCATTAACACAGACTTTCTCTTGCTAAACAAATACTTAAATTTTTGAAAGAACACCAAAAGATTTTCATTCAAAGATTCTATTATTATAGCCCTGACTTTGCTGAAAATTTTTTCATAACCACTTATTCTCAACTTATGGCTTCAAAACTATTATACATATTTTATACACTAGTATAACTCACGTAAATTGGCAACATCAGACATGATACTTTCTTAAAAATTGGAGGACAGTATTTTCTCACAGCAAAAAGTTTCTTTACAGATATGCAAAGGGGCTTTGAAATTGATCTAGTTACTTAATAGTAAACTAATGAAAGCGAGAAGAGTGAAACAAGTGAAAAATATGTCTTCCCATTATCCACCCCACAAAGTAGGTAGAATTCTACATAGTATAGTTTTAGTTCTATAACTCCATACTATTCAGTGATTTTTAACATCCATAGAAAATGCTAGACCCTAAGCAAAATGCAACTTTCACATTTCCCTTTTAATATATCACCAACATTGAATCTCCATTTGCAAAAAAAAGAGAGGACCCCTACCTCACACCATGAACAAAAAATCAACTCAAAATGAATCAAAGACCTAAATGTAAGAACTACATCTATCAAAATTCTACAGGAAAACATAGAGAAGCATCCTCAGGACCATGTGTTGGAGAACGGTTTCTTAGACTTTATACCCAAAGCACAAGCCAACAAAAGAAAAAAATAGACAAATTAGACTCCATCAAAATTTAAAACTTTTGTGCCTGAAAGGACTTTATCATGAAAGTAAAATGACAACCTACACAATGTGAGAAAATATTTGGAAACCACATATCTGATAAAGGATTAATATCCAGAATACATAAGGGAAACCTACAACTTAACAGCAAAAAGATAAACAACCTAATTTTTGAATGGGCAAAATAGGTGAATAAGACATGTCTCCAAATGGCCAGAAAGCTCATTAAAAGATGCTCAACATCAGTAGCCATCAGGGAAATTCATATCAAATACACAATGAGATACCATTTCACACCCATTAGAATGACTGCTATTTAAAAAAAAAAATGGAAAATAACAAGTGTTGCAGAGGATGCAGAGAAATAGGAACACGCATTCATTGCTGGTGGGAATGTACAATGGTGCAGACACTGTGGAAGATAGTTTGGCCAGTCCTCAGGAAGCTATGTATAGAATTGCCATATGATCTGGCAATCCTGCTTCTAGGTATACACCCAAAATAATTCAAAGTGGGGACTTGAACAGATATTTGCACACTGATGTTCACAGCAGCATTATTCACAATTGCCAAAAGAGGGAAGCATGATTTAATTTAGGGTTAACTGTTTGTGTAATAGATTTACATAGATTTTTAAAAAAATTTTATTCTACCATATATCCAACCTAACATTTCCATTTTTAACCATATTAAAATATATATTTCAGTGCTGTTAATTACAGTCACAATGTTATGCTACCATCACCACCATCTATCACTAAAACATTTCCATCATTCCAAAAAGGAACTCTATACATTTAAGATTTAACTCCGTATTCTCTATTCCCACCCTATTCTCTGATACCCTATATTCTACATTCTGACTCTGAGTTTGCTTTTCCTAATTATTTCATATCAGTGAGATCATACAATACCTGTCCTTTTGTATTTGGCTTATTTCACTCAACATGATGTCTTCAAGGCTCATCCGTGTTGTCACATATATCGGGACTTACTTCCTTTTTATGCCTGGATAATATTTCATTGTATGTGATCAGAAAGAATACGTATTGTGTAGTAAAAATGGACAGGCATCAAGGTTAGTCATGGAAGGACTTAAATTGCTAAATGAAGAAGAGTTATGCCTATCACCTATACTTTGAAAGGAAAAGGAAGAGAGAACAAGAACAGAGAAAAGCAGAATCCATGAAATGACTTTCATTCTCTTAACCATAACAAATTATCAGAAACTTGGTAGCTTTAAATAGCATTGATTTATTGTCTCACAATTTCCAAAGGCCAGGAGTCTAGCAGGATTGTTGGTGTCTCTGCTTAGAGTCTCACAGGCTGAAATCAAGGTGTTGGCTTGGTTTCTTTCTTGAGACTCTGGGGGAAAAAAATCTACTTCCATGCTTATTCAGGCTATTGGCAGAATTCAGTTCCTTGAATTTGCAGGATGGGTCTCTGCTTTCTCTTGCTGACCATCAGCTGAGGGCTGTTCTTAGCTTCTAGAAAGGCTGCCCTCATTCCTTGGCCCATGGTCCCCACCTCCATCTCCAAATGTGGGTTGGGTCCTTCACATGCTGCATCCCTCTGATTCCAATTAGAAAGGTTCACTTTTTTCAGGTCTTATGTGATTAGATTGGATGCCAATGGATAATATCCTCATTTCAATATCCGTAACTTTAATCATGTTTGAAAATTCCCTTTGCCCCATAATGTAAAATATTTATTAGTTTCAGGGATTTGGGAGAAAACATCTTTGGGGAGGGGCATTGGGCATTATTCAGAGTAAGTCATGGGTAAGCAAGAACATTTTAGAAATCAGAGGAAGTAGTTCTAAGAGTTTTGGTCAAAGCTGCATTATGTTAACTGAACAATGGGACTTTACATATGGAAATGAATTATAATGGGAAAAAAGTACATCAAATGAAGTAAACAATAATTAAGAATGGAGCCATGTGTGGAGAATCCCACATTGGGGAAGAATCTGGAAGAAGTTTGGAAAAGAGTTTTGATGTAGACCAAGAATGGTATCAACCAAGGGGAAGAATATGGCAGCTACAAAAGAAGTATGAGAGAGATCATCCGGATATCGTAGACTTATTGCTACTTCTGATGATGCAGGTGAAAATAGGCGTTAAGTAATAACTCATGTAGTTTTTCACCCAAGATGTCTCATCTAGATGGCGTGGCATTGCTGCTTAAAAGGAAGACCTGTATACTTGGAAATGTTCTCTGAGAAAAGGCAGGTGTTCACTCTCCTGGTGCTCTGTGTAGGAGTTCAGGGCAATCTAGTCAGTCTGTAACTTTTATTCTGTTCCCTGCCCTTATCAGTCCAGATGTGCAATCTACTCGTTGCCCTCGATGGTCTAGGTCTTGGATCCTACACTCTGTCCTTGTCAGTGTAGCCCTCGGATTCCACTCCCTTCCCTAATCAATCTAGACCTTTGATTCAACTCCCTGCTCTTGTTATCACTTTAGAGGATAGGCCAGTCCAGGGAAAGTACACAGAGTGACAACACTTTATATCCCAATGGCTGGAGTCAAGGTTGAAACACTATATTAAGAGTCCCATGAAGCCTCTTGGAAACAATGAATTTAGCAGTACATTTTATTTTTCTCCTTCCATCTACTTAGCTTCTCAGTTTTTTCTTTTTATATCTATCTTTTGTTCCTAGGTCATTCTTAGTATATTAAGTTTTTATTTTGTTTAGCTGTTATCTTGAGAATGAATTTTGAATTTATATTACAAATGTTTACAGTTACTGCTATGTATCTCTATCAGTAATAGTATTGCCAGGCTTTTAATAAAACTATTTTCTACTCTTCAGTTCTTAGTTTGATAGACATGATATATCAGTATATGTTATATCAATCTGTGCCAGAAGTGAGAATAATAGAAGATCTAAAACATTTATTTTCTGAAAATCATTTTGCAGTGCTAATATTTAATCAGGCTCTAAATAAGGGTGCTTTTTTCCCAGCAACTGTTAGATTCACCTTTTCCTCACCATACAAATTTTATGCTTCCACTTTAGACTGAAATACTCAGGCTTTGATTTCTGTGTTACTCTTCAAACTTGCTCCCCATCCCCAGTTCCTATTAATTTCTGGCAGTCCTGCATGCTAGTTCCAATCCACCTTCCTAAAACATTTTTGCCATGCCATTGTCTTATCTGTGACCCTATTAAAGCATCCTGATGCATGTCAGTCCTTCTTGGATTAACTTCTTCACTTTTTCCCCTAATTGAATCCTCACATTTATGTTAACACCAAACTCAAGTTATATCTTTTTCCTAAAGATGTCTTCTCCTGATGACACCTGGTGGCCTATTTTCTCCTTGTCTCCATTCATTCTATCATCTTCATCATGGACATTAACCTGGATTATATATGTTTTATGCTCTCTTCTCTCTGTTTCTGTATCTTATTTCTTCTGTGATATTTTAAGTTTTCTTTAGGGCAGTGGTTGCTTCTTCTACTTTTATGGCTCCCTGTGTACTTGGCATGATGTTAGGTATGCTGTGAGGACCTAAAAGTAATTCTTTGTCCATTGAGTAACTAATAAAAAATTTTTTTGCTAGATGATTAAATTAAATATTCTAATTTAACTAAATTTTTGAACACTAAAAATAAAAACGTGTGCATGCTTTAAAAATAAAACTGAACAAAAGAAACAAAATAGAAATGAAAGATTTCCATAGCCTCCCATTTCCCATAGTAAACTCTGTTAGTAATTGCTTGTATATATGTAAAGAAAAAGAAATAATTCTTTTACTTATAGCACATTATCTAGAAAAATTATTATTCACCTGTATAGAGATAAAATATATAGGAATCAGAGGCAGGAAGAGATGGCAGCATAGGGAGGTGTGAAATCTAGTTAGTCCCTTAAAGCAACTAGTAAATAGCCAGGAAAAACTAGTAAATAGTCTGGAACAACAGTTTGGGGGACATCCATGACCAGACACACATCATACACCAGTCCAGAAGGGGTGAAATGGCTGAGATTGCAGGATAGAACTGTAAGTAAAGCCCCCAAACTGTGGAGCTGGTGCCCCTCCTCTACTGGTATGGCAGGCTGAGTTGGAATACTTTACTGTGGAAAAAAGAAGTAGTGTCTGCTGGGAGCAACAGAAGGTAGCTCAACCAAGCTACAATAGCAGTGTAACAAATTTGGACTACTGAATACAAGCTACAAGCACAGATAAACTTGGAGCAAGCAGGAAAGGAATGCTTAGGTCTCTCCTGGCAGAGAGGAGGCAGGGCTGATGGCAAAAAATAAATTAATAAAAACAGAAGATTTTGGAGTTGGCTGAGCTCAGAATACTGGAAAAGAGCTATGTCCCAAGAAAAGGGGCACATAGAACAGAGTACCAATCCCAGCTGACTGGCAAAACTGGGGGGTTGCTGGCCCTGAAAAGGGGATTTCTTTCTTTCTTTCTTTTTTTTTTTCTCTCATTCTAAATAGCTCATTAGAGAAAGCCTTGGGCATTTTCAATTGTCAGCATTGACACAGGCAAGGGTAGAATTAAGATAGACGGACAAAGGAAGAAGTCAAGTGAAGGAGATAATTCCCTAAAGGGCTTATCTTCCCTAATAAAAGGGGGAAGAGGGGCCCAGCTCAAGTGGCAGCCCTCCTTCAGGGAATTCAGAACCCAGGGCCTGGAGGAAAAAAAAAAAACAGTTTAAGTTTGGCTTCTGATTCACCCTTTGTCCCTGGCAGGGACAGGGTCTGCTGATAATTAAAGACAGCACACCTCTTTATTCCAGTGAGGAGCTTCAGGCTGACAAGGATCACCTACTAGGCAGAATAGGAAAAGTATGGGGTGTAGAGGGCTCACGGGAAAGTCTGGAAATCTTCTGGGTCTCATTCTCAGGGAAATGTGATATTATTATACCCTCCACCTGAGACCTGGGCCCATCTGGTCTGGGAAAATCTGATTGGGGTAATCAAGGAAACCATATGCCTAGACAACAAAAAATTATGAGTCACACTAGGAAAAATGAAAATATGGCCCAGTCAAAGGAACAAACTTACACTACAAATGAGATACAGGATTTGAAACAACTAATTAAAGATGTTCAAACAAATATGCTAAATCAATTCAAAAAGCAAATCAACAAGTTGAGGGTGGATATGACAAAAAGAGATGAAGGATATAAAGAAGACATTGGGAGAATATAAGGGAGATCTCAAAAGTTTGAAAAACCAGTGGCAGAAGTTATGGGAATGGAAGGCAAAATAGAACAGATGAAAAACACAATGGAAACATAAAACAGCAGATGTGAAGAGGCAGAAGAAAGGATTCATGAACTAGAGGACAGTACATCTGAAATTCTACCCACAAAAGAACAGATAAACAAAAGAATGGAAAAATATGAGTAGGGTCTCAAAGAATGAATAACAACATGAAGTGCACAAATATGCATGTCATGGTTGTCCCAGAAGAAGAGAAAGGGGACAGAAAGAATAATGGAGGAAATAATCATTGAAAATTTCCCACCTCTTATGAAAGACATAAAACTACAGATTCAAGAAGTGTAAAGTATCCCAAACAGAATAGATCCAATAGACCTACTCCAAGACACTTAATAATCAGATTATCAAATGTCAAAGACAAAGAGAGAATTCTGCAAGCAGCAAGAGAAAAGCGATCCATCACATACAAGGGAAGCTCGATAAGACTATGTGCAGATTTCTCAGTAGAAACCACGGAGGTGAAAGGCTATGGTATGATATATTTAAGATACTGAAAGAGAAAAACTGCCAACCAAAAATTCTATATCTGGCAAAAATGTCCTTCAAAAATGAGGGAGAGTTTAAAATATTTTCAAACAGACACTGAGAGAGTTTGTGAACAAAACACCTGCTCTACAAGAAATACTAAAGGGAGAACTACAGGCAGATAGGAAAAGACAGGAGAAAGAAGTTTGGAGAAGTGTGTAGAAATGAAGACTCTCAGTAAGAGTGAAAAGAGAGAGAAAAAATAAAATAAAATAAGATAAGATATGACATATAAAATCTAAAAGGCAAAATGGTAGACAGTAGACATTAAGTTGAGTGAAATTAGCCAGAAGCAAAAGGATGGATACTGTATCATCTCACTAATATGAACTAACATTGATGAGTGAACTTCAAGAGTTAAAGTTGAGAACAAAGGTTATCAAGAGATAGAATGAGGTTAGAGATAAGGCATTTAATGCTGAAGGACTACAGAAGGTTCAACAAGATTGATTGCATGGATCCAGAAATGGATAGCACAATACAATGTGATGGTACCTCAATATTGTAAGTACTCTGAACAAAGATGAGTGTGAGAACAGTTGAAAGAGGAAGATTAGGGCACGTATGCCACCAGAAGGAAAAACAGAAGATAAAGACTGGGATTGTATAACTTAGCGAAACCTAGAGTAGTCAATGATGGTGATTAAATGTATAAAAATAAGAATATTTTTGCAAGAGGGAGAACAAATGAATGTCAACATTGCAAGGTGTTGAAAATTGGATGGTATGGGGGAAAAATACAATCAATGAAAATTAGAGTCTATAGTTAACAGTAACATTGTAATATGCTTTTGTTAATTGTAACAAAGGCAATATACCAAAGATAAATGTCTACAGAAGGGGGGATAAAAGCGAGTGGTATGGGAGTCTTGGTGTTGTTGTTGTCTGACCTTTTCTTTTTATTATATTTTATTTTATTTTATTTTATTTTATTTTTATTTTCCTTCTATCTTTTATTTTTTATTCTTCATTTTTTTCTCCTTTTCCTCTTTCTTTGTGGAAGAAATGGATATATCCTCATATAGTTAGTGGTGCTGAATGCATTACTATGGGATTATACCAGAAATCATTGATTGTTTACTTAGGATAGATTGTATGGTGTGTGCATAAAACTGTTTAAAAAAATAAACATAGGGATACAAGTGCTGGACAAAATGTGGAGAGACATATGTACCTATCCCTATTGGTGGAGAAATAGAATGTTGCATCCCATCTGGAAGTCAGGGTGGTGGTTCCACTGGATGCTAAGAATGGGTTTGCCATATGTCCTGCAACCTGTTATTGGGAATATACTTGGAAGAACTGAGAGCAAGGACACGAATGGACATTTGAACACTGGTGTTTATGCTAGCAGTACTCACTATTTTCCATGGATGGAGGTGGCCTAAGGGTACATTGACTGATAAGCAGAATGGTGAACTGGTGTATGACGTACAATGGAATATTGAGCGGTGACAAGAAGGAATGAAGTTGCAAGGTATGCAAACTAGGTGAATGGACCTTGAGGACAGTATGTTGAGTGAAATAAGCCAGAATCAAAAAGGCAACATTATAATGCCTCACTAATATGGACTAACTATAATGTGCAAACTCTGATAATTGAATCTGAGAGCATAGGTGATCAGGGAAAGACTTATTGTAAAGGTTCCTAGATTGTAAACTTTTACAGCAGTCACATCCATTCATGATTTCTATATTATTTCTAAATTCTGAGATGCTGAGCTATTTGTGTATAACCTAGTCTGAGCTGTTTGTATATAATCTGGTCAGTCCCTGGAACTTCTGGTATGTGTGTGATACCTGACACCCAGAGCCAGAGTTCAGCAGCTGTGAATGTCAGCATTACTCCATACAGCAACTGTTAAAAAAGCTGAAAAAGAGATAAGACTTCAATTAGAGATATGATTGAAATGGACATGGTTGGGACTAAGGTAATTCAGACTAACAGGTAAAGGATGATATTGACTGTGTTTTAAAATTTCAATTTCTATGTGAGACCAAAGGAAGAGATGTTTATGTGGTGCAAAATCTGTATTTTTCTGTAGCACACTAGCTAATTTAACTTGTGTGGTCAGTTTATTCAACCACCATAATTACATGGAACTTTGAATAGGGGGTGAGTTCTGGTTGGTTTTTACAGGTTAGCATGAAGCCCCAATACATCCCCAAGTAATTTGGGCAGAAAATGAAAAGTAAAGCCCCCTTAAGGGACTGGGGAAAATGTGGAAATACTAAACTTCCCCACTTGGGGAATCCCTGATATTCTTGCAAGCACTGGGGACTACCAGTTTAGTAGACTGAGCCCTAGATCTTGGAGCTTGCCCTTATGAGGCTTGTTACTGCAAAGGATAGGCTAAGCCTATTTACAATTGTGCCTAAGAGTCACCCCCAGAGAACCTTTTGTTGCTCAGATGTGGCCTCTAAGCCATCCCAGCAGGTAAACTCACTGCCCTTCCACCTACGTGGGACCTGACTCCCAGGACAGTAAATCTTCCTGGCAACATGGGACATGACTCCAAGGGATGAGCCTGGACCTGTCATCATGGGATTGAGAAAGCCTACTGTACCAAAATGGGGGAGAGAAATGAAACAAAATAAAGTTCCAGTGGCTGAGATATCTCAAATAGAGTTGAGGGTCATTTTGGAGATTATTCTTATGCATTATACAGATATCCTTTTTTAGTTTTTAATGTATTAGAAAAGCTAGAAGGAAATACTTGAATCTTGTTGAACTGCAATCCAGTATCCTTGATTCTTGAAGACAATCCTGTAACGATATAGCTTACACGATACAACCATGTGATTGTGAAAACCTAGTGGCTCACACTCCCTTTAACCAGTGTTTGGATAGATGAGTAGAAAAATGGGGACAAAAAGTAAATGAATAATACGGAAGTGAGGAGGAGTATGGGATGCTTTGGATGTTCTTTTTTTACTTTTATTTTTATTTTTATTCTTGTTTTTATTTTTACTTTTTGGAGTAATGAAAATGTTTAGAAGATTGATTGTGGTGATGAATGCACAGTTATGTGATGATACTGTGAAAAACTGTGTACTTTAGATGTTGTATGGTATGTGACTATATCTCAATAAAATGGCATTTAAAATATATATATATATATAGGAATCACATGGTATACACTGTTCTGTATCTTTTCTTCACTTGATATGGCTTGACTATTTTTCCTTGTCTGTACTTTTGGTTATATTTTTATGGTTATATATCATTTCATTGTATAAATGTGCCATGTTATATTTCCTATTCATGGATATTGAAGCTCCTTCTAGTTCTTTGTTATTACAAGCAAACCTGAAAAAAATTAAATAAGAAGCATACATTTCAAGCAAACATCAGTCTTAACAGATCCTCTATATAGGCCAAATGTTTCCCCATTCCCTTATCAGGTGTCTAAGTAAACCCTCCTTTTCCCAACCCCAACAATTACATTTTCCTTGAAGAGAAGGGCTGGAGAAAGAGAGTGGGAGACTCCTAATTCAACACCAAGTTTTGTCAATAAGTGATTGAAGTTTGGTTAAAAGTTCAATTAATGAAAGGAAATACTGTATTTTGGGTTCAGTGATAAAAATAAATTGACTTAATATTTGCACACCTGACTTTTGTGACTGAAAATTTCATCCATGCAATACTATTTTGTTTAGGATTGTGGAAGGGAGTGAGGAAGTCATGAGGATATTTGGAGGAAGAAAGTTCCAGGCACAGGCACAAAGCAAATACAAAGGCTCCAGGGTGAAAGCATGTCTGAAGTGTTGGAGAAACAGTTGCAAAGTCAGTGTGGTTAAAGCAGAGTGAGGAAGTGGGAAAGGGGTATGAAATGAAGTCAGAGAGGCTATGCAGGGTCTTGTAAGCCATTTAAAAGTTTTGCCTTTTTCCTGAGTGAAATGGGAAAACACTGGAGGGTTTAAAGCTGCAAGTAACTTAATCTAACTTCCATTTAGTAGAGTCACCTGCAGTTTTGAGAATACATTTTGAATATGTTGAAATGGGGCAAGGGAGCAGAGAGACTTGTTAGGAGGCTGTGCAGCAATCCAAGTGAGAATGATTGTAGTGATGGAGTGTGAAAACTGAGCCACATTTGTAAGGGAAAAGACAGGACACTGGCACGGGGATGGACAGTGAAGAATTGATAGGATCAATAAACATAGATCCCAGTAGACAAAGAACTGGGGGTGACAAGGAATTAGAGGGAATGAGTGAGAAAAGTCAGAACTGGGTGGACTGAGAATGGGATGCTTGAATTTGACATTACTGAGCAGCTGCAGCTATTGAAGATGACAAGATCTAGATTTCAGCTACAATATGGGAAAAGAGCAATGAGGTAAAGCAAGGTCATTGAAGCAGAGGAAGGTGAGGAACGGAGAGGCCAGGGCAATGAAAAGTTCATCAACATGAATATTGATATCACCCCCCAAAAATTATTGGAGTGAGGTTAAAGAACATGATAGTAAACAGGAACTGAAAATCTTCAAGAAATGATGGGGAGGGATTCGGATTCCTGTAGAGGACTGTAACAAGGAGAGCTACAGGCATGGAGTCTGATGGCAATACTTATTCAACAGTTAAAAATTTATTTATTGAGAAATTATTCTTATATCTCACTCAGAATATTTAAGGAATGCCACATAACATAGTTGAGGGTGGTGGTTACAAAAACTGACTCCTGGAACCAGACAGCCTGGGTTCAGATGTCATCTGCTATTTACTGGCTGGGTGACTTGAAGCAATATATACTATCTCATCAGTAAATTGGAGATGATGAAAGTAGCTCCCTCACAAGGTTGAGACAATCTATATCAAGTGCATAGGCCAGTGCCTGGTGCAGAATAAGTGCTGTGTGAGTGCTGGCCATTAATAATGTCACATTCTTCACTTGGGTATCTCAGGGTGTGTCAAGGAAATCGTCACTGTATACACTGAAGTTGGTTGGCGTGTAAGTTGGTTGAGAGCAATCTGTCAGTGCCTCTATACAGCAATTCTATTTCTGGGTATTTATCCTTTAGCTATATTGCCCACTTATAAAATAACATATATACAAAGATATTCTTGATATATAATTTATAATAGTAAGAAATTGGGGAACTTATACAACCATAGAATGCATTGTATTCAGCTGTTGAAAAGAAGGCATTTGCTTCCTTATATACTGATGGAAAATTCTCTAGGATATATTGTTAGGTGAAAAAAAATCAAGTGTAGCATACCGTATATACTTTGGCACATTTGATTTGCCATACATAGGTATTACTCTGTGTGTGTCTGTGTAAATGAATGTAATATTTTTTGGAAGTTACACACTGGTTAACACTGGTTGCCTCTCAAGAAGAAAACTGGGTGACTAGGAACAGAGATAGAAGCAGACTTGGTTTTACCTTTATATTCTGTGGTAGCTTTTATATTTTGTACTATGTATATATTCAAAAGTAAATTTAAAAAAAGTCTGTATATCAAAACTTCAATATCTTATTAAGTGCAAATCAGTTGAGCAAGTATTTCTTGACTACCTCATTATATGTGCATGACCATGGTAGATGCTACAGAGGAGTCTGAAGAAATCTAAAACATTAATCTTGCCTCTCAAGGTACTTTTTGGGGAGGCATATTGCATCCACCTGAATAATTAAAGAATAATATCTAAAGTGGAAAATTGAACATAGTCAAAGCTTCTAAACAGGATAAGAGGCTAACAACATTGTTTCTACTGGGGTCCCTCTAATTGGAAACTAGATCTGAATGTACATTTAACTTATTCAGGATGGCTCAAGAAAAGTATCACTCTCTATATATCTGTTTTGTTTAGAAAAAAAGAAAAAGAATCTCAAAATTATCTTTTCACATTCCAGCAATAGAAGAGTGATAGACATACCTTAACTCAACTGCTTTCTAGTATCACTGCAACTAAAATCTCTACTTAAAACTGAATTGAGCATGAGATGCCTGAGCAGCTCAGGACACTGCAATAAAATGTTAGCAAACGGCACTATAATCCATGGCTGTTGATGAGTATGTAGTAGGTTAGTGTTTCCAACACACCTTACGGTCATGACACAGAATGAAAAGAAAATAAGAAAGAAGAAGAAGTAATTGAAATTCTGAGAGGAGACATTGAGAACTACCTACAAATAGAAACTGACCTTTTTTTCTCTTATCCTTAATCCCCCTGAGACGTTTTGGAAGAGCCGGGCTCTTCTCTGTGCTACAGGGTATAGCTGGTATGTGAGCAGAGCACAATCTCTAATCCAATCCCAAATATAAAATTAACTTAAAAATTGACTTTCTGCTTCAGTTTGTTTGCTCATAAGTTACAAAGCACTGATATATATTTGAGGAAAATGAAGGCAATCGGCTCAATGTCATTTAACTGAGGAAAATAGCTGCTTTGTGAAACAGACATTTTTTGAGAAACCTCTAACCTCATTATCCCTCCAACCTTAGCCCCACCTTCCCTCTAAGTCATACATTGGGGAGAATGTTCTGTATTGAGCAATTCTGTACCAGACCAGTGCCCTTCTACCAGGGAAAAGTATTTTCATGCGAGATGGATGCCAAAGAAATACATGCAGTCTGAGGCTACTCCTGGAGCCCGCCCTTGCCTAGAGATGGCACCTGTGGTCTGGAAAGTCCTGGAGACATCGATTGAAGTAATTCAAGGACTGTTTTGGGTTCATTCTAGGGCAGACCCAAGGACTAGGGTTGGTCCAATAGTCTTGGGCCAACTTTATGCCATTTGCAAGTTAAAATCAAAACTGACCTGGTTTCTCAGGAGTCTGTAAAAATTCCCAACCATTGCCCTGCCCTGAGAGCAAGTGTTCTACACTCAGCATATTTTCATAAGCAATGAGAGTCAGACCTGGAAGTAGTTTGAGAGTGTACCCCAACACAGCAAGGAAGGTCAGGAACTGATACAGAAAATGCCCCAACATTTGGGGGATGGGTGTAACCTTTAAAATACGAGTGAGCTTCAGACTCCATTCCTATTTGTCAGATCTACCTGACAAACTTTTTAGCCAAGTCTTTGACCTGCACTCAAAATCCTTGCTAAAACCGGGGTCTGGCTTATTCCAACCAAAATGACAGCTAACCTAATTTCTTCATATAGTTCCCGAAAGCCCCTTTCTGCTCAGACAGCCTTCAAACAATGAGCACTGCAACACTGACTTGGATATATTTAAAATTTTTATACACTTTTAGAGTTGCTCATTTGAGCTGTTGTTCTGCCCAGGACATCTAGCTCTGCTAGATTCATCCCCCTAACTCAGAGCTCCCAGAAAACCTCATAGCAAAGAAAGCACTGGTTAGAATACTTGATTGGAAACATACCTTGACTGAACGTTTGCTGGGGGCTTAGGACTAAACAGGCTCGCAAACATTCATCCATGCCATCTCAGACATGCTGAAACCAAACGGCCTTTAAAGAAAAAAAAAGAATGTAACCACAGATCCATCTTGACAAACGTCACCTTTAGGGAAACACTCTCCTCCTCAGTCCATGTGTATAATTCTAAGAGTGACTAGAAATAGTATGCTTTTTGGTATCTACAGGAAGGGCACACTTTTATTCTTTTAAAAAAATGACAAAAGGAATCCTTCTTCTCCTTGGGTTTTCTAAATCAGGTTCTAGAAATTGACAGAGCCTGACATGTACTCCTCTTCCCCAAGTCCCACTACACTGCTTCCAGAAGGTCATCAGAGAAGGAGCAAAGCTGAAACATGCAAAAGCATTGCAGTTTTTAAAGACTGTCAGATGTGTGATTGAGGATGCAGCTAACTCAGTTTCTTGAAACAGTAAATAAATAGAGGCCAGGTGCCCTACGTTAATATAGTTCCCAAGGGGGCCTTGGTTCCAAGGGCATAGATTATGCCCTGGAGAGGCTCAGTGAAATAAAAACAAGTAGCAGAAACCAGGCTATCAGTCAATGAGTTCCCACTCTGCTTTGTGCTGAAAGATGTGTCAAATGTGTTCCCTGTCTTCAGGGAGGCCACAATCTAGTTGTGGAGGTAATATGAAGACCAGAGAGATATATGAAAAAAAGTACCAAACAATGAGTAATTGTCTGTTTTCATCTGAGGCGAGGGAAAGCCGGGTTCCCCAGAGAAGGCTTCCTAAGAGAAGGATCTTGTCCAGGACCCTGGAGGGCAGGAAGTAGGACAGGTGAAGGGACAGAAACAGAATGACCAGCCTGGAGATGGGACCCACATGGTGTGTTCGTGGGCTGTAGAGAGACCAGAACAACGTGTGCACACCATCTGTGTCGTGGTAATAATGTCAAAATATCACTTCCAGATTATGCAAAACAGAAGGAAGAGAATATTGACCTAATGAATAAATATAAATGAAAAAAAGATATGATTCATTTTTCCTTATTCTCCCCCAATGTATCCATGAAAATTGCTTTAGATGGTTAGAAGTATTAAGCTGGAGATAGTACTTTGAAAGAAACAAATACTTTCTAATGATTCTCATTATTTCATGTACTTCTTGCCCATATTTAACATAAACCTTTTTTCTGTTGTTGGCCAGATTACTTAAATTCTTTCCTGTCCTTCCAATTATTGAATTACTAACCTGACATTACAACCCAATACCTTTTCCTGTATTAAATGGATAAAGAGTGCAATGGACTGAAAGGACAGTATCAGGATCACATTAGACTTAGGAAAAGAAATGAAGCAAAAGAGGAAAAGGGAGACAGTTCTACGCAATGAAACCTTGTGTAATATTTAAGATAGAATATAGATACAGGTTGTTTATAGACTCCTGTCTGCCACTGATAAGACATATGACCTTAATAAGATGGGAGCAATGACAATATTTAAATACGTCTAGTAAGTTACAGATGAGGTAAAGGAAGACATAGTAAATATTTTGAACACAGGTATCATTTTGGCATTTATACGTTCCTTTTTCATAAATATAGGATTGTATTTTTCTACAAAAGTGTAATGCCCAAACTTACTCTTTCCCTTTTAATTAAAATTGATTTTCCCCTTGCAGAAAAATGTTAGGTAAAATTTGAAATTAATGAATAAAGAATGTATATGTATGGTCTCTTTGAAATGTTCTTTAAAAAAAAAAAAAAAAAAAAAGAATGTATATGACTTTTGAACAGTCACTGGGAGCTGAGGCCATCTGGCTGAGTAATTCACAGCCCACCTGAGACTTGTTCCTCTAACTGTGCATTGCTCACTGGTTTTGTGCTTCTTGACAAAGATCATATGAGAAATTAGCAGTCTTCTGACCAATTGGCAAGGTCCTGTTACCTAGCACTGCTTACTGAAAACGTAAATGTAAAGTATTTCCCTTGTCCTTCAGGGACTCTCATCTGAGCTGCTTCTCTGTCAGAATCTGCGAATGAGTACACCAATGGCAACGCCCTGAGCTCACCAAGGATGAATGGCCTGCCAGGATCACCCTTCCCAACCACCATCGGAGAGACACCAGCCACCTGCCTGTCCTGAAATAGGCAGAACAGATCCACATCCAGCCAAGTTACCCAAAATTCAAATGGAAAATCCAAAATGACAACTACTTTTTTTTCAGAAGCAACTCATCACAAATAAGACTTTATTTTGTCTGAATTTTAAACAGATTCTTGGACTGGTGGCTCATAACCATCAGCTCATTCCACTTGAATACCCACTCATCTCCAGTTGCTTTTCCAGAACTACTACCTTCACCATGAAGCTCCATGAGTTTTCCCAATTCAAACTTGGGCTTCTTCAGCATTTTTACTTTTCTAACAAACTCATCATGGAGAGGATAGATAGATTGGCAAGACTTAAAATACTTTTAATAGAAGCCTAAAATGTTTATGAAAACAAGCAGAAAGTTCCACTCACACAGACCCACGGACCACGTTGGAAGACAGCTGATGGGAACCTCCTACCTATTCACAAATAGACACTATAGGCCCTTAATTATATAAGTACAAGAATGAGAGATTGAGAGTTATCAACAGCAGTCTGAAGAGAAGGAAAGAGCATGGGCGTGGGCCAGACAAACCTGGGGTCTAACAGTCTCCACCCACCTGGGCAAGTCACCTGACCTGTCTGAGGTTCAGAGTCCACACACACAAAACAGGATAATAACTCCACATCTCTAGGTTGTTTTGACAATTACAGATAATACATTTAAAGAAAGCACCACTCAGAAAGCCCTAAAGAAATTATAACTACTATTGTTATCCTACTGTTGGCAGTGGTCATATCATTTCTCCTTTTATCATTGACACATCACAGGGAAATCAGAAGTGAAGATTCATGATTTGCTGCACTTTCGAGATCCACAATTCTACCGGCTTTGGAACCAGGGATCTCTTTTTGCAGTAGCATCTCTTTTTTTGCAGTTAGTACTAGACTTTTTCCTGGCACAGAGCATATTTTCCTTTTTATGGAAGTGAATACAATATTACAAAGATGCGTTTAATCAGAAACAGGCCATCTAAGCTAGAAACATCTCCTCAATAGGAAATAAAATGCTACGGCTCCATCATTTTGCCACGAGGGCAACATGCAGGGAAATGCTTTTGCACACTCCTTGTCTAATCAGTTTTATTCTTTTCATAGTCACAGGTAATGGGGGTTGTAAATGGCTAATAAAGTGAAAGATGTTTTGAATTGCATTACTAAGCGATAGCAGCATTATTTCATAAATGAATAGTGCTACCCATATTCATATAATTTACAATCGAGGTGTTATTTGGGGAAAGCTTTGGTGTCAGATTTGCATTTAAACACCTGCATTAGTGGTCAGATATGCAAAATCCCATAAAGACAAACAGCTCTGCAATAGGCACACAGATGAGAGTATTGTGGCCCACTTTAAGCAGACACGATGCTGTAATCATGAAGAAGCTTTCTGGAGTCACCTCCTTCATAGCTTACCTAAATTTTCCTAACTTCTTTTTCAAAAGCAGTCACATCTAAATGATCCATGCTCAGTAGCAGAGTCTCTTGCGCCTTTAGAATTTCCTTTCCTTTTAATTTTATCTCTAGGTAAAATTATTATTATTGTTATCACTCTGATTACTATTTACTTTTAGAGCAATTTTTTAAAAATACAACAATAAATGATATAAGGCAACATGGTATGTAAGAAGACTGAATATCTATATTGCAAATTATAAATCTATATTTCTGAACTAATGAAACCTTCCAAATTAGTAGCTATTTATTGTTTTATCATTTGGTGGTGTTGGTAATGTTGATGGAAGTGGTGATGGTAATAGGTATGTGTGTGTATGGGTGTGTGTATTTGTGCCTATAAGGAGTAGGGGAAGAAAGCGATGACATGGGAAGAGAAGGAAATAGGGAAAGCCTTAGACCATCAAAGAGGTCAAAATTGTTAGTCTGATGACAGTTGTTGAATGAAGCATAACTTAATGAAACAGTTAAAGAAATACAAAATGGGCTATATCTCTAAGTGCATATTTTATTTCTCATTCATTTATTCAACCAGTGCTTATTCAGCTCCTACTATGTGCCCAACACTTTGTTAAGTCTGCACACATTGAGTCTGCATGGTACAGGGTCCTTTCCCAAAAGGATAAGTCTGGGGTTGGGGAAACTTAGGAGCTACAGAGAAGTCAAGTGCACTCTAGGATCATAAATAGAATAAAAGGTTTTAATAGAACTATATTCAAGGTATCACTGGCAAGCAAAGGAAGAAACCTCTAACTTAGCTAGTGGAGAGAGTGTCAGAAAAATGTAGCATTTGCACAGTTTCTTGGAAGATGAATAAATGACATCCAAGAGTGGATGAGAGGAACAAGGGCATTTTGAGAAGAGGAAATAGCACAGACTGAAGGAGCTCTGTGAAGTATGAGACCACATGAAACTTCAGAAAATTACAAATGGTTTACATCTGGAGCATGTACATATGACAAGAAGTGATTAAAAAATAAATAGGGAAAGGGCCCACTGAAACAAATAAGCAAAAAGAGAGCATTCTATACAGAAAAACAGGTATAGTAAAGAAAAATAATTGGTTGGCTGGTGTGGTTAGATCATTAGCATATGAAGAGCTTAAATGGTGAGAGAGGACCATAATAGCACAAAGAAAAGATGTCACAGACCTGAATGCAGATAGGGGTTAATGAATAAAAGCAGCCAAGAATGGAACATCTGGAAATGGTGGGGATGATGGCAAGCTGGAGAGCACACACCCCACATTTAATGGGATAGTGCTAGTCGCATCAAGCCAAATGTTGCTATACTTGAATACAGTCACAGGATTGCCTGATCTCTTGAGATACAAAGAAAAGCAAGGAATCCACATTTTTATGTGCATTCTTCCAAGGCAGCAAATATTGGCAATGGGTGAAAAAATATTTTTTTAAAAAGCTAAACAACATAAAAACTTTCCATACCAAAAAAGAAGACTGTAAGGCCCCAGGTCTGGGCCATGCTTTCCTATTTCATGTCCTCAGTTCTCATCCATCACTGTGCAGACAGGAGATTCTTGGTGGACACGCTATTGAAAGACTAAGAGTTTTAGTACACCAGGATCATGTGAAAAGTGATTTGATGCAGAAGATAAAGAAGAGTAAATTCATGAAACTCCACACCTAATTCAAATATCAGGGCAGCGAAATATAATTTGGGTTTAATAGGATGCCAGCAACTCAGGCCAGAAATGTCTGGAAAATAAAACACAATATTAACTAAATTAAGATTTTTTTTCCCCAGGAAGACAAGTCTATTGCATTTTACTATTTGTCAAATTATAAACTATATAACTGTTTCAAATGGTCAGTCAACTGCACTGTTTGAAGCCAAAGAAACTAAATGTTTTTCATTAATTTTCATTGTCTTTCAAGTGGATATTTTTCTTTCAAATGTTTTGGTTTGCTGGAGAAGGCTGAACCATTCCAGGGTCCACAGCAGTTATCCCCTCTGACTGCCAACCTGCAGGCAAAACTTGCTAGGGGTAACTCCTCAGTTCAGCTTCAAGTTCTCAGAAGCTGTTCCTGGAAACACTAGTCTTAGTCTAAGTTTTTCTAGCACATAATGATGTCACGGATCATTTTGCTTTTTAAATGAAATTCCAATGTTTAAAATTCAAGGTAGCATACATGTCCTGGCAGACAATTGTCACCTTTCTCCAGAGGTAACAGCAAAGTTGATAAAAAAGCATTTGTTAACATTGTATAAATGCAAAAAAGATTTATAGAAGACAGTGCATTAGTATGCCAAATGGTGTAGTGGGTACCTCAGAGCAGTAAAAGTATAGATGAGGTTTTCTTTTATTGTGCTTTTTCTTTGTGCCTTTTTATTTTGTATTTTCAGAAATTCATGCAATGACTAGTTGTTATTACTTGTTATTATGAAGAAGAAGATAAATTAAAGAGAAGAAATGGTTTGTAAAAATAAATACTGGTTTAATGTATGAAAATGGAAGAAAGGACATTTGGTGATGGCCCCACTCAGGTGAAAGTAAGAAGAGAGAAATGCAAAAGGTTGCTCTTTATTCCTGAAGAGAATAATAGATAAAAATGAGTGAATGTCTACATTTATAAATACCCTTCATTTGTTCTTTTGATATTTCCTTCCAGTTCCCCCATACAGCAAGCAGTTATAAAACTTTAAAGTGAAAAGAACCTGTCTTCCTTTATTCAGGGGTAACAAAAAAAGAGAGACTAGGCAAAGAATCCCAAGAGTAACTTTAGATAATATGAAACTGAAAATAAAAATAACCCTAGGAAAGGGGAAAAAATGGAAAAGCAAAGTATTTTATAACATAATGATAGATTAGCCTTAAACTTGGGAACTTGGGCTATAGCAACAGTGAGAAGGGCAACTGTGAACTATTTTGGGGCACTGGAAAATAGCATTCAAGTGAAAACTATGAAATTGTCTTGTTCAACAACACTGTCAGTAATAACAGCAATAAAAATGAAAGAATAAGCAACCAAAATTATGCTACAGTCAGTGAATCTGAAAAATTAGGAAGTAAGAAGTAGAGAAGCCCTTAGTTCCTTTGGGCAATATGGATATCTGGTTATTAATACTAGTGTTCCTTTGAGAAGGTGAGTAACTCAAATAGGCTACAGAGAGACTTGCTAAGAAATATAAAGGATTGGGAATAAAACTTGATTTCTTTAAAAACTGAAAATGATGCTTCTGTTACTCCCACTAGCTAAATAGTTCCTTAGTGTGCCTAATGCAGTGATAAATAGTGCTAAGTGTGTTACCACTTTAGTGTTCCTATTGCTATTAATAATAACCCTCCAAGGAGAAATCAAGATATCATACAAAAGCCCCTGTTACCTAAATTTGAATGTTAAATTGAGTCAGATCTTTTCAACTGCCTAAACTACACTTTGAGAAGTATAACATTTGGGACATTAGGATAACATCAAGGACAGGTTGATACTCCAGGGCATGGCATTCCAGCCGTCTGGAAGAATTAAGGGAACAATTTAAACATTGGGAGAATCTGGCTCATTATGAAAATACTAGCTAGAATAAAAAATACAATGTGTGCATCAGTCAGCAAGTCCTTTATTCTCTCTTGGCCATGCACTTGTAATAAAGCATACCTGTAAGTTCTCTTTTCCTTGATATTTGCAGTACCTACTGATATAGCATCATATGTCTGTGTAATTAATACGTTCTTCATCCTGTCTTCCAACCTACTAATGGTTTTTAAGAATTTTAAATGAACAGGATTAGACATAACATCACACCCAGTTGTACACCATATGTAAGTTCTCCCAAGTGCTGTCTGTTGTTATCTTTATTCCGATCCAGGATATAAGAACAAAAAACGTCTGCATGCATCTCAAAGGTCAGATAATCCATTTCTCTTATTTTAACTGATGAGGGAGTTAAGGCCAAGTGAGGTTAAGTGATCTTTAAAAGACCATTTATTACTCAGAATATTCACTGCAGGATCCTAGACTAGCCATTAAGCATTTCTTCTGCAGTTACTCCATCTCCAGTCTGAAGAAAATAATGATATATGCAAGGAAATTGGGAAGAAAAAATATTTGTGAAGTAAAGTTTTTAGAAACTTTTCTAGTAATGCCACAAAAATAATGGCATCCATGTACTGGAAATATAAAGAATTTGCACCTTAAGTAGGAATTTGCAAACTCAAATGCTTTTAGGGCCAGGCAAATTACACAAATGAGTGAAATGGATTGTAAGACAATAGAGAGGGTAGTGGATTGTACCCAACTGTAATGACTAGGTCTCTTCCAAAAATATTTCAATTCCAAAAAAATAAGAAAAGGCACAGTGAGTTTCAAACCAATTTCAACCCAAAGCCATCAATTTGTGATATTTTAAATCACACAGGATGGACTGAATTATCCAATAATTCAGATATTTTTAATTCACTTTAAAAAACAAAATAGAAATTGATGTTTGCTTCGTGCCATACACAAAAATAGTTCCAAATATTTAAAAACTACAAGCATTTAATTCAATATGGTGCCAGAAATTTATTCTTTGATGTACTCCCTCTGATCCAAATACAGGGGAATAAAATATAGAAAGAAAAATCCAAAATGGCATAACTAGGATCAGAAACAAAATAAAACTCTTCCTGAATCAGAAACACAAAAGTAACTCAAGACACTGAGTAGGGTCTGAAGTTATTGATCATCTGTGCTCTGAGACAGGGGACCCCAGTCTGGCCATTGCTTAAAGCTACAGGCAGGAAAAGAGTTTCTGACCTGGACTCCTTGCCATGAAAAGAAGCTTTAAAAAAAAGCAGCAGCAAAAAATCTACTCCCAATCATTTCCTGGGGTCACTGCTTTTTTTTTTTGAGGAGTGGGAAGTAAATGGACACACATAAAGTGTGGGGTCAAGTGTTATATTAAGCCACATGTAGGACAGTCACCAAATTTTCAATATCTTACAACACCCCTGCAGGGCAGAAGATTTGAACCATAATTTTAAGACTTAGTTCTGTTTTGGGAGGCTAGGTGGAAGGAGCCTTAAAATTACAAGACAGAGATAGAAACTAGAAAACAGAGAATGTCTTAATGTATTTCAAAGAATCCATATCATACAGATTTTGCTGTAAAACCACAAGGCAAATAAATTGGACAGGAAGGAATAAAAATATATGTAAACATAAGCATACTTACATACACAAGCACACATACACACACATTAAAACCTTAAAATATACTCTCAAATAGGTATAAGACAAAGAGGAAACTACAACAGAAATTTTATGAAATATCAGAAGCAAATGACAATGAAAATATTACAGAACAAAATGTATGGGATCTAGTCACTGGTGTTCAAGGATGGAAATATATAACCTCAAATGCATCTATTTTTAAAGGAAAGGACTTTAAAACTAAATGAGTTAAACATTTAACTCAAGAACCTAGGAAAAATAAAACAAAGTAAATCTAAAGAAAGTAGAAGCAGGAAAATAATGAAGTCAGGATCAGTTATTAGTGAAATAGAAAATGAAGAAACAAAGGAAAGGATCATTAAAATCAAAACCTGGTTTGTTAAAAAGGCAAATAAAATAAAGAAACATCTAGTAAGACTAAATAAACTAAAGAAAAAGATATCAACATCATTAAGAATTAATAAAAGCATACCTGCAGATATAAAGCACATTTTAAAAACCAAATTTCTAAGCCAATCTAACACAAAGATAGATGTTAAAATCCTAGATAGGTTATCTAAATGATTAAAGTTGTGTATAAAATAATACATCTTGACCTAATTTTGTTTATTGCATGAATGCAAAAACTATTATACTGATGAAAAGATAAAAGGGAAAAGCACATGATCATAACACAGATGGAGGGAAAAAAGCATTTCATAAAATTCAACACATAATTTTTAAAAAAACATATTTAGAAAACAACTGCAGATGGTAATTTCACCCTTGGATTGTAGCTCTTAACTAATGCCATATAACACAAGAAAAATAAATGTAAGATTAAGATTGCAAATAAAGGAACAAAATTATACATATCGGCTACCTGTCTGATTCTGTACATAGAAATTCCAAGAGAATCTACATTAAATTATTTGAACTAAAAGGATATTTCACAAAGTATGCAGGATATAAGGCCAAACAAAATTATTAAGGTTCCTATACAACCAATAATAACCTATTAGAAATGCAATAGAAAAAAATTAAATCCATTACAGAAAGCAACAACAAAATTACCATGTAGCCAGAAATAAACCTAAGAAAAAATGGAAGGATTTTTGGAGGGAATAATACATTACTGGCACATAAAAGCACACTTGCATAAATGAGGATATATGAGATATATTCATGGATGAAAAGGCTTAATATTGCTAAGATGCCAATTCTCCCCATGATTTTTAATTCTATACACACAACCATTGTTTGAATTCCATGAGGACCCATGTGAAGCCTTAAGTTTTTTTAAGTAGACTTAGCAAATAAGTCTATATTAGCCAGATTTCATCCAAAATGTCTTGTATTTCCTCCTGACTTATTTGCTTCTGCTGGTTCTGAATTGTGACTATCCATTCACAATTCTAATTCTGTTATTCTGCCACCTGGCTTTGGGGATTTTAGTTCTGATCCATGGTAAATGGCCTTGGCTGCTCCTGAGCTCTGTTCTTACCTTTGAGCCTAGGTTATTCCTCCAGAGTTTCTCCTGAACCAAGCCCTGAAGCACTGCTGGTTTGCAATTGCTTCATTCTGTCTCACAACCAGTACATGCCCATATCCACTGAATGACTCCTTAGTTAGTTTTATTTCTCTGTTTTACATCCAAAAGCTTTAGGGAAAATTTTTTGGAAATGCATAAATGTTTCAGTTTTGCTAACATGTGTTTCATTATGGGTGTGCCACTGTCCATGATGCTGTACCCTGGAAATGAGATTTTTCAGGCCAAAATGATGACTCACTGAGCCACCGTTTCTAGAAGTCTAGTCATTTCTGCCTAGGGGATTGGTCACTCTCAGGAAGTAATGAATAGGTTACCAAAAGGGAAGCTAAAGCTCCGAATGAATTGAAGTCTTGTGAGACTTTGTGTGAGTTTGATGAGTCAAAGCCATTTTTTTTTTTAAGAAAAATAACCTTGGGTAATTTTCAACATGAAAAATTCTGATCTTTCTGAATAAAAAGCAACAGACCAAGCTGGTTTTAAAATTTTTTATTAGAAGGAAACTGGAAAATTATTGCAATATATTAAGTTATTTTAAAAATACATTGGACATATGAAGCTGTAACTATTTTAATAAAAAAAAAGCAGATGAAATAATTTGTTTACTTAGAGATGCACTCTGACTTTTTTTTTGGCATTACTTTATTAGATGGGAACAAATGAATCAAGTATTGAATGCATACTATAGCATCTTCCTCAAAAGAATACATAAAAATAATCTTATTTTCTCTAGCTAAGCCAACTTGGCAGGTGAAATCACTGCCCTCCCCGCTACATGGGATCAGACACCCAGGGGAGTGAATCTCCCTGGCAACATGGAATATGACTCTGGGGAGGAATCTAGACCCGGCATCATGGGATGGAGAACAGCTTCTTGACCAAAAGGGGGACGTGAAAACAAATGAAATAAGCTTCAGTGGCAGAGAGATTCCAAAAGGAGCCGAGAGGTCACTCTGTGGGCACTCTTACGCACAATATAGACAACCCTTTTTAGGTTTTAATGAATTGGGGTAGCTGGCGGTGGATACCTGAAACTATCAGACTACAACCCAGAACCCATGAATCTTGAAGACGATTGTATAAAAATGTAGCTTATGAGGGGTGACAATGTGATTGGGAAAGCCATATGGACCACACTCCCAAACTTTGTCTAGTTTATGGATGGATGAGTAGAAAAATGGGGGAAGGAAAGAAACAAACAAAGGCACCCAGTGTTCTTTTTTACTTTAATTGCTCTTTTTCACTTTAATTATTATTCTTGTTATTTTTGTGTGTGTGGTAATGAAGGTGTCAGGGATTGATTTTGGTGATGAATGCACAACTATGTAATAGTACTGTGAACAATCTAATGTACGATTTGTTTTGTATGACTGCATGGTATATGAATATATCTCAATAAAATGAATAAAAAAATCTTATGCATAATACACTAGTTTTGTAAGTTCAAGGAAAGTAATAAAATAATTTGATAACTACATTTAAGATTATTGCATAAGTGATTATTCTTGTCCGTGGAAATGTACATGGAAGTATCATGTGTTCAAGGAGTATTATGTGTGCAACCTGCTCTCAAATGTTCAGAAAATAGATAGGATAGATAGATAGGTAGATAGATACATAGATAGATAGATAGAAAGGAAGAAAGAATGATATGGCAAATGTGGCAAAATGTTAAAATTGATGAATCTGGGTATCTAGGGTATGTTGGAGTTCTCCTTATGCAGCTTGTATTATTTTTACAACTGTCCTATAAATTTGAAATTATTTCAAACTAAAAAGTTTAAAAAAATAATAAATAAACCAGGAGGTTTTGTTTTCTCAATGTGCAGTGATTTTATTTCTGTCACAATGTCAACTCCACAGGCAATCAGACATATTGAGACAATCTTTCCTATCTTTTAAAGATGATTTTGTCCATTTTAGATCTACAGTCATTCTTTTCAGTTAGCTGGTTAATATCATGAGTTTATTAATATCATTATCAACAGAAATGAAGTGCTGGGGAGGAGTAATTGTCTGTCTGCCACCTTTGATTACTTAATTTTTGCATGATAAAGATGACCCTGAATACAATAGTCTGAAAGCATAGGATTTCCACAACAATGTTATTTACTACTTAGCCCCCACTAGGATGTGGTGGGACCATAGCAAGATTGATTCCTTCAACAAATGAATGCCTGCCATGCATCCAGCACTCTCCTAAGCAGGAGATAGGATTGCCAGTCAAACATCTTTAGCTGTAGTAAAAGCCTGCTTTGTGCTCATACCGTTGAACCAAAGATGGTCCTGTCAGTATCAGGAACTTCTGGTGAAGAAGGCATAACCATTCATTCATTTGATCAACAAGCATAGATTATCTATTATTAGGCACTCAAACAGGTACTGGGGATATACCAGTGGAAGGAGTGGTAGAGACAGAATTCCTATTTTATAGAGCTCAAAATCTAATAGGGGAGAAAAATAAGTAAAATACATGGTTGATGGTAGACAATTCTCTGTGGAACGCTCAAGTTTCTGAACATCTTGTGAGCAGAAGCACTGATTACTTTTGTTCTGGACCATCTTTTTAAGGATATTTATATAGCAAAGAGCCTTGAAAGGTTATCTCCCTCTAGAGCAAGGTCAGTTTCACTTAAAGCCTAGGTAGACAGAGTGTCTCCCTCTAGAGCAAAGGGCAGGGATGCTTACTAACCAGTATGATAAAGATGTCTTCCTCCAAAGCAAAGGGCAGGCATAACTGTTGTCCATTATAAAAGATTCCGGTACCCTAAACTCAGGGTATTTCTCCTATTACATACCTACTGTATGTTCAGTGTCACTTGACTCTTCACCTTGCACCGTGGAAAGTGGGACTTCAGGAATGGGCACTGATTACTCCTATTGTTGTGAGTAATGAAGTCCTTTGTTTCTGACCCATGAGTGTCCTGTCTGGATCATCCACAGAACTCTTCCCGACTAACTTGTTAGTTTGTAGGTAGGCTAAAATCTTAGACCCTTCACAGTTCTTAACAACAGTACATTAGTAATTGGTACATCCTAAGGAGAAAGATAAAACAGAGAAGGGGTTAAGAAGTTGAGAGTGATTAATATTTTTTGACATTTTGGCCAGGGATAAAAAGAAAAGGAGTGAGCCATATGGATTTCAGAATAGAGAGCATCCCATCCCGATGTAAATGGTTGGAGGGAATTGAGTGAAGAAGAGAATGGAAGAAGGTGAGTTTACAGAAATAACAGGTGTGGCTCATGTAAGGCATGGTAGACTTAGAAAAGCCTTGGCTTTTAGTGAAATGGGAAGTCAGTTTAAGGTTTTCAGGAGAGGAGTGACACATTCTGGCATCTGGTATGAAAATAACTCAAAGGAGATGAGGGTAAAAGGAAGGAGCCATGAGACTAAAAGATGGGAGAGAAGCAGGAATGTATAGCCTGAATTGGAGCATTTCCCAAGGTTAGAAGGAGAGGTAAAAGAGTAGTGTTCTTTGGATAAAAGAAATTTCTCTTTTTTGTATTTAAAACTCTAACTAGTGTGCTAATTTTCTTGGTAGCATTCTTCTTTAATTCATTGAACTATAATTCTTTAACCCTAATTAGTGCTAAGAATCCATTAGGCAATAAAAAGTTTCCTCCCTAGTTACAGAGGAACACATGCCCTGCACGTGAAATTGAGAAAAAATTAATTTTGATTACTCCACATTAGACTCAATTGATAACTTGCAACAGGCAGTGAGCAGTTTAATGTTTTCTGATGCATTAGACTGAGTTTTTTTCCTAATAAGGCAAGTCAGTTCATAAACACTTCTCTCCAGAGAAAGGTTTTACTTATTATTTAAGAAAGCAAAAGTCATTGCTAGGAAGAAGATGGTGATAAGTGCCCAAATCACTGTTTTCCAGGAATCATTCCTTTCTAAGCCGGTCAACATTCTTGAGGTGGTTCCTTAGCACTTCACATAATGCTGCTGAAATTCTAGAGGGTTTGTTAACAAAAACAAATAAGAGAATATCATTACATTCTTCTCACAGTGAAATTTTCATGAATGGCATTGGTCATAAGAATTAAGGGTGGAGATAGGGTCTCCGCCTAGCTCCAAGAAAAGAGTAACTTGATAGTTTTTGGGACAGCACACTAACAAATTTTACTACCATTGGAATAATTTGGCCTCAGACTCGCTTTCATTGTAGCAAACCTCTGGTCATTATTTCATGGGGAAGGTGCTGGGGAAGTCACTAACCCACTGGGAAGCCATCTCCCAACCCCTGCTCACACCCCTTCTTCATGCAGATGTTTTGATATGTTTCCATTTCATAGCCGGGAGAGATGTTAGGTCTAATGGAACCTCCTGACCATACCTTGAACCTCAAACCAGAGCCAAGCAGCCCCAGCTGCTTATCAGGGCAGGAAACCTGCACAAAGTTTGCTTGATACAACATGCTTTTTGTTCAGTGGCAGGGCCCCCACCCCCTGGGGTATAAATCCACACTTTCAGGCAGTGTGGACGTCTCTCCTCTCCTGCACAAATCAAGGCATGCAGAGATGCCATCCACCAACCATGACCTGACAGTGGGCTTTCCCAGGACACTGCCAATGTTGGGATCTCTTTCCCTGCTTTTGTGGAGCCTTTGTGCTGTGCAAGTAATAAAGCAGTCATTTGCCGAAAGTCTCTGTTGTGCCTGAGCTGTGTTCTGACAACACGCTCTGTAGCAAGTCACTCCACAGAAAGTGGCACATTATCCACACCCGCCCCTAACCCAAAAATAACCTGACATTTTCTAAAAGTTAAATTGGCTTAGGTAAATTTGTAACCCAAATAATGGTAATTCTCCCACTGGACATTTGAAATCAGGCCAGGAAGAGATGGTAGCAAGCTGTCAAAAATGAGGTTTTAAGAGAGATAGGTCATTTAGCACCTCTCTAATTGTTAGTCTGCCAATTTTGCCAATGCACTGAGCTCCTACTGGGACAAGTACTGTGGCTCACATATCTTTATTCCCTCAAAGCTTTATACAGCACCTTGCACTGAACATTTGAATACTTGTAAAGAAGTAGGGGAGGAATAAATATACAAAAGTTTATATATGTTTTGGTTCATCAATTTGTTAAACATGAGAAAATGTTCTAAACTCAAAAGAGGACTGAAGAAAAAGGAAGAGTATTGTATGAAAAGCACTGACAATAAGAAATAGACAGATATTAGACCACAGGAGCCTTGGAAATTCTAATATTATTATACTCCCTCATCTCCTTAATACCTTCTTCTCTCCTCATGATTCTTTCTCTCACCCATAAAGATAATGAGCTTGATCTTAAAACCGTTGTCCTTAAGGAGGCCCATAAGAAAACATATCATCTGTGAGACTCATCTATGCTTATTTAGGCAAATAAGGCAGGCTTGGTTATGTGAAATCTATTAAAAGAGATTAACTTATTTCCATAAATATTTATTTGCATAAAACTGTAAGGCAATATCTGGATTATATTTTCAATTTTATACACACATTTTAAAATCTGATAGTCTGTGCTTTATTTTTCCTCAAATACAATGGAATATTTTAGCTTTGATTGAGTACATCTTGTAGTGAATCTGTTCTGAGGTTATATATTTCAATCTCCTTATTGACTGAATAAATTGAAAAACAAGGAACACACAATCGCAATGTGAATTTTATATCATGAATCAAACTATAGCAAAACTAGACTAGTTTTCCATGCAGAATAGAAACTCAGGAGGATAGTAAAGAAATCCATTTTGTCATTTTAATTTTTAAGTGTTGGTATACTGTGAGCTTTGATCATAATGCCAAGAGGGTGGGAGTGGGAGTAATTCTGTTGACCTTTTAACAAACCAGCTATGTTTGATATGAATTTACATTTATATTTCCAGATGCATAACATTTATGAACCAAAAAAGAAATTAGCTCATACCTGGAATGCTAATTTTTTTTGAAAATGCACATGATCCCAAAATGTCCATCAACTAAGAGGTACACAACATGCTTAATACAAACTTGACTTTTGTGTAATCTGTTCAGACTACTACACTATGTACCTCAGGGACTTTGCTTACATATTCTAGAATGTTATTTAACCTAAAAGTAAATAAAACTCTCTAAAGGTGAGTACAGAGGCTGCATTCTGAGGATCAGGGCTTACTTTGTTCTTGGGTGCAACTCAATCCACAGAAAGATTATTCACACACACTCTTAGGCCCCAGCTGCACCCCCTCCACCAGGTATGTGTGCATGCAAAATGGCTTCTCTGTAAAACAGGAGAGCCTAGAAAGGAGGAACAGTACGTTCAGTCATTCTTCAACCACTGGGTAAAAAGTTCACATTCAGCCCGAGTTTAAGAACCTCAGTCCCTATTCTATACGGCTGTGAAAACCAGAGGTAGGTGGGTGAAAGAAAATTCTTGCTTTAAATTTTTGAGATTTCCTTGTAATAAAAATTATTAACCTGATGCTTCAACTTATGTTTCAGACAGGAGCAGTCTCTTGTCAGTTTAGAATCTGTTTTCGAAGGATAACTGGCCTAATAAGCCTACACAAACTATTAAAATGTTAATGCAGAGTTGAAATGAAACAAAAAAGTACATTTGTATGTTATATTGGACAGTGATTTTATATGCAAGGAATGAGAATGAAAAGTACTTTTACTGCAAAACCTGATCTAAAGGGACCTCATTGTAGCATACAATTATGGGATAATATTTATAGAACTCCAAATTAGGAATACCAGAATATATGATCTGATAAGTATGCAGAAGGAAAATAGGCTAGATATTATAAATCAAGGTTTCTCAACCTCAGCGCTTCTGATATTTTGGGTTGCATAATTCTTTGTTGTAGAGGCTATCCTGTGCATTGTAGTATGCGCCACGGTATCAACTAGCCTCTATGTATTTGGTGCCAGTAGTGCCACGCTCTCCCCCAGTTGTGACAATCAAAATTGACTACAGACATTGCAAAATGGCCTCTGGGAGTGGCGGGCTAAAATACCCCCTGATTGAGAACCACTGTTTTAGATCAAGATAGTTCTACACAATTCTGAACATAATGGTTACTAGCCATTTAATTCTAAAAATTAAAAAGCAATGCAAGTGTTTTACAAACACAGTACTACAGCTATGTGTAACTCTTGAGAATGTTAGTCATGGTTAATTAGCTATCTATTGCTCAAATTTTACCCAATGTGATTTAGGAAATGGTGTCATGTTTATAAAGTTGGATTTTTGTTTTTACATACCTCTCCTTATTGCCTAATATTGTTCTGTATAAATAAATCTTAGTTTTTTAAAAAGAGATGTTTCTTCAACTTTCCACCTAGGCTTATGTGGAAAATGAAATTCTAATAAGATTTTGCTTCTTATCCAATTCTCTGAAACCATCAATAACTTTAGACTTTGAAACTGCAGCTGCTGTTGTTTCAAAAACAAAAGTAACTTTCTAAAAATGTTGCTTTCCTAGAACAAAGGAAAATAATCAATATTGCATTACATGCACACTATTCTATGTATTTTGAGTTCAATTTCTATCTTCTCATTTTGTCTTTTTGTTGCTGTTGTTTAATTTCTAGGCTTCTGTTTGATGCCTTTTAAGACCCAGAAATTCCCTCCTAAACTCTCCCTTCCTTTGCACATCAGGAACCAGTACAATTTAATGAAAAGTAAAGCATGAGTAGTGGGGGTGGGGGTGGGGATGATTAAGAATTAAGTCTTGTAACATCAAGATTTTGTTTCAGCACAGAGTTGGAGAAGTGAGAAAAAAGTGCTCCCACACCCATCCTCTGCCTGACACCCACCAGAGCCTGCCCAAAATCCTGTCTTTGAGATCTCCTAGAATAAAATAGCACAAGAGAGAGGCTGGTAAGTTGTCTGCAATTACTCACAAATCAGATCCCTAATAAAAATCCTATCCTGAACATTTCTTGTAATTTTCTCATAAGGAAATTCAGGTATTGCCAAGACATTACTGAAGTATTCATTATACTGAGCCTGCCTTTTCTCTAAGTATAGGAAGAAAAGGCTAGGATTCCTCAAGTTTATACCTTCATGGCTGACCATGAGATAGAAGGCCTGAGAGCATAGAACGTGCAATTCTCCTGTACTCATAAACTTTGCAACTTACAGATGTTTCATAGGCAGAGCTAAAGTTGTTCAGTTCTGCACAGAATCAACAGAGGTCTTCAGCAGCTGTGCACTGTCATTTTATCATTGGCTCATTCGTGCTGTGTATGTTGTAGTCATGCTTGATGATAATAATTAATCCTATCATTTATGATTTATGAGTAATCTGTAGGAGTATTAAAAGCACTGGTAAATCAAGTTGCTCTCCTGTTTAAACCCTGCACTGCCATCCCATTGTACTTAACACGGGAGTTCTTAAAACTCCTCATCCTGACCTACAAAGATCTGTGAAGTCTGCCCTCCCCACCCCGAAACTACTTCTCCAGCTTTGACTTGATTTCTCTCCCCTCTGTTCACATTGTCCATCTTTCAGTTCCTGAAATGCAATTCCTCCCCTAGCAACAAGCTATTGCCTCTGCCTAAATGGGTCTCTCCCCTCCCTGCCAATAAACTCCTACACATCCTTTAGAATTCACTGCAGTTTACACAGACTTATTTAAATTAAAGCCCTCTATGATACTGCCTGGTAGCAGAGAACACTTTAAGACCCTTACCTGATTGCAATTTTGTAATACATTTGCAATTCTTTGATAATGTTCATGGCCCCAGTAGACTTAAAAATACCCAAGGACAAGATTGTATCTGTGCTCACCATAGCACCTTTCCACTTCTGGCCTCGGTTCCTCACAACAAATAAGTACTCAATAAATAGTAGCTGAATAAATAAATATTGCTGTTGAAACTTCAAAGAAAAAAAAGCACTGGTAAGAAGACACATATTTTTTTGAAAATAAAAGGAAAACTAATAAAATAATTGAAAGCGGTGGAAAATGATGACAGTTGGGTAAGGGATAAATGATTTTAAATCAGGAACAATATGGAAAGACAAAGAATAAACAATACAGCATGTTTGGATGCATTATGTCTCCCAAAACACCATTATCTTTGATGCAGTCTTGTGTGGGCAGGAAAGTATTGGTATTGATTGGGTTGGAGGCTTTTGATTGGATGTTTCCATGGAGATGTGATCACTCAACTGTGGGCAAGATCTTTCATTGGATGATTTCCATGGAGGTGTGGTCCCGCCTATTCACCATGGCCTTGATTAGTTTACTGGAGCACTGTATAAGCTCAGACAGAAGGAGGGAGCTCGCTGCAGCCAGGGGAGACACTTTGAAGAATGCACGGAAGCTGAGAGAGGAGCTGAAGCTTACAGAGACATTTTGGAGACTTTTGCTCCAGAGAAGCTAAGAGAGGACAAATGCCCCAAGAGCAATTGAGAGTGACATTTTGGAGAAAAGCTGAAGCCTAGGGAGGAACATCCTGGGAGAAAGCCATTTTGAAAAGAAAACTTGGAGCAGACGCCAGCCCCGTGCCTTCCTAGCTAACAGAGGTTTTCTGGATGCCTTTGGCCATCCTCCAGTGAAGGTACCTGATTGTTGATGCATTACCTTGGGCATTTTATGGCCTTAAGACTGCAACTGTGCAACCAAGTAAACTGCCTTTATAAAAGCCAATCTATTTCTGGTGTTTTACATCCCAGCAGCATTAGCAAACTGGAACACAGCATGAGGACATTACTGCTTCTATGCAATCCTCCTAATGAGTATGATGCAAAATTGGTGGTTAAATTTTTTCTCATTCAGAAATATATTTCGGTGCTGTAAATTACATTAGTTTTGCACTACCATCACCACCATCCGTTACCTGAACTTTTCCATATCCCAAATAGAAACTTTCTGCAATTTAATCGTTAACTACTATTCCCTATCTGGTCAGCAATATTTTAGTTTCTGATTCTATAAATTTGCTTATTATAATTATTTCATGTAAGTGAGATCATACAATATTTGTCCTTTTGGATCAGGCTTATTTCACTCAACATGATGTCTTCAGGCTTCATCCATGTTATTGAATGCATTAGGACTTCATTCCTCTATATGGCAGAATAATATTCCATTGTGCATATATGCCACATTTTGTTCATGCATTAGTCATTTGATTGACATTTGGGTTTCTTCCATCTTCTGGCAAGTGTGAATAATGCCACTGTGAACATCAATGTGCAAATGTCTGTTCAAGTCTCTGCTTTCAATTATTTGGAGTATATATCTAGAAGTGGGATTATGGGGTCATGTGGTAATTCTATATTTAACTTTTTGAGGAAATGCCAAACTATCTTCCACAGTGGCTGATTTTACATCACCACCAACAATGAATGAGCGTACCTATTTCTCCACATCCTCTCCAACATTTGTAGTTTTCCACTTTTTTTTTTTTAATTGTAGCCACTTTAGTGAGTATGAAATGGTATCTCATTGTGATTTTGATTGGAATTTCACTAATGGCTAATGATGTTGAGCATCTTTTCATGGCTTCCTGGCCATTTGTGTATCTTCTTTGGAGAGATGGCTATTCAAGTTTTTTGCCCATTTTTAAATTGGGTTGTTTATCTTTTTATTGTTAAGTTGCAGGATCTCTTTATATATTTTGGATATTAAACCCTTATATTGGATATGTAGTTTCTATATTTTCTGCCATTGTGCAGATTGTCATTTTACTTCCATGACAAAGTGCTTTGATGCACAACAGTTTTAATTTTGATGAGGGCTCATTTATCTATTTTTCATTCTGTTGTCTGTGCTTTGGTATAAAACCTAGGAAACCATTGCCTAACACAGGTCCTGAAGATGCTTCCCTATGTTTTCTTCCAAGAGTTTTATAACTCTGGTTCTTATATTTAGGTCAATGATGAATTTTGAGTTGATTTTTGTATATGGTGTGAAGGGTCCATCTTCATTCTTTTGCATATAGACATCCAGTTTTCTCAGCATTATTTGTTGAAGAAACTATTAAACTATTCTTTCCCAAATGAGCAGACTTGGCATGCTTGTCAAATTTAGTTGGCCATATATGTGAGGGTTGATTTGTGAACTCCGAAGTCAATTCCATTGCTCTTTTTTCTTTCCTTAAGCTTGTACCATGCTGATTTGATTAGTGTGGCTTTCTAATAAGTTTTACATTTTTGCAAAGAAAGCTATTGGAATTTTGATCAGAATGGCATTGAATTAGTAAATTGCTTTGGGTAGAACTGATATCTTAACAATACTTAGTCTTCCAATCCATGAAAATACAATGTCCTTCCATTTATTTAGATCTTCTTTTCTTTCTTTTAGCAATATTCTTTAGTTTTCTGTGTACGAGTCTTTACACCTTGATTAGGTTTATGCCTACTTATTTGATTCTTTTAGTTGCTATTGTAAATGGATTTTTTTTTTTTATTTCTTTAGGTTTTTCAATGCTAGTGTATAGAAACACTACTGGTTTTTGCATGTTGATCTGGTACCCTGTCACTTTGCTAAATTCATTTATTAGCTCTAGTAACTTTGTTGTGGATTTTTCAGAATTTCCTTTATATAAAATCATGTCATCTACAAATAGGGAAAGTTTTACTTGTTCCTTTCCAATTTGGATGGCTGTATTTCCTTTTCTTTCTTAATTGTTCTGGCTAGAACTTCCAGAAAATGTTTAATAACAGCAGTAACAGTGGGCATCTTTGTCTTATTTCTCAAAAAGGGAAAGCTTTCAGTCTTTCACCATTAAGTATGATGTTGGCTGTGAGTTTTTCATATATGTCCTTTATCATGTTGAAAAAGTTTCCTTATATTCCTAGTTTCCTAATGTTCGTTAATATAGCTATCACAGCTGTTTTTTTTGTTGTTGTTGGTTTTTTTTTGTTTTGTTACTATTTGCATGTTTGTTTGTTTGTTTTTATCCCATCGTTTTCAAACTACTTATGTCTTTGGCTTTAAAATGAGTCTCTTGTAAACAGCATATAGTTAGGTCATGCTTTTTTTATCCATTCTGTGGATGTTTGCCCATTGACTGGAGAATTTAATCCATTTACATTTAAAGTAACTACTGATAATGCTGAGCTTTCTTCTGTGATTCGCTATTTAATCTTTGCAAGTCTTTTACCTATTTTGGCCCCCAATACATCCATTAATGCCTATTTCATATTTATTTGATTCTTTGTATTATACCATTTGAGACCCTCCTCATTTCTTTCTTGATATGTTTTTCATGTATTTTCCCATGGTAACCATGGGGTTAAAATTTAACATCCTAAATATATGACTATCATTTTTTATTTGATTCCAACTTGACTTCAATTCCTATACCCCTTCACCCCCCACCTATTTTTGTCCTTTAACAAATTATATCTTTGTATATCACATGCCCCAAACCATAGATTTATCATTACTTTTTATGCATTTGCATTTTAGTGCTTATAAGAAGTAAGAAGTGGATTTACACACCAAAAAATGCAATACAATAATACTTGCATTTATAATTACTCAAATGGTTACCTTTATGTTGCTTTGAACTACTGCCTAGTGTCCTTTCCTTTCAGTCCAAAGAACTCTGTTTAGCATGTCATGTAGGGAAGGTCTAGTGGTAATGAACTCCCTCAGTCTTTGTTTATCTAAGAATGTCATTATCTCTCCCTCATACTTGAAAGAAAGTCTTGTCAGATTTAAATTCATGGCTGATAATTGTTTTCTCTCAGCATTTTAAGTATTTCAACCCACTATCTCTTTGTTTCCATGGTTTCTGATGAGCAATCTGCACTTAATCTAATTGGAACTTCCTTGTACATAACATGTTGCTTTTCTGTTGCAGCTCTCAGAACTCTCTCCTTGTCCTTGGCATTAAACAGTTTGACCACCATATGTCTGGGCATATTTCTCTTCAAGTTTATCTTAGTTGGTACTTGATGGACTTCTTGGATGTGCATATTCATGTCTTTTGTCAAGTTTGGGAAGTTTTCTGTCTTTATTTCTTTAAATATTCTTTCTGTTCCTTTCTCTTCTACTACTCCCTCTGAAACTCTCATAACACATATGTTGGTGTTCTTGATAATATCCCATAGGTCTCTTAGGCTATTTTCACTTTTCTAATTCATTTTTCTGTCTGGTCCTCAGCCTGACTCATTTCAATTGTCTTGTCTTCAAGTTCACTGGTTGTTTCTTCTGCCATCTCCAATCTGCTGCTGAAAGACTCTAGGGAATTTTTCATTTCAGTTACTGGGTCTTCAAAGTCCAGTAGTTCTGTTTGGTTCCTTTTTAGATATCTATCTCTTTACTGAGATTCTCATATTCTTCATTCATTGTTTTCCTGATATCATTTAGTTCTGTCTCTGGATTTTCCTTCATTTTCTTGGGCATATTGAAGACCATATTTTTAAAGCTTTTTCCAGTGCATCCACAGCCTGGTTTTCTTTGTCAATGTTTGCTGGATTGTTATCTTTTCGCTTTGGATGGGCCACCATTTCCTGTTTCTTTGTTTGTCCTGTAATCTTTGTTGCACACTGTACATTTTAATATTTTAAACACTGAATGTGCAATTCAGTCCCTAAGATGCCTGATTCTTGAGTTTGTATCCAACTAGTCACATGAAAGAAAATTTCTTGAGTGACAGGAGCTAACAAAACCAAACAAATCAATAAAAAAATTACCTTTTATTATCTTTGCAGATTGTCTTTGCTTTGGCTTGTACTCTCCTTTCAAGGTCAGCTCGGGGCAAATGTAAACTGCAGGATCCTCACAGTCTTTCCTGGACCTGTGTCTTATCCTGGGCTTGTGCCTGCTAGTGGCCTTGGGAGTTCCCCTGCTTACAGGAATTTGAATGCTCCCTCTTCTTCCACTGCAGGACTTGAAACATGTAAACCTTGGACCCAGGCTGCCCAACTCAGTTGTTTCTTATACTGTTTTTGCTGCTGCATTTACCTGGAAGGCAAATCCTAAGAGACGGGTGCACACCTGAGAAGTGCTTCCCAGGTCAGTCTTTCCCAGCTGGAACAAGGTCAGGCATCCACAAAGGAAGTACTAGCAGGGCTCCAAACTGCGCTGGCAATGGGAAGAGGCAGGGGTCAGGGAGGGTGCCAGGAGCTTCTCCTGTAACTCTTTGAAGCTGTGTTTTGATTTGATTTGCACTTTCCCAGTAAATGCAGACTTTTACCTGTTTTTCCATAGTTTAGAGGAACCATAAGGTCTTTAGGTCTTCTCTGCTGCTTTTTCCCAGGACAGAGTGAGTGGATCAATGGCCACCCTCAGGGTCAAGCCCCGGTGATATGAAGCAGCTATTCAAAAGCAGTTATCAGTGATCATACTGCACACCCCTGGATCTTGGAAACTAGGTCCTTATATCCCACTCTGATGCCACAAGCTGGGCCAGGGACTGAGGTTGAGGATTTCACTGCTGCCTGCCATGAAGCTGGGAGATGAGCAACAGTAGCTGCTGTGTGGAGAGTGCAATTCACTGATATTTATTTGAGATTTCCCAGCCCCTTGCTCTTGTTCTTGCATGGATGCTGCACAGTATTCTACTAAGTTCTGGAGTTTCAAAATAGTAGATTCAGACAGCTCCTGCCAGTTAAATTGTGATTCTGATGGAAAGACTGATTCCTGAAGCTTCCTACTCCTCCTTCTTCCCACAATTTTGATTGTTGAAATGAAAAAAAAAAAAAACAATACAAACTTTTCAGCATTAACATCAGATGTCTGTTAGCCTAATGTTAATTCAGGAAAAGGTCTCAGAGTTTGCATAATTTTCTTTGGACCTAACAATGAATATACTTAAACATAGTCTTTGAAACATAACCTGTTCTTTAAAAACTTTTGTATTAGTTTTGCTATAAATGTCTTCAACTCCTTCTCACAGTTTGAACTGACATCTTGAACACAATTTTATTCTTGGGAAAGAAAAGAACAAAGTTTTTACTGTTGATTTCTTTGTTTTGTTTTGTTTTGTTTAGAGACCCAATGTGCTTTCAAAGTCAAAAGGGAGCTAAAGAGAGATATGATTGATAATAATCAGTAATTCGTCTGCACCCTGGATTCTCAGATTCCTTTAATAGTAGGTATACATGACTAACTATGTAAGCTCAGAATTTTCAAGTCATTAGTGTTAAAGAAAAAGGATCAACTAAAGAGAATACTTGTCAAAACTTATTTATTCTGCTGCATTGTCTTAATGTGTCTGACCCCTATATCCGTGTACAGGGACACACTTACATTCAGATTAGCATGTACTCACACACATTTCATCTTCATGTTCAGTATTCTTTGGTTTACTGTTTGGAAATTGTAGTTAAAACAAATGAAGCATAGATTACAGTTGTCATTTATAAAATTCTTTCTCATTTGCAAAATGACTTCTCTTTCATTGTTATAACCCATCTTTATCGCAAGTTATTGCCAAATATTTATTTGCCAAATTATACAGATTTTTATCTCTGAAATGACTTTATAATTTTTTCTTTACTTTACTTCAAGTATTCATTTCCAGAATTATTTCACTTGCCCCTAACTCAAGGTCCACATTTATCATTGCCCACTTCTTCCCTACATTTAGGTGTCACTTCATTTCAATACACACAGCACCAATCATACATTTTTCCACTAAAATACATGAACGGCTTCCAACTGCTTAATGGCATAAAATAATTCACCATGTTCCTTGTCAAGGCTGCTAACAATATGCCCTTTGCTTTATCTCTCCTATTACTCCAACTGAATTCCTCAATTCTGCCTAGAGTTTCTCTGTTCACCAGATAAACAGAACACTTTGAATACCCAAGCAGTCCCTGCACTTTCCTGTTTTTGTATATGCTATCCTGCTTGGAATTCCCTTGTGACCTATTTCCACCTATCAAAACATTATACATATTTCTAAATCTATTTCAAATTTCTTGTCAATTTTCCCAATTCCTCCCCAGAAGATGTGACCACTCCCTGATTTTGAGGTGGCCACACTCTGTAGAACTTTCTTTGTACTCTTTTATGGCATAACCCTACTCACTTCACCTTGCATTATAGTCTGTGCCCACTGGCTAGTGCCCTAGGTCAGACCATGAGCTTCTGGAATGTAGAAACTTTAGTTTACTCATCTTTGTGTCTTCCACCGTGCCTGCTACCTAAGAGGCACTTTATGAATATTTGCAAAATTAAAAATTAAGTAATAAAAAGTGTGGTCAGGAACTTGAAAAATCATGTAAGTATTCATTCATTCATTCGAGAAATTATTGTTGAATATATATATATATACATATATATATGTGTGTCACTTGTCAGAAGCTCTCCTGTGATATATTACATTTAGCATTGAAGGTCTCCCCAGATTGAAGCAATTAATGTTTTATGTATTTGCCAATAATAGACAAAAATAAGCCAAATCTACTTGTTTTAAAAGAATGATCAATTAACAACATAGTTTTCAACAACAAATCTGGCAGATATAATTTTTCAAAATGTTAAAATATGTTAATGAAATTAAATCTCCCTGTATATTAGTTTAAGCTTTATCTCTGCATAAAATACCATGGTATAGGGCTGTAAGCTTCCACCTACTAGGGTATGCTTGATGCAAAATAAACACATAGCTCACAGCTGACAGCTGACAGCTTTGTATGATTACTATTGTGGAAAAACCATAAAATTAGATATGTTAGCTCTGTAACACACTAGGTAATGGTGAGTTTATGCTAAATGACAGTAGGAATGCAAGTAGGAATAGATCTTCTTTGCAAAAATCATCAGATCATTGAACTCTATTTTTTACTGGCATATGTTTGACTTACTTGAAATTAAATTATTGGGCATCAAAAATTGATATAGTCATATATATGCACCCAAACATACATATACCTACAAGAAAATTTTTATAAACTTAAGTTTTTTGGAGATTGACTGCTGCATGAAATAAAGACTGGTCTGTGAGTTCCAGGCTCAGTTGTGCTATTCATTAGCAGCGTAATCTTGGTCAAGTCAATGAACTTTTCTAGATTTAATTTAATTTAATGAGGTGAAAAATCACATTATCAAATTAGCTTTGAGAAACTTCTGCTTCTGGCCAAGATGAAGTAACAGAAACCAGAGTTACCCTCCTGCCTGCAACATCCCCAACCCTCAAGGAAAATTATGTGAAGCAATGGACGTTGGTACACTGGTCATCAGGGAAAGAAAAAAGTGATCCCTGAGGACGGAACTCAAATAAGGTGATCCTTATGATTGCCTCCAGCTAAAATCCTCAAGAGAGTTTCCAGATGGCAATAAAGGGAAGGGGAACGTAGGTTGAGATTAGTGGATTCCCTGAGTTGAGAGATAGAGTTGAGGATCTAACAAGACCAATGAGCTATAGTTCTCACTGGCCAGTGCAAGAGAAAAGAGAGGTGCACAGAGTAAGAACCCTGGAGATCTGCCGAGGGTCCTCCTTGAGTATTCAGCAGAGTGAGATCAGTACATGCATGTGAGGAAATTACCCAAGGCTAGGGACAGGGAAGGATACAAGGAAACAGTTCCTGCAACTCATAAAAGACCCAGAATAGAGCCTGTTTCCACCAGCCAGACTGGAAAACCTCATAATTGACAAGGCATTGGGTCTATTACTCAGACACTAGCATGCTAGAGGGGTCTTGCTTCAATAGTGACAAATAATTAACCTTATATTAAACACACATCTGGTTCCACTTAATAAATCTTAAAAAACAAGATCTGAAAGGGACAAACTGCATCCCAGAAAAAACACTAAGAGTATTTATAAGAATACAAAAATATCCAGCAGCCAACAAGGTAAAATTGATAATGTCTGGCATACAGCCAAAGATTAGCAGGCATACAAAGAACCAGGAATGAGGAGAAAAATTAATCAATAGAATCTGTCCCAGATATAGAAATATCAAAGTACATTAAAATAGTTATTATAACTGCATTTTGTGTGTTTTTAAAAATTGAGTAAATACTTGGCAGATACAAAAATACCCAAATATTATTTCTGGAGATGAAAACTACAGTGTTAGTGATGAAAAATATACTGGATGTAATTAATGGCAAATTAACCACTGCATGCAAAGGAAGCAGAATAAAAGAAGAGAACATAAATAAATAAATAAATGAAACTAAAGCTGGTTCTTTGGAAGGTTAAATAAAATTGATAGACCTCTAGTTAGACTAGTTAGAAAAAACAGAAGACAAAATTACCATTATTAAAAACGAGAGAGATGACATCACCACAGATTCAATACGTGTTAAAAGAACAAAAGGCAATATTATGAACAACTTCATGCAAATAATTCTGACAGCTGAGATAAAATGGACAAATTTTATGAAAGATAGGAACTGCCTGGGCTGGCACATGAAGAAATTAATAACCAGAATATCTCTGTATCTATTCTGGAAACTAAATTTGTAGTTAAATCCTTCATACAAAGAAAACTCCAGATCCAAATGACTTCTCTGGCGAATTCTACAGAATATGTAAGAAGAAATATCAATTCCACATTAATTCTTTATGAAGATTGAAGAGGAGGGACTATGTTCCAACTCATTCTGAGGCCGGTATTACTCTGGAACCAAAACCAAAGATGTTACCAAACAAAACAAAACAAAAATCTAGAGAGGGATATCCTTCATGAACATAGATGCAAAAATTTAAACAATATCTTAGCAAACTAAATTCAACAATAATAAAAGAATGAAAATACATCACAACAAAATGGAGCTTATCCTAAGAATCAAGGTTGATTTAAAAGTCAAAAATCAATTACATAATTTGCCATAGTTTTTCACAAACTTAAATAATTTTTTAAAAAGTGACAATTCAGTTGATGCAATTCACCATAATTCACCACAAACTAAATTTTAAAACCACATGGTATCTCAATTGATGCAGAAAAACATTTGAAAAAAAAATCCAACATCTATGCCTAATGAAAACTCTCAACAATATTGGAAGAGAAGGGAACTTCTATAACCTGATAAAGTGTAGCCACAAAACACTTACAACTAATATCATACCTAATAGCAAAAGACCAAATGTTTTTCCCATGAGAACAGGACCAAAACAAGGATGTTCACTCTCCCCACTTATATTCACATTGTGTCAGTTGTTCTAGTCATTGGCATGAGGAAAGAAGAAAGAAAGAAAGAAAGAAAGAAAGAAAGAAAGAAAGAAAGAAAGAAAGAAAGAAAGAAAGAAAGAAAGAAAGAAGAAAGAAAAAGAAAGAAAGAAAGAAAGAGAAGGAAAGAAAGAAGGAAAGAAGGCAAAGGAAAGAAAGAAAGAAAGAGAAAGAAAGAAAGAAAAGGAAGAATAGAAGTCATCTAGAAAGGAAAAAGAAATAGAAGAATAGAAGTCATCTAGAAAGGAAAGCAAGAAGTAAAATTCTCTGTCACAGACAACATGATCATCTATGTAGAAAATCTAATGAAATCTACCCCAAAGCTATTAGAGTTAATCAGTGGGACTAGTCAAGTGGCAAGCTATAAGACCAATGTTCAAAAATCAGTTGTGCTTCTATGTATTAGCAACAGTACTAGATATTTAAATTTTAAAAAACACCATTTACAATAGCAGGAATATGTGAAGGACCTGTATTTTGAAAACACAAAACATTGCTGGGAGAAATTAGAAAAGACATCAATAGGCAGAGATATATTTCATTCATGGATTAAATTACTCAATATTTTAAAGATGTAATTCTCCTCAAATAGATCCACAGATTCAATGTATTCTCAGTCAAAATCCCAGCAGGGATGTTTATAAAACTGACATGTTGACTCTAAGATTCATATGGAAATGCAAAGGACCTAGAATAGGCAAAATAATTTTAAAAAGAAGAACACTGTTGAAGAGCTAACATTTTCTGCTTTCAAGAGTTATTATAAAGCTACGGTAATCAATACAGTCGGTATTGGTGTACATATGGACAAACAGATCAGTGTGACAGAGCAGATAGTCCAGAAATAGACCCACACATACAGGGACAACTGGTTTACAACAAAGTTGTGAAGCTGGAGAAAGGATAGATTTTTTCAACAAATTATGGCTGTAACAATTGGATATATAAAATCATGAATTGTGCTTCCTAACTGACAACATACATAAAAATTAACTCATAGACTTACATGTAAAAACTTAAAACTTTTAGAGGAAATGATAGGAGAAAATCTATATGATAGCCTTGGATTAGGCAACAGTCTCTCAGACATCAAAGCATCATCCATAAAATAAAGATAAATGATAAAAGATTCTACTCTCCAAATGATATTCTTATGAGAATAAAAAGAAAAACCATATGCTACAAGAAAAATTTGCAAAATATATTTCTGATAAAAGCCTTTATCAAAAATATATGTTTTTATAGGAATGGATGTTGGATTCTGTCAAATGCTTTTTCTGCCAATTGCAATATCACATGGTTCTTAATAGAACCCTTGAAATGCAATTATAAGAAAACAAATAACCCAATAAAAAATGGAAAAAACTATTTAAACCGACACTTCTCCAAAGAAGATATATGAATGGCAAATAAGCATATGAAAATATGTTAAATACCATTAGTTAATAGAGAAATGTAAATTAAAACCAACATGAAATACCGTTTTACATACTTACCTTAATTTGCCAGGGCTGCTAAAGCAAAGCACCACAGACGGGTTGGCTTTAAAAATGGGAATTTACTACCTCACAATTTTGAAGGCTAGTGGTCCAAAATCCAGGTATCAGCAGGCCATGCTTTCTCTGTAGTCTGTGGCATTCTAGTGGTGGCTTTCTGGCAATTAGTCTCTGTCTCCATCACATGGATATTTGTCTCCTTTGGTCCCCTCCTGTGGCTTCTAACTTCTCTGTCCTAAATTCCTTTGCTTATATGATTCCAGTTACATTGGATTAAAGCCGACCCTGATTCAATTTGGCCTCATTTTACTAGGATCTCTGAAGATCCTACTTACAACAGGGGGTTAGGATTTGAACATTCCTTACGCGGACATGATTCAGTCCCCAACAACACCTAATATAATGTCTATAATTAAAACTACTGACCATACCGAGTGTTGACAGGGGTGTGGAGGAACCAGATCTCTCATTCACTACTGACAGGAATGTAAAATAATCAGTCACTTTGGAAAACAGTTTGGCAGTTTCATAAAAAGTTAAACATGAACTTACAATATGATCCAGTCATTCAATTCCTAAATATTTACCCAAGAAAAATAAAAATGTATTCCCATACAAGGACATGTACATTATTTGTAATAGCCCTAAACTAGAAACAACTCAAGTATTCATCATCAGATAAATATATAAACAATTTATGGTATATTCACACACTGGAATAATATTCATCAATAAAAAAGAATAAACTATTAATATACGCTACAACATGGATGAATCTCAAAACAATTAGGCTGAGTAAGAGAAGTCAAACAAAAAAAAAAACAGTACACACTGAATGATTGCATTTATATAAAACCTTAGGAAATGCAAACAAATCTATAGTGACAGAAAGCAGGTCAGGGTTGCCTGGAGGTGGCGGCCCAGCTCAGATCGATGGGGGTGGGCTTACAAAGGGAAACTAGGAAACTTCTGGGAGTTATGGATATGTTCACTGCCTTGATTGTGGTGATGATTTCATGGGTGTAGACTATAGCAAATCTTTTCAATTGTATATTTTAAATATATGCATTTAAATATGTCCATTTTACCTCAATAAAGTTGTTTTTAAAAAATTGCCTTTGAAACCCTATTAATTTGCCCCTAAACTATAATAAACATGTTTCTGTTTAGGCACCCAGTACAGGCATTTTTATGCAGAATAAATATGAGAACTGTTTTGGTTTGCTTAAGCTGCCAAAATGCCATCATATACCAGAAATGGATTGGCTTTTACAATGTGGGTTTATTAGTTCACAAATTCACAGTTGTAAGGCCATGAAAATGTCCCGGTTATGGCATCAACAGGACTATACCTTCTCTGAAGAAAGGCCAATGGCATCTGGGGTTCCTCTATCACATGGGAAGGCACGAGGCTGGAGTCTGCTGATTCTCTTGTGGGTTTAGCTTCCTGTTTCCATGGCTTTCTCCAAAATATCTCTGGGTTTCTGCCTTGGCTTCTCTCTTAGCTTCTCTGAGCTCTCTCCAAAATGTCTCTGCCTTTTATCCTCTCATAGAAGACTCCAGCAAGGGGACATCTCCATGGAAACAACCTAATCAGAAGATTCCACCTACAATAGGCTTGCCCCCATCAGATTGGATTAAGAGAACATGCTTCTCTGGGGTACATAATAGATTCAAACCAGCACAAGAACTAACAGAATAGACTTAGAAAGAACAAAATGTAATTGCTTATGCAGGTATTGGGACATTCAAACTATTTTCCTTCTAATCCCTAGGACAAATGTACAGGTAGGTTGAATATTCCAGGGCATTCTTCTTGTGTGCAGGGTTTACTCCATTCTGTTATAATATTAAAACTACACAGTTGAGGGCATGTTACTGGATACATTTCTTGTTGTACAATGTAATAGAATCACACCAAATTTTGCTGTCTGTTGGCATGAATCAAAAGTGTTTCTATGATATTCCATGTCATTTCTACCTATTCTATCACTTTCTGGATGCTGGAATATAAAAATCAACTTCTTCCCTAAAGGTCTGCAAAGTCTAGTGGGAAGTTCAGCATGTAAAAATGTATATCTCTGTTATTATGGCTATATAGCAGCAATTGATTTTGCATAGGGATAGAGGGTTGGGTCAAGTTTTACAGAGAAGAAAAAATTGGAACTGTGACTAGAAATATATGTAGATATTTTCCTAAAAGGGAAGAAAAGAAGATTATTTCAGAAATAAGTACCACCCTTAATCAGAAACATCTTCAAAAGTAATGAAGTAGAGGTTCCAAAAACTCCTCTAGCCCCTGAAATGTTTAAACTGCCATCACCAACCCCTGTTCTGACTACCACATTGTAGAGATTTTACAGTCATTAACCTCACTTTGTCTTGGCATTAGCTTTGCAAAATGGGTAGCATTATCCCTGTCCTGTAGATTAGGATATGTTTAACCACTTTAGGCTATGGTACAATGTGGTCTTAACGCTTTACAGCAATAGGGTTTATTCCTGCTCACATTGCAAGTCCATTGTGGATCAGCTGTGGCTCTACCTCGTGTCTCCTTTGGTATTTCCAGACCAAGACTGAAGGAACCACCTTTACCTGGGACAAAGCAATCTCATGGTAGAGGAGAAGACCAGTAGTGGAACCACAAGATGTCCCTTAAAGCTTCTGTTCACATTATAATGGCTATGCCCAGTCACACGGCCAAGGCTGATGTACCTGCGGCTGGAAATCTAATTCTGACAGGGAAAGGTACCATGAGACACACAGTTACAGGAAGGGTTATGTCATTCTCTCCCCATGAGGGGTAGCAAATATTTGGAAACTCAGGGAACTAAGGCTCAAAAATGTTTGTGTAACTTTCAGGTCACATAGCTAGGGAGTGACTGAGACAGGATTCAAAACCATGTTTGTTTGTTGTCAAAACATAGGCTCTTTATAACTAACTGTCCCTCTCATGAGTTGCAAAGGAGCAAGACAGTTCAAAATTAATCTTAAGTAGTAGATAATGTCCTTATGAGGGAAAAGAGAATCTAAATATCGTGTGTGTGTGTGCTTGCACACGTGCATGTGTATGAAGTAGAAAAAGAGACAAAGACATATGAAACACAGAAAGAGCTAAAGACAGATGTGAGCTGAAGAGAAATGAAGGCATGGATTGATAGCTGTCTTCCCTCAGTTCTACAGCTATAGGAGAGCAGAAATTATTAATTTCTCCATGAATTGATCATTCCTGACCTCTGAATAAGAAAAAATATAAATAAGCATCTGAGAAGTCAGGCCATATATCACATGGCATTTACAATTGCCCTAAGGAACAAGCATTACACTAAGTCCTCTTGGGAGACCCCAATCAGGCTGTGACCCATATGAAATTATGTGAGAACTCGTGCAACCCAAACATCAATGGTTTGGCCCTACAAGGGCAACTTCAGATGCCTGGCTATTGGGAAGGTATCTCTCCACACAAATTAATATCACCAAATGTCAATTGCTATCAGTGTCTGCAAACTCTGATACACCGTCCCTCTGTCAAGTGTCTCTGCTTCCTATTCAGCCATGAGCAGATCATCTTGCCCTTCTGGGTTTATTTGCCTGCAATCCATTAGCACACACATAGCTCGATATTAAAATGGATGGAAATGCAACCTACTTGCCTACTTGCCTGAAGCTTGATGTAAAATCAATGGAAGAAGGAAGACTTCAATAGTCACTTGCGTCCCAGTCGTTCTTTTCTGCCCTTGGAATGGCTTTGACAGAATGTAACTTGCCCCAAGTCAAACTTCTTTGAGGTATTTGCTCTGAAATCATTGCAAGTAAATACATGAGGGAAGCTATATATAACAAAGAGGCAACAATTATTTGGCATTCTAAGCATAATGAAACCAATAGGTTTCTATCTTTTTAAAGGAATGCTGTCACTTTAAATTTGCACTTAAGGCATATTTTAAGAAGCCAGATAGTTGCTAAAGGTATCTAGGGAAAACTGGCAAAAACTGTTAATAAATAAATCTGTCTTACATTATATAGAATAAGTGAAGCATGAGTTGGCATAGGTCAGGAAACAGAAAAGACATAAGAAACAAAATTTTATTTTAAAATTCTTAGCTTGAGTGTAGTTGTGTCCAGGGCTGAGAGTTCAAATACTCTATGGGCATAGCTGGTGAACTATGGGGAAATCTATTTGCATGGAAGTCTAATGGGATTCCTGGGAAATAACTCAGCCATATCTATTCCTGAGGTTCAGAATACTCTGTACCTGGAACGGTGCAGGGGCCTGACAGATGCGTATCAGGGGAGACGAAGAGGAGGGTGGGAGGTGTGCTGACAGTGAGTGTGTCCCCGAGAAGACAGCAGCACTCACAGTAAGTTTGACCCAAAAAGAAAACACTGCAACATATGTTTGTATCAATAGAGCAAGGGGGCTTTAAGTGTAAAATGAAAAGTGTAGTTTTGCAGTGGCAGATGCTGTTGAGGTCCTGCTCCATTTTCCTCGGCCCTTCTCTGTGTTTGACAGCCACGGTGGACATTCCCATACATGCTGGCAGCATCTCCTCTCAGGAGCTGCATCTGTCTCTCTGCTTCTCTGACTTAGGGCTTTCTCCAGAGCCATGGGAGTTTGTTCAGATATGCAAGGTAGTCTCCCCAAATGCTGAGGATTTAACACCCCAGGGGCACCCCTGAACAAATGAGTGATGGTAGCCAGTGGTTAAATACCCCAGCTTCTTAGATGCTCAGTAGGACATTTCTGAGATGTATTCTACCCTATACCTCAGACAGCCCCTAGCAAGATTGAGCCCCAGGTCACCCATATTAGCAACCAGCTCATTAATGTACCTTTATTGATGCTTCTTCCTTACTTCTACCTCTCTCTTTGTCTATTCCATTGTTGGTGCCTCCTGGAAGTAATTTGCAAACATACTATCTGCTCCCAAGTCATTGTTTCAGAGTCTGTTTTTGAGGAGCCCAAACTAAGACATTCAATGAACTCAATGTTGAATTGGGTCCAAATAACTCAACTTTTAGATTCTATTAAAAGAGAACTTTTCCCTCACTCCACCAGACTATCTTAAAGCTTTGGCACCATGGAGATTAAGGTGGTCAATGGCAGAAAAATGTGTGCCCTGACAGAGCAGTGAGAGGTAGCAGAGTCCTGGCAAAGCAGCTCTGAAGAGGGGTGAAGTCCAGCAGGGGTACAGAATGGAAGCAGCCCTTGCCATCCCTTCAGCTTGACAGGTGCCACTTAAAGAGGCCAGCTGGGGTCCGTGCAACAGTGAGGAGTAGTGGTGGGGGGTGGCAGGAGCAGATCCCTCTCAGGGAGGTCCCTTTCTCAGGAGGACAGTAAAAAATAGGAATGTTACTGTGATTTTATTTTTACTCATATGTTGCTTGTTATTGGTCATTTTGACAGTATAATATAGGGAGAAGTAATATCTGACACAGAAATGAAACTTGTTATTGATCAAGGCACTTATGGTCATTTCTTTTCTGCTGTCAAGTTTTAGGAAACAAGAGTCAGAGCAGAGCCCAGATGCATAAAGGGAGAATTAAAAATGATGAAGAACCACCCAATGCGTGGTTCAAGGAATAGAAGAGTCACTGAGATGATTCCCCAAACTGAGATATTTTAGCCAAAACTGAAGCTCTTGGTGAGTGGATGATTCCAAAGCTAATGTAAGAAATAAAAGCAGTAGTTTAAAGGAGATCTGTGTAATAATTAAAACACCTAAAAGTAGTAAATTGAGCAACCAGGATATAGGTTAGAGATTCCATTTGAGGGGGAAGGGGGACATTGCATGCTCAGATTTAGGAATTGTTCAATTTTGCTTAATAAAACAGGAACCCAGAAGCCATAAAGGAAATAAGAAAGATATTTCATTATATTAAATAAAACATTTGTAGACAAAATACTTCCTTAAAATATTAAAATACAAAAAAATGCACTGGAAAATATTTGAATGCATAAAATAGTTGGCATTAATAATATATAAAGAGTTTCTACAAGGCAATAAGCAAAATATAAGTTCCTAATTTTTAAATGGAGAAAGGAGATAAGGATCTGACTAGACACTTCACAGAATAAGAAATCCTAGTGGTCAATAAACATGAAGATACCATCTTCTCCATGGCCCTTTATCCTTTCTGCCCTCTGCTCTACATCTTTCTTCTTCTTTATCATGGGCTCTGGCCTGAGCTATAATTTGTTGCCCCCTAATGCTTACTTCAGGTCCTGCTTGCAAGGTTGGATATTAAAAAAAAATCCTCTTCCTGGTCTAGCCTCAGGAAGAAAGCCACAAAACTCACTCTAAGATTGATAGCATATTACAGCTTAACTCCAGTTACTTATTAGTCAACTAACTTTTCTCTACCTGCTTCTAAGCATAATTTCTATGTTATGCAAAAAGAATTTTTATCTTTTTTTATAGATATATAAAGATATATTTTATATCTTTTGTATCTTTCTCCTGCCCTATCAAAATAAATATTGATACTGCCTAAATATCAAAATCCCTAGACCACTAGAAATTTTACTAAATGCATATTCTAATTTCATGACAGTTATAAATAAATTTAAGCAATAAATTATTTTATTTTCTATCTTTTCCTTTATTCCTATATTATTATTGCTATCATCATCATTAATCTACTTGATGTGACAATAATAGAAGAGAATATGTTAAAGACACACATTATGACTGTCATTTGGTCAATTTTTTGAGCATTTAAAACACTTTATTGCACGTATTTCATGTATTTTATTTAACGATTCAACATTCATGGCTGTGATATTTTCACTGTCGACATTTAATACTTTTTAAAAAAAATCCATCCTCCTGTATTATGATTTTTGCACTGTATTTTTCTGATGTCAACATTGACAACTCACTGTCCTTCTCTTTTCATTTGCCTGGCATATCTTCTGCCCATTCCTTGTTGTTTTAGGCTTCCAATTTCTGAGGAACTTATTAGTTTTAACAGTGCTGTCACAGTCTCTAAAAAGATTTGCAAATCTCAACAGTGGGTAAAACTAGGTCTCTTTTGTTGTACAGGGGATCCAGTTGTTCATAAAGGGTAGGGTGGTGGTGGTGGGATGGAAGCTGTCTGCTTTGCTGAGTGCAGTGCTGGTAGTCACTGAAACTGTAGACAGTCATTTAATAACTATATGATCTTGAGCAGGCTTTTTCAATGCCTCAGCCTCAAGAACCTCCTCTTTAAAATGAAGATGATGACAATACACACAGTTGATTCTCATTAATAATAGTTTTGTTTGATAAAGTCCCTGAGAACATTGTGCATTAGTGAATACTGAACCATTGTTCCAAGAGGAAATACAGGGTTAGGTTCCTGTGAACCTCTTCACTTTGTGTGTGTCTCTGTTTAAAGGCAACTTATTTAATATATATTGTTGTTTCATTAACACGGAACTCATGGCCAACAGCACTGTAACTCATGCCTGAATGAAGCTTACATAATATGTGTATTTTTTCCATAAGGTTTATTGGAGCCTTCTTGCACTTAGGAACACTAGATAGCACTTTGCACAAAGCATGGGAGCCATTTTAAACATTGAAATCACCAATAAAAAGCAAGAGACCAAGAAAAAAGCAATGTAAAAAAACATGGCACCAAGAGATTGGGCAATCAACAATTAAGGAGTACAGACTGTTCAAATAAGGCTCATTGTGAAGGTTCCTAGATTGTAAACTCTTACTGCAGTCACATCTATTTCTGAGTTTTAATTGTTATTTATAAGTTCGGAGATGCTGTGCTGTTTGTTTATAACCTGGTAGTTCCCTGGAACATTGGATATCTGTGACACCCAAGACTCAATGTTAGAGTTCTGCAGCTCTGAAAGTCAGCATTACTCCATACAGCAACTGTTAAAGAGATCAGACTTCAGTTAGAGATATGAATGAAATTGACCTGGTTAGGACTAAGGTAAATCAGAATGCAGGGTAAAGGAGATATTGTCTGTATTTTAAAAGTTCCATGTGAGACTAAAGGAAGAGATGTTTATTTGGTCCACAATTTAAATTTTCTTTAGCGTACTAATTTAACCTATCTGGCCAGTTTATTTAAACAACATAACTACATGGAACCTGGAATAGGGAATGAGATCTTATTATTCGGTACAGCTTAATGTAATGCCTGAGTATTTGGGGCAGAAAATAAAAAAAGTATTTACAAAATCTACATGGCGGAAAATGGGGAACTATTAAATTTCCCCACCTGGAAAATTCCTGATATTCTCTCAAGCATTAGGGACTCCCAATTTAATAAGCCAAGCCCTCTACCTTGAGGGTTGCCCTTATGAAACTTATTTCTGCAATGGCAAAGCTAGGCTTGCTTGTAATTCTGCCTAAGAGTCACCCCCAGGGAGCTGCTTTTGTTACTCAGATATGGTGCTTTTGTTGCTCAGATGTGGCCTCTCCTCAAGCCAACTCCGCAAATAAATTCACTACCCTACCCACTATGTGGGACACAGCTCCCAGTTGTGTAAGTCTCCCTGGCAACATGGGACATGACTCCCAGGGGTGAGCCTGGCTCTGGCAGTGTGAGATTGAGAATGCCTTCTTGACCAAAAGGGGGAAAAGAAATGGAACAAATAAAGTTTCAGTGGCTAAAAGATTTCAAATGGAGTCAAGGGGTCATTCTGGAGGTTACTTTTATGCAAGTTTTAGCCAGATTTTGCAAACTACCACAGTATGCCAAGCCCCAACCATCAGTATTCCTGAAAACCCTAGGGAGTACCCTGGGCTCTATCTAAGTCTCTATAAAAGTTTTTTCTTAGTAAGTTTATTTTTTCAGAAACCTGAAGCCTCCAAATTGATCCCATGCCAGATAAGCCCTGAAACCCAGAGGTACTAGTCTCTCCGAGAACATTAACCAGTTTCATGCTTGTACTCCATAAGGTCAACACCCCTTTCCAGCATGAAGATGTTAAAATTGTCATTGCCTAGATATCCCTGATGATTGAGAGAATGATCAAATGAGAGGGAGGAGGTGTAACTGAGAAATTGGGATTTAACAAATGACTGTGACTACTGATCATTAAATAGATATTTCTTTTTAGTGTCTAGTGTTTTAGAATAGACAGAAGGAAATACCTGAAGAAGTTGTTAAGCTGTAATCCAGTAACCCTGATCTTTGAAAATGATTGTATAACTTTATAGCAAAATATATATATATATATATATATATATATAAAGTCAGTTGCTCAGGTTTGTATGGATCTACTTCTGGATGTGTTGCTCTATTCCACTGATCTATGTGTCTATCTCTGACAGTAGTACACTGTCTTAGTTAACCTACCTCTATTGTAAGTCTTAAAATTGGGTAGAGCACAATACTAGTGGTCAATAAAGGGGTGGGTAAGGGGTATGGGATGTATAGGGTTTTCTTGTTTCTTTTTATTCCTTTTTCTGGAATAATGCAAATGTTCTAAAAATGATCATGGTAATGAATGTACATCTATGTGATGAACCATTGACTATATACTTTGGATGGATTGTATGGTATGTGAATATATCTCAATAAAATTACATTTTAAAAACAACAACAAAAAGCATGGCATTAAATATACTGCAAAAAGGACACATTGACCGTAGGAGAGCTGAAATAGAGGAAGAGTGTTGTCTTCTTCAACCTGGGCTGGGAATCTGCAGGTTAGACAACTGAAAATTTGCTGCTCTGCATGTGATCACAAATGACTACAATAGTACCCCTAGTATTGATTTTTGGGTTGCAAATAAATTTTAATGAGTAGGGGAATTATCATAGTTAATTTGCAAATCCAGAATTCATAAATGAGGATCAACTGTACTTTCTAAGACTGTTAAGAGGATTTTACTAGGATAATACATATAAAATGCTTAGAACAGCTTCTGGCACATTGAAAGCACTCAAAAACTATAAGCTATTGCCATTATTCCTAATGTCACTCATAGGACTATATTTGCTCCATGCCAGCTGTTTCCAAGTTTTTCTTCATCTCCAGAGCCTAGCACTGGACTTTTAGGAGTATCCATGAGACGTGAGAGCCGCAAATGCCAGTAGGAACATGAGACCTTTGTTTTTTTAAGATTTACCTCAGCAGAAAATGTTGTGTTTGGCATGGTAAAAATACATTTTCTCACAAGGTAGAAAAGTATATGGAAATAGACCACCCCAGTCCTCCTCCAGCCTCTCTTCACAGGGCAAATTCTGTAACTAGTTTCTTCTGCATCCTTTCAGAAGCATTCAGTATGCCCTTAAAAATAAGAAAACCAACAAGAAACATAGACAGTAATGGCAGTGTGTTCCACCTTTACAAACTGTTCTGCACTTAAAAATATCTCTTGCATATGATACAGGTTTTGTCTACCATTAATTCACCATCATTTATTTAATCAGTCATCTATTGATGGACATTTAAGAAATTCCCTTTTTCATTTATCAAAAAAATAAAGACAATGAATATCTTTTTACATGTGGATTGATTTTCTACAGGATAAATTCTTAGAAGTAGAATAGCTGAGCCAAGAGTACATGCACATTTAATTTTGGTAAATATTTCCAAACTGCCCACTATAGAAGTTGTACCTATTTACATCCCCCCAACAAATATATAAAGGTAAAATACTGTTTTTCCCACACCATTACTCTCATAATGTATTAGCAAACCTCTTTATTTTTGCCAATCTGATAGCTGGAAACAGTATTTCATTATAGTTTTAATTTACTTTTCTTTCATGAAGAATGAGACTGGTCACCATCATCTAAAAATCATGTTAATGAGATGATATATGTGAATGTGCCAGTCCCTGCTTACCTGTAGGTTTTGAAACTCTGTTGTTGGCAGCCAGAAACTTGTGTAGTTTTTCTACTTGTTCATCAAAGAAATATTTTAAAAAGCAATAGTGTAGGTTTCATTAGCCTAATCTTTTTTGTTTCTTTTATTTCATGCTTCTTACCAATTCGATAACATCTCTAAATTGCAGCAACTGCAAAAGTTCTCAGGAAGTCTTTTACACTTCTATTAATTTTCTTTTCTGTGAAAACTATACTAAGAAAATGTAAAAAAAGGAAATCCTTTTCTGCTTGCCTACAGCAATTTAAAGCCCAATAATGAATGGTTAGCTGGGAGAGCAAGTCTCCCAAAGCAAGGGAAATAGGATGATTAAGTTCTGTATTTTAAATTAGGAATATCTATCCAAATATATAAGCAATCAGATACCCATTTATGCAGAAGTAATAGAGCTAAAGATTAATTCATTCATTACAAAGGAATCAAATATAAAAATGCAACTTTTCCCAAAGAATAGAAGTTTCTTTAAAGAAAAGTATGATGATTTCATTATAGTATTTTCCATGTTATTTTCTCTGCTCAGGAATAAGTATAAATAAATAGGCATACGTTTAGACAAAGAAAGGACAATATATTTTCAGTTCAAAAACTAAACCATTAAATGTCAACAAATCCAAATATGATTGTTCACATGCATTATGTTTTAGGGCGGTGAGCGGCCCTCAAATGAGACGGTAATTATGAGTTGATATTTTTATTTAAACTCTAAAATTCACATAGCTTTTCTAAAAGCTCTCTTGTCCTACTTCTTTGCTTAGTTATAAAAGTTGCAGTGATAATACCTGAATCAGTGAGTTGTGCTGAACAATTTTATTGGTACATTAAACTGGTAAACAGTATATTTCCCCCAATGTTTTCTGTTTCCTATAATTGTATCACTTTCTCTATTAAACAGGTCCTGGTTTAATCTGATTTTTCCATAATGAATCATCCTAACCTTATACTGGAATTTCTATAGAAATTAAGAATTACACACTTTAGAACAAGTATCTGAAGATTACAGTGAGGAATGAATTTTGCTATTAGTAAGGAGAATTAATATTTCATCAAGTTATTATATTGATTACTGTATTTACATATAGCTAAATGGAAAAAATTTGTTTAAAAAATTTTATTCAATGTTAATGAAGCCTAACAAGGACACAAGTTAATCAGTGAATAGTGCAAGGGGCCAATTTCTTTACCAAATCTCTGGATATCTTCCCCTTCTTACTCCAAAAGCATTTTGTGGCAAACAACATGTAATGAGAGTTAGATTTTCTTTTCCTCTTTAATTTTGATCCAACACAATTTTACCGATAATTACTCACCCTCTTTTGCAAAGCAAAGCAATTAACACTGGTGAAGCTAATGTTTGAGGCAGTGTCTGCCCAGAATCTTCACCTTCTTGTGGAAACAGCCCTTCTCCTCCATACACCTGGTTAACTTAAGAGTCATATTCAACATGAACCTTCCTAATCCTTGGTCACAGAGGTGGGTACGTGACCCAAGCTATTTTTGGACTTGGAATCAAAGAAATGCTCAGGTCACTCTCTCCAAGTAATTGAACTTATAAGGTGTAAAGCTGGGGAGCTGTCAATGTCAATGGAAGATTAGAGGCAAGAAACAGAGAAACAGTTACTTATGACAAATGCCAAAAGGTCAGAGCGAGCTAAGGGAATCGGGAGCCCACAATCCACTTCATTTTCGGCTGAATGAGTCAGAGAAGGCTTACAGAGGTAGTGGCATTTGAGCTCGGCCTTACCAGATGGGTGAGACTTGTACATTCATATGAATGAGGATGCTTTGGTGCAATTTTGGAAGTTTCTCAGTTTTCCCTACTGGGGACCTGATTTCTAAATAACAGAACAGTTATTTGGATTTATGTATAAGAATGAATATATGAGAGGCGGGGCAAGATGGCGGACTGGTGAGCTGTATGTTTTAGTTCTTTCTCCAGGAAAGTAGGTAGAAAGCCAGGAACTGTGTGACCTGGACACCACAGAGCAATCTGACTTTGGGCATACTTCATACAACACTCATGAAAACGTGGAACTGCTGAGATCAGCGAAATCTGTAAGTTTTTGTGGCCAGGGGACCCGCACCCCTCCCTGCCAGGCTCAGTCCCGTGGGAGGAGGGGCTGTCAGCTCCGGGAAGGAGAAGGGAGAATTGCAGTGGCAGCCCTTATCGGAAACTCATTCTACTGATACAAACTCCAACCATAGATAAACTGAGACCAGACACCAGAGAATCTGAGAGCAGCCAGCCCAGCAGAGAGGAGACAGGCATAGAAAAAAACAACATGAAAAACTCCAAAATAAAAGCGGAGGATTTTTGGAGTTCTGGTGAACATAGAAAGGGGAAGGGCAGAGCTCAGGCCCTGAGGCTCATATGCAAATCCCGAAGAAAAGCTGATCTCTCTGCCCTGTGGACCTTTCCTTAATGGCCCTAATTGCTTTGTCTCTTAGCATTTCAATAACGCATTAGATCTCTGAGGAGGGCCCTTTTTTTTTTTTTTAATCCTTTGTTCTTTTTCTAAAACAATTACTCTAAGAAGCCCAATACAGAAAGCTTCAAAGACTTGCTATTTGGGCAGGTCAAGTCAAGAGCAGAACTAGGAGAGCTCTGAGACAAAAGGCAATAATCCAGTGGCTGAGAAAATTCACTAAACACCACAACTTCCCAAGAAAAGGGGGGTGTCCACTCACAGCCATCATCCTGGTGGACAGGAAACACTCCTGCCCATCGCCAGCCCCATAGCCCAGAGCTACCCCAGACAACCCAGTGTGATGGAAGTGCTTCAAATAACAGGCACACACCACAAAACTGGGCGTGGACAGTAGCCTTCCCTGCAACCTCAGCTGATTGTCCCAGAGTTGGGAAGGTGGAGCAGTGTGAATTAACAAAGCCCCATTCAGCCATCATTTCAGCAGACTGGGAGCCTCTCTACACAGCCCAGCAGCCCAGAACTGCCCTGGGGGAATGGCACTCACCTGTGACACAGCACAGTCATCCCTCAACAGAGGACCCGGGGTGCACAGCCTGGAAGAGGGGCCCACTTGCAAGTCTCAGGAGCCATACGCCAATACCAAGGACTTGTGGGTCAGTGGCAGAGACAAACTGTGGCAGGACTGAACTGAAGGATTAGACTATTGCAGCAGCTTTAAAACTCTAGGATCACCAGGGAGATTTGATTGTTAGAGCCACCCCCCCTCCCTGACTGCCCAGAAACACGCCCCATATACAGGGCAGGCAACACCAACTACACACGCAAGCTTGGTACACCAATTGGACCCCACAAGACTCACTCCCCCGCTCACCAAAAAGGCTAAGCAGGGGAGAACTGGCTTGTGGAGAATAGGTGGCTCGTGGATACCACCTGCTGGTTAGTTAGAGAAAGTGTACTCCATGAAGCTATAGATCTGATAAATTAGAGATAAGGACTTCAATTGGTCTACAAATCCTAAAAGAACCTTATCAAGTTCAGCAAATGCCAAGAGGCCAAAAACAACAGAAAATTCTAAAGCATATGAAAAAACCAGACGCCATGAATAACCCAAGCCCAAGCACCCAAATCAAAAGATCAGAAGAGACACAGCACCTAGAGCAGCTACTCAAAGAACTAAAGATGAACAATGAGACCATAGTATGGGAGATAAAGGAAATCAAGAAGACCCTAGAAGAGCATAAAGAAGACATTGCAAGACTAAATAAAAAAAATGGATGATCTTATGGAAATTAAAGAAACTGTTGACCAAATTAAAAAGATTCTGGACACTCATAGCACAAGACTAGAGGAAGTTGAACAATGAATCAGTGACCTGGAAGATGACAGAATGGAAAATGAAAGCATAAAAGAAAGAATGGGGAAAAAATTGAAAAAATCGAAATGGACCTCAGGGATATGATGGATAATATGAAACGTCCAAATATAAGACTCATTGGTGTCCCAGAAGGGGAAGAAAAGGGTAAAGGTCTAGGAAGAGTATTCAAAGAAATTGTTGGGGAAAACTTCCCAAATCATCTAAACAACATAAATACACAAATCATAAATGCTCAGCGAACTCCAAATAGAATAAATCCAAATAAACCCACTCCGAGACATATTCTGATCACACTGTGAAACACAGAAGAGAAGGAACAAGTTCTGAAAGCAGCAAGAGAAAAGCAATTCACCACATACAAAGGAAACAGCAAAAGACTAAGTAGTGACTACCCAGCAGGCACCATGGAGGTGAGAAGACAGTGGTACGATATATTTAAAATTCTGAGTGAGAAAAATTTCCAGCCAAGAATACTTTATCCAGCAAAGCTCTCCTTCAAATTTGAGGGAGAGCTTAAATTTTTCACAGACAAACAAATGCTGAGAGAATTTGCTAACAAGAGACCTGCCCTACTGGACATACTAAAGGGAGCCCTACAGACAGAGAAACAAAGACAGGACAGAGAGACTTGGAGAAAGGTTCAGTACTAAAAAGATTCGGTATGGGTACAATAAAGGATATTAATAGACAGAGGGGAAAAATATGACAAACATAAACCAAAGGATAAGATGGCTGATTCAAGAAATGCCTTCACCGTTATAACGTTGAATGTAAATGGATTAAACTCCCCAATTAAAAGGTATAGATTCGCAGAATGGATCAAAAAAAAATGAACCATCAATATGTTACATACAAGAGACTCATCTTAGATACAGGGACACAAAGAAACTGAAAGTGAAAGGATGGAAAAAAATATTTCATGCAAGCTACAGCCAAAAGAAAGCAGGTGTAGCAATATTAATCTCAGATAAAATAGACTTTAAATGCAGGAATGTTTTGAGAGACAAAGAAGGCCACTACATACTAATAAAAGGGGCAATTCAACAAGAAGAAATAACAATCGTAAATGTCTATGCACCCAATCAAGGTGCCACAAAATACATGAGAGAAACACTGGCAAAACTAAAGGAAGCAATTGATGTTTCCACAATAATTGTGGGAGACTTCAACACATCACTCTCTCCTATACATAGATCAACCAGACAGAAGACCAATAAGGAAATTGAAAACCTAAACAATCTGATAAATGAATTAGATTTAACAGACATATACAGGACATTACATCCCAAATCACCAGGATACACATACTTTTCTAGTGCTCATGGAACTTTCTCCAGAATAGATCATATGCTGGGACATAAAACAAGCCTCAATAAATTTAAAAAGATTGAAATTATTCAAAGCACATTCTCTGACCACAATGGAATACAATTAAAGTCAATAACCATCAGAGACTTAGAAAATTCACAAATACCTGGAAGTTAAACAACACACTCCTAAACAATCAGTGGGTTAAAGAAGAAATAGCAAGAGAAATTGCTAAATATATAGAGACAAATGAAAATGAGAACACAACATACCAAAACCTATGGGATGCAGCAAAAGCAGTGCAAAGGGGGAAATTTGTAGCACTAAACACATATATTAAAAAGGAAGAAAGAGCCAAAATCAAAGAACTAATGGATCAACTGAAGAAGCTAGAAAATGAACAACAAACCAATCTTAAACCAAGTAGAAGAAAAGAAATAACAAGGATTAAAGCAGAAATAAATGACATAGAGAACAAAAAAACAATAGAGAGGGTAAATAACAACAAAAGTTGGTTCTTTGAGAAGATCAACAAGATTGACAAGCCCCTAGCTAGACTGACAAAATCAAAACGAGAGAAGACCCATATAAACAAAATAATGAATGAAAAAGGTGACATAACTACAGATCCTGAAGAAATTAAAAAAATTATAAGAGGATATTATGAACAACTGTATGGCAACAAACTGGATAATGTAGAAGAAATGGACAATTTCCTGGAAACATATGAACAACCTAGACTGACCAGAGAAGAAATAGAAGACCTCAATCAACCCATCACAAGCAAAGAGATCCAATCAGTCATCAAAAATCTTCCCACAAATAAATGCCCAGGGCCAGACGGCTTCACAGGGGAATTCTACCAAACTTTCCAGAAAGAACTGACACCAATCTTACTCAAACTCTTTCAAAACATTGAAGAAAATGGAACACTACCTAACTCATTTTATGAAGCTAACATCAATCTAATACCAAAACCAGGCAAAGATGCTACAAAAAAGGAAAACTACCGGCCAATCTCCCTAACGAATATAGATGCAAAAATCCTCAACAAAATACTTGCAAATCGAATCCAAAGACACATTAAAAAAATTATACACCATGACTAAGTGGGGTTCATTCCAGGCATGCAAGGATGGTTCAACATAAGAAACTCAATCAATGTATTACAACACATTAACAAGTCAAAAGGGAAAAATCAATTGATCATCTCAATAGATGCTGAAAAAGCATTTGACAAAATCCAACATCCCTTTTTGATAAAAACACTTCAAAAGGTAGGAATTGAAGGAAACTTCCTCAACATGATAAAGAGCATATATGAAAAACACACAGCCAGCATAGTACTCAATGGTGAGAGACTGAAAGCCTTCCCTCTAAGATCAGGAACAAGACAAGGATGCCCGCTGTCACCACTGTTATTCAACATTGTGCTGGAAGTGCTAGCCAGGGCAATCTGGCAAGACAAAGAAATAAAAGGCACCCAAATTGGAAAAGAAGAAGTAAAACTGTCATTGTTTGCAGATGATATGATCTTATATCTAGAAAACCCTGAGAAATCAACGATACACCTACTAGAGCTAACAAACAAATTTAGCAAAGTAGCGGGATACAAGGTTAATGCACATAAGTCAGTAATGTTTCTATATGCTAGAAGTGAACAAACTGAAGAGACACTCAAGAAAAAGATACCATTTTCAATAGCAACTAAAAAAATCAAGTACCTAGGAATAAACTTAACCAAAGATGTAAAAGACCTATACAAAGAAAACTACATAACTCTACTAAAAGAAATAGAAGGGGACCTTAAAAGATGGAAAAATATTCCATGTTCATGGATACGAAGGCTAAATGTCATTAAGATGTCAATTCTACCCAAACTCATCTACAGATTCAATGCAATCCCAATCAAAATTCCAACAACCTACTTTGCAGACTTGGAAAAGCTAGTTATCAAATTTATTTGGAAAGGGAAGATGCCTCGATTTGCTAAAGACACTCTAAAAAAGAAAAACGAAGTGGGAGGACTTACACTCCCTGACTTTGAAGCTTATTATAAAGCCACAGTTGCCAAAACAGCATGGTACTGGCACAAAGATAGACATATAGATCAATAGAATCGAATTGAGAATTCAGAGATAGACCCTCAGATCTATGGCTGACTGATCTTTGATAAGGCCCCCAAAGTCACTGAACTGAGTCATAATGGTCTTTTCAACAAATGGGGCTGGGAGAGTTGGATATCCATATCCAAAAGAATGAAAGAGGACCCCTACCTCACCCCCTACACAAAAATTAACTCAAAATGGACCAAAGATCTCAATATAAAAGAAAGTACCATAAAACTCCTAGAAGATAATGTAGGAAAACATCTTCAAGAACTTGTATTAGGCGGCCACTTCCTAGACTTTACACCCAAAGCACAAGCAACAAAAGAAAAAATAGATAAATGGGAACTCCTCAAGCTTAGAAGTTTCTGCACCTCAAAGGAATTTCTCAAAAAGGTAAAGAGGCAGCCAACTCAATGGGAAAAAATTTTTGGAAACCATGTATCTGACAAAAGACTGATATCTTGCATATATAAAGAAATCCTACAACTCAATGAAAATAGTACACACAGCACAATTATAAAATGGGCAAAAGATATGAAAAGACAGTTCTCTGAAGAGGAAATACAAATGGCCAAGAAACACATGAAAAAATGTTCAGCTTCACTAGCTATTAGAGAGATGCAAATTAAGACCACAATGAGATACCATCTAACACCGATTACAATGGCTGCCATTAAAAAAAAAGGGAAACTACAAATGCTGGAGAGGATGTGGAGAAATTGGAACTCTTATTCATTGTTGGTGGGACTGTATAATGGTTCAGCCACTCTGGAAGTCAGTCTGGAAGTTCCTTAGAAAACTAGATATAGAGTTACCATTCGATCCAGCGATTGCACTTCTCGGTATATACCCGGAAGATCGGAAAGCAGTGACATGAACAGATATCTGCACACCAATGTTCATAGCAGCATTATTCACAATTGCCAAGAGATGGAAACAACCCAAATGTCCTTCAACAGATGAGTGGATAAATAAAATGTGTTATATACACACAATGGAATACTACACGGCAGTAAGAAGGAACGATCTCGTGAAACATATGACATGGATGAACCTTGAAGACATAATGCTGAGCGAAATAAGCCAGGCACAAAAAGAGAAATATTATATGCTACCACTAATGTGAACTTTGAAAAATGTAAAACAAATGGTTTATAATGTAGAATGTAGGGGAACTAGCAATAGAGAGCAATTAAGGAAGGGGGAACAATAATCCAAGGAGAACAGATAAGCTATTTAACGTTCTGGGGATGCCCAGAAATGACTATGGTCTGTTAATTTCTGATGGATATAGTAGGAACAAGTTCACAGAAATGTTGCTATATTAGGTAACTTTCTTGGGGTAAAGTAGGAACATGTTGGAAGTTAAGCAGTTATCTTAGGTTAGTTGTCTTTTTCTTACTCCCTTGTTATGGTCTCTTTGAAATGTTCTTTTATTGTATGTTTGTTTTCTTTTTAACTATTTTTTCATACAGTTGATTTAAAAAAGAAGGGAAAGTTAAAAAAAAATAAAAAAAAAAAAAAGAAAAACAAGGAAAAAAAGATGTAGTGCCCCCTTGAGGAGCCTGTGGAGAATGCAGGGGTATTGGGCTACCCCACCTCGATGGTTGCTAATGTGACCACAGACATAGGGGACTGGTGGTTTGATGGGTTGAGCCCTCTACCATAGGTTTTACCCTTGGGAAGACGGTTGCTGCAAAGGAGAGGCTAGGCCTCCCTATGGTTGTGCCTAAGAGCCTTCTCCCGAATGCCTCTTTGTTGCTCAGATGTGGCCCTCTCTCTCTGGTTAAGCCAACTTGAAAGGTGAAATCACTGCCCTCCCCTCTACGTGGGATCGGACACCCAGGGGAGTGAATCTCCCTGGCAATGTGGAATATGACTCCCGGGGAGGAATGTAGACCTGGCATCGTGGGACAGAGAACATCTTCTTGACCAAAAGGGGGATGTGAAAGGAAATGAAATAAGCTTCAGTGGCAGAGAGAATCCAAAAGGAGCCGAGAGGTCACTCTGGTGGGCACTCTTACGCACAATTTAGACAATCCTTTTTAGGTTCTAAAGAATTGGGGTAGCTGGTGGTGGATACCTGAAACTATCAAACTGCAACCCAGAACCCATGAATCTCGAAGACAGTTGTATAAAAATGTAGCTTATGAGGCGGGGCAAGATGGCAGACTGGTGAGCTGTATGTTTTAGTTACTCCTCCAGGAAAGTAGGTAAAAAGCCAGGAACTGCGTGGACTGGACACCACAGAGCAATCTGTCTTTGGGCATACTTCATACAACACTCATGAAAACGTGGAACTGCTGAGATCAGCGAAATCTGTAAGTTTTTGCGGCCAGGGGACCTGCGCCCCTCCCTGCCAGGCTCAGTCCCGGGGGAGGAGGGGCTGTCAGCTCCGGGAAGGAGAAGGGAGAATTGCAGTGGCTGGTCTTATCAGAAACTCATTCTACTGATTCAAACTCCAACCATAGATAGACTGAGACCAGACACCAGAGACTCTGAGAGCAGCCAGCCCAGCAGAGAGGAGACAGGCATAGAAAAAAAACAACACGAAAAACTCCAAAATAAAAGCAGAGGATTTTTGGAGTTCTGGTGAGCACAGAAAGGGGAAGGGCGGAGATCAGGCCTTGAGGCGCATATTCAAATCCCGAAGCAAAGCTGATCTCTCTGCCCTGTGCACCTTTCCTTAATGGCCCTGGTTGCTTTGTCTATTAGCATTTCAATAACCCATTAGATCTCTGAGGAGGGCCGTTTTTTTTTTTTTTTTTTAAATCCTTTTTGCTTTTTCTAAAACAATTACTCTAAGAAGCTCAATACAGAAAGCTTCAAAGAATTGAAATTTGGGCACGTCAAGTCAAGAGCAGAACTAAGAGAGCTCTGAGACAAAAGGCAATAATCCAGTGGCTGAGAAAATTCACTAAACAACACAACTTCCCAAGAAAAGGGGGGTGTCCGCTCACAGCCACCATCCTGGTGGACAGGAAACACTCCTGCCCATCGCCAGCCCCATAGCCCAGAGCTGCCCCAGACAACCCAGTGTGACGGAAGTGCTTCAAATAACAGGCACACACCACAAAACTGGGCATGGACAATAGCCTTCCCTGCAACCTCAGCTGAATGTCCCAGAGCTGGGAAGGGGGAGCAGTGTGAATTAACAGAGCCCCATTCAGCCATCATTTGAGCAGACTGGGAGCCTCCCAACACAGCCCAGCAGCCCAGAACTGCCCTGGGGGGACGGCACTCACCTGTGACATAGCACAGTCATCCCTCAACAGAGGACCCGGGGTGCACAGCCTGGAAGAGGGGCCCACTTGCAAGTCTCAGGAGCCATACGCCAATACCAAAGACTTGTGGGTCAGTGGCAGAGACAAACTGTGGCAGGACTGAACTGAAGGATTTGACTATTGCAGTAGCTTTAAAACTCTAGGATCTCTTTGTTGCTCAGATGTGGCCCTCTCTCTCTGGCTAAGCCAACTTGAAAGGTGAAATCACTGCCCTCCCCCCTACGTGGGATCAGACACCCAGGGAAGTGAATCTCCCTGGCAACGTGGAATATGACTCCCGGGGAGGAATGTAGACCCGGCATCGTGGGATGGAGAACATCTTCTTGACCAAAAGGGGGATGTGAAAGGAAATGAAATAAGCTTCAGTGGCAGAGAGATTCCAAAACTAGCCGAGAGATCACTCTGGTGGGCACTCTTACGCACACTTTAGACAACCTTTTTTAGGTTCTAAAGAATTGGGGTAGCTGGTGGTGGATACCTGAAACTATTAAACTACAACCCAGAACCCATGAATCTCGAAGACAGTTGTACAAAAATGTAGCTTATGAGGGGTGACAGTGGGATTGGGAAAGCCATAAGGACCAAACTCCACTTTGTCTAGTTTATGGATGGATGTGTAGAAAAGTAGGGGAAGCAAACAAACAGACAAAGGTACCCAGTGTTCTTTTTTACTTCAATTGCTCTTTTTCACTCTAATTATTATTCTTGTTATTTTTGTGTGTGTGCTAATGAAGGTGTCAGGGATTGATTTAGGTGATGAATGTACAACTATGTAATGGTACTGTAAACAATCGAAAGTACAATTTGTTTTGTATGACTGCGTGGTATGTGAACATATCTCAATAAAATGATGATTAAAAAAAAAAAAATGTAGCTTATGAGGGGTGACAATGGGATTGGGAAAGCCATAAGGACCACACTCCACTTTGTCAGTTTATGGATGGATGAGTAGAAAAATAGGGGAAGGAAACAAACAGACAAAGGTACCCAGTGTTCTTTTTTACTTCAATTGCTCTTTTTCACTTTAATTATTATTCTTGTTATTTTTGTGTGTGTGCTAATGAAGGTGTCAGGGATTGATTTAGGTGCTGAATGTACAACTATGTAATGGTACTGTGAACAATCGAATGTACAATTTGTTTTGTATGACTGCGTGGTATGTGGATATATCTGAATAAAATGAATATTAAAAAAAAAAAAAAAAAAGAATGAATATATATCCATGCACATAAACATAGGTATAAAGATTCATGAATAAAGTAAAGATGATTAAGGTTGTTTTTAATAACAAAAACAAATGTGAACAAAACCAATTATTCATTAATCAGTGCTGGCTAAATAATAAGGATGAATTCAAAGAATGAGTATTAGGCAGTTGATAAAAAGGATAAAGTAATGAAATATGTCCATAGTATATTTGTTTGGAAATTTCACAAATCAATTAACAGCATATAAGTATTGTTTGTATAAAAACAATTTGCACAGCCATAAATATATGTGATAAGCATGTATCTGTATATATACATACAGAAGAATTGTTAATAATAGCTCATCTTATGCATAGAAGGCTGAAGGCTTCATGAAAATTATATTCCTAACACTTAGATATATTTTGAAATTTTTTAAAGCATGCATTACCTTTAGTTTTTTTTTTAGCTTTTATCTTCATAAAAGTTATACCTAACACAGTTTAGACTGAATAGGTCTTGTTTTAAAAACAGCATGACTCTAATCTTCACATATGCCACCACTTCTTGATTTCCAGAGGCAACTACTTTCAAATCTTTCAACAGCTTTTTTCTAGGAATTTCCATTAATCTGAGTAGTTTTCCTAAATTGCTTCTTCTTGATCTTTCCATTTTATGCACTGTTGACTTTCCACCATGAAGATGAGGCTCCCAACACCTACATACACACTTCCCATCTTTGATCCACCCAAAATCATTCAACCATAAGTTTTGTTAGATCAATGCTCATTTTTCATTTGTAGTTTACTATTCATATGCTATGATTAGTTTTCCTTTCCTGAACACTTTTCTTTTGCCTTGTTGTTAAGAAACATCCTATTTTTATATGATTTGTTTCCTAATAACTTATTATTTACCTCAATAAAATTGGATAGAAGGCAGTACAATACCAATTTAAGGTAATTCTGATAAGCTTTTTAACTCAGCCTCTGTTCTGGAACTCAGGAAACAGAGTTTAAAATGCCTACTCTGATAAATATTGAATAATCAAATCCTGATTCATGGAATCAATATACAATGAAAGGTTTTCTTTCTCCTTTGAAGTAAACAAAATAAGAGAGCCCATAAAATAAAACAAAAATGTGAACATCTGTGAGACCCAAACATCCACCTTTCACAAGTTTTCATTGTATCCACTAAATCTGAGATATCTGATAAAATTAATGAATAACTACAAGTCTATGACTCATAAATTATTATAAAAAGATACAAATTTCAGGAAGAAATGTAGGTAATTCTGCTTACAACTAAGAACCCTGCCATCTGTCGCAACACTGTAACTTCTTTTCCAACATATTATTTGAGGGAATTTAAGAACAAGTTTTTAAATCTCCTTGTTTGGAAAGAATTCTTACAGTTGTTTTCATCTCAACGAAAAATGCTATATTAAGTGGTCCACAAATATTTTCCATATATGAGCCTTTACTAAATGCCTCAGATATCAAAGGAGTAGCTTTCTAATGTAACATTTATCTATTGTCATTCAAGCAGAGATCTCTTACTAACTGGGTCATTGAAACACAGTGGGGGCTAGAAAAGGTTAGGGGTTCTGCCTGGTATACATACCAGGAAGGTCCATCTCAGGAGGGAATGCAGCTCAAAATCCAGGGATTTTCATAGAGGCTCCCATCAGTTGGCATTCGGTTATATTGAATAACCTAAATAGGTTATATAAGAATAAACATCAAGATGTATAACCAGTGCAAACCAACACCGATAGAGGTAAAAAGGCAATTTCCACAAAACATTCTCTTTACCCAAGATTAAAATAGGCAAACCTTCTTCGGGATTATCTCAACAAAAACAGAGGATTTACAATAGAATCTGCTGGGCTACATTCTCCCTTCAAAAAATATTCCACTTACCCTTTCGGGGGCACACAAAAACCTCTTGGGAAGAAAATGGTTTGCACAATTGGGAATCAAGTCCAAGGCCATCTTGATATTTAAATAACTGACTGGTCACAAGATTCCCCAAGTTACTCTCAAAGGCAATGTAAAACTGTGGTTCTGGAGTCCGAGAGACTTGTGTTCAAATCCTAGACCTGCCACTTACTAGCTGAATGTATTTAGGGAGATCAAGTACCCTCTTGTGTGTAAAACAGGAAAGAAATATTAGGTAGAATTCCTTTACTGTAAATACCAGAAAACCTACTAAAATTGGCTTAAGCAAAATTAATAATTATTGGCTAATATAATTTATTGGCTCTGCTTTCCCTTAGGTTGACTACATTTGCAGGAAGATTCTTCCCATGGAGTAGCAAAGATGGTGCCTTGCCATTTCAGATATACAACTCCCCAATCTAGCAAGTCCAGAAAAAATGGCAGGGTGTCTCTCCCCTAAGAGTAGTATGAATCTCCAACACAGATTCCAGTTGGCTTTGCTTGAGTCCTGTTACCATTCTTGGAACAATAACTTTGGACCATGGGATCAGATAGATATTGGCTGATCTATGTCATGTGGAGGTGAAGGCACAATTATAGACAGCACCACCAGAATTATATGAAATGATTATTTCAGAAGGAAGAAGCCAAAGACAAGTTAAAGAGTTGCACATGTCCACAGCATGATGTGTTCATACCTATTTTACAGAGTTACCATGACGGATATGTGTTACGACTTCAGAAAAGTACCTGACAAAGTGACTCTCAGTGATAAGCCATTTGGATCCAGACAATTTCACCTATTTACTTGAAAGTTGTTTTTGCTTTTTGCTCACTAATACTTCAAGCATTTAATCAGAAACCATTTCTTTCATTTCAAAGCACATGGTAAACAAGATCAGTTAAAGCTAGAACTTTCAAAGAAATAATCAGAAGTTCAAAAACAAAATCTGGAAATCTTAGCAATCAAAATACAGATAGCAAGCAATATACTGAAATGCTTACAAAGTCACACACTACAAAGAACAGAAAATTGGCCCATTTTAGGCTAGAGAGCTACAGAGAAGGAGCCATCTTTAACCTCCACTTGAATGGCTGAGACAGTGACCATAAACAACCATAGAAATGATTTCAGACATGGTGTGTTATAAAAATGCCATGTGGAGTCCTGAAAATGAAATCTAAATCTTAAAACTTTTATGTTCCTCCTCTTTCAGCAAATATCTTAAGATCCAAAAATAGAGACAGTGGTATTTTGTCTAATGATTATTATAAAGTTCAACTATTTTAACCCAGATACATTTACCTTTGAGGGTCCCACTTATAAATATATAAGATGACGTCTATCAAATGACTGGAATTAAGTATGTTGTAGGTGACTATGATATAATTCAAGGGCTGACCTAAATCTATATTTGTTTGCTACAGGTAAGGATCTGGTTAGTTATATCTTAACTAAATAAATGTTGGGTTATATCGACTGCAATCCCCTGGGAAGAGATAGGGAAGAAGGACATATCTATAGGAAATATAATGACAGCAGAAGTTCAGTAGTTCAGTTAGGCTGGAAAAGAGAGCACAAAAAGAGGATATGGGAAATATGCATGGAATAATTTCATGAATATCTATTGAAAGCAATTTATAAAAATTTGGATTATAGTATTTCTTCTTATAGACAAATCAATAAGAATTATTTTAAAGGGAAGATTCTATAATCTTTGCAACTCTCGGATGGCTGTAACTCAATGCTGCTTTCAATATATGAAAAGACCAAAATTACCTCACATTTTAAAACAAAGCACTTTTTCTATCAGCAACCGCATCATTTCTTGCTCATGTTACATTTTTGAGAAAGAATAGTACAAGTACTGCAAATCATATGAACTGCTTTTTAAAACATGAATTTCATGTATTCTTTTAAAATTAATTTCTTGCTGAAATTTAAGCATGTGGCCTTTTTTTCCCAAGTAGTTGCTTTCATTGTACTGGTTTTCTTCCTGCCAGCTTCCAATCCTTGCCTTCAAAAGCTGAAAAGGAGCCTGCAATGAGTTGTCAATGCACCTCACTCTGGGGTGGGGGGAGGGGAGCGGATCAATTCCCAGGCCAAAGGTGACCACACTATATCTTTCTGGGGAGAATCTTTTCCTTAGTTTTGTTGGCCACTGTCTTAGTTTGCTAATGCTGCAGAATGCAAAACACCAGAGATGGATAGGCTTTTATAAAACAGGGTTTTATTTCACTACACAGTTACAGTCTTAAGGCCACAAAGCATCTGAGGTAACACCTCAGCAATCGGGTACCTTCACCGGAGGATGGCCAATGGCGTCCGGAAAACCTCTGCTAGCTAGGAAGGCAGCTGGCGTCTGCTCCAAAGCTCCGGCCTCAAAACGGCTTTCTCCCAGGATGCTCATCTCTAGCAAGCTTGCTCTTCTTCAACACATTACTCCCAGCTGCACTCCGTTTCCTACCCCCGTCAGCTCATTTATATAGCTCTACGGATCAAGGCCCACCCTGAATGGGCGGGTCTCCAGCAAGCTTGCTCCACCTCAAAATGCCACTCACAGCTGCACTCACTGAGTTCCCTCTCTCTGAGTCAGCTCATTTATATAGCTCCACTGATCAAGGCCCACCCTGAATGGGCGGGGCCACGCCTCCATGGGAACATCTCATCAGAATCATCACCCACAGCTAGGCGGAGCACATTCCAAGCAAATCCAACCAGCACCAAAATTTCTGCCCCACAGAAGACCACAAAGATAATGGCATTTGGGGGACACAATACACTCAAACCGGCACAGCCACTGACTTGGCTATGTATTACTTTTAGCCATGGAAACATCTTTAAAGCTGTATAGATTACAATAGAATATCTTCTTTTGGGGCCAACAATGACCTCAGACAGTTTTAAAGTGGCAGTTTTGCATGTGGTCATACCAGGAGGAAACGTGTTCTGTAGATTTCCCGAGACTGACTTTTTTATGCCTGATGATATTTTTTTACCAAAGATAGAGTCCTAGAGCTCTAAAGACCCCCAGCTCCCAGAGTATTAAAATAATAATAGACTAAACCCCACACTGACATCACAAGTGGAAGAAAAAACTGAATACATCTATCATTAAGAAAAATTCAGTCCCTATTATTTAGGTAGCAATTTTGAATAATAACTTTCAGAATCACTCAGCACTCATGGAAAGAAGAAAGGTGAAAAGTTTTATGATAGATGGTACAATCTCCAGATAATGATCTGGATATTATATTATATATTGAACCTACTGATTAACTGTGGAAAATACAAATAAACACTTAACTCTCAAGTAGCATACAGTCTAACTAGGGGCAAAGCGTATTAACAGATATAAAGCAACAAAGCACCAAAAATTGATAAATATCAAAAAGTGTTATAAAAACTCACTGTTGAGTTCAAAAGGCAGAATATATCATTTCAAGTTGTGAGACACTTATGAAGCGAGTGGATTTAAGTTGAGCCTTAAAGGATGGGTAGAATTTTGATAGGGAAATGTGTTGACAACCTCTAGAGCAGGGAGAAGTGAGTGCTCAGAGACATGGAGGAAAAACTACATTAAAGAAATCATAATTAGTTTACATGAACTGAAGCGGGAGGTTTGTGTAAGAAAAGCAGATCTGTGCAAAAGGTATATAAAAAGCAAATTGTGTGAGGCCACAAATAAAGTACAAAGGGATTTAATCTTAAAGGCAAGGGAGGTTAACCTTAAACAAGATTGATGTGTGTGGGTTGAGCTAGACGAGGCCGAGACTGAAAGCGTGGTGAGCATAAACTAATCTTTGTGTGGCCCTTTCAGTCTATGTAATCAATCTCACAGCGGATGGAGCCAGCAGGATATCAGTGGGAATGGAAAGGAAAGGATGGATGCAGGATGCATCACAAAGGAATGTCTGATTAGTGGAGAGGATATCAGAATCTCTGAGGCTGGGTGGCTGGAAGAGTGGTGATACAGTAACAGGGCTGTGAACATCAAAGGGGTGGGTGTTTTGTTTAAGGAGAAAGAGCCTATATTCAATCTAAAAAAATGAGTTTTGTGCTGATGTCCAGCCAGTAGCCCAGAAGAAATATATTGGGCGTCTGCCTCCGTAGAGTTAATAGGTGAAGCCATAGAGAAAAGACCCCCATGGACTGGACCTAAGGAAGAAAACTAAGAAACCTATACCCAATGTCAGGAGAGCAAGTTAGAGGGAGGGGAGGCAGCAATTAAGAAAGAAGCTAGATGGAAAAGAAGTGGAGAGACGGAGAGAAGAACAGGACAGTGAGCTGCAACACAAATCAAGGGCTGAGGGAGTTTTCAGAAAGGCAGAGCTCTTTTTTGGAGCCAGCACATGTTCAGGACACAAAGTCTCCATTGCATGCTAAGCTTACAGGGGCAGAGTCTGCCCCACAGGCTCAGCTCAGTGGGTGTCCAGGTGGGCAAATAAATTCTTGGGGTATAATTTAGACCCGTTTTTTTGCTCCAATAAAGCTACAATCTCCAATTGTCTTTTTCTGAAATAACACTAACATTTTGATCTCAATAACTAAAGAGGAAAATGGGAAGGAAAGTAGGACGAAAGAAAGGAAGGAGTATTAAATAATGTAAAATGCTGTAGAAAGGCTACACAGAATGAGGATTGTCGCTTGCAAAAGAAGAAATAAGATTTTCTAAGAGGAAGAAGAGATACACTGTCTTCTTTAAGCGCAGTCGTTTTAGTAGTTCAAAGGTCGCTGTTGCTGGTATTATAACAACAGAAAGGGAATGAATTTTAGGATTTCCCACAGCCAATACACTGAATTTAACATTGCAGACATCATTAACTGTCATGGTGGCCTTTAATTTACTTCATAAAATATGTATCTGCAGTAAATTAGCCAAAATTGTTATAATTTTTGTAGCATGGATTTTGTTTAAGTGAAAAGTAAGGGAGCCTTAACCAATACTTAAAAGAAAGTGTTCCCTTTTTTTTTTTAATATAGAAGAACTATAATGACTTGAGTAGCCAAATTTTTGCCCAGTGAAAATAAATAAACGCCAGCAGCTTCCTAATTGAATAGGCATACTGTTGTATTTTTAGATAAATTCTGAAGAATTCCAGGACTTGAAATTGAACTGTTCAGTCTCTTTCCCCCATATGTCCTCATTATTAAATAATTAAAACCTCAATTCCTCTTTGAGGAACATTTAACACCATCTTTCTCTCTTTCTTCAAATAATAAACATGGCCGCTAAATCAACCATAGACTCATAAAGCTAAAAGAAATCTCAATATCATCAAGTCTTAGCATCAGAATAAAGAACATTACCTAGCCAATTTAATCAAAGACACACATTTCAATAGTTTACAAAATAACTTCAGGTTTTTCAATATGTATTGGATTGGCAATGAGCTGCCAAGTCAGTTATTACCATGTGGGCTTATTCCTAGAGTTCCCCTGATAACACAATTTCTATGCTTACAATAAAGGGTCTGAGAGATTTCCTAAATCATGATTTTTAAAAATTAAATTAATGCATTCATACGTAAATTAACAAGGAAGCATACCTATGCTGGTTAGAATTAGGTTTGGCTGTAACAACCGAATCCCAAAAGAACAGTGCCTCATACAATCCTTTATTTCTCTCATGTTTTTCAACACATCTAGAGGTGTGTAGCCCAGACAATTAGGGCAGCTCTGCTCCCAGGCTTTCTCCACCTTTTGTTTCACTTTGTGGGTTCTCCATTCCAAGGTCTCCTAATGTTCTAAGATGACTGACTCACATTACATTTGTCCAAATAGAATTTGTTTCGAATACTCGATATTATAAATAGCTCTGTTATGAATTCATTTACTTTTGTTTGTATCTCCTAGTTTTCCTCAAAATAAATCCTTTGTCCCAAAGGTCATTTGGGGGGTGGGGGGTGGGGTCTACGGAATTATACCCACAACAGTAACATATAGTAGTACCTTTTTTGCCAATATATGCCCTTGACAAAATTGAGTGTACCATTCTCTAAATTATTTGATGGGTGAAAATGTTTTCTGGCAATTTTAATTTCTACTTCTTTTTTCATAATGACCTTGGTTACTCATATTTCTTCTCTTGCAAATTGTCCTGATGTTCTTTCCAATAATTTGTTTGAGGATGGATGAGAAAATCATATGGATGCACTTTGTATATTATAAAAGGCTCTATAAATATGAGCCTCTCAAAGACTTATTAATACTAAGGAAGTTTTCCCTTTCTACTTCTAAGATCATGGGTCATATCAACTGAGCTATCATATGTAGCAGTGCTTTAAAAACTTGATATACTTTATATATAAAATCCATGATTGTTTTGGGAGATACTCAAAATTGTCATAGTTTGCTGACTAATTGATGTATGGAAGCTGAGAGGAAAAGAAGGTGTGAAATCAGTTATTCTTACTGTCATTACTTCACTCATATCACTTCTTTGCATTGACGTGGATCAGGGCCATATAGAGAAACTGAGGTTTTCTATTAAGATCTAAAGAGGGCGGGGCAAGATGGCAGACTGGTGAGCTGTATGTTTTAGTTACTCCTCCAGGAAAGTAGGTAGAAAGCCAGGAACTGCGTGGACTGGACACCACAGAGCAATCTGACTTTGGGCATACTTCATACAACACTCATGAAAACGTGGAACTGCTGAGATCAGCGAAATCTGTAAGTTTTTGCGGCCAGGGGACCCGCACCCCTCCCTGCCAGGCTCAGTCCCGTGGGAGGAGGGGCTGTCAGCTCCGGGAAGGAGAAGGGAGAACTGCAGTGGCAGCCCTTATCGGAAACTCATTCTGCTGATCCAAACTCCAACCATAGATAGACGGAGACCAGACACCAGAGAATCTGAGAGCAGCCAGCCCAGCACAGAGGAGACAGGCATAGAAAAAAAAACAACACGAAAAACTCCAAAACAAAAGCGGAGGATTTTTGGAGTTCTGGTGAACATAGAAGGGGGAAGGGCAGAGCTCAGGCCCGAACTCAGGCCCTGAGGCGCATATGCAAATCCCAAAGAAAAGCTGATCTCTCTGCCCTGTGGACCTTTCTTTAATGGCCCTGGTTGCTTTGTCTCTTAGCATTTCAATAACCCATTAGATCTCTGAGGAGGGCCCTTTTTTTTTTTTTTTTTTAATCCTTTTTTCTTTTTCTAAAACAATTACTCTAAGAAGCCCAATAGAGAAAGCTTCAAAGACTTGCAATTTGGGCAGGTCAAGTCAAGAACAGAACTAGGAGAGCTCTGAGACAAAACGCAATAATCCAGTGGCTGAGAAAATTCACTAAACACCACAACTTCCCAAGAAAAGGGGGGTGTCCGCTCACAGCCATCATCCTGGTGGACAGGAAACACTCCTGCCCATCGCCAGCCCCATAGCCCAGAACTGCCCCAGACAACCCAGTGTGACGGAAGTGCTTCAAATAACAGGCACACACCACAAAACTGGGCGTGGACATTAGCCTTCCCTGCAACCTCAGCTGATTGTCCCAGAGTTGGGAATGTAGAGCAGTGTGAATTAACAAAGCCCCATTCAGCCATCAATTCAGGAGACTGGGAGCCTCCCTACACAGCCCAGCAGCCCAGAACTGCCCTGGGGGGACGGCACTCAACTGAGACATAGCACAGTCATCCCTCAACAGAGGACCCGGGGTGCACAGCCTGGAAGAGGGGCCCACTTGCAAGTCTCAGGAGCCATACGCCAATACCAAGGACTTGTGGGTCAGTGGCAGAGACAAACTGTGGCAGGACTGAACTGAAGGATTAGACTATTGCAGCAGCTTTAAAACTCTAGGATCACCAGGGAGATTTGATTGTTAGAGCCACCCCCCCTCCCTGATGCCAAGAAACACGCCCCATACACAGGGCAGGCAACACCAACTACACACGCAAGCTTGGTACACCAATTGGACCCCACAAGACTCACTCCCCCACTCACCAAAAAGGCTAAGCAGGGGAGAACTGGCTTGTGGAGAACAGGTGGCTCGTGGACACCACCTGCTGGTTAGTTATAGAAAGTGTACGCCACGAAGCTGTAGATCTGATAAATTAGAGATAAGGACTTCAATTGGTCTACAAATCCTAAAAGAACCCTATCAAGTTCAGCAAATGCCAAGAGGCCAAAAACAACAGAAAATTATAAAGCATATGAGAAAACCAGACGATATGGATAACACAAGCCCAAGCACCCAAATCAAAAGATCAGAAGAGACACAGCACCTAGAGCAGCTACTCAAAGAACTAAAGATGAACAGTGAGACCATAGTACAGGAGACAAAGGAAATCAAGAAGACCCTAGAAGAGCATAAAGAAGACATTGCAAGACTAAATAAAAAAATGGATGATCTTATGGAAATTAAAGAAACTGTTGACCAAATTAAAAAGATTCTGGACACTCATAGTACAAGACTAGAGGAAGCTGAACAACGAATCAGTGACCTCGAAGATGACAGAATGGAAAATGAAAGCATAAAAGAAAGAATGGGGAAAAAAATTGAAAAAATCGAAATGGACCTCAGGGATATGATAGATAATATGAAACGTCCAAATATAAGACTCATTGGTGTCCCAGAAGGGGAAGAAAAGGGTAAAGGTCTAGGAAGAGTATTCAAAGAAATTGTTGGGAAAAACTTCCCAAATCTTCTAAACAACATAAATACACAAATCATAAATGCTCAGCGAACCCCAAATAGAATAAATCCAAATAAACCCACTCCGAGACATATACTGATCACACTGTCAAACACAGAAGAGAAGGAGAAAGTTCTGAAAGCAGCAAGAGAAAAACAATTCACCACATACAAAGGAAACAGCATAAGACTAAGTAGTGACTACTCAGCAGCCACCATGGAGGCGAGAAGGCAGTGGCACGATATATTTAAAATTCTGAGTGAGAAAAATTTCCAGCCAAGAATACTTTATCCAGCAAAGCTCTCCTTCAAATTTGAGGGAGAGCTTAAATTTTTCACAGACAAACAAATGCTGAGAGAATTTGCTCACAAGAGACCTGCCCTACTGGAGATACTAAAGGGAGCCCTACAGACAGAGAAACAAAGAAAGGACAGAGAGACTTGGAGAAAGGTTCAGTACTAAAGAGATTCGGTATGGGTACAATAAAGGATATTAATAGACAGAGGGGAAAAATATGACAAACATAAACCAAAGGATAATATGGCTGATTCAAGAAATGCCTTCACGGTTATAACGTTGAATGTAAATGGATTAAACTCCCCAATTAAAAGATATAGATTCGCAGAATGGATCAAAAAAAATGAACCATCAATATGTTGCATACAAGAGACTCATCTTAGACACAGGGACACAAAGAAACTGAAAGTGAAAGGATGGAAAAAAAATATTTCATGCAAGCTACAGCCAAAAGAAAGCAGGTGTAGCAATATTAATCTCAGACAAAATAGACTTCAAATGCAGGGATGTTTTGAGAGACAAAGAAGGCCACTACGTACTAATAAAAGGGGCAATTCAGCAAGAAGAAATAACAATCGTAAATGTCTATGCACCCAACCAAGGTGCCACAAAATACATGAGAGAAACACTGGCAAAACTAAAGGAAACAACTGATGTTTCCACAATAATTGTGGGAGACTTCAACACATCACTTTCTCCTATACATAGATCAACCAGACAGAAGACCAATAAGGAAATTGAAAACCTAAACAATCTGATAAATGAATTAGATTTAACAGACATATACAGGACATTACATCCCAAATCACCAGGATACACATACTTTTCTAGTGCTCACGGAACTTTCTCCAGAATAGATCATATGCTGGGACATAAAACAAGCCTCAATAAATTTAAAAAGATTGAAATTATTCAAAGCACATTCTCTGACCACAATGGAATACAATTAGAAGTCAATAACCATCAGAGACTTAGAAAATTCACAAATACCTGGAGGTTAAACAACACACTCCTAAACAATCAGTGGGTTAAAGAAGAAATAGCAAGAGAAATTGCTAAATATATAGAGACGAATGAAAATGAGAACACAACATACCAAAACCTATGGGATGCAGCAAAAGCAGTGCTAAGGGGGAAATTTATAGCACTAAACGCATAAAAAGGAAGAAAGAGCCAAAATCAAAGAACTAATGGGTCAACTGAAGAAGCTAGAAAATGAACAGCAAACCAATCCTAAACCAAGTAGAAGAAAAGAAATAACAAGGATTAAAGCAGAAATAAATGACATAGAGAACAAAAAAAACAATAGAGAGGATAAATATCACCAAAAGTTGGTTCTTTGAGAAGATCAACAAGATTGACAAGCCCCTAGCTAGACTGACAAAATCAAAAAGAGAGAAGACCCATATAAACAAAATAATGAATGAAAAAGGTGACATAAATGCAGATCCTGAAGAAATTAAAAAAATTATAAGAGGATACTATGAACAACTGTATGGCAACAAACTGGATAATGTAGAGGAAATGGACAATTTCCTGGAAACATATGAACAACCTAGACTGACCAGAGAAGAAATAGAAGACCTCAACTAACCCATCACAAGCAAAGAGATCCAATCAGTCATCAAAAATCTTCCCACAAATAAATGCCCAGGGCCAGATGGCTTCACAGGGGAGTTCTACCAAACTTTCCAGAAAGAACTGACACCAATCTTACTCAAACTCTTTCAAAACATTGAAGAAAATGGAACACTACCTAACTCATTTTATGAAGATAACATCAATCTAATACCAAAACCAGGCAAAGATGCTACAAAAAGGAAAACTACCGGCCAATCTCCCTAATGAATATAGATGCAAAAATCCTCAACAAAATACTTGCAAATCGAATCCAAAGACACATTAAAAAAATCATACACCATGACCAAGTGGGGTTTATTCCAGGCATGCAAGGATGGTTCAACATAAGAAAATCAATCAATGTATTACAACACACTAACAAGTCAAAAGGGAAAAATCAATTGATCATCTCAATAGATGCTGAAAAAGCATTTGACAAAATCCAACATCCCTTTTTGATAAAAACACTTCAAAAGGTAGGAATTGAAGGAAACTTCCTCAACATGATAAAGAGCATATGTGAAAAACCCACAGCCAGCACAGTACTCAATGGTGAGAGACTGAAAGCCTGCCCTCTAAGATCAGGAACAAGACAAGGATGCCCGCTGTCACCACTGTTATTCAACATTGTGCTGGAAGTGCTAGCCAGGGCAATCCAGCAAGACAAAGAAATAAAAGGCATCCAAATTGGAAAAGAAGAAGTAAAACTGTCATTGTTTGCAGATGATATGATCTTATATCTAGAAAACCCTGAGAAATCAACGATACAGCTACTAGAGCTAATAAACAAATTTAGCAAAGTAGCGGGATACAAGGTTAATGCACATAAGTCAGTAATGTTTCTATATGCTAGAAACGAACAAACTGAAGAGACACTCAAGAAAAAGATACCATTTTCAATAGCAACTAAAAAAATCAGGTACCGAGGAATAAACTTAACCAAAGATGTAAAAGACCTATACAAAGAAAACTACATAACTCTACTAAAAGAAATAGAAGGAGACCTTAAAAGATGGAAAAATATTCCATGTTCATGGATAGGAAGACTAAATGTCATTAAGATGTCAATTCTACCCAAACTCATCTACAGATTCAATGCAATCCCAATCAAAATTCCAACAACCTACTTTGCAGACTTGGAAAAGCTAGTTATCAAATTTTTTGGAAAGGGAAGATGCCTCGAATTGCTAAAGACACTCTAAAAAAAAAAAAAGGAAGTGGGAGGACTTACACTCCCTGACTTTGAAGCTTATTATAAAGCCACAGTTGCCAAAACAGCATGGCACTGGCACAAAGATAGACATATAGATCAATGGAATCAAATTGAGAATTCAGAGATAGACCCTCAGATCTATGGCCGACTGATCTTTGATAAGGCCCCCAAAGTCACTGAACTGAGTCATAATGGTCTTTTCAACAAATGGGGCTGGGAGAGTTGGATATCCATATCCAAAAGAATGAAAGAGGACCCCTACCTCACCCCCTACACAAAAATTAACTCAAAATGGACCAAAGATCTCAATATAAAAGAAAGTACCATAAAACTCCTAGAAGATAATGTAGGAAAACATCTTCAAGACCTTGTATTAGGCGGCCACTTCCTAGACTTTACACCCAAAGCACAAGCAACAAAAGAGAAAATAGATAAATGGGAACTCCTCAAGCTTAAAAGTTTCTGCACCTCAAAGGAATTTCTCAAAAAGGTAAAGAGGCAGCCAACTCAATGGGAAAAAATTTTTGGAAACCATGTATCTGACAAAAGACTGATATCTTGCATATATAAAGAAATCCTACAACTCAATGACAATAGTACAGACAGCCCAATTATAAAATGGGCAAAAGATATGAAAAGACAGTTCTCTGAAGAGGAAATACAAATGGCCAAGAAACACATGAAAAAATGTTCAGCTTCACTAGCTATTAGAGAGATGCAAATTAAGACCACAGTGAGATACCATCTAACACCGGTTAGAATGGCTGCCATTAAACAAACAGGAAACTACAAATGCTGGAGGGGATGTGGAGAAATTGGAACTCTTATTCATTGTTGGTGGAACTGTATAATGGTTCAGCCACTCTGGAAGTCAGTCTGGCAGTTCCTTAGAAAACTAGATATAGAGTTACCATTCGATCCAGCGATTGCACTTCTCGGTATATACCCGGAAGATCGGAAAGCAGTGACACGAACAGATATCTGCACGCCAATGTTCATAGCAGCATTATTCACAATTGCCAAGAGATGGAAACAACCCAAATGTCCTTCAACAGATGAGTGGATAAATAAAATGTGGTATATACACACGATGGAATACTACACGGCAGTAAGAAGGAACGATCTCGTGAAACATATGACAACATGGATGAACCTTGAAGACATAATGCTGAGCGAAATAAGCCAGGCACAAAAAGAGAAATATTATATGCTACCACTAATGTGAACTTTGAAAAATGTAAAACAAATGGTTTATAATGTAGAATGTAGGGGAACTAGCAATAGAGAGCAATTAAGGAAGGGGGAACAATAATCCAAGAAGAACAGATAAGCTATTTAATGTTCTGGGGATGCCCAGGAATGACTATGGTCTGTTAATTTCTGATGGATATAGTAGAACAAGTTCACAGAAATGTTGCTATATTAGGTAACTTTCTTGGGGTAAAGTAGGAACATGTTGGAAGTTAAGCAGTTATCTTAGGTTAGTTGTCTTTTTCTTACTCCCTTGTTATGGTCTCTTTGAAATGTTCTTTTATTGTATGTTTGTTTTCTTTTTAACTTTTTTTTCATACAGTTGATTTAAAAAAGAAGGGAAAGTTAAAAAAAAAAAAAAAGAAAAAGAAAAACAAGGAAAAAAAAAAGATGTAGTGCCCCCTTGAGGAGTCTGTGGAGAATGCAGGGGTATTCGCCTACCCCACCTCCATGGTTGCTAACATGACCACAGACATAGGGGACTGGTGGTTTGATGGGTTGAGCCCTCTACCACAGGTTTTACCCTTGGGAAGACGGTTGCTGCAAAGGAGAGGCTAGGCCTCCCTATGGTTGTGCCTAAGAGCCTCCTCCCGAATGCCTCTTTGTTGCTCAGATGTGGCCCTGTCTCTCTAGCTAAGCCAACTTGAAAGGTGAAATCACTGCCCTCCCCCCTACGTGGGATCAGACACCCAGGGGAGTGAATCTCCCTGGCAACGTGGAATATGACTCCCGGGGAGGAATGTAGACCTGGCATCGTGGGACGGAGAACATCTTCTTGACCAAAAGGGGGATGTGAAACGAAATGAAATAAGCTTCAGTGGCAGAGAGATTCCAAAAGGAGCCGAGAGGTCACTCTGGTGGGCACTCTTATGCACACTTTAGACAACCCTTTTTAGGTTCTAAAGAATTGGGGTAGCTGGTGGTGGATACCTGAAACTATCAAACTACAACCCAGAACCCATGAATCTCGAAGACAGTTGTATAAAAATGTAGCTTATGAGGGGTGACAATGGGATTGGGAAAGCCATAAGGACCACACTCCACTTTGTCTAGTTTATGGATGGATGAGTAGAAAAATAGGGGAAGGAAACAAACAGACAAAGGTACCCAGTGTTCTTTTTTACTTCAATTGCTCTTTTTCACTCTAATTATTATTCTTGTTATTTTTGTGTGTGTGCTACTGAAGGTGTCAGGGATTGATTTGGGTGATGAATGTACCACTATGTAATGGTACTGTAAACAATCGAAAGTACGATTTGTTTTGTATGACTGCGTGGTATGTGAATATATCTCAATAAAATGAAGATTAAAAAAAAAAAAAGGAATACTGTGAAAAAAAAAAGCAAACAATAAAAAAACATTTCAAACAAACAAACAAACAAAAAATGTAGCTTATGAGGGGTGACAATGGGATTGGGAAAGCCATAAGGACCATACTCCACTTTGTCTAGTTTATGGATGGATGAGTAGAAAAATAGGGGAAGGAAACAAACAGACAAAGGTACCCAGTGTTCTTTTTTACTTCAATTGTTCTTTTTCACTCTAATTATTATTCTTGTTATTTTTGTGTGTGTGCTAATGAAGGTGTCAGGGATTGATTTAGGTGATGAATGTACAACCATGTAATGGTACTGTAAACAATCGAAAGTACGATTTGTTTTGCATGACTGCGTGGTATGTGAATATATCTCAATAAAATGAAGATTAAAAAAAATAATAAAATAAATAAAAACCTCAAAAAAAAAAAAAAAGATCTAAAGAAAATCACCATTAGCAGGAGGAATAACAGATTTGTAAAACACTAAAATTTGAAGAAGAAATAGGGCTAACTTCTAGACTTCAAAGAAAAATATCACTATGGGTTTTGAACCTGACTTCTACTTTCTTCTAAAAGAAAACAGAAACTATGATGCAGGAATTCCCATCATTTCTCTCCCACTCCTTAAGTTATCTAAATCTAAACACATCCTTATTTGCCTTCTTCTTCAATTATGGTATGTAATATTCCTCTATACATTCCAAGTTTATGTTTATTCATAGCCACAGCTGCAACTAATCCATGTGCTTCTGTCTCTCAATTATACCTCCAGCTAAATCTCCACACAGAACAGATGACCCACATTCACTTCAAACTAGACCAAAGTTCATCAATATTTTTCTACAGCTCAGTGTTTCTTAAACAAACACATTATACACTAACCCTTTGCCAAAAACAAAACATCTTTTTTTGACAATCACCATTTCAAATGTTAGCATAATATTCATGTTAACAGGATATGCAAATATGGGACACAAAGAAAAGAGGCAATAGTAATATTGTTACTTTACCATATTTATAAATTTTAATATATTCTTATTATGCTGGTTATTTCAAAGTAGTATGAAGTTTGTACATTTAAATTATATGTGATCTTATCAGAATTTGAACTAATCTGTTAGACATGCTATTATTATTTTGAAGCATGATTTATGTTTTGTATTACTTTTGTCATGGTTGACGGTTATCTTGTGGGGCTTGGTGAGATATACATGCAAAAGAAATTAAAAAGAAAAAGATATTTACTAAATAATCCCAATATCAAATATGCTTCACAGGAAATAAAATGAACACGTTTTTCCAAAAATGAATATTCTTAAATAAATCATAATTATTTTTCTGGAGAAGAGTTCTACATAATTTAGTCCTTGGCTACTGAAAGTTATGTGTTCCTGTCTAGAAATGATGAAGTGTTTCCAAAATATCTTTGAAATGATACAATGCACAGCACAATTCTGCAGTTGAAAGGCAGTTCTTTATGCAGTTGAGAAAAACAAGCATAATGATTCAAGTGCCATCTATAGGAAATTTTAAAGTATGGTAGGAAATTTTGCAGAGTGATTGATAAATAACCTTTAGATAATATATTTCTTATGCAGAATAGGTTATACCTTCGAAATTTAATTCTGAAATGATTAAAAACTTCTCCTGCCAGGTAATCCATGGGCCTTTAATTCTAACCTCTCAGGCTATCACTGCTGGCTTCACCAACCGACTGACTGTCTGCAACTCTGGGCCACCACAGTGACTGAGTCTAGTTGAACATCTGAGGCATTGGTTGCAGTAGTTTCATGCTGAGGTTATGTTATGAAGATTACTGTTGACAGCTGTGATTGTTGTTTGCAATTATCTATTTTCCTAATAGGTGGTCCCTTTGCTGCTGCAACTTCTAAGCAATCATCTCCAAAGTTGCCATCTTTTTCCTCAGTTTTTTTAAAATTGAAGAAGCTGTAGGTTTAAGGAAAATCATGCATGAAATACGGAGTTTCCATATACCACCCTACCATTAACACCCTTCATTAAGGGGGTACATTTGTTTCAATTCATGAAAGAACATTTTTATAATTGTACTCTTAACCATAGTCCATGGTTTATATTAGGGTTCACTGTGTGCAGTCCTATGTTTTTTGTTTTTTTTATTTTAGTAACATGTATACAACCTAAAATTTCCCCTTTTAACCATATTCAAACATATAATTCAGTGCTGTTAATTATGTTCACAATGTTGTGCTAAATCACCACCATCTATTATCAAAACTTTTCCATCAACCCAAATAGGAACTGTTGCCTTGTTTTAAAGCTCTGATACTCAAGACTGATCCTTCTCCCACTTTCTTCTTCTTCTTTAGAAAAAAATATGCTTAATGACTACAAATGCCAAATACGTATGTGCTTGAGTTTGCTGCCATACAATACGTGAAATGGAGTATGGAGATTATTGCTAAGTGTTTAAATAAAATAACTGTTTTGATAGTAAACTGTGAAAAGACCAGGATTATTGTAAGTTATATTTTGACTAAAAATTCTGATTGGAAGAGGCTGCCATTGTGAATCTATATCTAATATAGATATATCTAATCTATATCTAATCCTGGCAGAGAAGCAATTATTCATTAGCAATGTTTACCCTCATTGAGTGGTTCAAAGCCACTCTTCTGGGCTAATAAATTCTAGGCAAATCTGATTGTAATTGGGAGTATTACATTATCTGCTTAATAAATCACTTTTTAAATACATCAGTAAGCAGTGCAATGTATACACATATAAATTAACTTTAATCTACACTGCAGTAATCTTTTGTAAGCATTTGAAATAGGTTAAGGAGAAGTCCATAATCCAAAAACATGCCTAAATATTTCAAATAGTTTATCAAAAGCTTTACAAGAAATTTTGTTAATGGCATAGGAAATCTTAGCAATAATTTTTCATTGCTAAAATGATTAGTTTCTGAGATTTATGATTGGCTAGAAAGAGTCTGTGAGCATAAACGAAGAAGGCATAAAAATTCAACAAACCCAAATTAGGGGCCACTTGAGATTTATGGTTCCAAAGACCATGGGCAACTACTCTTCAAAGAAGACTCTATCATCTGACTCATCTAAATCTTGGCTGATCTGGCTATCAAAACATTGTTGCACTGACTTCAAGAGAAATCTTTCACACAAGTTTGTTGGCAGGGCTAAGGACAGAGAGGATGAAGTTTCCAGAAGTTACAAGACCAGACTAAATGACTGTATTTGTCCCTAATTGCTAATAAATGTTTGTACATTAGGCAGAATTGGGAGGGGTATATAGGCTAAGACTTACTTTCACCTTAAAATTTCACCTGATAGCATGAAGGTGGGAAAGAGACATGTAATCCCATACCTATCTCTAGCCATCTGAGGCAACTATATTGGTGACCAGTCAAATTGGCTTAGCTCAGTTTCCAAAGGAGGTTACTACCCTGTGATGGTTTAGGTTGGGTCAGCTTGGCCAGGTGATGGTGTCCAGGTGTCTGGTCAAGCAAGCACTGGCCTAACAGTTGCTGCAGGACATTTGTGGCTGGTTAATAAATCAGAAAGCTGGTTTATTAAATCTTCAGTCAGTCGACCGCATCAGCAAAGGCCGGGTCTTCTGCAATGAAAGAATTCAATCAGCTGGATTTCATCCAATTAGTTGAAAACTTTTAAAGGAGAGAGAGAGGACCTTCATTTCTTCTTTGGCTAGCCAGTGAAGCATTTCCTGAGAAGTTTTTCGAGCACCTTCATTGGAGTTGCCAGTTCTCTGCCTGCCTTACAGAATTTGGACTTGTGCATCCCCACAATTGTTTGAGACATCTTTATAAAATCTTATATTTATAGATATTTCTTGTTGATTCTGTTTCCCTAGAGAATACTAATACACACCCCATCTACCTCCTTTCCTTTTTAGCCTTTCTCTCAGATACCTTCTATAATAGTGTTTTGTTGAAAATTATCTTCTCCACCATTCTTCTCTATATTAGTTCCTTCTACTTTTTCTCCATAGCATTTAAGGAGGTATTTTAATGGAATATATTTTAAATGAAGTAATGACAAATCTATGGATTTAAACCCATAGAATTTATAGTCACTTAAGTCTACATAAGTGTCCCAATAGGTTAAAGCATGTCCATTATTTCTTAGAGGCTAAAAGGCCAATGCCCTATCATTTGTCAGTTATTTGGGCCACTTGAGGAAGAAAAAAACACATCTGTTCTAGGACAAACAGTTTTGGAAAATCAACTTTGAGCTGCTAACAAATTAAAAAGTAGCCTTCCTTTTGGTGCCAACACAGTCTTGCTATTAGCCCAATAACTTTACTGATAGCAAAATAGAATGACAAACACTTTACTTTAATGGCATGGCACAAGATGAGTATGGATTCTGCATTTAATTACTCCAGATTTGTCTATGAAGGAAGATATTATGTGTAGATGGGTAATTAATTGTGAAATCTTTATTTTCCCAGCCTTCACCATATAATCATTGGACAGGTTAACAAATCAAGAATCTCTGTCACAATTGGTCCAGTCCCAGCAATGATGAAGCAGCTTATCTCTGACCAGTTCTCCCACAGAATACAATTAAGAACTTTTGACAAATTTAAAAAAAAGCACAACTTTTTTGAAAGCACTAGAGAGGGACCAAAAGCAAGCAGAAACTGAAGAAGGGAACTGCACTGGATGATACCCATATTATACGGCTTCTCCGCAAGGGATGGTTTCAGTAGCACAGTAATTATCAACTAAAACCCAAGCAAAAAGTGGTAGGCTTTTGGGATGAGGTGTCAGAAGACAGCGTTCAATTAAAGTTATACAATTTTATTTACATATTAAGAAAATTGTAAGTATATATAAGTTTATCATATTAAGTGGAATTATTTAGTACTCAGGAGGATGATCTTTTTATTCTGGATCCCATTTTATTTTCAGACAATTGAAGTATTTAAGGTGACTATCAAACCTATTAATTTATACCAGCTTAAAGTATTTGAAGGTGTTTATTAATTTAGCTTGACATGGTACCAAATACTATTCCAAAGTTACTTGAAAGTGATGGTTAAACATTTCTAGACTTAAAAAGTATAATAGTAAGATTTGTAAGCCAAAAATAAATGCTTAAGAAGAACTACATTTTTTAATTTTTAACTTTAATAAATTGAATTCTAATTGTTGAAGCCAAAAATAAACCTCTGGATAGTTTTTATTTGCCAAAGAAAAAGAAAAAAAAAACAGAAGAAGAATCCTTGAAGATAAGAAAAATCTATCGGGTTTGAGAAAAGAGCATGAGTACTACAAAGGTGGGTGCAGGATAGAGGTTCAAAGTTCAGGCAGGGTCAGGAGATCTGAAGGATCCGAGGAGCCAGAGGAAAGAACAAAAGAAGAAACCAAACACAGCAACAGCAGGAAGGATTTTGGCAACCACTGAAGTAACCCTTTGTTTCACCCAGGAAATGCGTATACGCACATATCTATACATCTACTTTTTTAAAAGTAGGGCAGTAGCCAGCCTTTTCTTCCTTTCCAAGAAGCCAGAATGTGGGGATACTGCAGTCACCCAGATCCAAGGATGAGGGACAAAAGGAAAAACTTCACGGAGTAAACTGATGAAACCCTTATCAAAATCCATTCTTAGAAATCAACCACAGCTGTTTCACTGCAGCGTGTTAAGCAGAGTTTGGATCGTGACATGTACTATATTGTGTTAAGTGAATAATACCCACATTTGATTTATGCAACCTGCTATTAGATTACTCTTTCCCCAAAATACCAGAATTTCCAGAGCCAATTTAATGTGCATTTGTACAGACCATCTTATCCCTCATTCCCGATGAGCGGTACAACTACTTTTCCTTTGCTGTGTGATTTCTGATTTTGCTTTTTATTTCTAATGCTCCTGCACATAGAAATACACACAACCTGTTGTAGTTATGCGCGTGTTTTTTTAAAGGCCCTCCTAAATTCTTTTGGGAAGAGAAGCCCCCTCATTATTAATTAAAAATTGAAGGATATTATCTAATGTTCTCAAACATTTTCTTTCCCTGCAACCTTGGGTATGTGACATGGGATGGGCGGTATGGATTCTGGAGAAGCCTAGATGTGATTCTAATACATCTCTTCACTCCATCTCCTTGAGAGTAACAAGTATAAACAGTAACTTAATAGAGGGTGATGACAAGCCATTTAGGCAACAAGCTTTTAAGCAAACATATTCTTACAAAATAGTATATAATTGCATTTCAGTTATGAAGTATTCTTAATGCAAAGTGAGTAAGCGCTTGGACCAGAGCCAAAATGATGGATTTAAGCCCAGGTGCTACCACTTACTGGGTGTATGACATTAACCAAATTCCTGAAACCCTTGTGCCTTCATTTTGCCATTCTGTAAAACAAGGAAAATAATAACAGTATCAGCTTAAAAGCCTTGTGAAGATTAAATGGGTCAGTACCAGAAAAAAAAAAAAAAAAAAAAAAAAGAGGAAGAAGGAGAATTCAATAAGTATAAGCTGTTATTGTTGTGGTGGCAGTAGTGTTAAATGATCATTTGGACTATTTTTAATTATTTATATGCTTGGAAATAGTAAAATGCATCTTTAGCATCTATTCTACAATCCAGATATTTAGCATTTTTAACCAATTTTACTGCAATTTCCCTCCCCACTAATTAGCCCACATTAGTATATCTGAATTACTCACCAGAAGAACAATTTAGTAGTAATCCTTTGAAGGATTAAATTCCTAAACCCTAACTTCCTCTAAAAATAGCATTTTCAGGTGAAACTGAAACAACCATAACTTCTAATCCAATATTCTGCCTACATCCAACCAAAGTGTTTCTCAAGGGAGCATGAGATGGGCAGGGCAGAGGCAGAGAGAGCCGCTCAGAGATGGTGAGATAATAATTAAATCAGAATCATCATGAGGAGCTTTCTCAAAATATCCCTGTCTCTCTCATTAACTTCTTCTGAAGAGTTGTGCCTGGGAAACTTTGGGAACTGTTGAAAAACCTCCCCAGATAGGTCTGATATGCAATTTCTTCCATGTCTTTCTGCTTTTTTCATAAAATTGTACCTTAAGTATTCCCCTGCCAGACCCATTGGCTGCCAAAGTACATTGGCTTCCACTTCTCAATGAATGTCAGGCACAGTGATTTAGAGATTTTCTAGTAATTAAACCAGTTACCTCCTTATCCTCCAAGTATATGAACCAATTTATTTTGCAAAAGAGAAATATTTTTAAATGAATCAGATGGTATGTGATATTTCACACCATTTTGGTTTTAGAAATATGTTTTTGAATAGCTTTAACTTATTTCATCTTATGGTCAGTCTTCCCTTTTCAGATGTATTGTTCTGGAGAAATAATTTGAAAGAAAAGTGCATTGGCTATATTAATATATCAGAATTATAACGATTCACAAAGGAATAGAAAAGAGCAAAAAATACATGGACAAATGAATATTAACTGGGGCATAGAAAGGAAACTATAAACTGTTCAATGTAACAAATAATTTACAAAATTAATTTTGAGAAAATAGGTGTAAATACAATAGCTCATATATAGAATCAGCAAAACCTGCTGGTACTATTTCACAAGAACTGCCATTAAATTTTTTGGAAACTTGCTGGCTAGTGGTTAAACCATTGGTAGCCTGAAATTGACTACGGTGGGAGTATGTAAATCAGGATTTTGTCCTGGAGAGCTAGTTGTTAAACATTTACCAGCATATCACCATATAAAATGCATTTATACATTATGTGAGGTTTTAATGATAAACAGGCTATTATGTAAACACCATATCCATTCTCAGTTCATCCCAGTTCATACATACAGAATTCTCTATTTGAAAAACCAGAAGGAAAAACCTAAATGAAAGGCATATTGACCTGTTAGGTTCATTTTTATTTTGAAGTAGCAACTTATCATCATAGTCCTCCTATGAAGAGATGCAGACATACCAAAGCTTTTCTACATCTTAACTTCTACATCTGTAGATTTTTTGCATAAACAAACTCCTATATGTTTGAATGTCAGTGTAGTATATAGTACCAGAGTATCCTCTAAGTCAATGATTCTTAAATAGCAATGGATCTAGGAATTACTTGCATCTATTATAAAGAGTCACATTCTTGAATCTCACACTCATAGACAAAGCGATACTGTAAATTCAAAGTAGAATCCGGGACTTTGACATTTTATAACACTTCAGGTGCCCCCATTGCAATTGGTTCTGGGCCAACACCTCTGAAGCACTATGGTAAGGGAGGGTACAAGGAGGTGGTAGAGTATCTGCAGGCATTTGGTCACTTTGCCAAAAATTACTTTGAGCCTTCCAACTCGAAGGAGCAGTATTTGTTCAATCTCTCAAGGCCATGCTTATATCTCAATATCCACCTCTTTTAGGAGGCCTGGTCAAATTAACTCATCCTCCAATTTATCCAGATAATTCAATCCCAACACTTTTCTCCTCCACAGTATATATTTTACTTACTAACTGATAGCCCTGGATAACCACTGTGGCTTTCTTGGCTAGGGATCAGAATTTTGTGTCCCACTTCTGGGTAAAATCAGAGTTTTGCTGGGTTGGGACTTCCCCGAAGATCACACAAAATCTCTCCGAGTATGATTCCCAGTTTGCAGTCTTTTTCTCAGAGCTCCTCAGAAGTACTCAACAAGAAACTTAAAGGCTTTTGAATATACTGCCCCAAGGAGTAAATAAAGAATTTAATCACCATTAATCCTTGGTTAAAATTTGCCAAGGGCTCTTAAGAACTCAAGATAGTAGCTGACCAAGCTAATCTCTTTGTATTTTTTTTTTTTTTTTTTGGTTCTGACATAAGACCGAGAGGCCGTTCATAACTGGTACTAGACCAGTATTTCTCAGAGGCATTGTTTTCTATGAATCATTCATTCAGTTAAAATAAATGACTATATGTATTGGTCACTATCCTAGGTACTTCCAAAATGTTATTTTGCAAGTGATTTCTAACATACATGCATTCAGTAATATAATATTTCTAATTTTCAATGTCTATTTATCCCTTCACACACACATACCTCTGAACTTAGTGTAATCTTCCAGTTGTTTCCCCAGGGACCTCTTCCTCTCCCAAACCTGCACAGGTATGTGCAGAAACATATGTGTAGAAACACCTAGTGCAGAAACATAAAGTCTGAGAACAATGCAAGGGAGAGAGATTTGGAGGCTTATGGCAGAGGAAGTGTTTCCATGGGCAGTCTATAGAAGCAAGCAGTAAGAAGTGAAAATATGGGAAACAACCATGTGGAAATGAGAAGATAAGTGGAGAAACCACAAGGTCCTGAAGTTAGCTTTCCTGGAAGCTAATTCAGTGTGTGGTGGTTCCCTTTTGAAGACCATCCCCTCAAGTGGTCAGCTGGTTGTCCATGTTTCTTTTCATTTCCATTGACTGTGGCCCAGATCATAGACAGAAGCCCACTGTGCTGTCCTAGCCTTCTCTATCCACTTCTCAATCTGCTACCTGCTGACAACCTACAGGCAGAATGTCCCAGATACTTGGAAGCTTCCAAAAGAGAGAGCAAGGAGCTTAGAAAACTTGTGAGTTGAAGATGGTGTGAACAGAAAGCCTCACCCCTGACCAAGAGTATGTGGCTAAAAAATATACTGCTTTTGGACAAATAGCAGAAAAGTATCCTCAGTGAGTGAACCAAAAGGGTCCACTCTCAATGGAGAAATCACAGAAAGATGCCTCCTCTGGGCAGATGAATTTTAAAAAGGCACAAGATTACAAAGTAGACCAACAGAGACTGCAATTCAGAGCACAACTGTACAGAGGCACTCAGCCTACCTGCCTAAGGTGGGACTAGACAGAATCAGGTTGAAATTGCTCAAGTCTTTCCATACTGGAGGCCCCTTGCATGGCTAATTTGTATCCCTCAAGACTCAATTCAGGCATTACTTTGCCTTACCTGACTTGATCTGTACTCTGTTCCCCAAAATATCTTTAAGTGCTTCTGTCCTAATACTAACGTAAAATTATTTTACTGAAATTACCTGTTTGTGTGTTTATTTCTCCCTCTAAACTGTAAGCTCATCAAAGACAGAAACCACATCCCACTGATCTTGAATCTTCCAGCACCTAGCACAATGCACACCACACACTAAATCTTAATAAATGTTTAACTATCTACCCCTTACAAAGCCATGGCATATTTACAATAGCATTTGCTTCTCTGTTAAACACTTCTAAATAGAAGAGGAAAGCTAATGGGGCAGAGAGTTTAGTAGCAAACACTCCACCAGATAGATTCAGTGAAGAACCTTTTATAATTAGGCAAGTATAAATGGTAGTATTTTGAATTATTAATGAACACTACCTCTCCTTTAACCTAAGCACATACATGGGTAGATTCTTAAAAATAAACTCCTCCAACCTTAATCCATTTTGTGAAGTCATGTATTTTGTGTATTATTTAGAAATATTATGGAAGATACCAGCTAACTAGCTAGTGATTACTTTAACATCTATGTTGATAATGTACATGAAGGGTCTGATAATTTTTTTCTTAAATTGCCATCAGAACAATTGGTGGGAGATATTTGCAATTATGGTGACAATTTTCTGCATATTAAAATTTCAGATTTATACTTTAGAATACAATAGTCAGTAAAGGAAGTATTTGAAAAAGTTGTTATCACTAATTGTTCCAAAAAGATATGTTAAGCATTCCTAATGATAGCATAATTTATGACCTCAAGAACTGCTAGAGTCTATAAAGCTACAGATACGTAGAACCTAAGACTGTTCTGACATTTTCATAGTGTTTTCAGTTGTGTAAGTCACCATTTACATCAAAAGGTAATAAAGCATAAAAGCTGTGTGGTGGTGTGGCAGTGGTTTCATAAAACTGCCTCAACAATGAAATATAGTAATATATTTTTGATATATAGTAATATATGTTTGATAGCATGTCTTTCTCAGATGTTATCTAAATGCAACTTTCAAAACCCTGTGGGAAAAGATAGTACATTTTAATCTTATGGGAAAACTACAGTAAGTTCTGTATTCATTAATTGATTTTCTGTGTGCTTGGTCAATGTGATAGCCAATGATAATCTAAACTTAAATTTTTTAAACTTGTCTTTGATTTTTGTCTTCATAAACTTAGGGCAGAAAGTAAAAATACAAGTATGTTAACAAAAATTTAGCCATAAGGATAATCATCAGAGTATTGCTTATATAAGAAAAATGGGAAACACCAAACATGTCCTAAAATAGAACATAGGTTAAATCAATTATGATACAGCCATACGTGAAATATGTAATATACTATGTATCTGTAAATCAAGTGCTGCAAAAAATAACCTATTATTTTAAAGGGATGTTGAAATTTGATTGCTCAGTTCAAAGGGTCAATTTAAGAATGTATATATCATAAACCTTGAAAATGCAAAAAAAAAAAAAAAACATAATATACTGAAGAAAAATAAGAAGAAGTTGATTGGTAGCAAGTAGGAAAGTGTATATGCATTGACTTCCCAATCTTTTATAATACCTATTCAATAGATACTGTCTAAAGTTAAAGTTTTTTGAATGGTGTTGTTTAAAAGATAGTTCATTTTTTTTAGAAGCTGTCAGCAAAATTACGCATGGACAAACTTCATTTTAAAGAGCTCTTTTTATTAATCCTGCACTGAAATATTACTTATTTTAACTGATTTTTTTTTCCTGATCTTTGTAATTGAATCCGAGGTAACATTGTACTGGTATGTAGCTCTGCAAGACTTGCTAAAGCATTGGTCATAAAGCAATTAAACAGACCAAGAGTGAAACAATTAAATACATTCACTGCAATCATATGCAGAAAATACAAAGCTTCAAATTGGCTGTGATTGAAGAGTTTAAGGAGGAAGCAAGACTTGAGGTCCCAAAAGGTTGGAAGTGTGAGGACAGAGAGGTTTGAAAACTATGTAAATAAGAGTATAGGGCACCTAGAAATAGGTCTGCTAGGGTGAGTCAAATGTCACTGCCTTTCACTAAAGTAAGAAATGCCTAGATTCACTGATTGTGCTCTAGTTTGGGATGGAGTTAAAAGAAATTGTCCACAGAGTATCAGTGAAAGAGTACAGATGAAGGGAAGGGAAATCCATGAACTAATCTGATAAATACATGGCAACAAAGCCTAGTACATTTGCAATGCAAAGAAAAATGAATGAAACAGGCTGGCTCAAGCTAAGCGTTAATGTCAGGCAGTAGGGGGGAGTATAAATGGAAAGTTAAATTGATGTTAGATTATCAAGAACACTGAACACTGAGTAGAATAGTAGACTAACATGTATGGATAACCACTGATGGTTCCTAAGACAGACTTTAGAAAGATTTTAAAATTGTTGAGTAAATTTGAAGTACAAAAGAAGGAGGGCGAAAACAACCTCTCTTAACTACATTCAAGGCAGAGTGTTCAATAATTTCTCATTTAATATCAACAACAGCCCAATGAGGACTTGTTCTAGTTTGTCCTATGCTGCAGAATGCAAAACACCAGAGATGGATAGGCTTTTATAAAACGGGGGTTTATTTCACTACACAATTACAGTCTTAAGGCCACAAAGCGTCCAAGGTAACACATCAGCAATCGGGTACCCTCACCGGAGGATGGCCAATGGCCTCCGGAAAACCTCTGTTAGCTAGGAAGGCAGCTGGCATCTGCTCCAAAGCTCCGGCCTCAAAACGGCTTTCTCCCAGGACGTTCCTCTCTAGCAAGCTTGCTTCTCTTCAAAACATCACTCCCAGCTGCACTCTCTTTCTTCCCCCCGAGTCAGCTCATTTATATAGCTCCACCGATAAGGGCCCACCCTGAATGGGCGGGGCCACACCTCCATGGGAACATTTCATCAGAATCATTGCCCACAGCTGGGTGGGGCACATTCCAAGCAAATCCAACCATCACCAAAACTTCTGCCCCACACAAGACTACAAAGATAATGGCATTTGGGGGACACAATACACTCAAACTGGCACAGGACTATATTACAATTTTTATGTTACAGGTGAGGAAATTAGGCTTCAGAGATGTTAAGTAACACATTTGCCCAAGATCTGAAAGAAAAGAGACCATTAAAAAACTGTTCAAGAGGTGGACTTCTGCAATGGTTGAATAAAGACCTCCAAAAATATGCTCCTCCCTAAAAGCAACAGGAACACTGGCAAAAATTGTCAAAATCTATAGCTTCAGGATGCTGGAAATTAACCAAAGACTTGCAGAAATCCAAGTAGCATTTATTCAAGCAAACCAGCTAAATATTTGAGAATTCTGAGTTTTGTGATGTTTTTGACGTTTAACTTGTTCTATTCCCATCCCACTCTCTCCCCAATTCTGCAGTAGCCTTGCAAATCAGCAGCCTTTCAACAATAGTAACTGTGAAAACCAGCAGCCCTAGCAGGTACTGGAGGAAGCAAACTGGGTTTGGAACTCCCAAAAAAGTCCTATTCCTAGAGAATGGTCACTATTTTTCCCATATGTCTGCTCCCTGAAAAATTCCTATTTGCAGGGTTTATACATTATTAACTTCACCCAATGCTCACTCTTTGGGAAAAGTCTTATATTCAGGATGTTTGTCAAAAACTATCAACTAAAATTATTTGACCCTGCAGTTGCCGAGGTGGCAATACCAGTTGTTGCAGACAAGAGACTGTCCAAAACACTTAAAAGGAAGATTTGGGGAATTAGATGTCCATAAGGGGTCTTTGGAAACCTCTGACATATTCCTGGAATCCAGAAGGTGAAATACATGTGCAGAGATACGGACATCCCCAGGAAAGGCATGGAAAGACCCTTATCTCTCACCTCTGGATGACACTGAGGTCCTGAATAAAGAAGAAGTGAAGACTGAGGCAGTTCCTAAACTTCTAAAGGACTGAAGATATGCCCAAACACACATAGAGCCCCTTGGGGGGAAAGTAGACTTATTAGTGCAATGCAAGGCAATTAAGGGAATCTCCATGTAATCATTCACTGATCATTAAGTTAACTGAGCAGAGACTTCAGTGGCTACACATGACAGAAAATGCAGGATAAGTCCAGCAAAGTCACTAAATAAACAAACAACAGTGGCAGCCACAACAACAAACAGCAACAACATCAAAACCTGGAGTGGAGGCAATCTGATTTCCAAAGATGTCAAACTACACTATTTAAAATGTCTGGTTTTCAACAAAATCTACAAGACACATAGAGAAACAGGAAAGTATGGCACATACATGGGGGGGGGGGAAGCAGTAATAGAAACTGCCCCTAAGGAAGCACAGATGTAATTCCTAGACAAAATTTTGAAATCACCTGTTATAAATCAGTGCAAAAACAAAAGGAAACCATGTCTAAAGAACTGAAGGAAAAAATAAAAGATCAATGTATCACCAAATAGAGAATATCAACAAAAAGACAGAAATTCTTGAAAAGATCCAAATAGATTTCTGGAGTTGAAAAGCACAATAACTGAAATTAATAGTAATCTGCCAGCACATTCCTTCCCTTTTGTCCTGAGCATATGTTAACCTTCACAGCGACTGTTTGGCTAAGTGTGTGCATTTTATGGCCCCTGCCAACCCTGCTGTTGTATCTGTTCCTGGAGGGGAGGGAGTGGGATCCTTCACTTGCATCACAAGAGGGGTGCATTTATATCATTGTTCTGCATCAGCTATGGATCAAGACCCTTGGCTATGGGGACCAATGTGCACTATTGAAGCTGACCTTGCTCGATCTCTTCTCTGTGGAAGTCAAGTGTTGTTCCACCCTGACACCTGCAACCCATGTGGTGGGATTCCTCCCCTGGAGGTGGTACCGCTGTCTCCATGACCAGACTAAACAACAAAAATCACACGATCACCTTGATGGGGCAGAAAAAGCATTTGACAAAATCCAATACCCTTTGATGAAAGACACTTAGAAAACTAGGAATAGAAAGGAACTTCCTCAACCTGATAAAAGGTACATACAAAAACCCAAAAGCTAACATCATTCATCATGGTAAAAGACTGAATACTTTCCCTTAAGTTCAGGAACAAGACAGGGGTATCTTTTTTAGCCACTTTAACTCAACCTTGCAGTCTCTGTGAAGGTTGTACTGGAGGTTCTAGCCAGGGTAATTAGGCAAGAAAAAGAAATAAAAGTCATCCAAATTTGAAAGGAAGAAGTAAAATCATTTCTATTAGATGATGTCATATTTACAAAATCCTAAATAATCCAAAATTTGTTAGAATGAATAGACAGATTCAGCAAGGTTACAGAATACAAGATCAAAAAGCAAAAATCAGTTGAATTTCCATGCACTAGAAATGAACAATCTGAAAATGAAAAAAATAATCCAGTTTATAATAACATCAAAATAAAGTCCTTTGGAATAAATTTAGCAAGAAATTCAAGAATTGTACATGAGAACTGCAAATCATTCTTAAAGGAAATTAATGAAGATCTAAATAAATTGGAAGGTATCCTGGGTCTATGACTGGGACGCAGAATATTGCTAAAATAGGAATACTATGCAAATTAATCTACAGATTCAATGTAATCACTATAAAAATCCCAGCTGCATGAGTAATAAAATAGAGGCTTAAATAAATAAATAGATAATAGGGGTGATAAGTAGTATGGGATGCTTTGGATGTTCTTTTTGTTTTCATTTTTCATTTTCATTTTTTTCATTTTTTATTTTATTTTATTTATTTATTATATATTTATTTATTTACTTTTGGAGTAATGAAAGTGTTCTAAAGTTGATTGTGGTGAAGAATGCATAGCTATGTGGTGATACTGTGTGCCATTGATTGCATTCCTTGGATGGATTATATGGTGTGTGAATATATCTCAGTAAAATTGCATTTACAAAAAGCAACCACTTACTGCTACTAATATAATTACATATATTTTGGGAGTATGGTAAATGAATAAAATAAAATAGATTCTCACACAATAAGAGCAAAATTCATTAGCCTTTCTCATAGTTAAAGTGTCTTATTCATAAAATAAAATTCAACCATAAAAAAACATAAATCCCAGCTCCCCCCTTCCAAAAAAAATCTCAGTTGCCTTTTTTTAGAAATTGACAAGCTGATTCAAAAATTCATACAAAAATGCAAGGGACCCAGAAGACCCAAAACAATCCTTGAAAAGAAGACCAGAGATAGAAGACTTGCATTTTCTGATTTCAAAACTTTTTACAAGTCCACACTGATCAAAACACTAAGTACTGGCATAAGAATAAACATATATATCAAAGGAATAGAATCGAGAACCAGAAATAAACCCTTGTATTTACGGCTAATTGATCTTCAAAATGTAGGTCAAGACAATTTAATGGGGAAAGAATAATCTTTTCAACAAAATGGTGCTGGAACAGCTGGATATCCACAGGCAAAAGAAGAATTTGAACTCCTACCTCATACCAATATAAAAATAAACTCACAGCAACTAAAAGAACCAAATGCCTAGTAATTTAACCAAGGATGGAAAAGGCTTATACACAGAAAACTATAAAACATTACTAAAAGAAATCAAAGAAAACCTAAATAAATGGAAGGACATTCTATGCACATGGACTGGAAGACTAAATATCCTTAAGATGTCAATTCTACCCAAACTAATTTACAGATTTAACACAATTACAATCAAAATTCCAACAGCCTAGTTGTAGAAAAGGAAAAGCCAATTATAAAATTTATTTAGAAGGGTAAGAGGCACCAAATAGACAAAAACATCTTGAAAAAGAAGAATGAAGTTGGAGGAATCACACTTCTTGACTTTAATGCATATTACAAAGCTACAGTAGTCAAAACAACATAGCACTGTCATAAAGATAGATAGACATATTGACCAATGGAATTGAACTGAGAGTTCAGAAATAGACCTCACATCTATGGTCAATTGATATTTGAAAAGGCTACTAAGTCTACTGAACTGAGAAAGAATACTCTCTTCAACAAATGGTGCTGGGAGAACTGGAAATCCTTATGCAAAAGAATGAAAAAGGATCCCTATCTCACACCTTATATAAAAATTGACATGAAATGGATCAAAGACCTAAGTATAAGCACCAGGACCATAAAATTCCTAGAAGAAAATGTAGGGAAGCATCTTCAAGATCTTGCGATAGGCAATGGTTTCTTAGACTTCACACCCAAAGCACAAGCAATGAAAGAAAAAATAGATAAATGGGACCTCCTCAAAATTAAAAACTTTTGTGCTTCAAATACTTTGTAAAAAAATAAAAAAGTAAAAAGGCAATCTACTCAATGGGAGGAAATATTTGCTAACTGCATATCTAGTAAGGGTTTAATAGCCAGAATATAAAAGAAATCCTACAACTCAACAATAAAAGGACAAACAACACCATTTAAAAATGGGCAAAATACTTGACTAGACATTTTTCCAAGGAGGAAATAGAAATGGCTAAAAGCACTTGAAAAGATGTTCAACATCACTAGCTATTACAGAATTGCAATTCAAAACAAAATGAGATATCATTTCACACCTACTAGAATGGCTACTATTAAAAAATCAGAAAACTGCAAGTGTTGGAGAGGATATGAGGAAATAGGAACACTCATTCACTGATGGTGGGAATGTAAAATGGTGTAGTCACTATGGAAGGCAGTTTGGCAGTTCCTCAGATGGCTGAGTATAGAATTTCTATATGACCTGGCAATCTACTACTAGGTTTATACCAAGAAGAACTGAAAGCAGGGACTCAAACAGACATTCGCACATAAATTTTCCTAGCAGCGTTATTCACAATTGCCGAAAGATGGAAGCAACACAAATTTCCATAAACTGATGAATGAATAAACAAAATTTGGTATAATATGATGAAATATTATTCAGTTGTAAGTAGGAATGAAGTCTTGATTCATGTGACAGCATGGTTTAATCTTGAGGACATTATGTTGAGTGAAATAAGCCAGATGCAAAAGGATAAATACTGTATGATCTCACTGACAAGAGCTAATTAAAATAAGCAAACTCATAAAGTTATAATCTAAAATATAGGTTACCAGGGGATAGAATGGGTATAGAGAATAGAGAGCTTATGCTTAATTGTGCAGAATTTCTATTTAGGTTGACTGTAAATGTTTGGAAATGAATGGCGGTGATGGTAGCACATTATTATTAGTGCAATTAACAGTGCTGAATGAATGTGGTTGAAAAGGGAAGTTTTTGGTTGTGTATGTTACCAAAAGGAAAGTTAGGAGACAAAACATGGGAGTGTATAACACCATGAACCCTGTTGTGGATGATGGACTGTGGTTAATGGTACAAATATAAAAATTCTCCTTCATGAATTACAACAAATGTAAGACACTATAACAAGGTGCTATATGGAAAAAATACACCTAATGTAAAGTATGGTCTATAGTTAAAATTGATATTTTAATATTCTTTCATCAATTGTAACAAAGATACCACACCATTGCAAAGTGTCAGCAGTAGAGGGGTATAGGGGAATGTTAATTTTTACATGAATTTTCTGTAAACCTACAACTCATCTAATTTAAAAGAAATACAATAATTTTTTTAAAAAAATCATTATGTTAAATTGAAGAAACCAGACACAAAGTGCTACTTGGTATATGATTCCATTTATATAAAATGTAAATATAAATACTTTTATTGAGACAGAATTAGATTAGTGGTTATGTGGGGCTGGAGAATGACAGAGGGATTGAGAAAGGGGTATGAGGTTTTCTTTTTTTGGAGTAATTAAAATGTTCTAAAATTGATTGTGGTGATGAAAGCACGACTCTGTGATTATACTAAAAGCCATTAATTGTACACTTTGGCTGGATTAGATGGTATGTGAATATATCGCAATAAAACTGCTTTTAAAAAAACACTGTACAATAGCCTCTAAGTATTCAAGTGAGAGGAGGAATAGCACATCTTTTACTTTAAATCAAAACTAGAAATGATTAAGCTTAGTGTGGAAGGCATGTTGAAAGCCAAAATGGGCCATAAGATATCTCAGTTAGCTGGATAACTAAGTAATGAATGCAAGAGAAAAAATCTTGAAGGAAATGAAAAGTGCTACTCTAGAGAATACACAGATGATAAGGAAGTGAAATAGCCTTATTGCTGATATGGAGAAAGTTTTATTAGTCTGGATAGAAGATCAAACCAGCCACAACATTCCCTTAACCCAAAGCCTCATTGAGAGCAGAGTCCTCAATTGAAGAGAGTTACTCTTAAATTATGTGAAGGCTCAGAGAGGTGAGGAAACTGCAGAAGAAAAATTTGAAGCTAGCAGATGTTGGTTAATGAGGTTTAAGGAAAGAAGAAGCCATCTCTACAACATAAAAGTGCAATGTGAAACAGCAAATGCGATAGAGAAGTTGCAGTAAGTTATCCGTATCTAGCTAAGATAATTGATGAAGGTGGCTTCACTAAAGAACAAATTTTCAGTGTAGATCAAACAGTCTTCTATTGGAATAAGATTTTCATAGCTAGAGAGAAGTCAATGCCTGGCTTCAAAGCATCAAAGGATAAGCTGACTTTCTCATTAGGGGCTAATGTAGCAGGTGACTGTAAGTTGAAGCCATTGCTCATTTATTATTCCAAAAATCCCAGGGCTCTTAAGAATTATGCTAAATCTATAAATGGAAAAACAGAGCCTAGATGATAGCATATCTGTTTACAACATGATTTACTGAAGATTTTAAGCCCACTGGTGAGACCTATGGCTCAAAAGAAAGATTCCTTTCAAAATATCACTGCTTATTGACAATTCAACCGGTCACCCAAGATCTCTGATGGAGAGATACAATGAGATGAATGTTGTTTTCATGCCTGCTAACACATCACCCATTCTGAAGCCCATGGATAAAGGAGTCATGTTGACTTTCAAGTCTTATTATTTAAAAAATACACTTTGTAAGCTTAAGCAGCCATAGATGGTGATTCTTCTGATGGATCTGGACAAAGTTAATTGAAAACCTTCTGGAAAGGATTCACCACTTTAGATGCCATTGAGAACGTTCTTGATTCATGGGAGGAGGTCAAAATATCAATGTTAACAGATGTTTGGAAGAAGTGATTCCAACCCTCATGGATGGCTTTGAAGGGTTCAAGACTTCAGTGGAGGAAGTAACTGCAGATGTGGTGGAAATAGCAAGAGAACTAGAATTAGAAGTGAAGCCTGAATATGTATCTGAATTGCTGCAATCTCATGATAAAACTTGAATGGATGAAGAATTGCTTCTTATGGATAAGCAAAGAAAGTGTTTTTTTGAGATGGAATCTACTCCTGGTGAAGACACCTTGAACATTGTTGAAGTGACAACAAAGGATTTAGAATATTTTATCAACTTAGTTGATAAAAAAGTGGCAGGGTTTGGAAGATTGACTCCAAATTTGAAAGAAGTTCTACTGAGGTAAAATGCCATAAAGCAGCATCACATGCTAGAGAGAAATCTTTCATGAAAGGAAAAGTCTATAGATGTGGCAAACTTCATTGCTGTCGTATTTTAAGAAATTGCCACAGTCACCCCAACTCTCAGCAGCCACCATCCTGATTAGTCAGCAGCCATCAACACTGAGGTAAGACCTTCCACCAGCAAAAAATATTATGACTTGCTGAAGGCTTGGATGATGTTTAGCCTTTTTTTAGCAATAAAGTATTTTTTTAACTAAGGTAAAAAAAAAAAAAAAAAAATAACTCTATAATGGATTATAGACCTAAATATTGGGACTAAAATTATAAAACATTGGAATCAAACTTTGTGACCTTTGGTTAGGCAATTATATGTATATAATAAGTTGGATAAACTGAATTTTACCAAAATTGAAAACACTTGTGCCTCAAAGGACAATCAAGAAAGTGAAAAGACAACCCATGGAATGGGAGAAAATATTTGTGAATCATATATTACTGCCTCCAGAATATGCAAAGAGCTCAATGATAAAAAGACAAATAACCTAATTTAAAAATAAACAAAAGATCTGAATAGACATTTCTCCTAAGAAGATATACAAATGGCCAATATGCTCAGGAAAATATGTGGCCAGGTTCTCTGCTCAAGGTATCACAAGGCTGAAATCAAAGTGTCAGCCAGGCTCTTGGGAAAAATTTGCTTCCTAGCTCCTTGTTGTTGAAGAATTCAGCTCCTTGCAGTTGTTTGACTGCGGTCCCCATTTTCTTGCTGGCTTTCAAGCTGGGGCTGCCTTCATCTCCAAGAGACCTCCTTCATTCCTTAGCACAGGGTGTCCTTCATCTTCAAGCCAGCAACAGCACATCAAATATTTTTTTGTGTTTTGAACCTCTAACTTCCTCTCCCGTGACACACTAGGGGAAACTCTCTGCTTTTAAAAGGCTCATGTGGTTAAGTCAAGTCCACTGGATAATCTCCCTCTCTGAGATCAACTGATTTGGGATGTTAATTACATTGCACAATTCCTTCACAGCAGGATATGGATTAATGTCTCATTGGATATTTGGGGGAAGGTATGTTTATACCAAAGGTCAGGAATCTTGGAAGGTGGGGCATCTTAGAATTCTGCCTGCCACAATACCCTTTCAACAACTGGGTAAACTGTGATAACATTTATAAACTGTGTGGTTTACAAATATATGCTGAACTGCTTGGTGGGTATGCAAAGATAGTTGATCATTGCTGGAGTATATTGTGTGTGCTGTAGAGCCTAGCAGGAATTGAGCATGGCCAGAGAAAAGTGTGAGGTGGAGGAAGACAAGTGAAGCTGGACAGACAGATAAAGAGCAAACCTGTTATGCCAAATTAAAGAGACTGAACTTTGTTTTGTAGGCTATCGGTAGCCAGGAAAACAACATAATCAGATTTCCTTAGGTTACTCTGTAACCTGACTGCCTCTGAAGTCAGTGCTCTTGAACAAGTGATTTAACCACTCATCTGTAAAATGGGGATAATAAGGAAATCTATTGTATGGGGTTATCTTGGGAATTAAAAGAATTAATATGGGTAAAGTACTTAGAATAGTACCTGGTATGTACTAAGTGCTATTTAAGGATTTGTCATCATTATTAATATTAAAAGGACAAAAATGCATAATGGAGAGCATTTAGGAGGTTGCTGAAATAATGAAGACATGATGAAAGCAGTGGCAGTAAAGACTCAGAAATTTCTATTAAATTAAGAAATATTAGGCAATAAATTTTACTGGACTTTGTTCAACGTGAGGGATGATGCAAGAGTAGTTGAGAATGATTCCTAAGCTTTCTGGCAGGAATGGGCAGATGGTGATTCCATAAGTTGAAGCCAGAACTAAGGAGAAGGAACATATTTGGGGTGGGGCTGGTTTGGGTGGAGATATTTGCTTAGGACATACAGTTGAACATATGTCTGGAATCTGGAGATGCAGATTTAGGAGTGATTGACATATAGGTGGTAGATATATGATATCATCTAAAAAGGATATGTAAAAAGAAAAGAGTAATGGACCAAAGATTTAATCTTAGAAAGCTTTAATGTATGGGAGAAAAGGAGAAATCTCCAAAACAGTAAAAGGAGTGGTGGTCAGAGATTAATGAGAAAAAGGAGAAAAAATCATCACAAAAACCAAGGAAGTAGATAATTTTAAGAACATGAATTGTGGGCAATGATCTCCAAAGCAGCATATAGGAATAAAGAGTTTCCATTGGCTTTAGAGTTAATGCTAAAGATGTCATCAGTATCCCCGATGAGAACAGTTAAGCGGGTGAGGCAGAAACCAGACCACAGTGGTTGAGAAGTAAAGAGGGCTGCTGAAGTAAAGAAGCTACTTTTAGAAGATTCTAGAGAAAATACTGAAACAGTGACAGTTTAGACATAAAAAAGACAAAAGATATGTCTTAAAGTAATGTACAAGAAGAAAGTTCAAAAGGCAGATAATTAATCAGTCTGCCCAGCATGGCTTGTTTGTAAAGTAAATTATCAACATAGTACTTAAAATTCTCTGTGATTGCAACTCAAAGCATTTCTCTAATGACTTAGCATTAACTTCATGTGAAACATAAACCATCTCTATGATTCAAATATTTTAGGAGAAAGGCAGTCTCAATAAAATAATCACTTTTGCCAGAGATCAAAAGTTTCCTTTTCCACAATATTTGTGCCAGTGAGACAGATATCTCCTGATGCAACCTGGAACCCTCAGGGGTTTTCTTTGTATGATTACCCATATGGTAATGCCTAGAAGGTGTCAAGACTGTTATCTCCATATACATTTCAAAAATTTCTCTGTCATTTTTAACTCCAGGATCATTCCAGTCAGATCAAGTTTGGGACCTGTTCCCCTAAGAACAGATTGGGAACATGGTACTGGACCATAACTGTCACATAACCTGGCAGTCAGGAACTTTTATTATCCTCATTTTATAGCAGATGAAATTGACACTTCGATGAAATAACTTGCCAAAAGATACAACAAAGGATGGGGAGCGGCCAGATTTGGATATAAACAGTCACAATTATACACTACGGCTGGTTTAGTGTTTCGATTCTCCTTCACATACACACCATTCATTTATTTGATGGAGGAACATTTTGGTTAAGGAAACATGTAGAAGTTGACTCAAATTCTTGATGATTCAGGAGACTGAAGATCTATTATGAGAATGACTCATGTCTATTATTTTCCTTTCTTCTTTTTTGATCCTTGCCTTCTAGCCACTGTGGAACATGTCATCACCTTTATCACAGAAAAATCAGAAAGTGAAAAAAATGAATTCAAAACCAGAAAGTCAGCCTTAAGTAAAATCATTACACAAGTGAACTCTGTGCCCTGCCCCCACAACCACTCCTTTGTCATGCTTCTCTAACAAGTTCTTGCTTTGATATCCTTTGGGTTCTTCAGCAACTTCCTTCCTCATCTCCATGTCTGTCCTGTCAATCACCACTCACCAAACTCTAGCCCTGTTATCCTACTCATTCCATAATCAAAATGCATCTGTAAAATTTACTTGTTCCAAAGAATCCCTCCATGCTTCAGGAATATTTCTGCTTCCTTCCTAGTTTTTTGTTTTTTTTTTTTAACTTTGCATAAATATTCCAATAGATACATTGCTTGATCTCTTCCCTTCTGCAAAGTGAGAGTAAGTTTTATCATTACTTGCAGCTTAATGGATCTTTTCATAGGCATTTGTTTCTCATTTAAATATTCAGATGAAAAATCTCCACCTATTCAACAAAAGGATATCATGTCATCTTACTCATCAAAGGGTAATCTTTCATATAGTAAACTCTAATTAGTACTGCCCCATAAAGGAGATACTATGACACTTTGTTTTTACAACTACCAACATAAATAAGTTTTAAATGGGCCTCCAAGAAACACTTTTAACAACAACAACAACAAAGCCAACTCCAATGATGGGGCTTCTAAAGACTGTGGCAGCCAGGTGAGAGCTATTTTGGAATAGGCAGACCTCTCTCAGTCCCACAAATTATACCTCCAATGTTGCCTCCCACTCTGTTTAGATGTAGGATCATCCCACCACAAAACAATTCAATAGCATTTCTTATTAATAGACCTGGATGAAGGTTTGTGAGAAGAAATGTGTAAATTAGGGTAGGAAAACATGCTTCTCTCAAGTGTCAATACCATTCAAAGATTCATTTATGGACAACATGGATATGAAAACCAATTTTAGTTATGGAGGTTTCTGCCCTTTTTAATTATTTTTTACTTTTACTTTTAAATAAAACTTCCTTAAAAATTTTTGTCAATTATTTGTCGATCACTTATTATGTGTCAGGACCTAAAATAAAGCAGTGAATAAAATGGACTTTGTTCCTGCCCTAGGATTGCTTAAACTCTACCAAGGAAGAGAGATATGAAACAAGTAGTAAAAACATATATAAAGGAGTTCAGGATGCTTAAGGAATATGTAACAGGGACACTGAAGTTTTGGTTCTTAAGAGGAAAAATTTAGATATCATTTACTTCCATATCTATTACAGTTTGAGTAGCATGTAATTCCTCATATGAAAAATGTCGTAATAAATTAAATGGGAGAGAACAAGAACTTGATTGAGGACATTTTCTGATTCTTGTTTATATTTAACTGCAACCTTAATTACTAAAAATGGTTAGAAATTGGCAGGTGGTAATCTTATATATTATAAACATAGCGTTTTAATCCAGTTTAAAATATAATTTTGTGGAGACTTAAATTCAAAGACAGCATAGCAAAAGTCCTTCAATATCTTCACAGATCAAGTGGGTTGTTTTACCCAAAACATATTCTTTAAACCTAAATACAAACAAAAATTATTACAACCCTTTTTACCAATGTGCCGGCAAACACCTCCTACAAGGAGAGAATCATATGATGTCTCTGAGAAAAACCAACAAAAAGTTACCCAGCAGGGCTACTAGGGCTCTAAATTACTGCACCAAGAATCGAAGATTCACAGGTATAAACCTTTCCTTGAAAGAACACATGTGCTGCTATGGAACAGAAATACACAAAGACCTTTATAGAGAATGATTTTACCAATATACGAAGTAGAAGTCCAACTAATTCTGTGTCCCCAAACTACAAAAAGGTATTGTAATACAGTCTTTTCTACTTCTTGTCATAGAACAAAAGTATCTATATGTTTTTAACAGAGTACCAATCACTCACATAGACTCCAAAGTGTAACAATGGTGAGTAATACAAATAGCTCCAATAATTGCTAATGAATATTTTGATTCATTAGTATAGCTTAATAATCAAGCTAGATGATATATTAAAGATTAAAATGAAATTGCTATTATTTTCTTTTATTACTCAATCATTTATGGCAGCCCAATGCATGCTTTGTGATAAAATCTTTCATTTTGAAATGAAAACAACAAAAATCTGAATGAAAATAATCATCCTTACAAATCAATAAACCTGTATTGTATAAAATTACTCTCTTTATTCCTACAGGTCAAATAAGGAAAAGAAAGTAGAGTGCATATGCAGGCCTATTATTTTTTTTATTCTTTGATAATAAGAGCCTGTAGAAAGAATAAAGGCATTAAACTTAAGCATTTTATTATTTAAGAGTCTTCTTTTTTTCTCTAAGCCCTAAGGAAAAAAAGATATCTTTTTAAAGTCATAACTTTGAAGGATCAGTGTGACAAAACATGCTTGAAATACAATTGTTTAAAAAAAATGGTGGTAGAAAGAAGTCATTATCACAATCATAGTTAACATTTATAAGCATCACACTATGACATAGATATTTTGCATTGAAATGAAAATTAATATTGCTATGAGCGATAAAATCGCTTTAAATTATGAAGTTGATTAAAGAATAATTCATGATTTTAATAGTGAAATTACAAAAGAGAAAATAATACCATCATTAGCAAAGACTGAAAGAAGGTTAATAATTGAATATCAGTAGTAGTGAAGTAGCCTGCACGATAATCCACTAGGAAGAAATGAGGTTTACACTTTACACTTATCAGAGGGCAGGAATAAATTCCTAATACATTGAGTTATTGTACTTCAAACTTTTATTTATCCCTTCTGTTTCTGCTGAGCTATATTTAAGATAGGTAATACACTAGAACATATTTTGAACTAAAAAATAGGTATTAAAAATTCCAAGATTTGTAATTTTTTGTGTGTTTTCTGTGATTGCTACGATTACAAATGTCCATTCAGGTGGGATCTCACAAAAACTCACCGCCAGCTTCTTAAATTATTTAGTGGCATTAAAAAGGGAAACTGAGTAAGGCAATGCACACATTTTAGGGTTTTCTCAAGATTTTCCAGTCAAGGGAGAGGACACCTGAACAGGGGCTTTTTGCCAAATTTCCTTCTTCAAATAACACTAAGCCTTAATAGATGCAAGAAAATCCACAATGTGATCACCCCGTAACACAAAATTTTCAAGAATATTTTTTGCTCTGCAAATATTTGTCTCTTATTGTACAAGTCCAGATGCCCAGGACAGGAGCATAGTGACTGTCTGAAATTGTAGTACAAAATTCCATTCTGCAGAGACCTATTTGTTTAAGAAACTTCCATAGATATTAATTTAGGTAATCAAATAATATATTCTAGGAGTGGCCAGAGTCTGATGAAAAACTGTATTCAATCAACTTGACCCAAAAGTAGTTTCCACTGCCTCCAAACAGCTTAATTCAAAGAGTAAAGAATGCTATTCAGGCTAAGTGTAGTAAAGCAGTGTAGATTTTAACATCTAGGCCACAAAACCAAATATGGCACATGTCAGGTTTCCAGAGCTCAGCTATCCGGCTGTTCTTGTTCAAAAAGCTTTTGATGAGGGAAGCACTATGTTGAAAACCATGACAGAATGAAACATTATGAGGGTGCAAAAATGGACCTCTGTGAAGGAGATCTAAAGGTCAGGGAAGCCAATCAGGATGCTACCATGAAAGAGGTGTTCAAATAAGACAGGGACACTCGAAATGAAAAAGAGAAGAAAGGTGCACGAAACATTTCAGACCTTTTCTAGAGTCACCAGAATCCTGGCCTGGTAATTTCCAACTAGTAGGAAAGATGGAGCAGCAGTCTGGTGAGCTTCAGCAATAAGATGCAGAAGAGAGAAACTGATGGAGAAATTGTGAATCCCTAAAGGACTGAAGGTCATAAAAATGAGTGAAGCCAGGTCCCAAATCAATGCATATGGCTATTTTTTTTTAAAGAAGATAAGCCTGAAAAGTCCAACTAGACATTACTTTCCAGTTCCTTCTTCCTGTTAACATGCTTCCTTCATGGCTTTGATGTGATTCAATGCAACAAACTTTTCCCTTTCACTACATGTACAAGACACTATGCTTGGAGTGGGGGGTGGGAGGCAGCATTGGAAGATAAAGCATGGATTGGACATGAACCGGCAATGTGCTCATGGTATAATGAGACAGGGAGATAATGAACTCAAAGGAAGGAATAATTAATTCCTAGCTATCTTCAAGAAGAAATACATCACAATTGCATACTGAATACTCCACCATAGGTGGCTGGGAAAAATCACAGACTTATGTTGGGAGACCTGAGTGAATGGGACAATGCTCCTTCATCTCTCTAGACATCAGCTTACTTACCTGGATATAAAGGATTGAGTAGATGATAGTTAGCTTACTTTTAATTCTAAAAAATGTTATGCTTCTGTTTAAATGTTGCTGGAAGGGGGATAAAAGAGAGTAGGGTGCATAAATAAGGAAAAACTTCATAGAGATCTCAGATTCGAGCGTTAAAATCCTTTCAATGTATGAACCGAGAGATAGTTACCCCAACTTTGCAACATTTCAGAATTTTTCATATTTCCAAATGACTTACCATTAAATTTTTTTAAAATTACAACAGATATCTGCACCAACAAGTATTATCTAGTTGAAATTTAGGGCAGGATTACTGAAGAATTTGTATGTGTTCAGCAATGAGCCTAAGAGCAATTAAACCCAAAATGAGAAATCCTTCCTCTATTTCTTTTCTTTGTTTACTGATAGACCCTTTCTTTGTTTATTGATAGACCCTTCCAGTTTAGCCTTTTGTGCCTTAATTTAGCTATATATTGAAACAACTAGGTTGTGATTAGGAAAAAAAAAATCTGCAGATTTCCTATTTACGGGAGACTCAATGGACTGGGTTAGTCAGTGAAAGGAAGTCTTCAGGATAAAAGCATGTAAGGCTATTTCCACACACTGTTCAAAGGCACCCTCCAAGATCCTTTTACTTCCTCAGTGCTTAAAATAAATCACAAGTGAGATTTTTGATGACCTCAAAACAAAACAAAAAAGGGTATTTATATATAGATATATAGACATAGATACCTTGGCTATTCTTATAAATTCTACTTAGTTCCCACCTAAAACTGGGATATTCAGAAGAGAATTAACTCTGTATTTCTGGAGACATTTGGGGAAAAACAGATTTTACCTATGAAGTTTAGCATAGACATATGTAAAAATTCAAGAATATTCAAATGTGGCTCTTTGCAAACCACTTTTATCAAAATTTACTAAGAAGCATGTTTGTTCTAAATATTTATATTTATATTTTCTTCTGTTCTTCTAATAGAACTGTCCCTAAGCTTGGCACTTTACTAACCACTCCCTTTGAAATTGTTCTTCATGGACTTCTGATACAGCATATTCCTGTCTTTCTCTCTACCTTTCTGGCAATTCTAGATTGTCTTCCTCACATCCAAGGAATCACACCCTACGCTTCAAGCTTTCCTGAGAAGCCTTGCCCTATGCCAAACTTGACACATTAGCTAATTTACCCATTTTACCCTAAGAAGGACTGTATATAAATCACACCAGCCAAATTAGTCTTGCTATCATTTTCTCTGAAGTTTATAAGAAAACAGAATGAGAAGAAAATATAACAAAGGCTACATCGACTGATAGTTATAATTGGTTAAAATTTAAAAGAACTATATAAACATAAGCAAAAAGAATCAATATTCAAGTGACTGATATTGTAATTCTAAGGCAATAATCCTATTTTATCATTAAACTCAACCTAGTTTTCTAAAAGAGTAAAACATTTTACCTTCCTTGATTATCTTTTATACAATCACTCATCAGCCAAGCATGGAAGGAAAATATGCATTATGTTTCTTTTAATTCTGTGAGATCAATAACAATGATACAAATTATTAGTCAACCTTTGATGATTTATTATTTATGCTACTGGCTGTTAGATGCAAAATACTCTGAACCAGCTGGTTCAATAACTAGGTGTCCTCAGTTTTTATTTTCTCTTCCAAATATAAAGAATCTCATCATCATCTTCAACAATAGCAATAAACATCTTTGATCAGCTTCTAACAGCAAGGTTCTGTGCTAGAAACAGAAACTGCAGGGAGTATGCAGTGAGGTTGATAAAAGGACAAGATATTTAAAAATACAATAAAAAATAAGGTGCTATAAAAATGGCAGATAGGTGCTCTTAACCATAATAAGGAGGGGAGCGGGGGTGCGGGTTCCTAATATTAGGGCAATCAGACAGCATGACAAAGGAGATGTGACTGTAATAGGGCCTTACTGCAAAATAAGAAGAACATAGCTAATGGTGAAACATAGATTGGTTTATTGAAAAAAGTAAAGTAAGAGAATGCGCATTTGGGGGGAAAAATACATTAAGGGAATACAGATTACAAAAAAGGTGATGTGAAACCAAAACCAATCCAACAGACAAGCAGGGAAACATGCAGGCACTTATCAGGAGTTGAGGATATTTAATCAACTGTATGATATTCATATGGCCCCACCAGCTTCTAGAATAGCTCGGCTCTTAACATTTGAACAATTTATTGCCTAATTATTTAGTTTGCCCTTTTGAAGAGTCTGTCTGCAGCACACTTTCTGAGAGTGAGAGTAAGAAAAAGTGGGCCCTTGCAAATCCCCCACCTTGCATTGGAAGCAAGATAATCTTTTATGAAATGCTTTTGTGACCATTTAGAATATTGAATTTGTACTTTAACCATCGAGTTCAGCGGAAATATAGCCAGTGGGAAGAACTTAATTATAAATGATGTCTTTCTCCTGGTTATGCCTGCAATCCCAAGAGATGCTTTAATGAAGCTTTGAGCCCTCGGACAGGAAAGGTCAAATGACTTTCCTCCCACCTGGTACCTGAAAGTGCAGATAGCTGCACCTTTATCCTAGCAGATGTTCAACGAGGTACAGTATTAGCCTGAGGCAAAAATTCCAGAAAACCAGAGCTCATAGAGAGGCAGTTCTCTGGAATTTGGGGAATAATATAGTAATCTCTTTCTGAGTTTTAAGAGGAGATGAATTTAGATAATCTTCATTTGAATATAAATGTATATTTCATTAGAGGTGTATTATGCCAGGAGGAATAACATTCTACTTGGGGATTTATTACCGATTAAAGATTCATGGTATTTTAAATCAATATTTTTAAAATGTTGAAAATGTTCTTGCAATATTTGCACTATGCACATATTTAAATCTGTTTTAGGTTAAACCACATGAAATTGCTTTTTTGGTAGGTCAAAAATAGTCAAATATTGGCATTTGGTTCAACCTAATAATCAAATTTTCTCACAATTAGCAAAAGAATGCAAAGTTACAATGTATAATACCATTTTGACCCATTTTGCACTCTTAAAAAAATGCTTTTGCATTATGCTAGACAAGATCTTGTTAAAATGTGTTGATTGCTGGGTGTGCGTCTGTGTGTGTACATGCACAAGCCATTAGCTCTAAGTTTGTGCCTGCTTTTCCAGAGCTAGCCTTGGTTTTTCAACTTTGATTTTTAGGGCTTTGTATCTCTAGCACCAGCCAGGTAATTTCAGCTAGAACATGACATGAACTTTAACCATATGAGTCATTTTAAAAGTCAATATTGAAGAAAATGTTTGTTTTTTTCTTGAACCTTAAAAAATCTGACTTCCCTGTCTTCTCCAAATTTATAAAAAGGAAAAAGAAAACCTTGAAAAATATGCACTGGAAAATATGAGTTTCCACATGAATTACTAATGTTAAATAATTAAAGGGAATCTCCATATACAGAATTTTTTTTTTTTTTTTGAAAAGGCATTTGGGTCTTCTAATATGCTTCCCCCCCCCACACACACACATACACAACTTACACCTTTATGAAATATTTAGTCATGAAAATGGATCATATTTATTAACTTAAATGATTTTTTTTAACCAATGCTTCTTATAATGCCTCTGCCCTGGTGCAAAATTATGACTAGTCAAAGTAATGCATACCTCTATAAAGCACTATTTAGCTGACTATTAACTACACACAAAAGCCTTTTTAAAAGATTCAAAACTAATCCAACGTGCATGTCAATTAAGTCTGAATTACACTTAAAACATGCTATTGACAGGTCAAATACTTGTGATTAAAAATACTGTGGATCTTTTAACAAAAGACTAGGAACTAGGAACTTGGGAGGAGAAGTTGGAAATAAGGGTGAGGAAGAATTGACAGGATAATCCTTGTCTAAAGCAGTAGAGGAAAGCAGCTGCCATTATTTTTGGGAGCCTATCTCAATTGTTGGGGAGAAAAAAAAATCTAGTGTAAACTCATGGTGGTGTGACTAAATCGCAAAATAGATTGCGATAATTTCTGAATCACATGCATTAAATGTAAGTTTGGAATTGTGGCCCTGCTGGAATAACTGTATAGAGCAGACACAAAATAAGGACACAAGTGCCTTCCGACGCAAGCAAATCTGATTTACTCCCCCAAGCAGCCCTCAGAAATTAGGTTTTTAAGCTAAGATAACAAACACAATTCAAATGATCTTGATATAATCCCAAACCCACACACCACCAGCCTCACCACCTTTGTGGCACTTCAATGTAAAAATTATAGATTCGTCTTTAAGCCTAATTTCTTCTATGTTCCATAAAATGCACCCCACCCTGAAGATTCACAGGAAATAGCATAAAAACTCTTTTCAGAGTTGAAAGGCAGAGATGCATCTTATTTGAATTGGCAGTTAGTGTGGGGACATACATAACAGCTGTCTCAGTAGCCACTAAACTAACGGCATAAAATTGCAAAACCTTTAGCTGCTTGTTCCCTGGTGGAGAAACAGAAAAAAAAAAAAAAAGATGACGAGAGGAGCCTCGCCCAGGTTTTGGAATTCCAAGAAAGGTGTTGAATTGCTTGTTGGAGGATTCATTTTGAATTATTTCATGTAAAACTCTCATTTAAAGTGGTTTGTCTTTGGAATAAAATTTTTCTCCAGGAGGGACGTGTTAATTTACCAAAGGCCCGAATGGCCAAGGGGAGCCTGGTTGCAAGAAAGGATGAAATTCATCAGGGAAAGGCGGGAAGAAGTCTTTTTTTTTTCCCCCTAAGATCTTTCCCGCCTCTGTCTGGAGTCAAAAAAGGAGGCGGTGCCCGCCGCGGCTTAAGCTTTATCTCTGAGACAATAGCGCCGCTCGCCGCCGCTTGCGCGACTTAGACAGCACGACCCTGCCCCACCGATTCTCCTGCTCCACAGGTCCCCCTCCTGTCCCGCGCCCCTGCTGCACCCGTCCCCTTGCCTCACTACCTCATCGACCTCTCAAGTCTCCCCGCTCCACCCGAGCCCCTGCCGGAGCGGCCAGCGGCCACGAAGAACCCACCCTCCTGCCTGCACCTCTCAGGGGCCAACAGTCGAGAGGCCGAGCGCGGCCGCGAGCGCTTGGACGCCTCCCAGCGCCGCGCGCGCACCGTGCTCTGCGCCCCCTGGCTCTCCGGCGGGCCTGCCTGGGTCTCGTCTCCTTCCTGGCAATGGGCCCCTCGGGCTTATTTGCTTGTCCTCAGTCCCCCGGCCAGCCCCGCTCCCTCCTCCCGGCCCTCCTCCCGGCTGCTTCAACAGCCGTTTGCTTCCTGCGGTATGTTTCTTTTTTTCCCCCGCTAGGCTCCATCAAAGGTGGCTCTGTTATTGAAATATGAAGCCATTTCCTCTCCAAAACCCTTGGTTACTCAAGGCGGGAATCAATGGACTTATATACTCTCCCCGGAGTTATAAATAAATGTCTGTTTGTTCAGGAGGCGTTTTCCCATGTGTCCCAGCATCTTCCCCAGTGGTTATTTTAGGGGCGTATATGTGTGTGTGCGCGTGTGTGTGTGTGTGTGTGCACGCGCTCGCGCCCTGTGCCCATCTGGTTCTAATCCTGGTATGGATCCATAACCAAACCCCACCATCCCGTCTCCCCCTCGCATTCCTCACTCTATAAATAAGTCCAGGTTCTTTGAGCTCTGTCATCCAGGGAGACAATAGTAGTTTGTTGACGGAGATTGAAACCTAAATGTCGACACTGAGCTCAGTAAACAAGAAAACATGCTTCTAGCAATTTGGGTGGAAGGCATCTCCAGATTAGGAAGCTTTATCTCCCTCGATCTATATGGGAGAGGGGGAAGGCGGGAAAGGGAGGATCACTCCTACCCTTGGATTTTTCTTTTAAACGGAGGCTAAAAAACAAGACGAAAACTGAATGTCCTGGTGAGTCTGCCTCACACCCCTGCCCCAACAGATCATTTCACAGACCCCTTGGCCTCATCCATTCCGGACAGACCGAGAAGTGCTGAGGGTGCAGGAGGTGCGGTGTGGGTGGGAGCTTGTGGTTGCAGTAGCCTCTTTTCCTGAACTCCACAGCGGGATACTCCGGGATCTGAGCAGAGGGGAAAGTCATCTAAGAGGCTGCTGTTTTACAAGGTCTGGGCACAGCGCTGCCCCTCCTTTCCTCCCTGAAGTTTGCATGAAGTGCACGTTAGGCTGTAATTAGGGGATCTGGGAGGAGAACTTTCCTTGTGACGCTTTGCTTTTCTTCTGCTCTTGGTGAGAAAGTGCCTCCTTCTTCCCAGGATCAGGACCTCTGCCATCCAGCGCCACAAAGAGACATTCTGCACACACTCACACACACCCACACTCACACACACCCACACACACACTCGCCCAGAGACAAACTTAAGGTGAGGGGAAAGAGCGCTAGCTTCACTTGATCTCCAGCTTCCAACCTCAGCAGAACTTGAGAGCATCTGAACTTCTGGATTTCAGGACAAGGTAAAACTTCCATAATTTTCTCTTTCCCTCGTGGGTCATACCTTGGTGCCTTCAGCATTTCAGAGAACAATACATATCATGATGTATGTATACATTAGATCAAATTTTCTTATTATTTTCTTTAATTTTTAATTGGGTGTAACATGACATCTCTATTTTTTTTTTAAGATTTGTATTGTCAGATAAAATATTGTATTGCAATCAACAGGTTCAGTGTAAAATTGGGGAAAGGATTAACTCTAGTGTCCTGACTTTTGATGGTGCTACTATAAATCTGGTCGTTCACAGTTTCCAAATGGTGACTTTTCCATTTGTATTTCAACAAGCATTTTTGTAGTACCTGAAATTAAAAAAAAAGAAAAATAGTATAGGCTGAAGGAAGAGCTGAGGAATGGGAATGTCCATTCCAGATTTACGAGTTTTGTTTTAGGGAATTTATAGCTTTATGTGAAATGAAAGTTACTGTAGCCATAGGTAATACCTATTAGATTAACAATCTTTGAGATGTTACCACTTCTGGTCCAGGCTTCTCAGCTAATTATGGACTTAACACCATACAATGAGATGCATTTCATAAATAGAATAATGCTGACAGATAATCGTAATGCCCTGAAGAAGTTTTTTAAAGTGACAGTTCCTAAGATCACTTTTAAAAGTGACTTAAAGGAATTATTTGTATGTTGAGACTGTTCACTACCAAAAGCAAATCTGAATTCCTTAGGCTTAAATGAAGTTGTTTTCCTCCATTGAATATGACTGTTGTATTTAAAACAAGATAGTTTATTATTTTGAAAAAAAGTTATTTTATTTTCATTTATCACTGGAAAAATACACAGAGTGCCCAGTACATTTGGGAATTTTTAGGATGGAAAGTGTTCCTGTACATATTCCAGTGTGATGTCATAAAATCAAACATACTGGCTGGCTCCTTGGAAGTTAACGGTTCTTAAGAAATAAAGCCTGTGAATTAATTTCTAAGTAAAATGTAATATTTATTCATTACAAATGTAGTTTCTGGTAACCATTTCTATTTGATTATTTCAGCGTACAAAATTTTCGGTAATTTTATACACACTTCAGTGACTTTAGTATTCTAATGGAGTCATAAAATGGGAATAGTGTTTTGCCAAAAATATATCATGGTAGTTCTCTTTGGATAACTTTTACTGTGATATTTCATACTCCTTACATCAGATCCTAACTTCAGTTCCATTTATTTCTATGAATAAAATGTTTTTTCCTTCCATTCAGTAAAAAAGAATGTACAGCGAAGCATTTAAGCTTTAGTCTCTGGTCAGTTTTGTATTATTGGTTCTTAATAATTTAATTGTTTCAGGTAAGAGAATGAGTGCATTTTTTAAAAACCTCTGCACTAAACTGGAAACAGCTTAAAATGAGAAAACTAGATAAGGAGAAGTAATTTTGCTTAAAGCTATTTAGATGAGCAAGAGGAAATCAACAACCTTAAGAAATCACTGATCCTCAGAAAATACCCATAGGCCAATATACCGCGCAGAAGAATCTAGTGGACCTGGGCTTTCTGTGAGAACCAGGAAAGAGGGAGAACATAGTGTTCTTATGAAATGAGCCACTTATTTTCAGCAAGGTCCTGTCTCTCAAAGGAATGGCTGACACTGTAATTTAGAAGTACTGAAGAGACTTTCACAGAGAAGAATCAATTCTTTATATCCCTAGTGGTTTCACTTCCTTTCCTTCCTTTGGGAGCAGGTAACACATCCAGGATAAATACATTCAGAGTATACAGAAAGATACTTTATGAGTAGACAGTCTACTAAACAGTCCTGTCTTTTAGGTTCTTGGGTGTGGAATATTAGTATTTTCTGAGCAGTTGAAGAAGTCTTTAGAAAGATGAACAAGAGTCATATTCAGAAAATGTCTCCCTTCTTCAGGAAGTACTCATTTTCTTTTCATTTCCTTTTGCTCCATACTTGTTTTATTTCCCAGGTTATCTTTTTTAAGATAATGACATTCTACCTATTTAAACCCAACAAAATGCAAAGCAAATCTGAAAATCACTTTTATATTATCTTCTGTTGCATCTAATTAATTTTTACCACAGCTTTCCCCTATTATTAGTAACCATAGTACTTGGACTATAGCATTTAGTATACTTTGTCATTTAAAGGCAACAAAATGCTCTTGGGAGAAAGTGAGGAGGGGTGGAGGCCTGAATATACTTCAGATTTTAATCAATAGTGTTTAAGAAGGATTAGAGGAAACAGCTGGTTAAACAAATATTAGGTGTAGAGTGGATGCGATGGTATAAATTAATAATGCAGTTCTTTATTTACACTATGAATGAGAGGGTCTGTGGCGTTACATGGGTGAACCACGGTCCTTGGGCGCCACCTAGTGGATGAGTCAACGAAGGCTTTCTCACCGGATGCTCACTAAAAAAAATTGCCTCTCATTCAATAGTCTTTTCTTGAACACTAACTGCTAAAGGCCAGACCTTGTGGTAGGTGCTGGGATTAGAAAATGTAGCGAGTGACTTTTATATAATTTCAATACTAAGGCACCACTTAACAGTTTATTAAGTTATTAAATTCCCAGTGGTTGCATTTATAATCAGTTGACTCTTGAGTTGGGTGGATGCTGTCAACTCTCTCCTTCCATGAGGACACACTTTATTAACTGCACCTCACTTCTAATATAGGATGTGTTTTTACAGTGGTGTCTTGACTTAGTTCAAGGAAGGGTAGAGAGAGTTTGAACATCTTGAATCACTGTTCCTAGATTTGAAATAAATAAATTTCTATAATATTTGTTGTTACTAAGTTTATATGGGTAAATAAGTAGTAGCCTAAAAGGTTAGCAAACAGATACTAGCACATAATAGTAGATATTCTTTAGATTTGTTTTCATTAAATGGGAAAGGACAGAAGTAAAAATTGCTTTTGGGTAATGAGGGATATTTTACAAAATGTGGCTCTCAAATTCTAATAATTAGCATGTGAAGCAACTTCATCTCGATCTATTATTTATATGCAGTTTTGAAGCAGGAAACTTGCTTCCATTAAAGTGTCATAGTAGGAAAAAAACACTAGACAAGAACAAATACATGGAAACTACTCTTTGAAAGAAGCATTAGGATATCATAGAAGATTAATCCATCGGAATATTGTACTGAGAGATTTGAAAAACTTTTCTCTGGTTGATAAATGAATTACTACTCCAGTTGGCTCTGTGCATGATTTATGAATTCATAGCAAACATGTTCAGGCTGAAGCAAGAGCACGTCTTCATTAATCAAGACAAGTTCTGAAATACAGATTGTAAGGTAAAATGCCTCAGTATAGAATAGAAAAAAAAATGATTAATTTGTTACTTGCTGAACTCTAGAGGTGTAATCAACTGCTGGCTTGGAATGGAAGTTTCCTGTTTAGGGGACTTTGGTTTTGTGTAAGGCAGGGAGACCTACACAGTGAAGGAATGAGAGTTCTTTTCCAATTAATGCCACAAAATTACAACCCATATTGGTCAGAGATGATGTCTGGAATCAACACCATCAATCATGTAAATTAAGACGTATTATCTTAATTCTTATTTCCAATAGCTCATTATCCTCCAGAAACAAAACATTTTGTTAACGATTTTGTCCGATCATCCTGTGATTTAAATGAGTCATATTCTCCTTCTAATGGGAGTGCCAGTGAGAGATTACATAAAAATCTGGGGCCCAGAAAGTAAAAATTTAGTCATGGATTGGAAAGCTATGTTACAAAAAGATTTAATGGTTTCAGAGAGCTTAACACTAGACAGGAACAAACTCTACGGAGGGAACCAGCCGCACCCTGAAATGGTCTGATATTGTTGGGTTGCTGGTGGCTCTTGATTGTAAGGTAGAAGCTCCAGTTATGGAGACATGCAGGAGAACTGCTGGCATTGAAGAGTTCTCGGCTGTGTTCCTCAGACAGCCCCAGGATTTGTTTTAAATATCAGGGGGTGATGCCTAAGATGGGGGTATTACTAGGCTAGGAGGTTGTTTATTAAAACAAACAAAAACCTCACAGAGTAAATACAACTTAGAAAATTTACCGAAGTTCTGAGTCTTGATACAGTCTTCTAAAAGTCACAGCAATTTTCCCCTTCTGTTCAACCCAACTTCACCCAAACTGGGCACAATACACTTCACTGATTACCAAATTCTAATTAGAGTAAATAATATCCAATTACATGATCTAATACTCAAATTATTTTTATGGTAAATTGCAAGGTTTCTTAAACTTTTCACAAAAGTGTTGTGGATAACGTCTTGGATTATTCTCATCCAAAATATGTGTATTTTTCTCATTTTGATCTCTTATTTTGAATTGGGGGGGTCACCTCATTTGCTCATTGAATTAGATTCCTAGGGTTGCAGTAACAAATTACAACAAACCGAGCAGCTTAAGACAACAGAAATTTATTCTTTCGGTTGTGAAGGTGGTAAGTCCAAAATCAAGGTGGCAGCAGGACTGATTCCTTCGGGAGGATCTGAGGGACCATTTCGTGATTCTCTCCTAGCTTCTCTTTGTTGCAGTTAATCTTTGGCGTACCTTGACTTGTAGCTGCATCACCTCCTTCTCTGCCTCTCTCATCACATGGCCTCCTTCCCTAAGTATCTCTTCTAGGTCTCTGAATCCAAATCTCCCCCTCATAGAAGACAAGTGCCATTGGATTTAGGGCCTATTTTAATCCACTACGACCTAATCTTAACTTGATTGCATTTGCAAAGACCCTATTTCCAAATGGAGTCACATTCACTTCTACCTGGGTGTCCTAGTTTGCTAATGCTGTGGAATGCAAAACACCAGAGATGGATAGGCTTTTATAAAACAGGGGTTTATTTCACTACACAGTTACAGTCTTAAGGCCACAAAGCGTCCAAGGTAACACCTCAGCAATCGGGTACTTTCACCAGAGGATGGCCAATGGTGTCCGGAAAACCTCTGCTAGCTAGGAAGGCAGCTGGCGTCTGCTCCAAAACTCTGGCCTCAAAACGGCTTTCTCCCAGGACGTTCCTCTCCAGCAAGCTTGCTTCTCTTCAAAACATCACTCCCAGCTGCACTCTCTTTCTCCCCCCCCCCAGTCAGCTCATTTATATAGCTCCACCGATCAAGGCCCACCCTGAATGGGCGGGGCCACGCCTCCATGAGAACATCTCATCGGAATCATTGCCCACAGCTGGGTGGGGCACATTCCAAGCAAATCTAACCAGCACCAAAACGTCTGTCCCACAAGACCACAAAGATAATGGCATTTGGGGGACACAATACATTCGAACCAGCACACTGGGGTTAGGACTTTAACATAGCTTTGGAGAGGACACAATTCAACTGACAACCCTCATTTCTTCATTCGTTTATCCACTCAACAAAAATTTATTGAGTGCTTGCCATTTGCCAGGCACATGCTGGACCGCTCAGTTATACCATGAAAGTCCATTCTAAAAAATATTCAGAAAAGTCTAAATTGATGGCAATGGACTTGAAATATTGCAAGATCCTGCGACAACAACAACCAAAAAATTCCAGTCTCGTAGTTTTAATTTAAAGGACATTTTGAGAATGCACCTTTTAAAATCATTTTCCCATGTTTGCCATTTCCTAGCTGAAGGGATTAGGAGCTTGTTTTGTGGTGCTGTGGGCACAGCTGGGCCTGGTGGGGGGAGGGCAATTCTGACACTCCAGAAACCCAGGGAGCTAGGATTCCAATAATCCATCTAGTTGGACAGACAGGAAAAGCAGAAATTCATTTGCACACAATTGCTGCCCAACAGTTTGCAACTAAAGTTCAGATTGCACAAGGATGGTTTAGTGCTCACTCTTTGCACCTGGCTTGGTGTTAGGCATCGCATAGTGATTGCACCCCAGGAATTCACAAGCTAGAGGAGGAGACAGATGGACACACATAATGAATCACTAGTAAACTTTGCTAAGTAAGTGAAGTTTGCCTTCCTAATTTCCCGGGTGTCCTTCCCCTTTCCACCCCTCTCTAGTTCAAAAACTGAGATACCTCCTACTCTCCACCCTTCACCTTGGAGGATCTGATAATTCTCTGGTTTACTGACTGCTTGACTGACTGATTACACTTTAGTGTGAATGAATGTAACTTCGTACACTTACATTTCAAACCTTTAATTTCTGTTATGTAAATGTTTTGTTTTCTGTAAAAAGAATTTCAAACATCTGACAACCTTCCCATCCTTACACCCAAGGGTATGATTAAACCCGTTTTGGTCCTCTAATGTCTTCAATCTGTCAGTTATCCCCACTCCACTTGTGAGATGTGTGGAATTCCCTGAAGGCCTGTTTCCAGAAACTGGCTTTTTTTAGGGAACCTGATCAACCTGTCCTTCTACCCTCCCCCCAGGGCTTGACCCAGACCATCTCTTCCCTCCCCATGCCCCAAGGAAAAACCAAAGCCCATTCATTTTGAACCCTTCTGTTCACTTGGCCATAACCTACATTCCACATCTCCCTGAGCCCTTCATCACAGTGCTTGGTTTGTTGCCCCTGGACAAGTGTCCATAGCTGCTTCTGTTCTATTAGTTTGAGCCATTGTGCCACCCTAAATATCCAGGTGTAAAGGGAGGGAGCAGTGAAAATGCACAGATTTAGTCCAAGATCTCCTCAAAGTAAAGGGGCTTAAAGGAAAAGAAAGGGATATGAATAAAGGAAGCACAGAAATTAGCCATCACGTTGAAAATATGAGGCAAAGCCAACGTATTTTAAAAATAGATGCTCAGGTACTTAACTGTATTAGTTTCAGAGAAATTTCAATATTGATGCTGATTATAGGTGTTGGAGAACCACCTTTGCAAAATAAAGTAACACTAATCGTAGGGATATGGGAGGATTTGAGTTTTCTTTTTCATCTTTATTTCTTTTCTGGGGTAATGAAAATGTTCTAAAAATTGAAAAAAAAAAAATAATTGTAGTGATGGATGCACAGCTTATGATGGTACCATGGGCAATTGATTGTGCACTTTGGATCTTTGGATAATTGTATGGTATGTGGACAATCTTAATAAAATTAAATTTTAAAAAATAAAGTAACACTAATCAGAGCCACTTGTTTATATTCCTTCCCATTTTATGCTTAATTAATATACAGCATAATGACAGTCATGTTTTATTAAGTGTTTCAGATTAATTTATATAAATTTTCTCCAAGTAGACCCTTTTGATTATACCACTATAGTTCAGTGTTTCTGTAAGATACTGACTGGTCTTGCAATATAAAGATGTGCTTGCCACTTTTTAAATGGTTAGGACTGATTTAGAAAGTTGGTTTCTTTCCCCTGTGTTCCCTGCAGCCTGGAGGAGAGGAATGGTTAGCCTGAATTATACACTGATGTGGGGGTTTTGCAGCCTGACACCCAGTAGGTGCCCTATAAGTACTAACCATTGTTGCCGTGGTAGCCTGGGGTTCAGGGGTCCCCTTGCCTTCTATCTTGAGTGTCTGCATTTCAGATGCCTGAACACCTCCCAATTCTTATTTGAAATTGGATCCTGACCCCCCAGACTTTCTTAAATTAATTATCTGGTGAATGGATTATTTGATCAATCTAATGGTTCATCAAGACATGTAACTTTTATTTTGGAGACATTTCTTCAATCTAATTGTCCCTTTACCACCGCCTTAACTCAGGTTCTCATCTCCCTTCTAGACTAGGCTACTTTCCTAATTGGTCTCCTAGTCTCTGTCTCATCCCATTCTATTGTAAAATCCAACACATGGCGTCACCCAAACTATCAAAAAACTGACCATATTGTGCCCCATCTGAAAAATCTTGAGTGGCTCACAACTTGCCTATAGGTTCAAGCCTAGATGTTATAATGTGACACAAAAAGCCCTTCAAATCCCGGCCTCCTGCCTACCTTTTCATGTCCTCTTTCATGGTAACTTCTCAAGTCATGCCAGACTTCTTATATTTGCCCAAAGAACCTTGCAATTTTCCCAAATGAGTGCCTTCTTCATGTTGTTTCCTTTGTGTCAAATGCTCTATTCTCCTTCTTTCCCACCAATTCTTACTCAAGTGCCAGCTCAGATGTCACTTCCTTTGTATAACCTTTTATATAATTTGGGATTGCTTTGAGTTTCATGTGACAGGAACTCAACTACAGTGACTTAAACAATTAGGAGTTCTTTATCCAGAGAAAAGCAAAGCAGAGCTGGTACATTGGCTGCATAATTTCATCAAAGACCAAGGTCCCTTCCATTTCACCCTCATGAGGGTAAGATGACTGCCAATATTGCAATATTACTTTTCCATTCCAGGATGCAGACAAGTAACAGTGAAAGGCAAAAATTAAAGAGGCATGCCTGTACTGACAATTTAGTGGGCTGAGTCCTTGATCTGGGGGCTTTCTCTTGTGAGGCTTGTTGCTGCAAGGGAGAGGCTAAGCCTACTTATAATTGTGCCTGGGAGTCCACCCCCCTCCCCCAAGAGCCTCTTTGTTTCTCAGATGTGGCCCCCTCTCTCTCTAAGCCCACTCAGTGGGTGAACTCACTGCCTACCCCCCTAGGTGGGACATAACTCCCAGGGATGTGAATCCCCCTGGCAACATGGGAAATGACTCCTGGAAATGAACCTGAACCCAGCATTGTGGGATTGAGAGGGTCTTCTTGACCAAAAGGGAGAAAAGAGATGAAAGAAAATAAAGTTTCAGTGGCTGAGAGATTTCAAATGGTGTCGAGAGGTCACTCTGGAGGGTACTATTATGTGCTATATAGATATCCCTTTTTAGTTTTTAGTGTGTTGGAATGGCTAGAGGGAAATACCTGAAGCTGTCGAACTGCAACCCAGTGACTTTGATTCTTGAAGATGATTGTATAACTATGTAGTTTGCACAGTGTGACTGTGTGGTTGTGAAATCCTTGTGGCTCATTCTTCCTTTACTCAGTGTATGGACAGATGAGTGGAAAAATGAGGACAAAAGTTAGATGAAGAATAGGGTGGGATGGAGGGGATGGAAAGATTTAGGTGTTCTTTTTTGCTTTTATTTTTAGTTTGGATTGAGAAAAAGGTTCAAAAATTGATTATGGTGATGAATGCACAACTATATGATGGTGCTGTGAGTAACTGATTGTACACTGTGGGTGACTATAGGGTGTGTGAACATATCTCAATTAAACTGTATTTTAAAATAAGTAAATGAACAATGGGGGAAGGAGGAAAATGGGGTGTTTTGAATGTTCTTTTTTATTTTTATCTTTATTTTATTTTTTGGAGTAATGAAAATGTTCAAAGTTTGATTGTGTTGATGAATGCACAACTATACGACAATACTGTGAACAACTGATTGTACACTTTGAATGATTGTATCTCAATCAAATTGCGTTAAAAAAAAGAGGCATGCCTCTTTAAAAGATATCCTAGATGCTCCACCTAACAGTCAATGCATATGGCTGGCGAGAATTAGATTATTTTGCCAGGGAGTTTGGGGAGGTGAGTATGTTTAACTGGCACTTTGCTACTTATAGCAAAACACCATAAGTTTTTTTGCATTTTCATGGAGAAACTGTATTATCAACTCAGTGTCAAGTGCCTAACAGTGCCTGGACCACAGTAAGTAACACTAAATGTATACTGAATTAATCAAATGAAAGAATATCTAAATATAGTCTTCATACCACAATAAGCTTATCTTTCTTGACTCTTTTATGAATGTTTCATTGCAATTTTTAAATAATCTGTTTATATTAGTTATAGAATATTTCATATTAACATTAGCAGTTTTATACCAAAATCATCTGAAATTCATGTAAAAACAACTAGTGAATACTGTTTAATGATAATGGCCCAAACTATGACTCTTGTGTAAAGTTCAGTTTTTTTTGGATAAAGTTACCAAATATGTTGTTTAATTTTCTATAGAATGTCTTTAGTGAAATAACATGTCAAATTTTTTTATCCTATAGAGTACTGTCTTTCTAAATTGAAAGCAGTCATTCAAAAGAAAGTAGGGCTTAAAAACCAAGGCTTAAAAAGCAAGATTCAGATTAAAACAAATCAACTTTAGAATTTAAAAATATAATGATAATTTTTAGGTCTTTGTTTCCTCTAGTTGCTGAAAGCATTCTTTAAGGGCAAGGATGTTATGTCTTTTCAATATTCTCTTTCCACCGCTTATCACAGTGCCTGGCCTGTCAATAAGTGGGAAAATGTCAGGGAGATGTGTTAGATGGCTAAGAAACAGCCTATCCTTGGGTAAAGCTCATTTAAACTTTCTGTTTTATGGAATAGGATCTTAGATGCTCTTTCATTTCAAGTTTGTGTCCATTCCAATCTCACTGAACAATAATTTTAATCTGGTTGGAATTTATTTTTATAATTAGAAAAGCATCAATAATTATTCATTTTCAGTGGGCCACAGAAGGGCATAAGTATGTTGGATGCTTTAGGCTGCAAACAAGAATATTAATTAAACTGTCTTTAAAAATAAATGTTCATTGACATCATAGCAAGACATCTAGAGGAAGTTGGTTCCAGTTTGTTTATTTCAGCAACAAAATGGTGTCAGGGATCATGTTGTAAATCTCGGAAACTCTCTTAGTCTTTCTCTTTTGATCTCAAGATCATTGTCACAGCTTCAAGAATTATGCCCTCCTTGATAAAGTCCAAAGGCAGAAAGGAAGGGGAAATATTTTTTTCCAGTTGCTCTCTCTTGTAAACAATGAGGAAAATCTGTCTAGAAACCACCAATAGACTTCTTCATGTACCTTATTTGCCAGGTCATGTATCCATCTCTAAACCAATCACTGGCAAAGCTAAAGAGGGTACTAACTGTGTGGCTCAGATCAACTATTCAGATATTCAATACCTGAATAAAATCAAGTTCTGTTAAAAGGAAGAGGTAGAAATCTCTGCTAGATAGACACCCAAATTACAAATTAATCCTCCCAAAGAAGACAACTAAGGAAGTTGAAAAAGCTAGACAACTAGTTATTATAGAGAAGTACATTGAAATGAGCCCAAATTTTAATACCACATTTCCCCCTCAAGGTGTTACTGATTCTGAAGTGGAGACTGAAGTCTTACATAGCTGAATAGATAAAAATCTGAGTTCAGAGCCCATCAAGTAGGAAAGCTGCACAAATACCCCAGGCTATGCCCCAGGAATATGGTGCAGTAGAAAAGAACAGTCATCAAAAGATAAACTCCCAGCCTCCAATCATCTTAACCTTTGATTGGATTAAGGTTATTTGCCCTCATTTTGAATGCCTTCCAGAAGCAAAAGTAAATTCTGTTTAAAGGAAGAAAACTCAAAATATCTCTACATCTTTTATATACAATGCCTGGCAGTCCATCCAAAATTACTGAGTATACCAGGAGTCAGGATCAAATGAAGGGAAAAAAAAAAAGAAACCAAGATAATAAACAGAAAATAGAAACAGACCAATAGGAAATCTAAATATTAGATTATCAGACACAAACTTTATATGATTAATACATTTAAGAAATTAGATGTTAATAGAGAGAATTTTAGTAGAGAACTTGAAACAACAAAAACAATTCAAATGGGGATTCTAGAACTGAAAAGTACAATAACTAAAATTAAGAAGTCAACAGATGGGCTTAAGAAAAGTGTGAACACATCAAGAGATGATTAGTCAACTGGAAAATAGGTCTAGAAAAGAAGTCTGGAACATGAGACAAAAAAGGAGGAAAAATACTGAAAAAAATGTGAAAGAAATATGGACATTGGTTTTCTGTAGGGGAAATGACAGCAAATGGGGCAGTAATAACCTTCTAAGAAATAATGGCCCTTAACTGTCCAAAGAGAGTCATCAAGCCACAAATTCAAGAAGTACTAGAAAGCCCAAACAGATTAAATACACAACAAACACACATGCTCACTTACACACACACACACATAGTAAAATTGTTGACAAAGACAAACAGAGAGAGAGAGAGAGAGAGAGAGAGAGGAATGTTAAAAGCTTCTGGAAACAAAAAGACCCCAGTGTGCTGGTTTGAATCTATTATGTCCCTCACAAAAGCATGTTTTTTAATGCAGTCTTGTGGGGGCAGACTTATTAGTCTTTTGATTAGGGTGGGTCCTTTTGATTGAATATTTCCATGGAGATGTGACTCACCCAAGTGTGGGTGAGAACTTTGATTAAATTATTTCCAGGGAGGTGTGGGCCCTGCCCATTCAGGGTGGGTCTTTGATTAGTTCTCTGGAGTACTTAAGAGAGCTCAAAAGCCAACACAGATGCTGATGCTTGGAGATGCTTGGAGATGCAGACAGAAAAACATTTGGAAATGCCAAGCTAAGAGATGAAGCCCAGAGTTTGCCCTGGAGAAGCTAATAGAGGACCCCCAAATGCTTAGAGAGAGAGAGACATCCTGGGAGAACAAGCAAAGATGCACAGGAGATTAGAGAGAAAAGCTAAGAGAGATAGAAGCCCAAGCAAGGATGCACAGAGGCTGAGAGACACATTTTGGTGAAAGCCATTTTGAATCACAACCCAGGAGCAAAGGACCAGCAGAGGCCAGCCATGTGCCTTCCCAGCTGACAGAGGTGTTCCAAATGCCATCAGCCTTTCCTCAGTGAATGTATCCTCTTGTTAATGCCTTAGTTTGGACACTTTTATGACCTTAGAACTGTAAATTTGTAACCGAATAAATCCCCTTTATAAGAGCCAATCCATTTCTGGTATTTTGCATAATGGCAGCATTAGCAAACAGGAACACCCAGATAGATGAACAAGTATCAAAATTACCTAGTTGGAAAATTTGCTTTTCTTTACAATTTAGGAAATGCCAAAAATCATTTGATTGGCCCAGCTATGTTCTGGGTGGCTCTTCTGCCCTGGACTAACTTAAAGTCCTCAAGCTGGACGGATAGCCATTTGCCTAGCTCCCAGAAGGGACTGGATTGAGACAAATGTTAGTGGTGACAAAGTTCCTGCAATCTGTTTTCAGATGCTGTAGAGTCCTATTGCTACTGAGACAAACTTCTGAAAGTAGCTTGGGACATTCATATCCATTATTAATCACTATATAATGTTATTTTAAATTACAAGGTGGAAATAAATATAATGATCGAGGAGCTTATTATTTATACAGGATGTTTTACAATGCTATAACTATTCCTTTAAGACACTGAAAGGCAGGTCTTGGTAGCCAAAGTAAATACTGACTTATCACAGGGATTCTGATAATTGAAATCTCCAGAATATCCATCTTCTCTTCCCAAGCATTCATATAGTTTTATTCTAATTCTTTGCTCACGCACTCCTCTCAGGCAGGAATCCCTTTCCACTTTATCCCTACCACCTAAAACATGACTTATGCTAGGGTCATTAAGCTAACATTTGTAACATTTGCTCCAGACAACCTTGTATTGTCCTGTTGGCTGAAATTAGTCACTTCTTTCTAAGTTCTTTCTTAATAATTTACCTGTACCATCATTACCTTCCTTTGCTCACTTTTCTGTTCTGTACTATAATTAGTTCCTGAAATAGCATGCTTTTCCTTATTTATTACCTCCTTGTTATTAGATTGCTTTATCCCTCTTTCTGGCCCTCAGAGTCCTGAATTGAATAGTTTGATTTAGGATCAGAGAGTTCAAAGGGACCCAATTGGTTCCAATGCCCCACCCTTACAGGAATCCCTTGTGTAATATAATTAACAGATGTTGTTGTCCTCCTTCAACACCTGCAGTTACAGAAAGTACTCTGTATTTCACACACCATTCATTTCACTTTTGGATGACTCTTATTAGAGAGTTCTTCCTGGTGTTGTACAAAATTGGCTTCCCCATACCTTCTGTCCATTTGTCCAAGTTTTGACCTGTGAAGCTACATGGAACATCCCCATTTCAAATTTGGGCAATATATTTCTAAATGGAAAACATTATGTTTTCTTCTGTAAAATTTAGTTGTTTGGGGCACATTGTTCCACTCTGTATAGATATTTATTTCTTTTGGCTTCCAAGCTACATTGCAGTTACTCTTAGCATGAGTTTTATAGCTCATGTACAGGCTTTGAGCATTAAAACTTTAAGACAAAAAGAACCTGATGTATTTTAACATGACTTGAAAGCAAAATTCTTGATTTATAGTGCTAAAAGAATTATATAAATGAATAAGATTATGTCCTTGTCAGAGGAAAGGTCTCCTTTTATTAAACAAATAGCTAGGGCACCAGAGAAATGGAAAATAAATGTCAATACAGAAGTGAAAACCTTTATTCTGAAAACAGAAGGCATTGATCTCCTGCAATCTTTAAGGGTGACTTTATTTCATTACATGTGTTACTATTTCAAATTAATCTTTAGAGTGCAGCATGAGAAGGGCCCTGTACCATTATTAAATATCTGCATCCTTATACTGTGCCTGATACAAAAGAATGATGCCTAGTTTTGTATTATAGCTATTATTAACTGCCCAAAAGGTAAAACAAAATAATTTGAATATTTTGAGATGTTTACAGGGAAATACCAAATTACTATGATTAGTGTAAAGCAAAATGTGATTTGTATTACTTCACATTTTTTGCAAAAATGCATTATTCTCCTCTGCCTATACCTCCTTGCCCTGATTCCAGGTGACAATATCCCTGCTAAGGATGAGAGATGAAAAATATGTTCCTCCTGCATTATAATATTCCAAATTTGGAATGATGTTGGATGTTGTCATAAGGTCAGTAATTGCTACTCAAACCACAGCTGGGGAGAGGATGCCTTAGGATTGAGTCATCTTCAATACTTGGATGCCATGTGTTCCAGTTTGTTAATGCTGCCATTTTGCAAAATACCAGAAATGGATTGGCTCTTATAAAGAGGGGTTAAAGTGTCCAAGGTAAGGCACCAACAATAGGGTACCTTCACTGGAGAAAGGCCATTGGCATCCGGAAAGCCTACGTTAGCTGGGAAGCACATGGCTGGCGTCTGCTTGCTCCCAGGTTGTGTTTCAAAATGGGTTCTCCAAAATGTCAGCATCAGTTTTCAATGTCCATCTTCAAAATGTCTGTCTCAGCTATAGCAAGTGTCTGGGCCCGTGTGGCTCTTTTTAAGGTGCCCCAGTAAATCAATCAAGACCCACCCTGAAGGGGCGGGGCCACACCTCCATGGAAATAATTCAATTAGAGTTATCACCTACAGTTGAGTGGGCCACATCTCCATGGAAATAACTTAATCCCCAGATTCCAACCTAATCAGCACTAATACGTCTGCCCCCACAAGACTGCATCAAAGAACATGACGTTTTGGAGGACATAATACATCCAAACAGGCACACCATGCTTCCCACTTTTTTTTGAATATTGGTTTCAATGCGGTGTAGTAGTTAAGTTTAAAATAAAGCATCTGTTTCAACCTATCAAAGGAAAAGGTGGAATTTCAGAATTGTGTTCTTAATATTGGAATCGACCTGTAGGTTTGATTATGGTCCTATTATATCTACATTTTAATTCATTGTTTATTAAGCCTATTATCCTAAACCAGACAACAAGACTTGATTAAATATATTAAATATACCAGGCACCAGTTTTTCTTTGTTTTACACATTTCATTTATGTACCAGGAGGTTTCCATGAATTACAAATCTGAATATTGGGTATGTGTGTGAATAGTATAGGCAATTAAAGTTTGAATGGATGGTGAAATATCTTCTTTCATCTGTGCCCTGAAATGAAATTGAAAGAGGTCTAAGCACACTTTAAAATGCCTAACAATGTAGTAACTGCCTGTGAAGTTTACGTTTGGTATATAATTGCTTTTGCATTCTGGGTGATTCTTATGATCTTAATTAAACAAGATTGCTCAGGAGCAGAGCATCTCTCTACACAACCTCTGGAGTTTCTTTTAGAAATTAAACAAAGACATCCTGAGCTTTAATAATTTACCATCTGAATTCTACATCTGCCCCTTAAGAACACCCAGAGAAGTATCAACAGGCTCCATGTAAATTGTCCTTATAATATTAAGAGTCACAATGAGGTTTTAGTAAAAGTTTTGGACACACTTTAAAAAAATTCATTCAGTAGTTTAGTGATGGAAAGCTCTAATGCATTGAATAGTTTACATTTGTTTGACTCTTTCATGGTTTTAAAAACTCAGCTTTTTTTTAACATACTCTTTGAATGACAAAGTTTACTTTTTCCTGATACAGTATTCACTTTTTTTCTTTATCCTTCTTTTTTTTTTTTTGGCATCACCGGTAGATAATTTATACACCACAGTGAATTTGGTTATTCATACATACAACATTTTACATAGAAATTAAAATTTTAACAAGTTTTTTAAGTTTTTGAAATAGTATATTCTGTATTAAAGTATCATATTTCCCCATGCCCAAGAGATGCAATTCCTTAAATGGAATGAACATCATGTACAAGTTATTGCTTTAGAAGAATTTGGGGGAAACATTTTATATCCATGGTGATGATTTTAAAATTTGGGATATTTTGATTATTTTAGAATTTGTGCTAAAATAAACTCTGGATTTGAATCCCAATTCAGATTTTACTATGTAACAGCTATGTATTTTAGGCAAATTACTTAAGTTCTGAGTTTCTTTTATCTATAAAACAGAAACAATGATAGTATTTTCCTCATAGTGTTTGTGGTTCTGAGAATTTACTAAGATAATACATGTAAAGCAGCATAGAAAGTAATAAAAATTGGCAATTATTAATATGATTTTCATAAGCTACTATTAGGTGGAAATATATGTGAACATTTACATAATAATGGGAGAAGAAATCATAGAGGAGTATATTGATAAATTTAGTTACAAAAAAATTTCAAATTTCTCTACATAAAAATGCAATAAATCAAATTTAAAGGAAAAATGTCAACATTGTGGTGGATTGAATTGTGTACCCCACTTTGGACATGTTCTTGATCTTGGCCCACATGCGTCTGAGTGTGAACCCATTGTAAATAGTATCTCTTGAAACTGTTACTTCAGTTAAGGTGTGGCCCAAGTGAATCAGTTTGGGCTTTAATTTGGATTACTGGAGTCTCTTGTAAGCAGAATGAAATTCAGACACGGAGGGAGAAAGACATAAGAAGAAGCTGGACACAGACATAGGGGACTGGTGGTTTGATGGACTGAGCCCTCTACCATGGGACTTGCCCTTAGGAAGACTGTTGCTGCAAAGGAGAGGCTAGGCCTGCCTATAGTTGTGCCGAAGAGCCTCCTCCCAAATGCCTCTTTGTTGCTTAGATGTGGCCCTCTCTCTCTAGCTAAGCCAACTTGACAGGTGAAATCACTGCCCTACCCCCCCTACATGGGATCTGATACCCAGGGGAGTAAATCTCCCTGGCAACATGGAATATGACTCCCAGGGAGGAATCTAGATCCAGCATCGTGGGAAGGAGAGCATCTTCTTGACCTAAAAGGGATGTGAAATGAAATGAAATAAGCTTCAGTGACAGAGAGATTCCAAAAGGAGCCGAGAGGTCACTCTGGTGGGCACTCTTAACCACAACATGTATAACCCCTTTTTAGGTTCCAATGAATTGGAATAGCTAGCAGTGAATACCTGAAACTATCAAACTACAACCCAGAACCCTTGAATCTTTGAAGACAATTGTATAAAAATGTAGCTTATGAGAAGTGACAATGTGATTGGGAAAGCCATATGGACCACACTCCCCTTTGTCCAGTGTATGGATGGATGAGTAGAAAAATGGGGGCAAAAAAAAAAAGGCACCCAGTGTTCTTTTTTACTTTAACTGTTCTTTTTCACTTTGATTTTTATTCTTATTATTTTTGTGTGTGTGTTAATGAAAATGTCCAAAAATTTATTTTGGTGATGAATGCACAACTGTATAATGTACTGTGAACAGTTGAATGTACGCTTTGTATGACTGCGTGGTATGTGAATATATCTCAATAAAATTGAATTTAAAAAAAAAGAAGAAGAAGCTGGAAGTCAATGGAACCCAGTGGAGAAAGAAGACATCACCATGTGAATTATGTGACAGAAAAGCCAAGGACCACCAGCCAGCCCCAGAATGCCTCAGTCTTTGGGGAGAAAGCATCATTTTTCAGATGTCTTGATTTCATATTTGTCCTAGCCTCAAAACTGTGAGACAATAAATTTCTGTTGTTTAAGCCAAGTCATTTTATGGTAATTGTTCTAGCAGCTGGGAAACGAAGACAAACATAAACTGACAAAAACTAGTACCCCCAATACGCAAAGTGTTCTTAAAATTTAATAACAGATTTTCAACCAGAATGTAAGAAAATTCAAGGGGAAAAGTAGTCTTTTCATTAAATGTTGCTGGGACAACAGGATAACTACATAGAAAAGAATGAAGTTGGATCCTGTACAAGTTTGGATATATTATGTCCCCCAGAAAAAGCCATATTATTTAATGCAATCATGTGTTGGCAGATTAATTAATCTTTTTGATTAGGGTATGACCCCTTGATTAAATGTTTCCATGGAGATTTGGCCCTGTGCATTCAGGGTGGGTCTTGATTAGTTTACTGGAGTCCTTTAAAAAGAGCCACACAGGCCCAGATATTTGCTGACACTGATGCTTGTACATGCTTGGAGATGCAGACAGAAGGACATTTAGCTAAGAGATGAAGCTCAGAGTTTTCCCCAGGATATGCTAAGACAGGACCTGCAGGTGCTTAGAGGGATACATCCTGGGAGGATGAACCAAGAATCCATAGGAGCTTAGAAAGGAGCTGGAATGCAACCTGGGATCAGCAGACACCAGCCTTGCACCTTCCCAGCTAACAAAGGTTTTCCAGACACTATTGGCCATCCTTCCGTGAAGGCATCATCTGTTGATGCCTTAGTTTGGACACTTTTATGGCCTTAGAACACAGAACTTAGAATTTGTAACTTAATAAATCCCCTTTATAAAAGCCAATCTAAAACAAACAAACAAAAAAAAAAAAAAACAGAAAAAAAAGAAAGAAAAGAAAAAAACAAAAACTAAAAAAAGAAAGAAAGAAAAAAAAGCCAATCCATGTCTGGTATTTTGCGTAACAGCAGCATTAGCAAACTGGAACAGATCCTTATCTCAAACCATACACAAAAATTAATTCAAAACAGATCAAAGATCTCAATGTAGGAGCTAAAACTGTAAAATTATTATTAGAGATTTATCTATAGCAATATAATAGCAATTTTTGTCTTATTAATAAAACAATAAAAGTACTTAAATATCCAAAAATAGGTTTTTAAAAATAATTTTGGCAGGCACATGCAATAGTGCCTCATGCAGGCATTAAAAATGATGTAGAAGAGAAATAAAAATGGAAAGATGCCCATCATATATTCAACTAAAACCCAAGTTTTTAAAAAAGGATATAATTTTCAGCTTCACTAGCTATTAGAGAGATGCAAATTAAAACCACAATGAGATACCATCTAACACCGGTTAGAATGGCTGCCATTAAACAAACAGGAAACTACAAATGCTGGAGGGGATGTGGAGAAATTGGAACACTTATTCATTGTTGGTGGGACTGTATAATGGTTCAGCCACTCTGGAAGTCAGTCTGGCAGTTCCTTAGAAAACTAGATATAGAGCTACCATTTGATTCAGCGATTGCACTTCTCAGTATATACCCGGAAGATTGGAAAGCAGTGACACGAACAGATATCTGCACGCCAATGTTCATAGCAGCGTTATTCACAATTGCCAAGAGATGGAAACAACCCAAATGTCCTTCAACAGATGAGTGGATAAATAAAATGTGGTATATACACACGATGGAATACTACGCGGCAGTAAGAAGGAACGATCTGGTGAAACATATGACAACATGGATGAACCTTGAAGACATAATGCTGAGCGAAATAAGCCAGGCACAAAAAGAGAAATATTATATGCTACCACTAATGTGAACTTTGAAAAATGTAAAACAAATGGTTTATAATGTAGAATGTAGGGGAACTAGCAGTAGAGAGCAATTAAGGAAGGGGGAACAATAATCCAAGAAGAACAGATAAGCTATTTAACGTTCTGGGGATGCCCAGAAATGACTATGGTCTGTTAAATTCTGATGGATATAGTAGGAACAAGTTCACAGAAATGTTGCTATATTATGTAACTTTCTTGGGGTAAAGTAGGAACATGTTGGAAGTTAAGCAGTTATCTTAGGTTAGTTGTCTTTTTCTTACTCCCTTGTTATGGTCTCTTTGAAATGTTCTTTTATTGTATGTTTGTTTTCTTTTTAACTTTTTTTTTCATACAGTTGATTTAAAAAAAGAAGGGAAAGTTAAAAAAAAAAAAAAGAAAGAAAGAAAAACAAGGAAAAAAAAAAAAGATGTAGTGCCCCCTTGAGGAGCCTGTGGAGAGTGCAGGGGTATTCGCCTACCCCACCTCCATGGTTGCTAACATGACCACAGACATAGGGGACTGGTGATTTGATGGGTTGAGCCCTCTACCATAAGTTTTACCCTTGGGAAGACAGTTGCTGCAAAGGAGAGGCTAGGCCTCCCTATATTTGTGCCTAAGAGTCTCCTCCTGAATGCCTCTTTGTTGCTCAGATGTGGCCCTCTCTCTCTGGCTAAGCCAACTTGAAAGGTGAAATCACTGCCCTCCCCCCTACGTGGGATCAGACACCCAGGGGAGTGAATCTCCCTGGCAACGTAGAATATGACTCCCGGGGAGGAATGTAGACCCGGCATCGTGGGACGGAGAACATCTTCTTGACCAAAAGGGGGATGTGAAAGGAAATGAAATAAGCTTCAGTGGCAGAGAGATTCCAAAACGAGCCGAGAGGTCACTCTGGAGTGCGGGTTGCTGGTGCTGAGTTCCGACTTGGCGGGCCGGGGCCAGGGGACCTGGCCAGCCCCTGGGGAGGGTAGTGGGCACGGGCAGTATTACCCTCCACAGCCCCCCGGGCCTGAGAAAGTGGAGCCGGCCACAGGCCCCATCTCCCCCACCCAAAATACAACCGTTAAGGGAAGCTTGCCAGAGAAAACCGCCCCCCTTATCTTGCCCGCCACCCCCGTTGCCAGAGCAACTCCCGCCACCGCCAGTGCGCATGCACCGTTGCCAGAGCAACTCCCGCCCCTTTTTCAAATGACCTCCGCGCCCTCTCAGAACCAATCCTAGGCTTTATCCCCTCAGCATTGCCATGTAAGGACCCCACACCCCTAACACCGACCCCGCCCTCTATGCCACCCTATATAACTTGTGCTCACCCCTAAATAAACACTTTTGGTTCAACCCTCCTGAAGAGAGATTGTCTCGCGTTCCTCTCTCGCCGCCCTCCACACCTTGCACGCCTCCGCCGGGGACTCGGCCAAGTCCCCCGCCTCACCCTCCCCTCCGGGAAGAGCCGCCGCTGGTACCCCTCAAGCAACGCCGACCGCAGAGGGTTCCGTGGGTGCCCGCCCCTAGCTGCGACCGCACTGGAGGGCACTCTTACGCACACTTTAGACAACCCTTTTTAGGTTCTAAAGAATTGGGGTAGCTGGTGGTGGATACCTGAAACTATCAAACTACAACCCAGAACCCATGAATCTCGAAGACAGTTGTATAAAAATGTAGCTTATGAGGGGTGACAATGGGATTGGGAAAGCCATAAGGACCACACTCCACTTTGTCTAGTTTATGGATGGATGAGTAGAAAAATAGGGGAAGGAAACAAACAGACAAAGGTAGCCAGTGTTCTTTTTTACTTCAATTGCTCTTTTTCACTCTAATTATTATTCTTGTTATTTTTGTGTGTGTGCTAATGAAGGTGTCAGGGATTGATTTGGGTGATGAATGTACAACTATGTAATGGTACTGTAAACAATCGAAAGTACGATTTGTTTTGTATGACTGCGTGGTATGTGAATATATCTCAATAAAATAAAAAATAAAAAAAAAAAGGATATAATTTCTTCCATTTCAGTGAATAAAGAGAACATTCACACTTAGCAAAAATATTTGAATGAATATACCCCAAAACATACAAAAAAAAAAGATAATCTCTGGAGGAACATTGGATGATTATACATTTTTTTAATAACTTTATTGAGGTACCATTGACATATACTGAATATACATGTTGAAAGTGTATGTTTTGATATATGTACACATCTGTGAAACCATCACCACAATCAAGATAATAAATACATTCATAACTAAAAGTTTCCTGGTATCCCTTTTGTTAACATCCCCCCTGCCCCTTTCCCTTGTTCCAGGCAAGTACTGATTTGCTTTCTATCACTATAGAATTAGTTTGCATTTTCTAGAATTTTATATAACTGAAATTATTAGTATGTGCTTTTTTAAAAATCTGGCTTTTTTTGCTCAGCATAATTATTTTGTGTTGTGTATATCAATAGTTCATTCTTTTTATTCTTAATAGTATTACAGCTTATGGATATACCATAATTTTCTTTATCCATACACCTGTTGATGGACATTTGGGTTCTTTGCAGTTTTGGATCATTACAAATAAATCTTCTGTGAATGTTCATGTACAAGTCTTAGTATGGATTTATGTTTTCTTTCTCTTGAGTAGTGGATAAGCTGAGTTATATGGTAGGTGATATTTAAATTTTTATTCAATAAACTGCCAAATAATTTCCAAAGTAGTTGTACCATTTTACATTCTCTCCAGCAGTGTATGAGCATTCTAATTGTTCTGCATCCACTCCTAATTTGGCATTTTCTTTTTTAATTTTAGACATTTTAATAGGTGTGTAGTGGTGTCTCACTGTACTTTTAGTTTGCATTTCACTACTAACTAATGATGTTGAGAACCTTTTAATGTGCTTATTCGCCATCTGTGTATCTTCTTTGGTGACATGTCTATTCAAATCTCTTGTTGCATTTGTATTAGTTTTTTTCCCCCATTATTGGTTTGTATGTGTTCTTTATATATTCTAGATACAAATATCTTATCAGATATATAATTTGTAAATATTTTCTTCCAGTCTGTAGTTTCATTTTCAAGCTCTTAACAGTGTCATTTTTTTATTATATTTTGAAATATTTTCAAACTTTCAGGACAGTTTCAAAAATAGTACAAACCCCATACAGAGAGTTCCAACATACCCATATCCCCTTCAGATAACCAGATCCACCAGTTTTAACCTTTTGCCGTATTTGCCATACCATTTCAACATTTTGCCATATTTGCCATATCCGTCTACAAGTCCATCCATCAATCTATCCGTCTATCTATCCATCCATTTTCTGAACACTTGAGTATAGGTTATCTGCATCATGCTCATTGAATACTTAATACTTTCATATGTGGTTCCTAAGGCCGAGGATATTCACTTATGTTACCAACTTAAGTGCAGTTATCAAGTTCAAGAAATTTGACATTGATGTAAACCTTACAGTCTATATTCCAATTTATTTATATGTCCCTTGTAAGATCGTATATCACATTTAGTTGTCATTGTCATTGTCTCTTTAGTTGCTCTTTTTTTTCAATCATGGGGATTGTCACAAATTACATATCTATGCATTTTGAGTCACAGCCACTTCTTTAACATTACATTTAAGGCATTGACCTTTTAGATTCTATAGGAAGTAAAAAATGGAGTTACGAACCAAAAATACAATAGTACTGGCATTTATATTTACTCACTTGTTACCCTTACTGGAGATTTATTTCTTCATGTGGCTTTGATATACTATCAGCCACATGAACTCTCTTTAGCATCTCTTATGGGACCAGTCTACTAGTGAGGAACTCCCTCCATTTTTGCTCATCTGAGGGTATCTTAATCTGTCCTTCATTTTTAAGTCAGTTTTCTGGATATAGAATTCTTGGCTAGAAGGTTTCTTTGTTGTTGTTTTTGTTTTCATCACTTTAAATATATCATCCTACTGACTTCTTGCCTCTTTGTTTCCAATGGGAAACCAAGAGAATCTTACTGAGGCTCTCTTGTACACAGCAAGTTGCTTCTCTCTTGCAGCTTTCAGAATTTTCTCTTTATACCTGACATTTGTCATTTTGATTATAATATATTGTGGTGTGGATCTATTTGGATTTACCCAATTTTGTGTTTGTCTAGTATCTTTGGATGTGTATATTCATGTTTTTAATTAAATTTGGAGAGTTTTCAGCTCTTATTTCTTTGAGTATTCTCTCTGCCCTTTTCTCTCCTTCTACTCATTGTGGGACCCTCATAATGTGTATCTTGGTAAATATGTTTGATGGAATCCAACAGATTCCTTAGGCTCTGATCATTTTTCTTCACTCTTTCTTATTTCTGTTCCTCAGAATGGTTGACTCAATTGCCTTATCTTTACGTCCATTGATTCTTTCTTCTGCCAGCTCCATTCTGCTGCTGAACCCCTCTTGGGAATTTTAAATTTCTGTTATTATAGTATTCAGTTCCTTTTGGTTCTTTTTCATGATTTCCATTTATTTATTAATATTCTCTTTGTGTTCACCTGTCATTTTCCTGGTTTCCTTTAGTTTCTTGTGCATGTTTTCCTTTCCTCTTTGAGCATATTTAGGAACATTTTTAAGAAAATCTTTGTCTGGTATGTACCAGGTCTAGTTCTCATTGATGGTTTCTACTGTTTTAATCATCCCCTTTGCCTGGGCCATTGCTTCCTGGATCTTTGTATGTTTGGTAGTCTTTGTGTTATCACTGGAATTTAGACCCTGAGGCATCTGTTCCTTAAGCTTATATCTAGCTAGTGTTGTCACAAATCTTTCCTTTAAAGCCAGGGACTAACAACAACAAAAAAAGATGAAGAAAAAGAAAACACCTCTCCCAATCTTTGCAGATTGACCTGTGTGACTTATGCATACATGAGTTTTGAGTTTAGATAATAGCTCCAGGCCAAAGGATAGGGTCTGTGCCAGTTTGAATGTATTATGTCACCCAAAATGCCATTATCGTTGATGTAATCTTCTGTGGGCAAACGTATCAGTGTTGATGAGATTGTAATTCTTTGAGGGTCTCTGTGGAGATGTGCCCCACCCAACTGTGGGTGATGACTCTGACTGGATAATTTCCATGGAGTTTTACCCCACCCATTCAGAGTGGGTCTAAATTAAATCACTGGAGCCATATAAATGAGCTGACAAACAGAAGGAACTCAGTGCAGCTGAGAGTGACGTTTTGAAGAGAAGCTACAGCCAAGAGGGCACTTTGAAGAATGCAGTGGAACTGAGAGAGGAGCTTCAGCTTACAGAGACATTTTGGAGATGGCCTTTGAAAGCAGACTTTTGCTCCGGAGAAGCTAAGAGAGGAAAAATACCCCAAGAGCAACTAAGAGTGACATCTTTGAGGAGCTGAAGCCTAGAGAGGAACGTCCTGGGAGAAAGCCATTTTGAAACCAGAACTTTGGAGCAGATGCCAGCCACGTGCCTTCCCAGATAACAGAGGATTTCCGGACACCATTGGCCATCCTCCAGTGCAGGTACCCAACTGCTGGCGCATTACCTTGGACACTGTATGGCCTTAAGACTATAACTGTGTAACCAAATAAACCCCCTTTTATAAAAGCCAATCCATTTCTGGTGTTTTGCATTCTGGCAGCATTAGCAAACTAGAACAGGGCACAAGCATCTTGTTTTGGGCATGCACATGTGGCCCTAGGAATTCCCCTGTTTATGAAGCTATGAATGTCCCCTCTTACCTGGAAACATTTTCCTCATTGTCTTGGAGACTGCACTGTATGTCCTACAGCCAGCAACCCCCTGCCCCAATCAGCTACAACTTGACTACTCTCCCACAGCATTCTTTAGGAGAGCTCTGTGAGCTTCCTTCTGCATGTTCTAAGAAATCTTTGCATAACCCAATGCCCCAGATATTTTATCCTGTATTTAATTGGGAATTTTTATAGTTTAAGGTTTTATGTTTAAGACTATAATTCATTTTGAGTTAGCTTTTTGTATGTGATGTGAGGTAATTATTGAAGTTCACATTTGTTTTGGTTGGTTTGGTTTTTTTGCATATGGCTATCCAAGTTTTCCAGCACCATTTGTGGAACAGACTTTCCTTTTCACTGAGTTGCCTTGCGTCTTTGTTGGAAATCAATTGACCATATATGTATGATTCTGATTCTCAATTCTATATTCTGTTTCTTTGATCTATTTGTCTATCTCAATTACAATATCACACTGTCTTAGATGCTGGAACTTTGTAATAAATCTTGAAGACGGGTAGCACAAGTCTTCTAACTTTGTTCTTCCTTGTCTAAGTTCTTCTGGCTATTTTAGCTTATTTACATTTCCATGTGGGTTTTAGAATCACCTTGTCAATTTCCACCAAAATGTGTGCTAAAGATTTTGAATGGAAATCCATTGAATCTATAGATCAATTTGGGGAGAATTGACATCTTAACAATACTGAGTCTTCTGATGTGTAAACCCAGCCTATTTCTCTATTTAGTTAGCTCTCCTTTAATTTATCTCAGCAATGTTTCATATTTTCATTGTAAAGTTTTTGTCTGATTTCTCCCTAAGTATTTCATATTTTGATGCTATTGTAAATGGTATTTTTTAAATTTCAATTTTTGATTTTTCATTGCTAGTATGTATAAGAGGAATTAATATTTTAAAATTGATCTTGTATCCTGTAGCATTTCTACACCCAGTGTTTAATTATAGTGGCCTTTTTGTAGATACCATTTGATTTTCTATGTAGAAATCATGTTGCCTGCTAATAAAGAGAATTTTCATGTACTTCTTCCTTTCCACCCTGACACCTTCTGTACCTTCTTCTTGCCTTAATACATTGTCTAGAAACCTACAGTACAATATTGAATATAAGTGGCAAGAGCAGGCATTCTTGCTTTGTTTTTGCTCTTAGGCATAAAGAACTCAGTCTTTCACCAATAAGTATATTGTTATTTGTAGTTGGTATATACTCTGTATCAGATTGAGGGAGTTCCCTTCTGTTTCTATTTGTATTAGAAATTGATTTTGGATTTTTTTTTTCAAATGTTTTTCCTGCATCTGTTGCGATATTTATATATATTGTGAAATATATTGATTGATATTTTAATGTAAAACCAACGTTCCATCCCTGGGATAAACCCCTTTTGGTCATGAGGTATAATCCATTTTATATATTGTTGGATTATATTTGCTAAAACTTGGTAAGAATTTTTCATCTGTATTCAGGAGGTTTATTCATCTGTAGTTTTTCCTTTTTTGTAATGCCTACATCTGGTATTTGAGTTGTGCTGGCCTCAAAGAATTGAGGAGTCTTCTCTCCTGTTCAGTTTTCTCAAAGCGTTTATGTAAAATTGGTATTATTTCTTCTTCAAATATTTGGTAGAATTCACCAGTGAAGCAATCTAGGCCTAGAATTTTTGTATTTTTGTGGAAATTTTTTAAACCACATATTAAATATCTTTAGGGATATAGAACTATTTAGGTTGTTTGTCTCTTTGGGAGTGAGCTTCAATAATTTGTATCTTTCAAGGAATTTGTCCATTTCATTTAATTCATTGAATTTAATAGAATAAAGTTGTTCATATTTTGGTAGTTATGTTACCCATCTCATTCATGATGTTGATAATTAGTGTCTTCTCTCTTTTTTCAGATCAACCTGGATAGAGGTTTATCAATTTTATTGATGTTTTCCAAGAACCATCTTTTGTTTTCATTAATTTCCTCTATTTTTTCTGTTTTCATTGATTTCTGCTCAGATCTTTATTATTTTCTTTCTTCTGCTTATTTTGAATTCCATATGCTTTCCTTTTTCTAGTTCCTTAAGGTTGAATCTGAGGTCATTGATTTAAGGTCTTTCTTGTTTTCTGATTTTAGTTACTTATGGCTATACATTTTTGTTAAGTACCTCAGAAATATTGATATGCTGTGTTTTTACTATCATCCAGTTAAAATAGTTTTTAATTTCCCATTTGATTTCCTCTTTGAGACTTGGGTTACTTAGAAGTTTTTAATTAGTTTCCGAGTATATGGAGATTTTCCATGTATCTTTTTGGTTGCTTATTTCTAATTTAATTCCATTGTGATCAAAGAACATATTTTCATGATTTGAGTCCTTTTACTTTTATTGAAAATTGTTTTATGGCTCAGGATATAGTTTATCTTGATAAATGGTTGTTATGTACTTGAAAAGAATGTGTGTTCTGCTGTTTTGGGGTGGAGTGTTCTATAAATACCATTTAGATCAAGTTGGTTTATAGTATTCAAGTCTTCTATTTGCTCTCTGATTTTCTGTCTACTCTTTCTACTAATTATTGATAGGAAAGTGTTCCCATTTCTCCTTGCAGTTCTATGAACTTTTGCTTTCATGTATTTTGAAACTCTATTATTAGGTGAACAAGCTTTTAAAACTGTAGCGTCCTCTTGGTAATTTCACCCCTCTAGCATTATTAAATGACCCTTTTTATCCCTGATTTTTGTTCTGAAATCTGCTTTGTCTGGTTTTGATATAGTTTCTCCAGTTTCCTTTTGTTTAGTGTTAGAATGGTATCTCTTTTTACATTCTTTTATTTTTCATCTATTCAGGTTTTTATATTTAAAGTGAGTTGTAGGCAACATATAGTTGAGTTTTGCTTCTTAATTCAGTCTGACTATGTCTGCCTTTTAATTGATGCCCAATATCTTGATTGTTGTGTTTTAATATTTTCTTTGTTTGGTGTTTTGTGTTGTTTTTTTTTTTTAAGGTGTTTTAGACAAAAAGGCAAATCCTGTCCCTCTCATTCAATCTTGATCAGAAGCAGCAGTCCTGGATGATTTTATTTTCATATTTTGCTTTTCTTCATTTTCTTGTTTCTCTGAAATACCACACACAGACATACATAAATTATGATTAAAAAAATATGACTTTTTAAAATGAAGTAGACAAGATAATATTAAAGGACTATATTTTGGTAACTAATTTTATTAACATGTCTGAATATTTGATGAATAGTTATCTATATATTTTTCAACTTTTTTATCAACATCCAGTTAATAAATAAAATGTCCTATGGTATCTATGCAAACAGCATTAACTCAGCTCTAAGTATAAATTTTTCATTTTCTAGGTTCCAATAGTTTCAATTTTTTTTTCATTGAAATCTTTAATTCCCATTTACAGATGTTTCTCCCATAAAAAATAGCTAACGAGAATTCCATGGTTCAAATATTCCACTTTGAATAACTTCTTACGCTTTCCCAAATTTATAAATTCATCACACAACTGAAAACATGCTTCTACATCTGTAACTTTGGCATTTATAGTCTCCTTGGGTGGCTCATTTTTTTTTTTCTGAAATTTCCAAACCTCAGATTATGAAGCAATCTTGCAGAAAAAGGTATCAGAGATTCTTAATTATTCTTTGGCTTTGGTTGTTCTAGCAGAAAAAAGGACTAGGGCATTTTCAAAATTTAAGATAGTCCTTTGCATTCTATCCAGCACAAACAGATATGGCAGAATACTGTGCCAGGAATATGTCCCATGCAGCCTTTCTTTTTAAGGAAGCTGAAGATTGCTTCCTCAATTAGTTGAAACTTCTGGGTGGTCTTTTTAAAAAATAGCTCTTTGAAGAAAGCAGTGAACCAATAATACTGTAAATGCAAAATAACATTAGTCTATTAGCTTTGAAGCTAAGAAGGAATGACTAGCAAGCAATTCAGTGTTTTTTGTTTGTTCATATAGAATTTCTTAACTCTGAGTTTTAAGAGGAAAAAAAATCTATATAAAGTCAATGAAAGAATTTTTTAAAGATGTTTTGTATACATTTGGGCATACAATTAACCAAGTTTAATTTTGTGTGTGTGTGTGTGTGTATAAACTACATGGTTTATTTAGTTTTATATGTCAATAGATGCATACACATACACACTCCATCATCTTTATTGAAATCAGTATATAATAAGTTTAAAATATCTGGGTATGTGTAGCAAACAAAGAACTGTCTCCATTTCTAAGAAAATCAGTCCATTATTTATCCTTAGTCTCCACATTTGATTCTACTTTCAGGTTGGAAACTGTTCTTAGCATTGTCAAATATTGTCCCCCAGTGCATCTTGCCAAAAGCAAAATAGTGAAGTAACTGAAGTTACTTTTGTAGACACACCATTACCTAACAGAATCCCCTCTCTCCCTTTCACTCTTCTTAACTGAGCAATGGGAAAAAAAATATGTTTCAAATGTGAAGCTTTTTATTTTCCCTAAAACTGTACTTTTAGGCAGCTATGCCCTCCTGGGAAACATAGAACAGACTGGCAATATTAGTAATCTTCATTACTCAAGTGTCCATAACAGATTTTTCATTGCTAAACTGTCAGTTTGAAAGAAAAAGCAGTGACCATTTAAGCACTCAGAATGTTCTATTTTGGCCTTGACCAAATCCACTGGTTCCCCAGGCCTCCACCTCCTCCAAGAGGAAAAATAGTCAAATTAATTTTACCATGAATTGAGAAAATCTCCTACAAACAGGGGCCTAGTGATTAGGATTGATTGGCAGTGGGCTGAGAAAATTTAAATAAGGTAGGCTAAGCGCCTATTGTAGACTCTGCAAATCTTCCAGGCAAGTTCATTCTAAATGACGTATTTGTCTGTGTAAAAACAATTCTTGTGCTAAAAACTGTAGCTAAGCCTGAGCATAGAACATTGCATGTAAATTCCCCACAGTGCTTCTCATCAGATATTGGCCAAATGGGCATTGGTTGATGAATGACTATCGCTACTGCCCTCAGCTTAGTTTTCTTGGCTTATGGCTCTATTAGTGGGATTATCAGTAGTCATTCTCACTGTGCATCAGCAGAGGGTGATAGAAGTTCCCTGTTTCTGTCCACAATTGCCCTGAATGCACCATTTTCTAGTGTAATAGTCTCCCCAGACTAAATTAATGCCTCCCCCTAAATAAGCTTTCCTCAAATACCCATTCTCCAAACTAAAAAAATAGAACCAAAGCTGCATTTGGCAAATACAAGCTCAGGAAATTATCCAAAATTGTCGATGCCCACAAAAGAGGTCAACATCCATTTGCTTTTCATGTGCATTTAATTATTGGAGAAGATTTGATTTGGCAATCATGTTAGTATTTTAGAGCAGCTTCGTTTTACAACTGGAAATGAGAACTTCTCAAAGTGGGGACAGTGCCAGTGAACTCAGGCCAGATCCACTGTGTGTATTGAAAAGTTTAACTTGTGAAGAGAACTAAATAAAGAATGGCAGGAACCATGCAGCTGCATAGGATAAGGTAGCCTGGTGCCTCTGAAGAGGCAGCCAGGGTGGATGGGGTCCCTGGGATGACTTCTGGAACCAAATATTTCTCTCATTGCCTGAAATATTCACTATGGAAGGTAGTCCTTTGACTTAAAGGCATTGTTAAAGAAGCAAGAGATTATCAAAGACTAAGGACAAAGGAAGTGTTGATTTTGATGGGAGAGAGGATCAGAATGGGATTGACACTCAGGTCAAGACAGTAGGTCTGAGTAAGGAATCTGGAAATGTAGGTCCCCAGAAAGCTAGAATGCCCCAGACACCAGGATTCTGAGGAGAGAAAAAGAAGAATGAAGACAAAGGAAGGAATGCAGAGAACATGAAAGCAAACTTACATTATCTCACTTGGCCTATTCTGTGACTTAAAAATTATTCTCAATGGACTGTTTGTACCTCAAGAAACCCAACAGGAAAAACAGTATTTTGGTGTTTCAGTAGAAAAGTGGCAACTAGGAATGCTCTGTATAAATCCATGCATTTCCAGAGTGTAGATATTCTAGCATCAAAAGAACAATAATAAAAGTGCTCATTCATCTTCCTGATGCTTTCTCTTTTTTCTTTTTTCCTCCTTTCAGTTAAATAGATTAAGGAGTAGGATGTGCTACAAACACTAGAATTGACAAATAAAACGTGTAAAAATAATCATGAGGTCGTTTTTTGGACTATATACTGGAGATACAAAGATTAATCATGCAATGTGAACATGGCTGTGATCGAGGCAGTTTCATCCTAGTTGGTGAGGTTGACAATCAAATGACTTTAGTGTGACACCAAGTGCAAATCATTAGGATTTAAGAAGATCATTCCAGGTTTGGATTCCATACTGGTGAGAGCTATTTGGTATATGGATTGCATTTTATATTTTTGTCCCTAAAATATTATTTAATGAATGACTTGAATATGATACCCGCAAATAATTATTTATTCTGCCTATGCATAAGGATAAACAGAAATTTATACCTTTGCTCAGATGGTTATTTTGCAAAGACCTTCCTAACCTATCATTAGAAAAATGCAAATTGTAGTTAAGAGGCTCCTAACTTAGTGCAGTGCATTTCTTCTCCGTAGGAGGAACAGCAGATGCATCCTTAGGCCGTTCACTATATCCTGATAGATTATTTTCCATTTGTGCAGGTTGTTTTTTAAAAAAAGATTTTGACTCGAAGAGATCATTGAAGTTAATGATTCAGATGAAATCATTTTCTTTTCCTGTGTTTTTTGCTTTGTAACCACCAGTTGTCTTTACACCAATTTTGTTATATACATCTCATTATTTTATAAAGCATTGAATATTTTGTTTTATATTTCAAAATACTTGTCACCCTAACTTTCAAGCAACCAAAGTTTTCCTCTTAATTTCCTTTTTATTTGTTGTTAACAATGGCATTTTTACAGAATGCAATTACTCCCTTCAAAATCAGGAATGAAAAAACAACACACCCTTCCAGATGTGGAGAAAATAAACTTTATCCGGCCCTTGAACTCCATTAAACTTTAATGACCTTCTTTTATTTTCTGTCACTTTGCACCCCACCTGCTTTATCTTTATCTCCTTCTACCCCTTGGCCCATCAGTGTAGATTCAGGAAGTTTTCTTAAGTTCACTTGCTGTCTCCAAAATGGTGAGGGTGGGAGATGACTGTAGGAGGTGAAGCATATGCTTATATTTGCACTGGATTTGATGCATTACATTTTTAGTGAACATGAGCAGAATGAAGAGGTGGCATAGTTGCTTCTGAGTTATCTCATTACTAGAAATTACCATCTAAAGTCCAACGGCATTGAAATTTCTTACTTCATTGCTACTGTTATATTGCCAATTCAGGTAAGAATTACGATTTGTGGATTTCACTGCCTGTGACTGTAATGCTGCCAGAATGCAAAACACCAGAAATGAATTGGCTTTTATAAAAGGGGGTTTATTTGGTTACAAAATTACAGTCTTAAGGCCATAAAGTGTCCATCAACAAAGGGTACCTTAACTGGGGGATGGCCAATGGTGTCTGGAAAATCTCTGTTAGCTGGAAAGGCACGTGGCTGGCATCTGCTCCAAAGTTCTGGTTTCAAAATGGCTTTCTCCCAGGACGTTCTTCTCTAGGCTGCAGTTCCTCAAAAATGTCACTCTTAGTTGCTCTTGGAGCGTTTTTCCTCTCTCAGCTTCTCCGGAGCAAAAGTCTGCTTTCAACAGCCGTCTTCAAACTATCTCTCATCTGCAGCTCCTCTCTTCTCAGTTCCTGTGCATTCTTCAAAGTGTCCCTCTTGGCTGTAGCTCCTCTTCAATATGCCACTCTCAGCTGTACTGAGTTCCTTCTGTTTGTCAGCACATTTATATGGGTCCAGTGATTTAATTTAGACCCACCCTGAATGGGTGGGGTAACACCTCCATGGAAATTATCAATCAGAGTCATCACCCACAGTTGGGTGGGGTGCATCTCTATGGAAACATGCAAAGAATTACAATCTCATCAACACTGATACATCTGCCCACACAAGATTACATCAAAGATAATGGTGTTTGGGGGGAAATAATACATTCAGACCGGTATAGTGACTGTCAGCCAAGCCAAGGGAGATTTCCGTGAATCTGTCAGGGAAGGAGAAGCAGAGTCCAGAAAGCCTCACTAAAGGGGATTATACATGCCAAACTGTTTTTGCTCCTTCTTCTGCCTTTTTACCACCAACAACAGCTGCTTCATTTTTAATGTGTCATACATTTCCCTATGTGGGACAGAGGCCACAAAGAGCATAGTCCTTAAGCAAATACTAAATTAGCAGGTAGAGGGGGTAAAAGGGGTTTGGCCTCAAGTCTTACTCTTTCTTTTCCTTTCTTTTATTTTTGGCTGGCCATATTTTGCATCTCTAATTTTTATTTTTACTCTGTCATTGATGGTAGTTCAGTATCAAACAATATGAAGACTGCCAGGGCACAGAAATGAAATAACAAATGATGAAAACTCAATTCCACTCCCACTAAGACTTATTGCTTATATGTTTATTTTCCACCAATGTGAGACTATTTTATCAATCAGATGGACTGGGAACAGGTAGTGGAGGTGATGTACAATTATTAACGACAAGAACTCATGTAAATGCCTTAAAAGCTTATAGGCTTATATGCTTTATGTTCTCCTGCAGATAGACTTCAAGGACTTGTTTGGAAATACTTGCAGAAAAGTGGAGGTAGTCATATGGTCTTGGCCAAAATGGTCCTTCTCCATCAGAGTAGATTATGCCCTTCAAATGAGCAGGTATCCTTGGAAGATTTGTTGAGGCATGGACAAGCCAGAAAGAGTCATCCCAATCAACACAAAAAATGGAGCAAATGAAATTATCTAGTGACTACTCTAGTTAACTCCAACTAACCTCAGCTCACCTCACAGCCAGTTGTATTTGGAACCACAGAAATGCCTGTCTGCTTTATTCACTTATTGAACACTCACTGAGAACTCACTACATGCTAGGAGTGTATACACTTCTATGCTCCTTGTCTTCAGGAGGTTTGCACTTTTGAAACATTAACAATGAATCAAATAGCTTTAGGTTCTTCATTACTTTAATAATTTTTTGACTGCTTGGACTTGGGACTCTCCCTAATATTTCACAAAATTATGGTCAAGTTTGAAATGAAAAAGACCTTGGAGAACTTTGTATTGATAACTCTAACGGTGAGAACTTGGAACCAAATCAAAAGGGAGGATCTGTCAGAGTATTTTTGTGGCATGTAGGACTCTGAAAAACTTTTAAGATTTAGGTATATCTAATTTCCCTACTTCCTAAGATAGTACTGCCCATATATTTTTTTGTATTGCCCTCATGTATGATATTAAACTCTGGATCAATGGCAAACCTAATACTTATATAACATAAAAGTTTTAAATGCCATGGTTCTTTATGAAAGAAAGTTATATATTACATACATTTCCTGGAGTCTAGAGTAGTCAGTTCTAACTGACAGACTAAACTTCAATGCCTATAAAGAAGGTTGGTTAAATGATTTTGTTTCTGTTTTCAGTTGAACAAATTTTTCAAGGAAGATGTAAATAAGAACAGTTTAATTTTAAATGCTTAAAAAATACTTTCAGTGATCATGATTACTTAAAAACATATTAGAGTGACATCTTGGGTTGTATCTTTTTTTTAATACAGTTTTATTGGGATATCACACATCCTTTAGTCATTCACAGTGTACAATCAATTATTCAAAGCACTATCATACAGTTATGCATTCATCACCAGAATCAATTTTTGAAACTTTTCCTTACTCCAAAATAAAAATAAAAGCAAAAAAGAACACCCACCCTATTATTTATCTAACTTTTGTCCCCATTTTTCCACTCATCTGTCCATATAATGCATAAGTGGAATGAGAGCCACAAGGTTTTCAAAATCACCCAGTCACACTGTGCAAGTTACATAGTTATACAATCGTCTTTAAGAATCAAGGTCACTGGGTTGCAGTCAGACAGCTTCAGGTATTTCCCTGTAGCCATTCCAACACAGTAAAGACTAAAAAGTGATATCTATATAGCGATATCTATAGTGATATCTGTAAGAATATCCTCCAGAATGACCTTTCGGCTCCATTTGAAATCTCTCAGCCACTGAAACCTTATTTTGTTTCATCTCTCTTCCCGCTTTCGGTCAAGAAAATTTTCTCAATCCCACAGTGCTGGGTCCAGGCTCATCACCAGGAGTCATTTCCCACGTTGCCAGGGGGATTCACACCCCTGGGTGTTATGCCCCACATAGAGGGGAGGGAAGCGAATTCACCTGCCTAGTGGGCTTAGAGAGAGAGGGGGCCACATCTGAGCAACAAAGAGGCTCTCTGGAGGAGACGTTTAGGCACGATTATAAGTAGGCTTCGCCACTCCTTTACAGCAACAAGCCTCACAAGGGAAAGCCCCCAGATCGAGGGCTCGACTCACCAAATTGGCAGTCCTCAATGTTTGCAAGAAAATCAGCAATAACCCAGGTGGGGAAGTCCACCACATCCACATTTCTCCCCAGTTCTTCTGTGGGACCCTGCAAATACACTTTTACTCTCTACCCATATCACTCTGGGATGTATCAGGATTTCACCCCAGCCTGTACAAACTCACCCAATTCCACTTTCCATTCAGAGCTCCATGCACCTATGGTGTTCAAACAAACTGATCACACAAATTAAATTATTTAGTGTGCTACAGAAAATATAGATCCTGCACCAAATAAACATGTCCTCCCTTGGTCTTGCACAAAAGTTGTAGTTTTAAAACCCAGTCAGTATCATCCTTTACCATTTGGCTTGATTTGCCCTAGTCCTAACCAGATCCACTTCATTCATATCTCTAATTAAAGTCTGAACTATTTTTCAGCTTTTTCAACAGTTGCCATATGGAATAATATTGACATTCATAGCTGCCCAGCTTTAGCTCCAAGTCTCAGGGGTCACACAGATACCCAAAGTTCCAGAGACTGACTAGGTTATACACAAGGAGCTCAGCATCTCAAAATTTAGATATAACTATTCAACTCAGGAATAGATGTGACTGCTGTAAGAACTTACAATCTAGGGACCATTACAATAAGCGTTCTCCTGATAAGCCATGCTCAAAGATTCAATTCTCAGAGTTTACACATTATAGTTAGTCCATTTTAGAGAGACATTATAATGTTTGTCCTCTCATTTCTGGCATACTTCACTCAAAATGCTGTACTCGAGATCCATTCACCTAGTTGCATGTCTCACAACTTAATTCCTTTCTTATAGCCGCTCAATATTCTACTGTATGCACACACCACAGTTCACCATTCTGTTCATCAGTCGATGTACCCTTAGGCCATCTCCATCCATTGCAAATTGTGAATACTGCTGCTCTAAACACTGGTTTGCAAATGTCTAGGTTGTATCTTGCATTTCAAAACCAGTTTGGAAACTCAGTTTAATCAGCTTTGCAGTCAATATTTGACAAGTTAATTGGAGAATATTGCATTTTTCCTTTTTATGCTGTGTAGACACTGCCTTTTTGACTGGAATAGGTTTTGTTATTCATAAGCCAATGAACTGGATTCCGCTGAGATCATATTTTGATCTAAATTTGGACCAATAGTAAACATGCTTCAGGGTCTTGGACGATATCTTAAATGTGACGGTATCAAGAGGAGAGGAGTGAGGAAGTTTCTGCTGCTAATGACCATTAATTTAATTGATTTATTTTTATTTTTGTCATGGCAGTGTTTACTACCAGATTAACTCAGTAAATCATTGATCATAGGACTTTTAGTTGTATTTAGTCAAAAGTCAGAATTGACATATATTTAAATCTTTCCATACCTTCTTAAAGTCTGATCACCATTGAAAATATAAGTGAGTTGTCTGATTCTTGTTTTGTCAATGTTCTGGTTTAGATATATTATGGCCCCCAAAATGAAATTATCTTTGATGCAATCTTGTGGAGGCAGATGTATTAGTGTTGATTAGGTTGGAACCTTTGGATTAGGCTGTTGCCATGGAGCTGTGACCCACCCAACTGTAGGTGGTGACTGATTAGATAATTTCCATGGAGGTGTTGCCCTGCCCGTTCAGCATGGGCCTTGAATAGTTTACTAGAGCCCTATAAAAGAGCACAAACAGAAGGAACTCAGAGCTGCAGCTGAGAGACATTTTGAAGACAGCTGTCGAAGGCTGATATTTTGAGAACACCATTTTGAATTGCAACCTGGGAGCAAGCAGACACCAGCCACATGCCTTCCCAGCTAACAGAGGTTTTCCGGATGCCAATGGCCTTTCTCCAGTGAAGGCACCCTATTGTTGATGCCTTACCTTGGGCAGTTTATGGCCTTAAGACTTTAACTTTGTATCCAAATAAACTCCTTTTATAAAAGCCAATCCATTTCTGGTATTTTGCAAAACGGCAGCATTAGCAAACCAGAACAGTCAACTAATTTAGAATTTTGTGTGGGCTATAGTGGTGAACTTAGCATTGGTTTTGCATTATGTGGACAATATGTTACCATCAGATCTATGATGCCATCAAACTGTCTTGTAGAAGATTTGCAGTTGTATTTTAGATCCAGTGTTAATGTAATGATTAGCTGAGAGTTGTTAACAATTTGAACCCCTAAAGAGAGGTTATAATTTTAAATGAAATGAAGTCCTAAAATACTGTTTTGCTGGCTAAATTAGAAATACTTTCAGAAAGTAATTTAGTAGAAAGTAATGTTATGATGAATTTTCTATCCATATGAATCCTACTTCTAGGTATCTTATTTTACAAACTTTTATTTCAATTCATAAAGCTTGTAACTAAGAGGTTTGTATTCATTTAGCTGTATGCATATAAGCTAGAATCTTAACTTGATTTTATGTAACCTACATTTGAAACAATTTTAAAACATCTCTATTGCATTCATATTTGCAGTTTAAAATATGAAGAGGAGAGCTAGTTTCCATGTATCTTAAAATCATGTAAAAGATTAATAAAAACGGAAGTCATTTTATTTTATTTGCTTTTGTCTGTTTGGAATTTGTATTTGAAAGTTAGGTAACAATGAGACAGTAATCTAGGCTCTCAAATAGTCCTTTACAATGTTTCAGAAAAATGAAACTTTTCACTGTACATCTTTGGTGAAAAGGTGCCTTCCAATCTCTTTTAAATTGCTTTAAAATGTTATTTAAATTGTAATTCATCAGAGAAGAACTCATGTCTACTTTTGTAGCTTTTTTATTTGGTGCCAAATTCCTTGTCAACCAGTCTTCTAAAACCATTTACTACTACAGATAATGACAATAAATCATTTCATTTTCTACCTTAAGAAAAAAAATTTTTCAAAATTTACTTTCATATTATTCAATATAATGCTTTGTTGTTGATGCTGCTGATATTTTTGTACATGGAATCAATGAAGACTGAATCTATAAAATTATAATATCCTATTAAAGTATGCCTAGTAACCTTGCTCTTTATAGAAAAAGAATATGCTTATTCACTCTTTAGAGAATAATTTTCATTCTTTCTCTTTTTTTTGTTTTAAACCCTAACAGGTGTACAAGCTTTTCTTGTTTGTTTCTTAAGAAATTATTCTAGGCCGAAAACAAGGAAAATTTTATTGAAATTTAATATAGTCAAAATTACCTCTAGCATGTAGACTTATTATTTCCATAATTTGACAATTACTATAATACCAATATAGCATGACAGCATTTAGCATATTAAACTACAAAGAAATTATAGCCTGAAAAGTTGCAGCATTGTGAATTTATATTCTTGCACATTTAATTGTCTTTTAAGAATTGTTCATGAGATGATTTGATTTTCAATTATTTTCTTCTTGTGTAGTGATCAAAAATGACTGTTTTCTTCTACATTATATGAAAGTTGCATTTTAATGGCATCACAATGTAATATTTAGATTACCTATTATCTAGTTTTTAATGTTCTGTGATAAAATTGTAATATTTTTAGGGCTGCAAAAATAGGAAAAGTTCCCTAAAGATAAACAAAGGAGTTTATTTTCTTTTAATATCACCATCATCAACAACATATGTTGCTTAACATGCATTTTTTGTTTTCCTCCATTAACAACTATCTGACTGAGAAGCAAACTATTAATTATGGAGGACATGCCCTCTGAAAACCTAGAAAGTTCATGTAATTGAAAAACTTTTGAGTAGATAGTGAGAGTCCTGCAGATAGGGTATAGAAAGAACTCATGGTAACAGGCCAAAGCTACTGTAGTAACTGCTACAGTACTTAAGGGTTTTGAGACCATGAGTCTCCTTGTTTATCTATTATGCCATTTTTTCTTTGACAGACCATGAACTATCCACTAGAGTTAGAACTAGAATATTGGAAATTCCAGCAGGTCTGGAATTTTCAACTGCATGAACTGGAAGAGAGTCTTGCTGGCACCCGTGTATATGCACAAGGGGAAAAAATCACATTTTAAATACATAATGTCAGAATGAACTGTTGTTTCTATATACATACACCATGCTATCCCTGTGATGCAGCTTCACATGCAGCAGGCATTAAGAATACACGGTGACAAGAAAATCCATTTTTACTTTAGTAGTAATTCATATTCTTTCCTTCTTATCACATGATTGGGTTTTGATAACTGCCTGTCCACTGACATTGCTGCATTTGAAGGGATTCCTGGTTAAAGAGGACACATTATAAGATTGGAGAGGCACAGATGACTCTGCCCAAAGTTGCATATGACTATCTTCTGCCCCAATCTCCCAATCTTCTCAGAATGGAGAAATGAGTCAAATAAGATGCAAAGGAAATATATAATCATACTTTTATTGTATCTGTTAATTCCATCCCCAACCTCAACGTGAACTGGTAGGAGAATAAAATTCCAACTGAAGGAGTAGCATGCAAATAAACTTTGAATGAAATGCCCACAACTTTTAAGTGTCACTTCAGAAAAAAAATGAGGGCTTCACAGAGTTTGTGACCTGGGAGTGTCAGAATCATGTTAGATGTTCTTGACTTGTTTATTCTTTCAGCAATGTCAGACTGCTAGTTACTCAGAAATAAGAAAGTGTGGTCTTCACACTTGCTAGTATGTTTATGCACTGCTTTTCCCAGGTATTCTATAAAAGTTTGTAGAATGGTACACTACAAAGTGTGTGCTTTTATTCAGATATGACTTTTATGTTCATTTTAGAAAATCAATAAACGAACAAGCAAAACCACTGCAGGACCCATTCATAAAGCTGGTTTGGGAAAAACCTAACCCTTGCCTCAAGGATTATATAAAGCATGTTCAGATGGACCAATGAGCAATTTGTACAAATGCACTTTAAGTGAAGAGTTGCTGAGTTTGTCCCAACCTTGTTAATATTCTCTAAGAGAGAGCTGACTGAGAACAAGCAGTAAAAGCAGTAAGTGAATCAAATTGCTCCTTAAAAACAAGTATTTTTAATATCATATCTTTAAAAAAATTTTTTAATGCAGCTTATTTTGAGAGTTATGAGGAGCCTAAGTTCAACTTCTCTTGCCTGGCATAAATCTATGACTCACTGAGACTTCTGAGATCCCTAATTAGGAAAGAAAGCACAAGTAAATAGTGGAAATATCCACAACTAAGTGATGCTCAATAAAGTGGTCATTTAAAAATGAGTTGCTCTATACCTAAGTTGTTTCTATATAAGAGGCTAAAGTGTATTTGGACCTTCATTTAGCAATAACTACAAGTAGTAAGAAGTCCAATAAATACTAAATTGAAATATGTGTCTTTTATTGCTCAAATCTATTTGGTATATATTGCTCACATAAAAATCTGGGAAATCCATAAACCTCTTGCTCATTTCTCTTACTGTTTCTGTCACTGAACCCTTTTCCTCCATACCCTGCCACACCTTTGCAAGAAAAAGATTATGTTTAAGCTATATAAGTAAAATCTTGTTCTTAGAGCAGCCATCTAAAAGAAGTTCAGGGATCTGGGGAGTGCAAAACAGTATATGTTTTGTTGTTGGCATCTTCATTTCCTCAAACTTATTCACTCTTTATTACTCCTTTGCTACTTCTCTATTGCCCTTTTCCTTAATTTGTTTCTTCCTCTTATTTTTGAATGATGTTTTCTTCCTCTTTATTTCTCCTTCTTAATATCCCCCTATGCCTTCCTCCTGTTTGCTACTCCATTCCCACTCACTTTCCACCCTTTCACAATGGGCCTGTAAGTGTAACCCTGTTGCCTACAGAGAGGCAATGGGCCCTGAGGCTATGATTAGAGGTGTGCTAAAGTACTTAGAGTCCAGAGCCAGTCTTGGAACTTTCTGAGACTATTTCAGTAAAACGACAGTCATCCCAAATTTACAGAAAATGAATCATTGCAAATAATCCCTGTTACTGACAAATATATTTTTTAATTATTTATCATTTCTGGTTGTAAATTTTTTCTAAACTGGTTACACATTTTTCTGCCTTTTGAATTCTTAAAAATTTGGCAACATTACAAAAGTTTGTAAAAAAGAGAAAAGAGAAAAAACCACCCATCTGCCTATTACTTTAAAAAAATAGCTAGGATGTTTGCATCTATTGATTTCCAGTATTTTAAAATAATATTACAATTAAAATCACATGTGCATTGTAGGAAAAATAAAGAAAGAAATGAAGAAAAGTGGAAAGAAGAAATATGAACATGGGCACAGCATCATTTTTGTGGGTTTGCAGACTCTTCTGAAGCCCAATTATAGATGCAAAATACACTATACCTGATAATCTTTAAAGCTTAGTCCAGTGGTTCTCAAATTTAAGCATGCATCAGCATCACCTGGGAACATGTTAGAAATACAAATTCTCAGGCCTCAACCCCAGAGTGTGTGATACATTAGAGATTTTGCATTTCTAACAAGTTTTAAGTGATGGTGATACTGCTGGACCATGCTTTGGTTTGACTCATGAACTTATTTCAAATAGATTTATAAGAGGGCTTACAACCTGCTTATTATATGGTGTTGCACCCCATGAGGGCTTTGCCAGTCCAGAGGCCAAAGAAGACACCAGGCATTGTCTGATAAGTGAACTTTTATTCAGGACTTACCAACAAGATGAGAAGTCATGAAGAGATCATGATGGCTCTCTCAGGCTGGGCAGGCATCGCGTTCACAGGGAAGTTGACTGCGCTATGCAAAGAGGACAGCAAGCCACTTATAAGGGTTTGAGACAAAGACATTCCTGAGGGTACAAGGACAGGAAAAGTCTTGACTGGGGAGGGGAGGGGTGATCTATAGATAACCACAAGAGTGTTAACATTTGGGAGCCAGGAAGCAGGTAGACTAGATTAACATTTGATGGCGGGAGGTCTGGGGTACACTTACATCTTGCTCTTTAGTGAGACCAACAGTTTCTCGCCTTCTACTTACTTCCCACTTCACATTTTAAAGCTACATTTTAAGGTTAATTTGCCGTTTTTCTCTTTACTGGCTTACAAAGACTATAGGTTAATATTAGCTGCCTAGGTCACACAAACTGCTGTGCACCAAGTTCCATAGGCCTGTTCTGTTCAGGCCACAGGCTGCCACAATCCACCCCCACACAACAGTTTGTTTTGACCATAGGACAGACTTTCTGTCCATAATTCACAACAATACAATAAACAACGTAGTATTAATATACTGGTACAGAGAGATAATAAACCTGTTAGCAAGTGGCACTATGGCCAAGTTAATGAGTTCCACCATTTAGACAAGAGGATCATTAGATAAATGATCACTACTTTGCATGCGATTTTGTATATGATCAAGAGTGTGGGTTACATTTTGTCAATTGCCAGGCACATACATACAATACTGAATATTAATTAGAGCACAAACACTGCCTGGGGCTAAAATAGCTAAAGGATAAAACTACCAGGCAGTCTGCTTTATTCTATATCTGGTTTTTACCATTTTCTAACTTTGACCATTGTGAGGTTTCATCATTAAGCAGTGATATCGATAGTTTTTATCATTTTTCAACCTTGACCACAGAAATAAATTTCCTTTTCCACCAACTTTCTTCAACTTTCTATATTTATTCAGGTTTTGTTCCATATCCTTTCTTTTTCTTCATTCTGAAACAACCAGTCATTTAGGACAAAACTACCTGCTTTTTCCTTCAACAAAAAACATCCCTCATACCCTCTACTTTCAAGTCACCAAAACAATTCTGGAAATTGTTCTTAAGCAAACATTTCACAACATATTATTACCATTAAAATTAAACTTGTTAGAATAAAGCTAAATACTCAAAAGCATTTTAGTTAATGCATTATTGAAATAGTAATATACTTTTTTTTAACAAGAATTAACAACATATGTAAGCATTAAATTGGACAGCTGAGTGGTTTAACAATATATAAGCCAAGTCTTCATTAGTAGATAGAAGAGTTCCAGGTGAGGGTGTTTTAAATACCGTATTTTCTCCCCCTGCAGGGAGCCCTGCAGGGTCAGATTTACAGTTAGTTTCCTATGTAATTCTAATACCAATGGGCTTCGGATTCTCAACCATTGTGGCTGTATGGGCCAGAACCAGAGCCAATTGACCTTATTTTCCCCGAATTCTAGTGTTTGTGGCACAGGCAAGAGAAAGTTATTATCATTACCCTGTTGAGGCTCGAAGGCAGCCAGCCCCTTTATCTAAATTTATAAAGCCTGCATGGGCCCAGCAGTTACCAAGTACACCAGTGGAAGCTGGCCACTTTGGGTCTGGAGTTAATGCTGATACAGTCATGAAGTTTCTATCATCCTTTAAGTGTTCTAAGCTATGTATGGTAGCTCGTTAATTGGCTTTTCCCACTGGGAAGGCCCAGCAGCAATACTGTAGCTGTATCCATGGAGGTGGAGACATATTTTGCCCCTTTGGACAGAGAAAGGGGGCCAATATAGCCTACTTGCCACCAGGTGACAGGGATCTGGTGTCCTCGGTGCCTGGTTTTCCTGTGCAGCCATTCAGCCACTTCATGCATCATTGGTTTTAGGCTGCAGAATTTTGCTAGGGTATCGGCTTCTATGTTACCTGGTAATGAATTGATTTTGTGGGCAGAGACATGAAAGACGGTTACCTTACATGTGTGGCAAGGAGTCCAGATGTCTTCCCACTAGATGGCATCAGTACTGGGCTGGACAGTCACGGTCGTCTGGGTATCAGGTTGCCCATGTGCCAATCCATGCAAAGTCAAGTATGTTTCCTTGTCTATCAACAGTGGGCATGGGAGGAGCCACCTCAGGAGGATCGAGAGGAAGCAGGGCATGCTGCTCTTCCACACAGAAGACCAGTCCTAAAATTTCATGCATCTCTGTACTTAAAGAGACGTTGTTAAAAATGCCACATTGTAGGAGGTAGACTTTCCATTTTGTCAGCGTGCTCACCTGAGCACTCCCCAAATATGGCTTGTTTATAGTATCCCTTATCCACATATCTTTATGGGCATGGTCTTCTGAAAGGTCACTGGGCACCTTTGAGTTAGGCCTTTAACTTAGAGCAGAGCATTATAAGCTGTGCACAATTGCTCTTTTAAAAGGCTATATCTGAGTTCTGTGCCCTTCCATAGTTAGGACCAGAATCTAATAGGTACACATTTAGCTTGTTGCTTTTGCCACAAACCCCACCCAAAGCCAATATTGGCACTGGCCACATCCAAATCACAGGGTACATCAGGGTCCAGCCTCCTTAAAGCCTGTGCTTGTGCAATAGTTTGCTTAGTCTTTTTAAACACAGCCTGCCATGGAAGATCACATTCCCACACTTTTCCTTTTCTAATTAGGATATACAAAGGTTTTAAAATTCATACTAAATAGAGTATAAAAACTTTCCAATAACTTAATAAACCAAGAAAAGCTATTAAGTGTTCAGAAGTAAGCAATGAGGGGTAATTTTGTATTTTAACAACAACGACTGAAGGAATAGCCTACCAAGAAATTGATAGAGTAGTCAGGCTCTTCTGGAGATTTCCATATTTGAAGGTGTCCTTGTGGAAGCACAGCAAATGTTCATTGTTGTTTTCCTCATGGGAAGCCTAACAGGTTGACTGGAAGAATCTAAAAATATGCTAAATAACATATTAGCAAGGTTTAACACAAAGTTAAATTGGCTTAATTGAGTACTCATATTTTGCAACAAGGCAGCATTCACTTCCCTGCAACCCCACTGCAGCAGGGTTGATTGAAAGAATCTAGAGGAATGCTAAAGAAGGCATTAGCGCATAAATGTCACTTTTTTAGGAAAAAAAGTGACAGATTATTTCAAAGGTGTTTGTGATTTCCAAAACAGGAGCAGCTGCATGTACCATAATGTACAGGATACATTTAATGTACAACATTAATGCACTTTCAAGGTGCAACTACTGGTCTCAGAGCTGAACCATGTGGGAGATGACTAATCATGAGGTGAGGCAATATGCACTACAAGTCAGAGACCAGCTTTGTGTTCTTCCAATATTTTTCTTAACAGTTGTACTAAATAGCTCATTTTACAGAACATTGGGCAGAGCTGGCACTGAACAATTATTTGCAAATTTGAACAAATTAGTATATATTAAATGCATGTTTGTATTGTTCATATTTATTTGTATGAATCTATATATAGGAACTAATGGTAGTGAATCATTTTATAACAGGTGTGCTTACCTATTAAAAATGAGGAGTATTAAAAAGATCATTCTATTGGTGTTAAGGAGTGATTTGAAATTTTCAACCTCTAACTGTAAATAAAAATTGCTGGACCACCCAAAAAAAAAAAGAAGGCATTAGCAAGATCTAACACAAAATGAAACAGGCCTAACTTCTTGCTAATATCTTGGAGCAATGTGGTGATGTTCGGCACAGCTGCAAACAAAGGAGGGGTTACCTTATTTATCTGTCCGTAATTAATAGTCATTTTCCAAGAGCCATCAGACCTCTTTACCAGTGGGGTGGAGGACTCTCTTCATGTATCAAGTGTTTGAGCAGCCCTTTCTTCCAACGTTTTAATGCCTAGCTTAACAAACCTTTACATCTTAGGTAATTTACTCCACAGTTTACGGGGTGAATCCTCTTCAAGCAGCCACACTACTTTGCATTGCTTTACCAGCCGATTAAAAAGTGAGTGGGTTTCCACCTTAGCGCCCAGTGAGGAGGCTGCCACAGGGAAGGGTGAGTGGAGATTGTGGCCAGTTTGTTTATTTCATGCCAGACAAGCAACGTGCTATCCAAGACGCTATCCCATAGCCATAGCAACCAGTTCCCTAATGACTCCTAGGTTTTTGTTGATATTGATTACTAATATCTCTTAATTTGGCTGGAGAAAACTCCTGGGATGAAATGAGCACCTTTTGATTAGAGGCTGCTGCTACTGCCCTGCCCTCTTACTTTCTTGGGAGATCAGGGTGTTGAACTTCCTCTGTTTTAACCCTTTGTTGGACAGGAGGTCGAACATCCTTACTTTCCTTATTATTAATTTCCCAGTGAGACATGGGCTCACCATCTTTTGATGAGGAATCAACAGGGTCCCACACTTTAGGGTCTCAGTTAGGGGAAGCCAGGATATGCCTAACTTGCCCTTTGGGCAGCTTGTGCCCTCTTACTCTAGTGTGCTGGCATGCCAGTATTTCTAAACTTTTATCCAGAGCATCTTTCAATTCTGCTTGTGCTAGCCTCATATCTTTTTCTAGCTTTAATTTACCCCCCAGTTGGCTTACAGCCACCTTTGCTGCTAAAACTTCCTCAGTAGCAGCACGTACAACCTCTGACAATGGCCAGCCCACCGCAGCCACAATCTGGTGGCCCTCTTTTTTTCTTTCTCAATCCCCAGTGCCCCTGTGGCCTGCTGCAGGATGGCTACTAATCCCACTGGAGACTGCAAGCACCTTCGTACTCCCTTGGCAGGTCCCATCTATCCTGGAAGGTAGCCACTCCTCCCCACACTGAAGTTCCAGGCCACCCCGGTATCCCTCCCGGGGCCAATGCTCCTGCGAGCTGCTACAGGATGGCTATTTGTCCAGCCAGAGAGTTATAAACATTTCCATACTCTCCTGGCAGATTCCATTCATCTAGGAGGGTAGCCACCCCTCTCCACATAGACATTCATTTATCCAGGAGGGTGGGCACCCCTCCCAACATAGATGTCACAGGCCTCCCCGGTATCCCACCCGGGGACTTCTCCTTTCCCTTCCCCAAGTTCATGTTATCAATGCCTGGTATTTCTTTAGTCTCCATGCTGGCAGATATTTGATTCCCCTGGCTGGTTTTGCCAATTGTTGCGGCCCATGAGGGCTTTGCCAGCCCAGAGGCCAAAGAAGACACCGGGCATTGTCTGATACGTGATGGCTCTCTTAGGCCGGGCAGGCATCACAATTGCAGGGAAGTTGACCACGTGATTAAAAAGAGGACAACAAGCCAGTTATATGGGTTTGAGACAAAGACATTCCTGAGGGTACAAGCACTGGAAAAGTTTTGACTGAGGGGGAGGGGTGAGCGATAGATAACCACAAGTGTTAACATTTGGGAGCCAGGAAGCAGGTAGACTGGATTAACATTTGATGGCAGGAGGTCTGGGGTACACTTACATCTTGCTCTTTTGTGAGACCAACAGTTTCTCACCTTCTTACTACCCACTTCACATTTTAAAGTTACATTTTAAGGTTAATTTACCCTTTTTCTCTTTGCTGGCTTACAAAGACGATAGGTTAAACCTTAGCTGCCTAGGTCAAGCCAACTGCTGTGCACCAAGGTCCGTAGGCCTGTTCTGTTCAGGCCAGGGGCTGCCACAGATGAAAATATATTTGTTTGCCTGGTTTTTTGTGTTTTTTTTTTTTGCATTTACAATAAAAACAATCACATTGCAGGTGGTCACACTAGATTGATGATCATACCTTAGTTTGTGTAGTTTTAAAACTTTTTCAAAAACACTTCTCACCCTGGCAAGAAGTTGTCATTATTGCTATTTTGTAGGTGAATAAATTGAGATTTGATGCACTATTTATAAGACCAGGAGTAGAAAGAACTCCTGTTTTCTTCCTTCTGGTCCAGGATTTCTCCAATTTACCAAGCTGCCAAAGTATCAAACCAAGGTCAAGGAAGCAATAGAATGAACAGAGCCAGATTACAGGGTCACAGTGATGAGAAGTGTATGGCTGGTCATCAAATTGAGGGCCTCAGAAAAGCTTTTTAGCCATTTCACAGAACAATGCAAGTAGCTTGTACTTTCACAGAACAATACAAGAAGACAGGGAAAATGCTATGTTCACCTTGAAGTTTATACAGACTCACTCCCTGAGGAGGCTTCTAGTTGTATAGTTGAAGAAAGATCTTTTTTTTTTCAGTCATGGCTTCTCTCAGCAGCCTTGGGTATATTCCAGGCTGTTCTGACTTCTGTCCTGCTTTGCATAGTAAATCCAGGGCTTAGTTAGACATCACCTTCTTAGCACTGGCAATTATCTCTCCACACAGGAGTGAACAGTTCAAAGGCATCATTACTCTGAGTCCTTTGGCCATCATCTAGCCAGTAGTGTGACTTCTATCTTTCACATACCTGTAAAGCCAAAAGAAAAAGCAAAACCTGCTGCCACCACTACCAACAAAACAGTTCAGGAGCCAACAAAAGGTTACCATTTATTTTATTTTGCCAAGTAAGAATTAAAACACTATAATCAATAGGTCTGCAAATTAATAGTTCCATGAAATAGAAGCCATGTTAACAGCAAAAAGGTAAGAAAAATTACTTCAGAAAAAAGGCTAGTTCCTGAAATTGAATTAATTTAGCCTAATGAAAAGCACATGGTTGCAATCCTACCAGTTTTCCCCTACTTCACTGCACCACTGCCCAGCATTTAGGAAGCACCAATCATGGCCCTTCTTCCGCCTTTATCTAGAACAGACAAATTATATCAAGGAGGAGAAGATTCAGTCTATTCAAAAATAATTTGGTCAAAGGAAATTCTGTAGTTTCTTGGCACATTCAATTTCTAGCAACCTTAGTATTGAGGCTCATAATTTTTAAACTAAATTTCACATGCTAAATTCAAACCTGGTTTATTTCATTATGTCCTCAGTGGAGGAAAAAAGTAACTCTTCACCATCTTCCATATAAGAACAGATTTATGCTTCTAAACATTGGTAATTGGGTCTTTTACTGTATTAACTGTTTCCTGCATGTATAATTTTCCATTCATTCTTCCTCTCTGCACAGACATACAGTTCTGGGTGCTGGGCATGCAGTGAGGACAGCACTCAGTCTTTGAACTTAAACATCTCGAGTGCTAACCAAGGTTTAATAATTGCTATGCCCAGCATGGGATGGGTCAGAGGAGGCATTCTAGCTTATGTGAAGTCTTGAAAGAGTTGGTACAGAGTAGATGGACCCCAGTAATGGTGACTGAAAGTTCAGGCTCTGGGTCAGCCTGCTCAGATGCCCGTCTCCTTGCTTTACATGCTGGGTGTCCTTGGGATAGTTATTCACCATTCTAAGACCCTGTTTCCTCAACTGTACAGCAGGTATAATAATATATCTGCCTCACTTGAGTTGTTATAAGGAATAACAATGAAATGGATGACACTTCAATTTTTTATTTCAATTTATGTGCCTGGCATGGAATAATAGTGCAGGAAATATGTTAGTTTTCAAGGCACAGAAAATAGCATGCATAGCTTACACTTGGCTTCATTTCCCCATTACCGAAAACAGTAATTTTAACATAGTAAGTGCTCGAGGAATAGTAATTGGCCACCTTGATGTTAGGCTGTTGGTACTAGTGTATCTGTGTTTCTATTAAACTATTATAATTTTGCTTTGAGTATAGTAGTTTGCTTCCAAATAGGGTTCAATGGTCACCAAAGGAGAATTATAAAATTATGTCCCTATCACATGTCTTTGGCTAAGAACATTGACATTTCAGTTTGTACTTGATTTGAAGCTAGCTGTGACTTCATGGAATTGAGTATTTGTAGCCTATAAAAAGAGACCATTAATTTTTTTGGACTGCACGTGAATTGAGAGTATTAATTCAGGGGCTGACAGTAGCTGGCTCTTGTCTCCCAAGTTCCCTAAATTTCACTCATAGCAAAACCAGAACAACTTTACCAAAGATCCTCAGAAAAGAAGTCATTACAAATGAAAATAACCAGGAGTCAGATTCATTCACTTGTTTGACACACTTCTGTTGACCATCTACTCTTCCTGAGGCCTCCTTCTCCACTGGGGATACCAAGACCCTGGCACAGCCCTTGTCCTCCAGAGCTTAGTGTAGTTTGCAGCATCTCATGTTGGACTTGTGGTTTGCTCTAACACCAAAAGATTGTGTCTGCAAAGATTGGTTTTCTAATTTCACCTGTGTTGGTGAGATGGTTGTTCTGCTGCCAGGGTAGCAAAGATAACTTGCACTCTGCCCACCTGGATTGCATCAATGCCAGTGTGGGGTACTATTTTAGTTTCTTAGGCTGCTGAATGCAGATGCCATGAAATGGGTTGGCTTAAAAAATGGGAATTTATTCGCTTACAGTTTGAGGCTGAGCAAATGTCCAAATCAAGGGTATGCTTTCTTCCTGAAGACCAGTGGCCGGTGATCCTTGGCTCCTCTGCCACATGGCAGAGCATGTGTTGGCATCTGTCAGTCTCTCCCTTCTCTTCCACGTTTTGTTGCTTTCAGCTTCTTGCTTCTGTGGCTTTCTTTTTGTCTCTCTGTATTCATTCCATGTATAAAGGACTCCAGACATTGGGTTAAGACTCAACTTAAATAAGGTAGGCCACACTTGAACTGAAGTAGTCTCATCAAAATATCCTACTTATGATGGGTTCACACCCTCAGGAATGGATTAGGTTTAAGAACATGTTTTTCTGGGGGTACATACAGCTTCAAGCCACCATAGATACTCATGAAGTGTTCACTGATATATGCCTCTGTTCTAGTCACAAATCACTGAAGTTGTGTAATATCCTTGACTTTTGTAACTTTAAGACAGTGTGTGTACATGGTGTACATGTACATGTGCTTGCTGACCCCTGCATCCACCGAGTCAGTGTTCATGGCATCCGTATAACAGCAAGGATGCAACCATGCTAAGAAAATTGCCATCTGGTTGATTTCTCGTACGTCTAGTCTTCTAAAGTGAAAAACCTGTGTTTCTGATTACATGTAACATGAGATGGTGTTTTAATTTCATTGCTTGTTCAAGTTAAAGATCCTAAATTTAAAAAGAAACCAAACAGTTAATAGATTAAGTTTTTCTTTTGGAAAATAAGTACAACTCAAAGCAGGTGTTGCTCTTGTTTGAAATCAAATCCAAACTTTGTCACTTGCTACATATGTGACTTTCAGCAAGGAAATTTTCTGGATCCGTAACAATGGAAATGCTTGTTTTATTCAATTGTTATAAGGACTGCAAGAGCCATTGTATACAAAATGCTTTGCGCAGTACTTGGCAAATAGTAGACATTCAGTTAAAAGAAACTACTGCAATTATTATTTCTTTTCCCTTTAAGAATGTTTGCTTTTTAAAACTCAGCCCTTGGACCACTTAATATCTTAATTTAACAGATTGAGCTCTTAATGGTATAATTTTGAATGCCATGGTATGGAATTGAGGAAGATATACAGATATGTGTTACATATGCATATGTGTGATATATTTTAGTTAGAAATGAATGAAAATTGGTTTGACTGCAGTGGTAGAAAGCACAACTCTAACCTAGATTGTATGCATCTGTCTGTCTATCTATCTGTCCATCCATCTATCTACAGCTCCCTATAAATTATACTGTAGATGACCACACTACTGTGGAAAATTGGTCCAACAAATTCTCTGCTTTTGCTCATGTAGAGAGCACCCCACACCTCTGTGCTGGGTTGCCATAATCATCAGCTGTTTGGTGTTTGTATATATACATGTCCCAGGGATATTCTAAATTCCAAATGGTCACCTTTACTATTTTTGTTCTCCCAAAGCACAGTTCTGTTCTTAAAATAAGTAAATGATTATTTGTTAACAATATCCCTATATACAGAAGTCAGTGACAATAAAAATAATCATTTTGGAAAAATCCACAGAGGTACAATCAAGGGAATTTCTGAAAATAAGATTAAGTGTAAATGAAGTAAAATTCTAAGCTAATACTCTTGGCTTCCTGGAAAAGTAAGTTTCTCACTTTGCTATTCAACCATCCTCTTTCTGTGATGTAATGAAGAAGGAAAAAAGATTTAAAACAAACATGGAAGACTGAAGCCATAGCATCACAGCAATGGCATTTTTGGAGAAAAAATCACGGAGAGATATTTAGGTCCCAGAAGAGACTTGGGGAATTTCTTGAGTAAATGCATTAGGCTCAGGAGTTGAGGCCCTCCTGGACCAACCTCCAGGAACAGACTCGCAGAGTCTTTAATAAGTATTCCTGGGAGTTAGGCTTTCCTGGAAAAAACAAATTAGTGTGAGAAGCCAGTACTGTGCAATTTCTGTTTTAAAAATAGCCAAGTATTGTTAAGGCTGCTGTGTGCATGAGAGAAAAAGCCAGTGCCCTTGTTAATATTTGCCTCAGCTTCCACATTAAAACAGAGGAGCTACACTGAGATTCTTGCCTGGTAAACACTGCAAAGGTTATCAGGTTTGTATCACTTGGAATCACTTTGTGATCCATTCCTGGATCTTCCAGTGACAAAGTTTGGGGGGATGTGTCCCCTTTTTTCAAGTAGGTCTTGCAAAAAAGAACAGCCAGTGATGGTTCCGCCTCTTTCATTGAGGACCAGGGCTGCGCCTGCCTGTTTATTTCAGCTATTCATTTGCCTAATTGCCCTGCGAGGCTGGCAGGGACGTTCCCTGCAGCCGCGGCTCTGCTGACTGCAGAGACCCTACCTGGGACTCTAAATTGGTGCGTCAGCGTTTTAGGTAGAAATGAATGAAAAATCAATCAGGGAGACTGCAGTGATAGCATGCACAACTCTAACCTAATTTGTGCATAATTTTCAACTACACTTCATAGACCCAAGCAGTGTTTTAAGATGGTAAGTGAATCTGTAAACAAATGTGTTGTTTCTACTTAATGAAGCTTTTTTTTTTTTTTTTGAGTGCTCTTTTCTATTTGAAACAAGCAAATCTAAACTGCCTAGGAAGCCACATGTGAAATGAATGATGATGTCACATTTCATGCAAATATTCTTTATTTGTCTGGTTTAAGATTCAATTCCTAATTAGACTGGGTGATAAATATTCATATATGGGCATATAAAATTGTTGTTTTATTAATTTGTTCTCCAAATTCAGAAGGTTTAATTTTTTTAAAAGTGTATTTACTTCTTTGACATATCTCTTTGTAACTTGCTATAACTATCTACATCCAAACTACTATAATTTAAATTTCTAAATGTACAATTCTGCAAAGATAGAGTTAAACTCTGTTTGTCTTCTGTCTGCTGGCTACTTGTACTAGATCAGGGGAACTGGAATTGTTCAAAACTGCAGTCTTCAGCTCTCAAAGACAGCTACAGTAACTTTCTGAACAGATTGGGTTAAATATTTTTACAGACCCATTATATGATGATAAGGCGGTAATAAGTTGTGCAGTGCAACACTCCAAAGGGTTCCAAATCTCACAAGCCTTTTTGTTTGTGATGCTCTCACAGTGAAGAAGATTCTTTGAGCTATAAAGATGAAGAGTCTACTTCTTCTGGTGCTGATTTCAGTCTGCTGGGCTGATGATCGTTCGGACAACTATACTCTAGATCATGGTCGAGTTGTTCACATCCAAGGTAAGAAAACACAAGTTCTCTTTGGAAAGTCAAATTAATTTCAAGCTACTTCAAATTGAGATGCTGGGTTAGTGCTTCTTAATTTTAGTTCTGATACATAGACTTCTTTCCCTTCCTGCTAATTGGTGGGCATGTTCTCTGGATTTTGAATGTTATTGCATTACAGTAAAGAACTGGGGATGAAGTTGAAAGGCTTAACTATCCAGCTGCAATGAGTTGATGCCAATTGTTCCAGGCTTTTTAGTGTAGTTGTTACCTGCTAAGTAGAATGGAGTACAGAAAGTTTACTGAAATGTATTTTGGGGGAGGAAGAGATATAGAGTAAAACTTCGGAGGTAAGATTATTCTATCAGACTGTTCCACCATTTAAGAAAAACAATGTAAATAAAATGAGAGTCAGACAAGCTACAGCTCAGGAAAAAGTAGTTCATTCCATTATAATCTCCTTCAGAAAAGCTTTAGTTTCCATAGACCAATACATTGCCTCTGCATATTTCTGTTCAGCTCAGCTGAATCCTAAGGCTGAAAGCTGTGGTAGGCTTTGAGGCTGCAGTACAATGCAGCTGTTTCCTCAGTCCCAGCTTCAGATGAGGGACTTCCTGCGTTAAAAAGACTTGTGCAATAAGAGAGAGCTTTAAAGGAGTTGTAGTCTCTCTCCTTGCCTGTATGATGAATAATTAAAAACAAGAATGGCAAAATTTAACAGTTTAAACATGTGGTGATATTAATTTTAGATGAACTCAATTTGGGTTACCAGAGGCAGTATAAGTTCTCTAAGAGGCATAAAACATCAAATGATATCTTCAAGGTCAAAAGTGTTATCTCAGAAAACTGCATTCACTGTTGAAAAGTATGACTTGTGAAGGTAAATCAATAGTGTAAGTCTGGCTAGAAGTGTTTTACTGTATGTATTCTGACTACCAAAATAGTATTTTAAATTTGACTATGTCTAGCTATATTAGACACATCTTTTTCAGTCCTGTTTGCTTCCAACAGCTATATTTTTTTCACTGCTGCGCGGTGAAAGGAATTATGTAATCATAACTTCTCGTCGGCAAGCTGCTGACTCACCTGTTTCCTTTAATGTGTATAGTGTAATCAAAGCTGTTTCCCAAACAAAAACAATGTAATATTTACATATAGAGATTTCTGGTAAGGAATAACATCCTTTTAACTAGTAGTCACAGAATTCAATTCACCCAAACTGGTAATACCTAGTCATTATTAACAATAGCCGTTTAGGTTCCATATAAAATAAACTTTAGCTGTGGTTTCAAGTTAGTAGTAGACAGGTACCCAAGTTATATCATAAACTGTATGCAAACCATTTAGTCTAAATTGCACCCACGGTATGGCAATATTATTTTAAAACTGTGCTAGCATTTTAAAAATCACTCCTGGTGAGCCTATAAGTCTGACACAAGTTTTCTCATCAAGGAAAACTTCTATTGCCCCAGCCTTCCCATCCCTTTTGCTCTATCCAAATGTCGTGCATAGGAAATTTCTGATCCAGCATATCAAAAGTATCCAGATTATTTGCATTCATTCGTTGTCCAATTTTTTAAAAAATGGCTGATAGTCTACTTTGTTTTGACTGTAAATTCATATTCTTAGAAAGTATAAGCTTGCCTTGAAGAATTGCTTGGAGCCTTGTAGTAGAACTACAAGGCCTATATTTGGTTTATGGAAGTTAACACTGAAATAAGATTTGGGTTGTAGTATGTTATTAAATCCATAAGAGAAATTGTTTATAAAATTCCCCAAATACTTGTCCTTGTTACTAACCGCCCCCCCAACCATGGAAAAAAAATTTCCTTTTCCTTTACAATAGCATTCAGACTGAATTTTCATATCCCTCTGCCCTTCAGAGAAACCGCTCTGAGAGAGCATGCCATAATTTCACTTGTCTTTTACAAAGCAAAAATAAACCATGTAGCACAGAAATAATAAAGCAGATATGCTTCATTACCTTCTTGAAATACTGAGCTATTTTCTCACATTTAAAAACTTTTATTTATCAGACATGGCCCAGAAGGAATTTAAGGGGGCTTAAACATAAAATTTTATAAGAATTTTTGCTGTCAGATGGTTAAACAGCAATGTGACTCTCAGATTCCTTAATTGTACTGATTAGCAGTGTGAGCTCTCCTCAGTGACAGACTGCTCAAAATTCACATTACTGTGAAACACATTTTCTCTCCAATTTTTCGCTAAATTTGCATTTTGTACTCTAAGTTCCCCAGGCCTACTTAATACCAGGAGAATAGTGCATGCCAGTCTCCAATTATCTTTGGCCACCTTGATACAGATGCTCTCCATTTTGATAAATCCATTCTTGAATCTCATGCATAAGAGTTACTTAATTATTTTTCTAAAGACTTCCTCATAATTTTGGCAGGAGAGGTTCTGTAGAGAGTTATAGGCACAAAAGATTTCTTCTGGCTAAGTTAAAAAAAAAAAAAAAGAAGAAGAAAGGCAGATGACTAGTAAAGAAAACAGCAAGTAAATGCCCCACTGTAAAGTGTTTCTAGTAAAGAACATTTTTCTGGTGGTGACAAAGGGAACTGTCCCAGCTTCCCATGGAGAAAGGCATAGTTGTAGATAAAATTGAGCATGTACTAATCCATTGCCTTTCTTTTTTTATTGAATTAATTTTGTTTCATTTGAAAGCAAATTTCACTTTTCCATGGAAACTGCTAAAAATGTGCAATCAAGATTCAGTTTGCTTATCATATAACATCCTCAGTTCTGGCGAGAGTAATTTTCTCAAATACTTCATACAGGAAGAAGAGCTGGTTTCTCTACAACACTCCCAACTAATGAATTATAGTCTTCATTTCATGATGTGTTTATTCAAACAACTTCTAAGTCTTTGGAAACTGAGACCATTAAGAAGAATTTTATATGGAGTACCACATCACACACAAGCACAACTTTAAAAAATATTTGGCTCAGGTCCAAAGACTCTGTGTATACTTTCAATTACCAGTAGAAATTCAGAGATACGAATACATAACTTTATAAAAGATATTTTACATAGACAGCAGAGAAAGTTTGTGACCATTTGCCTATCCACCAAAGTAAAAAACAACAGTTATACTAACCACATGACTGCTTGACATAATCAACATCATAGTACAAGCTTTCTGGGTCTGGTGCTCAAGTAGACGTCTTCTAATGACAAGTTCAAGAATCTTTCCCTTAATGCCACTTACTAGCTTTTGAACATGGACAATATACTTAATCTCTTTAGTCTCAGTCACCTCATCTATAAAAGTGGGACTAACCAGTGCTTATTCCATGAAGCTTTGTAAGAATTAAATAAGATATGTGGAAAGTGCTTAGTACAATGCCTGGCACTCAACAAGGTCCCAAAAGATGATTAGCTGATATTTATTTCCTCACTGCAATGAAAAACTAGTGTTTAAGTAGAAAAGAGAACACAAATGCTGACTGATGGAAAAAGCTCATGCTTCTTAAAGTGCATTTGCTAAGAGAACCATAGTTCACTGAAGTAAACATTTTATAAGTTGATTCCACAAGAGTGTTAAGATCAAAGGTCAAACATCACCTGATTTACTTTTATTTTCTTTGTAAGTACAAATAGAAGTTTCCCAAACCTACCTAACATTTCCCTTAATATATTTACTGTATGAACACCCATAAGCTACTTTATATTTTTGAAAAGAATAATAAAAGGAAATTTCAGAAGTGAAAATTTTTTCCTTCTGTTTTATAAAATGTATTGCCACCTTTCTCAAAAGATAAAACAATTGGATGTTTATGAAGGAATTGTCAGAAGTTCATCTCTATAGGGTTGAAAAGCTAATGTATGTCTAGAATCCTTGGCAAAAGTGGACGTTCCCCATTCAGTGTTGTCTATTCCTCCTGTTTGTGCTCCAAATACCACCTCTGTTCTGCTTAGCACGTGTTACTCTTTGCTAACCTGCCCGTCATCAGATTGTCAGCTTTGTAAAACACAGCTATCTAGTAGGTCCTGGCACATAGTAGGTGCTTAATATGTTTTCGTTGAATGTAAATGAACACGTGAGTGAGTGCAGTGAGATATGTCCAAATTACCACTATCGTAATGAGCGTTTCTTAAATGCTTGCATCCATAACATTTATCGGGTCATGACACATTGTATGGGCTTCAATAACGTTAACTGCAGGACTGCTTTCATTTTTTAATGCCAGCATAAGCCAAATCATAGTTTACAGGGTTTTAGAATTTATAAGGGCTTTATTGTAGATCATCTAGATCAATCTCCCATTGTACAAATGAGAAATCGAGGCCCAAATACTTTAAGTTGCTTGAGCCAGGTTACATGGCTGATAAGGGGCAGTTTCCTTGGCCAATTTCTTTCTCTCCTTCAAATCTGTGCTCATTTCTCACCTTCTTAATGAACCCACCCAGACGAGGACATTCTGAGACCCCTCTGGCTTGTACATCCCTCTCCCTCTTCTCCTTTTCTCAGTAGCGCTAGGTATCTACTTCATTTATGTAATGGTGTGCTGTCCATCTCTCCCATGAGAATGTACGTGGGCTTCACAAGAGCAGGGATCTTTGTCCAAAGTATTCCAGGCACCTAGATTGGTGCCCAGCACATAGTGAGTGATGAATATGTACTTGTTGAATAATTTCAGGACCAAATCCAGGTATTTTTCCTAATCAAATCCTAGGCCTGTGAGTCCAAATCTCAGAGAAATCTTTTCAATTGGCAGAACAAGAGCAAACAGATGAGGAAGAGGATTATAATTTGGGGTAGCAATTCTGTTTATTCATTTGTGGGGCTCCCGCACTGCATGCAGCATCTTACACCCATGGAGTCCACCAGAGGCAGGATGCAGCAATCTTCCTAGTGGGTCTATGCAGCTTTGAAGAATATTGGATTTATATTTGGTCACTGCAATGCTATCCTGTTCCTTATGTAATATCTGCAGAGTTGGGATCTAGTGGTGCAGTGAGTGGATCAAAAAGAGTGAAGTGATTTTAATAGTGTATGATCATAAGCCATCTCTGAACCAAAGCTTAATAGAACTAAAAAAGTGCTATTCCAACTTAATCTTCTCTCAAATTCATTTGAACTCTCTGGGTCTTTTAGGAAAGTTAATATAGAAACTGTTAATAATTCTACCTAGAAATTAATAGGTGTGAAATAGAGACTTCATTATTCATCATGGAATTATAAAAATCAGCAACATCATCAAAACTGGATGACCAATTCTAAAATCTCTTATCAATTTACCCTAGGGCATTAAGCCAAATATGACAATAAAAATCTATTACATTAAACACGGACTTACCATTGAATCAAGCTATGAATATCACTATATGAATATAATAAATGAGTCCAAAAGAAAAGAAGGAAAATGTAGATAGACACATACATATATATGTGAAAAAATACTCATTTATTGCACACATACGTATATACTCATAGACAACTTATTTATTCAACAAACGTGTTGCGCACATACTAAATACAGTCATTGGGGATACAAAGATAAACAAAACACATGGTCTCTGCCTTCATGAAGCCCATTGTCTAGTAAGGGAGACAGTATTTCTATGAATATAGAAATATTGACTGTTATAACTGCTATGAAGGAAAAGTACAGGATGCTATGGAGAGAAGATAACATTACATATTATTTTCATTTAAACAGAAGTATTCAAAAATAAGTTTCTTTAAGTTATGGATATAAATCAAACACAGTGATCTTTTTTCAACTATGGAGTTTCTATACTACACATGCACATTTGCATAGTTATACACACACACAATGGTTATAAATAGAAAATCAATGCATGAAATGGTTATAGATTGATATACAATTTCTATACCCCTTAATCTGTATTTGGAAATACGTGTTTTCGTACTAACTTTGCTTCTGTCAAGATAATTGCTAGCCCAAATCCTAATCCTCTTTGCATTTGTGTGTCCTTCTGAGAAAATCTACTCATTCAAGGAATTTTTAAACATCAACCTCCTTGGTGCAAATCACTGGATTATACTCTGTGGAAGGACAAACTATCTCCTCAGTGAACTTACTGACAATATTATTGGGGCAATAAATACGACAACGAATAAAAAAGTATTCAGTTAAGGTAGAAATATAGATAAAAGTATAGTGGATTACCAAAAAAAAAAAAAAAAAAAAAATAGAGATCTTATTATCTAGAACTTTGTGTCTATACCAACTGAGGATTTTATCACTTAGTAGATTTAAACCCCTAAAAATACATCTTACAAATATCTCTAAACTCAGTATTGAAAATGTTGAATTCTATGTTATTCTGTAAAGTATCTATTAAAATAATATAATTTTATCATTTTTTTCAGGTATATAAACCTATACTTAATAATCTTTTCAGGTAGCAACAAATTCACACTGAACAGCCATTGCTTCTCTATTCCATCCTGAGTGCTGAATTCAGCAAACCATGCGAGAAGCCAATGATAATTTGGAAACTGTCCAAAACCCAGAAATATCCATTAAATAGTGAAGCTTTTCCTTTGGTTGCAGCTCTGCGAGAACCAATGTTGACTTAGCTAAAGCACTGACCTGTGGTTTAATGGCTTGGTGTTAAAATAGTTTCAACATATGTTTCTCTGATTTCAACAAATATCAAGAAAGAATAGATTTATATTGCTTTATTGGTTCAGCCCTTTAGTTTGTTTTAAATGGAAAACGGAAAATTACTGTTGTAGTAGAGTCTTTTGGGATACAAAAGTCTATCAAATATGCTACAAAGAGTATTCAATTTAGAGGGTATCAAACTAATAGTTCAAGGGAGGGCTTTTTTATACAAATGTTTTTATTTCAAAATGAAGATATTGAAAGAATAAGAAATCTAAAAGTTATATAAAACTACTTTAAAACTGGTTTATATATTTTATGTTTTGTATTTTACATTGCCACAATGTTGTAGTATCAGGCAAGTGTGCCTCAAGAACAATTGTGAAATAGTCATTCAAAATGGCAACCATTTTAACTTTGGTTTAATTTAAAATGCTAGTTATTTGACTTCATTTCTTAGGCAGTGATATCACATGTGTACCACATATATATATAAGCTCTAAATAATATGCTTTTACATGCTCCAGGACTGTACTGTACTGTGCATTTAATAGAACAAGTTAAACAGTAATTCTCCCTACCTTTTTCAAATACCGTCCACTCAAAAGGGTCATTGATACTATGGACAAAACACAGAAAGGGAATAATGTATATCAATCATGTAGGAAACAAAGTGTGTTAGAACAGTGGCTTTTCTATGGGCAAGTGTGTAGATCAGGTGAAGGTGGTGGCAAAAAAGTTTCATCTTCTTTCTAAATAGTTATTGAATTTTTAAAATTAAACACCATTAAAAGCATACTCTTTGAAGTGAGGGAATTTCCTCTTTTAGACAATTCTATTTTTAAGGGTGCTTGCTTTACCTCTTTGCTTTGGCTTATTCCTGGAAAGCAATGAATTTATTTGTCTATTTGGCTTAGTATTGCTAAATGGTAGAGAAAGCACAGGTGAAAGAAAGGACATGTAAGTTAAAAGTATGCATGTTTCCTTATAAGTTAAAACAAATTTCTTATTTTCTTAGTTCTAGATAACTATATTTGTTCAAAATGGTTGTATGATTATATATGACTAATATTAATGTAGCTAAAAAATAATGAACACTTTCACCCAGGTTTTGTTTTAAAAATAGAGAGGTAAATATTAAAGTTTCTTCCCTAGTATTATGTGCATCATGAATAATTACTTCTTACTTTCTCTTGAAAGGTGTCATAAATTATGCTGAAAAATTTTAAATCTCCAAGAATCTGCATATTATTATTTTTAGGTCCTCACTTTGCTTTGTCATTTATCATGCAATGGTTAACAAAGGGATTTAATTAGCATAAAATACTAAGAACCTGGATGGGTGCACATAAACAGAATACCTTGTTTTAAAACATGCATAAAATAACAGGGTTTTTTTGCCCATGTTTATAGACTACTCACATATTTAAATCAAAGTGTGCTCCAAAACCAGGCCTCTTGAACTTCAGCCTCATTGCTTATAACTATTTGACCTGCATAAATGAATGAATGCATGAAAAGCTAATTAACATATAAATAATAAATATCAAAGTGTTTTTAAGGGAAGAAAGATGATGTGAGAGCGAGTATCCATGACTTTGGGAAGAATTTTAAATGGGAGTAAGGGAAGACCTCTTAAAGCAGCTGGTGATCAGGCTGAAACCTGAATAATGAGCAGGAGCCCATCATGTCAAAAACCAAGGGCATGCCTTGTGGAAGAAATGTAGATGCCCTTATATAGATAGTGGTGAAGGTGGTGAACACATAAATATGTGACCATACAGAGAACCATCGATTGCTTACTTAGGATGGAATGCATGGTGTGTGAACAAAGCCATCTTAAGAAAAAAATGGGTTGATGACAAAACCTCAAGGGCAATATACTCAGTGAAATAAGCCAGACACATAAGGACAAATATTGCAGGGTCTCACTGATAAGAACTAATTATAATATGTAAACTCATAGACATGAAATATAAGGTACCAAAATACAGGACGAGGCTTAAGAATGGGGAGCGGTTGCTTAGTATGAGAAGAATGTTCAACTAGGATGAACTTAAATGTTTGGAAATGAACAGAGGTGTTAGTAGCAAGATGTGAGAATAACTAACAGTGCCGAAGGTGCGTGAACGAAGTGGAAAGGGGAAGCTCAGAGTCATGTATGTCACCAGAAGGAAAGTTGGAGGTCAAAAGATGGGAATATATAAAACTGAATCCTATGGTAGGCAATGTCCATGATTAACTGTACAAATATTAGAAAACTCTTCCATGAACCAGAACAAATGCATGACAATACAACTAGAAGTTAATAATAGAAGGGCATATAGGGAAGAAATATATACCTATTGCAAACTATATACTATGGTTAGTAGTATTTCAACATTCTTTCACAAACGGTAACAAATGTACTATACCAACACTACGAGTCAACAATTGAGGGGGTTTGGTTAGGGATACGAGAAGATTCGAGTTTCCTTTTCTTTATTTTTTTCTTTTTCTTTTTTTTTTTTTTTTTCTTTTTTCATCTTTCACTTTATTTCTTGTCTGGAGTAATGAAAAGATTCTAAATTTAAACAAAAATTAAGTGTGGTGATGGATGCACAGCTGTAAGAGGGTAACAGGGGCAACTGATTGTACACTTTGGATCTTTGGATAATAGTATGGTATCTGAACAATCCCAATAAAAATTAAAAAAACAAACAAAAAAAAACGAAGGGCAGAACATTCCAGGGTGAAAGAATGGAAAATGCAGAGTCTCTGAGATCAGAAAAAAGGTGGTGCTTTCAAACCAGAAATGAGCCAAAGGAGCTGCAACATGACAACAGAAGAGCTGTGGTTTAAGATGAAGAAAAGAATTGAAAGCAGGAACTAGAACAGATATTTGCACACCAATGCTCATAGCAGCATTATTCACAATTGCCAAAAGGTGGAACCAACCCAAATATCCATCAACAGATGAATGGATAAACAAACTATGGTGTATGTATGGATATATATATACATACACACACATACATGCACACAACACACACATACACATAACGGATATTATTCAGTCACACAAAGGAATAAAATTCTGAGGCATGCTACAACATGCATGAACCTTGAAGACATCATATTGAGTGAAATAAGTCAGACACAAAAGGACAAATATTGTATGATCTCACTTATATGAAATAAGCAGAAAAAGCAAATTCATAAAGTTGGAAACTGGAATACAGGTACCAAGGGCTGGGTGAGGGTAGGGAATAGGGACTTGATGTTTAATTGGTACGGAGTTTCTGTTTTGGGTGATAGAAAATTTTGGCAATGGATGATGGCTATGTAGGCACAGCGTTGGAAATTTATTTAACACCATTGAAATGTATATTTGAAAGTGGGTAAAATGGGAAATTTTAGGTTGTATATAAGTTACCAGAAAAAAAAAAACATAGAACTGTATAACTCAAAGAGTGATCCCTAAGGCAAATTATGGTTTATAGTATAATTACAATAATAGTATAACAGTATAATAGTATAATACATACTTATATATGTTAATGGTTATATTATAATAGTTAATAGCATAGTTAATAGCATAGTTACTATACTATAGCATACAATAATTATATAGTTATAGTATATAATTGTATAACATATTACGTATATAATTATAATAATATATATAATTTATAATAATAAAGTATTAATAATAAAATTATAGATACTAGTATAATTATAATTATAGTTAGTAGTATAATAATAATAATGTTTCCTCACTTGTAACAAAGGTGCCACAATAATGCAAAATGTTCATAACAGTGAAAGCTGTCTATGTGAAAGGTGGTATATGGAAACTTTACTGTCTTCGTGATTTTTCTGTAAACCTACAAATGCTCCAATTAAAAAAAACAAGAAACAGATGAGGTTGGAGAGGTAGGCAGGTGACAGACCATATAGTTCTTTATATGTGGGTCAGAGTAGAGAGTTCAGATTTACTCTAAGAAGGTTGAAAATGGGTTTTGAGCAAGAAGGTAACATGATATGATTTGCATTTCTAAAAACCCATGTGTATAGTAGATCAGATTGGGCCAAGAATAAAGGTGAAAAGACTCATTAAGAGTCTCGTTCGTTAGTCGATGTGGGAAATCATGGTGGCATGGAGTGAACCAATTTGGGAAATGAAAAAGGGAGTTAGAGATGGCAGCACTTGCTGATAGATTGGAAGTAGAGATTAAGGGAAAGAGACACATCCAACACAGCTTCAAAATTTTGGCTTGAGCAAATGAATGGATGGTAGAAGCATAAACGAAATTTAGGAAGGTTAGGGGAAGAACAGGTTTGGGCAGGGGAGGGAGGACATTCAATATGTGATCAGGAGGTAGGTGGATTTACTAGTTCGGAGTTCAGGAGAGAGTACGGTGCTGGAAAGTTTTGGAATCATAAGCACCGCAGTGGTATTTATACCCAGGTGACTAGATGAAATAACCCAGAGAGGGGAGTACGTAGATGGAAGGAAGACAGTGGCCCTGGTCTGACCGCTGAAGACCTTCCACCCTTACAGGTGGGTAAAGGAAGATGCCAACTTCACAAATTTGCTTCCCAGACACTGAATCTTGATCACTGATCTCTGATGTGTGATGTGTGGGAATTCTTTTTTTGTCCCCCTCAAATGATTTTTTTTTAATCTAAATTAGTTGCATGCATTTAAAGGTAGGAGTTTTTTACATTAAAATGTGCATTTCTAGCTTCTGTTGAAAAATCCAGACCTATTTTTCAGCCTGCTTACCCACAGGAAGCATCAGTGGGAGGCAGTATCAGCTGCTCCTTTAGAATGGGGTGTACGCTCCCCAACAATGAGACAGTCCTTTCCACTCCCTATTGTTGTCATGCCCCTTGGTACTCCCTTCACTTCACTTGCCCCTGCCCACTGGCCATTAGGGTGTTACTGACCTTTTCTTTTTGTTTCAGCACCAAACTTAATATCTGGCACATTACAAGCTAACAATTCATTTTAGTTTATTTAGTAAAGAGTCAAAGGTCCTCTTTTTTTTTTTTTTTTTTTTAAATCTTCATTTTACTGAGATATATTCACATACCACGCAGTCATACAAAACAAATCGTACTTTCGATTGTTTACAGTACCATTACATAGTGGTACATTCATCACCCAAATCAATCCCTGACACCTTCATTAGCACACACACAGAAATAACAAGAATAATAATTAGAGTGAAAAAGAGCAATTGAAGTAAAAAAGAACACTGGGTACCTTTGTCTGTTTGTTTCCTTTCCCTATTTTTCTACTCATCCATCCCTAAACTAGACAAAGTGGAGTGTGGTCCTTATGGCTTTCCCAATCCCATTGTCACCCCTCATAAGCTACATTTTTATACAACTGTCTTCGAGATTCATGGGTTCTGGGTTGTAGTTTGATAGTTTCAGGTATCCACCACCAGCTACCCCAATTCTTTAGAACCTAAAAAGGGTTGTCTAAAGTGTGCATAAGATTGCACACCAGAGTGACCTCTCGGCTCCTTTTGGAATCTCTCTGCCACTGAAGCTTATTTCATTTCCTTTCACATCCCCCTTTTGGTCAAGAAGATGTTCTCCGTCCCACGATGACAGGTCTACATTCCTCCCCGGGAGTCGTATTCCACGTTGCCAGGGAGATTCACTCCCCTGGGTGTCTGATCAAAGGTCCTCTTTTATCCCTTTTTTGCATTCAGGATTGACCCTGTGACAGTATTATCTTGATGTCTTCAATACTAAGCGAAGACATTAGCCATGTCAATGTGCAAATCCAGCGATGCAGCCTCAAGAGTGTCCTTTCTGCAAATTACAAATAACTTGACCTTAGACTTCACCACAAACTGGAAGTGGTCTGAGCAGAGACGAGTAGATTTCAGTTCCACCCCTTTACCATATAAAGGCACATTTCCAATGGTTAAGGAGTATGTGGTTAATTACAGCCTAATGAAGAAATGACTCATGCTCATGTCTTCGTTCCTCCTTACCTTCCACATAAGCCTCTATTACAGTTAAAATCCTAGAAAGTATGTTTATATTAAGAATGTCATTCACCATGTTAGAAAAATGTCAAATCTAGTTTCTCTTTTATTTCTCTATAATGTGCTCCCTAATCTCTCTTTAACCATAATATTTTGATTTGTTTTTTTCTAAGCTTAAAATAATAGGAATTAAATGCTGTTATTTTATCCATAAATATTTTAATAATATGAATAGATTTAAATTCTGAAAATTATTGACCAGGAACGACAATTCTAAGTTAACAAAGACCCTATGATTGTCTCTAGTTACAGGACTAATTATATCTGACTTTTTATTAATAGTAATAAATTTAGGATTAACATTCCAAAACCACTTACCATGTGTGATGCACAATAGAAAGCACATTGCCTGGGTTGTCTCATTTAGTCCCTCACACAGCACTGTACAGTTGAAAGGTGGTTATCCTCCTCCACATTGAGAGAGATTAAGCAGCTGGCCCCAGGTCACACAGTGATTAAGTGGGAAAGCTGAGATTTGAACTCAGGCTGGTTCTTGTGCTCCTAACCCATACATGATCCAGACATCCTCCCTCTAAGCCTTTTCTTAGCACCTTTTGGGTAAAGCAATGCATAAAAATGGCCCCCTTTTTATTCCATTCAACTGATATAACTATGAGAAGAAATCAAATTACTATTAAAAATATGTTTGGTCTGGACTTGGGCCTCTGAGAATCTCTTCCCACAGGCCAACAGGTGATTCTTAGCAGGAATCTGAAGAGTAAGGTGGGGACAGCAGCTGCAAATACACACATTCCACACCTACCCCCAAATAAAGATCGTCTGGAACCCCAAAGAAGAAGTTGGAGTATATATAGCCACACACTGTATATAAATATATTTTGTAAGGTTTTTAGGATTCCTTAGTTCTGAAATGCTCTCCTGCCCTGTTAAGAGTCCCTGGGTTAGGAGAATCACCAAAAATTACTGAGATGTGAGTCTCCTGAACAAATATGTACTAGAAACTGAAATCTAAACGAGGATAATGGAGAAGATAGAAGTCCTTTCTCCTACCTGGCACCCTTTGGATGCTCAGTAAATGTTTGTTAGTAAGAACCAGGATTTACTGAGCACTCACTGTATGACTGGCCGTGAATCAAGTTCTTCACGTGCATTATTACCTCATTTAATCCTCACGAGAACCCTGGGAAGAAGGTGGCTTAGCTTCATTCTACTGATGAGGAAACTAAGGCACAGAAAGGATAAATGACAATGTAAGAGTTATAGTCTGTCCGGCGCTTCTCCGCCCCGCCTCGAGTCCTCGGTCGGCCGGCGATGGGGACCAGAGAGATAAGGGGAGAGAGGGTGCGGACAACGTCTTACCCGGAGCACTTGTGATCACTCAGGACTCGCGGTGGTAAAGCAGATAAACTTTTAATGGGACTAGGCAATCATCATCTTTACAGGTTCCACCCGGGGCGAGACACCTCGGGGGAGAACAACCTCGATGCGGCCGTCAGGTACGGCTCCTTGTGGGCTGTCTCCCCGAGCTTTGCCCGGGAACTTTCTTATAAACCTTGCGTGTATCCAATGGGCTAACGCCACGCACACAAGCATGATTGGTGAATACAGCGGGTGGTTACATACATCAGAAGCCGGAAGCAGGATGTGGGCGCCATCTTGGCACCACTCGATGGGCAGGGGGAACTCAAGGGCAGGCTGCAGCTTGTCTACTAGGCCAAATCCGGAAGGTGGCTGCTCACATCTCCCCCTTTTTTGTTTTTTATGCCCCAGTGTCTCCAGTGATGAATGTGCTCCCGTGGACCAAGATGGCCCACAACGTATTTTTTGGTGCTTTGGGGAGTCTGGACTAGGTCCCGGCCATACCAAGGTGGGACCTCTGGCACCGACCAGAATGCTCACTTCATATAGAGACCGGAGAACCCGTGAGCCGGAAACCACGTGGCCCTCCTTGCAGTACTCAGTCTCGCAACTGGGGGACAGGAGGATTAGGAGAAGGTAGCCAGTGCCGAGGGCGTCACTAGGAGCCTCTGTGCAAACGCCAAGGGTCCCGTCTGGCCACAACTAGGACTCTGCGTAAGAGGTCCACCTGAGACAAAAATTAGGGCCACTGGTACCGAATGTTTATATACGAGATTTTTTCATATACTTAGCTGCGAACCTTACCCCCGAATGCCCAGCTTCGAGTGGTTGGGATGGGTGCTGGGCAGAGGGACTATAGTTATCAGGAGGGTTACAGGCAGAGGACATGGCCATCATGGCGGTAACACGTAATTGCTGTTGTCTTTGAAACAAACGCTCCAGCAAACTCTTAACAATGATCAAACCTACTAATAACCCCACAGCAAGAAGAACCCAGTTGGTCAGATTAGGCCAAGAGAACCAGGAGGGAAAAAAGGTCAATATTCCTGGCCCTCTTCCCGGTCTGCTGGGGAGTGGTCGACACCGTCGACATCATTTGACCGCTCATCACGCGAGTTGAGGACTGGATCCAACAGGTCACGTTGGGGGTTTAACGACCCGTCAGGCTGCAGTTCTTTGGTGTTCTCAGGCGACTGCACGGTTCTCACCAATCTCTCCGGTACCCACACTGGTTGGCGTCCTGGTTCCTGGGGAAAGACACAAACAGAGCCTCTGGCCCAGCTGAGCACTGGGTCAGGACCTTTCCATTGCCCCGACAGAACATCCCTCCAACGGACCAGGCCTCTATGCGGAGGACCTGGGGTGGTATGTTGTAGGGCAGGCGTCATGGTTGATGCGTTTTCATTTAAATAATTGTATGTAAATAGGGCGGCAGACAACTGGGCCCTGGGGGACAGACCATGACCTATTCCCTCCTTTTGCTTTTGCAATAGTTCTTTAATGGTCCTATGCGCTCTCTCGATGACACCCTGCCCCTGAGGGTTGTATGGGATGCCGTGTTTTAGGTTAACTTCCATAACATCACAAAACTTTTGAAAAGCTTTGCTAACGTAAGCCGGGCCGTTGTCTGTCTTAAAGCAAATTTTGAGGCATCCTCAGGGTGAAGTGGGATAGAAAAGAAGCAATCTCTAATGTCTATGACAACAACAGGCCACTGCTCCGGCAGAGTTGAGAGAAGGGGCAACCCCATCTGGACAGGTCCTAGAGGCTCCATGCAACTATTTATGGCCCTCAAATCATGTAAAAGCCTCCACGCACCTGATTTCTTTTTGATGACGAAGATAGGGGTGTTCCAGGGTGACGTGGAAGGGACGATGTGCCCCCTCTCCAACTGATCTGACACCAAAGCATGCAATGCTGAAAGTTTTTCCTGAGGTAAGGGCCACTGAGGTACCCAGACTGGAGCCTTAACTTTCCATGTTAACTTTATAGGTGTAGGCGGGTATGCACCCTCAGTGGCCCCTAGGAAAAACCCAGGCCTTGTCTACCGGGGTTAGAGTCAGCCTGAATGGGCTTCACGCGCCCTTGCAAGGAGGCTCCCAGCCCCCTGCCCGGGACATATCCCATTCTATTCAGCAACTGTTTAGAAGTTGGAGAGTAACCAGTGGTTAAAGTCACGTCCATTTGAGCTAGAATATCTCTTCCCCATAACGAAACAGGCAGGGCCAGCACATAAGGCTGAAAACTGCCTTGATGCCCTTCCTCATCCTCCCAATGGAGAGTAATGGCGCTCACCATGGGCGCTGAGATTTGGCCGATCCCTCTGATGGTGTCTTCCGCTTGGTTCGTTGGCCAAGCGGGGGGCCAATCTTGCTGTCTTATAATCGACCTATCGGCTCCAGTATCTAACAGACCTAGGAAGGCTCGGCCTTGTACTTTAAGAGTCAGCATGGGTCGAGACTCTAGGGACATCTGAAGACCCTCAAAAACTTCTCCGGAGGACCCAAATCTTTTATTCCCCCTCTGTCCTGGCTTGCTTGGAAAGACTGAATGCAGGCTGGGCAAGAGCAGAAGCTGTGCCAACCTATCGCCCTCTGCAATGACCAGAGTGCCCTGCAGAGACTGCACCATAACCTGGACATTACCCGTGAAATCTGAGTCTACAACACCTGGCACAATTGTTAATCCTCTTAACGCTATGGATGCTCTCCCTAATATAAGCCCCACGGTTCCTACTGGAAGGGGCCCCCTGAAAGAGGTCCCCACCAATTGGACTCCCATAGCTGGGGTTAGCACGAGCCCGGAGGTGGCACGGAGGTCCAATCCTGCTGATCCGGGAGATGCGCGGGTCTGGATGGGGGCCGCATCGTCCGTTGGTGTGTTTGGGGGCCCACCGCAAGGGTGGACCCCCCCTGCCCGTTTTTTGAATCTTGCTCAGGACGACCAGAAAGGCGTACTCCTTGCGCATTGAAGACTGACTTACAGTCCTCGGCGCGGTGAGGCCCCTTGTGGCAGCGGCCACACAGCCTAGTGACTGCACGTGGCCCGCGGAGGTGCTGAACGGCAGGCGGTTGATCTTTATTGGGGCAGTCTCTCTTAAAATGCCCAGACTGGCCACAGCCATAGCATCTTTTTGGCTTTACCTCTAAAGCTCTGGGGTCCTTTGTGTTTACTTGTAAGGAGCTGGCTAACATAGCAGCCAGCCCCGCATTAGTTAACGGGCTGCCAGCGTCCCTGCAAAGCCGAACCCACTCTGTCAAGCTCTTTCCCTTATTCTGTGCCAGGATAACCTTGCACTCCTTATTGCATTGCTCAAAAATCATCTGCTTAACCACAGTTTCTGCAACCATTGGATCTGAGAAAATCCTCTCAGCCGCAGTCTGCATTTTCGCTACAAAATCTACAAAAGGTTCTGTGGGACCCTGGTGTATGCCGCTAAGCGAAGCCTGCGCCTCTCCTTCCCCTGTCAATTTTTTCCAAGCCCCTATGAAACAGCGAAAAATTTGGGCATAAACCTCCTGGGGGTATCCTGTCTGATTCTGGGCGTGAGCACCTTTCCCTAAAAGCATATCCGCATTCCACCCGCCGTGCCTTGCCACAGCGTTTCTTGCGGCTTGTTCCTCAGCTAACTCCTCAAACCACGCCTTCCAATCGATAAACCTGCCAGGAGGCAAGCAAGAGCGAGCCAGCTGAAGGATATCTGCAGGTGTATGATTTAGGGCGGAGAGGTTTTCAACCATATTCAGGGTGTAAGGGGCGTTAGGGCCGTACTGATGGACAGCTTGCCTCAGCTCCTTCAAGAGCTTGTAATCATAGGGTTCATGATTACGAGCTTGCTGATTGATAATGACTGGGAACATCTCGGAGGCTGGTTCGGGTTCATTGAGCAGCGGTCGGTAGCCGCCAAGAACGCCAAAAGGTCTGAATGTGGTAAAAGGGCTCCACCTCCAAAAATGCCTCCTATTGGGTGAAGGGTGCGGAGGGTCCGCGTAGTCGGGTGGGGATTCTGGGCATTGCGCGGGAAGGTTAGGGTATGTACTCGGCATGTCCGCCAGAGGGAGCCCTCTATAAGGGCCCTTTACGGAACCGCTGAAACCATCCACCGGATGCAGGTGCATCCTCTGAGGCGCAGCAGCCGTTGCTGGTGGGGCGGAGGGCCGCGTGGGTGAGACAGGAGGCCCCTCTAGGTCAATCAGCGGAGGCGCTTCCGGCCCTTCATCTGCCTCACTTTCAGATTCTGAGTCAGAATTATCAGAACTAGCACTCGACTCCGGCGGCTTGCCCTTATGGGAGCCCTCCGCAGATGAAACAGACTGAGCCTCTTGGAGTGCATGTCGCGCCTGCAACAAGGCGGTAGGCGTAGTTAGGCCTGTGGCTGATTCTAACTCAAGTACTGCACGAACAGTCTCCCATATAAGGACTAGAATCGGGTCCAAACAGACACCCGTTTGGCGCGCTCGGTCTATATCACGACCAAGTTTCATCCAAGAGGGCAGATTAAGGCTGCCAGAACAAGGAAACCAGGGGGCAAAAGTGGCCACATCATCAAAAAATCGCTGGAGAGAGCTTCTCTTAACTGAGATACCCCACTGTTTCAAAAGGGTCTTTAAGGGGGTTAGTAGGGGTGAACTCCCGGACTGCCCCATGCTTGCAGCCGGCACTGTCTTGTAATCGCTCGGAGAGCTCTTCCGAGTCCCCGGGGCTACCTGAACGCCCACGGGCCCTAGTCCTCGTATGGAAAGGGGGTGCTTACCTTCTCGCGGTGATCAGTCGCGGAGGTCAAACCACGGATCCCGGGAGCACGTCTCCGTCGGGGCGAGGGGAACGCAAATGAGGTTGCGGGTTCGAAGTTCCCCGTACGGGCCACCACTTGTCCGGCGCTTCTCCGCCCCGCCTCGAGTCCTCGGTCGGCCGGCGATGGGGACCAGAGAGATAAGGGGAGAGAGGGTGCGGACAACGTCTTACCCGGAGCACTTGTGATCACTCAGGACTCGCGGTGGTAAAGCAGATAAACTTTTAATGGGACTAGGCAATCATCATCTTTACAGGTTCCACCCGGGGCGAGACACCTCGGGGGAGAACAACCTCGATGCGGCCGTCAGGTACGGCTCCTTGTGGGCTGTCTCCCCGAGCTTTGCCCGGGAACTTTCTTATAAACCTTGCGTGTATCCAATGGGCTAACGCCACGCACACAAGCATGATTGGTGAATACAGCGGGTGGTTACATACATCAGAAGCCGGAAGCAGGATGTGGGCGCCATCTTGGCACCACTCGATGGGCAGGGGGAACTCAAGGGCAGGCTGCAGCTTGTCTACTAGGCCAAATCCGGAAGGTGGCTGCTCACAATAGTCCATATTCTTAACCAATAAGCTACAACTGTTGAGAAAATAAATGAGATAATTAATGTGGAAAGACAGAAGCCTACCAAATATTTTATCAGAGAAACAGAGCTAAACCTCCTCATCACACTTTACTTCTTCCTGGTAGGAAAAGGTAAAGAAAAGGGAATTGAGAAGAGGCCCAGTATTTCTCAGGATATTAAAAAATTTCACATCTTCATCTCAGAACAATGATTTTTAAACTGTGTTCAGTTGCCCCCCTATAGTTCTTTGGAGGTTCTTGACCGCATTTCAAGCAAAGGTCACCTTTTTTTTTTTTTAATATTCATTTTATTGAGATATAGTCACATACCACACAGTCATACAAAACAAATCGTACATTCGATTGTTCACAGTACCATTACATAGTTGTACATTCATCACCTAAATCAATCCCTGACACCTTCATTAGCACACACACAAAAATAATAAGAATAATAATTAAAGTGAAAAAGAGCAATTGAAGTAAAAAAGAACACTGGGTACCTTTGTCTGTTTGTTTGTTTGTTTCCTTCCCCTATTCTTCTACTTATCCATCCATAAACTAGACAAAGTGGAGTGTGGTCCTTATGGCTTTCCCAATCCCATTGTCACCCCTCATAAGCTACATTTTTATACAATTGTCTTCGAGACTCATGGGTTCTGGGTTGTAGTTTGATAGTTTCAGGTATCCACCACCAGCTACCCCAATTCTTTAGAACCTAAAAAGGGTTGTCTAAAGTGTGCGTAAGAGTGCCCACCAGAGTGACCTCTCGGCTCCTTTTGGAATCTCTCTGCCACTGAAGCTTATTTCATTTCCTTTCACATCCCCCTTTTGGTCAAGAAGATGTTCTCCGTCCCACGATGACAGGTCTACATTCCTCCCCGGGAGTCGTATTCCACGTTGCCAGGGAGATTCACTCCCCTGGGTGTCTGATCCCACGTAGTGGGGAGGGCAGTGATTTCACCGCGAAGGTCACCTTTTATCTGCTTTACATGGCAAGAGTTTGTCTAAGATATCTTTTGGGGTTGGGGGGATCAAATGTCCCTGAAAAAAAAGTTTTTTTATATTGCCATAGTTCAACCTCCAGACTGTAAAACAGTGAGAGCATTTACCCTTACTTTTTCCTATGAATCTTGAAAATGAAAATAACATGGTATTCATTTATGATCAGCATTACCCAAAACAAAAGTGTATTTTGATATCATGCAATTTCCCATCACAGAATTAATTTAACTCTAAGGAAGAGGAGGTAGATGGAGATAGTCACTATCTAAGCTCTACAGTACACCTCATCAGAAAAATGCAGGTCTCCACAGGAAGAACACACACCATTTGAAGAAATCATAAAAACACAATTCTGGGCAATTTGTTTTAGCTGCAGATTTTTAGGAAATAGCAGGGGCACAAAGACTGCACGGTGGTTGGAGAGAAGTTTGCCCTGGTGGGGATGAGGGATGGGATGGAAGGAGTGTCATCTTGAAGCTTGTGAGCCAAAGAAGCAGGGTCACAGAGGGTGAAAACCAGCAGCCATCACTTTTAATCAAAGGGCAATCTTAACATCAGCACTAGGCTTTTCCTTTTGAGTTCAAAACCTGATAAGAATCAGTGCCTTTGACAACAGCATCTTTAAGGAATAGGAAAAGTGAGATAAAACTTTCATCTTTAAAGACGTTTAGAGACAGCATTTTTATTAGCAAATCAATTAGGTCTTCTGCAATTCCAACAATAAACTGCAATCATTGCTACCACCTTCTTGTTTTTCTTTCCAGAGATATTCTGGACAAGTTTTTGTTTATTTTTAAATTAAATTCTCTCAACTATTTTCTTTATTTTCCTACCATTTTTATCTAGTTTGTGCGTAGGTGATACATTCACAGGTTCAAAATTCAAAAAGTATGGCAGTGTACACAGTGAAAATCTCCCAAGCGTTCTTCTGCCAGATACTTATCTCACCTTGCCACAGGCAACCAATGTTGTTAGTTTCTTGGGTGTCTTGTGAATCTTTTCCAGTATATTTTAGGCAAAAATACATATTTCTTTTTAACTTACACAAATAGTTAAGAAGCACACACACCCTTACATATCTGTAGATGAGAGACTGAACTCCAGATGAAAGCAAAGATGAGTAAGGGACAACTCCAAGGTTTCAAACCTAAATCAAGTAGCTGAGGGAATAGAGAAGCCTGAGATGATTGTTAAAGTTTCTTTACTGTCCCCTTCAGGTCTCTACTTCTTCAGGTGCCGAGTCATAGAGAAGAGGCTCAGAATCCTTTGCATTCAGGAATAGCCAGGGAAGCAGGCTAAACCTTCCTATCTGACAAATGGAAAGTACTAGGCTATCAAAAAAAACAGTAAAAACTGGACGGATGGAGAGGGGGAATGTTGGGGAATGAATTCACTAGACGCATCAGAATTGTGACCAAACAGTAGGAGTGTCTGACTCCAGGTGAGCTGTTCCAGGAAAAAATAAATTCATTCCAGTCAGGAAGAGACAAAATAATAATAAATAGTTAAGGTTAATGAGTAAAGTACTTTTAAAAACTTTCCTAAATTGTGTATCCTACACAAATATAATGAGTAATAAGAAGCAATAAAAGACAAAGCACCTGAATTATGTATTCTATTTAAATATTGTCTTTAATATGTATATTTACTATTTTTATAAAGTTTTTAATTTTAGAGCTATAACATGATGTAAGGCAAGCTCAGGTATCCATGTCTATAGCCATAGGTAAGCACAAGCTTTGTGCAGCACTAATTTACTTCTATATTTCAGCCAACACACATTTAATTTGCATGCCAGGCACTAAATTAAGAAATGGTCTAGGGACACAGGTGGATTTTTTTTCAATAGACTGATAAGTGTCTGTGCTTACAGTGATAAGGATACAAATTCATCCTAGTTGCTCATTGTCCCGCAGTTTTTGGCTACCTTAAGGGATATAACAGCTTCCAAAGTGATAGTCTTACACATTCAAACCTATCAAAGTACTAACACATGTTACAGACTAAGGAAATATTTTTAAAATCTTCTGGGTTTTTTTTTTCAAATGACTCATCATGAAGCTGACAATTGAGTCTATGCCTACTGGCTTATAATGTCAGAAAGGAATTAGCTTAGACCTTTCAAATAAGCATGTGCTGGTCTGTGATGAGTTTTCACTAGTTTTCAATAGAATATGAAATTTTTAAATTATGTCATGTGCTGTTGGTAAAGCTAAATATAATTGGGGTTTTTGGTTTTGTTTTGTTTTTGTTTTTTTTTCTTTTTAATTATGTAATTATGTCTTTCCCTGTACTTTTGGTTTTTAAATGTCCTTATAAAAGAAATATGGTAGAAATTGCTTTTGAGTGTGTTTTTTTTGTTTTTGTTTTTGTTTTGGTTGGGGGGGCTGCATTGTTTTTAATGTCTTTATTTGTACCTTATTTAGCGGTCTTAAATAGATTCCCCAGTTTTAAAAATTGTATTGTTGTAGGAAATCCAGGAGTCTAATGGCTACTTATCTGCTTATCAGAAGAGAAGTTAACCAAAACTAAGACTGGTTATTTTGTACAATCCACAATTCATTTTAAAAATACAAATTTCAACCCACAGCACCTTTTCTTTCCTTCTGTCACCTCTATTTCTTTGGCTTCAAACTGTCAAAAGTAATTACACTTCCAGCAGAACTAAGAACAATAGTTAACAGTCTGATCATATTTTTAAATTTTCTGCCATCGTCTTGGCTCCATTGTTTAAAAGACTTTATCTAAGTTACATAGAAAGTACAAAGATTTGTTATTTGGTCACGCCATTGCTTTCGACATTTAGTGAATGACGTCCTCCAGATTTCACAGCAGAGTTTGTAAAATAATGAGGCCCCAAGTGGTTCAGTGAGTCCCCTTGGTGTTCTCACCATGCCCTGCTGTTTCCCCTGGAGACAACTATGGTCTTGGAAGGGCTTCAGGCCCTTCAAGTCACGGTCATTGGCCTTCCTAATAGAAATATGACCTTTTGTACTTACAAATTACACTTTTAAAAATTTAGTCTCCACTGGACATCTATAATTTTCCCAATTAACCATGTATTTTGAACACACAAACTTATTTAAGGACACGATCAACAGAGCCTTCAGGAGCATACTGAAGTGTCTTTGAAAGGGAAAAGGAAAATAAGCACAGGCATTATTTGTTCTTTTTCATATTTTTTAAGAAAGGAAAACAAGCAATACTCATTCTGATGATCAAGGTTTATTTTTATCCTTTGCATTTTATTTGCACTATTTACCAAACAGTTTTTTATTTAAACATTAATTTCAAGCTGATCCAGGTTTTTAAATCCAATGAACAGATCGAAGACTTCTTTGAGGAAAAACTGTGCAAAGTTTGTCACAGCACTCCTGGTTACTCTTCCTGCTGTCTTTGTCTCCCCTCTCCAGCTTAGTGTGTATTCTGGCTGATCCTTAGGACAACAACCTGTGATAGCAAGCCTGGTAGGAATCTTAAGCTCATGTTCTCATGAGGTAGACTTGCAAGAGTCAAAGAGCTGAGCCTTAGGCGGGGCCTGCAATGGAATCCAGAGCTGCTGATCCACTGCTCTTTCACCTACATCTCACCTGTTCTGCAACAGGTCACTCCATCCAGCAATGTTCAGTGCTCTACTATTTGCAGTGTACATCTTCTAAAAACAAACAAACAAACAAAAAAACATGTTCAGGTCAATGAACATTAACGGTCCGTAGTCACTAAATGTGTTACGCAAATCTCTTAAGGTTCTTTGAATTCCAGCCAGGGACTTTGGAATCTTTTACCTCAATCCTCTACTGCCTCCTACCCCCAAAAAAAGAAAGAATAATGGTATGATTGTACACATTCTGGCAGTCTTTTGGCAAAAATTGCTCCATGAGAATCAGTGGACTTTTAGTGTCTGCTGAATTCTCAACATTATACCATAAAACACATATTCTGTTCATAATACTGGATACCTAAAAACATCAGAACCCTTCACTTCTAAAATATTGCAAGACAGTTTAGAATTAACCACACACACAAATTAGAAATCTCAATCACTTGTACAAGGATTTTTTAATGCATTTTTTGAGATAAACTCACACACCATATAATCCATCCAAAGTATACGATCAATGGCTCACAGTGTCATCCTATAGTTGTGCATTCACCACCACAATCAATTTTAGAACATTTTTATTACTCCAAAATAAAGAAAAAAATTAAAATGAGCACCCAAACCATCACATTCCCCTTATCCCCCCCTACTATTAATGTATTTTTTGTCATTATTTTATTAGTTATCTGCCCATGCACTGGGTAAAGGGAATGTCAGTCACCAGGTTTTCACTATCACACAGTCACATGATAAAAGCTACATAGTTATATGATCATCTCCAAGAACCAAGACTACTGAATTGCAGTTCAACAGTTTCAGATATTTCCTTCTAGCTATTCTAATATACTAGAAACTAAAAAGGGATATCTATATAATGCATAAGAATAACCTCCAGACTGACCTCTTGATTCTCTTTGGGATCTCTCAGCCACTGAAACTTTATTTTGTTTCTTTTCCCCCTTTTGGTCAAGACAGCATTCTCAATCCAACAATGCTAGGGCCAGGCTCATCCCTAGGAGTCCTGTCCCTTGTTGCCAGGGAGACTTACACCCCTGGGAGTCTTGTCCCATATGGGGGTGGGGAGAGTAGTGAGTTTATTTGCAGAGTTGGCTGAGTGAAAGAGGCCACATCTGAGCAACAAAAGAGGTTCTCTGGAGCTGACTCTTAGTCATAATTATAAGTAGGTATAACTTCTCCTTTGCGGGAAGAAGTTTCAGAAGAGCAAGCCCCAAGATTGAGGTCTTGACTTCTTAAATTAGGATTCCCTAAATTAGTAATTCCTCAGGTGAGGAAGTTTACTATTTCCACATTTTTCCCCAGTCCCTCAAGGGAACTTTGCAAATTCTTTTTTATTTCCTGCCCAGAATACTCTGGGGTGCATCAGGGTATCACCTTAACCTGTACAGAATAACAAGATCTCATTCCCTATCCTAGGTTCCATTCAACCATGTTATTTAAATAAACTGACCATACAGGTTATATTGGAAAGTGTGCTACAGAGCATATAAATTTTGTACCAAATAAACATCTCTTTACTAACAGTCAAAACTCAGGAATAGATGTGACTGCTGTAAGAGTTTATAGTCTACGAACCTTTACAATAAGCCTCACTGAACACTCTGCACTCCTGCGTTGTTGATTGCCCAATCTCTGTCCATGTTCTATCCCCTGATTATACAAGGGTTTTGATGTTTGCTTTAACTCTTTAATTTAAAAAACATTCAGACCTTTTATTTATTCTGGACTACCCTATGATTACACTAAACCACATGATAATTTTGGAGTCTACTATATAGCACAGGTGGCATTTTATATATTTATTTTTTTACTCCACAAGGTTCAAAAATTCATAAATAAGTAAAACTATGGAAGGCTAAAATATCAGGCAGTACCATATTTGAGAAATACTGTGGAAAATCTATACAGTAGGAACAGTCATAAAAGAAAAGCTTTTCATGCAAATTAGCATCTCACAGCTTTATTTAGCAATTCATGAGTTGGGAAGCATCCCATTCAGAAAGGAGATGGAGCTCTGCTGAAGGAGGGGGAGAGAGGAAGCTCATATAGGGCAAATGAGGAAGCAAGTGAGAACATGTTCTGATTGACATTGTTTCCCTTTTACATAGTGGGAGACAGTGGGGATGTCTTCCAACATGGAGAGCAGATGTACATTGATTAGTACAGTATGCTTTTTCATTCTCATAAGCTGCTTCTGCTAGACCAAGAAGCTATTTTTTATAGCTGTAGGGTGTTCCATTTTATTTTACTTAATAATTAGCAGTGAATTGCACACTTACTTTGGTCAGTCATTATTTGAAGTGCTTTGTGTGTTTTAGGTCCACTATATGTGATAGGTAATCCTAACCCCAATTCACATATAAGGAAATTGGGGCTTAGAGGTTCCACAACTTGCCCAAGGCTACAAGAGCTAGTAAATGCAGAGGTGAGTTTAGACCTAGGTCTACAACACATTAAAGCCCTTTTTCGTAACCACTAACTTCCCCTATCCCAGTGCATCATGGCATTGGTTTTGACTTTAAACTAAACAACTTGAAAGAATCATGAAATTGAGACTTCTTCGAGATCTGTGTCATGTCTATACTTATCTCCCAGCATGTGAAGGCCCAGCTCAGGTGTCCTTCCAAAGCACTAACCCTCAGACATTGCTGAACAGTCAACAGCACCTTTTCCTCCTTCCAGAAAGAAGACTCCAGAGATCTTTAGATAGAACCTGGACACAGTCATTGGGGAGGTTATACGGAGAAAATTATAGGTAGGGGAGTGTTGGATAGAATTATCTTTCATCTGAGATTCTATTGTCCTAACTAAGAAGATAAAGCATAGCTTTTAAAGAAAATATTTAATGAGCTGGATTTGTGAGTCATTTTAATTAAATACTAAATGACATCATTTTCCTCTTGTTTCATTATCTAATCAAAGGATGATTTGATGGCTTGGTTAAACTCTTTAGGCTCTGAGGATTGGGCTGAGGTATAAATGAATGCTATGTTCATTTTTAAACATTAATTCTGGTTTCTATGTGATAGAAATAGAACCTCTGTGTCTGTTTTTGGAAATTTTTTAAAAATCTGAATCCTATGCATCCTTTAAATAACTAAGTTTGGAGATCTGTGTGGAGGTCAGTGGCCACTCCTCCTGGGGATTTGTGCCTGAAATGATCCAGGGCCGAGGACTATGCAGTACCTAATGGCCTCAGGCAGGTGGGACTGCAGCGCTGCAGGAAAGGCAGATTTGGCAGCGTCTGAAAGGCGAGTATAGACAAGAAGGTATATGTGTCCAGGAGTTTTTGTATCGCTTCCTCATTTTCAAATCCTGCACATCCTCAAAAGACCTTGCCAAGGTCAAAAGCACAATGTGCTAACCAGAGGAAACCCCATGGAAAAAAAAAAAAAGATCTGAAAATAACAGCTGGCTCTCTAGAAAACGGCAGCCCTGCTGACTTGGCAGACTTGGAACCCTGTGGTGCTCTCTGGAAGGAAGTCAAGTCCTTGGACAGGAAGGCAGGAATTAAAAAAAAAAAAAAGGCAAGGAAGCAAAAGAGGCAAATGAGAAGAGACTGTAAAACAAGGCATAGCAGAAGGCAAGGACAGGAAGTACAATGAGATTTAAGAGAATAAAGATGCAAATCTCTGGTTAATCAGAAAATAGGTGTAGCTTAGGATACACTTTTAACGTTCAAATTTTGAAGAATGTATTTCAAAATCTTCTGGAGTTTGTTGAAATTTTTTACCAAAAATTCCTTCCTGATGTTTAGATTTTGCATGAAAATAGAATAGATACACGTTGCTCAAAACGCATGATGTATATTCAGTTTATATTTTAATAGAAACTACAAATGTAAGGTTATTCTGAGATCTTTGGCAGAACAGCACAATGAAAGCAAATTATGTAATACTTTTCCTATGAACAAAATATAGGCTTATTGTATTGGAAAGTCCTCCTGGGAAGAGATAAATCTATCTACCTAGGAATTTTTTGGTTTATTTTGATAAAATTATCATGTAAATCTACCACTTCTTTTGGCCTTGATTCTGAATAATGGACCATATTTTTTTTGACATTTAAATGTAGAAGAAAAATGAAACTAGAAAAATATAGAATTTATTAAATTTATTATGGAATCATGAAATTTCAGGTGACTGTGGAATCTTTTTTTTTTTCTCTTTTTTAGAGTAAGCAGATAGAAAGTTTATTGAATACACATGTGAGAAGACATGCAGGCACTCTCTTAAGAAAACAGGGGTAAAGAGGCCCTGGCAATGTGGGGCAATTTGCTTTAATAGATTAGCTTCACTTACTCCCCCCACTTTCTTGTTCAGCGCTCTTCCTCCTACCCTCCCTTCTCTCCACGGCAGTGCCTGGTGGCAGATAGTGCATTTGGGTGGGTCAGTTGGTTCCACTCTTCTCCATAGATGACTCACTCAGGTGAGGGTCTTTGGTGCCCAGGTACTTTTTTTTTTCCTAATTTTTTAAACTTTTTTTTTTTTGCAAGACTTTCAAACTTACAAGACAGTTGCAAAAATAATACAAACCCCAAACAGAGAACGCCAACATGCCCCCACCTCCCCCAGATTTTGCCATCTTTGCTATATCATCCTATCTTTCATTTATTTGTCCGTTTTCTGAACATTTGAGAGGTTACCCACATCACACCCCTTAAACACATAATACTTCCATGTATATTTTCTATGAACAAGGATATTCACTTATGTAATCACCTTAAGTGCAGTTACCAAATTCAAGAAATTTTACATTGATATGAAGCTTACAATCTATATTCCTAGTTTTTCTTATGCCCCAATAATGTCCTTTTGAGCCTTTTCCCCAGGTGCTTTTATATTGCTGCTCTTCTCAGACATTTTTCTTCTTGAGATCTGACTGCTTCTGGGAATTTGCCCTCTGTTTGGCCAAGCCACCACCCTAATTCCAACACTATCTCATTTCCCCCTTAGAGATTTTCTAGCTCCCTTAATCTTAAGAGAATTTGGGCCAATGGTCCGTCTTCTGTAATTACTTCAAGCTGTCAGTGGGTTGCAGGCCCTACTTGTGGGAGCATAGAAGTCCCTGGCTATGCTGTTGAAGGTGGCTGGTTAACGTGGGGAAGAGAAGTGTAGGCTCTGGCCAGGAGAAGTGTGTTGTGAAAAGCTTTTAATCTGAAAGAAACTGGGTGAGAAATTGTGCCCACAGTCTGAATAGAAACAGGAGCAGGATGGAGCTCACGGTATTTTTTAGAGTTTTTAGGAGCACTGTTGGTCGGGGCTTGGTATCCTACGATGCAAGGGCCAGGCTCATCCTTGGGAGTTATGTTTCACGTTGCTAGGGAGAGCTTACATCCCTGAAAGTCACATCCCATATAGGGAGAAAGATAGTTAGGTTTTTGGAGAGTTTAGCTAAGAGAGAGAGCACATTTGAGTGACAGAAGTTCTTTGGGGGTGACTCAGGCATTAATTATAAAGAACAGCATAAGGGCAAGCTTTAAAATTAAGGGCTTGACTTATTTAATTGGGAGCCCTTTATTGCTTAAGAGAATAGTAGAAATTCCCCAGGTGAGTGAAGTTTAATAGTTTCACATTTTTTTCTAGTCCTTTAAGGGACTTCGCAAATACTTTTTATTTTCTGATTAAGATTTCATTCTGTATTCTAGGTTCCATGTCAAATAAACCTGAATTAGGTTGTTTTTATGATCTGTAACTTTTTAAGAATAACTAAAACCATGACTAACAACATCTAACATCACACAGATCAGTATTAGGCTATAATATGGACTATGAGAACATTTTTAAGTTTTTAGGAATTTTATACAATTTTTAAATATATTACAAATTTTAGTTTAACGGAAGGATAGAAAATTATGGTAATACTTCCTAAACACTTTCTATGTAATAAATTATTTTAGCACCTCACTTTTACAAAGTGAAAGAACAAATCCTTTGTAACAATTTTCCTTTAAGAGTGAGACTTGTCTTCTGAAATAAAGGATGATAAGGTTAACATAAATGTTAACAAGGATATTATCCTAAATGATAAAATTTTTATCATTTAGAGTACTCAGATGGTTAAGAAAAACTTTTTTATAACTTTTAATAATAGCAGACTAACAATTATTTTAACAAGATTTACTTTGCAAACTTTCCACAACTTTTTATATCCATCTAGGGCTTGTAGTTAGCAATGACAACAAACAAAATTCACTTCAACATTAGGAATATGTTAAGTCACAAAATTAACACCTTGTAAGATTGTGTTCTGAGGCAGTTGGAGGTCAGTAAGGTTTGCTGCTAAGGCATTCATGAAGATATGGGGATTCTTTTGAAACCCCAAGTGAGCTGGGCAGGAATCTTATTGTTAGGTCCCTGCCATTCAAAAGCAAATAGGTTATTGAGAGTTAGGGTGAAGAGGGATACAAAAAAAAAATGCATCTTTACGATCTAGGACTGAGAACCTGAATGCAGACAGAGGCTACTCAGCCTGGGATGCCTTCATCCCATATCATAGGGTTTATTTGCTTAAGGATCTCCTTTGGGATGCCAAGAGGCTTCCATTTAGTAGGGGCCTCAGGGCAAACAGGGGGATAAACACTGTCTGGGTCTACTAGTCTTAAGGTGGCCCCCAGGGAGTGAAGATCTCTCCCTAGAAGGGGGGTGGAGCATTCAGGGTCAATGAGAAATTGATAGGACACTAGAATGTCTCCAAGCTTACAAAACAGAGGAGTAGTGAAGGCTCTAGTTTTGGCTTTACTGTCAACTCCCACAACTAGTTTGGAGGTAGGTCCAGAGTGGCAGTTTAGGACAGAGTAAATGGCTCCTGTATTAATTTAAAAATTAATCTTACCTGCCACTTCGAGTGTCACCCAAGGCTCTGCTAGGTTGATGGTTAGATGTGGAGTTAGCGGAGCCATAACTGGCCTCAGTCATCGTCAGTCCTTTTTATTTGCTCTAGGGACTATCCCGTCCCCTCCTTCAGGAGACAGTGCAGTCCCTGGGCCCAGTGGTCATATTAGTGGCACCTGCGGCAAGGCCCCGGTGGGTCTTGAGGTCGAGGGTCATCTCGAGGTTTCTGGCACTCTCTCTGCCAATGGCCCTCTGACCCCCAGTTGAAGCAAGACCCCTGAGGCTTGGAGCCACAATTCAGGTGACCTCGAGGGGGAAGGGCACTTTTAACAGCAACTGTAGTAAGTTGAGCCTGTTCTCTGTTTTCCTGCTTACCTCTTTGCCTTCTCCTCTTTGGCCTTTTCTCAATTATGAAAGACAGAAAAGGCAGTTTTTTAACAGGCTTTTAGTGGGAGTTTGCAGGCCTGTGGAGAGCCTTTGCAGCTTTTTCTGAATATCAGGGCTAATGAAATGAGTGCCCAGCAAAAATCTGACTTTTCCAGGAATCTGGGCTTACATCAACTAGCATACTTCTTAAGAGCTTCTACAACCTCCCCTGGAACAGGGCTGGATTTTCCCCTTTCTCTTGAGTGATCTCCTTCAGCTTATTACAGTTAACTGACTTGGTGGTACATTTTCTTATGCCTTTTCGCAAACAGGTTTTAAAAGGGGATCATTAAGAAGATCTTCTCCTCTAACAGAAATCGAAACTTGGGATAAGGATAACATAAGCAACAAGTCCCTCTCCGGTTCTTGTCTTGATAGAGAGCCATAAACTTCTGTCATAGGGAATTTCTGACTACTCTTCCTGTCTTTTACACACTGGAGGATGGTATGGCAATTGTAAGTCCCCTTGGAGAGCTATGCTTCCCCATCTTTTAGCTTATATTGACTACTGGCATTTCCTGTTTTCTCTGGAAAAGGAACTAGAAAAGCCTCAATAGCACCATTGTGACCACATGGCATCTAAGGCATGCCGAGCTGGGTGTTTCCCTCTCCACCGGCCCAATCTCTTGGGAACACGGGGACTAAAGTTGCTGGGCATTCCCAGGACACCTTTCCTGAGAGATGTCTGGACCTAGCTTCTGGGGGTTCCCTGGGCCTCACTCTGAAGAATTCCAGGACATTGCTCTCGAAGAGTCCTTCCTCTCTGCCGGCCCAATCTCTTGGGAACAGGGGGAGTAAAGTTCCTGGGTGTCCCCAGGACGTTCCTCCCCAGGAGACATCTAGACCTATGTTCCTGAGGTGGGGGCACTCACCCCACCTGAGAAAAGTCTTAGGACAACACTCCCGGGAATACCTTTGTCCTCTAAGTTCCCTGTTTCTTGAGGGCTAAAAGCCAGCATGCCCCAGAAGAAGGGGAGCTTTTTATTTGGCCGCAAAGGGTCTCAATAGAGACTAATGGGTTAAGGCCTTGAGAGAAGACACTCCCATTGGAATAAACCAGAGGTGACTTCCTAAAATGTTAAAGAGTATATACCTTATTTGCCACAAAAATCTTTAGCCGAGAATCGTGTGTTACAAAAAAAAAAAAAATGGGATGTCTCAGAAGGCATTGAAAGTCAGACAGAGGAGAAAGAAGACTCTCATGGAGACAGAGGAGAGGACCTCTGTGGAAGAGGTGAAAAGAGGAACAGATCCAGCAAGAGGAAAGTCTGAGGAACCAGGAAATCAGAAGGCAGGCGAGGATCAAGAGGTAGTCCCCAGAGGGGAAGAAAGGGGAGAGTGTGGGGAAGTCTCAGAGAACCAAGGAGAGAGACAGAGAGGAAAATGGGGGGACTTAATTTGGCTCCCATTGAACTCCTGCTTGACACGGTGAGAAGCCTGTCTGAGGGGTGCTATCACCCACTGCCCTGAGCCTCCTTGGATCTGCATGACATGGGTACAGTCTCCTGCCACATCTGAGGAGGGAACCAGAGGCTCAGAGTGGACCAAGTTTATGTCCTGGGGATGATGGATCAGAGTCCTTAGATTCCTAGAGACATAGAATCGCATGAGGACATAGGAGAGGATAGCAATGAGCCAAGGGAGAAGAAAAAGTGAGAGCACGCAGCCATGCCTCCCCATCAATAGCCATATCCAGAGAAGTGTCTCCTGGACAACTTGCCAAAATATGTTGCCAGGTTTGCTTCTAGGTTCTTGGCCATGACACAAGAAAGAATTCAAGGACACAGCACAGCACAGAGTAAGAAAACAGACAGTTGATTGAATATGCATGTGACAGGACATGCCGGCACTCTCATAAGAAACGAGGGGTGAGAGGCTAGAGGTCAACCAAGGAATCTTGCATCCAAAATTCCTTGATTATAAAACACATCCTTCCTTCATTCAACAGTGTAAAAGAAGTGACAACTTTATAGATGGCCTATAGGTATTAGAGGTACCTTTCTGTATGGCTACACAACATGGAGAAGCTCATTACCCAAAGCTGTTCTTTGTCAGGTATTCTGTGTATGTGGCATATTTTATTTTACAAAAATAATTGAAAGCACATTCATGGTTATTTTCTCTGTGTTCTTTTTAATTACAGCAGAAAATGGCCCCCGTCTACTTGTGGAAGCAGAACAAGCCAAGGCGTTCTCACACAGAGGTGGCAATGTTACACTGCCATGTAAATTTTATCGAGACCCTACAGCCTTTGGCTCAGGAATCCACAAAATCCGAATTAAGTGGACCAAGCTAACTTCAGATTACCTCAAGGAAGTGGATGTTTTTGTTTCCATGGGATACCACAAGAAAACCTATGGAGGCTACCAGGGTAGAGTGTTTCTGAAGGGAGGCAGTGACAACGATGCTTCTCTGGTAATCACAGACCTCACCCTAGAGGATTATGGGAGATATAAGTGTGAGGTGATTGAAGGACTAGAAGATGATACCGCTGTGGTAACATTAGATTTACAAGGTAAGTATCTAGAAGTCCTGTTTAAGTTGTAAATAATAATCATTGCTCTTTTTTTTTTTCACAAGGGATAATGTCTAGTGGTTACCATAGTGATGATGTGAGAAACCAAATGTTCATGCATAGCATGTTTTTCTTTTATATTTTTCAGTATGTCTATGATTCCAGCCTTCATATTTGAAATGCACACACAATGGCTATGCACAAAATCAAAGCTATTTGCAGCTAGCAGAAACATGCGGTAGAACTGAATTAACAATATTCAGAAATTGCTTTATGTTATTCAAAATTAAATACCATTCCATGGTTATTGAAAAATTCAGATTGGATGCTTTTTTATTATGCATCTAAAATTATCTCAGTTTCAAAATAATGGCAAGTTTTTTAAAAGACATCTATTAACTAAAATGCATGTAATTTTATTCAGTAAAATGATTGTGAAAACTTGATTTAACAAAAAAGTGACCTTTAGATTTATTTAAATATTTTTGTAAAGAACTAATAAAAAAATAGCTAAGAACCTCATAGACATTCAATACCAAATGGTCAAGGCATTTTGGGATAAGGGGAATTTTATTTCTTAAGTGTGTAATACCCTCACTAAGTCCCAAAATATAACTGTGTACAAATTTATACAATAAAAAGGCTCTTCCCATCCTTGCCTTCCCTTTGCCTGGTGTCCATCCTCTATGCATTCCCCCCATAGGGCGACTCCTCTCCTTAGTTTCTCATGTATCTCAAAACATCTTATTTTCACTAAATTCAGCATTACTTTACACTGAAGTTTGAATTTTGACTGTATCAATAGAATACTTCATTTCCCTATGTAAATAAAACTTTGCGTGCATTTTCTAGAACCTCCTTTCACATCCAAGGACATCCTGTGACTTTTTGAAAAATATCTATTTGGTCCACTATCACATCACTGAAGATGTGACTTTCACCACCTGTGTAGAGATTTATTTGTTTTATAAACCTAATGAATTGTGTGGTATTGAAATTATATTTCTGTGACTTTTCCTTGTCTCTCTTGGTTGTAGTTCTTGACTCTTGATTGCTTGTCACCTTGTGCTTTTAGTTTTTATTGATTCACATTAATATCCATGAATGCTGGTATTATTCAGGATGGAAAAAGTAGTCAGCTTAAAGAAGATCATTAAATATTCATTGAGAGCTGAGTTCCTTAATGGAAGGAGCATCAGGTGATGGACAGAGCCTTGAGCTAGTAGTGTGAAGGGGCTTGGGTTAGTCCCATCTCTTCCAGTACAAGTTTTGTAACTTATACCAGTTTCTATCCTTGCTGAACCTTGGCTTCCTCATCTATGAAATAAGAGGTTGAGCTGTATTATCTGTTAAGTTAATTTTTCTTCTAAAAGTCTATATTTATATACCACACTATTTTCTACACCTAATACATTTGTATGCCATATGTACTATTTCCCCATATTTAGCTTAAAATAAAATTTTGCCTAAATAGAAACCAGTATGTCTTACCAGAAATAGAAGGCAATCATAACAATAAATATAAACAATGAATATAAGAATTTCTAAATTCTAACTAGTTATCACTGCTTGCTGATGGCTTTGAGCATGAAGCCTTTCCTCCCTTTGTTTGAATGGAAGATTTAGTCTGCGCTGGAGAGGATAATGTACTCTAGGGTCAAACTGAGATTTCTTTCAGGACACAATTAGAGGTGCGGAAGTGGAGCTATAAAAATGAGTAACTTCTCCTGATTTGGTCCTGCACTATCCCAAACCTCCATGCTTCTCATGTTTTAGAAACATTTCCCTACCATACAACACTTATGCCCATGAACCAAGTGAATGTGGTCAAAGAAACCTACATAATTGATAAATATTTTCACAAGTGTCGTTTTAGTTACCATGGGATACCAAGAGCTCCTAGTCTGGATTCTTTTCATTCAACAAGCTTATAGTCCATTAAAAATTCTAAGACACTTTAATGATATAAGGCAGAATTTGGTAAAAATATGTGGGTACAAAAGTTGCTACAATCATATAGATTATTTATTTTGCTCACTTTCAGTAATCCCACTTTTACAGATGAGGCCCCCAAAAGCACCCTTTCCAGGGTAACAGCTATAAGAGCTAGAGCTGCAATTTGATACCAAGGGTGTCATTTTAAAGTATTCATCTTTAAAAAAAAAATTCCAAAAAAAATTTTTAAGACATGGACACAATACCCACATTCTGTGGGGGCCACAGGAAGGAGAAATTCTCTGTTTGCAGGGAAGAAGAGAGGCTTCAGAAAGGCAGCAGCATTTGGCAGCTCCAGCCTTCAGAAGATTCTACAAGTCTGACATGGGGACTGTCCTTTGGCCTTACTGCATTCATTGTCGTGCCCACAGTGGCTGTTCAGTTCCGTTCATTACAGATAATGTTTTTCCATCTATCTTGTGTGCCTAGAGGGTAGACATGGTCACTAACCAGAGGACCTGTCTTGAAAATGACTGACTCACCTTTGGAGATGCGATTGACACACAATGATCCAGTTCTGAACAACTCAAGAATAGATACTACTGCAAGAATAAGATCAAAGGTCAACTTTATCCTACGCCCTCTTCCTTCACTCCTCAGCTATCATGTTCCCATAGCACCTTATAAAGACTTCCATTATAGCTCTAATCACATTTACAGTCTTGTCTGTCTCCCCCTGCAGTCGAGTGCCAAGAACAAAGTCAGTGCTCAGTAAATGGTTTACAAATGAGTTAATGTTTCATAAAAGGATTTAAACATTCAAATACAAAAACATGTGCACAGGGGACATGCAAAGCATATTCATGGCAAAGACAATCTGGATGAAAGATGAACCTGGTCCTATCAAAAGGTAAAGAACATGAAAAAGCAGGAGGGTGGTCATCATAGGTTTGAGGGAGAAACCCCTTGAAGGCAAAAATGCAGACAACAGATGCCTCAGTGAACCTTCTAGGCTGAGTGGTTTAAGGCTCAGCTTGGCAAATAAGGTGGGAAAAAATTTTTTAACTTTTTATTAATGACACTTTCAAACATTTGGAAAAGTGGAAAGAACAGTATGATGAATCCCCGTTTACCATCATCTGGCTTCAGAACTTATCATGATATAGCCAATCTTATTTTATCTTGCTTTATTTATTCCCTCCACTGTCATCCCCACTGGATATATATACTTCAGTATGAAATAAGAATTCATCTTTAAAAACAAAATTACAAAAAAAAAATTTCAAGACATGGACACAATATCATCATAGAATGAAATTTTTATGGACCTTGATTGCTACCTGAAGGATGAACATCACAAGTGGCTTGACAATCTTCACCTAGTCTGGGATGTGCATTCAAGGGGCAGCAGATTATACGCATAAGAGTTTGAAGGTTATGGTAACCACATGTGGCTAAGCAGATACTTTGTGGTGAACACTGATTAGCTCTTGGCCCAGTTTCTGATCTTTTTACATTATCAATCACATTTTTGCATGTGACCATCTACCAACCAGGAAAGTTTCCCCAAGCTCCCTATCAATCTTCTAACAGGCAAAAATAAGGACAGGAAAGCACATTGCTTTGACTATTGTGATTAAGTGCTTTTTCAACTGTAATTTTACATCTTCTAGAATTATATTGGTCCTTTAATAATGAGATTAAGTGCTATGTTCTCCAAAGGATTTTACCAACTGGAAAAAAAAATCATTCTTCAAGATGCTAAAGTTTTATGGTTTGCATTTATATTGCAAGCTCTACTCTATCTTAGATACAGATCCTTTGAGGAAAGAGGCCACACCTGTATCCTAGAACAAACACCAAGCACAGTGCCTTGCTCTTAGTTGTGACTTAAGAAATGTTTGTTGATTCACACTGACAAAAAAAATTTGTCAAGCCTATGAAAGGCTGATGACCTTGTGAGTTGGAATTAGCTGAGGTCACAATTTTTTTATGTAGATCTTTGACAGGGTAAGGCCTTCTGCTTGCTACCAATTACCGACATTGCTAGAAACAGCACCTATCAAGAAACAAATCTCATATGGAAATAACAAGGAGACCATCGCTAGAACTTCAGTGAGTAGCCTAGGCTACAGAATTCACCTCTGTAATCAACAAAGATATAAATAATACTATGATGAACAAGATTTTAATTTGTATTCATATATTCCAGTCTTCCCATTGGTACTGGTTTTCTGTTGATGAAAATGGGGCCGAATATACAAAAATATAGTCTGAGAACTTTCAGAAATAGAATAATTTCAGGTTTGTATCTTGTACTGAAAGTCACTATCAGGTACTAAGGAAGGTAAATTTATACCATATGATCTCTGCCTTTTTATTACTAGAAACATTAACTTTATGGAGTTATTGAAACTTACTTTAACTTTTTTATGGACCAGTGAATGAAAACCCTTCATATGTCTAAGAAATTGATATTTGTGACAAATAGGATGATTGGAGCTGTGCGATTATAAATCTTACCAAATGTGTCTTTGAAACATATTTCAACTTACTAAACTCCTCACATCTTTTCATATTATTCTTTCCCATGTGCTGTATTATCCTTAATAATCCCCTTTGTAGTCATGCATACCAGCCTTTCATGGAAAAATGAAGTGCTTCTGATTACATTTTGACAAATAAGTATAATGGAGAAATGAGTCAGATATTACTTGGAAAATAATCATACACCCTTCTTTCTCACCCATAAAAGTTTGACTTTTCTTATTTTTGTTAGGCTGGATAAAAGCAATCATTTGTTCCATAATTCAGCTATAAGAACTGCAAGTTTTCCCACAGAGCCAAGAAGATTACAGTCTTTGCTGGTGAAATCTCATCTAGCTGGAAAGCAAAATAAATAAACAAAAGACTTAACAAACATACCATTCCAGGAATCCCCCTGCTTGTAATAAACATCTCATCATTGAAATGTGTGCACCAAATGGGTAGAATACAGTGAAACTTTTGAAACTTTGGCTGACTAAAACATAGAAGTTGACCTTGATTTACTTGGAATGTGTTCTTTCCAGCATCTTCAAACATTAAAATTTGTTAAGTAAATATTTTAAGTAAATATAACAGTAAGTTGACCATTTTTTCTTATGATTTGAAGATACTAGATCTCTGATGTAAGTTTTCACTTTAAGACTTTAAGAAATGATTAATGAAATTAGGTTAAATTTGAAAGGAACTAAAAAATGTATTTATGCCAGATTAGAAGTGAATCAATCGTATTTGAGTAACATTCAATGGTTAATCAAGGACAAATTACTAAAATAAAGATTTTTCCTAGTCCCCATGAGAGTGCACAAAATACACTATAGTGAATTTAAACCTGAAACTTTTTCTGGTCTTTAAAATTATTATAAATTAGATTGTCTTACATTCTCCACTGTTTCCATTCTTCAGCCACTTGGGAAATGGAAGTCAAACCAAATGGTTTCTAACTTTCTCTCTTCAGATTGAGATGCTTTGAGATTTTCTCTCACTTTTGAGGTCAAGCTACCAAGGAAATCTCACTGGATAAATGAAATATTTTACTTTTTTATTGGCATTACTGGGATTACGGGGGAAAGAGGATGAAAGGCACAGTGGCCAAGGAACACCAGAATATTTCCTTCCCAGTGCTAACTACTTCTTAGTCAGATGCCTGGACATAAACCTTCTTGGATAAAACAATCTCCAGGCTGGCTTGCTCTCCCCTTCACCGCGGCAGGGGTCAGTGGCAACCAAGAGAGTCTTTTCCTCCTTCCTTTTGGCTCTGATTCAGCTTATAGATCCTTCAGCCAAGAACCTGAGAAGGCAGGGTGAGATCAGGAAGCCTCCCTGGATCTCTGCCTGTAGCAGAGGGTGCCAGCTGGACTGCCTTAGAGGGTAAAACATGTCCTACAGAGGCCTTTGGGGGAGAGACTTGATTTAAGGCAATTGAAAGTTCTTGTAGAGTCTTCCAGGACTACTTATAAAAGAAAAGTATTTTGCCTAGTACTTGTAATGCTATTAGTGAATTGTAAATTCATCTTGAGCAGGATCTGCAGTCTTATAAAGTAGCACATGTGATGATATAACTGACCAAATTACTGTGTCAGTGGGACAATTTTTAGCATTCCATTTGCTAAAATACTAATTATTTCTAATTATATTCAAGAAATTCAAGACAAAGTCTTGAATAATCACTCTAAATTAGTTGTCTTTTAGCAACTGTGGGAGAGGCATTTGACACAGTGGTCCTTCTTAAAGTCCAGCAAATGATACAATTTTGGTTGTTTTTGAGGTAATTCTTATCTTTCAAAGAAATTGTGCAGAATGCTGTGAGACAGCTCAAGCTTCTCCTTTGATTATTTGACCAAAAGAATCGAAAATTGAATACATTTGTAATTTAGAAGCCAGAAGTAAATTAGAAAAATAACTATGTAAAAGAAAAGCCCAGTTTTTCTACCATGGATGAAAGTTAGGGCCTTTAGCCTTAAAATGGCTGTCATTTCACATGACATTGAATCATTAGCCACAAGTAAAGGTACTACAAAACCAGAATAGTTTGATCAATTAAGAAAGGAAACAAAAAAATATTTTAAGTGCTCTTTAAAAGTCACTGCATGTCCCTAGGCAAAGCTAAGTACCAAATCACACTGCTCACCTTTGGTGAGGGCTTTTGCCCACAAGGAACACATAAAAGCTGGCCTATAGCTACATATGAATCCATTTTTGGCATGTTTCTTTATATACTTGAAAGACCTTATAAAAGTAATGACTAGAAAGACATCATGAATTTTGACAAGTACTTTGTCTCCTAATAATTCTACATCCCCTACTACCCTTAGTATCCAATACTGACTTTTTCTCAGTTGGAAAAAGTGCTCAGAGTAAACTGTTACAGGGTAAGCAACCCATTAACAAAAGGTAAGTTCTTAAGAGGGTTATTGGGAAAATACATTTTCAGGAAAGAGAATTTTAAGACTTCAACTGAACTGTTAGCAAAAGAAGTAAATCTCTGGAGTTATCAAACCAAACAGCTGATCATGAGATGCTGGGAGCCAAGAGGCTGTTTGAGGAAGGGGACCGTAAGACACTATTGCAAGTTGACCGTAAGCTGCTACTTTATCTGATGGACATTGTATTATTTGTTTTCCATTCAAGTGGGATTTGCATGCAGTTGTTACTTTCAGTGCCACTAATGACCCCTTGCCATCTCCTTCCAACAGGTGTGGTATTCCCTTACTTTCCCCGACTGGGACGATACAATCTCAATTTTCACGAGGCGCAGCAGGCTTGTCTGGACCAGGATGCTGTCATTGCCTCCTTCGACCAGCTGTATGATGCCTGGCGCGGCGGCCTGGACTGGTGCAATGCCGGCTGGCTCAGCGATGGGTCTGTGCAGTATCCCATCACGAAGCCGAGGGAGCCCTGCGGCGGCCAGAACACAGTGCCCGGTGTCAGGAACTACGGGTTTTGGGATAAAGATAAAAGCAGATACGATGTTTTCTGTTTTACATCCAACTTCAATGGTAAGATATCAGCTGTACTGCTGTCTTTCCCATCTCAGAGACAAATTTGTACTATGACGTTACACTTGGCTTTTAATCTTATTTACTTTAAAAAAGATTAAGCTTTGAAGTATCATTCTATTTGAAAAGATGTAAAGAGTTCTTTGTCAAAGTTTTTTAAAAATATCCACTTAAATCAAGCAAAAGTGCACATCTTCGCTCTTCATAGGTTTTAACTGCATCCCATTTTTTATTATGAAATAGCTTAAGCTGTCACTTTGTATGTGGTCTGTTTCTTACTGACAAAGATGTTCCTACCCCACGGTTTGCACGCCCCAGGAATATGGATTTCTCAATTGAAGCAAGGGAGGCTTCTTTATCACTCATGCTGTGTCTTTCTAAATTATGTCAAAATTATTCATAGATGATCAGCAAAATTCAAGATAAAGAGGGGAGAGAGTAAACAATTAAGAAGAAATAACATTGGGGGTGATTGTTCATAAGTGAGGAGGAAAGTGAAAAAGACGATCGGTGATTTACTAAGAAGTGAGAGCAGAAGAAAAGAGGTTGCAGTTGGATCAGTGTTGATGACAGATTCATTGCATTCTACATAATGCCCAACCCTTTTCTTGCCCCATCTGGAACCAGCTACATAATTTTATGGGGCCAGTATGAAAGGAAAACATGGAGCCCTTTGTTCAAAGATAATTTTATGATGGTGACAGCAGAGCATTTAACCAAGCACAGAACACTTCTAAGTGTGGGGCCCTTTCCAATTGCAAGGGTAACACACCCATGAAATCAGTCTTGGTCCCATCATTTTATATTTTAGGTACCTGGTGGCATGATTGGGGGTAATAGATCAGGGTTGGCATACTTTTCCTTTAAAGGGCCAGATAGTAAATACTTTTTTGGCTTTGAGGACCATCTTGTGTCTGTGCAAACTACTCAACTCTGCCATTGTAGTGCAAAAACAGCCATGGACAATTCTTACAAGAATGAATATGAATATTTTCTGATACACTTTATTTAGAAATACAGACAACAGGCCAGATTTAACTCATGTGCCATAGTTTGCCAATCTCTAATAAATGATAAAACCAACACCTAGTTAATGTACTAATGACCGCTACAATTTTCTCCAAATTATATCACCTCAATTTAGAAAGAACTAGCAAGCATTCACTTATACCTCAATAATCTGTATTTAAATGTGGGGAAGGGGGATATCATTTCACAATATGTAATCAGGTAAGTTGGTCTCATCCTCTTCTACCTGAAACTAACATGCCTGAGAAAACCTTCAGCATGTGTCACTTCAGTCAGTTGATATCATATTTTATACGTTGAAGGAATCTTATTAATTAACACATTTAATAAGTGGTTGAGACTAACTTACTCTTTCTAGTGAAATCAAGAAATGGTCAGGGCTCAAAACAGATGGAAGTTGAAAATAATAAATAATTTCATCCCTCTTGCTAGTGGGTGCACAGAGACTGACTACATTCTAAGTGCGTGTTATTTATGGCAAGTGACTTCCTGTATTTTTTGCATTTTCATACTGTAGTCTTTGAATGAGAATAATGTCTTATTGATACCTGTAATGAAAAGGATTTGCGAGCTTTTGATTTTTTTTAAACGGACTTTCATGTCAGGAATGTTTTTTGATCCTTTCACATTCAAATTTTGCCGCTCCAGAAACTTGTGCTTCGGCTTCAGTCTTGCTACAGCTAGAATTTAAATAGCTCTTGCTTTTAACGTGGAATTCTGTCTTCCCTAGTGGCACAGAATGGCTCTTTTAGTCACTAATTAGCTAACAAACTACATCTGCCATTTCCCTTTTCTCTTTAAAGCTATAAAAGGGCATGTCTGAACACATATTAAGGGGCAAGGAAAAAAATGATTTACTGAAGCTCAGCCTGGCGGAAGTGAAGGGGGTTGGGGGGCGGGAGCGTCTACATTCAATTGACAATCCCATGTTTCAAAAATTTCACAGACGTTGCTCTGTATCCCCCTTCTCCTTTGAGAAACACTTCCGTGTGGGACTCGTTCCATCCCTGTGTAGCTCAATTTCAGAAAGGTCCATTGACGCTCTCTCCTTCTCTCCGCAGGCCGTTTTTACTACCTAATTCATCCCTCTAAGCTGACCTATGACGAAGCGGTGCAAGCTTGTCTTAATGATGGTGCTCAGATTGCAAAAGTGGGCCAGATATTCGCTGCTTGGAAACTTCTCGGCTACGACCGCTGCGATGCGGGCTGGTTGGCGGATGGCAGCGTCCGCTACCCGATCTCGAGACCAAGAAGGCGCTGCAGTCCCAGCGAGGCTGCAGTGCGCTTCGCGGGTTTCCCAGACAAAAAGCATAAGCTGTATGGTGTCTACTGCTTCAGAGCATACAACTGAGTGTGCCCCTAGAGCACGTCATTTCTAAAGTCATTAAGAACATGTGAAAGGTGTTTTTTTTCAATATGAACTCATGCAAGTTACCAAAACTGTGATAACCCTTTTTTTTACTTACTGTAAAGAGTCATTTTCATAAAGACCAATTCATTCATTTGTTTTTGTAAAGCTATCATTCAATATATATTATAAATTAATATAATTTTAAGGGAGGCACTACATCAGGAGGCTTTAGAGCCAAACTCTAAAACTACATCATCCCAACAAATTATCCTTTCAGGAATGGGGCATGCAATAGCTTGAGGATTGCTCGGATCAAATGAAGGAAAGTAAAGCTACTCAGCGCAGCGGCTTCCACAAGCACAAATTTTACACATTTCTACAATTTTGAAATGCACTACAATAAACAAATTAGAGCAACAGATTTGAAATACAGGCTTCTTTACATAAACTGAGACTCTGAGCAGATGCACAAACTCAGTTTCACAAGGGAACAATCTATGCTTTTCTAAAAGTTAGCATTTCAAGTCTCCAATAGACAGAACGTTTTACTCTTTAAAATCCTGTCTTTTTGAAAAAAGAAAAAAAACACACAAAAAAACATGAACTCCAATGCATAGTAGCAAGCACAGTTAACTCCATTTATGCGAAGTATGAAACTTAAATAAGAAGAATAACATTTAACCAACAAGAAAATCCTACCTTCTTCTAATTAAAATTGCACATGTCTGAGAAGAATTGCTTTATCTTTTGAGTAGCTTTACTGAGTTTATTTAAATTCTACAGGCCGTTTGCTAAGCAGCATTTAGCGTCTACTCAGGGCAGTTATATAGATAAACTGCTGGACAGAAAAATTATAAAATTTAGCAGCTTGATTTTATGTTAGCCTATGAAATGTTATTGTCCTATAAAAGTAACTTTAAACTATTTAATATTTCTTTCTTATTTACATTACCTGAAAAAACTTTAAATCATAAAAGGAATGAATAATTATACACTTGCATAACCAAGAAATAAAGCCCCAAATTTCAAAATTCTTTTTATGCCTATTTGTATATACACTAGAAAGTCTAACTGGTGCCAGTGTTAGGGGAAAAAGTTGACAATTTAGTTTTAAACCTTCCCCCAAAATAGAAAATGTAGTCAATGATTAGGTTTGCTGGTCATCATTAGGCTTAAGTGAAATGCTGAAGCTGTCATCAAAGAGTTTACACTAAAATCTTCAGGGCTTTATATGAAAGGTTAAGTCCAGCTTCAGAGATACAACTTTCCACATTAGCAGCTCCAATCTTATATAAAGCTCTGTTTTCGTATAGTTTTCTATGACTGTTGGGATCCCACAGGGACCAATATTTGTATTCAAATTACATTTCATGGTTTCCTATTGTTTCACAATGAGTTCTAATAGATGGGATTTAGTATAATAATCTAAATAAGACATAGCTGGTATGCTTTCATGAATGTTTTTATGTAGATTTTCCTCCCATGAACCTAAGTAAATAAATCTGTTTCCTGAATTAATTGTGTTGCATTTTAAAGCTCTGTAATAATTCTAATAAATTTACTCTATAAATGTAGAGCTATGTGTGGAAGATACAGAATAATTGGAAGTCCCTGAAACCATTACTACGTTCAGATATTATCTAGACAAAATACTGTAAATAAATGTAGATCATTTCTTTCATCGAAAGTATATCTGGAAATTTTCAGATGCTTTAATATTAAAAATTGGCAATGCATGCACATTTTTAAGTTAGGTTGGGTAAGCATATTGTACTAAAATATGAATCCAAAGAGACTGGGAGATTTAACTCAAACACTGCTGGTATAAGTAAATGTGTACTTACAAATAAAAAAGATCTGAATGGGTTAGGATCAGATTAATATACTATTTAGAGGAGAATATCTCCAAAATAGTGATTCTAACACCTCAAGTATGGGTGTTAGGTCATTGAAGCAAATCTATACTTGAAGGATTATTATCTATGTTACAAGAATCTTATTGAAAGTGCAAGTGGGAAGAAATTTATATTGCAGCAGGTATGTAACTTTCAGTTATTGCTGCAGAACTCTACCTTTACAATGTTACGCATAGTAGCATTTCTTAACTTTTGCATACTTACTAGTATAGGAATTGGTGCTGATTAAAATCTCTGGAGCGATTGTTAGCTCATTAAAATCTATACCAACTGCATACCATTTTTTCAATCTTGTAAAAAGAGTCTTAACACAGTGAATACTGTGGGCAGAATTTTACCTTATGATTTTGCCCAAGGGATCGGAATCCCCATACCCTTTGGACTCCTACTTGAATAAGGGGTCTTTTTAATGTTCTCCTTTTGCTGTTTTTCCACTCTATGTCCATTTTCCTACTCCATTCCCCAAGGCATCTTATAGTGAATGTCTGAAAGAGAACGTGTCATAGTGTAATTCTTAACAGATTCTTAACAGAAAGTTGGTACAGCACTGGCTAATTCAGAAGTTGCTCCTCTGACTTGGGTTCCTAGGATATCAGAGGGATGAAATGGGAGGCTGGGATAGGAAATCTTGTTTTGATATTTTGTCCATTGTTAATGCTTGTGATCCATACAAGGACAAAGCTTATCTGCAAATCTCACTTAGAGGCCTGCATTTGAAAACCCAAACAAAAATGAATGATTCATATAAAAACAGTATAAGAATGAAATCGAGTCATCACAGTAGCACTGGAAGCATCTTTTAATGACTGCTGCCATATTTTACCACAGTGATTTCTAGTCAAATATGGTATCTGTAAATTGAAACTTTCTCTCATAGAAAGGGGGCTGGTACCTGTTAAAGTTTTATTTTGTGCAGTTATATAGTCGCTTATTATTTTGGCAATTAAAACTACACTCAAAGGAGATTCCATTTGGTTGCTGGCAGCCATACTGGATTTCCTGATTTCAGTGCTCCAAAGTATATGGTGGCCTTCATGGAGCAGCTTACCACTAAGGAGGAGAGGATTAAAGGGAATTACTTATCAGTGTTCAGCATAGAATGCATGGAGAAAGAACAGTGGATAACTGACATGTTTTGTTGAGAAGTTAACTGTATCATAGCTCACTACTGCCAGAGCAGCAACAGTGTACAACAAAAGAAATGAAAAATACAAAAGTCATTAAACCACCTGATTAATAGAAAATCAATACTTAAAGTCATTTAATACATACTGAGTACAAATCTGAGCAAAAGAACCAATCTGTATTACCAAAAAAAAAAAAAAAAAATTGTTTTCATTTTTCTGTAAGAGACAATGAACTGGTAAACAACATTAAAAGTCAATTTTGTGCTACCACAGTATCTTTTGATTCTTCTGAGTTGTAGCATCTTAGCTATTATTATGCTTTGTGTTCAACTTGTATATACATTCTTTCAAGAAGAGACATTTAATCCATTCTTGTTCTTATGCGTTTGAATTCAAGTTATAAATACATAGCAATTTCCATTTCCTGGTATTTTTGCACACTAAAAAAAAATAAAAGGAGTTTATGGTGTTGCTAAAACAGCGATTGTCCTATCTCAAATATCTATTGGCATTTTTCTCTTTCTATGCAATTCAAACCACAGTTTATTTTGCTCAGGAGTTTAACAGTCCCAGAAGTCTGTGGCGTTACTGATTATATTAATGTGCCTGAGATACTTTATGACTTCAATTATGAGTACTTAAAAAAAAAGAAAAGTCTTTATTTCATAGTTAAGGCCTGCTTCTGGCACTTTACCACTCCAATGAACAGAACATGTTTTGTAGTATTTCTATCCTTACCTTAAAATTCCAACATGGAAAATAGATTCTGGATTTTCCAAATATGTAAAAATCAATTTTTGGGTGCAAGGGTCTATTGATGGTGCAATGATTTGAGTGGAATCACACCTAGATGAGTTTGAGTCAATGACACTCAAACAGAAAGGTGAACTTTTAAATTTTCCCTGCTCTTATTTGGGATACAGTGAACAGTCTTGTAGAAGAAAAAGGTCCAATGGTAATACGGAATTAAATTACCTTTTAGAGTTTGTGTTCTCACACAAATGAAAGACAGCATCTTCACTTTTGCCAGCAATGTATTCTATTATAAAGATGTATTATCATAGCCTGGTCACATATAAAACCTGCTTGGTCCTGATATCAAGAGGTCTTAGGAAGTTTGAGGAATATCTGTTGATTTAATCTCTATTTTCATTTCCAAAACATACAAATAACAAAAATCGACTGAATGAACCCAAAGTGTTTCTTGACTTAAATCAAGAATCCATAGCAGTGGTCTCACTACAGCCAATGACCTACAAACCTTCTTAATTTGATGTTATCAGAAGTCTAGAAATGCTAGACTTCTTGGTGACAGCAATTTCCAAGACAAAAGAGGACAAGGCATAAGAAGTTGTTGTTGTTGTTGTTTTTAAAAAATAGCTATACTATTTATATATATATACACCAAAAAATTTAGATATATATATTTATCTAAAAAAATTTAGATATATATATATTAGATATATATATAAATATATATATATATACACCAAAAAATTTAAAATATATGTTTGAAGTAAATATGCTGTATTCTGACTTAATTTTGAAAAATGCATCCAAATGCCTGGCAAGTAATAGGTGCAACAATGCTAGTTGATAAGACAATTAAATTAGAAAAAGTTCACAATATTCCAATACTAAGATCATTGAAATAGTATCTAGTGTCTAGACCAATAGCTTTCAAGCTTTTTGACTGTGACTCAAAACAAGAAATACATTTTTCATCAAGACCATACATATATACACATATGTACATATATATGAAAAAGTTTTTTAATCCATGTGATGTACTCTTATTTTCTATTCTATTCTTTTTAATTTAAAAAATCAAGGCCATGATTTATTATATTTATTTCATCATCAATTAATAGATGACAACCCATAGTTTGAAAAATACTGATCTATATGGTACCAAAATTATTGGGGCTATGAAAGACAGAATTTTCAATAATGATAAAGAGAAAAAGCGGTAATTTACTGATAGCCTATTAGATTCAGCTACATATGTTATTTCTGTCATTTACTAACAATCTCATGAACTACATATTTGTATTCACATTTATAGATGAATAAACTTAGGCTCAGAGAAATTACCTTGCTTCAAGTTGCTTAGCAAATTGGTGTTAGAAGTCAGATTAGAACATAGATGCATCAGTGCTTTTCCCAGACTATTTTGTTGTATCTTTTTACAGAAAGAAAAAAATCAAATGCATAGTAAATTTTTATTCAAAAGGCAACTCTCCAATTAAAACTCTATCTCCAGTAATTTGAATAACTCAGTTTGGGGGCTTATGCAATTCCTCTCATTGTCTGCACATGCTGTCTCTTAAGCAGTTATTTTATAATGCTTAAATTAAAACAAGTTAAACTGTTTAGATGTGATGCCCTTAGTTCCCTACCAAGTGGCAAGGCTTAATACTATGACTATTCGTGAGCAAAATGGACCCTGTCGATGGAGAGAGTACATGTAAGGAGAGAGTACGCACGAAAGCTAAAGGATTATTGGAGAGTACAAGGTGAAATAAGATGAACTAAGAAGAAACTGACACCCCAAGGGTAAGAAAACGATACTTCCTTGATTTCATGGCCCCTCCATTAAGGATTATTTAGAGGCACAATTGAAGGTGGCAGTCTTCTCTTTTCAGTAGGTAGCTATTCAGGATGCTGAAAGCAGGCTACATCCTCCTTACTTTGGAAACTTCCTGCACCCTTTTTTTTTTCCACTAAAAGAAGCAAACAAAGCTATTCTATATTTCTGGGCAATGAATTTCCATCACCTACATAGCCACTTGGGATAATTCCATGTTTTGTGAAATCAGCCAATTTCCCTTTTCAGTTTATCTCTGCTACTCTCTTGTCCACTGAAGTTGTTCAGAGACAGGTACCTCAGCTATTAAAACATTTAGTTGGCATCTGACGCAACCTGAGCTCCGTTTCTTCAGGAGAGTACCCCCCCCTGCCCCCCATCCACTTCCACCCCCAGGTAAAAGGAAAGCACCGATCCTTCCTCATATAACAATGAAGCTATTAATTTTATCAACAAATGTAAGATTCTTGGATGACATAAGTGTTCCAAGAATGTCCTATCTCTATATTTATCTTTCTAAGAAAAGGCCCAATTTCCAGCTCTTCATACTGCTTAAAATATCTATTAAAAAATCTTTCTCCTTTTGATTTCTGTCAATGAAAATTCTGCCTGCCAAACTCACATGTATTTAGATGGCATCAAAAGATAAAATGTGAGTGAATTTAAGGTTTTAGAGACTTTGAAAGGCCCATCTTTGAAGGGGCTAAGAATCCTGCATGTGAATCTAAAAGCAGAGCGGCAGAACGGCTCATTTATTATTCTGGTAAATAAACACATTCACATGTAATGATCGCTGTGAGCCCAGAGAAAGATAAATAAAGTCCTTTGTGGGTCTTCCTGTGCTTGAGCCAAACTGAACATTCGTACTCCATAGGAAGATGCTTGCTCTTGTGATGAAAGCCAAATTTTAAGGAGCTGAGAAGTGAATTTTTAATCTTTAATTCTATTCTTTAAATAGAAAGAATGCTTTATGAAAGGCAACCTTTCCTTTCGATGTACATGAAAATTCAGTAATCTTAAAGCAGTTGTACTCAGCTTTGTTGTTCATATTGGAATCACCTGGAGAGCTTTAAAAAAAACACTGAGACCTGGGTCCCTTCCCCGGAGATTATGATCAAAGGTGCCCCTTGGCATCAGAAGTTTTCAAACCCAACTTCAATTATTTATTTTAAGATGCAGCCAAGGGCTGAGAACTACTGGTCTTCACAAATTGGGAGGGTGGGGGGGGGGGGGTTAGGTGGGCGTGGGGTGGGTGGCAAACAGTCTATTGCTCTAGAATTAGGTTGGTATTTAAAGTTACAATTAAAAATACTTTTTTCAAAATCATATAATGATCTGAATTAAAAATTGAACTTAGAATATTCTTCAAGCATAACTATTTAATTCCTTTGATTTATTCTTTCTCTTCTTGTTATAGTTCTCATTATATTAGTAAATCTGTACCTGGTAAGCTGTTTATCTACCTGCCCTGTGATTTTTACTCCTTCTGTAAAAAATATTTTAAACCATTTATATATTATCCTGACATCAAACACTTTCCCATCAAAAGTTCTGAACTATATGTGTCATACAATAATTGTGTACAACATTTTAGGGAAAATAATTCAAACTCCACATTGAAGGCAATGGCTTCTGAGATCTTAGTTACATCTGAGGATAAAAGATCTGCATTATGAACATAGATCTCAGATCAAACAAACAAACGAACAAACAAAACAAAACAACAACCGAAAAAGACAACACAATGCTGGCAAAGCATAGAAGAGGATTGGATAATAACAGAGAAAGAGAGAGAGAGAGGAGTAAGGATACATGGTTTTGGTAAATCAGCTTACCAAGTGCTAGAAACAAACACTATTCCCAGTTCTGGAGGAGAAAAGAATTTATTTATGATCTTGCAATAAAGGACACAGCCAAAAACGTGGTAGGCTGGTGTGCCAGAGGAAGAGAATGGCGATCTTTAAATCTCCTACTCCTAATGCGCGAGTCCCTCCTGTTTCCCCATTGACTGGGTACTACAGAGGTTACAGCCTATTCGAGAGAACTAACTAATTCATCTTTGAGATTTTAATTTGTACAGCCTATCCAAGAGAGCCAACTAGCTCATTATTGACATTTTGAACTGATCTGAGAGAGTGCAGTTTGAAATTTTTTTGCTGGGAGTTCCTGCCTCTAATTTTACCTCATATCTCTTTACATTCCAGTAACCATGGTTACTTTTCCATATAAGGAGCTAGCATAGATTCTCTTTCTTCCCTTTACCATAGTGCTTGTTTAAACTGGTTCTGCTTCCATTTTCCTTATTTCATGCTGTCTCTATGTGAAAACTAAACTTATCCCTTTCTTACACCAAGTACCAAAGACAACTGTGTATTTTTAAAAATTCTAAATGTACAGGTAAAAAATATGTTATTGTTTTCCAAAAGCTTATTTATTTTATGGCATCATACACTTTGAAAATATGCATCTCTTATTACTTATCAGTAAATTCATTCATCAAGTGAAACACATGGGCTATTTGCAATTGGAAGACACTGCTCAACAGATTGATTGTGCCCAGAGATGCTAGAGCCAGACAGATGGAATTCTTGTATTGCTCTGCCATTTACTGTCTGTGGGCAACTCATGTAACCTTTCCCAGCCTTGGTTTCCCCATCCAAAAGTAGAGTTATTAGTATTAGTGGTATCATTAATGCCTACCTTGTAGGGCTGTATATTTGAGTGAGTGCATATATTTCAGTTATTCAGTTTAGCTAACACAATATAGTTCTAAGTACTTGATGTATACAATTTCCACTTGACAACTGTAAAATGAATATTATTGCCCACATTTTAAACAGGAAACAAAAGCCCAGCTAGATTAAATGAATTGCCCAACATGACACAGTTTCTCATATGTGGCAAAGTAACGATTTAAACCCAGCAGACGGTTCCAGGAGTCATGCTCGACCACTGCATCACACTTAACTGCGTGTAAACCCTAGAACGGCTCCTACGACACAGTACGCATTCTGTAAGTATTAGCTGTTATAACAGTATGGTTTATGTGAAGATTTGCAAATCATATAAAAAGCACAACGAATATAATGAGAATAGTTCTTTTGGTAACAATTAATTATCTGTTCCTTATCTTCCAAGAATCTACTACAAAAACTTCTGATCCATTTAGATTTGTTTCATTACTCCCAAACAATTTGAAAAGATTCACCTTGCTGAGTAATGGAAGGGCCCATTGAGTAGCCAGGTATTTTTTAAAGTGAATTTAGATGCTCATTCTATTCCCTCTTCCTTGAGTCACTATAATTATCAATTAAGTACCAAATGCATAAAGAGACTTTATGTGGTGTCTACTCCCAAGTGGTTCTCCATCTATTGGGGAAACCTACAGGTATTCGTAAAAGGGTTATTAGTGGACATGGTTGCATAGGTCACTGTAGTGGTAGGTATAGTCAACACTAAAGCCTGGGCTCCACTACTTCAGACTTCTAGGGAGGAATAATCCTTGAGATACCGAGAGTAGAGGTAAAGGTGTTGGAGAAGGCCTGCCATGGAAATCTTTCTGATCCTGAAGAAGGGGCACTTCACAAATATGGGTTTGTTGCTTGGCCTGGCTAATAAAAGTCACACTGAACCCAGATGAAGAGGAAAAGATGGCGTAATTTATGCCAGTGGGAAGACAGAGGAAACTTTCCCAAATCTGCCTCCCCAAAGTATTTCTCTAATTCGGTTTTATACCCAGGTTCAGAGATAAAGAGAGATAATCATTCAATTAACATGCAACAAGGGTGATAGACAAAAGGCCCAACTATATCTAGGAGGATTGGGACAATCTCCCAGTGATTCTTTGATTAGCTAAATGCATTAGAGACAAAGGGAGTCAACTATTTTAGTTAACATGTAACAGGTTTGGAGAACTTCAGTAATTTGCTATCTCCTCTTTTCTAGGTGACACCTGGGAAAGGTGCAAACTTTATATTTACATATGTTTGCAGACCTTACATTTACAAATTGCTCCTTTGTGGGAATAAGAGCTTCCCTTACACCTGTTTCCAGCTATGAAGGTTACATTTTACAATTTTCTGTTTGCTTACAGTTTTACAATTAGATTTTAAAAGTTACTGTTACAGTCCTTTGAGGACTGTTCTTTCTCACCTCCTCTGCAGAGATGCTGGTGGTCACTCACTCTAGCTCACAATCAATTCTTGCTCCCCCGGGATCCTGGAAGTCACAAGACCTGGTTTGAGAATCACCTCTGCCACTAACTATTGTGTGACCTTAATTAAATGAGTCACTTAAACATATAGGCCTCAGTTTCCTCTTCTGAAAAAAAGGGATAATAATACCAACCTTACAAGTTTTTTCTCATGATTAAAAGAGATTATTTGAGGAAAAAAGTAAATTGCCCCTCATAACATACTCCCTTGAAATATCTTTTGTGTTATTCTGTTTCTATTAAAATATTCACTATATAATTATTTTAATTTTCATTTGCCTATAGCTTGGTCAACCAGCTAAATGAAGTTTCCAAAAGGCTGGACTATAAAATATTATTTAAGTAATCTTCCACTCTTTCTTTAAAGCCTGGCATAATAATACAGGTATTGTTTTAAAATGAATATTTTCTTAACAAATTAATTTATATTTATAGTAAAAACACTAGAAAATACAGATAAGCACAAAATAAGAATGGAAATCAAACATAATCCCAACACTTGGAGGAAAAAACACTATTAAATTTTGTAACATTCTCCATTATGTATGTAGAATAGGTCATAATTTTTTAATAAAAATTAGATCATCATTATAGATCTTAAACAGTTTCTAAATTAATTAACAAAATAAATTAATCCCAGAAAACACAAAATGTATAAACCATGTCAGTAAGAAAACACTAAAATGATATCCTTAACTGAGCTGTGGGTATGGTATAGTTATTTGAATCTGTTACTATTTCTCCTGGTGCAGGTGAGAGGTATGAACAATAAAGTTCAGTAATAAATTAACTTGAAATATCAGGCTATGCCACTAGGAGGATTAGTCTAATAATGCTTTCAGCTACCCTCTAACATTATTGGGATTCTGAGCTGCACAAGAGAAAACAGAGACAGAGGCCAAGGCCTGGCATTGCCACCAAAGTTCCTTCTTTCCCTTGCTTTAGACTACACAAAGGTCTATGGAGACTTACTACTAGAAGACTTCCCATGCAAGAGAAAAAATAAAGTTCTTTTTTGTATCCTCTACATTAGGCAGGATAATTCTAAATTTAGAAAAGGATGCTCAATTACTGGACTGGATTAAAAAGGATAAATGTTAATGAGAAAGGTGCACTAATAATATGACAACTGTTAGTTGGCACCAAAAAAGACATAGAAAACTTTATGTATGAAGAATTTTTTGAGAACTGGCTCCATATTATCAAAGGGTCACTGAAGGAAAATTCAGGCATCAGGGTTTTGACGTTTTGGTGGAAGAGCACAGCTTAGTATGTATTTTGGAAACCTAGAAACATTGGGCCATTATACAACACCAGCCCCCAAATAACTACATCTAGACACTGCAACCTAATGCTTCAGAAAGCTGTCAGAGAAAAGCTATCTCTATTTTCTGTGTTGGAGAAAAGCTCTCTTCTTATTGACTAAAGCATTCCTTCACAAATCAGCTTTGTTATGTAATATACATAGACTACAGTCTTGTTTGGAATAATACAGACATAAATGAAATACTGAAAATATTAATAAAGTTTACTCCTATTTGAGATGTAATTATTTAATGGCCCTTCACATATAAATGCCTTAAATAAACTCCAAAAACTGTTAAGCATACACTGTTGATCTGAGACTATGGAATTTCTTCTCTTCTACGCAAATAATCAAAAATAGAATTTTTTTTTAAATGTGCTGTCTTTATGATCTCAACTCTGTGCAATCAATTAATTAATATACATAGCAAAACCTGTAAGGAAACACACCAAAATATTTTTGGGGGTTATCCTTTTTCCTTATACTCTGAAAGCTTCTACAGCAAAGATGTATTATACAAAAATTATTCAACAATTTCATGTGCCACAATATTAGTACATTCTTAGTGGAGCCTAACAATTTTCAGATAATTTAGAAAAAAATATTCCAGATTTGATTTTATAAGCTTCTCCCTACTACATCATTCTCCATTCAATTCAGCCACTATAACACCACACTGGATATCCCTTGGTGAGGTCTAAAATCACCTCCAGTGTTTCACAAGAGGGGCTGTGGGCATCTTGGATAAAATAATTCTTTAAATGTACCACTCATTGCCAGTGATTACTCCACTCTGATTACTGTAACTCAAAACACACCACATGTGTTTATGTCCCCAAGAGAGGCAATAGCATTTTGTTTTAGAACAATCACCTGGATTTCCCATTACAAGATGCGGCAGAGATGATAGAAGAAGATGAACTACAAATGCTATTATGCTCCCCCGTGAGATTTGTTACATCTGTTAAGAAGCAGCTATCACCAAACTCCTGCCTTAATATCCACTGGCGCTGGATGGGCAGACTTGCCCGTAATGCAGCCACTCCCCAGGTGCTCAGTCAAGGTTGACCAACTCCAGAAAGTCTCTGGATATTTTAGCCAACCCTATGCTCATACTTATCTGGAGTCCTTTTACGTGTGCCTGAGTTTAAGAGAGAAATGAGCTCATCTCAGCATTTAACCCATCGATTAAGGTTATTTGTTGATAAAATGAGTTAATGTGTGTAAGTGCTTCCATGAGTTCCTGACACATAGTAAGTGTTCAGTAAATGCTATTGCCATCATCATCATCATCATTTCCATTATTGTTATTTGTGATTTCCTTTGCAGGCACATTATATGAAATAGCAATTTTGTACACATTCCTAGGCCTGGGAAGAGCTCATATGATTACTCTTTATTCAGAATCTACTATATGCCAAGGTCTGTACAAGGGAAGTTACTCCTTCTGCAGTGTGGTGATGATCAACCTGAGACCTAAACAGTTCTTGCCCAACAGTTAAAATTTGAGTCATTTTAAGTTGAGCCTGTAATGCTAATAGATATAATGATTCTGTTCGTAAAAATGTATTCCCCCCCAAAAAAAAAACCCAATGGCTTTGAAACATTTATTGAATTGTAAAACCAAATACAATATAAAATTTATATCATGTATCTTCCTTTTGGAGACTTTTCTGCATTCACTGGACTGATTGAAGTTTCTTAAAATATTAGATTAGTGATGTTTGAACAGAAAATATTTTCTTCCTGACTTAGTAAATCTCCATGTAGCAAATGTAGCTCTTTTCCTTTTATCCAAGAGCCTCTGTTTAGTGTTCAAAAGTTGAGTCAACTGTCTCAAATTTGTTCACTGTCAATTACATGCATGAAAAATTTGTGAAATATTTAAAAAAAGAATACTGGAACACAGCATTGGGCCTGCACTGGTAAGCCTGGAGTCCCTAAGTAGAGGTAAGCGTGGTTTTGGTAATTTATGGGGGGTTCTTATTAATGACTTTGAAAAGATCTAAAATCGGTATTTGCCAGCCAAACCATTGTAAACTGAAAGTCATCTGAGTTCTGACATAGGGTTTGTCATTTGTGTTCCGATTATATGTCTTTTCTGACATAGAAACACAGCAAGTTTCTTCGAGTTAAATCCTGTACACAGCTGTCCTCTTCCAGTAGCAGATACTGTTCCCCGACCAAGGCAGTGGATTCTTTTGCCCGATGAACTCAAATGACCAGTTCCTGAGACACCAAGGTTTCAAAGAGAGAAAGAGTTTCACTGCTAGGTGCAAAGCAGGAGAACAGTTGGCCTATCAGCCCAAAATCTGCCTCCGAACTGCAGTAATTCTGATAGTTTTATAGCATCAAAAGATGGGCAGGTTTTAAGATAATGAGCACAATGGCCCCAGATGATGTAATTAGCAGCGATCTAACTATTGAGCATGCGCAGATTGATTGCATGCTTAGTCGCAGATTGTAGGTAACAAATGGCAGCCTTAATATGATGACGGACATGATTTTTAGTATTATAATAAGGTATAGGTGACTCGTAGGTTAAAATCTAAGCTACTGCACATGTCAGACAGGCCCATTTTGGTTAGACCCAGTTTCAATTATCAAGATAACTTTGGACTTGGGTGAATTAGTTCTGGGCTGACCCAAGGCCCTTCATTAATAAACATTAGAGGCTGTCTTTAGTGATCATAAGACTTTGAAGTCGAAAAACTGGATAAATAGGTACAAATGAAGGTTAGTCACAAGGTTAGGCTATACAATCGTTATCAGAGACCAAGGAAGCTGGATTATAGTTCAGGTTTCAGGTATTTCCCTCTGTCTACTCTAATATACCAGAAAGGAAAAAGGAATATCTATATAGTGATTCAGTAATGATAGTCAGTCCTTAAATCCTAATTTCTCGGTTACAGTACTCTTGTATTGAACTCACTGTAGATCCTCGATAATGGTGTAGCTTGATATATGGCTACATAACTAAAGAGATGTTTCTAATATGATGATGCAAATAATACAACAAATGAAAATTAGGTTATTTTATAGTCTCCAAACTAATCTATAAGACAGCTTGAGTTTTTCACAAATAAGACTTTGGTGAAAACAAGTTTCCCTGAAAATGAGAAAGACCACTCACAATGGATTTTTTTTTTTTTTTTTTTTTTTTCTGGCTAACCTGAGAGCAGAAAACTTTCTGAATTAAGTTAAAATAAATTTTATGGGAGTGATTTAATTTTGGAGAAAGAGTTTTTATTCAATTACTAACAAGAATTCACATTCTTTTTAGTTCTCTATGAAGAAAAGAAAACATCATGGGGCATAAGGCTCAAAATAGATCTACTCATAAATCCTTGCTAAGTATCTGTGCATAGTCTGGGTTGCCACATTTTACGTCCCAATTTAAAAGTCATTCAAGTTCAAATTCTTTTCAGTTGCAAATGTGTTCAGGATCCCTGGGGAGATTGTGACTGAACCAGATGGCTGGCAAATATGCAGAGTTCCACCTAATCTAACTTTTTATTTAAAAATAATTGTTTCTCCTCTTCATGTAGTCTTCAAAGGAAAGCAAATTGTGTTAGGGAGAAATGTTACTGATGCTTGTTCAAATTGTTTTGGTTGATTTAATGAGTCAGTCTTGGTAAATATGGGAAGAAATTGGGGTCACAAGATAAAATTCCAAGTCAGCACTGTTCCCCCGGTTCCTAAACAAATAGTTGTTGAATGGAAATGCTTGGAACTTGTCCCAGTCATGTCTTGTCTTGGAGAGCTCATGAAGTTTAGAAAGTAGACCCATTTCCAGGCTTGACTGATATAATTTCTGAATAGGGTAATCAGGTGATGTTACATATTTCAGCAGTTCCAAACACTTTTCTGCCACTTTACAGAAACAATATAGAGGTTCATGTCATATCCTCATGGTTCAATAACATTTTCAAATTATCAGCTTGTGTCTTTCTTCTCAAATACTGAATTTGATCTTTCACACCTTGAAGACCTCCTCTGTCCCCTAAGTGCTAAAGGCCAGACACAACTGACGCATGCAAAGCCTTAAGAACAAAGCTAAAATTGTAACCAAGAAATTAGGGCTTAATAAATAATTATGATGACTGAATCATTATGCAGATGCCTTTTTCTTACTTTCCAGTATAATATAGAATAACCAAAAGGAAATACCTGAAATGACTGAAACCCACTGAATTACAAATTGTAAAAACCTCATGACTGGCCGGCCTTATACTCCCTTCATCCTGTTTCACAACTTTAGAGTCTTATAATCACAAAGACAATCCTCTAATGTTAATGAAAGAACTTGAGTCAGCCCACAACTAACCACTGACTTGTTATTGTAACAGCTAGATTAGTTCTAACCTAGCTCCACTTCTTTACATCTGTAAATTGTATTGTTTATATTTGTTATTGAAATGGTAACAACTCCCCTTGTTCGAATCCATAAAAACCCTAAAATCTGTAGACTCCAGGAGACAGATTTTTAGGCCATCTGATCTCCTGCTTCATGCCTAGGGATAAACTCGTTCTCTCTTTGAAACCCGGGTGTCACAGATCTGCTGTTATGCTCATGGGGCAGAGATTACTGCTTTTGTTCAGCATCAAAATACTCAATTCTTCAACAGCCCTCTGGCTAAACAGGAAGCTAAGGTATTCAGATATATGTTTGTAGAGGGAGATTTTTCAGCTCCCCAAAACTAGAAAAATGATGCAGTGAACAGAGAAGAGAGAACAGGGACTTGCCATGCACCTAGGAAAGTGGAGAGCTCTAGATTGACCCTGTAAGGAGCCCCACCAGCACCAAGGAGTGTAAGTACAGGGTCAGGACAGAACTGATGCCCTGTGAGGACATCAATCACCAGTGTCCAACCCATTGCCTATCCATCAATCATCCACGGTTTGTACCCTGAGACTTTGCCCACCTTCTTATTCGTCCTATCCAGCACAGAAGATGGGAGACATGGATACCTTTTGAAAAGGAGAAGGGAGAAAGCCTTTTTCCTGAAAGGAGGTTCCGTACAGTATCAGGACCATGGTAGAATACACAGCTTCTGTTTTACTTTCTTTCTGGGATGTGCACATGTAGTTTAAAAAAACAAAATGCCACTAGCTATATGCCAGTTAAGAAGTTTCAATATGTGAGTATGTGATGGATACAGCTATTGGTTGTAAGTGATGCCAACCCTGGAATTCATAAAATTCAGCATGAGTTTGGTTTTGTTTTTCTTTACAAACCAATCAAATCTAGTCAATTTGATAAGCATTTGTTGAATTCCTACTATATGCCAAATGCTAAGGACACAGCTAGAGCTGTAATACAGGAATCAGAAAACTGCTGCCAAAAACTGCAAGTCTCTTAATAGTCATTGTCGGAAATAAAGCGGTACCTGTAAGGGAATAAACGCTCACTCAGTTCTGGAGGAGAAAAGAATTTATTTACAATCTTGCAAGATAGGGCGTCCAACCAAACATGTGGCAGGCTGGTGCGCCAGAGGAAGAGAATGACAATCTTTAAATTTCCTACTTCTAATTCGCAAGTCCCTCTCCTGTTTCCCCATTGACTGGGTACTACAGAGGTTACAGCCTATCCGAGAACACTAACTAATTTATCTTTCGAGATTTTAATTTGTACAGCCTATCCCAGAGAGCCAACTAGCTCATTATTGAGATTTTGAACTGATCTGAGAGAGTTCAGTTTAAAATTTTTTGCTGGGAGTTCCTGCCTCTGATTTTACCTCATATCTCTTTACATTCCAGTAACCATGGTTACTTTTTCATATAAGGAGCTAGCATACATTTTCTTTCTTCCTTTTACCATAGGGCTTGTTTAAGCTGGTTCTGCCTCCATTTTCCTTATTCCATGCTGTCTCTATGTGAAAGCTAAACTTATCCCTTTCTTACAGTCATGAAAGTTAGTGAGTAGATGTAGTTACACTGCTGCAGACAAACTCAGTGTTTCCAAACCATCCTTGCCAGCAGAAACAGCAAGAATCAGAAAAACGACTTCCACCATACTTTCACCTTCCTTCTCTTCCATAGAGCCTAATTCATACCGAAACTTCAGTGGCAAAAAAGTCTTAGAAATGAACTTTATAAAAATATGTTCCCAGCTTCTGCAGCACAGGAAGGCAAACCAGAAGGTTAGAACCAATATTAAGTGCCAACCCACCATATCCAAAACAGACCTCCCTTTTGACTATTCAACATAAATTTGCACTCTTCTTCCCATACTTACACTTCCAAAAAAATGACAAATAGCATCAACATACTCCCACCATCAAGCAAACAGAAGTGCAGCCATCATCCTGTGCTTCTTCCCATTTTCCTGTCTCTTACTGGTCAAAATCCATTGTACGAGCTTTTAACTTGCACCCACACTTCCAAGTTGAGCTACCTGGCTCATCTGAGCAGACACTAGGGAGCCAGATCCCACATGCCAAAGCATGTTATTTCATTTAATTTGGACTTGATGGGAAAAGTAATCTCCTCCTTGGCCGCATCCAAGGAAGGCTGAGAAAGATGGCAGGGAATGAAATGGCATCAGGCCAGGCTGAGAGAGCGGGCAATGGCGTGCTTACCAGGCTTGACTGAAATATATTCTGATTGGTCTAGTCAGGTGATGTTATTACAGATTTCACCTACATAAGGCAGGTGGAGCCAGCATAAGCTATACATCCAGTCCAAGTATCTGCTTCCTCCTCTATAATGGAACCAGGTTGCTGATTGGTCCTACAGGATAATATTTCCATATAAAGGGTTCAGTATTAGTCTCTGCTGTTGGCAGATTTACATTCACAGTGGTGGGAACCAGATTAGCATTGGTAAGGAAAAGTCCACATTGTTGAGCCTGTATGTAATCTCCATTCATGCTACCATGTCCTCTTTGTTGAAGTTCAATGATCAAGCAAAAGTCAAAAAAAAAGAAGAAGCTAAATAATGTGAATGGAATGGATCATCTCACCTACCTGGATATTAAGAGCTTCCTTTGTAGTGAGTCTACTTTGGTGAGATTCATATGAGCCATTTCTAAGAGGTCCATTCACACACCTATCCCCCAGATCTCCTTGTCACCATTTCCTAATCTCGTCCCTGAACTTCTAGACAAATCAGAAGCCACTTCCAGGCAAATGGAACACCAGACAGAGCTACAGCTTGAATTTTTGTATACTGGAAGAATTTCACTTCCACACTCTCCTTGAGAGCCACTCTTGAATGAAACTTTATAATGCTGCTGCAGTCCACTTCTGGATATTTCTGGCATAATCATCTGTTAAACAGACTTGTGTATCTTCTTCCTCAGTAAACTTGTCAGATTTGTGGATTAAAGTAGGGATGGTAATAGAATAGGAGTGCGTGTATTGTGTGCCTGAGCCATTTACTTATGTAACTTCCTCATGTCTTCGGCACCTTTCCAAACCCAGTCTCTTATATACCACTTCCATAAGATGATGGCTTGATCCAACTTCGTGGTTTGTTGAACCAGAAACATTTAGTTCATTAGTTGCAGTGCAAGTCACATAGTTACTTTATATCTGTTAGTCATCTGTTCAATCCCTCCCAGGGCTCTCAAAGTTAATGGCTTTATGTATTTCTCATTAAGTGACTTGGAATAATGCACCCAAATGGGGGATATGTTGCTCCCATGGGCTGTGTCTCTTTCTTGGTTGTAAGGAATATAAAGAATAAGAACTCATGTTTCACTTTGGAGAAGTTATTTCTCCTTACCCTAGGCCACTAGGCTATCCTGAAATGCCATTGCATTTGTAGACTCCTGAATTTTTGTGTGATTAATTTTACCCTCTGCTACGTATGTGCCTTACCAAGGTGTCTAGAATGCCAGTTATGCTCCAGCTCACAAGTGGCAACAATGTCCCACTTACCCAGTGATATGGTAAGGTGATCAATGTCCTTGTGGACTAAAATACGATGTAGATCCAGATTATGCAATATAGTCCTAACTGTAAAATAGTAAAGTGTTTTGCATTCTTTGTCAGATGAAAGCCAATTGCTTCTGGCAAACTCTGAAAGAAGAGTGTGAATGTAGGTGTGGGGCAGATTTGCTGGTTTGATAACTGCTAATCAAGTGCCAGAGTTCTGCTGATTTACTCCCATGAAGAAAATGCATTTGGAACACCAGCTGCATTTGTAGTGGTTTATTTTATCAAAATTAAAACTGCACATTTATTTAACAAGAATTACCTGTGATTTTCATGGGCTAGATGGGTGAGTTAAATGGGAATGTGATAAGAATCACCATCCCTATATCTTTCATATCTGGAGTTTCCCTTGGCCATCCCAGCTGGTGTGTTTTCTAGTTATACATGTTAGAAACAAGCATTATACAAAAATGCTCACCCAGCTCTGGAGGAGAAAAGAATTTATTTACAATCTTGCAAGAAAGGGCACACAGCCAAAAACGTGGTAGGCTGGTGCACCAGAGGAAGAGAATGGTGAGCTTTTAATCTCCTATTCCTAATGCGCAAGTCCCTCCCCTGTTTCCCCATTGGCTGGGTATTACAGAGGTTACAGTCTATCCGAGAGAACTAACTAGACTATCTTTGAGATTTTAATTTGTACAGCCTATCCAAGAGAGCCAACTGGCTCATTATTGAGATTTTGAATTGATTAGCCTATCCAAGAGAGTTCATTCAGTTTAAATTTTCTGCTGGGAGTTCCTGCCTCTGATTTTACCTCATATCTCTTTACATTCCAGTAACCATGGTTACTTTTCCATATAAGGAACTGGCACAGATTCTCTCTTTCTTCCCTTTACCACAGGGCTCGTTTAAGCTGGTTCTGCCTCCATTTTCCCTATTCCATGCTGTCTCTATATGAAAGGTAAACTTATCCTTTTCTTACATACACAGTATATCTACTTCAAGCCTTTCAATACTATCATTTGCAACCACTAGCCTCAGCAATTCTGACATTTCTACTTCACGTAAATGTGGGCCATTACTTTTTCCAGAATTCTAAGATCTATCCTAAGAGTATTCATAGCATCCCCCAGGATTCTTGTCAGGGTATTAAATCCTATATCACAAGAAGGTGCCCCCAAATTGATAAACTCCCTCTTTTGCAGCCTTACATTCCAGACCATTACATTGTCTCCCAACTTTTGTTGGTTCATGTTGGCCAAGTTCTGCAGCTTCTTAGGGTACAGTGTCTTTCCTCCCTTTGTAGGACCAGCACTTTCTTGGTCTTGTTACTTAACCCTAGTAATTCATCTGATTTCCAGAGGCACGGCTTGTGGTAGATCCTGAGTGGGGCTTGTTATATTGCCAGGCAGAGGTCTCTTTATCATCATTTTAAACGGATGAAGCACTAGCCTCTTGCCAAGAGGAACGGGTCAGGAGTGGTCACTATTGTAGGCCTAGAGGGTTCAAGGAATCCAGGGATGTATGATCCTTGAATGCATCAACCTCAAGTTTCAGGCTCTTATTCCTTCCCCATGAGGTCACAAGCATTGGTATACAGACTCCTGGGGTTGAGAACTCAACAATCCTTCTCTGGAGCTTTGCTATTTTCCTAATTAAGTCCTGAGCCTGATCCTTAGCTTCTTCTGCCTTCTGGTAACAGAAGGTGACAGTCTCTTTGTATGCTTCCAAGGACACCCTGTGACTTTCACACTGCCTTAAATTGGTGATTAATCACCCTGAGTTTTCTTTGACTTTTACTAATGCATCAATAATCCCTAGCAACAGCCATCTGATTCCACAGTTCTATGATAACTATTTCTCCTTGAGTTTCTCAAATTCCTGTGATATTGCACCCACCAGTGCATTTCTTTAACCAAAATCCATCGCAATTCACCTCCAATAAAAGTCTCAACTATTGCATTACCATAGTATGCCAGGACTCAACTCTACTCCACTTATACACAGTGATGGGCTTCTGTTTCAGTTTGCTAAAGCTGCCAGAATGCAGTATACCAGAAATGGGTTGGCTTTTACAATGAGGATTTATTAACTTATAATTTACAGTTCTCCAGCCATGAAAATGTCTAACTCAGGGCATCAACAGGACGATACCTGGACTCTGAAGACATCTGGCATCCAGCACACCTCTGTCACATGGGAAGGCACATGGCCAGCATCTGCTAGTCCTTCTCTCCCAGGTTTTGTTGCTTTCAGTTTCTGGCTGCTCCTTCTCTCAGCTTCTCTGGATGCTTCTCTGAATTTCATCTCTTAGCTTCTGTATGTGTTTTATCCTTTTATAAAGACTCCAGGAAAAGGATTAAGAACCACGTTGGGGCAACTCCTCAATTGAAATAACCTAATCAAAAGGTCCCATCTACAAGAGTTCTGCACACACAGCAGTGAATTAAAAGAACATAGCCTTTTCTGGGGTTCATAACAGCTTCAACCCACCATAAGATCTCATTGCCAGCCTGCTGCAGGTAATCCAGCTCCAATGACCCATTTTAGAATCTGCTTCTGTGGATCACTCCTGAAACCAACTGTGCTAGGTTGATTTCCCCAGGAAATCGACTCTGAGATGTAGGTTTGAGTGCAGGAACTTTATAATGCTGTGCTCAGTCTCAACATGAGAGAGTGAAGGAAGCAGAAATGAGCAGAAGTTGCTGAATTGCAAGGCACTTGCCACAGAGGCCTCAACTGATTCCATGGGGACTCTAAAAGGGATGAACCTTTACAGATGTCCTGAACTGAGCAAGGCCTTTGTGATCCTGAACCGACCAGTCTTTGTATGTAGGCTAATCCAAGTCAGGTCCCTTCAGAAAAGGCCAGCTCCCAGGGAGGAACTCGGTTGTGAGTTTTCGGCAGCCAGCCTTCCCAGCAGCTGGGAGAATGAATGCCTCCATCTAAAATCATATTCTTTTCTCCCTTGTCTATACTACTAGTGTTAATTCTCACACTTATCCCCTTGGTTTTATTTTATTTTGTTTTGTTATTAGAGCAGTTGCAGGTTTACAGACAAATCATGCAGAAAGTACAGAGTTCCCACGTACACCCCTCTCATACACACAGTTTTCACATTATCAACATTTCACATTAGTGTGGTAAATTTGTTACAATTGATGAAACATTATTATTATAATTATACTATTAACTATAGCCTATAGTTTACATTAGGGTTTTCTCTAATGTACAGTAATGTATTGTACATTTCTATGGGTTTGTTTTTTTTCCCGCTAAGTTGTATTTCCCATTTTATCCACTTTCAAATATACAATTCAGTGGTATTGATTACATTCACAAACTTGTGCCTCCATTACTGTCATCCATTGCCAACACTTCCACCCACCTCAAACAGAAACTTCATACCAATCAAATACTAACTCCCCATTCCCTGCCCCAGCCTAGACCCTGGTAACCTGTATTCTAGTTTCTAACTTTATGAATTTGTATATTCTACTTATTTAAAATAAATGAGATGATACAATATTTGTCCTCCTGTGTCTGGCTTATTTCATTCAATATGATGTCTTTAAGGTTCATCCATGCTGTAGCCCCCTTGGTTTTTATTATATAAATTATAAAAAAGTCTTGCAAATTTTTTTATGTCAGCATTCTCCTCTCAAGTTAGAATTTGTGGCTGCCCCCACTTGCTTGCTGGAACCTGACTCCAGTTACAGGTTTGGAAACAATAAGCAACAGAAAAGGTCTGGCATGAGGAGGGTCAGGATCACCTTTGCACATGACCACTTCAGGTGAGGCCATTTCAGGTTTCCAGGCAAGGCAGGATCAGCTTCATCAGATGAGAAAGAAGGGGCTGCTTCTTCTGGCAAAGGTGACTGGGGTCTGGGACGCTCAGCATCATCCACACTGATGCAAATGCTCCCTTTCCAGTCCTCATGATCTCCCTCCCCCAAGCCCACAGAAGGATGCATTGAAACTGGAAATTTACCTTAGCATCACTAACTTCCAGGTCTTACGTTAGATTTGGCACCCTTGCTGTTATAAAAGATACAAAATTATTTTAAGGTAATCCTGATCCTCTGACCCTTCCTGGAGCCAAATATATAAACTGTAGTTTATAAATGTTTTCTTTGAAGATCTGCAGAATACTCTGAAGCAGCCAGCTCAGCATCATCACTCCTGCCCCAAGGAGCACTTCTACAGCATTACTGCAAAAACCAGAAAGGAGCATGTCTGCATCATCACTGTTCAAGGGGAATCCAACATCTAAATCAAGATTTGGGGGGGCCTTCCACAGTGTTCTTTTGCCTTTGTACTTTATTTTATAGTTCAAACAACTGGTTTTCAGGATTCAGATGCATATCAGCCATGGTAATTAAACACTGTTTTCAACAACATTTATGTATTCTCTTCAAACAGATATCTAAAACAGTGAAATTACCCAAATAGCTTCTTAGTATGATAACTACCTTAAAGGAATAAGTATTTTAAGTTAAAAAAAAAAAAAAATCCCCAAACCATTAAAAAAGAATTAAAATGTTTTCCCTATATATTTTTTAAAGTTTTCAGAGGAGGAAAACTTCCTGAAATTACGAAGTAAATTCCAAGCCCTTAGTCTTGATGACAACCTATGATATGGATTACTGCTGAATAAATGGATAAAATAGTGCAAGATTAAACTAAGGAAGAAGAGAGAATGCTTTAAAAACAAACAAACAAAAATAATATATGCCAAGATGCATTGACTACATTGCACTTAAAATTGTGATTATTTGGATAATTTGTATTTTTTAGAATTATACCATATTTATGTAAAGTATGTTTAGGCATTGAATGCCACACAGCAACTGCTTAGTTGATTCTTCTTAACTAACACTGACAGAGTCTTTAAGAGAAAAATATTTCTAAAAATGCAAGTAGGGTTCTTCTAACACAAAGCAATAGCACTGCTGGTACTAAATTGAGTTAGGTGATGGTGGTAATATTTTTAAGTATATAATATCCTAAACTTTTATATAGCTTGATTTATTCACAATTTAAGAGAACTGTTTTTTCTAGACAAGTGATCTCTAGATAAAAGTGTAAGTTGTGATTTCATATTTAAACAAGAGAACCCTTTGAAAAGAATTAAGTTGCTAAGCTGCTGAAGTTTATAGACAAAATGTTTTTAGCTAACAAATTATATGTGAGGTATATGTAAAGCTTTGGAAATCATGGTAAAGCACCAGCATCCAAAGTTAATTGGTTATGACAAGTTATAGAATTGTACTAATATATTGCTTTTATGTAATAGTAATCATAACTTATCTTATAAAAATGGCCTAAAGAAACTTTGAACTGTTATGTACAATTACTTTTTAAGAAATCCAGACATGATTTCAAGTGGATTACCAAAAATGAAAATAAAGTAATAGAAAAGCACAATTGCAAGCAACTTATAAATATCCATCCTTAATCCTATCAATGGTCTAGGTATGATACATATATTAATATTCTGATAAACATTTTAACATCTTAAAAGGAGTAAAGAACAAATATCAAAATGCTTACACATATTTTCATTCTATTATTATTTGTTTGTGGCTCTGATGGTCAAAGAAAGGGATATATTGTCATTTGCTCACTCAAATACTTGGGGTACACAGCAGAATGTATTAAACATCTGGGTGAGCTAAAAGAAGATTTGTAGTGTGGCAACACAAAATGTAAAAGTGAGCATAAGAAATGCCTATTCTTAACATCCTTTGGTGTCTACTATTTACTATGTTGTTCGACCACTCCCCTGATTCTTTAAACTCTCTTCTCCCCAAATCCCTATTTATTCCTAATGCATAACCACTCTGCTATCTTTTTAGCTGACCGCCTTTGAGTCCTCTTTTTGCACCCTAAACCATTACACAAATTATTTTCTAAACAATGACACTTTCCTCTTTAACAGAAATTCCACTGCTGTTGGTTAAGATAATTTCTTCAACCCACTACCTAACCAAAAATCTAGTGCCCAGACACAGATCTACCTAAAAGGAGGTTCAAATCCAGTGTACTCAGACATGAAAGATATCTCTGTTCCTCAAGGAGATAAACTTGGAGAAAGTTTCTGCCTAGGCCTTCTGCTTCTCACATTGTCCTGCACAGAATGTCCCACATCTTTGTGTCAGGGGGAATATATCAAATCATAGAGAACTAACTTTCAGTACTTGTTAACACAGTTCAGTTTTTGTGGGAAAAGACTGTATTCAATGTATTCGGAGCCCTGCAAGGCCAGACTTCAAGTGGTTCCCTCTCTGCTAATTCCCACCTGCAGATGCACCTTCCGGAGATGCCTATAGGGGAATCAGTCAAGGACTTTTCTCTCTGCGCCAACTCTGGTCACGATTTCCACAAACTGCTATAGGCTTCGGTAGGAAGAAAGCAACTTCCATGTGGATGCTCCCTCAAAAACTTTCCTGTACTTCTAATAAATCCTGTGCTCTGTGATTACATCCTACAAAATATTATCACATGTCATCCTGCATGCAAGACTCTGGAGTTTTATGATTTAAGTGTGTGAGTAGGCAAAGGCTTAGACAGAATCATCAAGGGTAACTGGAAGAAACAGGGCCTCTGTCAGCAAAGAGATAACTAGTGGAGATTGCTAGTAGAAAAAATAAATGAAAGCAAAAACAACTTGAAAACAACAAACAAAACAGCGGCCTATAAAATTTTCTATCTATATCATGGGAAAGGGCCTAGAAAAAAAAAGCCCTTTTTCAGAGGAAAATCTTTCCATAGTTAATCTTCCCATTTAATTTAATTCCACTTAATCTCTTCATACCTCTTTAAAAATACTTTAGTTCTGCAAACTAAAACAGTGATTCAAATATAGTCCCTTTAACAGTAATAACAGACAAATCTAGTTTGCCCTACTAGCCAATTCTCAGATACTTTCAACATTATCTTCAGGTTCTGATATATATAGTAAATTAAAAGTCCATTTAATAATTTTATTTGACAGTTAAACTGCCTCTAAGGAGCCCTAGGCAAAGGATACAAATGTCTGGTTCTTTCACAGAGAGCCATAATGTACAAACAACTTTATGATATTTAGTCTTACTTTCTTTGGCCCATAGGTTCTGCCATCAGTAATGTGTTTTCTGGGGAAAATATTGTGTAGCCCTGTTTGCCAAGGCACTAAGGACGTGCTCAGAATAGAAGTATCCACTAAGGTGCTATTCACTAAAATGCAAAGGAATTATGTGAGTCACCTTTTAAAAATAGTCAATTTACATATGACCATTACCAGTGAAAAATTTGGAACATAATTGCAAGACCTGAGCCATGTACACTCTGCACAATGCTCTTCAAGAAGCCAAGAATCATTTTAATAAAATGAACTGAGAAATCCCAGTTTAAATAAGCAAACTGAGAAGTGTTTAAGGGTCTATATTTACTGAAGCCTTTTTAAACGCTCATAGAATTGAATAGTGCCTACAGCCAATTTATCCTGTTTCCCCTCTGACAGATTTAGGTACTTTGTCATGTTGCTGGGAACTGTCTCCCGTCTTCACCTCATACTTGACTGTGTTTCTAGAGCTCCAGTGCTGCACTCATTAGTTCCCAGAGGATCTCATCTGCTTGCCTTCTGCCTCACAACTACCACAGCCCTGGAGCTCCTTGGTACTGAGCAGACTTTTATACAAAGTATATTTCTATTAGTCTGCATATATGTAAGGATACACACACACACATTCACCCATATATACATACAGATCATTTGACCTAAAGCCCCAAGTCATGGACCTGGGCCCATTTATCTGACTCCAATTTACCCTTCCAGTGTCTGGTTCTGCCACACCTACTCACTCATTCACCTTAAGCCCCAAATGCACCAAACTAACTCTTCCCATTTCTTCCAGGAATGCCCTTTGAAATGCCTATTGTACAGGCACTAAGCTAGGGGATAATTCCCTCATGCCAGTAGTGAAAAAAGGAAGAAATATTTCTGATTTGAAATTTAAAATGCATATATAGAACAATTAGTGTTTAAAGATAATATAGGAACTTCTGGGGAAGATGGCAGAATAGAGAGCTACAGTGAACAGGCAGAAACTGTCTGAAACAACTGTTCTGGGGCTCCAATGTCCAGGGGAGCACTGTACAGCATTCAGGGAAGAGCAAGCTGAAGAGGCTGAGACACTGCGGTAAAGAACTGTAAGTAAAGCTCTCAGCAGCAACCATCAGTACCCAACCCCCGCTCTTAAGGCTAGCCACCTTGCATCTGGTTTCTGGCTGGCTGCTGCAGATGGAGAGGACATGGAAGCCTTCTTCTGCAAGAACAGGGAGGGGCATAGCCAAGTATTGAGCATGGCTTTTGATCAACAAATTGTGATCACTGGGTCTCAGCTTGGAGCCATAGTTTTAGCCTGCCCTGGACAGGGAATGCTATGGCCTTTGTTTCAGCGCTGCTCCCAACAGGAGCAAAGGCAGTGGAAGTTCAAAGACACAGCACCTCCTTAGGCCTGCAGGGAAAATTTTGCTGAAAACACCATCTGCTGGACAGGCCAGGAAAGTGCAGCTTTGGGAGCCATCAACAAGGTTTTAGGGAGTCTTTCCTGACCCTTTCCCCAGGGCTTTTTGGAACTAGTCCTCTCCCCCTCCATGGGTCCCTGGCCCTGTTTTTGCTGGGAAATATTGACTTGGGAAAGTTCTCTCTGGGATCTTCCTCCCAGAATTTGTCCTTCAAAAGTAAAGGTAGCTAGAGACAGTGAAAGGAGAGTAACAAAAGAAAAAAAACTATAGCAGCAAAATAGAAACAAACAGAACAGATCAAAATTCTGGGATAAGGAACAAAGGAAAGGAAGCTTTCCCCTTGGGGTGTGAAACAATTGCACAAATAGTACAATCTTAAAAATTGTATCACATAGCCAGGGGAAGAATCAGATGAATGAGAGCTGAAAAAATCTGATCAGTTAAATATGAGCTATTCTAAAGGTCTAGAATAAGCTGAAACAAGTATTAAAGAAGTGCCTTAGCACAAAGCCAATCAATAATAAAACCCTAGGCATGAGAGAAAAACTAACCTTCATAAGCTCATCAAGATAATCAGATGCCTAGACATCAGCAAAAAATTACAAGCCATACTAAGAAAGAAGAACATATGGCCCAAAGGAACAAATTAAAACTTCAGAGGAGATACAGAATTTGGACCAACTAATGAAAATGTTCAAAGAAATCTCCTACATCAATTCAAGGAGATGAAGGAAAATATGTCTAAAGAGATAAAGGATATTAAGAAGACACTGGAAAAAACATACACCAAGAGGCGGGGCAAGATGGCAGACTGGTGAGCTGTATGTTTTAGTTACTCCTCCAGGAAAGTAGGTAAAAAGCCAGGAACTGCGTGGACTGGACACCACAGAGCAATCTGTCTTTGGGCATACTTCATACAACACTCATGAAAACGTGGAACTGCTGAGATCAGCGAAATCTGTAAGTTTTTGCCGCCAGGGGACCCGCGCCCCTCCCTGCCAGGCTCAGTCCCGGGGGAGGAGGGGCTGTCAGCTCCAGGAAGGAGAAGGGAGAATTGCAGTGGCTGCTCTTATCGGAAACTCATTCTACTGATTCAAACTCCAACCATAGATAGACTGAGACAAGACACCAGAGACTCTGAGAGCAGCCAGCCCAGCAGAGAGGAGACAGGCATAGGAAAAAAACAACACGAAAAACTCCAAAATAAAAGCAGAGGATTTTTGGAGTTCTGGTGAACACAGAAAGGGGAAGGGCGGAGATCAGGCCTTGAGGCGCATATGCAAATCCCGAAGCAAGGCTGATCTCTCTGCCCTGTGCACCTTTCCTTAATGGCCCTGGTTGCTTTGTCTATTAGCATTTCAATAACCCATTAGATCTCTGAGGAGGGCCGTTTTTTTTTTTTTTTTTTTTTTTTTTAAATCCTTTTTGCTTTTTCTAAAACAATTACTCTAAGAAGCTCAATACAGAAAGCTTCAAAGAATTGAAATTTGGGCACGTCAAATCAAGAGCAGAACTAAGAGAGCTCTGAGACAAAAGGCAATAATCCAGTGGCTGAGAAAATTCACTAAACAACACAACTTCCCAAGAAAAGGGGGGTGTCCGCTCACAGCCACCATCCTGGTGGACAGGAAACACTCCTGCCCATCGCCAGCCCCATAGCCCAGAGCTGCCCCAGACAACCCAGTGTGACGGAAGTGCTTCAAATAACAGGCACACACCACAAAACTGGGCGTGGACATTAGCCTTCCCTGCAACCTCAGCTGAATGTCCCAGAGCTGGGAAGGGGGAGCAGTGTGAATTAACAGAGCCTCATTCAGCCATCATTTGAGCAGACTGGGAGCCTCCCAACACAGCCCAGCAGCCCAGAACTGCCCTGGGGGGACGGCACTCACCTGTGACATAGCACAGTCATCCCTCAACAGAGGACCCGGGGTGCACAGCCTGGAAGAGGGGCCCACTTGCAAGTCTCAGGAGCCATACGCCAATACCAAAGACTTGTGGGTCAGTGGCAGAGACAAACTGTGGCAGGACTGAACTGAAGGATTAGACTATTGCAGCAGCTTTAAAACTCTAGGATCATCAGGGAGATTTGATTGTTAGGGCCACCCCCCCTCCCTGACTGCCCAGAAACACGCCCCACATACAGGGCAGGCAACAACAACTACAAACGCAAGCTTGGTACACCAATTGGGCCCCACAAGACTCACTCCCCCACTCACCAAAAAGGCTAAGCAGGGGAGATCTGGCTTGTGGAGAACAGGTGGCTCGTGGACGCCACCTGCTGGTTAGTTAGAGAAAGTGTACTCCACGAAGCTGTAGATCTGATAAATTAGAGATAAGGACTTCAACTGGTCTACAAACCCTAAAAGAACCCTATCAAGTTCAGCAAATGCCACGAGGCCAAAAACAACAGAAAATTATAAAGCATATGAAAAAACCAGACGATATGGATAACCCAAGCCCAAGCACCCAAATCAAAAGACCAGAAGAGACACACCTAGAGCAGCTACTCAAAGAACTAAAGATGAACAATGAGACCATAGTACGGGATATGAAGGAAATCAAGAAGACCCTAGAAGAGCATAAAGAAGACATTGCAAGACTAAATAAAAAAATGGATGATCTTATGGAAATTAAAGAAACTGTTGACCAAATTAAAAAGATTCTGGACACTCATAGTACAAGACTAGAGGAAGTTGAACAACGAATCAGTGACCTGGAAGATGACAGAATGGAAAATGAAAGCATAAAAGAAAGAATGGGGAAAAAAATTGAAAAACTCGAAATGGACCTCAGGGATATGATAGATAATATGAAACGTCCAAATATAAGACTCATTGGTGTCCCAGAAGGGGAAGAAAAGGGTAAAGGTCTAGGAAGAGTATTCAAAGAAATTGTTGGGGAAAACTTCCCAAATCTTCTAAACAACATAAATACACAAATCATAAATGCTCAGCGAACTCCAAATAGAATAAATCCAAAAAAACCCACTCCGAGACATATACTGATCACACTGTCAAACATAGAAGAGAAGGAGCAAGTTCTGAAAGCAGCAAGAGAAAAGCAATTCACCACATACAAAGGAAACAGCATAAGACTAAGTAGTGACTACTCAGCAGCCACCATGGAGGCGAGAAGGCAGTGGCACAATATATTTAAAATTCTGAGTGAGAGGAATTTCCAGCCAAGAATACTTTATCCAGCAAAGCTCTCCTTCAAATTTGAGGGAGAGCTTAAATTTTTCACAGACAAAGAAATGCTGAGAGAATTTGCTAACAAGAGACCTGCCCTACTGGAGATACTAAAGAGAGCCCTACAGACAGAGAAACAAAGACAGGACAGAGAGACTTGGAGAAAGGTTCAGTACTAAAGAGATTCGGTATGGGTACAATAAAGGATATTAATAGAGAGAGGGAAAAATATGGCAAACATAATCCAAAGGATAAGATGGCCGATTTAAGAAATGCCTTCACGGTTTTAACGTTGAATGTAAATGGATTAAACTCCCCAATTAAAAGATATAGATTCGCAGAATGGATCAAAAAAAATGAACCATCAATATGTTGCATACAAGAGACTCATCTTAGACACAGGGACACAAAGAAACTGAAAGTGAAAGGATGGAAAAAAATATTTCATGCAAGCTACAGCCAAAAGAAAGCAGGTGTAGCAATATTAATCTCAGATAAAATAGACTTCAAATGCAGGGATGTTTTGAGAGACAAAGAAGGCCACTACATACTAATAAAAGGGGCAATTCAGCAAGAAGAAATAACAATCGTAAATGTCTATGCACCCAATCAAGGTGCCACAAAATACATGAGAGAAACATTGGCAAAACTAAAGGAAGCAATTCATGTTTCCACAATAATTGTGGGAGACTTCAACACATCACTCTCTCCTATAGATAGATCAACCAGACAGAAGACCAATAAGGAAATTGAAAACCTAAACAATCTGATAAATGAATTAGATTTAACAGACATCTACAGGACATTACATCCCAAATCACCAGGATACACATACTTTTCTAGTGCTCACGGAACTTTCTCCAGAATAGATCATATGCTGGGACATAAAACAAGCCTCAATAAATTTAAAAAGATTGAAATTATTCAAAGCACATTCTCTGACCACAATGGAATACAATTAGAAGTCAATAACCATCAGAGACTTAGAAAATTCACAAATACCTGGAGGTTAAACAACACACTCCTAAACAATCAGTGGGTTAAAGAAGAAATAGCAAGAGAAATTGCTAAATATATAGAGACGAATGAAAATGAGAACACAACATACCAAAACCTATGGGATGCAGCAAAAGCAGTGCTAAGGGGGAAATTTATAGCACTAAACGCATATATTAAAAAGGAAGAAAGAGCCAAAATCAAAGAACTAATGGATCAACTGAAGAAGCTAGAAAATGAACAGCAAACCAATCCTAAACCAAGTACAAGAAAAGAAATAACAAGGATTAAAGCAGAAATAAATGACATAGAGAACAAAAAAACAATAGAAAGGATAAATATCACCAAAAGTTGGTTCTTTGAGAAGATCAACAAGATTGACAAGCCCCTAGCTAGACTGACAAAATCAAAAAGAGAGAAGACCCATATCAACAAAATAATGAATGAAAAAGGTGACATAACTGCAGATCCTGAAGAAATTAAAAAAATTATAAGAGGATACTATGAACAACTGTATGGCAACAAACTGGATAATGTAGAAGAAATGGACAATTTCCTGGAAACATATGAACAACCTAGACTGACCAGAGAAGAAATAGAAGATCTCAACCAACCCATCACAAGCAAAGAGATCCAATCAGTCATCAAAAATCTTCCCACAAATAAATGCCCAGGGCCAGATGGCTTCACAGGGGAATTCTACCAAACTTTCCAGAAAGAACTGACACCAATCTTACTCAAACTCTTTCAAAACATTGAAGAAAATGGAACACTACCTAACTCATTTTATGAAGCTAACATCAATCTAATACCAAAACCAGGCAAAGATGCTACAAAAAAGGAAAACTACCGGCCAATCTCCCTAATGAATATAGATGCAAAAATCGTCAACAAAATACTTGCAAATCGAATCCAAAGACACATTAAAAAAATCATACACCATGACCAAGTGGGGTTCATTCCAGGCATGCAAGGATGGTTCAACATAAGAAAAACAATCAATGTATTACAACACATTAAAAACTCGAAAGGGAAAAATCAATTGATCATCTCAATAGATGCTGAAAAAGCATTTGACAAAATCCAACATCCCTTTTTGATAAAAACACTTCAAAAGGTAGGAATTGAAGGAAACTTCCTCAACATGATAAAGAGCATATATGAAAAACCCACAGCCAGCATAGTACTCAATGGTGAGAGACTGAAAGCCTTCCCTCTAAGATCAGGAACAAGACAAGGATGCCCGCTGTCTCCACTGTTATTCAACATTGTGCTGGAAGTGCTAGCCAGGGCAATCCGGCAAGACAAAGAAATAAAAGGCATCCAAATTGGAAAAGAAGAAGTAAAACTGTCATTGTTTGCAGATGATATGATCTTATATCTAGAAAACCCTGAGAAATCAACGATACACCTACTAGAGCTAATAAACAAATTTAGCAAAGTAGCGGGATACAAGATTAATGCACATAAGTCAGTAATGTTTCTATATGCTAGAAATGAACAAACTGAAGAGACACTCAAGAAAAAGATACCATTTTCAATAGCAACTAAAAAAATCAAGTACCTAGGAATAAACTTAACCAAAGATGTAAAAGACCTATACAAAGAAAACTACATAACTCTACTAAAAGAAATAGAAGGGGACCTTAAAAGATGGAAAAATATTCCATGTTCATGGATAGGAAGGCTAAATGTCATTAAGATGTCAATTCTACCCAAACTCATCTACAGATTCAATGCAATCCCAATCAAAATTCCAACAACCTACTTTGCAGACTTGGAAAAGCTAGTTATCAAATTTATTTGGAAAGGGAAGATGCCTCGAATTGCTAAAGACACTCTAAAAAAGAAAAACGAAGAGGGAGGACTTACACTCCCTGACTTTGAAGCTTATTATAAAGCCACAGTTGCCAAAACAGCATGGTACTGGCACAAAGATAGACATATAGATCAATGGAATCGAATTGAGAATTCAGAGATAGACCCTCAGATCTATGGCCGACTGATCTTTGATAAGGCCCCCAAAGTCACCGAACTGAGCCATAATGGTCTTTTCAACAAATGGGGCTGGGAGAGTTGGATATCCATATCCAAAAGAATGAAAGAGGACCCCTACCTCACCCCCTACACAAAAATTAACTCAAAATGGACCAAAGATCTCAATATAAAAGAAAGTACCATAAAACTCCTAGAAGATAATGTAGGAAAACATCTTCAAGACCTTGTATTAGGAGGCCACTTCCTAGACTTTACACCCAAAGCACAAGCAACAAAAGAGAAAATAGATAAATGGGAACTCCTCAAGCTTAGAAGTTTCTGCACCTCAAAGGAATTTCTCAAAAAGGTAAAGAGGCAGCCAACTCAATGGGAAAAAATTTTTGGAAACCATGTATCTGACAAAAGACTGATATCTTGCATATACAAAGAAATCCTACAACTCAATGACAATAGTACAGACAGCCCAATTATAAAATGGGCAAAAGATATGAAAAGACAGTTCTCTGAAGAGGAAATACAAATGGCCAAGAAACACATGAAAAAATGTTCAGCTTCACTAGCTATTAGAGAGATGCAAATTAAGACCACAATGAGATACCATCTAACACCAGTTAGAATGGCTGCCATTAAACAAACAGGAAACTACAAATGCTGGAGGGGATGTGGAGAAATTGGAACTCTTATTCATTGTTGGTGGGACTGTATAATGGTTCAGCCACTCTGGAAGACAGTCTGGCAGTTCCTTAGAAAACTAGATATAGAGCTACCATTCGATCCAGCGATTGCACTTCTCGGTATATACCCGGAAGATCGGAAAGCAGTGACACGAACAGATATCTGCACGCCAATGTTCATAGCAGCACTATTCACAATTGCCAAGAGATGGAAACAACCCAAATGTCCTTCAACAGATGAGTGGATAAATAAAATGTGGTATATACACACGATGGAATACTACGCGGCAGTAAGACGGAACGATCTGGTGAAACATATGACAACATGGATGAACCTTGAAGACATAATGCTGAGCGAAATAAGCCAGGCACAAAAAGAGAAATATTATATGCTACCACTAATGTGAACTTTGAAAAATGTAAAACAAATGGTTTATAATGTAGAATGTAGGGGAACTAGCAGTAGAGAGCAATTAAGGAAGGGGGAACAATAATCCAAGAAGAACAGATAAGCTATTTAACGTTCTGGGGATGCCCAGAAATGACTATGGTCTGTTAATTTCTGATGGATGTAGTAGGAACAAGTTCACTGAAATGTTGCTATATTATGTAACTTTCTTGGGGTAAAGTAGGAACATGTTGGAAGTTAAGCAGTTATCTTAGGTTAGTTGTCTTTTTCTTACTCCCTTGCTATGGTCTCTTTGAAATGTTTTTTTATTGTATGTTTGTTTTCTTTTTAACTTTTTTTTCATACAGTTGATTTGAAAAAAGAAGGGAAAGTTAAAAAAAAAAAAAAAAGAAAAAAGACAAACAAGGAAAAAAAAAAAAAAAAAAGATGTAGTGCCCCCTTGAGGAGCCTGTGGAGAATGCAGGGGTATTCGCCAACCCCACCTCCATGGTTGCTAACATGACCACAGACATAGGGGACTGGTGGTTTGATGGGTTGAGCCCTCTACCATAAGTTTTACCCTTGGGAAGACGGTTGCTGCAAAGGAGAGGCTAGGCCTCCCTGTATTTGTGCCTAAGAGTCTCCTCCTGAATGCCTCTTTGTTGCTCAGATGTGGCCCTCTCTCTCTGGCTAAGCCAACTTGAAAGGTGAAATCACTGCCCTCCCCCCTACGTGGGATCAGACACCCAGGGAAGTGAATCTCCCTGGCAACGTGGAATATGACTCCCGGGGAGGAATGTAGACCCGGCATCGTGGGATGGAGAACATCTTCTTGACCAAAAGGGGGATGTGAAAGGAAATGAAATAAGCTTCAGTGGCAGAGAGATTCCAAAACGAGCCGAGAGATCACTCTGGTGGGCACTCTTACGCACACTTTAGACAACCTTTTTTGGGTTCTAAAGAATTGGGGTAGCTGGTGGTGGATACCTGAAACTATTAAACTACAACCCAGAACCCATGAATCTCGAAGACAGTTGTATAAAAATGTAGCTTATGAGGGGTGACAGTGGGATTGGGAATGCCATAAGGACCAAACTCCACTTTGTCTAGTTTATGGATGGATGTGTAGAAAAGTAGGGGAAGCAAACAAACAGACAAAGGTACCTAGTGTTCTTTTTTACTTCAATTGCTCTTTTTCACTCTAATTATTATTCTTGTTATTTTTGTGTGTGTGCTAATGAAGGTGTCAGGGATTGATTTGGGTGATGAATGTACAACTGTGTGATGGTACTGTGAACAATCGAGAGTACAATTTGTTTTGTATGACTGCGTAGTATGTGAATATATCTCAATAAAATGATGATAAAAAAAAAAAAGAAGACACTGGAATGTATGATTTGTTTTGTATGACTGTGTGGTATGTGAATATATCTCAATAAAATGAAGATAAAAAAAAAAGAAGATACTGGGTGAGCACAAAGAATTTGGACTATGAAAAGAAACATAACAGAACTTATGGGAATGAAAGGCACAATAGAAGAGATTAAAGGTGAACTAGAGATGTACAACAGCAGATGTAAACAGGCAGAAGAAGAACCAGAAAATTAGAAGATAGGACAATCAAAATCTCACAAACAGAAGAGCAGATAGAGAAAAGAATGGAAAAAATTGATCAGAGTCTCAGGGAATTGAATGACAGCATGAAGCATACAAACATATGTATCATGGGTGCCCCAGAAGAAGAGAAGGGAAAAGAGGCAGAGAGAATATTTAAGGAAACAATGGCTGAAACTTTCCCAACTTTTATGAAAGACATAAATACACATGTCCAAGAAGTATAAACAGGATAAATCCTAATAGACCTACTCCAAGATGCATTCTAATCAGAATGTCAAATGCCAAAGATAAAGAGAATTCTGAAAGCAGCAAGAGAAAATTGACTCATCACCTATAGGGGAACAGCAATAAGATTAAGTACCAGTTTCTCATCAGAAGCCATGGAGGCAAGAAGGCAGTGGTATGATATACATAAAGTACTGAAAGAGAAAAACTGCCAGGCAAGAATTCTTTATCCAGCAAAAGTGTCCTTCAAAAATGAGGAATTGTTTAAAATATTCACAGATAAACAGAAATTGAGTAAGTTTGTCAACAGGAGACCAGCCCTACAAGAAATACTAAGGGGAGTTCTGCAGGCTGAAAGAAAAAGGAGAGAGAGGCTTGGAGGAGAGTGTAGAAATGAAAATTATCAGTAGAGTAACTAAAAGGGGAAAAACAGAGATAAAGATAACATAAGTGCAATGAAAGAAGAGGGAAGAAAACAGAAATAAAGGGAATTAGCTGTTTAGATGAACCACTAAATTCCTACAAAGTGTAACTAACTTGAGGGTTCTTTGGGGCTTGACTGATAGCTATGACTGATCCTCTGTCTATAAAATGTGCATGCTTGTATACATGAATACAAACACATACACATGCATACACACCTTCTCTCTCTTTCTGTCACATCTTTAAAATAGTTTTAAAGGATTCTTTTCCTCTGAAATTCATCTCTGCATTCCAGATAGAGAACTTTGTGCTAGCATTCTCAGATCATAGATGAAAAACACTGGGCCTTTGAAAATGATGTGAAAAGATAGAATGCTTCAATACAGTGAGTGGTGAGTGAGCATTAGGAGACAGTGAAAGAAAATCATGGGAAAGACGGAGTGTCCCCTTGGGTCACTCTTTCTCAAAGAGTTTTTACACCAGTGTTTTTTTTGGTTTTCTTTGTTAGTTATATCTGGCTTTTAATTACAACTAGCTGTTGAGACATCGTGGGTTTTGTTATTGTTCTTGTTTCTTTATAAAACAAAAAGATTCAGCTGATTAAAGACCTCTATCCCTTTCACCTCTGAAGGAGAAAGAGTTGAGATCCTGAGGAGCAAGTTGTTCTTGGGGGAAATTCCTACAGTGTAGAGAAGGAAGCAGGAAGGAAAGAGAGGAATGATTTGGAGAGATGAGAGACAAGATGTTAAGTTTATTTTTAGCACTTGAATTCAAATTTGGCGGAGGTTTGAAATCCTTAAATGTAAAAATAAGTATACTTTTAATAGAAGTAGGATTGTGTAGAAGCAAGCAAACAAGATGAAACATGGAAGAAAAAAGAAAAAAAAACTTAAGCAAATGAGATGCAGACAAATGTTAAAATTATATGAAAGGCTTAACATAAGAAACCACTGTAATGGGAAATATGACATGTTGGCAGTTAGAAATAAAAATATGCTTTATCTATGGACTATGGGAACCACTGCAAATACTAGACTGTTTTGATTCTATTGGCTTTAATTCAACAAGCCCAAGGGTTTCTTCATGATCCTATCTAGCCTGCCAGGATACTTAATTTCTTCCAGGAGACTTCCAAGAATTCAGCTTGATTTTCTCTATCTAACAACTTTCTGTTTTTCAATAACAGGTCATTATCATTTCTTTAGCACTTCCACTATGAGAAGTACTGAGTGGATGACTCTATATATACATGATTTTGCTTAATCCATGAGGTAGGTGTTATTACTACCCCATTTCATAGATGAAAACAATGGACTTCAAGAAAGTGTTAACTTTCTCAAGGTCATACAACTGATGAATGAAAAGATGAAAAGAATTCCTTTCTTCCACTGGAAGGCAGTTGGAGACCTTAACTTACTGGTAGCTAGTTGAATTGAAACATGAAAACTGGAGTGTAAAGATTTTTCTAACACTATAGCAAACAAAGAAAATATAGTCTAGCAACCAAAAGAAATGTCCAAGTAACTTGAGTTCTTTATTTGAGCTATGCTTCTTAATATTGTTTCTTCCTCATCTATTTCTGCCCCAACCTGTAGCTGCTGTGATCCTTTCTCAACCTCACCCCCCAAAAAACCTACTTTCTCAGCACTAACCAGATTGTCCTCATCCAATCCCCCTTTTCTTCTTTTCTGGTCCTGGATTCTCACCATTCTCCTGATTCTGAATCACAAAAGTCAACCATACAGGACTTTAGTGCAAATAAGAAAAACATACTTTCTCTGGGTGGAATGTCACCTCCTAGTTCCAGGCATACAGCCTGGCAGGCTAAACACATACTGGAGCTTGGACCCATGTCCCTTTGCATCAGGTGTCTTTGGGCAGCCCCCAAACCACAAAACCAACAGACAGTTGGGCATAGAATACTGGCAGAACTCTTTTCAAAAGTAAAAGGAAAGGAAAAAACTGAGTGGGAAAGCCAGACCACCCTTCCATTGGTGACCTGAAGGAAAAGCCTGAGAGCTTTCATATCTTAATCATTTTGGTTCTCTGGCATTTGTTTGCATAATTTTCCTTCTACTAGCCTTAATTCTATAGGGATATGAGGTTTATTTTGTAGTAGTAAGAAACCACTGATAAGATTTGCGGAGTGAATTTAATCTTATCTCTACACTTTGGAAGATAGTACTGGTTACAAGTAAAGAGTGGATTGCACTTATGAAGGGTGATGTGTGAACAGGAGAGAATCTTCTTTCCTCTTTGCCTTCTTCTTTGTACATTTATTAAGAAGGGCCTTTGCTATACAGAGATGTTGTTATATAATAATGCATTCAAGTTGCATCCTGGGAGGAGCAGTATTAGCAAGAGAAAGGTAAATGTGTTTTAGTTATATGGTTTATGATCATGGCTGAGACATCACGTTGGAACTCTCAGACATAGTTGCATGAGATTTTCAGGGGGACTAGTCCATGCCTGGCAATAATGCTCTGTATTTATTCATTGCCTGAATAATCATCCGCTGCAGGATTGAATACATGAATAAATGAGATTTCCAGTCATGAATAGGCAGGTAAGGAAATGGAATAATGACATCTAGGTTCTTACTGTTGCATAACTTCATCTAGTTTCACAGGCTAGTGGTAGCAGGGAAAACTGGAGTTTTGATTTAATAACTGTGTGAAAAACTTACAGCAAGTTTGAGAGGATCATAACAACACTGATGATGGGATACTGGTTGAGTTCTAGGGCTAGAAGACTTATCTGTTTAATAAACTGCTACTCCCACACATAGGAAAAAATTAATTACTGTCCTTTAATCTAAATATTATTGGTGTCTACTCTGGGTCAGGAACTATAATATGGATCATTAAGATGAAAACAGAGGTGGGGGCAAAGACCAGCCATATTTCAGTTAGAAATGAAGAAGTCATAGTCTCGGGTAAACAGTGTAATAAAAGTTGACTGCTGCCAGAACTAAAGTATATAACAAGTCCTGGTGCACCAAGGCAGAAGGAAGTGTATATGTGCATGAAATGGAGTGGAGGGGGGCAATTCCCCTGGATCCAATGTGTGTTTTATCACTGACATTGTTTAGAATTGCCAGTGCCTGGTGATAAAAGAAAGCAGACTGACTTTTGTCACTTTTATTATTGTTTTTAAATTCTCTGCAGACAATGTAGGCCTTTGTTGCCTGTACCCCAGGGCAGATGGCTCTAACACCACCTCTCATCTCCTTGGTATGACTTTGATACCAAGTGCTGTATGAGCAAAATGAAAGAAGAGATTGACTTTTTCTGGGGAAGCTACAGAAAGAATAACATGGTCAGTGACATTTGAAACTGGATTTTGATAAGAACTAAGAGTTTGCCTGGCTTTCTGGAATTAGAATATTATAAAATATTAATTCCCTACTGGATTTAGAGTTTGTTCAGAAGCCGCTCTTCTGTCTGAGGTAACACAATTTATTCATACTTGTATCAAGTATTTCCTTTAACCATATCAGATAAGAGCTACCATTGATATTTTTGTATATAGCAGTTCAATCATAGGAAGGGAGAATCCATGGGAGTAATCCTGGGATGAACTGCTTCCTTACTGAGGGCAGGGGTTGCCCACTTGCTTGATTGCACTGCAGTCAGCTGGCCATTATGTATAGTATGGTCAGCTATGAAAGAGTGTCTCAAGAAAGAGAAATCTGCAAGTCTGTGGGGGTAATCCCGGAGTGGCCTGCTTCCTTGCTGTGGGGAGGGTGTGCCAGTTTGAATGTATTATGTCCCCCAGAATGCCATTATCTTTGATGTAATCTTGTTTGGGCAGATGTATCAGTGTTGATTAGACTGTAATTCCTTTAGTGTTTCCATGGGGATGCGACCCACCCACCTGTGGGTGATGACTCTAATTGAATAATTGCCATGGAGGTGTGGCCCCTCCCTTCCAGCCTGGGCCTTGATTAGTTTACTAGAGCACTGCATAAGCTCAGACAGAAGGAGTGAGCTTGCTACAGCCAAGAGGGACACTTTGAAGAATGCACAGAAACTGAGAGAGTAGCTACAGATGAGAGACAGTTTGAGATGGCTGTTGAAAGCAGACTCTTGCTCTGGAGAAGCTAAGAGAGGACAAATACCCCAAGTGCAACTGAGAGTGACTTTTTGAAGAGGAGCTGTGGCCTAGAGAGGAGCATCCTTGGAGAAAGCCATTTTGAAACCAGAACTTGGAGCAGACGCCAGCCATGTGCCTTCCCAGCTAACAGAGGTTTGCTGGATGCCATTGGCCATCCTCCAGTGAAGGTACCCGATTGTTGATGTGTTGCCTTGGACACTGTGTAGCCTTAAGACTGTAACTGTGTAACCAAATAAACCCCCTTTATAAAAGCCAATCCATTTCTGGTGTTTTGCAAAAAGGCTGCATTAGCAAACCAGAACAGATTTTAATACCAGGAGTAGGGTGCCGCTGCTGCTGAATTTGCAAATACCAAACATGTTGGAATGGCTTTTTAAATGGATGAGGGGAAGATTCTGGAAGAATTGTAAGGCACTTGATAGAAAGGCCTAAACTTCTTTGAATAGACTATTTGTGGAAATACGGACTCTAAAGATAGTTCTGATGAGGGCTTGAGCAGAAATGATGAATGTGTTGTTGCAAACTGAAAGGAAGGCAATCCTTGTTTTAAAGTGCAGAGAATTTGGTAAAATTGAGTCCTGGTGTTGGACAGAAGGCAAAATTTGAAAGTGACGACCTGGAATATTTAGCTGATAAGATCTCCAAGCAAAATGTAGAAGAAGTAGCCTGGCTGTTACTTGCAGCTTATAGTAAAATGCAAGAGGACAGAGATAAACTTAGAACTGAACTCTTGGGTTCAAAGAAAAGAGAAACTGATGGTTTGGAAAATTCCAGCCTTCCAGGGGGTGGAACCCCAGAAGCTATAGCCCAATGTAAGGATTTAATCAACATGGAACCCAGCTGCCATTTCAGTACAAGACAGGATTGGAGATGGAATTATCCAGAAAGAATTTGTGGAAATTCCTGTTGTCTGATGGCTTTGACCCCTGTGTGCTTCATGCGAAGCCAATAGAAGTTTTGTGAGATCTTTATAGACAGAGCCACTGCCAGTCTGGACTGGAGGGGACAGACAAGGAACAAATTGAGGGAAAAATTTCTTCAAAGACAGAGCCATGGAGGTTGAGTTCTGGAGTCAAAAGTTCTCAGGCTGGGAGAGCGGAGTGGCCCACACACATGGAAATGATGAGTTTGCCCTGGAGGTTGAGGGAGGGCTTTCTGCCTTGATGCTCTAGAAGTTTTGTCACCCCAGGCCCCAAAGAGGGTGGAGCACTTTCCCATGGAATTGGGGAGAGCCTGGCCACCACCCCACTGTTCAGAGAGGGTAGAGCCGTTGCCCCAGAAAGGCAGAATCCAGGTGGTACCCTAATGTTTGAGGAGGGTGGGGCCAAGAATTTGGTCTCCCCAATGTGTGGATATGTTGGAGTACTCACCCCAGCATTTAGAAAGAAAAGGGCTGCCATGAAAGCTTTTGGAAAGGGTGGGACTCCCACTCTCTTAAGCCCCAAGGATGCAATGTCATTCTGTAAATGACTCTCAGACTTTGAAATCTAATGGAGTTTGCCCTGCAGGTTTTACAATCTGTTCTAGTCCTGTTAACCCTGTTTTTCTTTCAGTTTCTCCTTATGGCAGTGGGAATGTTTATCCCATGAATGTCCCTCCTTTGTATATTGGAAGCACATAATTTGTTCTAAGTTTACAGGTCCACAAAGTGGAATTTTGCTTTTGTACAGACCATACCTGTAACTGATTTTGATGGTATCTTGTACTTACTTATTGTTACTGAAATGACTTAAGTTTTGGTGATATTGTGATTAGTTGAATGTATTTTATATATGGAAAGATCATGTCATTTTGGGGTCCAGGGGGTGGAATGTGCCAGTTTAAATGTATTATGTCCCCCAAAATGCTATTATCTTTGATGTAATCTTGTGTGGGCAGATATATCTGTATTGATTAGACTGTAATTCTTTTAGGTTTCCATGGAGATGTGACCCACCCAACTGTGGGAGATAACTCTGATTGGATAGTTTCCATGGAGGTGTGGCCCCACCCTTTCAGCTTGGGCTTTGATCAGTTTACTAGAGCACTATATAAGCTCAGACAGAAGCAGTGAGCTTGCTACAGCCAAGAGGGACAGTTTGAAGAATTCACAGAGCTGAGAGGGTAGCTGAGAGGGTAGTATGAAGACAGTCATTGAAAGCAGACTCTTGCTTTGGAGAAGCTAAGAGAGGACAAATGCCCCGAGAGCAACTGAGAGTGACATTTTGAAGAGGAGCTGTGGTCTTGAGAGGAGCGTCCCGGGAGAAAGCCATTTTGAAACCAGAACTTGGAGCAGACGCCAGCCACGTGCCTTCCCAGCTAACAGAGGTTTTTGGATGTCAATGACCATCCTCCAGTGAAGGTACCCGATTGTCAATGCATTACGTTGGACACTTTATGGCCTTAAGACTGTAACTGTGCAACCAAATAAACCCTCTTTGTAAAAGCCAATCCATTTCTGGTGTTTTGTGAAAAGGCAGCATTAGCAAACTAGAGCAGAGGGGTTGCACACTTTGCTTGACTGTGCTGCAGTCAACTATTTTGCTCACTCTGCCTTCTCATTCTTGAGAATAATCAGTCTTGCTGAAAGAGTGGAAGGGGGCCCCAAATGTGACCCATAAGCTTCTCTCTTTCCATGCATACAGATGCAGATTGGATTCTTCAAGAAGCAGACTCTGAGGCAGAGGTTTGTGTGCAGGATGCTTATCAAGGAGCATCCTTGGGATCTACACTTATGTAAGGTTGGAGAAGGAAGAGGATAAGGCAGAAGAAGAAATAAAGCTGTGATGTAGGCTTTTGGCTGCTTGCATGGGGAGTTGTGGAGTTAAAATAGCCCTTTGGAGTTGTCTCACATTACAGTGAAATGAATGGGCCCTTCTACACCAGCCAGTCATTGGATGGGGGCTGCCCAAGGAAGGGTGTGTGCTTGGTCAAGTCAGCAACACCTGCAGCACAGACGCTGCCTCTAAGGGCTGACAGCTGAAGGCTATCATCTGACAGCACTCCCAGAAGTCCTTCCTTAAGGGAAATCTGGGTGCCACACATATACCTCTTAGTCTTGGGGAAACTGCATTGTTGTTTTGAACACTTGCCTGGATACAGAGTACTGCACCTGGTAACAAAGAATCCAACTTTATCAGCCCTGTACCAACTCTGCCTCCTGGAGAATTTTCTAGTCAAGTGACTACTTCCTTCTACCAGTTCTTTCATACTTGTGGGCACAAAGTGAGTGAGTATCAGGAAATTTGGTTTATCATGAAGTACTCCCTAGCTGTGAGGACCCAGGGCCCTGCTCCCCTCCTCCATTTTGAGAGCAAGTCATACAGCTGCCTACATGGCTGGGACAGATGTTAAAAAGTCATCAGACTTCCTGGGGGGAAGGCAAGAATGGTATTGTAAACAACTCCCCTCCCCTGATCACTGTTAATACCCAAATCTCATGAGACCCTGCTAAAACTCTGAAGTCACACACCATGGACCTAAGTTTTTATACGCCACCCCCTTGGCATGTCTCTCTTTTTTGCACAGTTCACTTTCCATGGTCACAGCTGTGAGGGCATCATCTCCTGTCAGTAAGCTCCAATGAAACCCATGTCCACTCCCATGCCTAGTGTGTTCTTCAGTGTTAAGGCTAAGCTGGATTGGAATGTTTGGTGAGCCAACCAGGAGGACCAAAGATATCAAAGAGCCACCAACCATAATAGGCATGAGTCCTGGGAAGGGAGAATCTGTGGGGGTAATCCTGGCGTGGCCCACTTGCTTGACTGAGCTGCAGCAGCTGGCCATTATGTACAGTATGGTCAGCTACAGCAGACTGTCTCAAGAAAGACAGAGAAATCTGCAAGTCTGCAGGGGTAATCCCAGGGTGGCCTGCTTCCTTGATGTGGGGAGGAGTTGCCCACTTGGCTTGACTGCACTGCAGTCAGCTAGCTGTAGTTGTATGTGGTACAGCTAGCTACAGCAGACTGTCTTGAGGAAGACAGATACCTGCAGGTTAAAAAATAAAAACCCTCTGGGCAGCAGCGTAAGAAAGCCTTAGTTTTGTAATTACTGTAAACAAACCTGGACATTAAAAAGAAATCACCCCTGGAAAAGCAATTGTGTGCTGCATATAATGCCTTATTGCAAGTGGAGGGACTGACACAAAAATGTCAAGTCACCTTGAAAATGGCCATCCCTATTCAGGTGTAGATAACAACACAGCTTCAAAGTCATGCTCTGGCAGTGCCCAATTGAGCACACTAACCAAATGGAAAGCTTACCTGCTACAGCACAGCATTTTCAATACAAACCCTATAAGTGCAAAAATGCATGAGATTCTCAGACCAGAGTCCTATATAGAGGATTCAACAGCTAAAGTTGCTGTACCTGAGGTAGCTGTTGAAATGTTCCTTGGTACACAGATGGGTCCATTAGCAGGCAGCCTCCCACATGGACAGCTGTGGCACTGCAACCCAGTACTGACACTGTACGGTGGGAGACTGGCACTATGCAAAACAGTCAATGGGCTAAGTTAAGAGCAGTGTGTGTGGTAATAGTGCATGAATCAGGATCCACACTTACCATCTGTACCAATAGTTAGGCTGCTTACAAAGGCTTTATGACCTGGATGGCAACCTGGAAGCAGGAAAAATGGAAAATCATAGGTTGCCCCCTCTGGGGACAAGGAGTATGAAAAGACATCTGGGATGCTGCCAACAATGAAAGGTAACTGTTGCCAGCAACTAAAGAGTGCCCTTCATGCTCCCTGCATCAACTATGCAGATTACCACATGAGATAGGACACATCAGCCGGTCACAAATCCCAGTGACTCAGTGACGAGAAGACTACATCAGTCCCCTTCCACTCTTGGAGGTGGTGAAGTATGCTTTTACTGCTGTGGACATGGTTACAGGACTTTTTGTTAGCTTTCCCACTGAGGAAGGCTAACCAGCAGACCACCATCCATTGTTTAGAATCAGTGCGTGCTCTGTATGGTGTACCTACACAAATATGTATCAGGGAATTCCTTTCACTGGACAAATGACCCAAGTATGGGCTATGGTCTATGATGTAATGTGGACTTTCCATCTACCTTATAACCCCACAGGTGCTGAACTTATTGAAAAAATGAATGGTTTGTTAAAAGAGCAACAAAAAGGTGATAAAAGGTCCTTGCAGCAGTGGTCTGAAAGATTCTATCAGGCCTTAACTTATTTGAATGGAATGCTTGCATGGTGCTGCACCTGCCCCCATTGGAATGCCAACAGCGGGACCAATGCAAGCACTGAGAATCCAAGTTAAAGTGCCATCTGCCTTACAGTCTAAGCAGGGAAATAGCAATAATTTATTGTTACCTGTGCCTCAGACCATATAAAATTGGGAAACTGAGGTCCTTTGGTGTGGCCTATGCAGCCACATTGGTTAGGAGTCCTAAGCCTCTGGGGAATAGGGACTTACTCAAAATATCACAATAAGACCTCAATTTATTCAGAAAATGCCTGCTAAAATCTTTATTACCAACCCAGGGCCTCCTATTCCCATGGGAACCTTATGTATGATTATGTGGACCCTTATAACCAGATTGACAATTGATGCAACAGTAAAAAAAAAAAGCTCTCAAAATTTGCAGAGGGATAACATCTGATATTTAAAATCTCCCCATCATGGTCCTCCTTCTGGTAACTTGTTATCAACCAATGGATCTCTAGCATGTAATTCCCCCTTATTGTTCCCCATAAACATCTTTCTTTTCACCCATAGCACCCTAGCTTCAATGGTGGGTGGACTTCGATGATAACTCATGCCCACAGTCAAACCTAATGCTGGGTTTACCATCTTCCAGTGCTACTGGCCTTCCTTAGACTGTGAGCCCTGCAAATTAGACTGTGTGAAGCACCCAGCTGGCCTGGCAGAGTGCAACACATTGAAAAATCTGGACCCCTAGTGTTCTGTTGTCTCTTGTACTGCTGCTGTGGAATATGGATGCAATGTCTGTCCTATGGTCAATGTAGTCTGCTGTGTGGGGGTGGATTGTGAGGACCCAGGCCCCCACCCCCTCCTCCATTTTGAGAGCAAATCACACAGCTTCCTACACAACCAGGACAGATGTTAAAAGTCATCAGACCTCTGGGATGGGGGTGGGGGATGGTATTGTAAAGAAAGCATTGCAACTCCCCTCACTTGATCACTGTTAATACCCAAATCACATAAGACCCTGCTAAAACTCCGTTGTCACACCCTGCAGACCTAAGTCTTTATAAGCCACCTCCTTGACACATCGCTCTCTCTTTTTTGCATGGTTCACTTTCCAGGGCCCTAACCATGAGACCATCATGTACTGTCAGTAAGTACCAACAAAATCCACATCCACTTCTGTGCCTGATGTGTTCTCCAGTCTTAAGGCTAAGCTGGGTTGGAACACTAGCTACAGCCTGTACCATTCCTGAAGATCTCTGTTCCTTCCCTCCTTATAGAAAAAGCAGCAATTTCCCCTAATTTAATCATATTTTTTTACTCCTAATGCATTTGCTTCCAATAGAAACAGCAAATTATCTATTTGGAGGCTGTTGCCATACATACTAATATGGTCGTATTTGATTCTAGCATATCATAAACCATTTTTCTAAATTCTCATGGACATTACTCAAACATTCTTTTGAAAAATTTTCTATATAGACTTTTTTTTGAGGATTTTTTTTATTGAGATTGTTCACATACCATACAATTACCCAAAGATCCAAAGTGTACAATCAATTGCCCATGGTACCATCATACAGTTGTGCATCCATCACCACAATTATTTTTTTTCAATTTTTAGAACACTTTCATTACTCCAGAAAAGAAATAAAGACAAAAACAGGAAACTCAAATCCTCCCATACACCTAACCATCCTCCCTCCATTATTGATTCATAATATGGGTATAGTACACTTGTTAATGTTGATGAAAGAATATTAAAATACTACTAACTGTAGTATATACTTTGCAATAGGTATATATTTTTTCCTATATGCCCCTCTGTTATTAACCTCTAGTTATAGTGTCATACATTTGTTCTAGTTCATGAAAGAGATTTCTAATATTTGTACAGTTAATCATGGACACCGTCCTCCACAAGATTCACTGTTTTATATATTCCCATCTTTTAACCTCCAATGTTCCTTCCGGTGACATATGTGACTCTGAACTTACCCTTTCCACCACACTGATACATCATTCAGCACTGTTAGTTATTCTCACAATGTGCTACCAACACCTCTGTCCATTTCCAAATGTCTAAGTTCCCCCTAGTTGAACATTTTGCTCATAATAAACAACCACTCCCCATTCTTTAGTCTCATTCTGTATCCTGGTAACTTATATTTCATGTCTATGAGTTTACATATTATAATTAGTCCACATCAGTGAGACTCTGCAATATTTGTCCTTATGTGTCTCTCCTATTTCTCTCAATATAGTGCCCTCAAGGTTTCTTCATCAACCCATTTATTTTAAGATGGTTTTGTTCACACACCATACATTCTGTCCTAAGTAAACAATCAATGGTTCCCTGTATAGTCACATATTTATGTATTCAGTACCATCACCACTATCTATATAAGGACATCTCCATTTCTTCCACAAAGAGGGAGGAAGAGTCAAAGAAGGTAGAGAGACAAAAGAGAAAGAAAAAAGAGAAAAACAACAAAGAAAGCAAAAAACAAAACAAAACAAAGAAACACAACAGCTAGAAAGCACCAAAAGGAAAAATAGCATTAAACTGAAGTAGGATAGAGTCAGACAACATCACCAATGCTGAGAGTCACATACCCTTTCCCCATCTCCCCCCCTCCATATGCATTTAGCTTTAGCATATTGCCTTTGTTATATTAAAGGAAGCATAATACAATGTTTCTGTTAATTATAGTCTCTAGTTTGCATTGATTGCATTTTCCCTCCATCCTGCCCTACTTTTAACACCTTGCAATGTTGGCATTCATTTGTTCTACCTCATGTAAAAACAGATTTGTACCTTTTATCACAATCATTGAACACCCTAAGTTTCACTGAGTTATACAGTCCCAGTCTCCATCTTTCCTCTTTCCTTCTGGTGTCCCACATGCTCCTAACCTTCCTCCTTCAACCATATTCACCATCATCTTTGTACAGTGTACCCACATTGCTGTGCTACTATCTCCCAAAATTGTTTTCCAAACCTCTCACTCCTGTCTTTTCCTTTTGGTCTGTAGTGCTCCCTTTAGTGTTTCCTGTAGAGCAGGTATCTTGTTCACAAACTCTGTCAATGTCTGTTTGTCAGAGAATATTTTAAACTCTCCCTCATAATTGAAGGACAGTTTTGCCAGATATAGGATTCTTGGTTGGTGGTTTTTCTCTTTCAGTATCTTAAATATATCCCCCCACTTCCTTCTTGCCTCCATGGTTTCTACTGAGAAATCTGCACATAATCTTATCAAGCTTCCTTTGTATGTGATGGATCACTTTTTTCTTGCTGCTTTCAGGATTCTCTCTTTGTCTTTGATGTTTGATAATCTGAATATTAAGTGTCTTAGCATAGGCCTATTCATATCTGTTCTGTTTGGGGTATGGTGCACTTCTTGGATCTGTAATTTTATGTCTTTCATAAGAAATGGAAAATTTTCATTGATTATTTCCTCTATTGCATCTGCTCCTTTTCCCTTCTCTTCTCCTTCTGGGACACCCATGACATGTACATAACTGTGTTTCATGTAGTCATTCAGTTCCTGGACATGTGCTCATATTTTTCCATTCTTTTGTCTACCTGTTCTTTTGTGTGTAGGCTTTCAGGTGTCTTGTTCTCCAGTTTCTGAGTGTTTTCTTCTGCCTCTTGAGATCTGCTGTTGTATGTTTTCACTGTGTCTTTTGTCTCTCGTGTTGTGCCTTTCATTTCCATGGATTCTGCTAGATGTTTTTTTGAACTTTCGATTTCTGCCTTATGTATGCTGTTGTATATCTCCAGTGGGTCCATGTCTTGTGTTTTGCTGTTCATTACCATAGATTATTCAGTTGTTTTTTCAAACTTTCAATTTCTACCTTATGTACACCCAGTGTTTGCATTATACACTTTATGTCTTTTGCCATATGTTCTCTAAACTTTTAGAACTGATTTAGCATTAGTTGTTTCAATTCCTGTATCTCAGTTGAAGTGTAAGTTGTTCCTTTGACTGGGCCATAACTTTGTTTTTCATAGTGTAGGTTGTAGTTTTCTGTTGTCTCAGCATCTGGTTTCCATGGTTACCCTTGGTTACCCCAATCAGGTTTTCCCAGACTAAAATGGGCTCAGATCTAGAAGGAGGCAATCCAGTTTCCCTGAGGGTGTCTTAGGTTGACACATCCTGTGAGGCCTCAAATCACTGTGCTTTTCTGCCCAGCAGGTGGTGCTTGTCAGCCTGTAGCTCCAGACTGGTGTAAGGAGGTGTGGCCTGTGGCTGTTTTCCCCCAGGCTCTGGGGTCTGGTTCTGAATGGAAGGCAGATAATAGAACTTGGCACCAATTATGTCCTCTTAGGGAAGATACACCCCTATGGAGTGGTCATTAGCATTTGAGTAGTCTCTCTGACTGTGCTATCTCCACCCTTGTCTAGGTCAGGCTGTGGGGAACTGAAAATGGCAGAAGATTTCTCCACTGAGCTGAGAAAGGGACAGAAATCCCCTTCAGGGCCAGTTTGAAGCCACCCTCAGTTTCACCCATCAGCCAGAGACAACACCCAGTCCTCTGGGCTCCCCCACCCTCCCAGAGAGGTTCTCCAGCTCTCCAAGGTCAATTGTCACCAAAAGCCTCTGTCTGCTTGCTGGGGATTAGAAGCTTGTATTGAGCAGTCCATGCTTGTTAATTAAAACCCCCAGTTGGAGCTCAGCTGAGCTATAATCTCTTGCTCAGAGAGTGCTGCTCTCTATCACAGTGAGTCTTTGCAGTTTGAACTGTGGGGGCTTGAGGCTCTTACCTCAGGTCTGCAGTTTTTACTTACAGATTTTATGCTGCAATCTTGGGCATTTCTCCCTATTCAGGTTGGTGTACGATGTCCCCCCACAGTTATTCCAGATTATTTACTAGTTGTTCCTGGTTATTTATTAGTTGTTCCAGGGGGACTAACTAGCTTCCACTCCTCTCTATGCCATGATTTTCTGGAACCCCTCTATAGAGACTTTTAAATGATTGAGCCAAACGGATTCAAAGAGGGAGGGAGTAGCTTATGTTTACTCAGTAGGGTCAGTTATTTTTGGTAAAGGGTTTTCATTGCACTGAACTCTTTACTGCAAGACTATTAGATAGGTTAAATTCTACTGGAGACATTATACAAAATAGATGTATATTTCATAAGGCAATCCCAGGAAACTAAATTTAATAGTTATATATCAACAATGTGCCAGCAAAAATTGGTACTTTGGGAAAATTGTTTCTCTAGGGAGAGCTTTAATGTTATTCATTACCCATCTTATGATTCTGTTTATTTTCAGCTTCAGTTTTCTGGGGGCATTTCTTTCTACTTTTTTGATTATGCCTCCAATGGCAGTGGCAGAGAATTTGATGTGATGTGGATAATAATCTTTACTAGGAGGCATCTCTGTGCTATGAGTGTAAACATTTAGATATATCAAGGGCAAGGTATTTTAAAGATCAGTAAAATTTCCAGAAATGTATTAGAGGACCAAAATAAAGCTGCCAACTTTTAATTTTGCCAAGTAAGGATATTAAAAGGAAAACTTCTACTTACTATTATCATTTCATAAAATAAAGGGTATTTTAACATCAACACAAAACAGAAACATTTTCAAAGTTAAATATCTAGAGTTATAGGAAACTCACTATTTGACCTTATTTTCTGATTTCTTTAGAAACACAGATAACATAAGCCCCCTCTCTAGGTCTTTCCAGGAAGGCAGCAACTTCTGGTCTTCTTTGTCACTATTTTCCTAGGGTCCAGCACAATGCCTATAATACAGTAGCTGTCAGTAATATATTTTCTGATTACAATGCCTATAATACAGTAGCTGTCAGTAATATATTTTCTGATTAATCTTGAAAACACTGTATAGATGGGTTAATAGTACAAGTATAAGAATGTCTTTTCATCAATTGTAACAAACATGTCACTAATATAAGGTGTTAATAATTGGGTGGTATATGCAAAAGAATACACCTAATGTGAACTAAAATAAAAGAGTTTTGTACTTATCTAACTTTTGACAGAATAAAATTTGAAGCTAAATTTAAAAAAAAAAAAGAATTGAAAGGCATTAGCTAGATGATTCAGTTTTTTGTTCCTCGCTAGTCTTCTAGATTTTTGCATTAAATCTCCTGCTTATTTTGTGCTATGCTGATATAACTTACATAAGTTATCAAACATGAAACATATGAGGTTAAACAGATAAGAATTGCAAAAAAAAAAAAAAAAAAAAAAAATTTGATAAAGAACACAGGCACTGTCATAGATTATCACCAGTCCCAAGATCAGGATGGAAATCACTAATCAAGATAATATAGCCATAGGGGGGTGGCATTGGACAGCCTTTGCCCCAGTAAAATGATCTCATCTCCCCTTTATCTCTGCCTGCATAGCCAGCATTCAAAGTAAAGGCTTCTCAAAGGATTGACTTCTTGGAGTCCTTACTGTAAATAAGGGTTAGGAAGATGCGTAATTTTCCTGGGCCCTGGCTGTAAAGATGGAACACAGATATTACCAGCCTGTGCTGGGGTGGTCAGTCCAGTTTTAAGAAGGAGTACAAGGCATCAAGCTCTCTCCTTGAAGGAGAAACCTCTGGAAGCAGAGGGAGAACATTTCCCCCGTAGTGACCCCTAGTGGCTCTGCATCTGCATGGCAACTCTTCGGCAGGGGGAAAATCCGGCAGTCCGCAGCTGCCCTGACCCAGGTTTCACCCACTCCTGAAAACGCTAGGCACTCCTGACTCCCCAGAGCAGTTAAGTGGTGTTCCAGTCTTGGAGGCAGACATATTAAAATATAACATATTTGTCTACAGAGTGTTTAGCTGGATTCAGGAAGGCACATAAGCCAAAGTGCATCAAAGCTTGAAAATAATGATGATAGGGAGAAGTGAAAACCTAGTTCTTATCCTCAGGCTATTCAGTCTTTAGCACAGGGAAGAAAGTTAAAGAGCCCAACATCCTCTTTGTTGCATCTTGCAGAGTAGTGAGGGGCCAAATTGAGACTAATAGCTAGCTTCTTCAGGATACAGATTCTTTATGAAAGAACTGAGAAACTGACTCAGTCTTAAATCATTTCTGTGACAATGTTGGCTTGACTAGTTGATATTCTCTTTGTCCTTTTGCTAAACGAAGGCAGTGTAATTTTGCTTATATTATCTCACTAAATTTGCAACTCTTGAATGTAGGTCTTTCAATTCTTCTGTTTTTGCAGAGAAACTAAATATAATTTGCCTTAGTACTTGCAGCTCATAAGTAGATTTGTTGGCATATGATTCCATGTCTCCTTGGCTTTAAGTTATATTTTTCTTTCATATCCTATTTATTCAGATAATAATTTTGATAAGTTAACTTAAGTTCTTCATTTTTCCAGCAGTTTTCCACTTTCCTTGCCCCTCTTCCTTGTGGCAAATATTCTCAGTTCACTGCCTTAGGGGAGGGATGTGACCAGGCAGAAAGCTGAAAAAACCTGCCAATCATTGGGGTTTTGTGTTCCCAAAGTCTAAATTAGGAAGTTAGAGGATTCAGAGCACAAAGTGTAAGAAGAGTACCAAGAAATGGGATGAAGGGAACTGGGTCACATTATTTTCCCATGATTGCAAAAGTGTGATAAAGATGAGAGAAAAGCCATAGGTGGATCTTGGAAAGGAAACCCTGAAGGCTTCTCCCTGGCACTGCCACTGGGACAAAGAAACCCTCATGGAGGAAATGTCCATAAACCTCAGTTAGGTGTATAGAATAGAGAACTGCCTCTCTGAGACTCTGTAGAGGTCCTGGGAGCAGAAACAAGGATGTCTCTAGACACTGGGTTGGACCGATGCCAACACTATATAACTTAAACACAGCCCCGAGGAGGAGGGCAGTAGACCTAGATTGACCCTGGAAGAAGTGAGGCACAAAATAAATGTCATGCTGAATTACAGAAAAAATAAAATTATATGTAAGAGCCCCCTAAATCCATGGTCTGGGTCTCATGCTTGCTACACACATGAGTCCAGTGCGAAAAAGGTGACACCACACAGGGTTAAGGACATTAGTGTCAGAAGCTCTGGTCCTTGTCAAATGCTGAGTGAGTGTGGGACCCTGAGGAAGGCAATTAGCCTGTGAAGGCCTTGTTTTCCTCATCTCTACTGTGGCTGCTCTGCTATCCAGGATCTTTTCTAGCACTGACATTTAATGAATCTATTGGTCCTGGGCTGAGTCTCCCATTTGCAGTGTGATTTGAAAGGGCTCACAAGCATCTGCTGGTCTAAAAACACTCTACCCTGCCACCCTGAGAGCCTTCCTTCCTTCCTGGCCTGCTCTTGTCACCATTAGGGTCACACAAAGGGGTTAAAAAACAATGCATTGTCCCCTGAAGGCCACTGCAAGAATAATCTTTATAACAAACAATTACATTGATAACAAGACTCAATTATGAAATGCTAAAACTACAGGGAGACTTGCTTTGGAGTGGAGGGAGCAAAATGTTCAGCAACTGATTGCTAAGGGATAAAACAATATGCAGAGGAGAAAATGCTAAAGAGGCAACACAAGGCTTATGGTCTGCCTGATTTCTTTGCTATAATTGCAAATGTGTCCTGGAAAGAAAGCAATCACTGAGGAGAGCAAAAAGCCCAGGAACAAAGGCAGGCAGAGGCTCTCTATTCACATCCAGGGAGAAACTGCAAGCTGCTGAAGTGGGCTGGGCCCCAGACGGCTCCAGGAGGGCCTGGCAGTCCATGGAGATACCTCACTCTGCCTGTAAGGCAAGCAATCTCAAGCACTCTTGATGCCAAAACTGCAGAGGCCTGGCTGAAATCTGGGCTGCTTTCCAATGTCTAAAAGATTTGTAAATGAGAAGAAATGAGTACCTACTGAGGAAAAATGGGGAACAAGTCTCAGCTCTCAGAGTGGTGGTTAGAAGCTTTGCACTGTGGAAGTAGACAAGCTATCCAGATGCCACATTTACTAGCTGTGTGATATCAGGCACATTATCTTCACTAAGCCTCAGATAAAGGGAAGACATTATTATGACCCCTATCTCAAGGAATAGTTGTGAACATTAAGTGATAGGATGCATGTCCAGTGCTTTGAAGAGTGCATAGCATACCAGAAGTATCCAAGACATGTTAGATATGATTGGGTGTTGCAGATGCAGATACAGAGCCAAAGCTAGGTGTTAAGAGCAATTCTCAAAGCTAGGAGCCAAGCTCAAGGCCAGTGGCATCTCTGGGGTGAAAATTCGGGGCTCCCAGCTCCTAGGCCAGGGTTCTTGCCACAAGACAATAGAGAAACTAAAAAAGGAGAACTCAGGAATGATTTATTTCTGAATTTATTTAACAAGCACTTAGTTATCTTTTTGTACCCTATGCTAGGCACTGTTCTAGGCATTTTATAAATACTAAGTTATTTAAGCCTCATAGCAACTGATAAGTCAGGCACTATTACCATAACCATTATATAAATGAGGAAAAAGAAGGATAGAGAAGGTAAGTGGTTCACCCTAAGTGACCCAGGGTCAGTGGGATTCTGTGTCTTGGTGTTCTGTAGCAAGTTTTACAAAAGTAAGAGGATCATTTAACTTATATCATTTCTCTAGAGAGTCATTAGCTAAAAATATTTTTCTTTTTAGTAAGTCTTCTAATTTTTAAAAAATACTTAATAGACCAGATGGCATGCGTAAATCCCAAATTCCCAGTTATCCATGACTTAAATATCTAAAATTTCTGCCTATGTAACATAAATTGGTACTCCATCCAGGTAGTAGCAGTTACATAAATCATAAATATGATTCTATGAAATGGTAACAATTTTCCATAAGACAAACCTTATAAAATCTACCTTCTTTATAGCCCACCTCTCTGCTCTCCAAATTTCTAAAGTTTCCTAGAAATCTTTTAAAAATTAGTCATAATTTTTAAAAATTATGGAGATACTCCTTGAGTCTCCAGATGGAGAATCAAATAGCCATTAGATATAAGTGGGGCCTGGGCTGGAAATATAAATTCAAAAGTTTTCAGTATATTGTGGCAGAAGAGAGATTTAGAGAACAGATTTGAAAGAGATCACCTACGGAGGGATTAAGGAGTGAAGAAAAGTCCCCTGAGGAACTCTTATTTAAAGGTTGGGTACAGGGGAGCTAAGTCAATGAAGGAGACTGAGAAAGAATGGCGACAGTATCCGATGGAAAACCAGGAGCATAGTAAGAAAGCCAAAGATAAAATAGTTAACTGTGTCAAATCCTACTGAGAGATAGAGAAGGAAAAGGACTGAAAAGACTCCACTGGACTAGCACCATGATGTCATTAGTGACTCAAACAAGAGTGCCAATGGAGTCATGGGATGGAAGCTGCATTGGAGTAAGTTGAAGAGTAAATGGGAGCCAATTCTGGCCATGACAGAGTAGCAGGTATTGCATTAATGCTACAGGTGAAAACTACTATACGAACTGGATAACATATGCAAAATAATTGTTAGACATTGCAGAGCAAGCAACATGAGTATAAAATCCTTGAAAGAAAGTAATAATAGAATGTGAGTTCCACATTTCCCCTGACTTTTTCCCCAAGATAGTTTTCTACATTCAAGCATGAGGAAAGAGGGCCCACGCAGAAAGTGGCTTATCTTGCAGGGATTAGGAGACAGATATTGGAGTTCAGGGCTAGGACTTAAGACGCAAATTTCTGGAGAGTGAGAGAATCTCATAAAAGGAGCCTGGAAATTGACGTACATTTTCCTCTTAAGTGGTTAGACAGCTTCTATGCTGCACATGAATAGGATGAGGCTCATCAAACAGCAGATGAAAACAGCAGCTGGAAAGCGAAAAACCTGATCACAGATTTTAGCAGCATACATGACCAAGAAGACAGAGGTTAGCATTTATGCCCCACCAAAGTGGAGAAGGATGAGCAAGCATCATATTTCAGTTGAGACATCAGAAAGCATGCCGTAGGAAGAGCAGAAACCGCAAGGAATGAGAGCTGCACTATAAAGTCAAATATTGTGAAAATGTTAATAGTCCAGCCCTAACAAAGTTTTAAATCATGCCACAGGATCAATCTGCCTGCCAAAGGAAAACTAATACTCTGAAAGAAATCAAGCAGAGTCTCTGTGGGTTTTTTGTTTGTTTGTTTTAATCCACAATGTACAGTCTCTAATGCAAAGTTATGAGGCATACTAGTATATAGTACCAAATCATTAAAAACCAAGTGGTAGAAAAAAGAGCTATAGGTGATTCAGATATAAGGGGGGAAAGATGGACAAATAGTAGAAAAGATAAGAGTAGGCAGAAAATTGGGATCTACAAACAAAACAAAACAAAAACCCCACATCAAATGGGCACTTCAGGATGGAAAAATACACTATTTAAAATTAAGAAATCACTGGGTGGGTTTTACAGCAGACCAGCATAACATAAGACAGGACTGGTGAACTGGAAAACAGGTCAATAAAGAATATGCATTGTGCCAGTTTGAATGTATTGTGTCCCCCAAATGCCATTATCTTTGTAGTCTTGTGTGGGGCAGAAGTTTTGGTGTTGGTTAGATTTGCTTGGAGTGTGCCCCACCCAGCTGTGGGAGATAATTCTGATGAGATGTTCCCATGGAGGCATGGCCCCACCCATTCAGGGTGGGCCCTGATCAGTGGAGCCATATAAAACATGCTGACTCAAAGAGACTGAATGGAGTGCAGCTGTGAGTGACGTTTTGAAGAAGAGCAAGCTTGCTAGAGAGGAACGTCCTGGGAGAAAGCCATTTTGAAACCAGAACTTTGGAGCAGACGCCAGCCACGTGCCTTCCCAGCTAACAGAGGTTTTCCGGACACCATTTGCCATCCTCCAGTGAAGGTACCTGATTACTGATGTGTAACCTTAGACACTTTATGGCCTTAAGACTGTAACTGTATAGCCAAATAAACCCCATTTTTATAAAAGCCAATCCATGTCTGGTGTTTTACATTCCGCAGCATTAGCAAACTAAAACATGCATGAAGAAGCAGAAAGAGAAAAAAAATAGAGGAAACAGAACAGAAAGTAAGAGACAAATAAGACATAGTGAAAAGGTATATATCTGTATAATTGGAGTACTGGAAGGAGTGGTGTGAGGAAATGGGACAGAAACAATATTTTAAGAAACAATAATGAGGGAGGATTGAGGGAAGATGGCAGAGTAGAAACTCTAGGATCAGTCCTTCCACCAAAACAAGTGTTGAACTAGCAGGAACTGTCTACATCGATTATTTTGAACCATCAGAGTCTAGTGGAACACTGCAGCATCCAAGGCAGAGCTGCAGGAAGTGGCTGATAAATTACAGTAAATACCAGTGAATTTCACTTTCCTGCAACAGCTACCATCTCCCGTTCTCCAGTTTTGTGGCAACCAACAGTGGGGACTGCAGCTCAGGTTCCTGATGCAACTTACTGGTGCCAAGGTAGGATATAAAGACTTAGTCTTTTAAATTCTGAGGGGAGGAGTGGTCTGATCTATGATCATTGCTTTTGACCAGCTACTTTATCTCTCTGTACATTGTTCCAAAGCCCCTCAGAAAAAATGGGGCAGAGGGCTCTTTAAGACAGTACCCTTCTTCAAAACTACAAAAAACAGTTAAATGGCTGCAGTAACACAGAAAATACAGCTGCAAAGGAATAGGAGAAGCTAATAGTGCCCTTACTAGCCCCTTCCTCACCCCCTTTCCATCATGGTGTAGAGCCAGGCTGCACTCCCATTGTGGGTCCCTGGCCCTGTTCAAAGTGAGCAGAGTAACCCCTATGTGCATAATGGGGTACATAATGTCAATGCCAATCTATAGGTGGAAGTATGAAAGACTGAACCAGGAAACTTGTCCCAGGCTCAGTTTGCCCTCCCAGAATTTGTCCTGAAGGCAGAGAAGTAGCTTGCAGACAACTAAAGCAGTGTAAGAAATAATTGGTAGAGGCATCCTAGGGAAAAGGACTTCCTGCATTAAGCCACACAATAGATTACCAAAGAACAGGTGAAGGTCTGTTTCAGGGAGAGGAAAAGAAGCATTTGAGCTCCAATAAACTCTAAATAGGGGAGTTCCTAGGGCCAAAAGCAAGAACAAACTCAGAAAAAGAAGCAGGATCCATGGCTCTATGCAGGGTCAGATAAGACAGAGAGTATCCCACACTTCGTATTCACCTCAGGAAGATTTTCATGATAGGAAGGCTAAGCTCTGAAGGAGACCACCAGCCAAAGTAGAATTAGTTTGCAAAGACTGTGAAAGATGCTTTTGCTTTAGTGTGTTTATTTTGGTTAGCTCTTGGCACTCAAGAAAATCACTATCTTATCACTAGCTGGATACAAACTTAAGGAACAGACATCTCAGAGAGCAATTCCCAGAGTTGACCCTTTAAAATATTAAAATGTGCAGTACACAACAAAAGGTTACAAGACAAACAAAGAGATAGGAAATGATGGCCCATCCAAAGGAAGAGGATAAAAATCCCAAAACAATCATCAAAGAGAACCAGACTTTGACATACTCAATATGCTCAATTTCTCAGTGAGATAAAGGAAAACATGGAAAAAGAATGAAAGAATATGAAACAAACAAAAAATGAGCAATTTGGAATCTCTCTGAGATCTCAATAAGAACCAAACAGAAATACTGGAGCTGAAGACCACAATAATGGAAATAAAAAATTCCCCAAAGGGTTTCAAGAGCAGACTGGAGCTGACAGAATAAGAATCAGTGATCTTGAACAAAACAATCGAAATGATTCAGGCTGAGGGGGAGAAAGAAAAAAGAATTAAAAAGAATGAACAGAGCCTAAGAGAACTATGGGACTCCATAAAGTCTCCCATATGTGCATTATGGGACTCCTAGAAGGAGAAGGAAGAGAGAAAGGGACTGAAGGAATATTCAAAGAAACAAAGGCAAAAAACTTCCCAAATTTAGTGGAATACATGAATATGCACATTCAAGAATTCCAATGAATCCCAAACAGGCTAAACTCAAACAGAACCATGCCCAGATATCTACTAACCAAACTGTCCAATGCTAAGAACAAGGAGTTAGTATGAAAGCTGCAAGAGGAAAAAAAAAAAAAAAGATCTATGTACAAGAGAATCCCAATAAGATTAAGTGCTTGTTTTCTCATTAAAATCTTGGAGGCAAGAGGGCAGGCATATGAAATATTTAAAGTCCTGAAAGAAAACAATTGCCAACCAAGAATTTTAAATTGGGCAAGATTTTAAATGAGGACAAGATTAAGACAATTCCAGATAAACAAAAGCTAAAGGTGTTCGTCATCATTGGATCTGCCTTACAAGCAATGCTAAAGGGAATTTTTCAGACTGAAAGGAAAAGACACTAGACAGTGGCTCAAAGCACATAAAGAAAGAAAGCCCTCTGGTAAAGGTAATCATTAGGGTAATTATAAATACCAGTAATAATATATATATACACACACATATACATATACATATATATTGGTATGTGACTCCACTTCCTACTTCTTATAGCTTCTAAAATGCAAATGCATAAAATGTGATAAATCTATGGCTTTGGACATACAATGTATGAAGATATAATATGTAACAGGTACAAAAAAAGGTGGGGGTTATGGAGTATGGGAACAATCTGAATGCTGTTGCCTGCTGTGATCAAGGAATCTCTCATCTTAGAGTTTTTGCATTGTCCAGCTCTTCAGCCTGTAGTACTAGTTCCTCAGATGTCATTTTGGCTAAGTATCTTATCTTCTTGAAGGTTTTGCCAAACTTATTTTTTCCGTGAGGAATACCCAGACATAAGTGCTACTGCATCCAGCTTGCCCACTCCCATCCCACTACTCATTATTTTTCCCAAAGTCGTTATCACTTTCTCTGCTTCTGTAGATACTTATGTTTATTTTTTTTTGTCTGCATACCTCCAGTGAAGGAATTGTGGGGATTTTTTGTTTGTTTTTTTCCACTGGTATATCCAAAGTGCCTGAAACATAATTTATACTTAGTATATATTTGTTGAATGAATGAATGAACTGTTCACATTTTGTTCCAATGTCCAAGAAATATTTTTAGGGAAACCAAGACCTGTGATCCATTCATTTTGGGATTGATTCAGGTAAGCTTAAATAGAAAAATTATTTTTCCCTTCCTCCTTTTTTAAATCCTTCCATTCTTTCCTACCCAATGAATAGCAAGGGTCACCCAGAGATTTCTGGTGAATAAGATATTCATAAGACGAATCTAAGTGATTCATTAACAAAAGTATTTCAGCAAGGCATTTAATCCAAGTTAGTACCTCAGAGCTCGGTACCAATGTCAGACCATTAGTGTTAACCTAATCATATGGAACGGTAACTTTAAAAATTCTACTTACAGCTAAAACTCAAATTTTGCTACTAAAGAATAACTAATAAATATCCCCTATTTGCACTAGAACTGGTTGTTCAGTCTAAATTAGTTTTTTCCCCTTTCTAGTACATCATTATATCCCATGTCTTATTTCTGTAACTATAATAAAAATATATTGAGTATCCATACACAATTTCTTGATTCCAGATCAGGCTCTTTGCAAAGAATATTCTATTAGCACCACATATCAGAACAATTACCAACAGCAAAGTCTTTTTCAAAGTTTTTTATGTGCTGCTCTTTCATTACACAAAGGATTAAGTGACGAAGAATTTTCTATGCTTTATTAAAATCATTCAGTTTTGGCATTTCAAGTGATGGAGAAAAATTGTTCTGTTCTAAATGAAAATGGGACACATGAGTGTTAATGGATGAATTCATATATAATTATCCACTTCTCAGTTTGTAGGAAGGCAATCCCAGGATATTTAAGTTGAAATATTCTGCTTAGAAATCAATGTAATAGAAGCCTGACTTTTTATAGAAAATGTTTCTTATTGTTTTGAAACAAATATTCCAAATTTGAATTTATTGAGATCAACATGGAGGGAATATAAATAGAAACAATGTGGAGGAACCAGCAAGGGTAACTCCATGGAGAAGCATGGGGATTAGAAGAAAAATTAGGAGAGTGTGATTCCTGGAAGTCAAGTGAAAAAAGTGTTCATAGGAGGAGCTTAAATGAATGATCAACTAGGTCAAATGGTACCTGAAGTAAAACACAGTGATGTTTTATCCTTGGCCAGGTGAACTTTGGTAAACCTTATTCTTTGACAGGTTTTCAAAAGAAAGATTAAACTTTGTATTTTTGGAGAGTCAGCAAGAAGGAGCTGGGTTCGGAAAGATTTGCAGTTTCTAGTTGTGCTACAATTATGAATCCTTATGTCTATAGTAAGTTTGTGTTCATTGCAAAGATAATTAGCTTTGGGGATCATTGCTCATGATTGAAAATCATATGCTGGAAGTTATGGTTCTAAAGCCAGTGCAAGGACTTTAATAGGCTAGGAAAAGATTTTGCTCCAATGATCCAAGTTGCAGATAGGTGATCAAGAAAGTCAGAACTGTTATTTTCATAGCAGTATGACATATTTGTACTAGAAAAATGTGCACTGCAGAATTCTGGGGTCTTTTCCTCAATTCACAGAGGCATGTTTACCAATAGTGATTACTTCATTCTTTTAGTAATCTGCACATTTTCCTTGCTCTTATACAAGATGTATCATCATGAGCAATGCTACCGCAGGATGGACAACATCAAGAGCAAAAAGTAGGAAGGAAATCCATATGTGTATATAAACTTTTGTTGGCATGTATCCTATTGTTCTAATGAGAATTTATTTCCCATTTAGAAAAATAAAACATGATTGAATTTTATAAAATCTGATTTAAAATTCTTTTAAAAGAGGTACCATTTCCACTGAGGCTTGTGTTGGCAATCACAGAGTAGTAATTCACTGAAGAAGAATTTCACACTTTGTTAAATATTAATACAGTGTGAAATAGGTTATTTTCTTTCTTTTTTGGATTTAGAGCTTCTGTTCTGATTGATCAAATAAAATTAGGCATATGAGCATGTCATAATTAATACTAAGTGAGAAAAAAATAATGTTTGCATTTCAGCTTGAAATGAGCTTTTTGGACCCATGTTAATTAGCTGTAGTTTCCATTTTATTATTAACTTCCAACTACTGGAGTTGACTTCAATAGACTTCATTTGTGTTTTAAATAAATACTATTTAATAATGTATTATACATTACAGAGATATTCATAGACAACTCAAGTTTCAGTTACCTGTCACTTCAAATTACGGGCTCCCAGTTATTAGTCTTTGCCACATAACCCATAATAGAATAGATTCGAGTTAGTAAAAAATAGGGGCAAAACTACATAGCCAGTTTGGCATGAGTAGATTTCAAAATTAACCAGTTTGTGAACCTTTTAAAACATTTATCTATGAGAATTGAAAACTTGTCTGTTTACCCTTTCTGAATCTCACTCATTTATAATAAAGAGATCATGAAGATAGAATCATCTCAGTAGGGTTTATTTGTTCACCTGGCCAGATAAGGCATATAGTTCAGTTATCAGGATTTCATCAGTAATTTGCTTAAAAATACCTTCAATCCAGTCATGAGTTATTTCTAAAAGCAAGGACAATTACTACATATTACTAAATTTAGGATAAAATCTGAAGTCCTATGTGACTTATGAGGACTTAGAGCTATGGATATTTCCATTATGAACTCATCAGCTATAATACAAGCTAAAATTTTTTTTAAAAAATTATTTTTTTGTCCTAGTTTCAACAAAACTCATTTTGCTTTAAAATATCTTTAATCCTGAGCCAAGTAATATGTATTTTCAGTATGTCCCTATGGGTGTTGGATGTTGTCAGATCATTTCTGGACAGCTGACAATTTGCATGTTTCAGGAGCAACTACTAAAATCCAGAAAAGTCTTGTCTTATTGTAGTAACAATAAGAAAAAAATTGAAAAAAATCTCTAAGAAATTAAATCGAATAGTTCCTGGAGTATCGTTCTCATTCTAAAAATATTTGTTGAATGAATGAAAAATAGAGTGCATAAATAAATGAATGACGCTACTGCAAAAGGTGATTTTCTGTTTATAGCCTAAATCTAAATAGATTCTAAGGTTTTGAAAGCCTACGGGACGTTGCCATATTTGTTTCTACTACATTTTCTTTGAAAGCAGTGTCAGATTTTTTATTTAATCTCTACATTCACTAAAAATTCACATATTCACATATTTATATGAATATTCTCAGGACATATGATATAAGCATAACAGTGACTACTATGAATGCTGTAATGTGAACTGTATTCACAAATTTCATGCAATCATTTCTTGATCTCTGAGATCAAGTTAAATGGCTGTATGGGAATTTGTTCACAAATTCTTTTCTAATGGAAAATATTTACTTGAGTAAAATAGGAAACAGTGAAAATCATGGTGTACTGACATCTAGCCTGAAATGATGCTGACAATCACTCTGGCTACAGGCTTACTCAGATACAAATTGTACCTACATTTTTCTAAACATTCATTTACATGACATTCTAGAATTCCCAACAGCCCATGTAATTCCTATCTGCTAAGCCACTCAGCCACTAACTTAGGTGGCAAACAACCGCAGATGGCACATTTCTGGTGCAAAGAATAGTGAAAGGCAAATGGCTTAACATTTTTATTTTTTTGTGTCCTCAGCATCTGATGCTGCCAGTTATTAGAATTGCTAAACTAATGTAATCTAATAGGTTCTTGACTGTACCTGTGTCACGGACATAAGGGCTTTCTGTCTTAGTTTCATTGTGGTGTTATTAACATCATGTTGCTGACATTAGTTTCAACAGGCTCCCCTTCTATCTATGGAGCAATAACTAAATGTGTTCCTGAACTCCAGATTCAAGCTGAGTTTTAAGTCCTCTACCTCTCATGTATGTACTAAGAGACTTGGGCAGTCAATTTAATCTCTCCTGACTCTGCTTCCTCATCTGTAAATTGGAATGACAAAAAAGTTGATGTGCCTATTAAGAGAGGCTATTTAGTCATCATTTAACAAATATTTATTGAGTGCCTGCTGCCTGTCAGGCCCTACTGCAGGTGTTGCAAACTTGATGTGATTGAACAAGACAGAGGAGTCCCTGTGCTCATGGAGCTTATATTCTTGTGAGAAGAAACAGATGTCAAAGCAATTAGTGTGGCTAGCACCCAATAAATATTACCTTCTACATATAGTTATTGAGCACTCTTTGGGGCCACATGGATTAAAAATGGGGATCTGAAGCAAATGTTCTCTTGAACATTTATTTTCCACTTTGTGCTTTTCTATATTTTCCAATACGTTTACAAATGAGCATGTATTACTCACATAATAAATTAACAACAAAAGCACAATGACATAATTTTAAAAATATCCCAAAGTATTTTCTTGGTGTCTGATAGAGGGTTATGATTCAGGTAATGATTCAATAAACTTTAATAAAGATTTCCAACTTCAGCACAGTGACCCATTCATTCTCAGTTGTTTCAGCATCCCTCATCCTTTGCCCCCTCTCCTGAACCTCCTCCATTGTGGACGGATGGGATGATTATTTTTGTGTTTTCAGACCCTCATTTAATATTTTTAAAATTCTAAATTATTTTTTCAACCTATACGATCAGAAACTCTTAAGACTCATACTGACATTTGTCCTATTGGTAGTGAGAATCAATTCTTTCTTGGTTTAACATGTACACTGTCTTCTGTCTTTTCTTTTTCTTTTTTTAAAGTTAGAGAAGCTGTGGGCAACAGAACAATCATGCACAAAATACAGGATTCCTATGTGCCACCCTAATATTAATACCTTGCTTTGGTGTGGCACATTTGTTACAATTGATCTAAGGACATTTTAATAACTGTGCTATTAACTATAGCCCATTGTTTGATTTAGGGTTCACTGTGTTATGCAGTTCCATGGTTTAATTTTTATTCCAGTACCATATATACAACCTAAAATTTTCCCTTTTAACCACATTCAAATATATAATACAGTGGATTAATTACATTCACAATGCTGTGCTACCATCATCACCATCCATTAACGAAACTTTTCCATCACCCCAAATAGAAACTGGACATTTTAAGCCTTAACTCCCTATTCCCTACACCCACTCTGTCACTTGCAAACTATTTTTTAGATTCAGACTCTATAAGTTTGCCTATTCTAATTGTTTCATATCAGTGAGATGATCAATATTTGTCCATTTGTGTCTGACTTATTTCACTCAGCATGATGTCTTCAAGGTTCATGCATGTTGTTGAATATCTCAAAACTTTCTTGTTACTTTTTATGGCTGTATAATATTCCATTCTGTATATATACCATATTTGTTTATCCGTTCATCAGTTGATGGACACTTGGGTTCTTCCATTTTATGGCAATTATGAATAATGCCACTGTGAACATTGGTGTGCAAATATCTGTTCAAGCCCCTGCTTTCAGTTCTTTTGGGTATATACCTAAAAGTGGATTGCTGGGTTAAATGGTAACTCTTTACTTAACTTTCTGAGGAACTACCAAACAGTCTTCCACATTGGCCGCATCATTTTTATTGCCAACAGCAATGAATGCGTGTTCCTTTTTCTATACATCCTCTCCAACACCTATAATTTTCTGTTTTTTTTTTTAAATAGTAGAATTCTAGTGGGTGTGAAATGATATTGCATTGTGGTTTTGATTTGCACTTGACTAATGTCTAATTATGTTGAGCATCTTTTCATGCGCTTTTTGTCCATTCATGCATCTTCTTTGGAGAAATAACTATTCAAGTCTTTTGCCCATTTTTAAATTGGGTTGTTTTTGTTGTTGTTGTTGCTGTTGTTGAGTTGAAAGGTTTCTTTATATATTCTGGATATTAAACCCTTAATGGGTATGTAGTTTCCAAATATTTTCTCCCATTGTGTAGGCTGTCATTTTACTTTCATGATAAAGTCCCTTGAGGCTCAAAATTTTTTAATTTTGGTGCAGCCTCATTTATCTGTTTCTCTCTTTTGTTGCTTGCACTTAGGGAATAGTCTAAGAAGCTATTGCCTAACAAACTTCTGAAGATGCTTCCCTACGTTCTCTTCAATGCTTAACAAAACTTTTAGAGAGACTAGAAGAAAAGTAGGTAATTGTAACTAACATGGCTAAGTAATCCATAAAACCACATAGTCTATTGGACTGCTTCCAAAGTTTATAGTGCCCTCCACAAATCTCTACTAGGGCTTTCTCTTGATGTCCGACACCATATTCTTGAACTACCTTCCCTCTGCAACACAGGAAGCCCCTTCTGCCAATTTTCCCCTTCCTGCAATCAAGATCCCCAGAGAAAATTTAAAGAATTTTCTTAAAGGAAAAAATTTCTTCTCAAAGGTACATTTTATATGAGAAGAAAACAACATATACTTTTTTTTTTTTTTTTTTTTTTAAATTCAGTTTTATTGAAATACATTCACACATCATACAATCATCCATGATATGCAATCCACTGTCCACAGTATGATAACATAGTTATGCGTTCATCACCACAATCTATCTCTGAACATTTTCCTTACATCAGAAAGAACCAGAACAAGAATAAAAAATAAAAGTGAAAAAAAAACACCCAAATCATCCCCCCATCCCACCCCATTTGTCCTTTAGTTTTTATCCCCATTCCTCCACTCATCCATACACTAGATAAAGGGGGTGTGATCCACAAGGTCTTCAAAATCACACTGTCACCCCTTGTAATCTACATTATTATATAATTGTCTTCAGGAGTCCAGGCTGCTGGGTTGGAGTTTGGTAGTGTCAGGTATTTACTTCTAGCTATTCCAATACATTAAAGCCTAAGAGGTGTTATCTATATAGTGCATAAGAATGTCCACCAGAGTGACCTCTCGACTCCATTTGGAATCTCTCAGCCACTGAAACCATTTTGTCTCATTTTGCATCCCCCTTTTGGTCAAGAAGACACTCTCAGTCCCACGATGCCGGGTCCACATTCATCCCCGGGAGTCATACTCTGCGTTGCCAGGGAGATTTACACCCCTGGGAGTTGGGTCCCACGTAGGGGGGAGGGCAGCGAGTTCACCTGTCGAGATGGCTCAGTTAGAGAGAGAGAGGGCCACATCTGAGCAACAAAGAGGTACTCAGGGGGAGACTCTTAGGCACCATTACATACAACTTTAGACTCTCCTTTGTGGTAATGAGCTTCATAAGGGCAAGGTCCCATGCTCAAGGGCTCAGCACATCAAACCACCAGTCTCAATGTTTGTGACAACATACACTAGGGGATCAGCATCTCAAAGTTTAGAGATAGGCCTTACAATTCAGGGATAGAGTTAACTGCTGTAAGAGCTTACAATCTAGGTACTATTACAATTATTGTGTCCACGTTAGGCTATGTTCTAAGATTCAAATTCTGAGTTTACACATTGTAGTTAGTCCATATTGGTGAGGCATCATTGCTCTCACCATGTTTTCTCCAACACTTTTACTCCTATATATATATTTTCCTACAATTTTATAGACTTACATTCACATACCATACATTTATCCACAGTGTACAATCAGTTGTTCATGGTATCATCATAAAGTTGTACATTTATCACTACAATCAGCATTTGAACATATTGATTACTACAAGAAAAATTTTTTTTTTTTTTTTTTTTTTTTTTTTTTTTTTAGCAATAAGAAAAAATGTTAAAAAGAAAAATAGCATGTCATACAATACAATATACTACTAAGGACAGCAAATAACACCACTACCAAGAATCCCATATTACCCCCCCACATCCCCCTCTCATACACACCCAGCAATGGCACACTGCCCTTGTTACATTTAATGGAGGTATATTACAATGTTACTGTTGACCATAGACTCCAGTTTGCTTTGATTATGTTTTTTCCTGAATACCATCCCTTTTTCAAATTTCTACATGGTTGACATTCATTTGCTTTCCCACATGCAAAAACATTTTTATATTTGTATATTTAGTAACAGTCATTGGCCACTCCAGTTTTTGCCACGTTATACAGTCCCAGTCTTTATCATCTATCGTTACCTCTGGTGTCATACATTCTCCTATCCCACCTCTTTCAGCTTTACTCACAGACATCTTTGTTCAGTGTACTTACAATACCGTGCTACCATCACACAGCATTATGCTATCTATTTCTGGATCTATGCGATCAATCCTAAACATTCTGTAGTCCTTCAGCATCAAATGGCTGATCTCTGCCCTCTTTCTATCTCCTGGTCGCCTGTTTGTCAGCTTTTAACTCCCAAAGTTTGTTCATTAATATCTGTTCATATTAGTGAGACCATACAGAATCTGTCCTTTTGTTTCTGGCTAACTTCACTCAACATAATGTCCTCAAGGTTCAGCCACATTATTACATGATCCATGTCTTTGTTTTGTCTTACAGCTGCATAATATTCCATCATGTGTATATACCACAGTTTGTTTATCCACTCGTCCTTTGATGGACATTTGGGCTGTTTCCATCTCTTGGCAATTGTGAATAATGCTGCAATAAACATTGGTCTACAAATGTCTGTCTGTGTCTTAAGTTTCAGTTCCTCTGAGTATATACCCAGCAATGGAATAGCTGGGTCATATGGCAAATCTATATTTAGCTTCCTGAGGAACCTCCATACTGTCTTCCAGAGTGGTTGCACCATTCTACATTCCCACCAACAATGAATAAGTGTACCTCTTTCTCCACATCCTCTCCAGCACTTGTCATTTTCTGTTTTTTGGATAATGGCCATTCTGGTAGGTGTGAGATGATATCTCATTGTGGTTTTGATTTGCATTTCTTTAATAGCCAGTGAAGTTGAGCATTTTTTCATATGCTTTTGAGCCATTTGTATTTCCTCTTCAGAAAAATGTCTGTTCATGTCTTTTGCCCATTTTTTAATTGGATTGTTTGTCTTTCTGTTATTGAGATGCAGGATTGCTTTATATATTCGGGATATTAAACCCTTATCTGATATGTGGTTTCCAAATATCATCTCCCATTGTGTAGGTTGCTTTTTTACTTTTCTGACAAAGTCCTTTGATGTACAAAAGTGTTTAATTTTGAGGAGATCCCATTTGTCTATTTGTTCTTTGGTTGCTTGTGCCTTGGGTGTGAGGTCTAAGAAACCACCTCCTTTCACAAGATCTCTAAGATACTGCCCTACATTTTCTTCTAAGAGTTTTATGGTCTTGGTGCTAATGTTTAGGTCTTTGATCCACTTTGAGTTAATTTTGGAATAAGGTGTGAGATGGACATCCTCTTTCATTCTTTTGGAAATGGATATCCAGTTCTCCAAACACCATTTATTGAACAGGCTGCTCTTTCCCAGTTGCTTTGGCTTCACTGCCTTATCAAAGATCAGTTGTCCATAGATGTGAGGGTCTACTTCTGAACACTCAATTCGATTCCATTGATCAGTATATCTGTCCTTATGCCAGTACCATGCTGTTTTGAGCACTGTAGCTTTGTAATATGCTTCAAAGTCAGGTAGTGTGAGACCTCCCACTTCATTCCTCTTTCTCAAGACATTTTTGGCTATTCGGGGCACCTTACCCTTCCAAATAAATTTAGTTATTGGTTTTTCTATTTCTGTAAAGTAAGTTGTTGGGATTTGAATTGGTATTGCATTGAATCTGTAAATCAGTTTAGGTAAAATTGCCATCTTAACTATATTTAGTCTTCCAATCCATGAACATGGTATGTTCTTCCATTTTTTCAGGTCTTGTTCAATTTCTTTTAGCAGTTTCTTATAGTTTTCGATGTAAAGGTCTTTTGTGTCCTTGGTTAAGTTTATTCCTAAATACTTGATTCTTTTGGTTGCTATTGTAAATGGGATTTTTTTCTTGATTTCCTCCTCTTGTTGCACATTACTTGTGTATAGGAACACTACAGATTTTTGCGTGTTGATCTTGTAGCCTGCTACTTTGCTGTATTCATTGACTAGTTGTAGTAGCTTTGCTGTAGATTTTTCCGGATTTCCTACATATAGAATCATGTCATCTGCAAATAGTGAAAGTTTTACTTCTTCCTCTCCAATTTGGATGCCTTTTATTTCTTTTTCTTGCCTAATTGCTCTAGCTAGAACTTCCAGCACAATGTTGAATAGCAATGGTGATAGTGGGCATCCCTGTCTTGTTCCTGTTCTTAGAGGAAAAGCTTTCAGTCTCTCCCCATTGAGTGTGATGTTAGCTGTGGGTTTTTCATATATTGCCTTTATCATGTTGAAAAAGTTCCCTTCTATTCCTATCCTTTGAAGTGTTTTCATCAGGAAAGGATGTTGAATTTTGTCAAATGCCTTTTCTGCATCAATCGAGATGATCATGTGGTTCTTCTGCTTTGATTTATTGATGTGGTGTATTACATTAATTGATTTTCTTGTGTTGAACCAGCCTTGCATACCTGGAATAAATCCCACCTGGTCGTGGTGTATAATTCTTTTAATGTGCTGCTGGATTCGATTTGCGAGTATTTTGTTGAGGATTTTTGCATCTATATTCATTAAAGAAATTGGTCTATAATTTTCTTTTTTTGTAGTATCTTTGCCTGGTTTTGGTATTAGGGTGATGTTGGCTTCATAGAAAGAGTTAGGTAGCTTTCCCTCTTCTTCAATTTTTTTGAAGAGATTGAGCAGGATTGGTACTAATTCGTTCTTGAATGCTTGGTAGAATTCACATGTGAAACCATCTGGTCCTGGGCTTTTCCTTTTTGGGAGCTTTTTGATGACTGACTCAATCTCTTTACTTGTGATTGGTTTGTTGAGGTCATCTATTTCTTCTTGAGTTAATGTTGGTTGTTTATGCTTTTCTAGGAAGTTGTCCATTTCATCTAAGTTGTCTAGTTTATTAGCATATAGTTGCTCATAGTATCTTCTCATTATCTCCTTAATTTCTGCAGGGTCGGTAGTTATATTTCCTTTACCATTTCTGATTGCATTTATTTGCATCTGCTCTCTCTTTTTTTTTGTTAGCCTAGCCAGTGGTCCATCGATTTTATTGATTTTCTCAAAGAACCAACTTCTGGTTTTGTTGATTCTCTCTATTGTTTTCCTGTTCTCAATTGCATTTATTTCTGCTCTAATCTTTGTTATTTCTTCCCTTCTGCTTGCTTTGGGTTTAGTTTGCTGTTCTTTCTCTAATTCCTCCAGGTGAGCAGTTAACTCTTCAATTTTTGCTCTCTCTTCCCTTTTAATATAGGCATTTAGGGCAATAAATTTCCCTCTCAGCACTGCCTTTGCTGCATCCCATAAGTTTTGATAAGTTGTGTTTTCATTGTCATTTGCCTCGAGGTATTTACTAATTTCTCTTGTAATTTCTTCCTTTACCCACTGGTTTTCTAAGAGGGTGTTGTTTAGCCTCCATATGTTTGTGAATTTTATGACCTTCTGCCTTTTATTTATTTCCAACTTCATTCCATTGTGGTCTGAGAAAGTGTTTTGTATAATATCAATATTTTTAAATTTGTTGAGACTTGCTTTGTGACCCAACATGTGGTCTATCCTAGAGAATGTTCCATGAGCACTTGAGAAAAAAGTGTATCCTGCTGTTGTTGGGTGTAGTGTTCTATAAATGTCTGTCAAGTCTAGTTCATTTATCATACAATTCAACATCTCTGTTTCTTTAGTGATCCTCTGTCTAGATGTTCTATCCATTGATGAGAGTGGTGTATTGAAGTCTCCAACTATTATTGTAGAGGTATCTATTTCTCCTTTCAGTGATCGCAGTGTTTGCCTCATGAATTTTGGGGCATTCTGGTTTGGTGCATAAATATTTATGACTGTTATGTTTTCTTGATGAATTGACCCTTTTATTAATATATAGTGTCCTTCTTTGTCTCTTTTAATTGTTTCACTTTTGAAGTCTAACTTGTCTGATATTAATATAGCTACTCCCGCTTTTTTTCTGGTTGTTGTTTGCATGAAATATCTTTTTCCAACCTTTCACTTTCAGTCTATGTTTGTCCTTGTGTCTAAAGTGAGTTTCTTGTAGACAGCATATAGATGGGTCCTGTTTTTTAATCCATTCTGCCAGTCTGTGTCTTTTTATTGGGGAGTTTAATCCATTTACATTTAGTGTTATTACTGTAAGGGCAGTACTTTCTACTACCATTTTGTTTTTTGGAATTTATATGTCATATCTTATATTTTCCTCTCTTTTTACCTTTCCTGATAATCTTCATTTCTGCACTCTTCTCCAACTCTCTCTCTCCTGTCTTTTCCTATCAGCCTGTAGCACTCCCTTTAGTATTTCTTGTAGTGCTGGTCTCTTATTCACAAACTCTCTCAGTGTCTGTTTGTCTGAAAATGTTTTAATCTCTCCCTCATTTTTGAAGGAAAGTTTTGCTGGATATAGAATTCTTGGTTGGCAGTTTTTCTCTTTCAGTATCTTAAATATATCATGCCACTGTCTTCTTGCCTCCATGGTTTCTGCAGAGAAATCTGTACATAGTCTTATTGACTTTCCCTTGTATGTGATGGATTGCTTTTCTCTTGCTGCTTTCAGAATCCTCTCTTTGTCTTTGACATTGGACAATCTGACCAGTAAGTGTCTTGGAGTAGGTCTATTGGGATCTATTCTATTTGGGGTACGTTGTACTTCTTGAATCTCTAATTTTCTGTCTTTTATAAGAGTTGGGAAATTTTCAGTGAATATATCTTCTATTACTCTTTCTGCCCCTTTTCCCTTCTCTTCTCCTTCTGGGATACCCATAACACGTATATTTGTGCGTTTCATGTTGTCACTCAGCTCCCTAAGACCCTGCTCATATTTTTCCATGTTTTTCACCAGCTGTTCTTTTGTGTGTATGAATTCGAATGACCTGTCTTCCAGTTCACTGATCCTTTCTTCTGCCTGTTCAAATCTACTGTTGTGTCCCTCCATTGTGTTTTTCATCTCCTCCATTGTGGCCTTCATTCCCATGAGTTCTGCCATCTGTTTTTTTAAGTTTATGAATTCTTCTTTATGGTCAGCCAGTGTCTTCTTTATATCCTTCAGCTCTTTTGCTATATCTTCCTTCATTTCATCAAATTTATTTAGCATTAGTTGCCTCCACTCCTGTGTCTCAGCTGAGCTATTAGTTTGTTCCTTTGGCTGGTCCATGTTTTCGTGTTTCCTGGTATGGCTTGTTATCTTAAGTTGTCTAGGCATCTGATTCTCTTGATTAGTTTATTTTGGAGCTTGTTTTCTGTCTTTTACCTAGTGGTTTTCTTGTTGGTTGGCTTTGTTCTCTGGCCTCTGTTATTCAGTTCAACTTATTCTAGACCTCTAACTTAGGTTCTATTTAGTTGATCACAATTTTTCCCCTCTTGTTTTTTCTGTTTCTTGCTCTGCCTCTATGTAACCTTTTTGTGAGTGGGTCTCCTTGGATATGGTCGACCCTAGTCAGATTTTCCCAGTCTAGTGAGGCCCAGGTCTCATTGGGAGGGTATGGAGTTTTCCTGAGAATGAGACCCTCCTATGAGGCCTTTAGAATTGGTGCTTTTCCTCTCCTGTCCAGCAGGTGGCGCTGGCCAGCCCGCAGCTCCCCCACCAGTGTAAGAAGGTATGGAGCCTTTAGTTCTCCTGGTGACTCTGAGCCTGTCAGGGGCGTGGCTGACTGAAGCTGGAATCTGAATTCCAGCCCCTGGGGTCTGAATTCCCAGAAGGAGGACTGCCAGTTGAGCTGGGCCTCCCTCCACTCTCCCAATCCTCAGACCTCCAGTTGTCTCTCAGGGACACTATTCCCTTCTCCTCTCTCCTCTTTGGGGCCTCTCAAGGTAGATTCCTTGGTCAGCCTGAGTTACCAATTAAAGATGGGGCTGGAGGCCTTCAGTAGTGATTACAGAATTCAAAGACACTGTGGGTACTCTTGTCTCCCCTCAAGCCCAGCCTAGTCTCTCAACCTGGGCTTTCCGATAGAAAATAACCACATATATTACTTTTAGATAAAAAAAAAAAAGTAGAAAAGAAATCAAGAAAAAGAAAAAAGGGAAAAAAAAAAGAGTCTCTTTTAAATGTCTTTCCCCAGCCTGGAAGTTTTGTCAGTGTCAGAATAGAGCATTTAAAGATACGCTTTGGGCTATTGTCTGATAATTACTCTCCAACCCCTTCAGTTCCACCCCTGCCAGGGGCTATTGAAATGCAAAGAGATAAGGGATCAGTGAGAAGCCAGAAGGGACAAAATGTAAGGGAAAAAAAAATGGCTTTTTTGGAGTCTGGGAATGGGTGCCCGCTTTTACGTGCCCCCACTTCTTGGAGCCCAGCCCTTCTTTAGCACCCCAGCTCTCAAAGTTAGTTAATTAATTTGTTAATTAATTCTGCAGTTGAGGCTGGGTTGAGCCTCCCTTCTTGCCCTCAGCAGATTGCTGTTTTTTGGTTCTTTTTTCCCCCCCTTTCAGGAAGCCGGCAGCAAGACAGTCTGCGAGGTCTGGGTGGGGAGGGGCACCAGACCCCTGGTTCGGGGAACTTACAATGTTCGCTGCGATCTCAGCTTTTCCTCCAATTCCAAACTTGAGTCCAATGTGTGACTGGTTACTGGAGACCCCGAAAACGCTGTTTCATATAGTTCTTGGGTAACTGCCAGCTGCTCATCTCTTGAGAAGGAGGAAGGTCCCGCAGCCGAGTGCCTGAGCCTTAAAAATATCAACATATACTTTTTAATGCAGAGTGGCTCAGTTCCTCCTTTTACCAGTTCATGTCAGACTAGGAACTTTGTCTTAAAGTCATATAACTTAGAAGGCTCCTTGAAATGGCTTCTCCAAAAACTGAGGTGAAAAAATATCTTCTCTAAAAGAGGAAAGCAAATCTCTATCTAAAGAAACAAAAACTTTTGGCAGTTTTAAAATAGGAATCTCTCTTCCCTTCCCTTCTCTCATTAGTCCTTCCACATGTATCCATAAAGTTTCAAAAATATTAAGGTTTAGTCTCAGAGAAACTTGTTATGCACATATATCTTGACTTCTCTTTTCTTCGCTTCTAATTCTATAACAAGCATTGAATATTGAACACGATTGTGATCTCAAGCTGTGGAGGATCATATTTTATTTTGGAACTTGAAGTCAGAGAACACAGCCTCAGGATGAACCAGTCTGCAGTGTGACCATGTTTATGCATAGCTCGGGCTGAGAAATGGCTGGCAGTTGTAACAATCACATATTAACATTTAGTGGTTGTGAGAAAAGAACTAAAAATAAGAACTCATTAAAGCACACTCTGTGATCCCATGAAAGAAACCCATGAGAACTAACATGGAGGCTTCTAGACTCTCATGAAGTACACCCATGCTACTGGGTTGCTTCCATAATTTCCCTTAAGAAATGCATCTAAGAACCCTGTCAGTTAGGGATCCAGCAGGAAACGGGTGGATCATCAAATTAGGTAAATTGGAGAGCGTTTAATAAAGGTGCTATTTACAAAGGTGGGCAGCCTAAGGAAATCACAGGGAATAGTGCATCACTCTGGGGCCGGTAATAGTGGAGAGCTCTTACTATCTGGGCCTGAAGGGACAAGGTGAAAGAGCAATGCTGGAACCAGGACAGAGAAGGGTAGGTGGAGATGGTTGCTTGGGAGGGGCTAATGACTCTGCTCTAGGATTGGGAGGGAGCTGAGAGAATACACACTGACCTCATTCTCTTTCACTCTCCCATTTCCTACAGGGCTCCATATGGCTGAAGCCAATAGGAGCAGTCTATACAGATCAGTCTTGGGGCACAGAGCAGAGGGAGAAGAGTGGAGAGTGGATCTAGAGGGGCAGACCTACGTCCCACTAAGTCAGATAGCATTTCTGGTTTTCCCTTTCTGTCTCATGCACAACTGCTGCAAGAAAGTCTGACTTTTGATCAGAGTCAAGAGAAAGCCAAACTGACCCAATTAAAACAAAAGACTACAACTTAAATTTGATTGTTGAACTGCTTAAGATTCCCAGAGCAATTCTTCCATTGTTCTTGAGCACATAAAACCTAGAGCAGAACAGTTTTGTTGTTTTTTTTCCTCAAATGATTTTACAGAACATTAGTTTGGGCAGGTAAATAATGGCTATCCATACGAATTTAGATTTTATCTTGTCAGTGATATGTTCTGAAGAATTCCTAACTGGGGAATGTCAAGTTCCAATGTGCATACTTGAAAGAATGCTTGGCAGTTCTCTGACAGATTAGTTGGAGAGGCTACTATTAGATATTTAGGGTAGAGAGAAGAGGAGGGATATTAGAAATTTGGGGGGGGTGAAATAATAAAATCTAGAATTGATTAAATATGGGCATTAAATTAGGAATCTAGAATGACACTTAGGTTCCTACTCAAGGATCTGGAAAATAGTTCAATTTGGGACATGAAGAGCTTAGTGTGCCTATGCAATCCAACCAATTAAATACATACACATAACACAAAAGAAAGAGATGCTTTCCTAAAGAAGGGAGGAGTTACAGCGATGGTTATGAATAGAATCAACCAAAGATGGGGAACAGAACAAGAGATGGCCAAGCATGGAAGCTTGAGCAACATTTTGAGAAATCAGGTCTCTTTCTGCTTTAGTATAGTTACTAATCTTTCCCATTAGACTGTATGCTCCATGAGGACAGGGACTGGGCCAGTCTTGTTTATAACAGCATCCTCAATTTCTAGTATAGCACCTGTCACAAGGTTGGAGTTCAATATATATTACTGAATAAATATGAGTGTGTCCAAGACATGGAAACAGCCCAAATGTCCATCAACAGATGAGTGGATCAACAGCTGTGAGCCACAAATGATGAATATTGAGCAGCTGTAAGACAGAACAAACTCACGGAGCATATAACAATGTGAATGAACCTTGAAGATGTTATGTTGAGTGAAATTAGCCAGAAACAAAAGGAAAAATACTGTATGGTCTCTCCAATATGAACTAACATTAAAGAGCAAACTTCAAGAGTTAAAGCTGAGAACATAGGTTATCAGGAGATAGAGGGTAGAGATTGGGTGTATTATGCTGAAGGAGTACAGAATGTTCAACAGGATTAATCGTATGGATTGAGAAAGGGATGGCACAATACTCTGTGATGGTAGCATAATATTGTAAGTGCACTGAACAAAGATGACTGTGAGTAAAATTAAGAGGAAGGCTAGGGGCATGTATGACACCAGTAGGAAAGACAGAAGATAAAGACTGGGTCTGTATAACTTAGTGAAACCTAGAGTGGTCAATGATGGTGATTAAATGTACAAATATAAAAATGCTTTTACATGTGGGAGAACAAATGAATGTCAACTTTGCAAGCTGTTGAAAAAGGGATGATATTGGGGAAAAATATAATCAATGCAAACTGGAGTCCACAGTTAATAGTAACATTGTAATATGCTTCCATTAATTGTAACAAAGGCAATATACCAAAGCTAAATGTCTAGAAGAGGGGGAAATAAGGGAAGAGTACGGGATTCTTGGAGGTGGTGGTGTCTTCTGACCTTATTATTACATTTTATTTTATTTTTATCTTTTCTACTATTCTTATTTTAGTTTTTTTGAAGTAATGAATGTGTTCAAGTGCTGATTGTGGTGATGAATGAACAACTATAAGATGATACTGTGAACAATTGATTGTACACCATGGATGATTGTATGGTATATGAATATATCTCTATAAAATTGCAGGAGAAAAAAATAAACAGAGGGATACAAGTGCTGGAGAAAACATGAAGAGAGAGATGTACCTACTCACTGTTGGTGGGGAAGTGGAATGATGCAACCTATCTGGAGGGCAGTGTAATGGTTCCACAAGAAGCTAAGTATGTGGTTGCCATTGGGTCCTGCAACCTCATTATTGGGTAATATACTTGGAAGGACCGAGATCAGGGATATGAATGGACATTTGCAAACTGGTGTTTGTGGTGGCAGTATTCATGATTTGCAGTCGACGGAGGTGGCTGAAGGGTGCATCAACTGATGAATGCAATGTTGAACTGTGGTGTATGCATACAACAGAATATTGAGCAGCTGCAAGAAGAAATGAAGTTGTGAGACACGCAAGTAGGTGAATGGATCTTGAGGATGGCATTTTGAATGAAATAAGCCAGAAATGAAAACACAAATATTTTAATGCCTCACTAATGTGGACTAACTATAATGTCTAAACTCTGATAATTGAATCTTAGAGCCCAGGTTATCAGGGGTATGCTTATTGTAAACATTCCTAGATTGTAAGCTCTTACAGCAGTCACATCTATTCCTGAGTCATAATGGTTATCTTTAAACTCTGACATACTGAGTTCCTTGTGTATAATCTGGTCAGTCCCTGGAACTTTGAGTATCTGTGTGACATCTGAGACTCAGAGCTAGAGTTCAGCAGCAATAAATGTCAGTATTACCCCATAAAACAACATTTAAGAAAGCTGAAAAAGAGTTTATAGGGTTAAGGATGATACTAACTGTGTTTTAAAACTTCAACTTCTGTGTGAGACCAAAGGAAGAGATGTTTATTTGGTGCAAAATCTATATTTTCTGTAGCACACTAAATCATATAACTTGTATGGTCAGTTTAGTCTGACCATAATTGCATGGAACACCGTAATTACATGGAACTTTGAATAAGGAGTGAGATCTGGTAGGTTTGTACAGGTTGGTGTGAAACCTTGATACATCCCAAAGTAATTTGGGCAGTGAATAAAAATGAATTTGCAAAGCTCCCCTGAGGGACTGGGGAAAAATGCAGAAATATTAAACTTCCCCACCTGGGGAATTACTGATATTCTCACAAGCATTGGGGACTGCCAGTTTAGAAGGCTGAGCCCTCAATCTTGGGGTTTGCCCTAATGAAGCTTGTTACTGCAAAGGAGAGGCTAAGCCTACTTATAATTGTGCCTAAGAGTCTCCCCCAGAGAACCTCTTTGTTGCTCAGATGTAACCTCTCTCTCCAAGCCCACTTGGCAGGTAAACTTACTGCCCTCCCCATTCCATGGGACATGACTCCCACTGATGTAAATCTCCCTGGCAATGCATGACATGACTCCTGGGGATGAGCCTGGACCCAGCATCATGGGATTGGGAAAGTCTTCTTGACCAAAAGGGGAAAGAGAAATTGAAACAAAACAGTTTCAGTGACTGAGAGATTTCAAATGGAGTTGAGAGGTCATTCTGGAGGTTATTCTGATGCGTTATATACATATTCCTTTTTAGTTTTTAGTGTAATGGAATAGCTAGAAGGGAATACCTGAAACTGTTGACCTGCAACTCAGTAGCCTTGTTTCTTAAAGACAATTTTATAACTATGTAGCTTACACGGTGTGACTGTGTGACTGTGAAAACCTTGTGGCTCACACTCCCTTTATCCAGTGTACAGACAAGATGAGTAGAAAAATGGGAACAAAAATTAAATGAATAATGGGGGATGGTGGTGTTTGGGGTATTCTTCTTTACCTGTATTTATATTCTTACATTTTTTTTTTTTTTTTTTTTTTGGTAGTAATGAAAATATTCAAAAACTGATTTTGGTGGTGAATGCACAACTATCTGATGGCACTGTGAACAGTTGTTTGTACACTGTGGATGACTGTAGGGTATGTGAATATATCTCAATAAAACTGAATTGGAAAAAAATATTAATGATTTCATTATGGCTAATGGGCACGGGAGAGGGCTATCTGGTTTAGGAATCAGGAATTCAGAGAGCAATTCACTCCAAATGTCTCCCACCTAGACCTCTTTTAGGAATCACCACTGAATTTGTTTTTTTTTTTTTTTTTTATGAAAGCACATTATCATAATTATACTATTAAAATAGTTCAGTTTAACTTAGGGCTCAAGGAGTTGTGCAATTCCATAGATTTTTTTAAACAAATTTTTATTCTAGTACCATATATAAAACCTAACACTTCCCCTTTTGACTACATTTTAACCACCATTAAAATATATAATTCAGTGCTGTAGTCATCACTGAATTTGTAGTTCCTTTTCCTGGTTGGCTCCTGCTGGGAAGTTAAAATATATCTTCTTTGCTTCTTCTTGCCATTTTTAAAATTCCTCTTAATTCATTCATTTCAAACTTTTAGTTCTGTCTTTTAAGAAATGATTATTTGTGATCATGCTACTTTATTCAGTTTTTCCTGTAGAGAATGTTTCCCCACTTTTTCCTTGTAAACCAGTGGCCCATTCAAAGATTACAAAATAAGCACTACCAAACTGATGGTCATACAAAAGGATAGATTATCCACTAAAAATCTGAAAATACTTTAAGGACCGTGTATCTTAAAGCATGGTCTCCAAACCAGTGTCAATTACCCTGGAAGGACTCCAAGATTCTCCAAGGGGAGCTTAGGCATACAAGGGAAGCAAATTCCAGAACTTTTAACTTCCATATTGCCTCCTTCCCAAAACTAATCTGCCTAAGAAGGTGTCTAGGGTGGAGGCTGCTGGTTCTACTTTTACACCTCCTTTACATCAGTTCTCATAATCTTTAAGAGTGTATCAGAATAATCTGGAATGCAGGCTAAAATACAGATTGCTGGACCCGACTCCCCAAATTTCTTTTTCAGTGTGACAAGGCCTGAGGATCTGCTTTTCTTATGTGTTCCTAAGTGATGTTAATATTGCTGTCCAGAAACCAAACTTTGAGAATTAAGGCTCTAGACAATCGCCCTTTTCCTACTTTACAGAAAACAACAAAACAACTACATCAAACACACCTCTCTTGCATCCTGAGTCTTAAGATGCATTGTCACGGGGTATAAAATTGCTAAATAAACAAAAGGGCAATTCAAAATGAATGATTCTAATGATAGCATGACAAATCCATTTTCAAATCAAGAGCTTACAAAAAAAAATCTAGGGAGACTTCATTGAGATGTCAGCTGAAAGGTCACTTGAAAATAAGTTTTTGTTTATAAATCACTATGAAATTTTTGGCATATAACTTGGAAAGACCTCAACTAAGTGAGTAGCACTACTATAATAAAACTTTCATTTACATCTACTTTTATGTGAACAAATTTTCTCAGTGCTGAAATCTACTAAACAAACAAAAAAAAGCCATGTTCCAGCTTTAAGTAATATTTACCCATGAAAACATGAATTGGGGAAAACCGTTCTAATCATCCCCTAGAGATATATTAATAATAAAATTTTATAATTTGTATAATTATCTTTCAAATTTTATATCTTTATATTGTTTTGATCAATTGTGTATCAGTAAATTGCAATAACTCGATCTAGATTTTTTACTTTTGAAACTTCATGTTCACAAGAAGAAATTAATTTTCAATTTTTAACTACAGATTTTTATATGCTTAACATTGATAGTATAATCAATAAAAGACTTTCAAGACAATTGTATAACAATGTAGCTTACAAGGGGTGACAGTGTGACTGTGAAAACCTTGTGGATCACACACCCTTTATCTAGTGTATGGATTATGAGTAGAAAAATGGTAACAAAAACTAAATGAAAAATAGGGTGGGAGAGGGGATGATCTGAGTGCTCTTTTTTACTTTTATTTTTTATTCTTATTTTTACTTTTTCTGGTATAAGGAAAATGTTCAAAAAATAGATGGGGGTGATGAATGCACAACCATATAATGGTATTGTGAACAATTAATTGTACACCATGGATGATTGTATGATATGTGAATATATCTCAATAAAACTGAATTTAAATTAAAAAAAAAAGACTTTCAAGCATATAAATGTATAACATTTGTATAAAATTCCACTGGGGAACCAAAATGAAAAAACAAGTCCACAGATAAGAAAGAAAAAGTGTAAAATTTCTGAGTCTAAGGCTAATTTTCTTCAAGTATTTTCTAAAAGGATAATGATGGGTGTCAAACCACTATAGTATTTAAATTACATTGAATATATTCAAGAGTGATGTAACCTTTATTTTAGAATGACAATATTTAAAATATGCCCAGAATAACATCTTTTGCAATTGTTTAACTTCATGACGAAAAATTTTAGTTGACAACTTAAAATGTGAAGGATTCATAATCTTTCAAATTTATTTTAGAGCAAACGCTAACAAAAATCATTGAAGACTACTGCTTTAAGTAAGTGAACTTTTAACCTTTGGAAGGGATTATCTGATGAATTCAGACAGAACCCTGAATTAAAATTCCAGTGAAAACTCAGGCTTGGCTCAGTCTGTAAACACCTCAATAGAAAAACATTCTTGTTTTATATTGGCATTTGCTTTTTCTTGTCCAATTGGGATCCAAACATACAGAAATGAATAATAATGAGAAAAGATTATACAATCTTGAATGAATCACTCAAGGACCTTATAAAATTTCTATTTATACTTGTTTTAGGAAAGAATCATTTGTGTGAATTCTGGTTTGTTTAGCAAATGGGAATTGCAGCACGGAAAAAGGATACACAAATGTCAATGCTAACACCTCACTAACAGCCTTCTTCAAAAATCATTTAACTGCACATGTAACATTAGGGAACATAAAAAGAAACATATTAAAAATGTTTCAAAGTCATCATGGAGTCTTTAGTCACTTTGTAACAACTTTGGCCATTAGAATAATTTTTTCTCTTGTAGATTACTTCGGCCACTGTTACGCACAGGTTGTGCCAAAATCAACTTTGAACCTTTTATCAGCGTATTTATTTTGTTGTTGTGTTCATTTCCAAACTCCATAAGTTTATTGTACATGTATATGATTTCTAGACAAATAACTCATGGCTAATCCAGTTCCTTCTCCCTATACTATATTGAAAATTCACTTAAGATCAGCAAAGTTCTTCTTACTATCACATTCAACTGACACAGCCTTCCCTACACAATCTCTCTTACCTCTTTTCCATCTCAGCTATCCCGGAAGACAACTTTTTCTAGCTTTGTAGGGGAGGTGCACATTCTTTCCCCTGAAGTGCCACCTAGCTTATACAAATGGATAAAAATCTGCCTCTTGCTGACTTTGGGTAGTGCAAGTCTCCTTAAACTTGCCATTCTGTTCCAGTATTCTGGGTAATGGAACATTCCACAGAATCCATTATTAGAACTGAGCTCAATAAATACTTATTTAATGGATTTGTAAACATCTAATAAGGGTGCATATGTAGAAATAATGCAAATTCTTATGGACCTCATTGGGTCGTTTTTGTTTAAAGCTTTGTATAAAGATATGACAAGAGTGTACACTAAAAGGGAAAGCTCAGGAAGGATAAGAATCTCTGCTTTTCTGCATCTATTCATGCTCAACTCCCAAAATATTTTGACATTCCAAAAAAGAAATCTCAAGATAATTTTCAACTCACCTTTGTCCTTATGATATCTTTTGTACAACTGCAGACCATAAAATGGATTTGTTCTTTCAAACTATCAATAAAGATACTGAATAGAATGGGCTTTAAGATAATTCCCATGGGATGCATCCAGTATAAAAATCTTAGGTGGGGAGAGACCTGTCTGGCTCATTTACCACCAAATCCCCAGGGTCTAGTACAGTGCCCGGCACATAGTAACTACATAATAAACAGTGAATGAATGAAAAATGAAGGAATAGGAATGGATGGACATCTGTATGGATGGTGTGCTGGTTTGGATGTATTGTGTCCCCCAAAATGCCATGTTCTATAATGCAATCTTGTGGGGGCAGACATATTAGTGTTGATTAGGTTGGAATCTTTGGATTAGGTTTCCATGGAGATGTGATACACTCAGCTGTGGGTAATACCTTTGATTAGATTATTTCCATGGAGGTGTGGCCCCACCCATTCAGCATGGGTCTTGATTCATTTACTAGAGCCCTATAAAAGCTCAGACAGCACTGAGCTCCAGCTGAGAGAGACATTTTGGAGATGGCTGTTGATAGCAGACTTTTGCTGATGCTTTGCAGATATTAGCGCAGAGTTTGCTTCAAAGAAGCTAAGACAGGACAAAATGCCCCAAGACCAAGATTTTGAAGAATGCACAGGCACTGAAACACAACCCAAGATCAGCAGACGCCAGCCACATGCCTTCCCAGCTAACAGAGGTATTCTAGACTCCACTGGCCTTCCTTCGGTGAAGGTATACTTCTATTGATGCCTTAACTTGGACATTTTCACAGCGTTCAGACTGTAAATTTGTAAGCAAATAAACCCCCCCTATAAATGAGAATCCATTTCTGGTATTTTGCATAATGGCAGCATTAGCAAACCAGAACAGATGGGAGTTTGATGTTTTTGACACTTGCTGGTAATTATTTATTTATGATCTTCTTGCCAGTGATTTAACCTTCTATGTGTAAAACAATAAAGAACACAATATTTTTATGTTTTTCTTGAGAATGCAGGCTCTAGATTCAGATTACCTGTATCGCCCACACACTAGCTATGTGCCCTTGGACAAATGACTATTTCTCTCACAGGCCTGTGAGATACTGCACATAAGGCACTTGGCCTGGTACAAAGGAAGCTTTGGTATGCGTGAGCTATCATTTTATCACGTTTCCTTTATATTTGAGACTAATGCATAGGTATGGAGATGAAAACATTAGTGGAATTACTATTCCAACATAATTAGAATCACTCAATTTTCCACTCCTTATTTGTTGATACAGATAAAATCATCTCTGCTAACCACGAAAGCATTTCATCCAAACCAGCAGCTTATTCTCCATGCTGGAGCCAGAATGTAAAAATGTTGGTGCATATTAGGATTTCAAACTGTAAATAACCAGACAAGCCACAGTGTAGTAAAAGAAGGATTTTAGGTTTCTTTGGTGAAACAAAAACAGATATAAAAGTTACAAAAGATTTTAGATTTTCATTCACACACATGCACACGAAAAAAACAGTCACTCACAATTTACACTATACAAGTTATATTATAAATACAAAAAATTATTTGTGCATTGTAGTGGAAGAGAAAAAAATTAAAACCTAGTAGGTTGACAGTGTGGTTCTGTGCTCTAGAAATACATAAGGTAGGATTACATTTACTGCAGTAACCAAGAGAACGGTGCTTAAAGACACTGTACAATTAGCGCCACCGCCATTTCCATATAAGCCAAAGGAGATTCCATGAGAAGAAACAATGCTGAGCCAACCCCTGCCTGCTCTTTTGCCATCTGCATTTTATTTGCTGTCTACTCATCTCAAGGTTGCTCTAACTTAAATTAAGCAAAGATTCCCAAATGCCCTCTTTCCGTTACAAGTTTTTCTTTAAACATTAAATTAAGTGGATAATGATTCAAAGTCATTTTCAGCAGTCTCTTTATTCAGATAAAGGTGAGAAAACGGAGTGCAGGGAGGGAGAAAGTTCAGCACACTCTCCACCTATCAGGAAGAAATGGCCACACTGTTTCTATATACACGCTCCTTGCTTAGACTGGGCAAACACCATTTGCTGAAAGCTAAACACTTTTCCACTCTGTTTATAATAAACACTTGATGCAACGTTCTATCCATCACATTATTTAATCAGGGACAAACTATCTATATTATATGGTTCCTAACTGTGGGAGGGAAGTAGAAAGGCTAACATGGAAAACTAACTAGCATACTATGTCAATTTTCAGGTCTTGGAGAAAATAACATCCAATAAATTAAATCAGTATGGCTTACTTCATTTATTTATGTATGCGTCACAGCTGCAGCATTCATACATAAACATTCAAAAACTTTATAAAAGATTAAAATGGTTATATATACAAAATTTCTTTCTTTGCATGTGTGTTGTTGCAGTTGTTTTAACAATCCCCCACCCTCAAGAGCCCAAGGTCTGTATCCATTTGAAATGCATTGTTCTGTAACCTTGAGAGTTAGTGTGAAAGCCACTAAAAAATAGATCCGGCTGAGTTAATAATTAGCACTGTGACCCCTAAAAAATGCTCTTGGTCATAGAAAAGTCCTCCATTCAGGCCTTTCTTGAAAGTGAAGAAAAAAGGAATGCAGCAAAGAAGAGTTCCACATTGCAGTCCCTACTTCTCATACTTCAGCATCACGTGGAAGCCACATGCACTATGGCTGAGATGGGTGCAGTGGTCTACAAGACTGTGTTTGCTGTGTTTGTTAGTTGTCCGGGAAAAGCCACCCTCAGTCTTGCTAACATATAAAGGACAAGTGAAACCATTTCCAGCCTAAACAAACTACATAAAAGCAGCCAAACCAATGATTAAAGACCTCGAAGGCTCCATAATCATCATTAAATATGCCTGAACTCACTGTGACTTTTTATTTTATATACAGGATTAAAATCAACATTAAATCATCTTATTTACATTGCCATTGGTGCTGAAATTGAGCTTTTTAAATAGTACAGTAGGCTGGTATACATTAGAAAATGTAGAAAATGGTCTGCACCAGAGGCAAATAGAAAACTAAAGAAATTAGGTAGGCTGGAAATGGTTATTTACTGCCCTCTTCTTCTTTCGTTTTGCTTGCTTGCTTGTTGATAGCCGAAACTTTCATGTTATTTTGGGAGCACGGCAACTCAAAAAGATTGGACAGTGGTCCAAAAACTCCAAACCAACTGATAATACTTCTTGAGGTGATTGGAAAGGCACAGGAAGTTAGGACTTTGGCTGAATGATGAAAACAAACAACAAACATTTTCGCCATTTTAGGGGTCAGCGCCTTGATTCCTGCCACCTCCGACTCCAACGATGATCATGTTTTGACTCATTTATTGAATTGTCCTTTGCTGATGAGGAATTTTTAAAGTATTTCTTAGAATAAGTCCTTTGGTATGCAGATGCTACATGGAAGAAAAGAAAGAAAGAAAGAAAACACAACAATATTACTTGTTCCATACCCTAAACTACTGATACCATAGCCGTAAAATGAAGGTGTCTAGTTGTTGTTATAGCACGGTTGTCCATTCTTTCTAAAGTACCACTTACGGTTCATGCAGGTAATTTTAGGCATAGCCCATCTTCCATTTCCTAGGCAACGGATGGTTGGAAGGTGGCGTTGAATGAAACCATCTTTGCAGTGATATCTAATCAGGGAGTTGATTTCATAACGAGGTTTCATCTTTCCAAAGGTCTTGGCATTTTCTACAACAGGGGGCTGGCCACAAGCAACTAAAGAAAAGCAAATGGGTTATTTCCAAATAATCTAATTTTTTTCAGTTAGTATGAATCTCTCTTTTTCTAGGACCTAACCAACCATCTTTGTTAAAGGCAATCATTGATAACTAAGAAATCACATTTTTGAAGAGAAAAACTCAATCTTGAGGCTTTGGGGCTAGGATGAATCACCCTATAAATATCAATTCCAACTCTTGAGAAGAGTAAATAAGGGTAAAGCTTGGAATATTTAGCAATCATTTTTAATTTACAATGAAAAAATCTAAACAGGAACAGAAAGAATTTGCAGAAAATAATTTCAAGCAGTAGAAGTAAAAGAAACCTTACTATTTTAGAATTCAAGACACTTGGAAAATGGGTTCAACTGAATTTGTGTTAATCTATCGTTTTATTTAATATCTGTGTACTTAAATGATGAATAAAACTTGCTTTAAATGGTGTATTTTCTTAAAAATTAATTTTTATTAAATTATTTGCTGCTACATATCCCTAATAAAAACTTAATTTAACTTGAATATAGTTTCCCTAAATGGCATTTCTTAATCATTGCTAACTTCAAGAATTCTGATACCACAAAGCCCACAAGACCTTATTATATTCTCTAAGAAATAATGCAGCTCTTCAATGGGAGAATGATTACCAGAAACTTGGGTACCAAGAAGTTTTATGCTAATATCTTAATATTAAAAGTTTACAATTATTTAAATTTATTTATATATACAGAAGGCTGTTTACAGCTGCATTCTTTGTTCAGACTTAACTTAAATATTTAGTTCCTCTAATTTGCTTCTGTTTCACAAAACACCTTGGAAGGTATTGGCCCCATTTCAAACAATGTTGTCTTTAATGAAACGCTAACCAAACATATCTCTTCATTCATATAAGAAATTATCACTCAGATAGATATAATCTGAAACAGAGAACTATAAAGTCATACTATCTATAACTGAGAAGTTAGAAATATTTATGCATGCGAGTGATCTTCACAAATTCTTACAACATAAACTGATTGCTATAGTAATATTTCAGTATCAATCATGAAGCTACACTATGCATTTGGTTCAGTGATAGCCCCAAGCTGGCTCCCCGGCACACTTCTATCATATTATTGAAAGGCCACATGTCAGCTCATATGAGAACGAGACCGAAGTGATAGAGAAGGTTAAAAATTTTCTGTTAGATAATTCACTATACTTGATTCTGTGCTGTCCTGACCCAATTAGAAGCTGTTTTTATAATTGTGAGGAAAGTAATGTATAGGCTTCTTTTAAAACTATTCAGTTAGGAAGACTCATTATAAAGCTAAAATAATTCTGTGAGTGTGGTATTGGCAGGGATAGGCAAACAGAGCAGAAATAGATCCAACATGCTTGATATTTGACATATGCTTGATACTTGACAAAAGCAACATGGCAGAGCAACGGGGAAAAGGTAGTCTTTTGACTTGGACAATTGGGTATTTCATCTGGCAAAAAAAATGCATTTGGTTCCCTACCTCAGAGAATACATAGAAAATCAATCCCAAATGATTTAAATATATATGAAAATCAAAACTATAAAACACTTACAAATCAACACAGAATATCTTGATGATCTTAGGGTAGGTAAAGATTTCTTAAAATATAGGAAGTTTAAACCATAAAAGGAAAATACAACTACATCAAAATTAAGAATCCTAATCATTGAAAAACACTGTAGTGTTAAGGGTAGAGAGAAGCTACAAACTGGGAGAAGATATTTGCAACACATATAATTACCAAGGGATTAGAAACTAGAATACATAAGGATCTCCTACAAATCAATATGTAAAAGATAAGCAACCAATTAAAAAAATAAAAGATATGAACAAAAATTATTACAAAAGAAGAGCAGTCAATGAACTATGAGCCTACAAAAAGATATTCAGGGAAAATCATCTAAGAAAATGCAAATTAAATCACAAGAGATAACATTTTATACCCACCAGATTGGCAAAAAATTTCAAAGTCCGATAATATCAAATGTTGGAGAAGATGCTCCACAGCAACCAGACCTCTCTCATATTGCTGGTGGGAATGCAAATTGGTACAACAACTTGGGAAAACAATTTGCTATTTTCTAGTAAATCTGATGGTACATATATCTTATGACTCAGCAACTTCACTCCTAGAAATACACTCTACAGAAATTCACACAAATGTACCAAGAACAAGTTCAAGGTCAAGAATGTTCACAGAAACATTGTTTGTAATAGGAAAAACACTGGAAATAACCCAAATGTCCACTGACAGGAGAACTGATAAACCAAATGTTATATAGGCACACAATGAAATAATATACAGTGGCAAAAGTGCACCAACGTGGATAAATCTCACAAACATAAATGCTGAACAAAAAAAGCAAGGCACAGAATACACAATTCCACTTATGAAAAGTTCAAACATGCAAAATGAACAGATTCTAATAAAGATAAGCAGTTAGTTAATATCCATTTACACTAGAAACAGGAAAAAAAGCAAACATTTGATTTGCGATTTTTCAAGTTCCATTGCAGAAATGCTGCAGTAATGCACATAGGAAAGCTTCTCAGAGAGAAGATATTCAGAATAAGTTCTATTTTAGTGGAGGAATAGCAGAGTAAAGTGGTCATTGATAGCAGCTGAGTTTCATCTGAGAATATACCTTTGTGTATTTTAGTTTTCTCTTTCTTTCAATACAATTTCTCACTGAGGCTTAAGACTTTCTTAAAATATTTCGAGTATGTGTACTTTTTATTTTGTGTGCTTTTTATTTTTATATTCAAAGTCAAATAAATTAAATGTATTTTATACATTATACTTATATTTTGTACTCTTGAAGTAGGTAAAAATTCTGGGTCTAAGGACTAAATGACATTCAGGTTGTAACATTATTACCAATTGCAAACAGGTTAAAAATATTTTATGGATTTCCTCCTATTTGTTTAAGGAAGAAGGCTATGCCGTGTACAATGATAAATGCAACAATTCACTTTTAAAAATTAGCTTTCTTAATTTTATCTGTCTAAAGGCTACTAGGCAACTCTTCTCATTGTAGAATTTACATTACGAATATTTTCATTTTTTCATATTTTGAAGGTATTCAACAATAGATACAGGGATGGAATTTTTGATCAATGATTCATAAACATAGAGGAAGCTTCTCAGGGAGTGATTAAAAATCTCAAATGCCTGCAGAAACCAGGAAGTTAATAAAAATGAGACAAGGACTGAATGAGACTGCAGGCCCACCTAGCGAGGGCTGGGACTTCAAATCACTGATAAATTTGAATATGGGCAAATAGCATATGCTGCCTTATTTTTTTTAAAGCCAAAAATCCAGATTATTTTGTGATATACCCCAATTTTTAAATGTTAACAACTGATTAAATTTTTTGATGCTTTCCTCATCAAATTAAACAGGGCATAGGCCCTTGGATTGGCAGTTGTTTTTCTGAAAGATACTAACAGTAGTGTTGCTATATAAATTCCATGTTGTTATGCTGAGTCCCTGAACTCTAAGGTGAGAGTATTACTAAGAACAAACTTTTCAGCTGTATTGAAATAGTGAAATATTCCAAAGCAACAAGAGATGATGTACGTGACATATACAGTTTGTCTCAAAGAATGAAGCTTGTTCTTAATTTTCTTGATAATTGAAATGCACATTAATTTAAAGATACATTATTAATGAGGTAATCATTACCTGTTCCTTTCTTGCAGGTATAAGTGAGATGGTAATTGCAGGGAACATCATTCCATTGGCCATTCTCATGCCAGATGATTACAACACAATCTTCTCCAGCAGAAAAGAAGCTGTCTGGTTGGTTGGGTCTCCAGTTCTCATATTGCTGCAAGAATGGAGGGAGAAGGTAACTATTGATAGTCAAAGAGTAACATATAAGAGTGATAGTGGCATTACATCACAATCCAATTAGAATGGACTCAACAATTTCTGTTGGGCCATCCAGCAGAACTGATTGTGGTGGTAGAAAAGTTTAACCTGTGAGTGGAAAATGTATATAAGATTTTTCAAAGTCTTTCTTCAACCAATGCCTATTTTTTTCCTTTGACAATGAGATATAGCTGATAAATTTCGGTTTAGTTATCCTAGATTTCTAAATACATATGCAACCCCCAATTCAAGAAATTTCATGTTATTTTTATTAATTATAACATTAATGAACTAAAGAAAAAAACGTAATCTTATCACTCTACTCCATTATGTTTTCTTCCAGTCTTTGTGTGCACATATAAGTTCATTTAGTTGGGATCATATTGCAATAGAATTTCAACCTTTCTTTTCTTATCTTTACCACTATAAAGTACCTCTCCTTGTCTTATTTAAGGCTAATGAGATTATTTCTATCCAAATTCATTAATTTGGTAATAAAATTGAGATTTTCTATATAATATTTTTTGTATTTACCGGGTATACCTATGCCCATCATTCTATATTCAACCTTTTTGAGTTATTCTGCTTTTGATGTGATTCTTTTGTGTACCATACAGCTGGAAATTGTTTTATTCTAGTAGGAATATTTGTCACATTTATGTTTATCATTATAAAAGATATGCTTTTAAAAATATAGTTTACTATAAATATATGCTTGCTTTTCTTTGTATAATGTATGTTCAAATAAATAAAAAAGATTTAATTGGTTTGAAATTTTTCTACTGGTTACCTTTACACCTAAATCTTCTAGATGGTATCTACTGAATATATATAACCTGAAATATCTTTTGCCTTCAATCATAATAATACATGTCATTTATTTAGCACCAGTAAAGGATGACACCCTCTGCTAGGTACTTAATATGCATTACCTCTTACAACAATCTAGCACAGCTGGTAGTAATTTGGAACTTAGAGATGTTAGGCACCCAGGACTATAGTTTAAGTCCATTTCCTTGTTATTTTAAAATGTTGCCTCCATGGCAACTGATAATTATATGAAAAAATGCACTCCCTATGCCTATTCAAGAATAACAAACTTTAGAGAGATGAAAATAATACTGGACCACGAATAAGTGACCCATTTCTATGCCTTGGGTCTCCTGTGAACTAGAATGTGATGTGGGAGTTTGTTCAGCATCTTTCTGGCTCGACTTGAGTATTACTTTCCCACTCGACTTTGCCTGCCACCATTTTGTAACCACTAATGCAGACAAGACTCATGGAGACAAACTTCCTTAACATGGTAGAAACACAGATTCAGATTCAGATTTATCTGACAGTGGCTCATAGAACTATCTTTTTTGGGTCCATGGTACATTAGCCTTTATTTAAATTAAAATAAGTTTCTGGTTTGACACAATGAGTCAAGGGATTTTAGTTGGGAAAGATACAGTCAGACAAAAAAGAACTGCTCATGAGATTTCATTGTTGTCAATTCAAAGCATGAAAAAAGTGGTCCTACTATTTACTCCCAACAGTTCCATTACTTTTATGTACTTAAAAAATGTATAATGCAATCGAGAATGCCTGTTTTTTTTTTTTTTCTCTCAGAAAAAAAATGTGGTTTAAATTTTGTTAATGTGGTAAAAACCCAGGTCTTCAATAAAATGTTCTGAAAGAAGACCTAAAGATGGAAAACCTTGGGATTAACCAACCTTCTACTTTTCCTTCAATCCCTTCCCTTAGCTTTACTTTAAAGTCTTCCTTAATTACACCAAAGTTAAGAAAGATGACAAGAGATTCCTGCTATATGAAAAAAGAATCTTCTAAGAGCAATAAAATAGCAAAGAGTGAAGAGAAGTTTAATGAAGGTGCTTTCTTTTCCAAAGCTCAAAATGAAGGGTGTTGTCCATTTTTCTGGTGGAAAACCCAATCCAAGAATGAAAAGGATTTAAAACAACTCTAGTATGCCTAGTGGGACCAACGAATTACCTCCCAGATGGTCCTGGGAAGGGTACGTCTCCCTGCAACTAGAAACTGTTTATCCTAATTATTTCTCTATTTTCCTTTTCTTTGCTTACTTCCCTCCCCTTGTCACACCCTCACCCTCCACCCACCAAGACTTTTTTTTTTTTTTTGTACTCTCCTTTAATACGTATTAGACAAGGAAATGGAACAACAAAACAGAGGTATAAAAGTCATATTACCCTTATCTTGATGTGTAACTAAGTTGCCTTTAACAGACAAATTTAAAGCAGCATAAAAATAAACAGCAAAAGAACATAAATTCATTAAAATGAACAAAAGTCTACATTAATACCTTCTATAGTCAAAGATTCCAGAGCTCCCCAAATATTTAATTTGGATTTTAGAGCTCAATACTTCCTAACTTACTTTCTGACTAAACATTTACAAGAAACCAGTAAATGTCCTTAAAAGCAGAAAAATTTTCAACACACCAATAAGATGTGCAAACACATTTAAAACTGCAATATTCTCTCCTTCCTTGTCCCTACTCACACTGCCCATCTCCTTTCCTTGCTTTATTTTTCTTCATAATGCTTATTCCCTTCTAACATATTATGTAATTTAGTTATTTACGGGATTTTCCCTCCCTAGTAGAATGTAAGCTCAATGAGGACAGGATTTTTTGTTTGTTTTGTTTACTGCTGTATCCTCAGTGCCAGGAACTATGCTGACACACAGTAGGTATTGAAAATTGTTTGATGTTTAGAAATAATGAGCCCCAGAGTGTGTGACATTCTTCCCCATCCACACAAACCCGTAATCAAAGATGTTAGTTGTTGCTAAAAATGACAGGTGAGACAGGCAATCACAGACATAGCCAGTTTCCGGAAGGAAATAACCTTTCTAGAAAACAGTTGGCAATACATACTAAGAGTGTCAAAAATTTATGACCCTTGGATCCAGTAGTTCCTCTAAAACTCTATCCTTAAAAATAATCAGAGATGTGAGCAATGTTTTATGTTAAGCAATATTTGCACTAGCAATGTATACACACACACACACACACTAACAGGACACATATATGTACATATATAGCATGTACATATGTTAAATAAATTATAGTATAGCCAATAAAATAGAATATTGTATAATAATAATAATATATTTTGTCTTTGTAGAATATGTAAGGAAATGGAAAATACTCAGATATTAAAATTAAAAAGCAAGCTACTGCAAAGGAGAGGCTAGGCCTCCCTATATTTGTGCCTAAGAGTCTCCTCCTGAATGCCTCTTTGTTGCTCAGATGTGGCCCTCTCTCTCTGGCTAAGCCAACTTGAAAGGTGAAATCACTGCCCTCCCCACTACGTGGGATCAGACACCCAGGGGAGTGAATCTCCCTGGCAACGTGGAATATGACTCCCGGGGAGGAATGTAGACCCGGCATCGTGGGACGGAGAACATCTTCTTGACCAAAAGGGGGATGTGAAAGGAAATGAAATAAGCTTCAGTGGCAGAGAGATTCCAAAACGAGCCGAGAGATCACTCTGGTGGGCACTCTTACGCACACTTTAGACAACCCTTTTTAGGTTCTAAAGAATTGGGGTAGCTGGTGGTGGATACCTGAAACTATCAAACTACAACCCAGAACCCATGAATCTCGAAGACAGTTGTATAAAAATGTAGCTTATGAGGGGTGACAATGGGATTGGGAAAGCCATAAGGACCACACTCCACTTTGTCTAGTTTATGGATGGATGTGTAGAAAAATAGGGGAAGGAAACAAACAGACAAAGGTACCCAGTGTTCTTTTTTAGTTCAATTGCTCTTTTTCACTCTAATTATTATTCTTGTTATTTTTGTGTGTGTGCTAATGAAGGTGTCAGGGATTGATTTAGGTGATGAATGTACAACTATGTAATGGTACTGTAAACAATCGAAAGTACAATTTGTTTTGTATGACTGCGTGGTATGTGAATATATCTCAATAAAATGATGATAAAAAAAAAAAAGCAAGCTACTAAAAATATATGATGATCCAAATTTTATACCTATTCTCAGATGCAGCTATGTATGTATGTACATATATATAAAAGACCAAAAAGTAAATGTACCAATGTTATAAAGTTTATTTCTGAGTAATATGTGGCTAAGAGATAATATATTTTTACATATTCTTATATATTTTCCAAATTCTCAAGAGTGAGCATTAATTACTTTTAAATCAGCAAAAATGAACATTATAAAATGATCCATGCAGTTATCAGAAAGGACCCATGGATTTCTTTGCTAGCCCTTTTTTAATTTAACCCCAATAAAGATCAGTTCAAATGACCAAAGTCAACTTGACTGCCATGTATTTGCAGCTGCCATTTCCCCCTGATCTGAACACTATAACCATCTCATTTTCACACTAAATAAGATTCGGATTCCTGGCCACTGAAGTGATTCTCAGGGTTTAAGCTGCCCAGACTGAGACCTCTGCTAAATGGTTTAATTGTCTTTGGTGGGAATTACATTTGGCTTGCAGTGATGATTTAAAACGTGTGTTCTGTGTTGTTGCTTGGCAGAGCTGTGGCTTAATGGTGCAAGACCAAATTTTAGCTCTGTGGCTTTTTTACAAGAATGTCTGATACCCACAGGCTTGTCACATTATTACCTCATATCTGATAGCTCCATTGTGCAGATTTATCTTGGCTAGGACCTTTGATTTTGCCCCATGTTATTGCCAAACTGACTTAGCAAAGGAAACGCCAGTTTTCTGAACAGCTTTCTTTGTTTCCTCCTAAATTCTTTACAGCCTTATTCAACGTTACTTACAGGGAAAAAGATTATAAAAGATAAAATGTTGACTTTAGATTAAATAATGTATTTTTTTCTTCAGTAAAATTAAGGGTTAGGAAGAAATACCTCCTTTGGAAATCAATTCTGATTTCTGAGAATGCAATAGATATACTCTCATACAGACAACGTTTCATAAATACAGAAATGTGAATTTGTGGAATGAGCAGAGGAAACACTCATCCCTGCCCATCTGGCTATTTTCCTCCTCACTTGGGATGATGAACAAACACTCTGGGAGATCCACCCTGCATCAACCCTCTTCTAAAGCTGGATGAGAAAATTAAGAATGATTCCAAAAGCCACCTGGCTTGGAGAGAAAATCATTTTCATCTCTTTGATGCACATTTGCCTGCATCACAGGGACACATGCTCCCCATCCTAAGCCCTGAGCTCTGTAGCTATCTCCAGAGGCAAGAATTAGAAACAGTTACCACACCAGAAAAGAGAACCCTCAAATCACTTTGCATTTTCATTCCCTTCTTATAGCAGAGAAATTTATGATCTAAAACTCAAAATATTTGATGTAGAGGAAAGCAAGCTCATATGTAAAATTTTCTACATGTTATATGCAAAGTAATCAACAAACTTGCATTTTATTAAGAGATTGTTATTTTTCACCTAGTATGAAACTGCTTAATGCTATATGTTACATGATAGTTTCTTTAATTTTCAGAGTTTCAATTAAATGGCCAGCTCTCTGTATCTGTTTTTTCAAAAAAGTGCCAAAAAAGACAGCCATTTCAATTAAATTGGATACAGTCACTTTTCAGTTATTGTTTTCTCTTTCTTTTTCCCCCAACTGGATTCAAGAAAGTCGGCTGCCAAAATTATGAAATGACTCAAAAAACCCTGGCTGAAATCCAGCAGCTCATACAGTTCTCTCCACACACACCAGAGAACTCATTGCGAACTGATCCTAATAGTGAGGGTTTTCAGAGCAGACTGAAGTTATTCATCAAAATGTGTCAAGCTTTATAAATGCTTAGAGTATTTTGTTTCAAATAATCTGGACTTTGTTCTTTTTTTTTTCTTTTAAGTATTTCTGTCTCACATTAATTATCCTGTAGGTTTTCTGCAGCAACCATGACTTCTCTGCCTGCCGACAGTCCCAACTCTCAATTCCACAGGTCTAGGGGGGATTTGACTAAATTTTTTCTCAGTCAGGAAGGCTGGAGAGCCCTTTCTCTCCCTCCCAGCTCTTTGCAAGTTTCTGACTTGATTCAATCAACTGAAAAAAATGGTTTGTGCTTTTGAAAGTTATCGGTAACGTATAACTTACAGACAAGGTTTATATCTTTTAAAGGTGAATATCTGATTACATAGTGTCCAGGAGGTCCCAACTCTCATTCAAAGATACCAGAGGACCGTTTATCTTTAAAATACGTACCATGTGGGTGTGATCAATGGCCAGTCCCTAAAAACTCAGCAGATAACCAGCACCACAAGCAAGAACTAAACAAACTGCTGGTAAAAATATGTAAGGTAATTTAATTGACCTTTTCCTTATGCAGAGATAGATAATTACTTTTTTCCTAAGGTTACGAATGTATTCTTTCAGAAATATCCAACAATCAGATGAGAAGCTTTTATTTCTTTGTTTTAAAAAAGGAGTATCCCGAATGCCTCTTTGTTGCTCAGATGTGGCCCTCTCTCTCTAGCTAAGCCAACTTGAAAGGTGAAATCACTGCCCTCCCCGCTACGTGGGATCAGACACCCAGGGGAGTGAATCTCCCTGGCAACGTGGAATATGACTCCCGGGGAGGAATGTAGACCTGGCATCGTGGGACGGAGAACATCTTCTTGACCAAAAGGGGGATGTGAAAGGAAATGAAATAAGCTTCAGTAGCAGAGAGATTCCAAAAGGAGCTGAGAGGTCACTCTGGTGGGCACTCGTACGCACAATTTAGACAACCCTCTTTAGGTTCTAAAGAATTGGGGTGGCTGGTGGTGGATACCTGAAACTATCAAACTACAACCTAGAACCCATGAATCTTGAAGACAATTGTATAAAAATGTAGCTTATGAGGGGTGACAATGGGATTGGGAAAACCATAAGGACCACACTCCACTTTGTCTAGTTTATGGATGGATGAGTAGAAAAATAGGGGAAGGAAACAAACAAACAAACATACAAAGGTACCCAGTGTTCTTTTTTACTTCAATTGCTCTTTTTCACTTTAATTATTATTCTTATTATTTTTGTGTGTGTGCTAATGAAGGTGTCAGGGATTGATTTAGGTGATGAATGTACAACTATGTAATGGTACTGTGAACAATCAAATGTACGATTTGTTTTGTATGACTGCGTGGTATGTGAATATATCTCAATAAATGAAGATAAAAAAAAAAAAGGAGTATGCTTGGGTTCAGTTTGAGGACTGCTTTCAGTTAAGAAAGGGAAAAGGACACCCAGTTTCAGTCAGTTACTGCTATGACAGTCCCATCCCAGCTGGTCCTTTACAAGATACATATACAAGGAAACAGATCTAAGGGGAAAATATGCATGCAGGTGAATACCGAAAATGCAGGCTGGAGCAAAGAAGGGTCTTGAACTATCTACGCAACTTTCTAAAATATTATTTTTTTCCATACCAAGATTTTAAAACTTCTTTAAAAGAGAATTTCAATCTAGAAACCAAAAATCCTGAAGGTGGTCATTCCTCAACCTCTTCCAGAGGGAGAATGCCCAGAATATCAAGCAACGTTTTGTTTTTAAATCCCTTTTGTCATCATCTTACCACTAAGAAGTTTTCAGAGCAGCTATTCTTATCAAAACAACTGATAACTAGCCCTTCTGCATAGTACTCTACCCATTTCAAATGTTTTTCACTGAGATTTTACATTTCTTAACTTGGTCAAATAACTACAAATAATCATCACCAGGCATTGGTTCTCCTAAGGAGTCAGAAAGGCTGTTTAGAATCTCTTGGTTCTTCTTTCTATTGGTTCCTAAAACTTACAATATAAATGAAGACAAAACAAAATTTTCACAGACACTAGATGAAATTAATGTTTATCTTTTTGTGAGTCATAAATTTGAGACTTACCACCACCCCCCACACACACACACACATACGCACTCTTACATACACAGTGGCTTCTTGGCACTAGGGAAGGATATGTCTAAGACCTTTGGGAATACCCCTATATTTTGCACAAACCTATATAGCAGATAAGTTCCCACCATACATGTGATAAAGAAGAGCCAAAATGGTTAACAGAGTAGACAGGAAGAGACCTTCAGACGGAAATACTGAGCTCCCTAAGAGACTGTCTTTAGACCTAATCAAACAGTTCTCACACACTGGCCAGCCATTGGTACAGTTTTAATTTGTACCTGGGCAAAAAGTACAAATTATTTCATATTGTGGATCTTCAGGCTCTCTCATTTTATAGCTGAAACTGCAAATGCCAATGATCTACTCTATTCGGCTATCTATCTACCTATGAACATATTTAGCTATAATTTTTCAGCTTAGAGTCACTCTTTATTTCTTAAAATTCACATAATTTAGATAGTCTTGAATGGCCAGCTAAGAACTCTGTGTTTGGAATGATTAAGGATTTTGCCAAGCACATTTAAACAAATTATCACACACATTCCATTGATAAAACCATTCTTGACATTTGTCCAGTGAGACCATTCTATGACACAATATATTATTTTATTATTGTTGGGATAATTTACTAAAGCTTCAAACTATAATTTTTTTTTTCATTTAACAGTCTAGTTACTGCATTCCACCTACCCTCTCTCCTCCCAAATGCTACCAATTTAATTCACCAAAAAAGAAATGTCATAAGAAAGCCACAAAAGTCTGTAGGTTCACATGCCAAGCAATTTAGCCAAGAAAAACCTTCTATTGAATCCTATCACTGTGTGTAAGGTGAAGATACAGGAAAGATTGGTCCTAAAATTTTGTCTTAGTTGCTAGGGTTTTATTAAACACATGACTCACGTGTTAGCTTTATGTTGCATTTAAAAAATCATTTCACTTCACAATTAATGTTATAGGTTAACAATATCAAACAATTCATACTAGAATGTTCAAACTGAATGCTACAGGAACTTAATTCACACAGAATATTATTCCTGCATAGACATAGGTGGGATTCTGGGAATGTGAAGTCTTGAAATATAAAACATAGTATGACCACTAGGTGGTGATATCCCTCTATCATTATATTATGTATCAACAAGTCAGTTAGTTTGTTAACAAAACAGAGCTTAGAATACCCAGAAAATATCATGATTATTTACTGCATATGACAAATAAAAAGATTTAAAGAGTATCTGTTATATGTTCTGTGATGGCAAACACGAAGAGAACATCTGCTAGAAGACAGACCTCAGCTAAACAGCATTTATCAATCTGATTGCATTCTATTCTGCTGCAGGCCATTAGGCTATAATCTAAAGTTTCCATCTGACTGTAATAGTTTACTTTTCTCCATTTTGTTTTTTAAAGTTATCAGAACATAATTTACATCAATGGCAAAATTGCATCAGAAGCAAAGCCAATGCTATAATCCTTCTTAGAAGATCATAATTCAACACCTAGGCACCCAAACGAAATGCCTGCAGTGTGATTCACAGTTAGTTTATTTTTAGGTAAAAATTTATCTGGAGTAGCTACAAAAACATGACACCTGAACTGAAAGTTCACTTCTCTGTGTGCAAACTTCCTTTACCACCTAGGATAGATTTTGCCACTGCCATACTCCCAGAGCTAGAAATTAAATCCAAATGCAGTTATGCCAAGTAGGCAGATAACCACCATAGTGTAAAAGCAAACTCTGAATAGAAAACAATTTCCCAAAAGGACAGTTTCCCAGTTTGAAACATACGCTGATAAGAAACCACCCCCTCACTAAAGAATTTTAGACTATCCACTCTAGGTTACCCCCAGCCTTTCATAAAGCAGGTCCAACAGTTAACCGAAGGAGGGTGAGGAAGACTACTTATTACAGAAATCAAAACATTTGTTAACTTTACGATGTGGGGTCCACCCGCCACCCCCACCCCCCTCTTAGATGGCTGTGGTACACAATAGTCATTTGTTTGCAGTCCATGCTGGGTACATTTAAGTTTATTTTAACTCATATGGGATATCTGACCTCCCTGTGAGGTAGAAACATACCCTTTTCTGATCCCTGTACTTGTTTAGAGTTACTCTGGTTTGGGTCCTTATTTATGTTTAAGGGAGGTTATGGTTTTGCTTTTGTCTTTTAGTTGAACAGGGTAATTCGCTGATCAGCAACTGAAAGGAAAAGAGCAGCTTTGTTTTAAAGGAGAAAGAGACATTTGTTTTGGTGTCACTACCCTATGCTGGCAGCCTGGAGTCCAATCCTCCAAACATGAATATGCTAAAGGGAAGAAAAACTAACTCGGGGTCTCCTGACAGTTGTTAAATGGCAATATGCCCATTATTTTCCTAGCTGGCAAACCTCTGCGGGAGAGACAATCTGGCAGCTCTTGAGTGCAGCACTAATCTTCTGTAATAGAGTGAGCTCACTGCCCTACAAAGCAGTAATTATCAACAGCATTTTTGAAGGATGTGAGTTACTCCCACTGTGAGATGGGGGCCTCAGGCAGAGCTCCACAGAGCTGCTTGCATCTAATCCATTACATGAATGGTGCCAGTGGGCTCTTTTGCCTCAAGCTTGTTTGCACAGGTCTTCAGTTATGAAGTGCTAACAACCCAGATACAATGAGAAACTGCCAAAACCCATACTTTTTTTTTTTTTTTTTTGCTTTCTACATGGTTATGTATTGCCTTACACTAATTAGCAATTAAATGTAAATGCCTCTGTGATTTTTAAAGCTGCATAGAGCAATGTTGGAAAGGCATCTGTGAGAAGAAACTACTGCATTGATTAAAAAAAAATTTTTAGAATAATTTTGTCAACTATAAAATGATTTCCTAGTGGTAGGTAAACATTTTTTTTCCAGCTTGTTGACCTGCCACTGGCTATCTGTACTCAAGGCAAGGACAAGAGGAGAGTTTTTTTTGTGTGTTCAAGAACTGCTCTGTAGCTTGTAACATTTTGCTTGCCAACATCAGAAGAACCAGTTCTTGATTATGAATCAAATTAAACTGCAGCTACAACTGAAAACACTCATGAAGAGCTTATTGGTCTTTTGCAGAAAGTAATCTGAATATTCTTTCATTTGTGAGTAACCTGTTAAGAGATAAGGAAACAGCATATATCCTTCCTTGGCTTTTAGGTTAATAGAACCTTGTGAGGTTTAACGTAATTAAATTATTCTAGATATGCCATGTAAGTTGTTTACAGAGAAGTAGCATCTAACACAGCTAAAACCACATGCCAGCAGGATACACGTCTGTCTGGAAATTTTTATAGAAAGTCTTCTAAGAATTTCAGGTAGAAAAATAAAACAAAGTTTTGGTTTGGGGGTTTGTGTTTTGCATTGTTTTCTGCCAAATCATGTGCAATCCTTTCAAAAGAGCAGAAACCTACAAAGAAGCTTAGAAAGCCCCAAGAATTAGTACTACTAATTCTCTTTTCAATGTCCAAGACATCTGGGAGAGGGAGGAGAATAGGAAGCTTTGTGTTTATCAAAGGGGAATAACGATACTTCCTGTAGAAAAAAAATAATGGTTTATGGCCTGCGATTTGTCACTCCTTTTCCCAGCTCCTTTTAAGTGTCTATTCTTGGAGTTAAGGGCTATTTCTTTATAGTTTCTACCTTTTCAAAGCTGTTTTTTCTCACAATACTTTCCTTGAGAGACTGATGTGTTTATTTATGAAAGATAAGAAGCCCTGGATTTAAAGTTAAACCCACAATGAATTCGACCATTTTCATGCATAACTCTAATCAATTGTTGGAGAAGGGTGAGCAGATGTCCCAAATTCTAGGTGTGCCAGCTTGCCAATGCTGGACTATGCTTATCAAAATGAGAAAAAAAAAGAAAAAGAAAAATTCAGTTATCTTCGAGAAACATATCTTTAAATAGGAATCTTAATCTTCATCAGTTAGACTTTTGTAATCTGTAACGTAATTGTCAAGGAACAAAATGAGTTGGTCAGAGCTAGAAAAATGAGACTTTTATTGATCTATGTTTTTGTAACTTGTTTTAGAACTCCCTGACTAGATTCAGAAAACTGCAGATGAGAGGAAGTCGTTATGTTTTCTCCAAACAGCAGAGTAGAGGTAAAAGGAGGCGGCCATGACTACTTACAAGGGAGCCAAGAAGCCAATCTTCAGGGGCCCTCACTGAACTGAGCATTAACAAAACAGAGATTAGTGAAGTAAAAATGTGAAAGGCGTGTAGAAAAAAAATTTTTTTAATTCAGAAGAACAAAATCAGGGTTTTGTTTTGTTTTGATTTTGGCCAAACATATCAAACATTCCAACAACTCCTTAACATTTTAAAAAGAGAACTGGACTGTCAATTCTATTCAATCTTCAACCTCTTTCGAAGCAACTACATCTGATTCACTGAAGCCTCTGATCGCCAGTAGTGAAGGATAAGCTTTGGCACAAGAGATCAAGGAGCAATAGGTAACAGAGATCTCCCCTGTGAGAATCTTATTCCTGGGGGTTAGAGAGAGGAGGGATCAAGACAGTAATAGCCTTAAATCTTTGAGATCCAGGGGTTGATTTTAATCCACTTGTTGGAAGGTGTGTTATACAAAGTAGCATGATCAAGACACCTAATAGTTTCAAGTATCTCCCTAATTGTGCTGTCTCATGGACAGACTATAGCCTTTAGTTTAAAAGGAGGTTGTGAAAATGATTTTATCATGAAGTATACAGATGAAGAAATATTAAGTGGTCCTATAGTGTTCCCCAAAGTCTGGATCTTCTGTGCTTGGAACAACAGACTCAGGTAGTAGATGGATAAATGAAGCTCTGTTTAACTTTAGGCAACAAAATCATCTTTGCCCAAACAACCCATTAACAATTAAAAGAGCTGATAACATTCAGGAAGTATATTTCCTTTTTCTTGTTTCACTATGTTTTGGATGTAGATAATAAGGTTTCTTATTCAGAAAATATTATTCAGAAAGTAGACAGAATATGGGCCTATCTTGAAAAACAAAATCCTCCTTCAAAGTCTGAGTAAATTACTGATTTCCTAAAGCTTCATGGAAAATCTTCCCTGATATAGCTCAAACATGCAGAAGAAAAAAAATGCTGAAAAGTTTGCTTTCCATTTTTTCTTTCCAATAATTATTACAAAAGTGTTCCTGGGACAACCATGGACAAAACTGTCATAATTTCCAGCAGAAATGCTTGTTTTCCTTTTGGTTAATAACTATGGTAAGAAGCAATATGCTCAGCTATACACTTCTGTTTTTGAGGAAAATAACTTTTTTTCCTTTCATCATATTTTAAAACCCACCTATTTTTCTGTAGTGCAGAGGTTAAAAAAAAATCTTTAATTAAACAAAAGATGGCACAAAGACATTCAGCCAGAAGTCTTAGTGTGGTCATTTCAGGATTCAAAAGAGAATGTGTTGGCTGGGCAATGCACAAATACTGATTATCATTTGTTCATTCAACAAACATTTACTAAGTGTCCATTTTATGTGAACTACTAGGTTAGGCATTGAAGAAGTAGAAACAGAAGTTAATTCCTGTCTCAGAAAGCTCAGTTGTCAAAAAGTCAATCCCACAGTGTTCACTGCTAGGATGGGAAGAGGCCACGAAAGGCTGAGGAAGCGGCCATACTTGGTTGGACCATACTCAACCAAGAAGGCTTCCTGGAGGAAGAAGACTCTTGGCTAAGCAAGTATTTGAACATTTGTTAAATGAACCTAGGACAAGAGGGGAGAACATTCTAAACACTAGCGCAAGTGTATACAAGGATCCAGATCATGACTTATTCTAGGAACTGTTGAGTATTTTGAGATGATATTGCTTAGAAGTGGCAGGAGACAGAGTTGGTGGGCAGGAGCCAGATCACAAGGGGCTATGAATGCCATGCTAATAATTAGAATTTTATACTGAAGGCAATGGGAAGGCATTGAAACATTTGAAGAAGGGAGTAACAGGAGTTCATAGCAAGGGGAGGGGGAGGTCATTAGCACTGGAAAAGAGACCTAGCAGAAAACACTTCAGACTAGTCATTCATCTAGCAACAGGTTAAAGAAAGAACTTAAAAATCAGCTAGTTGTATATAAGCTAGATAAGAAAAGTTTGCTTAAGGTTGCCAGCTTTAATGTGTATTTAACTTGAATGGTTTTAACTTAGTGTCTTTGAAGATGTTACTTGGGTGAAAAGTAAAACAATTCTTCACTGAAATCATTTGTTAGGGTTTCTAATAAAGCACTAGGTGTTTTTCACTGTTGGAGATCAACAGTCAAGTTAAAGAATAACTGGTCAATAGAAAGCCAAGTGACTAAGTGAAAACTAAAATAATATTAAGAGAAAATAACCTTAATATAAATCACAAGGGTAAGGCTAGAGTCAATTTTATTCAAGTGCTTTTTCATGAAATTTACTCCAAATATACAGTGAAAAAAAATTAAATATAACAAAGACAAGCATTTGGCATTTTATTAATGATACTAACACCCTACAATAGAGGCTAATAAGATGGAATAAATCAATCAGAATCTGAAGAATAAGGTCAACTTAGAAAACTTAGCCAAACAACATCAGTAATTCAGTATATGTATATAAAATTGAATTAGCCTAGATATAAAGCCTATTTATATTAAATATAATACAATTATACTGCAAGCTTATGGGAAGCAAAGTTTAATTATTTCAATAAAAGAAATTATTGAAATTGAGACCTAATATAAACTTGTTTGTTTTTATTGAGTTGTCAGGCTGAATCTCAAAAGACAGGATAAGGTAAATATCAAAGGTTCTTTTTGTTTTAATGCTGCTCTACCTCCCAAGAAGTATAAGCTCTAATAAACCTTTCAAACAAAAGATGGGGATAAGCGGTGGGGGAAGAAGGGAGAAATCACTCAAAACATAAACAATGTCCTTAAAATCACACACAGTCAAGTTAACTCCCTTTCCAAGTATAAGCAATCCTGCAGTCCTGGATGATGAGTTTACTACTGGGGATATTTTCAAAAGCAAGAAATCAGGAGTAAACAGTGAAACAAAGGAGAACTATTTTATTCAAAGGCCAGCACACATATGGAACCTGTTAAGAGGATGGTGGCTGCAGAAAGAGCTACAAATGAGTTTAAGGGAACACCTAGGCTGTCTCAGAAAGGAGCAGAATAGAGGAAAGGGTGGTTTCCAAAGCAGGAAAGTGGGATGGAGATCAGTCAAACGGGAGTGGCTATTGGGCAGATGGCCTTTTCTGTTCCAAAATGTTCAAAGTTAAGGGACACTCCTCAGCACAATTTTATTTTACACAAAGAGTGAATTACGAAGAAACTAAGAGTCTGTCTGAGTTTTGTCTGGATTTACTTCATGCTCTTTGCTTGTTTATGTATTACATATATATTTCATTTGCTGCCCTTCTTCAAACTCAGATCCTCATTCAGCACTCACTCCGTACCGTAATCTGTAGGTTTTGATGAAAAGTGTGAATTCATTAAAAGTAATATTCTTGCTTATGTTGTATAGTTTATGTTACATAGTTATCTATGCTGTTATCTTCCACTGTAATTTTCAGAGGAAGACCAGCATTTCTCTTTCAACAAAGTGCAGTGCTCACTTGTTTATCACATTTAAGACCAGTCTAGAGGATTGAGATGGTTATTAAATTATGTACTTAACAGCATTTGTGTGTCTCCATTACAAATTAATGGACATAGACCAAAAAAAAAAAAAAAAAAAAAAAAAAATGTTGAATTGGCTTGCTTCAGCATAGTGGAATAATGACAGTTGGTTGAGTCAAGCTTACCTGTATGGCACCTGGCAGGAAAGATAAAGTCCCTAAGATATTTTATAGACCTCATTAACTGCCAGGTAAAAGCCAATATGCAGTCTTATTAACTGAGCTCACAGGGAATATAAGGCCTTATCCCAGACACCATGAGAAATAAAAGGCATGGGGAAAAAGCCACTTCCCTGATGAGCTTAATGTCTAATGAAGAACCAGAATAAACATCTAGTCATGCACATAAACTCCAAGAACGAAAACTTACAAATCAATTCTATATAACTAACAACAGATTGGAAACAGCCTAAGACTTGGCTCAGTCAGGTCAGTATGCAGCAAATTCAAACTTTTCGTACACTCCACCTGGCCAAATGCAGCTATTCTAGGTTCAGGGAAGGAACATACAGGAACCCAGCCAATACATACACTTTGAGGGAAGTTGTGGGCCAAGTCTGCAAGACACAAGTAAGTACCAACCAGAATTGGCCATCTGAGTCCCAGGCATTCCCTAATGCAGTCTGGGGCCCACAAGCATCTGTACTTTTCACTGGACTATTTATGAAGGGAGACTTAACACTGGGACTTTGGGCATCCTAGAAACCTAATTTATCCCATAGGAATGAATTATGCATTCAATAAGAGAGAACTCATTAAATCCCTATACTAAATACTATACAGTAACAAAAATTAAAAAAAAAAATTTTATCTTCAATATATAGAAAGAGCCTTTTAATTTTATGTTTACTTATAAAGTAAATTAATAAAAACAAAATTGGTATCTTCAATTAAAGTTAATAGCTAAGGACCAATGCCATACCAACCACTACTAATCTAATAACCAAAGTAACCCCCCTTAGGTACAGCAAACTGAAAACATACAGGTGCAATGACTGCATACACATTACACAGACAGGACAATTCGCAGACGAGACTATTGATCCAGAGATTGTGACTCATGGCCCATACTGAGAGTATATTTTAAGGGCAATCTACTTTCCCTATTTTTTTTCTGTATCTTGCCAGAGAACTTACTTATGAACTTGAATAACAACTAGTGTTGATTAAACATAAAGTGATAACACAGAGAGAGTCAGGCTTTACTTCAGGTTACTTAAAGCAAAATGCAATCAGGAGTACTGTTTTCAAATTCAAGGAATACCACCAGCTGGAAGAAACTGAGCTTTGGAGACAGGCCTGAGTTCAAATATTGGTTTCACCATCTAGTGGCTTTGTAACTGGGTACATATTTAATGCTAACTGGCCTTCCCTTTCTTTACCTGTAAAACAGACACCTAATCCCTCTCTCAAAGGTCATTGTGACAAACAAAGGTAAATGCTTAGTACAGTGACTGGCACATAAGCTCTAAACAAATATTTTCAACCAAATGGGAGCCACCAAAGAAGATAATCATGAGACCATAATGCTCAGTTCACAGTGTGAACTGTGTTATGTCCACAACAGGACAGAGATGGTTCCCTAAACAGAGAACTTCCAAAAGCAGAGATTACTTTGGCATCTATTCTAGAATGAAATGTCACTTTTTCGCCAGACTCAAGAAATTCAAATAGGTGGCAGGTAATGAATGAAATTTAAGCACCCACAAAAAGGGTGTAAAAATGATTTTAAATTTTTACTCTTTTTGTCTAATTAGATTTTACTTTATACTTACTGTACAGCCATGTGGATACCAACATTGATTGCATTTTAGATTCAGCCAAGGAATACTTAGAAAGTGCCCAGGTCCCTGGTTTGATGGGTTGAGCCCTCTACCATAAGTTTTACCCTTGGGAAGACGGTTGCTGCAAAGGAGAGGCTAGGCCTCCCTATATTTGTGCCTAAGAGTCTCCTCCTGAATGCCTCTTTGTTGCTCAGATGTGGCCCTCTCTCTCTGGCTAAGCCAACTTGAAAGGTGACATCACTGCCCTTCCCACTACGTGGGATCAGACACCCAGGGGAGTGAATCTCCCTGGCAATGTAGAATATGACTCCCGGGGAGGAATGTAGACCCGGCATCGTGGGACGGAGAACATCTTCTTGACCAAAAGGGGGATGTGAAAGGAAATGAAATAAGCTTCAGTGGCAGAGAGATTCCAAAACGAGCCGAGAGATCACTCTGGTGGGCACTCTTACGCACACTTTAGACAACCCTTTTTAGGTTCTAAAGAATTGGGGTGGCTGGTGGTGGATACCTGAAACTATCAAACTACAACCCAGAACCCATGAATCTCGAAGACAGTTGTATAAAAATGTAGCTTATGAGGGGTGACAATGGGATTGGGAAAGCCAAAAGGACCAAACTCCACTTTGTCTAGTTTATGGATGGATGTGTAGAAAAGTAGGGGAAGGAAACAAACAGACAAAGGTACCCAGTGTTCTTTTTTACTTCAATTGCTCTTTTTCACTCTAATTATTATTCTTGTTATTTTTGTGTGTGTTCTAATGAAGGTGTCAGGGATTGATTTAGGTGATGAATGTACAACTATGTAATGGTACTGTAAACAATCGAAAGTACAATTTGTTTTGTATGACTGCGTGGTATGTGAATATATCTCAATAAAATGATGATTAAAAAAAAAAAAAAAAAAGAAAGTGCCCAGGTCCCACCTCCCAGAGCTGCTGTTTTAGTGAATCTGGGCTGAGGCTTTTTAAATTAAGCTCAGCCAGCTATGAGAACCATTAATATAGCCAGGCACATTTAAATGATTTCTAAAGAATACCTTCGCATTTAATCTTAGTGATTCAAACAGATTCTTAATCCAGCCTACTCAACGCTGTGGCCAGTATTACCAAGTCATTCTTTCTTTAAATAAAATATATATACATATTCTATATAAAAGAGGTAGAATACATACATATATATGTATTCATATATGTATACATATGTTTACATAAACGTGTATATATGTATACATATATATATTAGTCAGCATATATTGAATGGAAGGAGATTTACAACATCATAAATCAGCAAAACATTTTTTAAAGATGAAAAATGACCATGACCTAGCAAATGTCGGGTGTAATTAAGAAGAAGAAAGGTTAAAAAAAAAAAGACCTTCTTCCATCTTACACTTATTCTTTTCCTTTTTGCTTTGAAGAAATAAAAAGCAAAGAAAACCATCTGAAAGCCAGATCTAGGCAATTCTGCTAGTTATCTGGTTCTCCAGTCCATTGGAAATTGGATACACTGTTCTTTTAAAGAGATTAAAGTGACTAGAGCCCTGCATCAGTTAGCCTGGGACTCTATTCCTAACCCTCCCCTATTTCACATGGTGACCCTGATCATATCACTTGTTTCCAGTCTGAAGCACCCATTTGTAATGTGCAATCAGCACACAGAACCAAGATCCCAGAATCAGTGCCATTTCATCAGCATCTTACCAGTGTGCTGCCATCCGTCCAACGGAAGTCATGCTCAAACATTTTGTCATTGAGGCCTATCCACTGATAATCATGGCCCACACCTATGATGGAAAGCAACACAGATATTTTTACTACTTTGCCCATATATGCATGAAAATGCATCAAAGGAAATTATCTTGAGTGAATTATACTTCCTCTTCTCTGACTGGATTTTTATTAAGTTGCTCATAAAAAGTCCTCATGGTCAAACTGTCTCTTGCTCTTCTGCACTATGTGCTTTGAACAAATTTTGCTAATTTGCAAACATATTATGAAATGTTAAAATATCAGACATAGATAAATACTTCCCTAGCAATTTACTATAATTAAAGAAGCATTATTTTTCCATCTTAAATCATGACAAAAATTTTCCATTTACTTTTTAGTTAAGCTATGCCATTGGCAGAAATTCAGTGACCCAATAAAATGTGCCAGATCTAACCATGCTACCCTGACTTTTGGAAGCCACAAATTTCTTCTCAAAGCATTTTAAACAGTGAATACCTAGACCAGATAGCTACACAAATTTATCCTCAATGAGATGAGTCACTGGTGAGAATATCATACAATAATGTTAAGTGAACCTCTATCCCCATTACAAAATAACCATCAAACTTCTAAAAGATAGCAGGCCTTTGAGGATATATTTAACAGAGCATCAAACAATGCTTCCTGTGCAAAAAATTTTACATATTTGCTACATAAAAACTAGCTGCTCTCCTCTTTGTTCTAGTTCAATAAACTAGAATTTATTGATTTTATCTTTTTTTTCCCCTGGGGAATCTAAATTTGGAACTTATGAAACAGCTCTGGTATTAAGTTTCATTAGCTTTCAATCTCTACCGATTCATGTTTCTAATATGAAGCCCACTTTCCATGGTTTAAAATAATTACTAACTTGGATGAGAACCAAATATGTGCAGAGGATAAGGCTAGGGTGCTTTAAAAATTAAATTTTAATTAGTGGGATAAAACGAACTGAAAGCAATTCACTTTAGACAACACTTACAAGCATATCCAAAATGGAGACCATGAAGGTACCAAGGTAAGAATTAGGTTGAGCTATATGAAATGGCCATTTGTGTGAGTCAAAAAATAATCAAACAACAATTTCATATGATTCAACCAATAGGATACCATTCCACAGATTACTGCTGGCAGAGCAAGCCATACCTTCCGAGGTTATAGTCAAACATTTCCCAAAATGTGAGACTCATAATTGAGATGATTTCAATTAGTTCACAGATGAGGGATTTAATCATTTGAATCACAACTGAGAAAGCCATCTCCTTTCAGTTGGACGCAGAAGAAACCTAAGAAGGTGGTGTGAAGGGGTGAAGTTTCAGGAAACGTGTCTATTTGGTACGTACGATTCACAAACATTTGCTCTTCATGAGAGAGGATGCTTGTGAGGTGAGCGCCCTGAAGACGGCATTCCCGTTCAGCTGCATCCCACGTGCGTCGATGGGCGAAGTATTTGTAGCACTGCCCTTGGAATTTGTGCCAGCCGTAGTCGCATGTCTCGGTATCTGGGAAGAAAACAAGGCATGGGCTTATTAAACTCATTCAAACGTGGCTCACCAATCCATGTGTTCATAAAGGGGCCCCATCAATATCCATGCAATGTCCCTGAAATAACTGATTCAAAAACTATGGTCACAATCTACACAATAGCAAAAATAATTGTTATAGAAAGAGCCCGACTGATTCCTGAAAAGTGGGTGACTCTACCACTTTGGACTGAAAAGTCAGTATCTTTCCCTAAGGGCAATTTCCTTGAGTTGAAGCCAGTTTACAGCAGAAGGGCAAAGTGGAACAAGAACCAGCCAAAACCTGTTAGGCCCTATTGTCTGTTGGCTTACTTGCAAGTAATCAGAGCTAATTCCTTCCCAACACAACTTTTCTAAATAGAATCATTCAAGTGATAAGAATTCCAGCCTAGTAGGATTATCAGGAATGCTCTATTTGCATAAGGACTTCAAAGGTCCCAGAAGCTGTCCTTTCCTACTTCCCAGAGAGGCACCTGGGGGAGGCGGAGGACACACAGGCCCTTGTCAAGCAAGATTTACAAAGAGAAAAACTCCTTCATGAGCAGGCATCTTCTGGGATTTGGTTAGGACTGTGTGTCTTCTCACAAAAACAGAAGGAAAATACATAACTCCCAGTGCAAATGCATCAAGATTTGAATAAAAGGAGGACTGCTTTCTTTTACGTTTATTAAGAATGAAATAAACTAAGTTAAAGTACCCCCCATTCCACCAAGCCGTATATATATATGTCTTTGTGTGCATATGTGTATTTTGTTTTTCCTCTTTTGAAACAAGCACACTATCACCAGTAACTTGATAGGATGAAAGCGCTTTTCAAATATACCTCAGTTTCCTACTGGTAGTAAGCATCATACTTTTAAATATATCTAAGTTTCCTACTGGCAGTAAGCATCTATACTTTCTAGATTACCAGTTTTTAATGTATTTTCATAAAAAAACAGCCTAGTACAGAGCACTATATTCTCCCCAGCAACCTTCCCTCAGACCCACCCACCCACAGGTGGGGTTAAACTCTATATATGAACTATATATATTAAATAACAATCAATAGAGATAATTTTAAGTTTCACAAGCTATATTAGCATTCAATTTCTTTCCCCGATAAACCTAAATATACTAAACCAATTGTATGTAAAAATCAACAAAACAGCAACCCTCATAGAAAGTTAAGAAAACTTTCCAGATAAACTAAATGAAAAACAGGGTGGGAAGCGGGGGATGATTTGGGTGTTCTTTTTTACCTTTACTTTTTATTCTTAGTCTACTCTTTCTGATGTAAGGAAAATGTTCAGAAATAGATTGTGGTGACGAATGCATAACTATATGATTATAATGTGAACAGTTGATAGTACACCATGGATGATTGTATGGTATGTGAACATATTTCAATAAAACTGAACTTACCAAAAACAAAAACAAAACAAAACAAAACAAAACAAAAAAAATCCTGCTAGATTATATAAATTCTTGCCTTCTATGCTACCTTGTTGGCCAAATTGAAACTCAAATTATTTCCCGACCATCCCTCTGTTTATTCCGTTTCCTATAATTGTGGGAAAGTATGAATTCTGAGAGATTTAATTTTTTCCTGGCTTCCATGATTTAGACCATAATCATATAACAGATGCAGCTTATCTCTGAGGCAGTCTTTCTTTCAGTTTAGTCTATCAGGCCTGTTGTTTAGTTACAGCTGGCTGACTATTTGTTTTGAATAATGTGCACTGGAAGTTTTGAGTTTTATTAAAGTGTTGTTGGAGACCACCAGATCTCATAGGAAAGGATTCAAGACACAGCTAGATGGTTTGGTATAAAAGTAACACTCAGTGCCCAGGAATGAAGCCAATTTTGGCTACTTGGATGTAGTAATTTTCCTTTTGGGAAGTTCCATGGAAGAATTTAGAGGTGAGGTAGGAGGGGTGGTGAGGAAACAGATCCTCATATGTGAGGGGGTTAGTTTTTAGGAGAGGAGAATTGGGAAAATTTTTAGAACACTCTTACTGCCAAAGACAATAATGTGATATTGTAATAACATAGTTTCCCTTAACCTTGAAATTATCAGTATTTTAAGATACAGTTTAAAATTGCGGAGGATTCCTAACTTATTGAATAACACTATCAGGAAAAAACCCTACTGTACACCCTTTCTTATTCCCAACTAACGCAAGTGGTTTTAGTCTGGTTCTCATTCTTTATCTGTTGTCATTAAAATGGATTATCATTAGATATGTTCCTCTTATGCAAAAATTCCCAATGGATCAGAAGATTTAAATGCATGACCACACCATTGCTACAATGCTTTCCTCAGTTAACAGGTGCATATGTTCCTATCAGAATACAGGTCCAAAATAGGGGCCAAGTTTCTGTTAAAACCAAGGTGGGACAGTCAATTTAGTTATCTGTACTATCTACACCATAGCTTCTCAATGATTATAAATATATTTGTAAATACTACTTGACAGAGTGGCTTTTATTCTAAAAAAAGAAAAAAAAAGAAAAAGAAAAAAAAGTCAAATATCCACAAAGATCCAATTAATTTTCATTATTCATAAATTCAACAAATATATATTGAAGGACTGAGTGTCAAGCAGCATCTCCCAGGATGCTATTCTGATAAGAGATATCATAAACAGTCTCTTTGTTTTTCCACCTTTCCTAAAAATGATTTGATACACATATCATTTATTAGAAGGCAACCTTTCTGGATATTTTCTTAAAAATCATTGGAATGTGGAGATGCATTTTAGGCTTCAAAGCCCCCATAGTACCCAGGTTACAACACAAAATCTCACAATTAGTTTTAGGAGTGGGGGGAGGCATGCATGTAATAACTTCTGTTCAGGACCACTTAAGCTGAAACTATTGCTTTGAGAATCTCACTAAAAACATCTATCCTCTTTATTCTGCGCAGGTAATGTTTTCAACACCTGTGACAGATAGCTGTCAAGCCTTAGGAAATTGTCAACACCTTGATACTTCTTGGTGGCAAGCTCTATCATTGACGTTGGCTGGGGACCATCTGTGAGTTCAGAACTGTCTCTCTACTGATCCAAGATCCCCTTTTAGATGTTTTGTCTGTTCTCATTCTACCAAAATGTCTCCCCTCTTCCAGAGTTTTCAGAGAGTTGGTAAGTTACTAATGCAGAGAACAGAAAAGTTTAGCTGAAGAAACAATGACACAGTCATCACTGAAATTTGGATAGAAAACTGTTTAGACAACACTGCTGCTGTTAATGAAGAAAACATTTGTTCTTAGGCAACCTGAAAAGAGGAGGAAAAACGTCTTTCAGTATCCTGGCAGTAAATCACAGAAGCACAGCTGCATCTGGTAAACAAACTAGAATAGCTGCTCCTCGGCAAATAATGTGGATGAAGGTTAAAACAAGACAAAATAGATAAAATAGAATATACCTGAAGCTAGGTGGCACAAGAAAGGAAAGAAAAATTTTAAACTTTTCTTTCTAATATTCCTTTTAAAAGAGAGGAAAAAAAGGTTAATTGACACCCAAAATCTCTTCCTAGGATCTGTTACCTCTCTCTTTTAATCCATCAGATACACATATTTAAAAAATGTTTATTTTTAAGAGTTCCTTTAGAAGTGTGGGGATAGTAAGAAAAACCCAGGCTTCAAGTTTAGTTTGCTTAGGTTCACTTTTACCGGTCTATAATTTACTAGCTGCGTGGCCTTGAATGTGTCGCTTCTCATCTCTGAACCTCAATTTCTGGCCTACTTACCTCAAAGAACTGCTATGTCAACCAAATGAGATAGTGTATCCCAAAGTATCTGGTAACCTATAAAGTACCAAACAAATAGAACTCTTAATTCTCTGTCAAGAATTATGCCGAATCACCGGAATGCCAGTTCCACAAGAACAGAGAATTGTTTTGTCTGTTCTGTTCAGAGTTCTGTCTTGCCTAGGATACAGCAGGCACTCAACAAATACTCGTTGGACAGATGAATTTTGGGTTCGCGCCTTGTACTTCAAAAGAAGGAAAGCCAGAATCATTTTCACATATTCAAATGTCTCAGGTGGTCCCCACTTCTGTTTTCCTCAACAAATGGCATCTTCCTAACTTTTTTCCTCTTAAGAGGATCCTGCTTGGTCTATTTTCATAAATATGATAAAAAAGTTCTAGGATAAATAGACTCAACCTATGCAATTAAATAAACACCCAAAACCTAAAAACTCGGCAATCACCCATCCACTTCAAATGGCAATTCAATGCATGCTCCTTTTTCACTTTGCTCTAATTTTGGTGAAGTCTGTATTAACACTGCAAAGCAGAAAGCCAGGCCAGACCAATGTGCTTGAGTGTCTAATACTTTTTCGTTTTGTCTGGTGGAATGGAATTTTGGCTCTGAGCACCCTTATCAAAGCCAAACCACTGTAAGACGTTATGTAGAGGAAGTCCTACATTCCCAAGCTGAGTATGCTGAGCATGCAATCTGTTTCTGTTTGATTAGGAAATGTTACCATTATCCATCCAAAATACATTATTAGGTGGGCCATAAAATGCAAATCACAGAGATTCAAGCCATCATGAATGTAAGATTTCCTTTCATTCAGAAAAAGTAGAAGCTACTTCAGTAGGAAAATTTCCTGGTGAGCAGATTCACAATGTCTTTTACATAGTGTTTGCCAAGCCGAGGTTGATACATTCTAACAACTATATCAGTTCATTCTCCAGAGACGTTTGACTATGAAAAATAAGTTCATTGAGCCCCAAGTGCCGAGCGGGGTGGAAATAAAGGTACCAACATTGAATTCAGTACTCCTTGGTATGCAATTCACAAATGTGGATGAAGGGGGTGCCTAGCTCGTTCCCATGAAGAATGCATACGACAGTGTTTCTTTGGTTGGCTATATGTTCTTAAATCCAGTTCAGTGTGTGTGCCTGCTATACCTGTCTGCCAGCAAAACAGTAGTGATCAAGTCAACACTACTGTTCAGATGTTGAGAGCTATGAGCACATAAGGAAATCTAACCAAGTCAGGTAACCGTGAGTTTCCTCTGCAAGAAAGAATATGCAATAAGGCAAAAATTGCTGAAACTGTTCAATTCATTATGAACAGATGCTGCTCAGAAGTAATGAAATGAAGTAACAGTAGTGTTCATCTTACAAATGTTATAACTCTCACCTTGTTCACAAAGTGCACCAACATAGCTTGGAAGGCAGAGGCACCGGAACGTATTAAAACCGTCAACACATGTGGCTCCATTCCGACACGGGTTAGAATGACACTCATCAAAATCTGAAATAAAATCATAAAAGTCCACAAAAATACTTTCAAAAAGGGCCAAAAATTTTATTTAGTAGGGTTGCCAGATAACATACAGGAAGCCCAGCGAAATTTGAATTTCAGGTAAAAAATAATTGCTTAATAGAAGATGTCCCATGCAATATTTGGGGCATACTTATACTAAAAACACTACTCTTTTTTTTCATCTGAAATTCACATTTCACTGGGCATCCTGTATTTTTATTTGCTAAATCTGGCAACCCTAAGAAAATTTCAAAGATATTCAGAGTAGAGGCATTGTCCCCATTGCTATTAGCTTATAAAGAATGCTCCTAGCCTTCCCACCACCACTTCCATGTGGAATACTGAAAATACCTAACAGGCCTCTCTGCTTCTGGGCCCCTCTTTCCAAAATAACCTTCACTTTGCTGACTGTCATCTTTTTTAGTCATAGTCATGATCCTTTTACTCTTTTGCTTCCAAATATTCCATGGATCCCAATTGCCTGGGACAGTGGTTCTCAGTGGAACAGCAGCCTCAGCATCATTTCAGAAAGTTACAAATGCACATTCTTAGGCTCCACCCGTGACCTACTGACTCAGAAACTCTGAGACTGGAGAAAACAGTTTCTCTTTTACCAAGCCTTCCAGGTGATTCTGATGTATGCTAAAGTCTAAGGGTCAAGAGCCTCAATTATAAGGTAGAACTCTTCAACACATTGGATTCAGGACATTTGCATACCTCTCTAGACCCAACCTACTTTCTAGCATTCTCTTCCAGTGTATTTTGCTCCTACAAATCCATACGTAGGCAGACTAGAATACATGCAATCACTCAAATGCATTCTGCAGTTTCTGGTCTCTGAGCTTTTTGTTTGCTGTGTCCGTGTCTCCCTCCACCACCTATTGGAATCCTCCCAACTTTAAAATCTTTGTCAACTGCAACTTTCCTATACAGATCCCCAAGATCTCCTCTGATGAAATGAATGACTGTTCCCTTAGAATTTTGCAATTCCACTAAAAATTTAATTAATATCTCTACTGAATGAAAAGAATATTTTATAAATATATGAAACAAGTTAAATTCCAAGAGTGTATATAATATATTCTTCCCTGAAAAAGTGGCCTTAGTGATGATCATATGATAAAGTAATGATACCAAACAATTCTAAGGTGCTTGCTAAGTGCCAGACACTGTTCAAGGAGCTTTGTATATATTAACCCATGAAATTGTTTTTAATTAATTAATAACATAAAACATAAAGAGGACCAGATAGATGCTTTTATAGGTGTAAATTTCAAATTTAATATATTTAAGTAATTGATATTTGATATTTAAGTAATTATTCCTTAAGTGTTATCTATTGCGATCTCTATATCCTCATTAATTAGCACACAAATAGAGTACAATAATTGTGTCAATTTTTTTTTTTTAAAGGAGAAGTACACTTTTAATATAGGTGTTGGGATTTTATCCCAATATCTCTTTGTAATTGTAAATGTCATGGTGGGCCATTTTTACCCAATCATTATGAGCAAACCCCCACGGCACCTCTTTGGCTAATATAGTCCATGATTTCTTTTCTCAGAGATAAGCTCTATATTTAGCCAAATCCAAAGTGGGGCTTTATTAGTTTTTTAAAGAGAGGGAAGCCTACATAAGAATATGAGAGTAAAAGAAACTGATTTTTTAAACAGGTAGTTATTTCCCTGGGAACCCAAGAGAGGAGGGGAACAACAATCCCCACAACTTTCTGAGGTAGAGGTGGGTGGAGCTGGTCACGGAGTAGGGCCCAAAAAGGATTTTTCCTATTTTGCATCAGAAGAGAAGTTGTCCCAAAATATGAGAACTAAACGCCCTAATTTTTGAGTACAGCATTCTGCAAGTTTTTATTTAAGTTGACTATTTATTGACATGCAGATGCTGTGGATATACTTATGTTTGGGGTTAATATTTATGCATCTTTCCATTTGTAAAGCCTATCTGTGAAAAACAGCAGAAGAAATGGCTGAACTCAGTGAGTCTCACCGAGTCTCGTGCATCTTAGAATTCAGTAAACATCTGTCCCCATTTCTTGGATCTTAAAAAACTTATTCTCAGATCTTAGCTTCATTTGTTGACATATAATTTATCTGCACATGAGTTTCCCTGAAATCCTCTGACAGGTTCACACAAGACAAAGCAATCTGGGAAAGGAACCCCACTCTTTTCAGCCGCAAACATCTTACCAAGTTCACACTGGTCTCCACTGTAGCCAGGCACACAGGTGCATACATAGGAAGTATCAGTAGGATAGCAGGTGCCTCCATTAAGGCACGGGTTGGTTTTGCAACGATCAGGTCCTACGATGTTCAGGAAAGTAAGAAAAACAACTTAGGCCCATCTCTATGGTTTCAATGTGTTTTTTAATAAAATGCCACTTATCGCTACCATAAGATAAGCTTTACCATAGCAATTTAGAGACACTACCACACAAATTAACATTAACTGTACTCTCTGGAGTGTTTCTTGGCATTGTAACTAATTGCTACAAATAGCAACTAATCATTTCTGGGATTCAATCATCATTATTTTTTAACAATATTTGTACTGTTTCTGGCGACTAATATATTCTACTGCAGATTTAGTTGGCATGATAATGGCAATTGATTTTAGTCAATAATGATTACACATATGTGTACACAGTGAATGGAAAATGTGTTCTTTTAAATGGGGTTAGTTCATGTGAAATGGCTGGATACACAAAACATGCATTCTTTTTAGCAGATTGGCTTGTTACCATCATTTGATTTATTATTGCCTTTTACCACTTAATGCTCAGAAACTGTTTTTCTTCGAAAGTGTGCACTGAAGTCTCTTCTGCTACATTAACAAGCTTTTTCCAAAAACACGTTCCAAATGTACTCCTTTAAACTACACTTGAAGAAAAGCAACACATGGATTAAACTCTACTGTATAAAAACAAACCCAAATACAAAACCTCATCTAAAATGAAACCCAAATTTTTATTACAATTTTCTCATTAAAAACCCACATAAATTAACACTCCTAGCAGATAAATGTAAAGACTAAATACATAAATTTATGAGGAAAAACAGGCTAAAATATATCCTAAAGGCAAAATTTTATACTGTTTGAAGCACATATTTCATTGTATAATATTGCTTGAATAGTTGTATTTATATTAATAGTTTTATTTACTGTTTTACTTTTTTCAGAATTAAGTTTCAAAATGGTCAAGAATCCAAATGAGAGCTAAAAGTTTCACAAAATTATTGAAATAAAATAGATCATATACGAGATACAACCATATTTCCAAGAATTTTAAGTTCTGAAACCCTGAAATAATTACACATGAAAGGAAGATGGCTAACTAACTATGAAACATTCATTAAAGACTATTAGGACAAACAGGGTGCTGCTTGTTTTCCCACACAAGAAAAGTCAAACTCAAGCTTTCTGAGTGTTAAGTAAATTCTTAACTATCAGAAAGACTTCATAGATACACATTCATACATGTGGGGTTTACGTTAAAATTAGGGCGACTTACACGCTTACAATTACTTCTCCAAAAACTACCCCAATTTTTCTAAGACTCTTCTATAGTTCCAAAAATACTTAAAATCTCCCTGTTGATTTTACCTTTCTCCATTTGAATCTACACTCTAGATGACAAGGCTACAGTCACTAGTGTGTCTCCATATTGCCTCCATGCAAAATCAAAATGACACTTGTGTGAAAGTGCTTTATAAAACTGTAACCCCACAAATGGGAAGCGTTACTATTATTCCTCTCACAGACACAAAACCCCAACCCAAGAGTAGGTGACAAGGGCATGGCAAGAAAGTGAGTCTTTCTGTGATCTTGAAGTCATTCCAATTAAGAGAAAATTCTATTCTTGCCTAGACAGTTTATATTAACCTCTGACTGAAAGTTGAATCTGCAACAGACAGATTGGCAATCCAATATTAGCTGCTGTTTATTAATTTAAAGTAAAGTTAAGGGAGTTGTTTTGGTTTGCAATTAATACGCAAGTTCAGATTCTTGGTAAACATTGTGCATGGTGGACTGGATGACTGGTACACATTTCTTGCTCATTTGCCAAAACTAATCACCCATATATGTGTATGTAGTTGTTATTACAGTTTATTTCCATTTCACATTTCACCAATCTGATTTATATGTCATCTAAATTACAAAATAATAAATACTGGCCAGAATAACAAATTATCATTTACAGATTAAATATACAGCAACAAGAAAAACCCAGTGTTAACCACTTTTGATCAACTTTATTCACAGAATATCTCGAGCCATTTATAAGAATTGCATTTTACAATTACTTTCCTCTATCTGAAGCACATCAAAATGAAGCATTTGTGGCACAAAAGATAATATTGATACAATCAGAAGAATAATTCTAACCGGAGTCATGCCATAAAATATAATCATTAAAGTAGAATGTTATGTTTCCAAATGTCACTACCCTTGAAGTACTGATCTTTTTTTTTTTTCTTTTTCTTGGTAGCAGATAGGTGGTGATGCCTACTTGTTGATTCTTTTGACAATATTATTTAAATAATAACATATATAGGAAACATGGGTAAAGCCAACTTCTCAATATTTTTAGTTTAGTTTAAGAGGAAAATAAATTCTACCAAGTAAATACCCCAAGATTTCCAGTTTATGTATCATCAATTATCAATTGCTCATTTTCAGACTCTATCAGAAAACAACAACATGCAGCAAGAAAAAACAAAAAAAACAAAAACAAAACATGAACTTTGGGGTCAGACTGATTAGATTAAAATACCACTTTTTTCTACTGTACAGCTGTACAACCTGTGGCAAGCCACTGAACCTCTCTGAATCTCAATGTCCTAGATTTTTAAATGGGGAAAATAAAATGTATTTGATAGGCTTTTTTGTGAAGACCAAATGAAATAGTCTAGATAAAGCAGTATCAAATTTGTGTTTTCTGTAAATTCAGTAAATAAACAGAAATCCTCTCTCAGGCAGAGCATGACACATACTGAATATCCACTATTGCTTGACACTGTATTAGAAGCATTTTATAGACTCTCTGGAGCAAGGAAATGACATAAAAGTATAAACTGATAGCTGATATTGCACTAACTATACAGGAGATTTATTATAGCTATTTACTACTCTCAAATTTTAAAGGACAGACACATTTTGATATTGCCACAACAGCACCCATCAATGGGAGTTTAGAAGAAAAAATGCAGAATTTCTTGTGTGTGTGTTCTTAAAATTAAGGTTATAATTACAGGACATATGACACAGAAATATTTTAACTGTCACTAAAAACAAATTGAATTTTTACAGTATTAACAATTTCATTTTTTCCTTGCTGCAATTGTATATCTTTAAAGCCCAGAAATAACCTTTACTTACTTTCAGTGCATCTTATTGTAGACCCAATACTGTGGCCTGGCCTGCTGTTATGTGAACAATATAAAAATCTACATTGATTTAACATCACAATAAAAATATATATACATGTATATGTTAAGACCAAGCAACTGTTTCCAAGTATGGAAACAGATTTATAAGTGTTGGGGCCTTACCTGGTAAATAGACTGCTGTGCCTTCCACTGACTCTTCATTAATGCCAATCAGGAAATCAGTTTCATTAGAAGTTTCCAGAAGGGAAAATGGTGGTGTTGTAGGTTCAGTACTTAACTCCACAGTGCTTTCTGTCACCTGATTATTGGAATCAAGAACTCTCGCTGATATTTGATGTTCTGGGGCTGCTACTGTGGAATCCTCCCCTCTGATCAAAGATGCTTGTGTTTTAAGGTTTATTTCCAGAGAAGAAGGAACAGTGGGCCCCTCAGAAGTCTGTGGGTCAGGCTGAGGAACTACACTTGGCTCAACCCCATGAGTCGCAGAAGCAGAGGTAGAAAGTGGCCTCTGTGAAGCACCTTCTAACTTAATTTCACCTGCAGATGTGACAACAGTTTCAGCTTCAGATGTACCGATAAAGATAAACTCTTTGATTGCTTCTCCAGAAAGCTGAACGTTGGTTTGGTTTTGGGAATCCTGAGGGACTTCAGTTCCTTCCTCAGCAATTAGTTCTGTGGCAGAAGCTTCCACTTCTTCAAATATTTTAAGGTTACTTTCTTCTTCCACGTCAGGAGATAAGGACGGAGGTGCAGTTATATGAAAGTCGTCTTCACTTGGTTTGAAAGTTGCTTCAATGGTTGCATGAGCTTCCTTAAAAGAATCTTCTGGGGACATCTGAGATGTGTCCACATCTGTACCTGGCAGAGCACTTGGCTCGAGGACCTCTGTGGGTTCAGAGGCTCCACTTCCTGATTGGATAGTGACTGGAGATGGCAGCATCTGTGAGGACAACTTCACAGATGCTGAGACTGCTGGTGTTGTCTCAGTGTAACCTGGGGGGTTGGATCTTTCTATCACATTAGGTGCCTCTGTTAAACTCTGAGTCATAAGGTAAGTACCAATACTTATGTAGGGTGTATGATCGACCAATGCCTCCTCAGCTCCTGAAGAGAATTCGGGCTGAAAAGAAGGACCTACATATTTCTTTTCTTCATACTTCTGTGTCCTCCTCAAATGGCCCACTGTTGATATCATCTCACTTTGGTCTGCAATAGCTTGACCATCAGACAAAGTGCTTGATTCAAAGATGTCATCCAAGGTTTTTGCTTTAATTTTTGGCTCGTCAGTCTCTGGATTAACTGTGGCAGACTTACTAGGAATGGACAGGGAGGCTGCTGTGGGAAGTAAAATGTCTAATTCTGTTTCTATACTAGGGACAGGGATCCCAGTTGTGATAAAGCCCATGTGGTCTAATTGGCTTCCATCTTCAGAAATCATTGATTCATTATGTGTTGCCTGAGTGTAGCTAGACAAAAGAGCATCCCCAGAACCCTCAAATTTTTCTTCAGTTAAAGAAAGGTTAACTGCTGTCTCATACTTCTCTTGAACTTGAGAGATTTCTTCATTACTATTATGTGGTTCTGACGGGACCTCTGCATCTGTGTCTGTTTGCATTACAAGGATGTCTTCATATACAGATGTAGTGTGATCAATATCTATGATAGCATTTTTATCTGATGTCAGATCAGATAGACTATCAAGGATGGTACTCTCGGTAATTGTCAATATTAAATCTTTGTCCTCTTTGTCCAGATCTATAATAATATTTTCAGTGGCTTTTCTTCTGTCAGGTTTTAAGGTGGAATCCTCAAATCCTCTGAAACTATCTTGGAAACTACCTTCAGGACCCTCTGTGGACATCTCATATGACATTGCACTTGTGCTAGTTGGATCAGGGAAGCTCTCATTCTGCTCTGAATGAAGAGGCAGCACCACTGAAACTGTTGGGAGTCCATCAGCAGAAACGGCTTTAGTACTCGGAGCTTCATGAAGTTTTTCCAGGGAACTATCAGAAACAAATGTGGTGCTTCCTTGCCCAGTTGTCTGAGTTGTTCCAGAAGTTTGGACTAAGTCAACAATATCTAATTCCCCAGATCCTTCTCCAGAATGTTCATAATACAAATCAGCTGGTTTTGGTGCTGATGTAACAAATCCTTTGGCCATTTCAAGACCATAAGTTGTAGCCAGAAAAACAGTGGAAGAGGTTGCTGTTTCTTTAGTTTCTGCTGTTGAAGAATTCTTATGGGAGACCTGTTCCATCATAGTTTGTGATCTACTGGTCTGGATTTCTTCTGCCCAATTGAGAGTCTGATTTTCAGGATGATCATAGTTAGTGGAGAAAGGGAGAGGTGCCATAGTTTGTACTTCTGCTCCTGTGTCGCTTAAAATTTTCATTAAGGTTGCACTGGATACTGTCTGGCTACCTTCAGAGATGCCAGCAGTATTGGCAATGAGTGGTCTAACTTCATTTGCTACATTTTGCATTCCGTCATAGTCTTCAGTTTTATCACTAGAGACCCTTGTTTCTAAACTTCCCACTTGAGAAGTCTTGGGAAGTAATGTGCTAAGGATTTGTTCCATTTCAGTAAAATTCACTGACACTCTCGGTAGAGTGGGCAAAACTTCTTCTCCTGATCCCACTCCAGAGAATAAGGGATCAGTATCTGATTCTTTAATTATTGGTCTCATACCTTTGGGAAAGTGTTTTTTACTTTCTTCCTCTTTGATTGATGAATCTGTAACCACACTTTCAGATGGCATAAATTCAGTCACTGAAGGAGTAGCTAAGAAAAAACGTGGTTTTTGAGTAGCTTCAGGGACAGTAGGGTATGGTTCCAAGCCCTCTGCATCCATATCTGGAGTTGATATGTTAACTAAGGAAATGCCTTCCTCCTCCATATCCTTATCAGTACTGTAAGTTTTCTTTGTTGTTAGTATAGAATAGCCTGTTGTTAAGAGCTCAGCTTCAGTAAATATTGGTGAATGAAAAGTTTGTCCTGGTGCAACAGAGCTTTGGGGAGATTCAGAAAATATTTGTTCTTTAATCTTCTCCTCTGATGCTGTTTTACTTTCAATTCCTTCTGTTATGGGGCTAAATTCATGCCTGGACCATAATTTAGTAGGCTCCATTGTTTGGGGAAAGTCCACAGAAACTGTGCTATCAACCTTCACTTCCCCCTCTTCTGTTGGTGCTTCGGTACCTTGAGCTTCTGTCATTGGTAAAATGGTGGATTTCTTATCAGCTTCCTTGACAGCAATCACTTCCTCCAACCCTTGGTCAATAAATGGATTATCTGTACCAGAAACTTTTCCCTTGGCACTGGGAAGCACTTGGTCAACAGAGCTGCTGATTGATTCCAATTGCTCGCCTGAGCCCTCAGCTGAGGTTGTGAAGTCTTCCCAAGGGAAGGCTGAAGTGCTAACCTGGGTGCTACTGGGTCTTTCCAAGTCAGGTATATGATTAATGTAATCTGATGTAGGAATTGCAGAAGTTGAAATCTGGGTATCCATAAATATTGGGCTTCCAGAGCCTTCCATCATTATTGCTTCTTCTTTTCTTATGGGATGAGACACTGTTGAATATTCCCCAAATTCACCACTGAACTCTTCCTCCAAAGGAAAATCTGTAGAAAAGACCCTTATTTCTGCCCCAAGATTTGGCTCTCCTGGTACCTCAGAAACCAAATTTTCTTTGGATGTCTGGCTTATAGTTTCAGCAACCTGTGTATCCATTACTGTACTCAAAACTAATCCAGTTGGCTCAAAAGGGAACGAATTTTCCACATGGATAGATAAAGTACCAGTTGCTTCCTTTTGGGTTTGAATTCCAGGCTGTAAATTTAATGAAAATGAAGAAAGAGTGGTGGTTTCTGGATCAACAGCAGCTTCCCCAGAACTCTGCTCCAGAAAAGGAGAGACAGGGCTAGATGGGGCAGTAGTCAGTGCTTCCTGAACTCTAGGTTGACTGCTACTGCTCTGCCCAGTGGCCTGTGCTCCAAAATCATCTACAACATTTGATTCTGTCAAGACAAGAGTAGAACTCGTCATTTCCTTTTCAGACTGTGTGGATGCTGTCGAGGATGTAACACTTTTCCTAGTAGAATATATCAAATCGCTAGATGGAGATTCACTTGAACTTTCTAATTCCGAGAGTAAAATTAATTGATCTGATCTCTGTGTCGGTGAATGTCTTTCATCGGTAGAAACTGTTTGTGGACTTTTCTCCTCCTCCTCATCGTTCCTTTTCTTTCCCTCAAGAGATGTACTGAAAACCCATTCAGGGGTGTCTGTTTCTTTTACAAATTTGGCAGGGACTACTTCTGCAGAAGGTTGTTCAGAGACAGAATAAATGGTGGTTGCAGAAACATCCAAAATGCTTTCCGTAATCATTCTCTTGCCAGTGTCTAAAGTAGTTAGTGTATTGGTAGTACTTTTTTGTGATGTATCAGGTGCCACAGTGAACATTTCATTTTTATCTTCTTCTTCTTCCCCAGAGCCTTCTGGACTTGGAATTGAAGGACTCCCTAAGAGCTCTACAATTTTTCTAGGGGTTATTTCCAGCCAGTTTTCTATGGTGGACAATCGATCATCAGGCAGTGGACTTCCTGTTAGGGAAGTTGATTCCTCCTCTGAAATGGTTGCTGCCCCAGAACTTGAGGCTGTGCTTGGAGCAGATGTAACAGAAGTACTTTTTTCTGTCTCTTCATGAAATGTTACTTCTGTAGTCTTTGAGAAGACCATTTTCTGAGATTCTTGGTCAATGACAGCATCTCCTGAAGATTCTTCAGGAAACAGAGGTACAGTTTCAGTATTTTTATGTACCAGACTATCAAGTTCAGGGCCTCTCTTGGTGACTGATTCTGTTCCCTCTGTGGCTTCTTCTTCATGAAACTGGACTGTGGGGAGAACATCAGGCTCACCACTTGAAAAATGTTCTGGTGCTTCAGGGTAAGTCTCAGGCTTCCACGTAATTTCAAATGATTCAGTTGTTTCTTTAGATTCATTTGGTTGCACTGCAGTAGACAATTCAGTTTCGGCCATTGCAAATGGATGAGGATCACTTTCACTGCTGTCTGAAAAATTTTGAGAAGGTGCAACACTTTCAAACTGGCCACGCCTAGCTTCTGCGGCTTCTGGGTCCTTGGGCACCGTGGTGACTAGATGCTTCCCATTTATGTACTGCACTGATGGGGTGGTCGTTATGTCAGTAGCATTTGCACAGTCTTCATCTTCCTCTTCATCTTCTTCACTGTGGTATATATCTATTTCAATTACCTCAGGTAAATCAGGTAAAATTTCATCAATTAGATCATGCTCTGCATCTGTTTCTTCACTACAGGGTTCCTCTTCTTTAGATTCTGAATCTATTGGATGACCAATTACACTCAAATCACTCATTCGACCTGAAAAAAACAAAGAGTTTTCACAATACTTAAATAGAGGATTTGGCAGTGTACCACAGAAAAAATTGCTAGCAAGGCTGACCACACTCAGAAACACAAAGAAGGAATTCAAATCTTTTCACATTAAGTGCAGTCACCCTTCTATACAGTCTTCAATTTTGCTGTTTTATATTGACAATAGGAAAAAATAAATCCAAGTTAAGATTATGGAAACAGGCTATGAAAACCCTCCAACATGTTTAACAAAGGCAACGAAGTCTTTCAAAAGAAATGAAGTCACATATACATTGTAATCGTGACATGTAGGAGCTCATCTTTACATGAACTGAAAAAAAATTAAAAATTAAAAAAAAAAAACACATTCCGTACACAAGAGGATGCCCTGGATGTGGTGGCTCTGTGTGGGGTAGCTCAGGGAAAGGACTGGGAAGGAAAAGACTTCCGTGAATTTAAGCCTTTATCTGCCATGGGAGGTGACCTGGATTGGTTTTTATTATGAACATATTCTCCGAAGGAAATTCAGGAGTCACATCTAAATATTCTAACCAACATACTTCAAATAACATGCAATATGAGAATGCTCCCTAGATTGTAACCGAACACAGGGCACCAACCACTAAGTCCAATCGACTCTTCTGCCATCAGAAATTTACCAGGAAAGCTTTGTCACGGGCACTGGGAAGGAGGGAAATCTGGTGCTTCTTGCTTTCTAAGTTGACTAAGGCCGTCAGCTGTCTTAGGAGAGGGTCCTACCACGATGGCTGCCCTACTCCCAGTGTCATGACAGCACAAAACAGCACTTGCAGAGAGGCAAAGAGAAGCTTGGCAAATTGCACAATGTCTCCATGCGTCCCTGGGAATATTGTGGCAGATCTCATTTGCCACCCAGTGGAGGTGCAGGTCACACCCTCTTAAGCTGAACCTGAGATGCTTATGTGATGAATAATTACGACGGAGCCACCCTCCCTAACTGTAATTGTTCCTTTTGTAGGGAGAGATCAACACAAAGCATTTACTAATACATCAGAGAAGAAAAAAAAAAAAAAACCCTATTGATGAGGAGCCAGTACTGCTTGCATTCTAGTCCATTATTAATGCCTCAATCTACATATAGATGTATACGAGCTTTCAATACAAACTCTATAGAAGCTTCTTCTATGTTTTTAACTTTGAAAACCAAAGACCACAAAACTTCTATGTAAGTGGAAGACATATACTAAATTTATATGTGTCCCTTTCACTCTAGTAAAAACAAAACAAAAAACGAACCTCTGCTCCATATCCCAGCACATTTTCACTGTTTTTTAACTCCACGAAATACTATTTGTCTAGGGCAAAGTTACCCTTAACCTAATTACATGTCCTTCCTACTTAACTTTAACTCCATGAAATACTATTTGTGTAGGGCAAAGTTACCCTTAACCTAATTATATGTCCTTCCTACTTAACTTTCACAGATTACAGTTAATTTCTTCCTTCTCCATCATTCTAACCTATATATTCAGCCTTTCATTTAACTATGTAAAAAAAAGCATTCAAATAAATGAAAAATCTTTCTACCATACAGAGAAGTGAGATCAGTGAATAGCACTGGTATATTAAATATATATATAAAATGAATCCAGATCATTTCTATCACAGATGTTACAACTATTCATAATTGCTAAGTTCAAGAAAATGACTAAATGTTCAGTATTATAGCACTGTTACTGTTTCCATGGGGCAAATGCTTCAAATGTGAGCAAAACGAAATCTTCAGATAATAACACCTCTTTACTGTGACTTGGGTTGAAGCCTACTTTTGTGCAATGAAAAGAGAATGTGAAAAAAAAGTTTAATCTATACAAGAGAATACATTGTAAATGCCTTGAGTATTAATGAATCTCTAAAATGTCATATCAATAATTTTATCTAATCACCAAATCAAATAGTCTCTCATTGCTAATATTATTTGAATATAGTTGAATTAAGCTAGATTCAGTCACACTATTCTGTGCAACTTCCTGGGATTTAACTGGTACTTCAAAAATGTGCATATCTTAAATTGTTTATACCATCATTTTACATACAATTCTTACATAATTTTATTAGGTGCAACTAAAACTTGAATTCACTGCTGAGAAGCATCACACACAGATACATGAAGTTATCTATGTCTGTTTAGTGTCACAGTATCTTTTTGTTTACATACAGGAAGAATTATAAATAAGAAACATAGGCCATGCTAAGCATATAATGAATCCCCACCATATTTTGTACAACTTTTAAAATAGTGGAAATAAAACTAGACATTCAGCCAGACTTCTCAAGTCAAGGATAAATAAGAAAGTAACTATTTGATATTGTATATTCATGAATTCCCAAGCCAAGAATAGAATGAAAACACTAATGGCTATTATAGATTTATATGGGTTTCTAAATAAATTATTTACTTAAAAAGAAAAAGAAACTATGAAAAATATGTCTCATGATTTTCTTAGTGAACAATTATAGATGAAGTTTTGTCAAGTATGGTGGTGTTGCAGCTAAAAAGGTGGTATAGAAAAGCAGAGGGACAAAAGATGCTAAGGTATGTCAGAGGAACTGATTGGTGGGGAAGACGCAAACTTCAAAATTTTACAAAGAAATCAGTAATTTAAAGTAGTTTTTTTCTGGGATAGAAAATAAAAGATAACTCTGATCGTAAATCAACAGTATATATAATAATTTCATTAACTTTATCAACTCTTATTGACTCTACTTAATACTACTAATAAAACACCCTGGCATCCACTTTATATTCTCTCATTTTAGCTTCAGTGAACCAAGTATAATACTTTTTTTTTTCCATTTCCTACTTCTTATATAAAAAAACTCAAACATTTCCTAGTGCTCATAAATCTATGAGCATTTCCTTAGCATCATATCAGAATATTTCACCAAAAACTCAACTATTAGATATGGTATATTCCATTTTCTAACCTAAATAAATATCACAATATTTCAATTACAATATGCATATATAGCAGAAATGCAACCTTTGCATACACTTTCCCACACAGCTCTACTTTATCCTGGTTTTATTAAGTGAAATTAAATTTACTTCCAAAATCACGCATGCTACCCTAAACTTGCTATCTCCCCAGCAGCCCACAGATTCCACAAAATTTACAGGGTACCTATTATGTTTCAGACCCTAGGACAGACAATTGTTTACCAACTTTATAGAGACCCAAGACTTTCAAGCGTATCCACCACATCTTCTCTCCTCTCTTCTCTCTCCCCCCTCCCCCGCTTCACCCCTCCCCCTTCCCCACCTCTCTCCTAGAAACAAACGTTTTTGCCAATAATTTAGAGAATTGGCCTTACCAAACCCTTTTCCTTATTAAAAAAAAAAAAAAAGAGTGTACATATTACACATATAACAATGATTAAATTTAGATTAAGGTTTTTTTCTTCCACCCACTTCCAACTATCTATTCTGACTTGTCTTCAGAATCATAGAAAACATAGTAACATTTGAAAGCATTTTATCTTACACTTCCCATTCTACCATGAGGCTGGCAATGACTAAGAACTATTGGCACATCATAATATAAAATGACTGAGAAGAACGATTTTTAAAATGTGCTTATTTGATAAATATAATACAAAGTTTCCACTAAATGGGAATTCATAAATGAAACAAAGATACAAAATGAGAATTAAATTATTTTGTTGCTCTTTTCTAAAAGGAATATTCTGACAATAAGACAACTAATATTCATTGTTTAAATAAGTTGTGCTAACTTGCAAGTGGTTTGATTGGGTTTCTTAATACTAGTTGGGCGATGGGGGAAATGTTGATTACCTAGGACTCTGAAGTTAAAATTTGCTGGCACCAGATTCCCTACAGATTAATCTATGTATTATTGTTTTGGTTTGGTTAGGTTTGCTACCATACTTTAAAAATTACATGAGTGTGTGTGGGGGCAATATGATGTTTCTCACTATAGACAGGTGAATTCTTTCTTGACACTCCTTTTTCTACCTCATGTCTCACGCATATTACCACGTGCTCCTCTCTGTTTATTCAGCCTCTGAAATTTCGTCCTCATCCCCCTTTCCTGTCACCACCCCCTCCCACCACACTCCTAATATTAGAGAGTTGCAATGGCTATAATTATTGCAAACCAGAAAAGCTTCTCTGTGAGGTGTGATGGGGGGTGGGGGCACCTGTGCTATTATGAAAGTAAGAGCTCTCATTCCAAAGCTGTGATCTGTTCTATATTATAACTCACAGAACAACCAAATAATTACCGTTCTATGCCCTTAGGTGAACACATCCTTATAAAAGACTGCCCTATTTTGGAATTTCATTCTAAGGGTAATGTAAACCTTTATTTGGACATCCAAGAGTCAAACCACAGAACTCTACATAGTCTGTGTATAATCTTTTCTATGTTTATACGAACGTATTTTAACAGCTTGGCTTGAGTATACTAGTACCGTAGTTAATAGGTTTCTTAATGGCATTTCACACAAAGCTTTATTGCTAGCTGACCTCAAATTATTCATCAAGTATTTTTAAGTACTTCATGGCAGAGTTTTGTAGACATAGCACAAGTCTTGCAGTCATACTGTCAGCAGATGCAAAACACAGTTGCTAAGATGCATAGGCAGCTGGTTAAAGTTCATGTTCTCTTTAGGGAATTTTTACAATTTAAGTTTAAGAGCTTTTAATTAAATGTTAAGTGTATACCAATCTACTCAGCAGAGATATATTAGGTTCACATTTCTTTACCAAAATAGATTTCATTTCAATGTGTAACAAAGAAAGGTTTTGTTTTCTATGTTAAAAATACATGTTACCATACTGAAGTGCTTGAAAAATATTTATTGAATTTAAATAGAGAAAGCTTGAGGTTCTTCAAGATGTATAACTTTTTTGACACATATATATAGATACGATAACCAGACAGAAACAAACACTTCCATTTTGCTCACCTTAAAAATGTTCCTAATTAAAATAAAATGATAACTTGCACTCCCTGAAGCAAAGAAAACCACTTAATGAGAATTTCAATTCAACATCTGAGAAACTAAAAAGGGTGTCAACTCTTCAATAACATGTATTCAGTATGTTAAAAGAATATTCTTTTCAGTGGTCAAGATACAAACACCCACTCCAAATCTTGTCACATGTTTTTGCATCCTTAATTATTTTAATGGTTGAAAAACAGGTGATATTTTATATCAATACTCAAGCTGCCCAGAGATGAAAGAGATAGTATGCTAAACATCAGGAGGGCAATCTTGGGTTCTGGGACCCATATTTCCCTGTTAGCTCTGCTAGCCGAGGTTCAGCTGGTGCACCGCTCAGGCATGTTGTGTTACCCTGGCCGCCTTCTCCAAGCAAAGGGCAAAACCTCTCTCAACTCATGAATTTTATACTCAGAAAGGGGAAGATATGTGTGTAAACAATATAAACATTTCTGACAATCTAACTTTTAAGAGGCAGACATGTCATGGGGACTCATCTCTTTTCCCAACTTCAGATAAGTCTCTAATAATGCTGTTCCTTTGAGTGTTAAGACAGTGTTTAGATACAGTCGCCTGGTCTTAGTCACTCAGGGAGCTGGATGGTTGCTCAGTGAGGCAACAAATGCCCAGAGTTCCTCTGAGAACATGCCTGAGACTCGCCCTGCTAAAGATGCTTCTTCTTATGTTAACTTATTTCATATTAGCCTCTAGTTTCCCTTTTACTAATGCAAGAAATTAGTATTTCTTATATTCTTTCTTGCTTCCTAATTATTTTAAGTTGTTTTCCTGACAAAACTGAATATCCTAAAACATTTCCTGGGGGTGAAGGTGAAGAGATTGACAAGGAATGTTTTATTTGCAGATAGTAAGATGGGCTCCTTTTTAAAGCAGTGCCCATATAAGCCGAACTCCTTTATAAGGGAGCAAAATCTCCTTCATAAAAATTTTGATATTGTTAAAACTATAAGTACACTATATTCCTTTATACCTGAAACATACATTAGTAGATGCCCTTTCCTTTTCTTTTTGTCAACTCAGAAAAACCAAAACCTTTAAAAATCTACTACATGCAGCATGTGGGCCAACTCAATTAAAATGTCTCTTGTGATGTTCCAGGAATACTGGGCTACAAACCAACCAGAAAGACGAAATCATTAGAACCCAGTCAAAGTACTGGGTACTGATTATACACGTGTGCAAGAAAGTTTGAGTATTCGCAGTAACACAAATACTTCAAAGTGATTTTCATAGACATGGATGCTGAAATACAATTACACTTTTTCTCCCACCACAGAGATTCTTTGTTTTCAGTTTGAAATTTCTTATTTAGACTTCAAATTATTTTTGAAGAAGCATTTAATGCATTAGTCCATTAATTCTAGCAAATATTTAGAGGATCACCATAATTTATTCTCCTCCAAAGAGCCAAATCACTCTTCTAAGAATAATACATCCTTCTTTTTGTCAAGAGATGTTTTTCCATTTCCTTCTCATTCACACTCAAAAAACCTAAATACTGGGCACTATCTCTATAAGGATCACCATTGTCTAATTCAATAAACTATGTTCCTAGTTGTCCACATGATGCCCTGGGACAAAAATTTTTACATTTTCTGTTGCTTTAATTATGTGCTTAAAAATTCAAAGAATTTTGATACAAATACAAAAATATACTGCAGTTTCATGAAAGTGCATCTTCTCTCCCCCTCCATCTTCATCCAGGGCTCCAAACTAGGAGTGGTTCTATCAATGAAGCCACTTAATAACCACTTCTTCCATTTGTATATTGCAAACTGGTCTCCCTAAGGTTTAATGTTACAAATTTTCTAAACTGACAAAAAAGTAGACAACTCCTTCTTAAAAATACAAAATTTCACAGCTCTACCCTGTTAAAATGAAACCTCAGAGAGCATTTCTATTCCCTTTTCTTTTACATCTATTGCTCCTCTCACTATCCATTCCTCTCCCCTAAGCTACACGCCTTCCTCGCCCCCAGAAAAGCTCTAAACACTGTCTGGACCCATGAATACATTTTTTATTCATTGCACAAATGAATGATCTAAGAGCTATTAAGAAAGAAGAATGTAATCCCTGTGTAGAGAACTGGGGGGTTTCCTTGACAACAACAAAAAGACAGCTCAGAATGCTCATGCATTCTATGAATATGCAAGAGGAGGCTAGGCACAGTGCTTGGGGAAATTTATAAAGAATTTATAAAAAGATCTTTTCTTTGGAAAAATTAAATTGGGAACTATCAAAATCATAAGCCCACTGCTCAAACATGGAAAACACAGAGCAGAAAGCTAAGAATCTCACACATAGGTCCAATTGAAGCAATGCTATATTTACATGTAAAATAAGGGCTGCAGCTGCTTCTGATTTGCACCCAAAATGGCATCACCCTGGGTAAACACAACCCTTAGAGGATTAAAATTTTAACAAGCTCTTGCAGTCAAGCAAATCAGGTAATTGTTTTGGCTCCCTGTAGCATAATTCATCATGAATTTTAAGATAATTCAACTTTTGCCTATTTAATACAAAACAATCCAAATTTTCCTGCATTTAGAAGTTCAGAATGAAATCATTCCTAAAGCAGAGAGGGGACCCATCTGTACTAAGCAGTTTTCATGGGCCAGGCACCATGCAAGGTGCTTTACAGACACTCAAGGGGTATTAAATATGTGAAGTGCCACCTACTATAGTAAATGGCACATGGTAAGCACCTGAGGATATCCCCCTCTGCTTCTTCAAGCAACCTGGTGAGTTTGTAGCATCATTATATCTTTATAATGTTGTAACAACTGAGGCTTGTAGAGAAAAAGAATATATCCAAGACCAGATGGCTTATAAGTAACAATGTTGACAACGAACCTAGGCCTATTCCCAAAGTTTCTCTCTACCACATTGTCTACCCTATCTTATGGGATAGGATACCCATGTTCATTCAGAATATCACAGATGGAAATATACTTTAAAAATCCAGGTCTAGTGTAGTACCTGGTACATGGAAATCATTTTACTGTTTGATAAATAAACGATAATATATATGTATACATGTATGTGTATATGTGGGTGTCTATGTTGTATGTGTATATGTATGTGTGTGTGTGTGTGTGAAAATCTTCCTAGTTTTATAACTCTGTGATTTGGAGAAAAGAATATGAGTCAAAGTTTAGAAATACTGTTCTTTCTATATAATAGCCATTACATTCGTTTTACTGATAAAAAATTCTGACAGCGAAATTAAGAAATTCCTAGGCCCACATTGCAGATCAGCAGAGGAAAGGATGGACTCCAGATTCCCTAATTTCTAACACCTGCTCCTGTAATCCTACTGATTCCATTTTCACTTGAATTAAGATGTCAAAAACCTTTAAATCACCTTTTAAAAGTGCAGCCACTCTTTAAAAATACTTTTATGCCATTTAACTTTATAAGTTTGTAATTCTGAACCGTGATGCTTCATGGGAATATATTTTGAAAAGTTAAACATACTTTACCTATAGAGGTGCTAACTTTGTCACAAAGTATGGATGACCGAAGCACAGAAAAGTGTTGAGAACACTACCTCCTGTGGGAGTTGGCTGAGTATCTCTGGTTTCCACGAGCCTGTAGTGGTTCTGGCTGAATCCTACAAGGGCATTTGGCCTCTGAAGCTGACCATGCCCTCTCCGATCCCAGCCCTAGTTAGAAAAATAGCTGGTTATATACTCGGGGATCCTGAGCCCCACTGGTGAGCTTAGGATGGTAAGCAATAGTTTGCTTTTAATCTACCCCTCCAACAAGGACTAGCTCATGAAATATTCCCTAACATTCCTGCTTCACTGATTCCTTCTTTTGCTGACTTCATCTGTTACTCACAGTCAGTACCACATTATCTAGTATGTAATTATATGTTTTTGTGTGGCAACTATGTCTTAATATCAGCTCCACAAAATGCATTTAAAATCTGTAAGACCAGGACCTATGGCTTATGTTCCTTTGTATTCCCCTCCAGATCCGTCAAAGGACTAGGATTGCTGTAGCTTTACCTGAACACAATTCTTGATTGGCTGCACTATGCTGTGAGAAAGTGTGTAGAAGTCTCTCAAGGTAATTGCCAATAATAAAGTGATATTCGTCTTTGTTAATGCCTCTACCTCAGTAATAGCTTTGATAATGGCAGATTGCAATTTCAAGGGCCATTTTCAGAAAGAGTAGGCATTGGCTCATTTTAAGAAGAAAAGAATGAAGTTCCTTTTAACTATTTAAGGAATTCCTCTTTTATCATCAAATCTCCATTTCTGAAGAAAACTTAAATATCTTAAATTTTTCCTTGAGGTTAGCGGGTTAATAAAATGAACACAAAAAATTGAAAGTTTAAAACATATGTGTGTGTGTGTGTGTGTGTGTGTGTTGCACGTATGTGTTACACATTCCAAATATTTCACTTAGAAGGACTTTTTAACCAAAGGGGACTTTTTGGTCTTCAGTGCAGTAATGAGCTCACTAATAATTTAAAGATATTAAGCTCAGTTCTTTTCTTCATACTATAGAAGTGAAGGGAGGGTAGACACTCTTTTCTCCTTTCATTATTTGACTAATGGAAGAGGAACTCAATCTTTTTCTAGACTTTGGGCTGCCAATGAGGGATGGAGGTAACCATCCTAATTCCCTGTAGAAAAATATGCTTCCCTGGAAGACTTCCAGAGTTGGAGCACAGCAAAGGGAACCACCCATGTGTGCAGGCACCAATCCAACCCTTTTTCTGGGATGAGCTCCAAGATTCTGCAGAAAAGAATCCGCCCAGAACCAGGGCTGTAGATTTCTGTATGCTGGTCTCTTGCCATGGCAGGTATCTGAGTAGCATACATAGTCCCTCCTTTTAGCTGGAAACCAAATCTAAGCTATCTATTCTCAACAAACCAATAGAATGCCAATGAGAAACCAGTTTTTCCAAAGTCTACAGTTTTTCAGGAATTGATGGGCAGGGCAGACCCTGAGCTATTAGAGGTCCACTTTTCTCTGAACTCATCAGGGGAGAGAATCAGGTTACTGCAAAAATGCTCCAAGAATGCTAAGAGTGTTCAACTTAGTGTGCTTCTCCCAACTGTGACAGTTTCCCAAGTTGTCTCTGAGGTTTAAAAGAGCTACCGTAAGTAAAAAGTGGTTTGAAAGTATTGAGCCATAAGTGTGAGAGTGATGATGATCTAGCTCTGCACATACATCTGATATTCTGAAATCTAACAGTGTGTTACCTTGATATGTTACACTGTGGGCATCTACAAGATTGAAACAACTGCTTAACTTGCTTTATGTAGTACCCTGCATAGAGCTATTCCAAGGTAAACTGTTAATAAATGTCTGTTCCTTTAGTGAGAGAAAGATACTGATATCAGACCAAATTTTAAAACACTTAAAACATTCAATTCATTTGGGAATGATGAATTGTTTTTGTTTTATTTTGAATTACCTGGATGATATTATTCTCTTTCCAGCTGTGTTCTGAGGTGACGTTATTTTAGAAACCAACACAGGAGGTGACAGAGAGGTCCTAAGCAAGTGGAGCTCCTCATCCCCCTCTTCAAATATTAACCAAAACATCTACTCTTTTGTCTGTTCAAAATATGGATGCCCTGAAAAGGATTTTTTGTTCAAAGAAAGAAATCTTATCTTGTAATAAAAAAATCTGAAAATAATTGTTTTAACAACTGAAAAACTCTGTAAGATTCTATGACAATAACACATGATTTAAAATTTTAAAATAATATGAGACTATCTCATGTCAACATCACCTTTCATAAATGACTGTGCAATAAATCATATAAATACTGATATTTGCCAAGATATTTCCTGTTTCCAGAACCAATGTTCTTATTCTTTACCCTCTTCTTAAAGCCACAATATCCAGAAAATAAATCTTTAGTTCTGTGTACACTTATTTCTAGGATGAACAAATCAAAATGTAAAAGGGATTAATTAGATGGGGGTTATTTCTGAATGATATAAGCAATAAGGTGCAATAATTCTCAGTAAGGAAACCGAGCAAAATATTCAAACATGATTTTTCTGACCAAAATTCACTCTAATTTACAAGTCAAAATAATCTCTCTTGAACTGTCATTATCTTTAATATCATTACAATGGCAATTTATCAATATCTTAAACTTTAAGTCATTTTAGTTTAATATTGGCTTTGTACCTGCCTTACACTTAGATTTGGGTAGGTATAAATTATCAAACCAACAAAAGACAATACCTAACAAGACAAATGACATCAAGCAGGCCCATGTAAATTTGTAGGCAACTATTCATATTTCTACAAATAAATCATCCACTCACCCACTCACTTATTTCACAGACATATATGGATTGCCTACTATGTATCAGGCATTGAGCTAGGTGTTAGGGAAACAAAGATGAATAATATTCCAACCCCTTCAACAACGACTTCATTATCTATTTTGGAAAACAGACAGATATAAATGGTAGACCATTCTTACAACATTTGTTGAACAATGTATACTTCCAAACTATGTGTTAAGTGTAAATGCATAGATGATTTTAAGGAAGGGAGTAAATCATCCTGCCTAGGTATATTTTCAATTGATCTAATTATTTTGTTTGAACTGACAGATTACTGCTCAGTATCTAATGACCAAGCAAATCAACCTGGCTGCTTGTGGGGTAGTAATAGTCATTCAACCTAGAAGTCACATACATACCTTCCACTAGCCTGTACAAACTCACACACACAAAAATTATCATACTCAATAAACACTGTTCCTTATACTAACAGAATTTGCAAAGGAAGTGCAAGAGAGAAGAGAGAATAGGAGAAGAGAGAAGATAAGCTGTGGTTTCCTGATAAGAGTCAGTTCTTGCCTTACCTAATCTCAAGTGCATGCGTTTTTTTGGTTGTTAGCCCTTATTTTTAATTTTATTCTTTTTATTATTATTATTATTGGAGAAGGAGGATACATATGGAATGGAGTCAAGAGTGGACACAGGTCTCACTCATCTCATTGGAATAACTTTGGGGATTAACCCAAAAACTTTTCACAGCCAGGTCAAGAACACCATGGGAACACTATGATTCAAATCTTGGCTTTGGCATGACATCAGGAGTGCTACTAAACTTAACATCCTTGAGAATTAGTATTCTCATCTGTAAAATAGGCGTAGTCATTACTATGCTTCCTATTTACTTAAGGGATGGGAGTATAAAACAATGAAAACAGTTGAACATTATATGTCATAAGAAATACTTAATATTGACCAGCAATCAAAATAAGAGATCCCATTCTTAGAATCTCCAGTGGGAGGTAGCAGGGTGTAATAGTTGGACTTGGACCCAGGAGCTGAACGCTTAGGCTTGACTAGCTTTTCTACTTGTAGCCATGTGGTCTTGGGTAAGTTCATCTTCATGTGCCTCGGTTTCCTCATTTGTAAAATGTATATATTAATAGCACCCACCACAAAGGTTGCTATGAAGATTAAATGAGTTAATGTTTATACATGTACCTACATAATAAACTACCTATTTTAAGGTTACAGCTATGAGCATTTGTATAACAATGTTTATATTTAATATCTATACATTTCCAAATTCTTCTTTGATTTAAAGATATCAGTACAGCAGTTTTAAAAAACATTCACGGTTCTGTTACACTAGCTTGTGACATTTCACGTGATTCAGAGGAGTGCTACAAAAAAAAAAAAAGAGTCCAGAAATGAGGAAACTCTTCCTATACTTTTAAGCCCTGTAACGTTCGTGCATGTTCACAAAGAAAGCCTTTCAATAATTTTTCAAAATGCAGGTGTGCAAATTACTCCTGAAATAGACAAGTCATGTTTTCAGTATCCCCTGAACCACTGTTAAACACACCCCATAGCATTTTTCAGCTCATAAAAGTTTTATGAGCTGAAACGTTCCTTCAGATTTTTTTAAACTATTAACTATAGTTGCCCTCCAGCAACAGCACCCTAACTTGCTATTAAGATCCGTTTGAGCAACTATAACATAAACGTGTCCTGAGTAGCATGTTTTGTTTCATAGTAGTAAAAAAATCAAGATTTATGTGACTTGCTGAGTACAGCAAAAAAGTTATGAATGCCTTGGTTTAGTGTAGCATGGGTGGCATTTTTGCTTACTTGGATATACAGTACATGTAGTGGTCGATTTTTGCTTGTGAATAGATTTATACAAGTTCATACATGTACCAAGGATTTTCCATTCTGGAAAAATGTGTGTTGATACATAAAAATATGGATTTTCCAGACAAATATGCATTTTTCCTTATTAACTTGTACACCTGCCTTAGAACTCATTAATGTAACATCTGCTTTAGGGTTTTCCCTTGCCAAAGTTCAAAATGCTTGAAAATTAAATTTATCATATGAGAGAACTAAAACTAGTATAAATAAGCAGTTGGATCTGAGTAAAGCTCATTGTTTTCTGAAGACAATAAACACCACTTTCAGGCTTAAGGAAAATGGCATATATAGGAGCACACAAAAAGATAGATGCTATGTCAGATAGATAGATAGATAGATAGATAGGTATCCCTCACCCCTCCTTCCAACCCACACTCACACACTGGAATCCTCTCATATGTAGGTAACCAAGTTCTCCCTTTCAACAGTTTTGGTATGTATTTTTCATAGATGTTGAAAAAAAATTAATTTGAAAGCAGACCATGGCCCCATATTTTAAAGTGGAAGAAAGAAGAGGAAATGCTTAAATGTCTCACAGTCACAGCAAAATTAAGTCCACGACTCACATATAAATTTGCAGGGTTTGTTGCTCAGACACTCCACCTTGGTCCACCTTGGGTAATCATTTACAACTTGGATCTTTTCTTTTTCAGATGACTGCCAATTCTTCCAGGGAGATTGAGTTTCACTTTTTTCCATTTTGTCATCTAATCCTCCTACCTTAACACATGGTTCCCCAATAAGAAGAGTTGTAAAATGCAGAGCATTTTTACTATTTTTTATATTATTTGCTTCAATTTAGTACTGACACTAACAAGAGACTGTGAAAAACTTGTGCCTGATCACCTGTTCAAGTATTTGAAAACATGTTCAAGTTAAATGCGGTAGTCCTTTTCTTTCTGCCTCTCTTTTCTTCTTTCTTTCTCATAATTATTTCTGTCCCTTTTTCCACTCCTTCATTGCCCCTTGCATGTCAACTTTTCACCTTCCAACTCCAATTCCAAGAGGCAGAAAAAGAAGGTAGAAGAGAGGTTATAAATTCCAAGAAAGAGCACTATTACTAGGAAAGTAATGTTCCAATCCAGGCTTCTTTAAATTGTATTGAGAAGTGGTGATTAACATTAATACTCTGGGGGAATATGTTACCTTCTCTACTATTCACTGCCCAGAGAGAGCTTTTACACAAGAAAATTCTGGTCAGTAGAAGCCTATAGAAGGCATGAAGTTTCCACCTACAGCACTGGTAGCCAGATGACTTGACAACAGAGCTACCTGTTTGTTTCCAACAGATGCACTTTTGAGCAATTTAATGAGGAAAAGCATCACACTTAATATAAATAACACCCTGAGAGGAATATCACAACAGTAAGGGAGAACCCTGATAAAAAGACATTCTTCTAGTCCAGCATTTCAGAGCCAATGGAAAAAAAAAAGAACATTAGTTCATATAATTTTCGTATTAAACTAGAATACAGCAACTTACTAAAACCAGTGAACTTAACTTCTAAACTAGAAAACAAAAGACAAACCTGAATTGATCTATTAAATGGTAGCTGCTAGGTATTCTCAACTCCACTTGCCAAATTTAGAAGATGGTGTGGTCTCACCTTTGAGCAGGCATAAGTCATGTTTGGTAATAAAAATTACTAGTATTACGCAATAAAAAGAAACACATTTTAAGAATTCTGCCAGAGAGCTAAAACTATTTGAGTGAATCACAAATATTCCTAGAGATAAAACAATTAAATCAAAATAAACAATATTACAGCCTGGGTTTTTGGAAGCAAAGGTAAAGCTGCAACATCCCACCTTCTGAAATTACATTTCACATCATGAAATAATAGCACTAACTAGAACTGGGCTAGATTGTATTTGTTCTACATACTTAAAGCTGCATTCAACAACCCAAGGAAAACAGTTTAAAGAATACATTGAATTTGCAATAAAATAACAGTTAAACTAGAGGATCTATAACACACCCCACAGGAGGTATAATAAACCTACAAAATCCTAGAAGAGAAAGCAAATCTTAAACTATCAAGCCTACAGGTATGCAGTACCATTTTAGCTGTCCACATTGTAAGTGCTGAAGGTTAATAGTTAAAAGACCATGGAATGTTAACACAGTGTAGTGCTACACTTGAGTAGTAACACATGGAAAGACACTGGAATTAAAACGCTTTGTTCTGCATGTTCTGAAGTGATGTAACAATGATGATTTGGTTATATTAGATGACAAAGCAGGCCTTTTATGACTTTTAAAATAAATTGTATCTAACATTCTTCCAAATTGTTTAGCGTATTCCTCCAATTCTTGTACAAATAAATGAAGCTAAAAATACGGAATTTTTCACACTCGTTCTCTTCTAATAGCAGCATTTGATATGTTGATTTTTTTCCCAAAAGCTGATTGTCTTGATATTTATGTCTAGAAACTCTAGAAAGACTTACCTGTCTTGTTCTCTCTGACCTCAATAATAAAAACATTTATGTCAGGGTGGAATTTTGTCCCCTTTGGGGGTTCTGGAGTGGAAACTGTCTGAGGTCCGAAGGTCGCTTTGCCTTCCACAGTGGATGGTCTTGTTGGCTGTGTTGTAGGAGTACTTGAAGTTGTGAAATACTCTCTATCAATATCGGTTTCCGTTTCCTTAGCTACAATATCATCGAGGATAGCAGGAGGAACACGAGATGTTGATTCTCCAATGATCACCATGTCACTTGTTGTTCCTTCACCAGGTTCCCTGTCAATGAGAGGTGGTTTCTCAGTGGATGCTGAAGACAGCTTGGTTGCTGAAGTTGTGTGAAGTTTGTCCACTGAGCTGAAGACTGTAGTGATATCACTTAGAACTGTGACTTTAATTGTTGAAAATTCTGGGAGTTCTGTGACTTTGGGCTTTTCAAAGAATCCTGAGCCTACATCAATATAATCTACAGATGTTTTCTCTCTTTTCTCAGTAGTGGTTTCCTCTTTCAGCAGAGAATCACGTGTGCTGAAGGGACTCAGAGGTGACACAAATTCCCATGGACTACTACCTTCTATTTCAAATTCTTTTTCAGGCCCTGGACGTAAAGATACTCTTGGCCCCATGCTTGGTAGTAGTGTCCCCATTTCATCCATTTTCACTTTGTGCTCAGTTACAGCACCAGGTGGATAAGACATACTGTGCTCCATTTTTCCATCTGGAGTTGTGTCTAAAACTGAGACTCTCTCAGAACCTGTTACCAAGCTCTCTTCAGAGAATGGGTATGCTGACCCATTTCTTTCTTGCTCGTCCAGTGGTGTTGTTGCTTCCATGGGCATGCCATCTGTAGAACTGGGAGCAGCAACTGGTTGCTCTGCAGTCTGTTCTTCCCAAGGGAATTCCTCCTGAGTTCTTCCCTGTGCAATTTCTGTGGTTGTTCTTATGGTTTCAGTAGAAATGGCTGCTTCAAGGTGAGTCTGATCAATGATATGTATGTCTTGAGATGGCTCACCTAGAACTTCACCTTCTGATGGAACAGAAGGTATCAAAACTCCCCATTCTTTCTTGGGAATTACAGAAAGAGGAACAGTATGGGAAGTTTCTACATAAGCAGTAGGCTTCTGGGTGCTACTATAATTAACAAATGCCAATCCTTCCACTTCTGAAGTGTGTGCAAATTGGGAGACAGTAGACACTGACTTAGAGATGTCCACATCTGGTCCTTCACCTGAAGCACTTCCTTCCGTGGTTGCATAAACTACTTGGCCTTCAGTTCTTGTGATTGATGGAATTCTTTCTTCAGTTGTAGAATCTCTCAAAGTTGACTTTTCTGCAATACCATTTGATGCAGTTGGTTGAAAGCCCACTGTGAATTTCCCATGTTCTCTTAAATAATACTCAGTAAACTTCTCTAATGGCTTTTGAGTACTATCTAGGATGAGAGTATACTCATCTCTTCCATGTTCAGTGAAGCCAGGGCTTTCTTCATCCTTTCCATTCACTTCTACAGTAGTGAGTAAGGCAGGAGACAATTTTGGAGAGCCTTCATGTTTTGTGGACACTAAAGGCATTGATGTTATATTATCTTTATCCCGTGACCATTTTGATACCGTGACTACCTCCATATTTAAAGCACTGTGGGTCAAATGCACTGGTGTGATACCCTCATCATACTTTGTAGTATCTTGATAACTATCTGTAAAGTCTTCCTCCACATCTCCTGCTTCTGTTGACTCCATGCTTAGCTCAGTTGTGGTCAGTGCTGGGGAATCAAAAGATTTGGTCATTTCCCCAGAAGATTCTATAAGATGAATTTGCTCTGAGGAAGCTGCAGAGACATTCATTCCAGTGAAGGCTTCTTCCTCTGTTCTTCCTATAAATGGGTCTTTGGTAATCTTTTCCTGTATTTCATCTCTGGTATAAGTATCTGTTCTCATCTCTGGCTTTAGTGTTTCTGTTCTCTCTCTTCCTTGTGTTACTTCTGTTTGTGGAGAGGGATAAATAACTGTAAATACTCCCTCTGTTAATCTTTCATCACCAGAACTAGGAATAATTTCTAATTCAGTATGAAGCTGTAGTGGAAAAGGTGTGGTGGACACATGCTGGTCAAAAATATCCTCAGTTATCCTACCATTAGTTTGTTTCTCTTCCCAGTTTTCCGCGGATAATCCATCATAGTCAAGCTTGGTTACAGGTGAAACAATTGTGGATGCCGAGACTGATTCTGAAACTTCTAGCTGGGTGCGGGTAGTATCTTCTCCAGTCTTTGACACTGTAATGACTTCAGGTATTTGGCTAAACACCAAGCTGCTCTGACCAGGTCTAACTGTATGTATTCTGTCTTCACTATCATCTTTTCCTGAGGTGAATCTATAGTGGCTTGTGGTCACTGATTCAGAAATAGAGCTTACTGTCTTTTCAGTTTTGGATTCCACAGTCATTCTTGTGGCTACATATGGTGTGCTGGTTACAGTGAATTCCTTATAAGGTGTGTGCTTTGAGATTTTCATAGAGGTTACCAAGGGACCCACTTCAATCTGTTCACTTTGTGTAACTGATGCTGGTGTTTGTGTATCTTCTAAGACACCATCCCATGAATCAGTAGCATGATAGGAGACAACAGTTGTACTGTGGGGCACTTCTTCCTTAATTTCAGGTATGCCTGGCTCCCCAAGCGGTCCTAAACCAGAAGGCAAGTAGTCCACATCCCATGGCTTCTTGCTACTGCCAGAAGGTGTGGGTGATTCCGTGGCTAATCTGTTTGTGGCAGCCTGAGGTTGAACTGTGGCTTTCTGTTCAAAATCGACTATATTTGCCACAGGAGGGAATTTTGTTGTCAAAACTGGTAATTCTGTGATTAAGGAGACTATTGGCGTAGTTCCATCAGGTAACATTTGTGGTTCCTTAGATAAACTAGGTGCTGCAGTTCCTGTGAGGATATTCAATTCGATGGTTGTAGTCTCTGATACATTCTGTTTAGCTAGAAAAATAATTTCAGAGAGTTGATTAGACAAGGTACTAACAGAAAGTTGCACGTCCAGTGTTTGTAAATTGCTGCTGAGTATTTTGGGGATGTCCCAAAAGTATTTCGTGATGGAGAGGAGTCTAAAAACTGTGTTTAAATTAACTCAATGATAGACAGTTGGACATTTAACAGTCAAAAGCTGGCCCTTTGTTTTATATTGTAAGGGTTACCCCTACTTTCACCCACAGGTATGAATGGCTGTTCTTGGTTAGGGAGAATAAACATTATGTAATTTTAAGACAAGAAGAAGTCCAAAAAATATAAATGCAGAGTTTGGGTACAGCAGATAGGTTTATTTATCAGAAACCACAGCTGCAACTTGAGACATACTAGGAGAACTTAGCACTACTATTCTGGAGGTTTCGGTACCCTGCCTCTAGCTTTTTCCACACACTCCCTCCTTTTCAAGCTGCAAAATGTCTCCGGGGAAAGGGAGCGTCCCAGATTGCAAAACAACAACAACATAGCCACATCAAATGTAACAGAGCTGCATATAAACCAGGACATTGTACATAATGTGGAGACTTTCGTAAAAACAGGATATTAAACCTTTTAACACCACTCTTCACTTGTTTCCAGGTGTGCGGACTTTTGTCTTCATCTTCCTTTCAACTCTGTAGTGTGGCCTCATTTCTAATAAATTAGAAAATGCTTCTGGCAGAGGTCGCTTGGCACTTGTAGTTCTACATTTTTTTCTGTGTTCTACATACTATGTTTGGGACTCTTAAGGACTTGGTTCCAGGCTTTCTTTAGTATGAAACACAAACATAGAATAGGAAGTAAAGTACCCACATGATATATTTTAGGCCTGTAATTACAAATCACTGGAAACAACCCTGGGCATCAGAAAGAATGGGCTCAGGCAATATAAAGTAACATGTCATCATAAAATGCTACATTATATTGCATCCAGATTTGCAGAGAATGGCCTGATCTGTTTACATAAATTTAAATTGAGAATAAAGGTGACACTGTTGTGTGATTCCTTCTCAACACAGGGGAAAGCAGCAGCCTAGCACATAAAGGTTCTATTTTTCAAAAAATGAGTATTTACAAAAATCAAAAACTTGCTGCCATTAAACTGATGATGAACTATTCTGAGGAAACCTATGATTGTGTTGCTACATCCTGTAAGATTTAAAGGTGGTTGTAATGGGTAATGCCAGTCTTCCTAATAAGAATTGTTATATCCGGGATATCTGTAATATCTTGTCTTACTTTTAATAATCCCCCAAGTGGAGTTCTAGGAAAACAGAATTTTACCTTTTAGTTCCATCTGCTCTGTCAAGACTTAAATCAAATGACGTGATTTTGTTGTAAATTGGACTAGGGCTGTAATGTGTTCCTTATTTTTTGTCTGGCATGATCTGTTATTAACTGTGACCATGCCTCCAGACCATTTTAGAGAGCAGATTCCTCATTTTTATAATGAAATCATGGTGATCAGTACATTTAAATATTCTTTAAGCTTGTCACTATTTGTCGCTTTATATTAAAACAAACTAAGTAAACTGAAAAAGGTTTCGGATCTTCAAAAACATGGATGAAAAATAACTTTTTTCTCTCTTTTCTGAGAAAGCTTTTTGCATTCATTTTCGGGAAGAAGCTTTGGTCTACTTTGATTGACATGAACAACTTAAGGACCCAAAGTGTGGTTAACTGTTCTCTTAATTCAATTCCTATCCTCTGAAATTCCTTAACTGGTACCCCCATTTAACTGCCAAATTTCATGTTTGTCTTTTAACTGCCTTCTTTGGGGAGATAATAATATACATGTACAGAGGAAGTTCCCGTGGAAACATAACATAAACACTTATAGAAGATTTAATCATATTATTAATAATATAAGAAAGCCAATTTTACTTTTTCCTCTGTGTATTCCCCATGGCTGATGAAATTAATTTAAAAGGAGGTGCAACTGCATTAGGGACAGAGAGTCTGTGAATCAGGTCTTCCAAAGTTCCAACCTAAGTTCTTGCTACCAACTCTCTCCAATGCTATTAAAAAAAATATTCTCACGGTGTTTTAGAAACTTAGGACTCAGCTTTTAAAAAATAAATAACTGGATGTCATTGTCAGTTATTCTTATGCAGTTTGGTGTTGCCTTCTTTTAGTCTTGTAGCATAGTGAAGTGATGGCAGTATCTCCAAAAACAAGGGTTTTGAATAATTTTAGTGATGCATTAAAAAGTCTGCTTATAATTAAGTTAATTAATTCTACCATTTGGAATGGGAAACCTCAGATTTTCTTTTGGGTTTGGGTAGCTTTCATCAACTTAACGGCTGATTTCCATCACAACTCAGTGAATCTGATCATCTGTGCCATTTGTTTCAGCCGGTCCAAAGAGGAGGAAATAACTTAAAAAAACACAAATATCCACAAAGCCATATCTTTAAAAGGAATACCATTATATTAATGATGACAATTGCAGAGGTGGAAACATAACTCTAGATTATTCTAAAAGTGTCACTCCAGATGGTGCATTCACATGAAGTTTTTATCTTGGAAAACTACCAGTTTTCTTTCAACTTCATTACTGAGGAAGCCAACAAAAATCAGCATGGTTCGTTCCCCACAAAAGCTCCCTTCCAATTCTTTGCAGCTGTCTACCACACAGATGTTTCTTATCACTGTACTTATGGAATTTTATGTCCTATAGACTATCTTCTCTTTTGTCATGAGACGTAAGACAGATTTTCTCATAAAATGTAGAAACCCTATTAGCAGTATGGTAGCCAGGTTACCTCATACCCATTCTGGCTACATTAAAGGCAAATGACTAATTTTAAATTGATTCTCTTTTGTTAAATTTTCTACACAGAAATAAGTTTGGGAAGTCCTAAATTAAGTGGGTATTTGAGAAGTTGATTCTAGACTCATGATTGAGGAAAGAGTGAAGATTGGAACAATGGAATCAGACTTCAAACTATCTTTTAAAATATTTTTTGAAGTATCTGTTAGGGAAGGACTTGTTTTGGAACCTCTGATAGTCAAATTATGAACTAGAGAACAAAAAAGATAATAAACTGACCATAAGTTAGGACAGAGTGATCCTAAAGGTAAGTAAATATATAAATAAGATAGCATATGCAGTTGTGGAAACTAATTCAGCCTTCTCTAGACCATTATTTCTAGTTCCAAGCTTATTCAAACAGAGGGTACCAAAAAAAAAATACATCAAGTGTTTACAACAAGATCATGTAGATGACCAAATGCTTAGAAATTGAATATTCAAAACAAGGAAATTATCTTAGTTGGAGAAGACACTGAGGGATAACTGAACAATTATGTTTGGTAATAGAAATGACTATAAATGATTATATAGATTTTGGTCTCCAACTTCAAAAGGAAAAATAGGTCACACTCCAATGCAATGAACTTAGATAATTAGGAAAACTATCTGACCATGATAGTCATAGAATATTAGAATGGTTTTCCTAGCAAACATGCCCTCTCTTTTTCTAGAGAGGCTGAATAACAATGAGAGATGATCTTGAGCTTTATCTGATGATCTTTCGAACCCCTTTCACATAAGTTGCTTAACTTTGAGGTCAAAGGAAAACAAGTGCACAATTTAGTTTAATTATGAAGGGAAACTACATAGGTAAACTTTATTTCATAAAGATACTAATTTACTTGTTTTTTCAAACATATTTGATTTTGCTAGGCAAGAATAGACTCTATTCATATCTATTATCAGTCATTTTTAATGTTCTATTCAGTGATTTTGCAAGGAAACAGGAATTACAGAAAAATGAGATTTGACATTGTTCAATCACCAATGAGTGGCTTAAAAATCACATTCTACATGTGGTAAAAGTAAACAAGAAAGATGTGGTTATATTTCTAAATTCCTTTACTTAACTAGCCAGCTGTAAACCTCTGAAATTACTTCTGGAACTGGAACTAAAGCCACAATCCTTACATACTACAGAATGCAGTCACTACTTGAATATGTGGGAAAAGTAGAGAACAGTCAACTAGCTTTGAGAATAGTTTTAAAATTCTGTAGAAAATATACTTACAAAATCTTTGAAAAATGAGTTAGAAATTTGGGGGAAGCTATCGGCATCATATGTGGTTTAAAGAAGGTGTTTACACTATGGTCAAACTTTCTTAACCTTTTATATGTAGAATAAATTTCTAACATTATAGGGTCTTAGGTAAGAAGAATCTAGCTAGCTTCCAAAATACAAACCCTATTATATTTCCAAGTTACATAGATTCAAATGAATTAAGGGAAAAAACTGGACCTAAACTTATAAACTTTTTTGGGGATTTTATGGTAGATTTTTTTTGTTGGTAGTAATTCTGTTTGAATCTAAGTACCTTGTTATTTTACACATACATGTGATTTCCTCATTTAAATAAATTAAAGCACATCAGGATGAATTTTTAACAATACTTTTCTTGTGGCTATATACAGGCTTTGATTTAAATTTTACCCTCAGTGAGAAAGCAATACTGTTTACAAGTCTTTTAAAGCCAGCTTATTAAAACACAAAAGAATGTAATCTAGCAGGGTAATCAGGTTGGATAATTCTACCCTTTTCCTTACACAACCAGTCCGACCCTTTCCTCCCACATACCAATTCAATTTTGTTCTTTAATCACATCAGTCATTAATGTAAAACTACTTTTAGAGCCTTAACTACTTGAGAACTTGGCCTAAAGGAACATATATGTCTCTACTTTGAGGGGTAAGGTTTTTGTTATTGTTGTGCTTTGTCTGTTTTCCTGAAAATGACTAAGGGAAACTCCTTCTGTTTTTCATGGACTCAGGATAAAAAGCCAGTCTTCTCAATGGCCTCTTATGTATCAGCCAACTTGTATCAACCTAAATATACAAAATGTGGCTTTAACACTCAGAAAGTTGAGTCTAAGGTAGGAAATCCAAGCAGGGGCATCTTAGCTGGAAGACAGCAGTATGTGAAATCACATCTTTCTGTTGCACTAACATCTATTCTGCTAACTACTCAGACACCACAGCTCTGTGTCTTTTTGGATGATAAAAAATGCCTGTGTATATTACTTTAGAAACAATTACATAATAAGGTATTGTGTTGTCCATGCATTTTAGTTCCTACAACAAGACCTTTTGGAAACTTACTCAAAATATTTTACTATATTTCAATATAACATAGCTCCATCTTGGACATACCCAAAGTCACCAAAAAATTTGGGAGATGTTTGTTTGTTAGCACAATATAGACCCTATGTAAATATTACAGTGAGTCTCTGTTATTTGTTTTGTTCAATTAAGCATTCTATAGTCATGATACCATATCATGTGACTACTATTACCGAAAGAATTTAAGGGCATCTGAAAAATTAAGACAGTTATTTGTTATGCTGAGGAACTGGAACTAAAGTTAAAATTGTAAATCTAACGGAAGATAGCTTAATTATATGAGACTTTGCAAAGAATATATATTGTACTTCAATATTACTAATCATCAGAAGGCACATTATTTCCATTACCTGAAAGAAAATGAGATAAAACGGAGATTTTTTATTCATAACATGGTTCATTTTTAATTGAATTGAACACATTGTGATTATCTGTCAGCTCCAAATACTTACCTGTAATTTCTGATATTTAAGTTCTCCACTATTTCAAAGAAAGAGTGTGATACTAAATAAGGACAAGGTAAACAGAATTCAAGGATTTAACTCAGCCCCCATTGACCTCATCACTACAACACCACGATTAATTGTAGTTGAAGGCTGCAATTAATATAAAACAACTCAGAAGTAGGCACTGTGATCCTAGGCACAACAGGGCACAATTAAGACCTTAACCTGACATTTTTCCCTCCCCTCTGGAAACCCACTTGTCAAACTTCTTGTGGTTTTAACCACATCGCTGCTGTTCAGTTTGCTTGCTTTTGAAAGCCACTGAACTGTTTCCATTCCAGTACACACACTGCAAGACACGAATCCATTCCAAAGGCCAGGTGAACATCAATGCATGACTTTGAAGCATTTTTTTAAAAATCTGTAATTTTTAAAAAGGTATCGAACACTTACGTTTAAAGCAGTAGGCATCAAATCTGCTATCAGGGGTAGGGAAGCCTGTCTGGTTCTCAAAACGATACAGGGTTCTCACCCCAAGTAAACCACCTCCACACTGGGCCCTGGCCACAGTCACCGGGTGGCGCACACTGGCGTCTGACAGCCAACCGTAATCGCACTGGTCAAAGCCGTTCCTCCAAGCTGCGTGCAGCTCCCCAACCGTTGCCAGCCGGCCATCCTCATTTTCACATGCTTCTCCGGCCTCCTCAAAGGTGAACTTATCGGGAGCAGTGACATGGAACACATCACCTGGAATAAGGAGAGAAACAAACCAAAAAAGCCATAAGTTTTCACTACTCATTCCTTTCTTCTTTTGATAAATATTAAGGGGGAAGGGAGCATGTGATACTTTTTTCATGGTAAGGTGGCAGCTTCTAATACTTCAAAGTAGAAAACATAACAATTACTTAATTTTGTTTGTGTAAGAAGTAACACTGCAAAAGTTTCCTTCAATAATACATATATTGCCCTAGGCCATAGAAGCAGTCCCTTTGAGAATAAAATGATAACTTCTTTAAAATGCACAAATCATACCAAGTGATCCCCTTGGATCACTGTCCAGGAAATGGGATTTTTCATTAAAGAAAGAGCCTATTGCATGCTGGAAGGGGACTGCCATGGAGGTTATTTCACTTTGTTTATTCTAAAATCAAATAATTATTCTTTATTACCCCTTCTCATATGTCGCTATCATCTAAATGAATTAATGTCCATTAAATTGATCAAAAATGCAAAACAATAAAACATCCAGGGGTTCGAAGGGATAAAAGCAGTACGGAATACCATTTCCTGCCTTCCTCTACCAAGCGCCAGGCTGCCACGAGGCAGGGCCCACAGCAGCTCAGGGTCAGGAGTGGATGGGGGCTGACAACAGCTCCCACTCAGCCACCCAAAGGCATCAAAGTCAGCTGCAGGAAGGGGTGCCCTTTTCCCTACATTTTGGAGGGGCCACCTTTTTGTAATTCTCACAGACACCATATGTCCTAGCAGGGGCTCTAACTAGGTTCAAGGGACTTTTAATAAGGAGAGGCTGGGCATTTACTTTGTTCATCAGCAGATCATTTCAGCAAAGGGCATATTCATTACCATTTGCCATGTTACAACAAAATACTCCGGAAATTCCATAGAGTTTGTTAAATTGGAATTTTACTTGTGTAACCAAATAATGATTCAAATGAAAATGATGCTTTTCACATAGGAATATAAGTGGCTAAAAGACAGAGGCAGAATTAGAGAACACCTAAGTGAATGTGGCAGGCAGGGAGGAAGAGTATAATGTGAGATAGAGAGGAAGCTAAAATATTGAAATAGAGCCCATTACTGCAGCAGCTGCAGGTCCTGTTTCCATCTCACTGAGGCTGTCCCCTTATTCTATGATATGTTAAACAACCAGGGCGTGAAGAGCTCCTAGAATTTGGATCTTCACCTGGCTAAATCCAGACGTAACAAGCAATTGTTTAAAATGAACAGAGCCACTACTCTCTGTGAGTGTGAGAGAGCTTTATAAAATAAGAAAAATTAGTATAGGAAAGACAGCAAAAGCACACATAGTTTTTCTCACTATATATATAAAATTGCTACTGATGAAACTAGGTCAAGTCTCAATAAAAGTCATTTGAAGGACAGAAAGAAAAATGACTTTTACCTGAGTAAAAAAAGGAAGGCATGGAACAACAGGTTTTTGTTCTTTATCTAGTCTGGCAAAGGACAATAATCTCAAATCCAAAAATATACTGTAAGAACAAGTTCCTTACTAATGCAATGTCTCCATGCTATTAAAGCTACACAAAGTTTTAAAAGTATAAGGGTCACAGTGCCAGTTTTATAGTACGTATTCAATCATATCTGTTGAATGGGTGGCATTTCAAGTTCTAGTTGAGAAATGAGGTACTCTGTTTCTTCCATCCTTCCCAAGCAGCACATTAAAGAGAACACTGTTGTGAAGGTTTGGGGAGCCACTAACTGGAACAAGAGATTGTCTCACCTATGGACTTGACTCAAAGCAACATGGCAAAAGGCAGATGGAGAAACTGAATATGATGGTTCGGTTCATGCATCAACTTGGCTAGGTAATGGTGTCCAATTGTCTGGTCAAGCAAGCACTGGCCTAACTGTTACTCCAAGGACATTTCATGGACTTAAATCATCAGTAAGTTGACTGCATTTATGGCTAATTACATTTACAATCAACTAAGAAGGGTGTCTTCCACAATGACAGATGTTTTATCCACTCAGTTGAAGGCTTTAAAAGAAGTGATGACTTCAACAGTCAGAAGAGAGAATTTTCATCTCTACTTCAGCCAGCCAGCCTCTCCTGGGGAATTCATTGAAAACCTTCATCGGTGTCGCCAGCTTGCAGCCTGCCCTGTGTTCTTTGGGCTCATGCATCCCCACAGTTACATGAGACACTTTCGTAAAGTCTCATAATATTTACAGATATCTCCTATTGATTCTGTTTCCCTAGAGAACCCTGAGTAATAAATTAGCACCCCAAGCAGCCCCATTCACCTCAGTATAACACTTGCATTAGAACTGAAAGGAAAGCAAATGTTAATGAGGGCAACATCCCAATGCTCTTCTTTCCATGGTAGAACACTTGGATTTGTTATTACACTGGAACATCAATTGTTCGAACTTAGTTTCCTTCATTGTGAGAAACTGCCACTTGCACGCAAAATTATTTTTCTTCTTAAACAACAAGAGTGATCAAACAGAGGAGAGCAAAGAAATATAACTGAATAAAACTCGGCTTCTCCAAACAGCACTGCTAGTCTATATGTTGAGGGGAAATCAATGACTTCAACTACAGCCAGACCAAAGAGTTAATAAGGAAAAAGGACTGCATGATTTCAGGGGTTCTGGCTTCCCAGTTTTCAACAGCAAATGTGTTTGGAGTGTTAAGGAAAAGAAAGGTTTCAGGAGGTACTGTCAGGTTAAAACTGGAATTTGCTTATTATGATTAAATGAATACAGATCTACTTATAGACATTTTCATATAGAAACTCTTCTTAAATATGACTTTACATCAAAATATCAATTATTTAATTCACTTGTTTGGCAGATACAATGTCCATTTATCTATGTAAGACCCATATAACAATGATTCAAATTATTTTATTACATTCATTTTCCCCAAGTTTACCTATTTTCCTTTCCATTTATATGTAGGAACTTTTTAAGCATTGTAAATAAAATGGTGGTGGGAGGGGCAATTGAAAGAGACATCACCATTTGGTTTCATTTAGCTCAAATGAAATAAGGAGGACTTAACCAGTATCATTGAGTTTACTTTAAAGTTAGGGTTGAAAGAATTTATCTGTAAAGTTAATGTATAGTCAGTTATCATATATGGTGTCATTGTTTTATTTCAAAATAATGAGAAAAAAAATTCACTTTAATTCCACTCCAAAAAATAAATGGCTAAGCTTTCCGAAACCAATGATTGTTTAAAACGAACATTAACTTACAAAATCACAAAAAACTAATGATATAATGAAGCATCCACATTACAGAATTATCTTGTTAGCTATATTTTTAAGCTCTTAAAATTGCCACTCAATCTATACCAAAAGCAGTAAGTTAAATGTCCAAACTTTTGCCCTCCTTTTGTATTAAACCAAAAACATGAAGTCCAGAACATCTTATAATTTTCTGCCAGGATATTCTGGCATCAGGTTCATACTAAAACCCAAACTAGAAACAAAGTAATAGGTAATAGCATTAATTAGACTAATTCATATTACTATGTGTCCTTGATTTCTAAGACATTATTTTTACATTTTATTGACAAAACTAAAGCAATCTCAAGCCTCTTTTGGGTTCATTAGATACCAGGTTTTAATGAGATAATCTTTTCACATCATATATTTTTATCCAATATAATAAACATGTAGTGACCTGAAATTTAAATCTGGATTAACCTATTAAAAACTTACTGTTGAAGACATGGATAGGGAACATTGTTAACTTACGATCTGCAGTGGTTTGAAGCTGTATGTGCCCCAGAAAAACATGTTCTTAAATTTAATCCATTCCTGTGGGTGTCAACCCACTGGACCTTTTGATGAGGTTAGTTCAGTTAAGGTGTGTCCCAACTCATTCAGGATGGGTCTTAATCCTATTACTGGAGTCCCTTATAGAAGTATGAAATTCAGACAGAGGGAGAGAAAGCCATGGAAGCAAGAAGCTAAAAGCAATGAAACCTGGAAGAGAAGGAAGAAACCAGCAGACGCCGTCACGTGCCTCGACAAGTGACACAGGAGCCAAAGATCTCTGGGAGCCAGTCTTCAAAGAAAGCATCGCCTTCATGATGCCTTGATCTGGACATTTTCCTGGCCTCAAAACTGTGAGCGAATAAATTCCCATTGTTTAATCCCACCCATTTTATCATATTTGCTTTGAGCAGCCTGAAAAACTAAAACATGGACCAAGTTTAAGAAAATAATTTTCATAACTGTCTTCCACAGAACACTAGTGATCCTGGAGCTATGAAAAGGTATTCCAAAGAAAAGTGGTTCCATGGATAAATGCATTTAGAAAACAAGTACTGGTCACTAAACACAACCTCACAGGTTTCCTTTCTGCAAGACTTCTCAGTGTCTTTAATACTGTAATATATATTGTGAGTCCCCACAAGAACATGATGGTTTGCTAAATCATTTGCCCAGAAAACTCTGCTTTTCTCACAGAACACTAATTAATAGTTCATGGACCTGCTTCTTGGAATAGTTTGGAAAACACTGCTCCAGAAAAAATGTGTGTTTCAATTAAGAAAAGGAATGAATCTTGATTTGTTTATAACAAGAATAACTGAGTATTAAGTTTATGGTAGCCTATGGGTCAACCTGCTTAAGGGAGAAGCATTGTGAGTGGACAAAAGTCACCAGAGAGAATCAAAGCAGGAGCCACAAACTAAAGAGAGTACAAAGCAAAGGGAGTATAAGTAAATTCACTCCCCAGCTTGTCTCAGACTGCAAGTGAGCTAAAAGGCATGATGGGGAGATGGGGGAGAGGGAGGAGGGCAGATGACGCACCTTGATGAAGTGCCTAAGAAAGCAAATTTAAGCAGAACACAGAAGAAGCTCATTTCCTAAAAGAAGTTCATTTCTCAAAAAAGTAAAACAAAGCAAACCAAGGTACAGCAAGATACAGCAGCACAGCAGGCTTTTTCCTCAATTAAAAAAAAAAAAAAATTGTAGGTTCAAGTTTTTCAATCCCATATCCCAGAGAAACAGGCAGATTTTAGACTAAACACTGATCACTTTTATGCTGAGAAAAGATGTTAAGATTTTCCAAGTTTCTATTAATCTATCCTCAGCCTTTAAATTCAGCCAGGAATTATTTGCAGGTCAAATTATATGTTCTAAGCCATAGCACAGTGGAGTGAAATTGGGCAGAAATTAAATCTGAGACTGTAAAAGTAATGTAATGCCAGGCTTGGTCCAAAAATGAGTGTTCAAATGAGGATGCACCTTGAGGCAAAGCCAAATCAGGAACTAAAAGAAAGCGAGAGAGAGAGAAAGCCATTGATCACAGGCAAAAATAGGAAATGAAGCAAAGCAGCTCAGTACACTTGCTCAGCTCCCTTCCTTAACATGTTTTAATTGGCCCAGCTGTGTAAGCTCCTACTCTGAGGGTATCTTTAAAAGGTATATTTTTTGCATCTGATATGAGAAATAAAAGTTCCTTCCTCATTTTTTATCACAGTACTACCTTTGGAGTTAGAGGGGGGAAGCACAGACTTCAGTGAGAGAAAATGCCTATGTTATTAGTACTGGACAAGATTGTGTTTTAACTCTGCTACTGTATACTTGCATCTGAACAATTTAATATATTTTAGATTTACTAGATAGTTGCTGTACTGAAAGACATTTTATTTATAAGGTTGATAAGTTCACTGTTAAGTTTCAGGAGTAGCCTCATTAAAGCAGCTGTATTTATAGGACAATTTCTATCAAAATTGTAATTAGAATATAAATTTGGAACATGTTTCTCATGTTATTTACTATGAAATAATATTTTGTTTCTCTAATTAAAGAGAAGAAAATAAAATATCAGGGAAGAAATACACAGAATATCTTTTACACACACAAAACCATGCATTACATAGATAAAATGTACAGTTAAATTAAGCTGATATAAGCAAGAATTGGAGGTGTATATATATATACACACACACATATATATGGAGGTATAGTAATATATATATATGCATTCATATTAGTGTGCACATACCGACACACAAAAATATAGTGCGGGAGAGAATTTTATGCATTTAATTTGCATATTCCTATAGAAAGCATAAATGCCATTTCTTAAGTCATGTTTTTTTGAAATCCAAAATAAATACCTGTGGCTTTGAATTATTCCTATTATTTTGACTTTCCAGAAAAGTACTAGAAGAAATTGGAAAACATTCTGGTGAGACTTTAATATTTGCTATCATCTCCCAAATTTAACTCATCTTAATCTTGGGGATTAACATCATCAGGAATATTAAGAAAAAAATTACTTTGACAACTAGCTGCTACAAGAATCCCTGGAAAGTGGATCATGCATGTCCTTCTTCCACATTTCTGATTGCTAACCAGAAAAGCTGCTTCTTGGCAGATTCAAAAATGACACATCCCGAAATGACAAGAAATGACATAAACAAATCAAAACATTAAAAATGACCCACAGTGTTCAAAACTAGAGTTTATACCCAGGAATAACTCAGCAAAATTAATAAGGGCTTGGGACTAGAGCAAAGCTAGGATAGGATCTTTCTCTCCCCCAGACAATTATTTGCAATCATCAAGGTGAAAAGGAGAATTGGCACCAGCAGATCACAGATGATTATGCAATTCTTTCCAAGACTTCTTGTCAAAGCAGAGATCTCTCCACAATTCTCTAGCAGGGCATATTTTCTGGGTGGTATGGTAAATGTTTAATGTTTCTTCTGTTTGTTTGTGCTTATAACCTGCTGAACAGTTTGGTCTGAAAACTAATTCTTGTAAACTAATTATAACCCCCTTTCCCATTTGGGAATAGACTTCTCTGGTTTTGCTCACTAGGAGGAAATTCAAGATTGGTAAATACTTTTATATTTCCTCGCTATTTTGGTCAAAATGTTAAATAAGTAATAAGTAAATGTGGTGTGTGAGCTCAAAGTAATCACACAAAATGAGCTTCTAAATACCCATACCATATAATCCTTAGGGTATATAACATGTAATAACATTATTATTAGCTTTGAAAGTTTAGGACTTTAAAGGTTTTTCAAAGATGGTTTCTTTCCCCTTCCTTTTTTTTCCTTTGTTTCTTTGTTTCTCTTTATCTGTGTCTATATACACAGAATGAAATCAGTGAAGACTACGGCTCATTATACTGTGGGTCACAGAATTCATCAGCTATACATGTTCAATTAGCAGCTAACATATGACTATATAACCTTTTAAGGGCCAATATTTGCTGATAATTCAAAAGCATATCAATTCCCCTAAGATTTGATCTTTAACCTGTGCAGAGGCCAGCCTTCTATTAACAGTGACAGGAAAAACTTTGTTGTTGCCAAGGTAACCTCACTCCATTTGAGAACTAAGAGCTAAAGTTAGGCTGGTGATGTTTCCAATTCAGGCTGTAATGAGACTGAAATGTCAGTCAGCATCTTTCAAATTTCTCACCTTTCTTGGGCTGAAGTAGAAACACGATGTGGTATAAAACTTAGACTTTGGGTTTTGAAAAAATTAACCTCTATTTATTAAAGTAGTATCAGACAGTCATTTAATATTTACTAAGTCAGATGACATTCATGGGAAAAGGAGTCTGCATAGTTTTGAATATGTTATTACAAAGCTTCCATGTATGTCAGTTTAAAGGATTCAAAGACTGAGGAAGCCCTCACTAAAAGTTAGAGATATTTAACTGGATATCTAAAACATTTCTGGGTCTCTGAGTCTTCAAAATATGTAAGAGATTGAATGTGTTATTTGGTTTGTTAGGCATCATTTGGCTTCAGGTAGACTAGAGAGGATCAGCCTAGCTTTTTCTCTGTTTGTTTGTATTTGACTTTTCACAGCTAGGAAGCAAATGGCCACTGTATTTCCAAAGAAGCTCTTTGGATTTACAACTCCAAGAGACCTTGACATTGAAACCTTAAAGCAAATGACTGTCACATGCTTAAAATGGTTTATGTCAAAACATTTCCACTTATCTAAGGTAAGATTATAAAATGAAAGAGACCACATATAGAAAATCCTAATGGATCCACTGAAAAACTATTATACCTAATAAATGAGTTCAGCAAGGTCACAAAGTACAACATGGATGTACAAAAATTGACTGCATTTCTGTACACTTGCAATGAACAATCAAAGATTAAGAATATTCCACTTACAATAGCATCAGAAAGAATAAGTTTAACAAAAGAAGTGCAAAACTTATACTCTAAAAACTACAAAATTTGTTGAATGAAATTAACTATCTAAATGGAAAGACATCGCATGTTCATGGATAAGAATACTTAATATTGTTAAGTGGCAATTGTCTCTGAATTGATCTAGAGGTTCAGTGCAATTCCTATCAGAATTGAATATAGCTTCCTTGTAGAAATCAACAAATTGATCCTAAAATTCATGAAGAACTCAAGGGATCTAGAAGAGCCAAAACAATCTTGATAAAGAAGAGCAAAGTTGGAAGATACACTTCCTGATATCAAAACTTAATGCAAAGCAATAGTAATCAAGAAGGTGTGGTACAAGCCTAAGGAAAACATAAGATCAATGGAATAGAACTGAGATCCGAGAAACAAACACATTTATCTATGGTCAACTTCTTCTTGACAAGGGTCCCTAGACCATTCAATGTGGTCTTTTCAACAAATGGTGCTGGGATAACTGGATAGCCACATGCAAAAGAATGAATTTAGACGTCTATCTCACACCATATACAAGAAATAACTCAAAATGCATTAAAGACCTAACTAATCCTAACTGTAAAAGCTAAAACTATAAAACTCTTAGAAGAAAACATGTGGGTAAATCTTCGTGATCTGTGATTTGACAATGTTTTCCCAGATATGACACCAAAAGCACAAGCAACCAAAGAAAAATTAGATAAATTGGACTTCATCAAAATTAAAAATCTGCAGTTGGAGAAGGTAGGGGGCACAGAAGAAATTCATGCCCTTATCTCTACCAGGAGCTTACAGTAGTTTTGCAGAAACAAAACAATTGCATAACATTTTGTATTTGATGAATTCAAAGCATCTAGACAAAATGAAACACCAAAATGTGTGGAACTAACTCTAAGAAAAGAAGGAGTTCAAAACCAGGAAATAGTAGTATGAGCTGGAATAGCCAAAGATGAGGACCTGGAAGCAGTAGGTTTTCAGGCACAGGAAAAATCAAAATGATAAGAAAATGAGTTGCAAGTGTTTTATGTGAGGGCCAAAACAAAACTGCATACAGGAGCAAGAGTAGGATCTGGAGGGGGGCAGGCACACGTGTGCAGGGATCCTGCTGGAGAGTGAGGGAAATGAGGTTGAATAGGTTTAACCCAGAGCCAGATTTTAGAGGCTCTGGAGACCAGGCAGAGTTTGTGTTTCAGGCAGAAAAGACAACAGAAAAAAACACTGCACAAGGTATAGTAAGAGAATGATAGGATGATGGTGTTTAAGTGCTTTGATGGTCATAAAATAGGCCCCACGAAGAACTGGTAAAGGTGTGGGGATTATTTACAAGCATCAAATCAGAAAAAAATGAAGGTTTATTAATTAAAAAAAATAACAAAATGTAAAGAATGCTAACTCCTTTGTAAGGAAGATGTATTTCTTATTGTAAATAGTACACCAATAGTCACAGAAGAAGTGAGAAAAGAACAGAGAAGAGATACAAAAATGATTCGCAGTCTAGAAATATGGGTATGGAGTTTGGAAAAGAGTTTGAAGCAACAGAAACAAAATAAAAAATTATTTGTTCCTGTGGTATTCTTCTGGGCCCTGTTCATTCCACAAAGCATTTGATATTACTTAACATTTACATAGAAGGGGACAAAAATGAAATTTAGTAAACTAATAAGAAAACTGGAGCAAAGGAAAATTGGGGAGCAAGTAGAACACAGATGAGGCCTGGAGAGATGTCTCTGTGAGGCAAGTGTAAAGGAAGGTGAATAAAGTGGTAAAGACCGGCTGGGGTGGACATTTATAAATTGGAGGTTAATTCACTAATTCACTCATTTATTTGACTCCACTTATAGGGCACCTACTAGATGCTGAGGATATAGGAGGGATATACAGGCAAATTTTCTCCTAAAACCTGTAGTCCAGTAGGGAGGAGGGAAGTGTAAGCAAACATTTGCAGGAGGGTGATTAATGTCATAAATCTGAGGTCTACAGATGGTAAAGGTAAGAGAGATTGACTAAGACTAAAAGACAGCATATGAGACAAAAGAAAAAAATCCACAATACAGACACATGAAAGTGCTAGGAAGCTTGTGTGAAAGTCAGGGAATTGAACTTGTAGGGTGATTGATAGCCCAGGTCAAGTAAAAGGCAAAGTAGGGTTATACTTGAAAATATAGGCTGTAGGAGGATAGAATGTAGGTCCCCAAGGGTGCTCATGTCACAGGGGCAAAGAGCCCCTGGATCCATCATTTTATAGGTCTGGAGACAGGGCTGGAAGTGTTGACTCATCGACAAGGTAACTAAGTGGGTCAACCATGAAAGCAGGCAATCTGACCTCTTTCACCACCCTCTGATTTATCTACAGGGAGAATTAAACTCCTACAGAAAGGGAACTATTTTCTTACAAGTCTCTGTTATCATAAAGAAGCCATATAATTGGTAAATCTATTAATTTCACTAAAATAATTCAAAGTTCCTTAAAGTTCAAGGTTTTTTAAAGCTGAATATTTACATTGTACTCCATTCTTTCCAAAACGCCCTTATTTATCTTATCTTATCTAGGGATTATTATTTGATGTGGATATAGCTGGACTCACTTCCTACGGAACTGCTGTTTTTTTAATGCAGAAACATATTCACTAACAAAGCACTCTCAGAAGTATTCAGGTCCTCCAATGACAAAGTGGAACCATTTGTGTATCCACGATCTTCTGTGGACAGTTGGATGTGGGATTATTCCCAAACACTGTGATTCAAGAAGATAATGTTCTAATCAGAATATAAACTCATTTCAAGTAATTTAAAAGGAATAATCTAGGAATTCTTATTTTTCCACAGCATTGTTTTTAATTGTTCAATAATGTTTAAGCATTAAATTATATTTGAAGTGCCTTGACATAGAGTTCACCCCTCTTTATATAGTGGCTCATTTCCAGTTGTTTTCTGTATGCCTCAAGATACCACAACTCAAGTAGACTTTGATAGAGCATTGTGCTTATAACATCTCAAATCAATTCTAGTTTGAAGAAACCTCCAGAGAAGAAATTTTACAGCCTTTCAAGGTTCTTTCTACATTTAACAACATTCATTGTTATAAAATTCTTCCCTATATAAAATCTAAACCACAAGTTTACATTTTAACTTATTTCTTCTTACTATGAATTCAGTGGAAATATAGAAGCTTCCATATGCCCATAAGCTATAACAGCTATTATTTACTGAGCACTTACTTTGTGTCATGCAATGTACTAAATGTTTTACATCTTATCTCATTTACTCTTCATACTACGATTAAAAAGGGAGTGTGCTTATTATCCCCAATTCACGGAAGAAGAAACTAAAGCTTAGAGAGAGAAAGCCTTGCCCAGGATCTCAACTAGTAAGTGGCAGCTGGGACCCAGTAGAGGTGTTTCCTGTTCTTAACTATGAGGAATTCAACTGCTTCCCAAGAGCCCTCTCTCAGCATTGTCTTTACCCCTTCTAAATAATCCCAATCTTTTTAATCAGTTTTCTGAACCATTTAATCATCTCAACTCTATTCTGAACCCTTTCAAAGCTTTCCAAATCTACCTTGCCAAGAAACACACACTAAACTTCCTAATAAGGATCATTTTATGAATTCTAATTTCTGGATTCCTCCTTTAGGTTCCCAATTCCATTAATGTCTTAATTACAGTGTCCCATTACTGGATCAGGGCTAATAAGCCACAACAACTTTTAGATCATTTCTGGAACACAAGCTAAAATTTAAATGCTTGCTAATAGGTATAGCTGATGTAATTGCTCTCTTACATGTGCTAGTTTTTTAAAAAAAAATAGAGTTGAATATTATGTTCACAAGCACGGCTGTGTTTATAATCACCATCTTAGAAAAAGAATCAGATTTTTTTTTCCCCAAAAGTGGCTGGATTTAATTTAGTGTAATTATTTGAATTTTAAAGAGAAACATACATGTCAGAATGAATACGACATTATAAAACAAGAAAAGAGAAAAAACCCAGAAGGTTGACATTCTGTCAACTAAATATCTTTCACAATAAATCACTAAATTAAAGCAGAAAATTAATGACATCTTTGAACTAGGTTTCAGTTTATACTTAATTGACTTTCTCATAAGACCATCTGGAATAATATGGCTTCTGATCTAAAGTAATTGTACCTTGGTGCCTAATTCCTGTGTAAATATTCCATCACATACATTCTAAGTACATCAACATCTCTAATTTTTACTGCTCCCACTCCTCTTTCATAACACTCACACAAACACACACACACACACACACACACACACACACACTTGGCTCCCACAAATACAATAATATATGTGGGAATTATAATATCCATGAATAAAATGATAGATATGCAGGAATTTCAGATTACCTTCCAAGTAATTTTTTATCAATGTGGCAATTGAAATACCAACTGTAATTTTATACAGTCAATTTTCCACAAGAATTTTTATCAATCCATAGTTTTCAAATTGTCATTATTTCAAAGGGAGGACACACATTTCAGAAAATGAGATGAAAGATAGCTTAAAAGAGTGATCTTATGATTTTACTTTTATATCATCAGCTTTGGAAAGTCTACAATCCCCAGCCCACTCCAAATTCATGTCAAAAGAGAAAAGACCAGTTCCCAAAAATTTGTTTTGATTCCAAGGGTCAACAAACAAGGACTGAAAATTTTCCAGAACAATGTCCTCTAGAAGTGTCTATGGAACAAATAAAAGCCTTGTTATTCTATTGACAAAAATTTCAGCCAATGCCTGAACTGATTCTTTTATCTTTCTCCTCCAACTTTTATGTGCTAAACCAAAAGGTTTCAAATTCTGTTAATTTGGTATAAATGCTGAAACTAAAGTTATGCTATATTTTGTATTACAAGTTTTCATTCAACAAATATGTGAAACATATACCCCAAGCACCTGTGTAAAATGCACATGGGTTACCCTGGGGCAGAGACTGGTTTTAAAAGTTGCCTTAGAAGTTTGTGGAGGTGATGAAGGGCTTCTATCAGACTACTAAATCTTTCCCAATTGTAGATAACTTGCACATCCCCAGAGCTACCCTTCTGACAGAGCCCAATTCCCTGAACACTGGACCTGATAAATAGATTGCATGGGAGCAAGCTCTCATTAGCCCGGGCGGATGCAACGTGACTGCAAAATCCCTGCATGACTGGCCCTCTCAAAAGTACTTTAAACAGTCCTTGCAGAGACCATGGAATTTCTGGCACTTCTGCAGAAGCTGAGAACCCAGAAAACCTGCCTCTGGACTTGAATGACAATTCTCAGAGTTTGAGAGCCTGTAGCCTAAGATTCCCATGGGTCCTTCAGGATAAGACTAAAGGACAGACATGTTGAGGGGTCCACCAAGGCTCTCTTGCTGGTAGCATCCTATTTACCCCAAGAAGGCTCCTTGGGATGCTTATTCGTATTTGGGTTAGGCCATGCACCTGAGAGGCACCATTTCTATTGGTTTTGGTATAAAGATACTTAGTCAACTAGATCTTATGTATAATTTCTCAGAAATACCTCTGGTTCAGTTTTAGTATGACCAGCATTCCAGAAATTTTTCTAACTATCACTCTGTTGGATATTATTCTAAATTAAAACAATAATGATACATAGAAGTTTCCACCTTTACTGAAATTGTAATATCCAAAATTTTTCTTAGAACCAGATTCTCTTAAAGACCTTTTCCTATCCTATAAATCATTTAAACTTACCACATACACACACACACACAATAGCTTGGATTTTACCTATGTTCTCCCTTTGTCCCTCCACAAAGAATTGAAATTGTTAGCATCTCAAGTTTTGGTTTAAAAAATGCATTTACTAGTCTTAAATGATAGTGATAACAAGAATGTTAAGATGCCAGATAAACACACATTAAGCAATCTTCTTGAAGGGAGCCTTTCCTATTCAAATTTACTCAGGGTATTACAGCAAAAGATAAACTGCTTATTTTCTAGCTTTCAGGCTCTAAGAATGTTTTATTCCAATCAAAGAATCATAGAATTACAGAATTTTAACATTTGAAGGGATCATAGAAATTATCTAGCTCATCCTCCTCATTTTATACATAAGAAAACTGAGGTCTTTTTTTTAATGTGTACCCAGCCAAGCAAGAATAAAAGTATGTCAGCTCAATATTTCTACTTATATATTTAGGCTTCTAAGATATCTGTTAATACAAATGCAACTTCATTTCAAAAGTCACAGAAGCATCTATTTCACATAAATCTATAATAGAAACTTATGCTTTTCAGGTAATGTCAGCACTATTGAAGTCAAACTTCTGACTTTCAGAATCTCTAACTCATGCTGAGTGAGAAATGCTAGTTCTGAAAATCAAAGGACTGTAATTGTCTTTAAAGCAAAGGCTATAACATCTTACCTGGCTTTACATCCTTAGCAACTAATAGAGTAGGTATCACACAGTAGATGTTTTTTAATGTGTTGATTGGTTGAGTGAATGAATGACCACTCTGAATAACAGTGTAACAAAGTAAATGCAAGGAGAAGTGAATCATGGAGACCTCTCCTGGGCTTGTTTACAGGATTATTTAGTTGAGTTTTGGGGCATTTAATTTTTCATTGCAAATATCAGTACTTGGCTTCACAGTGGTTTGTCATTACAGGTTATTTACCTGAAGTTCTCACCAGAATAGATACCACCCTTACAGTTTTCTATTCTTAATGCTCTAAAAGTGTATTGGAAACAGTCCAATAGCACCATGACTGTAAGGAAACCTGCCATTAACTAAAGACATTTCTAACCTGCATAACCATTTACACACTCCTCCTTCTTTTTCTGCTTTAATTTAAGCCTATTTTACCACAAAACCATATGGTCATTTAGACTAAGTGCTGCTGCTTGGAAGCCAAGCAAACATGAAGACTCTCTACATTCTAAGATGTTCCCAGTCTTTTCTCAATTTTCTTAGTTTGAATGAAGCTGTATGTACATAAACATCTTACCATCCAGAAGATCCACATAACAGTATACATCATAAGTTTCAAGAGGAGAACGGAATCCGTAGGTCCTGACTCCTTCCTTCCCCATCATATCTCCATAACAACCTTCTCGGGGTGTCCGGATGGGGTATCTGAGGAAATAAAAGGATAAAGGATAATAAGTGGCATTTTCCTCTCACTTTTAATGAATGAATTAAAGCCCATGGCCCCCAGATCTCTCACCTAACAGTCTGATCAGACAGCCAGCCTGCGTCACACTGTTCAAATCCATCTTCATAAGCGGCAAAGAGCTGCTCTGGGGTTGCTATGACTGCTCCATTATCCAAACAAGTCTTTTGTGCAGCTTCAAAATTCAGAGTGTATCTGCTGGTTGCTGCCCTATAGTGAAACACAACCCCTGCAAAGAAGCAGCAAGCAATTAGCGTCATGTTCAAATCTCTCACAATATTGTGCCAAACCTCTCATTTGGAGCAGTATACCAAATTAATTGGTAACATGATCATAACATCATGAAAATTCTTTATATTTACTTTATTTAGCCTTTATTTAGTCAACAAAGCCAGCATTATACAAAATCACCTTCCTGGGGATTTAAGGAGCCCTAAACTGCCTCTCACCCTCGTGTCCCACTGTATTCCATTAGAAAGCTTCCTAGTTAGGATTCTCTGTTAACAAGTAAGTCATCTAAGAAAGGTATTTAAGTCACTAAAATAGCCAGTAATAGATAATTGTCCTAAATACAAGAGGTATGGGAGCTGGGAACCAACCAGAGAGTTGGTGCTGCAGGAGATACAAGGAGTTATGGGGATACAAATCAACTTCTAATACTTCACGATTTTGTTTAGGGTCAGCTCAATAGAAGCACATAAAATATTCACCTGTCCCATGAAAATATTCATTAATACCACTTCCTCCAAACAGAAAACATTGAGATATTTACTTCCAGAGACAATATGCTAGAGTGGAAAAGACACTAGACTATGTCGAGTCAGAAGGCTTTTTCTAATTCCTACTTTGCTCCTTAATTATACACAAGTCAATCTCTCTGAGCCTTAATTTGCTACCCCACAAACTGGTACTAATATTGCTTATATTATTTGATTGATGTGACGGTCAAATTAGAGGATGTAAAAAAACATTGGGTAGGCTATTATGGAATACCCAAGCAGCATTTATCATATTCACTACTAGACCAGCATAATTTAGGTCTTTGCTATGACAGTTAAAATGTATGATATTTTTCCCAAAGTAGACCCGAAATAAAGTTCTTCAGAATCCCCCGGGCTGAAGCCAGGCTTCCTAAGTACTTGCCTCAACAAAAATCACTGTATCACTTACCTTCTATGGGCTGCCTAAAACTGTTCTTGAACTGTGCTCCAGGGTTCAAGGACTTGTCAAGGAGTAAGAAAAGTGAGGCTGAGGGTGTGGACTGTAGGCCCTCTCCTCACATTTCAGCAAGAGCATCTCCATTTTTAGCTTGAGTGAAAATGGTGACTCATTTCCACAAGCCTGCAAAGTGAGTCAAGCTAATGTGCCTGGGAAGTCCAGGCACACTGGGGCCAATTAGTTCCTACATATGAGAATTTATTAATAGTCATATCATTTGTTTAAGAGTAATTTTTTTGGATATTTGGAATGAGCTGTGGTTTCCAAAATATCTCCCTCTCTCCTCTTATTCCTAGTAATTTCCTGGAGCTGACAACAGTCTTATTTTCCCCATTGTTTGACCTCTAGCTATAAGACTGTCTCCTGCATGTCCATCATTTAGTTGTTTTTCTCTTTCAAGATAGGTATGTGCAGTGAAGTAACTATGGAGGAATGGACTAGCCATGTCATAGACAAGCACTTCTGATCAGTGTTAACAGAAAAAGACCTACTCAAGCAACAAGTAGATACACTGACTAATAACATTCATTTTCACATTTCTGATCTTTCGTGCCTCAAACAGAAGTCCTTGCAAAAAATTCACCAAATGAGTTTCAGAAAATTTTTACCTTTAGAACCTCTCTAAAAGTGTCAGAAAGTGATGATGTTGCCATCTGGTATGAGAGACAGGTTATAGTGATCTTTAAGACCTAAGCAAGAATTTGGATGATTTTTAAATTAGTCTTATGTTGATCAAAACTTCAAATAGTCTTTTTTGGTAATTAAAATTTTCCATGTACACAGATGACTGCCGGTAAGGGTGCATAAAGGTGCCTCCACAACCAAGGCAGGGAACATTAGCATGTATAAGGACCTGCAATTGCTGGAATAATTTGAAGACCCCATGGGGCTAAGGAGATTAAGTGGGGGGTTTTCATTGTTTCCAAGGGGTGAGGGCAAATCCATTGCTAATTCTTTAACAGTGAAAAATTGTGCAAAGTTGTTAAATCTCTCTTGGGATTTTAAAAAAGTGATAGGAGATCACAGGAGAACAATGTTACATAACTAGAATAAATGATAAAATAGGAGATCCCATGGTATTTTGTGTATGCCTCCATAACATAAAAATAGATTTACAGAAGAGAGCAATAGAGTCTTAATGTAAAGGAATGTTCAGAAAGTTAATTTGTTGCATCTGAAATTCAAAGTATTTCCTTTTGGCTACACAAGAAAGAGCTTTAATAAATCTTTTTGTATATATTTCTGAAAGGTAAATATTTTATAGGAAAATGGAGGGTCAGAAGAAAATCTGTCTCATCATGTCCGGGTATTTGAATTCTGCTTAATAACTTGCCAAAACATTATGCTTCCAAGAGCTAAGGCATTATGTGGGTGCCCAATTAAAGCAATTTTGCTTTGCTTTGTCTCCTACCTTCAATTCAAATGACATAAAACCACCACTGAAAAAGAGTTAAAACTAAAACGTCTCATTGCAAAACTTAATGAATAGCAACTAATACATTACAGTATAAAAGCATTCCACTCAGTTCTTATTTTGATCTAATTCAAATACTTACTGAATATTGACTTTTTTAAGGCATGGTGTTGTGTACTATAGTACTTCTTAAGTACCTATTTCTTTAACAAGTTCAAAGAGTTTATATTTCTTAAAAGCAAACTCAAAGAATTTAATAATATTAAGAGAATGAGGAAACAAGGAGAAACAAGAAGGTGTGTGTGTGTGTGTGTGTGTGTGTGTGTAAAGACTGAAACGAAATATAGATTAGCCTTTACAATTTGAAGGGTAATATTGATATGTTTCAATGCTTAAGTAACGATTATTGATCTGTTTACTCTTTGTGGATTCCTTATTTCCAGTATACTCGACTACACTTTGCTATATTTAATCAATGAATTACTGCACAAAAAGTCAACTGCCTTGACCCCCAGAACGAATGAGTTCATTTTTGGTGCAAGACATGGATGATTGGATGGATAGATATTTTTCCCACTTGTCCAAACTCTAAATAACTGAGTGCTTTTGAGTATCCTTTCACAGTACGTCTGAATGAGGTATCATGTATTACCTTCTTACAGCTTCCTAAGACCTTACCGTCCACGGTCAACGACACGGTGTCTTGGGTGTCTTCAATTCCGTACATGACGTCGCAGCGGTAGAGGCCGGCGTCACTCGCGCGCAGTTTGACCTTGGTGAGCGAGGCGTCTCCCACGGCCTCAGGATGCGTAGGCACCGACACTCTCCCTTTGTAGCCCTGACCAATCTTGATATTCCCATTTTGGGCCACGAGAACGGTCGTCTCCTTTAAATCTTTTCCATTTTTGTCCACTTCAATCTTAGACCATTTGATTCGGAGGAATTCACTGGTGGTGTTGTAACTGGGTGGTAACGTAGGCATGGTTGAAAAATGACAAGGTAAGTTGACTTTTCCAGAGAGGAAACCCTTAACAGGAGGGTTTTTTTCCACTTTGACTAGAGGAAAGAGAAAGCACCGCATTAACAGTCTTGAAAAATCCAAACTGAGTACATTAAATATGTGAATGAGCAAGAAAAGTTTACACTGATTTGGTCGATACCTTCAACAAGTGAAATAATTAGAATGATTTTATATACAGAGAATAGAATGCCATTTCAACAATGCTTTGTAGCAAAGACAGAGAATCAGTAATGCCCATTTTTATACATTGAATTTAGAGTATTTGTAACTTAATCCTTAATACGAATTCAATAAATGGTAAAATAAGGCAAGTATAAGAAGACAATCAAGGGCCAAAGGAGGAGGGCACTAAGATCCACAGTGTGGGTTTAAGACTGCACCAATGTGACAAAAAGCTGTTGAAAAGTGAAAATTATGTGTACACATCAGAAAATGAAAAATGTTCGTTAAGATAACTGCCACAATTACCTTAGAGGAAATGAAAATAAAATTCAAAGAAGGAAGTGAGAATTAAAAAAAATTACTCCAGTGGATTGGAGCAAGGGGAAGTCTAATATTTGAATGACCCTTTTTGGTCCTGTGTTTGATCCACAGGCTTTCATCATATTGATCAATCCAGTCTTAATCACTTTGCAGTGAAACACTGCCTCTCAGTTATCTCATGAGGGGAAAGTTGGCTCCTGTTTTTAAAATATATATCTGCAGAATGTCCTTCTGTTTAAGCCCTTGACCTTTTAGTGATCAGTAATATATTGATCACAATTCAACACCATCATGCAAAAGAAAGTATTCTTTCATTCTATAGTAATCAATTCCCCTTCCCCCTGGGATGTACTAATTAGGCTAGAAAACATGTTGGCAATAATAATACAAGTTGTTGTTAATGCACAAGCAAATCCATTTCATGAAAAAATGATCAAGTTAATAGCAGCCATTAGGTGGAGGGAAATAATGATTTTTAATTTATAGAATTGTATGTGTTTAACACAATGTGGGCTGGCAGTCAAAAGCATTGGAAATATGCATCTCAAAATGGACATGCATCAAAAATGGTATAGCTTTCAATGTAGTCCCATGGATCCAGTTGCAGATGAGTCGTTTTGAAAATTGTGGAAAGATATTATGGAGATATTATGCTCTTTAAGAAAAAGAAATATTGTCTATTGCTCAACATTGAAATTTAACTTCAGGAAAAAAAAGATCATTGTATAAAATTTTTCATATGATGCAAATAAATCTAAAAATTCAATTGAGTATTCTATTTTGCATTTTTATGATAGAAATCACTAATTTCTTTTAAATTTATAATGCACCCAGCAGCCATGTATTTAAAAAATCATTTTACTAATCTATATATAGTTTGTTCAAAAGCATATTTGAGGCACTTAGCAAGAGTAAATAAAAATGAGATTAAGCGTGCCTTCTGTTAGCTCTACTAAATTATCTTTAAGTGTTACCGAGAATAATAGCATTCTGGAATAATATAGCAGGGATTCTTCCATTTTTTTAAAAAGATTTTATTTTTAATTGTGGTAAATTATATGTAACATAAAAAGAAGTTTAACCATTTTAAGTGGACTATTCTTTGATACTAAGCACATTGACTATGCTGTAAAGTTTTCACCACTATTTCCAGACTACTATCATACCAAACCAAAACTCATACTCATTTAGCAATAACTCCCCATATCCTCCTACCCTGCTTACCCTAGTAAACACTATTTTGCTTTCTTTCTCTATGAATTTGCTTACTCTAAGTATTTTCACTTAAAAGAAACCATACAATATTTGCCCTTTTGTGTCTAGCTTATTTCACTCAACATGATGTCTTCAAGGTTCATCCATGTTGTAGCATCTACCAGCACTTCACTTTTTATATGGCTGAATAAAAAAATAAAATGACATTCCACATTTTGTTTATCCATTCATCTATTGACAGACACTTGGGTTGTTTCCACCTTTTGCTCATTATGAATAATTTACAGTGACCACTGGTGTGCAAATATCTAAGTCCCTGCTTTCAATTCCTTTGGTTATACACTTAAGAGTAGAATTGCTGGGTCATATGGTAATTCTATGTTTACCTTTCTGAGGAACTGCCAGCTGTTTTTCATAGTGGCTGTACCATGTTACATTCCTACCAGCACTGTAAAAGGTTTCCTGTTTCTGGGCCTCCTCTTCAGCACTTATTTTCAGTCTTCATAATAATAGCCATCCTAGAGGGTGTGAAGTGGTATCTCACTGTAGTTTTAATTTGCATTTCTCTAATGGCTAACAATGGCTCTTCATATACTTATTGGCCACTTGAAAATCTTCTTTGGAGAAATGTCTTTTCAAATCCTTGGCAGACTTTTTAATTGGGTTGTTTGTCTTTTTGCTGTTAGTTGTAGGAGTTCTTTATATATTCTGGATATGAAACCATTATCAGATATATTGTTTTCAAACAGTCTCTCCCATTCTGTAGATTGTCTTTTTACTTTCTTGATAATGTCCTTTAGTGCAAAATGTTTTTTATTTTGATAAAGTCCATTTTATCTATATTTTTCTTTTGTCATTTGTACTTTTGGTGTAAAAATCTAAAAACCCATTGCTGACTACAAATTCCTGAAGATATTTCCTTATGTTTTCTTGTAAGGGTTTACTAGTATTAGCTCTTATATTCTGGTCTTTGATTCATTTGGAATTAATTTTTGTACATGGAGAGAGGTAAGGGTCCACATTCATTCTATTGCAGGTAGATTTCCAGTTGTCCCAGCAGCATTTGTTAAAGAGACTATCCTTTCCCCATTGAAAGGACTTGGCACTCTTGTTGAAATTCAACTGGACAAGATGTATGGATTCATCTTTGAAGTCTCAATCTAATTCATTCGTCCTTATGCCTATCCTTATGCCAGTACCACACTGTTTAAATTACTGTAGCTTTTTAATAATTCCATTTTTAAATGGCCTCTTTGGCTTAAACAATAAATTTTCTTACTTAAAGCTCGAACCCAGAGTGAAACTGGTCCATTCTTTTAGTAAGGATGCTCCGCTGAGAGGTAGTGACAAGCAAGCGCACAGCTGGCCGGTGACAGAACTGTGGCCAGAACACATGCTCTTTAAGCTTAAGTGAGGAATCTCTTAGCTTTGGTGTTTATTGAGTTCTTTCTCTACTCAGAAATTAAGTCTCTTAAGAAGTCTTAGTCTTGGTTTCCTTTCAGAGTCTAGACTTTTCTTATTTTTACGTATCTTTAATTACTATCCGAACTGAAACTTTTGAATAATCTCATGGTCTTTTTAGTAGATCCATAAAGTCCTTAGGTGACTCCCTGAGAGTGGCTCCTATTTGTTTCATTTTCCTTTAATTTGGACTCAACTAAGAAATGATAACAGCACAAAGATACCTTGAACCTTTTTGCGAAGAAAAGGAGTCCTGGGAAGGGGAAGGTTGAGGATTCTGTGACCTAAAAATCTCCTAATTTACATTCATCATATGTTCTGTGAATCTCTGCATCTTCCTCCCTGAAGAATTATTTAGGAGATTTTCTTCACCACAAACAAAAATTTTGTTTTTTTTTATGGAGGATAAACAGCTTTACCATACACTTCAATTATGGTAGAAAGTAAGAGACTCTTCATCATCTCCTTAAAAATGAGTTCAAGGTAAATGACTTCCCAATTCCTTGATAAGTGTTACTAAATCGTAGTTCTTTACACAATTTTAGATATGTAGGGGCAGACATGAGATTTTGCCCAATCTATCCAACAGGGAGATTTCTGAAACTGCGGGCCTTGGTAAATAACTGCTGTAATGAAAAACTACAATGGAATAAAATAATGTAGAAAAAGCAGATTTCCCAAGAGCTATTTATTATTCTGGATGTTTATAGATATAAGAACATTAAAAGCTTTGGTTGTGTATAAATGTATACTCATGTACAATCCAGTCTTAATGATGAGATTAACAAAAAGCCATGTGGCCAAGTCTTTTGTATATTAAATCTTGGCTCTTAATGCACTGGGTCACAAGAATGAAGTTCACTAAATCTAAATATTTTAAGAAAGAAATTTAGTAATTCAGAGTATACTGTTTATAAACTGTGTATGTTAACAAAAAGAAAATACTTCTACCTGCAAGAACTTGTTTGAAACTTTAACAATACAAGTAATAAAAATGAATCCTAACAGAAAGCTCACTGTTTCCATCAAATGGATTGTGATGTATACAAGTATATAAAGGAGGAAAAGCTAAATAGTGAATGATCAATTATCTATGCTTTGTAAGTAAATTCTGCCAAATAAGGATGATGTAAATTCCATCTGCACAATTTGACCAAACACACACACAGATCTTGGCTAAATAAATGTCAGATTGAGAATATGAAATTCTTCACTCTCTCAAGTAATAAATATCTCTCCCTCATTCATTCATTTCCTCATGATTGTGACTCCATTTCTTACAAATAACTATGTCAATTTAGAAAATCATTGGTTAGGCCAATTGTAAACTAATATAATGGGTACTGTTAAAGAAAGAACTCTTCTTGCATTAGCATAAAGCCAAAACTCAGTATATGATGTGTTCCTTAATTTTAGTCATTGATCTCTTGAGTGTTTAGTCATAAAAAGAGAACACCCTAAGATGGAAGAACTTGTATCAATGTGACAAGTTATTGTCACTCACCTGCTAAAACCCTCCGATGCTTCCTATTACAACTGGATTAAATTTCATGCCATTTCTAAAACCTGCAATTCCCTAGATAGATAAGAAGTATAACATGGTGGTTAAAAGTACAGACTCCTCGGACTGCCTGGATTCTTCTTCTCCCAGCTCTGCTACTTACTGGCTGTGTGACTTTGAGAAAGTTACTTAGCCTCTCTGTTCCTCAGTACCTCAGTTTCCTGTGCATGAAACATGGGTGATGGATGATTAAATGAGTTGATACTGAGCCCTTAAAACAGTTCCTGGCTCAGAGGAAGTCCTACCCAAGTGTTAGGCATTGTTATTATTTACATGAGCTGGCCTCTGCATATCTTTCTGTCCATATCTCCCACTTTCCCTTTGATCACCACCTTCCAACTACAATGAATTTCTGTTGCTCAGACAAACTATGTTTCTTCCTAATTTAAAGCCATAACATGGCTGACTGGCTTCTCCCCATAATTCATATCTCAGTTTAAATGTTACTTTCTCGATGAGGCCTTTTCTGAGTATCCTATCTAAAATACCACCTTCCCCCAACCCAGGCCATTCTCTATGATGTCACTCTGCTTTATTTCCACTAATCTAAAAGTTCCTGGATTGTTCATTTTCTTGTTTATTGTCTGTCTCATTTAACTAGAAGATTACATTTGGTGAAAGTTCTGACAGTATATGACTTGTATACTGTTTTATCTCTAGACACCCAGAATAATGCCTGTCACACAGAACGTACAGGTGGGTTAAAGAATGATTAGATGGATGGATGTATAGATGGATGGCCAATGAATAGCTGGATGGAATGTCACTTGAACCTAAGTCTTGAAGAATGACTTGGAGTGAGAACTGTACAAAATAGAAGAAAAGGGAGTGCCATGCAGAGGGAATTACATAAGAAAAACTGGAGGAAAATGAATGTCCATTCATGGGACTGCAAATTATTTCAGAGGCTGAAGCATAGGGGGAGTGTGAGGAAGAGGTGAAAGCTGAGTCTAGAAGGATAAAGAAGGCAGAAGCCAGATTCCTGAAACTCAGTGTAATATTTTTTCTCAAGTTCTTTGACATATCTCCTTGAATATATTAAATAGAACCCCCATTAGATGGACATACAATTTAAAGCTACAGAAAACAGTACATGTATGCCTGTCCAATTACTTAAAAAAAAAAAAAAAGAAGAAGAAAGAAAAAAGGAGGGTAGGGCAAACTCTCACTTTTCTCATTATCTTCTTGGCTCTTTTCAAATTCTATCCCCTTAAGTGTTTAATAGTCTTTCTTTCTGTAGAAATGTCTTTGAGAAATAGAATGGAAGAAGGTGGACTTTCAAAATGGTCACAATATGAGATATGAGCCTTTGCCCACAGTCTGAAAGTAATCTGGGAAGTTACTGAAAGCCCACCTGCTTCTTTTGCATGCTGTTCATTATTTTGGTTTGATTTCTTTATTTGAAACCACACTTTTAATTGAAATACTCTCAGTGATTCTATATTGCAATTCTATCCCCCCCCCCAACCCCCAGTACTCAAATTTTGATTCTAAGTAACCCAAGAAAATTGTTTCCACACTCACCTTTATGTAGTGCATGGGTTGCTATTAAGGTAGAGCACATCCATAAGAGACCTTTTATATTTATCAACATCTTGTCCTAGAACCAAAGAAGAATGCAAGATAACTCATAAGCATTCAGATTTGTGATGGACCATAAATCACATGCTATTTTTGCAATGTAAGTATTAAAAGTACAAAATAGCAGCTACTCTTGTAAAAACAGGAGGGAATTTGTAATGGAAGTTGTCCCAACACTTTAATTATTAGGTCTAATATCACCCAATGCAATATTTACCAAAATATTTACCAAGTTTACCAATATGATTCCAGAACTGAATTTGGGACATATGACAGTGGAGATGTGTGGGACAACCACAGCTGAGGATGCCCTGGAAGAAGAATGCAGACCACAGCCTAAGGAGTAGATGGGAGCTGGAGCAAGGAGGGAGGGATGACCACAAAGTCTATTTGGAAACAGGAAGCTGGTCATGGATGAAGCCAGAGAATATGAGGAAACAATAGAGAGAAATGCTGCAAGGAAAGAAACTGAATCAAATGTGAGATGGGAAGGAGCCTGTTAGTGGTTCATGCACATGGCATAAAAACAGAGAATAAGAACCCCAGCACGATTCTTAAAACACAGACTCAATTTAGCTTCTAGGAGGCTGAACAAGCATAATAAACGTGTTATAAGGAGCTGCTAATTACAAAAGTGAACAGTGCTTGCCATGAGTTTTTAAACCAGTTCCAACAGTTCTAAAGTCTCAAGGGTAATAAATGAATGAAAATACCCTGTACGGAGAGTCAAGAAACCCTGTCCTGGCCTTGCTGTTAACTTATTGTGTGACTTTGGCCAAAGCATTTAACAGTCTGGGTCTTAGAACAGTTCCTTCCAGCTCGAATTTCTATGAAGCTATGATTGTAAGGAGGGTAAGCACCTGTGTTGAGGATCATCTAGAACTCAAAGATCCACCCTCAGAACAACTGCCAAAGATTATTTGGTCTCCACAGTTGTGCCTTCTTAGTTACACTTAGACTGTGCTATAACAGCCATTGTTGGCTGGCTACTCAAGAACCATTTCTCTCTCTCCTTCCAAACAAAACTCTGATTCTGTTCTAGTGTCTGCCTTCCTTCTCACACCCACATGCTTTAGAGGAACCTAAATCCAACACCAGCCCAGGGTGGATGATTCTGATTATCTAAGTCAATTCCAATGGCTCCATGTGATATGTTTTGGATTGAGTATGCAATGCCATTTTGGCAACTGAGATGTGAGGGATCTCTGTTGGGGTGGGGAAAAGTTCCTGGGAAAGGTCTATCAATCTCAAGAAGACAAAAAGGGAAGAGACTGTTGCTTTTCTTCACTGGGCATTGTCATGATTGAATATTTCTCCTGAAACTGTTGTAGCCATATTACATCCATTAGTGTAAAAGAGAGTCTTTGTGGATGAAGCTGACAGAGAATGAGGAGAAACAGGGCTTAAGTCCTAAAGAGTTAGACCCAGAGTGGGCCCTGCCTTTGGATTTCTTTCTATATGAGACAATAAACCCCTTTATTGTTTAAACACAGTTTAATCAGGGCTTTTTGTTACTTACAGCTGAAAATATCCTGACGCTCATTATAGTTGGTGCCCTGAATAACTTCCTCACATCTTAGAAAACATAAAATTCGATACCATGTAGAAAACCTACATTGCAAAGAAGAAACACTAGGAATCCAAGTCCAATTTGTGCTCAAGTTCAACTTTCAAGTTCTATGCAGCTATCCCTTTTCCCTTAATGTTCTTCTGCATCTGATTGCTCTATTTTATATATCTAGAAAGAAGTAAGGTGTTGCAATCTCTCAAAAACAAAATTATGAAATTCTTTAATTCTAGGTATTTTCTAAAGGGCATTTTTAAAAAATTAATACAGTATATAGCTCACATTTTTCATCTGTAGGCCATTCAACAACTCACAATGAAAAGCATATAGATGATAACCTTAAATTAACCTTGATAATTATGTTTATTAGCTATCAAATAGTTATTGGTATATGCTAAAAGACTTTGTTCAATGCTAACTGGGAAATGTCATACCGTTCTACATTTCTGGATTTCTATAAGATACCACAGCAAGCAGGAAGTATACATCTACATCTCAATACCACTCAAATATCTCAGGGGAAAATAAAGATATCAATTTCACAGACTCTCTAGTTTAAAGTTTCCAAAGTTTAGGTTGATTCATAAAATGCTGTTTAAAGAAATTCATTCCATGAGTATTAACTAAATCCAAATAGGAAACACCTTTTTAGTTGTACTTTTAAATAATATTTTCCTATCTTTCTTCAAAATAAACTGTTCTCAATTTAGAAGCATAATGTTAAAAGTCTAGAGTCTGCTGTCAAATAGCCCTGAATTCAAATTCTGCATCCACCACTTACACTCTACTTAGTTTGTGGATAAGTTACTAACTTTCTCTAAACCTCATTTTCCATAGCTATTTAATAGTGAAACTTAGTACTTAATGATTAGAGATATTGTGAGATCGATAAAATAATATATATAAAATGCAGCTCAGTGTTTGATATGCTTAATATTATTAAAATGATTAATTCAGACTTTCTACAGGTTTTTTCTTCCTGGTTTTATATCATTAATAGTAAAAAGGAAAGTATTTGAAACTCTCGGCTCTGCAAATCATAACTGGGTTACCACTATAGTGGTAGTGTACAATTTTATGCTTATAATAAATTGTCAAATAACATTTTGCTATGTATTTTGAATCATTATTTGTGAACATATCTTATCTCCTTTGTAGTAAAGGAGACTTCTGGAAGGCAAAGCTGGTGTCTTGTTCAACTTAATAATCCCCACAATGTTTCCACAGGGCCAGGTTCAGAGTAGACCCTTGAGGAATTGTGCTGACCAAATAAATGACCAGTGTCTCCATTTTCTATCCAGAAACACACTTTGAAACATAAGTGCCAACAATCCTTTGTGAACATGCTCAGGTAGACTAATTAGCACTTGAAACATATTTGAATCAATCTAGTTGGATATTTGCCATGACTCAATAACTATCTGATATTTGTCAGTATCTAGTTTCAGATCTCATAGCAAAACCGAAGCAAATGTGTGATTTTGACCCAGGAATCCAGTTTCCCATATCCTAACTTCCTATCCAAGACAGATATTCAAAAGTCTAATTCTTTGTGCCATACTTCATCCTTATAACAATGCCTTTTTTTTGAAGGATGGGACAAATGGTCCTTCGTCTACATAAGTATAACAAGTATATTCCTCATTGCCCCTAAGACTAGGCTAGGGAAGGACATCAGTGGATGAAAAATACAAAGGAGAGCAAGATGATGTAGTGAGATGCTTCAAGGCATCATCCCACCACAAAAGCTCTGAACAACCAGCAAGAACTGGCAGAAACATCTTTCTCAAAACAATTAAAGGACTGTTACAAAGTGAGTATAGAATCAAGAGAAAGGCTACTTAAAAGTGGTAGGATCTCCTGGCCCCCTGGCTAGTCCCTTCCCCACCCCTCACCAGCCCATGTTACCAGTATGATCTTTAGTCCTGGATCCAGAGGGAGCAGAGGAGCCCTCCTACACATCTCCAATACATATGGTGGAGGCCTGAGGGACTTGCCATCCCAGAACTTGCCCTGAATATAGACAATGGCTAACAGAGCTCTCCTTCAAAATGCTGTGGGAGATCAGTCAAGGGGATGCTGAGGCAAGGGAATGCTGGCTGTAAGGCATTCAGTGCAGTGCCCACCTAGACCATGAGGAAATTCAAAATCACATCAACAGGGGCATTCATAGGCCCAAGTCAGGACTAGGCACAGAAAGGATCAGGGAGTCCCCTACACTTTGGCCTGGATATGTTCTCTAAACTTATGTGCGGATAAAGATTTGAAGGAGATCACTTGCATTTGTCAATCTGTAAAGACTGGGAAAGGTGTTTTCTTTTTGCTCTTTTTTCTTCTTTTCTTCCTCCTTCTTTTTCTTCTACTTCTACTTTTTTGTTAGCCTGTTATCCCCTGGCATTTAGGAAAGCTCTGTTATAACCCTAGCTGGATATAAACTTATAGAGCTGATGCCTCAGAGTCTAAATTCCAGTGATAACACTAATATCAATATGCCCAGGTTTCAAAAAGATTACAAACATGCAAAGAAACAGGATGTGATGGCACAAGCAAATGATAAAATTGAAGCATTAGAACCATAAATGAGGAAGACCAGACTTGGGACATACCAGCAAAGGCTTTTTAAAAATGGTCCTAAATATGTGCAAAAAGATAAGGGAAAATATGTACAGCAGCTAAAGGAAATCAGGAAAACAATAGAGGAACACAAAGAGAAGATCAATAGAGAGATGGAAATGATGAAAATGAGTCAAAGAGAGCCTAAGACCACATAGCAGACATTTAAAATTCCCTAGAGGGGCTCATCAGCAGATTGGAGCTGGCAGAAGAAAGAACTAGAGAACTCGAATATAAAATAATTGATATAATTCAGTCTGAGGAGCAGAAAGAAGAAAAATGAGTAGAATCTGGGGAACCTGTGGGACCCATCAAGAATATGAATACATACATTCAGGGAATCCCAAAAGGAGAAGAGAGAATATTCAAAGAAATAATGGCTGAAAACTTGCTAAATTTAAAGACACGAATTATACACATTCAAAATGCTCAACAAACTTCAAACAGATTAAACCCAAAGAGACGCATGCCACAGCATATTATAATCAAACTGTCAAATGCCAGAGTATTCTGGAAGTTGCGAGAAAAAAGCAACATGTCATGCATCAGGGAGTCTCAATTAAGATTAAGTGCCAATCTCTCTACGGAAACCATTGAGACAAGAAGGTGGTGGGATGACATAGTTAAGGTGCTGAAAGCAAAAACTACCAACCAAGAATTCTACATCTGGCAACACTGTCTTTCAAAAATGAGGGAGAGATTAAGACTTCTCAGATAAACAAAAGTTGAGGGAGTTCATCATGACTAGATCAGTTCTAAAAGAGATACTAAAGAGAATCCCATAGGTTAAATGGAAAGGGCAATAGACAGTAGAAGGAAGTCACATGAAGAAATAAAGATCTCTGGTGAGGGTCATGATATGGGTACATATAAATGCCAGTATTATCAGATTCTTGGTTTGTGACTCCAGTTTTTACTATCTACGGGATGTAAAAGGCAAATGCACAAAATGTAATGGTAAATCAGTGGTTTGGGACTCAATGGATAACATGTAGTTTGTGATAAGATACAGAAAGGTTGGGGGGGACAGAGAGTATAGGAACATAGTTTGTGCACTATTAAATTTAAGTAGGTATCATAGCAAACAAGATTGTTATAGATTTAGGATGTCAAATTTAAGCCCCATGGTAACTATGAAGAAATTATCAGAGAAGATGCAAGCTCATAGGGGTAGAAAGTAGAGTATAGGTTTCCAGTGGGGGTGGGGATGAGGGGGACAGGGAGAATGGGTTTCTGTTTGGGGAGATGGGAAAGGTTTAGTAATGAAAGGTGCTGAGGGTAATGCCACATTGTGGATGTGATTAATCCCACTGAATGGAATGCTTGGGAGTGGTTGAGATGGGAAAGTTTATGTTGTATATACAGTCCCACAATTGGGGGAAAAAAAAAAAAGAGAAAGAAAGAAATTAATGGAATAGCTGCTCCTGGATGGGATCTAGCAAGAGAGGGAAAAAGGCCTTAAGGGACATTACTGGGACATAAGAAAATTGAAACATAGACTGTAAGCTTTACATCAATGTTAAATTTCTTAAACCCGATAACTGAACTTAAGATGGTTAGAAAAACGAATATCCTTGTTCTTAGGAAATGTGCATGGCAGTATTAAGTGTTCTAGGAGTTTGATATATACAACCTACATACAAGTGTTCACAAAATGGATGGATGGAGGGATAGATAGATAGGTAGATAGATAGAACGACATGGCAAATGTGGCAAAATGTTAAAATTGGTGGATCTGGTATCAGGGAGGTGGGGTAGGCGTATGTTGAGTTCTTAACATGGGGTGTGTGTTATTTTTGTAACTGTCCTATAAGTTTGAAAATAATTCAAAATAAAAAGTTAAAAAAATACAAAGGAGAGATCAGTTGTGTTTTAAATACATTGGAGTAAATTGCATACATATGCTTGAATAAGTTGCCAACATTTAAAAATTGGAAGAGTTCACACTAAATCCCAGATCTCTGACATCTCTTGAAAAATTAGAAGATCTAGCCACACACATCCCAGCTGGTCAGTCACCAGCACCAACTAAGCAGCAGCCTCTCCCTTTGGCTCTGTGGGCTCTAGGCCATCACTGCCCCAGTTAGCCTCCCATGCATCTCCACTCCACATCTGGTTCTAATAGGCACCTGAGTTTGCAACACTTGAATTAAAGGATGGTACTGTCTCTCTTTAGTAAATGCTTGAGAGTGCTTTTACTGATCTTAGTTGCCTCAGATTTACAGTTCCATCACCTTTTCCTCAGACTTTATGGGCACTCATCCTGCTGCTTTACTTCTCTTAAGGCTGTGTCCATGCCCTGGGTTGTCAGGACATGCTATTTTGCTTTTAGCGTTTGATTATACTAAATGGGAAAGTTTCTAAAGCTTCTTTCTTTGGTGTTAGCACTACTCCACCACTCCAACCCCCATTTCCATTCTTCAGCTCTTCCATGTCTGCCTTGTAAGCACAATCTGTGGGTGATAACAAGTCTGGCTCCATGGAAAGACTTGGGAGATATGAGAGCCAGTGGCTATATTTAGCCCTCTACTCTAGTATACTCAATGAGAAAAGGGGAAAATCTTTAAACAATCAAGGTACAGCTGTCTGAGACTGTTTAATTGCCTGGGAGACACAAGAGACAAGGTCAATAGAGTGCTGAACTGCGAAATGACTGCAGAGAGGATAAGGGGCATGCCAGGGATGGGCTGCCTCAGAAAAAGAGAGAGCCAAGGTTCTATTAAACAGATATTTAGTATTCTTCCCTTGATCTTGGGGAAGCCCAGCTGAGTAGGGGGTGACTTAAGGACACAGACACAGTGGTTTCGTTTTCCATTCTGCTAATTTAGTTACCCTAGACAACCAATTGTCTGGGATACCTCAGCCACAAATTGGATGTAATGAACACTGCCTATCGTATTGCTTCTGGGTTCTTTCTCACAAAGAGTAATTGCTGTGATGGAAAGAGAAATCTCATGGTTAGGCATGAAATATCATGAGTTAACTTCACATGAGTAGTGGCCCCAAATGAAGTTATCACTAATTGGCAACTGGATTCTTGAAGCTGGCCTTGACTAAGCTTTTTCACATCGCTGCACCTCAGCACCGCTCTGTCCTCTGCTTGGAGAACTCCTGCTCGTCCTTACTCATTACGCTATAAAAAACACACTGCACTCTCCATTCCCCTTACCATGCTCTATTTTCACCACAGTTTATGTACCGTGTGTGTGTGTGTGTGTGTGTGTGTGTGTGTGTGTGTGTGTGTTTGGGAATTGCCTTTGTCCATCCGTCAGAATGTAAACTCCAGGAGAGCAGAGCTTTTGACATTCAGTTCACAGCTGTATCCACAATGCCCAGGAATTCAATAAATATTTGTTGAATGAATGAATATAAAGGATATATGGTTTTATGCATACTTTTTTTTAAAAAAAGAATATACTTTTTGCATAATTTGATGAATATTATATACATTCTTCAGTATATCACTTTTTTCACTTAAGGTATATCTTGGAGAATGTTTCAAATCAATAAATATAGTTTTTTGAGGGTGTTATTTTTAACAAGCTGTATATTTTCCCATTATATGAATGGACCATCTTTTTATTAACCCACTTCCCAACTCATGAACCTTTAGGGTATTTCTTAATTTTTCCTATTACAAACAATGCTGCGAAGGATATTCCTGTCCATTTGTCTTGGGTGATATTGGCTCCAATAGTTATATGACAAATTCCTAGAAGTAGAGTTGCTGGGTCAAAGTGTATATGCATTTTTTTTTTTCAACTTTGATAGCTATTACCAAATTATATTAAATTATACCAAATTATTAAATTACAATTCTAGAAAAGATACCTATTTACATTCCCAAATAGCAAATGAGAGATCCAGTTTCCCCACAACCTGGCCAATACAAACTTTTATCCAACTTTTTTATCTTTACTTGTCTGATGAAAAAAATGTTGTAGCATATCATTGGTTTTTATTACTATTTTTAAATCATGAATGAGACTGAGCAACTTTTCATATGATTTAAATGCATTTTTATTTTTCTCTTTTTGACCTGTCTGTATGCAAGCTTTACCCATTTTTCTGATAAAATGTGGTCTTTACTTATCTGTAAAAGTTCTTGGTATATCAAAAGAGTTAGTGCATTGTCTCTCATATGTTGCAGATATTTTCCAAATGTGTTACTTGTTTTCATGTAGATAATTTAACTGTTACTTAGTCAGACTTCTCCATCTTTTCCAATATGGCTTCAGTGTTTTATGTTTTGCTTAGAAAAGGTTTCACTATTCCTAGTTTATTTTCTTAAAAATCCTATGATTTCTTCTAGTCATTTTAAAAAAATTTCATTCTCTATGTTTCATATTTGATCCATCTTAAATTTATTGTAGGGTGGAAAATGAGATAGAGATGAGTCATTCTGAGATGACCAATCAGATAGCCTCAAACCATTTATTGAATAATCCCTCTTTTCCTCTGAATTCTCATGTCCACTTGAGTCTACTTCTGGATTTTGTCTTCTATTCAGTGAAACTAGACAATTCTTTAATCAACATGCACTAGCTGACATTTGATAGATTTAACAGGAAATAAATGGTTTGGTAATGCTGTTATTGTTAACACAGAATTAGATCAATATGAGTTCCAGAGACATAATACATTATGTTCATATATTTTCCAATGGTCAGAACCTTTTCACAGGTATTGCCCCTTTGATCTTAATAACCATACACCCATTTAATAAATTAGGAAACTAAAGATACAGAAGTTGTATCTTAACCTGATATTCTCAGTTGGTGAGTGCAACTCAAACTTTCTGATTCCAAGTCTAGTGTTTATTCCACTATGCCACAGTTAATATCTAATTCAGTAATTAAATAATTAAAAGTTATATTTTTCCATATTATATGTGCTTATTATAAACTATGTAATCTGAAGCAGAAGGTATATAGATACAAAAATAGATGCAAATTTTAATGTAAATATGCATTTATACCCTTTTATTGATGAAAGATCTACCCAGAGAAGTTTCCAGAAATTTAACTAGCAAAACTGACAAACAGATTAAACAAAGATTCTCTGCACTGACCACTAAAATACAACCACTCCAGGCACAATCAGTGATAGTAGCTTCATAATGTCTAAAAACCCTGGGTACATATGATATGCTAGACAGATATAAAAATTATATGCGTGTGTGTGTGTGTGTGTGTGTGTGTGTGTATAATTTATAAAGTCTAGGCCCCAAGAGGAAACTGGAAAAAAGTCACTAACTGACATGGAGCTTAGCCAATGCACTATGTCTACTTCCCCCTGTTTTGATTACAAATCAGAAAGAGTACAGACCTTGCGTTTTCTGCTAAGGTACAGACCAACGTGACAATCAGCATATTTTCTCAGATCAGAGCAAGTACTCCCCAATAATGGGTGTTTGTCAGTCCTAACCAGTTTTGTTAGGTGGGTGGTTAAATAATAGCCTACTACAGTCATTCCATCTTTTCCTCAAAAGAACCATGTGGTTTGAGAAGTTCTGCCCTGTCACAGGACAATATCCCATTTTAAATATAGTGTCTAGTGATGTTTGATCATGAATAAGATCAACAAAAATGTTTAAACCCCACTAGGAAAGATGAGTTTACTCATATAACTATGCGAGACAGTACTGGTTAATCTTTGTGCTTTGAAAGGCTCTGATTCTTGATTAAGTGACCAATCATTAACCCATAGAACTTAAGCATTTAACAATGTGAGAAAAGAGAGAATAATGGGCATATCTTTAACATTAATCATATCGGCCTTCAGTTAGCTTTTTAGGTCCTTTCCAAACACAATTAGATTGTTTACAAGTGTGCAGATACAGGTATATTAGAATATAAGGTGTTCTCTTTCAGTGTATGAGCATAGGGGGAAAAACTAAAGAAACCCATAAATATATATAAATCTAGGAAGTTTCTTTACAAATTTATTTTTTGAAAAGCATGAAATACAACTTAGGGAGAACTTTTAATTTTAAAAAAATTTTTTAGCTACCAACAAATAAAAGTTTGAATTCTTGCATAAATCCTAAGCAGTTGACTTAAATCCCAGCATCCACAAGATTAAGAACTGTGGACTTCCTGCTGGAGGTAGTAATTGCTCAATCACTTTGGAATCCATTGGAACCCTTTGCAGGGCAGGCATATGCAATTGTAAAATCTTCCTTTCTTTACTTTGAGCTCAAAACTAGAAGTCAGAGTCTTAGAATCTTTTTTCCTTAATCTACTTCTCCTACATTTCCAAACTACATATTCTCTGAACAGGAACAGATTTTATCTCGGAAAACTAATTGTTGCTTCTGTTGATGTCTTCACATTTTTATATTAAACTCACACACCCTATTTTAGGACTTCTTATGAAGTTTCACGATGGGTTTGATACAATTGCTAAGCTGTACTAGAAAATAATTTAGGTAACAGTGTTTAGGAGAGAAAAAGGGAAAATGGACCAATTTTAGGAGAATTTGAGGAGATCACAGAGATCTTTAAAATCCCGTTCTTCAAAAATAAAGTGAAGAAGTAGGAGAGATGCCAAGTTCCCCATTGGGGAAGTTCTGAGCTCCCGCTATGGGCCGGTTTTGTGCTAAGCCTCCTGGTGCACCGGGGACCTCAGAGTCACACCCGCAGCCCCTTAGTTTTTGCCATCATGGAATTCTATCCGTTCTGCCCCATGGCAATCTTTTGTCAATTCTAGACGAACTCTTTTTGACAGTCTGGAACCCAATTAGCCCTGTATTTGACTAAAAATGGTCTTTGGTCCGACTTGAATGTATTTAAAAGTCAATAAAAAAAGAATTTGCTTGGAGTAAATCTTTACCTCCCCCTGCCGCAAAGCAAAAACCCTATACTCCTCCTACCACCCCCAAGCAGCAAGAAAAAAATCTTACACACCCTTTTTCATAAGAGCGCTTTAGCGCCGTCTGGATAAACGTTGGGTCTGCACCAGCCGCAAGGAGCCGCCTTAGCTAAGCGTCTGCAGCGGCTGAACTCAGCTAGCCAAGTTGGGGCGCCGGCTAACCCCGCCCGGGTCGCGAGGACGCAGCAAAGCCCCGCCCCCAAAGGACTCGGAGGGCGGAGACCCAGGAGGGGCCCAGGAAGTCCACACCCGTCTCCGCCAGGAGGTGAAGCCCTCGCCCACGTGGTGGCGGCTGGAGAACCACCGCGCTGCGGGGAGCTTACAGCGCGGAGCCACCTCCCACACGGACTGAACCGGTGAGGAAGCGACCCAGCCCGGGTCGGCTGGACCACCTCCCTCCTCTATTTCCATCCCGGCACGCCGCGGCAGGCGCGTTTGTTATCGCTACTGGGATCAAAACAGTATCTTAAATAGAGCAACGAAATTCAGAATAAATCTCGAAATGAACCTTTCCGGTCCGCTCCCGCCTGTTTGAGTGCATCTGCCCCATCTCTGTGCCTTTCTTCTTCACAATCCCTCCACTGCCCTTTCCTTGTACCTTCCTTCTCTTCTTTTTCTTTTTCCTCCCGGCGCCCTCCTTCTTTCCAATACGTCCCACGTTTGCCCTGAAATTGAGGAAGCTTAAGGTGTGGATTGGAAGCCCCTCGTTTGCAGACTACTGGGGCGGGGCTCGTAAATTTTGCAAAAGCAAAAGTAAGACATTTTGTATTATCTTTCTTAAAGACGCCCAGGATTGTATACACGGCAAGCCCCACAAAACCTGTATCCACTTCTGGCCGTGTGTATCCGTCCAGCAAACCGTAGCCTCCGCCCAGAGTGCTCCGGAGAACTCAGCGGACTCCGGAAGCCCCAGCGGACTCCGGAGAAGACACCTCTGCACTTCGCGTAGATAAGGTCCCCTTCTTTTCGTGTCCTGCAAACCCTAGATTATGTCGCAGATTCGCGAAATGCAAAACTGACGACTCAAAGGTAAACTAGGGTCCTTCATCCTAGATCATAAGGTTGTGAAAGAGGCTTTGCAAGGCTCTTTTTTTTCCCCTCCACCTGTCCTGGATTTCTCCATAAGGGGGCGCCCACACCCGTCACAAAACTCCATATTCCTAGACATCTGGTTCTGCAGGCCCGAAGCACGGAACTAGGGGCAGATCCTAAGGAACGAACCGCCTCCCTCCCTTCTCCCCTCCCTGCCTGCCTCCGCGGACTGGGAAGGCAGGGATTTCACACCAGCCATTCATTTGTTAGCAATGGGGGAGGGGAGGCAGGAGCTAGAGAGTCGGAGCAGAGACTGGGAGAGGGGAAGAGAGGCAAAGAAGATGGAGACAAAGTGAGAAACAAAGATGAAGAACGAGCGGTAGCGGAACTGCCTTTCTGCCTGAGGGTGTGTGCGCGGCGGGGCAGCTCTGCAGTAGCTGCGTGGATTTCTCCCTTATCCCGCAGCATCTTCCAGAGACATGCAGGATTTGCTCCGGCTCGGCGGGATCCGAGGCAAATAGTTTGGGCTGTGACACTATTTCCCCCCCCCTCTTTCCGCTGCCTAACACATTGATCTCTCCACGCCCAGCGACACAGAGCGAGCCGGGACAACCCGGATGCCCCCGGTCCGCACGCACTGAGAATCTCGCCCTGCGGCGCCTTTGCCTCCGCAGGGCGGGAGGTACGCTCCAGCCCAGGGCGTCCCCCCGGCTCCTGGCACAAGCGCTCGGCGGCCGTTCGACCCGCCAGCAAAGTTGCTCAACTAAGGTCGAAAGCTGGGAGGGGTGGAGAGAGGGAAGGAAACAGAGGACCGCTGCCGCCCGAGAGAGAGGGCTGGTCCCAGACACCCCCTGACCGGGATCCCCGCGCCACCTTTGTCCGGAGAGCGTTCTGGGAGCTGGTTTGCTCTTAGAGACGGAAGCGACAGTCCCATTTTGCTGTTCAGGGTGAGAAAAAATTCCTGCACATCAATGCTGATTTGGGGCAGGAAAGCTTTTCCCGCCCAGGCGCCTCCCAGACCTCCGCGGCCCTCCAACAACCCCACCCCCATCCCCAACTCCTTCCCTGTGGGCCGCTGCGCACCGCGCGCAGGACAAAAGAACCCAGGGCACCGGGAGAGAGCCGTGACATACCCCAACTCTCCAAAGAGACGCGGACCAGGGCCCCTGCACAGCCCCCGGGCGCACCTACCCCCAGATTGCCGGGGACTTAAGAGGCCACGTCCGCCCAGGACCTGGGCTGCTGAGGCTCCGGGTCGTACTGTCAGAGGCTGCCTGGGGATGGCTTTCCAGGAATGCCGGGCACTGACCACACACTAGGGGCCAGGAAACCAGGTGGCCTCACCAAGACAGCTTCTGGGACTTGTAGGTGTGCAAATCTCGGGAGTCCCCATTCAAACTTTTGCCTCGAGCAGGTTAACAAAAACAATCAAGGTGCCGGGGGTTCCTCCCCCTCTCCAGCTCAAGATACCAGGACTTTTCTAGGGTTTCTCTATAATTCTCTTCCCTCCCTTCCCCCAGTTCCGTTAGTCCTTCTGCCCCCACCGCACCCCGGGCTTCTTTTGTCTGAATCTTTCAGCACCATGGTCCCACTGTATTCTTCTCTCCAAATGGCCTTTTGAAAGTTACCTGCAATTCTTAAACGCGGATTTTCTTAACTTAGCCATACAATTAGCTCTCTTTGTCTTAGATAAAGCCTTCTACCAATTACAATGTTGCTCTTTTTTTTCCAAGCTCGCAATTTTTCTGTTTTTTTTTTAAAAAAGGGGGAACAAAAGAAACGTGATTACCTTGAAAGGCGACTTATTGCAGAGTTTGGGGGGAAAAAATCACTGCAGCGCTGCGCGAATAGGCTCGGCGTTGCCGGGGCGGGTCACATAGGAAGCGCGGAGGCCTGGGGAAAGGTGCGGAGGGTGCGGGACAGTGCGGGAGGATGCGGAGCTGGCCGCGGATCCCAGTCCCTGCGACTGTCCAAAGCACCTAATGTTCGAGACTGTTGCGCCGGTCTGCCCGGAGTTCTTCCCCAGAAAGGCTCGGGACAGCTCGCCTGCAAGTTCAAATGCGGGTTGTGACACCCATCATCATTATATCACTGTACCGTCAGCGCCGAGGAGGAGACTCAGCGAGGAGGAGGAGGAGGAAGAGGAGGAGGGTTCGTTCACAGCCTCCAGAAGCGCTCCGCAGCTTCAGCCACTCTTAAGAGCCTAGGCTTGGAAAGCAGGCGGAGGGGCGGAAAGGCAGCTCCCCGCGCCTGCGGTAGGGACCGCCTGCCTCCCTCTCCAGGCACTCCCACCTCTCCGAGTTTCTTCCTGACAAGAAGTACCAATCGGCTTGGGGACAGCGGCGCTCCCCATTCAGCCACTCGCTTAGTAACATCGCGCTGTGTGCACCGAAACCACTGACCTCCCACACCTCCCCACCCCCACTTCCCCGCCTCCCGCGCCGCCGGTTCGGGGTGAGGGGAAAAGAGCCCCCAGGCTCTTGTGGGGCAAGCACTTAAACTATTGAGTGCGGTCAGTTCTTGAGAGTAGACTGAAACTCTGTAAAATCAGCAAAGAACTTGGTTACAGCATGTTCACGCGGCCACTGAGCTTGCCTGTCCCATCTACGGGAAGTGTCAGGCTCACAACTTCTGCCAACCTGAAAGGGACACCCAGAAACTGAGATCCTTGAGACTGTAGGGAGAGAGTGTAGGAATTCCCTGCTGCCCTCTCCGGGAACTGCGCGATGGGGAGCCCAGCGTCATCTGGCAATCTACAAAGACCCTGGCAATAAAGGACTGGGCAGGAAATTCCCCCAGGCTCTTGTCGGATTCAAAGAAGATCCTCTTCTTCTGCACAGACCTATGCCTATCCACATAGGTCTAGCCTCTGCTTTCTCCGTTCTTCTTTTCCCTCCGTCTTTTCAAAGTGTCCTTCATGGCAGGATCTTTAATACATTTACTAACAGATTTCTTGGGTTTGTCAATCATCTTCTGTGTTTTCAGAAAATGGGACCATAATCTTTCATGCCTTTACGTGATTTTTGTTGTTGTTGTTCAGCCAGGTTTACCTCACTATGTAAACAACAACAGTACATTGAAGAGTCCCCTGCATTGTGTTACAAAGATTTCCAATAGAACCTTACAGAGCAAAGGGTCAACCAGTTGACACAAAGAATTTCTGTCCCTTAGAAAAGAGGGACATTGAATTTTCCTTTTCTTTGAAGTCAAGTATGAGTTTATACAATGGGAACAAACTAAGTCTAAGGTGCATGTCTAAATAACACTGGGGATACTGGAATGGATAGCAGACTCTTCTTTCTACACAAATATGGAAGTATCATCATAATTCTTCTCCCTGAAGGTTCTACTTACATAATTATATCAAAATACAGCATCTCAGCACAGTGGTGATTAAAGGAGAAAGCCAGTTTTTACTCTGAATTTCTTTAATTATGTTGGTTTCAGCTCATACTTTAAACTTTTAATAACCTAGACTCTTGTGCATGCACATTTATAATATGTTTCTCTTGCAGGTTTCTTTTACAAGTTGTATTTTTCTGTAGGATCATATTTTAAATAATAAACAGGTGGCAGGTTTGTCAAGAGACTTTCAAATCTCAAAATGTACTTTTCTCACTACAGTGCGTGACATAACTATTAATTACAGGATTTGGGAACCAATTTGTTTTCTTATTCATTTATATTCCCAGTGATTGATTTATTCCTACTACAGTTATTATACTACCATTCTTAACATTGAAATTCTATGCCATTAAATGTTTATGATAACGAGTCATAGAACAGAATAGGACCTCAACCTTCACTTTTCACTGATAAGTAAACCAGCCCCAGGAAGTGACTTTTCTAACATCACACAATTGATAGCAGATCTGTTACCAGAACACAACTCTAGACTCCTGGTCTAATGGTATTTTCAGTGCTCCTCATAGCAACTTTATAATTAAGATGACTCCACATTTTGAAATAAAATTAATCTTTATTGAATTTAGTACTTCAGGCATTATAGCAGAACTTTTGCTGAAATGCTTAGGTAGTATTATTCTCATTCTTAAAGTTTTTGTAAACCTAGTTGAGATTCAAAGAGTTTAAATGGCTTGCCCAAGGCCACTTTGTAAGTGGCAGATCTGCAACTCTGAAAAGCTTATTATCTCTCCGTAACCCTGCTCATCTTTCATAATATAATTAAGAGAATCAGGGAAGAAATAGCAACTGAATAACAGATCTTTTTAATAATGGATTAGTGTAATTAATATACATTTTCAAGGAAATGCTGATAGTTAACATTCACCATAAATAATGTCATCTGTAAATGGTACTCCTTACATCCAAGATGTTTTCCTTTATCTTGCCAAATATGTTTCTTTAGTCCTCCAAATTTTATAGCTCCTTATAATGTCTATAGACATTACAACTCTGACCAAATAGTTCTAAAGCACAAATGCACCTTCTCAGGCAGACTGAACTACTCAGAACATGGGCAATGTTGAAAAACTAAACTACATGCCTTCTCTTTGGCTCTTAACATTATTGTTTAGAAAATTAAACACTTCTTCAAGGCTGTCAAATAATTAAAGTGAAATGACACCCCTGAACATCTGCTTACTTTCTCTAAGGCAGATTTTATCCTCTATCTATTTATAATAGAGAAGGAAGAAAAAGGAAAACATCCTAGGTATATTCAGAATAGCCTATAGCTATATCATTTCTATATAATTCCTTGAGGAGTCTTTCCCTTCCTCCCCACCTTATCTTTCTTTTTCTATTTCTCCCTTCATTTTTTCCCTTTCTTTTATCAAGAGAAAGAGAATACGAGAGAAATTATTTCTAATTCTCCCACATCTGATAAAGCTATTGGAAGTTTCTGTATTTACCCATTACACTCAAGTCTGAATCAAACAGTAATAAAAATATCTCATACTGCAATTTCCCTTTTAAATCAAGTCCTTGTATTGGGGACATTTGTCATGTAAACCCCAAGATCCTGGGTATAGATAGAGCAAGATCTTCATTCATAGTGCTGGTTTCTGCAAGAAACCACAAGGCTATGTGTCTAGACTCCTTGTCTTGATTTTGTCTTAAGGAACATGAGCTCAGGGGTGGGCAGTCAGCCAATGACTTGGAGAAGAAGAGTGTAGATGGCAGGTGGGTCTCCAGGGAGTTTCATTATCTTCATCTAAACCCCCTTCTGAGGTCCTTTAGGATCACATTTCAGTCTTCTATTTTATTGATCAGATGAAGTGTTCTTAGACATGCCATTATCTCTTGCTGCACCAGGGATGACAAGATTCCAGTTCCATCCTAATTCAGAAAACAAAGAGTTCACATTTCAAGCCCCTGATCTGGTTGATCCTAGGCACAACCAAGCCAAGTATAATTTCTGGATGGTGAAAGAATGCTACAGATTGAAAATACACCTTTAATAAATTTCAAAGACCCTAGAAAAAGGAGGCCAACTCTCTATGATGAATTCATAAAATAAGCCTACAAACTAGGGATAGAAATTCTATCCACTTTAAATTCTCTTTGGTTTCCTAGGAATGCTGAAGAAATGTAAAGTCTTTGCTGCCTTTTTTAGACAATAAAAGGAATGTTGCAAAAGACAAAGTGCAACAATCTCATTGCACTTTGGTCTGAAGTATTACCTAGAGAAATTAAACACAGATAAATATCCTTAGAAGGCAATGAAGTATTAGACCTTTCCCAGACATCAGGCAACCTAGCCTTTGCTCCCCTCCTCCCCCCTTTAAAATGTTACAGAAAATATTTCCTTCAATAAAATGATTTTTTCTTTGTTGTAAATGTCCTGTTCGTGGCTCTTTAGTCAGGAAGATTTCTCCAGAACTTAACTGGAAGACCATCTACATCACATCAGAACTATGCAAGCCATAGCCAAGTTCCAACATGGAGTATTGGGAAAGGCTGGGCTTCCAAGAGAAGATGACTTCATTAGGGAGAAGACAGGCTTTCTGAGTCGGTCCACACAGCAGCCAAATTGCTCAGCACATCTGCACTCACCCGGGGAGCCTGCCCAGAGCAGAGTATCAAAAATGCCATAGTTTTCATAAAAGAAAAGATCAAGGCATAAAGAAGACAGTCCAACTAAATTGAATCAAAGATATTATCACTTACTCCCCTCTTTAGTCTCCTTCTCAAACTCTTTTCCTCCTCTCTCCACAGCCGGAAAAAATAGAGGTCATTTTCTATAAAGCATTTTTCTGACTGAAACAAGACTAACTGAAGAGTCTGGTTTCTGAACACAAGGAAGCGGTAGAGATCTTACAATCTATGAGGCAGGACGCAGAATAATGCAGAGGTTTTCTAAAGAGGCAAAACTGTTGCTGTTGCTATTTATTTTCAGTGGCTACCAGTCCACCATTTATTTAGAGTGCAATGAGACTCAGAGACCGGGAGCTTAATGAAAGCTGTGGCACTGATGGTGCAAAAAGAAACCATTTTAGGTGTACCTGTGGTGAGCAGAGGTGGGAAACAAATCAAAAAACAAGAAACTTCTCCATAGTGAGAATAAAGTTTGAAGAACTCCAATACAGATATCAGAACAGGGTGCAGAAGTAATAACCAGGCATTACATTTTTATCCAATCAGTAAAAAGAATTGCAGGGCTAGTTAAATGTTAGGGACTTTTTGGCTCTTGTCACAAAATATGAGATCATATTTTAACACTACAATTCAAAAGAGATCAAATATTTGCAATAACTATTCAAGAAAAAAGAAATAATAGAGAAATAGCATAAGACGTAGTAAATACTTATCACAACCTGCTCTCAATTTCTTTTTTATTTTCTTTTCTCAATTGACCAACATTTATTAAGTACCTTCTATTTGCATTGTTTTAGGCATTACTCAAAAGGTAAATAAGACTTGCTTCTCATCCTTAAGTCATTTATAATCTTTAAAGGAAAATCAATTATTTCATCAGAGTAGCCAAGGTTATAATCTTCTACATAATGGCTAATAAACTTAGAGGAAAAACTTATATATATATATATATATATATATATATGCTTTTGCCAGTGGTCCAGTCAGCCATCTTTTAAAAGCATTCCATTGACTACAGATGGGTCAGGGAAGAATAATAGCTCAACAAATCTATCTTCTCTACTGGAAAATCTCTTCCATGCACATATTCTACTAACATTGAATTTCAGGCATTAATCTTGTCACATATGAAGAAATCATACTTCTTATTTTCCCAAATAAAAGTGGTTGATTAGATGACATGTATTCAAGATTCATCTTAAATTGCTGAAAGTCTTCCAGAATTGATAAATTAAACATTCCTGCCATGTGAAAAAAAAAAAGGCAAATTGTGGAAGAAAAGCATTCAATGTCATCCTGATAAGGAAAGAAGGTCAGGGAAGTTGATCACTCCAAGGACACTAGGATCTCTAGACTGCTGGGAGTGGGTGCTAAAATCAGAGAAAAGAACAATGTGCTAAAAATTGTTCTTCTTCTTAGTATACTATCGCAAATCTAAGTAGTTTGATTTTAAATATAGTGTCCAATTTACAGGCTTCCCTCAAAATTACAGTTGAAACTGTGTAATGCCTTCTCCATCTTCCATTTCCACAACCCCTTTGGGGGATTTTTGTCTCCCTTTCTAGTGACAGCTGCCTGTCACTGCCTCCTTTTTCTTCCATATCATCTCATAAGATGTCTGTCTTAGATTGGGTTCCCACAAAGGCAAACCCTGAGACAAAGATTCAAGAGCAAGTAGTGTATTTGGAAGGTGAGTCCAAGAAACATCCATAAGTGTGTGGAGAGTGAGACAGGGAAGGGAAGGTGACTAGTAAAGTGTGTTTCTCCAGTCAGGTTGCCACTGTAGTCCACTGGGCTTATTTCCACTGGACAATGCTGAGAAACAGTGTAGAACATGTGCCTCAGAGGTATCCCATTCGAAGGCTGAGAGAGCCGATGTATTTATACACCAGGCGTCAGTTAAGGGCTTCTCCAGGGGAGTGTTAATCCCCTGCCACTTCTGCTATGTACACAGGCAGATTGGACTCTGGTGCCCAGAGAAAGCTCTCAGACAAGAGATGCAGGGGCTGCAATTAGAAGTTAGACCACCATGCATGGAAATGATAAAGGTGAGGAGATATTGGTGGGATACCGATAGCCTCTGCTATAATTCCCAATACTCTAATCACCACCAAGGCTGGTAACATACCATACAATTCACCAATTTAAAGAATACACAATGCAAGGTTTGGGCAGAATGAGTTGGCAAGTCTTAGGATATCAGGGAAGAGTATGAGTCCTTCTATCTGTTCCTCCCTCACAGCCCACTTGCTCTCACAAACACACCAGGATCACAGGGTCGTCCCCACTGCTAGCTTCCACCCTCTCAGGGCTGCCTCATTAGCAGAATCCCCAGACTGGGCCTCAGTACTTCCTCTCCCTCCCGGAGACATAGTTGAACTTCTTCTCATCTTAACTCCTGGGAAGAACCTGCCAGATGAAGCCAGAAAACTAAATAATCTCAGATTCATGGAGGATAAGGTCCAGAATAGCTGTAAATTCTCTTAGTCCAAAAACCTCTTACTTCTGGACTGAAAGCTCTGTGAGAGCACGCTCTTTAGATGTTAGGTTCATATTTTACATACAGTTCCTTAGCACAGTGCCCAGCACATAGTAGGTGCTCAAATATATATGTGTTGAAAAGATGTGGAAGTACTACATCTTTGAGAGCATTCTGTGTTCTGAGAACTATCATCAGAGAGTAGGGGTGAAAATTGAACTAAAACATACTCTCTGCCTCAAGAAAAGTTGCAAATTTAAATACCTCACCAAAGCCACAGTGAAAAGAGCGAATAGGCCGAGGACAAAGCAATAAATAATAGAGAATGGTGAGAAGTGTGGTAATCTCCTCTTTGCTACTTAGTTCTACCAACTGTAATGTGGGGCTGATAGTACAGCACTTCAGTTCTTAAAACAGTAAACAAGTCAAACAAAACTAGTCTGTGGTCTGATTCCTACCTGAGTGTTGCCAAGTTGCAACTTTAAATCTAAATGACCAAAGGGAAGGGATTAGGAAGGTAGCAAAGGTCATTGTATTCCCTTTATCCAATCTCTACTTTTTTTCTATCAGTAAAGACCCTTATAAATCCTCAAGATGTCAGTCTGTTCTACAGAGGCTTATGAATGGAAGAAGAAGCAATAACAGAAAATTCAAGGGAGGAAGACCGATTCACAAGACTTTCTAGAGAAACAGTGAATAATGAATCCAAAATGTAGAAGGCAGGCAAGATGCTCCAGCCCCACCCAGCAACCTCTCCTTGGGTCACCTGTCCTCACCATGTGCACCAGCATCCCTGGCTTCACATGAGCTCCTGTCCCAGGGACCAATGAAATTCTGTTCCCATTAGCAGCTGAAAGAGTCAAATCCCTAACAACCCAAGTGGCAACAGTGACTGCATTTTCTTAAGGGGGTCTTAAGCAATAAAACTGTTCTTCACTGCTCATGTACATTCTGGGCCAATAGGCTTTATATGATTTTATGTCTTTGAGACAATGCATTCTGAGGTCTAAAAGAACAATTTTCCACTGTACATATAGATTGGCACATTAGGTTTTAAGTAAAACAGAAAAGAAAACTTACATGCTATGGGAAAGAGACTTGAATGCTTGGAGTGAGGAGAAGTGAAGGAGCATGTTATAAGAATGTATAAACCAGAGGAATAAGCCAGAACCTTGCTTATAATTAGGAATTATTTCCTAAAATTACCCCCAAATGCCTAATCAAGGCTGGAAATAGGTATGGAAAACTGAAGAACCTGAGACAGAATGATGTGTTAACTTGGGAACAGATGAATCATTGGTGTTTGGAAAACAGTGTGGAGAGGGAGTAATAAAGAGCAGAGGTGGGTAAAAGAATTATGTTGTTTGAAAAATCAAGCTATTTAGCAGATTCAATTCAGTGAGGTTAAAAAATGAAAACCTGAAAATTATATTCTTTTTCTGCAATCACTTCCCAAACTGCGTCAAATGACCCCTTTCCCTCTGAGAATCAGGTTCCCGAATCTTGGGCAGGGTCCATAATTTCCTGTATACTTTTAGTTTAACAAGCATGTGTCTTTCCAAAGTTTGAAATGCTAACCTCACATACTTTGAATACACTAAGACTTCCTTTCCACCAAAGTTTCTGTGCTTGTGGTTCAAGGGAAGTGAAATGGAGAGGAATACGGTCTGCTTTTTCCCTTCTTCTTTCACCTTAGAGTGGGACTAGGGCCTGAGTAGGCTGCCTCTGGGACCTCAGCTCTTGCTTTTTTCCAGGCTTCAGTTTCTCTGTTGGGAAGCCTCAGAAGCAAGGGTAAAGGAAAGGGACTAGACTCTCTTGCATAATGGGCTGAGGTTGTAGTCCCTTTGGGGGTCATCGGAGCTTCTCTAGACTGCTTCTCTTACTGATAGCCAATGCCCTTGATGGCCCAGTGCTGGCCTTCTAGGAAAACACATGTGTACACTCTTTAGAAGTCTTTGGAGTTCAGCCCCCACCTCCTGAGTAATTCCTTGTCCTAGGAGATGTACCTGTGCTGCTGCTCCTGCTCTCCTCAACTCTCTCTAGTTGATAATGCCCCAGAATCTCTGCTGCTAGAGTTCCCTCGTCTGACAGGCCATCCACCCCTGGCACAACAACAAGGCAGCTTTATAACAACCACCTTCTGCTCTGTCATTTGGCTAATAGAAAACTCCACACCCTTAGCCTTGCCAGAACAAACAGTGGGAGAGCAGGGTACCCATGCCTCTCTCTTTTCAGTCACTTGTCTCCAAATAGCTTTATTCCTGCTCAGGTAGGTGCAAGGACAACCAACAAATTCACTTTCTGAGTAGATCTGCTGAGATCCACTTTTGCAGGCATCCTCGATGTCTATGAATTATTCTCTTGGATCCTTCTTTCACTTCTCCAATGAGAAAAGGAGGGAAAGGAGACATAATTTTCCATAAAAGAACTATGAAATATAGTATATGTGGAAGGTAGTGTAGGAGATACAGAGAAGAAGAAAGAAAAACAGATCTTTGGTTTGTCCAAAAAGCACTATATATATCTCTGTTGAAAAAAAAATTTAACTACATAGAAAAGAATTACAAAAATCTTTCCTCAGTCTCCTTTGCCACAGCCCCTCAGCTTCCTGTCTGTGCCCTTATACATTTGCATGTGAATGTAAACTCATGTCCTAGAGTTTTATGTCATGTTTGTATAAAAAGCTTCCGGGCATTTCAGTGATAAGGCTAAACCATACACAAATGTTGAGGAGGCCCCATTTGTCCATTTCTTCTTGTGTTTTGAGTGTAAAGCTTTAGAAGACACTGCCTACCATAAGATCTTGAAGAAGCTTCCTTACATTTTCTTCTAGGAGTTTTATGCCCTGGTTTTACATTCAAGTCTTTAATTCATTTTGAGGTCATTTTTGTATAAGGTGTAAGATAGGGGACCTCTTTCATTCTTTTGCATACGGATATCCAGCTCTCACAACACCATTTGTTGAAAAAACTATGCTGCCCAAGTTGAGCAGATTTGGCAGTCTTGTAGAATATCAATTGGCCATAGATGTGAGGGTCTATTTCTAAACTCTCAGTTTGATTCCATTCATCAATATACTATCTTCATGCCAGTACCATACTGTTTTGACCACTGTAGCCTTATAATAAGCTTTAAAATCAGGAGTTGTGAGATCTCAAACTTAATTTTTCTTTTTCAAGATATTTTGGCTATTCAGGACCCCTTACCTTCCAAATAAGTTTGATAATTGACTTTTCCATTTCTGCAAAGTAGGCTGTTGAAATTTTGATTGGGACTGCATTGAATCTGTAAATCAATTTGGGTAGTACTGACATCTTAATGATACTTAGCCTTCTAGTCCATGATCATGAGATGTCCTTCCATTTATTTAGGTCTTCTTTTATTTCTTTTAGCAATGCTTTGTAGTTTTCTGTGTACAAGCCCTTTTTTAAAAATTCAGTTTTATTGAGATATATTCACATATACAATCATCCACCGTGTACAATCAGTTGTTCACAGTACCATCATATAGTTGTGCATTCATCACCACAATCAATTTTTGAACATTTTCAATACTCAAATAAATAAATAAATAAATAAGAATAAAACTAAAAGTAAAAAAGAACATCTAAAACATTCCATCCCCCATCCCTCCCTATTTTTCTTTTAATTTTTGTCCCTGTTTTTCTACTCATCTGTCCATACATTTGTTGAAAGGAGTGTGAGCTACATGGTTTTTCACACAGTCACACTGTGTAAGCTACATAGTTATACAATCATCTTCAAGAATCGAGGCTAAGGCAACAGTTTCAGGTATTTCCTTCTAGCTATTCGAATTGTGTACAAGTCCTTTACATCCTTGGTTAAATTTATTCCTAGATATTTGATTCTTTTAGTTGCTATTATAAATGGAATTTTTCTTGATCTCCTCCTCAGGTTGCTCATTACTAGTATATAGAAACACTGCTGATTTTTGTGTGTTGATTTTGTATCCTGCCACTTTGCTGAACGAATTTATTAGCTCTAGTAGCTTTGTTGTAGATTTCTGGGGACTTTCTGTATATACGATCATGTCATCTGCAAATAGTGAAAGTTTTACTTCTTCTTTCCAATTTGGATGCATTTTAGTTCTTTTTCTTGCCAAATGCTCTAGCTAGAATTTCTAGCACAAAGTTGAATAAAGTGGTGAGAGTGGGCATCCTTGTCTTGTTCCTGATCTTAGAGGGAAAGCTTTCAGTCTCTCACTGTTAAATACAATGTTAGCTGTGAGTTTTTCATATATGCCCTTTATTATGTTGAGGAAATTTCCTTCTATTCCTATCTTTCGAAGTGTTTTTATCAAGAAAGGATGCTGGGTTTGTCAAATGCTTTTTCTGCATCTAGCAAGATGATAATGTGGGTTTTTCCTTTTGATTTGTTAATGTTGTGTATCACATTAATTAATTTTCTTGTATCAAACCACTCTTGCATACCTGGGATAAAACCCAGTTGCTCATGGTGTATAATTCTTTTAATGTGCTGTTGGATTCAATTCACAAGTGTTCTGTTGAGGATTTTTGTATCTATATACATTAGAGAAATTGGTCTGCAATTTTTTTTTCTTGTAGTATCTTTTTCTGGCTTTAATATTAGGGTAATGTTGGCTTCATAGAATGAGTTACATAGTGTTCCCTCCTCTTCAATATTTTGGAAGAGTCTGAGCAGGATTAGTGTTAATTCTTCTTGGAATAATTGGTAGAATACACCTGTGAAGCCATCTGGTCCTGGGCTTTTCTTTGCTGGGAGGTTTTTGATGAGTGGTTCAATCTATTTCCTTGTAATTCTTCTGTTGAGATCTTCTATTTCTTCTAGAGTCAGGGTAGGTTGAGTGTTTCTAAGAATTTGTCCTTTTCATCTAAGTTGTCGAATTTGTTGACATACAAATTAGTATCCTCGTATGATCCTTTTTATTTCTGTGGGGTCAGTGGTAACATCCCCCCTCTCATTTCTGGTTTTATTTATTTGCATCATCTCTCTTTTTTTCTTTGCCAATCTAGCTAAGAGTGTCAATTTTATTGATCATTTCAAAGAATCAATTTTGGTTTTGTTAATTCTCTGTATTTTTTTTTTATTCTTGATTTCATTTATTTCTGCTCTAATCTTTGTTATTTCTTTCCTTCTACTTGCTTTGGGATTAGTTTGCTGTTCTTTTTCTAGTTCCTCCAGGTGTACCATTAGGTCTTCAATTTTAGCTCTTTCTTCTCTTCTAATATAGGCATAAATTTCCCTCTCAGCCCTGCTTCCTCTGCATCACACGTTTTGATATGTTGTGTTCTCATTCTCATTCATCTCAAGATATTTACTGATTCCTCTTGCAATTTCTTCTTTGAATCACTGATTGTTTAAGTATGTTGTTTAACCTCCATATATTTGTGAATTTTCCAGTCCTCTGTTTGTTATTAAGTTCCAGCTTCATTCCATTATGGTCAGAGAAAGTGCTCTGTACAATTTCAATCCTTTTAAATTTATAGAACCTTGTTTTTGACCCAAAATATGGCTAACCTGGAGAATGATCCATGAGCACTGCCCAGCAGAGGGCAGTCTTCAGTAAACCTTTCCCTACAGCCCTATGTAGGCCCTCCTTTGAATCTCCACTGCCTTCACTCATGCTGGGGGCAGGGCTGAAACAATGGCACAGTGGTCCTTGTCTGGAGTGGGCCGACAGAGCTGGGACCAGCAATCTAAACTTGCCCATCAAGAGCTGTGACCACTGTCCCCCACCTGTTCTTGGGGAAGAGGGCTTCCACATCCCTGTCCATCTGCAGGAATGAGCTAGGAACCAGACCCCAGGTAGTTAGCCTCTAGATTTGGAGATGGGCATCAGCGATTTACTGTAAGCTATTTACTCACAGTTGCTTACCACAGTGTCTCAGCCTCTTCTTTCCACTCTTCCCTGAATACTGTGCAATGCTCCCCTGGGCTCTGTAGCCCATTATCAGTTGTTTTGGACAGTTTATGCCCATCTACTAGCTATTTTTGGAGAAGGAGTGAACACTGCAACCTCTACTCTACCATCTTCCTTGGAAGTTCTCTCTCATTGGGTTTTGATTTGAATTTCCCTAATAGCTAATGATACTGAGCATATTTTCATATGCTTATTGGCCATTTGTATATCTTCTATGGAGAAATATCTATTCAAGTCTTTTGTCCACTTCTTAAGATTGTTTTCTTTTCTTTTCTTTCTTTCTTGTTTTTTTTTTTTTTTTTTTTTTTTTGTCTTTTTGTTATTGTGTTATAGGATTTCTTTATATATTCTGGATATTAAACCCTTATAGGATATGTTGTTCCTAAATATCTACTCCTGTTGTGTAGGTAGTCTTCTTGCTTTCTTGATGAAATACTTTGATGTATAAAAGCTTTTAATTTTGATGAAGCCCCGTTTATCTATTATTGCTTCTGCTGCTCATGCTTTTGGCATAAAAGTTTAAAAACCGCTGTGTAACATAAAGTCCTGCAGATGCTCCCCTTTGTTTTCCAGGAGTTTCATAGATTTGGTTCTTGCATTTATGTCTTTAATTCATTTTGGGCTAATTTTGTATATGGTGTGAGGTAAGTAGAGCCCCATCTTCATTCTGTTTCGTATGGATATCCAGTTTTTCCAACATCATTTGTGAAGAGACTGTTCTTTCCCCATTGAATAGACTTTGCACACTTCTTAAAAATTAATTGGCCATAGATATGAAGATTTTTTTCTGAACTCTCAATTCAGTTTCGTTGGTTTATATGTCTGTTCCTATGCCAGTACTGTATTGTTTGATTACTGTGACTTTTTTTAACCCAATCTGACAATTGCTGTTATTTTATTTTATTTTATTTTATTTTATTTTATTTTATTTTATTGTTAATACATTTTTATTGTGAAATATAATGTACATACAGAAAGGTGATAACTTTCAAAGTGAGTTTTAACAAGTAGTTATATAGGTAATTCCAAAGAATGTTATGGGTTACAGCTCCACCATTTCAGCCACTTCCTTATTGTGAAATATAGCACACATACAGAAAGGTGACAACTTTCAAAGTACAATTTTACGAGTAGCTATAGAGCAAATTTCAAAGAATGTTATGGGTTATAGTTCCACAATTTCAGCTCTTTCCTTCAAACTATTCTAGCACCCCAGCATCTAAGAAAAAAAAAAAATATATATATATATATATATATATACAATATATATAAAGATTCAGTATTTGCAATCCTTTTCCAAATCCTATCCAGTCTGAGCCACCCCCTCCTCTTGCTCAATCACTTTCTCAATCTTCAAGGATGTCTAGTGATGTCAGTGACCATCCTAAATTGTTCATACTGAAAAGGAGTGCTAATATTATGAGGAAGGGGGATGCATCTGGTTGATGTTCCTGGAGAGGCTGTTGCAACTGGGTTTTGGTACTTATCTGATATAGTAACACTCTGGGGATTTAAGTTTCTGAAAAGTAAACTTAGCAAATGAAACTTTTATAGAGTCTCAGATAGGGACCTAGGTATTTTGGTACTAGTGTTGGTTAGGGCTTGGCATATTGTGGCCATTTGGGATATCTGGCTAGAGTTTGCATGAGTAACCTCCAGGAAAGCCTCTCAGCTCTATTTGAAATCTCTTAGCCACTGTAACCTTATTTTGTTACCTGTCTTTTCCCCCTTTTGGTCAAGAAGGCATTTTCAATCCATTGATACTAGGGCCAGGCTCATTCCTGGGAGTCGTGTCCCACATCACCAGGGAAAATCTCTCCCCTGGGAGTCATATCCCACATGGGGAGGAGGGTAACAAATTTATTTGCAGAACTAGCATTAGAGAGACTAAGGTCACATCTGAGCAACAAAAGAGGTTTTCTGGAGGTGCCTCTTAGGCATAAGTATAAGTAGGCTTAGTCTCCTTTTTACAGCCAAAGTTTCACATGAGCAAGCCACATATTTATCAATATTCTGGTAGTCCTTCTGTTACTGATTCCTAGCTTCAATCCATTATATTTTAGAAGCTACATTGCATGATTTCAATATTTTTTAATTCATTGAGACTTGTTTTGTGACTTAACATATAGTCTACACTGGAGAATGGTCCATGTGCCTTAGAGAAGAATGTGTATTCTGCAGTTGTTGGGTGAAGTGTTCTATACATGTCTGTTGTTCTAATTGATTTTCAGTATCATTCAAGTTTTTACTATCCTCATTGGTCTCCTGTCTAGCTGCTCTAGCCATTATTAAGTGAGGTATTGAAGTCCCCTATTAATGTAGAATTGTCTATTTCTCCCTTGAAAACTTGTTGTGATGGTTAGGTTCATGTGTCAACTTGGCCAGGTGATGGTGTCCAGGTGTCTGGTCAAGCAAGCACTGGCCTAACCATTACTGCAAGGACATTTGTGGCTGCTTAATGAACAAGAAGACTGGTTTACTAAATCATCTGTCAATTGGCTGCAGCTGTGACTGATTACATCAGCAAAGGGCGTGACTTCCATAATGAGATAATTCAATCAGCTGGATTTAATCCAATTATTTGAATACTTTTAAGCAAGACAGATAGAGGACCTTCACTTCTTCAGCTAACCAGCGAAGCATTTCCTGAGGAGTTCATCAAAGTTGCCAGTTCGTTTGCTGAGGCGTTCATCAAACATGTTTATCAAAGTTTCCAGTTTGCTGCCTGAGGAGTTCATTGAACATCTTCATTGGAGTTGCCAGTTTGCTGCCTGCCCTAAGGAATTTGGACTCGTGCATACCCACAGTTGTGTGAGACACTTTCATAAAATCTTATATTTATAGATATCTCTTGTTGATTCTGTTTCCCCAGAGAACCCTAACTAATACACTTGTCAATACTAGCTTTATATATGTTCGGCCTTGCCAGTAGGTGCATGTATATTTATAGTTGTTCTGTCTTCTTGTTGAATTGATTGCTTTAACAGTACATGGTAATCTTCTTTGTTCCTTGTAACAGGTTTTGACTTATAGTCCATTTTACCTGATATAAGTATAGCTACTCCACCTCTCATTGTGTTAGCATTTGCATGATATATATATATTTTTTCCAATCCTTTTGCTTTTAACCTACTCATGTCTTTGAATTTAAGACGAATCTCTTATAAACAGCATATAGTTGGGTCATGCTTTTTATCAATTCTAGCAATCTCTGAGTTTAACACTTTTGCATTTAAAGTAGCTAGTGATGAAATAGGACTTTCTTCAGCCATTTTGATTTATCTTTGTAAGTCTTATATCTTTTTGACCCTCAATTCTTCCTACTTTCATATTTATTTGATTTTTTTGTATTGTAGCATTTTGAGTACCTTCTCATTTCTTTCTGTATATGTTTTCACAATTTTCTTTGTGTTTGCTTTGGGGACTATTTAACATCCTTTATCTATTAAATTCCTATCTTCTTTGATACCAAGTTAACTTCAATGGTATACGCATACACTGTGCCTATATTCTTCTGTCCCCCTCCTTTGTGTTGTACTTGTTACAAATTATATCTGTATGCACTGTACATCCATAACCATGAATTTATCATTACTTTTTATGCCTTTGCATTTCCAAACCTGTAAGAAGTAATAAGTGGAGTTACACACCAAATAATACAGTACAATAGTAGCAGCATTTATTACCCACGCCATTACCTTTCCTAGAGGTCTCTGTTTCTTTATGCCACTTCAATCTGCTGTCTAGAGTCCTTTCCTTTCAGTCTGAAGCATTGCTTATAGGGCAGGTGATGAACTTTCTTAGCTTTTTTTTAATCTTGGAATATCATAATCTTTCCCTCATTTGAAAGACTGTCTCACTGTATATAAAATTCTTATTTAGAAATTTTCTTTTAACATTTGAAATATTTCATCCCATTGCCTTCTTGCCTTCATGGTTTCCCATGAGAAATCAGAATGCAATCAGATTAGGACTCCTTTTATACAAAATGTTGCTTTTCCCTTGCAGCTTTCAGAACTCTCTCTTTGTCCTTGTCATTCAATAGTCTTACTACTTTATTTCTGGACGTTCTTCTCTTCAAGTTTATCCTGGTTGTGGTTCACTGGACTTCTTGAATGTCATATTCATATCTTTTGTCAAATTTGGGAAGTTTTCTGCCATTATTTCTTTAGATATTGCTTCTGCCCCTTTCTCTCTTCTCATTCTGGGACTCCTAAATGAATATATTGGTATGTTTGATGTTGTCCCACTAGTCTCTTTTGCTCAGTTTACTTTTCTTATTCTTTTTTCTTTCTGATCCTTAACCTGAATCATTTCAATTGTCTTATTTTCAAGTTCACTGATTTTCTCTTCTGTCAGCTACAATCTGCTCTTCAAACCCTCCTTCTAGTTTTTTACTTCAGTTATTGTGATGCACAATGCTACCATTTCTGTTTGGTTGCTTTTAAAATTTCTATCTCCTTATTGAGAATCTCCTATTGTTGATGTCCTTTAATTATTTCTCTGTGTTTCCCTTTATCTGCTTGAGCACAATGAAGATGATTTTAAAAGTCTTTGTCTGATAAGTCCAAAGTCTTGTCTTTTTCATTGATGGATTCTGGATTTTTTTTTTTTTTCTTGTTCTTTGGATGGATCATCATGTCTGTTTCTTTGTTTGTTGTAATCTTTTGTTGTGCACTATGCATTTTATATTTTAAAGTGTTAACTCTGGGATTCAGTCTCTGGGCTACCTGTTTCTTAAGTTTTTATCCAGCAAGTAATATGACAGAGATTTCCTTGAGTTCCAGGAGCTAACAAAAACAAACCAATGCAAAAAAATACCTTTTAAGTTCTTTACAAATTTTCTCTGCTTTGGGCTTGTGCTCTTCTTCCCAGTTCAGTACAACTATCAAGAAAATTAGCCCAAAGTGAATGTGAAATGCAGGGTACCCTCTGATTTTTCTGAGGCTTGTTTTGTCCTGGGCTTATGTTTGTTCATGACCTTAGGAATTTCCCCATTTATAGGAATTCAAATGCCTTCTCTTCTCCCTATGAATTATACTCCCCTCCCCTCAAGGTGCTCTATTGTTTGACCTAGAGCATGTAATTTTTGCCCCAGGCCACTTTAACTTAATTGTTTCTTATACTGCTTTAGCTGTCAGCAACTTCTTTTGCCTACAGGATAAGTTCTGGGAGGGTGAGTTAGAAACAAGTTTCCTGATTCTATCTTTCAAGCTGCCACCTGAAAGACTGGTCCAAACATGGGGGTACCACCAATATGCACATAGGGGTTACTCTCCTCCCTCCATAACAGGTCTGGGATCTCACAGTGGGATCACAGGGTGGTGCCTCATGCACTGATGAGGAGAGTAAGGAAGGGTCAGAAAGGGTGCCATGAGCTTCTACTTCTATTTTTAAAGCTGTTCTTTCTTGATTCAGCACTCACCCAGTTATTGCAACACTGTAAATTTCTTTTGGAATTCTGAGGAAGAGACCTCTGGCAATTTTTGGTGGTTGTTCAGAGATTCTGTGTGCCAATGGCACCCAGGAGCTTCTTAGGCTGCCATTTTGGTCAACCAGAAGCCAGAAGTGTCTTTTTATTGTGGCATAGTTTTAGCTAATCTTCCTACGGAGGATAGTTCTCAATAGGTCCACAAGAACAATAATTCTGCTGCTGCTGCAAAAAAGGCTTGAATTTCATGACTGTGACACCAACTCACAAGCAATGAAAGAAAGGATAAATAAATTGGACTTCATCAATATACAAAAATTTGTGGGCCTCCAAGGATACCATTAAGAAAGTGAAATGATAAGATAATTTACATATGGAAAAAATATTTGCAAATTATACATCTCATAAGGGACTTGTATCTAAAATGTACTAAAAACTATTGCAACTCAATAATAAAAAGACAACCTATTCTGGTTTGCTAATGCTGCCTTTTCACAAAACACCAGAAATGGATTGGCTTTTATAAAAGGGGTTTATTTGGTTACAAAGTCACAGTCTTAAGGCCATAAAGTGTCCAAGGTAAGTCATCAACAATCAGGTACCTTCACTGGGAGGATGGCCAATGGTGTCCGGAAAACCTCTGTTAGCTGAGAAGGCACGTGGCTGGTCTGTCCCAGAGTTCTGGTTTCAAAATGGCTTTCTCCCAAGATGTTCCTCTCTAGGCTGCAGTTCCTCAAAAATGTCACTCTTAGTTGCTCTTGGGGCATTTGTTGTCTCTTAGCTTCTCTGGAGCAAAAATCTGCTTTCAACAGCCATCTTCAAACTATCTCTCATGTGTAGCTCCTCTCTCAGCTCCTGTGTGTTCTTCAAAGTGTCCCTCTTGGCTATAGCAAGCTCACTCCTGTCTGGGATTATATAGTGCTCCAGGAAGCCAATTAAGGCCCACACTGAATTGGTGGGGCCACACCTCCATGGAAATTATCCAATCAGAGTTATCACCCACAGATGGGTGGGGCACATCTCCATGGAAACACTCAAAGAATTACAATCTAACCAACACTGATATGACTGCCCACACAAGATTACATCAAAGATAATGGCATTTTGGGGGAGATAATACATTCAAACCAGCACACAACCCAGTTAAAAATGGGCAAAAGATCTGGATAGAATTGCAAATAAACACATGAAAATATGCTCAATATCATTAGCCATCAGGGAAATAAAATTTAACACGACAATGAGATACCACTTCACACGACTAGAATGGGTTTAATAAAAAAGATAGTACAAGTGTTAGTTAGAATGTAGAAAATTGCAGCCTCCTACACTGCTGGTGAGAATGTAAAATGGTGCAGTCACATTGAAAACAGTCTTGCTGTTCCTCAAAAGTTTAAACATAGAGTTACCCTATGACCCAGCAATTCCACTTTAAGGTATATACCCAAGAAAAATGGAAACATATGTCCATACAAAAACTTGTCTATGAATATTCATAGATGCATTATTTATAATAGCCAAAAAGTGGAAACAGCCTGAATGTCCTTCAGTGGATGAAGAAACAAAATGTGGTATATCCATACAATGGGATATTTTCTTGCCATAGAAAGGAATGAAGTTCTGAAACATGCTACCACATAAATGAACCTTGAAAACATTTTGCTAAGGGAACAATATCAGTCACAATAAACTGTATATTGTATGATTCCACTTATATGAAATTTCCAGAATAGGCATAGATATAGATAGATATAGATATGGATATATAGATATAGAGAAAGTAGAATAGTGATTGCCTAATCTCCACCCCCATGCTCTCCTCTAGGACTGGAGGGCTGAGAGGAGTCAGAATGATTGCTAAAAAGTATGGTGTTTCTTTTTGGAGCGATGAAAATGTTCTGGAATGTGAAAGTGGTAATGAATACACAATCCTGTGAATATACTGAAAACCTTGCATTGTGTATTCTTTAAATTGGTGAATTGTATGGTATGTGAATTATTTATCCATAAAGGTGGTTAATAAAAGGTAAATTTATATTTTTAAAAAATGATTTATGATGCTTGTTAAAATGCAAATACTATTCTTTGGTAGAAAATTCCTGTAGTCTGTACTCAAGAAAAATGCCTAAAATTGATTTGTGATAATTTTTTAGTCATCTAATAAATTATATGTGTTTTCAATATTTAAAAAATGCAAATACCTAAGCCCCTTTGCAGACCTACTGAATTGGAATTTCTATTAATGCAATCCAGGAACGTACATTGTAAATAAGTACATTGGAACCTTCGTATGTGCATTTAAGTTTGTCAACCGCACAACCACACAACCAGTTTGAACTACACAACCACACAACCAGCTTGAACTAGAAGTTAATTGTAACATTTTGTCAATTTTTATCAGAGACTACTTCCTTTTAACAAATGTGTCATTGGAAATCCAGAAGTTGAGAAATGCTTTGGACAAAAAATCAACTAACCCTCTTCTCAGTACTAGTAAAAGTACTAGTTACTAGTTACTAGTAAAGCTAGCTAAGTTGACACATCCTTTTTTTTTATTTCTTTCATTAATGTTCTAAATGATGAAAGTTTTTAAAGGTATGAAAAGGATAACCAAGTAAAATTCCTGTACTTCATGGTAGAAATTACTGTTACTGTCATCCTCATCATCAACCAGAATAAAAACAAGTCCTCCTGGAAAATGTCCACAACTTGGGGGATCTAGATTCTAGTTGCCCCTTTACCACTAACCAGTGAGATGAGCTTTCATTTTACACACCCCAACTCCAGCCATTCCTTTTCAGTGTTTGCTACATCAGAATAAAAGTTTGGGGTGAGGAAATGTTAATTTCAATTGAATGACATAATGAATATCAAGATTTGAGATTTTCATATTCAAGGTCTATTACTCTTGGATTGTGTTGATATTTGCATAGAATTTTACTATTTATGAAGTGTTTTCACTAGTTGCTTAACCCATGAACTATTCGCCTGTAGTATACATGGAAGATATTACCAGCCTCTCAGGCAGAGACTTCCAGTTGTTGCCCCCAACTAGTAGTCCCCCCAGCTAGGTCATCCACCCTTTCTGGAATTAGAGATAACTGGAAGAGAAACAGCATTTTCTAGATGTCCTTGAAGCCAAAACTTTATGAACAAATTCTGGCCAAAAGGATGAGAGGGCAAGTGATGTGAGCACCTTCTGGGGTATGTCCTCAAAGGGTGGCAACATAGCGGTTCTCCACTCCTCCTCCCTCCTGTGCCTGAAATGTGGGTGTGGCAGTGAGGGTTCTTGGATCATGTGTATGAGGACTACACCCCAGGGATGGCAAAGAAACTAGAGAGAAGGAAACTGGACCGCTGACACTGTAAATCTGCCACACCAGTCCTGATTTGCTCACACTTAGACCCTTCTGTGAGATAGAAATAAGCTTTCAGCTTTTTAAACCACTCTAATTGTGAGCCCCTGTTTCAAAGGCTGAACTAATATCCTAACTGATACAACTGAGCTGCTGTGTACAGTTGTGCAGGCTTCTTTCACATTGCACAGGGTGTGATCTCTGTGCTCTACATTGAAGCCTTGAGCACAGTCCCAGTTTTCATTTGAGGGCAGGAAGTTTCAAGGAGGTAAGGCCACAGTCATAGTAAATCCTGGCACCAAGCCTCTACGAGGAGTAGAGGGTGTGGAGAATCTATGGAGAGTAATAAGCCAGATTCACTTCATTATAAAATGAAATACACTAAAATCCCATCCCTCTTAGACAAAAGGTAAAAATACATTAGGTACTAGAATTCAATATTTACTTCAATAGAAATAAAAGGAAGCAACTTAAACAAAAATAGAATTAAAAAGAATTCTCCTGCTGAATATTGTTGAACATGTGCAGTGGAACTGGATATCTACTTAAACCAATAGCCAGAGCACAAGGCTGTGCACAGGGGAAGTTATACGGCCTTTATGTAGGGGTCTATCATTGGCATTCATTAGGTTGGAAATTAAGCATCCATATTTTACTTGCATGTGCCAGCAAAGTGATTGCCCTTTCCGAGATCCTTTTGTATTCACAATTACTTGATTTGTGAATCAAATGTGTGATTTGAGGATGAAAATAGGTACACAGTAACTCCATTTTGGAGGTCCAATTTTGACTTAAATGACTAGAGAGGTTTTTTTTTTTTCCCCAGAAAAGCAAGAATAAATGTAGAATTGAAAGTTATTTTATTTTTACAATTCATTATTTGGGGATCCATTTATTTGAAGAGTCCAATTTGATTTTCTGCACTAAAATTGCAGTAATTGATAGAGATTGTGGTGACTGAAATAATTAATTTGCAGTTTAAGAGAGCAACTACTAGTATAGTTTTTATCAGTAGGATGTATCATAACCCTGCAGCCTTAAGAGAAATAATGTCAACATTTTATATTTAAAATAATTATAACAGTGTTCTGAAATTATCTTCCATTTGGTCTAAAACATGTTACATAACACTAGCAATTGCAGTGACTTTTGCCTCCAGAGATCTAAGAGATACTTTTCCAAAAACAGGTTGGGATTCATAGTTTAATTCCCAAAGTTCCTCCTGCCACTGCCACCACCTTGAAAAGTCAAATTTTCTTTTCCTTGTGGAAGTACGTTCCATTGGAAATGAAATATTCATAAAAGTTAACATTCTTAATTGATTCAGAAATTTTCCTGTCCTCAGCTACTGTATCATACATTATAATCAGTAAACATGTTTTCAACTACCTTCATATAGTTTGAAAATTAGCTTTGCATTTGCAAGGCTGAGAAGTCTCCAATTCTTCCCATGAGCTAGATGGAAGCAGGAAGACTTGTGGCATAAAGTAAAGGCTCCTGGGAGTGCTGGGCTCACTAGGCTATTAGTGGCTGGCATGGAGCAGTACTGTTAGCTATCTCAAAATAATGATTTTCGAACAACTTTAAACTAAAATGTTGGATAAGTTTACATTTTAAAAAGGGTGCAGTCAGCAGCAGTGTTTAATTGAATAGGGCAACCACCATAAAATTTAAAAAGGATGTTCTAGTTGGCTAAAGTGCATGCACAAGGCTGGCAATGATTTCTAGCTTTTGTTTTGGTGAAAGATTTAATCATTACACTGTCTCCCTATTATAAAAACCAAAATAATTTGTTTCCAGGGTAATGTTTTTCCAAACGATACAGGGGATTCTACAATCTCAGGTAGTTCTAAATTGCTCTCCCTTGTTCTCCAAAATGATGATAATAACAATAAAACAGCAGTTACCATAATAGTAAGCCAAGCCATGTACAATCTTCATGATAATTCTGAAAAGTAGGTGTTATTATTCCAGTTTTATGGAAGAGACAACCGAAGTTCAGAGAAATTAGAAAACTGTCTCATGCAATTAAGCTTGGACTGACCCCACTGCTACTTCTGTGTCCCATGTACAGTACATGTCTATATATGGTCATATATTTCCATGTTTTTTGGAGGAGATAAGAGAAGGTGGTTAGAAGCAGGAGAGCAAGAATGAGATTACAGTAAGCAAGCTCTGTACATTTTATGAAAGCATGATAGCATGAATTTCTTGTGATACAATTTGTTCTCATTCTCAGACCTGAGATTGTAACTGGTTAACAACACAACTTATTGGGGATGGGGATGAGGTAGAGGGAGTTGCAACCGAATTTCCAAAGATTAAATATATTGTAACTTTCTCAGGGATTTGTTGCTATTTCCATAGGGTGCCACTTTCTTTTTCTTCTTTACTAAATTGAAGCTGAACAGAACACAGATTGCCCTACTCCCATCCTGCTTTAAAAAAAGGGGGGGGGGGGTGAGGCAAAAGTACTTATCACTTTTAAGTGGCCTAAGCCTTACTTAAGTGCTCTGTAAATCCTTACCATTCTGAACATTCTGATAAACTCTGTTCTGGGGACCTATTATTTTGCTTTTGATAATTTGGTTTCTACATCATTAGGTTTTGCGCAAGAACACAGAAAAATCAATTGGTGTTTTGTTCAGTTGCTCTTACTCAATTAAATGCTTCTTTTTACCTTTTCTCCCCCCCTCCACCATGCTTCAAAGTAACACAACATGATAGCATCAGCCTTGGGTAATAGTCCTCACTGATAGAAATGTTCTTGAAACCAGCTCAGAAGAACTTTTCGTAATAACTTTACCCATGTTCTCAGACCCCTATCAGTCCCTGAGGTAGTCATAATAAACATGAACTGAAGCTTCGAAATCTTCAGGAAATTCTGGCCTTACAAAGGAAAAAAATGTGTTTAGAGGTTTCTCCAAAGCTAATGCAATGTTTAAAAAGTGGGTCAATAATCTATAAAAATAAAACTAGGACTTACTTAAGAAGATAAGAAACTTCTGTTTATATGGTACTAAAAATTTTAGCCTTAAAAATTTCCAACAAAAATAAGACACTGATTTCATAAGACTAGGACGCCTTAAGGAGAAAATGAGCATTAAAAACTTGAGTGTTTCAAGTGCTCCATTTTCTTAAATAAAGAGAAAGTAGAATTTAGAAAAGTAGATTTACAATATTTTCATAAAAGTGTGAAGATTTTAAAGCTTTATAAGCATCAACTCATTAAATAAAACAGTTTTGAGATGGTAATAAGACTAAGAATCTAAACATTTAGTCCAGATCCAAATTATTTTCATTTTGCTGATATACCACTTAGAGATATCATGCACTTAGGCAATCCTAGGTCACATACTGTGACCTGAGAGTATATCACAGCTAACTTCCTCAAGTTCATCTGTTTCTGTTACCTCTAGGTCACAAAGCACAATGGGTTTCCTGTTTAATTATATCTGGAAATTATAATAGCCTAAATGAACTCCTAATGAACGTGGCTCATGTTCCAGAAAGTGCCAACTCAAATGCTGATGATTTTGCTTAAAGCAAATTGACTTAAAGGTTCATTTCCCTGTGGCTTCTGCTTTTGAAAATATTTTTCTTTCAGAGCATCCTCCTTGCCGTTGCATATGCTGGTTCTTCAACCTGCAAGCATCTTTCCTTGCTTCCCAAATTTCACAAGTTGGATTAAACATGTTCTATTCCACAAAGCATTTCTGAAGTGACCCCCCCACTCCCACTGGCTACTCTCCAATCTCCCCCTCCTGCTGCTTCCCAGAAGAGACAGCTACTATAATTTGTATGCACTTCTATTATATTTATCCTACTATGCTACAATTCATAAATAACATGAGTCCTTTAAAAACAAGTACTATGCTGTTCTGTGTGTGTGTGTGTTTTTCCCATACTTGTATCCCAAGTTTCTGGAGCAGTGCTTGACACCTGGAAGGCTAGGCACATGGCAAAAGCTCTGTAAATAATCAACTGTCAGGTTGGTGCTAATGATTCATTTTAATTTTAAAAAACTGAAAGAAAATGTCTGACCTTGTGGCTTTAAAAAAAAATCACTTTATTGGGATATAAATGACATAGAACACCCAAAAGAATCATTGTGCCCCTTAGTAATCCCTTCCTCCCACCACCCCTGCCTCTATTCCCAGGCAACCACTGATCTTCTTTCTGGCTCTATAGATTAGTGTGTATTTTCTAGAAGTTTATATAAATGGAATTGTACCATGGGTGTATTCTCTTTCTTCTGGTTTCTTTCTTTGAGATTCGTCCACAAGATTGAGAGTATCAACATGCCATTCCTTTTAATTGTGGGGTAATATTCCATTGCATGGATTATACCACCATGTGTTTATCCATTCACCTGTTGATGGACATTTGGGTTCTTTCAAGTTTGGGGCCACTGCAAATAAAGCTGCTATGAACATTTACGCATAAGTCTTTTTATGAACATATGCTTTCAATCTCTTGGGTAAAAATCTGAGCAGAATGGGCTAGGTCTTTGCTAATGCTGCTGTTATGCAAAATATCAGAAATGGATTGGCTTATATAAAGGAGGTTTATTTGGTTACCAAGTTTCAGTCTTATGGCCATGCAAATGTCCAAACAAAGGCATCAACAATAGGGTACCTTCACTGAAGGACACCGATGGTGTCTGGAAAACCTCTGTTAGCTGGGAAGGCACATGGCTGGTATTTGCTTGCTCCTAGATTCTGGTTCAAAATGGCATTCTCTAAAATGTCTCTCTAAGCTGCAGCTGCTCTGAGTTCCTTCTGTCTGAGCTTTTATAAGGTACTGGTAAATTAATCAAGATGTACCCTGAATGGGCAGAGCCACATCTCCATGGAAATAATTTAATCAAAGGTATTAGCCACAGTTAGGTGGGTCACATCTCTATGGAAACAACCGAAGCTAAAGATTCCTACCTAATCAGCACTAATACACCTGCCCTTACAAAACTGCATTGAAAAGCACGGCATTTTGGGGGGCATAATACATCCAAGCCAGCACAGTAGGCATATGTTCAACTTTTTGAGACACTGCTAGACTCGTTTCCAAAGTCATTCTAGATTTTACACGACCACTAGCAATATATGAAACTTTTAGTTCTTCCACATCCTGGACACTTGGTGCTGCTGCCTGGAAACTCTCTCAAAGCAGTAAACTGGGGCAATGGTAGGGTTCACCTTGTCCATTTCCTGTCTTTCAAATATTACTGTACTTTATTGCCTGATGTCCAATTACATAAAACCATTGTTTCATATACTTTGTCCAGTTTTTCAGTTGTTTCTGGCATTGAAGATCCAGTCCCTTTTATTTCATCTTGATTAGAAGTATTAGTCTCCTATGTCCTGTGAACAGTTTAATTTACCAAGTAAACTAAGAAAGATGTGATCATAAAATGAAATTGTACTCATATCTCATGCTTTCTATTTCCATTTACAATGGACACTGTATAATTAGTCTATTATTTATATTGCATTACACTTGGTGTTGGCCCTCCATTATAAAGCAGGTTGAGCATAAATGAATACAAATTTTACCTATTAATTTGGGAAGAAGAGAAGCAAAAGGGATATATCACTCTTCCCTGACCAGTTAGTTAAGTTTACATTATTTACATAATGCACAGTACCAGAGAAGACAAGGAAGTATAGATTTGCTCAGTGCTGCAACCAGTAAATTGTTAGAACTTAATAAATGAAGATAGTTTTCAATTCAGTTTGGGTAGAAACCCAATTACACATCAGCTGAGCTGCAAGGGGTATGTCTAAAGAATTTTCACTTTAAGTCTGATGCAATTTACCAAGCAACTCTCTCATTAAATAGAGTTTATAAGGGACATGCTTGCCCTAGGCACTCTAGTGGCCAATGAACAGAAACCATGTTCTACTTCTCATCATTTCTGGTATCAACAGGATGCTTCATTTGTTAAGCTTTGGGGAGTTAATGCAGGCCGAAGCCATCTTCCAACAGCCCATAAGACAGGCCAGCTCCTGCAACTCTCTGGGCTGGGAAGTCAAGAGAGGAGAGCTCATGGGCTCCGGGATTGAGTGTTCTTATTTGTGCACAGTTTACTATCCATTCCCCTGGGATTATCCTTCCCTCTCAATACTGCTTCAGATGAAAGTCATTCAGATAAGAGCATTATTCTAGCCTTTGGGTGAAACGACTGACACACATACATCTGAGGTAGTGGGAGTGGAAAGCAGCAGAACTTTGGGGCAAGTGGATAGGTTCCCAGAAGGTTGAGTGGTTACTGAAGCAGCACCATAGGTGGGGAGTGTCCTGAGGCAAAGAGGAAGCCTCGACTACAAAGTGCTCATTTGTAATAAATCCCTGTAATGCAGGTTCAGACAAGGTATGGAACTGGGGGAGTGAAATACCCCCACTCTGTATAAAAGGACTGTAAATAAATGCACCTATTTTCAAAGGCTTCAAACATTAATTTTCTCAGTGCTGAAGACCCTGAAGCAAGACAAAACAAAAAGTGAAGGGTGAAGAGAGAAGAGAAAGCTCAATGGGTGAAGGTCAAAGTCTTTAAGGAATGTAAAATCAATGTCTACTCATAAATTATTGAAAAATGAATTTTAACACCAAATTAGAAACAACATGGATAATTTTGGCTACAAAAATATCTTGAATCTAAAATAAGATCAATTCACAAAGCCAAGTGAATGGAAATGCCCTATTAGCTTTTCAGGTTTTCCGGGGTGAAATAATTCAAGGTGAGTAATCTATGTGAAGAACACACCTCAACCATCTTTTACTTCTCAGGGTTATAATGCTGGCTGGCTGGATCGATGGATGGAGTCAAATAGGGGGTGGGGGGGGATATCTCTGCATGTAGTAGATAGAATTCCCCCAATTTTTTTTTAAGACTGCTCTTTGAAATGGAAATCAGTCAAATTAACCAGATAATTTCCCCCTAAAGTTTGTAACTAGTAAAGCAGAAGTGGATCACTATTAGAGATAAACATGTTGATAAGGATAAAGAAAAGCATACTTTGTGGTGCACTACCAAGTGGGACATAACCAACTGTGTGTTGATAAATGTTTAACAATTGGCTCTCAGGGGTAAGGCAGAGGATCCCTGAGTTACAATGCTTGCGAATTTCTGTGGTTTTAATACTCCCACCATGGCTATTTCAGACCCCTAAGGGGATGTCACTGAATGTGTATTTGGAAAGAGATGCACACAATTGGCTCTCTCTGGTGGTATTCACCACTGGATACAACTGAACAACTATTCCAAGGTAAATCAGTTAGTTGTACATTTTCTGCTTCCCCCCAAGAACATCCTCATATCAAGGTGCCTGATTTCCTAATTTCCAAACATTCCCTAAATCCTACTTGACTTCTCATGGGTCTCCTGTTACACCCTGCTCTGTATCCCAGGCTTGAGCCCATATCGCCCACTTTTCTAATCTTCAGATGCCATCAACTTGAAAATAATAATTTCAAAAATATTATAAATAAGAAATTATTTCAATACTTAAGAAAAAATTGTATAAAAATGAAAAGAAATATTACAAGTAGTGCCACTTTTTAGAGATAACCACAGTTAATTCTTTCTTAGACATTTTCACATACATATTTTCTATATACATGTATTTTTCACATTTACAATTCATATACATATATACATAAAATAACAATAACCATATATAATACTTTGTGACCCACTTTCAGCTTCAAAAATAATATATTTTTGCAAATTCTGAAATCACTGAGGGAATAGAATAAAAGGGATGGTTATCTGGTGAAAGCAGAGAATTGAAACTAATTTCTTAGAATTCCAATTCCATTAACTATGTCTTAGGAAAAGGGCTTCTTGATCCAACAATCATTAACTATTGGTTCTTCTGAAAGCTTATAATGCACATCATAATCTTCAGGACAGTAAGTCTTCCTGTCATATGTTTTACAGTGTTTCCTAATAATTTCCTAAATAATTTGGAAATAGAATTTCTTTCTTCTTGAAACACTCATTAACATACTGTGTTACAGACTACTTTTGAAATTTTTTTTTAAGCCTTCAGTTTGAGTGTACAATTATTTATTCCACCCTCTAATTCTGAGCATTTAGGTAGTTCCAGTTGGGGCCTGCTGAAACCAACTCTGCCACACGGACATCTCGGCAACAAGGTAGAAAAGGTGAACACATTTTAAATTTCCCTCCAGAAACATTCACTGATGAAGTGCAACCATTTCTCTGAGCCTCAGATCCACTTGGTAGAATATTATTTTTAATCTGTGCCAATCTGTCAGGTGATAAAATAATGATTATTCTCCTTTCAATAAGTATTTAGTTAAATTACTAGTCTCCAACTCCATCTTCAGTCTCAACAAATGGGAACTTATTGTGATGTTTTAATTTGATTTAGTTTGTTGCTTTGCTTTTTATATACTTATTTTTTATTGACCATTAACTATCACTGTTACTCCTAGTATTTGTCAAGTGGGAATAGAAACCTGGTAGTTACATTACTAGAAACATAGGTCTTTGATATGGAGGTAGCTAGAGGAAAAAGCTTACAATTACAAGAAAGAGCAAAGACAAAAATGACTGTATTCCTGCATTCTGCCTTCAAACATGATAAATTCTCAAGGGAGTTTAAAAATCATACTGCTTAATCTTAAAGATAGCTAAAATTATTAAAGAAGTGTTAAAGCTTTCCATTGTCCTCCAGTTTAAAATCTTTTTTCTTTTTAAATAAATGTTAGGGTGTAGTACTTTAAATTCAGTTAGTATCTATACTTTCAGATGAGGGTAAAGGTATAAAAAAGAAGCTGAATTTTACCTTAAATTTTAATATATTTAATTCATCTTCAAGAATCACAGATGCCTTTTAGAAAACTTTGAGAGTTATTTTGCCAGGAAATAGTTCTGCTTGAGAATCATTGGTTCAGTTCTGCTTATGTTTTATGCCAATTTTTATTCTGACTTTTTCCTGAGAGTCTGTTTTTTTACTTCTCTACATACATCTGCATTTAATTACCTAAAAAGGGGTAAGCATTTGCCATTTTTTAAATAAAAAATATTAACTATGAAGGTGAAATTAAAAGAAATAAGCAGAAAGTTTATTTAAAGTTACACAATCATTATAGTGATAAAGTTACCTGAGCCTTAGCACATTTATCTTTGCACATATTAGGTGCTCATCTACCAGTAATTGCATAGAATAATGAATCAATATCAGATTTATGGGAGGATGAACCAATAGCTTTATTGAAATCTTTCATACAAATGCCGTGTTCCAAAAATTTATTGGTAAGATACAGGCCTGCCACTATAATCAGTTTTATATAAGGCCAATGTTTTTCATATAACTTTCAAAACTCCTAAATTAAGGCTCTATTTTAGTGATAAAATAATAGAACAGAATAGTTTATATATAAATTTAAAACTACAAGAGTATTTTAATGTGTGAAAGAATGTTGGTAATGTGCATCTTACAAAGCACCCTTTTCTAACTCAAAAATCTAAGGATGCCTTCATGATAGACTCGTGTTCCACCAAGTGATCAAGTATGTAATAACAACATGCCTGTATGTACAATTTAATTGGTTTTGTATTTTGTTAATCACAGTGGTCATACCTATATGACCGTGCTAACTAGTAAGCAATCCATATTAACTAGTGAGACTATATGAGTACATGGATATCTTGTAATATGTCTGCAATCCACAAAATGGTTATTATTATACATAGTGTCTGACAAGTCAGAAAACACAAGGTAAACTTATTTTTAAAACAGTATAATATTTCCATTTTCAAATGATATGCTCAAATAATTTTGCTTTAAATTATTTGATGCAATAACTTAATGCATCTTTCATGTGTAGCATCTCTAAGTTAAGTACCCAATAAGTACCAGTTGAATGAATGACTGAAATTTGGGAAACTTACAACTGGATCTCTTTGGTGCCCAGATAGAATCTATTCATAATCAATGTAATTCGAGTGACATTTGTTTGGACAACTGAAGCCACCTGTAGCTTTCAAAGTCTAGTATGCCTCGCTCCCTCCCAGAATCTTTCCCTTACTACTCTAATTGTTATTAATCTTCCTCTCCTCTGAAATTTTATAGCATTTTATTCTCTACCACATAATTTAGCATTAAATTGTATAGTGTCTTGTTTAATTCACTATAGCATGTTTGACTTATGACTATTTGACTTCTGGCTATGCACATTTTTGGTACCTATGAATAACAACTATCACATGACAGTACACAACAATCCTGTCATTATTAATAATTTTGTATTTATCAATAATTTCATGATCTTTTATATTGATAAAGTTAATTTAAAACTATTTTCTCATTGGGTTTCACAATAACTGTGCAGTTGATATTAATGCAATTATCCCTATTTTTAGTTGGAGAAACTAAGAATGGAAGAGATTAAGGATTCTCCAATGATTAGGCATTCATTAAATTCTGGACCAAATCTCAGAACTTATGATATCCAAGCCCATCTATTTGCCTCCCAGTCTGCTTCCTGACTTGCTCCACGTAAACCTTGTTCTGATGCCCACTCCTTCTGGCCTGTACGACTTCTTTCTCCAAGGCTGGTTTCTAGCCAATTACTGGTTCAAGAAACTAAAGGGAGGTAGAGAAAGAAAGAGGAAATAGAAAGAAACACAAGGGAAGGAGGGAAAACGGAAGGATGCTAAGTAGAGACCCAGACTGGCGGCTCTAGGCCTATCTGGTCAGCAGATGTGTTTTGTTTGGCCATCACAGAAGGCTGTTGTTTTTTTTAAATGAATTCATTGCCAATTTTTAAAATGGCAAGTGTTCCCATCTATATTTCTGGCTTCTCTTGAAAATTTGAGACAAGTGGCAACATTAGGCTTGAATGTCTGCCTGGTAACAATTGTCTACAGCAGAGTGGTGGCTACTCCCTTCAGACAGGCCCAGTCCCAACCCTCTGTCTTTACTCTAGGTTTGCTTCACTCTTCCAGCCTCCTCGAGAGATTTGCGGTTGTTTCTTCTGCATAAAGAAATAAGGTGGTCACAAAAGACCACATATTATATGATTCTATGCATATGGAAGTCCAGACCAGGGAAATCTATAAAGAAAGAGAGTACCTGGTTTCTTAGGGGAGTGACAGCTTAAGAGTATGAGAGTACAGGGTTTCGTTTTGGGGTGATAAAAATGATCTACATTGACTGTGGTGATGGTTGCACATAACTGTGAATATACCAAAAAAAAAAAAAAAAGATTGGCTTTACTTTATAGCTGCCTCTGACTTTCTATAATTATCTTTAGCTTTTGTAGGCTTACTTTGATCATGCACATCCCATCAAGAGGGCATCCCTGAAGTAAAACTCTTTTGGCTGAACAAATTCACTCACTGAACAAATATTAATTGCCTACTCTGTACCTGGCATTGTTCAGTAATCAGTTTCATTACTTCAGAGTTTAGCCCAGCTTTTCCCCTAAAATGACTGATTAAAGGGAGAGAGTAATGATTGTAAACAATATTTGAAAGTCAGTGTTATGATTAATATACAAATGCTTTTGATTATGCACATTCAGGATCAAATTTCAGCAATGTATGACTTTGGTAATAAAACCAACCATAGCTTTAAGGATTCCAAAATGGTGATCAAACTGTTCAAGAGGCTTAGCCTGAATACTTGAAAGAGGATTCGTGATCTTGTTTTCCCAACTGTGTTACATATAAGAAAAATAATGCTTTTTTTTTAAGTAGGTTGGCCTTAAAAAGTCAAACAGACTTTGGTTTGAAGGTTACAGATGACCCAAAGCTTAATCCCTAGTGCCTTTTCTTGTCATCTAGAACTTTAAATGAAGGAAAGGTAGAGTAAAAACAGATACGTGGATATGTTTCTCTAAATCTTCTCATCATTCCCAGACATTTCTTCATCAATGCTATCACACTCCCCATAGAAACTCTACTAAATTTCATTAACCCTGTAGTGTTACTACCTCTAATTCCTTATTAATTACAGTAAGAGTAAGGAGGAATTATGAGAGCATTAAAAATGTTTTCTGTGATTGGGTGCCATATGTGTTAGTACCCTGTGCCTGCCATAACAAATCACCACAAACTCGGTGCCTTAAAACAACAGAAATGTATTTCCTCGCAGTCCTGGAGGCCAGAAATCTGCAATCAAAGTGTCAGCAGGAGCAGGCTCCCTCCAAAAGCCCTCAAGGAGGATCCTTCCTGTCTTTTCCCATTTCTAGTGGCTCCAGGAGTTCATTGGCTTGTGGCTACATAACTCCAATCTCTGCCTCTGTCTTCACACGAACTTTTTGGTGTCTGCATCTTCTCTTCTTCTGTCTCTTTTAAGGACTCTTGTCATAGGATTTAGAGCTCACCTGGTAATCCAGGATAATCTCATCTCAAGATCCTTAACTTACTTATATTTGCAAAGACCCTTTTCCAAATAAGGAAACATTCACAGGTTCTGGGAGTTCAGTTGTGGGCAAATCTTTTTGTAGGACAATCATTCAACCTCCTACAGTATGTTTCAGTGTTTGAGATCTTGTTATAAACATTTTTAACATACAGGTATACTGTTTATAGTTAATATGATGTGATGTTTATGATTAATTCTATAAAGGTCTTTGGTCAACAATACAATCCTCAATTCTGAAATTATTTCTATAGGAAAATTAGATTTGGCTCATGACATACCTGTTTTCTGTTTCCCATGAATGTTTGGATGTTAGTCCTGCCATTCAAGTAATATTGTTAGCTCCGAGAATCCAAGAACTGTGCCTTATGTTTATTTCTGTTTTCTTTTCAATGCCTAAGACAGCCTGAATAGCTACAGGTAGATATTTATTATATGCTTATTGATTAGCACATTGACTTTGAAATTAGTCTTTGTCTATGATCCCTGTAAGGATTTTGCTGAGGGTACGAAATATATTGGAATAACAAGGGCAGTTTTTGCATGACAGTGCATTTTCTTTTTGAGGCTAGCTCTAGGGCTGTAATTTCTTCATTTTCTTTTTCATTTCATTTTCTTTTTCCATTGAGTCTTTCCTATTCTGCTGTTTGGATGTCCTACAAACCCTCTTCTAGAAGGTAAGTTAAGAAGAGGAAGACTGCAAGACCTGTTCAAAAGCAGAGGTAGTGGAGTATTGCTTAGAAATTTTGACAGAACTCTTCAAACAGTTTAGTTAGAACTGAGGTTCTACAGAATGGCCACTGGGAAATGTTGCTATAGAACTCCAGGAGATTGTATTAACACATTAGCTGGAATTGCTTTGAAAGATTTTCTTGGAAGGAAGGGAGGGAAAAAAGGAGGGCAGAGGAAAGAAGGAAGAAAAGGGAGGAAGAAAAGGGAGGAAGAAAGGGGGAGAACTTCAGTTTGAATAGATATTAGGATCAATAGAAGAGTTATTTTTGGATTCAGAAAACTTCAGACTTTTTGGAGACATAGTAAGAGATGTCAGACAAACAAATTAAACAAAAGCCTGTGGAGAAGTGAAGAAATTTTGTACTAGTTTGGTAGTTGTAGGAAACAGAAATTAAAATAGCAAGAGGTCATGAGCTCGCTGGAGGCACTTAGTGCCAGAGAAAACCTAATGAAAGGATAAAAAAATGTTAGTGGAGGAAGCTAGAGAAATATAGAGCCTCAGGGCTTCAATTGTAATATGAATAGTTGGGCGGACAACCTGGGGCTGCTGGAAGGAATGCTTAACTCTAGTTAAATGAATGTTTCTGCTGCTAAAATAATAAATTACCTGAGAAACATCAGATGATGGGCTAAAGGTTTATAGCAGTCCTTCTCCAAGACCACCTTCTCCTAAGTTTCTTTGAACTTCCACAGGCAACACTCATGGATATTTTTTTTCCTAGGTAAAGAAAGAAAATCCAGCATAATAGTATCACTTTTAGTCATGTTAAATAGAGGTTACTTCGATTTTCTTAAGTTCAGTAAAACGTTATCCAGGCAAAGATTACCCTTCACACTAAAAAAACTCTACTAATCCAAAGCTCTAGATTAGCTTCTAAGTGGTTTTCCTTTAGACAAGGAAAATTGTAAAACCCTGAACCTTCAGTGAGGAGCTGGATGAAAAGTTGAGCCCTGTATACTGTCCCGTTTGGGAGACATGTGAACTCTACTACCCTTTTTCTGTCTGTCTAGCCAAGGCAGCTCTAACTGCTCAAGGATTGTTTTGAAAACCAAATTGATAAGAGAGTAAAAAGGCCCAGTTTGAATTTGCTGGACCTTCTCTCTTTTTTTCCTTCATATGCCTACCCACTGTAAACGTGAAACAAAAATTTTTTACAGAAATAAGTAAAAATTAAATCAAACAGGGTCAAAACAAAAACATTTTCTTCTACAAAAATGATTATCTCTGTGGTTTTTAGAAGGCAAAAGCAATTACAAGGTTGAGACGTGAGCATGGGGGGAAAGGAGAAACGGTGGAGGGAGCCACCTTCCACAGAGAACAAAGCTTCCTCTTGCTCAGGTGAGGGGGGGCCCTGCCGGGGACTGTGTCCACTAGGTGGCGTTTCATCTCTTAGTTTGGTCCTGTAATTGAAGAACCAATTTGCTAAGCATTTGGGTAGGTGTGAGGAAGATAAATATGTATCATTTGTTTCAGAAATCGCTTTTCTCTGAAAATCACAGTTTTGAATAGTGGTGGGAAAAATCCTGATCCCGTTTTAGGGTGAAAACTATAATTTTGGTAGATTCATAACTGAAGTTCTGAGTATCAAGCAGAGATGAAGAATTTGGGGGCCAAAAGTAATTTTAGAGATCCTCTTGGTTTTACAGATGAAGACATTGAAAATAAAGAATATTAAATCACCGGCCCAAGATTATATTATCAGATAGTAATGGAACCAGGATTAGACTCCATGTTGCTTGAGCCGTCCTGGTCCAGGATAAGTTTCAAGTTAACAAATGTGTATTATGTGCGCATTATGTTCCAGGCGCAAAGCTAGATGTTGGAGATGCAGAAGTAGAACCTGTCCTGAATCAGCCCTTATAGTGTAAGTGGAGAAACAAATAAGCTAACAGCCAATAATAATACATATTTTTAATGTATTGTTAGCACATTAGAATTAATAAACAATGACCATTGATCATGTGTGCCTGGTGCTCAGAGGAGTAATGTGTCATGTGACAAGGCAAGAAAAATGAGGCAAGGCTGGGTGTCTGTGAAAGGAGGTGAGTTTAGGAGCTGGCCAGGGACTTGAGTAATGCAGACTCTAGGTAGTATAAATCAGTGGTTTGATTAGAAATAGAACACATGAGTGCCAGAGGATAGCAGAGAGGCTGTGCCATAGCCAGGCCACCTCAGTACCCACTGTGGAGTCAAATTGCCTAACAAAGCCAAAGACTAGGCATGTAGGTGGAGACCAGAAAGTCCAGATGGCAAAGGGAAGTCAGAAGGCCAGGCAAGGTGATGAGGAAACAGCTTTGACAAGGAAGCTGGGCAGCTGTTGATCAGACACCCAAGGAAGGATACAAGATCGGTTTGCAAGTTCATTTTGTCCTGGTCAGGAAACTTCTAATATGCTTTCTGCTAGGACAAGATATGCCCCAGAATACAAACAGTCCAGAATCTGCTGGCAAGAGCACAGCCAGTAGAACTTCACTTATTTAATGTATTCATTCTTTTTTGTTTTTCTTGATAAAGAGACAGAGACAGAGACTGCATTTACTCAACTGACAATTGCACCCAGTTATGGTGTTATCCTTCTCAAAGAGTCAACAAAATCAGTTGCAAAACCCTTTAAATTGCTCATCTCAAAGCATATTTATGAAAGGTATTCTGGCTGATGTGTGACCTCTTTTGAAAACAAGTTCTCTTGGAATCCATTTGTGAAGAATCTCTAGCTGTGTGTGACCTGATACATATGTGCTGCCACAAACAGCTTCCAATTGAGAGGAAGCATTAGGTTCTGGGAAAGAGAAACAAAAACACAAAGTGACTTCTCTGTGAGGAGGACATGTTCTTCCTTTATTCTTGAAAGTAAATGCTGGATTAGGACAATGTTAATCCACTCTTACACAAATTTTGCCGTTAGACCTCACAATATTTGCCTATTTTCTTTGATAGGGAGTCGGCTTTTCAAACCATAAACAAAAGCCAGTAGGTGGGTCTCAGAGCTGAACAGTATAATATTGTTGTGAAGCAAGGAATCACTAGGGCAAAGTTGAGTGTCTGTGGGATGCTGACTATATTTATTGTCTCTAACTCTAATCTTGAAATGTTTGACTCAAACCACATATAAATCTTGGCTTATAGTTGATTCTAATTTATCAGAACTGTTCAAATGAGACCAGAATATGTCACATCCCTGGGCTATTAATTTTTTATGCAATTTTAATGAGATATATTCATATAACATACAATCCTTCAGAGTGTACAATCAGTTGATCATAGTTGTGCATTGATCACCACAATCAATCTTTGAACATTTTCATTACTCCAAAAAATAAAATAAAAATTAGAATAAAAAAGAACATCCAAAACATCCCATTCCCCTCCTCCCCCCATTGTTCATTTTACTATTGTTTAAATACAGTTTACTTAAAATATATTTACATACCCTACGTCATCCACAGTATACAACCAGTTATTCACAGCACCATTATACAGTTGTGCATTCATCACCAGAATCAATTTTTGAAGATTTTCTTTACTCTAAAATAAAAATAAAAGCAAAAAAGAACACCTAAATTTTTCCATCCCCTCCATCCCACTCTATTCTTCATCTAATTTTTGTCCCCATTTTTGCACTCATCTGTCCATACACTGGATGAAGGAAGTGTGAGCCACAATGTTTTCACAGTCACAGTCACACTGTGCAAGCTACATAGTTATACAATCATCTTCAAGAATCAAGGTGACTGGGTTGCAGTTTGACAGCTTCAAGTATTTCCCTCTAGACATTCCAACACACTAAAGACTAAAAGGTGATATCTATATAGCGCATAAGAATACCCTCCACGGTGACCTCACAACTCCATTTGAAATCTCTCAGCCACTGGAACCTTATTTTGTTTTATCTCTCTTTCCCCTTTTGATCAAGAAGATCCTCTCAATCCCAAGTGCTGAATCAAGGCTCATCTCCAGGAATCATTTCCCGCATTGCCAGGCAGATTTAATCCCTGAGTGTCATGTCCCATGTAGGGGGGAGGGTAGTGAGTTCACCTTGGGCTATTAATTTTTGAAGATACGATTTACAATGTACTTTTTATTCCCAGAAACATTATGGGCTTATTTTAATGAATAACACAATATGTCCTTGTGATGGTTAAGTTAATCTGTCAACTTGGCTAGGTTATGGTGTCCAGTTGTTTGGTCAAACAAGCACTGGCCTGATGGTTACTGTGGAGACATTTTGTGGATTTAAATCATCAGTTAATTGATTGCATCTATGGCTGATTACTTCTACAATCAACTAAGGAGATTGCCTTCAACAATAAGAGAAGTCGCATCCAATCAGGTGAAGGCCTTAAAAGGAGAAGTGATGACTTCAGCAGTCAGAAGAGAGAATTTCAATCTCTACATCAGCCAGCCAGCTTCTCCTGGGGAATTCATTGAAAACCTTCATCCGAGTTCCCAGCTTGTGGCCTGTCCTACAGAATTCAGACTTGCCTATCCCCACAGTCACATGAGCCAATGCATAAAATAATGTTTACATAATATATGTAAATTCTGTTTCCCTGGAGAGCCCTGACTAATACAGTCATGGACATTAGGGAGGAAGGCTTGTGGGTGGCTGTCATTGTTCTATTTCTTGACCTATGTGATGGTTACATGATATTTTGTTTTATAATAATTCATGTTTTATACTTTTCTTCATGTGTGTTAAATTTCATAATTAAAAGATTGTTAAAATATCATGGTTTGTATTTTCTAATTTGTGGGGTCCTTCAAGAAACACAATGAAGTATTAGCAAACCTAATAGTGGTATTTGTGAGATCCACTGACACCAAGAAACCAGTTTCGAGCTATAACAGTAACTTCTTTTATGGTAGCACTTCAAAAGTAAAATAGCTTAAATCAACTCAAAATGTATCAAAGATGTACATTTAAGAACCAGAACAATAGAACTCCTAGAAAAAAATGTAGGGAGGCATCTTAGGATTTTGTGCTAGGCAGTGATTTATTTAAAACTTTTGTGCCTCAAAGGACTTTATCATGAAAGTAAAATGACAACCTAGAGAATGGGAGAAAATATTTGGAAACCACATATCCAGAAGGGTTAAATATCCAGAATACATGAAGAAATCCTTCAATTCAACAACAACAACAAAAAAAAACAACCCAATTAAAATATGGGTAAAAGACTTGAATAGACATTTCCCTAAAGAATATTTACAAATGATCAAAAAGCACATGAAAAGATGCTCCACATCATTCAGCCACAGGGCAATGCAAATCGAAGTCACAGTGAGATATCTTTTCATACCCACTAGAATGGCTACTATAAAAAAAAAACAATAGAAAATTACAAGTGTTGGAGAGGACGTGGAGAAATAGGGACATTCATTCATTTTGGTGGGAATGTAAAATGGTGTGGCCACTGTGGAAGACTAGTTTAGCAGTTCCTCAGAAAGTTAAGTATAGAATTACTGCTTGACCTGGCAATCTCACTTCTAGGTATGTACCCAAAAGAATTGAAAACAGGGACTCAAATATTTGCATGCTAATGTTCATAGTGGCTTGGTTCACAATTGCCAAATGATAGAGAAACTGAAGTATCCATCAACTGATGAATAGATAAATAAAATGTGGTATATACATACAATGGAATATTATTCAGTCATAAAAAGGAATGAAGTCCTAATACATGTGACAACATGGATGAACCTTGAAGACATCATGTTGGGTGAAATAAACCAGACACAGAAGGACAAATATTGTATGATCTCATTGATATGAAATAATTGGAATAAGTGAAGTCATATAGTCAGAATCTAGAATGTAGGTTACCAAGGGACAGAGTGGGGAGAGGGAATAGGAAGTTAAGGCTTAAAATGTGCAGAGTTTCTATTGGAATGATGGAAAAGTTTTGATAATGGATCTTAGTGATGGTAGAACAACATTGTGAATACAATTAACAGCACTGAAAAATATATTTGAATGTGGTCAAAAGGGGAAATTTTAGGTTTATATATGTTATTAGAATAAAAAAAAAATTTTTTTAATCCATGGAACTACACAACACAAACATTGAACCCTAAGTTAAACCATGGTCTGTAGTTAATAGTACAATTTTAAAAACGTGCTTTCATCAATTGTAACAAATGTACCATACCAATGCAGGTTGTCAATAATAGGGTAGTAAATGGGAATCCTGTATGGTATGCATGATTGTTCTGTAAACCCACAGCCTCTCTAATTTAAAAAATGGAAAGAAACACCACCCTGCCCACAAAATGGTAGCATTTTATAACTGAGAAACAAACTTATTTTTTAAAAAAACACACCATTTTCACTTTATAGAGTGCCTTCCAGCAGCACGGGATGATTCTAAGCAGTGCTTGGCTATGGAAAGCCAACAAAGATTCAGATGGAAAATTTTAACCTCTTCTGACTATCCCCTGCCAGGCATTGCTGCTGTGGTAGAAGCAGTGCCGTCGAGTCATAACCTGGAGAGCAGGGGCCCTCGGAGTGGATCGCCTACTGTCCCCAGTCCTGATATCCTTGCTTTATGACTTGGTTTCCGACTTCAGATATTGCCTACTCTTTTATAACCCCCACTTAGCTTTGGTGCCTGACAACTCCATTGTTCTAATGTTCCTATTGAATTGTTAACATCTTGAATTGGGTTTCGCAAGTGACCACTTCCTTATGTTTGAACTCTACTAAATTGAACTTCCCATAGCTAAACAACAGCATATCCCCAAGCTGGAGATTTTTCTAAGTGGCAATGCTTTATCCTCAGACCTCACCTCCTCTGGGACTCTCTTTTGTTGTTAAGGACAGTCATTATGGCTAACTTACAGTATCAGAGGAGAGGACCTTCTTGATCCTTTTAGGTACATTCTCGAATGCAAAATCATTTTGCGGAATAGTGGGATAAAGTGCATAAAATGCCCTCAGGCAGGTGCTTTACCTGTAAGAACTTGAGATCAGCAAAGATTTTGTAACTAATTTAATAGGTTCTGGGATGGTTATTGGACTTTAGTGATGGTAAGTGAAGAGATTGTTATTTGAGTGTTAGGAGAGCTGTGTACTCATTTCTATATCTGAGGAGGGAGCGTGAAATTTATTTAGAGATGTAACCATCAGTCCAAAGTGAAGAGTCTTTTAAAACAAGCGAAAAAGGCATTGCTAATAATTTTTATTCCTGTACCAAGAGAGCTCTAGAGATGTGTTAAAAATGTGCTTTTTAAAAAAATATCTTATTTTCATTGTACTTTTTTTTTTTTTTTTTTATATTACACTGGTACTTTGTTTATTGGAATGTATTTGAACTATTAAATAAGTGGCTGGATGATAATTTAAAGAGAAAAGATGACCTTTACTCAGCTCAGATAAGCCTTAAATATCATGGTCTACAACATGAAGTGATGCTAAACTGAAATACAAGTAAGTTTAATTTTTCAATAACAACCAAAGTTCTCATTTTATTATACATGGACTGAATACTACAGTTGAAACTCATTTGTGATTTGATATTCTTTCACTAGGAAAACTGCACATAAAGAAAATGAGTCTTATGTTGCAAGACGGAATGATCTTATTAGCTATGGAGTTTGAATAGTTAATTCAGAACAAGACTAAATCTGTTAAGCATCCATAGCCATTTAAAGGCATTTGGTGTCAGTATCTTAAAAGATTAAGATGCTTTAAAACAAAACCTTTATAAGAATATCAAAGATTTAGGGAATCATCTTCATAAATAACTTCAAATGTCTATGGCTTCAACTGTCTGTCCTACTGCTGAGGTAGGTGGCCAAGATTCATCAAAATATTTGACAATCATTTGGAAATTCCCTAAGAAAAACCTTGCATAATCAGTTGGTTTCTTAAACCCATGTCCAGTTTCTTTTGATGGTTGTTCTGTTTTTTTCTTTTACACTTTTTAAAAGAGGATGTCCAAGCAACTGTTTCTTTAAGCTCTTGCCGAATAGCATCTCATGTATTCTGTCATCCATGGATTATCTGAGGAAGAAGATTTAACCTTTATATTTTTCTCCACATTCACAGAGTGAGCACGTTGCCTTTGAGCAACTAGTTTCCTTTTTTCCACCTGTCTTCTGGTCTTGGCTCGTAATGCTGACTCATGAATCTCATGCACAGGGGCAGAAGCACAGACATTATGAGTTTTTTGGCTTCCTGTATCTGTCTGTTTTTCTCCCCATCCGTAAAGAGCAAATGGATGTTTGTTTTCTTTTATTTTAATTGATGATCTTTGAGGACTTTTGACTGCTTTTCTATTTCCTCTAGCAAATAAGGCACTTCGATGTTGTCGAGGTTCAGTACTGTTGGGTAATTTATCAGTTTCTTTTGTTTCAATTTGTTGTTCATGCTTTTCTTCTACTTCTTTCACTGATAATGCCGGGGAATCCGCGGCGCCGGCGTCCCGGATCTCTCCCCCCAAGGCCTCCGGCTCTGGCGCCGCGCCGCTCTCCGGCCTCTCCCGCCTCTCCTGCGCCGCGGGCCTGGGCGGAGAGGGCGGCGGGGGCGAGGCCGGAGCTTCCCGGGGCGCGGGGCACGGGGAGCCCCCGCCGCCCGACGACGACGAGTCATCCGAGGTGCTGGCCTGGCCCCAGTCTTCCCAGAACCAGGGGTTGTGCGCCTGCTCCAGCAGCCGGCGGCTCAGGCGGTAGTGCAGCAGCTCGCGGTAGCAGGGTCCGTACATGTCCCACCGCGGGTCCTTGTAGCGCTTCATGTACTCGCTCTTCACTTTGCTCCCGGGGGACATGGTCCCGGGCCGCGCCGCGCCGCACGCCGCTCTGGCGTCCCGGCCGCTGGGGCCCCTTCTCCACGCGCCCCGCGCGCCCTGGCCCCGCTGCGGCGCAGCTACCGCCGCCGCCACCTAAGAGACCCGAGACACGAAACAGAGGCCCGGCCGGGAGCCCCGCCCCCGCCCCCGCCCCCGCCCCCGGCCTCATTGTACTTTAAAAGCACTGTACAATTTCTTCAAGCAATAAAGCTAGAGGACACATTTCAGAATGTTTAACATGGCGATCTACATTTGCATTAACTAAACTAAAAAAATTACATGATGGAAATGATATACATTTATATGATTACAACTGAGGCATACTGAAAAAAAGTAAGGTAGTTTAATGCATAGTTCTGCTGTCTTTTTAGTGACTTGAAAATATGTCACAAATATTTTTGCTTTCTATACCCAGGCAGGGATATGTTGGCCTAGTTAACCACATCATGTAAATTAAGAAAATGAGACTTCTAAATTTAATTAATTTTTTTATTCTTAACACTATCTGTTGAACTCCCATTTCTTAATTTTGGACTTCCCTTCAAGAAGGGTATGTGTACTTGGCATACTGCTGTGTGCCATTCAGAAAATTTAGTTGACTTCTCCGAAAGTGCTTGTCCTTCTGTTCACTTCCTCCAGGTGTGTTAATGACAGGACATAAGCCTCAGGCACTCCAGATCCATGTTCACTACAACAGACTGAGCTTTTAATCCTTTCTTGAATGTTCTGCCAGTTTAAACTGGTTTCTCTGTTTCCCTTTGCTAGGCTGTGTACATATATACACACACACATATACATATATATCTATATACATATATATACATATATCCTCTATATAATACTACAAACAGATTACGTGAGTCTAACACTGCCAAGTTTAGATCCAATCAGAATTTGTGGTTTCTGTTTCAAACTGACCTTGAGCCTTTGGTGTTTGGACTTGTTCAATCTTGGCAAAGTTTGCTTCCTGTTTCTAAGAATGAACTATTGTTAGGCTTAAAGGTTTCTTACCCATCTACTAGTTCATAGAAAGCAAGATTAGCATTGTGTGAGTGAATTTAGTAAACATTCATGATAATGAAATAAAGTTTGGAAGAATAAAATAAGAAACACAAAGAAAATGGACTTGATAAAATAATTTGTATTTAAGAAAATTCTTAAACATTCAAAAATAGATTACAATTTTATATATTTACATGCAATGCACAAAAATCCAGTCCCTGAAACTGACCTGTTAAATGTGTTTTACTGTAATGAGACTCTAATGAAATATCTTTTTTAGCTAAAAAATTAAGCTCAGTCTGGATATCAGCATATATAGATCAAATTTTTCTTTCTGCCAGTAACAAATTACTATATAAAAGTTGCTTAATTCTGCTACTAATTAGTTTAAATTTTCTTTCATAGATAAGTTAGCATCTTTTATTTTTAGGTACCAGGTTACTTTATTGAAAGGAATGGTGCAAATGTAGGAAGAAAGCATTTTGGTAAAGCTTATATAAATTGCAAAGTAACACAAATATGAACGCACTGCATTTTTCACCATAGGGAGTTATCCCCAGTGGCTGTGGGAAAGGCAGCCTAAGACTTCATTCTCATTTTCACTGTATTCCAGGCTGTGCTTGTCACAGATATATATTGTGATGTTACATTTTGGAAGCTTCTTTTGTACAAGTTTATTACATGTTCATCCATTTTTAAAGGGGATTTCACCCGCTTATTCAAGTAATCAGGCAAACAAATAGGGATTATTTTTGTCAGAGTCTAGTTTGTGCATTTCCAGTAATGACAGATTCACACGTTTTCTAGGCATTATGCACATACCATTGCTATCAGCCTACTCTCCTGCCATCAAGGTTTGGTTTCTTAATATCCTGAAGGAAAATTTGGCTAATTGTTTGGTTCAGCAGCCTCGGTGGTTGTTCTGAGGCACCTACAAAGGGGACATTTGGTCATCAACCAAGAAGAGGTGGCTGCTGTGTGGTGTTGGAGAGGTGGGCTCTTTGGCAATCCAAGCACAATGCACTGTGGTAGAGGTGGGGTGATGGCTCTGAGCAACTGGCCAGGGGCAATCTTCAGATTCCATCCAAGCACTCTTGAAAAAGAATGAAACTGCAGTTATCCTCTGCACTTAGCATTCACCCACTTAATAAAATTTTTATGTTTTAGTTTCAATTGTCAAAAGATAATAGTAGATTTTGCTTCTGGTCATGATGGACTAACAGGGATTGTATAAACCTTTCCACCTTAGACAATTAGAAAATGAGATAAAGTATGGAAACAATAATTTTAAGACACTGGACATTAGGAATCACAGGATTATTATCCCAGAGAGAAGGGAAGCAAAGGAGTGAGCTTATTGCCTGGAGGTAGTTTCTAAAGTGCTGAAAGGAAAAAAAAAAAAAAGTCATTACAAATCATTACTCTCTTTAAAGGCAAGTGCCCCTCAACACCCCACACCCCACCCCCCACACCCCATTTCACTAGAGGTGAAAGCAGCTGTGGATCTCTTCTTCCTAGGAAATAACTGATCACCTTCTGGATTTTAGTTCATTTAGTTTTCTTTACCTCTTCAACACTGATTAGTTTTAGATTCCATAGTTTTGCAGTTTTTCTCAACTTATCTAATTGTTAGGTATGAATGATGATCTCTTGTGACTTATAAGTAGAACAGAAGTTGACATTTGAGTTTCAAAAGGATTCATCAAATGAGTCCTTTAAGAAATCATTCATATCTTTTTGTTAAGTTCAAAAGTATTGCATGTTCATTATGAAAACTCAAATTATACAAAAATTAGAAAACACTCATCTATATAGACATTGAAAGTCCCTCTTAATACCACCAGGCATATTATTTGTAAACATTTGTCATGTATTTCTAAAAATATTATTCTAAATAGTAAGCGCAGTCTGTAAACTCAAAAAGAATCTAATTCATCAAGACTGATTTTAAACAAAACTATGTATCACACCCTACACAAAAATTAACTCAAAATTTATTAAAGACCTCAATAGAAGAGACAGTACCATAAAGCTCCTAGAAGATAATGTAGTGAAACATCTTCAAGACCTTGTATTAGGAGATCACTTCTTAGACCTTACACCCAAAGCATGAGCAACAAAAGAAAAAATAGGTAAATGGGAACTCCTTAAATTTAAAAGCTTCTGTATCTCAAAGGAATCTGTCATAAAGGTGAAGAGGCAGCCAACTTGATGGGAAAAAATACTTAGAAGCCATGTATCAGACAAAAGACTGATACCTTACATATATAAAGAAATCCTACAACTCAATGACAATAGTACAAACAGCCCAATTATAAAATGGGCAAAGGATATGAAAAGACATTCCTCTGAAGAGGAAATACAGATGGCCAAAAAACACATGAGAACATGTTCATCTTCACTAGCTATTAGGGAGATGCAAATTAAGACCAGAATGAGATATCATCTCACACCAATTAGATTGGCTGCCATTAAACAAACAAGAAACTACAAATGCTGGAGAGGATGTGGAGAAATTGGAACTCTTACTCATTGTTGGTGTGACTGTATAATGGTACAGCCACTCTGGAAGAAGTCTGGTGGTTCCTTAGAAAACTAGATATAGAGTTACCCTTTGATCCAGCAATTTCACTTCTTGGTATATACCCAGAAGATATGAAAGCAGTGGCACGAACAGATATTTGCACACCAATGTTCCAAATGTCCATAAAACGTCCATAAAACAGATGACTGGATGAACAAAATGTGGTATATATATATACACACAATGGAATACTAGGTGGTAGTAAGAAGGAAAGAGGTTGTGAAACATATGACAACATGGATGAACCTTGAAGACATAATGCTGAGTGAAATAAGCCAGGCACAAAAAGAGAGATATTGAATGCTACCACTATTATGAACTCTGTGAAAAATGTAAAATAAATGGTTTATATTGTAGAATGTAGGGACCTAGCAAAAGACAGCTAATAGTGAAGAGGGAACAATAATCTAATAAGAACAGACAAGTTATGGAGGGTAAACTTAATGTTACGGGAATGCTCAGGAACAACTATGGTTTGTTAATTTTGGGGGGGGTATGGTAGGAACAAGTTTGCAGAAATGTAGTTATTTTAGGTTATTTGTTTTTATTATTCCTTTGTTTGGTTATAGTTTATTTTCTTGGAGTAGGGCAGGAACATGTTGGAAGCAATGTAGTTATTTTAGGTTTTTTTTTTATTCCTTTGTTTTGGTTTTGTTTGAAATGTTTTTAGATTGTTTTTTAATTTTTTGATAAAGTTAAAAAAACAATGAATGAATGATAAGAAAAAGTAAATAAACAATGTAGGGAGGAGGGGAATGGTATGTTTTAGATGTTCTTTTTTATTTTAATTTTTAGTTTTTTTTTTTTGAGTAGTGAAAATGTTCAAAGATTGCGGTGATGAATGCACAATTACATGAATTCTGTGATCAACTGATTGTACACTTTGAAGGATTGTATGTTATATGAATATACCTCAATAAAATTGCATTAAAAAAAACTATGTCTGTTGCCTGAAGTGAGTTAAAGTTATTCATTTCTACGTGTAATTAAAATAGACACACTTTAGTTTCTTTGTCTGCTCAAGCAAATACTATGCAATGGGTTGGCAGGAACAATGGGGATTTATTAGCTCATGATTTTGTGATGAAAGAACATCCAAATCAAGGAGTCACCAAGATGGTGGTCTCTTCCAGAAGACTGGTGTTCTGGGGCTGGCTGCTGGGGAATCTTGGTTCTTGACTTTTCTGTCACATGGCAGTGCACATGGTAGCTTCTTCTGGCTTCTCCCTTCTCTTCAGGTTTCCACTGATTTCAGCTTCTGGCTGATCCCTCTGTGACTTTCTCTCTGTGTGTATTTCATTCCACCTATAAAAGACCCCAGAAATAGGATTAAGACCCATCCTGACTAGGGTGGGCCACACTTTAATTGAAGAAAACTCATCAAAAGTTCCTACTTATAGTGGGGTCACATCCACAGGAATAGATTAAGTTTAAGAACATGTTTTTATGGGGTACACACAGCTCCAAACCACCACAGACGGTATTTCCAAATCAAACCAGTGTTCTGAGTAAGTTCATAGACAGCATGCATTAACTTACCTTTTCTCAGCAAGTCTTGACCCTAGCCTAATCTTATAAGAAAATTTTATTGTAGCAAAATAATTTTAGCTAAATTTTTACTGAAGATCTGCACATATAAAAAAGACATAAAGGTTAGCTAAAAGGACATTGAATTTGAGTTGTATGTTTGATAGATGTTTTGTTGAGAGAATCTGTAGAAGTTAATGCCATCAGACTGTTTTGTTAATGCAGAGATTGATATGTCTGAGATTGAGGGAAAAGAAAGACACTGACTTATTTGAATAAATTGTGGATATACAAATATCATCCTTGCTTAGTTCATCATTGTTAATGATTTAAAAATTGGGTTTTTGAACTTATTTCAAGACAGCAAAAAAACACTTTTCCCCCTGAGGAATTCAAATGAATAATAAGGTTAGCACATTTCAGTAACTCTTTCCAGAAAAAAATTAGAAACACTCAATTCTCATGATTGAAAGATTCAGTTTGTGGTTGGTGATTGTATATCCCAGTAAATATTTCAGGCTTGAAGCCCAAAAAGGTTTAAAGGGACATTGTTTTTCTTACAGCAGAAGCTTAGCCCTAGTAGACTGTAATTAAAGACTATCATTCCATGTCTATTCAAAACTATTATTGCATTTGAGTTGAAAAGCAAACTTTTCAGCTTATGTTCCTCAATCATTTGAAAAATATTTCTAGACCACCTACTATATGCCAGGTGCTGTGATAAGAAAATGAGCAAAAACAGACACAATCCTTGCCTTTCAGGCACCCTGCGGGGGAGACAGACATTATTCCAATAATCAAAATAAATAATGTAAAATTACAAATGGAGATAAATGGTCTGCTTGTAAGATATATGTTTTATACAAGCATAAAACAGCAGAACCTGACCTAGGTTGCGATAGTCATGAAAAGCTTCCCTGAATCTGAGATCTGAAGGATGAATGGGAATTAACTAAGTAGAAGAGAGGACATGATATCACATTTGTGGTGTCTCCCAAAGCATTGCATGATTCTAATAATACGGAAATATCAAACATCCAGAACTGAGGGATATTCTTCCAAATAACAGGGCTATATTTTTCAAAGAGTCAAGATCAAGAAAATAATAGGAAGACTGAGGAACTGTTCCAGATTAAAGAAGTCTAAAGAGACATAACTAAAAGTGGTAGGTGATTGTCCCAGTTTGGATATATTATGTCCCCCACAAAAAGCCAAGTTCTTTAATGCAGTGTTGTGGGGGCAGATTTACTAGTCTTTCGATTTGGTGGAAACTTTTGATTGAGTGTTTCCATGGAGATGTGACTCACCTAATTGTGGGTGATAATTTTGATTAGATTTGATTAGATTATCTCCATGGAGGTGTGGCCCTGCCCATTCAGGGTGGGTATTTAAGAGCTGACTCAGACCCTGATGCTTGCTGATGCTTGGAGATGCTTGGATATGCAGACAGAAGAACATTTGGAGATGCTAATTAAGCTAAGAGATGAATCCCAGAGTTTGCCCTGGAGAAGCTAAGAGAGGTCCCCCAAATGCTTAGGGAGAAATGCCCTGGGAGAAAGAAGCAAGGATGCACAGGAGCTAAGAGAGAGGAACTAAGACAAAAATCCAGAGACATTTCAGAGAAAGCCATTTTGAAACACAACCTGGGAGCAAAGAACCAGCAGATGCCAACCATGTGCCTTCCCAGCTGACACAGGTGTTCCAGACACCATCAACCGTTCTTCAGTGAAGGTATCTTTTTTTTTTTTTTGATGCTTTTGTCTGAACACTTCTATGACCTTAGAACCGTAACTTTGTAACCTAATAAATCCCCTTTATAAAAGTAATCCATTTCTGGTATTTTGCATAACAGCAGCTTTAGCAAACCAGAACAGTGATATAGCCTCATGCATAAATAGTCAATCATTCACCAGTAGACTAAAAATTTCAAAAAGGCAGAAACCATGTCAACCTCATTCACTACAATATATATAGTGCATAACACCCAAAATGCTTTATACACATAGTCCCTCAATAATCATTTTCTAAATAAATGAATGTATGAATGAATAGTGTGCTGTTGGTAATTTTTTTAGCTTTTTCAGTTGTTATTCCCATTTTCTGTACCTGGTTGGAACTCTTTGGTTTCTCAGCCAATTGTAATTTTGATTTCCTGAGCTTTATGGTTCCTGTACTATTATAAGTGCGGAGAAGGTGGGTTTGACTGTTTCTATCTCACCCAAAGTATTGACATCTTAACAATATTTATTCTGCCAATCGATGAACATGGAATATCCTTCCATTTATTTAGATCTTCTTTGATTCCTTTTACTAATGTTTTGTAGTTTTCTCTATATAAGTCCTTTCCATTCTGGGTTAAATTTATTCCTAGATATTTAATTCCTTTAGTTGCTACTGTAAAGGGAATTTTTTTTAATTTCCACTTCAGATTGTTCATTACTAATGTATAAAACCATTACTGATTTGGGGAGTTTGATCTTGTACCCCACCACTTTGCTGAAATCATTCATTAGTTCTAGAAGCATTGTGAAATTTTCAGGATTTTCTCTATATAGGATCATGCCATCCACAAATGGAAAATTTCACTTCTTCCTTTCCAATTTGGATGGCTTTATGTCTTTCTCTTGCCTAATTGTTCTAGCTAGAACTTCCAGTACAATTTTGAATAACAGTGGTGACAATGAGCATCTTTGTCTTGCTCCTGAAATTAGAGGATGAGCTTTCAGCCTTTCACTACTGAGTATGATTTTAGCAGTGGTTTTTTCATATATGACCTTCATTCATGTTAAGGAAGTTTCCTTCTATTTCTAGTGTTCTAGGTGTTTTTAACAAGGAGGGATGCTGGATTTTGTCATATGTCTTTTTTGCATCAATTGAGATAATCATGTGGCTTTTTTCCCCTTTTTTCTGTCAATAAGGTATATTATATTAATGGATTTTTTTTTGACCACTCTTGCATACCTATGATAAATCCCACTTGATTATGGAGTATAATTCTTTTAATATGCTTTTGGATTCAGTTTGCTAGTATTTTGTTGAAGATTTTTGCATCTATATTCACAAGAGATATCAGTCTGACATTTCCTTTTCTTGTGGTATCTGGCTTTGGTATGAGGGTGATGTTGGCCTCATAGAATGAATTAGTGGGTGTTCCCTCCTCTTCAAATGTTTGGAAGAGTTGATCAATATAGGTGTTAATTCTTCTTTGAATGTTAGGTACAATTCACCAGTGAAGCCATCTGGTCCTGGGCTTTTCTTTTGGGGGAGGCTTTTGATTACTGATTCAATCTCTTTGCTAGTTATTGGTTTATTGAGATCTTCTATTTGTTCTTGAGTCAGTGCAGGTAGTTTGTGTGTTTCTAAGAACTTGTACATTTCATATGGGTTATCTGAAATTTGTTAGTATACAGTTGTGTGCTGGTTTGGAACTGTTATGTACCCCAGAAAAGCCTATGTTCTTTTAATCCAATCTTGAGGGGGCAGACCTATTATGGGTAGAAACTTTTGATTAGGCTGTTTCCATGGAGATGTGACCTTGCCCATTCAAGGTGGTTCTTAATCCCCTTGCTGGAGTCCTCTATGAGAGGATGAAAGGCAGATATTTTGGAGAGAGCTCAGAGATGCATAGACAGAAACACCCAGAGAACCATTTTGAAATGAGCTGCTGGGAGAGAAGGACCAGCAGACATTGCCATGTGCCTTCCCATGTGACAGAGGAACCCCAGTGCCAGCAGCCTTTCCTCTAAGAAGGTATCCTCCTGTTGATGTCTCAATTTGGACATTTTCAGGGCCTTGGAATTATAACTTGTAACTTAATAAATCCCCATTGTTAAAAGTCGACCCATTTCTGGTAAATTGCATTCTGAAAACTTTAGCAAATGAAACAAGTTGCTCATAGTATCCTCTTACGGTCCCTTTTATTTCAGTGGTGTCAGTAGTAATGTTCCCAGTTTTATTTCTGATTTTAGTTATTTATGTCCTTTTTTGTTTTTCCTTTGTCAGTTGAGCTAAATATTTGCACATGGATCATTTTGTTTATCTTTTCAAAGAGGCAACTTTTGATTTTGTTTATTCCCTGTATTTTTTTTTTTTTTTTTTTAATTCTCTCTGTCATTTACCTCTTGTCCAGTCTTTGCTATTTCCTTCCTTCTGCTTGTTGGGTTTAGTCTGATCTTCTGTTCCTAAATCCTCCAGTTTTTAGGTTAAGTCTTTGATTTGAGATCTTACCCATTTTTTAATGTAGGCATTTAGACTTATAAATTTCCCTTTCAGCACTACATTTGCTGCATCCCGTAAGTTTTGGTTTGTTGTGTTTTCATTTTCATTCACCCCAATTTTCCTAATTTCCTTTCTGATCATTTCTGTGATCCATTGGTTAAGAGTATTGTCCTAGTTTGCTAATGCTGCAGAATGCAAAACACCAGAGATGGATAGGCTTTTTTAAAATGGGGGTTTATTTCGCTACACAGTTACAGTCTTAAGGCCACAAAGCGTCAAAGCAATCGGGTACCTTCACCGGAGGATGGCCAATGGTGTCCGGAAAACTTCTTCTAGCTAGGAAGGCAGCTGGCGTCTGCTCCAAAGCTCCGGCCTCAAAATGGCTTTCTCCCAGGACTTTCCTCTCCAGCAAGCTTGCTCCTCTTCAAAACATCACTCCCAGCTGCACTCCCTTTCCTCCCCCCGAGTCAGCTCATTTATATAGCTCCACCGATAAGGGACCACCCTGAATGGGCGGGGCCACGCCTCCATGGGAACATCTCATCAGAATCATTGCCCACAGCTGGGTGGGGCACATTCCAAACAAATCCAACCATCACCAAAACGCCTGCCCCAAACAAGACCACAAAGATAATGGCATTTGGGGGACACAATACATTCAAACCGGCACAAGTATGTTGTTTAATATCTACATATTTGTGAATTTTCCATTTCTCCCTGTTATTGTGTTCTAGATTCATTCCATTGCAGTCAGAGAAGATACATTGCATGATTTCAGTATTTTTTAATTTATTGAGGCTTTTTTTGTGACTTAACATATGTTCTGTTCTGGAGAATGATCCATGTGCACTAGAGAAGAATGTGTATTCTGCTGCTGTTGGGTGAACTGTTATATATATGTCTTCTGTAATGTCAAGTTGGTTTAAAGAATTGTTCAAGTCTTCATTCCTTATTGATCTGTCTAGATGTTTTATCCATTGTTGAAATTGGTGTATTGAAGTCTTCTACTATTAATGTTGAACTGTCTATTTCTCCATTGAATCTCTCAATATTTTCTTCATGTTTTTTGGGACTCTGCTTTTAGGTGCATATATATTTATAATTATGTATCCCTGTTGACTTTGCCTCTTTTTCAGTATATAATGACCTTCTTTGTTCCTTATAACAGTTTTTGACTTACTAACAGTTTTTTACTTTATATAGCTATCCCAGCTCTCTTTTCTTTACTACCTGCATGGTGCATTTTTTCCCTCCTTTCCTTTCCAACCTGCTTACTCCTTCAGATTTAAAGTCTCTTGTAAATAGCATATAGTTGGGTCATGGTTTTTTTGTTTTTGTTTTTGTTTTTTTTCCCATTCTGCTAATCTTTGCCTTTTGACTAGAGAGATCAAACCAATTACATTTATAGTCACTACTGGTAATGCAGGACTTTCTTCTGTCAATTTGCTATTTGGTCTTTGTAAGTCTTTTTGGATCCACAATTCTTCTGATAATGCCACTTTCATATTTATTTCATATTTCTTTTATTTTTCCTGTTGTCCTATTTCTAGTCCCTTCTCATTTCTCTCTGAATATATTTTTCATATTTTGTGGTTGCCATGGGGTTAAATATGATAGAACAATCATATTTGATTTGATACCAGCTTGAAATAGCATATACATAGATTGTCCCTAACCCTTTCATCCCCCCACCTTTTCCTATACCTGTTAAAAATGATTTCTTTGTACATGGTGTGTCCAAAACCACAGCAGATTTATCGTTACTTTTTTAGGCCTTTGCATTTTATCACCTGTATGAAGAAGTGGAGTTATATATCAAAAAATATAATACAATACTAGTGGCATTTATAATTATCCTTATGGTTAACTTTACTAGAGATCTTTGTTTCTTTATGCCTCTTTTATCCACTGTCTAAGGTCATTTATTTTCAGTCTGAAGAACTCCCTTTAGGATTGCTTATAGGATGAACTGGTGGTGATGAACTCCCTCAGTTTTTCTTTATCTTGGATTGTCTTTATTTCCCCTCATTTGTGAAAGAAAGTCTTGCTGGATATAAAATTCTTGGTTGGTAATTGTTTTCTTTCAGCTCTTCAAATATTTCACACCACTGCCTTCTTGCCTTCATATTTTCTGATGAGAAAGTAGCACTTAATCTTATTGGGATTCTCTTACACATAATTCATTTTTTTATTTCTCAGCTTTCAGAACTCTTTCCTTGTCAGTTTGATTACTAGGTGTTAAGCATTGACATATTCATGTCTTTTGTTAAATTTGGGAAGTTTTCTGCCATTATTATTTTGAATATTTCTTCTTCAACTTCCTCTCTTTCTTCTCTTTCTGGGACCTCCATAATGTGTATATTGGTATGCTTGATGGTGTCCCACAGTTCTCTTAGGCTCTGTTTACTCTTTTTTATCTTTTTTCTTTCTGCTCCTCAGTCTGAATCATTTCAATTGTCTTGTTTTCAAAATCACTGATTCTTTCTTCTGCCACTTCCAAACTTCTTTGAAACCATCTAGAGGATTTTTCATTTCAACTATTTATTTCTTCAACCCCAATATTTTCATTTGGTTCTGATTGAGAAACTCAAAGAGATTCCCATATTGTTCATTGATTATTTTCCTCATATCTTTTAGTTCCTTCTCAGTGTTTTTATTTATCTCCTTGAGCACAGTGAGGAGCTTTTTTTTTAAAAAAAGACTTTGTGCAGTATGTCCAAAGTCTGGTCCTCTTTGTTGATATTTTTGAATTTTTATCTTATTCCTTTGGACGGACCATCAATTCCTATTTCTTTGTCTTTTAATCTTTTTTTAACACTGTGCATTTTGATATTTTAAAGTGTTAACTCTGGGATTTAGTCCCTGAGCTGTTTTTTCCTTAAGTTTGTATCCAGAATGTGCTATGACAGAGATTTTCTTGAATGCCAGGAGCTAATTAGAACATACAAACAAAAGCAAAAGCACATTTCACAGTCTTTGCAAATTGTCTCTGCTTTTTCTGTTGGCTCATTCACAGCTTAGCTGTCCTATCCAGAAGGTCAGCCCAGAAGAAGTGCAGGGTCCTAGTTTGGGGAACAAGGTCTGAGCTTGTGTGTAGCCATAGAGCCCGTCTCTTTTCCTGAGCTTGTGCTTGCTTATGAATTTAGGAATTCTCCTGTTTACATTTTATAGGTGTTCAAGTGAATGCCCCTCTACTTCCTTTGAGATATACTTTCACCATCTCCTAGGTGTTCTCTTGTGTGGCTGAATGCAGTTAGTCCTTTGCTCAGGCCACTTTGACTTAATTGTTTCTCACACTGTCCCAGCTGTCCGCAAGCCACTTCTATTCCCTTAGGGCAAACTCTTAGAGTGCAAACTTGAGACATGTTCCCTGGCTCAGTCCCTCAGATGTCCACCGGATAGACGGGCACTGATACACATGCTCCCTGGTATGCACACAGCAGCCACTCCGCTCCCTCTGTAACAGGACCAGGGATCACAATAGGAGCCCACACTGGTTCCACCCCACTTGTGGAGGATGTGGGAGAGGGTCCAACAAGGGTGCTAGGAGCTTCTTTTATGATTTTGAAGCAGTGCTTTCTTGATTCAGTACTTACCCAGTTAATGCAGCCCTTTAATTGTCTTCCATAGTTTTGAGGAAGGTATTGTCTTCAAGATTCCTCTGCTGCCTTTGCTGAAGGGTGTTTGGAGCAATGATCACCCCTCACAGCTGGACCCCTGCAATCTGAAATAGCTAATCAAAAGCAATGATCAGTGATCAGACCCCACACCCCAGGAATTTGGGAAACTAAGTCTTTGCAAAAGTAAGCTGTACCAGGATCCTGAGCTGCAGTGCCCACTGCTGCCCTCCATGAGGGTGGGGCTGAGGAGGAACATAGATGCTGTGGGGAGGGTAGAACTCACCAGTATTTACCACCATTTACTAGCCTCTTCCTGCTGCTCCTCCCTGGGTGCTGCACTGTGTTCCAGTAGATGCTGGAGTTTCAAAATAATTGATTCAGATAGCTCCTTCTAGTTCAATAGTTGTTTTGGTGGAAGGATTGATTCCTGGAGTTTCTTACTCTGCCATCTTCTGACTATCCTCCTCCCTGTATTAAAGCCATTGACTTTTATACCTATAGACACACCCATAAGATTGAGAGATTCAATATATCTTACAAGCAGGAAAAAGTTCATTATCCCAGAAATAGCTGGAGGATTTTTCATTAAGCCACAATAGTTTCTATTCCACTAAATTCCAATATCTGTGCCTTTCATTACCTTAGCCTGGAAAATTGCATAATAACTTTTTCATGAAAAATAAACCAGCCTGTTTTTACCTGATAAAGGCTGTTGTTCCCTATAGGTGGTAGGACCATTGCGATTGGTCTTAGTTTCCTCCACCAACAATGAACACAGTGTCTTGTGTATTGCACAAAGAAGAATCTTGATTATGAACACAAAGAAAATATATATACGTGTGTGTGTATATATGTGTGTGTGTGTATATATATATATATATATATATATATATATATACACACACACACAGAGAGAGAGAGAGAGGAGAGAGAGAGAGAGGAGAGAGAGAGAGAGGGAGACGGAGAGAGAGGAAAATACATTTACTATATAGGTACTACACTTTACAATAAAGGCATTAAAAGACATTAATTGATCCAGTTGATTTCCTGTCTACAAAACAGAAGATGGTTGAAGTTGATTAATAAAAGTCTCAACTATATTTTATTTAATTGTGCTTTAAGGGGCCTGTATCTCCAACTGAACAGACAATTTACACTTCATTAACTCCCTCATTTTTGTACTTCAGGTACCTCCATTAGGTAGCAGCTCTATTTTGAATGACTCATTCAAGCTTGACAAGATGGCAGTGAGTATCTGGAGAAGCAAAAGAATTCAAAGCACTCTTTACATCTGGAAGACACTACCTTTCACTTCTTATAATACACAATTGAACCCTGTGGTCCATGTATATTTATAAATCTGAAAAAAGTGTCTGAGATAAATGAACAAATACCACAGAATTACTTGATGGGAGCTTCATCTGATGCCTCAGAATTGGAAATTTATTTTTATAGAAGTGAAATGTTTGCCTCATTTGGCACATTAGAGAATTAGATACTTGTTTATTAATTACAGTATGCATACAATACAACCATTCAGCAATTAAATATGATCCAACATTATATAAATCTTGCAAGATGTAAAGCTTGAAGGCTTTTTATTTCCTGGAATTGATTGATACACTGTAGATTTAAATATTTCTTTGAAGTAAGTTTCATTTCACCCAAATATGAGCTACATTTTTATAATCACATGTTGGCTTTAATATAAACAAAGCTTTAAATATGTGTAAATAAGATTCTATTTAAGTTCCTTTGCCATTATCATAACTTCCTAGAGAATCAGACAGCCTAGTATTTCATTGGTGAAGAGCTGTTAATCTTAAACTTGCTCCTCTTTGAAGAAAATTAAATACTAATTATATTACCGGTTCCATTTAAAATACATATTTATCAATAATTTTAAGTCATTTATTTCAGGGGACAATGAAGTCATATAAAGTGATTCTTCCAACTCTTTATCTAATTTCAATAGACATAATCTTTAACCAAAAGGTTCATAACCAGATGTTCACACTTCTTATTTTAAAAAGTCCCCATTTTCTCTGTAGTTTCTTTTTCACAGTGTATATTGCCTGATAAAATGCTTTCCGAACTTATTCTCTAACTTGCTGACATCCAGCTGCTGTGAAAATTGAATTAGAAACTATGGAACTCTTTTACATTTACATATTTTTTCTCAGGATTGAAACCAGAAATCAGAGTCTTCTTTAAGCAGCTTAATCATGTTTCTTGGCGTTGCAGGTTAATTCCCGAGGAAATTCAGTAGAAATATGGAAAAATCCAGAAAAGTCAACTGATTCAGGTAGATATCAGTAATGCTCAGAAGTCAATCGCTATCTGATAGATTTATGTATTCAGGAGCAACTTACAATTTCACTGTCTTTCCTCTATGGCTGGGCAAATATTTTTAATGAAGGTGGCCTCTTCAGTTTATTTAACATCTTGCATGGACAAAAGTCCTTTGAACTGCTGGTATGTGTTTCACTACGTCCCCTTTCTTTCACGGGAGTCTTCACTCACCCCTTTCCTGCCCCCACACATACTTTCCTTAAATAAACATCCTTTTTTAAAAAAGCAAAGAAAATCTCAACTCTTCATTTTTGTTTGACTTCCCACACATTGCCGTTAACCGTTACCCAAACACAGATGGAAAACAGGCTTTGACTCTTCCACTGATGGCTTTTTCACAAGATCTCTTCTCTTTAAATATTGTGATTTATTTTTCTGAAAAGAAACTGACCCTTTGAGGATTTTTTTCCCCTCATCAGAAATTAGTTATTTGTGAACCTTGCCGTTTTGGCAGTAATGGCACCCGAGTAACAAAATGTATACCAAATGGAACAGCCAAGTATAGGGTTAAAGAAAATCTCACAATTCATGTTTCTCTCACTTGGCAACTCCTAAGTAAATAGAAAGAGTGAAAGATGGAAAGAAGACAAAAAACAAACCCACCAATAATCTCTTATCCAAGCAAGGGAGTTATACATGAGGAGGAAGAAAATGATTCCTTCCACTCTTTATCGTCCACAATTTCCTTGTTTTGCCCCTGAGCCAAGAAGTGTGTGGCAAATGTACTTTTAGGCGAGGATTATTTCAAACTACAGATGTGCATTGTGTATGCAGGCATGTAGAAGGGAAACTGTAAATTCACAAAGCCTTTTGAAAATGAAGTAGATTGTTTGTCAGTGGTGGTGGGCAGACATCTCTTATCACACAGAGCAATTATTTCAAACATGAGATCATATAAAAATCTATCTGGCATGAATTCAAAATGCTATAAGGTTTTTACTTAGAAAAGAAGTGTTTAATGTAGAGAGAGAAGTAAATAGTTGAAAGATTATCCTGAAATTTAAAAACTTAGAAGAACCTGTCACTACCCACTTCACCTGTCCTCATGTACAAAATTAAGGCATTAGACCAGATTAAAATATAAGTTCCTTTGTAATGCTGATAGTTGTCATTTTATGATTCTTTAAGTGTTGTCTAGTTGTTTGAAAAATTTTTGAGGCACTTTTATTTTAAGAAAATCTATTACACAAAAACCCTAACTTTAAAAACTTTAGCTAGAAGCTGCTTGTTCACATTACTAGAAGTTAGTTGCTTGCTTTCCTCTTTTTCCTTCCTTCCTTCCTTTCATCTTTCTGTCTTTTTCTTTGCAAAGCCCTCCTTAAAATTGTGAGCTTTGACTTAGAAATTGTATCATTTAATTTTCAAACAGCTTTGGTGAAAACACACTAGTGTAAGGTAATGCACACTGCTATATAGCTAGAAATGCTAGAACTTCTGAGACTAGACTACTAATTTTAAAAAGAAAGTTATTTTTATTTCAATATCCTTTTGTAAATTCTTGTACATGGTAGATTCTTGATTATATACACACACAGACAGACAGACTTATGTACAAAGAGAAAGACACAGAGAGAAAAACACACAGAAGAGAGAGATGGAAAGATTAATACGTTAGGTTTTATAGGATATGAATTCCAGTTAATTTCTTCTTCAACTAGCTTTCTGGTGTGTGTGTGTGTGTATGTGTGTGTACACTGTCATTACTGCTGTTGTTCACCAAATATTTTTGGGTTTTCTTCTTCCAGGCACAAGGTAGGATTGCATTTCCTTGTCCCTTTGAAGTTAGATGAGGCCATGTGACCTTCTTGGTCAGTGAGACGTGAGTGGAAGCTATATGTTTCGTACCCAGATATCCAGCTCCCCATATTCTCTTCCCATTGCTGTGGGGATCATGGACGCACATAATGACATGAAGTCTCCATCAGTCTGGGCTCCTGAGTGTGCAAGATCGACAGAGGCTCCCGATAACTTGTGCTGCACGTGGACATTTTTGTTGGATAAAACCACTGAGATATGGGGTTGTTTGTTACCACAGCACAACCTAGTCCACTTGTTAGCATTTTTTTCTGTATAGGGCTGGATAGTAAAGACTTTAGACTTGCAGGCCATAAGTGATCTCTGTCACATATTCCTCTGCTGTTTTTTTTAACAACACTTTAAGATGTAAGAAAAAAACATTCTCAGTTTCCAGACTGTACTAAAACAGGCCGCAGGCTAGATTTAGACCATAGGCCATAGTTTTCTAATCCCTGACCTAACTTATCCTGACTTTAAAACATATTTACCTCCTCTCTGCCTCAGTTTCCTCAATTGTGAAATAGAAAACAACTCTCTTATTTATCTTCTCAGTGTTCCCTTTTGAATAAAAAGAAGAGATGTAGGTGAAATTATTTTGAATATGCGAGGTGTTATGCTATGCCTAATGTTATTATTATTTCAATTTAAACAATGATTCAAAGCAATAATCCCAAATAAAATGGGTAAAAAGAAATGTGTTCTTCACTGTATTGTCTTTATTTTCATGTAGATAACATTTCAAATGGAGTTCTTCCTTGCCATAGCTCAACGTTTCCCAAAGTGTGCCTTATAGAGCACTGTCTCCTAAAATGCTACACATACACACAATTTGCACACATGAGAGCACATGCACATAGAATAGGGTCTTTGGATAAATCAATTTAGGAAATTCTACATGAGGTATTTCTTAGAGATTGACAATATATACCAGCATATTAAATAATCCAGGATAACTTACTAGAATTCCTCAAGCTTATTGTCCAGGGAACATTTTCTAACATAACACCTATTAATATCTAATGGAATTGTTATTCAGCAGAATATACTTTAAGCATTGCCTCCTACTTGGTACTGAGCTCTTAGAAGTTAAGTCACTGCTAGCATGCCTGGTTAGCATCTAAACTTGTTATGCTCCCCTGAGTGTCTAAATTTGCCCATCCATATGACCTAGCACTAGGTTAATAACATCTCTGGACAATTCCTGTAGCAAGCCTGAACTTGAACCCTAATTGTTGGCAATGATCAAAGCCAGTCTACATTAATGTCAAGAGTAACAACAAGTACAAGTTATCTGGGATCCAAAAGAAGCACACTATATGGAAAGTACAGGGTGGGAGAGACAAAGAAAAGATTTTTAGTTATTTGAGTGTTTACAATTCCTATATCAATTGTTTTATAAGAATTGAGAGCACTCTCTGAAGAATTTCAGGCTTTTAATACCTGCATTAGGGCCCTACAGAATCCTTGCCATCGGTGGTAGATGTGATGTTACATTGAATTACCTCACTCACATGTTTGATAATCATCTCTATTTGCTATGTTATCCAAGCCCTATTCTGTATGGAGCCCTAGAATGAATAACAAATGTTTTTCATTTAGAATCACTTCAGAATGTTGGAAGTTAGCAAATCCAAGAAAGGGAGAATGAGGAAATAAAGAAATTAAAAACTAAATTAAATATGCTGTTTCATATGTTGTAGATGTATGTGTATGTATACATACATAATGATTTTCATTACATAACTGGAAAGAAGGTTGAGAAATAGAAGTGTTAGCCATGCCAGAATGGAAATTTCTATTGCAACTTACATAGAATTATAACATGTTACACGCATGATGATTTTGGTGCTTTTCCCATAAGATAAAGTGAAGATAAAACCTGAAGTAATGGTGCACCCCATGAATAGAAATTTCCTCTAACCAAAATGGTCTGGAATTCTTCTTGTGTCCCCATTCTTCCAACACTGAATTATCTAAATCAAAAAAGCCAGAGTAATAACACTGGATCCTGGGGTCCAAAGGCCTAAGCACAAACAAGAAGTAATGTGACTTCAGAAAAGTTACATAACTACTTTAAGATTTTACTCATTGACCTAAAAAACATTAGTAATGATATTGCTCTCCTTGAACTTGTTGTGAAGGTAATAGATATAATATACATGAAAGCTCCTAAATGACTGGCAAGGGTCACATTAGGTGCTTAATAAATGTGGACATCTGAGTCAGTTCGTTTGTCTGAAGTAAATGATCAGTGAATCAAAAGACACAGATTCTAATTACCCCTTTAAAACTAGGACTATATGGCAGGTTCTGAGGCTTGAAGATGAGTTTCCCAGTTGAGTTTGGCCTCTAAATTAACGGAAAGCCAGATTCTAACAAATTTAAGCTATAACGCATTTTTCTCTCAAAAGGAAGTCTAGAGGTAATGTGGGCCTCAGGGCTGGTTGATTTACCAATTCAAGAATATCATCAAATATCCAGGTTATTTCTCTTCCTACACTGGTGTCCATGGCATTAACTTCATCCTATGACTGTTTCTTTATTGGAGAGAAGGTAGCTCCTTTCAACCATGGTGTAAGCCCCTCCATTGAGTTTGATTGGGCCAATACAGGTCACATACATCTGGGCAAATAACAGTCAAGGTAATATTATGTTCTGATTGACTTAATCATTGACTCCTCAATTGACTCCTCAACCAACACAGGCAAGGAAAATGTAATTATCATAATTGGCTTAGTCAAATTGGAAGCTACTTCTGGAATTAGGGTCACCTTCCAAACTACATGGCTACTCCATGTTAGGGGTCAACCACACTGTCCCCATTATCACCTTTTTCTAGAAGAGGAATAGGGTTATTTTTAAGTAGCCTGATGCAGCCACCATGCCACTTCAAAAGCCAACAACTCATGGAGAAAATTAGGAGCAGAGATTGTGTATGCCACTCAAATCAAGTTGATATCAATTCAAACTAGATTGTTACAGATTTAGGGTGTTAAATGTAAACCCCACAGAAGTCACAAAGCATATATATATAAAATACAAAATACACAGGAAAGGAAATGAAAAGAGAATCAAAATGGGAGTTTCACTAAAAAAAAATCAATTAAACAGTAGGATCTGACACCCTGGGGAGTAAATCTCCCTGGCAACGTGGAATATGACTCCCGGAGAGGAATCTAGACCCAGCATTGTGGGATGGAGAATATGTTCTTGACCAAAAGGGGGATGAGAAAGGAAATGAAATAGGCTTCAGTGGCTGAGAGATTCCAAAAGGAGCCGAAAGGTCACTCTGGTGGGCACTCTTATGCACAATATAGACAACCATTTTTAGGTTCTAATGAATCGGAATAGCTAACAGTAAATACCTGAAACTATCAGCTTACAACCCAGAATCCTTGAATCTTGAAGATGATTGTATAAAAATGTAGCTTATGAGGGGTGACAGTATGATTGGGAAAGTCATATGGACCACACTCCCCTTTGTCCAGTTTATGGATGGATGAGTAGAAAAATGGGGGGGCACCCAAAGGCTATAAGGGATAATTAGGGACATTATATGATGATAAAAGTGTCAATCAATCAAGAAGCTGTAACAATTATAAACATATGCAGAACCCCAAAATACATGAAGCAAGCATTGGCAGAATTGAAAGAGAAATAGACAATTCTACAATAATAGTTGTAGACATCAATATACCACTTTCAAAAAAATATAGTATATCTAGAAAGAAAATGAATAAGCAAATGGAGGATTTGAACACTACTATAAACCAACTATACCTAAAAGATTTATGTGAAACATGGCACTCAACAGCAGAATACACATTCTTCTCAAGTACACATGGGTCATTCTCAGGATAGACCATATGTTACGTCACAAAACAAGTCTTAATAAATCTTAAGAGAAACTTTTTTATTAGAGAAGTTGTGAGTTTACAAAACAATCATGCTTAAAATACGAGAGTCCGATACACCACCCCACCACCAACACCTTGCTTTGGTATGGAACATTTGCTACTATTAATGATAGCACTTTTAAAAATAATTGCAGTATTTTTTAATGGTAGTTACCTTTGTTACAATTGATGAAAGTCTATTAAAGTAGTCCTATCTATTATACATTATTTACATTAGGTATATTTTCCTCATATACCACTTACTGTTACCACTTTGTATTAGTAACATACATTTGTTTTAACCCTTGAAAGAACATTTTTATACTTGCACTATTAACCATAGATCATCATATACAAAAGTCCTATGTTTTATCTTTTAATTCTTATTCTAGTAACATATATATCCTGAGTTTCCTCTTTTAACCACTTTCACCTATATAGTTCAGTGCTGTTGATTATACTCACAATAATGTGCTACTATCTTCACCATCCATTCTCAAACCTTACTATCAGCCTAAATAGAAATTCTGTACAAGTTAAGAATCAACTCCCAATTCTCTAACCCCGATCTATCTCCTGGTAGCTTATATCCTAGATTCTAACTCTGGAGCTTGCTTATTACAATTAGTTCATAATAGTGAGATCATACAATATCTGTCCTTTGTGTCTGGCTTATTTCACTCAACGTAATGTCCTCAAGGTTCATCCATGTTGTCGCATGCATCAGGATTTCATTCCTTCCTACTGCTGATAATATTCCATCATATGTATACACCACATTTGGTTTAACCATTCATCAGTTGATGGACACCTGGGATGGACACAAATGCCATCTTTTGGCATATGTGAATAATGCTGCTATGAATATTGGTGTGCAACTGTCTGTTTGCATTTCTGCTTTAAGTCCTTCTGCATATATGCCTAGTAGTGGGATTTCTGGATAAGAAGGTAATTCTATACTTAGCCAAACTGTCTTCCACAGTCACTGCACAATTTTACATTCTCACCAGCAGTGAATGAGTGTATTTCTCCACATCCTCTCCAACACTTGTGGTTTTGTGTTTTTTAAAGTGGTCATTCTAGCAGGTGTGAAATGATATCTCATTGTGGTTTGGATTTGCATTTCCCTAATAGCCAGTGATGCTGAGCATCTTTTCATGTGCCTTTTAGCCACATGTGCCTTTTAGCATCTTTTCATGTGCCTTTTTGGAAAAATGTCTATTCATGTCTTTTTCCTATTTCTTAATTAGGTTGTTTGTCTTTTTAATGTTTAGTTGTAGGATTTCTTCATATTTTCTGGATATTAAACTCTTATTGTATATGTGGTTTCCAAATATTTTCTTCCATTGAGTAGGCTGTCTTTTCAAATTTATGACAAAGACCTTTGAGGAATAAAAATTTTAATTTTGCAGAGGACCCATTCATTTTTTCATTTGTTGCTTGTACTTTGGGTGTAAAGTCTAAGAAACCGTTGCTTACCTCAAGGTCCTGAAGATGCTTCCTCACATTTTCTTCTAGGAATTTTATAGTCATGGCCCTTATTTTTAGATTTTGACCCATTTTGAGTTAATTTTTATATAAAGTGTAAGATAGGGGTATTCTTTCACTCTTCTGCATGTGGATACCCAGTTTTCCCAGCACCTTTTGTTGAAGAGACTGTTCTGTCCTAGTTGAGTGGACTTAGCAGCCTTGTCAAATATCAATTGGCCATAGATGTGAGGGTCTGTTTCTGAACTCTCAATATGATTCCATTGGTCAATTTATCAATCTTTAACATGCTGTTTTGACCACTGTAGTTTTGTTATGTGCTTTAAAGTCAGGAACTGAGTTCTCCAGCTTTGTTCTTCTTTTTCAATATGTTTTGGCTATTTGGGGATCCTTAAACTTCCAAATAAATTTGATAATTGTCTCTTCCATTTCTGCAAAGTAGTCTGATGGAATTTTGATTTTGGATTACATTGAATCTGTAAATCAATTTGGGTATAACTGACATCTTAACAATATTTAGTCTTCCAAACCATCATGACAGAATGTCCTTCCATTTATTTAGGTCTTCTTTGATTTCCTTTAGGGATGTTTTGCAGTTTTCAGTATACGAGTCCTTTTACATCCTTGGTTAAATTTATTCCTTGATATTTTATTCTTTTGGCTGTTATTGTAAATGGATTTTTTTCTTGATTCATCCTCAGATTTCTCATTACTAGTATAGACAAGCTGTACTGATTTTTGCATGTCGATCTTGTATCCTGCCACTTTTCTGGGCTCATTTATTAGCCCTAGTAGCTTTGTTGTAGATTTTTAGGGACTCTTTCTATATAGGATCATGTCATCAGCAAATAGGGAAAGTTTTACTTCTTCCTTTCCAATCTGGACACCTTTAATTTCTTTTCCTTGCCTAACTGCTCTAGCTAGAACTTCAAGCACAATGTTCAATACCAGTGGAGAGTGGGCATCCTTGTCTTGATCCAGATCTTAGAGGGAAAGCTTTCAGTCTTTCACCATTGAGTATGATGTTAGCTGTGGGTTTTTTGTATATGCCCTTTATCATGTTGAGGAAGATTCCTTCTATTCCTATCTTTCAAAATGTTTTTATCAAGAAAGGATGCTGGATTTTGTCAAATGCTTTTTCTGTGTCAATCGAGATGATCATGTGTTTTTTTCCCTTCTATTTATAATCTGGTATATTGCACTAAATGATTTTCTTATGTTGAACCACACTTGCTGTGCTGGTTTGAAGCTGTTATATGCCCCATAAAAGGCCATGTTCTCTTGATCCATCACTTGGAAACAGACCTGTTGTTGGGTGGGACTTTTGATTAAGTTGTTTCCAGGGAGATGTGACCTAGCCCAGTCAGGGTGGGTCTTAATCCCCTTGCTGGAGTCCTCTATGAGAGGATAAAAGATGGATGAAACTCAGAGAGTTCAGAGAAGCTGACAGAAATGCCCAGAGACATGTGGAGACAGCTATTAAAGCCAGAATTGGGAGAGAAGGACCAACAGACATCACCATGTGCCTTCCCCATGTGACAGAGGAACCCCAGATGCCAGCAGCCTTTACTCAGAGAAGGTATCTTCCTCTTGATGCCTTAATTTAGGCATTTTCATGAACTTGGAACTGTAAATTTATAACCTAATAAAATCCCATTGAAAAAACCCAACCATTTCTGGTATATTGCATTCCTGCAGCTTTAGCAAACCAAAACACTTGCATAGCTGGGATAAAATCCTCTTGATCATGGTGTATAATTCCTTTAATTTGCTGTTGGATTTGATTTGGAAGTATTTTGTTGAAGACTTTTTGCATCTATATTCATTAGAGATATTGCTCTGTAATTTTCTTTTCTTGTAGTATCTTTATCAGGCTTTGGTATTAAGGTGATGTTGGCCTCATAGAATATGTTAGGTAGTGTTCTCTCCTCTTCAATTTTTTGGAAGAGTTTGAGCAGGATTGGTATTAATTCTTCTTGGAGTAATTGGTAGAATTCATTTGTGAAGCCACCTGGCCTTGGGCTTTCCTTTGCTGGAAGGTTTTGATGACTGATCCAATCTCTTTCCTTGTCTGCTGAGGTCTTCTCTTTCTCCTGGAGAAGGTTTACATTTTTGTGTGTGTTTCTGGGAATTTGCCTGTTTCATCTAAGTTATCTAATTTGTTGGCATACAGTTGTCCATAGTTTCCTTTTATGATCCTTTTAATTTCTGTGGGATCTGTAGTAATGCCCCCTCTATCATTTCTGATTTTATTTAGTTGCAGCTTTTCCCTTTTTTAAAATTTTATTTTATGAGATTGTTCACATACCATACAATTTTCCAAAGATCCAAAGTGTACAATCAATTGCCCATGGTACCATCATACAGTTGTGCATCCATCACCACAATTTTTTTATTCAATTTTTGGAACATTTTCATTACTCCAGAAAAGAAATAGAGACAAAAGAAGGAAACTTAAGTCTTCCCATACCCCTAACCATCCCCCTCAATTATTGTTTCATAGTATTTGTATAGTACATTTGTTACTGTTGATGAAAGAATGTTAAAATACTATTAACTGTAGTATATAGTTTGCAATAGGTATGTTTTTTCCTATATGCCCCTCTCTTATTAACTTCTAGCTATAGCGTCATACATTTGTTCTAGTTCATGAGAGAGATTTCTAATATTTGTACAGTTAATCACAGATATTGTCTACCACAGGATTCATGTTTTATACATTCCCATCTTTTAAACTCCAACTTTCCTTCTGGTGACATACGTGACTCTGAGCTTACTCTTTCCACCACATTCACAGACCATTCAGCACTGTTAATCATTGTTACAACATGCTGCCATTTCCTCTGTCCACTTCCAAATGTTTAAGTTCACCCATAACAAGCAACCCCTCCCCATTCTTTAGCCTCATTCTACACCTGATAACTTACGTTTCATGTCTATGAGTTTACATATTATAATCAGTTCATATTAGTGAGACCCTGCAATATTTGTCCTTGTGTGTCTGTCTTATTTCATTCAATCTAGTGTCCTCAAGGTTTCTTCATCAACCCATTTTTGTGATGGTTTTGTTCACACACCATACAGTCCATCCTAAGTAAACAATCAATGGTTCCCTGTATAGTCATGTATTTATGTATTCGCCACCATCGCCACTATCTATATAAGAACATCTCCATTTCTTCCATAAAGAAGGAGGAAGAGTCAAAGAAAGTAGAGGGACAAAAGAAAAAGAAAGAGAGAGAAAAAAACATAACAGCTAAGAAGCACCAAAAGGAAAGATAGCATTAAACTAAAGTAGAATAAAGAGTCAGACAACATCACCAATGCCAAGAGTCCCATTCCCTTTCCCCACAACCCCCCATATACATTTAGCTTTGATATTGCCTTTGGTATATTAAAGGAAGCATAATACAATGCTTCTGTTAATTACAGTCTCTAGTTTGCATTGATTGTATTTTTCACCCAATCCCACCCTATTTTTAACACCTTGCAATGTTAACATTCATTTGTTCTACCACATGTAAAATCATATTTGTATCTTTTATCACAATTGTTGCACACCCTAAGTTTCACTGAGTTATGCAGTCCCAGTCTTTATCTTTCCTCTTTCCTTCTGGTGTCCCACATGCTCCTAACCTTCATTCTTCAACCATACTCACAGTCATCTTTGTTCAGTGTTCCCACATTTCTGTGCTACTATCTCCCAAAATTGTTTTCCAAGCCTCTCACTCCTGTCTTTTCCTTTCTGTCTGTAGTGCTCCCTTTAGTGTTTCCTGTAAAGCACATATCTTGTTCACAAACGCTGTCATTGTCTGTTTGTCAGAGAATATTTTAAGCTCTCCCTCATATTTGAAGGACAGTTTTGCCAGATATAGGATTCTTGGTTGGTGGTTTTTCTCTTTCAGTGTCTTAAATATATGACCCTACTTCCTTCTTACCTCCACGGTTTCTATCAAGAAATCCACACATAGTTTTATCAAGCTTCCTTTGTATGTGATGGATTGCTTTTCTCTTGCTGCTTTCAGGATTCTCTCTTTATCTTTGATGTTTGATAATCTGATTATTAAGTGTCTTGGCATAGGCCTATTCAGATCTATTCAGATCTATTCTGTTTGGGGTATGCTGCACTTCTTGGATCTGTAATTTTATGTCTTTCATAAGAGATGGGAAATTTTCATTGATTATTTCCTCTATTGTGTCTGCCCCTTTTCCCTTCTCTTCTCCTTCAGGGATACCCATGACATGTATATTCCTACATTTCATGTAGTCATTCAGTTCCCAGAGACGTTGCTCATATTTTTCAGTCCTTTTCTCTATCTGTTCTTTTGTGTGTAGGCTTTCAGGTATCTTGTTCTCCAGTTCCTGAGTATTTTCTTCTGCCTCTTGAGATCTGCTGTTGTATGTCTCCATTGTGTCTTTCATCTCTTGTGTTGTGCCTTTCACTTCCATAGATTCTGCCAGCTATTTTTTTTGAACTTTTGATTTCTACCTTATTTTCATCCGGTGTTTCATTATATGCTTCATCTCTTTTGCCATGTCTCCCCTAAACTTTTTCAATTGATTTAGTATTAGTTGTTTAAATTCCTGTATCTCAGTTGAAGTGTAACTTTATTCCTTTGATTGGGCCATAACTTTATTTTTCTTAGTGTAGGTTGTAGTTTTCTGTTATCTAGGTGTCTGGTTTCCTTGGTTACCCCAATCAGGTTTTCCCAGACCAGAACAGGCTCAGGTCTAGAAGGAGGCAATAGTATCCTTTTCCCTGAGGGTCTTTGATTGATACACCCTGTGAGGCCTCAAGTCACTGTGCTTTTCTGCCAAGCAAGTGGTGCCTGTCAGCCTGTAGCTCCAGACTGGTGTAAAGATGTGTGGCCAGTGGCTGTTTTCTGCCAGGCTCTGGTTCTGAATGGAAGGCTGGTCCCACCTCTTTCCTCTTAGGGAAGATACAATCCCCTGGGGAGAGGTCATTTACATTTGAATAGTCTCTCTGCCTGTGCTATCTCCACCCTTGTCTGGGTCAGAGTGCTGGAAACTGAAAATGGCTGAGGATTTCTCCACTGAGCTGAAAAAGGGACATAAATTCCCCCTTTAGGGCCAATTCCATGGCCACCCTCAGTTTCACTCATCAGCCTGTGACAGCACCTGGTCCTCTGGGCTCCCCTCTCTCCCAGAGAGGTCCTCCGGCTCTCCAAGATCAGTCATCACCAAAAGCTTCTGTCTATTGGGGATTCATAGCTTGAATTCAGCAGTCCACACTTGTTAATTAAAACTCCAGTTGGAACTCAACTGAGTTATATTTGCTTGCTCAGAGAGTGCTGCTCTCTAGTACAGCAAGGCTTTGCAGTTTGCCATGGGAAAGGGCGCTCTCAGGCTTTGCAGTTTGCCATGGGGGAGGGGGTTCTTGGCTCAGGTCCACAGTTTTTACCTACAGATTTTATGCTGTGATCTCAGGCATTCCTCCCAACTCAGGTTGGTGTATGATGAGTGGACAATCATGTTTCCCCTACACACAGTTATTCCAGATTATTTACTAGTTGTTCCTGGTTGTTTATTAGTTGTTCCCAGGGGGACTAACTAGCTTCCACTCTTTTCTATGCAACCATCTTAGCTCTTCTCCCTTTATAAGGGTTTAATATTTAGAATATGTAAAGAACTGCTACAACTGAACAACAGAAAGACAAACTGCCCAATTAAAAAATGGGCAAAGAACTTGAATAGTGATTTCTCCAAAGATGATATATAAATGGACAATAAGCATATGAAAAGAATCTCAACATCATTAGTCATAAGGGAAATACAAATAAAAACCACAATGAGACATTGCTTCACACCCACTAGGGTGTCTATTATTTTGAAAATGGAAAAGAACAAGTGTTTGGGAGGATGTGAGAAACTGGAACATTTGTGCATTGTTGGTAAGAATGTAAAATTGTTGTGCAGCTGCTGTGAAACAGTTTGCCAGTTCCTCAAAAAGTTAAACATAGAATTATCGTATGACCTGAAAATTCCACCATTTACACAAAAGAATTGAAAACAGGAACTTGGACATCATTGTTCATAGCAGCATTATCCACAATAGCCTAAAGGTAGAAACAAACCAAGTGCCCATCAGTAGATGAAAATATAAACAAAATGTGGCATATACATACCATGGAATATTAATCAGCCTTAAAATGGATTGAAGTTCTGATACATGTTATAACTTGGATGATTTTGAAATCATTATGTTGAATGAAATAAGCCAGACACAGAAAGACAAATATTATATGGTTCCACTCATATAAAATATGTAGAATAAGCAAATTCATAGAGACAGATAGTATATTAGAGGTTACCAGGTGACAGGGGAGTGAGGTGGGATGGGGAATTTTTGCGTAATAGGTACAAAATTTCTGTTTGGGGTCATGAAAAGTCTTGGTAATGGATGGTGGTGATGTTACAACAACATAGTGTTTCTAATTAATACCACTGAAGTGTATATTTAAAAATGGTTAAAATGGGAAATTTTGTGTTATATATATATTACCACAATGAAAAAAACATTTAAAAAAACTCAATAACTCCCTCAATTTTGATTCAGGAATTTATGATTCCATTAAAAAATTATCTTTTACTTGCCCTATCTAAACTAGTCATGCAAATTAGTCTAGACGACATAAATAGGAAAGAACACTAGCTTAGTTTGAGAGAAATCAGGCCATGGGAAAAAAGGTTTTTTATTCCCTATTAGATTTACAGACTAGCACTGGTTTTTAAGACAGAGGTCTACATCACCAACTGAAAGTTGCCACCACATAATTTTAGCCAGATATTTTAGAATAAAAACCTAAGGTTTGGGTCCTGGTTCTTTTGCTTTCTTCCAGTTGAACTTCAGCAGTTTACTTCAGTGCTCTGTGGCTCATTTCTTTAAATGTAAAATGGAAATAAGCCTACCTCAAAGGGTTGCTGTGAGGATTAAATGATTGAGTATGTGTAAAGGGTATTAACATTGACTAGCATTTGGAAATACTATAAAAGTATTTGCTATTATTATCCGATTACTATTATTATTATTTTTACTTCAAAATAATTAGCTGTCTGTTGAGGTTGTGTCAGGCTAGAAAAGAAAAATAAAAGTGACAATATCTCTTCATATGCATTTTCATTTTGCTGTTAAGAATTTACTTTTAACCAAACTGCGTTGCATTTTAGAGAACTGTGAGAAGTTTTGTAGGAAACACAAATCTGGAAAGACATATTTCATGCAAAATGATGAAAACTCAACACCTCATGTTGTATGCTCCACATGGCTAGAAAACTCCCACAGACATATGCATGCCATGGCCCATAGTATAAGAAATAATCCAATTTCTTTTAATAGCACTTGGGTGTGAGTTTTAATTGTCAGTTGTTCATGACTAAAAAGACAGAATTATCTGGAATCCTTTCTTCCTATTATATTATAGAATAACTGTGTCTAGGTGATTCTTATTTTTGGAATATTCTCTTAACTCAAATACTTTTGAAAGACTATAGGTGAGTTTATGTTACTTACTAATAATATTTTTTTTTAATGAATTGGCTTTTATAAAGAGGATTAAGTAGGTCAAAAAATGACAGTTCTTGGTCCACAAAATTGCTCAAAATAATGCAACAACAAGGGAATACCTTCATTGAAGCAAGGCCAATGGCATGCAGAATGCTTCTGTCAGCTCGGATGGCAGGTGGCTGGTGTCTGCTGGTACTTTGTTCCCAAATTCTGGTTTCAAAATGACTTTCTCCAAAATGTCTCTGGGCCTCTGTCTCTCTTAGCTTCTCTCAGCTCCCATGCATTCTTTTTTTTTTTTTTTTTTATTAAATTCAGTTTTATTGAAATACATTCACACACCATACAATCATCCATGGTATACAATCCACTGTCCACAGTATGATAACATAGTTATGCATTCATCACCACAATCTATCTCTGAACATTTTCCTTACATCAGAAAGAACCAGAACAAGAATAAAAAATAAAAGTGAAAAAAGAACACCCAAATCATCCCCCCATCCCACCCCATTTGTCCTTTAGTTTTTATCCCCATTCCTCCACTCATCCATACACTAGATAAAGGGGGTGTGATCCACAACGTCTTCACAATCACACTGTCACCCCTTGTAATCTACATTATTATATAATTGTCTTCAGGAGTCCAGACTGCTGGGATGGAGTTTGGTAGTTTCAGGTATTTACTTCTAGCTATTCCAATACATTGAAGCCTAAGAGGTGTTATCTATATAGTGCATAAGAATGTCCACCAGAATGACCTCTCGACTCCATTTGGAATCTCTCAGCCACCGAAATTATTTCATCTCATTTTGCATCCCCCTTTTGGTCAAGAAGATACTCTCAGTCCCACGATGCTGGGTCCACATTCATCCCCGGGAGTCATATTCTGCATTGCCAGGGAGATTTACACCCCTGGGAGTCGGGTCCCACGTACGGGGGAAGGCAGTGAGTTCACCTGTCGAGATGGCTCAGTCAGAGAGAGAGAGGGCCACATCTGAGCAACAAAGAGGTACTCAGGGGGAGACTCTTAGGCACCATTACATACAAGTTTAGACTCTCCTTTGTGGTAATGAGCTTCATAAGGGCAAGTCCCATGCTTGAGGGCTCAGCACATCAAACCGCCAGTCCCAATGCTTGTGACAACATCAACACCAGTCCAGGTGAGGATGTCCAACACATCCGCACCTTCCCCCAGATCCTCGGGGCTGGGGAGGGGGAGGCTGTAAATATATTTTTTATTATCTGCCCAAATTACTCTAGGATGTGTCACTATTTCACTCCAGCCTATACTAACCTACCGTATCTCACTTCCTATTCAAAGTTCCATGCAATTGTGGTGTTTGAACAAATCGACTGTAGAGTTGTACCGTTTAGAAAATTTAGATCCTGTACCAAATAGATATCTATTCCCTTGGTCTCATATGAAAGTTGAAGTTTTAAAACACAATCAGTTTCAACCTTTACCCTTTGGCCTGGCTTGCCCTGGTCTTAACCAGACCTGCTACATTCACATCACTAATTGAAGTCTGGGCTCTTTTTCAGCTTTTATTTACTAATAATATGAATCCAAAATGTTATTTTAAAAATTGTTCAAATAGTACTTAATCCAATTAATGATCTAAGAATGAAACAAGCAAGACATCAACATATGTTACTTTGTAGAATTTTGCTAGAAGGTTGGGCTAGTGAGGCCAGAGTTAATAGTTTCGATTTAACTATGGCATGATATAGTCTGAAAAGCTTTTCTTTATAACCAGTTCTCTTCCAAGCAGCCCTCTGGGAACCACAGGCTTCTGAGGACAGAAGAGACACCAGGCAAGGATGGAGAAGGTACACACTACATCTACACAGCTGTGAGAAAATTAAGAGCTGTTTCTTACAGATGGTGTGACAGTAGCAAAAGGAGTAGTAATCACAATCGCAGTTTTTTGAGATTTTACCCATGCTAGATATTTTGAGATATGTTTTAGAAAGTTTATTCCGTATAATTTAATCATCACAACATAATGAAGGAGGTATTATTACTCCCTTTCCAAATATAAGGAACATGAGGCTTGGAAAGTTAAAGAAACTTGCTGAAAATCACACAGTTAATAACTGGTAGAGCTACTTCACTGTCTGTAAGGAGTTCTGCATCGGTGAAAGATAGTTGAGGCTGGGACTGCAAGGAAATTGATGGGACCACTGAACTTACTAAAGTATTAATGTTTCTCTCCAATATTTAAAAATTACACTCTAAAGCAGCAGTTTCCAAACAGCTCCATCAAAAGAAAAAAAAAAAAGGCTAATTAAAAATACAAAAAAAAATTTTCAATTTTTTTTTTTCCTTTGGAGGAGGACTGGATGTTGATGGTGAGGATAGTGATGGTGATTGTGATTATTATAATAGGTAATATTGAATACTTACCATGGGCCAAGCACTGATTCAAGCATATTTAATCCTCCCAACAACCTCAAGTATGAGATAGGTATTATTTTAATCCCATTTTACAGTTGAAATAAATGAGGATGAAAAAGGCTAAATAATTTCCTCTAAGATCACACAACTACCAAAAGGAAGAACTAGGACTTCAGCAACTTCTGTATAAGGTAAAAACCCATGCTTTGACCAAGACATACTGACAAAAATAAGCACAGAAATTTTTACATAATTTTTGGTGGGCTTGTGATTTTTAAAAAAAGAATGCATCCCAATCCCTGTCACTCCATCTAAATTTATCTTCCTCAATTTGTCTCTCAGAATGATTTAGCAGTTGTTTCATGGCATACTGTATTAAGCCTATAATGAAAGACTCTTTCAGAAATATAAATGTTTCCTTGGAGACAAAAATGCAGGGAATGGAGTATATAAGTTTCTCCATATGTTTGGAATGGAATACAGATTTTCACCTAGTTTTTTTGTTTTTTTTTTTTCCTAATTGTTGAAATTTTTTCATCTAATTTTTTTTTTTTTGTCTACTTCCCAAAGGAAGAGCTGTAAAAATTGCTTGTATTCAGCCATAAAACAAAATGGAGAACAATTCAAATTAAAACTCATCATTTGCTCAAATACATGTCTCTGGTCACACCTTCTTAATGAACAGTAGCAGACAAGCAACATAGCTAATAAGTTATTTTAACAGAGTGATGTAATGGCATGTGAACTGTTACCTCCTGGGTGAGTGAATGACAGATTCCAGTGCTCATTACTGTGTAGATTAGTCTCAGAGAATTCATTAGTGCCCAATGTGGCAGCTCTGCTGAGTGCCTTTAATTTAGAAAAAGAGACAAGAGGCCTATGTGGCCAAGAAACTATAAAGACAGATGAACTGGAGTTGAAGGCTTTTAGGGCAAAGGACTCTCCTGAGAAGATGGTAATTATACACCTAGTTTTTCAGATGACTGGTGACAGCTTTCTTCCCTTTTGTCTATGTCAGTACATACAATAGAAAGAACAGAGGATTATTGGATTTCACCTCACGTATGAAGAGGCAGATTTAAGGCAGAATATTTTAAGGTAGAGCACTTCCATATGCCTTACCTCCATTGCAAGTAACTTTTTGATTTTTCAGAATAACAATAAGCAGACGTAGCATAGAAAAATGCAATTTAGCAACAATCCTAATATTTCTTTCCTAGCCAATAAATTTAACCTAATCCACCAAACCACCAAGCAAGCTCAAATAAATATTGATTGATTTTTTTTTTTTCAATTGTGGAAACATATATGCCTAAATCTTCCCATTCTAACCCTTCCCTAGCATTCCATTAGTGGGATTAATCACATTCAGAATGTTGCAATGCCATCACCTTCCCACCATCCATTACTAGAAATTTCCCTTCACCCCAAACAGAAGCCCTACACTCATTTCTTAATTCCCCATTGCTGCTTCCCCCACTTCTTGGAACTCATACTCTACTTTTCATCTCTATGGTCATATTCTCTGATACTTTCTTTGTGTTTACCGTGGGGCTTAAATTTAACATTTTAAATCTATAACAATCTTGTTTTTCTTTGATACCAACTTAAGTTCAATAGGACACATAAACTATGTTCCTATACTCCTCCATTCCCCCACCTTTATGTAGTTCTTGTCAAAAATTACATATTTTACATTGAGTCCAAAACCACTGATTTATCATTACAGTTTATGTATTTTAGCTCCTGTAGGAAGTAAATAGTGGAGTTACCAATCAAAAATACAGTAGTATTTGTATTTATATTTACCATGTGATCTTTGCTGGGAATCTTTATTTCTTCATGTGGTTTCAGTCAATTGTTTAGTGTCCCTTCCTTTCAGCCTGCACAATTCCCCTTAGCGCCTCTTATAGGACTGATCTACTAGTGATGAAGTCCCTCAGCTTTTGATTATCTGGGAATATTTTCATCTACCCCTTATTTTTAACTTCCAGGTGTTTGTGAATTTTCTAAGTCTCTGATGGTTATTGACTTCTGTTTGTATTCCACTGTGGTCAGAGAATGTGCTTTGAATAAATTCAATTTTTTTTTAATTTATTGAGGCTTGTTTTATGTCCCAGCATATGGTCTATTCTGGAGAAAGATCCATGATCACTAAAGAAGAATTTGTGTCTTGGTGATTTGGGATGTAATGTTCTATATATGTCTGTCGTATTTCTCTATATTTCTCTCTCCTTTCTTTGCTTCTCTGTCGGTAGGACTCCCTTTAGTATCTGAAGGAAGGCAGGTCTTTTATTAGCAAAATCTCTCAGCATTTATTTGTCTGTGAAAAAGTTAAGCTCTCCCTCAAATTTGAAGGAGAATTTTGCTGGATAAAGTATCCTTTGTTGGAAATTTTTCTCAGAATTTTAAATATGTCATGCCACTGCCTTCTCACCTTCATGGTGGACACTGAGTAGTCACCACTCAGTCTTATGTTGTTTCCTCTGTATGTGGTGAATTGCTTTTCTCTTGCTGCTTTCAGAACTTGCTCCTTGTCTTCAGTATTTGACAGTCTGTTCAGAATATGTCTTGGAGTGGGTTTATTTGGATTTATTCTATTTGGAGTTCACTGGGCTTTTATGCTTTGTGTATTTATATTGTGTAGAAGGTTGGAGAAGTTTTCCCCAACAATTTCTTTGAATGCTCTTTCTAGACCTTTACCCTTCTCTTCCCCTTCTGGGACAACAATGAGTCTTAAATTTGGATGTTTTATTTTATCTATCATGTCCCTGAGATCCATTTTGATTTTTTCAATTTTTTCCCCCATTCTTTCTTTTGTTCTTTCATTTTCCATTCTGTGGTCCCCAAGGACACTGATTTGTTGTTCAGCTTCCACTAGTCTTGTACTATGAGTGTCCAGAATCTTTTTAATTTCGTCAACAGTTTCGTTTATTTCCATAAGATCATCTATTTTTTTATTTACTCTTGCAATTTCTTCTTTATGCTCTTCTAGGGTCTTCTTCATGTTCTTTATATCCTGTGCCATGCTCTCATTGTTTGTCTTTAGTTCTTTGATTAACTGCCCCAGGTACCATGTCTCCTCTGATCTTTTGATTTGGGTGTTTGGGTTTGGGTCCTCCATATCATCTGGTTTTTTCATATGCTTTAAAATTTTCTGTTGTTTTTGGGCTCTTGGCATTTGCTTTACTTGATAGGATTCTTTCAAGATACGAAAAACACCAGTCTCTAATTTGTCAGAGCTACAGCTTGGTGGGGTGCACTTTCTCTAACCAGCAGATGGTGTCCATGAGTCACCTACTCCCCTCAAGTCCGTTCTCCCCAACTTTGTCTTTTTTGGTGTGTGGGGGTCTGATTCTTGTGGGATTCAATTGGTGCACCAAGTTTGGGTGTGTTGTTGGTGCTGTCCGCACTGAATGTGGGGCATGTGTCTGAGTGGTTAGGGAGGCAAGGCGGCTTTAATAATCAAACCTCCCAGGTGTTCCCGGAGATTTTAGGCTGCTGTAAGGATTTAAACCTTCATTTCAGTCTCGCCACAGATTGTCTGATTGTCTCTGCCACTGACCCACAAGTCCTTGGTATTGGCATAGGGTCCCTGGGATTTCCGAGCGGGTCCCCCTTCCCAGCTGTGCTCTTCCAGGACCTCTGCTGAGGGAAAGCTGTGCCACATCACAAGTGCACGCCAGCCCTCCAGGGAAGACCTGGGCCGCTGGGCCATACAGAGGCATTCCCAGCATGCTGTAAAGATGGCTGAATGGGGTGTGTAAATTTCCCCCTTTTTGCACAGCTCCGCCTTCCCAGCTCTGGGACAATTAGCTGTGGGTGCACCAAAGGCCACTGTCCATGGCCGATATTGTGGGCGTGTGTGTGTGTTGTGGGAAACACTCACCGTCACACTGGGACCCTTGGGAAGATGGCTGCAAGGGGTGTGATTTCTTTCTCCTTTTGGCTCTCCTCTGCCCTCCTGGCTCTGAGATAATTAGCAGCATGTGCAGGAAGGGCTATCTTCCACGCAAGATATTGGGGCGTTCTTAAGGCCTGCTCCTGCCATGCTTCACTGCGTGGTTCTTGCCACCATATCTGCAGCTGCTCCTGGGTTTTTTTGTTTGTTTTTTAAAAAGAACTAATCTGTCTCCAAATGCCAACCCATGTTTCCCCACACCACAGCAAGGCCGCTGGACTTTCAGCTGGCTCACTCACTCATTTCAGAATGCAGACTCCCAGTTTCACCAAATGTGCGGTCCCTGTGGATTTAGCAGAGCTTGTCCAGCTGATGCATTGCTGGAACTGGTGTTCTGGGTCCCTTTCTGGCTTCTATCTAGCATTTTTCATGGAGGTGTTTTTTTGCCACCATCTTAGGTTCTCCTTTCTGATTGATTTTTAAAGCCCTATATGTGCTATTTCTGTCAATGTTGGTAAAGATATTTCCTCAAATTAGCTTTATAATAAACACAATGTTCTGACTTCTAGGTAACTACAGGTGCCATCATAGCACTGTTCGTATGCTATTAAAGCTTTCAAACTTTTTTTGACTGCAACCTTAGTAAGAAATATATTTTACATACAGCCTAAACCCATATAAAGTGTTTATATAAATGAAAATGCTTGAGTACAATGATGCACTCTTATCTATATTTTTCTATTATTCCATACTATTGTATTCTATTCTAATTTTTAATATGATGGGTTTTTTTAAAATGTTGGTTGTATTTTAAAAATTGAGTTCACCATTTTGAGTGAATCAGGATGTGCATTTAGAAAAACTCTGAATGAAAGAGCCATGACTAAGGACAGAGGCCTTTTCATATTAACTTTTGTAAGAATAATTATTTATTGAGTGCTTAGTAAAGACCGGACAATAGCCACTGTTTTACAAAATGTCTTGCTCAATTCACTCACAACAATGATGTAAATAGGTATTAGTATTATTACAGAAAGTTTAAATGACTTGCCCAAGGAATTACAGCTAATAAAACATGAACAAACTGTTTCCAGAGCCTAAGCTCCTAAACTTTACTCCCAACTACAGTCGTTGGGGATCAGCTATGCTCTTCTTTTTGTTGCTAAATCAAAGCTGATTGCTTCCAAAACAAACACTTGACAATAAGAAATGCTAAATGCCTTTGTGAAGTAAACCATCCCTTACCAGTCATTTAGCTCTCCTGACCTACTCATGATTTCTTAACTCTTGTGCATTTATCTGATGGTTTGGAGATAGTCTATATTACTCAACACAAATACTGAAAATTATTATTTCAGAATAACCAATATGTTCATGTCTCAGTATTTTAGGAAGTTATCAATCAACATGTTTTTTAAGATATTAGTTATGACTTTACATTTCATAAAATAAAATCAAGAAATATTTGAATAGTTATAAGCAACACAAGTTGTTAAGACTGTACTGGAGAGACAAACAGATATGCTCTCAAATATAAACACAAATACCTTTCCTGTGGGGAAGGCTGTGATGGGATCATTTCATTTACAGAACACAAGGGATTAACACCAGAAGTGACAAGGAAGCCAATTTAAAGCCAGGAGCCAGGTTCACAATTTGATCAAAGGAGGAAGCCAGGGAATGTAGCACGGAAGGTGGGCCAGAAGACAGATATCTATTACAGACCTCTATTGCAGAGTCCTTCAAGCTACTTTGCATCAAGACTTTCTCCCATTGGTCCCCATTTTATCTCCTAAATTAGATGAAGTCTATTAGCCCAACCATATAAATATAGAGGATTAAATTCGGTTCATTTCTGAAGCAGAGATGGCCACTGCCCACAAACACACACAATTTTCCTCTTCTACGTGGGACCAACCTTAAACCACATTTCTTAGTTCCCTGGACGTTCTGGCCTTTGAAATGTGGGTAGAAGCAATGCACCTGGTCTCTAACAACCTCTTTGAGGATCCACTATCCTCTCTCTTTCCTCTTTCCTCATCTGCCTCTTGGGATGAGGAAACCTTGTGTTGAAAACGCAATCAAACTAGGTCCCCATTTGCTGGGGGACTGGGTGGGGCAGGACCCCTCTGACAACCTGCATTAGAAAACGGCAAGAGCAAGAATAAACTTTGATTGTAATAAGCCACTGAATTTTTCACAACAGCAAATATTACTTACTCTGGTTAAAACAGAAATGGAGCCCGAATATTGGTGCAAATGCTATGCTTGAAACAGAGAATTGTGATTGGAATTTTGTGAAATAAATTGAGCAAATGGGTGTTATTTGAGCATGTGTGGCCCAGCCTGCAAAGGCCTAGCTGATCTTGTTAAGACTGCTCCCCACAACTATTTCAGCACAGAACTATAATCAGGTCTGTTCTCTCTCCACTAAACCTGCTGGAAGAAATCAGACAAACCTGAAATTCCTTGGAGACTTGTGTGGTGGGGCTGGGTAAACAACATGAGTTCAAGTCCTGCCTTTCCTTACATAATGGCTAGTGACTTGGCAATTTGATTAAATTCTCTCTGCCCATTATTACCACTTTTTAAAAATTCAGTTTTCTTGAGATATATTCACATACTATACAGTCATCTACACTGTATAATTAACTGTTCATAGTACCATCATATAGTTGTACATTCATCACCACAATCAATTTTTGAATATTTTTGTTACTCCAAAAAATAAAAAATAAAAATAAGAATAAAAATAAAAGTAAAAAAGAATACCCAAAGCATTCCATCCCCCTTATCCCATCCTATTTTTCATTCACTTTTGTTCCTGTTTTTCTGCTCATCTGTCCAGACACTGGATAAAGGGAGTGCGAGCCACAAGGTTTTCACAATCACACAGTCACACTGTGTAAGCTACAGTTTATGCAATTGTATTTAAGAATCAAGGGTTGCAGTTCAACAGTTTCAGGTGTTTCCTTCTAGCTATTCCAGTACACTAAAAACTAAAAAGGGATAGCTATATAGCACATAAGAATGCCTTCCTGGATGACCTTTCGACTCCAGTTGAAATCTCTTAGCCACTGAAACTTTATTTTGTCTCATTTTGTTTCCCCATTTCCCCCTTTTGGTCAAGAAGATTTTCTCAATCCCATGATGCCAGGTCCAGGCTCAACCCTGGGAGTCATGTCCCGTGTTGCCAGGGAGATTTACAACCCTGGGAGTCATGGCCCATGTAGGGGGGGATCTGCCCATTATTTTTTATCTGTAAAGTCAGGAAAATAATATCTACATCATAAAGTCAATTTGAGGATGAAACAAGTTAATACACATAAAGCATTAAAACAGTGTCTGGTACATTATACATGTTCAGTCAATGTTAGCTATTATGGTTATAATTATTAGCATTTTTAATCATAATTTTGGGGTCATTCCCACTCTCCTGCCTGTATTCTTAAGTCTTCAAACTCTTACCTCTTTTCTAGGCTATGGATCCTCTCTCCTTTTTCTCCATCATCTAGAGATGCTGGGAGGCAGTAATAAAGCTTTTATTTGCTACAGTACTATTTACTGTGGTTTGTGTGTTCTTACTCTGTCAGAAGGAAAGAACTTTCCCTTGGTTTTACTTTCAAACTTTGGAAGAAAGAAAACTACAAAACTTTCATTGGTCTAAAACACTCACAAGGCAATAGCAATCTGGAGGTGACATCTATCTCTAAGTGGGTATGTCTGGCCCCCCACAGCTGAATGGGCATTTTTACAAAGCCTTGATCAGAGCCTCAGCTTCCTGCTGCCCAAGCTTATGAGGCTACAGTATTTTCCATGTGTGGCTGGGTTACATGAGAAGTTCAAGGCCAGCTTTCCTAGCAAGGTTGTAAGGAACAGGTAACTCCATGAGTCAAGACATGGTTTGAGAGCGGTAATTTATAATGAATGTTCACACATAGACCTTCTGAAATTTTTTTCCCCCCAAATCAAGTGGCAACAGTTAATGATTAATGCTGAAAAGGATACTTTCCCCTTTTTGCCCAGTGACAGCTGGTCTTTTATATGAAGGTAAGAATGTAATTATTGATCAGAGTTTATCAGCTCTGTTTCTCTCCATTCCAAAAGCCAGTTAACTGTCTATACATTTTTTAAGAGAACAAATGGAGAAGAAGCAGAGACCATGTGTGACTGAAGGTCACATGGTAATGACAAAGGAAAGCTTGTCAATACTGTGATGATGATAAAGCTCACTTGCCCACACTTCTGTCTGCATTGTCTTTGTTACTTGCAGAAGAAGAAAGAAAGAAAAGAAAAAGAATAGTGCTTCTCTGATTTTCAAGTCTTGAGTACAAATCAACATCCATTTGGTTTTTTTCATAAACTAAATCATTGAAGCATTTTCTTGGCAATAAATAAATATGTGTATTTAAAAATTAAGAAAAACATTTGTGACAAAATAGTTGTCTTCAGTGAGAAAGCAAGAAATATTTTTACTTGGAAAAAAAATTCAATGTTTTTCATCTGTTGACTTTTTTTTTTTTAGAGAAGAGGCAGGACTGACAATAAAGAAAAATGATGAGTTGTAAGAGACCGAACATTAGGAAGTAACATCAAATCAAAACGCATATCCTACAAAGTTGAACAAAGCAGTATTCTCTTTACCTCAGTTTTCTATCTAGTTTGCTGTTTTATACAATTAGACATACTGAATCAAATTATTCAGACTCCAAAGATATTCATCTGAATGTTCCAACTGTACCATCATTATACTCACAAAATATGGTAGATATTTGTCATTCGTTTTGGCTGCTCAGTATCTGAGCTCCTTTCTTATATTTTGGGGATCTCGTCCCATTAGAGAAAACTGAAAAAAATTCCAGAAACTCACTGTTTCAGTTTCCTTGGCTGCTCAAGCAAATACCATGCAAATTGTCATTTTGCAAATTCTCAAGTAAATTCCCTTTATTGCTTATACAACATATTGACTTATGGTTTTGGGGCAAGGAGAAGTCCAAATCGAGGCCTCATCAAAGCTGTGCTTTCTTCCCAAAGACTGGTATTCTGAGGCTGGCTGCTGATGACCCTTGGTACTTAGCTCCTCTGTCACACAGCAATGCAAATGGCAGCCTCTCTTGCACTCTCCGTTCTCTTCAGGTTTCCATTGACTTTCATCTCTTGGCTGCCCCCTCTGTGGCTTTTGATCTATCTGCCTGAATTTCATTCTGCTTATAAAGGACTCCAGTAAATAGGATTAAGACCCATCATGATTGGGGTGGGCCACACCTTAACTGAAGTAACCTCATCAAAAGTCCTACTTAACAATGAGTTCACACCCACAAGAATGGATTAAGTTTAAGAACATGTTTTTCTGGGGTGCATAGCTTCATTCCACCACATTTACTTTCTCAGCTTCTCTTAAAGCTAGGTATAGGCATATGGACTAGCCTTCACCAATCCCATAACAATATCCCATATTTTGAATGGAGGACCAGTGATGTGAAGAAGCAGGGGCCTCAGGGAGTTCTTTCTAAAGTTAGTCACTGTTGCAAAAAGATCCCATTCTCAGAGCAGAGGTGGCCATGCCCCTTGTAAATGAATCACTTGCCCAGTGTCAGTGGTGCTGGTAGTTGAAGCAGCAGTGAAACAATGTACCGAGGAGGTCACATCCTCTGTGTCATTTAGGACATCACTCATGGCTCTTTGGCCTTTGAGCCTGATAATCTTGTAATCTCAGCAATTGCGTGCACTACCCAATATACTTTCTCTTCTTTTTCACTTTTTCTTTTGAAATAATTTTAGTTTTCCAGAGGAGTTGTAAAAACACAGAGTTTCCACATAACCGGCACCCAACTTCCCCTAATGTTAACCTGTTACATATAACTACGTTACATTAATCAAAACTAAGAAATTAACATTACTACAATACTATTAACTTTATTCAGATTTACTAGTTCTTCCAAGAATGTCTTTTTTCTGCTCTGAGATCCAATTCAGGCTCCCACGTTGCAGTTAGTTGTCGTGTCTCCTTGGTCTTCTCCAATCTGTGAGAGTTTCTTGGTCGTTCTTTGTCTTTCATGACCTTGAAACGTTCATGGGCAGGTGTTCCGTAAAATGTTCCTCAATTTATATTTGTCTGATACTTTCTCATGATTAAACTGAGATTATGGATACGGGGGAAGAAATCCACAGAAGTGATGTGCCCTTTCCAGTACATTATTACAGGGGATACATGATTTCTATGTCTTATTAATTGTGATGTTAACTGTGCACTATTGGTTAATATGTCCACCTAGTTTCTCCACTGTAAAGTTATTAATTTTCCCTTTTAATACTCTATTCATTGGAAGCAAGTCACTAAGCTTACTCCACATGCAAGAGTAGTGAAATTAAACTCACTTCCTGGGATTTTGTGGACAATTACCATAGCAATTAATAAATATTTGGGGGTAGATAATTTGAGGTTATGCTAGCATCCTGCTTATTCTTAAAGTTTCACCCACTAACTTTAGCATTTGTCACTGGAACTTGCCTGCAGCAAGTATTGCTGTAGTATTCTAATGGTGATTTTCTATTTCCTTCATTCTTTCTACATTTCTTAATTGGAATTCTCCCATAAGGAATATTTGTCTTGATACCCTCATGTATGTATTTATTTATCTATCTTATTTAATCATGTGTATCCATATGGACATATCCAATCCTACTGTTATTCTTTTTTTTGTTCAAATTGTTACAGCTTTGGCTACTGGTAGCCTTTCAGAAGGTCTCATTACCTTTTGACATGCCCCTATCCTGTTTATTATTATTATTTTAATTTTTCTTTCCTTACTTTTTGATACCACAAGATGTTTCAGGCTCATCTTGTATTCTCCCTACCCCACTGCTAAAATCAGCCCAGTTCCTTTTATTGGAAAATGGCATTTAGAAACCAATGAGCTTGGAATGCTTGTTGCTATTGGAGTGTTACTACTTTCCAGGTACTTTCAGCAGAAAGAGCTAGGAAATATATGTATTTCTGTCTATATCTATATTTATAGCTGTATCTATCCACCTGTGTGCGTGTTTATATGTGTGTGTGTGTGTGTGTGTGTGTGTTATATGTCTATGGATTAAATAAATGTGAGTTCTTACTAATATCTCTGACTCTAATCTAGCACTACAGGTTTCATTCTAGCCTTGGCTCATTCATTTCTAATTTCTTTCTCTGAAAGTGAGATACCTGGCTCTCAATATCAGCATGTATTTACTTCTTTTGCAACCCTAGTACACATATACTAAGAATTGCTAAATTGTACCCTGTGAGAAATTAGTTTATGCCTTTTCCAGAATGACATAAATTGAACCATACTATATGTAAACTTTTGCATCTGGCCACTTTTGCTTAGCAAAACGCAGTCGAGATTCATCCATGTGTGAATCAATAGTTCATTTCTTCTTTTTTAAGTAGTATTCCAAGGCATGGATGCAACACAGTATCCACTTACCTGTTAAAGACATTTGGGTTGTTTCCGTTTTTTGGCAATTACAAATAAAGTTATTATAAACATTTGCACAAAAGTTTTGTGTGAACAAAATTTTTATTCATTTCAGTAAATACCCTAGGTATGGGGTTGTTGGATCATATAACAAGTGAATGTTTAACTTCATAAGATACTACGAAACTTTTCCAATTTTGCATTGTCCCCAGCAATGAATGTGTCCCTATTGTTCTGCATCTTCATCAGCACTTGGTACTGTCTGTTTTATTTCTTTCTTAAAATGTGACATTAAAAGGTAGTTTTCCTTGTAGCTATCACCTATAATTGAAACTGGAGACCATAAAGTCCCAATGAAACCATAGTTGAGAGAGTGGTGCTTAGCTGTTTAAAAAGTATATACTGTGGAGCCAGATGATGTGAATTTTCATTCAGGCTCCACCATTTATTAGCTGCGTGACTTTGAGGAGATTATCACTATTTTCTTAAACCAGAGTTTCTCATCTGTGAAACTGAGATTACCTCACCACCACCTCCTATGGGATAAGAGAATGCGTATAAAACACTTAGCATAATGTCTAGTGTATAAAAAGTGGTCAATAAATATTCATCACTATTATGTAACTCCTAGCATTGAATGTTTGTCTTTGTGTGCTTGATATTGCTTTTCATATCCAAGTCTCCACATGAGTAAATGTATTATTAATATTTTATTTATTTATGTCACAATATTTATTGATCATCTACAATGTACCAGGCACTGTTCTAGGTGTTGGGGATACTACAGACCTATAGGGAAAAATGCCTTGTATTTAACAGTCATCAAAGTTCAGTGGAAATCGGTATGTTTTAATGTAACTTAATGTAAAAAAAAACAGCATACTACCCTTTGAAGCAGAATTTAGGACATTTCATTATAACTCTGAAGATTCTGTATTATTTTAAATTGATTTTGATACTTCTCCAAAAATGAAAAATGACACTGCAGTTTGTGGGTCAATGGCTAGTGGGAATTCTGTTTTACAGCTGCCTTGTGTCATTTATCTTGATCAGACACTAAATAAGCCATTTTTTGGGTAACTTAGGAGATTTTCGTGATTTTTATATTCTGGCTCCCAGATTGTCAAATAATACAGCTTTAGCCTTTATTTTCATCTATCCTTGCAAAAAAATAATATGTAACAGGGTCTCCAACTCCAACATTTCAATTCACCTCTTTTGAAATATCAGTTGAACCAAAATATTAAGGAGTAACAATTGCAGAGAAAGAGAACTTAAAATGAATGCATATTTCACTAAAGATATGCAAAATATTTTTGAAAATTCAGTATTTTAGTATTAAATGTGATAAACTTTTCTCTTCAGTGTATTTCTCACCCCTCTGTACATCTGAGTTATTACTCAAATATATCAGCAGCAATGGTATTTAGTGGATAAGTAGCAGTCTTTTTATTGTTATTTAAGTCTATGTGCATGGTTTGAAAAAGTTAGTGAGGGATCAAAGTCTGCCCAGAATGATGTCATTACAAGGTAATATGGAATCTGATTATGTGAAAAGCTGGATATTTACACAAAGAGGTCAGAAACCAGCTGACTACATATAAACTAAAGAAAAACCAACAAACATGGTAACACAGTTCTTATTCTTGATCTGCTATGGACTTGCAAACTTAGCACAATTTTTAAAGACCCAGAGATTGAGGATGTTTTCTAAGTCAGCACAAATCCACTCAAAAATTTTAGGTGCCTTGCTACCTAAATGATCCTGGAGGCATTAAACAAATGTGTTTATTTTCCCTTTGTCAGATTTTATTTAAAAAAATTATAATCCCATGTAAAAAAAACTGGTAAAAGTTTATTTCTAGGATTCAGGGAAAATATCCTCCTACACTGAATAAAATGATTTGGGGCTATTATTACATGTGCTTTATTTTTATTCTGCAGAGCTGAACATTTGTTCACATCGAATTTGGAGCTGAAATTTAATTGACTTGCCTGGACTGTTGACAATATTGGAAAAAGCACTTATCTGAAAAGTCTGCTCTGTGATTGTACATTTATCTTCCTTATTTCTTTCCTTCCTCGCTCATTCTCTCCTTCCCTCCCTCTTTTCCTTCCTTCCTTTCCTCCTATTTCCCTCTTTCCTTCTTTCCATTCTTTCTGCTTTACTTTATTCCTTCCTCCCTTCTTTTCTCTCTCCTTCCCTTTCTTTTGTCTTCTTCTTCATGACTCTAAAATATTAATAATCAATATCTTGAAAGATTATGTAAGTAAATAAAATTTGGGGTCACATAGTGCAAAAAAACATAACTGAATTGTTGAGGTGATTTTATATTTAGCAACAATATTCATTCTTTTCAAAGGACTGAAGATGCATTCCAAACTGAATAAGTAGATTACGGGGGGAGAAAGAATTAGAAATGTGCTACTTCAGGTTTATTCCTTAAAAATGGAGACAATCCCCAAATGAGAAAAGATGGTGAAGACAGACTTGAGTTGTATTTTCAAGACTAATAACAAATAGAAATAGGATAGGGGTGACAATTCTAATACTGGATTGAAGATAAGAGCTGTTAAATTCTTTGTTGGAAATATGAATAACTACTATTTTCATTCTCTGATGCCTTTATTAATTTTTCCAGTTTTTTTGTAAGTCTGGATCACCTAAATTATTGCAATGCCATTGAATTTTTGTGGCAGTAAAAAGCATTCAATGTTAATGTACTGAGCCCCCAATAAGAATGGTTAAACATCACTAAAAAAGTCCCACAAAGGTATGATCCACAGATTTGCTGATTACAACGCATTTTAGCTTATTGATAAACTTTAGTATCTGGAAGAATCTGAAGGCTTTACAGAACCACAGAGGGATTTTGACATTTATAGTGAAACTCCCTTTCCAAACATTTGGTTTTAATCATCTTAAAGTTCTTCTAGTTTAACTCTTCCTTGCCACCTTTATAGACATTTCATCTGGCCAGTCATTTAAAATAAAAGAAAAATCATTAATTGTCTTTTCTAATTTTTAATTACCTTTCAACACAATATAATGTAGCCATGGATCACAGCCTCAAGAGCCAAAAGGGCAAAAACAAACAGTCGTAAAACAATTGTGATGTAATGACCTGCTTGTTTGTCACTGTAACTCGGGGATACCAAGGCAGGGTCAAGATAAAACAGCTGAAACACAAAGCTAAAATGTCAACATGCACTCCAGGCTGTGCAGTTCTATCTAAAGCAATTAATTTCTCCCATCCCCATCCCAATCCCCTCCTCCTCTCATTTTCTCCAATGTCCACCTCTGCTTCACATTTCCTTCAAGTTAAAGACAGATTTGCTCTTTGAAGATTAACTAGTCTTTCCACCTCGTATGCAAGAGGGCTATCTAGCTTTTATTGTTTCTTCCCCAAAACAAAACGAGAGATGTGGAAGTGCAGCAGATCCAAACACCACACAAAGACTTCACACAGGGTCTTGAAGCCTTGCTTTTCTCATGAGAATGTAGTTGCTTCTTTGGCAGCTAAGGTTTCCTGTATATGAGTCATTGACTCATAGCAAGCCCCAGTGGAAGTTTTATTTTATATTTTTCAAAGTGAAAACAGCTTCATTTCTTTCATAATCATAGAAATAGTTTGTGTTTATGCTACAAATATCAGATAATCTCAAAAGGTAAAAGAAGAGTTTTCGAATGTAGCCTTGCGAGCAATTTTGTATATTCTTTTATAGTTTTTAATGTCTATTCAAACACTAACACAGTTGTTTACCAAATCAACTTTTGTAATCTCTTTTGTCATCTACTTTTTCCAATAAATACACTTTGAACTTTTTTCTTCTCAGCGAGTACTCTACTTGTCAGAATGAGGCTCCCACAAGTAACAGAACAATAAAGCTAATGGTGGTTTAAACAAGTTAGAACTTGATTTCTCTTTCATGTAAAAGACCGGAGAAAGGCATTTCAGGGCTGGTACAGTACTCCACGGGGTCACGGGCCCAGGCTTCCTCTGTGTGACTGCTCTGGTAAGACTGGCCTCCTTTTCTTAGATCATCTCATTGCCCAAAACGACCACCCCAGCTCCAGTTACACATCCCAGCCAGCAAGAAGGAAAGGGAAGGAGGAGGGTCTATTTCCTCTATAAAGGGCATGTTTTGGAAGCTGCACACAAAAGTTCTCTCTACATCTTATTGATTGGTGAGAACTTAGTAACATGGCTATATCTAGCTGCAAGAGGGGTTGGGAAATTAACTCCTGGTAATCATGTGCCCAGCCCCAAATCAAAGATTCTCTTACTATAGAATAGAGGCAAAATAGATATTGAAAGACAACTAGTAGTTTCTGTCACAAATAAAGACCTACATCTATATATTATTTGGGCATTTATTATTTCCTAGATGTGCTGTGACGTATATTTTTATTCATTGTTCTTTTGATATACATTTACATTGGTTCCAATTCTTGAAATTATAAACAACACCATTTGAATAATTGCCAAATTATGTTCTTAAGAAAATTTCCTAGAAGTAGAATTGCTGTGTCAAAGGATATATGCAAGAAAAACAAAGCAGCATAACAAAATAATAGATGTGGGTTATAACAGAGGAATAGTACAAAATTTCTTAGGATTACAACAATAGTCTTCTTCCTCTTGCTTCTCCGTACTCAGCTTAATCCCTAGATCAATCCAGAAGCAATTTTTCCAAATTGTTTTTGTCTTTGTTCTACTGGTCACTTACCATTGTTTTTCTAGTTCACTGGCTCTTAACCATGATTACACATTAGAAACATCTCAGAAGCTATTTTTTTAAAAAGAAAACTGATTTCTGGGCTTTATATCAGACCACTGAAGGCAGTCTCTTAGGGTGGGGCCTGGACTTTGCCCTTTCTAAAATAATTATTTTAAAAACTCCCCAGGTGATTCTAATAAATGCATAGCTAGAGTTGAGAATCACCGGTTTAGAAGAATGCCACTCAAACTTTACTGTACATATAAATCACCAATGGATCTTGTTAAAAAGCAGATTCTGTTTTAGCAGATCTGCCTTGGGGCTGAGATGTGGCTTTTCTAACAGGCTAGGTGAATTCTTCTGGCCTGCACACCATGCTGTTGGGTATCAAAGAGCTGGTTAATATCTGCATTTTGTTTACTGATTTGACTACTTTCGACTACATTCAGTGACTCCCTGAGCTCACCTTCATTACCTCTTCCTATCTTTTTCTCAATGTTTTTATATTATTTTTAGTTTTACTATCGGTCACTCTTGTAACTTTAGAAAGCATAATGTTTCTTTCTCCAATTTTGACAGTATTTCTTGATACCCCCTACCTTTAAAAGATGAGATAATTAGCTATTCTATTGTTTCTTCTTGTCATTCCTCCCAGAAAAATTTTGTTCCATCTTCTGTTAGCTTTGCTTTGACATTTAAATGTCCACGTACATTTATGTTCTCTTCTGCAACCACAAATAAATCTCCCATATTATTTCCTTATTTTTCTCCTAAAGTAGAAAACCAACAAACTGATGTTGGCAGCACAACTGATGCACTAGGGGCCACGCCTCCTCCCTGGGCCCTTCTACAGGAATCTGGGCCACCAAAAGACAGAATTCCTAGCATGAAGGAACATGGATTCCTTAAGATCGTAGCATTTAGTTCGCTTCCTATTTTGATCAAGATTTTCTATTATAATTTTTTCCCCTGGACTGTCTATTGCTTCCCCTGCCCCCACTTTAATTTTTCCCTACTCTAAGCCACGTTAGCTAGTCTACAAGCAACACCTTGTCCCAGAGGCCTATCCTGTGGATTGGTTGCTCTTGGGCCTGCCTCCACCTGGGACAGCCCTTTGCTCCTTTCTTGGGTGGGGTCCACTGCTTCCAGCTTCCTAGGTTACTGATTTTGTCTGTTGAAGCAAATTCATGTAGCTTCATAGGAGATGATTCATAAGTGATAAACGTCTTTGGGGCTTGCATCTTTGAAAATATCTTCATAAAGAATTCTAGGTAGAAAGTATTTTGTTTCAGAACTTTAAAGGCATTGTTCTGTTGCCTTCTAATATTCAGTATCATTGGCAAGCATTCCACTGTCAGTCTAATGCAGTCTCCTTTTTGACTTTTGACATTTTTTCTTCCTAGAAGCTTTTAAGTTCTTTTTTTAATTGTGTTCTGAAATTTCACCACAAAGTGACTGAAGGTAGAGTTTTTTTTCATTCATTGGGTTGGACACTCAGTCACCTGTTTCAAACCAAAGATTCTTGTCTCTCAGCTCCAGAAAATACATTTTTATTACTCTTTGGAGTAATTTCAATATTTCTTTGCCTCATCTCTTTCTGAGATTTTTATTACTTGAATATAGGTTCTCTCAATTAGTTGCTCATAATTTCCATATGTTTCTTTTTGTTTAACATTTTAAAGATTTCTTTGATTTTATTTTTCCGTATCTCTACTAAATTTTTAATTTTGGCAATTGTATTTCAAATCTCTAAAACCTCGTTCTCATATTTTCATTTTTCTATTTCAAGTTTGATAGATGTGACATTTCATCAAATCTTTTTGAGAATATTTATAAGGATGATTTTTAACTTCTTTTTTGTTCCTTTAATTATTTCCGCTTCCTCCAAACTCAATTTTCTTTTTGTTTAAAATTTAGTTTTTCTCTGTTATTTTGCTGGTCCTCCTCACATTCTAGTGATTTCTGTCTGTTATTAGGAAAGGAGTGCTGTGATGGTTTGGAGGCTTTATGGACCCCAGAAGATCATGTTTTCAAAGCTAGTTCATTCCTGTGGGTGTAGACCTATTGTGGGTGGGACCTTTTGATTAGGTTATTTAGTTGAGGCCTGCCGGAGGTGGGTCTTAATCCTCTTACTGGAGTCCTTTATAAGAGGATGAAATTCAAAGAAAGAAACAGAGAGAAAGACACAGAACACAAAGAAAAAGACACAGAAGCAGAGTAAGAAAGCCACAGACAGAGCAACCAGAAGCTGAAAACAAAGAAAGCTGGGGGAGAAGGGAGAGACCAGCAGACACGCCATGTGCCTTGCCATGTGACAGAAATCCAAGATTGTTGGTAGCCGGCTTTCAGGGAGAAAGCCTGATGCTTGATTTGGATGTTTTCATGGCCTCAGAACTGTAAGCTTGCAAGTTAATAAATCCCCATTGCAAAAGCCAACTCATTTTATGGCATCTGCATTTCAGCAGCTTTAGCAAACTAATACAAGTACATATTCCTGCTCTTGTGTAAGAGTATTTTCCTACTAGATCTCTTCCCTTATTCTTGGGATATTTTCCTGGCAAGGGCCTGGCAACGACAACCCGTAAGCTCTGTTTCAGGGTCAGAGGATTGGGGGCTAGCTATCAGGCTGAGTGCCAGCAAAATGCCCAAATGATAATGACTTTCCTCTGAGACATCAACAAATCTAGGAATTTTAGCTCTCCAAGTTTGTTCAATTTCTTTAGAGAGGATTCATCTGAAATTTTTCTGGAGGGTGAATGCTGACTTCCTGCTCCCTGAGATGGGTTGCTGACTGGAATAATTCTGAACATCATCAAACCTTTAAGTAATCTCTGTTTTTAGCCCCATCTTTAACTCCCTCTTCTGTCGTGTTCAGTGACTAAACCCAGGGCTCTCTGGGGTTCCACAGGGCAGACTAGTTCTCCTCCTTTACAGAGCTCTCAGAGATTATTCTAGGCTGAAAATTTCTCTGACTTTTTCTTCTGTCACATAGTTCCCAGCTATTTTTTATATTTCAGGAATCTATTAAAATATGTCACCCTTTAGTGATACCACCCCTCCCACATTCTTTCTTCACTGTTGTGCTAGGCATTTGCCTATTGGCTGCCGGTCATTACTCACTATTTTAGTTCCCCAGCTGCTAAAACAAATACTAGGCAATGGGTTGGCTTAAATAATGAGCACTTATTGGCTTATAGTTTTGAGGCTAGGAGAAGTCCAAAATCAAGGCATCAGCAAGGTGATGCTTTCTTCCCAAAGCCTGTAGTGCCCTGGGGCTGGCTGCCAGTGAGTCTTGGTTCTTGGCTTTCCTGTCATGTGGCAATGCACATGGTAATGTGTTCTTCTTTCTCTTCCTGGTTCCATTGTTTTCTGATTTCCTGATCTTCCTGTGGTTTCTCTTTCCATGTCCAATTTCCTTTGCCTGTAAGGACTTGAGTCGTATTGGATTAAGGCTCACATTCATTCAGTTTGAACACATATTAACTAATGATATCTTCAAAGGTCCTATTAACAAATGGGTTCACACCCACAGGACCAGGGATTGGAACCTGAACATGCCTTTTGTGGAGGACGTGATTCAAACTCACCATTCCTCTGCTCTGTTCTTTATCACAGAGAGCTGACTTCTACAAATAACATTCCCTTTGCAACTGGCTTCTGTCTAGGTTGAGCCAAAGAGAGGCAGTGGTGGGATATTGGAGAGAGGGAAGGAGAGAGAAGGTAGGATATTTCTCCACCTCTTTCTGCCTTGGGTAGTGTCTCTAGAAATGGCTGCATCTCCTGCTTGTATCCAACACCCCTCAGCCACAGACAGCCCCTTATTCCCAGGTTCCAGCTCTTGCCAGGCAGTCCTGGCTGCTGGGCTCTAACAATAATATCTTCTCTCTTGGTCCCTCCAGCCCTCAGGATGATAGTAACCTTCTGCTGTTGCTAATTCTTGGGCATCTCATCATCCTCTGTTTAGCTTTTTTGATCTTGCCACAATCTTTATAAATAATTCATTGTATCAAATTTTCTCTATTGAACTATTGGCTCAATTTTCCTGACTGAACCCTAATTGTTCCAGATGTATCTCTATTTCTATTTATCTATATGTTTCTGCACTTTCAATTTAATGGAATCTTGGAAGAAATAGAAAATGAATGCCTGTGTTCAGGCTGCCATCTTGAATTGGAATATGTATGCATTTTGACGTTTGGTACATATTGCCAAATTGCCTACTAAAAAGTCTGTATCAAGTTAAATGTCCACTAAAACTGTGATGGTGTCCATAGCCTGCCACCCTCACAACACAGGGTATTGATATGCCTTTTTTATCTCCATATTTGATTCTTGCATTGGCATCAAATGAAAATTTCAAATTTTCTTAGCTCAGTGGAGCTCATATTTGTGTTGAGCTAACAGCTGGAAATGATCTATGAGAAGTTAATGCCAATAGCAATTGTCTAACATTTGCTTAGGATGGCTGGCCAAGTTACTAAGGAGCCCAGAATCCTAACAGTATGAGAAAGACACAAAATGCTGATTTTCCAGCGTCTGCTTCTGATATCTAAAAGGGAGGAACTATTTTGGCTCTCTAGAAAGGTAAAATTCCCCAAAATAAATAAAACCATTGCTGAGATCCAAATTATTAAAACCTGACTCAGAGGGCAGCATGGTCTCACAAAAGACTGAGTCAAATCAATGTCTAATGTCCCTGCTTCCTAGCCTAATAATTCATTGGAAAAAGTTTCCATTTCTTTCCATGGAGATATCATACAGATTTCCAACTGGAGGACTGAAAACAGAATAGGAGTATCGGAAATGAAGAACTTCCAAAAGAAAGATGCCGTTGCTCCTTTGGCTTATGGCATAGTTTCGTAATTGCAGCCCTCACAGAAATCATGTGGGAGTATCAGTCTGGAGTCTTGATTAGCCAGCATCTGGTCATGACTCAGCCTATTTTTTGGAGACTTTTCCCAATAGTCATTTTCACTGCAATAATGCTATCAATATTCATCAACTTATTAACTGCTAGCAGTCATTCCTCCCATCCCTGTGCCTTCCATGCGTCCTCCACCTGTGTTACGACACAATGAGTGAAGCAAAGTAATGCATAGGGAGCACACTGAGAAATCCTTTTTTTTTTCAACAGAGAAGATGTAGGTTTTCAAAAAAAAAAAAAATCATGCAGAAAACATGGAGCTCCCATATACCCTCATTCACATGCACAGATTTCCCTATTATTAACATTGTACATTAGTGTGATAACTTTTTTACAGTTGATGGTAACAATATTATTATAATTATACATAAAAAATTGATGTGACAATATTATTATAATTATACATAAAAATTGATGTAACAATATTATTATAATTATACATTAACTATGGTTCATAGTTTCAATTAGGGTTCACTGTGCTGTACAGTCCTATGGATCTTTTTCTTACTTTTTATTCTAGTAACATATATACAACCTAAAATTTCCCCTTTTAACAGCATTCAAATATATAATTCAGTGTTGTTAATTACATTCACAATTTTATGAGTCCATCAGCACTATCCATTACCAAAACCTTTTCCATGCACATTCACTGTTCCTATACCCTTTCGTCCCCATCTTTTTATTATACTTGCTACAAATTACAACTTTATACATTGCACGTCCAAAGCCATAGATTAATCATTACTTTTTATGCATTTGTATTTTAGAAACTATAAGAAGTAAGAAGTTGAGTTCCATACCAAAAAATACAGCGTGATAGCCCTGGCATTTATGATTATCCATATGGCTGTCTTTACCAGAAATCTTTATGTCTTTATGCCACTTCAATCCACTTTATAATGTCCTTTCCTTTCAGTTGAAGAACTCCGTTTAGCTTGTAGCACAGTTCTAGTGAAGAAAATGCCCTCAGTTTCTGTTTATCTAGGAATGCCTTAATCTCACCCTCATTTTTGAAAGATGGTCTAGCCAGATATAAAATTTTGGGAGGCAATTGTTTTCTTTCAGTACTTTGAATATTTTGTCACAATGCCTTCTTACCTCCATGATTTCCCATGAGAAACTGGAACTTAATCTTATTGGGATTCTCTTGTACATAAATTCATTGCTTTACTCTTTCAGTTTTCTGTATCCTTTTCTTGTCCTTGGCATTTGAGTTTGACTGCTATGGGTTTGACCATGGCTCTGTTTGCGTTTATCCTGTCTGGGGTTTGTTGGGCTTCTTGATTATACATATTCATGTCTTTCCTTACAGTTGGGAATTTTTCTGCCATTATTTCTTAGAATATTTCTTCTGCCCCTTTCTTTCTTCTCCTTCTGGGGCTCAATATGCTTATATTGGTATTGCTCAATGTTGCTCCCTGGTCTCTTAAGCTCAGTTCCCTTTTTTTAAACTCTTCTTTCTGCTCCTTAGCCCAAATCATTGCAATTGTCTTTTCTTCCAGTTTGCTGATTCTCTCTTCTGCCAGCTCGATCTGTGATCGAAACCCTCTAGAGAATTTTTTATTTCAGTTATTGTGGCCTTTAAAACCAGTATTTCTGTTTAGTTCCTTTAAAAAAAAATTCTAACTCTTTGTTTAGATTCTCATATTGTTTATTCATTGTTTTCCTGATAAGGTGTTACCAGGAAACAACATCTCATACTGTTTATTCTCTGTGTTTTCCTTCATCTCCTTGAGCATTTTGAGGATCTTTTTTTAAGAAATGTTTGTCTGGTATGTCCAGAGTCTGGTTGGTTGATGCTTTTCTGGATTTTCAGCTGTTCTTTGGATGGGCCATCATTTTCTGTTTCTTTGTCCTGTAATTTTTTGTTGTACATTCTACATTTTAATATTATAAAGTGTTAAATCTGGCATTTATTCCCTAATCTGTCTGTTCCTTAAGTTTGTATCCAGCTAGTGATAAGACAGAGATTTCCTTGAGTGCCAGGTGCTAACAAAACAAACAAATGCAAAAATACTTTTCATGGTCTTTGCAAATTGGCTGTAGGTTGGCTTGTGCTTCCCTTCGGAGTTAAGCCCTGCTGTCAAGAAGACTGGCCCAAGGCAAATGTCAGGTGCAGGGTCCCCTCCATGTTTTCTGGGCCAGTGTCCTGTCCCAGGTTTATGTTTGCTCATGGCCTTAGAAATTCCCCATTTCCAGGTGAAATGCCCTCTCTACTCCCAATAGACTTTCTTTCCTTCTCTGGTGTTCTATTGGTTGTCTTCAAGCAGGTAATCCTTTGCCCCTCAGGCCACTTTGACTTAATTGTTCCTTACCCTGTTCTAGCTGTCAGCAAGCTGCTTTTGCCTGCAGGGAAATTTCTGGGAGTGGGAGCCTTCAATGAGTTTCCTGGTTCAAACTTTGAGGCTGCCACCTGATAGATTGGCATGGACATACAGGCTCCACAGTATGTGACTAGGGGTTACTCTTCTCCTTCCTGAACATGGCTAGGGACCCACAATGGTAGCACAGGCTGGCTCCACACACTGGGGAAGGGTGGGGGGGTTCCAGCGAGGGTGCCACAAGCTTCTCCTACCAATTTTTTCTTTTCTTCCTTTCTTTTTTTTATATATATACAGCAGTGGTGGGTTTACAGAAAGATAAATGCAGAAAATACAAAAATACAGAGTTCCCATAAATCCACCTTCAGTTATAATACTTTGGATTAGTGTGGTAACTTTAAAATTGTCGTGAGAAAATATTATTATAATTGTACTATTAACTGTAGTCAATAGTTCACATTATGGTTAATTGTTTGTGTTGTACAGCCCTATGTGTGTTTTTTTTTTTTTTATTCTAGTAAAATATATACCACCTAAAATTTCCCCTTTTAACCATAATCAGATATATAATTTAATAGTATTAATTATATTCATAATGAAGTGTAACCAAGCACCACTATATATTACCAAAACTTGTCCATCATGTCTGTGCTGATTTGAAACTGTTATGTACCCCAGAAAATGACATGTTTTTTAATCCATTCTTGTGGGTGCAGACCTATTATGGGGAGAACTTTTGATTAGGGTGTTTCGATGGAGAAGTGACCCACCTCATTCAAAGTGGGTCTTAATCCTTTACTGGAGTCCTTTAAGAGAACTCACAGAGACAGAGAGAGAGAGAGAGAGTTAGAAAGAAAATGCCCTGGGAGTAGCAAGAAGGACTCACAGAAACTGAGAGCCATTTTGAAACAAGGACCCAGGAAAGAAAACCAGCAGGTGTCACTTGTGCCTTCCCATGAGACAGAGGACCCCGGATGCCAGCAACCTTTCCTCACAGAAGTTATTTTCCTCTTGATGCCTTAATTTGACCATTTTCATGGTCTTAGAACTGTAAATTTGTAAACTAATAAATCCCCATCAAAAAAGCCAATCCATTTCTGGTATATCGCATTCTGGCAGCTTTAGCAAACCAAAACAACCCCAAACAGAAACTCTGCACTATTTAGAATTAATTCCTTATTTTTTACCACCATCCTGGCCACTGGCGACCTGTATTGTTCATTTTTTGTTTGCCTTTTTGTTGATGAGTTGTAGGATTTCTTTATAAATTCTGATATTAAGTTTTATCAGATATGTGGTTTCCAAATAATTTCTCCCATTTTGAAGGTTGTCTTTTTCTTTTCAAGATGAAGTTCTTTGACACACAACAGATTTTAAATTTGATCAAATTTCATTGATTTATTTTTAAATTTTGTTGCTCATGCTTTTGGTAAAGTCTAAGAAAACATTGCCTAACATAAGGTTCTGAAGATGCTTCCCTGCATCATTTTCTTCTTGTTACTTTATAGCCATGGTTCTTTTTTCTTTCTTTCTTTCTTTTTTTGTATTTATTAGAGAAGTGGATTTACAGAACAATCATGCATAAAATACAGGATTCCCATATACCACCCTGTTAGTAACACCTTGCTTTACTATGGAAAAATTGTTATAATTGATTAAAGCACGTTTTTATAATTCTACTACTATTTACAGTTCATGGTTTAATTTAAGGTTCACTGTGTAGACAGTTCCATAGGTATTTTTAAATTATTATTAGATAAGTTGAAAATTTATAGAAATATCATGCATAAAAGCACATAAAATACAGAATTTCTTACCAATTTTTAAAGCTGTGTTTTTTTGATTTAGCTCTGCTCCAGTTATTGCAACGCTTTAACTGTTTTCCAGAGTTCTGAAGAAGATGGCTCGGCCAGTTTTTGCTAGGTCAAAAATTCTTTGGAGAAGGGCACACTGAAGGATCTTACTCTGCCAGCTTGGTGAACCCTGGGATATGCTTTTTAACTAACTAATTGGCTGTGCACTAAAGCACATCATTTATACTCTTTGGCCTCAGTTTCTTTATCTATGAAGTGAGGTTAAATGATCCTGGAATTTCTATCTCTGAGCAAGAGCAATTATAATTGGAACACAGGTTTCATCAGGCTTGTGTATTCACAGTCCAAATTTGGCCATTTGATTTTACCTTCCAAAAAAGTTATTTTTTGTGTGTTAAAAGCATGATTTTAAGTTCTTGAACTGTGCCACAGTTTTTGCAACCCTGTTTTGTCATTTCTATATTTTTAATATTCCAAGAGACTACAAAAATGAATGTGTCTGAGACTTTTTTTTGACATCTGAGATGACTTGCTCTATTAGTCAATGAGTCTATTCACATTTCTTTCTTTCTCCCTATGGCCCACGAGCAGGTTATTGTTGGATGGAGAAGAGATTTGGTTTTATGAAATGACGAACAACTGGTGTTCTGACTAAACCCAAATGTTTTGGTGACCACTGGGGTGGAACCCAGCAACCCTGCCAAATTAGGATTAGTACCAGAGCTACTTCCCTTGTGAAGGTTCAGCCCAAAATCAAGGTTAAAGAGAAGTAAAGGAAATCAAGTGTGTAAATGGACTATAGTTAGATTAATCACCAGAAGGTGTTTTTGAAGCTTCAAAGAAGGAAAATGGAAAACCTCATCAAATACATTAATACATCACTTGTAATTTGCCTAATGGATGTCTTTGTTGAAGGCTGATTCTAATAAGATGCATGAAAAGCCAAATGAGTCAACAGATTGGGCCGTATCAGGCACACACACAGAAATGTCTTTTGGACTTCTTTTATTTCATTTCATCACATTCTCCCCCAGACATGGTTTCTTGTCCATCTTGTCAGTCATCAGCTGTTTCTTCTGCCTCTCAGAATCAAGGCATGGTTCACAAATGGCTTTACAAAATCATCATCTATTACTTTCTACAGTTACGAAAGTTGTAAAACTGCATGAAATATGTTTTACTTTTTATCTGAGGAGTTTAATTCTAATCCAGTTAATCCCTTAATAAAGATGGGACATCAAAGGATTTTTACATGACTAAAATATTCCATGTAGGCTGTGCTTTTGATTAAACATGAGTTAAGTGTTGGAAGTCAATTTGCCTTTTCAGTCTACCAGAGTATTATGTAGGAAATAACTATCAAGAGTCAACAATGTACGATGTGGGGTTCTGGAGAACTGAGTACCTCTTTCTCTCCGCTGTTTGGCTCAAGTACACTAACTGGTTTGTCCACACAAGACACCACTTCTGTCCTGCCATTTTAAAATGTAGTCTGTTCATCTCTCTCTGTGTGTGTGCCTTACCACTCAGTATTACCTATTTCAGCCCAGTCCAGTTCTTTAGCAATGGCCAAGGGAAAAAGAGAAAGGTGTCACCTTTGCGTATTTTCAAAATCCAATTTTGCTATCTATTCTCAGACCCTGTAGAGGCTCAAGTGTGTCGTCTCTATATTTCATGTGATGTCAAAAGGCAACGTGTGTTTTGGGTAACAAATGGCATGTCTGTTTTGTAAAAACTATCTTTCTAGGTGGTGAGGAGTGTTTTTGAAGTTTTCAGAAGATATCTAGAAATCCTGAGTCTCCAAACAAGGCAAAGTCATCAATATGAGGAAGGACCTTTGTCTGGTTGTAGCCTTTGACATTGCTGGGTAGTATATGAAGTCAGTGATTTTTAAAATCTTGGAAAAAAACCTGAGGAAAGAGCCTTTGCAATGTTCATTTTACTGTGGCTCCTGCCTCTGTATAAAATCTGCTTATCTGTTACTTAGACAAGAAGCACATGCGAGCAGGTTTCATTCACGAAGAAGATGACTTCCAAAAAGAGGTTAAGTAGCTGGCTCCAGAGGAGAGAGCTTGGCAGTTCGAAATCCAGGATTGGAACATCAAAGTTAGTGACGCCAGCCCACTTTATCCTGCATGTGATGCTATCGCCACTTTGCTAGGAAAAAAAAAAGTGTTGCTGGAATTATGCATCACTGGCATAGACATTCGTGCTATTTGAAGTCATTCGGGGAAATGGTTTCAGTTAGCACTAAGGAACATTTACTTCACTGGTTTCAGAAGTCATCATGAATGGGGAAGGTATGGGATTAATTCTTGTTGGCAGCCATATCCTGGAGGGAAAAGGAGAGCCAGAATTATCTCACAGTCAAATAGAAAGAAACAGCAAATTTTACACCCACTAACTTTAAGTGATAGCCAGTTCCCCTTGTGACGTCTGACTTGAGCTGAGTAATGTACTTGAGAACTGTTTTGCTGGCCTCTCAGAATGTAGTCTTTAACCCCTTGTGTTAATGGATCCTGTGATGTTGTGGCATTGGAAAAACGATACCCCGTCATCTTAAAAACAGGACGAAATGTATATTGCTTTTATTAATATTCTTTGCATTCAAAGATGCTGGGGCCAATGCTCTTGGTAATCACATATACAAGTGTAGCAGAAAATGTGGGGTCTAAACACTGGTGACTCACACTTGTCTGCTCGTTTCTATGGCCTTAAAAACTAACCTATTCTGGGTCCTCTCATTTAGGATGTTAAGCGATAAATGACTTTTCTACCTTGATAAACTATTTTTTTCCCAGGTAATGTCTTTGCCTTGTGATACAGGATTTTTACAAACTTCCTTCTTGAATAATTTTTATAGTTTTTGCTGTACCATGAAACCACCAATGATCTATATAACATTTTTTACAATACCTTTTCTACAATTTAAAAAGATTATATCTAGAAAAAGGGAAAAAAGTGTATTAGTTGCTTTGAATAGAAAGTAGCTGCAATGAATCAAAAGCAGTGCTTTAATGTTTAGGTAAACATTGTTACCTTGTGCCAAAGAGTCTGAATGAGAGGCTGTTTTGGTTTGCTAAAGCTGCCAGAATACAATATACCAGAAATGGGTTGACTTCTACAATGGGAATTTATTAGCTTACAAATTTACAGTTCTAAGGCCATGAAATTGTCCAATTAAGGCATCAATTAGGACAATACCTTCTCTGAAGAAAGGTTTTTGGCATCTGGAGCACCTCCGTCACATGGAAGGCACATGGCTGGCATCTGCTGGTCTTTCTCTCCCAGGTTTTGTTGCTTTCAACTCTGGCTTAAGTGGCTTCCTCTCTGAGTTTCTGTGGGTGTGTCTTTGTCTTTCAGCTTCTCTGGGCCTTCTTTGGGCTCTCTGAGCTTTTTCTGTATGCCCTTTATCCTCTTGTAAAGGACTCCAGTAAGGGGATTAAGATCCACCTTGAGTGGAGTAGGTCACATCTCAATTGAAATAACCTAATCAGAAGGTCCCACCCACAATAGGTCTACACCTACAGGAATGGATTAAAAGAACATGGCCTTTTCTGGAGTACATAACAAACCACCACAGAGACCTAGATACTCTCTCTGTTAGAAAAAAAAAAATTGAGAAATGGCAAGGGACGCTGTGAGGAGTATTAAATATATGCCTACACTAAACTCAGATTTTCTCCTTAGTGTGATCAGAAGGATTAAAAGAAAGTTGATAAAGAAATCAGTTTCCCACTATGTGACTGAAGGTGATGAAGCTGGGTCAATCTGCCGTTTTGTGCACTGTCTCACTTTGGGAACTATTTCAATGAAGACTTTTTGGAGACCATGCCTAAATTTGAAGAGATTTCTAATGCTCAATTAGGCACTAGAGAGAAAGAGAACTTGAGACAAGGGTGGGGATTTGCTTTTCGTCTAGTCAATTTTGGCCAACAAATAATATGAATTACATGCTTAGAGATTTCAAGCAGCCCATTCTCCTGTTGCTGAGGGAAGGTAAGGGCATGTGAAACAAATAACTGCAAAACAAACCAACAGTCAACCAAAAGTACATGCTAAGCACCTAGGCAGTTGCAAGCAGGCGAGGAGCCTTTGCTTGAATTTCAAAAGGTGGTTTCTCTAGATCAACAAAGAACAAGAAGATGCCACTATAGGCAGACAAATTAGAAACAGGGCCCTCCAGTGGAAGAAAGCAGCCCAGTGGGAGCACAGGGCTTAACAAGAGAAAGGAAGACAGGATTTCTGCCCCTGCTTTTCCATCCTGGAAACTTCTATCAACGTTCAAAGGAGAGAAACTCCCTCAGACTCCTACAGAGCTGGCCCTTAAAAGCGTTATTTCATTTTCCAAGATCTGATGGTGTTTGCTGTGTTGAGAATGGGTTAAGGAGGGCTTTAGCAAAATATATATATATATATATACATATCCTGCAGAAAGAAAGATTGAATAAAATAAGTTTTGTTTGTTGCAACATATTGCAAGTGTTAGAAAGAACACATATTTTGATAATACAAATAAAGTATTAAAACATTAAGGAAAACGTTTTGCTTCCCTTTTAAATATGGCCCAGTGGTTTTACATGTTTACCAGCCAGTACTGATAGCTTTTTAGTATAATAACCCAAGATTTTTGTGTATGAGGCCCACATAATGCTGAAAGAAATTATATTACTTCCAATGTCTATTGATTGAGAAAATACATAATGATCAAAGGCTGCTATTAATTCTGTGAAGCAAGTACATTTATATTTTATTCATCACCTCATCTATAGACATTTAAAAAACTAGGCGTGTGTTTGTATATGGTATATTATTTATTTAGTCTACATATACTGAATGTGTATATGGATTTAGAGGCTCCTCACAATAAATTCTGCTACCCCCAGGGGTCCAAGACCTACTGGTTGAGAACCGTGTAAAAGGACAGACTTATGATTGATGACAATGAGGAGGGCCTGGGGCACATCTGCTGGTCGTTCGTTGCTTTTATCATTGCCCTCACACTTTCTTCCTGAAACACTGCACTCTGCTTTGTGTACTGAAAATATTTTCTGTATAAACTTCAACAAGTTGGTCAGGACTTTCCACAGTGGAAATCATTTTTCATGTGACAATTTGAATTGCTCTTTGAGTGGAGATTTGCACATCTGGGAAAGAAGTCATTTTAAATTCAAGATGTATCACGTCTTCAACTGTATTTAATAACATTTTATTCCTTAAGCTTGGTGGTGAATACATGGTCCTTTGATGTACCATGCTTCATACTTTGTGACATAATTTTTTAAAGATAAATTAAAGCAAAAGGAGTCCCTAGATCTCAGTGCCAGCTGTTTCCCTTTACATTGTTATCACAACAGACCCCAAAAATCTACAAATAAAGTTATTATTTACTGCAGAAAGGACAACTAAATAACACTGTAAGCTTACTTTCTGAGTGCTTTGTGGAATTTTAACTCATTTATGATCCAAAATGTGCCTGTGAACTTTTGCCCAATTATGCTTTTCTTTTTTGTGTGTTGCCTTTTGTATGACCCAAGGACAGTTCTGTCTCCCTTACAAGCAGTTTCTTCAATCCATCATGCATATATTCCTGCAGTCATTCCCTCTTTTTCCTGTATCATCAGTGCCTTCCTCTTGTCTGGTACAATATTTAATAAAATTGTCTAAATTTGTTATCGACATATACTCGTCTCCTAACCACTTTTCAACCCACTCCACCCTGGCTTCTGCCCCCATTACTCCATTGAAAGTCCTCTTGTCATGGCCACAAGCCTTCACAGATAACTTGTACCAAAGGTCATGTCCTACTTCTCACCTCACTCACTTTCTCAGATGCATCTGAGGGAGTTGATCACTTCTTTAAATGCTTTCTTACGTTTGTTTTCATTTTGCACGTTTATTCATTATTTATTTATTCATTCAGAAAACCTTTCTCTGGGCACTAGGAATAGAACAGTGAAAGAAATAGTCAGGTTTTGTCTTTATGAGCTAACAGAGAAGCAAATGTGCAGCTACAATGGAGCGTGCTAAGTGTCATGGTGGGGAAAATACAGTGCTAGGAGAAGACCTAAGAGGAATGCCTAATCAGGATTTGGAAAGTCAAGGAAAACTTCTGGGGGAAGAGTGACATCATTTAATCCAAGTTCTGAAAAATGAACCGGAGTTTGCCAGAGAATGGAGGAAACATATTAAGAAAGGGTACACAAGACTTAAAAAAAAAAAAAAAAAAAAAAAAGCAGATGCAAAGGCTTGGAGGCAAAGAGTACATAGAGAGCTGGAGGAGTTTAGAGTCCATCAAATGTAGGGTATTTGGGGGAAGGGGCAGGGAGAGTTTGGCAAAGGAAAGAATGGGAAAATGTCCTGGAATAAGGAAGCATCATATCACCATAGGCCTTAGAAGCCAATTTAAGAAGCTTGGATTTTATACTGAAGGCAGTAGAAAATCATTGAAGAATTTTGAGCTGGAAGATGACTGAAGTTGACGTAGGATTAGAATAGGGGCAAGGTTAGAGACAGGAAGACTTGCTAGGAGGCTGTGACATTGATTCAAGCAATATATGTTAGTAGAGTCAGAGGGTACAGAAAGCACTGGCCATTATGGAGAACGAAATGGTAGAATTTGATGATTGGTTGGAGGCCAGGATGGGGGACAATGCCTGATCAGGAAGATGGAAGAGTCAAGAATCAAAACCACAATGAAGTTTCCATCTTGGGCAGCCAGATAAATTGTGGTGCCTACATTTTCTGATCTTACAAAGCACCTAAGGAAGAACAAGGTATGGCTAAAAGTGGAAGGGAGACACACTTAGGCAGGCACTGGGGGCCATGAAAGGCTCTGGCTTTCCTCTGTCTGTCTCAAAGATAAGTAAAGGATTGAGGAAACAATGACAATTTATCTGTCCCTGGGAGCCTTCTCAGGAAGTGGGTTTGAGTGACCCACAATACAAGATGTGGAGAGTGGGAGTGACATGATTCTGGAGGGAATCCACCTTTTCTGCAGGCAGAGGAACAATTCCCATGACAGGCAGACAGAAGCCACAGCTCAAGATCCAGGGCTCTGGGAATCAGGATATCAGGAATCTGCAACAAGATCAGATGCTTGGCGACAGAAGCCTCCTGATCTACTTAGCAAGTTCTTGACAATGTACTTTAAGGGAACTCCAGTGGTCAGAGGGGTCAGAGAAAGTTTGGAGGAAGTAACAATAGCCCTGAAATAGCCAAAACCAGGGTTAGGGCTCTTGTCCTTTCTCAGGATCCTGGCAAGGCTGTGGTGATATATTTGGGTTTTGGACCTGCAAATCAGACCCAGTTGAATTGAGCATAGGTAAGTGAAATGTAAGGATAGAAAACTATTAGCTCCTTCCATCTTACCTTTGTTGGCTTGTCCATTCTTTTTCTTTTTTTTTTTTTTTTTTTTTTTTTTTTTTTTTTTTTTTTTTTTTTTAAATCATCATTTTATTGAGATATATTCACATACCACGCAGTCATACAAAACAAATTGTACTTTCGATTGTTTACAGTACCATTACATAGTTGTACATTCATCACCTAAATCAATCCCTGACACCTTCATTAGCACACACACAAAAATAACAAGAATAATAATTAGAGTGAAAAAGAGCAATTGAAGTAAAAAAGAACACTGGGTACCTTTGTCTGTTTGTTTCCTTCCCCTACTTTTCTACACATCCATCCATAAACTAGACAAAGTGGTGTTTGGTCCTTATGGCTTTCCCAATCCCATTGTCACCCCTCATAAGCTACATTTTTATACAACTGTCTTCGAGATTCATGGGTTCTGGGTTGTAGTTTGATAGTTTCAGGTATCCACCACCAGCTACCCCAATTCTTTAGAACCTAAAAAGGGTTGTCTAAAGTGTGCATAAGAGTGCCCACCAGAGTGACCTCTCGGCTCCTTTTGGAATCTCTCTGCCACTGAAGCTTATTTCATTTCCTTTCACATCCCCCTTTTGGTCAAGAAGATGTTCTCCGTCCCACGGTGCCAGGTCTACATTCCTCCCTGGGAGTCATATTCCACGTTGCCAGGGAGATTCACTTCCCTGGGTGTCTGATCCCACGTAGGGGGGAGGGCAGTGATTTCATCTTTCAAGTTGGCTTAGCCAGAGAGAGAGGGCCACATCTGAGCAACAAAGAGGCATTCAGGAGGAGACTCTTAGGCACAAATACAGGGAGGCCTAGCCTCTCCTTTGCAGCAACCGTCTTCCCAAGGGTAAAACTTATGGTAGAGGGCTCAACCCATCAAACCACCAGTCCCCTATGTCTGTGGTCATGTTAGCAACCATGGAGGTGGGGTAGGCGAATACCCCTGCATTCTCCACAGGCTCCTCAAGGGGGCACTACATCTTTTTTTTTTTTTTTTTTCCCCTTGTTTGTCTTTTTTCTTTTTTTTTTTTTTTTTTTTTTTTTAACTTTCCCTTCTTTTTTCAAATCACCTGTATGAAAAAAAAAGTTAAAAAGAAAACAAACATACAATAAAAGAGCATTTCAAAGAGACCATAGCAAGGGAGTAAGAAAAAGACAACTAACCTAAGATAACTGCTTAACTTCCAACATGTTCCTACTTTACCCCAAGAAAGTTACATAATATAGCAACATTTCAGTGAACTTGTTCCTACTACAACCATCAGAAATTAACAGACCATAGTCATTTCTGGGCATCCCCAGAACGTTAAATAGCTTATCTGTTCTTCCTGGATTATTGTTCCCCTTTCCTTAATTGCTCTCTACTGCTAGTTCCCCTACATTCTACGTTATAAACCATTTGTTTTACATTTTTCAAAGTTCACATTAGTGGTAGCATATAATATTTCTCTTTTTGTGCCTGGCTTATTTCGCTCAGCATTATGTCTTCAAGGTTCATCCATGTTGTCATATGTTTCACCAGATCGTTCCTTCTTACTGCCGCGTAGTATTCCATCGTGTGTATATACCACATTTTATTTATCCACTCATCTGTTGAAGGACATTTGGGTTGTTTCCATCTCTTGGCAATTGTGAATAATGCTGCTATGAACATTGGCGTGCAGATATCTGTTCGTGTCACTGCTTTCCGATCTTCCGGGTATATACCGAGGAGTGCAATCGCTGGATCGAATGGTAGCTCTATATCTAGTTTTCTAAGGAACTGCCAGACTGACTTCCAGAGTGGCTGAACCATTATACAGTCCCACCAACAATGAATAAGAGTTCCAATTTCTCCACATCCCCTCCAGCATTTGTAGTTTCCTGTTTGTTTAATGGCAGCCATTCTAACCGGTGTTAGATGGTATCTCATTGTGGTCTTAATTTGCATCTCTCTAATAGCTAGTGAAGCTGAACATTTTTTCATGTGTTTCTTGGTCATTTGTATTTCCTCTTCAGAGAACTGTCTTTTCATATCTTTTGCCCATTTTATAATTGGGCTGTCTGTACTATTGTCATTGAGTTGTAGGATTTCTTTGTATATGCAAGATATCAGTCTTTTGTCAGATACATGGTTTCCAAAAATTTTTTCCCATTGAGTTGGCTGCCTCTTTACCTTTTTGAGAAATTCCTTTGAGGTGCAGAAACTTCTAAGCTTGAGGAGTTCCCATTTATCTATTTTCTCTTTTGTTGCTTGTGCTTTGGGTGTAAAGTCTAGGAAGTGGCCTCCTAATACAAGGTCTTGAAGATGTTTTCCTACATTATCTTCTAGGAGTTTTATGGTACTTTCTTTTATATTGAGATCTTTGGTCCATTTTGAGTTAATTTTTGTGTAGGGGGTGAGGTAGGGGTCCTCTTTCATTCTTTTGGATATGGATATCCAACTCTCCCAGCCCCATTTGTTGAAAAGACCATTATGGCTCAGTTCGGTGACTTTGGGGGGCCTTATCAAAGATCAGTCGGACATAGATCTGAGGGTCTATCTCTGAATTCTCAATTCGATTCCATTGATCTATATGTCTATCTTTGTGCCAGTACCATGCTGTCTTGGCAACTGTGGCTTTATAATAAGCTTCAAAGTCAGGGAGTGTAAGTCCTCCCACTTCGTTTTTCTTTTTTAGAGTGTCTTTAGCAATTCGAGGCATCTTCCCTTTCCAAATAAATTTGATAACTAGCTTTTCCAAGTCTGCAAAGTAGGTTGTTGGAATTTTGATTGGGATTGCATAGAATCTGTAGATGAGTTTGGGTAGAATTGACATCTTAATGACATTTAGCCTTCCTATCCATGAACATGGAATATTTTTCCATCTTTTAAGGTCCCCTTCTATTTCTTTTAGTAGAGTTATGTAGTTTTCTTTGTATAGGTCTTTTACATCTTTGGTTAAGTTGATTCCTAGGTACTTGATTTTTTTAGTTGCTATTGAAAATGGTATCTTTTTCTTGAGTGTCTCTTCAGTTTGTTCATTTCTAGCATATAGAAACATTACTGACTTATGTGCATTAATCTTGTATCCCGCTACTTTGCTAAATTTGTTTATTAGCTCTAGTAGGTGTATCGTTGATTTCTCAGGGTTTTCTAGATATAAGATCATATCATCTGCAAACAATGACAGTTTTACTTCTTCTTTTCCAATTTGGATGCCTTTTATTTCTTTGTCTTGCCGGATTGCCCTGGCTAGCACTTCCAGCACAATGTTGAATAACAGTGGTGACAGCGGGCATCCTTGTCTTGTTCCTGATCTTAGAGGGAAGGCTTTCAGTCTCTCACCATTGAGTACTATGCTGGCTGTGGGTTTTTCATATATGCTCTTTATCATGTTGAGGAAGTTTCCTTCAATTCCTACCTTTTGAAGTGTTTTTATCAAAAAGGGATGTTGGATTTTGTCAAATGCTTTTTCAGCATCTATTGAGATGATCAATTGATTTTTCCCTTTCGAGTTTTTAATGTGTTGTAATACATTGATTGTTTTTCTGATGTTGAACCATCCTTGCATGCCTGGAATGAACCCCACTTGGTCATGGTGTATGATTTTTTTAATGTGTCTTTGGATTCGATTTGCAAGTATTTTGTTGAGGATTTTTGCATCTATATTCATTAGGGAGATTGGCCGGTAGTTTTCCTTTTTTGTAGCATCTTTGCCTGGTTTTGGTATTAGATTGATGTTAGCTTCATAAAATGAGTTAGGTAGTGTTCCATTTTTTTCAATGTTTTGAAAGAGTTTGAGTAAGATTGGTGTCAGTTCTTTCTGGAAAGTTTGGTAGAATTCCCCTGTGAAGCCATCTGGCCCTGGGCATTTATTTGTGGGAAGATTTTTGATGACTGATTGGATCTCTTTGCTTGTGATGGGTTGGTTGAGGTCTTCTATTTCTTCTCTGGTCAGTCTAGGTTGTTCATATGTTTCCAGGAAATTGTCCATTTCTTCTACATTATCCAGTTTGTTGCCATACAGTTGTTCATAATATCCTCTTATAATTTTTTTAATTTCTTCAGGATCTGCAGTTATGTCACCTTTTTCATTCATTATTTTGTTTATATGGGTCTTCTCTCTTTTTGATTTTGTCAGTCTAGCTAGGGGTTTGTCAATCTTGTTGATCTTCTCAAAGAACCAACTTTTGGTGATATTTATCCTTTCTATTGTTTTTTTGTTCTCTATGTCATTTATTTCTGCTTTAATCCTTGTTATTTCTTTTCTTCTACTTGGTTTAGGATTGGTTTGCTGTTCATTTTCTAGCTTCTTCAGTTGATCCATTAGTTCTTTGATTTTGGCTCTTTCTTCCTTTTTAATATATGCGTTTAGTGCTATAAATTTCCCCCTTAGCACTGCTTTTGCTGCATCCCATAGGTTTTGGTATGTTGTGTTCTCATTTTCATTCGTCTCTATATATTTAGCAATTTCTCTTGCTATTTCTTCTTTAACCCACTGATTGTTTAGGAGTGTGTTGTTTAACCTCCAGGTATTTGTGAATTTTCTAAGTCTCTGATGGTTATTGACTTCTAATTGTATTCCATTGTGGTCAGAGAATGTGCTTTGAATAATTTCAATCTTTTTAAATTTATTGAGGCTTGTTTTATGTCCCAGCATATGATCTATTCTGGAGAAAGTTCCGTGAGCACTAGAAAAGTATGTGTATCCTGGTGATTTGGGATGTAATGTCCTGTAGATGTCTGTTAAATCTAATTCATTTATCAGATTGTTTAGGTTTTCAATTTCCTTATTGGTCTTCTGTCTGGTTGATCTATCTATAGGAGAGAGTGATGTGTTGAAGTCTCCCACAATTATTGTGGAAACATCAATTGCTTCCTTTAGTTTTGCCAATGTTTCTCTCATGTATTTTGTGGCACCTTGATTGGGTGCATAGACATTTACGATTGTTATTTCTTCTTGCTGAATTGCCCCTTTTATTAGTATGTAGTGGCCTTCTTTGTCTCTCAAAACATCCCTGCATTTGAAGTCTATTTTATCTGAGATTAATATTGCTACACCTGCTTTCTTTTGGCTGTAGCTTGCATGAAATATTTTTTTCCATCCTTTCACTTTCAATTTCTTTGTGTCCCTGTGTCTAAGATGAGTCTCTTGTATGCAACATATTGATGGTTCATTTTTTTTGATCCATTCTGCGAATCTATATCTTTTAATTGGGGAGTTTAATCCATTTACATTCAACGTTAAAACCGTGAAGGCATTTCTTGAATCGGCCATCTTATCCTTTGGATTATGTTTGCCATATTTTTCCCTCTCTCTATTAATATCCTTTATTGTACCCATACCGAATCTCTTTAGTACTGAACCTTTCTCCAAGTCTCTCTGTCCTGTCTTTGTTTCTCTGTCTGTAGGGCTCCCTTTAGTATCTCCAGTAGGGCAGGTCTCTTGTTAGCAAATTCTCTCAGCATTTCTTTGTCTGTGAAAAATTTAAGCTCTCCCTCAAATTTGAAGGAGAGCTTTGCTGGATAAAGTATTCTTGGCTGGAAATTCCTCTCTCTCAGAATTTTAAATATATCGTGCCATTGCCTTCTCGCCTCCATGGTGGCTGCTGAGTAGTCACTACTTAGTCTTATGCTGTTTCCTTTGTATGTGGTGAATTGCTTTTCTCTTCCTGCTTTCAGAACTTGCTCCTTCTCTTCTATGTTTGACAGTGTGATCAGTATATGTCTCGGAGTGGGTTTTTTTGGATTTATTCTATTTGGAGTTCGCTGAGCATTTATGATTTGTGTATTTATGTTGTTTAGAAGATTTGGGAAGTTTTCCCCAACAATTTCTTTGAATACTCTTCCTAGACCTTTACCCTTTTCTTCCCCTTCTGGGACACCAATGAGTCTTATATTCGGACGCTTCATATTATCTATCATATCCCTGAGGTCCATTTCGAGTTTTTCAATTTTTTTCCCCATTCTTTCTTTTATGCTTTCATTTTCCATTCTGTCATCTTCCAGGTCACTGATTCGTTGTTCAACTTCCTCTAGTCTTGTACTATGAGTGTCCAGAATCTTTTTAATTTGGTCAACAGTTTCTTTAATTTCCATAAGATCATCCATTTTTTTATTTAGTCTTGCAATGTCTTCTTTATGCTCTTCTAGGGTCTTCTTGATTTCCTTCATATCCCGTACTAGGGTCTCATTGTTCATCTTTAGTTCTTTGAGTAGCTGCTCTAGGTGTGTCTCTTCTGGTCTTTTGATTTGGGTGCTTGGGCTTGGGTTATCCATATCGTCTGGTTTTTTCATATGCTTTATAATTTTCTGTTGTTTTTGGCCTCGTGGCATTTGCTGTCCTTGATAGGGTTCTTTTAGGGTTTGTAGACCAGTTGAAGTCCTTATCTCTAATTTATCAGATCTACAGCTTCGTGGAGTACACTTTCTCTAACTAACCAGCAGGTGGCGTCCACGAGCCACCTGTTCTCCACAAGCCAGATCTCCCCTGCTTAGCCTTTTTGGTGAGTGGGGGAGTGAGTCTTGTGGGGCCCAATTGGTGTCCCAAGCTTGCGTGTGTAGTTGGTGTTGCCTGCCCTGTATGTGGGGCGTGTTTCTGGGCAGTCGGGGAGGGGGGGTGGCCCTAACAATCAAATCTCCCTGATGATCCTAGAGTTTTAAAGCTACTGCAATAGTCTAATCCTTCAGTTCAGTCCTGCCACAGTTTGTCTCTGCCACTGACCCACAAGTCTTTGGTATTGGCGTATGGCTCCTGAGACTTGCAAGTGGGCCCCTCTTCCAGGCTGTGCACCCCGGGTCCTCTGTTGAGGGATGACTGTGCTATGTCACAGGTGAGTGCCGTCCCCCCAGGGCAGTTCTGGGCTGCTGGGCTGTGTTGGGAGGCTCCCAGTCTGCTCAAATGATGGCTGAATGGGGCTCTGTTAATTCACACTGCTCCCCCTTCCCAGCTCTGGGACATTCAGCTGAGGTTGCAGGGAAGGCTAATGTCCACGCCCAGTTTTGTGGTGTGTGCCTGTTATTTGAAGCACTTCCGTCACACTGGGTTGTCTGGGGCAGCTCTGGGCTATGGGGCTGGCGATGGGCAGGAGTGTTTCCTGTCCACCAGGATGGTGGCTGTGAGCGGACACCCCCCTTTTCTTGGGAAGTTGTGTTGTTTAGTGAATTTTCTCAGCCACTGGATTATTGCCTTTTGTCTCAGAGCTCTCTTATTTCTGCTCTTGACTTGACGTGCCCAAATTTCAATTCTTTGAAGCTTTCTGTATTGAGCTTCTTAGAGTAATTGTTTTAGAAAAAGCAAAAAGGATTTAAAAAAAAAAAAAACAAACAAACAAAAAAAAAAACCGGCCCTCCTCAGAGATCTAATGGGTTATTGAAATGCTAATAGACAAAGCAACCAGGGCCATTAAGGAAAGGTGCCCTGGGCAGAGAGATCAGCCTTGCTTCGGGATTTGCATATGCGCCTCAAGGCCTGATCTCCGCCCTTCCACTTTCTGTGTTCACCAGAACTCCAAAAATCCTCTGCTTTTACTTTGGAGCTTCTCGTGTTGTTTTCCTTCTATGCCCGTCTCCTCTCTGCTGGGCTGGCTGCTCTCAGAGTCTCTGGTGTCTGGCCTCAGTCTATCTATGGTTGGAGTTTGAATCAGTAGAATGAGTTTCCGATGGGAGCAGCCACTGCAATTCTCCCTTCTCCTTCCTGGAGCTGACAGCCCCTCCTCCCCCGGGACTGAGCCTGGCAGGGAGGGGCGCGGGTCCCCTGGCCGCAAAAACTTACAGATTTCGCTGATCTCAGCAGTTCCACGTTTTCATGAGTGTTGTATGAAGTATGCCCAAAGACAGATTGCTCTGTGGTGTCCAGTCCACGCAGTTCCTGGCTTTTTACCTACTTTCCTGGAGGAGTAACTAAAACATACAGCTCACCAGTCTGCCATCTTGCCCCGCCTCCTGTCCATTCTTTTTCTACTTCAGTGGTGCACACCATTTGCTGTGGAGGTCTTGTTTTTTTGCAAGAGATTGCTTTTGCAATCCTATCTGGAGCAATATGTAAAAAAGAATATAAAAAATGAGGAACTGTATTTCAGTCACTTCTAAGAAGCCATACAAATTGCTATATTTGTTTAATGCTTATTATATTTCTAACATTATTGTGCCCTGCTGTGCTGTCAGAAAGGCAAAAATGAAATAAGTCAAATATTGTGGTCCAAGAGGATCATTTTTCTGTTTTTAGCATGTGTTTTTTAGTTCAGTTTCTCCATTACCTATTATCTCCACCCTAATACCTTATACAGTAATTGACTCATCAAAAGACTATTAATCAAATGTGGCATGTATTTCACATTAGCAAGTCTGTTAGGAATTCCCCAAAAATGATATTTCATATATTTTAGGGTTGAAGTTTATTTTCTGTAAATGAGTAAATTTCTTCTACGATAAGAACCGTGGCAGGAGCTGCAAGAATCAGAACTCTTTGGTGACCTGAATTTCTGTAAGCAGAGCTTGACTTCCTAACAAGGCCTTGCACAAGGGTGGCCAACTCCCTTCTGCTGAATTAGTCATTGTTAGCCACAGCAAGCAGTGATTTTAACCCCGTTTACAAAAAAGCATTTATTCTGCTCCTCTCAGGAGAGAGGTTAGTCACCAGCACCAGGATTTGTTGCCTCAGGCCTCATGCTGCACCCATCCTTCCCCTGGTGACAGTTTCTTGCCAAGACAAAAGTGGCAGTAGGTTAACACTAACAAACCCTCACACCTACACAACTGTTCTTATGCATCAGGCGCTGTGCTGATCACTGTCTTACATCATCTCATTTAATCCTCAGAACCACCCGTGATATGGATGATTGGCTACATTTTAGAGATGACAAAATTGAAGATCAGGGAGAGGAAGATATTTTCAAGGGTCATCCAGAGCTGAAGTTCAAGCTCAATTTCTGGATTCTTGAATCTGTTCTCTTAATCACTAGACCGACGGCTTGTGAATTTTATGCCCAAAGGATGAGGAGGAAGAACTCCCGGGTCCTGTGTCAACCACAGAGGCTCCCCTTTTGTTGTTTTATATATTGAGGTTCAGTGTAGGAGTTCATTGAAATAAGGGTTCCATAGCCATGTTTTAAAAGCAGTTTGCAGCTCCTGCTTTATCTGTGTTGTTTCCATGCTGCTTCTGAACCAGCTCTACACCTGTGTGTGAAATGCAGCACCACCGGTGTTGTGGAATCTGTGGACCGCTAAAAGGATGACTAAGAGAATAGCCCCAGTGGTTGGTGACCAAGTCTAAAATCTTTTATCCATTATTCTGGGTTAGATCAGCAAAGGTATGTTAACCTGATCATATGATACGACATAGGGTAGCCTAGCAAAAGTGGACTCTCATGTGTCCTTGACTTCAATGCATTAGCTGCCTTGTCATTCAGGAGTGTCCCAAGACAAGAGACAGGTATTTTTGCTGAACGGAAGGTTTGAAAAGTGACAACAGTGGGGCCCATAGAAGAAATCATGAGAAATGGAGGGGTACAGATGGGGGAAAAAAACAGTTTTTATTTCATAATGGGCAGGTCTCGAGTCACAGAAATTAAAATTTTAAAAATGAGGTGGTTCCAGTTCACTGAAGAGTTTATTTAAAGGGCATTTAATCAGAGTTCATTTCTTATAGGCCATTCTAAGAAACCAAATGGTGAGTTTTTTTAAATAATTTTTTCCTAATCACAGTTCTACAGGTACAAAAATACTCCCTTTTCATTCTAGAAGAAACTATTATTTCTCAATTAGAAAAAAGATTGTGAGAATTTATTGCACAACATGAAAACTCTTTGGATTCAAAGTATTACTATTAATTAATAGGTAAAGGAACCCCCAGATTACAGAGAAGTAATGCATATAAACCACAAACACTCAGCAAATCATATGCAGTGGTTTTCCTGCATCAAATGGTACTTGCAAAGTTTGGGAGAATCTGACATTTTGAAGCTGCAAGCAATTTTTTTGTATCCCAAGAGTTGGGGACCTAGAGCAGATAGCTTATTTATTCTGGGAAAACTGACCCAATATGCTTTTTGGATCTGCAAATTAAAGTAAGTGCTCCCTGATCTTGGGGAAGAAATAATAATCTGGTTGCAAGTACTTTAAATCCGGAGGAGGGCTCTCCTATTTTGTCACATAAATTGTTTATCCTCTAACAGAGCTCTTCTTCTCTGCAGACACTTTTTGAGTGTCTGCAGAGAAAAAGATTTTGGAAGAGGCCAAAATCCAGGGCAGAAAAGGTTTCTTTATCTTTGCATGTATTTATGCTTCCCTACCACAGCATATTATTGATTATTCTTGGGGGAGACCCTCTCAGAGCCTGCAGACCCATGTGTGTCTGTGTGTGTGCTTGCAAAACACAAGTGCATGTATTTATGTGTAATTGTTTACATATGTCAAGATCTCAGAATCAGAGACTCCAAAGACTGCAGGAAAGTTCAGGAAAGTTGCCTGAACTTGACATTTTTATAAAAGGTTCTGGATGGAGCTTCCTATAGCCTAGACTGGACTGCAGGTGCCCCATATTTATATAATAAATAATTGAATAACCCCAGTTTGGGAGTATATACTGATATTCAAAAATGTGCCCACTGAAGTACATAGGTTAAGGCCCACTGTGATGCAGGAATTGGAGCTTCCCCTAGAGAATTTCCAGAGCATATCATCCTGGAAAAGGCAAATCTTGGATTGGGCAAAGATGGCCCAGGATACAGACTTTAGGATGAGGAGAAGAGGGATGTCTTTCTCCTTTGGAGTATCATAGTGATTGGGTTGGGAGGGGAGACAGGTTAGAGGGGACTCTGTTGAGCAGCATGTGTATGTGTGTGCTGCGGGTGTGTGTTGATGAGCTGCTCTTGCAACATGGCTACATATTACTGGTGACTCCCTACGGGTCTGGCTATGGTAAATTAAATTAGTCAATATTTTGTTCTTCCCTAGCATTATCCCTAACCTTCGGAGTTTTCAAATAATCAGTTTGCAGATGTGGATAATATAAATGCTGAGGAATAACAACCATATTTAGGAACATGGAAGTCATTGGAGATCTTGATAAGGATTTATTCAAAGTGACAGCCTGGTCTCTGCTGTGCATGGAGAATCAAAAGAAGGCTAGATACCCATTTTTAGGATGAAGCAGTGTGGCAGGGCAGCAGCAGCTGAAAGGAATCCATTCTGGAGAGACAGAGAGGAGTGAGCAGTGACTTTCAGGAGGAGCAGAGACCTGAAGTCTGAGCCAATTGGCTAGCTGAAGTGGTAAACAATGACCAAGATGGAAGTGCAGAGAAAAGAACCCAATGTCACTTAAGGTGAAGGCTCAGGTCTTTATTCTGGATATTCAAAGTTAATGTGGTTTCATTTTAATCCACACATTGATATGGTATGATCATATGAATAACACACAGAAATGTAAAATTTGAATGCTGTCAATGCTAAGAGAGTTTGATCTTGTACTTTGACCAAAGGTTTGTTCAACTAAAATTTTTGTGAGCCCAATCAACATACCTTACCATGCCTTACAGCTCAGTGGTCATCATGATACAGACTTAAATTTGCAACTTAAAAAAAATACCTATTGAGCACCTACTATTTACAGCACTGCTCTGAGAAATGAGGTTGCAGCGGAGACAAAACAGATGAAATCCTTGTTTTAATTGTGCTTATAATTTGGCAAGAAGAGACAGTCATTCAACCAATAAACACATATATTATTAATAATATGCCAGGTTCTGATAAACGATATGGGGGAAAAAAGGGACAAGGGAAATAATAGTGCAGCAGGTAGGTGGAGGAGGGTGCTATTTTATATCAGTTGATCAGGGAAGGCCTCCCTGGCAACATGATATTTGCCCAGAAACTTGAAAAGAATAAAGGAATAACTATGTAGGTGGCTGAAAGCAAGAGCTTTACAGTCAGAGGGAAAAGCATGTGCAAAAGCAGGAAATGCTTGGTTAGTTCGAGGCATTGCAATATCATAAGTCATGGAGCAGACTCACGGTGGAAGGTGGCAGGGCAGGAGACGAGTCAGAGATGGAGTTGGGAGGCAGATCACGAGAGCCGTGTAAGAGATGGTGAAAATCTTAGTTTTACTTGCGTATGCTGGGAAGACATGGGAGAGTTTTCATCAGAAAAGGTACATTATCTGATATATTAAAACAGTCACTGGCTGCTCTGTGAAGAGTTTGCAGGAAGATGCAACAGGAGGTTTCAGCAATGACCCAGGTGAGAGAGGATGGAGGCTTTTTTGAGCTCTGACATTGGTAAAAAAATGAGATATGGCTGTATTTTGCTCTTGAACTGCTGTAGGTTGTGAGAGAAACAGATGAATCAAGGATGACTTCAAAAGTTTTGGGACTGGACAATTAGTCAAATGGGGTTGCCATTTATGAATGGTAAAGAAGAGAGAAGAAGCAGGTTTGAAGGAGAATATGAAGGATTTTAATGTTAGACTTAACATGTCTATTGGATATCCAAATAGAGAGGTCCAGAAAGCAGCTGGCACTTTTCAGTGTATAAGGTTACTTCAAGTCATGGGACTAGATGAGACCATCTGCAGAGAAAATGTAGGGAAGAGTAGGAGCCCAAGCTCTGATCCCGTCATAGAGATTTGGAAAATTAGGGGGAATATCCCTCAAGGGAGATTTAGAAGGGGTAAAGTAGGATAGCCAGTGGAAGAGGGAGAAAATCAAGAGAGATTTCCAGAGACCAAGTGTTTTAAGTAATCAGTGTTGCAATGTGACTAAATAAAGGACTTAGGAACGACTGTTGAATTTAGCAACATGGCAGTCCTTGGTGACCTAGGCGAGAAATATTTGGTGGAGTGGTGATGATGGAGTGGGTTTCAAGAGAGATTGGGAAATTTGTAGCATGGTTCAGTTGGTACTATGAGTTATAGATTTAGAGATTTTCTAAATCTAAAATTGTTCACTAATTCTGTAGAATAATCACATATGTATCAATAAGTCAACTCAGTGAGAGTCTGTGGCGCTGTTAAAAAGAGATTAATTGGAGATGACATACCTCCCTTAAAGTGGTCCGATGAGGGCGTAAACTGAGAGAGGGGAGGACTTGTTTGTGTAAGGAGGACAGATCTGCAGAGTTTTGGACCCCTTCTAGAAGAGTGGAAAATTCTATGTTACAGTTGTGAGAATTAAGGGAGGACATGAAGTAACTGTTGATAAGCAGTCTTGGGTTCAACAGCCCTCAGAAAAGACCATCTCAATTATTATTTTTTCCTTAAGTTAAAGTTATTTATAATGAATCCATTCATTTAGTTTAACTCTATTCAGATTTTTGTTCTTATCTTTGTACTTTCAGATAATATTTCAGAATAATGCATCTGGTAGTGAGTCTAGGGGATGGAGTTTATTGTTCTTGATCAGCACATTTCTCTAATTTGGGCACTTTGGGCCAAAAAATGAGTGACAGCTCTGACAATAAAATCCAGGCACAAAGAGGACTGTTTCCAGCCTTCTTGAAGGGCCCTATAACAGAGTAAGTGTCTCATGCTTTTGGGACTAAAGACATCATGCTTTCCCATGACCTGAAATGGAAAATAATTCCATTGCTCATGGAGCAGCATGGAACACACACCATGTGAAACAGTCATAAAATATTTTACTTGTTTTATTTTTTCCGCTTGCTAGTTCCCTTCATTTTGGCAGAAGGTAGCATGTGATGATGTAATTAAACATTTCCACATTTAATTCCCAGATTCTGGGATACCAGTTTTACCTTCCTACTGAAAAACATACGGACTTCCAGAAGTAACCCAGAAAGAGGCACACTGAAGGCAGATGTACCATCAGTTATAACGTGATCTGAAACAATTCACTTGAATGGGGATTTCCATCCCCTTTTGAGCACACTGGCCACATTAAGCAAATTCACAGTCCAGTAAGTGGTATTTCCTGAGGTGATGGATCGCCCATCTAATGGCATCTGAGTGCAAGTCTCATGAACCTTAATGCTTTTTGCACGCAAGCCTGTAAATGCCCAGTGCAGATTTTACCAGCTAAACCTCATAAATCTTCATGCAGGGTTCTAAAAGTCTATAGCAAGCAATTCAAACAAAATTGTGTTTGCCTCTCTTCACCTTTTTCTAAGCTCATACCCCTGGCTTTTTTGTTTACTTTTTAAAAAGATATTTAAAACTGCACTTCAGCCACATTGTAAATGAAAGAGTACATTGTACAGGCACCAAAGGTACACGTCAATGCTTTTATCAAATTCAGGGTTCTGCTCTGCAACACTAATTGGAAACATGTGTTGAAAATGCAACACAGGATTTTCAGCTGTTCTTTAATTAAATGGAGCAAACTAAGGGCTAAATTCTGCATTTCTTTATAAGGAGAGGCTGCTAGAGTTGGTCTGTTAGCAGGACTGGTGGATGACTCTGGGTGGGGAAGTTGGCATCTGTGTCAGAGTTTCAGGGATGTTGGTGGTTGTCATTTTAATATTTAAGACACAGTCACCATGATTTCATGATGCCGTTTAGCCATGTTCATTGAAGTCCTCATTGCAAATGCATCTCAGATAAGGAGAAGGGAAGTGATAAGAAACCTAGTTATTCTCAAGTGCATTGGAAGATTGACTAACAAAAGATTTTTAGAGTCTCATAAAATTCAGCTACTGTAAAAGTCATCAGTGAGGTGGAAAAAATGCCTCCTTGTACACTTGCCCATTGAAAACTGGAGAAATTGTGTGTGTGTGTGTGTCTACTAGAAAGACAGTGAGAAATAAAATCATAAGTTTTCTGATGAATCCTGAAAACAAAATACAACTTGATATTTTAAAAATGATATTTCTGCCACTTATACATAAGGGGTGGATGGGTGGGCTGTACAGCTGTCAACTGTCCAGGGACCAGTATCCTGGAGAATAAAAGGCTAGTTCACAATATCTCCTTTCAGGATTTAAGTCACATTTTCATGATGCTTTATGTTATTTAACATTCATTGAATGTCACCGGTGTATTGAACTCCATTGCCTCCCTCCCCTACAAGGTTTGGATCCAGAACCGGCACTTTTGCACAAAGCCCTGAAGCCTTAGAAAAGAAATGTGAATATATGCATTCAACATCACAGTCGCACCTACAGCATCCAGAAAGAGTGCAAGAAGTGCACTAATGATGACAGTGATTCCTCCAATGGAGTATATGAGGCATACTGCAGGGAACGGGAATGTCAAAGCAGGATTGGGAACGTTCAGGAAAGGAAGCCATTTCCACAAAAGGCTTACAAACTCCTAAAATTGCTCCTAAGGAAATGAGGAAATCACTCTGCTTATACCAAAGCCCCAGGGACAAGCTCTCCCTGTCATGGGTGGGTTAAATGATTCTGCCAGGAGTCTCTCAACTTCCACTGGGTGTTGGAAAAGTTGATCTGTGGACGCTCCTTGATATGAACTGGAGTTTGACAATTTCCCAGGCAGACTGGAAGTAGCATTGGGGATTTACATGCCTGCAGAGAAATGGGAGACCTCTGGGTGTGCCCTCACAGTGCCTTCAGACTTCCCTTCCAAATGCAAAATCTAATCAGGTCACTCCTCCCTTCCTTCAAGATCCTTCTATATCTGTTCATTTAGGCTAAAATCTAAACTCTTAGTGACAAGTTCAAGACTCACAGTGGGCTAGCCCACTCTATTCCCAGCCTCAGGGTTCATCTCCCCATTCCCTCTTAAAGCCTTAAGTCACTAAGCATGCCGCCCGCTCTCATTCCTCTGTGCCTTACACGTGGCTGAATGCTTATCAGCCATCTGGCAAACTCTGCTTCATCCCTGAAATTCAACTCAAACTTCATCTGCCTTCTCTGTCAAGTTTCCCTTGGCACCAATCCCTTCTCCCAGTTGTGCTCTCCAAAGATAAATGCAGGATGCTTCTCCTTTGTGCTCCCTGAGCGTCCTGGGCACATCTTTAATTTAGCACTTATCACATATCTTCATTGTCCATGCACAGGAATGCCTTCTTCCTTCATGTAGACTTCCAAACACCAGGAGGAAAGGACAATATTTTATTCATTTGTATATCCCCAAACCTGGCAAAGTGCTTGGTGCAAAACGTTCCATAAGCATTTGATGAATGCATGAGCACACGCAAGTGTATGTTAGGACTTTGTGCTCTTTTGACCAAAGCTGAGAATTTTGTGTTAGCTGAAAGTCCCATGTCCCTATACCTAGCTCAGATTTCCAATTCCCAAAATAAATAATATGACTGCTCAAAGGACAGTAAAAGTGAAATAACATTGGGTTGCTTTCATCTAAACCTTTCATATAACTTTTGTGGATTGCAGGCAATTATTAAAGTTACTGCTATCATGAATGATAGGTTAGGGCTATTATGGGAAAATCACCCAAGATAGAAATGCTCTTCAGAAGTGGCACTATTTTATGTAGAAATTCTTGACCAAACATTAATATTTGTTTTATTATATACTTTTATTCTCTTTCTCGCCTTCCTCAAATGTTGAAAATCTTGCAGAATTTAAAATTCTTCTTAAATAAATATGGCCTTTGTATGATAAACTGCTGCATATGAAAATCAGTCTTGAAGTCAGAAGTAATCACTATATGATATTCCAAATCATAATGGAAGGCAACCAGTTATGGCAAGTATAGAATAATTCCAATTTTTTCTTTAGGGGGAAAGTATGAATAAATGAATGAATGAGTGAATATATGTTCACATACTCACAGGTCTGGAATAGTTTTCTCTTTCCTAGGTAACACTTGGACAGACACAGAGTTTTGGAGTTCTTCATTTTTAATACATTGATATCAAATCGGCTTCCCTTCTGATAATCACATTATTTCTTTAGCTAGGTCAAAACTCTCAATCAGGTCTTTCTTTGCCTAGAAGTCATGACACCTTTTTAACATGCTACTGCATGTGTGGTGGGGGAAATAAAATGTTACTTTAACATCCGGTACTAGGGAAAATATCATGACATGTTACATGACTATTTGATAAAAACAAGGGATGATGAAAATAAGGAGATAGCTAAGTTGCTCCACATGAGAAAGTAGCAGGAATTGGGGGAAAGCAGAGAGAAGAAAGAGGAGGGAGAAGAGAGGGATGGGAAGGACAAAGTGGCAGGAGGCTGGGCCCCATAGGGACATGTTGTCAGTGAGGAAAGCCAGAAGACTTTAAAGAATAATGATAAAATAAAATGTAAATTGCTTGCTTTTCTTTGAAGCAAACAGCCTCTCCTGACCCAAAGCTTCAAAACAGTCTGCTACACATGTAAATTTATGAGTGTTTGTGGGGTGGAAATCAAAGAAAAGGAGCTGAATTCTGTGGTTGGATTGGCATGAAGCTGAGAAAGAAGGAAGCCAGGGTTGATAAAACATGAGTGAGACCTAATGTCCACTGGAAGGAGGAATTCACAGCGGGAATGACCACAAAAATACATTCCACAGGAATTTACAAAAATCTTGGGCTGGTGACATTGCAAATGGTACAGCTACTGTGGAAGACAGTTTGATAGTTTCTTACAAAGTTAAGCATAGGCTTACCATATGATTCAGCAATTGCACTCCTAAGTATTTACCCTAATGAGTAGAAAATTGATGTTCAGAATCACAAATGTTTATAGCAGCTTTACTCATAATTGCCAAAAATTGGAATCAACCAAGATATCCTTCAATAGATGAATGGATAAACAAATTGAAGCATCCATATAGTGGATTATTACTTAACAATAAAAAAAATGAGCTATTAAGCCATGAAAAGACATGGGAGAACCTGAAACGCATATTGCTAAGTGAAAGAAGTCAACCTGAAAAAGCTACATACAGTACGATTGTAACCGTATGACATTCTGGAAAAGGCAAAACTATATAGAGAGTAAAACAAAAACAAAAACAAAAAACAATGGTTGCCAGGGGTTAAGGGCAAGAGGGGGAGGGATGAAAAGTTGGAGCACAGGGTGCTTTTAGTGCAGTGAAACTACTCTGTTTGATACTATAATAGTGGATACATGCATTATGTATTGTTAAAAACCTACAGAACTGTACAACACAAAGCATGAATCTTAATGTAAATGATAGACTTAGTTAATAATCAATATTGGTTTATCAATTGTAGCAAAGGTACCACATTGATGCAAGATGTTGATAATAGAGGAAACTCCAATATGGCCTAACTGCAATGTATAAACTCAGAATTGAAACTTAGAGCACAGCTTACAGGGGAACACTTATTTTAACGGTCCCTAGATTGTAAACTCTTACAGCAGTCACATCTATTCCTGAATTGTGATGGCTGTCTCCAAATTCTGAGGTGCTGATCCCTTTGTGCATAACCTGATTGGTCTCTGGAACTTTGGGTATCTGTGTGACACCTGAAACTCAGAGCTAGAGCTCAGCAGATATGAATGTCAGTATTAGTGCATACAACAACTGTTAAAAAGCTGAAAAAGAGTCCAGACTTCAATTAGAGATATGAATGAAGCAGATGTGGTTAGGACTAGAGCAAATTGGGTCAAAGGGTAGAGGATGATACTGACTGTGTTTTAAAACTTTGACTTCCATGTGCGACCAAGGGAAGAGATGTTTGTTTGGTGCAGGATCTATATTTTCTAAACAATTTAACTTGTATAATCGGTTTGTTCGGACACCATAATTACATGGAACTTTGAATAGGAAGTGAGATCTGGTAGGTGTATATAGGTTAGTGTGAAATAGCAACATATCCCAAGGTAATTTGGGCAGAGAATAAAATTATATATGCAGGGCCCTCCTGGGGAGCTGGGGGAAGGTGTGGAGGTGTGGGACTCCCTCACCTGGGTTATTGCTGTTGTTCTCACAAACATTGAGGACTGACGGTTTGGTATGCCAAGCACCCTATCTTGGGGCTTGCCCTTGTGAAGCTTGTTACTGCAAAAAGTAGAGGCTAAACCTGCCCAAGAGTCTCCCCTTGGGAACTTCTTTGCTGTTCAGATGTGGCCTTCTCTCTCTAGCTAAGCCAACTTGGCAGGTGAACTCACTGTCCTCCCTGTTATGTGGGACCTGACTCTCAGGGGTGCAAATCTCCCTGACAACACAGGCTATGACTCCCAGGGATGAATCTGGACCTGACATTGTGGAATTGAGAACATCTTCTTGACCAAAAGGGGGATGTAAAATGAAACAAAATGAGGTTTTGGTGGCTGAGAGATTTCAAATGGAGTAGAGAGATCACTCTGGTGGGCATTCTTGTGCACTATATAGATATCACTTTTTAGGTTTTAATGTATTGGAACAGCTAGAAGGAAATACCTGAAACACCAAACTCCAACCCAGTAGCCTTGACCCTTGAAGACAATTGTATAACTATGTAGCTTTCAAGGGGTGACTGTATGATTGTGGAAACCTTGTGGATCATACTCCCTTTATACAGCGTCTGTATGGATGAGTAGAAAAATGTGGACAAAAACTAAATGAAAAATAGGGTGGGATGGGGGGGATAATTTGGGTGTTCTTTTTTACTTTATTTTTTATTCTTTTTTTTTTTTCTTACTGGTACAAGGAAAATGTTCAAAAATAGATTGGGGTGATGAATGCACAACTCTATGATGGTACTGTGAACAGTTGATTGTACACCATGGATAATTGTCTGGTTTGTGAATATATCTCAATAAAACTGAATTTAAAAAAATAAAAATAAAAAAATAGAGGAAACTGTGTGCAGGAGTTGAAGGGAGAGAGGGGTATATGGGAACCCACTGTACTTTCTGTGCAATTTTTCTGTAAACCCAGAAAAGAAAAAGCCCTAAAAAGAAAGTCTTTTACACATACCTTTAAAAAAACCTTGGGAAAAGCATTGGACTTGACAAAGGACCAAGGATAGGAAGCTTGAGCTAATAAATTTCAAATACAGGGCCAATTTTGCTGATAATCTGATTATCCATAACTCTGTGCTGATCCCCTATGGTTCATTTCATAGTTTAATAGTAATAATCATGATACCAGCTCCTATGTATGTTTCACTTACTGTCTACCAGGCACTGTGCTGAGTACTTCATGTGCATCATCTCAATTAATGTTTGTTGTGTGGAGGTAGAAACTCAAAGTCAGAGAAAATAAGCAATTTTCCCAGAGTCACATGGTTAACAGGTGTCAGAGACAGGATTGAAACTTGGCTTGTCTCCAAATTCACATTCTTAATTCCTATTTATTTCATTATCAGGATCCAGGGAGTAGACACCTGGTTTTTGTCTTGTGTATACACTATTCATAGAAGCTACCACAAATGATGTAAAATTGCCTCTGTATGTTATTCAACATGTAACTGTATTAGTCAGCTATTGTCAAAGTTCTGCTGCATAACAAAACACCACAGAACTCAGTGGCTTTCAAAAGCAAGTGTATATCCCACCCACAGTTCCGCATCAGTGACTGTGGTTCCCCTTTTCTAGGCTGGGCTCAGTTGCAGGGCTCTTCTAAGGTTGCAGGGAAACAGGGCTCGGCTCCACGTTGCAGACTGGATTCAGTTCCTCCTAATAAATCTCAGCAGGCAGGGGCCAAAGCTGGAGGGGCAGCAGCTACCCTCATAGCATTGTTCTCCTCATGGCAGAGATTGGATACTCCCAAAGGGGCAAACAGAAGCATGAAATACCTCTTAACTCCTTAGCTAAGAACTGCTACAGTATTATTTCATCCACATTCCATTGGCCAAAGCAAGTCAATGGAATGGTAGTAGTGGAGGGTACCATATTCAGTGACAATAGTCTAATTTTCCATAGTAATCTAATTACCCCTCTGTCAACTTAATTCCTCAGATTATATCTATATGTGTCTTTTGGGACCTTTTGGGTGTTCCAAGATTGCTTCCAATGTTATTCAGTAGGAGGATCTAGAAATTTATTCATGCTTGAGTACCCTAAACATTTGCAAAGCATAATGGCAAAAACATCACTTCTTAGAATACCTCTCTCATCATCACGCCACCATCTTGTCCCAAAAGAGGGTCTAGAACTCTCAAAATGTTTCCAGTTACATATCAGAGACAGTAATAGAAAAAAAAAAAAATCCTTGTCATTGCATAAAAATGTTCTATCTTAAAAGTAGTCCTTTGACTATTTGATAAGAACAAATAAAATTATGTTGCTTTGCACTCTTCAAAGAATTAATACACATATTATTCTATCAGCGGTAACAACTTTATGAGGTCCCATACTTAAAATGTGGGGTTTTTTTTGGTTATACTTATAATACTATCCCATGTTGCCAAAGATCATTGACAATTCACAGTGCCATTAAAATCTGTCAGTGATTTGAGAACACATATAATGCATGGAATGGCATTTTAATGAATTTTAAAATTTAAATTATAAAAGTTTGTATGAATTTTAATAATAAAAGTGATGATTTTCCCCATCAAATCTGAAAGTTTGTTACACCAATCTAGGCTAAAGATCTCCTGAAATATTCTTTTAATAGTAGTGTTAACTAGTGGCAATTTATTAATTGAAAATAATGAAAATTAACTGAAATCTTCTTTAGAGAATGTATTTAATTTCCCTATTAGTTAGGGAATAGGGACAGGTTTGTTTTAAAGAACAATTCCTCCAAGAAAACCTCAGAAAAGGGGGCAGGAATTTATAAGGCTATGCATGACCTAGAACTTGCTCAGAAATACATAAGGACCTGAGGCCACTCCAGGCACTGGTTGCTCTTCCCATCAAACCCAAGGGTCACACAGCACCTTTGCTCCTTTCTCTTTCCCAGACAGCCTTCTCTGCTTAGTTCAGCCAGACCATGGTGTCACATTTCTTCTCCTGGAGTTGGGAAGTGGGGCACGGTCGTGTGGTATAAACATGGGTACCATACTGGACACCTCTTGTACACTACCTCAAAATCCTCTGGATCCTACCTTGATACCAGCCACTGCATTGGCAATCAGTTCAGGCAGGCTTCCTCAGGCTTCCTCAGGCTTCCTTGGGCTACACTCAGGCTTCTCTGAGATGGTGGCATGGATTGCCTGCAGGAACCTGCTGTGTACTCACAAACGGGCAATTGGAAGAATGGGGGAGCCAATGCTGACAGGCCACCCTTGACCAATGGGAAACAGCAACCAATGGATGCCTGTGTTTCCTTTATGCCCCTGGGTGTACAGTTCTAAGGTTCTGAAGGTTCCTCTGGAGATCCTACTGGGATTGAGCATAAATCTTCTGCAAGGGTGGCCAGCTCCATGACATGCTTGCATTGGCTTCTCCTTTGTTCCAGTTGATTCCCTGGTCCTGTACTACTGTTCCTTGGGATCACATCCCCAAATAAATTACCAGTATGTAAGCCTTTGTCTGAGGCTCTGCCTTTGGAGGAATGTGGGGCAAGACAGGTTCCTAGAAGGATCTTAAACAAGCAGGCAACTTAAAAGTGTCTGATCCACTTAAATTTATTTGGCTGACTCTATTGTTTCTAAGATGGCAGTTAAGTTGGAGAGTGTCTCTAAAAAGTAAGCGGTTTATGACTAGGCTATATTCCATTTACTGGAACAGTGACCACAAAAATTGTTCCTGTTCTTTACAGAAGTACCCAATATCAAGATGAGAAGAGGACTGTAATCTCTCTCTCTTTCCCAGTAGGACCAAGAGTCTTTAAGGGCAAAGAGATCCTCAATCAGAACGCACAATTCTCTGGAAATTGTGAGATGAGAGGTTAGGATGAAGGACCTTCAGAAAGAGGAAAAAATCAACAGATGGACAATAAAATGCATATTGAATTTTATTCATTGAAGAGGGAGGGAAAAATCAGATAAAGAGGACAAAAGTGTGTAAATGAGGGGATATATGGCTATTTTAGGTTGACTGGATAAGAAAGAGAGTGGGTACTCAGGGCAAGAGATGGTGGAAGGTCAGTTAATGGTTGCTCTAACGTATTGTTCAAACTCTACTTTTCCAGTTATTAAAAAACAGAGAAAATCTTTTCAGGTTAGCTCACAGAACACTTACAAATGGAATCTGCCCTCCTGGAAAGCATTGTTAGAAGCTGTCAGAGTAACAGTGAAATTTTTTAATTCAGACAATAGCAACAAACGGATGCCCTAAGAGTTCTTTGTGATTATGTCATTCGCCTTTACAAAACCATTGTTATAAGTACAAAATGTGTTAACTATTTTTCGGATTTTCAAACTTACAGCTAAATTCATGAGATTTTTGTGCATTTAGATGTCACGTATTGACTTTCATTTTGCTAAAAATGGATTCTATAAATAATATTGAGTACAAGAAAGAGACCTGGAAGGAGAAGGGTGGCTGCTCTTCCGGGCAATGAGTATCAGGAGGCTCCTTGACTGGCCTTCCTTTCCCATTCCTAGAAGTCCAGAAAGGGGCCATGACCTGGAGTTTTCTGGCAGTCCAAACCTTCCCAAGGAAGTGCCAATTAGAACTGCACTTACTTCTTGACATGTTCTCATTACATAATTTAGCTCACTGTTGACACTCCTAAACACCTCTGGTCAACATTTCTTCATGGTTCCTTTTAACTTGTCTCCTTCATCCTGATGATTCACAATTACAAACTTAGGCATTAACCCCATGCCCTCCAACCCCAGCTACCCTCTGCACTTTCATCTGATCTAAGCAGACAGCTTCATCTTCAGTCACTCTCTCCGTCCCCTCCCAATTTCTCTTAACTGACTTCTGATTGGATCTTTTACTTCTTATGGATCCTCACCTATAAATTCTAAGTTTTTGTTCTCTTAATGCCACTTGTCCTTTACATTACAGTTTATTATATAGTGGTTTCAGTCTCCACTCTCAATCCGCAACCCTTCTTATAGACATTCTCTGAAAGCAGGTCCCACATTTTATTTACTAGAATATAAGCTCCACAGGAACAGAGCAATTGTCTGTATTATTCACTGCCACATCCCTAGTAGCCAGAACACAGGTTGGCACAAGTGCTCAACAAATATTTGTTGAATGGATGAATTTATTCTTAAATTCTCAACTTGGCCCAGCTCTATATTTTATGCATAATTGACTCTTAACAAATAAAATTCACCCAATAAAGAGTTGCTTGGCTCAAAAACACAGGGCCCGAGATTTTATAAATTTGAATTATAGGTCTCTAAGAAAATAAAAAAGTAGTTTCTTGACCTTTTAAAACTACACAATAAAGACATCTCTTCTTGAGAGGAGACATTTCTTGGTTGGACTTCCCTAATGAGGCCTGGGTCATTCACCTGATTTACTAGAATTATAAAAAATTTAAGTTGAAGAAACTTCCAAGATGCAATGTCTTCATTTTACTGGTGAGGTTACTAAAGTTGGGAAAGCTGTGCTGCATTATAACTCAATTCTCTTGCCTTCTATTTCAGTGTTCTTTCTCCAGCAATCTGTTTTAGACTATAGCCAATGGAACAATGTGAAGAAAAAACAGTGTGCAGTGACAGAATCTGGATGTCTTAATATCTAATCTATAAAAAAAAAAAACATAACTACTTTCCCAACATTAGACATAGAGAAGGAACCCATGATTCTGGGCTTATTTTGCTCTGTTCTAACCAACTTCTGATGTACAGAAGTGGTTGAAAAGACCCACTGTCCTAGAAATCACAGTAAAATTTTCTAAATATTATGAATTTTATAGACTGTATTGTTAAGACTGCCTGGGACACACTTTTCCTACATTTTCCACCCACCGATAGTGAGTTAATACCCAAAGTTATTTTTTTCCTTCTCTTTCACTTAATATATATAAACACTTAATATATGTATATATATATTAATATATAAAATATTTTTTCACTTAATATATATTCACGTTAGCAATTTTATAGATATATAACATTGGCAATTTCATTCTGATTTAGATTAATGATACATTTGTGGTCTATTCAGGTGAGATAATATTATTTTGAGATTGTGGTACTTCATATACAAAATTCCCTTGGAAAGATTCAATAGAAATCATGGATTTACCAAGTGTAATATTGTAGTGAAGTTCCAGTGTGGCCAAATTGAATTTTATATTTATATTTTATATACTTATATTTGGATTTATATTTTAATTTTTAAGTTTTCCCTTTTAAATGTAAGCCACTATGGAAATAAACTACAGTAAAATTTCTGTTTAAAAATGTTTTGCTATTCCATTGGCTTAATCAAATCTTTCTTGAGATAAACTATAAAGTATAATTTCTTTCTCATTCTGTAGTCAAACCCATGTACATAGACATATGTATGTATGTATTATGTCTAATTACTTTATCACAAAAGGTACTTGAACTTCTGAACAATTATTTCTTTGTATCAAATCATCAGGCTAAATTTCAATTTTTAATAAACTTCTTATCAATATGGTTGAGTAACTTAGAGACATTTGAGTGCTTACTATGTGACAGAAATGCATTTATTCATTCATCAAATATTTACTAAGTCTCTATGAACCTGGACCTGTTGTAGGTGCTGGGAACAGAGAGATAAAGCAGACAGCCATGCCTCTGCTTTGATGGGACTTCTTTTTTGGGAAACAGAAAGAGACATGAAAAATAATTAAGACAGTGATGTACACAGTGAAAAAAATGTTAATGAGACAGAGTGACTGGAGGGGTGCACAACCTTAAAAAGGACATTTCAGGAAAGGTACCTTTGATGAGGTGACATTTGATTCGAGACCGGAAAGCTGACAAGAAACAAACTGTGTGAATATGAGCACTCCAGGCAGGGGGACCAGCAACACAACAGTTGTGAGATCTGGACTACTTGAGGGATAGCAAGGGGAGAAGGTGAGTAAAAAAAAAGGTGGGAAATAAGATTGAGGAGGGAGGCAGTGTCCAAATCATATCAGACTGTGTAGGCCAAGGTAAGGGGTCTTGATTTTATTAAAAAAGCAATGAGTTGCTATTAGAAGGTTTTAATCCATATGGTGAAATGACTATATCTAAGATTTTTTATTTAGTTTGGCTGGATCATAAGGGAGTATGGGAATAAGCAGGGAGGCCAGTCAGGAGGCAGTTTTAGTAGAGATGGAGTGAAGTACATAGAATCAAGTTGTATTTTGGAGGTATTACAAATTACAGAATGTTAGGGGTTGGGAAGGAGAGGCACAGAAGAGGATTGCTGGTTTTTAGCCTGAAGCAACTAGGTAAATGGTAGTGTAGTTTACTGTATTGAGAAGCCTGGGGAAGAAATGATGGTCAGGATATAATTAAATCTCTGCTTTGGATATGTTACACATCCAAATAAAGATATCAAGTAGATAGATGTACTCATCTGGATTTGAAAGAAGATGGCAAGATGTAGTGAGATTTGATATTTAAAGCCATAGATAATCTTTGAAGACAATGGGGGTAATGGAGAAGAGAGAGCAGAAGATTGAGTCCAGGGCATGCCAATGTTTAACTGTGGGACAAATGAGAAGGAGTCAGCCAAGAAGTCTAAAAAATGAGTGGCTAGGAAGAGGGAAGAATATAAACAGCACATGATACAGTAAAAGTCAAGTGAAGAAAATGTTTCCTGAAGGAGGAGCAATTGAGTGTGTTAAAAGTTGGTGTAAGTAACAAGAGGAATGAGAATTGACCATTTTGATGCAGCAACATGGTGACCTGGTTAACTTTCACATTGTTAACGCTGAAGTACTGTGGAGGGAATGGATGTTCAGCTGGAGAAAAATGAAGACAGAATGAAAGATAAGAAAGTAGAAATAGATATGAAAAAAAAGTGTCAGATGTTATTGAGCATAAATCAGTAAATAGGTTCTTGTTATCAAGGTAGGCTCTTGTATGTATAAGCTAAATCTGTCTTTTATCAATAATCCCTGAAATACATGCTTTTGTTTGACAAAAAAAGGGGATTACCATTACATTAGTAAGCACTTTATTAAGACGTGTGACTGTAGCAAAGGAACAAGTTAAGCTAAATTTTTTATAAAAAATTCTAAATCTTCGATGCATCAGAAATTTTATTATCAAGTCTTCAGACTGTTTATGTACAAACTAAAAATAGGCTTCATAAATTATCCTACAAATTAAAATACCGAGACAGCATTGTTCAAAATATGACTATTCAAAAAAGAACTGCAAACTTTTTTAAAAAGATGATTTATTTGTCCTATTTCCAAAATCTTCCTAGACAGGCTGTTAGACAGCTACTGCACATGTGTGAATTGAATAAGATAAATGTGTAGTTTGCAACAAAAAGTCTGAGATTTTAAGTAATTATAGACATGCTGAATGAATAGAATAATGTATCAATCATCAAATCATATCTTCATGTACATGTGTAATACATTTTGCACAATGGTTTCAAACTCAGTGTGTACATAATTAAACTGTAAGGTGCAAAAGTAGCTGCTGCTGAGTTGAAACTTTGCTTTTACAGTTTAAAGAAATGAACAGAAAACATAGTCAAGTAAACATCAAAGTACTCTTTGGAGACAGCTAAATCTCATCAAAGAGGTCTTCTGGACTGCTGTTTCTTAGAGTTTCTAATGACATATTCTCAGCTGAGGTGTGCTCCTTTGCCAATGCCTGAGGCAGTGAAGGATCAAGCCTAGAATAAAAAGAAAATCAAGATTACTTTACTTTAAAAATAAGTTCATTATAGAATAAAAGAAAATTAAGAGATACCTAAGAGAAATAAATTAAATCAAATCCAGTTTGTGGAATTGGTTTAGAGATTTATTTCCCTATGCCATGTTAACCAAAAAAGAAAGATGAAGGGAATTTAATATCTTTAACTGCTTTAGAATTGATATCTCAATTCTGAGGAAATGAAAATTCAAGGGCCTACAAAATTACTCATAATTAAGGTCAAGAAATAAAATGTCCTCTGTGCTGTAGTTGCTTTTATATCAAGATACAAGAGGTTTCTTAAGCTATTTCTTTAATGAGTCCATCACAATTTACATTTTCCTTGTGCTCCCTTAAATTCTACCTATTATCATATATTTTAGACAATAGAAAGTTCTGGACATGAATTTTCTTAACTGCTCAATTGATTATAAGTGTGTATATGATAAATGACAACTCTTCACATTTACATTAGTTGCTGATGAGATGTTGTTGGCCCACATTCATTTAATGAATCTATATATCCTCATTTAGTAAACTAAATTTTATTCAGGTTCAGTACTGCAGCTATTGCAATCAATTGATTGACCTCTATATTTATGTACATGTCTTCTTTGAGTCCTAGGATAACAAGCTTGTTCACTGCCATGACCATTGTTAACTGGTCTTGAAAATGGTGAGCTGTAGGGCAACAGAGCTCAATCAGAAGCAAAGCTTAGAAAAGTATGTTTATACTCTTGTATAAACCTTTTCAGTAGTTCTCTACAGAACTTAAATAAAAGAGGCTTAATATTAACAATTAGAGGAGGCTCTGGGGGCAATTATGATTTGGTTAAGTCAACCCAGTAATATTGAGTAATACCACGTATTTTCAACTTCAAAGGCAGATGCGTCAAAAGAGCAGGTTGGTATAGTTGAAAGAGCATGGGACTCAAAATCAGGGCACACACAGATTTGAATCCAGATCTATTTCTCATTAGCTATGTGTCCTTAGGCAAGTTTTTTAACCTGCCAAACTTCTGTTCTCTGATCTGTAAATGTGGATAATAATATCTGCCTCATTGGTGGTCTAAAGATTAAATGAGGTGATATAAGTGAAAATGCCTGTAAACTGCTACAAAACATATGGAAACCATTATTATTAGCTGCTGATATTGCATAAACTACAAAGAGTACCTGCTAATAGACCCTTTAATTTCAAAGAATAACAAATTTAAAAAATACAGGAACATACTTGCTTACATAATGAGTATTTTAAAAAGCCTGCATCCATACTTAGTTGCACAGTAGATTAACAGAAATCAATCCACTACAGGGTCCTCCTTGGCCTCCCGACTGTGTACAATTAACCATGGTTGGCTGCCACTAGACCTAGGACATGTGTTCTGTCTTATCCGAAGTAAGCCAAGTTCAGATAGCATTACCCTCACAGGAATGCCAAGGTGCTGGGCATTAATGCATTGTCAAAATGACAAGCACTACACTCTGTGAGTTTCATTGATAAAATTAACAATAAACATAGACACATAATTACTGTAACATGTTCTAAATGCCTAAAAATAGATTGCATAAGAGGAGAAAAATGATATAGTACAGAATAAAAGTATAATTATTACATATATGCTTCCAATGTCAACTCAAAACACATTAAACGTTTTTCTCTTGCCCTACATGTCTTGGAGTTGCTTTTTCTCCTTCTAAGCAAAAGAGAGAATTGGATTATTTCAATGAAAAGTCAGACATGGAAAAACCTCTGTAATTTTGTTCATAGTCTAGACATTGTGCAATGAAAACACGGAGATCTATCAATTTAGTTTCAAAGAAATCAGGATTTAAGACAAAGGAATCACTCTGAAGTGACAACTTTGAAAGAAATAGATTCCTGGTGCTCCATTTATGACTTTTGTCTTCTTCTATAGTCACGAGGAACTTAAGAAATAGATTTTGATTCTTTTGCTCTCAGTACCTACTACAAAATAGGTGCTCAATAAAAGTTAGTTCAATGGATGAGATCATTGTCCAACAGCATTCATATTCATGGTAAGTCAATAGAGTAAATTTAGAAGTCTCCCTACACGTGCCCCCCAAAAAATGTTCAATCATTTTTAAAAGTCATAAATGGTTTTTTAAGACCTTTTTTAAAACATATTCTGAAGAGCATAAAGAAAATTAAATCATCCATTATCCTATTTTGTACTATTTGTATTTTCATATGTATATTTCTTCTTTTTTAAAAAGTGGGATTGTTCTATATATATAGTTTTATAACCTGCTAATGCTACTCCACAGTACAGTAGAGATATCTTTGCATGGTAAAAAAATACAGATTGTACATTCATAATTAGTTTATTTGGATATACTAACCATTAGTCCACTGATGGATGGTTGGTTGGTCCCATTTTCTAATGCTTTTATAAACAACATCACAACTAATATCTTAGTATATGTATCTTAGTATATTTACCATATTTTTTTCATGGTAGAAATTTTAAAGAATTCCTTTCCTAAGAATTCATACTTAGAGGTGAAATTTGAAAGCAAATAACTCAGATATTTTGTACCTAAATTCTTAATGTAAAGTGAATTAAACAAGCAATTGGAAACATGGGACTTCCTCTCTGTCCAATTAAACTACTGCCATTAATCTTGGCCCAGTTTAAACACCAGTTATTCCATGAAGATTTTTTGACTTCCTATATCCAAATGGATTTTTCTTTCCTCTAATCACCTAGAGGACCTCATACCTACACCAGATATAAAATATTTTTATTCATTTAATCAATATTTGTTGAGTATGCATTATGAGCAGCTCATTGTGCTAGGGATGTACAGCAAATAAGATAAATATAACATACGATTCCTGCCCTCATAAAACTTTCAGTCAAAGTTTTCTGATTTTTCTCTAATTTTTTCAAATGGGTCCTCCAATCCTAAAGATTCTATAGGTAGCCTGAATCAAGATTATGTAACATAATTTGTTCATGTGGGAGCCCTGGGCCCAGGGCCATCCCCAGTAGCCTTGAAGACTGCACACAGCAGCTTGCTTGACCTAGGACAGTTAAGGTTTGACCTACTCTCCTTGTAATATCAGGCCTCTGGCGCTAAATGTAATGTATAGCTTGTCTCCCTCCTGAAACTACTTCCTCCCTGAAACTCCCTGAGGTACTATTATCTACAAGATAATCTATAATCCTCCCCTCTTCCCTGTTGACTACAATTGATCCTTCCCTATGTCAAAAGACTCCCACTCCTCTCATACCCATTTGAATGTCTTTGTCCTAACCCTTATAAACCACTCCCTGGCACCCCCTGCTCTTGCAGAGGACTTTACACACCAAGCTCTGAACCCACCACATTCAGAGCAGCTGACTTTCCGCTCTGTAGGTAACCTCCCCCTGTCACTCCAGCCCACCAAAAAAAATAAAAAGTTCATGTCTCAGAATGTGTCCAGTGCTTTCTTTAGTCCTATGGCTGCAAAAGCCCTTTTGGGCCATGATAGTTCAAAAACAGTGATTTACCCACTTAGGAACCTCTAAACATTATATCATTATTTCAGGTTCAGACAGATTTTCAGAAAAATTTTCAGGGGCTACACTGTTTCTCAGAAGGAATGTTGAATCCAGGGTCATGAGACCTTTATTTAAGATCCACTACACTGAGATTCTTTTGTCAGGGCACTACACCCTTTCTAGGTCTCATTTTCTTCATTAAACTTGAATTAAACAACTAAAAAGCCAGGGTTACTAGAAGTGATCCCAGAGCCCCTTTCACTACTTAAATGCTGAGATTGTTATGTTCATATAGTTGGGTATCAACTGCTTTCTAAAATATAGGTACTCAATAAAGACTTATGGAATAAATGAGTAATGAGAATTAAAGGAGAAAAGTTAATGACAGAATAAGAAACAGCCTTTATAGAATTAAAGGCTAAAATATAAGGCCATTTTCAAAGAATGAGATAAAATGAAACTTCTACAGATAATGAGAGCCTCACTAAAAAAAATGGCTTAGTGTTTTTAATAGCATACTTGTTAAATTAGTTTGACTTCATATTGCATTAAAAAAAACCACACACAATAACAACTTGAATTAAAATTGCACTGTCACCATCTAATTAGCTACAAATAGTGTAGATCAAAGGCTGGATTTGTCTAAAGCAATATCTCACCCTGGGAAAGTTTCTCTAAAATGTAGAATGAATGAAAGATTGACTTCTCTTACAGTTTGTAGGAAAGTGAATTACAATATCATTTAAAATAATATTTCCAGTTACTGGCTTATCTTGTAGAGACAGAATGACTCGGTCAAATTTAAAATGGTGTTAACATGGCTGGATAGCCATCTTTTCTTATTCAAATGAGACACATTAGTATTGTTTGGAGTAAATTAGTTGCATATTGTAAAATACCCTAAGGATATTTCTGAAACATGTGAAGGTGACAACCTGAGCAAAATGAGAGGTCTAAAAAAATAAGTGATGACTGATGGTACTGTATCATTTGAAGAATCAAACTCATATGACTGATGATACAAACAATGGCTCTAAAATAAAAACTCAAAATCAGTTTTTAGGTGGTCTAACTATTAAAATGTTCAACTTGCTTTCCTAGCAAATATATCTCTAGGCTTCAATACATTCAGATATTCTAAAATTATAATAAGGGTCTAAACTAGAAAAGCATATGTTTTCATTTCTAGTTAGAAATATAGGAATGCAAAATTAATCAAAAGTTTTGATTAGTTCCTTTAATAGGGAAACCATTCTGGACCAAAATTAGCAACTGACCAGATTATCTTAATCTTTGTTTCATATTAAACTCAGAATTGAGAAATACATAGTATGCTTTGGCATGACGGTTTATTCCAAAACCTGAAGATACTTTACTTAGGGCATGTTTCCTAAGTTTTCAATATAATATTTAAAGAATACACAAAAAACAAATATACTACATTGTGAAGCATTTTTTTCCCTAGAAATTATAGTAATTGTTCATATGTTCCAATACCAATTCTTATTTGACTAGTGTTCATTTGAGATTTTATAATTAAAAGCCAATAACAAAAAAATCCATCAAACAATATGCGACAGTTACCAATTTATTGTCTCTCAACTCCAAATTCTTTGCCCTGCTTTGTGATACCAGAGATGGATCCTATATACCTTTCTTCTTTGTCGGGTGGCTCAATGCTACATTTTGTCAATGCTACATTATAGAGGGATAATGAAAGATCATATGAAGAAGAAGCAGCAGCAGCTTCTCTTTCTGGTTCCAGTGTGCCAATTTTCAGTACTGTTGCTAGCAGATAAGTGTGTAGGTAGCCTGGTAGTGCTCATTTCAGGAGCTGTGGTCCTCATCTTTCTGCAAATTTCTGAGCCACCTGGTGGACTGCTCCTACGGACCAGTTCCAGCTCATTTGTACCCTCTAGTAGGTTTCTCTGCCATCCAGTGGGCCTATTTTATGGACCAGCACCAGCCACACCCTCTGGCAAGTTTCTTCACCAACAGGGGGAGGCTGTGTGTTTCTGCAGTGCCATGCCCTCTCCAACAAGTTCTGAATTGCAACTTTGGCAACAGATGTGGGTTCTTTTCTAAGTTCTTAGTTCTTTCTTCTCACTCCCTCAGTCTTGGAAGTAGAAGCTGTTTTCTGTACTTGTTACTTCTATATCTTTTAGAGTCTTTTATTTCTTTTAGTTATTAACTACCTTTTACTAGTTAATAAGCCTTTATATTAATTTTTCCAGTTCAAAACACTGGTATAGTTTCTTTCTCCTAATTAATACTCAACATTTACCTAGAACTTCTAAGTTAGTTTAGAGGAATGTCAGTATGAAAATGAAGTGACAGATGAGATGAACACATTATGCATTTTATTTTTAACACAGAGGTATATCAATATTTCTCAGTCTTTTTCCAAAATAGTTCCCACTTAACGTTACCTAAGTAAAACTGACGCCCCCATGTTAACCAATATGAAGATACTTCTTGGTATAGGTTTAACTATAGAGAATATAGAATCAACTGATATGTGGCCAAAGTCTTCCTTTGTCATTCCCCTTACAATCATTGACCAAACTCCCAAAAGTAGATGGCACTGCCAGGGCTCTCTACAAATTATTTGAAATGCTCAGCTCTATACTCTTTGTGATAAACAAATGATAAGCCTTGAGAGGTAAATTTTAAAAAGAAGCATCACATAGGATTCATTTATTTTTATCTCCCTGTGGTAATTTTATTCACCTTGGCTCCACATTTTCAAGTGCATGTATGGACCACATAGTATTTCTTTCCTAGAGCTCTATTATAGATAAGTATCAGAGCTCATTTGGGGATAGGAGAACAAAAAAAATATCAAAATAGGATGGAAACCTAGTAGATACCATAGTACTCTGATTATAAGAAGTGAGAAACAAAAGAATCTTGATAGCATACTATAAGTGTTAAAATTAGTTCATCCGTATCTGTTGCCCCTGGTTAACACTTTAAAACAAGGGAAGAGGTATGACATTTAAAAAATAATATTGCTGGAACAATTGGAAAGAAACACAATTGGGCCTCTACCCCCAAACCAAATATAAAATTCAATCCCAGGCGGATTAAACACTTAAATGAGAAAGAAAAAGATATAAAGCTTTTAGAAGAAAATCTTTAGGATCTTAGGAAAGGAAAGTTTTTTATTTAAGTCAAAAAATGAAAACCATAAAGATAAAGACCGATAAATTCAAATAAGTACTTTTCTTCCATTAAAAGACACTATAAATAGAATGAAAAGATAAATTACAAACTGGGAAATATTGCAATGTTTGAGACTATCAAAGGATTAGTATCCAAATATAAAGAACTCCTAAAAACAATTAAAATAACTCAGAATTTAAAATAGAAAAATGCACTAAAGACCTACAGGCACTTCAAAGAAGATGGAACAGTGGGAGTAAGTAAACATTTGAAAAGATGCTCAGCTTCATTAGTAATAAGAAAACAGAAATTCAAACTACTATGAAATATCATTTTATACCAGATTATAAAAATTAAAATGTCCAACAATATCAAGGACATTTTACTACTATTGGTAGAAGTATAAAGAAAGAAAACCACTTTGGACCACAATTTGGCAATGACTACCAAGATACGTAAAGATGTATGTACCCTATAACTTCACTTAACACTTATCCCTCAACCACCAGAGTGGAAGAATTTTTCCCCTGTTAGCTCTACATATACCTCATACTGATAATATTTTTTAATATGTCTGTCTCTCTCATTTCACTGTGTTCCTTGAAGGCAGGAACTATTTCTCGTTTATTTCTTGAGCTATTTCCACTTGCCACCCAAATGCTGGTTCTCTATAAACCTTTCACTGATGAAGCTGTAAATATATTTTATATAAATTATTTGCACCCACTGTGAATTATCTGGAGTTGAAAAGAATAGCTGTGATGCTCATGATCTATTACAGACAAGAACAAATGGCAATAGTGTTTCTTTGGAGAAGAATGAAGTCTTCTTGAAGTGGCAGTCACAGCAAAATAAAGCAAATGGTCAGTTTCTGCCTGGCTACAGAAGCAGGGCATTCTGTAATAGCTGTTTCTCTTATGTTAAAGCAAACAAACAAAGAATACAACTTTGTTTTATCACAAAACTTCCCTGGCAACTCCCCCTCCCCCCCACCCCCCTGCCTAATTCATCTTTGACTTTCCCCTGGATTAGGGCGAGGCTCACACATGGGGTGAGGGATGAAGATGAGAGGTGAGGCACGGGGTGAGAATCAGGTCTGAGCACAGGTGGGGCATACGTTATTTGGCAAAAAGAAAAGCCAAAATATCTAATGATTTGTTTTTCAGGCTGTATCAAATCACCCCTCCCGCAAAATGACCACATAAAATAGCCAAATCAAAAATATCATGTACTTGCTGCTATTTAAAAACCTATCACAATAGCGACACATCCCAAAATAACTGGGGTAGAGAATAAAAATATATATGCAGAGTCCCCCTGAGGAGCTGGGGGAAAAGGCAGAAGTGTTGCACTTCCTCACCTGGATTGTTGTTGATGTTCTCACAAACATTGAGGACTGGTGGCTTGGTGTGCCGAGCCCTCTATCTCAGGACTTGCCCTTATGAAGCTCATTACTGCAAAGGAGAGGCTAAATCTGCTTATAATTGTGCCTAAGAGTCTCCCCCTGAGTACCTCTTTGTTGCTCAGATATGGCCCTCTCTCTCTAGCTAAGCCAACTCTGCAGGTGAACTCACTGCCCTCCCTGCTACGTGGGATCTGACACCCAGGGGTGTAAATCTCCCTGGCAACGCAGGATATGACTCTTGAGAATGAATCTGGACCCGACATCGTGGGATTGAGAACATCTTCTTGACCAAAAGGGGGATGCGAAATGAAACAAAATAAAGTTTCAGTGGCTGAGAGATTCCAAATGGAGTCCAGAAGTCATTCTGGTGGTTATTTTTATGCACTATATAAATAACCCTTTTTAGGTTTTAATGCATTGGAATAGCTAGAAGTAAATACCTGAACTATCAAACTGCGGCCCAGTAGCCTGGACCCTTGAAGACGGCTGTATAGCAATGTAGCTTACAAGGGGTGACAGTGTGATTGTGAAAACCTTGTGGCTCGCATTCCCTTTATCCAGCGTATGGATGGATGAGGAGAAAATGGGGACAAAATCTAAATGAAAAATAGAGTGGGATTGGGGGGATGATTTGGGTGTTCTTTTTTACTTTTATTTTTTATTCTTATTCTTAAATTCTTTCTGGTGTAAGGAAAATGTTCAAAAATAGATTGGGATGATGAATGCACAACTTTATGATAGTACTATGAACAGTTGATTGTACATCATGGTATGGAATGTGAATAAAGCTCAATAAAACTGAATTTAAATTAAAAAAGAAAAAAAAAACCTATCACAGAACGGCCGGCAGCAGGTGGCTGATGAGGCATTGGAGATACCTGCTTGTGAGGCAAAGGTGTCTATAAAACTACGAATGATACAAGAACTTTACTCAAAATTAAAGAGTACCCTGATAATAAGGTACAGAAAAACCAAGTACTAACTCTGGAAGAATGGCAGGAAAAGTGGGTGAGCCGCAAAACTGCACTTCATCAAGAACAAGGACATCAGCTTGAACCAACTAAACATGCAGGCCCACAATTTTATGTTCTAGAAACTGAAATTTAAAGGTTGTTTGGCACAAAATGCAATATTCATAGTCTTGAGAAGGTTGATGCTTTTGAAGAACGACATAAATGTTGGGGAATTGACTACATACTTGAAAAGTTATATCTATTTACAGAAAAATAAATTAAACAAATAAGCTCTAGTATACCAACTTATTTTTGAGCAACTGAAAATTATGCTCAGGCATCAAAAATATAATGAATGACTAAAAAAAGTTTTTTTACAAATCACATCACAGATCTTTGTTCAAAAATGCACATAACTTTTCAGAGAAAAACATACTAAAATGCTAAAAATGACTACCTTTGGAGAGGAGAGTGTAACTAGGGGTAAATGCAGACTATACCTGTCTGTTTCACTAACAGATTATCAAAATTTTTTACCATCAACATGTATTACCTGTATCATGGGTGAATATAGAGAAAGTCAATGATTAAGTTCTGGGAAATGTTCTGCAGAACACTGAGAGAAGGATGACAGAAAAGTAATCTAGAAAATTCCATGGCTTTGTGAATTAAAAAAATTAAACTTTTCAGTTGATTTTTTTTTATTAGAGAAGTTGTAGGTTTACAGAAAAATCATGCATAAAATACAGAGTTCCTATATACCACCCTATTATTAACACCTTGCATTAGTGTGGTACATTTGTTACAATTCATGAAAGAACATTTTTAAAAGTGTACTATTAACTATTGTAACATCATTTACAATAAGGTTCACCATTTGTGTTTACAGTCCTATTTTTTAAAAAACTTTTTGTTCTATTAACATATAATTTTTTAATACAACCAAACTATAAAGTAAAACCAAAATGTATAGGGAGGCAGAATCTTTTTAAAACAAATTACTATATCTCACAATTGGTAGTAACTCATTGTGTAGATGAGGCAATATAAGCCACAGAGGTTATAGTTTATATGCTCAGAATTATTGGAGAAAGACCTATCAAATCTTTTGGTCCTGATAAAGCCTCTTCTATGTTTGATATTATGATTCCAATAAAAGTTCAAATTCACCTCTAAGATTTTATCTATCACGCTATAAATATATGAAATAATCTCACATGTTATTAAAAGGCAATTAAATCCATGCAGAAAGCTGGCCCCCAGCTGGGTATACTGGAAGACTGGGGGTGAAAAATTATGTGTGTATGTTCATATAATTATATTTATTAAGTGCACTATATAAATTTCTCATTGTTAAATCTTTATGATTACATAAATAATCAACTTTTTTCAAGACTGATGAACTGAAGTAATGTTTATTTTGAGGAAGCAGATAAGTACAACATATGGTTCCATTAATGCAGTAACTGATACGATGTGGTCTCATTTCTTTAAATTTAATTTAATTTTCTTTAAATCCTATTGTGATCAATGGCTTAAGAAAAATATAAAGATGAGATTATTTAATCATTATTTTCCAAAAATCACTGTAGAGGAAGCTTTTACATGTTATTCAGAAATATCACTGGGAAATTTATTGAAATTGATGTCTTGTAAGGGCATTGGTTAATTTGCCAAAATGCAGGCTTTAATGTAGTATTTAATTATTATGCCTTGAACATACAAAGTCAATAAATAATTGATTTAACAACTCAAACAACCATTGTTTCCTAACAGATCTTATTTTGCTATTATAAGAAGGCCATATATCTCAGCCTTGACCATCTCTCATCTGAAATATATAACTATTAACTTCTCTCCTTGCCTTTCATTTTTTTCTTCTTCAGCATATCTTCCACACCACTGCCAAATAGTTATTTTTCTAGAACACAAATCTGGTTATTACTTTCAACTTCTACTAACTACTACAAGGTTACAGTTGAAATTCCCTTGGCATAGCAAAGAAAGCATTGCATAATTTCTAAACTTCTTGTCATCTACCACACACACCATTCTCTCTGTCTTTGTACTTTCACAAACAGTTCCCCTAGCTTAGGGACTCCTTTCCTACCTTCTTTACTTAGTAGGCTCCTATGCATCATTCAAAGCCAAGTTCAAATATCCTTGCTTGTATGAAGACTTCCATGACTCTCCTGTGCAGAGAAAGTCATTATTTCCTGTTCTCCCATAAATATCTTAAATCAAGTAGCTTATTGTCCCAGTAACCATTTCTCTGTAACAAACCACCCTAACTTAGTGGCATAAAACAATGATGTTTTATCATGCTCATATTTTCTGTGAGTCAGGAATTTGGAGAGGACACAATGGGGATGCTTGTCACTGCTCCATGGTGTTAGGCCCTCAGCTGGGTATACTGGAAGGCTGGGGGTAAAACAATGGATGGGAATTGGAAAACACCTGAAGGCTCTGATGCTTGGGCTGAGAGGTCTCAAAGACTAGGACTGGCTACTGAAGAGTTGACACATGGCCTCTTCCCAGCCCCTGGCTACTTCTCAGCATGGCAGCCCGGGTAGTCAGACTTCTTACGCCGAAAGTGTAGGGCTCCAAGCGTGAGGCTGTCTTTTCTGACCTAGTCTTAAAAATCACACAGCATCACTTCTCCTGCATTCTGTTGGCTACAAATGAATCAAAAGTTGATCCAGATTTAGGGGTGGGGACACAGAAACCACCTGTCAATGGAAGACATCCCAACCAGTCTTTAATTCTGCACCTCACTGTCACTTACACTGTAAACAACTTGAGAAGAGGGACTATGATTTAGACCTATTGTTTCATTAAGATTTAACACCATTCTCTCGAATATGGAACTGAGTATTAAACATATTGACTAAACAAGTCGCTTGTTGAGGGTGTTTGACTTTTCTTCTCTTTGAATTGAGTGTGAAAAAAAGCTATAGCTGGTTGCATAAGTAATTTACAGAGACTAAAATCCATTCCAGATCAGAAGGGCAACAATATACTTTTTGGAAGTGCCAATGCATGAAATTAATTTAAACCTCATTTATGGTTATAATTTTATATACTTCCAAGTTCATACTAATGCCATTAATTTAGTTATACCCCACTTTACTGCAATATTTGGGAATGAAGGGTTGTGATTAAATACATAGTGTTTCAATCTTCAGGGTTAACAAATGCTGTTCAACTTTTAAGCACACAAACACTTAGAACCCAACTACTGGAGGACTCTACTTTGTTGGATTTTCTATTAACTTAAGTTTCAATAAATAAAATTAATTGCTACTATTATTATTCACGTTTTAGGCAAGTTAGTTTAAACCTCCTCTATCTGTCTAATGAGAAAGTACAAGGAAAAGTAAGCAATCATACTTGTCTTAATAATGCAAGCAAAAGTTAAAGCCAAAATAAAACCTTCATCTGTACATATCCTTTATTCTGAAAAGAAATGTGACCCCTGTTATCAACAGGGAATTACCCCCATCAATCTCACAATCAATGACCAATCAAGGAGAGGGATCAGATTACAGAAACCAGAAACCATAGACACCAATTAAAATGTTAAACCAAGAAATTCTAACACTTGTTTGGAATTAGGAAAACTGTCATCCATATATTTACATGCAGTCCGAAAGACAACCATGAAAATTCAACAGGCTATAACCATGCACGGAAAATATTTAGCTGGATTTTAAACAGTCTAATTATAACTCCCTTTAAAATATATTATAACGTCCCAAGTCCCCTCAAAATTTTACTGGGCCTCTCTGAATGGGCAAACAGAAAAAACCTTAAATCTTAATTCTTTTAAATGGCTGTCTATTTAAAGTATATTATTTTGTTTTCTGTAAAAATAGGTCAATTTGTCATATTTTAACAGAACAAAGACATTTGATATTTTTATTCTATCACTGAACACTTTCCTACATAACTAAGAAATTTGGAAGAAATTAGAAGGGATGATTTAAGGATGATATTTGTAAGAGTGTAAGTTTCCAGAAGGCAGGCACCAGGGCTGTCTAAGTATATTTTTTCCAAACAGAGGAGAATTTCAACTTAGGAAAAGGTTGTTTTAAAAAAGTTTTTGTTTTTAAACTTAAATTCAGGACATAATTTTCAGAAATGTAATAAATAATAGATCTTCCCAGACTAGTCCACAAAAGACTATTTGGCCTATGACATATATGAACTGCTGCATTAGAAAGTAATAATCATGAGAACTTAACTAACAGGTCAACACAATTGTGAACCTGTTTTTCATACATTCCTTATTTCAATCAATATTTCCTCAGTGTCAGGCATTGTGCTAGCCTCTAAGATGCAAATATGAATAAAACATAATTCCTGCCCTTGAAAATTTCAAAATCTAGCATAGCAAAAATATATTTAAACAACTATGTATACCCTGCTATGGTGAAGTATGTACAAAGGCCTGATTTATAAGATTACAAAAATGCATTATAGGTTCCAAATCTAGATGCCAGGAGACCTATCTTTCCTTAGAGAAGGCCTATGTATACTCGAGTATATGTTACGCATAAAATGTTATTCTACAACGTGTACTACCTGGTAATTTCCCATAGCCCTTCAAGAGATACTTGGCTGTAGATGATTAGATTAGAATTCATAACAGCAATAACTGTTTTCTTTCCATAAGCAAATTTTATCATAAAGTAAATGGAGTTGATTGCTATATCAGGTCCCTTGAATATTTAAGGTAAAAGCTCATTTATATTCTTTGGAATTTTATTACAATAACAATAGACTCTATTATAAATCCAGACAAATTAAATAAAAATATCCAAAATTTGTGTGGGGTGAATTAGAAGACTATTTACACATCTGCAGTGTTCCCTCTAGGTCCAAAATTCTATTATTGAATTCTCAGGATAGGAGAGAACAGTGTAGCTTTGAGGATTTATCCAAAGTTATGAATCTAAATTTTCCATAATATTTGCTTTCCTTAATTTATTTTGGACATTGAATCATCATCAAATATGTATTCCTTAGGGTGAAATAGTTATGACTTACAATAAACATTTGATGAAAACAAGTAAGAATTCCCCTTATCTCTTCTTAAACACAGAAATTCTAAACATATAGATTCCACTGGATGCTAGTAACAACAAAACTTATTTTTTTGGGGGTAAATAAAATGATATATGCCCATCACAAAAAGTTAATAAAATACAGAAAATACAGAGGACAAAATAAAAATCATCCTTTGTCCTTTATCTGTTGGTATTTTTGTGCATATCTTTTTTGAATTTATATATACATATATACATATATATACACACATATATATATCATGAAACATGTATATACACAGGTTTTTAAAATTAGTTATATTTTGCACCATTATTTGCTATACTAATTTATTAAGGGATACCTCTCTATGACATAATCATTTTAATGGCCACATAGTTTTGATTACATGGAGGTACCATAAAAATATAACTTACTCTGAATTCATAGTGAAAAATGATAAGCAATTTAAATGCCTATTATAAATCATAATTCAATGAACATCCCTGTATATATTCCTTGTGGGTATTTTTTTTTAAGACAAAGAAATATTTCAAAGTTCTAATTGAAAAAGGTTTACTACAACATTTTAGTTCCTGAAAGTTCTTACTCCTAGAAATGTTAGAGGGAAAAGTTCAACTTACAACCAAGAGAATAGTATATATGCTTTTGAACTACCTGGGAATTAAAGTATTTTTTATGAAAGTTATATTTTGATATGTTGTGATTTTTACTATAGGAAGATTGAAAGTACTACACAGAGTTACAAAAATGTTAATGGGAACAACTACCACAGAAATTTTCCACGTAAACTTGGAAAAAAAGATTTATACTTGTAGGAGTAAAGAGAGTAAGTAATCAAATACTTGTACTTAAAACCAAAATAGAAAGTGATTCTTTAGGCTTTTTTCTGAATACCAGCCCCCCCCCCACCTTACTTCACAGTCATAAATCGTTTAGATACTACATATCACAGGTGGACCTCATAAATATCAAAAACATTGGCAGCTATTTTTGTTAATTTATCCTGGGGAAATCAGATTAGGGCTTGGGACCCTTGACAGACTCTAAGTGTTTTTTGTCTACTTGTGTAAGTGGGTGGGTCAAACTCTTTCTTAACACATGAAATAAATGGCCATTTTTAATTTGGAAATAAGGCAAACAGGCATTTTTGATGGGATTCAGGAAGAGTCAGGGCCCCAGTGCTTCCGAGCCTTGCATGCAGAGAATACGTAAAAAGACTAAAAAACAAAGGTAACCTAACATACCGAAAAATGTTTTATCCATCATATTAATTGATATTTTAATTCAAGTGTAGATAATTATACTTTGATGTCACTCTGCCACATTTATAATTGAAAAGAATATTTTTGAGGGAAAAAGAGGACTTTGTTAGAAGACAACCTTGACCTTTCTCAGTGCAAGTAAGAATCCCAATTAGATGTTTCAGACATTTGCATATAGCCTGAAGCTTCCCTCCCTATTTTTTTAAATCCAATTTTCAAAATTCTGTTGAAAGTCTATTCAAAGTTGCTGATCTACCACCAAGAATAACAGCTAACATTTATTAAATGTTCCCTTTATGAAAGGCATCCGGTTAAGCTCCTTACACCTGTCATTGTCAAAACAACCGTAGGTTCTGTTATTGTTTCCATTTTCCTGATGAGAAAACAAAACCGTAGACATCGGAGTAAGTCGCCCAAGTTCTCACAACTTGTAAGTGGCTGAGGCTGGACTTGAATCCAGATCTGTTGGCCTCCTAAGTCTATGCTCTTAACAAATGCCTTTCCCCCTTTCGTCCTTTGCCTCGAATGTCTTTTCCTTCATTATTATGTGTCCATATCCATCATATCTACCCTTGAAGGTTCAGCTAAAATGCTAAATCACTCATGAAACCTGCCTTGAATTTTGCCTTTAAAAAGATTTCATACCACACATCACTGGAGAACTATTCTTACATAACGTAAACTAATTTTGTTCAAACATGGTTTTCTTTTTTTACCTGGTTAATTACAATGTGTGAAATTGAAAGCAGGGCCATTTACAGCAAATACTCTTAAAGCACAAAAAGTGTTTACAGTCAGATTATAAACTCTATTTTTCCTTAAAGTCATTAACAACACCATCTTCACTGACAAATACTTAGCAAGCACTTGAAAGGGAATTATACCTTACTGGACATTGTCTGCACAATATTAAACTGACACGGTCACTACCCTCTTTGAGCATACCAATCCAAAACGGATGTCATGGTATAAACAAACATAAAGAGCGATAAAGGTGCCTATATACATCTACTCAAAGATTGAAATGCATTGCATGAAGTATTTATATTATGTTCCACTAACAGTGCAAATGTTCTGTGTGTATGTGTGTAGAAGATTAAAATGTTCATATGCAGGAAGGGTCAAGGTAAGGATTTTTCAAATGCAGGTTTTGTCTGTATAAGCAAGAAGGAAACAGTTCACATATGTTCAACTGGGACTTTATTAGAAGAATACAGATGTCAGTCACCACAGAACCACTCTACACATGTGAACCAGATGCTGCCATGTAAAATAACCCAGGGTGTTTCACAGATGAATCACTGAAAACATAATTGCACATCAGTCCTGGTTTATTAGTAACAGGTCCACTTATGTGGAAGCCATATGGTACTCTCTGTCCTGAAGGAGTGGAAACACAAAAATGGGTACTTTGAGATGTTTAAATATAAACTCTCCTTCTGCTGCTTTGGTTCTATCATCCTTGCGCCAAGGTAAGTGATGATTATGTGTTTTCAGTCAAATGTCTTTGGGTCAGAGGTCTGTAGTTGCCTCTTATTAGTAAAGACTATGCCAATAAAGTTTACATTATATACCCTCTGTTCCAGTTTGCTATTGCTGCCATTATGCAAAATACCGGAAATGGACTGAGTTTTTTTTAAAGGGGACTTATTAGGCTACAAAGTCATAGAAGAGTCCAGACTAAGGCATCAACAAGAAGATACCTTCACTGAAGAATGGCTGATGGTGTCTGGAACACCTCTGTTAGCTGGGAAGGCATGTGGCTGGTGTCTGCTAGTCCTTTGCTCCTGGATTTGTTTCAAAATGGCTTTCTCCAAAATGTCTCTGGGCATCTGTCTTAGCTTCTCTCAGCTCTCTGTTTGGTTCTCCTAGGGCAAACTCTGGGCTTCATCGCTTAGCTTAGCATCTCCAAGCAACTGGGGTCTGTGTCGGCCCTTCTCTCTTAAATACTCTAGTGAACTAATCAAGACCCACTCTGAATGGGTGGGGCCACACCTCCACGGAAACAATCCAATCAAAAGTATCACCCATGGTTGGGTGAGTCACTCTCCATGGGAACACTCAAAAGAAAGCTTCCACCCTAATCAAAAGACTAATAAATCTGCCCCCACAAGATTGCATTAATGAATATGGCTTTTTGGGGGACATAATACGTATGTCCCCCAAAAAGCCATTATCTTTGATGCAGTCTTGTGTGGGCAGGAAATTTATTGGTGTTGATTGAGTTGGAGACTTTTGATTGGATGTTTCCGTGGAGATGTGATCACTCAACTGAGGAAGAGATCTTTCATTGGATAATTTATATGGAGGTGTGGCCCCACCCACTCAGCATGGGCCTTGATTAGTTTACTGGAGCACTATATAAGCTCAGACAGAGGGAGCAAGCTTGCTACAGCCAAGAGCGACACTTTGAAGAATGCACAGGAGCTGAGAGAGGAAATGCAGTTTACAGAGACATTTTGGAGATGGCCTTTGAAAGCAGACTTCTGCCCTGGAGAAGCTAAGAGAGGACAAATGCTCCAAGAACAACTGAGAATGACATTTTGGAGCCTAGAGAGGAACGTCCTGGGAGAAAGCCATTTTGAAACCAGAACTTGGAGCAGATGCCAGCCACGTGTCTTCCCAGCTAAGGGAGGTTTTCCGGACGCCATTGGCCATCCTCCAGTGAATGTACCCAATTATTGATGGACACTTTAGGGCCTTCAGACTGTAACCGTGTGACCAAATAAACCCCCTTTTATAACAGCCAATCCACTTCTGGTGTTTTGCATTCGGCAGCACTAGCAAACTAGAACAGCCTCCTTTTCAAAAGATTTTATTTCAACAGAAAATAAAATGTATAGCGATCCCACAACTCCTGTATATCTCTAAATTAATGGCTGTTGGGTAAACATTCATTTTCAATATCTTAGCATGTGAGCTCAGAATTAAACTATTACAGATGTTTCCTCTTACACAGTTTAAACATTGGTTAAATATATACGGATTCACTGCAGATAAGTAAAGTACTTGTCAAAACTGTCAGAAAGCATCTGTGCATTACAACATTGATTCTCAGAGCTGCAAGGGTCACTATTCTGTGTTTCATAAAGCTGTTCACCTATTTACATAATTGATTTTCTTGTTTTCTTCAAGTGTTGCAGCATTGTCTGACAAATAGAAATGGAACACTTTCGTTAACAGCAAAGGCTTTAAAGAGGAGTCTAATTTTCTGCTTCAAAGAGACTCTTTAAAACAAAGAAAATGAACACACCAAAAAGTCTACTGAACAGAACAGTTTTGTTAGGAAACTACACCAGGAGAGCACATGCTTTCAATAGTGACTGGAGCAGTATATCTAATCTAACCATGCCTACTACACTTTAACTTTGTGGTAGAGACAGTTTTAAGTATTAAGAAATAATTAAATGAAACAAACTGAACAATATTTCAATGCTTCAGCCTTGGGGTTTTCTTTTGCTTATTGTTTGGCCATATACTCATAAAATGTCCTGGCAGGCAGATCTTGTTAGGTCCTTTCCTTTCTGAAGGGTTTTCGTATTAGCATTAAAAGGGCAAATCAAACCTATTAGCTTAAATCACTCCTCCAATGCTTTCAATTATTTCAAAATACATTTTATATAATATTTGATGCATTCAAAATTTTACATGTAACACACCTGTAAGTTAAAAAGCATAATAATAAATCAAACTGGTAAAATGCTACACCTAACTTAAGAATTCATAATTACCTATTTGGTTACATAACATGCTCTTTTTTCCACTATGCTCTCCATCTTCCCACAGAGGAATAATCTGATTCTATATGTGTGTTAACCATTCTCTTGTTAAAAAGAAAAGTTTTACTACATACAAACATACTCCTGAATAATATCTTGTATAAATGCTGCTTTGTTTTTGAGCTTTGAAAAATGGAATCACCCCACTGTGGTTAACCTTCCGTGACTTGCTTCTTTTATTCAACTTGAAGTAACTATGATTCATACATGTCATTCATTTTCACTACTATGTAATATTGCATTGTGTGATTATGTAATTTTTTTGCTAAAAAAACATTGATGCTATGAACATTATAATACACATTTCTGTAGCACATGTGCTAGAATGTCTGTATGGTAATATATGCCTAGGAGTTGAATTCCTGGCTCATACAGTATGTGAATGTTTAACTTTACAAAATGAGGCCAAGTTTCCATTCTCATTATTAGTGTATAAGTTTCTATTGATCAAATCCTCTCCAACAGTTGATAATGTCAGAACTTTAATTTTTTGCCAAAATGGTGTTAAATAGTATCTCTTTGTGGGATCAAAAAAATGACTTTTAATATTGAAAGAAAAGTTGCAGGAACAGTATTGAAATGAAATTGCCAACACAATGCCCTATTACCCCCACTTATTTTAGTGAGTACTTGGGAGCATAAATGTCCTTGTAAATATTCTCCTACTTAACCACAACACAGCTATCATGAGCTGAAGGTTAACACTGATATATTAGTGCCATCTAATTCTTGGCCACAATCAAGTTTACAGTTGTCCCAATATTAACCTTCATAGCAAAAGGATTCAGTCCAAATTCACATATTACATTTACTTGTTGTGTTCTCTTTAGTCTTCTTTCTCAGTCATTTCTTGAGGTACTCTGACCATTTCTGGGAAGCTACAGTATAGTTTGTCTGATGTTTCCTTGGGTTAGATTTGAGTCATGCATCTTTGGTAGGACTAGCACAGAAGTGCTGCTATGTGTTTATTTTGCATCTTATCAGGTGGTACATAATTTCAGTTTGTTTCATTACAGATGATGCTTGTTTTGATCCCAAGATAGTGTCTTCCAGGCTTCTCCATTTTAAAGTTTCCCTTTCTCCCTTTGTAATTAAACAGTTTTGTGGAGAGGTAATGACGTTGACCATTTTTTCATATGCTTAAAAGTTATTTGTGTGTTCTTCCGTGAAATGTCTGCACAAGTCTTTGGCCCATTTTTCTATTGAATAATTCATCTTTTTCTCATTGATTTAGAGGAGTCAGTTATTATATGTGCTGTAAATATTTACTCTCAGTATGTGGGTTGTCATTTTCTTTATGAAGTCTTTTGATGAACAGAAGCTCTTTATTTTAAAGTGGCCAAATTCATACATCTTTTCTTCCTCAAGATTTAAACACTATTTTCTTCCAAAAGTTTTTACCTATTGCCTTTTGCATGTACTTTTTAAATTCATTTGAAATTTATTCTCCTGTAGGTATGAGGACAACCAATTGTCCTAGTACCATTTATTATATAGTTGATCTGTTCCCCAATGAACTGTATTACCACTTTTGCATATCTGCTTGGGTATATTGGGTGTATCTGTTCAGCTTACCTAATTGTCCATCCAAGGGTTAATACCCTACTTTATAAATTACTATTCCTATATAATAAGTCATGATGTCTGGTAGAGAAAGTTCCCCTATTCTTTTTCAGGGCTGCTTTAGCTATTCTTGGCCCTTTGTTCTTCTATGTAAATTTCAGAAACAGCATGCTAAGGTCCATGAACAACCTTGTTGGGATTTTGCCTGCAATTGGAATAAATCTATAGATCAATTTGGAGAGAGCTGAAACCTTTATAATACTGAGTCTTCCTACACTTCAAATTTTATAATTTGCTGCATCTTTTCACAATTCATTCCCTGCATATTTTGAATTACATTTTCTAACTATTTGAGGCTTGTGTATAGAAAAACAATTGATTTTTAAATTTTTATATGTATTGAGACCCTTTTCTGTTCTGCTAGAACTAAATCAAGTATTTATCTGTCAATTCTTTTGGATTTTCTACATAGTCACTCGTATGAACTGTGAATAATGAAAATTTTATCTTTTCCAAGACACTTCCTTTATTCCTGCTTGTGCTCTATGTGCACTGCCCACGACAATCAATGCAATATTGAATAAAAGTAGTGATCATGGGCATTGTTATGGATTGTTATGGATTGTTAATTTTTATAATAAGAATACAATTACTATTAGTGAGAAAATTCATAGACCAGATGGATAAATTGTCCCTCACAAAGACATATTCAAGTGCTAACACCTGGTCCCATGGATACAGGCTCATTTATAAATAGGATCCTAGAAGATCCTAGCAGTTAAGATGAGGCAAAATTGAAAAGGGTGGGCCATAATCCAATATGACTGGAGTCCTTACAAGCAGACAGTCAGTAGGAGTCAGTAGCAGACAGATGGGGGAAGAGATTATCATGTGATAGAGGCAGAGATTAGCAGCAAGTCACCATCAGAACAATATAGACTTTGGAGAAAGCATGGCTCTGCTGCTGACTCCTGGATGTTGGACTTTTCATCTCCAAAACTGTGAGAGGATAAATTCTTGTTTAAGGCAACCAGTCTGTGGTATTTGATATAGTTGACCTGGAAAACTAAGACAGGCATCTTGATCTTTAAGAAATGTTTCTATTTTTCCTGGGTTTTTGTTGGGTGCATAAGGAAATTCTCTTAAATCCTAGCTTGCAAAGAACTTTTATAATGTCTGTGTGCTGAATTTTATTAAATTCCTCTGCATCAACTGAGTTGATCATATGGTCTTATCTCCTTTAACTTATTAATATGATATAATTATTTATTCCTTCCTGAAATTAACCCAAATTTTTCATCAAATACTTTTTATGGGTTGACAAACACATTGCTAGGTTTAGTATGCTAATAAAATTCAGAATTTTTACATATATGTTCAGATCTGTAATTTTCCTTTGCCAAACTTTTTTTTTTTTGGTGCAGGAAACAAGGTTAAGTTAGCCTTGTAGAATTAGATGGGAATACTCTGCTATTTCCGATTTTCTGAAAATGTTTGATAAAACTGAAATAAATTGTTCTTTGGGAATCCTGAGCACTTTCCTCTAGAGGGGATTTGAGTTTATTTCTACCGGGAGCAGGGGGAGCTACTCAAGGGTACCCAGGACCCAATGTAGAATTCCAGTGGCTGTGCCCAATCAACATTTTCCTCTCAGGGCAGCCCTACTTTTTTTGTTTACTGCTCATAGCAAAGGATGCCTGCTTTGGCTGCAGCATGTAAAAATTTTAAAGAGAAGAGAAAATATGTTTTCCTTTTTTGTAAGTTATGCTGGATCTAATTGTATTTTAGTGGAAAGACCCCTCTGAGTATCCAGTTTGCTACATTGTCAGAAGAAGGATTCAGTTATTCAAATTTAATAATGCTGAATTTAAGTAATATCTTGTCATGGCAGAATTAAGGAGTTTGGAGTCAGAATAAGAATTTATTAAAATCTTGGATCTGTCACTTACTGGTCATGTGATCTTCAGGAAGTAAGAACTTTTCTGAGCTTGTTTCTTCCTCTTTAAATTGGGGATAATAACCCCTACTTCATAAGGCTATTCAAAAGTATACAGCTAAATATAACTAACATTTGCTGAACACATGAGCTACAGTATTATAATCATTTATAGGTATTAACCTATTTATTCTTTCCAACAGCCCTATGAGGTAGTATAATTATCTTCTTTTCACAGTTGTGTAAAACTAGGAAATGTTAAGTAACTTGCCCAAGGTTGTAACACTACTAAGGGGAAGAGTTAGGATTCAAATCTGAAAGTCTCACCCTGTTCTTAAGTAATACTATGCCATATTTTGCAGCATTAAACCACCTACGTAATGTAAAAGGTCTATCATAGTATCTGGTACATAATAGGTACTTTAAAATAATAGCTTAATTTTTATAATAATTGTAAAAATACAATTATTATTAGTGAGAAGATTCATAGGCCAGATAGATACATTGTAGTATATCCATAAATGGAGTACACTTGTAAAAGACAAAGAAATACTGACACAGTTCCACATGGAAGAATCCCAAAAGCATTATGCTATACGAAAGAAGCCAGACTGAAAATGGCTAAAAACTGTATGATTTTATATGACATTCTGGAAAAGGCAAAACTTTTGGGACAGTAAACAGATCAGTGGTTGCCAGTGCTGAGTGTGGGGGAGGGGACTTACTACAAACAGGCATGAAGAAGCCTTTCGGGATGATGGAAATATTCCCTAGTCTGATTGCACAAATTTGCCAAAATTCATAGAACTGTACGCCTAAGAAGAGAGAATTCTACTTTATGTTAATTATATCTTAATAAGCAAAACAAACAAACAAACAAAAAACAAAGCAGATAGCAAGCTTTCCCCTGAGGGAGCATTTTCAAGCAATTTAACATCCACGCTTGAGCTTTTCTCTCTGATTAGCTTACAGGTTTATGCTATTAGTTATTTTAAAAATGTACTGTTTTTAAAAAAATACAGTGTATTTCTTGTTAATTGTGAAATACATATGCATAGAACAGCAATAAGAATTCCTTACCAAGCCTCTGGTAATGGAGGAAAGTAATTAACAAAGGGAGCTTGCTAGTGTCAAACTGTCAAGGGATGCTTCATATGTTTCTATTTAATAGATTTTCTATTACTTTTTACAGTCTTTAAGAAATAGATTATAAGCTTCTTTCTGGCAAGAATTAGTTGCAATAAAGCTGTAAGAAATGTAACTCTACAGTACTAGAAACTCCTGTTACACAATGATAAAATTACACTTGTCAAAGCAGAACTTCAAGAAAGAAACCATATTGCAGTTCAAAATGAAAGAGTGGAAAATGTGATGTTAGTAGAATATACAGATCCAAATTGTATTTTACCATAAAGAATATTAAATGTGAAATGGCTCAAACTTGGTTAGGAGGCTTACTTAATTTCTTTCAATTATGCTTAAAAAATTAAGAGACTGATCCTATTTTGAAGAATAATTAAATTAAAATAATTAAATAAAAAGGAATTTGGAGGAAAAGTGACTATTAGTAACAAGAGATTCCGGATGAAAGAAGGTAAAAATCACAATTTCTAACATAACTGTGAACAATAAGCTCAGCTACATGATAGCTTTGATTCTGAGGCAAAAACATTTCCAGCTTCACTGCAAAAGTGGAATGCTGACTTTGGAGTAAGGTTGTAGTAGGGAGTGGCACAGGAGATGCCTGCATGCCAAAGGAGACTGTCTGTACTACACCGTCCTGGGAGTCAACTTCCAAAGAAATTCACTTGCAGGGTTCCCATTTTATCTGCTAAAATAGCAAAAGTGGAGAGAGATCCCATTCTATGTGATTAACTGAGACTGAACACAATCTTCTGAGTTCCCAATAACTCTATTTTCAAATTACTTTTAGTCTGCTTTTATAAAGTGGGTTTGTTTTTGAATTTAGATGGTGACAATAAGTATATCATCTGGAGTCTCCTAAATCTTTACTCTCCGAGGAGTGACTACCTAATGGCAAGTAGGTCACATCCTTAGCAAAGTCTTATGGCTAATCACCACAGCATACTGGGAGGAAACAAAAGCAACCAAAAGAATAGTCTACTGGCATTAACATGTGGAATTCAAGTGTTTGTCTTCTTAAAATAATAAAAGCTGTATTTTCCTTCTTTTTGCTGCACAATAAGAACTGCAGCAATAGCAAAAGTCAATTCTATTGTTTTTTTTTTTTTTTTAAAGCGTTGATGTGCATATTCTACCTTTTTTTTTTAACATCTGTTAGGTTGGGACAAGGATAAGTTCTGTTGAAATTCTAAATAAATTAACACAGTATCCCAAATACTACTGTGATTTTCATAAAATTTGCATTGGGATATTGGCTGATTAAACTGCTAGTATTTTTCAGTCTTAGTTACCCTATTACATTAAAATGGTGACAAACAGAAGTAATTTGTTGTCTAGAGACTAGCAGACCAAATAATTTCAGAATGACAAGTTTCTAGACTTAGGCTGGATTGGATAGTCACTGGAGTAATAGAGCCAAGCATAAGACTAAAATATAAATATATATAAAGAGTAGCCATTGGATACAACTTATGAAAAATCCTTGAAAATTAATAGAAAGGTATATACCTCTACAATGATATGATACTACCAACACACATGAAACACTTGGATATCTGATTATAAAACTAAGAGATAAATTTATTCTTAGGAAAGTCATGGAAATCTTTTGTTTTCCAGTAAAATGAGAAGTAGGAATTTAGATATTTAAAATAAAACATTTTTGGCGTGAATATTAGTATATGTAGTTCTCCTACAGGCTGCCATACTACTGTCCTGATTATTTTTCCAGGTATCCCAAGTGATATATATAGGACAAATGAAATTATACTCATAGGAATGATGAGAAAGAGGATTTCCTAAACTATACACCATCCATCATATACGCATAATTACAAGTAATATGAATAAAATATTTTAAAAGTGTTTATCGATAGATTGCTCTTAGTCCATTGATAAAAAAAATAAAAACAGAATTTTGCCATCTGTCCAAATGAAATCTAGTCTCCTTTTCAGTTCTAGTTCACGGGCATTAATAAGATTTTTTTAGACTGGATTGGAGGCAAATAACATTCCAGAAAATCCTGTGCCAAAATGATACGGGAAGTGAGATCACTGAGACTGGTTGAGGTTGCAAACCTGTGTTTAATTGGGATATAGACATGATTCATAATTACTTAATGTTTGGACCAGACACCAGGAAGTTTGGGGAAAAGGTTCTGAGCTCCATGGCTCTCTCTCAGGTGAGTTAGAGATGCCAAGAAGGGGAGCAAACGTTGCACTTCCACAGGAAATCTAGCTCAGCAAGAAATCTAGCTAAACATCATTTCATTTTTATTCCCTTGTACTTTGGGAAGTGTCAATTTTTGGCCTCTTTCTCTAAAAATTGATGAGTTTTATAATGCCTCATGCTGTAAAGGGTGTGGAAATCAAACTCCTAGTATCTACTGATAAGTTAATCTAATTTCTTGGCTCTGGGAAAAGACCTAAAATCAAGCAAGTGCTGTCTTTTTTTTTTTCCCAAGTGCTGTCTTTTAATTTTTCTTGTCATTTCTGGACAATCTAATTGTCCTTTATCTTATAATTTATTTGTCTTTCCCTCTTTGTCCACACAGCCAAATCATTGATACCTGATCTAAGCTGCAGTAAATCTTCATTTGGCTTACACCATCTTTCCTTTACCATTCCCTCTCTCAAATACTTAACTCAACCTTGAAAATAGATTCAAAATTACTGAAATTCTGTCTAGTCTGCAAAACATATAGGGGTCCCAAACATAGTATCAGATGTTTTGTTCATTCATCCTCACTACTTCTACTATTCAATTTTGATAACAGACCATGGAGGAATGACCTCTCTCCATTTTTTACTTGACCCAAAACTTCTAGGCAAAAATTCTTATTAATCCAAATAAAACGGAAGAAGAGAAGAGAAATATTTTTCTTACAACTGTTGCCTTATTTTTATTAGGGTTTGAGGGGCTGGTAATTATTTATACAAGTAGAATAAATGATCTTTCTCCCCAACTAATCAAACTATGCCACTCTTGAGATACTTGAATCAACATTTACCTGTAGTGACTTCTCTAAAACCTCTGAAAATTATAGGCAACAATAATTATTCTTTACTTTTGTAACAAAGAATATTCCTTTATCTCATTTGCAATGTAAATGATATTATTCTTTCTAAGAATGCTTTATTGCATTATATTCTTCTTTAACATAAATGTGACTAAACAAAATTTTAAAAATAAATGAAAATTAGTTTAGGGCCTAACATGTCCTGAATTAAAATGTTTATTTCAAAATTACAGGTTTGTATTACAAAACTCTCCACACTTTCTTGGTTTTGCATTTTTGTGCTCTCTTCCTTGCTGGGAAAGCTCTTACTTTCACTTAAAGACCCAGTTTGGATCTTCTAAGTAGCTTTATAGGACTTGGCCCACCAGAGTTAATGCTCCACTCTTGCACTCCCACTTTCTTTCCCACAGCTCCAGTAGGGCTCTCACTGCCCTGTAATTATTATTCTGTCCTATAATTATTATAATTATTATGTTGTATGCTTCTTTCACTAAGCTTTGAGATCCTCAGTGTATTAGTTTCCTATAACTGCTATAATAAATTACTACAAAGTTGGTGGCTTAAAACCACACATAATTTTTCTCTCACAATTCTGGAAACCAAAAGTCCAAAATCAGTTTCATCGGGCTAAAGTCAGGGTGTTAGCAGGGCTTTGTATCTTCTAGAAACTCTAGGGGTGAAATCTGTCCCTTGTCTTTTCCAGATTCTGGTGGCTGCTGGCATTCCTTCGCATGTGGTTGAATTCAATCCACTCTCTGGATCATGTTGCCTTATCCTCTTCTGTCTGTGTCAAATCTCCTTCTGCCTCCATCTCAATAAGGACATATGTGATTGCATTTAGGATCCACCTGGATAATCCAAGAAAATTCTCCCACCCAAAATCCTTAATTGATTTCCATTAGCCAAGTCTTTGCCAAACAAGGAAACATTTGCATGTTCCAGGGGCTGGAAGTGGACACTGGGGGATGGGAGGTGGGTTCTTATTCAGTCCACCGCAGTGAGAGAGGGAGTGATGTCTTATTTGTCTTGGTGCCTTCAGTCCTTAACATATTGCCTGGCACAGAGCCAGTGCTACATAATTGCTGAATATATGAATAAACACATGATTTCACTGAGGTTTTTAATTACACATAAGGTCATACAAAATTGTGAGAAGTTTATAGTGTTCAATAGAGCTCAGAATTGAGAAACACAGACTAGAGGCTTTAACGGTAATGGTAATGTCTTCAGTGGCCACGTATAGTGAGGGGGCCACCTTTATAATAAGGTTCTAAATCAAGACACATGCAGATATCAAATAAGAAAAAAAATTCTCAAGCCATAACAATATTCAAAAACTTAAGTAAATATTAAATGTGAAAGCATAGAACATAAAGTTAAATAAGAAAAAGCTTACCAGTACAAACTCATTATTTTTCCAAAGAAAAATACACATAAAACTTTGCAATTACTATCTTAAGAAGGGTTGCTTTATTTAAACATTGATAGTAGATAACTAAATAATCACCAATTCATGGGAATAAATGAGATTCCTTGGAAATTGAACTTGAGGTCCTCTTGTGAACATCTGCCTGGCTTCCTGGAATGTGTGTTATTTTGGTGTGCCTTAATCATGGGTAATGAGGGACACTATCACAACACATTGCAACATTTTTACATCTTGACTAAGGTTGATAAATGTCTTGATAGAGGCTATTCCTCAGGGAACACCATAACTTGGCAATGATATTATGTTCATATCTCTATTCCACAATTCTAGTTAATGGTTCTGTAATAAGCACTCCATGCCTGTGCCTATTATAGGTGGAGAGAGTTAACTCCCTGCATGCCTTATTTTATGAGATATCAAATTATTTGTATGTAAGGCAGACTCTTGTTTTTCCATAGGCTGCTTCAGATTAACAGCAATTTGAAAATTTTAAAAAAGTTAACAAATTAACTTTATTGATAAGTATTTGCCTAATTTTTAATAGGAACATGGAAGTCTATCAAAAAAGTAATTTAATCTTAGCTTTTATATACTAATAACATAAAAGTTTCCATTGGGTAGGGGGCATCAAAAAACTCTGATAACACTTATTAAGAGTTGGAGATTTTCTTGATGTATTCTGCTATGTCATTCCAAAAGATATGATGAAACATGGCAAATTTTGCTCCAGCCAAAAAATGAAGTGAAACATATAAACTTATTGCAGTCATAATGCTCACAACTATTGTATAGTGAATATTGGAACAACATTGCTTATTGACAATTGTTATCATCTACATCATATAAATTTGAAACTGTACTTATTACTATTTTTTGGCATTTTGGGTACGGAGAATCCAGACTATGAATTTCACTTAACTATATTAGAAAGTTTTCTTGTGTAAACACCAAATGATTTTCTATCATTGATATGATGTTAAATGACAATTATCAAATGTAAGACTAAATTACTTATCCCTTTATTAGAGTAAGGAGTGTGATTTATTTTGATAGAGTTTTTTTTTTTTTTTTTTTTTTTTTTAATGGGGTCTACTATGTGTCATGACTACGCTTTCTGAAGCAACATTTACTCAAGGAAAAGTCTACAGTGTTAGGAGATTCTTGAGAATCAAAAAGGGAAATATCTGGAGCAAGGATGTGATTGAATAATACTGCTACTAATGGAGAATAAGATTTCAACATTATATTCTTGGTTAGGCACAAGATGCATAAGAAATTCTTTACGCAGAAAGCTATTAGTGACAATTAAATAGCACACAAAATCCCTGTCCTTATGTAACTTAAATTTTAGTGAAAAGAGAGCCAAATAAAATAAATTAGTATATAATATTTTAGAAAGTGGTATGTTCTAAGGAGAAAAATAAAAAAATGGATGTAGTTCAGAAGTGGGGTAGGATTGCAGTATTAAATAGTGTGGTCAAAGAAGTCCTCACTGAGAAGTTGGAATATGAGTGAAGTTGTGAAGGAGGAACCAAGTCAAAATCTAAGGGAACAGCAATTGAGACAGAAGAATGGCTTGTCCCAAAGCAGGAATATGGCTGCTGTGTATAAAGACTATGCAAGAGGCCGGTATGGCTGGAACAGGGTGAGCAAGAGGAAGGAGAGTGTAGTTGATGAGGTTAGGGAGATAAATGGGAAACAGGTAAACATAAATATCCTGCAGAAGTAGACTGGTTATCATAGGGTATCTAAATAATAAGACACTTTGGATTCCTTGCCAAGAATGGATTTGATCTAAAGGTACTGATATTTAATGATCTCCATGGCAGGGTTAGTACTGTGCATACACTATGACCTCATATGTGTACACTGGTATGTGGTCTTTATGCCAAAAAAAAAAAAAAAAAAATTGCTTTCCAAAAGGATACATAAGATACCGTTAATAGTAGCAAAGTTTAGATAGAAAAGGTGGGGGTGTAGTCTGAAAGAAGATTTTACTTTTCATTTTACACTTTTCTGTACTGATGAGTTATTTTGTTTTGTTTTTAAAGCATCTGTAAATGTTACTTTTTTAGAAACTAAAAGCGGCCATTTGTATTTCTTCAGCATGGTCTCTTTTCAGTCAAATCTCATCAGCAGTTGATATAAGAGTTCTGCCTTTTGCCCTTTGGATGCTATCTCAGCATCCTGAAATGAATTTTGCAAGTGTTCTGTTTTTTAATTTCCTTTCTCAGAGATCAGACCAGTGATTTTACTAAGTCATGACAATTTCACTAAGAAAAATCTGTTCCTCAGTTTGAGCTCCTTGGCTACTTAGCAACTCCATCAATCGTAGAACTCTAATTCCCCAAACTTCTCCAAGCTGATTCCTGTACTAACCAAACAAAATGAATATATCCACTCCCGCCTTTGTCCTACAGGCATTACCTTCCAGAAATGCCTTTCCTACTGTCAGAGAAATGTCTCTTTTTTCAAAACTCTCTTCCACCATGAAAATGTCCCTAATTCACTTTCAACTTATTTTAATCACTCAGAATTCCCAAACATAGTTTACCACAACCAAACACAGGTATCAGTTCTGTTTTCTCATTAAACATGGACTCTCTTCAAGAGCAGGGGCCAAGTCTTTCCTTTCTTTATCTTTCCCTGTGATCTAATATGATGCTTCCTATGCAACAGGTGTTCTGTGTGCCTTCATTAACTGACTTATTTATATTAATTAATGTTGTTTAAAAGTAATTCCATAAAACCACAGGTGATGATGTAGCCTAGAATGGTTAAGTAAATAGCTTCAATCCCTTTGTGGTGAATTCTGTGGATTCACCTGCTTGTCTTCCATTCTACTTTCTTCCTAGGATGACTTTTCATTATTGCAGAAACTGTAAGGCTAAAAACTCTACTTCCCAGTCTCCTTGGTAAAACTCCTGAGATATCTGGAAGGTGGAAGTGAGTCAAAGGATACTTTTTTGACTCATTTAACTGTTTTTGTTCTTTTTCCGAACAAGCAAAGTCATGATGGAAAAGGAGAGGCCTTTCTGTAGCAGATTCCTGTGTCCAGTTTTCAGTTTTTTGGATGTCGAGAGGCAGTTGTGGTAGAGGTGATAGCTAGAATCCATGTTCCCATATGCACTCACCAATTCTGAGGCTGTCATGAAGCAGCGTTGGAGGCTACAGGAGCTTGCTGGAGACTAGATTAGAGTTGAGTAGTGGCCTCTTGTGTTCTAATGGCAGCCTGAGGTGGGTCATCCCTAGAGACCCAGCCTAGGGCCCACTCCAGGCATTCCAATGACTTTATGAGTACCTGCACACTGAATTCTCTGTGTATCAGTATCCTATGACTGCTGTAACAAATTATCACAAACTTGGTGGCTTAATACAACCAAAATTTACTCTTATGGAGTCCTGCAGGCCATAAGTCTGAAATGAGTCTTACAGAGCTAAAATCAAGATGTTGTCAGGGCTGCACTGCCTCTAGAGGCTCATGGGAGAATCCATTTCTTGCTTTCTCCAGTGTCTAGAGCTACATTCCTTCCATTCCCAGACTCATGTCCCCTTCCTCCATGTTCAAAGCCAGCCACTTAGAACCTTCTCTCTTTGACTCTGCTCCCAACACATTCATCTTTTCTTCTGTCTGAAATCTCCCACTTCTTCCCTCTAATAATGACACTTGTGATTTAGGGTCTACTTAGATAATCCAGGATTATCTCCCCATCCTCAAGATCCTTAACTTAATCACATCTGTAAAATCCATCTTGCCATATAAAGCAATATTCACAGATCCAGGGATTAGGACCTGGATATCTTCTGAGGCTATTATTCAGCCTACCACACTGTGTCTGCCTCGTCCCCATGTCACCTACGAGGTAATACGCTCACAAGTTCTGGGGACTCAGTACACTGACATCTTTGGAGGGCGGGGGGGGAACAATACACTGTTTGTTATAACAAGGTACACAGAATAATGTGAAAATATGATGTAAATAATAATGAAAGCTATAGTGGTGCCAAGAAGTTTTTTGCTTTATCACCTTCCCCTTCCTGGCCCACCCTTCCTATTTATTTCTGATTCCTGCTTCTCTCCAAGATAAACCTCCTGCTGGAGCCATTCAAGCCTCGACAAGGTTACCAAACATACTCATGGATCTCTGCCCCTTACCTTTGCTCATCTTGCTCCTCTGGATGGAATGGCCTCCTTCCTCCTGTCCTTACAACTTAAAGCCTCCCCCATTATTTCAGCACCCAACAGGAATCTATCGCATTCCCTAAAAATCTTCCCTTATCACTTTAGTTGAAAGGGATTTTGGGGCTCCTATATTCCCCAAGGTTGCTTTTACCACTATAAGACTTGCCTTTACCAGCATAAGATTCATCAACTTGTGCAGTTATCACCTGACTTTTGCAATTGTCTTAAAATTGCCCTACAGTCTACGTTTCCCAACCAAAAAGAACTGCTTTCTGTTCCTCAACCACATTTAGAATTTTTTTCTTCATTTCTGTGCTTCTGAATCTGTCATTCTCAGCCTGGGATTTTGCTTGGGATTTTGCTTTGCCTTCACTATTCACAACCCCAGATCTGTACTATGTTGGTATAAAGTTTCCTCACTGTTACAACTGAGTGTGACTCTCCTTTTGTCTCTGACACTCTGATCATGTGTCTCTTAAGACACTTAAAAACACTGTACTTAAGTTTTCTTAAGATGCATATCCTAATTTGTCTTAAAATTGTAGATTTTGTTTATCCCTCAACTAAATTATAAGTATATTCAGGGAGCTACAGTAGGGAAAGCTGGTAGTCCCTCAGTATTGAATATAGTGTAAAATCTTTCAGAACTTCTTGTGGAAGGTCTATAGGTATAAATATTACCATTTTCTACAACTTCTCCCTGCCCTCAAACCCCAAACAACCTGCAAGCACAATGTATAAGTACTTTCTAGAACAAATGAGTGAACATTACCAGTTTGAATAAAAATTAAATTTAAATTAAAAATTAAATTAAATTAAAAATTCCATCAGAATTCTTTGAGCACTTCTAGAATTCTTATTTTAGCAAGAAATTGTGTTGGACTGAAATACTTTGGTTAAATGTTTTGTACCTCCTTTTCAATATCAGCCATGGTGAGGCTATAAGACATAACAGGGGGAGAGGAAATGAAGGTACGTGTGCTCTCCTTCTGGCATAGTGAAGGCCTCGAACCCCAAATACCACAAACTGTGACCACAGAAATAAGGTATGCCCAAAGCATTGAACACTGAAAGATTTTAGAGAGTTATAAAATTTCCCTTTCTGTCTTTTCCCTTTTCCCCTTTGCCTTCTCTTCTTTGTTCTGTCTTTCGTGCCTCATGAGGGAAGACATGAAGCCACAGGGAGATGAGTCAGGGTTTCCAGTCTCTAATGTGCACACTATCCAAGCTGAAGCATTTCAGTGATGCAGATTCCTTAATCAGTCCCTTCACTGAATTTGGGGGAGGGATGCCGCTGCTGTGGCTTTACTCACATCCACTCGCCAGCAATGCCATGCAGCATGTACTGCTAACTTAATTTGCAAACTCTAACCCATGCAAAGTATCAAACAAGCTGAAACTATATTACTCCATTTCTATGGTACTCGCACTTCCTTTTGATTATAAATTGTGCACATGAATATAAAATCTTGATCTTTTGGCACTTAAAATAAACCTCCGCGATGTTAAGAGGTTTACCTGATTTCACCTGAATGTTTTTAAGTTTGGCCCTGCTTTGAAATGTGACCAGAGAGCTTAACATGGGAATTCAAAAATGACTTGTGGTTTCACATACTGATATGTTTTTCTTTTTATGTCTGAAATGAGATGAATACATAGAAATGACTAATTAATCTCAAGTAAATTGCAATGTAATGACAAATTCTATGGTTTTTAATAACTACTCATTTTCTCAATTCTTTATCCTCATGAATATTTATGGATAGATGGATATAAATACTGATTATGCATCGGCCCTATAGGTATAATAATACCACTTGATGAGGACCACATGGCTTCTGCTTGCTAGGAATTTGTAATTTTCGGTAAAAAATTCACTTCAATGTTCAGGGATAAAACTGGCATGATTAACAGTTATTTCCTGGATAACTGAATATTGTGAAAATGCTATTGTTGAAAACTTTTGCAAAGAATATCCTTATACTTTCCTGACTTAATAGAGAAAGGCTACAGATCACTATTTAATGTCTCCTTCAGGGGATCATCCTCAAGATCAGTTCTCATTGTGCTGTGGTTATGAAGAGTTTACTCTGAAATTCCTTGGACATTGGTACCTTAAAAAACTGTAATATCATCTTGCTCACCTTTAATTAATTCCGCTTCAATTTCTGATTACTGGGGCTTCATTTAATTAAGCTGTAGCGGCATTAGAGAGTACATTTCCTAAGAAGCACCATAGAGCTAGATCAGGAGAATGGAGCTGACAGTGCCATGAGATCTCTGGGTAGCCTAGAAAATGTCCCTTGACTGCTCTATGTTCAGCCCCTGCTTTGTAAAGGGGTATCAGTAATAAGTCCAAACTACACACTTACCAGGGCTACTGTAAGGGTAAAATAATAATAATAACAATAATGATAATGGTAATAATAATTACATTCTATTATAATATATAAATGTATGGAGAAAAACAAATGTAGACTCTTATTTTCCTTTTTAGTAAATCAGAATAATCTGTTACAGTAAGGACCCTACTGGCCAATTATGTTACAATAATTTTATTTGAACAGATATTTCTCAATGAAATGGCTAAGAAAGTTGTTTTTTGAATGGAGGCCAAATTATGACAGATCCCTCATGGCAGAACACATCGCTAATGAAACTTTACTTTGATGTTCTTCAGCAAATTACAAGTTCTCCAGAATAGCCAACTTTGGAAAACATATTATTTATATTAAGTTAAAACTATAATCAATAAGGTACACTACATTAATTTTATTATATTAGGGAAACAGGTTTTGTGAGCATGATTTTCTGATCTGTCATGATGACCTATCTGAGAACATCTTAAATTGGTTATTTTCTAAAATATTCTTATACTTACACTTAAAAGTTTTATGCAAAACAATTTATCAGCTCACACTTGAGAATGAGTTACATGTGCATGATTTTAGGAATAGTCTTTTGTTGCTGTAGACATATACCATAACAGTCATGGTAACAAAAGCCTTATTTACATAGCAAATTTTTCATTCCAGGATAGAGAGAATTAGTGAATAACCCAATTTATAGTGTGTGTGTATGCATGTGTATACATATATATGTAAAAAAGTGTATATTTTTTAACATTTAAGAAGTGTTTAAATAGGTAATACATGCTACATGTTACAAAATTTAAAAGACACAAAGAGTACACAAGAGACAGATTTTCCCTTCATCCATTTATCTTTAGCCAACAAATACCTCTAGGAACTAACCTCTGTTACCAGTTTCTCAGTCATCCTTCCAGAGATTATTCAAATGAAACTGAGTTTTAACCCAAGTTAGGTTAATATGGCAGGCCATGGTGTAGTGTCAAATTTTTCAAAGCAAGTCCCTCAGAAACATTCAATCCTTCAAAGTGTTGTACCTAAAAAGGCTCCATGAGCCAATCATTTGGTGAAATACAACACAATCCAGACTCCACATTGAGATTTAAATTATGCATCTTAAAAGTTCTGAAAAAGCAAGAAATATGTTTAACAGCATTTACCACCTGTATTTAATTACCAAACACCTTTTCTCTCCCCACAGGATGCTAATAAATGCCTGAAAAATTATCTGGAGTAGGTGAAACTAAGGAGATCTAAATAAACTATAAATTTCAGTTAATAATAATGTATCAATATTGGTTCTCTAATTGTAACAAATGTACCATATAATGTAAGATATTAATAATCAGGAAAACTGAGGGCAGAGTATATGAGAAATCTTTGTACTACCTGTACTATCAATTTTTCTATAAATCTAAAATTGTTCTAAAGAGTAAAGTTTATTTCAAAAATATTAATTTTGGAGATGTAAATGGAGCATGAAATAACACTAAGATAAGAGTTAAGAAACTTAACTTCCAGTTCAAGTTCAATGACTTGCTGTTGGTTACTAAATTGAATCCCAGTTTTCTTAGCTGCAAAATGTTAAGGTTGGGCTAGGCAATCACTAAGATGTTGTTTCTTTCTCTTTTTTTGTTTTCCCATCATTGTAAAATGTCCCCAAGATATAAATGAGTTAGAAAAAGTGAGATGTCCCTAAGATATAATGAGTTTTTTACTTAACATCTCTAGGGTTTTTTCTGTTTTGTTTTGTTTTTAATTCAGAAACTCAACTATAATTCGGTAATTTATTTAACAGAAAGTTGTAGGAAGCTTTAATGTACTAGCCAATTTGAGTTTGTCTTTAAAAGGAACTTAAGATTTTGTCTTTCTGAAGCGAATTAAACATTATCCCTAGAGTCTTAACTACTATCCATTATGGAGAAAGCTCTTTTTATAAAAGCAAAGCAAATGTAAATATGTTATCTAAATGACCACATATTTGGGAGGACACTCAACTCTTGATTATCTGGCAGAAGATAGCTAAAGTAATAATTAATCATAAAGGGTGTATTTGTGAACAAATTAAAATTACTATGATTCAGTAAAACATCTACATAACATAAGACATTCATAGTAACCAATAGAAGATACAGAGCTGTCTAAGATGGGTAGACTAGTCCCTATCCCTCAGCCCATAAAGCAGTACTTGGGGTGTATTATAATGCCATGGAGCAAAGGACTGTGGTAGAACTCAGGTGAGGGAGTGACAAAGGAGAAAGGAAAAGCTTGTGTTTGCTTAAATCCAGAAGTAGTTTAATGCTCCAGTATTTTTCGACAGACAATCTATGTGGTCTGAAGTCAATTATACTTTTGGACAATATGTGGACTGTGTTCTGAAATATTAGATTATTAATAAATTTACTTTGTGCCATATTTTTGTTAGTTTTGTAACTTTGTTTTAACCATGACTCTGGATAATCTCTATTACTTACCCCGATTATGTCAGTTAAATGGTTGATCATAGTAGAGTACAAAGTAATTAGTTTTCCTTTATTTTCAAATTGTTTCCTTATTTGCCATGCATCAACAAATATTATCAAAGATTTCCTTAATTATATTTGTAACCATTTTTTGAAGTAGAAATTGCATTTGTTTGTATCATTACATCAAATCCTTCATTCTCAAACAGTTAAACCCACATAACATTAACTAAATATCTGTAGGCTATGGCATACTCTTTGTCATTCTAATTAAATTTACTATTGTATTATTTGTAGATTTTTAACTAGATTACATCTGATGCTCCCAAGTTTTCATGGTACAAAATTAAGGATATTATAATTGACCCCTTTTTAAAAATAAGATTTGCCATAAAAGTAATCTCTCTTTTATAATTTCAAAGCATTGTAAATTATTGCTGATCCTTATTTTCCTTGTACTTTATATTTATTCTACTGCCAAAATTATAATTAAGGCTTTCTTGTGATAACAAATTTAGTCACCAACCAATATTTATGCTATATCTTCTACACTGAATATATAACAGTTCTTACAAATGAATGTTTTGCTTTACTTTCATTGACAATAAGATATATTTCTCAATTTTTACCTTTGCACAAATTTGTACATTTGTACCTTTCTATATATATGAATAAAAGTATCCTTCATTTTCTTTCTTTTTTTTTAATTTAATTTTATTGAGATTGTTCACATACCATACAATTATCCAAAGATCCAAAGTGCATAATCAATCGCCCACGGTACTATCATACAGCTGTGCATCCATCACAATTATTTTTTTTCAATTTTTAGAATATTTTAATTACTCCAGAAAAGAGATAAAGACAAAAAAGAAAACTCAACTCCTCCCATCTCCTAACCACCCCCTCCATTATTGACTCATAATATTGGATAGTACATTTCTTACTATTGATGAAAGAATGTTAAAATACTACTAACTAGTACATAGTTTGCAATAGATATAGTTTTTCCCTACATACCCCTCTCTTATTAACTTCTAGTTATAATGTCATACATTTGTTCTAGTTCATGAAAGAGATTTCTAATATTTATACAGTTAATCACAGACAGTTTCCAATACCTCCAACTTTCCTTCTGGTGACATACATAACTCTAAGCTTCCCCTTTCCACCACATTCACACACCATTCAGCACTGTTATTTATCCACACAATAATGTGCTACTGTCACCTCTGTCCATTTCCAAACACTTAAGATCAATCTAATTGAACATTTTGCTCATAATAAGCAACCATTCCTCATTCTTTAACCTTGTCTATATCCTGGTAACTTATATTTCATGTCTATGAGTTTATATATTATAATTAGTTCATATCAGTGAGACCATGCAATGTTTGTCCTTATGTGTCTGACTTATTTCATTCAATGTAGTGCCCTCAAGGTTTCTTAATCAACCCATTAAAAAAAAAAATGACTATGTTCACCCACCATACTTTCCATCCTAAGTAAACAATCAATGGTTCCCTGTATAGTTATATATTTATGTATTCCTCCCCATCTATATAAAGACATCTCCATTTCTTCCACAAAGAAGGAGGAAGAGTTAAAGGTAGAGAGACAAAAGAAAAAGAAAAAGAAGGGGGAAAAAAAAACCCATGACAGCTAAAAAGCAACAAAAGGAAAGACAGAGTTAACCCACAGTAGAATAAAAGAGTCAGACAACATCACCAATGCCAAGAGTCCCATACCCTTCCCTTATGTCCTACTCTTAAAGATATTTAGTTTTGGTATATTGCCTTTGTTACATTAAAGGAAGCATAATATACTGTTTCTCTTAACTATAGTCTCTAGTTTGCTTTGATTGTATTTCTTTTCCCCAATACCACCCTATTTTTAACCTTGCAAGGTTGACATTCATTTGTTCACCCTCATGTAAAAACATATTTGTACATTTTATCACAATTGTTGAGCACTCTAGGTTTCACTGAGTTACAACTCCCAGTTTTTATCTTTCCTTTTTCCTTCTGGTATCCCACATGCTTCTAACCTTCCTCTTTCAACCATACTCATCTTTGGTCAGTGTACTTATTGCTGTGCTATCATCACCCAAAATTGTGTTCCAAACCTCTTACTCCTGTCTTTTCCTTTCTGTCTGTAGTGCTCCCTTTAGTATTTCCTGTAGAGCAGGTATCTTGTTTACAAACTCTCTCACTGTCTGTCAGAGAATATTTTAAACTCTTCCTCTTATTTGAAGGACAGTTTTGCCAGATATAGGATTCTTGGTTGGCAATTTTTGTATTTCAGTATCTTAAAGGTATCACCCCACTTCCTTCTTCCCTCCATGGTTTCTATTGAGAAATCCGCACAAAGTCTTATCAAGCTTCCTTTGTATGTGATGGATCGCTTTTCTCTTGCTGCTTTCAGGATTCTCTGTCTTTGACATTTGATAATCTGATTAAGTGTCTTGGTGTAGGCCTATTCATATCTTTTCTGTTTGGGGTATGCTGCGCTTCTTGGATCTGTAATTTTATGTCTTTCATAAGAGATGGGGAATTTTCAATGATTATTTCCTCTATTATTGCTTGTGCCCCTATTCCTTTCTCTTCTCCTTCTGGGACACCCATGGCACATATGTTCATGCATTTCATGTTGTCATTCAATTCCCTGAGACGTTGCTTATATTTTTCCATTCTTTTCCCAATCTGTTCTTTGGTGTGTAGGCTTTCAGGTGTCTTGTTCTCCAGTTCCTGAGTGTTTTCTTCTGCCTCTTGAGATCTGCTGTTGTATGTCTCCATTGTGTTTTTCACCTCTTGTATTGTGCCTTTCATTTCCATAGATTCTGTCAGTTGTTTATTCAAACTTTCGATTTGTACCTTATGTTCACCCTGTGTTTTCTTTATTGCCTTCATCTCTTTTGCTATATCTTCCCTGAACTTGTTGAGAAGGTTTTTGATTTGATTTAGCATATTTCTTTGAAAATCTTTCATTTATTTTTTTCATTAAAGTGAAACAATATCTCAACTGTATCTTGATTGAGGTGTATGTTTGTTCCTTTGGGCCGTATCTTCGTTTTTCCTAGTATAGATTGCAGTTTTCTGTTGTCTAGGAATCTGGTTTCCTTGGTTACCCCAGTCAGATTTTCCCTGACTAGAACAGGTTCAAGTCTCAGAATAGGGTTATCTTAGAGGAATGTATCTTAGAGGAATGACAGACTTTCCTGTGAGGTCTCCTGTAGCTGTGCTTTTCCTAACCTGCCCAACAGGTGGCACCTGTCAGCCTGTGGCTCCCAACTGGTGTAAGGAGGTGTAGCCTCCTTAGTTTCTGTTTTGGCTGTTTTCCCCCAGGATCTGGGGTCTGGTTCTGAAGGGAAAGCTGGGCCCCACCTCCTTACTCTTAGGGAAGATATACCCCCTAGGAAGTTATTGTCTGCATTAAATTGTCTCTCTGACTCTGTTATCTCCCACCATCTGGGTCAGAGTGCTGCAAACTGAAAATGGCTGTGGATCTCTCCTCTGAGCCCCTCAGGTTGAGACAGAGAAAAAGGGACAGAAAGCCCCCTTTTAGAGCCAGTACACGGCCCCCAGTTTCACTCATTGGCCAAAGGTAACATCTGGTCTTCTGGGCTCTCCATCCCAGGACAGATAAGTCTTCTGGTTCTTTAAGGTCAGTCATCACTGAAAGCGTGTCTGCTTGTTGGGGGTTTGTAGCTTGTATTCAGCAGTTCACATTTGTTAATTAAAACCCCAAATGGAGCTCAGTTGAGCTATATTCACTTGCTGGGAGAGTGCTGCTTTCTCCTACAGCGAGGTTTTGCAGCTAATCCTGCGGTGGGGGGAGGGGGCTCCCAGCACAGTTCTGCAGCTTTTATCTACAGATTTTATGCTGCGATCTTAGGCATTCCTCCCAATCCTGGTTGGTGTATTATGTGTGGACACTCATGGTTGTTCCCCAGCAGTTATTCCAAATTATTTACTAGTTGTTCCTTGTTGTTCATTAGTTGTTCCAGGGAACTAACTAAATTCCACTCCTCTCTATGCCGCCATCTTGCCCGCTCCTCCCTTCATTTTCTTTTACTACGAGGGCAGCAATATACTATAGAGCACAGGCTTTAGATTCTTACTCCCTGAGTTTGACTCTGTTCCCTTAGTCAAGTATCTGTGACTCTCTGTGCCTTGGTCTCCTCAACTATAAACTGAAGATAAAAATACTACTGGTCCCAGAGAAATGTTGTAACGATTAAAGGAGTTAATGCATGTAAAGAACTTACAAAGTGCTTGTTATATTGTAAGTCGTTAACAGTATTAGCTGTTTTTATTATTTTGGTGTTGGTTATTTCTCATCCTCCCAAGAGCCTTTATGAGCTGTATTTCCTTGCATTAGGTCTTCTATAATTTTATTTTTATTGAAGATGAAAATTTTCAATCACAATAAGCTGTCTTTTAACCATTTGAATAATTTTACCTATAAAGTTATTCTACTTTAAACCTTTAGCAGAATTCTTGCTAAATTCAGAAGCTTATGAATTTGAATGCCTGTTTCCAATAATATGAAAGGCTAGATGTGCAGATAATATTGCTTGCTTAAAAGATTTAAACTTCTGGAATGTATGTGTCTGTGAATATATACATAATACTTACTCCCCTCCCGCCTTAATAACATTGAAGGGCTGTCAAGGCATTATGGAAATTATCGGGCTACGGTCTACGGGAAGGCAGGAACCTAGAGAGATAAGGAGCACAGAAATCTCTTTTGACCTGAAGACATTTACTGAACATAAGCATCAGTTTTAGCAGCTTTGCGGGGCACAGAGGGGCAGGGACAAAGTCTAGAATTTTCCAAGGTGGAAAGTCTAATGGGAGACCCTGTTCTTATACAGATGAGACCACACAGACCTAATTTTGTAACCATAAACCCATCTTTAGACAGATTTGTACTCCAAATTCATATGATCTGGATGATTAAAAAAAAAAAAAAATTCAAACCTTTTAGTGTAAAATGGTCCAAGACCAAGAATGTCCCCAGGTGGCAGAAGCAAAGACAAATATTTGTGGGGGAAAACACCTTCCTATCAGGCCTCAAAGAAGTAATTTTGCAAGATAAATGGATATCACAAAGTAAATACATATTTCACTCATAAGGAAACAAGGTGCATGTGTGGGAACATTAGAAACAAGGACAACAGATATAAGCTGTGAAAATTTCAAATACTATAACACACACACTTACTATGGTTAAAGAAACAACGGGCTTAAAATGATAATATGAGACTATAAAGAATGATGCAGCAGATTTGAAAAAAAAAAACAAATGCGATGTCTACAGATGAAAAATGTAATGTCTGAAAATCAAAATTCAGTGGCCATCTTTCTCTCTAAGTCCACTCGACAGGTAAACCCACTGCCCTCCCCACTACATGGGACATGACTCACAGGAGTATAAATCTCCCTAGCAACGCAGGACATGACTCCTGGGGATGAGCCTGGACCCAGTATCGTGGGATTGAGAAAATCTTCTCAACCAAAAGAGGGAATCAAAATGAAACAAAATAAAGTTTCAGTGGCTGAGAGACTTCAAATGGAGTCAAGAGGTCACTCTGGAGGGTATTCTTATGCACTATATAGATATCCCTTTTTAGTCTTTAGTGTATTGGAATAGCTAGAAGTAAATACCTGAAACTGTTGAACTGCAACCCAGTAACCTTGATTCTTAAAGATGATTCTATAACTATGTAGCTTACATGGTGTAACTTTGTGACTGTGAAAACCTTGTGGCTCACACTCCCTTAATCTAATGTATGGACAGATAAGTAGAAAAATGGGGACAGATATTAAATGGAATGTTTTGGGTGTTCTTTTATACTTTTATTTTCATAATCTTTTTGGGAGCAATGAAAATGTTTAGAAATTGACTGTGGTGATGAATGCACAACTATATGATGGTAATGTGAACAACTGATTGTACACTCCGGATGACTGTATGGAATGTGAATGTATCTCAATAAAACTGAATTTTAAAAAAACTTCAATGGTCAGATTTAACAGAGATTAATCTTTTAGAAATGAATAGAGAATTGGAAAAATGAAAGATAGACTAGAAGGAATTATGCAGAATGCAGCATTGAGAGATAAGGAAATGGAATATAAAAGAAAAGTTAAGAGACCTGGAAAATAGTGAGACAGTCTAACATAAGTCTAATTGGAGCTCCAAAAGGAAAGGACAGAGAGAATAGGGTAGAAAACATAGTTGGCAAATAATGGCTGAGAAATATTTAGAACTAATGAAAGTCGCCTACCTACATCCTCAAAAATCACAGCTCATATGCAAAATAATTAAAAAGAAATCCACATTTGGATGTATCATGGTGAAACTTTAGAACACCAAAGACAAAGGGATAATCTTAAAAGTAGCCAGAAAGAACAGTCAGAGGACCTCCAAAGAAGTGAATATGAGACCATGGCTAACTTCTCAACTTCCTATGAAATTAAATCTTTAATATGTGGAATGAAAATAATTGCTAACCCAGAATTTTAGATTCAGTAGAATTTTTTTTCAAGAACAAGAGTGAAATAAAGGTATTTTTTAGCCAGCTGAAAGTAGAGAAAGTTTGCTGCTCACAGAACTTCACTAAAGGAAATTCTAAAGGATGTACTTCAGGCAAATGGAAAATAATCCTAGATAAAAGGTCTGAAGGGCAAAAAGGAACAAACAACAATGAAAGTTATAAATTTGTAGATAAATTTAAATAACATTGGCTATATAAACCACAGTAATGTCTCATTTAAAGAGAGAGAAAGAGAGAGAGAGAGAGGGAGAGGGAGAGAGGGAATGAGAGAATTCAACTACACAAAAATAACATATAAATTGGTGAAGGGGGATTAAAGGAATTGAAGTCTTCTACATCCTTGGGTAGTCTGACAGGAGTAAAGGGGTGGGTACTGGTTAACTTTATTGTTACAGATGGAATTAGACAAGCTAAAAGAAGTCACACTGGAGTGGGATCTTAGTCCACTATGATTGCTGTCCTTATAAGAAGGGGAGAGGAGACAGAGCAAGGGAAGAATGCCATGTGTCAATGAGGCAGAGACTGGAGCCCAAGGATTGCCAGCAAACCACCAGAAGCCAGGAAGAGGCAAGGAAAGAATGGCCCCTATTGATTTCTGACTTCTAGCCTCCAGAACTGTGAGACAATAAATTTCTGCTGTTTTAAGCTACCCACTCTGTGATACTTTATTATGGCAGACCTAGGAAACGAAGGTATCAGATAAAGTCTAAGCAAAAGAAAGCTCATGTGGTTATATTAATATCAGACAAAATAGACTTTGAGATAAAAGCATTACTAAAAATAATGAGGGTCATTTTATAATAATGAAAGCTCCTATTCTTCAGGAAGATAAACTATTTTATTTAATTATATAGTCTCAAATAGAATATTTTAATATAAAGAATAATAAATTTGACCCACTGAGCATATATAGAACACTGCACACAGCATTTTTTTCCAGTATGCATGCAACATTTACACCGCCACAAGGCAATTTTCATCAAACTTTAAAGACTGCAGTCATAAAATGAACTCTGCCAATTATTATCTGTATGACCTTGCAGAAGTTCTTTAACCTCTCTGAGTTTCAGTCTTCTAAACTGCAAAATGGAGACAATAATAATATACTTTTGCTATGAAGGCAGAGACACAAAAGAGTATGATGCAATCAAGGGTCCTACATGCCATGAGAGAAAGTCTGGAATTTAAACTGAATAAATTTAAACAAGGATGACATAATTAGATATGTCTTAGAAAGACAAAGTTGGCAGTAAGGTGGAAAATTCTTAGAAAAAGGCAAAACCGGAAGCAGGGAGATGCATCAGGAAGAAATTACAATAAATCAGATGAGAAATGTTGGGGGCTTGAAGGAGTGTGAAAGAATATCTTCATAAATATTATTCATGTTCCAATTTACAATTTCAGTCCCAAAGAGAACTAACAGAAATTAGGTATATTTAACAAATATTAATATGAATATGGCTATTACTTTAAAAATTCTTTGGTGAATAACTAAGGATGTTAAAAAACACAATTTTTTCATTCCATTAAAATAGACAATCGAAGAGGCAATCTTTAAGACAAACATCTCTATGACCTATTAGAAAAAGAAACTGGGCCATGGTATCTTTGGAATTTTAAAATTATTAATTCTATATGTAAAGCATTCTATGATCTCACTTCCTCATGCAGTCTAAAGTTTAATAATCTCACTGTTAGGAATTTCTTCTTTACAACCAACCCCCCAAAGCAAAAACACTGGCTATTTCTGTTACCTGATATTTTCTACTTAAAGTACTAACATACTGGTGTATTCACTCAACGATATTTAAAAATTCAAGAGAAAATTGGTCCTATGCATAGGGTTTTGAAGAAATTCAGTTTATAAATGCAAATGAGGCAAATACTAAGAAACACTGTATTAATTTTCTTCATAATTTTAATTTACATGAAATGTAGGTTATTATATAAAAGTGCAATAATTTAAAATTCAAATGGGTGAAAGTTAAAACTATTGTACCTAGTTCTTCTATGTAGCACAATCATTCTATAGAGAAGAGGTTCTTTCATAACTTAGGCTATTTTTTTGTTTGCTTTTAATCAGTAACTCAAAGCCCATAAAGACATGAATCATGAATTAAAATTTAGGGAAATAACATCTGGCTAGTGTAAATGATAGTAGTAAGAACAGCTATTGCAGAGAATGACATAGTAGCATATCCTTGACAAGAGAGTTCTTATTTCTTATAGTAGCATTTGCATTTTAATTTGCATGTCCTATACAAGAGTGTCATAATTAAGGTGAAAGCAAATTAGGTTGATTCAAAATGAAAGAGTGTGCTCAAATAAATGAAAGTGTTGGAATAAGATGAATAAAACAGGCCAAGGGGAAAATGCAACTCTAAGGAATTTTACACATTGTCTCTGTCAATCATTTTGGAAATCCAAACATTACATCAAACAGTGTCAATCCCAAGAGAGATTTCTAATTTATCTACTTTATACTAATGTAAAATATTCCTGGTGCTGTCATTTGGGAAGGGGAGGGGAGGAAGAAAAGGAGATCAAGCCTGCACCCCAATCTATTTTTGCCTTGCACCCCAGGTTCCCTACCTGTGGAAGAGGGGTCCTTACTCTTCCTTGTTCTAATCCCCCAAATCCTGGGATTGAAAGGGTTGAACAATAGGACGAGAATTGTGTGCTGCAGCAGCAGGTCCCCAGTGAATCAACACCTGTGGTAGCAATTGCTAGGGAAGGATTCTGCCAGCTTCACCAATGGCAGCTATTCCCCCACTCCTGGCAGCTGCCCAACATCTACTTGGAGACCAGCATGGGGATCACTGAGCTAGAGCTGTTGTGTAAGCATGCTCTAAAGACCTGCAAGATCTTTGCTGAGTTGGCTCATTGAGGTTAGTACAATGGCACAAAATTCCACATAATCATCAAAGACTTCATGATCTAGGGAGGTGACACAAAAGGGACAGGGCAAGGCAGTACATCTGTCTACAGCAAGCCATTTGGATGAACCTCATCCAGACTTGAAATTCACAGGGGCTGGAATTTTTGCAAGGGCTAATGCAGGGCCAGACACCAACAGCAGCCAGTTCTTTGTGACCATGGCACCCATCTGTGGCGTGATGGCAAACACCATTTTTGGCTGGGTGTGTCAGGGCATAGGAATGGTGAATTGAGTGGGAATGGTAGAAAAAAACTCCCAGGACTGCCCTCTGAATGATGTGAGAATCATTGCGGCCTATCCTTCTGGGTAGACTTGCTGCCCTCTTGGCCAGACCTTTGGGTCCTCTGAGATGGCCCTGTGAACCAGCTTCAAGACGGCCTAGAAAGACACGTATTTCTAAACGTCATTCTGGCCTTGAAAATCATGGAGCTAAGGAAGCCTGGTTCTTGGGTGAGTTAGAGATGGAAGTTTATTTTAACAGAATGCTTCTTTCCTCTTCTCCCAGTGACTACATTGACAGATCATTTGCAGAAATGCCCATACAAGTTCATGCACAATTACTGCTAACTGCAAATGATCCATACTGCTCCTTCTTGTGTGTGTCTACTCTGATCCACTTGGAGCAAAATGAAGCAGGATCTGTCTATCTGTGGTGTCTAACCAAACTTCTTCCTGGGGAGATTTATATTCTGGCTTGTGTTGCAGTCTTTGGTGGCTGACAGCCACAGAATTCAAAACCAAGTAGTGTCTGTCAGCCTTCTAACTCTGCACACACACTATTTCAGTCTCCTACATTTGTTCTTCCAGGGAGAGTTTGCATCTCTCTATTTTCCCTCTTAAAACCAGAGCATTAACACTGTTAATTCTGACACTTAGACATCCCACACAAAGCAACACTCAATTTTTGCCAAATGAAAAATGCATCCAACAATCAAGTTTCTAAGAAGGTGTCAAGTGGGGAATGATAATGTGTAATAACTGAGAAACGAATTTATTAAAAGACAGCAGAAGTAATGACCGTTTTTTTTTTCTCTCCAGAAATCTGTAGTAAGCACAAGGATGGGCTGAATTCTCCTTAAAAAGCAGTAGTATTGAAGGAGAAAGGCACCTCTTAGGTTTTCTTAACCTAAGACAGAGAAACTAGATAAGAGATGACATTTTTACATGCTAAGTTAAAGAAAAAAATCTTCCTTTTTTTTTTTTTTTGAGGAAGGGTAGGGATAAGAGAAAAAAAGTTAATACATATGTAATACATAGAAATGTCCAAAATAAAATGCCACTGATGGTTGGGGATTAAAAAAAAAAAAAAAAGGAGATCAAGGTCATGCTTATCTCTCACTGGAGAGTATCAAACTCTATCTTGAATCTGACATGACATTATCCCTTTCAACTCTCATCTGGATTACAACAACCTCCTTTCTAACTGGTCTTCCAAAGTTCCACTCTTGTCTATTTTCAATCAATTTACTATAGAACAGAAAAGGTGATCTTCTTGCAATAGAAATCATATAACATAAACTACTGTTTAAAATCTTGCAAAAGCTCCCCAAAGCACACAGGCCTTTACTTTGGCCTCCATACTTTGCATGATCTGGCTCCTGCCTACCTCTCCATGCTACACTCACCCTTACCAGACAGAATTCAGACACCCAAACACATACACATACACACACCACTCCCTGTTTTTTCCCCTCTTAGTATATATCATAATGTGCAATTATTTTTTTATATCTGCCAGCTTATTTATAAAGTTTCTTCCCTAGCTTGTGGTGACATGTGTCTTTTCTGATGACATCTTTTTAAGTATAACTTTTTATGATAGAAATGTAAGGTAGATTTTTATACATGCACATTTTTTTTTTTCTACTTTGAAACATCAGAACAGTGCTTTTAAAAAAAACATGTTTCATATTAATATGTGATGTTTGATGAAAAAGTGGTTCTGTGTTCAAATAACTCTTGCAAGGTGCTGCACACTGTATGTTCCTCTTGAGAGTCTAAGATGCACATTAGTGAATTAAAAGTTATGAGAAGTAAAATAAATCCTCTCATTTTTATTCAACCCGTTTCCTATATTTGTAGTTTATGCAAACTCCTGCCTCTTTTCTTTATGTAGCATTTACTAACCTTCTGAGGGACTAGTGTTCAACATAAAAAAATTTGGGAAATGATGCTCGAGGGCTCCAGGGAAGAACTACTCTGGTCTACTGACTTATCTATTTATCTACCCAAGTGAATTCAAGGATTTCCTCATAGTACCATACGATTCTTCTAAAAAACCTCATGCTATATAAAATCATGAACTACAAATATGTCATTACTGGAAGAAAAGCATCACTAATGTAAAGTAAGTTTACATGAACTAGTAGTAAATTACTAGCAATTTACAAATAGCTATAATTCAGGCCTCGATCCATATTTTGTACTATATGTGTTTTATATTTGATATATGTTCATTTAGCCATAATTACGCTAGTTTTACTTTATTATTATTTTTTTGTGAACTACGAGACAACCAGAAGTATTCACAATTAATTCCTAAAATGCTTTTCAGGTAGAATTTACTGTCAATGGCAGCCTCTGCCCAAGGTTCCTATACTCCACACATATTCTTTAAAGGATTACTTGGATGCTCATTGCTTCTAAAACATTTTTGTTTAGCCAGTTCACCAGAAATTTGTTGATAGCCATGAGTACTTGGAGTTCATGACTTTTTATAGCATGATACAGTGAAGATCATTTTCCATTGGTAAAGTTGCTTTTGTTACTCCATCTGTGAGCCACTTTATAACTCTATATTTTTATTCTGAACACCCAAATGTTAAATCTTTAGATATCCAACAATACTGAATCTTTCTTTTTGTTGCCCTCATTATCTTCTTATAATATGTCTTTGGCATAAAATACTATTTGGGCAGAAAAGGTCTCCAAGTTTCTCCAATGTACTTAGGAACTTTTGTAGATATACATGCACCATTGGCTAGCACACAAGTACATCTGGTCACCCCCAACAGATGGTATTAACAAATAGGCAACATCATTTTCTTTTTGTCATGAGTTTATTCTTTAGTCTACAGAGTATTTAAAGCACAATTTATACTTATGATGAAAAGAGAAAAAAACAAAGTCAAACACCCTTGAAAAATCTGGAAAAGACAAGAAGCAAGAAGAGTCAGTGTTAGATATGTCACCCATATCTCCAATTCTGCAACTAACTACAAATATACCTATATACTGATTGCTTTTACTGTGTTAACTAAAGAACCTTTTGGAATCTACTCTGTTCACACCAGAATTGCTTCTGTACTTACATATTTTTGTATTATCTAAACTTTTTCTTAGGTAATCTGATGTAAAAATGCATTTGTTCACTCATTTATTAAACAAATATTTCTTTTATGTATCATTCTTGTGTAAGTGTTAGGGAAGTCACAGATATCTGTTGAGTGGCCATTGCCCAGGCCTCACCTATCATCACCTCTTTCTCTGGGAAAGTCATGAACACATAGTACCATACTCTGGTCTTCTGCTGTCTCCACCTGCTTTTCAATTATGTGCCATTCCACAACCTGGAGGAGATGATAGTTTAATGAAAAGACCCAGCCAGAACTTAAACCTGAAAAATGGGAAAAAGCAGTCCTGGATGCTTACCAAAATAGGAATTCTCAGTGGCAGGCCTTCCTCCCCCTAATGTAGATAAAAACCACACTCAAACAGTATAGATTTGTCTCTCTTCTCCTACAAGAGGTTGGTTGTGCAGAGCTGCCATCAATCAACTCTGACCGGGAGCAGTTTTTGGCAACCCTGGGAAACTGGACACAATGGGACTTCTTTCTCTGCTCTTTTGGACTCTTTGTGCTATGTAAGTGACAAGGAGATTATTTGCCTTTTCTGGACTCTTTATTCTGTGTAACTAATAAAGGGATCATTTGCTGAAAGTTTCTGTTGTGCCCTGATCCTATGTTGCCATGATGCACTGTTGTAGCAACTCGCTCCACCCAAAATATCATGCTAAGTGACATGGAATATAAGAAGATTCAGGAGTCCCAGGTTTGCATTCAAGAAGTTTACAAACTGGAAATGGAGTTAAGGCACACAGAAGAGTACAAAGCAAAATGGGTCAAATATTAGAGGATGTGCTTAAAAGCCTACAAGCTCAAAGAGGAAAGAGAGATTGTTCTCGTGGTTTCCATGAAAGTCTTGTATTGGTGGCTTTTGAAGAGCACATTTTTAAAAGATGTGGGGGAATAAGAATTTTCAAGGAGGAGAACCATATAAGCAAAGGCAAAGAAATGTGAAGGGGTGAGATACATTTGAGGAATTTCAGTTAAGTCCAACTTCAGAAAAGCACTGATAGATAAAGCAGAGAGTAGTACTAAAGGTAAAGTTGTGGACATTTTCTCATGCAAATGGAAGTAAGTTCTTACCTGAATGGAGGGAAGAAATTAGGGTGATTCATAAAAGGAATATAACTAGTGATAAATAAGAAAGAGTGAAGAATGACTTCTCCTGAGTCCATGCCTAGACACGGAGTCTCTGGTTGGTGGCCTGGGGATCTGACCATGGAAAGAGCAATTTAGCTGACAAATACAGAGTTCTACATTCTCACTTATATTTTAAATTATAATTGTTAAATCAAATTACTTGTACCAGAAACATGTCTATAACAAATCTCATTATTATTTCTATTGTGTAGGACAATTGGAACTAATTTTAACCAGATTACCGTACACTGATTGGGTTTTGAAAGATCACTTCATCCTGCCACTAAATCTACAGTAAGATAAAGACTTTATTTCCTCTCTTTTCTTGTGAACTAAGAGAAATACAAAATATATTTTTGTTACCTAGCCTAGAAAATGAACAAGAAACACACACCTGATTAAGTTGTAAATTTATGAGAAAATAATTTAATATGCCATTGTTCAAACTACTAAGCTAAAAAGAAAGTAAAGAAAGAGCTGCCTATGCATTCAATTCACTAGGTTGTTAAGAAGCCTGCAAGATTGAGAATAAAAGAATACAGCTTTGTTTAACTTGCAGAACAATAAATTAATTTTCATCTACAAAAATAAATTAAATCATTTCATTACTTTTGGAAATATAGTACTATTCAAAACATCATTTAGATGAAATACAATAATGCCATATCATTACCAAATAAGGCAAACAAACAGTGGAGATGTCAAACACATATTTAATTCTTTGCTTTAAATTAGATTTTGGAGTTTAAGTTTGTGGGTAATAATACCACAAAACACTGAATTCTTCGGCAGAAAAAACATTTAGTCAATCCCAGTTATTGGGGGTGGGGTGGGGTGGGGTGGATTACTTAGTAGAAGTAGTAATAATTGTAATCAGACACTGTTCTGCACAAGTGTTTTCCACATTCCCATGAGAGACTCCAGTTAAAAGGGGAGTCCTCAACTCAAACACATTTGGGAAATGTTGTTTAAATAAAGCTAACATACAAATATGCACTGTGACTCTCAGGCTATGGCTATAGCCTGCAATGTTTCCTAGAACATTAGACTAGGGAACCTGTTGTTTCACAGACACCTTTTAACATTGCAAGGAACAAACCTAAGGAAATGCTGCCCTAGGATAAATTATGGAACTTAAATTTTTCCCCATAAAGTTTGCTAGTTTTATTTCACCTTTCTTTTTATCTTATTAACAGGATATCCTCAAGTCCTTCGTCTTGCCCAGTACTTCAAACACACATATATATCCTTGGTGATCAAAATTTACCCTCTGTGGGCAGTACCCAGGATCCAGTTGTTTTTAGCTTTTCTCCCCCTCGAAGAGTCTTAATGTATAGTGCCTTCAAATCAGCTGTCACAAAGGAAAATACATGATAAATTAAGATGATCTGGCACATAAAGTTGCTAATTAATCAGGAGCATATAAATTTTAAAAAAGAGAGTCTGACTGTCTCAACCAAAAGAAATAAATCACAAATAGCATTGTGGCACAGTGCAAAGTCTAAGAGAAGATGGTCTAGTCAGTTAACCCAACAGTTATCCTATGAAAGCATATATCTATCTGGCTTACATGTAAGTCCAGTAATCAACTTTATTCTAAGAAAAGCATTGTTATTATACTAAGGAAAAATATTTAAAATTTTCATTATTCTTCTACCATTCGAAAGACAAAATAAAGGAAAAATATAGAAAGAAAACTTAGGCAAATTTTACAGGAATGTCAATAATAGAGACGCATTTTATAAATTTTATAATCTCATAATACTGTAACTTGCTGTGGCTGTGACATAAAATTATATAATTTATAAGCTATTAGGACTCTTAATAATTACCTAGTCCAGACTTCTCATGTGCGGATGAAATTTAAAAAGGGGAGAAGGATGATAAATGAACTCAAAGGCATACCCAGGACTTAGGACCCAGGTCTTTGACCTCTTTGTCGTTTAAGCTATCCAGTTGACCAAGGTGCCTCCCATATTTTATTTTTTTTCTTAAGAACTGTCACAAATTTCAGAAAAATGACACACAAACATATTTTGTGTATGTGTTTGTGTTTTTCATAATTACATGTTTAGACAGACTAAAAGCTACCAGCAAAGTTTATTTCATTTTCTATCTAAATTTATTTATATTAATTAGCTGATTCTGAAGTCTTGAAAACTCATGCAAAACCTATCTAAGCTGAATAGAAACACCAAATCTAACAAAGTCATGATTGTGATTGCACTACATTTACGCCTCAAAAATGACACTGCTATTAGAATGCCTTAGGAAGAGTACATCTTTACCTGCCAATATTCATGAGAGGTCATTTTGTAGCCTTTTAAAAATCTCTGAGTGGTATTGAAAAAGGAAATTCAATTTATTAGGATTAGAGAAAAGAAAATTGTGGCAACTTAGATTTCTTTGTACTAATTTAGAAAATCTCTGATTCCCCAATTTGCTAAAAGAGTTCTTAAACATTTAGTCACAAACAATGAACATTTTCCCTTTATGAACAGATAAAGTGAAACAGATTGTGCCCAATTAGTTTTCAGTCAAGAAACTTCTAGCTTGAGCCTTAATAATATGCTTTATAAAGTGTCCAAGTAATTAAGATTATTTTTAGCAGATAATTGGTATAAATCACATGGCCCCCAAAATAGTCAGATACTTAGAATGGTGTAATTATGCAACAAAGATTTAGCAAATGAATGAAATGCAGATAGATACTTAGTTTCTATTTTCTTAAATGGAATTAATAAAAATGTATCCACTTTATATATAATTCTACCTAATTTATATATAGTTCAAAGTTTTAATTTTTCAATTGTAAAAATTGAATTTCGTAAAAAAAAAGTTTAATTGTCTGTTTATTTATGGATTAAAAACGTTTAATTTTTATACATGAGAGAGATGTCTGCTTCCAGCTCTGATATGTAAAGAGCTTATAAGTCATCACTCCCGTCCTTACAAGAAAAAGCAGAATAGACTGAAAATCAGTACCTTTTCTTGTACCCATCAAATAAATGAATTTGTACACAACTCACCACTCTGAAATTTGGAGGAAAATCCAGGGAGTCACAACTGAAATCTGCTTACCTAGAGCAAAAACTGCTGGAGCCAGTAGGAACACTTAAATAGAAATTTTGATGAACTGCTGGAGGCTGAATGTGGATTAGCATGTGTGAGAAACTCCAGGGGCCACACTCTTGGGTGGCATACACTTGCAAAGATTTTTACCTCCAGGAACTCCACCAGATTCTCCTGTTGAAAATACAAAGGAGATCCCCTTGGGACTCTGGGGATGGGGTGGGAGGTGTGGGGAGCAACCATTGTTAAATATTCCCACAGCATTCTCTGTAACAATGGCCTGCTCTCCAGGCAAAGACTACCAGAGGCTTATCCCATCTCTATAGGTCCCCTTTACCCTTCTTGTCTCACCTAAGAGGGGGAAAAATCTAGAACACTGGGGACACACTTGTGATGGTCACATCCTGAAGGCACAAGCTCACTGAGAGACTGAGATTTAATCATAAGAGTATAGAATGCTTCCCCATTCTCACACCATACCATCACACCGTCAGAGTTCCAGGATAATAACAGATTACAGTTGAAAGAGGTGCAACACCCAGATTCTCCATAGCGAGAAGCAATCAGGGAAATCCAAAGTAGAAAAATAAGGACACCAAGGTAATGTGAAGCTTCTGCCACCTACAGCTAAGGCATGCATCAAACATAACCCAGCTCCTAGCCGTATTAACATAAATCCTCATTAAAGGTTTATTTACCTTAGTTCTTATTGCCAGATACAATAAATCCAGTTTTCAGCAAAAAATTACACGGATGCCAAAAAGCAAGGGAAAAAAAATACAGTCCTAAGCCTAAAAGCAAGTAGAGAATCAGAATTAAGAATTAACATCTTAACAATTAATATGTGAACAGAACTAGTGGAAACAGGAGACAACACACAAGAAAAATGGGTAATGTAAACAGAGAGATGGAAACTCTAAGAAGGAATCAAACTGACATGCTGTAAATCAAAAGCACTGTAACAGAAATGAGGAATACCTTTGATGGGCTTATCAAAAGACTGGATACAGCTGAGGAAAGAATTAGTGAGTTTGAAGATGAGTCAATAGAAACCACCTAATCTGAAATGCAAAGAGAAAAGGAATGAAAAAGCAGAACAGAAAATATAAGATCTATGGGACAATTTGAAATGGTGTAATATACATGTAAATGGAATACTAGAAAGTGAAGAAAGAAGAGGTTCAGCATAAGAAATATTTGAAGCAATAATGTCTTAGAACTTCCAAAATTAATGGCAGACACCAAACCACAGATCCAGAAAGGTCAGAGAACACTAAGCAGGACAAATACCAAAACAAAACAAAACCTACATATAGGCATGTCATATTCAAATTGCAGAAAACCAAAGAAGAAGAAAATAAAGAAGCCTGAGGGGAAAGAAAATCCTACCTGTAGATGAACAGGGGTAAGAATTACAGCGAACTTTTCATGAGAAACTATTCAAACAAGAAGAGAGTGGAGTGAAATATTTAAAGTGTTGAAAGAAAGAAACCTATCAACCTAGAATTCTACATTCAACAAAATTATCCTTCAAATGTAATGGGGAAATAAATACTTTTTCAGACAAACAAAAACTCAGGGAATTAGTTGCCAGCAGACCTGCCCTCCAAGAAATGTTAAACCAAGTTATTGGGGGAAAATGAAAATGATATCGACATAAAGAAAAAGAGTGTTGAAGAAGGAATAAATGAGAGGAAAATAGAATCTTTTCTCATTCTTAACTGATCTAGAAGATAACTGTTTAAAGTAATAATAGCAACAATGTATTGGGTACTTATAGCATATGGATAAGAGAAATGAATGACAGCATGTCATAAGAGACGGAGGGAAGAATTGGAAATACTCTCTAAAGTACCTGCACTAAAACTGTGAAGTAGTATAGTATTATTTGAAGGTGGAATTAGATTAGTTAAAAATGTATATTGTAAATGCTAGGGAAACCATAAAAAATTAAAAAGAAGTATAATTGATATGCTAAGAAAGGAGATAAAATGGAATCATCTAATATGTTTAATTAAAACTACAGAAAGTAAAATTTGGGCTCCTCAACCACGCCGAGAACGGAAGGAGTGGGACTCCACCTCCGTGTAATATGCTGGTGCCAGAAGTTCATGGCAACTCAGCCACAAACTGGGTACTGTTTGCAATTCCTGAGTAAGAGGGTTTCTCCCTGCTGTGGACTAACAATGGACAACCAGACAGACATGCAATACCCAAAGCAGCAGCCAATGATCTGTATCTGTGGAGAACGTCACACAGGAAATGAAATAAAATCCAGGGATCCAATGAGATGCAGAGAATGTGGATACAGAATAATGTACAAGAAAAGGACTAAAAGATTGGTGGTTTCTGACACTCGATGAAGTGTGAATTCAGAGTAACATCTTCTCTTGTAGTTGAATTTGCCATCAATGTTTCACATTCTTATACAGCTTTTGGTTAGCATACTTATCTTTATGAATTCAACTACATATACACAATTTCATTTTTTAAACTATATTGCATTTAGATAGCTGTTAATACTTTGTATAGAGAAATTGTTTTATTTTGGGTTCAATTACATGACTTTAATTTAATTTTATTGTATATTTAATCTGACACATGGTAAGGTTAGAATTGCTTTTCCTAACCCATACTTTTAATCAAAACCTAGAATCACTGGGTCTTTTGTTTAAAATACAGGTTTCTAGGGCACTTTGAGGGTCTGATGTTCCAAGTATGTTCCTTGGAAACTACTATCCTCCATCTTGAGTTAACAGAGTTTGCAAACTTTGCAGTGTCATTTGGTAGTGGGTCTACTAGTGTACTTGCTGTCAGTGTGCATATATCATTTTAACTTCTGTTTTTCATGTATTACTTGATATAGGACTTTCTGTATTTCTACATAATGCTTGATTAAGATCTTGGGACAGAGAAGAGAAATTTTAATGGTTTTTCTCTGTAAGGCAAAAATCAACTCCAAGTAAAGTGGATGAAGCAGACTCTTAAGTCAGGTGCAGTTTCCTGGGTATAATAATTCATTACGATAAAAAATTCTGCCTTCAGAATATAAAAAGAATGGGGATTGGTTACACTAAATTATTGGACAAATGCTTAAAACTTTTGCCTCCATCTTAGAACATGGAATTGAGGCTTACACCTGTACTCCATCATTATGGAATGTTATGTTGGCCTCCTTAACATTCATCTTAAAGATTAGATAAGTTCCAACTTTTTAATAGCCATGTCTGTCTGTCTGTCTCTCTTTTTTTGGTCTATTTCTTTTTAAAGAATGCTTCCTTGATCCAGGCTTTCCTTTACCTATGATTTTTATAATTTTTTGGTTCTTGTATGTTCCTTTTTGACCTTATACTTTTCACACAGGGAATCCTAATATATATGCTATCTCCGTATGATGGTTCCTTAAACAAATAAACCCCAAGTGTAATGTAGTTAACATTTTTCTTAACTGTTCTAATTCATCTTAGGTCTTTTGTGTATTGAAAGTTTATTGGAATATTGTTATTTGGTTAATTAGGCAGATGGTTTAATGGGAAAATATTATACCTGGAACTCAAGACCAATGTTTTCAGTCAGTCACTTAACCTCTTTGTGCCCCCTTTATCTGTAAGACGGAAGTAATCTGACCTCTTCCCTACCTGGATATTTTCATGAAAAAAAAAAAAAAGAGAGAAATCAGATGTAAAATTGCTTTAAAAAGATTATTTTGAATAGTACTCCATAAATATAAAAATCAGTACATTTGAGCTTGAAATTGATACATCACTTGTTCCCTACTAAACTGCTTACCAACAGCTGTGAACACTGAGTGAAAAAGCACTGAATGGAACTTAAAACTGTAAGTTTCAGCCTTGCCACTTAGCTTAATGATTTTGGGTAATTCACTTCATTTCTTTTTAACTTCAGTTTCATTGTCAATGTGGAGTTATTATGCTGGTCACTGAAGTAATATGTTTTGAGATAAGCTATTCTGAGAGATCAAAATTATGAAAAATTCAAATATAACAGATGAAATCAGAAATGACCAGCCCTAAGGAATAATAAAATATATAAAGACATGGCCTCTTCCTCATATACACATATGTGCATACATCTCCACCCCTCCCAGAATAAGTCAAAAGTTGGTCAAGGAGGAGTGTTGTTATTTGAGCAGAGAGTTGAAGGATGAGAAGGCAACAGTCATTAGAAGATAAAAAAGAGCATTTCTGAAATAGTGAAAATATCCAGTGGAAAAGCTCTAGAGTGAGAAGTGAGCTTGTGCCCACTTCAGAATGAAGCCCACGTGACTGGAACTTGATGAGGCGGGAAAGTGTAGGAAGAGACAATGTTACACAGGTAGGGAGCGGCCAGCTCACTCAGAGCCTTGTGATGGGAAGCCACTGGGGAAATAAGCAGGAGAGTAACATGTTTAAGACTTCAAAGATCACTCAGGCTGTTGTGTGAGAATGGACTGCACAGAGACAGGTGTGGCAGTGGGGAGCCAGTTAGGAGCTATCTGTAATAGTTCAGACTGACAGTCATGGTGACCGGGCTGGGGTGGTAGCTGTGGAGGAGGTGAGAAGTGGCTGATTGTGAGAGAGATGTTTTGAACTTAAACTGATAGGACTTATTGATGGATTGGTTAGTAGTCAAGAACTCGGTAAACAGCATGGGCTTTGGCAGAAGGCTCTGGGTCCAGATACCCACACTAACCCTGTTAGCTCGCTATGTCACCTTACCAGCCCTTACTTCCCTCATGTGTAAAACAGGTGTGAAATAATAGCACCTACTTCAAATTTAATGTTGTAATATAAAATAAAGTAATCCATGTGTGGTGGTTTGGGACTATATGTACCCCAGAAAAACATGTTCTTAACTTTAATCCACTCCTGTGGGTATGGACCCATTGTAAGTAGGACCTTTTGATGAGGCTACTTCAGTTAATGTGTGACCCACCTCATTCAAAATGGGTCTTAATCCTCTTACTGGAGTCTTTTATAAGAGAACGAAATTCAGGCAAAGAGAGAGAGAGCCAGGGAAGCAAGAAGCAGAAATCAACGAAACCCAGAAGACAAGGCAGAACCCTGCAGACACCATCATGTGTCTTGCCATGTGGCAGAGGAGCCAAGGATCGCCAGCAACTGGTCTTCGGGAAGAAAGCATCACTTTAATGACGCCTTGATTTGGGTATTCTTCTGGCCTCAAAACTGTAAGCTAATGAATTCCCATTGTTTAAGACAATCCATTTCATGATATTTGCTGGAGCAGCCTAAGAAACTAAAATACCATGTAAAACTCTCAGTCTAATAAATGTTAACTATTACTTAAAAAAAAAAAACTACAGAAACTAGAAAAATGGGAAAAAGAAACAAAGAACAAATGCAACAAACAGAAAACTATTATAATCATGGCTGATATTAATCCAGCAATATCAATAATCACTTTAAATGTGGATGGTATAAATAAACAAATAAAAGACAGATCATCAGCGTGTATTAAAAAACTAAGACCCAACAATATGTTGTCTATTAGGAACCCACTTTAAATATCAAGACTTGGATAGTTTAAAAGTAAATGATGGAGAAAAATTTACCATGCCAACACTAATCAAAAGAATACTGGAGTAGCTATAATAATTTCAGAGAAAGCAGACTTCACAAAAAAGGAAAATAATCAGGAATAAAGAAACATATTACATAATGATAAAGGAGTCAATTCTCCAAAACATAATAGCCCTAAACGTGTATGCACCTAATAACAGAGAATCAAAATACTTCAAGCAAAAAAAAAAAAACAAAAAAAAAACCACAAAACACTACAGGCAAAACTAATAGAATGGAAAGATGAAATACATAAATCCACTTTAATAGCTGGAGGTTTCACTGTCCCTCTTTAAGTAATTGACAGATCCAGCAAACAGAAGATCAATAGGATATGGCTGACCTGAACACCTCAATCAATCAACTTGATCTAATTGATATTTATAGGCTATTCCATTCAACAATAGAAGAATATACATCCTTCTCAGGCTTACACGGATCAGTCACCAGGACAGACCACATACTTGGTCATGAAACTGTAGCTGTGAAGTTAGGATTTAAGGGATGATTATGATTACTGAATCACTATATAGAGACTCCGTTTTTACTTTCTGGTATATTAGAGTAGACAGAGGGAAATCTCTGAAATTCTGAACTGTAATCTAGCTGCCTTGATCTCTGATAATGATTGTATATCTTTTGCCTTTACGAATGTAAAAACCTTGTGATTGACCTTCACTTGTACCCATTTTATCCAGTTTTATGACTTAGGAGTCTTGTGATCACTAAAGACAGCCCAATTCCAAAGTTCTCTTGATAACTGAAGCTGGATCTAACAAAAAAGGGCCCAACTGACATGCACAGTAGCTTAGACTTCAACCTATACGTGACCTATACCTCATTATAATACTACAAATCACAACCCAACTACATATTAAGGTCTCCATTTTCTTACATACATTCTGTGACTAAGCATGTAATCATTCTGCACATGCTCAATATAATTAGATCATCTCTAATTACATCACCTTGAGCCACTGTGCTCATTATCCTAAAACCTGCCCATCTTTTGATACTATAAAACTATCAGAATTATTGTAGTTCAGGGAGACAGATATTTAGGCGGATAGGCCATCTGATCTCCTGCTTCATGACTAGCAATAAACTCTTCCCTCTTTGAAACACTGGTGTCTCAGGAATTGGTCATTTGAGCATGTGAGGTACAGAACCCACTGCTTTTGTCCAGTTTCAAAACCACCTTAACAGGAGGCGGGGCAAGATGGTGGCATAGAGAGGAGTGGAAGCTAAGCAGTCCCCCTGGAACAACTACAAAAAACCAGAAACTACTAGCAAATAATCCAGAATAACTGCGGGGAGACAAATGAGACCATCCAACTCATCACACACCAACCTGAATTGGGAGGAATGCCCGAGAACACAGCATAAAATCTGTAAGTAAAACCTGCGGATCCAAGTTGTGAGACCCCCTCCCCCATAACCCAAGCTGCAAAGCCTTGTGGTGCCAAAGAGAAGCTCTCTCCCAGCAAGTGAATATAGCTCAGCTGAGCTCCAACTGGGGTTTTAAGTAGCGAGTGTGAACTGCTCACTACAGGTACACATCCCCAAAAAACAGACAGAAGCTTTGGGTGACGACTGACCTTGGAGAGCTGGAGGGTCGCCTTGGACTGGGTCTGAAGGGGACTATCTGTTTCTTTTTCGGCTCAGTGGAGAAAGCCCCAGTCATTTTCAGTTTCCAGGGCTGTGACTCAGGAAAGGGTGGAGACAGCACAAGCAGAGAGAGAGACCATTGAAATGCTAATGACCTCTACCTGGGGTGTCTGTCTTCTCTAGCAGGAAAGGGGTGGGGCCCTTTCCATTCAGAACCAGACCCCAGAGTCTGGGGGAACACGGCCATACCTCCTCACACTAGTCAAGAATTATAGGCTAACAGGCATCACCTGCTAGGCAGAAAAGCACAGTGATCTGAGGCATCACAGGGTGGAGCAATTTTCTAAGACACACCCTCAGGGAAACCAGATACTGAATATTTCTTCCCTCTGGGACCTGAGCCTGTTCTGGTCTGGGAAAACCTGATTTGGATAACCAAGGAAACCATGCCTAGACAACAGAAAATTACAACCTACACTAAGAAAAACAAAGTTACGGCCCAGTCAAAGGAACAAACGTACACTTCAACTGAGATACAGGAATTTAAACAACTAATGCTAAATCAAATCAAAAAGTTTAGAGAAGATATTGCAAAAGAGATAGAGGCTGTAAAGGAATCACTGGGCATATATATGGCAGAAATCAAAAGTTCAAAAAAACAACTAGTAGAATCTATGGAAATGAAAGGCACAACACAAGAGATGAAAGACACAATGGAAACATACAACAGCAGATCTCAAGAGGCAGAAGAAAACACTCAGGAACTGGAGAACAAAACACCTGAAAGCCTACACGCAAAGGAGCAGATGGAGAAAAGAATGAAAAAATATGAGCAACGTCTCCGGGAACTCAAGGATGAAACAAAGTACAATAATGTACGTATCATTGGTGTCCCAGAAGGAGAAGAGAAGGGAAAGGGGGCAGAAGCAATAATAGACGAAATAATTAATGAAAATTTCCCATCTCTTATGAAAGACATAAAATTAGAGATCCAAGAAGCACAGCATACTCCAAACAGAAGAGATATGAATAGGCCTACGCCAAGACACTTAATAATCAGATTATCAAATGTCAAAGACAAAGAGAGAATCCTGAAAGCAGCAAGAGAAAAGTGATCCATTACATACAAAGGAAGCTTAATAAGACTATGTGCGGATCTCTCAGCAGAAACCATGGAGGCAAGAAGGAAGTGGTGTGATATATTTAAGGTACTGAAAGAGAAAAAACACCAACCAAGAATCCTATATCCAGCAAAGCTGTCCTTCAAATATGAGGGAGAGCTCAAAATATTTTCTGACAAACAGACAATGAGAGACAAGAGACTTTGTGAACAAGACACCTGCCCTACAGGAAATACTAAAGGCAGCACTACAGGGTGATAGAAGACAGGAGTGTGTGGTTTGGAACACAATTTTGGGAGATGGTAGCACAACAATGTTAAGTACACTGAACAAAGGTAACTACGAATACGGTTGAGAGAGGAAGATGGGGAGCATGTGAGACACCACAAGAAAGGAGGAAAGATAAAGACTGGGACTGTGTAACTTGGTGAAATCTAGAGTATTCAACAATTGTGGTAAAATGTACAAATATGTTCTTTTAAGAGGGAGAACAAGCAAATGTCAACCTTGCAAGGTGTTAAAAATGGGGAGGCATTGGGGGAGGGATGCAATCAGCATGAACTAGAGACTGTAACTAATAGAATCATTGTATTATGCTTCCTTTAATGTAACAAAGGTGATATACCAAGGTGAATGCAGATAAGAGGGGGGGATAGGGGAGGCATGTTAGACACTTGACATTGGTGGTATTGTCTGATTCTTTATTCTACTTTGATTTAAGGTTATTTTTCCTTTTGCTGCTTCCTAGCTGTCATTTTTTTCCCTCTTTCTTTTGCCTCTCTACCTTCTTTGACTCTCCCTCCTGCCTTGTGGAAGAAATGTAGATGCCCTTATATAGATAGTGGTGAAGGTGGTGAACACATAAATGTATGATCATGCAGAGAACCATCGATTATTTACTCGGGATGGAATGTATGGTGAGTGAACAAAACAATATTAAAAAAAAAAATGGGTTGATGACAAAACCTTGAGGGCAATATACTGAGTGAAATAAGCCAGACACATAAGGACAATTATTGCAGGGTCTCACTGATAGGAACTAATTATAATCTGTAAACTCATAGACATGAAATATAAGGTACCAAGATATAGGACGAGGCTTAAGAATGGGGAGTGGTTGCTTAGTATGAGCAGAATGTTCAATTAGGATGAACTTAAATGTTTGGAAATGAACAGGGGTGTTGGTAGCAAGATGTGAGAATAACTAACAGTGCCGAATGGTGTGTGAATGAGGTGGAAAGGGGAAGCTCAGAGTCATACATGTTACCAGAAGGAAAGTTGGAGGTCAAAAGATGGGAATGTATAAAACTGAATCCTATGGTGGGCAATGTCCATGATCAACTGTACAAATACTAGAAATCGCTTCCATGAACCAGAACAAATGTATGACAATACAATTAGAAGTTAATAATAGAGAGGCATATAGGGAAGAACTATACACCTATTACAAACTATATACTACAGTTAGTAGCATTTCAACATTTTTTCATAAACAGTAACAAATGTACTATATCAATACTATGAGTCAACAATTGAGGGGGGTTGGTTAGGGATAGGGGAGGAAAAAGAAAACCACCTTAACATATTTAAAATAATAGAAATCATAAAAAGTATGCTCTCAGACTACAATAGAAATAAATTAGATATCAATTAACAGAAAGATAGCTGGAAAACCCCCAAATATTTGGAGATTAAGCAACACACTTCTAAATAAATGGATCAAAGAAGAAGTCTCAAAGAAATTAAAAAAAAATATTTGGAAGTTAGTGAAAATTAAAATGCCACAAACTGAAATCTGTGCAATGCATCAAAAACAACGCTAGGAGGGAAATTTATAGCATTAAATGTATATATTAGAAAAGAAGAAATATCTACAATCAATAATCTAAGCTTCAAACTTAGGAAACTAAAGAAAGAAGAGTACTTTAAGCCTAAAACAATCAGAAGTAAAGAATTAATAAATATTTGAGAGCAATGAAATTGAAAATAAGAAAACAATAGAAAAAATCAAAGAAACCAAAACTAGTTTTCTTAAAAGATCAATGAAATTTATTACATAAGACAATGTATTTGGAGATACACTGTAAATGGTAAATGGTATGCATGACATTGCATTTATTCATTAATTCAAAATATGCTCAATTAAGAAAATTAAAGATTTTAGAAGGGACTTCACACAACATAGATGGTCAAAACATCATAGAAATCCATAGTTGTTTGTATGTATATGGATGAGAACCATGAGGAATTCATGATTAAATTTCTAGAGATCTATCTGCACCTCCATTCTGAATCATACGTGATCAAGGAAAACCATTCTGGATTATAAAATGGTATTATAAGTTGTCAGGCTGAAGTAACCATATGTCAACATCCAAAAAATTTAACTCAGCTTCATTTTTGCATTTGCATGAATGTTTGTGGAACCAGGAGTAGTGAGCTGTGCCATCCTCCCCTCTGTTACCATAGAACTTTGTTATAGATTATTTGCAAACACAGGTTTCCCTGTTAGATGGATAAGCCGAAACCAATGATTTTGAGTGGAAGAGTACTCTTCTTGTCTCATAGTGCTCCTGAAATCTTCTGAGTGGGCAGGATGCCAAGCTTACTGACAGATCATTTAAATACGTATGCTCTTCTTTGTCAGTCTCCCACCTAAGAATACATTGATTAGAACTGGGACAGGGTACAGTAAAAAAAAGCAGAATGGGGATGCAGGGTCAAGTAAAACTTATGTCATTGTTCCCTGGCAGTATGCCTAACAAATCCTAGATGTGCAACATTTATCAATGTAATCTTAATCCTGGATAGGGCAGCCTAGAACACTGATGGTCAATTAATTTATTTTGGGGGACAGCCCTTTATTGCTGACATCATTTGACCAACTGGTGACAAAATACTGTCAACCCTACCTCTTTCACATCACTTGTATTTGTCCCTGAGTTTTCATCTAGTCCAAATACTTTGGTCCAGGGGCTCATCTTCAGTTTTCTTCATTACTGCAATAACTCTCTCTACTGTCCACCTCACTAAACACTTCTTTGTCTCAATCTTCTCATGTACTTTCTGATCTCTGCCCTTTAATTCTTCTTTTCTGCTTTAGGCTTCCCTGTGACAATGAGGTAATGCTTAGGCCTTTGGCATTCAGGGCCAAGGAAATGATTGATGATACTGGAACACTGATGCTCAAAAATCTTTTTTTCTCCTATTATCTAAGCAATGGGCAAACACATTTCCACATGATGAAAGTCCCATGCACGAATTCTGTTCCTACATCCATTTTTACTACCAATAAGAAATTTTTAAGGACATCTTGTTTTAAAGGGGTTTAAGATATACATTATACCTTATTATGCAACTGCAATCTAGCTTTCACCAAAACCTCAAAAAGTTCACCAAAACCTCAAAAATGAACAAAAGTCAAAATAGCTAGCAGGTAGCAGAGTTTGTGATACTAAAGTCTATTTTCTTAACCACTGCTTAACCAATGCATGCTTTTAACTGGATAGAACCCCTTCCTTCTTTTCCGAATTAGTGACTGCGTGTTGACATTGCTTTAGTTATTGGAGAGCAGAGATCAATGGCACACAATTTTTCTGAAACATTTTTAGGAGATAACTGGCAGATAACCAGACTAACATAAATACCTGAAAAATAGCAAAATAGCATTTAACAGCCTTCTGAAGTAGAAAAATGCCAGGAAAAATAGCAACTATCTTTCAGTAACTCTACTCATATCCATTTAACTTCTACAAACATCAAAATTAACAAGAAACTGTGATTCTGGGCAAAATTGATTGTTTTTTCCCCTCAAAGACAGTGAGATATTCATTTATATATACAATTGCAACACAGACTGACTGGGAAGACCTGATTTTGGGAGCAGTATGTATTCATTGAAATATTGATTTGTTATCACCATATAAAGAGATTTGCTATTAGGCATGCTTGTCTTGGAGTATATTATTTAGATATGGGTCAATATCTCTACTTTGCCATGTATGCTTGAGAAAGCTACTTTTCAACGCCCGCCCCACCCCCTCCCATAACACACATTCTGAGTCTCTTCATGTGTTGACTAGAATAGGGATAATAAGACTACCTTGCAGGATTGTTATAAGGACTAGAGAGAATCTATGTAGTGTAAAGGTGGACACATAGGTGCTAAATAAATGGTGGTTGCTGTTATTGTTATCACTATTATCGTTATCACAAATGTGGAGGGTTCCCTGTATTAATGAGCATGTCTTAGAGAATCCCTTCAGAGAGACATTAAATTTGTGTGAGGGCCACTGTTGATTATTCTGAGCATAGAATAAAGGTGACAAGTTGTTAGACAGAAAAGAAAATGTGAGTCAGTAATGTCAGAGAAGAACTGTAACAGGGAGCTTCTTTTAGACATTTTAGACACAAAGATCATCAGATGAGAAAGGAAACTGAAATTCACACAGACCAATTCATAGTTCACTGGTCCCAGGGGTCACATTTAGATTTCAGTCAGAGATTTGTTGTGCCAAATTATTCCATTTCTAGAACCTCGCCCTGCTATGGATATTATCTTACTAACTAGGAATTAAGGGCTGGATCGTCTGCCTTTTCTAAAGGAACACATGCCAAGGGCAGGGGATATCTTAGACTAATTCCACTTCTGATTCAAACAAACTTTGAAAAAAGGAATAACAAGCTCCTGTGAAAAGTCATGCTTTTAGCTTTTGTAAATCAGCTGCTGCATTCCAGGAGGGTGGAGAGACAGCAGAGGAAATCACAGACTATGCCTCCGCCCCTCTGAACAAAGCCTGAAGGAATTACCAAGGGGACCAGAAAAAAATTATACGACTTAGAATTACAAGAACATACTCGTGGTTTTCAGTGGAATTTATTACTTTTAATTTACCAAGGTTATTGCGATGAAACAATCTGATTAATATTAATTCGTTGCAAAATATAGCACCATGGCCAACTTCTCTTTGACTTCTGAGTATTTCCCAAAACTATGAACAAATTAGAATGATTCTGAAACAATGCTTACTTTTGATTCCTTTGTTTCAACCAACCAGTAGGACAAAACAAGCTATGAAAAATATTACATAAAGAGAAATTCCAAAGGCTGTGTAATGAGCTGTTTTTTATTCACAAAGTAGCAGACTTCTCAATTTACCTATTCACCTCTACTCCTTTCTAGTCCAATAACTCTCAGAATTCACACAAACATTCTTTAAACTTTTTAAACATTGTTTTTAAATCCACAAATCATCCTGTATTATAATGAGCATGTCTTAGAGAATCCTTTCAGAGAGACATTAAATTTGTGTGAGGGCCACTGTTGATAATTCTGAGCATAGAATAAAGGTGACAAGTTGTTAGAAAAGAAAATGTGAGTCAGTAATGTCAGAGAATACACATGAATGTATTTAGACTGTATTTCAGATAAGGCTAAAATTCCCTTTGAGAAACCTCTGCCCCTCCCAAATTCCAGCCCCTACTTGCACCAGAGGTAACCACAATTAAGTTTATTCCTAACCTTTCAGAAACTGTCAATGCATTTACTTACCAATGAAAATATTTGGTATTTTCTAGTTCTATTTTTGCCTAATTGCTATTATAAAAAACATTCTGCAACTTGTTTTTATTAACTTGTAAGAAATTCTATGGTACACATATTCATTCATAGAAGCCAAAAAAATAGTGGAAATAATACTGGACAAGCAACAGGTTCTGGGCCTGCGCTATCAAATAACAGCCATGAAAATTTGGGCATGCCACTAACTTTTCTAACCTCGTCTTTTAATAGTCTATCCTTTATCCCTCTCTCACAGAGTTTGTGTAAAAATCAAATAAAGTAATATGTGTGGGTATACTTTGAAAGCTGTACAGTTTTATATAGACATAAAATATTATTTGTCAAATATTATCTGGAAAATGATCAGGCAGTGTACTGTTCTAGTTTGCTAATGCTGCAGAATGCAAAACACCAGAGATGGATAGGCTTTTATAAAACAGGGGTTTATTTTGCTACACAGTTACAGTCTTAAGGCCACAAAACATCCAAGGTAACACCTCAACAACTGGGTACCTTCACCGGAGGATGGCCAATGGCGTCTGGAAAGCCTCTGCTAGCTAGGAAGGCAGCTGGCGTCTGCTCCAAAGCTCCGGCCTCAAAACGGCTTTCTCCCAGGACATTCCTCTCCAGCAAGCTTGCTCCTCCTCAAAATGCCACTCACAGCTGCACTCACTAAGTTCCCTCTCTTTGAGTCAGCTCATTTATATAACTCCACTGATCAAGGCCCACCCCGAATGGGTAGGGCCACGCTACATGGGAACATCTCATCAAAATTATCACCCACAGCTGGGTGGGGCACATTCCAAGCAAATCTCTGCCCCACAAGACCACAAAGATAATGGCATTTGGGGGACACAATACATTCAAACCGGCACAGCTACTATTCTGAAAGTATAAACTATAGGTATTTAACTTATAATTTTAACCAAGATGTGTCACAGAATATTTTAATATTGAAATATTTATTTAGTGGCATATTCACTACCAGATTTGAATGCTTCACTGGAAAAACTTTGATATCTTATATATATCAAAGGCTTAATAATAGGAAAATATTATTTGCATGTAAGTTCAAGCATTATATAGTTATTAAATGGATAATTTACAAATCTGATTCAATTTTTACATCCATGAGCTTCTATGCTTGATTACCAAAGTAAATGAACAGCGGCCCTAATGCATTTAAAACAATCAGAATGATGGAATCAGAAAAGAGGTTGCAAAACTCTGACATTTAAAAATATTTTACAATTCATCCCCAAACTACCACATGTGGTGTTCAAAGGGTCACTTTAGTAAAAACAACTGTATAAATGACTTCAGTTTAAGTTAGAATTCTTTTAAGCAAAATGTTCTTTATATGATACAAATCTGAAAGCTTTGTATTTTAAGTAAATTATGATATTAGGATTCTGGGACATATAATTAAAAATTTTTCTTTAGTCTCTGAGTTAAGGTACAACAAGGTACAGTTGGTTATAGATCTAGTTTGTTACTAGGTGTGTTGATCTCTCCTTTTACCACATTAATTAAATACCAAATGAAAAGCATACTCTACCAAAGCCCCTCTTTTTCAGGTTCTTTCATGAAGAGGATTATCAACAAGAAACATATTGCCTCTACCTGAAATAAAAATCTCCATGTAACTATTTACTCAGACTGTCTTTCATTATGAAGTATTCACTTTTCACTCCATTTTTCTTTTGTCTTGGGGTTCATAAGGACGTGGGGAGAATGACTTGTATTTCTGAACCTTCCCATTTTCATTTTTGTTTTTTTTTACACATTACCTTTCTCTACTTGTTCAGAGTCTCCAAGTTCACCTGGCTACCCAATTTTCACTTGTCAACTTTAAAACAAAAGAGCTATGGGAAAGTATTGACATATGTACATATGGAAAAAATGTTATACAAAGCTATAACATTTTTAGGGGAATCAATGTAATCATAACAAGATAATTCAGAGATGAGTTAAGACTCTAAAATACGAGTAAGACAGAGTGCTTCACAAGTACATTCATGTCTGAAAAAGAAGGTGGGGCAGACGGAACATGTATCTAATGTCTTCCTTTTAGAAGCCAAAAATGAAGACAAACTGTAATGATTATTTGGGGGTCAGTTTAGTTCAACTCCAAATTATAACTGAACATAAGCATTTAATGAATTAGTGGAAGAAAGTAGATTATAAAACTGTAATTGTGTAAATCAGAAAATGACTCATATGATAGCTTTCAGATCTGTTTTAATGTACTAGTTTGTGCTGATTTTTCTAAATAGAGAAATTTTGACTGCTAAGTTTTCACTCAGAGGAGAAAGAAGTAACACAATGATACGTGTTCCAACTAGGTAGATGTAAATGGGAGAAATGAAAGTTCCAAATATTCATTCTACAAATGGGTAGATGGCAGAAAATGCACATGGAATCAGAAGATCGCAGGCTCTCGGGTAGCTTCAATATACTAAAATATTATGGATCACGGTTTCATCAAATGTAAAATGAGGGGGTTGGACTGTATTTTCAATGTTCTCTACAATTTTTATATCATGGGAAATTTTCATGACTGAAATTTTATACAGGTATGCAAACCTATGATTTCAATGCTCAAAACAGTAAGCTGGGAAATTTTCAGTGGTCTGTGGACTATTTATTGCATCAAAAATTTTTTGAAACACCATTTTTTGTCTGGTTATAGAAGAATTACATGTTCTTGATACTGGACAAACCACGGTGGATTCTCTACCTGATATGCTCAAATGACCATTTCCTGAGATACCGGGGTTTCAAAGAGAGAGAGTTTATTGCTAGGCATGAAACAGGAGATCAGTTGGCCTATCTGCCTAAAAATCTGTCTCCCCAAACTGCAATAATCCTGATAGTTTTATAGCATCAAAAGATGGGCAGGCTTTAGGATAATGAGCACAGTGGCTCAAGATGGTATAATTACATGTGATCTAATTATTGAGCATGTGCAGACAGATTACTTGCTTAGTCACAGAACAGATGTCAAGAAAATAGTGGCCTTAATATGTTGATGGGCATGATTTTTAGAATTATAATAAAGTAAGGTCAGTTATAGGTTAAAGTCTAAGCTACTGTGCATGTCAGTTGGGCCCCTTTTGGTTAGATCCAGCTTCAGTTATCAAGATAACCTTAGACTTGGGGTGGGTTAGTTCTGGGCTGACTCAAGGCCCTTCATTAATAAACATTAGGGGCTGTCCTTATCGATCACAAAACTCCAAAGTCACAAAACTCCAAAGTTGCAAAACTGGATAAAATGGGTACAGGTGAGGGTCAGTCACAAGATTTTTACTATCACAACGACACAAGATAAAGGCTATACAATCATTATCAGAGATCAAGGCAGTTGGTTTACAGTTCAGAGATTTCAGGTATTTCCCTCTGTCTACTCTAACATACCAGGAAGTAGAAAACGAATATCTATATAATGATTGAGTAATCATAATCATCACTTAAATCTTAACTTCTCAGTAACATTCTCTATAGGCAATGAGGAAAATACAGATAAACCCAATTAAGAAACAGAATCATCTTTATAGTTACTACCCAAAAATAACCTGAGCTGTTGCTTCTAAATATATATTGAATGAATTACTATAATTCATGGAATACAGTGGTTTTCAAATTTTTATTTTCATGGGCAGAAGCTTTTTTTTGAAACAAAATTTCACATGTAATTTTTTTTTCTTTCCACATGTAATCTTGATATGTACTACAAATCAAAGTGATACTATTCTTGTGGAAGTTGTAATGAAGGGTCTGGGACTTTTCTGAGATGGTTGTCCATGTACTCCTATGCATGCTTAGACTCTAAGAAGTACTGTTTAAAAACCACTGACTTAACCCATTCTCTACATTCTCTAATGTTGGACATTTAAATTGTTACCCTTTTTTTTTTTTTTGCTATTATAAATAACCTTCATATCTTTGTATATAGTCGTATTATTCTCTTAGGGTAAATTTCTGAAAGTGGAATTTCTGGGTCAAATGGTTTTAAGATGTTCATTGTGTTGCTAACTGACTTTGACAATCACTTCCCCCCTAATCCATTCTCCACCAGTATAGAGGCATCCATTTTCTATTCTGCTTTTTAATGATAATTAACCCAAACTGTAGCATTTCAATCAGATTTTATTTCTCTTTGATATATTGCCTTTCCTTTCTTCTCCTCATGATGCCAAATAGGTTGCTATTGAGGTTAAATAAATGCCCTCCTTCAGGCACCAATAATTCCTTTCTGTAAAATGGATGTCTAATGCATTAGCCTTTTGTTCCCTTTGGATAATGATGTGTCAATCTGTCAGCTTCTATATGGGAGTAACTAACCATCAGTAGACAGTCCCCTTTGGAGGGGAATGCCTTTGTTATTTGGCACTTTAGGACAACACCTGCCTTAATAATTCTATGATAGGTCCTAAGTTTCTTTAAATTTTGTTTAGTATGTCTGTGAGGATTGGTTAAAAATCTGTTCAAAGAAGCCTCTGACCCCAGATTCCAAATAATGAATAGTATAAAGCAGATTTTTCAATTAAGAAAAGACCTTAGAGATCATCTAATCTATGCTCATTATTTTACAGATGATGACGCTGATACCTAGAGAGGCTCCTATATTAGGTGAGCTACTGTATCCCTACTAAGTGGCAGGTTCTCTGCTGAGTAGACCTCAAATTGTGACACAAAGACAAATTATACATTGTACCTGTTCCCAAGAGCTTTATAGCTTAGCAGAAGATACAGACAAATAAATCAATAAATACTATACAGTGCAATAACTGTGACAGATGCTATGAGAGAATAAGGTAGGGCAGCTGCCTCAGAAGGGAAGATCAGGTGAGTTTTCTGAAGAATGCAACAATTGTACTATATTTTGAAGGAAGGGAATGGATCAGTGAAATAAAGAAATGGAAAAGCTGGAGGGCAATCAGGTAGGGCAAACATAAAACTTCAGGGAAACTCTGTGTAGTTCAGTGATATAAAAGGTGGAAATTTTAAAAATGGCTGGAGATCAGGACAAAGGGGGATGCAAACTCAAATACCCACAAGTTGAGCAAAGGGCAGGGACTGTGCTAAATTATAGTGTGAATTTCCTCTCTAAAGAGAATAGTCACCATAACCCATTGCCACCATGTGAGGGAATAACTTTCTCATTTCAAGAAGAGCCGGAAACCTCTCAATTTTTAAATTAACCTTGTTAAGCAAATTTTTAAGAGAACACAGTGCAAGCCAGACCAAACACAGATGTGAGCTGAATTCTGCTAACAACTCGCCAATGTGCAACCTCCAGGCTGCAGAGTTAGGTAAGGAGTACTAAACTAAGGGGTTTAGATTTTATCCTGAAAACTGGGAACTCATTAAAAGACTCGAAGATGATTAACATCTTAGAAGGACCACTCTGGTGGCTGTGTGGAGTCAAATCAAGAAAGGAGCTATAGAACAAGGACTTAACTAAGGCAGTGACAGGGGCGTGGAAAAGAGGAGACAGACTTGAAAGATATTAAACAAATCATAGTTTAGTGACTGACACAGTTGAAACTTGAACACAGTCTCCTACCCCTTTCTTGATATTCTCATAACCCTACTAATATTGTCTGACATCTTTTGGGTGGAATACCATTCAATTTGCAATTAAGAAGATACAGGGGAGATTCTTTGAAAACATTATCTTGCTTCATCAGAATTTTTCTCTACAGATACCATTACTGTAGTCAGTGAACACTAAACTAAAATTCCAGAAAAAAGGATACACAGAAAAATTATCAGGAGGGAGACAGTGGTCTTAGACAATAACCATGAATAAAGCCCCTCATAGCATGCTTCATTTGGCTAATTTTCTATGCCTGTTTACAACTAAACATGGATAGAGAGATCACGAAATATTTGGTAAAGGAACAGAAGAAGTACTATCTTACACTATTTCTACCTGTAAAATCCTATGACTAAAAATTACTCAATTTATAAGTTTCTGGATCATCTGCACCGTGGCTAATCTCTTCATACTTATGGGAGTGAAGGCTACAGCTTTAATTTGGTTAGTACAATTTTTAGTTCAGTGAATAACTGGGCCAGACAGCAAGTAAGTAAAATGGAAAGTGAAGTCATTAGGTGGGGTGAAGTGATGTCAAATCTCGGATTGGTTTTTCTCTCACCCTTCTGGATGGGAGCTTGACTCTATTTGTCTGACTGGCACATGATGAACTTACAAAAGAACATTCGTTAAATAGCTCTGTGAATAAGAAAATCTCCTCCTATTGCTTGAAAAAAAGCTGAAAATGTATATATATATATTTTATTAAACAAAATAGTATACTGTTTACAAAATTGTAGAAGAATTCATAGTTGTCCTCAGTACAATTATATTAGTACTGAGAGAAACCAAAACTTCCACATCAAGAAGATAACTTGTGAGCCTGTAAAAATGTAGCTAAGCAGTGGTTTATTCCGACCCTCTACTCTGCTTACAACAAAGGTGTTAATATTTACTTAATGGCAGTGGTGTTAAACTTTTAACCAATGTTGTCTTGTGGTTCCATAGTTTTAAAAAGCACATAGTAGTGTGATGGTGCTAACAGTATGCTATATACTAATCTCTGTATACTATCAGTCAGACTAGGTTAGGTCTATACTGAAGTAACAAATACCCTCACATATCAGTGGCTTGAAACAACAAGCTTTAATTTCTCATTCAGGCTACATGTCCATCATGGTAATGTGTGGGCTCCATTAGGTGTTGTCCTTCCTCCAGGACCCAGGTGACAGGGCAGCCACAATCTGCATCACTGCCAGTGACTACAGCAGAAGGAAAGAAAGTTCTCTGGCTCAGAAGTTACTCTTGTCACTTTTAATCAAAACATGCTGGAAAAAACTAGTCTCATAGCTTCATTCAACCGTAAGTGTGAAGTATAATCCTACCATCCGCTCAGAAGGCAGAGAGCTGGAAATATTTGGTGAACAGAACTAATGACTATCACAGTTACCCAAATAATTGCTCTATTATGGTTTCATGTACCTTTGTTTTTCCTACTTGACCAGACTTTGAAGTCAGAATCTATGACTTGAAAGTTTCCCAACAAATTCTTTTGACTCACTAATTATACATAAAACAGCAGTAAATATGTCCATTCAGAAGATTTTTTCCATTATATATATATAAAAACATATAAAATCCAGTTCTGAGACAATACTGCATCTGCCAGGGCCAAGAAAGGAATCACCTGGGGATTAAATTCACATAATCCCCAAAATAGATATTTAAAAATTAACTGAATAATTCATTTTTTCCAAAGATGTTATGAATCTATTCAAGAATAAAGCATGAAACTCTGACATTACAGTAATACCTCCATTTTTACTGAATTTGCTGTTTAAAGCCCCACATTAGGAATTACTTAAGCACTGCTGGAGAGAAACACCCAACCACGCTGACTGCTCATACTTTAAGATCATTGCTGTAAATCACAAATGCCTGGGATGCAAACCTCTATCTCCAAACCTCTTTTTTCCAGGAACTCCAGACTCATATATCTTTGATGAGTCTCCACTTTGTTGTCTACAAAGTTTCTCAACCTTGACCTAGCCAAAACAGAGATCTTAATTTTTCTGCTCTGCAAGTCCTCTCTCAGCCCTTCCATCACTGTAAATTACACCATTCACCCTGTTGCTCAAGCTAAAAACATAGGAATCCTCCTTGATTTTACTCTCTCCCTCATTCTCTTAAATCCAATCTAACAGCAAATCTTGGCAACTTTACTGCTAAAACATACGCAGAATCTTACCACTACTTGCTACTTCCCTTGTGAGCCTAAACCATTCTCAACTTTCACTTGGACTACTGTAAAACCTCCTAAATGATCTGTTATCACTAACTTCCCACCTCCAAATCCATTTTCCCTATAGTGGTCATAGCAATCTTTTAAAAACAAACATCAGACCATATTGCTCCCCTCCTTAAAACTCACCATTATAGTTGGATTAAATTCAAATACCACTGGCCCTCAAAGTCCTGCATGACCTAGCCCTACCTATCCCACTGACCACATATTTATATCACATATGAGTCTTCCTCTTTCCCATCACAAGGACCATCTTCCTATTCCTTCAACATGCCAGTTTTGGCCTCACCTTAGGGCCTTTGCATTAGTTGTTCTCTCTCAGTCTTTGCAGGATGTTTGTCATTTAGACTCAGTTTAAATGTTAATTCCTCAGTGAGACCTTCCATGACCACTCTATATAAAGAGGAACCACCTCATCACACTCTTTCACATCACTCTGTTTTAATTATCTGCATACTTCTTTGTTATTATTTGATGTTTCCTTGATTATTTGTGTGTTGGTGTGCTTGTCTGTTTTATACCACTTGAAGGTAAGGCCCACCAGATACCGGAAACTCAGCTGTTTTGTTTACCACCAGATTCTCTATGCCTAGATCAGGACCAGGTTCACAGTAGGTGCTCAGTAAATATTTGTTGAAAGGATATATGTATAATTTGAATATGCACTGTATATCAGCAGGCAAAATACCAAACAGAATTACATAATAGAATCCTTCTAAATTCATCCCTGGGCACTTTATAATTATGCTGGTAATTTCAAATTATAAAATTATTTGATTACATATTAAACATAATAAAATAGAAATTAAATATTTTCATAGAATAATTTTACCAAGCAATTGATTTCACTTAGAAGACAATTTGCATTCAAACCTAGATAGATAGATACTGGATGGGGAAGAGTAAAATGAGCAAGAACAAGATCTGCAGTACTTACCAATATTGAGCATTTACCCGTACCAAACACTTCATATTTGTCAACTCCTTAATTTTAATGAGGTTGGGTACTGCTATTCCAATTTTAGAAATTAAAATATTGAGGCTCAGAGAGGTTAAGTAGGTTGCCCCAGTTCACACAGCAAATAACTGTCAGAGTTGGGGATTTTATTCTAAGTATCCTGAATTTTTAATCTATATCATGCTCCTAGAAGGCAGTTGCGTGATAAGTCCTGACTCAGGAGCAGCAGCATCTACAACTGTGAAAGTAGTAATAACAGAGGAGTGAAAGGTGTACAACAATGTCAAGGGAATACCCCACATTAACAGAAGTGTGGTGTTCTACTATTCTCTGTATAGACTGCACCAAATCTGAGATATAAAAAAGCTCTGGGGCATGACTACATGGAACACTGGCCACTGGCAGACCACATGCATTCAGTGAAAAGCAACACAACTAAGAGAGGGACCATGTGAAAACCATTTTATACATGGGAAATATTGATAAACTTATAATCTTTTAGATTGTAGATGAAAAAACACTAAGAATGAACTGATCTTCCAATAAAATGAAATTATACCTTATTTAGGGTTGTTTCTAATTGTATGCCTTAAGATGAAAACCAGTTTCCTGAAATATCCCTTAGGAAAATAATATGCTCCAGCATACCAATTTCAATAGGTCCAGCATCACAGGGTTCTCCTCCAATTTGGGATAGATTGCTATTTGTTTTCCATTGAGCAGTAGAAAATGTAAAGTAGTTTGCTTTGTGTTTAGCAGCCATTTTGTATGAAAAATGTTTATTTTTAAAATGTGCTGCTCATATTATGAAAGGATAATAGGAACTGAAATATGGAGGGTAGGGGAGAGATAAAGGAATATGTTTCCCATTTTCTATTCACTCCTGGACATGTGTGAGTAAAATGTCCAGCACTATATAAATTTTTCTTTTTCCTATCTCTTCCCCACTAATATCTTTTGATGGAAGAGTGGGATGAGGGGTCTATGTTGAATATGTGTAAGTTTTATGCATATATCACATAACATCACTATATACAAGTGACTTTAATGAAGATTTATCTGGTATAATACAGAAGGCAAACCTAGGGCCAATGGATAGATATTACTGGTTTGAGCGGGCTTTCATTTAAAGCAGTGAGCCTTTTGTCCTATAAAACATTTATTGTAGCAGTTACATAGCCATATATTTTGGATTAACCCATAAATTCCATTCCAATACTAAGACAATAATCATCTAAAGCAAGTGGGGAAAAAAAATAGTAGGAAGAATAAGAATTAATGCCTGCTATTTTCGATTATCCAAATTACTGCTCCCTTATTGCTTGTAATCCAAATGGGAGTATAATAAGCAATAAATTTAGGATTACTAAAGTAAATCAGTGATCTATGATATTCCTAAATTCAGGCTGAATGAGTCAATGAATTGGCTGGCTTATAAAATTATTTGAAATGGTAGATACGATTACAATAATTTTACAGATTAAAGAAAAATAATAGAAAGACAGTAGAAAATTAAGTAAAAGAATATAAATGCCAAGAGAAACAGGAGCTTTCAAGTTTCATGGCACTTCAATCAAAAGAAAATTTCATTCACATTCACTGTAAAGACAAGGTATAATAGTACCTCTGAAAGATAATCCAGGAATGCATTAGAGCCAACAATTAGTTAAATAAGTGAAATAAAACTCCTTCTGTTTTGCTATACATATATACCCAGTTCTTATCTGTATTTTAAAAAGTTATTATATCATAGTAATGAATATATTCAAGTGCTGACTGTGGTGATGAATGCACAAATATCTGATGATACTGTGAACAATTGAACACCGTGGATGATTGTATGGTATGTGAATATATCTCTATAAAATTGTAGGAAAAAATATAAATAGGCATAAAAGTGCTGGAGAAAGCATGGAGAGAGGGATGTACCAATTTACCGTTGGTGGGGAAGTAGAATAGTGTAGCCTATCTGGAGGACAGTGTGGTGGTTCCAAAGAAGCTAAGTAAAGTATGTGGGTGCCATAAGGTCCTGCAACCTCATTACAGGGTATATACTTGGAAGATCTGAGAGCAGGGACATGAATGGACATTTGCTCACTGGTGTTTATGGAGGCAGTATTCATGATTTGCAATGGGTGGAGGTGGCCTAAGGGTACACTGACTGATGAACAGAATGGTGAACTGTGATGCATGCATATAATGGAATGCTGAAGAATTGCAAGGAGTGAAGCTGTGAGACACGCAAGGAGGTGAATGGATCCTGTGGACAGCACTCTGAGTGAAGTATGCCAGAAATGAGAAGACAAACATGATAATGCCTCACCAATATGGACTAAATACAGTGCGTAAACTCTGAGAACTGAATTTTAGAGCACAAGTTATCAGGGGGAGGCTTATTGCAATGCTTCCTAGATTGTATGCTCTTACAGCAGTCACATCTATTCCTGAATTGTAACGGCTATCTCCAAATTCTGTGATGCTGATCTCTTTGCATATAACCTGGTCGGTCTCTGGAACTTTGGGTATCTGTGTGACACCTGAAACTCAGAGCTAGAGCTTGGCAGTTATGAATGTCAGTATTGGCGCATACAGCAACTGTTTAAAAAGATGAAAAAGCATCCAGACTTAAATTAGAGATATGAATGAAGCAGATCTGGTTAGGACTAAGGCAAATCAGGCCAAAGGGTAAAGGACGATATTGACTGTGTTTTAAAACTTCAACTTCTGTGTGAGACCAAGGGAAGAGATGTTTATTTGGTGCAGGATATATATTTTGTATACTAAATAATTTAACTTGTATGTTCAGTTCATTCAAACACCATAATTACATGGAACTTTGAACAGGAAGGGAGATCTGGTAGGTTTGTACAGGTAAGTGTGAAATAGTGATACATCACAAAGTAATTTGGGCAGAGAATAAAAACATATTTGCAGGGCCCCCCTGAGGAGCTGGGGGAAAATACAGAAATGTTGGTCGACTCCACCTGGGTTATTGCTGTTATTTTTACAAACATTGAGGACTGACAATTTGGCATCCTGGGCCCTCGATCCTGGGGCTTGCCTCTGCAAAGGAGAGGCCAAGCCAACTTATAATTGTGCCTCAGTCTCCCCCAGAGAACCTCTTTGTGCTCAGATGTGTTCCCCACCCCCCCACTCCCCCTACCCCCCACCCTGCTAAGTTAACTCAGCAAGTGAACTCACTGCCTTCATCCCTAAATGGGACATGACTCCCAGGGGTGTAAATCTCCCTGGCAACGCAGGAGATGACTCTTGGGCATGAGCCTGGACTTGGCATCGTGGGATTGAGAACATCTTCTTGACCAAAAGAGGGAAGTTAAATGAAACAAAATAAAGTTTCCATGGCTGAGAGATTTCAAATGGAGTCGAGAGGTCACTCTGGAGGGCATTCATATGTACTATATCAAAATGCCTCTTTAGGTTTTAGTGTATTGGAATAGCCAGAAAGAAACACCTGAAACTGTTGAACTGCAACCCAGTAGCCTTGATTCTTGAAGATGATTTTGTAACTATGCAGTTTACATGGTGTGATGGTATGATTGTGAAAACCTTGTGGCTCATACTCCCTTTATACAGTACAAGGACAGATGAGTAGAAAAAAAATGGAGACAAAAACTAAATGAAAAATAGGGTGGGATGGGGGGATGGAATGAGTTGGGTGTTCTTTTTTACTTTTATTTTTATTCTTATTTTTATTCTTTTCGGTGTAAGGAAAATGTTCAAAATTGATTAGGGTGATGAATGCACAACTGTATGATGGTACTGTGAACAGGTGATTGTGCACCACAGATGATTATATGATATGTGAATATATCTCAACAAAACTGAAGGAAAAAAAGAAAGTTATTGTATTATGTGGAAATTCTTTGTACCTATCTGACTTACCTGCTAGCTCTTTGAGAAAAGGTACCTGCCAGGTACTCAATAAATCTGGGCCTGAAATCTGAGCTGCACTTAAATATAACAGCTATAGGTAATATATTATCAAACATCACTGACTGGATAATCTTTAGAGTAAAGTAAATTTAAATCACGAAAGGTAATTACTAACACCAAGTCTCCTAAGGGGGATTTGGCACATATTCACAAGAGCCCAGAAAACCAGAAAAACTTAACATTTTAAACTATGCTAATGAGTTTTCCCCTTCTTTCCTCCTTCCCTTCCATCTATCCTTCCTTCCTTCTTTTTCTCCCTTCCTCTTTTTCTCCATTTATCTCTGTCAAAAATCTTTTATTTATTTTAAAAAGATAAGCTTTCCTAAACTGCTAAAGACATATGCTATGAGACTTTGCAAAGGAAATGAAATTTATGATGAGTTCAAGATTTCTCATTGTTGACTATAAAGATTTCAGCTCCATGAAAACAGGGATTTTGTTTTGGTCTTTACTGTATCTCTTAAAACAGTGCCTGACAAACATTAGGCCCTCAATTATTTGTAGAATGTACTTTTTTATTAGAAACCTGTCTTCTCCAAAAACTATCTAGTGTTTTAAGTTTGGAACTTCCTACTAGTTCACTAATAGATAGTATCATTGTTAATAAAAACTATTATAGAAACTCAGAAGATATATCTATACTCTATATACTACAGAGTGTATGGAGAGAGTTTAAAGAATATGTGATTTAAATGAGATGCAAAGACTGATAGTATCTTAGAGATGGGATCATAAAAGCAATGATAAATAGAAAAATAGTTAATATGTATTGAGTGTTCATTATCAACCAGGCACTGTGCTTAAGATTTAAAATGCTTTATCTCATAATTCTCACAACTCCAGGTAGGTATTATTGTTATCCCTTTTTATCAATAAAGAATCTGAAGCATAGAAAGGTTAAGTGAGGTGTCCAAAATCCAACAGGTTTAAACAGTGAAGCTAAAACAAAGACCCAGGCAACTGGATTTCAGAACCCACACTCTTAACCAATACAATATGGTATTTCCCTACATAGAAAGTAAATGAGATAAATTTATCTGGCTAATTTTATACAAGAGAAAACTTAAGGCCCAGAAAAACTGAGTGAGTTGGTCAAGTCGTATCTTCTACTTGACAGGGTCACTTCCAAAAGCAAATAACATGCTTGTTCTCTTACTTCTATATTCAATAAGCAAATAAGTAAACAAGCCTACAGCCCTTTCTGATTTCTTCCTCCTTCATCTGCTCACTTCTTAAAAGATTTATCCATACTCTCTGTACCCTAATTCTTACCTCATCCTACTCTAACTGGTCATCTGTCTCCTCAAGACTCCCATGAGTCCCTAGAAGCTTCTCTGTCCTTATTGTACTTCATTTCTCAGTAGCATTTGAGAGAATTGACCATATCTTCCTTCTTGAAACATTTCTTCTTTGGGTTCCTATTACATCACGATCACCTTGTTTGCCTCCTACTTCACTAGTCTCTCTTCCTTAGAGGTTGGTCTCTATATGGTGAAGTATGTAAAGCCTGATCCCCAAATCTTGGAATGCCCTAAGGCTCAGCCTTCTATACAGAATGTCTTCTAGTCCCATGGCTCTCAATACTATCTATATGCTTATAATTCCCAAATCTACATCCTACTCTAAATCTCTACATAGAGCTAGAGATCTACATAGAGCTAGAGATCTGTCCTCCAACATACCACCTCTAGGATGTTTAAAGTCATCTCAAATTTAAGATCACCAAAACAGACATCTTGATTCTCCACACTAAACCTGCTCCTCTCCCCATCTTCCCAGTCTCAGTGTATCACCATTGACTCAACAACTCAAGCCAATATCATAGAAACCATCCTTCATTCCTCTCTGTCCTAAATCCCTTTCCCCCACCCCCACCCCCAAGCTATTCCAGCAGCAAGCTTCTTTGTCTCAGCAGCTACATCATTATCTCTTCCCTGGAATGTTGCAATAACCTCTTAACCACTCCCACCCAGCGCTACTTTGTGGGGCTGTGAAGTCTACAATGTGTAGCACTGCTTACTCTCTTACAATTCATATTCTATATACTAGCTGTTGATCCTTATAAAGGAGTAGTTGAATCCTATCACTTTTTTGACTAAAACACTTCAAGAGCCTACAGCTACATTAGAAAAATATCCAGCCTTCTTACTCTGACCTACAAAGCCTGATATGGTCTGGCACTGACCAATCTCTCTGATCTCATCTGTATTATTCTCTCTCTATATAATATTCCTGCTACATGACTTTTCTTTCTCTTCCTGAGAGTAGTCAGGTTTGTGGGAGTGGAGGTAGAAAACAAGTGATTAGGTTCTAGAAATATTTTAGAGACAGAAAGTATAGGACCTACAGATGGATTGAATGCGAGGGATGAGGGAAAGGGAGCCCTTAAGAGTGACTCACAAATATCAGGATTTAGCTACTGGGTACTTGGAAATATCATTTACCAAGGAGGGAAGGGTGGGTAGGGAAATCCACTCAGTATTTCCTTTACCTTATTATAGAAAAGATCCTTTATTCATTCATTTGTTAATTACTGAGTGCCTGCTACGTGCTTGGTACATTCTAGTTGTAACATTCAATTTGCATTGAATTCCCAATTTTGGAGGTTAATTTTTTAAAGTCTTATCAAATGAAATATATTTTCTCATTTGTGGTCACTTATCTATGGTGTCCATCCTTGGTTAATGAAGACAAAAGGTGATACTTTTTTATTTGCATTATTTATACTTACCTCTAAGAACTCAGTTTAATTAGGCATTCCAAATGTACCTCTAACTATTATGCCTATGCACTCATTGTCACATTATATTGTAATTGTTTTATCCATCTGTTTCCACCATATCACATCCTCCCTGAGGGAAAGCACCGGGAGCTATAGCTCATGATGATTTGGTGCTATAGCTCACCACCAAGTACAGTCCTTGGCATTTGGTAAGTACTCTATCAGTATATTAAGATGGAGGTAAAGATGGAAGTCTATAACCCATATCTGATAATCTGTAATGATAAATTCTCTTTTCTATGCTGGGTATGTTTTCTTCCTCTAGAAGTTACTGGTGCCTTCTCCTAACAGGTTATTTAGAGGACCCCGAAAGTATGCTTTTAGACTTGAAAGACAATCTTATTCAGCAGGAATACTGAGATTTTCATCTGCCCATGTAACAGTTGGGAACAGATGAAATGTTCTCTTTAATGGTTTCTATGCTTTGGATTGTACCATTTATTGCTTAACCAAAATTAAATGTCAAGAAATGGAAAATTATTATTTCCATGATTTCCTTGAAAATAGGGAAATAGGGATATATATGTCTCTCTGGTTTTATGCCAATATATCATCACTTCTTTAGTTCGCCAAATTCATTTGTGAATACAACTCATATTTTATCCCCTGCAGTCTGGAAATTTCTAAAAAGTCATATATCCTGACTCTATGACAAAACACTTCTAGAAATCAGCACTGCATCTATAAGTAGAAGGCCATATATCTATCTATCTGTCTATATACATATATGAAACCCCATGACTTCAGACCAAAATGAAAATATATGTCCAGAAAGGGGCATTTCCTGCGACTGTAGCTAACAAGAAACACCACATCAAGAAAGGTTTTCTGAGGGCCATAGTACACCTTGCAGGGAGACACCCCTTCTTAGACTATGATTTGGAGATGGCATACTGATTACAGTCCTTACCAATATACCAAATTAAGAAAAAAATGAAATAAATGAAGTAAAATAATAAAATTAATATAATACAATCTATGTACTTGAGTATGTAATGACAGCCTGGAAAAAGAAACTTTTCTGGTCTTCTGGGAAGTCAGTGCCCATGATCGTCAAGTTTTGTTTATCCAGTTTTTGTGGTAAGTTAATTTCTAAAATAAACAGCTGATTTACTTTGATAAAGACCATGTTTACCAAATTGTTTTTAAAAACTGATGAGGCTTCCCATGTCTTTGATAGTAAGAGGACAGCAACCTTAAATTTTTCTATCTATCCCTTCCTTTCCTTTCCAATCATACTTACAATTGCTCTTCTTCAGATAACTCCTTTTGGGCAAGGATAGTATTCTCCTATCTTTACTGCCAATCTGTAACCTTTCCCTCTATCCAAGAGAGAGTATCCAGGGAAAGTTTCCTAAAGCATTGTTCAATTATAGCATTCTTTTGCTTAAAACCTTTAGCAGCTCCTTGTTACATTCATAAAAGAAGTACAAATAAACTGATTGTTAAGTCCTTTTGCCAGTTTTATTCATATCTCAATGCACCTCACGATCTGGCCATTTGTCCCTGACTGTTTTCCAGACTCTTCTCCATGCATTTACCTATATACTCTGTTCTCCAATGGGATAGCCCTTCTTTTAAGTTAGGGTATATCCCAAGTTTCTGTGAGAAAGACTAGCTCAATCAAGCTCAGTCAAGCCAGACATTTAGTTCTCTCTCCCACAGAGCAGGGTAGTCCATGGTGGATATGCTGCCCAGCGCCACAAAATTCTCCAGGGACCCTGATTTCATCTTTTTGCTCTGCCATTGCCTAGAATGTTTTCCTTAAATGCTAGGTGGAAGATGGGCTGGCAAGGAAGACAGAGATAGAGGAATGTATATTCAATCATTTTAGGGGGAAGATCCAAAAATTGCACATACCATTTCTGTTCATATCCCATTGGCAAGAATTTTGTCACTGTCAATGGGGTTAGGATATAAAGCCTCTAGGTTGGCAGTCAATTGCTCTGTTAAAACTTCGGGGGTGTAATGAGTGGCAGAAGAGGATTCTATTTCAAAAAGAAAGAAGGGGATATTAGAGGTTGGGTCCAATTGTCTCTGCATTATCTTTTTTCGGTTTATGACTCTCGAAACCCCACGCATTTTCAAAGCCAAACTTAAATGATACCACCTCTTGGCCAGTTTTCTCTGACTTCTCATCAACTCATTCCATAGCCCTCCAAATGCAATATCGACTGTCCTTCCTCTGAAATTTCTTAGTTCTTTGTAGCTTTTAAGGAATTTGGCACATTTCAGGCATATTGCAGTTAGTTGTGTACATATTAAAGATAGTTTGTCAGTAAATATAGTGAGAACGAGAAGGAAAAGACATAGTGTGCTATTGATTAATCTTCCTTCATTGTTTTATTTCATATTCAAAGATTCCTGAAGACATAGTCTGTCAACCTCATTCTGTATTTCTAGCACTCAGTACTGCTAGTAATCATAACTGCTATATTTAACATGCCAATAATTTGTCTTTATTTATTACAGACATAAGATTTTTAAATGTAACATGCACAAATTTGATCTTGAGAAACTATAATTTTTTAGGAATTGTTTAGAAACCAGATTGTTGTAAGAGTTTCAATTAATCAACAAAAAGAATTTTACTGAAAATATTTTTAGTAGTGGTATTTAAAAAAAAAATGTCTATGTTCTATTTTCCTTTATTAATGATTTACCAAAAACAAAATCTTTGAATCATACTTATGGGTCTCTTTATATTTTTAATTCCTTTACTTAGGCCTTTTGTTTGTGTGTTTTCTGTTTTGTATTCTCATTTCCTATTTTTTTTTTTTTACTATATTTGCCAACATAGTTACTTTTGGGGTTCCCATCTTATGTGAGAATAACTAATTTATACATTCAGACAAAACTTAGAATATGAAACAGTCTCCAGTTCTATTTGATAGAATATTTTATTTCATTTCATAATGTTTTAATACATACCTACTTTACATTTAGTTATGTATCATAATAGATGATTCAAGTTGTAGACTATCACTGTTACAATGTAAATTTTGAACACAGTACTCCAAATAATAAAAACAAAATTAATGTACCTAATTTTCTTTCAATATTGAACTAGAAATTATTAGCAAGGAGTCATTTCCTTTGATCAGCAATCTCACTGGACAGGTATAATGAATATTTACACATTATTCTTTGTTGGTAGAATACTTAAGATGCCTGAAACAATAACTATTATCAAGCCAAATTTAGAGAAATTTTAAGTAAAAATGTTTTTCAAACAATAGGTGCATGATATGTATATGAAATATATAATGAATTCCTTTTACGTAAAACTCAGAAAGATTATTACAGCCTCATATTAATTTTTTTTGTTTTTGTTTTTACAGAAATCCAAGTCTGTCAGTAATTTGAAATTTAAATGCATGTAATAGCCTGAAGGAATTGTATTAAGGGTTGTTCCCAGAGTGAGTTGCAAACATGGAAATACTTTTAAAATCATGTATGTAATCTCCTTAGAAATGTATCATCTTGAAATAATGTTAAAATAGAACTAAAAATACATACATGTATAAGATTAAGCCTCAGACACATTAAAAATCATGTTTTTTAAAAGGCTATAAAGATGTGGTTAATATCGAATGCATGAAAAAAATTGTATCCTTTTGGTGTAGTTAAAAAAAATCTACTTAGGCAAACTTTATCTTAAAACGTAACTGCCGATTTTATTGGCAAACCTATAATAATGCATATGATCAATCTTAATTATTTTGAGTCGCAAACACAATTAATGAATCATTTCTGAAGTGCACTAACCATAATCAGTATATTCTGGAACAAATCCAAGGGGCTATTAATCAAAACATGCAGCAAGGAAAGTGAGAGTTGCAGCCTGAACAGTTAGGTAAACACAGAGTAAACCTAATAAAAACCTATCTCGTTTTAAAACCACCGCTGTGTTTACTTTCGAAACTAAGATAAACATTGTGATAAAATTAAAGTTGTGTAAAAAATGAGGTTTGCTCATGATGACCAAAGTAAATATATAACAATTGCACATACATTTCATGTCCCTAATTTGACACTAAGGAGGTTTAAAGTTCAGTCACCAAAGATTGTCAAGAATTATATATTTGAATATGATGAATTATATTCTCCATATAAATTATACACACACACATATACATACACATACATACACACACACATATGCACAAATTTCAAATTTTAAAAAAGGAAAAAAGCAATAAATTGTTACAAATTTTTATGAATCAAGGTATAAACATATCATTTTAAAAAGAAATGGATGACTATCACATTTCCAAATTGGTTCATGCAAACGGTTAAATTGTAAAAAATGAGTAAATACTCGAATTGGAAATTAAATACTTTTAAAGGATTAAATAATCTAAAATATGATATAATACAAATGCTTGGGTATAAATGTGTCATACTGTGTATCTCTCAAATTAATCAATTGCTTTTAAAACATAGTCTTCCGATTGTGTTATTTTCCTCCAACGTTATACCTTATTGATTGCTACATGGGAAGGAAAGAAGATTTGCTGAGTTAGCATGTAAAAGGATATGGGTAGTCCTCATTTCCATAAGAATTATAAAGGAAATGAAATGCTACAGGTTTGGAAATTCCATAGTTTCCTTCCCAGCAACAGACTTCCAAGATTTCGTGCCTTTAAAAATAACAGTACATCATATTCCTATAGTGAGCTATTTTAGACAGTGCTTTCACACTCATGATCTCATCTGACCCTCATATTCACCTTGTAAAGGCAGGCAGGAGAGGAGATAATCTCTGCACTCACAGAGATTATCATACTGCATTATTATAGTGATCTTGAGCAAGCAGTCTAATCTTACTGAAGCTCATCTCTATTCAAATATTTATAAATATGGATACAAATAGAATCCTAATTCAGAGTTATGGTTAAGAATTAAATGAGTTAATGAAATTCAAGTGCTTAACACAACACCTGGCACACAGTTATCAAATAAATATTACTAATTACTGCTACTTTTGAAGATGTATAATAAGATAGCTAAAAGGTATGGTCTTTGGAATAAGATGATCCTAGATTCAAAATCACATTTGTCTTTGGGCAAGTTATCTAATAAATCCCTCTAAGTCTGAGCTTCCTGATCTATGAAATGGGTATAGTTAAAGGAGATAATGCATAAAAAGGACTTAGTACAGTGTCTAGCATGTAAGTATTCAGTGAATGCTAACTATTATCATTGTTATTGACTGATATATTTAACCAACTAATAGCTTATGTAAACAAAATGTCATTAACAAAAATTAAAAGGCATATGATAAGCTGGTAAAAACAAATATTAATATTTTAACATATAGGAACTTTTATAAAATACAGTAGGGGCAGAAGTCCAATGAAAATCAGCAAAGGATATGAATGGGCTATCAACAAAAGATAAAATGGCAATAATCAATAAATAACTGAAAAAAATATGACCTTTCTAATGATAACAAAAATTCAAACAGTGAGATACCTTTAATTGAATAAATGATTAAAATGATCTGCCAATAGCAAAATGAAAAGGAAACCAAAAGATCAAAAGGCAAACACCGCTGGAAGGAGTATAAATTGTTACAGCCTTTCTGGAGGAATTCTGGCAAAATGTAACAAAGTACTAACAAGTACACATGCCCTTTGGCCTAGTAATTCCACTTTTGGGAATTCATTCTAAGGAAATAATCAGTCATGTGCAAATTTATATAAAAGTATATACAACACTCTTTACAATAATACAAATGTGGATAAGTTTAAATGTCCAATAGGAGATTGGTTACATAAATTATGGTACATTTATACAATTGGATACTATAAATATATGTATGTAGCAATGTATCTATTAAAGTAGAAAGAGTCTATAACATATATTTAAGTAAAAAAAAAGGCAGGTTACATCATAAATGATATGAGCCTAGTTTTGCACGTAAAGTTTACCTTATGCCGGGAAGCGATATGCAAAGATACAGATTAGCCATGGTGCTGACGGTGGCTGTCCTTCAGTAGATGGGAGTATGAATGTCCCATATGTTCTGTTTTGCTTCTATTTGTTTTCTGATTTTTTCTGGGAGGAGTATGTACCACTTTCATAATTAGGAAACCAAATTCATTTTTTTTGAAAAATAAATGGATTAATACTGGACATTTCCCTAGCCTTCTATTGTTAGGTTTTAGTTTTGTAGTATCTATAACATTGATGATAGAAACAAGGGGAGAAGAATATCAGAAGGCAAACAAATAACTTCCTTCAAAATGCCAATAAAAAAAGGATCTTAATAATAGTGAATATTTTATTTTGTAATAAACTCTTTCTTGACTGCAACTGAAATTATGGGGAAGTGGGCTCTCTTAAGAGGGGCACACGTAGTAACTCTGGTTCAGATGCCAAGAGAGCCTGATGTTTGTAATTATACGTCTAAACAAAAGTACATGTATTGTGCAATTTTTTTCAGGATGGTGCTGTGCTATAAGCCTCTAGTATAAAAAGGCAAGAATTGAGCTTTTCTAGATCCAAGAAGACCATACCTTATACAAACTATATCTGTGACAACCATGCAATATCTGACCCCAACCCAAGGAGGTGAGGAAATACTGTACTGAGACCCAGTGCATCTTTTCTTGCTCCTTGTAACCAACCGGACTATAAAATTGGAAATTTCAGCTAATCAAATCAGAAACTTAATCTAAGGTGTGTGTGTATGTGTGTGTGTGTGTGTGTGTTATTTTGCCATCTACCACTCACTTGAAATATTACAGTTACACAATTCCTTATTGAGACCACTTAAAGGAAATTATTTGTTAATTACTCTTTCTCACTTGTTAAAAAGTTGATTCAGAACACACAGAATTCCTTCACTACAGTTCAAGAAGCAACATCTGTGAGAAGTTATAATTTAATATTTTTTTAAGGTTGGTTGGAACAATGTGTTTGAACTCTCTGTTTTCAAAAGACATCTATCATATAGAAGATTAAGTCATGTCCACAGGCCTCTGCATGAGATACAAGTTACCTATGTATTTGTACTTGCTAGCCTGCCAAAACAAATACTATATAAAAGCATTTTCCAAGCTTATTTGAATACGGAAACCTTTCTAGGGTACATATTAGGATCTCCTTTATATAATTCTATAGAATGAAGTTTGTGAATGGCATTTATTATAAAGAATAAATTCTTAACTCATCATCATCTAATGTCAACAAACATCTTGACGCTGTTCCCTTCAACTACCCAAATTGCAGAACTGGAGGCACTTTGCTCCTACCTGTGTATCTGGCTCTTCCCCAGTCTACAGTGACTAATGCTTTTTTCAGTCAAGGGTAAATTAAGGAGCAGCTAAAATTAAGTCACGGTTGCTTCTGGTATGCAATAACCCTTGTTCCTGCTCTAATTAGGAGAGTTCTATACCCCAGTTCTGGTAACTGCGTCTGTATTATAACTGGGTCTGTGTTTGTCTCTGTCTTGGTCTCCAGCATAATCCCAAATGGGTTGCACCTTAGACTTGGCCTCTTCTTAGGCACCTCTACTGAGGTCTGGAGTCCTGATTCAGGGTCTTAGTTTTCATTTTTAGGTCTCTGCTAAGAGTTAACCAATCCCTGTTCAGAACCTAATCTAATACCTCTTAAAACTAATTTGACTTCCAGAGAGAGAACCTACAGAAATGAGAAATGGAATTGCCATATGAAGTTAAAAGCAGAATTTGCATGTGGGGAGAAATGGGTTAAACAGTTAAAGAAGTGACAAGCATTGAATAAACCATTTAATTTGCATATTTTATTGGTTGGTCAATTTTAGTAACTGGTTGGTAATTTCAATAAATTGGGGATATTGACTCAACTTAGCCAACTTAAGTAAATAATGAACAGATTAATCAATTTGTTAAAATAATACAACCAATTTAGCTGGCTATAACTGACATCACGTCATACCAACAGAATGCTATTAATAGATTTTTATTTACCGATATGAACAGAGTTGGATCTGTTTGCATTAACCTTTTTTAGAATGTTGGGAGAATTAATAAGGGTTCTCAAATTTCTTAAAATTTTTACTGAAAAGTTTTTCCTTGGTTATTATATGATAAACTGTAACCTGCAAAATTTGAGCTGGGTATCTAATGAAGCCTGAGTGTAGTAGGACTATTTCATTTAGATAAAAAGCATGCTCTTATATATTTATATGAAGTAATTTTACAATATTCTTACCCACACTCAAGATTTCATCTGATGATATTAATAAGGTACATATATGAAAGTAATTTCACAATATCTGCAGTCTTTGTCAGCTAGTTCATTTTGTTTAATATATGGAATTTAAAAGACAAACCAAACAACTCTCCAAATCATACTTTCAGATGATGCAAGATAGTAAATAGCACGGAATGTACAGCATATGGTCATGTTGAATAATAACTCTTAGTGATGACACTAGTTGACATAACATGATGAGTGTTCCCCTAGCATAATAATATTATGTGGATTAGACACACTGAATTTTTTAAATGAATATTTATCAATAAATGCCAGATTCAAGGATTTCAGAGTCTTACTAAAAGGTGGGAAACTGTCAAAGATCTAAAAATATTTCTGAAAGAAGCATTTACATTTACCCCCCCACCTCAAAAACAAAAGGTAAAATGGCAGTACAATTCTGCACCTCAGGACTGTTAATACATGCAGATTTAAGATATTATCTCTGTGAGACCGCTACGTAAGTTTCAGTGTGTTTTCAATTTTCTAGTTTCCTGTGTTTCAAAAGAAAGTTTTACCACTGGGTACCCAAAGTTGTGCAAAGTTGTACACAGTCTGAAAGTAGAGCTAAAAAAAAACTATATACAATAGCTTTAGATAAATATAAATCATTATATCTAAGAAGACATAATAATGAGGAAAATACCAGAATTTTCTAGGCAATCTGATATTTTGATAACTCAAGAAGAATTAAAAAGAAGTACCAAAAGGGAAGGAAAAAAAAAAGAAAAATCCTCTGCAATGTGAGAAACAGGAATGCTATCTTACATAGGAGGAAAGACCAAATTCTTAACAAGGGCCGCACAGCCCTGCACGGTCTGGCCTCTGAGTACCCGTCAGCGTCATCTCGCTCCCTCTGGTTCTAGCTCCTTCCACTCCTGCTGCACTCACACATTCCACATGGGCACATGCTAACAAGCTGTTTCCCCTATCTGAACACTCTTCTCTACTCCACTATTTTATTCCTCATTATCCTTCAGAATACAGCTTGAATGATGATTCCTCAAGCATGGCTTCCTTGCTATGTTTCCCTCAAATCTGAACTCCTTCAGAAGTATGCAATTATATATCTATGTAATGATACGATTAATGTTTGGCTTCTTTCATATAGACTATAAGCTATATGAAAAGAGGACTAGGTCTATTTTGCTAACCAATGTATCTTAAGCACTCAGCATGTAAACATCTGTTAAATGAATGAATGAAGAAAAGGCACAGTTAATATTCTTTTGTTCTCACTACGGCACAACAGTATCTATTGTGCATTTATCATATGGTAGTCACAGAGTGAATGCAAATTCGACTGAGAGGCTACTACAGGAGATACAGAAGAAATAACATTTGTAAGGAACTGACAAAAATGTTTGAAATCCTGAGTATGCTTAGAATTGAAGACAACTAATGAAATAAGGCTTCTCAGGTAAATTTAATGAGATACAATGGTTAATATGCCACGATAATGTGAACTATAAAATCAAAGCTTTCTGTGCAATCTTTCCTTCATTACTAAGAAAAGTAATTAAGATTGTGCAAAACATTCAGTCTCAGTTAATCTTTTCAAGTTAAACATGGCTAAGAACACAAGGAACATGAATGTGGTAGAATATCTTACAAAATTGATTTCTTAAAAAATTTAGAATTTTAAAAATTCTTGCTAATGATCACCTGAGAGTCACTTCTTTCAAGTGTCCTTACAACATATACTTAAGAAGATATCCATGCATCCATTTCATGTTCTTTTAACAAGAAGTATAGGTTTACAGGCAAGTGATATCTTCTTTAGTATAATAAACTAAAGAGAAACACCATGTAATCTAAGTTTCATAAACACAATGACCAGTTAATGCTGAAAAACAATTTAATTTGGTAAGGGAATGATAATGATAATGATGATAAACTGGTTGGTTGGCTAAATTTGTCAAGTTGAAATAACTCTTCCAGGTAAACAGTCTCTGATATTCATTTTGAACACTGGGGTGTATATTGTTTATTAATCCACTGAATGACAATTTAAAATCACTCGCTATCTGTGTGAACTTGCATATGTTATTTAAACTGTGTACCTCTGTTTCCTTGCCAATAAAATGAGGATAATAATAGCACCTCATAGAGTTGTTATGAGAATGGAATATGATAATGCATGCAAAGTATAAAGCAAAGTGCTTAGCACAGCAATTATTAACACCTGCCATTCTAAGCACTATTCTGGGAATAAAAAAATTAAAGACTTGTTTCCTATCTCGAGTTTGGAGAGCTGAACTCTTACAAATCAAGAGAAGTATACCTTAAGTTCTACAGTTATCCCAATTAAGTACATCCTCAATATTTTAGAAGAAAGGGTTAAAATGAACTTTTTATAAGAAAATAAGAACAACCCATTCAATATAGTATAAAGTTTGTAGCCTTTAGGAATCATGAGAAGTTTTAGCTTTTACTGGAAATTATTTTCCATGTTAGGCAGCAAAATTAGTGTTTCTCCTCTTTGAGCAAGTCAATTCTAAGATAAACATTTATTTTCCTTCTATAATTTGCTAGGGGGAGGGGCAAATTCCACTGAAATAAACTTTTTACAATGCTTGTAAAACAGATACCACAGGGTCACATTCAGGAGTTGGCCTCAAGTATACTGCTCAATCCCAAAATCATCTATTAGATAGGGACTAGAGATTAGACCCTGGTAATGAGAAATAAAAGGCACTCTGTGAAAATAGTGCCTAGAATGTTGATTACTGACAACCAGTAAAACTGTTATAGCAATTAAATACATATAGATGACAGATAGAAAGAAAGATAGATGATGTGAAAAAAATCTGCATAATATAGCAATAAAAACTGAGACCAGTATGTGAAGATAGCATGATAACTGAGCTGACACTGCTAGACTCAACTGAGATATTTTCCTAATATTATTCTCTCATTCCCTTTTCTATCTTCTGTGCTGAGCTTAATGTCTTCCACCTGTATACCTTACTAAAAAATTAGAAACCACAATGTATGAGTACCCACCAATAATAGATGGTGAAGTTCTAAAGACAAAAGATAATTGGTATGACTAGATTATGAGTTTTTTAAGTACAGTATCTAGCACAGTGCCTTACATGTAACAGGAGCTTAATGTAAGTTTGCTGACTAGATCAGGCTTTAGTAATGGCAGTGGGGAGGCAAATGTTACAGGGCTTGGTTTTAATACACAAACAATATTTGTGTGTTTGACATTATTTAACAAAGGAAGGTTAACATTTCTGTAGTAAGTAGTTTCCACTTAAGATGGTGTCACAATTTATCAGAGAAAACTAAGAACTTAGCAACATATATTTGTCCTGGGTTTTAGAATATTTAAAAAAAAAAATCAGGAAAGACACAATTTTCTTCAAACTTCCAAAACACACTGGAATATTTAATTATCAAAAATGAGACCATTAAAAATACATTTCTTAGTTTCTTAGATTTGTTAACATTTTCTTAATTTTCTTATATTCCTGAAGAATAATTATTTTTCTATAAGGATGGAATTTTACTTTGTAAGCCAGATTATCAAATGGGAATACTTGACAAATATGTTGAGAAATTATCTGCTCTATAGCTTTCACATTTATTAGCAGCATCTAAACAACAGGCTAAATTTTCCTGTATCAATGATATCTATTTGCTCACTAAACATGTGGCTATTCACTTATTTAATTGTGTTTTTGAGTCCATACACTCTGAGGGATCACCTTTGCTTTGCGTGGTGCTTTACTTCAGTGAGAGAAACCTGTTGCTTTTCTACCATGGAAGCATGCAGAAGAGAGATAAGAAAAGTTTGGAAAAAAGCATTGGACAGATGTGGGTCATCCTCTGACTTTACTCTTATTTAAACTTAATTTCTGAAATTGTAAGCATACTTATTACAAAAGCAAATACAATTATGTGGGGGCTTGACTTCACTTCTACATATTTAATATGATATAATATACTTTATTTAATAGTATTTTACAGAATATGGTAAATATTTCCATAGTAAATAGTTTTCACATGCACTTTCTTGGGAAAAATATTTTGCATATTTCACTAATTACTATTTTTATTGGTATAAACAACTTTACTATGAAGTTTTGTTTTATATTTTGTAAATTTACAAAATACACAAAATTTTCCTATAAACTTTGAAAATTTACAAATTGATTTATTTCTCTCAGCTGAAAAATAATATCAAATTATCAGTGCTATTACTGATCATGTTCTGATTTTCACAATATTTATCAAATGCCACTAAATTACAATTACTGCTTTATAATGTCATCTCATTAACTCAGAATTAACTAGTTTATTAAACTTTTAAACCCATGAATACAAATTAAATATGATGTAAAAGTACCACATTCTGACTTTCTAATATTGACCATGTGGTTGAAATGGGATTTACAAGCATTCCACCAATCAGTTATCAAACACAACTCTAACATAGACCAAAACTGATTCTCAGATTTAAGTAAAGTGCACTAAAACCATTCCCACTTGTGACAGCACTTTAAAAATTGAAGGAACAAAATTCACAAAATTCCAATTTGGAACCTAAGTCTGATGTACTCCTCCCACTGGGCTCATGCAATCACAAAATTATTTTTGTAGATCTCTGTCTCTCAATAACTCATAAGCCCCTTTGAGGCAGTGGTTCAAGCATGGGCTTTGGAATAAAATACTCATCGGCTGTGCAGATCTAAACAAATAATTGTCTTTCTGAGTCTTAGTTGTTTTTTTTTTTTTGTCTCCATCTATAGGAAGAAAACAAATGTCTACCTGTAGGGTTTGTGTGAGATTTAATTGAGAGATCACATGTAAAGCACTTATCATAATTCTTATTTATCTTTGTTCCTCTCTCTTCTCCTACATCTTGTCACTGTACCTATTATACAGTATCTCAGTAAATATTTACATAAATTAAAAATTTACCATGATTTCACTTTATAGATTAGAATTTGGCTTTTTTGAGAGTAGAAAACAAACTACAGTATTTTAAAATGTACTAAAAATTTTACATTGTAAAGTAATTATAAATAAATTTAGAAGAATAATTTTCTCTTTGATAGTATTTCAATTGATTTATGAATATTAATTGATAGTAGCTCATAAAAACTTTTCAATTTATTGAGAAGTCATGTTCATGTTTTGAAAGAGATGAAAAGTTAAATGTGTCATAGAATTATAAACATTGGGAGATATCTTACAGATTATCTAGTTCAATCCTTTCATTTTACAGATGAGAAAACTAAATCCCAGAGAGGCAAATCATCGTTCCCAAAGTCTTGTACAAGAGCAAAAAAAAATTAAACCACAATACTTATGATCTTTCCTTCCTCCATTTTCTATTTGTTTGTTCTAGTGATGCAGAGCTGCAGAAGCCAAGGAAATCAAAATAGATGAGAGATATGAAAGATGCTCAGTTGGAATGTCTGTAGGGACTGGAGGCCATAGAATTTGAAAGAAAAAGGGAGTGGAACAATGAGACTTGAGCTGAGGGAACTGTGAAGCTTAGAGTAGAGGTCAATATCTTTTCACCCCGAAGTAGCAAGCGAACCACATCTGCACCTGCTTGGAGGGTACAGCTAGAGTATATTAACCCAACTGATGTACACATTATTGATGAGAAGTTATCACAGAAAAAGTGCTTGGGAAGGCAGAAAAAGAAGTAGTTGTAGTTGGATTGAAAAACAAATAAAGGCTATTCATCAGTTATTGAGAATGTCTTATTCTAAGGTTTCTTTAGAGCCAAGGGCTTCTTTTTGTTTTGTAAAAGCTTTCTAATTTTTTTTTTTTTTTTCATAAAAAGAATTGGGAACCAGAGAACTTCTTTGTTGCTCAGATGTGGCCTCTCTCTCTCTCTAAGACCACTCGGCAGGTGAACTCACTGCCTTCTCCTCTATGTGGGACATGACTCCTAAAGGTGTAAATATCCCTGGCAATGTGGGACATGACTCCCGAGGATAAGCCTGGACCTGGCATTGTGGGATTGAGAAAATCTTCTTGACCAAAAGGGAGACATGAAATGAAACAAAATAAAATTTCAGTGGCTGAGAGATTTCAAATGGAGTCAAGAGGTCACCTTGTAAGGCATTCTTATGTGCTATATAGATATCCCTGTTTAGTTTTTAGTGTATTGGAATAGCTAGAAGGAAATACCTGAAAATGTCAAACTGAAACCCAGTACCCTTGATTCTTGAAGATGACTATATAACTATGTAGCTTACATGGTGTGACTGTGTGATTATGAAAACCTTGTGGCTCACACTCCCTTTATCCAGTGTATGGACAGATAAGTAGAAAAATGGGGACAAAAGTTAAATGAAAAATAAGGTGGGATGGAGGAAACGGAATGCTTTTCTTTGGAATGGTGTTCTTTTTTACTTTTATTTTTATTCTAATTTTTTTTTGAATAAGGAAAATGTTCAAAAATTGACTGTGGTGATGAATGCACAACTATATGATGGTACTGTGAACAGTTGATTGTATGTGAATATATTGCAATAAAACTGAATTAAAAAAATAGAATTGGGAATGTAAAACTAGTATTTTAATTTAAAGAGACATAAAATTTCAGTCTCCTACATGCAAAATGGAAAAAAAAAACCCCACCAGAGTATAAAAAATAACATAAGAACAAAATGCACAATATATCTTTTTGTTTTGAGAAAAGGAAGAGGAGTTCTAAAGCAGGGTATCGACAATTCAACATCTAATTAATAAATGCTAAACTAAATATCCTCTAATCTTTAAAATTAGTTCTGACATCTAACATATGGTTTTCATTTGAACACAGGGACAGTTTGGCCCAAATGTCCTAAAGTGATATAATTAGCAGACAATTCAAAAAAGCTGATATGGTTTCTATCAACTTTTTAAGTAGCAAAAGTATACAAAATAAACACTGACATGATCATATAAACGTGAAAAAGAAAAGGAACATAATATTAATTGTATGTATGTTGGAAAAACAAACACATTGCCTTTATTATAAAGCTAAATAAAAATATTTAGTCTTAAGAGCCAAACTTCTTTCATGTCTTTACCATGCACTTCTGAAAACTGTTTAAGCAATACAATATGTTCAGAAAATGTTAGTGACCTTAAAACCTTACTTTTAGTCCAAAGGTCAAATTAAAATAGCTAAGATGCAACACTGCAACATAAAACCACGATACTCGTTTCTTCCCCCACACCCTGAAATACTTACCAGGCAAAACAATTTGACAAAAAGTTCCATGAAAACTGCTGGGTTGTGTCTATTTTCTACTCCCCTGAATCCTCAGCATTTAGCATAATACCTAGCACCTAACAGACACTCATTACTCATTTGCTTACTGATTGATGGGATAAAGTACAGAGTTTCCTGAATATTTACAACTGCTTAGAGTTTTATTCATTCCACATGAATCTACAGCAATAGTTTGGCTATTCTAATGTTTGTGATTTGGAAATATTTTGGGTTCATTATTCAAAGGTGATGATAACATGCGTCAAACTCTAGGGATTCAGGGAGTTATGGAAAGCTGACGAATAAATTCAGATGATAAACACAATCAAGAGTTTCAGGTACCTTGGGCTTTTGCACATGCTGTCTGAAGGCATAAGGGACGTAGTGTAGTATACAGATGGCATTTTTAAGTACAAGAAGAGCAGGCCAATTGCAGAGAGAACAAAAACCCAATGATAAACAAACAAAATAATTCTACCATTAATTCTAAAATGCTTTTTATTATGTAAGACACTACAAAACTTCCCTCTGGCTGTCATGTCCTGAAGGCATGGACTGTGAGTCATTTAGTCTTCACATCCTCAGTGTCTATAATAGAGTTCTAAAACTTTTCATTCTCAGGACTCTTACATTTTTAAAAATTCTTGAGACCTGAAGAGCTTTTATGTGGATTAAATTTTCCACATTCAAAATTAAAAATGAGAAAATTAAAAAATATTTATAAAGTAATTAAAAAACAACAAACCCACCATATGATAACATAAATAACATACTCCTTATGAAAACTCACTATTATTCAGTGATTTTATAATAATTGATATTAATTATACTGTTATATTAATAATTAATATTAATATTTAACTATACATAATAATTATTGTTAATATAAAAATATTGTTGAGGGCATTTTACAGGTTTGCAAATCTCTCTGATGGCTGGCTTGATTGAAAACAGTTGGATTTCATTAGCTTCTGCATTCAATCAGAAGTGATATGTTACTTTAATTGAAATATATGAAGAAAAACTGGCCTCACACAAGTATGATTTGAAGAAAGGACAAACTTGGGACTCCATGAAAGGGCTTTGGTGACTCTGAGAGGATCTCAATCACACTTTGAGAACCACTTGTCTATAAAACCACCTGCCATATGGTCATTGTTCAATAACAATTTGCTAAATCAATTAATAATTTAAAGAAAAAGGGAATATATACTCATATCCAAGCATAAAAATGATTTTAACATTTGTTTTTCTCAATTGACAATATTCTTTATAAATGCTCATTGTTTTGCTGTAATGAAGCATTAATTATTCCAACTTCTCAACTCATTACAACTAAATTGGAATGCAGATTGATGGAGGGCAGAATGAACCAAAGATAAAAAACACTAAAAGTAAGTATGTAATTCCAAAATTTAATATATTCAGATGGCTAGAAAAGACATTTTACTTGAAAAAATACTATGCATAACCAAATCAAATGGCTAATTAGAATGCTATATGGGCCTCTTTACAGTAAATAACATTGAAATACTCTAATGAACATAAGCTGGATTGTAATATTTTTAGTTCCTACATGCCATTTCTAATTAATCTATAAAATGCACAAGAAAAAATTTGCTTATATTTTTAGCATTTCTGCTTTAAATATTAATGGGAATTAACCAAATACCACAGTGAATATATTGATTCAAATATTTTACAATTTCCAAAACCATCATTTTATTTTTTTAAAAACACTTTAAGGAAATTCATTTACTTTAAGTCAATCTTGCAAATTATATATTGTATTTTTTACATCATCTCACTATTGATCAGAGAATAAAATAACTTACTTTTCCTTTTCTTGAAGATGATGATCCTTAGAAGCCATTTTAGGTTCTGTTCCAAGATTTTTTTCTATCCGCTGCCTCCTCTTTCTACTTGGTGCAATATCAGTTATATCAGGACTTGAAATAACAGAATCATCTTTTCTTAAAGTGGCTAAAATAAAATGACATAAAAATGAGAACCAACAAAGTTTTGCATATAATTTCTGAGTAAACTATCACCTTGCTGCTTCAATACTTGATATAAGGTGACCCAACTAAAATATAGCCGAACTACTCTTTCAAACCTTTAAGCAAATTTGGTGAAGTCAGTTAAATGGTAATTTTTTTAGTACCACAGAAAGCATAGAGTTTATATTACATGTGAAATAATTTAATAAAAATGGTATTTGCCAATCTTAGCAACAACCTTGCCAAATACATTATTGGCACAGTTTAATCTCAGTGCTAGAACTGGATTCATCCCTTGTAGGCACCACTAAAAGGTGTTTGGGAAAAAAAAAATCTATGAGAATAAAATGAATCAAATTGAGAGTAAACAGTAATTATCAGCCAGGAATGGGGAATTTTGCTAGCGATTCAAAGATAATTTCATAAACTTTTGGGCCAAGTGTGGGGAATATATCCAAGAAAAATGAAAGAAAATAATAACTGATGTCTCTAAGTGGTTTGCCCATTAAATTACACTTATAAGTGCTTGATATACATGAAACAGAAGCAACAATAAAAACATACTTTATTTGTATTCTTTCTTCTCTATATACAGCTTAGTTTCAAAGATGAAAGGGGAGTTCATTCATTCACCCAACACACAGGTATTTTCCATTATAATACATATTTCTCTAAAGAAAAGTTCCTTTGTTATTGGTAAATTATGAAGCCATAGAATTTGGACTTTGGATGTCCTGTTGGTTCATGTAATTTTTTTTTCCCTGACTGTTAAACATTTTAAAGTGATCAGGGGCAAGCCTTCATTACAATTAGAGAAAGCCTTAGCTATATATAAAGGTCTCAAAAGGGTGAGAAGCAGAAAAATTCTATGTAAGTCAATTCCTTTTGCACAATTAGGAGCTGGTTTAGTGGAGGCAAGGAGTCAAAACACTACACCTTCTAAAAGTTAAGCTCTCTGTTGAAGCTGCAATTCCAGCTGAAGAAGCTGCAAAGACATGTCTCTCTGGATACTAAATCAGATTTTAAATTTTGATTAAAAAAAACATGCATTCAGTGACTCACATCTCCTCCCTCTGAGAGGAGGATGTGATGCAAATCGTGATACTGGGTCCAAGTGTTCCTGGAGATTTAATAGGCCTAGTAGTTTAATTAGGATTATTAGCCAGAAAACCAACAACAGAACTGCACAGATTTCTGAGTGATCTGCCCAAACCTTTTTTTCCTCCTCCATAAGTCCTATTATTTTGAGTGTGCAATTTTGCAAAATGAATGTTTTTTCAGGTACATATATTTTACATTCTAGCAGAAAAGCCTCTGTTTTGAGATCTCACTCTATGCAGTTCACGCTTTGCTCTTCTGAAAGTACTTAGACACTGTTGAATACACTCTTGAAATTATTCTCTTGAATTTTTTTCTGAATAACCACTATTTTTGAGAATTTACATGCTGAGCACTTTGCTATAGGTTTTACATATATTATCTTATTAATCCTAAAAATAACCTTATGCAGTACTATTATCACCTACATTTTTCTTAGGAAGAAACCGAGAATTTGGAGAGGTAAGTAACTTATCCAAATCACAGTTAGTGGTACAGACAGAAAGAGCTATGGAAGTTCAACCTTCTGTCATTCTTTGCTTTTATATTTTATCATTACGACAATTAAAAAAAAATTCTCCCCAGTGGGTATATTATTCCTTGATCAAATATTAATTGAATGCCCATCAAAGCATATTTTATTTTCCAAAGCTGTTTAAGTTTTTAGGACACATATGTTCTACCAGATTTTTTATATGTTTTCTTATTAATCCCTAAAGACATATTGGGACTAGAGAAGGGCAAATGAAAAGGGGAATTTCCCTGCACATTTAAGCTGAATGATTTCCCCAGTTTTATTAAGCTATGAGGTGACCAAAGAAGATAATTCTTATTCCTGTTTTCTAATTTAGTCAGCTCTCACCTAGGGTTTACTCAATTACATAAGCAATCAACAAAGTAACGACTTGTCTATGGGAACAAAAATTCGTTCAAGTATTGGAGTCAGGGAACATTTTAATTACAGAAAAACCTGCAAAGTAGAGAAAGATTATATTTCATGACATGGAGGAGATCTAGGAAGAAAGAATATTACATTTAAATTAAAATACAAGGTAAAATTGAAAAAAAAAAAAGTTTACCAAAAAGCTCTGCCATTCATTTTAAAACTCCAAATGATAGCATAATATCCTACAAAACTGGTACCCAATAGGATGTTTTATATGTAAAATAGTAACACCATTTGTTAAAATGTTTGCAATTTACATTAAAATAAGATGCAATTAAATATGCGCGTTATTCAGGATGAGCTATAAAACTAGGCATTGCTAGCATCTAATAAAGAATGCATAGACCAGGAGCAGTTTGTTCAGATTCTAATAATAAAGCTCATGCTCCTGAGGGGGCTAATACAGGCACTTTCGTTAGGCACATCTCACTCAATAACTACGCTTTACTAACTACTATCTTGAATGACAAAAATTTGTTTTTATTGGTGAAAACAAGGCCTGCTTAATAACTTGATGAATATTGTATATGGTTTCTCACGAGTGAAATGAAAGGTAACTAAGACATATGAATCAGTTAAGTATTTTCAGAGACATTCCTCACCATTTTATGAACAGGGAATAAGAAGATTCTTATGTCTACATACGACATTTATTCTTAGGGATGGTGACTGATGTAATTGGTTCCGTGTCCAGCTGTGAACTATGGACAATTGTGGCTGATGCCAGGAAGAATCATCATCCTGCCTGTGAAATCTTTACATTTACCATTTTATATGAGGTGGTGACTGGGACACCTAAAAGGACAGAGAACGTGGACTTCTTCTATTATTATAGGATAGGTTCATAAATTGTTTTGTGTATATTTGCTAGTAAATACTTAATAATTGTCTGTAAATGTGGCAAAATTTGAGAATTTTTTTAAATTATAGACTTGTAGAAACATCGTGGGGGAAACCTCACAATACAAATTTCTTGGTGGCTATCATTATTTACCCATTATTTACTACAAAGAAGCAAACAGTTGTGTATGACCAAGATGTTTCCAGTCAGTTCATCGCGGCACTTTTATTCATATCTCTTGACAATTACAGTGCAGCCTCTCTATAATACTGGCATGAAGAGAGGGCTGGCTGTATAAACTAGCTATTGTTTAAATGGAATACAGCTTTTCTACTTTGTGTTTTTGCACCATGGGAAACAGTCTGCCTCTCAGTCTATTAGGTACATGTGATAGAAAATTTTTATAGATTCTCTTGATAATGGCTATCTAACCTTTCATAAGGCAAAACATTAAGTTTTATCCTTGCCTCTCTATGCTACAATGACACAAGACAGGAAAAAGAGGTACTAAGTATGCCGATGCCTAAGTATTAAACTGCTCACTTCAAGCACTCAAATTTCAACCTATACTGCCTCCATCCTCTACTTTATGCTAAAGTTTGGTCCTCTCATTTCCCTTTGATCTCGATGCTGGGTACATTATTCAGTTCTGACAGTGGATTCCCTGAACAATGATTCTGGGTCTCCAAGCAAGCAAAGCTGTTTCATATTGTCGGAAATAAAGCGGTACCTGTAAGGGAATAAACGCTCACTCGGTTCTGGAGGAGAAAAGAATTTATTTACAATCTTGCAAGATAGGGCGCCCAGCCAACACGTGGAAGGCTGGCGCGCCAGAGGAAGAGAATGGCGATTTTCAAATCTCCTACTCCTAATTCGCAAGTCCCTCCCGTTTCCCCATTGACTGGGTACTACAGAGGTTACAGCCTATCCGAGAACACTAACTAATTCATCTTTTCAGATTTTAATTTGTACAGCCTATCCAAGAGAGCCAACTAGCTCATTACTGAGATTTTGAACTGATCAGCCTATCCGAGAGAGTTCATTTAGTTTAAAAAAATTTTTTTTTGCTGTGAGTTCCCGCCTCTGATTTTACCTCATATCTCTTTACATTCCAGTAACCATGGTTACTTTTCCATATAAGGAGCTGGCAGATTCTCTCTTTCTTCTCTTTGCCACGGGGCTTGTTTAAACTGGTTTTGCCTCCATTTCCCTTATTCCATGCTGTCTCTACATGAAAGCTAAACTTATCCCTTTCTTACAATATGCACCAAAATGGATCTAAATTATACCTACAGGAAATCAAATTCAGGGAATCCCAAAATGTCTATACTATTCATAACCTCACATAATTTTAAGTACAATAAAGTGTTCACTTTCAAGTCTTCTGTTCCATTTTTAAGGAAAAAATCAGCTTCTTATTTCTTATTTAATTTCCTAGATTATACATACTAATTTTACATATGAGGAGCAGCTTGAATAGAGTTTAAAAAGAATGGTAGATACTCAAAGGGTAATGAGAAGGAACATGGCCTGGTTGGAGTAGTGTTCATGAGAGAAAAATGCAGGAAATGAAACTGGAAAATATGGTCAGCAGGGAAGAAAAGGAAGAAAAGGGAGACAGACAGATAACGTTACATTTGTGAGCTTTTAAATCCAGGCAGAAGAGTATGGATTTGATGTTGACCAGGGAGTTTTTCCTGCGCTTCCACTGCCAAATTTCTCAGTTTTTAATATTATCATTGGTCTCTTTGTCATGACAATGTTTCTTTCACCATTTTTGGGGAAATTTTTAAAAAGAAAAAAAGAAAAAAAACTATAGCCAATTAACTTACTCTTGCTGAAATACTGATTGGCAGAGCTGTGGGATGAATTTCAAGTTCTCATGGGATTCACTGCCTCTGGAAAATGGGGAATCTTTAAACAAGCCTTTATTGTGAAAGGTGGCTCCAGAAAAAGCCACACTTCTTCTCATCTGACAGAAGAACTGCAGGAGCTTGGCAGCAGCAGTTCAGACACGAGAAAGGCAGAGACTTGGCTTCCCTGGGTACTCTTAATGTTGAAATAAAAGGACACTCTTGTTACTTCAAACTGCCAGCAATGAGGATAAGTCCCATAAGTTAAACTACCTGTTAAACTTTGTTTTTTGACCAATAAATCTTTAATCTCAGTATTTTTATCACTTTTCAGATTTATAATTTGTTTTTTTCTGGACCTCGTTATTACTTTATAATTAAGGACTTTTGTTCTCTTCCTAGATGACACACAGAAATAGTCTACCATACTCTAATGGAGATCGTCAGCACCCCCAATTCCTGCCAAAAACACAAAATCAATGTCCTGAAGCATGTTATTCATGGCAATGGCTGTGGAGCTCTTAGATTATATTAACAAATAAAGGAGACACTGTTCTTCAGGTCTCTTGACTACAAAAAAATGTGTGATGTTTGCAATATGCCATGCCCAAACAAAAACCCATCAACAGTTCCCCATTGCCTACAGGAATGTTAAGTAAAAGAAAATGGCCGCTTGCCTTAAGTAAAATAAAATGGCCGCCCGCTGGGAGGGGACCCCTTTCTGAGAAGGGCTTTTCTAGAAGACAGAAACAATTGACCTGCAGGGGCTTTCTGAGAAAATGGAATGACCCCTACAGGACTGCAGATAAGCAAAATTTGCTAATAAAACAGTTTTGGACCAGGAGAGATAGTTTATCAGATTGGATAAGCAGACTATGCTAATCAATGTATATCTGCTCCCAGTTTGTAAGACCCCAGGTAAAATGGAAACTTAATGGCAGTCAATCGGAACTTTTCCTGACTTGCTTCCACATCACCCTCTCTGAGCCTCCCCTTTCTACCCCCTTGTTGGAGCTTCCTTCTACTGTCTGGATGGGATGTTGCCCAATTCATGAATCGCTTAATAAAATTATGAGATTCTAAATTTAAGGTTGAAAAGTTTTTCTTTTAACAGAATCAAGTCCTAAGTTCCCGGTCCTGCATTCAAATCCCTCTACAATGTGACCCTTACCTACCTCTCTGACAATACCTCCCACAAATCTTCAAGCAAAGTATATAAGCTATTCTAAGGGCTCTGGGATATCCCTCTTTATTTTTGTTCCTTACTCTCCCTATCTTGATTGTCCTCAGTTGAGAAAATATTTACTACCACATGATTTCTTAGGGAATTAAATGAGGTAAAATTATTAAATTGTTTTTAAATCATGAAGTGTCAGAAATATTTGCTATCATAATGAAAGTATTATTAAAATAATGTGTGTCCTTACAAAAGATCAAATGGAAATTCATTTTGATGAACTTGAATAATTTTAGGTTATCTTCTATATGTTCTCCCAGACATAAAAGGAAAATTTTTAAAATCTGAAGATAAATTAGTGATTTTCCAAATTCAAAGTAACCCAACTGTCAAAGAACCACCATCTGTTATGAATATAGAGCATCTAGTCTGCTATGACTGTTTTTAATTGCTCTACTCATTTATTTATTTCACAAATTTTTAAGTGCTTACAATCTCTAAGTTGTCTTTTGTTTCTAAAGATATAAAGTATTGAGGGGAAAACCACAAAATCAGACCTTAAAATACAAACCTGAGTAAATGTGCAACTTCAAAAAACATATTATTTCCTTTCCCAGGGAAAACAAACAACTAATCAGTCAGGGCACCTTGCATCTCTGCAGTATGTCTTACTGACTGGTATAAAGATAACCAAGAAAGAAGCTGCGATAAGGTTGGTCACACCATACTTCAGTAAGTAGTATCTTTAAATGACTTATTTTGAGATAGTTAATTGATAATCTGACAAAACAAACAAACATTATTTTCCCTCACCATTCATGAAATACCCTTTTTCAAATCTGTAACCAGTTGCTACCCAGTCTTCACAATCTAATTTGAATAACTGATGAATGAAAGGTATAGGAAAGGTCAATGGTCTAACCTATTAGATAGCAATCACCAAATAATCTGATGACTATCAATTCATGAATACTTAAAAGTGTGTGTATGTGCGCGCGCGCGCGCGCGCGCATCCAGGTACATACATTTTCCCAAAAGTCAGGCTCCTCTCTTAGCCTGCACAGCTGGTAGTCACATTTAATGACAAACACCTACTGACACTGGGGTAACCCAAGAGGTCATCTTTGGGAATCGAATACTCTCAATTTCAGAGGCAGGGTGGGCTGCTAAAGATAAACTACAGACTCCAGAAGAATTTGCAGGGTGAAAAAAAAACTGATTTTACTAAGTATTATTCCATGCCTACAAAAGAATTCAATTTTTAAATTTTAAAAAATATTTTTAAAAAAATTTACCACAAAAGGAACTCTTGAAACCTTAAGGATTCATCTGTTCAACAAATACCTAGTGAATGTTTTCTATCTGTCAAGCACTATTCAGAAGACACTACCACCATGCATTCAAAAAGTCTATAAGTGAGTAGCAGAGAAAGACACAAATATTTGCCAGAAATTCATAAGCTACACAATTAATTATAAAGAAACTAATCTGAAATTTCTAAGAAAGGCACAGCTTTCCAATCCTTTACCTTTTTTTCCAAATTAATCTGTGAAGCTTCATTTTCTTTTTCCATTATCAAACACCAATTCTTCAGTATCAGATGGCTCTGAGGTACATTTCTCAAAAGGAAATTAAAAGGCTAGTTCACTCTGAGCAAACTGACTTAAGGAAAGACTGGGTTTCTATAATTAGGTTCTACAGATGTTTCATAGTGAACTCAAACAGCAAATCTGAATTGCAACTGGACAGTCATCTTTTTGGATAGTCTTTTATTTAGGCCCATAGAAACTGTAATAGAGTACATAACACTTGTAATCATTTATCTAATGTTTACAAGCTACAGGAAGGCAGGGGCTGAGTTTCTTACTCACTGCTGGTACATGCAGACCAGCACAGTATCCAACACATAGTAGTTCCTTAATAAATTTTGGTTGTTATGTAACATTAGCTGTTAACTGACATAAATTCTGAAACACTAATGGAGTTAATAAATAACTTCCTAAAAATCATTTTGCATCTACATATAAACTACACTATTGAGCAGCTATGCCTGCTGTTGTTAATCTACTGTTAAACATTAAGAAAAGAAAAACGTTAGTGGGGAAAAGCGATTTATGAAAAAGCAACATTAAATCATCAATTTATATCATTTTGCAGTTAAAAATAAACTTTGGAAAGCATTTTTAATGGTTAGTACGTTTTCAGAAAACAAAACTACAATTTCTCAGCCTTTCTCAGCTTTATAAAAGAGCCTCTGCCTGTGACCCACCTCATGGAGTGTTTGGAGCCAATACAAAGCTTTCATTGTTGTACACGAGTCAGGTATGGATTTCTGTAAACTTTAGACATTTTTAGTGTTCTCTTCATAGACATTTGTAAGGCTTTTTGAAATTCTCACATTGTTCTTGAATTTTGGTCAAGGCCTAGTAAAATGTAGGCATTTTACAAAGTTTGGAGAAGATTTCACTGAATTAGTTTAAGTGAAAAAATTGGACAAAAATAAATAAAATCTAAAATATTTTTAAAGAAACTGTATAGGCAATCTCTTAGTTTTTTTAAATTTTATTTTAATAATGTTTTATCCACATATTATCTGCAGTGACTCTGTGTTAATTGGCTAGAACTATGACAAGACCACTAGTTTAATTGTCATACAAGTTGGATACTATGCTGACTACAGGTTTTTATCACAGGCTGCAAAATTACTCTTCTCTATTGAATGGAAAATTTATACAGTTTTAAAATAATTTATGACAATGAAAGAAAATCTGTTTTTAATGATTTCAAAAGATATCTTCTAATAGATCTTAATCTTTTGTCAGATTATTTAGGAAATGGACTTTATAGCTATGGAAAGAGATTCTGAAACATGCAGTTCATTAGTTCAATACATGTATAAGAACTTTTTTCAAAAGTAAAGATGCTTATTGCTAATGCCTATAGAAAAGATATCCTTTGTTATCAGGCTTTGTAATACTGGGGATCTTTTTGAGGCTAGATTTCAAGTTTCTATAATTTTAGAAATAAAAATACCTACCATATCAATAATGACCTTTCAGGAAGACATGATTTCTGTTTGAAACTTAGAGCTTCTTTTGTATATGAATGGTATAGTCAATTTCTATAGTTATGCCACCTGAATCCATATTAAGTTTTACTGACAAACAAGGAAGAAAAAACAATGTTCCGATCCCAGCCAACACCAAAGCAATAAAGTCCATTCTGGGGACTAGCTCACATTTACAAGGTACACAGGTAATGGGATTCAATGTATTTGAAGTATTATTAAGCAAAGATGTTATTTTAGATTATTGAAACATTAGTGATTCTAAGACTCTGATATTCTATCTATATACAGGAACAGTAAAAGCATAAAGAAGTGAGTAAAGATTTTAGGAGTTTGGGAAGTCAAGATCAGAATAGGATGAAAGTGACAAAAGTGAAGTGCTACATGTTTATCTGATGAACTGGGTAAATGAGAATCATTAATCTAAGCCACAAACCCTCTCTTTGATCATTAACAGGGGTTGGAAGAAGGACTTAACTGAGTTTATATATCAACAACAGACCTTCCCATTTCATTTTGCCAGTGCATGCTTCATCTCAGAAAAGTTTGGAAAAAGTTTGTTACATTAAGAAAAAGTCCTCTATTTGCACTTCATTACACTTTTTTACAATAAGGTCAATGCCTTTGTGACATCATTTAGCCACTTTGCGGTGATTCTGTGAAGAGGCAAATATGAAGCTAAATTTCAGAGGCTTCTCTGAATACTGTGGAATGGTCTTCAAAAAGGAGATTCTCAGATCTTCAGTGCTAAACAGGCTGTTCCACCTAGCTTTCTAACCAAATGTGATACACAGTGCTTTAAGATTTAGAGAAATGCTCTTCCAAATGGTCAAATAATGTTTGTATTTGATTAATAAAATACTTCACAAGGATTCTAAACCTGGTCAATTAAGTACTGTCTCAATGATTATAGGCAGATCACATAATAATTCTGTAAGCATTTGTTGTTGTTGTTGATCTATAAAATTAGGTGTGAAGGTGTTCGACGAAATAGTCCTTTCTAGTATAAAAATACCTTGATTCTATAATTTACCTTATCATGTTTTATAAAGTTTTTTTTTCTTTATTAGAGAAGTTGTGGGTTTATAGAACAATCATACATAAAATACAGGATTCCATATACCAACCTATTATTCCACATTGGTGTGGAATATTTTTTACAATTAATGATAGCACATTTTTATAATTGTATATTACTATACTACTATAGCCCATGGTTTAATTTAGGGTTCACTGTGTAATGTAGTTCCATGGATTTTGTAAAAAATTTATTCTGTTACCATTTGTTAACATTTCCCTTTTTTAATCACATGAAGATATATATACTTATCAGTGCCATTAATTACGTTCACAATGTTGTGCTACCATCACCACCAATCTATTACAAAAACTTTTCCATCATTCCAAATTAGGAACCCTGTACATTTTAAGCCTTAATTCCTATTCTCTATCCCTCCCCTGTCTCCTGGTAACCTATATATATTCTAGATTCTGACTCGATGAGTTTGCTTCATCTAATTATTTTGTAACAATAAGATCATACAATATTTGTCCATTTGTTTCTGGCTTACCTCACTCAACATGATGTCTTCAAGGTTCATCCATGTTGTCACATGCATCAGGAATTCATTCCTTTTTATGGCTGGATGATATCCCATTGTACGTACATATCACATTTTACTTATCTATTTATTGGTTGATGGACACTAGGTTTGCTTCTGCCTTTTGACAATTGTGAATAATACCGCTATGAACATCAGTGTGCAAATATATATTCAAGCCCCTGCTTTCAATTCTTTTAGGTATATCTCTAGCAGTGGGATTGCTGGATCATATGGTAGTTCTATACTTCATTTTCTGAGGAACTGGCAAATTGTCTTCCACAGCTGCTGCACCATTTTACATTGCCCCTAGCAATTAATGAGTGTTCTTATTTCTCCACATCCTCTCCAACACTTGTTATTTTCTGTTTTTTGAACGGCAACCATTCTAATGCGTGTGACATGGTATCATTGTGGTTTTGATATGCATTTCCCTGATGGCTAATGAAATCGAGCATCTTTTCATGTGCTTTCTGGCAATTTGCCTTACTCTGCTTTTTAAAATGATTATTTTCAACTCCCTGAAGTTGGTAAGATAAGCTAAATTGATGATTCTCTAAAACACTCTTGAAGCACTTTTAAGTTGGTATTAAGTCAAACATCCTGCCTAAATGAGAACATCTTCTTCACAATTTATTTTCATAGGATGCAAAAGTAATTAACTAAACAGTTAAAATTCACCACATCAGCCATAGCACGTGTAGTCTGTTTTACTCATTAGAAACATATACTCAAACTTTCACTGTTGTCTATTTGCTTCATTTTTATTTGTCTTGTTCTTTTTACCACAACCTCCAGAAAGGCATGCTCAATATCTTTTATTAATTTTGTACCTAATAACTGGCACTTTTAAAACTTAATTAAGGTGGTAGAAAACTTATCCTGACTGCTTTGTAAGGAACACAACAAACCGAATGACCAAAAATATACATTAAAAATAGTACATTATTATTAAAATAATAATAAAGCTCTTAGATTGTTATTGCTCCATTTTAATCTTGAGGGTATCCTACTAAATAGTAACAGAGGGTAGAGATATTTCCAAAAAGAATGGTAGAGAAGGAGGAAGCAATGATCACCATTATTAAAAATGTCAGACTATTTATTCTCTAGTTAATCCCATTTTTCTGAGTTCCTGGAAAATGTCCTAAGATAAGATTCTCAATTGAAGATGTTTTATTCTCAGTGACCAATCACCAAGTATCTAACAATGAGGGTAAGAGAAAATACTATTGTAATATAAAAATTGCTCTCTATAGTCTTCCTCCTTTTTGTGATAAACAGCAAATCCCAAAAGCCTCCTGCTGTGAAGCCAACACTTAATATGCCATTGTAAAGTACTTTGAAAATACACTGAAATCATTAATGTTTTCATAATGGATTTAAGAATAGAGTGTACGGCAATCACAAGTTGAAAGAGAGAAATGAAAATGTCACCAAGTTGATTTTGAGAGATTTGACAGCTAGCTAAACTTTCATCACCAGAATAATAGAACTCTGAATCAAAACCAAAAATCATTCTGCCATTACCTTTATTGATTTGAAAATATCTAGATCTTTCTAAAAATTGGGATATAAGGTGAAATAAACATTAAGAATTACAGTATGGAAACAATCTAGAATTAAGTCACCTCACTTATGTATTAAATTATTTGAATGTGCTATATGCAAAATCTTATTTTAACAAATTGTCCAATCTTAGAGTTGTTCAATAAGATATTACTGATTAAAAACTCTTCATAAATCTCTCTCCTTTCTAATTGTTGTAGTAGTAATAAGGACAACTTCCATTTATTGATTGTTCGATATATACTATGGAATATGCCAGGGATTTTATGCACACTGTCTCATGTAATTCTGATAATCATTTGAGATGTGTAAACAACTGAGAAATTAAATGGTTGTCCAAGGTACATACCTAGTTAGTGGTAAGAGAAAAACTGAACCCAAGTCTACTGGCTCCAACATTCACATGCTTTTCTTTATAACACACTGCTTTGTACTGTTTATGAACTTTTTATTTTCTATAAAAATACTATAAAGTTTTTATTTTTAAAATGAGTAATTTGTATATCTTCTTGCCATTGATAGTCAAAATTAGACAAATAAGAGCAAAAGTTATTTCAAGTATCAATTTGACAAGGAGAGTAACATCTGGGAAATTTATTACAGTTTATTGCAAATGTACATTTTTTTACATTAGATTTTATATTTATGACGATTGGTTAGAAAGTCAGGATCTGCACTAACTTTTTATTTTCAACATTCTGTCCTCATAATGTGCAGTCTCAGGACAAAGCCTTCATAAAGTTACTATTCAGATAACTTAGCAAGCTCCAAACTAGGAATCATACTTGATGCCTTCCAAAATGTTATCATCTTATCAGCAGCTCCTGAAAAGTTCTTAAATCTACCTAATAATTCTCTGCGTCCCCTAATTTCTTGCCTAGATTACGCTATAGGCTTTTAAATGGCCAAAGCACTCAGAATTCATTCTCTACAATACATCTAGAGGAATTTTTCTAAAAATGCAAATCTAATCAGGTTATATCCCATTCCACTGCCTTCAAGATGAAGATAAAACTCCCTACTGTAATCAAAAGATCCTTTTTGTACTGGTTCAGCTTAATTCTACAGTCACACTGAATTTTATTTAATATTTCATTCTCTCTTTCTACTCTTGGACTTTGCACATGTGATTTTCTGCCAGAAATTGCACTCTACCATCTACTATTCAGTGGGCTAACTCTCACTCATCCTTAATGTCTCAGCAAAGACACGGCTTCTGTCAGGAAGCTTTCTCTGATTCCAGAAGTCTTGAATAGGTGTCCCTCCTTTATGCTGCTATAATACTTTTTATGACTCCTATCACTGCAGTACAGAGGAGTGACTAAGGTCACAGATTGAGAAAAGTGAAATAGAGAAAACTGTTTGTAATTCTCCTAGTGAGAAGTAGATACTGTTGAGTTGAATCTTACTATAAAGTCAGTACACAAGGCAAGTACTCACAATTTATCAAAATGATCTTTGAAAATTCCTTAAGTACAGACATACATAGTGTGTATATATATATAGTAATATGCACATGTAAATATTTAAAAATTCTCAATATGTACTTTGATAGAGAAATTGTATTAAGAAAGGAAATTACTCAGGGTCTTCATGATCTAAATACATCATCAATATAGAAAGATTCCAACATGGCAGCTAGCTCTTCTAATTCAATGCCATCATTTTACTCTTCAGTGGGAGATTTATTAGTTCCTCTGATACTTCCTTTGCCAAACTACTCTATGGTTACCAATTAATTTTTCATTGTTTTCTTTCCTCTAACATATGGATGAAGGCATCATCACCTTCCTTGCTTGCCTACCTAAATGGTGCTCACCATTTCTTTGTCAATAGCCCCAAACTCTTAAAGTTATTAATGCTTGTTCAAATATTTTTCCAACTAGTATTCACTCTCATGAGACTTGACTATATCCACTCTCTGTGAACATAAGTGTGATAAGTAGAATAGCAGGCAACTGGCACAACTGCTTAAAAATGTAATTTTCTTCTCCCTTTGTAAAATTTATAATTACCTAGCAAATAAAGCCAAAAAAGGTAAAATTCACTGTAAGTATGATGCCACTCCACTATGATCCATAAATGTTTAGGAAGTTCAAATTTCACTCTCTCAAGGTGTCTTTATCTTGAGACTGGAATGAGAACATCAAGTTTCACAGGTACCCACCTTAATATCCCTGAAACTCATCAAACAAACTGAACAAAATGCATTTACCTTAAAGAAATAAAGTAAATGGAAAAACTGTCACTATAAAGGACTAGTAATTTTTTGGTATAACTATTTTGTATAAAAGGAAAAATGATAAGTAAAGACTACCTGTATAAAAAAATGATAAGTAAAGACTACCTGTATAAGAAATGCCTTTCCACAAAATAAATGCTGCATGTGTTTATTTTTTGATATTTATAATTATTCCAAAATAAATTGACATTTAGTAAAATGGTGTATCACGTTGACTGTTAAGGTGTAGATGCCCAAATAGAACCAAAAAATACTGAATATTTTATAAATATAATTGAATCTAAAAGACAGCAAATCCTTTCTAGTTAAATTCAGATTTAATTAAAAACAACAAAATAAGTTTAACTGACCTGTTTATCCATAAACATAACTTTTATTTTAAAAAGCCTGTAATTTTCCTTATAAAGCAAACATTGAAATCAAAGCCTAATACATTAAACTGGAGTCAGCATTTAAAATGCCCCTTTGGAGGATATTCTAACCTTGTACAAAGGAGCACATTATTTGTAAATAATGGTTACCAGATATTTTAGCCAAGGAACATAGTTACACAAGGGAAGTTATTAAAACACAGCTGGGAAAGTAGAGAGCAGAAAAAAGTCTGTATTTGTCTTGCTATTCATATATATATATATATACATATATCAGTAATTCATTGGTACGATCACCCAACTGTATGCCTTCATTAGACACAGAAGATGTTATACTTAGGATAGAGGCACTGAACAATTTTACACAAAAGCCTTAAATGATAGCCTAAACAGTATACCTCTTTTAAATACTGAAATAACCCTAATGCTTAAAGCAGCACTACAGAATTGAATGGCTTTAAATTTCTCTACAGCTTCACAGGGGTGGACATGTGCTATAATAAAAACTGAATATATATATATATATAATTAGAAATGTTCTAAATAAAAGTGAGAAGTGCTATGCATAACTAAAGTCAATTACCTATGTCTAGTGTTTCTGGGTTACCCTGGCGGATATCACCCCTGCAGGGAGCTGACTGGAAGGAGCTAAGAAAACTGATTAAAAAGATGCGAAAACAACAAGGGATTCCAGATACCACAAACATAACTAATGCAGATCCAAAGAAATTGTCAATGAATCTAGAAATCCCAGGACACTGAATTTCTTTTTCTTATAGCATAACAGTGGAAAGGACCATTCAACATGCAAAATGTTTAGATGATAAGGTTGAGCATTTAACTACTAGAGAAAAAGAGAGGCATCTGCAACTTTGGGATTGCACGGTATGGGTAACACCTGGTATCGTGTATTAAACCAGACAGCCCCTCTCTGTTGGAAACAACAGGATCTACTCACAACAACATAACTCTTTCAATACAAGGAAAATGGGATGGCTGCCTCCAGAGCAATGTCTCTAAACCATAATATTACAGGAAAGTGACTAGTTTGGGACAGACCGGGTTAATAGACCTACTGTTTGCTGGGTTGCTCCAAACAACTCAGTGGTTATGTGGCACCAACTTACGGCCCTGGTTGTCCCCAGGCTGAATAGGCAAATGCACCTTAAGATTACCATGAGCTCAAGGAAGTATTCAGAAAACTTTATTACCAGGAGCAAATTTACCATTATTAAAAGCTCGATCGGCCCCATCAGTATTTCATTGGTACGATCACCTAACTGCTGTATTTCTGCCTTCATTAGACATAGGAGATGTTATACTTAGGATAGAGGCACTGAACAATTTCACACAAAAGCCTTAAATGATAACCTTAACAGTATATCTCTTTTAAATACTGAAGTAACTCTAATGCATAAAGCAGTACTACAGAATCGAATGGCTTTACATGTCTCTACAGCTTCACAGGGATGGACATGTGCTATAATAAAAACCGAATGCTGTACCTATATACCTGATGAGTTTGATAATGGAACTAAAGTGTTAGAACTTATGAAAAATAAAATTAATGCAATAGACACTAGCTCCACCTACTTCAGCATATTTGACCTACTTAGCTGACTTCCTACAGGAACAGGATCTTAGTTTTGTTCAGTATTACAAGCAGGACTAATGATATTACTACTAATAATTGCCAAAATACTCATCTTTAAACCATGTCTTTGTCTCTTATCCTAACCATGTCATAACTGAAATACTTGAAAAGCCTTAATACTCCAGCAAAAACCCAAAGTTAAAGAATATGTAAAACTACAGTCTAAGAAGTTCCATTCCCCCAACCCCTAGAGTTGATGCCCTTTTCAGCAGAAGGTAGCCAGAGTGACCATGGTCCAGATATCCCTCAAGATTGTGGAATGATCAAATGACAGAGAGGGGTTGTAACTGAGAAATTAGGAACTAACAAATGATTATGATTATTGAATCATTATATAGATATTTATTTTTACTTTCTAAGTGTATTAGAGTAGCCAGAGGGAAATACCTAAAATTGTCAAACTGTAATCTAGTTGTCTTGATTTTGTTGATTGTATAACCTTTATCTTGTGTCCTTATGACTGTAAAAACCTTGTGACTGACCCTCATTTGCACCCATTTTATCCAGTTTTGTGACTTTGGAGTATTGTGACCACTACAGTCCCTAATGTTTATTAATGAAGGGCACTGACGATCCCAGAACTAGTTCAGCACAATTCTAAAGTTATCTTGATAATCGAAGCTGGATCTAACCAAAATGGGCCTGCCTGACACGTGCAGTAGCTTAGACTCTACAAGTGACCTATATCTCATTATAATACTACAAATCATGCCCATATCATCAAGGCCATCATTTTCTTACACACGTTCTGTGACTAAGCATGTAATCAATCTGCACATGCTCAATAATTAGATCACCTCTAATCATATCATCTTGAGCCATTGTGCTCATCATCCTAAAACCTGCCCATCTTTTGAAAACATAAAGCTATCAGAATTATTGCAGTTCAGGGAGAGAGATTTTTAGGCCAATAAGCCACCATCTGATCTCCTGTTTTGCACCTAGCAATGAAGTCTGTTCTCTCTTTGAAACCCCGGTGTCTCAAGCATTTGTCATCTGAGCGCATCAGGCAAAGAGTCCACCAACTTTGTCCAGTTTCAATAGCAAAGAATACAAATAAGAAGAGGTCAAAACAAGAGACATATAGGACAAGGTCTGGGAGGGTCTCAAACACAAGCTGGGAAGGTCTCATTCCTCTCCACATGGGGTCAAGAAGTGTCACCCTTCCAGCACCAAAGAGATGTATTTTCTCAATCATGGATATTCCATGAAGCTTCAAGTGTCCCAAGTTTATATGGGGTTTCATTAAGTAGGCATGATTGATGGAATCAATGCCCATGTGGTTGAACTCAATCTGCAGCCCCCCTCCCTTCTAAAGGTAAAGGAGGTGGGCTGATATGATATGGCTCAGAGTTCCAACCCCCTAATCACATGATTGGCCTTTCTGGTATGGGCAGCCCCCAACCCTAAATCTGCAGACATGACTGGCCCCACCTTGTAATTATGAGGGCCCACCATGAAGAACACTCCCATAACACTCCCATAACAGGAAATTCCAAAGATTCAGAGGTTGCTTCCATAGGTACTGGGGACAAGGACCAGCCAAATTTTTCATTATACCACAGGTACTTATATAACAGAAACATAAAAAAGAACCTCTACTTTGTTTTGGATATCATCTTTGATGCCAACTCTAATAGTCTGGTAAAAGTATTCTGGGTTGCTGTTAAGAATGACTTGAGACTGAGTACAGATTCAGCAGGAAGGAAGAAAGAAGGGGAACTGATGAAATGAGTGTCACATACAACCATCCTGATCAGTCAGCTGATAACAGTCAAATAATTACTTAGGAAGGAGTAAGCAAATTAGATCGACGTTATTAGAGAGATGTCATCATTTTTCATTCTGTAACTTTAATGTTTTCTCCCTCCCACAATCTTGTTTAAACTTTCTTAGAAGCAACATGGTCTTAAGTCTGCAAATTCCAAAGTATTTTTGTTAATAGAACATAGAAGATTACATAAAAAATATTGGGGAACAACTCTGTTCTAACATTCTGAAAGTCCTAGATGTAAGAGATGGTGTTTTCAAAAACTTACTCATTTAGAGTCTATTTCTGCAAACCTCCACCATTGAAACCTATTAACATACTGAGAGACTGGTGTTCTGTACATCATATTATGGAAAATAACAATGATTGGACAGTTCTTATGTAAGTGTAACATCAATATAAGATATTACCTAGGGACCATACTTTCCTTAGGTGGTGGGTTTTTTAAACAGTTCCATAACTACCAAAAATATTCTTTAAATCAGATCTCAACAGGAGGTGCATTTTATAATCATCCTAGGCACTTTATAAAACGTAGAACCCCAGACTTGACCTCTCAAAAATTTTTATTTAGTAGGTCACAGGTTGTCATCTAGGGATTTGAAAAGTTTCCCAAGTGCTTATGTTGTACGTACAATCAGATACACAACAGTTTTAATGATAATTCAAGTGGCAATTGCCAATGATAAATTCAGAGGTCAAGGAATCCAAGTTCTATGTTGGATGCTTTAAATATACTAGCAAATTTGTTATGTTCAGTTCATAAATATTTCACATCTTAAAAAGTACCCATTTTCACACAGCATAAACAATTAAGCATGTGCTTCTTTGCTCATAGAATACAATTTTTTTCCCAGATATGAGCATTATCTGGTAGTCAATTAGAAGGGTGGTGACACAGAGGTTACCTACTAGGCGGAAGAAAAGCACATACATACAAAGTTTGTCATCTGAATTATATATATTAGACAACTGGATATATGTTTCTGCTCAGTTATTTGGACAGAAAACACTTCTTCCCCTTCTTCAGAGCCCTGCAACACCAGCACAGTGTAGTTAAAAGCACAGTAGATGAGAATTAGAGACTGAAGTTTGATCCATCTCAGTGTGTGACTGTTCCAGTTTGCTAATGCTGCTGGAATACAAAATACCAGAAATGGATTGGCTTTTATAAAAGGGGTCTATTTGGTTACACAGTTATAGTCTTAAGGCCCTAAAGTGTCCAAGGTAACGCATCAACAATCGGGTACCTTCGCTGGAGGATGGCCAATGGTGTCTGGAAAACCTCTGTTAGCTGGGAAGGCACGTGGCTGGCATCTGCTTGCTCCCAGGTTGTGTTTCAAAATGGCGTTCTCCAAAATGTCTGCATCAGCTTCCAAAGGCCATCTTTAAAATGTCTCTGCAGCTAACTCTCTCAGCTCCTGTGCATTCTTCAAAGTATCCCTCTTGGCCGTAGCTGGCGTCTGGGCCTGTGTGGTTCTTTTTAAAGTACTCCAGTTATCCAATTAACACCCACCCTGAATGGGCAGGGTAACACCTCCATGGAAATTATCCAATCAAAAGTTTCCCTCACAGTTGATTGAGTCACATCTCCATGGAAACAATCAAAAGAGTCCAATCTAATCAACACTAACTACATCTGCCCCCACAAGACTGCATCAAAGAACATGGTGTTGGGGGGACATAATACATTCAAACTGGTACAATGACTTAAAAAATAACTTAAGCCCACTAGACCTAAATTTCCTAACCTCAAATATTACTGGTCTTGGGCTAGAACTCTACGTAAGGTCACTTCTTGTTCTAACATTTAAGTGTATTTAAATAAATATTTAAGAAAAACAGAAAATCAACTTTAAAAGGTTGTATTATATCTAAATTTTAACAAGGCTAGTCAATGAAAATGTTCTTACTTTTGTTTCTAACCAAATGGAAACTTAAAACAATGTTCTTTAAGAAATGGGAATGCATTTCATTGCATTTATTGTTCACGCAGGGAGGCACATGGGATGTAAGACTGCTACACAGAACACTGATAAAAGCAAGACTTTAAAACAGGTTAGTATAGGGATAAAACATCTATTATGAATAATAATAACAGATACCTCTATACCACTTACTATGTGCCAGGAATTATTCTAAGTTGCATACAGATTAACTCACTGAATCATAATGCAAGGTTTTGAGGAAGGTACTATTATTATCTCTAATATTCCATAAAATGACACAGACACGCAAAAGAAATTAAGTAACCAACGTCACACAGCTACTAGGATTCAGAACCATGGACTTTTTTTTTTTTTTTAAGTAAATTAAGATATACTTGCTTATGTATCATTAGTACCATGAAAACCATGTATTAAATAAATACACCAGCCTTTTATAAAGTTTTATAAAATTGCCCTTTAAAAACTTCTTAACAGATATAATCTCTACCTATAAAGGATTAATAATGCAGGAACAATACTGGGATAGGAAATGTAGGGAGAGAAAATCACTTTCCTTTCTTAACATTTGGTAAATTCTTAAAAAGTTATAGGTGGCAATTAGAAAGAAATTTCGTAAAGTCTAAATTTTTCTCCTTTATCTAAAGTTGTTTCATATTTTATGTTGTTAAAATGTTCATAATAGTAAAACTATGTATAATCATGGAAAATTTAAGACCTTGCCAAGAGGCCTGGCATCGTGGGATTGAGAATGCCTTCTTGACCAAAAGGGGGAAAAGAAATGGAACAAAATAGTTTCAGTGGCTAAGAGATTTCGAAGAATCGAGAGACCATTCTGGAGGCTATTTTTATGCATTATATAAATATTCTTTTTTTAGCTTTGGGTGTATTAGAGTAGCTAGAAAGTAATACCCAAAACAGCAGAACTATAATCCAGTAGCCTTGATTCTTGATGAGGATAGTATAATTATACAGCTTTTATGGAGTGAACATTTGATTGTGAAAACCTTGTGACTAACACTCCTTTTATCCAGTGTATGGGCAGATGAGTAATAAAATAAAGACAAAATAAATAAATAAATAAATAATGGGGGGGGGGTAAGGGGTATGGGATGCTTGAGGTATTCGTTTTTATTTTTATCATTTTTATTATTTTTTTTCCTTTTTTTTTTTGAGTAATGAAAACATTCTAAAATTGATTGTAGTGATGAATGTACAGCTATGTGGTGATACTGTGAGCCACTGACTGTATTCCTTTAATGGATTATATAGTGTGTGAATATATCTCAATGAAATTGCATTAAAAAAAAGAAAGACCTTGTCAGGAGCTAGTCCTTTGGCTGCCAGTGTAACATGACAGATATCTAGCCACCATGACACTTCAACCATTGCCTCGAATCTTGAAATCAGGTAAGGAGACAGAGAAGGAACAGGAAAACTAAATAATTAAATCATAATATATCAAAGTTGGGTAAGAGAAATGTATGAATACACCTTGATGTCATGCTTCTACAGCTAAAGAAAATCAGGATTTAGAGGCAATTATCTAGATAAATTAGGATAATGCAAATGTTATCTAGGCCAAAAGTAAGTAGGATCTCTGCCTGAGTTATGCACTTTGTTTGGGAGACCTGAACTCAAATGCTTTTTTAAATATTTATTTATTAGATCACAAATATTAGAACCCAATGCTTTTTTTTTTTTTATAAAAGGAAGAAAGGAAAGGACGGAACCGAGAGAAGGAGAGGAGGAGGGATGGAGAGAGAGAGAAAAAGAAACATTAGGAGAGAGGACAGATCAAGAAGAAAATTTCCACTGAAGCCTTACCTAGAATTAACTTGTTTGTATCGTTTTCTTCTCCTATCAAATGAAATTTTATAAAATGTCTTTCCAACAATCATTTACTCTGTCCATGTGTTTTTTTATTAACCAAGTTAAACAGTTATTCCTTTTAAATACAACTATCCAAAAGATACTTCTAAATGGAAATTTAAACCAACTGGCAAATTTTAACATCTATGAATTTTCAGCAAAAAAATCTTATGCAATTATTCAAAAAGCAGCTTTTGTCTAATTTCTCCCTAATTATTTTATCTTTATTACTGTGACAGTAAAACAATAAAAATGATATTCCTAGATTTATAGTAGCTTCATACTTGTGTTTTATATTTTCTGACAATAAATTATTTTAAAATCTCCCAACTCCAGGTAGTTACACTTAATAAGAGAAGTCCAAAGGTCAATAAGGTCATAAAATTCACTTCCTAGAGAGTCCTTTCTCCAAGTCTATATATCAACAGATTAATTTCTAAATCTCTTGTTTCACTAATTAGAATAAAGAAAACAGAGCACTCTAATAATTTAAGCTCTAAACAGCTTTTTATTACCAAAACACCTGTTGCTTTTCCAAACCTTCTTTCATTAAATTCAGAAGAATGTTGACTTTGTTACCCGAGGACATCAAAAGCTAAGAAAACAAACTGTCTTTAACAGAACCATTCTCAGAATGCTTTTCTCAACAGAAGTGATTTTAACATGCTGCTCTTTCTCAGGATGGGGTTTTTATACAGTGGTTTACATTAATGTTTCAAGCTAGTGTGATTTATCGTTGATATGTTCCTAATACACAGGCATTTAATTTGTTCAAAACAGTAGCAATATTAATATGAAATATATAGAATTGATCTCAGTAAAAATGAACCTCTGAAATTCATGTTATCATTTCTTAATCTCAAAGACATTTTCAATTTCTCAAGATATTACTAGTCTTCAAACATTATACAACAAGTTAGTGCAGTACCGATTTCTGAAAGGAGTGAAACACAAGAGGTGAGCCCAATAATCACTCTGTCTTTCCGCCTGGAGGCATTTTTTGGACTTTAGCTCAAAGAGATGGACATAGCCCAAAAAGAGCAAAGCAGTCTCAATGAACAGAAATTAGAGTTTTGCTGTTGAAACAGTTGGAAATTTCAGGGCAGAGTACTGGAGAATGAGTAGCTGCACACAGAATGAGCCCCAAAAGGAGTCCCTTTAAGTTGCTGGAGGAATATTAAGCTGTAAACACAGAGCAAGACTTTGCAAGGTCTTGCAGAAAATATCTACTGGTGCATGAAGAGCTATGAGCTCATTAGAATGCTGGATGTCACATACATTGGGAGATGTAGAACTTCTGATCAGCCAGAGTGGAGAGACCTCAGTGAAAATGTTGAACACTCAGGTGACAATACTAAAAGGTCTACACTGACCCTTAAAGAGTTTAAAAACAAGAAGAAAAAGAATCAAGTGACCTATCAGTAAATTAACTGTTTACCAGAACAAAACTCAACACTCTTTAAAGGAAGACAACAAATTCCAGACTCTTAAAAATACAGAGGACATACTGTCCAGTATATAATAAAAAATTGCTAAACACGCAAAGAAACAGGAAAATGTGACCCATATAAGGAAGTAATCACTAACATTTCAGGTACTGCTACAGGTATATGAGGACAGTTATGTTAATTTTTGTATTATATTTACCATGATAGAATAGTACAATTCTTGAAATAGAAAACTATCTTTAAATTAGTTAGACCTTTTAAATTACAAAAATATTTCAATTTACACATTATCTCATAAAGATATGCTCAGAGTGACATCATCAACATGGCAATGTAAATAGCTACTGAAAACCTCTCCCCAGAGATTCAGGGTAAAAAAAAAAAAAAAAAAGGGACAATTCTCAGTTGTTAAGAACCCTGGAGGAAGGTATAGACTGGAGAAGGATCCCACAGATGTTGAATCAAAGAAAGAGAAAAATATCAGGAAGGAAACTTCCGTCCTGGACTGGCTGGTCTTCATCCGTCTCCCTCACTCAGTCCCATGCAGCTCAAGAAGTGCAGAGAAGCAGCAGCCAATCCCTCCCACCTCCCACCTGGGACACAGACTATAAAATCTCTCACAGCAGTGAGATAGATCCCCACTTATAGCCAGACACAGAGACCCAAGCTCACAGAGACCCATGGCAGGATTTAAGCCATGGGGAAGGGCAGAATACAAAAGAGCTAGCAAGGAGGAATTTACAAAATGGAGGATTAGGGAGGCAACCAAAAATTTTCCCTAAAAGCAGCAAGTAGCCAGGGAGAAAATACCCAAATTAACTGTTTGGGAACCTGGGGAACAGGGGAGGACATTTCAAGGCCGAGATCAGTGAGGGACAAAGAGTTTGAGAAAATGTGAACAGAGACTGTGTTTACAGACATGGGTCCTGGTTCCCATCCCCCATCCTTGTGGGAAACAGCACTGGGTGGCCTGATCCTTGCCTGGGGGATGACTGCAGACTGAGGCAGCTGGGGAAATTCTCTGCCACAAGTAAAGTGGGGAACACAGCTAGATTTTGGCCAGCAAAATCAGTGCAAAGGAACCCTGCAGTTTTAGCCCCACCCAGTCAGATACTGCATGGGCTACAGGAGGTAAACAGCTTTGGAGGACAATTAAATCACTGAACAGCGGAATCTGCTGGGCAGGCCAGAAAGTGCACGGAAACTGCAGGGCTTTTCAGAGCCAGTCCAGACCCTATCCCGGGTCCCTTGTAGCTGGTCTACACCTCATGCATGGGAACCCAGCCCTGTTTTGGCAGAGAAATATGGACAAACCAGCTGTCAAAGCAGTGCCATTAAACAAACCAGGTCTTGCTGGCAGGCAAAAGGCAGACTCATGGGCCAGCTGCTGGCTGGGGAAGTGGAAACTCTCAGTCCCCCAGCAGAGGTCTTTCCACATGGGAGCCTAGGAATTACCAAACACATTGTTTTCACAGGTGGGTCTCAGTCAAGGTGCACAGTGACCACCCTCTATCCCTAGAGTTTGTAACTTCCAGCACAGAGACCTGTGTCCTTGACTGGATTGTTGCTTGGTTGGGTTCTGGCCCAGCAGGCTGTCACAGTTAGGGAGAGGCAGGGTTGTGCAGAAGAGGTAGCCCAAAAGTGCCATCTGCTGGGAAGACAAGGAAAGTGTAGTCTGGCAAACTGCCATTCTGCCCAGCCCCTAATGGACTTCCAAAAAGTGTTACATCTCCTGTCTGAGGCCACGGCCCCCATATGACTGGGAATTACTGACAAATCAAGTGCAAAAGGAGACATTCCATACAAACCCAAGTAACTACAAAATCTTAGACAAGTGAGGGAAATCAAATTTCAAAATAACTTTATCAAGATCATCAAATGCCAAAAAAAAAACCAGCAAAAAATCAAAAAGAACATGAAGAAGCAAGAAGATATGGCCAAGCCAAATGACCAAATTAAAAAGGGGGAGGAGACACAGAATTTGGAACAACTAATCGAAGATGCTCATACAAAAATCTCCTAAGTAACTTCAATGAGTTGGCTAAAGAGATAAAGGATATCAAGAAGAGCATAGAGAAGAATTTGAAAGAATAAATAGAAAAAAAGTAGATCTTACAGAAATGAAAGACATTGTAGATCAAATTAAAAATATACTAGAGACACAACAGCAGATTTGAGGATGCAGAAGAAAGAATAAGCAAACTAGAGGACAGAGCAACTGAATTCGAATGCATAAAAGAATAAATCTTGAAAAAGACGGAAAAATTTGAATTGGATCTCAGGGAAATGATGGACGACATAAAGCACACAAATATAAAAATCACTGGTGTCCCAGAAAGAGAACAGAAAAGGGCCAGGAAGATTATTTGACAAGATAATTGGGGAAAACTTCCTAATAAATATGCAAATCAAAGAGGCCCATCAAACTCCAAACAGAATAAATCCAAATAGATATACTCCAAGACACATACTGATGAGATTGTCCAATGCTGAAGAGAAAAAAGTCCTGAAAGCAGCAAGAGAAAAGTCAATCACTACATACAAGGGAAGCCACAGAAGACGAAACACTAACTACTCATTAGGCACCATGGAGGCCAGAAGGCAATGGTATGAAATGTTTAAGATTCTGAAGAGAAAAACTGCCAGCCAAGAATTCTTTATCCGGCAAAGCTGTCCTCCAAAAGTGAGGGAGAGTTTAAAATTTTCATAATGCTGAGAGAAATTGTTAACAAGAGAACTGCCCTACAAGAAATATTAGAAGGAGTTCTGTTGGCTGAAAAAAAGACAGAAGAGAGAGGTCTGGAGGAGGGCACAGAATTTGAGTATTAGTAAGGGTAACTTAAAGGATAAAGAGAGAGAGAGAGAAAAAAAAAATAGATCTGACAAATAAAAACCAAAGGAAAAGGTCAAATGAAGAAACCACCTTTATAGTAATAACTTTGAATGTTAATGGATTAAACTCCCCAATTAAAAGACACAGATTGGCAGATTGGATTGAAAAATATGATCCATCTATATGCTGTTGACATGAGACTCAACTTAGACCCAAAGATACAAATAGGCTGAAAGTTAAAGATAGAAAAAGATATTCTATGCAAGTAGTTACCAAAAGAAAGATGGGGTAACTACACAAATATCAGATAAAATAGACTTTAAATGTAAAGATATCATAAGAGACAAGGAAGGACACTATAAAAATTAATAAAGGGGGCAATTCACCAAGAAGAAATAACATCCATAAAAGTTTATGCACCCAAAGAGTTCCAAAATACGTAAGTCAAACACTGGCAAAACTGAAGGAAGCAACACGTTTCTACAAATACAGTGGGAGACTTGAGCACACTACTTGCTTCTATAGATAGAAAAATGAGACCGAGGATCAATAAGGAAACAGGGACCCTAAGCTATATAATAAATGAATTAGACATAAAAGACATATATAGATTGTTGCACCCCAAAACTCCAGAGTATACATTCTTCTCAAGGGCTCATTGAACATTCTCCAGGACAGATCATATGCTGGGGAACAAAACGGGTCTTAATAATTTTTAAAGATTGAAATTATTTAAAGCACTTTCTCTGATCATAACTGAATGAAGCTGGAAATCAATAACCACTGAAGAACTGGAACGTTCACAAATATGTGGAGGTTAAACAACACACTCTTAAACAATCAGTGGGTCAAAGAAGAATTTTCACAAGAAATCGGGAAATATCTGGAGATGAATGAAAACAAGAATACAGCATATCAAAACCTATGTGATGCAGCAAAGCCAGTACTGAGAGGCAAATTTATAGCTCTAAATGCCTACATTAAAAAGCAAGAAAGAGCTAAAACCAAAGACCTAAATGAACAACTGAAAAAACTAGAGAAAGAGTAGCAAACTAACCTTAAAGCTAGTAGAAGAAAAGAAATAACAAAGATTAAAGCATAGATAGATGAAATGGAGGACAAAAAACCACACAGAGAATCAATACAACCAAAAGTTGGCTCTCTGAGGAGACCAACAAGATTAACAAACTTTTAGCTAGATTGACAAAGTAAAAAAGAGAAGATGCAAATAAATAAAATCAGAAATGAGAGGGGGGTCATTATCATGGACTCCAAATAAATAAATAATAATAATAAGAGGATACTACGAACAACTGTATGCCAACACACTAGACAACTTAGATGAATGGACAATTCCCAAGAAGCACATGAACAACCTATACTCACTCAAGAAGAAACAGAAGACTTCAAAAAACCAATCATAAGTAAAGAGAGTCAGTGAATCATCAAAAACCTCCTTACAAAGAAAAGCCCAGGGCCAGATGACTACAAAGGGAAATTTAAACAAACATTCCAAGAAGAAGTTACAGCATTCCTGCTCAAACTCTTCCAAACAGTTGAAGAAAAGGGAACACTACCTAACTCATTCCATGAAGCAAACACTCTAATACCAAAATTTTATAAAGATACTACCAGAAAGGGAAACTACAGACCAATCTTTTTAATGAATATAGATACAAGAATTCTCAACAAAATATTGCAAATCAAATCCAACATCACATTAAAATAACTATACACAATGACCAAATGGGGCTTATTCCAGGCATGCAAGGGTGGTTCAACACAAGAAAATCAATCAATGTAATGCAACACATTTACAAATTGATAGGGAAAAATCACATGATCATCTTGATTGATACTGAAAAAGCATTTGACAAAATTCAGCATCCTTTCTTGATGAAAACACTTCAAAGGTAGGAATCAAAGGAGACTTCAATATGATAAAGTGTATATATGAAAAACCTACAGCCAGCACTGTACTCAATAGGTCAATAGGGAGAGACTGAAAGTCTTCCCCCTATGATCAGGAATGAGACAAGGATACCTACTGTCACCTTTGTTATGCAACATTGTGCTAGAAGTTCTAGCCTGAGAAATTAGGTAAGAAAAAGAAATGAAAGGCATCCAAATCAGAAAGGAAGTAAAACCCTCACTATTTGTAGATGACATGATCCCATATTTGGAAAATCTCAAAAAACTATGACAAAGTTACTTCAGTTAATAAACAAATTTATTTTTTTGTTTATTAAGTGGCAGGGTACAAAACCAGTAGTGTTTCTATACACTAGTAATAACCTAACCAAGGAAGGAATTAAGAAAAAAAATTATACTCTCAATAGCAACTAAAAGAATCAAGTATTTAGGAATAAACTTAACCAAGGATGTAAAGCACCTGTACACAGAAAACCACAAAACATTGCTAAAAGAAATCAAAGAAGACCTAAATGGGTGGAAAGACATTTTGTGTTCATGGATAGGTAGGCTAGATGTCATCAAGGTATCAATTCTACCCAAATTGATTTACAGATTCAATGCAATACCAATCAAAATTCCAACAACCTATTTTGCAGAAATGGAAAAGCCAATTATCAAATTTATTTGGAATGAAAGGTGCCTTGAATAGCCAAAAGCATCCTAAAAAGGAAGAACAAAGAGGGAGGACTTACACTTCCTGACTTTAAAGGATATTATAAAGCCACAATGGCCAAAACAGCATGGTATTGGCATAAAGATAGACATATTGATCAATGGAATCAAATTGAGGTTCAGCAAAAGACCTAAATCTATGGTCAACTGATTTTTGAAAAGGCCCCCAAATCCACTGAACTGGGACCAAATAATCTCTTCAGTAAATGGGGCTGGGAGAACTGGATATCCATATCCAAAGGAGGAATGAGAGAGGACCTCTACCTCACACCCTACACAAAAATTAACTCAAAGTGGATAAAAGACCTAAATATAAGAGCCAGTACTATAAAACTCCTAGAAGAAAATATAGGGAAACATCTTCCAGACCTAATGATAGTAGGTAGCTTTTTAGACTTTAAACCCAAAGCAAAAGCAATGAAAGAAAAAAAAAAAAAAGTTAAATGGGAACTCCTCAAGACTGAAAACTTCTGTTCTTCAAAGGATTTCATCCAAAAGGTGAAGAAGCAGCCAACTCAATGGGAGAGAATATTTAGTAACCATATATATGATAAGCATTTGATATGCAGTATATATAAAGAAATACTACAACTCGACCATAAAAGGACAAACAACCCAATTATAAAATGGGTAAAAAGATATGAATAGACATTTTTCCAAAGAGGAAATACAAATGGCTAAAAAGCACATGAAAAGATGTTCATCTTCATTAGCTATTAGGGAAAGGTAAATCAAAATCAAAATGAGGTATCATCTCACCCTATAAGAATGGCTGCTATTAAACAAACAGGAAACTACAATTGTTGTAGAGGATGTGGAGAAACAGTAACACTTATTCACTGCTGGTGAGACTGTAAAATGGTACAGCCAGTGTGGAAAACAGTTTGGTGTTTCCTCAGAAAACTAATTATTAGCTTGCCCTACCACCCAGCAATTCTGCTACTTGCAGATCTGAAAGGAGGAACACAGACATTTGCACACTGATGTTCATAGCGGCATTATTCACAATTGCCAAAAGATGGAAACAATTCAAGAATCTATCAACAGATGATTGGATAAACAAAATGTGGCATATATGTACAATGGAATATTATGCAGCAGTAAAAGGAATGAGGTCCTTAAGCATGTGACAATATGGATGTACCTTGAGGACATAATGCTGATTGATATAAGCCAGACACAAAAGGATACTGGGTGATTTTACAGATAAGAACTAACTAGAACATTAAACTCAGAGTCTTAAAACATAGAATTTAGGGTACCTAGAGATAGACAGAAGCTAGAGAAGGGGAAGCAGTTACCTAATATGTACAGAATTGTTAATGAGGTTGAATTTCAATGTTTGGGAATAGATAGAGATGATGGTAGCTCGTTATTGGGATTATAAATAAGAGTGATGTATTGTAGATGAATTTGATTGAAAGGGGTTGTTTAAAGTCATGTATATCACCAATTAACACTACAAATATAATTAAAGTCTTGCATGAACTCCTATAAATGTAAAAAAAAATAATAGAGGGCTTTATGGTAAAAAACATAGCTATTGCAAACTACTGACTATAGTTAATGGTAATATTTTAATACTCTTTCATCAATGGTCAGAAGTTTACTACACCAGTACTATGAGTCAACAATAGGGGGGATAAGAGGTATGGGAGGATTTGGGTTTTACATTTTATTCTTATTTCTGTTCTGGAGTAATGAAAATGTTCTAAAATTGATGATGAGAATGTGTGCACAACTATATGATGACACTGTGAGCCAGTGATTGTATACTTTGGAAGGTTTGTGTGATGTGTGAATATATCTCAATAGCATAAAAAATAAAAAAAAAATGATATGCTCTAAGAACCTGCCTTCCTCTGCCCTATATCTCACTATTGCTTCTTCTATTCTCCATTGATTTAGACTTTCTCAGAGAGAGAGAAAGAGATTGGAAAGTGTTCATAGTTGAAAATATAACAGCACTGGGGTGTTACAGAAATCAGTTTAAGAGTCAGCTATATATATAATGCCTGGGTTTGAATCCTGCTTTCTCTGCTTCCTAGCTGTGTAAACTTGGACAAGCTATTTAATCTCGCTGTGGATAATAACAGTACCTACTTCACACTGTTGTTGTGAGTTGTTAATATATACACATAGAACAGTGCCTGGCACAGTAAGTGTCACATAAAAGTGTTTGCTATTTTCAATGGACTATGTGTAGGGAAAAGGAACAAAGAGATAGGAAATTTGAAGTAGCAAATACTGATTTAACATATATACAATATGTATATATAAAGAAATTTGGAGGTAAAAGAAAGGCTAGATTAACAATAATTTTAAAGATAAAGCAAGAGGAAAGGATTTCTTCTTTATTTGGTTTAAGATAAATGCAAATTGAGCATGTTTACAATCTCACAGAAAAGACTCAGTGAAAGTGAGAGAATAAGCATCAAGGAAGCAAAACCCCAAGAGATTAAGGAAACCTAAAGCAGAGTTTTTCAAACTAGAGGTTGTATCCCATCAGTAGATTGTAAAATCAATTTAGTGGGTATAACTGACATTTAAAAAAATAAAATATATTAGAGAATATCAGAGTGCATCAGATACAACAAGGTTAAGTGGTGTTTCATGAAATGTATCAGCTTTATACAAGCACACACTCACACAAACAGATGAATGTGTGTACTAGGTTGAAATGTTGAATAAATTCTTGTTTGTCTCAGTAATCTGGGGTATAAGGCATTCTTGAAAAGGGGTAGATTTTTCTTCAGGAAAGAGAAGAAGGAAAGAATCAATGAACTGGGAGTGGGGAAGTATTATTCCATTTAACGGAATGAATTCACCTGTACATTATATTCATTAAAAACAAATTTGCATAAGGCTATTCTTGGATTTTAAAATAAATAACTAGTATAAGTACAATGATTTAAGAAGTAAATTAAATTGAATCTCTTACAACTGAATTTTTTTATTTACTTTGTATTACTGAATTTTTAACACAGTGAATGAATCACTTGCAAAGTCTGAACTGTACGTAATTCATGAGATGTCAATTAGCGATGATCACTGATTTTCACATATCTGCATTTCTTAATTTGGGTTATTTTAGAAATCTCTCAAAAAATAATCTTTCTTCTTCCTGACAAGGTCCTTATGGGATAAGTTTCAGAGCTCTCAATACCTCACTCTACTGGCTTTCACTGGTGATCTTACCCACCCACTCTCCGCTTAGGCTATTATCCACACACAAGGGCACAGAATCTACCCTTGAGGTCCTCAAAGCACAAATTAAAAAGGTGAAAATTTTAACTTATTAATTTTTATTACTGCCTTACCATCTACCTATTGTTTAAGATAGAAACCTAAAACTCAGAATGCTCCCATTCCTGTGGAAGAAATCAGCAAGTTCTATCAATTCTGTCTCAAAATAGCTCTCAGTTCTCCCCTTTCTAACTATCCCAGAGGCCATTGTTTTAGTTAAGGTCATCTTCTCTTTTCTCTCGTTTTTAGTCAATAGTCTTTTAATTCATATTTGCCACGTGGATTTCTTTCCTTTTTTCTGGTCTAACCTCCAGACTTTAATCACCTATTTTTCAAAAATGTCAGCCTAATTATACTACTCCCAGACTTTCTTTCCAGCTCATTCCACACAACTGCCACAAACACTCTGAGCCCGTCACATAGAACTCTCCTTTCCTTGAACGTCATGTTCTTTTGCTGTTGTTCTTGTTTTACACCTTCATACTTTTGTATATGTTGTTCTCTCTAACTGGAATATCCTGTGCTGCCTTCTCAACCTGACAAAATCCCCATTCTCCTACTCATTCTTTAATGTAGAGCTAAAACATCACCCCCTCTATAGACCATAGGTGGAGATAGTCATTCCTTCCTTCCTGCTAATCTTCACAGCACTTTTTACATAGATTCCATGCATTTATTCATCAATCATTTATTCACCCATTCATCATTTAACATAGTATACTGAGTGAGGCAGGACAGAAAAGGTCATCAAGGCTGTGGTCCCTGGTCTTCTACTCAGCTTCAAAAGAGTTAATGCAGATCTGTGAACCTCTCATAGGACAAAAATTTCCCCTGAAACTCTGAAGCCTTCCCAAACCATAAAAGCTTGTAAAATCATGGGCCCAAAGCAAACTCCTAGTTAATGACAAAAAGTATGGGGTCATATTGTTAAACATCTGCCATAGACAAATTTTGGATATGTGACAGCAGGCCACAAGTCCTGATAGCTATCTCCTTCTAGAACAAAGAAGATACTTAGTTAATGTAAACCATAGTTAATACAAACCTTGTAAGCCCCTAGTGTTCAAAGGTTACTGTGGAAACCTGCCACCAGCAAAACTTCCCTTTATAACAAGCCTACCCACTCCCACTCAGTGCATGCTTCTCCCTTGAACATGCCCACCCTATCTCTTTAATGTGTATCCTTCTCCCTTTAATAAACTTTACTACTTATTCCTATTGCCCCCTCTCACCCCTGAATTCTTTCTATGGAGAGAGTCCCAAACTGGGAACAGGGTTCTGCCTGGCACTGTTGCCAGCAGGTGCTGCCTACATGAGTGCCTTGCATGACAGCAGTATTATATTTACATATATCACATTGCATTGTAATTAATTACTCAGATGTTTCTCTCCTCAACTAAAGGGCGAACTCCTAAAAGGCAAGGATAATGTCTTATATAACATGGCATTCCTGGAGCCAGACATAAAGCTAACACCTAAGAGATATTTAATAAATGTTGGAGTAAACACATTAATTTGATGCTTTCTTACAGGATATTTTCCATACTCCAATTATTTCAATTCTTTCCAACAAAATTTAAAATTCCGTGAGAACAGAATCATTAGGTATTTAATTATTACTGGCATAGTCTAGAGGAAATAGGAATTAAGCATCTTACAAACTTGCTTAGGTGTTGCCTGAAATTTGGAATCATTAATACCTGTTTGTGGTCTCCTAGTAACTGTTTTTTAAAAAGAATAATTAACACTTGTTTTGTCTAGTTCCTTACACTTAAAATATTCTATATCTTAAAAACTTTTACATTTCCTGAGAAAAAGGTTTTATTTTTTTGTTACTGATGAACCTGAGGTCCATATAGTTAATAGGTTAGTACCCAAGCTTTCTTCTTTCATGAAAAATAAATTGATTCACAGCAGCAAAATCACTTATGCAACAATTATCTTAATGTTCATATATACACACATATGAACAATTGCAGTGTTTATTATTAATATTTATTAGTGTTTATTATTAATATTTTCTCTATCTCATTCTTTGATGTTTACTTTTCTCTTAATAGCAGCCTGAAAGTTAAAAGATTTGCTCAGGAGAGAGCTTTGTGAACATTTAATAATGTTCACCTACTGACCTAGAGAAGCACCAGAAGAATCATTACAGTACAGCAGCTTTGTTCAAATTTGAAAATGCCCATGGGTTTGAAGCTTATTGTTTCTCCCAATTCACATTCCTCTGAAGACTGGCAAATCCTTTTCCAAAATCAAGTGCTTCTGTTCAAGAGGAAAGATCTCATTTTTGAGGACCAACACCATATCTCATCATAAATCTATTATCAAATTCTACTAAGATTAAATATCAGAAATGTATTTTAAAATATATGAGTTACTAGAATTAATTCTATTACCATATTTCCTTTAAAATAATTTTTGAAAATTTGGATGAAATAGTAATATTTATTGCATTTAACAGTAGTACTTCTCAACATTACCATCATCAAAACAATAACACTAATAGTAATAATGCTATTAGAAGTTAATTTTTATCGAGAATGTGGTAAGTACTGTATGAAATTATATATTTTGTATACATATATTGTATGGATATATAGTATATTTGATACAGTACTTGTCATATATTCAATGAAATTTAGCTTCTAGTAGCCTTCATTATATTATATACACAGTTATATATATAATTTACACCTGTTTAAACCTATTATCTCCATTTCAGAGAATAAAGGCTTAAGAGATCTTAACAACAACAACAAAACCAAACACACACCTCTAAATGGAGAATGGGAGACTCTAAAGCCTGAGATTAGTATAGTGTCCCTCCCTTCCTAGCAATAAAAATAAGGCTAACTAGCCCAGGCCGGTCTATTTTATGTTCATTATAAATTTCCCCTTGATTAAATTTTTGGATTATATTTCCTGATAGGAAGAATGATCAAACACTTTATAGCTTATCAAAAACCACAAAGAAGGAAATAAAGCTATGCTTTCAGTAGCCAGACACTTATGTAATCTCTCTCTGAATTACTGGGAAGACAAAATCATGGAAAAAATCTTGGGGACACCCTCCCCTCAAATAGTGTTACACAGTTACCTCTTGGCACATTACAGAACAACAGTAGACCTTAGATGCATTGGAAAAATGTAAATTTAGAGCTGAATGAATTTTGAAGATTATCTAATTTTCTCCTAAATTTTACAGATTAAAAAAACTAAGGAGCAGAGAGGTTACAAAAAAACGCCTTGGTCAGAGCTAGAGTATTAGTAAAACCTAAATCCCAGATCTCCATGTTACTGCAAATAATTGTGCTATAAATAACTCAGTAGTTATTATTGACATAATTTTTTTAATAGATGTTCTGGGAAGTGAGCGGTTTCTGCAAAATGTGTTAGTCAAGGAAGGATACCTTTTCTGGTGAAGAATGGGCTCTTCCTAATGAAACAGTAAACGAAGGAGCAACCTACATTGTACTCAACTGGTCCTTCAAAAGTGATATAGCAAATTATCAATAGCAACCACCTTTACAGTGTCTAAGAAAGAGGAAGAGTAGAAGAGGTATCTTTGTTTGCTAGGGCTGCTATAACAAAGTACCACAATCTGGGTGGCTTAAAATAACAAAAATTTATTGTCTCACAGTTAATGGAGGCTAGAAGTCTCAAATCAAGGTCTCGGCAGGGCCATGCTTCAATCAAAGCCTGTAGGGAAGAAGAATCTGTTCCATGCCTCTTTTGGCTTCCGGTGGTTTGTGGCCAATCCATGGCATTCTCTGCTTCAGTCATCACATGGCATTGTCCCTTCTGTCTCTCTGTTTGCTTGTCTGTGTCCAAATTTCCTCTACTTAAAAGGACACCAGTCATATATGATTAAGGCTCACCCTAATCTAGTTTGCCCTCATCTTAACTAAAAACATCTTCAAAGTTCCTACTTCCAAATAGGGTAAATTCATGGGACCAGGGGTTGGGACTTGATCATATCTTTTTGGGGGGACAATTCAGTACAAAGCAGGAGGCTCTTGTTCTCTCTCTGGATTCACTTCCAGAGAAAAACCAGAGTCAACTGGGTATTTCCATTTGCCTATTGCACAAACAGACACAGGAACACACAGTTATCCAGGTCAAAGATGGAGAAATAATTAAGATGGATATTGACATCAGACTTACTAAACTAAGAAAGATTCTTCACAGAAAGTTCCTCTCTGTGCATCTAGCAGAATTTGAAGTGATGGCTCAACAACTCTTTACTTTCCAGTATGATAAATGACACTTTAATTTTTTGGCTTCAATATTCTTTACATTAAATCTTGTCCACTCACCTAGATAAAGTAGTCAAGATTTATGTAACAACCAAATCTAGTTATAAATTGAAGGGAAAGAGTCTGAAAAACAGTGTGGTAATTAAATGGCATGTGCTTTGTTGTCAGCTACGAGTAAATTCAAATTTTGGCTTTCTCTTACTAGTTATATAACCTTGGACAAATTACTTAATCTCTCTTGAAATGATTATTATTTCATTTATATTATTATATAAGAGGCCTTATATTGATTGCAGTCACGATGAAAAGAGATAAATTGTGGAAAACACCTAGCACAGTATCCCACAGGACAGCATAAAATCAGTGGTAGTTCATTTTCACATTACTCTTTGTGGGGAGAAACTTATGAGACTCAATCACCTTGCTTTGCTCTTGAACAGGATTTCATTACAATAATCCTAGACATCCTGATTTAGATTTCTTCCTGAATGGTGAGTGGGACAGTATCTAGACAGGTTCGGACAAAAGTTTACTTTTCATTTCTCAGTACAAAACAGAACAAGTAGTTTAAGATGAAAGTCCCGATGTTGCGATGCCCCGTCTTTTACTCAACCACCATGAGAATGATGTGTCAGCTCAGCTCCTATTCTTGATTTTTTAGCTTTAGGCTTCAGTTCTACTAAGAAATTTGTTGAACACTTCCTTCAGTAATATTTTTCATATATCTTTTATCAAAGTATTTGGACAATTCAATTTGATGAAAAACATTGGCTATCCATTAAGTGCAAAGCACTATGCAAATGCTGGGAAGCAAAGCTGAGTAAGCCATGGTTCTATTCCATTTCTTAAGGAGCTCACAATCAGACAAGCACACGCGAATTATAAGGGTGACTTTTGTTACACACTTAAAAATTTACCAGGAATGCATAAAATTAGTTTTAAAAGGTGATTCTGGTGAGAAAGCTGATGTAGAACATTGTAGCTGTTTATTTTTTATGAAAATATTTTATGGAGGCACAATTAGTTTGCACTCTGGCTTTTAAAATATTCTAGCATATGGTTTCATGGAAAGAAAAGAATAATGAGGGATAAATGTTTTCTTTGGGGGTGCCCAACAAAACAGAGATTTAAACCAGGCTGACGTATAGATGAAAGGAGTGTATTTTGCAAGGAAAGTCATTAAAAACACCTTATTACATTGTAAAGTCCAATAGCAGAGGGAATTGTGACTCATTTAAACTGTTACAAATGACGAATCCAGGGAAGTGGGTCTCACAGGCAGTTTATAATCAATCATAGTCAATGAATCTGTGCGTAAGTGCCACACTAGCCAAAGAAAAAGGAATGAATGGAGTCTTTTAGGCTAATTTGGATATAACACAATGTTTAAATAAGTGTTATGGGGCCTGGAGAAAAACAACTAGTATAAACCATACTTTCTCCTTATGAAATAGGTAGGAAATTGCGCCAAATAAAAGTCATAACTGCTGAGCTTTGTTTAGCAATGTGACTGTGCTAAAATAAACTTTAGGTGGTTCTATGTTATGCCAGACAATAATGATAAGAGTCCAAATTTGTCGACATTTTACTAATGGTGTTTAAACAACATGGCAGGTGAAATGATTTAAAAAGAATAATCCAATTTAAACTGCATTTATTGTGTTCAACTTAAATATGTTCAAATACGGTGCAGAGAATTCATTCACTATTTAATTAACAAATGTTAGTTCTACTGTGTGCAAGGCACTGTGTTGGGTGATGCAGGAATAACTCAACTTGCTTTATAACGCAGAGAAGAGTACGGGAAACAAAGAAAACTGGACGTAAAACTTCTTTGTGAACTAAAAATTCATATTAAAATAGTAACATTGATAAAGTAATACTGGTCTGCTGTGTTTCACAGAGCTCAAATATTTTCACATATATTATTGATACATGCTTCCCACATCACTGCCTGACGTATAGATAAATGATGGGTATCATTATCCACAATAATAAAAGGAAGATTAGACATGAGTCCCCAGCTCACAATCTAAATCTTTTCCATTAAAAAAGGCTATGTTGCCTCTTTTCATGGACGTGCATTTTATTTTCATGTTGCTGACATTCAAATAAGGAAGCAGGATTAGAATGAAGTACCATCTAAAACATGTGGATTATTATGATTTATGTGATATTTAAACAAACAGAACAAAATATGAGCAACCCTACACAAAAAGGGAATTCTTATAATAGAGAAAATTTTCCTCTTCAGGATTACAAAGAGCTGATAATCCAAGAGATCTCATAAATTTCTCCTAAGAGAGAGCACACATTAGTTTTAAAGTTCTTGATTTGTTTTTAATTGTTTGTTCATAAATAAGCATGAAGTAAAGAAAAATAAAGATGTTAAGGGGGTGGCACCTTATTTTATGTTTTTTTTTAAATATCTCAATTGTATTTTTATACTCCCCAGTTTATTTTGAAAACAACCTTTCTGATATATAGTCAAATGAATTTGAAATTACAGCATTTCACAGAAATTACCTCTATTCTCCTATATATGAAACACTGATAATAGAACACTTAATATATTATTCAAGGACTTCAACATAACAGAATTTTCTTTTTCCAGCTTTTTAAACTATTTTTTCCAATCTAAGCCAATATGTAATATTTGACATTGGGTTATATATGCATATAAAACAGATACATTCCTCAAAATGAGCATAAGGTGAAACAGCATACAGTGTTCTTTCTAGATACAATTAAATTTTCAGAGGCAAAGTGGTCCAAATGGGAGCAATAAGTTCACTTCTTCATGAAATAAACTAAATAAAAATTAAGAATAATGCTAAAGATTTATTTCATAAATCATTCTCTTTCTTATCCTAACATACAAATCTGTACTCTGGGTATGTGTGAATCAAAATACTTCCAATTAAGATTGTGAACTCCTATGACTAGGGATATCTAATTCAGAAAAGGCCCTGGGGTAAAAAGAGAGGTAGTATAGGTGAATAGAAGATATTTGTCCATCAAGTTATACATATTGACTTAATAAAGAGGTAGATTATGTAAAAGTCTCCATATGCTCAGATTTTGACTTGTGCCTGAGAGTGATGTTTTAATTACTTATTAAGATCATAATTAAGCATATTAGAATATTAGCCATCACTGGATTAATACCTTAAGGTTAAACATTGGAAAGAAATTATTGTTACAAAGCACACACCAAACATTATATTTTGTGATTCTACTATTTTGTTTGTTGTACTATTTTTGTTATTGGGGCAAAATAAGAGGTCCAATTTGTTTAAGAAAATTTAATGTATCCCATAAACTGTCTGAACCAAAGACTTTTATTAATTCTTCTGTCAAACATAACATTGATTTCCATCAACAATTATTTTTTAAGATAAGAAACAATCAATTGAAAACAAAGTTGTGGCCTTGAGCTATGAAGCATTACAGTTTTAACACACTGATTGACTGAAAACCTAGAATAACACTGTGAAGATGTTAATCGTTGTTGGCCTTGAGCAACAAATGGAAGCAGCTTTACCATGACTTCTCCAAAAATGCTTTGCAGCTCCTCACACACTGCTGGTAAACAGTCTCAAAGTCCAAGTCATTCCCATAATAGGCATCCTCAATAATAAATTGTGGTCAGAGGTCCCAAGTAATTCAATTTTCACTTTGAAGTTTTACCTTTTCTATTCAAATCTCTCAGATTGCTTTCATCCATACATAGTATATAACCAAATGTGGTAAAGTCTTCTTTGGGAACCTGAGGGCAAAGTGATTCACAGGAATATCATGCTTCTTCATGCAATTTTGCCCTCAATAATCAGAAGGGTTTCCTATCTAATAAGTAGATGTTGCAGTACTTCTATCCTCCCATTTATCTGAAATATTTTGATCAATTACAAGTTTTCTGAAAACTGCTTCTGCAATGGGTGACTGACAAATGTTACTCAGGCATACAAACAACACTGACTTGGGAGGCTGTGCTGCCATCTTCTCAGGGGCAGAGAGGAACCCTTATGTTATGCTTTTAAAGAGCATACTTCTCATTCTGAATTATGAAGTAACTGAGCTGCCAATCATACTCTTTGTACCATGAACTGTAAGAACTTGGCTTTGAATACAAAGGCTTTCCAACTGACAGCATGTCTATGGGAGGCTCACCATATAACTATCATACGCTATTTTTTGTTTGTTTTGTTTATCTTTGGCCTTAACAAAAGTGAAAAGAAAGGTTGTCATTTAAAACTCCACTAAGTAAAAGAAAATGATTCATTATTCCTGATCTCCTTTGTAATGGAAATTACAGCAAGCATATAATACTTCACACATATAATGGCTTACAGAAATTATTCACATGGATCCTGACTCTAAGGGTAGTAAAGTCTAATTTTAATTCACTTTGGAAAACGATACCATAACACAGCATAATAAAGAGTCCTTGTGTAGTCTTGTTATGCAGTTGAAGAATTCTAAAAATACAAAAACCTTCAAACTTTTCACAAGGAAAAGAACATTAACTAGCCTTTGAAATTTGTGCTTAACAGGAACAGAGTGGCAAAATTTTTGTCAGATAAAATAAAACTAACATTTTTTAAATCACTAAAAACTTGATACTATTAAAATTTTTACTGTAAAATGTATTATTACCTAACTCGACAGTTTGGCACTTCCAAATTGAATAGGCTACAACTATCACTAGGAGACAGAATAATCAATAAAAGCAAATAAAGAAACAATAAATGCACAGAGGAATGCTATTTCAGGGTCATATTATTTATTAAAAAGACCTAATTTAATATCAATGAAATTAATTCTAACAGAGAAGGGTGAATTGAAAAATAAAATATATCAAATGTTATTATGTACTTTATTTAATTTTCAGTAACCTCACGTTCTGCTGGAAATAAATTAACTTTCTAACAAATGCAAATGTTGAACTGTGGAAAATGGTGCATGATGTATTACCCATTTAATGAGATTGAAAATGCATATTAATTTCCATATTAAAGAATGAACAACTTAGAAGTAAAAAAATAACTGTTTAAGGTTTATTAACTTAGTGGTTTCGAAATTTATTTGTTCATAAAACTCATCTTTAATGAAAGATATTTTAACAATTTGTCTCCTGGAACACAGTTACAATGGAATAGAGATCACTTCTCAGGAGATATTTTTCTAGTTCAAATTTATCTTCCTGTTAATTAGTACTAATTTTATCCATTTTTTTTTCCAATTAAAAACTATTGGAAATGCATTTAAAACAATTCAGATTGTATCTTCTTCAGAACATATCACTGGTCTTTTGAGTTAAGAGTACTAGAAACCATCCCTGATCCTTCATCACCACTGTCACAGCTACTGGCCCCAGAAGTCTTAATATCCTTGGGGAATCAGGGTGATGTACTGAAGACAAAGTCCAGGCTGTCTTGCATAATCTTGAATGTTTCTTGTAGACATCACCATATCTGCCATCATAATGCCTGAGAAGATGATGGCACATGAGGCCTCATATCTCACATCCACTTTTTAAAAGTTCCTGTATAAATTGCAATGTCTTTCACAGCTGCCTCCCAATACTATAAAAACTCACTCCAATGATAGCAGTGGATCATTATATCAAGAGAGGTGGAAAGAGTTTAGCAGGAGAAGGAGAGAGGGGAGGGAAAGTTTTCGCTTGGTGGGTATAGAGTGTTTGTAAATAAAAACAAAAACAAAAACCCCAAAAAACATACAAGGCAAACACAGACCATTAGGCCTAATGCAAGGATCCTCAATTAGCTAAATATTTAATGAGAGCAAATTAATATCAAGTACATAGGTAGAGTATATAAAGACTTTAAGAGAAACAAAACCAACAAAATAATTCTAGAGGAATTTTTGCAACTTTCCTAATTATTCTTCTGCTAATATATTATCAAAGTATGAAAGTTAAAAAAAAAAAATTAAAAAGGCAGAAAGGGTGAGCTGTGGTATTTAAATTCTGGCATCTCCTCTGTGGATTTTACCACCTTTTTGTGGGACTTAGTTATCATGGTAATTTGCAGTGAACAAATCCTTTCCAAAATGAGCTGGTCTCTGTTTCTCCGCACAAAGGGAACTGTAAACATTAGGTTGAATACATTATTAATACACATAGATCCCCTATTGCAAATATAGGGATTATAAGGAATATTACCTCTAATTACATCTTAATAAAAAAAGGCAACTGTACAATGTTTAAAATAAAAGGGAAGGCAGGATGTCAGGATGTCACAAAGGGCTTTATGGATGAGAATATAGGCAAAAATGGTAATGCAAGTATTTAGGGAAATGTAAATTAAAAGCACAATGTGATACCATTTCACACCCACTAAAATGGCTACTAATTAAAAAACAGAAAATTACAAATATTGGAGAGGATGTGGAGAAATAGGAACACTCATTTATTGTTCATGGGAATGTAAAATGGTGCAGCCGCTGTGGAAGATAATTTGGCAGTTCTTCAGAATGTTAAGAGTAGAATTACCATATGACCCAGCAATCCCACTTCTAGGTATATACCCAAGAATTAAAAGCAGGGCCTTGAACAGATATTTGCATACCATGATCATAGGGGCATGTGCTGGTTTGAATGTATTATGTCCCCCAGAAAAAGCCATATTCTTTGATGCAATCTTGTGGGGCAGACATTTTAGTGCTGATTAGATTTGCATGGAAATGTGCCCCACCCAACTGTAGGTGATAACTCTGACGAGATATTTCCATGGAGGCATGGCCCCACTCATTTAGGGTGGGCCTTGATCAGTGGAGCCATATAAATGAGCTAACAGGTAGAGGGAACTCATTGCAGCCGTGAGTGACATTTTGAAGAGGAGCTACAGCCACGAGGGACACTTTGAAGAATGCACTGGAACTGAGAGAGGAGCTTCAGCTTACAAAGACACTTTGGAGATGGCCTTTGTAAAGCAGACTTTTGCTCAGAGAAGCCAAGAGAGGACAAAGGCCCCAAGAGCAACTAAGAGTGACATTTTTGAGGAGCTGAGGCCTAGAGAGGAACGTTCTGGGAGAAAGCCATTTCGAAACCAGAATTTTAGAGCAGACGCCAGTCACATGCCTTCCCAGCTAATAGAGGTTTTCCGGACACCATTGGCCATCCTCCAGTGAAGGTACCCGATTGCTGATGTGTTACCTTGAACACTTTATGGCCTTAAGACTGTAACTGTGTAACCAAATAAACCCCCTTTTTTAAAAGCCAGTCCATTCCTGGTGTTTTGCATTCCGGCAGCACTAGCAAACTAGAACAGGGCACTATTTACAATTGCCAAAGAATGGAAGCAATTTTTTGTACATCAACCAATGAATGTATAAACAAAATGTGCTATATACATATAATGGAATATTATTTAGTGGTAAAAAGGAAGGAAGTTCTGATACATGCGACAACATGGATGATCCTTGAAGACATCATGTTGATAGAAATAAGCCAGACACAAAAGGACAAATATTGTATGATCTCACTGATATGAAATAATTAGAATAAGCAAACTCATAGAGTCACAATCTAGAATATAGGCTACCAGGGGATGGGGTGGTGGTGTGGAATAGGGAGTTATTGCTTAAACTGTAAAGAGTTTCTATTTGCAACAATGGAAAAGTTTTGGTAATGGATGGTGGTGATGGTAGTACGACACAGTGAACCTAATAAATGGCATTGAATTAAATATTTGAATGAAGTTAAAAGGGAAAATTTTTAGTTGCATGTATGTTCCTAGAATAAAAATTAAACAAACAAACAAAAAAAACCCATGTATCTTAGTTTCCTATAGAGCTTAAAGCAGATACCATGAAATGGGTTGGCTTAAACAATGGGAATTCATTAGCTTACAGTTTGAGCCCAAGAAAATGTCCAAATCAAGACATCATCAAGGCGTTGCCGTCTTCCCAAAGACTGGCTGCCAGCCACCCTTGGCTACTCTGCCACATGGCAAGGCACATGGTGGTGTCTGCTGGTCTCTCCCTTCTCTTCAAGGTTTTGTTGCTTTCAGATTCCTGCTTCTATGGCTTTCTCTGTTTGATTTTCTTTTTCCTATAAAGGTCTCCTGTAAGAGGATTAAAACCTATTCTGATTGAGTTAGGCTACCTAACTGAAGTAGCCTCATCAAAAGGTCATAGTTAAAATGGATTTACACCTACAGAAATGGATTAGATTTAAGAATGTGTTTTTCTGGGGTACATACAGCTTCAATCCACCACACTCCACCCTCTGGACCCTGAAAAGACATGTTCTTTCCATATGCAAAATAAATCACAATATTCCAAAAGCCTTAAGTCATTTCAGTAATAAAATACTAAGTACAAAATCTCATCAAAATCGGTTACAGGTGTGGTCTGTCCTGGGTTACAATTCTCCTCCATCTGTGGATCTGTGAAAACTAGATAACAAGCTACCTGCTTCCAATATACAAAGGAGAGAGAGACATAGGATAAACATTCCCATTCCCATAGGAAGAAACTAGAAGGAAAACAAGAGTCACAAGCCCTAAACAATTTCAAATTGTTGGAATTGTTTTTAGATTTCAAGGTCTGACAGTCATCTGTGGAAAGATGTTTTGTTTTGTTTGACAGGCATGATGGAGTGGCAGCTCCCCTTTCCAAGTGCTTGCACAGCAGCCATGCTCTCCCCAAACACTGGGGTGAAAGGTCTACCCTCTCAGAACAGTGGGGTGGTGGCCAGACTCTCTGCAATCCCTGGTGAATATGCTCCACGCTCTCTGAAAACTGAGTGGCAGCACTCTTCCTGAACAAGTAGGCAGAAGGCCTGTCTTCTCCAAGTGCTGAGGCATACACACCCTTTCCAATAACATGGGTGGGTCTGCTCTCTTGGCCAGAGAAGATGTCTTTGGTTCAGATCTCAGCTTCCATGGGCCTGCCACTGAAGAGTTATTTCCTTCAATCTGTCCCTTTTTGTCCAGATTGGCAGTAGTTCCATTCATACAGAGTTCACAAAAAAACCTGTTGGTTTTGCATGTAGTACACAGGAGTCCAAATCGTCAGACAGCAGGACTTTCCACAGATTCTTCCTGGATAACTGCATCTCCAGTCCTGACTTGCACTGAAATGGCTGACTGGTTCCATGTTCAGTTAAATCCTCACATGCAGCACTATTCTGCAGGGACTTGCTTTCTAGAAATTCAGCTTTCTAAAACTTCAATTTCTAATTTCTTTGTGCCCAGGAGTTTATTTCTCAGCTTCTAATTTTATTTTATGTTCTATTTCCTTTCTCTTGCATTTTATTATAAGATGCAAGGAGAAACCAGGCTGCACTTTCCACACATAGTTTGGAAATTTCTTAGGCTAAACATCCAAGACCATCATTCTCAAGTTCTGCCTTCCATCCAACATCAGAATTCAGTATCACCAAGTTCTCTGCCACTTTAAACAAAGATCACCTTTTCTCCAGTTTCCAATAGCACATTCATTATTTTCTTCTAAGGCCTCACTGGAAGTACCTTTAGCATCCATATTTCTACCAACAGTCTCTTAAAGCAATCTAAACCTTTTCTATCAAACAGCTCACAATTCTTTCAGCTTCTACTCATTACCCAATTCCAAAGCTGTTTCCACATATTTGTATTTGCAATAGCAGCAATCCACTCTCCTGGTACCAAAATCTGCTTTAGTTACCTAGGCTGCTTAAAGCAGATACCCATAAAATTGATTGGTTTGAACAATGGGAACTTATTAGCTTACAGTTTGAGGTCAAGAAAATGTCCAAATTAAAGCATCATCAGGGGAATGCTTTCTTCCCAAAGACTGGCTGCTGGTGACCCTTGGCTCTTCTGCCACATTGCAAGGCACATGGCGATGCCTGCTGATCTCTCTCTTCTCTTCCAGGACTCATTGCTTTCAGCTTCTTGCTTATATGGCTTTCTCTCTTTGTGTGAATTTCATTCTCAGGACTCCAGTAAAAGGATTAAGACCCATTTCGATTGATGTGAGTCATACCTTTACTGAAGTAGCCTCATCAAAAGGTCCTACCTACAATGGGTTTATACCCACACCAATGCATCAGTTAAAAACATGTTTTTCCAGTGTACATACAACTTCAAACCACCACACCAAGGTACTATAAGACAAAAACAGTTAACACTAAGATAAGTGGTGGACTACAGTTAGTATAATTATAAAAATGTTTTCGTCAATTGTTAGAAAAGGGGATAGAAAATAGAGAATCAGGGCTTAAAATATATGAAGTTCCTATTTGTAATAATGGAAAAGTTTTGGTAATAGATAGTGGTGATAGTAGCTCAGCATTGTGAACGTAATTAACAGCACTGAAATATATGTCAGAATGTGATTAACAGGTGAAATGTTAGGTTGTATATACGGTAATAGAAAAAAAAAAATCCATGGACCTGCACAACACAAACAGTGAACCCAAAGTTAAATCCTGGACTACCGTTAATAGTACAATTATAAAACTGTGCTTTCATTAACTGTAACAAATGTTCCACACCAATGCAAGGTGTTAATAATAGGGTAGTACACAGGAATACTGTATTTTAGGGATGATTGTTCTATATTCTGACAACTTCTCTATTAAAACTAAAAAAAAGGAATACAAGCTTGGATTAGGTTTCATTCTTCAAAAGAATATATAAATGCTTTTGACATGTTGGTTCCTTTGTCCATGCTGACATCTCCAGATTTTCCTTCTATCTAGTTTTCTATTTACTGGCCAGCTCCTTTTTCTGTTTTACTTTCTGTTTATTTTTTCTTATGAGATATTCTATGTCAGGCAGATATATATATAGATAGATATCAGATAGCTATCTATCTATATATATATCTAGATACATCAAAATATATCTAGTGTGTATAGATAGATAAATATACAGATAGATGGATTAAGGGATAAAGGAATGGATATAAAACAAAGAGCCATGTATACTCTACCCATCTTAAGAAACAGAACATTGGACAACCTTTGGAGCTGCCCATGTGCCCATTCCAGATGGTCAATTCATTCCACCATCCAGTTCCCAATCTTCAGAGGTGACAACTCTTCTGATCTTTATGTTAATTGTCCCTCATTTTTCTGTATAGTTATTTTCACAAATATATCCCTCTGTTTTTTGTGCCTGTTTTATACCTTTATATAAATGGAATCATACGACATGTATTTCTTCATGAATTACTACTTTTACTCAATATTATATTTTTTAAATCAATCTATGTTTATTTTTACACTGTGGTTTATTTTCTTTCCAATGTATAGTATTTCAATGTAATGAATATATTGCAAAGTATCCATTTGACTGACTATGGGAATCTGAGATATTTCTAATTTTTTGCTAATAAAATCAATGCTGCTAGAAAAGTCCTTATGGACATCTCCTGGTTTACATGCAAGAGTTCCTCTAGGCTATATTTCTAGGAATATAATTGCTGGGCTTAGAAGTTTTTGCAATTTAGTAGCTAATGGCAACTTATTGTTCAAAGTGTTTGGGCCAATTTACATTCCATTAGCAGGATATCAGAGTTGCTGTTGCTCCACTCTTTGACAACAATCAGTATTATTAGACTTTCTTTTTGCCAGTCTTCAGCGTGTGAAATTGTTATTGTAAGACATTTTAGTTGACATATCCCTCATAAATGATGAGAATGAACCTCTTTTCATTGGTCATTCGTGTTTCCTTTTTTATGAAATATCTGCGCAAGTCTTGGTTCACTTTTATGTTTTTTTTTTTTTTTTGCTCTTTATATATTCATTGTTATATATTGTAAAATATATTGATACTAACACACTTTTTGGTTAAATGTTGCAAATATCTTCAGATCTGTGGCTTATATTTTCATTCTTTTTATGATGCCTATTGATGAACAGAAATTCTTAATTTAAAAATGTAGTTATATTTATCAATATTTTCCTTTATGATCTGTTACTTATTGAGATTTACTTTTCTCTTTAAATACACTAATATGGTGAAATATATGAATACATTTTATAATCGAATCAATTTTACAATTTGGATTACAATGATGATGGTAAAATGCTTGCTTTCGATTACGAATGTTTTATTTAAGATTTTTGTATCTGTACGTAAGTTCAGTTGTTCTGTACTTACTTGTAATTTACATGTCCAACTTTATATATTGTTCCCGAAATATAAAGGGGAAAGTTCCCTCTTTTTATCTGTTCTGTGAAAGACTAAATAAAACTGGAATTATATGTTATGATTAAAAAAAAAAAAAAAAAGATGTTTTTACCATTGTTGTGGTGAGAGAAATAATCTGAGAACAGACTTTTCTTAGGACAAATGTTATTTGACATAATAAATGTTAATAGATGTTAGAAACACCATACAAATTCTGTTTAAATTAGTCTGCTCCATTTAGGATGGAGTTCTTAACCTGTGTTGTTTAAGAGTCTTTAATGGGTGGGATCTTTGAGCTGTCTAAAACTACATGCAAAAATATGTGTATATAGCAAATGTAGATTTTTCTGGGGAAAAGATTCCAATTTCTGTCATAATTTTCAATGGAATCCCTATTCCAAAAAAATGATTCAGAACCACTGACCTAGAAGGATGATGTTTAAAGTAGGCAAGATGGAATAAGACTTGTAAAGAGAAAACTGAAGTGTAGCATAGATGAGAAGATAGTGAGAAAATAGCAGGGTTCAAGAAAAGCTAAATCACCATCTGCTAGAGATGAGGATTCCTGCCTTGCATTAGAGCTACAGTGTTCAATAAGATAGCCACTAGCTACATGAGGCTATCAAACACTGAAAATGTGGCTAGTCCAAATTGAGACATGCTAAAGTATAAACTACACTGGTTTCAAAGACTTAGCATGAAAAACAGAATGTATTATATCTTCTTAATAAGTTTTTATATTAATTACATGTTGAAACAATATTTTGGATATATTTGGTTAATTAAATGCATTATTAAAACTGACTTCGCTTGTTTCTTTTTCACTTTATAAAATGTGACTAACAGGAAATTTTAAATTCTATGTCATTTACATTATATTTGTATTAGGCACACTGATATTGGTGTTCCAAAAAGTTTCATCTCATATTAAGATTCTGTTGTTCTATAATAGATTTAAGTTATTGTGAAAAGGAAACAAAATGTACTACCAAGTCTTTATAAAGCTTTTAATGTAATAGGATCTTTAGGTCATAAGATCTAAGAACTGACGTATGACTATAATTGTGGATGTAATTTAGTATTTATGCTAAAAAATGCAAAAGGTGTTTAAATTCATTGTTGTAAAAACAGACTTAAGAAAGCCTGGATCATTTATCAATTTGTCCTAGAAAAACAAAGAACATAACCCAGTTGAGACAAAAGGTGGTACATATACAGCAAAAATGTCTATAATTTAATAGGTAGTGTTCTTATCTCTCTGGGATTATGCCAGACAGCATGCCTAGTTCCTTGAGCCAACTCATCAACATCACCTATAAGCAAGATTTAAGATCAAAAGGATAGAAAAGGTTACCAGTGATGAGGTTCTGGAATGTTGCCAGCCCACCAGCATAGACATGATACTTGCTGCAACTTAACTCTCAGGGCCTGGGGATGTGTGAAGGATGGATATCAGCAGGCTTGCTAAGCAGATTCCGAATGCAAGATGTAGTAGAAGACAGCAGTTATAAGCAGGGTAGGCAGAAAAAATTCTCAAAGTGAGGCCCCAAGTGCCAAATGTAAGCCTTTTGGTAAATCTCAGAAATGCTGGGAAATAGCAGCTGCAAACATATTTTAGCCTAGTGGCACTCAGAATTTTGTGGGGAGTCGGGGAAGGGATATAACTTAGGAGATGATGCAACCAAAAAGAATGCTGCTTATGTTACTTTTCAAGCACAATGGCTAGCCATTTTAACACCATATATATATATATATATATACATATATATACATACACATAGATAATTTTTGGTTGAATGAGTAACTTGTACCAAATCAGAGGTTGCAAACTGCTCATCCTTGGTATGACATAAGCCACAGATTTTATTTTCCTTTGGTGAAGACAGTGTTTCAAATACTCTATTTGAACACATTTGAACAGGGCAAAGGCTCTCTAGTTTCTGTAGTTTTCAATACTCCCATTATTTTCAATCTGGCTCACTTTATTCATTGTGGTCCTATTAGAGGACTTCTGCAAGCATTTGAGTTGTGACCCTTGTAAGATGATCATAATGACAATAACTACTACTACTACTATTAATTATACTTCTTCTCTTAATACTATTGCTCTATTACAGTTCCACCGCCATTACTGAAGTGTCCCTACCTTTACCACTATGGCACTACAGACTCACATTTATTTGAGCATTTAAACATGTGCCAGACTCTCTTCTAGGTTTCTAAAATGCACTGTTTCATTTACACCTGAAACAATCCTATGAAATATGTACCACTATTATCCTCATTTTACAGCAAAGGAAATCAAGACATAGAAAGGTTCAAGAATTTGCCCAAGGTAACACAGCTAGTAAATTGTGAAGCTGGGATTCTAACTCAGGCAGTCCAACTCCAGAGCTCAGCTCTGAGAGCCCTTTCTATGTTAAAGTTCTTTGTGTTCATTGAAATAGCTCATTCTAGTTCATCTAATCCTAGAGATCGGAGTGTGATTTTATATTTTAAATTCAAGTATATTTTATGCTCTCATAATTTAAGGCTCCTGGAAAAGGAGGGGTGGAACATATGGCCTCCTTGTCTTCTTAGTTAATGGAAAGTATATATGTTCAACTAGAAAAAGATATAGCTTTGTAGAATTAATGCACCATTAGGATGAATGGGGAAGTTCGCATCTCTGTCGGTGGAGGTTCTGATATGATGTGGCAACAAAACAAGTAAGGCAGAAGTTCCCTTGACTAAAGGGCTTAGGAAAAGAAGTGCTAAATAAATATTAAATAATGCTACCAAATATCCATAAACAATTTTAAATTCAGATTTATATATAATTAAGTCTATATGAATTTAGAATTGTTACATTTTGATGATGAATTGACTTTTTTTTTATCATTACGTAGTTCCTTATCTCTTGTACTGCTTCTTGACTTAAAGTTCTCTTTGGTAACAGTATAGCTATATTAACTTTCTTTTCCTTGATGTTTGCATGATATATATTTTTTTCACTTTTTTCATTCTTTTCCTTTCATATATTCAAAGTGTGTTGCTTATTAGCAGCATATAGTTACTTTTTAAATTCAGCCCACTAATCTTGTCTTCTGATTGGATTACTTATACCATTTATAATTCATGTAATTACTGATATATTTGGATTTATCTACCAAAATAATGTTTTTGATTTTCATCAATCCAACTTTCTCCCTATTAACTTCTTAAACATGCATTCTTATATTTTCGTTTTACTGATTATCCTGGAGATTACAACCTACAGCTTTGACATAATACAGTCTAACATAAACTAACACTTTCACTCTTGCCAGATAACACAAGATCCTTAGAACACTTAACCCCATCACCTTTTCACATTATTGTTGCCATGCATTTAAATTTGGCATATATTTCAGGGCCCATAAAACATTATTACTGTAGTTTTGAAAAGGTGATATTCATTTATATTTATCAGCATATTTATCTTTTCTTTTGCTCTTTATTCCTTTTTGCATTCCCCTGTTTTTATCTGGGATTATTTTTCTTCAGCCTGGGGAATTCCCTTCTCTACTTCTTTTAGTGCATGTCCAATGCAGACAAATTCTCTTGGTTTTCATGTGTGAAAATGTCTTTATCTCACCTCAGTTGTGAAGGGAATTTTTGATGGTATGGATTTCTAGATTGGCAGTTATTTTCTTTCAGCACTTTGAACATGGGACTCCATTGTCTCCTGGCTTCTTTTGTTCCCATAGAAGAGTCAGCTTTTAGTCATACTGGTCATGTTGTTACTCCTATAAAGTTAATGTCTCTTTATTCTTGCTGATTTGAAGATTTTCTCTATGGATATGATGATTTTCAGTTTTTCTCTCATGTATCTAAGTGTGATTTTCTTAGTATTTATTCTGCTTGAGGCTCATAGATCTTCTGTAATTCATGGCTTGATATCTTTTGTCAGTTTTAAAGAATTATTGGCCAGTAATTTTTCAAATATTGATTCTGTCCTGCTCTTTCTCATCTCTCCTTGAAGGAATCCAGTTACATATACATTAGACATTCCCATATGTTAGAATTTTTCACTATGTTCCACATGTTTCTTATGTTCTTTTCCATAATTTCCATCCTTTTCACATCCTGTGCTTTAGCCTAAATATTTTCCACTGACTCATTTTGTTTATTAAAATTCCCTTCTGCTGTAACCAGTTAATTGTTAAAACCATTCATTAAAGACTAAATTTCAGTTATCAATTTTTTCTGTTCTAGAACTTGCATTTCATATTTTATATATTCGTTATCTATTGTCATCTTTTTATCACAGTTAAAGTCTGTGTCTGATGCCTACAAAACTGTATCATCTATAAGTCTGTTTTTAGTGTCTATATGGGTTTTGTTTCCTTCTGTGATTAATTTTTTATTAATTGTCAAACTTATAATAAGTTCCGGTTCATATCACAGTACCTTTCCTAGTTCCCTCCCAATATCATTATAACCCATCTCCACTGATAAGCATTATTACAAGAGAGGAGAAAAGGTAAGCTGCAGTGTTTAAATTCTGGACTCTTCTGTGGCTTTTGATCACCTTTTTGTGCGATTTAGTTATCATGCTAATTAGCACTGGACAAATCCTCTCCAAAATGAGCTGGTCCCTGTTTCTCTGCACAAACATTAGTTTGAACTATTTGAAATTGCCAATATTTGGCCATTAATAACACACATAGATCCCTACTGCAAATATAGGAATTGCATGGAACATCACCTCTAATCACATCTTAATCAAAAAAGTCACCGCACAATGTTTAAGATACAAGGGAAAGCAGATTGTCACAAAGGACTTTATAGAAGAGAATGTAGGCAAAACTGGCAATGCAAGTATTTACTCAAAAATCTGGAGCCAGTACAGTTTCCCTCAGTTCTGAACATTATGGGATAATTTATTTTCTTTAAATGAAAGAAGTTCACCAGCAAAATCTACAACAAACAAAAAGATGAAAAATTTAAAATATTAAAAAAACCGCTTTTATAAAACTGTGATGTGAAACCAGGATATTCATTAACTATTGGCCAACTTCTAAAACACTAGGTATAGACTTATTTTTATAGCAAATAAGCATGTGTGAACTTATTATAATAATTCTTGAAAATATTCATTGCCCTTTTTTTTATTAGAGAAGTTTTGAGTTGCATAAAATGCTGAGTTTCCATATACCACACTATTATTAACAACTTGCATTGGTGTGGTACATTTGTTACAATTGATGAAATATATTTTTATAATTGTGCCATTAACTATAGTCCCTGGTTTAATTTAGGGTTCACTATTTGTGTAGTGCAGTGCCATGGATTAATTTAAATTTTTATTTGAATACTATATATACAGCTTAACCTTTCTTAACAACTTAACATTTCTCCTTCAGATATATATTCCAGTGCTGTAAATTATGTTCACACTGTTGTGCTACCATATCACTATCCATCACCAAAACTTTTCCAATGTTACATATAGGGACTCTGTGTATTTTAAACCTTAACTCCCTATTCCCTATCCCTAACCATTTCCTGGTGAACTATAATCTAGATTCTATCTCTATGACCTTGCTTATTCAAATTATTTCCTATCAATGTGATCACACATTTTTGTCCTTTTGTATCTGGCTTATTGCAATTAACATGATGTCTTCAAGGTTCATCCATGTTGCTGCATGTATCAGGACTTCATTACTTTATTTTTTTTTTTGGCTTTTATAAAAGGGGGGGTTATTTGGCTACACAGTTACAGTCTTAAGGTCATCAAGTGTCCAAGGTAACACATCAGTAATCGGGTACCTTCACTGGAGGATGGTCAATGGCATCCGGAAAACCTGTTAGCTGGGAAGGCACGTGGCTGGCGTCTGCTCCAAAGTTCTGGTTTCAAAATGGCTTTCTCCCAGGACGTTCCTCTCTAGCAAGTTTGCTCCTCTTCAAAACGTCACTCACAGCTGCACTGAGTTCCTTCTCTTTGAGTCAGCTTATTTATATGGCTCCACTGATCAAGGCCCACCCTGAGTGGGTGGGGCCATGCCTCCATGGGAATATCTCATCAGAGTCATCACCCACTGCTGGGTGGGGCATATTCCAAGCAAATCTAATCAGCACCAAAACATCTGCCCCATAAGACTACATCAAAGATAATGGCATTTGGGGGACATAACACATTCAAACTGGCACATTCCACCCCATGGACCCGAAAATGACATTATCTTTCCAAATACAAAATACATTCATTCCATCACAATATCACAAAAACTTAAATCATTTCAGTAACAAAAGTTAAGTACAAGATCCTATCAAAATCAAATACAGGCGTGGTGGGTCCTAAGGCATAATTCTCCTTTAGCTTTGGATCTGTGAACTTAGAACAAGTTATCTGCTTCCAATATACAAAGGAGGGACATTCATAGGATAAACATTCCCATTGCCATAAGGAGAAAGAGTAAGGAAAACAGGGTTAAGAGGACCAAAACAGTTCCTAAAACCTGCAGGACAAACTCCATTAGATTTCAAAGTCTGAGAGTCATTTACAGAACGATGTTGCATCCTTGGGGCTTGAGACAGCGGGATTCTAACCCTTCCTAAGGGCCTTTGTCGCAGCCCTTCCCTCTCCAAACAGTTGGGTGAGTGCTCCAACATATCCACACATTGGGGAGACCACCTTCTTGGCCCCACCCTCCTCAAACATCAGGGCAGCTCCCGGATTCCCTTCCATCTCCGGGGCACACGCTCAGCCCCTTCAGAACAGTGTGGTGGCAGCCAGGCTCTCCCCAATTCCCTGGGAATGTGCTCCACCTTCTTTGGGGCTTGGGGTGGCAAAACCCACCCTCGACCTCCAGGGCAAACTCACCCTTTCCATGTGTGTGGGCTGCTCCACTCTCCCAGCCCAAGCCCTCTTGACTCCAGACCTCAACCTCCATGGCTCTGTCTTTGAAGAAATTTTTCCTTCAATTTGTTCCTTGTCTTTCTCCTCCAGTCCCGACTGGCAGCGGCTCTGTCTGTAAAGAGCTCACAAAAATTCTGCTGGCTTTGCATGAAGCACAGAGGGGTCAAAGCCATCAGACAACAGGACTTTCCACAAATCCTTTCTGCTTAATTCCTTTTCCAATCTTGGCTTGTACTGAAATGGCGGCTTGAACTGAAATGGTGGCTGGGTTCCATGTTTGGTTACATCCTCATGTTGGGCTGTAGCTTCTGGGATTCCATCCCCTGGAGGCCTGTAATTTTCCAAGCCATCAGCTTCTGGTTTCTTTGAACCCAAGAGTTCAGTTCTAAGTTTATCTCTCTCTGCTCGCATTTTACTATAAGCTGCAAGGGGAAGCCAGGGTACATCCTCCACACATAGTCTAGAGATCTCCTCAGCTAAGTATTCCAGGTCGTTGCTTCCAAATTCTTCCTTCCATCTGACATCAGGACTCAATTTTGCCAAATTCTCTGCCACTTTAAAACAAGGATCGCTTTTCTTCCAGTTTGCAACAACACATTCATCATTTCTGCTCAAGGCCTCATCAGAAGTATCTTTAGAGTCCACATTTCCACAAACAGTCTCTTCAAAGCAGTTTAGGCCTTTTCGATCAAGCTCCTCACAATTCTTCCAGAAATTCCCCATTATCCATTTAAAAAGCCGTTCCAACATGTTTGGTATTTGCAAACTCAGCAGCAAAAGCACCCCACTCCTGGTACCAAAATCTGTTCTAGTTTGCTAATGCTGTCAGAATGCAAAACACCAGAGATGGATTGGCTTTTATAAAAAGGGGGTTTATTTGGCTACACAGTTACAGTCTTAAGGCCATAAAGTGTCCAAGGTAACACATCAGTAATAGGGTACCTTCACTGGAGGATGGTCAATGGCGTCCGGAAAACCTCTGTTAGCTGGGAAGGCATGTGGCTGGCGTCTGCTCCAAAGTTCTGGTTTCAAAATGGCTTTCTCCCAGGACGTTCCTCTCTAGCAAGCTTGCTCCTCTTCAAAACGTCACTCACAGCTGCACCAGGACTTCATTACTTTTTATGGCTGAATAATACTCCATTATGTGTATATACCATAGTTTGTTTATCCATTCATCAGTTGATAAACAACTGAGTTGCTTCCATCTTTTGGCTATTGTGAATAATGCCGCTATGGACACCAGTGTGCAAATATCGTTCGACATCCTCCTTTCAATTCTTTTGGGTGAATATCTAGAAGTGGGATTGCTGGGTCATATGGTAATTCTACACTTAACTTTCTGAGGAACCGCCAAACTGTCTTCCACAACAGCTGCACCATTTTACATTGCTACCAGCAATGAATGAGTGTTCCTATTTCTCTGCATCCTCTCCAATATGTGTTGGTTGTTTTTGTTTTATTTTTTAATAGTAGCTATTCTTGTAGATGTGAAATGGTATCTCACTGTGGTTTTCATTTGCATTTCCCTAATGGCTAATAATGTTGAACATCCTATCATCTGCTTTTTGGCCATCTGTATATCTTCTTTGGACGGATGTCTCTTCAAGTATTTTGCCCATAAAATTGGATTGTTTCTTGTCTTTTTGTTAAGTGGAAGGATTTCTTTATATATTCTGAATATTAAACCTTTATCGGATTTGTGGTTTCCAACTACTCCCATTGTGTAGGCTGTCATTCTACTTTCGTGATAAAGTTCACTGAGGTGCAAAAGTTTTAAATTTTGATGAAGTCCTATTAATCTATTTTTTCTTTTGCTGCTTATGCTTTGGATATAAGGTCTACAAAACCACTGCCTAACACAAGTCCTAAAGATGCTTCCCTACATTTCCTTCAAGGTGTTTTATAATTCTGGTTCTTATATTTAAGTCCTTGATCCATTTTGAGTTGATTTTTGTATACGGTGTTAGGTAGGGGCGCTCCTTCATTCTTTTACAAATGGAGAGCCATTTTTTCCCAGCACCAATTTTTGAAGAGACTATTCTTTGAGTGGTCTTTGTCCCCTTGTAAAAATCATTTGGCCGTAAGTGTGATGATTGATTTCTGAGCTCTGAATTCTATTTCATTGGTTCCTCTGTCTGTCCTTGTGCATTATACCATACTGTTTAGATAAGATCATGAAAAAGACTAGAATGCACACTGTCACCACTGTTTTTCAGTATTTTACTGGAAGTTCTAATCAGAGCAGTTGGGTAAGAAAAATAAATAAAATTGGAAAGGAAGAAGTAAAACTTTCCCTATTTGCAGATGACATTATCCTAATTACAGAAAATCCTGAAAAATCTACAACAAAGCTCTTAGAGCTAATAAATGAATTCAGTAAAGTAGCATGGGACAACATCAACTCCAAAAAATCAGTACTGTTTCTATATACAATCAATGAACAATGAAAAGAACAAACCAAGAAAAATTCTATGCATGATAGAACCTGAAAGAATCAAGTATTATAGGAATGAATCTAACCAAAGATATAAATTACTTGTACGCAGGAAGTTACATGATTTCAATATTTTTAAACTTATTGAGTCTTGTTTTGTGACCTAAAATATGGTCTATGCTGGAGAATGATCCATGTACACTCAAGAAGAATGTATTGTTTTGTTGTTTGGTGAAATGTTCTATATATGCTTTGTTAGGTCTATTGCTTTAGAGTATTGTTCAAGTCTTGTATTTCCTTTTGGATCTTCTGTTTAGATGGAAATGGTATATTAATGTCTCCTATTATTAATGTACAACCATCAACCTCTTCCTTTAAATCTATAGTACTTGCTTCATGTATTTTAGGACTCTGCTTTTGAGTGAGTATATATTAATAATTTTATGTCTTCTTGTTGATTGACCCCCTTTACAGTATCTAATGGCTGCCTCTGTCCCTTGTAACTGTTTTTGAAGTTATTTCATATTATATTACTATAGCCACCTCAGTTCTCTTTTTTTCTTTTTTTTTTTCATTTTTATTGAGATTATTCAGATACCATACAATTATCCAAAGATCCAAAGTGTACAATCACTTGCCCCTGGGTACCCTCATACAGCTGTGCCTCCATCACACTTAATTTTTGTTCAATTTTTAGAAACTTTTCATTATTCCAGACAAGAAATAAAGTGAAAGATGAAAAAAGAAGAAAAGGAAACTAATCCTCCCCTATCCCTAACCACCCCCCTCAATTGTTGACTCCTAGTATTGATATAGTACATTTGTTACTGTTTATGAAAAAATGTTGAAATACTACTAACTGTATTATATAGTTTGTAACAGGTATATAGTTCTTCCCTATATGCCCCTCTATTATTAACTTCTAATTGTATTGTCATACATTTGTTCTGGTTCATGGAAGCAATTTCTAGTATTTGTACAGTTGATCATGGACATTGCCCACCATAGGATTCAGTTTTATACATTCCCATCTTTTGACCTCCAACTTTCCTTCTGGTGACATATATGACTCTGAGCTTCCCCTTTCCGCCTCATTCACACACCATTCAGCACTGTTATTCTCACATCTTGCTACGAACACCCCTGTTCATTTCCAAACATTTAAGTTCATCCTAGTTGAACATTCTGCTCATACTAAGCAACTACTCCCCATTCTTAAACCTCATCCTATATCTTGGTACCTTATATTTCATGTCTATGAGTTTACATATTATAATTAATTCCTATCAGTGAGACCCTGCAATAATTGTCCTTATGTGTCTGGCTTATTTCACTCAGTATATTGCCCTAAAGGTTTTGTCATCAACCCATTTTTTTTTAAATATGGTTTTGTTCACTCACCATACATTCCACCCCAAGTAAATAATCGATGGTTCTCTGCATGGTCATATATTTATGTGTTCACCATCTTCACCACTATCTATATAAGGGCATCTACATTTCTTCCATAAGGCAGGAGGGAGAGTCAAAGAAGGTAGAGAGGCAAAAGAAAGAGGAAAAAAAAATGACAGCTAGGAAGCAGCAAAAGGAAAAATAACCTTAAATCAAAGTAGAATAAAGAATCAGACAATACCACCAATGTCAAGTGTCTAACATGCCTCCCTTATCCCCCCCTCTTATCTGCATTTACCTTGGTATATCACCTTTGTTACATTAAAGGAAGCATGATACAATGATTCTATTAGCTAGTCTTTAGTTTATGCTGATTGCATCCCTCCCTAATGCCTCCCCATTTTTAACACCTTGCAAGGTTGACGTTTGCTTGTTCTCCCTCGTAAAAGAACATATTTGTACATTTTACCACAATTGTTGAATACTCTAGATTTCACCAAGTTACACAGTCCCAGTCTTTATCTTTCCTCCTTTCTTGTGGTGTCTCACATGCTCCCCACTTTCCTCTCTCATCCATATTCATAGTCATCTTTGTTCAGTGTACTTACATTGTTGTGCTACCATCTCCCAAAATTGTGTTCCAAACCACGCACTCCTGTCTCCTATCACCCTGTAGTGCTCCCTTTAGTATTTCCTGTAGGGCAGGTGTCTTGTTCACAAAGTCTCTCATTGTCTGTTTTTCAGAAAATATTTTGAGCTCTCTCTCATATTTGAAGGACAGCTTTGCTGGATATAGGATTCTTGGTTGGCGTTTTTTCTCTTTCAGTATCTTAAATATATCACACCACTTCCTTCTTGCCTCCATGGTTTCTGCTGAGAGATCCGCACATAGTCTTATTAAGCTTCCTTTGTATGTAATGGATCGCTTTTCTCTTGATGCTTTCAGGATTCTCTCTTTGTCTTTGACATTTGATAATCTGATTATTAAGTGTCTTGGCGTAGGCCTATTCATATCTCTTCTGTTTGGAGTACGCTGCGCTTCTTGGATCTGTAATTCTGTCTTTCATAAGACATGGGAAATTTTCATTAATTATTTCCTCTATTATTGCTTCTGCCCCCTTTCCCTTCTCTTCTCCTTCTGGGACACCAATGATACGTACATTATTGTACTTTGTTTCATCCTTGAGTTCCTGGAGACGTTGCTCATATTTTTTCAATTCTTTTTTCCATCTGCTCCTTTGCATGTAGGCTTTCAGGTGTTTTGTTCTCCAGTTCCTGAGTGTTTTCTTCTGCCTCTTGAGATCTGCTGTTGTATGTTTCCATTGTGTCTTTCATCTCTTGCATTGTGCCTTTCATTTCCATAGACTCTACTAGGTGTTTTTTTGAACTTTTGATTTCTGCCGTATATATGCCCAGTGTTTCCTTTACAGCCTCTATCTCTTTTGCAATATGTTCTCTAAACTTTTTGATTTGATTTAGCATTAGTTTAAATTCCTGTATCTCAGTTGAAGTGTACGTTTGTTCCTTTGGGCCATAACTTTGTTTTTCTTAGTGTAGGTTGTAATTTTCTGTTGTCTAGGCATGGTTTCCTTGGTTATCCAAATCAGGTTTTCCCAGACCAGAACAGGCTCAGGTCCCAGAGGGAAGAAATAGTCAGTATCTGGTTTCCCTGAGGGTGTGTCTTAGAAAATTGCTCCACCCTTTGATGCCTCAGGTCACTGTGCTTTTCTGCCCAGTAGGTGATGCCTGTTAGCCTACAATTCTTGACTGGTGTGAAGAGGTATGGCCGTGTTCCGCCAGGCTCTGGGGTCTGGTTCTGAATGGAAAGGGCCCCACCCCTTTCCTCCTACAGAAGACAGACACCCAGGTGGAGGTCATTAGCATTTCAATGGTCTCTCTCTCTGCTTGTGCTGTCTCCACCCTTCCCCTAGTCACAGCCCTGGAAACTGAATATGACTGGGGCTTTCTCCACTGAGCTGAAAAAGAAACAGATAGTCCCCTTCAGACCCAGTCCAAGGTGACCCTCTGGCTCTCCGAGGTCAGTCGTCACCCAAAGCCTCTGTTTTTTGGGGATGCGTACCTGTAGTGAGCAGTTCATACTCGCTACTTAAAACCCCAGTTGGAGCTCAGCTGAACTATATTCGCTTGCTGGGAGAGAGCTTCTCTCTGGCACCACGAGGCTTTGCAGCTCGGGCTATGGGGGAGAGGGTCTCACAACTTGAATCCGCAGGTTTTACTTACAGATTTTATGCTGTGTTCTCGGGCATTCCTCCCAATTCAGGTTGGTGTATGATGAGTGGATGGTCTCGTTTGTCCCCCCGCAGTTATTCTGGATTATTTACTAGTTGTTTCTGGTTTTTTGTAGTTGTTCCAGGAGGACTACTTAGCTTCTACTCCTCTCTATGCCACCATCTTGCCCTGCCTCTCCTCAGTTCTATTTTGATCACTACTTGCATGGTGTATTTTTTTCCATTCTTTCACTTTCAATCTACTCGTGTCTTTGAATTTAAGGTGAGCTTCTTGCAGACAGCTTATATGTGGGTCATGCTTTTCTGTCCATTCTGCCAATCTCTACGTTTTGACTGGAGAGTTTAATCCATTTACATTTGATTAGTTTATTCTGGGAGAACAAACAAGGATACAAAAAAGCTAAGAGAGAGAAACTAAGAGAGACAAAGAAGGCTAGAGACATTTTGGAGAAGGTCATTTTGACACCAGCCCAGGAGCAAAGGACCAGCAGATGCCAGCCACATGCCTTCCCAGCTAACAGAGATGTTCGGGACACCATCGGCCTTTCTTCAGTGAAGGTATCGTCTTGTTGATGCCTTAGTTTGGACACTTTCATGGTTCTAGAACTGTAAATTTGTAACCTAATAAATCCCCTTTATAAAAGCCAATCCATTTCTGGTATTTTGCGTAATGGCAGCTTTAGCAAATTGGAATACTACCCATTCTTATATCTCCTTTGGTGAAATTTTTATTTAAATCATATATTCCTTTTTTAATTTGGTTGTTTATTTCTGGAGTTGTGTTCTTAATATATTCTGGGAAAAAGTTCCTTATCAGATATATGATTTGCAAATATTTACTCCCAGTTTATGGCTTGTCTTTTCATTTTTTAATGGTGCCCTTTGAAGCACAAGAGTTTTTTGTTTTAATGAAATCCAATTTACCAGCATTTTTCTTTTATGCATTGTGCTTTTGGGGTTATAGCTAAGAACCCCTTGTCTAACCCATGTTCACAAAGATTTTCTATTTTCTTTTATATTTGGAGCTCTTATATTTAAGCCTATAATCCATTTGGAGTTAATCTTTATGTTTGGTGCAAGCTAAAATTCTAAGTTCATTTTTTTATTCAAGTGGATATACCATTCTGAAAGCACTGTTTGTTGAAGAAACTATCCTTTCTCCATTAAATTGTCTTGGCACCTTTTTTGAAAATCAGTTGGCCATAAATGTAAGGGGGGTGTATTTCTGGACTCTCAATTCTATTCCATTAATCTATATGCCTAGCATTATGCAAATACAACAATGCCTTGATTACTGCAGGTTTGTAGTAACTTATCAAGAAGAGTAGTAGAATTTTCTTCTTTGCTAAGATTGTTTGGGCTATTCTAGAAATTCTATATAAATTTTAAGATCAGCTTGTCAATTAAGATTGACAAAGAGCCAAGTGCGATTTTGACAGAGATTGCACTGAATCTGTCGATTGGTTTGTTCTGCCTTTACTAGAAGAGAATATGAATGGTTAGGGTGGAATGTTTTATATATGTCAGGTCAAATTGGCTGATAGTGTTGCTTAAGTCTTCAATACCCTTAAGGATTTTCTGTCTAGTTGTTCTATCAATTGAGAAAGGGTATTGAAATCTCCAACTATTATTATTTAATTGTCTATTTTCCTTTCACATCTGTCAACATTTGCATTACATACTTTAAGGCTCTGTTATTAGGTGTGTATACATTTATGATTATTAAAGCTTCCTCATGTATTCACCCTTTTATCATCATGCAAGTTCTTTTTTATTGATAGTAATAATTTTGCCCTAAAGACTTTTTTTCTGGTATTAATATATCCACTTCAGGTTTTCTAAAGTTACTGTTTCCATAGTGAATCTTTTTCTATCCTTTTAATTTCAATCTACTGATGTCCTTGAATCTAAGGTGTGCTCTTGTGGATAGCATATAGTTGGACATTGCTTTTTTATGCAGTCTGAAAAATCTCTGCCATTTAGTTGGCATGTGTATTAGATATCCATTGCTACATTACTACTTACCCCCAAAACTTAGTGTCTTAAAATATGAAAGCATTATTAACTCATAGTTACTGTGGCTGAGGAATCTAGGTGTGATTTAGCTAGATGCTTCTGACACAGGGTCTTTTGCATGGCTGGAAGTAAGGTAGCCAGGGCTGCAACCATCTCAAGTCTCAAAGGGGAAAGGATGTCTTTGCCAAATTCAATCACTTGGTTATTCTCAAGCCTCAGAAGATCCAGTACCAAGCTCCCTTCTGGGCTTGATGACCAGCCACAGGTCCTCACTGGTTGTTGGCAATAGACATTAGTGCTTGCTTTGTGGGCCTTTTCATAGGGCTACTCACAACATGGCAACTAACTTCCCCTGAAAAAAAGACTCAGAGAGATTCAGAGAGGCCAGCAAGGAGAAAACCATAAAGCTAAGCCTACTTACAATTATGTCTCAGAGTCACCCCCAGAGAACCACTTTTGTTGCTCAGATGTGGCCTCCCTCTCTAAGTCAACTGCAGGTAAACTCAGTTCCCTCCCCGCTACATGGGTCATGACTCCCAGGGATGTAAATCTCCCCGGCAGTGAGGGACATGACTCCTGGGGATGAGCCTGACACTGACATTGTGGGACTGAGAAAGCCTTCTTGACTAAAAGGGGGAGGATAAATGAAACAAAATTAAGTTTCAGTGGCTGAGAGATTTCAAATAGAGTTGTGAGGTCATCCTGGAGGTTATACTTATGCATTATATAGATATCACTTTTTAGTTTTAGTGTACTATAATAGCTAAGAGGAAATACCTGAAACTTAAACTGTAATCCAGTAGCCTTGATTCTTTTTTATTTTTATTTTTATTTTTTTTTATTAAATTCAGTTTTATTGAAATACATTCACACACCATACAATCATCCATGGTATACAATCCACTGTCCACAGTATGATAACATAGTTAAGCGTTCATCACCACAATCTATCTCTGAACATTTTCCTTACATCAGAAAGAACCACAAGAATAAAAAATAAAAGTGAAAAAAGAACACCCAAATCATCCCCCCATCCCACCCCATTTGTCCTTTAGTTTTTATCCCCATTTTTCTACTCATCCATACACTAGATAAAGGGGGTGTGATCCACAAGGTCTTCACAATCACACTGTCACCCCTTGTAATCTACATTATTATATAATGGTCTTCAGGAGTCCAGACTGCTGGGTTGGAGTTTGGTAGTTTCGGGTATTTACTTCTAGCTATTCCAATACATTAAAACCTAAGAGGTGTTATCTATATAGTGCATAAGAATGTTCACCAGAGTGACCTCTAGACTCCATTTGAAATCTCTCAGCCACTGAAACTATTTCATCTCATTTTGCATAGCCTTGATTCTTGAAGATGATTGTATAAGTATACAGTTTTTACGATGTGACTGTGTAATCGTGAAAACCTGTGGCTCACATTTCCTTTATCCAGTGTATGGACAGATGAGTAAGAAAATAAATTCAAATACATAAATAAATAATAGGGGAGGGATAAGGGGTATGGGATGTTTGGGGTGTTCTTTTTAATTTTTAACCTTACTTTTTTTGAGTAATGAAAATGTTCTTTTTTTTTTAGGAGTAATGAAAATTGATTGTAGTCATGAATGCACAACTATATGATGATACTGTAAACCACTCATTGTACACTTTGAATTATTGTCTGGTATATGAACATATCTCAATAAAATTGCATTAAGGTTAATTGGCAAAAAAAATTCAAAAGTAAAAAAAAAAATGTATAACTTTTTGATATAAAAAAAAAAAAGAAAGCCACAATCTTTTGAAACCTAATCTCACAAGTGATATTCCATCACACTTGCCTTATTCTATTCAATAGAAGTAAGTCACTAGGTCTAGACTATACTCAAGGGAAGATTACACAAAGGTCTGAATAACAGGAAGTGGGATCACTGGGGCCATTGTGGAGGCTGTCTACTACAGTATGTTTAGACTATTTACATTTAATATAATCATTGATATGGCTGGATTTATATTTGCCATCTTGCTATTTGTTTTATATATGTCTTCTATGTACTTGGTTCCTTGGTTTATCTATTTCCTTCTTCTGTATTAAGTAAATATCTTTTAGTATACCCCTTTAATATCTGTTGATTTAATTTTCTTTACAGTTTTTTGCAGTTATTCTCACAGTGGTTGCTTACATGATAACAAAATGCAACTTAAATTTATCACAATCTATTTCAGATAATATTATCTTAATATTGGTTGTATTTGAAATTTTGCTCTAACATGGCTCTATTTCCCCTTTGGCTATTATTGTCCTATACACTACATCTATATATGCTATAAACCCAATAATAAAGAGTTATAATTATTGCTTTGTACAATCTGGTGTCAAAGACATTAAGAGAATAAAGGAGGAAAAAATACTTACAGAGTATTTTACATTAACCCATCTGTTTCTTTCATTTCTTCCTGATGATTCAAGTTACCATCAGTGTCATTTTCTTTCAGCCTGAAGGGCTTCCTTTGTAGGACAGGTGAGCTGGCAAAGAATCTTTCAGTTTTTATTTACTGGAAATGTCCTTTTTTAATCTTCACTTTTAAGGATACTTTCTGAATACAGAATTCTTGGCTGACATTTTTTTATTCTTTCAGAACCTTGTGTATATCATTCTACAGCTTTCCAGTTTCCATTGTTTCATATGAGAACCCTGGTGTTCTCATGTATATCCTTTGAATATAACAGGTAATATTTCTCTTGCTGCTCCCCAAATTATCTGTTTATAGCTTTCAACATTTTGAATAGGTTGACACATCTCCATGTGGATCTCTTTGTATTTATCCTACTTGGAGTTGATTCAGCTTCACGGATGTGTAGATTAATATTTTCTAATCAATTTGGGAAGTTTTTGGCGAATATTTCTTCAAATAATTTTTCTACCTTTCTGTCTCCTCTCCTTCCTGAACTCCCATTACACTTACATTAGTATGTTTCAGGTTGTCCTTCAGATCGCTGAGGTCTGTTCATTTTCTTCAATCTTTTTGCTCTGTTTTTCAGAGTGGATCATTCCTATTGATCTATATTCAAACTTACTGATTCTTCTTTATGCCATCTTGAATCTGCTGTTGAGCCACTCAAGTAAATTTTTCATTTCAATTACTGTACCCTTTAACTCCAGAATTTCCACTTGGTTCTTTTTATGATTTCCACTCCTATCGAGAATCTTTGCTGATACACTTTTATCACACTCTACTTTAATTCTTTGAACATACTTTCCTTTTATTATTTGAACATATTCATAATAGCTGCTATGCAGTCTGTTAAATCCAACACCTGGGGATATTCAGAGACAATTTCTACTGACTACTATTTTTTTCTTAGTATGGATCACACTTTCTTGTTTCTTTGCATGTCTCATAATTCTTGTTGAGAACTGGATATTTTAAATAATATATTGTAACAAATCTGGATTTTGATTTTTTTTCCCCATGAAGGTTTCTATTGTTGCTGTTTCTTTGTCTGTTTTGCAACCTTCCTTGACTAAATATGTGAAATCTCCTATGTGCAATCGCTGGTATCTCTGCAGAGTTTATATTATTCTTTTTTTAATTTTTTAAGCCTGGCTTCCAAAGGGTTGCCCTTGTATCTGCACGGCTTAGTGGTCAGCCAATTATTGGACAGAGGTTATGCTCAAACACTTCAAGCCAGGTAACACTTCTTTCCTTTTCTGACAAATCTATACATGCGTAGGGGAGTTTATGCAAAGTTCAGGCTGTCCCTTTAAATTCTCCTCTATACATGGGGTACAATCCTCCGAGTAGGGCAGAAGTGTGTGAATTACTTGAGTCCTCTCCAGTCTCTGATGCAAATGTATGCATCCTCAGCCAGGAATATACTTGCCCCAACCATGAATATGACCTCATGCTAGTAGATCCTTTGGTCCACCCAGCTTAACCACCGATATCATTACTTCCACTGACAATGACAGTGAGTGCAGACATCACCCTCCACTCCAAATCCTCTTTGGCCAGAGATAGCAGCTGCCAGTCTTCATTGCCTGGTAGGTCTTGGCAGAAAATCTATGATGACTAAGCTCAGGGGATAGGGGAGGGGGTGCTGGGGGAAGCCCTAGGTAAGAACTCAACAGACTACCTGTTCTTATCCAAATTTCAATGGTTTTTTAAGCATAAACATTTCTCACATTGCTCTATGCCTTTTGTCAATTTCCAGATGACTGATTTTTTTGTTGTCAATTTTGTCCAGATTTATAATTGCTTTTTGGGGGAGAGGACTTACCAATCTCTTGTCACTTGTCCATAGCCAGTGACAAATACCTTTAAGAGAATGTTCTTTAGTTTTCCCAAGAACATATAAATATGTTGAAACAGCCTAGGAGGTCATATACATCAAAGTTACATTTTAAGTGGGGTATGGAGAAATTAGCATCGATTTACCAATGATCTCTGGCATAACTTGAGAGTTTTCAGGTAAATTAATGAGTTAAAATCTGAAGCAATTATAGAGTAAGGGATGACCTCAGTAGAAAAATGTGCATTCTGGAATTTTCTCCACAGGCTATATATTATAACGCCTTACTTGTTCAATCTGATGAGGTTGACTGAATTTACAGAGAATTTATATACAACTAGATCGTCTCTTCTCTATAAGAGAAACAGCATTCTCATTATGTTATTACATAAATGGCAATTTCCTCAGTGTTAGGAAATTTCCAAAGGTTTTCACAATATCTCAAAATCAGATGTGAATACACGGTTAATTTATTGTTTTAGAAGGCAAATACTTTTTAGCTCTTTTCCCCTATGAGACCAAGAGTAATGTACTTAACTTTCCTAGGCCTCTTCCCTAATCTGTAATCTGGGATTGAATTAGATGATCTAATACTATATGAAATCTAGATTTCTAAAGTATATGATATCATTACTTAGCAACACTGTTTACATATAAGAGCCCACTATTGTTAGGAAATACACTTGAATTGTGATTCCAGTTTAATGACAGATTTACTAAATCAAATTTTTAATTAGGTACTTATAAATAAATGTGTCTGTGAAAAACAAATGAGATAACATTAAGCACACAATCTACGATTCTAAAGCTGAGTTTCTGAGTAATCTCTTTGGCAGTACATGTTGTTAGCCCCTCTCTTAGCAGTCATTCACTGTTTAAAGCAACAAGCTCTTTGATACTTAGAAATTTTGGATTCTGTTCTATTTTTACAAGTTACTATATCAGTATTCATCAACTGTTTGACACAGTCATTCATTTATTTTCAAAAAGGCTATTCAATAATCACATTTCCTTTCAGGAAGCCCACAAATGAAGTAAAATCCTAAATTACTGGTAGGAGTTATACATGGACCCCTTGTTGGTTAAGAAAAAGGACTAATTAAATTGTTAGGCCATATCTTCAGCTAATAATGATGCAGAAAAGTGGTAAGAAAGATTATTTTATTTTATTTTAGTGATTGTATACTTTTATATGAATTTAATAAGGGTAAAACATTCTAGAATAAGTGCATTTCTTATTTCGTACTTTTAGTAAGGCTCATTTAAGTATTCTCTATAAGAAATGTTGTTAATAATAATAAAAATAATAATTCAAAAATATTGATTATTTGTTAAAATAATTAGTGAGGTATTAAAATAATTCCTCTTGTGATGACTAATTAGGAACCAATTAAGAATAAGTTTTCAAAATCCTTCATGAGAAAGATTCTACATCTGTTTTTTAAAATAAATTCAAATTTTCCACTAAATATTCACATGCTTTTTGAATTATGTTAAGAAATGTTTTGGAATCATGAGTAAATTCTTAGCATATTCATATATATTTAAAAATTGATTTCACATAAAATTCCACTGTTATTATTATAGCATTAAAATGGTTCTAAAACAATATATGTAAGAGCCATAAAAAACTTGGATAACCATAAATCATTTTTAGGTTATATCAAATATTGTTGGAGCAAATGAAAGGCCTCTTGGGTACAGTACTGGACGGTCTGGAACTCAGAGGCTAAACTAAGGCTGCTTATAGCTCTATATATTTCGGTGAGGTTCCGTTGAGACCAAGAACAATATTTAATGGATCTAGTTCAACCTGAATCTTCTCTACAGACGAGGATACTGGATCTTGATTTGGATCCAAAGAAACAGAGTTTTCTGTAGGGTGGGCTGTTTCACAATATCTATTATAGTCCAACAAGGTTCCACTGAATTCTAAAAAAAAAGCTTTTAGGAGGGAGAAATGAGTCTGGACTAACTAGGAAATCCTTAAGCCCACAAAGTTAATACAAACTAGATGGGGTAGAAAGTGACCCATCTTCCAAGGTAGTTCAGGGATTAAGCTATAAATAGAGACCAAAGAAAATCTCTCACGTATTATAAATTTAATCCAAAACAAAGTGAAATCCCCATGAACCCTAGGATCTTAATATATAGTCACAGTTTAAGAAATAAAGTCTTGTAATACTATTGCTCCTTGTCTGGAAATTCTCGAAGTCAAGACATAGGGAAAATAAACCTTGTATAGAAAAATATAATATGTAGTTGTGGGGTAGTTATTGACTGGAGAAGAATGTGACCTTCAGTTTTCAAACTGATTTGGAGGTCTTTTAGTCAATAAACTGTCAGTGAATATTTCAAAGGTTTTTCATGCTATAAGTGTAGTACAAATAAGCATGATGTTTATTAGCTAATTCTGTTGAGCTACTTATTTATTTTCTCCAACAACCCAAAAAATAGGGGAAATTTAAAAAGTTTTGGACAAGGAAATAATAAAATAGACTGCATAGCCATAAAATTGTTACCTGTTAGTTTCTGGTAAACTGCAATATCTATCCTGTTTCTGGATATGTACATAAAAACAAATAGACCTTTTCTTTGAAAGTATACTGTGGAATCGCTAAATGATCTTGGTCTTATCCAGGAATGGGTAATAATGTGAACAACTCATGAGGGAACTTGGGATTTTAATAATAATGAAAAAATTCATTTACATAATAAAAATTACTAACAAGTTACACATTTAAGCATTTAAAGAAATGGTCTTTTGAAAGATAGAGTAAACGCATTTACCCCCAACCCCATTAAATTCTCTCTCTTTTTTTTATTGTAGGGAAAGCACACATAAACCTGCACGATCAAAAATAAATTCACATATTTACCTGTACTCCCAAAATAAGCAACTTGTTGTCAAGATGGCAGAATGAATTCAGGAAGAAATTCTCAGTGCTCTGCTCCAAACACATACCAGTAATATATAAAATATTAAAAAGACAGAGTTGTGCTCAAAAATAAGATAATACCCCACGAACTATGAATATATTTTGTCCATGAAAAAGAATGCATTATCAAATCTGGTATATAATAAGGAAACTCATTTTGTTGTTTAACATATGTGATGTTTTTTCCTCAGAGTCTATGGAATCCAGATCTTGATTCAATATCCAGCATTTTAGATCTGAGATTCATTTCTTTTGGCAAACTTCAGTTTCCTGAATATCTCTTATTGAAGCAGAAGGAAAAGGATAATTACAACTTCTAATAAATATGTTCTTAATTCTTGACATCAAAAACTTGCCAAAAAGCAAGTTAAATAATAATAATAAAAAAAAAAACCCAGAGGACTATCGATCAAATACATAGTGAACTAGACATGAGTTAAAGAAATAATGACATATAGAATATAAAATATGGAATGAAATAAGAAGAGAAAAGCAATTTTGCCAGATTTCAAATAGTATAATTACAGTTTAAAGCTTTCTTTAAAATAGCATGAAGACATAAAGGACCCTATCCTCACATACCCATTTTTAACTGTATATTTTCTCTTCAACAATTTTCATCTATTTCAAAGGGTGGTGAGCTGCGCCGAATAAGAAGAAAAAATCAAAGGCTATTGTATTAATAAAAATTCTGAAAGTCTAATTTGGAAAGAGTACAGATGCTTTCATTTGCATTTGATTATTAATGAATGATTTCACTTTAAATGGGACAGTAATCTAAAATAAGCATAACCTCCAAATGAAAAGAAATTTAATTCTGATATGCAAAAGTGTGACTGTGTGCAGGAGTATATGACTGTGTGAGCCAATTAAAAGCTACTCATAATTAAGTTAGTCAAGCAACTCATTTCATTAATGTCAGTCAGTTTCCATCACCGCAATTACGCACCTTTGTACTTCTTTGTCCATTTATTCTACTTTCTCTCTTATCATTATGGGAAATGTCCATGTTTCTAGCTAAGCTAACCCTGCCATTTGTCCACTGAATTCCATCCTCTGTTACATACTCAGAGATAGTATTCTAGCAATTTTTATCTCTGCCTACTGCCTTGGCAATTTTTACCCTCTCTCATTGACTCTGATCAGCATACAAACATGACATTATTTGTCTTATTTAAAAAAAAACAAAATCCTCTCTTGATTCTATGGCTCCCTCCAGTTAATTTTCTTTCTTTCATTTTCTTTCCAGTGAAACTTGTTGAAAGAGTTGCCTGTACTTGCTGTCTCATCTCCAATTCACTATTCTCATTCCCTTTGAATGTCCTTTTCTATATGTTCCAATCATTCCACTGAAAATATTTCATTAGGGTCCTCAATAATGTTTGTGTTGTTAAATCCATCAATCATTTATCAACCCACCTCTTAATTGCCCTATCAATAGCATTCAGCTAAGCTGATCACTGTCTGCTCTTTGAAGCACTTTTTCAGTTGGCTTCCAGGGTACTATAGTTATGTTGTTCACCTCCCACCTCCTGGTTGCTCCCTCTCAGTCTTCTTTGCTGGTCCTGCATTTTCCTGATCTCTATCCATTTAAGTGTATTAGGACTGAGCCCTTGAACTACTTCTCTTTCTGTCTTCTCTAAATCTCTTGATATCTCATCCAGCTTAAACACCATCTAAACTTACATTTTCAGCAGGACCTTTCCCACAAACTCTAGGTTTGTATATTCAACTCCCTACTAAAAATTTGCTATCATTAATGACTCTCTTTCTCTCATGCCCCACATCCATTTCATCACCAAATCCTGCTGTCTATAAAAATATCTGGAATCTGACCTCTGCTCAGCACCTCCACAGCTCACTCTAGGCTAAATCACCTTGATCCTTCACAGAATTATTGAACTAGATTCCCATCTGTTTTATCTTCTCCTGTGTTTGTCTCCCTGCAGTCTATTCTCAACAGCAGCCAGACTAATCCTGTAAAACTTAAGTCAGATCATGCCAATTGATTGCTTAAAACCCTCCAGCAGTTTCCAGTCTAACTCAAAGTAAAAACTGAAGTCCTTACAATGGCCTACAAGACTCTATACATGATCTGGCCCCCTTGTCTCTCTGACCTCATCTCCTAATTCTCCTAGTCTTGATCTCTCCACTTTGTTCATATAGGCCCCATGCTATTGTTTGAACAAAACAGGAAGTTCCACATTAGGGTTTTTTTTTTTTTCTTTAATTTAATGTGCTTTTTTTTTTTCCTAGCATGCTCTTTGCCTAGATGGACCTGTCACCGTCTCAGTGACGCGTTTTCTAGGTACCCTGGCTAAAACCACAAACCTCATCCCTACTCTTATAGACACTTTTCATCATTCTCTCCTATTTTTTTTCTCTTTAGCACTTATCACTATCTAACATAACTTATATTTTATTTATTGATATTCTTTATTGTCGGTGTCCATGACTATAATTTAAACTCCATAAAGGCAGATTGTGTGTTTTTACTCTCTACCACATAGAAACTTCCCTAGTATATAACAAGCACTCAAAAAAGATTTGCTAAATAAATGAATCAAACATTTATTTTTAAGAATATTAGCCTTAGGTCAGAAAATCTGACTATGAGTTCAGGGGTTCCTCTCTCCACTGTTACTAGAATATCTATAAAACTCAAGAAGAAAAATAATCCATGGTTTAAAAACCTATTGGGTAACAACAAAAAGGCAAATAACCTAATTAAAAAATGGGCAAAGGACTTGAATAGACATTTCTCCAAGGAGATATAGAAAAGGCCAAAAAGCATATGAAAAGATGTGCAACATCCTTGGTCATCAGGGAAACGTGAATCAAAACTACAATGATATACCACTTTCACATTAACTGAGACAACTATTATTTAAAAAATAGAAAGAAAATATTAAGTATTGGTGAAGAGGCAGAGAAAGAGGAACGCTTATACTTTGCTGGTGGCATTGTAAAATGGTACAGCCACTATGGAAATCAGTTTGGCAGTTCCTCAGAAAGTTGAAAATAGAATTACCATGTAACCCAGCAATCCCATTTCCAGGTATATACCTAAAAGAACTGAAAGCAGGAACTTGAATAGATATTTGCACATGAGTGTTCATAACAGCATTATTCACAATAGCCAAAAGGTGGGAGCAAGCTAAGGGTCCATTAACGGATGAATGGATAAACAAAATGTGGTATATACACACAATGGAATATTATTCAGTCATAAAAAGGAATGAAGTTCTGAGGTATGCTACAACATGGATGAAACTTGAAGACATCATGTTGAGTGAAATAAGCCAGAGAAAAAAGGACAAATATTATATGATCTTGCTTATATGAAATACCTAAAATAAGCAAATTTCATAGAGACAGATAAATTATAGGTTACCAGGGGTTGATGAAGAAGGGGGTGAGGGGGTTATTGCTAAATGGGTGCAGAGTTTCTGTTTGAGGTAAAGGAAAAGTTAGGGTGATGGATATTGGTGATGGTAATACAATATTGTGAATATAATTAACATTACTGAATTGTACTCTTGAAAGTGTTTAAAATGGGAACTTTTGAGTTGTATATATGTTACTACAATAAAACATTAAAAAGTAGTTTGAAAAAAATAAAACCCTACTGGGTATTTGATCTAGGGGACTTTAAATGGAACTACCACTTTCCCTTCTCTTCTTTCTATCCTGTCTCACTCCATTGCAATCTCTTTTGTGAACAGTAATAAAAAGCTTCAACCTCATCATAACCTAAAGCATTCTAGATCACGCTGCTCAACTACCCCATCAATAGCTTTAACAAGATAAGATCTCAGAGTTAAAAAGCGGCCAACTTTTAGCTGCTAATATGAAAGCACATCTTGCTTATTGCTTGTGAATCTTTGTTTTAAAAAGAAATAGTATACCTTACTGTGCCAGTTTGGATGTATTATGTCCCCCAAAACACCATGTTGTTTAATGCAATCTTATGGGGGCAGATTATTAGTGTTGATTAGATTGGAATCCTTTTAGTGTTTCCATGGAGATGTGACTCAATCAACTGTGGGTGAAACGTTTGATTGAATTATTTCCATGGAGATATGGATCCCGCACATTCAGAGTGAGTCCTGATTTAATCACTGGAGTCCTATAAAAGAGCTCACAAACAAAAGGACCTCAGAGCAACTGACAGCAACATTTTGGAGATGGCTGTTGAAAGCAGACTTTTGCTAATGCTTTGGAGATGCTAGCCCAGAGTTTGCTCCAGAGAAGCTAAGAGAGGACAAAATGCCCCAAGAACAACATTTTGAAGAATGCACAGAAGCTGAGAGAGGAGCTGGAACACAACTTGGGATCAGCAGACACCAGCTACATGCCTTTCTAGCTAACAGAGGATTCACAGATGCCATTGGCCTTCCTTTGCTGAAGGTATATTCATGTTGATGCCTTAATCTGGGCATTTTCATGGCCTTCGGACTGTAAATTTATAACCAGATAAACCCCCTTTATAAAAGCCAATCCATTTCTGGTATTTTGAATAATGGCAACATTAGCAAACTAGAACAGTTACTGTGTTTGTACATGCTTGCTTGTGTTGCTGCTGCTAATGTGCTGTTGCATTTTACAAGAAATATTAGTTTTTAATATTAGGTATTTGAAGTTTTAGGCGAGATAGTCAACAAAGGAAATAAATGTATTTATCTTACCTGGAGGTAAAACAGAAGGGTCAGGCAATTTTTCACTTTCCTCATCAGTACTTTCATCATAGATTGCTTCTCTGTCAGCACTCATTTGAGGACAGCTTGTAGTTTCCCTAGAAACAAAAAAAGATTAATCATAAATCACTGCGGCACCCCTAGCTAGGTATGAAATTCACCAGTAAGTAATTATAAAAAATGTCCCTGGAAAAAGATTCCAATTAAATAAATATGTATTGAAATATGTAAGATTTAGATGATACCACTTTAAAGAGTATATATTAACTCTCATAAAAAGAAGTTTCTCTTTCATCTAATAATCTGAATGTAGTTTATAGTACTCACTATAATTATTGAATCAATTTCATTTAACTTATTATTTTTCTATCAAATATTATTCCACCAATTATTTTCTGTGGGTCAGAGAGTGTTTAGCATTTACTGATCTCAAAGCAGTTCCACATTTCAAAATCCTGAGATGAGTATCTTTATCCTTATTATGAGGATAAAATGAAGGACAGGAGCTTAAAGGATTTGCCCAAAGCCATATACTAATAGATATTAGTGCCAGACTAGCACTTGAATGAGGACCATCCAATATCGAATATAATGTGCTTTATACTATGCCAGCAGTAAACCTGTGCTTCCTCTTAGATTCAGGGCAATAGATTCTAACCCATATCTGCTCATCCCTAAGAAAATCATAATAGCCCATACTAAATATAGGTCATCTATGATTTTTCTTTGAGAAGTAAATACACTTCCACACTCAAGGAAACTGGATAGAAGGATGAGAGAGATGATCACACTCCAATCAGCACTTAGTTACAAAAAAAGTTCAAATAAAATTAATGCTACCTGGAATTTAACATTAGCAACCTGATTGCAACTTAACCAGTTGATAAACAATTTAACCATTGCTCAGACATCAAGATTACAAATGGGAATCCAACTATGTAGTTTTGCAGAAGATAAAAGGTTTTTAAGGCATTAATGTATTTCCAAATGATTTCTAAGAATTGAACACTATTTAGACATACCTCATCCCAGTTTCATGGGGTATGGATGAGTGTGGCAGTTGGGCAGACATGGAGAGATCATGCTGAGAATTTCCCAACCCACTGCATCCCTGTCTAACGGCAGACCATACAACCTTACAGCATCAAATGATCTCATCTTACTAAAATGTTGATACCTAAATCTCATTACATTTTGGGAAAATTCCACTTAAATTTAGGCATCTGTCATCCAAAAATAGTAAGGCCAAATACCGTTCAGACTCGGTGTTCTTTTCTAGTTCTTGAACTTCATTTAACAATTTATGTAAGCTTCTGATTTTCGCCTTCTTCTCATTCAGCACCAGAATAAACCGTTGGTAAAGATCATTCTCCAAAGCTTCCCTAGCCCTCACGCATTTTTCAAATCTATAATAAATAGAGATCACATTTTTCTTAGCATTAACATTATTTAGTCTAATAAATGAGATGATTTCAAGAAAACTTTTCAAAGAAAATACAATTAAAATTTTTTATCATATACTTTCATTGACTTAATTTAAAGTTTAACACAAATAATGAAACAAATAATTAGAACATATTTGTTATTAATGTTAGTAATTTACATACTGTGATGAGTGTTAAAATTGAAAACTGACATAAAAATGCTTTTAAAAAATCTATAATGCCTAAATTTAATAATTTATTCACATCTATAGTTTACTTCCAAAAGAATATTTTTATGAGAGAAATTTCAAACACGTTTCCTCATTATCCTGTTGCCATTTTGTTTTGTAGTTAAACGATTAATCTCTTTGATTGCCCTACTAGACTATGAAGTAAACCACAGCAAAGACATTACTTACCCCAGTTATAGCCTTATAACCCACCTCCACACTAACACACACACACACACACACACACACACACACACATATAAACACATTCATATATAAATATATATATGCACACACACCCCCCAATACATGCATATATATATGAAAGTATCCAACTTGGAATTTTGAGGGAAAGATTAATGAAAAAGCAAATGTGAAACAGTATATATATTTAATTTTAGATATATAAGACAAAACTTATAAAGTTCTGTTATAATTCCTCTCACAATGCTTGATTGAGCTAACAAGGGGTTGTATTAATTTTAATCTCCCAAGAGATTTATATAGAGTAAGCCAACTAGCAGAGATTGTATACACTTGATAAGTAAATCTTCATTTTCATGATTCAAATGTAAACTATTTCACAAAAGTAGTCTTTTCAATATAGTCCAGGTCTGCCTAGTTTTCTCTACAACACGCTGCTTATGTATACTTCTATTGTTCTATACAAGTGTCCTAGTAGTTTCATATGTGTGTATTTCAGTGAAATTCTTAGAAACAAAAAAATGTCAAAATTTGGTGACTTTGATATATATGTCCTTATGCTTTCAAAAACCTACTCATCTAGAAACAGAGAAGGAGAGCCGATCCTGCAATGAAAAGGAATACATGGTGATATATTCTGTGACCAATTACAGTAATTTCTTGTAGCACAGTCTTTGCCAATACTGTGAACCTAGAGAACTTGGGCATTTTATTTAACTTCAGTGCCTAGCACAACTTTTGGCATTTGAAAGAAGTTTAGCAGCTATTTATTCTATAAATGAACAGAGTAAATTAATATGGACAGCTTTTATGGAAATGGAAAACCACTGAATCTGAATATTATATTTTTCATTCATTTTACACAGGCTATTTGTCATTGTAACCACCATTTTTTCATTTTTTTTCACTTTTAAAAAAGATTTTGTTGTACTTAACACTAATATAACAGTGTTCCTTCGTGAGGCAAAGCTCTCTGAGAAATAAGTACACCAAAGAGGTGTGGAAAGAAAAATTATGGCCAAAATTGAAGAGGAGCTGCCAAGGTTGCTGGCTTATTTTAAGCTGGGACATGTTACTGCATTTTCTTCAGCTGCAAAGTGTTATATAAGCATAATATTCTCATCATCTTCCTACAATATTTTCTAATGTAAAGCAACAACTACAAAAAAAGAGGTGACAAAAACATACATACCATTAAAATCTGAGCACATAACAGAACATTTGAAATAGACGCAAAGTGAAATCCAATATATAAAACTATACAATAAAAATCTTACTTGATATAATTTCTTACATAAATTTTAGCACCCCTAGCCAATTAGTAATTTAACTGAACTAAACACATATTTAATTTCCATACAGATCATTTCACTGATTCTTGATTGAAAGGTGATGTGTACCTATCAAGCACCAAGCTAATTCCTAACCCTTTATCAAAAATTAAAATTTGACATAGCACATGAATTTAAAAATGAAAATAAATGGAAAAATGAAATATGTAATTTGCATAAAGAATATTCATAATCTAAATAATCAGTGTCATAACTACTTTGTCAAAGGTGACAACATTTCTGTGATAGGAAAACAAACGCAACAGAATGAATGGTATCACGTGAGTTAACTTTTTGGTGTTAGCAAAGCTTTAGGATTTTGTTGGAATCATACTTCTGATCATCAAACTGGACAACACTACCTGGACCATTTACTGCAAACAGTTTCAGGATATGAATTCACTCTTATTAGTTCCTCAACAAATTCTAAGAACACTCTCTTTTCATTCAATATTAAATAACTGAGAAGTGTATATCATATCCCTCACCCCATTTTAATATCAATCCTCCCTTGTAGTATTATGTAGCATTATGATGCCTCTATGCCTTCCATTTTACTTGCCTCCTGTCAATCCCCCACTGCAAGAACCGGACAGGAATTATTACATGAGGCCATTTAATGGAGAACAGACATGGATTCACTGCTGACACTAAAAGTGACACTAAAAGAGAGTCCATATACAATTAGGTTGGAGCACAACTAGTCAAAGGATCACCTCTAAGGCAAAGCTCAAACATAATGAAACCATAAAAAAAGTTATAGAGGAAAAGCCTAATGATGCTTCATCATTTCAACAGTGAATAACACTGAACAATAACACTAAGTTTAATTAGTAACCTAGAACCAAAGTATCTAGGACCTTTGATGAAAGAATAACCATTTCTAAAAAAGATAAGATGAGGGTAAAAACTAAATACAGAAAATATTGAATATTCAAAGTAAAATATTTTTGGGTAGAAAAGAAAAACAGGTAAGAATAACACGTTAAAAAGAATAACACTGAAAAGATGGCAGTCTGAGAAGCTTCAGGGTTCTGTTTCGCCACAGAAGTTTTGAACACCAACAAGAGCTGGCAGAAACAGCTTTCTCAAAGCTCCACAAATCAGTTAAACGATAGCAGTAAAACAGGGAAAGTGCCAAATCAAGAAAAAGTTCACTTAAAAGCAACAGAATCTCAGAGCACCTGGCTGGCCCTCCCACACCTCTCATCTACTCAGCATGGAGCCAGACCATGCTCCCAGTACAGATCCCTGGTCCTGGTTCTGGAGGGAGAGAGGGACCCTCATGAACATGTTGGGAGCATGTATGTCTGGCCCAATCTGTCTGGTAGTGGCCTAAGGGACTTGCTGTGCCAGAACTTACCTTGAATGTAGAAGGCAGCTCACAGAGCTCCCCTATGTAATGCTGTGGGAGAGCAGACAAGTCATGCTGCCTGGAGTAAGGGACTGCTGATTGCAGGACATATACTGTAGTGCCCAGCACAGTGAGGAAATTGTTTCCAAGGGATGTATCCATGTTAATGCTCCTGCCCAAGAAAAGAGGCATGCACAGAAAACATCAGGGAGGCCCTCATGCTTTGGCCTGGAGCTATTCTCTAAACTCACTGTATAGATAAGCTCTGAAGAAGAACACCAGCACAGGTCAATAAGACTGAGAAAGGTCTTTTCTTTCTTTTCTTCTTATTTACTTATTTTTTGTTAGCTCCTGACAGTCATGGAAAGCTCTGTCATAATACTACCTGGAGACAATCTTAAGGATCAGGCCTAAATTCTAATGATAACACCTTAAAATATAAAAATGTCTAGGTTTCAACAAAAGGCCACAAAATATACAAAGAAAAAGGAAGTGATGGCCCATACAAAGGAGATTAAAGCATTAGAAGCCATCAACGAGGAGGATCAGACCTAGGACATTCCAGACAAAGACTTTAAAAAAAAAATGGAAGTAAATATGCTCAAAGAACTAAGGAAACCATGGAAAAAGAACTAAAGGAAATCAGGGAAATAATATATGAACACAAAGATAATATCAATGGAAAGATGAAAATTATGAAAAGGAACCAAACAGAGTGGAAGACCATAGTAAACGAAATTAAAAATTTCCTGGAAGGGTTCAATAGCAGATTGGAGTTAACAAAGAGAGAATAAGTGAACTTGAAGATAAGACAATTGAAATCATCCAGTCTGAGGTGCAGAAGGAGAAAAAGGATGGAGGAAAATGAAAAGAGCTTGAGGACCTTCTGGGATCCCATCAAGCATACCAATATATGCTTTGTGGGAGTACCAGAAGAAGAAAGGAGAAAGTGGCAGAGAGAATTTTCAAAGAAATCATGTGAGTCCTCCAACTTCCTTATTCTTTTTCAAGATAGATTTAGCTATACAGGACCTCTTCCCCTTTCATATAAATCTGATGATCGGCTTTTACATTCCTGCAAAGAAGGATGTTGGAATTTTGATGGGGGATTACATTGAACCTATAAACTGCTTTGGATAGAACTGACATCATAATGACATTTAGTCTTCTAATCCATGACCATGGGATGTTCTTCCTTTTATTTAGGTTTTCTTTGATTTCTTTTAGGAATATTTTGTAACTTTCTATATACAAGTCATTTATATCTTTGGTTAGTTTATTCCTAGACATTGATTCTTTCAAGTGCTATTATACATAGAATTTTTTCTAAATTTGTTCTTCTCATTGTTCATTTATTATATATAGAAATGGTACTGATTTTTGGGTGTTGACCTTGTACCATGCTACTTTACTGAATTCATTTATTAGCTCTAAGAGCTTTGTTGTGGATTTTTTAGGATTTTCCGTGATTAGGAAAATGTCATCTGCAAATAGGGAAAGTTTTACTTCTTCCTTTCCAATTTTATTTATTTTTCTGCTCTGGTAAGACCTTCCAGTAAAATGCTGAAAAACAGTGGTGACAGTGGGCAGCCTAATCTTGTTCAGGATCTTATCAAAGCAGCATGGCAATATAGACCAATGAAATTGAATTGAGAACTCAGAGGTCAATCATCACATTTATGGCCAAATGATTTTTTACAAGGGGGCAAAGACCACTTAATGGGGAAAGAATATTCTTTTCAAAAATTGGTGCTGGGAAATAAGGCTCTTCATTTGTAAAGAATGAAGGAGGACCCCTACCTTATAAAAAAATCAACTCAAAATGGATCAGGGACTTAAACACAAGAGCCAGACTATAAAACACCTTGAAGAAAACATAGGGAAGCATCTTCAGGACCCTGTGTTAGGCAACGGTTTTGTAGACTTTATACACAAAGCATAAGCAGCAAAAGAAAAAATAGCTTAAGAGGACCTCATCAAAATTAAAAATTTTTGAGCCTCAAAGGACTTTATCACAAAAGTAGAATGACAACCTACACAATGGGAGAAATATTTGGAAACCATATATCCAATAAAGATTAATGTCTATTATATGCAAAGAAATCTTTCAACTTAACATTGAAAGACAAATAGCCCAATTAATAAATAGACAAAAGATATGAACAGACCTCTCTCCAAAGAAGATACACAAATGGCCAAAAAGCAGATAAGATGTTCAACATCATTAACCATCAGGGAAATGCAAATGAAAACCACAATGGAGGTACCATTTCACACCTACAAGAATGGCTACTATTACAAAAACAAAACAAAACAAAACAGAAAATGATATGTGTTGGAGAGGATGCACAGAAATAGGAACACTCATTCATTCCTGCAGGCAATGTAAAGTGGTACAGCTGTTATGGAAGACAGTTTGGCAGTTCCTCAGAAAGCTAAGTATAGACCTACCATATGACCTGGAAATCCTACTCCTGGTATGCATGTGAACCCAAAAAAACTGAAAGCAGGTTCTTGAACACATACTTACACATGTGTTCACAGCAGCATCATTCACAATTGCCAAAAGATGGAAGCAAACCAAGTATCCACAACTGATAAATGAATAAATAAAATGTGGTATGTATATATATATATATATATATATACATACACACTGGAATGTTGTTCACCCATAAAAAGTAACAAAGTTCTAATACATGCAACAACATGGATGAACCCTGAAGACATCACACTGAGTGAAATAAGCCAGACACAAATTGACAAATATATGATCCCAGTGACAGAAAATTATTAGAATAAGCAAAATTATAGAGTAAAAATCTAAAATATAGGGTAACAGGCAACAGGATGGAGATAGGGATGGGAAGTTAAGGCTTAAACTGTATAGGGTTCCTATTTAGAATGATGGAAACATTTTGGTAATGGATGGTGGTGATGGTAGCACAATATCGTGAATGTAATTAACAGCAGTGGAGCATATATCTGAATCTGATTAAAAGAGAAAAGGTTAGATTGTATATATGGTAATAGAAAAAATTAAAAAAAAAATCCATGGAAGTACATTACACAAGGGTTCACCCTAAGTTAAACCATGGATTTTAGTCAATAGTACAATTATAAACATGTGCTTTCATCAATTGTAACGAATGTTCCACAATAATGTCAGTTGTTAATAATAGGATAATATACGGGAATCCTTTATTTTATGCATGGTAGTTCTGTAAACCTACAACTTCTTTAATAAAGAAAAAAAATTTTTAAAACAATAAAGAAATAATGGCTAAAAACTTCGCAAACTAACACAAGGACATGAATATACACATCCAAGAACCGAAGGAACTCCAAATAGGATAAACCCAAATAGATCCACTATGTTATAATCAAAGTGTAGAATGTCAAAGAGAGAATTCTGAAAGCCACGCGAGAGAAACATGTCACATACAAGGGCATCTCAATGAGAGTAAATGCCAATCTCTCATCAATAACCATGAAGACAAGAAGGCAGTGGAAAGTCATATTTAAAGTGCTGAAAGCAAAAAGTTGTCAACCAAAAATTCCATATGTGGCAAAATTGTCTTTCAAAAATGAGGGTGGGGGAGGAGAGGCAAGATGGCTGTATAGAGAGGAGTGGAATTTAGTCAGTCCCCTGGAACAACTAATAAACAACAAAGAACAACTAGTAAATAATTTGGAATAACTGCTGGGGGAAAACCGTGACTGTCCACACATCATACACCAACCTGGATTGGAAGGAATGCCTGAGATTACAGCATAAAATCTGTAGGGAAAAGCTGTGGAACCACACTGAGAGCTCCCTCCCACCACGGCAGGCTAAACCTCACTGTAGTAGAAACTAGCTGCACTCTCTGAGCGAGTGAATATAGCTCAGCTGAGCTCCAACTGGGGATTTAATTAACAAATGTGGACTGCTGAATACAAGCTACAAACCACCAACAAGCAGATAGAGGCTTTTAGTGATGACTGACCTTAAAGAACCAGAAGACTCATCTGTCCTGGGAGGAGGAGCCCAGAAGACAAGGTGTTACCTCTGGCCAATGAGTGAAACTGGGGGGCCGTGTACTGGCTCCAAAAAGGGGCTTTCTATCCCTTTTTCTTTCTCTCAACCTGAGGGGCTCAAAATAGAGAGCCACAGCCATTTTCAGTTCCCAGCATTCTGACCCAGACAGGGGTGGAAATAACAGAGTCAGAGAAACAAAAATTCAAATGCAGATGATAAATCCCTAAAGGGTTTATCTTCCCTAAGAGTAAGGAGGTGGGGCCCAGCTTTCCCTTCAGAACTAGACCCCAGAGCCTGGGGAAAGAGAGCCGAAACAGAAACTGAGGAAGCCACTCCACCTTACACCAGTCGGGAGGGACAGGCTGACAGACACCACCTGCTGGGCAGGATAGGAAAAGCGCAGCAACTGGAGACCTCACAGGAAAGTATGTTATTCTTCTAAGATACACCCTGAATATACCCTGAACCCATGCTGGTCTGAGGAAATCTGATTGGGGTAACCAAGGAAATCAGATGCCTAGAAAACAGAAAACTATAATCTACACCAGGAAAAACGAAGATGTGGCCCAGTCAAAGAAACAAATTTACACCTCAAGCAAGATACAGTTGAGACATTGTTTCACTTTAATGAAACAATCTATTGAAGAGTTTCAAAGAAATATGCTAAATCAAGTCAAAAACCAAATCAACAAGTTCAGGGAAAATATAACAAAAGAGATGAAGGCTATAAAGAAAACACTGGGCTAACATAACATAGAAATTGAAAGTTTGAAAAAACAACAGGCAGAATCTATGGAAATTAAAGGCAAAACACAAGAGATGAAAACACAATGGAGAAATACAACAGCAGATTTCAAGAGGCAGAAAAAAACACTCAGGAACTAGAGAACAAGACACATGAAATCCTACACACAAAAGAACAGATAGGGAAAAGAATGGAAAAATACGAGCAATGTCTCAGGGAATTAAATGACAATATGAAGTGCATGAATGTATGTGTCATGGTTGTCCCAAAAGGACAAGAGAAGGGAAAAGGGGCAGAAGCAATAATAGAGGAAATAATCAATGAAAATTTCCCTTCTCTTATGAAAGACATAAAATTACAGATCCAAGAAGCGCAGCATACCCTAAACAGAATAGATCTGAATAGACCTAAGCCAAGAAACTTAATAATCAGATTATCAAATGTCAAAGACAAAGAGAGAATCCTGAAAGCAGCAAAGAGAAAAGCGATTCATCACATACAAAGGAAGCTTGATAAGATAATGTGCAGATTTCTCAGTAGAAACCATGGAGTCAAGAAGGAAGTGGTGTGATATATTTAAGACACTGAAAAATTGACAGCCAAGAGTCCTATATCAGGCAAAACTGTCCTTCCCATGTGAGGGAGAGTTTAAAATATTCTCTGACAAACAGACAATGAGAGAATTTATGAACAAGATACCTGCTTTACAGGAAAAACTAAAGGGAGCACTACAGACAGACAGGAAAAGAGAGGAGTGAGAGGTTTGGAACACAATTTGGGTGATGGTAGCATAGCAATGTAAGTACACTGAACAAAGATGACTGTGAGTATGGATGAAAGAGGAAGGTTAGAAACATGTAGGACACCAGAAGGAAAGAGGAAAGATAAAGACTGGGACTGTATAATTCAGTGAAACCTAGAGTGCTCAACAATTGTGATAAAATGTACAAATATGTTTTTACATGAGGGAGAAAAAATGAATGTCAACTTTGCAAGGTGTTAAAAATAGAGTAGTATTGGGGAAAAAATACAGTCAATGCAAACTAGAGGCTATAGTTAACAGAAACAGTGTATTATGCTTCCTTTAATGTAACAAAGGCAATATACCAAAGCTAAATGCCTATAAGAGGGGACATAAGGGAGGGGTATGGGACTCTTGGTATTGGTGATGTTATTTGACTCTTGTATTCTACTTCAGCTTAATTCTATCTTTCCTTTCATTGCTTTTTAGCTGCCATGTTTTTTGTGTGTTATTTTTTTTTTTTAATTTCTTTTTCTTTTTCTTTGTCTCTCTACCTTCTTTGACTCTCTCTCCTTCTTTGTGGAAGAAATGGTGATGTCCTTATACAGATAGTGGTGATGGTGGTGAACACATAAATATGTAACTATACAGGAAACCATCGATTGTTTATTTTTTTTTTTTTTTTTTTTTTTTTTTTTTTTTATCATCATTTTATTGAGATATATTCACATACCACGCAGTCATACAAAACAAATTGTACTTTCGATTGTTTACAGTACCATTACATAGTTGTACATTCATCACCTAAATCAATCCCTGACACCTTCATTAGCACACACACAAAAATAACAAGAATAATAATTAGAGTGAAAAAGAGCAATTGAAGTAAAAAAGAACACTGGGTACCTTTGTCTGTTTGTTTCCTTCCCCTACTTTTCTACACATCCATCCATAAACTAGACAAAGTGGTGTTTGGTCCTTATGGCTTTCCCAATCCCATTGTCACCCCTCATAAGCTACATTTTTATACAACTGTCTTCGAGATTCATGGGTTCTGGGTTGTAGTTTGATAGTTTCAGGTATCCACCACCAGCTACCCCAATTCTTTAGAACCTAAAAAGGGTTGTCTAAAGTGTGCATAAGAGTGCCCACCAGAGTGACCTCTCGGCTCCTTTTGGAATCTCTCTGCCACTGAAGCTTATTTCATTTCCTTTCACATCCCCCTTTTGGTCAAGAAGATGTTCTCCGTCCCACGGTGCCAGGTCTACATTCCTCCCTGGGAGTCATATTCCACGTTGCCAGGGAGATTCATTTCCCTGGGTGTCTGATCCCACGTAGGGGGGAGGGCAGTGATTTCACCTTTCAAGTTGGCTTAGCCAGAGAGAGAGGGCCACATCTGAGCAACAAAGAGGCATTCAGGAGGAGATTCTTAGGCACAAATACAGGGAGGCCTAGCCTCTCCTTTGCAGCAACCGTCTTCCCAAGGGTAAAACTTATGGTAGAGGGCTCAACCCATCAAACCACCAGTCCCCTATGTCTGTGGTCATGTTAGCAACCATGGAGGTGGGGTAGGCGAATACCCCTGCATTCTCCACAGGCTCCTCAAGGGGGCACTACATCTTTTTTTTTTTTTTTTTTTTCCCTTGTTTTTATTTTTTATTTTTTTTTTTTTTTTTTTTTTTTTTTTTAACTTTCCCTTCTTTTTTCAAATCACCTGTATGAAAAAAAAGTTAAAAAGAAAACAAACATACAATAAAAGAGCATTTCAAAGAGACCATAGCAAGGGAGTAAGAAAAAGACAACTAACCTAAGATAACTGCTTAACTTCCAACATGTTCCTACTTTACCCCAAGAAAGTTACATAATATAGCAACATTTCAGTGAACTTGTTCCTACTACAACCATCAGAAATTAACAGACCATAGTCATTTCTGGGCATCCCCAGAACGTTAAATAGCTTATCTGTTCTTCCTGGATTATTGTTCCCCCTTCCTTAATTGCTCTCTACTGCTAGTTCCCCTACATTCTACATTATAAACCATTTGTTTTACATTTTTCAAAGTTCACATTAGTGGTAGCATATAATATTTCTCTTTTTGTGCCTGGCTTATTTCGCTCAGCATTATGTCTTCAAGGTTCATCCATGTTGTCATATGTTTCACCAGATCGTTCCTTCTTACTGCCGCGTAGTATTCCATCGTGTGTATATACCACATTTTATTTATCCACTCATCTGTTGAAGGACATTTGGGTTGTTTCCATCTCTTGGCAATTGTGAATAATGCTGCTATGAACATTGGCGTGCAGATATCTGTTCGTGTCACTGCTTTCCGATCTTCCGGGTATATACCGAGGAGTGCAATCGCTGGATCGAATGGTAGCTCTATATCTAGTTTTCTAAGGAACTGCCAGACTGACTTCCAGAGTGGCTGAACCATTATACAGTCCCACCAACAATGAATAAGAGTTCCAATTTCTCCACATCCCCTCCAGCATTTGTAGTTTCCTGTTTGTTTAATGGCAGCCATTCTAACCGGTGTTAGATGGTATCTCATTGTGGTCTTAATTTGCATCTCTCTAATAGCTAGTGAAGCTGAACATTTTTCATGTGTTTCTTGGTCATTTGTATTTCCTCTTCAGAGAACTGTCTTTTCATATCTTTTGCCCATTTTATAATTGGGCTGTCTGTACTATTGTCATTGAGTTGTAGGATTTCTTTGTATATGCAAGATATCAGTCTTTTGTCAGATACATGGTTTCCAAAAATTTTTTCCCATTGAGTTGGCTGCCTCTTTACCTTTTTGAGAAATTCCTTTGAGGTGCAGAAACTTCTAAGCTTGAGGAGTTCCCATTTATCTATTTTCTCTTTTGTTGCTTGTGCTTTGGGTGTAAAGTCTAGGAAGTGGCCTCCTAGTACAAGGTCTTGAAGATGTTTTCCTACATTATCTTCTAGGAGTTTTATGGTACTTTCTTTTATATTGAGATCTTTGGTCCATTTTGAGTTAATTTTTGTGTAGGGGGTGAGGTAGGGGTCCTCTTTCATTCTTTTGGATATGGATATCCAACTCTCCCAGCCCCATTTGTTGAAAAGACCATTATGGCTCAGTTCGGTGACTTTGGGGGCCTTATCAAAGATCAGTCGGCCATAGATCTGAGGGTCTATCTCTGAATTCTCAATTCGATTCCATTGATCTATATGTCTATCTTTGTGCCAGTACCATGCTGTCTTGGCAACTGTGGCTTTATAATAAGCTTCAAAGTCAGGGAGTGTAAGTCCTCCCACTTCGTTTTTCTTTTTTAGAGTGTCTTTAGCAATTCGAGGCATCTTCCCTTTCCAAATAAATTTGATAACTAGCTTTTCCAAGTCTGCAAAGTAGGTTGTTGGAATTTTGATTGGGATTGCATTGAATCTGTAGATGAGTTTGGGTAGAATTGACATCTTAATGACATTTAGCCTTCCTATCCATGAACATGGAATATTTTTCCATCTTTTAAGGTCCCCTTCTATTTCTTTTAGTAGAGTTATGTAGTTTTCTTTGTATAGGTCTTTTACATCTTTGGTTAAGTTGATTCCTAGGTACTTGATTTTTTTAGTTGCTATTGAAAATGGTATCTTTTTCTTGAGTGTCTCTTCAGTTTGTTCATTTCTAGCATATAGAAACATTACTGACTTATGTGCATTAATCTTGTATCCCGCTACTTTGCTAAATTTGTTTATTAGCTCTAGTAGGTGTATCGTTGATTTCTCAGGGTTTTCTAGATATAAGATCATATCATCTGCAAACAATGACAGTTTTACTTCTTCTTTTCCAATTTGGATGCCTTTTATTTCTTTGTCTTGCCGGATTGCCCTGGCTAGCACTTCCAGCACAATGTTGAATAACAGTGGTGACAGCGGGCATCCTTGTCTTGTTCCTGATCTTAGAGGGAAGGCTTTCAGTCTCTCACCATTGAGTACTATGCTGGCTGTGGGTTTTTCATATATGCTCTTTATCATGTTGAGGAAGTTTCCTTCAATTCCTACCTTTTGAAGTGTTTTTATCAAAAAGGGATGTTGGATTTTGTCAAATGCTTTTTCAGCATCTATTGAGATGATCAATTGATTTTTCCCTTTCGAGTTTTTAATGTGTTGTAATACATTGATTGTTTTTCTGATGTTGAACCATCCTTGCATGCCTGGAATGAACCCCACTTGGTCATGGTGTATGATTTTTTTAATGTGTCTTTGGATTCGATTTGCAAGTATTTTGTTGAGGATTTTTGCATCTATATTCATTAGGGAGATTGGCCGGTAGTTTTCCTTTTTTGTAGCATCTTTGCCTGGTTTTGGTATTAGATTGATGTTAGCTTCATAAAATGAGTTAGGTAGTGTTCCATTTTCTTCAATGTTTTGAAAGAGTTTGAGTAAGATTGGTGTCAGTTCTTTCTGGAAAGTTTGGTAGAATTCCCCTGTGAAGCCATCTGGCCCTGGGCATTTATTTGTGGGAAGATTTTTGATGACTGATTGGATCTCTTTGCTTGTGATGGGTTGGTTGAGGTCTTCTATTTCTTCTCTGGTCAGTCTAGGTTGTTCATATGTTTCCAGGAAATTGTCCATTTCTTCTACATTATCCAGTTTGTTGCCATACAGTTGTTCATAATATCCTCTTATAATTTTTTTAATTTCTTCAGGATCTGCAGTTATGTCACCTTTTTCATTCATTATTTTGTTTATATGGGTCTTCTCTCTTTTTGATTTTGTCAGTCTAGCTAGGGGCTTGTCAATCTTGTTGATCTTCTCAAAGAACCAACTTTTGGTGATATTTATCCTTTCTATTGTTTTTTTGTTCTCTATGTCATTTATTTCTGCTTTAATCCTTGTTATTTCTTTTCTTCTACTTGGTTTAGGATTGGTTTGCTGTTCATTTTCTAGCTTCTTCAGTTGATCCATTAGTTCTTTGATTTTGGCTCTTTCTTCCTTTTTAATATATGCGTTTAGTGCTATAAATTTCCCCCTTAGCACTGCTTTTGCTGCATCCCATAGGTTTTGGTATGTTGTGTTCTCATTTTCATTCGTCTCTATATATTTAGCAATTTCTCTTGCTATTTCTTCTTTAACCCACTGATTGTTTAGGAGTGTGTTGTTTAACCTCCAGGTATTTGTGAATTTTCTAAGTCTCTGATGGTTATTGACTTCTAATTGTATTCCATTGTGGTCAGAGAATGTGCTTTGAATAATTTCAATCTTTTTAAATTTATTGAGGCTTGTTTTATGTCCCAGCATATGATCTATTCTGGAGAAAGTTCCGTGAGCACTAGAAAAGTATGTGTATCCTGGTGATTTGGGATGTAATGTCCTGTAGATGTCTGTTAAATCTAATTCATTTATCAGATTGTTTAGGTTTTCAATTTCCTTATTGGTCTTCTGTCTGGTTGATCTATCTATAGGAGAGAGTGATGTGTTGAAGTCTCCCACAATTATTGTGGAAACATCAATTGCTTCCTTTAGTTTTGCCAGTGTTTCTCTCATGTATTTTGTGGCACCTTGATTGGGTGCATAGACATTTACGATTGTTATTTCTTCTTGCTGAATTGCCCCTTTTATTAGTATGTAGTGGCCTTCTTTGTCTCTCAAAACATCCCTGCATTTGAAGTCTATTTTATCTGAGATTAATATTGCTACACCTGCTTTCTTTTGGCTGTAGCTTGCATGAAATATTTTTTTCCATCCTTTCACTTTCAATTTCTTTGTGTCCCTGTGTCTAAGATGAGTCTCTTGTATGCAACATATTGATGGTTCATTTTTTTGGATCCATTCTGCGAATCTATATCTTTTAATTGGGGAGTTTAATCCATTTACATTCAACGTTAAAACCGTGAAGGCATTTCTTGAATCGGCCATCTTATCCTTTGGATTATGTTTGCCATATTTTTCCCTCTCTCTATTAATATCCTTTATTGTACCCATACCGAATCTCTTTAGTACTGAACCTTTCTCCAAGTCTCTCTGTCCTGTCTTTGTTTCTCTGTCTGTAGGGCTCCCTTTAGTATCTCCAGTAGGGCAGGTCTCTTGTTAGCAAATTCTCTCAGCATTTCTTTGTCTGTGAAAAATTTAAGCTCTCCCTCAAATTTGAAGGAGAGCTTTGCTGGATAAAGTATTCTTGGCTGGAAATTCCTCTCTCTCAGAATTTTAAATATATCGTGCCATTGCCTTCTCGCCTCCATGGTGGCTGCTGAGTAGTCACTACTTAGTCTTATGCTGTTTCCTTTGTATGTGGTGAATTGCTTTTCTCTTGCTGCTTTCAGAACTTGCTCCTTCTCTTCTATGTTTGACAGTGTGATCAGTATATGTCTCGGAGTGGGTTTTTTTTGGATTTATTCTATTTGGAGTTCGCTGAGCATTTATGATTTGTGTATTTATGTTGTTTAGAAGATTTGGGAAGTTTTCCCCAACAATTTCTTTGAATACTCTTCCTAGACCTTTACCCTTTTCTTCCCCTTCTGGGACACCAATGAGTCTTATATTCGGACGCTTCATATTATCTATCATATCCATGAGGTCCATTTCGAGTTTTTCAATTTTTTTCCCCATTCTTTCTTTTATGCTTTCATTTTCCATTCTGTCATCTTCCAGGTCACTGATTCGTTGTTCAACTTCCTCTAGTCTTGTACTATGAGTGTCCAGAATCTTTTTAATTTGGTCAACAGTTTCTTTAATTTCCATAAGATCATCCATTTTTTTATTTAGTCTTGCAATGTCTTCTTTATGCTCTTCTAGGGTCTTCTTGATTTCCTTCATATCCCGTACTAGGGTCTCATTGTTCATCTTTAGTTCTTTGAGTAGCTGCTCTAGGTGTGTCTCTTCTGGTCTTTTGATTTGGGTGCTTGGGCTTGGGTTATCCATATCGTCTGGTTTTTTCATATGCTTTATAATTTTCTGTTGTTTTTGGCCTCGTGGCATTTGCTGTCCTTGATAGGGTTCTTTTAGGGTTTGTAGACCAGTTGAAGTCCTTATCTCTAATTTATCAGATCTACAGCTTCGTGGAGTACACTTTCTCTAACTAACCAGCAGGTGGCGTCCACGAGCCACCTGTTCTCCACAAGCCAGATCTCCCCTGCTTAGCCTTTTTGGTGAGTGGGGGAGTGAGTCTTGTGGGGCCCAATTGGTGTCCCAAGCTTGCGTGTGTAGTTGGTGTTGCCTGCCCTGTATGTGGGGCGTGTTTCTGGGCAGTCGGGGAGGGGGGGTGGCCCTAACAATCAAATCTCCCTGATGATCCTAGAGTTTTAAAGCTACTGCAATAGTCTAATCCTTCAGTTCAGTCCTGCCACAGTTTGTCTCTGCCACTGACCCACAAGTCTTTGGTATTGGCGTATGGCTCCTGAGACTTGCAAGTGGGCCCCTCTTCCAGGCTGTGCACCCCGGGTCCTCTGTTGAGGGATGACTGTGCTATGTCACAGGTGAGTGCCGTCCCCCCAGGGCAGTTCTGGGCTGCTGGGCTGTGTTGGGAGGCTCCCAGTCTGCTCAAATGATGGCTGAATGGGGCTCTGTTAATTCACACTGCTCCCCCTTCCCAGCTCTGGGACATTCAGCTGAGGTTGCAGGGAAGGCTAATGTCCACGCCCAGTTTTGTGGTGTGTGCCTGTTATTTGAAGCACTTCCGTCACACTGGGTTGTCTGGGGCAGCTCTGGGCTATGGGGCTGGCGATGGGCAGGAGTGTTTCCTGTCCACCAGGATGGTGGCTGTGAGCGGACACCCCCCTTTTCTTGGGAAGTTGTGTTGTTTAGTGAATTTTCTCAGCCACTGGATTATTGCCTTTTGTCTCAGAGCTCTCTTATTTCTGCTCTTGACTTGACGTGCCCAAATTTCAATTCTTTGAAGCTTTCTGTATTGAGCTTCTTAGAGTAATTGTTTTAGAAAAAGCAAAAAGGATTTAAAAAAAAAAAAAAACAAAAAAAAAAAACGGCCCTCCTCAGAGATCTAATGGGTTATTGAAATGCTAATAGACAAAGCAACCAGGGCCATTAAGGAAAGGTGCCCTGGGCAGAGAGATCAGCCTTGGTTCGGGATTTGCATATGCGCCTCAAGGCCTGATCTCCGCCCTTCCCCTTTCTGTGTTCACCAGAACTCCAAAAATCCTCTGCTTTTACTTTGGAGCTTCTCGTGTTGTTTTCCTTCTATGCCCGTCTCCTCTCTGCTGGGCTGGCTGCTCTCAGAGTCTCTGGTGTCTGGCCTCAGTCTATCTATGGTTGGAGTTTGAATCAGTAGAATGAGTTTCCGATGAGAGCAGCCACTGCAATTCTCCCTTCTCCTTCCTGGAGCTGACAGCCCCTCCTCCCCCGGGACTGAGCCTGGCAGGGAGGGGCGCGGGTCCCCTGGCCGCAAAAACTTACAGATTTCGCTGATCTCAGCAGTTCCACGTTTTCATGAGTGTTGTATGAAGTATGCCCAAAGACAGATTGCTCTGTGGTGTCCAGTCCACGCAGTTCCTGGCTTTTTACCTACTTTCCTGGAGGAGTAACTAAAACATACAGCTCACCAGTCTGCCATCTTGCCCCGCCTCCCGATTGTTTATTTAGGATGGAAAGAATGATGGGTGAACAAAACCGTCTAAAAAAATGCTTTGATGAAGAAACTTTGAGGGCACTACATTGAATGAAGTAAGTCAGACACATAAGGACAAATATTTTATGGTCTCACTGATATGAACTAATTATAAAATGTAAACCCATAGACATGAAATATAAGTTAACAGCATATAGAACAAGGTTAAAGAATGGGGAGTTGTTGTCTATTATGAGCAGAATGTTCAACTAGTTGAACCTAAGTGTTTGGAAGTGGACAGAGGTGATGGTGGCATGTAATTGTGAGAATAACTAACAGTGCTGAATGGTGTGTGAATGTGGTGGAAAGGGGAATCTTAGAGTCATGTATGTCACCAGAAGGAAAGATGGAGGTTAAAAGATCAGAATGTATAAAACAGTGAATCTTGTGGTGGACAATGTCCGTGATTAACTGTACAAATATTAGAAATCTCTTTCATGAATTAGAACAAATATATGACACTATAACTAGAAGCTAATAATGGATGGATATATAGGGAAAATATATACCTATTGCAAACTATGCACTACAGTTAACAGTATTTTAACATTCTTTCATCAGCAGTGATAAAGGTACTATACCAATACCATGAGTCAATAAAGGAGGGGGAGTGGTTAGGAGTAGGGGAGGAATTGAGTTTTCTTTTTTTGTCTTTATTTCTTTTCTGGAGCAATGAAAATGTTCTAAAAATTGGAAAAAAAATTAATTGTGGTGATGGATACAGAGCTGTATGATGATACCGTGGGCAACTGATTGCGCACTTTGGATCTTTGAATACTTGTATGGTATGTGAACAATCTCAATAAAATTAAATTGAAAAAAAAATGAGGGTGGGATTAAAACATTTCCATATAAGCAAAACTGGAGGGACTTTGTTACCACTATACTGGCCCTATAAGAAATGCTAAAGGGAATTCTGCAGATTGAAAGGAAAGGACACTAGATAATTGACTGAAGCCACATGAAGAAATATAGATCTTTGGTAAAGATAATGACATGGGTAACTATAAATACCAGTACTACTGTATTTTTGATCTGTAACTCCAATTTTACTTCCTACAGGATCTAAAAGGCAAATAAATAAAACGTAAACATAAATCAATGGTTTGGGATTTATAATGTGTAAATATGTAATTTTTTACAAGAATACACAGAAGTGGGGGGACAGAAGGCTACAGGAACACAGCTGATGTGTACTCTTGAAGTTCAGTTACTAACAAAGCAAACAAGATTATTATAGTTTTAGGATGCTAAATTTAAGCTCCATGGTAACCAGAGAGAAAATATCAGTGACTATGCACACTCATAGAGACAGAAACTAGAGTACAGATTACCAGGAGTGTGGGGTGGGGGCAATGAGGCGTTAATGCAAAATGGGGGTAGAGTTTCTGTTTGGGGTGAAGGGAAAATTCTACTAATGGATGTAGTGAAGGTGCTGCAATATTGTGAATGTGATAATTCCACTAAATGGCACGCCTGGGAGGTGCTGAGATGGGAAGATTTATGTTATAAATGTTTCCACAATTAGAAAAAATAAAGACAGAGAAACTAAAGAGATAATGGCAATTAAATTCCATACATGATACTAGATGGGATCTAGTAGGAGAGGAGAAAAGGTTCAAAAGGACATTATTGGCACATAAGAGAAAACTGGAGTGTAGAATGTAAGCTTTTTATCAATGTTAAATTGCTTGAACTTGAGAACTTGATAACTGCACTTAATTTGATTACATATGTCAATACCCTTGTTTGTAGGAAATGTACTTGGAAATATTAGGTGTTCAAGAGGTATGATGTGTACAACCTGCTCTCAAATGTTCACAAAATAGATAGACAGATAGATAGATAGATAGAATGAAATGATATGCAAATGTGGCAAAATGTTAAAATTAGTGGATCTGGATTTCTGGGGGTTAGAGGGTTTGCTGGACTTCTCTCTTTGAGGTCTATATTACTTTTGCAATTGTCCTGTAAGCTTGAAATTATTTCAATATAAAAAGTTAAAAACAACAAAAAAGAGCAAAAACAAGCCAAGTTCATGCAGAAATAAACCCTTTCTCCAAAACTAGATTACATGACAGCCCAAAATAAAACCATAGATGCATAAATGTAAGCATATGGTACTTAAAAACAATGTAGTGATCTTCATATGTACAATCACCTCTGGCCAAATTTACTACTATATCCCAGTCAGCACTGTAAAGCAAAAGAAAATCCGAATAGAATTCAGAGGATAAAGACTGACAAAAGAACTGGAAAAGAAAGCAATCGCAAAGAGATTTAACAAGCTTTTAAGTAATGAAGAAGATGGTGAACAGCTGTTCTTCATCCTGTTAGACAACAGAACAAGAGGAAATGGTCTTCAACAATACCATGAAGGATTCAAATTACCAATAGACGGAAGGAAGAATTTTCTGACTGTGACTATTCTTAAACATTGTAATGGTTTACCACAGGGAGTTGAAGATATGTCTTGAGGTATCTGAAACTCAGACTGAATTCATCCTAGCTTGAAGGCAGAAAGATGAAGTAGTGGAGCTTTCAAGGTCTCTTGTATTTAATGATTCTGTGTGTCAACCCAATTCAATTTGCTGAAAACTGTCTCCAATTATGTTTTTAATAACTATAACTCAGAGTAAAGATGGAGAGCTTCTAATTTGATCTATGAGTACAAACAAAAGACCTATGCAGCAACATGGAACATGAGAGTTGTAATTTGAAATTCAGTAGGGAAAAACCAGTGAAATAAACAGAGTTAATAACCTAAGGATTCAATTAAAAATTTCCAAATGTTCCCCCCTTTATCTAAACTATACAAAATTAAATCAATCCAGTAATATCACTTAATGGAGCTAGGAACCAAAATTATTAAACAGTAACTAATAAAGATGTTGAAATCTATACATTAAAGCTCACCCTTTTTACTCATACTTAATTTCTCATGCCTCACCCAAACCTCATTTATTCCCCATTGTCGTCCCAAATGGAAATAGCTTTTATAGCTTGCTCTGATTATAATAGTGTTACATAATTAAATACCAAAATATATGCAAAATATAATCCTAAAAAATAAAGGACAATTTAATTCACAATTCCAGGTATACACTATTAGCATTTAATTTTCCCCTTCTAGAAATTCTCTATATAAATATAGTTTGCCAAAATAGGATAATATAAACATTATTGGTAATTCAGATTTCTCCTCTTAATATATCATAAACTTTTTCCATGTTGATAAGCCCATGTACACATGGCTACATAATACTCTATTGTGTATTAAATATATTTCAGATCCATCTCTAACACCACCCGGGAGAAATCAAAGCCCCGATTTTTCGCCACCCCCTCCCCAACCACACATACTCAGCCTGGGACACTGGTGGGGAAGAAATGACTGGATCATGGATGGATACTAACAAAAAGTAATGAGAGGCTGCTGGGCAAACTGAACCTTGTCGCCTTAACTCTAATGACTTTCTACTTCATATATCCCCAGTTACCTGACTCAGTATGCTCATGTCCTGTTTCTAATCTCTCTAAATCCCCTGGACTTCATCTGTACTACTACTGCCTTATGGAAGCTAGAACTGTAAATCCTTGTTCATTTTCCATTATACTAAGGCTGTACTGAGGTGACTGAAAGAAAGTGCTGCTTTGCCATGACAAAATATATTTACACCTCCTTAAATGGCCACTTTCTCCTCTGAAAGGAGAGAAAACAAAATTTGGAAAATAGCTGGATAAAACCACTATCTGACATCTGTTATACAATCAAGAACCTAGAATTCTCTGTGGAGTGGACTCTCCTCTCACTTCCAAGGGCCAACCCAATGTGTACATGTTCAGCCCCTGAAAAAAGAGATCTGATCCAGTATTTACTCAAAAGAATAACTGAAGTGTAGGTGACAGGGATACATGACTGCTTTTGATCAAATAGGAAACCTTCTGCCACAATAAGACAAAAGCACTTTCTGAATATCTCAGAAATAGCAAATCCAGCATCTGTGGGTCACATATTATATGTATTCCTCAGACACACTGTTTTAGGGTTCAGGTTGCATTTATCTCTGCTGTCTCTTATCTTCTTTCTCTGCTGCTTTCCATTCTATGGCAGTGGTTTTGAACACTGATGAGATAGTACCTCTTTCAACCTCTGGCAGATGTTTTAAAGCAATTTGTTCAAGTACCAAGTACCTGGGATGTATTTTTTTGTAGGCAATTTGTGGATCAAATTTCCAATCATCTTAAGGGTATTTTGAGTTTTAAATATAATGGCTTATCACAACCTCAGAACACCTTTACTCTGATTTATTTGTTATGTAAAACAGAAAAACACATCCAAACTACAAATATAGGACCCCCAAAAATTGCTTTCTAGCCCTGACATTTGAAATTCCTTCACACTAACATGAATAAAACAGAAGCTAAAAAAGAACTCATTTTTCTGTATTTTTTCCTAAATTTATATAGCTTTGATTTGATCTATTTTTATTTAATTGTAGATGAAAATTAATTCAGAGGTAAAAGAGAACATGATAAATACTTTCTTAATAAAATGAAAATCAAACATAATCAGGTATTAAGAATATAATTTTATGTGCTTTGTGTTAATAAATATACTTGAATGTATAGAAAAATAATTTCTTTTAGTCAATCTCATTTTCATGTACATATATTGATAGTGGTAAAATCCTTCACTATGTTTCATGTACTTTCCCATATACTAACTTATGGCTGTATAGAACAATCTCAATGAATAACCTAAACAGACCCTAATAATAGGATAAATATTCTTATGCTTTAGAGCTATTGGTCTGAATGAAAGACAAACCTACTGGATTCACTAGATGCAATAACTACTATTATTATCATTATGATATATATATATATATTCCACATAATCATTTTAGAATTTTTAATATATATGTACAAACAAATGCATATCATCTTGCATATATAAAACAAATGCATATCATCTTGTACATATAAATATTCATAATATCCACTTTACTAACTTCAAAAATCTTTTACCTAAAGAGTAATAAAGGCTATATACTAGGACAACCCAGATTATGATACAGTTGAGAAAACTTATAATAGAAAAGATAAGTATTTTTTTTCCTCATCATTTAAAAAATAAGAGGCAAAAGGCAGGGAGAATAAAAGACTTCCAAAGGCTTTTTCCAGTAGTCACAATTACCTCAGTTTTTAAAAATGCTGGTAGTATGAATTTTTCAACCAATCAGGAAAAAATAAGTTTGTATTAGGAACCAAAGCACAAATCATTTGAGATAGCTGTCATTCATATAAAGATTCCAAATAAGGAATTGCCTGTATTTATATTTCATGTGTCTTTTTTATTCATCATCAATCCTATAATTTGAGCTGCTTTAAAACTTATAAATATCCATTACCTACATTTTTATTAATATTAATGTGCTGTGATTCTCAATGTCCAATTAGTCTTTCTTTTGATAAGTTTGCTGGCACCACCAAATACTAATGACCTAAAAGTTTTAAAGTGCTTCTATAATGTGCAATAGTGACCAATAATTTGTTGTAATCACAGTTAGTAAAAGTATAATGACAGTTTATTTTAAATATGCATATATTATATATATTACATATATATTATAAATTTACAAATCATAAACTTAAAGCTATAAGGATATAAAGAGAGCTCAGTGTTTTTATAATACAAGCACGTTGTCTACACACCGTCCTTGAACATCATTCCAATTTCTCAGAAGCCTTTCATTTTCTTTCTGCAGGTGTTCATTTTTGGCTTGGTTTTCTGCGACAGTGTCCAGGCAGTCACAGATAAGTTCTCTAATGACCTCAGCTGGGCTTGCAACTTTCTGTAAATTGAAGGAACCAAGTCGGAACTAGGATGAAAGGAAAACATGATTAGTTTTGGGGGAGTATCAAGATTGAACATTCCAGTGTTAAATGTACAGAATTTCTTCTGAGAGAGAAGAAAAGTACAAGATTCAAATATATTGCATTTGCCAGATACAAATACACTGACAAAATAACTGGTTTACTTCCTATATTCTTCCTAAAGTTTATCATACAAATCAACAAATAACCTAAGAATGATTTTTAAAAGTAGGTAAATCACTCTCTTACCTCCTAGCAAAAAAAGAAATCAAGCTAAATGCTATGTAAGTGTAAGTGTACTACCATCTGTTTGCTGCAACCTGAAGTCACTTTGCTCAGTATAAGAGATTTATACATGGTGATTTTTAACTCTAGTTTCTGTTAATACAAATGGTAAAATGGGATAACTGGCCTATAAGCTATTTCTGAAGAGAGATAAACATTTTGGTAAAAGCTGAGAGAAATATAGGGTTCTTGATAAGCCTGGGGCACCACACAGTAATTAAATCTTTCATCTAAAACCAATAATTTATTATTAGAAATTACAACTAATAATTTTAAGTGTCAAGCTTGAGTACTTTGGCATAAAGGTTTAAGATGTAAAAACATCTTAATTTTTCTACTAGGGGATTTTTCTAAATAAAGCAGTTATAATACAGTTTTAGTTATAGTTACGGAATTCTGGGGAACACAGGTACTCCTCATTTAACAGATAAGGAAACCAAAACACAGAAATGATTGATGATAATCATCATCATCCTTAATATTAAAATTAGAATTATAACAAATAAGAAAATTATAAAAATAATAATTGTTATTATACAGTTACTATGTCTTGAATATGAAGTAGAACTAAAGCATGGCACAAAAATAAACCCATCTAATCTCCACCAAAAAGGAACTGTTACTATATCTATTTTATAGACTAGTAAACTGAGGTTCAGAGGAGTTATCCAACATATTGAAGGGGAAGTCAAGATTCTAAGACACTATGCAATTATGCTGTTTCCTGAAATGAGAGCGTGTCCTAACTAGACCACTAGAAAATAAGGGGAAAAATTAGATCCAGAACCTAAATATAATTCTGAAGAAAAATTCTAATGGCACTAAGTGGCAAAATTGAGAGTAAAATCAAGGGGTTTTGTTTTGTATTTTTTGCCTCCTAGATCAGTAATTTTTATTACATCATTTATATAATAGGAAAATTTCTAAAATGTCTTCCTTATTTCAAAACATTAAATTCTACTTGCTGCCCTCCCCCCTACGTGGGACCCGACTCCCAGGGGTGTAAATCTCCCTGGCAACGCAGAGTATGACTCCCGGGGATGAATGTGGACCCAGCAGCGTGGGACTGAGAGTATCTTCTTGACCAAAAGGGGGATGCAAAATGAGACAAAATAGTTTCAGTGGCTGAGAGATTCCAAATGGAGTCGAGAGGTCACTCTGGTAGACATTCTTATGCACTATATAGATAACACCTCTTAGGCTTTAATGTATTGGAATAGCTAGAAGTAAATACCTGAAACTACCAAACTCCAACCCAGCAGTCTGGACTCCTGAAGACAATTATATACTAATGTAGATTACAAGGGGTGACAGTGTGATTGTGAAGACCTTGTGGATCACACCCCCTTTAGCTAGTGTATGGATGAGTGGAGGAATGGGGATAAAAACTAAAGGACAAACGGGGTGGGATGGGGGGATGATTTGGGTGTTTTTTTTCACTTTTATTTTTTATTCTTGTTGTGGTTCTTTCTGATGTAAGGAAAATGTTCAGAGATAGATTGTGGTGATGAACGCATAAGTATGTTATCATACTGTGGACAGTGGATTGTATACCATGGATGATTGTATGGTGTGTGAATGTATTTCAATAACACTGAATTTAATAAAAAAAAATAGTAACAATAAAAAAAAGAAAGAAAGAAAGAATATGTTATTCTGGGGTATATAATTCCACCTAAAAAAAAAAAAAACAAAAAAAACACATTAAATTCTAAGAGTATTTCCATAAATAACTATGTTACGTATAGACTGAGAAATATTTAACAGTTGATAACTCTGACACACATCTCAATTAATCAATTAACTAAATGTCATTAAAGCAGCAATCCAGTGTTTACAATTTGGATGCCATTTTACAAATCATTTCAGTTAATTCCTAAAATTTAGGGACCATTTGGATGTATAACCCCATAGAGTAACCTTTTTGGATGAATTATATTTGTATTTTACTTTAAATCCTTAGAAAGAAAACATAAGTAGACAATCTCTTACTGAACATTATGAAAACCATGACAAATGGCCTAAATACTGCCCATTCCTAGGTGTTGAGAAATATTTATTTACACTCCCTTAAACTTTAAAGAAAAGCAATGATATCTATAGTCTTCAATAAGATAGATACATTTTAAAGGACAGAATATTACTGTTCTAGTCCCCCAAAATTGTATAAGTATTTGTATGTATTATTTTTCAAACCAAAGCAGGTCATAATGCCTATTTAATTTGGTTTTTCTCACCTCTTCCTGTTTCTAAATCAAAACTGGAAACCAGATCAAGAAAATATTTCCTTTATTTCAATGAGTAACTTAAATTAAGCAATTTGAGCAAGGTTAAAAAAAGACTTGGAAAATTTCTAAGAAACATTTATTCAGTTGAAATTAATTTAGACAATTTGTCAGATATGACTTACTCCTTTCTCTTTAATATGAAATCAAATGGCCAAAAGCATTTATAGTTGTTTATAGTTGTATTTCTCAGGTAATGAAACACGGTTCCATTTAAACAAAAGCTTTATCTATGTAAAGAATATATAATTGAAAATAAATTTTAGCCTTTACCTTTTAACATTTCTCTGAATATAAACATAAAAACAGTTAAAAACAAGGGTCATCTTTATAATATTACTTTTCTGAGTTGAAAAATAGGAGAAAAATTAAGTTTATTTTTAGACATCAGATTATGTTATTAACAACCCATAAACCCACAAAGTAATCTCGTATATTTTTCATTATCACAACTGTCACTCGACTGTGACTAAGATGGATATTTTTAGGAAGGAAAGATTTTTCATCACTTGGAAGTTTCAACATTGCCAAATGTATAAAGAATTTATGCCACACTTTGATCCTGAATAAAGTCATCGCGAAAATACAAATGCAGAGATAAACACAAGTCTGACCGTCTGCACTTCTATCTTAGATGCCAAAGGAAGTAGGAAGTATTCTAAATCACTAAGAACAAGAGACTTTTTTCAAAATACCATTCAATTGCATTTACTCAAAATTCCAAGAGAATTCTGAACTATTTTTTTGGCTATTCAGTACAGAATAAACCTAAAATTTCATTTCTTCTCAAGAATAGGTAACCATTTTTCCATTTCTATTTTCTAATTATATTTACTAGTTTCTGGTCTGTTAACAGGTGTGAATATTTGTTTTTCTAAACAATAAAAATAAAATATTAGTATCTAGAAACTCAAACCAAGAATAGGGTTTTTCTTGAAATAATTCAGATTAAAATTATTATTTTTAAAAATTCTGGAATGTATGAGAGTGTCTCCACTGGGCCATCCTTCCTGGTTTACGTGTGGCTGAGAGTCAGGTTAGGGCACGCTCTTGGCAACACTGCTGTCATTGCAGACTGTCTACACTACTGCTGTCCCAAGGGGCCATGTGCCCATGCACTGGACTTCAACACGGGTCTCATGTCAGGCTTAGTGAAATGAGAAGCACAAAATATTTCTGTGCTCCAAGTCTACATCTAATCCATCCTTATACTGCCCCTCAAACAAAAAGTAGCAATTTGTATCATTTTTAAATCTAGCAAATTCTCACAAAGCTATATTGTATTATTGTGTCAAATTTTAAATATTTGGCTTTAGTTCCTTGTTTGACATGTAAGGCTATTGGCACAGCTGTTCTTTATTTATTAGTTCTGACACGTCAAAATAATCTACAGCATAAAATCATGACTTCAAACGATAGACCAGAATCAGAAGTAACAAATGAAAGATATTTTGAGAGCATGTCTATTCAGTTATAGATGTGGACAAAAATAAGTTCTTTTTTTGTAGTCAGTTCTCAAGATCTTATGGAAAATTCAGAGCACACAGAACTGTGCTAAGCAATTCATTCAGTCTATAATTATCTAAGATTTTATGCTATGTCTTCATTTTTTTATGTAAAAAGGTTAAGAACAATTGACTAAATTTGTTAGTGACACTCATAGTGGGCTGTATTCATTGGCTCTAAATGGTCATCATTCTAGCCAGTGGGGGGAAAAAAATTATCAGATCCACTTTGAAAATTCTCAATTTCAGAAAACTTATTCATATTCTTTGGTCAAGATTTTGCTTATTCTGGAAAACTGTCTTATTGTCAGTCCTTCAAGATAAACTGCCACATCCCCTTACCTGTTGCCTCAAAGCCTAGGTCAAATACTCTTTAATTAACTTAGCCTAAATTCACCTGTCTAATATTAATACTTTAGAGTTTATCTCATGTTATTTATCATTCAGTCTCATCCTGCTTATTTTTTTTTCTGGTTGGTTCAGAAGTACAGTCTTTTCCTTTACTTTCAAGTTTTTTGAAATCAGGAGCCATCTCTTATTTCTTCCATAGTCTCCATAGTATCTTGCACAGCTAGAACATAAATTAAGTGCACAATAAAGACTGAATGATTTATTTTTTGGAATGGTCCTCATTAATAAGGAAATATAATTAAAATGGGGTGGGAAAGAAAATAATTGGGACAATGATTTATTTTTAAGCAGTTAAGAAATACTTAAAACAGTTTAAATATATTAGAAAATATTTTAAGCAATTTAAAGATACAAGACAGTTTTATTTTGATCAGTATAATTTAAATGACAAAGGCATGATTAGAAAAATGACTAACAGCATTTGATACTGTGATAATACATAAATTTGATAAAACCTGAACAGTTTTTTTTTAAAGAATGTACAGATACAAGGTTATATCTCAGTTTTCAGGTTCTTCAGAGTGGCTATGAAGATAATAGAGAATATATCATACAAGTAAATAATACAAAATTAACACTGAATAACTACTAACCAATTTCTGGGGAATTGTATATTCCCATTCTAAATGTTGTTGGGGAGAAGAAATTTACTAAAGAGTGATTTGATACCTTGCTTAGAACATATCAATGAAAGAGTTTGCATTTTGATAGATTCCCAAAGTAGTCTGAATAACCTTGCAGAATTAATTTTCATTAGAGTCCTGGGAACCAAGAGGAGAGGCTCAAGGAAATGAAGGAATGAAGATATTTTGACATTATTATTAGACAAATACTGGTCGGAGAGACACTCATTTTACAGTATGTGTTTTTAAATTTATTCATATCAGAGAAAAGTTAAGTTGAAACTAGATATGTATGCATTAAAAAGTTAAATACTTCCCTACCTTGATGGTTGCTTATGTGTTCAGACATAGGGGACTGGTGGTTCGATGGGCTGAGTCCTCTACCATGGGACTTGCCCTTGGGAAGACTGTTGCTGCAAAGGAGAGGCTAGGCCTGCCTATAATTGTGCCTAAGAGTCTCCTCCTGAATGCCTCTTCTTTGTGCAGATGTGGTCCCCTCTCTCTCTAGCTAAGCCAACTTGGCAGGTGAAATCACTGCCCTCCCCCCTACATGGGATCGGACACCCAGGGGAATAAATCTCCCTGGCAATGTGGAATATGACTCCTGGGGAGGAATCCAGACCTGGCATCCTGGGATGGAGAACATCTTCTTGACCCAAAAGGGGATGTGAAAGGAAATGAAATAAGCTTCAGTGGAAGAGAGATTCCAAAAGGAGCCGAGAGGTCACTCTGGTGGGCACTCCTACACACAATATAGATAACCCTTTTTAGGTTCTAATGAACTGGAATAGCTAGCAGTAAATACCTGAAACTATCAAACTACAACCCAGAACCCTTGAATCTTGAAGATGATTATATAAAAATTTAGTTTATGAGGGGTGACAATGTGATTAGGAAAGCCATATGGACCACACTCCCCTTTGTCCAGTGTATGGATAGATGAGTAGAAAAATGGAGGCAAAAAAAAAAAAAAAAAAGGCACCCAGTGTTCTTTACTTTAATTGTTCTTTTTCACTTTAATTTTTATTCTTATTATTTTTGTGTGTGGTAATGAAAATGTTCAAAAATTAATTTTAGTGATTGTGGTTGTTAGGTTCATGTGCCAACTTGGCCAGGTGATAGTACCCAGCTGTATGGTCAAGCAAGCACTGGCCTAACAATTGCTGTGAGGACATTTGTGGCTGGTTAATAAACCAACAGGCTGGTTTATTAAATTATCAGTCAATTGGCTGCAGCTGTGACTGATGACTCACTGAGGGGCATGTCTTCCACAATGAGATAATGCAATTGGCAGGATTTAATCCAATTAATCAGTTGAAGACTTATAAGCAAGACAGATAGAGGACCTTCACTTCTTCTCCAGCTGCCCAGCGAAGTCTTTCCTGAGGAGTTCATCGAAGTTGCTGGCTTGTTTCCTGAGGAGTTCAATGAACACATTCATTGAAGATCCCAGTTCATTTCCTGAGGAGTTCAACCAACATCTTCCTTGGAGTTGACAGTTTGCTGACTGCCCTACAGAATCTGGACTCCTGCATACCCACAGTCATGTGAGTCACTTTTATAAATTTTATAGTCATAGATACCTCTCATTGATACTATTTCCCTAGAGAACCCTAACTAATACAACTTGGTACCAGGAGTTGGGTTAATCTCTTTAGGTGGGGGTTGGATGGCAGGCTACTTAAGAGCAGACTGGAGGTGGGGAAGCTGTTTCCTCAGGACAGCCCTCTACAGGTAAATCTAACAATGACTCAGCAGAATCCAGGATTCCAATGTCCTGACTGCCATTATTATCAATCCATATGTCCCCATCCCAAGTTTCGGGATCCCATTCTTTTCCAATTAATGCCTTTACTTTAACAGCAGACACCCTGAGAGGTTCAGATTTTAGTTTACGTTGTAAATCTGCTACTCGCACAATGAGAGTCTGCATCTGGTTTTCAGAAACCTCAAGTCTGCGGGCACAGGAAATAAGATTTTCTTTTGGGGCACACATAGAAACCTTTACATCTGTCATACAGCATTTAAGTTTTGAATTTGAAGCCTTTAGCTCATCCCTTTCTCTTACAACTTTATCCAATGTATCTAAGAGCAGCTAGGCAACATCATTATACCTCTTAATTCTGCAAAACTCTGTGAAGGTGTCGAAAACACTATCACCCAGAGCCTAGCTTTGTATAAGAGTATGATTAGGAGAATCAAATGGTGCTACTTTACGTATCTTCTTTGCCAACTCATGCCATGGACTGTCAGTGTCTTCCTGGTTATTGGAAATAGAATCATTAGTGCCTTTGAATCTAATCAGAGTAGAAAACAAATTGTAAAAGCCCATTTTAAAATTCTGTTTCTCAAGAACCATTCCCGGTACCCTTCAGGGACTGCTAATCCTGTAATCACCTTCCTTGAGGAAGCAGCCTTCACTGCTCTGTCTGGAGAGAGTAATCCTGTTTTAAGAGATGAAAATGCAACAGAATGTCCTGAGGTAAATGGCTTGAGGGATAATTCTAACTCTTTTCATGACCTACCCCGACCACCAGTCTTTGCTTCAAGACATATAACTAGACTAAAGTCCCAACAGGCCCCAAAGGATGAGATGCAACGTGTGACCCATGAAGAAGTACGCTATACTCCAAAAGAACTGTATGAGTTTTCCAACTTATACAGACAGAAACCAGCGGAATATGTGTGGGAATGGATATTAAGGGTATGGGATAATGGTGGAAGGAATATAAGGTTGGATCAGGCTGGATTTACTGATATGGGCCCACTAAGCAGAGATTCTGCATTTAGTGTTATAGCTCAAGGGGTTAGAAAGGGTGTTAGTCTGTTTGGGTGGTTGCCTGAAACATGGATCAGAAGGTGGCCAGAATTACCAGAGGTTGTGCCCTGGTACAATGTGGAGGAGGGGATTCAAAGGCTTAGAGACATTGGAATGTTAGAGTGGATTTATCATGGAAGACCTGCTCACACACCCCTGGAATGTCCAGAAGACACACCTTCTACCAGGACTGTGAGGAATAAATTTGTGAGACTAGCTCCATCATCCCTGAAGAGCTCTGTAGTCGCCCTTCTCTGTAGGTCAGATTACTGTAGGAACTGCTGTCACTGAGCTGGAATCCTTAAACACAATGGGGATAATCAGGTCCCAAGTCGGCAGAAGCCAAGTGGCTGCAGTTAATCGCCACAGACAAGGTGGGCGTGGCTACCATAATGGAAAACAGGCTCAAAGCAGCAATCAAAATAATATGACTCCCAGAGACTTATGGCGTTGGCTAGTGGATCATGGAGTACCAAGTAGTAAAATAGATGGGCAATCGACTAAATTCTTGTTTGAACTATATTGGCAGGAGAATTCTAAGTCATGTGAATAAAAGTCTCCCTTGAATTATAAAAGCAGAGAGTCATGGCCCCTTAATCAATTCCCAGACTTGAGACAGTTTACAGATCCAGAGCCCCTTGAATGAAGGGAAGGCCGGGTACCCTTAGGGAAGGACCCTGTTATACTGCCAAAGATTTATACTGTTAATCTTCCTCCCAGCCTTCCCCAGGGGGACCTACGGCCTTTTACCAGGGTAACAGTGCATTGGGGAAAAGGAAATGATCAGATATTTCATGGATTATTAGACACTGGTTCAGAAGTGACATTAACTCCTGGATTCCCAAAATGTCACTCTGGTCCACCAGTCAGAGTTGGGGCTTATAGAGGTCAGGTGATCGATGGAGTTTTAGCTCAGGTCCATCTCACACAGTGAGTCCAGTGGGTCTGTGGACTCACTGTGGTTATTTCTCCAGTGCCAGAATGCATAATTGGAAAAGACATACTCAGCAACTGGCAGAATCCTCACATTGGTTCCCTGACTCATGGAGTGAGGGCTGTTATGGTGGGAAAGGCCAAGTGGAAGCTACTAGAACTGCCTCTGCCTAGCAAAATAGTAAACCAGAAGCAATACTGGATTCCTGGAGGGATTGCAGAGATTAATGCCACTCTTAAGGACTTGGAGGACACAGGGGTGGTGATTCCCACCACATCCCCATTCAACTCTCCTATCTGGCCTGTGCAGAACACAGATGGGTCTTGGTAGATGACAGTGGATTATCGTAAGCTTAACCAGGTGGTGACTCCAATTGCAGGTGCTGTTCCAGATGTCGTATCATTGCTTGAGCAAATCAACACATTCCCTGGTACCTGGTATGCAACTATTGATCTGGCAAATGCTTTTTTCTCACTTGCTGTCAGTAAGGACCACCAGAAACAGTTTGCATTCAGCTGGCAAGGCGAGCAGTTTACATTCACTGTGCTACCTCAAGGTTATATCAACTCTCCAGCCCCATGTCATAATATTGTCCGCAGGGATCTTGATTGTTTCTCCCTCCCACAAGACATCACACTGTCCATTATATTGATGACATCATGTTGATTGGACCTAGTGAGCAAGAAGTAGCAACTACTCTAGATTTGTTAGTAATGTATTTGCGTGGCAGAGGATGGGAGATAAATCCAACAAAAATACAGGGGCCTTCCACCTCAGTAAAATTTCTAGGTGTCCAGTGGTATGGGGCCTGTTGAGATATCCCTTCTAAGGTGAAGGATAAGCTGTTGCATTTGGCCCCTTCTATGACCAAAAAAGAGGCACAACGCTTAGTTGGCCTCTTTGGATTTTGGAGACAACATATTCCTCATTTAGGTGTGCTACTCCAGCCCATTTATCAAGTAACCAGAAAAGCTTCTAGTTTTGAGTGGGGACCAGAACAAGATGAGGCTCTGCAACAAGTCAAGGCTGCTGCACAAGCTGCTCTGCCACTTGGACCATATGATCCAGCTGACCCAATGGTGCTGGAAGTGTCAGTGGCAAATAGAGATGCTGTTTGGAGCCTTTGGCAGGCTTCTATAGGAGAATCACAATGCAGGCCCTTAGGATTTTGGAGTAAAGCTTTACCATCCTCTGCAGATAACTACTCTCCATTTGAGAAACAGCTGTTGGCCTGCTACTGGGCCTTAGTAGAGACAGAACGCTTAACCATGGGCCACCAAGTTACCATGAGATCTGAGTTACCTATCATGAGCTGGGTGTTGTCTGACCTAAGTTATAAAGTTGGGCATGCACAGCAGCACTCCATCATAAAATGGAAATGGTGTATGCGAGATAGAGCTCGAGTAGATCCTGAAGGTACAAGTAAGTTACATGAGGAAGTGGCCCAAATGCCCATGGCCCCCACTCCTTCCACCTTACCTTCTCTTTCCCAGTCCACAGCTATGGCATTTGGGGAGTTCCTTACAATCAGTTGACTGAGGAAGAGAAAACTCGGGCTTTGTTTACAGATGGTTCTGCATGATATGCAGGCACCTCCCAAAAGTAGACAGCTGCAGCACTGTAGCCCCTTTCTGGGATGTCCCTGAAGGACAGTGGTGAGGGGAAATCCTCCCACTGGGAAAAACTTCAAGCAGTGCACCTGTTTGTTCACTTTGCTTGGAAGGAGAACTGGCCAGAGGTGCATTTGTATATTGATTCATGGGCTGTTGCTAATGGTTTGGCTGAATGGTCAGGGACTTGGAAGGAATATGATTGGAAGATTGGTGACAAGTCTGGGGAAGGGGTGTGTGGATAGACCTTTCTGAATGGGCAAACAACATGAAGATATTTGTGTCCCATGTGAATGCTCACCAGAGGGTGACTTCAGCAGAAGATGTTAATAACCAAGTGGATAAAATGACCCGTTTGGTGGATACCAATCAGCCTCTTTCCCCAGAAACTCCTGTCATTGCCCAAAGGGCTCATGAACAAAGTGGTCATGGTGGTAAGGGTGGAGGTTATGCATGGGCTCAGCAAGATGGACTCCCACTCACCAAGGCTGACCTGGCCACAGCCACTGCTGAGTGTCCAATCTGCCAGCAGCAGAGACCCACACTCAGTCCTTGATATGGCGCCATTCCCTGAGGTGATCAGCCTGCTACCTGGTGGCAGGTTGATTACATTGGACCACTTCCATCATGGAAGGGGCAGCAATTTGTTCTTACTGGAATAGACACATACTCTGGATATGGGTTTGTCTTCACTGCACAACGTGCTTCTGCCAAAACTACCATCCGTGGACTTACAGAATGCCTTATCCACCGTCATGGTATTCCACACAGCTTTGCTTTGGACCAAGGAACCCACTTCACAGAAAATGAAGTGAGGGAATGGGCACATGCTCATGGAATTCTGTGGTCCTACCATGTTCCCCATCATCCATAGGCAGCTGGGTTGATAGAATGGTGGAATGGCCTGTTGAAGACTCAATTATGGCACCAACTAGGTGGCAATACCTTGCAGGGCTGGGGCAGTGTTCTCCAGGAGGCTGTGTATGCTCTGAATCAGCATCCACTCTATGGTTCTGTTTCTCCCATAGCCAGGATTCATGGGTCCAGGAATCAAAGGGGGGAAACAGGAGTGGCACCACTCACTAACACTCCTAGTGATCCACTAGGTAAATTTTTGCTTCCTGTCCCTGCAAGCTTAAGCTCTGCTGATCTACAAGTCTTTGTTCCAAAAGGAGGAATGCTTCTACCAGGAAACACAATAATCCCATTGAACTGGAAGTTAAGACTGCCACCTGGTCACTTTGGGCTTCTTATGCCTCTGAATCAACAGGCAAGGAAGGGGATTACTGTACTGGCTGGGGTGATTAATCCTGACTATCAAGGAGAAATAGCACTGCAACTACACAATGGAAGTAAAGAAGAGTTTTCCTGGAATATAGGAGATCCCTAGGGTGTCTCTTAGTACTACCATGCCCTGTGATTAATGTCAATGGAAAACTGCAACAACCCAATCCAGGCAGGACTACCAATGGCCAAGAAACTTTAGGAAAGAAGGTTTGGGTCACCCCACCAGGCAAAGAACCACGGCCAGCTGAAGTGCTTGCTGAGGGTAAAGGGAACATGGAATAGGTAGTGGAAAAAGGTAGTGATAAATATGAACTATAGCCACGTGACCAGTAACAGAAATGAGGACTATGATGGCATGAATATTTTCTCCTCGTTTTGTTATGAGTATATCTGTATTTGTCTGTAAAGCAAATATCTTTGCTTTCTTCTCTGTCCTATCCCTTATCATATGGCATAACACGTACTGTTCATTTTGCTGTATTTAAGCTAAACGAAATCAATTTTAAGAGCTAATGTCACTCAAGGACTTGCACCCTATTCTGCAGAGATTTAGTGTGTTTCCAGTTGTACGCTGCACAGCGGAGTATTGTTAGGCAAAATATATGTCTGTTATTGCTATCTACTTAGAGAGAAAGTATGGTTTTAGGTGATGTGTATAACCGCTAAGTTGACAAGGGGTGGACTGTGATGGTTAGGTTCATGTGTCAACTTGGCCAGGTGATAGTACCCAGTTGTCTGGTCAAGCAAGCACTGGCCTAACAATTGCTGTGAGGACATTTGTGGCTGGTTAATAAACCAACAGGCTGGTTTATTAAATTATCAGTCAATTGGCTGCAGCTGTGACTGATGACTCACTGAGGGGCATGACTTCTGCAATGAGATAATGCAATTGGCTGGATTTAATCCAATTAATCAGTTGAAGATTTATAAGCGAGACAGATAGAGGACCTTCACTTCTTCTTCAGCTGCCCAGTGAAGTGTTTCCCGAGGAGTTCGTTGAAGTTGCCGGTTCATTTGCTGAGGAGTTCATCTGACATCTTCCCTGGACTTGACAGTTTGCTGACTGCCCTACAGAATTTTTTTTTTTTTTTAATCATCATTTTATTGAGATATATTCACATACCACGCAGTCATACAAAACAAATTGTACTTTCGATTGTTTACAGTACCATTACATAGTTGTACATTCATCACCTAAATCAATCCCTGACACCTTCATTAGCACACACACAAAAATAACAAGAATAATAATTAGAGTGAAAAAGAGCAATTGAAGTAAAAAAGAACACTGGGCACCTTTGTCTGTTTGTTTCCTTCCCCTACTTTTCTACACATCCATCCATAAACTAGACAAAGTGGAGTTTGGTCCTTATGGCTTTCCTAATCCCATTGTCACCCCTCATAAGCTACATTTTTATACAACTGTCTTCGAGATTCATGGGTTCTGGGTTGTAGTTTGATAGTTTCAGGTATCCACCACCAGCTACCCCAATTCTTTAGAACCTAAAAAAGGTTGTCTAAAGTGTGCGTAAGAGTGCCCACCAGAGTGATCTCTCGGCTCGTTTTGGAATCTCTCTGCCACTGAAGCTTATTTCATTTCCTTTCACATCCCCCTTTTGGTCAAGAAGATGTTCTCCATCCCACGATGCCGGGTCTACATTCCTCCCCGGGAGTCATATTCCACGTTGCCAGGGAGATTCACTTCCCTGGGTGTCTGATCCCACGTAGTGGGGAGGGCAGTGATTTCACCTTTCAAGTTGGCTTAGCCAGAGAGAGAGGGCCACATCTGAGCAACAAAGAGGCATTCAGGAGGAGACTCTTAGGCACAAATACAGGGAGGCCTAGCCTCTCCTTTGCAGCAACCATCTTCCCAAGGGTAAAACTTATGGTAGAGGGCTCAACCCATCAAACCACCAGTCCCCTATGTCTGTGGTCATGTTAGCAACCATGGAGGTGGGGTAGGCGAATACACCTGCATTCTCCACAGGCTCCTCAAGGGGGCACTACATCTTTTTTTTCATTTTTTTCTTGTTTGTCTTTTTTCTTTCTTTTTTTTTTTTTTAACTTTCCCTTCTTTTTTAAATCAACTGTATGAAAAAAAAAGTTAAAAAGAAAACAAACATACAATAAAGAACATTTCAAAGAGACCATAACAAGGGAGTAAGAAAAAGACAACTAACCTAAGATAACTGCTTAACTTCCAACATGTTCCTACTTTACCCCAAGAAAGTTACATAATATAGCAACATTTCAGTGAACTTGTTCCTACTACATCCATCAGAAATTAACAGACCATAGTCATTTCTGGGCATCCCCAGAACGTTAAATAGCTTATCTGTTCTTCTTGGATTATTGTTCCCCCTTCCTTAATTGCTCTCTACTGCTAGTTCCCCTACATTCTACATTATAAACCATTTGTTTTACATTTTTCAAAGTTCACATTAGTGGTAGCATATAATATTTCTCTTTTTGTGCCTGGCTTATTTCGCTCAGCATTATGTCTTCAAGGTTCATCCATGTTGTCATATGTTTCACCAGATCGTTCCTTCTTACTGCCGCGTAGTATTCCATCGTGTGTATATACCACATTTTATTTATCCACTCATCTGTTGAAGGACATTTGGGTTGTTTCCATCTCTTGGCAATTGTGAATAATGCTGCTATGAACATTGGCGTGCAGGTATCTGTTCGTGTCACTGCTTTCTGACCTTCCGGGTATATACCGAGAAGTGCAATCGCTGGATCGAATGGTAGCTCTATATCTAGTTTTCTAAGGAACTGCCAGACTGACTTCCAGAGTGGCTGAACCATTATACAGTCCCACCAACAATGAATAAGAGTTCCAATTTCTCCACATCCCCTCCAGCATTTGTAGTTTCCTGTTTGTTTAATGGCAGCCATTCTAACCGGTGTTAGATGGTATCTCATTGTGGTCTTAATTTGCATCTCTCTAATAGCTAGTGAAGCTGAACATTTTTTCATGTGTTTCTTGGCCATTTGTATTTCCTCTTCATAGAACTGTCTTTTCATATCTTTTGCCCATTTTATAATTGGGCGGTCTGTACTATTGTCATTGAGTTGTAGGATTTCTTTGTATATGCAAGATATCAGTCTTTTGTCAGATACATGGTTTCCAAAAATTTTTTCCCATTGAGTTGGCTGCCTCTTTACCTTTTTGAGAAATTCCTTTGAGGTGCAGAAACTTCTAAGCTTGAGGAGTTCCCATTTATCTATTTTCTCTTTTGTTGCTTGTGCTTTGGGTGTAAAGTCTAGGAAGTGGCCGCCTAATACAAGGTCTTGAAGATGTTTTCCTACATTATCTTCTAGGAGTTTTATGGTACTTTCTTTTATATTGAGATCTTTGGTCCATTTTGAGTTAATTTTTGTGTAGGGGGTGAGGTAGGGGTCCTCTTTCATTCTTTTGGATATGGATATCCAACTCTCCCAGCCCCATTTGTTGAAAAGACCATTATGGCTCAGTTCGGTGACTTTGGGGGCCTTATCAAAGATCAGTCGGCCATAGATCTGAGGGTCTATCTCTGAATTCTCAATTCGATTCCATTGATCTATATGTCTATCTTTGTGCCAGTACCATGCTGTTTTGGCAACTGTGGCTTTATAATAAGCTTCAAAGTCAGGGAGTGTAAGTCCTCCCACTTCATTTTTCTTTTTTAGAGTGTCTTTAGCAATTCGAGGCATCTTCCCTTTCCAAATAAATTTGATAACTAGCTTTTCCAAGTCTGCAAAGTAGGTTCTTGGAATTTTGATTGGGATTGCATTGAATCTGTAGATGAGTTTGGGTAGAATTGACATCTTAATGACATTTAGCCTTCCTATCCATGAACATGGAATATTTTTCCATCTTTTAAGGTCCCCTTCTATTTCTTTTAGTAGAGTTATGTACTTTTCTTTGTATAGGTCTTTTACATCTTTGGTTAAGTTTATTCCTAGGTACTTGATTTTTTTAGTTGCTATTGAAAATGGTATCTTTTTCTTGAGTGTCTCTTCAGTTTGTTCATTTCTAGCATATAGAAACATTACTGACTTATGTGCATTAATCTTGTATCCCGCTACTTTGCTAAATTTGTTTATTAGCTCTAGTAGCTGTATCGTCGATTTCTCAGGGTTTTCTAGATATAAGATCATATCATCTGCAAACAATGACAGTTTTACTTCTTCTTTTCCAATTTGGATGCCTTTTATTTCTTTGTCTTGCCGGATTGCCCTGGCTAGCACTTCCAGCACAATGTTGAATAACAGTGGTGACAGCGGGCATCCTTGTCTTGTTCCTGATCTTAGAGGGAAGGCTTTCAGTCTCTCACCATTGAGTACTATGCTGGCTGTGGGTTTTTCATATATGCTCTTTATCATGTTGAGGAAGTTTCCTTCAATTCCTACCTTTTGAAGTGTTTTTATCAAAAAGGGATGTTGGATTTTGTCAAATGCTTTTTCAGCATCTATTGAGATGATCAATTGATTTTTCCCTTTCGAGTTTTTAATGTGTAGTAATACACTGATTGTTTTTCTTATGTTGAACCATCCTTGCATGCCTGGAATGAACCCCACTTGGTCATGGTGTATGATTTTTTTAATGTGTCTTTGGATTCGATTTGCAAGTATTTTGTTGAGGATTTTTGCATCTATATTCATTAGGGAGATTGGCCGGTAGTTTTCCTTTTTTGTAGCATCTTTGCCTAGTTTTGGTATTAGATTGATGTTAGCTTCATAAAATGAGTTAGGTAGTGTTCCATTTTTTTCAATGTTTTGAAAGAGTTTGAGTAAGATTGGTGTCAGTTCTTTCTGGAAAGTTTGGTAGAATTCCCCTGTGAAGCCATCTGGCCCTGGGCATTTATTTGTGGGAAGATTTTTGATGACTGATTGGATCTCTTTGCTTGTGATGGGTTGGTTGAGGTCTTCTATTTCTTCTCTGGTCAGTCTAGGTTGTTCATATGTTTCCAGGAAATTGTCCATTTCTTCTACATTATCCAGTTTGTTGCCATACAGTTGTTCATAATATCCTCTTATAATTTTTTTAATTTCTTCAGGATCTGCAGTTATGTCACCTTTTTCATTCATTATTTTGTTTATATGGGTCTTCTCTCTTTTTGATTTTGTCAGTCTAGCTAGGGGCTTGTCAATCTTGTTGATCTTCTCAAAGAACCAACTTTTGGTGATATTTATCCTCTCTATTGTTTTTTTGTTCTCTATGTCATTTATTTCTGCTTTAATCCTTGTTATTTCTTTTCTTGTACTTGGTTTAGGATTGGTTTGCTGTTCATTTTCTAGCTTCTTCAGTTGATCCATTAGTTCTTTGATTTTGGCTCTTTCTTCCTTTTTAATATATGCGTTTAGTGCTATAAATTTCCCCCTTAGCTCTGCTTTTGCTGCATCCCATAGGTTTTGGTATGTTGTGTTCTCATTTTCATTCGTCTCTATATATTTAGCAATTTCTCTTGCTATTTCTTCTTTAACCCACTGATTGTTTAGGAGTGTGTTGTTTAACCTCCAGGTATTTGTGAATTTTCTAAGTCTCTGATGGTTATTGACTTCTAATTGTATTCCATTGTGGTCAGAGAATGTGCTTTGAATAATTTCAATCTTTTTAAATTTATTGAGGCTTGTTTTATGTCCCAGCATATGATCTATTCTGGAGAAAGTTCCGTGAGCACTAGAAAAGTATGTGTATCCTGGTGATTTGGGATGTAATGTCCTGTAGATGTCTGTTAAATCTAATTCATTTATCAGATTGTTTAAGTTTTCAATTTCCTTATTGGTCTTCTGTCTGGTTGATCTATCTATAGGAGAGAGTGATGTGTTGAAGTCTCCCACAATTATTGTGGAAACATCAATTGCTTCCTTTAGTTTTGCCAGTGTTTCTCTCATGCATTTTGTGGCACCTTGATTGGGTGCATAGACATTTACGATTGTTATTTCTTCTCGCTGAATTGCCCCTTTTATTAGTATGTAGTGGCCTTCTTTGTCTCTCAAAACATCCCTGCATTTGAAGTCTATTTTATCTGAGATTAGTATTGCTACACCTGCTTTCTTTTGGCTGTAGCTTGCATGAAATATTTTTTTCCATTCTTTCACTTTCAGTTTCTTTGTGTCCCTGTGTCTAAGATGAGTCTCTTGTATGCAACATATTGATGGTTCATTTTTTTTGATCCATTCTGCGAATCTATATCTTTTAATTGGGGAGTTTAATCCATTTACATTCAACGTTAAAACCGTGAAGGCATTTCTTGAATCGGCCATCTTATCCTTTGGTTTATGTTTGCCATATTTTTCCCTCTCTCTATTAATATCCTTTATTGTACCCATACCGAATCTCTTTAGTACTGAACCTTTCTCCAAGTCTCTCTGTCCTGTCTTTGTTTCTCTGTGTGTAGGGCTCCCTTTAGTATCTCCAGTAGGGCAGGTCTCTTGTTAGCAAATTCTCTCAGCATTTCTTTGTCTGTGAAAAATTTAAGCTCTCCCTCAAATTTGAAGGAGAGCTTTGCTGGATAAAGTATTCTTGGCTGGAAATTCCTCTCACTCAGAATTTTAAATATATCGTGCCACTGCCTTCTTGCCTCCATGGTGGCTGCTGAGTAGTCACTACTTAGTCTTATGCTGTTTCCTTTGTATGTGGCGAATTGCTTTTCTCTTGGTGCTTTCAGAACTTGCTCCTTCTCTTCTATGTTTGACAGTGTGATCAGTATATGTCTCGGAGTGGGTTTTTTTGGATTTATTCTATTTGGAGTTCGCCGAGCATTTATGATTTGTGTATTTATGTTGTTTAGAAGATTTGGGAAGTTTTCCCCAACAATTTCTTTGAATACTCTTCCTAGACCTTTACCCTTTTCTTCCTCTTCTGGGACACCAATGAGTCTTATATTCGGACGTTTCATATTATCTATCATATCCCTGAGGTCCATTTCGAGTTTTTCAATTTTTTTCCCCATTCTTTCTTTTATGCTTTCATTTTCCATTCTGTCATCTTCCAGGTCACTGATTCGTTGTTCAACTTCCTCTAGTCTTGTACTATGAGTGTCCAGAATCTTTTTAATTTGGTCAACAGTTTCTTTAATTTCCATAAGATCATCCATTTTTTTATTTAGTCTTGCAATGTCTTCTTTATGCTCTTCTAGGGTCTTCTTGATTTCCTTCATATCCCGTACTAGGGTCTCATTGTTCATCTTTAGTTCTTTGAGTAGCTGCTCTAGGTGCTGTGTCTCTTCTGTTCTTTTGATTTGGGTGCTTGGGCTTGGGTTATCCATATCGTCTGGTTTTTTCATATGCTTTATAATTTTCTGTTGTTTTTGGCCTCGTGGCATTTGCTGAACTTGATAGGGTTCTTTTAGGGTTTGTAGACCTATTGAAGTCCTTATCTCTAATTTATCAGATCTACAGCTTCGTGGAGTACACTTTCTCTAACTAACCAGCAGGTGGCGTCCACGAGCCACCTGTTCTCCACAAGCCAGTTCTCCCCTGCTTAGCCTTTTTGGTGAGTGGGGGAGTGAGTCTTGTGGGATCCAATTGGTGTACCAAGCTTGCGTGTGTAGTTGGTGTTGCCTGCCCTGTATGTGGGGCGTGTTTCTGGGCAGTCGGGGAGTGGGGGTGGCCCTAACAATCAAATCTCCCTGATGATCCTAGAGTTTTAAAGCTGCTGCAATAGTCTAATCCTTCAGTTCAGTCCTGCCACAGTTTGTCTCTGCCACTGACCCACAAGTCTTTGGTATTGGCGTATGGCTCCTGAGACCTGCAAGTGGGCCCCTCTTCCAGGCTGTGCACCCCGGGTCCTCTGTTGAGGGATGACTGTGCTATGTCACAGGTGAGTGCCGTCCCCCCAGGGCAGTTCTGGGCTGCTGGGCTGTGTAGGGAGGCTCCCAGTCTGCTCAAATGATGGCTGAATGGGGCTTTGTTAATTCACACTGCTCCACCTTCCCAGCTCTGGGACATTCAGCTGAGGTTGCAGGGAAGGCTAATGTCCACGCCCAGTTTTGTGGTGTGTGCCTGTTATTTGAAGCACTTCCGTTACACTGGGTTGTCTGGGGCAGCTCTGGGCTATGGGGCTGGCAATGGGCAGGAGTGTTTCCTGTCCACCAGGATGGTGGCTGTGAGCGGACACCCCCCTTTTCTTGGGAAGTTGTGCTGTTTAGTGAATTTTCTCAGCCACTGGATTATTGCCTTTTGTCTCAGAGCTCTCTTAGTTCTGCTCTTGACTTGACGTGCCCAAATTGCAATTCTTTGAAGCTTTCTGTATTGGGCTTCTTAGAGTAATTGTTTTAGAAAAAGAAAAAAGGATTTAAAAAAAAACAAACAAAACAAAAAAAAAAAAAACAGCCCTCCTCAGAGATCTAATGGGTTATTGAAATGCTAATAGACAAAGCAACCAGGGCCATTAAGGAAAGGTCCACAGGGCAGAGAGATCAGCTTTGCTTCGGGATTTGCATATGCGCCTCAAGGCCTGAGCTCCGCCCTTCCCCTTTCTGTGTTCACCAGAACTCCAAAAATCCTCCGCTTTTATTTTGGAGTTTTTCGTGTTGTTTTTTTTCTATGCCTGTCTCCTCTCTGCTGGGCTGGCTGCTCTCAGAGTCTCTGGTGTCTGGTCTCAGTCTATCTATGGTTGGAGTCTGAATCAGTAGAATGAGTTTCCGATAAGAGCAGCCACTGCAGTTCTCCCTTCTCCTTCCTGGAGCTGACAGCCCCTCCTCCCCCGGGACTGAGCCTGGCAGGGAGGGGCGCGGGTCCCCTGGCCGCAAAAACTTACAGATTTCGCTGATCTCAGCAGTTCCACGTTTTCATGAGTGTTGTATGAAGTATGCCCAAAGACAGATTGCTCTGTGGTGTCCAGTCCACGCAGTTCCTGGCTTTTTACCTACTTTCCTGGAGGAGTAACTAAAACTTACAGCTCACCAGTCTGCCATCTTGCCCCGCCTCCTCTGCCCTACAGAATTTGGACTCATGCATACTCACAGTGGCGTAAGTCACTTTCATAAATTTTATAGTCATAGACACCTCTGATTAATTCTGTTTCCCAAGAGAACCCTAACTAATACAGTGATGAATGCACAACTATATAAAGGTACTGTGAACAAGTGAATGTATGCTTTGTATGACTGCATCGTATGTGAATATATCTCAATAAAATCCGATTAAAAAAAGTTAAAGCCATTCATTGTAGTTTATAATGCAAAATATTTTGTCTACTACAGACAAATACACAGTTGCATATATATCCGTGTAATGTATAGTTGTAAAATTCTAGTTATAAAAGAAATCAGCTGCGTTATGTAATAAAGAAATTAACTACACTGTATTACCTGGGCCTAGTCATGTTAATCATCAACTGTCAGTATTCTGAGTCAACTGTATGTGTATTAAGATCTTTGTATCATGAGTTCTTTGGTTTAGTGACTTGCTGAAATGTTTATTTTAGATTTAAATAAACACCACAAATGAAACTTCGTAAAGCAGTAACATAGCTAAATTGACAACCAGTTACATTTATCTAAGGTAGCTAGAGCTGAGAAAGAGATTACTTAGAGGGACTCTTTCTAAAGAGATGAGAGCTATATTTGTAAAACTACTAATTTCACATTTACAACTACAGTATTTTCTTGCAGAGATTTCTTAGCATTCAGAAAAAAAAATGCTTAGACAACTCAAGATGATTGCATAATCAAGGCTCCATGTATTTTAGATCCTGTAGGTTCTTACAAATGAAATATAATAATCTAAAATTGAAAAGTATGCTGAATTTTAGTTACAGTGCTATGTATTATTAACATTTTAAAGTAATGCTACATGTTTTAAGATGTTAAGAACCACTTAGGAATTATCATTTTGGTCTTCGTAACTGCAAAATCATTGATAGGAGTCCAGAGAATTCTTGAGAGCAAAAAAAACCCAAAAGTCTAAAATAAAGTTGATTGTGATTTTTTCTAAAAAGTCAATATATGTGTATATATGGTAAGGGAATTTCAGAAATTACTTTTACTTTGAAAGGCTATAAATGTTCACTCCATTACAGCCTTAAAATAAAGTGATGAATCTTTTGATTCACGGGAAGTAGTTAAATGTAGGGGATCTATGATAGACTGATCAGGAGTTGTAATTAACGAAAAAATTTTACTGCATATGATTTCAGAATCAATTGGAAGGCTTTTTCTGCGAGTAACTGGATTGGAAGGCAGTTGCCTGTTATTTGCTTGATATTTTCTTTCTGGTGTTAGATGCTCATAAAGAAATATTCCTTTGGGTTACCTGACACTCTTTTAGTGTCCATCATACTATCTAATCATTATCCTCTCACCACAATTCTTTGTCTTCTACTCAGATGCTAAATGACAGTGTTTTCCAGAATGGTCCCTTGACCCACTTCTCTTTTTACACTATTGATTGTTAAAGGATTAGCCATATCAATGGCTCCATTAATAATATCTCTACCCGGAGACTCTCCCAATCTCCAGAATTTAAACATATTTAACCCCTTTCTGGAGTGGTGACACTGGGATATCCTATATGGACCTTGTGCTGGTTTGAATCCATTACGTACCCCAACAAAAGCCATGTTTCTTTAATGCTATCTTGTGGGGGCAGACCTATTGTGGGTGGGATCTTTTGATTAGGGTGTTTCCATGGAGATGTGAACCATCCAAATGTGGGTGAGACTTTTTGATTAGATCATTTCCATGGAGGTGTCACTCTGCCCATTCAAGGTGGGTCTTAATTAGTTTACCGGAGTCGTTAAGAGAGATACTTAGAGAGAAAATGCTGAGACACATTTTGGAGACAGGTGTTGAAACCAGATGTTTGGAGTTGCTTAACTAGGAGATGAGGCCTAAAGTTTGCTCTGGAGAAGCTAAGTGAGAACCCACAGACATTTAAAGAGAAGGCCACTGGAATCAGAAGCTGAAAGAAATGCAACCCAGGAGCAAAGAACCAGCAATGCCAGCCGTGTGTTTTCCCAGCTGACAGAGGTGTTCTGGATACCATCAGCCTTTCCTCAGTGAAGGTATCCTCTTGTTGATGCCTTAATTTGGAAACCTGAATGGCCTTAGAACTATAATTTGTAACCTAATAAATCCCCTTTATAAAAGCCAATCTATTTCTGGTGTTTTGCATTCCGGTGGCTTTAGTATACCAGAACAGACCTCAAGCTTAAATGTCTAAACAATTCATTGTCCATCACCCTCACTCACCACTAAATTACCTCTTCCCTGTATTTTCTACTCATCATTCAACATTCATTCAGTCATACTTGGGTGGTTTTGAAGTGGGTGTGGACATCAATCGTAACATTACAGTACTTACTATTTTTTCTGTTATACTAGACGAAAAGCTGCAAGGGCTTGGGGCCAGTATTACTCATTTTTGATTCCCAGTTCTTACATAGTGAATGCATTCATTCATTCATTCATTCAGCAGCTATTTTGAGAATGTACTATGTGCTAGGCACTGAAGACACTGTTGTAAACAAAACAAACTGTCTCTACTCTCCTGAAGCACCAGCCCCCTCTTGGAGTGGAGGGAGCTGATGATGTATAACTATCAAATAACAGCAATTTACAGTAGTTATACATTTGAAGAAGGAAATAAAATGGGTAATGTGAAAGTGAATAAAAGACAGTATAGCTTTAGATATAGTAGTAAGGAGCAAGTCCTTGCTGAATAAGTGATATTGGAACCAATACCTAAAAGATGAAAAGGGGATAGGTATAGGAAGATCTGAATCTAGGCAAAAGGGTAACTAGGTACAAAGGCCTATGAGTGACATGTTTTAGAAACCAGAAAGGCCAGTATAAGCAGAGAATAAAAATTAAGGGGAAGAATGGAGGAGACGTGACTGGAGAGGTAAACAGGAGGCTAGATCCCACAGTACTTTGTAGGCCACAGTGAGAAATTCAGAATTAATTCTAATTACAATGAAAAACAATTGGAAGGTTGTAAGTAGGAGGATGATTAAAAGGGCCCCAACTTCTGGTACTCACGCCCATTGTAATCCATCTCCCTTGCTGGCAAGCCTGTGACTTTCTTCTAACCAATAATATATGGCAAAGGTATCAGGAGGTGACTTCCATGATTCAGTTACATAACACTGTAAAGCCCATCATGCTAACAATCTCTCCTTATTGGCTTTGACAAAGCCAGCAGCCATGCAGGGGAGCCCACATGGCAGGGAACTGAGGGTGGTCTCTGTCCAATAGCCCTAGCTGACAACTTGACTGCAGCTTTCAGATGAGTCCTAACAAAGCTAGCCCAGACTCCTGATCCACAGAAACCAAGAGATAATAAATGTGTAGTTTTAAAGCACTAAGTTTGTGGTAACTTGTGACTCAACAATACAAAATGAATACAAACATGCTTTAATATTATCAATCATAAAAATAAAACTAAATTCTTGATTCCAAATACCTTTCTAATTTTAGCTACTGTCTATTTTTCTATCCCTGTCATAGTAAAACTTCTCCAAAAAAGTATCTACTGTTTGTGTTGTCCAATACAGCAGTCACTAAGTCACATGTGGCTATTTAAATTTGAATTAAAATAAGAACTGAGTCCAGTCACACAAGCCACATTTTAGTGCTCAACAGCCACAGGAGACTAGTGGTCACTATATTGGATAGCACAAATTTAGAATCTGTCCATCATCACAGAAGTTTCTGTAGAACGCACTGATCTATATCTTCATTATAGTTTATCTCATTTTCTTTTTAAATCACTCTCTAATCTCATGTTTAGTCCCAACAATCCACTGATTAGTTATATACTGGCTATATACTTTAGAAATATGTGACACAGCAGTTCACATCCCTATACAGAGTATCACTATCTTCTAAGTAGCTGAAGGAGAAAAAAAAAAAAACATTAGGTATCCATCTTAATTTCTCTCCTTCCCTTACACCACATAGCTAATCAGCAAACCTTAGTCTCTATATAAAAAATATTTTCTGAACCCATATATTTCTCCCCATAATCAATGTTAACCATGCTAGTCCAAACTACTCTTTCTTGAATTACCATAAGAGATTTCTAACTGTCCTGCCTTTCTACACCCGCTTGGTCAAACTAGTCTCCAAGCAGCAAAGTGATCTTTATATCACCCATATATTTAAAACCTTCCAATAGATTCCTAGTGCAATTCCAACAAAATGTCGGACAACAAGGCTCTTTACTATCTGGCTCAACTACCTCTCCAATCTCATTTCCTACCCTTCTTTCTGCTTTATTATGCTTCAGCCACTTGCTTGTGTTCTATACTTGAAAAGGTCAAATTATCTGCATATGTGGTAAAGAGAATATGTAGATGTCTACACTCTAATCCCCAGAACTTATGTATATGTTACCTTACATGGCAAAAGAGGACTTCATACGTGTGAATAATGTTATAGACCTTGAGATGGGGAGATTATCCTGGATTATCTGGGTGAGCCCAAATTAATCATATATACCCTTAAAATCAGAGAATCTTTTCCAGCTGCAGTCAGAGGGACATGTAACCATACCACAAAGACAGGTACAGAGAGCTGCAACATTGCTGGCTCTGAAGACAGAAGAAGGGAGCCATGAACTAGAAGCTGGAAAAGACAAATCAACAGATTATCCCCTAAGCCTCCAGAAAGGAATACAGCCCTGCCCCGACCTTGATTTTAATGAGGTGAGACCTGTATTAGACTTCTAATCTACAGAAGTATCAAATGATAAATTTGCACAATTTTAAGTCACTAAATTTGTGGTAATTTGTTACAGTAGCAATAGAAAACTAATACAACATACCAGTGTCTATGGTAGGCTGAGCCATCCCCCTCCCCGCCAAAGATGGCCATGTCCTAATTCCATGACCTGTGACTATTACCCGATATAGCAAATGGGACTGATTAAATTAAGAATCTTAAGGTGGAGAGATTATTCTGGATAATCCAGGTCAGCCCAACAAGGCAGGAGATCAGAGAGAGGAAAAGGAAAAGTGATGACAGAAGCCAAGACTAGAATGATGTGGTCATAAACCAAAGTATGTTGGCAGACTCTGGAAGCTGAAAGACTCAAGGAAACGGATTTTCCTTTACTCCTCCATCAGGATCCAGCACTGCTAACATATGATTTTAGCCCTGTAAGACTCATTTAGGACTTCTTCTTACCTCCAGAATTATAAAACAATAACTCGGTGTTGTTTGAAGCCACTAAGTTCATAGCAATTTGTTACAGTGGCAATGGGAAAAAAAAAAACAAACAGGGTCCTTGTACATGCTTCCTACAATTCTTTTCTCTTAACTTCACAAGATTTCCTTCTTTACTTCACCCAAGTTTCTGTCCAATGTTACTCTCAAGAAAACTTTCTTGACTACCCTAATTAGGACATAATCATTCTAGAATTCTCCAAACAGTTCTGAAAAGGGAAGATATACCAACAGTGCAGGTATTAAGAAAATGTTTCATAATCCACATAGCAGTTGCCGTTATCTGAAATCTTCTTATCTATAAATGTTTCTTGTCTCCCTTCGCCACTCTAAACATAAGCCCCACGAGGACTGAAATGTTGTCTACTTCTCTACTGTATCCCTATTTATACATAGCTCATAGAGGCATTCAAAAAATGTTGTTAACTGAATGAATTAATGAATGCCTGGTCACAAATTTTGCCAATACTTTTCTGGTTTGCAATATTATTTATAGAACATTTATATTTTAATGTTGCAACATCTAAAAATACTTTCCTTTTAAGGTTTTTGCCCATTAGAGAAAGTAAATATTCACATATACTTTCATATTTTAATTTTTCTCCAAATGCATAACAAATGTCTCCTCACCATTTATTGATCAATCTATTCTCTCCGCACTGATATGAAATGCCACCATTTTTAGGAATTACATATTGATGTATACACAGGCATGTTCTTCAGCTTCCTATTCAGTCCCATTGATCATTATCCTTTCACCAGTAGCATACTCTTTTAATTATCATAGCTTTATAAATGTTTTATTATGAAAGAATGTAAGTTTGGTCTTACAATTCTTTTTTTCCAAATTTTATTGTCTAACCTTTTCAAAAATGTCCTGAGCAATTTTTACTTCAAATTTCAAACAAATCCAAATTTAACAACAACAAAAAAAACTAACTAAAAAAAAAAAGTGCTGGGAATCTGGTTTAGAATTACATTATTTTGTAAGGAATTAACTTATTTCCAATATGAACTACAATATGATGCTGATATTTGCCCATTCAGGACCATTAAATGTTTTCTCATCTAATCAAGAGTTACCTGCACTACAGCTGATGAAACCATCAAATGATCTTGAGACAAAAAGAATGTAATTGCCTACTCAGGTTTATTTTTGCTAATTATTAATTATTAATTATTTTTGGTCATGTCAAAAGAATTACATGGTATGTGGGAACATTAGAACTCTATACTTTGGAATTTCAATAGTGACATTTATTTGTAGTAGGGTCCTGAACAAGCAATCTTAACTTCTGTAAATCAACGTAATGATTTATCCTACAGGAGATTTGTGAACAATACTTAAGGAGTGTTCATGAAAGATTCTGCAAATAAGCCCCAATAGAAATAATATCTGAAGGCACAAAAAAACTCCAGTTTCCTAAGTCAGAGTTGAATTTGATTTGCCTTTGAAAAACAGTTGATTACTTTAACACAGCTCAAGTAGCATTCCAGAGTGTCTAGTACAGCGAAAAATCTCACTGGCGCTGGAATCAGTGTTTGCTGTTGCATAGCTTCTGAGGCCTCCTGGAGACTGAGCAAACAAACACTGGACAAAACTTAAAATGTGAAAAAAGAACATGCCATGGGATACTTGGTAAGTATAACTTAATACAACTTAATAGGACATAGTATGAAAGATCGTGGATTTTTTTTCTGATTAAACTTATTTACCCCATTTAGTAACAATTGTTCAGGTCTCTCATAACATTCTCTATGAAAATTATATTAAAACAGTAAAATCTTGCATTTTTTTATGATTATAAAATTCTGATTCTTTGACATTTAAAATGTCAGAGACTTAAGGTCAAAAAAAAAAAAAAAAGAGTACTGAACTGCACTTATTGGATGGGATAGCACATCCAGTAAGTGCTATCCCATCAAATAAGTATGATCCTGACGTCAGACAGTTTTTGAAAACAAAAAATTTTCATAAAACTCAGTGTGAACTATAACCCTAATATCCTTAAAATCAGTACCACAAACTAAGAAACATAAACTGACTGTGCCTTAAAAAAACATAAAAAAATAAGTATCTTTAAATCTTCCAATTTAAATAAAATGATATATGGAATAATAAAAAACATGCTAAATTTCTGTTTGGTTTACAAATTAATTTCTGAAGATTTTTTTAAAATGTAATAATTATCTTTTTAAACTATGCATTAAAAATCTCCCATATATTTTCATTCAAAGATATTTACTGAGAATGCTAAAAAAAATTCTTTACTTACTGTAATTTAAAGGCAGAGCACTAGGAAACAAATTTCTATTCAAAATACTTATACAAAAGACCAATAATATTTACTTTATTTGATTTACCTAGAGACAATATAAAAACTTGGTCTAAAAAGCATTTTAAATTTTTTAATGTCTTTTTTAAGTGAACGACTGCTTGACAGAAAAACTGCCTATAATATGTAAAAATTAGTATCTATTTTTGATGAGGTTGAGAAAAAATTGGGAGTATTAGATATGGTAACAATGCATTTAGGTTAATTTTCTTGAAAAGAAAAAATTTAGTTAAAATTAACATTGAGACAGTTCCAGCTCAGGTAATGGCAAAGTAAGTTGTATTGGACTAACCCTCCTGGAGATAATAATTATATTTACATGGTTTTTCCCCAGAGGTCCCTCTCCAGTCCTTGCAGGAAGTACTAGAGTTCAAACAGAAACCATGTTTATCAGCCTGAAGTGTCAGAGGATGGAATTCAGGGCTGCACACACACTATACTTAAATAAATAGATGAAAAATAGGAGAGAAAATGTAAGAAAAGAAGTGAAGAACTGCATAAAATAAAATATTTAAATTTCCAGATAGAAAGGGTTACTAAGGATCCAGCACAATGAATTGAAAAGAGGGCCTAAATCAAAACAACATTAAATTTCAGAACACCTGGGACAAAAAGAAGCTCCTAAAAGCTTCCAAAGTGATAAAACAGGTTACATGCTAATGATCGGGAATTAGAATGGCATCTGATTTCTTAATAACAATGCTTGATGCCAGAAGTCAGCGGAATAATGCCTTTGATGATAAAACATATTCATCCAAGAAGCTACTACCGGATATGCTCCACTTGTGTGTTGAAATAAACCAAGAAAAGGGCTAAAGAAACATGGAATCCAGTACAAAAGAAAACCAGAATCTTCTAAATGATGGTAAAGAGATTTGTAAATATTGACTAATTTCTTTTCTCCCCCTTCCTCTTTCCTTGTACTATTGTATAAAAAGATTTTTGGTGACAATTAATTTTACACTTTAGGCTTTAAGTTACACAGTACTTGGGTTTTGTTTTTTTGTTTTTTATCTGAATTAGAATATAAGTTAGTAAAACACCAAGAGACGCACAGTGTGTTTTTCCTTTTGAGCAGAGAGTGAGAACATATTCATTTGACAGGAACATATGTTGGATCTTGTTGGGTGGAGGAAGGAAGTTGTTACTTCTGTTATATGGAAGTTCCATTATGTGTAAAAGGAGTATTAAGTATGTTGAGCAGCTGTAAATTGTGCTGGTTCTCTCTCAGTGTATATCAAGTTTTTAATATTGAACGCTAATACTGAATTCTGGCCTGCAAACCATATTTCTCAGAAACCATTTCCACCTGGCTTTCCGTTAAGTTCTGCCAATAGGAAACACTACTGGGAGATTGGAAAACAGGATGAGGAAACATGGGGTTTCCTTCCTTTTTTTCTTTTTTTAATTATTATTAAGTATTAGCATTATCCCAGCAATAGCATTTTGCTTCAACTTCCCATTCCTTTAGTACTCCCAGAATTGCTGCACGGCAACCCTCAGAGGTATCAGTGGGCAGCTCAGGAACAACTCCTCCTTATCAGTCCAAGTCCCAGCTGTAACGAGCAACTTCTCTGTGTTCCTGAGATAGCACTGGCAGCAGGCAGCACTTTCCTATTCAAAGGCCTGTTTCATCTCCACAGGGCATCTCATCTAAGCTCACAGGTTCTAGTAATACCAATCTCCTTGATTTTGTTCTCATAACTTTGGTGTGGTAACCTCTTCCTTTCGGCTCTTTCCATTTTCCTTAATTTCCTATATTAAACCCCCTCTGTTGATGTACAACCAGATTTACAGATTCCTGATCAGACCCTGTTTAATACAGACGGTAAAGAAAGAACACAGAGAAGAGCTGTACAGCTGGCTTAAGGAGATATCACTCCAAAGTGAAGGGAGAAAATTTCAGAAGGAATTAAGGAATAAGTAAAAAAAAGAAAGAAAGAAGGAAGTGATACACTAAATAATATGTCCAAGTACTAAGAAAAGAGTAATACCTCTGTCAGAGAGTCTAGGTATAAATTAGAAAAGGGTACATAGAAAATTGTTAATTATAAAAAATAATTAACTCTAGAGAGTTTTTCAAGAAAGAAAACACAATCATAGTACTTTCTATGTCTCTTGATTTAGAGTCATAATATAAATACTCAATACTGATATAACTAAAAATTAAGATATTACAAAGTTACGCTATAACTATATTGAGAAGGGAAGACAGGGAATTTATATGTTGGAGGGGTGATAAACTTAGAAAGTTAAATATTCATATTCCATAATAAAAAGTTAATAAGACATATCTAAAACCAAAAAAAAAATTAAGAAAGAGAAGCATAAGGTGTTTATTTAGAAACATAAATGCAAATTAGAATTGGCAAAATGAGAGGAAAGTGGAATCAGGTATGGGGAGGAGCAGGATATGAAACTGCCATTTTTTCATTATAAGCCTTGTAGAAATTATTTGACTTTTTAAATTATTACACATGTATAACTTTGATAAAATAAATAATAAAACAAAAACAAATAGTGCCTATGATAAGGTGAACTGGATCAACTTGTAAGTTATTTGTTATGGCCACAAAATATTCACTGTGGATGGAGCAAAAAGGAAACGAAGTATTTTTTTATGTCTGATGGCATGGCTCTTTGATATTCCAGGCAAGAATGACCTCCTGAAAAAGCTAATGCTGCCCAGCCAAATACCATCTAGAAGAACTCTTAAATATTAATTATGCCAAAAGCAAAATTATTATTTCTGTTTGACACATGGTAGCATCCTAATGGATAACAATGAAAAAAAAAAAAACTATTCAACAGGTTCATTCTTATCATTAACAATATAAAGAATATAAAACAGAAACCTTTTGGGGGTTCTGCCAAAGTGGAGAAGGACACTTGATAACTCTCTCTAGATACGGAATTTTTGGCCTCTTTCGCAGCACCCATTTGAGAAAACCTCCCTCAATACCCTAAATACCTATTACTGCCTTCCCTCTCCCCTTTCCTCTCCATTCTCCACTGAACTTCTCTCAACCAAGCTCACCAGTGACCTGTTTTCAAAACCAAAGGATACATCACAGTTTTGTTTTGTTTTTTTTTTTTAAATCTTCATTTTATTGAGATATATTCACATACCACGCAGTCATACAAAACAAATCGTACTTTCGATTGTTTACAGTTCCATTACATAGTGGTACATTCATCACCCAAATCAATCCCTGACACCTTCATTAGCACACACACAAAAATAACAAGAATAATAATTAGAGTGAAAAAGAGCAATTGAAGTAAAAAAGAACACTGGGTACCTTTGTCTGTTTGTTTCCTTCCCCTATTTTTCTACTCATCCATCCATAAACTAGACAAAGTGGAGTGTGGTCCTTATGGCTTTCCCAATCCCATTGTCACCCCTCATAAGCTACATTTTTATACAACTGTCTTCGAGATTCATGGGTTCTGGGTTGTAGTTTGATAGTTTCAGGTATCCACCACCAGCTACCCCAATTCTTTAGAACCTAAAAAGGGTTGTCTAAAGTGTGCATAAGAGTGCCCACCAGAGTGACCTCTCGGCTCCTTTTGGAATCTCTCTGCCACTGAAGCTTATTTCATTTCCTTTCACATCCCCCTTTTGGTCAAGAAGATGTTCTCCGTCCCACGATGCCAGGTCTACATTCCTCCCCGGGAGTCATATTCCACGTTGCCAGGGAGATTCACTCCCCTGGGACATCACAGTTTTTATTTCATTTATTCTAGCTTGGCCTCTGTGACCACACTTGCCTGGTCTTCATCCTAGATCCCTTACCACTCCTTCTCAGTCTCCTTTGTGGACTCCTATTTTTGTGCGAGTCCCATAAAAGCTGGTTGTATTCCCATTCTTTCTTCTTCTTTCTCCCCATTCACCCCCTGAGTGATATCAGGCACTTCCATGGTTTCAACTACCAACCATATGCTGATGAAATCCAACTCTGTACCTCCAGTCCAGATATATATAGGTATATCATTCAGCTTTCTACTGGATGTCTCCATTCGAATGTCTCAGAAGCTTTTGAAATTTACCATATCTAAAACTAACTCATCCTCTTTGCCCAAAGACCTGCTTCCCCTCTGTTAATTTGGTAAATGAATCAACTCTACCCATGTAGTAGCCTGATTTAGGATCCTGAGCATCATTCTTGATTTTGCTTTTTTTAATCTTTCCTTGTCCTACCCTCCCATTCATTCTGCACCTTAAATAGTTTTCAGATCTGTCCCCAACATCTCTATCTCAATTACACCTATCTTAGTTCCAATCTCTATAATCTGCCATCTAGATTTCTGTGACAGTGTCCTAATTAGGCTCCCTGCCTCTTCTCATCCCCTCTGTTTCATTCTCCACATATGCCAGGGTGACCTTTTAAAATGTAAATCTGATTTCACATCAATGATGGCTTAAAACTAGAAAGCCTTCCTATTGCTCATAAGGTAAGGCCCTCCATGATTTGAGCAAGCCTGACCTCTCACTACAATCCACTTCAAGGCCCATGAGCCGCTTTCCTGCATTATCTGTAGCCCTCCACCAGACCCAAATCTTCATGCTGCCTTTTCCCTTGCTTCTGCTCAATGCTCAAAGAGTCTGTCCATTGCATACTTAAACCACATCACTCTGATCTTTTCAAGATTACTTATATTCTTCGATTTCAATGAGTACTAAGATAAGGAAAAGTTATACATAGGATTATCTCCATAACTGCCTGAGGAAATACTGCTTATTATGTTGAAACCAATGATCAATACCTTTTAGAGTTAAAGCCAAGAAAAAAGTATTTTCTTTATTAACAAACATAATTAATACTTTACTGCCTAACAGATCTTGGCAGCTATATATTCAATCATCTTCGCTAGGAGTCTAAAAAGCTCATAATAGAAGTTTATGCTAAAACTAAAACTTTTGAGACAGAAATCTTTCCTTTCTTTATTTGTTGGCCCCGCCCTTTTATTTTAAAGTCTCTGCTTTTGTACAACTTTAACTGTTTTTGCTGAAATCTGCCTGAAAGACTGCTTCAAAGTAAGAGGACAATAATCACAATATTGATAAAAATAGACAAACAGCCTTTTTAGCATTTAAAATCTTTTTTGGAATAACGTTTAAAGATAATCATAGAAACAGGAAATGAAAGGGGGAAGGGAATAATTTGCTGGAGTAAAATCTTTCTTATGCCTATATCATGTCTGATAATACCAGTGCTTTAATTTATTAATATTAATTAATGAATAGAATTTTAATAATTTTATCAGGGAACTAGATTTGTATTGCTACTTAATTGACCTTGCTATCATGAATCATTCTCCAATATTTTGTATACTTATTTTTCCTTAAAATCATTTCTATTTATATGCATCTTTGCAAATTAGCCCAAGAAAGAAGATAACATATTATAAAACATGTTCTTAGAAGGTATGTACCACATAACACCACCTTCCTCTCAGGACAGTTCAGAGAAGCCTTCCATGACTATCTAGATAAGATAAGTGTTGCCAGAGCCCACCCTATACTATCTATCATCCTGCTGTGACACTTAATATTCTATACCAACTAAAATTACCTTGACTATTTGTTTACTTTTGTAATTTCTGTCTTCCTACACACTCACCCACAGTTAGAAAATCCCATAAGGGATGCTTACCTTGTTTACCATTGTATCCTTAATAATACCCAAAAGTAGTTAAACTTTAATAAATATTCTTGATTGAAAAAAAGAATGAATGAATTATTCTTAAGTAACCTTAGCCAAAGCTTTATAATGTTTAATACAGACTATCACTTATACTAATCAATGAATGAGCTATACCTCCTTCACTAAATCTTATTTCAATAAGTGGCATTTACCATGATCAAAATAATTTGTATTACTAATAGTCTACTGTATTCACAAAAATCTATGTGTAACTCTTCCTTATTCATGCATGTTGCCTCTTTACTTTATTCCAAATATCCTTATCATGGGATGAAAACAAAACCTTTATCATTTTGGTCTCACTACCTACGATTTTAAGGTGCTGTAACTGGAATGAAGTAGGAAAAGTCTAAACATTGTAGAAGAACATTTTTCTAATAACTATAATAGCTTACATTTATTGAGTACTAACTATGTTTCAGGAATCCTGTCAATTAATGCCTAAACAGTTCTACTACATAAGTCTCTGTAAGCTAACAGTAATAAATTCAATTCTTGAGCTCTGGATCTAAGATTGAAATAGTACAAAGAACACATGAAATTTAGTCAACAAATGCCTGTAAATTTAATATGAAAAACTGAAGTTCAATTCAGCATTCATTCTTTCTTTAGTTCGTACAGTGTACATGATGCTATGTAACGTAATCCACATTATAGAAAGATGAATCAAATAGAGAGCCTGCTTTATATAAATGTCAAGAGTAGAAGCCTACAAAATTAATAAATTAATTTAAGAAAAATCAATATGATGGCTCAAATGCCACAAACCTGAATTTTCAGTCTTTAAAAGCTCAAAGTACAAATGTACCACACAAAGATGCTGAAATATCGCAGTACTAAAATTATTGTTTTCAGTGAAATACTATCATTACTGCATAGTTTTCATGAAAATACCAAGTGTTGTGTGGTAACTATGTAAATAAGTGATGTTACATAGAACACACCTTGCTGTTAGCAAATATTAAAACCAGAAACCTAGTGCAGTTAAGTCCAAAAGAAATCAACTGCTTTGGCATACTATAATTCCACTTCCATGAACTGTTTTTTATGATGCAATATCAAATGAGAATGCTTTCTCATTGCCAAAAGTGTTCAAATGGTAGTAGTTATTGAATTTTGACAATTTAGTAATCACAATTCATTCAATGGGATGCTATGGGATGAATCCTTAAGACTAAAATGAGAGAGCACTGGAAGGGAGGATGGCATTCCAAAAATACAATACATAATTTGAGATACACAGTGATATAAATCATGTCATTATATGGGGAAGCAAACAGTGCTTGATGCAAAATGGATATTTTGTAAAATTCTTAAAAGGGCAATTTTTCTTTGATTGTATGACTGAAAAGTTCAGATCAAAGATTTACATTTGACTACTGGAAGTGATTTAACACTTAACATGCTTGTTATAATATATTAATGGGAAAAAAGCATTCTCCTTAATAAATCAGCTCACAAAACTATAGAATATGGGTGCCTTTAAAAAATTATCATAATTTTATAAACCAGTGTTTGGCTATGAAATGACGAAGGGGTCCATGATGCCTGATAAACCTGTCACAGACAGAACTCCATTCTTGGAAAGGTAGCTCTAACGGGTTTATTATTTTTTAAACTGGCTAAGTAAGCTTATACAAGTTCATACTTTCGATAAAGCCAATTTAACTGCCCAAGTATTGCTAACTGGATTGATATATGTATACAACCAAGGAGATTATATAAAGAACAAATAAAGAGATGGCTGATTGATTCCAAGGTGAGTTGACCTATTCTCTCCCAAAAATGAGTCTATATACTAAGAGACAGCAATCCTCACATTCTGTGTCCCCTTAAAATTACCAAGTTCTGTCACCTACTTGTTTGCACTGATTTCTTCTTTTTTAAAAAAAAAAAGAGGAAAAATTAGTATATGATCACACTACAATGTGGTAGGACTTAATTAATGGTTATGAAATATTTTGAGTTTCTTTGATGAAAGGTGCTGGCTTTCACTCAGGGTCTTACAACACAATTTTCCTTGTGTGTTGTTAAGGTTTTTTAAGTGAAATAAAAACCAAACTGTATCTGGAGAAAAAAATTACCAAGAAATTGGCGATTTTAAGCAAACAAATAGAAGATGGTTACCACAAGTTTAGGTTGTTCTCCTAAACTAAACAGAGCTAATATTCCAGTGTATTAATCTTGTAGAAACCAGAAACCAGGGATAACTGGGGACAAAAAAAAAAAAAAAAAAAAAAGCTAATTTTCATTCTACCCTTCCATATGCTTGACCAACGTCTTCTCATTTGTATGGATACTTTTAATATACATCTATCCCCAAAGGTCATCTGAATAGTCCTCTCCTTAGGATCTTAAGAAATCTGACAAATTCACTCTATAGTCTAAGAAGATTTTCTAGAGTTGAATATCTATATAAACAGCTAGCTGAAAAGCAAATTCCTATTTATTTAGCACACTTTAAGATTTTTACTCTGAATAGCTCTGCATACATATCAGCAGCATCTGTGTTTACAGGACATGATTTCAAAATCTACTTTAAATTTTGAAGTTGTCAAAATTACTTATTGAAAACTTCAAAAACTTGGAATAATATTGTGCAACCTATTTACCCTAATTCACAGGTATTATATAGGTGACACTGAAAAAGAAAAACTACTATATAACCTCAAAGAATTGTTGTCATCCTTATTATTTCAATTCCATAAGCACTTTTTGATAAATTTTGCACCAAATACTAGAAAATGAGCCAAGGGTACAAAAAGGAATAAAGCAGTACCCTTGCCCATGTATAGCAGCACTAAGTTTAGTAGGCAATGAGATTTATAAAGAAGTAACTGTTAAATAGTATGAGATGTGTTATAAAAGATTCCTCATTAATATCATATTAACTTTTTTTTCCACAAGTACACAGATCTCACAATAGATTAGCACATTTTCAGGATTTTAATAGCAGCATGAAAAATTAAACAAGATATTGATCTGTAAGACTATAATCAGACTCCTGATATTAAGACTAGCAATAGTTAGTATTTCAGCCTCATAGAGTCTCATTTCCTAAATGTTTTCACTGCTCCCTGTTCATCTTCTGGACAATTCAATAGAAAAAGGCAAAGAGAATAAGAACTACTTCTATCCACATTTTTTTTCCCATGACTGTGGACTGAACATTTTAAACAAGAAACTAAAGAAATCCTGGAACAATCTCTAAAAATAAAACCAGGCAGTATCACAATTAGTGACTGTACTTGGAACACAAACACAAAACACTTTCTTATAGACAACTCGCCTCAACGCCATGAACTACCACTGAAAAAGAAAGAAAGAACAGTCTAGAATGTTTTGAAACTGTGTGACAGACACACAAACAGGACCACAAAAAGAACTTGTTCACAATTTAAAAGAAAGAAAAAGAACGCAATGATGCAAATTTTTCCATTATTGTCTCATCAGTGAGTAACCTAGAGGAACCACCCTGTCTTGGATTAAATATGAGTTCCTTCTCATTGCCAACAACAACCCATGATTCCTTTTACCATCAGTAGCTACCTCTAATTTCATGCAAAAAAAAAAAAAAAAATACTTTTAGGATGTATTTTTTATAGTTCAATATGACATTTCTGAAAAACAGAAGTAAAATCTGCAGAGAAAAGGCCATCCTTAAATCCTAACAGGACACTCATATTCTTCATCCTTCTAGATTTATAGTTCAATGATCTCGTTTACACATTCATGTTGTAATCTAATCAAAAACAAAAAAGACTGGAATGGAAATTCCATTAATCATCTGTATTTAATCCCCCAATAACCAAATCTATCATTCTCAGAAACACCTTAAAGAATCACATTTTAAAATGCTCTTTAATTACTATAAGTAATCACTAGAAGTCCTGTTTAGAAAAGTTATAATATATGTATTTACAGATCAATATCAACATATGAAAATGTTTCCATATCTTTCAAAGAAAGGAACCAGAGCCAACTGGAAACCCTATTTCCTCTCAATGTGCTCAAGAAGACTGCACATTTAACACTGTCAGAAGAGTTCCAATCCCCAAAATACCATGAAAATATGAAAGGAAGGAGACAGTAATAATTTTGAAGGGTTTCTACCACTACTACCACCATCATCATGCTACTATGGGTTATTCTCTGAAAATCAAAATCACTTTATTGATGCAGTTTGGGTAGAAAAAAAAGTTTTGCTTTAAGTTTTTTCAATAGCACTAGAGAGATTATACATACTGTTGTCTGTATTGCCTTTTGACTAATTATATGGATACATAAAACAGGCCTGTCGGTGTGGAAATATAATCAGCACCATACAAATAATTTCACTAAATTCCTAGTACATGCTAGGAATTGTGCTAGAGCCTGAGAATAAGAGCATCAACCTAGCATACGTTCTGACCTTACAGAAATCATAATATGGAGAAACTGAAATGTAGTCATTCAACTGAACTTTAACATGATTTAAAAGAGTAAAGGGGGTGAAATTAGGAAAAATCATGGATGCCATCCTAAGGCTTTTGGCCTTTATTCTCTAGGCTTGGGCTTGCAAAGTCAAAGGTCTTCAGGGTCGAAGCAGGCAACATCAAAGGCTAAAGGGGATGGTCTGGCAAACTAAAAAGAGCATTCCCATCTATACAACAGCTGCTAGGTAGCAGTAGTGTATTATTGTCTTCTGGAATTGTGGGCCAGTATAGTAAGATTTCTAATTTTTCAAGAAATCTAGATTTTTAGGTATAAGCCCATGATTTTAATTGTTAGGAACATGCTTCAATTTTTTTTTCTAAAAGTAAGGGCCAAGCACAACACATCTATTGGCCATATTTCGGCCTCTACTAAAAACAACAGTGATTTCTGAACAGAATAACATGATTAGATCTGCATTTCAGAAATATCTGTCGGGCTATGGATGAGAGTAGGGAGCACCAAAGACAAGGAGATCAGTTGTACGCAAAAGTCCCAGAAAAACAAACTGCAAACTTCAACATGGGCAGTAGAAAAATACAGACAGATTTACTTGAGTGAAAAGAAGAACTGAGGACTAGGCATGCTTATTAGGTTGAAAGGAAGGAGCAAACAGAAAACAGAAATTGAAAATATAAATGATAACCAGAGTGTAACAGTAGAAATGTACACAAATATAATAGTATACAAATTAGTATACAAATATAATACTCAAGAAAGGGTGGGAAGGAGGATTAAATTTAGACTCAGAATAGAATAAGGTTTCTTCCTTTTCTAAAACTTGAAGAAGGAAAGAAAACAGACGTATTTGAAGATGGAAGAAAGAAACTGAAGAAACGTATACCAAATTGACTCTATTAATCTTAGTGATAGGCAGAATTCTAAAGATGGCCCTCAAATTCCTATGGTGTACATGAACAGCATAATCCTCTCTTCTTGAATGTGAGTGAGATTTGAAAATCTGGTAAATGATTAGGTTAGGTTATACAGAGAGTTGACTTTAAGAAGGGGATATTATTCTGGGTGAGCCTGACCTAATCAAGTCACCTCCAAGGGACTAGGCTCTTTGTGAAGAACGGGGATCTGACTTGAGGAAGGTTCTTTGTTGTTGGCTTTGGAGATGAAGGGGGCATGCTCTAAAGATTTGAAAAAAGCCTCTAGGAGCTGAGGGTGACCCTCTGCTTACAGACAGCAAGGAACTAAATGCTGCCAACAACCACATGAGCTTCAAAGGAGGACTCAGCTCCAGATGAAAATGTAGCCTGGCTGACACTTTGATTTCAGCCTTATGAGACCCTGAGCAGAGACCCCAGCTATGCCATGGGATTTCTAACTGAGAGAAAATGTGAGTTAATAAATTGGTGTTGGTTTAAGCCACTAAGTTTGTAGTAATTTAGTCACACAGCAATAGAAAACTAATACATTTAGTGAATAGCACAGTTTCCTGAAGGAAATTGACTTAAAGATGAAGTTGAAGGAATTGCCATGAATAAGAATCAAGCTGACTTTATTTTCTATCAATATTGGTCTCACTAAGCTCTATCCAAGTGCTACGTCAGGCAAAAAGTGATTCACTAGAAAGAGAAGTAACAACTTGTATAACATAAAATTTTAAGTTATGTACCAAAAGAGGTAGACAGTTAAAATCCCCAGGGTTTCAGAGAATATACCTATAAAAGGACTATAAGGATGGCGGCATACATAGGTGAGGAATTTAGTTAGTCCTATAGAGCAACTAGTAAATAACCAGGGACAACTAGCAGATAGTCTGGAACAACTGTTGGGGGATATACATGACTGGACACGCATTGTACACCAGAGTGGAATGGGTGGAATGGCTGAGACTCAACATAAACTTTAAGTAAAGCTCCCCAAATTGTGTAGCCAGAGCCCCTCCCCTACCAGCAAGGCAGGCTGAGCTGAAACACTTCCCTGTGGAAAAAAGAAGCTGGTTACCTGGAGCGAAAGCAAGTAACTCAACCGAGCTCCAACTGCAGTTTTAATTAACAAATCTGGACTACTGAATACAAGCTACAAGCACAGATAAACCCAGAGAAAACAGGAAAAGAATTTCAGGTTCCTCCCAGCAGAAAGGAGGCAGGGCCAACAGAAAAAAAAAAAAAAAAAAAAAAAAAAAAAAAACATAAATAAATAAAAACAGAGGTGTTTGGAGATGGCTGAGCTCAGAATACTGGAAAACAGCTGTGTCCCAAGAAAAGGGGCGCAGAGAACTTGGTACCAACACCGATCAACTGGCAAAACTGGGGGGCTGGGGACTAGCTCTGAAAAGGGGCGTACGCTCCTTTTTGTTTTTTTCTTTTCTCTCTCATTCTAAGCAGCTCACTAGAGAAAGCATCAGGCATTTTCAATTGTAAACATTAACCCAGGCAAGGGTAGAGTTAACAGAGTCAGAGAGACAAAGGAGGAATTCAAGTATAGAAGATAATTCCCTAAAGGGTGTATCTTAGCTAAGAAAAGGGGGGTGGGGCCCAGCTCATGTGGCTGTCCTCCCTCAGAGAATTCAGACCCAAGGACGAGGGGAGGGGAGAAAAAAATAAAACAAAACAAACAAAAAAACAACAGAAGCAACTTAAGCTTGGCTTGTCACACTCTCAGTCCTGGCCAGGACAGGGTCCACTGAGAATTAAAGGAACCATACCTCTTTAACCAGTGGGGAGCTGGGGATGACAAGTTCCACCTACTGGACAGGATAGGAAAAGCACCGAGTCTAGAGGCCTCACAGGAAAGTCTGACAACCCACTTCTCCAGGAAACTTGATAGTGAACTCTTAGTCCTGAGACCTAGGGCTGTCTGATCTGGGAAAATCTGATTGGGGTAAACAAGGAAACCAAATGCCTATACAACAAAAAATTATGAGTTACATTACGAAAAATGAAGATATAGCCCAGTCAAAGAAACTGACCTACATTTCAACTGAGATACAGGAGTTGAAACAAGTAATTAAGGACTTCAAACAAATACGCTAAATCAATTCAAAAATCAAATCAATGGGTTGAGGGATGATATGGAAAAAGATATATGAAGGATATAAAGAAGACAATGGGAGAAAATAAGGAAGAACTTGAAAGTCTGAAAAAAAAACAATTGCCAGAACTTATGGGAATGAAAGGCACAATACAAGAGATGAAAAACACAATGGAGACATACAACAGCACATTTGAAGAGGAAGAAGAAAAGATTCATGAACTGGAGGACAGGACATCTGAAATCCTATACACAAAAGAACAGATAAGGAAAAGAATGGAAAAATATGACCGACCTCTCAGGGAACAGAATGACAACATGAGGCACATGAATGTACATGTCATAGATGTCCCAGAAGGAGAAGAGAAGGGAAAAGGGGCAGAAATAATAATAAAGGAAATAATCACTGAAAATTTCCCATCTGTTACGAAAGGCATAAAATTATAGATCTAAGAAGCGCAGCATATCCTGAACAGGACAGATCTAAATAAGCCTACGCCAAGACACTTAATAATCAGATTATGAAATGTCAAAGACAAAGAGAGAATTCCGAAAGCAGCGAGAGAAAAGCGATCCATCACGTACAAAGGAAGCTCGATAACACTATGTGCAGATTTCTCAGTAGAAACCATGGAGGCAAGAAGGCAGTGGTATGATATATTGAAGATAATGAAGGAGAAAAACTGCCAACCAAGAATTCTATATCAGGCAAAAATGTCCTTCAAAAATGAGGGAGAGTTTAAAATATTCTCAGACATACACTGAGAGAGTTTGTGAACAAAATACATGCTCCACAGGAAATACTAAAGGGAACACTACAGGCAGATAGGAAAAGACAGGAGAATGGTTTGGAGCACAATATTAGGTGAAGGTAGCACAATAAAGTAAGTACACTGAACAAAGATGACTGTGAGTATGGTTGAAAGAGGAAGGTTAGGGATATGTAGGACACCAGAAGGAAAGACTGAAGGTACAGAATGGGACTGTATAACAGTGAAACCTAGAGTGGTCAATGATTGTTATTAAATGTACAAATATGTTTTTACATGAGGGAGAATAAACGAATGCCAACTTTGCAAGGTGTTAAAAATGGGGTAGTATTGGGGAAAAATACAATGAGTGCAAACTAGAGTCTATAGTTAACAGTAACATTGTAATATACGTCCATTAATTGTAACAAAAGCAATATAGCAAAGCTAAATGTCTATAAGAGGGTATATAAAGGAGGGATATGAGATTCTTGGCATTGGTGTTGTCTTATTTTTTTACTGTATTTTAATTTTATTTTTTCTTTTGTTGCTTTTTAGTTGTCATTTTTTTCTCTCTTTTTCTTTTTACTTTTTCCACCTCTTCCTCTTTCTTTGTGGAAGAAATGGAAATGACCTTATATAATTAGTGTTGGTGAATGCATAACTTTGTGATTATACAAACCACTGATTGTTTACTTAGGATGGAATATATGGTGTGTGAATAAAATTGTCTAAAAAATAGAGGGATACAGTGCTGGAGAAAATGTGGAGAAAAGGATGTACCTAATCACCATTGGTGGGGAAGTAGAATGGTGCAGTCCATCTGTAGGGTACTGTGGTGGTTCCACAGGAAGCTAAGCATGGGGTTGCCATATGGTCCTACAACTTCATTATTGGTATATACTTGTAAGAACTGAAAAGAAGGACAGGAAGGGACATTTGCACAATGGGGTTTATGGTGTCAGTACTCACGATTTTCAGTGGATGGAGGTGGCCTACGGGTACATTGACTGATGAACAGAATGGCAAACTGTGGTGTATTCACACAATGGAATATTGCGCTGCTACAAGAAGGAGTGAAATTGTGAGGTAAAAGGACATTGAGGACAGTATGTTGAGTGAAATAAGCCAGAAATGAAAGGAAAAACATAATGCCTCACTAATTTGGACTAACTATAATGTGCAAATTCTGAGAATTGAGTCTGAAAGCATAGGTTATCAGCAGAAGGCTTATAGTAAAGGTTCCTAGGTTGTAAGCTCTTATAGCTGTTACATCTATTTCTGAGTTGTAATGGTTATTTCTAAATTGTGAGATGCTGAGCTCTTTGTGTTTAATCTGATCATCCCTGGAACTTTGGGTATCTGTGTGACACCTGAGATTCAGAGCCAGAGTCTGGTAGCTATGAAGGTCAGCATCACTCCATAAAGCAAATGTTAAGGAGTCTGAAAAAAGAGATCAGAGTTCAAGTAGAGATATGAATGAAATGGACTTGGTTAGGACGAAGGTAAATTAGACTAAAGGGTAAAGGGCAATATGGACTGTGTTTTTAAAACTTCAATTTCTGTGTGAGACCAAAGGAAGACATTTATTAGGCGCAAAATCTATATTTTTGTAACACACTAACTTGAAAGGTTCAGTTTACTCAAACAACATAATTGCATGGAATGTTGAATATGGAGTGAAATCTGGTTGGTTTGTACAGGTTAATGTGAAGCCCCAATACATTCCAGAGTAATTTGGGCAGAAAATAAAGATGTATTTGCAAACCCCACTTGAGAGACTGAGGGGAAACATGGAAATACTAAATTTTCCCACCTGGGGAATTACTAATATTCTCACAAGCATTGGGACTACCAATTTAGAAGGTCAAGACCTAGATCTTGGGGCTTTTCCTTATGAAGTTTGTTACTGCAAAGGAGAGGCTAAGCCTACTTAAAATTGTCCTAAGAGTCACCCCCAGTAAACTTCTTTTGTTGCTCAGATGTGGCCTCTCTAAGCCAACTCTGCAGGTAAACTCACTGCCCTCCCCCCTACATGGGACCTGACTCCCAGGGATGTAAATCTTCCTGGCAACGTGGGACATGATTTGCGGGGATGAGCTTGGCCCTGTCATTGTTGGATTGAGAAAGCCTTCTTGGACCAAAAGGGGGAAGAGAAAGGAAACAAAATAAAATTTCAGTGGCTGAGAGATCTCAAATAGAGTCAAGAGATCATTCTGGAGGTTATTCTTATGCATGATATAGATACCCCTTTTTGGTTTTCAGTGTATTGGAAAGCTAGAAGGAAATACCTGAAACTGTTGAACTGCAACCCAATAGTCTTTATTCTTGAAGACAATTGCATAACTATAGCTTATACTGTGTGACTGTGAGATGGTGAAAACTTTGTGGCTCCCACTCCCTTTATACAGTGTATGGACACATGAATAGAAAAATGAGGACAAAACATAAATGAATACTAGGGTGTGATGGTAGGTATGGATGTTTTGAGTATTCTTTTTCACTTTAACTTTTATTCTTATTCTTTTTGTGTGTGTGGTAAAGAAAATGTTCAAAAATTGATTGTGGTGATGAATATACAACTATATAATGGTGCTGTGAACAACTGTACACTGCGGATGACTGTATGGTATGTGAAAATATCTCAATGAAATTGAATTTTTAAAAAAAGGACTACAGAAGAAGTAGATGGATGCAGCAAGTTCACAAGATATGATGTCACTAAGTATTGCAAACACGAGAAATGTTATCAAATTATTCCTGAGAATTCAGTACCTTCAGAAGGCACTGGCTATCATAATCACTATAACCAAATATATCTTCAGGTTTCTCCATTCAGTAGAATGAATGGCTAGGTATCTCCTACTACAAAAAGTCATGTATGCACTGCAAGAGATTAACATACATAAATCATAAAATTATTTCAAAAAGCATTTTAACAACTATGGTACAGATAAAGGTTAAGAAAGAAAGATAGTATTATTGTAGTCCTGCTGCTGCTGGCATTGGTGTTTTGAAATTGTTCTGTTTACAGTCAATATTTACTGTCTGGTTTCCACAGTAATAAACACACAGCCTGTTTATTTTAAATATTCTGTCCTGAAATGGGAAACTTTTTTTTTTCCTCAAATTCATACTGCACACTAACTGAGATCCCAAGCCAAAAAGAACACAGGAGACCAAATGTTTAAGAGACAAGCAAGATCCAATATGGATATCATCCAGCCTTTAGATTTAGAGAAGAAAAATGTCAAACTCCAGCTGTTCTAACTTAATAGAAGGATAGCCCAGATTGGCCTGGTCTTCGTCTCAAGGGAGACAAGCAGCCCGTGGCATAATGTGTCATTTTGTTCATTTTATGTTCATAAGGACAAGATTTACTTTGTGTTCCATCTTTCTCTTATTAACTTTCAATTCTCTTCCCCAAAGAGAACAAAAAGCTCTCTTTAGATTAAAAGTGACAGTCTATTCCTAAATTTAGGACTATAAAGAAATCAATAGAATTTAGAATTTAGAGTTGTCCCCAAATGCAGTTTCAGGAGTAGTACTCTTCATTAAACAATTGGCATATATTTTAAAATAGAACAAGAGTACTTCCCTTTAAATTTAGTACTAAAATATAACATCATTCGTAATTTTAAAAAGGAAATACTTAAAAAATAAACTATAAAAAACGGCTATTTTCTAAGAAATTAGAAAATAAATCTGAAATATATTTCCTTTAAAAACAGAAGCATAGATGGAAAAACAGAAATATTAAAAACATGTTACATTACAGAAATTTTGACAATAATTTGAAAAGATCAAACACATCAGATAATCACCTCACCCCAAAACCAACCCTTTGGATTCAGCCCTCCAAATCCCTCTGTCCAACCACTTCTCCAAAATGGACTGATATCCTCTAAGTCAACTGCACTGAAGTCATCCTGATCTCCCTTCAGTATCATCAAGGATTCTCTTTGTTATATACCCTGTCTCTTGGATGACCTGTCATGAGTTGGAACCTTGGCTCACCAATCTTCAATCTTTGCTAAAATATTATTTAAAACTATGTTAATTCTTTAACTGCAAGTTCTGATGTGCAGTGTTTTGGCTGCTGTTCAATTCTAAATATTTAAAAATCTTTCTTCTAATTTCTTCTTTGGCCCATAAATTTTTTCCTTTATCTTTGGGGGAGGGAGAGATTGTAATTAACTTACAGGAAGTAAATATACGATTCTCTGGTTGAAAATTCCTTTGTGGCCCAGCACATAGTGAAATTTTGTCACGTTTTAGTATGGTTGGAAAAAAAAGTATATTTGCCAATTGTTAGATAAGGGATGATTGATTGATCCATCTTCCCATCCAACCAGCCAGCCAGCCACTCACACATCTACCCATGAGAGCAACCTGGTTAAAATGTGCTGCTAATATCTTCTATTTTCTTGCTGTTTGCTCATATGCTTGATTATATTGGTTTTGAGAGACATGTTCTAAAAACATCTAGATTTGGATTTTTTAAATTTTAAATTGTAATTAAATCAACTGTTGCTTTAAGTATTTTGAAGTTATTTTGTTAGCTCCATGTAGATTCTTAGGATTATTATATTTTCCTAGTCATTTGGTCTTCCCTATCCTAACAACACTTATTGCCTCAAAGTTTATGTTTTGTATGATAATAAAATTGCCTTACAATTTATATTTTATTAGTTTTGTCTGGTATATTACTTTTATCTCTGTTTCCAAATTTATGGCCCTTATTTTTCAGATATGTTCTTGTAAACTACATAAAGTTGGATTTTGTTTTTTCTACAGAATCTAGACTCTGTCTTATAACAGGAGACTCTGTGATGTTCCATAATTGATTTATTTCTATCACCTTATTCTTTTTCCTATTACTCTACGTTTTTTTCACTTTGCTCCACTTCATTGTACTTAGTATTACTTTAAAATCTGTTTAATCACTCAAAATATGTTTATTTTATATTCTTTTAAGTTTCTTATTTCATGTTTTGTCTATTAACTTTTATTGTGGCTGCTGAATATACCTTGTTAGATAGTTTATGTGGTTGGAATTTCTTGTTATGAACTTATCTTCAGAAAGAGTGTTCTTTCAGTAAGATTTCTATTTGCATGGGCTTTGCATTAGCTCCTCAATAGCTTAGCATTTACTTTTGCAAGGGGCTCAGGAATTATTTATGACAATTTCTTGGCTTGAGATACCTGTGCCATAGGGACAATACAAATTCTGACTCCATTCAAACATGCAAACAGGAGGTATTTTTCCTCCACAGAGTCCCAAATCTCCTTTCACTGTATGAGCATTAAAAGTCTAGCCCACAAAGCTTATATACAGGCCAAATGACCCTCATGGTCATTGCATAATAACTCAAAGCACTGATTTATCTTTTCATTTCTGTCCCTTGGAGATTCCCCTAGCTTTTCTTATCTTAGTATTTCTATGTACTTCAAGTGGGATAGGGGAACATATCACGGGTCAGTCCCTGGAGTGGCTAGAAGTCCAAACAACACTTTTCTGATGACTTTCATTACTTTCATGAAAATCATTTGGTATTTATTGAGCACTCTTCTAGGCACAAACGTGAATAACAAAAAAGTCATGGTGTCTCCCCATTTGGAGTTTGCAAATGGCCTGAAGATCATTCATCATTATGTTGAGCAATTTCAACATACTATATTACTACTATTCCAATTTCTTACTGAGGACATAAAATTCTCTAATTCCACAGTGTCTTTTTCATAATATCTGGAATTGAAAACATAAGTCAATTATGTCTATTGATTATTCTGATTATAAACATGGTTATCTATCACCTCAAGAAATGTGAAGAGATGTTTTAGACAGAATAGCCCCTTACAGTTAATATCGGTATCCATAAGGCAATTTCAGATTTCTAACCAGCATTTATATTGTCAGATTCAATATTTACTTATAGTTTACTCCTAGTAATTTCTTATGGACTTTAACTTACAAAATGAAATCAATGGGATTCACAGATACATCCTCAATTAATCTGGGAAAAAAAATGTAAGAGACTGAAAGGAGGTATTTTTAACAAAAGATACTTTATCATGGTATGATACATGCCCAAAGTATGACCTGGACTATAAAATTAAAAATATTTCCTGTTATTGAGCTTAGTAATATCCAAAGAGTAATAATTTTTTACTTTTCAAAGGCACAATTTATTGAAAATGTTATTTTTAAAAAGATATATGGCAAAAATTGCTCTAAGGAACAACTTAAGCATATGAAATTCACTCATGGACTGTGATGACAGAATAAAATTCATTATTATATGTTCTGCCTTTTAAGTTTTATGGTAATTTTGATAGGTGAGAAGCTGAAAATTCCTTCTGTACAGTAAATTCTTATATAAATAGCTGAGAGCATTAAGGTGAATGAGACTCTTTAATGGTTCAAACTGCTTTCGAAAAACTTAAGATAATTTCTGAAAATTATCCTTGAAGTTAATAGCTAAGAGGGTTTTTTTGTTTTGTATTTGCTTTTTTATTTTGTTTTGTTTTGAGAACTTTAATGCCCTCTGGAAATTTCATACAAAAGATCTTTGACACATTCATTTGATTTTCTAAGGCCTTAGGAATTCTACATATTAAAAAAATATAAACCATTCTATAGGCTTATAGAGTTTACAAAGCCAAATTGCTCTCATGAGGAGTTTCACATGCATTTTGTTACATCTCAAGTTGAGAATATTTTCAACATTAACTAATTTTCCTTTCTTATTTGATGACCAGTTCTCCAAAAAGACACGTTTTGAAAATGTCACAGCTCATTGCAATAACAGGTACAGAACAAAATCTCTTATCATACGTGGTTGAAGAAGCAACTCTTCCATCTAAGAACCTGTGGTACAAAACTAAAATTCAAAGCTACATATAATTGCAGACCATTTCATGATGTGGACCATCAGGGTTAGATTGGGATTTGGATACTAAAGCCATAAATACCATAAATACTGATATAATCCATGATTTAAATTCTTACATTCGATCTTCTCCCTGAATTACTAAATCATAATACCCTAATTTGTTTTACTGAACTTTGTCGACAGGCATTCAAGCATAGAAATCTGTCCATTAAGATAATTTCATTAATGAAGTCTGATTCCAAAATTTGACAACTCTGCTGAGTAAAGAAATAGCCATCAAAGTAAACTAGTCAGTTTGCACAACTGTACACAATCTAAAGGAAGAACACCCTTATCTGAGATACTTCCTAACCCGATTTTTTCAGAATGATCATTCTTTTTTTTACAAACTAATAGCTGAGAAACCCAATTGCTTGAAAACAAGCTACTGTAAAGAGCACTGGCACCAGACCTGAGAGACTGCAAAATGGCAGCAGAAACTATTGCAAACAACAGCAGATGTCCACCACATGACAGCTAACCAGGGACCACGAGGGACATGATGGAAGTCCTCTGTCCCCATTATAATAATCCTAAAGTTTGTGTCACCATCTGTTCTTTATTTTTCTAGAAACCCAATAACTTTAGAAGAGTATTCATATAGACAAAAGTATATTAAAAACAAAAAGGAGAAACTTATAAAATGACTTAGTCACAGAAATCTGTGATACAGTTTTATAGATAGATTATATGAATAGAAAGGCTCTCAGATAAATATCTTCCTTTGCAATACGAGCAAAGCAGCTGAAGCAGTTGTCAGAAATTTACTGAATGAAACTGGCAGACAACATAAGTATTATTACTAAGTGATAGCCACTAAAACAGGAATCCTAGGATAAAGGAGGAAATAAAATGCAAATTTCTTTTACTTTGAATTTTTTTTCTGATTCCCACAGAATAGCCTAGTGCATTTAGGGACGCTGATAGCTATTTAGTTAAAAATAACAACAGCAGCAACTGGGGCAATCTGACATTAGAAGGTATAAGATAAGTCACGGAAATACATTTCAAAAGAAAGCAGAAACACTAATCAGAGGCAATCATAGCTAATTTCCTACATGAAAATGCCCTCAAAGAGAATTCTGAAAAAACATTTCTGAAGTAAAAATAAATAAAGAACTTCACAGAATAACACAAAGAGTTATCAATCATCCTATGTGGTAGAATGGTGATGTCTGTATACATATATACAAACTTTCATCTTGGATTATAAACCATTTGATACCTTGGAACAAAGAGGCTGTTGCCACCAATACCTAGAACATTTCAAGAAAATACTGGTAAATGAAGCAGCATTGATGAGACTCTTTTCCTATCAGATACCACACATATACAACTGTATTTAATAATAGATGCATCAAAGGGTTGTATAATATGATCAATATACTTAACCATCTACTTCAAAGCTGACAGTTGTACACTAACTTATACCTGACCTGTTCCCATGGTTACTCCCTCAAATAACTTAATATCCCTTGATTGTATAATTAAAACAGCATATCTTATCATTCAAAGTTAACATTTCACATGGCTCTCAGAAATTTAATTACTTGATGAATGTAAATTCTGCTTTAATTTCAGAAAAAGGATAAAATTTGGATAAACAAAGGGAATTCAGGGCCAGTTCCATTTCTTTTTCCTTTTTAATTTTTAGGCTCATGGCAAACTAAAAAATGAAGAAATATCAAACAGGGTCTTAAAGATTAGGATCTCCTCTACATGTTTACATTTAACAGATTGCTGATTTTAATACAAAAATGCTATGCATTTAAAACTGTTATTCACAATAAAATTACAGAAGCTCTGAAAACATTCACAATGGAATATAAGTGGTATGGTCTGATAATGGAACCAAATATTAGATGGCATGATAAAAAAAATATAGTAACTCCATGCTTTCAAAGTGTTTCTGGAACTGCTGGTAAAATCTCATTTGGAAAGAACATCAAAAGTGTAACTTTTAGGCCCTTCACAAATATGAAGTTTGCCACCACAGATGCTTCAATACATTGCCCACAGGATTCTATTTTAATTCTCAATTTCCCTAAGACTTTCTACCTTTTTCCCCAAGTTTTCATGAGTGCAAAATAATTCCCATTTTTTCATACAGCAAGACATCAGTAAAATAAAAAAAAAAAAAAAAGGGATTAAACTTGAGCGAAACAAAGTCGTGGGAGATCCCTTGGTTCTTCTCCTATCATCACAGCAAAAAGTCTTTTCTTTTACATATACATCTACCTTGGTCACGCAATAACTGTATTATAATTGCATCTTCACCAAATTTCCTAAATCCAAACACGTCTTCCCTTCAATATGCCCATCTGTTTCAGTCATATGACAGTGTTCTGAAGCATTCAGGGGTATCTTTTAATTGCATGCACCAGTGCTCTGGGTCAAACATTCCCACTACTTTCAAACTTTCTTATATTTTCCAACAACCTCCACATCTCAATAACTGACAGTCCCACTACCATTATAAATTCCCTAAAGGAAGAAAATTGTTTGCCTTGCAAACAGATCAACATATGATTTGGAAATGTAAGAGATGCAGAAATGAGTAATCATTATTTTTTAAAATATTTTATGAAAGAATCATTTTGAGCAATTTCAACACATTTTATTTCCTTAAAATGATCACCACTTTTATATTTTCCAGGTAATCTCCCAACACATTTCCTTCTGTTTACTAAACTCCGAATTTTGCACTAACAAAGATTCCCATAAAACTTAAGTTATAGGAATGTTAATTTTCAATATATTTCTTCTAATTTGTATGGAGTACAATACAGCCTAGGCTGTTACTGAAATCTGTGTCATATATAACATTTATCACCAGAAGAAGTAAAGCAACTTAGGGAGGCGTAGAAGAGTACTATAAAAGGGGAATATAACTATACCAATTAGGAAAAAGAAACATTTTATATATTTGCTCAATATTGTCTTATACAAGATTAGTTCTTTGTGACTTGCATATTTTCTATTTCATAACTAAAGAAAAAGGCAGTTTCTTTCAGTAACACTGAACAATTTCCTTCCTACCTCCTACTTAAATTGTTTCAGTTCTCTAGTATATGACACTGTCTTATGAGAAAAAAATTTTAATATTTATTATGAATATATATATGATGTAATATTATTCAACAGTAAGAAAGAATGAGGTCCTGAAGTATGCGACAACATGGATGAACCCTGAGAACATTATGTTAAGTGAAATAAGTCAGACACAAAAGGACAAATATTTTATGATCTCACTGATATGAACTAATTATAATATGTATACTCATAGACATAAAATATAGAATATAGGTTACCAGGATATAGAATGAGGCTAAAAAATGGGGAAAGGTTGCTTAATATGTACAGAATGTTTAACGAGGTTGAACTTAGACATTTGGAAATGGACAGAGGTGAAAGTAGCACGTTATTGTGAGAATAATTAACAGTGCTGAATGGTGTGTAAATGTGGTGGAAAGGGGAAGTTTAGAGTCATGTGTATCACCAGAAGGAAAGCTGGAGGTTAAAACACAGGAATGTATAACATGGTGAATACTGTGGTGGACAATGTCCATGATTAACTGTACAAATATAAAAAAGTTTTCTCATGAAATAAAACAGATGTATGACGTTATTATCAGGAGTTAATAATAGAGGAGCATATGGGGGGAAATGTAACTATTGCAAACTATGACTATAGTTAACAGTAATATTTTAATACTCTTTCATCAACAGTAACAAATATGTCCCAGCAATACTATGGGTCAATAATGTAGGAGGATAAGGAATATGGGAAGATTAGGGTTTTCTTTTTTATTTTTATTTCTTTCCTGGAGTAATGAAAATGTTCTAAATATGATCACAGGGCTGTATGCACAACTATGTGATGATACTGTGAGCCAATGATTTATATTTTGGATGGTTTCTGTGCAGTGTGAATATATCTCAATAAAATTGCATTAAAAAATTAAAATAAAATTGTTTAGGTGACCTCTGCTACGATGTAATGACAATGGCATGTCGCCTCTGTGGTCTTCCTCCCAAAACCCGTAATCCACTCTAAACATGAGAAAAACATTAGAGAAGCCCAAATTGAGAAACTTTCTATGAAATACATTATCAATATTCCTCATAACTGTCAAGGTCATCAAAAACAAGAATAGTCTGAGTAACCGTAATGGAACAGGGGAGTCTAAGAAGACATGACAATTAATACAATGTAGTGTCCTAGATGAGGATCCTGGTACAGAAAAAGGGCCTTAGGGAAAACTAGTGAAATCCAATCAAGTGTGGAGTTTAGTTAATAGTAATGTTCCAAGGTTAATATCTTAGTAGTGACAAAATGTAGCACAGTAGAGTAATATGCTAACAATAGGGAAATTGAGTAAGGCATATATGGGAACTCTCTGTATTATCTTTGCAACTTTTATGTAAATCTAAAGTTATTCTAAAATAAAACATGTATTTAAAATTTTGTTTAATGGGAATTTTACAATATTCATTGTTTAAAAATTTTTATTTTCCCTCAGAATTTGTTCCACTGTTTTGTTAGCTTCCAGGGTTGCTACTGAGTTCAAAGACTTTCTGACTCCTGATGTTCTGTGTATGTTTAACCTGTTTTATTATTTTACCCTTCTCCAGAATTTTTTGGAGTTGTCCATTTATTACCAGTATTATAAAATTTCACAATGATATATGACCTGGTATTGATCTTTTTTCATTTATTGTGCTGAGGTATTTTGTAGGCCTATCATATTGTGAACATATGCCCATAGTTTCAACAATTATTCTTATATTTTGTCCTTAATAAAATTAACTTCTCTATCATTTTCCTCCTTCTCTCCTTCTAGAACTCCTGCTAAGAATAAACTTCCTGAATTAATGATCAAGTTTGTTATCCTCTCCCAGTGTTAAGCTGTTTTTCTTGTAATTCTACTTCATGAAAGACTACCTCTATTTATCTTCTACCATCCTAATATTTTTAAAAATTTGTTTTAATTTCAGGAGCTTTTTCCTTTCTGTGACAGTTCTGTTTTAACAGCATATTTACTATTTTTGCTGCAATGATGCAAATTATTTATCTGAAGTTATTAATTATAAGTTGTTAAAAATTTATTCCATCCCCTTCAGGGTCTCTGTTCACTAAAAGTTCTTTTATAATTTTTATTTCATTTTATCACTGTATTTATTTTAGGTTACAGGATTTCCTCAAATGCTTGGTTATCATGCATATTTTAAATTGAAGAAATAAAAGCTGATAGTAAACTTTGTGTTAGCAGGCCTCTGTATACTGTGGTTAGGCAGAGATACTGCATTCAAAAACTCCCCTACCTGTGGAAATCTGAGAGTCTTTTGTCTTGATCAGGTCAATCTTGTACTTACAAGTTAGAAGGCTGTCTGGTCGTACTTTTGCAGCTAAGCAAGGGAAGGAGGCTGGCTCCTGTTGTTAATTATGCAGATTTCCATTTCATCCCCACATTTTTAGTATAGTCCTTCAACCTTCCTTTAGCTATGTTTGATATGCAGGAACTTAGATTTTTTCTGAGAATGAGGGGAGGAAGATTTAGGTACATGGCTGCCAGGGTAGTCTAAGTGTCCCTTATGTCGCCGCAAACAAATCCTTCTGATTTCAGCTCGTTTCTACACCCCTAACTTTAGGTAACTGATGCCTCCAATTCTTGAGATGTTCTGCTTAGAAATCAGTTTACCCATTTAGCAACCTCCCCTACAAGCACTTAGACCCCTTCTCCATACCACTTAATGAGTTGCAATCTTTCATTTGCCTTCCAGCAACCAAAATTTTGAAGATATCCCTCATAAGCTGGGATGCCCTCTATTGTCCATTTAGGTTTTGTAAATTTATTTGTTTTGGTTTTGCAAAGCCCCAGATGAAATATTTTAAGGAATATAAGCCACTTCAAATAAATTTTACATTTATTCAAGCTAATAAGCTATATACCCATTTCACTCTCCTCCGCCAATAAGAATAGTTAAATGGAAATTTTTGAAGAACAATGACTAAATAAACATAGTCTCTGACGTTCAAAACCAAATGATGTAAGATAATCACAATCTAAACAGTGTGGGTTTTTTTTGTTTTGTTTCTTTGTCAATCAGGCAAATTTTATTTCATTTGATTGTTTCTCTCTCCCCCTCAATAAACGTATCAAAATTCATAACATGAATATTTGCATATGTTTTCCCCAAATTTCCTTCACAGTTCTGTCTATAATACAATGACACATTTTTCTCCTTCTAGAACACAAACAGGATACCAACATAAAAGCAAGAAATTACTCTTAGAACCAGTGTTTTATTTCACTTATAGTCCCTGGAATTAGTTAAAAAATCGCATACGAATCACAACCATAAGCAACACTGTATCAGCCACAAAACAAACTACATTTACCAAAAACATATCTACAACTCCATAAGTGAATTTACAGTAGATTCTATATTAAAACAGGATAGTACTGAAAGCACAAAAAAAATTGCATTTTCAACAATAAAACCCTTGCAATGTGCTGATTTAAATTAAAAAGAAGATGAAGGGTAGGAATTTTAGCTTCTGACCAGGACAGAGAACTGGTACCAGGCTGGCTTTCTACTGCAGTTTTATAAATCTGCAATATAATATATGAAATAACTGTTTTCATCCATCAGACAATAGGTAGAACAGAACTGAACTTTGAAAAAGGAAAAAATGTACAAATTGGGACCCACATTTGCCCCAGATTCCCAACTGAGGACACTGGTTACCACAGTGAAGAGAAGTGAAGCCTATATAGTGTGACAATGTCACTGAACTGAGGAGGCAGAGACTGGAGTTCAGGGCTGGAGAAGCAACTAGAATTTGGGGAACAGGGCACAGGAAAAGAGGGAGCAATGCAGAGAGTGCAGGGCACAGAAGTCTACATGGGGTAAGTGGTATATCCTTTGCTGATGTCCAGGCTGCAGATGTGCAAAAGTCAAGATTCCATACGGCCCAGCAGAGAAAGGGTGCTGCAGAGCTGGGCGCGAAATAGAAATATGAGATATCATGCAGTGTGGGGAGAAGTTAGATTTACAGCTCTGGAGAGATCTTGCTGAGCAACTCCAACATGCAGTTAAGAACACAAAAAGACCAAAGACCATGAGCTAGGAGTCATTCCATAGAGTGAGGGGTGTGCCCTAGGACTACAGAAAATAGGTAGACCTATCCCAAAAAGGGAATAAAATCATAACTAGCAGGATCAAAGAAGCCACCAGCAAGCTACCTCCTGACAAAACAAAATTGAACACTCGTTAAAAGAAGAAAACGCAGTTCAAGCTCCCATCAACACAGCATATAGTGCATAGAACAAAACCTATCACTAGACATGAAAAGAAATAGGAGTATGTGACTCACAATAAAGAAAAAGAAAAGAAAAGAAAAGAAAAAAAGAAAAAGAAAAAGGAAAAGGAAAAGAAAAAGAAAAAGAAAAAGAAAAAAGAAAAGAGAAAAAGAAAAAGACCACAGGATAACTCAGATATTGGAATTAGCAGTCAAGGATTTTAAGCAGCATAAGTCATCAGTGACTTGAAGGAAAAGATGGTCATTAATTATGAAAGAACAAATTTGAATCTTAACAGAAAAATGGAAACTACAAAAAGAACTAAACTGGAATTCTAGAACTGAAATTTCTGTAATAATAATGTCACTAAATGAACTTAACAGCAAACTGGAGATGACAAAAAAGAAAGGAGTAAGTTTGAAAAGAAATCAGTAGAAATTATTCTATTGAAAGAACAAAGGGAAAAAAAAAAGATGGGAAAAAAATCATCTCAGGGAACTATGGAACAATATGTGGTATAACATATTATAATAAGAGTTTCAAATAAAGAAGAGAAAATAGGACAGAAAAAAATATATTTTTAGAAATAAGAGAAAAGTACCCAAATCTGGTGCAAAAATAATTTACAGATCCAAGAATATAAGCAAACTCCAAGAAAGATAAATATAAAGAGAACCATGTTTAAGCACAATGTAGTCAAACTGTTAACAACCAAAATAAAAAGAAAATCTTCAAGAAGCCAGAGGAAAAAACACATTACATGCAAGGGAACATCAATACAAATGGTGGTTGATTTCTCAACAGAAATAATGACGTTCAAAAGAGAATGAAATAAAATTTTTGAAGTATTGAAAGAAAAAACATTCAACCCATAAACATTGTGTAAAAATATCCTTTGATATGAGGGTGAAATAAGACATTTTCAGATGTATGAAAGCTGAAAGAAGTTGATTCAGCAGACATGCACTATAAGAAATGCTGACAAAGTCCTTTAGGCTGAAGAGAAACAATTCAAGATGGAACCAAATATCTACAGTGAAGAGCACCAAATGTGGAAAATATGCAGGTAAATATATAAAGCTATCTTTTTTAACTTCTCTAAAAGACAATGGACTCTTTAATGCAAAAATTGTGAAAATGAATTATGGGATTTATAGTTTATGTATATGTAAAATATATCATGGCAAATGTACAAAAAGGGGTAAATTACATTCAACTTTTAAAGATTCTCCGATTTTACAATATTTGGTAAAATATTAACTTTAAGGAGAGAAAGATAAGGATTAGATATATTTTGTAATATCTACAGAAATCACACACAAAAATAGAGATAGATTAAAAGTCAACGGATGAAAACAGATATACAAATAGTAATAATAAGTAAGTAGGTTTGGCTACATATTAGACTTCAAGATTAGGATTTTAAACAGAGACAAAGACGGAGATTTCATGACGATAAAATGTTCAAATCCTCAAGAAGACATAACAATCCTAAATAGACCTAATAACATATATGAAGCAAAAATTAAAAGGACCAAAAGGAGAAACAGTCACACCTACGTTTATAGTGGGGATGTTAACCACACCTGTTAGTAAAACTTAAGTAAGGAAATAGATTAGGGCAACACTACCAAACTTGATCTGATATCTATAAGAAACTACAGCCAATAACTGCACAATGTATGTTCTTTTCAAGCACAAGTAGAATGGTCACTAAAAGAGATCAGTGGATCATTGATTTAAAAAAGTAATTTAAACAAGTAATTCAAAATTATAAAGCTTCTCTAAAGAAACCTTCAAGAATATCTTTGCAATGTGAGCTATGCAAAGGTTTAGAAACAGACGTAGAAAGCAGGAACTATGAATAAAGAAAAAAGATAAATCAGACTTCATCCAAATTAAAAAGTTCTGCTCATAAAAAGACATTAAAATAAATCTATTGAATTTGGAGAAAATATTTGCTAAACATATATATGACAATATACTTCTATCCAAAATGTATATAAAAATATAAATAAACAATAAAAAAAACAATTAAAATGGGCAAAAGATTTGAACTGATAGTTCACAAAAGATATCTATAAATGGCCATTTGACACACATGAAAAAAAATGCTCAACATCATTAATCTCAGGGAAATGCAAAGCAAAAACCACAATGAGATACTACTTTACAACTACTAGAACGCTAAAATTAAACAAAATGACAAGACCAAATGTTAGAGAATTAGAAGCAATACAAACTCTGATTCTTTGCAGGTGGCAGTGTAAAATAGTACCATCTCTTTGGAGAATGGTATGCCAGTTTCTTATAAAGTTAAATATATACCTACCTCCCCCCCCCAGATATTTTCCTTTCCCAGGAATTTATCCAAGAGAAATGAAAACGTATGTCCAAACAAAGATTTATGCATGAAATGTTCACAGCAGCTTTTTATATAGTAGCCACAACTGAAACCATGCAAATTTCCGTCAACTGGTAAATGGGTAGACAAATTGTGGTATATTCATATACTGGAATACTAATCAACATAAAAAAGGAATGAACTACTGATGCAGACACCAACACAGATGAATCTCACAAACATTATGGTAAGCAAAAGAAACTGGCCAGATACGAGTACATACTACATGATTCTATTTATATAATGTAAAAGAATAGGTAAAACTGGTGTATCCTAAGAGAAATCAGAAAGTGGTTGCCTACGCAAGATTGGGTTGACTGGATGGGGGCACAATGGAACGTTCTTAGGTGATGTTTGTTTTATATCTTGATTAAGGGGATGGTTACACAGGTGTTTACATTTTCAAAACTCTTAAAACTGTGCATTTAAGATCTGTACATTTCACTATACATAAATTTTACTTTCAAAAAAGAAAGAGAAAGAAAGAAAATGGAAGAAAAAATGACGGAGAAAATTTTGTGTGTGTGTGTGTACCTCCAGCTAGTTAACAGATCAGAAGTTTTGCCATCAGATTGCTGATATATTTAATAATGAAGTTTGTATATAACTTAAAATAGATTATTTTGCAATATAAATCAACTAATAAAAACTTTTCTAAGACTCATTGCTCTCTTAGATCTCTTCACTTTCTAAAAATACTATCTCACTAAAGAACTTAATTTGATTGAGAAATCCTAGTATTTTTCGGGAATAACTTTTGATTATCTTTTAAGTATATCAGTGAGAATATTTTAACACTCAAGAAATAGTATAATTTTTTAAAGAATACCCATCATATTGTATTTAATAAATGATCATTTTTACATGGCAGTGATTCATCTGTTTGATATTTAAGCATTTTACATTTTATATGTTGTTTCTTTATTCTGCTTTATCACTAGCAGAAACATTTTCTCTTTCTTTGGTACAGCCTTCTTCACAAAGAAAAATTTTTACTACTTTATAAGTTTTTGTATATAACATAGTGAATAGCAAATAATGAAGATACTCTGAGATATCAATTTACCAATTTGACTCATGTGGTGATTTACACTCACAGAAAATCCTTTGCAGTGTACAGGATTTAAATTTGTGCCTCAGTTAAAATAAAAAGAAAAGAACATTGCTTATGCCACAACCTTGGGCAGTATACAAATGTAAAATTCTCCAATGCCAAGGATCTATTAAGATTCATAGTTCTTTAGTCTTATTTTTGACAGAGGATTTTAAATTTATCATTTAATTTCCACGTTTTTATTAAGTTTTTTCCAAGTATACTAAAAACATTTTTAAAATATTATCATAACAGATAATTCTATTAAGTTATTTTGCCTATTTATATCCCATTTTGTCCACAAAAGGACCAATGCTAAGAATGATGAGACAAAGGGAAAACAGGGATAGGGACATAAAACAGACCCACAAATGAGCTATTACACAAAAAACATAATGTAAAGATATATATAATAAGTAAGGTCAGAGATGTCCCTTATATAACTAATATTTATTCAGTGATATAAAATATTGGAATCTGTTGCAAGAAAAAAATACAATTAAATTGTTATTTGAATTATATTGTTGAAATTATGTTTCAGACAACAATGGCACAGATTCATAATAATATAATTACATAATGTAGCGAAAATTTCACAACATATATTCAAATTTAAAATAGTATTATGTACACCTGATAAGAACCTCTTACTAATTCTGCAATTTGCTCCCTTTTCTTTCATATTTGTAATTCATGACTCAAATAAGAAAAGTATGAGCATTCCTGAATATAAACAGTTCAAATCATTCAAAAATAAAAACCCTTAATTTATTAAAGAATAGCCAAAAAGATCTATGAAAAACACTGCAATAGTAACTTAAAAGCAATACTAGGTAGAAATTACTACTATTATCATTTAGGTGCACTAGAAACCTAAACACTCCCTAAGATTCATATACATTATATGGATCATTCCTGACAACTTTCTGCTTTTTATACAATAAAGAAGTCATCTTGAAACAAATATGAATATAGAAGTAGGGACAGAGAAGAGTAGTAGTACAAGGAAAAATATAAGGGTGGTCTAAAGGGCATAACCACAATAATGGTATAAACCTGAACAAAGAAAAACATTTTCTTAAGAGTGAAGTCTACTAAATGACAAAATAATCTTCTGAGGAATGCAATGAAAGCCCTATCACTTAAGTTGCTGAGAACCAGCCCAGACTAAAGCACTCAGGAAAATCCCACAGGGACCAGACAAACATTGGCAGAGGAATTGCTTTGATGAATGTCTTAAATTTTCAACTACGTTTGCCATTCAGAAGACAAAGAAGGTAGGTTACATTCTCTAAGGAATATAACTATAAATAAATGATGAATAAAGACCCCATTTTCAATGAAATGCTATGTTCTTTTTTGTTTTCCCTTCTACAAATTTCAAAACAAAGAACAGACTTTTTACATTGTACATATCTCATCGACAACTGACATTAATTACAATAACTTGTTTTATTTGCTCCTCTATATTTAAAGCAGCAACTTTCAAAAAACATTTAACTAATGAGAGTATTATTTACATGACAAATCAACCTGTAAAAAACATTATGTTCATATTACCTGTGTAAATCTAGGGAATAAAGAGCTAAAATAACAATAGGTTGAGATAAAATATCAAAGAAATAAGTCTTTAACATGATTTTTAAAATAGATCATTCTTCAAAAAAGTTTTTTTTTTTAAGTTTTATCTTGGTACTGAGATTAAAATTGACATGCAAATTGTGTAAATGTTATTAAAAAATCCTAGAGGTTAAAGTTATTAGGTAATTATATTCTAAATATGTCTATTCTTACAATTATAGAAATATTTTGATGCCTTTTTTCCTCTATTTGAAAAATATCTACACTAAGAACATCTAAGGAGATTCTTCCTGAATTAGACTTTTAAATCAGTCCAGTATAGGCTAGTCTAAGATGAATCTTCATATGCTGGAATTAAATCCATTGAGGAGGGAAGTTAAAGACTCAATCAATACGCACTTATTTAATATTTTATATGCAACCAATTAGGTCCAATTTAAAATTGTGTAAAATCACATGAAATCAATGCTTACAAACTCCTTTTTACTTTAAGCAATTGACTGGGATATATGGTGCAATTAAGAGTTATTTGCTTGAAAATATAGACTGAGGGAAAGCTTGCTAGGGGATAGCAAATGTAATGTTTTGTTAATAATAAACATAATTCTTTTACTCCTTTCCCCCTTTAGAAGCACATGAAAGTTTTCTCCTCTAAGAATCTGATGAGGGCTCCCCCAAGGAAGAGGCAGGCAAGATTATTACAAGCTTTGTTTTTAGCAATTTAAATTGAAAATAAAGAAATAAATTGTTAATTTTCCAAATATATGATTGCTATAACACTGAATATGCTTGTTTAAACTATATGCATCCTCTCTCTCCTGCTCCAGCCCCAAAGCTAAGAATTATTTGTTTAAAAGAATGAATGAGGGATAAAAGAGACAACATTTCTGGATGAGGCATGAACATAAACAAAAGCACAAAATAGATAAAACAGCATGACTTCTGGAGAAAAACCTGAAAACCATATCACTGTGGCCAGATTCATAAGAATAAGACTGAAAATGAGGAGATAAAGAGAGAATGAAGGCACAAGCCAGGCAATGGGGACCTGTAAAGCTGGGTTAAGAAACTTGAATCATATCGTATAGGTGACTGAGAGGCATCCTTTGGTTACCTTTAGATTTGTCCAGTTAATTTATCCAGGGCAGGTATCAGACCAAACATGAGTCCAAAACAACCACAATTTTAAAAAAAAGTCTTTTTCCTGAAACTTTGAAATAGTATAAAATCAATGAAAGAAAAAATCTCCTCTACCAGGTGCCTGGACCATGAAATGTAATTAAAGAACAAAGAAAGTAGGTAAAGAAACCATACATTTTCAAAGGGACTCTCATTGTACTCTTGCCAAATCTACCAAATATATAAGGGGCAAAGCATCATTTCATACATACTTAACATCAGAACACCTGCCTTGGTGGTTGATCCTCTGCCTAATTTTAAGATACAGAGATCATATCTGCCCTCTAAAATCCAATTAACTTTCTCCAAATTATGTTCCTCATTCCAAAAGGCAAATAGATAGAAGCATAGAAAGGAGTGGAAGCTAATAAAAAACCAGGAACAGCAGTAAATAATCTGCAATAACTGTGGGGGGACAAACGTGACCGTCCACTCATCATACACCAACCTGAATTGGGAAGAATGCCCAAGATCACAGCATAAAATCCGTAAGTAAAAACTGCAGATCCAAGCCAGGAGACCTCTCCCACCACAGCCCAAGCTGCAAAGCCTCCTGGTGCTAGAGAGACACTCTCTCCCAGAACACAAATATAGCTCAGCTGAGCTCCAACTGGGGTTTTAATTAGCGAGTGTGTACTGCTCACTACAAGCTACAAATCCCCAACAAGCAGACGGAGGCTTTCGGTGACAACTGACCTTGGAGAGCTGGAGGGTCACTGAGGACTAGCCCTGAAGGGGAATTTTGGTCCCTATTTCGGCTCAGTGAAGAAACCCGCAGCCATTTTCAGTTCCCAGTGCTCTGACCCAGATAAGGGTGGAGCTAGCACAGGCAGAGAGACCATTGAAAGGATAATGACCTCTCCCTAGGGGGTCTATCTTCTCTAAGAGGAAAGGGGTGGGGCCCAGCTCTACTACCCACCTTCCATTTGGAACCAGACCCCAGAGCTTGGGGGAAAACAGCCACGGGACACATCTCCTAACACCAGTCTGGAGTCACAGGCTAACAGGCACCACTTGCTGGGCAGATCACTGGCACAGTGATCTGAGGCACCACAGGGTGTACCAATTTTCTAAGACACACCCTGATACTGAATATTTCTTCCTTCTGGGACCTGAGCCCATTCTGGTCAGGGAAAACCAGATTGGGGTAACAAAGGGAACCATGTCTAGACAACAGAAAACTACAAAAAAAGAAAAAAAAAACTCTCAGTATGATTGGATAGGAACTGCATTAAATCTATGGATTGATTGGGGAGAAATTGGCACATTTTCTATGTTGAATCTTCCAATCCATGAACATGTTACATCTCTTCATTTATTTAGGTATTCTTTGAATCCTTTCATCAGTATTTTGTACTTCAGCATATAGATTCTGTAATGCTCTGTTAAGTTTATACCCAAGTATGTCATTGTCTTTTGAGAGACTGTAAATTGTGTTTTTAATTCCAGTTACCATACATGTTTGCTGTTTCAAAGCATATTTTTAACTGGCTTACATTTGTTAGGGGAAACTGAGAAAGTCTTTGAATTAAGCAAAATATACTACAGAATGTCTTTTCAATGGAATACTGGGTCTTTTCTAGAGATTGTCCAGATGATCTGATTCTAAGGGGGTTTGCAAATTTGATTGTGTTTGATTATGCTTTTATAATGACTTCATAAATTGTAGAAAACTGAAAGTAATGCAAATGATTTTTGTCCACAGAAGTGCAAATGAATTTTGTCTTGTGGAGATATAATTGATTTCCACCTATAGAAAAGATTATTCCAAACATTACATTTTATTGCCCTATAAAACATTATTCAGTTTTGTGTTTATTAGTAAATTTATTTCAATATTGTTTGCCTATATTTATGTTTTTCTTCAGACTCTCCTTCAAGCCAGTTTTAACATCTCACAGGTTTTCTCATTAATTAATGAGCTAAATACAATATTTTACATATGTTTATTTTATAGTTGTATAAGAGTTATGATTTTACTTTTAATGAAAATTGTACTTTAATAGATCAAATGAAGAAGTAAAAGTTGGTTTCATTTTACTAAACTGCACCTGAGGAAGTTTACTCTCCTTTTCCAGGGTAAGTAAATATGAATTTCTCACTCTTCAATTGCCAAACTGTAGAAATGGACAAAATGCAAGGGTTTAGTGCAAGGGTCAGCTAACTTTTTCTATAAAGGGTCAGACAGTAAATATTTTAGGCTTTGTGTGCAGTGTGGTTCTCTGTAACAATCACTCAACTCTGCCACTGTAGCACAAAAGCAGCCACAGACAACATGTAAGTGAATGAATGTGACTATGTTCCAATAAACCTTTATTTACAAAAACAGGAGGCAATCTGGATTTGGCCCATGGAGTATAGTTTGCCAACCCCCTGGCCAAATGTCTTGCTTGTTTAAACCTACAGCTCTCAATATTCTTCTACAATAACACCTACATTTACAAGCAAAACACTCCAAGGATCCATGGGGGTTGTAATGGTTGCCTCCTGGTTGTCGTATTCCTGCTGCTTCTGTGTAATTCTCGGTGAATTAATTAGAGCACCACCATTTCTTACAACTGTTTTTGACATATTACCAATATGCCTGGACCCCTTGATTAAGAACTACTAGTAAAGACTATTGTTTTTTCTTCTGACACTGATAAAGAGAGTGATTATTCCTCTAAGTAATGATTGTAGAAGACATCATCAAGCCTACTGTATTTTTCATGGAAAACCACTACTTGTCAAAAAGCAAAGATATTGAGTTTATAACATAAAAATATGATGCAACTGGAAACTTAGCTGTCAAAGAACATATTCAAAATTTAGTATGGGAGTCTCAAAAATAATGCCAGAAGAACACAGCAGTTTTCATATACTTTATCTATTTTTTAAAAATGTCATATAAATTGATGTTAAGTACTATAGATCTATGATTCATGGCCTCAAATAAAGTAATGCACAGCATTTAAGAAAGTTGGGTTAAATAATAATTATAATAGCTACATTAACAAACAGAGTGCTAGAGAAATACACAAAAAGGACAGAATCCAGACTTGGGGAGAGACAGCTGGGGGTGGGGGGCGCGGGGAGGAGAGGGAGTGTTTAGAACTGAGCTAAGTTTCAAAGCACTAGGAGTAAGTCAGGAAAAGGATAGTGAGAGAGTCAGGATTACAAGGAATTTCTTAGTGAAAACAGATAAGAAGTAAAAAGAACCAAATCATGAAGGGCCTCATACGCCATGCTAAAAAGTTTAATTTGATCGGAAAGCTTTTGAGCATTGTTAAAATATTTAAACCAGGGAATTGATACAGAAATGTGTTACATCTAATTATTTTGTTTTAATGATAATGTCTTTATCTGTAAATTATGTGTATTTTTAAATAGCCAACATAATTCTAATTACTTTTCAAAAGTGTTTATAGTTATGTTCATGGTGAGACAGAAAAGGGAAAAAGAAATAGACCTGATAACAACTAATTGATAGGCCAGTTCACATGTTATCTGAGAAATATTAATGTCCCTATTATAGAAGTTGAGTAAGATGTCCTAGGTCACATACTCAGGGGTCCTATCTGAACCAAGGGTTATATCTATCACTAAAGCTCAAACTCTTATTACATATTGACAACATTTTATAAATACATATCTTAGGTTGTCACTACAAGCAATATAGTGAAGTTACATTATATATATGCTTAAGATATGCAAATCAACTCTATGTACTTATAAAAAAATACAAATATTTTTGTGTAATAATAGTTAACTTATTTACCTAGTGCTCAGTAAGAGAAACAGCAAGATCTTCCAGTTTTAGAGGAAAAACTGGACTCATTGATAGTGCAGTATACACTAAACCACACACATTATACTTGACAGCAATTGAAAGACTTCAAGGGTAATTTTTACCACATTCAACCTTTACCTTAGGCACTGACTTTAAAATCCTCATTCAAGATTCCACTATAATAAAATAATCCACTATCATTTACACTAAGATATTTTCTCTTGACCTACCATTCTATGTAAAGGGCCACAGGCAAACAAACAACCTAAAAATTGCTATGTGTTTCTGTTTATATAAGAATTATATTTTTAATTTAAATAAATCTTATTTTGAAACTTGTCATATTAAAAAAATAAGCTCTTTTTCTAATAAGACATATATTCTACTGTAAGTATAAAAACAAAAAAACTTGACCATCAGATTATGAATTATACAAACACATGATTTCCTGAATAATTAGGTTTGTCTTTATAACGGAGGTAACAATTCCAGCCACAGTAAATCAAATAAATCCTTCACACTAATTTACAGCTCTGGGACAGAGCACAGAATAAATTTCCAAAAGGTTAGGATACATTATTGGAATAAATTTCACAAGTCTAGTCATCTTTGTCATTATTAGAGTACCATCAATGCAAGGACAGTGAATTTATGCTAAACCCTCAGTAAGTGGTTAATACTCAGAAGTCTTCATTCAACCCATATTTTCTGTGACCATTGAGAGCATCACTTCATCTCTGAGCAGGATTTTTTTTCCTCAATTGATCAGTCAGTTAAATTACCTGGGAAACACTGTGAACTCCAAGTGACCTTTGCTACCCAAACAAGGTATCATCAGACCACACAGTTAATCTACCAAATTATGTTTGGGAAGCATTTAATATCAAAAAGCGTCTTTCCATACAAAGTAAAACACTCACTTCATTATGACAAATTGCTATGAATATGCATAATTAAAGTTTACCTAATAAAATTGATATCAGAGTGACAACTCCTTTTTCATATTCTTGAAAATCCCACTGTAGTGGCAAAACACAGAGACAGACAATACAAATAAAGTATTATATGAAGAATGATTATAGTGCATAGGAGGCTATTGTTTTAAATAATTATAAGAAGAGGTTTAACATACTAAAAATTAAAGATAGTATTATAATATAGCCACTATTATAAGATTCAGTTTAATTATCAGATTTTAAATCAGTATCAAAGAAGGTTCTTTCTGTTTTTATTACTTTTCTTATTAGAATCTCAGCAGCTCAGGCGCTTAGAAAAATTGATTTCTAAGTAATCACTTACTTAAACACTAAGATATAGAGTCTGCAATGATGTTTATTTAGATGGCAGCAGTTTAGCCAGATAGGCCTCAATAACCCCTCACTGGATTCCCTGTGGGTGGCCTATTTGGGCATTGCAACTTAACACACAATATATCAAACAAATTGTTAATTAGATGAGGATAAACAATACCCTCTGCTCTCACGACCTGAAACTCTAAAAATGTGCTACCATACAGAACATTTACGACTTACCAGATAGAAGCCAAGTGGGTTAGTATATCAATGCATTTATGTATCAGTTCTAATGATACCTTCTCATTTGATGAAATATTACTTTGAATTGGGGGCTAAATATTTGAAAATACTGACTATTGGACAAATGCAACTGTTTTGATCACACTTCAGAAGACTAAAAGGAGAGCAATTAAGACTGTTGAAAATATTTGGAAACAGCAGAATTCCATACCAAATGGAGAATTTTCTCATATTTCAAGATACATTAAAGAGACATCAATCCATGCACGGATACAGAAACTTTGGAAACTGAAAATATTTATATTGTTATTTAGCTACTACAGAGATAAATTAATGTGGTCAGATCAACATGTCAGTGACTTTATATGGTAATTAAGTACAAAATGCATTATATTAAAATATATATGCAATATATTAAAATATTCTTGATAACGATCTAATAATCAAGTTCTGGACTGTACTGTACAATGGTGCAAAATTAAAGTATCAAACACTCTTGTTCTTGTTGGCAGGAGTTAAAATTCTTACAGCATTTAAGTATCATTACAAAAGTGTATCTATTCATTTAGAGTGTACTTGATGCAATTTCATTATTATTGTTATACTGAATGTTCTAAATAAGCCAGATGTTCCAGGAAAAGTCATTTACTCATGATACCTCCACCTCTCACAGACCCAAGGGCAACACCTAAAAATGCATTATAGGCACTCAGTTATTGTTTAAAATATATATATAATTACATAAATATGTTTAAGGACTTGTTTTATATATGCATCTAAAAATAGAAAACTAAGGCTATGAACAGATAAGTGACCTCAAATCTGGTTCACAGACTCAACTCACTATAGGCACAGTTTCCCAGTGAGTCACGAAAGTAACCTCAGACTATTTTGAAGAATAACACTATAACCAGCTCCCACTAATCAATCAAACTTGGCACAAGGGAGAAAATCTGAGTTAATTCAGCCTGTCATTTCATAAACAATTTAACTGAGAATTAAAAGGGTTAAGCCAGGAAGTCCAAGGTGATAAAGCAAGCAAATAAATAAATAAAATTAACTAAAAAACAAGAAGTATTATTCCTTTATTATATAAAAGGTTAAGATAAATAGAATAACAACCATAATGGCAGCTATCGTGTATTGAGCACTTACTGTATATCTAGTATGGTGCTAAACAATTTATATACTTATCTCACACCTGCCATATGAAATAGGTATTAATTATCCACACATTATAAAGTTGATGAAACTGAGGGTCAGAAAAGTTAAGAAAGCTATCAAGTCACAACGAGTATAACAAGTAGCCAAGATTTAAAGTCAGGACAATTAATTACTTTGTACAGATTTTGTACAATTGATCACCTTATTTAATATTGTCTCTTCTAGAAAACATATTTTTGATATATTTTTTTCCTACAGTATATTTCATAGTTAAAAAAAAAGCAATGCCTTCTGTTTTCCTGTGGCCCAAAAGACAAAGAAAACTAAAGATCCTGAATTCAGGCTTCTGGACAAGAAAAGGAAACATTAAGAGAAGAATGAGAGAAATGATAGAAAGTCTCCAAGAAAGTGACTTACTAGGTTTCTATCTTTGCTTGAAGAAATTAGACATTCTCATACTTTATATACTAATGGAAAGCATCAACTTGATTGTCATTGTCAATAACTGACATCCATTTGAGAGTCTGTTGCTTTTTTTAGTAAAATATAATAGAAGCAGAAATACTGATACTTATTTAATGCCTCCTAGTGTCAGGCACTATCCCCGCTGGGAATGCAATGATAAACAAGACAGATCAAGTCCCTCCTAATATGGACTTTGGTGAAGAACACATAAAAATGGTTTCTCCCTTGCCAGGATCACTTTTACCATCAATTATAAGCTTTTTCATGAAATCCATTTTCTTACTCCAATTCAGACCCTCATATTAATAACGTAAAATCTAAAAGGCTTTCTGTTAATGACCAACAGTCAAACAGCCACTGGGAAAGGTAACTATGAGATCATACAGACTGTCCATCTGCCAATGCATGACCTGGGCTCATTACTTGTTTTTCCTCTGACTTTTCCAATTCAATTTGAAATAGCTCAGAGAAAGTCCTCTTGCCAGAATGTTTAGTCTCACAAACCTCACCATTAGATACTTTTTCCCATGGTTTGGCCTAACTGCCCCTTTGCTTACTTTCATTTCATAAAACTCTTTTGAGTGTCAATTCCAGCTGTTCACTTTTCCTGGAAATTTTCCACTTTTTGAATACAGGCATGACTTTAATTAGGCAAGGCATAAATTAGGACAGCAAAAAGACTGAGTCTATGGAATCAGGCAAGAGTACTAATTTCTGAACAAGCTGGACATTCCACCATGTAAACATACTTTCGCTCAAATATGAAGAAAGGCTATTAAATCATCAGAGACAGGAGTGCTCAAAAGCTAAGTACAGAGCTCCTCTTCTAGCTATGGTCAGGTAGCAACCATAGGACCAGACCTACAATAGACAACAAATATTAAAAAAAATAAAAATGAAAATAAAAATAAAAATCAATGACCCAAAGACATGGCAAAGTGAACAAAAGCAGGCTGATCGTGCAAACATATGGATACTAGGAGAAAGGAATTAATGCAGGAAAAGACTCCCATTTTTACAGCTTTTAACCTGAGGGAAGACTCCAATCTCGGCCATGATAGCAACCAGAGTCTCATTCTCTTAAAGAGTCAGAAGATGGGCTTCAGGGAAACCACCATATTTGGAGAGTAAGTTGGAGGATCATGGAAAAAAAGTGCCAGAAAAAGGAAGCTCTAAATTCTATGTATGAATTCTGATCAAATCTCTGGCTAACCCCTGAACCATGAATGTGTGAGGCAGATTCCAAGCAGCCCTGCTAAGACTAAAAGAACTGACCTGGAATTTTAGCCAACACCCACCACATGGGAAACAGAGTGTGAAGGTGGAGTACAGCCAAGTTAACTGACTTAGAAAACAAACAGACAAAAATAAAAAAAATAAGAATTCTCCAAATGAATCTACCAGAATCCACTCTCCATAATGTATCATTCACAATGTCTAGGATAAAATCTGAACGTTCTCAACATATCCAGAGACAAAAAGATATGACATACTAAAGAGAGGATATAATCAATATCCATTGAAAGAGTTAATCCAGATGTTGGAATTAGCAGACAAGAATTTAAAATGAGCTATTATAACTATGATTAAAAATTTAAAGTAAAATATAATAATGAATGAAAAGATGGAAAATCTCAGGGGAGAAATAAAACCTAAAAAGAATAATCAAATGGAAATATTAGAAATGAGAAAAACGAAGAACCAAATGGAAATACTGAAAATGAAAAAAATACACATGGATTTTTTTTTTTAATTCCTGGATGGGTTTACCAGCAGATTGAGACGAAAGAAGAGTCAATGAACTCGATGAAAAATCAACATAAATTATCCAATCTGAAGAACAGAGAGTAAAAGGATTTAAAAATCTGAATAGAGCCTCAAGGACCTTTAACTGGTGTCTCAGAAGGAGAGGAGAAAGTATATGTGATTAAAAAAATACTTGAAAAAATAATGGACCAAACTCTTCCAATTTGGGTGAAAGACCTAAATTTACAGATTCAAACAGCTCAGCAAACCCTGTGTAAGATACACTAAAAAAAAAAAAAAAAAAAAAAAAAAAAAAGAAAGAAAGAAAAATCCACTCCTAGGTACATCACAAACTGCTGAAAATCAAAGACAAATAGAAAATATGAAAACACATTACATACAGGAAACAATCATTTCAATCAACAACTTCTCCTCAGAAGAAAAAAAAAAAAGGAAAGAAAGAAAGAACACAGCATACTGAAAGTTCTGAAACAAAAAAATCTGTCAAACAAGAATCCTTTGTCCAGAGAAAAGGTCCTTCAATAATGGAGGTACAAGCATTTTCAGATAAAATAAAACTAAGAGAATTCATTGCCAGCAAACCTGCACTACAAGAAATGCTAAAGGAACTTCTTTAGGCTCAAGAGAAATGATGCTAGATGAAAATATGGATCACTGGGAAGGAATGGGGAACACCAGAAATGGTAAATATCAATCCTACAATATAATGTTACAACTACTTTTAGCAGTCATGCATTTTTCAAAAATTAAGAATAAAGTTTGGGTGAGTTGGCAAAGTAGTGAATTCCTTTAAAATTAGAGTAAACAATTTTACATTACATTTCTATATCTTCCTTACAGTTACACATAGAACAGATTTTATCATACCTAATTATTCTTAGTATAAAGGTAGGTCAAAAAAAAAAAAAAAAAACACAGTAACAAAACTGATTCTCCAATATTAAAAGCGAACTGGAGTAGGATTTGAGGAAGTCATTTAATCATTGAATCATATGAATAAATACTCATACCTACTCCCTAAGGAGCCTGTGAAATAATGTGAGCAAAAGGTCATCAGTTTTCATTTAAAAAAAATAGAAAGTAGTATAACTGATAACTATTTGAATCTCTTTATTTAACTGACATCTAAAGGATCATTTGATATACTCAAAATTGTATCACAAGCACTGTATCCCAATTTGGCAAGCAATCTCACTGAGAAATATTTATGCTAGCCAGGGCTTTGGGGAACATTATTAAAACAAATAGTTACTCTGGAGGAAATCTTATTAATGTCTAATATTCAACACTTAAAAAATAAAATCACAGCAGGGCTCTCCGAGTAAAAATTTTGAAACAATATACAAAAGAAATGCATAGCTCTGAGATGATATGATCTATAAAACAGGTACCTTTTGCCAAGGTAATCAAAATCAATATGACAGTTTCTTAAAAAACAAGGAGGCTCACCCTGACAAAACTTGAAAGATCCTTACAAGAATGACAACATTAGCTCAGTGCACACTGATGACATTTGGCTTTGTAATTTCTCTTGGCACCACACATTCCTTTCAATGCCACTCCCTTTGCCAAGGCTCTTACAACTTTACACCGAGAATATGATGAATGTCACAGAACTTTCATAAATCAACTCAATGAAAATTTGAGTACATCAAGTACACACAACATTAAGAGACATTATATCATGGTAATCAGCCTCATGCACTTTGAAGTCACACCATCTGTGTTCAAATTCCAGCTATGCCACTCACTGGCTATTTAGCTTTGGACAACTTATATACCACTGAGTATTAGTTTTCTCTCATCCATAATAATGAGATGATAACAGGACTTATTTCATAAAACTGTGAGGAGTGAATTAGATCATGTGTGTACAGTGCACAGCATAGTGTACGGCACATAAGTGGTCATTCAGTTTTGGTAATTCTCATTATTCAGCATAGGGATGGCATGAAATATGAAAATTACAAATTCCCAGATCTAAGGCAGGTATAAAAGCTGACCACAATTCAATGTAAATAACATTATGAAATCTAAAAAAAATTGGAAAAGAAAGAAGAATACAGTTTCAAATAAAAGGAGAAGGGAAGTGAAAACTTTTTGAAGGATAAGGTATGTATATATACACACACAAAAAGATGTACTTTCCACAGAATTGTAGACATAATGACCATATAAAAGTGACCAAAGTGTCACTTTTCAATCTCACAAAGAGATTGAAACATTATTTATTTCAGTACAAAATTATTTAACCAGAATATATGAGATCTGACCTATCCCTGATTAATATTTTGGGAAGCTCAACACAAAAGAAGCACACTGACTGAAAAATTCACATTGCAACATTTTAAACAACTACAATCCAAACAATGTACTAACGTCCCTAATAGATAAATAACCTATGAAATTTGAGGGGCAAAGGACCAAAGCCCCCATAGCAAAAAAGAAAAACATATGAACAGAAAATACACAAAATAGATATAAATATGTTCCTTAAACATATGGAAAGATGTTCAAATTCACTCATAATTAGAGCAATTCAATTAAGACAACACTGAGATACCATTTCCTACCTGTCAGATAGGAGAGAATTAAAACAGTATAACATTCTTTTGGTGAGACTGTGGGGAACAGGGAAATCTCAAATATATTGCTGGTGATAATGCAAACTGATTTCACTTCTCTAGAGGGGGATTTGACAATATCTAAGAAAAAAGAATATGCACTGGCAATCACACATACAGAAATTTACCTTTAAGATAAATTTCTAACAATATAAAAGTATATAGGAGCATTGCTTGAATTGCAAAATACAAGAAACACCTTAAATGCCCATACACAGGAGTGTAGTTGAAAAATGACAAATCCACTCAACAGGATATTGTGCACCTGTAAAAAAAAGAAAGAGGAAGATCTTTATGAACTGATATGGAGTGATCCAGAATATGTTAAGTGAAAATAGCAAAAAAAGTATTCATAGTGTACTACCCTTCAATATAAGAATATGAGAAAATACCGATGTATCTGCTCATCTGTGCAAATGGAATACAAGATATATAAGCAAAAAACTAATGAGCATCATTACTGAAAGGGGTTGGTAGAAAATGGAGTGCAGAAAAGTGGAAGATGAGAATAGGGGAATATGGATGAGGAGAGAATGGCATTTCTCCGATACTTTTCTTACATAGCTCTAATTCTTGATAATTGTTAATATACCAAAAATATAAACAATTAATTATTATCACTCAGAATGTGAGACCAACTAAAAGTAGAATACAGACACTGAAAGAGGTGGAAAAGAAAAAACTAATCTAAGAGAGTTTGGAAAATCAAGTTTTGAGTGTATACTGAAAGGGTAATGAAAAAAAGAATAATCCATGTTGTATTATATTTAAAAATGTGTTTTTTACAGGGATGAGATAACAATTCTGAAGCTACTTTACATGTATACAAGGACTAAGCAAATAAGTAAACATATTGTGGCTAATGAAAGCCAGATTTTGGATTGTCAGAGAAAGTTACAAATAAGAAAGGGGGAAAGGCTAGAATAAAATAATGAAGTCTGTGATGTTCGATTGAACTCATGGCTTTATAATGTGTACCGATGCAGAAATGAATACAGATGCAGAAACGAATTCAGATGCATGTACATATGTACATGAGTATACACATATATTTCAAATAGAAATATGTGTATATATAAACATTTATGTATCCATTAAATCCATATTACCACATTATAAGGCAGATTACTATTGTTATTCCCAATTTATAAAGGAAAAGCTGAAGACAAACAATTGAGTAAGCTGTCCCCAGTCTCACAGTTAGTAAGTTACAGAGCTGGATTTAATCAAACTAAAATCCATCCCCTTAACAGATATGCCCTGCTGCCAACTAACACAGAACAATGGTAACTACATAAGATAAGGAGTTCTACATAGTTGGAGCAAAAGGATTGTAAAGCACTAAAAAAGATTGAGACTGGCAGATAAAAGGCACCAAGATTGGAAAAGAAGACATAAAACTATCTCTGTTCACAGGTGACATGAACCTGGGATACAGAAAATGCTAAGGATCCACAGAAAAACTACTATAACTAATGAACAAATTCAGCAAGTACAGGATACAAAGTCAATATGCAAAAATCAATTGTATTTCTATAAACTGGCAATGAACAATCCAAAAGGGAAATGAAGAAAAAGAGTTCCATTCCCAATACCATCAAGCAAAATTAAAGAGGGATAAATTTTTACAAGAAGTACAAAACTTATATTCTGAAAACTATAAAACATGGTTGAAAAAAATTAAAGATCTAGATTAATGATAAAATATACCATGTTCATGGATTGTAAGACCTAACACTGTTAAGATGGTAATACCTCAATAACTAATCCACAGATTCAACACAATCACTATCAGAATACCAGGTAGTTGACATACCTAAATGTAAGAGCTAAAATGATAAAACTTTTAAAAGAAAACATAGAGATAAATCTTCAGGACACTGGATTTCTCAATGGATTCTTAGATATTACACCAAAAAACATAAGCAAAAAAAGAAAAAGTAGATGAACTGAATTTTATCAAAACTAAAAACTTTTGTGCATCAAAGGACAATATCAAGGAAGTGAAAAGACAACATACAGAATGAAGAAAATATCTGCAAATCATATGTCTGATAAGAGACTTATAACTAGAATATATAAAGAATTCTTACAACTCAATAATAAAAAGACAACTGGAGGGCGGGGCAAGATGGTGGAGTGGTGAGGAGCAGAATTTCATCTCTCCCCTAGAGCAGCTAGCAATTACCCAAGAACTATATGAAACAGTGTTTTCGGGGTCTCCAGTAACCAGTCACACATCGGACGCAAGTTTGGAATTGGAGGAAAAGCTGAGATCGCAGCAAACATTGTAAGTTCCCTCTACCAGTGGTCTGGCGCCTCTCCCCACCCAGACCTCACAGACTGTCTTGCTGCCAGCTCCCTGAAGGGGTAGAGAAAAAAAACCAAAAAACAGCAATCTGCTGAGGGCAAGAAGGGAGGCTCAACCCAGCCTCAACTGCAGAATTAATTAACAAATTAATTAACTAATTTTGGGAGCTGGGGTGCTAAAGAAGGGCTGGGCTCCGAGAAGTGGGGGCACGTAAAAGCGGGCACCCATCCCCAGATTCCAAAAAAGCCATTTTTTTTTTTCCCCTACATTTTGTCCCTTCTGGCTTCTCACTGATCCCTTATCTTTTTGCATTTCAATAGTCCCTGGCAGGGGTGGAACTGAAGCAGTTGGAGAGTAATTATCAGACAATAGCCCAAAGCATATCTTTAAATGCTCTATTCCAACACTGACAGAACTTCCAGGCTGGGGAAAGACTTTTAAAAGAGACTCTTTTTTTTTTTCTTTTTTCTTTTCCTTGTTTTTCTTTTCTTTTTTTTTTTTTTTAATCTAAAAGCAACGTATGTGGTTATTTTCTATCGGAAAGCCCATGTTGAGGGACTAGGCTGGGCTGGGTGGGGGGAGACAGAGTACCCACAGCGTCTTTGAGTTCCGTATTCACTACTGAAGTTCTCCACCCCCGTCTTTAATTGGCAACTCAGGCTGACCAAGGAATCTACCTGGAGAGGCCCCAAAGAGGAGAGGGGAGAAGGGATTAGTGCCCCTGACAGATAACTGGAGTTCTGAGGATTGGGAGAGTGGAGGGAGGTCCAGCTCAACTGGCAGTCCTCCTTCTGGGAATTCAGACCCCAGGGGCTGGAATTCAGATTCCAGCTTCAGTCAGCCACGCACCTGACAGGATCAGAGTCACCAGGAGAACTAAAGGCTCCATACCTCCTTACACTGGTGGGGGAGCTGCGGGCTGGCCAGCACCACCTGCTGGACAGGAGAGGAAAAGCACCAATTCTAAAGGCCTCATAGGAGGGTCTCATTCTCAGGAAAACTCCATACCCTCCCAAAGAGACCTGGGCCTCACTAGACTGGGAAAATCTGACTAGGGTTGACCATATCTGAGGAGACCCACTCACAAAAAGGTTACATAGAGGCAGAGCAAGAAACAGAAAAAACAAGAGGGGAAAAATTCTGGTCAACTAAATAGAACCTAAGTTAGAGGTCTAGAATAAGTTGAACTGAATAACAGAGGCCAGAGAACAAAGCCAACCAACAAGAAAACCACTAGGTAAAAGATAGAAAACAAGCTCCAAAATAAACTAATCAAGAAAATCAGATGCCTAGACAACTTAAGATAACAAACCATACCAGGAAACACAAAAACACGGACCAGCCAAAGGAACAAACTAATAGCTCAGCTGAGACACAGGAGTGGAGGCAACTAATGCTAAATAAATTCGATGAAATGAAGGAAGATATAGCAAAAGAGCTGAAGGATATAAAGATGACACTGGATGACCATAAAGAAGAATTCATAAACTTAAAAAAACAAATGGCAGAACTCATGGGAATGAAGGCCACAATGGAGGAGATGAAAAACACAATGGAGGGACACAACAGTAGATTTGAACAGGCAGAAGAAAGGATCAGTGAACTGGAAGACAGGTCATTCAAATTCATACACACAAAAGGACAAATGGTGAAAAAATGGAAAAATATGAGCAGGGTCTTAGGGAGCTGAGTGACAACATGAAACACACAAATATATGTGTTATGGGTATCCCAGAAGGAGAAGAGAGGGGAAAAGGGGCAGAAAGAGTAATAGAAGACATATTCACTGAAAATTTCCCAAGTCTTATAAAAGACAGAAAATTAGAGATTCAAGAAGTACAACGTACCCCAAATAGAAAAGATCCCAATAGACCTACTCCAAGACACTTACTGGTCAGACTGTCCAATGTCAAAGACAAAGAGAGGATTCTGAAAGCAGCAAGAGAAAAGCGATCCATCACATACAAGGGAAGGTCAATAAGGCTATGTACAGATTTCTCTGCAGAAACCATGGAGGCAAGAAGACAGTGGCATGATATATTTAAGATACTGAAAGAGAAAAACTGCCAACCAAGAATTCTATATCCAGCAAAACTTTCCTTCAAAAATGAGGGAGAGATTAAAACATTTTCAGACAAAGAGACACTGACAGAGTTTGTGAATAAGAGACCAGCACTACAAGAAATACTAAGGGGAGTGCTACAGGCTGATAGGAAAAGACAGGAGAGAGAGAGCTGGAGAAGACTGCAGAAATGAAGATTATCAGGAAAGGTAAAAAGAGAGGAAAAAATAAGATATGATATATAAATCCCAAAATAAAAAGAGAACTAACACAGAACAATGGTAACCACATAAGATAAGGAGTTCTACTTTAACAATTTTTAAAATGGACAAAGGATATGAATAGACATTTTTCCAAGGAAGATATACAAAAGGCCAATAAGCACATGAAAAGACACTTAACATTATTAGTAGTCAGGGAAATGCATATGAGATCCACAAAGACATACCACTTCACATATTTTAGGAAGGCTAGAATCAAAGTATAAGATAAAAACAAGTGTTGACAAGAATGTGGAGAAATTAGAATTCTCATATACTGCTGATGAGAATGTAAAATAGTTCAGCCACTTTGGAAAACATTCTGGCAGCAACTCAAATGATTAAACATAGAGTTATCATATGACCCCAAAATTCTACTCCTAGGTATACTCAAGAGAAAAGAGTGAATACATCCATACAAAAAAAACTTGTACACATATATTTATGACAGCATCATTCAAAATTACTAAAAGATGCAAACAATCCAATGCCCATCAATGGATGAACTAATAGCCAAATGTGGTAGATCCATACAATAAAATATTATTTGGCCATAAAAAGGAATGAAGTACTGATACAAGCTATAACATGGATGAACCCTGAAAACATTATAAGGGAAAGAAGTCAGTCACAAAAGACCACACATGCTATGATTCCATTCATATGAAAGTCCAGAATAGGGATGTCCATATATAAAGTATATCAGTGGTTGCTTAATGTTGGGGGTGAGGAATGGGATAAAGGATATGGTGATGAAAATGCTATTAAACTGACTGTCATGATGTCTGCACGTCTGAACATACTAAAAACCATTGAATTGTACGTTTTAAATGTGTGATTTATGGAATGTAAATTATATCTCAATAAAGCTGTTAAAAATAAATTTTAAAAAAGGACACAAGCTATCAGTTAACTTAAGAAGAAACAGATATACAAAATAGCCCTTTACCTATTAAGTGAAGTTATCATTAAAAACCATTGCAAAAAGAAATGCAGGTCCAAAAATTAAAGATGAGAGAATACTTGGCAAATAATTCTGAGGCCAGCATTAATCCAATACTAAAACTAGGCAATTTTTTTTTTAAAAGGAAACTATAGTATCTTTCATGAATATAGACAGATTCATAAACTCTTACCAAAATTTGAGTAAACTGAATCCAACAATAAATAAAAGTGATAATACACCAAGTGGGATTTAATCCAGGAAAGCGACTTTGGTTTAATAATTAAAAATCAGTCAAGGTGGTTAGAATTGGGCATGACTGGGGTTCGCCGGTTCTGCGCATCGTGTGTCTGATGCTTCCACGCCCGGGGACGAGACAGGGTCCAAAGCTTCTGAGTGCAGGCTATAGCACGGCGTGTGCCGTGGTCAGGTAGTCTCGCTCTCCAACTATATACAACTTAGGCAGTGAGCGACTACCTCTTGGCTTGTGGAAACCGGCCTACCTGAGGGAGTTTGGTTCCTCTGTCTCCCAACAGCATGGGATGGAGACAGCCCACCACCAGGTCCTCTCTCCCTTGCTGAGCTCTGTGCCTGGCAGTTTTATTTTAATTGAGGAAAAATCGGAGAGGAAGATGTCATTTTTTCCTTCGCTACTTCTATTTTACTGCTTTTTCTAGATGCGGGTGGGATCAACTCTTGTCAAATCCTACAGGGAACTAGAGATGTCTAAAAGATAAAACAAGATTGGGGACTTGATCCATTGACTTTTGTCTGGGAGGGTTTTCTCAATAAAGCAGAATTTGTGGAAACAAAAGGGGAAAGAGGCTAGAACCAATTTGTCTATTAAGATTACATAGCATCTCATTTAATTTCCTGCCAGTTTTCTTCAAATAAGAAATGGAATCTAGTTCATCAGACTGTAATAAAGACACTGAATAAGAAAGTTTGCTGCAAATGTTGCTTCCTTAAGACATGACCTGAAGATGACAGAATGGAGTTTGCAGAATTTAGGGGAAGAGTTATATAGTGTTAGTTATCTCGTGAAAGGCTCATTTTGGAAGAGCTTACTCAGCCTACCCACTCTGGACTTTTGAATTATTCACCTCATAAAAAGGTTTGTAAATTGTCCAGTAGCAGTACTGATTTTAAAAAAAAAAGAAAAAAAAAAAAAACATGAGATAAGGTTATTGTTTGTAGAACTGTCTACTTAAAATATTTCTGCTTTAAGTGCCTTATTCATGTTTTCCATGGTCTTTTACTGTGTGCTAAAAACTGATGAATTTAAATTTAATTGTTCTTGTTACTTTCTAACAAGAAATTAGTTATCTTAACGTATTACTGTCTTAAAATTTCTGTATTTATTACCTTTTTGCAACTAAATATCTTTTTCTATCAACTAAATCCTCTTGATTTTAGCACCATACCCTGTACATAATAGGTACATAATAGGTACATAATAGGTAATCAATTCCTTATTAAGTGTAATAATCAATTAAGGTAATCAATTACTTATTATCTTATTACTTATTATTAAGGTAATCAATTACTTATCAATTACTTATTATGTACCTATTATGTACACTTAAGTGTACATAAAAGGTAATCAATTACTTATTACGTGGTTAAAGGATACCCACTCTTTAGCTTGGATCAGGTGCTATGTAATAGCATGGCACTAGTCTCCTTTCATTATCCCTAAGTTTTGTTGGTGGTGTTAGACATCTTCTCCTGGTCTGGAACTCTCCCTATGCATCTGACTCCCTTTTTCTTATTCAATCCTATTATCCATCTACATGTCTTTATCCCTCTTTCTTACTCAATCCTGTTATCCCCCTTTCCACGTTCTTCTTCCTATTCTTTATTCCTTCATCCCCAACATGCATACACACAGATATGGTTACATATGCACACCATAATCTTTTTATAAACACCTCAGAAAGCCAACCATTGTGAGATTTTCTTTTTGTAAGGTCACTACTTCTTGAACCTATTTGAGCCTACATTTTGGAAAATAAATTCAAATTCCATGTCTTCAAAGAGCATGTAATTCTGGAAAATTCAATCTCTATCCTAAGTCAAATTGCCAATCATTCTTACTATATATATGCCTTAGTTGAAACCATTGTGTTTTACCATAAGCAAACTCAAAAGACAAATACCAAGTTGGAGGAAAAAAAACATTGGTAAAGCCTATCAAAAACTAAGGGCTAAACTCCCTAGCATATAAAGAGCTCCTATAAAGTGAGAAGAAAATGAGCAATTACTCAACAGAGAAATAGGCAACAGACATGAATGGAAAAAGAAATAAAATGATCTTTGAACAGATGAGAAGATATTCAGTCATACTCATAACAAGAAAAATTCCAAATGAAACTCCACTGAGATACCATTTCTTACCCATCAGATTTTTAAACATCCAGAAGTTTGACCAGAATTTTGTCGGTGAAATTGTGGAGAGACAGACACTCTCATAAATTGCTGGTGGAAGTACAAAATGATACAATCTGTATGGAGAGGCATTTGGCAATATTTGCTAAAATAACAAATGTTTTTACTCTTCAAAAAAAATTTTTTTTAGTTAGAGAAGTTGTGGGTGTACAGAAAAATCATGTAAAAAATACAGCATTCCTGTATACTCCCCTATTGTTGACACTGCATTAGTGTGGTACGGTTGTTACAATTTATGTAAGAATATTAAAATTGTACTGTTGAATAATAACTTATAACTATAGTTACTAATTGTAACTATATAGTTTACATTAAGTGTATTTTCCCCCATTACCTTGCATTAGTGTGAAGATTTGTTATAATTCATGAAAACATTTTTATTCTTATATACTATTAACTATAGTCCATCATTACAATAGGGTTCACTGTGTTATACAGTCCTATGATTTATCTCTTAATTTTTATTCTAATTTAGGTTGTATATAAGTAATATATACTTATATACAACCTAAAATATACTTATATACAACCTAAAATTTCCCCTTTTAGCCACATTCATATTTATAATTCAGTGCTGTTAATTACACTCAAAATATTGTCCTACCATCACCACTATCTATTTCCAAAACTTTATGCATAATCAACCTAAATGGAAATTCTGTGTGTTTACTCTTGACTTTTGAAATTCCTTCTCTGGAAATATCACATATGTACGCCTGTACAAGAACAGAATGAGGCATTTTTTTAAAAATCAAAACAAAAGATTAGAAATAGCTCAAGTGTCCAATAATAGGGGTTTGGTTGAATAAACTGTGGTTTGTCCATACAGTAGAAACTGCAGCTAAGAAGAAACAAAAAACTTGGAAATTTCTCAAAGTACTGATTATGCAGAGATTGCTAGCATATCTACAAGGTGCAGAATGGTATATGTAGTATGCTAGTTTCTGCATGAGGGTAAGGGGGAAATTTTGTATTCCTTGTATATGCACATGGAAACCCTAGAAGAAACTAATAAAAATGAAACTAATAAAAATGATTACCTACCTAAAAAAAAAATCAGCCAATACAATATAATATTTTAAAGGCAAACCATAGGTTCATCTCAACAGATACAGAAAAGTATTTGAGAAATTTCAACACCCATTCCCTTGAAAAGCTCTCAAATAAAATCACACATAACGGTGAAAGACTGAATGGTTTCCCACTAGGATCAAGAAAAAAGAAAAGGTTGTGAGCTCTCACCACTTCGAATCAACATTCCCATGGAACTTTTCTTCAGTGATATAAAGCAATAAAAAGAATTCAAAGGGAATTCCGGTCAACTGAGATGGTGGCATAGGACGCTCCAGTGTTCCAACCCCCAAAGAATCTTTGTATAACAAGCAAAAACTGGCAGAGCCATCTTCCCAGAGCTCTACAAAACAGTTAGAAGGTTGCAGCAGCAGGACAAGCACTGAATCAAAAAAACACATCTTAAAACATGGGAGATCACATCACTGCTGGCCCCTTCCCCACCCACTTTCCTTGTGGAGTGAAGCCAACTTGTGCTCTCATTGTGAGTCCCTGGTCCTGTTCCAGAGGAGAGCAGATTAACCCTATGCACATACTGGGGTGCCTGTATGTCAGTGTCAATCTATCCGGTGGCAGCCTACAGGTCTGAACCAGGACACATCTCTCATTTGGACAGAACTTATCCTGCAGGCAGAAGCAACTTGGAGACCATTAAAGCAGCTAAAGAAACCATAAAATTGAAGCAGACTGGGCAAGTTAATAGGGGCTTCAAGACATAGAGAGCACCTTGGGTGAGGAGGAGAGCATATTCCATAAGGTTAGAGGGGAACTTGGATCCCCCTAAACAGGGGACATCCTAGGAGAAAGAGCACATGCCCAAGACAAGGTGCATACTTAGAAAAGACAGAGAGGAGCCTGTGCTTTTGCCTAGTCTGATCCTCTTGGTAGGAGAGAATAAACTCTGAAGGAAGGCAGAGCCAACTTGCGAAAACTGTGAAAAGTATTTTTTTTGTTGTTTGGACTGTTAGTTTTGTTAGCTCTTAGTACACACAGAAATCTGTTATATCACTAGCTCCATACAAACTTACAGAACAGAGAGCTTAGGGAATAAATTCCAGAATCAACCATTAAAACATTAAAATCTACAGGGTACAACACAAGTTTACAAGACAAACAAAGAAAAAAAGAATTAGAATTAGAATTTCATATAAATGGAACCATAAAACTGTACTCATCAAGGTCACTAGGAAGACGTAAATTCAAAATAAATGCAATACTACTGCACATACTAGAAAGTCTAAAAGTAAAAATTGGACTATATCAAGAGTTGTGGAGGGTGTGGGGAACTGGAACTCTCATATACTGCAGGTACAACCACTGTAAATAATACTTTGGTGGTTTCTTACCAAGTTAAACATACACATACCATTTGATCCAACTATTCTACTGCTAGGTATTTATCCAAAAAAAATATAAAGATTTTCTCACAAATATTCATAGCAGCTTTTTTTATAGTCCAAAACTGGAAACAACCAAAATATCCAGCAACAAGTGAATTCATAAACAAATTTGTAAATATCCATAAAAGGGAATACTACTCAGCAATAAAAGTAATAAACTATTGAATCTTGGAAAAACATTGATGAATCCCAAAATACTTATGGCTGAATGAAAGAAGCCTTACAAAAAAGACTACATAATATATGGTGCCACTTATATAAAATTTTAGAAAACATAAATTAATCTATAATGACAGAAAGCTGATTAGTGTTTATCTGGGGACTCAGCTGGGAGGCAGGGTGGGTGAAAGGGAGGAACTACAAATGGGTACAAGAAAATTTAAGGGGGTGAGGATGTGTTCATTATCTTGATTGCAGTCATAGTTTCATAGGTGTGTAAATATTTCAGCTTTTTCAAATTGCACATAAATTTATCAAATTCTATATGCATATTTTATTGTATGTTAATTGCATCTCAATAAAACTGTTGAAAGAAAATATGTCCACAAAACACTTGCACATGAAGGTACATAGCAGTTTTTATTCATATTAGCCTACAACTGGAAAACTGGAAACCACCCACATTTCCATCAATGTGTTAATATCCATATATGGAACACTGTTAAGCAATCAGAAGAAATGAAATGCTGATACTCAACACATAGTGATGAATCTCAAAAACATTATGCTATGCAAATGAAGTTACATGCAAGAATACATGATGTACGGTTCCACTTATATGAAATTCTAAAACAGCTAAAGGTAGTCTTTAGTGACAGAAAGTATTTCAGTGGTTACCCATAGCCTGGGGGATGGAGGTGTGGGGAGACAGACCTGGGAAATGAGGGTAGTTAGGGACTGACTATAAAAAGGGAAGAAGGTACTAGCTGAAGAGATGAAAATTAAATAATTAACATAGGTACATTTTATTTTATGTAAACTGTACCTAAATAAAATTAAAATGATTTTTTTAAAAAACTTGGATATGAATATTGGATTCATGAGACAGAGGCCTGGATTCTAGCCTACTACCCCTGCCTCCCTAAGCAACTTACTTAGCTTTACTTAGCTTTACAGCACCTGTTTTTTCACTTGTAAACAGTGACAATACCAAGTCCACATGATTAAGTGAAATAATACACATTAAAGAAGATTAACTGAAAAGCAAATAATCAAATATTGTTACTAACACTCAAAAGTCCTTTTACAACCCAGTTTTTATATGCTACTTTCTACTTCTGTTCTTACGGTGAATTGTTTCTTTTCTCAACAATTCTGGAATAACTGAAAAAAAATTAAGATATAGTAACTTTTAGTTGATTCTTAGAAGGAAACATTTTAAATAAAAGCAGAGCAATATGAACAAAGAATAAGAAAATGAATTCTCAAAGACAAAATAGTTTAACTAAGAACTAATGATTTTTTTTAAAGTAAAAATTCTAAAATCTCTTCCATGGCTTAACTAGAAGATATACTTGAGCAGAATTTCTGCACCACTTTTTTACTGATTTAGTTCCTACATTCCAAAAAGATCAGGAAACTATAAAGTGCTTAAAATAAAAATGGCAGGTGTACACAAATAACTTTATCACAGAAATCAAGAGTACTATGATTTCTTTTTAAAGCATTCAAATAACATATTTGCAACCCATTCTCCCACAAACCTGAGAGTCATTATTATTTTTGACAAAGTCTTTGGCAGAGTACTATCATAAATGGTCCCCTTCTGACATTTCCTCTGGAAATGGCCCTTTGAATTCAGAGTCCCTCAAATCACAGGGACACATGGCAATAATATAGGACTTTGTACCACTGTTTTTAAAAACAACTTTGGCTACCTTTTTTTTTAACCTCATTTTCATATATCTGAGAAATGTATGTTAAATAAATGTAGGGAGGCAGTTTGAACTTAGAATGATTTTCCACTAGGAAACAAAAAAGTTGTAACATACAGACTAGCCCATACCTTATCATATATAGTAACATTTTTAAAACAGAAACATGGCTGAAATAAATATTTTTTAAGAAAACACTAGAGAAATATCCTTGCAACACCGAAAGTGAAATCTTTCTAAATCTGAATGACAAATGTTTCACTCTTTCCTAAATGTTAACATGCAGAGACACTAGCTGTCCTTCAATGTGCATTCTCTCCTTTTTAGACAGTGGAGAAGACCTACCAGGCACAGAACCTGGCAGCTGAAGTCCTTATTTCACAGATTCCCTTGAAGCTAGGTAGAGCCATGTGACTAAGTTCTGAACCTTAGGATGTCAGCAAAGTAATGCATGCAATTTTGTGGTGACGACCTTAAAAAGGAAGGCACATGATCTTTACTTTAACTTATTTTAATATATTCCAGTAAGATGAAAGTAACAGAGCTAGAACAGCCATCTGAGCCATGAGACAAAACTACCTATTAAACATGGCAAAGCAACATGATCAAAGGAACCTGGATCTCCAATACCATAAAGTCATAGGTTAACCCAGTACTGCCTACTTGAACTTTTACATCAGAGAGAAACAGTTCTCCATGCTATTTAAAGTTAAAAATTTCCAAAACCTGTATGCTAAGCCAATATTAAAAGGCTGAGGGGGTGTGACAGAGAAGAGACAAAAGGAAGGAGTAGATTTTGCTATAGTTCAAATGGAGGCCTGTAGCCAATTCTAGCTGTTATTCTATTAAAAAAAAAAAAAAACTTTACCATGTTTCATTTTCCTTCAAAATCTCAAGGCTTTCCTTCACTAGGGTTACTTTTAGAAATCTAAGACTATAGTATTTTTATACCTGGATGAATCTAAGAAACCACTTCACAATTTTATAGTTGAGAAAGCAGAGGCAAGAGCAAGTTAAATGATTAGCCCAAGGTTACTCATATCAAAAAATAAATTGTGGCTCATAAATACAATTTTATGTTCTGAGGAAACAGCAAGAAAAAAGGGACAAGCAAAGTAAAGATGAATAGTTGACATGACAAAACATATTCCACAAAATTGTTATAAAATATGAAAGGCAGAGGGAAAAGGGTGAAATAAAATATAAATGATTTCCTGAGTGGGGGACACTACTTACACTGAAGACATAATGTGTTCCAAATGCTGGCACTAAGTATGCTTCAGCCAGAACAATTTCCTACCAACTGAAGAACACTGATGCCAGGGCAGGAGGGGTCACATACAGTCACATGGTACAGAGGAATGGAGTTAGTGTCTAGCTGGTCATTCAACATTGGAATTTAATCTAAAATAAAAAACATCTATGCCATCTATAAAGTAAAGCCAATTTACAGAAAAAATGAGTGGTTCTGAAATCTTGAGGTTCACTAGGTCAAAAGCAATCTCATGAAAGCTATGGACCCAGTCCTCCCAAAACTGTATACAAACACCAACAAAGTTATACATTTAAAATATTTCACTGCATTGGAAAACAAAATTTCTTTTGCTCAAATAAAACACAAAACAATATTTCTAAAAAAACAGGTCTTTTTGAATGCAAAAATTAGTGATTACTTCCTTAAAAAAATAAATATGGAAAATTTATAAATTTCAAACAATTCTTGTTTGGCTTGAATATTCAAAATATTCAAATTTTGCAGTAATCTACAACTCAGAGTTAGACTCAAAAAACTTCTTGAATTGATAGCAAACATACCTAAAACCCTGACTCTCAGAGGTATGAATCTAGTGGCAAATGTACTTAGAATTAATGGAGTTCAGTTTGCCATGGGAGAGTAACCTGATGTCAACAAACAACAGCATCCACTACAACTTCTTGAGCTGAAGCCATGTTAATTTGTTTCCTTTCTTTTAAGTTTATGAAGTCATTTTTTGGCAACAATCAGATGTCGGTGTCATCAAGGAAAGGATTGTAAACTCCCTCTTCAATTTTTAGGTCATCCAAGCACAATTAGCCTTAAAACATGTTCTGCCATGTTTCCAATTTTCTGCAGATTTCTGCCAGAAGATGAATTTACAAGATATTGTCACTCTTAAATTCAGTTTGCAGAAGCACATCTTCCACCACAGGAAGAGTCCCACAGCTGTTTGGCCAAATGAGATTATGATTTTCAGCTGCATCCAAAATGCTGACTATAGCAACTTGATCCCAAAGATTTACCTCATTCATATATCCTAAAATATCTCTCAAGCAAGCCAAGCTATGAAAACCTCATCCTTTCAAAATGTTCTGAGGGTAGCTTTTCTTTTTCTCATAAACAAATAAATACAGACAGCTATCTAAATTGCAAAGCACTGCTTTAAGGCATGTCTTCAGGAAACAACACCCTTCTGCATTACAGGGAATTCTTTGTTCTGTTTTCATTTCTTGAGAAAGCCTGTTGAAAAGGTTCAAGGCCTTGGCTTTGATAAAGTTGATAAGTTTAAGTATGGTAACGATTACTGTCATGTTCTTTGCTGCCAATAGAAGACAAGCCAATTGTAGAAACACACAAGTCAAGAGCATCTGAAGTTTTTTCTTCATAGAAGGAGAAATCCAGATATTTTGTCATACATGGAATAACTCCTTCCACGACCAGTGTACCAAGCTCATCTTTCACCATGCTGAAGACACCAAAAGCCTTTCAGGTTTCCAAAAGGTACCTCACAAATTTGGAATGTGTTATGCATCAATGTACACAAAACAGATGAAAACCAGAAACCAGCTATACTAAATAATGTTAGTCATCACAAATAAATGTTTGTTGAAGGGAAAATGGCAATGCTCCCAATTTGATGATGATCTGATTTAAAATATCAGAAGAAAACGCCAGCAGTTCTGTAGCATATAATATCATCTGACTGAAGTTGGGCCGCAGGAAAGAACAAAATTTTAGTGGCAATTAAAATCTGTTTATTTAACCTACTTAAAATTATCATTTTAAGAATCTCAACATATTGAAACTGACATAAATTGACATCGTCAATTAGAAAAGTATGTATCTTAGAAATAATTACTGAAGCCCCAGTCTCTCTGTATTATTCTCTATATTATAAAATAGATTTGAAAATAATGAGTCCATTTGTTTCTTCAAATCTTAATTTGTGAAAGCTCTGTAATCATTCCATATTAAGGGTATTTTTTTTTTAATTTAAATTTTCACTCCAGCACAATTGTCAAAAACTATCTCTAAACTTCCTGTGGTAAAGATTTCCCCTTCCTTTCTTCTACTACAGATCTCATAACTGATTGATAAACCACTGGGAAAAAGCAAATTCAATCTTTAACTAGCCCATCACAACCTAGTTAAAATATACAAACAGCAGAGACAAGGCAAGATGGCGGCATAGGGAGGTGTGGAATTCTGTAAGTCCCCTAGACACTAGCAAATATCCAGGAACAACTAGAAATTAGTCTGAAAGAACTGATGGGGGGATATCTGTGACCACACAACACTGCACACCAGTCAGGAATGGGTGGAACTGCTGAGAGTGCAGCATACAATTAGAAACCTGATACTTAATACAGCCTCCTCTTGAGACCTGGGCCCGTCTGGTATGGGAAAATCTGATTGGGGTAATCAAGGAAACCAGATGTCTATACAACAAAAAATTATGAGTCACACTAGGAAAAATGAAGCTATGGCACAGTCAAAGGAACAAACTTACACTTAAACTGAGATACAGGAATTGAAACAACTAATTATTAATCAAACAAATCTCTTACATCAATTCAAAAATCAAATCAATAAGTTGAGGGAAGATATGTCAAAAGAGATAAAGGATAGAAAGAAGTCATTGAGCAAACATAAGGAAGAACTCGAAAGTCTGAAAAAATAATCAGCAGAACTTATGAGAATGAAAAGCACAATGCAAGAGATTAAAAACACAATGGAGACATACAACAGCAGATTTGAAGAGGCAAAAGAAAGGATTAATGAACTGGAGGACAGAACATCTGAAATCCTACACACAAAAGAACAGATAAGGAAAAGAATGGAAAAATATGAGTAGTGTCTCAGGGAACTGAATGACAACATGAAGTGCACAAATATATGTGTCATGGATGTCCCAGAAGGAGAGAAGGGAAAAGGGGCAGAAACAATAATGAAGGAAACAATCACTGAAAATTTACCATCTTTTATGAAAGATATAAAATTACAGATCCAAGAAGTACAGCATACCCCAAACAGAATACATCCGAGTAAACCAACTCCAAGATACTTAATAATCAGATTATCAAATGTCAAAGACAAAGTGAGCATTCTAAAAGCAGCAAGAGAAAAGCAATCCATCACATACAAAGACTACATGTGGATTTCTCAGTAGAAACCATGGAGGCAAGAAAGCAATGGTGTGATATATTTAGGATACCAAAAGAGAAAAACTGTCAACCAAGAATTCTATATCCAGCAAAACTGTCCTTCAAAAATGAGGGAGAGTTTAAAATATTTTCAGACAAACAGACACTGAGAGAGTTTGTGAATAAGATACCTGATCTACAAAAAATACTAATGAGAGCACCTACAGGCAGACAGAAAAAGACAGGAGAGAGGTTTGGAGAGGAGTAGAAACAAAGACTGTCAATAAGGGTAAAAAGAGAGAGATAAAGAGAGAGAAGGAAAAAATAAAAATAAAGTTAGATATGACAAGTAAAATCCAAAAGACAAAATGGTAGACAGTAGACATTACGTTGAGTGAAATTACCCAGCAACAAAAGGACAGATACTGTATGGTCTCACTAACATGGACTAACAATGATGAGTGAAATTTGAGAGCTAAGGACACAGGTTATCAGGAGATAGAAAGAGGGTAGAGATCAGGCATTTGATGCTGAAGGAGTAAAGAAGGCTCAACAAGATTGACTGTATAGATCCAGAAATGGATAGAACACTGTGTGTGTGATGGTAGCATAATACTGTAAGTACTCTGAACAAAGATTAATGTGAGTACAGTTGAAAGAGGAAGGCTAGGGGCCTGTATAAAACCAGAAGGAAAGATAGAAGATAAAGACTGGGATTTTATAACTGAGTGAAACCTAGAGTGGTCAATGACGGTGATTAAGTGTAAAAATATAAGAATGTTTTTAAATGAGGGAGAGCAAATGAATGTCAACATTGCCAGGGGTTGAAAATTGGATGGTATAGGGGAAAAAATACAATCTACGCAAAGTCGAGTCTATAGTTAATGGCAACATTGTAAAATGCTTCCATTAAATGGAACAAAGGCAATATACAAAAGCTAAATGTCTATACGAGGGGGACATAAGGGAGTGATATGCGATTCTTGGTGGTAGTGATGACGTCTGATCTTTTCATTGTATTTTATTTTTATTTTTCTTCTACCTTCTGTACTTTTATTCCTTTTTTTTTTTTCCTCCTTTTCCTCTTTCTTTGGAGAAGAGATGGAAATGTCCTCATACAGACTGTGGTGGTGAATACATAATTATGTACTATACTGGGAATCATTGATTGTTTACTTAGGATACATTGCATGGTGTGTGAATAAAACTTAAAAAAAAAATAAACAAAGGGATACAAGTGCTGGAGAAAATGTGGAGACAGGGATATACCTATTCACTGTTGGTAGAGAAGCAGAATGGTGCAGCCCATCTGGAGGGCAGTGTGGTGGTTCCACAGGAAGCTAACTATGGGGTTGCCATACAGTCTGCAATCCAGTTACTGGCTATATACTTGGATGAACTGAGACAGGAACATAAGTGGACACTGCACACTGGTGTTTGTGACAGCCATATTCACAATTCTCAATGGAAGGAGGTGGCCTAAGGGTACATCTACTGATAAATGGAATGGTGAACTGTGTTGTATACATACAATGGAACACTGAGCAGTGGCAAGAAGAAATGAAGTTGTAAGGTATGCACCTAGGTGAATGGACCTTGAGGAAAGTATGTTGAGTAAAATAAGCCAGAATCGAAAAGACAAACATTATAACGCCTCACTAACATGGACTAACTATAATGTGCAAACTCAGAACTGAATCTGAGAACATAGGTTATCAGGGGGAGGCTTATGGTAAAGTTTCCTAGATTGTAAGCTCTTATGGCAGTCACATCTATTCATGAGTTGTAACAGTTATCTCTAAATTCTGAGATGCTGAGCTGTTTGTGTATTATCTGCTCAGTCCCTGTAACTTTGGGTATCTGTGTGACACCTGAGACTCAGAGCCAGAGTTCAACAGTTATGAACGTCAGCATTACCCCATACAGCAAATGTTAAAAAGCTGAAAAAGAGATCGGACTTCAATTAGAGATATGAATGAAATGGACTTGATTAGAACTAAGGTAAACCAGACTAAAGGGAAAAAGATGATAACGACTGTGTTTTAAAACTTTAACTTCTGTGTGAGGCCAAAGGAAGAAATGTTTATTTGGTGCAAAATCTACACTTCCCGTAGCATGCTATATAATTTAATTTGTATGGTAAGTTTATTCAAGCACCATAATTACAGGGAACCTTGAATAGGGGGTAAGATCTGATTGGTTAGTACAAGGTAGCGTGAAACTCCAATACATCCCAGAGTAATTTGGGGCAGAGAATAAAAAGCACTTGCAAAGCCCCCTTGAGGGCCTGGGAAAAAATGTGAAAACACCAAACCTCCCCACCTGGGGAATTCCTGATATTTTTCGAAAGCATTGCGGAATACCATTGCAGGAGGCCAGGTCCTCAATCTTGGTGCTTGCCCTTATGAAGCTTGTTATTGCAAAGGAGAGGCTAAGCCTACTTATAGTGGTACCTAAGAGTCACCCCCAGAGAACCTCTGGTTGCTCAGATGTGGCCTGTCTCTCTTTAGGCCCACTCAGCAGGTAAACTCACTGCCCTTCCCCGCTACTTGACTTCCAGGGGTATAAATCTCCCTGGCAATTTGGGACATGATTCCTGGGGATGAGTCTGAACCCAATATCATGGGATTGAGAAAGCCTTCCTGACCAAACAGGAAAAGAGAAATTAAACAAAATAAAGTTTCAGTGGCTGAGAGATCTCAAATGGAGTCAAGAGGTCATTCTGGAGGTTATTGTTATGCATTATGTAAATATCCCTTTTTAGTTTTTAGTGTCCTAGAATAGCTAGAAGGAAATACTTGAAACTGTTGAATTACAATCAGTATCCTTGATTCTTGAAGTTGATCATATAACTATATAGCTTATCCAGTGGGACTGTGTGGCTCACACTTCCTTTATCCAGTGTATGGACAAATGAGTAGAAAAAAGGGGGATGAAACATAAATGAATAATAGGGGGGAAAAGGAGTATGAGATGTTTTGGGTGCCCTTTTTTACTTTTATTTTAACTTTTACTCATTCTTATTTTTTGCAGTAATGAAAATGTTCAAAAAATTGATTGTGGCGATGAATGCACAACTCTGTGATAATACTATGAACAGTTAATTGTACACTTTGGATGACTGTATGGTATGTGAATATATCTCAATAAAATTGCATTAAATATATATATATAACAAATAGTAAGTATGAGAATTTTAATAAATAAAGCATCTGCCCTGATCTGAATTGGCGCAGACACTGAGCAGAACAAGTAGCAGATATCCTTACCTACGCAGCAAGCAAGCTTTGGAAGGCTTGAACTGAAAGTTCTTTCTTTCTATTTTAATATTTTTAACACTTATGACATAAGTAAAGTGTCCTTATTTCCTAATTAGTATTTAATATTTTACTACACATTGCTATATCATTTTTCAATTTCAAAAGCTTTTTAATAAAGTAGAAAATGTTGGTTTTTCAATATTCAAAGGAAATGAATTATTTTTTCTTAAAAATCAATTTTTCCCCTAATTTATTTCAATAGACCTTCCCTCAATGGCCTAAAATTTCTGATCCAGCTTTTCAAAATTGCTCACTCATGTAGTAATTATCTCTTTAATACTTAGCATTTTTAAAGAAGTATTAAAAACTGAATACATTTTCCAATACTTATTGTTCACAATTCATTGATATAAAGCATCTGAAGGTTTGAATTTTGAACCATGCTTCCAACTTACAAACCAAGGGCTTTTCAGGCTTTTATTTCTGAGGTATTCTATAAACATGTTAGTTACTTAGGCATTAAACATAATTCCTCAACAAGTGTTCTGACATTTTACCACTTATAACATTACGGAAAGTTTTACTTACTGAAACATCTTTCAGGTTTTTCTCAAAGGAGAAATGACAAGACTCTTTAGAAAAATTAAACTTGTATGTGTCTGCTGGTCCTGCTCCCAACACCAGTGCTTTTCTCAGTTCATCAACATATTTCTCTTTTTCCATCGCCATGTCATCAGCTTCTTGGGAAATTTCTAATTCAGAAACTATGGGAAACATTAATAAAAGTTTTGAAATGAAAAATAAATTCTTAAAAATAAGAAAATATTTGTTTACCTGTGGCTACTAATGTATCACTTATAAACAGAAAATCTAAACATAAAGTAAAATCAATCCCCATACCACATATTTTCAATTCATTGTGCCTTTTAACTGAACTAGCAGTTTTTGAGAAACTTGTCAATTTAGTCTCAAATCTCATCTGAAAAGCATTAGAATCCTGGCATTTTTTCTGTCTTCAGATGAAATACATGTTTTGTAAATTACTATAGAAACTACCATTTTGAGTAACTTTTCCTAAGTCATAGCCAAATAAATTATCTCCTATAATGATTAATAAGCTCAGTATTTTACTTCTTTCTTTCTTGTCTGAATTAAAAAAGAAATTAAATAGTCTGTATTCTATCTCTCACTCACATGAGCAGAGTCAAATTAAACTAAAAGTGGAGTTCATTCTTCTCATCACATTATGTGTGAAGGGAGGTGGTGTGGAAGAAAAGAGAAGGGAATTAATATCTATTAGGTACCCCCTTTACCTCACACACTATGCACACTACACTACTTGCAATTCTTTCTTCTGCGTGTATTTAAGCTGATGTTTTACTCTTCAATTGAGATTTTTATTTCAATTATAGTTTCAATTCTAGACATACACGCTGTTCCTTTATGATAATATCCTATTCTTACCCTACCCTGCCTTTAAACATTTGAATGTTTTAAATGTATTCATGACCTCTTTCAGAATAGTCTTTATGAGTAGTTCCTGGAGTATTAATTCTGTTTCTTCTATCTGCTGACGCATTCTAATTCTATTTTTTTTTTTTTAATGTTTTGTAGTTGAACAAGGCTCACCTCCAGCCAGAGTATCAAGTGCCCTGAGTAATAGAGGTGGAGGTGGTTTTAAATAAAGGTTGCTGGTTTGCCTTTCTTGGAGTCTCTACAGGTTTTACCAGTTCCAGACCAGTGTTGAAAGATAATTTCTTAACTTGGTTTTTACACTTAAGGCAAAGAGTTCAAATTTGACCCCCTCCCAACACATACGTAACAGAGGTTCTAATTTTTCATTGGGACTTTTATTCACTGATAGCCCTCAGTGACTGGTCTGTTTCTATGCTGCATCCCTTGGCCAGAGAGTAGGATTTTTTTTAGATGATTTCAACAATAGGATAGTCCTTCTAGGCTTCTTTCTTCCCAGGGAGCTCAGCTCCAATTCCTTAAGGCCTACAGCCTTTAATATTCTGCCCCACTCAAGCATTACAATCACAGCCATTAGACATATACTTAGTTCAGATATTCCATAAACTTATCCCATTAACCACTTGGTTTTCAGATATCTCTTCATACATAGCATCTAAGGATTTCCCTTCCTTACAGTCAAGAGTGACTATGTATCCTTTAAAATTGTAAGACTTAATCTAACATTTGTTTAAAATGTATGTGTGGTTGGGCAGTTTTCTGTGTCAATTCAAGCTATCACAATCATGGGAGACCCATACAGTTCTGTATTTGCACATTTACACATTACATTTATCTATTTTATTCTTTGTAACTATGGAAGACAGAAATTTTAATATCATGAGAAAACAGAGGCTCAGAGAGATTAAGTGACAGTCTAGGATTGCAACATAGGTAAGTGTGAAGTTGGGATGTATATTTCTGTCTCTCTGGTAGTTTTACCTTGAAATGCGGCAGAGACATGGAACACTGGAAATATTACTTCTATAATTCTGAAGAACACATTAAATGAAATATTAGAGAATACAAGGAAACCTTGATTAAAGAATCCCTAAAAATATAATACACTTTTTCAAAAACTGGTTAGTGTGCTGTCAAGTATCTGGAAGCCCCACAACAGGCAATGAGAAAGGGAATCCATATATCTTGATTCTCTGATGACAAGTTCTGATGATAAAATATGACATAGCCTTTGAAGAGTGGTAAGAATAAAAATACCTTATATTCCTATGTAATTATATAGCTTCTAAAGTACTTTCACATATTTTCTCTCTGAAGCAGATGCATATTTAAGATGACAATCACTATCAATCTAATGACCTTTCAAATACTCTATTAGTTCTTCTGAAAAAAATAAAAATAAAAATAAGACAAATGTTTTCTATTTAAGGAATAAATTCATATTTTTTGTTTGAATTATTTTGAAGCATTGTTAAGATCAAGGGAGAACAAGTATTTCAGAGAAAAAAATGGGAAATCAACTTGCAGAAGCCATTTTCAATGCAGCTATAGAAAAACTTACAAGAAAATGCAAAAGAAAATAGAGAAAACCATCTACTGATAATGAATCTAGTCAAAAGAATTTTAAATATCATTAAAATGAAAAGATACTTTCCAAAAATCCTTAATAGAATTTATCCATTCAATTATTAATTCGAGAGAAGCTTAATGAGCATCTATTATGTGCTAGGCACTATTCTAGGCACCAGAGATATAACAGTGAAACAGGCAATTAAAACTACCACCCTTATGCAGCTTACAATCAAGTAAGCTTAGATATCTTTGTTAGCCCATCTATGAATGCTGTGATTATTACTATGGAATATTTCATTTTTGAAAACAGAAAACTTAAGAAAGGAAATCATGTTTCTATTACACTTTTCTTTAAAACAATATGTAAATTGTTGAATCTCTTGTACTTCATAGCTGCGCTTAATGGGATTGCATAAAAGAATGTTCTTGTTCATGGGAAGTGTATACGTGAATTACAGTGTATGTTCAAGGATGTGCACAGCTAGCTCTCATATGTTCAGAAGACAGAGCAATAGATGATGGATGATAGATAGGGAGGGAGGGAAAGAAATAGCAATGTGACAGCATGTTAAGGTTGGTGGATTGAGCTATTGGGGCAAGGGGGTCAGGGTATGATGGAATTTAAAATTTTAAAAAGATACAAAAGAATAAAAAAAATAAAAATAAAAAAACAATATGTAAAAAAAGGCAACAGTTTAAAAAAAAACTTTTTTTTCCTATCAAAATTGAAGGTGAAAATTTGACTATCAATTGAGAATCTCAGTCTTAGAAAAACAATTTGGTGTCCAATTTTGTGCTAATAACATCTGAAAGAAGCTTAGCTGTAAGCATCCAACAACTTCAGTGATCAGGAATAAGAGCAATCAAAATGATAAAATTCAACAAGGATACGGCTGAACAACACTCCTACTGTTCTCCAACAAGTAAGAGCAAAGAAAGTGCCACTCTAATAATTATTTGTGAGTAGAAGAATATGTAAGTAATGAAAGAAAACTCTTTTCTTTGGATGCCTATGTATGACTGACCAAAAGACTATGCATTTTCCCCATGATCACATGCAAAGTTGTGTCTGAACTCAGAAGACATACAGCCTTATCATCCCATTATGAATCTTGATGGTATTACATCACATAACCACTCTACTATTTCATTTATTTAAAATTCTTTTTCCACTGAGTTCTATCACATAATTTCTATATAGGTCATAAAACATCTATGTTTAGGATAAATATAAGTGGGCCTAATTATTTGATAAAAAATAATTAAGAAAGTTTAATTTACTCTTCAGTGAACTTTACTCCAGAGATGGGTGATATAAGTTTCATATTGCCAGTAGCAATTGTTATAAAAGTCACATAATGGTCATCGATCATTAACTTTGTGACTTAACTCTGTGACATAACCCTGCATAATGTTGGAGTGATGATTAACCATATGATAATTAGACCTAAAGAACATTCATTAAATAAAACATTGCTGATGGAATAGAAATCAGTGTGTTTAGTGTGTGGGAGACTGAAAGGAACCCCACATCCTTTTAAGATCACTCAAATGAAAAGAGAAAAAAAAATATATCCAAATTGAAGGTTACAGCAACCAAAAAGCTATGCAAAAAAAGAAAAAAACAGGATGAGGTAAAGGAAGGAAATTCATTTTCATGTTTCAATTATTTAATTGGTTTAATGTTCTTAATCATGTTATTGTCTATCTGTAAAGTGCCAAATTACATTCACTTAATGAGCCTTAACTAAACATGGAAACAAAGTTATATAATTAGGTTTCATATTTTGTCCCTGAAATTTAAAACAAGAAAACAGAAATGAATACTGAAAGGCATAAAACAGATGCAAGTTTAAAAAAATTTATTAGAAATCTTTGAAAATAAAATGACTGAAGAAAGTACAATGTAAAATTTTATGTTTGAAAGCTTGTCCATTAGAGAAAGCCAAAATCTTAGCACACAGAAGTTGAATATCACATTTGTCACACTAAATTCCATTAGCTACAAAACAAATAGGTGGAATGCAATGAATTTATGATCAATGTCAAATATAAATAAATATGAAACAGGAGTTTTCATTCAAAAGTATGTTAACTAAAATGAAATGGTTCATTTTCTTTTTTTCTAACTAGGTCTATATAACTGGACCACCTTTTCATTGATTCATTAAAAAAAAAATATTCATTGAGCCATGCATGTGCTAGTTACTGGTATAGATTTTTATAAAGAGTGGTTAATAAATCAGATATATTCTTTGCCCTAAAGGCAACTAATCTAGTGAAACAATATACATACTAATAACAAGAGGAACAACGATCAGCACATTTTATATAGCATAAGCAAAATGTTCCATAAATGTAAATTTTACTTACAATCCTGATTAATTAAGATAAAGGGATTAATCAGAATACTTTTTTTTCCAACCCTTAATGATAAAAATTTTTAAACAACCTATTATTATTCCTTGCCTTGATGAAGGAGGTGTACTGCCTAGTATATCATTTAATGTCTTTCTTTGATAATAAAGGCTCTTGAAGTACTTCAAGGTCATCTGATCATAAATTCTCATTATACAGAATAATATACCTGCCAATTAGAAATATCTAACTTATAAATACAGTATCCCTAACATATAAGCAACCACTTCTCTCCAACTACTCCACTTAAGGATGGAACTTCTGGACTATCTATTGCCCCATTGCCTTTTTTCTCTCTCTTCTAAGTTTACAGAAAAATCATGCAGAAAGTAGAATTTCCATATAGAGTTCCCATAAACCCCCTCACAGATTTCCCTTTTAACATTTTGCATAAGTGTGATAACTTTGTTACAATTGTTGTAACAGTATTATTGTAATTTTACAATTAACTACAGCCCATAGTTTACATTAGGGTTCCCTGTGTTGTACAATCATATGTTTTGTTTGTTTGTTTCTGGTAACTTATATACAACCTAAAATTTCCCATTTTATCCATTTTTAAATATACAATACAATGGTATTAATTACATTCACAATATTGTGCCCCCATCATCATCATCCAATTGCCAAAATATTTCTATCACCCCAAACAGAAACTCCATACCAATTACACATTAATCCCCCATTTCCCACATCTACCTAGCCCATTAGCCGGTATTCTGGTTTCTGACTTCATGAATTTGCATATTCTGTTTACTTCATGTGCGTTTATACTATATTCTTCCTTTTGTGTCTGGCTTATTTCACTCAACGTGATGTCTTCCATGTTCATCTGTGTTGAAGCATGCATCAGAACTTCATTCTTTCTATGACTGAACAATATTCCATTGTATGTATAAACCACATTTTTACTCATTCTTCCTTGATTGACACCTAAGTTGCTTCCACCTTTGGAAGCATTGTGAATAATGCCCCTTTGAGCTTCAATATGCAAATATCTGTTCAAGCCCCTGCTTTCAATTCTTTTGGGTATATACCCAAAAGTGGAATTATCAGGTCATATGGTAATTCTATATTTAACTTTCTGAGGAACTGCCAAACTCTTTTCTAGAGTGGCTGCACCATTTTACATTACCATCAACAATGTACAAGGGTTCCAATTCCTCCACATCCTCTCCAACCTTACCATATACTGTTTTTTTTAATATTAGCCATTGCAGTGGGTGCAAAAAAGTATCTCATTGTGGTTTTGGTTTGCATTTCCCTGATGGCTAATGATGGTGAGCAACTTTGTATGTGTTTATCGGTCATTTGTATATCTTCTTTGGAGAAATGTCTATTCAAATCTTTTCCCCATTTTTTAATTGGGTTGTTTGTCTTTTTGTTGTTGAGTTGCAGGAGTTCTTTAAATATTCTGAATATTAAACCTTTATCATATATATGGTTTCCAAATATTTCCTTCCATTCTATAAGTTGTCTTTTTACTTTCTTGATAATTTCTTGATAAAGTTATTTGATACACAGAAGTTTTTAATTTTGATTATGTCCCATTTATCTTTTTTCTTTTGTTGCTTGTGCTTTTGGTGTGAAGCCTAAGTTCTGTTTCATTTTCATTACAAATGTAGTACATGTTCATTGGAAAATTATTCAAACATAATATATGTACAAAGCAAAAAGAAAATCACCATCACTCAATGCCTCCCAAGCCAACACCAAACCCTTGGCCCAACCATACTCTCCCTCTGCCTCCTAATACTTCTCTGGGGTCCTAAAAAAAGATAACATGCAAGCAGTACTATTTGTTTTTCCATAAAGGCATAATTTAAAAACTTTATCTAAACACTAAGTCTAAGCATTAAGACTCAAATGATAACCAGAATTTGCTGGACCACATACTTATTCTCTATCCTCTATTAAAATGAATTATAGAAAATGGTATTAAATATTATAAATCTGTACAAAAATTAGACAGCAATAACAAGCAACAGTTATCACAATAATTTTACCAAATATCTATTAAAGAAGCACTTTAATTTGGAGTATCACCAATGACTGCAGAATAGAACATTTTTGAAATTTTACTTTTAAAAAATTTGCTTTTAATATTACCTGTCCCAGTCCATGCTGACTGACCATCAGTAAGTGTGATAACAAAACCAGAACCTAGTGTTTTCTCCCAAGATACTTGTAGAAAATGAATTATATTGGGTCCAGAAGCAAGATGGATTCTGCTTACTTTTCTCTCCATTTCTGGTCACCTGTTAGAGAAGAATAAAATTAGAATTTTTGCAAAGAAACTGCAGCAAATAGTTATGTTGTCTGTACTGGTCTTTAAACTATTCAAAATACCAAGGAAATAGGGAAATAAGTAAAACAAAAAATTTTGTAGCAGAGCTAGCCAACCACTGACTTTAGTAAGTCATAGTTTTGCTCAAAATCAATTCAAAATTTTTACAGATGAAAAAAGAAAGACCCATAAATGAGTATGTGATTTGCCCAAGTCATGTACCTGAATAAAAGTTCCTATCTCCAACAATATTAAGAGTAAATTTTACCCTTACTTTTCCCTAAGGGTCAACAACCTCCTTCTCTGCAACAAATGTAGAGACCACAAATGATCAAAAGAAATGGTCATGAGAACTTGTGTGAGTGACCTGGGAATAATCTCAGGATTGGAATGTGATTGTAATTAGTGAGGATAAATTTGATCAAGTCTCAGTCTCTGTCTAGTGAAAGTCTACAGGAAATGAAAAGGAAAAGTAACCACAAGTTATAGAAAAGAAAAATCTCAAACACAAAAGTTGGCAGTACCCAAATACGCCTTACTCTGAGACGGGGTGGCCCAGGACTAGTGACTCAAACACTCTGTCCATTCAGCCAGGAGCACCCCTCTAATGGAGATGGGTTATACTGAGCTATCACAGCTTGAGACAAACTTTTTGCATTTTTAAAAATTTGTATTAAAATATTATATACAGGCAGAAAAGTACGTATTTCACAGCAATATGACTTGATGAATTTTACAAATTGAACAAACCCATGTAAGCAGCACCTAGATGAAGAGGCAGAACATTACCACCCCAGAACTCATTCCTATACTCCTCCCTTCCAGGAACTACCTACCCAGATAACCACCATCCTGACTTCCAACAGAGAATAGAGTTTTGAGTGCTTTTGTGCTTTATGTAAATAGAATTATATAGCATGTTCTCTTTTGTGTCTGGCTTCTTTTGTTCAATATAATGTTTGAGAGATTCATCCATATTGTTTCTTAGAGTTGTAGGTCATTCTCATGTATTCCATTATCTGGATATAATAAAATAATCAATTTTCCTAGTGATAAACATCTGGATGGTTTGCAAGTTTTAACCATTACAAACAGTGCTGCTATAAATATTCTAGCAAATACCTATGCATTTTTGCTGAGGCTACACTGAGTGGAACTGCAGGATCACAGGACATTCATATGTTCACTTTCAATACTATACTGCAAAAAAATTTTCCAAAATGGTTGCACCAATTTACACTCAGTTTATGAGAATGCTGGTGGTTTGACAACCTTGCAAATATTTCCCATATTTTAAATTTTAGACATTTTGCTAGGTATGTACTGTGGTTTTAATTCACATTTCCATGATAAGTAAATGAGATTGAGTCCTTTTCATATATTCATCAGCGATGCGAATATTCTGTGTTGTTGCATGTCTGTTCAACTTTGCCAATGTTTTTATTCAGTTCTCTTTTTCTTATTGATTTTTTTATCTGTTCTTGATTTATTCTGGATATGAGTTCTTTAAATAAATGTATTTATTGTGTATTAGACACATACACACATATATTTGTACTGTGAATGTTTTTCCCACTCTGTGAGTGACCTTTTCACTCTCATAACGGTGTCTGTGGATGAAAAGAAGTTCTTAATTTCAATGAAGTACAATATATCATTTTTCAATGTTACAGTTAGCATTTTTACATCCTGTTTAAGTATGTTTTGGTCACTAAGATGTTCTCCTATGTATATCTAAAAGTTTCATTATTATACTTTTCACATTTAAATATTTAATCTGTCAGGAATTGATTTGTGTAGTGTATTATGTAGCAGTCAAAATATATGATTTCTACATGGATATCCAATTCACCCAGTACTATCTATTGAAGACTACACTCTCCCAACTGCATTCCAGTATTACCTTTGTCATAAATCATATGACCATATATGTGAGGATCTGCTTCTAGATTCATTAGATCCCACTAGTTAATTTGTCTATCCATATGCTAATCCTACACTATCTTAATTACCGTAGTCTTATAATAAATCTCAATAACTGATACTGTAAGTCCTCCAGCTTTGTTCTTGTTCAAGATTGCCTTGGTTAATCTTAATCCTTTGTAATTCCATATGAATTTTAGAATCAGTCTGCCAATTTCTGCAAAAGCATCTACTTGTATTCTGACCGGATAATTTATGGAGATCTGGTATCTTTCCAATAATAAGTCTTCAAATCAACAAGGATGATATGTTTCTCGATTATATAGGTCTTCTTTCTCTCAATATTGTTTTAGTTTTAAGAGTAGAGGTCAGGTACCTCTTTTGCTACATTTGTTTTAGGTATTTGCCAGTAAACTTTTGAGTGATCAAATTAAACTTCTTTCTCTGCTTTCAGATTTACTAAACAGTCTTCTGTCCATACTTAGATCTGGCTGGAAAAGAGTATACAATGGTTATGGTTACAGAGGTATTCAGTCCAATGTTTTGGGCTATAATCTAATATATTGTCAGCTATGGTTTGTACCTCACCTTCTGTGAGCTCGTTTAATATGAACCTGTCCCTGAGAGTTGGATCCCTCCCTATGCACATGAAAAATCACATTTTTTTTTCACTTCCTTTCCTTCAAAAGGTAATTGTGGGGAATGAATAAATTAATACATGTAAAGCACTGGCGTATATTCAACTCTCAGTAAATCTTATTATTATTATTTTTATCACAAAGCTAAAAACCAGAACCTGGAAAATAATGGCCTTAATGAGCTATTCACCTTGGGAAACCGTGAGTAAAGGAGAAGCAGATATTGCCATTTCACAACAAATACTTTCCATGGTAAATTGCTAGAATATTTACTCAGGTATGAAACACTGCATTTTAAGCACAGATCAAATTTTAAATTGCCATATGTTAAAAATCGATATTTTCTTTAAGTCTGTAGGTAATGTATAAATGACCTTGTAGATTTTATTTCTCCCATCTTAACAATATGCAAGTTAAATAAAAGTAGTTTTGTCAAATTAAATCCTCTGCATTTAATTCAACTGTATCAAAATTTAATGGTTCTGCAAGCCTACTATTAAAAAAAAAGTGTGTGCACACATTTCAAAGACTAAAATAGAGCCCTAAACAAAAAATTCTTTCCCTAAATAAAAACTTTGCTTAAATTCAATTTTGAATCTGAGCTTGACAGAAAAATCCCAAATCCTAAACAAAAAAGAAAAAGAAAATTCTCAGTAAAACTAGTTTCAGATAATTCAACTACTTAGGTTACTTGGACTAGTCCTGCTATATTATCTTAAAAACACCTTTGAAGACTTTGTTTAATTGATATTCAAACCAAATATTCCTAATTATCCTTTTTCCTGGAGAAGGCTGGCCTCCTCTGAGGTAAAAAAAATCAATAGAACCTGTCAAAATCACATAGTGAGTGAAACCATTCACATAAATGCACTATTCGTCAGACTCCATTAAAAAAGAAAAGACAATAATTACATACTGTATATGAGAGCAATTCGTGGCAGTATCTGTATTTTATCATAAAATGTAGTTGTATTTTTGGCTGTAGACAATATAGAGTAAAAGAAGAACTAGGAGTACATAATGTAGTATCTGAAGTCAGGGCTAAAAGGAATGAGTCTCAAGGCAAACATCATCACCTATCTGTTAAGTACTTTGCAATTTAACAAGAACTTTATCATTGGTTGAACAAAGAACAGAAATCAAGATTAAAAAAAAAACTAACTTCACTCACTAAACAAATTGCTCATTTTTCCATTTTCCCTCCCTATCCTTATCTACAGGCATACATAACTTTTAAATAGATATCGTAAATAGACATAATTTCATATTCCATTTTAAACATGTTTTATTTGGAATATGTGGAATACATTTGGAACATATTTTCATATATATGTAGAAAACAACACTTTTTTTCACACCTACCATCTTAGTGACTAAATACCAATCCACTGAATACCATAATTAACTAAGAAGTATGTTGACACATTATTTCCTTAATCTTCACCAGAACCCCAGGGGAGCAGCAGTTATTATGAACGAAACTGTATGAATGAAAGAACAGACATGATGCATAATATCCAAGATCACACACTAGCAAGTGGTGGTGCAAGGACTCCACAGAGGTCTAGTAACGCAGTTAAGAAAAACCAAGTTCCAAGAGACTGAATTCTAAAGTTTTCAGTCAGACAAAGAAAAAGGAGCTGCTAACTTGTGATACGCATTGTCTGATGAGAAGATTTAAGGCTACTCTAAAACAAAACCAAAACTTTGTTTCCAGTACCCATTAAATGGTAGTCAATCAGGCTCATATTCTGCAATCATCTGAGACATGTGAGACACAGAGTAAATCAGTCTGGATTCTGGATCAAGCTACAAGAAGGAAATTTCCAAATCTAATCTCCAATACCTCATTGCTAACTGTTGGCTGGCCACTTCCACTTGGGATTCCAAAATGCTGGCCCAAAGTAGGCTTTCTACAAATATGTGTCCTTGATATTTAATTAAATTTATCTAAAATTTGTCACCCATGGCTTCTACCATTTGTCTTAGTTGTATCAATTTGGACCATACAGATTACGTCTAAATCCTCTTACATATGGCAGGCCTTTTCTTGAAACTAATCTACAATTAATTAAAACATTTCTTATAAAATATAATTTCTAATACCCTCACTGCTTTGATGATTCTCCTCAAAATTTATTCCAGTTAATCTCTGCAACTTTAAGTATATCATACAGAACCCAAACTGATAATCTAGTGATAGGTATTAGACAAAGACTATCTCCATCTCATAAACAGTGTACTTCAATAAATACAAGGAAATATCATATTCCGTTTTCATTACTGTTTTTGGTGGTAGGGAGAATGGTGGGGTGTGTTAGGGGTAGTTTGTTTTCTTTTGGCAGCTACATTAGTCTCCATACTCCTATATGAATTTAATATCATATAGGATTTTAATATCAAAGACTTTCACTGTACTTTTTGCCCCACTCACAAACCCACTATTTACATAATCAACTAAACCAAAGACTGTCAACATACGTTGCTTTGCTGTCAATTTATTCCAACCTGTGCTTGTAGTTTTTGTTGATTCATTTTTTGCAGGGGTGCAATTTCATATTTTATATTTGCTTGTCAAGGTTACATTGAAAAGTGATTCTGTTACTATGATTCAACATATTTATACTATCTCCCTGATCTTGTCACTTAAAAATTTAACAAATCTCTTTTCTACGTATTCAAATTATTGATCCAAAATATTTAAGGAAGACAAGCTACTTTGAGGACAAGACCTTTGTGGCCTGTCATTAGAATTAAGCCTGTAATAGACATCAATCTTCCAATACTATATGGATGTACTCTTTATATCTCTAGCATAGTCACAAGGATAACAGGAGAGTCCTAGGCTAAACCTCTACCAGCTCTACCAGTCTAGTAATACTATTAGAAAATGAGATAAACCAAGATATAGATACTTTTTCTTAGTGATTCCACTTTCATTGATTAGAGGCTCTTTTTCTAGGAATGCAAAAGCCCTCCTTCTAGTAATCCACTCTAGAATCTTGCCAAGATTGATCTCAAACTAACCAGGCTGTAGTATGACATATTATTTAGTTCAAACCAAATGGCTATATTTTCCCAATACCAGAATATGTTTTCATCATGTACACTTAAGAAATGCTTAAACCAAGGAAGCTAAAAAACAAAAGTAGTGCTGTAAAAATTACAGATAGGGGAAGAAAAAGCATTGTAAAAAGTCAAAATCAGAACAAAGGATAAACTTTGAAGATAAAAAACTAAAGAGAATCATTCTTTAATCACATAGCATGAATCACTTTTACCAGATGATCCCAGATAAGCTAAAAGAATATTTAGTCTTTATTCTTATTTTGGAGGGGAGGCACCTTAAATTGCTTCAGAATTTTCTGACCAATATATAATATGCAATAAGAATCCAAAAGCAAATTATTTGTTATTTCATTGATATTTAATTAAAAATGGCTAAGAGCAAATTTGTACATCAGGGTTTTAATTTGCTTTTTCAATTTGAAACTGTCATGTTCTTATTAAAAAAATATCACTTTTTCCTCAATTGACAAATGAACATGAAAATAGTAAAAATAACTCATTTGGTTAACTCGTCACAAAACAAGACTAAATTACTACCAATCTCCATCCTTAAGTTGGGGGGAGGGGATACTTACCTATAGAACGTTAAAGCTATCTTAAAGAGCACAAGGAAGTCAGAAAAACCTCCCAAGAATGAAATTAAAATTATGTAAGAGTGTAAGACCTCTCCAAATCGATAAAATGGCAAAAATTATAATTTCTACCAAGAGTTTACTCAGAAAACTACTTATTCTTCTTCCTAGTGAAAGATAAAATTATAACAATACTTGTAGCTCAATTAACCATGTTAAAATTAAACATTCAAATTTGTAGATTTGACTATACACTAATTCCTGCAAAATATAATTATTTTTAAATATTTCATTTAGTTGGTTTTAATACATTAAATCTTTGCCTAGATATGTTTAGTTCTGAACTGCCATATCTATTTGTGAATATTTACTTTTGGATCAATTAGTCAATACACTTAATGTGCAGTAAATTATTCACATTGCTGCATAATCCTTAATTTTGAAAATTACTGGAAAATGTGTTACTGTCTATGTCAATCACTAAAAAAGACATAATATAGTCAGGGGCTTACATAATTCTAAGGGGCTCAAAACCAACTTTTTTTTTCTGATGGAAGAAGGGTACAGAAACTACTTAAGGAAGACAATGCTTTCCCTCTCTAGTATTTATACACAGCACACACAGAGAGATTATTTCTTCTTAAATGTGCCTCAAGAATCATGGCTATTGTTAACATTAATGTAACTCTGTGAAACGGAAAAAAAAAGTTACTGTAAAACAACAACTGGTTTTATTGCTATTTCATTTACCATATTTGAAATAAATGACAATAGACTAATTATAGAGACAAATTTGCTTAAAATTCAGTTTTTCAGTGGCTTGTGAGTTATTCATCCTATTTTCACAATAATAGAAAGGGCTTTAATCTCAAAAATGTTAAAAACAATTTGGAGGGCAGAATAGTTTTATAAAGATCTTGGAACAGAGTTATTCAGGTTTCAAGTATTTTCCACTTTCCTGATTAACTATCTATACATCACAAAAATTCAATGATTTTATATTAAAGATTATTTTATTAAACTCCGATTTGAAATTTACCTTTGAATTATGTTTAAGCACTTACTATATTAATAACCCAAAAGCAACAACTCAGTATTTTGTAAGTATTCTTCCCTCAGTAGCCTAGGAAATGTTTTCTTTATATCAACTAAGGCTTAATTTCATAACATACTACTAAAACCAGTTTCTTTTACTTACTGAGGTCACCCTCTCATTAAATATCAAATACAAATAGCTAAGAATCAACCTGAAAAACAGAAAAAAAAATGACATGGAATGTCTTTTAAGATTCAGAAAGAATAAATCAAGGATCTCTTTGCTGTCACCAGTCCTATAAAGAGGAACAGTCAGCCATAATTTTTTGCCCCAAAACTACTTGAAGAAGAGGGTGGGGGGTTAGGGGGCATGAGACCCTCTTCAGAGAGAATGATTGATTAGGGCGTTAAGGAAGCCTGTGTCTTGTTTTCTAAGGGCACTAAAGATCACACTAGTATCAGCATCTCTCCCATTCACAGCCAAGGATCTAAGCAAGCCTGCAGGTGGAAACTGTTGAGTTCCACCCCAAATTTTACATCAGTAGCTTTATTGAGAACTCAAAACAGTTGAGAATTGAGAAGCTTATCTTTAGGACTTTGTGTCTTTGCTACTTGGCTTCTCTCTTAGAAGAGAAATAAGTTGTTGGCTGGTATGCAATTGATGTGATCTACACTCTGAACAAATACCATTCACAGTTGTTTCTGAATAAACAAGACGCTTTTTAAATTAGTTTACAAAGAATTTTGTATGCCCTTTTGGATGCTGATAAGGCACAGTGCAGAAGCCAACTCACTTAGGTCAGAGCAAATTAGTTACAACACTGTATCATTGATAACACCATTTTAAACTTGAGCTTCTCTTATTTTCCTTTATAGGAAGTTAAGGCTTCTTTTCAAGCTGCTTGGGCTGCAGGTGTTCAAAAGTCGGCAGTTATGCCAAGGAGTTGTACTCACAGATGAGAAAGGGCTAAATGCATGTTTCTAATGAAGCAATTAACTTTAAGTGTCTCCTTTTTAACAAAAGTAGGCGGATACCTAAAGTGAGTTCAGAATAAGGATTAGCGCACAGCACATGCTGTTAAAGAGTCTGTAATTAGATTCCTGATCAAATCATTTCCTTTGGCCTTATTTTTAAAAACAAAAAGGAGGAAAAGAAAAAAAAACATAAATTGCAAACAGAAAGTGGGATGATACATTTCTTAAAAGTTCGATCACATTACAAATATTTAAGGATAGGAATATTATATAATAATTGCTAGATAAAAAGGATAGAAAGGTTTAAACAAACTGCTGGGCTATTACCTTTTGATAAAACAAACATCACTCAACCATTCAGGAATTGTTCAAAGAAGAGTACTATTTGTTTGTTATTTACTGAAAGCAAGAGAAAGTATTGACTATTCATATTTATCGTTTTATCAGCATTCCCACATTGAGGATTTTTTTACTTAGTAATTTATTCCAAACATGTTCATTATTAATAGCATGTCAACTTGCTGGCTGCTGTTATCTACCTGACCAGAGGGTAACTAAAGATTTATTTGAAAGATGATCAATTTACCTTTATATTCCCAAAGTAATTAAATTAAAAAATACCAAGCTAATCTTCTACAGGACAAGTGCTTTTCTGAAAACAAACAAACAAACAAACAAAACAAAAACAAATGTTTTCAAGTTAGGATTTTTTAAACTTTAAGGGTAATGAATGCACTGGAATATTAAATACCTTCTAATCATGTCAAGATTATCTCCAACCTAATAAAAATTATTTTTTTCTTTATTAGAAAAGTTGTGGGTTTACAGAACAATCATGATTAAAATTCAGAATTCCCATTCACCCATCCACCAAAACTTGTATTGGTGTGGAACATTTGTTACAACTGATAATAGCATATTTTTATAACTGTACTATTAACTAAAATCCATGGTTTAACTTAGGGTTCCCTGTGTAGTGTAGCTGCATTGATTTTTTTAAAATCATTACTCTGTTACCATATACACAATCTAACATTTCCCCTTTTAATCATATTCAGATATATTTCAGTGCTGTTAATTGTGTTCAAAATGTTGAGCTACCATCATCATCAATACCAAAACACTTCCATCACTCTAAATAGGAACCCTGTACATTTTAAGCCTTAACTTCCCATTCCCTATCCCCATCCCATCCCTTGGTAACCTATATTCCAGATCCTGACTCTATGAGTTTGCTTATTCTAATAGATTCAAATCAGAAAGATCATACAATATTTGTCCTTTTGCATGCATGTTTTTTCACTCAACATGATGTCTTAAAGGTTCACCCATGTCCAACCTAATAATTTTAAAAGTATAAATTGACCGCCTGTCCAGGTTTGGCTAAGATTTTCCCAGTTTTAGCATTAAAATTTCCATGTCCTAGGAAACCTCTCCATCCCAGGCAGCCTGGGGCAGTGCTAAGTTAAAGTAAAATACAGCTAAGACTGTTGACATAATCTTGTTTGAAAACTATAATATACCACTGATGTTGACAGAAGACATTAAGTTAACAGGATTAGAACTGAGTCCATAAAATAAGGCATCTCTGTTGTGGGTATAGTCCATTCTCAATTACCTGTTGTGAATGTGGAAAGCCAGATGCTACCACTCCAAATACTATATTACTGCTCATTTCCTCTGCTTATCTTTTACAAACACTACTAATAATCATAATTTTAAGAGATCCATTTAAATTTTACTTCCTCTCCTTCATTTTCTTCAAAATACCTATGAAGTAGGGATTAAGGAGCAATAAAATGCTCTTATGCCCAAATAAATTCCCCACATAGAATCCAAAACACCCTTAAAACTAGACTCACAGTTCCAGGACTATGACTTCCTTCATAGTCATCACACAGCCACTCTCAATTACCAATAAGTTTGCTGAAAAGGCTGAGAATGTACTAAGGCTGAGAATGTACTTACCATTTTAGAAACTTTCTTTATTTTCCCAAGAATACTTTATTTCTAATAGCAGAGTTTCAAGTGAGAATGACACTTAGAACTGAAGAGAACAGGTAGGACAGTACCTAAAACATAGCATTAGCAAAGCAACAGTCTTTTTAAATAAGAACTTAGTATTTATGAGTTCTTAAGCCTTGAAATTTTTTATTCCTCTCATAGTTTAATTTCAGAAGAGTAAGGTGTTCCTATGAAACATCATCAGTTAAGCTGATATACAGTTTTTCTTCTTGAAAAATGTGCTGCTTAGAACTGAAATGTAACTAAAAGGATTTGTTCGGGGAAAGAAACAAGACTTTATTACTGTACTTCCCCCCCCCCACTCACAAACCCACCATTTTCTTCCAACTGTACCCATTTATTTGCTGATTTTCTTATGGCAAATAAGGGAGTGAATGATAAGATTGGGGTATAGGATAAATGAGACTTAAGCCTGGAAAAAAAAAAAACCTATAACATATCTTCAATTGTTGCTACTACCTACTTCAGCCATTCAAAAGTATAGGTTGAAACACTGAAACATGAAATGGCCAATATTTAACAATTTTTAACTTACTAAAATGACAATTCCATAGGGTTCAAACTAATAGTAAGAGTTTAAACAGTAAATGGGGATTTAACATTCTTAATTGGATGAATACTTATTTCGCATGTTTTAGTTTCTCAGTCTAAGTCATTTTCAACCACATCCTTGAGCATATTCTGGACAATTCTGGTAGGAGGACCACTGGAGGAGGTTCCAAGGTGTAAATTAAACTTATCAATTCTGAGTTCCTTTGGGTGATACAATCTTAAATTGAATTGAAACTTTGTACCTGATAAAATTTAAATCAAACCCTGGTCTCTTTAGCAAGGGTCCATATGATAAGGCCTCTAGAGGCCATACCAGTCAGGGGTTTAAAACCATATTCATTCATTGCATGAGGGGTGGGGGCTGCAGCAAATTTGGAGACTGCAAGTGACCATGTAAAGATGGCAGCTGCTACCCGGCACCAGCAGACTGCTGGTGTATGCAAGTACTGACTCTTGGGGAGCAGCCATTCTGATTACTCAAGAAACCTACAAAACCATGTATTCAGGCAAAAGACACCTAATTTTTAAATATTGCCTTATATTTTTAAAAACAACACTGGATGTGCCAAACAAAACAGCATTAGGACAATAAAGGTCATAGGTTTGTGACCTCTACTGGATTTGGAACCAACCCCTTTATCCCCAAGACCTTGATATAGAGCATCTTTACCTAACAAATCTGATGCTTTCCCAAACAGCCTCTCACAAATAGTGCCTTTGGAATCTGACAAGTCAGGCATACAGTGAACTTCTTTATCTCCATACTGATCAGTCAAATATTGAACACTTCCACAAAAAGGGGGTAGGAGGGTGGGGGTTTGAGAAACGAGAATCTACCCATCAATCAAACAAATATTTAGATCCTTTAGATCCTGCCTGATGCCAGGTACTATGTTAGGTATTGAGGGACAGACCTATGAATAAAACAGACGTATCCTCTGACCTCAGGGAATTCATAATCTTGTGAAAAGATAGCCAAATAGTCACACACTACAAAACAATACAGTAAGATCCGACACACCCAGATTGAGACAAACACAAAAGGCTTTCTTCGTGAAGTCTAAGTTAAGACTGAAAGGATAAGCAGGAAGAATTGTGAACCCACCACTTTTGCTCATGTTTCCCTCTCCCGAAATACCAACCTCTAGTCTGTACCTGTCAAAATCTATTCATCCTCCCAAGGACCAGGTACCTCAAAAGCAGACATGATCAGCTCCCAAGGATGCCAGTTGTCAATCACCTTATTCCCCGGTGAAAAAGAAGAATATCTAATACAGGAAGGATGTCAGGAAAATCATGCTAACTCTCTGTCAGCTTTACCTCCTAACTAAAGGAGCCCTGAGCTGAACTTTCACACTGGATCATTTAGCGGGGAGCTGAGCATATATGGCTAATGAATGAAATGGCATTTGAGAGCTTCAAAATTCTAGTACCACTCTGCTGGCTTCACATGTTTTAACTTCTACAACATTTGAATGAAGTGAGCAATGACGTTAACCCAGATTAGAAGCAAAATGTTATTAAGGTCCAGAAATTTAGAGGCTGTGCTTTTGAAGTATGGAATGGCAGTGTCTGGCAACAGAAAGTTGCCTGTAAAAGTGGCACTATCTGTAGCAGTTAGCAATGAAACAAGGTCACATAGTCAAGAAAGAGCCTCTTTACATGACCCTATTAATCGGAAAGGTTAATTGGTGGCCTTTCTAAGGCTATACCTTAACATCAGCTTTGAAATTCAATCCTAAAATGATTGTTAGATTTCATCAAAGGATTCTGAAATAGTGTCCCGGTTTGTATATACTACATCCCCCACAAAAGACACGTTCTTTTAATTCAATCTTTTGGGATCTTTGAATTAGGTTGTTTCCACGGAGACATATCATTCAACTAACTGGGTGATAACTCTGATTAAATTATTTCCATGGAGGTGTGGACCCTGCCAATTCAGGGTGGGTCTTGATTAGTTCACTGGAGATAGGAGAGCTAAAAGCCGACACAGATGCTGACGCTTAAAGACGGCTAAACATGCTGACAGAATGATGTTTGGAAATGCTAAGCTAAGAGGTGAAGCTCAGAGTTTGCCCCAGAGAAGCTAAGAGAGAACCCCCAGACACTTAGAGAGAAATGTGCTGGGAGAAAGAAGCAAGGATACATAGGAGCTGAGAAAGAGGAACCAAGATAGATGCCCAGAGGCATTTTGGAGAAAGTCATTTTGAAATACAACCTGAGAGCAAAGGACCAGCAGATGCCAATCACATGCCTTCCCAGCTGACAAGGTGTTCGAGACACCATTGGCAGTTCTTCAGTGATAGTATCCTCTTGTTGATGCCATAGTTTGGACACTTTCATGGCCTTTGGACTGTAAATCTATAACTTAATAAATCTCCTTCATAAAAGCCAATCCATTTCTGGTATTTTGCATAATGGCAGCATGAGCAAACCAGAACAAATAGCATGAAATCAGAGAAATTCATGACTTTAAAGCACAGTGTAGTAACAATCCTCAAAATATCAAGACTGTATTTTTCTCATTTGAAAAAATTGGAAATATTACATACTTTAGAAAGCATACGAAGTCATTGTTTTACCAAACACTTCCTCAAAAGAATTGATGAAATGTCTAGTAACAAATAAAGCTACTTCATGCAAAAGAAACATTTAATTTTGCAATGCAAAATTTTAAAATCTGATAAGTCACTCCAAGTTAAGTTAGTTACAGAGTCAATGCATAGGACAAAATCAAAATTTCCCATTAAGTTGAAATAATTAAATGACATCAATCTGCAGAAAGTCATTTGTAAAATTCTACTCCAACTGCCATTCAAACATTCATTAAGGGAACACAGTGTACAAACTTTATGCTCAATAGAAATTCCAGCATATTTAAAAAAAAGTAATGATACCACCCTCTAGAAGACTTTAATCCAGTTAGGAGAATGTGACATAATAAAGTTCTATAAAAATACAAAGTAGTATATAATTTTGCTAAATGGAAGTTAAAGTTAAAAATAATAAGGAGGAAAAAATAACAAGAAAAATATCTTAAAGACATAGTAGATGATATATGAAGCTGCTGCATTTTCTAATGTAAAAAAATTTCAGGACCAAAATAAACAAAAATAGGAGAATGAGGAATCCAAAGTTAATAAAACAAAATATCAACTAAACACATTCACTAAAAGCAGCAATAATGCAATTCCAATGCCATGAAAATTATTTTTTATTAACAAGTGAAATGCATATGATTAAAATTCAATTCCTTCTACATGAATACTCCACTTTGGCCAAGGTACAAAAATGTCCAGTGACGCATAAGAAATACAAAATTTTTTCAAGATATCCAAAAAGATGCCAACTAAAGCAAATGTTCTTCATTAAAACAAGGGACCTAACTCCAAATCAAATAAAGAAAAGGTATATACCAAAAGAAATTATTAAATTATTCTATTAAATGTACTATTAAAAAATAAGGTTATAATAATTTTTTTTTGTTTATTTTAGTATGACATCTTGCTTGCCCAAGCAATAGACAAATGATGCTCATGCCCAATTCTGTAAGACTTTAGTTGTTTTAAAATGCTTAATTTTTTGTTAGGCCCTATTTGGAAGTTTTCAGTAACAAAGGTATCTGTTTAGCTGATGGCCAATAAGCAATCAAGTTAGAACTTTCGGAGGATATGAAGATCATGGTGAGAACATCTGGTTGAGGTATGTCTGATTTTTTAATATCTAGGGGGGGTTATTAACTCAGGACACAATGAGAGTGGGATTGGGGGAGAGAAAGAGAAAAGTAATAATTTGAAAAGAACGAAGTCAACAAGACAAACTTACTGAAAAATTAAGCAACGTACATAGCTAATTACAATGTATAATTTAGATAGAATTAAGTACATTAAGTGATTAATTTCTCTTAAGAACTTAGACCATAAGTTCTTGTCAGTGAGAGCCTGGAGAAAACAAGTATTAAGCTGTGCTATGAACTGTGCTAGGAACATTACATATATTGCATTAATCCTCATGGTCACCCATTTTTGAAATGAGAAAATTGAAATTCATCAAGGTTAATAAATAAGGGTGGACATATATTAAAATTCAAGCCTATACAATACACTGCCTGGAAGAGAAGACTCAACCCTGGACAACCTCTACAGGGGTCTCATATATGACCTTGAATCCTGGCTTTTGGCCTCTCTGAATTTTCTCACTGTATAATTATTAAGGTACCAAAACTATGGCTACCTCCTAGCTTTAAAAGTTCATGACTTCTTAAACTATTGAAATGCTTTCCCCTAACCTATGAACAAGTTATAACACTGTCTTACAAAAAGCTAAATTGTGAGTTGCTATATACCCTAAAATTTCCCATGTAAGAACTTCAAAAAGTACAGGCAAAGTTCTAAACACAAGGTTATTATAACTTCTCCCCACACAACTGTTTTAACTTTTGTTCTAGTAATATATATACATATATACACAACCTAAAATTTCCCCTTTTAACCACATTCAAATATATAATTCAGTGCTGTTAATTATATTCACAATACAACTGTTTTATTTTATATTATACTAACGACAAATAGAACCTTCAAAGTATAAAGTCAAATCCTTCTTCTACTAATGGACAATATTCCTGGAATCCCAAAGAAAAACATTTCTTAGTCTTTACATGGTTCAAGACATCTACAGGAACATCACTTTTTTTTTAATTAAAGAGGTAAAGAGTTACTAGATTAAGTATAGATTTATAAACAGTAAATATACCAATATATTTGATTAATATTTGAAAGGTATTTCCCTCACCTTTCTCCACCCTCTGGTCTCTTTTCTTTCTTGGTACAATTCTATTTTCAATCCAAATGTATTACATTTTAAAGTGTAAATGGAAAAAAACCTCATAACCCATTGGCTTAAATATGCTCCCATGGTAAAACTCACAAATTTTCCACATACTACTACCTAAGATGTATTCATGATAAAAAAAATTCAAGCCTGAATCAGGAAACATAAGGGACAGGAGAACTAAGTTAAAGGAAATCAAGGGGATGCAATCGGAAAAATCTAGACAATGGGAACCCCCATGAGGCAAATGACCCAGTTTCTTCAACAAATAGATCTCAATGAAAAGGGGATTTAGAGGTGGTTGAAATCTATAAAGTAAATGATACTTAAAAAACACAAACAACTGAAATTTATAGATCTTACTTAAATCATGATTCAACCAAAAAGCTTTCAAAAATTTATGGGTTAATTTGAGAAGTTTGAAGATAGATTAGATATTTGATATTAGGGAATTATTGTTAACGTTTTTACATATGATAATTGAATATGGTCATGTTTTTCAAAACTGCCCTTACTTTTTAGAGATATACACTAAGATATAACAGATGAAATGACATGGTATTTGGGATTTGTTTCAAAATAATTCAGAAAGGAAGGGTGAAGGTTAAGGAGGGTATACATGAAACAGCAACATTTTATTGGCTATGCATCAATAATTTGTTCTTAAAACCAAAACTAGTGAAAAATTAATATTCTAAAATATTCACTCTATGAGCCACTTCATATGTATATAGACACATCTCATTTTATTATGCTTCACTGATACTGTGTGTTTTTTTTTTTTTTTTTACAAATTGAAGGTTTGTGGCAAACCTGGGTTGATCAAGTCTATAGGCACAAATTTTCCAAAAGTGTGTGCTCACTTCATGTCTCTGTGTCACATTTTGATAATTCTAGCAATATTTCAAACTTTTTTCATTATTATTATTATATATGTTATGGTGATCTGTGATCTTTGATGTTACTATTGTAATTGTTTTGGGGCACCACAAACCATGCCCATATAAGACAGCAATTTTAACTGTAAACAGTTGTGTGTGTTCTGTTCTCCGGAGCAGCCGTTATCCCATCCTGTCTCTCTTTCCCTTTCCCCTAAGACCTCCCCATTCCCTGAGACAAAACAATATTGAAATCAGGCAAATAAAAAAAACCCTACAATTGCCTCTAAGTTTTCAAGAGAAAGGAAAATTCACACGCCTCTCACTTTAAATCAAAAGCTAGAAATGATTAAGCTTATTGAGGGAATCACGTCATAAGCCAAAAGCTAGGCTTCTTGCCCCAAACGGTTAGCCAAGTTGTGAATGCAAACGAAAAGCTCTTGAAGGAGATTAAAAGTGCTACTCCAGTGAACACACAAATGATAAGAAAGTAAAACAGACTTATTGCTGATCTGGAGAGTTTTAGTGATCTGGAGAGGAAAGCAAACCAGTCGCAACACTCCCTTAAGCCAAATCCTAATCCAGAGCAAGGCCCTAACCCTGTGAAGGCTGAGAGAGGTGAGAAAACTACAGAAGAAAAGTTTGAAGCTAGCAGAAGTTTGGTTCATAAAGTTAAAGGAAAGAAGCCATCTCCATAACATAAAAGTGCAAGATGAAGCAGCAAGTGATGACGTGAAAGCTGCAGCAAATTATCCGGAAATCTCACTACAATAATTGATGAAGGTGGTTACATTAAACAGATTTTCAATGTGAACGAACAGTGTTCTACTGGAAGAAGATGCCATCAATGACTTTCATAGATAGAGAAAAGTCAATGACAAACGTCAAAGATTCAGACAAGCTAAATCTCTTATTAGGGGTTAATGCACCTGGTGACTTTAAGTTGAAGTCAGTGGTCATTTACCATTCCCCAAATCCTAGGGCCCTTCAGAATTATGTTAAATCTACTCTGCCTGTTCTCTATAAATGGTTTACTGAATATTCAGAGCACACTGTTGAGACCTACTGCTCAGAAAAAAAATATCCCTTTAAAATATGACTGCTCATTGACAATGAACCTGGTTACCTGAAAGCTCCGGTGGTGACGTATGAGATGAATGTTGTTTCCATGCCTGCTAACACAACATCCATTCTACATCCCATGGATCAAGGAGTCATTTTGACTTTCTAGTCTTATTATTTGAAAAATACATTTCATAAGGTTATAACTGCCATAATAATGATTCCTCTGATAGATCCGGGCAAAGTCAATTGAAAAAATTCTGGGAAGGAGTCATCATTCTAGATGCCATTAAGAACATTCATGATTCATGGGAAGTCAAAATATCAACACGAACAGGAGTTTGTAAGAACTGATTCCAACTCACATGGATAACTTTGAAGGGTTCAAGACTTCAGTGGAGGAAGTGACTACAGATGTGGTAGAATAGCAAAAGAACTAGAATCAGAAGTGGAGCCCAAAGATGTGAATGAATTGCTGCAACCTCTTGATAAAACTTGAACAGATGAGGGAGTTGCTTCTTACAGAGGACAAAAGAAAGTGCTTTCTTGAGATGGAGTCTACTCCTGGTGAAGATGCTGAGAACATTGCTGAAATGACAACAAGGATTTAGATAGAATAGTATATAAGCTTACTTGATAAAGCAGCGGCAGAGTTTTTCAAGGATTAACTCCAATTTTGAAAGAAGTTCTACTATGGATAACATGCTATCAAAAGCATCACATGCTACAGAGAAATCTTTCATGAAGTGTCAATAAATGCAGCAAACTTCATTGTTGTTGTATTTGTGAAATTGCCACAGGTACCCCAACCTTCAGTAAACACCACCCTGATCAACAGCCATCAACATAGAGGCAAGACCCTCCACCAGCAAAAAGATTATAACTTGCTGAAGGCTCAGATAATGGTTAGCACTTTTTAGCAGTGAAGTATGTTTTATTTAAGGTATGTACTTTTTTTTTTTTTAAGACATAATGCTATTGCCTACTTAACAAACTACAGCTGTTGAGACCCAGGGCCTGGGCTCTCCTTCCCTAATGGGGAATAAGGCCCCACAGCACGTAGCAGCCTGCATGACTGGGACAGAAGTTGAAGGTCATCAGATGTAAACAAAGTATTAAAACCCCCTCCCCTGATCATTGTTGATAACAAAAGCCTCCAGACCCGTGTCACAAGACTTTGCTGAAATCTGTTGTCATACCCTATGTAATGTCTTTGTTCTAAACCGTTATAAACTGTCCTTGCACTCCCCACCCTTGCAGAGCGCTGACTTCCATTTTCCAGCCGGCCGCCACTGGGAAGAATTTTCTTCCGTTCATAAATCCTAATAAACCCATGTCTGATTCCCTGCATGGCGTGTTCTTTGGTCTTAGGCTGTGTCAACCCAAGCCCTTCAAGAGCTGGGTTGGAACAACAATAGAGTGTAAACATAACTTTTATATGCACTGGGAAATGAAAAAATTCATGTGACTCACTTTATTGAGATACTTTGCTCTACTGTGATGGCCTGGAACCAAACGAATAATACCTCTGAGGCATGCCTGTATTCAATAATTTAATGTAACAACCATAGTAAATAAACCAGAAGTAATGAGAATACTGACATTTTCCAAAATTTCCCATCCTGTAGCAAATCATTAGAATCACGCAGTCTTAGATTTGTGACCTAACCAATATGAATGAGACATCTATTACAGCCCCTGGCACATGATCAGTAACAACTGTGACGGTTAGGTTCATAGGTCAGCTTGGCCAGGTGATGGTGCCCAGGTGTCTGATGAAGCAAGCACTGGCCTAACCATTACTGCAAGTACATTTATGGCTGTTTAATAAACAAGAAGGCTGGTTTATTAAATCATCAGTCAATTGATTGCCTCTTTGACTGATTACATCAATGAAGGGAGTGTCTTCCTCAATGAGAATTCAATCAGCTGGATTTAATCCAATCAGTTGAAGACTTTTAAGGGAGAAAAGAGAGAACCTTCACTTCTTCAGCCAGTCAGCCTCTCCTGGAGAGTTCACTGAAGTCCTTCATCGGAGTTGCAAGCTTGCTGCCTGCCCTACGGAATTTGGACTTGTGCATCCTGCCCTATGGAATTTGGACTCATGCATCCCCACAGCTGCACAAGACACTTTTATAAAATCTCATATTTACAGATATTGCCTGTTGGTTCCGTTTCTCTAAAGAACCCTAACTACTACAGGGACCCTAACTCAAACAGCTGAATTCATTTAATCTGTACTGTTATCAATGACTCTATGCTATACTTTTCTTTCTCAGTTCCTAAAAAACACAGGTTCCCAACCAAAGAACATAGCACTGTTAGCTACTAACCACTGGTCAGAGAATGCTAGCAGTGCTATGGTCCATTTCCCACATTTCAGGTTAAAGTGCTCATCACCCAACACAGAAAATTTGTTGACGGCCACCCAACACAGAGTCCTGCTTGTAGCAACAATACTTTGAATAACCGTCACCTCTGCCAATCTCAGCGTGAGCTTTGGGCAAAGCTGAGTCTAGTTCCAGATTCCAGGTTTGGAACATGGACGTACACTAAGCCAACAGTACATTCCAATCCTAATGACTGCCTCAGAGATGAGCACCATTCATATTAGGACAATTAAAACCAATGAGATTCAATTCCAAAACAGTTATTGCATTTTAAAAGATATAGATTTTTTTCTACTAGATTTGGTGTTATGATGCTGTAAGCCTGAAGTTGCTAAGAATGAAATGAACACAGCAGAAGGGAGAACTGAGAGGTATAGAGCAGCTTAGACCTGATTCCAGCTGCAACTTAACCTAGATCTAATCCTGGATTTTTTTAAATACAAAGCCAAGAAATTCCCTTTTACTTCTACCATCATGTGTCAGACTTTGGAATCAGACAGATTTCAGTAGAATCCTCACTGTCATTCATTGGTTGTGTGGACTTTGGCAGATTACTTAATTCTCTTAACCTCATCTCATAGTACCCTGAAAAACAGTTATAAACAAGCATGTGTGTATACCCATTATTGGTATGAGTATCATATTTTGGGAAACACCATATTAAACTCACAATATTCAACACCAAACAGGAAGTTTTACATTTTCAGCTTAATATGCTTACTGCCTCATCAAATCTAAAACACATGACATTTTGAAAACACTGGACAGCTCTGTTTCTAGGACAGAATAAATAGCCAATAACAGGTACTTCAAAAAGACAACTGAGGAATATTTTGCATACAGCCCTAAAGATACTAGAAAGAAAAAAAAATCATAATTGTGATGGTCTGAAGCTATATATACCCCAGAAAAACATGCTTTTAAATCGAATTCATTCCTCTAAGTGTGAACTCATTGTAAGTAGGACCTTTTGATGAGGTTACTTCGATTAAGGTGTGGCCAACCTCAATCAGAATGGGTCTTAATCCTATAACTGGAGTTCTTTACAAGCAAAATGAAATTCAGACAGAGAAAGAGAAAGCCACAGGAAGCACAAAGCTGAACATCAACAGAACAAAGAAGAGAAGTGAGAGACCAGGAGACACTGCCATGTGCCTTGCCACGTGTCAACCAAAGGACCACAGATGGCCAGCAGCCAGCCACAGAACACCACAGTCTTTAGGAAGAAAGCACTGCCTTGATGAAGCCTTGATTTGGACGTTTTCCCACCCTCAAACCATGAGCAAATAAATTCCCATTGTTCAACCCAAGCCATTTCATGGCATTCGCTTGAGCAGCCAAAGAAACTAAAACAATATATAAATGCCCACTCATAACAAAGGTTGAAGTCTTGGTTACAGGGGGAAAAAATGCTTTTCAAGTTTTAAAAGTCACCAACTAATAAGTCTAATATTTTCTCCTCAAAACTCTACATCTTACCTCTGAATATTGGCATATCCTCTCTAAAATAAGACTGTAGTTGATATAAATTTTTAAATCCTATAGCTTTCTTTTCTACCTTTGACTAATATTCTGAAAAGCTTTGGTCGGTCCCTAAAAGCCTTTTACGAACCTAAGAGCAATTTTGTTTTTTCATGTTTATCAAGATATTTACAGAAACGAATGTAGCTTCTGACAGAATTTATGACCTCAGTTGTACTTTTCATCCATTCTTCACAATATAAATATAATATTATGGTGTGGTTAAATTATTAGATTACTATATAAAGCATCAATCTCTGCCATCAGAAAAGAGAAGGAATGAGAGGACAGACCCAATCCCCATGTTTTATGTTATCTTAGGAACATTTTAATACTGTCATTCAAAAAAGGCTAATTTTAACCTATCTCACACAAGTTTGCAAAACAGATGTAAGATTGAATGGTTCCAATGACTTGATATAATAGCTTCAAATGTTTCTCTACTTTGCATCAAATGCCCTTTGTTAAGTTACAGTTGTATTCATATGGGAATTAGCAGTGGTGGTCTATGGTGTCTAGCTGAATATATCAACTTTACTTGCTCTTTACTCCAGAGATTTTCTTCTGAGACATAGTTGCAAAATAACAATAACTGGGACAGATTTCCTCATCACATCTAACCTCAGAAACTTATCTTTTCTCTACTGCTAGATGGGAAGTCCCGAAAGCATAAACTTTTGGTTCCCAAAAGAAATATTTATACCATAACTTAAATCAATTTCTTTGTAAGAACAATGTTAAAAATGAAGGGGATGGTTCCTAAACACAACACTAAAACAGGTATTTGTTCTTATGCAATTTAGAGATAAGTATCACAGCACAATTAATTTACAAAGTTACAAAGAGCATCCATTGTCATTTTAAAAAATCACTTTAGTTAAAACCACATATGCAGCTATATTAGTATAGTATATAGTATGTCGCCCCTACCTACAAATTAACCAAAGAAGCAACAATAAATTTTTAAACTTTAACTTTTTAAACAGCTGTTCATTTGGACATGCTCCTTAGTTACTGATGTAATGTGTTTCATGCTAGTGTCACATTTCTTAAACAGGAACTTGGCAAGTTCCAAATTTATGGTAAATATTGACACGTCTCAGCATGTCAATATTTATACTTTCAAGACTGACAATTCTCTTCAACAATGGCTGCATCTTATTTCTTAGCCACTTGTTTCAGTTCTAACTGAGCAAGGTCCTTCCTTATTCTAGAAAATTATTAACGATTCAGACTGAATAACATGGAAGCTAATACATCCTTCTACACAAAGACCAGGTTGAGCTCTTTACCTAGTTCAACTTCATCACTTTTGTAGGGTTTGTAAAGCTCTGGAAACAAAGCACAAATTCAGGATACAGTGTTCTCCAAGTAATATTTTTTTTTGATTACTAGACTTAACCCCAAGCCTAATCATTGTTTTCAAATCCATCATTAATGCTACAACCTTTACAGAATTTATAAAGCTGAACTATTTCCTTTTCTTATTAGTACTAAGGGTAGGGTGAAGTTATAATAGATTGGATTATAAAGTGCAACAACGATGATGATATTCGGAGGACAATTTGAATTCAGAATGCATACCATAAAGGGTACTTGGAAAACCTAGCTCATTGTCTAGTATTACACACTGATTTAAGTGAAAAATTATGTGATTTTTATGTCAAATGTCAGAGATCATGTTAAGCTAATCATCATTGATTCAACCTTAAGAGAAAATTTCCATATAGAAACCTTTGCAGTATCTTGTCAACATCTTGGGGTTTCCCAATGGCACACAGGCAAAAGTTTAATTTAAAGCGACTGGTAGTAGCAGCATCTAGCAAAAGCCTAAATGCCTCGTGAGCAGTTAGGAATTCTAGCATAAATTTCTTCTTTTTGCCAACATAAATCTCAACAGTATTTTTCTCCTGTAAAGAGCCAAATTTCATCAACATTAAAAATTTGTTGACTACAATAGTCCTCTCTTCAAAGATTTCAGTCAGTGTCTTGGAAAAAAGCACAACTTACTTTCTCACCTGTGCTGGCAGCTTCACAAAGGACAAAGAGCAAACTGCCCGGGGTTATAAAATGCATTAACCACCTCCTACTCCTATAAAAAGAACTTTCCTTCTAGTATTTAAAAAAAGACAGCCACTTTTTCCTGAGAAACAAGTTATAGCAAAAAGAGAATTGATTTTATACTCAGAAGACTCAGCTTGGAATCAAAACTCTACTACTTAATAGCTGAGTGACTCTGGTCATGCCGTTAATGCAGTAGAACATTTATTTACTACTTCTGATGTAATGGTCTTTGATATCCCAAAGATGAATAAGATACATTTCCAGCTCTCCAGAGAGATAAAAACACACAAAGAGAATTATAATGCAAGCTGGTAAAGTACAGAAATAGGGTAGAAGCAACTCTGAAAAGTAGCATTTAAGCCAGCCTGATATTTCAGGGAAGGCTTCCTTGATTGACATCTGATGTGAGTCTTTAAAGAATGAGAAAGAAATGGACAGAATTAGGGAGGAAGGGAGAAAGATAGGGAGGAACATTCCAAGCAGAAGAGTCTGCATGAACAAAGGCATGAAAGCAAGAAGTAATATGATACACAGAAATGATAAACAATTCAGTGTTTTAGACAGCAAATCAGAGATTACAAACTCAAATACCCAGGCAAATTCATTCATTCAATCAAAATCTTGCATACTTCTATGCTTCAGACACTGCATTAGAACTTGGCATAATAAGAGTACAAAACAGACAAAATTCCTGCCTTTGTGGAGTTTAAATTTTAACAAGGGGGAGATGAACAACTAAAAACAAACTAATAAGCATATAAAATATATAGTACATTAGATGGTGATACGCATTATGGAAAAAAGAAAAGATAGAGGAGACTGGGAGTGCAGAGGGCAGTAGTGGGAAGAGGCACTTGTAAAACTACAATTTTAAATAGGGAGATTGGGGTAGTCTTATTGAAAAGGTGATATTTGAGCAAATACATAAAGGAGGTAAAGGAATTAGTTGTGTGGATGCCTAGGGAAAAACATTAAACAAAGCAAACAGTGCAAAGGCCCTAAGATAGAAAAAGACCTAATGTTTTTAAGGAACAAAGCAGCCACTATGGCAGGAACACAGTGAAGGAAGAAGAGAAAGCTAAGAGATGAGGTCAGAGGGGTAAAGGCAGACTAGATCATCAGGACTCTACAAGAGTTTTATAGACCAAAGTAAGGACAATGGTTTACCATGAGTGAAATGAGGAGTCATAAAAGCATTTTTAAAGCAAATGCATGATATTATATTCTTTTTTCAAAAAAAAAAAAATTTAATTTTGAAGTTATTTTGGATTTACAGAAAACCTTGCAAAGATAATACAGAGTTCCCAGAAATCCTTCACCCAGGTTCCTTTAATGTTAACATCTTATATTATCACAGTACATATATCAAAACTAAGAAACTAACATTGGTACATAACTATTAACTAAACTCCAAACTTTGTTTGGATTTCACCAGTTTTTCTACTAATGTCCTAAGTCTGTTCCAGGACTCAGTCTAGAATAACACATTGCATTTAGAGCATTACATTTTAATACAATTTTTGACTTACATTTTCAAAGTAGAACAGACCAAAGGGAGGCAAGGGTTGAAGTGAGCAGGGAAAGTGAGCAGGGAGACCAGTAAGAACACTATAACTACAATCCAAGAAGAAATGATAGTGGCTAATAACAGTAATCCAAGCAAGAATTTATCAGTGTACTAATAGCAGAAATGGTATATATAGTCAAAGTCTAGATATACTTTATAGAGAGGCACAGGAGTGGATGTGGTGCAGCATAAGAAAAAGGAATCACAGATGCCTCCAAAGATTGAAACTTGAGCAACTGGCTTTATAGGGTTGCCATTAACTAAGATGAGAAAGAATGGGACAGGTTTGGGGGAAAAGAAGAGGACTATAGTTGGGGACATTTGAGTTGGAGATATTTGTTAGATACACAGGTGGAGATGTAGAGGTAGACAATTGTATATATGAGTTTAGTTCAGAAAGAAAAAGAATTAGGAATATAAATTTGGGAGTCTTCAGCATACAGATTGTATTTAAAATTGTTAAGACTTGATGATATCAAGAAGTGTACAGAGAGGAAAAGATTACCAAAGATTGATCCCTGAGCACTTTGACAATACAGATTAGGAAGAATAAGAAAGATCCAGTAGAGGAGACTGAGAAGAAGCAACCAATGAGGTAGAAAGAAAATTAAGAGTGTGAAAAAATATATCATGGAGAAGGGAGTGATCACCTGTGTCAAAGGTTGATGATAGGTAACATACGATGAGTACTGAGAATAAGGGAGTGATCACCTGTGTCAAAGGTTGATGATAGGTAACATACGATGAGTACTGAGAATAATCAACACCCAGGATCACTGGTGACACTAATAAGGGCTTTCTTGGTGGAGATTGGAAACAACAGCCAAGAGTGTTTGAGAAGGAATAAAAAAAGAGGAATCAGGACAGATATAGACAACTTTTTAGTGGAGTTTTGTTACAGAGAGGAGCGAATAAATGTATTGGAGGTGGAAAAGGGTAAAGAGAAGCATTTTTTAAGATGAGAGAAATAACATGCAAGCCAAACAAAACTTTTTTGGGTCATAATCTGAGAGTCATGGCAGGAGAAGAGAATAAATGAGAGAAAAATAAACTATTGGAACACAAAGAACCTGAAACCCAGGCTATGGAGGCTGGTTGAGGACCAGAGAAAGTACGCAGATAAGGGGACAAAACCTTTGTCTTTTAATAAACGTGAATGTCAGTGAATGAAAACAGTACATAATGTAAAGTGAATTCATTACTGTCAATGCTATCATTAACAGTGTTGTAAAGAGAAAAGTGGGAATAAGTGATCTGACAATATAAAATCAGTATTAACCAAAAAAAATTTTATAAAGTGCCTTACATCATGTACAAGAACAATCATTGCTCCACCATCATGCCTCCCCGCAAGGGACCTTGAATTTAGTGAAGGAGAAAGTCATGTACACAATAATAGCCAAGACATAATGAGTGCTACTGCATGCCAAACAGTTCACTAGATGACTTTCTTGTATTAACTCATTTAATCCTCATGACACTGGGGAAGCTTGTGCACTCTCTCCACAAATAAAACAGAAACATGCACCATTCTGACAAACAGTTCTAGGGGATTCATGAGCCCCAAACTGGAAATAATCTTCTGGATGAAGGAGAGAGAACAGACCTCCCCAGAGATCTCACCACATGTCAGATTAGCCGTTTACTGTTTTACATGAATAAATAAATATTATACATGTATATTCAGCCTCATCTACTGACATTTCTGTTCATTTATGTATAACTTAAAAACTGGCAAAAGTTCTCCATTTTTAAGCAGAGTTATAAAGAGCCCATGACCTAAAACTAATTAAAAGCCATAAATATAATGTAGCAAATCAATTGTGATCTCAAACAACTTCTGATTCCTGGTGTTCTTCACAGGTAGCCTGAAACACAGCTTCATACGGTAACATTACCCTAAAGTGTTCACAAAGATCAAGGCTATCTTCATATGAAATCCAAAGTCACCTAAAATGTTTACAGACACACAAACTATCCAAGAAGCCAAGCTTGGTCAATTGCACAACGTAATTTCCATAACAAAACCAAGGTTGCTTAATTTGAATGACAAATTACATGAGAGGCAGATTAATTTTTTTTTTTAACTAGGGGAGGTTACTGTGTAGTTTTATACTTTTCTTATTTCCCTTTCCTCACTAAATTCCTCAAAAGAATAGGCCATCTTTGTCTCTCTACTGATCTCTCATGAGGTCTGAATAAAGCAGGTGCTCAAAAAATACCTGCTAATTCGTATAGTTGACGAACTCTTGACAATTCAGGATAATGCATTCAAAAACCAAGCTAGTTATGGTTAAAAAAAAAAATACTGAGTGTGCACAGCAAACAATGTAATCACAGCAGAAACCCAAGTGTTCTAATCATTGCGTTGCCTAAACATAGAATAAATATAGAATGGCATTATAGTTTGGCTGAGAACAGCTCATAAATTAACACCTAAGAGTTTCCTCCCCTTTCTCACTATTCATCTTCTGAATTAATAAAAACAATAAAAAGTTGGTAATATTCTAAAAAGAACCCTCCACTCAGAAAGAGAAAAACAAACCACACATTTGGAGTCAAAGGGATGCCATAATTCCAAGAACTATGGGAACTAAAACACGTCAGAGAGCCTGTTTCTTCTTCTCTAAATCGCAAAAGGAAAAAAAAGGGAGCGGGAAGGGCGGGGGGCGTCAAAGCGCCTGTTTCTCCTTCTCTAAATTGCAAAAAGAAAACAAAAAAACGGGGCTGGGCTAAATAATACTACTACTGATTAATGAAAGAAAAAGGGATGTGATTTTGCCTTGCTATTTGATCGCTTTTCTCGAGTATCTAATCAATTACTGCACTCAATTCCTTCCCTTTGTTATCACATAAGGTTCTTTCCTGTCCCCAAATGGCGCAGTACATTTCAGCCACGAGAGAACCCACAGAGTTTGCCTAAAGCTCGGGGGAAGGGAGAAGAGGAGATGGTGGATGTAAGGGAGTTGATCAAACAGCCTATCCAACACAACCCTCCAGATTCAAGTGGTGTACTAATCCCACAACCAATCCCAGGCTTTCAAGAGTTTCGCATTCCCGGGCATCCCTGAGGTTGCAAAGGGGGACGAAATAAAACCCCAAACAGGTGCGCTCCCTCGCAGTTGCAGGAGAGGAACCTTGGCGTCCCCAAGATCCTACATGGGGAAGGCCCCGGACCTCACACAGGGATGAGAATCCGAGCGGGAAATCCGCGCACTGCGGAATTCCGGACATAGAAAACAGGGAGCTTAACAAAAACAGAAACGAACAACAGGGGAAAAAAAAACAAACAAACCAGAAAAGCAAATTACTACCACTAAACGAAAAAGCCAACTACTTCCGGACCCTACCTCTCAGTGACTCCACTTCCGGTCCCCTGCAAAAGGCCGGCTTCCTCAGCCAATGGGAGTGTGAGCTGCTTCCGCCCGGCGTCATTACTTGGTCTAAATCCCGCCATTTCCGGAAGAGAGGAGCCTATCCTGGCGTCTGAGCTGCGCCAACAGGGAGGAGGTGGTCTGTCGGGTCCAACTAGACTGCGGGAGAGCTCAAGAAGGGCAGGAGGAGTGAGCACGCCTCTTCCGCTCTGGGCCCGGAAGGGTGATGTGGCTGGGGCTTCGCGGGCCTCACTATGGTAAGAACTTGGGCTATGGGGTCGTGGTTTGCTCTCACGAGGGGGTCCGTGCTGAGGCTAGACGGTCGAGGGTTGGCCTTGGGTTCGTGAACCAGGTGGCCCCGTCATTAACTTGATTTTTCTGGGACACGGAGGGTGCCCGGGCCCTGGGAGCCTTGTGGCCTGTGCACGCCTAACCAGGGAGAGTCTGAGCCTCCCATATGAGGAAGCCCTCGGGGTCGTGGCGCCTTCCTTTCACGGCAGGGGCCAATTTTTCCTGACTGTTTTGAAGAAAATGTGTTAGTTTGGCTTAACCCGTCAGTTTCACAGGTCCTTTGCAGTCATAACCCTTTGAAACCTTAGAGTTTCTCGAGTTTACGCTTGTTTTTTCTCTCGTCTCTCTCTCCTGACGGTCCTGACCTGTATCATTTTTCTACCCCAGACTCCACACTTCATTTTCTCCTGTTTAATCAATGATCTTTTCAGGCCTCTCCCCAGTATATTGTCTCAATCTTATAGACGCTAGCTTACCAATGATTCTCAGAAACAGCCGTGATGACCCCATCAAAGCCAAGGATCATTATTATATGGTGAAAAATTGTTGAGCTTGTGTTGCCACAAGTTCCTCCAGAATTCCATACGGCGCAAAATGCTTAGTCATTTAGTCAAAAACTCATTAATTGTTGCCTGCTTTGTGCTCGTATTTTGCTAATGGCCGGGGCATAAAACACAGTTTCTACCCTGCACAAGTTTACCACTTGCCACAAAAGACGGCAATTTTTTGGCAGGTTATTCCTTCCCTGGCTGAAGATATATTCTCTTTCAGCTAATTTCCCCACTCCTGCATGAAAGGATACACTTCTGCTCTTATGAGTATCACAGTATCATTACTGAGCCTTTATTTAACTTAGTGAGAAATTTTAATTCCATTGCTAATTTAGGAAGCGTAGGGAGACTGTTACTCTTAATTTTCATATCTTCATAGAAGCTGAAGTTGAATTATTTTCTTTGTAGTACAAATTGTATTTAAATTGTCTTACCATGTTTTGCTTTTTCAAAAGTAAAAAGAACAGCTTTCATTTACTTTGCATGTGCTATGTGCGTTTTTGGTGGTGAAGTCAGAACTCAAATTTGTTTTAATGGCTATGTGCCAAAAATCTTCATGCTGTTGTCATGAAACAACAGTGAGGATAAACTGTGTCTTAGTAATTTGTGGCTCTCAAATATGAAATCGTGCCAGTCAGATAGAGGTAGGTGGTAGAAACAAGTGCCGGGTGGTTAATTTTTCATTCCTGCTGGTTCCAGTAACCTGGGATGTCGGTATGTTAGAAAAAGTGCATTGTAGTTGAAAGAGCTATGCAGTAAGTTTTCAAGAAACCTAATTTAGCAGTATAAAAAAATCAGGGTCTGGGTATCTTTTTTCTTTTCTTTTTTTTTTTTTAATTAGAGAAGGTATAGGTTTGTAGAAAAATCAAGTAAAAAATACAGCATTCTGCTACTTGTTAAATCATACTTTGAAAGTTATCACCTTTTTTGCATGTACGTTATATTTCACAGTAAGGAAATAACTGCAACTGTGGAACTGTAACCCATAACATTCTTTGAAATTTGCTAACTACTTTTTAAATTGTACTTGGAAAGTTATCACTTCTATGTAACTATGCTATATTCCACAATAAAAAAATGAGAAAGTACAGCATTCCCATGTACCCCTCTATTGACACTTTGCATTATTGTTACAATTGATGAAAAAAATTAAAATTGTACTGTTATTAGCCCATAGTTTAGTTTTTTCCCCCATATTCCACCCTATTAACACCTTGTATTAGTTCATACTTCTGTAATAATCCATAAGAGTATTTTCTATGAATTTGCTAATTATAAGTAATTCATATCCTTAAGATCATACAATATTTTTCATATTGTGTCTTGCTTATTTCACTCAGCATAATGTCCTCAGGGTTCATCCATGTCGCATGTATCAGGACTTCATTTTCTTGATTGCATTATCAGAGTCCTTTTTTTTGTAGTTCAATTTGCTCTTTTTCCTTCAGAAACATTTCTCTGGTCAAATCATTTATCAAGGACACATGCAAAGCCCTTATTTTCTTGTCATTTATCTTGTTTGTCACCTTCATAGCCTTACATTTAGATATAAGGTGGCCATAGAATAACACCAAAACTAAGTATAAACATAGCAAGTGCATGTTAGGTATCATGACAATGAGGTGAAAATAACCACGTGTGCCCACCAACCTTGCCAGTGCAGAACAAGGTTGAGGTGCTTCTCTGAACTGTGGTTTTAATCATGTCTGTGAAAGTTCTTAAGTGGAAAATACGTAGAGAAGGTTTGTACATTTTTGAAACAGTTCATTTAATTCAGCCCCTCTTTTTGCAAATGAAATTAAGCTAAGACAGATGTTGATTTATGCAAGGACAAAGTTTTGTGCTTAGATTATTTCATTAAATAATGCAAATATTTAGTGACCACTATCACTGAGAAGAGACAGGTGATGTGTTCTTAGCAGGTCAAACATTAAGTGAGGGTAGTCTTGCTTTCACATTAAACCAAGATAACTTGTCTAATTGGCACAATGTCTTGCTACCTTACCTTAAGCAACAAAGTTTGAGCTTCTGTCCTAATGCTACCCAAAGAAGATAATGATATTTCTGTATTTACTAAAAATCTTTTCTGTTAACTTTGGTCACTTATCTTGAGCCAAAGGGGGGATGTGTGTGTGCATGTATGCACGCACATGCATTCACATATAGGCTTAACTTTATCCCTGCATTTCCATGCTTTCCATTTTGACAGATAATAGTGGTGCATATGAATTTACAACTAGATACTTAGTTTGAAAATGCTGACCTGACTTAGATTTGTAAATGATAAAATTCTGACCTACTTTTCCAATGCTGTAGAATTTTTATCACGATTGGGTCAGGAGTGTCATTTCTATGTCTTTTCCCACTCCCAACCCCACCCTGAGTTTCATGTAAAAGAAATAGGATGTTGATGCAAGTAAAATTGTTAAAATTTGGAGTCCTTGGTATTCAGTCCTTGTTTTAAAGTGCATTTCAGTTAAGCTAGAGGAATTAATATGTCAGTAAAAATTTGTTTCCCACAGAGGAGGCATTTAACATTTGAAGCCCCCAGACAGTGTTATGCATAAAGAAAGGCCGTTAATCAACAAATTGTTTAAACAATTTTTTTTTATAATCTTAAAAGTAAAAAATAAGCTCCAATGGAGCCCATGTAATCCAAGACTGATGAAAATACTGTGGGTTTAGACAGGGTCCTTTTTTCTACAGATTAAGAATAGTTGATAAACAGTCATTGCTCACTTTCCTGGCAAAGCACTGTTTAGCATATTAATTTTATATTTTCTAATGCTTTTCTTATTCTTTCCTCTATGACTTCATACTGCTTGTATCTTTTCATTTTTTTCTTCTAGTATTTGCTGTTGTTTCCTTTACTCGTAAGGTTTCTAATTGGAAAGTTTTGTTAGTAAGTACTTTGCACTGTTTGGCTTAGCGCTATTTTTATTTATACACCTAAAAAAAAAACTCATTATTGAATTCTTCCTTTCATATCCAAACTTGATGAATATAGTTTTAACACTCAGGAGTGACTCTGTAACAAGAAATTATATCTTAGTAGATAAAATATGATACAATTGCATCTGAAAAAAATTCTGACTCGTGATAAATTATTGAGTCTATGTTAGTGGTGACAAATGAAAGTCTATGGATTATTTTCATTATTTTAAAAGACCTAACATATTATGATTTACTTAAGAATGATTATACAAGGTAACTGACTTCAAGTTTATTTACTTCATGTTTGGATAAATTAACTCAGTGCAATAGCTTGCTTATTTCAAGATAGATCTGGAGTATGTAGGGATAATAAAAGTGACCCTTGGAGGAAAATAGTTTGGGGGCCTCTACTGCCATTTTTGAGAAGAGGGAGCACAACTTTGAGATTAGCAAAAGTCAAGGCATGGCTGCAGCATTTCACAACCCCCAGGAACATCAGTCTGATTGTATTTGGAGTTGTGCTTCAGAGGGTGCTACAGGCAGCTCTGAGTCTAGAAAATACTGTTGAATGCCTCTTCATGAAAGGATGTGGTGGGCAGAATACCTACCCCCACTCCAAAAAAGTCCTGATCTGAAACTTCTGTGTGTGTTACCTTAGGTGAAAAGGGATTTTGCACATGTGATTAAGTTAAAGATCTTGAGAAGTGAAGATCATCCTGGATTATGGGGGAGAAGGAGGGCAATCACAAGAGTCATTATAAGAGGAAGCTGGAGGGTCAGACCTACCAAAGCAGAGGCCAAAGTGATGTGGAGTAACCACCCAAAGAATGTGAGCAGCCTCTAGAAGCTGGAAAAGGCAAAGGAATGGATTCCCTGCTAAAGCTTCTAGAAGGAATGCGGCCCTACCAACCCATTTTAGGCTTCCGTCACTAGTACTGTGGTAATTTGTTATAGAAACAATAGGAAATTAATTCAGTAGGGGAAACTGTTTTATTTCTGTCATCTTCCACAGCTCTTTTAAAAGATGCAAACTATCCAAATTCTGTCCAAAAGCTCTTAAATTAATGAAAACACTGCATGTGAAAATACTAATTGGTACAACCCTTTTAGACTACAAAATAGTGCAGTGAATTCCCTTTGATCTAACAGTTGCCCTTCTCCTGCAAAAAATAGGGTCATAGGGGCAAGAATAGACTAATTTAACTGGCACATATTTTTATAATCGTGAAAATTTGGAAACAAACTGAATGCCTATCAATGGGGATTAGTAAAATAATAATATCCTTTTTTATAACAGGTAGGAAACTAAAACACAATTAAGTAAACGTGACCAAGATCACACATGTAGTAAAGAGTAGACCCAGATTTCAAACTTTAGACTGTTAAAAGAATAAAGCAGATCTCTTCTAAATTGAGGGTTTTTTAAAGGCAAGTTGTAGAAAAATGTGCTCAGTATGATCACTTGAAAATGTGTGTGCACACAAAAAGAGCCAGTACCGGTATCTTTTTATGTATCAGGTCTTTAACATCATCCTTTGACTACTCTGGGGAATGAGAGGAGGGCAAGGTGAAAGATTTTTACATTTTACTGTATACATTTTTAGATTATCCAAGTGAATTTATTTAAAATAAAACGAAGACAAGAAAAATCATTAATTAGCAAATTTGTTCTAAAACAGATTGTCGTTATTGTGGGTCCTTTGTAGTTAATGTGGCTATTTTATAGACGTTGGCAAAAAATTTTTACTATTTTAAATGATTGTAGAGATTGTTAGGAAGTTTAGTTTTGCTCTCATGGCATTGTTATTCACATCTTCAAGTTTTGGTGCTCAGGTTTAGTTAGGGATAAAGTCTGTTTTATAATGTTGCTGTAGTGGAACAACAGCGACATAAAGTGATCATTTTCAGAAACAATGACATTAGAAAACATAAGGTGTACTTTTGAATTTGTTTAAAAATCATCTCATATAAAATATCAACTATTGTTGCAACATCATTAGTCAAAAACAGTATCTTTGTGTGTATGTGTTAAAATGAATCTATGAAGCTTTAATATCCTTGGTTGTAAAATTCTGTCCCTTGATTATTATTTTAGGACAGTTGGCAAAAAAAAAAAAAAAAAAAACTACGGAAAGATCTGCTTGCCCTAGAGAACTCCTTTTTCCTTTCTGTGTCAGTTTATTTTGCTCACATGCCAGAAAAATAAGCAGTTATTTCTTTAGGGAGACCTAAGCCAAGATTAATGAGAATTTGCAGAAAGAAATGAAGAAGGTCATAGAACACCTGCCTTCATTATTTGAAATTCTAAGAACTAGTTATGGGAATACTGTAAGTCTGACATTGTCTGTATTTTTGTTCCCTTATTAAATATGGAATCCTAAAGTGGAGTGCCAGTGTGAGTGAAAATCAATATCAAAAAAATTTATACAAAATCAAGTGTTACATGAAAATATGCCAAGTGATGTGACCAGGGTCTGCCTCTGAATATATATTGCTTTGTTCACACTAGTATTTGAGTTAATTGATGGGGAGCTTCAAAGAGTCAGCACACCTTGTGACAATGCCAGGGAGTTATAAAAATATCGTGCTATCCATTTTAATAAATGTGGCTAACTGTTAAACATTAAATAATGCACATAAAACTAAGAAATAGTAAGATACAAGGCAACTAGTTGTATTCAGTTTTCTACTGTTCATGTGTGTGAATTTCTCAGTAACCTTATGTCATTCATGGCAAGACAAACTGCATTTTTTAAAATGTATATAACGTAAGAAAATGTATTTTCTCATTGCTGGTTATTAATATAAAAATCTGAAAACTTTACAATGAAACATTGAACTTTACCATGTGACTATGTTACTGATATCCTTTTATTTTTTAAAAAATGTAGTCCTTAACTCTGTATGGTTTTAAAACATATTGGTCTCCTGACCTAGAGCACAAAAAGGAAAACTGTTAGGTATTAGGTTGCCACTGAACATTAGGTAAAACTTAAATTTGAGAACTTGATATTTCACTTAACTTGCGTAAGTAATCATCCAAATCTAAATGTGTATCCCTTAGGAATTAGGTAGAGTCAGAAAAATATACACTGTTAAATGTGCAGGCACCTTCAAGCCTGGCTTCTTGAGCGAACAGAACTTTGTCAGAATTCCAGGTGGTGATACAAGATGTGGATACTGAAGTGACCCCAGGCCTTTATTTTACCTATCAGAGTATGGGCCCTTATAGTACAATTTGATGGGTGATACATGGGAATCTAAGTGTGTAACCCATACATATAGAAAAATCATAGATCTGCTGGTTGTGGAGGGTATGAACAGAGAAGACATCACAGAGGAAGTGACTTTTTGAGACTAGGAGGAGAAGTCAGTTTATCAGGCAGGCAAGAACAGAGGGCATGTGCTAAAGCACAAAGGAAAGTTCTTCAGAAGTGGTAGGTACTTAAAGTATTATTATTGGCCAGTTCAGCCTGTGTCCTAACTTGGTGTCCACTAAGTAGAGAGAAGGTAAATAACTTCTGGGTGTTACTATAATTAATGTGAACATGATATACTTTATCCATGGAAGTAAGCATATTTCATCTCAGAAAGACACCTAATCTATAAGACTATAATAATGGGACAAATGCCATCATGAGTTAAGAAGAGATAAAAGAGACATGGATCAATCATATGGTTGCCTAAATTTAATAGTTAAAACCATAAAATCCAGGTATCGTGCTTGAAATTCTACCAATTTGGTTTTCCTGTTAGTTTTAACTGATCCTGAAACTAGGGATTCAAACTGAGACCAATTTAATTGAAAAAAATATAGTATAGCTGCATATTTTTAAGATCTTTTCATATATATATATATATTTTTTAAATCCCATCTTTGTCACAAAAGTGAAGACAGCCTACTTAATGGGAGAAAATATTTGGAAACCATATATGTGATAAGGGTTTAATATCCAGAAAATACATAAAGAAATCCTGCAGCTCAACAATAAAAAAACAAAACAACCCAATTTAAAAATGCACAATAGACCTGAAGAGACATTTCTCCAAAGAGGATATATACGAATGGCCAAAAAGTACATGAAGAGATGTTCAACATCACTGACTATTAGGGAAATGCAAATCAAAACCATAATGAGATATCATTTCACATTCACTAGAATGGCTGCTATTAAAAAAAAAAAAACTGCAAGTTTTAGAGAGGATGTGGAGAAATGGGAATGCTCATTTGTGGCTGGTGGGAATGTAAAATGGTACAGCTGCTGTGGAACACAGTTTAGCAGTTCCTCAGAAAACTAAATATAGATATACTGTATAACCCAGCAACCCTGCTTCTGGGTATATATCCAGAAGAATTGAAAGTAGGGACTCGAATAGATATATAGAGTTAGAATCTAGATTATAATTTACCAGGGGATAGATTGGGTTTGGAGACTGGGGAGTTGATGCTTGATTCGTACAGAATTTTTGTTTGGGTTGATTGTAAAGGTTTGGAAATGGATGGTGGATATGGCAGCATGGTATTAATGTAATTAACAGCACTTAATTATATATGTGAATGTGATTAAAAGGGGAAACTTTAGGTCTGTAAATTACAAGATTAAAAATTAAAAGATAAAACAAACATAGGACTTTATAACAGTGAACCTTTTTATAGACAATGGACTATACTTAATAGTACATGAGTGTTCTTTCAAGGATTGTGACAAATGTACAACACCAATACAAGGTGTTAATAATAGGGTGGTATATGGGAAAAAATACACCTAATGTAATTTATGAACAGTATTTTAATTGTACTTTTTTAATAATCTTCAATCAGTTGTAAAAAAAGTACTATTTTAATGATCTTTTAATCAATTGTAACAAAGGTAACTACTGTTTCAAAAAAATACAATTATGAAAAAGTACTATTATCAGTTGTAACAAAAGTTCCACACTAATGCAAGGTGCTGGTGGTGGCATGGTATATGGGGACCTGTATTTTATATATAATTGTTCTATAAACCTTACAGCTTCTCTAATTTAAAAAAAAAAAAAAAATTGTAGTTGAAGAACCTTTCCTATTTTGGAATATAACTAATGCCGTTCTGTAAATACAAAGCGTTTAGAGCAGTGTACACACAAGTGCTGTAACCACTTGCCCAAGACAAGCCCCAGAGTTTTCTTTGCTACAGTTAAAAATTGAAGAACATAAGCTCTGTGCAATTTGGGGAGAAAGAACTTAATGTCTGCTCTGCTTCTTCTGGTGGTTGGTTACGCAAGGCAGATCAATTTCTTAGATATTTAATAGATAATTTTTTTTTCTTTCTTGTGGAGGTAATAGGACTCAAAAAAAAATAAGGCAATATATCAAATTTACTGTATATGAAATTCTTTCTTACCCATATTTTAGAATTGTCTAGAGCTGTGTGTCTGTGTTCCCTACAAGCTGGTCATGGTATATAGTATTTGGTTTGCGTTTTCTTCATTCTCATTTCTAAGTTGTTTCCTTAGTGTTTCCCTTTCTTTTAAATGTGAATTTTTGAGAATTGGAAAAGTGACAACATCTTAAAGTATATTATTTATAGCCAGACTACCTTGAAAAAGATTTCATGATTTAAAGGATCTGAAAAACATTAAACACTGTTAATGCATTTTACTTCTCTTACCACCTTTTTTGTCACCTTTTTCTCTATTTTGTGATTGAATATGCTTTCTTTTTAATAGCTTCCTCCCCTCCTCTTAATAACATTGTCTTATTGAAGATCCCAGTTATTTTTCTATTTTACAGAGGACATCTGTTTCCTTTAACTCTGAAACTAAAATTTTATGTCAGTGGACAACAGGTGTTAAGCATTAGGAGGAAAGCTATTGATGATAGGCTAATGTGTATAAGTTTGAAACATTCTTTGAACTGGACCGCATATATCTAACAAGACTTTACCACCTAAGATTGTGTGTTTAAGTTTTAAAAGCTATAAATTCCTGAAAGAAAACTGTGTATATCATATAGTTCATATTTAAATGGTTTTTACTTTGTTTTACACACCAAACATATATAGATATACACACACCACTTCTTTAATTATTGGCATCCATTTAAGTGCTTTTTAAAATTTTTATTATGAAAAATTCAAACCTAAAAAAGTCAAAGGAACAGTGTAATGAATCCATGTATCCAACATTACGTCATCAATTCCATCCATCCCCAACACACACACATATATATTTCCTCTCTCTCCACTGGATTATTTAGAAACCAATCCCAGACATCATATCATTTTTGCATGTATCTTTAAAAAGACATTGGGGAAGGGAAGAAAACAACATTGTAAAATCATGAATTTAGACATTCCATTAGCAAGTTAACAAACCTACTTTGCACATCTCTTTTCCATCTACTTTGCTCCCTGAATCCTTGGCTTAAGAGGTCTGTTCATTATTCCCTGAAAGTATGAATTACTAATTCTGTGGGGTTTTATTTTCTGAGACTGTTCTTTGCTCATCTAAATTGTGCACATGCAAGGCATGGCTCAGTTTCTGATTTTTCCTTGAAGTCTTTCCTGATGTTTTCCTCTGAACACAGCTTTTTTTTTGTCACCATCGTTCAGTATCACTTGCATATGCGACAATGAGTTGTTTAGTTTTTTTTCTTTGGTTGATTTTTGTTTTTTTAATTTGCAAGTTTTATTTTGAAATACTTTTCAAACTTACAGGACAATTGCAAAAATTTAAAAAAAAAAAAAAAAAAAAGAAGGGAACTCCAGTATACCCCCTGCCCAGATACCCTGAAATAAAGTACTTTGGGTATTTTCTCCTCCACTGTTAAGTCAGTTTCAGGATCATGTATTGCATTTAATTGTCATCGTCTCTTTAATCTCTTTTTTTTAATTGAGGTAACACATACAACATAAAATTTCCTGCCTCATCCACTCCTTTAGAGCTTAGCCTGCCTAACAATGAGTTTAAAGAACAGCCCAAGTCAGAAGTATAGGTTCCTCCCAGGTCTTTTTTGAGCATGTTTCTTGTCCTGTGCATGTGTGCATGGGTCTGGGCATTCTCCCATTTATATAGATCCAGATGTCCCTTTTCCCTTAGGGAATAGTGTTTTCTCCTTGTGCCAGGTGCTACACTGTCCCACACTTGTCAATCCTTTTTCCCAGGCATCTGATTTTTACTGTCCTCCTGAAGCATTCCAGTTGCCCTGTGAGCCTTCCCTATGTAAAGGACAAGTTCTGGGACAGTGAGCCTCCTTCAGGTATCCTCATTGAGTCTTTCAGGTTGCCATCAGACAGTTTCACACAAGCATACATGACTCCAATATGTCCGGAATGGTTATACTGTGCCGTCTGGGACCAAGGACCCACACTAGGAGTGCAGGCAGACTTCACATGAAAGCCAGAGAAGTTACGAGGGAAGGGCCAGCAAAGATGCTACAAGGTTTTCCTACCATTTTATTTTAAAGTTGCCTTTTTCTTAACTTGGTACTTGCCCAGGTATTGCAGCCCTTTAACTGTTTTCTGGAGCTCTGTGAAAGATGGTTCTGCCAGTTTTTGCTTATTTAAAACTTCTGGTGGGATCGCAACCCTGGAGTATTTCACACCATCATCTTGATGAAATCACTCCACTGTTTAATTTTTTAAATACATGAGCTATTTTAACTCATTTACAACTATTGTGTGTCTCAGTTGTCTCATCTATAAAATAAGAGTAATACTAACATCTACCTCTGATATATATGGATATTTATGTATGTATGATATAATAATTATGTATATCATACATAATAAATTATAATATAATGCAAAGCAATGTTCATAGCATTAATGTAAAGCAAGCCTTTGGTGAACATCAATAATTATTCTTAGCTGTAAACTAAGTTTTAGGAAAAGAACCATGCTGTATGCCTCTTTAAATTTCCAGTGTTTAGCCTCTTGCCCCAGATAGAGCAGATACTAAATACATTTGGTGATATTGACTGGGAGTTATTTCATGAGGTTGTCAAATGTTATTTATTACTAAATTCATATACATGTTCAAAATATAATGACATTTGAAATTGTGAGATTCTTATTTTGATTTCTATCTAGAATTGGTCATTACGGTTAATTCGTAGATTTTATTCCAAGTTAAAAAATATATGTCATTGCTTTCACATATGGATAATGAAAATCCAATTTAATTCGAACCCAGGACATACTAAATGTATCTCTTCTGTATCCATGAAGAAAAGATTTGCATAGAAAAAAAGTATTGAAATGGTAAATTACAGATCATTTCTGTGATCTTTACATACCATAAAATTAACACTTAGAAAACTTGAGAAATCCAGAAAAGTTTAGAATCAGGTAAAAACTGTCTAGGGATAATCACTGCATTCTCTCCTTGTATTTGCATATAGGTTTATACAGCTAAAAATAAGCCAGGTGTGAAAGTTTGCATCTTGTTTCTCCTGCCACTTAGCATTGTACATAGCATTTTTTATCATTGGTTATTGGTAAATGCCAAGTATAACTTCTTAATTTTTTAAATAGTTTATACCTATTCGTACGATTAAAAGGAATATTTTGACTGAATTTCTGGCAGCGCTTGTTCTCTCATTTTTTAAGATTTTCCTTCTTATTCTTATTTATTTTTTCTTAGGAACTTCAGAATCGTTTGTCTATTTCAAAAAATGACTTTTTGTATTTTCGTTGGCCTCACTTTAATTATAGATTAGCTCTATGATGTTGCCTTCCAATAGAAGAACCTGGTATAACAATCCATTTTCCTTCAATGTTCTTTAGTGTATTTTAGGACTTTTGTCAATTTTTCTCTTAAAGTTAATATTCACATTTCGTGTTAAACTTATTCCTATTTATTTTAGCTTTTTGTTACAACTGCTGTTATAAATGGAGTCTCCATTGTGTCTTCCAACTGGTTCATTAATAATTATGAAAGCTATTGATTTTTATGTTTAATTACATGCCCAGCCACCTTACTTAATTTGTGTTATGGTCTGTAATGTTTTCACTTGATTTTTAAGGGCTTTTCACAGAAGTACTTACCATCTTGCAAGTAACAATTTTGCCCTTCTAAAAACTTTTATGACTCTTATGTCTTACTCTTGATTTTGTAGGGATTGCTTCTAAGTTTACTCAGTAAGCATATTGCCAATTTCTGCATGAGCTTAATATATTTTATTTACCTCTATATCATGGAAATGTTATTCTTTATTATGTACATGATAATATCCCTGCACTTTTAAAAATTATTTTATTTATTCAACCATCCCTTAATTGGGCTACTGCGTGGCATGCGTATGGTCAGGTGCTAAAGATTCAGAGTCTGATAAGCCAATATCCACCCTCAGGGATGAGTTATATAATATACATATATTGTACCTTGCTATGGGAACAGAAAGGAAGAAATTCTATATGAACTATGGAAGAAAAGAAGCAAATAGGTTTAAGGACATTTCCTGAAAAGTTGACACAACCTAAATTTTGAGTAAGTCCACCTCCATTTTATTTTGACTGGAAACCTATGTTTTCCCATGTTTGATTCTGGAAGCTTATGGTTTCCTGTGGTTTCTGTATTAAGTTTCAATTTTTGGAACAAGAGATGAACTGTTAAACAGTAGATAACTTTTAAAGAATCAGCATTGAATGAACAGGTTCTTTTCTTTCACCAAAATCTAATAGCCTAGTGTTTGTCAATGCAAAGAAAATGATCTCTTGAATTCAAAGTATCCATGTCCTAAAAGTTTCTTGAAATTGAAAAGAACTTTAGTCAGCATTTATTTTTTTTTTAAATCTTCATTTTATTGAGATATATTCACATACCACGCAGTCATACAAAACAAATCGTACATTCGATTGTTCACAGTACCATTAGCATAGTTGTACATTTATCACCTAAATCAATCCCTGACACTTCATTAGCACACACACAAAAATAACAAGAATATAATTAAAGTGAAAAAGAGCAATTGAAGTAAAAAGAACCTGGGTACCTTTGTCTGTTTTGTTTGTTTGTTTCCTTCCCCTATTTTTCTACTCATCCATCCATCAACTAGACAAATTGGAGTGTGGGTCCTTATGGCTTTCCCAATCCCATTGTCACCCCTCATAAGCTACATTTTTATACAATTGTCTTTGAGATTCATGGGTTCTGGGTTGTAGTTTGATAGTTTCAGGTATCCACCACCAGCTACCCCAATTCTTTAGAACCTAAAAAGGGTTGTCTAAATTGTGCGTTAAGAGTGCCCACCAGAGTGACCTCTCGGCTCCTTTTGGAACCTCTCTGCCACTGAAGCGTATTTCACTTCCTTTCACATCCCCCTTTTGGTCAAGAAGATGTTCTCCATCCCACGATGCCGGGTCTACATTCCTCCCCGGGAGTCATATTCCACGTTGCCAGGGAGATTCACTCCCCTGGGTGTCTGATCCCACGTAGGGGGGAGGGCAGTGATTTCACCTTTCAATTCAAGTTGGCTTAGCCGAGAGAGAGGGCCACATCTGAGCAACAAAGAGGCATTCGGGAGGAGGCTCTTAGGCACAACCATAGGGAGGCCTAGCCTCTCCTTTGTAGCAACCGTCTTCCCAAGGGTAAAACCTGTGGTAGAGGGCCCAACCCATCAAACCACCAGTGCCCTATGTCTGTGGTCATGTTAGCAACCATGGAGGTGGGGTAGGCGAATACCCCTGCATTCTCCACAGGCTCCTCAAGGGGGCACTGCATCTTTTTTTTTTTTTTTTTTTTTTTTTTTTTTTTCTTTTTTAAAATCAACTGTATGAAAAAAAAAATTAAAAAAAAAAAAACATACAATAAAAGAACATTTCAAAGAGACCATAACAAGGGAGTAAGAAAAAGACAACTAACCTAAGATAACTGCTTTACTTCCAACCTGTTCCTACTTTACCCCAAGAAAGTTACGTAATATAGCAACATTTCTGTGAACTTGTTCCTACTATATCCATCAGAAATTAACAAACCATAGTCATTCCTGGGCATCCCCAGAACGTTAAATAGCTTATCTGTTCTTCTTGGATTATTGTTCCCCCTTCCTTAATTGCTCTCTATTGCTAGTTCCCCTACATTCTACATTATAAACCATTTGTTTTACATTTTTCAAAGTTCACATTAGTGGTAGCATATAGTATTTCTCTTTTTGTGCCTGGCTTATTTCGCTCAGCATTATGTCTTCAAGGTTCATCCATGTTGTCATATGTTTCACGAGATCGTTCCTTCTTACTTCCGCGTAGTATTCCATCGTGTGTATATACCACATTTTATTTATCCACTCATCTGTTGAAGGACATTTGGGTTGTTTCCATCTCTTGGCAATTGTGAATAATGCTGCTATGAACATTGGCGTGCAGATACTGTTCATGTCACTGCTTTCCGATCTTCCGGGTATATACCGAGAAGTGCAATCGCTGGATCGAAGGGTAACTCTATATTTAGTTTTCTAAGGAACTGCCAGACTGACTTCCAGAGTGGCTGAACCATTATACAGTCCCACCAACAATGAATAAGAGTTCCAATTTCTCCACATCCCCTCCAGCATTTGTAGTTTCATATTTGTTTAATGGCATTTAGTCAGCATTTAATCTCCACAGTCTCACCCAGCTTACAGTTGTGAGACAGAAACTTATGCTAATGAGTCAACATGTAGCCAGGTCCTGGCGGAGCTTGGAGACCTCATTGTCCTGCCTGGTAGTCTGGGTTCTTTGAACATCTTTATATATTGGTTGTGCTATGGTCAGCAATTTGGGATTTGTGACATTTTTGGTAGTATTTTCAAGTTCTTGAATTTAGAATTTTTGTTGCTTCTCTTGCCTTCCTTAGCCAAAGAATGGAAGTACACTCTCTGAACATCTCATGATTCTCAGGTTTTGAGTATTCTCAGATGTTTAAGTCTATTTGCCTTTTTGGAGAAATGAAAGCATGATTCTTAATGTGAAATTGTCTGACATTTTTTACCCAAGCAGTTTTTCTTGTGATATTAATTTTTCTTTTTCTCTTTTTAGTCTGCCATTTTCAATTTTCAGAGTTTGTTGACTGTAATCTTGCTGCTTATATGTACCTGTGCTTATATCCGATCCTTGGCACCCAGCCTCCTGGACAGAAATAAAACTGGGTATGTTGCTAGTGATGTCTCATCACCCAAATTAGTTCTTGTAGACATTGAATGTTAATTACTATGAATTCATTAGTTATTCAATTCCTGTGTGTAACTCAGTTTTGTAATAACTTTTTACATTATTTTCTCTTTTTAAAAAAAAATCCAAAATCTTTATAGTCAGAGTACCTTACTATAAAAATAAATTTCAGAAGTGACATGTGTTAGACTGAAAATTTTATATTAAAAAAGACTTGGCAGTTTTTTCTGTGGGGTTAAAGATACAATTTATTACTTTGAAAGGTAGTATTTGGCCCTAGTTTTTATAGAATTATGAATAAAGTTGATCATTATATTTTGAAAGGATTAAAATAAGTGTAAGCAATCAGTCCATCTATAACATCTGTAAGTAAAAATAATAATATAGGTTTTTTCCTCCTTGGGACAAGACTGCTCTATTCATATAGGCTCCGAATGGTATCTTAAAGCAAACATCTCTGGAGAAATTTAGCTTACTGAAAATAGTAATAAAAATTAAGTCTTGGTTGTGTCACATCCCTTTCAATTATACTTTCACACCCTGGAAAGATTTAAGTTTAGTATGACCCTTAGCACACAGAATTAAAATATTTTTTTTAAGTGCTATGTTTATAATATAAAAGACACGTTGAATTCAACCAAAAAGAATAATATACTAAAAAACAAAGATGACATGGTGAAAACTATGTAAACTTTCTTTGCCTTACATATTTATAAATTTCTATAAATAAATGCCTTGATTTTTTTCTTGATAAGAGTCAATACCTCACTTAATCATATTACAAAACAAAAGAAGAAATAATAGAATCTCTAGTTGTTGAAATTACATAATCTTATTTGTTCCTTAGTTGTGCATGAGGCCTTTCTACTCAAGCAGGTAGTTTTATTTCCTTTTCCCCTTTTCCTGCAGCCCCCAACAATTAAAGCATACGGTTGAACCAGTAAATATTTATTCTCATTGAACAGTTGCTTAGAATTCTTATACAATACGTAATGTGTATCTGATAAGATAGTCACGTGTTTATTTTACTAAAGAATAATCACATAGTGGAATTGAATATTTTTTCTTTTCTGATGCTATTATGAAAATTGTCTTTCAAAGAAACTAGATTGCATGTGGAAATGTCTGTTCCTCATTCTTTTAGGAGCAGGAATATATCCATAACATGCTACATTAAAAAAGGAGTTCTCAGGGCTGCCAACCTTATAGAAGAGGTTGAGTGGTAGTATATTTCTCCTACATTAAAAAAACAAAAATATAGCATGCCTATTTTTACATTTTTAAGTATATACTGATACATCCAAGTAGAAGCTTTTTATGTTTGTTTCTATTTATACCAATTTTAAGGCACCATTCTATTTCGATTTCTACATGAGATTTGTAGAAGAAATTTTTGCAGACTCTTGTATCTTTCTGTTTACATGTTACATGAGTCAGCAAATAGCCAGGTACTGGCAGAGCTTAGAAATTTCATTGTCCTGCCTGGTAGTCTGGGTTCCTTGAACATGTTTATATATTGGTGAGCTTTTATTGTAGTGAGAGTGTTACATGCGTAGGTGAAGATGCCTAGACAAATTGGGTAAAATGAGTTCTTGAGACTTTACTGCTGAAGATAACTTCAATTTTTGCTGTTTCAGTAATATAGAATTAAAAAGCATCAGAGAAGGTTTTTACTTTGTCTTGTTTCCCAGCTTCATAGGCCTCAGCATTATCATCAGATATACTTACTGGTTTATATCCATAGAAACTAAGCAGTGTAATTGTATTGGTTTTTAGTCAACTAACAAATCCTATATTTTAGTAAATATAATTTGGGATATTACAGAAATATGTGGAAATTGCTAAGGTGATATTGATAAAGTCTCTTAAGTTGCCAAATTCAGGGATTCTTTTTTCATTTAAAGCTTTTAGTGTGCTAAATGGGTTGTTCCAGTTTCTTAATGCAACGTGTAAGTATTTCTAGAATATCAGAGCTGAAAAGAACTTGATTTTGTGATCTGTGGTTTCATTCTGTTCTGTGGAGCTCATAGCTTCCCGTGGAGGGACCATATTGATCCTGCCTCTGAATCCCTCCATTTGCTATAATGTATATTATAAGTTCTCAGAATCAAGGAGCCCTGGCATTGCAAATGCCTCAGCAAATGTCCTCTATTTTTTGATGAAGAAATGTAAACAGATTTTAAGTGATATCTGGAGTTACTGCTATATGTGCCTTTACCCTAAATATTACTGAATACAGCATATGATACTCACTTTTCTAAGGACTTTCTGTATAATAACTCATGTATCCTCAAAACAACCTTATGAAGTAAATGCTTTTAATATCCCTATTTCACAAGTGGTAAAACTGAGGCAGAGAAATAAAATTAATAACTTGCTTACAGTTGTGTAACTAATAAGTGGGATTTGAATTTAGACCCAGTCAGGCGCCAAAGTAACTTACTGTGTATCTTCATATTAGCTTATATTACTTTATGGAGTGTGTATGACTTTTGTCCTTTTGTTCCTATAGTCAAATTGTTTACTTATCAGAATGTCATTCCTTCAAAAAAACTTGTATTTTTGCCCATTACAGGTAATCTGTCCTAAGACACTTTCTGTTTTGAGGTCAGGAATTTATTATACTTTGGAAGAACATATATAGAATCCATCTTGCTTAACGATTCATTAGCCAGCTTTCTCTTTGGTTACAAAAGTGTAATACATTTCCCTGGAATTTAAGTACTGTGATTTTGTTGAACCAATCCTAACCATTATAAAATAAAATAATGATGTCAATTTATTTTAATGTGTAAACAGGTATGACACCATTTATAATTATATTGTTATGACAACAAAGTATTGTCTATAATGTTTGTATTTGTTTCAGTTATCTCTAGACATTGTATGATTTAGTTGTCTTTTTTAAACAGCTAGTGATTTATACATGCCAAATAAGTGATGTATTCATGTAATATGTATTTTATTTATAATATGCATTAATAGAATTGACATCCTTATTCTAATTTTCCTTTTTTTCTGGAATGTATGCATTAAATGCTATATTTAGTTAACTCATACAGTGTCCCCCACATTTGTAAATTTTCTACTTGTATTGAAAATAAAGGCACATTATTTTTGTATCCCTCCTTATCTAATGACGCAGCTATGTGAATCCTTGCTTATAGATTATTTAAGTATAGAGCTTCTATAAGATTTAAGTTTTTAATGTAAGCGTTTTGCTTGCTTTTTTTAATGTCATAATTCATCCAAAACCTGCTGTCTCCATTTATCATTTTCTCAGAATTGATGTTTATTTAAATTGGCATATATATTTTCTTCTTTTGAAGGTAAAGCACTTGCAGTTGACCAAATTAATCCAAGTGTAGTAAGCCCTTGTGGACAGTTTTGCTACTCACATTGATTTACCCCAAGTTTGACCTATGATACCACATATATTCTAGTTCATAGCAGTTTCGATACATTGATGATTGATATGGTGTATCCTACTTTCATAAATGGTGGATAGACATCAAACAAGCAAATTTCAGATTTGAAGCAAAGCATCAGAGTTAAAATGCCAGTGTATCATAAATTGTCCACGTGATTGTGGAAATTATGATATTGAGAGAATGATTAAAGTTTCCCAGAAATCAATAGCCACTCTTTTCTTTTTTATTCTGTACAGATTGTTGGGCATATTTTGGAAGTGTGCCAGAATTGGTAAGTGTCTGTGTCTCCCTCCATTTTTTTCAGCTGTAATTTGTTGGCCCACTTACTTATGTCATACTCACACAAATCAAATGTCAGTTTTAAGATTTCAGGCTTCACAAGTTCATGCATTTCTTGCAGACATTTGTGTGTTTAAACTAGACTTTGTGGATACCTCATTTTACTTCATTAGCTGGAAGATAAAAAAATCTCCAATTCAGACATCAGATATCTTGGTTTTAATGGGATTTCTGGCATAATTTTATGCTCATAATATGGAATCTGTTCTGTGTAATTTGTACCATTTTGATAATTGAGGATGAATTTCCATCTGATGAAAGACTTTCTGAGCAACCATCTAGGCATAATCATTTTATTGTCCTGTATTAAGTAATGGAATGTTATTTGTTGCTTTTAAAAAAACATTAGCGTGAGCCAGTGATTGTATACTTCAGATGCATTGTATGGTGTGTGAATATATCTCAATAAAATTGCATTAAAAAATTAGCTATTTTGTCTGTTGAACCCTAGGTAGTTACAGCTGAACTTTGTCCAAATTGATTAAAGTAAAGATAAATATGGTTATCTTCTAACATCAGTAGCATTTTAAAATATATGTAGATATAGAAAATGATATACTCTTGTCCCATCCCATATATACATATATGTATACAGCACTTAGTACGGTGTCCAGCACATAGTAAACTCTGAAATGATTGGTAAGTGAATGACTTAAAATGTATTTTATTACTGTACTTCACCAATATTCTTGAGTAGTCAATTATATCCTTTTTAAAAATGCCTTAGTTACTCCAGCATTTTTAAGGCATTTGTAGTTGCGCCACTTGGATGGGAAACAAATATTTCTTGTCCTTCTTTGAAATTCTTTTCATTACCCCCAAAATGTTTGATATTACTGCTCTTCTTCTAACATTGAATTTACACATAACTACATTTTTCTTTCATAAAGCTGGCAGATTTTCATAACAAAGGACAGTTTTCCTACCCTTAACATTTAACATTTAATCTTGTTAACCAGTCTGACAACAGCCTGAATTCTCCTTTAAATAGAATAGGGGATTTAAGAGTCATCTTTTTTAGATAAGCTGTTCCCTGAAGAGTATTATGTTTTATTTTGGTTTTCAACTTTTCAGAGATGTGGAAAATTTCTGACATAGTCCATAACAGGAAACAAAATTGTTTCGAGTTTCAAAAATATAAACTAAATTCTTGTAACACTTAAAAATTTTTCTGTAGATGACCTGGGAACTAATAGAATATATCTGAGGAAGGGGATAAGCAACTAGTCTTGGCTAAAGGCTAAAAATTGGTTACAGAAGTTTCAAATCTTAAAATGTTTTCTAAGATTCATATGTTATTATCCACAGAAATAATTTTGAGAAAGCAAGCTTTCTTCCCTTGAACCTTTAGTGATATGCAGTGCACCCATTAACAGTAGAACATGTAAACGTAATATTGAATTATCTAGAAGTCCCTTCTAAAACTGTGATGCTGAGATCACGGGATTCTTTGCCCTTTTAGGTTTCTTGCTGTAGAAAATAATGATAGTATAATCGTAAGGGGCTTCACAGAAATGTACCCCTTTCAAGGCCTTTATTGTAATGTACTGATTATTAAAAGACATCTTCCAGAGAATTCAATGTTCTCTTAACATTTTAAACTGTCCTTCCTCTGTGTTCTTTGTTATACTTTATTCTCTCATATGGTGATAAGGCATGAGCATCTTTCATTTGTAAAAAGTATCACTGACCTTTGATTGGTAAAGGCACAAATATAACCTAGATAACTGTTTACCAATCGGGTCATTTGGCAATGTCTAGAGATATTTTTGGCTGTCACAACATGGGGGGATGAGGGGCAGACACATATAGTGGATAGGGATGCTGATAAACATCCTACAGTGCACAAGATAGCCCCTTGCTACAAAGAATTATCCAGCACAAGAAGTCAGTAGTGCTGAAGTTGAGAAACTGGCCTAGATCTACAGAGATCTGTGGTGCAGACTTATCTGGCACTCAGCATGCTCAACAGCTACAAACCCTGAAATAACAGAAGTCTTAAGTACTCCAAAAAGAACCAAGAAGAGAGCCAGAGAAAAAAGTTAACACTCTCAAGGGCTAACATTAGTAGCTAATGGGAAATGTACATATATGTAAACCAAACTACTTGCTTCAGAGCCAAGTCACTCTGAAAAAGAAATAAAAGAATATTGCCAAAAAACAGAGAAATGAAAAGACCCTCAAGTAAACTGCAAAGAGAATATAATGGAAGAGCAAGGCAGTTTGAGCGAATAGAGAGTATTCCAGTAATACTAAACATTCATTGGTAAAAATATTAAAAATATGGAATTAGGACTCCTGTGTTTTCATCAAGTTCGTAACTCATGGGGAAATATTAAGATATGTTAATCTACTTAGACAAATATGCGTTTTATTTCATAGAGATTTGTCAGTAACTCCATTCAGTAGCCAACCCAAGTGACCCTTTTGTTCACAACTATTTCCTGAAAAGAGTATAGCAAAAAATTTAAGATATCTAGTTTGTAGCTTTCTTAATGATTCCCTCTGGTATGATCTGTTTTTATGAATAATTATAAGCAATGCTTTTTTTGTTTTTGTATTTATAATTTCCATTTTCCTCTCTTGACTGTGAATGCCACAGGTTGAATGGTTTAGTTAAATGTGTTCATTCTCGCCCATTATGTGAAAGCATTAGCTTTTCGTTTTGGTGAAGTAGCTTAGAAAATGGTGATGCCGATATGCTGCTTTCTCAACCACATGTTCCTCTCTTATCTTGACACACAATATATACACAAAGGATGCAGTTTTAATGGGGAAAGGTCCAGTTCAAAGCATCTTATCATGTTACACATCACATTACAGCAACTGTTTCACATTGACTTATACAGTCCAAGACCAGACAAGAAGTAACATTCTTAGTAAGTTCAGCCAAAGATGTTTAGCTTTACCACATGACAATCTCTTACAAAAATTGAGAACAGGAAAATGAAATCCATATGTAAATTATAATGTTCTGACTTGGAGGATGGAGAAAAACTTCCTCAAACATTATTTTCCAGCAGATGGAAATTTGGGGACAGTAGTAATTTCTTCTGTAGTAAGACTATATATTAGTTAATGGATGTATATAGCTTAATAAAAGTGACAGGCTTACTTTGAAATTACCCAAAATTTATGTGTGAATTTTTTTTTTTTTTGATGGCTTAGTTTTTTTTGTTTCTTGTTTTTTTTTAAACACCAAAAGAATTAGTGTTGCTTAAAGATTATGCCCCAAGGTAGTTTTGGGAGTTTTTTTCCAATTGAGATGATGTTATTGAAAATTACTATTCTCCCACTTTCTAAATTTTTCTTTAGCTGGCAGTCCATTAAATATCTATGGATAGAAAAACAGCACTTCCAGAGAAACACCAAATGTTTATTTTGCATGTACGATACCGTCTTTAAATAGTGCCATTGATCAGACACAGAGAGATATAACAATATGGCAGTGTGAGCTCCGTAAGGAGGCTCTGGAAAATGAAAATAACCTTGAGAATTTTAGTTGATAAGGGTGATCAAAGTTTTCCAGGAGCAATTAACTGAACTTGTTACTGTCGATTCTGGGAAAAAGTTCATTTTAAACATCTTAGACAAATACTTAGAACAGGGCATAAATCATCTCTACAAGAAGACATCAGGTAAATTCCCAAGATTTATTTCTAGAAGCAGCATATATCTGTTTCTCCTCCTCCTTCCTTCTTCCTTCTTAGGCTGCTCTCAAGCACACTCCAAATGCCTGGGGCTTTATGGATTAGTACAGCCTTGCAGTTACTAGTTACTGCAGAAACAGGAAAGAACAGGATGAGTTAATTTGCAATCACTGGATCTCTATCTATTTGCAAGACAATTTCACAAGCCAACTTCAGGTCTAATTTATGTAAAGGAAAGTCTCTGGGGGGGGTGGGGGACTCCCTAAACACATGTGAAAACTGACTCATACAGAAATGTTTGTTTTATGTTCTACATTTCTTACCCAGAGTAATCATATTAATAAAGATTTGGTAAGATATCCATCTCAGAAATATTTTTTTCTAATATGTTTTTTATTAAGCATTATATTTTACATCCATGTTTTTTAAAAGCTTTATTGACCATCTTCTGTTTATTTTTATCCACAAATGCTTATTTTTCCCCCTTTCAGGGTCATTAATCGCTACCAGTGAGGAAAAAAAGTATAGCTAAAGTTGTATGTTGGATTTCTTTTAATAGGTTGGAAATTTGCACATTTTTCAGGAAGAAAGTAAACAGTATTTCTTTGGCCTTTATTGATTTGCTTGAGATCATTACTCTTGGGCCTCTGTGCTGCATTCTGCTTTTTGTTACTCAGGAATAGAGCTTCAAGGGTTTTCTAATCCGTATAGTTAGCTCATTTGGTATTTTACTTGTTTTTATGTTGCATCTGTTCCTTGTTTCTTGCCCTTCCACCACCACCACCACCCCCACCACCACCCCACCCCCACCACGCACACACACACAGCGGCTTCATAGACAAGAACTTTGTCTTGATTTTCATGTACACCTCCCCTGTAGTAATACCTTATTATATCCATGTTAGATACTCAGTTAATAAAGATGAATATTTCTTTTTCTCAACAGGTGAACGAAAGAGTCCTTATGTTGCAGTGTGCTGTATAGTGATGGCCTTCAGTATCCTGTTCATGCAATAGCTTGGAACAATGCCAGAATTTAATTGCCATCAGATTTCAAAATGAAAAAGGACTTATATGCAGAAAATAATGGAAAGAGTGGTTAACCCTTTTATCTCTGAACATTGACTGAGATAAATTTCCAGCTGCTGTTCTTTATTTTTAAGTTATTGGACCAATGTTCTATATAAATAATTAAGATGTAACCAAACAATCAACCTCAGTACTGTCACTACAATATTATAGTCTGCAAATGTCTTCTGTTGTGTCAGATACCAGTTTTTAGTGAGGTATTTCTAAGGCACAGAGTAGAAAACAAAATTGGTAAATTACTCAAGTTCCTTACACTGTGATTTGGAAATGATAAATCTTTATAGAATGAGACCTTTTTGGGGGCTAGCTTTTTTATTGGGGAAAAGGGGGTTTCAATTTGTGTTGGTAAGGATTGCGTTCTTCTTTAATATTGCTTGCTTTTCCTCTGGCCACACCATTTTGAACATTAACCAGAGTACCTCTACTCTTAGTAAACTCTGTAGTTTATTACAGATTTTCTAAGTATATAAAATAAGCCTGTGCAGTTCTTAAGGGAGATAAGTGAGATGCGACTTAAGAGTATTATTGGGAAAATGTTCATATTTAACATGAGAGTTTACACTGAAAGAAGCCTCTGAAACTTCTGGCCAAGTATAGGTAAATGTCTTAAGCATAAACTTGACTAGCTTGCTGTTTGTCTCTGAAAAATACTACATTCTTAGAATGAGAAGAGCAAAACAGAACAATTATAGAATGATCTCTTACATAGTTTTCATTATTTTTAATGTCAGGTCTTCAAAAATGGAACAGTTATTTTAATTGCCCCATAATGCAAACTGTACTTTTGTTTTGTTTTTTTAATACAGAACTTTAAATCTAGTTTGTTTTGTCTGTCAAAATTTGAACTGGAATCTCATGGATATAATTTTTCAGTACTTTGGAGATGATGATAAACAGTTTTCAGATCTACTTATCTATATACCATGGTGTAAGTGTCTTCACTAATTTTCAGTCTAAGCAAGCAAAATATTGGGAATGTGACTCACAGATTTTTCAGTAAGGCAGTTATAAATTTATGGTTATCATTTCTTAAGGTTCAACTGAGATTCAGTTAAAATTTCAAAGTCAGAGTTAAAAGTTTAAAAAAAACAAGAACATGGCAGTGTTCTTATGCATAGGTTGACAGTATGTTGTAGATTAAAGTGTTTACTGTTCATGTTCAGATGGTAAAAATATAAATCTTTGGTTTCTTTTTAAGGCTCCAGTTGGCATTGAATATTTGCAATTTAGTCCTGTATACAATTTGACTTAAATATATATTATATACCCCAGAGGAACAGAAACTTGATTAGAATTTTGAGAGCTCAAGGGAAGTTAGATTATCCAAGATTTTTTTTTTAATTTAAGTTTTATTTTATAAGAAGTGCTTACATCTAAGCTAAAAATTGCCCATTTTAGATAAGACTAATTAGATATTGTTCTCAGCTATTAATTCCCCCAAAAAGTTTAAAAGAAGAAACTCTCTTGAAAAAAGAAAGAAAAGAAAATTATTTAGAATCACTTTTAAATGAATCTGCTATGACCTTTTTATGTAGAACAAAGTATGAAAATGAAAGCCAACTATTTTTAAAGACTTAAACTAAAGAATGAATTCTAGAAAACTTCTAAGAAAAGCTTATAGTATGTTGCCTGATTTTCGTCCCCAAAAGATAAGAGCTGTTGTTGTAGTCTGTCAGTGTATTGGTTTATTTTTACACTTTTGGTATGTCTGGCTGGTTAAAAGTGGTATGTTTTGCTTTAGACAAGGAATCTGTTTATGTTAATTGGTCGTAGTCTGCATTGCCTCTTGGGCTTAGCATTAGGTCAAGGATCTTCAAGGTACCCCAGAAATAGGACTCTTGTCAGCATATACATGCAGAGTAAGTCACCTTTCTGGGTCTTGTCTGGCTGGCCATCTGTTGTCCAACCTCTGCTGCCAACTAGGCTTTCCAAAACCATGTCACTTTATATTGTAATAAAAATCTACCATGAAAAAGGGCAGAATATTCTAGATAATTCTAAAGCATTTCTTTAATTTGGCGTTTTAAAGATGGTGAGTAGAAAGTGGAGGAAGAGATAACGTCTTTGGAAAATTTGTGGTAGAATGTAAATTTTTTGCTGTATGTAGATGCTGACCAGAGTAGGAAATAGCTTATTTCTAATCTCCAACCATTCAGACCTTTTGAAACACAAGCTTTTTGAGCCAGTGGAGAAGACACAGGATCCTATGAGGAAAAGCAATTCTCATTTTCTTTAATTTTTTTCAAAGAAATGTTTTTTCTTTTTTGACATTTTCCCCAACATTCTCCAGTACAAGGGGCATTGTAGATAGTCTTAAACCCACAGAATATTTAGATATTCTTTCTGTGGTCTTTTTGGGGTGGTGGGATGCAGAAGAGGATTAAAGGTCACCGTAAGCATTAGGTGGACTGCCTCTATCACATATCCTGTTGCAGGACTGGTAAGTGCTGGATGGGATCGATGGCCCCTATAGTTCACAGCTTGACAGGTTTAAATGCTTTCCTTTAGCTCCTTTCTGGCTCATAATATTTTGATTCCATCTCTCCTAGAATTTTTGTGCTGATATTTAATTCCTGATTGGCCACAGTTGTTCCACTAGCAGGAGAGTATCTACATTCTAGTCTTTCAAGATAGCCTCTTAAAAGGCCACATAGTCTGTTGGATTCCCTGTTTGGCTTAAAAAAAAAGTTGAGATTCATAACCAATGTCTTGTTAATGCCTTGTGCTGCAATGCCAGGTGCTGTCCTGATTGCTATTACCTGTTCAAATTCAAAATAATCCTTTCATGCTGGGAAAAGAATATATAATTTGTAATAGACTCCTTCATTCAGTAATATGAGGATCAGTTGAGTTTTATCTTAAGACAAAATAGAAGTTTGAATGAAGTAACTTCTCCAAGTTTACAATGTAAAAATGAACAGATTTCTGCCAAATTTTGTGAAAAAGATCTAGCATTTATGTAAATAGTAATATCTATAATATCTTGACCATTCTTTCAGAAAGCATTTATGGAGTACATATGGTATATTATCATTAAGGAGAAAAGAGTACACAGTTTCTTCCCTCTAGTAGTTCATAATTTAGTGGGTAAGTGAGATGACATTATTAATACAAAGTACAATGGGATAGCATTTTATTGAGATAAGCCCAGAATTTTAGAAGAAAACAAAGGGTGATAATTCATTTAGGAGTATGGACTTCCTTCCACAGAAGAAAATGATAAAGCTGAACTCTGAAGAAAAAGCAGTAGCCAGGGAAGGGGGAGTAGTTCAAAGATAGGGAGTAATATCCAAAAGCACAGTGGTATGTCCAAGACATAGTACAGTATAACAACTAACTTGAGCTTATTGAGATAAGCCAGCATGTGCTCCCTCCTGCCTGACATAAAACAACTTCATAAAAAAAAAAAATTAGATCTTCTCTTCGTGCATGTGTAAACAAGGTTGAATATACCCATACCCACCTTATTTTGGACCAGGAATATGGAAGTTTACTCTCCCAAGATTTATCTGCATAGTATATAGGCAGATATAACTAACTAGTCAGTATTTAGGAATACTTTTAATAGCTCATACTGCATCAATGCTAAAAGCAGCCACAATTATCCATGCATGCATCTGTACATGAGGCAGAGGGAGTCTGCATTGTCTACATTTCCTGGGTGCACAGAAAATATTTCCAGTAAGCAAGAACTTAGGCTATTTCAGAGCCTTTGAAAAGTTTCAGGATTGTAGGAAGCTAAAACAAGAAATGGAATATGTGGAGACTACTGTTCCTTTCTTTGGCATCCAGTAACAGTAGATGTTCAAAATAGAAATAGCTGAGTAATATCAGCATTGTGAACACTGCAGTCTTGTTCTCAAGTAGTAAATCACTGTTAGCTTCCAAAAATGACTTCACAATTATGCTATTCATACCCTGCCTTCCATGGTTTCTTTTACTTTGCCCTAACCTAATTCCAAAGTAATAATCTGAAATACCAATTCAATATCAAAAAGGAGGGGGGGTGGAAATAGATTTCCTGTGGTTTTTAAGAGTACAGAGAATCATCCTAATCTCTTACTAGTTCACATGTCTATGGTGTGTAATAAAAATTAAAAAGAAAACTCAGGAGCCTTCTACTTTTATTGTTAGATGAGTGAAAAGCAGTTTTGGGAAGTTAAAATTGAAATTATCACCTTTTTGAGCAAGATGGGAATAGAAAAAAAATGTTTCTATTCCTGTTTACCTGCATTTTAATTTATGGTGACCAAGATTAGGGTGGGTTTGTGTATGTGTGTGTGTGTGTTATAGTTTTGCATATTAAAGTTGTACAATCTTATATTGTGGTTTCTTTTAGTAAGCTCTCAAGAGATCCTAAATAGTTTTGGTGGTTTGCCAAGGGATATGAAGTCTTTAATTTCATATCCAGAGATGGTTGAAATTTGATTCTGAATGAAAGTGACAGTTATGAATTGCTGACGATTGTGTTCAACCTTGTCCTCAGCTGAAAGCATTCAAGTAATCAAACATTCTGGCAAGTAGCTACCATTTTCTATCCAAAATTTATTTGTTAAGCAGTGTCCATCAGAGTCAGATTATTCAGCCAATTTATATCACTTACTGAGAAAAATGAAAAACTTTCACTAAGTGCCTTACTTTGGGTAGCATAATCTTCCCACTGCCTTCCAGCACTGAATTAAGACAGGTAAATCTTTGTTAAGCCTATTACTAGTAAGTATATTCTTAACCAAGTAAAGTATGATGATTATATTTTAAATTGAGTTTTGAACTCAAAAATTACTTCAGTGTATATTGAAAACCTCCCTCACTGCTTCATTAGCATAACTAGCTATCTCATCAGGTCAAAAGTATCAAATAATGCCTTTGCTCAAGACCGTTGAATTTTACATCCCCAAGAAAGCAAAATCTGTTTTCAATTCAGAGGGTTTCCATTTCCTTACCATAATATATTTGTCTGGGGAAAAAATTAAGGGAACATAAATATTGGAAATAAGGGTAAGTCACCTCACACACACTTTGTGGAGGATGAGAACACTTAGGAACTGCATAGTACCCGTATGCTACTGTTTGAGCTGTATTTGGCAAGGGAGGTGTCTTAGGGACAAATGTATAGTCATCTGACAGTTTGCTCCCAAATTGCCAAAAGCTGTAATTTATGAGCCACTTTAACATTTTTGAACAACTACTATGTCTAAGCTAAATGCTGGAAAAGTAATATGCAAAGATTTTTTTTAACTTTAAAAAGAAATAAGAAAATGTTTACGGCATGAAGGATTTCAAGAAGGCCAGCCTCAAAGAAAGAAGCTTTTCATTATAGAAGTGTTGAAGAAAAATGATTTGCAGACTCATGATAACAAAAAAGATTTGACCTTGGAAATCAAGAGTTCAGAAGATGGAAGATACTCTGTGACATTCATTAGGGCTCCTGAAAAGCAGGAGATGATATTCTTTTGATTTTGTGTAGAAATAACCATTTAGTCTTCACTTGTTTTTTAATTAATGTTATTTGCAAATGGGACCTCTGTTGAACCTTGGAAATGATAAGAATACTGTGGCTTGTAAAATAATGTTTTCAAGAAATTTACAATATAAAATATGCTATAGGATGCACAAATGGAGTAAGAAAGTTGAGTTAGTTTATGAATTATCTAAACCTCTTTGGTATCTGTTAATCAGTTGGTCACTGTTAGCACAAGTAGTTAATCATAAAGTCAAAATAACACGTTAACCCAGTTATACATCCATGATGTAAATCGTGATCATACCGGTGACAACTCCATACTAGTTGAGTTTTGTTTTTAAGTATTTCCATCACAAGCCTCTTCAAAGAAGTCTAACTGAATCTGTCGATACTTACAAAAGAACAGAAATAGAGGTAGAACTCTGATGATAATCTTTTTACCCCTAGGGAAGGAAAATTAATGCAGCCATTCCTGATCCACAAGGTAGATTCCTTAATATCCCCCATTTTGTTTCAAAAACTGGCTATATGTCACACAGTACTAGGGCAAGTGTAGACACTGAGAGAAGACAAAACTGCTACCAGGTAACTTGGATTCTAGTGGAGACCTACAAACAAACAAACAAAAAATCAAGCATACACAACATCTAGTAAGAACTAAAGAAAACAAACCTGAAAGTAATGATTCAGTTGAGGGTGGTAAAGGCCAGTCCATGAGGGTGAGGGTGATTCAGATGAGGGTAGTAAAGGCCAGTCCATGAAGACCTGATGCAGACAGGAAGAAAGCATGAGCAAAGAAGCACAAGGAACAGCATATTCAAAGACCCAGAGACAGGACAGAGCTTGGGACTTGAAATGTTGGAAAAATTGATAGAAAACTAGCATGAAGAATATACTGAGAGTGGCAAAGAATGTAAGAGTTGGAAAAATCAACAGACCAAGTCACGCGGATCTTTGGGCTTTTGAAATGGGTCACAGACATACTGTAATGCCCCACCACCCCCCAAAAAAACCTGAGCTGAGTTATTCAGATATTTAGGAACTAAAAAATTATAATAAAAATTATCCCCCTCTCCCCAAATAAGCACATAATGTAATACCCAGCTAAATTAGGAAAACCACATTGTCTACAACTATACACACATATACATACCTGTGTCTATATATATTCTATATAAACAGGATGTGTATATGTATGTATGTATATACTTAGACATAATTAGTAGGATCTGAAAGGCCGCTGTCTTTGCATCTAACGATGGGTCTTGAAATCCATGGGGCAGGCTTAGGAAGGTAGAGCTACAAAATGGCTGCTGCTTTACCTCTGCTCTCCAAATTTTACACAAAACTCTTGTCTGCCCAAACCAGAAACTTTTGGGGAAGGAAATTCTAGGAAATATAGTAAAATCTCGCCAAGTTGACACATTACAAAACCATCATGCCCTCTAAGACCCTTTAATCTGGATCTCCTCCCTGCAACTTGATATATATGCCAAACAGCCATTTTCCCTTCTAAACATGCTTCTCCAGGGTTTCCCTAATTTTGTGAATGGTACCACTTCTATTCTCAAGACTTTCTAATCTCCTAAACTCTTTTCTTTCTCCTATCCCCATCTTGGCTACCACCAATCTGTAACTTAGTGCTATCATTTCTTCCTCTACAGTGCCCAGACCATGTATGGATTCAAACTCACTGGGTGATTATACAATCCCACACATTGATTTCATATTTAGTTTGAAATAAGCCCCATTTGGGGACCTCAGAAGTAGGAAAAGTGCATTTTCTCCTCCAAAACACAGGGCAGTGAATTATGGCAGAGGAGCTAGCATGTTATCATTATTTGAACCAAGAAAAATACACTGTAGACAAGATGAAAGATCTAATAAAAATGTGTTCTTATTCCTGATTCTAAAACTTAACAGCTGGGCTTTCCCATGTGGAATAATATTACATAAATAACCTAGCCAGGAAGCAGAGGGGCTATGAAGAAGTCCAACAAAATGATAGATGATCTTAGACACTCTGAATTTCACACCCAATGGAATTACAAGCAAATATGTGGTCATTGGAAGGTACTGGTGACTTAGTGCTGGAATGACCAGCGGACTTTACAGAACCTAACAAGGCAATTACCTGAGTCATGTATCATTAATTCTACAGTTTACTTTCAACCTAAATAGATTAACACTGTCTATTCCATAGGGACCTGTCCTGTTCCATCCCAATTTGTCACCTTATAATTAGTCATGGAAATCCAGAGAAATTGGCTCTCAGAAAATAAACTTGAACTTTAGAACTAAAAAAAATACTCAGTTCTAAGGTTTAATTTTGATATTAGTAGTACTGAAGGGGGACAAATTCACTGAGCACATCCCATTTAGTGCTCTTGTCCACATAATCCAGTCAAAGTTCATGTTGCATTTCCTACCCCCACCTCTTCCTTCCACTGAAGGAAGTCACCGTCACGGCACAAATAGCCAAAAGGCACATGAGGAAATATGAGCGAGGAATAGAACTTCAGCCTAAGAAAGTGAACAGAGTTCTCCTCTTCTTATATGATGGGAAATTGGTGGGAGGGTGCAGCAATCCTTATGGCAGGTTCAGGACTTTGGGCAAGTCTCCTCATCTGCCTGGGATTCAGGTTAGAAGATCTCTAAAAACCTTTCCAGCTCTGCAAACTGATGACTGACTGTCCTACATTTATTGTGCAAGTTGTCCTTCACCAGTCCCACTTAATTTCTTAACTGTTGGTTAAACATGTAGAAAGAGCTCTTGAAATATTTGGTTTTTTCCAGACATGTTTGTGAAAGTCCCATTGTGGTTGGAAGTTCTGCATTTGTGAAATGTACTCAGGAATGCACCTTCCTAAAAGTTATCTGAGGGCTGAATTCAGTCTTTTTGAAGAGTTACAGGACACATTCTGTATTATAGCAGTGGTTACTTCAGTAGGAAACATTGATGGAGTATGTGCCTTTTACGCCTTTCTAAATAAATTCTTAGATTAACCTTATCTATGAATATCATCTAGAATCAACTCATGCTTTGGCTACAGCATGGAAAGGGAAATGTCCATATCAACTTAAAAGAAGAGAAAAAAGTAGAAAGAATTACTCCAGGCCTTTAATTGCTTATCACCAGCCCCTCACCTCTGCCATCCATGTGTTTTTACTTGCTGTGATCCAAAGCAGTATACTTATGCAGCTTTCCCTTATGCTCCAATAGCTCTGGCACAGTATGAGTTGCTAAGCAAGAGATGCTTCTTATTTTCCAATATTTATTCTTCCTCTTAAGAGGATAGTAACCCTCTGAATTACAAAATTTGTTCTTGAGAGATGGTGCAATGAGTCCCTTTAAAGTAATATGGGAGACAAATCTCCATGGCATCATTGGTCTCATACCTAAAAGTGATTAAAATTGTTTCCTCATTACAAAATTAATATCTATGAATTGTAGAATAGTTAGAAAATACAAATACTCAAAGAGGAAAAAAAGTGTTCCAGTAATCCTTCCAGTCCACCAATAACCACCTGTTGTAGTTTGCTAATGCTGCAGAATGCAAAACACCAGAGATGGATTGGCTTTTATAAAAAGGGGGTTTATTTGGCTACACAGTTACAGTCTTAAGGCCATAAAGTGTCCAAGGTAACACATCAGTAATAGGGTACCTTCACTGGAGGATGGCCAATGGCATCTGGAAAACCTCTGTTAGCTGGGAAGGCACGTGGCTGGCGTCTGCTCCAAAGTTCTGGTTTCAAAATGGCTTTCTCCCAGGACATTCCTCTCTAGCAAGCTTGCTCCTCTTCAAAAGGTCACTCACAGCTGCACTGAGTTCCTTCTCTTTGAGTCAGCTCATTTATATGGCTCCACTGATCAAGACCCACCCTGAATGGGTGGGGCCATGCCTCCATGGGAATATCTCATCAGAGTCATCACCCACAGCTGGGTGGGGCGCATTCCAAGCAAATCTAACCAGCATCAAAACATCTCCCCCACAAGACTACATCAAAGATAATGGTGTTTGGGGGACACAATACATTCAAACTGGCACACCACCATTAATGATTCATATAACAAAATCCATGTAAGTATAAAGCATGTATAATTTATTTTTACAAAATGGGATAAAATGCATGCTAATTTTTGCCTCCTGTTTTTTCCCACTTAACAATTATATCATGAACATTTTCACAAATTATAGATCTTTGCTGTTATACCATTTTTAAATAATTAGCATTCCACTATAGAATATAATTTTTTAACCCATAGCCTGTTATTGGGCACAAATTGTTCCAATTTTGGAAATGATATATGTAAAAGGGCAGCATGTCACAAATCCTATCAGTGTCCTTTAAGACTAGTTTATATCACACTTGTAACTTAAGTTAAATGTATATCCCATGTCGCCACTTCAGTTCTACATGAATAGACCTTTTCTTTAAGGATAGGACCATATGCTGGCAAGAGCTGACTATTAACTTCTGATTATTTCAAAGGCCTTTGAAGATATTTCCCCAATCCACTCCCACCCGCAACCTGAAATTGCACCTTTGAAAAGCTTTGAAAAGCTTATCATTCATATTTTATAGACATTTAGTAGAGTAGGGGACAACACATTTTAAATACTCCACCCCAACCCACCCACACACCCACCCCCAGGTCCTGCCTTGAGTCTTTAGATGAAATGTAGATGCATTTTGGCAGGAGAAAAAGCTGATGAAGTACCATCTTCAAATCCAGGTCTATTAAACATTGTAGTACACTGAGCAAAAGAGAGAAGGGCAACTATAATTTCAAAGCTCTCAGGATGGAAACTGGTGTTACCAAGGCTGGGGGAAAAAAAAACAAGCATTTGGGGAGTAGCAGAGACAAAAATAACAGTGGACACAGGAGCTTGAAAAGTGACCTGAGGCTGTTGGTGTGCTAGAGAGCATTCAGATAGAGCAAAGCATCCCTTGGATGCAATCGTCTGAATGTTATGTGGCCATCTGTCTCATCCGTTTGCTTCCACAGTTTTTCACTCCTTCAGTTCAGAGTGCAGTGGAGCTATAGCACCATTTCAATAACGGAAGTTGAGGGGAATGAACTTACAGGAAATTTTGTTGGAATTTATTTATTCTACAAAATGGCATAGTCACACAGCCATAAAATGTATACTGAAGTATATTTTTGATATGAAAGCATACAAACAGTATATTGTTAAGTGATGGAAACCTATTACAAAACACTTTCTGGAGTGTTTTCTTATAATGGAACAATATCCTGTATTGTATATATGTACATTTACAGCAAAATAGCTATGAAAATGCATATGGACATGCTAATAATGGTTTTCTCTAGGAGGTGAGAATAACAATTTTTCTTTTATTTTTTTATATGGATTTTTATGATGAATATATATGATAAAATAAATGGCAACTAAGTACATTTGAATTTCATGCCCTACTTTTTCTATCCATGCTTGATATTTTCAGACCAATTCTTTTTTTTTTTTTTTGTTAATTTGTTGTTTGTCTTTGTTTTCTTACTTATCTGTCCATACACTGGATAAAGGGAGTGTCAGTCTCAAGGTTTTCACAATTATACAATCACATCGTAAAAGCTGTATAGTTATATGATCATCTTCAAGAATCAAGGCTACTGGATTACAGTTCAACAGTTTCAGGTATTTTCTTATAGCTATTCTAATACACTATAAAATTTCAAAAGGGATATCTATATAATGCATAAGATATAACCTCCAGAATGACCTCTTGACTCTGTTTGAAATCTCTCAGCCACTGAAACTTTATTTTGTTTCATTTCTCTTCCCCGTTTTGGTCCAAGAAGGCTTTTTCAATCCCATGATGCCAGGGTCAGGCTCATCCCCAGGACTCATGTCCCACATTGCCAGGGAGATTTATACCCCTGGGAGTCATGTCCCACATAAGGGGAAGGGCAGTGAGTTCACCTGCCTAGTCATCTTAGAAACAGAGACCACATCAGACCATTAATTCTTATTGCAACTTGCTTTATTGATTATTTTCCTTCTGTTTCATTCCCATAAGAATACAAAAAAGTCTGTTACTTTTTCTCTGAATCTGTTGTTCTAGCTCCTTTTTTTTCTACTTTCTCCCCCTTTTGCTTTCTCAAATTACATATTTCTTATTAATTAAAAATATTTAAGAGTGGTCCCTCTCCATTTGCTTTTGGAAATCCAGAGTGTGAGAAGCATTTGGTAATCTTTCATCTATCTTGTAAGTTTTTAATTCTTTAAAGAAGCCCAAATGGGCTTACTTTCAACCATCGAGAAAAAGTAAGTCATTTAAATGTAGAACTGACAAGAAACAGACTGAGTTATCTCCAACATATATGCATTGAAACATAGTCTGCCAAGTGTTTTGTGTAAAGGCAAAAGATAATAAACTTAAAATGTATATACTCATTAATGAAAGTATCACAGATAAAACCCAAGGAGTGTGATTCAATTTCCAGAAATAATTGCCTAGCATTGAATATAAATTAAGGCCAAGTAAATGAGTTTATTATTTTGAGTGATGAAATTCAATTATCTTATCTTAAAGAAAATGAAGTTCTTCTATGTTGGATTGCATGGCACAAAGCTGTCAACTTTATAAATTTCCCTGATTCTCTGATTTATGACAAGAACGACAACATATCTCATTCACTTTGCATACCTTATAAAATACTGAAGAGTCTGGTGTTTATTATGCCATTCAATTTTTACACTTCAAGCTTTTAAAAAACTGAGGTACATTCAAGAGCCAGACCAAAAAAAAAAAGAAAGAAAAACCCACAAGTAATAAATACTTTTTATCTTGACAACTCTTAGTGAAAAAAATTATGCATGAATAATTTTGTAGGAGTTAAGTATGACTCTGGACATTCGAAAATGTTTATTCACTAGTCTTGTTAATTACTGAAAGTCAATTAATAAGTAGCATGTCAAAGAAAACTGTTACATGGCATTTGGGCCTATCAATTCAGGCCTTCCTTCTCAACTTAATGATTTATTCAACCTTTCCCATTAGGGGTTCTTAGCACATCAAAAGGGTGTCTAAATAGCAACAATTAGATAGTAAATAGAAGTGTCAATAGATTACAATTTATTGGTTTTTGGATCATTGAACATAGTTTACTGGTTGAAAAGCTTTGATCATTCCTTGTGAATCATAGCCAAGATATTCTTACTTCCACACTCACCCCCATTATTCACATGTTCTATGTGAAAGTAGGAACCCTTGAAAGTTCTCAGAGGCATGACATGAAAATCCCACCTACACTAAAGAGAAATGGTCCTCCAAGCCCTGCAACCAGAACTATGGATCCATAGACTAACTTCTCTGCTTTCTCCACTATTGGCCAGTTTGACTCTCTGCTCTCCCAGTCCTCCACTTCTAATGAAAATAAGGGCTGATTCAGACAGGGTCCTTAGCTGCAAACAGTAGAAACTGACCTAGGCTAAATTAAGCTGAAAATAAATAACTGCTAAATAAGCAGTTATCTTATAAAAAGTTATCGTCTTAAAACCTAGAAAAAACCTAGAAAAAAGTTATCTTCTTAAAACCTAGAAGGCCAGTATGACAGTCAAGGAAATCAGACAGGAGCATAGGGGAGCTACATGGGTAAAAACTCAGCCAAGTTAATGTCACTGCTGACAATTAGACCCTGGATGAGGTAGCTCTGTGAGCAAAATAAATTCTATACCATCTCTGTTTCTATGCATCATAGGCTACAGATTTAAAGTCCCAAGATCAAGTGTGCCAGTCAACTATTGCCACAACAATGCTACATAACAAAACCACTCCAAAATTCAGTGGCTTAAAATAATAACAATCTATTTTTGCCCATTTTTCTGTGGGGCAGCTGGGAGTTAGTTGACCTAAGTTGTACTTGACTATCCTTGGCTCCAAACTTCAGTATGGGTTCAATCTGAACATCTTGTTGCTCATCCTTGTTAGGTCAACAGGCTTCCCAGCATTTTTTTCTCATGGTGATGGCAGAAGTTCAAGATGGCAAGCCAAACTGCATAAGTACATTTACAACCTCTGCAACATGGCATCTGCTAGTGTTCTGTTCCCTGAAGCAAATCATATGGCAAGCCCAAAGTCAAGGGGAAGTGAAGAAAACTCCACATCTAGTTAAAAGAACTGTGAAGTCAAATAACAAAGGACGTAGACACAGGGTAGGATGAAGAATTGGGGCTAATATTTTAATTTAGCCCAGTGACATTTCCTGTTCATCAAGTTGTGATAGTGCCCTAAATATCAAGAGGCTGGGTAGAGCAAGTATCTGGTCCTCTCTATTTTTGTAGGAGAGAAAAGGCTCTATCTTCCACCAAGATTCACGAAATGGCAGAATCATCAGACACATCAAGTGGGTTCAAGGGCCAAGCAGCCATCAAAACAACAAATATCCATCAAAAGTACCAAATCATTTTGCTTTCCTATTCCTTTCAATGGAGTGGGGTAGACAGTAAAGGAGTGACATGCATGGGAAGTGGACATTAAATCAGAGTAGGGATTTGGAGACTCGTGTTACATAAATAGAAAAAGAGAAAACATCTTTTTTTCTTTTTTTTTCCAGGATAGTGACAACAAGATGAACATACTTCTAAAATATCTGCCCTGGATGGCTCTAGATAGAACCCTAATCAATATGCTGGTCCTCCCTTACCTCATATTCCAGAAATATTTGCTAAAAGCAAGTATATGTGAAATGAAAAGAAAGGAACACCCTTATTTATGAAGGTGTTCAATCCTCTGCACACACATGTACCCCAGAAGCAAGAGCTAAACTCTTTGGGAAAAACATTTGGGAAAGCTCCTATCAAACATCACTTTTTTCTCTTTAGTATTTTGCCATTCGTTACCCTAGCTCCTCTGTGGAAATAAACACAGAGATTTGGGGCAAATTTACTCTGATTCCACTCAAATCTACTCTTGTGTGTAGGTGGTGAAAGTTGTCCATACTGGACCCTCTTGGGGTGCCAATCCACTGTTTTCCTCCTCAAATGAGGGCTGATTCATCCAGGTATGGATGACACCTCCCCAACCTGGGCAATCATTCTTTCAGGAATTTGAAATCTGATTTGGGGAGACAGTTAGCCTAGGAGAAAATGGAGCTAGGCATTTAATGGCAGCATTCTAATGAAATAATCATAAAAACCCTCAAAAACTTTCTAGTAACATCTTTTCCTTTTCTTTCTCTTCCTCTCCTCCTCCCCCTCCCCTCACTCTCCCCTCCTCCTCCTCCTTCCTTTCCTTCTTCTTCCTCTCCTCCTCCTCCTTCTCCTCCTCCTCCTCTTCCTCCTTCTTTTCCAATTGAGTTTTCATTGTTTGTAACCAACAGAACTGTAACTGACACACGTACCACTTTGGGGAAGAGACTGGGGTTCAATAACATGTGAGCTCTCCAAAGACTCTCCCAGTTATGCAGCATGATTTCACACCTACCAGAAAATCCAGGAAGGACTCACTGTCAGATATCCCTCCTAATAACATCTTCCAAAACAGGTAGCTGGGTGAATGTTTCCCATTTTCAAACTAGGACAGGGATAACTTAATGAAATCAAGCAACAGCTAAGTGATGCTTTTAAGTGCTGGAAAACTCCACAAGACATCACTAAAGTGGCATCTAGCTCTACTTGAAAGATCATAATTACACTTCTTATTTGTCAAGCACTTATATATATTCAAGTCCTTTCATAAGGAAAGAGTTCCTGGAAGTTCATTCAAAGTATCCAGATGTTTCTAGGTAGGTCATAGGTCATCTTTCTATAATGAGAAACAAACATGTGAAAGAGAATCAAAAAATGCTTATAATTTCTGCCAGCTTGCCTTGATGATCCATCCACTCCCCAAACAGTCTTTTGATATAACAGACTTGCAGTAACCATTGTATTCTGCCACATCAAAGGTTACATTAAATTAGTAGCAATTAAGATCATAGAAATGGTTTAATCAGTATCTATTTATCCCATACTCCTGGGGGGTAATGCATCATTGAAGAGAAAAGAGGAGGGGTAAAAGATTTATTAAGCTTCTCTGGTAGCTGCTTAAATATAAGAGTTTTATAAAGAACCTTAATCATGATTAACAGCTGACACTTTGCTATGTTCCAGGCGTTGTGCTGGGGTCTCCAAATGCACTATCTCCCAATCCTGAAAACCACCCAGTGCATAGGGGCTGTTATTATTCCATTTATAGATGAGGAAATTAAAGCTTAAAGAGATTAAGTAATTTATCAATGGTCAAACAGAGAGAGAATGCAGAGTTTGGGCTGGAAACCTGTCTGTCAGACACCAAATCTGGGCTTTTGACTCTAATTGCAGCCTCTAAATCAGCACCTCCAGTTATTTTCCAACCATGATCCTCAGAGCCTTAGACAATCCTTAAAGGTTCCTTGAGGCCACAGCTAGGAGAAAGTAGGCAGAGCTTTGGGTTCTTAGTTTCACTTTAACCCAGGTAGCAATTCTTTGAATTCTGCTTTTACATCAGAGATACAGTTAATAATTGGCCAACCTGAAACTAGAATTCAAATAGCCTGGTCCTTCTCTATTTTCCTTTTGCTGTGCTTATTCCACTTGCATCAACTTCATTCATTAGGATTATTTTAGGTTCATTTAAGAGAAAACATTAATCTTTTTAGCAAGAAAGGGGACTATATTGACTCAAATAGTCCTCAGTAAATCAGGTATAGTAAGATCCAGAAGTTCCCACTGTGAATAGGGCTCAGTTGTTTTTATACAATTTCTCAGTTGTTTCCTCCATATGTTGGCTTTTCCCTCACCATTATTTCTTTCATCATAGCATTAATGGCTGCAGTAATTCCAGACTTTGCTCCATCACCACACAATCTGGAGCAACAGAAAAGAGTCTCTTCTTTGGCTCCAGAATCCTCCAGCAGAAATCTCTTCACATTTCATTGTTCTGAGCTGGATCATGTACTCATTCCTAAACCAATGACTATGACTGAAGGACATCAGATACTCTGATTGGACTAACCTACTCAAATCACTACCCTGTGAAGGAGGGTGACATCCCCAGAGGGAAAAGCAATATTCATTTGCCAGAAGAAGAGGGTGTCAGGACTAGAGAGACAACTAACCAATGCCACTACACATAACAAAAGTACATGCTCTAAGAGAGGCTGAAGCTATAAGCTAGAATAACAGAGCAAATAAGCTAGAATAACAGAGCAGCACTTTCTAGGAATTACAATATAAAGCATTCTGGCCCACTAGTAAGCCAGCCAACCTGCTACTGCTACTTGTGTTGGTAGTGAGGAAACTACTGGGCTTGAGCTGAACCAGCGTAAGAGGCAGATGGCTATACATCAGACTGGGCAGGTGAAGAGCACAAGTCTCCACAGCATGAACAGGGTTGACAAACTGTGGCCTGTGGGACTAATATTCTTATTAACCTATTCCTATATGGCCCACAAGCTAAGAATGGTTTTTATATTTATATATTAAAACAATATATATTTTATATACTAAAGCACATCAAAAGAAGAAGATTTAGGAGGTAAAAATTATATGACATTCAAATTTCACTGTCAATAAATAAACTTTTATCACAACACAACCATGCTCATTCATTTATGTATCGTCCATGGCTGCTTTTGATATATTTAGTATGGTGATTTACAAGAAAAATCTGCCAACTCCTGTGTATTTTTTTCCTAGGGCTGCTATAACAAGGTAACACAAACTGGGAGATTTGAAAAAAAAAAAAAAAGAAGAAACTGGGAGATTGTCTCATGGTTCTGGAGGCTAGAAGTTTGAGATGAAGGTGTCAGTGGGGCCATACTCCCTTTGAAACATGCAGGGGAGAATCATTCCTTGCGTCTTCTAGCTTTGGGTGTTTGCTGACACTCCTTGGCATTCCTTGGCTTGTGGATGCATCACTCCAATCTGTGCCTCAGCGTTGACAAGGAAGGCCATCTTTCCTCTGTGTGTCTACATCTGTGCCTCTTCTTCTTATAAGGACAACAGTCATATTGGATTAGGGCCACCCTAATTCAATATGACCTCATCTTAACTTGATCATATCTGCAAAGGCCCTGTTTCCTAATGGGTCACATTTGGAGATACCAGGAGTTAGGATTGAACATATCTTTTGGGGGGACACAATTCAACCCATAACACTAGTTTTCAAAGTATGATCCCTGAACTAGAAACATCATTATCATCTGAAAACTTGTTAGAAATAGCAAGTTTTGGACTCACCTCCCAATTTGTTGTTGTTTTGTGATTTTCCCCCAATTTTTTTTAATTCAATTTTATTGAGACACACTCACACACCATACAACCATCCATAGTGCACAATCAACCGTTCACAGCTCCATTATATAGTTGTGCACTCATCACCACAATCAACCCCTGACCACCCTCACCAACACACACAAAAAAGAACAAGAACAAAAGTTAAAGCAAAAAAGAACACCCAAACATCCCACACCCCCCATCCCTCCCTTCTATTCATCTACCTTTTGTCCTCATTTTTCTATTCATCTGTCCATTCACTGTACAAAGGGAGTGGGAGTCACAAAGCCTTCACAACCACATGGTCACACAGTGCAAGCTGTATAGTTATACAGTTGTCTTCAGAAACAAAGGCCATTGGGCTGCAGCTCAACAGCTCCAGGCACTTCCCTCCAGCCACCCCAACACACCAAAAACCAAAAAAGGACATCCATACAATGCCTAAGAATAACCCCCAGAATGACCTGTCGACTCTACCTGAGATCTCTCTGCCACCAAAACCCCACCCTGCCTCCTTGCTATTCCCCATTTTGGTCCAAGAAGACCCCCTCAATCCCATGATGCCAGGGCCAAGCCCATCCCCGTGAGTCATGTCTCACACTGCTAGTGAGATCCACACCCCTGGGAGTCACGCCTCATGCAGTGGGGAGGGCAGCAAAGTCCACATGCAGAGTTGGCCTAGAGAGAGAGGCCACAGCCAAGCAATGAAAGAGGCTCCCTGGGGTGACTCCCAGGCACAACCCCAAGTAGGCTTAGCCTCTCCTCCATAGCAGCAAACTCCATAAGGCAAGCCCCAAGATCAAGGGCTCGGCCCTCCAAACTGGCAGCTCCCAATGCCCATGAGAATATCATTAATTCCCTAGTATTCAGTATTCCCATATTTTCCCCCAGTCCCCCAAGGGGGACCCACAAACACATCTTTACTCTCTGCCCAAATTACTCTGGGATGCTCTGGGGGCCCACACCAACCTGCACAAACCAACCAGAACTCACTCCCTACTCAACGCTCCATGCAATCATGTTGTTTGAATACACTGACCACACAAATCAAACTATATAGTGTGTTACAAAAAATATAGATTTTGCTCCTAATAAACATCTCCTCCCCTGGTCTCACACCCAAGTCGAAGCTCTAAAAACACTGTCAATATCATCCTCCACCCTCAACCCAAAACTTTTAAATCAGAACTTCTGGGACTAGAGACCAGTAGTCTGTGTTTTTAATGCAGTCTAATGTTTGAAAACCACTAGTATAGATGGATGGTAAGATGAAGGAGATCTGAAGTTACAACCTCAAAGGCAGGTTCACTACACAGCATTTTCTGATTCAGGAGCACAAAATATAATAAGTCATAAAACTTAATAAAAGTAACAAGTGATGTTTATGACACAATTAGGGTGTGCCTGATATTTTGCTTTCCATTCATGATCACAGTAAGCCTATAAGATAAATACTATTATTCTCCCCATTATGTAGCTAAGTAAACCAAAGGGTTACAACACTGTGACTAGTCACATTGCTAATAAGTGGTAGTTCCAGGTTAAGACCTAGATGTTTTGACACCAGAGTTGAACTTCTTAATGTCATAAAGGTGACACTGTACATCTGAATTTCATAGGCTACATAAATGGAAACATTACTAAAAAAAAAAGTATTCTATCAGTTTTGAAATCAGCAGACTATGTTTATGTAAAGTAAGGGGCATGTACAACCCCATTACCTTCTTTGACAGGAAACTAGTTTCAACTATACCAGGTATGTAGCCTCTTCTTGAGTAGGTCAAGAGGAAACTCCACAGACATATTTGACCACTCACTCTGGAACCTATTTCATTATTTTTGTAAATTTTACATAAATTTAAAATGTGAGGTTTTTTCCCCCGTTTTTGTTTTAGGTCACTGGAAAACTTTGACCTTTTCTTCTATTTTTACATGACATTAAAAATTCTATTTGCTTTCTGTGATTGTGGAGGCTGAGCAGGAAAGGGAGAATAGAAGGGATGAGGGGAGGAGTGGGGAGAGGTATGGGAGAGATGGGGAGGAAACCAACACCAGAAGTAGAAGGAGAAAGTAAAAACATATTCTTGGTGTTGCAGGATGTCAAATCTAGTGATATGACCTTTGATATTAGAAAAATAAAACCACATTGAGATGTGAGAGACACTTGAAAGGTACAATTTGAACTTTGAACTATGTTTTCCATATGGTACATATGTCATCCATAATCTTTACAGATTTCTAATTCACCCTTCAATGAAATTCATGTTTCCGATTTCAATCCATAAAGAGTAGAAACGTTAGCCCTGTAAACCTTAATAATGTACTGAATGAATATGAAAAAAAAAAGTATGAAAATTAAATTTCAACTATCTTTTATATATAGAATGGAGTTTTAGTAAGAATCAGCATCAATGTCTAAAGAATAAAGAGTATTGGTTAATCTCTATGGCTATAATAAAACAATTGGCCTAGGAGACCAAGAGCAAGTTAGAGGAAAGTTTACTTTAAGATGCAAAGGTTCTGATTCTGTTCATTAAATCCACTGAACCAACAGCTTTATGTGCAGATTGGAACCTGTAACTCACCCATTGACCTCTGGGGGACCAGGCTATGGGCAATGTTGGTGGGGAGATATTGAAATCCATTTCCCCATGGACATAACGCTAATGATTTTTAGGATATTTTGCACTTTCACTTAATTGCAACATGTTTATTTTTTTAGTTTTAACCAAGGTATGTTTGATTAGAAGTAGTTGAGATTGGTTGTTGTGTGCTGATATAATATCGGATTACTGACTGCAGCTTCAGAAGGTGCATTTTATAATCATGCATATCTACAGTCCACCGAGACATGTAGCCCTTTAAAGTTACCAAACGTAAAAATCCCTTTTGTACTGTGCCATAGGCTAAACCCAACTTGTGAAATATGCTTCTGATTAGTTAAGGGAAAAAGACAATAAATAAAGTGTCCCTGATATACAAGGAGATTTGGTTTATCTGGAGATGTGTGGCTTCCCCGCACTTTACTTGTGCTATTGCCCAGTAATATAACTGCTTTGGTTTCTGAAGGAGTGTTTTTTGTTGTTGTTATCGTTGCTGCTTAGTCTTCATTTCCCAATGAGGGGCTTTTCTTTAGAAATATTCTGAAAGAAAAAAAAATGTTAATGGAAAAGTATAGTATAATTACATATGACACCAATATAAATGGAGGCTTTCTTTCATCCAATCCTGTTTCCTTCTAATGATTCTGATAACTGAAGTGTTGGATTTTATTAAATAGAACAGAAATGAACTCTCCGGAGATTAAAGCAGCTATTAGAATTCATACCTGCTGAAACAGAAGGAGTCTCCTCCCGTTTGTAGCTGACAGAGAGGCCCATTAATGAGCACATTTTGAAGCTGGCGAGTACAAAAACAAGATGAAACAAAAACCTTTTGAAAACCAGAAAAATGGAAAATCCCACTAAGATAATGGAACCCCTTAAATTATTTTCTGAGACAGAAGAAAACACTATTTAAAGGTCACGTTGGCTTGTTTGAATTAGTTTGGCTTTGAGAAGATAAATACTGTGTACAGCAATGTAAGAATGTCTACAATGAACAAAGGAATTATCCCTAAAGCTGATGTTCCCTGTTTATGCAAATATTGCTTTTCAAATACTTCAAGTAGAGGGGCTCTTTATTAATTGGCTAAAGCCTCTGTTAGAACTTCTAAGAGATTAAGACAGCTGTGTGCTTCAAGGTTGTTTCTTGAAAAAATTTGTATACAGATTTAGAAAACAAGGTGACTGCAATAGCATCATCTTCTATTTTGATATTACAGAACTAACCTACCTTTACCATTCAAAAACTGCTACAACGAATCTCAATGTCCATTAAATGGCCATTTGTGTTTTTACTGCATTTCAAAAATTGTATCATTGTAACAGAATTTGCTCTCAAACCCAGATAGGTTCTGTGACTTTAAATGCAAATTACCAAATTGTTCCTAAGGCAAGTGAAGGGAAGGGTGGCAACCAGCAAGCTGTTATTTAAAATGAATTTTAACCCACTTAGGCTGACAACAAATACAAACCTGGATTATCACAAATAGAAGCCAAAGGGTCTGTTGATATAAGAGTTGTCATTTCCAATAAAAACAGAGTGCTGCAATAACACCATTGTGAACAGGATGTTGAAATCACTGATTTGTTAAAGATGAGACTGAGGGTGGAAAACTAAGGATGATATGAATGAGATTTTACATTGATAGAGGAGATCTGAGGTGGCTGCCATGTTTCATAAGACCTAACACTCTCTCTCCATCACCCTTCCCACCCCCGCAATCCACTGATTATCTTAAGTTGGGAATGATTGATGCCCCTTTGGCTCCATGGAATCACACTGGGATCTGGCAGGAAATGGTGGACTTGCTTCTTTTTAAATTAGAACACAAAAAGTGAGCATTCTAAATCATGTTCTGCTTATTATAATGTGCTTATTTAGAACTTTATATTTTACCACAGACTCTAAATTCTTTAAATGAATCATTCCTTGTATCTTCTTAGCTGCTAATGGTGCAATTCTTCAAAGCTGCTAATGGTCCAGGCCAGTTCACAGTAGTAGCTTGTTAAGGGATCCGGGTATCTATTCTGTCCCAGCCATCATGAGTCCTGTTCTCTCTGAAAAGTGGCTGGGTGCCCAGGGAATGAACTAGCTACTACTGCTTGATAGAGAGGAGAATCGAAGGCTGGCACTTGGCAGAACCCTCCACCTTCACAGCTGCTGAGTACTGAATTACTACACATGGGCTTCTCCAGCAGCTCAGGGCAGGGCTGGCCTAGCACAGCCTCTCCGCTGTCTTTTAACACTCAGATTTCAGAACTGGAATAAGGGGGGGTAAACTGCAACAGCTCAGATTACCCAAGGCAAAGCATTTAGCATGTCCTCCTGCCCAGAGGCTAAAATGCATTAAACACGCTTCCTGCTCTTTCTGTGCATAAGAACATGTGCAGACCCTCCCACAGTGAGCCTGATGTGATTGCTTTGGAAGTGTTTTGGGTAGGCCGAGGTATATGAGATGATCAAACTGGAACTCTGAGACAAAGTAACACCATTCAGCGAGAGATGCTAACAAAGCAAAGAGAGCAGCTTTAATAATGGTCTCATGGGGAGATTGTGCACTAAATGGGTAGATGTGGCTTTTCTTCCTTCTGCTTAAAGAAAAGAACCAGTCTCAGTCAACCTGTACTTCACCGACCTCACAGGATTTTTACAGAAGAATAATAGCCTGGCATTAGGTGTCCTGTAGTCTTCCAGTATACTAGTTAGGTGTGTCTACATAGGATGTATTTTTAAGAGAGGCAGGGAAGGTTCATAAGAAGACCCTAGAACATTAGTCCAAGACCCTCTGCATGACTGTAGGACTAAAAATAACTTGAGCTTCCTATACCTCTGTTTTTTCATTTGTTGACTGCATGTGTAATTATGTATATTGGTAGTCCTTGCTATTTTCTACAAATTTAGGATGTAAAATTGCATGAATGCTCAAAATTAAAATTATAACATAAATTATATATATTTATATTGTCCCAACCCCCCATGCCACACTCAGTTCTACCCATCAGAGTAGGGCAAACTCCACCCTGATCCTTTTTCCCAAAAGCTATTCGATGAGAAGCTGGGGCCTAATTACTTTTGGATAATTTCCTTCTAAGAGCTACTTAGAGAAGAGGCTGACCTATTGTATTTGATTTGTCTTTCTCCGTAGTGACAGACGAGTAAACTTAGGAATTTTTGTCTACCAGTTATCACTTATGTAAAACTAAAATATTCCATGTAGTTTTTATTTCTCTTACTTCTTGAGATAATGCACTCACAGAAGTATAATTTTAAAATATATATAAAAACAATTGAAACATTCTCCCTCCATAGCCCACACCAAACTGAAACCTGTTCTCTTCTACTCATCTTCCAAGAGGAAATTGCCATGTGGTAAAATAAGACATTTGTTCATTGTTCATATTGATTGTCTGACAGCCTCTGTAGTTCAAACAACTGATTTGTTAACATTTAATTTTCCAACCAGTTGCTTCACTATGATATGGATACTGCGTTAGAATAGTTTTATATTTATTAGAAATATTGTTCTAAATGGAATTTGAAAGAAGCCATTTCTCTATCTTAAAAACAAAAACCCATAACAATAACTGGTTCAGTATTAGAAGGGTGTTCTATATACTGGAGCATATTTCATTAAACATTTTAATTTTCTCACTCACAAATACTTCAAGAAGTGTGTCTCCAACATTTCCAACATTTCCAACATTCCCTTTTTAAGTGTAATCTACAAAGAAAATAAGGAGAAAAATCAAGAAAGTCTCTTGTCTCTGCAGGTGGTTTGTCATTGTGGCAAAAGTTATCTCAGAGAAATTACCTTAATATACCACAATTCCAATTATATGTTGTGGGGTCCCTGAAACCCACAATTGAGTCTATCACTTCCTGGGAGAAACCCTGCTTGTTTGGGGGAGAGGCATTAACTCTTTTATGCTCCTGAGATCCATTTTATCCAGCATTATCCAATAGAAATATAATGTGAGCCATGTATGTAATTTTAAATTTGCTAGTAGGCACACTAGAAAAAGTAAAAAGAAACAAATGAAGTTAATTTTAATAATTAATTTAATCCACTGACCACCCCAGCGGTTTTTCTATAGCCTGCTGCTCTTCCCAATCCTGCCCTCATTCTATACCTGGGCAGTGGAATCTCCAGTCTTCACGTGCATCTTGTTCCCACTTGCCAATGAACCCTCCAGATATTCCCATTAACTCTTCAGGTTTGGCAGATTTAGTGTGAAGAGGAGTAAGCCACACATCCCAGCGTCATTCAGAGACCATGACTTCAGCCTATACTATCTCAGAATCTTTTGTTGAGCTTCTTGAAACAAAACCTAAAAAGATGACAAATTGTTCACTATGTGTTTAAGGCCCTACATTAAACCCGTGTCTGGGAGTTCAGCTCCATAATCTTGCCAAACAAAGGTTGTGGGAAAATGGCAGCCTATGTTCTCAGTCATTCTCTCTCCCTAGACAATATATTTGGATTGATGTGCATTCTTCCTTTCTCCATCTTTCTCCGTCTTTTGGTTTTTCTCTCTTTTTCTCATTGTAGTGTCATTTAGTCCAAGCTTTTGCCTAAACCAGGGATCTGTCTACAAAAGCCCCGAGAGATGACCTTTTACATAAACATCTTCATTGCCTACCACTCACTTATCTATGAAGCTTGCTGTTTCATTTTTGAACAGCTTCATTTGTGGAATCTCTCTCATTTTTTTTAATTTTAATTTTAATTTTTTAGATTTTACTTTTAGATAAATTCAAACTTACAGGAACAGTTGCAAAAACAATACAAACCCCATACACAGAACTCCAGCATACCCCGAACCCCTCCCCTGATACCCTGATCCACCAACTTTAACATCCTGTCACACCACCATTTCTTTCTTTCCCTCCCTATCATCCATCATCTATTGCTCTGTCTTCTGAACATATGAGAGCAAGCTGCACACATCCTTGAACAAACAATATAATTCACATATACATTTCCCATGAACAAGAACATTCTTTTATGCAATCCCATTAAGCACAGCTAAGAAGTTCAAGAAATTCAACATTGATACAAAACTTACATTCTGTATTTCCTTTCTTTTTTTTTTTTTTCTTACGTCCCATCTGTGTCCCTTTGAGCCTCCTCTCCTCCATCCTCAGATCTCATCCAGGATCATCCTTGGCATTTAATTGTCATCTATTTAGACTGTCTTTTTTTTCAGTTGTGGAAACATATATACAGCCTAAATCTCCCCATTCCAACCCCTCCCTAGCATTCCATTAGTGGGATTAATCACATTTAGAATGTTGCAATGCTATCACCTTCCCACCACCCATTACTAGAAATTTCCCTTCACCCCAAACAGAAACCCTACACTCATTTCTTAACTCCCCATTTCTCCTTCCCCCACTTCTCGTAACCCATACTCTACTTTTCATCTCTATGGTCATATTCTCTGATACTTTCTTTGTGTTTACTATGGGGCTTAAATTTAACCTCTTACATCTATAACAATCTTGTTTTTCTTTGATACCAACTTAACTTCAATAGGACACATGAACTATGTTCCTATACTCGTCCATTCCCCCACCTTTACGTAGTTCTTGTCAAAAATTACATATTTTACATTGAGTCAAAAACCACTGATTTATCACTACAGTTTATGTATTTTAGCTCCTGTAGGAAGTAAATAGTGGAGTTACAAATAAAAAATACAGTAGTATTGGTATTTATATTTACCATGTGATCTTTACTGGAAATCTTTATTTCTTCATGTAGTTTTAATCAATTGTTTAGTGTCCCTTCCTTTCAGCCTGCTCAACTCCCTTGAGCATTTCTTATAGGACTGATCTACTGGTGATGAAGTCCCTCAGCTTTTGATTATCTGGGAGTGTTTTCATCTCCCCCTAATTTTTACCCTCCAGGTGTTTGTGAATTCTCCGTCTCTGGTGGTTATTGACTTCTATTAATATTCCATTGTGGTCAGAGAATGTGCTTTGTACAAATTCATTTTTTTTTTTTAATTTATTGAGGCTTGTTTTATGTTCCAACATAAGGTCCATTCTGGAGAAAGATTCATGATCACTAGAGAAGAATGTGTGTCCTGGTGACCTGGGATGTAATGTTCTATATATGTCTGTTACATTTCTCTATATCTCTCTCTCCTTTCTTTGTTTCTCTGTCGGTGGGGCTTCCTTTAGTATCTGAAGTAGGGCAGGTCTTTTATTAGCAAAATCTCTCAGCATTTGTTTGTGAAAAATTTAAGCTCTCCCTCAAATTTGAAGGAGAGTTTTGCTGGATAAAATATTCTTGGTTGGAAATTTTCCTCTCTCATAATTTTAAATATGTCATGCCACTGACTTCTCGCCTCCATGGTGGCTGATGAGTAGTCATTACTCAGTCTTATGTTGTTTTCCTTGTATGTGGTGAATTGCTTTTCTCTTGCTGCTTTCAGAACTTGCTCCTTCTCTTCAGTATTTGAGAGTCTGATCAGAATATGTCTTGGAGTGGGTTTATTTGGATTTATTCTATTTGGAGTTCGCTGGGCATTTATGCTTTGTGTATTTATATTGTGTAGAAAGTTTGGGAAGTTCTCCCCAACAATTTCTTTGAATACTCTTTCTAGACCTTTACCCTTCTCTTCCCCTTCTGGGACACCAATGAGTCTTAAATTTGGACGTTTTATTTTATCTCTCATATCCCTGAGATCCATTTCGATTTTTTTGATTTTTTTCCCCATTCTTCTTTTGTTCTTTCATTTTCCATTCTGTGGTCCTCGAGGATGCTGACTCATTGTTCAACTTCCTCTAATCTTGTATTATGAGTATCCAGAGTCTTTTTAATTTGGCCAACAGTTTCTTTTATTTCCATAAGATCTTCTATTTTTTTATTTACTCTTGCAATTTCTTCTTTATGCTCTTCTAGGGTCTTCTTTATGTCCTTTATATCCTGTGCCATGCTCTTCTTCATGTCCTTTATATCCCGTGCCATGCTCTCGTTGTTTGTCTTTAGTTCTTTGATTAATTGCACCAAGTACTGTGTCTCCTCTGATTGTTTGAGTTGGGTGTTTGGGTTTGGGTTCCCCATATTGTCTGGTTTTATCATATGGTTTAAGATTTTCTGTTGTTTTTGGCCTCTTGGCATTTGCTTTTCTTGATAGGGTTCTTTCAGGTTATAAAAAATACCAATCTCTAATTTTTCAGATCTACATCTTGGTGGTGTACACTTTCTCTAACTAACCAGCAGATGGCATCCACGAGTCACCTATTCCCCTGAAGTCTGTTCTCCCCAACTTTGTGTTGTGGGGGTCTGATTCTTGTGGGGTCCAATTGGTGCACCAAGTTTGGATGTGTTGTTGGTGTTGTCCACCATAAATGTGGGGTGTGTGTCTGAGCGGTTAGGGAGGGAGGGCAGCTTTAATAATCAAACCTCCCAGGTGTTCCTGGAGATTTAAGGCTGTTGTAAGAGTCTAAGGCTCCATTTCAGTCTTGCCACAGATATCTCGGCCACTGACCCACAAGTCCTTGGTATTGGCATCGGGTCCCTGGGATTTCCAAGTGGGTACCCTTTCTCAGCCATGCTCTTCCAGGACCTCTGCTGAAGGAAGGTTGTGCCATGTCACAAGTGCGTGCCAGCCCTCCAGGGAAGCCCTGGGCCGCCAAGCCATGCAGGAGAATTCCCAGCCTGATATAAAGGTGGTTGAATGAGGCATGTTAATTTCCCCCTTTTCGCACAGCTCTGCCTTCCCAGCTCTGGGACAATTAGCTGTGGGTGCTCTAAAGGCCACTGTCCACAGCCAATATTGTGGCATGTGCGCAGTGCTGCGGGAAACACTCCCCATCACACTGGGTTTCTTGGTGAGGCTCTGGGCTATGGATCTGGCCCCGGGCAGGAGCATCCTCAGCCTGCTGGGGAGATGGCTGCAGGGGGTGTGGTTTCTTTCTCCTTTTGGCTCCCCTCTGCCCCCCTGGCCTTGCGACAATCAGCAGTGGGTGTGGGTAGGGCTATCTTCCACGCCAGACACCAAGGCGTTGGTACAGCCTGCTCCTGCCATGCTTCACTGCGTGGTTCTCCCCATTGTATTTGTAGCTGCTCCCAGTTTTTTGTTTTTTTAAAGAACTAGTCCATCTCCAAACGCCAACCCATGGTTTCCCCACACTGCAGCATGGCCGCTGGACTTTCAGCTGGCTCATTCACTCATTTCAGAATGCAGACTCCTGGTTTCACTAAATCCACAGTCCCTGTGGATTTATCACACCTTGTCCGGCTGATGCATTGCTGGAACTGGTGTTCTGGTCACTTTCTCGTTTTTATCTAGTATTTTTCACAGAGGTATTTTTTTGCCCTGTCTCACCTAGCCACCATCTTAGGTTCCTCTCTCTCTTTCATTTTGAACTGAAATATATCTTATCATCTGCACCTATCATTTCTGGAATCAAATGAGGTTCTATATGCAGGGACGTTTTAAACAGCAAAGCACTGAATTAATATACACTATATTAAAAGCAATTCTACCAGATAGAGTTTGGAAATTTGAAAAGCACACTGTCTTACCCAAGTTGAAAGAATAGATGAGAACGAGAATAGGGCAAGAAAGACACCCCACACAGGTTTCTGAAGAGCTCCCTCAACTTCAACATCAATTAATCACTCTTCTTTAGACAACTGTATTTAAGCAGCGAAAGGCAGGGACAAGCCTAAGCCAAGAGATGGAGAACAGAAACAAAGCCAACACAGGGAGTAAAAACCAGGACCCAAGGATTAAGGCAGACCAGGGCCAGAAGAAGCAGAAGGAGGTTGGCATGGCTGAATCATCTCTGCTGTTTTGGACACCTTCAGTCTTCAGAATTTGTAGAGGCAGTGATTTTATTTCCAGCTCCTGTCCTACACAGACAGAAACAGAAAGCTTCAGAGTACTTGAGAAATTGCTCTAGCTCTGAGTCCACCAAATATAAACAGCCCTAGTTTAAAAAGAGCCCAGCTGAAGGCTCGAAGGGATTCCCAAGCTTACTCTCACAGCAGCATTTTTGGAACAGTCCTTCAGGCTTGGTTGAATGTGTTCAGCTTCCAAGTGTGTTATGGATGACCAACTAGGCAGTCATCTTGGATCTGGGACTCAACAAAGGGTAGGAGCAGGGAAGGACCAAACCCTAGGTCTACTGGAGTTCACTAGGCAAGTGATGACCACTTCCATATCCAAACTTCCACCTACCATCTGAAATCACTTGAAATCACTGGAAGCTGTGTAGCGCTTCAAAGGGTGTGAATAAAGAACCTTGATCCAAGTAGCACAGAACACTAGGATATATTAGTCACATGGAGATGGCCTATGGGGACATTTCATAAAACTTAGGGGATAGTTCTCACGGATAGTGAGAAATTGGTTCAATATAAAAAATAAGTGATTAAATATGAGTAACTTCTAGATAATTTAGAATTGAATCTAGTACTATATAACACTTGGAACATCAGTTCAGAGTTCACGATAAGGTCTAGGATATGGCATGTAACCTTATACCATGATAATTAAACCCTTATATCCCAGGAACCTTATATGCTTTGACAGACCAGACTCATTAAATACATACTTAACTATATTATGATTCTTTCAAATTTGTTAACTTTGGTAACAGCCATAACCTTATGGATAAAAGGCCTAAATTAACTATAAAATTTCCAAGATATTTATTGTATACACTACTGTTCAATGTACCATTCAGTGTAGTATTGTATACATTACTACAATACTACAATGTAAATCTATAATCTGAGAGCATTTCTCAAATGCTCTTAACCCAACAAAAAGATCATACTGTTTCTTCAGAGAACATTACTAACAAATAGCAAAAATCCTTCTTTGAAGGTTTAGCCAATAATAAATGTTAGGTTTAGAGACTTCACATAGCATTGTATCTCTTGGAGTGTAATGCGATGAGCCAAATTCTAAGTGGAAATAAATTAAGCATTCTGGAGTGCTAACTGAGTGAGACCATTTAACATTGGAAAACTTGACTCAATGTGCAATTCAAAGATGAAAATTTTAGAATAAAAATTAAGATACACTATTCATGAGAAAATTTGTTCACAATAATGAAATGACATTCTGTATATCAGATCCCAGGTCTCTTTTAACTCTCTACTTCAAAAACAAATGAACAAACAAACAAAAAAACAGAAAGTAGGGAGTGCTTAGTGATATGCTTAGATAAAGCAATGTGCTAAAATCAACTTTGTCTTTGCCTGTTATTGTTGCCCAAGTACCCTCCACTGTAATACAGGTGTGCCCAAGACGATCAACTTCCTCTTTTCTTATGATATAGAGCATAATAGATGTCCACAATTTAATTAGCTATTTGAAAATACCATCTGTGAAAGATGATGCAAAGAAACAAAACAAAACAAAACTCACCATTATTTCATCTACTTGCAGTTTAACTTTTATTTCCCATGTGAAGAAACCTCCCAAGAAGCTTGCCTGAGCTCATAACACTCCTGAAGTGCATTCATTGACTCCCCAAAACTCATGATTAGAGGGCAGGCCTTGAAAGTCACACATTTCAGCCACCTCCACAAATACTCTCACTTCCGACCTTCCTCTGGGTTATGTCACCTCACTTAGCTCCCCATGGAATGAGACATTTAAATTACAACAGCCCATTCAGTAACACACAACAGCTGTCTGATTTGACTTTGCCTTAGTATTTGTATTTGAGAGAGGGTCCTGGTTGTCTGGTTCACTCCAGAGATGTATTATAGATGATGCAGTTGGATCATGTGATACATGGTTTAAAAAATAAACAACCTTCTTGTTGACACATGACCTAAAACCTTATAAGACAGAAGGCTTTAGTTCAATGTGATGAAATATTTGGCTCTGAAAAAAACGTCACTAGCTTTGTTTTTCTTAACAGGGGAGCCAATTCATATTTTCATCCTAGGCTGAATCTCAACTGGGCCAGTTTTATGGTAACTTAATAAATCCTGAATGCTCAAAAATTACTTTCTGCTCAGTAAGAATAAACTACAATAGCCTCTTGAAGTGAGAGACTTTAGAAGCCATTCTCTATCTTTTCTGTGCTCTCTCTGGCTGCTGGGTTGCTTACCTGGTGGTCTGATGACTCATGGCTTTCAAAAAGAGGGAAGATAACAAAGATATTTGGATGGTTAGATCTAGAAGCAATTAAAAACCTGCTGGGTGGGCTATTTTCCTGTGAGGCTGGGATACGAATTTGGAAGATAACAATAGATTCTCTCTGTGGTGCCTACTAATATTCTGGAAAATGGAGAAGGTAGGCAAGGTGAAACCAGTCTCATCAGAACAGTCCACCGCCTCATATTCATCAAGTATTTAACATTCCTTGACAGATCTCCAAGAAGGTTACTTGTTCTTTTTATTTCAGCTATAAAATCGTCTTGGAAGAAAAATTTAGACACAGCAAACTCTATCAGAGTGGGAATTGTGTCTGGAGGTCAGCCTTAATAGAACTCATTTTCTTGTTTCTTAAATCACTTTCTCCTGAATTTACTCTCTCTCTGCTGATGGTGTTAGCATTCACTGACAGCCAGACAATAGATCTTGAAATCCTCTCTGGTTTTTTCACTCACCTCATCTTCCACATCTACACACAGGATGAGTCTGCCTCCCAATACTTCTTGTCCCTTTGTCTCCTCCTTTTTGCTACTGCCACCATGTAAGTTGAGGGCCTCCTCCTCTCTGCATGGTCTTTGAACTCTCTACAGTCTCTTTCTCCATTCCATCCTAGACCCCCAGAAAGATCTTTCTAAAATGCAATTCTAAGCACTTCCCTGCTTAAAAACCTTCAATGGCCCACCATTACTTCAGGATCAAGTTCAGGTTTTTTGCATGGCATAAAATGGGTTTTGGAAGCCTCCCCAACCTATATTTGGGAGGCATAAATTATAGCTTAAGGTAGAGGGTTCTGGAGCCATTCTATCTGGGAGTCTGCTGATTCCTTTACCAGTTGTGTGATTTTAGGGAAATACTCAACCTCTCTGAACTCAGTCACTTCATTTGTAAAATAGGGATAATAACAGCGTCTACCTTACAGAGTTGTGAGAATTAAATAAGATAATGTGAAAAAAACACTTGGCTCAGTGACAAATAGCTAGTGCTCAATGGTTACAAAATTTTGTTATTGTTGTTGGCTTTATTTATATACATAAATAAAGCCTTTCTTGTTCTATCATTTGCTGCTTTTCCCTAAAACTCCATATATTCCAACCACATTCCACTACTGTCTTTCTCTGGACAATATCCCAGTATATCCCACCACCTTTTCAGGCCCTGCCCAGGAGAATGAGGCCGACTTGACAGAGAAATGCTTAAAGGAGCTATGCATCATTGGAAGGTGCTAGGCATTGGATTGAACACGAGTTGAATTAGACTTGAACTAGGGAGAGATGAACCCATTGCTTGGGTCAAGACAGATTGGCTCCTGTATGGAGTCAAATGGGAGGAGACCAGGTTATAATAGTGGATGGGTCTACTATATAAAGCTGGTGTAAAATGGTGTTTCATGAAGAAAAGTTCAGCAAACTGAGCATACAATGGTAGATTCCTACTCTATGGAGCCTATTCTATTCTGCCAGAAGGTTCAGATCCAGGTTGGTCCACCTCTTCTCTGCCCGGATTGCACTTTCTTGCCTTCTTTACTTGCTGATTCCTATTTATCTTTCAAGGACTGTTTCAAATGTTCCCTCCTCTAAGCTTTCCCTAACTCCCCCAGTGTCAGCTACCCCATCCCTGGGGCTCTATAACTTGTTGCCTTTATTTGAGAATACACTGTGAGATACTGTAGTCACCTCTTGCCTTACTGCAGGCATGCAAGTGATTGTAAGCAAAGCAAATTTCTTCCTAAGTCAAGTTTTTATCTCATCAAATTGTATTCCTGGAATTCTCATTTCTCTCAGGTACAGGGTGGTTAAAAAGGAAGGAAAATTTGTAGGACCTTTGATTGACAACATAAAATGAAATATATAAGGATACCAACCTTTAATCAAAGAACGATGGAAAAGTATTTCTCTATAAATGGAAAAGTTTATTCCATTGATCACATAAATTGGAATACATTGATTGCATGTGGAGGATATGCTATCATATGAGTAGAGCAGAAACAAATTATGATGACCTATAGGAAAGCAAGTGTTTTAGTTTGCTAATGCTGCAGAATGCGAAACACCAGAGATGGATTGCCTTTTATAAAAAGGGGGTTTATTTGGCTATACAGTTACAGTCTTAAGGCCATAAAGTGTCCAAGGTAACACATCAGGAATCAGGTACCTTCACTGGAGGATGGCAAATGGCGTCCAGAAAACCTCTGTTAGCTGGGAAGGCATGTGGCTGGCGTCTGCTCCAAAGTTCTGGTTTCAAAATGGCTTTCTCCCAGGACATTCCTCTCTAGCAAGCTTGCTCCTCTTCAAAATGTCACTCACAGCTGCACTGTGTTTTCTCTCCTTGAGCCAGTTCATTTATATGGCTCCACTGAGCAAGACCCACCCTGAATGGGCAGGGACATGCCTCCATGGGAGTATCCCACCAGAGTCACCACCCACAGCTGGGTGGGGCACATTCCAAGCAAATCTAATCAGCACCAAAAGTCTGTCCCACAAGACTACATCAAAGATAATGGCGTTTGGGGGACAAAATGCATTCAAACCGGCACAGCAAGTCAGAGTTTTAGGAAAATACATAGGAAATGGAGAGCTAATGGTTTTGGCTGACATAAATGCATTAATTAATCATTAATTTTTTGCTGGTAGATCATATCCCTCCCCCAGTCTGATTCTTTGGGTCTTCTGCTTATCTACTGGATGATCTTAAGGAAGTTACTTGGACTTTCTGAGTCTTAATTTCCTCAGATATAAAACATGGGAGGAAAAACTCCTACCCTTCCCACCTTATAAGGTTGATTTTGATTTTCAAAAGAGAGGGAATATGTAACAGCATATTTTTGGACTGGTCTTAAGCATTTCTATGAGTAAGTGAGGACAGAGGAAACATGCTAATTTTGTGGTTGTTTGTCATTTATTAGCTAATGTAGCACTTTGGAACCTATGATTAAACTTTAAGACATCACTGAGGTAGTCACTTTGTGTTTTCAAATGGAAAATTAAAAATGACCTAAAATATTGAGTGAATACTTTATCAAAATTCTGATGCTACCTTACTAGTCCAACTCAGAAATGCAATTACATAGGTAATTGTAGTTTGTATTTGGAGATTAATAGTCATCCCATTAGTAGTTTAGTAGAATGCATACCATACTCAAAGTACTGAATTACAGAACATTTTAAAGTAAATTAAGTGACTGAACAAAATGAATTTGTTTATGCTCTCACCTTTTGGTGCTTTATGTTGTATAACTGTAGTAGTAATTGAAACAGTGATACTAATATGCTTTTAAAATGACTTTATAGGAATTTGATTGCAATTCTAATTACAAATATAAACAGTAACAAATCAGGTTAACAGAGACATATTTTGGGACTAGCTTTGTTTATAATAAATAAACAAGAATAACTGTTAATTCACTTGTCTGTGCTTGCCTCACTTCATGTTAGTGATAGACAAATGTTTCCTGGCTGAATAGTCAATATTTCAAGGATGCTTATTAATTATTAAAAATATTTGAAGTGCTGAAGAGTCTTAATCTGTTTTCCCTATAATTTCGTTTATACCCTTCAATTTATCAACCAGGTTGATAAAGTTGTTAAGTGAAGGTAAATTTCCCCTTCCTCTTCTAATAAAATCAGTAATGAGGACTATTTAAATTTAAAATCATTTGTGGAAACAGGTATAAATAGCTAAATCTATACGTAAATAGAGTTTTCCAATATTTTGAAATAGGATATGATGCCATCAAAAATTACAAGAACTGTCTGGAAATGTGAGGAAGTATTAAACAAGAGATTACTTGTTTTACAAAGTTTCATTAAAATGTGCACCAACCTCATCCCTTTATGAATGACAGTAGGCACTGTACTATTCTCTGTAGATCTCTCCCAGCTAATACTCACCTGTAAACACAGAACTTAAGGAATTTATTTATATTGTCGCTTTGGATACCTAATGTTATTAAACTAGAAGTTTTATTGGAAATATGGTAATAATATGCCCTTTTTAGGAATTTATGTGCATTAATTATTTTATGAAGCAGGAAATAATAAAATTGTTAGTCATTTTAATCAAGAACCATTTCAATGTAATAAATTAAAGACTTTCTAGATGTCAAGGCAATAAACCCCATGAAATATAAAGGACCAGATAACTAGATAAAAGAATTCCCAAGTGTCAAATGCACAAATAACATGGCTTAGAAGTGAGGATTAATTTTATCTCAGATAAAATGTTATCTTGTTTTTAATGTGATTAAAAATCCTCATGGATATGATACTAATCTCTCCTCCAAAGGTTTGGATCTCATCAAGGTTGGGAGCATTTTGGAAACAAAAAATCGCTCCACAGTAGAACCCTCCAGAGCCAATATCAGTTTTTATAATCTGCTCTGGGCTAATGAAAGAGTAGTTGAGTTTACACGAATTATCACTTGTGGCTGTCTCATTGGCTTGACATTGTACAGAAAGAGAACTTAAAGCCCAAGGATGCTCAGACAAGGTCAGACAGGGAGAAACTGAGAGACCATTTTTAGTGTTTGCCTTAAGATACTTTAGGGTTTCTTTTGTTTGTTTATCTTATCTTCTCCTCTGATGTCTCTAAAACTCCCCTCTCTAGCCCAAAGGCTTACATTGGGCTAGAGAGTGATAGACCGTTTGCTCTTGCATTTTAAAATTCACTGTGTCATTCATTCAGTGAACATTTAGGGAGGTTCTGTTATGTGCCCATTGCTGTGCTCAGGGCTGGGGATGTAGCAGTGAGTGAGGACAAGGAGGTGCTTACCCTTTGGGCTCACCATGGGGGGAATACTGGCAATAACTGACCTTACAAAAGAGGAATAATGGCCCTGAAAGTGTCTTTCTTCCTTAAATACTTTCTTTTTACTCCAGACTTCTGTTATAGTACTTACAGTCTATGTTCAAGTCCTCCTGTCACATTATGTTTGAATACAGTGAATGAAGTTCATTCATTCAACAAATATCGATCGAGTGATTCTATCATCATTTTAACAATTAATTGAGTGATAGAAGGATGAATTTGTCCCGCCCTCAAGCATCTTATGATCTAGTGAGGAAGATAATATATTTATATATATATACACACATTATGATGATGCCACACCTTAAGATATATGAAAGTTCAGAGAAAGGAGGGATTATTTCCAATTGACAGAGTACACTTCATGGAATTAGAGGCAGTAAGCTAGGCTTTAATATTAGGGAGGTTATAAACATATGGGGAAGGGAGAAAAGATAGCCCAGGTCAAGATATCCCAGGTAAAGGACAGCAAAATAAAGGCATAGATTTGGAATTCTCAGAGAAAATCAACAAAGGAAGAACAGGTATTCAGTTTCGCTGAATTCCCTTCTCAATTTTGATGGGTTGGTGGCAAGGTGTGGAGCATGAGTAAAATAAAGAGGAAAGAAGAGTGTTAAAATGACTAATAGATGCTTGTTGCCAAGAACCACCACAGAATCCTCAAATATTTGGAAACTCTTTTAATAGACGTACTTTGAAATCTAGGGTGTTCTACAATTACCCTACCCTAAGGTTCTAGTACTCTTAAGTTCCAATTCTCTTGCGTTTATCTTGTTATTTAGGAATGTAAAGCATTAAAAATGACAAGCACTGGGGCCAAATAATCAACAATAGTTGGAAGCATGTACCTAGGAAAGACATGTCCTCATTTTGAAATTGAATCCCAGACAAAACTTCTGGAATTTCAGGTTTGGTTACTAATGTTGAACTTGTACCAGTTCACCGAAGTTCACTTTCTAAGGAGCCTGGAGTGAGTTAGGCATAAATCATGAACAGCAGATGTGAAGGCCTGCATGTACACATTCATAGTACAGACAGACATGCCCCAGTCCTTTTATAGCGTCAGATGGAAACCATATGAAAAGCCAGGGCACTGCACAGCATCAGCCGGAAGCCCGGAAAGCTCAGTGCCTTCCGCCGGGTCTCTCTCAGTGGGTTTATCTCCATTTGAACCTGACATTTCTGCAGGGTGCCTACTCTGTCCGGAGAACATAAGAAGCTTGAAGAAACACATGGGTGCAAACCATTGAACTGTCCTCACTGCCCAAACCTAGGTTCTATAAAATTTATGACACATATGATCACATCACATTTCTACATAAACTAGAGCAGTTGAGGGGAAGACTGACTGTGCAGGGGCTTCCATTACTGGCTTTTTTCTGTTGGCCTCAACTTCTGTTCCTAGATGGAATTATGAAAAAAGAAAAAGGAAAGCAGAACAAGAGAGAGAGGGATATTGTCTTAACTTATTTCAACAAGATCTGTCTTGTTACATGTTATCTATTACGTTAGCAATTTGATTCACATTGTAAAGTACATATACTTATCACAGTTTTTAATGGTTTTGTGAGTGCCAGTTAGTGTCCAAAAAATAAAAGCTGTGACCTCTGATGTTTTCAGGGCACTTTCCTGGTTAAATAAATCGTAAGAACAGTTTAGCATTGCCTACAATGGCTTTTCTCCATAAAAATCAAAGATGTAAATGTTAGAAACAAACAGAAGCTAAAGAGCTTTCTATCTGAATCTGTTTCAATCACTCAGTTGATACTTTGCTGCTTTGTTTAGGATCATTAGACAGAAAGTCATGTGTAATATGATGCAATGTGTATTTATTCCATCACCGTAAAACATATCTGAGCTTCATGTCTTCACTTCCCTTTATAATACCTTAAAAAGTTTCTTAGGTCCTAAAATGGTGCTAACAGAAATTTAAAAAGCACTTTCTATGTCACATGAGTAAAATGTGCAAATGAGGGCATGCGTTTTTACATTGTAAAATAAGTTTGAAAGGTAGGCACCAGATGAATCTATGTTTAAAGGTCTGCATTTCACAGAGTGATAGTGTGTCTTTTATTGCTCATTTGCAAGGCCCAATACAAAGGAGTGCAATAGCCCCCTTCCCCAAGGCTGCAGCAACCCCGTAAATTACAGACATTTTGGTTCCCAAAAAGAAAGAGGAAAAAGCTTCCTCATATGTGTTCTAATATATGTGTTTTCAAAATCTAGGATGAGAAAAAAGTTTATGTTTTTTTTTTTTTTCCAGATGACTTGTTTTCATAGTTTAAACTATGGGGTTGAAAATGAAAAAAGAAAAAAAGAAAAGAAAAGAAAAACTCACCTTTCTTTTCAAAGAAAGGTGCAGTCATAAATTTTCCTTGCAATGTTCCACAAGAAAGTGGCACCACTGCGATATATGCACCCCAGGGCTAGCAGTTGGAGGGCAAAAACCACCTTTTATCCATGATTGACAAATAATACATAATGAGAAGAGAGAGGGGATTCAAGTTTTACATTTCACTCTCTCTTTGGCTTTTCAGGGCAGCTGGGCACTGCTGTTCTCACTTGGTAACCTTTGAGGTGCTGCCAGGAATGGGGACCCAAGTGACAATTGTTTCTCTCCTCCTACAATCCCCAAAAGCTCTAGTAAATTTGTGCAGCTTGCTCTTTCAAAGAGGATCCAGCTGCTAACAATTCTAACATTTCTCCTTGGAATGAAAATCCTGGGGGGTCTGAAAATGTATTACATGGTTATAATGATCACAGAAAAGTAAGGCCAAGATTTAAAACCCCTGAAAGTGACAGCCATACATGGCGGGGGGGGGGGGGGTGTCAGTTGAAAGCTGATGAATAAGTAAATGGAGAAAGAGGAAAAAAAGGAAGAGAGTCTAGTAAGTAGAAAAATCGAATCAGAGCTCTGTTGCAAGTGAGCTTTATGAAACAGTGTTTCACTGTGGGTTTTCAGAAAGATTTTTACCTTTCACACAATTAAGACATGTTTAATGTAAATAATTTAGAAAACATGTAAGAAAAAAGCTCATCAATAATGTAAAAAGCTAGAGATAGCTGATGTTGACATTTTTGGTCTCTTTCAGATGTCTTTCTACATTTATGTATCTACATCTATATCTGTATCCCTATCCATATCTATTATGTATTTTATCTATGCCAATAACCATATCCATATCTTTATCTCTGTAACTATTTCTGCACATGTAGAATATACACTTGCATCTATCAATCTGGCTGAGTGAATGCCTGGTGTGGTCTTTCCTCCTAATCCCCCCACACTCAACCACATTTGTTCTCCCCCTGTTTTCCATCACAATATATGCTGAGTCTATCCTTCCAATTGCTCAGGCCAAAAATCTTGGAATCATCCTCTACACCCTTCTTTCTCTAACGCTCCACATCTAATGCATCAGCAACACCTGCTGCCTCTGTCTCCAGCATTTATCCAGAATCTAGCCAGTTCACAACTTCTCCTTCCTACCACCATGGTCCCAGCCATCATCATCTTCTGCATGGATTATTGCAAAGGCCTCCTACCTGGCTTCTGTACTTATGCCTTGACTTTCTTCACCCCCAATACAAAGGCCCGGCTGATCCTTCAAAAATGGAAGTCAGACCAGTCACTCTTCTGCACAGAGGCCTCTAATGACTTTTGCTCTCAGTCACAGTAAAAGCCATAGTTTATATAATAGTTAAAAGTTATTCAGGGTGTGTCTGTGGGGTTGCTATTGACATTTGGGGCAAAACAATTTTTCACTGTGTAGAATGTCCTGCAGTTTGCAAGATGTTTGATATCCCTGCTCCCCTCATGTGTCAGTTGGTACAGTCATGATAACAACTGAAAAGTATCCCCACATATTTCCAAATGCCCCCTGAGGGGGCAATACTACCCCCAGTGGAGAACCATTTTGGCTCCTCTACCCATACTCCTCTAATAAAATAAAATAAAAAAGTAATAAAATAAAATAAATAATAAAATAAAATAAAAGTAAAAAAGAACACCCAAAACATCTAATCCCCTCAGCCACCACCCCCACCATTATTCATTTAATTTTTGTCCTCATTTTTCTATTTATCTCTGCAGACACTGGAAAAAGGGAGTGTGTGAGCCACAAGGTTTTCACAATCACACAGTCACACCGTGTAAGCTATATAGTTATACAATCATCATGAATCAAGGCTACAGTGTTGCAGTTCAACAGTTTCAGGTATTTCCTTCCAGCTGTTCCAATACATTAAAAACTAAAATGGGATATCTATGTAACACATTAAAAACTAAAATGGAATATCTATGTAACGCATAAAAATAACCTCCAGAATGACCTCTAGACTCCATTTGAAAACTTTCAGCACTGAAACTTTATTTTGTTTCATTTCTCTTCTCCTTTTTGGTCAAGAAGTCTTTCTCGATTGCACTATACTGGGTCCAGGCTCATCCCTGCGAGTCATGTCCCACATAGGGGGAGGGCAGTGAGTTTACCTGCAGAGTTGGCTTACAGAGAGAGGTGACATCTGAGCAACAAAAGAGGCTCTCTGTGAGTAACCCTTAGGCACCATTATAAGTATGCTTAGCCTCTCCTTTTCAGTAATAAGCTTCATAAGAAGAAGCTTGTTCTTCTCAAGATTGAGGTTTTGGCCTTCTAAATTGGTAGTCCCCAATGCTTGTGAGAATATTACTGTTCTGGTTTGCTCATGCCGCCTTTTTGCAGAACACCAGAAGTGGATTGGCTTTTATAAAGGGGGTTTATCTGGTTACAAAGTTACAGTCTTATAGCCATAAAGTGTCCAAGGTAACACATCAACAATTGGGTACCTCCACTGGAGGATGGCCAATGACATCTGGAAAACCTCTGTTAGCTCGGAAGGCATGTGACTGGCATCTGCTCCACAGTTCTGGTTTCAAAATGGCTTTCTCCCAGGGTGTTCCTCTCTAGGCTGCAGCTCCTCAAAAATGTCACTCTTAGTTGCTCTTGGGGTGTTTGTCCTCTCTTAGTTCCTCAGGAGCAAAAGACTACTTTCAAAGGCTATCTCCAAAATGTCTCTGTAAGCTTCAGCTCCTCTCTCAGCTCCTGTGTGCTCTTCAAAGTGTCCCTCTTGGCTGTACCAAGCTCACTCCTTCTGTCTGAGCTTATATAGTGCTCTAGTAAACTAATCAAGGCCCATGCTGAATGGGCAGGGCCACACCTCCATGGAAATTATCTAATCGGTTATCACCTACAGTTGGGTAGGACTCATCTTCATGGAAACACTCAAAGAATTAAAATCTAATCAACACTAATATGTCTGCCCACACAAGATTGCATCAAAGATAATGGCATTGGGGGGGGGGTACATAATACAGTCAAACTGGCACAATTAGTAATTCTCCAGATGGGGAAGTTTGATATTTCCACATTTTTCCCCAGTCCCTCAAGGGGGCTTTGCAAATACATTTTTATTCTCTTCCCAAATTACTTTGGGATTCATCAGGACTTCACACTAACCTGTACAAACCAATCAGATCTCACTCCCTATTCAGAGTTCCATGTAATTATACTGTTTGAATAAACTGACCACACAAGTTAAGTTATATGGGGTGCTACAGAAAATATAGCATTTGCGTGAAATAAACATCTCTTCCTTTGGCCTCAAACAGATGTTGAAGTTTTAAAACACCATCAATATCATCCCTCACCCTTTGTTCTTATTTGCTTTAATCCTAACCAGATCAGCTTCATTCATATCTCTAGTTGAATTCATATCTCCAATTGAGGTAAGAACTCTTTTTCAGCTTTTTAAATAATTGCTGTAATGGGATAATACTGACATTCATAGCTGCTAGACTCTAACTCTGAGTCTCAGGTGTCACACAGATACACAAAATTCCAGGGATTGACCAGGTTATACACAAAGAGTTCAGCAACTCAGAATTTAGAAATAACCATTACAACTCATGAATAGATGTGACTGCTGTAAGAGCTTACAATTTAGGGAAGTTTACAATAAGCCTTCCCCTGATAACTTATGTTCTCAGATTCAATTCTCAGAGTTTGCACATTATAGTTAGTCCATATTAGTACGGGATTATAATGTTTTTCTTTTCATTTCTGCCTTATTTCACTTAAAATGCTATCCTCAAGTTCCATTCACCTGGTTGCACACCTCACAACCCTACACTCCTTTCTTAACTGATCTCCTCCTGCCTCCCTACTGCTTACTCTGCTACAGCCTTGCTGCTTCTTGTGCAGGCTAAGAACCTGGCTATCAGAGTGCCTTGCACTTGCTGTTATCTCTGCCTGCAACCTTTCCCCTCCAAAGTCATCACATGGCTGTCTACCTTAGATCTTTTGGGTCTTTAAACAAATATCATATTCACAATGAGGCAAACATCTTGCCCAACACTTCACATCCCATCAATCTGTTTTAATTTTGCTCCTTAGCACTTATCATTATTGAGTGTACTATACATTTTTTCTTATTAATCTTGGTCATTGTGGTTCTAGTGGTTTCCTTCACCAGATATAAGGTCTATGAGGGGAGTGGCTTTGTCTATTTTGCTCATGTCTGTATCCCCAATATCTAGAGCAGTATCTGGCATATATATATATATATATATAAAAGGATTTGTTGATTTTAGAGATTTTAAAAATAGAGTTGCTGGCTTGGTATATCAGGAGAATTCACTAAATTAACTGTTCTTAATTTTTTTTTTTAATGTCAGGAAACTTTCTGCAAATCCGTTGAAAGCTGTGTATTCTCTCCCAACTCTCCTAAGAAAAGTGCACATTTGTGCATGTGTATACACACACAGACACAAATACAAGCAGTCTACTATCCCCATCCTATGAAACCTACACTTGTACATGTTATTTTATTTTAATCTGAGCAAGTAATCCTGCAAGTTTTTCACATAGTCTTGAAGATGCAATGAGAAAACTGATACTAGAGTTGGGTTGATCAGTAATAGGTAAATACTAGTCTCGAAAAATATTGAAGTACCAGCTTTAATATGGAAACCTGGAGGGAGGGCACTAGTGGCCTAATGCCAGTTTCTATCTGATTCTGCTTGCTTCTTAGTGATCTGGAGGAAAGAATTAATGGCATACACATCAGATTTGCAGAGACAGAATTCAAGAAGGGTGAGCTCTAGAATCAAATCCGAAAGAGACCTTGATAAGTTGAAATAATGGACCAATATAAACATAATGAGATTTAACAAGGATAAATATGAAGTTCAAAAAAATCCAATTGTAGAAACACATATGGAGAAGATGAACGTTAACAGAACTTGGGAGTTCCAGTTGATAACAATCTCAATATGAGTCAACAGAGATTTGCAGCTGCCAAAAAACTAATTAAACTGTGATGTTGCATAAGCAGAGTTACAGTAAAGAAGAAATTAAATGTAGTTTTGCTATAGTCTGTTGGACCAGACAATACCTCTAATACCCAGATTTTGATGGCAACGATTTTGATACAACATAACAAACCAGGGAAGAGTTGACAAGGATGATAAGGACACTACAAACCAGAAACCAGAAATAATGGAAGACTTAGAGGTAACGTGATTATAGTCTTTAAACATTAGAAAGGCTGCCATAGGTGATTATTGTTACTCTAGAGGGAAAAGTCTCCCAATGGGGGAGAGTCATGGGAAATCATCTTTTCCCTACACACAAGAAGAATGCTTTTACGGCACAAATTATGAAAACTGAAATGGGTTTGCCTCACTGGAAAGCTGTAGATTTTATAAATACACTTGGTAGGAATGTTTTGGGAATAACTGAAGCAATAGATAGTAGATTGGACCAAAGGATCTTTAGCTCCCTTCTAGCTCTGGAATTCTGTCACCTTCACTGCATTCCACTCTTCTGACTTAGGGGAGGGTAGCTTCACCAGCAATGTTTCATGTTGACATCCTTGGTTTCAAATGACAGTTTTGTTTCTTTGTATAGTATCTCTCTTTATTTCCATTAATATGCCTGGGTGTAACAAATGGCATAACTTCTGCTTGAAGCTTTCCTGCATGAAGAGGGAGAAGTACTCTTTCAACGATGGCTGAGAAAATTTCTCCCACAGACTATGGTGGAGACAGACGTAGATCCCTGGGAAGAGGGAATAATTGTAGTTTGAGTCAGGGACTTTTTACTGAAATAAAAAGATGAACATTTATAGTAACAATTACAAATATAAATTGCAAGTTCAGGATGTCCTCAAGACCACCCTCAGGTAGAATAATTCACCAGAAGGACTCATGGAACTCAGAAAAGCCATTATTCTAATGGTTATTGTTTACTACAGTGAAAGGATACAGATTGAAATCAGCAAAGGGAAGAGATGCATAGGGTGGGATCCAGGAGAGATCAGGCACCGAACTTCCAATTGTCTTCTCCCAGTGGAATGGTGTGGGCCATGCTTATTTCTCCCAGAAACTGTGTGTGACTATATGCATGCTGTATTGCCAATCAGGGAAGCTCATCTGAGCCTCAGTATCCACAGTTTTTACTTGGGGTTTGGCCATGTAGATAGGGCTGACCACCTATATGACTGACTAGTCTTCAGCCCCTCCAAAAATCAAGGTGATACAGCATGACCCCAGGTTCCCACTATAAATCACATTATTAGTACATCACCTGGTGTGGCCCATGGGTCCCACTCTAGATCAAATAGCTAGTGTAGACTATCTGGCATGGCCCAAGTCCCCCAGGTAAACAAGGACACTCATCAGGCAGCACATTTCCAGGATGTAGAGTCAGGGACAAAGTCAAACTTTCTTTGGGCAAGGTTAATCCTTTACTACACAAAATATACAGCACCCAACAGTTAACACAAATGAATATAGCTGGCCAGGTGTAAGGTAGCAGCAAGTGGTGGGCTGTGGCACACCATGCAGCCTGTACCTCACTGAAAACAGGCAGCCACTCCTCTACTCCAGTCAACTTTTGTCACGTGGCAGTGTAGCCTCAGTGTTGCTAGATTTTCCTGTTTTTCAAGAAAAGCTAGAAATCCAGATTTTTACACGTGATTTTCTGATTTTTAAATGCTGGTGAATTTTTCAAATTAAAAACTAAAAACCAAAAGGAGACAAACTCTGTGTTGCCCAACAAAATTCATCTGTATTTTAGAGAGTGTCACAAACTGTTTGTGATCTCTGTTGTAAAAAGAGTTTTGGGGTTCTCTGCAAAGTTTACTTCATCTTCTGGCACACTCCTGGTGTTCCTGAAAATCAGTTCTCAATTCAACAAATATTTTTGAACCTCTAATAACTGAAGAATAGTTTGCAAGTTTTCTAGACAATCTGAATTTGGGTAGCCATTATCTGTGTTCTCAAAGAATTTACAGTTTTGTAGTCATGTTAAGACAAACACCAATGCAACTGTAATTCAGGACTAAAATGAAGTTTTATGAGTTGTACAAAAAAAGTGCTGGGAAGGGAAAAATAGAATCACTTTTGGGAAGCAGGGAAAGGTGCCTTAAGTTGTTTGCAGTTATCCATGGTGAGTTTTTTCACAAGTGATAAATTAAGTTCGGAGGCAGCCTAGTGGGGGAAGAAAAAACATGAGAAAAGGTCTGATGATGGGTAAGTAAGAGGTATTTTGGGAGCTAGTGTTTAAGTACACTTTAGCTGGAAAAAAGTATAGGTGCTGGGGATTTGAGTGAGAAAAACTTCTAAGGTAGTTTGGAAATCAATGCCAGACAAAAGAGTTTTGATTTAAATCAATAAACAATATGTGAGAGGAGCATGGTATAACAGAAAGTAGCAAATATTCCAGGTTCAAGTCTCAGTAGGACTACCAACTGGCTGTGTGACCCTGTACAAATCTTTTACATTTACTGCACACTATTCTACTACTTGGCATGTGAGGCCTAATAGCTACCTACTTCAAAATGTGGTGAAATATAAATTACATCATATTGGTATAAAAACTGATTCTTGTGAAACTTGTAAATGCCAGTTGTTATTAATGATGGGTAAGCACTGAAGTTTTCAGAGCAGGGGAGTGATGTGATGGGAACTCCATTTGGGGGGAAGATTAATCTGACAATGAAGGTGTGAATGCATTGTGAGATAGGAAAAAAGGCCAAGAGAAAGCTGATTCACTTAGAATATACATATTTCTGAATACATAGTAGTCCATGTATAGCTTTCTAAATTGAAAAAGTACAAAGGGTTGAAAGAGAAAAGTAAGTTTCCTCTCTTCCCATGTTTTCCAGTCACCTAGTCATCTTTCCCAGAGGCAATTAGCATGACCAGTTTTTATGTTTTCTCCCAGAGATTGTCTATATCTTTATAAATATGAATATATGAGCTATTTCCATTTCAATTTAGGGGAAGAACTTCAGTTCCAACATGGCATGAAAGCTGCAATCCATTTCAAGCTGACTGCAATGCCAGATTCACAAAACCAGAATGTCTCTTGCTTTCTCCCTGGGGTAGTCTGATCCAGGATTTGAAAAGTATTAACCTTTTAGCTATTAAGGACACTTGCATGCTTTTGAGTTTAATCTAAACATCTGAAAGATGTTGGGTGGTCTCCAGTGATTCACTGGAGTTTGACGATTCAGCTGAAGTTGAGAAAGAGAAGAAAAGAGATACTTTGAACGGTTATTTTGTACTGAGAAACTATTTTGTAGGATGCATCAATGCCTTAATTAACCTCAATAATCCAATCCCACTGGATTTCTCCAATCTTTTCTCCCACTTCTTCCTTGTCCAAACATAGTCCCAGTCAGGGCAGTTTCTTTTGGAGACTCGATATGTACCATGGGCAGTCCAGGGATGATGTCTTCACTCATGTCGGTGCTCCTTCCTAAATTGCCCTTCATCGTTCCTTTTGATTAATGAGAACTCCTAATCAGCAAAGTGCTCATCAGGTTCATTTTACTCCATAAAGACAGGATAGCTTAGCAGCTTAAGCAACTAGACTGTAGGATTTGACTATAGGCACCCTATTTCTGATCTCACTTTTTATTAACTGTTACTTTGAGCAAGTTAGTCTCTCTAAGTCTCAATTTCCTTGTCTATAAAATATTGATGATGATGATTGGACTTCATAGGGTTTTGTGAGATTAAAGGATATGTCATGAGACATACCTGGTACACCATGAGTGTTCAATAGATGTCAGATAGTTGAGGGCTTCTGTCATTTCACTAATACACATGATTTTTCTGATCTGGACTTTTATATACCAGTAATGCCCTGATTCACAATTAAGTGCTTGTTGGGAATTGAATCATGTCCCCCACAAAAGACATGTTCAAGTCCCTACTCCTGGTCCTGTGAGTGTGAACCCATTTGTAAATAGAACTTTGATGATGTGATTATTTACGGTGTGCCAAAACTGAATGAGGGTGTGCCCTAATCAGATATGGCTGGAGTCCTTATAAGCAAAGGAAATTGGACATAGGGAGAGAAGCCATGGGAAGCAGCCAGAAGCTGGAAATCAACAGAACCCAAGAGAAAGGAAAAGATGCATCCATGTGCATTGCCATGTGATGGAAAAGAATTACCAGCAAGCAGCCACAGGATGACATGGTTTTAGGGAGAAAGCACTGCGTTGTCCTCGATTTTGGACATCTAGCCTCAAAACTATGAGCCAATAAATTCCCATTGTTTAAGTCCAGTCATTGTATGGTATTGTTTTAGCAGTGAAACTAATACAGTTGTTAAATAAATGCTATCTTCTATAGTTTACCAATTGTTTCTTATATTTTTTAATTGACTCTCTTGGACAGATTTTAAACTCCTTGAAGAGTTTCTGGGCATACAGTATCTGTTCTATAATATTTAAATAATCAGTTTATATAACTAATTAATTGATTTTCAACCTTAAATTAGTTTTAGAGAAAAGCCCAATTGCCTCTTTGGGACAGAGAATTGGAAGCACTTTGAGAAAAATAATAGGGCAGTGGATTAAAAAAAAAAAATTTGAAGTCTAAGATTACCAAAAAAAAAAAAAAAAAAAAAATCCTACTTTGATGCAGTCATTATGTCCAAAACACCATTTCCAGAAACTGCATTTTCTTCTTGGCTTTGTTACAGCTCTGTAAATTCCTCATTTTTCATTTTTTAAAATTATGATAAACATTATTATTAGTGTATATATCTTCTTACAAGTAAAATCTTATTTCTAGGGAAGTTTTTTCATGTTACTGCATTCTGGATAGATGGCTGAAATTAGTCTGTGGATTACAGCAGTATCTGGCATTATAGGAATCTTAATACTGTACCACTCCTGCATGCCCATCTCACAGCAGATTCTTTTTCATGAGAAACCTCATTTTTTTCTGTTTAATGTTAGTTCACATGAAATCTTGTTTTACATTTTTAAGAGGCAATATGTACCATTGTACATTCATGAAACATATTTGCAGAGGCCTGTTTTCCTATACTTGGACCTATCCCAGCCGTTAAGCTTTAAGTTGAATCTCGTCCATGCCTTGTTGCTTGCCAGTTGTATAAGAGTTTCATAGCCCAAGCCAATTTATTTACTACTTAAAACATCTGTGCTTTTCTTTCAAGGGCATATCAGAAGAGATTTGTACTTCAGGATCCTAATTACCTCAGTTAATACCCCTTAGAAAAATGAATGGGCAGGTATTAAAAGGAATAGATGATGCCAATGGTTGCCTACACAGCAGTATATTTTCTCCACTGTCTCCTCCCCAAGAGAATCCCAGTTTTGCTCCATTCACCACCCTTTTCTCATGCAGCCAGTTGCCTCAGGGAAAATTGACCTTGGGTGGGCTGTAATTGGTACACATGTGGGCACGCAACCTGATTTTAACCAAAGACGTTTGAGGGGAGGTGTTTGCTGGGGGATTGTAAAAGAGGTTTTCTCTCTTTTATGAGAGAGTTATGAAAGCTACTTTTTCCCTTCTTTTGGCTGTGGTCATTGGTGGTTGAGAGGTTTGTATCTTCTGAAGCCCTCTTGCTTCAGCCTGAGCGTCACATTATATGTGGAAGAGGGAATTGCTGAAAGAACCGTAGAGAAACTCTGCCAGAACCACTGGATACTGCCTCTTTGGAAGTCTATTTTATATCTGAATTTCCAGATATGCAAGCCAATACACTTCTTTAATTTTTAAGTCATTTTGAGTAACCTACTACATGTAACTGAAACCACATTAGATGATACAGAAATACTCTCAATGTATGCACACAGTTCTGCTAATGAAGTCATCAAAGCCTTGTATTTGGATAAAGAGTTTGAGTGTCTTTGAACGAATCGCTCGGAATCATAATTAAATTTCTCATTTTTACATTTGTTACCATTGTATTTCAACTCTATATTTTTGGAATGATAGAGACAAGAAAAAACAGAACACTCATTTTTAACTAGGATTATTTCATGAAACATGGCACAGGAAACATGATCTTGATTTAGTTGGGATCCTCTAGCATCCAGGAATCAATATCAAATTGGATCAATTGATTTTTAAAATACTTATAAATTCATGTGGATTGAGATTTGAAAGCTAAAATGCCTCAGAACATTGATTCCCATCCCTTTTGAATAATGTCAAAAATTTTTGCAAAATAATGTCTTCCTGTACCACCTGAAATTGTAGTGGTACGTATTTGTTGATTGAAAAAATTCACACTGAAATTCAGAAATGCTTTTCAATAAATTTTAAATTTATTTATCCTAAGAGCAAAAACCTAGAGTTGAAAACAAAATGGAGTCACACACATATGCAAGATGTATTATTTATTCAGTTCAAAGAAATGCTTGGTACACATCTGGATTCAAGGACCTTTGCAATAACTCCAAAGTGTCTAAGAGGTAGAATGTAAGGGGGGGAAAGGTCTCTATGTGTGTTCAACATTTTGAGTGAAAACTGTATGGATTTAATTTTCTTTCCTCCAAGAAATGTTTATATGTATATTTTCAGTTCCTGAGCATTACTGGGAGGAGAGAAATCAGTTAGCATTTTCCCCTTATTAACATTGCAGAAACTTCAGCATAAAGTGAAATGCTAGGGGCAATGACTTATGCAACATTTATTGTAGCCAAAATTTTTACATTTGTCGTCTTATTTAAATTTGATAGCAATCTTCATTTACGGATGAGGAAACTGAGGCTTAGAGAAACTAACTTTCTCAAGCTCATAGAGCTAGTAAGTGGGAAAATGGGAATGTGAAGCCAGGTTTGAATGCCTCTAGACCCCACACCTTTTCCCATCCCCTCTAAAAAAAAAGGAAAATAAATCTTATTAGCCTAACATTAGCATTAGACAATTTTATTCTTTTTCTACACTTGAGTGAGCAAAGGACCTATTTTTATGACTGAGGACTTGTTGAAATGAAAAGATTATGGAGAAACTTAGATGTAAAACAATTGAAAAATAGAAAATTAAATCATGTTTACAAAGCCAATAAGAATAATCCATTAATAAAGATGCCCATCAAATTAATGAGTTCTAGATCTACTGGATTCCTTACCACATTGATATTCCCAGTGCAATGTTAAAAGTGCAATGTTAAAATATTTGTTTTTTAATGCTGCTGTTTCACTTAGATTTTTCTGTGATTGAGTGCAATTAAATTCTAGGTCCCAAATACCAACTATTTGGGGATACAGTTTGTTGGGTTTTCAGTAATTTGTAGGAAGACAGTATGAAATAATAGAAAAAGCTCTCCTGTAGGAGTCAGAAGTTCTGGGTTCTAGTACTTGTTGGTCCTATGAAAATTAAGTGTATTACACTGCTTTAGTTTGCCAGGGCTGCTATAACAAAAGTACCACAAACTGGGTGGTTTAAATCAGCATTTATTATCTCACTGCTCTGGAGGCTGGTAGTCTGAAATCAAGGTGTCAGCAGGGCCACGCTTCCTCTGGAGTCTGTAGAGTTCTGGGGGTGCTGGCCATCCATGATGTCCTTTGCTTATGATATATAACTCAATCCTTGCCTCTGTCACGTGGCCATCTCTCTCTCTCTGTCTCCTATGGACTGTGTCCAGATTTCCTTTTCTTATAAGGACACTAGTCATATTGGATTAGGATCTGCCCTAATCCAGTTTGGCCTCATCTTAATGAAAAAACATCTTCAAAACTCCTGTTTCCACATAGGATCACGTTCATGGCACTGGGAGTTAGGACTTGAACCAATCTTTTTGGGGGACACAATTCAATCCATGATATACTATTTTCACAGACTTCATTTTTATCATCTATTAAATGGAAAGAACAATCTGTGCTTGGTTTACTTTAAGGCTCAATCTAAAGGTGAAATAAAATATACTCTGTAGTGCTGGTAAACTTAGAATTTCATTAATCTCCGTCTCAAAAGTTTCTGAGCATATTTTCAACTATTCTTTTCATAATAAGAATCATTGTCTGAAGTTGTCAAAAAACAAAAAACAAAACGAAACTCTACCAGCTCTTTTAAGATGACATTCTGAATAAGATGTGTACTAACACTTGTAGCATGGCTGAATCAAATGGATATTTGCTGTCTCAGTTTTTGATTAGGAACTCATTCACCATAAATTTGGAAAACCAGTTTTCGAAGCAATCTATGAGCCTTTTATAGTGTTTGGCTGCTATTACTTAGAGGAAAGCTTTAGCTGAATTCCTTGAATGTGAATTGTAATAATGATTACTGTATCCAAAAATCATATTAATCATAATTCTTCTTTATTAATATATTCAGGGATTGTCTGTATACTTAAAAAAAAGATCCATAACTACTTTGAGTGTTAAAATATTTCTATTAATTCTTCAGAAACAAAAAAAAAATTAAATTAGTAAATCCCTTTTCCCTTTCGCCATTCTGGCAGTCTAATCATGTAAACTGCAATACGGATAAGGAAGCATATCTGGTTCTAATTTCTGAACTCAGCATCAGATGTTGTTTTCAAGGTTTGCCTTAAAAAAAAGAAATCATTGCTGCCTAAAATTTTAAATTTTTTGTTTTACTATGAAGTCAGGCTTGTGAGGAACTTATCCAGCAAATGATCCATAATTACCAAAGAGACCCTTTCAATATAAATATATTATATACGGTGCTCATATATTGCCAATTCCTTTTAACCTAAAATATGGGGTGAAAAGTTTGTCTCTAAGTATAAATACCAAGGTTGTTTATGAAGCCCCTCCCACACTGGGGAGAAGGAGGGCCTTGTGAGATATTAGGTTTGGCGGACTGTATTTTCTCTAAAAGCTTATGCTGGCAACAAAAGTGAATCATGTATTACTGCTGAAAATGGGGATGTGCCAACCGTTCATGGAGTAAAAAACTATTTATCTTTTAAAAAATAATTTCCAAGTTGTTACCCGAAGATCTTTTTCAAGTTCTTTGCAGTTGAAATGAAATATAATTTCTGGCAGGTGCAAGCAGGCTGATAACCCAAACATAATTACCACATGATGAAATACCTGTAGCTATATCCCCAAGCAGTGAAACAGACCCACGATTTATAACTGCCGCTCTCCCTTTAAAATGTTTTATGGCTATGTATATTTATCTATTTATGTTAACATAAGATTAAGTGATTTCTATCTTTTTTCATAGAATTCATATAAAAATTGTAGATGTGAATTGTGAAAAAGCTGTTTGTAAACTAAGAGCATCTATTAGCTCATCCATTCAACGAATAGGTATTGCATGTTTAATGTGTACCAGGCACTTGGTTATAGAGATCTAAGATGTATATGTAAGACTCAGAATCTATAAATAAAGAGAAACAAATACATAAAATTACAATAAATATTATAAGAACTCTAATAGAGTTTTTGAATGGATTTAAATTCATTGTTCATTCATTCAGCATGTTCACTGATCACCTATTATATGCTAGGCTTAAGAGATAGTGTTGGGGAAGTCACAGACATCTGTTAAGCAGCCAAGTCCAGACGTCACTCATCCCCACCTCCTTCTCCGGGGAAGTCAGAAACTCACACTAACTGGACATCTTCTAGACTCTCTGCTACCCCCACCTCCTTTCCTATTGTGTGCAATTCCACAACTTGGGGGAGATGTTAAGTCTAATGAAAAGGTGGCCAAACCTTGAAATCAGGAATAAGCAGCCCCAGATGCTTATCAGAACAGGAATTCTCAGACCCCCTCCCAGTAAGATGGGTAAAAACCACACTCGGACAGTATAGATTGGTCTCTCTTCTCTGACTTGAAGCGGGGTGTGCAGAGCTGCCATCTACTGACCCCAACCCAGAGCAGTTTGTGGCCATCCTGGGAGACCAGCCGAGATGGGACTTCTTCCCCTGCTCTTTTGAACTATTTGTGCTATGTAAGTGACAAGGAGATTTGCCCTTTCTGGATTCTTTATTCTGCACAATAAAGGGATCATTTGCAGAAAGTTTCTGTTGCACTCTGAACACACCATTAGAGCAAGGCAACAGCAAGTAAGAAAGACACACACCTTTCCTTTTGGAGCTCACGTTTCCAGTTGTCCACTGGGTATCCTCACCCAGATGCATCAGTTACATCATATCTAAATTTGAGCTAGTTATTTCTACCCTGAAGGCAGCTTTCACTTGTGGCATCCCCATTTCAGTTAATGGCACTTCTATTCTTTCAATTACTTAGGCCTCAAACATCAAATATTCAACTTTTTCTTTTTCTTTCCCTCTTTTACTGGTTCTGTTGATTTTTGCCCTTCAATTACCTTGTCATCATCTGTTTTCCATTCTCACTCTCCTCTTTTAAAACACTTCCTCATTACCTTTCACCTGGCATATTTTGAAGCCTTATATCTGATCTCATTTGTCTTTGATTTCTTTCAACTCTTGTCCTCTGGATAAAGCTGCTAGATTATTCATCCTAAAGAAGAATACTAATCACATCACCACCTTGTTCAGCAAGCCTCAAAGGCTCCCTAGTCCCTGTCTAATTAAGCCAAATCTCCCTATCCTGTCATTTATGCCTACCATAATAGCTGCTGATCACACTAGCCAATGGATATAAATTATATTTACGTCCAAATTGCAATGATGCTGAGCCACCCCCCGCCCCTTGCAAAGAATATTTCTTAATCTTCTGGTTCTGATTAGCTAATGTCATTTTGGATTAAAAAGAAAGAAAGCTGCTGTCAGCTTGTGTATTGGGTTTTTTTCTGAAGATTGTTGCATTCCATTACATTCTAGTAACAGTGGCACAGACCTCCTCCTTCTACCTCTCTTATTATGTACTTCTTATTCCATTCTCCATCCTTGGTCATGAAAACTAAAAGAATGTAACTAACAAGGCAGGGCCCTCCTAGATGGGTGTAGAAAGGGATGACATGGAACAGAAAAATCATGTTCATCTTGGGCAAGTAAGTGGATGACGAAGATTGGCAAGAATCATACGTTAATAATTTTGGTCCCAATCACACCCATTTACCAGCTGTAGTCAACACTTGGCATACTCCAAGTTCCTCCTTTCTGTTTTCCACTTGTCCACACCTACTGCATGAAAAGCTCATTGAAGGAGCTTGAGCTCCCGAGGACTGACTCCTGTACAGCACCCTCCAGATGAATGGGACCATACTTAGGCTTTTTCTCAACCCCACTCTGATTTCTTGATTCCATGTTTTCCCTTTTTCTGAAATGACATCTTCCCATTTCATTTATGCCTGCTATAGTCTCAATTGTCTTTCAAGTTCTATATCTCATGCCAGTTTCTCTCTGATACTTTCCCCAATTTCTTTAATAACAGGAAAATAGTCTAAGTCAAAGAGCCATTCCTGATTTCCTTGAATAGCTTACATAATTCAAGACTAATTTACACATGTGAATGAAAAAGGGTAGCAAATACTTCTCTTTACCAGATGAAGTGGCACTGCCCCATGGTAATAGCACAAAGAGAATTTATACTTTACTTCATCTTCATACTTTGAAAAGAAGTTATTCTTGACAAATTTTAAACATTTTTGAGAAATGTACATTGTTTTGAAACCTGTGCTTGCAGGGACATTTAGTTAATAATTTTATATTATGCTATTTTAAATTTACATAATTAAAATTCTCATAAAACACAACTGTGATATCCACCAAACAGCTTTCCATTTCAGCAAAAATAAATAATATTTCTTTGTTTTACAATGACTTGATTTTTTTTGGTGATGTTCAAGCTGTGCAAGCTGTGTGTGTATGTGTGTGTGTGTGTGAGTCTGTGTGTCTGTGTGTCTGTGTTCCTAGAGCAAATGTACCTAAAGAAAAATGACATTAAACTATTAAAAATATATTAGTATCTGGAATCTCAGTTACCACCCAGTATTGTAAGACTGAAGGGCAATTCCTTGAGACCACATGGCATGCTACCCTTCTGAAAAGGGAATCTGTTTTGGGTGCATGGTTCTGACACAGATTTACATTTTCCGCTAGCATTTGCACAGGTTGTGACTGACACATTTCCAAGTACTCTCTACTGTGTCATTGTCGAGATATGAAAATTTACATAAGTATCTTACTTTTTGCGTAGGCAGTATTAAATAAAGAAGATACCAGGTTCCCCAACACAGTCCAGAGTAATGACTATTTAACTGTTTCTTAGAATATGGCAGTGAACAAACCAGATAATCTTTTTAATTTTTTTTCCACATATCCTACAACATTGTGAGCAGCAATTTCTAATCTGATAAGTGGCAGTGTTGGAAGACAGAGGTCTTTTTTTCCTAGCAAAGCTAATAATTATGTTCACATATGAAAATTCCTTTAATGACACAGAGCATAGAAAGACCTCACATACAGAGGCAAGGATCACTTTCTAAATGTGGCTTCCAAGCAATTCTTCAGCTCTTCCCTAGTGCTCAAAGAGTGTCAGAACCAATGCACTTGAGAAACAAGTTCAAGGGGAATGCCATCCTTGATATGATGAGTTGGAAGAAAGTTTGTTTACCAGAACTTTCCTCAGGGATGTGCTAGGTGTTCTTGATAAGACACACATGGCACGTGGGGTTAGGGGTGGAGATGGGTGGGGAGTGGGTGGGTAAACTGTAGGTCTCTGGGGTCTCTGGTTTTCCTGAGTGGGGTGTGCAAGTTTGAAGGCAGAGCTAACTTGCTCAGGGGAATAAAATAGGGGCTAAACCCTAATCAGGGGAAGGGGAGACGGGCCACTGGAGGCAGCAGAGAGAGAGACACCCCCAATGTACTAAATCCGTCTGGTGGGAGAATAATGGAGGGAATTTAATAAGCTGATATGGTAGGCAAACTTTTACCTCTGTCCTGTTTATGAAAATCTTAGTGAATACTACATTACTCACAAATACATTTGATGCAAATGGATTATTGGAAGAGGGAAATAAAAAGAGATGCTGACATCCTTGTCAAGGTTTGGGGGTTTTAGCAGAAATATTTTACTCAGGGACAGTCAAACTCAGGGAATAAAGGAAAAAAAGGTTCCCAACTGCTGGCCTGTAAAAGGTAAAAGGGGCATAACAAATGGAGAAATGTTGCAAATTCTTTCTCTTCTCTCCTATTTCATAACATGAAGGTGAACAGGTATAGTCTGAAAAGAAAGCAACAACAGAAGCACAGGGACAATGTCATCATTTGAAGAGAGAAAAATGTTCACCATAAGAAATACATACAGCCATGGTTTTAATAAAACAGGAAATAAATTTGAGTATACAACACTTTTACTTTGTTTCTGAGATTGAAAATCTGGCATTGGGTAAAAAAGTTGGTGATTTTTTTCCCATTGAAATGAATATGAATACAACAATTTAAAAACTAGTAAGCAATATTCTAAGGAACAAAGCCAGGCAACATTTGTCTCAGCATAAATTACGCCTTAAAATAGTTTGCAATTACAGATACTGACTCATGGCTTTTTAGGAGTCTCAAAAATTGAGGGATGTTTAAGCCTTTTATTCTCTGCCCTAAAATACTGACTGGATGTAGCAAGGAATTTATAATTTCTTAATACAAACTGTCACTCAGCTATTACTAAACATTCAGGTTATTGAAATACAACAACATCTGAAATCCTATAACCAAAGCTATTCTTTGAGAAAAAAATTAATGGTTTGAAAAGCAAACATTAAGAATATTAAAAATAGCATGATAAGATACTTTTACTGCAGGATTTTAAAGTGGTATACTTTTATGTCATAAGCAGTGGGTTCTTCTTATGATGAGATTTCTTATACCACTGTCATTTCTTTATCTGATTTTACCAGCAGTTGAAATATAAACTAATTATGGTATTTTAATTAGAGCCAATAATCTTGTTGCAAAACCAGAATGATAACTATTTCATGATGTTATGGAAGATCAATGACATTAAGTAAATGGGAATGCTCTGTAAACTGCAAAGTCCTATACAAATTAGTTATTGTTGCTCCAATTTTATCACAGTACCAGGTATATAACATAAGGCCAATGAATGTTTATTAAAATAACAACCCTGACAATATCCATACAATTGTGATGTGAAGTTTGAAGCAGGCCCTTGGATAAGACAGTAGTTCAGACTTTAATGATAGCTGCCCAAACGAACAATTATTGGGTGTCAAGAATGTGCCTAGAACTTGTAGGGGAACATCATGAAAGACTTTGAAAACAATAAAGACACTACTACATGTCATTAGTGGAAGTCTAGGAATCTTCCTTCTCCATTCTATATTATCTGTGTCTTTCATTGTCTTTGAGCTATCCACAACCCTGTAAGTTGCAGGTAACTTATAGTGATGCAATCTGTTCTTTTCCATAGACATACAAATGAGTTTTGTTAGGTGGAGTTTCAAATGATTTCTCTCTCCCATAGTGGAGAACCCATACATGTCTGCTCTTTGGATTCTCCTTTGAACAAATTATAACATCTCATTGGTTTCCTCATTAACTAATGAATTAAATAAAATCTTTGCCTTGTGTTCACTTTTTATTAGTAGGGAAGCCATTATTATACTTTTAAAAATTATTCTTTAACAGTTTGGGAGGATCTGCCAAGGTGCCCAATGGGCTCACCTGACAAAGCCAGGTAAGCTTTCCTGCCGAAGAAATGCACCTCATGGGAAGCTTAAGTTCAGGCACTGTTGTTTCTCAGCTCCCAGAGGTGGTTCCCAGGCAGCAATAGAACTTAAGCTTTGCTGAATCCCTAGTGCTCTAGCTTTATCCTCTCTCCACAGATCATTATTTCTGCCCTGAAAAGGCTTATAATCCACATAAATAGAAAAATGCATATGAACAAAACAATTTTAAAACATGTAAGCAGTAACCTGTAATTTTAAACATGTAAATCATGTCAGAGCAATAGACTTTAGAATATGGGACTATTCCAGTGAGCTAGAGGAACAGAGAGACCTGCACAGACAAGGAAACACTAGTCTAAAGGATGGCTCTGAAGGATGGGTAAGACTTTGGCAAAGTCAAATAGGGGAGCACATTATTAACACTCAGGACTTGTCATCTCCTGAGGGAACACTGGCCTTTATCGCTCAGCCCACGTCTGAAATTTCCAAAAATGTGACTTATTGGCTAGCTTGGTTTAACTTCTAACCTCCAGATCATTAACTGTGACCAGGGATGGGATTACATTATGTTGTGATGGGGAGGGGAAGTTCTCATACAAAGGAGTGCTGTGCAAAGGAAACTGGGTATCAATTACGCCCACTTGTATGGCTCCTATGGAATACCTCTATTTATCCATAACCAACTCAGCTATGATCTAACTGAAGAATATTCAGAGTTGTAGACATAAGAGGTAAGCCTCTACGATACAAAAAAATATTCAGTAAGAAACGTTAGTATTACACAAAGGTTAGTGAAACTTTTCATCTAGGGCATGTAGCAATGAGTATTGCCCTTTAGCAGGTGGCTTTCATTTGTGTTTACGGTGCTTGAGAATCTCACAGTATAGTGTTTGGAAAGGTCTGGAAAAATCTTATGCAGCCCATATGTCAATGGGTCCTTCTTTTCCTTTGAAGCATTAGTAAAATTTGAATAAAAGCCCCTAAAATTACAGCTTACTTCTTTCTTCTGTCGGCTTCATGCACTTTTTTGTTAAAGCCTGCAGTTCCAGCTGCTCTCCTTGTCACCTATTTTAATAAGTAAGTAAATAAATAAATACTAGATCCACATAAACCGAAGTAGGTTGGGGCTCTGTAAATTTATTGAAGACATTGGGGAAGGAAGTCTCATTGCAGAGCGGCAACTTTTGCCATCTCTCTTTCTTCTGCCCTCTCCCCACCTTCCTTTACTTTCCACTCCTTTCCATAGCTCTTTGGTATAACCAGAAAATTCTTCTGCTTGATCCTATAGAACAGTTTCAAGAACAGTCTTGCACTTTCAATGCCAAGCTGGCTTATCCATGATTTTTTTTTGCAAGAATTTCAACATCTTCCATGAAAGAAATTCTGGTGAACGCATTTTTTTTTTTTTTTTTTCATTTCTTTACATTAAGGCAGTATAGGAGTTGGGGCTTAAATCATACTGATGGAATTAATATACTTTATGTGTATCATACTTATGTATTACATATCATATACTTTCTGGTGATATAATCATTTTTATTTTTCAAGCTTGTAGCAGGAAAAGATCTTTTCTATTTGGCTTAATTATGAGATGCCTAGTCTAGTACCATAACTTGAAGGGTTGCTTTTTTTTTTTTTTTTCTGTTTATGTATTTTTTTTATTAAATTCAGTTTTATTGAAATACATTCACACACCATACAATCATCCATGATATACAATCCACTGTCCACAGTATGATAACATAGTTACGCGTTCATCACCACAATCTATCTCTGAACATTTTCCTTACATCAGAAAGAACCAGAACAAGAATAAAAAATAAAAGTAAAAAAAGAATACCCAAATCATCCCTCCATCCCACCCCATTTGTCCTTTAGTTTTTATCCCCATTCCTCCACTCATCCATACACTAGATAAAGGGGGTGTGATCCACAAGGTCTTCACAATCACACTGTCACCCCTTGTAATCTACATTATTATGTAATTGTCTTCAGGAGTCCAGACTGCTGGGTTGGAGTTTGGTAGTTTCAGGTATTTACTTCTAGCTATTCCAATACATTAAAGCCTAAGAGCTGTTATCTATATAGTGCATAAGAATGTCCACCAGAGTGACCTCTCGACTCCACTTGAAATCTCTCAGCCACCGAAACTATTTCGTCTCATTTTGCATCCCCCTTTTGGTCAAGAAGATACTCTCAGTCCCATGATGCCGGGTCCACATTCATCCCCGGGAGTCATACTCTGCATTGCCAGGGAGATTTACACGCCTGGGAGTCGGGTCCCACGTAGGGGGGAGGGCAGCGAGTTCACCTGTCGAGATGGCTCAGTTAGAGAGAGAGAGGGCCACATCTGAGCAACAAAGAGGTACTCAGGGGGAGACTCTTAGGCACCATTACATACAACTTTAGACTCTCCTTTGTGGTAATGAGCTTCATAAGGGCAATCCCATGCTCGAGGGCTCAGCACATCAAACCGCCAGTCCCAATGTTTGTGACAACATCAACACCAGTCCAGGTGAGGATGTCCAACACATCCGCACCTTCCCCCAGATCCTCGGGGCTGGGGAGGGGGAGGCTGTAAATATATTTTTTATTATCTGCCCAAATTACTCTAGGATGTGTCACTATTTCACTCCAGCCTATACTAACCTACCGTATCTCACTTCCTATTCAAAGTTCCATGCAATTGTGGTGTTTGAACAAATCGACTGTAGAGTTGTACCGTTTAGAAAATTTAGATCCTGTACCAAATAGATATCTATTCCCTTGGTCTCATATAAAAGTTGGAGTTTTAAAACACAATCAGTTTCAACCTTTACCCTTTGGCCTGGCTTGCCCTGGTCTTAACCAGACCTGCTTCATTCATATCACTAATTGAAGTCTCGGCTCTTTTTCAGCTTTTTTTTTTTTTTTTTTGACAGTGGCTGTATGCACTAATACTGACATTCATATCTGCCGAGCTCTAGCTCTGAGTTTCAGGTGTCTCAGAGATATGCATTGTTCCAGAGACATATCAGGTTATACGCTAGGGTTTAGAGATAGGCCTTACAATTCAGGGATAGAGTTAACTGCTGTAAGAGCTTACAATCTAGGGAATATTACAATTATTGTGTCCACATTAGGCTATGTTCTAAGATTCAGTTCTGAGTTTACACATTGTAGTTAGTCCATATTGGTGAGGCATCATCCCTCTCACCATGTTTTCTCCAACACTTTTACTCCTATATATATTTTCCTACAATTTTATGGAGTTATGTTCACATACCATACATTTATCCACAGTGTACAATCAGTTGTTTATGGTATCATCATAAAGTTGTACATTTATCACCACAATCAGCACTTGAACATATTGATTACTACAAGAAAAATTTTTTTTTTTTTTTTTTTTTTTTTTTAGAAATAAGAAAAAATGATAAAAAGAAAAATAACATGTCATACAATACAATGTACTACTAAGGACAGAAATAACACCACTACCAAGAATCCCATATTATTCCCCTATATCCCCCTCTCATATACATTTAGCATTGGCATATTGCCTTTGTTACATTTAATGGAGCTATATTACAATGTTACTGTTGACCATAGACTCCAGTTTGCTTTGATTATGTTTTTTCCCCAATACCATCCCCTTTTCAAATTTTTAAATGGTTGACATTCATTTGCTTTCCAACATGCAAAAATATTTTTATATTTGTATATTTAGTAACAGTCATTGGCCACTCCAGTTTTTGCCACGTTATACAGTCCCAGTCTTTATCATCTATCTTTACCTCTGGTGTCTTACATTCTCCTATCCCACCTCTTTCAGCTTTACTCACAGACATCTTTGTTCAGTGTACTTACAATACCGTGCTACCATCACACAGTATTATGCTATCTATTTCTGGATCTATGCAATCAATCCTAAACATTCTGTAGTCCTTCAGCATCAAATGGCTGATCTTTGCCCTCTTTCTATCTCCTGGTCGCCTTGTTGTCAGCTTTTAACTCCCAAAGTTTGTTCATTAATGTCTATTCATATTAGTGAGACCATACAGAATCTGTCTTTTTGTTTCTGGCTAACTTCACTCCACATAATGTCCTCAAGGTTCATCCTCATTATTACATGATCCATGTCTTTGTTCTGTCTTACAGCTGCATAATATTCCATCATGTGTATATATCACTGTTTGTTTATCCACTCGTCCTTCGATGGACATTTGGGCTGTTTCCATCTCTTGGCAATTGTGAATAATGCTGCAATAAACATTGGTTTACAAATGTCTGTTTGTGTCTTAAGTTTCAGTTCCTCTGAGTATATACCTAGCAATGGAATAGCTGGGTCATATGGCAAATCTATATTTAGCTTCCTGAGGAACCTCCACACTGTCTTCCAGAGTGGTTGCACCATTCTACATTCCCACCAACAATGAATAAGTGTGCCTCTTTCTCCACATCCTTTCCAGCACTTGTCATTTTCTGTTTTTTGGATAATGGCCATTCTGGTAGGTGTGAGATGATATCTCATTATGGTTTTGATTTGCATTTCCTTAATAGCCAGTGAAGTTGAGCATTTTTTCATATGCTTTTGAGCCATTTGTATTCCCTCTTCAGAAAAATGTCTGTTCATGTCTTTTGCCCATTTTTTAATTGGATTGTTTGTCTTTCTGTTATTGAGATGCAGGATTCCTTTATATATACGGGATATGAAACCCTTATCTGATATGTGGTTTCCAAATATCATCTCCCATTGTGTAGGTTGCCTTTTTACTTTTCTGACAAAGTCCTTTGGTGTACAAAAGTGTTTAATTTTGAGGAGATCCCATTTTTCTATTTGTTCTTTGGTTGCTCGTGCCTTGGGTGTGAGGTCTAAGAAACCACCTCCTATCACAAGATCTTTAAGATATTGCCCTGCATTTTCTTCTAAGAGTTTTATGGTCTTGGTGCTAATGTTTAGGTCTTTGATCCACTTTGAGTTAATTTTGGTATAAGGTGTGAGATGGACATCCTCTTTCATTCTTTTGGAAATGGATATCCAGTTCTCCAAACACCATTTATTGAACAGGCTGCTCTTCCCCAGTTGCTTCGGCTTCACTGCCTTATCAAAGATCAGTTGTCCATAGATGTAACGGTCTACTTCTGAACACTCAATTCGATTCCATTGATCAGTATATCTGTCCTTATGCCAGTACCGTGCTGTTTTGAGCACTGTAGCTTTCTAATATGCTTCAAAGTCAGGTAGTGTGAGACCTCCCACTTCACTCCTCTTTCTCAAGACATTTTTGGCTATTCGGGGCACCTTACCCTTCCAAATAAATTTGGTTATTGGTTTTTCTATTTCTGTAAAGTAGGTTGTTGGGATTTGAATTGGTATTGCATTGAATCTGTAAATCAGTTTAGGTAAAATTGCCATCTTAACTATATTTAGTCTTCCAATCCATGAACATGGTATGTTCTTCCATTTTTTTAGGTCTTGTTCAATTTCTTTTAGCAGTTTCTTATAGTTTTCTATGTAAAGGTCTTTTGTGTCCTTGGTTAAGTTTATTCCTAAATACTTGATTCTTTTGGTTGCTATTGTAAATGGGATTTTTTTCTTGATTTCCTCCTCTTGTTGCACATTACTTGTGTATAGGAACACTACAGATTTTTACATGTTGATCTTGTAGCCTGCTACTTTGCTGTATTCATTGACTAGTTCTAGTAGCTTTGCTGTAGATTTTTCTGGATTTCCTACATATAGAATCATGTCATCTGCAAATAGAGAAAGTTTTACTTCTTCCTCTCCAATTTGGATGCCTTTTACTTCTTTTTCTTGCCTAATTGCTCTAGCTAGAACTTCCAGCACAATGTTGAATAACAATGGTGATAGTGGGCATCCCTGTCTTGTTCCTGATCTTAGAGGAAATGCTTTCAGTCTCTCCCCATTGAGTGTGATGTTAGCTGTGGGTTTTTCATATATTGCCTTTATCATATTGAAAAAGTTCCCTTCTATTCCTATCCTTTGAAGTGTTTTCATCAGGAAAGGATGTTGAATTTTGTCAAATGCCTTTTCTGCATGAATCGAGATGATCATGTGGTTCTTCTGCTTTGATTTATTGATGTGGTGTATTACATTAATTGATTTTCTTGTGTTGAACCAGCCTTGCATACCTGGAATAAATCCCACCTGGTCTTGGTGTATAATTCTTTTCATGTGCTGCTGGATTCAATTTGTGAGTATTTTTGTTGAGGATTTTTGCGTCTATATTCATTAAAGAAATTGGTCTATAATTTTCTTTTTTTGTAGTATCTTTGCCTGGTTTTGGTATTAGGGTGATGATGGCTTCAAAGAAAGAGTTAGGTAGCTTTCCCTCTTCTTCAATTTTTTTGAAGAGTTTGAGAAGGATTGGTACTAATTCTTTCTTGAATGCTTGGTAGAATTCACATGTGAAACCATCTGGTCCTGGGCTTTTCCTTTTTGGGAGCTTTTTGATGACTGACTCAATCTCTTTACTTGTGATTGGTTTGTTGAGGTCATCTATTTCTTCTTGAGTTAATGTTGGTTGTTTATGCTTTTCTAGGAAGTTGTCCATTTCATCTAAGTTGTCTAGTTTATTAGCATATAGTTGCTCATAGTATCTTCTCATTATCTCCTTAATTTCTGCAGGGTCGGTAGTTATATTTCCTTTCCCATTTCTGATTGCATTTATTTGCATCTGCTCTCTCTTTTTTTTTGTTGGCCTAGCCAGTGGTCCATTGATTTTATTGACTTTCTCAAAGAACCACCTTCTGGTTTTGTTGATTCTCTCTATTGTTTTCCTGTTCTCAATTGTATTTATTTCTGCTCTGATCTTTGTTATTTCTTCCCTTCTGCTTGCTTTGGAGTTAGTTTGCTGTTCTTTCTCTAATTCCTCCAGGTGAGCAGTTAACTCTTCAATTTTTGCTCTCTCTTCTCTTTTAATATAGGCATTTAGGGCAATAAATTTCCTTCTCATCACCGCCTTTGCTGCATCCCATAAGTTTTGATAAGTTGTGTTTTCATTGTCATTTGCCTCGAGGTATTTACTAATTTCTCTTGTAATTTCTTCCTTTACCCACTGGTTTTCTAAGAGGGTGTTGTTTAGCCTCCATATGTATGTGAATTTTATGACCTTCTGCCTTTTATTTATTTCCAACTTCATTCCATTGTGGTCTGAGAAAGTGTTTTGTATAATATCAATATTTTTAAATTTGTTGAGACTTGCTTTGTGACCCAACATGTGGTCTATCCTAGAGAATGTTCCATGAGCACTTGAGAAAAAAGTGTATCCTGCTGTTGTTGGATGTAGTGTTCTATAAATGTCTGTCAAGTCTAGTTCATTTATCATAGAATTCAACATCTCTGTTTCTTTAGTGATCCTCTGTCTAGATGTTCTATCCATTGATGAGAGTGGTGTATTGAAGTCTCCAACTATTATTGTAGAGGTATCTATTTCTCCTTTCAGTGATTGCAGTGCTTGCCTCATGAATTTTGGGGCATTCTGGCTTGGTGCATAAATATTTATGACTGTTATGTTTTGTTGATGAATTGACCCTTTTATTAATATATAGTGTCTTTCTTTGTCTCTTTTAATTGTTTTGCTTTTGAAGTCTAACTTGTCTGATATTAATATAGCTACTCCCACTTTTTTCTGGTTGTTGTTTGCATGAAATATCTTTTTCCAACCTTTCACTTTCAGTCTTTGTTTGTCCTTGTGTCTAAAGTGAGTTTCTTGTAGACAGCGTATAGATGGGTCCTGTTTTTTCAACCCATTCTGCCAGTCTGTGTCTTTTTATTGGGGAGTTAATCCATTTACATTTAGTGTTATTACTGTAAGGGCAGTACTTTCTACTACCATTTTGTTTTTTGGAATTTATATGTCATATCTTATTTTTTCCTCTCCTTTTACCTTTCCTGATAATCTTCATTTCTGCACTCTTCTCCAACTCTCTCTCTCCTGTCTTTTCCTATCAGCCTGTAGCACTCCCTTTAGTATTTCTCGTAGCGCCGGTCTCTTATTCACAAACTCTCTCAGTGTCTGTTTGTCTGAAAATGTTTTAATCTCTCCCTCATTTTTGAAGGAAAGTTTTGCTGGATATAGAATTCTTGGTTGGCAGTTTTTCTCTTTCAGTATCTTAAATATATCATGCCACTGTCTTCTTGCCTCCATGGTTTCTGCAGAGAAATCTGTACATAGCCTTATTGACCTTCCCTTGTATGTGATGGATCGCTTTTCTCTTGCTGCTTTCAGAATCCTCTCTTTGTCTTTGACATTGGACAATCTGACCAGTAAGTGTCTTGGAGTAGGTCTATTGGGATCTATTCTATTTGGGGTATGTTGTACTTCTTGAATCTCTAATTTTCTGTCTTTTATAAGAGTTGGGAAATTTTCAGTGAATATGTCTTCTATTACTCTTTCTGCCCCTTTTCCCCTCTCTTCTCCTTCTGGGATACCCATAACATGTATATTTGTGCGTTTCATGTTGTCACTCAGCTCCCTAAGATCCTGCTCATATTTTTCCATTTTTGTCACCATTTGTTCTTTAGTGTGTATGAATTCGAATGACCTGTCTTCCAGTTCACTGATCCTTTCTTCTGCCTGTTCAGATCTACTGTTGTGTCCCTCCATTGTGTTTTTCATCTCCTCCATTGTGGCCTTCATTCCCATGAGTTCTGCCATTTGTTTTTTTAAGTTTATGAATTCTTCTTTATGGTCAGCCAGTGTCTTCTTTATATCCTTCAGCTCTTTTGCTATATCTTCCTTCATTTCATCAAATTTATTTAGCATTAGTTGCCTCCACTCCTGTGTCTCAGCTGAGCTATTAGTTTGTTCCTTTGGCTGGTCCATGTTTTCGTGTTTCCTGGTATGGCTTGTTATCTTAAGTTGTCTAGGCATCTGATTTTCTTGATTAGTTTATTTTGGAGCTTGTTTTCTGTCTTTTACCTAGTGGTTTTCTTGTTGGTTGGCTTTGTTCTCTGGCTTCTGTTATTCAGTTCAACTTATTCTAGACCTCTAACTTAGGTTCTATTTAGTTGATCAGAATTTTTACCCTCTCATTTTTTCTGTTTCTTGCTCTGCCTCTATGTAACCTTTTTGTGAGTGGGTCTCCTCAGATATGGTCGACCTTAGTCAGATTTTCCCAGTCTAGTGAGGCCCAGGTCTCAATGGGAGGGTATGGAGTTTCCTGAGAATGAGACCTTCCTATGAGGCCTTTAGAATTGGTGCTTTTCCTCTCCTGTCCAGCAGGTGGCGCTGGCCAGCCCGCAGCTCCCCCACCAGTGTAAGGAGGTGTGGAGACTTTAGTTCTCCTGGTGACTCTGATCCTGTCAGGGGCGTGGCTGACTGAAGCCAGAATCTGAATTCCAGCCCCTGGGGTCTGAATTCCCAGAAGGAGGACTGCCAGTTGAGCTGGACCTCCCTCCACTCTCCCAATCCTCAGTACTCCAGTTGTCTCTCAGGGGCACTATTCCCTTCTCCCCTCTCCTCTTTGGGGCCTCTCCAGGTAGATTCCTTGGTGAGCCTGGGTTGCCAATTAAAGACGGGGGTGGAGGCCTTCAGTAGTGAATATGGAACTCAAAGACACTGTGGGTACTCTGTCTCCCCCAAGTCCAGCCTAGTCCCTCAACCTGGGCTTTCCGATAGAAAATAACCACATATATTACTTTTAGATTAAAAAAAAAAAAAAAAAAAAGAAAAGGAATCAAGAAAAAGAAAAAAGGAAAAAAAAAAAAATAGAGTCTCTCTTAAAAGTCTTTCCCCAGCCTGGAAGTTTTGTCAGTGTCAGAATAGAGCATTTAAATATATGCTTTGGGCTATTGTCTGATAATTACTCTCCAGTCCCTTCAGTTCCACCCCTGCCGGGGGCTATTGAAATGCAAAAAGATAAGGGATCAGTGAGAAGCCAGAAGGGACAAAATGTAGGGGGAAAAAAATGGCTTTTTTGGAGTCTGGGAATGGGTGCCCGCTTTTACGTGCCCCACTTCTCGGAGCCCAGCCCTTCTTTAGCACCCCAGCTCCCAAAGTTAGTTAATTAATTTGTTAATTAATTCTGCAGTTGAGGCTGGATTGAGCCTCCCTTCTTGCCCTCAGCAGATTGCTGTTTTTTTGGTCCCCACCCCCCCCACTCCCTTTCAGGAAGCCGGCAGCAAGACAGTCTGTGAGGTCTGGGTGGGGAGGGGCGCCAGACCACTGGTCCGGGGAACTTACAATGTTCGCTGCGATCTCAGCTTTTCCTCCAATTCCAAACTTGTGTCCAATGTGTGACTGGTTACTGGAGACCCCGAAAACACTGTTTCATATAGTTCTTGTGTAATTGCCAGCTGCTCTAGGGGAGAGACGAAATTCTGCTCCTCACCACTCCGCCATCTTGCCCCGCCTCCATGTCGAAGGGTTGCTTTTTACTATCTAATAAAATGGAATGCTACTGAAGGATGTTAATGATAATCAGATATTATACACTAATAGCAGTTACTTCCGTGCAGGTGGTCCTTATTCCAAAGATTGTCAATTGCAACGACTAGGTAAATCTATTCAGTAAAAGAGTGAGCCAATGGGTCAAAGATTACCTTCTGGGTGATTATCAGAATAATAACATTTGTCACTAGGTTCCTCAACAACACTGCGGCCAAACACTAATATGGTCATGTTTCTTCCCTGAAGCGAATGGCTGAAAGTGTTGTGGTTGACAGACAAGAAAATTTCAAAATCTCTCACCTGTCCTGCCAACCCTATGGGGAAAAATGATTCTAAAATGATATCTAATTGTTATATAATAGGTGAGGATTCCTAACTAAATTTTGGAATTTGAAAAAAAAAAAAAAATCCTTCTTATCTTGGGCTTAAAAACACAAGAAAAACGAGGAGTTGTGTAGGAAAGAATGGGGTGGGAGAAATCCATGTAAATCTCAAGAAATTTGAAATTTCTGTTTTTGCTGAATGTTTATCTTCATTCAAGAATTTACAAAAAAGAACTTACAAAGTTTATTAGTGATCTCATAGAAAGAGGACAATGTATTAATCACGAGAACATGAACAAAATAAAATAATGGCTGTTTTTTACTTTGAACAAAAGACTTACTATTTTAATGGCAAGAGTAAATGCCTAACAAAATATTTTAAACACTATGAAGCCATTTGATTGCTTTTGGAGAGATTATTTTTGGAATGTTATTGATCCAAATCATGCCTGTTGAGTGAGGCTATCTTAGATGATGTCTCCAAATACCCAACCTGTCTATGACATTTTTATAGCTGAGGAGTTTTGAATGTCTGTGGAAATGGTCAGGTTGGTGACATTTACCAAGGAATATTTCTTAGCTCACACCTTTGTTTTGATTTTGAAAGCTTCCAGCTTGGAGTATAGTCCTGAGCACATGGGCCGATCTCATCTGTTTACTACTGTTTTATTCCTGGAGTTTGCTCCTTATATTTTGTCTTTAAGAACAAGAGAGCAACTTTCACAAAGAACCACAGACTCAAACAGTGTGAAGATACATAATGAATTGCAGTTGAATTTAAATTGGTAGATCAAGAGGATTGTTCTCCATCTCCTGGCCTAATTTCCTTACAGGATGCAGCTTACTTTTCTGTTTTCTTAGCTTTTTCTCTGCCTAACTTGCCCATGCTTCTATAATTTTTCTTCTCTATGGTGAAGCAAACGCATTACTGTGATTTCTAAGGCCTCTTGTTCCTTCACTGAAGATGAGTTAACTGACAAATCTAACCTGTTAATTTCTTATTATTTATATTTCTAGTTCCTTTGAAAAGAGCAGACTAGTATTTTGACTGCAGGAGTCACCATTCACTGGGTTTTCTCAAAAAGTCAAATCATGAATGAATTATATTAATTAAAAACATTTATCAAATGATAATCTAATATACTATATGTACACATTTATGTGCTCATAGGCATATAAGTTTAAATGCAGAAGGATTTGATTTTAGTATTGCCTGCCCCATGTCATTGCAAATCTATGAAAGAGATGGAATATATCTAGAAAAGTTCAGTTTCTACACACTGTGCTGCCTTTGTAAGCCAGTTATTAATCTGTATGAGAACACTAAAGCATGTTTGTAAGATTATAAGCAGATAGGAGTAATCATCTCAGAGAAGCACATATTATTAGTTAGGTTTGTTTTTGGCTACAAGTAAAAGAAAACCCCACAAGCAGTGACTGAACTAAGTAAAGAGCTTACTTTTCTTACATAACAAGCAGCCTGGAGAAAGACTCATGCCAAATGTCATTAAGGGACTTTTTACTTTTCTGCTCTTCCATCCTTCCTGAGAAGTTCTCTTAATCATGGTTACAAGATGCTGCTGATTAAGTAGCATTGAATTTGAATTCCTGGCAGGAAGAAGTAGGAAGGGGAAAAGGCAAGATCAAAGATTTCACCCTTTTACCTGTGAAGGCAAGTCCTCCCCTTGGAATTCCTCTTCTATCTCATTAGAAAGAACTTATCACAGGATCTCAGGGCCACCCTTACCTTCAATGGAAGGTGCTTTTCAAGTCTGTAGTCAAAGAAAGCAGGGGAGAAGAAGCTATGGTGGTATCGAGTGGGCCAATATACCAACATACAGTATTTGCCAAGCATACAACAGGGAAAATTCTGACTTAGACAGGTCTGCGGAGATGCGACCACAATTCCATCGATTCTACAGGCTGGAATCTCAAGTTGTGCTCTTCTGTGTAACTTCTCTTAGAGTTAACTCTAGAGAAATTTAGTCCTTGTGGATACTCTTTTTTTTTTTTAAATATGGAACTTTTCACACATTTGCGTGTCATCTTTGCACAGGGGCCACGCTACTCTTCTCTGTATCACTCCAATTCCAGCACATGCTGCCAAAGCAAGCACTGTAGGTACTCCTTTGCCACAGGTCCTTGTACTTTCCTCTTTTGTCAAAACAGATTCAGAGAAATTTGGAACAGAAAGATTATTTGGTTGAAAGTCATTTAGTTCTCCCTCTTCATTTAATGATGAAAGGGACAGGAGATTTCTTTGGGACCAATCCCTGGTGGACAACTCATATTTCTCTTTCCAGTCCTATTGCTCTATTCTGATTCCTGTCTTCCTTCCTCAGAACTAGGGAACTAGAATTACACCCCACTCCTTAAACAAACAAACCTTACAATACCTATGTATCATCCCACTAACGCAAGCTCTTCCATATTCCAAGATGATAATTAGTAAGTTTAGGAGGAACCCACCCCTTTCATCCTTAAGCCCAAGAATTGCTCTTATTTGTTAAAAAAGAGGTCCATTTAAACATTTCAAGTGGTACTATAAAGGACTAGTCTAAAGGTACCTGTTGGTCTGTACATGACTTTTATAAGGTGCCAGAGTGGAAAGAGTCTGGGATTTGGGGTCAAACAGAGCTGTGTTTGGTGACCTTGGGCATAGTTCTGAATCAGTCTCTCCTAAAATTTCGTGTATCAAGGAAGATTGCTTTCAGGGTCAATGGTAAATATATGTCAAGTGCCTAGAAAAAGATGCCTGGCACATAGCTTCATGGCTGTGTTGTAGTTGGTGATCCTATGGATTCTTTTCTTAATAGTGTCCTAGTTTGTACAGACAAAAAATAAAGCAGTATTTACAACCAGTGCCTTTTTCCCTTTAGGATACTAGAAAAGTTACATGGTCAACATTTACTAACAGTTTACAGATTCTGAGATGAAAGATGTTCAACATTAATTATGCATAGTTGCAAAACAGAATTCTCCTTGATGGAAACGTTTTAAAAAATGAATTAGAAGGCAGCGGAAATGAACAGCAGAAAGGAAATTTATATTTTGGCAAGCTCTGAAACAAGGAAACTTAATCTTTCATGGTTTTCCACGAATTTGAATCTCTTGACAGTTTTCCAATTACAGCTTGTAACTGTGAGCTTCAAAGCAATTCTGCAGTTCAGTTCACCTCAGTCAATCATTCAGTCAATAATGTTTATTGAATTCCCATGGGGAGAAGAATACGGAGTTTGGGGCCCATTTTCTCTTTCCTCAGCACGTGTGCCCTGATCCGGAGTCTGTGTCAGAATGGACTCTCCCCAACAGTGTTTTCCCTGAGACCCTACCTCCTCCCGTCTGCCACCTCACAGCTTGTCTCCTCCTGACTGCACCAGATGAAAACCTTTTAGGTGGGAAGCTTCCCCAGATTAAGACCAGACTTTCAATTTCATACCACCTCCCACCCAATGCCATTCAATTTTATTTTATAAATATGTGTATCGTTTGGGCTGAACTAAAACCAAACTGTAATCTCCTTAAGTTTAAGACTGACACTCAATCACTGGATCACAGGGTATCCGAGTTCAAAGGAGGTTTTTAAGGTTCAGCCCAATCACCTTATTTTTCAGATTAAAATAAAACAAAACTGAGACTCAGAAAAAGAAAATTACTTGTCATTGTATACTAAAAAGACAGTAGGCTTTGGAGCCAGAAAGACCAAACTGGGGCTAGTTCCCTGATCGGCAAATTGCTAGCTGTTTGGACCTGAGCAGGTCATTTAATCTCTCTGAGCCTTAATTTCCTTTTAATCTGTAAAATGGGTCTCCATAAGTACTGTAGCATGACTGACATTTTTATAAATGAATGTAAAGTGCTGGGAAATTTTAGATGTTCAAGAAATTGTGACTGTTCTTCTCCAGTTCAGAGCTGATAGACAGCAGAGCCAGACACAGAACCCAGGATCTCTGAATCCAAGTTCAGTGTTTACTCCTTTTTCCCAGCAGAACTGATGCTTATTTAAACAGTACTGTAATTCCCCAGAGCATCCAAAAGAGTACCACCCCCGAGAGGACATTCAATAAACACCTCCTGGGGATGGTTATTTCCCAGACAGATTAGAACTCTTTTGAGTCAGGCAGGTAGGAGGGATTTTGTTATTGTTTCTTGCCTTGGGGAAGGAGTCCATCAGTAAAGTAGCAATAAAAACGCTCCCTCTATTAAGTGGAAATGATTAACACTCCTGTAGTTAGGCAATATTTTCCCACCCATTTCTGAATCTGGCCTCACACGAACCAAGCTACACAGATGGGGAAGCAGAAACCTAAGAAAACAAGCAACAAATTGGTTTGGTGAGTGGATGTGGTTGAAATCTTTCATCTGGTTTGTCTCAGCTGGTTGAAGAAGTTGCATGGGTTTTGAATAAAGTTGAAAATCCAAGCAAAATGTTATGAATATTAAGCCACAGGTATCAAAGCTTGGAGAGTCTGATGAAAAATGAACCAAAGTAAACCAAAACATAAGGACATTACACACCTCCTTTCCCGAAGCCAAATTCTGGCAGGAAGAAGCACTTAACTTGTAGGAGAGGAATATGCAGGCTTTCTAATTAATTATCACCTCAGTGTTTATTTTTCAATGAATCAGTGGACTGGAATGATTAAAGCATATGTGGCTGAGTAACTCGAGGCAGGAAGGAAAAAGCTGGGACTAAAAGCCAAGGCTAAATGTGCCCACATTGGCTGTCCCTGTGGAACCGAGCTTTGCCATGAATAAGAGTTTTCTGAAGCATAAGTACTTACACAGCCTGCCAGTTTGGCCCTCCACGTATTTGTGGTGATTTCTTGGAAATGGTAGTTCCAGATGGAAAAAGTGAGGAAGGGTAAATAAATCAGTATAGAAAATGATATACATTGTCCACTTCCTTGGTATAGGATGTTTAGTCATAAAGGCATCTGTATTCCATAGTATCTTGTTTTCATCCCCAGAGCAAGAGATTTTTCCTTCAGAACAAATATCTGAGATAGAACATATGACTGATCCTGTTTCTGTCAGACCTGTGGGTGAAATTTGCTAGGGGATGAGACTGAGTAGAATGAAGAAGCACCTATTAAAACTTCCAGAATGACAAATGAAACCTTTCTTCCCCTACCTTGTAGTCATTCTAGCCATCTTCAAAGGGTCTAGCCCTGTGGAATCTTTAAGACTGAGTAGGACAACAATTTTTTTGATTTGGTAATTTAACAAAGAAGTCATGAACCTCTCAAAACTCACTAGGAAAACTATGTTTGGAAGCTGCCTTGGAATAGGTCATTTTTCAAAAGCTTCTATGTGGCTATAAAACTGCAGTTTCTCAGAGCCTTTAAAAAAAATACAGTTTTATTGAGATATATTCACATACCCTACAATCATCCACAGTGTACAATCAGTTATTCACAGTGCCATCATATAGTTGTGCATTCATCATCATAATCAATTTTTGAACATTTTCCTTATTCCAAAAGAAATAAAAATAAAAGTAAAAAAGAACACTTAAAACATTCCATCCCCCACCCCATCCCACCCCATTCTTCATTTAGTTTTTGTCCCCATTTTTTGACTCATCTGTCCACACATGGGATAAAAGGAGTGTGAGCCACAAGGTTTTCACAATCACAAGCATCATACCATGTAAGCTACATAGTTATGCCATCATCTTCAAGAACCAAGGCTACTGGGTTGCAGTTTGACAGTTTCAGGTATTTCCTTCTAGCTATTCCAATACACTAACAACTAAAGAGGGATATCGATAGAGCGCATAAGAATACCCTCTCGAGTGACCTCTCGACTCCATTTGAAATCTCTCAGCCACTGAAACTTTATTTTGCTCCATTTCTCTTTCCCCTTATGGTCAAGAAGATCTTCTCAGTCCCACAATGCCGGGTCCAGGCTCATCCCTGGGAGTCATGTTCCACATTGCCAGGGAGATTTACACCCATGGGAATCATGTCCCATGTAGTGGGGAGAGCAATGAGTTCACCTGCCATGTGGGCTTAGCGAGAGAGAGAAAGAGACCACATCTCTCAGAGCCTTTTAAAAAATAATCTGAGGTTGTTTTTAAAATTTAGAGAGAGAAGATCCAAACAGAAAATTTTAGTTGCCCTATTTAATTATAGTGGATGCTTATAATTCATAGAACAAGATGGTGCATTTATAAAATATTATTTAAAAATTGATTTGCTTTAATTATCAATACCTGTGACTAGACCATCACATGGATTACATAAAGCTCTTGTATTTAGTTCAAAAGTGTAAATATTCATAAGAAAAAAAGAAGGTAAGCCATTTAAAAGTCTTTAGTAAAAAAGACCTCATGCTAAATTAGTAATGGGTAATCTCAAATCATTCTATGTACAGAAATACATAATAGCATATTTGAACTTCAAATTTTAGTTGAGAGCAAGGAATAAACTGGGGGACAGTTCACTGATGGGATTACTGAATAAGGGAAAAAGGCCTTGGAGAAATATGGCTTGCATAATAATAGCTTCTTAAGCTTCCTGTCTATGCTTCACCCACCATAAGACAGGGAGAACGCAGGAGGGAATTCTCTTTGGACAGAGAAGATACAAGGATTTTAATTTCTTGGGTTAAACAGGTAACAAACACAGGTAAAATGCTTACCAAAGCAATTATAATGAATAGAAAACAAGAAGCTCTTGATGGTCAAAGCAGTCAGTGTCTTTCATATGAAGCATGGAAGCACTGAAGTCATTCAACAAACTGCCAAACCTAGAGGAGTTGAAATCAAAATCTTTTTGAGTATATAAACAGGTTAGTGCAAATTGAAAACTATTTTCATTCAAATCAGTTGCAAATATAGAAACCGAAATGAGCAGTGTTTGATAGTAATTATCGTCACTGAAGCACTCCAGTGGGTGCACTGGGAAATGGAAGACTGTGTAAGGACCAGAATGGCTGGGAAACTCTATTTCCCATTCCCAACACCTCTGTCATATTACTTAGCTATGGAATTCTGGACTTGAAACAGAGAATGGGCTCACAGTTTCTAGGTAATTTTAAATAGCACTTAAACTATGCTCTTAAAATATATTAACATTTCTGGTTGGTTGACTCAGCACATGCTTTAGTTTCTCACTCTCTGTATCATTCAGGGATCATCCAAGAAAGCAGGCTATTCCAGGTTTTTTTAAGCAAAGTGAATTTAATACAGGGAATTAGTTACCACTTTACAGAAATGCAAAGAAGGAAAACAGAAGATAGTGAGATCAAGAAATTAAAAATAGCAAGAAGCCATTCTTCTAAGCTCTGAAAACAGAGCTCAGAAGCTAGGGCCATTCAGCTGTGGTTCTAGCTAGGGCCTGTGATCCTAAAAGGAGGGGGTAAGTGGGTGCTGAAGCCAGAGAAGAAGTAGCATTTGGTGAGGCTTGATTATGTACCCCCAGAAAAAAACATATTCTTAATTCTAATCCATTTCTTTGGGTGTGAATCCATTGTAAATAAGACCTGTTGAAGATGTCATTTTTAGTTAAGGTTGTGGCCAACTGAATCAGGATAGGTCTTAATCCTATGACTGGAGGCCTTATAGAGCAGGCTACAGGGAAAAAGCCATCACAGAGGAATAAAATCTCAAAGTCAATGGAACCTGGAAGAGAAAACAGAAGATGCTGCTGTGTGCATTGCCATGTGACAGAAAAGCCAAAGTATTTGTCTCAGCAGCCAGGAAACTAAGACACAGAATTATTGCTGGAGATGTCAAAAAAAAGCAGACAGAAGGGAGGGGAAATATCCTGGCTTTAACCCTCCTCCAACCTTCCAAACTTTTACCAGTGTCTCTCATTGGTCAAACCTGCCCAGAAGTAGACAGAGAACCTAGAAGCTGCAGTTCTTTGAAACACAGAGCAAAGAAGGGAAAAGGCAAGGATATGTCTGAGAGCAAAGTGGCATTCAACCCTCCTTCATCAAATCTCTAAAAATACATATGACATGCATTTATATAGATGCTCTTGAAAACAAGAGAAACAACCCAGAAGACCAAACCTGTGATGAATCTATGAAAGTTGGAAAGCAGATGGTATCAAAGTGAACAGGGATATTGTATGCCAGAATGTGTTCAGGGGTGTAGTGTGCTACAGACAGAGGTAAAGGAAGCTGAGAGTGGTTGGGGCTCAGGCAATCAATAGGATCACTTTTTGCAAAAATGCTCACTGAACTCTGTGGATCTCCCTAACTTGGACCACAAAACCTTAACAGGGAGGCTGCCTCCAGTTGGAAACAATGAAAATGGGCCTTATGGTTGAAGAGAAAGGATAGTGCTCCTGATGGCTGCTGTTGCTTGGATAAAGGGGACCACCCATGATCACAAGGACAGCCACTGTTCAATGGCATATCTTGCCTTTCCCCCTTTCTCACTGAAAACAATATGGCTTGCATGCTGTAGCTGCAAGTCTTACTTTCTCCCAAAGAAACTACATAAACAGATGCAGCAGGCAGTCCACTAAGGGGCTCTCAATGATAAAGATGAATGCACAATCATCAAAAAATATCATATGCTTAAAAAAATATCATATGCTTAAGGGAGACAGTCTACTGGACACCAAAGAAAATGGTTCACAAAGCAGCCAGAATAGAATATTAAAATATATAACATTGATACCATAATATTATAAACAAGGAAGGATATTGTGTCTGTAAAATTAGAACAGGTTGTCATGAAACAAAAATGACAGAGCTAAGTCCAAATATACTATTATTCATAATGAGCATCAATGAGAATGGAAAAGAGATTTATTTTATCTAGAGTGCAAATTTACTCCATTTTTCAATGACAACTCACCTATTAAAAGCATATTAAAAAATATTTGTTTTTAGATATTAAAAAATCTTGTGTGTGTTTATTTTTAATGAGACAAACTGAAAGTATTTCTAAAGTTTGACATAGGAACCAAGTTGAGTGGCTCAGCAGGAAACATAACTCTTATATTTTTGGTGTAAGCAATGAGAATATGAAACTCTCCAAAATTAAATTCTCCTACCTCAATATACAATGATGTTTGAATGCCACTCTTGGAAAAATCACTTTTTTTTTTTAAAGCACATTTTACTTTCAGCGCTTTGCTTCTCAGTGACTTCACTAAGCACATGTGTGTTTCATCAAAGTCAGAGCATAGATGAACGGTCCCATAATGCCGTCAGTTTTATCTAAGGCTCCCCAAAACACCACAGGAGCTTGGAGCTCAGCAGGATGGATTTCTAGGTTATCGGAAAAGCCTTAGATGTTTATGCATATAAAATCCACAGAGATGGCTCAGTGACATGGCTCGATTCATTAATGTGGGTTCCCCCTTCTCCCAGTATAGTAAATGTTGATCTCCCTCTTTTTCTCACTTTTAACCTGGCAGGAACCATTATAATTCTGATTACAAGAGTAGAGCTTACTGCACTCCATCAAACCTAAGACGTGCATTTTCAGCATCTTTGAAATGAGGAAGCATCTTAACAATTGACAGCATGTCAGCCTAATTAGTAAACTTTCTGTTTCTTAGTAGTACATAAATAATGGCACAACTTATAGCCAATGGCATTTTAAAATCAATGAAATTTGGTCTTTGTTTGCATGTTTATTTTCATCAACATATTATACATGTAACTATCTTGATAACTATTCCAGCCATGAGTCATTGTCCCTTAGATGAGTGTGTTTGGGTGTGTTTGTCTGCTGGAATTTTTTTTTTCTTTTTTTGGCAGTAAACTTTCCAGATACATAGTTTATAGACTGCTATCAAGCTATGTTTCCTAACCTTGACTAACCAGCAGAATAACCGGAGGAGCTTTATAAGTAATACAGATATCCAGGCTCTCCTCCTGGTTCTGGATGCAGTGAAGCATCTGTGTTTCTAGAAAGCTCCAGGGCTGATTCTGATGATCAAAAAAGGTTTTAAAAACCATGCTACAGATGAGGAAAACAAAAGAGGAATATCTATCTCCTCTATAGAAGCACATGAAAAAATATTTTAATATTGAAATACAGCTGTCTTGAAGCAGGGCAAGAAAAGGCTACCAAAATTTGTGCTCTTTCACATCTATAGTGTTGTTTTATAAAAAAAAAATGTTTTATCGTTAGTGGATTTTCCCAGGTGTAATAAATCAACTATAAGATCCAAAAAGTATTTAAAAATTAGTTTTCAGTAGCAAAGTTCAAATAGAATTCTAACCAGGCAAAATAAAATGAAATTTCAACTCACTTCAAGTCAGTGCACTTTTTATGTTGCTTCCATGGTTTACAGCACATCGATTGCACTAAACATTATGGAATTGTCCTAGAATCTGAAATGCTGGTTTTAGTTATTTGATTTTGGTGGGCCTCATTGCACATGAGGAGGCATGATTTAATGGAAAGAGCCAGGAATCACAAGAGACCTGCCAGTAACTGTGACCTTAGGCAGGTCACTTAATTTCTTTTGGCCCCAATTTTCTCATCTGTAAAATAATTAGGTAGGATTAGATGACCCCTAAGATTTCCTCTACCACTCCCATTATATGGTTTTTGTGGTCTGAATGGAGGCAAAGTCATATTACATTTATAGCTTATTGGTAGGAACTAATTAATTTGCAATGTGAGGTTGAGGCAACTTTGCTACTGGTGACCTTGAACTGTGATAATTCACTGCACTAATAAATTGGTCTCAAAAAGAATTTCAAGTGAATTTAACTTCAAGAAAGAAAAGACTAGGAAATTAGAGAAACGTAGAGACTAATTTGAATGCATTTTTAAAACTGATGTCATCCTCAGGATAGAATTAAACATACAAAGTATCTTAAAACAAGTAATTTAGGAGAAACTTCTTAATCAAGTAAAAGAAAACAAGAATTAAATTTAGGAAAAAAGGTGAGAGTGGTTGTATCGGTTTGGATGATATCACTTCTAAGTAACAGAAACCCTACCGGAACAATAAAAGACATTTATTGGCACAAGAACCTATAAATCCAGCTGTGCTGAGTGGGCATCAGTCACGGTTTGATCAGGAATCTGGCTTAATATCTTGGTAGTTCACTTGGTTCTGCCTCCCTCTATTTATTGGCTTATCTCACTTACATATATTGCACCGTCCACGGCTAGAGAGAGGCCTTTTCTTCCCTCCACCATGGAATAAAGGCCTGAACTTCACTCTGAACCAATCCAAAACAATCACTGAGGTCAGATGAATGTCATGTGCTGATTGACTTTGACCTAGTTTACTGCTTCTTCCTCAGCCAACCGGAATTAGCTTGGATGAATTGCTACCAGTCAATTAATCACCTGCATTATATATAGACTAACAATTGGCACAGAAGTTAAAAACATTAACCAAAAATAGTAAAGGGAAGCCAATACATATGAACTTTATCTAACATGCATGAAAATAACAGCAGAGCCGTTAAGGGCTTGAGTCAGATGCACAGGTTTAAATTTTAGCTGGTTTATAATAGCTACATGACCCCTGTCCTCCATTTATACTGTGGCCACAATAATATCTGTCATGGTGGTTTTATTTTGTAAAAATAATATGACAATGTGTGTAAAGTGTTTCTCAGAGTTAGCTGTAAATGTTTCTTTGATGTCAGCTGTAGCAATATACTGAGGAAACTGTTAAAAACACAAAAGACAATCATTTTGAAAAAAGTGCAAAATAGGGTAAGAAAAGGGAAGTAATTCTTAGTGGCAATTATGTCTGTGAAAATATAAAGAACGAATTTCAAAAAACAAAAGCAATAAAACACCTATACTCAAATAATTATCGTGCCTAAAACCAGAAAATTGATAGTTCTTTGCCAAATGCCCTGAGAGTCCACAACTGGAATATTTTGCTTTGTTTAGGGCATTTCATACAGTTCAGAAAAGGTATTGGTTAATTGTATATAAGTCAGTAAAGACCAACTGAAGGAAACTGAAGAACTGAATTATGAGGAAAGATGAAAAGAAATTTTAATTGTTTAGGGAAAGCTTCCTAACTGTAAGAGCCAGTAATCTGCCCATGGAAGTGGTGGAAATTTCAAAATTCTGGGATCCTAAAAATAAAATTGGATAAACTGAGTATATACTTCACCCAGAACCACCCAGACATAATATAGGTACATAATAAATAAGCCCCAGAAAATTAAGTTCTAAACATTATTGCACATTAATTAATTCACCAAATATGGTTCTGAACTGTCCAGTTTATGAAAACCAGGAGTTAATGTCCAGGTTACCTAACAGTTGGTTTGGGAGTATGTAGGTGAGCACAGAGAGACACTCCCTTGATTGGTTGAGGACTGCAGATGGAGAGGTAAGAAGGCATCAAGCTAGCAACTGGATTACAATAATAAATATGAACAAAACTATAATACACCTCTTCCCTGTTGGCATATCTGTCCTTCAATAACTCAGCCAACTGTGCCTGTCGGTCCTTAGGCTAAGCATTTAGAGTCAATGTTTGAAATGTGGCTATGGATATACACTGACCTTTTCATCCTTTTTTGCTGATTGATAACAGCAGCTGATATTTATAGAGCACTTACTCATCATGTGCGTGATCATATGATGTATCTTTTTTAATGCTTACGTCAATACTGTGGAGTAGGCACTGCTCTTATTCTATTTTACTGATGAGAAAACTGAAACTTTAAGAGGTTGATTAGTTTTCCCAAGGCCACACAACGAGAAAGTAGTGAAGTGGGTGTTTTAGTTTGCTAAAGCTGACAAAATGCAATATATCAGAAATGGGTTGGCTTTCAAAATGCGGATTTATTAACTTACAATTTACAGTTCTTAGGCCATGAAAATGTCCAAGTCAAGGCATCACAGGCAATGCTTTGTTCCTGAAGATCAGCTACCGGGGAGCTTGGGCTCCTCTGTCAGATAGCAAGGCACATGGCAACTTCTGCTGGTCCTTCTCTCCCGGGTTTCGTTGCTTTCAGCTTATGGCTTCTGTGGCTTCCCCTTTCAGCTTCTGCATATTTCTCTCTTTTAGCTTCTGTCTCTCTTAGCTTCTGTGGGGCTTTTCTCTAAACTTCTCTGGGGCTTTTTTCTGTCTTTTATCCTCTTAAAAAGAACTCCAGAAAGAGGATCAAGACCCATCTTGAATAAGAGGGGGTCACATCTCAATTGAAATTACCTACTCAAAAGGTCCACCCACAATAGGTCTGCACACACAGGAATGGATTAAAAGAATATGATCTTTTCTGGAGTACATACAGCTTTAAACCATCACAGTGGGGATATTTTTATTTCTCTGAGGTGAGGATTTGAACCTTGGCAGTCTAACTACAAAACCTGTGTTCTATATATCATGCTTTATTGATTGTACAGTCCTGAAAGTCCAATGTTTCCTATTAAAACAGAGAGAGCTCCACATGCTGAGGAAAGTATTTAGCTTCCAGAGCAGACAAATGTTACCTGGATCAGGATAGTGGATTCCAACCATAGGCTCAAGTGTCATGTAATTTTTTCAAAGATGGCATGAATCTGTATGTGTTCTAAATACTTTCTGCAGCCTGAATAATAATATAGGTAGTGACAGAAATCTTAGTCATCAAAAACCAAGCACCCAACATACCAGGCTGACAGGGAATCCTGTCAGTCACGACTGGGTTTCCTTCCCCAGGGTGGTGTCAGGCTTTGTGCAGCACCAGAGCATGAGGAGACCCCTGCATTCCCTGCTGGTCACTGCTGGGAGGCCCAGCTCCTGTGACCCTGGGCTGAATGGGTTCCTGTGCATGGACTTGCCAGAATGAGGTCTTCAATAGCCTCTGCTTTCATCCCCGTAAAAATTCCTGAGACCTGATGTTTTGCATATTCTTGCTTTTACCTGCCCAGTAACTATTCCTCCATTTTTGATAATAGTACCTTGATTTCCTTTGGCAATACACCTCTTTTCTACTCTGACTTCATATGGTTTTTATGGGAGTGAACCTTCTTGAAGTGGACACAGAGATGAATCCTGGATAATGAGAGCATTTTATCCCTTTGACCACAATGATTGGTTCAGAGATGGGCAGGAGACCCAAACTAGGCCAGAAGGACCCAATCCACAACTATGAGACTGTGGGCTAGAGGCTGTCTCTCTGATAGGCCTAAAGCTGCTGATAGCCAGGGAGAGAACCTGCATGAAAAGGAAACCAACCAAAGGAAAGCAGAGCACAGACATAGACAGAGACAGATAATATCTTTTGAGCTTTGGTTCTAGCTGTGCTTGGACTTTCCAAGTGAGCCAATAAATAAGCTTTTGTGGTGACTCCACTTCGCATTGCAATTGAGAGTCCTCACTGATAGAGACTTCTCTGATATACCAAGTTCCGTTCTTGGAATGCAGAAGAAGAAAATATTAAAAAGTCAACAAAGCATACATTAACATCTCAGAAATTATCCTTCCACATACTTCTTACACATACAGTATGAGACTGTTTATTCAGACCATATGGAAATAGCTTGTTCCAAATTAATGATATTTCCAGAGTTTGGATAGCTTAATTCAAAAACAGCAAATGAACAATAACCAACTTGATTCATTTCCCAAATTTTTTGGTTGTATTCCTTTGGATTTTCTTTCTGCTATGTAGATTAAGAAATCAGATGCATAAAAATAGACATTTTAACTACTGCAATTTAAATGTTTGAAGTATTTGTTATTTGCTAAAACATGCAAGCAACAAGGCTGATATGTGGACATTTCAGTTGTTTGGGTCATACCACCTTGTCAATATTATTCATTTGCTCCTGCAGTATGAGAGCTTCATTCATGTCATACATTATAACAAATTATCCTTCAACTATTATAGTGGTATAATTTTTTTAAGTGGTTGATCATATAGAAAAATGGAAAAATTCCATTTTTGATGCTTTCATTGTTTAGACTCCTTGATAAATGACCTATATTTTCGAATATATGTAGATGATGTTGTAATTTTTAAAACAAAAACATTTATTTCAAAGAAAAAGTGATTTTGTAATAACTCTCTGATATTATGTATTGCCTTTATCAACAACTATTATACAGAGAGTTCTGCTGATGTTTTTATTTTATTTTTATTTTGAGTTGAAAGAGATTCTCAGCCTCGAGGAGTTGGAACCCACTGGTGGGAGGGATTTTGTGCCCGTTACCTCAATAGCACTCTGCCAGGTGAACTACAGTGGCACATAACACCTGCAGGAGTCACCCATGGCCAAACCCTTAGCAGGGTTCAAAGTCACACCGCTGGAGATATGTTACCTCTTGTGAATTAAAGCCTTTTGTTGAGGAATTTCCCTTGTTATGCCAGACTTCTGCTTCACACTTAAAACCCTCACAAGTGAAAATATTTCAGTTTCTTATCAGAGAAAATTAACGAATGTTCAGTATCCCAGATGACAGCAAGAAAGTTGACACATTTACTAACTCGAACAAAGGAATTAAAAAAAATCCAAGCAACACCTTCTGAGGAGACCACCTATGACTCAGAATTAAGTAATTTCAGGATTAAGTTTTGTCAGTTTCCCCTCACACCTTTCCTCAGAGGAGAAAATTAATCTGCAGCTGATATTCCACATATATGCAGTTAGCACTAATACATTTTAATCCATGGATGATGAAAGCTGTTTTAGTTTTCCTGCCTTGATCTATTTGCACTAAGCCCTCAGGGAGATATTTCTGTACCTCTGTTACCTCCATCTGCAGGTAACTGCTTTGGAACTCAAATGCATTCATCTGGGCTGGAAACAGTATAGTTGGCAAATATATGACAACACATTGAGAATAAGATGCTTTAAGCAGCTAAGAATTTATGAAAGGAACATTTTTATGTAATTCACTTTTAAAAATTGCTATAGTTTTTGTACTATTTATAAGAGAAAAACATGCCCTTTGCAAAAATGTCTAAAAGTTTTTTTTTAAATAAACTAAAATTATTTTTAAAAAGTAGCTTTTCTGAAATCTCAACACCCATTGATAGCCACTATTACGTTGGTGGGTGTCCTTCAAAACATGGTCAATGCACACAAACACACATTCACAAATATAGGATTGCCACAAGTACTTTTAAGAAGAAAACTAATAATCCCATTTTTCCATGATATTCCAGATTATTTTGTGGTTAACAAGAGAGGATGATAAATTTGCAGATGAACTGGGATTTTATTTTATATACCATGGTCAGAAAAATACACAGAGATATCCACTATGACTTGTGTTCCTCAGCGAGAGGCTAAAGGAAGTCCCAATTAGAAGCTCTTACTTACCACATCATTAGACCAGAAGAAGTACCAGCATTGCCCTGTGCTGTCATGCTATTCTGTAGCACAATTAACACAAATATGTGAAGTCATCTTTGTCCATTCCCCCTTCTTCATATTCCACACCCAAATGATTACCAAATTCTGATAATTCACCCTATGGGTGTTCATGGGTGTCTTCAATTCTGGGCTCTACTTTATGTCCTCAATTCAACTGCCTAGATCAGTTATTAGTTTTAAACATGTAGCCTTTTGTCTACTGACTACACTTCAAGCTGGTGAGTGGGATTGGAGAGGAAAAGAGAGGTCTTCTGGATCTGTTTCATTTATTTTTGCAAAGTCATGAGATCAGGGAATGACAGAACCAGAGCTCAAACTGATTTGTGACCCCAGATTTTATGCTTCCCAAGTACACCATAGTTGCCTCTCATTCATTATGTGCATACTTATCTTTGAACTAAAGGGAAGACTTGGTAAAAAAAAAAAAAAACACAAGTAATTAGTATCAACCTCAAAATGGTGCAACTATAGAGATTTATTTATTGATTTATCCACAATTTGACTCTATACCTCTCTAAATCATGAGCTCCTTTTTCTATATATGAATTGTTAATACATAACAATTGGAGATACTCAAGAAATTTTAGTTTGATTGAATTGAATTTAAAAATTTGTCCTTTATTTTCCTTAGAGACAAAACTGTTTTAGTTTCCTGGCTGCTAAAACAGATAACATACAATGGGTTGGCTTAAGCAATGGGAATTTATTGGCTCATGGTTTTGAGGCTAGGTGAAATCCAGAATTAAGGCATTGTCAAGGCAATGCTTTCTCCCTAAAGACTGTGGCATTCCGGGGCTGGCATTCTATGATCCTTGGTCCTTGGCTTTTCTGTCACATTGCAATGCACATGGTGGCCTCTTCTGGTTTATCTGGGTTTTGTTGATTTCTGGCTCCTTTTCCTGACTTTCTCTCTTGTGGCCTTCCCTATTAGGCCTTCAGTAATAGGATTCAGACCCATCCTGATTTGGTTGGGCCACATCTTAACTGAAGTAACCTAATCGAAAGGTCCTACTTACAATGGGTTCACACCCACAGGAATGGATTAAGATTAAGAACATATTTTTCTGATGTATATAACTCCAAGATACCACAAACACATTTGTCCTAGCTTGCTTTTTAAATGTTAACTATTAATGGTAATCATTAACTGCAAACTTTAAATAGCCTACCTCACCCCATGTGTCCAATATCTGACATTATACAACTATAATGCTTAGTAAATCATGCAATTCCTGTGTTTCATGTCAATGACATAAAAAAAATATGCCTTTCTTCATCTTAAACTTTACTCTATAGCAATTTTCACTACAGAAAACTCCAACCATCAGTGTTTCAAGAAGCACCCTATAATAATAAGAAATACAAGAAAACCAAGCAGTTTGGGAACAGTTGCCCATTTCTCATGGTAGCCGGTTTGGACCTGCCTATGTTCTGAGGAGGACACATGAGACTGGGGTGGTATTCAAAATGTTTAATAATCAGTTTGCCATGATCACTGACCATTCAAAAGTGACTGCAGATAGAAAGCTGGAGAAGGGTCCTGGATGCCTCCTGCTTATCTAGGCCTTAATCTTCAGATGCTGGATCATGAGAAGGTCCTAGAGGAGAGACTGTGACAGCTGGGATGATGCAAATGTTGGGTGGAGGTTTGGGTAGTGGCTCTTTACATGTATAGGGACTGGTGGGAATCCTGCCTTAATCAGGTATATCAAGCCATGTTTATAGAAATTTTGGAACAGGTTTTTTGGGGGAACATTTTCATGACTTGTCCACACAAAAAGAACCTTGGAATGGAAATTAAAGTATATAGGTACTAGACCTGGCTTCATCATTTTTTGTTACAGTGATATATTGGAAAGTGCTTTGAAAACTTCAAAAACACTATAGAAATTTAATATAATATTAATATGGCACCCAAGTTCTCAAATGTAACTGTATATTTTTTATTTTAAGAACTTACAAGATATCCCAAGATAATATAATTACTTCTTCCTTTTTTTCCTGTTATGGATACAAACATTTCCTATTGAGACAAGCTCATTCAAAATATTTTATATTCTTGCAATGAATTGCTTTTGGCAGAATGAGTTCTTTTTTAGAATCTTGGTTTATAGTATTTGGTTGCACTTGGAATAGCTCAGTAAATTAAAAAAACAAACGCCTCTCAGACCTGTAATATATACATCTACACTAAGCCACTGTTAGATGATGAGACATTTCAAATATGTGCAGTGACACATTAACTTTGAATAAGATTCTCAAATGGACACACAGAAGATGCACGTGATGCTCGTTGAAAACTTGAAGAATATTTGGGATTTTAATGAAAAGGATATGGACTTTAATAAGTGTATTTATGTTTTTATAGCCTATAATCATTAAGTTCCTGGGAACTTTGACCAAGAGATTTTTTAACTCATTTTTTCCATGGTATGTAGTATGATTTTTTTTTTAAAGGTGTATATTTTTTAAAATCCTTATACCATTGAAGAATTTTCTTCTTCCCTAACAAAACAGTCATAAACAGAACATTTTAAACAAGGTAACTATAGATGCTTTGTAATGTTGGCAGTAATTACCCACCTTTGCCAAAGAAAGTATATTTTCAAATGTCTTTGTGGGCTAATTTTATGTTATACATGTCAACAGAAAGAAAGAAAGCTTGTGGGCTCCCTCTATTTCTTTGAAGACCCACAGTATATCACTCTTTCTTTGACAAGCAGTCATTATGTTGTTTATGAAAGTCAACTCTAGCTCCACAGGAGATGTCCAACAGATTTCATAGTAAGGTATAAAAGCTTCTTCCTTAGGAAACTACCTCAAAAGTGTGCAATTTACTAACCCCTAGACAATTCATTCTGTAAATAGCTCCAAGAGAGCTATCCTCATGTTAATTACAACTGAAAATGGACTTAAACATATCTGGAAAATATCGCTAAATTACTCCAAAACTTTTCTTTTTACAAAGATACATATATTTGGTTAATTTACAACACTCTTACAATATACAGTGCAATAATCAAGATTGTCTTCAAATTCTGAATCAAAACTGGCAAACCACATCATATTATAGTTACCATGCCAACTGACAACAATGGGCAAGTTCACTACAAGAAAAAACATTTAATATTTTTCTCTCAGTTACATATGCCTTTGCAAGAACAATTTATTAATTTTACATATAGCTTTATTACACTGGAACAAAATAAAAAATCCAAAGTTAAAATATTTTTGGCTTCCACTGTCAAAGCTTTGTCAACAGAGACTGAACTACTGTCAATCTGATGAAACTGATAACTCTTTTTCCAACCTCTTATCCTAAGAAGTGATTACAAACACCCTAACTGGACTAAAAAGAGACTCATCATAAAGAGTTAACCAGAGACATATATCCAAGTTGACAGACAGCTCAATCTTCATCTTTGAACCAGAGCCTGTGGGTTAACTGCAGATAAAAAGACATGAAATACATTCTTTTTGGCCTCCTCACCCTTACTTTAGTCTGCAAGAAAATAAATATATAACCCTAAAGACAGAGCTCATTGCAAAGAATGCTCAATTCCTGATGACAACTGAAGAGTTGGGGTGACAGGCTCGCCTGCCAGAATCAGGCAGTTTGCTGGGTCGTTAATCTTTCCTTCAAAGACAACCTTTTTTTTTTTTTTCATCCTTGCAGATCTTGAAAGTGCTTTCAGGTCAGATGCAAATACAGATGCATTACTGCTCAGCAGGCCTGTCAGTCTTCTGCTGTTTAAAATGCATTTTTGGCACTTGGTGTATTGAGACTCCTAATCATGCCTTTTCACCTTAAATTGTAAAGTCCCTTTATGGCTCTTACTGAGATCTTTCTGGGGAGGCCTGATGCAGTGAAGCCTGAAGTTACTGCTTCAGGCTTAGAGTATGGAGTGTCTGTAACAAAAGGTACTAAAATCAACTGCAAAACAGATTATTTTCATTCAGGAAATATTCCCAGAAAAAGCAAAGTTTTATAAAGACCATACTGAGGTAAACTTAGTGTTTCTCAAGTGAGGTTGTGCATATCTGTGTCTCAAAAAAGCTTTTGTGGATCTAAAACAGTCATCTGGTACAATAAATCTCTGCAAAACTGTACTGGTGGAAGTAGATGAGAATGATTTACATTTATGGTTCAGAATTATACATTTTTTGTAAATGGAAGAAAAGCTGGGACTATTTCTAGTGTGCATAATAATTCAGTAATGATATAAGTAGCTACATGGCAATTATTTGCATATGCCTTTCCCCGTTATTTTCTTTTATCCTGCTAATATTTGTTTTGACTAATTGGCAAAGTGATTGTGACTTTATTCAGGATAACAAGGGTGAGTAAAAACTGGTGCCACCCAGGTATCTCCTAATAACAATACTGTTTAGTATTTGTTTCTTCTTTTCTTTCAGTATTTCCCATTTGTACGTTATGAAAATTATGCAACATTTAAATAATTTGAGGTGTGAAGTGTTAGTTTCGTGTAATAGTTGTTAGATATTCACAAGGTCAGTTGCATTTCTAAGCATTTCACTGTATTTTCCAAATCCTAGAATTTGGAATTAGATTTGACAATCTGGCTGAGAGTGGGTAACCTGAGGCTCAGCTGCACCAAGTGACTTTGTCAAAGAGGCAAAGGGAAATTGACCCAAGTAATTTCCTCCAGGCATTTAAAAAACCCAAATCTGACTCTTGAGAAATGGTTAGTGTATGAGGTTGCTTTTGTGTGAAGGTGTCTATTTACACTAATAGAAAGAATTCAGACCTTCAATTCAGTGGCTCTCAAAATGTTATCCCTGGACCAGCAGCCTCAACTTCACCTGGGAGCTTGTTAGAAATGCAAATGCAGACCTACTGAATTGGAAACAATCTGTGTTTTAACAAGCTTCCAGGTGACCCTGATGCCTACAAAAAAGTTTAAAAATTACTGGCATAAATTAATCAACAAAAGTTCCATCAGTGTTTTTTCAAGCATATGACTATTTTTAAGCTACAGAAATATACATCTGCATAAATTTGGCACATTATTTGTAATCTTCATTTGTGTATCATGGGAGATATGAAGTCAAATTTTAAAAGTAAAAATTTAAGAGTTTGCTGTTGATTTAAGCAATATATCAGTTTTTTTAATGATGTTACAATTTCATCGACTTGCCTTTTCACTTGATTTCAGTTCATTTAAGGAAAAAAATGATTCCAACTGACTGAAAACAATGTTAATCATGTATATAATAAATAGATTACTACTTTAATTATTTTCTTTTGCAACTGCCTAGTGTCTGTGTTTGTTGTTTGTTATTGTCAACAGCCTGCCATGTTATGTAATCTAAAGTGAAAAGAGAATTCACCTATGCAGAGAGACATCTGCTAGAAATCAGTACTTCTGGAAAAGATGCTCACTTTTTAGAAAATTCCTAGAATTTGATATGTGAAGAGAGCAAAAGAACTAAAAAGGGCAGGTACCCTTCTTGAAGTGATCCTCACAAGAGGTGAAAGGCTGGTTGATGTTTTACAGATGAAAGACAACCTTGGTGTTACTGGTCATGTGTGGCTTAGGGTTCTAAGAAAGGGGGAACCAGTTAAAGACATTTTTAAATATAAATTTCAACAAGCTTAAGGGGCAAAGTAGAGGATTTCAACATAAATGAAGGAGAATACAATCCAGGAGAAATGGACATTTTCTAAAGGAAACAACGGACTCCATTCTCCCCTTTACAACTGGAAGCAGATTAATTTTGTGCTCCACACTGTCAGGAGGTGGCCAGCAAACCAGTTTCCTCAGCTTGGGGCTGCAGGGCACCCTCTCTGGAGTTTGGTAGAAAGAGCCATAAACCAGGAGTTAGAAAAGCCAACTTTTGTTCTCAGCTCTCTACTTCTAGCTTAGAGAAAATAATCAAATAACCCCTACCTCTTTCCCTACTCATGAATTTCAATTTGTTTCCTTATTTATCAAAGGAAGGCATTGTAACAGAAGGATCCCGAGAAACATCCAGCTTAACCATTGTTTGATTTTCTCTTTACCACTGCCAAGCTATTAGATTAAAAACTATAAGTGACTTCCTAGAATAAATATAGCATATTGTTATATTTATTTTGGATAAAGATGATGACTTTGGCTGTTTGTTAGGAAAAATATTTTCTGGGTATTGCTTCCAAAATTGGTGATGGATTTATATTAAGCCACCCACTCTTTCACTTTATCCTCCTTGTAACCAGCAGCACATATTGATGGGCTAGGGTTAAATGCTGAACCTTCAATTATGAATCAGAGGAAAGTCCTCACCTAAAGTTCACATTTATGACATTGACCTCATTGTCACTGAACTTTAATCCCTAACCAGCTGAGCCAACCAGCCACAAATACTTATTAAACCAGGATAAAAGAAAGTTCCTTGGTTGCTCAATCCAGTCACATTTACCAGATGCATGAATTTGAAAAAGCCATTTAAACTCTGTTTCCTTGAGTGTAAACTTTCTTTATGATTTCACCATGCAGGGTACCTGTGCATTGCTTTGTGACAATGCATTTAAACCATATAGATTAGATTCCAGTCCTTAACAAGTGCTCAGTAATTGATATTTGAAGTGATAGAAGTTTAACTGAAACAATGGAGGTTGCTATTTGATATATAGGAAGCTTAAAATAGCAATGCAGAGCATATTAATATACAAATGTCTATATATGTTTGCAAATGAAAGAACAGCATATTCTTATCTAATGTTCAATAAGCACCATCTTGCCATTTTTGCACTAAAAATGGAAACTTCTGCTTGCACTGCTGACAGAAACTGTGGCACTAAGTCATATTTCATCTTTCTGTTTTCTTACTTGGGCAGCAAGTTCCATCCAACAACTTTGATTTTCCAACTACTATTGGATGTGTGATGTTTTCTTTTATAAACCTGCAGGTCCATGAAATCATGTCCAAAGTTTTTGGGTTCCTTGTATGTCGAGGCCTTTTGGAACCTAAGAGAAAACATGATCTCCACAATGTAACTTTTGGTCAAAATAACTTATGAAGATGACAGGATGAGAAATTAGTATAGATTAACTATAATACATATAATAGAGCAATTGAGTTACTTTGTTTTGCTTGGATATAATTTCTCTTTAAACCCAACATACTAACTTAAAATCATCTACATCATTTGATTTTAAGAAAAACATAATATTATAGTTATATATAACAAATCATTGAACCATATGCTACAAGACATTTCTGGTTGCTCAAGGGCCTGGGGTTTGGAGGCTGTTGGTTGGGAGGAGCTAGGACTCCTCCTTCTCCCCCCCACAACCTATCCATTTGCACTTGGATCCTGGATATTGCTACAGGAGCCTGCTGGAGAGAAAAGGAAAGGAACTTTTTTACCCCTTCTCCTACTTTGAGGTCCAAAGATACAAACCAAGTCTGACGCCTAGACTTTTCTGTTTGGTGTCAACTTTCCAGGAATGGGCAAGAGGCCAATGACATTCAGCTCATCCTAAATGTTAGGGTGTGGTGCCAATGTAGGCATGTAGAGCAGCAAGAAAGCAGAGCTGGCTAAAGGTGAGTGCCAGCTCACTGCTGACAGTGGAACCTGTTCCCATCAGGTCACAATTTGATGTAAACACACCTTGGCAGGAATATTTCATATATGTGATTTGGAGAAGCAGCACTACTAAAGAGCTGTAACGTTCAGGGTCCAGGCAGGCTGCCAGTGGAACGTCTCTGACAGAATGTGAATCTAAGGGATGGGAGACTTTCCCACAGGTCATCCACCCATCTATTCCCATCGCCACCCTCATTACCATCCCGGGCCACGCTGCCATCATCTTTTCTTATTTGTTCTACTGCAATAACCTCCATATTGTTCTTCCTGGTTCCACTCCTTGCCCTACTAAAATCCATTCCCCATTTAGCTATGAGAGTAGCTGAATCAGATTATTTTATTCCTGTTTAAAATCCTTCACATTTTCTGTTTTACGTATGATTAAGTTCTAAGTCCTCTCTGCGGCTTATATTTCCTGCATGGCCTGATCTCTGCCTTGTTGTCTACTTTCTCTTTGCCTACTATGCTTCAGACACACTGGCTTCCTCTCGGTTTCTTGAACAGTCAACGCTCATTCTTACTTTAGGGTTTGTGTTCACTGTTCCCTCTATTTTAAATGTTCTTTCCACAGCTTTTTGTATAGCTGAATATATCTTAGCTCAAATTACCTGATCATCCTTTACCTGATCATCCCATCTAAATCAGTCTCCTTTCACCTACAGTTGCTTCATTTGCAATTATCAGAATCTGAAATTTTCTTACTTGTTTACACCTTGATTCTCTTTCTTTACTAGAAAAAGCTCTTTGAAGTTTGGGCCATGACACTGCTGTTCATCACTCAATCCCCAATGTCTGAACAATGCCAGGCACATAATAGTAATCCATAACTCTCTGTTAATGTTAAATCATAAGAAATCATATCTCCCATTTATTTGAGAGACTATTAGGGCTCAGTAGAGTTCCAGATGCATAATACACATGGGCTTCTTGAATTCTCTACCAAACCTTGCAACATAAACATTAATGTCTCTAAGTAGAAGTTGAGATTCAGAAAGGTAAGTAAGTTTTCTAGTTCTGGGTTTTGATTCTCTATGTGACTCCAAAGGTCATGCTTTTTCCAGTGCACTATCTATATATTCCCCTTCAGTCATACAGCCATTCAATAATTATTGAATTTATTGCATTCCAGATATTTTACTGGGTTTGGGGAATAAAACTATGAAAGAGACATGACTCACTGGTTTCAGTAGTCCAAAGCAGAGATTGACAAATTTCTGTAAATGGCCAGATAGCAAACATATTCAGCTTTGTTGGCCATATGGTCTCTGTCTTGACTACTCAACTCTACTATTGTGGCATTCAATCAGCCATAGACAATATGTAAACAAATGGGTGTAACTGTGAACCCGTAAAACTTTATTTACAAAAGCAATATGCTGCTCTCTTTATCCAGTGTATGGGTGGATGAGTAGAAAAATGGGGAAAAAAGCTAAATGAAATACAGGGTGGGATGGGGGTTGATGATTTGGGTGTTCTTTTTTACTTTTATTTTTTATTCTTATTCTTTTTGGTGTAAGGAAAATGTTCAAAAATAGATTCGGGTTTTTAACGTATTGGAATGGCTAGAAGTAAATATCTGAAACTATCAAACTCAAACCCAGTAGTCTAAACTCCTGAAGATGAATGTAAATTATAAGGGGTGACAGTGTGATTGTGAAAAACTTGTGGGTCACACTCCCTTTATCTAGTGTATGGATGGATGAGTAGAAAAATGGGTACAGAAACTAAATGAAAATAGGGTGGGATGGGGGGCATGATTTGGGTGTTCTTTTTTACTTTTATTTTTTATTCTTATTCTGATTCTTTCTGATGTAAGGAAAATGTTCAAAAATAGATTGGGGTGATGAATGCATAACTATGTGATGGTACTGTGAACAGTTGATTGCACACCATGGATGATTGTATGGCATGTGAATATATTTCAATAAAACTGAATTTAATTAAAAAAAAAAAAACATATGCTGGCCTGATTTAGTTCACGGGCCATTGTTTGCCAGTCTCTGGTCATTGCATTGCATTATGCATCATTGCATTGATAAATGCAATTGTACAATAAAGAACAAGTTGCCTTTGGGATAATGTAGTAGCCATGGGTAGGAATTTTTTTTAAGACAAAAAAAGATGGGAAAGACATTTCACACAAAGACAAGAACATTTATAAACATGGTTTGAGACCATGACTGAAAATTTTACATTATGGTAATTGTAGGTTGTGGGCATTATAGGGCAAGATGGGATGTGCGGTAAGGAATTAAGCCAGAAAGATAAAACAGTAGCCACATTGTGAACCACCTCATAAGCTGAGTTAAGGGTGGTTTACTTCATTGTGATGGCAATGAGGTGCCATTTAAATATTTTAAGCAGTCAAGTTATATAATCAGATTAGTGGTTTTAAAAGATCACTCTGGCTTCAGTGTTGAGGAGTCAAAAATGGAGGTAGGGAGATTAGTTGGGGGCTTTCTTAGTGTTCCAAGTAAGAGCTGATGATGGAAAGTGGCAGTTGATGGATTAAAAACCTCTTTAATAAATAGAGTCAACAGATCTTGGTGGCTGATTAGATGGATGTGGCTGCCATAGAGCGGGTGATGGGGAGAATTATAACGGGATATTGGAGAAGTAAACGGGGCCCAGAATATGAAAAACTTCTAGAGCCAGGATAAGGAGTTTGGATTTTATTCTGAATGATGGAAATGCAATAGGAGGTCTTGTGCAGATGAGAGTCATGAGCTGAGTTACATTTTGAGATCATAAGTCTGACTTTGGGCAATGGATTATAAGGGGGCAATGGCAGAAGCAGAGAGATGAGAGATGAACTACAAGTTCAGGCTTCAGAGCTTTACACAGTTGTTGCTCAGTAAATTCTTCATGACTTAACAGGTCTGTAAAATTGATAACAGAAAGTAGTCCTTTTAACAGAATCATGGGGTAACCTAAAGAATCTTTCATTTAAAAGTGGTAATACGCAAAACAAAACTTATGGTATAAAACATACAATTCACAGAGGATTTGTGATAGAATTAAGTCTTTGACTTATTTCAGTAGACATTCACGTTTGCTATAACCTAAACAAGAAACTATAAAGCCACTGAACTCCTCTTTAAAAAATCCCACCAAAACATTAGCCATATGATATCATCTGGCTTTTGCTATTTTCTGTATGTGAGGTTATAGAAAATCTCTCATTCTCTTGAATTGTAATAGAAGAGCAGTGAAATTAAAATAGCAGCAGAATCTATAAGACATTGGTATTACATACACCCACATTCCTCTGAGATATTCTGATTCCTCTGACAAACCTGGCTCCATCCTTGTTCTGGTGGTGGATTGACATAAGTAAATCCTTTTCTTTCAAGTTGCAACATGGAAAGGATTGAGTCATTTAGCTTTGAAAGGAAATTTATCCTCCTGAGTTTCTTATACCATGAAAGACACAGGTCTTCCATGGAAGCTAAGGTCTTTGGGCCTAGAGCATCTGGAACTCATTGCTGAGCCACTGCCCAGCTGCCCTGCTTAAATGTTGCCCTCTTTCCCTGCACCTTTCTTTCTGATGTTAAATTCAAAATGCTGGTGAAAACTCAAATTTTGGCAATCAAGAAATATTTGATAACCTGGTACCACAAGTTCTTTCCATCCACCTAAAGCCCAAAATATGAAAATAAGCCTGAAACAGAATGCCTGTTATTTGGCTAATCTCAAGGATTTCCTTTTGTTGATGGTATCAAATATAGACAAAGATGTTTAGAGCATTTAGAAGATCTATGGGTCATTCTTCAAGATTAGAGGAACACACAGAAGTGTTTTTATGTTCAAGATCTGACCACTTAAAAAAGAAGTTATTCAACTCAAAGTAAAATGTTATACATTTTGAGGTAAAATATATGTATATTCAAAGAGAAATAGTTTTACGCTTCTGCCACTTGAAAAGGGCAATTTTTTTTTTGTTTGTTTTAAGAAATGATGGTGGTCATATCAGTTTAATTTTCAAACAATCTCCTGGTGCTGGGAGATTTCAGTTTCTTTGATAAGACAATCTGTTATATATTTTAAACCTTTTTCAGACACACAAAACTGAAGACATCTCTGCTTTTAATAAGATGCAAAATCCAAGTAAGAAAATACATGTGTTCAAAGATCGTTAAGAACTTAATACCAACTAAGAAGTTATGGTTTCAGTGGAAAATGTGCAAATTTTGTCACTAGCAAGGGTTATGATTATTCTTCTAATTCAGTGGATCAGCTGATAACAGGGAATTTTTTTTTAGCACCTAATATGGACATTCTACTGCCCTAATAGCTTTATATATTATTCATTTAATCCTTAAAGCAACCTTCTTGTAGGTATTATTATCCCCATTTTATGGATGTAGAAATTGAGGCACAGAGCATTTTAGTAATTTGTATAAGGTTACCTAGATAGCAAGTTTTACTGCTGGAAAGTGTTCTGACTCTTTACCACTACTTCATATTGTCTTCTAGAAAATTATCACATGATGACATGGCGAAGAGTTTGGGTTCCTGGAGTCTATTTCTGATTCTGCCAACAAGATTATCTTTGCCAATTTTCTATGTTTTTTTTTTTTTTTTAACTTTAAAATGATTACAATGTGAATATTAGAGACTCAACTGAAATGGATTTTCTCTAAAGTTTAGAACCATAGCAGAATTTTAAGAATTGATTTAGTAATTTGTTATTTATACTTTTTTTGTCATTTATTTGTCACTTGTTATCAGCATGAATATTTATAGCAAGATAAAGTTTCAGCTTTTAATGTACTGTTGTCCAGTATTCCCCCATAAAAAAACCTATTCTAAGGAAAAAGTTGAAATATTAGAAAAGCTACATTCCTCCTAGATTTAAAAATATCTTATTGAACTATAATATGAATTTTAAAAGTGCACCTAAATGTATAGCCTTGGTAACCTGTATTCAAGTTTCTGACTATATGAATTTGCATATTCTAATTGTTTCATATCAGTGAGATCATACAATATTTGTCCTTTTGTGTCTGGCTTATTTCACTAAAAATAATGTCTTCAAGTTTCATCCATGTTGTTGCATATATCAGGACTTCATTCCTTTTCATGATTTCATAATATTCCATTGAGTGTATATACTACATTTTGCTTATCTATTCATCTGTTGATAGACACTCGGGTGGCTTCCATCTTTTGGCAATTGTGAATAATGCTACTATGAACATTGGTGTGCGAATACCTATTTGAGTCCCTGCTTTCAATTCTTTTGGGTATAAACCTAGAAGTGGGATTGCTGGGTCATCTGTTAATTCTATACTTAACTTTCTGATGAACCACCAAACTATCTTCCAGAGCAGCTGCACCATTTTTACATTCCCACCAACAGTGAAGGAATATTCTTGTTTCTCCGTATACTTTCCAACACCTGCTATTTTCCTTTTTTTAAATAGTAACCATTCTAGTGGGTATGAAGTGGGGTTTTGATTTCATTTTTCTGATGGCAAATGATGTTGAGCAACTTTTCATGTGCTTTTTGACTATTTGCATATCTTCTTTGGAGAAATGTCTATTCAAGTCTTTTGACCATGTGATTGGATTGTTTGTCTTTTTGTTGTTGAGTTATAGGGTTTCTTTATAGACTGTGGATATTAAACCACTATCAGATACATGGTTTGCAAATATTTTCTCCAATTGTGTAGGTTGTTGTTTTACTTTCTTGATGAAGTCCTTTGATTTCCAAAATTTTTAAATTTTTATGAGGTTCCATCTATGTTTTCTTTTATTGCTCATGCTTTGGGTGTAAGGTCTAAGAAACAACTATGTAACACAAAGTTCTGAAGATGTTTCCCTATGTTTTCTTCTAGGAGTTTCATAGTCCTGGTTCTTATATTTAGGTCATGATCCATTTTGAGTTAATTTTTGTATATGGTGTGAGATAGGGGTCTTCCTTCATTCTTTTGCATTTGGATATCCACTTCTCCCAGGACCATTTGTTGAAGAGACTATTCTTTCCTAATTGAGTGGTATTAGCAGCTTTGTCAAAAACTAATTCACCATAGGCGAGAGGATCTATTTCTGAGCTCTCAATTCAATTCCTTTAGTCTATATGTCTGTCATTGTGCCAGCACCATGCTGTTTTGATCAGTGTAACTTTGTAATGGATTTTAAAATCAGTAAGTGTGTGTCCTTCAACTTCATTTTTCTTTTTTAAGTTGTTTTTGGCTATACAGGGCCACTTACTCTTCCAAATAAATTTGATGAATGGCTTTTCCTTTTCCGCAAAGAAGGATGTTGAAATTTTTATAAGGATTGCAATGAATCTGTAAATTGCTTTGGGTAAAACTGGCATCTTAGTAATATTCAGAGTTGGGACCAAGAAAGAGTTTAGTCCCTCTCTAGGTAGCTGGATATGTATTGTTCTAGTTTGCTAATGCTGCCAGAATGCAAAACACCAGAGAGGGGGTTTTATAAAAGGGGGTTTATTTGGTTACATGGTTACAATCTTAAGGCCATAAAGTGTCCAAGGTAACACATCAGCAATTGGGTACCTTCACTGGAGGATGGCTAATGGTGTCCAGAAAACCTCTGTTAGCTGGGAAGGCACATGGCTGGCGTCTGCTCCAAAGTTCTGGGTTCAAGATGTCTTTCTCCCAGGATGTTCCTCTCTAGGCTGCAGTTCCTCAAAAATGTCACTCTCAGTTGCTCTTGGGGCGTTTGTCCTCTCTTAGCTTCTCTGGAGCAAAAGTCTGCTTTCAACGGCCTTCTTTAAACTGTCTCTCATATGCAGCTACTCTCTCAGCTTCTATACATTCTTCCAAGTGTCCCTCTTGGCTGTAGCAAGCTTGTTCCTTCTGCCTGAGCTTATATAGTGCTCCAGTAAACTCATCAAAGCCCATGCTGAATGGGCAGGGCCACACCTCCATGGAAACTATCCAATCAGAGTCATCACCCACAGTTGGGCGGGTGGCATATCCATGGTAACACTCTAAGAATTACAACCTAATCAACACTAATATGTCTGCCCACACAAGATTGCATCAAAGATAATGGCATTTTGGGGGACATAAAACATTCAAACTAGCACATGTACCATATAAACTTGGGAGTCATCTTTTGCCTTCATTTTCTGTTTCATGAGTTGGACTAGCAGGCAAAGCAGATCAAAAGAGAGAGAGGAAAAACTGTGTAGAGATGGAGTAAGGATGAAAGGCAGAAGGAGGGTCCTGAAGACATTTGAATTTCTAGTTCTAGTCTTTTCTGAGGCAAGGTTGCAGTCCTGCCTTTAGAGTCTAAAAGTCATGTCCTAATCATAATAAATTCCTTTTTTTTTTTTTTTTTGCTTAAGCTAACACCAATTGGTTTCTGCTACTTACAACCAATGAAAATAAGCAGATGTGATACACCCCAAGGGCCATGCAGAAATGTTTGGAGAAAGGAGTCTTCTCTGCAGAGGCCAGAGGCCCATCAGCCAACAGTATTTAGATATTAATGTTAATGTGATTCATTTGTGCCCATAGGCTGGTGGACTCCAGGGACATCTAGCTTACAAGTTTTAAATAACATAAAAACCAGAAACAGGCTTTGTTACAAAATCCACATTGTCCACAGTGTAAAAACAAAGTAATTGCTCAGTTGCTGTCAACTGTTCTTGAGACTAGAAAGAAATTTTTCCCAATAGTCCTTATGGAGGGGACTTGGTAATATAACTGGAAAGAAACACAATGCCAAGCAATTGTACCTTTTAGTATATTTACCCTCACATGCAGGTCCCTAGCTGGGCCTATGCTTTAAATAAACTCTTAGTAAGATCAAAGCGAATAAAGATCTCCCTCTGATGGGTCTAGGCATTACCTCAGAATGAAAAATAACCAAAAAGTAGGCCATAGAAATCAAACTTCTCTGGGAATTTACTGAACCCTCTGTTCTTTAGAGTCATTAGTCAGGTTGATCACAGAAATGTTCTGAATCAGAATTATCCTTCACAGTAATAGAATATACATGAATACCATTAATAAGTTCAGGTTGCTAAGAGGATAAAAGGAGGGTTGATTTGGTTTGTATTAGAAGCTAATGACTTGTCTTGGGAATTTGGATAAGAAAGCATTGCCTGGTGTTTAAAGCTTTCTCTACAAATAGCCAAAGATTTAGTAGATTAAATATTTGTTCTTTTACTTTTTTTCTTAGTACAAAAGTCACAACCAGACAACCTTGAGTTGTTTATGTGTTTTTCTACATTATCCTTTTTAATTTAATCTCTCTCTTTTTTTCTCTCTTGCTCACTTGCTTTATCTAGCTGTCTATCATCAAAATAATACGTTATGAATAGAAATAAAATAATTCAGAAGAGCATACAATGGAGAGTTAAAAGTCCTCTGAACCACTATCTTCATCTCTATTTCCACTGCATAGAGCAAAGCACAGTTTATTAGTTATTAAATTTTTAATGCATTTTCTAGCATTGTGTGATTATTACATTTCTCATAAAATGACATAGAAAGGTACCCATAATTTTTTATTGAAAAAATGTTTCATAAAAATATGCACTACATAAAGCCATGTTTCTAACAACTGTGAGTGTATAGACATAAAATAAATTTGAAAAAATGACATAAAATACTCTTAATAGGGCTTATCTCTTGGGGGCTGGTGTTACCAAGGTCTCTTACTTTTTATTTTATATAGTTTTGTTTGAATGCATTACAATAGCCATGAATTATTTTATATTTTTAAGAAGATGAAACAAAAAATAAAGTGCACTGTCAATATGGGAAAAAAATAAAACAGACCATGCTTCTTCTTTCTTCAATATGTGTTTCCTAGCTTTCACTGATTTGCTTCTTGTGACCGTCTAATTTCTAATTTGTTTCTTTGTAACTTCTGATTTCAATTACCATAATAATACTCTTTATCATCAAACGAAGAATACAATGAATACTTGCCTTAGCAAGAAGATAAGAGCAAATTGACCGTCAGAATTATGCTTTATGACAATCAAACTTTAGCCCTGATCTCCTACGATACATTATGCCTTTAAATCACATCTTTTAAATAGCACTTCTACACACACACATACACCCTTTTTTGTTCAGAAAAATAATGAGCTAGGCAAACATTTGCAAAGGGAGAGATCATTCCCAAAGTTATTAGCTCTTACAACTGAATTATCATAGACAATCTCTCATGGTGTAGTTGAAATTTTGAGACCTGTAAACCTGAAGACTGCATCACCCTCAGAGAAGGAAGAAATTAGATACTTCCCTAAGAAGTGAAGCTCGTAATTTTCTAGGTGAATATAGGCCCTGGGCAAGTTCTTTAAGAGCCCCGCACTTCCTTGAAGGAAGCAGTGAAAGGCCAACATATTGGCATTTCCAAAATTAAAATAAGAGCTCTCAGAAGCACACCCTCCCCCCTCTATTGCTCCAAATTGTTCAGTGTAACAGCTAAATAGCAGTTTTAACACTTACATCTTGTTATTTAGGGCTCAACCATAATTCCATTGCCAATTTCAATTACCAGAATAATCCTCTGGTAGTACAACTTTCCAAAAGTCAAAATTCAAAGTAGTTTCATCTGAGAGCACTTAGCGCTGGCTAATTGCACAAATCAACAATTAGCCCATTAGTTGATGTGCTTTTATTTGCATCCACAGTCTTCTGTAACTCTTTTCTGATTAAGGAGGTAATCAAGGCTGAGATCTGGAGAGTAACCAACAATGACCAAGTTGTTTTAGGGGAGCTTTCTTCTCTCTTCCATTTCAAAATGCAACCAAGCATTTCACTAAGAAATCTGGAATTGGCTCTTTTCTGTCTTCCTGACTGTGTGTCTTTCAGTATAGTCTGATAAGGAATAGAAAGAGTTTTTAGGTTTATATTTTTGGTATCCACAGAATATTCTTTTAAAGTACTGCTCTCTTCTCCTAACTCTTGACCGGTACTAAGTGAATGTATCCATATCTTAGTGATTTACCCAGTTCCTTGCCTCTAGAAGAATTGAAAAAGTAAATAATCTCAGCAGTGAAAGACAAACACAAGGAAAAATACTAATTTTAACTTAAGGGATACTGGAAAGGACAGTAATACTATAAAATACTCATCATTTGAAGTGTTTTGGTGGCTTGGAGGACTATTAATATCTTGCCTGGGCATTCCTTCCATCAGAGACTATGCTCTCTCAGAGTGGTCTATCATTTTTAACTGATAATTTCAACCTTGCTGGTTTGCTGTTTGAAGCCATATTTTAATTTTTGTCAGATGGAAAGACATCACTTGAAGTGACCTTGATCAGACACAGCATGCTATAGAATTATTGATCCAATTTCTGGTATGCAAAAGGGACGATGAAATCTGCTTTAGACAGACTCAGAAAGCAGAGAACATCTGGGAGTAGTCATGATCCTCACAGTATTTGTTGAAAAGCCACATAACATGGAACCATGAGGCAGAGTCTAGAGGATTAATGTGATGCTGTTTTTATCTGTTATGAGACACCTCTCCTTATCTTCATGAGATTATGAATCAAGGCTTTTTCCTTAATTAGCAAGGACCACTTCCAAGAGTACAGTGCAGAGGCAGTATGCCATACACTTAAAATGGCAGTTGTGATGAGGGGGTGAATATGTGTGTTTATGTGGTTAAACATCTGAAAATGTCTTGATCATACATCTCCATTTCTAAAATGGGGAAAAGAGGAAAATTTGAATTTCATCATAATATTTTGGGATATAATGTTGACAAAAATTGAAACAGAACAATTCTTTTGTTCTTATGTATGATTCATAACTATTCAAGATGCTTGGTGGTAAATCTCTATATTGCTCCGAGGACACACCCAGTAGAGCTGTCCAAATACTTAGCAGCTACTTTGTATAGCACAAGTTATTGCTAGTTTATTAACAGAATGAGAATAGCACTGAACTAAATCCCATAATTTGGAAATAAAATCCAAGGAAAGTAAACCTATTTTTGACCTACCATTTTTTAAACTAAGTTAGTATAACAAATTTAAGTAAATGCAGAGATAAATCTCACTTCTGTGAGTTTTGGTACATTATTACTAAGAAACCTAGATTCTGGGTCTAGACATAAAAGTTCTGTTGAGGTTTTCCCTCAATAAACCAGACTTGCATGATAATATCTGTATAGTTATTACATTTTTTACCGCACTGGCTCTGTTTTTACCATAATTTTATGATAAAAAAATATGGTTTGGGGCCAGTATTTTTAATAGCTCTCATTGTTTAAAAGTGTTTTACATGATAAAACATTGAAAGCAATGACTGACTGAGTTCCTGGAACACTTAACCTGAATAAATTTTTTTTACAATCAGTTACAAAGCACATGTAAAATGTGGTTAAAAAAACACAGCTAGTTGATTCTGTCAAGCTTTAACCTAGTCATGGCTTAAATGTTAGCTTAATTATATATTTTAAAGGACACCTGGAATATTTTCCATCCTATTCTCATGGAGGAAATACCTCTCAAGCACGTTTCTTTAAAGCAGTTTTATTCACACATCACCATTCAATCCATCCAAAGTCTACAATTAATGGTTCTCATTAAAATCACAGTTGTACATTCATCATCACAATCAATTTGAAAACATTTTCATTGCTCCAAAAAGAAAAATTCCATATCCCTTGTATCACCCTGCTATCAACACTTAGCATTAGTATGGTACTCTTGTTACAACTGATAAAAGAATATTGCAATATTACTGTTGACTACTGTCCATAGTTTGCATTAGTTGTATTTTTTCCCATATACCATCCTATTATTAACACCTTGTAATAGTGATGTACATTGGTACTAGTTCACGGAAGAACATTCTTAGATTTGTCCTGTTAACCACAGTCATCATCCACAACAGGGTTCACTATGTTATACAGTCCCATGTTTTATCCTTTAGTTTTCCTTCTAGTGACATACATGACCCTAAATGTCTCCCTTTCAATCACAATCACACCCATAATTCAATGCTGTTAATTACGCTCAAGATAATGTGCTGCCATCAACTCTATCCATTTCCAAACATTTACAATCAACCTTATTAAAAATTCTTCACAGGGCCCTGCCCCCTCCTTCCTGGGCAGTGCCATAGAGCAGGGAGTGGGGTCTGCGAAGTGGCACCCCCTCCATCCTCGGGCTCAGGCAGGTGGGATGTTCCTTGCTCAGGAGGAGGCCAACAGCACAGTGTTTGTGGGAAATTTAGAGGCTAGAGTAAGAGAAGAAATTCTTTACAAGCTGTTCCTTCAGTTTCTCATTGGCTGGGCCTTTTACTAAAGTGATCCTTTGCAAAGACAGAGAAGGAAAGTGGAAGTATTTTGGATTTCTCTGTTTTAAACATCCAGAATCAGTATTTTATGCCATAGCCTGGAATTCGTGTATATGGAAGATCAATTAATGCAGAGTATTGACTTGGGAGTTCTTGTTTTTCTAAACCAACTAACCAAAGTTTTGAGAACTGTGTTAAGACAAACTCACACAGCTACAGGAATGAAGAAGTTGTGGGCAGATCTTCATTTCCTATGCAGTTTTTGCCAATTAATAATCCTGTTTTACCTCAAGAATACTGTTTTATTCAGAAAATGTAGTAGCATGCCTATAACCCAATGTGGCTGCTTCCTTACTATGAGATGACAGCACCACTTCCTAATAGCCCATCTCCATCTTCCTCACTAAATCATGTTGCAGAACTAGAAGTTGGACCCAGCTCTTCTGAATGGACTCACCAGCAACCGAGTGACTCTGACATTTATCAGATGAATAAGCAAAAGAGACAAAAGCAAACCAGTGATAGTGACAATAGTACAGGAAATAGAGAAAATGAATATAGCCAAAAGTTCTGAAAGAGTAAGAAGAAAAGATATTAGTATTATGTTCAACTAAATATTTGTCTATGATAGTCTTAGTTCTCTTAAAAGAAGAAATCTACCTGTATTCTACCAAATGACTGATATCATGACTGCAATTTTTGAAATACATAATAATATGACATTAGATTTGGTACTCAGTTTTGGTCTTGAATGACAAAAACTTACAAATGATATAATGTAATGTATTGCTTTTTGCATTTGATACAGTATTGTTGACCCATTGACAGCAAGAATTACACTTTGAGTTGTTTTTATTTTAGTACTCATGATGAAATTGCACTAAACTATGAATCAAAAGTTACTTACTGAACACTTTAGTGTAAGGAACTATGCTCTCCTAAACTGTCACCTATAATCCTCAGCTATAAGTAGACTGGGGTTAGAAGTGGAGGTGTGGATTTTCTGAAACTACTGCATATATTTAAGGGTTGGTTGTTCTCCCTAATGAAGATTGAATACTCAGGCTTCAGCTTCTTGTGTTAATACTTTAGAAAATGTTTTATTTTTTGTGTCTAAATATATTATTTCTGAACCTTACTCTCCTACGAGTTTATTTCATGAGACAAGTACTTATGAAAGTGATACCAAAGGAAAGATGATTATCACAGAACTAGCCTTGGGATCATTCCCATTTGATATGAGTCTATATAAATAGGAATAGCTGCCTCTTTATTTCTCACTTTTTACTTGTATTTAATGAAAGTTAGTTGGCAAAACAGGAGAAACTAAGATGGTGGCTAGGAGAGACAAGGCAAAAAAACACCTCTGTGAAAAATAACTAGATAAAAGCCAGAAAGTGACCCAGAACACCAGTTCCAGCAATGCATCAGCTGGACAAGGTCTGCTAAATCCACAGGGACCATGCACTTTGTGAAACCAGGAGTCTGCATTCTGAAACAAGTGAGCAAGCTTGCTGAATATCCGGCAGCCACGCTGCGATGTGGGGAAACCATGGGTTGACATTTGGAGGCAGACTAGTTCTTTTTTAAAAAACCCAAAAATGGCTGCAGATACAGCAGCGAGAACTGCACAGTGAAGCACAGCAGGAATGGGCTGTGTCAACACCTCAATATCTGGCGTGGAAGATAGCCTTTTGCACACCTGCTGCTAATTGTCTCGGAGCGAGGAAGGCAGAGGTGAGCCAAAAGAGGAAAATAACCATGACCCTTGCAGCCATCTTCCTGGCAGGCTGGGAATGCTCCTGCCTGGCACCAGTGCTATAGCCCAGAGCTGCATCAAAAAACCCAGTGTGACAGGAACTGTTTCCAGCAACACATGCACATGCCACAATATCGGTCACGGACAATAGCCTTTCACACACCCACAGCTAATTGTCCCAGAGCGGGGAAGGTGGAGCTGTGTGAAAAGAGGGAAATTAATGCCCCATACAGCCATCCTTAACAGCAGGCTGGGAATGCCCCTACATGGACTGGCTGCCTAGAACCTCCCTTGAGGGATGGCGTGCACTTGTGATGTAGCACAGCTTCCTTTAGCAGAGGCCCTAGAAGGGCATGGCTTAGAAGAGGGACCCATTCAGAAATCCTAGGGACCATAAGCCAATATCAAGGACTTGTGGGTCAGCGGCAGAGACAATCTGTGGCGAGACTGAAATGAAGGTTTGGATGCTTGCAACAGCCTTAAATCTCCAGGAACACCTGGGAGGTTTGGTTATTAAAGCTTCCCTCCCTCCCTAACTGCTCAGACACATGCCCCACATTCAGGGTGGACAGCACCAACAACACACACAAACTTGGTGCACCAGTTGGACCCCACAGGAATCAGACCCCCCACACATCACCAAGACAAAGTCAGGAAGAACTGACTTGAGGGGAATAGGTGACTCGTGGACACCATCTTCTGGTTAGTTAAAGTATACACCACCAAGCTGTAGATCTGATGAATCAGAGATTTGTCTTGGAATAATCCTACATATCCTAAAAGAATCCTATCAAGTAAAGCAAATGCCAAGAGGCCGGAAACAACAGAAAATTTTAAAGCATATGAAAAAACCAGATGATACAGAGAACCCAAACCCAAACACCCAAATCAAAAGATTAGAGGAGACACAGTACTTGGAGAATTAATCAAAGAACTAAAGACAAGCAATGAGAGCATGGCACAGGATATAAAGGACATGAAGAAGACCCTAGAAGACCATAAAGAAGAAATTGCAAGAGTAAATAAAAAAATAGATAATCTTATGGAAGTAAAAGAAACTGTTGACCAAATTAAAAAGATTCTGGATACTCATAGTACAAGACTAAAGGAAGCTGAACAATGAATCAGTGCCCTCGAGGACCACAGAATGAAAAACAAAAGAACAAAAGAAAGAATGGGGGAAAAAATTAAAAAAACCAAAATGGACCTCAGGGATATGATAGATAAAATAAATCATCCAAACATAAGAGTCACTGGTGTCCCAGATGGGGAAGAGAAGGGTAAAGGTTTAGAAAGAATGTTCAAAGAAATTGTTGGGGAAAACTTCCCAAACCTTCTACACAATATAAATACACAAAGCATAAATGCCCAGCAAACTCCAAATAGAATAAATCCAAATAAACCCACTCCAAGACATATTCTGATCAGACTCTCAAATACTGAAGAGAAGGAGCAAGTTCTGAAAGCAGCAAGAGATAAGCAGTTCACCACATACAAAGGAAACAATATAAGACAACATAGTGACTACTCAGTAGCCACCATGGAGGCGAGAAGGCAGTGGCATGACATATTTCTGAGAGAGAAAAATTTCTAACCAAGAATACTTTATCCAGCAAAGCTCTCCTTCAAATTTGAGGGAGAGCTTAAATTTTTCACAAACAAATGCTGAGATTTTGCTAATAAAAGACTTGCCCTATTTCAGATACTAAAGGAAACCGTACTGACAGAGAAACAAAGAAAGGAGAGAGAGATATAGAGAAAAGTTCAGTACTAAAGAGATTCAATATTGGTTCATGAAAGGACAAGAAGAGAGAGAGGAAAAAAATATATCTGACAAACATAAACCAAAGGATACGATGACTGATTCAAGAAATGCCTTCACAGTAATAGCGTTGAATGTAAATGGATTAAACTCCCCAATTAAAGATATAGGTTGACAGAATGGATAAAAAAATATGAACTATCAACATGTTGCATGCAAGAGACTCATCTTAGACACAGGGATACAAAGAAATTGAAAGTGAAAGGTTGGAAAAAATATTTCATGCAACTTACAGCCAACAGAAAGCAGGAGTAGCAATATTAATCTCAGATAAAATAGATTTTAAATGCAAGGATGTTATGAGAGACAAAGAAGGCCACTACATACTAATAAAAGGGGCAATTCAACAAGAAGAAATAACAATCATAAATGTTTATGCACCCAATCATGGTGCCACAAAATACATGAGACAAACACTGGCAAAACTAAAGGAAGCAGTGGATATTTCCACAATAATTGTGGGATACTTTAACACACCACTCTCTCCTGTAGATAGATCAACCAGACAGAAGACCAGTAAGGACACTGAAAACCTACACAATCTGATAAATGAATTTGACTTAATAGACATATATAGAATATTACATCCCAAATCACCAGGATACACAAGCTTCTCTAGTGAGCATGGAACTTTCTCCAAAATAGACCATATGCTGGGACATAAAACAAGCCTCAATAAATTAAAAAAAAAAAATCAAAATTATTCAGAGCACATTCTCTGACCACATTATACAATTAGAAATCAATAACCATCAGAGACTTAGAAAATTCACAAACACCTGGAGGTTAAACAACACACTCCTAAAGTAAATGGTTTATAATGTAGAATGTAGGGGAACTAGTGATAGAGAGCAATTAATAAAGGGGGAAAGATAACCCAATAAGAACAGATAAGCTATCGTGGGCAAATTTAACCTTCTGGGAATGCCCAGGAATGACTATAGTTTGTTAATTTCTGATGGGTATGGTAGGAACAAGTTCACAGAAATGTTGCTATATTAGGTTATTTTCTTGGGGTAGAGTAGGAACATGTTGGAAGTAAAGTAGTTATTTTAGGTTAGTTGTCTTTTTCTTACTTCCTTGTTATGGTTTGTTTGAAATGTTTTGTTATCATATGTCTTTCAAAAAAATTTTTGATATAGTTAATTAAAAAAAATGGAAAAAAAAAAGCAGAGCCCCCTTGAGGAGCTGGTGGAGAATGCAGGGGTATTGGGCTTCCCCATCTCAATGGTTTCTGATGTGCTCACAGACATAGGGGACTGGTGGTTTGATGGGCTGAGCCCTCTACCACAGGACTTGCCCTTGGGAAGACTGTTGCTGCAAAGAAGAGGCTAGGCCTCCCTATAATTGTGCCTAAGAGCCTCCTCCCAAATGCCCCTTTGTTGCTCAGATATGACCGTCTCTAGCTAAGCCAACTTGGCAGGTGAAATCACTACCCTCCCCCCTACATGGGATCTGATACCCAGGGGAGTGAATCTACCTGACATGTGGAATATGACTCCCAGGGAGGAATCTAGACCCAGCATCGTAGAATGGAGAACATCTTCTTGACCAAAAGGGGGATGTGAAAGGAAATGAAATAAGCTTCAATTGCAGAGAGATTCCAAAAGGAGCCGAGAGGTCACTCTGGTGGGCACCCTTACGCACAATATAGACAACACTTTTTAGGTTCTAATGAATTGGAATAGCTAGCAGTAAATACCTGAAACTATCAAACTACAACCCAGAACCCATGAATCTTATAGATGATTGTATAAAAATGTAGCTTATGAGGGGTGATAATGTGATTGGGAAAGCCATATGGACCACACTCCCCTTTGTCCAGTTTATGGATGGAGGAGTAGAAAAAAGGGGAGGGGGGGCGGAGAGCGGGAGGTGGGGAGAAAAAAAGAAAAAAAAAAAAGGAAGACACCCAGTGTTCTTTTTTACTTTGGTTGTTCTTTTTCACTTGGTTTTTATTCTTATTGTTTTTGTGTGTGTGGTAATGAAAATGTCAGAAGTTAATTCTGGTGATGAATTCACAACTATATAATGGTACTGTAAACAATTGAATGTATGCTTTGTTTCGTATGACTGCATGGTATGTGACTATATCTCAATAAAAATGAATTAAAAAAATTAGCTGGCTATGTCAGCATTTATTACTCATCCTTTTGCCAGCTGGATTTCAAAAGGTATATTTAATATATTTAAATCTTGATAATTTCATAAACAAATAAACAGAATGAAATTTTACTAATGTATCATATTTAATATTTATTGCCCACATTAAGTTTCCTATTTGTGGTCCATTTATTTTTAGAAGATAAAGTACCATGTAAAATAAAGGGTTTATTTGGACATTTTTGTTCATTTTATAATTCTTCATAAACTAGAATGATGAAAATATTTGTTTACTAAACTAATTGGAAGAATCATGTGACTTGATTAGGAGTTAACTACCCAATTCGATAGGAAAAGCTATGCTTGGATATTTCTTTTATCTGTTGCATAGTACTTTACAGATATTTTTATTTAAAATAATATAGATTTGTTTTCAACAAAATGAGAAACTGGCTTTAACCTTTGGTTATAAATATAAAATTTAGTGGAGTTTTAAATGTAAATTGATGAATATGAAAAACTTAATTCTGCATGATCTAGTTTAATCTATACCTTCATATTTCTGAATATTCAAAAAAGGAAAATAATAAGAATTTTTCTTTTTAAATTCACATGTTTTTTTTTTCCCCAACTTAGAATCATGGTAAAGGGAAAATATGTTTTTGTGTAAATATAAAATAGTAATGCAGTAACTTTATTTCAGCCATTTCTTCAATTTTTCAATTTACCTTAGCCCTAAATTATTTCATTGTGATTATTATTATAAGAAATATATGTAAGAAATGTCTTTTAGGAATTTGAAATGACTTTTTTTACTACAAGAAAAATTGTTTTTTTTTTAGCAATCAGAAAAAAAATGATAAAAAGAAAAATAACATGTCATACAATACAATATGTAAGGATAACAAATAACACCCCTACCAAGAATCCCATATTCCTCCCCTATATCACCCTCTCATATACATTTAGCATTGGCATATTGCCTTTGTTACATTTAATGGAGGTATATTACAATGTTACTGTTGACCATAGACTCCAGTTTGCTTTGATTATGTTTTTTTCCTGAATACCATCCCTTTTTCAAATTTCTACATGGTTGACATTCATTTGCTTTCCCACATGCAAAAACATTTTTATATTTGTATATTTAGTAACAGTCATTGGCCACTCCAGTTTTTGCCACGTTATACAGTCCCAGTCTTTATCATCTATCTTTACCTCTGGTGTCATACTTTCTCCTATCCCACCTCTTTCAGCTTTACTCACAGACATCTTTGTTCAGTGTACTTACAATACTGTGTTATCATCACACAGTATTATGCTATCTATTTCTGGATCTATGCAATCAATCCTAAACATTCTGTAGTCCTTCAGCATCAAATGGCTGGTCTCTGCCCTCTTTCTATCCGCTGGTCACCTGTGTTGTCAGCTTTTAACTCCCAAAGTTTGTTCATTAATGTCTGTTCATATTAGTGAGACCATATAGAATCTGTCCTTTTGTTTCTGGCTAACTTCACTCAACATAATGTCCTCAAGGTTCATCCTCATTATTACATGATCCATGTCTTTGTTCTGTCTTACAGCTGCATAATATTCCATTATGTGTATATACCACAATTTGTTTATCCACTCGTCCTTCGATGGACATTTGGACTGTTTCCATCTCTTGGCAATTGTGAATAATGCTGCAATAAACATTGGTTTACAAATGTCTGTTTGTGTCTTAAGTTTCAGTTCCTCTGAGTATATACCTAGCAATGGAATAGCTGGGTCATATGGCAAATCTATATTTAGCTTCCTGAGGAACCTCCACACTGTCTTCCAGAGTGGTTGCACCATTCTACATTCCCACCAACAATGAATAAGTGTGCCTCTTTCTCCACATCTTCTCCAGCACTTGTCATTTTCTGTTTTTTGGATAATGGCCATTCTGGTAGGTGTGAGATGATATCTCATTGTGGTTTTGATTTGCATTTCCTTAATAGCCAGTGAAGTTGAACATTTTTTCATATGTTTTTGAGCCATTTGTATTTCTTCTTCAGAAAAATGTCTGTTCATGTCTTTTGCCCATTTTTTAATTGGATTGTTTGTCTTTCTGTTACTGAGATGCAGGATTCTTTAATATATTCGGGATATTAAACCCTTATCTGATATGCGGTTTCCAAATATCATCTCCCATTGTGTAGGTTGCCTTTTTACTTTTCTGACAAAGTCCTTTGGTGTACAAAAGTGTTTAATTTTGAGGAGATCCCGTTTGTCTATTTGTTCTTTGGTTGCTCGTGCCTTGGGTGTGAGGTCTAAGAAACCACCTCCTATCACAAGGTCTTTAAGATATTGTCCTGCATTTTCTTCTAAGAGTTTTATGGTCTTGGTGCTAATGTTTAGGTCTTTGATCCACTTTGAGTTAATTTTTGTATAAGGTGTGAGATGGGCATCCTCTTTCATTCTTTTGGAAATGGATATCCAGTTCTCCAAACACCGTTTATTAAACAGGCTGCTCTTTCCCAGTTGCTTTGGCTTCACTGCCTTATCAAATATCAGTTGTCCGTAGATGCAAGGGTCTACTTCTGAACACTCAATTCGATTCCATTTATCAGTATATCTGTCCTTATGCCAGTACCATGCTGTTTTGAGCACTGTAGCTTTGTAATATGCTTCAAAGTCAGGTAGTGTGAGACCTCCCACTTCATTCCTCTTTCTCAAGATATTTTTGGCTATTCGGGGCACCTTACCCTTCCAAATAAATTTAGTTATTGGTTTTTCTATTTCTGTAAAGTAAGTTGTTGGGATTTGAATTAGTATTGCATTGAATCTGTAAATCAGTTTAGGAAAAATTGCCATCTTAACTATATTTAGTCTTCCAATCCATGAACGTGGTACGTTCTTCCATTTTTTTAGGTCTTGTTCAATTTCTTTTAGCAGTTTCTTATAGTTTTCTATGTAAAGGTCTTTTGTGTCCTTGGTTAAGTTTATTTCTAAATACTTGATTCTTTTGGTTGCTATTGTAAATGGGATTTTTTTCTTGATTTCCTCCTCTTGTTGCATATTACTTGTGTATAGGAACACTACAGATTTTTGCATGTTGGTCTTGTAGCCTGCTACTTTGCTGTATTCATTGACTAGTTCTAGTAGGTTTGCTGTAGATTTTTCTGGATTTCCTACATATAGAATCACGTGAAATGACATTTTTGTAAGAAAAAAAATTCTGCACAAATTATGCATCAGTTCTCCATTCTCTACACTCATTCTATCCCCTAGTAACCTATATGCTAGATGTTAGCTCCATGAGTTTGCTCATTATAAGTAGTTCATATTAGTAAGACCACAAAATACTTGTCCTTTTGTATTTGGCTTATTTCATACAATATAATGTCCTCAAGGTCCATCCATGTTGTTGCTTGCACTGAAACTTCATTTCTTCTTCCACCTGAATAATATTCCATCATAATTGCATACCACATTTTGTTGATACATTCATCTATTGATGGACACTTGTGTTGCTTCCATCTTTGGGCAATTGTGAATAATGCCACAATGAACATGGGTATGCCAATGTCTGTTCACATCTCCTTCAAGCACTTTTTTTTTCTATTTTTCTTCATAAAAGATTTGCTTTTAAGGGCACAGCAGTTCTTTCTAGAACATGTGGGTAGATAAAGGAGGGAAGGCAAAGAAGAGAACATCACAATTCTCATAGGCACCTGCAAGTCTATCTGTGACCACTAGATGGTTTGTGAGCTCCTGTAGGCAGTGGAAGTTTATGTGTTGATGGCACCTGATAGAAGCCCTGAGATTCCACAGTCTCAGTGCTTGGGGTAGAGACAGATTGAATTTCAGTCTCTTTTTTGAATAACTTTGGGTCTAATTCTTGATTTTTTATGTCTCCCTTTTTATATGTATGGTTTGTGATATGTACTGATAATCATACTTTGTATCTTTATAGTTCTTAATGATTTCATTCTTTCTAACCTACTGTGTTCTTCAGCTGCCTACAGGGGCTCAGTCCCTGACCCCTAACTACATACCTTAGAGCTTTGACAAGTCTTTTAAAGGAAGACTTCAGAAACTTTATTACTCTAAGAAAAGGTGGAACATTAAATTCCTGAGATTCCCATCCTCATGTAAATCTTAAACACAGATCATAGAATGGTACAACTTATGTATAATGTGAGACTCAGGTGGCAAAAATCATGGGATGTCTTAAAATCAGAATTCACTCTCCCAGAACATACTGAATTTGGTTACTGGGGATTGTTATGGGAAAATTTTAGGATTCTAAAAATGTGAGCTAATGTTTCTCAAACAGGGGTCTGAAGGAATTCTAAATATAGTTTTAAAAATTCTGTTTTGAACTCAGCAACAAGCTAAAATAAAATTAATGGAAGCTTATTTTGGTATTCTGAGTAGCTGAGTTGAATAGCATCATGTGATTTAGTGCTTGAAGTTCCCATTTATGTCAGCTATCTAATTGGCACCAAGAAGTACCATGCTACCATTCTGTGCTAGTTAGAAAAAGAACAGGCATAATTTAGAAATGATTGTTTCCTACTAAGCAAAAAACAAAGGACATTATTGCTCATCATTTCAAATTGAAAAAAAAAATACTTGGACATAAAACGAAATCTTCAAAAGACTCACAGAGGTCTCTGCATATGAACTCTATTTGCTTTGTGAGTAGGACTTTGTTTACACAAAATATAATCAGTCATATGAACTGTTAATTTTGAATTTTTGAACCACTTTTATAATTTTTAGTTTCATTTATAAATCTGTTTGATTTTATAGTTTTATCAGAACTGTGAGATAGCAAAACTTGTAACTAATTTCTTCTTGTTCATGCACACTTAAATAATATTATAACAAAAATTATAATTAATATTAGTGGTTCATCAGAATTTCCTCTTTTTAAATGCTATATTGGTGAAATTTAAGAAACACTGAACTTGATGCAACAAAGTTCTCTAATTAATGGTAAACTAACAAAATGTTAACTATTTTAAAATAATTTCTTTTGTTGGAAAAACTAAATGATCCAATGAATAAGATATTTTTAGATGAAAAAAAGAAAATTCAGTTGTTCGAATCATTATTGTCACAAAATTCCATGCTTGATGATGTCCCACAGGTTTCTGTGGCTCTGTTCTGTTTTCCTCATTTTTTTCTTTCTGTTCCTGAGGCTGGATAATTTCAATTGACTGATCTTCAAGTTTGCTGATTTTTTTTCTTGTATTGGTTCAAATCTGCCATTGAGCCCCTTTAGTGAGTTTTTCATATAAGTTATTGTTATTTTCAACTCTGGAACTTTTTTTTTTCCATCCTAGTGGATATGAAGTGGTATCTCATTGTATTTTTTTTATTATTTTATATATATATATATTTTTTTTTTATTGAGATTGTTCACATACCATACAACTATCCAGAGATCCAAAGTTTACAATTAATTGCCCATGGTACCATCATACAGCTGTGCATCCATCAACACAATTAATTTTTTTTAAATTTTAGAACATTTTCATTACTCCAGAAAAGAAATAAAGGCAAAAAAAAAAAAAAAAAAAAAAAAAGGAAACTCAAATCCTCCCATACCCCTAACCATGCTCCCCTCCATTATTGATTCATAGTTTTGGTATAGTACACTTGTTATTGTTGATGAAAGAATGTTAAAATACTACTAACTTAGTATATAGTTTGCAATAGGTATATATTTTTTCCCTATATGCCTATTATTAACGTCTAGTTATAGTGTCATACCTTTGTTCTAGTTCATGAGAGAGATTTCTAATATTTGTATAGTTAATCACGGACATTGTACACCACAAGATGCACTATTTTATTCATTCCCATCTTTTAACCTCCAAATTCTGGTGACATATGTGACTCTGAGCTTACCCTTTTCACCACCTTCACACACCTTTCAGAACTGTTAGTTATTCTCACAACATGCTACCATTACCCCTGTCCATTTCCAAATGTTGAAGTTCACCCTAGTTGAGCATTCTGCTCATGATAAGCAACCGCTCCCCATTCTTTAGCCTCATTGTATACCCTGGTAACTTATATTTCATGTCTATGAGTTTACATACTATAAGTAGTTCATATCAGTGAGACCCTGCAATATTTGCCTTTATGTGTCCATCTTATTTCACTCAATATAGTGCCCTAAAGGTTTATTCATTAACCCATTTCTTTTAAGATGGTTTTGTTCACACATCACACATTCCATCCTAAGTAAACAATCATTGGTTCCCTGTATAGTCATGTATTTATGTATTCAGCACCATCACCACTATCTATATAAGGACATCTCCATTTCTTTCACAAAGGAGGAAGAGTCAAAGAAGGCAGAGAGACAAAAGAAAAAGAAAAGAGAAAGACAGAAACAAACAAACACACAAATCTTGACAGCTAGAAAGCAACAAAAAGAAAGATAGCATTAACCTCAAGTAGAATAAAGAGTCAGACAACATCACTAATGCCAGGAATCCCATACCCTTCCCCTATCCCCACCCCCGACACACATGCATTTAGCTTTGGTATATTGCCTTGGTTATATTTAAGGAAGCATAATACAATGTTTCCATAAATTATAGTCTCTAGTTTGCATTGATTGTATTCCCCCCAATTCCACCCTATTTTTAACACCTTGCAATGTTGACATTCATTTGTTCTACCTCATGTAAAAACATATTTGTACTTTTTATTACAATCATCGAGCACCCTAGGTTTTCCTGAGTTACACAATCCCAGTCTTTATCCTTTGTCTTTTGTTCTGTTGTACCACATGGTCCCAACCTTCCTCTTTCAAGCATGCTCACAGTCATCTTTGTTCAGTGTACTTATACTGCTGTGGTACTGTCTCCCAAAATTGTTTTCCAAACCTCTCACTCCTGTCTTTTCCTTTCTGTCTGCAGTGCTTCCTTTAGCGTTTCCTGTAAAGCAGGAATCTTGTTCACAAACTCTGTCATTGTCTGTCAGAGAATATTTTAATCTCTCCCTCATATTTGAAAGACAGTTTTGCTGGATATAGGAGTCTTGGTTAGTAGTTTTTCTTTTTCAGTATCTTAAATATATTACACCACTTCCTTATTGCCTCCATGGCTTCTATTGAGAAATCTGCACATAGTCTTATTAAGCTTCCTTTGTATATGATGGATTGCTTTTCTCCTGCTGCTTTCAGGATTCTCTCTTTATCTTTGACATTTGATAATCTGATTATTAAGTGTCTTGGCTTGGGACTATTCAGATCTATTCTGTTTGGGCTATGCTGCACTTCTTGGATCTGTAATTTTATGTCTTTTGTAAGAGATGGGGAATTTTTATTGATTTTTCCTCTATTATTGTTTCTTCCCCTTTTCCCTTCTATTCTCCTTCTGGGACACCAGTGATATGTACATTCTGGATTTGCATTTCATTCTTAAGTTCCTGGAGATGTTGCTTGTATTTTTCCATTCTTTTCTCTATCTGTTCTTTTGTGTGTAGGCTTTCAGTGCTTTGTTCTCCAGTTCCTGAGCATTTTCTTCTGCCTCTTAAGGTCTGCTGTTGCATGTTTCCATTGTGTCTTTCATCTCTTGTGTTGTACCTTTAATTTCCATATATTCTGCCAGCTGGCTTTTCAAACTTTCAACTTCTACCTTATTATAACCACTGTTTTCATTATATGGTTCATCTCTTTTGCCATATATTCCGTAAACTTTTTGAATTGACTTATTATTTGTTGTTTCAGTTCCTGTATCTCAGTTGAAGTGTAAGTTTGTTCCTTTGACTGGAACTTAACTTCATTTTTCTTAGTGCATGTTGCAGTTTTCTGTTGTCTAGGCATGGTTTCCTTGGTTACCCCAATCAGGTTTTCCCAGACCAGAATGGGCTCAGGTTTTTGAAGGAGGCAATAGTTTCAGGTCTCCCTGAGGGTGTCTTAGAAGATCGATGCACCCTGTGAGGCCTCAAGTCACTGTGCTTTTCTGCCCAGCAGGTGGTGCCTGTCACCCTGTAGCTCCAGACTGGTGTAAGAAGGTGTGGCCTGTAGCCGTTTTCCCCCAGGCTCTGTGGTCTGGTTCTGAATGGAAGGTGGGTAGTAGAGCTGGGCCCCACCCCTTTCCTCTTAGGGCAGATAACCCTCCTAGGGAGAAGTCATTAGCATTTGAATAGACTCTGCCTGTGCTATCTCTACCCTTGTCTGGGTCAGAGCAGTGGGAATTGAAAATGGCTGAGGCTTTTTCCACTGAGCCAAAACAAGGACAGGAATTCCCCTTCAGGGCCAGTCCATGGCCACCCTCTGGCTCTCCAAGGTCAGTTTCAACCAAAGCCTCTGTCTGCTTGTTGGGGATTTGTAGCTCATAGCAAGCAGTCCACGCTTGTTAATTAAAACCCCAGCTGGAGCTCAGCTGAGCTATATTGACTTGCTGGGAGAGAGCTTATCTCTAGCATGATGGGGCTTTGCAGATTGGGCTGTGGCAGGAGGGAGCTTTCAGCATGGATCTGCAGATTTTCCTTACAGATTTTATGCTGCGATCTTGGGCATTCCTCCCAATTCAGATTGGTGTATCATAAGTAGACAGTCATGTTTGTCCTCCAGCAGTTATTCTGGATTATTTACTAGTTGTTCCTGGTTGTTTATTAGTTGTTCCAGGAGGACTAACTAGCTTCCACTCCTCTCTATGCCACCATCTTATATCATCCTCCAATTCCTTAACTTTTACTTGATACTTTTAAAATAATTTCTATCTCTTTATTGATATTCTCTATTTTGTGAGACATCATTCTCAGACCTTCCTTTAATTCTTTGACATGTTTCCTTTAGTTCCTTGAACATATTTATAATAGTTGATTTAACATCTTGTCTAGTAAGTCCAATATTTGGTCTTCTTCAGGGACAGTGAAGACTTTTTTTGTGTATATGGGTCAACTTTCCTTTTTTGCATGTCTCACAATTTCTGTTGTTGAAAACTATATATATTTAAAAAATATAATGTGACAACTCTGGAAATCAGATTCCCACCTCTCTTTGGGTTTGCCATTGCTGGTTGTTTTTGTCACTGTTTTTTTTTTTTTTTTTTAATAGATTTTCCAGGATTAGTTCTGTAGCATCTTTATTCTGTTGCCACTGAATTCTCTACTTGGTGAGCTCAGGGGTCAGGAAATGACTGGACAGAGATTTTCCTTAAAGCCTTTACACATTAGTATCCTAGGCTTTACTTTGGGGCTGTCTGATTGTTAGGCATGCAGTCAATGATCCAGCAGGCTATTTACAACTCTGCCTTAGCCTTCACATCTGACTGCATAAAGCCTTTCATAGAGTGCCCAGGTCAGCCGCAAGTGAGATATTTGGGCTTCTCTTTCCTGGGTGTGTGCACAGCTCTGCACATGCATGTAACCTACTTGATTCCCAGGAATATGTCAGAGTTTCCAAAGTCCTCTATGGACACCTCATTGCCCAGTTTTTCCCTTGAGGATTTTTGGTCAGTTTCTTGTTAGCCCCAAATGTAATGCTGCCTCAGACAGCTGCAATGTTAAATAATTGCCACTGATTGTTTTCAACATATACCCAGTGGGCAGGCTGTTCATACAGAGCGAGCTCTGAGTTAGGTTGACTACAGACAAGTCCTGTGAGCTATCTGACAGGTCAAACTGTGAGCTGTCAGACAGGTCAAACAATGATAATTCTTTTGGGTAAGGCTTTTGGGGGGAGTTCCAAACCCATTCTGCCCCCTCTAGTGTCTGTCATTCTGCTGGTTTTTACAGCTAACGTGAGTGTAAGGCTATTGGTTTTCAAGGCTACTGTGGAGCTGAGGAGAACATGGAAATAGGGAAATTAAAATGCCACAAAACCTGCTGTTGTCTCCAAGATTCAGCTGTTTTCTCAGAATAATTAAAACCACTCCTTACATTATTGCAAGCCTTTCATTAATTTCCAGAGTTCTGAAAAAGTTGATTTGGACCATTTTTTCCCATGTTCTTGTTGCTTTTATGGAGTAGATTTTTGGAGGTCCTTGCTCCACCATTCTGGAAGTCTGTTTTGTGTTTTTATAGTTAAAAAAAGAACTACTTTTTCATGATGCAATCTCTCTTATTTTCACTTTGCTTAGTTGTGTAGGAATCCTAATATTTAGGAATTTTCATGTTTTTTCTCTGGGGATTACCTTTATAAATCTTTAGATAGAATTTATCAGTTTCTCCTACAAGCATTTTACTTTTTCTTCCCTCTCACCTTCCTTTCCTTTACCATCCCATTTTAGTAATAATGTTACCTCCATGTTTAATTTTTATTGTTAAATTGACTTAGAATGTTGAGTCCTTGGTTTGTATGCTTTAAATTCTCCCCTATAACTTTTAGCTGTTTCAGAATAGAAAGGAAAAACTTACTCTAGTTCCCTCCTATTTTCCTTCCTCTCCCAATTTTTCTTAGCTGTATGATTTCTACATTGTCAGCACTTATAAAATTAATATTTTATTTGGTCATGTTCAGTTCCACATTTGTTTTAGATTTTGTATTAGATTTAAATGTATACAGTGCCCACCATCAATTCTTTTGTTCTAGTTTCTGGACTTTGGTTGGCTGAAATTTGTCCTCTAACAATTTTCTCAAGAACTTTGGGGAAAAATATTTCCTGGGTTCCTGGATGTTTGAAACTGTTTGCACCTTTTGTGTATTTAAAGGACAGTTTGACTTTATATAAAGTCCTTAGCTCACATTTTCTTTCCTTGAGAATATTAAGTGTTATGTTACTAGCTCTGGCAATAGATTAAGGTATGAAGAAGTTTGAGGACCACATATTGTTTTTTCCCTTCATAAATTACCTGATTATTTTGCTTGCAATTATTTCTTTATTCATAAAATCTAAACTTTATAAAGGTTTTTTAAAAATATATTTACTAGCTGTGTTTTGGTATTGACAGTTCTGGGTTAATTTTCCCTGGAATGTGATGTACTCTTCCAATATGTAGTCTTAAAACATGCTTTTTCCTTAGGGAAGTTTTATTCAATTATACCTTTACCTATTTGTTCTTTTTAATTAGCTCGTTTTCTTTGTTAGTAGCTTCAAAGAACTTGTTGAATCTCCTTTACCTGTTTTTATACCTGTACCTTTTTTTCTGTAATCTTTTTAAACTCTTTATTTTGATTTCATTTTGTTCACTTTTCTTACTACCATCTTTTAAGTTCCCTACTTATTTTTTATTTTATTTTTTAATTTCTTTTAATAATTCAATTTTATTGAGATATATTCACATACCCTACAGTCATACAAAGCATACAATCAATTGTTCACAGTACCACCATATAGTTGTGCATCCATCACTAAAAGCAATTTTTGAACATTTCCATTACCACACACACAAAAGTAATAAGGATAAAAATTAAAGTGAAAAAGAACAATTAAGGTATAAAAGATCACTGGGTGCTTTTTTTTTTTTTTGCCCCCTTTTTTATACTCATCCATCCATACACTGGACAAAGGGGAATGTCATTCACATGGCTTTTCCAATCACATTGTCACCCCTTATAAGCTACATTTTTATACAATCATCCTCAAGATTCAAGGGTTCTGGGTTGTAGTCTGATAGTTTCAGGTATTTATTGATAGCTACTCCAATTCATTCAAACCTAAAAAGGGTTATGATGTTATGCATAAGAGTGCCCACCAGAGTGATCTCTTGGCTCCTTTTGGAATCTCTCAGCCACTGTAGCTTATTTCATTTCATTTCACACCCCTCTTTTGGGCAAGAAGATGTTCATCCCAAAATACCAGGTCTAGATTCCTCCTCACGAGTCATATTCCACATTGCCAGGGGTATTTACACTCCTGGGTGTCAGATCCCACATGGGGGGAGGGCAGTGATTTCACCTGCCAAGTTGCCTTAGCTAGAGAGAGAGGGCCACATCTGAGCAACAAAGAGGCATTCAGGAGGAGGCTGTTAGGCACAATTATAAGCAGGTCTAGCCTCTCCTTTGCAGCAACAGTCTTCCCAAGGGCAAGTCCTGTGACTGAGGGCCCAGCCCATCAAACCACCAGTCCCCAATATCTGTGAGCACATCAGCAACCATCGACGTGGGGAAGCCCAACACCCCATGCATTCTCCCCAACAATGTTCACATTAGTGGTAGCATATAATACTTCTCTTTTTGTGCCTGGCTTATTTCACTCAGCATTATGTCTTCAAGGTTCATCCAAGTTGTCATATATTTCACAACATTGTTCCTTCTTACTGCTGCATAGTATTCCATTGTGTGTATATATCACATCTTATTTATCCACTCATCTGTTGAAGGACATTTGGGTGTTTCCATCTCTTGGCAATTGTGAATAATGCTGCTATGCACATTGGGGTGCAGATATCTGTTCGCATCACTGCTTTCAGATCTTCCAGGTACATACCAAGAAGTGCAATTGCTGAATTGAAGGGTAACTCTGTATCTAGTTTTCTAAGGAAGTGCCAGACTGTCTTCCAGAGTGCCTGAACCATTATACAGTTACATAGTCCCACCAACAATGAATAAGAGTTCCAATTTCTCCACATCCTTTCCAGCATTTGTAGTTTCCTGTTGGTTTAATGGCAGCCATCCTAATTGGTGTGAGATGGTATTTCATCGTAGTCTTAATTTGCATCTCTCTAATAGCTAGTGAAGCTGAACACTTTTTCATGTTTCTTGGCCATTTGTATTTCCCCTTCAGAGAACTGTCTCTTCATATCTTTTGCCCATTTTATAATTGGGCTGTCTGTACTCCTGTCATTGAGTTGTAGGATTTCTTTAATTATGCAAGGTATCAATCTTTTGTCAGATACATGGTTTCCAAAAATTTTTCCCATGGAGTTGGCTGCCTCTTCACCTTTTCGACAAAGTCCTTTGAGGTACAGAAATTTCTAAGCTTGAGGAATTCCCATTTATCTATTTTTTTCCTTTTGTTGCTTGTGCTTTGGGTGTAAGGTCTAGGAAATGACATCCTAATACAAGGTCTTGAAGATGTCTCCTGACATTATCTTCTAGGATTGTTACGGTACTGTCTTTTATACTGAGGTCTTTGATCCACTTTGAGTTAATTTTTGTGTAGGGTGTGAGGTAGGGGTCCTCTTTCATTCTTTTGGATATGGATAGCCAACTCTCTCAGCCCCATTTGTTAAAAAGACTGTTATGTCCCAGTTCAGTGGCTTTGGGGGCCTTATCAAAGATCAGTTGACTGTAGATCTGGGGATCTAGCTCTGAATTCTCAGTTCAATTCCATTGATTGACATATCTATCTTTGTGACAGTGCAATGCTTTTTTGACTACTGTGGCTTTACACTAAGCTTCAAAGTCTGGGAGTGTAAGTCCTCCCACTTCATTTCTCTTTTTTAGAGTGTTTTCAGCAATTCGAGGCATCTTCCCTTTGCAAATAAATTTGATAACTAGCTTTTCCAAGTCTGCAAACTAGGTTGTCGGAATTTTGATTGGGATTGCATTGAATCTGTAGATGAGTTTGGGTAGAATTGACATCCTAATGACATTTAGCCTTCCTATCCATGAACTTGGAATATTTTTCCATCTTTAAAGTTCCCCTTCTATTTCTCTCAGTAGAGTTATGTAGTTTTCTTTGTATAGGTCTTTTATATCTTTGGTTAAGTTTATTCCTAGATACTGGATTTTTTTAGTTGCTATTGAAAATGATATCTTTTTCTTGAGTGTCTCTTCAATTCTTTCATTTCTAGCATATAGAAACATTACTGACTTTTATGCATTAATCTTGTATCCTGCTACTTTGCTAAATTTGTTTATTAGCCCCAGTAGCTGTATCATCAATTTCTCAGGGTTTTCAAGATATAAGATCAAATCATCTGCAAATAATGACAGTTTTGCTTCTTCCTTTCCAATTTGGATGCCTTGTATTTCTTTGTCTTGTCGGATTGCCCTGGCTAGCACTTCCAGCACAATGTTGAATAACAGTGGTGACAGCGGGCATCCTTGTCTTGTTCCTGATCTTAGAGGGAAGGATTTCAGTCTCTCACCATTAAGTACTATGCTGGCTGTGCATTTTTCATACATGCTCTTTATCATATTGAGGAAGTTAACTTCAAGTCCTACCTTTTGAAGTGTTATTATCAAAAAGGGATGTTGGATTTTGTTGAAAGCTTTTTCAGCATCTATTGAGATGATCATTTGATTTTTCTCTTTGATTTGTAAATGTGTTGTATTACATTGATTGATTTTCTTATGTTGAACCATCCTTCCATGCCTGGAATGAACCCCACTTGGTCAAGGTGTATGATTTTTTTAATGTGCCTTTGGATTTGATATGCAAGTATTTTGTTGAGAATTTTTGCATCTATGCTCATTAGGGAGATAGGCCTGTAGTTTTCCTTTTTTGTAGCATCTTTGCCTGGTTTTGGTATTAGATTGATGTTAGCTTCATAAAATGTGTTTGGTAGTGTTTCATTTTCTTCTATGTTTTGAAAGAGTTTAAGTAAGATTGGTGTCAGTTCTTTTTGGAAAGTTTGGTAGAATTCCCCTGTGAAGCCATCTGGCCCTGGGCATTTATTTGTGGGAAGTTTTTTGATGACTGATTGGATCTCTTTGCTTGTGATTGGTTGGTTGAAGCCTTCTATTTCTTCTTTGGTCAATCTAGGTTGTCCGTATGTTTCCAGGAAATTGTCCGTTTCCTCTATATTATCCAGCTTGTTGGCATACAGTTGTTCATAATATCCTCTCATAATTTTTTTAATTTCTTCAGGAGCCACAGTAATGTCACCTTCCTCATTCATTATTTTGTTTGTATGGGTCTTCTCTCTTTTTGATTTTGTCAGTTTAGCTAGGGGCTTGTCAATCTTGTTGATCTTCTCAAAGAAACAATTTTTGTTGTTATTTATTCTCTCTATTGATTTTTTTTTGTTCTCTATGTCATTTATTTGTGCTTTAATCCTTGTTATTTCTTTTCTTCTACTTGGTTTAGGATTGGTTTGCTGTTCATTTGCTAGCTTCTTCAGTTGATTAATTAGTTCCTTGATTTTAGCTCTTTCTTCCTTTCTAATGTATGCATTCAGTGCTATAAATTACCCCCTTAGTACCACTTTTGCAGTATCCTGTAGGTTTTGGTGTGTCGTGTTCTCATTTTCATTCGTCTCTATGTATTTAGCTATTTCTCTTATAATTTCTTCTTTAACCCACTGATTGTTTAGGAGCATGGTGTTTAACCTCCAGGTATTTGTGGATTTTCTAAGTCTCTGATGGTTATTGATTTCTAATTGTATTCCTTTGTGGTCAGAGAATGTGCTTTGAATAATTTCAATTTTTTTTAATTTATTAAGGCTTGTTTTATGTCCCAGCATATGGTCTGTTCTGCAGAAAGTTCCATGATCACTAGAGAAGCATGTGTATCCTGGTGATTTGGGATGTAATGTTCTATATATGTCTGTTAAATCATATTTATTTATCAGATTCTTTAGGTTTTCAATTTCCTTATTGGTCTGTCTGGTTGATCTATCTATAGGAGAGAGTGATGTGTTGAAGTCTCCCACAATTATTGTGGAAACATTAATTGCTTCCTTTAGTTTTGCCAGTGTTTGTCTCATGTATTTTGTGGCACCATGATTGGGTGCATAAACATTTATGATTGTTATTTCTTCTTGTTGAATTGCCCCTTTTATTAGTATGTAGTGGCCTTCTTTGTCTCTTGTAACATCCTTGCATTTAAAGTCTATTTTATCTGAGGTTAATATTGCTACTCCTGCTTTCTTTTGGCTGTAAGTTGCATGAAATATTTTTTCCAACCTTTCACTTTCAATTTCTTTGTGTACCTGTGTCTAAGATGAGACTCTTGTATGCAACATATGATGGTTCATATTTTTTGATCCAATCTGCCAATCTATATCTTTTAATTGGGGAGTTTAATCCATTTACATTCAGTGTTATTACCGTGAAGGCATTTCTTGAATCAGCTATCCTATCCTTTGGTTTACGTTTGTCAGATATATTTTTTCCCTCTCTCTTCTTGTCCTTTCATGAACCAATATCGAATCTCTTTAGTACTGAACCTTTCTCTATATCTCTCTCTCCTTTCTTCATTTCTCTGTTGGTAGGGTTTCATTTAGCATCTGAAGTAGGGCAAGTCTTTTATTAGCAAAATGTCTCAGCATTTGTTTGTCGGTGAAAAATTTTAGCTCTCCCTCAAATTTGAAGGAGAGCTTTGCTGGATAAAGAATATTTGGTTGCCAATTTTTCTCTCTCAGAATTTTAAATATGTTGTGGCACTGCTTTCTAACCTCCATGGTGGCTGCTGAGTAGTCACTAGTTAGTCTTATGCTGTTTCCTTTGTATGTGGTGAATTGCTTTTCTTTTGCTGCTTTCAGAACTTGCTCCTTCTCTTCAGTATTTGACAGTCTGATCAGAATATGTTTTGGAGTGAGTTTATTTGGATTTATTCTACTTGGAGTTTGCTGGGCATTTATGCTTTGTGTATTTATGTTGTGCAGAAGGTTTGGGAAGTTCTCCTCAACAATCTCTTTGAATACTTTTCTAGACCTTTACCCTTCTCTTCCCCTTCTGGGACACCAATGAGTGTTATATTTGGACATTTTATTTTGTCTATCATATCCCTGAGTTCCATTTTGATTTTTTTCAATTTGTTTCCTCATTCTTTCTTTTGTTCTTTCATTTTCTGCTCTGTGGTCCTCAAGGTTGCTGATTCATTGTTCAGCTTCCTCTAGTTTTGTACTATGAGTAGCCAGAATCCTTTTAATTTGGTCAACAGTTTCTTTTATTTCCATAAGATCATCTATTTTTTTATTTACTCTTGCAATTTCTTCTTTATACTCTTCTAGGGTCTTCTTCATGTCCTTTATATCTTGTGCCATGCTCTTGTTGTTTGTCTTTAGTTCTTTGATTAATTGCTCCAAGTACCGTGTCTCCTCTGATCTTTTGATTTGGGTGTTTGAGTTTGGGTTATCCATATCATCTGGTTTTTTCATATGCTTTAAAATTTTCTGTTGTTTCTGGCCTCTTGGCATTTGCTTTGCTTGATAAGATTCTTTTAGGGTATGTAGGATTATTCAAAGTCTAATCTCTAATTTGTCAGATCTATAGCTTGGTAGCATACACTTTCTCTAACTAACCAGCAGGTGGCATCTGCAAGCCACCTATTCCCCTCAAGCCAGTTCTCCACAACTTTGTCTTTGTGGTGTGTGGGGGTCTGATTCTTGTGAGGGTCCAACTGGTGCGCCAAGTTTGGGTATGTTGTTGGTGCTGTCTGTTTGAATATGGGCATGTGTCTGAGCAGTTAGGGAGGGAGGGCGGCTTTAATAATCAAACATCCCAGATGTTCCTGGAGATTTAAGGTTGTTGCAAGAGTCTGAACCTTCAGTTCAGTCTCACCACAGATTGTCTCTACCACTGACCCACAAGTCCTTGTTTTTGGCATATCATCCCTGGGATTTCCAAGTGGGTTCTTCTTCCAAACCATGCCCTCCCATCGCCTCTGCTGAGGGAAGGCTGTGCTACATCACAATTGCATGCCATCCCTCAAGGGAAGTTCTGGGCCGCTGGGCCATGTAGGCACTTTCCCAGCCTGCTGAAAGGATGGCTGTATGGGACGTGTTAATTTCCCCCTTTATGCACAGCTCTGCCTTCCTAGCTCCAGGACAATTAGCTGTGGGTGCACAAAAGGCTATTGTCCACACTTGATATTGTGGCTTGTGTGCATGATGCTGGAAACACTTCCCATCACACTGGGTTTTTTGGCGTGGCTCTGGGCTGTGGCACCAGCACTGGGAAGGAGTGTTCCCAGCCTGCCAGGAAGATGCTTGTAAGGGGCATGTTTTTTTCGCCTTTTGGCTCACCTCTGCCTGCCTCATTCCAAGACAATTAGCAGCGGGTGTGCAAAAGTCTGTTGTCCACATCAGATATTGAAGCATACCCACAGCCTATTCCTGCCATGCTTCACTGTGTGGTTCTCGCTGCTGTATCTGCAGCCACTTTTTTTTTTTTTTTTTAAACTAGTCTGACTCCAAACACCATCACACGGTTTCCCGACACTGCAGTGTGGCTGCTGGATATTCAGCAGGCTTACTCACTCGTTTCAGAATGCAGACTCCCGGTTTCACCAAGTGCATGGTCCCTGTGGATTTAGCAGACTTTGTCCAGTTGGTATATTGCTGGAACTGGTGTTCTCGGTCACTTTCTGGCTTTTATCTGGTATTTTTCATGGTGGTGTTTTTTTTTTTTTTTTTTTTTTTTTCTTGCCCTGTCTGTCCTAACCACCATCTTCTGGAAGCAACTATCTCTACTTATTTATTTATATTTTTAAAATTTTATTTTGAAATAAAGTCAAACTTACAGGAACAGTTGCAAAAACAATACAAAACCTATATACAGAACTCCAGCATACCCTGACCCCCTCCCCCGATACCCCGATCCACCAATTTAACATCCTGTCGCACCACCATTTCTTTCTTTCCTTCCCTCCCTCCCTCCCTATCATCCATCATCTATTTCTCTGTCTTCTGAACATATGAGAGCAAGCTGCACACATCCTTGAACAAACAATATAATTCACATATACCTTTCCCATGAACAAGAACATTCTTTTATGCAATCCCATTAAGTGCAGCTAAGAAGTTCAAGAAATTCAACATTGATACAAAGCTTATATTCTATATTTCCTTTTTTTTTTTCTTATGTCCCAGCTGTGTCCCTTTGAGCTTCCTCTCCTCCATCCTCAGATCCCATCCAGGATCATCCTTGGCATTTAATTGTCATCTATTTAGACTGTCTTTTTTTTTTTTTTCAGTTGTGGAAACATATACAGCCTAAATCTTCCCATTCCAGTCCCTCCCTAGCATTCCATTAGCGGGATTAATCACATTTAGAATGTTGCAATGCTATCACCTTCCCACGATCCATTACTAGATATTTCCCTTCACCCCAAACAGAAACCCTACACTCATTTCTTAACTCCCCATTGCCCCTTCCCCCACTTCTCATAACCCATACTCTACTTTTCATCTCTATGGTCATATTCTCTGATACTTCCTTTGTGTTTACCATGGGGCTTAAATTTAACCTCTTAAATCTATAACAATCTTGTTTTTCGTTGATACCAACTTAACTTCAATAGGACACATAAACTATGTTCCTGTACTCCTCCATTCCCCCACCTTTATGTAGTTCTTGTCAAAAATTACATATTTTACGTTGAGTCAAAAACCACTGATTTATCACTACAGTTTATGTATTTTAGATCCTGTAGGAAGTAAATAGTGGAGTTACAAATCAAAAATAGAGTAGTATTGGTATTTATATTTACTATGTGATCTTTACTGGAAATCTTTATTTCTTCATGTAGTTTCAGTCAATTGTTTAGTGTCCCTTCCTTTCAGCCTGCTCAACTCCCTTGTTTATTTCTTATAGGACTGCTCTACTGATAATGAAGTCTCTCAGCTTTGGATTATCTGGGAGTGTTTTCATCTCCCCCTCATTTTTACCCTCCAGGTGTTTGTGAATTCTCCAAGTCTCTGATGGTTATTGACTTCTATTTGTATTCCATTGTGGTCAGAGAATGTGCTTTGAATGAATTCAATTTTTTTTTTTTTAATTTATTGAGGCTTGTTTTATGTCCCATAATAAGGTCCATTCTGGAGAAAGATCTGTGATCACTAGAGAAGAATGTGTGTCCTGATGATTTGGAATGTAATGTTCCATATATGTCTGCTAAATTTCTCTATATCTCTCTCTCCTTTCTTTGCTTCTCTGTCAGTAGGGCTCCCTTTAGTATCTGAAGTAGGGCAGGTCTTTTATTAGCAAAATCTCTCTGCATTTGTCTGTCTGTGAAAAATTTAAGTTCTCCCTCAAATTTGAAGGAGAGTTTTGCTGGATAAAGTATTCCTGGTTGGAAATTTTTCTCTCTCAGAATTTTAAATGTCACCCCACTGCCTTCTTGCCTCCATGGTGGCCACTGAGTATTCACTAGTTAGTCTTATGTTGTTTCCTTTGTATGTGGTGAATTGCTTTTCTCTTGCTGCTTTCAGAACTTGCTCTTTCTCTTCAGCATTTGACAGTCTGATCAGAATATGTCTTGGAGTGTGTTTATTTGGATTTATTCTATTTGGAGTTTGCTGGGCATTTATGCTTTGTGTATTTATATTGTGTAGAAGGTTTGGAAAGTTTTCCCCAAAAATTTCTTTGAATACTCTTTCTAGACCTTTACCCTTCTCTTCCCCGTCTGGGACACAAATGAATCTTAAATTTGGATGTTTTATTTTATCTATCATATCCCTGAGATCCATTTTGATTTTTTTCAATTTTTCCCCCATTCTTTCTTTTTTTCTTTCATTTTCTGTTCTGTGGTCCTCAAGGAGGCTGAGTTGTTGTTTAACTTCCTCTAATCTTGTGTTATGAGAATCCAGAGTCTTTTTAACTTGGTCAATGCTTTCTTTTATTTCCATAAGGTTATCTGTTTTTTTACTTACTCTTGCAATTTCTTCTTTATGCTCTTCTAGGGTCTTCTTCATGTTCTTTATATCCTGTGCCATGCTCTTGTTTGTCTTATTTCTTTGATTAATTGCACCAAGTACTGTGTCTCTTCTGATATTTTGATTTGGGTGTTTGGGTTTGCATTCTCCATGTCATCTGGTTTTATCATATGCTTTAAGATTTTCTGTTGTTTTTGACCTCTTGGCATTTGCTTTACTCAACAGGGTTCTTTCAGATTATAAAAAATACCAATCTCTAATTTGGCAGATCTACAGCTTGGTGGTGTACACTTTAACTAACCAGCAGATGGCATCCACAAGTCACCCATTCCCCTCTAGTCAGTTCTCCTCCACTTTGTCTTTGTGGTATGTTGGGGTCTGATTCTTGAGGAGTTCAATTGGTGCACTAAGTTTAAATCTGTTTCCAATTTTTGTCAAAAAATGGAATTTGTAGTTTCTCTTTTGTATTTCTTGTTTCTTTTGTTTGATTTCCAAGAGGAGAGGAGGGAAAATATTGACTAGTACATCTATGCTCCTACTAGAAGTGCCTCTAAGTCAAATTTAATCTGCTTAAATTTGACCTTACATAGTGGTGTTTCTGTTAGGACATTGAGAACAAACTAAACAAATTGAACTGAACATAACTAGAAAGGATGTTGTCCAGAGGGAGAATGAACTGAACACACATGACTAGAAAGAATATTGCCAAGAGGAAAAGTGTTTATAACATTGCATGTATGGATCTGCAGAGATAAAAAAGTTAAATAAAAACAAACTAGAAAATAATTGTTTGAAAATTATTCAATTAAACATAAAAATAGAGAATTTGCTTATTCAAAATAATTTTATCTAGTAACTCTAGTTATTAGAAACCATTTTAGTGAGAGAGAGAATAATTGACATGCAATAATTAGAAAAATTGTGCCTCGATATACAGAGGCCAGTTTCTTTGAGTTTTCTTAAGGAATATGATGAAGTTGTTATTGCTTCTTCATAAATAAAAATTTGCTTTAGATTAGTTAGGCCTCATTTAGGATTGCAGCAGATTGTGGCTTTCAGATACAGCTCCATTAAGGCTATTCATCTAAAATATTTTATTTTAGAAAATTTAGCTTTTGTGGAGTTTATATTTCCTCATGGAAGAGAGGGAATATATGCTTAAAAAAATTTAAGAATGCTTTTCTTCTTTGTATAATATATAGTATAATGGAAATATCCAGAGGGTTTTGAGTGTGATCTATATAACAGTGTTGACTCTGAATAGTAAAACATGGACTATAAGGCTTGAGATTTTACAATGTCTTGAGAAAGCTGCTAGGATGATGCAAAGAAGTTGGCAGAAGGAGAAAATCCTGAGGGGAAAAGGCTGTCTCCCAGGCCGAAAGATGTTTGAAGGAGAGAGAGAGAGAAAAAAAAGACAATTTGAAGAAATGGTTCCTCTGGATTTATATGTGTTATTAAACACCTAAAAGGAAAATAATTTTCATTCCTCTTCTAGGCATTTTCAGATGTTTTGGAAGGGGCATGTATGGGGACGTATTTAGTTTGTTAATAATATATAATGTCAGCATATAATATCGACATACATGTTACTAACTTTATTAAATGATACACTCCAGAAATCTTTCCATGTCTGTACATATGTGAAGTATTTTATATACATGCACACACATGTTAATATTAGGCATTGCATAGTATTTCATTTTATGAATGTATAATAATTTATTTAATCTATCTCTATTTTGGAACATGTAAGTTTTCCAAATTTTTCCAATTTATATTTTTGAACATATAATCTTTCTCATTTGTATAAATATTTTGAAAGCTAAATTTTTATAAATGGCATTTGTAGGCCAATGTTTTATATATATTTGAATTTTGGTGGATACTGCAAGGTTATTCTACTGTAATGTATGCACAGGCATTTTTCTGTCTGGAGGAATCTTGTGAGGTGGGGAAAGAAGGGGAGTGGGTCAGAGAGGGAATGAGAAGCCAACTTACCCAGGCCTTATAGGCCATTTAAAGAATTTTGCTATCACCAGTCATTTTAATCTTGCCAATCTCAGAGGTAAAAGATTTTTCATTATATAGGCATTGCCAATTTGAATGTTTTATTTGTATGTTTAACAGGAATTGCTTATTTTTGCCTATGTTTTCCATTGGGTTGGGTTTTTTGATTTGTGAAGACATTTTTTTGAAAGTTTGGAACATGACATTTCATTTGTCAGCACAGTTTGATTGTCATTTTTTCCTTCATAAAGGATCTTAAGAGGTCTTCCCTACTTGTGAATTACATTCAAAATATATCTCTGGAAATTAACTAAAGGGCATTTTAGGCCTATTATTTGCTTTGCAATGTTTGTCAATCATAATATCTGGTATCTAGTGTGTAATTGCTAAATGTTATTTTGGATGAAATTAACATACTTTGTTGCCAGATATCCAGTCACTGAAGAGTTTCAGACTTTTTGGTTGTTATTTGTGGTACACAGAATAATGGCACCCCAAAGATATCCAAGTTCTAACCCTGAAACTTGTGAATATGGTACCTTAAATGGCAAAGGGGACTTTGTGGTTAAAGATGTTGAGATGGGAAGATTATACTGGATTCCCAGGTGTGCCCACTGTAATCACAAGGGTCTTTGTAAGAGAGAGGTAAGAGGGCCAGGGTCAGGAGATTAATGGAAGCAGAGGCAAGAGAGAGCTTTGATAATGCTCCACTGCTGGCTCTGAAGGTGGAGGAAGGCGCCTGAGCTAAGGAGAGCTCACAGCCTCTAGGAGCTCAAAAGTAGAGAAATAGATTCTCCCAACAGTCCAGCCCAGCCCTGCCAACCCATTTTGGACGTCTGACCAGCAGAAGATAATAAATACATAAATAAATGTGTATTGTTTTAAGCCTCAAAATTTGTGGTACTTTGTATCAGCAGCAATAGGAAACTATTATTCAACTACTGACTTGGATTAATCCCTTTACCACTTCCTGGTTTATCACTTATGGGGTGGAGCCTTTATATTATTTTATTAGTCATTAAATTTTTTAACAGACCATGGGTTTTATATATTTGTATCATGAAGCAGAACTCATACATGTCACCCTCCTAATTTATCTCTCTTGGGAGAGAGGCTAGCATGTTCAGTGTCATACCTTCAGGGAACTGCTACTGCTTCTTGGTTTGGTTCTGATGAAAGTTGCTTACTCTGCTCTGTCCAGTTAATAATAGCCTTCTAGAATCATGATCACGGGAATGAGGAGCTCTGCCATCCTAGAAGAAGTCCAAAAGGGGGTGCCTAGCTTGGGCCAGGGCAGCGAGGTGGTACAGTCAGTGAAGATGGGTTTTGCTGGAAGGTATGGTCCCTGACTGAGTTCTTGGTGATGCATTGTGAGCTCACTAGCTGTATGAAACTGGCCAGTGTTTCAGAGACTATGCAACCAGATTAGGCTGAAGCAGATGGAGAGAATGGTACAGAGCCCATAGTTAGTAGAACCTAAGAGTTTGTTTTTTGGCAGGCCAATAGATCTAGGATGAACCATACATACATTGCCAATCTCCTTCGTGGTCTTCTCACAATTTGTCACTGTATAAAGTGTGCAGCTTTTCGAGTGACTGAATCTGTCACCTGGTCTTACTTACACTATGAACAAAGGTAAATAAATGCAGACAGATTATAGCTACTGAGACACTGAGCAAACAAGCCTGGATGTTCTTCAGACATACAGGATGGGGGAGGGACCTAAGCCCAAAATCTACTGTAGATACCATCACCCTAACATTGAGGTTTTAAGTTTATGGTTGCCTGGATGCATATAGAAAATCTGTATAGGATGAGGGATATCATCAAGGGATCTTATCTTTCTAGGAATCTTATTTTTCAAGAATAACTTCTTGAATAAACTGTTATATCTATGAAGTCAAATACAAAATACATTTTCTGTACTTTCCGCTGGAATCTCATAGGGTCTAGATTGAGTTTTCTATTCCATTGCTCATAGTTATACATCCAGAGTTGGGTCCAAGAGGACTAATTTCTGTTCTGTCTGATTGGTCAGGCAGATTTGGCTGTAGCAAGGTATATGGCTACTCTGTGGAGCAGAAACCAAATATTTTCATCTTGTTATTTGCTGGCTATTTTATATGCTCTGTTTCATATGGTCTGCCTTAATTACATAGGCTGAATGCTTCCGTGTTCCCATCAGAGTGTTGAACGAATAAACAACTGAACACACTGAGCTAGCCATTAATTTATATTGGGGACCATCACAAAATATGGTAAAAATAAAATTTTATATTGTCCTACGGATGGCAGCTGATTTAGGAGAAATTTCACACTATAAATGAGATAGTTGAATTTACTGAATTGTGACTCTGGATTTGATACAAGTAGTTTTCTGTTTTTTCTAATCTGTTAAGCAGTTTACACATCTCTTAAAGGAACAGTATTAGTCTCTTTGGTTCCTGGGTTCAGAAGCCGTATTTGTGGCTTGTTAACATTTTGCCAAAAGCGTTGTTAAAATAAAATAGGCCATTCTCTAATCTGCGTGAAAACTCTGGGAGTGGGAAGAAGGAGCCCTTTCTTATTGAGGAAAATAACTAATTTTGTTTTGGTTTCAATATGGTATTCATTTCTTATTTGACTCATGAACAATCCAACGCACACAGCCTACTCAGTTTGGTATAATGTTTGGTTTTCAGGTATTGTCAATAAGAAATATCCTTAATGACTCTTTGGATGTATGCTATCAGGTTATTAAAGGACACACATATTTAAGAAATTGTCTTTTCTCTTCAAAGCTTATTTACCAAGGAGTATAAAAATGGTCAAAGGGACCCTCATCAAATCCTAAGCCAGAGTAAATATAGTGTTTTCTGGGAGTAATCAGTTATTTGGGGAGTGCACAGAGTACCATTTAATGTGCAAAGGAAAACAACTTCCTCACCACCATTTCATCATATTAAATACCACCTCCCTTTAGTGGTCATGAAGCATGCTTTGAGCATGGCTTGGTTTCAGATGATGGAAGTTTTTATCTAATTAAGCAACTTTCTGTTCCTGACAAAAGAATCTCAACAGGGTGCTCATTGAGTTCTGCCCTGACAACTCTCCCAACAAGGGGAGTGTGGTATGGAACAAAGAGAACCGAAGTAGGAGTCCAAAGGCCAAGGTGTTTGTCATTGTGTTTTTACTGGACATACGATCCTACATGCGTCTCCTTTCCACTAGATCAGTGACAACACATGTGGTCTGCCAACAGCACAGGGCGATCGATACGTGTCATAAATTATAACAAGAATGTGAAAGTGCTTTGCAGGCCATATTGTGCCGGCCAAATGTAAGGTATCATTGGTATTTGAATCTGCTCTGGCCCCTGCTCTGATCTATCTGGGTCTTTCCACCCTGCCAGCATCAGAACCTGGTATCTCACCCCCATCTGAAGAGCAGAAGCCTCCTCCTTGGCTGCTGGGAGACAGACTCATCCTCAGATCTGGTTTTTCCACTCAAATAGCTCATTCATCCCACCTCTTGGGCTCGGTCTGATGAGCACAGATGGCAGCACCCTGGGGAACCCTCCCACTTGCCTCCCCACACACAGAGCCTTCCTCCCAGAGCGCACCCCCAGGACACAGGAGTGGATCGTGGAACCCCCACGCTCACGGCCTCGTCTCTCTTTCCCTTAAGCAGAACCATGCTCTACACCCACGGTTTCCTCTTTGCCGCTGCCTCCTTTTCCCTGCGTCCCTAAACAGAGCTCCCATCTCTTGGAGGTGTCAGTGCAATTTCACTCTCATTACCGGTGTTCACAGGATGTAATTTATTCACCATGACTCAGTATGAAATCAAGTACTTCAAACAACTTTGTTTACAAATTATGAATTGGTGTTGATAATGTTGAAAAAGGAGTGAGTCAATTTTTTCACACGTCTGAGTCCCAACACAGGCCCTAATCCTAAGAGGGGATGGCAGAGAAGATAGAAGAGGGCATCAGAAGAGAGAGAACAAAACTGAATCAGGGATAGAAAGCACAGCCTTCTAGGAAGGGTTAAAACAACTAGGTTTCTTTTGGCCTAATGAGGAAGGCTGCAGAATGCTGGCCAGCTGTTCTCCATCTCCACCAAAGAGAGAAACAAGGAAATGTTTAAAGTTGTAGCAAGAGAGATTTAGGTAAGAAATAAAGGAGAATTTCTCAATGATGTGGGTTATTAAATACTGGAATGGTTTACAAAGGAAATTCGTGGAATTTCCTTCTGTGGCAGTCTTTCCATATTAGGATGGATTCCACCTGTGTAGAATGGCTTAAATCAAATCTTTCAAATCCTTTCCTTAAATGTCTATACGTTCACTTTGGCAATTAGGCAAAGAGACTGGAATTGTAGTGTGCAGCTCTCATTCATGGCTGCTTCAGTATCTTTTTTTTTTTAAAACATATATATATATACCTTATTTGTTAATGAAAACATATTTAAAATAAATGAAATATTTACAGTAGATATATTTCATGATGAGATTACAAACGACTTTCAGCTTCTTTTTGTTTCATATATATCTTTAAGTTATTGATAGTGTTCACAAAATGCATTTATAGAGTGAAAAAGATAAATCACTTAAAAACATAATTCAGTCTAATTTTATCCCCAAAATACCACATAATACCACTGGCTTGAATTTATTTTTTCTTTTCATAAGGAAATCCAAAACCCATTGTATTTTAAAAACAATATCACAGATGGACAACTTGAAATTTTTTGCCCTAACTCCACAATTGAGTACAATATTGCATTATGAGTCAGGCAAGGTAGGTAAATTAAACAAGTGCAACTGCAGAAATGGAAAAAACTGAACAAATGGTACAGCCTGATGCAGACAAAATGAACATTGTCTAATTAATTCAGGATACCTTATAGAGAAAAGAGTGAAATGAATTCAGGAGAATAATCTTGGGAATTTAAAACAGAGAAGTTGAGTTCATCCAATGTGCACACCTGCTTTTGTTTTTCCCAGTTAGGCCAGCAATTTGTTGCTGACACACTTTTACAGCAAGAGACTTTTTTTTAAATTCAGTTTTATTGAGATATATTTACGTATCCAAAGTGTACAATTAATTGTTCACAGTACCATCACATAGTTGTGCCTTTATCACCCCAATCTAATTTTTGAACATTTTCCTTGTACTAGAAAAAGTGAAAATAAGAATAAAAAATAAAAGTAAAAAAGAACACCCAAATCATCCCCCCCCCACCCTATATTTTCATTTAGTTTTTTGTCCCCATTTTTCTGCTTGTTCATCCATACACTGGATAAAGGGAGTGCAATCCACAAGGTTTTCTCAGTATCTTTTAAACAATTTTTCTACATTTTGACAGTGTGAACTCCACCTTCCCATCATAGAACCTAAAGTACTACATGTCCTAACCTGTTTTTCCATTAAGATGAAGACATGGGACCTCTGTTCTGCAAATAAGATGTGCCCATGTGAGACCTGGATCTAGAAATAACTTACATGAAGAAGCAGGCAGATGCGTGGCATCCATTTGGTTGGGGCAGGGTTGGCCGAGGTTGGTGATGGAAGCGGCAGCCTCCTGATTTGGTAGCACGGCTCTTGTGGTTGGTGGGGTGAGAACAGCTTCCTAACTGTGGCAGGGGAGACTGAAGTAGGTCCTTTTCCAGCTACTCTTCTGGTGTGGTGAGGAACTGGGAATTATTCTTGGAAGTTCAGTTTAGACTCTGTGCCTTCTGGTCTTCCAGAGATGCTGTAAGCCACTCATGATCCTTTCTTGCTTATGTTGTCTGCTTTTAAGAATCCTGAGCAATACAGGGACACTTGTCTCCTTATATTAATACCCCCCATAGATGATTTTTCCCTTCCCATAATTGAGGAAAGGATGTGATTTGGACCCAGGAGAGCCAAGCAGTTGATATAACCAGGAAGGTTTTCTCCCCCAGCATCTCTCTGATGTCATGATATGGCTGTGTGTGTGTCAGAGGTTGAGGTGGGAGACACATGATTTTGAAACAGGCACAACAGAAGTTGCATGAGGAGGTCTCCACCTTCCCCATAGGGACATCCTGAGCTACTCTTCACAGACTTTTCCGTGGCACATCTACATGCACAAAGCAAATCTCCTGTGTGAGACCTTTAAAGTTACCCGTATCTGAGAAGCAATTTCCCCTTCCTCTAAGCCTAAGCAGGTAAGCCTGGGTTGTGTGGAGAAGAGTGTTTGTTGGGGGTTCTCTCCTTCATGCTTCACATTCATTGACTTTGTTTCCCAGCTGCTATGACAAATACCATACAGTGGGTTGGCTTAACAACAGGAATTTATTGGCTCATGGTTTCAGAGGCAAGAAAGCTTGCTTCCTCTTGGGATAGGTAGTGTTCTGGCTGGCTGGCAATCCTTGGGTTCTTTGGCTTGCCTGTCACATGGCAATGTCCTCTCCTTTTCTCCTGTGTTCCATTGACTTCTGACTCTCATTGACTTCTGGCTTCCAGCTTGTCCATGGGATGTTCTCTGACCCTAGCTTCCAGTTCCTTTTTTTTTATAAGGCCTTCAGTAATAGGTTTAAGTCCATTCTGATTCAGTTGACCACTACTTACCTAAAAATAGCATCTTTAAAAGGTCCTATTTACAATGTATTCACACTCATAGGATTGTAGCTTAAAATTAAGAACGTATTTTTCTGGAGTATATAACAATCTGCCACACTCATTATTAGCTTTGCAAGCATAAAATGAGAGCTAGTTCTCAACTAACCCCCTTGAGTTCTCCATAGCAAGCTGCCAGGTTGCTAAAAGTCACTAGGCCATTGTGGTGTCTTGGAATTAGTTTGCTAGTTTCCTCTCCATATATAGATCCATGAGTAGTCTGCAAACATCTTGAGGACCATGTCTTCCACAAGTTCATAGACTTCAGCATCCCTAACAGTGTCCCAGCATGGGAATATGCTTAATAAATGTTCCATTCCTGGCTAATCTGTGTAGATGTGAGCCTGTGTGTGCATAGGGACCACAATATCTTCTAAGTCTTAGTATTTTTCTTAATTATGCTATGTGTTTATGTGCTCATGGTTTGCTCGGTTGCTCAGTTATTATGACTTTATAATCATATGTGTTAGGATTTCTAGGCCTACATATTATATAAAAAAGAAGTTAAACAATATGAATGACATAAAAACATCTTCCAATCTTTGGGCAATAGTAATAGCAATATATGTAATCATTACTTTGTGAGAGGTAGTGTTTTAGGGGCTTTATATATGTTAACTCATTTAACCTTCAAATTGCTTTTGTTTTACTAATGAGAACATTGAAGCACAGAGAGGTTCTGTAATTTCCCTAAGATCATACAGCTGGTAAATGGTAGAGTTGAAATCTGAGTGCAATCAGTCTGACTCCAGAGTCTGAATTCTTAACTTCTATGCAGACTCCCTTTTACAGATGAAGAACCAGAGACACAAGGAGATTATGTGGATTTCACAGAGATTTTCAGTAACTGACACAGCCAGGGCTCAGATTAGGTGCACTCTAAATATTCTGGTTTTACTTTATTTCTTACTTATTTGTAGTAACTGATGTTTGTATACCACTTTACACTTTCCAATATCTTTTGTATTAGTACTACTTCAGTGATATCCTTTGTTTATATATTGCTTTAGTGTGTGATGTTTTAAGAGATCCATGACCCCATCCAATCTCCTGTCCAACACTAGCCCTGTAAAGTAGAGAAGAATTATTATTCAACATTTTATGTATCATTTTAAAATCAAGTTAATACCTTCAAATGCTAATAGAAACAATGAGAGAATATTGAACTTAATTTGAAAAGCAAATCTCTATTTCTCCATCAACTCCAGTCCCACTCTCCAAAGTGACCTATTTAAAATTTCAATTTCTTTTTATTTAGATGGTTACATTTGTAAGTCTAGAGTATAGATTTTTGTATCTATTTCTTGCTTTCTGAAGTTTAGACACTATCTACTGACTGTCTGCAGTGAAGGATGAGGATTTAGCTCACTGATGGTGACCTCTCTTCCCACCTGCTCCTTCCTCATTGCTTTTTACTTACATTAGTATTTTTAGTTTTGAGGAAGAGAGGGTTATCTTTGTAATTTTAAATACTGTAACTGTTGTTTCAACTTCATTCGGTATCTGACTTTGATAAAGGAGAATTCTGTTGCATTACACTTTCACTTTTCCTCACCACTTTCCCTCTCCTACTTTCTGTTAATAACACCTGCAATTTTATATCATCAAAGTTGTTGACATTTATATTATGTTCTATAATGAGAATTAAAAATGCCTCTGTGCTTTGTCTAAGGTTGATTATAAAATCCAAGTGCTAAAAAATGGCATATGTGTTTGATGGTATAAGTATTATTCATGACAGTGCCTGGAAGTACATTTTATTTTCCGTATGTTCATGTCATGAACATTGGGCTACTTGATAGAGACTGTTTTTATAGGATAAAAGGCCAAGTAAATTTTTTTTCCTTCACAGCATCAATTACTGAAAACTGTGTCATATTTTAGGGTTCCTTATTTGAAACAATATTGGTTTTTCCTGGAGTTTCTAATATCATCAAATGTATCCAGTCTTTCAACATATTTCATGAAGCTCCTCCTCCCTTTTCCACCTCCTGGATGTCTTTGTCCCCCTGTCCCAATCTGGACCAGGAGTCTGTAGGTCAGCAGCAGAGCTGTCATTCTTGGTCTTCTCTTCACTGCCCTCCTGGGATGGAACTCTGTTTACCTGAATACATTTTCAAGCAGGGCTTATCAATATTCTTAGATCTTTATGTTTCAAAATATCTTCATTTTGCTTTTGTGATATTTTGGCTGGGTATGGAATTCTAGGTTGGATATTATTTTCCTTCAAAACCTTGAAGGCATTGTTGAATTGTCTTCTGGTATCCATTTCTTGTGGTGAGATGTTGGAGTCTAGTCTGGTCCTTGTTTCTTGATAGGTAACCTACTTTTTCTTCAAAACCTTTTAGGATCCTTGGTGTTCTGAAATTCTACCACACAATGATGGTTATTTTTTAAAATCTTCAATACTAGATGGGCATTTCAGTTCCCTAATTGGAATCTTTTAGGTCAGAGAAATTTTCTCCTATTCTTTCTTTAAATGACTTCCTTACTTTCATTTTCTCTGTTTTCTCCAGAGATTGTAATAGTTAGCTATAAGACTTCCTTGACTGAGCTTTTATGTCTCTTATTTTTGTTTTTTTCCTCATATTATCTATTTCCTACTCTAATTTCTTTGAGAATTTTCCACTTTTATCTATATATGGAGAGGAAACTAGCAAACTACTTTCAAGACACCACAATTGCTTAGTGACTCTTAGCAACCTGGCAGCTTGCTACGGAGCACTCAAGGGGGTTAGTTGAGCACTAGCTCCCGTTCTGTGCTTGCAAAGCTAATAATGCGTATGGCAGATTGAGTTATAAATTGTGCTTCTATATGATATCCTAAGATTACTGGAGTTTCTATGGATCCCTGAGATCAATGGGAGTTTTGCTGGTCATTCAGCAATCTTGATCTGGAACTAACATTAAAAATATTATTGTTGAGCTCACTGAAGGTTACCCGTTAGTCATCCATCTCCTCTTCTTGATTCTGAAATAACTGAAAACAAAGATAATAGTCTTCCGTCTCAGTACAATGGTCTCATATAAACAGTGACAATGGGAATACTATCCCTTCAAAAAAAGGAACCAAGATCAAATTAATATGAGACTCTTCCTAATTGCATTAATCAAAAAGCCACTCTTTCCTCCTGTGGAAAGGAGATATAAAGTGCAGAAAGTGCAGCTGACGCTTGGCCTGAAGTCTTTCAGGTGAGGTGAGAAGTATTGGTAAGTTCCTATTTTATGAGCTGTGATAGGAATATAGGGAGTAGAAGTGTAGGGATATTCTTTTCTAATTATTTTATAAAGTACCTGATACTTTGGGAGTTTAAATGACTTGCTTGAGGTCACAGGACTGATAAATTATTGAGCTAGACTCTAGCATAGTAATCCTACTATGCTGCATTCCTTCTCTTTATTATACTACTATGACCTCAAACATTGAAACACTAAATCTTCAAAAGATATGTTCAATGAAATCAATAATATTTATTTATTTAGAATTATTCTTTATCACAAAAATCACTATGCTATAATTCCTAAAGCATGAAAGAGAATTAATGCAGCTTAGAAAACTCAAAAATATATTGGAAACGAAAGAATTTTCATGCTCTCATCAATCCACAACATTTTATTTGCCAGAGTTACTGTTTGTTTGTTTGTTTTTCTATTTCTCAAGGTTTCTGGTACATATTTTTCTAGCATAGAAAACATTTTTATTTTCTGAATTTCCCATTTGAGTCTTTGAGTTTCCTAGGAAATAGTTGACTTCATCCCTGTAAGTGCCCAGTAGTAAATCACCAGTGTCTACATTTCTTAGCACCAGAAAAAAACACAAAACTGAAAGGCTCCCCCAGGAGGCATAAGAGTTGTGAGTCTTCCATGAACCTGCAGATAGTTGGAATCTGGTGAAAGTCCATTTCACATGTGGATGCTCCTGACATAGCTCCTCCTCACAAAATAGCTGGTGATGACATTCAGCCATTTTCATTAAGCATTTCATTTTTTCCTCTGCTCAGCTTGAGCTCGGTTTCTGAATTACAATCCCTGGCATGAGACTTGAAACAGGAAAACATTAACTTGTTGGCACAGACAAACTCCTTTCCTTCACTCTGAGATTCCATTACAGCTTCTCTGCTAAGATGTATTGGCCTTTTACTGGTGGTTTTTATAATAGACATTTCCATATTATTTGAGGAAAAGAGAACAACTAGCTGAAATAAAGCTTTCTAGTGTTTCCTCCTCCTTAGCATAAAAAAGGTAAAGTAAAAGGGAACATATTGTCCAGGTAATTCAGCCAAAATTAAAACAAAACCACACTTGTGACCTAACATCTGAATAGTTTAAATAAAATGTTTCTTCCTTCATTCCAATGTGTATAGAAAATCTATGATGTGTTAGGCAGTATGGGCACAGAATTTTTATACAAAGATGACAGGGGCAAAAACCCTACTTTTAAACAGCTTATAGTCTAGTGAAGAAAAAAGAATGAACTATCAATTGCAATATTTGGTGATATGCACTGTGATAACTGTATTTTAGGTGAGTACATGAATATAGTATAGCGAAGTATAAATGCAGCCTATCTCCCAGGAACTTGCCAATACTTCTTACTTCACATGCAAGACTTGGGGCCAAGCATCATCCCCACTTTCTGCACTTTACATCCCCTTTCCACATGAGGAAAGATGATTTTTAGCTGAACCCTAAAGAAATAAAAACAAACTTTCCAGAAATACAAGATAAGAAAGAGCATCCTAGGCAGAGGAAATAGAATTTTTAGATATGGAGACATGAAAGGGGAAAATGTGCTCTGAACATAAGCCATCACAGCTGGAGTAGAGTGTGGGGTGAAGGGTGAAGTGGGATAACAGTAGGTGAGATCAGAGAGTAGACGAATGGCTTTGTTAACATGAGAAAGACTTTGAACTTTTTCCTCGAGATCAGTGTTTCCTAATGTGTTTCTGCCATGTACTTTTGACTACTGGATTTTCTGGTGGCATACTAAAGTAAAAAACTTGTTTCCATGATTATTGCAGAGTTTTACTGTTGCAATGAAGAGTAGGACTGCATATTGCCCTTATTACAGAAAGAAGACATGAGCACATGTCTGTCCTGGCCCAACTTGACACTTCTCTATGCCACTTAGCTTACCTGCAACAACCTGTATTTCTACTCCATGATCTCATGATCCTCTAAAGTCAATGTTCTGTTTGATAGATGTCACAATATTATCCCTGCTTGGATCAAACAAAACATGTGCACATTGCTCAAAATTTGGCAATGCAAATGTAAAAATAACCAACTGAGAAAATGACCAACTGGGAAACATTCTCAAGCAGGAAGGTGGCAAGAAAACATTTATGATTTGGAACTTACTTCTGGAGGATGGGTTAAAAGGTAATTACAATCATCTAAATATACTGTGACCAGCACTTTGTCTAAGTGGTCGCAGTGATGATTGCAGGGCAGTATAGCCCTGGGGTTAAGAGCTTAAGCTCCGGAAGCTAATCAGCCTCGGTCTGAATTCTTGCACCCATACTTAGCTGATGTATGAATTACATGGCAAGTTGCATGACTCCTCTGTACCTCAGTTTCTTCATCTGTAAAGTGGGGATTATAAAAGTACTTCTGATATTGTTGTGAGGTTTAAATGAAATAATACGTACAAAGCAATTTGAATAGTATCTGTTCCAGAATAAATGCTCAATAAGTGTTAGCCATTGCTACACTGGAAAGTTGAAATTGATAGGATATGGGATTGATAGGATAAAAGGGGATGAGAAAAAGGGGAGACATACAGATAACTTGAACTGGAATGATGATCGATTGTGTGATTATTAAGGAAAGTATCTAGAAGGAGGTAAAGATTTGAGAAAGGACATGAGAGGAAAAAAATTTCAGTGTTTAAGTTGTCTCATTTAAGGAGGTTGTGAGTTCTAGGTTTGTGTGAAAGACTAGGTTGAAGATACAGATTTGGGGAACCATCTGCCAATAGGTGAAAGTTGAATGGGGTAGAGGTGATTGCCAAGGGAGTGAAGAGTGAAAACAATGTATCTTTAATAAAATATCCAGGTAATTTTTTTCTTTTTTCCTCTTTTAAGTTAATGCTGCTTTATTTTTCTGATAATGCAAGTAATACGTGCTTCCTATATAAAATTCTGGGTAATTTTCTTAAGGATCCTTTCTTTCTTTCTTTCTTTTTTAGAATAGTATGTGACTTCTCTTTAGCACTTAGCCTTTGCTCCGGAAAGAAACTCTTCTTGAGTCATACCAAGTTGGGGCTTTAAACACATGACAAATGTTAAATAACTCCTGCTCTGTTGTTTTCATTGAAAGCCAAACAAATGTAATCAGCTTGAATCCACCCCTCCTTAGATTAAAGCCCAGCTGTGTTCCTGTCCAGACAGGGAGCTGGGAGCCAAGAGGCAAGGGGATGCACCGCTTACTCTGTGATGGAGGCAAGAATACTGGGGCCCTTTGTGCTGCTGACACTTTGGCAGGGCAATCTGCTATTAGAGGAGAAAGCTTGTGATTACTTCAAGTACAGACATTTTCCCTTCAGTGGCATTACTGTGAGGCTTGGAAGTCAGACTGCCAAGTGACCGCCACGGCGCTGTCAGGGCCACACCTTGGCCCACCCTGCCTCAGAAGCACAGCCTGTTGGAAGGCGGAGAGCTGCTGTGTGCCGTCCTTGCTGCCCAGGAGGGTGGGGGCCTGCAACGGTGGCCACCTCTGAGGGAAGATGATTCTGAAAAGCTTATGTTATGCATTGAATTGCATCCTCCAAAATGCCTCTCAGAATGTGATCTTATTTTGAAATCGCGTCATTGCAGATGGAATTATTTAAGATGAGGCCAAAATGATTTAGGGTGAGCTCTAACCCAGTATGACTGGTGTCCCTATAAGAAGAGGGAAATTTGGACACACAGACACAGGGGTGGAGGCCACCTGATGACAGAACCAGAGATTGAAGTGATGCATCCACAAGACAAGGAACACTGAGGATTGCCAGCAAACACCAGAAATTAGGAAGAAGCAAGGAAGGATTCTCCCCTACATGTTTCAGAAGAAGCATGACTCTACCAACACCTTGACTTCAGACCTCTAGACTCCAGAACTGAGACAATAGGGTTTTGTTGTTTTAAGCCATCCAGCACGTGGTACTTTGTTATGGCTGCTTTCCACGGTGATCTGGGCAAGCTCTGTATGTGTGCCCTGGCCCAGCTCTGTATGTGTGCCCTGGCCCCTGGCCCTCTGCCCTCTCCAGCTCTTGTTTGGATCTGGAATGAATCCCATGGGGGATAACCCAACAGGCATACTCTGCATGTGCACAGGGTACCAGCAAAGCAGAACCACCAACCCCACCCCCAAGAAGACAAGTTAGCCTCAATGAGCTCATCCAGGGTTCTGCAAAATCAAAACACTTAGGAAGAAGCTGTTTAATTTCAGCATTCCTGAATGTTGGGCTTCACTCTCTGGTATTATTCTGAGGAGCTTATCATTTTTTCAATGCTAAGAGACACTATAGGTATTTCCACTTGCCCTAGCCAAATGACCAAAACAGGGCGTTCAGTGTCAGTACTATGGGTGATATGTGGTGAGCAGTGAATACCTAGTCCCCACTTATTTCTAAGACTATGCCCATTTCTCTTGCTTGTGGGGAGGAAGAAATAACCCACTGTTCTCTTATTGTCTTCATATGTCCAGCTGGCCTCTTCAGCTGAGACAGGCATAGAGATACATATAAATCTAAATCCTGCTTCTTTAGGCATTTTATCCCAGCTGCTTGCCTCACACCCAGCCTTAGGTTTAGCCAATTATCCTCAGTAACTCTGTTTTCCTGCTACTCTACTCTGACATTGCCCATAAACCTAACTTTTCTTGGGCTTTCAAGTTGATGACATCTCTGTGCTGTACAAAGTTGTCCTCTGTATCTTCTGAATGTGATTTATCCAAGTGTCATTAAACACTGCAGTCATCCGATGGCTACGATTTATTATAAATCACATCAGGCAAGGCTAACACACTGAGAACACTTTTCTTTGACTTCCAGAATATCTGCATAAGTAAGTAAAGTTGAAACAAAACAAACAACATAGCCAGTCTGAAAACGACTGGAAAACCCTGACAGATTCTGGCTCTTGGCCATGAACTCTTATTGTATGGAAACCTCAAATTTTCTCCACTCACTGTTTTTTTTCTTGCCCTTTCTGGGGTTTCAGATTGCAGGACCATCATCATGTTATCACACAAAGCTCATAGCAGGTTAGAAAGAGGAAGCCACTTAAATCCTAATAATTTCACCCTACATTTATGATTCTTAATCTTAGATCCATGCATTTCTTTTCCCACACTTCCCTTTCTCCCTCCTACTTCTCTATCCCCCAACATATTCCCCTTAGGGAGACCAGAAGGAAAAAAAAATGCCATCTAAGAAAGAAGGGCCTAGAGTTTTCTTACTTGTTGACATTGAAAGAAAAACTGAAATCAAAAGGACTCACTTCCATTCTTTAAAATTCTACCCTACTACTGGAACTAGACTCTGAAAAGGCTTCATGGAATATTCAGAAACTCTGTGAAAATGAGAAGGAGAATTTTGATAGATTAAGAGCAAATGTTACCTGTCAAGCCATTCAAAGAATGTTCTGCTTTCTTTCTCTGGGAAAGAAAGCTGCCTTTACAAAACACGCTTGGTGTGTAACGTTTCTGACTCTTGAACTCTTGAGATGTGGGGTGTTTGGGGAGATGTCAGTAAGGCTTTCGCTGTCACACTTCAGGATGAGCATCTTTTTTAACTGGAAAGGGAGGCCTCCCACAGGAACACAGGAAAACTAATCTCGAAAGTTAACACCTTGGGAAGACACGATTTAATGCCTGTAATTGATTCATGTTGTTTATTGCAATCTAAGTGGAACCTGACTGAACACTGTGTGTGTGTAAGAGGAAGAATGGGCAAGATTCCCATCTTCCCACCCCCCACCTTTTTTTTTTTGAGGAGTTAAAAGGAATTACAGGAAGATTTGTTTCACTCCCAGAAAAGATTAATTTGGGAAGCATTTCTTTGGACACATTGCTCATAATTAAAGTAAATCTTCATTTTCTCTGTTTCTTTTAAGGCAAAACTTGTGGCTTTATTTAACCTTCTATAAATTAACTATCTCAAAGGAAACTAACCTTAAGCCTGAAAACACATGCACACTTAGTTCTTTATTGATAGACAAAAGAGCTGTGATGGTTGCCATCTGATCACAGGGCCTCTGGCAGAACTGCAGCTGGAAAGCCAGATGTCCTGGGTGCAACAACCTCCAGTTGCCTATTTTTATTATCAGGCATTTTTACTTTGAAATCCCACCTCTTGTAAGTTACACCAATGCCATATAATTCTATCAAAATTATGCCTTGATTAGAAATGTTTGCACAAGAACACTCTTCATTCAACAAATATGTCTTCGTTTCCTTTGTGCTAGGCTCTTGAGGACGTAATAATGAGCAAAATAGAGTTGCTGTCTTAGTTTGCTAGAAATGTCGTAACAAAGTACCATAACTGCGTGGCTTAAATCAACACAAGTTTATTGTCTCATGGTTTTGAGGCCAGAATTCTGAATCAAGGTGTCTGCAGGACTGTGCTCCCGTTGAAGTCTACATGGCTCTGGCAGTGGCTAGCCAGCAATCCATGGTGTTCTTTAGCTTGCAGCCTAACTCCAGCTCTGCCTCCATCCCAAGTCTGTCTTTTGTGTCTGTCCATGTGTTCAAATTTCCTCTCCTTAAAAGGATACCAGTCATAATGGATTGGGTCCATCCTAATCCAGTCTGGCCTCATCTTAACTAATAACATCTTCAAAGATCCTGTTTCCAAATAGGATCACATCCATTAGACCAGAAGTTAGGGCTATTTATTCAGGGCAAGGAGGTGTTGGAGTCCTCAGATTCCTCAGGGAATATCTGAACGCTGATCTGAAGAACAACTGGTAAGCTCATACGGTGGAATTCAATACAGCAATTAAAAATGAATTGGCGGCCACATCTTCTGCGAGAATGAAGACCATTCTCAGCAACCAGACTGTTGACATTCTAGAAAATGTCGACATCATGCTGAAAGGACACACAGTTATTGTGAAGGGCCCCCAAGGAACCCTGTAGAGGGACTTCAATCATATCAATGTCAAACTAAGTCTACTTGGGAAGAAAATGAAGAGGCTTCGGGTTGACAAATGGTGGGGAAATAGAAAAGAGCTGGCTATAGTTCACACTATCTGTAGTCATGTACAGAACATAGTCAAAGGTGTTACGCTGGGCTTCCGTTACAAGATGAGGTCTGTGTATGCTCACTTTCCCATCAACGTTGTTATTAGGAGAGTGGGTCTCGGGTTGAAATCCGAAATCTTGGGTGAAAATACATCCACAGGGTTCGGTTGAGGCCAGGTGTTGCCGGTTCAGTATCTCAAGCCCAGAAAGATGAGTTAATTCTTGAAGGAAATGACATTGAACTTGTATCAAATTCAGCTGCTTTGATTCATCAAGCAACGACAGTTAAAAACAAGGATATAAGAAAATTTTTGGATGGTATCTGTGTCTCTGAAAAAGGAATAGTTCAGCAAGCTGATGAATAAGATCTAAGAATTGTGCAGCAATGGAAACAACAAGATGCCAGACCTATTTGTGATTTTAAAGATGCAATAAAATTTGTCTGTTAATTTAAAGAAAAACAATGAATGGGCTTTCCCCTGTTGTCATGTGAGGCTGCCGTCGCAGGAGCCTAGGATCCCCCAAGGCTGGGCCGCCGTTTCCTGGGCCAACTCGACAGAGCTGGATCGCACTCACTGTAGAGTGTAGCAGAAACAGCATCCCACCATGATGCCTACTGTTGCAATTCTGAAGGGTCCCCAGCGTGGTCAGCTGAGGACTTGGCCAGGAGCATTGGCCTGCCACGAGGTTTTAGAGAACTGAGTGCTGGAGAACGGTGATTGGCAAGGCAGCGTCAGAGCCACTCTGGTCAGCCATGCCATGGCAGGGGCAGACTCTGAAGTCCCCCAGACTTGAGGCCACTGTCCATTTGGACTCTGAGAACCCAACAGCTTCAACATCTGGAATAACAGCACGGCTGAAACATGCTCTACTTGTGCTGAGTACTAGGTCATTCTTACCAACAGAGCCAAGAAATTTGTTTGACAACTGTTTTTCTGGGACAGGCATGTTGAGTATTATCCATTAGATTTATGAGTTTTCTAACATCGTTTGCTGCCAAACTGCCAAAAAGGCTATGAAATATAAAGCTTTAAAATGTATTTAATGGTAAATACATTTTCATGGATTGTCAGTGACTTGGGAGGCAAAACTGAGTTCTTTAAGCTGGAAGCTGTTAATTCCAGTTCCTCCTGAAATTAATATACCCATGCAATGTTTATGACAAATACAATAAAGAATTGTCTTTGGAAAAAAAAGAACAGGCAAGTACAACGTGTCAAAATGAATGACCCTCTAAAACATAATGTTTGGGGGAAAAGCAAGTTGCAAAAGGATACTGTGATATACTGAATCACTTTTGCACTTTTCCACACACTCTCTGTATTGGAATTATACACCCAGGGTATTTGCCATGTGTCTTTGTGTTACCTTCCACTAGAACGGGCAGAATATATTTCCCCACCATGTGATTGGCTTTGGCCAATGAAAAGTAGGCAGAAGTAATGATGTGTTAGTTCCAGGTGAGGCCTCAAGAGGCACTGCCTTTTTCTGCCCATGCTCCTGTATTCTGGTGATCTTCTGTGAAACAAGCAGGGCCCAGAGAGCCATTTCCACCTCTTTAGCTCAGACCCCAGAACAGACACACATGGAACAGACCTCAACACAACCCATTACCACCAAACTGTAGTTGACTTACAGAACCATGAGTGTGAGAATAAATTCTTGTTGGAAACCACCCGGTTTTGGGGTGGTTTGTCATATAACATTATTGTGGTGATAGGTGACCATTACAGATATATACAATATGTAAAGTCTGAAAATCTGTAAATCAAAGTTGTATATTGTATATGAAAACACATATACTTTAATATTATAAAAACAGGAATGTGAAAGATAAATTCAGGATAATGTTAAGGTACACTACTGGCTCAACTGTATACATAAGGTTTTATTTCTTAAAACCAAAAACAGAAACCCAAGGTATAAATGGCAAGCTATTAGAAATCAGTGGAGCTGGGTGGTAGATAAACAGGTATTTGGCATGTTGTTCTCTGTATTTGTTTGCCCGTTTGAAAAACCAATGTTCCTAAGAAATGAATGAAAGCACTATTGCCGTGATCCATCACTGAGGAATTGGCATTTAAAAAAAATTGGTAATTCCAGGCCTCCATTTCTACATATCATGCAGTTGGCTAAAACTTATTGTGTTACCATTTATATGCATGCAATCTTTGCTTTGTCATATATCTGCACCACTCCATACTGTCTCCTAGGTATTATCACTTCTGTTTTTTTTTTTTTTTTTTTTTTGGTATTCTCTATTAAAAGAAAAACAAGCAAAAACACTGAAATGGCTGACTCATTTTCTTATATCCAATTTATATCACTCACTTGCCTTACTGTCTGTATTTGAGTTTGAGGTCACTGACACTAAAGGGTTAAATATAGTCAGAGAAATGTGAATGTTCAAAGCAAGATCAGTCAGATGTCTGAGTACCAGGGTGAAAAATGTCTACAACCTGAGTTATAACCAGTTATTAAGTGTCTTTGGTATACATTTATGCAAGATGATTATTTTATCTACTATTTTAAATTAGAGATAACCCTGGGATGCTTCAGTTTGAATACTACAGTGATAGGTAGAGTTTTAAGATGGCTCCCCAAATTTCTGCCCCCTCATGTGCATGCCCTGTATAATCTCCTCCCCTTGAGTGTGGGTGGACCTGACCTAATCAGGTGAGCCCCGTTAAAAGAGGTTCTCAAGGACAAAGAAACAAGAAGCCAGAGAGATTCTCTTGCTGTCCTTGAAGATGCAAACTGCTATGTTGTGGAGAAGGCATGTGTCAGGGAACCTACAAATTTAGTCCTACAATCACAAGGAATTGAATTCTGCCAACAACCGGTGAGCTTGAAAGAAGACCCTGAGCCTCAAATAAGCTCACAGCCCTGATGGACACTGGGAGATCCTGAACAGGGAAACATTTATTCTGTGCCTGGGCTCCTGGTCCACAGAAACTGAGATAAAAAATTTGTGTTGTAAGCTACTAAGTTGGTGGTAATTTGCTATGCAGCAATAGAAAAATAATATAACAATTGAAGTAAATGTTAGACAAATGCACAGTCTCACAAAATGAGGGGCAGGAAAGGGCATAGAACTCATCCTGGTCAACACCCTCATGTTGTAGATACAGACAGTGAGGCCCAGGAGTGAACATCTAGTTGGCACAAGATCACCAGCCACAAGGAAGAAGACGGAGGAGCAGAATAGCACATGGACAAGATATTGTCAGAAAGGCGTGGGAAAGAAGAATAAGTGGTGATTCTAGTTATTCTATATTCATCGGTGTGTGGCATAGGACAACTTGTTCAATCTTTGAAAATTTCAGTTTCTTCATTTCTAAAATGGTGCTAACTAGTATACTTACCACACAGAGTTATTATGGAATTTTAATGAGGTAACATCTATGAAGGGCTAACACAGAACCTGACACACACAAGGCACTTGTTATTGTTAGCTTTTAATATCACTATCACTACCAATGTCATCATCATATCACCATTCATATCACTATTATTTATTTTTATTATCTTCTGAAGAATAGCCTTCAGAACAGGGCTACTCTAGCTGGTTACAGTCTCCGTATTCCTTATTACATCTTGTGAAGCAATTTAGAAAATTATTACTACTGCTTTCAACCACCAGAGATTATATATGTTCTTTCAGATATTCAGTCCAAAGTCCTGACTCTCACCATCTAACCATGACCTGTGCTTCCAACTCCCCCACTCTGTATTCCCATCCCAGTCATTCTTTGATCTCATTGAGCTGTCCAATCCATTGATCCTACCATTTCAAACTCTCAGTCGTTCCCCCTTTTGTCCACTCTTCTGTCCTTGCCCAAACTAATCACTTTACTGCAAACACCTTGAACTCCTTTACCTGTGTCACAGCTTAAACTCCAAAAAACTCTATCTACTTTGTGTTGCATCAATATATTCTGTTGATGTCCATCAGCAATGCTGTATACAGGAAAATAGTGAAATGACTCCAGAATTTCTATAGGAAAATATTTTGAGTCTAGAATGCAGGCTCATATCAAGAAATGGAAGAATTCATAAAGTTTAACACCTGCAGAATTTCTCAGAATTACTAGAGGATGTGCTCCAGCAGAATGAAACACGATATAAGAAAAAGCTATAGATTAAAAAATAATAATAATAATTGAGCAAGGGAGCCTGTAAAATTTACAGGTAAGTCTAAATAGTTATTGGTTGCCTCTAAATAAATGTAATAATCTGCAATTTAAATTCCAGATTTTCTCACAAATAGAGTGGGGAGAAGGAAGAAAATGTGTGGGTGTTTATGTGTTTGTATAGGCTACACTTATTAATTCACTCTAGCTTCTGATCAACAAACATTCTTCTAAATGGTGTCCTTTTATCTCTTGTTCTATAGACTATCACATTCACCAAAATACAACATGGAAAGTTGTGAATCTACTAGCAATTATATTTAGATCACCCAAGTCAAAGCAAAACCAAAAATCTTTTCATACATTGTCAAAGGGTATTTTTGGATTTCTGCTTACTTGTTTGAATAATCCCCGTAGAATTTCCTCAGGTTCTCATATCATTTGGTAAAGTTTAAGACTTTAAATTTTGAGCACATTTATGTTAAGATGCTGTGTCTCTGGCTCAAATATTACTTTACCCTCTGGCTGGTCCTGCTCTGTATTTTACTCTTCACTCTCCATACCCTTGTCAATTTAATTTCAAATTACTTCAAACTGTGGCTGAACACTATACAAATTTGGGGTGTAGTGAATGTAATTTATGTGGATCAGCTGGAAAGCCAAAACTTGTATCAGATTGTTAATATTAATAGGACTATCTAGATGTATGTGATTGATGACATAATTTGACTACTCAAATTGATTGCTTTTCACAGAATTACCTCCACTTCTTGAAGTTCTGATACTATCACCCATCATTTCCTTAAAAGAACAAAAATGTATTAAAGCATTTGTTTTCATTGAATGGAGGAGTTTCTGTGACTTCTTTTAATTGTAAAAGCTCAATTTCTAGTCTCTGTATTAAATTATTAATTTCATTAACTAATTATTGATATATTTTTATACCAATATCCGAAGCAAGCTTTTTATATTGTGTTTAATTTGGTCAGGTTTTGTCATAGGATTGTAGAATAGGTTCAAAAATGACTTAAAAAAGTAACTGATCGGCTTAACCTCTTTCTTCACATAAAACTTTCTAAACTCTGGGGTTTAATCCACAGCTCAAGGATTCCAGTTGCAATGTATTTCATGTGAGGTAAGTGTCAAAAGAAAGAGTAGCACCTCTGAATATTCAGCTGCTCTACAAATACTTCAAAATTGATTCTGAAACGAGGTAGCCAAGAGGACTTTTTGGCCCAGGGCAGAATAGAGGACAAGTGAGAGACATTCCTTCTCACTCCTTTCACTTCTGCCCCACTTCTGTACCCACACATCTGTCTCTGTGGAGAACTTGCTGTTTTTAACAGCTGCTTCCACTTGGTTCTTGAAGACTAAAGCTATAGGACTCTTTTGGGGATTCTGCAATAGGGGCTACTATTTATCTCTATGTCCTACAAGACATAGACAAAATATTCCTTGCTGAAGATCAGGACACTGTATGTAGTGGAAAGAATATTCCATTAAGGTCCAAAATCCTGGGTATTAATCTCACACTTTTTATTGTTTATCTAATTCCTGAACTACTAAGTAATTTATGGGCACCAGAAGGAGACAGCCAAAACTTCCCTGGCCCCATCTATGTAATATTAATGGAAAAGGCTGGAATTATTATTTATCTGACAGTATGTTTTCGTTTCCTTGGCTGCTCAAGCAAATATCATGCAATGGATTGGCTTACGCAATGGGAATTCATTTGTTCATGATTTTGAGGCTAAGACAAAGTCTAGATCAAGGCCTCATCAAAGCAATGCTTTCTTCCTGAAGACTGGCATTCTGGGGCTGGCTGCCAGTGATCCTTGGTCCTGGGCTTCTCTGTCACAGGGCAATGCACATGGTGGCCTCCCCTGGCCTCTCCATTTTCTACCTGGTTCCATTGACCTTCAGCTCTTGCTCCTTATCACTTTTTCCGTCTCTGTCTGAATTTCATTCTGCTTATAAAGAACTCCAGTAATAGGATTAAAACTCATCCTGGTTGAGGTGGGCCACACTTTAACTAAAGTAACTTCATCAAAAGATCATATTTACAATGAGTTCACACCCCCACTGGAATGAATTTTAAGAACATGTTTTTCTGGGGTATATATCGCTCCAAACCACCACACACTATTTGGTCTGTTCTCCTAGGCCTATGTACCTCATCAGTCTCTCGACACCTCAGTGTTACCTGCTTGTGGTGTTTTCATCTGTCTGTGATGGGGCAGCTGATTCCTTCCTCTGGGCCCAGACAATGCTATCAAAGGGCACGAGGAAAACCATGTGTTTTCATTAGTTTGAAGTACTTAATTTTATAACAAAGACAGCTATACTCATGTTCTATTATGATTAAAAGAAAACAATTAAAACCTAATGAAAATGTTTTGATTGACAGTATTTTGTGTTATTGGTACTAATATTACACCTCTCTAATATTGACCACCCAGGAAAAACTTAGGAAATAGTTGAGACAGTCTCCATACTAATGAAAAATCATTAAGTTGTAAAAATAATTGTTACCTATTAATTCCAACTTGGAATCACAAACATGATTATAATCTTAGGTCATCGTGTTTCAACTTGTCTATCTCCCCAACTAGAGGGTAAACCCTTTGTTGGCCATCCTATCCCAGCATGCACTACAGTCTGAGGACTGATGATAATGAACCATGAGAGAAGATTTCAAAAACATAGGAAATATTCTTTTCTGATAGTAAAGGGCAGGAAATGAAAAACTTTAGTTGTTGTTGTTTTTGTTAATAAATGCAAGTGTCAGGTAGAAATTAAGACCATGTATCTTTCCTTGAGGGTGAGATGAATGTAGTATTCAGTTGGACCTTTATTTTAACTCAGTGCCTAGCATAGAGTGAGCCATGAGTAAATACATTTTTAATGGATAAAACTGATGGACATACTGATGTACATTTGACTTAAGGCTTAGCAGCTTGTCATCACTCCATAACATAAGCAACTTATCAACCTTTTCTTCTCTTGATTTTAGTCTTTTTAGTGGTCACAATAGGTTGTAAGTAAACCGATCCTATTTTCCTTTTCAATAGAAACTGAACCACAAGATAAATAATGGAGAAAGAATACCTAAACCCATTTCCAAGCTCAGAGTGAAAGAACTGTTAGATTAGGGAAGGGTACATTGTCTGGATTCAAAGAAAAGACCCAGTGCCGACTTCATAGTGGACAACTTCCAGATACCCCTTCTTTCTGCCTTTGCCTCTTCTCATTTTTCCTCTCTCTTGTTTGGCTAATCCAAAATGCAAGGCGATTTTTACATATACAAAGAAGTCATTTTTGGATTAAACATCTTTAAAAGTGTAAGCTGTGCAGATCTAAGCATTGCTAAATCCATCCACATTTCAGCTGGTAAATATTTGGCACAAATGTAAAGCCAGATAAGAAATCCAGGCTAGAAGAAACAACTTAAGAGTAGGTAAGTCAAGGGCTTTTGCTCTAACTGGCAGAGGGACCCAGTGGGTGGTGAATAGATTTGAAGCAACCCTTGTCTGGGATTGTGGAAACAGCCAAGATATACAGGTTTAGGGGAAATTTCATTTGGCATCTGGCCATGGTTATTTGGGCCCAATCATGCTAGACTTTTCAATCAGAGTAACTTCTCTGTAGAATTTATTATCTGAAAAGCAATCATAACTACTTGCTGGTGGGTATGCACTAGAGGAAGACTGGCCAATCTACTTCAAGTATCTAACAAAGACTCCTGTCACCTATGTTTCCCTCACAGTTTGAGTTTGCAGGTGTCTACCTGTCAACATTTATAATAACATAATGAAAAATAGCAAAGATTTTTAAAAAATGTGTAAAATATCTTGGATGTAATCTAGCCTTTATTTGAATATTTATTTTCAACCAAATAGCTCCCTTTAGCAATCTTTCCTCTGAGTGAAATAGCTGACAACAAAGAAAGCCTTCCAGTTTCAACATGTTTGCCTGCTCACTTTTGTCTTTGAGCCTGCAGTTTGCCCTGATACAACAAACTCATACATAAGAGTTCAGAAAATAAGAGATATTCTTGGAAAAAGACAAGTAATTAGAGCTACTCTCTATTTAAGAAGGGCAGGTTAAGTTTATATACCTTTTGTGTTTGGAAGAGACCAATCAATCCAGTATGCAGAACATACACTATTCTGTAGTAGTAATATTTCACAAATTAAATGAAAGTATTCATTTCAAGGTTGTATTTTGATAGTTAAAAGTTCTTAACCTAAGTAAATGAATTTTAAAGAAATTAACCCGACAACATCCATATCTGTTCTGTTCATTTACATGTATAATATGAAAAATTACCATCTATTTAACTCTAATGGCATCCAGGTACTTTGGAGACCTTTACATACTGATTTTCTTTGCTTTATTTCCTCTTAAATTATGTATCAGAAGTCACAAGTTTTTTAATTAATCTGCCTCTTTCTCCTGAGTGTCTTAGAGTGGGATTTCTCAAAGGAAGTTCTAAGTACACTTTGCATCAAAATAATTGAATACTTGCTTACAATTCAGATTCCTGGGCCCCAACTCTAATCTGAATCAGACTTTCTAGGATCAAGGCCCCAATTTCGCATTTTTAACAAATTCACAAAGTCATGCACACTAGAGTTCCAGAATTCTGCCATAGTGGAAATACTTTCCAGAGGGAGGTAACTTCGATTTTAGCATGGGTCATGGGCAGGAAACTCAGAGCTTTCTAGTCAAACTTGGAAATGTGGAACCTTCAAGACTTTCAAGGGAACCCAATCATGTTTCAAGTAGGAGCTTTATGAACATATACACTAGAAATGCATATATCCAATAGCATTTTTTTAAAATTCAGTTTTATTGAGATATACTCACATACCATACAATCATCCATGGTGTACAATCAACTGTTCACAGTACCATCTTATAGTTGTGCATTCGTCACCCCAATCTATTTTTGAACATTTTCCTTACACCAGAAAGAATAAGAATAAGAATAAAAAATAGAAATTAAAGAAGATCACCCAAATCACCCCCACCCCCTGCCCCATCCCACCTTATTTTTCAGTTAGGTTTTGTTCCCATTTTTCTACTCATCCATCCATACACTGGATAAAGGGAGTGTGATCCACAAGGTTTTCACTGTCACACTGTCACCCCTTGTTAGCTACATTGTTATACAATTGTCTTCAAGAGGCAAGGCTACTGGATTGGAGCTTGGTAGCTTCAGGTATTTACTTCTAGTCCAATAGCATCTTACAGAAACATATATTGGTAATTTATCAGCAGAATTAATTGAACTGGGCCTTGTCAGATATATGCTTAACGGAAGGAATATCTATTTTTCTATACGTATAATTTAAAAGTGATATAACATTACTTCATTGCATGAGTGGCCACAGGGACCTGTGTTCCTGTGAATGTGCATCACAGGACATTTTTCTGTCCCTTTGCACCATGTAAATGCAAAATTCAGCAATGTCCTGATCCTATCATGTTCAAACACACACTTACTTATATTTGACAACTGACAGACCTTGATAACAACACTTCAGTAACTTGATGTGATAATCTTTAAACTTTGGTTAATGACTATAATCAAGTAAGACTTTTCAAAAATGTCTACAAAGGAAGGAGATTTGAATCAGGTCATATAAAGAGCCAAAATTCAGCACTGTGATAGATGGCTATTGATCTCTTGTGTGCTTGCAGCTGGGGTGGTGGTTCTCAATGCCAGCTGCACACTATAATCATCCACAGAACTTTTCAAAAACATCCATACTTAAGCCTCACCCCAGAGATCCTCATTTCATTAAATTGAGATGGAAGAATAATGAGAAGAGCTGGAAAAAAATTCCTTAGTTCTGGAAATTCCTAAGTAAAGTCTGGAAAAAATGTCTCATGGTCAAACCACAACATTCAGCACATTCTGTTAGTGAAGACTGTACAATTTAAAATCAATTATAGTGCCACTTCAGCAGCACATATACTAAAATTGGAAGATACAGAGAAGGTTAGCATGGCACCTGCGCAAGGATGACACACAAATTCGTGAAGCGTTCCATATTTTTGCATGGCTCCCTGAGCATCGATCCTTTGCCAGTTATTACTGAGGAAAAGATATGTGTCAAAGCAATATGTATGGCATTTAATATTAAAAAAAAAAGAGAGAAAAAATCAATTGTAAAGGCATAAGCTCACGGCAGTAAAGAGAGCAAGAAGGGAGTCATCATCAGAATAGAGATTTCAACACTATCCTGGAAGTTCAAGGATGGGTATTGTATGTTGATATGGAAGAGAGGAAGCTGAAGCCTGGAATGTGAAGGGAGAAGGCTGTGAACAAGATGCACAGCATTAGAAAGACACATGCAGAATGGCTGGACAGTGGAATGTGGGAGTGACACAGGGGAACAAAATAGGAGGTTAATTGAAACACCAAATAGAACAGAATACCCTGTTGCTGCCTTCCCTTGTTCTGCCCACAGCGCTCCTGGCAGCCAGGCAAATACTCCTCTCAACAAACAAACAGTCAAGGAGAGGGTTCTTTTATAAGATATTGTATGAGTAATCCGAAGAGGACCAACACAACCAGGATGAGAGGAGAATCTGCCTTTTCAAAAACAAAACAAAACAAAACAGGGTGCTATGAAAAAAGAACAATTAGAGAGCCAAAAGAGCTCTTCATGCTTAAAATATGTTTTCTGAAATGAAAAGAAAAGAGGGGGGTGTTGGAAGCAGTTGTTGCGTAAATACCCTAGAATAAAGATCGAAATGTCACAAAGATGGGAAATATGAGAGAAAAGTTAAGAATATAGATTTATTTGAGAAGTTCAACATCTTATTCATAGTCATTTTGAAGAAAACAGAGAAGACACAGGGGAAGAAATCAAAGAAGGGATTTCCCAGAGAAAGTCTTCAGACTTAAAAAATCCCAGGGAGTCTCTAGTACACCGAATATTGGGTCCCAACCTTTAGACATAAAGTTTCAGAATACCAAGGAGAAAGAGATTAACCTAATAGTTTCCAGAGAGGAGAAATGGGTCAACACCACAAACAAAAACCAAGCATGTTTGGTATAGGATATCCAATCAACAATTTTGATACCAGAAAATACTGGAACAAGCCTTCAGAGCTTTGGGTGGAAATTACTTTTAACTTGGAATCCTATGTGCAGTCAAACTCTCTTTCAAGAAGGACAAATGTTTTAAAATTTCAATAATGGAAAGGCTCTGAAGAGACTTTCTGTCACCACTTCTTAGGAAGTTACTTGAGGATATGTTGTAGAACAATGAGGCAGTAAATAGAGAAAGAGGAAAACATGAGACCTAGGAAACAGATGATCCAGTTCAGGAAAGCACTGGGCAGAAGTCCTAAAGAGCAATCAAAACAAATTGGTGCAGGATAATGGAAGACTTGAGAAGAAAGAAAGAAGACTTGGAATAAAAAGTAATCTTGAGATGTTGAAAGAATTTAGGATGCAGAAAAGACAGATAATGTAAAAAAGAAGAAAAGAAATCAGAAACTCTAAGAAAGAGATAATCCTGCCTAAGAGCCTCCTCCCAAATGCCTCTTTGTTGCTCAGATGTGGCCCTCTCTCTCTAGCTAAGCCAACTTGAAAGGTGAAATCACTGCCCTCCCCCCTACGTGGGATCAGACACCCAGGGGAGTGAATCTCCTTGGCAACGTGGAATATGACTCCCGGGGAGGAATGTAGACCCGGCATCGTGGGATGGAGAACATCTTCTTGACCAAAAGGGGGAAATGAAAGGAAATGAAATAAGCTTCAGTGGCTGAGAGATTCCAAAAGGAGCCGAGAGGTCACTCTGGTGGGCACTCTTACGCACACTTTAGACAACCCTTTTTAGGTTCTAATGAATTGGGGTAGCTGGTGGTAGATACCTGAAACTATCAAATTACAACCCAGAACCCATGAATCTTGAAGACGATTGTATAAAAATGTAGCTTATGAGGGGTGACAATGGGATTGGGAAAGCTGTAAGGACCACACTTCCCTTTGTCTAGTTTATGGATGGATGAGTAGAAAAATGGGGGAAGGAAACAAACAAACAAAGGCACCCAGTGTTCTTTTTTGCTTTAAGTACTCTTTTCACTTTAATTATTATTCTTGTTATTTTTGTGTGTGTGATAATGAAGGTGTCAGGGATTGATTTTGATGATGCACAACTACGTAACAGTACTGTGAACAATCAAATTTACGATTTGTTTTGTATGACTGCATGGTATGTGAATGTATCTCAATAAAATGAATATTAAAAAAAAAAGAAATAATCCAAGTAAGGAACTAAATATAATCATAGTACATTACTTTGTGCTGCAGTGAATATTATTTAAATAGTAATTATAATGTAAATAATGGTTAATGAATTTCACCTTTGTAGTAGACAACCTAGAGAGATACAATTACACAATTATTAAAAGCACAGGCTCTTAAAATCTTACTGGCTGTGTGAATCCAGGAAATTTACTTGATTTCTATGCTACTTGATTTCCTTTTTGTAAGGGGAATAATAATAGTGTCTATTTTGTAGCCTTGTTGACGCACTTAGAACAATTCTTGACACATAGTAAGTCCTCAGTAAGTGTTAACTAAAACAGCAAACTACACATACAGAATAGAAGTATTTATTGACATAGAACAAAAGTTCATGCCAAACAGTGATATAAATATACAAGTACAGATGACTGAAAGTGGGAAAAAAAAGGGAATGGTAGGAGTGCTCATATCTTCAAATTACAGGCTGGGGAGTCAAGAGATACTGTTTACAGTTGATAGAACCAAAAATAAATAACAAAGACAACCAACAGAAAAATGAAATTGGCAATATAATTGTGTAAATGAGCTAAATCATCATTCATCATAGTAGGAAGTGAATAATGGATCATAGCTATAATTAATAAATAAAAACTAGCATGTAAACTTATTAGATAGAGATATGAGAAGAAATATTCAAAGAAGCAAAAGAGAAAAAAGTGGTTCTCTCTAAGGATCAAAGAAGGTAAGGGAGGTGTGGAGTGGGAGGTGGGAGATCTGTTTTGCACTATAAACCTTTGGTTCTGTTTATATTTTAATCATGTGCATGCATTGCTTTTATTTAAAATAAATATTTTAAATAAGAAATAAAATTAAACTGAAAGATCTAGAACTCTTGTTAGGAATTTCTGGAAACTCAGAGAGATTTGGACAATATGAAAATTATGGGAAGGAATGCCAATTTCTGGACAAACAGTGGCCATTTTTTAATAATCCATTAATGACTGTGAGAGACAGAGATAATGACTAATATTGATGAAGTCAAGCAAACTCATAGTACATCTGACAAACAATTGAGGTTTAATGTCAATCACTCTTTAACTTCCTCTACCCCTTGAAAGTGTCAAGTCTAGTTTGGGGAGGTGTTCAACTACTGACTTCAAACTCTTTGGGGCAGCTTTTCCCGTCCATTCTGCTCTTCTATCTCTGATCTCTTTCTTTCCTGGCTGCTCTTTGTGAATATTTCTGCATCATTAGGTTTCCTTTCCTGTGTTCCCAAATGATGAGCCCATATGCAGTCAGTCCTGGAAACTTGATCTTCATCCTGAAGCTCTGCTCAAAAGCACTAGAGCTTGATCATGTGGACACTCTTCTTTTTTTTAAGAAATGGTGTAATGTGTACTTAAAATAGCAATGCTTGCTTTGGCGAATTTCACCAATGCTTCTTAATCTGGCTCTCTCAGGGCATGTATTTTTTTTGGCTGTTTGATCTATTTTATTCTTTAGTCAGATTCTAAGACCTTAAAACTCAAATTCCTATTTGGTTGTTTGCGTAGGTTAAAAAAAAATAGCATTTATGTTCAAGAGGTGTCAATGATGTCAGAGCAACCAGATAATTCTGTCGTCCAAAGCTGACCAGACTTTCTCAGGATCTGGAAGAATATCCACTCCTGACAGCTTTAGTTGGCAGCCCAGGACCCATATTCTTGACTTTCATGTATATCAAGAGGTTGGCTAAGAAGTGCCACCTGCTGGAAGTCCCACATTCCTGCCTCCTGCCAGTATAGCATGAAATTTCTAGCTTTAATGAAAGGTGGGGATTTAAAAACAATTTTAAGTACTTTTGGAAGTAACCTCATTAGTGGTTCTTGGCCCCATGTTCATTATTTTACAGTTATTTTAGATGTCCCCACATTCCCTTTCTTTTCTCTCCATCGCACATGCTCAGAGAAAACACGTGACTTCAACAGGAGATTTTAAAGGGGTGTGGTAGGGACTATTCTCTCCTAATGGTTGTTCATTGCTGTGGAAGCAGCTCCAATGTGGTCAGGAGTGGGAAATTTAAGTTGAAGGAAAGAGTTAAAGAGAAATCATAGAAAGGCTTCCACTAGCACCTTCAGAATGGAAGATTTCTTCCATGTGGCCTGTTACGGTTTGCTAATGCTGAGGTTAAGCAAAATACCAGAAATGGATTGGCTTTTATAAAGGGGGTTTATTTGGTTACAAAGTTACAGTCTTAAGGCCATAAAGTGCCCAAGGTAAGGCATAAACAATCATGTACCTTCACTGAAGGATGGCCAGTGGTGTCTGGAAACTCTCTGTTAGCTGGGAAGGCATGAGGCTGTCATCTGCTTGTTCCCAGGTTGCGTTCCAAAATGGCATTCTCCAAAATGTCAGTGTCAGCTTTCAACTGCCATCTTCAAAATGTCTCTCTAAGCTGCAGTAAGCACTGAGGTCCTTCTTTCTAAGCTTTTACAGGGCTCCGGTAAACTAATCAAGATCCATGCTGATGGGTGGGGCCACACCTCCATGGAAATAATCTAATCAAAGGTATTACCCACAGTTAGGTGGGTCACATCTCCATGGAAATAGCCTAATCCAAAGAGTCCAACCTAGTATGTCTGCCCCAACAATATTTCATTAAAGAACATGACATTTTGGGGGACATAATACATCCAAAACAGCACATGGCCCAAAAAGGAAGAGCATACCTGGAGGTGAGGTCACAGAGGTAATGGGGTGGTGATGGAAGGGGTAGATTTTATAGGCTGTGGAGGACTTTGGTTTTTACCTAAGAAAAGGGAGGTTATTGGAAAGTTAAGTAGAGGAGTATGAGGTTTTTAAAGGACCTCTCTCGCTGCTCTGTTGACAGCAGTGTATATGGGAGTAAGATTGGAAGTGGGGAAGCCAGAAAGAGGTTACTGCAATAACCAGGCCATAGATGTTGGTGGCTTGGACAAAGAAGCTGGTGATGGAGGAAATGAGAAGTGATTAGATTCTGAATCTAAGTTGAAGGTGGAGTCAATAGAATATGCTGATCATTTGAATGTTAGAGTATGAGACAGAGAGGAGTCAAGGATGACTCCAAGGTCATGGCCTGAGCAATTGGAAGGATGGAGTTGTCATTTACTCAGATGGAAATGTCTTCAGGTCAGCAGGTTGGTGGAGGGAGAGCAGGAGTTCAGTGTAAGACATAAAATTTGAGAACTTTGTTATACAAACAAATGGAAAGTTGATATGAGGAACCAAGGAATAAACTTCTAACTTTATCATATTCATTATAAAAATTGAATTCACATAGACTAAATATCACAAGATAAATTTATAGCTTGATAAAAATCTTGAATCTTAATACTAAAAACTGCTATGCCAGATCTTCTGTTTATTGTTATTTTTGTTGAAAACAGATAAGAGCATGTCTGAAAAGATTCCCCAAATAAAGCATAGCAGTGAGATTTGAAGATAAAATCTTTTACCCTTGTTCCCAAATTTGACACTAATGAGCCTCAAAAGCCGGAGGGCCCTTACTATCAGATCATCCATTGTTAAAATAAAGCATGTCATGTCAAAATTCATCAGGCATTTTCACAAACTGTATTTTACATTTGGCTTCCCCCTAAGCATTTAGATATTTATTTCTCCCTGAAGCTGCCTGTAAAGTGAGATTAGATAATTCTTAAGAGTTTGATTTTACTCAGGTGTTCTGACAAGCACAAACAATAAATCCTTGGGAAATTTCCAGATTTTGGTTGTTCTTTGTCTGTGCAAGTTGAATGAACAACTCACACACAAAAAAAGGCAGAATTTACTTTCTTCATTGTTTTCTTTACTGAAAATTTTGTAGCCAGTTTGTGTGATTCTGAGGAGCCCTTATTAGTTTTCTGATTGATGGCAAATACATAGTGGAGATATGGGCTACTGTGAGAGAACTTGAAGGACTGAGACTTGATAATTTTCCACTGTGGCCATCAAAAGTCCTCATTCTCAGCAGATGTACCTCCCTACCCCCTCTCCAAATGACTTTAGCTCCAAACACTTCCTATCCACCACTCCTGATAAAATTCAAATTGCCCAGTACCCAGCCTGGGAGATCAATCTCTCTATTCCCATTTTTGAAACTAGTTGTATGTTGGCTGACCACCTCCTGGTAAAGCCCTATAAAAATTTCCACCCTCCTTCCCCAAGTAGGGCACCCCTTGGTAGCCTTCTAACACCCCACATTTTAAAACAGAGGCTTACACTAACTGATTGAGGAAGCCACAGATTTCAGGGCCCTTGTGGAATTCCATGGATCCCACTCAATGGCCTCTATTCCTGGCAGAGTTAAATTACTGGGGGCAAGAGGGGGAGAGACATGAAAAGATTGATCAGTAGATATGTGTTCCAGAGCAAAGGAAAAATACTGCAATGATGTCTTGGATTTTAAGCCTGAGTGTCTGATGTAATAGTGGGGCCATAATTATCTAAAGTAGGGAACATAGGAAGAAGAGGACACTGAAGTCAGATGGTGGCGAATTCTTTTTAGGACATATTGGATTTGAGGTGGTAACCAGAAATCCAGACATGTTTTATATGCCATTATACCTATGGGACTTGATCTGACACATGAAGCTATAGATTTGGATGTTCTTCACATGGAAAGCTGTATGGGATAACCAAAGGAGAGCAAATAAGAAGACTAGTCCAAGGACAGAACTTTGATGGGAGGAGGAAGAAGAAAAGCCAGAGAATATGACAAACTTTATGAGGATAGGCATTCAGTTGGACTGTTCAATGCAGTAACCCCAGCACCTCGCACAGACCTGGCACCTAGTAGACTCTCAATGAACAGACTACGTGGAAGGAGTATTACCAAATTGCCCTCCAGTTTTCTCTACTTGTCAAGACAGACTCTGTTTGCAACTATTCTTTAATGGTTCTGGGGAAAGGAAAGCAAAAAAGGGTGTGCTGAGAGACCTGGCTTGTTCAATTTTGCAGCAGTGCATTTTACTTTAGAGCCATGTATAAAAGGACACAAAGGGAGGAAAAAGGGAAAAATTAATCTTGCCAGTGAAGTCAATTCTCAAAGACAGGGTGTCTTTGAGGTTTTTTTTTGTTTGTTTGTTTATGTTTTTAAAGAGTAATCATTTGTCAAATTCACCCTTTGACTGTCACAAATTCCACCTTTTCCATTAATTTCTGACAAGAGGAAATTCCTGGGAGATTTTTGAAGTTTTCCTTTATCCATTATTGGGATGAGCCATGGGCTGCAAAATGCTTACATAACCTTTAAAGTCAGAAAAAACAAAAAGTGACTCAGATGGCAGTTTTATGGGAGTTCTGCAGGCTGGGTTTCTGGATGATTCTTCGATTCTTCCATTGAAATCATAGTTTGTTTGTTTTTTTCCCTTTTTTCAGCACTGGCTATGCAGAGGATTTATTTTGCTTTCAGCATATCACACATAATGGAAGAGTCTGTATGTGTTTTCTTTAATCCACCTCAAACTTCTCTGTGTAAATAGGTGGGAATATCAACCAATTGACAAACAAATAAATGAAGGAAAAATCTGAATTTTATGGGATAATTTATCTCATAATATAAAAAACTGTAATTAACATTAAGTACATGCAGATAATCCTATTTTTTCCACATGCTTAAAAAGGGGCAAATTAATGTTGGGATGGATGTGGGTCAGTGACTGGTAGTTTGAAGCTGTTTGTACCCCAGAAAAACATGTTCTTAAATTTAACCATTTCCTGTGGGTGTGAACCCATTGTAAGTAGAACCTTTTGTCCTACTTCAGTCAAAATGGGTCTTAATCTTTTACTGAGTCCTTTGTAAGCAGAATGAAGTTCCGACAGGAGAGAGAAAGCCACAGGAAGCAAGAGGTTGGACATCCAGGGAACCTGGAAGAGAAGGGAGAGACCTGGAGATGCTGCCATGTGCCTTGCCATGTGACAGAGGATCCAAGGACTGCAGGCAGCCAGGTCCAGAATGCCACAGCTCTCAGGGAGAAAGTATCACCTCAATGATGCCTTGATTAGGACTTTGTTTTACCCTCAAAACCATAAGCTAATAAATTCCCATTGTTTAAGCCAATCCATTTCATGGTATTTGCTTGAGCAGCCTAGGAAGCTAAAACAGTGACAAATAATCATATGTCACTTCACTCTAATAAAGATAAAGAATATGTTTAGATCCATATAATTGTACTATATTTCTGTAATGGGCATGTATTATTTCCTCTTTCTGTGAATAACATCTCCCCTATTCTTCCCTTTTTTTTTGGGATCGCTCCCCCCACCCAACCCAACCTGTGGTTCCTATGGAAGCTGCCAAGTTCTTAGAAGGAGGCATAGTTGATTCATCCAGGGGTGGGAACCTCTTTAGGCTAAGCCATTCAGAGCTCTTCCTTGAGAGACTTTAACTCCCACTTGAACAAGAAATTAGTACCTCTCTGGTACATAGGAGCCACAAAATGGGAAATGAGAAAGTGTCAGTGACCGTATGTCTTGCCCAATGGAGAAGGTAAGTCTTCAGTGAAAGCAAATGAAGCAGACCCATTGAGAAAAGCAGAGATGAGAAATGAAGAGAGATACAGACATACACACATAGACACCTGCCCCCCACCCCACACACACACAGCAAGAGAGAGACAGACCTTGCAAAATTTAGGTCAAGTTTTCCCAGATGCATTTCAATTCTTCCTATTTAATCAATTCTTCCTTAGTCTCTAAGAGCCAATAAATCTCCTTGCCTGTTTTTGTTGTTTAAATTAGTTCAAGTTGATTTTCTGTCACTTGCAACAATGACAAAAATCAGACCCTCCCAGCCCTCTAAAATAAAACAAAATGAAAACAACAATAAAACCTAATATAATTGGTGTTGCATCACTGTGCGTAGTTGGGGAGATACTACAATTGTAATTCCATGCTGACTTATGAAATGTAAATTGACTTTAGCTCCCAAGAGTCCTTGCAATTTAAAAAGGTTAGAAGTCACAAAATCAGGATAAGTAGAGAGCAATATAAGAGGCTGACAAAAGTTGGTATTCCCCTGTCCAAGGGTGCATAGCAACATACCCATGTAGCAGAATAGAAGTGGACAACTCTGCTCTAGCTTCTTCTTTCAAAGTAGGTTTAATTTGGCTCGCACTGACAATAAATGAATTAAAGCTGATATTATTTATAGCCTTGAGCCCAATAGCCTTCCTAAGTTGCCTTAAAAAGAAAAGAGAATCCCATCTGGGAGAGATGAAGGGAAGCAGATGAACGACAAAGGTATGGAAAGGCTGTAGACATCCCACTCCCAAGCTCTGTTCCTTTTATATGAATTGAGTTGAAAATTGTACACCTTCAAAATGGAGAGGAATTCTCCCCCATTATCCATCCATGGAGATTTCCTTGAAGAATTTACATATTCTTTATCTGCTTCACACAGGAATGCAAAAACATACCCCCCCCCCACCCCCCAAAAAAAACCTTCAAAATTCACCAGTTAAAGCAAGAGCTGGAAGTGGGGGAGCAAATTCTGGCTACAAACCACCAAACCCATAATTTTACACTCTACAAGCATCTAAGTAAACAAAATCATGCAGCATAAACACTGCTGATAAAGGACTACCGCACAGTTTATAATAGCCACGGGGCGGGGGAAGACAGCATAAATATTTTTTTTCAGCAAAGGAAACATTCTGTATAGTTTCAGAAAAATTATTATTTTTAAAGAAACCAAGTGAAGTCTAATTTCCCATTTAAAGTAAGCATTGTAAACAATGGTATGAATTTAAGGAAATAAAGATGTTTACGAATCGAGAGTATCCATAATTCCCAGCAAAGAGTTGAGTTTTAGTAACTTTCTACAACTTTCTGAAACTATAGTGTGCATTTACTCAATATTATGCAGAAAACCAACTCTGTATTCAACTCTAAGCAGGAAGATGGATTTCTCTGCAGAGTTTTCTTTTTGTATATTCGAGCTCATAAGCAGATTTTGATTGTCAGATCATTTAGTTACAATTCTTAGTTCATAAAAGATGGTCAGACAAAACTGGTTTCGATAGATGCTTTGTCCTCTTACTCTCTTCAGTGACAATCTAAATTTTAATCCTCCCTCCTGTCTTCAGCTGACTTTCAGCAGCTGTCTCCATCTTCTACTTCACAAAGAAAATAGAAATAAACATATAATGACTGCCTCAAGCTTCTGCCATCAGATGTATTAATTCACCTGCACCCAAGGAGATTTTCCTTCTCCTCCTTTCAGAAGTCAATCCTATATTTTCTGGATCCCCACTATTTCTACCATTCGAGGACTCATACCGTCTGTTATATCTTATTCTGAATCTTTACCTTTGCTTCTTTACTGAATCTTTCTCTTCATCATTTACCATGTTCTAGCCACTCCAGTATTACAAAAGAAAAAAATTCCCTGACCCTCCATGTCTTCCAACTACTGCCCTATTTCCTCTCCACAGCCCTGAAAGATTTACCTATATTCACTGTGTCTGCTATCCTACCTTCCTTTTTATTTTTCAATTTATTCCAGTGTACATTTCATCTCACTCTGCATTTAAACACAATTCTTCTTGCTAAGTTCAACAATGACTTCCGTTTGCTAAATGCAATGACAATTTGTGTTCTCATGTTACTGTTAAGGAAAATTATCCAAAATTTGCTAACAGGCAAAAGAGATTACTGAGTGTCTTTTCTGTGGAGTGCTGGGCGTTGTCTAGCTCATCCGGGTATTGTCTAATTCTACAAAGGTGGGTGCCTTGATTGTTTGTTGAATAGGCTATTTTGCAATTCTGTAGGGGTGGAAATTAATGTGTAAAAAAGAAATTGATATCAATGCAAATAATAATTCTTAGAGAGACATGCAAATGTTTCCTCCTCACTGCAATACAAATTAATCTAGTGTAGAATAGATGCAATTAATTTCCATAGGGTAGAAAAAATAACCCAAACATCAGTTTATTGCCCTGTAGGATATTAAACAGTTTTCTATTTTTTAGTAAATAAATTTTAGCATGCCTTTGACTATTTCATATCTGCCCTTCACATTCTCCTCTCAGCTGGTCTTAACAGTGTACTATTTTCCTCCTCAATTAAGGAGTTGAATAAATGCTTTGACTTGTGTGAATTTTATATTTTTATGAGAGTCACATTTTTAAGTTTTTGAAAATTATACTTTGAGATCACTCAGGAACTTTTGATGACACTGACCACTCTCTCCAGCTTGAAACTATCTCTTCCGTTGCTTTTCATGACCCTCCATTCTTTTGGTCTTCTCCTATTTTTCTAGGCCAATTTTCCTTGGTCAACTTTGCCAGATCCTTCACATTTATTCAACATTTAGATATGAGAGTTTCTTTGGGCTTGGTTGCCACCCTATTCTCTTTTCTATACTTTCTCCCAAGGCAATTTGACTCATTTTCCTACCTTCATCTATATGCCAGAACTCACCAAATTTTACCTTTACGTCAGTCCTCTCTTTTTTGTACCTCCAGACATCTACTCAAAGTGTCCATTTGGTTCACATTATCCCAAATTTATTAATTTATTATTGCCCAAACAGGGTATTTAATTATCCACAAGAATGTCTTGGTGAACATAGAATTAGAGCATAAATACTTGAATAATGTTGAGGAAATATTTTACTGAGTCTTTGGTGAAGTTGAATAAGATATTTGTGCTAAAATAGACTATACATTTGTAGTGATTGGGGTATTTTTGTTTACCAGATTCAGTGTCTTCTTTCTTTGGATGATATTAAATAAATGTGGAAAATTCCTGCATCTTGACCTTCCCATTTTTATGGTCCAGGGAGACCAGCCACCCATTGCCACTACATTCTTTCTCTGGTCTAGTTAGAATACAATTGAAGAAACTCAAACTGCTCCTCACATCAATTATATATATTAGGATATCTGAATCTCCTCAAATACGTTCTTACAGATTCCTTTTTGGCTTGGGTAACCTCTAAATTAGTTAATCACATAACAAGATGCAGCTAATTACCCTGAAATGATCAAGTACTCTTCTGGGTGGGTGAATGGGATCGTTGAGACATATCTTGTTCCTGTACATGTGAGGGATCAAGAAGTTCCTGGGAAACAACTCTTTCCAAGGAATGAAGAGAGGTAGAGAAGTTTTAAGGCCAGTAAATTGGCATTAGTAGGGAGGAATAACTCTGAACACAATTTGTCACCTAGTTTATGACTTGGCCAAGGTTCTATGGACTCATGGCTGAGTTTGGAAAGGATGAGATTTTAATAAAAGTAAAAAAGCTGTTTCTCCCTAAATCTCTCTAGGGCATTAAAAGTGCAAGTCATCAGGTTCAGAGACATCAGGAATGGCACTGATGGTGGTGAGAGCATTACTGGCAATGAAAGCTACTACATTAGGGGAAGCAGAATTTTCTGCAGCTGTGGCCGGATGTCAGTGCCCTTGACAATGGGCATAGTCACACTTGGTATAGTTGTGTGGCATCGCTGAAAGCAAGAGTGGCCTGAGCCTGGAAGACAGTGGCAGTGGCAGCAGCAGAAGCAGCTGTGGTGGTGTTTTTGGCAGGGGGCACATCTGCTACCCTTGGCATCAGCTGCAGCCAGGGTGTTCCTCCCAAGGATTCAAGGCAAAAGAGGGATACAACTGAGGAGCCCCACAGCAGTCAAAGTTTAGTTCTGACAAATACTGTTCAGCTGCTGCTGCTCACATCTTACCCCCATGTTGGTGTGATTTGGGCAGCACAGAGCGCATATACTATATACACAGCAGCTGTGACTTCCCAGATGAAGTCACTCGCTAATGCTGCTTGAGAGATGAAGGCCAGGAAATCGCTCTTATTAACACATGCTGCTTTAAGCTGCATTCTGTAGTGCTCTATCACTTCCATTACCAATGCCAAGGCCAGATTTAGTGGCAGAACAGGGATTGACCTCTTTAGTGAGTATGGATAAAAAAGTCTAAAAGCAGACCATTGACTACACAAATGAGTTCTCAGAAAAAGCACATTTTTTTTTTTTTTTTTGCTAACTTCGCTTATGTGACCAATAATCCACACTTTGAAATATGTGATATGTACCAAAGTAAAACTCTTTTGTTATTATCTTTCTCAGGTCATGAGGCAAGGCCACACCCTGGTTTCTGAGAGTGGAGTTTTCTTCTACCCAGGAAGAACAGTCCTATTTTCAATAAACCTGGAAAACGAGTCAGAAAAGGAGTCATGGAGAGGCCTAGGGATTTCATTTGTCAGTGTAGGGAATCGGTGGGGGGTGGGGTGGGCAAGGGAGTGTGACAATGGGGGTGGTGATCTGTCCCAGGTCTATAAAGATAGGCAAGCAGCAATTGGCACACTGAAGTTCCATATTTTGCATATAGCAACAGACACCCAAGAAAAATTATGTATCAGGTGGGCAGTCTCTGGGGTAAGAAGTCAAGTTCAGCCATTGTTGAGTCTTCCAGTCTTAGGGCATAGGTATGAATTTTGCCACCACTAGTAGATGGTGAGGGCAGCCAGGAATGAATGTAGACCTAGTGAAAACTCTGTTTCTCCTTGGGCGGGAGTGAGGCATCAACAGGGAATGTAAGAGCCAACCTTGCCCAGGGATGGCTTAGAACTTAGGTGATATTGGGGATAGAATCATGTCTGCCACAAAAGGTATGCTTGGGTCCCAGCCTCTGGTGCCATTGATGTGAACCCATCCGCAAGTAGGAGCTCCAAAGATGTTATTATTTAAGGTGAGCCCCAACTGAAAGAGGGTGAGGCTTAATCCAATATGGCTGAAATTGGACATGGAAGGAGAAGCCATGGGGAGCAGCCGGAAGCTGGAAGTCAACGGAACCAGGAAGAGAAGAAGATGATGCCACATGCAGTGCCTTGTGACAGAGTCCAAGGAACCTCAAAGATTGCTGGCCAGCCAGAAGATAGGGACTTGGGAGGAAGAAAGCCTTCTAGCCTCTGAAAATGTGAGCCAATAAATTCCCATCGTTGAGTCAACCCATTGTATGGTATTTTGTTTTAGCAGCTGGGAAACTAAGATAGGTGAGGGTATTTATTTCACATCACTTATGAACTGCACAATTACGGACTGCTTTTTAAGCCATTGTTGACATCCTCACTTCAGAACAGTAACATCAAGGTAGTCATCAAAATGGCTGCAACAGAAATATGATATCAAAATCTCATATACCCAACGAAAAATAGAACTGAATTTGTGGCTTTTTAAATTTTTTTTTCCCACAGATCTCTTTGCTCGAACAAAATCTCATGCAGAAGCCCTACATATGAAAAAAGATAAAAGCTGATCTGTAAAAGGAGGACCAGGAGACCCAACACCCCCAAGCTCTCAAAGCAGGACCCCGCACAGACACTCTTCTTTACCTGCATCACCTGTCACACATATTTCAAAGACTCTGAAGAGCCCTCAGAACTCTGCAAGTCAGTATGAAAAAAAAATCACTGAAACTGAGTTTAGAAGCACTTCTAAGAATATTTGGGATTTAATTTATAACATAAGTGACATCAATTAAGTGGGAAATAAAATATATATAGAATAAACAAACAATCTGGGCAAGGAAGGGGACAGTGATGAATCTTTACCTTACAACTTACACCAAATAAAATTTTTAAATATTTCTTAAAATTTAGCTGTTAAATAAAGCAACATTACTAGGAAGAATGTCTATGTGAAATATGTTCATACTCAGAAGCAGAAGGACTTTCTAAGCAAATGTGCATAGCCAGAAAACCTTGAAACACAGGTTGGTAGATTTGACCCATAACAATTATTTAAAATGGCTATGTGGCAAACAAAACAAAACAAATGAAAACACCATGCAGAAAGTAAGAGAGAGAATACAAACTGGGAACACATATTTGCAACATATAGATATAAAATAAATTGTACAACTCAATAAGAAAAAAAAGGCAGTTATCCTGATAGAAAATTAGGCAAATAATATGAAAAGACATTGCACTAAAGCAGAAGTCCAAATGGGCAGTAAAGTTAGGGAAAGGTTTTTTATCTAATCACATACCTGCAAATTAAACAAAAGAGAAAATAAAAGAAAGAGAGAGAGGAAGATTTAACTTTTCTCCTGTCATATTGACAAAGATTAAGAAAAAAATACTGATAACGCTCAGCTTTAGCAAGTGTATGGCACAATCAGGACAGCTCATAATAATTGAGGTCTTACTCTGTGTCAGGTTCTGTTCTGTTTTCACGTGGATTTTTCTCATATAATCCCCATCATGCAATAAGGTAGGTAATGTTATCCACATATGAGCTGACTGGGGTCTGGACAAATTAAATAACCTACCCAGGGGCATGGAGTGTGTACGGCAGAGCCACAATTCAAACTCAGCAGTTTGACTCTGCAGCTCACACTCATGACCTTTATGCAATTTATTCACAGACACCCTGGGTGGTTATGTAAATTTCCTAAATGTGTGCAACTTTTCTAGAGGACGAGTTGTCACTGAGAAGCAAATGTGCAGCTCCAGTGAGGAAATGATGGTGTTTAACTTCAGAATTGAACCAGGCAGGTTAGCATGGATGTGACATGTCATTAAGGTTGTTTACAACACTTACTAATGGTGGTGGTGATACTATTTGTAGCCATGGCAGTAAATTGGAATTCAAGTGTCTACCAAGCCGAACTGCTTAAACCCCATTCATAAAGTAAGTCTTAATTGACCAAATTAATATAACCTTATAATGGAATATAATGTAGCCACTTACAATGGCCCCACTTGATGGGTCCCTCCTTCCTCTCTGTCCTTTGCCCATTTTCCCCTCCCTCCCTCTGCTCGAACCTCCTTAGCTTCCTTGTGGTTTCTTGAACTCACCAGGCATGGTCCTGCGTTAGGACTTTTCATGAGCTCTTCCTCTGCCTGAAATTCTCTTCCCCAGCTGTCCACTTGCCTATTTCTCCACCTCCTTCAGGTCTTTTGCTCAAATGTCATCTCAATGAGGCCAACCTTGATTACACCATTTTACGATCAATGGCAGCTGTCCCCTCACTGCGCGTTCCTGACTCTTTTTACCCTGCTCCATATCCCCCCACAGCACTTATCAACTCCCATCATACTATGGATTACTTTATTTATAAATATATATTATTCATCTGACCTTCTAAGGTAGAATGTAAGCATCTCATTGTCTCTTTAGAACAGTCTTACAAAATAGAACCTCAATAAATATTTGTCATATGAAAACAACAGATGGATGTAGACTTATGTTTATTGATATGGAAAGAAGTCCCAAAATAATTTTTATTTTAAAAAGTCAAAAATTTTAATTACTGTAAGGAAGGGGAGGCAGGAGAAAGCTACACTAAAATATTATTTCTGGATGTTGAGATTATCAGTGATTTTTAACTTTTTCCTTTATATCCTTCTATATTTTGGAATAGCTTATAGTGCATATATTATTTTTGTAATCACAACCAATAATAAAGGAATTTGAATTAAAATCTAAGCAAGGAAATGAGATCAAAACAGCATCTTGTAGTGCATTTTATTTTTATTACACACAAAGAAGAAAAAGTAAACAGAAGAAAAGTCAAAGTATAAAATGAGTCAGACTGAGGCAAATCTGAGAACCCCTTGATGATTCAGAAGTGAGAGAGATAAGGTTCCAAGTGAGAATGAAATCAGCAGCTAACGTTTATCTCACATTTGCTCATTCTCTGCTCACACAGCCTTCAGCATCCAGGGAGACAAAGGGTGATAACTGTTGGTGACGGGCTGTTTGTCAACCTTGGTCTCCGTGGAAATAAGGTGAAATGGGAAAGAGCATACTTTAGCATTTAGGCTGCAAATTCATCAGAAGTGAGAAGCCCTGTGCTGTGTCTAGATATTACTTTTTGTCAAGTCTTTCCTCTTGTAAGCACTTTATCTTTTGATGACTCATATTTTTTTCAATATTTAAAAGGTTTTTTTTCCCTTTCTGGTCTCTGCAAAGAACCAGGGAATAAAAAGCTAAAGCAGCAACTGTTTATTTGCCTGCCTTCACTGAAACAACATGTTCCAAAATTACCATGAAACTTTTTCCCCCAGACACTGTGTTACAGAATAAATGGAGGTAGTTAGAAATAGTCAATGTGCTAATTTTTCAGTGTTTGACAAATTTAACTGTATACTGGTGTTTTTCTGCTTGCCATCAAATTACCCTGGAGCATCATTCTCGAAGGCAGAGGCAGGTGGTGTCTCATACTGGTTTATTTTCTGCAGCCCTCACAGTACTGTACAGGAATGCTTCTGAGCTGCTGCCTCTGCTGCTGCTGGAAAAAAGCTCAAAGGTATCCCAGGCACCATCATACACTTGCAACAGGGGAGAGCTTTTTAGTTAGACTCCTAGCAGGAAGTTATTCTTCCTGCCGAAGCAGGGTTTGAAATACCTAGGACTGTCCATTGAATGCTCATACTGTGCAAAGAGAAGAGCTACTTAGCTGAAACAGAGGGGACGATACCACACCAAAACCAGCAGGTCACCAGCACTTTGCTGAATATAATGGAGGGGATCAGAGCTTTCTATGCACATCTCTGGGTCAACTCGGTATTTGAAGAGTGTTTTTTGTTTTTTGTTTATTTTTAATTAAATTCAGTTTTTTGAAATATATTCACATACCATACAATCATCCATAGTGTATAATCAACTGTTCACAGTACCATCATGCAGTTGTGCATTTATCACCTCAATAAATTTCTGAACATTTTCCTCCAAGCAGAATGAAAATGAGAATAAAAATACAAGTAAAAAAGAATACCCAAAGCATTCCATCCCCCCCATCCCACCCCATCTTTCGTTTTAGTTTTTGTCCTCATTTTTCCACTTATCACTCTGTGCACTGGACAAAGGGAGCATGAGCCACAAGGTTTTCACAATCACACTGTCACCCCTTGTAATCTATGTTGTTATACAGTCATCTTCAGGAGTCCAGACTACTGGGTTGGAGTTTGATAGTTTCAGATATTTACTTCTAGCTATTCCAATACATTAAAACCTAAGAGGTGCTGTCTATATAGTGCATAAGAATGTCCACCAGAGTGACCTCTCGACTCCACTTGAAATCTCTCAGCCACTGAAACTTTACTTTGTCTCATTTTGCACCCCCCTGTTGGTTAAGAAGATATTCTCAATCCCATGATGCCGGGTCCAAATTCATCCCCGGGAGTCATATCCTGCATTGCCAGGGAGATTTACACTCCTGGGAGTCGGGTCCCACGTAGGGGGGAGGGCAGCGAGTTCACCTGTCGAGATGGCTCAGTTAGAGAGAGAGAGGGCCACATCTGAGCAACAAAGTGGTACTCAGGGGAAGACTCTTCAGCACAATTATATGCAAGTTGAGCCTCTCCTTTGCAGTAATGAGCCTCATAAAGGCAAGTGCCATGACAGAGGGCTCAGCACATCAAACCACCAGTCCTCAATGTTTGTGACAACATCAGCATCAGTCCAGGTGAGGAAGTCCAACACCTCCACATTTTCCCCCAGCTCCTCAGTGGGGCCCTACAAACATATTTTTATTCTCTGCCCAAATTACTTTGGGATGTGTCACTATTTCACTCTAACCTATACTAACCTACTATATCTCACTTCCTATTCAAAGTTCCATGTAATTGTGGTGTTTGAACAAACTGACTGTAGAGTTATACTGTTTAGAAAATATAGATCCTGCACCAAATAGACATTACTTCCCTTGGTCTCACATGGAAGTTGAAGTTTTAAAATACAGTCAGTTTCTACCTTTACCCTTTGGCCTCGTTTGCCCTAGTCTTAACCAGATCTGTTGAAGACTGTTTTAGTTGCAAGAAAATACTGAAAGCTATCTGAGGACAGTCACTGGGGTCTAAAGTGACTGGTGGGCATCAGAGTGCAGACTGGCTTGGGATACACAGAAAGGTTCCCAGACTTGGAAGAAAAGAAACCCCAACTGGGTCAGCAGACTTCACTTGGGCATTCTGGTTAAGGGTCCTCAACATGAGCAGGATCTGGAGGCTCTGCTCCAGACTCACCATATATGCATGCCTTCCAACACGTTTAATAAGCTGTGTGCTGTTCTTACTCCACAGTGCTGTTCCAGTGATTCTCGGCAGACACGTTCTGTAATACCTCCAGGTATTATCAGGTATTGTGCAATAACTAATATTTCAAGCACAAATTTTATGAAGATATTTTACAAGCTTCATTCTTATTTTATAATTGTTCTTCAGTTGTTTTTAGGATGACGATTAGGGTAGGGCAAGTGTGGCACTCACTACAGGCATAAAATATAAAGGGGCATCAAAAACCTCAGCAATCATAATTTTAAAATTTTAACGCAATATTTTAATACAATTTTGTTGAGATATATTCACACACCATATAATCCATCCAAAGTGTACGATCAATGGCTTACAGTATCGTCACATAGTAGTGCATTCATCACCACAATTAATTTTAGAACAATTTCATTACTCCAAAAAAAGAAATAAAAATAAAAAAGCATCTCATACCTCTTATCTCCACCCCATTATTGACCCCTAGTATTGATGTGGTACATTTGTTACTGTTGATGAAAGAATATTAAGATGTTACTGTTAACTACAGTCTGTAGTTAAAACAACATTTTTAAAAACTCTGAATTAATGCAAAGACTTTGCAATGAAGAAAACATCATAGTTTTAAATTAAAACAGGCTGTTTGCTTTATAATCCTGCATTATTGTGCAATGGAAACAGTGTTTTCCATTCTGCACTGTCTCCCACCAGGCGGGTTTATGAGGGTTGATAATGGCTTGCGAACAGATTGGGCAATGCAGAGTTTTAGACACAGCCATGTTTTTGCACTGGAGAGCTTTCATTAACTTTTTCCACTCAATTCAAAATATAGGAGGATATTTTGATAAGTGTATACAAGGGCACATATTCTTGTTTTGTCTCAGGCTCCAACATGGCTGGGCTGGGGCCCCACATAATATTTATTACTGACATTTTACTGAAGCTCAGGGAGGTGAATTGACTTGCCCAAGATCATGTATGCTAGTGTGTATTCAGGCAAAGATTCCATCCCAGTTTGGTTTACTTGATTGATTTGCTACATATAGTGTAGGTAACTGTGTTGGGACAACATCTCTCCATATTATGTTTGACTTTCTGACTCCCAAATGGATGAAACCATGCAAGCAACATCCCTGGATTGTGCAGAACTTCCCAGTGGGTATAGGGGGGTACAGGTGAGCCAACCTTGTCAGCCGTGGAAGCAGCTGGGCTAGGCCCAGGCCACTGCTCGAACCTCGTTCTTCTCCAACACAAGTCTTTTTGCTTTGATGTAATGTAAAATGAAATGATCACTTTCTTTACACACCCAGATGTGAAAAGGGTTGGAAGGTACAGAATGCTGTCAGGCCCGAGCTTTCTACTTGGTAGTTCTAATTCTCTAACACTCCCTCTGTGCTGCTCTCCTGCCCTACCCCAGTAAAGGTCAGAACAGCGATGTTCTAATTTGGCTATTGGAAGCTAGCAAGTTCATAATTAAGAGCTTCCTCATTCCTCCTTTCATCACTTCTTCTATTACCTATGTACATGTCTATCTCTTCCACTAAAAACTGTACTTCCTTGAGAGGTAGGGCCTTGTCTCATAGTTTTGCATGACAGCTTTCTCCCCCTTCAATCCTGGTGTCTAGCTCAATGCTCTGCATAACTCAAGGGCTTACTAAATGTTAATCAAAATAAGAATTAGAACAAGATAAGGTTTCATTGTGTCCTCCAAGGGGTATATGTAGAGGACATGCAAACATGTACGGATTGATTTGGAATTTTTATGATAAGCTGTAATTCTTCAGTCAACTCTTCTTTGTCATTTTTGTATTAGTATGTTCAAAAGTAATTTGTTGAAGCATGCATGACTTAGATAATACAAAAAACAATAGAGCTATTTTAAGTACAAACTTAAAAATTGGCTAACTTTGTTATTAAAACTATTATTCAAATGATGATTGCCTTCCATTCCAGTTCCAACTGAAAGATGACACACTGTATGATTTGCTAGAGGAGGCTCCACTTTAACATAAAATGTGGGAGCAATACCTTTAGACATTGCTGGTAGAAACTATAAAATTGCAGTACGCTTCCTAACTTAATTTGCATCAGGTTGTTATCTGGTAAAGGTAAGCTAGCTTGAGGGTTGATTTACTTAAAGAAGAGTGAAGTATTAGCTCAGCCTAGCAGGGCTTTTGGTTTTCTTTTGTTTTTTTTTTTAAATCAAGACTTTCCTTTCATACCTCAGTGGGAGTTTAGTTGCTTAGTAACCCTGCACTGACTGGGGGCTGTTCTTTCAGAGCAATACCCGGGAGGAACTTGCATGTGAATGAGACGGCTGTCAGCATCACCCCACTCAGAGGATTTCCTGGTGCAGAAAGCTCTACGTGAAAATACCAGAACACCAGAGCCCCTGGTATTTGGGCTCACTCAAATTCACCCTCTAGCTTATTACATTTTTTCACACGTATAATCATTTGTTTGCAGTCTGGAAATATAAAACCACTCAAGAAATGGAGGCTAAACTATTGGTAAGAAACTTCTAGTCCACATTCAATATCTCACAATGTGTGTGGTAAGCAACTGTGTGATTTATCTTGTTCTCCAATGTCTGTTTTGGTTCCCAAGTTATGTGTACTTCCCTTTTGATGGAATTCATCTGTTGTTCTGCTTAAATTGCGTTATGAGCATTTGAAATTCAATGCTAATAGAGTGGAAACATGCTTTTCATTGTTTCTGTTTTCTTGTATTTTTTCCTGCAAATTTTCGTCCAGATATAAAAATATCAAATGTTAATAACTCAGAAAAGAAAGATTGAAATAATGGAAACAAACATTATTATGTGCTTACAGTGGATGGGACACTATGTTTTACATTTATTGCCTCTCTTAATAGTCACAAAAACCCAGTGAAGTCGTGTGTGTGTTGGGAGGAACACACTATCTCCATTATCTCAATTTCCCACATTAATACCTGAAGTTTAGCAATATAATGTAACCTTCAAGGTCACACAGCTTGTGATTCGCAGAGCTAGGATCAAAGCCAGGCAGTCTTAATCACTATGCTATGCTATATTGCTGAAATTACTTTAAATTACTTAGTTCAGTTAAAGGTAAGTGGTCTATAGCATATATTCTTAGGGTGTGTTATATTATGCTCGGATATTAAAATCAAATTAATTCAATTGATCTCTTGAAATGAAGCTTAGAATTGAAGAGCCTTGTCTGGTCTTCATTTCCAAGAGAATGTGATTCAGCAATAGTTGAAAATACTATCAAATTGCGATAGTATAATATTACTTTATGACAGAATTCTGGGCATTGGAATTCTCCCTGGATAATTATAAAGCACTGCTTGTCCAGGCAATCCATGTTTATTCGTCCCTCTGAGGGAGAAAAGGAGGGGAAGGTCACAGAGACGGTGTGAAACGGGACCTTGGGAAAGGAGACCAATCAGGACTTCTCTCAGTCCCGGCGGAAATGCGCTCTGTCTCTTTTGTTCCTGCTCTAAGCTATTTGGCATCCTTTTCTTTTCTCTCCTTGTTTCTATTAACCTCCCTCAGGGCAGAATGATAGCCACAACAGCCAATTAGGGAGACACTGAAAGAAAAAGGTGCCCCAAAGTCCCTTCATTGTCCTCAGAGAAACAATCACCTCTGACTGAAGGTGGATTTAATTGCCCCTTACTCCTTTCTTTTCCTTTCCTTCCTGTTATTCTCCCTTCCCCATTAATGCGCTCTCAAGCAGGCTCCTTGGCCTTAAGCTAGCACTAATAAACTCTCACCCAGGTGGCTTGAATTAATATATACACAAAACCCAAGTATTCTTCTAGGATTAGCTCGCTCTCCTTTCCCAGCCCCACATCTCTAGCAGTGTTTCTCAAGGTGTGTGCACCATGACAACCTGCCTCCGGGCCACCTGGGGAGCTTGTTTAAAAGGCAGATTCCTGGGCAACACCCCAGACTCACTGAATCAGAACCTCTGAGGGGATCGCTGGGGAATCAGCATTTTCAACAAGCTCTTCTGGTAATTCTTGAATACATTATGATTTGAAAGCCACTGTGTGAAATGCTTTTACATGTCTCACCAGACCAAAATCCCAAATTCTCAAGAGGCTTATTTTGATATGCCCTTTTTGGGGTTGCTGTTGTTCTCTTCAATCAGTCTGACACCTCAAAGTCAAAATCTCTATTAAGAAGCCCCAATCATTTTTTTTTTTTTTGCCAAAGTTGTTGGTGAAAGGAAGACAAAACAACCTTAAAAAACTTTTAAGTCACATATCAAATGACTCCTAGTGGAGGGCCTTGGACTCTTGTATAATGCCTACAGCAAGACTGCCTGAGTTTAAACCCACTTTTTTTTTTAAAAAAAACTCACTTTGTCTCTGTTCTCTTATCCTTAAAAGGGGTAATAAAAGTACTTACCTCATAGGGTTGTTAGGATTAAATAAATTAAATCAGACAAAGTGCTTAAGGCACCTGGCTCAGAAATATCAGCTAGTTAACTAAGGTGACAGAGGAGGGTATGCTGAAATCACAGGGCTATAGTTTATAACATTTAAGGATTCTTACCATCCTTTACTGACTTTAGTGAAGATGTAAGGATGAATATTCACAGAACCGAATGCTGAGAAATAGCATATACACCTTAGCAGAGGATTTCTCAACCTGAGTAATATTGACATTTGGGTCTGATAATTTTTGTTGAGGGGCTGTCTTGCCTGTGCCATTGTAGACTGTTAGCAGCATCCCTGGCCTCCATCAACAGCATCCCTCCATCTGAGACACCCAACAATATCTCCTTGGGGGATGGAGAGGGTGGGTGGTGTATATTCACCCTGGTAAACTACTGTCTTACATATTGGTTTACAGTTACAGTAAAGTGCCCATAAATATTATTTCTTCTCATTTTCTAACACCTCCCGGAAGTAGGAAGGGCAAATATTCTATTATTATTCCCAGTTAATGGATTAGATGATACTGAGGTTAAGCAGATTGCCAAGGCCACCTAGCTAATTCTCAGCATGGTTATGCTCAAGTTCAGTTCTTATGTGATTGATATACTCCAAATCTATGCCCATGAGGTACGAAAAGGTTGGCATATGCAAACTAAAGTTGTGCAATGTCTGATAGAGTTTTATTAGTTTACTTGGGGGGGGGGGATGCAAGCACTATAAATTAAAGTTTTGCCCTTCACAGGGTAGTTTCAATCATCTTTTTTTTTTTTTTTTTCTTTCTAGAAACTGCTTAACACTAATGAAAGTATATACATGTTGCTATACCTCAGGAATATGTTTTCTTATTCTTTCCTTGGCCATTCTCTGAACATCTACTGTGTGATACTGTACCACCCAATGGGGAATATAAGGTGAGAGCCATCCCTTATGGAGCTCCCAAGCTGGACGAGGACCAGTTACACACATGCACATATGACAAGAAGGGAGGGGGGGCTAAATGCAATAGTAGGAGGCACAATGGGAAAATTAAATAAATCAAGTCTCCTGGATATGGGAGGAGATAGGACTTCCCATAGGAAGTAATGTTTAAGCTGAATCTTACAGGATATGTAGAAGTTTAAAATATTAGGCACTATTATGTGTCAGGCACTATTCCAGGTGTTTTATATATGCTAATTCATTTAATCCTCATATCAGCCATGAGAGAGAGATATTATTATCAACCTTCTCTAGAGAAAAGAAAACAGAGCAGAGGTTAAGGAATTTGCCTAAGGTCATACAATGGGTAAGGTACCCGAGTTCAGCAGTTTCATTCCAGAATCTGCATCATTTCCACTGCCAGGCTAGGGAAACAATGAGGGTGAAGAGTGCAGGTGTGGGACAGCTCAGAGCCAGGCAAACTGTGAGAGTCTGGATTTGCTGGAATGTTCTGTGTGAGAAGAGAAGTGGCAGGATATAAAGCTAGAGAAACAAGGAAGGATCAGATCATAAAGGGAATCTGAGGTTCCCCTGGGTGCTGGATTTTAATCACCATAGTTGTCGCGGGGAGTTGAGACACCATCAGCTTGTGCTTTGAGGCAATCAGTCTGGCCTCAGTATGAAGATGGACCAGAAAGGGGGAAAGAACTGAAAAGGGGAACACTCTGGTTTTGTATGAAACTAAAACCACCAATATTTAATGATAAATTTTTATTTATTTTATGCAAAACACCTAGAAAAAGAACAGATCTTAAATTGCAGAAAACACACAGCTGTTCTGTCCTAAATGCAGAATCCTTTAATACTATCTTCTGGGTGATATACACGTGTGTTTATTCAATCAACCAGAAGGCCTGACATAAATAGGAGGGTATCAAGAGGTCAGAGACAACATATCCCTGTCTGTTCCCATTGAAAGCAGATTCAAGCCTTCCCCACCTGCAACCTCTCCCTCTAGTAAAAAGCTGCTCTTTATATTACTAGACAACAAATATGTACTTGACTAGTCTATGTTCAATCCCTTCCAAAAAAGAAAAAAAAAAAAAAAAGCTCATCCGAATGCTGTAGTTTGGATTTATTCCTCTTGTTATCTACATCAAGCTTGATAAAAATGCTTTGTTCTACATTTGGCTCTCATAAAGGGTCTGTTTCATTCTCAATATAACTCTAAAGCTAAAACATGGTTGTGACATTTGCCGTCACTTTGCTGGTTTGGGTTGGCATGGACACTTGCAGAGCTGGGATTCTTTTCCTTCTAATTATAGCTCGCTGCTTGCTCTTTGAGGAAGCTCTTAATAGCTGATGAGAGACCCAGGAATTGAGGGGCTCTGTGATCTGAGTATCAAGGCACATCTGCTCATGAGCCTTTTGTTTTGTTTTAAGATTCTTTTTTTAAATTCAGTTTTACTGAGATATATTCACATAGCATACAATCTTCCTGGCGTACAATCAACTGTTCACAGTACCATCATATACCTGGGCATTCATCACCCAGATCTATTTTTGAACATTTTCCTTACACCAAAAAGAATCAGAATAAGGATAAAAAATAAAAATAAAAAAGAACACTCAAATCATCCCCCTCATTCCACCCTATTTTTCATTTAGGTTTTGTCTTCATTTTTCTACTCATCCATTCATACACTGGATAAAGGGAGTGCAATCCACAGGGTCTCCACAATCACACTGTCACCCCTTGTAAGCTACATTGTTATACAATTGTATTCAAGAGTCAAGGCTACTGGGTTGGAGTTTGGTAGTTTCAGGTATTTACTTCTAGCTATTCCAGTATAGTAAAACCTAAAAAGTGTTATCTATATAGTGTGTAAGAATGCCCACATCTCGACTCCATTTGAAATCTCTCAGCCACTGAAGCTTTATTTCCTTTCATTTTGCATCCTCCTTTTGGTCAAGATGTTCTCAATCCCATGATGCCGGGTCCAGATTCATCCCCGGGAGTCATATCCTGTGTTGCCAGGGACATTTACACCCCTGGGAGTCAGGTCCCACATAGGGGGGAGGGCAGCGAGATCACCTGCCAAAGGTGACTAGTTAGAGAGAGAGAAAGGGCCACATCTCAGCAACAAAGAGGCACTCAGGGGGAGACTCTTAGGCACAATTATAAGCAGGGTTAGCCTCTCCTTGCAGCAACAAGCTTCATAGGGGCCAGCCCCTAGAGAGAGGGATCAGCACATCAAGCCATCAGTCCCCAGTGTTTGTGAGAACATCAGCAACAATCCAGGTGAGGAAGTCCAACACCTCTGCATCCTCCCCCAGCTCTTCAGGGTGGCCCTGAATATATATTTTTGTTCTCCACCCAAATTACTTTAGGATGTATTGCTATTTCATTCTATCTATACAGACCTACCATAGCTCACTTCCTATTCAAAGTTTCATATAATTGTAGTGTTTGAACAAACTGACTGTAGAAGTTATATTGATTAGAAAATATAGATCCTACACCAAATAAACATCTCTTCCCTTGGTCTCACATGGAAGTTGAAGTTTTTACATACCGTCAGTTCCAACCTTTACCCTTTGGCCCGATTTGTTCTAGTCTTAACCAGATCTGCTTTATTCATATCTCTAATTGAAGTCTGGACTCTATTTCAGCTTTTTTTTTTTTTTTTTTTTTTTTTTAACAGTTGCTGTATATGTTATTACTGATATTCATATCTGCTGAGCTCTAGCTCTGAGTTTCAGGTGTAACACAGACACCCAATGTTCCAGAGACCAGTCAGGTTATACACTAAGGGATCAACATCATGAGCCTTTTTTTAAATCAAGGAAATGAATTATGCTTCTTAAAAAAAAAAATACAATTCTTAATTGAAATATGAGCATCCAATTCTGATAGATAAGAGGAGAACAATCATTATTGAAAGATTGAAATTGAACTGTAAGTGGCAATATGAGGTTGAGGAACCATGGTAGAAATGTAGAATTAATAAAAATGCAATCATCCTCTGAGAATTAAACTAGAAAATACATCGTTGCCTTGATGAGATAGAGACAAAATCACCTTAAGAAGAACAATATCTCCTGTTTGAGCAAGATGCGACTCTTAGCTGATGGAGGCTGTGCTGATTTATATATGTTTATGTGCCCCAGAAAAAGCCATATTCTTTGATGCAATCTTGTGTGGTCAGACATGTATTAGTGTTGATTAGATTGTAATTCTTTGATTGAGTGTTTCCATGGAGATGTGACCCACCCAACTGTAGGTGATAACTCTAATCAGATCATTTCCGTGGAAGCATGGACCCACCCATTCAGCATGGGCCTTGATTAATTTGCTAGAGCCCTGTTGTTCTAGCTTGCTAATGCTGCTTGAATGCAAAACACCAAAGATGGATCAGCTTTGTGTAAAAGGGGGTTTATTTGTTAACACAGTTATAGTCTTAAGGCCATAAAGTGTCCATCAACAAAAGGTATCTTCACTGGAGGATGGCCAAGGGTATCCGGAAAGTCTCTGTTAGCTGGGAAGGCTTGTGGCTGGCATCTGCTCCAAAGTTCTGGTTTCAAAATGGCTCTCCTCCAGGATATTCCTCTCTAGGCTGCAGTTCCTCAAAACTGTCACTCTTAGTTGCTCTTGGGGTGTTTGTCCTCTCTTAGCATCTCCGGAGCAAGAGTCTGCTTTCAATGGCCGTCTTCAAACTATCTTTCATCTGCAGCTACCCTCTCAGCTTCTATGCATTCTTCAAAGTGTCCCTCTTGGCTGTACTCCTCTTCAAAATGTCACTCTCAGCTACATGGAGTTCCTTCTGTTTGCCAACTCATTTATATGGCTCCAGTGATTCAATTTAAACCCACTCAGAATGGGTGGGGTAACACCTCCATGGAAATTATCCAATTAGAGTCATCACCCACAGTTGAGTGGGGCGCATTTCCATGCAAACAACCTAATCCAAACATTCCAACTTAATCCCCACTAATATGTCTGCCCCACAAGACTGCATCAAATAATATGGCTTTTTCTGGGGGACATAATGCAGTCAAACCAGCATACGTATATAAGCTGAGACAGAAGGAGTGAGCTTGCTACAGCCAAGAGGGACACTTTGAAGAATGCACAGGAGCTGGGAGAGGAGCTTCAGATGAGAGACAGTTTGAAGATGGCTGTTGAAAGCAGACTCTTGCTCCAGGGAAGCTAAGAGAGGACAAATGCCCCAGGAGCAACTGAGAGTGATATTTTGAAGAGGAGATGCAGCTAAGAGAGGAATGTCCTGGGAGAAAGCCATTTTGAAACCAGAACTTGGAGCAGATGCCAGCCATGTGCCTTCCCAGCTAACAGAGGTTTTCCGGATGCCATTGGCCATCAGTGGAGGTACCCAATGGTTGATGTGTTACCTTGGACACTTTATGGCCTTAAGACTGTAACTGTGTAAACAAATAAACTCCCTTTATAAAAGCTGATCCATTTCCAGTATTTTGCCTCCCAGCAGCATTAGCAAACTGGAACAGAGGTTATCCGTATATCTAAAGAGATAATGGGCTAGTTAGTTTTTTGGTAGTAGAGCATAAACCTGGTAGCCACTGGGGTAAATACTGGCAGTTGCCATAAGGAAATTTCCATAGAAGAGTATCATTTTTGTTTCACCAAAATATTCACCTGTGGAGAAGGATGCACCCAGTTATCAAAACCTGATGCCCCCAAACTTTTGTATCATACAGTTAGTTAACTCCTCTTTGCTCTGATTCCATGCCTACCCAGGAACTTTCTGATTACAATTTGGCTTTTGGGTAATTTTCGCATGGGGGAGATGGTGCTTCCCCAGCAACACGGTGCCTGGCTGCCTTGGTCATCATTGCTTCTCACTGAAAGTGAACAACTGTTATCCTTGTTAGAGGTTTGTGCCACCTGGAGGCTTTGTCAGAGTCTGACAAGATAGGGTGTCTGGATATGCCAGGCTGATGCCAACAAGAGAATTCATTTAAGTAATGGCTCTTTGTGCCATCAGCAGTTTTCCATGGTAAGACCTTGACTGCCACACAAGGTTTTCTTGTGATTTTTAGGTAGACCTCACACCTTCTCGTCTTCAATCTCTTTCCCCGATCTAACCAATCAGTGAATCCTAGGGGCCTTTTTTTCTCCATCCTGTTCTACTGCCTCCCCTCATACTTCGTTTCCAAGATTTATGTCTTCGCTTCCCTTCCCAAGCCAGAGAATCACCAGGCTGTGCAGATGAAATGTGAAGTCCAGGGCCCCACTGTGGATCTCCTTTATCAGAACTTCCTGGGGTAGTTAGTGCTCAAGGATCTGTTTAAGAAGCAACTTGGGTAATTCTGACAAGCAGCCACATTTCAGAAACCTGATCTAGTTGAATGCTCAAACATGGCTGCAAAATAGATCGTTCTTGGAGAATATCAGTGCTCAGGCTTTACCACAGACTCACTCTTTTTGGGGAGGGAGGTGGATAAGTGGGCATGGGTATTTTAAAACACTCTTCAGGTAAGTCTAATGTATTAGAGGGGTTGAGAGCCATTGGCTCAGACCTTTGGTTCTCAAAGTGTGGTACCAGGACCAACTACAATAGCATCACCTGGGAAAGTGCTAGAACTATAAATTCTCAAGTTCCACCCTGGAACTACTTAATGAGAAACACTGGGGGCCATGGCACCCAGCAATCTCTCTTTTAACAAGCCATGTAGGTGATTCCGATGCTCTATTGGCTTAAACCATTTCTCAAAGCCTCCTAATTAATTTCCGGTGGCCAGTTTCTCTTTTCCTCAATCCATCCTCCACAATAAGAATATTTTCACGATGTCAGCCTTTGCCCCAAATGCCGAGTGGCTCCATACCACTTACAGATACTCCTTAGACTGGCATTCATGGCTTCTCCTGCACAGTCCCAACTCACATAGGTGTATGTTTCCCTAGAAGAAAAGGAGAAGCCAGAGTACTGGACGATCCCCAGACAGTGGGTTTCCCCATTTAGCTGATGCTACTTCTTTTCTGAAAATCCTAGAGAACAGGGACCATGTTTTCAAACACCATATTGCCAATACAGTGCTGTTCACATAGTTGGAAGTCAATGCGTATTTGCAGAATGATTTTGCTATACTCTTTAACTCTCCTCTGCTTAATCTATCACAGTTTCTCATTTCAACCTGGAGAACAACTTTGCAAACCTTTGTTTGTTTTTAAGCATTAAAGCCCATGAGGGCTTGTGCAGGACTCTTAAGTTTCCACACTAAAACATTCAATCAGTTTGGTATCAAAAGCCTCTTGGGATGGGGGTGATTGGTGGGAGGCATGGGGGTGTCTAGGATAGAGATAATGCTTTGTTTCTTGATGTGGTTGCTGGTTACACATGTTCTCTCTGTGAAAATTTGCTGAACTAAACACTTAGTGTTTGTGCATTTTTCCCTATAATATTTTACTTTAATAAAAAATTTACAAAAAGTCAGAATGTTCTAGCAGCTTTTCTCTAGGTTTTCAAATGTTGATTTGATTAGAAGTTATTGAGCACTGGCAAAAAGCCAGGGATAGAGCTGGATGTTTTCCCACTTATCTCATTGTTACCTACATAACTTTGTAGAGTAGGAACTGTCATCATTGTTTTTTATCTTAGGAAACTGAGGCTCAGAGAAATTGAGTACCTTTCCAAGGTCACACAGATGTCTGAGTGTTGGGATAGAGACTGGAGTCCAGCTCTTCCATCATCAAGTTCAGTGCGGTCGCAGTTGATTCGTCTGGGGGGGGGGGTGGCGGCCGGTAGCTAAATCCTAGGCTCCCAGGCTTGCTCTGAAGGTACCGGCGGCGGGGGCTCTTTCCCGGAGGCGAAGGCGAGGCGGGGGATTTGGCCAGGTCCCCGGCGGGGGGGCGTGCAAGGTGTGGAGGGCGGCGAGAAGGAACAGGCAGGACACGGTACTTTGAGGGATGATGAAACCAAGAGAGCTTTATTAGGCGAGAACACAAGCTTATATTGGGCGATTAGAGGGCGGGGTAGCTATAGAGGTCGAAGGCTTGGATTGGTTCAGAGAGGGCGCGGAGGTTGAATGACAAGGGGCGGGAGTAGTTTTGGTAACTGCGCATGCGCACTGACGGTGGGGGAGTTGCTCTGGCAATGGGGAGTGTCAGGGGCAAGATAAGGGGGTGGGGAAAAGGCAGTTCCCTCCGGCAAGCCTCCCCTACGGTGGTATTTTGGGTGAGGAAATGGGGCCTGCCTCCGGCCTCACTTTCCCAGGCCTGGGGGGCAGTGGAGGGCGCTGTCGCCCGTGCCCACCACCCTCCCCAGGGGCTGATCAGGTCCCCCAGCCCAGGCCCGCCAAGTCGAAGCACGTGATCAGTATCCCGCATTTCCCCCTTTTTTCTAATTAAAGGAAGAAGCTTACCGGAGAGGTTTGCTAAAGGATGAGGGAAGGGGAAGGTTGGGGAGGGGAAAAAGGGTTGACGGTAGCTTAGCAAGGCTGGAGCTCAGCGTTGGTGTGGCACCCGGGTGCTCGACAGGAGCCTTGTTGCTTGCGGGATGGACGAGGATGGGAGGTTTAAAGTTGGAGGTTTAGATAAACTGGAGCTCGAGGTTGGTGTGATGTTCAGGCGATCGAGAAGGGCCTTGTGGTCGGCGGGTTGACCGGTGGCGGTGAGGTTGCGGAGGGTTGGTTGTCATCTTGGAGTAGGGAGCGTTAGAGGTGGCGAGTCGCTGGTACTGGATTTGCACGAACGAGGAAAAAATAGCATTTGTTTGTTTTCTTACAAGTTGGACGATTCTGCGGATAATGCAGGGTCCTAAAGTGAGAGCTAGAATGATTATTAGTAAGGGGCCGAGGAGAGGGAGGAGGTAAGGGAGGAGGGGGGTAAAGATGTGGGACCAATAACTGGTGGCTTCACGGTCTCTTCTACGTTGTTCCAGTCCCTCTCGGACCTTCTTTAGGCTGTCCTCGGCGAGACCTGTGGAATTGGCATATACACAGCACTCTTCTCCTAGGGCGGCGCAGAGGCCTCCTTCTTTGAGGAGGAGAAGGTCGAGATCTCGGCGGTTTTGGAGCACTACCTCAGAGAGGGAGTTGACAGAATTTTTAAGATGGGAAATAGCGTCTTGTAGGTGACGAATGTCCTTGTCAACAGCCGCCCGGAGGTGAGTTAGGGCGGAGCTTTGACTGGCTAATGCAGCGATTCCGGTGCCAGCGCCTGCAGTTCAGGAACCTTTTCACGGCTCCACTATGACCCATCAAGAGATGTCTTTAACTGACATGTATAAATTAAAAGTAACAATATTTTGGTTTCCATTACAAATCACCAAAGGGAAAGCATTGAGTTGTTACCTTCTCATGTCAAATATTTTGCATTCCTCTGCCTCTTTGCTAAAAGGCAAATGATTTTGGATCAATAGGGTAAGGCAGGTTCACAAAGTGCCCCAAAGTGGAGAGGTTGTTTAAGGCAGGGCAGAATCCTGGAGCTGGCTTTCGGTGCCAAGTTGCTAGATCATAGGGATGCCTGCGGAGTCTCAGGGAGAGGCCAGTGCAGCTGGGGGTGGCAAAGGGAGAGGTATCTGGGGGATGAAGCAGTGACTGTTTATTGTTAAGAGATATTTCAATATTGAAACTTCGGGTGTAGCCAGTAGAATATCGGCCCTGGGCTTAGGTAAATCTAGCACAGAATGTAGTCCTGCCTTGCATGCATATCTTGAATGAGGCAAGAGGGGAAACTTTTCTCAAAGGAAGGGGTCTTCACCTTCTGATTGAGCATCTTGACTCGAACATACAACTTGTTGAGAATTCACACTGACTTTTCTTTACTAATTTCTATAGGTATAGATTACCCTACAATTTTTCCTAATCCTGTTCTTAGCACAATTGCACAACTAGCTGTCAAATAGAGAGACAGGGCTTCCCTTACAATAAGGTAAATGTGGAAAAGAGTCCTTTGACCTATGAGTGTAAAGCAGGAGACAAAATGGAAAACACGACAAGATGTGGAGGTAGAAAAGCTGTAAGCAACATCCACTGAAAATTCTCTGCCCCAGAGCATTTTAACCAACTTTATATATGTGGTGCTGCTGTTACTTATAGTTTTAATAGCAGAACAAATGTTGAATTTGAAACAAAATAAAATTCAGACTAAGTAGGAGAAGAGGACTAGGGCCTATGAGATCAGTCCAGCTTTGTTCCCAGCTGACAGTGGGCTTACTGGGAAATCGGGAATAGTACTTGAAATTTCTGCTATTGCAAAGCTCCTGGAGAGTATAGAGGCTGTAGACTTGGTGTGCTTAGAGAAAACTGCCTTGGTCCTGCAGGAAACCCACATGGAGCTACTGATTTTCCTATACCCTCCAGCCACCAATCAGAAAACAGAATAAAAATAGCAAAAGAGTAATTCAAGAGAGGACAGTCCAGATGAAGAAGACCATGTGGGTTGCTTACTGAATATCGATTTTCCCCTTTCTCTTTTTAACAAAACTCTGAATTTTATTCAAGTGAGTACCTAACTCCCACTCCTTAGGGAATCCTGATAGTTAGCTAGCACTATCTAATAGAAATGCAATGAATTCCACATGTCATTTTCAATTTTCTGGTAGTTGCATTTTCAAAAAAGTAAAAAAAAAACAGACAAAATTAGTTTTAAAATTGTAATTTTTTTTTATTAGGGAACATGTAGGTTTCAGGAATTATCATGCAGAAAGTACAGCATTCCTGTATATCATCCCTCCCCCCAATACACAGTTTACCCTAGTAGTAGCACTTTGCCTTAGTGTGGTACTTTTGTTACAATGGATGAAACAATGTTATTACAATTATACTATTAACCGAAGTCCATAGTTTACGTTAGGGTTCTCTGTGTTGTACAGTTCTATGTTTGTTCTTTAAATTTTATTCTGATAACATATTTAAAGCCTAAAATTTCCCATTTTAACCACTTTCAAATATAAAATTCAGTGGTGTCAATTACATCCACAATGCTGTGGTACCGTCACCAACATCCATTACCAAAATGTTTGCATCATTCTAAACAGAAACTCTGTACCTATTTAGCAGCAATTCCCCATTCCCTATGCCTATCCTGGCCCCAGGTAACCTGGATGCTGGTTTCTGACTATGGATTTGCATATTCTAATTAATTTATGTCAGCGAGATCATACAATATGTGTCCTTTAGCGTCTGGCTTATTTCACTCAGCATGATGCCTTCAAGGTTCATCCACATTAATAGTATATTTTATTTAATCCCTATATATCCAAAATGTTTTCATTTCAACATTGAATCAATATAGAAATTATTAATGAGATGTCATACCTTTTTTTTCCATATTAAATCTTTAAAATCAGTGTATATTTTATACTTACAGAACATGCCATTTTGGACTGGTTGCATTTCAAGTGCTTGGTAGTCATATGTGGCTGGTGATCACCATATTAGACAGTGACAGTCTAGGCCAATCCACACTCCCCTGGTAATTTTAATTAGTCTGGGACCTAAGGTGGTCCAGCCAGGGTGACAGCAATGACTTATATTCTATGCTTGTGGGCAAAGGTTGTCTCTTTTTATCTCCTGCTGGACAAGAACAAGAAGGAATAAGAGGCCAGGCCATCTTCTTGGGTCTGCAAGGGGAACCGCCTTTGGATGAAGCTGAAATTGAAACCAGCAGAAAGGAGAGGGAAACAGAACCTGGGGCTTTTGTGACAGCATTGGGCTGCTGAACAAACCTGGAGTTTGCCCTGACTCTGGATTTTCCATTAAGTGAGAAAATAAATGTCTTAATTATTCAAGTTGTCTTATGTTACTTGCAGCCAAATGTGTCCTAACTACATACACTTTGCAAGCTGATATGTTGTCATTTTTTGGCCCGGATTATTACACTTCACAGTGTTATAGAGGGACAGAGAAGAACTAACCCAAATGGAGTTGGAGAAAAAAATAACCCATATGGAAAGCACTTGAATTCACTGTATTAAATGTAATTTTAAAAATCTGCAACATAATAGCCATATGTTTAAGTAAGAATCATCTGCAAAGCACACATGTTCAGTTTCAGAGCTAAGCTCAGAATTCTGTGAGCACAGCCCAGGGGCAAAAAGTGAAAAAAGAAATATACCACAACCCTATACCAGGTCTACAAAATAGTTATCTTTATAAAATCTGTATGAACTGCAAAGTTATGAAGATGAAGGGAAAGCTGTTCAGTAAAACTAAAAGCCAGCAATTCCAAAAGAGATACCTTTAGAAGTGTGGTTCTATTTTAAGTTCCCACATAGCGCTAATTAGAACATATATTCTAATTAGAATTAGAATGCAATTTTAGGAATCAATACAGAATTATTAAAAGTCCTAGCATTTTAATGATTTCAAATGCCAAAGCTCCCAGCTTTAGAGGACAATGACTCTTTAATGATAATGTATTTCCCTCCTGCCTCTATTATTGCTAGATAGCTAGAAGCCCTAAATCCTCACTGGGCTCTGGGGAGGTGAGAGGAGGCTGTCAGAGGAGGATACCAATTAGCTGGTTCAGTTTCACAAAACAGCAGAAATTGCCTACAGGTGAAAAACCTTCCCTCAGAGGGGGCACCCTTGACCTTTAACTGTCTTTATTGCTATTCATTAGAAGTCAGCAAAGGATTCAGCCTCACCCTCACCGTTTCATTATCTCCACTCTTCAGTCTAAAAATACATTGACTTATTATGAAGGTGACAATAAAGACAGCAAACTTACCATGTACGTAAAAGGGAGTGACCACTTTTTGATAGTTTTAACAGCACATGCACTACTTCTAAAAATTGCCTTAGGCCACTTAGAGTTGAATTCCTCTACAGATAAACATCTGAAGATTTTGCATAAGGATCTTAATAGTCTTTTTCTGAGCAGCATAATTACCTGGGTCTCCCTAAAAGTACAAAGCGGCAGCATCACTTAAACCAGCCTCAAGGTTACTGCATAATGTATGGTTGCATGTTTGACTCACTGATAAATATATTGATGAACAAAAATTCAATCACCATCTGAACAATAATTTTATTCTTTCATTCATTTAATTAAACCATTCACCAAATTTTTGAGCATCTATTATGTGTCAGGCATGGTATTGGACACTTAGGACCCTATCATTAGTAACACAGCAGAATTCCACCCTTTGACATGCTCACAATCTCGGGACAGCGGGAGGATGGGGCATGTGGGTTGGAGCATCGAGAATGGTAAATAAGCAGGTCATTAATTCCCTGAATGGTGTGTTAAAGCACAGAACATTAGGGGACCTCTGGGCCCTGAGGAGGCCAAGGAAGGTATATTTATCATCCTAAGAAGTTTTTCATTTTTCTCAACAGCAGAGGTTTGTACACAGTACACTTCTTTTTAATTTTATTTTATTAGAGAAGTGATGGGTTTACAGAATACTCATGCGTAAAATACAGGATTCCCATAAACCACCTTATTGTTACCACCTTGCATTGGTGTGTGCATTTGTTATAATTGATAAGAGCACATATTTATGATTGTACTATTAACTATAGTCCATGGTTTAACTTAGTGTTCACTGTTGGCATACTACACTTTGGAATCTCACAACGCAGAATCTCCCCTTTCTGGTTATATAGGAGATTCTCAGTGGCTTCATATTGACTGGTAGAAGATGAGAAGGTACTTTGCTTTGAAGTAACTGTTTTTGAGGTTGCAAAAGTCTATCTTTAGTCATAAAAGCATTCATACAGCAATATATCCTAATCTCATGGAAGCTCAGACTCCAGAGCCAGACTGCCTGGGTTTGAAATCCAAGCTCTACTATTATCAGATGTGCTACAGTGGCAAGTTGCTAACTTCTCTGTTCCTCAGTTCCTTCATAGGTAATGTGAAAACTTCATAGGGTATGTATGTATGTATGTAGGTATGTATGTATATGAGCTGTTATGAGGACTGAATGAATTAATATATCAATAGTGACTGACATATGGTACTGGTAGTATTATGTCTTAGTACAAAAGGAATTGCATGTTACTTGGTGATTGGGTTTGAGAATCAGTAGGTAAAGTGAAGTTTGAATTTAATCAAACAGCCCTCGAAAAATCCATAGGAAGCTATTGTTTTGGAGACCCACAGACAGTCTCTCAATATGTCTAGCCCTGCCATTTTTCCCTCCAGCTTTGGAACGCATTTCTATTTCTTTGGTTGAACATCAAGTAGTGCAGTAGGTTTGCCTGTAGGGACCAGGTCACATCAAAATCATCCATGTCTTTAAACATTGGTCTCACACTGAGAGTCACTCAGGAACTGAGATTGATCAAAGCAAAGCAGGATCCTTCTTCACATGGGCATTTAGTGAAATGACAGGCAAGAATTGCAATCCAATTTAAATGCATTATTTCCTTCCCTTATACCAACTCCACCTCCTAATTCAATTCACAAAAGTTAAATGAGCAACAAATATACTTCACTAATATCTTCAGATGCAAACCTTGTTAATTATTATTTGGGAAAAATAAGATGAGTTGTGTCATATAAGACACAATTACGCTTCTCTTCTGAAGTAAGTGTTCTGTTATTATTATTGATGAATATTATTTCAAATGATAGCAATATTAAAACACTTTCATACTTCCTTGAAGCTTATCAGAATCTGACTACCCCAATGGCTTCAAAGCTGACACCTTGAACCAAACCTATCATTACCTCTTGCCAGACTATGGCAACAGCCTCCTGAATGGTCTTGCCACCTCTACCCTTGCCCCTGCTCCCCACAACTGGAAATAAAGTGGTCTTATAAGGCCACTGTGGCCCAACACACTGCAACGAATCCCATTTTATTCAAAGTAAAAATCAAAGATTTTAAATTTTAAAAAATTTGTTGAGATTCATTTTATGGCCCAGGATGTGGTCTATCTTGGTGAATGTCCATGGGTGCTTGGAAAAAAAAGAAGGATTATGCTATTGTTGGGTGACGTGTTCTATATATGTCAATTAGATCCTTTCGGCCAATTGTGTTGTTCAGATCCCCTTTATCTTTTCTGATTTTCTGTTTAATAGTTGTATCAGTTGCTGAAAGAGGACTGTTAAAATCCCAGTTTTAATTGTGGTTTGAATATTGCTCTCTTCAGTTCCATCAGCTTTTACGGCATGTATTTTGAGTCTCTGCTGTTTAGTGCATGTGCATTTGGGATCATTATGTCTTCCTGCTGAACTGATCTTTTTTATCATTATGTAATGTCCCATTAATAGCTAATAATATTCTTCGCTCTGAACTCTAGTCTACTTTATCTGATAATAATATGGCCACTCCTGCATTTTAAAATAAAGTTTGTACAATATATCTTTTTCCTCTGTTTCTCATTCCTATGTTTCTCTCCTCTTGCCTTTCTGTGGGTTACTTGAACCTTTTTTAGGATTCTATCTTGATTTATTTCTAGTGTTTTTGAGTATATTACTTGTTATAGGTTTCTTAGCAGTTGCACTGGGTTTTGCAATATACTTATCACCATCTTTTGTTGTCAATGTTTACCTCTTGATAGAAAATGTGGAAGCCTGACTTCCATTCAGGTACCTTTACCTTCCACACTTTTAAGTATCATTGTCTTGATTAACACATGGTGTTGTATTTTTTGTTTCAATCATCACATTTGATTTAGAAAACTTATAAGAAGGGTATGCCTGCTAGCAACAAATACTTTTGGTTTTCTTTTGTCTGAGAATATCTTTATTTTCCCTTCATTCCCGAAAGATAGTTTCCCTGGATATACAATTCACTGTTGACAGTTTTTTCTTTCAGTTTTTGAAAGATGTTTGGCCACTTCTGGCATCTTGGGATTCAAATAAATGTTTCCCTATAGGTAATGTGTTGTTTCATTGTGGCTGCTTTCACTATTTTTACTTTGTCTATAATTTTCATAAGTTTTATTATGACATGTCTTGAAGTTGATTTTCTTGGGTTTATCTTACTTGAGGTTTGTTCATATTCTTGAATCTGTGGGTTCACGTTTTCATCAAATTTTGGAATTTGTCAGTCATTATTTCTTTGAGTAATCTTTAGCCACACTCTCTCCTTTCTTTCTAGGACTCTGATATGAATATCCAATACTTTGTTATTGTTGCATAGCTCCCTGAGAGTGTTCATTTGTTTTTTCCCAGCCTATTTTTTTCCTCTGTTGTCGAGTTTGGGTAAAATACTGTGAATTTGTGTTTGTGTTTATTGTGAGACTCCAAGGGTTGGCAGGATTTCAGAGGCATAAGTGAATTGACATCATCTGTAGAAGCAGTTACTCAAGTGATATTGCTATTTATCGGTAGAATGGCACCCAGAGCTTTTTGGAATGAGCTCCTTCCTGATGGGCGGACTTTCTAAAGCAACTGGTTGATGCTGATTGGTTGGCTTGTAAAAGCATGTTCACTGAGGTGAGTTGTCTTGATTCATTGAAATTTTTCCTGTTACCAGGGCTACAGAACAACCAGTCTTTGCCTAACAGTGTGGAACACTTTTTTCTCACCCTAAATTCTCAATCCCCCTTATCCTGCTCTACTTTGCTTCCTGAATTGTACTTATCACCTCCTAATATACATATTTACTTATTTATTATGTTTATTCTCTTTCTTCTCCTGCTAGAGAATGTAAGCTTCCACAAGGCATGGATATTTGGTCGTTTTGTTTTCTGATGTATCCCACTTTTCTAGAATAGTGTATGGCACATAGTAAGTGCACATTAGTATTTGTTGAGTTATTGAACGTTTGACTAGTCCCAACCCCAAGCAGGAGCGATATAAGCCAGCTAGTTTTATATCCACACCTTCCTTTCCTTGACAGTCCTGTCCTTCCTGCAAATTAGGTATCTTTTACTCTTATGCCCCACTGATGTAAAATGAATATATTTTAGTTAACTTTCTATTCTTGTGAGCATATACTTTTTTTTATCTTGAATCTCTCATTGGGAGGGCAGATCTAGGATTTGGGGTTGGGGTTTGCTAACACTGCTGGAATGCAAAATACCAGAAAAGGATTGGCACTTCTTTTTTTTCACGTTTGCCGAATCAACTTTATTTTTCAATGAACTTTAAATGTAAACAACAGGGGGAAGAGGTTTATGTTTTAAGTTGTCACCTGTCATCAGTGGGTGCTGGGAATAAGGGGAAAATAGGGACATAGGACAAGTACGGACCAGAGAAGACAGCAGCGCTGAAGAAGGATGCTGACTGTTTCTTTCCTTTACGCCTGGACTGTCCTGCCCCAGGGCCATGGTGGCCACCAGGGAGGCTTCTCCCCAGAGCCAAGCCCGCGTCCTGGAGGGAATCCAGACCACGCTTTTCCCTTCCTGGGCGTTTGCCTGTTTCCTTTCCATTTCCCCTGAGTTAACAGATGTTTCCTCTCTTTCCCTTATTGGCTTTCATGTCACAATTAGTCACTAGAGACCAATTTTTCAGCCTTGCGATCCAGCCTCCAGAACTGTCACTGATGTGGTTATTGCTGCAGAATTTATTCCCCCATCACTGGCACTGATCCATGAGTCCGCTCCTTCTTTCAACCTGTCCCTTGGTCCTAACCTCTTTCCACCCCAAAGTGTTGCTATTTACTGAGTATCTCCCCATGAAGCCTCCAAATATGTGTGCTAACATCATCGAATTCTCATAACAGGATTGGCTTTTATAAAGGGGGTTTATTTGGTTACAAAGTTACAGTCTTAAGGCCAAAAGTGTCCAAGGTGAGGCATCAACAATAGGGTACCTTCACAGGAGAAAGGCCATTGGCATCTGGAAAGCCTCTGTTATCTGGGAAGGGACGTGGCTGGTGTCTGCTTGCTCCAAGGTTGTGTTTCAAAACAGCATTCTCCAAAATGTCTCTTTTAGCTGCAGCAAGCATCTGGGCCTGTGTGGCTCTTTTTCAAGTGCTCCAATAACCAATCAAGATCCAGGCTGAATGGGCAGGGCCACACGTCCATGGAAATAATTTAATCAAAGGCATTACCTACAGTTGGGTGGGTCACATCTCCATGGAAACAAGCTAATCCAAATCTCCCATGAGATTGGATTAAAAGATCATGGCTTTTTCTGGGGTACATAATACATCCAAACTGATACAGGTGTCCTTGTTCCAGTTTGCTTATGCTGCCAGGATGTGAAACACCAGAAATGGATTGGCTTTTATATAGGGGGTTTATTTGGTTACACAGTTACAGTCTTAAGGCCATAAAGTGTCCAAGGTAACACATCAACAATCGGGTACCTTCACTGGAGGATGGCTGATGGCATCTGGATAACCTCTGTTAGCCGGGAATGCACATGGCCGGCATCTGCTTACTCCCAGGTTACATTTCTCTCTGGGCTGCAGCTCTTCAAAAATGTCACTCTTAGTTGCTCTTGGGGCATTTGTCCTCTCTTAGCTTCTCTGGAGCAAAAGTATGCTTTCAAAGGCCATCTCCAAAATGTCTCTCTAAGCTGCAAGCTCCTCTCTCAGTTTCTGTGCATTCTTCAAAGTATCTCTCTTGGCTGTAGCAAGCTTGCTCCTTCTGTCTGAGCTTATACAGTGCCCCAGTAAACTAATCAAGGCTCACAACTCCCTGGAAATTATCCAATCAGAGTCATCACCCACAGTTGGGTGGGTCATATCTCCATGGAAACACTCAAAGAATTACAATCTAATCAAGACTAATACATCTGCCCACACAAGCTTACATCCAAGATAGTGGCATTTTGGGGTACATAATACATTCAAACTGGCACATTCCACCCCCTGGACCCGAAAATGATATGATCTTTCCATATACAAACTGGAGAAATATATGAAAAATAATATGAAGTTAAAAATTAAAAATACAAAATGAGGTCCTTGTAGAGTACCCCTTCCAATGGAGCCCTGAAGCTTCAGCTTCATTAATCTGCTGTCAGGTGGGAAACAAGGAACTGCTCCCTTTTCTTTTCATTTTTGAAGGAATTCAGGTAGCAGCAAATAGGAGGAAGACTAGGATAGCTTTCTTAACATAAGCTTTGATGCCAATAATCGACAACAGAAAACTAAAAGGCAAAAAGAGGAAAAAAAGTGATCTGATTCTGTCAATGTAATACAAATTAAAGTGGTTTACCAGACCAATTAAGGTTAATTACAATGAAGCATAATATAGATTGTACATATCAATAGTTTGACAGACTAACTTTGGCTGCCACAGAAACCAGCACTTGATGCTACACTGAGTCAGGGAATTTTTTCAGCTTCTGACAGGCAATCCAAACCTTCTGAATTAGTTTCCAAGGGCTGCTGTAACACATTACCACAAACTTGATGGCTTAAAACAACAGAAAAGTATTTTCTCACAGTTCTGGTCGATAAAATTGTGAAATGAAGGCATCCACAGGCCCTGCTCTCTCTGAAGACTCCAGGGGAGGATCCTTCCTTGCCTCCTCCGAGCTGCTGGTGGCCCCAGGGAATGCTTGGCGTTCCTCAGCTTGCAGCTGCTTCGCTCCAATCTCTGCTCCTGGTGTCACATGGCCTTGCCCTTGTGTACGTCTCCTCTGTGTCTCCATGTCTTCACATGGTCTTCCTATTGGCCATCAACCATTGGATGTGGCGCTCACTCTAAGTCAGTATGACCTCATCATAGTGTAACTAACAACATCTGCAAAGACCAGATTTCCAAATAAGGTTGTGATCAGAGGACTCAAATTTTGGGGAAATATTATTCAACCCAGTACACCTTCCTTGGTAAAAACACAATATTTTGTTGTTGTTGTTGTTAACACCAAAGGAGAAGAAGGAAAGGAGCAGAATCACAGTGTTTGAATCGGATAGAAATCCAAGGAAAAAGAGGTTGGAGACATTAATATAGTATCCACAGACTTGAGTTTCTACTCATCTCTCTGCCTCTCAACCCCCAACATCCCATTCTCTATCCAAACAGTCATGCTTTGTTTAATTACTTATTTGATGTAAGTCTTCCCACCAAGATTGCGAGCCCATAAAAGCAAGGACCCATCCAACACATTCCCGCTCTCTCCCTAGCACTGGTACATAAAAGGGTTCAATAAATACTTATTACATGGATTAGTTCTATGAATGAATAAATGAATACATGAAGATAAGAAAACTAGGCTTCCTTTAGTATCCTCCACTTGGCATAGTATCTCCCCATGCTTCTTGTTTTCTTTACCTCATTTACTTCTACACCAAGAATTCCTTCTGCTCCTTATACCCAAGGTTGTAAGACTTAAGTCCTGTTGTAGAAAAGCTCCCCAATAGCAGCTGCCTTAATTAGAACCAATTTTGCCATAAAGACAGCAAGTCTGTATTTTGTCTTACCTATCACCTTTGGTGTCCTTGTAATATGTTAATAATAAACTCAGAGCAAGAGAAGAAAAATATTACAACACGCTCCCTTTACCCAAAACCTGAGTGTACATTTGGCCAAGTAACTGTAGAACATTTGATACTTTCACAGGGAGTTCTGTGACTTGTGGTTTCTGAAGTTGGTGCATTGTTTATTTGACATGTTTTCCAGTCATGTCACCAGTAACTTTAGAGGTCCCAGGAAAAGAAACATTTCTTTTCCCTAAGTTGAGTAATTCTGTCATTCAAAGGTCTGAGTGCTGGCCCCTTGCTGCTTGATTGTTTGACTAGAGAGGAAATTTTATTAAATTTCCTTTCCATTTTCAGAATATACATTTAACACTTTCCCTAGAAAACCTGCTAGTAATTGTGCCAGTACTTACACCATTGTTTCTTTTAAAGGGCCTATTCTCTTTCATGTGCATTTTTAATGTAACTTCTTTAAAACTTGAGTTGCAAGGGCCACCCTCTCCTTTCACTGAATTGCAGGAACTTTGGAGGGTTGTGAATTCTGGCTCTAAACCCAGCAAGGCTGGCCCTGGATGAGCTATCTCTTCAGCAACCATGTCCTTTGAGATCAATGCTTATGGAAAGAGAATTGACTCTGATGAGGTGCTTGTTTAGAACAATTAACATCTATTATTTTCCATTTTAGTGACATAAGGAATATTCATTTTCAACAATCAGATCACACACACACACACACACACTGAAGCAAATTCATTTAGGAAATGAAGGCTTTTTATTGCTTTTTGATATACTGTTTAAAAAATTGAGATATAATTCATTTACCATCAAATTCACTCATAGAACTGTAAAATTCTGTGGTTTCAGTAAATTCGCCAGGTGGTATGACCATCACTATTACCTAATTCCATTACCCCCAAAAGTAGCCCCATACCTATTAGTAGTCACTCACCATTCCCCACTCTGCCATCCCCCGGCAACCATTAATCTTTCTGTCTCTATGGATTTGCCTCTTCTGGATAATTCATATAACTGGAATCATACAATATGTGGCCTTTTGTGTATAGTGCTTTCACCTAACAGAGTGTTTTCAAAGCTCCTTGGTGTTATAGCATAAATGAGTACCTCCTCCCTTTTCATGGCTGAATAAACATTCCACTGTATGGTACCACTTTTGTTTACCCATTCACCATTTGAAGGACATCTGGGTTGCTGCCACGTTTTGGCTATTATGAATAATGCTACTATGAATGTTCATGTACATGTTTTTGTATGGACATGTTTTCATTTCCCTTGGGTACATATTTAGGAGTAGAGTTGCTGTGTCTTACAGTAACTCTATGTTTATTATTTTGAGGAATTGCCAAATTTGTTTTCCAAAGAAGCTGCACCACTTTATATTCCCACCAGCATTGTATGAGGGTTCCAATTTCTCCACAACCTCACCAACATAAGTCATTGTCTGTCTTCTTTATTGTAACCTAGTGGTATGATGTGGTATCACATTTGGTTTGGATTTGCATTTCCCTATTGACAAATGATGTTGAGCATCTTTTCATGTGCTTACTGGCCATCTGCATATCTTCTTTGGAGAAATGTCTATTTCTCTTCAAATTATTTAATCTCTTCAAATTATTTGCCCATTTTTAATTGGGTTATTTGTCTTCTTATTTTTGAGTTGTAAGAATTCTTTATGTATTCTGGACACTATATCCTTGTTGGAAATATGATATCCAAATATTTTCTTCCATTTTGTGGGCTGTCGTTTCACATTCTTGATAGGGTCTTTGAAGCACAAACTTTTTAAAAAAAATTTTTGATGAAGTTCAACTTTTTCACAATTAATTCACAGAATCGTAGAAAAGTAAATGTTCCCAAATGTCAGTATGTATCGGACTCACCTGGGAACTTGTGAAAAACACAGATTTTCCCATCCTGTTCCAGGACATTCTGATTCTGTAGGTAGTATCTGGACCCAGAAGACTGCATTTTAAATAAGCAGTCCAGGAAATTCTCATGTGCAAGGTTTTGGAACTGTATTTCAAGCCATCCTATCTTCTTAGTAATAATGTTACTTTAGAGACTATCCAGTTTAACCCTTGTGGTGGACCCACCCTAGAGTGACCCCACATCATTCTTGTCTTGTATTACCCCCTCCCCATGGGCAGATGGAACCTGTGATTTGTTTTTAACCAACAGAATATCATTAAGATGTCACTCCTGTGATTAGGTTTTGTTATGTAAGACTCCGTCTTAGCAGACTGCAGTGAGAGATTCCCCTGCTGACCTCATAGAAGCACATGGTCACGGTATGAAGTGCCGATGGAGAGGGCCATGTGTCAGGGAGCTGTGGGTGGCTTCTAGGACCTGAAGCAGCCTACAGTCCACAGCCAATAAGAGGCCAGGGCCATCAGTCACACAGCTGCAAGGATATGAATTTTGCCAAGAACCTGAATGAGCTTGGAAGCAGATTCTTCCCTAGTTGAGCCTACAAATCAGGTCAACACCTTGATCACAGTCTTGCAATTTCCTGAGCAAAAGACCCAACTAAATTGTGCCTGAACTCCTGATCCACAGGGTCTGTGGCATAATCAATGTGTTTTGAAAGCCACTAAGTTTGTGATAATTTGCTACACCGCAAAAGAAAACCAATACACCCCAAACCAGTACTTCTCAATCTATTTTAACCCATAGCCCCACTTCATAAATGTAAATATACATGTTTAGCACTCCTTTAATATTACCTAAAAGACAAATAAATTTAAAATATTTTGATTAAAAAATATCAAAGACATGACATAAAGAACTGCTTTGTTTTCAAAATATCCACCACAGTATTTCCAATCTAGATATTTGCCTCCAAGTCAGATGAGCTTCAAAGAAATTAAAAGTCATGCCCAAGGTCACATGGCTAGTTTTTGTCTCTTACCATCATAGGCTGCCTCCTTTCTAAACAACTCCCTCAACTGTCTTAAAGAAACAGACCATACTTAATACTATGGAGATTACATTTCCAAAGAAAAAAATATGGCAAGTGGTCAGACAAAGGAAATTTTCCAGTTGGTAAAAATGTTAATAGGAAAGTCTTAACAATGTATAAATATTAAATCACATATAGTTGTGCATTTAAAACATCATCTTTGCTGAAGAGTTTAAAATGATCTGAAATTAGGGCCATTTGAGATCCTGGGTTTCATAGCAAACATAATTAACCATCATAGTGTCTGTGGGTCACAGGCATTTAAGAAGCATTTGGGAGCATTGGTTAAACATGCAATTGCCTGATCTTCAGGGGATCAACCAGGGATTCTCCAGTTAAATAAGTGCCCAGGCAAGTCTTATGTTTAAGAACATTTGGGAGACTATCGTTTGGCAAACCCAACTGAAATATTTGTTAACTGATTATTTAGCAGATACATCAATGTGTAGATGTTCAACTGTTTAATGACTAATGTGCAGACTCAACCTGTGTTAGGTCTTTAGGGAATGTTTAAGTGGAGGACATTTGTACTGAAACAAACCATCATTTAAATATAGAAGGCACTAAAAGTAAATATGCTGCATTGATACAATTGACTTCTAAGAACTTTTTTTCTGTTGAAAAATAAAACCCATGAGGGATGGAAGCATTAATTTTCAGAATAATCATCTTTGGGATTTATTATTGTTAATGTAGTTAATTAACATGGACCACCTGTCCTGAGAACAGGGCAAGCAAAGGAGAATTAGGGTCCTCTCAGATTGGCTAAGGAGATCAAATAGAAAAAATAAAGTGAAAGGAGACACTCAGTGGCTTCTCAGTTTTTAATAAACTCATAAGCAGAGTTTTGAAACCCCTCTGAATAAACTGAGTGGTCCAAAAAGATAAGAGAAGTTTTGTTCTTTTTTTAAACTGGCTCCCCAGACCATGGGGTTAGTAAATAGGTCTTGCCAATTTTGATAAATTAGTTGTAAATGAATCAGAAACATGTGGACTCTATCTATTCATATTTGTAAATGGGGGAAAGGTGCTTGGAAAATATATTTGCTTAATGTTGAAGTCCAAATGCTTCAGAAATAGTCTGTGGTATTTTAAGAAAAAAAAAATTCACACTGTCAGCAGTTTAACTCCAATGTATTTATATAATGCTTATTTAGCCTTAAACCCAAATTAACAGAAAGGATCATCTTGCTAAATAACCAACATTTTTACTAATCCTTGAGCTCTGACTTGGCTGGTCTCTACTATTCTTAGTCAATTACATGTTCTTTAGTGTTCACTCCTTTTTTTTTTTCACATTAAGATACAGGAATAACACAAAGGTTAAGTGGTTCTAAGTTCAGTACCTATTCCTACTTTTCCCACTGGTTGGTAAGTCTTTAAGAAATGCAAATATCAGAAAAGAATTCTGTATATAATCCCTAATGCATATTTCTTGAAAGAACAACTCATAATATACAAAGTTAATATAATGCTGAAATGTCATAACATGGAGTTTGAATTATAATTGTAATTGTGTAGCTAAGGTGACACTACATAAAGAGGAATTTTACTTCGGTAAATTTCTGACTCAGTTTTTCCACTTTTAACTTGTTGTATAATTTTTTATCCCACCCTGGCAATTCATTAAACATTAGAAATTGTATCAGAATTATTGGTTGCTTTATCTTCATAATATAGGATGTGTTTTTTAAAATTGACAAATTGCTGCCAAAATAACCTAATGACTGAAACTTTAATCATTTGAAACCAACATTTCCAGGGACTTCCATTATTTAAGTTAAATAAAATATATAGCACAGACTTGTTTCATGGGTAGATTAGGTTTTAAATGAATAAATATGATAATAATATAAAGTGGTCAGAATGGCCCTTAAATATCCTCACAGCCCATAGGGTGAGTGTACATTGTGTAGCATACAAGCTGCGAACAGCAATTCTTTAGCACTTTAAAGTTTGTGAACCACTGAAGGAGACTCAAGGAAGGAACAAAAGAGAGTTATTGTGCACAGATATCTGGGGGAGGTGACCTTCCACCTTTAAGATTTCTGTGAAATCCCCATGGGTGCAAGTGGGGTGTGATGGTGGTGGTGATGAAGTGGGGTCAGTGTAGGGGCAGAGAATTCTAAAGTGCTGGTTGCCTGCGGGCTTCCTTTCTTCACTCAATTTTAATGTTTGGCTTTTATATTCTTAACACCTGTTAACAGACCTGTCTGGGGTGAGCTCACAGGCAAGAGTAAAGTCACATCTTAAAGAGGGTCAGTTTACTAAGGACAGAACTTAAGTTCAAGTCCATTTAATGTGACTTCTCTGATTTCATTTACTTGAGAGAGCAAGTCCATCCAAACAAAAAGTTTTGTTTTTGTGTTGCCACTTGTTGTGTAAAAAAAAGGCTATAGAAATAATAAAGGAAGTTTTTACTAATAAAAAAATTCACCCCACAAATTCAAGTCATGTTCGGAACATCGGAGTAACACGAGGCCAGTCGTTAGGTGGTGAATGGTGCTTCTCAAACTCTAAAGTGCCACCTTATCTGGAGATCCTGTTCAGGTGCATATTCTGACTCAGGAGGTCAGGAAGGGCCTGAGATCCTGCACGTCAAACGAGCTCCCACGTGATGCTGACGCTGCTGGTCCCCAGGCCACACTCTCAGTAGTGAGGATGTGGAAGATCCATGTGGCACCAACAACCAGGGATTCCTAAGTCACACTACACTGCAGGCGAAGATTAAAGGATGACAAAATTACAACCCCCAAATCTGACAAAACAAAATGAGAACAATCCATTGGCTGAAATTTTATTCTCCAGTGTATTATTTTAAAATACCATAGGTAGCTGTTAAGTTCTGTATTTTCAGGCAAGTATTGGTTTTCTACCATATTATCAAATCTGATACTGAATAGAAACCACATAGAGGGTTTCTTCAGGAATGGAGACCAGTAAGATGTAGATTATGAAAAACGTATGATACAGAAAATAATGATGTACAAGTATGACATGTAGATTATGGAGCTTGTCCAGCTGGATGTTTTTATGTGTCAGTGACTCTAACAGTGAAATAAGACAATGAAAACAACTTGTGAAGCAGGGAAAGTTTATAAGTTGCTTACATTAAGGAGCAACTCCCTTACCTGTTGGGCCTCTGGTATTGTTTAATTTTTATGTCCAATGGGCAGTTATTTTATGACTATTGACTGTGACGAAGCAATAACAAAACAGAATAAACAAAATCCCCAGTGTTCTGGTAAAGTCATAAGACAACCACTCAATATACCAAAGGAACAACAAAACAAATCCATAACCATCAATCTTATTTTCAGAATTCACTGGTCATGTGACTGAATTTACTTACCAGTTCAGTCAAAACAGTTAATCCTCCTTAGAGTTCTCCTTCTAATGAAATGAGTCACAATCCCCAAATTATTTGATAGAAAATTTTCAAAAAAATTTTGCTGGTCCAGTTTTCCTGGAAATGGGATTTGAAAACTATTTTTAAATTGAGCCTTTAAAATAGAAATAAGAATAAACTAAAAATAAATAAGAAATTAATCAAAATGAAATGATAAAATAGAAGAGGCTTTAAAATTGATGATAATTCAATGGGTCTGAAAAGAACAATTAAGAAAACTCTCTCAAGAAACAAAGTAAATAATACAAAAAGAAAAGAAGGATTTATGCCTAACAGACATTAAATGTACATTGCCATATAAATTCTTGCAAAGAAAATTCATTCTGACAGTTTCTAATGTTAGATTGATTACAAAAGTTTTGGAACATTACCAAGGCTCATGAAAAGCATGGGAAATGATTTCAAAGGAAAAGGGGACAATGTTAAAAACTCTTCCTCTGTATTGAAAACTATTACAGTATAATAACAGAACAAGAAGTTTCTGGAGAGTTGCCATGCATTCCATGAAAGAAGAAAAAAAATATGAGAATATGTGTAATTATGACAGATACCAGCTTAGCTAATGTTTTATTGCTAATGTCAAGTGATGCAAAGTACCTCAGAAATACCAATACAAACTAATTTCTTGGATTTGCTTTCTAATTTTGCATGCAAAGGAATCTTACAGTGTTTGAATATTTAACATTGTAACATTAATAAGCTTGATTTTTCCTCTTTTCCACATTGCCTGCCATAGAAGTCAGTAAAAAATGAAAGGAGATGGCTGCTATGACTATTCACTTGGTTGCCTCATGGTCTTGAGCTCCAGGAACAGAAATCAGTTTATAAAAATGTATCTGAGCACAGCACAGGAAAGGCTTAGCCCTGTTTAAGTAGACTGAAGAGACCTTCTTTCTACAGAAGCGGTCCTTAAACTTCACGTGAGAAACAATCATCTAGGGGGCTTGTCAAAATACATGCTCCCAGGCCCCATCTCCAGAGGTTCTGATTCAGCACATAAGGGATGGGGCTCATTAAGCTGTATTTTAAACCAGAGACCAGGTGTTTCTGATACAGGTGGTTCTCAGACTGCATTTTGAGAAACACTGTTCTATAGCTGTGATTCAGACATAGCTGCTCTTTAGTGTGTCCTTCCTTCCTGCTCTCCAGCCACTGGGGAATTAGTGTTATTGATGGAAGGGCTGGGCCTCTGGGGGATGGGGATGTGGGGTGGAGAAAAAGTATGGGAGCTACTTCCTACAGGCTTGCTTTCTCTTTCTTTCTTCTTTTTGACCTTGGTGCAGAAGGAACAATTAATTATATTCTTCAGTTCATATCATTATTGATACAAAGAAAGGATTTCTCTCCTTCCTTCCTCTTCTTTCCTTCCTTCCTATCGTCCCTCTTTGTTCACTCCCTTTATGTCCATCTCCATTTGCCATTTCTCTCTAACCCATAGGCAATCTCCACAATATTTTTATTGTAAATCTTTTTGTTTGCTTGCTTTTCTTGCAAAATGGGTATTGCTGTTTTGTGTACCTATACATTAATTGATTTGCACTTTCTCACTTTTTAATCCTTAAGCTTTATGGTTTTAAGATACATCCAGGTTGCCATATATATATTGAATCCATTGCTTCTAGCAGTTACACCCATGGTGTGCATGCATTATACCATCACGGTGATCGATACCTAAGTTGCCCCAATTCTGTCACCACATATATTGCTGCAGTGGACATCTTTGTAAGTACCTCCTTCTGGATTTCTGAGAAAGGCTCTTTGGGATATATACCAGGAATGGAATTCCTGGAAGTTTTCAATCTGAGAGAATGTCTTCTTTGAGCTTACCCAAGAGCAGTCCAACTGTGTTTGCCATTCACAGGTCTCATTTTCACAGCTTTAAAGAAGAGCATGGCCTAGCTTGGCTGGGACAGGGATGTTCAGGAATTCATTTATTTATTCTTCCTTCATACATTCAACAATTTATTGAATATGTACTATTAGGAGTTTGATGGTACAAAAATGAATAGCTTATAGCCTTCAAAATAACCCTATAAAGAAATTATTAACATACCCATTTATACAGATGGGGAAACTAGTAAGTAACAGAGTTAGGATTTGAAATAATGTCTTTCTAATTCCAAATTCCCTAGAGAGAATAAAATAAGGAAGTTGTCTCTACTGGAGAAAAACATTACCTTGTTCTCTTGAGAATGGGAAATGGAGGGAAATAGATATTCTTTCTCAAAAAATTGACACATGTTTCTTGATTTGTTGATGGAAGATAGTTCTTGGCAAGATGAATCTCCAACCTAAGAGTTCTGATACAGTGCTTTTCTGTACCAGAGAGAAGACTGGTTGCTCCGTGGTTCAGTTCAGTGTTTGAGTTGAAGCTGAGCAGAAAGACCTGGCAGCACCTTATAAAAGGGAAACACTCTCCCCAAGGCACCATCTAGCTCTTTCCTCCAGCCATGTAGGTAGTTTCTTTTACAAGCTCCAACATAAATGCACAGGGCACAGAGCACCTCATGAGACTGAAAAACATTTCAGAGATTCTTTATGATAATGGTTGTTCTTTTAATATCAGTCCTGGGGCAAATCCATAAGAGCAAAAAGCTAAAATGAATTCAGTAATACTTAAATCTTAAATTAATTTGTCTTTAAATATTTGACAAATAATAGTATATATTTATTATAATATGTTATATATTTTCCTTACAGCCTACAATCTAATTCTTGAATTAGAATCCCCAAAAGGGATTTGAATCCCCAAACTTTTATAATTACTTACTCGCCACCATGTCTTGGAAATGACTGTTCTAACTCACCAAAATCAGTGCCCCTGATATGGCAGTTAACGTGTGCCGGTTTGTGTGTATTGTGTCCCCAGAAAAAGCCATGTTCTTTGATGCAATCTTGTGGGACAGACATATTAGTGGGGACTAAGTTGGAACGTTTGGATTAGGTTGTTTCCATGGAAACGTGCCCCACCCAATTGTGGGTGATAACTCTGATTGGATAATTGCCATAGAGGTGTGGCCCCGCCCATTCAGCCTGGGCCTTGGTTGGTTTGCTGGTGTACTGTGTAAGCTCAGGAAGAAGGAACAAGCTTGCTACAGACAAGAGGGACACTTTGAAGAATGTGCGGAAGCTGAGAGAGTAGCTGCAGATGAGAGACAGTTTGAACACGGCTGTTGAAAGCGGACTCTTGCTCCGGAGAAGCTAAGAGAGGACAAACACCCCAAGAGCAACTAAGAGTGACATTTTTGAGGAACCGCAGCCTAGAGAGGAAGGTCCTGGGAGAAAGCCATTTTGAAACCAGAATTTTGGAGCAGATGCCAGCCACGTGCCTTCCCAGCCACAGAGGTTTTCCGGAGGCCATTGGCTATCCTCCAGCGAAGGTACCCGATTGTTGATGCATTACCTTGGACACTTTATGGCCTTAAGACTGTAACTGTGTAACCAAATAAATCCTCTTTATAAAAGTCAATCTGTTTCTATTGACTTAGCAGCATTAGCAAACTAGAACAACATGCCACTTTGAAGTCTTAGGTTATTATTTTTATGCTCATACGTCTCATCTCTTTCATCTGCATTATAAATTGTGTCATTTTTTAAACATTCAGCCTTAAACCCACTTTTAAATAAAATGCTCCTGTATTTTAAAAAATAAAATACTCCTAATTTTTGTTCTGATGCTTCCTCATGATTAGATTTAGTTTATGCACCTCCTACAAGAATACTACCTAGGTGATGTTGTGTCCTTTACAGGATATCACACCCAGTAGCACTCAATGTCCATCTGCTCCCCCTTGATAGTTTAAATTTTGACTACCTGGTCAATGTGTTATCCAATTTCTCCTCTGTAGAGTGGAAAACCAGATTTTTACAACCAAGTTTTGTCAGACTGCAAATCACTGGTGCTGGCTGATTGTTTGATTCATCTGCCCTTATTGGGAACATTAACAGAGCCATTATTTGCTACTACCCTAATTTAAGAGAGCTTTGTTTCTTTTTGGGCAGTCTTGGTATACAATCAAAGGATGCCTATAGCTTCTGAATTGTTTCCAAATCATAACAATTGGCCTTTCATTGTTCATTAAATAACTCTTAAGGGAAAAAAATTAAATTGATTTTCCAAACCTGTTCCCTTTCTAGTTTATACTGTTTCTAGGGTATCTCATCTTCTCCTTTTTAAAAGGAGTGTCTGCTCTGTCTGTTGAGACCTGGGGTAATTTATTTCCAAGTAGCTGGTAAGTTGCTTGTAACAGCTTTGGGAGGAGGGAACCCAGGGTGGGATGGCAATCAAAGAGGCTTAAACAAACAATGGTTGTCTTTTCTTCCACCTCACTGGACCCCAAGGGCCTTAAGGACTTTGTTACAGTCCTCCCTGAGGACACACTCCCTAAATCTTTCACTTATTTTTCTCCAGGGATTTCCCCTGTCCCAGGAGGTAGTTGGGATGATGGTAAACTTTAGGCAGGCTTTGCAGGTGGGATTTTTGGCTCCTGTCAAACCTGAATCTGGATGTAATAATTTAAGTAACCAACTGAACCTAAAACCAGTTCAACTGCCGTTGCGATAAAATTTATTCCAGGCCTCAAAGATCTTCAGAAGGAATAAAGCCAAACTCCTTACCGGTAATTACATTCTGTTGATTTGTCTGAAGTTACTCCCTTTTGTCACTTCAGGTCTGCACAGAGCTCCCAGGAGACAATGATGGGCATTGTGTGCCTGTGCTGAGGGAACAATAGGGGCAGAAAAAACAAACTTGTGGTTTGTGCATTTCACTGCAGGATGCAAATCACACAGCAGAATCTGGCAACGATTATGAGACTGGAATAAGCACATATAGTCATAGAACAAAGCAATCAAATTATGTGTTTAACATAATAATAATTACAAAAGCTTTATAGGCATCGTCCTGAGCTATCCATTGCCATGAGTCCCAAGGACTTCTGTCAGCTTCAGGAAACACTGAAAAATGAGCAGTGAAAGGAAGCTGGGTTGAGGAGTGGGCTCAGCCATTAGTTTTCTTTTGTGTGTGAGCAATTGTCTTAAGGTTTAAATGCAATACTCAGTGTATTATTTGTCACCACAAATTACCCCTTGGATGGTTTACTAGAGTGCCAGCTTCTCTGGGGTACCTTCTGGATTTTACAAGTGGTTCCATCGAACAATGATTATTATTCTTCAAGAAATTATCCAGAGTGGCTTGTTACATGACAGACATGTGGTTTGAGTTTTGTTGTAACACAGAACAAAGGGGCTGAGAGTGTTCCTTTTCATTATTTGTGCTTTGTGGCATTGAGCAAACATCAGATAGTTCATTATTGAAATGAGAACTTTTCCTGCCTTTCATTTTCGGTTTTATTTCTGTATATCCATGACATTTCAGCAAGCAAGCTGCCTCCTCTAGAAGCACCATCTGCTTTGCTTTTCAACTGTGAAACCTTTTGAAAAAATACCTTCTCCCTCCTAGAAATACATCTAGGGTGTGGAAAATGGTGTTATTAATTATATGTATGATTATGTATGAATATATTCACATGTAGGTATATATCTATGTATGCATGTAGTTATCTGTACTTTTCCTTTGTTTGTTTATTTATGCTACAGCCTAGCTGTACAATTAAGGCATTTGGTCTCCATAAGAAAACTAAGCAAAAATCTCCAATCCAACTTTTTCCCAAGTCACAAATCCCTTCTTATTCCAATAGGAAGTGATTATTGAGCATGGGGATTTTGTCTGTTTGTTCATTGTTATCTTTCTGGCATCTAGAAACATGCCTAATTTATAATAGGGCTAGATAAATATGTGTTGAATGAATTGGTGTGAATATCATTGCTCCTCCTGAGAGTTTTTTGTGGTCAGCATGCAACAGTCAGAAATTACTCTTCCTGGCTGTGGCTGCTCCAGTCATTACTCCCTCTGTTATGGTTGGGATGCTCTTCTGTCCTGTGCTAACAAACACAGTTAGGGTGGTGGTCCTGGATGGGGATGCATTCTCTGACCTGTTCACATTTTCTTACTAGACGATAAAACAAAGATGACCTGTGGCCATCTCACCCCAAGTCATGAGTCTGCCCTGCCAATTCTCTAGAGCCGCTTAAATGATCCTCAAGTAAACAACTCGACCCTTGGCCTCAGGAATTTTGTAACATGAGTATATGGATAGTAGAATAAATTGGAACATCTCAATCTATTGAGAAGACTATTAGTAAACTACTACCATAACTCAGGAGATCTGTGATAAAGACATCCCCAGGTTCAAGTTAAAATAGCACAGCATGAAAAAACAGCTGTCTGATTGGCCCGACATCCTCCAACTGGAACTGGATTATCTCATCTCAGCAGAGATTTCATAAAGAGTCAGGGAGCTAGATTGTCTGGTCTTCAGGTTTCCACAGTGGGAAGCATTCATGTTCACATATTAGAACTTTACAGCCCACTCACTGACACATTGAGAGCTGCAGGCTCTGATTGTTCCTGATAGAGACACATAGAATACAAAGGAAGGGACTGAGACAATCCATGATATCATTAAAGTCTAATAGCTAACTGACATGAGAGCTAGAAGCTTGTGATATCTTTTATGAACTGCTCTGATTAGAAATTTTCAATGATCTCCCATTCCCTACAGCACAGAGTCCTGAATTATAAGCTGGGTTTGTAAAAATCTAGGCCAAACCCACCTTCTGACTGACGTCTCTTTCCCACCTGTAGGTACCTTACACTGACTGAGCTAGAGAACAGGTATCATTCACTAAGAGCCCCCACCTTGGTATCCTTACCATGTTGCTTTGTTTATAATGCCCTCATCTCTGCTGTTCAAGTTCTAGTAAAGGATCTGATGCATTACTCTTTGAACACATTACAATTTGAGATACTGATGATACAACCAAGGGAAATTGTGTAAGGATTTGGAGAGATAGTGTGGCGCTCAAGAAAATTCAGGCTCAAGACTGAGTGTGGTGGTTTGGGATTTTGTATGAGTCCCAGAAAAACATGTTTTTAAACTTATTCCATTCTTGTGTGTGTGTGGAACCACTGTAAGTAGGACCTTTTGATGAGGTTATTTCAGTTAAAGTGTGGCCTACCTCAGTCAGGATGGGTCTTAATCCTATCACAGAGTCCTTTTTAAGAGAAAGAAATTCAGATGGAGGGAGAGAAAGCCACAAAGGGAGGAGCCAGAAGCTGAAATTCAATGGAACCTGGAAGAGATCTGAGAGGATCGGAGAGGCCGCCATGTGCATTGCAATGTGACAGAGGAGTCACGGAACAAGGATCGCCAGCAGCCAGCCCAGATTGCCAATTTTCAGGAAGAAAGCATTGCTTTAATGATGACTTGATTTGGACTTTCTCTTAGCCTCAAAACCGTGAGCAAATAAATTCCCATTGTTTAAGCCAACCCATTGCATGCTATTTGAGCAGCCAAAGAAACTACAACACAGAAATTTGAGAAACTTTTATCTATTGATTGCATGTAAATGTATAAGAGTAGAGAGATCATCTAAGGTGAGTGGGCAGAGTAAGGAGAGACATGGACATCAATTTTATGAGATAGGTAGAAGAATTAGCATCAGTGAAGGAGATGATGAGACAATGCATCAGAAAAAATTGGAAGAAGATGAAGGATATTATGAATAATAAAGCTAATATTTACTGAATACTATCTATGTGGGGAAACTCTGTTTAAGCATTGTGCATAATTTAACTCACCTAATACAATAACTAGATAAAGTAAGTTCCATTATCTCCAGATTTAAGGTAAGGAAACAGGGCACAGAGATCAAGTAACTTGTCTAAAAGTACCTGCTAATAGATGGTGGAGTTGAGATCCAACCTGTCTGACCCTAGAGTCTGTACCCTGTCTTTTCTGTAATACCGCACCAAAGTAAAAAGAAGAAAAGAATTTCAAGATGGAGAAGTGGCCCACATTTTCACAATGCAAGATGCTCCGGAAAAGTCAATTAAGATAATGAATGAAAAGTGCCAGTGGATTTGATGATGGTAAGATACGGGTCATCTTAGCACAAGTCATTTCAGTGCACTTGAGGCAGTAGAAGGTCAAGACAACTGAACTCTTTGGTATCAACTATATTCCAACCATTTTTAAATTTACCACAGGGCCAGATTCCAGTGCCTTGCACTTAGAAAGGTTTTCAAATGATATGATGCAAGAGTAAAATTGAGCATGAGATGTCAATTCCCCACATTACTTTCCATTTTCTATTTCATTTTAGTCATGAAGAAATAACTTAGAATGAAGATACAAAGCTCTATAGCCTGAGGAAAAAAGCAAGACTTGTAACTTGTATCCTTACTTTTGTTTGTGTATGTAGAAGGCAGTGAGGTGACAAGCTATACAATGTTTTTTTTTTTCCAAGTAAGCAGGCAGAAAGTTGATTAAGCATACATGCAAAGAGGAGCATGATGGCACTCGCATGAGAAAAGAGATGTGAGAGGCCCCGGCACTGTGGGGCATCTGCTTTTATTGCTTAGCTTTACTTACTCCCCCTTCCCCTCCTCCTTGTTCAGGGCTCTTCCTTCTACCCTCCCTTTTCTCCAGGGCAGTGTCTGGTGGTAGATAATGCATTTGGGCTATCCTTTGGTATTTTGCAGAGGTGGGTAGCCCCAGGCAGGTTTTCTGTGCAGGACAGGCTCTCCTGACCTTGATTAACTGTCCTTGTTCAAGGACTTCTCGGTATCTTCTCTCTTCTCTCAGGTCTCTGTTCTAGCCTGCTTCAGCTTCCCCCTCAGAGAGTTCTAGCCCCTTAATCTTGAGGGTTTCTGAATGTTCTAGTTTGCTAATGCTGCCAGAATGCAAAACACCAGCAATGGATTGGCTTTTATAAAAGGGGGTTTATTTGGTTACACAGTTACAGTCTTAAGGCCATAAAGTATCCAAGGTAACATGTCAGCAATAGGGTACCTTCACTGGAGGATGGCCAATGGTGTCTGGAAAACCTCTGTTAGCTGGGAAGACATGTGGCTGGCATCTGCTTTCAAGTTCTGGTTTTAAAATGGCTTTCTCCCAGGACATTCCTCTCTAGGCTGCAGTTCCTCAAAAATGTCACTCTTAGTTGCACTTGGGGCATTTTTCCTCTCTTGGCTTCTCTGGGGCAAAAGTCTGCTTTCAATGGCCATCTTCAAACTGTCTCTCAGCTGCAGCTACTCTCTCTCAGCTCATGGGCATTCTTCAAAGTGTCCCTCTTGGTTGTGGCTCCTCTTCAAAATGTTGCTCTCAGCTGCACTGAGTTCTTTCTGTTTGTCAGCCCATTCATATGGCTCCACTGATCAAGGCCCACCCTAAATGGGTGGGGTCATGCCTCCATGGAAATATCTCAACAGAGTTATCACCTACAGTTGGGTGGGCACATTTTCATGCAAATCTAATCAGCACCAAAATGTCTGCCCCAGAAGACTGCATCAAAGAATATGGCTTTTTCTGGGGGACATAATATATTCAAACCAGCACACTGAGGGACGAGGGTCTGTCTTCTGAGCTGCTTCCTGCTTGTCAGGGGGTGAAGGCCCTACCTGATGGGGCCATATGACTTTTAAAGAAGACAAAGCTGAGAAGAAACAGAGAAGTTAATTGACTTGCTTGGGAGAGTCAATCACCTAGTGATCCACTCCAGAAGAATCAGGAGGCTTTCACCTCTTCCTGAAATGAAAAAATTCAATTCAGCATTTAATGCTAGACTTTAAATCACTCATCATTTTGGGTGGGGAAGAGAGGATGCACAGGATGTGTAACAAAAGGAGCCTCCTTTATTGGCTTCTTTTAAGCTCAGGAAATTGAGGAGGCTGTTTTCTGCAATTAACTTTGCCCTACTCCCACTTATCAGCTATCTTCCTGATCTTTTTGGCAGCCACTGCAGAAACTGACCTGGAACATGACTGACCTTTCTCTAATGCTCAGACCAATTTGAATGGAAGGAGATTTCTTTATTTTGAGATTTTCTTACTAATTAAATTCAATTCCTCACAATAACATAAATTTCTTCTTGTTAATAGTTTAAATTTAAAAGTTGCCAGTTAATCATGGGGAGCTTTTGTTTTATGTGTTTAAAAATATATGTGACCTCTTGGATGATAGTAGTTTATGTATTTTTAGTCATACAGTGCAAATGCCCTTACTAAATTTAAATATCTGGGTTTTAGAAGGCATTTAAAAGAGAAAAATTCAAAATAAAACAGCATCAAAAACCTTCACTAGAAAAACTGGTCCATTAAGAAAAATAAGTCCAAAGTTCAATTTTCACCTGGTTCACAAGCAATTCGAGTGCATCCTGTCATGTGTGGGGGTTTTAGAATGGAGTAGGCAGAGAAACAAAGTGAAAATAGTAACACGTGCAAGTGATCACCAAAGAAAGAATCTGTTTCCAACTAAAAACAAACAAACAAACAAAACCCCATGCCTGGTACACTGGTCACAGAACAAATAAGGCCAAAACAAAGCAAGCGCCGAGGGAAATCACAATTTAAAGGAAGTAGAGTCCGGGCATTTGCAAGCAGATGGATAAAAAAGTGTAAGTTTCACTCTTATGGATGTGAGCCTAGGCTGTCTGAAATAGTAGGTTAATAAAAATAATGATAATCACAAAATAACTCTGAAAACTACCATAGGGGATTAAGCCAAATGGGGAGCTAGGGGGCTAAACAAGGGAAAGGACCTTTCAGAGTCAATGATAAAACTATCTGGTAGTGTGGGGGTTTGATTCTTTCAGTCGAGTGAGATTCCTCTGCAAGGGTTTGCTTTAGTGGCTACATTTTCTAGCACTGGAAATAGTTTCTTCTGGAGAGAATGGAGCTGAAGAAGGAGCACTTCCCCATGTATGGGTCTGTTGCTTGGTGCGGCTAATAGAAGTCACACTGAACCTGACAGAAGAGGAAAAGATGGTTTAATTTACGCTGGTTGGAAGACGGGAAACTTTCCCAAATCTGCCTCCCCGAAATGTTTCCCCAATTCGGTTATGCAATACACCAGAAATGGATTGGTTTTTATAAAAGGGGGTTTATTTGGTTACACAGTTACTGTCTTAAGACCATAAAGTGTCCAAGGTAACGCATCAACAATCGGGTACCTTCACTGAAGGATGGCCAATGGTGTCCAGAAAACCTCTGTTAGCTGGGAAGGCACGTGGCCAGTGTCTGCTCCAAGTTCTGGTTTCAAAACGGCTTTCTCCCAGGGCATTCCTCTATAGGCTTCAGCTCCTCAAAAATGTCACTCTTAGTTGCTCTTGGGGCATTTGTCCTCTCTTAGCTTCTCTGGAGCAAAAGTCTGCTTTCAAAGGCTGTCTCCAAAATGTCTCTGTAAGCTGAAGCTCCTCTCTCAGTTCCAGTGCATTCCTCACAGTGTCCCTTTTGGTTGTAGCAAGCTTGCTCCTTCTGTCTGAACTTATATAGTGCTCCAGTAATTTAATTCAGGCCCACCCTGAATGGGTGGGGCAACACCTCTATGGAAATTATCCAACCAAAGGTCTTGTCCACAGTTGATTGAATCACATGTTCATGGAAACGCCCAAAGGATTCCAACATCTAATCAACACTAATATGCCTGCCCACACAAGATTGCATCAAAGACAATGGCGTTTTGGGAGACATAATACACTTAAACCGGCATACTCAGGTTCAGAGACAGAGATAATCATTCAGTCAAAATGCAACAAGAGTGATAGACAAAAGGCCTATCTATTTGGCAGTCTCCCAGTGATTTTTTAATTGGCTAAACCCATTAGAGACAAAGGGAGTTAATTATTTTAGTTAACATGTAACAGGTTTGGGGAACTTCAGTAATTTGTTATCTCCTCTTTTCTAGGTGACACCTGGGAAAGGGGCAAACTTTATATTTACATATGTTTGCAGACTTTACATTTACAAATTACTCCTTTGTCAGAATAGGAGCTTCCATTGTATCCTGTCTTCATGTTTGAAGGTTACATTTTACAATTTTTTGCTTGTTTTTTTAAGATTATATTTTAAAAGTCACTGTTACAGAGCCAGCTCACTAATGAATTTGCATTTAAAGGTACAAAGAGCAGATGAGAGAAAAGTATTTCAAATTTGTACCATATACAAATGTGTGGGAAGGAGCTTAGCCCAATAAATCTGAATTTTTCATCAGTTATCATCATTTGCATTCTAGAGAGTTTCCCACTGAACACACCTTTTGGTCTATCTCCCCCAATGATGGTAGCCAAAGTTGTTAAAAATCAAGGATTATCTCCCCAGGATCAATTGAATGCTTGTGAGGATTTCTTTATTGCCTTCTAATGTCATCAGCATGCCAGCTCCTAACTAAACCGTAAGCATCCCACAAATAACCCAGGACACAAGTCTGTCCAACAAATCTCTGCTTTTTCAATGCAAACAGTTAAAGAGTTTTGGCAAGGATCATCAATTTGGTTGCTGAGATTTAAAGTCCACCATTGCTTTTAATGCTTAACAGGCTCTGCAACCCCTGTCAGATCAAAACTCACATGGTGTAGAAGAGGAGGAAGGTTGCAGTGCTGTCATAATCAGCCTTGAGAAAATGGAAAGGAAGGAACAGAAAAAATTATCAACAAACATAAACATAGAGCTCCTACTCTGTTGAGACACTGTGTTAACTATGGTGGGTAACACTAAGAAGCTTAGGATAGAGTTTCTGTCCTTAGGAATCTCTCAATCTAAGTGGAGAAAGTAGAAATACAGTCATCATTTGCAGCCTGTATTTTAAGCAAGTACAGGAGAAAAGGTCAAGGACTCTCTATATTATTCCATTGAGCCTTCCACTAACACCATACTGTCTTGACTACAATAGTTCTATAGAAATTTAAGAAGTGATATCCTTCCTCTTTTCTCATGTGTATGGAACAACATACGTGGGAGACATTAGAATATCCCCAAATCTGAAAGAAAAAAAGAATGATAGCTAACATTTGTTGAGCTCGCACCAAATGCCAGGCACTAAGGGCTTTACAGGTATTAATTCGTTTAACCCTCACAATAACTCTATGCACTAGGAGCTATTGCTATTTGCATTTCACAGATGTGGAAACTGAGGCATCAAGGTTAAATAATGTGGCCAAAGTCAAACAGTTAATAAATGGTAGAGCTGGGATTATCTTCCAGGATATCAAAGAGCACCTAGACCACAAAAATGGTCCTCAACAGTCCTGCAATGAGGAGGAACTGGGGATTGGTTTTAGAACTCACTGTAGAGCCTTCCAATTTTATTCAAATGCATGCATTCCAGTACTCAAATATATGAAGAAGGTTGTGTGTGCTTCCTGAAAATATGGATCCTGGATAATATGTACAGATACTCCTGTACTGATGAATATATTAGGTCTCAAAAGATCTTTCTCTTTTATTCTTCAGTGCCAAGTACCATTATATTAATGAGTATTTGTGTGTTTACTCTGATGCATAGTTACTTTGCATCTATGAAAGTTTATAAATTAAAAAATGTAAGTAGCAAATGATTAATGAGACTTCCATGTCAGGAAGCATCATGTATATAGAGGTAGACTGAAAGGTGATAGGGCTGAAGTTAAGATCTAGACCAAGAGGAAGGAAAAACACTATTTATATAAGTGAGAGAGATATACCCATTTCCAAATGGAAATTTTCTTTAGGTGAGGAAACACTAGTAGACATCAACATGAATTTATCAAGAACCAATTAAACATTCAAGCACTCTTTTAGATGCTGTGTAAATTAAAAAGAAAAAAGGATGCCGCCACCCTGCCTTCCGTAGTCTACATTATTATTCAGGAAAATCTAAAGCGCTGGAGCTGATTAGCATGAGGTGCTGATCAAAAGTTGCGAAGTTTGAGAGGACAAACACCTTTGGGACCTGAGTTTCCTGAGGAAGCAGAGCTGACCCCCTATGCCTGGAAACTACACCCAATAGCTTGTTATGGGTTTTGCCTGAAGAGCCTTGTGGAGAAAATTCAGCCCTGGGCTAGATGGCTTTGTTCTGGTTTGCCAATGCTGCCATTTTGCAAAACACCAGAAATGGATTAACTTTTATAAAAGGGGTTTATTTGGTTACAAAGTTACAGTCTTAAGGCCATAAAGTGTCCAAGGTAAGGCATTAACAACAGGGTATCCTCACTGGAGAATGGCCGAAGGCATCCGAAAATCTCTGTTGGCTGGGAAGGCATGTGGCTGGCATCTGCTTGCTCCCAGGTTGTGTTTCAAAATGGAGTTCTCCAAAATGTCAGTGTCAGCTTCCAATGGCCATCTGCAAAATGCAGCTGGCAGTGAGCTCCTTCTGCCTGAGATTATAGGGCTCCAGTGAACTAATCAAGGTCCATGCTGAATGGGCGGGGACACATCTCCATGGAAACATTCAATCAAGAGGTCACACCCTAATCAAAGGTGTCACTCACAGTTGGGTGGGTCATATCTCCATGGAAACACTCAATCAGAAGGTTCCAACCTGATCAACACTAATATGTATAACCCCACAAGGTTGCATCAAAGAACATGGCATTTTGGGGGACATAATACATTCAAACCAGCACAGGCTTCTTAGGCTTTTTGAATGTGGATTAACCAGTTGCACTGACTACCTTCCCTAAACAAATAGAACAGCAAATGGCTCTGTGGCCTAGTTGGATTAAAGACTTCAATGGGGCAGGCAGGTCCCTGGGAGCTGTATGCAACATTTTATTGCCTTTCAAGGCCTGTTCTTTCTCACTGTATTGATGCACCTGAGTGGATAAATAATCTAGAGTTCCAATGCCAAAGGCTAATTTGCCCTGGCTTGGGAAATGACTGTTTCTTTTTTTTTTTTTTTTGAACCCATAAGCAGCATGAATTACATTGATAGGTTTGCATATTTCTGGCTGACCACCAAAGGACCCCTTCCATGAGGATGGGAAAGTTGTAGGATGAAGTTTTCTTACAGGATTTACCACTGACTCTAAAGTGAAATTGCTACAATGAATAATCATCTTTCCAGAACCCCCACCCCATCCCCAACCCAGTGCAATCTTAATTGGGTTGGCAACATGTGCAATTACCACAGGGGCAGAGGAGTTCTGTGATGTGTGACAGAATTGGTGATTTGCAGTCTCAAATAAAGCTGTTTTCTAAAAGGCCCGACCACCATCGGACTCATTTGAATAAGGGTACATTTTGCTTCACCTCAACTTACATGGCTTTCAAAACTCATGCTTTTATGCCTCGGAAATAGGAACTTTTATAAAGTGAATGCTTGCTGATTAAGGGATTTTAATCTCTCTTTCAAATGCTGTTACTAAAGTTCAAAGCATATAAGTCTATCAATTAGATTGCAAACTGCTGTAATGCAACACTTATCCAATTTGCAAGGATGTTAGTTTTTAAAAAATTTCTCCCAAGAGGAAAAAAAGCTTCACAAAGAATCTACCCAGGGCTAAATTATAACGATCTCCCACAAACATCACAACTACATAAATGTAAATATAATTACAATCTTAGTAGGAAAATAGAGTCTTTATTTTAACCTTCTCACCAAAAAGACTATACACTCCTAGAAGTTCATGAAGGTCATTGGAGGGATCCAACTTCTACTTTAGGGAAACTACCCAAGCTAAAATACATATTTTTAAGAACCTGTGGAATGCTATGCTAAGGGTTCTTTACAAATGCCAATTTCCAGTCCAATCATCAGTGAAACCTCAAGTCAGTGTCAAATGCCTGCAAATAATATTGAGGTTCTTTTGTCATACTTGGATCACCCTGGATTGGTTGCAATAATTTCCCCTCTGATTCTTCACTATTAGAGGGAAGCTAAAGGAGAGGTTAATGTGACAAAAGTGAGCCCTGAGAAGTTCTTTGGCTCTTGCAAAAATTGATAAGCTAGATTCTTTTTGTGAATATGATCCCTCATGAGGGTATATTACACATCTGAAATCTATATAACTTATTCAGCCTCCTATAGCGTGTTTGGTAAGTTCTTTTAGGGACTCTTGACATATATTTTATCTGATTTAATAGGAAATGGCAACATTGCTCAAGATAGTGTGAGAGAGTTGAATATTCTTCAACAGCAAAGGCCAAAATTGTGAAAGAGGAATTTGCTTATAAGAATCTTTCTGAGCCTTCCCTTTTTGAAAATAGTGCTCTTGTTATAATTAAATTCAACACTTTCTAGGAAAATCTGTATGTTAAAGAAGGATGTTTGTGTATTCACCTTTGTATTCCCATTTGCTTAGCAAATCTTTTGCTTGTTGGTTGAAGGTACTCAAGGAAATTAAGATTATTACTTAATTTATTTAATCCCCAGGGCTAGACTTGTAGGCAGAGTGATGTGGGGACCTTTTTGACATACTTTGAATTACACTGCTTAGATAACATCTACTTCTCTTACAACCAGTTTGGTGTGATCTGAGATACTGCCTGGATTGACTGGTATAGCAGGGTCTTCTCCTTAAGGAGGTAGTTTGTGTAAAGGAGTGTGATGGTTAGGTTCATGTGTCAACTTAGCTAGGTGATGGTGTCCAGGTGTCTGGTCAAGCAAGCACTTGCCTAACCATTACTGCAAGGACATTTGTGCCTGGTTAGTAAACCAGAAGGCCGGTTTATTAAATCATCAGTCAAGTCACTGCACCTGGGACTTATCACATTAAAGAAGGGCGTGTCTTCTGCAACAAGAGAATTCAATCAGCTGGATTTAATCCAATCAGTTGAAGACTTTTAAGGGAGAAGAGAGAGAACCTTCACTTCTTCTTCAGTTAGCCAGCCACGTGTTTCCTGAGGAGTTCATCGAATACCTTCATTGGAGTTGCCAGTTTGCTGCTTGCCCTACAGGATTTGGACTTGTGCATCCCCAGAGTTGTGTGAGACACTTTTATAATATCTTATATTTACAGATATCTCTTGTTGGTTCTGTTTTCCTAGAGAACCCCAACTAAAACAGGGGGAATCAGGCTCATCCTTCAGGGTAGGAAATAAAGCTATGCTTCAAAACTTACTCTGTATTCTAACACTGCTGATAATATAAACTACTAAGAAATGCCTGCCCCTGACATTTTGGATCTGGGCCAGAAGGAATTGGTTTTGTCGTTTGTTTGCCCCTATTCTCTAATAGTGCTTGGGAGAGTCAATGTGATTTTCTTAAAATTTCTATTTTCATGCCAAGAAACAAATTTCCCTGAAAGCACGTGGCTCATCAGTGTTTCTTAAAAGCAAAAAGAATAGAATGCAGAAGGCTTTTCAAAGGGGTTTCTGTGTTAGTTGAGGCAACAATGATGATAATAATAACAATGATCATTATATATTTCATTTGTATGGGATTTTATAGTTTGCAAAGCATTTTTATATACATCATCTCATATTGTAATATAACCAAAACCTTGCATAATATGAAATTAGCTGTTTCTCATGTCTAGGCATCTTGGGTGTTATTGGAAGCTGGGGGTCAGAGGTAGTGAATGGTGTAGAGAGTATTTCTTAGTAGAGCACTGAAAGATCCAAACCTGTACAGAGAAGAATGGCAAGATGATGAGAAGTAAAGGTACCACAGTTTGCTTTGCTAAATAAAAGCTCCAGACAGAGTCAAAGCCAAAAGAGCCAGGAGAACCTGCTTTGCATTCACAATGCCTTAGTCTGGGGATGGCAGGGATCCACCCTCCACCGGAGGTGGCTGCCCAGGCATCTGTGCAAGATGGGTGTTCAGGCTATGCCCATGAGAAGCAAGAAGGAAGGCAGAAGCTCCTCTACTTCTGAGCTTTCCACTGATGAACTCTCATGAATTCCCTCCCCCACCATGGTTGAATTTTTTTTAATTCAATTTTATTGAGATATATTCACATACCATGCAAACATCCAAAGTGTACAATCAACTGTTCACAGTACCATCATATAGTTGTGCATTTGTCACCCCAATCTATTTTTTGAACACTTTCCTTGTACCAGAAAAAGTGAAAATAAGAATAAAAAATAAAAGTAAAAAAGAACACCCAAATCATTCCCCCCCACCCTAGTTTTCATTTAGTTTTTTGTCTCCATTTTTCTACTCATCCATCCATACACCGGATAAAGGGAGTGTGAGCCACAAGGTTTTCACAATCACACTGTCGCCCCTTGTAAGCTACATTGTTATACAATTGTCTTCAAGAGTCAGGCTACTGGGTTGCAGTTTGATTGTTTCAGGTATTTTCTTCTAGCTGTTCCAATGCATTAAAACCTAAAAGGGGTTATCTATATAGTGTGTAAGAAGGCCCACCAGAGTGACCTCTCGACTCCATTTGGAATCTCTCAGCCACTGAAACTTTGTTTCATTTCACGTCCCCTTTTGGTCAAGAAGATATTCTCAGTCCCACAACGCCGGGTCCAGATTCATCCCCTGGAGTCATATCCTGCATTGCCAGGGAGATTTACACCTCTGGGAGTCAGATCCCATGTAGGAGGGAGGGCAGTGGAACTCTCACAAATTTTTAAACAGAGTCAATTGCAAAACACAAGCACATTGTATCTGTTCTCACCATCAGATTCATTCCTTCACCATCCTTTCTAAATATAAGAATTGTGCCAAGCACTCTGCTTAATGTTGGAGATGAACAGTGGACAAGACAGATGAGGCCCCTGTCATGGAGGGAAACCAAAAATGATCATAAACTGTGATTGATGCAATGAAGGAATTAAGCAGGGAGGTGAGGTAGAGTGCAAATACAACTGAGAAAGACCTCAGTGTGGAATCAACATCTTTCTGAGTCCTGAAGAATGAGGACGAGACATCTGAAGAGCTGTGGGAGGAACACTTTAAGGCAAGGGCAATACCGAGTGCAAAGCCCGAGGGGGGCAAGTCCTTGGTCTAAAAGCAAAAAGTTTGCCCCATTTTTATAAAGGGCTTGAATTCTAAATGCTAAGAATTTATTCTAAGAAAATAATCTGGAATATGCATAAGGATATTCGCAGTAAGTTCACAGAATTTAAAAGTAAAATAAATTATTGTCTATAAAGTGAAATAAGTTAATTAATCCTAATCCTCATAATAAGAGATGGTTTGAGTAAATTAGGATTTCCCATTTGATAGAGTGTATCGATTAAAGATAATACTGTTTATGTACGTTTATTAAAATAGAAATATATAAACAATAAATTGACAGCATACATTTTAAAAGAATATGCAACTAGAATATAATATTGTAAAAAAATGCCTCATATATAGTTGCATGGAAAATGTCTGGAAGGGTTTACAACAAAATTCAGAGTGGTGATTCATGAGTGATTTTTATATCCTTAATTTTGCTTTTCTCTGTTTTCTAAAATCTTCAGGAATATATTGCTTTTATAATATAATATAAACTTTAAACTATTTTTGGAAAGCATGGATCTTCAGAGAAAGTTTTACTAAGGAAGGCTTTAAGGTTATCTTATGCAAAAGAAAATATAACACTCTTTTGACAAACTCTGGGCTTACTTCTTTAGAATTGTCGTAGATAGCAAGATCAAACTCATGGAAAATAAGTAGGACAAAACAATAAACATGTAATAAATATATTTTTAGACTGCACTGAGTAAAATAAGGTATTCACATGTAGAAGAAACTCAGTGTGTCAGTGTTAAAAACTTAATCTGGTATGGAACCCTTCTATTTAAAAAGTTTCTTTAATAAACTTTGATTAAAAAAATTGCTGCTTAAGATTGCTTCATAAAACTTTGTAGAATTCTGTACCAGTTTTAAAATATTTTGAATAAACCTGTACTGGCTTGAAATTTAATGTGTTTTGATCTTTATTCTCTTTGCTTTATTTATTTACATTTAAAGTATCAGCAAAATCCTTTGTAACTGGATCTAAGATGGTGGCATAGAGAGGTGTGGAAGCTAGTTAGTTCCCCTGGAACAACTAATAAACAACCAGGAACAGCTAGTAAATAATCTGGAATAACTGTGAGGGGAGAAACGTGAACATCCTCTCATCATACACCAACCTGAATTGGGAGGAATGCCCAAGATCACAGCATAAAATCTGTTAAGTAGAACTGTGGATCCAAGCTGGGAAACCCCTCCCCCCACGGCCTGAGCTGCAAAGCCTTGTGGAGCCAGAGAACAGCACTCTCCGAGCGGGCGAATAAAGCACAGCTGAACTCCAACTAGGGTTTTAATTAACAAGCATGGACTGCTCCATACGAACCCCCAACAATCAGACAGAGGCTTTGGGTGAAGACTGACCTTGGAGAGCCAGACTGGCCCCAAAGGGGGCTTTCTGTTCCTGTTTCAGCTCAGTGGAGAAAGCCTCAGCCATTTTCAGTTCCCAGCTCTCTGACCCAAACAAGGGTGGAGATAGCACAGGCAGAGAGAGACCACTGAAATGCTAATGACCTCTCCCTAGGGGGTCTATCTTCCCTAAGAGGAAAGGAGTGGGGCCCAGCTCTACTACCTGCCTTCCATTCAGAACCAGACCCCAGAGCCTGGGGGAAAACAGCCATGGGCCACACCTTTTTACACCAGTTTGGAGTTACAGGCTGACAGGTGCCATCTGATGGGCAGAAAAGCACAGTGACCTGAGGCCTCACAGGGTGTACCAATTTTCTAAGACACATCCTCAGGGAAACCAGATAATGAATAGTTCTTCCTTCTGGGACTGGAGCCCATTTTGGTCTGGGAAAACCTGATTGGGGTAACCAAGGAAACCATGCCTAGACAACAGAAAACTACAACCTACACTAAGAGAAATGAAGTAATGGCCCAGTCAAAGGAACAAACTTATACTTCAACTGAGATACAGGAACTTAAACAACTAATACTCTGTCAATTCAAAAAGTTTAGGGAGGATATGGCAAAAGAGATGGACCGTATAATGAAAACACTGGGCATACATAAGTTGGAAATTGAAAGTTCGAGGAACCAACTGGCAGAATCTATGGAAATGAAAGGCACAACATAAGAGATGAAAGACACAACGGAAACATACAACAGCAGATCTCAAGACACAGAAGAAAATACTCAGGAACTGGAGAACAAGGCACCTGAAAGCCTACACACAAAAGAATAGATAGAGAAAAGAATGGAAAAATAAGAGCAACGTCTCCAGGAACTCAAGGACAAAATGAAAATCCAGAATTTATGTGTCATTGGTGTCCCAGAAGAAGAGAAGGGAAAAGGGGCAGAAGCAATAATAGAGGAAATAATCAATGAAAATTTCCCATGTCTTATGAAAGACATAAAATTACAGATCCAAGAAGTGCACCATACCCCAAACAGAATAGAGCTGAATATGCCCACATCAAGATACTTAATAATCAGATTATCAAACATCAAAGGGAAAGGGAGAATTCTGAAAGCAGTAAGAGAAAAGTGATCCATCACATACAAAGGAAGCTTGATAAAACTATGTACGGATTTCTCAGTAGAAACCATGGAGGCAAGAAGGAAGTGGGGTGATATATTTAAGATACTGAAGGAGAAAAACCACCAACCAAGAATCCTGTATCTGGCAAAACTATCCTTCAAATATGAGGGAGAGCTTAAAATATTCTCAGACAAACAGACAATGACAGAGTTTGTGAACAAGATAACCTGCTCTACAGGAAACACTAAAGGAAGCACTGAAGACAGAAAGGAAAAGACAAGAGTGAGAGGTTTGGAACACAGTTTTTGGAGATGGTAGCACAGCAATGTAAGTAAACTGAACAAAGATGACTGTGGGTATGGTTGAAAGAGGAAGGTTGGTACCATGTGGGACACCAGAACAAAAGACAAAGGATAAAGACTGGGACTGTGTAACTCAGGGAAACCTAGGGTGCTCAATGACTGTAATAAAAGGTACGAATATATTTTTACATGAGGTTGAACAAATGAATGTCAACATTGCAAGGTGTTAAAAATAGGGTGGGATTGGGGGAAAATGCAATCAATGCAAACTAGAGACTATAATTAACAGAAATATTTGTATTATGCTTCCTTTAATATAACAAAGGCAATATACCAAAGCTAAATGCGTATGGGGGGCGGGTAGTGAAAGGATATGGGACTCCTGGCCTTGGTGATGTTGTCTGACTCTTTATTCCACCTTACGTTAATGCTATCTTTCCTTTTGTTGCTTTCTACTGTCATGTGTTTTTTGGTTGTTGTTGTTTTATTTCTCTCTGTCTTTTTTCTATTTCTTTTATCTCTCTGCCTTCTTTGACTCTTCCTCCTCTTTGGGGAAGAAATGGAGATGTCCTTATATAGATAGTGGTGATGGTGCTGAATGCATAAATACCTGACTATACAGGGAACCAAAGATTGTTTACTTAGGACAGCATGTATGATGTGTGAACAAAACCATCTTAAAAGAAAGGGGTTGATGAAGAAAACTTGAGGGCACTATATTGAGTGAAATAAGAAAGACACATAAAGGCAAATATTCTAGGATCTCACTGATATGAACTAATTATAATATATAAACTCATAGACATGAAATATAAGTTATCAGGATATAGAATGAGACTAAATAAGTGGGAGTGTTTGCTTATTATGAGCAGAATGTTCAAGTAGGTTGAACTTACACATTTGGAAATGGACAGGGGTTCTGGTAGTGTGTTGTGAGAATAACTAACAGTGCTGAAAGGTGTGTGAAGGTGGTAGAAAGGGGAAGCTCAGAGACACATATATCACCAGAAGGAAAGTCGGAGGTTAAAAGATGGGAATGTATAAAACAGTGAATGTTGTGGTGGACAATGTCTGTGATTAACTATACAAATATTAGAAATCTCTCTCATGAACTAGAACAAATGTATGACACTATAACTAGAAGTTAATAATAGAGATGCATATAGGAAAAAACATATACCTATTGCAAACTATATACTACAGTTAGTAGTATTTTAACATTCCTTCATCAACAGTAACAAGTGTACTATACCAAAACTATGAATCAATAATGGGGGGGGGGGGATAGTTAAGGGTATGGGAGGATTTGAGTCTCCTTTTTTTGTCTTCTTTTCTGGAGTAATGAAAATGTTCTAAAAATTGAAAAAAAATTAATTGTGGTGATGAATACACAGCTGTATGATGGTACCATGGGCAATTGGTTGTGCACTTTGGATCTTTTGATAGTTGTATGGTATGTGAACAATCTCTCTCTCTCTTTCTTTCTCTCTATACATATATGTATATACATGTATATATATATAAAAAATCCTTTGTAACTGCCTGGCATTTTCACAAATCATCTTGATGATTCAGGGTAAATTTTTCAAGGCCTTAGTTTCAATTCATTCAAGGGAGAAGCTAGAGCAAATCTCTCTTCTCTGAAGCAACCCATTAGCCCACCTACGTGGTCAATAGGAGGGGCAACTATAATTATTGCTACATTTCTTGCTTAGTCAGACTGATAAAGATTTTGAATGTGTAAAATGAACACATATATAAAAATTTTGGAATGTAAATGAATGTGCCAGGCAAGGGGTGAATCCTCAAATGAAAATTGGATATTACTGCCAGAAGAAAGAGGAATAGACGCTGGGTGGGCAGAAACAACAGGGTCAGGAAATATGCAGCTTATATGTTGACAGTCTTTCGTCTTGTGCTCATGGCAGACATTGCTAAGTGAAAATCGCATTCTTTTCCCCTGAGCTTAAAGGTGGCCTTAGATTCCTTTTCAGCACAGCCTCTGCCATTTGATCAGAGATGTCAAATGAGATCAAACCTGTTTTGTATGGTAAAATAGCCTTGGTACTACTTACCCAAACATTTGCATTTTAGCAGTCATCAAAGTCTTAACTTGAAGCACTAATGTGGGAGTTGGTGGCAGCATTTTAGGAAAAGTGAAGGCAATATTTTGGAACTGGAAGCATCTTTTCTCTTGCTCCTCAAATCCAGATCTTCACCTAGTGCTAGAATGCCAGTGTAGCTATCCTCCACTAGCACAAGCCTGGTGAGTTCCACTCTGGGCAAACTTTTCTGGGACTTGAGAGGAAAAGGGCCTGTGGTGGGGTTGGAAGCTGTATATATCCCAGAAAAACATGTTCTTAAACCTAATCCATTTCTGTGAGTGTGAACCCATTCTAGGATGTTTTGCTGGTCCACCTCATTCAGGATGGGTCTTAATCCCATTACTGGAGTCCTTTATAAGCAGAATGAAATTCAGACATAGAGAAAACCACAGAGGGAGCAGCCAGAAGGTGAACATCAGTGGAACTGGGAAAAGAAGGGAGAGACAAGGAGACACTGTCATGTGACTTGCCATGTGATAAGCTAAGGAATAAAGATCACTGGCAGCTGGCCCCAGAATCCCACAGTCTTTGGGGAGAAAGCATCATCTTGATAATGCCTTGATTTGGACTTTTTCCCAACCTCAAACCATGAGTGAATAAATTCCCATTGTTTAACCTGACCAATTACATGCCATTTGCTTAAGAAGCCTGTGAAACTAAAACAGGGCCCAATATCTTATTTTGTTCTAGAACTTTTCAAAACTTTTCAGTCTATAATTTAGTTTTGGCAAACTTGGAATGATGAGATTTATAGAAGTAATTTATCTTAATCACTACTGATTAGCTGATGTTCTTTCAATTCAAAAGCCTTCTAAATCACTTACTATTGGTCTTGAATATATTTCCTGGATTTTGAAATAATAATATTTTCAGTCTGCTCATATCTATCTATCTCTCTCTATATATATAATAGTTATTTTATCTCTGAGGAAGTTCAACTACTTTATTTTAAGCTCTTTGTAAATATCCTAAGTGAAGGAAATTGCAAAAAAATCAAAATAATAATAAAATTTTATTGTCTGACAAGGTTTTTACTATTGACCTTTAAGTTGGGAGTTGATGTTTCTGTATTAGATGCTAATTGCATTCATTTTCTAATTCTGGTTCCATGTTAGTGATTGGAGTGGGTTGAATAGTGGCCTCCAAAAGATATATCCAAGTTATAACCCCTTGTACCTATGAATGTGACCTTGTTTGCAAATAGAGTTTTTGCAGATGTAATTAAGTTAAAGATCCTGAAATCAGATCATTGTGGATTTAGGGTGTACCCTACGTGCAATGACTAATGTGTCCATATAAGAGAAAGGAGAGGGAGATTTGGCACAAAGACCCAGGGAAGAAGGTCATGTGAAGATGGAGATAGAGGTTGGAGACTGTTGCTATAAGTCAAGCAAAGTCCTAGAGCTTTCTGAGGGAACATGGCCTTGCTGACACCTTGATTTCCTCTAGAACTGTGACAGAAAAAATTTCTGTTGTTTGAAGCCACCAAGTTCATGGTAATTTGTTACACCAACCCTGGGAAACTTACACAGTGATACTAAATCCAACATAGAAATATTACATTATGTAAGGGTGCAGTATTCATTCAAACAGTCCCAGGAACATACAATTAATGAATTCAGAGTTCATTTAAATCAACACAAGGTATTCATAAAGGTTCATTAGCAACCCCATGGTTCCACTTTATTTGCAAGATTATTTGAATATAGTAGTGTACATATAGGTAGCTGTAGAAGGAGGTATCTTATTATTAAAGATCAGTTATCCATGTTGCTGATGGTTAAATACTCCTTTAACAAATAGGAGAACAATATTAGATTGTTGTGTTTCCCGCCTCTTGACTTTGACTTAAATGAAATCATAGTAGCCCTTCTATGGTAATGATGAAGACAACTAAATTGATTTGTTTTCATAAAAAGCACTATTTGAAGTCACTCCTGAATTTTTGCCTTGGAGGGGCCACACATTTCTATTGTACTTCTGTTTCCAATTGTGTGTACTATAATTTTATTTTCCACAAACTTGACTGAGGACTCCGTATTTTTCTTCATTGCATTTGTTCAACTTCTTTCCAAGAAAAGTATGCCATTAATTTAATTATGAAGATCCTTTATTTGTATTTAACTTATAAAAACTATATGTTGGGAATTGCTTTTTTTTTCTGGAAACATAAGAAAAACAGCCCATATTGCTAATAAATATAATTAGGAAAGAAAAGAATGCTGGGATTCATCATGCATAGCATATACTCAAACTATTGTAAAAATAGTCATTTGTTATACATGACCATATTTACATTTTTTATATTTGCATTGTCCAGAAGGATTTTGTTGCACAAGAATAGGAAAGGAGGCCAATAACCATCAATAAAACTAGATAAGTTCCTTTTAGAAACACAGAGAAGGCCACAGGAACATTATATGCTAAATTTTCTAGGAATCATGGATAGCTGTGGTTAACTGGATTTCAGCCAATTTTTGACAGAATATATATAATTCAATTTATACCAGAGGAACTTTGGAAAAGTTTAGATAAGATTTTTTTTTTTTTGGAGACATGACTGCATAAAGCTTGGCTGCTGATTTTTGTGTGGAAAAATAGTCTATTGCTTTTGCTAGTATAACAAGTTCAAAAACATCTCCCTTTCCCAGCTTTGCACTCTGATGATAAATATATGGACTCCCAGAATGGGGCTAAAAATGGAGCTTCTTTTTATACTTTACCTTTCCTAGCATAGTTATTAGAGAGGAAAGAGAAAATTAATGCAAGTCTGTAATAGGGTTCAGACATTTTTCAGACTCACCAGTGTTCTCATTATCCAATAGGGTTTGATTTGTATCCAAGAGAGTTTGGTTTGACTCTGCCTATACTTTTACTGTTATCTCTTATTTCTCCTAGTCTCAGCCTGCTTTTTATAATCCACCCCTTCAAAAGATTGAAGAGAAACCTAAAATGTATTTATACAGTGAATACATTGATTGTATCCATGTCTTCACATGCAATACAAAATGAAGATTTGTTTCCCATTATTCAGACTCCTTGTGGCAAATCACTGTATTGGAATTGCCAATTGACAACTTTATTTTGCTTGTATGTGTGAATTTTAAGTGTCCAAACAAAACTATTGGCTGAGAAAATTAGATGAATATTTTGTGGTATGTGATTATTAAGAAGATAATATAGTTAATTATTTCCCAAAGCTTGTACACCAGACTCACAGATGCTGGAGGGTGGGATGGAATAGGTAAAGGTTATGGTGGTAAAATAAGCTTAGAAAATGTTTTACATTTTTGTACATTGGCAAAAAGTTTGTGACAAGTCCTGTATTAAATAAATTGATGTGATTTTGTTTAATTAGTCATTTTTTTAAAGATTTATTCACACACCATACAATCATCCAAAGTATACAATCAAATTGTTCACATCACCACCATATAGTTGTTCATTCATCATCCTGATCTATTTTTTGAACATTTTCCTTGCATCAGAAAAAGTGAAAATAAGAACAAAAAAATAAGAGTAAAAAAAGAACACCCAAATTGCCCCCCTCCCACCCTATTTTTCCTTTAGTTTTTTGCCCCCATTTTTCTAGTCAACCATCCATACACTGGATAAAGGGGAGTGTGATCCACAAGACTTTCACAATCACATTGTCACCACTTGTAAGCCACATTGTTATACAATCGTCTTTAAGGCTCCAGGTTACTGGGTTGTAGTTTGACAGTTTCAGACATTTACTACTAGTTATTCCAATTCATTAAAACCTAAAAAGAGTTATCTATATTGTGCATAAAGGTGCCCACCAGAGTGACCTCTTGACTCCATTTGGAATCTCCCAGCTACTGAAACTATTTCATTTCATTTCACAACCCCTTTTTGGTCAAGAAGATGTTCTCCATCCCACGATGCTGGGTCCAGATTCTTCCCTGGGAGTCATATTCTACGTTGCCAGGGAGATTTACACCCCTGGATGTCAGATCCCACGTTGGGGGGAGGGCAGTTATTTCATGCACCAAGTTGGCTTAGCTATAGAGAGAGGGCCACATCTAAGCAACAAAGAGGGATTCAGGGGGAGACTCTCAGGAACAATTATAAGCAGCCCTAGCCTCTCCTTTGCAGTAACAGGCTTCTTAAGGGCAAGTCCTGTGATAGTCTTCAATGCTTGTGAGAACATCAGCAACCGGGTGAGGAAGCCGAACACCTCTGCATTTCCCCCTGGCTCCCCAGGGGTTCTCTGCATATTTTTTTTCATTTTTTAAAAAATTAAATTTATTAAAAATTAAAAAAAAAACAGACAATAAAGAAAAAAAAAACATTTTAAACAAAACCAAAACAAAGGAGTAAGAAAAAACAAATAACCTAAAATAACTACATTACTTCCAAGACATTCCTATTCTACCACAAGAAAATATACAGACTAGCAAAGGAATAAGAAAAACAGATAACCTAAGATAACTACATTTCTGTGAACTTGTTCCTACCATGTCCACCAGAAATTAAAAAACCTTGGTCATCCTGAGCATTCCCAGAACATTAAAGTTACCCACAATAACTTATCTGTTCTTCTTAGGTTATTGTTCCCCCTTCACTATTAGCTATCTATCGCTAGGTCCTCTATATTCTACATTATAAACCATTTATTTTACATTTTTCACTGTTCACGTTAGTGGTAACATATAATATTTCTCTTTCTGTGCCTGGCTTACTTCGCTCAGAATTATGTCCTCAAGGTTCATCCATGTTGTCATATGTTTCATGACAACGTTCTTTCTTACTGCCACGTAGTATGCCATTGTGTGTATATACCACATTTTATTTATCCACTCATCTGTTGAAGGACAAATGGGTTGTTTCCATCTCTTGGCAATTTTGAATATTGCTATGAACATTGGCCTGCAGATATCCGTTCGTGTCACTGCTTTCAGATCTTCTGGATAAATACCGAGAAGTGTGATTGCTGATTGAAGGACAACTCTATATCTAGTTTTCTAAGGAACTCCCAGACTGACTTCCAGAGTGGCTGAACCATTATACAGTCCCACCAACAATGAATAAGAGTTCCAGTTTCTCCACATCCTCGCCAGCATTTGTAGTTACCTGTTTGCTTAATGGCAGCCATTCTAATTGGTATGAGATGGTATCTCATTGTGGTCTTAATTTGCATCTCCCCAACAGCTAGTGAGGCTGAACATTTTTTCATGTGTTTTTTGGCCATTTGTATTTCCTCTTCAGAGAACCGTCTTTTCATATCTTTTGCCCATTTTATAATTGGGCTCTCTGTGCTATTGTTGCTGAGTTGTAGGATTTCTTTTGTCAGACACATGGTTTCCAAATATTTTTTCCCATTGAGTTGGCTGCCTCTTCACCTTTTTGACAAATTCCTTTGAGGTACAGAAACTTCTAAGTTTGAGGAGTTCCCATGTATCTATTTTTTCTTTTGTTGCTTGTGCTTTGGGTTTAAGGTCTAGGAAGTGACTGCCTAATACAAGGTCTTGAAGATATTTCCCTACTTCTCGGAGTCTTATGGTACTGTCTCTTATGTTTTGGTCTTTAACCCATTTTGAGTTAATTTTTGTGTAAGGTGTGAGGTAGGGGTCCTCTTTCATTCTTTTGGATATGGATATCCAACTCTCCCAGCCCCATTTGTTGAAAAGACTATGCCCCAGTCCAGTGGCTTTTGGGGCCCAGTCCAGTCAACTGTAGATCTAAGGATCTATCTCCAAATTCTCTGTTGGATTCCATTGATCAATATGTCTATCTTTGAGCCAGTAGCATGCTGTTTTGACTACTGTGGCTTTATAATAAGCTTCAAAGTCAGGAAGTGTAAGTCCTCCCACTTCATTTTTCTTTTCTAGAATGTTTTTAGCAATTCAAAGCATCTTCCTTTTCCAAATAAATTTGATAACTAGCTTTTCCAAGTCTGCTAAGTAGGTTGTTGGAATTTTATAGGGATTGTCAAATGCTTTTTCAGCATCTATTGAGGTGATCATTTGATTTTTCCCTTTTGATTTGTTAATGTGTTGTAATATTGATTGATTTTCTTATGTTGAACCATACTTGCATGCCTGGGATGAACCCCACTTGGTCATGGTGTATGATTTTTTTAATGTGTCTTTGGATTTAATTTGCAAGCATTTTGTTGAGAATTTTTGCATCTATATTCATTAGGGAGATTGGGTGGTAGTTTTCCTTTCTTGTAGCATCCTTACCTGGTTTTAATATTAGAGTGATGTTAGTGTCATAAAATACGTTGGGCAGTGTTATTTTCATCAGTGTTTGAAAGAGTTTAAGTAAGATTGATATCAGTTCTTTTTGGAATATTTGGTAGAATTCCCCTGTGAAGCCATCTGGCCCTGGGCATTTATTTATGGGAAGTTTTTTGATGACTGATTGGATCTCTTTGCTTGTGATTGGTTGGTTGAGGTCTTCTATTTCTTCTCTGGTTAGTCTGTGTTGTTCATGTGTTTCCAGGAAATTGTCCATTTCCTCTACATTATCTGGTTTGTTGGCATAGAGTTGTTCATAGTATCCTTGTGTAATTTTTTTAAATTTCTTTGGAATCCACAGTAATATCACCTCTCTCATTCATTATTTTGTTTATTTGGGTCTTCTCTCCTTTTGATTTTGTCAGTCTAGCTAGAGGGTTGTCAATCCTGTTGATCTTTTTAAAGAACCAACTTTTGGTGTTATTTATTTTCTCTATTTTTTTTTTTTTTTTGTTCTCTATGTCATTTATTTCTGTTTTAATCCTTGTTATTTCTTTTCTTCTACTTGCTTTAGGATTAGTTTGCTATTCATTTTCTAGCTTCATCAGTTGCTCCATTAGTTCTTTGATTTTAACTCGTTCTTCCTTTTTAATGTATGCATTTAGAGCTATAAATTTCCCCCTCAGTACTGCTTTTGCTGCATCCCATAAGTTTTGATATGTTGTGTTCTCATTTTCATTTGTCTGTATATATTTAGCAATTTCTCTTGCTATTTCTTCTTTAACCCACTGATTGTTCAGGAGTGTGTTGTTTAACACCCAGGTATTTGTGAATTTTCTAAGTCTCTGATGGTTATTGACTGCTAATTTTATTCCATTACGATCAGAGAATGTACTTTGAATAATTTCAATCTTTTTAAATTTATTGAGGCTTGTTTTATGTCCCAGCATATGATCTTAGAGAATGTACTTTGAATAATTTCAATCTTTTTAAATTTATTGAGGCTTTTTTTATGTCCCAGCATATGATCTTTTCTGGAGAAAGTTTCATGCACACTAGAGAAGAATGTGTAATCTGGTGATTTGGGATGTAATATTCTATATATGTCTGTTAATTCAAATTTATTTATCAGATTGTTTAGGTTTTCAATTTCCCTGCTGGTCTTCTGTCTGGTTGATCTATTTATAGGAGAGAGTGATGTATTGAAGTCTTCCACAATTATTGTGGAAACATCTATTGCTTCCTTTAGTTTTGCCAATGTTTGTCTCATGTATTTTGTGGCACCTTTGATTGGGTGCATAAACATTTATGATTGTTATTTCTTCTTGTTGAATTGCCCCTTTTATTAATATGTAGTGGCCTTCTTTGTCTCTCATAACATTCTTGCATTTAAGGTCTATTTTATGTGAGATTAATATTGCTACTCCTGCTTTCTTTTGGCTGTAGCTTGCATGAAATATTTTTTTCCATCCTTTCACTTTCAATTTCTTTGTGTCCCTGTGTCTAAGATGGGTCTCTGGTATGCAACATATTGATGGTTCATATTTTCTGATCCATTCTGCCAATCTATATCTTTTAATTGGGGAGTTTAATCCATTTACATTCAGTGTTATTACTGTGAAGGCATCATCCTATCCTTTTGTTTATGTTTGTCAAATATATTTTTCTCCTCTCTCTCTTAATGTCCGTTAATGTACCCTTACTAAATCTCTTTAGTTCTGAACCTTTTTCCATACTTCTCTCTTTTCTTTGTTTCTCTGTCAATAGGGCTCCCTTTAGTATCTCAAGCAGGTTAGGCATCTTGTTAGCAAATTCTCTCAGCATTTGTTTATGAAAAATTGAAGTTTTCCCTCAAATTTGAAGGAGAGTTTTGTTGGATAAAGAATTCTTCGTTGGCAATTTTTCTTTTTCAGAATTTTAAACATGTCTTGCCACTGTCTTCTTGCCTCCGTGGTGGCTGCTGAGTAGTCACTGCTTTGTCTTATGCTGTTTTCCTTGTAAGTGGTGAATTGCTTCTCTCTTGGGGCTTTCAGAACTTGCTCATTCTCATCATCATTTGACAATTTGATCAGAATATGTCTCAGAGTGGGTTTATTTGGATTTATTCTGTTTGGAGTTCCTTGGACATCTATGACTTGTGTAGTTATATTGTTTAGAAGGTTTGGGAAAATTTCCCCAACAATTTCTTTGAATATGCTTCCTACACCTTTACCCATGTCTTTCCCTTCTGGAACACCAATCATTCTTTTATTTGTGCATTTTATGTTGTCCATATCATATCCCTGAGATCCATTTTGATTTTTTCGATTTTTCCCCATTCTTTCTTTTGTTCTTTCACTTTTCATTTAGTTTTCTTCGAGCTCATTGATTTGCTCCTCAGCTACCTCTAGTCTAGTACTGTGAGTATCCGGAATCTTTTAAATGAGATCGATAGTTTCTTTTATCTCCATAAGATCATCTATTTTTTTAATTTACTCTTGTGAATTCTTCTTTATGCTTTTCTAGGGTCTTCTTCATGTCCTTTATATCCTGTGCCATGATCTCGTTGTTTGTCATTATTGCTCCAAATACTGTGTCTTCTCTGAACTTTTGATTTGGGTGTTTGGGTTAGGGTTATCTTTATCTTCTGGTTTCTTCATATGCTTTAAATTTTTCTGTTGTTTCTGGCCTCTTGGCATTTGCTTAACTTGATAGGGTTCCTTTAGGATATGTAAACTGATTCAAACACATCTCTAATTTGTCAGATCTATAGCTTGGTGGAGTACACGTTCTCTAACTAACCAGCAGGTGGTGTCTGTGAGCCACCTATTACCCTCAAGCCAGTTCTTCCCAACTTTGTCTTTGCAGTGAGTGGGGGTCTGAATCTTGCAAGGGTCCAATTGGTGCACCAAATTTCCATGTGTATTTTGTGCTGCCCGCCTTGAATTTGGGGGGTTGTGGTTAGGAAGGTGGGGCAGCTTTAATAATCAAATCTCCTAGGTGTTCCTGGAGAATTAAAGCTGTTGCAGGAGTCCAAACTTTTGGTTCTGTCTCTCCACAGTCTGTCTCTGCCACGGACCCACAAGTCTCTGATATTGGTGTATGGTCCCTGGGACTTGAGTGCCGTCTCTCTTCCAAGCCTTGCCCTCCTAGGCCTCCACTGAGGGAAGACTGCACTATGTCACAGGTAAGCACAGTCCTCAAGGGAAGCTCTGTGCTGCTGCATCGCTCAGGGGCATTCTCCACCCGCTGAAAAGATGGGTGTATGGGGTGTGGTAATTTCCTCCTTTTTGCAGACCTCCACCTTCTTAGCTCCAGGGCAGTTAGCTGTGGGTGTGCAAAAGGCTATCACCCACGCCAGATACTGAGGTGTGTGCACAAGTTATGGGAAGCCCTTCCCACTGTGCTGGACTGTGCAGTTCTTACTGCCGGATCCGTAGCCGCTTTTGCATTTTTAAACTATTCCGTCTCTATATATCACCCCTGGTTTCTCCTGACTGCGGCATGGCTGCTGGTTCTCCAGCAGGCTCACTCACTCGTTTCAGAATTCAGACTCTCAGTTTCACCAAGTGCACGGTCCCTGTGGATTTAGCAGACCTTGTCCAGCCGGTGCTTCACTGGAATTGGTGTTCTGGAGCACTTTTTGTCTTTTATCTAGTGTTTTTCATGGAGACCTTTTTTTTTTTTTTTGCCCTGTCTCTCCTAATCCACCATCTTAAAACTCCCCCTAATTAATCATTCTTAAATTTATTTGACCAGGGGTCTCCCTTTTGTTCCTTGCATAAAAAGTACAAACATCTGAAGAACTAACACCTTCCAAACATACTTTGAAAAATGTTAATATGGACAAACCCTTCATTTTATAGATGATGAAACTGAGTCCATGGAGATTAAATTGCATGCCCAATCCCACTGTTAATTAGTGACTTAGCTGAACTTAAAATCTTGGCCTCATGATGTTCTGTTTCATACACCATAGTCAAATTGTTCTGTTTGTCTATAGTGCCTCAGTTCAGCAGATAATTTGGAAACATTTACTTCTTTTTTAAAGCTTTTTAAAAAGTGAGGTGTAGTTTCCATAAAGTAAATTTTATGCTTTTCAGTGTATAGTTCTAAGCTTTGAAACCACCACTAAAATCAATAGTTCCATTTATTTCCTTAAAAATAGAGTTTGAAATGTTTTAAAAAATATGTACTAGAATGCATTAACATAATTTCAATGGATATGTATTTAAATGCTTTTAAAATCTGCTTAAAATGAGCATCCTAGGCAGTCTCAATCAGTGCAGCTGACAGTATTGACTTCAAGAACAGTGGTAGATAGAAGAATTATATTGGAGAAGAAACAAGGCAAACCAAAGGTGAAGCTGTACTAAAAGGGGAACACACAGTCTAAGGAATTAGGCTAGGCTTTCCTTTGTGAAAAATAACCTTTAGAGTGCAGCCCTTGGGAAGCAGCCCCCAAAGAACTTTGAATTAAGGGAATATTCATTTCTTATGAGAAATACAGTCCCCAAAATACCCCATGCTTTTTTTTTCTCCTTTAGATTTTCCTCTCTCTGCCCTACCCTTGTTCTTTTCAAGTTCCATTCTGGTACTGAATCAAAAAGTCCTCCTTTTTATTATTTTCTTCTTGCCTCTTTGTGATAAATATTATTCAGTTCTGAGCTGTTTTAGTTATAGCAAGACATTGGTAGCCCTTTGGAATCATTCATTTTTGAGAATGGAGCTCCTAGCTTCAGTTTCATATCATACGTACATTTATGCTACTTGATTGCAGTTTCCAAGTGATCTATCTTTGAAATACCATGCCCATTTTTATTTCTGTTGCAAAATGGTCTCTGATCAAACTCAGCGTATCTCCCTTGTATGAACTTCATTTCTTTTGTCCAGATTTTCTTTGTTCTTCTTGAACATTTCAAACAGAGTAATTGGGTCAGAAATAACTCTTTTATGCAGGACTTTCCTTTGTAGATGCCACTCCCCCACCCCAGTGGTAACACACACTTTTTGCCCTAACTTTGGCCTGGCCTGTTTGTTTTACAAAACAACCAGCTTTAAACATACTAAGTAGAAACAAGAAATAGATACTCCTCAGGAGGGTTGACCATTCCTGCTGAGCAGGGATGTTTTCCTCAACTTTAACATAAAAAGAACTTGGTAAGAAAGAAACATGAAGCCCTAGAAAACCACAGCAATTGCCATGTGGAGGCAAAATGAGAGTAAGTTGTGTATACTGCCGCTCCACAGGAATTACACTGGGGAGACTGGAAGCTGCTGGGCCTCTTCCGCTTAGTCAGATGGCTGAGCAAAAACAAAGGGACAACCCTAGTGCAAACTGGCTGCTCCCCATGTGCTGATGAACACCAGCTCCTCTCCCTCTGCTCCAGCTGGGGGCCACATGGAAACCCAAGGCAAAATGGTGTCTGTGAATGCAACCTCCAAGTCTCTGTCTGCAGGAGAATATGGTTGTAAAACGGCAAGGATGACAGACCTCTTTAAATCAGCAGGATGGTCAGACTGCCCAGTGGGACCCTCTACTAAAATGAACTCTTACTACATGTCAGTCGCTGTGAAGTATTTGCGTGCTTTACTTCATTCAATATTCATTAACAACCTTATAAAAAATCCCTATTTTATGATGGTGAAACCTGAGGTTCAATAAGGTTAAGTAACTTTCTCAAGTTCCCAATTTAGTAAGTAGTAAAAATGGGACTTGGAACCTACTCTGGTTGATTCTAAATCCTGTGCTCTCAGCTACTTTCCTGTATCTCAGGGTAATGAGGCAAAAGAAAATAACTTTGGCTCTGTAATTTTTTTTCTTATGTCATTTAACCTCAAAAGGGAGCAAACATTTTGGTTAAATGATCTTGAGCACCTTATTCTTGTCTTTAATATGGCAAATGCTTTAGTCTGACTAGTATAAGACAGTTCTCACTAATGTTACAGAAAACACTGATGCTGATGCATGCATGTATTATTCTCCTTGGATGGTAATGACTAAACTGTGGTTTGGTAATTAAGTCAATTTATCAATCCATAAGCAAGAATAAACTTGCAAAGTTTATGTGGGAAATTTACCTTCCACGTGTTTCTTGACAGTCAGGGAAGCATGCTCTGAATTACCCTGTGAGTTTCTTCAATTCATTCATTAATTCTCCTATGCAGACACAACCTTAGTAAAAGGACATTTAGAAGATATCCAAAATTGTATTAAGTATAACATATTAAGGGACAAGAAGGATCAGTTAATCCAATGTCATGGAGGAAACCACCTGAGGACTTAGCCCTCTTTCTGTTTAGTCAACAGCAGCTTTCTGGGTTCTTAATCTTCTCATGGGCAACATGTTCCATTGGCAGAAGCATTTCATGTGGGAATCAGAATTCAAATTTCTCAGCTAATCCGTGGTATTTTGTAAGGTGGATATTAGCATGCCACTGAATAATAAATAACATGAAACTCTTGACAACCACAGGACATTGGGTCTCTTCCTGCCGCAAATGCTTGCCAGGTAGCTGAAAGAACAACTACCAAAAATATTCAGAAGGCAATAAAAGACAGAATCCTCCTTTAGATAATTTTTTCTGGGAGTTTGCATATGCTGTTTTTTACTGTATCCTACCAGATACGGTGAACTAGAAATGGCAGTCACCTTTGGAATGAACAAAAAGCTTTATTTATGTGCCATGCATATGGGAATAAGATGAATTTTCAAGAAGTCCTAAGGAAAATGTATTGACTCATTTTTTATCATATTTTTTATTGTAGAATATAATATATATACATAAAAGTGGTAACTTTCCAAGTGCAATTTAGCAAGTAGTTAGAGTCCAAATTTCAAAGAATATCATAGGTTACATTTCCACAGTTTCAGTTATTTCCTTATTATGAAAAATAACATACCTGCAAAAAGTTAGTATCTTTCAAAGTAAGACTTAACTCGTAGATATACAGGATATTTCCAAAGTGATTATGGTTTATAGTACCATAGTTTCAGTCATTTCCTTATTGTGAAATCTAACATATATACACAAAGGTATAGCTTTCAAATTACAATTTAGTAAGTAGCTATGCAACAAATTTCAAAGGATGCTATGTGTTAGAGTTCCACCATATCAATTTTTTCCATTTAACTATTCTAATACCCTAGCAACTAACAAAAAGAATATTATATAAAAATTCAGTGTTCATAATCTTTTGTTAAATTCCATCTTGTCTGTTGCTACCCCTTCCTGTTGTTTAATCACTCTCTCGATCTTCAGGGATGTCTAGGCAGTGACCACCATAACCTGTTCATGTTGCAAAGGGGTGCCAACTTTACGAGCAAAGGGGACATAGCTGGTTGATGTTCTTGAAGAGGCTATTGTCTCCGTGTTTCAGGGCTTAGCTGGCAGAGGGACACTCTGAAGAATTTAAGTTTATGATGAATAAACTTAGTAGTGAAACTTTTATAGAGTATGGTATTCCTATTAACTATATTCCCTAGTAGGCAAAGTGTAGATTTTTCCCATGTATGCTTCTGTTGTCAGCTCTCTGTGCCAGTGCCATACTTTAGAAATATATCATGTAAGCACCTATCTATATTTGTGGTGCTGATCTGTGGGAAACATGCCTTTAAACAACCCCTTTCATTCCTATTTGCCTTCAAAGCAGCTCTGATACTTACAATCCTGTTAACAAACAATCGTCACCCCTGTCCATTACCACACCTTTGAATTCACCATCATTAACATATTTGAACATATTGGGCTATCATTCCCCTCTCTAGCTACTGTCTATCACTAGGTCCCCAGTTTTCTTGCATTATAAGACATTAATTTTACATTGTCTAGATAATTCATAGAAGTGGTAACGTACAATATCTCTCCTTTTGTGCCTGAGTTATTTCACTCAGAATTATATTTTCAAGGTTTGACTCATTTTTATTTTACTTTTTCCCTCTCAATATAATATAGGAATACCCATTCCAAATGGAAAATACACTCAGTTACAAGAATTCAGACAGATTGACTGATATGGAAAGTTTGTACTGTAAGTATCTGTAGGAAGACCTAGAGCTCCTATTGACATTGACATCCAGGTACTGATGCACGTTGTGACCAAGCTAAAAATTCTATTTGTTAGTAGCTGCCAGTACACTCTTTGATTCTATGGTTATAAAAGGAGTAGGAAAAATTACCTATTTCTCATGGATTTTATGTGACTTAAATGAGATAATTTACATCAATGTGCTTTGAAAGTTAGGAGACACTTTAGAAAGAATTTGTTCCACTCAATATAGATGAATCTTGGGAACATTAAGTGGAAGAAAACAAATCACAGAGGACTATATACAGTATTATACCATGTTGATAAAACTCAAAAACAAGCAGAAATAGATGGTCTGTTGTTTAGGCTACCTATGAATGTGATAAAATCATATGAACAAAGGAAAGAAATGATAAATACAAAATTCAGTGTAGCCTTTACTTCTCAGGGTAGACAGGAAGATGAGATAGGGAAGGAATGTACAGGTAGATTCACATTCTAGTTTTGGGGTAGGTGATAGGCTCATAGGTGTTCATTACACTAGGCCTAAAAGTTAAACAAATTTCATATATATTTTATAGTTATCAAAATATATTAAAATATATAATAAGAATGTTTATTTTCAGATGATATTATGCAATGATAAGAAACGTTAAATCCCAATTTAGTCTCTGAACAAATCAGTGATATTTTAGGTTCACCTCTTAAAATTGCTTCCTACTCACTTTCCTTTCTTTCCTCCTTTTTCTCTTTTATGTCTGTCCTTCAGTTCAGAAGCTTGTATTGTATGCATACAAGCTCCAGAAGTAATATAACGTAGTCCTATAAAATAGCATAGTACTTGGGGAAACTTTGGACCCAGGTCTGCCACTTGCTATCTGGTGACCTTGGGCAAGGTCACTGAGCATCTCCATGTCTTAGTTTCCTCAGCCTCAAAAGGGGAATAAAAATCAAACATTTCACTGGGCTATTACGGGGATTAAATGAACTGTAAAGTGCTATTTAGTGTTGTTAAATTAAATAAACCCTGTGCTGCCATTGGAGGTATAGCAAAGAGAAAGATGGGATTCCAGCCTTGCAAAGCTGATTGTCAATGCTCTTCGGAAACAGAAATTGACTGTTAAGTGCACCATAACATTACATGAATAACAGAACTTGGGCAAACAAGCAAAAATTCTAATGTAAACACATTTTGAGAAAGAATAAATGACTTGGGCCTGTTATTAGGACTGGATTAGACTCCTGAAGATGAAAGGATCCTGTTCTTCCATCCAACCCCTAATACAATCCTATGTATTCACTCTTCCCTGGAGAGACAACTTGAAGACCTCACAGTTGGAAATAGTGGTCCCATGAGATGAAACTGTCAGACTGCTCGTTAATTACCTTGATGAAGTGTTGACAAAATATTAGACCAATGAAAGTTCATAGACAGAGACAAAGAGTAGCTGAACACATGAAGTGATTTTCTTGTTATTCCAAGAACTGCTGCAAACTGTAACTTCTTAGGACACGATTGTAGATTCTACAGACCCCTTAAAATCTCAGAAGTCTAAGAATATAGTTAAATTAGTTGCAACCATGGGATGAGACTCCTGTTTGCAGAAATTAATTATTTACATATTTTCAGTCTCAGGGGATAAGTATGTGTTTTCTGTTCAGTTTGTGGGTAATAACAGCTTTTGTTTCTTGTGTTTTATTTTCTGGAAAAAATTCTGTAATTATTTACTGACTCATTAACTCTCAGGAATTCATAAAAATTAGATTTGGGGGGATTAATTTGAGATATTGTGGTTTAGAATGAGACATATATTTTACATTGTTTTTTCTTCTTAAAGATATCCAAGTCAAGATGAAGTTGTAAAAACTATGAATTGTAAGAATTATAACAATTGCAATCACCAGAAGTCATAAGGACAAAATATGCAAACATGTGGCTTGGGACAGAAACCAGATGAAAAGGTTTATATGAATATCAAGCTAGAAACAGGAGAAGGAAAATTAAGGGAGGAATGAGAACAGAACAAGAAAGATAAAATGGAAGGCAAAAAAATAGATTAATAAAAGACGTTGAAGAATTCATGTACCTACTACCATTCCACTCCCTCTACAGAAGGTCGCACTGATGAATAGGCAGCAGAGGTGAGCAGGGAAACATTGAATTTCCTCTGCTCTGGTTTAATTACAGCTCTAGTCTTGCACACTCTGCCTCCCTTATAAATGAGCCATTTTCCGGTGTGTTTTGGTTTAGGCAAAGGAAGGAAGATAAAATCTGATGACTCATCCCAAACTTGAAGGTGGTTTTCTATTTTGTTTTGGCTTTGCATCATGGTCTGAACAGAAAGGCTCTGGGCTAATGCTGAACCCAGAATGTCACATGCATGAGCCTGTGCACATACACACAAGCACACTCTTCTTTGTAGGGTCTTGATTCTGATAACCATATGCATTTTCCATAACTATATAAAAGTGATGGCTACTCTGAGCATGTCACTTGAGGTGGTTATGCCATCTCATGACTCATAAAATTGAAAGCTAGGTCTTTCTTGCTTAAATAGCCTGAAGTATGGTAGAGGGGTGAAGGGTGGGCTCTAAAGATTCTGACTAAACTTTCTTTTCAGAAGTTCTACCAAACATATTTGGAATCTTTCTATTGCTTCTTTAGCAAGATGTAAATAATAGCCTACACAGAAGCTGAGCAGTTGCAGCGTACTAAGAGGCTGGCCTTCTGTGTCCATTTACCACTATTTGTTATTATCACATCCGAAAGACACTACTAGGCTTTGTGCAACAGAGGGCATCTTTGTGGAGTCATCAGTATGGGACAGTTCTGTTACACATTTCACGCATTGCTCTCCGTGAGAATGAACACACCAAGTGCAAACTGCTGATGTTAAAATATGGCTGCAGTATTAAAAGAAACTTTATCAGAATTCAGGAGATGTCAAAGGTCATCCTTTCTAGGACAACACTTATCACAAAAAAGAAAGATGGAAAATAAGACTGAAAGTGAGGAAAAGGAAAAAAAAGACTCGGAGATGTTTAAAATATCCTTTTCATTTGGAAAGAAACCATTGTAACCAATAAGAAAAGGATTGTCCTGCAGCTCCTTATTGCCTTCAGTATGTGGATATAGTCATCACTAAAGTGCCTGTTTTCTGCAGTCTAATTTTGAATGTAATGTAAAAAGGAAGCAAATGACTCTCATTGGGCTTTTAAAAATGTTTTACAAGTGAGCATTCATATATATAAGGCATCTAATATGGATTCACCCTACAAAGTCAAGCTAGCACTAAACAAAGGTTTACATTCCTAATGGAAACTATGATTTTCAAAAGTCAAGGAAAGGAACAAAAAACTAATCTTCATTGTTTGCATTAAAAATAGAAGCTAGTATAATATATGTATTTTCCTCTTCTAATAGCAATTAAAGCTAAACCTTTGCCAAGTGGACAGTTGGATATCATAACATCCATTTAACAACATAGAGATCCAAACTCTCAATCTTTTTTGACTGATTATTGTGTTAACACTGGCTAAAATTATTTATTTCTTTGCTGGCAATTTTCAAACCACTGCAACAACTCTTTCTTGCACTATTGGCATAGAACACACCACTGTTTTTATTTTAGAATGATGAGCTATTGTAAACATGCTGAAAACTATGGCAAATTACGTAGTAATTCTGAAGTAGCCACTATACAGCTTTAACAAATTTTAACAACTTGATTTATTTGCTGAAGTTTTGTTTTTGTTTCAGAGTTAGAGCATTACTTACATATTTGTCCTCTGGAGATTTCTCCTAGGTTCCATTACTATTCTCTTCTCTCCCAGAGGTAGCTAATGTACTGAATTTAATGTTTGTCATAACCCTATATATTTTGTACATATAATATGTAATTATGTGTTCATGTATTCATAAATATTATATTTAATTTATTTAATACTATTCAATTTTGCTTGTTTTTAAGCTTTATGTAAGCTTATATATAAATTATATATTACACCTATCATTCTACAACTTGTTTTCTTTCAACTCAGATTGTAGCTTTGAGATTCAGCCTTATATGATGTGCATCTTTTTCTTTTTTTTTTTTTTTAACTTTTGTGCAACATCATTTGTTTAAATAGATTCATGTATTGTCTTTTCTGTTAATGGATATTCAGGTTACTTCCAATTACTTTCTTTTTGCAAAGAACAATAGCAATCTTTTATGTGTATTCTTATGTATAGGTGTAAAAGTTTCTCTAAATGTGGAATTGCTGTGTCTTGGAGTATCCCCATCTTCAGATGTACCAGATATTTGCCAAATTATTCTCTAATGTGGATGGCTCAATTAATACTCCCTTTGCTTTACATCCTTGCAACACTTGGTGCTATCAGACTGTTTAATTTTTCAGTTTCATTTTTAAAACCTTTCAATATGCAGAATTTTAAGCTTATTTAAAAAGTTGACAGTATGATTAATGAACCTTGACGTAACTATCATCCAGCTTCAACAACTATCAACTTATGGTCTATCTTATTTCATCCATACCTCCACTCTATGTACACCACCCCATCATCATCACTGGAAAATCTGAAGCAAATCCAAGAGTGCATATTATTCCATCTGTAACTATTTTGGTCTGTCTCTCTAAAATATGAGAATTCTTTAAAAATATATATATACACATATTATTATTAAAACTGAAATTAACAATAATTCCTTAATGTAATCACATACACAGTGTTCAAATTTTCCCAATTGTACTAAATATTTTTTGTTTAATTATTTGAGTCAGGATCCAAATAAGAACCAATACTGCAATCAGTTATGTCTTATTAAGCTATATGCCCCCTTTATTTATATACTTATTCATTTACTTTTGCAATTTATATTTTAAAGAAGCAGGGTTATTTGTCCTATAGAATTTCCTATGGCTTGAATTGTGCTGAATGTATCCCTAGGTGTAATTTAACAGTTTTCTCTTTATCCTATATTTTCTGTAAGTTGGCAGTTAGGTCCATAGACTTGACCAGACTGATAATTTTTGGTAATAATTCTTCATATATGCTAATGTATATAATTCAAGCTTAGTTTGGGGGCAATAATATTTCATATGGGGCAGTGTATACTTCTGTTAGGTGGCATATATCATCTCTTTTTATTTTTGGTGATGTTAGCAATCATTACCTAGATTAATTATTTCATTAAGGACTGCAAAATGGTGATATTCTAATTCTGTCATTCTTTCTTCATTTATTACCTGGAAACCTTTTATAAAGAGAAACTTTTCATCACCTATTTTGTTTCCCAGAGTTAAACATTTTATTGGAAAATCAAGATAAATATTTGATTCTTTACTATTCATCAAAATGAGTTAGTTCTCTAGCATCCTGTGATGGTTAGGTTCATGTGTCAACTTGGCCAGGTGATGGTACCTAGCTGTCTGGTCAAGAAGCACTGGCTTAACCATTGCTGTGAGGATGTTTGTGACTGGTTAATAAACCAACAGGTTGGTTTATCAAATCATCAGTCAATTGGCTGCAACTGTGACTGACGACTTCAACAAAGGGCATGTCTTCCACAATGAGAGAATGCAGTTGGCTGAATTTAATCCAATCAATCACTTGAAGACTCTTAAGTGAGACAGATAGAGGACCTTCACTTCTTCTTCGGCTGACTGGCGAAGCGTTTCCTGAGGAGTTCATTGAAGTTGCCAGTTTGTCGAAGTTGCCAGTTGGTTCCCTGAGGAGTTCGTGGAAGTTGTCAGTTCATTTCCCGAGGAGTTCATCGAACATCTTCATTGGAGTTGCCAGATTGCTGCCTGCCCTATGGAATTTGGAATCATGCATACCCACAGTTGCGTGAGACATTTTTATAAATCTTATATTCATAGGTTTCTCTCATTGATTCTGTTTCCCTAGAGAACCCTAACTAATACAATCCCCTCCCCACCAAAGTTATGAACCCATTGTTACTATTATTGATGCCCAGATTACTTTATCTTTGGTCAGTGGAAACCTCTTTAAGTTGGCTCCTAAATTATTTTGTCTTTGAGAGCTTCCTTGCTTTTGAGGATGGTAAGGTATTTCAGACCATCTTATAAAGTTTCCCATCCCAGATCTAGAATCAGCTATTTCTTCAAGTAGCACTGGTTCATTTTAGTAGAAAGTGATATTTAGAGACCACAATATGGATACTAGGGATGCATATGTATGGATTTATATATTGTCTCCTCATTCTTGTTTAAATGCCTTATCATCTTAATTTCTATAGTCTAAAGTTCTGAAATCTTTAGGGCAATCTTTCTTTTTTTCTTCTTGAAAATCCTCTTGAATAGACTTGGCCCTTTGAAAATATATATAAATTTTAGGATCAGTTTACTAAGTTTCATGAAAGAAAAAACAGATTTTGTTTGGAATTTTATTGACTTTTACAAATAATTTTGGGATAAATGACATCTTTGTAGTTTGGTATCTTCCCATTCATGAATACATCCTTATACTTAGATCTTTTTTTATATCTTTCAGAATCATTTTGTAATCTATGTGAGGTTCTTGCTCATATTTTCTTATATTTACCTTATAGTACTTGTGCCTATTTTGAATGTTTTTTTCCATTACATGCATATTATATGTATTCTTTTCTGTATGTATATTATATTTACTTAAAATAATTGAGCTTCAGAGGAAAGGACATTTTCCTGGCAATCAACCTGAGTGTGTACAAATTAGAAGAGAAAGAGTATATATTGGTCAAATCAATATTTTCAAAGGAACAGAGTGGAAGATTTTTTTTCTTAGATATGATGGACTGGCCAAGCTCTGGGAAACAGACTGAGCAGTTGTGTTGGGTAACGTAGGATGCTACATTGATGTATCATAAATGAGTGAAACAAGATGGGTATAAAAAGCATGATCTATCTTTGTTTTTCTAGTTTTGTTAGAGCTAATGTTTCTCTACTAGAAGAAAAACTATATGGAAATGCATAGTGATAAAGGACATTAGAGAGATAATTGGGAATGGTGGGTCTGTGGATAACTGGAGGGAGGGAGATGCAGCTACTGTTCAGCTGTAGCCAACTATTGCTCTGAAGGAAGGTCAGCCTAGGGCAGCCTGATCTGAATTTTCAAAGAAAACCAGCAATTCAGATTTTTATAAATTCTCAGTTTTAAGTTCTGGCAACTAATTCAAATGATTTAAAACACTGTACAAAATGCAGAAATGTAAAAATGCATATGCAGGCTGTGTATGGTCTGACAGCCACCCCTTTAGAATCCCTGGATTAGAGGTTTTATAAACAGTATGATAATATTTTAAATTTAATATTTGGATGTTTGGACTAGTTTAGTCAGTGGAGAGGAGCCAAGTAAAGCCCTCTCATAGGGCTTACCAGGATTATCCCAGAGTGGAGGCATTTCTTCATTCTGCAAATTCTCCTTTCCCACCCCATTAGCAGTTCTGATACTCTCTGTAGGGGGCTGTTCTGGTTTGCTAATGCTGCTATTATGCAAAATACCAGAAATGGATTGGCTTTTATAAAGGGGGTTTATTTGGTTACAAAGTTACAGTCTGAAGGCCATGAAAATATCCAAATGAAGGCATCAACACAAGTATACCTTCACCAAAGGAAGGCCAATGGCATCCAGGAAACCTCTGTTAGCTGGGAAAGCATGTGGCTGGAGTCTGCTGATCTCAGGTTGTGTTCCAGCTCCACTCTCAGCTCCTGTGCATTCTTCAAAGTGTATCTCTTGGCTGCAGCACCTCCTTCTGACTCCAGTGATTCAACTAAGACCCACCCTGAATGTGTGGGGTTAACACCTCCATGGAAATTATCCAAAGTTCTTGCCCACAGTAGATTGAGTCACATCTCCATGGAAACACTCAATCAAAGGATTCCAACTTAATCAACACTAATACGTCTGCCCTCACAAGACTGCATCAAAGAACATGGCATTTGGGGGGACATAATGCATCCAGACTGGCACAGGGGCATCTATTGAATCATTTGAGGATCTCTACCACTGCCAATGATGGTAGTGAATGTGATGAATGTGTGGCTTTCCTTAAGCTGTGTTGGGATAGGAAAAAGGTGGGGAGTTACTGGACCAGAGGACCATATAAGCACAGGCTTTGATGCCTGGAAGAAATCTTGGAAGGAAGTAGTCCCACCATGGCTTGTGTAAGTAAGGAAGCTAAGTCTCTTAGAGGTCAAGTAACTTCTCCAAGAAAACACATTGATTAGTGGCATTTTTTAGGTTTCTTATCAATTCTCAAGTTCTGTAATGCAGCGTACAGCCAGCTAAATTAGTCATGAGATTGCATGAACATCCCATTGCCTGAAGAAATGCTAGGCTTTACTCTAAGCATAATTAAAGTTTAACTGAATTTAATTGTTTATGATGACCCAACTAGAGATTGCACATACCATAGTCTCTTCACTGTGCTTGAATAAACATTTGAAAGGCCAGTGAGTCAGTGATCAAATAAGTAGGCAGAGTCCTTGTACCTGTAGCGATTACACTGCAGTTTTCTGCTGTAATTTCCATCACTGCTGATGGGACTACATAAGCGATAATCCCTTCACTGTGACAGGTCTAGGTAAAATTATCCCTTTTTAACTGTAATCTTATTTTAAGAACTGTTACATTTATGAGTGGTTGTGTGTATGTGTGTGTGTATAAAACAGAGATGTTAAAGCTGTTAAACAATCAGTATAAATAATCTTAAAAAGTAAGCTTCATTATGACTAAATCTAAATGTTATGAGATTTCTTGGTTTAATTCAGGCAAATAATAATGGTAGTCCATGATCATATGACTATGTGTCAAAATGATGCTAAGTACTTTGTAAATTATCTCACTTGATCTTTTAACAAGCCTATGGGATAGCTAGTATTCCTGTTTTATGGATGAGGAACATGAGGTTTAAGTGATTAAGTGACCTTGTATTTGACCTGAGGCCTCTAACTTCAGAGCCTGCACCACTAATCTCTGCACTGCCCTAATAAACTAAGTAGAAGCTTCGAATTATATTAGCATCAACTGAAATTCCAACAAAGATCATTCACCATTGTCTTCTAGGGGATTAAAGAGAGTTTACCAGAACTCTTCTTCCCTACACATTTCTCTTGGAAGTTCTGAGACTTGATTTCCTCAAAGCAAAATCTGATTAGTGGCATTGCTCATACTTTTGGCTTGTATTTCTTTTTTAGCACATACTCCATAAAACATAGTTTGACGTGAGAACCCTTACAAAGAAAGTGAAAAGACCTAAGAAAGCAATGCTGTCAAAATGAATAAATCTTGTAAAAGACTTGTGAGTATTAGTGAGATTATCTGACAATGTGCCATAAATTTAGATGCCAATTAAACACATGAGGTGCAATAGTTGCCTCTAAAATGTGAACAAGCTGTAGATATTTTAAAATCTCAAGTATAAGCATGTTGCTTAATGAGAAAGAGCTGTTGAATGATGTCAAACAGAATAGTATAACATTTATGAGGAATCATATCTTGGCCTTTCTCTATGTAAGTAAAATTAATCTGTGAGCAATTAGGTATTTAGATGAAAAGTGTTTCCTGTTTTCTCAGATAATACTTAGAAGTTTAAGTAAGGGACAATTAGCCATAGTTTACTCTCCCAGGCAGTGGAGCAGATTGCTAGACTGAACTAGAAAAGTCCTTGACAAACAAACTCCTTTAAACCTGGGCCAATAACTAGTCTTTGCTCCTGTCCATCTTGAAGACTCCACTCCCATTTTAGTAGCTTATAAATGAAAGGAAGAGTGTCATGATATTTTGGCCCCATAGTTTTATTTTTTTAAATTAATTTGCATGCTTTTGGTGGTGGTATGCATTTTCTAGTTTGCTACATCCCCCACCATTTGCTATTATAGTAATTCTAGGGGCTTCACTCATTTATTCTTTTCCTGGTTATGAAGGCATTTGAGTTCGTGACCCTTTTTTATGGTCTGATGGAGAGTGACACGTGTAAAGTAATGCAACAATGGATTTTGTATGCGCAGAGTGATTGGGACAAAATGGGGCCCAGAGGAGGAAAGTATTCTTTATAAATGGGGGGCAAAGTTATAAAAGGCTTAAAGAGTTAGACCTTGTATTGAAATGGAAAGTTGAATAGGTATTCTCGGAGGAGAATGGAGTGGAAGATGTTATGATGGAAATAGGGACCATGTGATCACAGAAGAGAGGCGAAGACCAGAATTAGGGAGTCAGGTTAATTAGGGGCCAAATTATAAAGACCTTTAAATGAAATGATACAGAAATGTGTTCTCTAGGTATACTCTAAATAATATAACCCTAATTTGTATAATATGTATGTGCTCAAAGGATGGTATGGCAGAATTGGGACTGACAAGGTAAGAAATGGGTTGCTTACTATCTAATCTTAAATAGTCATCTTGAAGATGAAAACTGGAAAGGGGCATGAGAAAACTTTCTAGGGTGATGCCAATGTTCCATCTTGTTTGGGATATGGGTTACATGAGTGTTTGCATATGTCAAAATTCATCAGACTGTAAACTTAAGATCTGTTACTCTATGTAATAATACCTCAATGAAAAAATTAGAAAACAGGGAATATTATTATGTAATCATGATGACAATTACAAGGTTTTAATTAAAGTTAATAAGTAAAAATTTCTCAGGTTTAGCTGACAATTTGCTTTTTTTGCAATATTTATGTTTGTAACTTTTCTTGGTCAGATATCTTCTTTTCTCTTTAATTCAAGCAATTATTTCCCTGCAAAAATGGTTTTATGGGGAAGAAATTTTACTTTCAGTTCTGATTTTTCTATGGGTGAGGTTTGACAAAAATATTATCAATTCTTATCTTACAATCTTTGAGGCAGTGGTACTTATAAATTTCAAATAAATGAAAAGTAGAAATCAAACATTCTGAGAACTCTTAAGAAGAGGAACAGATGAATGTATATATGAATAGGTATCAGGCTAGTATCAGCATTAATCATGTTTGGGATGAGCACCTTCCCAGTTATGTGTGTCGAGCAGCTCATTATATTGACCCCATCACAGCTCAGTGGTTGAAAACTTAGGCTTTGTAGTTTTCACACACAACAGATGTGTGTTTGAATCTGAACTCTACCACTTAGTAATTGTGTGATAACAGTCACTTATGTAAACTCTTTGAACCTTAGCCTCCTTGTATTAGTTTCCTATTGCTGCTGTGTCAAATTCCCACAAACTTAGAGGTAACACAGATTTATTCACTTACAGTTCTGGAGTTCAAAAGTTCTAAAATGGTGAACAGGGTTGTATTCCTTTGGAAGGATCTATGGGAGACTCTATTTCCTTGCCTTTTCCAGCTTCTAGAGGCCTCATTCCATACATCTACATTCCTTGGTTCATGGCCTCTTCCTCCATCCTCAAAGCCAGCAGTGGCTGGTTGAGTCTTTTTCACTCTGAATCACTGACACCCCTCTTCTGTAGTTAAACCTCCCTATGCCTGCTTCTTATAAGGACATGTGATTACACTGGATACATTCAGATAATCCAGGACAGTCTCCCCATCTCAAGATCCTTAACTTCTTCATATCTGCAAAGTTTCTTTTACCTCTAAGGTAAGACAGTCATAAGACCTGGGGATTCAACATCGGCATCTTTGGGGAGTGGTCATTATTCAGCCTACCCCACCCCTTATTGGTAAAATAGGGATAGTACAGTCTCCTTTATGGGATTATTGTGAGGACTGAAGGAGATGTAAAATGCTTGGCACAAGTCTGTCATAAGATATGATTTCTTGTAAGGGTTCCTGAAAGGGGTGATTTGGGGAGCCAATTGATAGAAGGCCAAAACCCTGAGGTTGTCAGCTAACATCTATATATAGAAATGAGTGTCTGAGGCACAGCCCAAGTTTCAGCTTTTCTCTCTGACCTGACTAAAGTTAGCTTTTAGTATTAATAGTGATAAACCTAATCAATGTGATTAACTCATCTCTGCTATCCTGATGAGTAGCAGCAGGATAACCCCAGTAAGTTGTTTTGTCTCTCTGAGTCTCAGGTTCTTAAACTGTAAATGGGGGTCCTAATACTTACTTTGCAGAGTTGTGGTAAGGATTAGGATTAATGTCTGTAAGGTACTTACATGTACAATAACTTGATAAAAGCCATAAGGACAATGACAACTATGAATGCAATGATGATGTTGAAAAGGGAAAGAATTGAGGAGAAATCCTTCTTTGGTAGAAGATGAAAGGGTTTGAACTGATTTATTCTGCAGGTCAGCACAGATAAAAGAGATTCTACTAGATTATGGCTCCCAATTATACTTTCTTTTAAGTCCTATAAGGAGATTCAGAATTTGCTTTCTTTCCCCTCATTCTTTTGAATCATGCTGAAAAATTAAATCCTTTTACTTTGTGCCAAATAGCATTTCCTTATGTTAAATTCATTCAGTAACTCCTATAGCATACTAAACCTATAGAATTAGTCTTTGCTGAAAGTCAAAAAGTTAGCTGTCTATGCCTCTGTTTAATAGGACATGTGATGCATAAATTGTAAATCCAAACTGAGCTCCTGGCGTGCCACACTAGTTTTAAATTCATATCCACCATGTAATCCTCCTGCGTGACTTTCATGATTCAACAAAGAAAACTCACCCATGAAAGCAAACTATTCTCTTTGGTATAGAAATGTGAATGACTGGAGTACTTCTATTCATGTCATGTGTCTAAACTCTAGTAAAAGGCTTTTATTTGTTTTCTTTCACTTTAGACACATATATACCTATATACACATTTCTACGTAGAGGCAGATTGATAGGTTCGAATACTGGCCTTTCTACTTACTAGCTTTGAGATCTTGACCAGGTGACTTGACTTCTCTTTCTTCATTTCCTCGTATGTAAAATGGGGTAAAATAGGATGCATCCCATGGGGTTGCCATAGATTGGATTGTAGGAAGGATTAACTGAATTATACATTTAAATTATTAAAAAAAATGACATTATAACTTGTCACTTCATCTAAATGTTTGCCCACATGTTATGTGAATTTAGACAAGATAGGTACCAAGTTGCCATTCTAACATTCTACAATACATTTAGGGTTGAAGATGTGCCATTCTGCTTTCAGAACACAAGAGTTATTATGAATGTTCTGATTGCACATTTGGCCCAATTCTAGGGAGAAATCCAAAAGGATGGATAATTTTACAAACAAAAGATTAAACATACTTTTGAATGTTTTACTGATATGGTGGGCCAAATGCTGTTGAATAATAGCCACTGAACAAAAAATCTGTTATCACTAAAGGGTGCTCATGGCAGGATTCTTGATAAAAGACTAAAAAGCCTTATTACAAAGTGACACAAAAACTATTGCTAAATCTGTGTCCTAGTCATATCCCCAGCTCATTGTGGCATATAATACATCTCTTTCAGCATAATGAAGAAAGCCTGTACTGGCAGGGTTATCTCTGGCCCTTGGCACTTAGTATTACAATGGATTAGTGCCAAATTTAATATTTTATGGAGTAAAACGTCATTCACAAATGGCTAAAATTGTCCGCATGGCATAAAGCAATGCAAGATAATGAAAAAAGATGAATTTTGCAAAGATAATTTTGTATTTTTTAGTTACGGCCTGAATAGGGCTTTTTAATTTTCAGATGCATGTAGTACTTTCAAAATGTATCTGTGGAACGTGTACTGAATAGGCCATGTATTTTGGGGAGTTGAGCAGGATATTGCCCATAAACTTTGAATGCAGAACTGTAAAAGATTGTGATTGTGATTCTAAGTTGGTAAGATATGAAGGGTCTCTCTCCAACCCCATTGTTTTATAGGTGTGAAGACTGGGTTCAAGACAGGTTAAATCACCTATCAAATGTCACATAACTTCTTAGAGGCAGAGGCTAGATGAGAACATTGGTGTCCAGTTCTTTCCACAACATTAAACTTTATTTTTTTCTAACTTTTATGGACTTGTGGAAGTCAGAGGAATCACTATATCCACATAATTTTTATATCCCACATCCAGACTAAAATCTATAAACACATTTACTTAAATAGGATTGCAGTTTTCTATTAAACTCTAGGCTTCTCTTCTGTCCTGCTTTTCCTTGCCAGCAAGTGTGTCATAAGATATGATTTCTTGCAAGGGTCCCTGAAAGAGGTGATTTGGGGAGCCAATTGATAGAAGGCCAAAACCCTGAGGTCATCAGCTAACATCCATATATATTTTTATATATATGTTTTTATTGAAATGAGTGTCTGAGGCACAGCCCAAGTTTCAGCTTTTCCCCCGACCTCATTTTGAACAGGGAGAAAAACGAATTGTTAATAAAAGTCAGGAAAGTAGAAAGGGGCTCATGAAAAGCTCAAGTTGTCCTGGACAGACTCTGCTATAGCATCCTACACCCAGGACCCCCTCCTGAAGCAGATGGCCCTGGGGCATTTCTCCTGCAGACTTTGCCATGTTCCATGTCTTGTAATCTTGCTATGGTGGCAACAGTTGACTGGATCATAGATCCGCACCCTAAACCTTGTCTAGGCCAAACTTATGGTCAGTGACCTGTCTTGAAAAGTGTGCCCCATAGAGATATTCCAGATCAGATGGTAACTAATAGACCTAATCAGTTTATTTTTCTATTATGATTTCATAAAAGAGAAAGTACAGAGTAGAGTTAGGGGAGAAGCTGAGGCAGGCAGAGAAACTAAATCATAAGAATGGTTGAATCACCAAGTGAGAAAACAAAGGGCTCATGTTTTTCAGAGGACATCAGATTCTCTGGGTCACTACCACTGTAGGATTGCAAAAGCAGTTAATGTTTATTGAGCATCTACTATGTGCTGGGCATTCTTCTAAATGCTTGGGATACATCAGTGTATAAAACAATTGAGCCCTAAATTTATGTAGTTTTGTTTTAGTGGGGGGTGGCAGAAATAAGATATTGACATAATAAATAGTAGGTTGGAAGGGATAAGTGTTCTATGAACAGAAAGGTAGAGCTGGGTAAGGGGGATCAGGTGAGTTGGTGATGGTGGTATAAGGAATTTTGCAATTTTAAATGCATTTTCAGAGCAGGTCCCATTAAGATAATATCTGAGCAAACACTTGAATCAGGAGGTGAGGGAGTTGGCTATGTTGCTAAAAGGAAAATAGTGTAGGGAATAGTGTGTGTAGAAGAGGTTTTAAAATATATATTGCTATATTCATTGTAGCACTCATAGGGACTAAATATTTGGTTCCTTATCTAGTTCTTTATACTTTGGGGTTACTAATAAGATGGGTTCAACCATAAATTCGATGCTGTGTGTTATATTTTCAGTGCATTCACAACTGTACCTAGCATTATGGGTTAACAAGTTCAATTTTTACTTAAAATTGATAGCTACATTTGCTTCAATTACACATAAGAATTGGACTCTTTATAAAAATGTCAGTGGCTACTATGAGTCCAGTTATCCAAATGACTTACATCAAAATGCCTCTCCCAGATTTTCATGGACTCAGAGATATTCTTCAGGACAGCGTGTATTGGGCAATGTTTCAGTCACGGCTACTTGGTGAACAGAAGAGCAGAGACCCACCCATGCTGGCTCCAGAACTTAAGTAATCGCAAAGATAAAGTAAGGCTTATAGAAATCCAAGAACTGGATCTACCATGTAATCAATCCATGGGATCCGGAGTTGCAATGCTGTCAGGAATTGAGGCTACTCTGTCTCTCTTGGGTGCTGTAGGGCTATGGGGCTTTCTACTCCTCTCTATGTATATTATCCATTCTCATCTCTGCCAGTTTGTACACCTCCTAGCTTGTTATGACCCTCTGCAGCTTGCAGATGACCTAGAGGGGCAATCCTGTCCTCTCTACCTCATGGCAACTCTATATATACTTCTTATCCCCTTTGCTAACTAGCCAAGTGTCTCAGTCAGGCCCTATCTTATGATTTTTAGCCAAGCTCCACAAGGCATAATTTATGAAGGCATAAGGAAGGAAGCACCACCTTGAGTCAAGTTTCTACTTGGTTGATCAACTGTGATCAAGAGAGAGGATGGGGTCACCTAGTAGAGAAATTGCCATTCAGGGCAGCAGGGCCTGCCACATTAGTATATGTCAAATGTTTATTGAATGAATTAATGAATAACAAATTAACATGATATCTGAAGAAGAGAATGAAGCACAGACCCCTGAAGATGAAACCTGGTGATACCTAGGATTAGAGATAACAAAAGCAAAAGAGGGAGCATTAAAGTTAGATATAGATATTTTATACTAAACAGAAATAGGCTGTATTGAAAGTGTTATGCTATTTGTTCACCATGTAGTTATATTGTTTAGGAGCCCTGCCTGCTTGCAGGAAGAGACTGGATGAGGAAAGCAACAGTGTGATTCCAGAGACCTAATTCTTGATAGTATTTCCAACTGATTTTAAGTTTTTGCTGGTTATTTTGCAGGTTTGAAAATATTCCCTATTATACTATGTAACAGCAATTTCTTCATGTATTGTATTGTGTTCTTGGGGGAAGAATGTAGCTGGCATGTTAGTGGGAATTTGATTTCTTGGTCAATAAGTTTTTTGCCTTAATATGAAAAACCTTAGAAAATTACAGATTGCCATGATTTGCTTTAGCTGTTAGCAGCCTGATTTTAAGAACCAAGGATGATTGACTTCTGAGCTACCCAATTTTTCTTCTGAGCAAGAGACATTTGGGGATGGTTCTGCCTTTTTAAAAATTTTTTTCTATTTGATTTCTTCTCTTAGACTTGATTTCGTATGGTCACATGAACTTTCTTGCACATTTCCTTTATATATCTGGAGTTATGTTGCTTTTAATGTATAAAGAAGATTGTTTCTTGTAAGCCCCTTTGTCTTGTTCCCTTAGGTAACATGTATAATCTGTGCTGTGGACCCATGATGTAGTTACGATATGCTTCTGCCTTGAATTCTTTGCTCTCTGAACCATATCCCAGGAATCGTTTGTGCTATTAAGGCTGAACATACATCCATCCACAGTTCCCTTCAGAGTCCTAAAAAGTTTGTTCCCATGGATAGTCCTGGTGAGGCCTGCATCCAAATAGCATGACCTTCTCTGTGTTCTACCTTGTATTCATCCCTGCTTGCCTCCACTTGACCTTCAAAGACCTCATCTGGGGCAAAACTGTTAACAAGTAGATTAGGCCCACAACAGGCCAGGCCATGTGCTTTAGCAACATTTGTCAGGTTAACCTTCTCACTGTTCTTTAGGATTTTAGGGACATAAGCAATATTCAAATACACATCTGTTGGTAACACTATCATCCTGTTTTTGAGTGTATTTTACTTATTCTTATATGTGGTAGCTTGGAGTTGTGTGTATCCCAGAAAAACATGTTCTTAAACCTAATCCATTCCTGTGGGTGTGAACCCATCCCAAGTAGGACCTTTTGCTGAGGTTACTTCAGTTAAGGTGTGACCCAACTCTGTCAGGATGGGTCTTAATCCTGTTACTGGAATCCTTTATAAGCAGAATGAAATTCAGACAGAGAGAGAAATCCACAGAGGGAGCAGCAGAAGCTGAACATCAATGGAACCCGGAAGAGAAGGGAAAGAGAAGGAGACGCCGCCACGTGCCTGCCACATGACAGGTTAGCGACAAAGGATCCTCGGCAGCCAGCTCCAGAACGCCAGTCTTCAGGGAGAAAGCATCGCTTTGATGACGCCTTGATTTGGACTTTCTTTTAGTATCAAAACCACAAGCAAATAAATTTCCATAGTTTAACCCAATCCATTTAGTGGTATTTACTTGAGCAGCCAAAGAAACTAAAACATTACCCTGGATAATCAAGCATTTCTGACCATAGTAAACTGATTACCAGTTTTACTCTCTCATTTTCTTTTATGTTACACTTAGAGGTAAGCTTTATTCTTGACATGTTGAACAAACATCATCTGGCCACCCTTGTTAGTAGCTCAGCATATACCTGCTGGTCTAGCAGGATTCAGAGGGAAAAAGTATTAGTATTAGTTTTGTTTTGTGTTGTTGCTGTTGTTTCGGTTTTGAGTATCAAGGTTTTAAAAAGGACTTGGGCAAATTTAAGCACAATCTTTCTGCAGCAGTTGACAAGTCACTTTGCATGTACCCTATTATCCTTGTGACATTGAGACTCTTCTCTTTAATTGCAAGCAGATGTGAAGATTGAAATATCATGGTTGATAAAGTAAGTAATGTGGCAAATAATTCAGAGAATTATAGCTCATTTTCTAAGACAGGATGAAGGCAGAAAAAAGCACCCTGAGAGGAAGCTGTCTTTATTTTGCCTTGGAAATGCTCACCATGGATATATTTCTTATTTAGTGCATTGTAGTGACCTTGCTCTAATGTTTTCTCTTTGTGATCATTCCTTAGCGATAAACCAGAAATAGGAAACCACTACCAGAGTCTAGTGGGAATTGGATGTCAAATCCACAAAGCTGAAGTTAAAAGTGTTTTAACAGGTTAAAAAATAAAAAACCACAGAAACCACATGGACCACAGAAGGAGAAAAAGTTTGTTTACAAGGTCAACTCAAAGTGTAGCCAAGTAAATGACCTGTATCTGGGATAGAATTGTGCCAGAAACAGCCAGGGACACTCCTGACAGTAGGAAAAGGACAGAACGAGTGTTTAAGCTAAACAAATGCTCCAATATCAATAGCTTTCCACAGCATGCATTATATATATATATACACACACACATGAATTTGGATGTGTACATGAATGTGGTATGTGGGTGCGGGTGAGAGTGTATGGATGTGTGAGTATAAAAGTGTGTGCACACATGTGGGTGAGAGTGAATGAGTGTGTATATGTGTATGGATGTGTATGTCTACGTGAGCAGGGTCTACCCCACTCCTGGCTGTAGGTGCTGTTTGAGCTCTTTTCTGCTGTTCTAAAGTCTTTAAATAAATGGGTTTTTGTTGCTTTCAATTCTTCTTCAAACTTGCAAATTCCAAACAGACTGATTTTTTTCCTCTATCAGCTCTGTCCCTTTCTCCTCCCAAAGCTCATTCACTTATCTTCCTCATCTTCACTATCATTTATGGATTGCTCAGCATATATCAGGTGCTGTGCTGAAAGCTGAATGCCATTACTTAATTTAATCATCACATTAGGGTTGTGTGGTGGGTGGTTTTATTATCTCAGCTTTTAAAGATGAAGAAGCTGAGCCTTAGAAATGTGAAGTAACTGGGTCAAAGTCACACAGCAAGGACTGGAATGCAAATAAGCCTTATTTTTAAATAAAGGTCTTTAGAGTGGGCCAAAAGCAGTTTTAGAATATTTAACAATTATTCCGACTAGGGATGGTTAAACAAGGGATTAGCAAAAATCTACCTTCCCTACCATGAAATTAAATGAAGAAAAAAAAAGAAAAAGAAAGAGAAAAGAGTAGAAGACCAAGCTCTTAACAATTCACCATGAATAGTTAAACAAAGCGTCATACCCAACGATGTTAAATTCACAAAGTGGCAGCTGGGGAAAGAGGCAAAAGATTCTGTCCTACTGTGGCCATGACAGCTCCTCAACCTATCTCACCCCCCAGAGACACTACTGTGCAACCTCAACAAAGTATGGAAAATGTTCACTAATATCTCAAAAATGGAGAGAAGCAAACAGGGCTATCTTTTCTCTTTCCAACTGAGAGGTTGTTGGAGCAGCTGCTGAGGAGAGAAAGGTGAAACAGGAAAAGTGAACACCTGGGCTGATTCTGGGGGAAACATCAGGTCCCAGAGCCCAGTCTGAGCTAGGGAAACCCCTAAAGATGGCTAGCAGAATGGGGCACACATCCCACTGCCTTCTCTTTGGTGGAGTAAACCCTGGCCTAGGACTTGACCCAGTCTGGAAAACACTGCTGTAATGACCCATGTGCTTGGCTGGGAATGGGCAGACAGGGCACTGAATCTCTGAACTGAGGAAAGCTGAAAGCTAAATGGGCCTTACCTGGGCTGGCCCCACTTTTACAGAAAACTGATGGCAGGACAAGGAGTGCTGGGCAGCCTTCTTGGATTTTACTTAAAGAACTGTTTCTGATCTCTGTAATGCTTTTAAGGGATTACCATGTAAGTATTCCAAAGACCCATGGAGAAAGGTCACTGAGAATGTTTAGCAGAGAGCTCCAAATCTGAACGCTAGTCCCAAGAGTGGAGCTACTTGACACCTGCAGAGAAGCAGTCACTTTGGAGGACAAACAGGAGAGTCTTTCCCAAAGGATCAGGATGTAATCCCCTCCTTGGGTAGAAAGCTCCAGCTTTCTGTGGGCAGCTTCCCAAATTTCCCAAGAGGATGGATCTCGATAAGTCAAGTGGCTCTCCTGTTAATTACTGTAAGAGCCTTCTAAATCTCAAATGAAAAGATTGGGTTGCATGCAGTTTTTCATCTTTCCTGAAGACTGAAAGCTTAGCACTTCATCTCAAATAACAGCTTCTCCTTGGTGGGGCAGGATGTGTCTTCCCAGAGCACAGACCTAATCAGCATGGTGGATTTTAAACAATCGTTAGATTTATAGCCATTCTACCAATACTGAGAAAAATCCTAAGCAGCTTTTAACCTCACAGAGAAGGCCCAATGTAGGAGGAAGGAAAATGCCCATGTTCCCACTTCCTCCAAAAAAAATGGCCTTCATTTACCAACACAGTCAAATTTCTAAAATTGCCAGAGAACAGAGTAGAATCTAGTTTCGTGCCCAATAAGCTAGACTATGTCCCTGCATTTTCTTTTCCACAAATTCAGGGCACTTCTTTTGCGGGGTTCTATGGGCTGCTGATCAGCAGCTGTTTAATTAAACCTCATGTATCCCGAAACTTGTCAGTACATCAGGGCTAGAGGAACGTGCAAATACACAGTTTTCCAAAAATCTGCTACTTGCCTTTATTGTTTCGAATTTAAGAAGCATTTTTTTCTTAAATTTTTGCCAGCTTTCTTTTGCCTTCCAGGTAAGGCCCCTTTCCTCCTTCTTCTTCCCAGGAAAGCTCAGAACTCAAAGGAAACTTAGCCCTTTTTCAGAAACTGAGGACCTGAGCAGTGAAGAAAGACCTGCCCAGGGTCATGTAGGTGATTGAGGGCAGATTCGAGAACTTGCAGAGGCACCCCTCTTACATTGTAGTGCATCCACTTAGCATTGAAAGTATTTGTATGCCCACAGTATGCCAAGTCCTAATCAACAATAGTCTTGAAAATACTCAAGAATATCTAGGTCCCTATCTGATACTCTATAAAAGTTGCACTCACTAAGTTTACGTTTTGGAAACTTAAACCCCCAGAGTGTTCCAATATCAGATAAGTTCCAAAACCCAGAGGCAATGGCCTCTCCAAGAACATCAACTACATGCACTCCCTTCCCCGTAATGTTGACACCCCTTTTCAATATGAACAAGTTAGGGTGGTCATTGTCCAGATATCCCTGAAGATTGAGACAGTGATTAAATGAGAGAGAGAGGAAGTAGCTGACAAGATAGGATTTAACAAATGATTACAAATACTGAATCTTTATATAAACATGTTTTTTTAGTTTCTAGGGTACTAGAATAGCTAGAAGGAAATAACTGAAATTGTGGAACAGTAACCCATAACATTCTTTGAAATTTGCTCTCTAATTACTTGTTAAATCAGACTTTGAAAGTTCTCACTTTTCTGTATATATATTTCACAAAAAAATGTAAAAATAAATAAAAAATTAAAAGTATTTGTATAGAACTTGGATAGGTATGGCATTCAAAGTATTCTGTAATAGCACAGCCAGAATCTAGAGAATTTCTCAACATCTGAGGCTTTCTTTTACTGCTTCCTCTGCCTTTCTTCCTTCCTCCTAACTCCCCCACTCCCTCCCTGCCTCCCTCTCTCCCTCCCTACCTCTCTTCCTTCCTCTTTCCCTTCCTTCCCTCCTTCCTTCCTTCCTTCCTTTCCTTCTCCCCCCACCCTCCTTCTTTCTATCACTGGCTCCTAACAGATTGCCTGGCATGGAGTAAAAATAAATATTTATGAATGAATGTACTGTTTAAAATTAGAAAGAGTTGGTCATTTTGTATTTTATGTTTCCCAATTAATAAAATTCTCTTGACACATTCTAAGCATAATTCTTACTAAATGTGTTTTCTCCTAGTGCTTTATTTGTTGAAAATGTATGCAATATTTTAAAAAATAATTATATAGTGAAAATGAGATTTTTTACTAAATTATCTAGTCAGAAAGAGATTCCAACTAGTAGTGATTGCTAAATGTCACTTTTAGATATCCATGTAGACTAGAAATTAAATTTGAGGTGTGTCTTTGCCCAGCTCATTCAATAAGCATATTTTGGCCTCTGACATATTTTTGGCTGCCTCAGTGGAATAAGGAGTGATCAAATTATATTCTTTTCTTCACCCCAAGAAAACCCCGCACTGCAGTAATACAGGATATTTATAGCAAGGCTGACTCAGACCCTATTTTACAGTTTTAGTACAGAAAATTAAATGGCCCCCTAAGTGTGTATGAAGACAAAATCAGAGACAAAGGAAAACCCATGTGTGTTTTTCCTGACAGAAAAAGAAAATCTTCCTTGAAGAAATAATCTCTGATATCAGAAAGTTTCCTCTGATACTCATTTCTAATGTCATCAGGGCCAAGTTCCCTCCTCCTGCTGGCTGTGGGTGAGGAGATTGTTGTGTCACTTCTGGATTCTTGCGTTTTAGAAGTGCTAAAGAAATGTTCATCTTCACCATGAGCCAGCTTCTCTCTTGCTAAATTTCATAATGAGTTACTGGTCAGGAATATAAAAAATGCTGATGGTTTTTATGATATTAAATATAAAACAGTTCCCCAAACACATGGAAAAAGAGATAATTTTCCAAAGATTTGTTTACATTTGCTTCTGATCAATAAATTCCTCAAAATTCAGCATTATGGGATTTACCAAACCAAACTGTTAAGGTAAGTTCATGTGTCAACTTGGCCAGGTTATGTCTCCAATTGTTTGGTCAAGTAAGCATCCATTGGCCTGTAGTCTGTGGATTGCAACTATGGCTGATTACATCTACAGTCAACAAAGGAGATTGCCTTCAGCAACGAGAGAAGTCTCATCCAATCAGTTGAAGACCTTAAAGGGAGAACTGAGTATTTCAGCAGTCAGAAAGAAGAATTTCTATCTCAACTTCAGCCAACCAGCTTTTCCTGGGAACTCATCCAAACCTTCATCGGGTTCTCAACTTGCGGCCCTGTGGATTTCGACTTGCCAGTGCCCATGGTTGCATGAATCCATTCCTATAATAAATCTCATAATATTTACATTTATATGTAAATGTAAATTTATTATATATGTGTGTGTGTATATATATATAAAAACACGTGTATGTGTGTGTATCTCCTGTTATTTCTGTTTCCCTGGTAAACCCTAATAAACAAACCAAACAAAACATGGCACCTCAGAAAAATAATTTCTCTGTATGTGGAACAGATATGAGTGAACTTCCTGAAATAGTAGAATCTTCCCTAACACAACATGCTTAGCTTTGTTAAGAGTGGCAGTTTTCATCCCTGGCTCTACATTAGAATTGCCTGGCCTGGGACTCTATCACCAGAGATTCTTTTCCTCTGGGGTAAGGCCCAGATATTAGCTTTAATTTTGTAGCGCTCTCCAGGTAATTCCAATGTGCAGTCAGAATTGAGAACCAATAAGAAAGCAACCCAAGTGAATCCAGTCCGTTATCTATGCAGGAAAAACAAATCAGGGGCTATTGAATCATGAGACTTCTTATACCTGATTCATTCAAATGCCCTATCAGTTGAGCATGAATTTCTCAGGACTTTACAAAAAGAGGTCTGATCAAGGTTTTCTGAAAATGTCTCTCAGTGAATGTATGGATTTCTCAGCACGTGAAATATTTATACCAGTGCTCAATCTCACTGACTTACAATAGAAACTGTTGTATTGATTTGTGGTAATTGCAGGGGCAGAAACGGATTGTAATTTGAATCAAATTGCTCAAAAAATTGTCCTGGTAAGTCCATTCACTAGAAGAACATTTGTGGGGAATAAGGCTCATGTTATTCTATCCAGTGAGCTGGATCCTGTATGCTTAGGCCCACAGGTGAGGCAAGCTGGCTGCTCAATTTCGATACCCCTCTCTTCCAGAGAAATTCCCTTTCAAGTCAGGAAAGCACTCCCATTCCATCATGCGTTTGTGTTCCAAAAGCTCAGCAGTTAAGGTGGTTATTAGTAATTCAGAATACAGTTTCCTATAGAAACAGTATTTTATATGGTGATTCTGTTCCCATATCAATTCATGAAAAACTTTAATCTTAAGTATATCTGAAATCACATGATTTTCTATAACCATTATGAAATACGAGCTGCCAAATCAGGAAAACCTCTCCCTCTCCTCAAATGTCCCCTCTCCATACCAGTCCTACCACAGCAACATTTTTGGACAAGACAATCAGAGTAAGTATTCCATGCATCAATGTATAACTTGATTATCACTAAATTTTAGTTTATTCTGAAAGGTTTAGGTAGAGTGATGTGAAACTTCCCACTAGGCATATTGTTCTCATTCATATTTATTTACATTTATTTCATATTTATATTATTTATATTTATAAATTAGGAGCATGGATAAATTCAACATACTCATTTCCTACTTGAGTTGCTTTCATATAGAAAATTAATTGCATTTTTTAATACTTTAAATTCAGTTAAGAGTATCCAATGCATTAAGTCTAATTACATCCAACACAATTTAGCAATTTATCTTGAAACCATGGTACAGGACATTATATCTTTGAGGATGCTTGATATTTCAGTAACAAACCAAGGTGAAGATTGACTTCAGCCAAGTTGTAGGGCTATGTGGTAGATATGTTGGAGGGGGAGAAATGTATTCCTAAAAATGACTGTGGTGGATTGAATTATGTACTCCTTCAAAAGACACATTCTTAATCCTTATTCTTATGTGTGTGCACCCATTTTAAACAGGACATTTTGAAGCTGTTATTTTGAGTTAAGGTGTGGCCCAACTGAATCAGGATGGGGCTTAATTTGTATTACTTTAGTCCTTTATAAGCAGAAGAAATTTGAGCACACCCAGAGGAGCCAGGAACCAGAAGAGCAGGCATAAGGAGAAAGAGATCACCATATGATGAGTTTGCAGAGATGCAAACCAAGGAACCAAGGAACCTATGATTGTGGCAAACCGGCACTAGAATGCCACAGACGCCTGGGAAAAAGTATAGCCTTAATTTTGGATTACAGCCTCTGAAACCATGAGACAACAAATGCTTGTTGTTTAACACAATACATTCTGTGGTATTTATCATAGCAGCCTGGCAAACTAAGACAATGACTTCAAAGGATGGCATAGAGTTTTGGTGAGAACAAGTCCTCGGCAGTTGAAGACTTATTTTTATGGTGCTGTTAAGCCATACGTGGCAAAAGTTAGCAAACTTCTTGGACTTAAGACAAAAGAACCATGAATGCAGACGTTCATTGGAGTATGGAACCTGCCTTTTAAGGCAGATGGAGGATTTTGGCAGATGAAAGGAAAGAGAAACAACAGCTGAAGCAACAAGCAAAGAAATCAATATCAGGGTTGGGAGGTCACCAGAGCAAATTTCCAATGCTCCCAGCTTCTAACTGCTGGGCTGTGGATTTACTTTTAATTCAGAAGGGACAAGAAGAAGACAACATTTTTTTTTAACTCCCACTTTCTACAAAAACAAATGCCTCTTTCTCTAGCCACCTGCTGTCAGCAGATGACTCAAGAACTATCTGAAAAGTGAATCAGTAGCTAAGTTCCTATGTAGGCTCCTCAAATCCCTTCAACTTTGAGGTTCCATCCATCCATCCATCCATCCATCCATCCACGCATTCAGTGAATACATAATGACCACCTACTAAGTGCTAGGCAGTATTATAAGCTCAAGAGATATAGCAATGATAAGACAAAGCCATTGTGCTTTATTTTATATGGAAAATAAAAAAACAATACATAATAAAGCAGATTTAATTAAATAAGCAAATATAACATAAATATAATAAAATAAGAAAATATAACATGATGTCAGAAATAAGGGTCATTTAGAAAAATAAAGCAGTGAAAGGAAATGGAGTGAAAGGGAAGCACAGAGTATTTCAGATAGGATGGCCTTGCCAGGGAAGTGATAACTTGAGCAGAGTCCTGTGGGAAGAGAAGGAGTCAGCTACTGAAAAATCTGGGAAAAGTGTGTTTGAGGTACAAATGCCCTGAATCAGGAACAAGATTGGCATATTGGAAGAAAAGCAAGAACACCTTTATGAGTAAAGTGGGATAAGAATGGTAGATGAGATCTCAGAGGTAAGCGAGGCCCAGAAGAAGTAGAGTCTTGTGGACCTTGGTAAGGAATATTTAAAGGGAAGCCATTACAAGGTTTGGAGCAAGGGACTGACATAAAGTTATTTATGTTTTACAAACCACCCTGGTAAACCTGCTTCTGATGGAGTAAAAGGGATTGAATTTATTCTTCCATGTAAAACAAACAAACAAACAAAAAAACATCAAAAATATCAAACAGCTCTTAGACACATCAGGTAAAGAAGGACAGGGCTCTCTGAGAGATCCATCCTCCTCATGATTTGAGGAGATGGAGCTGAGTCTGGGGAAGCCCAAGCTGCTAGAGCTCACACAGAGCATAGTACCAGAGAAGAACAAGGGGCACAGAGAGCTAGAAATCTCCAGAGAATTCCCCTCAAGTACTCAGCTGTGTACTGATCAGTGCATGTATGTGAGGAAACTATGGAAAGCTGAGGAGCTTGAGGAGGCGGGGGTGGGGGTGGGGGTGGGGTGGTTCCTGAAAGGATTAGAGGAAATAGTAACCTGAATTCATAGAGGACCAGGAATCATGCCTATTTCCAAGAGCTAGAGTGGAAACCTCATAATTCAGAGTACTAAGAGTCTTGCAACATTCATGAAGAAAAGTCAATAGTAAGTGCTGCTCCAGTCCTGTTAACAAAGCTTAAAAGCAAGCCCCTATAGGAACAAATCATTTCCAAGTGCCTTAACAGAGTATCAGAACAAAGCTCAAGAATATTTATAGGAACACAAAAATATCCTGCACCAAACTAGGTACAATTCACAATGTCCTACACTGAATAAAAAATTAAGAAACATGCAAAGCAGCAAGAAAATAATTATGGATACATCAGTCAACTGAAACTGATCCATAGTTGACACAGATGATAGAATTGGTAGAATAGGGCATTGAAAGAGTTATTACAGTTAGAAGAAAATACCTGAAACTGTTGAACTTCAATCCAGTGGCTTTGATTCTTGTAGATGATTGCATAACTGTATAGTTTACGCTGTGTGACCATGTGATTGTGAAAACCTTGTGGTTTACACTCCCTTTATCCAGTGTATGGACAGATGAGCAGAAAAATGGAGACAAAAATTAAATGAATGATAAGGGGGGATGGAAGGATAATATGTTTTGGGTGTTCTTTTTTATTTTATTTTAAGCCAGGCACAAAAAGAGAAATATTATATGCTACCACTAATGTGACCATTGAAAAATGTAAAATAAATGGCTTATAATGTAGAATGTAGGGGACCTAGCAATAGAGAGCAATTAGTGAATGGGGGAACGATAACCTAATAAGAACAAATAAGCTATCGTGGGTAAATTTAACATTCTGGGAATGCCCAGAAATGACTATGGCTTGTTAATTTCTAGTGGGTATGGTAGGAACAAGTTCACAGAAATGTTGCCATATTAAGTTATTTTCTTGGGGTAGAGTAGGAACATGTTAGAAGTAAATTCAACAACTGAGATGGAATGAACCAATTCCTTGAAAGATACAAACTACCAAAGCTCACTCAAAAGGAAATAGATAAACTGAATAGCTCTATATCTATTAAGGAAATTAAATGTTTAATTTAAAACTGTCCCACAAAGAAAAGTCCAGTTCCGGATGGTTTCACTGATAAGTTCTACCAAATATTTAAGAAGTAAATATTACCAATTCTATACAAGTTCTTCCAGAGAATTGAAGAAGAGGTAATATTTCCCAACTCATTCTATGAGGCCAGCATTATTCTGACACCAAAACCAGATGAAAACATTACAAGAAAAGAAAACTCCAACCAATATCCCCTATGAACATAAATGCAAACATTAACATGTTAGCAAATCAAATCCATGTCATATACATGACATGACATAATACCTTGCATAATCATGGCCAACTGTGGTTTATCCCAGGAATCCATTTCTAACATTTGAAAAACCAATGTAATTTATCATATTGTTAGACTATATAAGAAAAAATATATGATCATATCAATATATGAAGAAAAAGCATGTGACAAACTGATAAAAACAAGGACAAGAAGAAAACCAGCAAACTAGGACAAGAAGGAAAACCTCCTCAATCTGATAAAGGCATCTATGAAAAATTTACAGCTAATCTCGAAACCCTTACTACTTGTGATCACACTATGTGTGATCTGCAGATGGGCAGCATCAGCATAATTTGGGACTTTGTTAGAGATACAGAATCTCAAGCCCACCATAAACCTGCTGAATCAGACTCAGAATTTTAGCAATCTCCTCAGGAGATCAGTATGCATGTTGAAGTTTGAATAGCACTGCACTAAGCCTGATTCATAATCAATACTGATTCACAATCAATTCCCTAAAGCATTCTACACAGGGAGAATGTTCTGAACATTTTATTATATTCTAATTTGAACATCCATTTCCCTAAATGTAAAATGGAGATATTTATTCTACGGGTTGTTTCGAGAAATAAATTAAATAAGTTAGTGAATATAAAATTATTAGGATGGGGTCCTGTTATTTTTAAGCAGATGATTAAAATAGGATTTTATTCTTACTAAAATAGATTTTATACTTAATAAAATGAACTCACAGAAACCTAAAAAGGCATCTATTTCATTTCCTTATTTTATTGAGGATTAAACTAAAACTTAGAATAAGTCAAGTGACCTCTTTGAGGTCACGTGCAAGAAAGGTTTTCAGATTCTAAGTATAATGTGTTTTCCACTACACTATGCTCACCTACCATATCTGACCTATGAAATACTCCATCAGCTCAAGTAGATCTCTAAAAAAGATAACATGGTCTCTATTTTTCTGCTTCTGTTTGTAAATCTGATCAATGATTCAGTGATTCTAATATTATGAGAAAGTATGTTTGCTTTTTAATAAATTTTTCTCAAAATAGAAACAATTTTTCTTAGATGTAGAAGATAAGCTTCCCTTCTTTTCTAGCAGTCTAGAGTATATGAACAACAAAATTATAATCTCTCTAGAAAAATGGTTCACTGCTTGTTATCTTTCATTTTCTACTAGGTTTTTTTACTAAGAGTAATTTTTAACACAGCAAATGAGTACAAAATCGAGTTGGAGAAGGTGGAATTTTAATATTGTGTATTTAATGCATAAAATGGTAGAGTAGCCAAACCAAGTTATAGCTATTTATTTAGTACATTAAATGCTACATGAATATTAAAGTGTTGGGTTGTGCCATTTTGATTAGTATTTATAGATAGCTCTTCAGTGTTATATATTTTGACTAACAAACTGCTTCATGAAGCTGTATAACAGCTGAAAAATGTTTAGCAAATGTTTAAAAAAACATTAAGTTAAAAATAATAAGGCATGAGAGAATATGGTGGTTGTAATTCTAAAAAGAAAAACAATTAAACCCTGATTTTTTATTCTGAAATAAATTCAAAGTTACATGAATAGTTGCAAAAACAATACTAGCCCCATACACAGAATTCCATCATATCCTGACCCCCCTCCCCCGATAGCTCAATCCACTAACCTTAACATGCTGTCACATCACTATTTCTTTCCCTCCCTATCTATCATCCATCATCTATTGCTCTGTCTTCTGAACATATGAGAGTTAGCTGCACACATCCTTGAACATACACTATAATTCACTTATGTACTTCCCATGAACAAGAACATTCTTTTATGTAATTCCATTAAGTGCAGCTAAGGAGTATAAGAGATTCAACAATGATGCAAAGCTTACATTCTACATTTCCTTTTCCTTATGTCTCAACTGTGTCCCTTCAAGCCACCTGTCCTCCACCCTCCAATCCCATCCAAGTTCATCCTTAGCATTCAATTGTCATCTAGTTAGACTGTCCCCCAGATTTGAAGGAGAGCTTTGCTGGATAAAGTATTCTTGGTTAGAAATCTTTCTCTCTCAGAATTTTAAATATGTCATGCCACTGCTTTCTCACCTCCATGGTGGCTGCGGAGTAGTCACTACTTAGTCTTATGTTGTTTCCTTTGTATGTGGTGAATTGCTTTTCTCTTGCTGCTTTCAGAACTTGCTCCTTCTCTTCAGTATTTGACAGTCTGATCAGAATATGTCTTGGGGTGGGTTTATTTGGATTTATTCTATTTGGAGTTTGCTGGGCATTTATGCTTTGTGTGTTTATATTGTGTAGAAGGTTGGGGACGTTTTCCCCAACAATTTCTTTGAATACTCTTTCTAGACATTTACCCTTCTCTTCCCCTTCTGGGACACCAAGGAGTCTTAAGTTTGAACATTTTATTTTATCTATTGTATCCCTGAGATCCTTTTCCATTTTTTTGATTTTTTCTCCATTCCCTTTTTTGTTCTTTCATTTTCTGTTCTGTGGATTTCTAGGACACTGAGATGTTGTTCAGCTTCCTCTAGTCTTGTATTGTGAATATCCAGAGTCTTTTTAACTTGGTCAACAGTTTCTTTTATTTCCATATTTTTTAATTTACTCTTGCAATGTCTTCCTTATGCTTTTCTAGGGTCTTCTTTATGGCACTTATATCCTGGGCCATGGTCCTCTTGATGTCCTTTAAATCCTTTGCCATGTTTTCATTCTTTGATTGTAGTTCTTCGATTAATTGTGCCAGGTACAATGTTTCTTCCGAAATCTTGATTTGTGTGTTTGGAGCTGGATTCTCCATATCGTCTGGTTTTATCATATGCATTAAGATTTTCTGTTGTTTTTGGCCTCTTGGCATTTGTTTTGCTTGATAGGGTTCTTTCAAGTTGTAACAAAAAAAAAAGGATATCGATCTAATTTTTCAGAGACACAGTTTGGTGATGTACACTTTCTCTAACTAACCAGCAGATGGCGTCTGTGAGTCACCTATATCCCCCAAGTCAGTTCTCAACCTTTTTTTCCGTGGTATGTGGAGAAATGATTCTTGTGGGTTCAGTTGGAGAACTCAGTTTGGGTGTACTGCTGGAGGTTCCAGGAGATTCAAGGCCGCTGCAAGAGTCTAAGCCTTCATTTCAGTTCAGCCCCAGACCTTCTCTCTCACTGTCCCACAAATCACCAGACTTGGCGTAGCCTCCCTGGGTTCTCCGAGCAGGTCCCCCCTCCCAGCCATGATCCTCCAGGAGCTCAGCCAAGGGAATGCTATGCTACGTCACCAGTGCACGCTGTCCCTCAAGGGAAGCCCTGGGCTGCTGGGCTGTGCCGTACGGCTCTCAGCTCATTTCAGAATGCAGAATGTCTGAGGCTGTCATTACTGCAACGCCTTGTGGGCTGAGAACAGCTGATGTTTTCTCCACAGAGAGAGAGCAAGGGACAGAAAAACTCCCAGGTTCACCCATCAGCCCGCGATAGCACCCGATTCTCTGGGCTCCCTGTCCTGAGACAGGTATGTCCCCTGATTCTTCCAAGGTCAGTTGTCACCAAAAGCCTCTGTCTGTTTGTTGAGGATTCGCTGTCTGTATTGAGCAGTTAATATTAAAACCTCACTTGTAGCTGGGCTGAGAGAGTTCACGGTGCGGCTTCCGTGATGGAGGGGCTCTTGGCTCTAGGTTCTCGGCTCTCAGCGTGGGTCTGCAGTTTTACTTACAGATTTTATGCTGTGATCTTGGGCATTCCTCCCAATTCATGTCAGTGGATGTTGAGTGTATGGTCATGTTTGTCTCCCCGCTGTTATTCCAGGTTATTTACTGGTTTTTTGTTCATTTATGAATTGTTCTGGGGGAGACTAAGTCTTCCACTTCTCTCTATGCTGCCGTCTTCCCAGAATCCCAAACCCTGATTTTTAAAGTGGTATCCCTTGAGGCTGAACGTTTTTCTATAAAATGAAAAAAAAAGAAAAATTCTAAACCCAGCCAATCCAGTTTCCCATCAATTAAGGAACTGAATCAGATTTACTGGGTGGTAGAATCAGACTGTGCAGAAATCTGTGTTTCAATCAGGTGAAAAAAATATTTGTTAAAAACCAAAGTTGCTTCTGCCATCTTGTATAAGTAAGACCCTCTTGTTGTGGCACACTGAAAGGATTTGTCATTTTCTGAAAGGAATGCAATCCAAATAAATGGAGAGCAAACACAGATGAGCCACACCGCTCCAAGACATTGTTTCTTAAGGACAATGATCCCTAAATTGCTCCAAGTAAGAAAGCAAATGCCTTCCCATAAGAAAAAAGATGCTATGTGAGAAAATTGGACTTGATTTTTATTTTGCTTTGAATAATCCTAAAAGGCAAAGAAAGAATCTATTTTATAGGTGGTTGGTACAGCCCTACTGAAAGAAATATGATGTTTTAATAAGAATTGGGCACCAAATCTTTCTAGTGCCTCTTGCAAGCAAAAGAGAAAATGATATAGCCTGATTTGGCAGTTTTTTGTTTGTTTTGTTTTCAATTTCTGGAAAACCTGTTATAAATTCTGGAAAGGGTGGTACATCTTGGAGAATGGGACCTCAAGACTCTTCTATTTATATTCTTGGGAGAGATCCTTCCAGAAGGAATTCAATCATGAAAACATTAGGGATGATAGTCACGTAAGGAGTAGTTAGAACAACGGTGATGTCTGTTCTCTGAGAGGTATGTTTCTGGACCACAGGAGTGTCATGGACACAAACTACGTTGGCCAAAAGAGATCCCAGACATAGGAATGACAGCTTTGCTTAAAAGTCATCAAAGGAACATTGTAGAAGGACACGACTTCACAGATTATGGCTGGTAACAACTTTTTTAAAACAGCAAATTTAGATAGGACGAATAAGCCAGACATGGGAATGGTGGTGTTTCCAGAAAACTGAGTTAGTGTTTACCAAAGTTGTTTTATAATAAATGGCTTATTTTTATCCCCTCTAATTAATTATAGTGCTATTAATTATGGCACTAATCTTTCTCATCCTAGGAAGAGGTGAATAATTTATTTAACTTTGATTATGTTACTTTGAAAGGTCCTGAAACACTTCATCAATACTTCAAGTTTTTAAAATTCTTAGAGTCCAAGATGGTCATTTTAAATTTCTACTTAGTATTTTCTGTAGGAAAAACAAAACAAAACAAAACAAAACAACTATTTTCTTTTTGTGCACATGGTCACAGATCATATACATCCTATCTTCCTTGCTGTTCTCCCAGGAAAAACCTCATGTGGTGATTGTTGTCTAATGCAGGGATATCTGGCTATTTAAAGAGAAACCCCATTTGTTGCAAAGAAAAACTGAATCTGTAAAGTTTGTTTACCATTTCCTTCTAAAAATAATTGAAAAAGAAAAAAAAAAGGAGCAGCAGAATAAACATGCCTCCTGTGGGTGGTTCAACCCCTTCCATTTCTCCCCAGAATGTGTCTAGATTCACAGTGAACAACAGATGCTGTGTTCACCCACATGTGTTTCTCTGAGACGTGGGAAAGCACTTCCTGGAGAAGCCCAGATGTGAGGATCTGATTTTACGCATGAGTGGTGCTGCTGCAACTCTCCTGTCTTGCCCAGCAACAACCCACTCCTCCCCCAAATCATGCGATCCATAAGAATCATCTGAAAGTTTATTTTGGCTCATGTTGATAAAGCACACAGTGGATTGACAGTCCACTTCCCTTGTCCACTAGCATGTTTTTAATGTATTTATTTATTTTTTAAATATGGAATGCTTCATGAATTTGTGTGTCATCCTTGAGCAGGGGTCATGCTAATCTTTGTATAATTCTAATTCTACTATATGTACTGCTAAAGACAACACCTCAAGCATGCTTTTTTTTTTTTAATTAAATTCAGTTTTATTGAAATACATTCACACACCATACAGTCATCCATGGTATAGAATCCACTGTCCACAGTATGATAACATAGTTATGCATTCATCACCACAATCTATCTCTGAACATTTTCCATCAGAAAGAACCAGAACAAGAATAAAAAATAAAAGTGAAAAAAGAACACCCAAATCATCCCCCCTATCCCATCCCATTTGTCCTTTAGTTTTTATCCCCATTTTTCTACTCATCCATACACTAGATAAAGGGGGTGTGATCCACAAGGTCTTCACAATCACACTGTCACCCCTTGTAATCTACATTATTATATAATCATCTTCAGGAGTCCAGACTGATGGGTTGGAGTTTGGTAGTTTCAGGTATTTACTTCTAGCTATTCCAATACATTAAAACCTAAGACGTGTTATCTATATAGTGCATAAGAATGTCCACCAGAGTGACCTCTCGACTCCATTTGAAATCTCTCAGCCACTGAAACTATTTCGTCTCATTTTGCATCCCCTTTTGGTCAAGAAGATACTCTCAGTCCCACAATGCCGGGTCCAGATTCATCCCCGGGAGTCATATTCTGCATTGCCAGGGAGATTTACAACCCTGGGAGTTGGGTCCCACGTAGTGGGGAGGGCAGCGAGTTCACCTGTCGAGATGGCTCAGTTAGAGAGAGACAGGGCCACATCTGAGCAACAAAGAGGTACTCAGGGGGAGACTCTTAGGCACAATTATATACAAGTTTAGCCTCTCCTTTGCAGTGATGAGGCAAGCATGCTTTTTAACTTTCTGTATTCCAGTACAGAATTGTCACTTCTTGTCAATGTTGGCATATGACACATGCTAACAATCAACATACTCTCCCTTATCTCTTAGCTTTGAGGAGACTATTTTTTTCCTAACAAAGGGAAGGATAAGGGCTAGATTGTTCTCAAGCTGTGGAGAGGCCACGTCTCTCCACAAAGAAGTTCTCGCCTCCTAGTACCATGATGTATGACCCACAAGATACTGCCATTGGGAAATGGCTCTCAGGTGGGCCAAGATGGCTGTGGGGTCAGCCATATGCATGATCAGGTAGCTTTCTCATGCTTAGGCTGATAGACAATGGAGGTAGAACAATAATGCTTGGTTGTAGTGGGCATATACATTGCTACTGTTCTTCAACTTGGAAATCAAGGTGAGGAACTTGAAATGGAGCCTTGGAGAAAGCTTTCCCTTCCACCTCTGATATGGGGAAAAATTCCTTTCAATGTAGATTATTTGAGGGATGACCTTGTTATTTAGTGTCTCAAAATGGGACACTTCTGGAGTTAAAGAAGGGATAGAAGGAATAATCAGGACTGTCTGAGGCAAAACAAGATGTATGCTCACCCTACTTAGTTGTATCAGCTCTTATGGCAATCCATCCATCCATCTGCAGATCATTTTCTACTTTTACTAAAGTCTTACATCTGTTTTCATTCTTCCTTTCTTCAACAAACCAAGTCTATTTTAGAGGTTCTTTTCACAATGCAATGATGTTGACTTCATGCTGTACAAGTTTAAGGTTTGGAGAAGAGCACCCTGTTCTCTTTAGGACTTTGTACAAAGCCCAGCACAGCAACTGAGGGATATGTGGCCATTTAATACTCTTTGCTCTGTTCTCTGCTGAGAATACAAAAGTTAAAAAACAGAACAAAACAAAAAAAACCTCCCTATTGAGCTACTTAGCAACTTTGGCCACATCGGGAATGCATACTTGGGTGATGAGGATGCAGAGAAGGATGGTGGTTCTGCTTGCTCCTAAGTGAGTAAGGCAGCAAAGCTCTTTCAAAGTTCTGCTGGCCAACCAGGTTGACTGTGTGCTGACCTGGCAGACTGCATGCTCATGAGGTCCACTGGCCAAATATTGCTCTGTGAAAAGTGCTCCAGGACTGAGCATGTAGGGAGTTATATGTGAGCTAGAATGAGGATATATTCCTAGAGATTTACTTTCAGAACTGGAAGACTTTAGAAGTTATCTGTATCTCTTTTATTTTACAGATGCGGATACTGAAGCACAGAAAGTGAAGAGATTTGCTTCTAGTGACACATTGTCTTAGGCAGGGCCTACACGTACTTTCTGACTCCTTTTCTGGGGCTTTCTGTGGCGATTTGCAACTTCAGGGATACTATTCATGTAGATTGTAATGGCACCATTTAAGATCACAAGATTACATATGGGGAGTGGTGTTCATTAAGTTTTGAGTTGGTTTACTTGCAGCATTTTGGTTACATCCTCTTCATATTATTTATCACTTGATAACACTGACTTGGTCCTTAGTTTTAATTCCAGTTCTACTATTATCTACCAGTGAGAACTCAAGAAAACCATTTCCTAGTGCAATTTTTTCATCTGTAAGTTGTGGAGGCTAAACTAGATGAAGTTCTCTCTGAGGCTCCTTCAGCTTGAATTCCCAGTTAATCAGCTCTTCTCATTTCACCATTGTGATCTGTGAGGCCATTTGAATTATATAACAGCATAAATACCAAAGCTGTAGGAAACCAGGTAGAGGGGCAGGCCAAAATGTTCTGTTTTTCACCTTTGCTTTAATTTCTTTTCCCTGCTCTCTCTTAATCACTCTTCCTCCTTCCTCTTTATTCTCTACCATTCCTTTGATTTCTGCTTCCCTTCCCTTTCATTTTATTTCTAAACTTCCTCATCAGAACATGTTATTCACCTTCAAATACAAGAACATGTCAAGTTAAAAGCAATGTTAATATCAAAATAATAATAACAAATGAGGAGACATGCTCTTCTGAATGTAATAAGCCCATAGATAGTCAAATAATCACAGAAAGAACCATAGAAGCACCGTCACATCCAATGCTCATCTTGAGAAGGTGACATCTGGTCATCATGATGTTACTCAGGCCCCTATAAATGGCACATACATGAAAACAAAAAGTCACCCATGATGAGCAGGAATATGCTCCATTCCCCAGCAAGCTGAGAATCAGAAATGACAAAGGGCAGCAAAGTCTGAAATACTGTGGTAGGGGACAGTCCTAGGATGGTCAGTGGCCTTTCCCTTGGATCCACAAATACGTCCTGAGCACAGGATCAGGTATGGACATACCTGGTGGGATTAAAAAACACAATCCGCTAGTAGATAAGAAGACTGTTGGTTTTCCTTCCCCTATAGTCTTGAGCCTATGTAAATATTCACCCGAGACAGTTTGATTCTGGAGGGCTTATTTTATGACGTCCAGCTCACATCCTGGTGCTGTCTCTGTCCCTGGTGGGAGGCAGTGGGCTTTCCTCCATTGCGGCACACAAACCCAGGAGAGGGGTGCTGGGCATAGACCATCTCCCTGTGATGGCCTCGGACTGAAACTTGCTGGCTATGGGAAACCAAGGCCCACTAGTGAAGCTGACCTTGCTCTTTCTGTTTTCTAAGGAGTAAAACATCTTTCCATCACAGCCTGTGTGAGTCATGCTTTTGCTGGTGACCTGACATCTGTATTGGAATAGGTGGACATCTTTAGGTGTCTGTTTCTGACTGACAAAGCATTCAGATCTTGAATATTCTGCAGAGACCAAATTCAGATTTGACCTGTAAGAATCCATCTGCTATGAAAGACAGAGGATAATACATATAGTTATGGACTGAAGTTTGGCCACTTAAGTAGCTGTTGGATTATGAGGGGAAAAAAAGAAGATAAAATATTTAAAATACTTAATGCTGAAATATAGCTTTGCTCAGATCAAAAAACTGCTCCACAGTGTAGATCTATTTTTTTAACATGTGTCACAATAAATTGGGGGGTGGGGGGTGGACAAAAGGAGATTTTAATGGTCATGATTCAAGAGAGTACAAAATGTTTGAATTTTTTTGTTACCCTTTTCTCCCTTCTCTTATAAATACACATACGCTTCACTGATGGGTTGTAACCAGATTTTGCCACCATGAAACCGAGGTCCTACAGCAATATTTTCACTAAAGTGAGTAATTTTGTCTTTCAGAAATGTTGAGCAGCAACTCTCTTAACACAAAGAGAACTTTAATATTTTACCCTCCAGAGTTAGCTCCTCAGCATTCAGGGCTTACAAGAGTAAACAAAGGAACTCCTGTTTAGTCTCAGTGCAGATCAAAGATTTGGTGTGGGTGAAAGGCAGGTTGTATTAATTGTAGTTACTGAGAGGAACAATGTCTCTTGCTTTTTTCTGTTGGTTCTGAATGCATAGATTTCTGATTATATAGTAAAAGCATCATTTTCTCCCTTTTTATTAGGCTTTGGAGAGCTAAAATATATGGTAACAAAAAAAATCCGTTTACTCTTTAGCTGGAAAAAAATGGGTAGCCTACATTTGGCTGCACAAAAAATGCCATTCTCTGACACTAATCTTCGTATTTTCATCAACTCAATTAACCCTTTGAAAGGATAGAGTCATCATATTGTCCATCAAGCTTAAAAATTAAAAAAGAAACTACAAGAAACTATTGCTAAAAGGGAACAGCACCAAACTCAAAGACTGACATAGAATTCTGTTTAAGCTATATCAAGGCACAAATCTCAACACAAGAACTGTGGTTGCAAACTATAGTTCATCAATCAACTACTAAGGACTTCCTTTTTTTTTGCTTTGCATGATATTAAAAAAAATTTCAGACAGTACTCATTCCAAGAAATGTGTATCTTCACATAGGTACTATAGAGACAAATGTGAATAAAGATAAAAACTCAATGACAAAAATACTAAAGAGACTCCTTTAGAACGCAAACCTGGTAAATGAAGTAGGGCGTGATCTCTTTAATGGAAGTGGTAATGAGCTACTTTCTGGAACATTAATATGTGATCTGCACAAGCATTTAGTATAAAACACAATGTAGACTCCTCTCATTTTCTTCTGGGTCTTTTATCATTAGTAAGAACATTCAACAGTTTTGTAAAATTCTGGTAAGAACTAATTTCTTTATTCCACATTTGCCAACAGGCATTTTAAGGAATAGGAAATCCTTCATGCAGCTGGGACACTTTTGTAAAACATTATACATCTACTATAGTCACTTCTTCCTACTTAAGTCTCACCCAAAATCCTAAAGATCTAAAAAGTATGTGGAAGGCTGTCTAATGGTGAGTGGCCTGTTCTCTGCTACCATGGTTCAAAGTCGCCCACACTCTGAGAAGACATAAGTACCTGTGTGTGCTCCACCCTTAAGGGAGTCAAGTGTCTAGCTGTCCTCAAGATGTGGTCTCATTGTGAATTCTGGAGCCCACTCTCCTTTCCCTGAAACACCGAATACTTCAAGCTTGGATTACATCCCAGGTCCTGGACTAGAAAATATTTTTTCTCCTTATAGGCATCATGGATAACTACTTAAACATGTGATTGTCTAAGGCAAATGAAAAATAAGAGAGTTTTTTTCACTAATATGCCCTAAGATGCTAAATGGGTGAGGTGGAGTCTGACTCTCCCACCTATCTTGGAAATTTAGAAAATTAACTCCAACTGCAATCAACTAACAGATCACAGCTCACTGAGCCTGATTTGCCCAATCATTCATTGAAACGTTTTTTGTTTGTTTGTTTAAATCTAGGATTAGGAACAGAGGCAACTCTCCCCATGGGTGGACATTTGAAGAGGGTCCCCTTCAGGTTTAACCCATACGACTTAGAGCTGTTTTCAGTGCTGGGGGATCAGACTGGCTGTGAGCATGGATTCAGGGAAATCGAACAACAGGGCAGAGTCTCCGGTTCCTATGATGGATTTTTAAAATATGGTTATGGTTCTATTACCAGTCTTTTTCAAGAAGGTGACTGAGCATTACCCATTTGTACTTTGTTGCTTAAAACATTTAAATTTTAGAGTCTCCCTGAAAGTTCCAACCATGTGTCATATTTCTGTATTTATTCACATTCTTGTTAAAAATGATATTTGCATCCTAACTAAGGAAAAATACAATGGGGTTTTATTTTATTTAGCTAGAATGTCCTGAGTCTCCAAGGGGATTTGAATTAGGGTTGACTGTTTAAACAATGCATCCTGTGTAAAAGTTATAACACAACGAAGGCATCTATAGAGACTGAGCCACACACCACAAAGGCTATAAATCTCTACCAGGAAGGTCAGCATGTTGTACCCAAAGCATCTTCAATGACCTTCCTTAAATATCTAGCTCCTTTTCTTTGAAGAAAATGTTTCAGGAGGTAGAGATGGGCCAATGTCTCCTGTGATGTGTGAGTTGCTGTGGTAAGTGATCCCGTTTTTTCCTTATGGAACAAGTAATGCATTGTAATGGCTAACAGAAAACCCCAGCTGTCCCTCTACACACCAGTCTTTTTGGCAAATGTTCAGATTTCTTTCCCCCTTTGAATAGTCATAATTCATAGAGGGCCAGACACACAGATTGCTTTTTTCAACTGACTTTGTGTTTCTTTGGCTATCTTATCCCTAATTGCTCCCCTCAAACCCACCCCTCTATGCTGGTAAAACAGAGTAAACCAGTTTCATGAACCAGCAAGTACAAGATTTCAAAATTCACTTTTTGAGACACATGCAACATTTATTGCCAATTTTGATTCAAGTAGAGAGGAAAATTGCGTAAGTCAGTTATTAGGAGCTGCAGGTGTGCTTGGAGAGGGAGCAGGCCTCTTATTCAGGAACTATAGATAATCCCTCTTATAAAACTTCCCTAGTTGTAATTTTTTTTTTCCCTTATCCCTTTGGGAAATGTTGTAAGCAGGAATTCACATATGTGCATTAAATGTGAGGTGACAAGCCAATTTTACCAGGCTGTACTTTCAGGAAATGACTGGGAATTTTGAAATTTTGTTGATGATTCAAAAATTTCTGATTTACTTGAACTCAATTTTAACCAATTCATACTATTTATGATTAACACATTTTGTGCGTGTACCTTTATACATGCCTATGGATATGCTTCTGCCAAATATAATGTCATTCAAATTGATAGGAAGTCTCGATTTCCTGTCCCTAAGTGTGCTATGAGTGGGGGAACACATCTCAGCAGGGGTCTCATCCTTTGTGTCTTCTTTTATTTTTTGTCTCTGAGCTGTGCTTCATGTGTTCTCACTGAAGCAGGGGGCACCCATGTGGAAGGAGAACTATGTGAGGTCTTTCCTGAGCATTCGTAAGAAGCAAAGATTTTATACCACTGACCTAAGATGGGTCAGAGTTTGAGGGGTAAATATATTTTGGATGACTGCTACACATCAGGCCCCATCCCAGATGTTAGAAACACAGTTCCTGCCTTTGAGGAGCCTGATATCTCACAGGGGGAGCAAGACACATGCAGCTCCCAGACTTACAGTCACACAGCCCAGGGCAAATTCAACAGTCTGATGAATGGAACAGATGGAACAATTTAGGTGTACCATAGACGGAGCTGGAAGGGAAGTCTGGAGTGAGGGGTTAGAGACGTAGGCTATGAGAAGGAAAGAGTTGGCTTCCAGGGTGGACAGGGCTTGGGTTTTCTGAGGATATTTAACACAGAGGGGGAAAAAATGAACAAAGGAAATCATTCTGGTGTTTTTGGATTTGTGAAGGAATGAAAGAAAAGAAGGCCAACTGTGGGACTTGGATGCCAGGCAGAAAAGCGCATACTTTGCATGGGCAAGAGAGAACTTGCTGAAATAGGTTGTTTATACAGATTTGGACCTTGTCTGGTATGGTCTAGAGTGGATCCTTCTAGCCTCAAGGTTCTTAAGTCTTGGCAGAGGTCTGTGTTGGACCCTGTACTGTGCCTCCCAGAGCCCCTTCCAGGACCAAAGGATGTATTCCCTCAGCTGCTGGGAATGCTGCTGGTGGACAGAACTCAGTTGTCAGGCCTCTCTGGAAACTGCTTCAGCTGAAGGGAGCTGTCGCTTCCCAAGGGCATCCCACATCTAAAAACTGTTCAGTGGGGTGGGAGTGGGTAAAAAGGCCTTGCCCACTTGGCTCCTATTTAGGAAATCACTGAAAGTTTATCCTGGCTTCAGCATCCCCCGTAGAGTCTGCTGGGGCCTTGTAAATGCTCTGTGCCTGGTTTCTCTTTCTGCCCAGTCCTGCTTTCTCCCCTCCTCTTCTATAGGCATTGATCCCAAGATTAGTGCCCAATAAACCTCCTGCTTATTAAGCTCCATTCCAGACCTGCTTTCTAGACAACCCAACCTGCAACATGGTGACTTCCCTCTGCTCTTACAAGTCATGGACAAAGGAGGTTGTCAGCCATGGTATTGCTGAGTCTTGTGTCAAACTGACAGCTATGTTTCATGCCCAGAAGAATTAACAGCTATTTATTGAACACTTACAGTGTCTGAGTCACTGTACTGGACAACATGGAACAACTTGGTGCAGACCCTGAGGCATAGGAAAACAGACGACAAATAGCCTATAATGACTGAAATGAGCTATACGGACTGAGACCAGAAGAAGGAAGGACAGATGTAGGGTGGGGTGATTGGGGAAGTCTGCATGAAAGAGCTAGCAGAAAGGGAGGGTTAAGGAGAGGCCAAGTAGAAGGAGATATGGAGGAAAACTAGTTATGGGATATATAGTGAGCTGAACTGGGGAACTTGTATTAGAGGGACATATTTTAAATCCATAAATCTGTCAGGACTAGAGTGATTATGTAGGAAAAAAAATAAAGATGTACAACTGGAAAAGGTGGAGCCATATTGTGCAGGGACATAGGGAGTTTTGAGCAGATAGTGTCCTGAAAAGTGGCGTCTTGCCCCAAAGCCTCCTGGGTGGGTGCACTATTCTCAGCTAGTGACTAATTGTTAGAAACAAGTATTATACCTTAAAAACACTCACCCGGTTGTAGAGGAGAAAAGAATTTATTCACGATCTTGCAAGAACGGACGCACAGCCAGAAACATGGCAGGCACGTGCCCCCCAAAAAAACATGGTGATAGTTATATCCTACACCTAATACGCATGTCCCTCCCCTGTTTCCCCATTGGCTGGGTACTCCAGAGGTTACAGCCTATCCAAGAGAGCTTACTAGCCCGCCTTTGAGATTTTGAATTGTACATCCTATCAGAGAGTTAACGAGTTCAAATATTTCGCTGAGTCCTTGCCTTTGACCATACCCCCACATTCTTTTAAATTCCAGTAACCTTGGTTATCTTTCCCTTATAAGGAACTGGTGCTGATTCTAGACTTACATCATGGCGCTCTCTCTCTCTTTCCTTCCCCTCACCCCGGGGCTAGTTCAAGGCAGCTTTTCTGCCCAATCTCCATCTTTCTTATTTCCTGTGACCTTTATGTAAAAGCTAAACTTAACCCTTTCTTACAGATTCCCTCCTCTTTCTTTTTTTAAACCTTTTTAGTTTTCACATTTCAGTTTCTCAAATTTGCTAAGAGCTTTTTCACATTCCTCGTTATAGGGATCTTTCTCCTTAAGCGGGGTATGGATTATTCTGCTGATATTCTTGATTAGGGCAGTTTCGATGAGTCTTTGAACTAATCCCTGGGCACACAGGATAATATAACACCCAACTGCTGTGAACACTCCAGGTGAAATGATAGAGAAAGTTAAAACAGACATTGCTGAAGTGAGTACTCCAACATATCCACATGTTGGGGAGACCACCTTCTCGGTCCTACCCACCTCAAACATTGGGGTGCCACCTGGACTCTGCCTCTCTGGGGCAAAGTCTCTACCCTCTCTGAACAGTGCGGTGGTGGCCAGGCTCTTTTCAATTCCCTGGGAATGTGCTCCACCCTCTTTGGGGCCTGGGGTGGCAAAACTCTTCCGGAGCATTGAGGTGGAAGGCCCACCCTCAACCTCCGGGGCAATCTCACCCTTTCCATGTCTGTGGGCCACTCCGTTTTCCCAGCCCGAGACCACTTGACTCCAGACCTCAACCTCCATGGCTCTGTTGGGGATTTGGGTACTGCCAGTTTTATTCCGGGCGGATGCTGCCTCTCCCTTTCTCTCATAGCTGCCCTCTTTGCCATTCTCCTTTCTTCTCCCATAAAGGGGATATTTAGTATGGACATAAGTTCAGACCAAGTACATAAACTGGGGTCTAAGAATTGATTTAATTGTTTGGCTAGCCTCGCTGGGTCTTTCATTAATGATTCTCACCCTCCTTTCCTTACAAGCCTCCGGAAATGGAAACTTTTGGATATCCCTCTTACACTGTTTTAATTCTTTTAACTGTTGGTGGGTTGTAAGCGGTGGAGCAGTCAGCACCAACCAGCTCTCCGATTGCTCGGGGGCATAGACTGGTCCCACCAAATCCCCAGGCTTCAACGGTTCCTGCCCCAGTGGGGGAGGGGAAACATAAGGCAGGGAATGCTTATCCCAGGTTTTAGTTTCTGAAGATTCTGGGGTTTTAACTTTTATGGGATAAAAACTGCTCTCCTTTCCCTGCAGCCAGCACACGGCATAGTCAGATTCCTCCTTGGAAAAAGGTTTCTTTTTATTAACATAATGCACGAGGTCAGCACAGAGCCAACCCTTATCTGCCCCATATTGTGGCCAGAATACATCCAGCAGCAAAATACATTCTTTTGTCTAAACATAACAAATTTGATCATTTTTCTTTTATCCTTTCCCTTGGTCTGATCACTTTCAGCCCAGTGTTTCAACATGTTCCCCAATGGACTATTTAGGGGAATGTTCCCAGGGGACCTACAGGTACCCCTTTCCCTTTATTCCTGGCTTGCCGACTGCCTCTATTGCCCATTCTGAGTCTTGTCTGGGCATCTTTCCCTTAGGATCAGCCTCAGACTCATCAGAATGTTCCAACAACCAAGGTAATACTTGATATTCCTTTTTTTTTTTCTTACCTTGGTCTATGCACACAGTTACCTGGTTGCTATGAGGCATGTTTTTCCTTCCCCTTTTCTTGTCCACAATCAGCAGACCTAAGTGTCTGATCATGGGTCTCACTAGCAGTCAGAGGTGGGCCCCCAGCGACAGAGTCTGAGACTGCTTAAACAGTGCGGCGTGCCTTCCCCTCTTCCATCCTGGGGGTCCTCCTTGATGCTTTGCATCCCGGATGAGCCCCCAAGTTGTTAGAAACAAGCAGTATACCTTAAAAATGCTCACCCAGTTGTGGAGGAGAAAAGAATTTATTCACGATCTTACAAGAACAGGCACACAGCCAGAAACATGGCAGGCACACGCCCGCCCCCCCCCAAAACATGGCAATAGTTATATCCTACACCTAATATGCATGTCCCTCCTGTTTCCCCATTGGCTGGGTACTCCAGAGGTTACAGCTTATCCGAGAGAGCTATTTAGCCCGCCTTTGGGAATTTGAATTGTGCAACCTATCTGAGAGTTAACTAGTTCAAATGCTTCGCCGAGAGTCCCTGCCTTTGACCATACCCCTACATTCTTTTAAATTCCAGTAACCCTGGTTATCTTTCCCATGTAAGGAACTGGTGCTGATTCTAGACTTACATCATGGTGCTCTCTCTCTCTTTCCTTCCCCTCACCCCGGGGCTAGTTTAAGCCAGGTCTTCTGCCCAATCTCTATCTTTCCTATTCCATGTAACCTTTATGTGAAGGCCAAACTTAACACTTTCTTACACTAATTTATAATGGAAGGATAATGGAAGGATTTTTTTTTTATATATACTCCTAGGGACAGTCACTATTAGCAGTCTAGAGACCCACCCACTAAGAAGAAAATGATTTTAAAAAGGGCTGCTCTCAGTTTTCTTCTCTCTAGAGTCTAAGGAAGGAGAAAACTGCAGCACAGATAGCTTTGTACTTTGCATAACAGTGAACCTTCCACTGTTGAGTAGTAAAACTGTGATTTGAACCCAGCTGCCTGACTCCACACAGATGCTCTTAACTATTACACAGTGTTACTTTTGCTGGAGCCCTTAGAATAACTGTAGCAAAATGTGAGGGAAATTAGAAAATGTTTTTTTTTTTTTTCCCATCCAAACAACTAGTCAGCAAATGACTTACTCTTTTCATTTAATCAGAATGTATTTGCTCTAATTTGTAGTTTCTATATACTCATGGATGTTCTTCTTATTCATTATGTTAGGTTGGCCTGATGCATTGTAGCTCTGAGTCTGTCTCAAAGCCCCAACGCTGCCTCAAGGCCCTATGCAGTTTATTAACTTCGACTCCAATGGCCTAGTTCCTAGATTTAACTCTCAAGAGGAAAAATGTTAGGTCTAGTACCCTTTGGGGACTAGTCACTGCCAGGAATTGGATTTTCTTAGGTCATGGGTCCACCCCTGATCCAATCAGCTGTGGTTGCTGGGGAGGGTCAGGAGAAGCAAAGCATGGCTATCTAGGCATTAGAAGTGTTGATGTGAAAAATTTCTTTGTGAGGTTGAAATGACAGGTACTGTAGTCAGATTTAATACAAGGGGATGAAGCTACCAAGGAATACTATTCAATACTAAGTGGTGATTCCTCTTTCCTTAAAGGAGCACTACCTCACTGCCAAGGATTATTACTACCTTCTCCCCCACCAAGCTCCTCGAGAGGAAGGACCTTGTAATATCCTCAGTACCTACATCAGTGTTTTGACAATCAAATACTTCTCTAAATCCAAAGTCAGAAAGATAAAGTCAATTTTTTTTAACCTTTTCCCCTTTAGTAAAGTTTTGCCCTTGTCCGAGATGAATAATAATTTGAACAAGATTAGGCAAATTCTGTGCTTAAGATACTAATATGGAAATCCATTTAATGAACTCAAGCCCATTTGACATGCAAACTTACTCCTGAAACAGCTGTTGCTAATTCTTTACAACATTATGATTCTTCATAATCTACATTCCTGCATTAAAGTCTTATTTTTGTCGCCACTGAACCATTTTCATATTGCTTTTTACATATCCTAATAACCTAAACCTTGATGTCAAGCATGATTCATAAACCATGACTAAATGCATCTGGGGCAGCACAATCTAATATCAAGTAAGAAAGGATTCTATTAATGCTAACAGATATCACTTTCAAAATACAGTTGTTATGTTGAAAATTGTTTACATATTAGCCAGGGGTTAACCATGTCTCCATAGGAAGAGACCAATTGGAAAGCAATTTTTATAAAAACCACCGTGTCTTCTGATTTAGAGTTAAATCAGTGGTTCTCAACTGTGGACAATTTTGCTCCCTGGGAATATCTGGCAATGTATGGGGACATTTTTGTTTGTCACAAATGGGGCCTGGGAGGTGGGAGGTGTGCCAGTTTGAATGTATTATGTCCCCCAAAATGCCATTATCTTTGATGTTATCTTGTGTGGGCAGATGTATCAGTGTTGACTAGATTGAAATTCTTTGAGTGTTTCCTTGGAGATGCACTCCACCCAAATGTGATGACTCTGATTGGATAATTTCTATGGAGGTGTTACCCCACCCATTCAGGGTGGCTCTAAATTAAATCACCGAGCCATATAAATGAGCTGACAAACAGAAGGAGATCAGTGCAGCTGAGAGTGACATTTTGAAGAGGAGCTACAGCCGAAAGGGACACTTTGAAGAACACACTGGAACTGAGAGAGGAGCTTCAGCTTACAGAGACATTTTGGAGATGGTCTTTGAAAGCAGACTTTTGCTCCGGAGAAGCTAAGAGGAGACAAATGTCCCAAGAGCAACCAAGAGTGACATTTTTGAGGAGCTGAAGCCTAGAAAAGGACATCCTGGGAGAAAGCCATTTTGAAACAAGAACTTGGAGCAGAACCCAGCCATGTGCCTTTCCAGCTAACAGAGGTTTTCCGGATGCCATTGGCCATCTTCCAGTGAAGGTACCCAATTGTTGATGCATTATCTTGGACACTTTATGGGCTTAAGACTGTAACTGTGTAACCAAAGAAACCCCCTTTTATAAAAGCCAATCCATTTCTGGTGTTTTGCAAAAGGGCAGCATTAGCAAACTAGAAAAGGATGCTCTACTGGTATCTCCAGGGTAGAAGCCAGGGGTGCTACTAAATTCAGCAATGCACACAACAATCGCTGGAACAAAAATTTATCCAGCCTGATACGTAAACAGTGCCAAGGTTGAGAAACTCTGAGTAAACCACAATAGGAATCCAATGGTGCACCACAAACTGACAGTCACCAAGAAACATGAGCCCTTTGGATGGGATCAGTCCTAAGGGTTGAGCAATTTTATAGCTGGTAACTATTTCTCTTGTTCAAACTGCAGCAACATGGAATCCATTCTGGAGAGGACTTCCTCTAATGAGTCAGAAAACATCTTTAACAATGTTGACTAATATCTGCATTTGGTCTAGTGCTTTAAACTTGTCTCTAATGTATGGTAGTGACTGCTAGTGATGCATCAGAGTCCATTTTCACCTTTTTGCATGGGAATGGAGTCAATTATTGTTGGGAACATGGTTGTTCAGCCAGAGACCGTATTTCCTAGGCTCCTTTGTATGTGACTCTCTCCAGGGGCAAGAGTTGACCTTAAGTTATTGGGATGGATGCTTCCATAGCCATCTTTCCTTGCATGTCTGAATATGGTCTGGCAGGGCAACAGGGTTGCTCTGAGTCTCCAAATGACTGAGTGGAACAGAGTGACCCTGACAACCTAGTTTCTACTATGCGAAGGAGAAATAAACTTGTATATTCTTTAACCACTCTATAGCAGGGCATCTTTATTACAGCAGACTAGCCTTTACCTTATTAAACACATGGTATATATTTCTAGTAGTCATTTTGATGACTGGTGGTATTGGTGGGGTAAACTTGAGAGGACTTGCAACTGAGCAATTTATGTGCTAAAGTATTTTGACCAATTCATCTTCATTTATCCATTCAATAAACATTTATTAAACCTATACTATATGCTTGAGATAACTATAAAGGATAAATATTCCTCAGTAATAAATTCTGGGAAAAGTAAAGGTAATATTTGTAGTTTGTTCTCCTTTAAAAGGATATGAATGATGATCCTCAAACTTCACCCTCTCTACCAGTTCACCTGAGAACCAGATGAAAGTTGCAAACTGAAAGGCCCTGGGGTCATGCAGGTAAAAATAAAAGAGTAAGGCTGGGAGGACTGTGGGAAGATGACAGTGTAGGTAGCTCCAGAACTCAGTCCTTGCCCCCAAACAACTATTAAACAGTTAGGAGCTGTCTGAAACAACTATTTTGGAACTCTGGAGGCCAGAACACTGTATAACATCCAGGGAAGAGTGGGAGGAAGATCCTGAAAAATCACAGTAAAGAACAGTAAATTGCTCTTTTCACATGGCAGCTACCAACACCCATCCCCTTACTCTTGACGCAGGCTGCTGCAGGGTCCAGCCATGGCTAGCTGCTGGTAACAAAGATGGACGTAAAAATCCTCTTCCCCAAGAACAGGGGTGAGCAAGGCTGATCACTGATCACAGCTTTTGATTAGCAAATTCAGTTCATTAGGGGCCCAGATCTGAGGACAGCTATTGTTCCAAACTGCCATGGATGGGGCAGTTGTGGTGGTGACTTAAAGATACTGCACTTCCTCAGGACTCAGGGGACAGTTAATTGAAGGGCTGCATTTGCTGGGCAGGCTAGGAAAGCTCAGCTTTGGGGATCCATGGGAGAAGCTCTTGGATCACTTCCTGATCCCCTTCCCAGGGCACTATGGAGATAGTCTGTGCCCACTTTGTGGATCCCTGGCCCTGTTTTGTCTGGGAAAGTCCTCTCCATTGTGATCCCTACCAGAATTTGCCCTCTAGGCAAAAACAACTTGAGACAACGAAAGGAGTGTAAGAAACTATAGATGCAGACAATCTGGGACAAAGACTTACCAGTTTCAAACACCCTAAGGAGAGAAGTCTGTCTTCTGGGAAACAGAGGGGAAAACCAAACCCTTATTAACAAGGAACCTCCAAAGCAATTAAGCAAAAACCCAGGACAAGACAGAGGCCTAGAAAGATAGGGAAAACCCTGCACTCTGTATTTGACTTTGTGCAGACCTTCCTGATAGGAGGGCTGAAGCTCAAGAAAATCTCTGTCTTATCACCAGCTCATTACAAAACCAAGAAATAGGTGTCTCAGGGAATAAATCCCATGGTTAATATTTAAAAAATTTAAAAATATACAGTATGCAACAAATGAGTACAAGATAAATAAAGAAACAGGAAATGATGGTCCATCCAAAGGAAGATCATAAAAATACAGAAAATACCAATGAAAAAGACAAAGAATGTGGGCATACCAAACAAATCCTTTAAAGAAATGATCTTAAAAATGCTAAAGGAGATGAAGGAAAATACAGAGAAAAAAACTAAAGGATATCAGGCAAACAATGAACAAGCAATATAAGAGTCTTAGTAAGAGATAGAAATTTAAAAAACAAAAACAAAAAAACAAAAAACCCTAACAGAACTAGTGAAGTTGAAGACTACAATAACTGAAATGAAAAATGCCCAGGATGGTTTCAAGAGCAGACTGGAGCTGGTAGAGGAATGAATAAGTGAATGTGAAGGCAAGACACTTGAAATGAGTAAGCTGATGAGCAGAAAGAAAAAAGAACTATTCAAAGATAAAATAACCTAAGACACCTCTGAGACACCATCAAGCACACCAATATGCTCATTATGGGAGTCCCAGAAGGAGAAGAAAGACAGAAAGGGACAGAAGGAATATTCAAATAAATAATGATAGACAACTTCCCAAAGTGAGTATTCCAGTTTGCTAGTGCTGCCATTTGCAAAACACCAGAGATGGATTGGCTTTTATAAAGGGAGTTAGTTTGGTTACACAGTTACAGTCTTAAGGCCATAAAGTGTCCAAGATAAGGTGTCAACAATAGGGTACCTTCACTGAAGGATGGCCATTGGCATCCAGAAAACCTCTCTTAGCTCAGAAGTCACGTGGCTGGCATTTGCTTGTGTTTTAAAATAGTGTTCTCCAAAATGTTGCTTTTGGGGCATTTTGTCCTCTCTTAGCTGCAACTGTTCTGGAGTCCTTCTGTTGTGAGCCCCTTTATAAAACTCCAGTGAACTAATCAAAGCCCATGCTGAATGGGTGGGGCCACATCTCCATGGAAACAATCAGAGGTCACACCCTAACCAAAGCTGTCACTCACAGTTGGGTGGGTCACATCTCTATGTACCCAACCTAATTCCAGTATCCCACAACATTGGATTAAAGAATATGGCTTTTTCTTGGGGACATAATATATACAAACCAGCCCAGTGAGCAAAAGACATGAGTATCCACATCCAAGAAGCTCAGGGAAAAGCAAACAGGAAAAACATGAAGAAGAATACACCCGATTGTATATTGATCACAATATCAAATGCAAAGGACTTGCAAAGAGTTCTGAAAGCTTCAGCAGAAAAACAGCATGTTACATACAACAGAGTCCCAAACTGATGAGTCCTGATTTCTCATTGGAAACCCTGGAGGCAAGAAGGCAGTGGGTTGAAATACTTAAAGTGCTAAAAGTAAACAACTTCCAGCCAAGAATTTTGTATCTGATCAGACTTTCATTAAAAAATGAGGAAGGGATAAAGACATTTTCAGATAAACAAAACTAGACCTACCTTACCAGCAACACTAAAGGGAGTTCTTCAGACTGAAAGGAAAGGAACTAGACAGTGGTTCAAAATGTTCTAAAGAAATAAAGATTGGTAGTAAAGGAAACCATCTGGATAGTTATAAATTCCAACATTATTTTAGTGTATTATTTGGTTTGTAACTCTACTTCTTACTTCCTACAGGTGCTAAAATGCAAATGCATTAAAAGTAATGATAAATTTATGCTTTTGGACATAAAATGTACAAGGATATAATTGGTAACAAGTACAAAAATAATGGTGGGGGGACTGAGGGGTATAGGAAAAGTGTATGTGCATGCTATTGAAATTAAGTTGGTGTCAAACCAAATATGATTGCTATATATTTAGGATGTTAAATTTTAACCCCACAGTAACCACAAAGAAAATAAATAGGAATATATATCCAGATAGAAAAAAGAAGGTACTCAATATGGTACAACACAAAAAATCAAATATATAAAAAAGTAGGCATTAACAGAAGTGAGGGACAAAATAAGGTATAAAACTAACAAAGGCTAAATAGCAAAATGGCAGAAGAAAGCCCGTATTTTCAGTAGTGACTTTAAATGTAAATAGATTAAATTATCCAGTTGTTCCAGTTTGCTAATGCTGCCATTATGCAAAATGCCAGAAATGGACTGGCTTTTATAAAGGGGGTTTATTTGGTTAAAAAGTTAGAATTTTAGTCATAAAAGTGTCCAAACAAAGGCGTCAACAATAGGGTACCTTCACTGAAGAACAAGGATGGTGTCTGGAAAACCTCTGTCATCTGGGAAGGCACAGCACATGACTGGCGTCTGCTCCAGGCTTCTGGTTTCAAAATGGTTTTCTACCAGGATAGTTTCTCTCCTGGAATCTGGGGATGTTCTCTTAGTTTCTCCCAAGCAAACTCTGGACTAACAAAAGTCTACTTTTAATGGCCATCTCCAAAATATCTCTCTTGGCTGCAGCACTGAGTTCCTTCTGTCTGAGCTCTTACAGGGCTCCAGTAAATTAATCAAGACCCAAGCTGAATGGATGGGGCCACACCTCCATGGAAATAATCTGATCAAAATTATCACCTACAGCTGGGTAAGTCACATCTTCATGGAAACAACCTAATCCAAATATCCCATGTGATTGGATTAAAAGATCATGGCTTTGTCTTGGGGGACATAATGTATCCAAACTGGCACACTGGTTGAAAAGCAGAGATTGGTAGAATGCATAAAAAAAATGTCCCAACTCTATGCTGTCGGCAAGACTTATAAATTCAAAGACACAAGTAGGTTGAGGGTGAAAAGGTGGAAAAAAAATACATATACCAGGCAAGTAGTAACCAAAAGAGTGCTGGTTTAGCTATACTAATAATAGATAAAATAGACTTTAATTCAAAAACAGTTATGAAAGATAAATATGGTCATTATATACTGATAAAGGGGACAATTCAGGAGGAAGATGTAACAATTTTAAATATACATGCACCTAACAGCAGAGCTCCAAAATATGTGAAGCAAATACTGACATATTTGAAGGGAGAAATTGACAGTTCCACACTACCAGTAGGAGACTTTAATACATCTCTCTTGATAACGGATGGAACATCTGGTCAGAAGATCAATAAGGATGTATAAGACTTGAATGATATTCTAAACTAAGTAGCCCTCACAGACATATATAGAATACTTGACTCCCACAAAAAAACCAGAATACACATTCTTCTCAAGTGCACATGGATCATTCTCCAGGAAAGACCATATGTTGGGTCACAAAACCAGGCTTAATAAATTAAAAAATATTAAAATCATACTATGCTTATACTTCAACCACAATGGAATGAAGCTAGAAATTAATAACAGATGGAGAAATGGAAAATTCACAAATATGTAGAAATTAAACAACATTCTTATAAACAACCAAAGGGTTTAAGAGGCAATCAGAAGCAAAATTAGGAAATATATTGAGGTAAATGAAAATACAACACATCAAAAATTTACGGGATGCAGTGAAGGCAATGCTGAGAGGGAAATTTATAGCTCTAAATGTTTACATTAAAAAAGAAGAAAAAGAATCAGAGACCTAACTTCAAAACTAAACCCAAAGTGAGCAGAAGGAAGGAAATAACAAAGATTAAAGCAGAGATGAATGAAATGGAAAACAAAAAACAATAGAGAGAATCAACAAAACCAAAAGTTGGCTCTTTGAAAAGATCTACAATATTGACAAACCTTTAGCAAAAATGACAAAGGAAAAAACAGAGAGGATACAAATAACTAAAATCAGAAATGAAAAGGGAGACAATTCTACTGAATTTGCTGGGGAAAAAAAAGGACCATAAGAAGATACTATGAACAACTGTATGCCAATAAATTAGATAACCTAGATAAAATGGACAAATTGTTAGAAACACACAATTTACCTGTGTTGACTCAAGAAGAAATACAAGATCTCAACAAACCAATTAGTAGTAAAGAGATTGCATCAGTAATCAATAGACTCCCAACAAAGAAAAGCCCTGAACCAGATGGCTTCATAGGAGAATTCTACCAAACATTCCAAGAAGACTTAACTCCAATTCTGCTCAAACTTTTCTAAAAAAATTGAAGGAAAGGAGCATTTCTTAATTCATTCTATGAGGTCAACCTCACCCTCAAACAAAAGTCAGAGAAAGATACTTGACGAAAAGAAAAATACAGACCAATATCTCATATGAATATAGATGCAAAAATTCTCAACAAAATACCAGCAAACTGAATCCAATAGCATATTAAAAGAATTATACACTGTGATTAAGTGGGATTTATCCCTGGTATGTAAAGTTGGTTCAACATAAGAGAATCAATGAGTGTAATACACCACATAAACAGAATGAAGAGAATAATAACACAGGAGCATCTAATTGACTAGAAAAGGCATTTGACAAAATCCAACACCCCTTCAAGACAAAACTTAGAACACTAGTAATAGAAGGAAATTTCCTCAACATGGTAAGGGCTTATACATGGGCTTATATGAAAAGCCCACAGCTAACATCCTACTTAATGGTGAAAGACTGAAAGCCTTCCTTCTAAAATCAGGTGTAAGACAAGGATGCCCACTGCCACCACTGTTAGTCAACAATGTACTGGAAGTTCTTGCCAGAGCAATTAGGCAAGAAAAATAAATAAAAGGCAACCAGATTGGAAAAGAAGAAGTAAAACTTTCTCTATTTGCAGATGATATGATCCTATATACAGAAAATCCTGAAAAATCCACAACAAAGCTCCCAGTAGATAATAAATATATTTAGCTAGCAGCAGGATACAAGATCAACAACCAAAATCAGTAGTGCTTCTATACACAAGCAATGAACAATCAGAAGAAGAAATCAAGGAAAGAATTCCGTTCTCCTAAAATAATCAAATATCTAGGAATAAATCTAACTAAGGATGTAAAGGGCTTGTACCCAGAAAACTACAAAACATTGCTAAAATAAATCAAAGAAAATCTAAATAAATTTAAGGACATTCATGCTTATGGATTGGAAGACTAAATATTGTTAAAATGTCAATCCCACCCGAAGTAATTTATAGACTCAATGTAATCCCAATCAAAATTCCAACAACTTTCTTTGCAGAAATGGAAAAGCCAATCATCAAATTTATATGGAATGGTAAGGGGCCCCAAATAAATAAAACCATCTTTCAAAAGAAGAATGAAGTTGGAGGACTGACACTTCCTGATCTTAAAACTAATTACAAAGCTACAGTAATCAAAGGAGAATGGTAGCAGCACAAGGACAGATATACAGACTAATGGAATCAAACTGAGAGCTCAGAAATAATCCTCATATTTATGGCCAACTGATTTTTGACAAGGTGGCAAAGACCACTCAACTGGGAAAGAACAGCCTCTTCAAAAAATTGTGCTGGGAAAATTGCGAAAAAATTTGCAAAACAACAACAAAAAAACAAAACAAAACAGGAGGACCCATACCTCACACCATATACAAAAATCAACTCAAAATGGATCAAAGACTTAAATATAAAAGCTATAACTATCCCACTCCTAGAAGAAAACATAGGGAAGCATCTTCAGGATCTTGTGTTAGGCAATGGTTTCTTAGACTATACCTAAAGCACACACAGCAAAAGAAAGACTAGAGAAATGGGACCTCATCAAAATTAAAAACTTTTGTGCCTCAAAGGATTTTATCATGAAAGTAAAAAGGCAGCCTACACATTGAGAGAATTGGAAATCTCATACCCTACAGGTTTGATATTCAGAACATATAAAGAAATCCTTCAACTTAACAACAAAAAGACAAAAAACCCAGTTAAAATGGCCAAAAGACTTGAATAGACATTTCTACAAAGAAGATATACAAATGGCCAGAAAGCACATGAAAAGATGCTCAACATCATTAGCCATCAGGGAAATACAAATATCTTTGAACACCTATTAGAATAATTGCTATATAAAATATGGAAAATAACAAATATTAAAGAAGATGTGGAGAAATAGGAGCACTCACTCACTGCTAGTGGCAAGGTAAAATGGTGCAGCCATTATGGAAGAGTTTGGCAGGTCCTCAGAAAGCCAAGTATAGATTACCATATGACCTGGAAATCCCACTACTAGGTATATATCCAAAAGAACTGAAAGCAGATATTTGCACACCAATGTTCATATTGGCATTATTCCCAATTGCCAAAAGATGAAAGCAGCCTAAGTGTCCATCAACCAATGAATAGGTAAATAAATGTGGTATATACATACAATGGAATATTATTCATTTGTGAAAAGGAATGAGGTTCTGATACATGTGACAACAAGGATGAACTTTGAAGACATCATGTTGTGTGAAATAAGCCAGACTGAAAAGGACAAATATTGTATGATCTCACTAATTTGAAACAATTAGAATTAGCAAACTCATAGAGTCAGAATCTAGAATATAGGTTGCTAGGTGATGGGGTGGGGATAAGGAATGGGAAGTTAAGTCTTAAAATGTACAGGGTTCCTATTTGGAATGATGGAAATGTTTAGGTAATGGATGGTGCTGATGGTAACACAACATTGTAAAAGCAATTAACAGCACTGACATATGTACCTAAATATGGTTAAAAAGAGAAATATTAGATTTTATGTATGGTAACAATAAAATTTTTTTAAAAAGTACATGGAATTATATTACACAAACAGGAACCCTAAGTTAAACTGTGGACTTTAATTAACAGTACAATTATAAAAATGTGAACAAATGTTCCACACTAATGCAAGTTATTAGTGGTGGGGTAGTATATGAGAAATCTGTATTTTATGCATGATTGTTCTGTAAACTCACCCTTCTCTAATAAAGAAAAAGAAAAGTAGTAAGGCTGGGTGGCAGGACTGTATTAATCTGGATAGTATAAGCCACTAGTTGCTACTAAACTCCAAAACATTGATGCTATAAGGAAATAGAGATTCAGTTGCCAGTGTTAAGAGTAGCTAGAAATATGGATTTTTATGTGATCACTCCAAATTTTGAAATGTCGGCAACTTGGGCAAAATGTTTACTGAATTACTTGGATTGGTAATCAATAAGTAAATCAACACACTTATTCAATTCTAAAATATGGGGTAATTTCAGTGGACTGGATGCAGAGATCTACAGTGATGGACGGAGCCCTACGTACAGATGGATATTGTGAAAGGAAAAAGTTCAGGAACGTTTTTGAGGTGCAGGATAGGGACAGAGATCATGTTGAACATGACTGTCTAGAGACTTTCCAAATTTATTTTCAAGTTACTTTTTTAGTGTGATCATCCAGATAAACTATACTGCTAAGACAATAGGAAAACTTCTATGAAAATAAATTTGTTTATGGAATGAAATTATAAAATAATATGACTATACCATTTCAGAAACACCATGTAAACAGAGCAGTAAAACCCTCTGAAATCTTTCTAGAAAACAAAGAAAGCTTTTAAAATTAATAGTGGTTGGATCACAAAATACCCAGGTTATGCTCCCATAAGCAACATATGAGAATATCTATTTATTGTAGGTTTGTCAACATTGTTAGGAATGTTTTTCACGTTTGCCTATCTGATAGCCAAAAATGGTATTCTGATGTAGTTTTTTGTTTTGTTTGTTCTTTAAATTTCACTAGTTGTGTTTTTTTTCCCAGTATAGCTTTAATTTCCATTTCTCTTATTGTAAGTGGGTTGAGCATCTTTTCATATTTTATCAACCATTTATCAGCTTATATTATACACTTATTTTTATTCTGGGTTCCATTTATAATCGGAATTTGAGCTCTCAAAGAGGCCTTCTCACTCTGAGTCTGGCAAAGGATCCTGGCACCCTGACAGACTGAAGACAGTTGGTATTTAGCATGATCAAAACCCCAAGGTAGTATGGTCGTATGCAGAAAACAAAGAAACTTCTAGTGAAAGGTAAATAAAGGGTAATTGCCAAAATCTAAGATATACTACCTGGTCAGAAACTAAAAAAGTGATTTTAGTCATCTAATGAGGGATAAGGAGTATTGAAATTACTTTTACTTTTCCTCAAATTTCAAGTTTCTTTTGAAACAACTTTCTATTGATCAAAATTTCCAGAAACTGTATTTCTTATTATATATTACTTGTTAGGTAGGAACAGACATAAGAAAAAGCAAAACTAAAAGTAATGATAGCTCATGATAAGTGCTAAGAATCAGACTCTATAAGTCACTTTGTGGGTAAGAAAAATTTTAGAACTATAAATGACAAATGAGGATATAGATAAAAATTGAGGATAAATGTTACCTAATAATAAATTTTGGAAAAGGTAAGCATTAAATGTAATGGTTTTAATGGAGAACAAACATGAAATATGTTCTTCATTAAAAAGATAATAATAGTGTTCCTCAAACTTTCTCCTTTCCCCTCTCTACCAACTCACCAGAGAGCTAAATGTATAGTTTGAAAACTTCCCCAGATTATGTTGCTTGGACTAAATTGGTGCTCTGAAATATGAACACAGAAAAATATTTACTCCTGATTCTCCCTCCTCTACATTCCACAAAATATTAATAAATAAAAACGGGTGAGAAAAGCAAAGTTTCAAAGAAGCTAGAAATTAGGAATTTTTAACTGATCTGCAAATACCAGGAAAAAGTTTATCTGGCAAACACATGAATAAAACCCGAAGGCAGAAGTGTGGGGCCACACTTGTAAAGACCAAGAGTGTTTGTACTAACTGCAAGTTGGTAACCCTACCTTAGAAACAACAGGCCTTCTGTTCTCAGCAAGGAAGCTGTCACTTCTACAGTGGAAGTAGTTTTCTGGATAGTGTAGGATGGTGTTTTAAGTCACCACCTTTGGAATTGCATAGAACCTGGGTTCCAAATATTAATACTAGTACAACAGTGAGCTCAGTTTTGGAGAATGCCATAGTCTGTCACATGGGTGGCTCCCAATGAATTATAACTTCTGATATTCCTGCCCTTTTGTTGTCCCTTCCCCTTGAATGTGGGGTAACCCTGTGACTGACTTTAACTATTGAAATGTAGCAGAGGTGACGCCGTACTGGTTCTAGACGTAAGCCTTAAGATGACTTGACAGCTTCTGCTTTGCCCACTTGGAAACCTTAAGCCACTTAGGAAGTGGGCTACTGGGCATAAAAGTAAGTGGGCCACCCCTGCTCTACTTTGTTCTTGAAACCATGTTTCGTGCCTTCTGGGCACAGAGCATCAAATAATGGTCATTGATTTGTGATTACTCTGTCCTGGAGGATGAAACTTCATCCTAGTAAATTAGTCCCTCAGCTGCACCAATTTAAGAACACTCCATTGCTTTATCCAACTGGTAGCTTCTGGGTGGTACAGTTCATGTTTGTGATAGGATCAGTGAATTCCGTGGACACATGCCCATTGCTGCCTCTTTTTCTACGATAGTTTCTTTGGTCCACTGGGATGTCATATAGCATGCCATGTCAGTGCATCAAACATTCTATAAGCCCTTAAGTAACGGTGCTGACTGAGGACCTATGGGTAAACAAGACAAACCTTGACTCAGAATATGTGCCAAATTCAGCCAAGATGAATAACTGCCCCTTTCAGGGAAGAAGTTGCCTAACTTTCCATCTTGATACTTCAAGTCCCAGGTAACAGTCTCAACTTGGACCCTGTACCCAGCAGTGCTCAAAATATCTGAGTTTTCCCCTTTTCCCAGAATACAGTTACATGAGTAAACAGCCATAGAGCCCTTTTGGGAAGGACGGGGGGATTTATTATCTCTGTACTTACAGTGATGTTGCAGGGTTCTTCCTTCTGGGACCTGGCTTCTCCTTCAGTCACTGAGCTCTGTACATGGAAACTGGCTCAGTTCCTAAAACTGGGAAAGGGATCCTGACTTTTCATGGGGCAGCTGCCCTTAGACTCCCGATCATTGATCCTTGATTTCTTTTTATTGTAAAGATTGAGCAATTTCCTGTTGACTGCCCGCTCATCTTGCTGTTAGGAGGATATTGTGTTCTGTGTAGCTCCCTCCAACCTTGTCTTTCATTACTATACTTGCATACATGTTTCTTCTGATAGTTAAGAGCCTCTCCCTGACTTCTACTGTTTTAGGATCCTATTGCCCTCTTTGCTAGCAGGGACCCCAGTTATCTAACACTGTCTCCTTCTGCTTATCCTGGGAAGAGTCACCACTGAGCTTCTCAGCAATGCTGGAGAACTTCTCCTCTCACCAGTTCATTCCTTATCACTTTGAAAATGTACTGTTTTCTGGGCCGTCTTGGATTCATAATTTCTGGGACCTTGTTTCATTTGAACATACAGAATTAACTGAGAAACCATCAAACACTGACATTATTAATAGCCTATAATTGGGAGTTAGGAAGTTCTAAATTAGTAGAAATAAACAATAAGAAAAAATCAGCTGGATGTACAATTGGACCATCCCATTATGGGATAAAGACACAATAACAAATATCTCACTACTTTAAAACCATTATCATTACTTTTATTATTATTAGTTTTAAAATAAGGTTAAATTATTTTTTAAACAACTATCAATGTATGTTTAATTTGTTTTATAAAAGGTTTAAAGGCTGTACCAAAATTTGTCCATCTTCTCTGAGTTCTGGGATTATCAGTGATTTACTTTACCTTAATTGCATTTACTATAAAGTTATCCAAAATTTCTACTGTAAATATTTATTAATTGTGTACTATTTTTACTTAAAATTTTTACTTAAAATTAAATCGCATGTCTATTTTTCACCAAAATAAATATTCCTTAGTTACAGTATTCAAAGTTCTACAATGTTAAATAAACTTTTAAAGTGTTTTTTCAGTGTTTTGATATAAATATCCTCATTCATTCTATCAATGATCTTCATTGTATTCTTAAAATTTTTCCACTCAGATTCCTATTCAATTTTTCCCATTTATTCTTAAATTCTTTGTTAATCAACAACAATAATAATAGTAACTGAAATATGTGCAGCACTTAAAATGAACTAGGCACTATACCAGCTCAGGGCTTTTTATACATTCTTATTTGTAACCACACTGTGATCTAGGTACTATTACCCTTGTTTAAGCAGATGAGAAAATTGAGATACAGCGAAGCCACTGTGGTTTGCCCAAAGTGACACAAATTTGCATAGTGAAGCCGTAGTTTGGCTGATTCCAGAGCCTCATTTCTCAGTCCCCATATCTGCAGTCCACCCCCTGCTTTTCAGCACAGGCATCTTGGTATTGTGAGGTTAGGATCATTGTTTATTCCCACTTTTTTGGAACTGGATACTGATTTCTTAAAAAAACACACACACACACAACAAAACCATTATCTCCGTACTGCTTAAATGGTGTTTAACAGCAGGCTTAGAGAGCTTCAGCTTCTGGAGGTATTTTTTTAAATATATATATAATTGAGATTGTTCACATACCATACAACTATCAAAAGATCCAAAGTGTACAATCAGTTGCCCATGGTACCATCATACAGCTATGCATCCATCAACACAATTAATTTTTTTTCAATTTTTGGAACATTTTCCTTACTCCAGAAAAGAAATATAGACAAAAAAAGGAACTCAAATGTCCGGCGCTGCCCCGCTCGGTCCCCGGTTCCCGGCCGGCGAGGGGAAACAGGGAAGGAGAGAGAGAGATGCAGACTGCGCGAACTAACCTGGTCATGAATCACGACTCGAACCACACGGCAGTTGTGAAAGCAAGCCCTTTACTACAGCTAGATGAACATTCTGTGTTACTGGTTCCCACACGGGGCACGGCGCCTCGTGGGAGAGCAGCCTCGATGTGGCCGTCAGGCACGGCTCCTTGTGGGCTGTCTCACCCTACCCCGTCCGGGTAAGACCTTTTATACACAATTAACAACCAATAAGCTTCTAGGCTAGTATCGCGTATACAGGATTTCGATTGGTAGGAGCGGGTGGCGGATACATGCGTCACTATGCGGAAACAGGATGCAGGCGCCATCTTGGCTCACTCGATGGGCGGGGGTAACTCTAGAGCAGGCTGCAGCGCATACGCTAGGCCCGATTCGGGAGGCGGCTTTCCACATATCCCCCTTTCTTATTTATTTTTGACCCAGTGTCTCCAGTGATGAGCGTGCTCCCGTGAACCCAAATGGTTCACAACCTCTTTGGTGCTTTGGGGAGTCTGGACTAGGCCTCAGCCATCCAGCGGCGGAGCCTCTAGCACCAACCAGAATGCTCACGTCATATGGAGACCGGAGAGTCCGTAAGCTGGAAACAACGTGACTCTCCCTGCAGTGCTTTGCCTGGCAACTGGGGAACAACGACGGGGGCAGGAACAGCAGTAACCAGAGTCGGGGGTGTCACTAGGTGTCTCTGTGCAATGGCTAGGGTCCAGTCTGGCCACAACTAGGACTCTGCCCTAGAGACCCACCTGAGACAAAATTATGACTACTGGTGTCGCCTTTTACACCCGAGAAACAGCCATGCGATTCGCTACAAATTTTGCTCCAAAGCGCCCCACCTGAGGCGACCAGGAAGGGGTATGGTTAATAAATCGGTCACTATCGGGGGTAACAGAGGTGGGAGTCATAGCCATCATAGTGGTAACACGCAATTGCTGCTGCGCTTGAAACAGGCGTTCTAGCAAACATTTAACAACGACTAATCCCACCAATAATCCCACTGCAATGAGGATCCAATTAGTTAAATTGGGCCAAGAGAACCAGGAAGAAACACTGTGCAATAGTTTCTGTAGAACCTCGCCTAACCCGGAGAGATCGACTTTAACGGGTTTTAACTTGATCCCCCCAATTGTGTCTAAACTAGACTCCACCTGTTGGGAGAGATTAACAAATTCAGGAAAATATGACCTTTTCAGCCAATCAGAGACTCTGGAAATGCTTCCGGTCACGTTGGCCCTGACAGGAGTGACACAGAGTTTAACCGTAAGCCACCGGGTGTCACATGTTTGCTGAAGCACTCTCCAGAGTCCATCTATTTCCAGTCCAAGTTCATCTATCTCCGCTTGGAGTTTCTGAATGGCCTGGAAATTTAAGTTCAGCATCTGATTGTGGCGGCGTAGCACGTCTCGGGTAAGGTTGACCAAGCCATTTACCGTTTCCATCGTTATGGCGAGCTGCCGATCTGTCCATGCTTGTAGCACAGCCTGCCCGATCGTTGGGACAAACAAAGAGGAAGCTACACTGGCAGCATTCGATAGCCATTCTTTTATGCCTCTTGGACGCCTAGACTTAGAGAAGGGGATATTGTTAAGTGAAACAACTTGAGAAACAGGGCCAACCCAGTCGGTTGCCTTGACGGGGAGCCAGACATAACTTGGGCGATACACTAGGATAGCGGGGCGGCGAGGCATCCGGGTCTTTGGAACGGTTGCAGACTGTAGGAGCAAACCCCGGAAGGAAAAGGCACCTTTGAGTCTCCTTTTACTCAAGATCCCTTCACAAGACTGGCGGCTCTTCCCTGTAACGTTAAGAAATTCAAGCAAGACTCCCTTACTTAACTCGCCATTACCAGTTTCACAAGTAGCATTCGCCGCAACTGTGGTGTTGACAACCTTGACAGAGAGGTTAGCAAAAGAGAGGATCAGTGTGTCATTGGTGAGGGGGAAGGACTCGTTGAAGCTTGTGGAGGAAATATAGTTCCACTAAAAAGAAAAAGGCAGATTAGAAGGATTGCTATAGGAGAGCAAAGAACAGAGTTACCAATCCTCTTTTTGGGCAACCGCGGGGTGGTCAGTCCTACTATTATCGTCTTGTCGGTCGTCGCCATCATCAGCAGGGTCGGAGGCTTGGTCTAATGGTTCAGGTTGTATATTCGTTGGCGTTTCTGACAGCTGTTCCTTGGCTTCTTCAGGTGATGTCACGGTTCTCACCAGTCTTTCCGGAACCCACACTGGTTGACGTCCTGGTTCCTGGGGAAAAACACAAACAGAGCCTCTGGCCCAGCTGAGCACCGGGTCAGGGCCTTTCCACTGCCCCGACAGGACATCCTTCCAACGGACTAGACCTCTATGCGGAGGACTCGGGGTGGTGTGTTGCAGGGCAGGTGTCATTCCTTGTGAATTTTCGTTTAAAAAATTATATGTGAGCAAGGCTACAGACAGTCGAGCTTTTGGGGACAGGCCGTGGCCTATACCCTCTTTCTGTTTTTTAAGCAAGTCTTTGAGAGATCTGTGCGCTCTTTCAATGATTCCTTGCCCCTGAGGGTTATAGGGGATGCCATGTTTTAATTGGACATCCATGTTGTCACAAAATTTTTGGAAGGATTTACTAGTGTAGGCAGGCCCGTTATCCGTCTTTAACGTCTTTGGCTTACCCCAAGCTGCCCATGCAGCAAGGCAGTGTGCAATGACGTGGGAGACTCTTTCTCCTGGTTCAGCAGAGGCAAATAAAACTTGGGAGCATGTGTCCACCGACACATGTAAGTACTTGATCTTACCATACTCTGAATGATGAGTGACATCCATCTGCCAAGTATCCCCTGGGGTGAGACCCCTAGGGTTGACCCCAACCGAGGGGACTGCTCTCTGCTCTGCACAATTGTTGCAGGCTCGGACAATATCTCGAGCAGCTGCACGTGGTATGCTGAACCGCTTAGCTAGGGTACCTGCATTGATGTGAAACTTGGCATGGAATTCTCGGGCTTGTTGATACGGTACCAGCGTCGGAAAGATGTGCAGCTGTCGAGTGGCTACATCTGCGCTATGGTTCCCCTGGGCCATAGGGCCAGGCAAACCTGTGTGGGCTCTAATATGGGTTATGTAAAAAGGGTGTTGCCTGGTCCATATAACCTCCTGTAGTTTGGCAAAGAACGTCCTTACTGTAGAGGAATGTTTAACAATGCCCACCGTTTCTAAAATTTGTACAGAGTTCACAACATAAGCAGAATCCGAGACGACATTTAAGGGCTCGGAAAGGCTTTCCAGGACTGCAATGATAACCTGCAGTTCTACCCATTGAGGCTTTTGTGGTTGGAAGAGCACTGTTTTAGGAGTGTCCCCCTCCACACAATACGCCCCTGTTCCAGAGCTGGAGCCGTCCGTGTATACGGTGGGGGCGCCTGCTAGTGGCCTAGGAGAGGTTACTTTGGGAAAAATCACTGGGTGCCGGGTGACAAACTGCAAGAGAGGAGCCTTAGGGAACTGATTGTTAATGGGACCAAGAAATGTACACCGGAGAATGGCCCATTGATCTATGCATCCGGTGAGTATCTCAAGCTGCTGGGAAGAATAAGGCACCCTGAGATTTTTGGGCTGCTGACCGAAATGCTGCACAGCCCTTTTAATGCATTCTAGGGCCAAGTCTGCAACCGCTGTAGGATAGTGCTCTAGGACTTTTTTGGGGGAAACTCCAGGGTGGACCCAGAGCAGCGGCCCCCGCTGCCACAGTACCGCAGTGGGCTGTAATTCTGTCGGCAGCACGCAGGCTTCAAAAGGCTCATCAGGGTCTATTCTCTTCAATGCAGCGCCACTGAGCGCCTGTTCCACCTGGCATAGTGCTCGCCTTGCCTCTGGAGTGAAGCTTCGAGGTGAGTTTATATTAGAATCCCCCTTCAACAGGTCGAACAAAGGTGTTAGTTTGACATTGGGTATTTTTAGGTATGGACGGATCCAATTGATATCCCCCATGAGTTTTTGTAGATCATTGAGAGTGTGTATATTGTCTAGCCTGAGAGACACCTTTTGGGGGGAAACATGAGTGGGTGCGACTTTCGCCCCCAGGAAAGTGGTAATGTCAGTCATTTGGATTTTTTCAGGGGCAATCTCTAGGTTAGCTTCTCTAAGAGTAAGGACTAAATGTGACAAAACTGTTTTAAGAAGATCTGTGTCTCTATGGGCTAAGAGAATGTCATCCATATAATGGATGATTTTCACTTGAGGGAACTGCTGCCGAGTGCTAGCTAGCTTCGCAGCGACATACAGCTGGCACATGGTAGGACTATTAGCCATGCCTTGGGGCAGGACTGTCCATTCAAAGCGTTGACAGGGCTCCTCTTGATTACTAGAGGGCACAGTAAAGGCAAACTTAGGGGTGTCTTCAGGGTGGAGCGGAATAGAAAAGAAGCAATCTTTCAGATCTATGATGAAAATCGACCAGTGCTCCGGTAATGCCGAGAGGAGGGGCAGTCCCATCTGAACGGGCCCTAAAGGCTCCATGCAATCGTTAATAGCTCTTAGATCATGTAGCAGTCTCCATTTACCAGATTTCTTTTTTATTACGAATATAGGGGTGTTCCACGGTGACGTGGAAGGGGCGATATGGCCCTTTTCTAGTTGTTCTGATACTAGGGCGTGCAACGCTGCAAGTTTTTCCTGTGGCAAGGGCCACTGAGGCACCCACACCGGAGCCTCGGTTTTCCATTTTAGTTTTATAGGTGTGGGTGGGAATCTCTCCTCAGTGGCCCCTATGAAAAACCCAAGCCTCGTCTGTCAGACTTGGGGGCAGCTTGTATAGGCTCCGCACGTCCGTGCAGTGAAGCTCCTAAACCCTTGCCGGGGGTATACCCCATTTCTTTTAGCAGTCGCTTAGAGGTTGGGGAGTAGCCGCTAATTAAAGTAACGTCCATTTGGGTCAGAATGTCTCTTCCCCACAAAGACACAGGCAGGGCTAATACATAAGGCTGGAAACTGCCTTGGTGTCCTTCTTCATCGGCCCAATGAAGGGCAGCTGCACTGAGCATGGGCGCTGAAATTTGGCCTATTCCTCTAATGGGCTCTTCCGCCCTGCTCGTTGGCCAGGTGGGGGGCCATTCTTGTTGTCTTATGATAGACCGATCGGCCCCTGTATCGAGCAGGCCCAAGAAAGATCTGCCTTGCACCTTAATGGTTAGCATAGGTCGAGACTCCAGGGACATATGGAGTCCCTCAAAAATCGCTCCACTGGATCCGAACCCTTTTTCCCCTCTCTGTCTGATTCTGCTTGGAAAGACTGCATGTAAGCTGGGTAAGAGCAGGAGCTGCGCCAGCTTATCACCTTCTGCAATGACTAAGGTGCCCCGCTGAGATTGAACCATAACTTGGGCACGGCCTGTGAAATCTGAATCTACAAGTCCTGGTATAACTGTTAATCCTTTCAGGGCCGTGGATGCTCTTCCCAATATGAGCCCTACAGTACCAGCCGGTAAGGGCCCCTTGAAGGAGGTCCCTACTAACTGGACACCCATGGAGGGGGTTAGTACGAGTCTGGAGGTGGCACAGAGGTCCAGTCCTGCTGAGCCGGGGGACGCACGAATTTGATCGGATCCTGTGTTGTCGAATGGCATGCAAGGGGGTCCGTCGAAAGGGCGGACCCCCTCTTCCCGTTTTTTGGAATCTGCTCGGGGTGGCCAGAGAGGCGTCTACCCTGCGCATCGAAAACCGATTTACAGTCTTCTGCGCGGTGGGGGCTTTTGTGGCAACGGCCACACGGCCTGGTTGCTGCACCTGGTTCGCCAAACCGTTGAGTGGCAGGGGGTTGACGTCTATTGGGACAATCTCTCTTAAAGTGCCCTGATTGGCCACAGCCATAGCACCCGTTAGACTTTGCCCCTAAGGTTCTCGGGCTTTTTGTAGCCACCTGTAGGGAGCTGGCTAGCATGGCAGCTAGACCTGCATTAGTTAAAGGGCTGCCAGCATCTCTACAGAGCCTGACCCACTCTGTCAAATTTTTTGCTCTGTTTTGTGCCAGGATAACTTTGCACTCCTTGTTGCACTGCTCAAAAATCATTTGCTTAACCACAGTCTCTGCTACTCCTGGATCTGAGAAGATTCTCTCAGCTGCGGTTTGCATCCTGGCTACAAAATCCGCAAATGGTTCTGTGGGGCCTTGGTGTATATTGCTGAGTGAGGCCTGAGCCTCTCCCTCACCTGTTAGCTTTTTCCAGGCACCCACAAAACAGCGGAAGATCTGGGCATAGACCTCTTGTGGGAAACCCGTTTGGTTCTGGGCATGGGCGCCTCTCCCCAACAGCATGTCAGCATTCCACCCGCCACGTCTCCCCGCCGCATTCCTTGCGGCCTGCTCTTCAGCTAACTCCTCAAACCATGCTTTCCAATCTATGAATCGGCCTGACGGCAAGCAAGCACGGGCTAGCTGAAAAATATCTGCGGGTGTATGATTTAGAGCAGAGAGGTTCTCGATCATGTTCAAGGTATAAGGGGCATTGGGGCCATACTGATGGACGGCCTGCCTCAATTCCCTCAATAGTTTGTAATCATATGATTCGTGCCGATTGCCACCTTGGGGATTGATAATAACCGGGTACATTTCTGAGACTGGCTGCGGCTCAAGTGGCTGGTAGCCACCCAGCATGCCAAAAGGTCTAAATGTTGTGAAAGGGTTCCATCTCCAGAAATGTCTCCCACCACTACCTAATGGCAAAGGGTCCTGAGGGCCTGTATACTCGGGCGGGGGGTACGGCAAAGGTTGCCCCTCCCCTGACCGACCCATCGGGGTTTCCGGGTCTGGCAGCAAAGGATAATTACATTTACTGGGCATGGCCACTAGAGGGAGCTCTCGGCGAGGTCCTTTGGTGGGACCGCCCAAGGCGTCAGTTGGGAGCTGGGGTGTCCCTGGGGGTGCAGCGGTAGACATTGGCGGGGCGGAAGGCCGCACGGGTGTGGCGGGAGGCTCCTCCCACTCAATTAGCGGGGATGCTTCCGCCTTCTCGTCAGTATCGCTATCTGACTCTGAGTCAGAGTCACTGGACTCCGGCGGTTTGCCCTTACAGGAGCCGTCCGCTGACGAAACTGACTGGGTTTCTTGGAGCGCGCACCGTGCTTCTTGCAAGACAGAGGACGGGCTTAGGCCGGTAGCCGATTCTAGTTCAAGGACCGCACGGACGGTCTCCCATATGGGTACTAGAATCGGGTCCATACACACGCCCGTCTGGCGCGCTCGGTCTATGTCGCGACCGAGCTTCATCCAAGAGGGTAGGCTAAGGCTGCCGGTGCAGGCAAACCAAGGGGCAAAAGTATCAACATCATCAAGAAAACGCTGAAGGGAGCTTTTCCTGACCGAGATACCCCGTTGTTTCAAAAGGTTCTTTAAGGGAGCTAAGAGAGGTGAACTTCCGGACTGCCCCATGATTGCAGTCGGCACTATACTTCAGTCACTCGGAGAGCTCTTCCGAGTCCCCCGGGGTCACCTGAAAACCCACGGGCCCTAACTATCATGTAATAAGACGCACTCACCTTCTCGCGTTGATCAGGCGCGGGAAGTCCGCCGTAAGCTCGACGCGCAGCGCTGCTCTCCTCACAGAGGGACCGTCGAGAGCGAGGCAGGAGGAGGAGCTTCCCCGTACGGGCCACCACTTGTCCGGCGCTGCCCCACTCGGTCCCCGGTTCCCGGCCGGCGAGGGGAAACAGGGAAGGAGAGAGAGAGATGCAGACTGCGCGAACTAACCTGGTCATGAATCACGACTCAAACCACACGGCAGTTGTGAAAGCAAGCCCTTTACTACAGCTAGATGAACATTCTGTGTTACTGGTTCCCACACGGGGCACGGCGCCTCGTGGGAGAGCAGCCTCGATGTGGCCGTCAGGCACGGCTCCTTGTGGGCTGTCTCACCCTACCCCGTCCGGGTAAGACCTTTTATACACAATTAACAACCAATAAGCTTCTAGGCTAGTATCGCGTATACAGGATTTCGATTGGTAGGAGCGGGTGGCGGATACATGCGTCACTATGCGGAAACAGGATGCAGGCGCCATCTTGGCTCACTCGATGGGCGGGGGTAACTCTAGAGCAGGCTGCAGCGCATACGCTAGGCCCGATTCGGGAGGCGGCTTTCCACACTCAAATCCTCTCATACCCCTAACCACGCCGCCCTCCACTATTGATTCATAGTTTTGGTATAGTACATTTGTTACTGTTGATGAAAGAATGCTAAAATACTACTAACTGTAGTATATAGTATATACTATATATAGGTATATATTTTTTCATATACACCTCTCTATTAACTTCTAGTTATAGTGTCATGCATTTGTTCTAGTTCATGAGAGAGATTTCTAATATTTGTATAGTTCATCAGAGACATTGTCCACCACAAGATTCACTGTTTTATACATTCCCATCTTTTAACCTCCAGCTTTCCTTCTGGTGATATACGTGACTCGGAGCTTACCCTTTCCACCAACTTCACACATCTTTCAGCACTGTTAGTACTCTCACAACATGCTACCATCACCCCTGTCCATTTCCAAAGTTCACCCTAGTTGAACATTCTGCTCATAATAAGCAACCACTTCTCATTCTTTAGCCTCATTCTATATCCTGGTAACTTACATTTCAGGTCTATGAGTTTACATATTATAATTAGTTCCTATCAGTAAGACCCTGCAATATTTGCCTTTATGTGTCTGTCTTATTTCACTCAATATAGTGCCCTCAAGATTTCTTCATCAACCCATTTTTTTAAAGATGGTTTTGTTCACACACCATACATTCCGTCCTAAGTAAACAATCTTTGGTTCCATGTATAGTCACATATTTATGTATTCAGCACCATTGCCACTATCTATATAAGGACATCTCCATTTCTTCCACTAAGAAGGAGGAGTCAAAGGAGGCAGAGAGACAAAAGAAAGAGAAAGAAAAAAAACAAAAATAAAAAAACAAAACTTGACAGCTAGAAAGCAACAAAAGGAAAGATAGCATTAACCTAAAGTAGAATAAAGAGTCAGAAACATCACCAATGCCAGGAGTCTCATACCCTTCCCTTATTACCCACCCCACCCCCCATGTGCATTTAGCTTTCATATATTGCCTTTGTTATATTAAAGGATGCATAATACAATGTTTCCGTAAATTATAGCCTCTAGTTTCCATTGATTGTATTCTCCTCCCAATCCCACCCTATTTTTTTTTTATTTATCCCTTGTATGGAATTTTTTTAAAAAATTCATTTTATTGAGATATATTCACATACCATGCAGTCACACAAAACAAAGCTTACATTCAGCTGTTCACAGTACCATTACAAAGTTGTGCATTCATCACCAAAATCAATCCCTGACATGTTCATTACCACACACATAAAAATAACAAGAATAAAAATTAAAGTGAAAAAGAGCAGTTAAAGTAAAAAAGAACACTAGGTGCCTTTGTTTGTTTGTTTGTTTGTTTTCCTTCCCCCATTTTTCTACTCATCCATCCATAAACTAGACAAAGGGGAGTCTGGTCCATATGGTTTTCCCAATCCCATTGTCACGCCTCATAAGCTACATTTTTATACAATCGTCTTCAAGATTCATGGGTTCTGGGCTGTAGTTTGATAGTTTCAGGTATTTACTGCTAACTATTCCAATTCACTAGAACCTAACAAGGGTTGTCTATATTGTGTGTAAGAGTGCCCACCAGAGTGACCTCTTGGCTCCTTTTGGAATCTCTCTGCCACTGTAGCTTTTTTCATTTCCTTTCGCATCCCTCTTTTGGTCAAGAAGTTGTTCTCCATCCCACAATGCCGGGTCTAGATTGCTCCCCGGGAGTCATATTCCACATTGCCAGGGATATTCACTCCCCTGAGTGTCTGATCCCACTTAAAGGGGAGGGCAGTGATTTCACCTGCCAAGTTGGCTTAGCTAGAGAGAGAGGGCCACATCTGAGCAACAAAGAGGCGTTCGGGAGGAGGCTCTTAGGCACAATTATAAGGAGACCTAGGCTCTCCTTTGCAGCAACCATCTTCCCAAGGGCAAGTCCTGTGGTAGAGGGCTCAACCCATCAAATCACCAGTCTGTGAGCACATCAGCAACCATCAAGGTGGGGAAGCCCAATACCCCTGCATTCTCCACCAGCTCCTCAAGGGGGCTCTGCATATTTTTTTCATTGTTTTTATTTATTTTTTAATTAACTCTTTTATTAGTTAATAAAAGATATTCAGCTATATAAAAAAATTTATAAAAACATACACTAAAAAAACATTTCAAACAAACCACAACAAGGGAGTAAGAAAAAGACAACTAACCTAAGATAACTGCTTTACTTCCAACATGTTCCTACTGTACCCCAAGAAAATAACCTAATATACCAACATTTCTGTGAACTTGTTCCTACCATACCCATCAGAAATTAACACATCATAGTCATTCCTGACCATTCCCAGAATGTTAAATTTACCCTCGATAGCTTATCTGTTCTTGTTGAGTTATAATCCCCCCTTCCTTAATTGTTCTGTATCACTAGTACCCCTACATTCTACATTATAAATCATTTGTTTTACATTTTTCAATGCTCACATTAGTGGTAGCATATAATATTTCTCTTTTTGTGCCTGGCTTATTTTGCTCAGCATTATGTCTTCAAAGTTCATCCATGTTGTCATATATCTCATGACATCATTCCTTCTTACAGCTGCATAGTATTCCATTGTGTATATATAACAATTTTATTTATCCACTCATCTATTGAAGGACATATGGGTTGTCTCCATCTCTTGGCAATTGTGAATAATGCTGCTATGAACATTGGCATGCAGATATCTGTTTGTGTCACTGCTTTCAGATCTTCCAGGTATATACCAAAAAGTGCAATTGCTGAATTGAAGGGTAACTCTGTATCTAGTTTTCTAAGGAACTGCCAGACTGACTTCCAGAGTGGCTGAACCATTATACAGTCCCACCAACAACGAACAAGAATTCCAATTTCTCCACATCCTCTCCAGCATTTGTAGTTTCCTGTTTGTTTAATGGCAGCCATTCTAATTGGTGTGAGATGGTATCTCATTGTGGTCTTACTTTGCATCTCTAATAGCTAGTGAAGCTGAACATTTTTTCATGTATCTCTTGGCCATTTGTATTTCCTCTTCAGAGAACTGTCTTTTTGTATCTTTTGCCCATTTTATAATTGAGCTGTCTGTACTCTTGTCCTTGAGTTGTAGGCTTTCTTTATATATGCAAGATATCAGTTTTTTGTCAGATACACGCTTTCCAAATATTTTTTCCCATTGACTTGGCTGCCTCTTCCCCTATTTGACAAATTCCTTTGAGGTACAGAAACTTCTAAGCTTGAGGAGTTCCCATGTATCTATTTTTTCTTTTGTTGTTTGTGCTTTGGGTGTAAGGTCTAGGAAGTGACTGCCTAGTACAAGGTTTTGAAGATGTTTCCCTGTATTATCTTCTAGGAGTTTTATAGTACTGTCTTTTATATTGAGATCTTTGATCTACTCTGAGTTAATTTTTTGTGTAGGGTGTGAGGTAGGGGTCCTCTTTCATTCTTTTGGATATGGATATCCAACTCTCCCAGCCCCATTTGTTGAAAAGACCATTATGACCTAGGTCAGTGACTTTGGGGGACTTATCAATGATCAGTCGGCCATAGATCTGGGGGTCTATCTCCGAATTCTCAATTTGATTCCATTGATCAATATGTCTATCTTTGTACCAGTACCATGCTGTTTTGATAACTGTGACTTTATAATAAGCTTCAAAGTCAGTGAGTGCAAGTCCTCCCACTTCGTTTTTTGTTTTTAGAGTGTCTTTAGCAATTCGAGGCATTGTCCCTTTCCAAATAAATTTGACTACTAGCTTTTCCAAGTCTGCAAAGTAGGTTGTTGGAATTTTGATTAGGATTGCATTAAATCTGTAGAAGAGTTGGGTAGAATTGACATTTAAAAAAAATTTTTTTTTGAAATAAATTCAAACTTACAGGAACAGTTGCCAAAGCAATACAAAACCCATACACAGAACTCCAGCATAACCCAACCCCCCCTCCCCCGATACCCCAATCCACCAACTTATCCTGTCACACCACCATTTCTTTCTTTCCCTCCCTCCCTCCCTATGTATCATTGATCATCTATTGCTCTATCTTCTGAACATATGAGAGCAAGCTGCACACATCCTTGAACAAACACTATAATTCACATATATAATTCCCATGAACAAGAACATTCTTTTATGCAACCCCATTAAGTGCAGCTAAGAAGTTCAAGAAATTCAACACTGATACAAAGCTTACATTCTACATTTCCCCCCCCTTTTTTTTTCCTTATGTCCCCACTGTGTCCCTTTGAGTCTCCTCTCCTCCATCCTCAGTTCCCATCCAGGCTCATCCTTGGCATTTAATTGTCATTATCTGTTTAGACTGTCTTTCTCCTTTTTTTTTTTTTTTTCTTTTTCAATTGTGGAAACATATATATGGCCTAACTCTTCCCATTCCAACCCCTCCCTAGCATTCCATTAGTGGGATTAATCATATTTAGAATCTTGTAATGCTATCACCTTCCCACCATCCATTACTAGGAATTTCCCTTCACCCCAAACAGCAACCCTACACTCATTTCTTAATTCCTCATTGCCCCTTCCCCCACTTCTCATAACTCATACTCTACTTTTCATCTGTATGGTCATATTCTCTGATAATTTCTTTGTGTTTACTGTGGGGCTTAAATTTAACTTCTTAAATCCATAACAATCTTGTTTTTCTTTGATACCAACTTAACTTCAATAGGATACATAAACTATGTTCCTATACTCCTTCATTCTCCCACCTTTATGTAGCTCTTGTCAAAAATTACACATTTTATATTGAGTCCAAAACCACTGATTTGTCATTAGAGTTATGTATTTTATATCCTGTAGGAAGTAAATAGTGGAGATACAAATCAAAAATTATTGACTTCTATTTGTATTCCATTGTGATCCAAGAATGTGCTTTGAATATATTCAGTTTTTTTTTTTTTTTTTTTAATTTATTGAGGCTTGTTTTATGTCCCAGCATATGGTCTATTCTGGAGAAAGATCCGTAATCACTAGAGAAAAATGTGTGTCCTGGTGATTTGGGATGTAATGTTCTATATATGTCTGTTAAAATTCTCTATATCTCTCTCTCCTTTCTCTGTTTCTCTGTCGGTAGGGCTCCCTTTAGTATCTGAACTAGGGCAGGTCTTTTATTAGCAAATCTCTCAGCATTTATTTGTCTGTGAAAAATTTAAGCTCTCCCTCAAATTTGAAGGAGAGTTTTGCTGGATAAAGTATTCTTGGTTGGAAATTTTTCTCTCTCAGAATTTTAAATATGTCATGCCACTGCCTTCTCACCTCCATGGTGGCCACTGAGTAGTCACTACTTAGTCTGATGTTGTTTCCTTTGTATGTGATGTGGTGAATTGCTTTTCTCTTGCTGCTTTCAGAACTTGCTCCTTCTCTTCAGTATTTGACAGTCTGATCAGAATATGTCTTGGAGTGGGTTTATTTGGATTTATTCTATTTGGAGTTTGCTGGGCATTTATGCTTTGTGTATTTATATTGTGTATTTATATTGTGTAGAACAATGTTGTGTTTTCCCCAACAACTTCTTTGAATACTCTTTCTAGACTTTACCCTTCTCTTCCCCTTCTGGGACACCAATGAGTCTCAAGTTTTGACATTTTATTTTATCTGTTGTATCCTTGAGATCCATTTCAATTTTTTTTTATTTTTTCCCCATTCTTTCTTTTGTTCTTTCATTTTCCATTCTGTGGTCATCAAGGATGCTGAGTCATTGTTCATCTTCCTCTAATCTTGTATTATGAGTATCCAGAGTCTTTAATTTGGCCAACAGTTTCTTTTATTTCCTTAAGATCTTCTATTTTTTTATTTACTCTTGCAATTTCTTCTTTATGCTCTTCTAGGGTCTTCTTTATGTCCTTTATGTCCTGTGTCATGCTCTTCTTCATGTCCTTTATATGTCCTGTGCCATGCTCTTGTTGTGTGATTTTATGTCTTTGATTAATTGCGCCAAGTGCTGTGTCTCTTCTGATCTTTTGATTTGGGTGTTTGGTTTTGGGTTCTCCATATCATCTGGTTTTATCATATGCTTTAAGATTTTCTGTTGTTTTTGGCCGCTAGGCATTTGCTTTACTTGATAGCATTCTTTCTGTATATAAAAAAATACCAATCTCTAAACTTCAGCTAGCCAGCAGATGGCATCTGAAAGTCACCTATTCCCCTCAAGTCAGTTCTCCCTGACTTTGTCTTTGTGGTGTGTGGGGATCTGATTCTTGTGGGGTTCAATTGGTGCACTAAGTTTGGGTGTGTTTTGGTGCTGTCTGCCTTGAATGTGGGGCGTGTGTCTGGGTGGTTAGGGAGGCAGAGCAGCTTTAATAATCAAACCTCCTAGGTGTTCCCAGAGATTTAAGGCTGTTACATGAATCTAAGCTTTCATTTCAGTCTTGCCACAGATTGTCTCTGCCACTGACCCACAAGTCCTTGGTATTGGCGTAGGGACCCTGGGTTTTCCGAGAAGTTCTCTATCCCTGCCATGCTTTTCCAGGACCTCTGCTGAGGGAAGGCAGTGCCATGTCACAAGTGCGTGCCAGCCTCCAGGGAAGCCCTGGGCCACTGGGCCATGCAGGGGTGTTCCCAGCCTGCTTTAAAGATAGTTGAATGGGGTGTGTTAATTTCCCCCTTTTTTCACAGCTCTGCCTTCCTAGTTGCAGGACAGTTAGTTGTGGGTGCACTAAAGGCGTCCACAACTGATATTGTGGTGTGTGCGTGGTGCTGTGGGAAAGACACCCCGTCACACTGGGTTTCTTGGCATGGCTCTGGGCTGTGGGTCTGGCCCCAGGCAGGAGCATCCCCAGGCCACTGGAGAGATGTCTGCAAGTGGTGCAGTTTCTTTCTTCTTTTGACTCCCCTCTGTCCCACTATCCCTGAGACAATCAGCAGTGGGTGTGGGGAGGGCTATTCTCCATGCCAGACACTGAGGAGTTGGCTACAACCTGCTCCTGCAGTGCTTCACTGCGTGGTTCTCACTGCCATATCTGCAGCTGCTCCTGGTTTTGTTTTTTTTTTTTTTTTTAAAGAGCTAGTCCATCTCCAAATGCCAACCCATGGTTTCCCCACACCGCAGCATGGCTGCAGGACTTTCAGCCAGCTTAGTCACTCATTTCAGAATGCAGACTCCCGGTGTCACCAAATGCACTCTACCTGTGGATTTAGCAGACCTTGGCCAGCTGGTGCCTTGCTGGAACTTGTGTTCTGGGTCACTTTCTGGCTTTTATCTAGTATTTTTAAAGGAGGTGTTTTTTTTGCACTGTCTCACCTAGTTGCCATCTTAGGTTCTTCCAGAATTGACATCTTAATGACATTTAGCCTTCCTATCTATGAATATTGAATATTTTTCCATCTTTTAAGGTCCCTTCTATTTCTTTTAGTAGAGTTATGTAGTTTTCTTTGTATAGGTCTTTTACATCTTTGGTTAAGTTTATTCCTAGGTACTTGATTCTTTTAGTTGCTATTGAAAATGGTATCTTTTTCTTGACTGTCTCTTCAATTTGTTCATTTCTAACATATAAAAACCTTACTGACTTATGTGCATTAATCTTGTATCCTGCTACTTTGCTAAAATTGTTTATTAGCTCTAGTAGCTGTATTGTTGATTTCTCAGGGTTTCCCAGATATAAGATCATATCATCTGCAAACAATGACAGTTTTACTTCTTTCTTTCCAAGTTGGATGCCTTTTATTTCTTTGTCTTGCCGGATTGCCCTGACTAGCACTTCCAGCACAATGTTGAATAACAGTGGTGACAGTGGGCATCCTTGTCTTGTTCCTGATCTTAGAGGGAAGGCTTTCAGTCTCTCACCATTGAATATTATGCTGGCTGTGGGTTTTTCATATATGCTCTTTATCATACTGAGGAAATTTCCTTCAATTCCTACCTTTCAAAGTGCTTTTATCAAAAAGAGATTTTGGATTTTGTCATATGCTTTTTCAGCATCCATTGAGATGATCATTTGAGTTTTCTCTTTTGATTTGCTAATGTGTTGTAATACACTGATTGATTTTCTTATGTTAAACCATCCTTGCATGCCTGGAATGAACCCCACTTGGTCATGTTGTATGGTTTTTTTAATGTGTCTTTGGATTTGATTTGCAAGTATATTGTTGAGAATTTTTGCATCTATATTCATTAGGGAGATTGGCCGGTAGTTCTCCTTTTTTGTAGCATCTTTGCCTGGTTTTGGTATTAGATTGATGGTAGCTTCTGTTCTAGTTCGCTAATGCTGCTGGAACGCAAAACACCAGAAATGGATTAGCTTTTATTAAAGGGGGTTTATTTGGTTACACAGTTACAGTCTTAAGGCCATAAAGTGTCCAAGGTAACACATCAGCAATCAGGTACCTTCACTGGAGGATGACCAATGGTGTCCAGAAAACCTCTGTTAGCTGGGAAGGCACATGGCTGGTGTCTGCTCCAAAGTTCTGGTTTCAAAATGGCTTTCTCCCAGGATGTTCCTCTCTAGGCTGCAGTTCCTCAAAAATGTCACTCTTAGTTGCACTTGGGGTGTTTGTCCTCTCTTAGCTTCTCTGGAGCAAGAGTCTGCTTTCAACAGCTGTCTTCAAACTGTCTCTCATCTGCAGCTCCTGTGCTTTCTTCAAAGTGTCCCTCTTTGCTGTAACTTTTCTTCAAAACATCACTCACAGCTGCACTGAGTTCCCTCTGCCCGTGAGCTCATTTATATGGCTCCACTGATCAAGGCCCACCCTGAATGAGTGGGGCCATGCCTCCATGGGAATATCTCATCAGAGTTATCACCCACATTTGGCTGAGGCACATTTCATGGAAACACTCAAAGAATTACAATCCAATCAACACTGATAGGTCTGCCCACACAAGACTACATCAAAGATAATGGCATTTGGGGGACATAATACATTCAAACCAGCACAGCTTCATAAAATGAGTTAGGTAGTGTTCCGTTTTCTTTTATGTTTTGAAAGAGTTTAAGTAAGATTGGTGGCAGTTCTTTTTGGAAAGTTTGGTAGAATTCCCCTGTGAAGCCATCTGGCCCTGGGCATTTATTTGTGGGAAGCTTTTTGCTGACCGATTGGATCTCTTTGCTTATGATTGGTTGGTTGAGGTCTTCTGTTTCTTCTCTGGTCAGTCGAGGTTGTTCATATGTTTCCAGGAAATTGTCCATTTCCTGTACATTATCCAGTTTGTTGGCATACAGTTGTTCATAGTATCCTCTTATAATTTTTTTAATTTCTTCAGGATCCACGTTAATGTCACCCTTCTCAATCATTATTTTGTTTATATGGGTCTTCTCTCTTTTTGATTTTGTCAGTCTAGCTAGGGGCTTGTCAATCTTGTTGATCTTCTCAAAGAACCAACTTTTGGTGATATTTATCCTCTCTATTGTTTTTTTGTTCTCGATGTCATTTATTTCTGCTTTAATCCTTGTTATTTCTTTTCTTCTACTTGGTTTAGGGTTGGTTTGCTATTCATTTTCTAGCTTCTTCAGTTGATCCATTAGCTCTTTGATTTTGGCTCTTTCTTCCTTTTTAATATATGCAATTAGTGCTATAAATTTCCCCCTCAGTACTGCTTTTGCTACATCCCATAGGTTTTGATATGTTGTGTTCTCATTTGCATTCATCTCTATATATTTATCAATTTCTCTTGCTATTTCTTCTTTAACCCACTGACTGTTTAGGAGCATGTTGTTTAACCTCCAGGTATTTGTGAATTTTCTAAGTCTCTGATGGTTAGTGACTTCTAATTGTATTCCATTGTGGTCAGAGAATGTGCTTTGAGTAATTTCAAATTTTTAAAATTTATTGAGGCTTGTTTTGTGTCCCAGCATATGATCTATTCTGGAGAAAGTTCCATGATCACCAGAGAAGAATGTGTATCCTGGTGATTTGGGATGTAATGTTCTATATATGCCTGTTAAATCCAACTCATTTATCAGATTGTTTAGGTTTTCAATTTCCTTATTGGTCTTCTGTCTGTTTGATCCATCTATAGGAGAGAGTGATGTGTTGAAGTCTCCCACAGTTACTGTGGAAACATCAATTGCTTCCTTTAGTTTTGCCAGTGTTTGTCTCATGTATTTTGTGGCACCTTTGATTGGGTGCATAAACATTTACGATTGTTATTTTTTCTTGTTGAATTGCCCCTTTTATTAGTATGTAGTGGACTTCTTTGTCTCTCATAACATCCTTGCAGTTAAAGTCTATTTTATCTGAGATTAATATTGCTACTCCTGCTTTCTTTTGACTGTAGCTTGCAAGAAATATTTTTTTCCATCCTTTCACTTTCAATTTCTTTGTGTCCCTGAGTCTAAGATGAGTCTCTTGTATGCAACATTTTGATGCTTCATTTTTTTTGATCCACTCTTCCAATCTATATCTTTTAATTGGGGAGTTTAATCCATTTACATTCAATGTTATTACTGTGAAGGCATTTCTTGAGTCAGCCATCTTATCCTTTGGTTTATGTTTGTCATATATATTTTTTCCATTTCTCTCTTAATGTCCTTTAATGTACCCAGACTGAATCTCTTTAGTACTAAACCTTTCTCCATATCTCTCTTGCCTCCCTTTGCTTCTCTGTCTGTAGGGTTCCCTTTAGTATCTCAAGTAGGGCAGGTCTCTTGTTAGCAAATTCCCTCAGCATTTGTTTGTGAAAAATTTAAGCTGTCCCTCAAATTTGAAGGAGAGCTTTTCTGGATAAAGAATTCTTGTTTGGCAATTTTTCCCTCTCAGAATTTTAAATATGTCATGCCACTGCCTTCTTTCCTCCATGGTGGCTGCTGAGTAGTTACTACTTAGTCTTATGCTGTATGCTTAGTCTTATGCTGTATGTGGTGAATTGCTTTTCTCTTGCTGCTTTCAGAACATGCTCCTTCTCTTCTGTATTTTATAGTGTTATCAGAATATGTCTCAGAGTGGGTTTATTTGGATTTATTCTATTTAAGTTCACTGTGTGTTTATGATTTGTGTATGGTGTTTAGAAGATTTGTGAAGTTTTCCCCAAAATTTCTTTGAATACTCTTCCTAGACCTTCCTGAGTCTTATATTTGGACATTTTTTATTATCTATCGTATCCCTGAGGTCTGTTCCAAATTTTTTTTTATTTTTTTCCCCATTCTTTCTTTTGTTCTTTCATTTTCCATTCTGTCATTCTCCAGGTCACTAATTCACTGTTCAGCTTCCTCTAGTCTTGTACTATGAGTATCCAGAATCTTTTTTATTTGGTCAGTAGTTTCTTTTATTTCCATAAGATCGTCCATTTTTTATTTACTCTTGCAATTTCTTCTTTATGCTCTTCTAGGGTCTTCTTCATGTCCTTTATATCCTGTGCCATGCTCTTCTTCGTGTCCTTTATATGCTGTGCAATGGTCTCATTGTGCATCTTTAGTTCTTTGATTAATTGCTCCAAGTACTGTGTTCTAGTTTGCTAATGCTGCCAGAATACAAAACATCAGAAATGGATTGGCTTTTATAAAAGGGGGTTTATTTGGTTATACAGTTACAGTCTTAAGGCCATAAAGTGTCCAAGGTAACACATTAGCAATTGGGGTAACTTCACTGGAGGATGGCCAATGGTGTCTGGAAACCTCTGTTAGCTGGAAAGGCACATGGCTGGTGTCTGCTCCAAAGTTCTGTTTTCAAAATGGCTTTTTCCCAGGATGTTCCTCCCTAGGCTGCAGTTCCTCAAATATGTCACTCTTAGTTGCACTTAGGGTGTTTGTCCTCTCTTAGCTTCTCTGGAGCAAGAGTCTGCTTTCAATGGCCATCTTCAAACTGTCTCTCATCTGCAGCTCCTGTGCTTTCTTCAAAGTGTCCCTCTTGGCTGTAGCTCCTCTTCGAAACATCACTCACAGCTGTACTGCACTGAGTTCCCTCTGCCCATCAGCTCATTTATATGGCTCCACTGATCAAGACCCACCCTGAATGGGTGGGGCCATGCCTCCATGGAAATATCTCATCAGAGTTATCACCTACAGTTGGGTGGGGTGCATTTTCATGCAAATCTAATCAGCACCATAACATCTGCCCCACAAGACTGCATCAAAGAATATGGCTTTTTCTGGGGGACATAATGCATTCAAACCAGCACATATTGTGTCTTCTCTGATCTTTTGATTTGGGTGCTTGGGCTTGGGTTATCCATATCATCTGGTTTTTCATATGCTTTAAAATTTCCTGTTGTTTTTGGCCTCTTGACATTTGCTTAACTTGATAGGGTTCTTTTAGGATTTGTAGACCAATTAAAACACTTATCTCTAATTTGTCAGATCTACAGCTTTGTGGAATACACTTTCTCTAACTAACCAGCAGGTGGCATCTGCGAGCCGCTTATGCCCCTCAAGTCAATTCTCCCCCACTTTGTCTTTGTTGTGAGTGGGGATGTGAGTCTTGTGGGGTCCAATTGGTGCACCAACCTTGCGTGTGTGGTTGGTGTTGCCTGCCCTGTATATGTGTGTGTGTGAGTGGTCAGGGAGGGTGGGCAGCTCTAACCATCAAATCTCCCTGGTGTTCCTGGAGATTTAAAGATGCTGCAATAGTCTAATCCTTCATTTCAGTCCCACCACAGTTTGTCTCTGCCACTGACCCACAAGTCCTTGGTATTAGCGTATGGCCACTGGGACTTGCAAGTGGGTCCCTCTTTCAAGGCATGCACCCACAGGTCCTCTGTTGAGGGATAACTGTGCTATGTCACAGGTGAGCGCTGACCCCCAGGGCAGTTCTGGGCTGCAGGACTGTGTAGCGGTGTTCCCAGTCTGCTAAAAGGATGGCTGAATGGGGCCTGTTAATTCAAAAGCTCCGCCTTCCCAACTCTGGGTCAACCAGCTGAGGGTGTGGGAAGGCTAATGTCCATGCCTGATTTTGTGGTGTGTGTGTGTGTGTGTGTTGTTGGAAACACTTCCCATCACACTGGGTTGTCTGGGTCAGCTCTGGGCTGTGGAGCTGGTGACTGGCAGGAGTGTTCCCTGCCCTCCAGGAAGATGACTGTGAGGGGATGACCCCCTTTTCTTGGGAAGTTGTGGTGTTTAGCGAATTTTTTCAGCTGCTGGACTTACTGCCTTGTGTCTCAGAGCTCTCTTAGCTCTGCTGTTGTCTGGGCCCAAATTGCAAGTCTTTGAGGCTTTCTATAATGGGCTTCTTAGAGTAATTGTTTTAGAAAAAGATGAAAAAAGAAAAAAAAGGAAGGGCCCTCCTTGCAGATCTAATGGGCTATTGAAATGCTAAGGGACAAGGAGATTAGGGCCATGAAGGAACAATCCAGGGAGAAGAGAAACCAGCTTTTCAGACAAAGAAACTTGCCTTCCAGATTTGCATATGAGCCTGACTTTGCCTGAGCTCTTCCCTTCCCCATTCTATGTTCACCAGAACTCCAAAAATTCTCTGCTTTTATTTTTGGGTTTTCCTTACTGTTTTTGCTATCCCTATCTCCTCTCCTCTGGGCTGGCTGCTCTCAGATTCTCCGGTGTCTGGTCTCTGTCTATCTATGTTTGGAGTTTGGATCAGTAGAATGAGTTTCTGATGAGAGCCACAACTACAGTTCTCCCTCCTTGTTCCCAGCACTGAGGGCCCCTCCTCTGATGGGACTGAGCCTGGGAGGGAGGGGCATGGGTCTCCTGGCCATGAAAACTTACAGATTTCACTGATCTCAGCTGTTCCATGCATTCATGAGTGTTGTATGAAGTATGCCCAAAGTCAAATTGCTCTGCAGTGTCCAGTCCACATAGTTCCTGGATTTCTACCTACTGTCCTGGAGGAGTAACTAAAATGTACTCCTCCCCACCCTATTTTTAGCAGCTTGCAATGTTGACATTCATTTTTGTTATATCTCATGTAAAAACATATTTGTACCTTTTATTACAATTGTTGATCACCCTAGGTTTCCCTGAGTTACACAGTCCCAGTCTTTATCCTTGTCTTTTGTTCTGGTGTCCCATATGGTCCCAGCCTTCCTCTTTCAACCATACTCACAGTCCTCTTTGTTCAGTGTACTTACATTGCTGTGCTACTATCTCCCAAAATTGTTTTCCAAACCTCTCACTCCTGTCTTTTCCTTTCTATCTGCAGTGCTTCTTTTAGTGTTTCCTGTAGAGCAGGTATCTTGTTCAAAAACTCTGTCATTGTTTGTTCATCAGAGAATATTTTAAGCTCTCCTTCATATTTGAAGGATAGTTTTGCTGGATATAGGACTTTTGGTTGGTGGTTTTTCTCTTTCAGTATCTTAAATATATCACTCCACTTCCTTCTTGCCTCCATGGTTTCTATTGAGAAATCTGCACATAGTCTTACCAAGCTTCCTTTGTATGTGATGGATCATTTTTCTTTTGCTGCTTTCAGGATTCTCTCTTTATCTCTGACATTTGATAATCTGATTAATAAGTGTCTTGGCATAGGCCTATTCAGATCTATTCTATTTGGGGTATGCTGAGCTTCTTGGATCCGTAATTTTATGTCTTTCAAAAGAGATGGGAAATTTTCATTGATTATTTCCTCTATTATTGCTTCTATGCCTTTTCCCTTCTCTTCTCCTTTGGGAACACCAATGACACATACATTCTTGCTTTTCATTTTGTCCTTAAGTTCCCAGAGATGTTGCTCAGATTTTTCCATTCTTTTTTCTATATGTTCTTTTGTGTGTAGGCTTTCAGGTGCCTTGTTCTCCAGTTCCTGAGTGTTTTCTTCTGCCTCTTGAGATCTGCTGTTGCATGTTTCCATTGTGTCTTTCATCTCTTGTGTTGTGCCTTTCATTTGTGTAGATTCTGCCAGTTGTTTTTTTGAACTTTCAATTTCTACCTTATGTACGCTTAGTGTTTTCATTATATGGTTCATCTCTTTTGCCATATCTTCCCTAAACTTTTTGGATTGACTTATGATTAATTGTTTCAATTCCTGTATCTCAATTGAAGTGTACATTTGTTCCTTTGACTGGGCCATAACTTCGTTTTTCTTAGTGTAGGTTGTAGTTTTCTGTTGTCTAGGCATGGTTTCCCTGGTTAACCCAATCAGGTTTTCCCAGACCAGAATGGGCTAAGGCCCCAGAAGGAAGAAATATTCAGTATCCAGTTTCCCTGAGGGTGTGTCTTAGAAAGTTGGCACACCCTGTGAGGCCTCAGGTCACTGTGCTTTTCTGCCCAGCAGGTGGTGCCTGTCAGCCTGTAATTCCAGACTGTTGTAAGGAGGTTTGGCCCGTGGCTGTTTTCCCCCAGGCTCTGGAGTCTGGTTCTGAATAGAAGGTGGGTAGTATAGCTGGGCTCCACCCATTTCCTCTTAGAGAAGATAACCCCCTAGGGAGAGGTCATTAGCATTTGAATAGACTTTGCCTGGGCTATCTCCACCCTTTTCTGGGTCAGAGCACTGGGAACTGAAAATGGCTAAGGCTTTCTCTACTGAACTGAAATAGGGACAGAAAGCCCCCTTCAGGGCCTGTCTGCAGCCACCCTCTTGCTTTCTGAGGTCAGTCATCACCTAAAGCCTCTGTCTGCTTGTTGGGGATTCATAGCAGTCCACACTTGTTAATTAAAACCCCAGTTGGAGCTCAGCTGAGCTACATTCACTTGCTGGGAGAGAACTTCTCTCTAGCACCATGAGGCTTTGCAGCTTGAGCTCTGGAGGGAGGGGGCTCCTGGCTTGGATCAGCAGTTTTTACTTACAGATTTTCTGTTGTGATCTCAGGCATTCCTCCCAATTCAGGTTGGTGTATAAGGAGTGGACAGTCACGTTTGTCCCCCCACAGTTATTCCAGATTATTTACTAGTTGTTCCTGGTTGTTTATTAGTTGTTCCAGGGGGACTATCTAGTTTCTAATCCTCTCTATGCTGCCATCTTAGATCCTCCATCCTGGAGGTGGTTTTGCATCAGTTTTTTCAATGTAATGGGGACTAAAAGGATTAACCAAGCAGGAGGATGAGAGAGACTGTATTCTTTCTGTCTTCCACATAGTCCAACCCTAAAGAGACACTTTCATTATTTTTCTCAAATATCAACAAGAATACGTTAGTGATATCCAAAAATAAATGCTTTTGGATGATCCATCATTTAGGATAAACCTTTAACTGTTTACATTAGCACTTAGCAAACTGTAAGACTGGGTTTGCTAAATAACATATTCATCTAGAAAAGTGTATCAATATACCTAATTCACAAATTAAGTCATTTTCTGTAGTGAGTCTGGCTTATTTTATTGTTGTACCCTCTCATTTTTAAGATAAATCATCTGTCTTGCACAAAGTTAGCTCCATCTGCCACCTTTCTCTTCACATGCAGCTGGAAGAGCTGGAGCAAATCATACAACCATGTGGATCAGGTCCTCTCTAAATTAATCACAACTTCCTCAGTGTGCCCAGCATCCATATTGTATTTCGCTTGGATCGGCTTTCTCTCATTCTCCAGAGTGACCACTTCAAACAATCTCCCTCTGCTCAAACATTAAACCACTATCCCTCACACATATCTCCCTTCAATCACCTCTAACCTCACCAACATAAAATCTAAATTCTTCACCATGGTCTCCTCCCTCTCATACCTGGCTCCACCTTAGGCCTTTATACATGCTAATCCTTCTGCCTGCAAAGCTCTTCCCTCGAATATTCCCATGGTTTGCTTCCTAACTTCACTCAAACCTCCACTCAAATGGCACATTGTCAGGAGACCTTCTTTTACTACTTTAAAAGAGCACCATCCCCCCAGCTATTCTCTATCCCATTTACCCTGCTTTAGTTTTCTTCATAGCATATATAACTAATTGACATTGTTTATTTATTCATTGACTTGTTTTTTGTCTGTTTCCCTGCCTAAAGTTAAGCTCCATGAGAAAAGATATTTTGCTCACTTCTGTATCTCCAGTCATTCCAACAACACTTGGCAATTCCGTTCCAAAATAAACATTTGTTGAGTGAATTAATCACAAATTGAGTGTCCCAACTTCTCTGTGAGTTTTCAGTCTCATGCCCCTCTAACATATTTTGTAAAGCGCCAGAGCGAATTTTCTTAATGTATTACTCAATTCAGAGGCATCAGCACCACCTTGTTAGAGCTTGTAAGTAATGCAAATTCTCAAGCTCAACTCCAGGCCTTCTATTCATACTCTCTAGAGGTAGAGAATAAGAAACCATATATATATATATATATATAAAAATTCAATTTTATTGTCATATATTCACAAACCATACAGTCATCCACAGTGTACAATCAACTGTTAACAGTACCATTATATAGTTGTGCATTCATCACCACATTTTTGAATATTTTCATTACCATACACAAATAAGAATAAAAATTAAAGTAAAAAAGAGCACACAAAACATCCCATTCCCCCATCCCTCCCTATATTTCATTTACTTTTTGTCCTTATTTTCTTACTCATTTGTCCACACACTGGATAAAGGGAGCGGGAGCCACAGGTTTTCACAATCACATGGTTACAGAGTGTAAGCCATATATTTAAACAATCATCTTCAAGAATCAAGGCTACTGGGTTGCAGTTCATCAATTTCAGGTATTTTCTTCTAGCTATACCAATACACTAAGAACTAAAAATGGCTATCTATATAACGCATAAGAATAACCTCCTGAATGACCTCTCAACTCCATTTGAAATCTCTCAGCCACTGAAACTTTATTTTGTTTCATTTCTCGTCCCCTTATTTGTCCAAGAAGGCTTTCTCGATTCCACAATGCCAGGGCCAAGCCCATCCCTGGTAGTCATGTCCCACATTGCCAGGGAGATTTATACCCCTGGGTGTCAAGTCCCATGTAGGGGGGAGGGCAGTGAGTTTACCTGCCAAGTGGGCTTAGAGACGCCACATCTGAGCAACAAAAGAAGTTCTCTGGGGCTGACTCTTAGGCACAATTTTAAGTATGCTTAGCCTCTCCTTTGTAATAACAAACATTATGAGGGCAAGCCCCAAGATCGAGGGCTCAGCTTTCTAAATTGGTAGCCCCCAGTGCTTGTGAGAATATCATTAATTCCCCAGGTGGGGAAGTTTAATATTTCCACATTTCCCCTAGTCCCTCAAGGGGGCTAAGAAACTATATTTTAAAAAGCATTCTAGCTGGTTGTATGTACACCTAAGTTTGAGAAGCATGTCCTAGGTTGAGAAGTGCTGAAAGGAATATATGATCATGTTATCAAGTGCTGTGAATCATTTATTGGTTTCTGTTTTCCCTTAGGACAAAGTCTGAAGTCTTTAACTTGGCTCCTAAGACTCTAGGGGCCCAACTCATTTCTGCTTTCCAGCTTCACTCAGTCACTAACACCCTTTTCACCTAAGCTCCAATTTGTTGAACTTGTTCAGATGTTTTCAGTGCTCTGCATTCTCTCCAGCTTCATCTTTCACACATGTTTCTTCTACTTCTGACCTCTGCCCTCCTCCCTGTCCCTACCTTTACGTTTCTCCTCCTTGTCCGTTAGGTTGTTAGATGCCCCTGTAGTGTTTTCTGTAGCATCCTGCACTTTCCCTTCTCACATGTCTTTTGTGTTAATATGTTTAATTGACTGTCTTAGCCACTTGACTAAAAGCTCCATGAGGTCAAGAACTACATGGTTTTTACTTACCATTTTGTCCACACTATCTGCCCCTTAATGGACATTTGTTAATATTTGTTGAATAAATAAATTCAGAACTTCACACACATTTTTTTTCCTGATAAAAACAATGTCACAAGTGATGGTTAGAGATAAATTAAATAGTATTTTTAGTTCTACACCTTGGGGAGTTTATTCATTAACTACACTCATGTGGGTACCTAATAACTTTGGAAATTCATTTCAAATCCCAAAAACTTAATTTACATGTTGTCTTAAATAAGATTTTCAACTCATAAATTTAGTACTGCCATTAATAAGAGGGTGCAATATAAAACAAGGAAAAGGAAAGCAGTTCCTAAAGAAAAGATCTCTGGAAGATTTAGCAAACCAGTAATTTAGCATGAGGTTTTGAAGAAAAATTTTAGAAGGTCACTCAGAATGCTTAAAAAAATAGATTGGCTAGCTCCAAAAGGCTAATTTTAAGGACTTATTGGAATGCACAACTGAAGAGGATGACTATGAAAGGAGAGGAAGTATATTGTGCCTTGAAGCACCCAAACTGCTAGTTTATTATATGATCCAAGGCCCTTCAATGAGTTGGAAGAGAAGTAATTGCAAAGGAATGCTCATATGTGTTATTGATTAACCTCTTCTTTTATGTTTCCACTCTAATAAAAGGAACTGTGGTACTTTCTTTTATTCTCTTTTGTCCCGACAAACACACAGTGAAGCAGAAGCTTGGTGAACATATTGGGATGATTAGTTGATCATTTAGTTCTTCAGTGCAAGTACTTTTCATACCTTATGCATTTATCTTCAAATGCATAGGGTCACTAGGGAATCTAGGTTACTTGAGCTGCCAGGAAGGAACAAAATCAACTTGGAACATACACAGACATCCTCCCTCCCCTTTCCTTGGTTTTATGTATTTGGTTTACCATTCTTCACTTGGGTGATATCAACTCAAATTGGATAATAAGGAGGCAGCTTAGAGTTTTGACAAGAGCATGGATTTTGCAGCCAACTAAAATTGAAATCTCGGCTCTGCTGACTACAAGCTGTGTAACCTCAGTCTAGTTATTAATTTCTTGGTGTCTTCGATACCTCCTTCTTAAAAAAACAGGGATAAGAGTAACACTTGTTATGAAGTGAAGTTACTGTATATAAAATGACTAGCTCTTAGTAGGCTATTAAAAAATATTAGTTCTGCTCCCTCCACTTACCTCATACTTTAAATAAGGAGATAATTAGTGATTGTTAATTTGATAATGTAGCATTAGGATTAGGATCTGGATTACCAGCTCTAAGTATTTTTATAATTATGAAATTCCCTGGCTAATTAACAGTTCTTTTTTTTTTCTACCTGCAAACAAATTAATGACCAGTCAGTCCCACATGTTGTAGAAATCTTTCTAAATCGAAGTGCCCGATTTGGGAAGCAGCTCATGGAAGGACAAACTGTATGTCTTTGAAGAATCAGATCTTGGAAAATCTTTTACAGGAAAGTGGTTAGAAACACCTGAGAAATGGAGAAATGGGGGTGTAGCATTGGGACTTCACTGATTTCTCTTAGAATCTCTGTCCTTTGTGGGCCTTATGTGCATCTCACTGCTTCCTGATGATGTGGAATATCATTTTTGGAGAGCACATTCTCTCCTTTGTCCTCAATTATTCCCTGCAGGGATCATAACCTTGGTTCTCATCCATTGCCACAGACAATGCCCCAAGATCTAGCCAACCATCTCACAGTTACATTTTATTATTTCTAGATGATTAAGTTGGAGAGATTATCACTAGGAAACTGGCAAAAGTATAAATGCTTGCCAGAAAGCAGTATACCAGAAATGGGTCGGCTTTTTCAATAGGGTTTTATTAGGTTACAAATTTACAGTTCTAAGGCCATGGAAATATCCAAATTAAGGCATCAAGAGGAAGAGACCTTCTCTGAGGAAAGGCTGATGGCATCCAGTGTTCCTCCGTCATATGGGCAGGCACATGGTGACATCTGCTGGTCCTTCTCTCCTGGTTCTGGTTTCAATGGTTGTCTCCTAATGTCTCTGAGCATTTCCCTCTCAGCTCTCTGGGCTTTCACTGTCTTTTATACTCTTGACAAAGGACTCCAGTAAAGAATTAAGACCCACCTTGAATGGGCTGGGTCACATCTCAATTGAAATAGCCTAACCAGAAGGTCCCACTCACAATAGGTCTGACCCCACAAGAATGGATTAAAGGAACATGGTCTTTTCTGGGGTACATAACAGATTCAAACAAGCATAACATTCTATAGAAGGTGAGTCAGTATATATCATTTTATATACATGGTGACCACATTTTCTAAACCCAGCATTGGGGCACATGGACTAAATATGGATGAAAATATTTTAAATCTTCATGGCTGTGCATAATTTGGAAAATATCCAGCCTTTAGGAAAATGCATTTAGTATTCTAAATGAGAGCTCACCTCATCTAACATAAGAACTGTGTGGTACACACATGTATGTGTCCATGTGCAGGTAGATACATGCTCTAATGTGTCAAGGAGAGGAGGTAAGTGAGCTAGCAAAGTCAGGACTAAAAGCACTGGTCTACAAAGTCTTGAATAAGTGTTCTTCATGGAGTGGATAAGATGGCTTTTTTGAAGGATTGAATTAGATCCATTCTACAAAACATTTTCACCAAACCAGAGTTTGACTCAGCAAATGCTCCCACACAGATTGGAGTTTCCTGTTGCTCACAGGGGAGTTTGACCGGTTGATTTAGCATTCCCTTCTATGTATGGTGCCTGGAATTATCAACAGACTGCAGTTACATGATAAATAATGTGACAGACAGAAGGCCAGGCCTGCCCAATTTTCCAAGGTGTTAAGAATAAGTGCTTTAAGACAGGGTGTTTATGAGAAGACAGGATGTGAAAGGCTAGCCTTGCTCTGGGCCTGGAGGACACTCCTTAACACCCACTCAGGCCAAATCACATTTCAGGGGTAGAGGGAATATGTAAGGTAATATATACTATACTTGGAAACACATTGAAAAAGTGCAAGTTTACAAATCTATGGAAAATGTAAGACTGTGTTTAACAAGATAGGACTCTACCTGAAATGCCTGAACATTTTTCCCACTGGCAATGAGTTGAATAACATCATTTTGGATGTTCTCTATCAAAAGAGTATAAAAAATAATCAGCATTTTAATAACCACATCTAATTAGAATTTTTTCCACATTTTAAGATTTTCCAAATTTTTAAAAAAACAAAGCAAAACAAAAACCCCTGGCTTCAATGCAAACTATCTCATCCTCCTGCAATACTTCAAATTTCTCCTGTGACTCTTAACATAACTTACGAGTATTCCAGCTATTTGGGGGCTTCTTTTTCTCCTATAGATAACAAGCTCCCAGAAACTAGGAAACTCATTTTATTCACTTCAAAATAATTCCTTACTGTCACAAAAAACTTGGTGTAATTACATTGTAAAAAAAAAATACATATTTTTAAATGCGTATATTGCAATGAAGTAAAACTTTTTAGAGATATGAAGCAGAAACTTGAGTCTACAGAAATCCTATTTTAATTATGTTCCATCAAAGTTCTATAGTTTGGTCAGAGTGGAGTGGATAACAAAGAATTAATATACTCCTGCATTGTAAGTTATGGGAAAGATCATAAATAATCTTGATGATTCACTTCCTCTAGTCACTTTATTACTTCCAATATGGGTAGGCCTTTTTGTTGCTTTTCTTTAAACTGATGAGATGTAAATGGGGAAAAAATAAACCTTGCCGTTTGAGGCTCTGAAATTAAGGCTGTTGAATAATTGTTATTTAATGTGTATATAAACCTTAAAATCTTATAACATTTTAAAGCCAGTTCATCCCAATGGCCATACTTAAAGGTAACTCAGTATTCTTAGTTTCATTGTGTAGTTGAGTGGATTGTGCTAAAGAGGTTGTCTATCTCATGTAAATAACAGAGGATACTCTCCATAATGTGCTGAAGATACCAATACAAGTATTTACATGCATTTGTATAGCTTGTGCCCCCGTTCCTGAGACAGATATTGAAAAAAAGTAACAGGGAAAAGTTTCTTTAATTTCTGAATGGTTTCTAATACTTCAGATTCTCTGAAATGCAGTTGAAAACCTTACAAGGTTTTGTCATTTCCAGATTTCTCTCTTCTTATACCTAACTCACCCACAAAGATGTTTTGTACACATGCACATTCATTACGGAAGACAAATGGCTTCATTTTGTTGTTTAGTTTTTTGCCTACATGTATATATATATATATATATTTGATAGTTTTGTTTTAAGCAGTTAGGACAGTCCCAAACAAAGCAAATGCTGAATAAATATTTCTGAATTATCAAGTGTAAACTTCTGGAAATTTGCCTATGGATAACTACTCTGAAGCTGCTAATTGTCTTTCATTTCCTTGTCTGTGTTCTCATTCCAGGATCCTCTGGCATCTGCTTCATTTCATTGTTCCCTCATTTTTCATGTTTTCACTTGGGCCATACTAATTAACTGCAGCATCATAAGTAGCAAGGATATTAATTCTGTACGATGCTTTAAAAGATTCTTCATATGATATTATATATTTATGGACAAAATTTTTCAGCCTCTATCCTTTCTCCCTATTCCTCCCCTTGAAGAGGGCAAAGAGATCATTGTAAGGTCCCTATGTATTGGCTGCTACCTCACTAGTAAAATGTTTCCATGGATTTTACATCCCTTATTGCTGAAACTTTGGACATTATAGATATGTTTTTCATTAAAAAGCCTACTTTTTATTTTTGGTGTGTATTTCCTGTTTTCCCTCTTCTCAATTCCCACACCTTGTTTCAGGACTCCCCTCAAATGATGGATTTACAGAGGGACATGTTAACAGGGCAATAACCAAACCTTTCCCTTCAGCTACTGCCTGTCAGCGCTCCCACCCAAGTGGTCTGAGACCTCAAGCCTGCATGTGATTGCCTTTCTTTTCTTTTAACACCCAGACAGACCTTTTCATGAATGGGGACATCCTCGGTTCTCAAATGGGCCTCAGGGGACCCTGAAATTTGCCTTCTGCAACTAAGACTTAACAAAAATTTAAGGAAACAATTTCTACGTGTAAGGTTCCTTGAATTTGGGAGCCAAGAAAACATTTTCTGCTGTTGCCAGAGATAAACTGAAGAGAATTCTGCTTGGAACAACCAGATGTTGTCTGAAGAATGTGGGAAAGTATTGGATAAAAAATTACCTTTTGGTAATTTGGGGAGATTTTGGTTTTGGGAGATAAGTCTGAGGACTTGGCACTACCTTCCAGATCCTCTCCTCCTCAAAGGCAGATATGAAAGTGAACAAACTTGGTACTGATATGTGGATGGAGGTATTAGTGTTGGTTCAAGCTCTGAATTCTTTAGCTTTCATCTCTTGACCCCTCCTCCTTCTCACTATGGTTATAGACTAGCACAATAATATGACTTGATCTCACACAGTCTGAGTTGCTCTCTGTCTCTTTCAATAGGTCTTAAATAATTAAAAGCATGTTGTAACATGAAACCCATTGTCTTTGCTAATTTTTCTTCACCCTTTTGCAGTAGGACTTTAGTAAAGAGTAGTCAGGAGTAATTTAAACAGCAAATTTTATTTTCATCAATTAGTACTTGATTTATTTTTTAAACATTCCTAAAGACAAAAGTCAACTCATTCCCAAACTACCAGCTTCTGCTCATTTGAATCATGAAGTTGACTAGAGAGAAGATTCTCTGAGGAGAATTCTGTAGTAATTCAAATAAATTTGCTAAATATGTTCAGCATGTCTTTCAGATAAATTTGATAAATTTGCTAAACATGTTCAAAAATTAGCTCAGGCTTTCAAGGGACAAAGCAGGAGAATTGGTGAAGAAGTTTTTTAAACTTTGATTGTCTATTAAAAGTTACAATAATCTCTGGGAATTAGAATTCATACCTACCATGGGTTTTTAAATACTTGACTGAAATCTTTGTTTATTGTTGTATTGATAAGTTTTTCTCACAAACTGATTTCTGTAAGAGAAGGAAATAATCTCTTTATATTCTCTGAGAAAGTCATGATAGGATTTCAAATCTATAATCACTTGTCAAGAAGAAACTGTTGGGGAAATAGGTTACAATAATCTAGAATTAAAGAGTGACAATAATAGAGGGCAGAGTTAGAGAGGACTTTAAAAATGATACCTGCTCAACAATGTACATGAGTTCCTGATAATTAAACCAATTCTAGCAGAAGCTAAATGACCACCAGGCATGGATGCTGTACAATATATTCCTATACTGGCTTCATTAGAAGATGACTACTCAGTTTGTTTAACACTTTTTCTGGCAAAGTTTTCAGATTCCTTGCCATCTGAGCCTCTGGATAAGCCACATCCTTCTTAAAATACAATGTTCAAAGTTTATATAAGATTGCAAATATAGTCTGACTAGGGCAGAATATAGTGACTAATATAGAAATTTCCTTTTATTAATGTAGACTAAAAATTATATTATATTAAAAATAACCTAACCATACTGTCAATTATTGATGAGCTTCTGAGAAATTAAAACTCCCAGATCTTTTCTCAGATGAATTCAAAGAAAGCCAGCCTCCTATATCCTGTTCTTGAATAATTGCTTTTTAAATTGGAATGAAAATTTTCATATTTATTGATGATGAAGTTCTGTATTATTGATTCTGAGGTCAAGATAATTTTTCATCTTGAATTATTTTGTTGCATTAACTATCCTTCCCAGCATTGTGTCATTTGAATAGGTAAGAAAGATGTCTTTCATGTCTTCTAAGATGCTGATAAAGGTTGAATAAACCTGAATCCAGGGACATTTGGATGGAGTCTTCCTAGAGGGAATTTTAAACAAGTTCTCTGGAAAGAACTTACAATTTTTAAAAGAAAAATTTTTCCCTTTAATCCATGAAAATAACTCTTTATCCATTCTTCACAAAGAGCATAAAATAAATCAATACACTATTGATGCAAGAATTTCCTACCAAGTGTTTTTTAAATTATCTTAGACTAAAAAAATATGAACTCAAAAAAGGACCTCCCACCTGCTCTGGGTTAATCAATAACCTTTGGTTTTTGCAAAAACATCTGTGACTGTTAAGAGTGAATTGAAATACATTAGAAATGGCATTACCAGGTGATGGTGGGGTCTCCAGCTTCACTGGGGAATAGGCGAGCCTTTGGTCCCTTTCAAAGCCTTTCACATCTGGCTGGTGCTGAATGAATCTACTGTCAAACTGCGGCTGCTGGGGTACCTGGTTTCTTATGAATTAATTACACGTTCAGAACAGAGGACTTAGGGGCGTCTGGGGACCCATGGCAGAGTTCACACAGTCTCTTTTAAACAAAGGAGGCTCTGTCTTTCCTTTTGCTAGTGCTCTTAACGAGGAAGTGAGTTTGATCACGGGCCACCTTAGGAATCCCTTATTTAGCAGAGCCAGTCATGATTGGATCAGTGTTTTCCAAAATTGCATCTTGTGCGTTAGCCATTGGGAGGTTAGCTTTGTTCTATTAGCTTTTAAATATGGTTCTTATCACTGACTGGCCTTAGTGAAAGGAAAATGGTATGATTGTGTTTCCAGGGAGGGGTGCATGCGTGTGTGTGTGTGTGTGTGTGCGTGCACATGTGTGTGTGTGGGGGGGGGCAGAGAGGAGTGTTGATTACACAAAGTGGGAGAAAGATGAAGGTCCTTGCAGGATAGAAGAGGTTCTAGAACAGGAGGCAAACTATCTAGTTTTAGAGGACTTCATTTGATTGCTGTTTTTACCTTCTGGCCAGGAATTTATATTTGTAACTTTTGTTTGGAGGAGGTTTTGTGCTGTCTAGAGGGACAACACTAGCCGGCAGCAGAATGCTCTGTGATCACATCACATCTCAGAGGTCTCACTCCAGAACCTGGGTCCCAGAAATCTAGAATTTTTAAACTGATGAACATTATGTTTAAGAATCGCTATTTTATAGTCCTTTTCTATTATCAACATAAAGTAGCACAGCCACAAGAGAAAGCCAACACTACTCTATTTTGGAGCTTGATCTAGGACATGGCATTAGTTGATGTTGCTTTTCCACTACCATGAGCATTGATTCTGTCTGTCTAATAAACCCATATCCATGCTTGTACTATGCAGAATGTTAAAAAAGACCAATGGAAAAGTGGACATCAAAAAGATGATCAAATGAGCAAGGGAAAAAAAAATGTAGGAATAGATAACACAAATTATAAACCGCTGGCCAAATGAGGCCATTAAGTTCTGAATGCACTCAAATGTTCCAGTAGCTCCTCAATGCCCAAGAAGACTGGGTGAAGGAACTTTCCTTTCGCTCCATCCTTCAGCCACCAGAAACTATTCAGAAAAGAAAAACAAGAGACAAATAACTAAGGGGGGAAGAAAAGAAGGAGGTGGGGAATGAAATGCTAGAAGGAATGCATGCATTTTAAAGCTCCTTTCTTTGGTAAAGCTAATTTTGCTAGCTGAGTTCTTTCTAGAAACTAAACTTGTATGCATTTTAACCCAGGCATTATGAATTACCACTATAGGAGCAAGATTTACCCAGACTCTACCGATGTTTCTTTCTTCTTTCATGTTGAAAACCTAAAACAAACAAACAACAAACCAAAACACTTCCAACTTCAAAGATCTTTTTGTAAAGTCTCACAGCCATTTAGTGGGAAAATCAACAAGTAATAATAAAAGTTGGCTCATGGATGGGTTTCTTTCCTGGTCTGTTTTGTATATGATGTTATGTTAGTTGTGCAGCTGATTTGTTCAGACTGCAAAGGGATGGAGAAGATGATTAATAAGAGACCTTTCCATCACCAGAGACTAGAATTCTAAATTGACTTGGAAGTGGAATGAGTCTAAGCAACTTGGAACCACAAGGAAAAGCAGTCTAAAAGGAGTGGGAGGAGTGGCTCTTATGTGAAATCATTACTTTTCAATTTTGTATTGTTTCCTAAGTAATTAAATCTACTTGAGCAACTAAACCCACTGCTTTGCGTCTGCTTCTCTTGGGGTCATGTTGTTTCAATCGCCTAATCTACAGAGACTTCCCTTTGACAAACAGTGAGATCCCTGAAAGCATGCTGGATCACACCCAAAAATGTTTTGGATCTTGCATTTTCTTTTCAATTACAAAAGCAAACTTAATTTTATGGATCTGGGAAGGGAGAGGTAAGTGTTGAGAGGGTGATCAAATTTTTAAAATGGAATGCATACTCTCATTCTCTTTACAAGGACAAAATTGTCATTTCTATATTGAACTAAAATAAAATTTCTGAACTTTTGGAAGAATGTTTCTGGAATTTTTTTAGGTATCACTTTGGTCAATTATTAGCTAATTATCTTTTTAAAAAAGTAAGACGGATATTGGCAAAGCAGAAAGTTAGTGGCAAAGTAGTTGATTGGCTCATGACTGCTCCTTGGTTCCACACGAGGCTAGAAATGTACATTGAATTTTGACCCGAGTTACTGACCCCTGTTGACTCCATAGGAGCAAGGCTATTTGGCTTCTGTTCCAATTCAGTGTTGGAAACTGCACCTTCAAATACCATTTGTTTGTATTTATGCATTTGCTACTGTGAAAAACACCTTTAGAAGATATGGTCTTTCATTTTATAAATTTTACTGTGGTTTATTACAATAATAATGTTGAGGTTTTAGGGGGTCATTACCTATTACCCCTTCCTTTGCTATATGAGTTCTGAACCAATTGGGAGATAGAACAAAGAGCTACAGACGGAGGTCAAAGTAGCATTCTTATTACAGATAAGCTAAAGAATGTGGCTTTAGATCCAATGCTAAAAGGGCTTATAGTTTTACACCTTGGCAGTAAACAGGACATATTCAATCAGTTCCTGACAATGCAGGTCTTTCCTGGAGCAGCAGGTCCAGATAGTAGGGCAGAGAACTGCCCACGTGTTTTGAGAAGACAGCTCAGAAGCTCTTAGCTGCGTATGCCTAATCTTTTCCTCTTCCCTGGGCAGTAGTGAAGGCAAGTTAGACAGAAGCCAGCAGTGTTAGTTCTAAATTCCTCCACATGGAATTATGAAGCCTGGAGGAGAGGAGATCCCCACAAAAAGTAATAATAATCATATTTCTATAGTGATTTCACATTCCTACTTACAAACATAGTTTACAGATGGAAGAGGATATTAAAAACTGAAAGAGACTGACATCTGAGAGGAAAACAAATATGGAACTTTGTGGATATAAGTTAAATTTGCCTCTTTTCAAGGCCAAAATATACTCCTTTTTTTATCTCACTAATTTGAATGATGGTCTTTGCATTCTTGCTCTAGGTACCAGCCATATTTCCTTTATTGCTGTAATTGTCTTAAAATTAAAAATGACTTTTAGTTTTATTTTCAGAAGTTGATATTGCATTTTCCAGTAATAATATGTTTGGTGACTTCTGCTGCTTTCCTACCTAGACTGTGAAAGAAATAGCTTAGATTTTTCCTAATTCACAAAGAAAGCAGTTTGTCTATATTCATGATGTTCTTTCTCTTAAACTCAGAAGCTCCATTTTCCTTTTCTTGTCTTCCTATCTGAAACAAAAAGAACCTAGAATATGGAATGATTTCTTTTCCCTTAGTGGCGTTCAAATTCCTGGTTGTCAATAGGTCAGGTCCTAGACACTACAAGGATTGTCCCCTTTGCGTATCTAAGTCTAGACTATAAAGTTTAGCATGACTTCAGTAAAGGTTCCAAGTTGATGGAATTATAACAGACCCGCAAAACTGGCTCTCCAGCCATAGGACTGATCCTGGCATCACATATCTTGAATCATCCCAAGCAGACCCCTGCATGGTTCCCATGTCAGGTCATTGGTTCTTCCCTGTCCAGTTATAAGCTTGCTTCACTGCATAGTTCTTGGCATGTCTCTATTTGGCTGCAATCCTCTTTCCCTCACCATCTGGGAACTCCCTTGATCATCTTTTGTCCAGGTCTGAGAGAGAGATCCAGAGAAGCTTCTTTTCCTAAGCTTCCTTCCAGAATATGGTCTCCCTTCCATTTCCTGATTTGATGTCTCAGTCCACTTCTTAGAATGATTCATAGATGTGCCTACTTCCCTCAGGGAAGATTTGCCCCTATACTCATACGTGGTGTAGCTTGTGATCTCAACAACCTCATCAAACAGAAGAGTCCAATATCAGTAGAAGAGTTAGCCATCTGGTTGCAGAGGTAAGAGGACATCCCTCCATCTCCTTCCCAATTTTAAAGAGAATACGTAGCCTCTTTCTTTTAAAAATATAATCTTGGTTTGATGTTGACAAATTTCATCCAAGAATGCCTCCTTTGGTATGAAGTTAAAGTAGGAATAATAGGCAAGACCAGTAGAGATAGATGAGGTAGAGATACGTGTTGAAGAATCAGAAGAAGAATCAGAAAAATAATCTTGTCCATCATCTTGTATCTACTTTTGAAGCCACTGGATTCTGGAGGATTACTAAGAATCCTCAATTTAAGGTCTCCAGAAAGAAAGGATGTCCAGTAATTAGGAGGAAGTGATGCTACTATCATTTAAATTTGGAAAAATGCAGTCCTGATTGCATGGTGACAAATTTTATACATGAATGCTTCATCTAGTGTGAAGTAAAGATCATGTCTATACTTTCTTCTACTTTTTGAGCTTTCAATCCTAATTTTATGTGTGCAATTGCTCAAATCAAATAAGCTGCCTCCATAGGCAAGATCAATGTTGTGCTGGTCCAGTGTTACATAAATTTCTCCTTGGAAAATAATTCTCTAAAGAAATTATAGACTGTGGAAATGCAGCTTTATCTATAGAACATGTCAGTTGTTTCTATACCCAGCTGTGTGTCAGAATCATCTGAGGAATTTTTACTAACACAGATTCCTGGGCCCTAACCCAGACCTACTGACAAGAATTTTTGAGTAGGGCCTGGGAATTTGAATATTTAAAAAGCTTTCCAGATAATTTAGATGCTACCGTTTGGGATCTTTCTCTTTTAATAGCTGTCTTGGTAAGAAGAAAGCTACTTCCACTCATGGAGTAGGACCCTGGGAGTGGGAGGATAGAAGGTATACATTTTCCTTTAATATCTCATTCCATCACTGCCTTTTTCACTGTGTGGTTGGCCTCTGAGATATATGCCAAATCCTTCCAAATCTACATTTAGGCTCTGCTAGGATATTCCATTATTTTTGTCCTAAATTTTTTAACAGTAACTATATATTATTTTAAAAGAAAACAACAACAACAAAAGCAGAGCATAGGGTTACAACAGGACTGGCTGAGGTTGACTAGAAGCTATCACACCTGAAATAGTCTAGCAGGACTAAGAAAAGTATCAGTCCCAGAATCCAGGGTAGGCAACAGCTTATGTATTTTTCTAAAATGCAATTTTATTGAGATATATTCATTTACTGTATAATCCATCCAAAGTATACAATCAATGGCTCACAGTATCATCATATAGTTGTGCACTAATCACCATAATTTTAGAACATTTTCCTTACTCCAAAAACAAATTAAAGTAAAAAAATAAAAAAAACAATAAAAGTGAAAAAGAACACCCCAAATATCTCACTCCCTTATCTCCCCTATTATATATATATATACACATATATATATTTGTGTTTATTGTATTACTCATCTGCCCATACACTGGATCCAGGGAGTGTCAATCATAAGATTTTCACAAACATATGGTCACGTGATAAAAGCTGTATAGTTGTACAGTCATCAGCAAGAATCGAGGCTACTAGATTGCAGTTTAACAGTTTCAGGTATTTCCTTCTAGCTATTCTAATACCCTAGAAACTTAAAGGAATATCTATATAATGCATAAGAATAACCTCCATAAATCTCTTAGCCACTGAAACTTTATATTGCTTCATTTCTTTCCCCTCTTTTGGTCAAGAAGGCTTCCTCAATCCCACAATGACAGGGCCAGGCTCATCTCTGGGAGTCATGTCCCACATAGCCAGAGAGACTTACGTCCCTCGGAGTCATGTCCCATGTAGCGGGGAGGGTAGTGAGTTAATTTGCAGAGTTGTCTTAGAGAGAGAGAGGCCACATATAAGCAAAAAAAGAGGTTCTGTGGGGGTGACTTGCCATTGGAGAGATAAGTTTCATAAGGGCAAGCCTCTAAATTGAGGCTTATTAAATTTAGAGTCCCTACTGCTTAAGGGAATAGCAGGAATTCCCCAGGTGGGGAAGTTTAATAGTTCCATATTTCCCCCCAGTCCCTCAAAGGGACTTTGCAAATACTTTTTAATTTTCTGCCCAAAATATTCTGGGATGTACTGGGGTATTACATTAGCCTGTACAGGATAACAAGATCTCATTCCCTATTCTAGATTCCATGTAATTATGTTGTTTAAATAAACCAACCAGATAGATTAAACCAGATAGTGTGCTACAGAAAATATAAATTTTGTACCAAATAATCCTCTTGTCCTTTGGTATTACACAGAAGTTGGAGTTTGAAAATACGGTCAATATCATCCTTTATCCTGTATTCTAATTTACCTTAGTCCTAACCAAGTATGTTTCACTCATATCTCTAATTGTAGTCTGACCTCTTTTTTAGCTTCTATAATAGTTGCTGTATGGAGTAATGCTGACTTTCAGAGCTGCAGAACTCTAGCTCTGAGTCTCAGGTATCACACAGATACCTACATTTCTAAGCAACTACCAGTTTATACACAAAGAGCCCAGCATCTTAGAATTTAGAAATATCAGTTAAAACTCAGGAATAGATGTGAATTCTGTAAGAGTTTACAATCTAGGGCCCTTTACAATAAACCTTATAGAACATTCTTTACTCCTTAATCATTCATTGCCCAACCTCTGACCCCATTCTATCCCCAGATAACCTATGCTCTCAAATTCAATTCTCAGCATTTGCTCATTGTAGTTAATTTATATTAGTGAGGACTTAAAATATTTCTCCATTTGTTTTTGGCTTATTTCACTCAACATAATGACCTCAAGATTCATTCACATAGTTGTGTGCCCCATGACTTCAGTCCTTCTTGTAGCTGCTCAATATTCCATCGTATATATGCACCACAGTTTGCCCCTCCTTTCATCCATCAATGTACCCTTAGGCCACATCCATCCATTGCAAATTGTGAATAACACTGCCATAAACATCAGTGTGCAAATGTCTATTTGTGTCCCTGCTTTCAGTTCTTCCAACTATACACCACGTAACAGGGTTGGAAGATCATATGGCAGCCCTACACTCAGCCTCCTGTGGAACCACCACACTGCCCTCCACAGGGGCTGCACCATTCTACTTCCCTACTCACAGTGAATAGATAAATCTCTCTCTCCACATCTTCTCCAGCACTTGTATCCTTCTGTTTATGTTTTAAATACTTGTATTCACACACCGTACAACCCATCCTAAGTGAATAATCAATAGCTACTCCCAGTATAATCACATAGTTATGCATTCACCACCAAATCTACATGAGAACGTTTCCATCTCTTCCACAAAGAAGGACAGGGAAAAAAACTAAAAAAAATAAAGAATAATAAAAATTAAAAAGGGAGACAACCACATTAACAACAAGAATCCCATACCTCTCCCTTATATCCACACTTATTGACATTTAGCTTTGGTATAGCGCCTTTGTTACAATTAATGTTACTGTTATCTATATACCCTACTTTCTATTGATTGTATTTTTTCCATATCATGGTTTTTTTTTTTTTTGGAAAAAACAAATAACCTAAAATAACTACATTGCTTCCAACATGTTCCTACCCTACCCCGAGAAAGTAGACAGACTATAAGCCAACAAAGAAATAAAAAAAACAAATAACCTAAAATAACTACATTTCTGCGAACTTGTTCCTGCCATACACCCCAGAAATTAACAAACCATAGTCATTCCTGAGCATTCCCAGAACATTAAGTTTACCTTCCATAACTTATCTGTTCTTATTAGATTATCATTCCCCCTTCACTATTTGCTGTCTATCACGAGGTCCCCTATATTCTACAATATAAACCACTTATTTTACACTTTTCAGAGTGTTCACATTAATGGTAGCATACAATATTTCTTTTTTGTGCCTGGCTTATTTCGACCAGCATGATGTCTTCAAGGTTCATCCATGTTGTCATATGTTTCATGACATCGTTCCTTCTTACGGCTGCGTAGTATTCCATCATATGTATATACCACATTTTGTTTATCTACTCATGTTGAAGGACATTTGGGTTGTTTCCATCCTTGGCAATTGTAAACATTGCTGCTATGAACATTGGTGTGCAGATATCTGTTCGTGTCATGGCTTTCAGATCTTCCAAGTGTGTACCAAGAAGTGAGATTGCTGGATAGAAGGGTAACTCTATATCTAGTATTCTAAGGAACCGCAAGACTATCTTCAAGAGTGACTATAACATTATGCACTTCCACTAACAATGAATAGAAGTTCCAATTTCTCCACATCCTCTCCAGCATTTGTAGTTTCCTGTTTGCTTGATGGCAGCCAATCTAACTGATGTGAGATGATATCTCATTGTAGTCTTAATTTGCATCTCTCTAATCGCTAGTGAAGCTAAACATTTTTCACGTGTTTCTTGGCCATTTGTATTTCCTCTTCAGAGAACTGTCTTTTCATATCTTTTGCCCATTTTATAATTGGGCTGTCTGTACTTTTGTCATTGAGTTGTAGGATTTCTTTATATATGCAAGGTATCAGTCTTTTCTCCGATACAAGGTTTCCAAATATTTTTTCCCGTTGAGTTGGCTGCCTCATCACCTTTTTGACAAATTCCTTTGAAGTACAGAAACTTTTAAGTTTGAGGAGTTCCCATTTATCTATTTTTGCTTTTGTTGCTTGTGCTTTGGGAGTGAGGTCTAGGAAGTGATCTCCTAATACAAGGTCTTGAAAATGTTTCCCTATATTATCTTCTAGGACTTTTATGGTACTGTATCTTATATTGAGGTCTTTAATCCATTTTGAGTTAATTTTTGTGTAGGGCGTAAGATAGGGGTCCTCTTTCATTCTTTTGAATATGGATATCCAGTTCTCCCAGCCCCATTTGTTGAATAGACTGTTATGTCCCAGTTCAGGGGTCTGGGGAGCCTTATCAAAGATCAGTTGACCATAGATGTGGGGGTCTGTCTCCCAATTCTCAATTTGATTCCATTGATCAATATGTCTATCTTTGTGCCAGTACCATGCTGTTTTGACTACTGTGGCTTTATAATAAGCTTCAAAGTCAGGGAGTGTAAGTCCTCCTGCTTTGTTTTTCTTTTTTAGAATATTTTTAGCAATTTTTAGCAATTCCCCTTCCAAATAAATTTGATAACTAGCTTTTCCAAGTCTGAAAAGTAGGTTGCTGGAATTTTAATTGGGATTGCATTGAATCTGTAGATGAGTTTGGGTAGAACTGACATCTTAATGACATTTAGCCTTCCTATCCATGAACAAGGAATATTTTTCCATCCTTTTAGGTCCCCCTCTATTTCTTTTAGTAAAGTTATATAGTTTTCTATGTATAGGTCCTTTACATCCTTGGTTAAGTTTATTCCTAGGTACTTGATTTTTTTAGTTGCTTTTGAGAATCCTATCTTTTTCTTGAGTTTCTCTTCAGTTAGGTCATTTCTGGTGTATAGGAACATTACTGACTTATGTGCATTAATCTCATATCCCGCTATTTGCTGAATTTGTTTATTAGCTCAAGTAGCTATGTTTTTGATTTCCTAGGGTTTTCCAGATATAAGATCATATCATCTGCAAATAATGACAGTTTTACTTATTCCTTTCCAATCTGGATGCATTTTATTTCTTTGTCTTGCTGGATTGCTCTGGCTACCTCTTCTAGCACAGTGCTGAACAACAGTGGTGACAGTGGGCATCTTTGTCTCATCCTGATCTTAGAGGGAAGGCTTTCAATGTCTTGCCATTGAGTACTATGCTGGCTGTGGGTTTTTCATATATGCCCTTTATCATATAGAGGAAAGTTCCTTCAGTTCCTACCTTTTGAAGTGTTTTTATCAAAAAAGGATGCTGGAATTTGTTGCATGCTTTTTCAGCATCTGTTGAGATGATCATTTGATTTTTCCCTTGTGATTTGTTAATGTGTTGTAATACATTGATTGATTTTCTTATGTTGAACCATCTTTGTATGATTGGAATGGACCCCACCTGGTCATGGCATATGCTTTTTTAAATGTGTCTTTGGATTCAATATGCAAGTATTTTCTTGAGAATTTTTGCATCTATATTCATGCGGGGGATTGGCCTGTAGTTTTCTTTTCTTGTAGCATCTTTACCTGGTTTTGGTATTAGAGTGATGTTAGCTTCGTAAAATGTGTTAGATAGTGTTCCACTTTCTTCAGTGTTTTGAAAAAGTTTAAGATTGGTGTCAGTTCTTTTTGGAAAGTTTGGTAGAATTCCTCTGTGAAGCCAACTGGCCCTGGGCATTTGTTTGTGGGAAGCTTTTTGATGACTGATTGGATCTCTTTGCTTGTGATTGGTTGGTTGAGGTCTTCTATTTCTTCTCTGGTCAATCTATGTTGTTCGTGTGTTTCCAGGAAATTTTCCATTTCCTCTACATTATCTAGTTTGTTGGCATGCAGTTGTTCATTCTACTCTCTTAAAATTTTTTAACTTTCTTTGGGATCTGCAGTAATGTCACCTCTCTCATTTATTATTTTGTTTATTTGGGTCTTCTCTCTTTTTGATTTTCAGTCTAGCTAGGGGCTTGTCAATCTTGTTGATCTTCTCAAAGAACCAACTTTTGATGTTATTTATTCTCTCTATTGTTTTTTGTCCTCTATGTTATTTATTTCTGCTTTAATCCTTGCTATTTCTTTTCTTCTACTTGGCTTAGGAATAGTTTGCTGTTCATTTTCTAGCTTCTTCAGTTGCTCCATTAGTTCTTTGATTTTTGCCCTTTCTTTCTTTTTAATGTATGCATTCAGAGCTATAAATTTCCCCCTCAATACCACCTTTGCTGCATCTCATAGGTTTTGATATGTTGTGTTCTCATTTTCATTCATCTCTGTATATTTATCAATTTCTCTTGCTGTTTCTTCTTTAACCCACTGATTGTTTAGGAGCGTGTTGTTTAACCTCCAAGTAATTTTGAATTTTCTAAGTCTCTGATGGTTACAGACTTCTAATTGTACTCCATTGTGATCAGAGAATGTGCTTTGAATAATTTCAATTTTTTTAATTTATAGAGGCTTGTTTTATGGCCCAGCATATGATCTATTCTGGAGAAAGTTCCATGCGTGCTAGAGAAGAATGTGTATCCTGGTGATGTGGGATGTAATGTTCTATATATGTCTGTTAACTCAAATTCATTTATTAGATTGTTTAGGTTTTCAATTTCCCTGCTGGTCTTCTGTCTGGTTGATCTATCTATAGGAGAGAGTGATGTATTGAAGTCTCCCACAATTATTGTGCAAACATCTATTGCTTACTTCAGTTTTGCCAATGTTTGTCTCATGTATTTTGGGGCACTTTGACTGGGTGCATAAACATGTATGATTATTATTTCTCCTGTTGAATTGTCCCTTTTAGTAGTATACAGTGACCTTCTTTTTCTCTTATAACATCCTTGCATTTAAAGTCTATTTTATGTGAGATTAATATTGCTACTCCTGCTTTCTTTTGGCTGTAGCATGCATGAAATATTTTTTCCATCCTTTCACTTTCAACTTCTTTGTGTCCCTGTGTCTAAGATGGAGTCTCTTGTAAGCAACATATTGATGGTTCATATTTTTTAATCCATTCTGCCAATCTATAAATTTTAATTGGGAAGTTTAATCCATTTACATTCAATGTTATTACTGTGAAGGCATTTCTTAACCAACCATCCTATCCTTTGGTTTATATTTGTCAGATATATTTTTTCCCCTCTCTCTTTTTCCTTTAATGTACCCTTACTAAATTTCTTTAGTTCTGAACTCTTCTCCATACCTCTCTCTCTTTTCTTTGTTTCTCTGCTGGTAGGGCTCCCTTCAGTATCTCAAGTAGGGTAGGTCTCTTGTTAGCAAACTCTCTCAGCATTTGTTTGTCTGTGAAGATTTTAGGCTCTCCCTCAAATTTGAAGGAGAGATTTTTTGGATAAAAGATTCTTGATTGGCAATTTTTCTCTTTCAGAATTTTAAATATGTCATGCCACTGCCTTCTCGCCTCCATGGTGGCCACTGAGTAGTCACTGCTTAGTCTTATGTTATTTCCCTTGTATGTGGTGAATTGCTTCTGTCTTGCTCCTCTCAGAACTTGTTCCTTCCCTTCAGCATTTGACAATTTGATCAGAAGATGCCTCAGAGTGGGTTTATTTAGATTTATTCTGTTTGGAGTTCATTGGTAGTCTATGATTTGCATACTTATGTTGTTTAGAAGGGTTGGGAAGTTTTCCCCAACAATTTCTTTGAACAGTCTTCCTAGACCTTTACCCTTCTCTTCCCCTTCTGGAACACCAATGATTCTTATATTTGTGCACTTTATGTTGCCCATCATATCCCTGAGAACTGTTTAAATTTTTTCAATTTTTTTCTCCATTCTTTCTTTTGTACTTTCACTTTCCATTCTGTACTCTCCAAGTTTGCTCATTCTTTCCTCAGCTTCCTCTAATCTAGTGCTGTGTGTTTCCAGAATCATTTTAATTTGATCATTTCTTTTATTCCCATAAGATTGTCTGTCTTTTTATTTACTCTTGCAAATTCTTTATGCTCTTCTAGAGTCTTCTTCATGTCCTTTATATCCTGTGCCATGATGTTGTTGTTTGTGATTACTTCTTTGATTAATTGCTCCAAGTGCTGTGTCTTCTTTGATTTTTTTATTTGGGTGTTTGGGTTTGGGGTATCCATATCTTCTGGTTTCTTCATGTTTTAAAATTTTCTGTTGTTTTTGGCCTCTTGGCATTTGCTTATCTTGATAGGGTTCTTTTAGGATTTGCACACTTATTTGAACAATTATCTATAATTTGTCAGAGGTACAGTTTGGTGGAGTACATTTTCTCTGACTTACTGTCAGATGGCACCCCTAAGCCTCCTATTACCATCAAGCCAGTCCTCCCCAACTTCATCTATGAGGCAAGTGGGGGTCTGAATCTTGCGGGGGTCTAATCAGTGCACCAAATTTCCATGTGTAGTTGGTGCAGCCAGCCCTGAAGGTGGGGGTTGTGCCCTGTGCAGTTAGGGAGGGAAGGTGGCTTTAAAACTCAAATTTCCCAGCCATTCCTGGAGACTTAAAGCTGTTGCATTAGCCCAGTCCTTCGGCTCAGATTCCCCACAGTGTCTCTCTGCCACGGGCCCACAAGTCCCTTGTATTGGTGTAGGGCCTTTTGTTCTTCCCCTTGAGATTCCACCTCTACACTGTGCCCTTGCAGGCTTTCATGGAAGGAAGACTGTGCAATATCACAAGTGAGTGCAATCCCCTAGGGAAGCTCTGGGCCATGGTACTGCACAGGGGCATTCCCAGCTTGCTGAGAAGATGGCTGTACAAGGCATGGTAATTTCTCCCTTCCATGACCTCCACCTTCCTAGCTCCAGGACAATTAGCTGCAGGTGTGTGAAAGGCTATAATCCATGCCAGATAATGAGGTGGGTGCCTGAGGCATGGAAGGCACTCCCCACCATGTTTGCACAGCTCTTGCTGCTAGATCCACAGCTGCTTTGGGGGTTTTTAAACTAATCTGTCTCAAAATGCTGACCCCCAGTTTCTCCTGATTGTGGAGTGGCTGCTGTTTCCCCAGCAGCCTCACTCACTCATTTCAGAGTGCAGACTCTCAGTTTCACCAAGTACACAGTCCCTGTGGATTTAGTGGACCTTGTCCAGCTGATGCAATGCTGGAACTGGTATTCTGGAGCACTTACTGTCGTTTATCTAGCATTTTTCACAGAGAAGTATTTTGCTCCATCTCTCCTAATCCACCATCTTGGATCCTCTCATGTATGTTTTTAAGTGATCACAACTGAAAAATGTGGAATGGGTAATGGAGGGTGAGGGGGTAAGAATCCAAGAAGACCATTAAATTCAAGCAAAAAGAAAAACCCTTGTAGATCCATGAGGACAACTACACTTGGTGTGGGTTCAATGATACTTCTATAAACATCCAAAAGGCATATTTAAGAATCTTCTGATTCTCTCTTCCTCCATCTTCAAAACCACTTGTTGATGTCCTATGTTAGTGATCCAAAAACAAGGATTGTTTTGGCTGAATGTAATATCAATCATAAGAAACAGAAGTATCCATGTACCAAGAATCACACTAGTGAAACAACATTGCTGTCAACAAGTCATTGACCAGAAGATTGATCCCCATCTATCTAAATAGTGATGGAATGCAGACATGGTTTGTCCAATAGGATATGAATATACCACAATGGAACACAAATAGGGTGTAGTTACTTTAAATACATTTTAGAGAAAAGCCAAAAATTGCCCTGAGTACCATTCTACCAGATTTTTAAAATAAAAATACAATATAACCTTATTTTAACTTCCACATGATATAAAAATTACACATTTCAGAGTTTATTGGTGCAATAGAATAATATAACTCTGGGTTTATGGTCAAAGTGGAAACCCAGATGAATTAGAAGCTGAAAACAGGATCCATAATTGATGATGAATTTGTGTGTTTGTGTGCACACATGTTTTTGTTATACCAACAATCTCATCTTTCTGGTAATGTTTTATTTCTCATTTAGATCACTAGGTAATTTCTTGGCAGCTAGCTAGTATCCAAAAGAGAATGTTGCTGGTATATGAAGATTTGGGGCTGACTTTTATAGCCTTTTTGACTTTATAGCATCATAATTGTGGTGGCTTTGTAACATATCAATTTGACTAGGCTGGACTACATTTCCCCTAGATTCCTTTACTGTATGTTTCCTGGTAGGGTAGACCACATGAGAGATTCTTGCATGAGAATTGAAAGGCAAAATGAAGTAGCAGCCATTTTGTATATCACAAACATTGTCGCTTATCTGCTGGAATTGCAACTGCTTCCCCTTCCCCTCAATCCTCTGACTTCCAGGCCTAAACGTGTGCTTAGTTCCATGCAAAGGACAGCCCACACCATCAAAGTCAGATGCAATGGAAAATCCTATGGGTTCCAGTGTGATCTCATATGTTCCAGTTTGTGCAGGTTACTTCCAGGTTGTTCTTGCTCTCTCCCATTTTACTTCTATTTTCCTTTCCTTGCTGTCTGCCCTGAGGATTACAAGCTCCAGCATCAGACATGCATGAAAACAAGTACCTTAAAGAGACAACTTAAGCAGTACTCACAGTTGTGTAAGGTCAGATCTCTGTAACAAATCTATATCTAAATCTATAGCTATAGCTGTAGATGATAAAGTATAGCTCATTTGCTCTATCTATATATCTATCTTTCTTTCCATCTATCTACCTACCTATCTATATCCTAATTGTTCTAGATCTCTGATTGAACTCTGATACAATAACTATAGGATTTCCATAACTTCTCAGGTTAAGCACTATTAAGCCAGACTTGTCTTAGAACACAAACATACACACCCACACACATTAATTCTTTTAAGGAGGTCTTTAGTGGAGAAGACCTTGAGGATTTAATGCTACATGCTCTTTCTCTTACTTTGTTGGATGGGGAATTGAGATACTCTTCTTCATTGTGTTAACTTTCATATATTTAATTCATATAAAAATCATATTTGGAAAAGTATCTATTAGACTTAAAATGTAGCATTGATCCAATAATCCAATTTCTGTGACTCTATCCTCCAGGAGAAAAAATCATCATCCCACTATTACCCTAAAACCAAAGTGAGACAAAGACCTTACAAGAAAGGAAAACTACAGACCAATATCTCTCATGAAGATGGATGCAAAAATTATCAAGAATGTGTTAATAAGTCAAATCAACAATGTTTAAAAAGAATTATAGACCATGACCAAATGGGATAAATACAGGTATGCAAGGCTAGTTCAACATTCAAAAATCAAATAATGTAATTTGTCATATCAATAAGCTAAAGAAGAAAAATCAAATGATCATATCAATAGATGTAGAAACAGCATTTGATAAAATCCAACACCATTCAGGATAAAATCTCTCAGCAAACTAGTTAGCGGGGAACCTCTTCATTTACTAAAGAACATATACACAAAACTACAGCTAACATCACAATTGATGATAAATTAGAAGTTTTTCCTCTAAGATCTAGAATAAGACAAGGATGTTCCCTGTCACCACTCTTGTTTAACATTGTACTGAAAGTCATAGCTAATACAGAAGGCAAGACAGGAAATAACAAGTACACAAGGAAGGATGAAATAAAACTGTCTTTGTTTACAGATGACATGATTGTTTACAAAGAAAATCCCAAAGAACTGATTAAAACAATCCTGGAACTAAGTGGTTATGACAAGGTTGCAGGATACAAAAGTCAGTTGATTTCCTATATATGAGTAATGAGCAATTGGAATTTGAAATTAAAGTCAGGACAACATTTATATTACCACCAAAAAGTTTAATGGGTATAAATCTAACAAAATATGTACAAGATCTGTGTGAGGAAAACTACAAAATTCTGATGAAAGAAATCAAAGAAAATCTAAACAAATGGAGAGATATTCCATGTTCATGGATAGGAAGACTTGATATTGTTAAGATGTCGGTTCTAACAATTTGATCTGTAGAATCAATGCAATCCCAATCAAAATATCAGCAAGTTATTTTGTGGATATTGACAAACTAATCCTAAAGTTCATATGGAGAGTCCAAAGAAGAATAAAGTTGGAGAACTGACACTATCCAACTTTAATACTTTCTGTAAAGCTACAGTAATAAAGTGTAGCATTGGCAAAAGAAAGGACAAATATATCCATGGAATATAAGATGGAGTCCAGAAATAGACCTATACCTATATAAGTAATTGATCTTTGATTAAGAAGCAAAGGCAATTCAGTGGAGAAAAGATAGCCTTTTCAACAAATGGTGCTTGAAAATTAAATATCCATATGGAAAAAAATAAAAAGAAATCTAGACACAGACTTTATACCTTTCACAAAAACTAACTCAGAATAAATCATAGACCTAAATGTAAAATGAAAAACCGTAAAACTTCTGTAATGTAACATAGGCAAAAACTAGGTGACATTGGTTTTGGTGATGACTTTTTAGATACAACTCAAACACACAATCCATGGGAAAAAAATTGACTAGTTGGTCTTCATTACAACTAAAAACTTCTGCTATCTGAAATACATTGTTAAGAGAATGAAAAGACAAGCCATAGACTGGGAGAAAATATTTACAAAACACATATCTGATAAGGAACTTGTATTCAAAATACACAAAGAACCCTTAAAACTTAACAATAAGAAAACATTAGCCACTGCCATTAGAAAAATGGTCAAAAGATCTGAAAGACACCTCATCAAAGAATATATACAGATGGCAAGCAAGCATATGAAAATATGCACAACATTATATGTTGTTTTGGTTTGCTAAAGCTGCTGGAATGCAATATATCAGAAATGGGTTGCTTTTACAATAGAAATTTATTAGCTTACAAATTTACAGTTCTAGGGCAGTGAAAATGTCCAAATTAAGGCATCAACAGGTCTGATACTTTCTCTGAAGAAAGGCCGCTGACATCTGAGACTCCTCTGCCACATGGGAAGGCAGATGGCTGGCCTCTGCTGGCCCTTCTCTCCCAGGTTTAGCTTCTGGCTTTGGTGGCTTCTCTCTCAGCTTCTGTGGGTTCCCTCTTAGCTCTTCCAGGGCTTTTTACTCTCAGCTTTCTCTTGGTGTTTCTCTCTGAGCTCTCTGGGGTTTTTCTGTCTCTTATCCTCATAAAGGACTCCAATAAAAGATTAAGACTCACCTTTAATTGGATGGGTCACATCTCAATTGAAATAACTTAATAAAAAGGTCCACCCACAATAGGTTTGTACGCACAGGAATGGATTAAAAGGACATGGACTTTTCTGGAGTACATAATAGCTTCAAACCAAGGGAATTCCAAACCAAAACAATGAGATTCCACTACACATCTATTAGAATGGCTAAATTCAAAATACTTACAGCACCAAATGCTGGTGAGGATGTGGAGCAACTGGACCTCTCATTCATCACTGGTAGGACTGCAAAATGGTACAGCCACTTTGGAAGATATTTTGGCAGGCTTACTGTATGGTCCAGCAATCATTCTCCTTTGTATTTACCAAGGCAAGTTGGAAACTTAAGTCCACCCACAAACCTGCACACAAATGTTTCTAGCAGCTTTATTCATAATTGCCCAAACTTGGAAGCAACCCAGATGTCCTTCAGTAGGTGAATGGATAAACTGTTGGACATCATACAATTGAATATTATTCAGCAATAAAAACAAATGAGCTATCAAGCCACAAAAAAAGACATGGGGAAACCAAAAATGCATATTGCTAAATGAAATAAGCATCTGTAAAGGCTGCGTACTGTGTGCTTCCAAATATATGACATTCTGGAAAAGGCAAAACTATAGAGTGAGTTAAAAGATTAGTGGAGGACTGGCAACTGGGGAAGATGGTGTGGAAGGCATGAAAACATGTAGCACAGGAGAGTTTCACGACAGTGAAACTATTCTGTATCATACTGTAATGGTGGACACAAGACATTATGTATTTGTCAAAAACCCATAGAACTTCAATGGAGAAAGAGAGAACTCCAATGTAAACTATGGACTTCAGTCAATTCATCACTTCTAACAAATGTACAACACTAATGCAAGATGTTAATGATAGGGAAAACTGTTCTGGGTGGTGGTGAGGGAGGGGTTATATGGCAACTCTTTGTACAGTTTGCTAAATTTTTCTGTAAACATAAAACTGCTATAAAAAAATGAAATCTATTGATTTTTTTAAAAAAGGATACCCTAATATTTATATGTATATATACACACAAAGAAAAAAATTAGATTCATATATAAAATGTTAATTAGCCATGTTTATCTTCTGTTAGTAGCATTATGGATGCTTTTTATTTTATACTTTCTGTGCATTCTGAATTTTTTTTTACTGTGAACATATAATACTTTCACTACACAAATTTAAGCATACCTATTCCAACTTAGAAAAAAATCCATTTTATTGATTTCCTCTTTAAGATATCTCCAGCACCATCTAGAAGAGTAAGAAAAAAAGTGGGATATTCTTGGGAAGGAAGCACTACAATATCAGTTTAATTTCTAAGCAAGAGCAAATTTTTCCTAGAGTAAGCTTTTCTATCTTATTTTCTCTTTCTTCCTTTCCTAGTCCCTTATGGCATATGGGTTGAGTGGGTTCTACTATTCATCTGCAAAGTGGGGTACACTTTGTCATTCCTTATTTTGCCAACAATTGTAGAACAGCCTATTTTCTGCAAGACAAATATAATAATATATGGCCTCCATCTTTCTAAAAAACTTATTAAAATACTATTTTTATATGAAAAGGATCTTCAAGATAATCAGGTTCAATTATTTTATTAAAAAATTAAAATATTATATATTTTCCAAATAATTTTGAATCATATAGGATAATATAAAACCCTTGTACCTGGCTATCATGCTTGACGAATGTGAACTTTTTACCATATGTACTTTAGATAATTTTCCATGAATAAAAGGTAGCAGATACAATATAAGGTTCCAGATCTCAGGCATTTCCCTCATCCTTCACAGGTAAAGAACCATTGCCTGAAATTTGTATGACCCATTCTTATAAATATTTTATCTCATAGCTTCTTTTGTCTGTATCTATCAATAATATATAGTATTGTTCTGCTTGCTTTCAATCTTTAGATAAATTTGTATTACATTAGTTGTGCCATTTTGCAAATCATTTAAAAAATTTATTTTTAGATTCATCCATATTGATATCTGCTGCTCTAGTTTATTCAGCTCAATTGCTGTATAGAGTTTCACTGTATAAATATACAACTATTTACATTTATTTTACTGAAGGACATTTACGTTTCCAATTTTTTGCTATTATTCACAATGTCAAGTAATAATAATAATAATAATAATAATAATAATAATAATAAACAGCTACAACTATGGGCAGACACTGCACCACTCTAAGTGCTTTTCATATATTAACTTAAGCTTCTCAATGAATCTCTAAGGCGGCTCTATTTTTTTTTTAATTTCAACCCTTTAAAACAAGTGAAAATGCATTTTTTTCTTTATTTTACTTTCAATAACATTATTTTAAGGAAGAACCAGCTTAGAATATGGGAGGCAAACCTCTATAGTTTGTCTTGAAGGGAGCATTGCCTTGGTGCATTAAAAGTATTTTCTCTGAAACTCAAATTTTCTCTTTTAATCTGTCTTCTCCTTGGAATCTACAGTAATCACAGCAATGCCCATGGATTTATTCTCTTTGGCCCTAAGTTAGGCCTTCAGGAACTAAACAAAATACTAGCAAACCTCACTTGATATAACAATGCAATGAAGTATTCTTTATGGAAATGGAGCTGGAAAGCTCAGATCAAGCTGCAGGTTTCCTTCACACAGGAGTATATAGCACGTAGGACTGGGCTATGGCAATTAAAATTTTATTTTTTATTGACTTGATGAGCATTGTAGTTATAGGTTTTAAGGTGTTTTAAATCACAAAGACCCAGTTTAGTTAAGGAGCAGTCTTGGGCAGTAAGTTGACCACTGACCACAGGAAATTTTTCCATTAGATAATGCAAATAGTCATTGAAAAATAAAAAGGCATCATTTTACATTTGAAAACCAAAACCCAAACTAATCAACTCACTAGTCAACTATCAAAACCAAAACAAAAGGAAAACCAGTTTTAGGGGATGGATGGATGAGTAAGGGATACTACTTATTTTATATCTGCTTGTATTTGAATTGTTACTGTGAACCACGTATTACTTTAAATTAAAAAAATTAAAAACTAATTGCTCTACAAAGAGTGAACCATAAGGTAAACTATGGACTATAGTCAACAATGTAATTATAATAATGTTAAGGGGACTCTATTTTACATGTGAAAAATCTGAGACAAAAAGTGGTCAAATAATTTGTCCATGGTCAGACTGATAGTAAGTGGCAAGGCTGGGATTCTATTCTAGGTAAAATATGACTCCAAACTTCATTGTCCTAATCACTAAACTCCATAGGCTCTCAACGCCACAAAAAGCAATTTCTGCATGTGGCCCTGCACGTAAGTGGAAGAATTTTTCTAGGGAAGTGTTTTACAAATTGTGTGTTGCAACTCATTAGTGAGTTAAAACCAGCATTTCTTTTTAAAAATGAAATAGAATAGAAAATACCAGAGTGTGTCACATTTAGTAAGCATACATATTGTTCTAGGAAAATTTTGTTTTAGTTACTTATATGCATATATTTGTTCTGGTTTACTATATAAAGTGTACTTCTTACTGCGGGTTGTGGTCAAAAATATTTGTAGAGTACATAATTTGAAATAAAATTGTTGAGTTGAAGGAAAAGTATGTCTTCAACTTTATCACATATTGTCAGATTACTCTCCAAAGTGATTGTTACAATTTATACTCCAACTTGCAGCTTATTGGAGCTTCTTTGCTCCACTTTCTCACCCACTCTTGAAAAGGAGGCAGAACACCTTCTCAAGCTGGTAAGTGTGAAATGGTATCTTATAGTTCTAACTTATGATTATTTCCCTAATTTTTAGTAGTGTTCAACATATTTTCCCTACATATTTATTGAGTATATGGGCTGCTTCTTTGGTGAATTGCCTGTTCAAATACTTTGTTCATTTTTTGTAGATTGTTTGTGATTTCCTTAATAGTTTGCAGGAATTTTTTAAACAATTAAGATATCAATCATCTGAAGGCTTTATGCATGATAAATACATTTTCCTAGTCTATAAATTGTCTCTTCATTTTGCTTTTGGTGTGTTTTGTTTAATGAGAGTTTTATGTTTTATTGATTCTTCATTGGATCATTGTTTCCCTTTAGTTTTTATTTTTTTTTGTATCTTGTTTAAGAAATCCTTCCCTAAATTTTAAAATTTAATTCCCATTTTAGGTCTTTCCTCCTGTCAGAATTTATATTTAATATGCTGGGAGCTAGGAATCTAAATTTATTTATCCATAAGGATAATCAATTTGTCCAAAACACCATTGAACTTATCCATCCTTTCCTTACTAATCTATGCTCCTGTGCTGGTTTGGATATACTACGTCCCTCCAAAAAGCCATGTTCTTTAATGCAATCTTGTGGGGGCAGATTGATTAGTCTGTTGGTTAGGTTGGGACCTCTGATCTTCCATGGAGCTTTGGACCCCACCCATTCAGGGTGGGTCTTGACTAGTTCATTGCAGTATTTAAGAGAGCCAGGAACCAATACAGGCACTGATGCTGACACTTGGAGATGCTTGGAGATGCAGATGAAGGATGTTTGGAGATGCTAAGCTAAGAGAGGAAGCCCAGAGTTTGCCCTGGAGAAGCTAGGAGAGGATGCCACAGACACTTAAAGAAAAACACCCTGGGAGAACAAGTAAGGATGCACAGGAGCTGAGAGAGAGGAGCTAAGAGAGAACCAGAGTCATTTTGGAGAAAGCCACTTTAAAAAGCAACCTGGGAGGAAAGGACAAGCAGACACCAGCCACATGCCTTACCAGCTGACAGAAGTGTTCTGGACACCACTGGCCGTTCTTCAGGGAAGGTATCCTCTTGTTGATACCTTAGTTTGGACACTTTTATGGCCTTAGAACTGTAAATTTGTAGCCAAATAACCCCCCTTTATAAAAGCCAATCCATTTCTTATATTTTGCATAATGGCAGCTTTAGCAAACCAGAACACTCCTCTATTATATATCAAGTTACTGGATGTGCACAGGTCCATTGTGGTCTCTTTTCTCTTCTTTTGGTCTTTTGTTGTCTGTTTGTACCAATTGTATGCTTTTTTGTTTGTAAAAATCTAGTATAGAAACTCATCTTTTCATTTTCCTTGAAAATTACATGGACGCTTTAGGCCTTCCATATCAATTTTATGATCATCTTGTCAATGTCCCATAGGGGAAAAACCTGATATGATTTTGATTGAAACTGCCTTGAATTTAGAAATCAACTGATGAGAATTGACATCTTTTTGATATGTAGGTTTTATGAGATACTGGCTTTCATATTTGCCCCCCCCCCCACTCTGGTCTATTTTCCTTATGAAATATTTTTCAGATGTCTATTATATACTCAAAACCCTCTAATAACTTCCCAACTTGTGAATAAAGGCCAAAGTCCTTAAAATGACCTGCAGCACCACGTATGATTTGGCCCCCAACCTTCTCTCTCTGACCTGATGTCTCACCTGCACTCATTCCATTTCTTTCTGCTAGTCTTTAAAAGGACTAAGCATTCTCTGTTGAGCTTTTTGCTCCCTCTCCCTGGGAAGCTGTTCACGCAGATACCCCCATAATTTGCTCCCTTCTTTCAACTCTCTGCTCAAATGTTGCCTCATTATAGAAGCCTTACTTCATCACCCTACGTAAAACAGTACCTCCCCTTATATTCCTTCATTTTTCCTCAGCACTCATCACAACTTAAAAGTATATTTTTTATACTTAATTGTCTGTCTCTCCCCTTAAGAACTGGAGCCTAAAAGAATGACTGACATAGACTAGGTACCCAATCAATATTTGTTTTATGAATTAGTGAATGAATTCCTGTTACATTTATTTAGGTCTTCTTTTATGTTCTCAAGGATATTTTGCATTTTTTCCATAAAGGTCTTGCACAGTTTTGTTAGATTTGTTCCAAGGTATCGTATAGTTTTTATTGCTATTGCAATGTTATCATTTTTCCTTTTCACCCTCTTACATTTTTTAATTGGTTATTGCTGGTCTTTAAGAATGTTGTTGGTTTTAGAATGTATTCAACAACTGGGATGACCTCTATAATTAGTTATAATACATTGTCTCTAGGTTCTCTTTTATTTTCTTGTTTTCTTGAAAGATGAGTTAAGTGGTGTGCAAATAATGACAATTTTTATTGTAATCCTTAAACTTCTTTATTTTCTCATCTCTTTTTTTCTGAGAAAGGCCCTCCACTACAAGCTGAATAGTGTCTGTAATAGCTGATATCCCTATGAGAAAGAGGAGGCCCAGGGGCTTAGATAATGTGACAAACATCGCACAGTTGGCTATTGGCAGATGCTGTATCAGATCCCAAATCTCCTTGAGGGTTTGCTATCTCATATGCTAATATAAAGCATCACTTTGTAATAAAAATCCGTTGGGATATGGAATTAGAAAATCGTGATATCACCACTTCACATTGACCTTGTGCAAAGTTATTTAACATTTGAGCCTCCATTTTCTACTATGTAAAATGAGATATCTACTAAACAGAGCTTAACAAATAAGTACAGATAGTATAAAACACCCAGAACAGGGACCAGCAAAGTAAATATTGAATAAATCACATCTACTCATCCTTCAGGTTATTTATTTCTGGGTTTCCACTCATGTGTCATTTATGAGACATGTTTTCAGCCCTTCTATTGGGGCTTCTCCATTTCCATCATGCTACCCAGATATATTTAAATGTCTGGTTGGACTTGTTTCAGATTATCACCTAAATAGGTACAATTATCTTTAACTGTGAATGTCTTTCTTGTCCACATTCCCTGTTCCCTATACTGCCCCCCCCCCACTCCATACCTATATGTAAAGCCACAAGCAATTACATGATATTTTTGTGAATTTCCTGGATTGAAAATTATTTACAAGTTACTGGGATATAGAACCTTTGGGACTTTGAGTTCCTAGGTGCATTCATAAAATCATTCAAGGTCACCTTTGAATCCTTTAGGCTTAGAAGGTTCAGCAAGCTTTGATAGAAGACAACTTTTCTAATTCTATACTATGACATCAGCAATGAGCTTTGTTTTTACTTAGGCAGTGCTAATGGCATTCTTTTACATTTTTCTTAACTTTATATGAAATATAGGTAAAAGAACTGACTTCAGGAATATAGACCACCTACGATTTTAGTTTATATTACATATCCAAATCGGTGCTGCTAGGTATTGTTCTGTTTATCTTCTAATTAACCTCCTGTTCATTCATTTTCAGGAATCACAGGTCCTGAAATATTAAACCATAATCTCAGCTCCCGCCACCTGGAGAATCCTTTTCCCAAATACGTAAGGAAATACTTGAGATGAAATCTAAAACCAATTTCAACAAGATACCTGACACTTTTCAAAAAACTTTTTATTTTGAAATATTACCAAACTTACAGGACAGTTATAAAAACAACACAACAGAGAACTCCAACCCATACCACACCCTACCACATTTGCCGCATCACTGCATCCATCCATCCATCCATCCATCCATTTATCCATCCATCCATCAGTTTATCCATCTGTCTATTTATCAGTCCATTCTCTGAACACTTAAATGTAGGCTGTATACATCATGCTCCCTGAAAACTTAACACTGCCATGCACATTTCCTAGAACAAGGACAGTCACCCATGAAGCCACCCCAAGCATAGCCATTAAGTCAAGCATAGCCATTAAGTTCAAGAAAGCTAACACCAATATAAAGCCAACAGTCCACCTTCTAACTTCTCCACAGGTCCCAGTAAAGTCCCCCTGCATCTTTTCTCCTCCCTTATTAGATCCCATCCAGATCATGTGTTGCGCTTAATTGTCATTGTCTCTTTAATTGCTCTTTCTTTAATTGTAGGAATATATATACAACAAATTTTCCCATCTCAGTCACACTGAAGCATACCATTCAGTGGGATGCTTCACATTCCCTATGCTGGGTACCCTCACCACCTCCATTACCAAAACTTTCCCATGTCCCCAAACAGAAACCCTACACCCATTATGTACTAACTCCCCATTCCCCTTACCCCAGTCCCTGGCAACCTATACTACACTTTCTGTTGCTATGGGCTTGTAGATTTTCCAATATTTTCTTTTTAGTTACCATGGGGCTTAAATTTAACATCTTAAATCTATATAACAATTTCATTTGCTTTGATACCAACTTAACTTCGATAGTATAAGTTTTAGTTTCTGTTTTAGTTTCCTAGACTGCTTAAAGCAATACCATGAAATAGTTCAACTTAAGCAATGGAAATCTATTTGCTCATGGTTAAACTCCAGGAAAATGTCCAAATCAAGGCATCATCAAGGTGATGCTTTCTTCCCTAAAACTGGCAGCTGGTGATCCTTGGCTCCTCTGCCACATGGCAAGGTACATGGCGGTGTCTGCTGGTCTCTCTCTTCTTTCCTGGGTTTCATTGATTTAAGCTTCTTGCTTCCATGGGTTTCCTCTCTCTGTATCTTCATTCCATTTATAAAGGACTCCAGTAATAAGATTAAGTCCCATCCTGAATGAAGTCGGTCACACCTTAAATGAAATAGCCTCATCAAAAGGTCTTACTTACAATGGGTTTACACCCACAGGAATGGATTAGATTTAAGAACACATTTTGTTTTTTTGTTTTTTTGTTTGTTTGTTTGTTTGTTTGTTTGTTTTGGGGGGTGTACATACAGCTTCAAACCACCACAGTATACAAATTATTTTCCTATATCCTTCTGTCTCTCACCTTTATGTAGTTTTCACAAATAACATGGTTATATATTATGAGTCCAAAGCCACTAATTTATCACTACATTTTATGCATTTGCCTTTTAGATCCTGTAGGAAGCAAAAAGTGGAGTTACAAACCAAGAATACAATAGTACTGGCATTTACATTTATCCGTATCATTACCCTTACTGGATGTCTTGATGTCTTCATGCAGCTTTGATCTATCGTCTATTGTCCTTTCCTTTCAACCTACAAAACTATCTTTAGCATCTCCTGTAGGGTTGGTCTAGTGTTAATGAACTCCCTCAACCTTTGTTTATCTGGGAATGTCTTAATCGCTCCTTCATTACTGAAGGACAGTTTTGTCAATTTTTTGCTTTCCACACTTTAAACACGTCATCACACTGCCTTCTTGCTTCCATAGCTTGCAATGAGAAATTGACACACAATCTTATTAGGGCTCCCCTGTATGTGGCACATTTCTTCTCCCTTGCGACTTTAGAATTCTCTCTTACCTTTGGCATTTGATAGTTTGATTATAATATGCTGTTTGATATCTATTTGGGTTTATCCTGTTTGAAGTTTGTTGAGATCTTGGATGAGTATATCCATGTCTTTCATTAAATTTGGGGAGTTTTCAGCCATTATTTCCTTGAATATTGTCTCTGTACCTTTCTCTCTTTCTTCTCCTTCTGGGACACTTACAGTGTATGTATTGGTACACTTTATGGTGTCCCACAGTTCCCTCAGGCTCTGTTCACTTTTCTTCATTCTTTCTTCTTTCTGTTCCTCAGACTGGATGATTTCAATTTTCTTATCTTCAAGTCTAGTGATTTTTTTTCCAGTTTCAATCTGCTGTTGAATTTTAAATTTCTGTTCCTATGCTCTTTCAGTTCCTTTTCATAGTTTCCATCTCTCTATTGATCTTTTCTTTGTGTTTACCTGTCATTTGCCTGTTCTGCTTTAGTTCTTTGTCCATGTTTTTCTTTAGTACTTTGAGCATATTTAGGACCATTTTTTAAAAGTCGCTGTATGGTATGTCCCAGTTCTGGTCTTACTCATTGATGCCTTCCAATGCTTTGATCTTCTCCTTTGCCTGGGCTATCACTTCCTGTTTTTTTGTATGTTTTGTAATTTTTTGTTAAAACCTGGACATTTTGATATCTTAAAGTTTCATTGTTGTACTTTAGGATCTGAGGCATCTTTTCCTTAAGCTTATTTCCAGCTAGTTTATGAGATAGCTTTGCTTGAATACCAGCAGCTAACAACAACAAAAACATAAGGAAGGAAAAAAAGAAAACACATTTCCCAGTGTGTGCATATTGACCTGTGTAAGTGCTCTCCTTCAGAGTTTACCCTTTGTTGTATGATCATGGTCAGTTCAAGAGCTTTCTGGGAGTGAAAAATTGTGCACCAAGAAGCTGGTCTAGTGAACAGCTTGGGGTTAGAACAGGGTGGGAGGTATGGGCTGCCTGGGCTGATTCTGGGACCAATGCGGATAAAGGAGGTTGTGGAGCTCAAAAGAAAAGGAAGATCAACTACACAACAGAGCTAAAATGAGGAAATGTATACTCAGCAGACTTTCCTCATGCTCTTGAGACTAGAATAAGAATTTTGAAAGAGGTTGAAGGGCTACAAAGTTAGTATTTTCAGAGAGAGAAAGACAGCCTCTAAGGTTCAGACTCCTCTTGCCAAAGGTGTCTGCCAGTAGAAACCAGAGTTTTTTGGCACACAATTTTTCTAGGGAATGCCAGCCTCTCCTTCAAACTGGGATAGAAATAGTAACTATGAACATATAGCCAGACCTGTATCTTCCAGAGACACCTCCTTCTGCATTCACATGCACAAAATCAAAGAGCTGCCCAAGGTAGAGGCTCTGAGCCAAGTTGTTGGCCCTCATTGGCAGCATACATTGGAGGGAAACGAAGATGAGAAGGACCTCCCAGAGAATCAGCGATTTTATTAGTTAGTCTGGAATATAGCTATCATAGGATGTGGGCTCAGGATGTCTTGGGGAGCAGATATGAACCACATAACTTAGACTGGGTATGGGGGTGAGGACTAGCAGAGAGAATTTTCATAGGAAGAGAAGATTTTAACTGATTCCAGAGATCTGGTTAGGAGAGTTTTATCTTTTCTCCCCCAGGAACAGAAGGTAGGGGGTGGAGAGAGAAGACACTCCAATTGGAGAGGGAATTACATGTGCAAAATACATTTGAGGAAATTCAAGTGGTTCCAGAGGGCTGGAGAGAAAGTCTCATATGAGATTGTAAAGGGCTTTAGTTCTTTTCAGAGTCTAAGCTGAATATTGATGTCACTGTCAGGTTTCACTGAATGGAGTACTATAACGGGATATGTGTTTTAGAACCAAGGACTGCCCTCTTCACTAGAGATGGGAGGAGAGGATAGTTAAAAGCTTCTAAGCATTAACTCTATTTTTCTGGATACCAGAAGCCCATGCCTAAGGCTGCTCCATTCCCTGAGGCTTGAAGAGAAGCGGTATGGAGGGATGTTAGAGTGTGGATTTTGGAGCCAGATCTTTGAGTGCGAATCTTTGTTTTGGGCAAGTAACTTAACTTATTAACTTCCATTTCCTTACTGCAAATTAGGAATGGATATAATATTACCCCTGAGTTGCTGTGACCTTTAAGTGATATAATACATAAAAATCACATAGTTTTACTGTCTGGTACACAGTGAAAGGCCAATAATAATTTTTATTAGGTAGGATTGATGCCCACACACAGCAGAGAACTGAAATTACCCTAGAACCTTCTCTTCTGCAGTATTGTGCAATTCCTATTCATGATGCTTACAGTATTTAAACACAAGAAGGGGTACAGGCACCACACACACAGATCAGACCCCTCTACCTTCCCTGTTTCTCTATAATTGCTAATAGCTTGAGTACCAATTGTGCGGTGTGTGTGTTTATGTATGCACACATATGCAAATGACACGTAAGGAAACACAGTCTACACTTTAGTTCTCCTTCTCTCTCAAACACACTAGGATACCTGAGGAGCAAAGGAGCATTTGTTACCGAATATCAATTACTCAGCCCTTAGCTTAGTGCTTTCTGCACACATGGTAAGTCTGGCAAATGTTGGCTGAAGGAATAAAGCAGCAAATTATCATTAACATCTACTACGTGGGGATTCTAATATATTAAACACATCGCCACTGCTAAAAAAGTTAATTGTTTGGAGACAATATTGGCATACAAAACTTCTAGTGAACAAGTCAGAAGAGTCAGGGAGAGGAGACAATGCTATTAAGTGTCTCAAAAACAATTTATCTCAATCTTTCTCAGAGAGAGGCCTTTGCCCCCTCAGTAAATATTTTTATATTTAAAATGGTTTGTATTTTTATAGTAATGTTTACATTTAAAATTGTACCTGATATAATACCCTTAATTCCTTCTTTCTTTGGATACTGTTTATTGGTTTGCTCCCATTAAAAAAATTTTTAATAAGTTTATAATCTCAGCTTCTCCTCCTCTCCTTCTCATTAAGCATTTAGCTTTGTATAATTTTCCTTTAATTCTAGAAAATATAAAGGTATCAGAAATGTTATTCTATTTTCAGACAGTCTCTCCTCAATTTTTGATATTTTTCCTATATCTACATTGTTAGAACAAAAGGTATACAATCATTACATAATTTTTTGCCTCCATTATATCCATCAGTCTTAGTTCTACAGGCAAATATATACTCAATGTTCTTATGCAAAATATCTCTCCAGACTTTTCATTCTCTGAAGATATTTCTCTAATAAATTCCCCAGGAAGGGATCATGGGGACAATATTCTCTGAGTTTTGCATGTTCATATTGGTTGTTTTGGAGCCCTTGTATATGAAGGTTAGTTTGGGTGTACATAAAATCCTTGACTTATAATTTTTTTCCATGAATATCTTAAATATGTTATTCCATTCTCTTCTGGCATAAAGCATTGCTCATGGCTGATGTCAAGCCACTTTCTTTCTCTATGTCGCTAAAAATAGTTTAGTCATTTTTCCTATATTTCTAAAGAATTTTTTCTTTATCCATGCCAATAGATTTTCTAGAATATGTATTGATGTTGGCTATTCTTGGTCAATTTTCCCAGGTTTATAGTGTACTCTCTCAATATGTAACTTCGTGTCATTTTTATTTATTATAGGAAAGTTTTCTTGAATTTTAGTTTTTGGTATTGTTTCTGTTACATTGCTTTGATCTTCTTCTTTGGGGACTCCTATTATTCTTATCCTGCATCTTATTTGACTGCTTTGAACTGAATCTGTCACATTTTCCCAAGTTTTTAAATTTAATTTTCGTTTTTGTTTTCTTCCTTTTAGCTTCTTTTCTATGGTCTATTTACCATATTTACTGGCTTTTGTATACCTTTGAGTTCAATCTTTACTTTTGAAATGATTTTTTTCTTTTGTTTCTAATTCTTTCATGAATACTATCAACTCTCATTTCAAATTATTTTCTCTAATAGTCTAATTTCCTTATAAAAATTTTCTTTATGTTGTAATTCACAGTGTCTATTGATTTCTCTGTTTCTTTTCACTTGTTTTGAAATATTAGAATATAGTTGTAATTTGTTTTGTAGGCATGTATAACTTTTTGGTATAAGTTTATTGGCTGTACAATGATATTCTGCTTATATTTTTTTCTCACTATAACCTTATATAAGATTTGACCACTCTTTTTCTTATTGCTCATATTTAAATGACCTGGATTTTCCTGAAATCTTAGCAGGGGAGGAGGGGACAGGATAGCTTTCCAATTTCATGGCTCTGGATCTCTCCTTCTATTGTTATCCAAAGTATGCAAAATATTGCCTTAAACTTTCATATATCTGCAAACTCTCTTCTGTTCTCTCTTTCTCAACACACACATACACACACACATACACTTTTCTGGACCTTCTTTTCCCTTTGCTTATAGTGTTGCTGCCTGCTCATTCCATTCCTGCTTTGCCCTGGAAGAGAGCTTCATTTGGCTAGTTTTAAGATTTCAATCATTGTTTAATCTCATCCTTGTTCAGTCTCACCTTGGTTCCCTTTCACTTAGCCACAAACTAGGGGCTGCAAAAGAAAGCTCCTTCTTATTTAAGACGTATTGGCCTACAGTATTGCTCACTGAGTACCCGTTGGGAATTTTTGAAATCTCCAGTTTCCAAAGCCAACATAAACCCATTTGCTTTCCCTCTATTTCCTCCCATGCAATTACTGCTACCATGGGGGTTTGTCTCCACTTCATATTTTCAGATAGTTAAGATACCTTGTCACTTATTTTTGTTTTATGTGCTGTCCATAAGTTTTTAATTTTTATATCCTAATACCTCTGTCTTTTTCAGTGGGGAGAGGAAAGATTCAAGGAGATTTAAAAAATTATGATGTTGCCACACCTGCCATCTTGCCCAGAATCATCTAACTTATATTTTAAAAAGATCACTCTCATTGCTGTATAGAAAATAGATTGTAGGGGGACAAGACTTGAAGCAGTTGGGGGGTGATCCTCCAAGCAAGAGCCTTTGGAGATGGTGAGGACAATGAGAAGTGACCAGATTCTGGATATATCTTGAAGTCAGAGCAGACAGGGTTCACTGGTTGTTTGGCTGTTAGGTGTGAAAGGAAAAGAAGAATCAAAGAGGGCAATAAGATTTTTGACTTGATCAATTAGTTAAAAGGAGTTTCTGTTGACTAAAATTAAGAAAACTTATTGTGTGGGTGGTGGGGTAACAGGTTTGGGAGAGGAAAATAAGGAGTTTGAATTTTGATATGCCTTTTAATTTGATATGCCTTTTAATTGAGATGCATTTTAATTTTGGCATAACTTTTATACATTCAAGTGGTAAAATCAAGTAACTAGTTGGAAACATGAGTCTGATGTTCAGGGGAAAGGTTTGCAACTGCTTGAATATTCAGGAATTGTAGAGAGTATTGCAGGCATGAGACTGAATAAGATAACTTGGGCAGAAACTATAACTAAAGAATAGAGTTTGGATAGAAAAAAAAAGGAAAGGAAAATGAAGGGAAGGAAAGGGAAGGGAAAGAGAAAAGAAAAGAAAAGAGAAAAGAAAAGAGAAAAAGGAGTTGCTGGTAATCTAGAAGTAAAACTAGGAGAGTTGTAGTGTATTATAGAGCAAGTGAAGGAAGTACTTCAAGAAACAGAGATAGGTGGACACTAAATTGCATTTGTTTGCATTTTGGTTCAAGTATCATTAGACATATGTATTTTTTATATTTTTAAATATTTCCTCAAATATATTTTCTATTTAAAAAATTTATTTAATTTCAATAAGATCTCTGGCAATTACATTAGAAGTTGAACTTGTTCTAATTTATATCCTTTATATACAGAATTTTAGCAACCTAATTTGTTTTTATTCTTTTATACTCTCAAATAAGCCTTAATGACTAAGAAAATTTCTTTCATAACTTAAAGTTTCAGTGATCCAGACTCAGCTAAAGCAAGCCACACTGGGAAGAGAAATGAGAGGTTACTCAAATGTCCACAGGGCATCTCATTGCTGTACAGCAGATCCTGGCCTTATCACTTATTAAAACAGTAGCATGAATGCATACCAAGGGTTTTATGAACTGTGGCCACAGTGGGTGGTCCAACACAATTTTAGAGTCTTACGATCCTCAACATGCTGCACAAATTTATTTCCCAAAACTTTAATCTTTTCCAGTGATTTCCCACACAACATAGGTGGGTCTCAAAAAACAAGAATGTCTCAGTATTGGGCCTGGTATGAATTCAGTATGGAACGTGTCAAAAAAAAAATGCAAGAATAGATATTATTGGTCCAATTGTCCTTTTTTTCCTGCTTCCTTGCTGTTATGAAGATATGATCCTTTGCAAGGAAAAAAAGGACAGAGTCTTTTTGAATGCCCCAGCATTGGAATAGAAGTCTGTGTGCCTTTTACTTTTCTTTGGTGAACTGGTTACCTAATTCTTGAAAGCCAGTTGAAGTGGATACTGTGTTGTACCATCCAGAGTCCCCTGTTAGGATTGAGATACATTCCCCCAGCTGTCAGGGATGTTGCCTACTGAAGGCTTACAGCTGAGTCCCTCCCCAAGAATCAGTTGGAAAGAACTACTTCACCCAAGGTTATGCCTCTCTCAGGGACAGCCCATATCCATTGACTGGTCAATGTAGGGATATAGGTCCAGGTCCTTGTCCATTTGGGGTGTCTCTGGAAGGCTAGCTCAGCTTCAGATTTTTTCCATGGGATAGTCTGATGCCTCTATTGAAATTGCTTCGCAGTTTAACTTCTCCCTCTGCACAATCCTGCTTTCTGTACTTCTTTATAGGTATTGTTCTCAATAGCACTCTCCAATAAACCACCTATGTGCAAAACTCCCTATTAGAGTCTATTTCCCTGAGAGTTTCATGTATGATAATTAATACAATAACTCTAAAATGGATTTTGGAGCTGGATCTCCTGAGGGTTAGCCAGCAATAACTGTAAGTGGAGGAGGAGTAGGCCCCACTAACTACCTTTGAATTGTTAAAACTTCACTGGAATGGAATCTCTAGTGTTCTAGTTTGTTGAAGCTGCCATTATGCAAAATATGAGAAAAAGATTGGCTTTTTTAAAGGGGATTTATTTGGTTACAAATTTAAAGTTCTGAGGCCAAAACAGTGTCACTGAAGGAAGGCCAGTAGTGTCCAGAACACCTCTATCAGCTGGGAAGGCACATGGCTGGTGTCTGCTGCTCCTTTGCTCCCGGGTTGTTGCAAAATGGCTGTCTCCAAAATGTGTCTCTCAGCTTCTGTTTCTCAGCTTCTGTGCATCTTTGCTTCCTCTCCCAAGGTGTTTCTCTAATCGTCTGGGAGTCCTCCTTTAGCTTCTCTGAGGCAAACTCTGGGCTTCACCTCTTAGCTTAGCAACTCCAAACATCCTTCTGTCTGCATCTCCAAGCATCAGCATCTGTGTTGGCTCTTGAGATCTCTTAAGTACTCCAGTGAACCAAACAAGACCCACCCTTAATGGGCAGGGCCCACACCTCCATGGAAATAATTTGAACAAAGGTGTCACCCACAGTTGGGTGAGTCACATCTCCACAGAAACACTCAATCAAAAGGCCCCACCCAACAAGACTGGATTGAAAGATCATGGCTCTTTGGTATCCGTAACAGTTTCAAACCAGCATATCTAGTGAAAGGAAATATACTGACAGGTGATATATCTCAGGCATGTGAGAGGTCAGAAGTGATAATTGAAAGAGAATTAAATGACTGCTGCCAGGGTCTGTCAGTGCATTAGGGAAAGAAAATAAAAAGCAAAGCTCATGGCCTAAATAAGGAAAAGTATGAAAATCAGAGGCCTGCATATAACCAACTACAGCCAGAGACAGAAATACTGAAATTCAGAATCCCTAGAAAAGATTAAATTTTCAGCACCAGCAAGTCTGCTCTTCCAAAGTCAGATTGGGAAGGAGTGAGACCCTGAGACTTAGGATGGGGATATCTGGGAGATACACTTAAAAAATCTTGAATTTCCAGATTCCTCTGAAACCTCTCAGTCTGCAAAAGTGGCCCACTACTCCCTGACAAAAGCTAGCACTCTTCTCTTGCTTGAATAAAGCAGAAACTTCTGCTTTGCAAGAAACACCCCTTACAGATCTATTCCTAACTCTTCTCCTGTCCATGAAAATTCACAGTCTCTGTGGGAGGAAACCTCAAAGGAGCTACAGGACCTAGCCAATATGTGCCTATAGGAGCTGGGAGCATATGCGTGGACTGGATCCTGAGGGTGCTGGATTATAGTAAGCAGGATATAAAGTTGGATAGGAATGAGTTTGTTGATTTGAGACCACTCTTCTGTGAAACAGTATTTAACATCTTTGCAAGGAAACCAGAAGATGTTGCAAACACACTGTTGGGTTGACACATGAAAGCTTGGAAAAAGTGAAGGCTTACATGAAGTGAAGTAGAAATATGAGAACTATCAAAGAAATGGAAGGAGAGGAGATGAAGTGGCTTAGAAAAGTTTGGATGCTAGAGTGAATATGCACCATAATGCCAGAAAAAAACACCAGCCAACTATGTTCACTGAAGGCTCTGGAGGGCACAACATTTATCAAAGTAATAAGGATTACACCAGTGAGTTCAATGGCATCTTTCCTCTATAGGCAAGGGCTGATAGTACATAATTCTATTATTAAACTGGGCTTCCTACTAGCAATGGAAATGCTAAATAATAGAGAGCAGATGACAGCACTTAACTATCAGAAGCAAGGTAAGCAGAATTATCATGTGTGTCAAGGTCAAAGTGATAGAAGATGTCCTAACCCAGAGAGAGGTATCAGATATATTTGAGAGCTACTTTGCTAGGAGAAAGATAGATGGACAGTGAACAAACATATTGGTCAATCTATACAATCATAATAAATCAAAGATGGATGATCTGGAGTCTGAGGGGAGATGCCCAAACAAAGATGTCACTATCTCTAATCCAGTTTCTGGACATGCGCCAAGTTTCAGATTCAGAATTCACTGGCTAAAGGAGAGTCTGGCACCCTGGGAGGGAAGATCCTATAACGTCAATGACAGGCATATATATAATTCTCCAAGTCTTATCCCAAAAGAGACTTTGACAATTTACCTAGTAACCATATACTGGGAAAAAGGAAATGCACATTTCAATAAATGTGAACACAGGAATCAGGTTGACATTAATAATGAGGAACTCAAAGGACCATCATCTCTTCCCTCTTAGAATGGGAACATATGGGGGGCAAGTCATACATGGAGGGCTGGCACACATCTGACTTACAGTGGATCCTCTATGGCCAGGGACCTAGCTGATTGTTTCCTGCATGACCCAGTGTGTAATTAGAGTGGGCATACTTAGTAGCTGGCAGAAGGCCAGCATTGGTCTTTTGTTCTGTGGGGTCATTGCAGTGGGGAAGGCAAAGTAGAGTCTTTGAAGTCTGCCCCTCCCCCAACTTAGAAATCTAAAACAATACCGCATTCTTATGGCATAGATTAGTGCCACCCTAAGGGATGCAGTGCCCATGGTCCCATCCTATCTCCATTTTATGCACTAGTATGGACTGTACAAAACCCAGAAGAATCTTGGAAAATTACAGTGGACCTAATGAAATAGAAGTCCTAATTGCTGTGCCGTGGTACTTTTGCTGGAGGAGATTAACACAGCCTTAGGTGCATGGTATGTGTCCACTGATCTGGAAAACACATTCTTTTCCATCCCTAACATGATGGAAAACTAAAAGCTGTTTGCTCTCATGAGAAAGGGTCAGCAGTACATATTTATGGTTTTGTTCCAGCATTGCTAACTCTCCCATTCTTTGACATAATATAGTCTGAAAGGACGTGCACTATCTGGACATTCTGCAAAAATTAAACTAATTTACTATAATGATGGCATCATGCTAATGAGAACAGATAAACAGGAAGTGGAAAGTCTGTTGGGCTTTGTAAAACACATGCACTCCAGAAGGTGGGAGATAAATCCTACCAAGATTCAGAGACTTGCCAAGTCAGTGAAGTTTTAGGAGTTAGTGGTTTGAGGAATGGCTGGATACCCTCTTCAAAGTAAAGGACAAATTATTTTATCTTGCATTTTCCGCAATTAGAAAAGAATCACAACACCTGGTAGGCTTCTTTACGGTTTGGAGGGAGCATATTTCATACTAGGGAATACAGCTTCAACTCATTAACTAAGTGACTTGAAAGGATGCCAGCTTTCTGTGGAATCCAGAGCGAGAGAAGTTTCTGCAGCATGTCTAGGTTTTGGGCAAGCTGCCCTACATTAAAGATGTCCTAGCATTCTGGAGAAAGACTATGCCATCTGCAGTGGAAAATTATACACCATTCTAAAGATCTAATGTGCTCCTGGGCCCTTGTGGAGACAGAGCTCTGACCATGGGCTATCAAGTTACTGTGTATGCATACTCATCCAATCTTGAGCCCAAGATTAGAGAAGAAGGGAAATCCTCTTCGGTAACTACAGTCCCTACCTCAGTTATCTCATATGGCTTTAAGTTCTACCCATATTCTGCAAACACCCAAATTTAAATGCAAACCAAAAAGCTGCTCTGAATTCCAGATTTGTATATACAATTATCTACTAAATATTTCTCCTTTTAAAAATCTAATAGTTAACTCAAATTTAATATGTTCAAAATAAAACTCCTATTTTTTTCTTAAAAAAATCTGCTCCACCCCAAATCTTCCCATCTTATTAAATGGCACTTCTGTTCTTCCAGTTGCTCAATTCAACAACCTCAGTCATTCTTGACATTTCGCTTTCTTTAATACCCCACATCCATCTGAAAATTGAAGTGGCTCTACCTTCAAAGCACATCCAGGATCCAACCACTTTCTCCTACCTCCCTGGTCCAAGCCACCATCATCTCTCACCTAGATTAATACAATGCCCTCCTGATGGCTCTTCTTGCTTCTCTCCTTTATTCTCAACGCAGCTGTCAGAGTGATCCTTTGGAAATGTAAATCAGATCAAGCTACTCCTCCTCTCAAAACTCCTATGATGTTTACTGTTTCACTCAAAGTTATAGTTCTTAACAATAGTTGTTAAGGCCCAACATAATCTGCCTGTCCATTATTCCCAGTTTCTTTCTCTGACTACTCTGCCTTGTTCACTCCATTCCTGCCATACAGGCCACTTGGCTGTACCAGGAACACATCAAACAAAATCCTGCCTTAAGGCCATTTTACTAACTGTTCCCTTGGCCTAACCCGTCTCCCGGCAGGTATTTACGTAGCTTACTCCCTTGTATTCATTGTCTTTGTTTAAATGTCACCTGTTTGGTGAGGACCAATTGCAATTTTTACCCCTAACAGTCCTGATACCTCTTCACTGTTTTCTTATCACCTCTTCACATATATTATAATTTACTTTTTTATGTCTATTACTTTTGTTTGCCCTGCTAAAATCTGAGCTTCACAAATATAGGATCTTTGTTTTGTTTACTGATATATTCCAAGCTCATAGAATACTGCTTGACACATTTTAGGGCTCAATAAACATTTATTAGATGAATGAATGAACATGAATGAATGAATAGCATCATTATAATGCATGAACTAGCTGAATAAAATGATACGCTTCAGAATCAGGTGTCACTATTTGTTCCTTGAACATCTCATGCTGCCCTGGAAAATTTTTTGACCAGCCACAAGTTGCCCAGGCCATCAAGAAAAATTCCCAGAGAAGCATGATGTTTCTTAGCCAACATCTTCACCAAAAAGAAACAAAAACAAAAACAAAAACAAACCCAAACAAAACAAACAAACAAAAATAAACAAAAAAACAAAAAAACCACTGGCTTTCAGCAGAAGCAAAAAGTCCCATGTAGGTGTTACAAAAGACTTAGTAAATCCTAGAGATTTCAAAGTTTGGGGTTCAGATTGGCTGAAATACCTTACCTTGATCAAGCTGTTTAGTTACTAAGTCCTTCAGCAAGTTATTCTGTTTTTTCTCCCACTGGAGGGCGAACTCTAGTCCTGAATCCTTAAACACTCCATTGAAAGGAGGTAGTGAGTCTCCTAATACCTGTTCCCAGAGCCTCTGTGGGCTTACCTTCCTTTTGAGAATTTCTCTCAACACCCACTCACTTGGTTAAAAGTGCCACATAACATTTACACATCACTAGCTTCTCTGCTTTTTGACTCCAAATGGTGGTGTGATGGTTAGGGTCATGTGTCAACTTGGCCAGGTGATGGTACCCAGCTGTCCGGTCAAGCAAGCACTGGCCTAACCATTGCTGCAAGGACGTTTGTGGCTGGTTAATAAACCAACAGGCTGGTTTATTGAATCAGTCAATTAGCTGCAGCTGTGACTGATGACGTCAATGAAGGGAGTGACTTCCACAATAAGAGAATGCAGTTGGCTGGGTTTAATCCAATCAATCAGTTGAAGACTTTTAAACGAGACAGATAGAGGACCTTTACTTATTCTTCGGCTACCCAGCAAAGCATTTCCTGAGGAGTTAGTCGAAGTTGCCAGTTTGTTTCCTGAGGAGTTTGTCGAAGTTGCCAGTTCATTTCCTGAGGGGTTCATTGAACATCTTCATTGGAGTTGCCAGTTTGCTGCCTGCCCTATGGAATCTGGACTCATGCATACCCACAGTTGCGTGAGACACTTTCATAAATCTTATATTCATAGATATGTCTCATTGATTCTGTTTCCCTAGAGAACCCTAACTAATACAGGTGGTGTTTCGCAAAATAAAACAAGCAGCAGGAACAAGTCAGTTGACCCAATAGCTCTCACCTTAGCGGGAAGCAGCCATGGAAATTTATGAGGATACATATTACCTGGGACGAACACTGGCTTGTGGAATGGTGGAAAGTGCCATGGATAAATGGATACAGTAGCTGCCGTGGCTACTGAGTAAGGCTGGAGCTGGCAAAGAAAAAGAAAACACACAAGCAGGGACCAGAAGTAAGGAACCACTTCAGACATCCAAAGAACCACTCTGGGCTTCAGCATATTCGATTGTACAGTGAGGTTGTGAGGATGAAATGGAGTGATGCTCATAACAGTGCTTTGTAAACTGGGAGGAGCCATGTTAGGTGCTGCTGACCACAGGGATACAGTGAGGAGAGGCAGGGCATGCGCGCAGTCAGGACGCAGGTTCTGGGATTCCTGCCCAGCTCCAACACTCACTTCCTGTGCCATCTCAGGCAAGGCTCTATTCTTCTGGGGCAATTGTTTTAATTTGTCCTCATCTGCAAAGCGCAAATGGCAATGACAGGACTTACCTCCTATAGTTGTATTAAGGATATAATAGGATGTACTGGTGTCTTACAAACGTTTATCATTCTATTCCTAATTACAACCCTGAAAGTTAAGTACAGTTAGTTCCATTTTACAAATGGGGAAACAAAAATGCCTGTAGGTAAATAATTTGACTGTCTTCTCTGCTGCAAGTTACTGAACTGTGATTTGTGCCCAGTTTTTTCTCTTTTTCCACTAAGCAGTACTGCTCTGTAGTCTGTTTTGAGCCCATCCTGCCAAACCCATCTTTTCTTTGAGGATTCTTTTATTGCTCGATGGTAGTGCCCATCCTGCTTACAGAACTTCAGATCAGGTTTCTTCTCCTCCCCCTCTTCTCCCATCACCTCACCCCTCTTACCACTTTGGGCCACGTAATGGTGGGGAAAAGCTAAACAAATGACTGAATGAGCAACTTTACATTTTAAAGATCCAGCAATTTCAATGTCTGAGTTTCTAAAGGTTAATAATTTAATCATCAAATCAAAAGGAATAACTCAAACTGACATATTTTATAAGTGACAATATTTAAAATAGTGACAGCAAGAATGTAGAAAAAGCAGAGATTTCCAGTCATAGGCTGCACTTTATGTTCTAATGTAATAGAAGGAGTTTAAAGGTTAATGAGCAAAGAGAAACCCCTTCTACATGGGGCCTCCTTAAACTTCCATGAATAATTTTCCCTCAGTAGAATTTGGTCTTGGTTATGTTCATAATAAACACTGAAAGCAGAAAGACCCTGAGTCTTAGTGTAGGTTTCAAACTTCTCCAGAAAGAAAGGAATAAAAATATTTCATATTTTTATAAAGAAGAACATATTCCATTTCCTTAAAATAGAGCAGGGCTTATCAGGCAATGGCTCTGGGTGTGTAGGGTGGGGCTGCAAATGGGAAGCTACTTTGTAAAGAGAAACAGTCCCTCAGCCCAGTTATGAGGATATTTCTAGATTTATCCCTCCATCCTTTTCTAGAAAATACTTGCAGCATCCTAGGTTTATCAAGTAATTAACAAATATTCACATCTTTGATAGAGCCCTTGCAATAGGTGGGGCTGACCCCCCAATACCCTGCCCAGACTGTTGGCCACACACCCTGTCTTTAAATGCTTTAAAAAGAAAAAAAAGGTATTTCAGAGAATAAAGTTCCCAACTAGAGACTGATCATCATTGTCAGGGAAAAACAAAGTTGGCTTTCCACTTACAGCATATCCATCAAGTCGGATAGAGTAAATTTAGCCTGGCTCTTTTGTTTAAATCATGTCTTAAAACAGTATTTTATTTTCTGCCTAATTTACACTTCTAGGACATCAACTCTCTGGGATCTTTCTTCATTCCATTCTAAACATGGAGACCTTAACATTTACCAGCAAGTGTTCTAAATTACAACTACCCCTACTCTGTCCCTTTCCAAAGAAATAGTTTGGAGCTTGAATAAAAAGTGAAATATTTGAGAAGTTACATGATTCATGTCTTTTTAAATATTGGCTGAGAATCCAAAATTGAAAACCATGGCAGAAGACACTGACTATTTCAAAGCATCGCTGGTTCTTGGACTGACCTTAAATTTTTCTTCATCTACTGCTTTGTGAACCTTCATCCTCTGATACCAAATTTTTGCAGAAGGAGAAAAAAGGAAGGAAATGGGTTATAAGAAAAGCTTTTGAGAACCAGACACCCACTTTTACTTTCTATCACCTACCGTGAGCCAGAGACTCAGAATCACCAGTGACGGAGCAATTTATTTTTAATGGAAGTGAAAGTGAATTATAAGTTAAATGTAGTACTCTTTTCTTATAGATTTATTTATCATCTACCTCTGAGCTCATGTGAAAGAGCAGTGTTTTTATTCTCAGCTGTTTACATGCTGTACGAGTTTTGAAAGAGAACAATCTGGCTTGGCCAAATTTTCTGTAGCGACTTAGATTTCTCAAGAATGGATTTCACATCTAGGGTATGTAAAGAAGCATATTGTGGCAGCAAAAAACAAATCATAAAATGAATTTAATGGGATATTTCCAGTCACTTTTCTCAGTGGAAGATCATAGCTATATGTAGAACAGTGGTTGCTTGGCCATACTTTGGAGACCTCCTAGAAAACTTTTTAACTACCCTGATGCCTCAGTTCCACTTCTAGAGATTTTTATGCAATTGGGCTAATGTATGTGTGGTACTCTAATATGCAGCTGGGAAGAGAACCTTTGCTCCAGGATGGGTTGTTACAACTTCCTTCATCACGGTCTATAACCCCAGCAGGGAGGTTACAGGGTGCTTCAAGATTCAAGCCTTTGCACCTGTCTCAATTACTTTCAGCTAAAAGAGATGCACAGCCACATTTCCTGAGAGCAGCATTGAAAGTCAAGTCTGAACTGCAAGGAATTTACAGAGCCTCATTTACAAATGGTCAGCCTGAATACTGAATTCATCATTTATCAAGCACACACACACACACACACACACACACACACACACACACACACACACACACACACACACACAATATAAGCACACAATTAGATAAAGGATTGAAATGGGAAGTTGCAAACTTGAAAGGAGAAAGAAAGATTAGTTAACGGATAGAGGGGTAGAAATATCTTGACACAGGATGTCTCCCATCTTTCCATTCAACTTACTCTGGGAGTAAATGTATTCATGTTTTCCTTTGCCTCCCCAAGGAAGTGGGGACAGACATTTAAACGAGGGGATAAAGCAGGTGCCAAGGGCAGCTGGTACACGATGGAGCAGTGGTCATGACAGGCCCTTGTGTACTGATGGGCCCCTCCCCAGTTTTAAGATCTTTGGAAGGTGCAGGATCACATCCCAGGGCTCTTGATCCTGGCAGACTCACCGAGCTTTGAGCTTTGCTGGGTGCCACAGGGGAGAGCTGTCCCCCAGGACTTGATCCCATCACTCAGCTCAGAATACCCTGAGTTGCTGATGATGCAAACAAGACAGATACCATAGCATTTTGTGTCAACTCAATTAAAATTGAGAGAGTCAAGGAAAGGGAACAGAAAACAAATGTATAACAGTAAGGATGGCTTTCAGTATTGCTATTAAAGAAGTGTGGGAGTCTGTTGTGTTTCAATACTCCTCTTTCCCCGAAGCTTGAACAATCAACACCCTTGTTATAAAGTCTTCTGATAAGCAAACTGAATTTGGATGGTGGATACAGGAGATGATACACATTCCTTCTCACACTATTCTTCCAAAACTTGAGTACTCTAATGGAAAACTTGGCATGTTCCAAACTCCTTGAACAATTTTCTCAATTTATTTCTGAAATTGGAATAACTATGAATAATAATCAAGTTGTAAGATGGCATAATTTTTTTTTTTTTTTAGAGATCTGACAAGAAGTCTTTCTCTCTCTTTGCATTATAAGGATCAAATGAGAGTTGATATGTTCCTGGCATAAACATATGTTACTTTTTCTTTGTATGTAGTCATTTAATATTTGACAAACTGTTGTTGAGCATCTGTGTGTCAGGTCTAGTACTAACAGCTGGGATTGCAATGATGAGTAAGATTTAGTTCTTACGAGAAGCACATAGGCCATTGGGAGAAACAGACACAGACACCAGTGAACCGTGTAGCAGGGTTTTACTGAAGTTATGAGCAGATCCCTTAGGAGCATAGAGTCAGAAATGACAAAAGAAGAAAATGGAATGTATGTGCACATGGGTGTGTGTGTGTGATTAATACTTTGGGAAAGAATGCCTGAAGTGAGACCTGCTTATTTAACTGCCTTCTTCCTTAAGAAACCTTAGCATATCCTAATTTTGTTTAAAGACCCACAGTTGCCAAAAAAATGGACGTCTAAATACCAACATGATATGCTACTTTGTCGGGCTCCATAAACAGCTGTTAGGATGCACTAATGAGCTCCTGTTAGGAACAACTATCAGATTTAGTCCCAGAAGTGTCAACGTAGTTGGAGTTGGTTAATTTTCTGATTACTGGTAAACATTAACCAGCAGATGAATCTTGACTGTGACACACATGTAAAATACTGCACAACCTCATGCAGTCTTAAAATTTCTGCTCCATTTTCCTTTTCCTATTCTTTAATCACTAGTTTTAACTGCCTTACTCAAATGCTAGCATATAAAAATACAAAAACTTCAAAACAATGCAATCCCTATGTGGGATCAAGATGTAGTTTTCAAACATTTTAAAGCCACAGGACCCTTTTCTTCAAACAAAATCTTCTGGGGAAGATAAATATGCAAAGCAAATTAAAGCAGAACTCCCCTAATTTAAGGGAAGAGCTGGATTAAAGTCTCATTTGCCCAGATTCCATCCGAATGCCCTGGCTGCTCTTTCCTCCCCTCCATGGCTCCCATCAGAGGCCCTGACAAAGAACTCAAGGCCCACTCAAGACACAGGTGCACGATCACTATTTTGAGGAGAATAGGTTTTACATGGAGCATATGCAATGTCTTCTCTTCAGTTGAGCTTGCTTTCATTGGAGTGTTAGGCTCTAAATCAAGCCACCTAAAACTGCCAAGATCCTGCTCTGTCACAAACCATGTACATTTTCGCATGTCCCTGAAACTTTCTGAACCACTCTTCATCTCTAAAGTGGGGCTCTGAGACCTGCCTTGTGTGCCTTATGAGTTGTTTGGGGGATTTAAAAAAATCATTGCAAACAATTTGCAAACTTTTAGAATTACTCAAATTTAAGGACTTCTGAAAATTTGTGGCATTGTCCCTTGATTTAACTGGGGTATAGTGAAAATAATTTTAGACTCAAGAAGGTTTGCAAGCCAATGCTGGCTCTGCAGTTTACCAAATATGTGACCATGACCAAGTCATTTCATTTTCCTAGACCCTCAGTTTCCTAATTTATAAAAATGGAGATAGTAATACCATAGCCTTATTGTGAAAATTAAACAAATGACAAGAAGTCCTTACCTAGCCCAAAGCTTGGCACTTTATAAGCACCGATACATGTTCACTGAATCCAAATGCTTTTATTTTAAAAAGAGCCACACCATTTCTCTTTAGTATGGATTTTACATCACAGCACTGCCCTGTAGCAAATATATTACCTATTGTCTCATCTGAAGAATGGTGCTATATAAATGCAAATTTACTAATCCACCACAATTACACATACTCATCAGTATATGCCTCCTTCCATCTTTCTTTCTTAATAGCTATTACATCTACTTCTTTGTCCTGTACAGCAAATGCCCTTAGAATTTAATGAGTAGAACAATCCATTCCTGAGCTTTTTCTTTTCTTGGCAGAAAAAGCTCATTTGATCAAAGAAGAATTAATGAAAGTTCACAATTAGATTAATATGTAGAAATTATCAAATATGGTACCTTTTTTAAACTAAAAGAAATATTTGCTGTTTCTCATTTCATTTTTATTTTCAATAATCTGCATGATAGTTATATATTTTCTATTTAAATATGATATTTCTATATTTTAGTAATAATAGACCATCATGGGAATCTTACAAAAAGGAACACAGAAACTAGAGAAAGACCATGCTGCTATCTAGCTCTTATTTTATTTGTTTGATGACTATTTTTGAAATCTTGAAAGATGTGAAATGCATATCTTGCCAAATCTTTATATGTTTTGTCACTTCCAATAAGAAATTAGCTCTCACATCTGTTTCTGTTTTGAGAATACATCAATTTTTTTTTTACAGACATGTGAAAATTAGAAAATAAAGGGATCAAAATTCTGTTGCAGAGAATTTGAGTCTGTGTGTTGAGAGTGGAGGTGGGGAGTGTAGAAGAATCACCATAGATCTTTGATCTGGTAGAGGTGTAGCCAATTCCAGTCACCTCTTCCTGCTCCATTTGGGAAATTCACATACTCTTTCAAACCCTAAGGAACTTATTTAATAAACTGCTATCTCGGATCTCTAAAATAAGGTGGTCATAATTTAATTCAGTTAAAATCAGTGAGCATTTATTGAACATTTACCTTATTAGTTGCACATGGGAGAAGAGTGAACTCTATTTCAAACCACTTAGTTTGAGAGGCTGGGATAATGTGACAAAACATGGATTTGGTTTGTAATTAATAGTTTTTGGGGAACAACTGTAGGGATTATAATAAACCTAAAGTTGGGAAATGGCACACTCTAAATGCCACATTACACCAGCAACAACAAAAATCGCCATGTGAAACTGCATAGGCCGAGTCAATTGAAAATGCTAATAACATGTAGGACTTCCGTGGCAGTGACTTTGCTAAATACATGTCATTGTATTTACAATGATGTCCAATGGAGTAGATATCATTAAAAAAGGACACAAATTCTTTTTCATTCATTCTAGGAGGAGGTAGGGAAGCAGATAGACCGCAGAATTATCTGCAGCCTTTAAAAAACAAATCTTCCTGAAGTCACCGGAAGTGACGGAGGTGGAAGTGAAATGTGCTTTTGACTAAAACTCCCCAGGTGACCGTGGCCACCTTACTCCAACCTCATCCACCCCACTAAGGCTGCTTCATTGCAGAGTCAATATAAATTACTGTGTATACATTCTCTTTGGTTTCAGAACTTAGAATATTCTCCTATTTCCAACATATTTGTCTTTTGGAGGAAAAAAGCAAAATATAACAACTCAACTTTAAGTTGAATTTCTTTTTCAAATATGAAAGGAGACTACTGCATGCTTGGTTGTTTTAATTGTTGGCTTATTGATGGTTCAGGACATCCTAAATTACCAGTCTAAACAGAATTGCTTTGCCAATTCCAAATGCCCAGAATAGAGATTCTCACCCCTGGATTTGGTCAGATGACTCTGGCTGGAGTCAGGGAGGTTCACCCCCTAGGGTCTCACAACTTAGACAAAATGAGAAGAGCCGTGGGTGTGGCAGACAATCTAAAAATCTGTCTACTACTTGTTAAATTGCCTGCACAGGCTCTGCAGAGATCTACAGGGCAGCCCTATCATTTATTTATACTCTGCCTTCTGCCAAAATGAATTTTAAATGATGTAAAAAATGAAAATGTGAGCAAAGAAGGGCAATTAGAATGGTGTTTTAAAATTAGATATTTATAAAATAATAATGAAGTGTAAAGAGGAAAGAGATTAGCCTCTCAAGCTTCTAGGTAATGAGTTTGTTAATGCAATTGCATACTAAATTTACGTCTGTGTTCCCCAGCAGCCAAGACGATGGGAAATCCAATAGATTACAGAGTTCTCTTGTCCAGAAAAGGAAGAAGTAAAAAAAAGGAAAGTCATTTCTTTCTAGGCACTGAACTCTAGAAGGAATTCATAAATTAGATACTGACTTAAGAGACAGCACAAGGCACAATAGAAAATGACTTCTATTACAATTTTGCAAGTCATTCTTCAAAAGGATGTTCCCATTTCATCTTTCTGTGAAAACTGAAGAAATAACATCAAACTTTAACTCAGTAAACTCAGATATGTAAAAAATCAATGTGGTTCTGTCTGAGAATGCCTCTGAGAACTCTGGATTTTTATCTCACAACTTGCTATGGAATCTGTGCATAAGCTGATCTGGACAGATGGGTGGAGGTACAGGGTTCACAGTCACTTTTTATACATATAGAAATATAATATTATTACACCTTCCAATTATTTCTAAACAACTGTTTCTAAATAATCCTTTTATTATAGAAGCAGTACAAAAGCACTATAGAAAATTGGAAAAAATTGAAACTTCACATTGCCACCAGGCAGTGATTACCACTATAAATCCTTAGGTGTATCCTTCCAGATATTTTTGCATGTTTTGGCATTTTTTAGCAACTTGCTTTTTTTCCAACCAACCATCTCTGTCTTTTAATCTCAATAAATATTAATCTCTTCTAACACTCAGACCACATTTAAAGTTACCCAATTGTCCCTAAAACATTTGTCCATCTAGTTTGTCCAAACCGAGATCCAGTTCAAGACAATTCATTGCATCTGGTTACTAAGTCCCTTAGGTCTCTTTTAATCCAACACAGCTTTCGTATTTTGACCTTAACTTTTACAAGGAACAGAACCAGAAGTCCTGTGGAGTGTCCAGCCTTCCAGGTTTATCTGGTTATTCAGCTAATCTAGTAGTGGGGGAAATGGAAAATCAAGGGACCCAGATGCCTGGGCCTAAGCCAGGGGAGTGAGCAGTCGTGTGTGCCACTCCTGATCAGAGGGAGCAGCAGGGGATTCTAAATCCCAGACGGCTTACTCAGGGCCTGGCTGGCAGGGGAAGGGCCCTCTCAGGAGTTTGTGATTAGGAAATGGCAATTAGAGGAAAGAGGGGTGGGAAGCAGGCAGTGGGTCAGGATTGAAGCAGGAACTAGGTGGAGAACTGTTTACTGGAACATGGATGTCTCTTAGAAAACATGAATCAGTGCCTGTGATGATCAGAGCCTGGCTTTCTGCACTACCCTATAAATGGTAACAATTAGGCCATCTGAGAGACAAATCCACAGTATATGGTTCCCGGGAGAGGGAGCTCCCCTCCCTGCCTGTTTTAAAGTTTGCATTTTACAGTAGCTTTTTCAGAAGGGAATAATTTGTTCAAAGGGTGGTGACTGGGAATCTGCAATACCTAACGCAAGCCCAGGTACAATTAAAGGGGAGACTCTTGGGGGTATCTTACATCCCTGACATATAATCAAGAGCAGCTACTCAGAACTTCTTAGAGCCGGGCAAAGGAGTCCTGAGTTTAAACAGCTCTGCTCTGGTCCCCCTTCAGCTGTGCCCTTCTCAACAGTGTGGGGCTGCCTTGGGAACAAGGGGACATGTTCATCCAGAATCTACCCCCATCCCCTCCACCTTCTAGACCATGGTCTGGATACCTGGACTCTGGAATTCACTGCCCAAATGGCTCCAAACCCAGACATCTCCCCAGGCCTGACATCCTAGAGGCTCCCCTAAGCCACAAAGGTGTGTGCTCCTAGGCATAAGGGCTGACCCCGGGCAGATGTTGCCAGAGTTTGTGGACAAAAACTTTGACCAGAGGACTAAGGATGTCCATAGTGAAAACATGAGACATTTTGAGATTTAGAATGCAGCTGGGGGTGGAAAGAGAAGTGAGGCAGGCTGCAAGCTAGGGCTGGAGCCTGGGTCAGCTCTTCCTACACACTCTCATTCCTCCTGGGAACTCGGAGGAGTCTAAGAGTTCTATTCCAACAGGGCTTTTCAGCTTGATGTCAAAGCAGAAGGTTAGGGCCTTTTATTTAATAATATTTTAGCTTGATTTGTAGTTTTAAGTATTTACCCAAATGGCATAGGGCCTTCTATTGTTTCTATGGCTGAGGGAAGCAATTCTTAGGAAAAAGTTGGTTATTTCTGTTTTTGTTTTTTTGTTTTTTTGTTTTTTGTTTTTGCATAAAATGCCAACCTTCCTCTAGAGCCCACTGTTTCTGAGTGAACAGAGCATGAGCCTTGGAAGTCAATTGAATTCAGGGGACTCCTTCGCGGCTCATTCTCTGATACCGTCATTATTGGGCCATTAGTGAATCAATCTTCATTTTAAGGAATGGTTGGTGCATTATCCAAACTCCCCACTGGTTCTCCTTCTGCTCAAATTTGGGCCATTCCTCTGCTCATTCCCACCCCCACCCACACAGTATCAGGGGAAATAAAAAGAACTTGGCCACTAATTTCACTGAATTAATGGCTCTTATAACGGACAAGTATTAGAAGCATGAGAATGTTATTTTGCTATTATTATCACTACTATTACTGATTTATTTCAATGTTTTTGTTCTCCATTCAATGCTATAGCCTAAAGCTGACTAAAGGCTGTCTTTAGGAGAAACAAGAAATAGCTAAAACAAATCAAATGAACATGTTAGGAAATTATACCCTAGAGAAATGTTTTGCAAAGAGAATGGGGAAATAGTAAATTTCTATCTTGTCAGCTCTGCCTTTATGGAAAGATGAATGAAATATTTTTACTTTCATAAGCAGCATCGTGTTTTTTTTTAACCTGAATTACACATCTCAGCCATATCAGAGACACTTCTTATAATAATTTCATAAGGAAAAAAGATCATGCGCTAGCAAAATTCTATCCTCAATTTGAAAAGTATTTGTAATCATAAGTGAGGTCAGAACAAAGTGACTCAGGGAATGGAGGGGAAAGTTTCCTTTGAAGTGTTCTAAGAATAAGAGAAGCCTCAGTGCCCAGATGGAAGTTCCATTTGTTCTCCCATCCCCCACCCCCAATATTGCTCTCTCCTTCTCTTTTTCTCTTCTTGGACAAACTCTTGCAGTGGTCCTCAGAGCAATATTTCATAGGAAGGCTCATAAATGAAAACATCCGAACCTTGGGAATCTGATCCCCATTACCAATTCTACATTTCCAAAAGGGCATTTAAAGACACTATTGTTTGTTCCCAGTGACTAGTTAATTGCATTTTGATTTGGTAATTGCAAACAGATTCCAGTCTCTCAGCTTTTCTACAAGCATAACAATCTTTCATATGGTGGAACCAGGTTTATACTCAGAAATTCCCTAAGAGGTTCATACTAGATTCTCAGATGATTTTCTGCTTTTCTATTGTCAATGTTAGATCTGCGTTTTTTTTCTTTAACTTGTAATAATGGTCATTGACTCAATGTAGATTTGGTATTGGGAAATCGCTCAAAGATGGTGGCAGAAAAGACCACAAAAATGCCCACGTTATCTTGTTTCACACCATAGATTATTTACATTTTCATGCATTCCAGACCTGGAGGAAAAAAGGATACCCACAAGAAATGGAAGAGCCTTCTTTCTGAATTGGAAAGACAGGAAAATTATGAGCTTTCTTTGAAAACTCTACTTCCTTTAAGAGGGCAACTGATCATAATATTTGTTCCATCTCTTGAAGTGGAGATTAAGATTACTAGTTGAATTAGGATTCTGAGCAAGACCAAACCAATGCTAAAAGTGAAGAGGCAAAAACTCAGCAGCAAAAACAACTACTGATAACATGCAACAAAATGGATGGATCCCACAAACATTATGTTGAGCAAAGAAGTGAAACATAAAAGTTTACATAATGTATGATTCATTATAGGAAGTCAAGAACTTGCAAAACTAATCTATGATGTTGAAGTCAAAGTAGGGGCTATCTCAGTGGGTAGGTGTGGCACATGGCTTGGAAGGGTCATGAAGGAGACTTCTAGGATGTGGAAATACTTTATAGCTTATCTGTGTGGTTACATAGGTCTGTACCTAAGTAAAACAGCATCCAGCTGTATAATCCTAAAATTAGTGCATTTTACTCCCTTTACTGAATGCATGTTTTACCTCAATTAAAAAGTGAAGGGAGCAAAAGAAAGTGTTAGCTTTAATTAGTCTCCTTTCTCTAGTTCCTGTTTTATTATATTTCATTTATCTTTCCTTTATTCCTTAATCTTTTTCTCTCTAAATCTGAAGTATATGATGATGGTAAATTGAAGAATCATTTAGGTTGGTGAGAGAACAAACTGGATTCAATCCTGTTTGATTTCCTTAAGGGATCATGTATAAAGAAATAATAAAATTAACTAACATTTGTTTATCATTTTTAGTTTATGAAGCCTTCCCATATTCATTGTCTCATTCAGTAATTACACCACTATAAAATGTATATTTGTATTTCTGATTTCTTTTAAAAAAACTTAAGCACAGAAAATTTAAATGACTTGACAAGTTCACACAGTCTGTGTGAGAGCCCTTATTTAAACTCAGGTTTATAACTCTAATTCAAGAGATCCATAAACCTGGATAAGAAAATAATTTACATCTTTGTTTTTGTAACTTTTAACTAAGCATTTCCTTCTGTTACCAATGTAAACAACAGACTTCAGTAGTATTCATGGTACCTGTGACTTTGCTACCAATAGAAATAAATGCTATTTTCCTATCACCTTACAGTTGAAGAATATATCTTTAAATATCATTTACATGCATAACTACTTTAAAATCACTACTGGATCGCATATGACCTCAGCCTTCCTGCCTGTAAGGTGCTCATGGGAACTATCCGGCCCCTTGGCAATTGTAGTTATTCAGCTCACACTGGTGAAGTTGAGGTTTCTCCTGCTGATGACCCAGACATCTAGGTTGCTTTCTAGCATTTCATATCCTTAATTGTTTGTTGATCGATTCTTGGAATGAAATGAATTAAATTAAAGACGATCCAAGACCTTAAGTTCTTATTCTAGCCTTTACACTGTATCTTTAAAATAGAACATTTAATTTTAACTTTCCTATATTTAGGAAAGTTAAAATAAATTCCTATAGTCTAGTATTTAGTATATTAATAAAGGATCACATATATTATTGTATCAGAAAATTTTGAAATATTCTAATAGCTGCATTTCATTATAATTAGTTTCCTTTGTAGTATTATATATTTTATTTCATGCATTTAGAAACACTATTCTGAGAAGATATATGTATGTGTGTGTGTGTGTGTGTGTGTGTGTGTGTGTGTGTACATATATATATATATATATATATATATATATATATATATATATAAGCTTCACTAGGCTACCAAAGGGGACCTTGGTATAAAAAAGTTAAGAAGCTCTGCCTAAGACCTTTGCTTTTTCCACTCTATGATCATTTCACTATATTTAAGAATAACAGGAAGCATAAGTTGTCAGGGAAAATCTTATGGTAAAGAGTCCTAGATTGTAAGTTCTTACAGCAATTACATATATTCCTGGGTTGTAATGGTTATTTCTAAATTCTGAGATCCTGGGCTTTTTGTGTAAAACCTATTCAATCCCTGGAACTTTGGGGATTTGTGTGACACCTGAGGCTCAAAGCCAGAGTGCGGCAGCTATGAATGTCAGCATTTTTGCATACAGCAAATGTTGAGGAGTCTGAAAGAAGAGATCAGACTTCCATTAGAGATATGAACGAAATGAACTTGGTTAGGACTAAGATAAATCAGACTAAAGGGTAAAGGACGATATTGATGGCGTTTTAAAACTTCAACTTCTGTGTGAGACCAAAAGAAGAGATGTTTCTTTGATGCCAAATCTGTATTTTCTGTAGCACACTATATAATTTAACCTGTATGGTCAGTTTATTCAAACACCATAATTACATGGAAACTTGAATAGAGAGTGAGATCTGGTGGGTTTGTACAGATTAGTGTGAAGACCTGAGAAATCCCAGAGTAATTTGGGTAGAGAATAAAAATGTATTTGCAAAGCCCCCTTGAGGGACTGGGGAAAACTGTGGAAATATTAAACATCCTCACCTGGGAAATTACAAGTATTGGGTGCTACCAATTTAGAAGGCTGAGCTCTTGATCTTAGGGCCTGCCCTTGTGAAGTTTGTTACTGCAAAGGAGAAGTTAAGCCTACTTAAAATTGTGCCTTAGAGTCACCCCTAGAGAACCTATTTTGTTGCTCAGATGTGGCCTCTCTCTCTCTCTAGCTAAGCCAACTCTGCAGGTAAACTCACTGCCCTCCCCACTAAGTGGGACATGACTCCTAGGGATGAGCCTGGACCTGGCATCATGGGATTGACCTAAAGGGGGAAGAGAAATGAAACGAAATGAAGTTTCAGTGATTGAGAGATTTCAAATGGAGTCGAGAGGCCATTCTGGAGATTATTCTTATATGTTATATAGATTTCTCTTTGTAGTTTTTAGTGTATTGGAATAGCTAGAAGAAAATACCTGAAACTATTAAACTGCAACCCAGTAGCCTCGATTGTTGAAGACAATTGCATATAGTTTACTCAGTGTGACCATTTGATTGTGAAAACCTTGTGATGCACACTCCCTGTATCCAGTGTATGAACAGATAAGTAGAAAAAATGGGGACAAAATTAAATTAATAATTGTGGGAGATGGGATGTTTTGGGTGTTCTTTTTTACTTTTAGTTTTATTCTTTTTATTTGGAGTAATGAAAATGTTCAAAAATTGATTGTTCTGATGAGTGCACAACCATATGATGGTACTGTGAACAAATGATTGTACACTTCGGATTATTGTATAGCATGTGAATATATCTCAATGAAATTGAATTAAAAAATGAAAAAAAACATATTGAAGCTGGCATGAGGAACAGAAAAATTTTTCATTTTATCTGTTGAATATATGTTTAAAAAATTGAAAATAAAAAAATAACAGGAACAAATTTAGGAAAACTGCTTGAAAGAGAAGTAAAAATTCATGACCTATATTACTTATTTTCTCCAGCTGCTGATTAAAAACCACAGACCAACTGCCTTAACTTTTTTTTTTCGAGGTCTGAATGGTATAAGGATCAACCCAGGCCAACCATATTTCATACTGCAACTTCCATTCACTTGTTTGGATGTGGAATCATCAAGCTGCCTAAGTTCTACATGTCTAAGAGTCTGATGGTAGTCAAGGTAATCAACTCAATAAAAGTGGTGTCCTGTGCCTTCATTAGGACTAACTTTTTGGTGTGCTAACTACTGTATATTCCTGACTGCCTATAAATGGCAAGGCAGGAGCTTATTATCAGTCCAGGACTATAGACAGTGTGCACAGAGAGTATGGGGATCTATACTTATGGTTGTGGGAACCATTAACAGATCAATGCTTTATCAACACAGTGTAGAAATAAGCAATTAGATAAGAAGGTTTGGCCTCCACTACCAACTCTCAAGTATTAATGCAACAAATAATAATGTAATTATTCAGTATCATTTAGTGTAAGAACTGCAAAGCACTATCCTTGTAATGAAGCAAATGCTATTGGCCCATTTATGTATACGGTGGAAATGAAAGCAAAGGCGTTTAAGCTGCTTGTATAAAAATATTTAAAAATGAAGGTGAGAGAATTAGCAGCAGGTACTAAAATGCTTAACTCCAAATTTCTTTAGAGTTTATTGAATTTATTGTGATAGCAGCACAATATTGTGAATATGATGAATACTATTGTATTATACATGTGTATGTGGTTAAAATGGGAAACTTTGTGCTTTCTATTAGTCACTGTGATAAAAAGTTAAATACACACACACACATACACACAACACATCTTTCATGAGAAAACGTTTGCCTAAAATTTGTTTGCCAGTAATGTTAACAATTTTGAGCTTCAGGGCTTCTCACTAGCACGGCCTGCTTCCAAGGCTGGCTAGCAATGCAGTCCCATGGTTGTATTTTGTAGTGGGCTGAATGGTGTCCTGCCCCCACTAAAGATCTTTCCATATCCTAACTCCCAGAACCTGTGAACATGATCTTACTTGGAAAAAAGGTCTTTGCTGATATAATCTGGTTAAGGATCTTAGGTGAGATCATCCAGAATTATCCAGGTGGACCCTAAATCCAATGGCAAGTGTTATAAAAGTAAAAGAGACACAAAGAAGAGAGACCCAGGGAAAAGAGGAGGTCATGTGAAAACGGAGGCAGAGATCGGAGTTAAGCAGTCACACACCAAAGAATGCTTAGAGCCACCAGAACCTGAAAGAAGCAAGGAAGGAGTCTCCCCTAGAGTCTTTGGAAGAAACAAAGCCCTGATGCCATACTTTAATTTCAAACTTCTGGCCTCCAGGGAGAATAAATTTCTGTTGTTAAAAAAAAAAAGCAGTTATAAATTTTCAAATATTGGGTACTTGCTAATGATGAAAATGCATTTAAATTATAACACTGCCTTAAAAATAAAAATAAAACCACAAGTGTATTACCAAATCTAGTATTTAATTATTCTCTTCCTTTTCATGTTAGTTAAGTGTGGTGGTTAAAATTGTGGGTGCTTGAAACCTTACTTTCTGTGTATAAATCCTAGCTCAACCACTTCTAGCTATATGATTTTGAATAGGTTTCTCAACCTCTCTGTCTCAGTTTCCTCACTGTAAATTAGGGACAATCTTAGTACCTACCTGTGGTGATTTGGAGCTGTATGTACCCAAGGAAAATATGTTCTGAAATGTAATCCATTCCTTTGAACCAACTGTAAGACATTTTGATGAGGTTACTTCCCTTAAGGTATGGTCCACCTCAATCAGGATGATTGTAACAACCAACCACAAGTCCTCAGTGGCATACAACAAAAACCTCCTATCGCTCACACATGAGGGGTCTCTGGCTAAGTGTCTTTCTGATTTAGGCAGGGTTCATGCACATATGTGGGGGATGGCTACATAATGGCTGTGACCATGTCGACTGGGATGACTTGAGTCCACTCCACATGAATCTTATTATCCAGCTAGTTCAGACTTGTCATGATGATGGCAAAAGGCGAGAGCACAAGTGGAAATGTACAAACACCTTTCCAAATCTTTGTTTGCTCATATCTTCAATATCCTATTGACCAAAGTAGCCACAGGGCCAGACTCTTGATGACAAGAGCTACAAAATCACATGGTAAAGAACACTGATATAGGGAAGGGTAAAGAACTAAGACCATTAATGCTATCACTCTGCTACACCCATGTTAATATGGAACATTGCCACAGAGTCTACCAGGCTAATATAATTTACAAGTTAGATCAGTAACTTTCCATGCATCACAACATATTAATATATGCATGCTTTGCCCTTTGAATGCCACCTTGTACCACCTTCTCTGTGTTTATCGATTTCTCCCACAAGTTGTATTGCTCAGTGTACTGTTTTCAATTTCTCCTTTTCTTTTTCTAGAATAAGTACCAACTTTATTGCCAAGCACATAATATAATTTGTGCCAGTTTGAAACTCTTATGTACCCCAGGAAAGGCCATATTCTTTTAACCCAGTCTTGTGGAGGCAGAACTACTGTGGGTAGGATCTTTTGATTAGGTTTTTTCCATGGAGATGCGACCCCACCCATTCAGCGTGGGTCTTGATTAGTTTACAGGAGTCCTTAAGAGAGCTCTGAGATACTTAGAGAGAAAACACACAGAGACATTTTGGAGACAGCCATTGAAACCAGAGCCAACACAGAACGAGACACTTGGAGATGCAGACAGAAAGGTGTTTGGAGATACTAAGCTAAGAGATGAAGCCCAGAGTTTGCCCCAGGAAGGCTAAGTGAGAACCTACAGATGCTTAAAAAGAAGGGAATCAGAAAGTTGAAAGCTAAGCAACCGAGGAACAAAGGACCAGCAGATGCCAGCCACGTCTCTTTCTAGCTGACAGATGTGTTCCAGACGCCACTGGCCTTTCTTTAGTGAAGGTATCCTCTTATTGATGCCTTAATTTGGACACTTTTATGGCCTTAGAACTGTAAATTTATGAACTAATAAACCCCTATCGTAAAAGCCAATCCATTTGTGGTATTTTGCATTTCTGGCAGCATTAGCAGACTTGAACATAGTCAATACATTTTTTCTCTATATTCTAGTGTGCCTTGGTTGACTACAACTGAAAAATTTTAATTTTGCATGAGTCAAATTTAAATTCACCTAAAATCAAATTTTATGATGGGTATCTGAAGGGCAAGTGTATGTTCTGTAGTTTTCACTATTATGAAAAAGAGTTACAATTGATGGTTTATACTAGTCTCTCGTAGTCATGATTCTCCCTTATATTTATTATTTGTATTCTTCCATAAATACTTTAATTCTCTCTACACCCTGACTTCTGCAACATCACCTTGTCTTTTTTTCCAAAGATGACCTTGCTAGCAACACTTTCACTTGTAAAATATATTTGATTGATATATTTTGTCCTAATGGTATTTCCAGCAAGTATTTTTTATTAGAAAAGTTGTGAGTTTACAGAACAATCATGCATAAAATACAGGATTCCCAGACACCACCCACCATTAACACCTTGCATTGCTATGGAACATTTGTTATAATTGATAGTACTTTTTATAATTGAAATTTTTTTAGTAGTAGCCAGCATTTACTATGTGATTCTATGTTCTAAGCACTGTGTGAAGCAATTTATATGAATTACCTCATTTAAAACATCCAATAGACAGGACTCTGAAATATGTATTATTATGATTTTAATTAGAAAACTTGTTTCACAGAAAAATCATGTAAAAATAATAGTGTCCCCACACATCCCTCTATTGTTCATTCTTTGCATTAGTGTGATATCTCTGCCAAAATTGATGAAAGAATATTAAAATAGTACTATTAACTCTAGTCCATGGTTTACATTAGGTCTATTTTTTCCAATATACCAACCTATTATTAACACCTTGTATTAGCATCATACATTTGTTATAATTTATGAAAGAACAATCATATTCTTGTATTATTAATCCCCAATCTGCAACAAGGTTCACAGTGTTATACAGTCTCATGTTTTATATTCTAACTTCCATCCTAGTAACATAATAGAAACTTCCCCTTTCAACCACATCACATACATAATTCAGCACTGTTAATTACACTCACAATGATGTGCTGCCATCACCACTATCAATTTCCAAACCTTTAAAATCAAACTATATAGAAATTTACACAAATTAAGCATCAGCTCCCAAATCTCTACCACCATTCTATCCCCTGGTAATCTATATTCTAGATTCTAACTCTGTGAGTTTGCCTATTATCATTGGTTCATATCAGTGAGATCATATAATATTTGTCCTCTTGTGTTTGGCTTATTTTACTCAGCATAATGTCCTCAAGCATCATCCATGTAGTCGCATGTATCTACATTCCTTTTTACAGGATTTCATTCCTTTTTACAGCTGATTAATGTTCCATTTGTATGTATATACCACATTTTGTTTACTCATCAGTTGATGAACACGGGTTGCTCCACTCTTTTGGTAATTGTGAATAATGCCACTATGAACATCAGTGTGCAAATATTTGTTTGAGTCTGTGCTTTCAATTCTTCTTGGTATATACATAGTAGTGGGATTATCAGGCCATATGGTAATTCTATATTTAGCTCCCTAAGTACCTGCCAAACTGTCTGACACAATGACTGCACCATTTTACATTCCCACCAGCAATGAATGCATGTACCTAGTTCTCCACATCCTCTCCAATACTTGTCATTTTCCGTTTATAAAATAGTAGCCATTATAGTCAGGTGTGAAATAATATCTCATTGTGGTTTTGATTTGCATTTCCCTAATAGCTAGTGATGTTGAGCATCTTTTCATGTGCTTTTCAGTGACTTGTATGTCCTCTTTGGAGAAATGTCTGTTCAAGTTTTTTGCCCATTTTTAACTGGTTGTGTGTCTTTTTATTGTTGAGTTGTAGGATTTCTTTATGTATTTTGGATAATAAACCCTTATCAGATATGTTGTTTCCAAGCATTTTCTCCCATTGAGTAGGTTGTCTTTTCACTTTTGTGACCAAGTCCTTTGAGGAACAAAAATTTTAGTTTTGCGGAGGTCCCATTTATCTATATTGTCTTTTGTTGCTTCTGCTTTGGGTGTAAAGTCTAAGGAACCATTGCTTACACAAGGTCCTAAAGATGTTTCCTTACATTTTCTTCTAGGAATTTTATAGTCCTGGCCCTTATATTTAAGTTTTGACCCATTTTGAGTTAAATTTTTATGTAATGTGAGAAAAGGGTCTTCTTCCATTCTTTTGCATATGGCTATCCAGTTCCCAGAACCGTTTCTTGAAGAGACTATTCTTTCTCAACTGAATGGACATGGCAGCCATGACAAAAATCAATTGGCCATAAATGTAAAGGTCCATTTCTGAACTCTCAATTTGATTCCATTGGTCGATATATCAATCCTTGGGCAAGTACTATGCTGTTTTGGCTGCTGTAGTTTTATACTATGCTTTGAAGTCAGGAAATGTGAGTCGTCCAACTTTGTTCTTCTTTTTCAAGATGTTTTTGGCTATTTGGGGCCCTTTACCATTCCAAATAAATTTGATAATTGGCTTTTACTTTTCTCCAAAGCAGGCTGTTGGAATTCTGACTGGGATTGCATTGAATCTGTAAATAATTTGGGGTAGAATTGACAACTTAATGATACTTAGTATTGCAATCCATGAACATGGAATGTCTTTCTATTTATTTAGATCTTCTTTGATCACTTCTAGCAATGTTTTGTTGTTTTCTGTGTACAAGTTCCTTCACATCCTTGGTAAAATTTATTCCTAGATATTTGATTCTTTTAGTTGCTATTGTAAATGAAATTTTCTTTCTTGATATTCTCCTCAGTTTGCTCATTACTAGTGTATAGGAACACTACTGATTTTTTATTTTTGATCTTATATCCCACCACTTTGTTGAATTCATATATTATCTCTAGTAGCTTTATTACAGATTTTTGGAACTTTCTATTTATAGGATCATGTAATCTGCAAACAGTGAGAGTTTTACTTCCTCCTTTCCAATCTGGATGCCTTTTATTTCTTTTCCTTGATTAACTGCTCTGGCTAGAACTTCCAATACAATGATGAATAATAGTGGTGACACTGGGTATCCTTGTCTTGTTTCAGATCATTGAATATGATGTTAACTGTGGGTTTTCGTATATGCCCTTTATCATGTTAAGGAAGTTTCCTTCTATTTCTATTTTTTAGGGGTTTTTATCAAGAAAGGATGCTGAATTTTGCAAATTTTTTTTTCTCAATTGAGATGACCATGGATTTTTTTCCCCTTAGATATGTTAATGCAGTATATTACAGTAATTGATTTTTTAATGTTGATCTAACTTTGTATACCTGGCTAAAACCCACTTGATTATGGTGTATAATTCTTTTAATGTGCTGTTGGATTTGATTTGCAAGTATTTTGTTGAGAATTTTTGCATCTCTATTCATAAGAGAAATTGGTCTGTAATTTTATTTTGTATCTTTTCTGGCTTTGATATTAGGATGATATTGGCCTCATAGAATGAGATAGGTAGTGTTTACTCTTCTTTAATTTTTTGGAAGAGTGTGAACAGGGTTGGTATTAATTATTCTTGGAATGATTGGTAAAATTCACCCATGAAGCCATCTGATTTGGGCTTCTATTTTTTGGGAAATGTTTTTATGATTGATTCAATCTCTTTACTTTCAATTGGTCTGTTGAGTTCTTTTATTTCTCCTAGAGTTGGTGTAGGTTGTTTCTGTGTTTCTATGAATTTGTCCATTTCATCTACATTGTCTAATTTGTTGGCATACAGTTATTCATGGTATTCTCTTATGATTCTTTTTATTCTTGTGGGGTCAGTAGTAATGACCACCCTCTAATTTCTGATTTTATTTAATTGTGTCTTCTCTCTTTTTTAGTTTATTAATTTAGCTAAGGATTTGTCACTTTTATTGATCTTTTAAAAGAACTAAATTTTGGTTTTGTTAATTCTGTTTATTTTTTAATTCTCAATTTCATTTATTTCTGCTCTAGTCTTTGTCATTTCTTTCCTTCTGCTTGCTTTGGTGCTAGTTTGCTGTTCTTTTTCCAGTTCCTCCACATGTGGAGTTGAATCTTTGATTTTAGCTCTTTCTTCTATTTCAACGTAAGCATTTAGGGCTATAAATTTCCCTCTCAGCACTGCCTTTGTTGCACCCCATAAGTCCATAAGTTTTGATATTTTGTATTCTAATTTTCATTTGTCTCAAGATACTGATTTCCCATACAATTTCTTCTTTGACCCACTGATAATTTAAGAGAGCATTATTTAACTTCAATATATTTGTGGAGTTTAGAGTTCTCTGTTTATTTGATTTCCAGCTTCATTCAATTATGGTAGAGAAGATGCTTTTTATAATTTCAATCTTTCTAAATTTATTGAAACTTGTTTTGTTAGCCAACATGTTGTCTATTTTAGAGAATGATCCATGTGCACTTAGGAAGAATTTATATCCTGCTATTTTTGGGTGAAATCTGTTTCTGTCCATAAGGTATAGTTCATTTATCTTAGTATTCAAGTTCTCTGTTTCCTTATTGATCTTCTTTCTAGATGATCTATCTATTGATAGAGTGCTGTATTGAAATCTCCAAATATTATTGCAAAGACATCTATTTCTCCCTTCAGTTTTCCCAGTATTTGCCACATGTATTTTGGGGCCCTGTGGTTAGGTACATAGATATTTATGATTGTTATTTATTCTTGGTGGATTGTTCATTTTATTAAGATACAATATCCTTCAAGGTCTTTTATAACAACTTTTGACTTAGAGTCTACTTTGTCTGATATTGTTATAGCTACCCCAGCTTATTTATGGTTATTATTTGCATGGAATATCTTTTTCCATTTTTTCACTTTGAATTGTGTCTTTGGGTCTAAAGTGGAGTCCCTTGTAAGCAATATATAGTTGAATCATTCTTTGTGTGTATGTGTGGAGTTTAATCCATTAACATTGAGTGTTATTACTATAAAATCAGTACTTACCTCAGTCATTTTGTCCTTTGGTTTTTATGTCATGTCTTTTTATGGTCTCTCTTTTCCTTTATTTCAGCCTCCTTTTCTGTATAGTTTATCTTTTGTGATGTATCTTCCTGGACCTTTTCTCATTTCTGTGTCTGTATATTTTTAAAGTACTTTCTTTGTTATTACCTTGGCATTTATATTACTCAACCGACATCCAAAACCTACTAATTCGCAAAGATACAAACTTTGCTTCAATAGCAAATACTTTCTTTGCTCTCACATTCCTGTTTCCCCTCTTTATGTTGCTTTTGTCCCACTTTACCACTCTATATTTTGCACATCTGAATCAAGAAATAGGCCTTTTTCTTGTTCGATTGTATTCTGACGGTTATAGGAATTAAAGAGTAGAGTTTTATATTGAGGATACAGTACTATTGGGTTTTGTATTTACCTTTTTGGTTACCCTTACTGAAGATCTTCATTTCTTCACACTACTCCAAACTACCCTCTCCTGTCTTTTCCTGTCAACCTGCAGAACTCCCTTTAGTAATTCCTGTAGGGCAGGTCTTTTGTTGATGAACTCTCTCAGTTTCTGTTTACCTGTGAATATTTTAAACTCTCATTTTTGAAGGACAGTTTTGCCAGTTAAAGAATTTGGGGCTGATGGTTTTTCTCTTTCAGCCCTTTAAATATATCTTACCACTGCCTTCTCTCCATGGTTTCTGATGAGAAATTGGCACTTAAAGTTATTGAGGATGACTCTTATGTGATGAATTGCTTTTCTCTTTCTGCTTTCAAAATTCTGTTTATCTTTGGCATTTGACATTCTGATCAGTATGTGCCTTTGAATAGGTTCTATTAGGATTTATTCTCTTTGGAGTATGTTGCACTTCTTGGACATATTTATTTATGTCTTCCATAAGAGTTGGGAAATTTTTGGCTATTATTTCCTCAAAAACTCTTTCTATACCTTTCCCCTTCTCTTCTTCTGGGACATCCATGATGTGTATGTTTGTGTGTTTCATGCTGTCAGTCAAATCCCTGAGACACTGCTCATTTTTTTTTTTTCTGTTCTTTTCACTATCTATTCTTCTGAATGTGAATGTACATTTTGATTGTCCTGTCTTCTGGCTCTCTGATTCTTTCTTCTGCCTATCAAATCTGCTATTGCATACCTCTAGTGTATTTTTAATCACTACTATTGTGCCTTTCATCACCATAATTTCTCTTATGTTTCTTTTTATACTTTCAGTTTCTTCTTTATGCTCATGTATTAGCTTCTTAATATCCTTTAGCTCTTTATCTATATTTTCCTTCATCACCTTGAATTGATTTAAGAGATTTGTTTGAACATCTTTGATTAGTTGTTCCAATTCTGAGTCTCCTCTGAAGATCTAATTTGTTCCCTTGACTGAGCCATATCTTCCTGCTTCTCAGTATGGCTTGCAATTTTTTGCTGATTTCTAGGTATCTGATTATATTGATGAGTTAACACTGAAAGTCTGGGTCTTCCTCTTCTCTAGGGTTTATTGTTTATTGACTTTGTGTTAAGGCTCTTCTCTGACACTTAGTCCAACCTATTCAAGACCTTTAGAAGAGCCCATGTTTAACTGCTCAGATTTTCTCAGCTCTTCTTCATCCAATTCTTGCTCTGGATATTTGGTGCAATTTTCAAGATTGCACTTTTCATACAATCATTTAACCTCCAGGAGAAAGCCTCTGTTCCTTCTCCAGGAAGCTTGATCTGTTCTGTTTGTTTTCGTGAAGAATTTTCTCCCTAGCTCCTATGATTTGTTTAAATTCTCTCCCTCACTTATTGATTTCTGGGATCCAACCTACCTTACAGCAGTTCAGTTGAAATCGGCCCCCCTTCTTTTTCTGTAAGGTTTTTCTGCCTCTGGTTTCTTCTCTCTTAGGGTATCCTGCCTTGGGGAGTCAATGGGGTCAATCCAGAAAGATGGGTCACTTCAGAAAAGTCTCTTTTGTGTTTTGGTGGTCTAGCCAATAGAAATTGGATAGAGTGGGGGCACAACTTTATGCTGGCAGTTATACTGTGGTCTCTTCCCTGCTCCTCCTCTGGGGGCCCTTTTGTGTGCAACATACAGCATGACTCAGCAGCTTGTATTCTGCCCTATGCCTCCACAAACTTAGGTCCCTGTGCCTGGATATGCATGGGGTTCTAACTGGTAGCTCTTTAGTCTCTGTCTGTGGCAGAAGGGACCTGGACTGTGCTTCCTCTGAGCAATTCCCAAGTTGTGCAGGACTGAGTGAGAGGGAGGAGAATGGACCAGCAGTCTGGGAGGGAAATTTCCTACCTGATATTTTTCTTTTTCTTTGATACAGCATGTGTGGAGTCCTTCTCCTATCTTTACCATCCTTCAGGGTTCTAAGCAAGTTGGATTTTTCCTTTTATTCACTGAATCTCTGGAGAGACTCTTTTAGGGGATGCCTACATTGCCATTTTGATGACATCACTCCCTCTCCAGCAATTTTTTTTTTTTATGATTTACATGAGTTTTCCAAAGTGAAGCATGAATTTTCTTACTCTAAACCTTACATCATGTTTTTTTACACTTGCCATTTGTGATATTCCCAATGACTTTATAATCAAGTCCCACACAGTAAAATCTTTAAGGAGGTACTTGCTAACTTTGAAATTCATTCTGATGCATAATTATGAGGGTGGTTTTGTGATTGATTCCTTCCCCTTGAATAACCTGTCTTTTGTCATCTCCTTTTCCTGGGACATTAGAGACCATTTGGATCTTTTATTCTCAGTTTTGGGTACTTCACCATTAATGAAGTGTAAATTCTTACTAGAAATATGGCTGTCTGTTTCCAAGAAAGGTCTTGCAAAGAAGGATGCTGATAGTAAAAGCCAGATTTTCCAGAAACATCAAATGTATATGTTCACCTTACAGCACTGTAGAAGAAATGGGAGCATAATACACCATGTTATAGTTTAAAATGATACAAGCTAATATCAGGAAGTAAAATATGATATGTGACAACCTTTGTTCTTTTTTGCTTTCTTTTTTTCTTTTTTGTTCTTTTTTGCTTTCTTCAACTCTTCTACTTTGCACTCACTGCTTTCTGCAGTAAGTACTTAATATTTTATATATTCATGCCAGGACAAAATGTGTGTAAGGTTTGTACCTATTCTCTTCCCTGCTATATATTTTTTTCCTCTTTCCTCATATAGGTCATGAACTTCTCTATTCCCTCACTGTCCTATACACCATTCAGTTCTTTGTTTCATATGAGTTTTTTAAAGGTTGCCATGAGAAGCAGCCATATTGGTTTGCATAAAGTTAGGTCTTAACATTTTCTGTTTCAGAGAAACTTAATTCTAAGTTTCACTCTAGGTTGGAAAAACAAAAACAAAATAAGAAAACTTTTAAATGCATGTCTAATTTATATGTGTGGCATTAAATTCATTTTCTCCATGCTTACTACCATTGTAAAATGGTGTTCCTGTTGTAAGAATTTTGTTACAAAATGTGGGTTCAAACCCTGGCTCTGCCACTTTCTAGATGTGAGAGTTTGGGCAAGTTACTTAATCCTTCTAAGTGCCATGGTCTTCATAAAGAAAATGGGAACAACAATACATATCTTAAAGGAATGTGAAAAGATTTTAAAATGCTACATGTAGTATGCTTGGTATCACTGTTCAGAACTTTTCTCAATAAATGGTAGGTATTGTCAAAAGTAGTAGTATCATTGATATCTATAGGATCAGGGCAAAGTAACCCCATATCAAAACCAAAACAATTATATGGTTTGGCTTAAGTTATGGTATATGATTAATGAATAAAATATTATGAACTCCAGGAAGAACTTACAATATTCGGAAACCCTTTAAATGAACTATTAAAGCCCTCCCATAGTATATGTTCTATAGAGATGATAAACGAAAAAAATTTTAATGCAATTTAGGATCTCACAGCTTTATTGAGTGATTCAAAAATTGGGCAGAATCCCATTCAGATAGTAGAAGGGAACTCCACAGCCAGAATGGAAAGGGAAAGCTCATACAGAAGCAAGTGAAGAAATGTTCTAATTGCCTGACATTAAGTTTCCACTTTACATAGGGGGTCTTACAAAGCGGGGATCAGATACACATTGATTTGTATCGTATAGTTGTCCATTCTGATAAGCTCTCTCTAGTTGCCTGAAACTAGTTTTATCCCAAGTATTGCCTATCAGTGACCATGTAGGATGTGTTCTGTTTTCTCAAAAAAACCTCTGAAGGTCAATTGCTTTTGTCCAAGCTTTCTCAGAAAGGGGTCTTCTCCTGGCAATGCCAATGCAGGCAGTCATTTTATTTAACTTAACAGAGAAGAAATGTAATCTTCAGTGCTTATTTTATTAAATGCTACCACTTTTCTGCTTTGCATTGTTTGTGGAAATAGGTTGCTGAGAGAAGTCCTGGGAGTAAAGCAAAGAGCATCTATTTCATAGGCAAATAAGCCAGATACTGTATTTGAAAGACCTCTGCTAAAGTGTTGAAAGCATGACCTACGGTGATTCATGTTTGGCATAATGACGTAAGTCACTGAGAGGTGTTTTGCAACCTGTGTTTTGGCAGCGCTATGACTTCCAACTTCATTCAGAATTCCAAAGAAAAACATCTTTCCTAAAAAACACCAAGTGAACAAAAAGTGTGTTTCTGAAGAACCACTAATTCTAATTCATGGCTCCATTCAGAAAGTGTGTCAGAACATCATGTATTTAGTTTCCAAAACATATTGTAGTTGGCTTCTCCACCTTTAATAAACATCATGAAGCAGCCAGCATGCAATCCAGGTGAAGGATGACATATGCATGGAACCATCAATTTTACTTTAAACTGACAGGAAGAACAGGAGGTGACTTGATGGGTTCCTCTAGGATGTTAACTCCCCAGGAAGCTCTTATCCTTTCCCCATGTAGGAAGTGAGTTCTATGTTTAAAAACAAAGCCCAGTACTCATTATGACCAGTGCACAGCTCTAATCCACAGGGGCCTGTGCCGGGCCAAGACTAACAGTATTGTTCCATACACATGTATCTTCCGATGGCTTCAGTTACTCAATTCAGGATTGAAACTTTGGGTACTTTGGAGGAAAAATAGAATTAGATATCATGACACTCTATTTCTCTACATTTTAACAGTTTATAAAGTTATTTGGAGCACTCAAATATATGATCAGTTGCAAAAATTTAACCCTAGAAAATATTTCTAGCCTTTTGTTTAATTTTGTTTCATTACTTTTTCCCTTGCTTCTTCCACTAGCTGTATCTTGGTGATTTTAGCCAGTGTCTTCAGATCTTAAGTCAATATTTAGCATTTTGTTGCTAGGATTCAGTAAATGATTATTCTTGATGATCACTCTCTGTTTTGTGAAATCATTGACAAAATTGCTAATCAGGATGATACTTGATACATAATGCTGCATCTCACATTGAAGCATTCCTTTAATGATAATATATATTCATTAATCAACCCTTTTTAAAACATTTGCTTGGTTGTGAATCCACCAAAGTCTCTGTAATTTCAAGTCGCATTTCCTAAATTTGTCCAATGGGATGTTATGAGAGACTTTATGTATACCTTAATAAAATCCAGGCATACCAGGTTTACAGCATTTCTGGATGCAGGAGATGAGTAATCCTATGTAAGGAAAAAGGGAATTAGTTTAATTTGACTTATTTTCAGTAAAATAGTCTGGGTCCCTGGGAACCCTGTTTAATCTTTCAGCTTTCATGAACTATTCATTTTTTACTGCTTTTCTTCCAAAACAGCATTATTGAGATATAATTTGCATACCATAAAGTTCATCCAATTTGATGGTTTTTAGTATATTTACAGAGTTATGCAGCCATCATGATAAGGTAATTTTTGAACAATTTCATCATCGCTAAAAGAAATCTGGTACCCACTGGTAGTCAATCCCTCCAATCCCAAACCTCTACTTTTTGTCTCTATAGATTTGCTTATTCTGGCCATTTCAGATAGATGGGATCATACAATATGTTGGTTTCTTTGGTGACTGGATTCTTTTACTTAGTATAATGTCTTTGTAGTTCATCCATTTTGTAGAATTTATCAGTACTTCATTCCTTTATATCACTGAATAATATTCCATTGTACAGATATGCCACATTTTATTTTTATATTCAGCAAATGATGGACATTTGGCTTGTTTCTGCTTTTTGGATATGATGAATTATGCTGTAATTAACATCCATGCACATGTTTTTGCATGGACATTATGTTTTCATTTTCTTGGTCAGATTTTAGGAGTGAAATGGCTGGGATGTATGATAACTCCATGTTTTACATTTTGAGGAACTGCCAAACTGTTTTCCAAAACAGCTGCACCATTTTACATTCCCATCAGCAATGTATGAGGGTTCTAATTTCTCTACATCCTGGCCAACACTTGCTATTATCTGTCTTTTTAATTACAGCCATACCAGTTGGTGTGAAGTAATATCTCATTATGGTCTTGATTGGCATTTCCCAAATAACTAATGATGCTGAGTGTATTTTAATGGGATGATTAGCCATTTGTATGTTTTCAATAGAGAAATGCCTATTCAAATCCCTCACACATTTTTAATTGGTTATTTGTCTTTTTATTATTGAGTGGTAAGAGTTCTTTATATATTCTAAGTACAAGTCCCTTAACAAATATATTATGGTTTTCTATCACCCTCTTGATGATGTCCTTTGAAGCACAAAAGTCTTTGTGTGTGTGTGTGTGCTTTTGGTATTGTATCTACAAATCATTGCTTAACCCAAGATCAAGAAGATTTACCCCTGTGTTTTCCTCTAACAGCCTTATAGTCTTATTTCTTATATTCATGTATACGATCTGCCTTGAGTTAATTTTTTGTGTATGGTGTGAAGTAGGGAGCCACATTCCTTCTTCTGCATATAGATATCCAGTTGTCCCAGCAGCATTTGTTTAAAAGGCTATTCTTTTTCCCAGGGAATTGCCTTGAACCCTTTTTTGTTAAAAATCAGGTGACCATAAATGTTAGAGTTTATTTTTAATGCCATTTTAAACTAATTCTAATGCAATAGCATACAGTCATTCTGCAATAATTACCCACTGCTTTCAAATATCTCAGCCTTCCTTACTTTCAGAGCCTAAGGATTCTTTTGAAGCATTTTTTGTCTCACTATGATATTCTTCTTTCAAAGCCCACACTCATGGATTCTGATCTCTTTGTTCCTTTTAGAATTGTCCGTAAGTGCATTTTCAAAGTATGTCATAGAATATCAGGGTTTCATCAAAATTTCCTCTTTAATTAAATTATTTGTTCCCCACAGGCCACCTTAATTTTGTGTCACTAAGAGTCTTCCTGAGGTTTCCGAAAGGTAGATGACATTGTGTGAATCGGTTGTGCCAACCTCTTCAAGCTCTGAAAATGCTATGGTCTGCTTCAGAAAATGTGAGCATTCCTATCACTTATCCTTATGTTGGCTAGTAATGTTCTATGCACCCCTTTTCATTCTTAAGGAGCATCATACTAATTTTTCAGATATTTTAAATGACCAGAAGGGATCCAAATATGAGTTCAAATCCAGCTGCAAGTATTAAATGCAAATAACTTAATGGAAGAGATTGTAGAAGCTAATCATCACTAATGCATCTGTAGGCAGTAATAATTTATGTCTATGTGGAGGCTAGAAAGTGTACTTTGTCCTTGGTTATTAGATGCATCTCGTTTTCTAAAATGTTAACATGTTAAAAAGAAAAGTGTGACTTCAAATCAAGAAAACACAATAATCTTTATTAGAATCCTGTCCTTCAGATTAGTCTGTAGAATACACACTTCTCCCTTAAAAAAAACAACAACAGATGATGTGCAGGTATCCCTTGCCTTTCAGTCTTTCCTCTGAGTTCCAAGATTCCAAGATTCCAAGATTCCATGGTTGCCAGTGCTCTCCTTTGAAAGTTCTCTTTGTGCATTGTGGTTAAATTCATCCTAGCCATTAGAGCTGATAAGGACCCCCTTATGTTTCTTTTGTGCATATTGGGCTTCTTTCTCCTTAGACATTTTCATTTTACCATTTTCTATGTCAAGACCCTTTTCTTTGATGGAAAAGAGAGAAGCAAAAATACCATTGCTTTTAGGCAGCAGGCCTATTTTTCTCTGCTTTTATGGCTTCAAAAAATAACTTAAAGCAGGTATTTTTTTTCTTTTTATTTTTCTTTTTTTTGCAATAGACTTCCTGATATAATTCTAATAGGACTGTGCCATCCACTCTCATTTATCCTTGAAGAAGAGACTACATGTGAAATACTTGGTATGGTGCCTGGCCTATCATGAGGCAATGGTAGTAGTCATCATAATTCTCATTGTCATCATGACTATCATTATTTACTACTCTTCTTTGTTTTTTTGGTACTGGCTCCTTTAAAATCTGAAATCCCTGTGCAACTTTAATGCCATTTTTTAAAGTACAAACCCCTAATAACTGAGGAACCTCCTTACTCTAACTATCATCACTAATGCATCATTGTAAATTGCTTGTCTATGTTCCCATAAGAAAGCTGGGTTTTCTAATAAAGGCTTTGAAAGAGAAATACTGTATTTTCAGCAAGCAGGAGGAACAAATTAAAAATTGGCTCCTATTCCTAAATCTTTAAGTAAGTCCACCCTATTGCTTTCAAAAGTTGTTTTATAAGATATTTAGACTGGAAAGCTGATCGCACAGGTGTGCACCCTGGGCCTGCTCATGCTTTGACAAAGAGCAGGGGTCCTGCAGAATGGTCTGGCTTCAGTGCTTAGACAGAACTGTGGGGTCACAGTAAGCAAATACAAACTCAAAGCTAAAAAGTGATGATTAGAAGATTTTACCCAAAGATGACCCAATCCCTTCTTTGTTCAACTTGGCTTTCTTGGTCCTCTCCATTTTATTAAGCTGCTCTACAGGTCAAAAATACTGTTTTACCACTATTTATAATTTTCCCCCATATTTATAAATTTTCATATTGATTAATAGTAATGAAGATAAGGAAGATAATGATAATAATCATACATACTTGGCATCAGGTAGCCTTCTTTATGAAGGCCTTCCTGACTCTCTCAGATAAAGATCAACCACTTCTTCCTTTGTGCCCTCACCGTAACCATGTACATTTCTATTCCAGCTACACAACACTTCATTTTGTTTACATAAAGTACACATTTCCTGCTATCAGATATTAGATCCCTGGAATGGCAACTGTATTTGGGGGAAACACAGTAAATCTCAATAAGTCTCTCTAGAATGCTGCCATGAATAAAGAAATGATTTACTTAACAGTTTATTTCTTCTGTACATTTTTTGCAACCAGTTTGTACTAAATTTTTCATGTAAGACACTAGTGTTTCATCCCCTAAAGAATGAATATTTTACTATTCAGAACAGGGATGGTGTAGCAGTTTACCACCCTGTACCTTGACTTTTTCTATTTCATTATTCTAATAACACACAGGTAAGTGCTGGGATAGCCCAGGGAAAAATCTCCTTTCCCCAGAGCCTGCTTTTGCTACCTGCACTCAAAGCAAGCCTCTGGAAATTTAAGAACTCAGAGAAATGGAAGAGCTATGGTCACAAAGCAGATAATTAGCAATTCATAGTGTAATAATTAGAGATTGGTAGCCAATTGTGCCAGAGAGTTCACCAACATTTCAAGAAACATTTGACTTAAAGGAATGCTAATGACTTTTAAAATCTATCAGATAATGCCCACAAATCAATATAAAACAGTCTGAACCTTTCATTTATTTCTCTCCATTTATTTTAGCATGTTTTAGTATAAGTAAATTAAGAAGATAAATACATAGTTAATAGAACAAATCCTTTGCATATAGCAGATAGTCATTTTTTTAAAAAAAAAAAGTTGATGCTGTTAGTTGTACTTTTTTCTGACAATAAACATTTTTATTAGACCGTAACATACCTACAAAAAGTGCAAAGTTGCAAAGTTAGCTCACCTGTGTAACTACGACCCAAAACTTTGCCAGTACCCTTCTCTGTGCCCTTATCCAAACATAACTATAGATTTTGTAGTGAAAGCAATACACATTTTACTTTAGTAGCCCAGCTATTTTCCAAAGTCTTTGGACCAGTTTGCATGCCCTGCTAGTAGTATATGACACAACACAGTCTCTCCAACACTTAATAACATCAGTCTTTTTATTAGAAACAATGAGTGGCTGTGTAGTGGTATTTCATTGTTATTTTAATTTGCATTTCTCTGATGACTAACAATGTTGAGCACCTTTCCATATGTTTATTGGTGATTTGCATATGTGTATCCAGGGCAGAAAATAGCAGATTTTATGAAAGGTTTTTAAGACAACGACCCGAATTGAGGTCTCGGACTGCCTTGGATCCCTGCCCTAACTCTCCCCACACTATTCTTCAGCATATGTTAGCCTTCATATAGCTATTTCACTCCAAATGAATAATTGTCAGAAAGAAGCAAGCACAGGACCTACGCACACACCACCTGCACCTCCAAGGGAAAGGAGATAAAAACCCATACAAAGGAGGAAGCTTCCTTTCTTAGCTTGCCTGAGCAACAGTGGGTTGGCTTAAACCACACGAATATTGTCTCATGGGTTCAGAAGCTCGAAGTCTAAAATCAAGACATTGGTGAGGCCATGCTTTCTCCCCCCAAAACTGTGGCATTCTGGTGCTGGCTTGCTGGTAATTCTTGGGGTTCTTTGGCTTTCCTGTTACATGTGCTGTCTTTTCCTTTCTCTTCCAAGTTCCTGACTCCCTGCTTCTGGCTCTTCCCTGTGGCTTGTGCTCTCTTGCACTTTCTGTCTTGCTCTCTCTTTCTCTCTCTCTCTCTCTCGCTCTCTCTGGCTCTCTCTCTCCCCCTCTCCCTTTCAGAAATAAAATATTCATTATATGAGAAAGTAGAACTTGACAAACAGCAGGAAAGGGAAGCATTCTGTAATAAATGCCAAGGAAACAAGTGGAAAGTAACCTGGGAAGCCACTACAGCAATCCATATGGATTAAGAAGTCATAAAGACACAAGAAAACCACAGACAAAAATAAACTACAGGAAAACTAGTTGTAAACTATATAAAATATTTATCTGAAATGTAGAAGATACTTTCTAAGGACTGAAGGAAGTGATGATATTATAAAGTAAAAATTCAACAAATTTGGCTAGTTGGAAAATTAAATTTCTGGACAATACAAAATAACAGCAGAGATACTAGACAGGACAAATATCTGCCACAAACAAGATGCTGGGATACACACAGGTTAGCAGACAGATTCCCTGGTGAGAAGGTAAGTAATGGCCCATGTGCGGCCTGAGCTGGAAAGAACATGTTTAAATAAAGAGGCACGACTTACAGTTAGGAATTGGGCAGCATGGAGCACTATCCCCAGCCAGATGCACTGAGGCCATGGGAGCGCTGCCAGGTCCAGGCCTGCGCGGTGCCCTGGCGGTGACAGCTGTGCTGGCCCCTGGCTCGGGACTGCTGGGCTGGAGGAGCCTCAGGCCGCGAAGCGACAACCTGGCCTCCGACCCTGGCTCTGCCGGTCTTTGCCTCGGAAGCTCCTACCCGTGTTCTAGAGAGATGAGTCCAGGTGAGCACACTCCGTTCTCTGGAACAGGAGGCTGGAATTTCTAAAGAGCAAACCAGGAGAGCAGAGAGGAAGCTCCAGCTGCACAGAAGTTCTGCGAAGGCCCTGACGAACGGCCTCTGGGGCCGTGGCTGTGAGAATAAAATTAAGTTTAGCTTTCACCCAAGGTGATGTGGAATAGGGGAAATAGAGACTCAGGTATAGAAACTCCTGAAATAAGCTTGTAACTTGTTACCAAACTAGCTCAAACTGGCTCTGCGGTTAAAGAACAAAGGAAAGAGGCCACGTAAGCATAAGAATGGTGTCAGTGCTTTATATGGGCATAACTGTTATAGTCAGGGGTGGAGACTTGTTCAAATATTTCTAATTTGCACAGGTTAGTTAGACCTGTCAAATAGGCTGTAACCTCTGGAGCATCCAGGTGATGGGAAAACAGGGGAGGGACTTGCGTGTTAGGCTTAGGGAATAAATAGTGCTGTGTTCTATTGTATAGTGTGCCAACCACCATATTTTGGTTGTGCACCTGTTCTTGCAAGGTCGTGAATAAAATCTTTTCTTCTCCACAGTTGGGTGAGTGTTTATTCCTTTTCAAATACATCGCTTGTTCTCACAGTGGCCTCACCCACAGATAGTGCACTCCACGCATGTGGTCCAGATCCCCAGTGCTGGCACTGGGCTACAAACCTGCCCTGCCCCTGCCCCACTCCTCTGCTCCCCCGTGGACCTTGTAGATACCTCCCCTGACCCTACCCCAGCTCTCCTGGCTCACAGATGTCCTCTTTGAGGCTCTCCGACACCTGGGCATGGTCTTCCTAAAAGTGGCACCAGGGCTTTCTCCCTGGTGAGCAGGCTGGCCCTCAGGACCTGTCCTCCCCATGCCCTTCCCATCCTTCCTCTGCAGCATGTCCTGATGTCTCAGCTCACTCACAGAGGAAAGAAGTGATCACAGCTCTGGGCCAAAATTGGGGGCTGATAACAGAAGTCACTAGAAAGAGAGAACAGAGATCTCTAGCTGCTGGAAGCTGAGGGGTCACCTCAGAGGACCACAGCTTCCCAGGAGATGCAGGTGGAACTAATGGGAGAAAAAAGAGGCCTCCAGCCTGTGACCCAGCCTCTCTCAGATGCAAAGAAGAGACAGTAGCCCAAATGATTGAAGGGCCCTGTCCAGCCTCAGAGCTCAACCCCAGTCTGCCTAGTCCACCTGGTTCCCCAGGTCCCTGGGTGGATGTGCATCCTCCCCCGCTGTGGTCCCTGGCCCCTCACTTCACGCTGTTCCCTGAGTAGTGGTGGTTCATGGGTTGTGGGCCCATGATGATGCTGCCTTTAGACAGTTCACAAAATGCTCCAGGTCAAGTCCCTGCTGTGAACTGCAGTCATGATGTTCACAGCTTGTCCTACGGTCATTACATTGGAAGATTTCCTTGTGTTTGCTCTGGCCGTCCGGGATGACTTCCTCCACAGGATGAGGACTCAGTGTGCAATGTGGGTGGAGTGACACCCTGGAGGAGGTGCTTTCTCTTTGTAATGCTTCCTGTAATCTGGATTAAGGCTCACCCTCATTTGGCTGGGCCATATCTTAAGGAAAAAATAACATCTTCAAGAGGTCCTATCTACAATGGGTTCACAGCCACAGGAATGTGGATTAAGATTAAGAACATGTCTAAACTGGGCTACATAACCTACCACACATCTATCTATCTCATAATCTCTTGAGATTTTGAAACATGATCTTCAAAAACAAAAAGGAGCATAAAGAAATGCTATAAGAGATTAAACAAGACATGTTAAGGCAATGGGAGAGGATCAACCACTAGTAAAGCTCAGGAAAGAACTAGAAGAGGAAGAGAAAACCTCAGCAGAGATGAAAGCACATAAGAAACAATGAAAGGTAAGCAAGAGATATAAAAGAGAAGTTTGACAAAATTACAAAAAGTCATATGGAAAAGAAAAATATATAAAAGTGATTGAAAAAGATGGAAGAAAGGGAATACTAATATATACATTGTTCTTGAAAAAAGGAAGAGGACAAATGGACGAAAGAAGTATTCAAATGAGTAACAGCAAAACATCTGCCAATTGAAAGGGCATTCTGCACCAGAAAAAAAAATACAGATAATGAATGAATATATCAAGATATATCTAGTGACATTTCTGTTTCTCAGTGATAAAGAAAGTATATTGTAGGCCTTCAGACAGAAAGGGGAAGTCACCTACAGGAAGAGGTGGAAGTCCAGGCTCCCCGTGTGATCTCGATTGACTCCCTGCAGGGGAGGTGGGGGGTGGTGATCTCATTACTGCCTGGCAGGAATGAAATCATCAGTTACTGGCCTTCTCTGATATCATCCCATTTCAGTCCAGTGACTATGAACTTCTAAGATCCCACCTCAGCCTTTCCCAGCTCAGCCTTTGCCGGTGAGGGGAGAGGAGAGGTCCTAGTTATTTCTCTGGTGTTTGGCTGGATAGAAAATTACTTTCTGAAAGTGTTCTGTCTTGCTAGGTTGCTCCTTTTCTGGCCCCTAAGTTAGAGAGAAAAAAATACAGCTGTTCTTGGGGCTTTTTTTTTTTTTTCTTTTGGCTAAGCCCATTGGAGTTTCTGGGTTTCCACCTTCAGTATTCAGTCTGAGATACATGAAGCAAAAAGAAAACCCAAGAAACTTACCACCATGTCATTTCTTGGATCCCAAGGTCCCTAGCCAGTCTGCTATCTTCTCTCCACCTTCCAGCATCTTTTAATGTTTGGTCTCTCGCTATATATGTCCAGGGTTTTTAGCTGTCCTTAGTGGGAAGAATAGGGAAATTTATGTCTATTCCATCTTCCAAGAAGTGAAAGAAAGTCTGTTGGTTGAATTTTAATCAGCTTCCAAAACAATTTTTATTTATGCTTAGCACATTTCTCTTCCTGAAGGAACACAAGATGTCCATGCCAAGTGATCATCTGATCGGCCTCCCTCTTCCATATGCTTCTACCCCAAAGGCAAGTTCATTGGGGCTTTTGATAGGGGACATTTTTGTAGGTACATCTGCTCATACTGCCTTTGGCCTACTTAATCTTTATTGAAATCCACATGATTGCAGCCCCAAGAAACATGAAAATTTCAGAGGAAGTCATTTTGGTAAAGAGAAAATAATGTAACTATAATATTGGACAGAAAAAATATTGGTCAATGAAACTGTTTTCTAATGACTTTTGTCTATTTTCTAAAGACTGAACAACTATAAAAGACTGTTCCACCTGCATGCATAAAATTCTAACTAAAAGAAAATGTAAAGAAAAACTACTATTGTACCAGCAAAAGCAATTTGAGCAAAAGGGGGAAATTATATCCAGAATGAAATCCATTTAATTGCACTTTGTTTTAGGGAGGGAAGACTGGAGAGAACCTTTGCTGACAGTGAGGACTAAGTATCCTCCCACTGTCCCTCCAGAGCCTATCTCCCCACTTCTCCATCCTTCTCCACCTTGCTCTGTGCCCTGGGTGGCTGACCAATATGGACTTCATCAGCAGGCCTTCTTGACCTCTGACTTCCTGATGGTACTGGCAAAGAGAAGCCCTGGTAGCAAGATGGAAGGAAGGCAAGGAGAAGGAGATCAGGGAAGTTATCTCCTGGTTTGTTCCCTAAGGCCTGCTGTGTCCTTCTACCCAAGGTGAACATTCCTCTCAGGACATCTTTCTCCAGACAGCACTCTTCTTCAAGGTTCTCGCCTCATTAAGACCTAGAGATGATTACAGCTCCACCCCCTCTAACACCAGAACACTGCACTAGCCCTGTGAATTCCCTGCTTCTCACCTTTGCTAATGGTCCCTTTATTAAACAATCCTTGAAATATCCTAAGTTGGGTGCAATGTGTTTCCTTTGAGCCCCCAGGCATTCTGGTTTCTTCATACTCTGCTCCTGCACTGATCCTCAGTGGCTAGTTTGACCTTAAGGAGCAGAAGTAGATCTGTTACCTGGTGACTATACCGCTGTGCACATCCTGACCATATTCCCAGCTAGTGTACACCAGTAACCTTGGTTTTGTCAAAAGACCTCGTTTGCTACTCTCATAACCCACTATCATTTGAGCTGTGCAGCTGGCAGCTGCTCCATCAGGAGCAGTTTTCAGAATCTAAACCAACCCCTGACAAAACATATGCATAAAATTATCTTTATCTTACACATTTGTTACGTTGCGGTCAACATTTTAAGGTGCTCATGGCTGGGGGGGGGGGGGGGAGGAGGTTTCAGTCTCTCATCCTCTGTATTCCCCTTGACTGCGATTTTTAATATGTGTCTTGGAATTCTGACAGATTTATTTCAGGTGGGGGGATTTTATGTTTGCATCCCAGACTCCCAGGATCCCATCCAGAGTCAGGTTTTATACTGTTATTTAGGCCCTTTAACGAAATGAGGGATATCAAAAGCCCAAATTAGAGTGAGGTTTGATTTAGTTCTTTGTTGTGAGTCTCCCTGCCCCCCACCCTTGCCTCACCTCTCTGGACCTGTAACTTGCTTAAAGTCATAGCTCAAGGTGGAGGCTCTTGGCAGTTTTTTTTCAGCCTTCTTCCAAGAGCGTAAAAAGTCCCTGCTCCTGTCCCTGGCAGAGCACTTCTAGTTTTCATTACCCCTCAGGTTCCATAATGCTGGCTGCTATTGCTTCAGCCCAGCTCACATTTTTACAGCTCTTTTCCATTTTTGGTCCAAGGAGGTATGTATCTTATTTTTGAGCCTGTCTCTTTTGGTTTATTTATCTATTTACTTATCTATCTATTTTTTGTAGTCCATCTTTCATTACCATAATTTTGGAACAGTAGGTGTACTTCAAAACCTCAGCTCATTGTGTCATCTGGGTTGAGCGTTTGGTCCATTCCCCAGGACCACAGGCTTCCCAAGTCTGTCTTCTATGCTAATCTTCTTCTTAATTCTTTAAATATTCTTAATCTTCTCTACAATCACTGCCCACAACTTAAATATTTATCAAGGATCTACCAAAGCCAAGTACTGTTCTAGGTGCTGGAGACAAAGGAGTAAGTAAGGACACCAAGTTCACATTCTTTATTGCTTCTCTGGTAGCTTTCATTTCCATATTTTGGGGGTTTTTCCTCTTCTGTTTTCTTTCTAAATTCTTGAGCTATACTACAATATATATGAATACTCATATATTTTGGGGTACTCTTTAAATTAAAGATTAGGCAATCTGTACTCTTTTAAACCTCATTGTAATGAGACTCTTTACAATACAATAATTGATATTTGATATATTAAAATGTATAAAGAATAAATTATTGAACATCCATTTAGCCAATAGCCAACTTAGGAAATAAAATATTCTTAAAAGAATTAAAGATTCCTTTAAATCCAATTACGTGCCCCAGTCTCCCCACTCCCAGAAGACAATTTTTTTTTATCTTTCATGTGATTCTCCATTACCAATATATAATAATGTTATTCACGTTTTTAAATGTTCTAAAAGTAACATCTTACTGTTTGTATTATTTAGCAATTTTTAAAATTTAGTATGTTTATGGGATTCATCTGTTATTTTGTGGAACTCTGATTCGTTTGCTTTAACAGCTATGAAGAATTTCATTGATTGAGTATAACATAATTTCTTTATCCATTCCTCTGTTGATGGACTTTGGGTTCTTTACACATGTTTCTACTTACCAACAATGCTTCAAGTAATGTTTTATACATATCCTCTTATGTATGTTTTTAGGAAATTCCCTAGGTTATATGCCAAGGGGAGAAATTGTTGGCTGAAGTTTATGCACAAAATCAGATTTACTAAGTATTGCTAGGTGGTTCTTCAGAGTTCATGTGGCAATTTCTACTTCCACCAGCAGTATATAAAAGTTTCCATTGTTCTATAGTCTCCTCATTGCTTGCTATTTTCAGACTTGTTGATCTTTTCCAATCTGATCAGTATGGAATGGTATCTCATTATGGTCTTAATTCCAGATAATCAGTGAAATTTATGATCTTTCCATATTTTTAACCATTTCTATTTCCTCACATTAATTACCTATTTATAGGTAATTTATTCATTTTATTAGCATACTTTTCTTTTGCTAAGTTTTTAGAATTTCTTTATATTTTCTGTATATCATTGTAAATTATATGTAAGTACTTGCCTGTTTTATATGCTACAAATGAGCTCTCCTAGTTTCTATGGCCTGTTTCTCCACTTTTTTTAATGCCCTCCAAATTAATTTTATTTCCCAATTTTTCTTTTAGCAATTGTTATTTGCATTTCCTAAGAAATTGTTCCCTTCCTTAGGATCATAATGTAAATTCAATATTGTCTACTGAAAGTTTTAAATTGTTACTGTACTCATTAAGAGCTACATGAATTTTAGCCAGTTTATAAAATTCCATGAAAAATCCTGTTGACAAGTTTTTGGTGGCAAATGTATTGAATTTATAGGTGAATTTAGGGAAAAATTATGTCTTAACAATATTGCCTTCTTATTAATATTCATTTAGGTATTCAATGCCTTAAAACAGCATTTTCTAGTTTTCTTGGTAAAAGTCACATACATTTTTTGTTAGAGTTACTCCTGTGTAACTTATATGTATTTCTGTTGCTATTATAAATATGTTGCTATTTTTAAAATAATTATGCTCTTTAAGTATTGCTGGCACATAAGAATGTAATTCATTTTTGTAAATTAGTTTTATATCTAATGGTCTTTAGGAGTTCTTTATTGCATTCCAAATTTGTCTGGAGATTATATTGGATTTTAATAAATAATCATATTATGGAGAAAATCAGATTACCAATGAATAATTGCAACCTTGTTTTCCTTTTCCCATCCTTATAGCTTTTACTTCTATTCCTTGTGTTTTATACCTCACTGGCTAGGACCACCCCCTGGCACAACCAAAAGCAGTGACAGTGGGCATCCTTTCCCTTTTGCTAATTTTAATGGAATGTTGTTGATGTTTTACCTTCTATTGAAAGGAGAATATATAATAGTTAAACATCTGCATTCACAAGTTTGTCTGGTCTGTAATTTTCTATTATCATATCAAGGTTATACTAACCTCATAAAATGGCAAAAGGATTATTCTTTTTGTATTCTCTGCAAAAGTCTCTTTAATTACTTGTTTCTTTATGGTTACTGTAGAATTTAATTGTAAGATTATCCAGGTCTGTGTTTTACTTGTGAAGAGTTTAAACTACCGATTCTGCTCTTTAATGGTTATAAGACTGTGGTAAAATATTCTACTTTTTCTTAAAACAGTTTTGGTATGAGATACTTTTCTCAAAATTGTCCATTTTGCCTAAGTTTTCAAATTATTGGTACAAAGCTTTGTTCACAGTATTGTCTTATAATCATTTACCTCCTACTTCTTGTGCAGCTAAGTCCTGCCTATTTTTCCTGGTGTTATTTGTGTAATCCCTTCTTTCTTCTGTTTAATCATACCAGGCTAATTTTACAGCTAGTTAATTTTATGTGAGTTATCTTCACAGGGATAGGCAAATATACCAAAACCTCAAAGATTTGCCTTTTATTGGTCTTTTTCAAGAAGCGTCTTATCATTTTGTTCATCCTCTATATTGTGCTTGTATTTTCCCAGATAAATTTTTGCTCTTTATTATTTTTATTCTTCTAATTTATTTGGATTAATTTTGTTATTCTTTTTCTAACTTCTTAAGTAGGAGACTGACTATATTAGTTTCCTTGGGTCTGCTATAATAAATTATCACAAATTTGATGGCTAAAAACAACAGAAATTTATTGTCTTACAGTTTTGGAGGCTAGAAGTTCCATATCAAGGTGTTGGCAGGGCCCTCTGTAACTTTTAGTGGAAAATCCTTCTTTGCTTTTCCTAGTTTCAGGAGGGATTTGGACAATCCTTGGTGATCCTTGGCTAGAAGTTGCTGCACAACAATCTTTACCTCTGTTGTCATTTGGCTTTCTTCTCCCTGTGTCTCTTCTCCCTTTCTAATAAGGACAACAGTTGTATTGGATTAAGGGGCCACCCTACTCTGATATAATCTCGTTTTAACTTAACTTCCTCTGCCTGTGATGACCCTATTTCCAAATAAGGTTACATTTACAGGTCCTGGGTCTAAAACTTCAGCATATCTTTTAGGGGGCCATAATTCAATTCACAACAGAAACTTTTTCAATGATTTCATCTTTTTTTCTTTTCAGATATATGTATTTTAAGGCTATACATTTTCATCTTAGTAATGCTTTAGCTACAGCCCATTAATTAAATTTATATGAATTTACAAAATTGGTTAGTTTTAACTTTAATCATTTAATTTTATTTTAAACATTTAGTTTTAAATTTTCATTATCATTTCTTCTGTGACCTATTTGGTATTTAGAAGTTAGTTTTTAAATTTCTAAATATATGGGGGATTTTAGTAAACTTTTTGTTACTAACACTTGAATTTTTGTGGTCAAAAAATACATCCTCTGAAGTTTCTAAAATTTGTTAAAACTTGCTTTATGGCCTCATTTGTGGTAAAATTGTAAATATTCCATTTGAGCTTGATAATATTGTGGAATTTATTTGGGGGGGGTCAGATTTTTGTATATGTCCATTGGATTAAAGTTTGTAAATCACACTATTCTATTCTCCTGTATTTTTCTAACTTGTTCATGCTTATCCCATCAGTTATAGTTTTAGTGTGATACGTAACCTACTATGACAGTGGATCTGTCAATTTCTCGTTAATAGTTCTGTCAATTTTTGCTTTATATATTTAGAGGCCATATTTTTCTATGTATACATATTTACAATTTTATTAACCTCTTGGTGAAATGAATCTTTTGTCATTAGGCTGTAACTTTTTTTATTACTAATATTTTGTCAAAAAGTTTATTTTGGCCAACATTAATTTTATACCAGATTTCTTTTGAGTAGTGTTTACCTGGTATATTCTTTCTGATCCTTTAATTTTAGCCTTTCGATGTTCTTACCTCTTTGATATATTTCTTGCAAATAGCATAGAGCTAGATTTTTTTTTTTTTTAAACCAATCTGTTATAGCAATCTTTTAACCAGGAAGAATGGTCCATTTAACATGTATGGTGATTGCTTATATTTGTTATTTCTAGCTTCTCATTTCATGCTTACAATTTGTCCTATTTTTCTTATGTTTCTTTTCCCCTCAATTTTCTGCTTTCATTTGGACTGTTTCTGTTTTTTTATTCCCATTTTTCCCCTTCTGTTAGTTTCACAGTCATAAATTCCATTTGGTAACCTTAAAATTGTTACATTTATTTTTAACTGGAAGTCTAAAGCTAACCATCTCTACCTTCCTCCCATACAATGCAAAGACCTTAGAACACCAATTCTAATGAGTCCCATTTCCTCTTACACCTTATTGCTCTTATTATTTCTATGCTCACATTCTTGTTTTAAAAATCGTTTCATATGTTCAGTATTTTTTAGGATTTACTGCATGTTTAGTCCAAAATCTTCAGATTTTCCTTCTTGCGTCTGAGTTCTTTTTCAAGTTCAATTTCTTTTTTCTTGAAGTACATACTTTAGAAGGTCCTTTATTAAGAGACTACTAGTAGTAAACCCTCATTATTCATTTGCCTAAAAATAGCCAACTTGCTCTGTATGAAAAGTATTCTAAGTTTACAGTGATTTTCTCTTAGCAATTTAAAGATATTCCACTATCTTCTGGCTTCTATGGTTGCTGTTGAAATTCATCTCTCGGTATAATTGCGTTTCCTTTGTAGGCAATTTGTCTTTCTCTGTCACTGCTTTCAGTAACCTTTAGTTTGCTTTTGGTGTTTTGCAGTTTCACAATATTATTTCCAGGTTTGGATGTTTAAATTATTTTTCTTGGAATTTCTTATGATTACTGAATCCTTGGATATTGATGTCTTTTTTGAGTTCTAAAAACTTCTTAGCCAATTGTATCTCATGTTGGTCTCCATTATTTTCTCCCTTTTCTCCTTTTCCAACTCCAATTAGACATGTTTAGAACTTCGTATTCCATCCCACACCCTGTATCTCTTTAACTCACTTTCATATTTTCCTTCAGTCTGTCATTGATGCACATTCTAGATGATTTCCTCAGACTATCTTCTGGTTTATTAATTCTGCCCATTAAATTTTTATTTACATTTTTAGAAGTTCTTTTTCAAATTGCTTGTTCAGGTTATATAGTCTCTTAGTCTCATTCATTTCTTTATGCATTGTAAAATAATTTTTTTATGTTTCCCACATGATATTTCTAATATTTGATGTTCTCAGGAGTATAATTCTTCTGTTTATTGTTCCTACTGATGCGTAAAGCTCGTTTTGTTGTGTGTTTACAACTGGGGTTTTATGCTCCTAATTTTGTGGTCTAAATCTGTGGAAATTGTGTCTTAAATTGAGGAGGTATTCCTCCAGAGATTTGAATTTATCTCTTCAAGGAACCCTGGAGAATTACTAATCTAGGACAACTTTAAATTAATTTTCTGTCTTGGATTGCCTGTGTTGCACAGGTAGTCTAAATTCAAAACTCCAAATTTGTGTAATGGCAGACCTAGAGTTATGAATTCTCAGAGAATGATTTTTTTTCCCTGTGAAGTCCAATTAATTTGCTCTCTCTCTTTTCAGAAAGGCCAATATTTTTCTAGCCCACCCTGCAGCACTCTTAGTTCCAGTTGTCGCCTTATACAGGCCCAAGGTCTTGAATCTGTCCTGTATGAGTCTGTTAAAATCCATGGCTATATGGAGGTCTTCAGTTGCGTCTTCATTTTTGGTCCATGGGAATTTCCCTTACTTGAAACTCAGCTATTTATTTAAAAGGAATTTTGTTGTATATTATCCAAAACTTTAAGTTACCTGTAGTTGGAGAAATTTTCAACCATTTAACCCACCAGCCAAAAACATAAATCAAAAATACACATTTCCCACATTTTGTTTTCACCTTTCTTGTCTATGACCCATTTTCTTTTTATTTTTTTTTTTCTAAATTACTCTTCTTTGAATGGGACCAGCTTTTTGCTGAAGAATAGTTTTAGGAGGAATATTCTTGAAATGGGAATAGAAATGCATCTGCATCCCTAGGAATTAACTCCGTGAAGATACAGATGTTTCTCTTGTTTACTGGTGTGTCAACAACACATAGCAACATGGAAACTCTACAAGTCAGGTTTATCTTGAACACTTTCTCATTACGTCTGTTTCTTCCTCTTATCTGACTGTATATTTCTCTTCCTTCAAATTAGGCATTCAAAAATCCAACATCCCTTACAGTAAAATCTGTTGTATTCCAGACTGTTTCCTTCTTTGCCTTATCATTTACCTAGGCTAGAAGACTGTATTATAGATAATTACCTTTCTGGTCATTCTGAGCTGTTGAATTACATATCTGCAAAGGCCAGTCTAACTTCTCCTAGTGCGTCTCACACCCTAGAGATTGTATCTCTTTAATTAAAGATCTTTGGCTAGGACTTTCAGGATTATAACACTGACTTTCAAGGAAAGTTGTATCCCATTTGAGGTCTAAAGAGGCTTGCTTGGGTGCTTGACTTCTCCCATTTTCATTGGCACAGAATTCATAGTATTTGGAATGTTTACTTTGTAATTTGTGGTTTGTGGTTGTGGCTATTTCCTTGTTTCAGTGAAGATGGTATTATTTTCTTTTCTATTTTTCATTAATTTGTTATTCTCAATTGGGTTTGAGAAAGAATGCAGTTTTTAACCCCTGGTATCCTTCCTCTTCTGGAGTTCAATCTGCCCATGTACACCTTCCCCCCACCCCCAGCTTTGTCCTTGCTGCTATCATTTTCTCACTACTAGAAAACACTTCACCTTTTTAATGATTTTAGCAACTGGCTCAAAATTTTTCTTCACAACCACTTCTCATCCCCCTATCCCTGGGGGTTATGAACTTTAAATTGGGAACTACAAAATCCTCGGGTGCTTTTCTCGCCATAGCTTTGTGTAATCACATAATATTTCAGTGTTTGAGCCCTAGACCAGGTATACCAAAATGAATCTATAATTATTGTAATAGCTAATGGGTAGCCTGAATGTCTGAGTTGAATTTGTTTACATTATTGATCTACCATCAATAGGGTTTCCACTTTGAGATTTTCCATGGTAGTAACAGACTGAATACATAATTTTATAAATTTCCTTTAAGACCAAAGCTCCTCAGATAATTCTATGAACTCAAATACTTGATAACACACAGTGTGGTGATAAAGACAATGGACTCGAACAGCAAATAGTCTATTAGTCTCAGCATCTTGGTCAACTTACTAGCTGTGTAACTTTGCACAATTAACTGAATCTCTCAGAGCCTAAGTTTTTTCATCCATACAATGGAGGTGACAGTGCCTCTCTTAGGCTGCTCTAAGGTTTGCATGAGATAATGTATAATGCCCATAAAGTGCTTAGCAGAGTGCAGGCAGGTTTGGTTAAGTTAGCTATCTGTATCAGTGGAAACAAACAGAGATAATTAGGCCACAGAAATCAAATTTATGGCCTTTGTTTCGTTAGCAGTATGTTTCTGCCTAACTGAATCAACTGATTATGGGCTAAACTTACTATTCCATAAGTAATATTCTCAAATATTCAAGCTATTTATGTTCCCATGTATACCAATTAGTATAATATATTCACTGACATCCTTCTACCACATCACAATAATTCACAAGCTGTAACCCTTGTGACACTCACTTCCATAAAAAAAAACTAGGTCTTTTTCAAAGCAAACTGACATTAAAAAAAGACAAGAGAATGTACATTTAATTGATTATTTTCTACTGCATGTACTTTTTCCTCTCCTTTATTTGTTATATTGGAATATAGGGTAAGAAAACTAACCAGATGGGGGAAAAAAAGCATCAATAGTTTGTGCCCCATCTCTTCTCTAAAATTGTTGAATATCCATGTGTGTTTGACTTCCTTCAAACCCACATACTAATACCACTCCAATACTGCCTTTAAGTCAAAGTCTAGAAGGTTTACTTTGTTTATTTTTAAGTTTAATCAGTCTATGCTGAGGTAACAAAGAAGAGCAAATCTTGTCAAATTTTTAACATCCTTTCCAGGTTTACAGAGTAACTTGTTTAGGATCGCCACGGTTGAAAGTTTCAGAAATCTCTGATGACATTACCTATTAATTAAAATGGAATTTTGTTCCTTTTTTCATAATTATCTGGGCAATATTTCAATTGTTCATACTATTTGTACAATCAGTTCTGCTACAATGCTTGTTTGAAAAAAACAAATTTGTTCCAAATCAATTGATTTTTAGGAAATAATTTGAGCATAATGCAGATTCTGTGTTTTCTCATGTGAGATTCTGTCTGAGAGAAACACTAGGTGAACACAGGAATACACAAAACACACACATGCACATGCATACACCTCCAACATCTACCTTAGTTCACTGTATATGTTAAGACCATGGCCATCCACATCTGGTTTTACAACTTACCATTCAATTTCACATAACTCTCCTTCTACCACATCACAATAATTCACAAGCTGTAACCCTTGTGACACTCACTTCCATAAAAAAACATTAGGTCTTTTTCAAAGCAAACTGACATATTTAGTATAGTATTTATGTATTCTTAACCATTTAATGTGTATAACTCTGCTACCATTTTATTAGATTCCTATCATTTTTTAATGTGCCATTGACAGTTTTTGAATGTTTTGACCCTGACTCCATTTTCCCATAACCCTGCAGTTTTTACAATTAAGTTTTTTATTTTGAGATCATTATAGATTCACATGTAGTTGTAAGAAATAATCCAGATGACCCAGTGCACTTTTTACTCAATTTCCCCAAATGATGAAATCTTGCAAAACTTGCATTACAATATCACAACCAGAATATTGATGTTGATACAATGAAGATACAGAATAATCCATCTCCCTAATGATCCCTCTTGTTGCCCTTTTATAGCCATCCCTGCTTCTCTCTTACCTTTCCATGCCATCTTTAACCCCTAGCAACCACTAATCAGTTCTCCATTTCTATTATTTGTCATTTCAACAATATTATATAAATGAAATCTATAGTATGTAACCTCTTGGGTTTTTTTTTTTAAATCAAAATAATTAGTGGGAAATTCATCCAAGTTATTGAGTGATTCAATAGTTTATTCCTTTTTTTTTTATTTCTGAGTAGTACTACATAATATGGATATATCACAGTTTATTTAACCATTCACCTGTTGAAGGACATCTGAGTTGTTTCCATTTGGGGGAAATGGAAAAATTTGCTATGAACATTCATGTACAGGCTTTTGTGTAAAGATGAGTCTTCATTTTTCTGGGACAAATGTCTAGGTGTGCAATTTCTGTGTCATATGGCAGTTGCATGCTTTGTTTATTAAGAAATTGCCGAACTGTTTTCTGGTGTGGCTGTACAGTTTTACATTCTCACCACCAATATATGAGTGATCCAGTTTTTCCACAACCTCACCTCCATTTAGTATTGTCATTATTTTTAGCTATTTTTGATAAGTGTGCAGTGATATCTCATTGTGGTTTTATGTTGCATTTCTCTAATGGCTAATAGTATTTAACATCTTTTTATGTGCTTGTTTGCCATCTGTAGATCCTATTCAGAAAAATGTCTGCCTATGCTCCTTGCTCATTTTCTAGTTAGAATGTTTGGTTTTTCACTATTGAGTTTTCAGAATTCTTTATACATTCTATTAGTCCTTATTCAGATAGATTGCTGCTAAGTATTTTCTCTCAGTTTATGTCATTTTCTTGATAGGATCTTTTGCAGATCAGTTTTTAATTTGATGAGGTTCAATTTATCAGTTTTTCCTTTTATGGATTGTACTTTTTTATGTCAAAGCCCTGTGGTTTTTATTGCACAATTTTGCATTGCATGGTGGTTTTTAGGCATGCATGAGTCATATTATAGCAGAATTGGCTGTACTTTGGAGAAAGAGAATTAAGAACTATTAGGACAGTTAACTTATCATCGTCAAATAAGCTACCATTGGCTTGATAAAACTATGAAAGCCCAATTAAATTCCCAGGTTCCATCTAAAGTGATTTTGAAAAACTGACTCTAAGTCTGGTTCAGCACTGTACTAAGTTACTTGGAGATTTGTCAACTATCTACTTACTTAGACGATATAGATAGAATTCCAGGGAAAAGAATACCACAAGTTTGAATGTGAGGATTCATTCTATTCCAGCAGCACACTATATTTAAGCACTAGTCCAAATAATTAGTAGGAAAATATCTGTCAATGAGTTTAAATACTCTTGTTAAAAGACCTTTTTATCTCACTGATTTTTCAATTAAACAAGACCTCTATTACAACAAAAAGCTGAATGTATTCCAGCCAGCCCCTCAGGAAAGATACCATTTTGTCTCTGAGAACCATTATGAAAATTTGACCTTTTTACCTTTTCCTGACCAGGGTTTTCCCAGATGCAAATTTAATGGTTTAAACCCTGAATGCTATCAGCCTCATAAAGCATGAACCCTCCTCTCGTCAAAGCAGCCGTCATAATTTAACTAGCGAGGCTGCCACTGTTCAAGGGCTCCAGCCGTGCGCTTGCCAGAGAAGCCATAACGTTAGTGCCGCTCCTTCTTCAACTTTCTGGGGTACCGAGAATTGACCTCAAAATGGGCCTTTGCCATGAAGAGGAAGGGGAAGGAGGAAAATAAATTATTACATAAAACAAAGGCTATATTATTTGGTACATATGTTATGGCTTACCCCATTTCATCCTCTGAACAAGGGATTGTCTGCCTTCAACTTTTCCATGCTCTTAAAATCCCTCTTTATAGTCTGTGCAGTCAACTTAATGAGGACCATTTGAGGAGCATAAGCGACATGATGTCATTTGGTCTCTCTCTTTCCCTCTCCCTCTCCTGCTCTAACTGCAGGATATGATCCACCCTGACTAGGACAAAAACTATGCACCCAGTCTCCTCAGAGTTATTAAGATGAAAGCTCTGACTTGCTTCGGAACATCAAGTACTTATGCAGTTTTACTAACTAATTCCTGCTCCTTCTACTATCTAGAACTATTCTTCATTTACCCAGAATGTATTGAGCATCAATGTGCTAGGCATTATGCTAGACATTTGCACATTATAAGATTTCATATTACACTCAACTTGCAATGCTAGCTTACACAGCTGTGGAAGACAAGTATTCTACTTGCCTCCTTTTACTGCACCCAGTGGAGTACTGGGACTCTCTTATCCTGGCTTGCAGGAAGCCATTGTTAAAAGTTCAAGAATTTTGTGAGTGCTTGCTCAACACAACCATTATTAAAAATCAGTTCATATCAACTTACAATTAAATAAATTATGTTAAAAGCAAAGGTAGTAAATATGCAAAACTCATCACTTCCTAGTTATTTTACTGCATTTTACTAGTATCTATGCTGTTGAGGTTATTTACATCTTTTATACCTGCTTGGTGGAAATACCATATAACAGTGAACTGCTTCTGTGCATCTCTTCTCAACTCCATGTTCAGTGATATCATATTGGTGGCTCCAAATCAACACTGGTGGGAGTATTTACACCATGAACATTAACAAATGCTTCAAATCAGGGTTGTTAACCCTCCAGAGAGCTGGTTGTCAATCATTTACCAGCACAGCAGTGATTGTACTTTTCTATGACTTTTATGTTGGACTTCAAATGATACTTTTATGTTGGACTATAAATGAATCTAAAATAACTACAAACTTTCTGGGTGATGGTGAACCAAAAGAAATGACTGAATGGCAAAAGGCTTCTCTGTGTCCTGAACCCTGGTAGATATCAGATATGTCTTTAAGTTAAATACCTTCTTTCACTGTTGTCAAAAGAAACCTAGTCAACTTAGAAGCCACACCTGTCTGAGCATGGTTGGTGGGGCCTCAAGACAATGTCTGCATGAGGAAATGAGAGCCCCATGGGAAATATCTCACCCTAAGGAGAGAAAAACATGAAGCACACAAGTATAGTCCAATGACAGTAGTGTGAGAGGGGAAGGTATTATGAGCACGGCTAGATGTGTATTGTCCTCTAGCTCTCTTTCTCTCACCTCAGCTTTGTTCCAGAGTCTTGCAGAATGAAGCCTCTCAATGAGAGATAACAAAAGCAGGAGCAAACAAGTAGAAAAAAGGAGCAGAGAAGGAAAAAATTGAGAAAGCTAGGGTACTCTGAGGTACCAGGAGGAGAGCATCCCCAAGCATGTTGTGAGAGGAAATGGAGACTCCACCTAGTGGCCAGGAGGACTGTTTACATAAGCACATATAGAAATGAGTTTCAGGGATTTCCTGAACTGAGAGAAATTTAAGGGGATGGAGTGGTTTACTCCCCACAAATTTTTCTAGATGGGCGCTGAACCTCATTGCTTTTATTCAGACAGATCTAATTTATCTTAAGGTGGATTGGCTGGACTGGGACAGAACAGGTTTCTCTCAAGGATTCCAATGCACCCCCACCTCAGCTCCATGTTCTAGGATGGGAAGGAATAAAGCCAGAATTAATATCATAAATTCTAAGTGAATATTCTGTTTTATCCAATCAAGACCGTAGATAGAAGTAATCCCTGGGATGTGTTTAGATGTTGTTTTCAAATAAGAAGAATGTGATATATCATTCTCATTTGACACTTTCATCATAAAACATCTCTTTTGATGACCTAGTAAAACAAACTGCAGCAAGCAAGAAGCCCTCTGGCTTTAAGGAAATGTTATCAACAGATATGCATTTAAATCCCAGCTCTCTCTATCTCACTCAGTGATCTTTTGCAAGTCACCAAACCTCTGTGTCCCTCAGCTCCCCATTTGCAATGAAGGATTCTAACATTCTAGGATTCTAAGTGTGCCAACCCAAAAGAAAACCATGCCCACAAAGAAATGTGTTTCCAATTATTCAAGTACCCGAATAGTCAATCATTAGATAGTATTCTTTGGCAATCTTCATGGCAATCTTTGAAACACATCTGGCCTAGCAGAAGGTGTTAATGAGTCTTTTATGGTTTAATGTACCAGGGCTCCTATTCCATTTGCTTCCTTGGCACACTGCAGAGAAAAGTACTGCTACAGAAACCTCTCCAGTAGTTCTCCAAGGCAGCATTTCCACAAAGATATTCTCTGCCTTTTAAATTGCACACTTATTATTTCATGTGTGCCTGATAATATATATGTACATATAATATATGTGTACTGTACAATATATAAATATATATAAAGCATATACTTAAATAGATTATATTATAAAATATATTAATATATTATAAAACATAAATATATAAAATAAACATAAATATAAGAAATCAATCAAAGCTCAGGTCTGAATTCTCCAAGTGTGTGGACTCTCCCCTACTTCATGATTTAGAGTAGGTCATCTCCAGCAAAACTCTCAGATAGCAATTGGGTATAGACTGAGCATAGTGAACAAATTAACATCTTTTCAAGATGCCATGTTCACTAAGCCTATTTAAAAATAAGTAAATAGTTTCTGGGCATGCTTACTTGTTTATTATTTTTAACATAAAAGGGAAAATTTAACAAGAAAGTAATTTTCAGATTAGTTAACATGCAACTGCTGAACCAGGATAAGAAAAGCTCCAGGGAAGTTATTGCTAGTAATGAGGACATTTTTCACACTTTACTGGAAAGTGGAACAAATGAGTCTGGTGCTTTTCAAACAGAGAAAAGCAGCTTGAAGCATAAACAAAAACTGAATGATAGTAGCTGCATGATTCTCACTCGCTGATTGGGACAATGAGTGTGGCTCATGGGTTGATAGCAGCTAATATCACCAACAGAAATCCCATTATTTGTGTATAAAGATGCTTCACTGATAACTAAATGGGAAGAAGAGATTGTGGCACAATTTGTGAGAAAAGAGCATCTTTATCCTTACAAAATTAACAATTTGTAGTCTTTATTTTGGTTAAATATTGACTATATTTAACTAACTCAGTTATAGTAAAAGAAATGCTGGTCTTTGGCATAGTCTTGCCTAATACTGTGCTGCCAATGGCCTTTCTATTTAGTACAGGTAAAAAATGCATTTGCCAATCATGGATACTTATTGAAAATCAAATTGAGTGACCACTGATGGAAATATAGAGATGCAAGGTGGGTTGTGGACACTGGGACCTAGAGTCCTGATTGTGGAGCATTAGTATCCATGTTTTTCTTTTTTAAATTACTTTATTTATCAAATAAAAAAACATTTCCAAACAAAACAAAGCAAAGCAATGGGGGAAAGCATAGTACTCATGTTGAGGAAAAGATAGAATGAACAATGATCCAGGAGTCCAGGAACCTAAGTTCTAGACATGTGTCTGCTACTATAGAGATGTTTCTTCCCTAGCAAGTCATTAACCACTCAGAGTTGGAATTAGGTAATAGTCACGATCCCTCCTTCTAGTTCTAACATTCTAGGGTTTTTATAAGGAACCCTGGATATCTTTTGTAGAGAAATTGTTTTTATGTCTCTCACTGAATGAATAGCAATACTTGGACACTTCGGAATGCAGCTGTCTTGAGGGCATCTAAAATTAGGTTGATTACCCCAGACTCCATCTGATAAATAAATGACTTATAGGCAGTGAACCCAGGGACCCTTTTGTTGGACAGAAGGAAGAAATATTGATCCACAGCCCTGTAAGGGGTCAATCTTTGTCCCTTAATTCTCCTACGTTCAGTCTTGATTTGAAAAGATACAAAGATTGCGGAACACAGAGTCTCGATAGGTTATGAGGAGGGGAGAAAATAGAAGTGAGGAATGGGCATTATTTTGGGTCTACTTTTAATCCGCTACAAATGATTTAGACCTGTGCTGTGCAATGAGGTGGACACTAGCCACATGTGGCTTTTGAACACTTGAAATGTGACTTGTCTGAATTGAGATTAACTGTAAATGTAAAATACACACTGGTTTTTGGAAACTTAATATGAAAAAGAAAAATGTAAAATTATGAAAAATACTTCATTAATAATTTCATATTGATTATATGTTGATTATTATATTTTAGATAAAATATACTATTAAAATTAATTAATCATTTCATTTTACTCTTCTTAATATGGCTATTGGAAAATTTAAACTCACAGAGGTAAAAAGTTATTCTGAATTTTGTTTATCATATATATCTGTAAATAATGTATTGTGCATATTTTCAGAGTTTACATAAATGGTATCACACAAGTGTTATGCTGCAATTATTCTCTTCAATCAGTATTACGTTGTGGAGACTGAAAAATAAGAACACATGAGAGTCCAGTTCATTCATTTAAACTGCTGTATAGTATGCATTGTGCAATCTACAGCGTCCTTTCATTGATTGGACTATTGCAAACACTATGGCTATGAACATTCTCTCCCACATATCTAGGATATACATATTCAGAAGAGGAATTGCTAGGTTGAAGAGTATTCACAGCATCAACACTATATTCTGTGCTAAGTGCTGGGAATCTAGTGATAGATATGAACATTGATGAATGATTCAGAGGCAGCATTGAGGGCATAACACACAGGTACTAGGTTTGACCTGGGACAATGAGCAGGCAGGAGAGAAGCAGCCTCCTCATCTGAGCTTTAAATAATGAAAAGGAGCAAGGGAAGCAAAGGAAATAGAAGAAGTGAGCCTGGACACCCAGGGAAGGTAAGAGAGCAGAAATCCCAGCACGAGCAGAGGTCCAGGGATGGAAACAGCATGATTCCTGGGCAGAAACTATAACCAGTTTGGTGTTGCTAGGATCTGAAATGTGAGTTGAGATTTTAGGCTGGAAACGGTGGTAAGAAAGGAGCCTGGTGAGAGATGAGGCTGTAAGTGGGTGAGGTACAGATTGCGTAGGGGCTGGTGGGCCATGTAAAGATTTTCTTCTGCATTCAGCAGGTAATGGGAGGTCAGTGAAATATTTAATCAGAGAGGGTGCATGATTAGACTTACATTTCATCGTAATAGGATAGAGACTGGGCTAGAAAGGGGAAGGAATCAAAGGCAGCCAAGCGAACTTTGAATGGCAACCTGAACTAGATAAGAATATGGATGACTTAGAGGGGATGGGCCCAAGAAATATTTTAGGTGAATCAATAGAATTTGGAGATGAATAGCTGCTGGGGAATGGTGACAGAGTGGGAGGAACCAAGAATGACTCCCAATTCTCTCACAATAATTCCCTGTGTTACCAGAGATAGCATTTAAGGAAGCCAAACATAACCATGTACTGTACCAATTCATAAATTACCTCTGAATTGAGGCTTCAGCCTCTTTACAACATACACTACCCTTAGCCATCAGCCCCAGCATCTGCCATTTCTACCTCATTCCTTTTTCAAACATGAGGGTATATGTATAATCATGTGGGCATGATAAACCGTTCTTTGCTACAAACTAGTGATGGGCTTTATGCAAGGTATGAGGTAAGTGGAGACCATTTAAATATAAAAGGCATAGAAGTTTAATGGAGAAGGTCATTCAAAATGTCCTCAACAAACTCTGCTCAAGAGTCTACTCCCAAATCCCCTTAGGAGAACAAAAGAGCAACAAGCAACTTTAGAAGGGACATCATAAAATCCTAAGAGACAATAAGCTATCATAGACACATGCATTGCCAACATGCACGTTTGTTTGATTGATCCCTTACAAAAGAAAGGGGGGAAAACATCAAATTTGGGTATACTTAAATGCAATATCCAAATCAAGTGTGAACCCTTGTTGACTCAGTCTCCTTTGTAGATATTTTAGTTAATTTGCCTAAGATTTGAATGTAAGTTTTAACCAGTCTCTCAAAGTTGTGACTTGTTAAAGCCTTTGCCTTTAGAATCTGTGTTTTATAAAACCCTCCAAACCACTTTCTACCAGAGACGTTATATTATACAGAGCAGCCTTGTGTTGATTTTTTTCCAATCATCATAGACTTTGAGCCAAGAACCACACACTAGGAAAAGTATAGCTCCCCAATGCATCACCAGACTATTATTTTTTTAAATGTTTCACATAATATGCAAGAGAAAAATATCTTTGTTGTAATGGAATGAATGCATATTGAGCAAAGTATTAAGGCTCTGAATGGACAAACATCAAGCAAATTCTAGCAGGACTAGAAGGTAACTAAAACAAGCCCATAAAGTGAGCCCACCTACTCTAATTTGCCTTTCATTTCCCTTTTCCATTCCTTCCCCTCTTCCTGCTCCATGGTAATAGCAAAAACAACTGCCTCGTCTGGCTCGAGACTTGAAATTTGACCTGTTTTGTTAGTAACGGGGAGACTTGTGAGAACGTGGACCCACCTGTTAGGGAGAGCTGTCTTTTAAAATGTGAAGGTTTCATAAGCTAAGACAGCAAGGGAGAACCTAATCAAAACCAACTGATCAATCTTCAAGAGGCAAAAGTGCAAGGATGTGCTTGAATACTGGGTACTCACAGCTCTTCCCTGGTGAGCCATCAGTTTGCACATCTGTGAAAAAACCTGGGACCAAAGCATCCAAGTTACCTGCCCAGTGTTCAAATCACCCAAGGCACTTCCCACTGCCCAGTGCATTTCATCATCCAATAAAATCAGGCACTCTGAGAGTACGTATTTGCTTTGCTGCCTCTCGGTTTACTTACTTTCTATTTTGAGATAACCCACTAAAAATAATAGGGACAGTAATAAAATGTTTGGAGAGCAGAGGTTTTCTCTCCTGTCCCTGGGTGCACTATTTTTCATGGGTGTTGGTGTTTCAGTGTCTCTGTGTGTTTCTTAACTCTGTTACAATTAAGCAGGGTCTTGCCAGAGCACCTGTGCAAACACTCTTGTTGGGTTTGATTGTCCCCGTTTCAGTCTCAAAGCGAGGACTGGAGAGGCTTACTGACTGAGGAGAGCAGTTGGTTAACTGGAGAGCCAGAGGAGCCCTAGACAGGGAATTCTGCCACTCTGGGCTTACAGCAAAAGGCATTGTGGAGATGCCCAGACAGAGGCCCCCACTCACAGAGCCAGAAAGCTCTATGCAGATAAAGTAATGGGTGGAGAACTGAACCTGGTCCAGAGCCTCATATCTCTTACCAAACAAAAAACACAAGAAATTGGGATTTATCAAACTCACCTAAACCCATCCTCCCAGCAGCTACCTCATCTGTGGAGACAACTCTTAGATCTAATTTTTTTAAACTTGGATATGGGTGTAAGAAAAGATGAAAAGGACATGAAAGCTATATTTCTAGGGAAATTAGGTCTTTCCTATGTACTGAAAGTAGGAAATCCTGAACATTCATCATGCAGGTCTAACGTAATATTATGAAAAGGCCAAGTCTTCACCTCAGTACCACTTATCACCTACTTGTCAAGTGCCCCTGACTTTTCCGGGACATTTATGTAGCTGCTCCATGGGCCACGGGTCTGAGCTAACATCCCACTGAGTCAAAATTCATATTTATACTTGCGTGTCTAGAGCAGAGCGGGACACAGAAAGGCTCTGTTCCTGACTTTTCCTTGCTTGTGCCTCTCTGGCAAATCTGATTCATCATTTTTCTCATCTCTCAGGTCACTGTTCTCTAGTAGAATGGACAAGGTGATTAGCACTTAGTTCATAGTCAACAATAGCTTAAAATATTAGCCTGCTTTGGAGACCTTTGTCCTGGAAAATCTGCATTTACTATCAGTCTCAAAGAAAGTGACCACTGGTGGGGAGAAAAAGGTGCAGTGAAGAAAAAAAGTGGAGATAAAGAGGTTGTGGGTTTTGACTGCATAAATATGGTGTGCCAGTTTGGATGTATTATGTCCCGCAAAATGCCATTAGCTTTGATGCAGTCTTGTGGAGGCAGACTCAGTCAACTGTGAGTGAAATGTTTGATTGGATAATTTCCATGGAGGTGTTACCCCGCCCATTCTGGGTGGGTGTTAATTGGATCATTGGAGTCATATAAAGGAGTTCACAGACAAGGACCTCAGAGCAACTGAGAGTGACATTTTGAAGAGGAGCTGCAGCTAAGAGAGGACAAATGCCCCAAGAGCAACATTTTGGGGAATGCCATTTTGAAACTCAACCTGGTAGCAAGCAGACACCAGCCATATTCTTTCCCAGCTAACAGAGGTTTTCCTGATGCCAATGGCCTTTCTCCAGTGAAGGTACCCTTTGTTGATGCCTTACCTTCGACACTTTATGCCTTAAGACTGTAACTTTGTAACCAAATAAACCCCCTTTATAAAAACCAATCCATTTCTGGTGTTTTGCAAAAGGGCAGCATTAGCAAACCAGAACAGATGGGATGGTCCTTGTGGATATATTCAAAGTGTCTTAAACTGGCAGAATCAATAAATGCCAATATTGACTTGAAGCAAGAGCTACAATGAGAAAATAGTCAGTTTACAGCATTTGCTTTGTTCTCCATTTACCACTCTCAGCCCATCAACCTTTCACCTTGGCCTCTTTTCCTTGCAGTCTGTATAACCTACCCGCTCTACCTACTTTGCTGCTGTCATCTATATCTCTCCCAGGCCCGAAGTGCTGGTTCACAGAATATACTGTACACAGCTTACAGTTGTCCTCTCTGCTCTGAGTTCTGCTGTCATCCTGGATGACTTCCACAGTCATGTGGGTGGCATCTCCATTAACCCACCCTCAGAACCTCTTCCTTCCTCAAACCAACAATTCTCACCTTCTCTCCACTCAGCCATCCATTCCCATGGACACCTTCCCAGCCCCATCATAACCTAGGATTGCTCCACATGGAAATCTCTGAGCATAGATAATGCTAAACATTTCCGTCTGCTTGAAACTCTCTTGCCCACAGATGTCTCTGGCCTCCTTTTTCTACTATTCTTTACCAGTTCCCCTTCTGCTGTTCAGCTTTTAAATAATAGTTTTTCTAAGGGAATAGCAAGGATTCTAGTTCCATCACTTATTAGCTGTGTGACCTTAAGTAAGTTTCTTAGATCTCTCTGCATCTTGGTTTTCTCAGAATTTAAGTATACAGGGACTGTGTTTAAAATAGTTCCTTGCACACAGTAAGTACCCAATAAATATTTGCTGTTGTTTTTGTTGTTGTCAACATCATTATCATTGTGTACATAGCTCTCTTCTCACTCTGTTGTCCTCTCATTCAACTTTCATTTCTCCCACAAACATTTATAGCTGATGACCCCTGTTCCAGTTTGCTACAGTGGCCATTGTGCTAAATATCAGAAATGAATTGGCTATGATAAAGGGAATTTATTAGGTTACAAATTTACAGTTCTAAGGCCATAAAAGTGTCCAAACTAAGGCATCAACAAGAGGATACCTTCACTGAAGGAAGGCTGATGGCATCCAGAACACCTCTGTCAGCTGGAAAGGCACATGCCTGGTGTCTTCTTGTCCTTTGCTCCCAGGTTCTGGTTTCATAATGGCTTTCTCCAAAATGTCTCTGGGCTTCTGTCTCTGGGCTTCTGTCTCTCTTAGCTTCATCCTTGCTTGTTCTCCCAGGGTATTTCTCTCTAAACATTTGGGGGTCCTCTCTTAGCTTCTCTGGGGCAAACTCTGGGCTTCATCTCCTAGCTTAGCATCTCCAAACATCTTTCTTCATCTCCTAGCTTAGCATCTCCAAGTGTCTGTGTCTGTCTGTGTCAGCCCTGAGTTGTCTTAAGGACTCCAGTGAAATAATCAAGACCCATCATGAATGAATAGGGTCACACCTCCATGGAAATAACATAATCAAATGTCTCACCTACAGTTTGGTGGGTCACATCTCCATGGAAACAACAGATTCCACCCATAGTAACGTGCACCCACAAGATTGGATTAAAAGAACATGGCTTTTACGGGGGACATAACAGATTCAGACCGGCACAACTCCTCTCAAATTATGTCAAATCCCAAACTTGTTTCATTTCCTCCCCCAAACTTACTCCCCTTGAGTAGAAATATTTTTGTTTTCTTAACTTTCCTATGTCAGTGCTCTCCTTTCTTTCCCTGTGTCATTGTTTTATGTCCTCATTGTCTCTTACAATAGTTGTTACTAGATTTTCCTGACTAATCTCTATTGCTGGTTGTAATGGTTAGTTTCATACGTCAGCTTGGCCAGGTGATGGTGACCTGTTGTTTCATTAAGCAAGCACTGGCCTGATTGTTACTATGAGGATATTTTGTGGACTTTAATCGTCAGTAAATTGATTGCATCTATGGCTGATTACATTTACAAACAACTGAGGAGACTGCCTTCAACAATGAGAGAAGTCTCATCCCATCAGTTGAAGGCTTTTAAAAAAGTGATGACTTCAGCATTCCGAAGAGAGAATTTCTATCTCTACTTCAGTCAGCTAGCTTCTCCTGGGGAATTCATCAAAAACTTTCACTGGATTTCCCAGCTTGCAGCCTGCCCTATGGAATTTGGGCTTGTGCATTCCCATAGTCACATGAGACAATTCTTATAAAAACCTCATAGTATTTACAGCTATCTTCTGTTGGTTCTGTTTCCCTAGAGATCCCTGACTAATACAATAGACTTGCAGTCTTGGACCTCTTTATTTTTTGTGGCTGAATGAACTTTTAAAAAATACAAGTGAGTCATTCCAAATCCCAGCTGAAACGTGTTCCCTTAAGGAGGAATGTAAGGACCTCCATGAACCTACCTCTACTTACTTTTCCAGTCCTGCCCCCAACTCATGCTCCACATTTGCTCAGTCACTTGCCATCCCCATGCAAATGCCAATGGTAATAGTTTACCTTCTTGCTTTTGTCCATGATGATCCTTCTTGCTAGAATGTCCTTTCTACCAGCAAACACAGCTGTGACATATACTGCTCTTCCACTGTGAACAGCCTGCTGTTTCCTCTTTCCAATACATCATCAGCTCTGAACAGAGTGAAGAGGTAGGTCTGTGCCATCAATGTCACACCCAGTTGTTAGTCCACAGAATAGGCCTAACTACAGGGTGCTTCCTTCAGACATTCGGAAGGGCTCAGGATTTTTTTAACTTGCTCTTCATGGTTGGCTTCTCCCCCAAGGATCCTGGTACTATTTGCAAGGGGCCTGGGTAGAAGAAAATTGTAGCATCTCTGCCATGTGTTAGAGGCTATAGTTCTTCTCAGTCCCATCTGCTATATTGGTAACTGGGAGAAGGTCCCTTGCTTTCCAGTAACTGAAGGGACTGGCACTTTGTCATTCTTATTAAGGTCTTTGGTTTATAATTCCAATGGACCCCCAACCACCAGCCCTCTGACCAAGTCCATACAAATCTGAATCTGCATCCCCTTATTCCAGATTACTTCAAAGGCACAGAGAAGAAAGAATGCTCATCTAAGCGGATGAATCTGAAAGTACAAAAGTTTAATTATTGGGAGGTTATCTGCAGCTATTTCAGTCTCTCATTAACTGCAGATGTGGGAAGTTAGCATAGGCACAACTTTCTGGTGGAGCAAAAATGGTTAACTCTACCCAAATAATGTAAAACTGACAATTGAGTTAACAATCTCCAAGATTTCAGAGAAATCGATGTTCTCTCAGAATGTCTGGGTTTGCACTATGAAAGCATGGTCTCTTTTATGTAGTTGACATAGATTGGCATTGTCCATAGCATGCTCCATTGAAAATTCCCCTGGAGTCTGTGGTCGGATAACCTTGGGAAATTCTGGGTTAAAATGAAATAGGCTTCTTCAAAACACAGTTAATTGGAGCCTTTACTATGCTAAGACAGATCATGAATCTCGAAGGTGGAGTTGTAGTGGCATAATGTTACTGTTTCCCAAATGTATTAGACCACAGAACCCTTTTGTCAAAGGGCATCTCATAAGACTATTGTTCCATAGAACACACTTTAGGAAATGCTTATCTAAAAACATCCTAAGAATTTACTTTACTCATGTAGATCTGCCTCGAAGAAAATCCATACCCCATACCTTTAAACATATTATCAGTATTTTTGCTGATAATGCACAGCCTAGTTAATTTCATTTCATCCTGAAGCCTGTAAATCCATACCTCAGAGTGCTGAGAATAGCAGCATTGCCATATCTTTCTTTTATCTAATATGGCCTTTAAAATTGCCAACCCTTTATCTAGCTCTCTTTGGAAATATCACAGCATCAGAGCATTATCAGAGCTGTCTAACCTCAATAGCCTGAAACACAATTCTTCAGAATTCAAGTAGTTGGATACTGATAATAGCTAACTTCCATTGGGCACTTGTCTATTACTTCATTAAATGATCATGGCTACCCTATGAACTAGGCAGTGTCATTGTTCCTGTTTTATAGGTAAGCAAACAGAGAGGTTAAATAATGTACTAAAATTCACACAAGCAGGAAGTAGTTGAGTTGGGATTTGAACCTGGTTCCAGAGACTATATCCTCATCTATTACCCTATACTGTCATGTGAGGGGGAAAGTTAAGGAGGGTCATAGGACTATGTCTCAGTTTCCTAAGGTTGTCTTAACAAAGTGCCACAAACTTGGTGGCTTAAGATGACAGAAATTTATTCTCTCACAGTTTGGGAGCTCAGAAGTCTGAAATCAAAGGTGTCGAAAAGGTTGGTTCCTCCAGGGGGCTCTGAGGGAAAATCAGTTCCATGCTGCTCTCTTTACTTCCCGTCTCTGTTGTCACATGGCCTCCAACCCTCTGTGTCTCCTCTGTGCCTCTATGTCTGTGTGTGCTCTCTTCTCCTTATAAGCATACCAGTCATTGGACTTAAGACCCACCCATATCCAGCACAGCTCAATCTTAACTGAACTAACTACATCTGCAAAGACTGTATTTCCAAAAAAGGTCACATTCACAGGTACCTAGGATTAGGACTTGAGCATACCTTTTGGGGGTCACAATTCAACTCACCACAGAATACATCTACAAGTAGACAGTTGATGGTACGGTCACAATTATCCAAATTTTGGCCATGCAACTGCCAATGGATAGTCTCTAATACACTGGCCTCAGTTTCTCAGCACAAATGGTCTTCTTACAAGCAGTCTGAAGAAAGTTAGCAAATGTAACTTTACACAAGTCAAAAGTAGTGCCTCCAGATAGACATCACAGGTGAGTGTCCACATGGTGTGGTGTCAGAGTTCTCTGTCCCCAGAGGAGAGTGTGAAACGCCACCATTAGCATTGATGAAGGCATTGTACACTGTTAAAACGAAATACTTTTGGATGACGTAGGATACATTTTTATTGTTATTCTTATCTTTAGCTATTAAGTATTCATTCTTTTTATCTATAATAGCTACCTTAAAATAGCTACAATCTAGTCAGTAGCTAACATAAACTGTATCAGAATTGTACCAGATTCTCAACATATATTATCCTTTTTATTATGTCAACAACTCTATTCAATATGTTTTATAACCTCCAATTGACAAATAAAGACACTGACATTCAAGGGAGGTTAAACAACTTTCTGAAATTTCCACAATATGCAAGTGGAGAAGGATGATTTGAAGACAAGTCTTCCCAATTGCTTATCATTATAAATATTTTGGAAGGTGTAGCTTTTTGGGTACCTTTGAAACTAACCAGTTTGTTGAGTAAGTCATGACAGGGGAGGCTAACAAGATGTCCTGGCTAACACAAGTCCATAAGAGAGCATGCACAAGCATATTAAGGAAGGCCAGGCCTATTACCTACAGAAAAAAATGGGTAAAAGCTAGTAGATGTGCAATGTGAAATAGTACACAGCAGTTAGAAGCAAAGAACTATGGATAGATCTTAAAATACAGAACTGTGTAGGAAAAAAATCATAGCAAGCCTTATAAATTTTATATAAAATATAAAATCATATACACAGAACATGACATTTTTATGCATCCAGGCAAATTCAAGCACGTATATTGGTGTTTGATTATGCAAGGGGGGTAATGGAGATGGAAGATGAGAGCAAAAGAAAAGAAAGACTTCATGATAATGTGCCCTACATTAGGTGATATGATGTATTCAGCTTTTTAAGCCTGAGATACAAAAATTTTAAAAGGAAGAAAGGAAGAGAGAGAGGGAGGGAGGGAGGGACAGAGGAGATTCATGGTTGTTGCACTGTCCATTGGGTGCTGGTGACCAGGACTCACCACAACAATCACCCAAGAAAAGGGATGTGGAATGGTTGACCTAACAAGATAGGAAAAAGATACTGCATGGTAGGATGGGAATGTACTCAACCTGAACTTTACACCTTTGCAAGATTCCAGCAAAACTATAGAGGCATTACAGATTTTAATTCAGTGTGGTATCTTTAGAAATATAGCAGGACCTACTGTGATGTCTGTGTTTAGCTCAGCATGAAGCTGTGTTTAGCTCAGCACAGAGTTATTGGGGAATGCAAATCTTCCTTGCTTGATGCAGGCAGATTCATAACAGGGCACTCTGTAAACTACCATCTATCTGGCATCTCTCCTTCTTGTCAGTTGGTTTTCTGGCCATATCAACTGGGCAACAAGAAACTCAGAAGATTCAAGTATCACACAAAGAGAAGAACATCCTTTGTTATCCTGATGACCTCAGAGAGAAGACTGCCAGGAAGGTGAAGGGTGGTTCCTGCAAATCCATGGAGAGGGATGAGTCCTTGAAGACAGGCCCACAGAGGTATTCCCGTCATCCTCCAGTTACTGTAAGATTTGAGTGTGATGGGTGACTTGTTAAGAGCAAAGAGCCTGGGGAGAGGGCTAGCTTGTAGTCCCCAACCCCCAGGATGAAGCTGAGCAAAGCAGGGTGACCTGAAGCATTATTAAGCTAATACTAGAGGAGGCCTAATTCAACCACGTGTTCTCATCCCCAGAACTGACTAGTCCCATGTTTGGAGTTTGGCATGACTCAAAGCACACAGTGCCAAGCTTTCTTCTCTTTAATTGCTAAACCCATGTTTATTTGAAAGCAGAGTTAATCCAAGTACTTCTGATTACCCATCAGAACTCATCAAAATGAGGACCTGAAAAAAAAACTTGTTTGATGTTCAGAAACTAATCTGAAGCCATCACTCTTGTGAACAGGAAGCTGGACTTGGCCAAGAAATAAACTGCTCCAAATACTGAAAGCCTTCAGTTTGGTTTGATACTTTATAAGATATTTGAACCTCGTCACTATAGACTTGGCCCAAACTTCATCCCTCTCTCTGTCTTTTTAAAATATATACCAGTGCTTTTAGTTATTTAGTGTGTGATGGTGATTTCTGTCATCTGGGATGAGAACGCTGCTAAAAATTATGCAGTGTAACTAGTAGCAATAAAAACATGTTATTTCCTTCATATGTCAAGCCACGGTTTCCACTTTCATGGTAGATAATTTTTCTTTTAGTCCCGTTTAGTTTTCTTCCTGAGTATTATTCTTTTCCTCATGGTCAAAGCCATCAACTAGTCACTCAACAAATATAACAGAGTGTTGAACTGTGGGGTATTTTAAAAGTGAAGAAAAATACACTTTTTAAATTTTGCATTCAACTCACGTACACAAAAGCACTACACATCTATGTTTATTTCTAGACCTCAGTGGTTTTTTTTCATGTAGAATATTAACTACATAGTCTCAATCTTAGAGATCCAACTCTAAAATCCTGATTCAGCCAATAATTTTGTGAGTATGAGGTGTCAAGACACAAGCAGCACTTAAAAATGGCTCTCTCATGTAACATCTCATGAGTATTCTTCAGATAAAAAATGCAGAGTCAGTTCCGTACATTTAAATGATAGGTTTGGAAATACGAAGTTTTGCTTAAACCTCTTGAAATGCTTCCAACATCCATAGATATCACTTAACAATATTTTCATCTTTCCTCATTAAGAAATTTATATCAAAAGTTCTCGAGTACAGCATTTGTTCTTTTAGTGAGTATGACATGTTTGATGATTTAATTTAAATTAAGGAACGTGTGAGGAGACATCGCAGGTGTATTCATTTTCTTCTCTCACAGAATAAATGGCTCAGTCATCTGTGCCATGGCATGGGAAGAAAACTCAGTTCTCTCTCACATCTGGATATCTTCACCCTGATGACAACTGCAATTGACTTTGCAACCCAAACTCCTTTCACAGAGATCAGTACTCTTATCTGCTCTTGGCGGTGCCAATAGCTTTGCAGTGCCTGGGGAAAGGGAGGCGCAGGGGCCCGGGGCAGAATAAAACAACCAAATGGGTACACATCCTCATTCGGTAAAGTCCTAGCAGTCAAGTGACCCATGTGTCCCTCACAGTCTTGAGTACGCAATTCTGCCCTGGCAAGAATAATAAAGTTAGGCAGAATTCTTCATTTGTGGGGTCTCCTCATTCATCAAGGAAACAAAAGTGGCTCCAAGTCATACTGAAGCCCTTAGGAGTGTGTAAGGTAAAAAGTCTGGGAGATGAGCAGGAACAGAGAGTGCCTGAGATGAAGGCAACTGGGAAACGGAAAAGGAAAGAGCAAGGAGTGCCAGTTCAAATGTCTGTAAACAAAAGTCCCCTCCAGCTTGGGATCCTGGACAGCTCTGGAACTGTTCACCGAGGCTGCACCCTTTGGTCTTGCCGGACGAGCAGCGGCTGGCACTGACATAAACCTGGGCTTTTACTCGTTGAGACAAAAGTTGAGGGTGCTTAGCCCTTTCCGGCTTTTTTTTGTTGTTGTTGTCAGAGAAAAGGCAGAAAACTATCAGAGGAGGCCATTAGTCCTCTTTCTTTTCTTTCTTTCCATCTTTCCTCCCTCCCTCCCCCCTTTCTTCCCGCCTTCCTCCCTCCCTCCCTTTCTTTCTTTTCTTTCTTTCCCTTCCTTCCTTCCTTCCTTCCTCCCTCCCTCCCTCCCTCCCTCCCTTCCTTCCTTTCTTTCTTCTATTTCTCAGACAGGGATCCCAGTATTCTTTTGGGTTTTCATGGTGACTGTTGACTTGGGCTTATCATACAGGGCCATTTGACATATCTAGCTGAAGCTTGCATAGGCGTAACCTCCAGGACCGGCTCTTGACTCTACTTGAATTCTCTTAGCCATTGAAAGCTTATTTTGTTTCTCGTTTGTTGTCTTTTTTTCAATATAACTTTCTTCTCAGCGACAAAAGTACCATGCTTCTTACAGAAAATCCTGTACATACAGAAAAATGTAAAAAAGAAAATAAAAGAAAATAAAAAATTACCTATAATGCCACCACCACCCAGAAACAAAATGTTAAGATTTTGGAGTATTTTCCTCCATCATTTCTTTCCCATGCTTCATTTTACCAAATTGGGAATATACTCCATATGCAGTTCAGAGTCCTGCTTTTTCACTTACCCTAATAGGAGCGTTCCCCCAGATCATTAAATGGTTTTCAAAGCATGTTTTAGGATGGCTGCATAGTCATTTTCTTAATGGACCAATGTTGAAATGTTTTTGGCTGGATAAGATTGCAGGTTTTTTCTATAAGCACAAATAATTCTTAGATTTTGTTCTATTTATTACATATTCCATTCTGGATTTTCCATGAGGTAGTGGTGGAAGGGCTGATTCAACTGATTCATGGAATAAAAGAAGCTGATGTGCAGTCTTTTGCAGATAAGTGATCTGAACTCACCAAATGTAGAACTCCAAGCTCAAATCATTGTCTCTGAAGGTAAAACAACAATAACAACACCACCACCAACAAACAATAAGACCCATATTTTGCCATTTTTCCTTTCCTTGCATATTTCTGCTTTCTTTTCAGGATGTTAGGGAATGATGGGACATATTGACAAAATGAAGCAATAAATAAAAAAGCAAGCAGAGAATTCACAAGAAGTGAATGTGCACTGATGGGGTAGAGATGATGATGAACTTTCATTATACAGAGATTAAATATGCACCATGAGAAGATTAAATGAAGAGGTTCTCTACTGGAAATGTGAAGGTTAATGAGAGAAAGTAAGAGGACAGACAACATCTAAAAAGAGCTGAAGAGAAGGTACAAATAAGGACAACAATGGTCAAATTATACTCAACATATGCATATGTAGCTGGTAAAAGCATATATATTTTAAAAAGCCAGGGAGCAATTAGTGCAACATTGAGGATAGACATTACCTTTTGGGAGAGAGAAAGCAGTAATGAAAGAGAACCAGACAGAGGTCTTTTGGGTGATGGAGTAGTTCGATCTCTTGACTTGGCTGGTGGCTTCATTGTATGATAATTCATCTGTAAAGGATCCTATGTTTATGCACTTTTCTGTATGATAAATTCACAATTAACACAAAAAGAATCTATTCAATTGCCAGAGATACTGTACCTGGAAGAATGGGGGATATGTTTGTCTTTAGGCTGCAGGAGAATAATTGTTCAATAAAGGAATACACAAAAGAGTATTTTCCTGTTTTGTTTAAGGAGGGAAAGGTGAAAACAATGGAAAGAAAATTCACAGGTGGGAGTCGGGATTGGGAAGGACTGAAAGGTATTCCTTGTTTGTAAACAGTACTTAGATAAAAGAGTGATACAATGTTCTTAAGGGTTGTTAAATTAAGCCCCTGGCAAATGTCTTTAAGAAATATACAATAAATGAGAAAGGGACAAGACAATGAATTAAGGTCTAATGACTATGTGTGGGTGTGGGTATGAATATATTAAAAACAAGAGGCTATAGCCATTGCCGTGCAAATTATTAATAGCAGAAGACTGAGAAGTAGAAAAACTGGGTTGGAGTCTTACTAAGTTGCCATGTAAAATTTGATTTTAAAAATAAAAAGGCTGTAGGTATAGCAATTGAGCATTTGCCTTTGCAGCCTGATTACTGAGATCAAATTTCATTTTGCACTTACGGGTTGCAGGACTCTGAGTATGATTCTTAACCTGACTGTGCCTCAGTTCCTCCCACTGGAGAGTGGGGATTATTGCCCCTACCTCATAGGACAGTTACAAAGATTAAATGAAATAATCCTTGTTATTTACTTAGCACGATGTTTATGAATGTTGGCTATTATTATTATTACTGCTACTAGTAACTTTAATGGGTCTCAGCTCTAAAGTAAAGGTATTGGACTAAACAATTATGAGTCCCTTCCAACTGGAAAATTATGGAATTCCATTCCCATGGCTGTGGTGATTGTTAAACTTTCTAGGGTGGTCAGGAAGCCAAGACGAATCAGCTAAAATTGTGTCCAAGTGCAAGAAGGGGAAGAAATATGAGGTGAAAATCATTCCCATTATACTGAGTCCAGGTTGAAATGTCCACCAAAAAGGACTGGAGGTAATGAAAGTTGACCTCCTCCCACTGCTTACAACTACAACAGATTGACTGAACTAATCCTTAAAAAAAAATTCTTGAGGTAATGGAATACTGATGTTTTCCCTTGCCTCAAGCAAAGGGAACCAAATGATTCTTTACAAATGTATAATTCAAGAGAAATAAAGCATATATGTATATATATACCGAATCTGTTTTAGTTTAATGAAAAGTGCTGTTTTGAATATTGACTTTGCTTATATTTGCTGATGACTGACCTTAACCCCATGTACTGGGAATGTTCCAAGCCCTTTTAGCCATTGAATCCCCATAATGTCATGTAATCACTGCCATGCTACCCTTCAGAGAGGGTCAAAGACTCAACTGAAGATGTCTTTCTGTTCCCTATTCTCTGAAAATACTGTTAAATATTTTTGTGACAAGTGTATTGTTCCAGTTTGCTAATGCTGCCCTTTTGCAAAACACCAGAAATGGACTGGCTTTTACAAAAGAGGAGTTATTTAGTTACACTGTTCCATTCTTAAGGCCATAAAGTTTCCAAGGTAAAGCATCACCAGTCGGGTACCTTCACTGGAGGATGGCCAATGGCATCCGGAAAATCTCTGTTAGCTGGGAAGGCACATGGCTGGCATCTGCTCCAGAGTTCTGGTTTCAAAATGGTTTTCTCCCAGAATGTTCCTCTCTAGGCTGCAGCTCCTCAAAAATGTCACTCTTAGTTGCTCTTGGGGCACTTGTCCTCTCTTAGCTTCTCTGGAGCAAAAGTCTGCTTTCAAAGGCTGTCTCCAAAATGTCTCTGTAAGCTGCAGCTCCTCTCTCAGCTCCTGTGCATTCTTCAAAGTGTTCCTCTTGGCTGTACCTACTTGCTTCTTGTGTCTGACTGTATATAGTGCTCTAGTAAACTAATCAAAGCCCAAGCTGAATGGGCAGGGCCATGCTTCCATGGAAATTATCTAATCGGAGTCACCACCTACAGTTGGGTGGGTCGCATCTCCATGGAAACACTCAACCAAAGAATTACAATCTAATCAACACTAATACATCTGCCCACACAAGATTGCATTAAAGATAATGGCATTTTGGGGGACATAATACATTCAAACTGGCACATGCATCTTATGCCTCAACTCATACAAAGCTAAGATATGTTCAAACAGCCTTCCAGCCATCTTTCAGGATAGTACTGGAAGGAAAATGTTTATATCTTAGCCATTCTGAAGCCACCTACTCCAATCCATCGCCTGCAGCCCACAACACTCCGAAAGTCTCCTTCCATATCCTCATGTCTACAATTCCTTCCCTTGTATTCCAAACTGGACCTATGAAGAACATTAGTCACTCTAGTGTTTGTGCCCACTAGACCACATGTGATGCAGAGCTATTTTTAACAGTTTACCTTGTATACCTGAAATTCTGAAGGTCACAAAAACGGCTATATCAATTTTATAGTACTGTTTCTACTCCTTTTGTCCCATCTTCATGGCAAGTGAGAAAGAAAAAAAATACTAATAATTAGGGATATTGCATGAAATATAATGATGTATATTTTTATTGAGTATTTAAATTTCTTATTTTTCCAGAAAATATTACAAAATTATCTTCCATGAGACAAACTAAGAGATTTTTAGAAAACTGATAATCATAATTTTTAAAAATGCAATTTCTACCAAATTACTTTCCTTTTAGATGATTTTATTGAATATTGACCAATACCCCAAACCAAAAATATTGTAGTTTCATAAAGAGAAAGGCTTGTGAAATACAATATATTCTATGAAAACAATTGCTTCAATGAAAATATTTGTCGAGGGTAATCCAGGGAGACAGAAGTCATATTTTCTAGTGTTTGATAGAGATCTTGAAGATTGCTGAGCAAAAGGTTGGTAAATCTGCATAAAGCTTCAAAAGATTCCTATTATTGAACTCTAACAAAGTGAAATGGGATAGTCATGGCAAAGGGCAAGTGTCAGGAAGGGTAATGAGGTCCATGAAATAAAAGAAGGGAGAAAGAGAAGGAAGGAAGGTTGACTTTTTTGTACCAGTAGGGAAGTCAAACTGAAATGGAGTTTTCATATTTATGAAGTACTAGATAATAGAACACGTTGCCACACCCAAGAGAGTTAGCTTGAATCCTGAGAATGTGGCCGTGTAATTAAATAAAAAGAGCTGTTCCACTGCCTTGGTCTGTATTATCATCCTCTCTCCTCAAACCACTGCAGCCTGGGCAGGAATTTGAACCAGCCTCAGCAACAATCACTGGAAGAGAAATTCAACCCTGGGGTTAGCAGTTTGTGCATAACAGGAGGCAGTGAAGTTCTTCAGTGGTGAATCGAGGATAGCTTTATGACTATTTGGATTTGATCTGAGGTCTGCTTTAGTAGCTCCTTCTGAAGCAGTATATTCGGAGATGACTGTGGAGCTCCCCAACCTCCCAGGTTCACTGACCTAGCAGAGGTTGGGATCCAGCAGCAAGGCAGGAATGACCATTAGGACTTGAATTCATATCCTGAGTGATTCTCTAACAAATCAGAGTGGGGTGCAGGGGGAGACTGACTCCCCAATAATGGACAGATGTTCAGTGTGACAATTTGGACACCATTGCAAGCCCTATTCACATTGCAGACAGTAAAATGGGGCCACAAATAACATTCAAACAACTCTTAAAGTAAAAGACTATTTGTGAATTTACAATATTTTTGGCGACACATTGGTGGTTATATGGATTGAGACAGCTTTGTTGAAACCAGTTTTTCTTAAACTTCCTGCTCTCAAGCCAACGTAAATGGAACTTAGATTCTAAGTCCAATTATAAATACATGTTATCATTTTAAGTGAAAATTTAATTACAGTTTTTAATATTAAAAGACTGTTCAACCAGCAATATCACCCCCAGTTTAAAATTGATTTTATATTTTAGGTTAAGCATGTTTTAGGTACAAAAATTTTTTTCAACTAAAATTCAGCTCAGTAAATCTCAGTCAGTGTTGTCATAACATTGTAGTGCATAAAATAATATATATATATGAAAGGGAATTGTAACTGAACTTTATTCAATCATTGTTACATTTCATTACTATGTTCTACTACCATTGAGATCACTCTATTCCTTTATACCCCATTTTGTATTTGACTTTTTATGAGAATAAATGTAGCTAGATATTACAATTTCATTTTATTCTGCATTTCATTTGAATCTCTGAGTGGGCTTCTTGATTTCAAAACTCCAATTAGGTTTTCTTCAAAATGAAGATTACCTTTCTTTCCGGCTCATGAATTCCTGTCTCCCAAATCTCACCTTGATTTCTGTTTTCAAATAAAATGTCCTTCTTTATATTCTTAAAAAAAAAAAGCTATGTTCTGTCCCTGTCTTATTGTCAAACATACATGCATTTTACACCAAAACCCAGGCTGTGATGATCCATGGATTGATCCTGAAAGTTGTACAGAATGGCAGCTAGACGGTGATGAGCTCATGCAATGCATTTTAAAGATGGAAAATGGGGAAGAAGGGTTCATTCAGTTCCAGCCCATCAAATTCATAATGAGCAATTAAATATCTGTAATTAAATCTCCATTTACTCAGTAGACCAGAACAGCACATTCAAATCCAGTCTTCAGGGTAAATAATAAGCTTTATAAAAACTACATTCATTAATGCTGATAGTAAAGAATGTAGCAAAAACAATAAAAAATTAAAATAAATGTGTGTTTAAGAGATCTGGTGGCATTTAAGGTCTAGACAGGCTTAACTGGACTCCGAAATTAATAAGCACCTGCTGAAATAAAATAAACAACACTAAAAATTAGTATGCATTTATTTCAGTTCTGGGTAAGGGTAACAATGTGGGCAAAAAAGGGGTTTAAGAATGAAACACCTGTGGGTTTTAAAAATGGTAATGCACTCCTTTAAAATTATTTCTGTTGTTATGAACAATGTTCGAGACATGTGGAAAGGGGTGATTTATAATATCATAAAAGTGTGATTGCTGGATTCAAGTAGCATTCTTGGGTCACAATAATACCTTTCCTATATATAAGACAAATTTGATTATGAAGTTTTCTATCAAAAACAATAAACATGAAAAACTGTTGGCCAATTTCTAATTTCAGTGAAAGTCCTGCTTATAAATGACTCTTAGGGGTTTCTCAATTATGGTTTACTGTGCATTTATGTTTGCAGAGATGTGAATTAAAAATACAGGGTACAGAAGAAGTGAAAATATGACTTTGCTTCTCAGAAGATTACATTGTACCTGGAGAACCAAGACATGTTCACAAGAAACAAGTAGAGAACAGTTGATAGAGAACGATCACAAAAAATGTGCATAGCATATCCATTTACACAATACTTTCCTCACCTACCAGTCTTAAAATAGTCTTATGATGTGGGAAGACAGGAGAGACACTGTTTTTATTATCTGCATCTTCAAGATTAAAAACTAAGGCAGTGTGGGCTTTTGGGTTTGAAAATCTCCAGTTCCCCCCTAAAATAATAAAAAATAATTTAATTAAAGAATTAAGCACCTACTAGGATCAGACACTGAGATAAACAGTTACATGCAATATCTCAGTTAAGGTTCACAACAACCCCATGAGATATATGCCCATTTTGGAACTGGGAAAAATAAGGCTTATTGAATAACTTGCCTGAGAGCACACAGCCAGTAAGTTATAGAGCCAGGATTTGAACTGCTGTGGGTCTGACTCAAAGCTGGTAGCCTTAATCATTCCAATAGCCTGCCCTCCTCCATTTACTTAGCTCTAAGAATTTGGCAGTTTACTCCACCTCTCTGAGCTTCAGTTTAGCCATGGATAACATGCAGCTAATAACACCTATCTCTGGGATTATTGAGTAAATTATATGGCGTGAATTTTTTTATGTTCTTGTGCCCCATAAATGCTCCATTAAAGGTGGGTTTTTCCTCTACCCCTTCCATGAATTGATTTGCCCATGGCGATGCAGGGAGCATGTGACTGATCCACAACCTAGACTAACATCCTCTGTCTCTCTGCTCTTGGATTCCACAAATCTACTCCCACAATATGCTGGCATTTTACAATACCCACAGTATGATTTTCCCTCTGTTCACAGGTGTTATTCCAGTCCCATTACCAGTGTGCCCAAAGTCTGCATCATGTAATAGGTAAGAGCAAACAGCTCTTTTCCTAGGCGTTCATCTGGAAGGCTGGCAACCTTGTGAGCAACCTAACAACCACTGGTCACTCCACTTTTCTTTTTATTTTTTGGAGGGGTAGGGTTGTGCTACCTGAGACAAAACAAAGAAAGGAAGCCATGGAGATTAGTTATTCCTACTCAGATTTGGAAACCACACCACAAGTATATCATTAAAACCACAAGGCAACCAGCTGGCAAAGTGTTATTTCTAAAGGAGAAGTAGTCTGCAAATGACTTATTCATTGGAGTTCTGTCTTCTTTGGATGTTCCTTACCATGCCCTCACAAGTGTTTTTTTTTTTTTTTTGCATTTTCCATGATCTGAATCAAATTGTTAAAGAAAATGTAACATGCATGCTAAGCATGTACAGGAGCACAAAGAGAGTCAAGCTCTCTGTCAGGTAGTACTACAAATCAGCTCTGCTGGCTAACAGGACTTAAGATGTAGTGAATTATATTTCGAAATGTGTGAGTTCTGTCTTGATATTTCAAGATCAAATAATTCAGAATCTTAATAATAACTTGCAAGAAGAATCACTTGGAATCACTGCAATCACTTGGAATAAGGTTAATACTAATAATATTGCACAGCGACAATTCTGTCGGCTCCCAGGGTAACTGAAAACCACCCTCTTCTGCTGAGGAACAATAGAAACCAGAGGTGAGAACTCGCAGCAGATCTCTGAATTATTCATGAGATCATGCATGTCACTTGCATCTGTATGTCAAAAAAAAAAAAAAAAAAAAAAAAAAAACCAAGAGGGTGTTAACGCACATTAGTGATGCAAATTACAAAAAAAAAAAAAAAGAGAGCAGACTTTATTCTGGCTTACTGATGATTTTCATAATTCAGTATAAACAGCATTCTTACACATTCTTACATTCTTACAGTCAAGTGCCTGTTTTTTATTCTTTATATTTGCTAGGATTCATTTTGCTTGGTCAGGTCAATGTCTTGGGTTTCTTCATTTCACTTATCTCTTATTTATCCATTTTAATCAGTTTCTAATGCACACCAGCAACATTGACTAATTTATTCTCATAATTTTCCTGAGATACAATCAGAGAGAGACACATTTAATATATGAGAATTCAGTGATACCTGCTCAAAGGAGAAGAAATAACAATTGGAAAATACACTGCAAAAATACATTGAGAGAGCAAAGGGTGGGGAGGGTAAAGCCAATGTAAATTAAAACATTAACATTGAGGAATTCTTTGTAATATTCTTGCAACTTTTCAGTAAGTCTGAAATTTGTGTCAAAACAAAAAGTTACAAGAAAAAAAATACCTTACAATTCTGCCTGCCGTTCCTCTAAGGGAGCATGCGCCAAAGAATGAGCGATGGGACACGTGAGGCTTCCGGTTGGCCCGTTTTCACATATCTCATAGCAAGAGCGTCATGCCATGCTGAATGTGAAGCTAGTGTTCCAATATATGTATTTTTTTTGTGCAAGACTACCTTTAAAAGTTTTTGCCTATTGTAACAGTGACTTTTTAAATATAGCCTTAAAATTGTAAACAAGCAGGCAATTGTAAATCAACCTTAAAATGTAACCTAAAGCAGCTTTTAAATGTAATCCTAAGGCAGGGGGTGAGGACCTTTGGTGTCACAAAAGAGCAAGATGTAAAGTCTGCAACAATATGTAAATGTAAAGTTTGCACCTTTCACAGGTGTCAACTAGTTCCTGAAAAAAAAGAACAGGAAATAACTAAATTACTGAAGTTCTCCAAATCTGTTATATGTTAATTAAAATGAAAAACTCCCTTTGTCTCTAATGGGTTTAGCCAATTAAAGAATCATTTCGGGGAGATTGCCCCAAACCTCCCAGATATAGATAAGCCTTTCATCTATCACTTTTATCACATATTAATTAAATGATTAACTCTCTTTGTCTCTGAGTATAAAAGCCAATTGAAGAAACACTTCCAGGAGGCAGATTTGGGAAAGCATCCCTTGACTCCCACCAGAGTAAATAAACCATCTTTTCCTTCTCAGCCTGGTTCAGTGTGACTTATAATGGTCGCGCCAAGTGATGAACCCAGATTTGGGAAGTGCCCCTCCTACACTATGAGTTTTTGTTATAGGCCATACATTATAAATTTGTACATACAAACTCACTAAACAGGGTTGTAAAACCATGTACTGTGCATTTCATCAGTGATTGAAGGTCTACAAGGGTGATTCAGGGCTATGCATGATTTTCCCTTAGATTTTAACTTTGGGTCTTGTCCCTAAGTAAGATGTGACTCCACTGAACTCCACTTGCAGAATGAAGAAATTACATGAATTAATAAATTACCATTCTTGTCTTGATGACTACTCTATACTCATAAAATCAAGGGAATAAAGTATGTGTCTGCTTTAGCAGTCCTTTCCCTTTGTGGTCTTTGTTTCCCTCACCCCTTTTTGTTAGCGCCTCTGCCGTTACTGAGGAGAAGCTCTTAGAGTTACTTAATGTCCCTGGTCACCAGATAGAAGCATCTAATAACTATAATGTGCCATATATTCCAGAAAATTTTGTTTAGGGAAAGGAAATGCTATCTTAGGGATATAACAAACAAAAGGAAATATCTGACAAATCTGAGCCATTCTTGGGGCAGAAGTTTTGGGGCAGGGGAAGTTCCTGCTAACTCAGTGATCATTAATTATGCTGAAATACTTTGTGCATTTATTTCTTGCCCACTTGAACCTCCACCATGACTCTTTTTCTACTAGGCTATCATTATCGAGTGCCTGTCTCCATGTTTTGTAGGATCGCTGCATTTTATTGTATGTCATCTCAAAAAAGGTTTCTAATAAATAGAGTTAAACTGATGAATATATATATATATATGTACATATGAGTATATATTACAGGATTGCCTATAAAGCCATAAACTTGACTCATTGTTACTTTCCATTTTTCTCATGGGTTAGTTTCACCCTACATCTCAATTTCTGCCTATTTTTTTCTCTCTATTTTTCTTTTTCATGTTAGTAGGAACAGGGGAAGCTAGTGAAGTATAAAACAAAGTAAAAACACTTCAAGGAAAATTGACTTTCATCAATATTCATACCATTTGAACTGTTAAGTAAACTATTTTCACTAGCAATCAAGACCATAGTCACACAAAGGCTTGATTTGCCAAAAATGATTTCCCCAAAGGCGGAAAAATTTTCGGTATTACAGTCACTGTTCCTGGTTACTGTCTTTTTTCCAGGAATCTCAGAGTAAATAAGGCACATTCCTTAAGAAAGAGAGCACATTAATTTAAAAATTCCCTATTGATCCATTTGCCCAAAGAGCTTATTTTCATGTAGAAGAAAACAGAAACCTAAGAAAACAGGACACAAGCAAATTTTGATAGATTGGGGAGCAAAGGAGGGAGAGAAAAGCAAAATTACTTGAGGCACAATATGGGGACCATTAATAGTCAAAGTCTGAGAGTCCTGATGGTCATGAAACATTTATTGGGGGGAAGTGAGGGACACCAAGAGGAGACACAAGGATTATGGTAAAGAAATAGGTAATTTTATTTCTAATAACTTTTTCTGAAACTGACCTCCTGAAGACCCAAAGGAAAAGTATGTAATTTTCCACCACCGAGTACAAGTTACATTTATTATAATATGCCAAGCCTCTTATAGACACACTATGTGCCTATATAGTATGCAAAGAACAGAGAACAAATATGGCAAGTTTTACTTAGGATGTAAGAGTATGCATCTTTTTGGAACTTGGTGGTTGTTGTAGCTGTTGTGATTTAGACTTTACGATAAATGTAGAATGTTGTTAAAAGTTTAGGACTAAGAGTTGGAAAGACCTAAATTCAAATTGTATGGTTGTCAAGTTACAAAATCTCTCTATGCCTCATTTTCATACTATATAAAAGGCATGGAGATCACTCAGTGTCTTAATTACTTTTAAGCACAGTTTCAACCTTTTATAATGTTAGTAACAACATGCCCTTCCTCTCTTACAGGTTTGTGGAGAGGACGAAAAGAGATATAATCACTTTACAATCTCCAAAGTGTCAATAAATACAAAGCAAAAGACTAGCTCTGAAAAATATGTTTTCCTTACACCCATTAACTGAGTAATTTAAATGAGTGGCAGAGAACATTTCTGTCCATCAACCAGTTTCATGAAAAAAGCTACTGCCCAGTGATTTGCACCCCTCTCTGCCACATCCCTGGAAAAATGAAAAGAGCTGATGCTTCTGAGGTGCTCTAGAACAATGCTGAGTTTATTTCTAGGGTAATCTGTTTCCACACAGCTTTTTATTTGTTTATTTAATTTTATCATATTTTTATTGTGAAACATAACATATACACATAGAAATGAAAATTTTCGAAGTGCAATTTAACAAGTAGTTTGAGAGCAAATTTCAAAGAATATTATAGGTTACAGCTCCAGTTTCAGTTATTTCCTTGTTGTGAAATATAATATATATACAAAAAGGTAATATCTTTCAAAGTATGATTTAACAAATACTTATATAGGAAATTTCCAAAGTTGTTATGAGTTACAGTATGTAGTTTCAGTTATTTCCTTATTGTGAAATATATATACAAAAAGGTGATAACTTTCAAATTATAATTTAACAAGTAGCTATAGAACAAATTTCAAAGAATGCTATGTGCTACAATTCCACCATTTCAATTCTTTCCTTCTAGCTATTCTAATACCCTAGCAACTAAGAAAAAGAATATTATATAGAGATTCAGTATTCATAACCCTTTGTTAAATTTCATCTTATCTGTTGTTACCCCTTCCTCTAGTTTACTCATTTTCCCGAATTTCTGGGATGGCTAGGCAGTGACCACCTTAACTTGTTCATGTTGAAAAGGGGTGCTGACTTTAGGAGAAAAGGGGACACATCTAGTTGATGTTCTTGAAGAGGCTATTGCCTCTGGGTTTGGGGACTCTGGCATAGGTGTTCTTTGAAGGATTTAAGTTTCTAAAGAATGAACTTAGAGAGTGAAGCTTTTATAGAGTCTCAGATAGGGATCTGGGTATTCTTTAAGGTTTGCAGGACTACTATTGACTTGGGCTTATCATACTGCAGTCATTTGGCATATCTAGGTGAAGCTTGCATGAGTATTCTCCAGGACAGCCTCTTGATTATTTGAATTCCCTCAGCCACTGAAACCTTATTTTGCTGCCTTTCTTTCCCCTCTTTTAGTAAACATGGAATTCTGAATCCCTTTATACCAGGGACAGGGTTATTCCCAGAATCTGTGTCCCACATTGCCAGGAAGACTCATTCATCTGGGGGGCTCTGTCCCACATTGAGGTGAAGGTGATGAATTTATTTGCAGAGTTAGGCTTAGAGAGAGAAAGATCACATGTGAGCAACAAAAGAGGTTCTCTGGAGTGACTCCTAGGCATAATTATAGGTGGGCTTAGCCTCCCCTTTACAACCATAAGTTTCACCCGAGGAAGCCTCAAGATCAAGGGCTTGAGTTATAAAGTGGGGGGTTCCTAAATTCACATAGCATATGTTATATCCACAATAATCCATCCATATTCTGCACAGCTTTTGTTCTTGGTCCCTAGACTGCTTCACAGTCACCTGTGACAAAAGAAAAGGAAAAGAGATTTCATAGTTTTAAAATGAGAAATTACAAAGCACCATATTAGGCATATATTGGTATTATGAATCCATTTTTCTCACTTTGCTGATGTTTTATTTATTTTATGCTCCTATATGTACCTCTTCATTACCACCTTCTCATGGCGATGCTTGTTTTCCATTTACATAGCTGTGATATTCATATGCTGTCTACTGTTTTCACAGATTAAGTGTTGAGGACATTAAATATCCTGAGAACAAAGTTAAATAAGGAAATACCCCCCTGGGGCACAATCTTCATCAATGATAATAAAAAAGTGCCACAATTTTATTCACTTTCAAGATTCTACTCTATAATAGTTTGTGTCAAACACAATGGATTAAACTCTCACTAGAAAAGAAAAACTAAAACGTCTAGGTTAGTCTGCCCCCTAGTGTAGTTTATGGTTTCAAAGATACACTAGAGAAACGTGCTCTGGAAGCTGATAGTGCGATTCTGTCAGGATGGCAAATTGCCATTGTCGCCAGCACCAGCTTTTCACAGCTCCCTCCTCATTGGGGGCTGCAGAATTTTCTAGCATTAGGTCACATTTCTAACCTAGTTTTGAAAAGAAACGCGTAAGAACCCCACCCTCCTGGACCGGTGCCTGCTTGAAGTCATCGTTACAGGGACATCCTTAACCGTGGTTTTTGCCACTTGCTGCCATTTCAGGAGAACAGGGACAGTAATAAACAAAAGAAAGAAAATACTTCTGAGTTCAGAAATGAGGGCTTTGGATGGGCTTCTAAAAAAGGAGATATTTAGACAGCAAACGCTTCCTAGCGTGGGTTAATATCTTTGAGACGCTGGTCTGTCCCCGTAACAGCACCATGCTCTGTAGCAGACCCTTCTCAAAGTGAGTTTGCTGCAGTGTAGACTGTTTTGCCAGCCCCCTGGAGCCATGTCAGCAGTGAACAGAACACTGCGTTCCCCTATTTGATATCCTCACTCCAACTCTGCTTCAGAGCTGGAAATTAAGGTGCTTGAGGGGATAGTGGTTTTTTTAAGATCTGTAGTTTATAGTTAATTGCTGAAACTCACCACCTTTTTAAAAAAAAGAAAGTCTAATTATTGCAGGTGGTGTGGTTACATCGGTCTGAAAGCCTTTTTGTTTACATCATTCCAAAGTTACTGCATCTTTAAAAACAATTATCAAGAACCCATGAGTATATTCACCTGGAAAATTCAAATTTCTTGATTGATCACAACCTGGCCTATACCTCTCTGCTCTTCCATTCCCTCTCCCCACCCTTCCCCCAAGTCCAAGTCCCAGAGTTATTTGCCTAAGTAGAGATATTCTTTTGTTTCGAAGCACCCCAAATCACTACCAATTTCAGGAAATAAAGCAAATACCCCTTTTATCAACCATAGATTACATGCAAAGTAGAAATGTATACTTATGCACATAAATATATATGTATATACACAGACACACATTTTACTGTCTGCAAAACATAAGATCATCCTCGTATTTATATTTCTGTTGCCAAAGTCAGCGTCCAGCTGCGCTAGGTGCAAGCAGCCTAAAGCCACACCAGCCCCTGAGAACACCAGCATTAGGTTTCTTTTAACCATCAAATTGAGTTCCTTTGCAGTAACAGTGCAAAAACAAGTTTGATCTATATTCTAATCATTCTTTCCTGACAGTAATATCACCACTATATATACACACTATCTTAGGCTCTAAAAATTCTTATTAACCTGAATGGAGGAGAATTGGTAGAAACAGTCAATACGAAGTAATGGACAGAAAGCTAAGAAGCATCAAGAGCTCTGGATCCTAAGTGTCTGATCACCAGCTAGGCTGTTACCCTCAGCAAGTCACTTTACTATTCTTTACTATTCTGAAGCCTCTTTTCCCTCATCTGTTATGAGTGAGGGCTGGATCTAGATTAAATAAGAGGTATCTGAGCTTTTACCAGCAAACTGCCTATTTTAATCTGATCTTCATTCTCATGCTCACATCTGTTTTGCAAGGTGTTTTAGTCTCAAAATACAATAGCTCTACTTTTGCCACTTCAGGGCCAGAGTTAACCAAATACCATGTTCTTACTGACACTGTTTCCCTGTCTAATCCACACCCATGGCATGTTTGCCATTTACTGTACTGGCTTTCCAGCTTGTTTTCTTTGTTCCAGTCTCTGAAAGGCATTGTGAGCTTAATCATTGTCATAAAGAGAAGATGAAAGATTGAAGCCTTTCTGATTGGCGTTTTGCATATTTTTTCTTAGAATTTCAAGAGCGTATGAAACTCACTTCTTCCCTATCAGCATTTCCACTTACCCCTTTAGTTTGCTGACATGTGATTTTCAAGTCATTTTTGGAAATCTGAAACCTGTTAGAGATTGCAGATGCCAAGATCTGCATGACTGCTATAGCTTTGGCAGGGTCTGCTTTTTTAAGACAACAAAGGCAATAAATAGAAATCTGCTTTCCTCTGACTCTACTCTTTTCCAAAAGAACAAATGTCTTTATGGATGCATGGCATTTAATAAGATTTTAATAAGACCATCTTGGTTTAGACTGCCTTTGTTCTTAGTTTTTACTCAAAGTAGAATTTAGGTTTTTCATCTTGAGAAGTGCAAGTTTATTCCTATTATCAGCTTCCATTAAGAGCACAGCTTCATATTCTCTTTAATGTCTGTGATTTTCTTTAATAAAACTAATCATCTAAGTGCCAAGGGTTGGCAGAAGTAAAAATATGTTTCTGCCAATATGAACAACTATTTGACTAATTTGAACCCTAACCCTGGCCAAGTTCCTTAGGCTTCATGTTATGTAAGCCAGTATCTAAATAGGTAATACAAACTACAAAGAGTGGTACAGCTAAATAAGCACAGGAGATGAAAGGAAGGAGAAATGACATCTGACACAAGGCTTGGGGAAAGGGTGGCATTTGAGGACTTCAAGATTGGGTACAATTTTAATGGAGAGAAATGGGAGAGACAGAAATGGGGCAGGAACATTAAAAGCAAATGTGTGGTGCTGAGAATGGAGCAGACATGTTGAAGAATAGCCAGAAGTTTAGTTTTGTTCTAGACTCAATGTGTGGTCACGCTATTTACTGGGAGGTGCAGTTGGAAGGTAGTCGGTAGTTAGAAGGGAGAGGATGAAAGAATGGGATGTGATGGGCTTCCTCAGTGAACAATGGAGTCAGTGGAGGTTTAAAGTAAAGGCATAGCCCCTAAAACTCCAGAACCTTTAGGCATCCATGTGCCTGGAAGATTAGAAGGGAAAGAAAGGACTGCATCCACCTGGTTAGAAAGCTGTTCCAGTAGGCTATGGGAGAGGTACAAAGGGAGTGGGAATAAAAATAAGGGAATGGAAATGAGGGTCCAGAGCCACTCCTGGAAAATAATTTTTGCAGAGCCCTCATCTATATAAATAATTTTATTAAAATTTTCTTTTTTACAAAATTCTTGGGCCCATGTGAAATAGAGTTATTTACTGAAGATTTAGAATAATGGGTAGAGAAGAGAGGTACTTATTTATCTACTTATTGTCCTTAGTTCAGAGATTCTTTGTAGTGTCCAGTAACCACCTCTTCACATTCTTTGTGGTCGTATCACTGTTTTTGGCTAATTTCTTATCTCCTACCATAAGAAAACAGTAGCAATATTGTTACTACTCAGAATGCCAGGACTCTTCAGAATCTGTATGGAAACAATATGGATCTTCTTGCCCCTGCAATTCCCTAATGCTGGCTGCATTATTATTTAAGATGCTGCACTGTCCATTATGTTTCCCATGAATAATGGTTTCCCATGACTCTCAAATGTTGTGACTGTGCTTCACTGATGATACATGCCTAGAGTATGTGAGAAAATGTGAACAATAGTTCATTTTCTGGTCATGTTAAATTTACCATTTGGAATTTTATAGCATATGCATTCAATGTCTCATCTTCCAACTATGTCATCTCTTGAATTCTTTTGTCATTAATCATTGCATCCCTAGAATGTGATCTCTTTCTATGTTTATTGCACCAGCAGCAGCAGGAAGGATAGGCAAGCATAGTCATCCCAGTCACACAACGTTTCTGGTGTACAATGACATAAGACTGACCCAGAAGAGCACAACATCACCATATAAGATCAGAAACAAGAGGTGATATTAATTGGAAGGGCCTGTTGGTGTTGTGAAGAATAATTCCAGAAGCACTCAAATGAGTTAGGGGCAGCCATCCCCGGAGAACTCTCTGATATGGGCACTGAGCCTGTGGAGGGGATGGGTGACCACCCCAGTGCCAGCAGTGGTAAAAAAACAGGATGAATTGTGTCTGCCCCCATCTCTGCCACAGCACCATGGTCAGAACATGGATGGGTGAAATCCAATGCATGGGCACACACATGGACTCAAGACCAAGGGTTGGCAATGGTCCAGAGCCCTGAACTTATCCTCTGTCTGACATGAGTGAAGTAACCCTAAATCAGTTTATCTGCACCATTCTTGTTGGTCATTCTGGTGCCATTGCATGAAAGAAATATCATGCTGACCCCAGGAGTCATTTGCTTGCCTGAGATGAGTGCATAGGCACAAATTCAGAAGTTTCTCAGGGCATCAGGTCACCATACAAATGGTAGAGGGTCAGAGAGTGTGCTGAAGGGAGAACAGGGGCCAGAGTCCCCATAGGCCCCATACCAGGAGTGGAGCACACCCCAAGATCCCATTACGACCCTCAGCCCTCAGCAACAGGAACCAGAGGGGGACTTGGAATGATTAGAAGTAGGCCCTCCAAAGCATAGGGCCCCTGAGGGGGGGGCCCAAGAAGGGCTAAGAGTGTGCCCAGGTCTAAGGGTGGTACACTGAAGAACACTGTAATGAATGAGCAACAGGATCTGAAGAGTGCACACCAAGCAGAGAGAGAGGCATTGAAGCTGACCTCAAAGTTCTGAGCCTAGAGACTAAGCCATTAGTCAAGGGCTACCCTTCCCTTCTAAACAATGTTGTAGGCCATTTATACCTCTGAGACATTTCAATGAAATGAGATAAAATAAACGTAACTGTGGAAAGTTAGTCAACTGCTCAGTGCCTCCATTTCTTCACTTGCAAAATGGTAGTAAAAAGGCACCAACCTCACATATTTGTCAACAATATTGAGTTAATATTTGTGAATCAGAACAGAGACTGGCACAGAGGAAGTGCTATTTAAGCAGCTATTAAATGCATAATTTCTTAGACTTTTCCAGAACCTTACTGCACACATGAACAACACATAAACGAAGGAGAGTTGAAGAATTTCACAGGTTACTAGAATATTACATTTCAACATACAACTACCTTCTCCTTCTGGAAGCTTCTCTTTACTTCCTTTGGGAAGTGCAACAAAGAAAAAATGGAAATTTTTTCCTGCTTTAAATATTGTTCATGTAAAATTGCATCACTTCCAACTGATGTTTTAGCTGAGACCCAAACTCAAATGTTTTGCTTTGAAAGGCCTTCTTCTGTTACAACCTAAATCTAGAGGTCCTCAACAGATTGGCATGCCATTTGTGCCTGCATTGTAACACGGTGAGCTAAGCTTTTTTCATCCTCTCCATAGCATTTATTCCATTTTAACTTAGAGAGAACGCATATTTATCCATCTGTCTGCCTTTGTTAGACTGTAAGTTCCTTGTGGTCTGGGGCTGTGTCATTTTCATCTCTCTGTTTCCTCAGCAGTGTCGAGCACAGCATTTACACAATGTACATATTCACTAGCTCTTGGCTGAACGACACTGATTCAGGAAAAGCACACAAGTGACATGTGTGTACAAACACTTTCAAGTAGATGAATAACTGGTTTTCTTGTAAAAACCAGAAACAGTCTGTGTAAGGTATCTGGTGGGGCCCTTCATCTGTGACAGCATCTGGATCACCTGTTTTGTCTGAAGACTAAACTTTTAACCTCAGCCCCACATCACAGCCCAAAGTAGAGATGTAAATGAAGCCATGTGGTCGAGCAGGCCTAACAAACAGCAGTCGCATTTCTTCTGTTGCTTTAAACTTTTGAAGTTTCCCATGACTGCAGATTGTTAGAATTATTTGAAATATGTTTCCAAAGTCTTTCCTCAGCCCTCTTTCGAAATAAGTCATATCCAGCTGCAGTCACTGCCACGTTGTAATATAGATGAAACACATTTAAATTTGTTTTCTATTAACATAGAAAAATCTGAACTCTGAATCCTGAGCAAGCACTTATGGTATCAGAGGGAGTTAAAGCAGAAAAGACCTCAGAGATCAGCTAATACAGTTCCGTACTTTTCCTGATGAAGATTCATAAACAAAGAGGTAAGGAACTGACCTACTTACCCATGCAACTCAGCAGATTACGTTGCAAGGAATGTGCAAACGACTGAGAAATAAGTTTTAGTTGAGGCATTATATACGGGATTTTCATGTGGGGTTGAAATTGTTAATATTAAGTTTTGTTTGTTGGTTGGTTAAACCCAATTTTCTGTCAGTTTCTGTCATTCTGTTCTCTCCTGTTGCCTCCAATTGTTTGACCTCTTTTCCTGTCTGGATTGTCTTGCTCATGGTGTCCTTTAGGTGTTGCCTTTTCCTGGGGTGCATCTGAATCTTTTTCTCTTCTAGCACTACTTTCTTCTCTCATGGTGAGCCTCTCTGCTCTCCTGGCTTCCACAACCACTGTACTTTAATATCTTCCAAATGTCTAATTCCTACCTCAGAAATAGACATTCCTGCTCTACTAACTCTTCTGTCCTAAAGGACATTTCCACCCAAATATCTTCCAAAAATACATGACATTCAGGACACAATGCAAATGTCTTTACAACGGCACTGAGGATTCTTAAAATGCGGTCCTGGCTTCTCTCTAAGCTCATCTTTCACCTCTCTTCGCCTCACATCTACTCAGCCAGTCATAACAGTCTACTTGCAGTTCCTGAACACGTGTCCTTGTGTCCTTGTGTGCCTCCATTCCTTTGTGCTCAGTGCACCTTTGCCTGGAAGCTTCCCGCTGCCTTTGCCTGGCTAACTCCCATTCAACTTTACAAATGCAAGTCAAAGGCCCTGTCTTTCAAGATGTCTTCCTGTCTCCCGAATCTGTGTTGGGTGCCTCTCTCATGTCTATGTTTTAATGAACTAACTTTGCTACATCATTTACCACAGTTCCATATTTATTAGATAGTAAATATTATATCTAATACTTATTGTTAGGTAGCTGACAATAGAATATACATGAGCTCCGTTTCTGTAGAGATGATTGAGCTTGGAACCATTCCCGGCACCTGGTAAAATTTCAATTTATGACTGATAAATTACCAAGAAAATAAAAGATGAATATAAAAAGAAGCCCAGACCCTTTCAGCCATGTTAAATTTTATTTTGATATAGTTTCAAACCTATAGGAAAGTCATAAAACTATTACAAAAAGCTCACATATACCTTCTTCAGATTCTTTAATTGTTTGCATAAATATATGCATACTGTTTTTTTAAAAACATTTGGGAGTTAGTTGAAAACATCATGCCCCTTTACCCCTAAATATTGTGGTGTGCATTTCCTAAAATCAAGGTACTCTTTTATATTATCAAAATCAGGAAATCTAACATTGACATAATATGATTATCTAATTCGTAGTCTATGTTTGTGCCTATAATGTCCTTTATAAATATTTTTTTCTGATCCAAGATCTAATCCAAAATCAAAATTTGTATGTTATTGTCATGTCTCCCCTATTTCCTTTAATCTGGGTCAGTTCCCCAGCCTTTCTTTGTGTTTTTGACCTTGATATTTTTTTCTTTGAACAACAGCTTCCAAAAGTTTATTGCATATGCATGTTCTACAAGTAGGAACTTACCCCATAGTTACACTGACCAGCACTTTCCAAGATAGGTGTACAAGAATGCTCATCACAGTGCTGTTAGTTATAGTAAAAAACAAGGCAAGAGCAAGACTAAGAAAATGGAAACAACCAAAGAAACCAGGGACAGATTAAATAATCAGCACTGCATCATCCACCACCTTGATCCACACCAGCATCACCTCTGGCCTAATATTTTTCAGTAGCTTCTAAATGATCTTCATATATCCTATCTTGTACCCCTACCTCACCCAAGTCCTTTCCTCATCGTACAGAAAGAGACATTTTTTCAAAATGCAAATCATACACATATGCGCACACACACACACACAAACACACACACATACAGCCTGCTTGATACCCTTCCAACCCTTCCCCTTGCTCCAGGATAAAACCCAAACTCCTTTCCATGGCTAACCAGATGTTGCCATGGTCTAGTCAACCTGCCTCTCTAGCCTTATCTTGGGACAGGCTCCAGCCTCAATTTTAGCCCTTCCTACTCCAATACTACTTTCAGTCCCAGGATTGTTGTACAGGCTATTCCATCTACTGAGAGGTTTTTTTTTTTTTTTTAATTTCATTTTATTGAGATTGCTCACATACCATACAATCATCTGAGGGTCCAAAGTATACAATGAATTGCCCACAGTACCATCATACAGCTGTGCATACGTCACCACAATTAATTTTTTTTCAATTTTTAGAACATTTTCATTACCCCAGAAAAAGAAATAAAGACAATAAAAGAAAACTCAAATCCTCCCATACCCCTAACCACCCCCACTCCATTATTGACTCATAGTATTGGGCTAGTACATTTGCTACTGTTGATGAAAGAATGTTAAAATACTACTAACTGTAGTACATAGTTTGCAATAGGCATATATTTTTCCCTATATACCCTGCTATTATTATCTTCTAGTTATAGTGTCATATATTTGTTCTAGTTCAGGAAAGAGTTTTCTAATATCTGTACAGTTAATCATGGACATTGTCCACCACAACATTCACTGTTCTATACATTCCGGTCTTTTAACCTCCAACTTTCCTTCTGGTGACATATGTGACTCTAAGCTTCCCCTTTCCATCACAGACACACACCATTCAGCACTGTTAGTAATTCTCACAATAATGTGCTACCGTCACCTCTGTCCATTTCCAAGCACTTAAGTTCAACTTAGTTGAACATTCTGCTCATAATAAGCAACTGCTTCCCATTCTTTAGCCTTGTTCTATATCCTGGCAACCTATATTTTGTGTCTATGAGTTTACATATTATAATAGATTCATATCAGTGAGACCCTGCAATATTTGTCCTTATGTGTCTGACTTATTTCACTCAGTATAGTGCCCTCAAGATTTCTTCATCAGCCTGTTCTTTTCTTTAGGATGGTTTTGTTCACCCATCATACTTTCCATCCTAAGCAAACAATCGGGGGTTCCCTGTGTATTCACCACCATCACCACTATCTATCTTCATTTCTTCCACAAAGCAGGAGGAAGAGTCAAAGAAGATAGAGAGACAAGAGAAGAAGAAAAAAGAAATAGAAAAAAAAATGACAGCTAAAAAGCAACAAAAGGAAAGATAGCATTGAACTAAAGTAGAATAAAGAGTCAGACAACATTACCAGTGCCAAGAGTCCTATATCCCTCCCTTTGTTCTCCCTCTTATATGCATTTAGCTTTGGTATACTGTCTTTGTTACTTTAATGTAGCATAATACAATGTTTCTATTAATTATAGTCTCTAGTTTGCGTTGATTGTATTTTTTCCCCAATACCTCTCTATTTTTAACACCTTGCAAAGTTGACATCCATTTGTTCTCCCTCATGAAAAAATGTATTTGTACATTTTATCACAATTGTTGAACCCTCTAGGTTTCACTGAGTTATACAGTCCCAGTCTTTATCTTTCCACTTTCCTTCTGGAAAAGATCTTCTGTTGTATGTCTTCATTGTGTTTTTTATCTCTTATCTTGTGCTTTTTATATCTATAGATTCTGCCAATAATTTTTTCAAGCTTTCAATTTCTACCTTATGTTCACCCAGTGTTTTCTTTATAGCCTTCATCTCTTGTCAAATCTTCCCTGAACTGATGCTCCTAACCTTCCTCTTTCAACCACACTCATGGCCATCTTTGTTCAGTGTACTTACATTGCTGTGCTACCACCACCCAAAATCGTGTTTCAAACCTCTCACTCCTGTCTTTTCCTTTCTGTCTGTAGTGCTCCCTTTAGTATTTCCTTGTTCACAAACTCTCTCATTGTCTGTTTATCAGAGAATATTTTAAACTCTCCCTCATATTTGAAGGACAGTTTTGCCAAATACAGGATTCCTGGTTGGCAGTTTTTCTCTTTCAGTATGTTAAATATATCACCCCACTTCCTTCTTGCCTCCATGGTTTCTATTGAGAAATCCACACATAGTCTTAACTTCCTTTGTATGTGATGGATCACTTTTCCCTTGCTGCTTTCAGGATTCTCTCTTTGTCCTTGATGTTTGATAATCTGATTATTAAGTGTCTTGCCATAGTTCTATTCAGGTATTCTGTTTTGGGTACGCTGCGCTTCTTGGGTCTGTAATTTTATGTCTTTCATAAGAGATGGGAAATTGTCATTGATTATTTCCTTTATTATTGCTTCTACCCCTTTTCCCTTCTCTTCTCCTTCTGGGATACCCATGACACATACATTCATGCACTTCATGTTGTCATTCAGTTCCCTGAGATTTTGCTCATATTTTTCCATTCTTTTCCCTATCTGTTCTTTTGTGTGTAGGCTTTCAGGTGTCTTGTTCTCGAGTTCCTGAGTGTTTTATTCTGCCTCTTGAGATCTTCTGCTGTATGTCTTCATTGTGTTTTTCATCTCTTATCTTGTGCTTTTCATTTCTATAGATTCTGCCAATAAATTTTTCAAGCTTTCAATTTCTACCTTATGTTCACCCAGTGTTTTCTTTATAGCCTTCATCTCTTGTCAAATCTTCCCTGAACTCATTGATTTGGTTTTTGATTTGATTTAGCATATTTCTTTGAAAATCTTTAATAGATTGTTTTATTAAAGTGAAACAGTATCTCAATTGTATCTTGATTGAGGTGTAAGTTTGTTCCTTTGACTGGGCCATATCTTCGTTTTTCCTAGTGTACATTGTGGTTTTCTGTTGTCTAGGCATTTGGTTTCCTTGGTTACCCCAATCAGATTTTCTCAGACCAGAACAGGTTCAGCTCTCAGAATGGGGTTATATTCAGTTTCAAGTCTCCCTGCAAGTGTGTTTTAGAGATTGACAGACTTTCTTGTGAGGTCTCTAGCCACTGTGCTTTTCCTAATCTGCCCAGCAGGTGGTGCCTGTCAGCCTTTTGCTCCTGACTGGTGTAGGAAGGTGTGGCCCCTTTAGTTTCTGTTTTGGCTATTTTCCCCCAGACTCTGGGGTCTCCTTCTGAAGGGGACCCAATAGTAGAACTGGGCCCCACCTCCTTCCTTTTAGGGAAGAGACACCCCCTAGGGAGTTATCATCTGCATTTGAATATCTTCTTTGTCTCTTTGGCTCTGTTATCTCCACCCATGTTTGGATCAGAGCACTATAAACTGAAAATGGCTGAGGCTCTCTCCACTGAGCCCCTCAGGTTGAGAGAGAGAAAATGAGACAGAAAGCCCCCTTTCAGAGCCAGTCTACAGCCCCACAGTTCCACTCATTGGCCAGGAGTAACACCTGGTCTTCTGGGCTCCCCCTCCCAGGACAGCAGAGTCTTCTGGTTAAGGTCAGTTGTCACTAAAAGCCTCTACCTGCTTGTTAGAGGTTTGTAGCTTGTATTGAGCAATCCACATTTGTTATTTAAAACCCCAGTTGGAGTTGGGGTGAACTATATTCATTTGCTCAGAAAGTGCTGCTTTCTACCACAGGGAGGTTTTGCAACTCAGCCTGCCATGTGGGGAGCGGGCTCCCAGCACAGTTCTGCAGTTTCTACTTACAGATTTTATGCTGTGATCTCAGGCATTCCTCCCAATCCAGGTTGGTGTATGATGTGCGGACAGTCACGGTCGTCCCCCAGCAGTTATTCCAAATTATTTACTAGTTGTTCCTGGTTGTTTATTAGTTGTTTCAGGGGACTTAATAAATTCCACTCCTCTCTATGCTGCCATCTTAGCTCCTCCCTTGACCTTGACATTTTTGCAGAATACAGAGCAGTTGTTTTTGCCTTCTTTTCTCCCTGTAGACTGCTCTTTTCAGGAGATTTGTCTGATATTCCTAATTATTAGCTTCAGGTTCTGCATTTTGAGCAGGAATACTACTGAAGTAATGTTGGATCCTTATTGGTACATCGTATCAGGAGGTACATGATGTCTATTTGTCCTAATATTAGTGATACTAGCTTTGATCCCTTGGTTAAGGTGATGTCTGCCAGCTTTCTCCACTGTAAAGTTACTATTTTCCCCTTTATAATAAACAATTATTGGGAGTGAGGGTGCATAGACAACTTTGAGACCATGTAAACATAATCAATTGTAAAACTTTCACTCACTAGTTTTACTGTCATTGATGATTTCCTAGTGCCATCATTCCTTCCATACTTATTAGTTGACATTTTGCAGCAAGGAAGAGCTTTCTTTTTCCTCCTATTAGTCCATTATTTCATTGATTTATCAGAGCAGGATAGATTCACTGATTCTTACTTTATCCAATGGGTTATAATCCATTGTGTCATTTATTCTGATGCTCAAATTGTCACAGAACTGCTCAGTGGGAACCATTTCAAATGTCCCTTTTTCCCTTTGGCATTTCTTCATTATTCTGTGAGTATGTCTTTACCTTCTGGCACAAAAAGATATTCTAGGCTCATTTTGTACTTTCTCAGGCATAGCAGAAATTAGCCATTTTTCCAGGTTCCATTTTAAATCAGCTGTATTGAGGCATAATTTACATATAATAAATTCACCAGTTTTAACTGTACATTCCTATGTGTCTGTGGTTTTGTAACCACTGCCATAATCATTTTATGCCAAGTCATTTCATTACCTAAAAAAATTTCCCTCTGCCTCTCTGCTGTTAATCCTCTCTTCTTCTCCCCAGCTACTGGCAATAACTGATGTGCTTTCTGTCACTACATTCTTGCCTTTCTTAGAATTTTAGATAAATCGTCTCACAGAATACTCATTCTTTTTTGTCTGGCTTCTTTCAGTCATCCTAATGATTCTGAGATTTATCCATATTGTAACATGCATCAGTAGCCTGTCTGTTCCTTTTAATTCCTGAGTAGTATTTCATTTAATGGATATATCACAATTGGTTCAAGGTTATTATGAATATAACTGCTAGGAATATTCACATACAAGTCTTTATGTGGACATAGGTTTTCCTTTCTCTTGGGTAAATAACACAGTATTTGTTTAACTTTTTAAGAAACTGCCTAATTTATCCAAAGTGGCTCTGTTATTTTGTATTCCCATCAGTAATCTATGTGAGTTCCAGTTGCTCCATATCTTAACCAACAATGGATTTTGTCACACTTCTTAACATTAGCTATTCTAGTGCATGAGTAGGGGTATTTTATTGCTTTAATTTGCATTTTCTTAATGATTAATTATATTGACCATCTTTTGAAATACTTATTTTCCAATTGTGTATCTTCTTTGGAGAAGTGTCTGCTCAAATCTTTTGCCTATTTTTAAATTGAGTTGTTTCTATTCTTGTTATTAAGATAGAAATGTTCTTTATATATTCTGGATACAAATCCTCTATCATATAGATGTTTTGAAAATATTGTCTCCCAGATTGTGATTTACTGTTCATTGTCAAAACCACAGTTTGAAGAGCAAAAGTTTTAAATTTTGATTTAATTAAATTGATTTTATTTTGCAGTTCATGATTTTATCCCATAAAAAGTCTTTGTTTCACCTTTTGTCTCTCAGAGTTTTCTCCTGTTTTCTTTCACAAGTTTTGTATTTTCGGTTATGTTTAGGACCACAATCTCTATCATGTTATTATTTGTATATAGTATTAATTTTGTTTTTATTTTTCTATTTAGATATCTGATTGTTCCAACATCATTTGTTGAAAAGACTATCCTTTCCCTATTTGTTGAGGATTCAATCAAGTTCCCTACAAAAGGCATATTCAGGTCCCAACCATGCCTGTTCCCATGAACCATGAACCCATTTGTCAATAGGATCTTTGAAGACATTATTAGTTAGAGTATGGCCATACTTTAGGATGGTGGGCCTTAATCCAATATAGCTGAAGTCCTTTTATGCAAAGGACATTGGACACAGAGACAAAGAGAAACAACAGGTAGCAGTCAGAACCTAAAAGTCAGTTGATGCTGGAAAAGAAAGGAGAAGATGCCACCATGTGCATTGCCCACATGACAGGGGAGCCAAGGATCAAGGATAATTGTTATACAGCCCCAGAATGCCACAGTCTTCCAAGAAAAAGCGTTGCCTTGCTGATACATCGACTTTGGACTTTTTCTAGCCTCAAAATAAATAAATTCCCATTGTTTGAGCCAACCCATTGTATGGTATTTGTTTTAGCAGTTGGGAAACAAATATACTTTTTTTTTAAAAAAGTGCCATTTTATTGAGATATAGTCACATACCATACAGTCATCCAAAGTGTCCAATCAATTGTTCACAGTATCATCATATAGTTGTGATTCATCACCACAATCAATTTTTGAACATTTTCATTACTCCAAAAATAAAAATAAGAATAAAAATGAAAGTAAAAAAAAAGAACCCCCAAAACATCCTATACCCTTTCTCACCCCCTATTATTCATTTACTATTCGTCCCCATTTTTCTACTCATCTGTCCATACACTGGATAAAGGAAGTGTGAGCCACAAGGTTTTCACAATCACACGGTCACACCATATAAGCTATATAGCTACATGATCATCTTCAAGAATCAGGGATACTGGATTGCAGTTCAATAATTTTAGGTATTTCCTTTTAGCTATTCTAATATGCTAAAAGCTAAAAGGGATATCTATATAATGCTTAAGAATAACCTCCAGAATGACCTCTTTTTTTTAATCTTCATTTTATTGAGATATATTCACATACCACGGAGTCCTACAAAACGAATCGTACATTCGATTGTTCACAGTACCATTACATAGTTGTACACAGAATGACCTCTTAACTCCATTTGAAATCTCTCAGCCACTGAAAGGAAACTAATATCTTTTTAAATTATCTTAATAACTTTGTAAAAACTAAATGCAAATATCTATATATACATTTTAAATTATCTTAAAAACTTTGTAAAGACTAAATGTATGTATCTATATCAGGACACTGTATTCTGTTTCATTGATCTATATATCCATCCTTACACTAAGACTGTACTGTTTTGATTACTGTAGCTTTGTGGTAATTCTAGAAATAAATAATGTAAATCTCCAGCTTTTTTTTCTTTTTCATATATTTTATAGCCATGGCTGGTCAATTTCACACGCAAGAAAGACTGCTGGGATTTTGACTGAAATTACCTTGAATTTATATATCAATTTGGGGAGAATATCTAAAAATTATTTAGTCTTCTGATCCATGAACATAATTATGAATTCACTTATTTATGTCTTTTTTATTTTCTATTGTCATTGATTTTTACTTTTCAGTGCACAGATCTTGTTCCAAATTTGTTAAATTTATTCCTAAGTATTTCAAATTTTGATGCCATTGAAATAGTATTTTTTAAAACTTCAATGTCTAGTTGTTGGTGGTTTATATATAAAATAAAATTGATTTTTTGGGGTGTATTGAAATAAGTATCTTTGACAATGCTGAACTCACTAATTATTTCTAACAGCTTTTTTTCATGAATTCTTTACATGCTGTCTGTGAAAAAAGAGAATTTCATGATCTGTGTGTCTTTTTTTCTGTTTTTTCATAAATTTCACCAGGATCTCCAGTACAGTGTTGGTTAGAAGTGGTGACAACAGATACTCTTGCTTTGTTCCTGATCTTAGGGGAAAGGCATTCAGGCTTTCACCATCTAATATTATATAGCTGAAGACTTTTTGTAGATGCTTTTTTTCAGGTTGAGGAAGTTCTCTTCTAATCCTAATTTGCTAAGAATTTTTTTATGCATGGGTATTAAATTCCGTCAAATTCATTTCCTGCATTTATTGAGATTACATATATATGTGTGTGTGCAAGTGTGCATACGTGTGTACACACATTTATGTGTGTAGGTACATATATGTTTATCTGTGTGTATAAATACATTAATAAAATATCTCTGTGTGTATATATACATATGATTACATTGCTTGATCTACTAATGTAAATACCTATCTTACATTCCTGGTATAAAAATCTCTTGGGCATGATCCATTATCCTTTTTACATATTTCAAGATTTGATTTGCTAAGATGTTAAGGTTTCTTTGTGTCTATGTTCAGAATGATATTTATCTGTAGTTTTCTTTCTTTGTGTTGTCTTTGGTTTTAGTTTCAGAGTAATTCTAGCTTCATAAAATGAGTTGGGAAATACTCTGTCCTCTTCTATTTTCTGGAACACTTTATGTATAAATGGTACTATTTCTTCATTAACTAGAATTCACCAGTAAAGTCATCTGGGCCAGGGGAATTTTTTGTGTGTATGTGGAAAAGATTTAACTATGAAATTAATTTATTTAATAAATTATAGGGCTTGATTATTATTATAATTTATTATAATTAATAAATTATAGGTAATGTATTTCTTTTTGACTGAACTCTGGTAGTTGATACATTTTGAGAAATTGGTCTTTTTCTTCTACATTCTCAAATTTATTGGCATAAATTTTTTCATAATATTTCTTTATTATCTTTTTATTTAAAGTCTTTAGGATCTGTGGTGATGTTCTCTTTTATTCCTGATATTGGTAATTTGTGTCTTCTGCTTTTTTTCTTCATCATTCTAGCTAGAGGTTTATTGATTTCATTGACAAGCTCATTATAGTTTCTATTTCACTTATTCAACTCTTTATTATTTCCATTCTTCTTCCTTTAGGTTTATTTTGCTCTTCTTTTTATAGTATCTTGAGTTTAGTAGTTTCTAAAAAGCTTAGATCACTGATTTAAAACTTTTCTTCTTCTCTAATAAAATAATTTAATCCTATAAATTTCTCTATAAGTGCTTTTTTAGCTCTATCCCACAAATTTTGATATGTTGGATTTTCATAAATATTCAGAATTATAAAATCTCGGATTGATCTTTGAATGACAGATTATTTAGAAATCTGCTTTTTAATATTCAAATATTTGGGGATTTTACTATATATCTTTCTCTTAATTTCTAACTTATTTCCACTGTAGTCAGAGAACACACTACGTGTTTTCCAATCCTCTTAAATTTGTAGATAATTGGTTAATAAATCAGAACATGGTCTATTTTGATGAATGTTCCCTGTGTGTTGGAAAAGAATGTGTATTCTTTTGTTGAGTGGAGTATTCCATAAATGTCAATTAGGTCAAGTTGGTTGCCAATTTCATCAATTTTTCTCTTACCTAACTGAATTTTTGTCTTTTTTTCTGTGAAATTACTAATAGAGGAGTGTTGGAATTTCCTACTATGATTGTGATTTTGGCCATTTCTCTTTTCAGTAGTGTCAAGTTTTGGCTCAAGGAATGTGAGCTTGTTTTCTTGCTATTTATTTCTTCTCCCTAAAAGTAAATTGAAAACAAGGTTTTGGAAAAATGGATAATTAATGGCTAGCTTTATCATTGTTTAGTTTCAGATGACTGGTTATGGTTGTGATTTGGTGAAGTATCAGACTTTTTAAATACATTATCTTTGAGGTAAGTACTATTGTCTCATTGTAAGGCAAAGTTATGGCTGAGAGATGTAAAGTAATATGCCCAAGGTCATGCAGCTAATAAATCGGAGAGTTGGATTCAGTCCCAGGGCTAGGTGATCCAAAGCCATGTTTTTTAGGCAGCCTTTGTCTATCCCTCCTCATGTTCCCTCTGCTATTTCCAAGGACATCAGTTGACAGTTTGTAAGTTGACACTTTAGAAGAAGCTTACGTATCTAGTAAGTCTCCTACTCTTAAATTGAAAAATCAATGTTATTAAAAGCAGATAAGTAGAACCAAGAAAAAATAAGGTTGCTATTCTTTGAATCATTAAAAAAGAAAAGCTTTATATAATTGACCAGAATATGATTATTAATATTTCTGTCCCACTACTTATCACTCTGTATTGTTATTCTCTGTTTAACATATCTTTCTTCCCAACTAAAAGCTGAGCTTCCCTGTTAACAACCTGCTCCCCCCAACCAGAATCACACTTATGTGTTGTCCTATGGTAAATGCCAACAGTTCACGTTACACAAAATTTCTTTATAAACTTCATTATTTGTATTTACTAAGAGATGTGGTTGTGGACGTTGTTCACTGTATGACTCAGTATTTTCTGTTTTATACATCATAAAATAAGTTTCTTTCAAATGGAAGTGCCAGGAATATGTCTGCTTTTCCTCAGAAATTTACATGCTTTCTCCTCATGGGCAATGTGAAGTATATAACTCTTTTTGTCTCTTTTCTTTTTAGAAATTCTTTGGCTTCCAGGAAGTCAAGAGCCAAATTAGTGGGCTCAACATTATATCTGTGTATAGCCTAAAATTTCTGACCTAAATTTTCATCAATTTGGACCATAAATTCCAATTTATGTTTTCCCATTTTTACTTCTTTTTATTTCTATTAAAGTTTATGAAAACTGGTACGCTAGCACAAATATTTTTGTGAAATACAGTAAATTATAAATAAATTCCCAGTGTCTAGCTATATTACCTAAGACAGCATGAGCTTCTCTAATAGGTAACACTCAAATCTTTACACAATAGAGATGTTTTCCACCTACATTACTTTGTTTTGCAGCCCTCCATGTAATTATTTAGGGACCCAGCCTCCTTCCACCTTAAGGACTCTCCCCCATCTAGGATCATGGGGCCCTCCCCATTCAACCAGTAAACGGGGAGGAGAGTGAGGGAAGGTACATCCACTTCCTCTCATGTCCCACTGGCAAGAACTAGACACCAGGCACCATCTATGCCAAGTATTTTGGAAAATCTAGACCCTGGGTGGGCAGTAGCCTCTCAGTTTCCAATTCTTTTCTATGAAAGGGGAACACCAATCTTTGCTGGTCAACTAACTAGCCCTCTTCCCTACTTAAAATGTGTTCCAAAATATTTGTTCAATGATTTTAAAGGGTGTGTTTACAGCTAGAACCTCATTTTCTATTTTCCATAGACTTCCATTAGTATTTATTTAACCAACATGTATATAGTGTTTAAATGGTAGTGCCTATGAGTTGAATTTCTCATACTAAACATATTAAAGTCAAGTGTTTCATATGACCTCAAACTGCCAATTGAAGTTTTTTGGTCATGGTCGTGTAAGCCAACAGAAGGTGTTTGTTAATGACAGGACTCCATGTGGCTAATGGAGAACTATAGCCAGTAGGCTGAACAGATGGCTGATGGGGTTTGGGCTACATGGTTCATGAACACAGTTGTCAGTGTGGTAGCAGGGGCTCTACAAAACGTACCTTGATTCTTTCTAATCCTACAAAAACAATAGAGTGGAGGGCCCAAGGCTGATTAGCCAAGTAAGGCCAGCAAACATCAAATTATGACATGAGAAGGACCAAGGGTCCTTGAGTTTTAATCTCCAGGGCTGTGACAGCTTGTAACAACAAGGCCAGTTCCCCAAAATGTCAGACCTTTATATTTCAGGTCAGATTATAAGATACGCAAATATAAGCTCGCCTAACTACACCAGTAGGATCTACAAGAGTCCCCAATATATTCTCAAACACAGCCCTCTCCACACACTGGAACTTCCTTTTTAAAAATTTTTTTTGGTTTAAAGGAAAAGACTATAAAAAATAGCCCATCCTACTATGAATCCTTCAATATTCCCCTAGAAATCCCTTCTTGTCTGTGCTTATTTCCATTATTGCTATTCCCACATGTAGAAATGTTTCTCTGTGAACTTTCTCCAGCTGCACTGATGTAATTCACCATCATGATTTCATTTGCATTGTATATGGCATCATAGTTCACAAAGTACTTGCACACACATTATTTCATTAGATCCTTGCAAGGACTGTGTAAAATACAGAAGCTGTTATTTCCATTTTACAGTTGTGGAACTAGAGCTTTAGAGAGGTGAGTTATTTTGCCTAAGATCACAGATAGGAAGTGGTAGAATTACCATATGCCTCAGTTTGCCCTGGACAGTCCTAGTTTACACCTGTTGTAGTTCTGTATATATTAATAGCACCACCTTTTACCCTAAAGTGTCCTAGTTTGGACAGTAAATTATCAAGGGAAATTCAGGATTAGAATCTAGTTCCTCTGACTCATGGTTAGGTTCTCTTTCCACATATCAAATTCTTTCCAGTTGTAACCAAACATTGACATTGTGTTAGTTAGGGTTCTCTGGGGAAACAGAACCAACAGGAGATATCTGTAAATATGAGATTTTATAAAAGTCTCTCATGCAACTGTGGGGATGCATGAGTCCAAATTCTGTAGGGCAGGATTCATGAGTCCAAATTCCGGAGGGCAGGATGCACAAGTCCAAATTTCGTAGGGCAGGCAGCAAGCTGGCAACTCCAATGAAGGTCTCCAATAAACAACCAAGTAGAGCCTAACTGGCTGAAGAAGTGAAAGTTCTCTCTCTTCTCCCTTAAAAGTCTTCGACTGATTGGACTAAATCCAGCTGATCGAATTCCCTCACTGCAGAAGGGAATTGTTGTTGATGTAATCAGCAACAGATGCAATCAATTGACTGATTATTTAATAAACCAGCCTTCTGGTTTATTAACCAGCTACAAATGTCCTTGCAGTAATGGTTAGGCCAGTGCTTGCTTGACCAGACACCTGGGTACCATCACCTGGCCAAGTTGACACATGAACCTAATCATCACAGACATAAAGCGGGTAGAGGGACCCAACACTCTCCCTCTGGGTTACTAGAAATTTACAGAGGTAGTTTAGTCAGAGCAGAATGGAGCCGAGATTTTGCCTTTCTAAGAATTGGGACAAAGTAAGCAAATCTGGAAAGCTGTCCTTTCTTTAACCTCAAGGTAAACTCCAACATTCATCCTGCATTTGGAAATCATGTCAATTCAATTCACAACTAAATTGAAAGAAAGTCCAGAGATTTCCCCAGACTCATGAATTCACTGCTGTTATTAAACCCAGGCCTTTTTCTGCAGAGCTACACAACTGCTAGCTACACACCCACTTCGATCATTTATTGAGGTCGATTAATGACACAATTTCCATCCTGCTCCTTTTAACATTGTATCAGGCCACAGCATGGCATATTTTTCTTTGCCCAGTCAGTTATAGCAGAAAATTTAATGTCAATTAATAACCAGGTTATTTTCAGTCATTTGCAAAAAAGAGTGTAGCTAAGAATCTGAGAGTAAATATCAGAATCAGATTGTAGAGATCTGAAAATTGGGCATGGGTAGGGATGGGCCAACAGAAGGAATGAGCACTGCCTTTTGACCTTTTCCTGCCATTTCTTTATGCTCATCATCGGTCAAATGTCCTCGTGTTCAATTCCTCCATCTCTGTACCTTCCAGAAGTAGCTTACCACAAAGCAGGGAGGGACACCATGTTAAACAAATGGCAATAAAAAGCTCCTTCACATAGCCAGATAGATTCTGTCTGAAGGAAATGGCAGTGTTTGAGCTTTTTATGAAAAGTGTCTTTGTTCCAATAGTCTTTCAAGGACAAAAAAAATGTGTCTTTACACTTTTGTCATTATATTTATGAACTGTAAATCCTCATTTTATGGAAACACTCCAGGATTTCAAATTCCTAAATCAACCAGGTAAATCTCCAACCTCAGGAGTTCAATTCAAGGAGAATGCCTTTAAAAATACTGACGTTTTATAGGGAACTTCAGAAAAAACAAACAATGAAGGTTTTCAACATACATTTTTTTAAACCCTAAAGGCTTGACATAGGAGACAGCTAACATGTTTAAAGACTAAAGACTGCTGCTGAGAATGCATTTTCTGAGCCCCAGGTCAATATGACTTAAATAATAATACAATGAGATGGCCTCTTGGGCAATTTGGTCTTGGGCCCCTAACAAACTACCATTGTCTTGTTCCTGGAATATTCTACTTTTATATCCGGGTATCAGGATGTTGGATATACAATGAAACATTTAAAGGGAGGAAAAAATGGCTCTTCAGAAAACCCATTTGCAATTGCAAAGCGCTGTGTAAGTATTGTAGGCTTGAGGGTTTCACCTTCACTTTTACAATAGTTCCCATTACTTGCTGGACACAGCCCTGTCACAATGGTTGGTATCTTTGTGAACTGTATGCCAACCTCTACCAATGATGGCATTGCAATACACCCACCCTCTCCAGTGTTTGCCAGCTCTTAGGCCACATCAGCCAATCCAAATATTTCACTGTTGGATGAATTAGTTTCATAGGCAACCACAGGTCTTAGGCATGTGAATTTTATTAAGGCTTATTCCATAGACTGGGAGAAAACTGAACACAGAGCAGTTCACCCTAAGTTGCTGAGTGAGACACATTGCAAACAATTTCCACCAATTCACTGAACAATATATATTTAAAAAAAGTCTGGTCTTCATGGAATTTTAAGTTGTGGGGGTTTGTAAAAGTGCTTAGGTTCTTGAAAGCCAATAGAAACCACGCCTTTTTCCTGATGAGGGGAAGGCCTTACTCAGTTCGTGAAGCTTAACAGAGGTAGGGGCAGAGCTCTTAAACTGCCTAATAGAAAAGACCCATAGAAGCTATATAATGAAATGTGTCTTCTCTTTCTCTCCAATTTATAATGGTGGCTGTGCCAAGCAGTAATGTTCATTTCTGAATGTTCATAGCTAGCTCTTTTGTTATAGCAAATACTGCTATATCAGGGTATCCTACACTCATTCCCAGATGTGCCATTTTTCTGTGCTCTTGAATGAAGGATTTCCCTTTCAAATGTCACTGTGGAAACACATCATTTCCTGTAGCTCAGGTTTCTCCAGGCTGTCATAACTGCTTTGGGGAATGTCTTTATCAGCCACTAGAGACTCTGGTCTGGAAAAAGATTCCAGGACTGTCCTTAGGGCTACTTAGCGAGAGGGTTTTGATGTGCTCAGTGGGGTCACCATCACATAAAAAGAGTCAAGGACTTTTATCTGTTCCTCTGGAAAGGGAGTGAAGAATGTAACAAGGAAACTGGGCTCAGACTCAGCAAATGTAAAATCAGAAAGCCCACAAGACCTGACCAAAATGAAATGCTGGTATCAGCTAAGAGGGGAACAGCAAGATTGCTTAAACAATAAAATTGAATTTGGAACCAACGAGGTGTTGGCAACCTAAGGAAACTTAGGCCAAGATTTAGCCATCAGAGCTCCATTTTCTTTTGCCTCTTCTGACCAGTGAGGTAGCTGGGCACAGCGAACAAGATTTATAAGCCCCATCCTATGATGATGTCTCATGTTTGAAGCCCTGTATCAGTGCAGACTTATGCCTTATTGTACTATTCTCTAATTTTTATTTTGTGGGCATCAATCTTGTCCCTCCTTCCAAATTGTAATCACTTTAAGGCCATATATTGTATAAAGTATGTCCTTTGGGTCACACATGAAACTTTTCAGAGTACTGAGCACAGAATCAGCACTCAATAAATATTTATTTAAAAATTAAATATAATGATGCTTAAGGAAGGAGAAGAGCAGTAAATCCACGTTTTCAATAGATTCTGAGCTCTAAGAGGGCAGGAACCTCATGAGCTTTTCTGCTCACCGTTGTATCCCTAATACCTGGCAAAGACAGATTTAGTACATTTTGTGGACTGTCCAAGATATGTTGAATGAGTTCAATTACTAATTATAATTTTTATACATTTTGCCTGTGTTTCAACTTACTACTATATGGTATGCATTTTCCCATTTAATAACTATTCTTCTATAATTGAGCAATTCAGTTTTGTCCACATCCTCAACAGTATTTGGTGCTGTCACCATGTTCATTTTAGACATTCTGACAGGTGTGTAGTGATAGCTCATTGTGGTTTTAATTTGTATTTCCCTAATGGCTAACGATATTGAACATCGTTTCATGTACTGAGGACAGTTTAAATCAGATTAACTTTAAGTAGTAACTAACTTTTTCTCCAGCTAAAGAGAATAACTATTTTCTCCAAGAGAATGCACCTAAAGAAACCAGACTACTCAGAGTCTAAAGTCATGTATATGCTGGGAAGATGACCAGTGTCACTTTCTTGGTTATTGTAAGCCTCTTGAGAGGGAAACGTTTTCTTCTCTGCTCTAAGCACAGTGCATGGTACAGAGCTAGGATGTTTGTTGAACTCAATCAACCTGTTGAAGAGAAAACTCCAAATGTGACAATAGAATTCTGGGCAGGAAGAAGCATCAATTTCTTATTTCACAGAAGTATAAGAGAGCCATCACAAGGCAGGCCAATGAAAGGTAGGGCCAGGGGAAGATTATTTTAAATCCCTAAAACACCAATCAAGCAAAACTGAGAGCCCCATTATACTTATATTGTTACACATATCAGGACATTGCAAGCTAAACAAGAACTCTGCTGCAAATATTAAAAGCTAAAAATCAGTATATAAGGAAAATGTTCTATCACAGCCTCAAGATTATGCATGGTTCTCATTGCATATAAAGCCAGTGCTGCAAATGCCACATCTAATTACATCCTGGCAGATCAGATTTCCTGATTCTAATGTCCTATTTCCCATTTTACCTGGACTTCTTAGCAGTAGCTTTTCAAGCTTGTGACGTTGCTCTCTGACATGTGGAAGTGAGTTAAATTTTTGTTGTTGTTGTTTTATAAACAACATGGAATTAGTTTTGGCTTCTCTTCATGTATATATACTCATTGGCTTGAACTTTAACAATTTCAGGGTGATCCAATTACTCTATAAAGCTCAGGAACTGCAGCCTGCTTTTCCAGACACACAAAAGCCAAGCTAACCAAAACCACATGTCATACAGAATCAAATCAGAAGATGCAGGAGGAACAAGAGATGCAAACAGCTGAAATTTCCCCCTTCAACCCTAAGGAGGTTTTTGAGGGCTCTGGTAGAGCAATCTGTGGAATATCCTTATTAGTCACTTGTTTCCCACTGCACACATATTATCCAATAGATTGGAAGCATGTGATCCCCCTGTCAGCTTATTTTTCATTGGTTATTAAGCAAGATGTTTGGTTCTTCTCCTTCTCCACTTAAGTTCTGTTTATCTTTGTTTTGTTTTTGAAGATTTTGAGCATAACATAAGCTTATAAACATGAGCAGTAGATTTCAAGAAGAAAACAAACATGCAAGAATAATGTGCAATATGGAAATAGTTCCAAGGAAGGACTCCCATAGAATTCTAATATCCTAAGAATATTTGGATAGAAGAAGTAACATCAACTAAGACTGACTCAGGTGGCAGAAATACTACTTGCCAATCTAATATTCATTTCCCCTCCTCTTCTTTTTCTTTACACATAGTTTATTTTTCTGCCTCACTTGCTGATAAAGGTGGCAATTGAGATGTAAGCAGAAGGTATTGAGTGGAGTTTCTATAGATCACTTTGTCTCATGGTTCTTTCTCCTTCCTGCTGTCTGGGAAGTGAAAGTGATGGCTGGATCTCAAGCAGCCCTATTGGGTTCATGAGGAGATAGCAAAGTGAATCTTAGACACCTGGCCAAGACATTCTAGAGGTGCTGGACCAAGCCAGAAACTCTCTACTTGGACATCTTATTACTGGAAAAAAATAAACCTTTGTGTGATTAAGCCACTCTTGTTTGAATATTCTGTTATTGGCAGTTGACTGCTACTATCTGTCTCAGATTTCATTTCATTTCAGAATGAAAAGGATTCTGAAAGGATTCAGCCAAGAAACCACATTGGCTGAAATTTTGGAGAAAGTTTATCTGTCATTTAAAAGCCACCAGTAATAATTCATATTACCCTCAATGGAGAAGCAAACCTCTGATTGCTATATAAAAATATAATAGAGATGTGACATGCCAACTCACCCTTTCTCCCTCCCTCCTTCCCTCCCTATTCTGCATCACTGAAAACTTAGGGAGAAACCATTTTACAAAATAGAAAGATCATGAAACTAAGGTTTCATCTCTTATCCCACTGGCAACTCTGTCATCCAATAATTGAATAAAGATCAATTCCTTATCAGTCAACTCCTTGATTGATATCAAATAAAATATTTTTGCCGTAACGTTTGGTATATTATTTTTTCTACCCCACAGCCCATGAATTCAAGAACCGACCCCATCCCCCACCCCCAATAACATCAAATTGAATAGTGTATTGAATATAAGGAGCTCTATACGGATTTGGAGTGGTGTTTCTAGACCTGATTCTGTGCTAAGTAGCTTTTTTAATCTTAGGAAAGTCATTAAATTTGTCTGACCCTCAGTTTTCCTATTTATAAATTGAAGCCACTGAACAGGGTGAATTCTACCCCATCAAGTGCTAAGATTCTATATTCTCTCTAAAGCGTCAAACAAATTTTCAAATATCAGTGTAGGGGAGAAAAAGATTTCATCACACACTTTTCCTAACTTTGGCAATCTGTCACTAACCCTCCTGAAGACCTCTTCCAACACAAGCCCTTCCCAACCCCTCTAGACAACCACTGCCCAATCATCATGTACATAAGAGCAGCTCTGAGACAAGACTGGCTTGTGGTTTGGTGATCTGGGCAGAACTGACTAGATACGGATGACCGAGGCATTTTGGATATCAGTAAGGGTGAGTGGGATACGGTGGGGTAAAAAAAGAGGTTTAATGTTCTGAAGTTTGGGTAGAAATGTGGCTGGGTATTTACAGTCAACAAGCACATTTTCTTACCCAGTTGAAGTCAATTTGCAGGAGTGTGAGAAAGAAGGGCAAAGGGTGCAAAAGTAGGTGATTTCAGGATTCAGGAGTAACTTATCTCTCAGTGCTCAGAGAAGTACTCGATTACTGAATTCCCATTGGGAAACAACATGTAGCTTGGCAAACTCATAGAAACCCACTCACGTGGTAAAACAGACTGTAATAAAGGGGCCATTTTCAGAGGTGGGTTAGAGTTATGGGAGACCCAAAAGATGCTGAGGCCCCCAGGAACTAGCAACAAGGGAAGGTATTACCATATCCAAACCTGAAAGGGCAGGGAAGGCATTAGTCTTGCTGAATCCCAATGAGAGAAAGAATCATGGAGGAAGAGCTGTCTAAGAGGACCTGTAGTCATGGAGAAGTGCATCCAATGTCAGAAAACACTACCCAAAGCAGGAAGAAAGCAGGGAAGACATGCCACATCGTCTCTCTGTCCCAACCCTCCTATCTCCTGTTGGTGCCTGTCATTGGCCAAACCCTTTCATCAGTGGAGTCCAGGTATGCGTAGGGGTCAGTGTCCTGGGTCCCAAAGTAAGGCAGAGAACAGTGGAGAATGGATCTCAGTTAAGGAAGGGGATGGTATGTGGAGAACAACCGGTACAGGTACTAAGATTATCCAAGACAAGTTTTCGTATAATTGGACCATTTTTCATTCCTAACAGAGAGCTGAGTATAAAGAAATGACAATATGATTTAGCAGATAGCCCATTTTCCTCAGTGATTTTGGTAGGCAGACATTCTCCTTTTGATTCATTTTCATTTGATTTTCCATTTCTATTGGTACTTAGCTAGCTGTTAATGAGGAATTGCTTCTTTTCCCTCTAATTCTTACTTTGTCTTGATTGATAATTCTCCATGTTAGGGTCTTGTTAACCACTGACTACCACAAGCAGGCACTGGCCAAATTAGACATTTCTCTTTTCACTGAAAGCTTTCCTAAAGCTTAAAATGTGAAAAATACAGACTCCCTTCTGTCCTCCTATTTTGAGAAATCCTAAAAGTTAGAAATTCTGATTTTAAGTTTAAGTAAAAATCAACAAGGCATAACAGGACAATTACTTAACATTTATGATGGGCATTATTTCTGGGTTTCTATTTGCTGTCTTTGAAGCATTTGTTATGCCTCAGAAATGTAATTAAAATATGGACACCTCTGTGTCATTTGGGAGGTGCTATTTTCCAGTGAATTGCTCCATAGACCATATTGCTCTTTGTAAGCAGGATATTTTGAATTATTCCAAAACATCAGAGTGATGTGTGAACAGACGAAGAATAAAACTGAGTCCAGTGTTTGCCAAGTTTTAGCAGTTTATAAACCCAGTGGAGCTTGCTGTTAACGTGTAGTTTGGCAAACTCACTCGTGGTTTGAGATGCAAGTTGGACTGTTTTCTATCTCTTTGTAGCCTTTAAGATTCTGGGATCTGACCAGAGCTGTCAGTTCAGTTCAGTGAAACAGAATCCAGCTCCCTCTTCCATGCCTTTAGTTTCTTATAAGGAAATTAGCTATAATTTAAACTATATATATTTACATTTACATATCTAGAATTAAGTGAAAAGAAATTTTCAGAGTAAAACAAAACTTTAAAATCACCCTTCAATCACACAGTAGACCTACTTTTTTTTTTCCTTCTTTACTCTCTTGTCATGTAAAATTTACTTCTAGAAATATATTTCAGAGTCTAGGTAATAAATCCAACAACAATGGCAACTTGAAAGGATAGAAAAACATTTACTCTTTTTAATTTGTAATATTGTGATTCAATCTTGCTTGGGTAACTAGCGTTATATTGCTCTAAACATAATAGTACATGTGAACATGTCTATATAAAAATTTGTATTCTCCAATTGCAGAGGAAACATTTAGGATAAAATAAATGCAGGCTTCCTCTGTTAATCATCCATTAAAAGAGATGTGTAATAGTTCAAATAACATGGACTAAAAACTATCAAAGAAACACATTTCCAAGGAACACTGAGGAGTAAGTCCAGAGGAGTCAAAAGTGGCTTCATAGAGGTAATGACTTGGAGGATGAGCCTTAAAGCATAAATAGGAGTTCATTTAGTTAAAAGGAGGGAAAAGGCATCCTAAGCAAGGAGAGTAGCATCTCCAGGAAATAGTTCTATTGCCAGGAATGCGGCTTCCACCTAGAGAGTGAATTATAAAAGGTAAGACTGGGGATAGGTGGGGCCAGATCAAGACATGCGTTCTCTGAGGAGGTTGAAATCTGTCTGTCAGAGAGTGGTTAGGCTACAGCGACTATTTTTCATTTATCTCTTTGTTTTGATTACATGAGTCATCTAGCACTTACAAAAATACCAAAAGTTTCAGAATATTTGAGGGAGAAAGTAAAAATCCAGTTTATTCATAACCTCCATTATTATTACTTTAGTATATTCCTCCAGAGTTTTCCAATGCTTATTTTAACTTGAAATGTGACCACCTTCTATATATTATTTTATAATGTGCTTTATTTATTTATCAACATATAGTGGAGATCTTTCCATGTGAGTACATATAGACCTAACACATTCATTTTAAAGGCCATATAGAAGTCCATCCAAAACAACAGCTAAGAAGGGGTGTGACATGCTCACATTCACTTTAAAAAGGTGAAATTGTCCCCAGTGTTGAAGCCTGGGATCTAAGTGAAGGAAGATTGTTCAGATATCTGATCTTATTGATGGTTTTTGAACTCTCTATATTGTCTGTCCCTGATATTCTTTCTGGAAAGCCAAACGCCAGCATAGGACTCCTGTTGCTAGAATCCTAGCCAGAGACAATTAAGATTAGTATATTTGTTTTCCCATGGGCCATGGCTCAAGAAGTGAGGAATAACCAAGAAAATTACAAAGAAAAATCTCTACATAGATTTACTTGTAAACCTGTAAGTATAGGTGAGTAAGTATAAAGAAAATTTCATTATATTTACAATAGAGGAGTCAGTATTTAGATTAATTTTATAGTATCATTTTTAGAGATTGGAAGATTACCTCTCATTTCCCCTCATCATGACTTACAATATGAATGTCTTTCAGACTATATTTAGCAACAAAAAGATGGACAAAATGAAGGGATTTAAAAAGTGGGGAATAAGTGAGGAATTTTTTATTCCTATTAAGTAAGCACCTCCCAGTGCTTCACCTTACCATATCATTCATCACAGGCAACCAATAGTCTCCAAGGAACTGAGTCCTCCAAAAACCATGTGCAGGAGCTTGGAAGCTTGGAAGTTTGCCAAGTCGAGCCTTGCGGTAACAACAGCTCTGGCCAACACCTTGATTGCAGCCTGTGAGAGATCCTGATGTGGAGGATTTAGCTAAGCCACACCCAGATTCCTGACCTGTAGAAATGGAAATAATAAAGGTTGTTGTTCAAACCACTACATTTTGGAGTAATTTGTTATGCAGCAATAGATATCTAATACACACTTCTTCTGCCTGCCTGGTATCCTCATAGCACACATTTTATTTCAGCTGTTGTTAGGACAACCAGCTTATCACAGGTAGAAACTGACAGCACCTTACCGCAGCTGTACTCTGTCTCTGTGAAGTGTGAGAGCAATCCACAAGACCACCCTTGCTATTAATACCAAATGCAAGTTCAGGGGCCCTCAAGCCTACTCTCTGGTTCAATAATTCACTAGAAAGACTCACAGAACTCAATGATAACTGTAATACTCATGGTTACAATTTATTATAGTGCAAGGATACAGATTAAAATAAGGGAAGAGACACATGGGGCAGAGTCCAGGAAAGTTCCACACATAGAGCTTCTAGTTGTTCTCTCCCAGTGGAATCATGGAGAGTGTTAACTTTTCCAATAATTGTATGTGACAACTTTCACAGACTATTGCCAACCAGGGAAGCTCAGCTGAGCCTTTGTGTCCAGCGTTTTATCAGGGCTCAGTGACATTGACTTGCTTGGCCACTCATGTAACTGGCCTCAGTCTCCAGCCCCTCCAGAGGTTGGACTGATACTGCATCACCCAAAGTCCCCACCCTATATCGCACTGTTAGACTACCTGGTGTACCCGTAGGCTCCCAGGTAAACAGAGGCTCTTATCAGGGCATGGCATCCCAGGGCTTAGAAAGCACCTCCTAGGAGCCGAGGGCAAAAGTCAGAGCTCTCTTTGGGTGAGGTTAATTCTTTACTACACAGTCTCTCACTTTGTGTCCCAAACCTTCAGAGGCTTCAGGTATGGGATGCTGTGAGAACTTGCTCAGCATTCACACACATACATGACTAGAACTGCGAGGGAGTTACCACCCTATAAGGAAGCTCTTGCTTAGTGAAGGACAGGAGCAAGTGGAAAGAGCATCTCTCTTCTGTCACACAGGTGGACAATTCTGATATATATAATCTACACAGATCTTCAAATGGCCTCAGCGGGATTACGTACAAGTTATTCACAGCAGTGACCAACTCAATTTTGTATCCTGCAATGGCTTTCCCTCCTACTGTTAGCCTCTCCTCAGGGGAAAATTATTTTCCGAAATAAACTGCCAACACTCAAGCCCCTGGCTCAGGCTGTTTTTGGTTGGGGCAGGGGCAGGGGTGGTGGTGGTGGTGTTGGTGGTTAGGACCCAAGCTAAGGTATTTAGTCTCCTTATAGCATGATGTTACCAGTTGAAGGTGTTGTTATTGTATTTATGGTTATCTATTTCTCACATATTCAAGAAGTAAATTTCTAGCATTTTCCGGTAAAGCCATGCTCTTTCATTGGCTTGATATTACATAATGGTTGTTATTAATCTCTTTTACCTTTTATTCATAGCATTTTTCACATCACAGACACAAAACTTGCTGAGCCCAACATTCTCTCTGACAGACAGCCATATGAGCATGTACACTCAATAGTGAATACACAGTCAAATAAATTTTGCACTTGAATCAAAATGCTGTGGCCCACCTTGAAATATTTGCAGTACATCAGCCAGCAATTTACACAGTTAAGGATGTCTGGAAAATATATCTGTCTAAGTTAATTCCATAGTGAGGATTTGGTTCCCAGTTAATCCTTCTAATATTTTTATAGAAATTGGAGTAAAAGAACAACTCTGATTACTGCTACAACCAGATATCTGGACGACGGCACCAAGACTCTTTCCAAAGATATGCAGCCCATCTCAGAATGATTCCCAAATAAGACTGGTTCCTGCAGATCTTGTATAATGCCTGAAAACTCTCTGCAGAAAAATCAAATCTCAGATCCTAATTTCATGTTTTTTCCTCAGAGCCCAGATAATATATTTTATAAAAGCTCTGTGTGTGTGTGTGTGTATGTGTGTGTGTGTAAGAAAGCAAACATTTTATAACTGCCCTTTCAAGGAATATTATAGATCTATTTTTTAATAAGGAAAATGTAATGCCTCTCTAAGCATTTCCTAATTTAGAAAGAAAATTAGTTTTCATTTAAAATCATTGGAAAATTTTCCACAGCAATAGAATAGATCCATAAATAAAATGCATTTATTCTTGGATTACATAGCTTTTCTCTCTTTCCCTTCCTGATCTCGTGCTGAGATAAAACTCCTAATTTTCTCTCTCAACTCTACTTGGTTTTTATCCCAGACTAATGAGGGATGAAAGCAGAAGGGAGAATTGTGGAGATTTTCCAAACTAGCCTAAAGAGACTATTCAAATTGCCTCTGAGCCTCTCAGGGCAACTTAGGGCCTTCTAAAGAATTCAAGTATAAATAAGCAATTTTCACATCGCAACAAACTTGCTGTGGAAAATAAATGAGTCACATAACAACTGTGGTCATGTATGAAATTGTTCTTTTCTTATCTTCCTTTGTTCTTTGTCTAAAACAAAGGCCAGCACTCTTTCTTAAAGGAAAAAATAACAAAAATGGCTTGTGAGCCATACAGTCTACTCACAGCTGCTCAACTCTGCCCTCGTAGCATAAAAACAGCCATAGGCGATATGTAAACAAATAGGTGTGACAGTGTTCCAATAAAACTTTATTTATAAAAAGAGGGCCAATCCCTGATCTACAACAAGAAATTTAAAGAAATGTGGAGTAAATGACATCTTTCATTTCTATGGTAACCTTTTATTCCAATGATTCAACCACTATATTTTAGTATATTAAAACACACAGGAAGAGGAGTGATATCTTTGCTTTTTGGTATTACAGAAATAGGGATATAACTTTGAAAAACTTCCAAAACAGGGAACTGAACTGAAAATAATAAGGGGCTGTCTACAATGATGGATCATTCAACTTCAACTTCACAGGGTGTCTGCTGTACTTTGGAAGTTCAAGAAAAATGCTGCTCTGTTTAATGGATTGCTATGTCAAACATAGAAATAAATAAAAATGCAAATGGGTCATTGACTCATGCAGATAATGGCTAAATAGAACTATGTCTAAAATAAGTATCTCCTTGACCAAAATAGATATGTTCCAGTCTCACAGCATTCAGTGTGCTGACATACATGCCATAATATCTAACATGATCCTGCACGCCTGACATGATATTGACAGTCTGAGGTAACATGCACTAATTCTTCCCTCTACAGCTTGAATAAGGTTCTGTATAAGGTCTCTAAAAGGTATGTGGGGCGGGGCAAGATGGCGGACTGGAGAGCTGTATGTTTTAGTTACTCCTCCAGGAAAGTAGGTAGACAGCCAGGAACTGTGTGGACTGGACACCACAGAGCCATCTCACTTTGGGCATACTTCATACAGCACTCATGAAAATGTGGAACTGCTGAGATCAGCGAAATCTGTAAGTTTTTGTGGCCAGGGGACTCGCACCCCTCACTGCCAGGCTCAGTCCCGTGGGAGGAGGGGCTGTCAGCTCCGGGAAGGAGAAGGGAGAACTGCAGTGGCAGCCCTTATCAGAAACTCATTCTACTGATCCAAACTCCAACCATAGATAAACTGAGACCAGACACCAGAGAATCTGAGAGCAGCCAGCCCAGCAGAGTGGAGACAGGCATAGAAAAAAACAACACGAAAAACTCCAAAATAAAAGCGGAGGATTTTTGGAGTTCTGGTGAACATAGAAAGGGGAAGGGCAGAGCTCAGGCCCTGAGGCTCATATGCAAATCCCGAAGAAAAGCTGATCTCTCTGCCCTGTGGACCTTTCCTTAATGGCCCTGGTTGCTTTGTCTCTTAGCATTTCAATAACCCATTAGATCTCTGAGGAGGGCCCTTTTTTTTAATCCTTTGTTCTTTTTCTAAAACAATTACTCTAAGAAGCCCAATACAGAAAGCTTCAAACACTTGCAATTTGGGCAGGTCAAGACAAGAACAGAACTAAGAGAGCTCTGACACAAAAGGCAATAATCCAGTGGCTGAGAAAACTCACTAAACACCACAACTTCCCAAAAAAAGGGGGGTGTCTGCTCACAGCCATCATCCTGGTGGACAGGAAACACTCCTGCCCATTGCCAGCCCCATAGCCCAGAGCTGCCCCACACAACCCAGTGTGACGGAAGCGCTTCAAATAACAGGCACACACCCCAAAACTGGGCGTGGACATTAGCCTTCCCTGCAACCTCAGCTGATTGTCCCAGAGTTGGGAAGGTGGAGCAGTGTGAATTAACAAAGCCCCATTCAGCCATCATTTCAGCAGACTGGGAGCCTCCCTACACAGCCCAGCAGCCCAGAACTGCCCTGGGGGGACGGCACTCACCTGTGACATAGCACAGTCATCCCTCAACGGAGGACCCGGGGTGCACAGCCTGGAAGAGAGGCCCACTTGCAAGTCTCAGGAGCCATACGCCAATACCAAGGACTTGTGGGTCAGTGGCAGAGACAAACTGTGACAGGACTGAACTGAAGGATTAGACTATTGCAGCAGCTTTAAAACTCTAGGATCACCAGGGAGATTTGATTGTTAGAGCCACCCCCCCTCCCTGACTGCCCAGAAACACGCCCCATATACAGGGCAGGCAATACCAACTACACATTCAAGCTTGGTACACCAATTGGACCCCACAAGACTCACTCCCCCACTCACCAAAAAGGCTAAGCAGGGGAGAACTGGCTTGTGGAGAACAGGTGGCTCGTGGGCGACACCTGCTGGTTAGTTAGAGAAAGTGTACTCCATGAAGCTGTAGATCTGATAAATTAGAGGTAAGGACTTCAATTGGTCTACAAATCCTAAAACAACCCTATCAAGTTCAGCAAATGCCAAGAGGCCAAAAACAACAGAAAATTATAAACCATATGAAAAAACCAGACGATATGGATAACCCAAGCCCAAGCACCCAAATCAAAAGATCAGAAGAGACACAGCACCTAGAGAAGCTACTCAAAGAACTAAAGATGAACAATGAGACCCTAGTACGGGATACAAAGGATATCAAGAAGACCCTAGAAGAGCATAAAGAAGACATTGCAAGACTAAATAAAAAAATGGATGATCTTATGGAAATTAAAGAACTGTTGACCAAATTAAAAAGATTCTGGACACTCATAGTACAAGACTAGAGGAAGTTGAACAACGAATCAGTGACCTGGAAGATGACAGAATGGAAAATGAAAGCATAAAAGAAAGAATGGGGAAAAAAATTGAAAAAATCAAAATGGACCTCAGGGATATGATAGATAATGTGAAACGTCCGAATATAAGACTCATTGGTGTTCCAGAAGGGGAAGAAAAGGGTAAAGGTCTAGGAAGAGTATTCAAAGAAATTGTTGGTGAAAACTTCCCAAATCTTCTAAACAACATAAATACACAAATCATAAATGCTCAGCGAACTCCAAATAGAATAAATCCAAATAAACCCACTGCGAGATATATTCTGATCACACTGCCAAACACAGAAGAGAAGGAGCAAGTTCTGAAAGCAGCAAGAGAAAAGCAATTCACCACATACAAAGGAAACAGCATAAGACTAAGTAGTGACTACTCAGCAGCCACTATGGAGGCGAGAAGGCAGTGGCACGATATATTTAAAATTCTGAGTGAGAGGAATTTCCAGCCAAGAACACTTTATCCAGCAAAGCTCTCCTTCAAATTTGAGGGAGAGCTTAAATTTTTCACAGACAAAGAAATGCTGAGAGAATTTGCTAACAAGAGACCTGCCCTACTGGAGATACTAAAGGGAGCCCTACAGACACAGAAACAAAGAAACAGAGAGACTTGGAGAAAGGTTCAGTACTAAAGAGATTCAGTATGGGTACAATAAAGGATATTAATAGAGAGAGGGGAAAAATATGACAAACATAAACCAAAGGATAAGATGGCTGATTCAAGAAATGCCTTCACGGTTATAACGTTGAATGTAAATGGATTAAACTCCCCAATTAAAACATATAGATTCGCAGAATGGATCAAAAAAAATGAACCATCAATATGTAGCATACAAGAGACTCATCTTAGACACAGGGACACAAAGAAATTGAAAGTGAAAGGATGGAAAAAATATTTCATGCAAGCTACAGCCAAAAGGAAGCAGGTGTAGCAATATTAATCTCAGATAAAATAGACTTTAAATGCAGGGATGTTTTGAGAGACAAAGAAGGCCACTACATACTAATAAAAGGGGCAATTCAACAAGAAGAAATAAAAATCGTAAATGTCTATGCACCCAATCAAGGTGCCAGAAAATACATGAGAGAAACACTGGCAAAACTAAAGGAAGCAATTGATGTTTCCACAATAATTGTGGGAGACTTCAACACATCACTCTCTCCTATAGATAAATCAACCAGACAGAAGACCAATAAGGAAATTGAAAACCTAAACAATCTGATAAATGAATTAGATTTAACAGACATATACAGGACATTACATCCCAAATCACCAGGATACACATACTTTTCTAGTGCTCATGGAACTTTCTCCAGAATAGATCATATACTGGGACATAAAACAAGGCTCAATAAATTTAAAAAGATTGAAATTATTCAAAGCACATTCTCTGACCACAATGGAATACAATTAGAAGTCAATAACCATCAGAGACTTAGAAAATTCACAAATACCTGGAGGTTAAACAACACACTCCTAAACAATCAGTGGGTTAACAAAGAAATAGCAAGAGAAATTGCTAAATATATAGAGACGAATGAAAATGAGAACACAACGTACCAAAACCTATGGGATGCAGCAAAAGCAGTGCTAAGGGGGAAATTTATAGCACTAAACGCATATATTAAAAAGGAAGAAAGAGCCAAAATCAAAGAACTAATGGATCAACTGAAGAAGCTAGAAAATGAACAGCAAACCAATCCTAAACCAAGTAGAAGAAAAGAAATAACAAGGATTAAAGCAGAAATAAATGACATAGAGAACAAAACAACAATAGAGAGGATAAATATCACCAAAAGTTGGTTGTTTGAGAAGATCAACAAGATTGACAAGCCCCTAGCTAGACTGACAAAATCAAAAAGAGAGAACACCCATATAAACAAAATAATGAATGAAAAAGGTGACATAACTGCAGATCCTGAAGAAATTAAAAAAATTATAAGAGGATACTATGAACAACTGTATGGCAACAAACTGGATAATGTAGAAGAAATGGACAATTTCCTGGAAACATATGAACAACCTAGACTGACCAGAGAAGAAATAGAAGACCTCAACCAACCCATCACAAGCAAAGAGATCCAATCAGTCATCAAAAATCTTCCCACAAATAAATGCCCAGGGCCAGATGGCTTCACAGGGGAATTCTACCAAACTTTCCAGAAAGAACTGACACCAATCTTACTCTAACTCCTTCAAAACATTGAAGAAAATGGGACACTACCTAACTCATTTTATGAAGCTAACATCAATCTAATACCAAAACCAGGCAAAGATGCTACAAAAAAGGAAAACTACCGGCCAATCTCCCTAATGAATATAGATGCAAAAATCCTCAACAAAATACTTGCAAATTGAATCCAAAGACACATTAAAAAAATCATACACCATGCCCAAGTGGGGTTTTTTCCAGGCATGCAAGGATGGTTCAACATAAGAAAAACAATCAATGTATTACAACACATTAACAAGTCAAAAGGGAAAAATCAATTGATCATCTCAATAGATGCTGAAAAAGCATTTGACAAAATCCAACATCCCTTTTTGATAAAAACACTTCAAAAGACAGGAATTGAAGGAAACTTCCTCAACATGATAAAGAGCATATATGAAAAACCCACAGCCAGCATAGTACTCAATGGTGAGAGACTGAAAGCTTTCCCTCTAAGATCAGGAACAAGACAAGGATGCCCGCTGTCACCACTGTTATTCAACATTGTGCTGGAAGTGCTACCCAGGGCAATCCGGCAAGACAAAGAAATAAAAGGCATCCAAATTGGAAAAGAAGAAGTAAAACTGTCATTGTTTGCAGATGATATGATCTTATATCTAGAAAACCCTGAGAAATCGACGATACAGCTACTAGAGCTAATAAACAAATTTAGCAAAGTAGCGGGATACAAGATTAATGCACATAAGTCAGTAATGTTTCTATATGCTAGAAATGAACAAACTGAAGAGACACTCAAGAAAAAGATACCATTTTCAATAGCAACTAAAAAAATCAAGCACCTAGGAATAAATTTAACCAAAGATGTAAAAGACCTATACAAAGAAAACTACATAACTCTACTAAAAGAAATAGAAGGGGACCTTAAAAGATGGAAAAATATTCCATGTTCATGGATAGGAAGACTAAATGTCATTAAGATGTCAATTCTACCCAAACTCATCTACAGATTCAATGCAATCCCAATCAAAATTCCAACAACCTACTTTGCAGACTTGGAAAAGCTAGTTATCAAATTTATTTGGAAAGGGAAGATGCCTCGAATTGCTAAAGACACTCTAAAAAAGAAAAACGAAGTGGGAAGACTTACACTCCCTGACTTTGAAGCTTATTATAAAGCCACAGTTGTCAAAACAGCATGGTACTGGCACAAAGATAGACATATAGATCAATGGAATCGAATTGAGAATTCAGAGATGGACCCTCAGATCTATGGCCGACTGATCTTTGATAAGGCCCCCAAAGTCACTGAACTGAGTCATAATGGTCTTTTCAACAAATGGGGCTGGGAGAGTTGGATATCCATATCCAAAAGAATGAAAGAGGACCCCTACCTCACCGCCTATTCAAAAATTAACTCAAAATGGACGAAAGATCTCAATATAAAAGAAAGTACCATAAAACTCCAAGAAGATAATGTAGGAAAACATCTTCAAGACCTTGTATTAGGCGGCCACTTCCTAGACTTTACACCCAAAGCACAAGCAACAAAAGAAAAAATAGATAAATGGGAACTCCTCAAGCTTAGAAGTTTCTGCACCTCAAAGGAAGTTCTCAAAAAGGTAAAGAGGCAGCCAACTCAATGGGAAAAAATTTTTGGAAACCATGTATCTGACAAAAGACTGATATCTTGCATATATAAAGAAATCCTACAACTCAATGACAATAGTACAGACAGCCCAATTATAAAATGGGCAAAAGATATGAAAAGACAGTACTCTGAAGAGGAAGTACAAATGGCCAAGAAACACATGAAAAAATGTTCAGCTTCACTAGCTATTAGAGAGATGCAAATTAAGACCACAATGAGATAACATCTTACACCGATTAGAATGGCTGCCATTAAAAAAACAGGAAACTACAAATGCTTGAGGGGATGTGGAGAAATTGGAAGTCTTATTCATTGTTGGTGGGACTGTATAATGGTTCAGCCACTCTGGAAGTCAGTCTGGCAGTTCCTTAGAAAACTAGATATAGAGTTACCATTCGATCCAGCGATTGCACTTCTCGGTATATACCCGGAAGATTGGAAAGCAGTGACACGAACAGGTATCTGCATGCCAATGTTCATAGCAGCGTTATTCACAATGGCCAAGAGATGGAAACAACCCAAATGTCCTTCAACAGATGAGTGGATAAATAAAATGTGGTATATACACACAATGGAATACTACGCGGCAGTAGGAAGGAACGATCTCGTGAAACATATGACAACATGGATGAACCTTGAAGACATAATGCTGAGCGAAGTAAGCCAGGCACAAAAAGAGAAATATTATATGCTACCACTAATGTGAACTTTGAAAAATGTAAAACAAATGGTTTATAATGTAGAATGTAGGGGAACTAGCAATAGAGAGCAATTAAGGAAGGGGGAACAATAATCCAAGAAGAACAGATAAGCTATTTAACGTTCTGGGGATGCCCAGGAATGACTATGGTCTGTTAATTTCTGATGGATATAGTAGGAGCAAGTTCACAGAAATGTTGCTATATTAGGTAACTTTCTTGGGGTAAAGTAGGAACATGTTGGAAGTTAAGCAGTTATCTTAGGTTAGTTGTCTTTTTCTTACTCCCTTGTTATGGTCTCTTTGAAATGTTCTTTTATTGTATGTTTGTTTTCTTTTTAACTTTTTTTTCATACAGTTGATTTAAAAAAGAAGGGAAAGTTAAAAAAATAAAGAAAAACAAGGAAAAAAAGATGTAGAGCCCCCTTGAGGAGTCTGTGGAGAATGCAGTGGTATTCGCCTACCCCACCTCGATGGTTGCTAACATGACCACAGACATAGGGGACTGGTGGTTTGATGGGTTGAGCCCTCTACCACAGGTTTTACCCTTGGGAAGACGGTTGTTGCAAAGGAGAGGCTAGGCCTCCCTATGGTTGTGCCTAAGAGCCTCCTCCCGGGTGCCTCTTTGTTGCTCAGATGTGGCCCTCTCTCTCTGGCTAAGCCAACTTGAAAGGTGAAATCACTGCCCTCCCCCCTACGTGGGATCAGACACCCAGGGGAGTGAATCTCCCTGGCAACGTGGAATATGACTCCCGGGGAGGAATGTAGACCTGGCACCGTGGGACGGAGAACATCTTCTTGACCAAAAGGGGGCTGTGGAAGGAAATGAAATAAGCTTCAGTGGCAGAGAGAATCCAAAAGGAGCCGAGAGGTCACTCTGGTGGGCACTCTTACGCACACTTTAGACAACCCTTTTTAGATTCTAAAGAATTGGGGTAGCTGGTGGTGGATACCTGAAACTATCAAACTACAACCCAGAACCCATGAATCTCGAAGACAGCTGTATAAAAATGTAGCTTATGAGGGGTGACAATGGGATTGGGAAAGCCATAAGGACCACACTCCACTTTGTCTAGTTTATGGATGGATGAGTAGAAAAATAGGGGAAGGAAACAAACAGACAAAGGTACCCAGTGTTCTTTTTTACTTCAATTGCTCTTTTTCACTCTAATTATTATTCTTGTGATTTTTGTGTGTGTGCTAATGAAGGTGTCAGGGATTGATTTATGTGATGAATGTACAACTATGTAATGGTACTGTGAACAATCGAAAGTACGATTTGTTTTGTATGACTGCGTGGTATGTGAATATATCTCAATAAAATGAAGATTAAAAAAAAAAAAAAAGAAATAAGCCAGAAAGAAAAGGGCAAAAATAAATAAATAAATAAATAAATAAATAAATAAATAAATAAAAGGTATGTGAACTACTTATTTCTTATTAAGTGAAGAGTGTTGTACAAATTTTTCTCCAGATAATATCCATAGCTATTAACAGCTTCTCACAGAACTCCAGGACTCTGCCTCCAAAGTAAGAAAAATCACATCTTTTATTAATAAATGAAAAAATGTAACTGCTCACTAAACCTAAATTTCAGTCCAGCTTATAAGGTGTGATTAGAAATGCAGTAGGAAGGTAAAAAAAGAAAAAAAAATTCAGGTAAAAAATAATCTCTCCATTAATACACTAAAAGTCACCATTACTTGATTCCTTTGTGTTCATTATTTCATTTTTTTCAGCTCCTTTTTAAAAATGTCTTTTGTTTTAAAATGCTCCTTACATATATGAAAGGAAACAGGACTTCCATTTCTACATCAGGAAACAGTGAGCTCAAAGCAGGGTTGTCAGGTTTAGCCAGTAAAAATATAGAGCATCCAGTTAAATTTGAATTCTGTATGAGACATCCTCATACTAAAAAACTATTTGTTGTTTATTTGAAATTCAAATTTATCTGGGTATCCTGTATTTTATCTGGCAACGTAAGCTGGAAGGAATGTTACTCACAGCCTTCCAACCAAAAGAGCTAAACTAGCTTCAAATTCATGACTTTTAAAAAAATGTATCAGAGAAATAAGTGGCTCAAAATTTGAGGAGAAACAGATAACTACTGGGTGACATGAGCATTCACTTACCTGAGTTAGATGCAGCCAGACACCAGTAAGAACCTGTCAGCCTGAGTAACTGACGGACTGGTGAAGGCCAAGGGAGGGCTCAGGGGACAGAGTGAAACTACTGGGAACCACAGAAATTGGGGGAGTCCATACCCTCTTGTTGGTGCTTTCTACACAAACACTACTAGGTGTTCACAGAAACAGAAAAAGCCTTAAGAAAATATTTGTTATGATGCAAACCTGAAGTAGGGGCATGGCAGCCTCCTGGGAGAAACAAGAAACCTTTCCAGGCCTGTTTCCCTATCTACCCCCACTAAATAAATGCTTAATCTGGGGAGACGGGGGGATAACAAATACAGATGGAATCTCATTGCAGCTGAGAAGAAAATAAGAGAAAGAAAACAGCCAACTCCTTTGTTGGGGTCAGAATGCACACTGGGCCCAAAATTATAACCAGGGAAAGGGAAGAAGAACCAAGAAGACCACACTCCCAAGGCTCTGCCTGACTGAGATTAGTCAGAACAAGAGAGAATACTCCACTCCACCGTCCCCTATTACTAGGAAAATAAGTTCAGATAACAAATAACGAGAATACTGTGGGAAGAGGGACACCAGAGGAAAAAGAGTGTGCAAAGAGAGCTTCTCTGAGGTAAAGTAAGGGAGGAAGACTTAAAATGCAGGCCAAACAGGCATTGCTCCAGCAAATAAACCCTGTAATAAACACAAGGTATCGCCAAGAAATTTGAAGGCTGTGAAGCATGGAGGGTGACCATGGAAACAACAAACCTCAAACCCAGTCTAACGCCTAACCAGATTAAGTCAACCCCCCACAGTAAAGACCTTGCAGAAGAAAAGGAGTACCCATTTCCAGGTATGGAAATTGTTTACTTTGGTTTCTCTTATCCTACACGAGATGTCCAGTTTTCAACAAAAAATTATGAGGTGCCTGAAAAAGAAAGAAAGAACAAACAAAGCAAAGTCATCATCAGAATCAACTGTGGCACAGATGTAGGAACCATCTGATAGGGAATTTAAAATAATGATTAATAAGAAAAAAGTAGGCACATGCATGATCAGATGAGTAATTTTATCAGAGAGATAAGAAACAATCAAATGGAAATGAAAAGCATCATAACAGACTTAAGATTGCCTTTGACAGGTTCATTAGTAGACTCAACTCTGTCAATGAAAGAATCATTAAATGTGAGGATAAGTCAACAGAAATAGAAATTACTCAAACTGAAACACAAAGAGAAAAAAGTGAAACAATAAACCTCAGAATATTTAAGAACTGTGGGACAATATTCAACAATGTAACATATACATAACTGGAATCCCAAAAAGAGAAGAGAATGATACAAGGCAGAAAAAAATATTTAAAGAAATAATGGCAGACGATTTCCCCAAGTTATTGGCAGACATGAACCACAGATTCAAGATGCTCAGAGAAAACCAAGCAGGATAAGTTTTTACACACAGACACACATCATGAAATGTCAAATTCAAACATCTGAAAACAAGAGAAACAAAATTTTGAAAGCAAAGAGAAGAAAAAGAAACATCATATACATAGGAAAAAGATAAAATTACAGCAAACATCAGAAACCATACAAGCCAGAAGACAATGGAGTGACATCTTAAAAGTGATGAGAGGACAAAAAAAAAACAAAATCATCAACTCAAACTTCTATAACCAGTGAAAGTAACTTTCCAAACTGAAGGAGAAATAAAAGAGTCTAACAAAAACTGAGGGGATTCATTGCCTGCAGAGCTACTCTTCAAGAAAGCTTAAAGGAAGTTCTTCAGGCAGAAGAAATATTATAGACTGAAACTTGGGTAAACATAAAGAAAGAAGACTACAGGTTGGAGAAAATATCAGCAAATCATATATCTGATAAATAATTGATATCCAAAATATATAAAGAACTCTCAAATCTCAACAATTGAAATGACCCATTTAAAAAATGGGTCATATTTCTAAACAGACACCTCATCAAAGAAGATATGCAGATGGCAAATAAGCATATGAGAGAAGGCTCACCATCAGTAGTTGTTAGGGAAATATTAATTCAAACCACAAGGAGATAACAATATTCAAAATGGCTGATATTAGGGGAAGTTGGGTGAAAGGTGCACACAGACTCTGACGGTCTTTGCAAATGTTCTGTAAGTCTAAAATTGTTTCAAAGTAAAAAGTTACCAAAAATATACAGGACCATTTTCCATAGTTGAGACTCCTAATAGCAAAAGATCATAGTTTCGACTGGGGAGAGTATCAGGAGAAAGAGGGAAAAAGGAGTGCTAAAGATGTACTTTGTCTACATATTCCAACTTTGGCCATGATCTTCTCAAGATCTTGTTAAGTGGTCCTCATGGACTCAAAGATACCCTAGCCACTCTGGCTGATAACAGAAGTATGTGCTCAGGGACCCTATAAACCTATAAAATTTGGCAGTCACGCCATCTCCCTGTATATGATCAAATCCAGTGTGATGAGTTTCACTTAGCTTGTTTTCTGTAACATCTCTCTTATCAGTTATCAAAGTACGAAAGAATGGAGATAAGGAAAGGAGTTTCTCAGAAAGTGAACTATCTGATAACTTAAATGTTCCACATTTGTACATTTCTGGTTTATTATAGCAGCCAATAATGAAATACATTTAAGTAAAAAAGTGGTCAGTTTTGGTGGTGATTGTGACTGCTCTCATGACGGGTCCCACTTGCAGTTATGGATGATTTTCCCTTTCATTTAAGGAAGTTCTAGGACCCTTCCAGGTAGAAATTGATTTGGGGCTTCATGTAGATCTGGCTTCAGCACTAGGGCCTTGGTGAGCGTATACCCTAAACATTTCAATCTTGAGAGTCTTTTAAAAAATTTAAACATGGTAAAGAATAATTTTGGATTCAGACTTTACTCAGTTTTAAAATCCCTTCTCAGGTATGCTCACATATAACCATATACTATCTGGTGAATTTCTCAGAAAATGTTGGCCTAACTAGCCTTTGAATTCAGCTCATGATTCTATCTTTTCCATTGAAATAACCAAAAATATGACTTAAAATTTCCTCCATTCATCTCCACACAATCACCTTTTCTTTTTTTTTTTGGCTGGTAAACCAAACTTCAAAGCCACATTTCTGTACAAGTATCTCAAATAGAGACCTAAGTGAAGAAATTCTAGCAAGTGCTCCAAATAATACTTCTTCACCTGAAATAAACATGTAGAAAATAAATCTTTGCTTTTTTGAACAAGTAAGACTTTTTTTGGAAGTAAGAATTGGCTGTATTTCACTTTTCCCTATGTGCTGGTTACTCTAGATCTGAAAATAAAAATTAAATCCTGAGAACTATGCTTATCCTTTCATCACCTTTTTTTTCTCTGCAGTTAAGGAGCAGAGGAACATCTCAATAATGAAGCCCTCAGAGGTATTCCTTGTCCTTCCATTGACCTACATTAGATGTTGCATGCCCCATTTGCCTGCCCATTTTTGACTGCAATCACTCTCCAATAGCTTTGTTGCTCCACAGGAGGCTAACAGCCTTCTGTCTGTAGAGAGTTATCAGCTGACAAGAGGCTCTGGAGTCCTTTCATCCATGCCTGAAGGAACATTTCACCCATTAAGTCACTTCTTTCTTCTGTCCTAAAAAATTATTCTGGGTCAGATATGGTGACACCAAGACCTAGTTCCTGTCCTCAACGTTCTCATAGTCCAAAAGGAAAGACAAGGAAATAAATATCACACTGCAAGAAAAGTACTTAGATCCCTGCCCTTGAGGTCTGCTACTCATTCTTCTTTATGCCAGTGGAAGTGTCTATCTCATACAAAAATGATATACCCAAAGGCAGTGTCTATGAAAGTTACTTTTCATGGAAATGGGAATTGAGGACAGGAACTATATTTTGATGTCACCATATCTGACCCAGAATAATTTTTTAGAACATTAAAAAAATTACTTACTTGCTTAATTAATTAAGATCATCCATCACAGTATTATTCAATCTTTGCCACTAACAGCAACATACAAATAAAAATGAAAACCCAATCAAAAAACAAACTAAACAAACAAACAAACAAAAACCAAAGGCAAACTAATTGGAGTTTGAACTTACATTGAAGATTAACAATAATAATCATTTTGGTTCTTTGGGAAAGTTTTCCTTGAGATAAATGAAATATATTGTCTGTAAAAGGATATAAAATCCCGAAAAATAAAATACCAAAAAAAAAAAAAAAAAAAAAAAAAAAAAAAAACCCCCCCAAAAAAAAAATTCCCTAAGACTGAGGAACCTCTAACTGTTTTTTTTTTTAATAAGAAAGACCATTTTTAATGGGCCATGTATCTTATAACAGCTAGTCAGGACAATTCTCTCTTTTTCACTCCACACTTTGGGCATGATGAGTTTTGCTTTCCCACTTTGAAATAAAGCAGGATTAATAGTCTTGAAAAGTAATTGTCCACTTAAATTTGGACATCCTTGATCTCTGTAAAAGAAAAATGAACTCATAAGCTCAAACTATGATAGGAGCAGAGTCGACCACAACTTGGTTTTGTGTTGGAGAAGACGAAAAATAGAATCTGAAACTTGAGGATCTCCATCCGTTAATGAATGTCATTGGCTCTACCTGGAAGTCTAATAACCACCTACCAAAGGATTAAGTGAACAAGTTAATAGCTCTGTGATATGTGCAGCTCCTTAAGCAAACTGCCTGTCATTCCAGAGAGTACATTTTCACTTGGCTTCCTTGACAGACAGAAAAGAAAGAATAATACAAGGACTCTACAGCTGCTTCTGCATGAGGCAAAGGTTTTCCAACCACACTGTAGTATTTGGCCTCAAATGACTTTTTACACCCCACAGTGCATGTCTACATAGCAAGGAAAGAAAAGGAGTTGGAACTACATGAGGACACATGAGAAATGGAATTGCTTCTCTTGGCATCAGTCACCAGGTAATCTAAGAAGCTGCTCCCTTGGACATGCCATACAGTTCTTCATTAACCTCAAGTGATCTTAAGGCTGGGACAGCCAGAACCAAGGTGGATGTTCTTAACATCTCAGCCAAACATCTGCCACTGAAGGCCCAATCCAAGTGCTGCCAATGGGCTCTTGAGGGAACTATTGGGGTGCCCTGCTTCCTCTTCTCCACAAGAGACTCTGGGACACCATTTAAAGTAGTGATAAATAGATTTGAAATCACACAGACTTCAGTTTAAATATCAGCTCTGCCACTGTCTAACCTCTGTAGAAGCTTCTTTGAGTCTCAGATTCTTTATCTGTAAAACCTCACATGGTTCCTGGAGGTGGGTGATAAAGAGTAAATGAGAGTAAATAAGCCACAAAACTAAGTGAGCTTCTAGTAAGCACTCAGTGAATGGTAGCGCAATTATTACAGTTCTCTCTTTTCCTCTTACTGTCCCTGCTCTGTTCCTTCCTCGCTCTCTCCTTCTTCCTCTCCCTTTGCACGTCTACCCTGCTTCTGCCTTAGTCTTGCTAGAGAAATCTAAGATCCTTAGTTCCTGAACAGACAGTTCCTCTACCTAGAGACCCCACTCTCATTCAAGATTGGTCACAGTCTTCTAACAACCTGTAAACACAGCCTGTGTGTTTTTGCTTCTTCAAAGGTCTCACCTTTAGAATGTTAATTGAAGTTTGCCTGCCACCTGTAGTAATTTTTTCTTAAACAATTTGCCTACCATGTGGCACAATGTGCCACCCTCAATGCCACCCAAGTACCGAAATTAGAAAGCCGTAATTCTTTTGTAGTTGTTAAATTAAATTTTAAAATACAGTTCTAAACCTTTTATTTGGAAATAATTTAATACTTATTGAAAACTTTCAAGTATAAGAATAATACACAGAACTCCTGTACTACCTTTTAACCAGATTCACATATTGTTAACATTTTGCACCATTTGCTTTATCATTTGTTCTCTCACTGTGTATACACACACACACACACACACACACACACACTTACACTTATATATTATGTAAACAAATAGATGTATCTTTTTCTACATCATTTGAAAGTAAGTTGCATACAAAATGTCTCCTTACCCCTAAATACTTCAGTATGTATTTCCTATGAATAAGATTATGTTGTTACATAATCACAGTACAGTCATGAACCATACTTTAATTAGGTATCACTGCTATAATACTTCTATATAATCTACTGTCTTTATTCTAATTTTCTCACATGACCCACTAGTGCCCTTTATTCTATTTTGTTCTTCTAGTAGAGGATCAAGACTAGTATTTGGTATTGACTTACTTGTCATATCCCTTTAATCTGGGCCTTTTCCGTAGCTAGAAAGCCTTAATTTTCTAGCAATGTCTTTTTCTTCCCATCGTAGGCCTCAGAAACTCAGACTCTATGTTGAAGAATAATATTACCCCAATCTCTCTCTATTCCTAAGATAATTGAACCTACCTTTTCAAACTGTTAGAAGTGTGATTTCAATTCTAGATTGTATTTTCCTCCATCTTAGCTGTTTGGAGAGTGAAAGAAGTAAACACAACTAAAATGTCTCAATTCCATTGCTCTGTCTTGTAGAAATAGGAATAATGAGGACATTGCATGGAATCTATGGAACTACTGAAACTCATTAGGAAATGCATGTTTTCTATACTCCTTTAACATTCAAGGTTTTAGAGGACAATTATCCATTTGCTGTTCTTCAGAGGGTCTTTTTAGAAAATATTTAAAAAGGCCATGCCCATGTTCTTCTAAGTAGTCTCTCATTTGTGTTCAAACTTAAAAAAAAAAAAAAAAAATCAGAGGCACACTTATTAAAGAATTTCCATGGTAAATGCCAAAGAGAAATTCAATTGCTAAAGAAATTAAAAATGTTGAAATTCCATTAGCATCAACTTTTGTTTTCTAATGAGATAGTCTCAATGACTTACGAGTAACTGCCTTGTTGGGTCTTTTGCTTGAAGAAAGAATTCTGAGAAATGTTAAAGCATCGGTTCTCTCCTCTAACTTCAAGCTCTTACTCTGCCATCCTCCGGCCTCCCTCTTCCTGGGTGCACAAAGAAAGTCTGGGCTCGACCTGCACTGACGCTTCGAGGGTGCCGCCTGGATCCCGTGTAATGACTCACACACACCCACTGCATACGATAGTCCTGGAATTCATGCTCTGTGAGTGGGAAATTCTTAATGAAGACACGTCTAGTTTTTCTACATAGCTACTTGGACAAGAGCCTGCGAGAAAGAGCTAATAAACTGTAAATGTGAGTACAAATGTAAACAGGGCAGTACAGAATATATATATATTATAACCACAGATTGTCCCACCTGGATTGCAAATACTAATTTAGTGTTTTCCACCAAAATTAATAGTTGGCCATGACCTAAGCTGTCTGGGTGCCCTGGTCACACATAAAAGAACAAGGAAGATGCCAACACTGTTGTGGTGTCTAGTTGGGTGTGTGAGTCTCTTAGTATGGTCTGTGGTATAACAATAGCAATAGCTGACTCTCATTGATCTTCATAAACCAGCATCAGCCAACGTTCTCCTGTGCTAACATTTATTACATGTTACATGTAATAGCTCCTCCAGTCCTCACACCAACTCTATAAGGTAGGTACCAATATTATTCTCATTTTAGAGATGAGGAAACTGAGGCCCAGAGAAGTTGAGTAACTTGCCCAAACTCACATAGCTGTTAAGTTTAATATCTCTAATACTTTCTAATCTTAGGTAAATAAAAAACACTCTTCTTAGCCTATCCAGTCATAGACAAGGGGCTCTGAAAGAACTTATATGGGTTCAAAAAGACAACAGGCTCTAAGTAAGAATCTTGAAAGAAAGTTTATAATAATCACCCGCTGTACATAATTATCACTGCTATTTTGAAGAGTGGGCGAGATCCCCATTTGACAGAAGGGAGGCTGAAGGCCAGAGGGACAAATGGAGGTACTTGCCTGTGAGCATTTGGTAAGCCCTATTTTCAAAATATTGCTCTCAGTGGACCAGATCACTGGATTTTTGGCTTTCTTTGCTTTTTTCTTTTAAAATTATTCCCATTGCATGCTTAAGTAAACTTTCAGCATTCTTGAGGGTCTTAGTTTGTTCAAGTCACCGAAATACCAGAAATGGGTTGTATTTTACAGTAGGAATTTATTAACTGACAAACTTACAATTCTGAGACTGTGAAAATGTCCAAATCAAGGCATCAACAGGCAATGCTTTCTCCCCAAGACTGGCCACCGGCAATCCTGGGCTCCTCTGTCACAAGGTGACATCTGCTGTTCTTTCCCTTCTCTTCTGGATCTTGTTGCTTTCAGCTTCTGGCTGCAATCTCTGTGGCTTTCTTTCTGAGCTTCTGTGTCCTCTCTCAACTTCTGTATGTGTCCTTCTCTCTCAGCTTCTGTTCTTTGTCTCTACTTCATCCTCTTATAAGAGCCTCCAGTAAGAGCATTAAGACCCACCTGGGGCATGTCTCCACTGAAATAATCTACACCCACAGGAATGGATTAGCTTTAAGAACATGATCTTTTCTGGGGTCCATAAAGCCTCCAAACCATCACACTGAGGATGTTTCTAATGAACAGGGAATATAGTTGAAGAAAAAGGAGAAAGAAGGCAAAAAGACTTAAAATAAAGGTCTTTATTGTTCTTAAATTAATTACTTGATTATTGGAGTCAGTGAGGAAATGCCTTGTGATTTTTCTTTTCAATTTTGGAGGTTTGCAATTTGTAGGATTGAGGGTTTTCTAATTATAAAAATAATAGTTGTTTATTAAAAACACTACAAGTATAAGCACTGAGTTAAGCACTGATTAGAGTCTAAATGGAGATCTCAATTTTATAAACTGTGACCGAGATATATCCGCAGCCATCTTTTTAGGTTTTACAGTTCCCCCGCCCCAAAACTGAAGCCAATGTATCAATGTCATAGATTTTATATAAAAATCTAAATTTCCATTTTCTCTTTGATAAACCCAGACTATAACAAAACCAGAGCAACATCATCCCGTGGAGGCCATCAGTGGCTGTACCCATGTATACAATTCTATTGCATGGTTAGAACACTAGCTGGTTAGAACACCGCTGTTGAGCTGGGTATGGGAGATGGGAAAGGGAGGGGAAAGAGTGAAACAGCAATCAGAACTAGCTGATGTAATTTACCTGAACAGCACACTGGAAATGAATGAGCTTTCCAAGAGGGAATATAAATAGCAAATCAAAGAGCATTGTGAACAAAATTTTAGGAACTGTTTTCATTTAAGGACAAGGCAAATAAAAGCTAAAGGAGACAGATAACAAACATTAAGCGAGAGCCCAAAGATTTTATTTTTCTTTTCCAGGCAAATTGCTACAAAGTCAGATTTCCCTCTTATAAGTGAGACTGAAAACAATGCCAAATAAGATTAGAGGAGGAGTAAATAAATTGATACTACATCTAAAGCCCTTAAACAGTATCTGACACATAGTAAGTTACAGTGAATGTTAACTATCATCACCATCAATTATGGAGACAATTGAAAATGAACAAATTGGTTATTCTACCACCTAGCTCTAGATCAATATATGTAAGTATGGTCTATGCTCTTAGAAATTTTCCTACTTTGTATTTAGAAGGCTGACAGGTACCTAGTTTAATAATGCAACCTCCTGAGAGTGTTTGATGACATAAAAGTACTCCAAGCTATTTACGCACAGTTTATGCTGTTGAACTTGCAGTCTTTCTTCAGCTCACTAATTCTTTTACCCATTGCCCAGAAGAATCAGTAAAACCTCACAATCTAGAGAAAACTTTTCTTCACATGATATAAAGTATCTCTTGTAACTGTGCTTTTCTGCATAAACGGAGGTTCCCTTCAGTAAATAGTAGGCTCTTGACTGTAGATACCATATTTACATGCATTGGTAAACAACAGATAATTCTGTGGACCTGATTAAGTAAATACTGTGGTCTGTGGGAATTCAGTACAAAATTACAGCTGCAAATAATGAAGGAACTCTCTATAGATTTTATTTAAATTTCAAGGAGGAGAGGAGATTAAAAGTCCTTTCACAGAATACTTGATCACATTTCACAAAATGGAAAAACATTTTTAAGTGATAATTAAGGAAAGTAAAACTACCTGGCATGGCTTATTTTTTTTAAAAAGCAGAGTTAAACTAAGTAAGAGGAAAATTGAGTTAGAAATTCCAGACAGGAATCTTTGACCACATATTTAATTTCATGTTAGTGATTAAAAATAATAAGATTATTTATCCAATAGCAATGACATTTATTTTTCAGCAAAACTTAATTCAAACACATCATTCATACATAATATGATACAAGTATATATCTATTAAAGTATAAAACTTTTTTATAGTTTTCTAACATTAATTTGTTTTAAAAAGAGCTGAGATGAAATTTGGAATATTCACTTTTAAACAAATTAAGACTTCAGCATGGCTGAAATTACTGATTTTCAGACTTGGAGATTGTCTCGAATAATTAAGCAAGTTCTAATAAAAATGAATAGTCTTCAATAAGAACAAAGTGTTAAATCCCACCCCCACCCCCCCCATTTAATCCTTCTCTTCAAAAACCTCCAAGTTAATGAAAACTTCCAAGACACTTCAAAGAAATCTTTTCTCAGGAAATTTCCCTAGTTGTTTAGAGTTAATAAGGACCTTATCTAATCGGAATATGAATTTTCCGTTGCTGTGAAAAGCTGTTATATTTACTTTTATATATTACTGTAAAGAGGGAGGCAAAAATTTGTGATCTCCTGAAAGAACATTATCAGGATATGGTTGCTCAATGACCTCCTCAGCATTTTCCATTTCCCAACATATCATTACACTGAACAGCATTCTAGGTAATTGTCAGATACATATAAAGCCTCTCGAGTCTCCTTGCAGGATTAAAGCAAAACACTACCTGTGATCAATCTGCTCCACCCCATCATCCTCCAACATAATCATGGGGAACTTGCCATCAAGCCACAGAGGGCAGGTCCTGAACCACAGGCAGACTGGGGAAGTGCATTCCCCCAAAGGCACTGGAGTGATGTTAACCCAGGGAAAACTTTTCATCCCAGTTATTAAGGTTCTTCTCGGAAAGTGTCAGATTTCTTGGGAATGGGCTGTGGTGGGTAAGGACATGGAGTGTCTCCTGTGTGTGAAGGAGAAAGAGACCACTCTAGATCCTGGCCTATTTGTGAAGAGACAAGTCAACTTTTACACAATTTGAACAGCTATCAGAAAAGGGGGCTATCCCCTTTCCCAGATTACGCACAGAACTTTCTTCCTCTGCATTCGCCGAGGGCATCAGTGAGAAGGAAAGCCAGCTACCTTGGGTCAAATGTTTCTGCTTAGATCCCAAGTGGCTGGGAGCAATAGAAATTACTCATATGCCATCACTAGAAATGAGGAAGGAACTTCCTTCACTTCCTTCCTTCACACGAGAAAGGTTTTTTTATACATTTGTGACAGCTAGCGCCTCCTCTGGGTGGGTGACAGGATTGTGACGTTTCTGCCTCATCCCCTAAAGGCACATTAAGTGAAACCCAGGCAAACTATTTAATCTGTTCACTTGGTCTGATGGCCCCAATACATTGTACATGGAAACATTTCTGCCTTTGTATAATCTAACAAGAGAGAAAGAAAAAGAGAAATTCAGTGCATGTCCTTGATATTTCTGGCATTTTCACAGCATTTCTTCCACATTTCCTATTTCATGAAAGCAATATTCTACTCACATGTGAGTATACAAAAACACATTGATCTATTTTTAATCTAGTGGCCCCTCCTGAACAATTAGTGATTACCTACAACATGATTTCTTGTCTTAACAAGTTACTTTATCTGAATTGGAACTCAGCACTCCCTTTATTCACTGATCTTTTAGACTAACCTAAACAAATTCGATGGCAGTTCATCCCAGGGTCCTTTAAGGAGTTAGAACATATTTACAAATATTTTCCAGATTCTGAGAACATTCTACTTTGCAAACCAAATCCCTTCAGGCTGAGAACCTCACAATCACTTCACAATAACACAAGGACTAAGCAAAGGCACTTGACTTTTAAACAAGCCAGCTCTTCATGGTCTCCAATTAAAATATTACGGGACCCTATGAAGGGACATAGAACTCCCGCTAGTAACATATAATCTCCCACAACCTCAAAATCCCTTCAAGTGTGTCAGCAGTGCTTGTGCTTCCCAGGGCAAATAAGGAAAAATGAGTTGCTATGAGACTTAGTTTTGCTGCCTTCTATATATTCTTGGCCTCTGGCTGTTTTCAGGGAGGAGGAAAGACACCTGTCTTATTCCAGCTTGACTAGGATAAACTTCTGTGTGGAGGTTTCAAACTTCAGGCCATCTAAAATAGCACTACCATGTAATTGAAGGAACAAGAAGAGACTAAGACACAATAGTTGTCCTCTTACATTTGAAGGTGGCTGAATGGGGAAGTAAGACTAAATTTTCTGCCTTTGATCCCAGAGGCTTGATGTTCTAGTTTGCTAATACTGCAGAATGCAAAACACCAGAGATGGACTGGCTTTTATAAAAAGGGGGGTTATTTGGCTATACAGTTACAGTCTTAAGGCCATAAAGTGTCCAAGGTAACACATCAGTAATCAGGTACCTTCACTGGAGGATGGCAAATGGCGTCCGGAAAACCTCTGTTAGCTGGGAAGGCACGTGGCTGGCGTCTGCTCCAAAGTTCTGGTTTCAAAATGGCTTTCTCCCAGGACATTCCTCTCTAGCAAGCTTGCTCTTCTTCAAAACGTCACTCACAGCTGCACTCTATCCGGTCTCTTTGAGTCAGCATGTTTTATATGGCTCAACTGATTGATCAAGGCCCACCTTGAATGGGTGGGGTCACGCCTCCATGGGAGTATCCCACCAAAGTCACCACCCACAGCTGGGTGGGGCACATTCCAAGCAAATCTAATCAGCACCAAAATGTCTGTCCCACAAGACCACAAAGATAATGGCATTTGGGGGACACAATACATTCAAACTGGCACACTTGAACTAAGGCCAGTTGATGAAAGTTGTAGGGAGACTGATCTAATCTCAAAATTAAAAAAAAAAAAATTCTGAGCTAAAAGTGTCCAAAAAAAGAGAGTTCCTTCTGGAGGTGGTAAGACCCTCTGTTTGTGCATTCAAGTATAACTGAAAATACACTTGGGGGTAGAGAAAGGGTGGATTTTTCCATTCATTGATCTTTTATTGAGAACCTACTATGGGCCAGTTATCACCTGGCCAAAGAGTTTGTGAACTCCTCCATACTGAAGGAGTCCCTCATAAAATATACACTAAGAATTTTAATAAATGCTTTCTACTTCTATACTTTCCATGGAAATTTACCCCAAATAATAGTAGATGATTCAATAGATCAAAGTATTTATTTTATACCCCATTAGGACCCACCAAGAAGGATTAATATTATTAGTCTAATTGAAAGAAACAATGTATGTATTGAATGGGGCTACTGCCATATCTCTTGCTCTCCTTTTTCTCTCTCCTTCCTTCCCTCTCTATTTTTTACCCTGATGAATTAACTACACTGTAACAAATGTATAGTATTTAACAAAAATTCTCATATACTATTTACTTAGAACTGTATTTGCTTTATTTCTTTCATTAAATAAGATTGTATCCTCTAAAATTTAGTGCTTATCACCTTGAGAAAATCAAACAACTTAAATTTTCAATTAGTCTTAAAGATACTTTTTAAGGCCAATTGAAAACTAAAATTTTGAAAAAGATATTCAGATCTCCTTTGTAGATTTTTTTTTTTTTACTTAAAACTTACTCAGATTCAAAAATCTATTCACATCTTTAAAAGGAGTCTTAGACTTGAGTAATATATTGGATCATCGTATTATAGAAAACCTTTCAATCAATGTCCTCAAATTAGTTATTTTTATGGAACAAGAAGACAGCAAAACTAGAGCTCATTCTAGACCAACTTATCATCTTGCACCATGACCGGTGAGGACTTGTACTTTTAGGTTAACATCTTGAATTTCAGGTCACCCACATAAAATGAAAAATAGGTCCCATAATTTTAGAATTTTACACAACATCACTGTGTAAAAGTGATTAATGCTCTGGCAATTTGTCCTTGGTAAAGGCAAAAACAGAGAATAGCCAAAATAACGTAAGCTTTTTTCTCAGCTATACTACTAACAAAATATATGATTTCAAATTTTCCTTAAACTTCATTTCTCCACTGATGAATATCAAGTGTTTTAGAACATTGGCTTCAATAAATAAATAAATCACAGGCTATTGATTTGGATATTTATCGGGGTACTCTCTTTTTCATCTTTAAATTTATTTATTGATGAAACTGAAAGGATATTCAAGCAAAAGATAACTATGAAACTGAAATGGTAGGGATGAGCAATAAATTATTATTCTGATATCAAGAAGCAAATTGTGACCAATTTTTTTCAAATCATACCAAAAGCAATAATTCATTAAGAGGAAGAGATAAATTTCAAATAGAGTGATAAGTAGGTTCTTGAAGAGAAGGAAATCATATGAACACATTGGAAAAATATTTGAGTTTGTTGCTGATTTGACCCAGAATTCTGACATTGTGCCTGTTTGAAACTGTTATGTACCCCAGGAAAGACTATGTTATTTAATGCAATCTTGTGGGGGCAGACTTATTATGGGAGGGACTTTTTTTTTTTCTGTAGTTAAGGTTTTTTCTTTAATTCAGTTTTATTTAGATATATTCACACACCATATAATCATCCATGGTGTACAATCAACTGTTCACAGTTGGGTGGGACCTTTTCATTAGGTTGTTTCTGTGGAGATGTGACCCACCCACTATGGGTAAGACCTTTTGATTAGATTATTTCTATGGAAATGTGACCCCGCCCATTCAGGGTAGGACTTAATTAGTTTACTGGAGTCCATAAGAGAGCTCAGGGCAGGGGCTGACACAGACCCAGATGCTTGGAGATGCAGACAGAAAGATGTTTGCTAAGAGATGAAGCCCAGAGTTTGTCCCAGAGAAGCTAAGAGAGGACTCCCAGATGCTTAGAGAGAAAATCCCTGGAGAACAAGCAAGGATACACAGTAGCTGAGAGAGAGAAGCTAAGAGAGACAGAAACCTAGAGACATTTTAGAGAAAGCCATTTTGAAACCAGAACCCTGGAGCAAAGGACCAGCAGATGACAGTCACATACCTTCCCAGCTAACAGGGGTGTTCCAGATGCCATTGGCCTTCTTTAGTGAAGGCATCCTCTTGTTGATACTTTGGACAGTTTTATGGCCTTAGAACTGTAAATTTGTAATCTAATAAATCTCCTTTATAAAAGTCAATCCATTTCTGGTATTTTGCATAACAGCAACTTTAGCAAACCAGAACAGACACCAAAGCATTTAATATAAGACACATAACTTTTTACTATAATGACATTATAAGAAACTGGTCAATGTATTACTGACAAACAGCTAAATGAATATTGTCAATTTGAAGAATGTTTAAGATTAGTTGCTACACAACAGGTCTTGCAGCTTATTTATGAAAGAAGCTTGATAAAGATTTTCCCAAATTTAATGACAATCCTAAAATTTGATGAACCAATGATAAGTTATGAAGCTAAAATACTTCAAGCACACTAGAAAAAAATTGAATTATCTTTCTATTCTCTTTATAGTTACTAATATTACAAAGTGATTATATTTTGAAAAGGTGATCAAAGTGTATTAAATCAAAAAAAAGTTTTTAAGTGTTAAGTAGGTATGTCAGGTGTTTAATTAATAAAAATATATTGCTTTTCTGGATTATGTGAGGTTTGTAATATTTATCAGCTTTATATATGTATATACATAAAATTTATATATATATTTGTGATTTGTTTTGATTTTTTCTCTTAGCCTTAAAAATTATCTTTTGTGTCTACCTTTATATTTATTAATTTGGATTCTTTTTCTTAAAAAGAGTCCATCAAAATGTAAAAGCTTCAGACCCACATACCTTGATCTTCCCCTGCTGGAATCGGTAAAACTTTCAGTGGGAAATGATTTCTAAACTGAGCTCATAAAGTTATGTAGGCATTTGTGCTGGTTTGGATGTATTATGGCCCCCAAAACCCCATTATCTTTGGCGCAGTCTTGTGAAGGCAGACATATTAGTGTTGATTAGGTTGGAACATATTGGTTCAGTGTTTCCATGGAGATGTGACTCAGTCAACTGTGGGCGAGACCTTTTCATAAGATTATTTCTATGGAGGTGTTGCCCCACCCATTCAGGGTGGGTTTTTATTGGATCACTGGAGTACTTTAAAAGAGCCACCCAGGCCCAGATGCAGAGCAGCTGAGAGTGACATTTTGGAGGAGCTGCAGCTGAGAGAAACATTTTGAAGACGGCCACTGGAAGCTAACACTGACATTTTGGAGAAAGCCATTTTGAAACCAGAACTCCAGAGCAGACACCAGCCATGTGCCTTCCCAGCTAACAGAGGTTTTTCTGGATGCCATTTGCCATCCTTCAGTGAAGGTACCCAATTGTTGATGTCTTACATTGGATACTTTATGATCTTAAGACTGTAACTGTAACCAAATAAACCCCCTTTATAAAAGCCAATCCATTTCTGGTATTTTGTGAAATGGCAGCATTAGCAAACCAGAACAGTATTCAATAGGCAAAGAGAATAGAAAGATGGAAGAGTGCTTTATGCAAGTGAGGAGGTTTAGAGGAGAGAGTGAACGTTGCATGTTGAAGAAACTGAATATAGTCCAATATGATGGAGGTGTGGGAAGCACAACAGAGAAGAGAATAAAATGTGTTTGACAGCCTAGACAGGAGACAAATGATGGCCAGCCAGAGGGACAATTTTGGAGGCTATTGCACAGGCCCAGCATAGCTCAGAATAATGCCCCTCAGAAGATGTCCATGTTCTTATCCCTGGACCCTATAAATATGTTATGCCACATCGAAAAGGGGAATTAAGATTGCAAATGGAATTATTTTGCTAATCAGCTGACTTTAAAATAGGGAGATTATCCATTTGGGCCCAATGTCATAATAAGCGTTCTTAAAATTAGAAGCAGGAGGTAGTGGAAAGTCAGTGTCAGATGGAGGAAGCACAAGAAAGATTCAACCAGCCATTGCTGGCTTGGAAGATGGAAGGAAGATGAAAGGAAGCCACGAGCCGAGGAGTTCTGAGACCAGGAGTCTCTGGAAGCTGGAAACATCAAGAAAACAGATTCTCTCTTACAGCCTCCAGAAGGAGCACAGCCCAGTCAACATCTTGATTTTGTCACCTTGGGACCTATTGTGATGGTTAATTTTATGTGTCAACTTGGTTAAGTTATGGTGTCCAGTTGTTTGATCACACACTGGCTGAGATGTTGCTGTGGAGATATTTCATCAATGGGATTAGCATCTACAATCAGTTGACTTTAAGTGAAGAAGACAGCCCTCGATAATGGGGGTAGACCTCATCCAATTAGTTGGAGACCTTAAATGCAAATAACTGAGAATTCCAAAATAAGAAGGCATTTTTCTTCAAGACTATTCCCTCCAGTCCTTCCTGAGTTTCCAGCCTAAGGAATTTGGATTCAAGGCTTCAACACCACCCTTACCAGAATTTCCAGTCTCCAGCCCACCCTACAGAATTCATATCTGCCCACAATCGAATGAGCCAATTCCTTATAATAAATCTCTGTATTATACACACATATATCCTGTTGGTTCTGTTTTTCTGGACAATACTGACTGATATATATATCTTGGACTCCTGGTCTCAGAACTGTAAGATAATAAATTTGTGTTGCTTTAAGTCATCAAGTTTGTGGTCATTTGTTTCAGTAGCAATAGGAAACTAGTGCACCCAGTAAGATATGAAAGTGGTTAGTTTAGGCTGGAGGTAGTCATGTGAAAGAAAAGTGGATATAGTCAAGAGATCTTTATGCATTTAAATTGATTAGAATTGGTTCCACTTATTTTAAAATAGGGATTGAGAAAAAGAGAAAAGGGAGCATTCAGAAGAGCTTGGATGTCTCCAAGATTATAGCTTGAGCAAAAAGGTTGCTGTTGGCATCATTTCCTTAGATAAGAAGCGCTGCCCGGGGGTTAAATCTGGGAAAGGAAGTTCATGAGCTCAGTGGTACCCTTGTGGCATCTCTACGAGTGAGACCAAGTAGAAGGGTCCACTATGCAGTTGAAAATCAGAAGAAATATGTAGTCAGGAAATGTGGATTTTGACACCGAGGGAAGATAGGTGGTAAATGAGGCCATGAGGGCTGATGAAATTTACTAGGGCATGGGTGTGAAATGAGAAGAAAAGAGAGTCCACGAGGAGCTATGAAGAACTCAAACACTTAAGGTCCAAGTACAGAAGGAAATGCTGAGGAAGGAGACTGGGAAAAGAAACCTGAGAGGGAGAGGAAACAAAAGGAAAATCGTCTCTCAGAAATAGCAACTCAAGCCCTAGAGTCCCTGGCAAGATCAGTTTTCACAAAGCGGTGGGAATAGAAGTGCAGTTGATTGAGAAATAAGTTGGGAGTGAGAAATGGTGAAACGTAGACCAGTGTTTCAAGACGAATGAAGAGAAGGGCTGGTGGTTTCCAGAGAGCAGAAACAAGGTTAGCCATGCTTTGGAGTATATAACAAGAATGGTGTGTGGGTGGGGCTATGAAAAAGGGGCCAGGTTAGAACAGAGACTGCCAGGGGCCAGGAGACGGTTCAAACGAAGAGCATGAATGCCTTCGAATATGACAGATTAATCCACATTGTCCGACATGGGTCTGGAGTGTGTCATCATTCCTCACATACCTAGGAGTGTGCTAATAACTTACTGATTTATTTAAAGGCAACACTACTGTTAATAACCTGTCTGCCAGCTCAGTAAGTCATTAGTTTTGCTTTATGAACCTATTTGCTTTCTATACCTAGGGAGTGTAGAAAGCAAAATCCCCAGGGTTCCTTCTCTTGGGCCAGAGGAGAAACAGCTCTGAACTCACATAGAAACTCACATTAATGTGAAAAATCATGTTGGTTTACATCCAATTAAATATGACTACCAAAAAAAACTGTTTATCATTTATATAAAAGTCTTCTATTGGCAAAAAAAAAACTCTGGCACATTTTTGAACTACATAATAGCATGATGTTCTGCTTTCTTTCCCCATCAACATGTGATTGAATGTAATAGGTACCACTGAAAGCTGCAACATTCATTTGACTATATCGGCCAAGAGTTCCCAGATTCGAGCTGTTGGGAAAAGTATTCAGAAGAGCTGGCGTTCTCCCACCAATTCCACAGTTTGGAAGCACCCCTCAAATTAATCCTTACTCTATTTTCATTCAACAGGCAGCACTGCCAAAATATTGTTCATTTGCTGGAGCTAAACACTCAATGAAAGCCAGAGGTAAAATTGCAACCTGGAGAAATAAAAAAGAAAGAAGAATTGAAGCAAGATACACATCTGTCTGGATTGCATTTTTATTTTTCTCAGCTACTCTGCCCAGTTCATAATCAACTCATCATTCAGACTGCTGAGTGGTGGGGACTGAGTGAGATGGCCGTGGCCATGGGATCGAGGGAGTGAGGACAACACTGGTGCTGCCCCCTCAACAAATCATATCTGAATTTTTTTTAAAAAATGGAATTTCTGCCAGAATTTAGTCCACGGTTATTTTCCTGTGTGTGTGAAGAGAACAAACCGCCCAATTATAGGGTCAAAGAGGCCATGGTGTCACTGTGAAAGTGAAACCCCAACCAAGATTTAACATGAAAGCTGGTTTATCTAAAAAGATTCAATCATCAAAGTAAGTTCACTTATGTTAATACCGTAACTGATCTCCTGGTCTCCACCCTAGGTCCCTCCATTCCATTCTCCACCCAGTAGCTGGGACTATTTTTATAAATATGAATCTGATAATGCCTGTCCTGCCTTAAAAGGCTGGTGGCGTCCAGCTACCCTTGGAATGAAGCCCATACATCTTGCTGTGGCCTTGACGGTGCATGATCTGACCCAACCTTAACTCATTTTGCTCTCCCTCTTGATCATTAAGACTCAGCCATGTTGGTTCCCATACTGCTCCTCAAACAAGCCAACCCTTTTCTTGCCTCAGGGCCTTTGTACCTGCCTTTTTTTCTGCCTGGAATGGTTTTCCTCCACCTCTTGGCATCCTGGGTCTCAGCTCTGTAACGTCACTTCCTCTGAGTAGCTTTTGCTGACCACACTCTTGAAAGTGGTCTTTCTCTCTAGCTAATCCCTCCTTCCTTAAAAGCACTTATTAAAACCTGACATGATCTCGTCTACTTATTTATGTTCTTGGTAATTGTCTATCTTCTGCATCAAAATGAGGACCAAGGATCTTTTCCATGCTATTCACCACTGTATACTTAGTACTGTTATAGCCCTGATATTGGGGAAGTCAAGAACACTCAGTGCCATCTCCCAGCCCTCACCAACCTGCTCCTTTTCCCCTCTTGATTGTGTGCATGTGTTTGTTATGTTTCAACTGTTGTTGGTTTGCATGTAGGTGTTTGTTATATTTCCATTTGTCCTTGTTTGCATGAAGGTGGTAGGTATGTTTCCATTTGTAAGAGACCACAGGCAGCCAAAGAAGACAACAATAAATCTTAATCACCCCCAGCTCCCTGCCAGGGAACAAAGTTGCTCATTGGAGGAGGCCCATCCCCCTGGAGTGTATAAAAGCTCAGCAGTGTCAGTGCAGGTGTCTCTCATCTCCAATGTAAAGAGAGGCATGTGGAGCTGCCTAGCAGTTGGCCTCCCTGGGGGACCAGCCACAACTGGTCCTGCATCTCTGACAAAACAGAGGCGTGCAGAGCTGTCATCCATCGACCCCCACCTGAGCAGCTGGCATTGCCGGAGGATTGGCCAAGGTGGGATCTTTGACCCTGCATTTTTAGACCCTTTGTGCTATGCAAGCAATAAAATGGTCACTTGCTGAAAATCTCCGTTGTGCCTTAGCTTGCATTCCCAGGATGCACCATACAGCACAGAATATGTGTTCAATAAATATTTAGGGAATGAATAAATAAGTCCTTTGTCTAAAATTTGTTTTATGGCATCAGACTACAGCCCTGTTGATAATCATTTTCTCCTACCACCCCCTCCATCTTCATTTCCTAGCATCAGAAAGCTCTTCCTCTACAAAGATTTTCTGAATGACAGTTAGCAATTTTTCAGCAGTTGCACTATGATTTCTGGTTTTCCCTTGCTCTATCCTATTGTGCTAAGCTAAGTGTCAGTCTTTCTTACAGCTTGTCACCCTGCTGGCAGTGTACCTCCATCTTTTCTTCGGTAGAGAAAGCTGAGGTATCTTACTGTCATCCTTTCCAGTCGAAAAAGCAAGGCTTCAATAAACAGTTTTCTAAGCTCACCTAAATGATGAGCTGCACATTATTGTGCTGTAAATCTCAGCCTTCCTTCTAAAAAGAAGTTATGGCCTGGAGGTGAGACTCAAGAGGCCAGATCACGGGGCTGGTTGTGCTCTGAAGAGTTCCACTGGGTCTGGAGTTTAAAGTTGCCTTGCTGCTCTTTTACCAAATCAGTCATTCAAAATATTAACCCAGTTTTCTACTTTAGAAAGCCAAATTCAGTGACAGCCTCCAGGTTTATAATCCATAACACTCAATCTCAGAGGGTATTCTACACATGAAGAAACAAAAGTCTAAGATCACAGAGTCAATTAGTGGCAAAGTCATCAAGACTGGAACCCATTTCTCTTGTCTTCCCAACCAGAGGTCCTTCCTGCTATTGCAGCACATTCTATATTGCAACAGATGTTCTTGGCAGCATTGGAGGTGAAAGTCTCACGGTGAAATGCCACCTGAGCAATAGCTCTGGCACTCCGAGGAAGATTCCTGACCTTAATTGAGGCTTTCCACAGTCAAATTTAGATTCAACAAGGCATTTGTTAAACACAGACAAACTATATTAAGAATAAAGCATGTTCTAACCTCAAGAATAAAGAGAATAAAATCAGATTGCTACTTTGACTAAACAGATAATCTACTAGGCAATCCTTCATTTCAGATTACTCTCTTATTTCAATGTTCTAATTTTTGGTCTTGTAACCTCCTTTCTTCTTTATGTACACTTACTTGTTTAGTTATGTCACCCAGATACTTGGATTTAAATGTCAGCTATATCCTAATGGTTCCCAAATGTGTATTTGTAGGTCAGATAGCTGCTCTGTATTCTCAACTTAAATACCCAACTTTTCAGTTGACACCACCACTTGGATGTCTAAAAGACAATTCACACTTATTTTACCCAAAACAGAATTCTTTATTTCATCCAAGAAAAACCTGTTCTCCCTCAGTTCACTCTACTTCAAAGGACCATCATGTGCTCGCTAAATCTATGACAACAACTAGTGAAATCGTATTTCTTCTGCTCTCTCTATACAGATTGTTCTTTAGTTATTGTTTGATAAATCCAGAAAGGCCTGTGAAGGAGGTAGAAAATCTCTCCTTGGATATTTCTATTCTTTGACCAGGAACAGAAATTATCAAGCTTTCTTTAAGAAAAGAAATAATTTAAATTTTCCATAAGGTAAGTTTTTAATGTATGCAAATAAATGCATTCCTTCTAGAGAAAAATAGAAAAAGAAGTAAAATCACCCATCCCTTGAACCCTTGGCCCAGGGAAAATTACTGTTAATATTTTGGAGTACTTCCTACCAGTATGTGTATATACATATGTATTTTAAATATTTTATGGTATATCATTCCAGTTTGTGCATGGGAGTGTTTATATATTTTATTACCAGAAGGTGATCATATGATATACACTTATCTATAACTTTCCTTTTGTACTTAATATATCAGAAGCATCTTTAATGTCAAAATATATATTTAAAGATTACATAATAATTTCTTTTATGGATTCAATATATTATTCTATCAGTGCTCTACTGTTGAACATTTTGTTTATTTCACTTTTTCAACTATAGTAAATGACAGTGTGATGAAGACCTTTATACATTCATTTTCTTCTGTATAATTATACACTTAGAATATATTCCTAGATGGGAATTATGTGCCAAAAGTTATCATGTCTTTAAGATTTTAAAAATAAAATTGTGAAATTGCTCTGTTGAAGAGTAAGAACAATGGAGTTTTAATTCAGCTCCACCAACACTTGCTGATTCAAGATGCCTTATATGAGAATAGAATATTTTTTGGAAGGAAATTTAGTACATTAAGAATGTACCCAAAATGGTATGTGTTGATATGCTTTGCTTTGTCTTACTAATTCCATTAACTGAATTGGGTTCTGATTTGCTAAAGTAAAGTCCATGAAATGTTTGTCATGCACACCTGAGATGTAGAAACAGTTTTTAAAAGAATTCTATTATTCTATTTCAAATTTGAGCACCCTTTTATAAAAATTCTCAGCAAGCTCCATGTCAGGGAAAAAAGCCTTGAAATCTATAACATGCTTATTACACAATTCCCTTTCTACATATTTCAAGAGAATCTTGCTCCCTCTCCTGTGAGAAATAAGTTCAATCTATGGAAAATCAATCTTTCTACCTGCCTCATACCCCTGACAGCCAATACATAGAACAATGACTGCTCCTGAAAATTCCCTCCACAATGTTCCTATCCACTTCTAGCTTCCATTCTAAGTATTACTCTAAGAAAGTCAACACAGCTAATAGAATTGCTCTTACAGACAGTTTGAAACACTTTGACCAGGAACTTTGGAAAAGATTTTAAACATTTGTTAATGAGTCTCAAGTCTGGTCCAGCATTGTGAGAATCAAGTTCAGGATTCATAGTATGGCATTGGAAAAGTTCCTTTACCTATTTGGACCTCAGAATCCTCATTTACAAAAGAAACAGCTGGAAAATAATCCCTAATGACCCTTCCAGCTCTAACATTGGGCAACTCCATGAGTAACAGTGAGTTTGGTGTATTATTACCACTCAGGAAAGTTCCCTAGAGGGATGTATATGGGATGAGCGATGTAGAAAAAGCTGAGCTGAATTGTATAGATTGGCCCTAGAGTTGATGGAAAAAGCACTCTCCCTTGTGATGTCTCGACAAATGGTCCAAAACTAAGACATTTATTTGAAAATGCCTAAGCCCCTCCACTACTGTGATCAGTCTCAAATTGTAGACTTTAATTCAAGTGCAATTGAAATTCTCAGATTTTAGGTTCTCTGACTAAGGCTCAGATATCTTTTTACCAGAAATTCCTAATCTAAGAACCTGGGCAAAATGGTAATTTCTAAAAAAGAATCTTTTCCTCTAGAACAGCACCCAAAAAGCAAAAAAGTCTTGATTTTAATTAAAGACAAAAATCTGTGCAGAGTATTTTCTATTGCTTATAATAAGACCTTTCCACCACAAATGAATACACAACATCGAGCTAAGCAATATGAAAAATGAACAGAAAATTTTCTTGTGAAAAAAATATATATTTTTAATTTTGGTGATCTAGTCATAGTCTATAGACATCTCTGTTGCATATCATGTTCTTAGTTTATTGTATTATATCCAATTCCTATTACAAAACTTCTCACTGTAGGAGAAAACCTGAACTTTCAAAATATTCTGAAAAGAATGTAGTACAGCAAGATAGTAGCAATTGTTTTCCACACTTGCTGATATGGTACTAAGATTAAGTAGAGAGTGGCCAGCCTCTGCAGAATCTGGTCAGGAAAGAGAATGGATTGCTGTTGAGGTGAGGCCTTATAATAATTATCATGAAAGAGAGCATGGTCTGATGCTCTGAATATCTTTAAGAATAAGACAGAAATGTACCAGGTGCAATACCATCTGGAAATGGAAATATTTAAACATGACTATGTTTTCATAACTCAAAGATTTTATATGTGATAAAATTCAAATATAAAATAAAGCAAGTAGAATTGTTCCTAAAGCTCAGATTCTCAGGCCCCCTTGCCTGCAAGTCAGAGTGAACCTCCAGTTCACTGATTGACTAAAAGATCCATGTCCCTCCAACTCTACGCTGCTTGCCAGATGCTCAAAGGGGAGTAAAGAATAACTGGCCGAATGAAACAAAAGATGTTTTATTTTAATACATTTGACCACTAACAGATTCCAAAATGACACTTCTTTTTCAAAGAATGATTTAAAAGGAAATCAGATAGCATCAAAAAACATTTTTGGTACATGATTCTCCTCTATATTACCTTTCACCAGCTCATCATCTTGCCCTCATTCCCTCAACTTCCTCAAATACACACCCAAAATCGAAACCACTGGTGCCTTTGCACAAAAAGGAAAATGTGCTTGCTACACAGATGTATTGCAGCCCTTGGGATTTGAATCACCCAAACAATCTGAGTTAATTACATCAACTGATGTAACTTAATTCCTTTAAAAGGGATGTCTGACTGTGAAGAATTTTGAATGGACATTTAAAGTTTTCCTCGCCCTGTGGAGAGGGTTTGAAATTAGGAAGATATTTTTACCTAAGGAAAGCAGTATATCACTTCCATGCTCTTTTCTTTTCATATTTTTCTTTATTATTTTTAAAAGGTAGACTTGCATTGAACCTCTTAATAGCAAGAATAAAGCTTTCATTGAAAAGAAAGGGAAAGATATTGGTTAGCTGTAAGGCAGCAGCAAGTCAGGTTGGGAAAATAACAATAAAAATAAGCATTATCCTAAAAATCTTAGGATGTCCTCCACCAGACAAAATCAGTTATGTTAAGACATTTCTTCTAACTATTTTCTCACCAAGATTAGGTGATCTCAATGGTTTCCTAAGTTATTTTACTTTGGCTGGGCCCAAGGGTTGCTGTCAGCCCCTTGAATCTGTTTCCTGTTGCACAGATGGTGGGGGTGATTGTTTTTAAAACAATTTCTTGCATGGTTGTCCCTCCCTAAACACCTGAAACCAAGTCCATTCCACACTTCTGTATTTGCACTTTGAGAAAAACCTCCAAAGTCATAGGAATTTATGATGCTATCAGCATGTTTCTGTGTGGAGTCAAGCCATACAAAATACTGCCGAAACCATTTTAGTTTGCCTAGCCATGACTAAGCTGGAAAATTGTAGCAATGATCTGGACACTGAACAAAGAAAACAGCATCATTAAAATACAGTAATTCTGTAATTCTGTCCACTAAAACAAATGTATCTTTATGGTACTCAAAATGAAAACCTGCCATGTTGGCTGAGGAATTGGTGAGAGCGAACATGAGCATAAGCACATAGTGAAGATAACTGTGGGTACTTGTTTTTTAAAAAATTCCAATTGTGGGATAGGGTTAAATCATAAAGAAATCTCAGGAGATTCGATTAAAGCTGACAGTGCATACTTAATTTACGTGTTTGTAATTGAAAGGGCATAGTTCAGTGAGAAAAGGGGAAGAATATTAGGCTTAACTTAGTAGTACATGTTTATAATATTCTAATACTGATAATTTAAAGAATATCTTTCCCTGAGAAAGTCCTACTAGTGAGTGGAAGAAAAGGAAAGTGGAGTGTTTTACATGAGAGTATCGTGCATTCAGGAAGAATTTACCAACTACTTAAACAAGGTAATTGATGGTACCTAGGAGTCATGAAAGTGTATGTCTCATTCAAGCAAAATGGGAAATGGCCAAGTACTAAATTGAACCTAAATAGCCTTGTTGGGTTGTGGTGCTCATGCATTCATATTGAGGAGCTATCAGGGGTATCACCTAAGTGGAGGTCTGGATGTCTGATATTTCACAGAACTTCAAGTCATACTGCTGAGTCAGCCACCACATTCTATGAGCAATGCAAAGCTGAGATCACTTGGAAAACCTAAGTGATGATTTGGTGATGCAGTTTTAGAACTCTGCAAATATAATATCTGGCCATCACAATCATTCAAATGAAATAGCTATCTCAGTATCTATTTTATCCTGATCTGAGGTTGTGGGTATGTTAGCACAGTTTTGTTTGCAATAAAATACAACTCAAACTACGCTTAAGCAAAAATAAATAAGTTTCTCAGCTCACGTAACTGAGATACCAAGGGATAGAGCTGAATGTAGGCAAAACAATCTAGGGAGACTCTCTCAGTATCTCAACTCCAATTCTCTTTACTTGACTTTGTTATGCATGTGGGCTGCCTGGGCCTGGGAGGCAAGACAACCGCTGATAGATGCAGTCTCAAAACTTTTTGATTCAGCGTTAGCTTTCCCTAATTTATCATAAAAAGCAAGAAAGATATAGTTCTCCCAAAAAAGGATCAAAACAACAGGTCCTCTACAATAGGTCTTATTGAGCCACATATTTGAATCTAAGACACCCCTTCAGGACACACCTTCAGGGAACTAATATAAAGCGCAGGCTCAGCATGATAATGTCAATATTACTTCAGAAGAGATCCCCCAAACACACACACACACACACTCACACACACACACACTCACACACACATACACTTATATCAGAAAGCCCTTTTTATAATCTGGTAAGCCAAAGTAAACTATGAATCTCAAGCAGATTCTTCCTCCCTCTTACTCCTCTAAACTTCAGTTGCTGAGAGGGCAAATGTGATGAGCGACCCTGTCACCACTGTAATTTTCCCACAACAAGCTTTGTTATTGTAGGCAAATGTAGAGTTCTAAAATTCGACAACAATAAGAGTAATTGTTGTCTATTGTTAATTAAAAGGAAAAGTAAAGATGTCATACCTAGAAGTCAACCACAGAAATTGGAATTCAAATCTTAGGAAACTGAAGGGCAAAGTCTACAATCAAATAATTTTAAATGTGATCAAGAATTTTAGGACCTAAGAGGTCTCAGCAGTGCAGCTTCACATTTTCACAAAGTTTCCCTTGGGGCTGAAATTTTTCATGCTTTTTCTTAGCCCAGCAATAACTACTAGAAGCTTTAGCAAAACCTACTCACCCAAACAAAGCCATTTTTCACAGGCTCAAAAGCCAGTTCAGAGAGGGATTCAGATTTGGATTGTTTAATTTGAAAACCATCCAATTCATCTAAACGCAGTCACATTTGGCTTGGAAATATCACAGGAAAATTTGCTCCCAGGAAAGTGCTATCTAGCTCAAGTCTGTGGAAAATATCCTAGGAATAGTCCAACTCAAATCATAGCACTAGAATTTCTCCTTTCTTACACACCAGCTGTTTTACTGAAAGAAATATTCCAAATTAGGTTTCTTTTCATTTGGTAGTTGTATGCCATTAAGTAAGCAAGTCAATATTAAAGTTTATTAGCAGATTTGGTAGAAGAATATTCAACTCCACCAGACCTCATTATAGGCTCCTGAATGGATCAAATGTTAAAAAAAGGAAATAAGAGTAATTTTATATGGATTAAATGCAAAAAAGAGCAATTATGCAAAAAGCAATAAAAGTTTATTTTGCATATTGAGTGCAATTATTGTAAAAAATGAAATGATCTCCAAATTCCACTTTGAGAAATTCGTATTTTATTTTATTCTTGGAAAATGAATAAGGTTTCTTTTAGATTATTTATAATAGTTTGCTTTCCAGGAAGGAAGAAGATGACATCTATGTGTTTACAAGGAATTTAGTATATATACATATATGTGTGTGTGCGTGTGTATATATATATATATATATCTCACACAAACACACATATTTATATACATTTATAGATAGGTAGATTAGATAGATAGAAAGATAGACAGATAGATAAATAGAAAGAATAGATATAGATTAAACTGTCTTTGCCTAATTTGGTTATGATACCCTACATAAATATTGTGAGGGGAGGGGACATTTTTAGTGTGAATTTGGCAAGATTAGAACTGAGCTAATGATCCTAATCCTGGGATTAAGAATGAGGCATAGTGGAAAGTTTCCCACTTTGAGGTAAGGTAATCCTGGAATTAAATTTCAGTTATACCCCATATAAGCCACATATCCTCGGCAAGTTATTTAAACTCTTTGAACTTTAGCATCCTCACATGCAAAACAGGGATAATAACAGATGGTATTGCCTCAAAGGTTGAATAAAGTAATGTGTTTGTAGTGGTTAGAACATTTTTAACAAATCATTTTAGAATCATACAGTTGGGAGAGAACCTGGTTCATTTAGCCCAACTTTTCACCCAATGCAGGAATGGTTTACATAAATATTTCTTGACAAATGATCCCATGAACTCCAGTGAAGGAGAGCTCAGTATCTCCCATACAGCCATTCCATATTTATAAACATTTTCCTTATAATAAACCCTCAACCCACCTCCCTATGATCTGTATCCACTACCCCTAGTTCAACCCTCTGACATTAAATATATAGTAGATTTAATCCCACACCTTTATAATTGATCTTAATGAATTTGAAAACTGTAAAATTGAAGGAATTATTATAGCATTAACTCTCTAAAAGAAAGTCTTTTCTTACTGGAACTAGATATTTTTAAGGCCTTTAGCCATTTATTCCAGACCCTTGGACATCATGGCTGCTCTTCCTCTAGATGTGCTCAAGTTGGTAAATGTAGTTTAGTTTCTGTAATTTCATGTTTTCCCTGTCATAACTTGATTGTTCCATACACTTTATTTCTGGGTTTTCTTATTGTACTTAATATTTTAACTTTCATAGTTAGGTTAATGGGGTCTAAAGTTAATGTTTTTATCCACCTCCCAAACAACATGTGCTAGTCACTGTGTTAAATGCATGTGTTTACCAGCTTCTGTTTTCACCATCTGTTTTGCATGTCAGACCCTTCTTTGCCTGTCCATTTCCTCTTCTAAATACATCCTTTAGAAATTCACTTCGTGAAGTTCTGTTGCTAATGTAGTCCCTCAGCTTTTGTTTTTCTGAGTATGTTCTTGACAGATAGCTGTTCTGGTTTATTAAAGCTGCTGGAATGCAAAATGGATTGGCTTTTATAAAGGGGATTTGTTAAGTTACAAATTTACAGTTCTAAGGCCAAAAAAGTGTCCAAACTAAGGCATCAACAAGAGGATACCTTCTCTGAAGAAAGGCTGATGGCATCTGGGGTTCCTCTGTAACAGGGGAAGGCACATGGTGACGTCTGCTGGTCCTTCTTTCTTGGGCTCTGGTTTCAAAACGGCTTTCTCCAAAATATCTCTGGGTGTTTTCTCTCTTCAACATGTCTCTGCCTTTTTTCCTCTCATAGGGGACACCAGTAAACTAATTAAGACCCACCTTAAATGGGCAGGTTCACATCTTCATGGAAATAACATAATCAAAAGGTCCCACCCACAATAAATCTGTACCCACAAGACTGGATTAAAAGAACATGACTTTCTGGGGTACGTAATAGATTCAAATCAGCAAAATAGCTTTTAATAGATAATTCAATTAGCAAGTATTTTCTCTCAGCACTGGAAAATATCATTCCACTAGCTTCTGTCTTCCATTGTAGCACTGGAAAGTCAGCTATATGTCTAATTAGACCATTTTAAAAATTTTCTCTTGTTGCTGGTGTTCTGCAGTTAGACTTTGATGTATCAAGGTGTGAATTTCTTTTTATTCTGTTGGAGATTTGTTGGGATTCCTAAATCTAATATAATGATTAGTGCCTTTTATTAATTCTGAAAAATTCTTAACCATTTTATCTTCATATATTATACCTCTTTAGTTCTCTATTAGTTTTTTCTGGTACTCTGATAAATATATGTTAAACTTTTTTATTCTCATCTTTATCTCAACCTTTCTATCAGATATCCCATCATTTTACCTTTCTGTTACATTCTGGGTAATTACTTCAGTTCTAGCTTCCAATTTACTAATTTTCTCCAATTATATCTAATCTGCTGTTTTTATCTCCATTGAGTTTTTTCATTTCAATTTTATATGTGTTTTCATTTCTAAAGGACCTATTTCATTCTTTTTTCTTATTCTTTGCTCATGTTTTAAATATCTTCTTTCATTTCTTTAAATATGTTAAAATGTTTATCCAGAATATTAAAATATATATGGTGTAACAAAGGTTAGGGGCATGGACTCTGAAGCCAGACTTCCCAGGTAAAAATCCCAACTCTGTAATTGAAGTTTTATGGGTCTGGTTTTGCATTTTGTCATTTCTGCTAGTTTTCACTTACAGTGCCTTGCTTGTGATTTCTAAGTGTGATCACCTATTCATCAAGAATTTATTCATAGAAATTCCATGAGGCTTTAGTAGAGAGCAGGTTCCTCCAGAGAAAATGTTCATTTGCCTCTGACTTTGCTTAGAAGTGCTACCAATTTGGGGCCATGTTAAATTATTTTTTATATTGGGGTTTATCTGATCATATAGATTATTTGGCTTTGATTATTAAACCCAGGTGAGGTAAGCCATTGGTTATGAACCATCAGGGGGAACTTTTTCGCTCCTGCCAAGGTTGTCTTTGTATCTCCCTTTGTAGAGTAGAATTTTAACTTCACTCTTTCAGTGAGGGTATAGCCCATTTCATCTTTGGCCCCAATGTATTTTCCTCACTATTTTGATAGCTTACCCATGCATTTAAGGTTGTGTTTTTAATTTAAAATTTGGGGGGGGTGGGTTGGTGGAGATTTTCATTTTAGCTGGTCCTGCCTTATATTTAGAACTGGAAGAAATTTTAAATTATCATCCAAAATTATCAGTTTTCTGTACCAAATTTACAATATGTATTAATGTCTTCCTCAAGGCAGGGACAAAAATGTCAAGGATTCTTTCTGATTCCAGTTAAGGCCAATATCTCTACCTGTCCAGTACATCCCATTGCCACTCATCTACCAAGAATCCTCCAAAAATTATCCTCTTTATGTTCTATATCAATATATTTTTTCTGTTCTACCTGGTCATTCCCATGGCATATATATTATTTGAAGTATTATTAAAAACACTTATTACCTTATATCCCATTTCTCTTGCTTTTCCTTTACAGCAAAACTCTGTGAATGTATTGTCTATACCTTTTCCCAAACCTATTTGCTCCCATTTTATCTTAAGTCTGTTTGAATGAGGTTTTGCTCTCACCACTCCAATGGAGCTGCTTTTACGAAGGCTACTAACACATTCCACCTTGCTAAATCTTCATTTTGCTTGCCATATCAGCTGCATTGATAAAGTCAATCACTTATTCTGGCACACTCTCTTGCCTGGTCTTCTCTACTTCCCTAGCTGCGCCTTTTCAGTCTTTTTTGCTCATTTTTCTGTATGTCTAAAAATTCTAACACAAGGCAATATAAATCAGTGATTTTGATGTTGATCCTTCAGAAAATTATAAAACAGGTTGTTCCAGTTTGCTAATGCTGTCAGAATGCAAAACACCAGAAATGGATTGGCTTTTATAAAAGGGGGTTTATTTGGTTACACAATTACAGTCTTAAGGCCATAACGTGTCTCCAAGGTAACGCATTGACAATTGGGTACCTTCAATGGAGGATGGCCAATGGCATCCAGAAAGCCTCTTTTAGCTGGGAAGGCACATGGCTGGCGTCTGTTCACTTCCAGGTTGCATTTCAAAAACGGCATCTCCAAAATGTCTGCATCAGCCTCCAACGGCCGTCTTCAAAATGTCTGTCTTAGCTACAGCTGCAAGCTCCTTATGTCTGAGCTTATATAAGGCTCCAGTAAACCAATCAAGGCCCACGCCAAATGGGCATGGCCACACCTCCATGGAAATACTGAACTAATAAGGTTCCAACCCAATCCACACCAAAAGTTTGCCCCCACAAGATTGCACCAAAGAATATGGCTTTTTCTAGGGGACATAATATATACACACCAGCACACAGATTAATGTTATTACTTCTGTACAGTTATATACTTAACAAGGACAAGTTTTTCTAGACCAGTCTGATCTCCATTATTGCTACATGTGTTTGATATATATATCAGATGTGTCATTATAGTTAATTGTGTTTTCACCAAGTCTTCAGATGCTGTCATCCTGATGATTTTGCAGAAGAGATGATAAAGTGTCTAGGAAGTTAAACAGCCTCTTCCAATACATATAGATTAAAGGAGCCAAATAAAAAACAGGTGTGATCTTTAGCGCCATTCTAGTTACATCCTTTCTCTCAACTGTTTCATTCATTTAATCGACTGATTAATTAAGCAAATATTTATTGAGTGCCTATTTTGCCAGGCACTGTTCTAGGTATAAGGCTATAAACAAAATACTAAAAAATTCTGGCTTCATGGGGCTTACTTTATAGTGGGCGAGATAGATAATGAGGAAGTAAGTAAAATAAATCATATGTTACATAATAATAAGGGCTAAGGAGAATAAAAGCAAGGAAGGGAATAATTATGGAGAGGTTGGCCAGAGAAGGCATTATTGTGAAGATATATTTAAATAAAGACTTGAAGGAAGGGAAGGAGGAAGCCTACCATTGCTTACACAAAATTGCATTACAGCATCTAACCTAGTGACTAGCACATGTTGGTGCTCAATAATATTTCTGATTAAATGGAGAAATAAATAAATATATGAAGCTTGATTATCTGCAAAGACCTTAATCCTAGAAACCATAGCAGAATCATAAGAAGCATTTCCTATACAACAAAGTCATCTGACTGATTTTTCACTTGCACTTTTTGATGACTCAAGAAAGCCACAAACTGAAGGAATCCATAAATCTCTGATCACTGTGGCTGCTTGGGGAGTGTCACCTGTTGTTACTTCCCATTATCTCAAAAATGGTTAGAAAAAATGACCCTCTAAGCTATGTTAAGAGGATGTTTTACCTAGGGGATGAAGGGAGTTGTTATGGATCAAATTTTGTCCCCCAAAAAGAAATGTTCAAATCCTAACCCTTGGTACTGTGAATGTAATCCTATTGGGAAACAGAGTCTTTGAAGATATTATTAGTTAGAATGACGTCAAAGTGGTTTAGGGTGGGCCCTTAATCTGATATGACTGGTGTCTTTATATAAAGAGGAAACTTGAACACAATTAGGAGAGAGACAGGATTCCCGGCAAGCCACCAGAAGCCAGAGAGGCATGGAACAGACTCTTCCATACAGACTTTGAGGGAAACATGTCCTGGCCCACACCTTGATTTCAGACTTCCAGCTTCGAGAACAGTGAAAGAACAAATTTCTGTTGTTTTCAGCCACCCAGTTGATGGTACTTTGTTATGGCAGCCCTAGCAAACAAAGATAGGTATGATATATCTGGGAGCATGATTCAGTAGCAGTGCCTTTATTTCTTTTGAGATTCTGTAGCTACATACTATAGTGATTTGAGGTGGAGTCAGTCTTGAGGCAATTTTTTCTAGGGGGAGTGATGAGAGGATGAAAGGGCTCCTATTGACTCCACACATAAAACAGAATCAAGCTATGATGGTTAGGTTCATGTGTCAACTTGGCCAGTTGATGGTGTCCAGGTGTCTGGTCAAGCAAGCACTGGCCTAACCATTACTGCAAGGACATTGTGGCTGGTTAATAAACCAGAAGGGTGATTTGTTAAATCATCAGTCAAGTGGCTGCAGCTATGACTGATTACATCAACAAAGAGTGTGTCTTCCACAGTGAGAGAATTCAGTTAGATTTAATCCAATCAGTTGAAGACTTTTAAGTGAGACAGATAGAAGACCTTCACTTCTTCTTTGGCTAAGCAGCGAAGTGTTTCCTGAGGAGCTCATTGGTGTTGCCAGTTTGCTGCCTGAGGAGTTCATTGAACATCTTCATTGGAGTTGCCAGTTTGCTGCCTGCCCTAAGGAATTTGGATCATGCATCCCCACGGTTGCGTGAAACACTTTTATAAAATCTTATATTTATAGATATCTCTTGTTGATTCTGTTTCCCTAGAGAGTGCTAACTAATATACAAGCCAACAGAATCTTTTAAAAATGTAAAATAGACATCTTCAACAGATTTCAGAACGACCTTTAATATTGATATGCTTTTCTTTCAAGAGTTTCACCAAAGTTTTTCAAGCTCACGGTTCTTTAAAGCAGCCTGGGTTTACTGAGAGGAACTGACGTGTGGCTGATGTTTTTTTCTCTCAGCATCTAGCTCACTGGGAGTACATTCATGGGCCATCTCATTCTTTCTTCTTTGGATTCTCAGAAATGGCCAAAAACACAAAATATTAAGAAAGTTGTTCTGACTACCTCTATAACATCAGTAGTCGTTAGGGATTTACCTTCCATTTCTTGTAATTAAAGTGCATGTGATTATTTTAATGCACTTTCATCAAGTTAACCTGCCAAAGCAAATCCAACATCCTGATGAAGGATGAAAAGTCAGCAATCCCTAACAGGGGACAATGTAACTGGATTGGCCATGTTGTTTTCCAGAGTGTGCCAGTTTGCATATTTATGTTCCTCAGGAAAAGCCATATTCTTTAATGCATTCTTGTGGGGGTAGATGTATTAGTGTGGATAGGATAATTTCCATGGAGGCATGGCCCCGCCCATTCCACATGGGACTTTAGTTTACTGGAGCAGTGTATAAGCTCAGACAGAAAGAGCTCATAGCCAGCTGGAGCTGAGAGACATTTTGAAGACGGCCGGTGGAAGCTGATGCAGACATTCTGGAGAATGCCCTTTTGAAACGCAACCTGGAAGCAAGCAGATGCCAGCCATGTGCCTTCCCAGCTAACAAGAGGTTTTCCAGATGCCAACGGCCTTTCTCCAGTGAAGGTACCATTTGTTGATGGACACTTTGTGGCCTTAAGACTGTAACTGTGTAACCAAATAACCCCCTTTATAAAAGCCAGTCCGTTTCCGGTGTTTTGCATTCCAGCAGCATTAGCAAACTAGAACACAGAGCTTTACCCTGACCAGAAGAGATGACATTGTTCTTAAGCTGGAGCAGAGGTGAATCACATAGGCCCTAAATGCCAATTTACATGGCACCATTCTTCCTGCTTTTCAACATGTCATATGGTCAAAGAATATAAACAGCTGCTTTAGATAGAATGATATCTATATTCTAACTATAAATGAACATTACCATATTTTGTTTCCAACTCTTCCATCCCAAATTCCTAAAGAATTAAATGAAAAATAAAAGGGAATATTAGGATGTGGTCTCCTGCCAAGCCAATCACTAGTCGAACAACCAGTTTTTAGGGACCACCCTTCCCATCACCCATTAGTCCCGAGATTCAGATTCCCGTCAGCAAAATATAGTTGATAGATAGTAATTTGTGCTCTCCTAACTGCAATAAAACATGTTAAATCTTTGAGAGAAATACAGGATTTTAAAGTGAAAATATTCAAAACCGTATAAACTTCTAGGTTGGGCTATATTAAACAAGATGTGCATTCATTAGAATAGAGTTTGGTATGAAGATTAGTTCTATAATATCCCCATTTTTGGAAAATTTATATGTACCACAGAGGCACAATTCATGAACACAAAAATTGATATACTAAGTAGTCATTCCAGTAGGTCTTCTTATGATCTCCATTAGATATATATATTATTGCCCTTGCTCTATTTGTTTTATGTACCTGGAAGCAATGAATTGTGCTCTTTATTCTATAAATTGTTTCTTTTCACCAATTCCAGTCTCTCAAATAAATGAGGCTTTTTGGTTTTCACTAATATTAATCTTTTCTACACACTTCTTCCATTGAGATAGTCAATTCTAAGAAGTTAAGGAGCCTAAACAATGTTAACAATGTTATCAAAATTTGGGTAAAGTTATTTTTGTGAATTTCAACAAATTGGGTGAGGTAAACATTTTATAATTTACCAGAACATTAACTTACTTGATTTTCTAATTATGATTTTAATATATTCATTTGGAAATTAACTCTGCTCTTCTAAAAAAAAAAAAAAAAATGGGGGGGTGCGGCGCACAATTGCAAAGGTTTTAGAGATAATTGGCCAGAATCGTGTTATCACTTCTCAAGTAAGTCTACCTGAATCTTTCCAGTTTTGCCTTTAAATGTCTTTGTGATCTTGGGCAGGATATTTATCCATAAGATTCTTAATCTGTAAAATGAGGAGCTACGTCTAAATGCCATCTGAGTTGCTTCCAGCTCCAAGGGTAGCTAAATTCTTCTGTATTATTCTTTAACGGAATGACATTAGAAAAAATAACCAAACTGAATAATCCAGGTTTCTGATTCTACTTGTCCTGAGCCTCTAAATTTCTGAGTCATTACCATATGTATTTCTTCTGAGGGAAAGTTCTCTGTTTAGAGCTCTCTAGGGGCAGCTCATGGAAGTCACAGCTGATTGAACAGGGAATGATCACTCAGCCCACAGGTCCCCCCTCCATGTTCTGTTGCAACTAAATGAATAGGGCATTCTCTAAATGCCTGGAAAATCTGAACTAGAAGAATAAAATAAGTCAATTACTAGTAGAATTTGGAGCAACACAGCCATTACAAGCAGAGAAGTTGGAGAGAGGCCATTAGCGCATTTTGTGCAGTCTCAAAAACTTTAGAACAATTTAAGCTAAAGATTAGGGAGGCTTGCTTCTTCTTACCTATACCACATTAATTTGCTTTTTGATATAAACTAGCAAATAAAAGGTTCAGTGCTCTTTGAGACCGACATCATTCAGAGATTATTTCAAAAAGACTCCTTTGTTTTCTACTCAAGATTACATTTAAATATAGTGAGTTATTAGCCACAAGGGCTCCTCAGCCCTCAGTGGCAATTCTCCCTGCATAACCATTGCAGAAGAGTGAGCAGACTGAAAATATCCCTGTCTTAGGAAGGCCAAACTTTAACATGACCTGGCATGGCATCTCTCATTTAAAATGACCTGCTTCCCTCTTTTATATCAAGGATGACCGACAGAATTGATTTCAATTATAGCTTCTCCTCTTACAATTGAGACTTGAAGAAATCAGCCTTCCTTATTCTCTAGCACAGACTGTAAGGTAGCAATGCAAAAATTCTCAGTCTTCACCACAAACCCCTCCCTCCATTTCCTAAGGTAAGCAGAATGATATGATCAGATTCTCCAACCAAAAGAGACTGAGTAGAACACCCTCTAAAACCAATAATGTAGGGGAAAAAATCAGAGAATCATGGAGTTAGATGGAGATTTAAAAAGTTATCTAATTGAATCATTTGCCTATACAAAATGGATTAATATTGTTCCTACTTTGAGAGCTCTCAAACCCTATTAGATGGTTGTTCCAAGAGAATGAAAAACATCCCCAAATCATGGTAATTGAAAGTGGTCTAGAAAAAGTCATCTTTTTTCCAGAATCCAGGCTTCCTCCTACCTAATCCCAATGATGTGTGTCAAGTTGACTTCAGAGTGGTCAGAATGATCTATTGCAACTCTAGGGCTTTCAATCCAGTCCCAGAGCCATCTCAGCTGAAGAAGCCAAGGACCCAAGGCAGCTTCCAAATTACTCATTTTGGGTAGAAAGCTTCCTTTACTGTTTCCTTGTTTCATTCAGTCAACATGCAATTGTGACTGTAATATTCCACACATTCCTCTGGGCACCAGGGATAGAAGAGAAAGATCTGTGCAGTTAGAGCTATATTAGGCAGGACTCTCAAGAGAAACAGAGCCAACCTATTTATGTTTAAATATTAAGGGATTTATCATAGGAATTGGCTCACATGACCATGGAGATTAGCAAGTCCCAATTCCATAGGTTAGGCCACAAGTTGGGATCTCTGATGAAGGTGACCATGAATTTCCCAGGAGCAGCTGGCTGGCTGAATAAGACAGAGAAATTCTTCTTCATGACTGCCGAAATCATCAATTCTCTTTTTAAGGCTTTCAACTGATTGGATGAGACTTCTCTCATTGCTGAAGGCAATCTCCTTTGTTGATTATGGATGCAATTAGCCACAGATGCAATCAACTGACTAATGATTTAAATCCATGAAATAATTTCACAGTAACAATCAGGCCAGTGCTCACTTGACCAAACAAGTGGACACTACAACCTAGCCCAGTTGACACATGAAATTCACCATCACAGTCCATCCCTTGCCAACTTGGCGCCCATACGCATATCCTTACGCCGTACTTAATCTCTAAATAAAGACAACAACATAGTCAAACTTTCACTAATATAATTCACCTATTCTGCTCACAACCAGAAATGTACTACTTTCCCCAGAAGAGGGTACAAGTCCTTGGGTAATATTCATTCTTAAAGTTGATACCCTGTAACTTAAATACTATGGCATAAAGTTAATGCAACTTATGTTATATGATTAACTGATAAGATAAGGAAGCAAAACAAAGATATTTGCCCTATGTATGCATACAAACATATTCATAACAAAACAAGGAAGAAATACTCATAACCGTTACAGTCTCCATTTCTGCAACTGGTCATAGCTCATATTTTAGCTCCTTTCTTCCATTACCCATTCCATTTTCCTTTACCCGCAGCAATCACCTCAGCTTGTGGTGATTCTTTGCCTGGTGGGGTGACCTAAACCTTCACAGAGCATGGTAATGCTAATGGCCTCCATTCCAGGCCTACTTCCCCTTGATAACCAGGATCAATCACCTTAACTAGGAGAGTAATTCTCTTCTTTGCCTGTTGATTCAGAGGCATGAGGAGCCCAAAGTGGCCGGGTGGTAGTCTAAACTCTCAGTTCAATGGAAGCATTATTGTGTTTCCTGGAAGAAGCACTCCTCCTTTTGGAACTAAGACATGTAGACAAGCAGAGCTTAAGCTTGCTGGGACAGGAAGCAAAAAATTTTCTGGTGGATCACTAGGGGTAATAGTGAGTGGTGCCACTCCCATTTCCACCTCTTGATCCCTCAACCTGTAAATCCTGGATATGGGAGAAACAGCACCATAAAGTGGATGCTGATTTAGAGCATATACAGCCTCCTGGGGAACATGTCCCCAGCCCTGCAGGGTACTGCCACCAAGTTGGTACTGTAACTGAGTCTTCAGAAGGCTATTCCATCATTCTGTCAACCCAGCTCCTTCAGCATGATGAGGAACACAGCTCTTACTTCCAATATGGAAAGAGAAAAATAAAATTGGGCCAAGAAATAAATGAGAATATGCAGAGTATGGCACTGATGAAGGCTGGGTGTCTTCTTAAGATATTGAGGCTAACTTCTGAAGAGGTCACGAATAGGAATGATGAGAAAGACAGTCAAGAAAGATCTTAAAATTTCCTTCTTATCCTCCTTCAACAGACCTCTGCACAAGTGTTTATTTCTAGAGCACCATTTGACAGCTCAAGAATAGGCAAGACTAGCAGGCCTGCCTCTCCCTCAGTAGGCACAAATCTGCCTGTAGGATCACCAAAGTCACCTCTGCTTCCTGTGTACCCCAGAGGACTGGAGAAGAGGGGTGATGCTCCTGAATGACTGTCCACTCTGTCCCCTAAAAGCCTGAATGTAGTTCCTTAGGAAGAGGGGGGAAATAAGCCCTTATCTACTGGGGATAGAAAGGGTGCAAAACAACTTGCCAGTTTCTATTTAGTGCCGAACCACCTAGGAAAAAGTAAGGAACCCAGAGGATGGAAAGCCGTGCCTTCATTTTCTGGCGTAATCATGTATCATTCCCCTATTTCAAGAAACCTACTTTATTATTCTGCAACTGAGTTAATTTCAAAATCTTTTCTCAACATTGCTCCTAATAAAAAGCAGATGTGGAAGCACCTCACAACTGGGAGAACCCCTCTCTCATATCTCTCCCATCCTCTGCCTGTTGCAAATAAGCCAAATTTAAACCAGCAATCACGCATGTTTCCAATCAGCCCTCCAACTTTCTCCCCATGGAAGTAACTCCTTGGCTTGCATAAAGGAAGGAAATGTTTCCTTCAAAAAGCAATACCAGGACAAGGAGCAGCTTTTTCTCAAGATATTTAACAGGCTGACCAGCCAGTGAGAAAATCAACACAGGAGCAGTCAGGGAAAGACAAGAGAGGACCTAAGCAAGCAGAAACAATGAGAAAGTCAGAGGAGGATTGGGGAAAACATTTATACAGTTTAAGAACATGAAGCCTGTCTTCCTAAAAGCCCACCCTGTAGTGGATTCATAAGGAAGTATGGTTCACTCTGGGGAATGCTATCTCTACCTTATCTCCCACATCCTTATCCATAAATTGAGCAAACAAAAGTGATATCCTGAAGTCCGTGGGAGGGAGGGCTGACTTTTGTGGTACATGGAAGGAGGGACATTAAACTAGTGTAGCTAAAAAACATAAATGTCCTTTTATAGGAATCCTCCCTTCTCTTCAGCAGGAAAATTTAAATATTTTGTCATACCATGAAGAATAATAAAATGTCAAAATTACCCAAAGAACAGCTCTCCATGAACAAAACCTGTTTGGGAGGAAAGGCAAATAAAAGTGTAAAAAAATGGAGCCATTCCTCCTTCTAGACTCACACTCAAATGCTTCTGACCTGTTCTTAGAAAATGTATGAACTCAGCTGTGAAAAACTGTGAACTATTTGAGGCTTCTGGGCATTTCGCGAAAGAAACAGCCTACATGGGAATATTGTTGTTGACATTGGCTTTTGTCCGGAGCTTTTAAATATACGTACAGAAAAAAAGATTATTTGTGAGAATGTTAGAGGCGGTTTCACTGTCTGCATAGTCTTTATCAAAAGCAATTAGAAACAAGCTTGTCTCCGATTTGAAAATCTTCTCACTGGAAAAAGCACCAGTTGGGTTGTGTGTACTATTCCTTTCTGACAGCAGTTCTCAAAGCGAAGCAAAATAACATCCATAGTAACAATCAAAACACTAAAAGATTGGTGGTTAATTCAATAAAACCCTTGAGCACACAGACAGCTGATAATGCCTAACTGACTGAACAAATAGTGAGTAGCTGACAGTTCTGGGAATTAAACTGGATATTTATTTTAATTTGTTTAATTTAAAATTGGGACAACATTTTAGTATGCAGTAAGTTTATATAAATTTTTTAATGCTTGGTTTAGTTACATGCTTGTTTGTAGATGGCAATTTTAAAATATTTATCATATGTAGCTTTTTATGATATTTTCAATTTTCCCAAAACACTGCAGAAAAGAGTTTAATATAATGAGAATAAAAATCAGCAGACCATCACACTATGTTTAAAAAAGCCTTCCCAGCAATAAGCAGCCTGCATTCAAATCTTGTGACTGCCACCTTCTAGCTTTGTGAGCTTGGCCAAGTTACTTTCTAAGCCTCTTACATCTATTAAATGAGATCAAAATAAGCCTAACACATAGGGTTATTGTGAGCTGTCATAAAATAAGGCTGATAGAACAATTAGTAGAATGTCTGGCACATAGTAAGTACCCATTGTTACCTACTCTCTTTTCCAACTTGGCATCAGGTAGCTAATCCACACATTTGCCCCAAGGGGCTCAAAAATCCCATGCTGGTCATCAGAAACCTATTAGGATAGGAATTATTAAAGACAACAGGGCTCTTTCTGCTTAATAAAGTCCAAAATACAGAGCCACAGTTATCAATACAGAAAAGCTCCTGTAAGAGACATTAGGTAAAGAACACATTTCATTTGTACTTTAAACAGAGAGACCTGCTCATCAAAGACACGTAGAATACTAACCCGGGGTAGACCTTAGGCCACTTCGATAGATCTTAGGCTAATCAACACCCACCGTCCCACCCAACACCTCTTCAACCAAGGCACACGGAGTCTTTACCACCCCACCGTCATCACCGATTTTTATACAGGAAAAAAAGAAAAGATCTATTGAGTTGTTATGGTTTTCCCAGTTCCATCCAAGTTTAAAAGCAAGCCAGAACCAAATCTAGGGTCTCCTGACACATAAAGTAATTTGGGGGTTCCCTCATTTAAATTGATGACATTTGATTTAATATAAATGAAAATATGTGATTCTTACACACCACATACACTTGTTCAATGGCATGCAAGAGGCCATGTAGCAACCAATGTTTTTTTGTCAGAGAAATGGCAGTCACTTTCTGGTCAAGGTTTGGATCCAAATGTGGCTAGTGAAGCAGCCTCTCATGTATGACATCCAGGAAATAAAGTCTGGGGGACGAAATACATGGGCATCCTATTTCCTCTGCCCATCATCTCTACAGCAGAGATGCCCCTAGATAAGTGAACCAGGTTCCTTTTCATTCATGTCCCAACAAGAATGTTGAATAAATTTCTGTTTTTGGCAGTTCAGGGCTGCCACTTGCAACAACTCTAGCCAGAAGAAAGGTATTAAAAAAAGATTCTGCTGGCTACAATGAAAATCACCAAAGCTTCTTGCAATAACTTAAAATAACACGTCTTTCAGTGAAACTTTGTCAACTGACTTTTAAAATTCCAGGAAAGAGAATCTTTCTAGACCAAAGGTCATAATACAGATATATCCCCCTGCTGCTGTGGCTTTACTACACTGCAATCTGCTCAGGCATGGTGGTCAAATGTCTTCTCTTGGTCTGACAGCTCTCCAGCCCTTCAGGGCATCCACAACCTTACTTGAGCTCTCCAATTTTGGTAGACTGCATCTCCAGCTTCTCTCCTGATTTAACAAATGCTAACAGTTTATCCACTTAGACCTTCAGCTCCAACATAGTTAACCAGAGGTTCTCTCCACTAAGCCTTATTCCCTCTCTGTGTATCGCAGGACTTTTTTGCGCAAAACCTCAATCAGAAGATGGGATTTTTTTGTTATTCACGGAGGACACTTTCTCTAATCCCTTCCTTACAGCATTTCTGTTGTCCTCACTACTTTAAACCTAGAGTACAGACTCCAGATCTCCTCCCTATCTCTCAACATAAGGACTGAGAACTTTTCTCCAAGGAACTACCTTGGAGCCACATTCACATGTACAATTAAATTACATACATTTAGGCATACTAATTCAGGGACTGAGTTTGCAAGTACGATTGCAATTGAGGGCAATCCCACCTGCCATTCCATTCAATGAGATGGGAGAGGAAAATCTGCTTTTCCCTTCAGTGAGGTTGTAGTACTGAAACACATTTTTGGAAAAGCGTGGCCCCCAAACACAAGCCAACCGCTTCATCTGGTGCTCATCTGCTTGAAAATCAGAGGGAAACCGGCTCTGTGTTGGTTTCCAACAGACCCATCTTCCTTAAAGTTTTCCAAGAGTTATTTTCTCTGTGTGTGATTTTCACTTACTCACTGCCTTTGGAATCTAATCCCCTCTCCCCCCACAACATGTGACTCTACTAGAGTTCATTCTTGCCTGGCATTTGATAAATCACTGTGGTTTGTCTCTCAATTTTTGTTATAAAGCAAAAATAAAAGGAGCCAAATCAGGAAAGCTTCCAGTTCTCCCCTCTAAGGACTATCCACTTCTCCTGGTGAATCTGGGGTCTGGATCACCCCAGAGGTTTAGAAGTGTGGGAAAAGAATAGTGAACAAGTGCCAAATGGAGGTGACATACTCTCTTCTCAGTGAAAGAAAAGGTGTTAAGTCCCCTTAGCCATTCAACCTGGCATTTCACATGAATCATGAATTATCTGCCTTTAAAACATGTATCAGTACCATTCCTGAATAGCCCTCAAAAGAGGAAAGGTTTAGGTGGTTCCAAAATATGGTAATACCACTTCCCAGCTACTCTTATGAAATTTGATGTTGAGGTTGCCCATCATCTTAGTTTGAGATTTGGTTTTGCTGTCTTCCTCCAAAAACGAAACAGAGTTCACTAAATTCAATAAGGATGGTCAGAATGGAGTCTGTAATGAAGCCACATGTGAGGGAGTTCTATCTGGATCCTGATGGAGATAAATAAGATGTTAAGAGATTTAAAAAGGAAAGACGAGACAGCAAACTCTGGTGCAGTAAAACCCAACATAGACAAGGCAGTGAATTCAAAAGCTGACCCTGCTGATTCTGCAAAGACTTATCATCATGGCAGATGAGGCATCCCTTGAGACATGAGGCTAAAAGTCATTCAGAAAAAAAGCCCAAAGTGCCTAAGGGAAAGGTTCTAGAATTAGGAATCCCCAATTCGAAAAGAAGAGAGAGGCTTAAAAAAATAGAAATAATTAAGGAGGAACTTAGCGGGAGGAAGAGAAAAACACAGGGCATGTTGTTTGCAATTTTCCCAGCATCTTCAACCCAGAAATATGTGGTGGCGTGTCTGGCATTCTTGCCATCTACACATTCCTTGGAGCATGACACTGAGCTTGGATACTGACAGAGGCAGGTGGCCTGGTGTCAAACACACAGGAATGTCTTGGCCAAGTGGCCCAGGAGGGCTGGGAGCAACATCGTATGTTTCCTTTATGGCGATATAATTTTTTTTATTGTCTCTGTAAGAATAATACAGAGAGTAACATCTACTCTAACTCTGGCAAATGCTGAGAACTAAGAGGAACTAGTGCCAAAGCCAAAACTACAGTAGCATCTCTCATTAAATAGCAATTCTGTTGTCCAAGCCATTTTAACATGGGAAAGTGGTTTTTGCAACATTTCATCCTACGTAAAATGTCAGCCTTTGATGGTCTAGCTGCTGGAATAAGGAGAATTATAGCATTTATGACAGGAATACAATTATTACCTATAAACCAAGATTGTAATTAATTTTTTTATTTGCCACTACTCAGTCATCTGAATATTCATATAAACTTGACTGCTGTTTAAAGTATCTCAAAGACTGTCATTATAAAACCAGAACAGTTTCCAACTTCATAGGGAGATTTTTCCTTCAAATAATGTCTGTTTCTGCAAGGTCACTTTATAAAGTATATATTCTGAGAATGAGAACATTTTACAAAATTATCTCTCTGTTATTCAGACAGTATAGGCTATGCTGTAGTAAGAAATAAATTCTGAAATCTCAGTGGTTAACAAAACAAAGATTCTTTCCTCTCTCAGGTAAAGTCTGATGGGGGTGGGGCAAATTCTTCTAGGGCAGCTCTCCATCATGTGGTAATTCAGGGACCTATGTGTCCTCCACCTTTCCTTTAGCAGGGATGAGAACTGTAGGAAGAACTCTTTTAATTTCTACTCACAGTCCATTGGCCCGAACTAGTCTCATGGCCTCAAACTAACTGTAGGGAGGTGTACTAATTAGGGTTCTCTAGGGAAACAGAACCAACAAGAGATATCTGTAAATATAAGATTTTATAAAAGTGTCTCATGCAACTGTGGGGGCGCACAAGTCCAAATTCTATAGGGCAGGATGCACAAGTCCAAATTCTGTAGGGCAGGCAGCGAACTGGCAACTCCAATGAAGGTGTTTGATGAACTCCTCAGGAAATCCTGGCTAGCTGAAGGAGAAGTAAAGGTTCACTCTCTTTCTCCCTTAAAAGTCTTCAACTGATTGGATTAAATCCAGCTGATTGCAGTCTCAATTGCAGAAAACATGACTTCACTGATGTAATCAGTCACAGGTGCAGTCAACTGACTGATGATTTAATAAATCAGCCTTCTGGTTTATTAACCACCCACAAATGTCCTTACAGTAAGGTTAAGCCAGTGCTTGCTTGACCAGACACCTGGACACCATCACCTGGCCAAGGTGACACATGAACCTAATCATCACAGGAGGCTAGGAAATTTACAAAAGCATATGAAATATTTGATTTGCACTAATTATCTTTGCCACATTCACATCCCTACACTTATTTTTCTGAATGTCAGGAGCTGGGTGAGATCAGCTTGGTGGAACTTCAAGAATGACCTTATATGTAGGTGGGCTGTAAAAAGTCACCACTGTGTTATAAGATTGGAGGGCAGGGGTTTAGGAGAAGACTGCTTAACAAAAATGTTCTCTTTCTCTTGCACTGTGCCTAAAATTTCTATACTGTTCTCTCACTTGGGTTAAGGCATCTAAGGCAACTTTAAAAATACAGATATTATCTGAGAGGAATATACTTTGAGCTAGGATGTTTACCAAAGCTAGGTTGTTTGCCAAATAAGGAGTCTTGATGGGGCAAGTGGGAGGATGAATTTCCTATCTAGGTGAAGGGCCACAGGCTCCCCTCCTGAGATCAAGGCTCCCTCGACAGACGCCTGCCCTCGATCACCCAGAGGTACAGCAGCTGACCTCAAGAGCAAGAAACTTCTTCCTGTTCCCACTGACTTGACATCAGCCATTAACATCTTGTCTAGAATTGGTTTATGTGTTGATCTTGCCACAGACATTTTGCTGGCTCAGAAGAAGAAAAAGATGAGCTAGAACATTAAACTGGGAAGCAGTGTGTTATGGTGGTAAGCAAATGAGCTGTCAAAATGAGCTGTCAATCAAATAGACCTTGGTTTGCATCGCTAATTCCACCACAGGCATAGCTCGGAGATACGGCAGATTCAGTTCCAGACCATCACAAAAAAGCAAGAATCTCAACAAAGTGAGTCACACAAATTTTTTGGTTTCCCAGTGCATATAAAAGTTATATTTATCCTATACTGCAGTCTATAAAGTGTGAAATAGCATTCTGTCTAAAAAAAACAATGTGCATACCTTAATTAAAATGTGACACAAATTGAGCACATGCTGTTGGAAAAATGGCACCAATAGACTTGCTCGACATAGGGTTGCCACAAACCTTCAATCTTTACAAAATGCACCATCTGTGAAGCATAATAAGAGATGCCTCTACTTACTAGTAATTAGAGTTGGGCAATTTACTTAAGGTCGATGAGCCTCATCTGTAAAATGGGAATGATAGCTTCTAACATTGTTTAGAGGTTGTTGAGAGGATAAAATAATGTAACACATCTGGCTCAGAGAATGTTCTCAGGAGACGTTAATGCCCTTCCAGTCTCGTCTTTGATGAAAGGAGACAAGGAAAAGTTGAACTTCAATTTTAGGAAGCCACTATAAGACTGCACATGGGGGCCAACATGCAATAACTGGGTAACTGGTCACTGTGGAAAGGAGACTGCAGGAAAAGAGAAAGAAATGGAGCAGAGGACAAACTTAGCTAGACTGGCAATTTTGGCTAAACCAGTCCTACATTTTCAGTCTGATTTTCACTGTCTCAACCACATTCTTTGTGAGCTCTCATTTGGTGAGAATTGGTAGAATTAGTGATAAATTAGCCTACAGAAAGACTGAAGTGCACTAAAACATTTCCAGAAGCTTTGGGCTCTATATTAGTATGCATCTGACCTCTCTCCCACTTAGAGAATGATGAACCAAATGATGCTGGCTCAAGAGGAAAGAATTGATTTCCCAGCCTTAAAGATCCTATTTTTCTTGCAGTGTCTTAAGTTATGGCAAAGGCAGGGAAACACCCTCAACTAGACAGTACATTGGCATAGTTTTCAAGTAAAAAGTATTATGAAGTTTTCCTGAAAATGCTGCCAGAAGCTTTTAAATAAAATCAAGAAAAAGCATCCTGTTCTACAATGCTACTTTTGCTGAACATTACGTAAGTCAGAGAATTCTTGAAAGAAAAATACCATTTTTGAAGTGTATCCTTCATTATATGATAACACACTTGCTCCAGAAAAATAATTTAACCCATAAAACAACTGCTCACAATGTCCAAAAAAAAATTACAGGGCTCCAGGTTGCCAGCATTTAGACCCTCTAGACTTTATCTGCAATTAAATCATAATGATAACATTTTGAACTGTAGCTAGTTTTTTTTTGTTGCTGTTGTTATTAGATGAGTTCAAAAACTAATCTATGATTGCCTTTCTTACAGGTATCTTCCCTGCTGCCAATTATATATATATACCAAAAATTTGTTGAAGGCAAATAAAAAGCATGGATCCCAAAAATGTAGATTAAATGTAGCCTCAAAGTAGGCTTTTCATTGAAAATATATCATAGTGCAGGTAATGGTGGGTATGCTACTCACTAGTACAAGTCCCTTAGGGTGGAATTTTTCAGGTGCTTCCTGAAAATCTAGGACAAAAGTGAAAAAGCAGCTATCTCTTAAACAATGGACTTATGGTCAGATTTAATAATTCAGCTGAATATGAAATTCATATTCATATAAATAATATGAATTCAATAATTAATATTACTAGCTATATGACACTGGAAAAATAACTTATTTGCTTTCTATCAGTAAAATGAAAATAATAATTCTCCTCCACAGAGTTGCCTCAAGGATGAAATGTGATCATGTCCCATTTTCCACCACTGCCTTGGGTACATAGTGGACTGTCAGCTTAGGCTCCTCTTTGCTCCATAATAATCCATTCAGTATTTTTATTGAAACTGAACTTTCAGATATGCTCTTCAGCCACTGAGTCCTTTTTCTCATGAAATCTATAAAACAAAAATGGAGTTATTATGTCATGTGAAAACCACTAGGTAGATGGTATGTTTGGTATGACCTGATTTAAATTGTAGGCAGTACTTAAGAAATTCACTTTGGGAGTGGGGGCTTAGAAGAATGACTTCTTGTTCCCCAGAGTAGCTGAAACAGGCACTAGAGACCAAGAGATCTATTGATTGGAAGACCTCTTAAGGCTCTGTGGTTCAAATGTGAACACCAACTGAAAGGCCCGGGGCAGTCTCTCAGAATCTGCAATCAAGAGGCTTCTCGCATGGACAAATGTATGTTTAACAATAGTTAATAATTTTCCTGAGCAATGTGGCTTGAGGAAGCATAACACTTCTATATCTCTTGGATTCAATGTGTAAATTACTTTGCTCATGAATTTCAAATGGGAATAATACACATCCTAACAAAACATGACTGCAAAGAACTAGTTAACTTTGGCTTTGAGGTTACCCCAAACCAGGACCCTGCTAGAATCATAGGGGGTGGTAATAAGAAAGAATGAGCCTTCCCAGTCATTTTTCTTTATGAGAATGAGCCACAGTTACTCAATAAGCATTGCTGATTTCTCTTGGTATCCAGTGTGAGGGCACCAGACACACATATAGTCAGATTCCTGATTGTGGCTGTCCATAATTGAAGGCTTTGACCTAAGAATCAAAGAGACCCTTTAAATTTTGTTCTGTCCAAAGAACAGCAACTTAAAACTCCTTGATTTATTTGGCTCTTGTGATGTTGAGTAAGGGAGTTAACAGTTTAGTTGGTTGGTATTAATTGGTTGTCTTTGTTTGTTTTGGTTCCACATATTCTAAAATTGGAACAATACAGAGAAGATTAGCCTGGCCCCTGGACAAGAATGACACACAGATTCATAAAGCGTTAATTTTGTGTGTGTGTGCTGGGAAAGGAAGAAAACATACACCACATGTACTATCATAGCTCAAATTTACCCCCAATAAAAGGCCTTTCATTATTGCTGATTGTCTGCCCATTACTGCTGTGCCCTTCCTGGTCTTAGACTTTGGAAATCTTCCCTAACAATCCCAACCATCCATTTTCTCCTTTATTGGATCCTCCCTGGATAATTCAAGATAATTTATATGGAAAAGGCAATGAGCCTCGGTGGACAAAGTGATAGACTAGAAATGCCCATCTAATAGCAGTGCTACCACATTTCTCACAGTCGTGTTCCTCAGGAACTCACAGTCTTTGAATAGGTGGTTGTTCACGTCAGTATGCTCTGGATCTTTCCATCTGGTTTCAGAGATAAGAAACATTTATAAACAACCACAGCACAATAATAATGTTTTGTGTTTTATAAAAAATTTCAGTACTCAAGTATCTCATGATTTCCTTTGATCCTCACAAATATCCTTGGGAGGAATTGGGGTTTTATTTCTATTTTATAGATGAGGAAATGGAGGCTCCAAGGTGTTAAGGAACTTGGCCAAGACCAACCAGCTAGGAAGTTGAGAGTCTGAAATAAAATTAGCTTTCTTGCTCACACTCTTGTGCCTGCAAGAGACCCATGCAGGCAGACCAGCAATTCATCCTGATGAAAATGGACACATGGGTACAGAGAAGAGCAAAATGACTTTCAGCTTGGGAACATGGAAAAGTAGCCCTGTTTACTCACTGTTTCATGAATTGATATTATGTCCCCTCTGTGACTCTAGGTCTGTGGGGCTCCACTAGGTCTTAGTAATAATTGCATGATAGTTATTTTTTGAGAACTCGTTAATACCAGACATGTTGCAAGGTAAAATATATGCATTGTACATACACACAAAATCTTATATACTTCTTCACAATATCCCTATGAGGTAAGGATTATCACACCCATTTTACAAATTATGAAACAGGTACATAGAAACTTAAGTAATTTGCTTGGGGTTATACAACTTGCAAGTGACTGTCTCCACGTGCCATCACCATAGCTCCCACACTATACCACCTCATAACAAAACTGGGTGCTCAGCCCTAAGCATATGGTTGACTGCTTAAACCTGACAGAAGCACAGGAACTGTGCCTGCTCATTCTAAGATGCCTGAAGCTTAATGCAGAACGCTATGTTTTACTAACACACACAAAGTTAATGCACTTGCAGAGAGGAGCTCTAGAAAACATTGTCTGTTTCAACCTTGGAGGAGTAGCATATAATTTAATATCCAGAAAAAGTACAGAAACCATGCCAGGCAGAAGAAAGGGCCCAGTTTGTCCCATCCTGAACAGCAGAGCGATTTCCCATTGGCTCCACACCACACCACCTTCCGCTCTTCTCCCCTGGGCAGCACAAATGCATTTTGGCGTTTCCCCAATGTCTCAGCGCCCCCAAACTCTGGCCAAATATGGAGAACAAGGAAGGAGATTTTGATTATAAGAGTTTTAAGAACTCAGTTTCCAAGAAATGTTACGGAATCACATGCCCTTATTTCAAATAGACATATTCCTATCTCCAGGGTCACATTGGTTCAGTTTGATAAATTACTCTGCTGGCCCCATGCAGCATTATGATTTCATTTTACATATAAGCATTAATGTTGTTATTTCAAAACTGCTCGCTCTTATGTTTTTCCAAGTGGTACAAGCCTGTACATTTGTGGTTTAACTCTGTCTTCTGTTTATTTCCATTGTTGGCATAATTCAAATGGTTCCATTAGCATTTGGATATAAAGGGAAAGCAAATTAACCTCATCTTTATTGTTGATGACTACCATTGTGCCCTTGTTTCAGATATATCTGGGAATAAGGAGAGTTAATTCTTCTATATTCTTCCTCCAGAAAGTTGATACCATAATTGAGATTCTGGTTAATAGTAGCTGTTGGTGACAGCTGTGGTGTTCTGGGTCACCTCATGGCCAGCCCTCTGTTTAGCAGAGACTCCAGTCTGAAGCTAGACAGCTTGTGCGGCCCCATGGTAGCCACAGATGGGACACTAAGAGAGGAGTTTTCAAAGCATAGATTTCCTGAAAAATATGAACAAAGACTGTATGGGTTTGTAAGGATAAAAATGGAAGCCGATCTTCATTTATTGTCATATACGGTACTTGGGGCCATTCCATAGATAACTAAATATGAGTGTTTCCATTATCCTTTTTTTTTTATACAAAGCTTCTAAAAAGGGGTGCTTTAAACCAAGTCAAGGTGTTGATTTGGCTGGTATAATAATAATAGGGTGATATATGGGAACTCTGTATTTTATGCGTGATTTTTCTGTAAAACTACTTCTCTAATAAAAAAAAAATTGGTTCAGAACAAAAAAAAAAAAAAAAAAGAGTGCTTTAAGGACTTTCTGTCAGCATACTAAGGTTCCTCATGCTTTGTTCTCAGGTTCTGAGACAAGTTTCAGAAAATTACATGGATTGGAGAAGCCATTGCCCATAATGGAAACCGGACTGGAGTCACTCCCTGGGAACCTTAGAGACCTGTAGCAATGAGGGAGAAAGCACTCGAGATGTTTGAAGGAGAGTGGGAGGAAAGGAAGGAATGAGGTAGAAAGAGAGGAAGGAAGGAAGGAAGGAAGGAAGGAAGGAAGGAAGGAAGGAAGGAGATAACACTGAATTCCTTCCTCAGCCTAGAGAAAAAATTTAATACCTTCCATATTCCCATCTATAAGCTTGGGGAATGGAATAGAAATAGAGGCATAAGTTCCATGACACATGAAATGACCCTCCTTCTGTCTCCTCTGACCTCTCTCTGGTCCACTCCAGATGGGGGTGAAAAATGGAAAAACTGCTGCAACATGAATGAATCTTGAAAGCTTGCTGCTCAGTGAAATAAGCAAGGCACTTAAGGACAAATGTTACATGATGTCACTTATATGAGATACCCAGAATTAGCAAATTCACAGACAGAAAGTAGATTAGAGGTTAACAGGAAAAGGGAGAGTTTTTGCTTGGTAGGTATAGAGTGTTTGTAAATAAAAATAAATAAAATGAAATGAAAAAACAGAAAGGAAGAGACATTAACCAATCACTGTGTGTTTTGGTTTGCTGAAGCTGCCGGAATGCAATCTACCAGAAATGGGTTGGCTTTTACAATGGGGATTTATTAGCTTACAAGTTACAGTTCTGAGGACATGATAAATGTCCAACTCAAGGCATCAATAGGATGATACCGAGCCTCTGAAGGCCGGCCACCAGTGAGCTTGCGCTCCTTTGTTACATGGGAAGCCACATGGTGGTGTCTGCTGGTCCTTCTCTCCTGGGTTTTGTTGCTTCCAACTTCTGTCTTCAGTGACTTCATCTCTTCAGCTTCTCTGGGTGTATCCTTGTCTCTCAGCTTCTCTGTGGGGGCTTTTTCTGTGAGCTTCTCTCAATTTCATCTCTTAGCTTCTTTATGCATTTTATCCTCTTATAAAGGACTCCAGTAAGAGGATTAAGACCCACCTTGAATGAGGTGAGTCACATCTCAATGGAAATAACCCAATTAAAAGGTCTCACTACAACAGGTCTGCACCCACAGGAATGGATTGAAAGAACACAATCCTTTCTGGGGTACCTACAGCCTCCAAACTACCACACTGTGATTAGTAGTTAAGATCACAGCTCTGGGGTGAAATTGCCTGGTTCAAATTCTGGCCCCATCACTGTGATCTTGTGTGAGATATGTAATCTATGTCTCCATTCTTTCATCTGCAAACTGGAAATAATAATAGGACCTATATAATAGGATTAGTTGGAGGATTTAACAATTAACTGAAGTAGGCTTAAGACACTGCATGGAGAAATACTCAATACACATTAGCTATTATTACAATTACCTTGATTTCAGTAAGGTTACACAAGGATCTACTTGACAAATGAGGAAACTGGGACATTAAGATGATAAACAACTGGAGTTGTAGTTTTCTTCTATCTCTCCTATGAGCTTCTGGAACACTAAGACCTTTAGTTCCGGATCCCTGGGGCCTAGTACCATCCCTCCCTGGCTCAGAGTAGCTACTCAACAAAGAATAAAACCACATCTGCCTTCAGTATGTTTTCTTTTACTAACTCAGAGTACCAGCTTGATATACAGGGTCCATGTTCTTGTTGGGATTTATAATTTTTTTTTTCCTGAAACCCATTTGACAGGTGTGAAAGGGAAGTCCAAATGTTGATCAATTAGAGACCAATTGCTATGACTAAGGTCTTGAGCCTTGTTTTGGTATTTGAAATCAATCACAGGTTGCAAATCAATTAGGAAAAGGAATTTATGTAAAACATATAAAAATTATATATTTTATAAAAATTTTCCCTATAAAGTCAGTTAAAAGAGGCCAAAGGAAAGCTTAGTGAAGCATTTGAATGACTTTTTTTTCTTCCTCTACCACGGTAAGATTTGATTACTGGGAAGTTCCTAACTAATCAGTGTCCACACAGCTGGAACAGTCCTGGCTCAATGGACAATGACTGTGATTTTCCCAAAATTTGAACAAACATCCCACTCTCATACAATGTGGAAGTCTGCAGGACTCTGGCTCTCTTTGGGGGATTTTGAGGGAATGTCACCAAATAAGGCAAAGGCTGTCTTTGGCAGAATATTATCATTTCATTTATATCACAAAAGCTCACAACCAATCCTAATCCAACAAACAAACGACTCTTAACCCCCAAAAAAGAACAGGAAACAAAAGGTTTTGACAGAGCCAATGCCTAGGCAGCATTTCCTGGAAAAGCTGCAAAGAGTAAATGCTTTCAACACTTTGAAAGCCAGCCTGTTCCCAGATTTTATCTCCTTGGCTACATATTCAGAATCACCACATATGCATCCTTCTTCAGGTCAGGGATTTGCTTTCAATGGCCTCGAGTTTGAAGGTTAGAGAATAGGATAAATTAGGATTTTTAAAAAATTAGAATAGTTTTCCTTTCCTTCATGGAGTATGGTCTCTGGGGCCCTTGGGGTATACTCATCTTTCCAGTTCAAGGAACATAAATACTAATTCCATTAAAAAAAAACATACACACACATACACATATATACTGGTGCTCAGATTGTCCACTGCAAGGAAACTGTACAACCCGAAGACCATCTTTGGATGCAGACAGTTTCTAGATGGGAAACATCTCTACTAGTGATTTGTACACAAATAAGGAAGGAAAGAGGACACAAATCCAGAAATTCTGTTGTCACCAGTAATTTTTCACTCTACTGCATTGCCAATCTGGTGTAGGTAGAAACTGTCCCATGATGTCAAAGACTGTCAGTGGCACCAAGTTAAAATCAAGACTCATCCAAGTAGCAGCTTATTCTTTTTTTTTTTTTTTTGCTACTTATGGGCAGTTCATTTCCTTCCATGGACCAAGGTGCCGAACTCAATTTCCCCAGCTCTTCTCCATCAGATCACAAGCTCTCCTTTGTCTCCTTCTCGGTCCACTGACCTCAGCCACAGAAATCTATTCTCAATTACTCCAGTGACAAAACCTTTTTTTCTGCTGGTAATTCTGGTGAAGTCTAACATTTGTTTTCAGTGTTTTTGCATGTGTTGTTTTCAGTAACATATCCTTGTATTTCTTTCTTGGAAAGAAGAGAACATTTCTTCTATCCCTTTCATCTTATCTTCAAAGCCTCACCCCCCCACCCCACCCTACCCCACCCCCACTGACTTCTTTATACTTTTTTTTCTGTGATTATCCCTAAGTTACATATTTTGAATGATAAAATTATAGAGCAAAAGTCCTAGGGACCCATCAGAGTAAAAAAGAAAAAATAATGTCCTACCTCCTCTTTGAACTCCCTCTTTAATTTCCTTGATATCTTTTGAAATTTGAGATTCCCACCAAGGCAGCTGACCCAGATAGCCAATCAGGCCCCTAGTTCATTATGTTTGACCCCATTCAAAATAAAGCCCACCTGCCTTAAACCCACTTCTATAGATGTGCAAATTCCCATCCAATCAGTAGGAGTCAAGGTAACTTTCTATGTCTGTAAACATCTTTTGCCATCCCTAGAAGCAGGAAGTGGCTTCCATTTTTGCAAGTGGGCCAGCTTCCTTGCTGCAACAAAACTTCTGGAGCCCTTAATAAAATGCTGTAGTCTGCAAACTCGACTCTGATTTGTCTTTTGACACAAACAAAAGAAATTTAATAGAAGAAATTGCTTACTCAGTGTGCTGGTTTGGAGCTGTTATGTACCCCACAAAAGGCCATGTTCTTTTAATCCATTCTTGCGGCTGCAGACCTATTGATTAGGTTGTTTGTATGGAGATGTGGCTCACCCAACTCAAGGTGGGCCTTCATCCTTTTACTGCGGTCCTTTGTGAGGATAAGAGAGAGAAACACCAAGAGACATTTGGAGACAGCCATTGAAGTAAAAACGAGGAAAGAAGGACCAGAAGTTGTCACCGTGAGCCTTCCCATGTGACAGAGGAACTTTGTATGCATTTTTTGTTAAAGCAAGCATCCCAGATGATGCCCGGCCTGGGCCCAGCGTGAACCCCGCGGACAAAGACAAGGCACTGCCCAGCTTCTGGATCCTGTCGCTGACTCCCCAGGCCAAGGCCACTAAGCTGGAGAAGTCGCCGCGCACTGTGACTTGCCCCATGTCGGGGAAGCCGCTTACTGTGTCCGACCTGATGCCTGTCCACTTCGCCCTTCGGCAGCTCTGTGGACCGCGTGGGGCTCATCAGGCGCTCTGAGCGCTACGTGTGCGCAGCCTAAGCGACTCCGCGCCTTGTGTGGTGCTGTGGCCTTCTGTGGCCGTGATCACCCTCGAGTGCGTGCTGAAGCCGATTCAGAAGGACGTGGTGGACACAGAGAACCGGTAGCAGCTCACGGACCGCGACTTCACAGTGCTGCAGCGGGGCGGGGCAGGCTTCGCGGGCTCCGGAGTGAAGCTGCAGGCGGAGAAGCCGGGGCCCAGCGCGAGAGCGAATAAACCGGCTTGGACGCAGCCTGCCGTGGGCGACTCCTCTCGCTCTGCCAGCACCCGCGTGGCCCACCAGGCGCCCGACCCGGCACACGCGGGTTGGAATCTCTCGAGTTAGAAAGAGTGGGCTCAGAACAGAACATGGGCTCAGATCAGGAAGAAAACCTTCATGGAACGCAAATCAGCGGCATTCATATTCGTCCAGAGTGGCAAGAACCCCAAACCCGACCCATGACCATTTGAGGGCGCCACTTTGATAAATGAAATAGAAAGCCCCTCCTAGCCTTCGGCAGGGTTTCCCTTGATTTACGGCAAGTTTGAGACGTGAGATGTCCTCAGCCCAACTCCCGGGGAGTAAAGTGTGATGGAGGCACAACGGCAATAAACAGGAGGGAGAGACACGGGGACCCGGCTAGAAAGGGTGGTTAGCACACCCCCACCCCAAGGTATTTGCCTGCTGGAGGAGGAAGAGGAAACCAACAACCCAAGTGCAAAGGCCTGGGGGCAGGAGCAAGAGCAGGCCTGAGGAGCCCAGGGCAGCCCAGCAGGGGGCCAGGGGTGTTGTGCCGGGATGGATTCAGGGGACTACAAAGCTTTACTTGTTTTCAATAACTGTCTGATTACAAAAGCAGGGCATGGGCAGTGTGGAAAGCCAAAACATACAGTCAAGCAAAGATTTCAAAAGATTCCCAATATTCCTGCCTCCTCGTGAGCTCAGGCCAGGTCCTGTCCTTCGTGCTCTCTCTCTGTGCAAGAACACAAGTTAGTTCCATCCATGTTATCTCTTAATGCTCATACTGTTCTGTTCAGTGAATAATCCCCACATTTCTGTTTGGGTAAATGATCTTCTCTGATAATGCCCAGATGTGACCCAAAATTCCTAAGTGGAGGGGAAGTGGCCTCGACCACCAGTTTGGCCAAGCCCATATCCGGCATAGGACCAGGCTGTGCATCTGGCTGCAGCGAACAGGTTTAGGCAGGAGGAAGAGTGGCGTCATCCTTGCCCCCAAGGGCATCCCTCAAATTCAGTGTTTACTGCCCCCAGAGACTTCTAGAACCTTCCTGAGTCTCCAAAACCCTCACACCCCATGCCTGTGCCCTAACTCTCTGGAAACCGGCAGGGGCGCCGCTGACATTTACTGAGCCCTTGCCGCCCTGTCAATCTGTGGTACCAAAGACTCTAGCTCCAGCCCTCAGACAGGGGCAGTCCTTGTGGCGGAGAAGGCACAAGGCAAGGCAGTGGCAGAAGCCAGGTTCAGCCAGAGGCTGGCCTGCCTCCAAGGACCCCCAGAACTGCTCCTACCCTGACCCTTTGAACCCATACCCAAATGTCTCTTCACTGTGACCCTACAGACCTTTCCACTCCAGCAAACACCCACCTCATCCTTTTAAACCCAGAGCACTTCAAAGCATGCCCTCCCCTAATCGACCCTAATCTTCCTTTTCCTGAGACTTCAACCACCCTTGAGTCCTTCCAGCTTTCTCTCAGCCCCTCTAGGAGCCCCAATCTTATTCATCAGTGGGACCCAACCCCCCCCCCCCCCACAACACACACACACACAAACACACCTCAAATAAAAGTTGAAGGATTAAAAAAAATGTCATTGGGGAGATTAAATTATTAGTGGAGAATGGTGATTCCCAGGGTAGCAAAAGACAGTAGGTGAGAAAAGACAAATGAGAAGAACATACCGTCGGTAGGCAAGAACCATCATGAAGAAGAGTAGGAGGTTTTTCTCAGAATGGGAAGAAGAACTGGTTGGAACTCTCCTCTCTAGCCATGATTCTTATAGCAGGATAATGATGATGTAGCTTCAGGTGAAGTATTATTTGATAGCATTTTTTATGAAGGCAAGCATTCCATATTTTTTAGTAAAATACTCATTGCATGAGACATATAGTATAAGACTGCAGTAGTTCCAATTGTGCTTAACTTGGAAGAATTCAGCAGTTTTTTATTAGACTCACTGTTCTATTCTTCAATGATATTGGTTGATGACATTTTAGAAAATGCTGCCTACAGAAATTCATTTCATCTGTTTTTGCTTTATTTTCTTTTCCTTTTCTTTAAATGAACATCCTTTCAGATATTAACATGTTCACAATACCTAGGATTGTATTATGTTCTTGGCCAGTGGTTAAGTACCTGTTAATATGACAATGATTTAACTTCAGTGTTATTGGAAGAATATGACTAGATTAACAACTACGGCAAAAGTCTGGTTTTTTTTGGTGGTGAATGTTTTATGTCACTTCTTGCTTCATTCAATAGTATTTGCTGAGCAGATACTGCCAAATCCAATGGACACTATTCAATATTTATTTTATTTGACAATCCTACAGCATTTGATACTGTTTACCATTCTTTTCTTGAGACACTCTCTTCTTGGCTTCCTCAACACCATACCCTCATGATTTATCTCCTACTTTTAGCCATTCATTCTCTGCCTCCTTCAGTGGTTCTTCTCCTTCTGTTTATACCTTAAATGCTGCTTCCAAGGGATCCTGTCTCAGGCCTCTTTTCTTGTTATGCTACACTCCTCTCAAGTGACCTTATTCCCCATCCATTACTTCAGTCACTCCTACATACACCTATGACTTGCAAATTCATAGCCCGAGCCTCAACTTCTCCCTTGAGATCCTAACCCAAATATGCAACTGCATTGAATATTAGGTACTGAATAGTAATCGATAGTCACAAATAAACCCTGTGGATTATACACACTAAATATTTCTCTAATTTACCCCTTCCTCTTTATTTCCACTGCCATTAAGTAGATGAATTATCATTTTTTGGCTGATGTCCTACTATTGTTTCCCTTCGTCTATCCTTCCCCTTTGTTAGTTTCATTGATGCCTGATTTTTCTGAAATGCAAAGCTGATCACCTTACTCCTCTGACAAATAATGCTTGAAAGCTTCCAGTAACCAGCCCCCTTCCAGTAGTTGTGGGGCCCAGGTAAGAGTAGAAATGGAGACCCACTCTTTAGTTGGCAAGAGCTGCTATGACAGTAACACACAATGGGCTGGCTTAAATAGTAAGCATTTATTGTCACATGGTTTGGAAACTAGAAGTCCAAAATCAAGGTGTCTGCAAGGTTATGCTTTCTCTTAGGAGTCTGTGGTATTTTGGTGCCGGCTTGTCACAATCCTTGGGTTTCCTCAGCTTGCATCTCTGCCTCCTGTCTATGGCAATCTCTAGCTCTTGTGTCTGCTCTTTCAGTTTTTGCTGACTTCTGACTTCTGACTTCTTCCTGTGTGGCCTTCTCTAGCTAACTGTGTCCAAATTCTTTTGCTTATAAAGGGCTCCGGTAACATGGATTAAGTCCTACTCTGACTCAGTTGGGCCACACCTTAACTAAAAATAAAATCTTCATGAGATCCTATTTATGCATGAGGCCACAATCACAGGAGTGGAGATTAAGATTAAGAATATGGCTTTCATTGAGGTACATAATTCAACCTACCATACCCACCTATAACATATATAAATACTTAAAGCTTATAAATCAAGCTAACAAGATGTTAAATATATTCTGTCTTCCTCTCTTGACAAATATGCTTTCATAATGACTTGGAATTCCTGGTTCCAGTTTAGACTTCTCAGTTTCCTACTGGAACTTGCTGCACCCAAAAAGCCATGCCCCGGCCCATGGTCTTTCTCCCTTCTTCTCTCCCCCATGGCAGGTGCTTCATGCATGCATATAGACACTCCAGCCACAATCTCAACTCTGCCCATGCTCCCCACAAATAGCTATCCCTCGTGCCTAGCAGATGCACACAAGTATGGTGTGGCCCACCCTCAGTAGGAAGGAGGGAAGAGGCCTGTGCAGACCCAGAATTCCAGGGTCCCAGGTGTCCAGACTGTGGTCCAAAAGGGGGAGGGGGTGGGCTATGCATGGCCGTGCAAATTTCTCACCCTGTGTAAAAGGGACATGATTAGACTCTCTAAAATGATTTATACTGTAATCTAGTTGCTTATTTACTTACCTGTCCCTCTCACTATACCTGAGCTACTTAGAGAGTGGGGACTGTGTCTTTTATCCTCTTAATACTAGTTCTTTTCATTGATGTTCTTCAAAGTAGGTTAGACATACTTCTGAGGGTACTTAATTTCATGGGAATCAATTTCCACATCTTCAACTTTCATATGTAATTTTTTCCTAGCATTAATATGCCTAAGAACTCATCTGTGATATTTTCTACTTTCCCCTACACACCTGCCCTTTCTCTATCATATTTTTGTAAACATATACCTCTCCCTCTCTTCCATGTCTTACTATCTTGCATTACCCCAAGGAAGGGTGGTCCATTATTTGAAGGAGCCAAGCAGTGTTTGCCAATTTCCGTAGTGTAAATACTCTCATGATTTCAAGCTACCACCATTGATGGCTGATTTTAAGCTATGCAACGCCGCTGAACATGGAGTTGAGAAGAGATGTGCATGATCACCTCTCACAAACCAGCACACCATGGCTATATTTAAAACAAAACAACAACATATAACTATGTTTAACTAAATTTTAATGGTTACCTCAGGTATCCCTAACACAATGTGGGGCAGTGGAATATGACCAATGTTTTTTGGAACCCAGTTCCATCACTGATGAACACTGTGCCCTGGGGCAATTTGCTTGAGCTTTCTGAGTCTCCTCAACAGTATATTGTGTTTAATAGTATTTATGTTGCAGGACTGGTTTGTGGAATAAAAAAAAGATATATACATGAAAATGTTTAGCACAATACCTAGAACAGATTATCAGTAAACGTCAGTGACCTTTCTATGTTTTCTCCTCTTCAGATGGCTGTCTACCAAAGCTGGACTAAGCTAACCAGGTGAGAGAAGCTCTAACTCTTCTTCCCCTCCTTCCCTCTCCTTCCCTCTCCTCTACTCCTCCACCCGGGGCATCCCGTCTATGGAATACAATATTCTGATCTCTCTCTTCCCTGTGAAAACTGAAATCATGTTATTTCAGTACAGGCATTAGGTTAAGAGATATGAAAATAAACTCACAGGATCAACATTTATAATAAGACTTTGTTAATCATTACAGCAGGAAGGCATAAGTGGAAACACACAAGGCAGGGTGGGCACACCGACACCATAATTTCTTGACTGGCCTTGGTAATCTTGCTGCATGAGAGGGAAGTATAAGGTTAGACATTGGTCATCCCTTAAGTAATGAATCAATCTGGACATGGTAAAATGTTACCACATAGTTTGTCGTATTGTTTTACTAATAAACCACAGGTTGGCAAAACTGGAGAGCTTTGGGTTAAAAGAGCTGATAACAAACTTTGACACAGGTCATATATTTCATAAATCCTATGGTTTAAATAATAAGGCTCTATCAGTGTACTGAGATTTTATCTTTTCCTCTAGACTAGGTGACTGTTCTGGTTTGCTGATGCTGCAGAATGCAAAACACCAGAGATGGATTGGCTTTTATAAAAAGGGGGTTTATTTGGCTATACAGTTACAGTCTTAAGGCCATAAAGTGTCCAAGGTAACACATCAGTAATCGGGTACCTTCACTGGAGGATGGCCAATGGCGTCCGGAAAACCTCTGCTAGCTAGGAAGGCAGCTGGCGTCTGCTCCAAAGCTCCGGCCTCAAAATGGCTTTCTCCTAGAACATTCCTCTCTAGCAAGCTTGCTCCTCTTCAAAATGTCACTCACAGCTGCACTGAGTTCAGTCTCTTTGAATCAGCACGTTTATATGGCTCCCCTGATCAAGGCCCACTCCGAATGGGTGGGGCCATGCCTCCATGGGAGTATCCCACCAGAGTCACCACCCACAGCTGGGTGGGGCACATTCCAAGCAAATCTAATCAGCACCAAAAGTCTGTCACACAAGACTACATCAAAGATAATGGCGTTTGGGGGACAAAATGCATTCAAACCGGCACAGTGACATTTAAGCATCTCAAATTGGAGACAGATTTTTTTTCCCTGAGCACTGAAACTGAAGTCAAACTAACTTCTTTCAATTCCAAGCATCACTGTTTACTAGCCATATAACCTTAGGCAGGCTATATAATATCCCTTCAAACTTCAATCTTCTAATCTGTGAAATAGAGATAGTAATAATACTTATAATAGCTAATACCTATTGGGTGCTCACTATGAGCCAGGCACAGTTTGAGGCATTTTAGATGTATTAATTAATTTATCCTCATAATAGTTCAGTGAAGTAGGTGACTACTATTAGTTCCATTTTATCAGTTAAGAAACTGAGGTACTGAAAGCCTAAATAAATATATCAAGATCATGTGTTGGTAAGTAACAGCCAAATTTTAACACAAACATTGTGTCTCTAGACACAACTTTAGTATTATATCATACTGCCTCTCCTATGCCTACTAAAGTTTTAAAATGATCAGATGAGATAATCCATAGGAAGTGTGCAGCACCATGCTGTAGCCCTATTCTCCAGGGTCTCCATTTTGCACAGCTCTCGGGCATGGAATTCACATTAGATTCTCAGGAGAGCCATGAACATCAAATGGAACACTAGGATGGTGTATTAGCCAGGGTTCTCTAGGGAAACAGAACCAACTGGAGATATCTATAAATATGAAATTTATAAAAGTGTCTCACAGTCCAAATTCCATAGGGCAGGATGCACAAGATCCAAATTCCATAGGGCAGGCCACGAGCTGGCAACTCCTTCAGTGAACTCCCCAGAAGAGGCTGGCTGGCTGAAGAAGTGAATGTTCTCTGTTCTCCCTTAAAAGCCTTCAACTGATTAGATTAAATACAACTGATTGGATTCTCTCATTGTGGAAGACACTCCCTTAGTTGAGCACAGATGCAATTGGCCACAGAGGCAATCAAATGACCGATGATTTAATAAACCAGCCTTCTGGTTTATTAACCAGCCATGAAATGTCCTTGCAGTAACAGGCCAGTGCTTGCTTCACTAGACACCTGGGCACCATCACCTGGCCAAGCTGACACATGAACCTAACCATCACAGATGGTGATGCAACTTCCCAGAAATATTACTGAGTAATAATGGTTTAATCAGATAACATAAACTGATGTCGCTGTGATTTCTCAAGTGTCATATCTCCCCCACAAGGCATGTTACATGTGTAAATCACCTGAAAAGAACTTTCAAAGACATGCACCCAGGTTGGCGAAGCCAGGCTCCAGGATATCAATTAAAAAGAGATACCAACGTGCCAGACACTTTGTGATCCTGAAGTTGACAAATGGTGTCCTGTCTTGGGGTACTGCAGTGAACTCAGAGAAGTGCTGGGGTATATTTTACATTTTGCAGGAAACCTTGATACTCAAGACCTATAGGACATCCCATGAACTATTGACTTAAGGTAGTTCACAGTTTCAACATTAGATCACACTGCATTCCTTTTGATGTCATTAAATCTTTTTGGAGCTGGGTTTTCTGTGAGCACTGTGATAAAAACCAAGTACCGCAGGAAAATCCATGTGGAACAGGAAATGAGAGTGGCAATGTCCAATCTGATTTCAAGGTTTGAGAAGTTGAGTACTGCCCAACAGACACATATACCCCATTAGTAAAATTGTGGTTAAGAGCAAAAAATATTTTTTTTCTTTCAATGTATGTATATAGTCTTTTCAAATAGCCACTAAGTTGTTAGGACATAAATACCATTAGGTTGTGTGGAGCTACCTGCTTATAAACAGAAATGTTAGATATTTCTTTTGGCTTGGGGGTACCATGAAAAACTACTAAGACCCAGAGGGCCCCATCTGGCATAATCTCTTCACATGTATTATCTTTCGTAATCTTTGCAACAACCTAATGAGTTAGGTATTGTTAATGTTTCTATTTTACAGAAATGGGACTGAGGACTTACGCAGTAATGGGACTAGTCCAAGTGGTGGATCCCAGGTTCGAACTCAGCATTCTGACTCTGAAGCCACCAGTCTTGATCATTATGCCACACTAAGGCCAAATATGCAGATAATTTGTCCAAACATACCTTTGGACTCTTCAGACCTGAACCTGATCCTCAACATATAACAACCAGGAAACAGGTGTATATTTCCTGCCATCTTGTCAGATTACTTTAATGCTCAGGCTCTCATTTGCTGAAATAGCCATAATCACATGCTTTAAAGCTCCTGGAAACTGTGTGTGCACTCTAGATGAAAGTCACCTTGTATCCAAACAAACAGAAAATCGAAGACAGTCTGAAGGGGCAGCTTGAGTTCATCAACTCTATTGACTTGCTCAACAAACATCACCAAGTACACAGCCCCTGTCTGAAAGAGTCTCTAAGGGAATCCCAGATTAAATAGCAGGATTTGGTGAAATGTTCCCAAAGCAATATGACCCTTCCATCTTTGACATGCCTTTAAAATCTGGAATACAGTTGAGCCATTACAAATTAATACAGAGTAGGTGTTAAAGCCATAAAAAAAAAATCTCTAGGAAGCTGACAGCTGAGGCAGGAGTCAGTGATCTGTGTGGCACATGATTTTGAATCAGGCTTTTCCCAGTTTTGGATATATAGACCCAGATTCAGGGTTCTCTGTTGGTCTTGAGATAAAGGTGTCTTTATTATTCTCCCTATCTGAGTCTCTGCAGTTACAAGGTTATAAGCTCCTTTAACAGTAAGCCAGAGTAGTCATAACACTAAGGAACTGGCCATTTATAACCTAGCACTACTCCATTCATTTCTACCTTCATTGCCCCTGTTTATCATCATCTTGTATCTCACATGACAGAGCCCTTTTTGGACAGTCTCTAACTGCAAGTGTTTATAACAGCCAAGAGTATAAAGTAAATATGGCAAATCATTCTCCAAGTGAAACTGCAAAGCTTTCAAAAGATTTAAGATTGGACAGAGCCATTGAATGTGATGTTGGAGAAGCCTTAAACACTACAGAAGACATTGACCAATGAGCATCTGGCAGAGTTAAACTGGTTAACAATTAAAGAACAGAAAAATCAACAAAGGCGAAATCAAGAAAGGCTTTCAAAAGAAATGGTTTGAATATCAAGAGATTAAGAGAGGTTCTTAGGAAAATTGATAACACCTTCAAAGTTTGTATGTATGTGTGTTTGCTAAAATGTCTATACTAGTGATTAGGCATCAAAGCCAAGATAAACTATATCATCTGTCACTACTTTAATAAGAAATATTATGCAAAAAATCAACGCTTGATATATTCTTTGTCCCAATAGTGCATAGTTACAATTATATCTAAATTTTATTTAAGTAAAATTATTTCTTATCATAATTTTAGATGAATTTTTCCCAAGGTAAATCTCAATCACATTTTAAAAATTTCTTTCTTTTTTTTTTTTTTTTTTTTTTTTTTACTTTTTCTGTGAAATTTTGTTCCTTGTCTTAAGTGGATCAGTTTAAATGGCCTTTTCCAATACTAATTATCAAATGTTAGCAAAGAACATCCAGTCAATAGGCAATAGACCATCCAGTCATTTTGAGATCCCTACTGTGGTGGTTTGAAGCTGTATGTACCCCAACAAACATGTGCATAAATCTAATCCATTCCTGTGGATGTAAATCCACTGTAAGTAGGATATTTTGATGGGGCTACTTCAGTTAAGGTGTGACCCACCTCATCCAGGATTGGTCTTACTTCTATTACTGAAGTCCTTTAAAAATGGAATTGAATACAGAGAGAGAGAGGGAAAAAGCCACGGAAGCAGGAAGCTGAAACAATGAAACCCAAAAGAGAAGAGAGAGACAGTAGACTCCACCATATGCCTAACCATGTGGCAGAGAAGCCAAGGATCTCTGGTAGCTGGTCTTCAGGAAGAAAGCATCACTTCAATAATACCTCGATTTTGATATTTACTTACACTCTGTAACCAAATAAATTTCCATTTCTTGAGCTAAACCATTTCATGATATTGCTTTGAGCAGCATAGGAAACTAAAGCACATATTCACCAGGCCTTACAAGGAACCTTCTTCCTTGCCTCTCTGAATCTGTGATGGCTATAGACTAGAAGAAATAAGAACAAATTAATAACCCTAAGTACATTCTGGGAATCCCAGGGAGGGGCCTGCAGAGAAATCCTGAGACCCAGAATCATGCATGGCCCCTCCCCAAGACAGATACTCCCAACAATACACAGGTTATAGATGAGAGAGTGAGGTACATTGGTTACAACATCAGGAGGCAGAGTGTTGACTTCAAATAAAATCATTAGGAAAATGTACAGCAGCAAATAGATAGCACATCACAGACCTCTTGTGCACCACTTCCAAGTCGTTTTGATCCACCCTACCTCTTAATTCCAGTCACTGCAGTGGCAACCAGGACAGCAGTCTCTGACCAGCTTAGACAGAGATAGACAAAGTCTCTTCTTGGACCTTCCCAGAATACATACCTCTCCTTCCTGCCTGGGGTTTCTTTAGCATTCTAACCTGGGCTACCTGAGAAAACTCATTAGGAACTCATGCATGTGCCCATCAGAAGTCAGGGAAAGTTAATGCCCTTCAGGTTACCCTTTGTCTGTGGGGATGGGTTCCCAGAAGCATTTCATAAGGAGACCCCACAAAGGTCAGTCACCTATAACAGTGGCCAAATTAATAAAAAGGAATTTTCTCCTTCCCTGTTTCACCCTCCATTCCTTGCATTCCTGCTCCCTAGGATCACATTCCCGTATAAACCACCTGCCCCCAATTCTACATCTCAGGCTCTGTTCTTCCTATCTAAATCAAACGGTGAAAATCTTTCCTTTGCATTTGTAAGGAAGGGACTAATTTGGCCATTATAGTCTACTGATTCCCAAGCGATAGGTTAAAATTTTTTTTATCCTATGTTCCAAATAACTGTTTAATTGAACAAGGAATACACGAAGAAGCCAGTGGAACTCAAATATGAATGAATTCAAAAAGCCCATGAAAAACAATAAACACTTCTCATTTTATAAGTCTCTTAATTCCCATAGTCTGAATAGCTGTTTTAATAGTCTTCACTTAATTGCTAATGTTTACACTGCTCTACGCTTTCCAGTATTTCTGAACTACATTAGCCTCTTCTGGCTCTTTAGCTGGCCAAATAAGTTCCCTGATTTAGGAGACTTCCAGGAACCCAGGGACATTCCTAATTGTTAATTGGTTGCTGCAAGCCATATTAGAGACAGTTTATACTTCATATCTGCCAATCCCCCAAAAGACGTAATTACGGCTATTTACTAAGGGCCCAGAAAAATAAATTTTAAAACATATTTTAAAGCTTTTAAAGCTTAGGGAAATAGAGAACAAATAGCCTAAAGTATCAAAACTAGTGAGACTGTCAGAGATTGCCAAGTAATATTCATTCATTTGTTCATTCAATTTTGTACCAGCCACTATGCAAGCAGATAGGAAAAGACCAAGTACCCTCCCAGGAACCCAGAAAAAGGTTGAGGGGCCTCCATTCTGACCTGATTCTTATGGGGCCACCAATCGCAAAACTTATTCCTTCACCATAGGGACAGTAGGTGGCCCCGCCTGACCATTTCCCTGGCCAAGGAATTGATTCAGAAGCAGGCATGTGACAATCTGACCAATCACAGCATTTCATGCCTGAGACCTTCACCAGATTCTTTCCCATTAGGTGAGCTTAAAAGTCCATTTTATTGTTATGCTCAAGTTGGTTTCCTGTTCTTCCAATTGGAAGGGTCCTAGAAGTGTCCAATGGGAAAGATAAATTGTTGAGGGGAGAGTCTTTTCCCTATTCCTCTGGCTTCTCTGAGGGGCTTTTTTTCCTGAACACTCCCGGCTCCCTTCTGGGCCTTTCTTTATGCACTTCATCTCAGAGGATATGGATCACCTCACGTGATTGACAAATTTGAGAAGAATGAACACGGCATGCTCAACTCAGATACTTTCTTTTGTTCTCTTAGGAACACACTGCCTGCTGTGAGGGGAATTCTCTGACTCTCTAGGCTGCAAGTTTTACATGAGTGGACCATGTGTGGATGAGGCCTGCCTGGCCCAGGCCTGCCATGATGTCCATGAATGGGGATGTGGAGGTAAATCTTAATTCTGGGGTTCAGTAACAGTAGGCCCACTTTTCCACCAAAAGAACCATGTCTTCCAATCTAAATCTTCGAAATAATAAAACAGTATTAACAATAATAATAGCTAATACTTAAACACTGTTTTCTATATAACAGGTGCTTTCTCCCCCAGGCACTTTTTAAAATTCTCTACATATATAAAAATATTTAATTCTCACAGCAACCTTTATTGAGGTGTACTCTTGTTAACCCCATTTTATAGTTAAGGAAATGAGATGATAGTTTAAGCAACTTTCCCTAAATTACACAGCCAGAAAGTGGCAGACCTTGGATTCAAACGCAGTCCACATGGTCTTTGTCACTCCCGTTCAACTGCTCTTACCTATCTTGTGGGTACCAAAGGAGATACATTTGCCATACACTTCTGTGTTCCATTTGCTGTCCTCTTTTATTGGAATTCTCGATTTTTTTGAAGGATACTCTTTATAGGGTCCCCTTAAAATTCCCAAACTCATCTTATCAGAGAATTGGGATGATTCCCACATTGAAATTATTCCTAAAGGAAAAGCTATGCCCAATACTAAAATTCAGCAAATATTAATCAGGTCTATTTAATGTATGTCATATTTATAGTATAGTAAACCTATGCTAGCTAGGAAAATTTCAACCTCACAGGCCACAGATTCTTTTCTCTTGATCAACAAAAAAGTCAACTCAGCAATTTTCTTTAGTGGGCTTTAAAAATTCCATTACTGATTTTTATGACACCTTTTATAAAATTTTGAACACATTAGCAATTCTTCAGTGTGATACATTTTGCACGTGCCAGTTGGTTTAGCTTCAATCCAGGTATCAGTTGCCCTAATGGAGAATGGGCCATCCAAGGGTGATCAGTTAGCAATATATTGAAAGGCCCACGTTTCCGAGGCAGCTATACCAGGTCTTTGCCTAATCGAACCTCCATCAACACCTGAAACATTGATAATTAACAAAGTGAATGCAGAAACAGGCTTTACCTGGTGGAAAGAATGGCTTGTTTTCTAACATAACAAATGTTGGAAATGAGCTTTTATTGATTAAATTAATTTGAGGTATTTTGATAGGTTAAACAGTTTTTAAAAGGGTAATAAGAATCTAGCCAAGTCCTAAGGCTTCAACTTTCAGGAAGGTAAGATCCCTTCACAGTCTTCTATCTAACCAGGGTTTTAGGAGGATTTCTGGTTGACATGACAGTGATAAGAATTTTGCTTCTGGAATGCTATTGCGTCTACCTCAAGTGAACTGTTCATGAACTGTGTGGTTTCGGGAAGTGCACTTCAAAGAACACAGACCTGTAACTTTATCAAGACTTCAGAATTGCTTTTTAAAATGGTTCCCTTTATCTTGTTAATGAACGTTAGTTTAATAAATACTGATTATATATGGCAAGGTTGTGGGGGCATAGCTCACCCTCACCCATGGCTGGCTACCATTATCTCTCAAATAGAACTTAATTGTGTATAACCAAATTGACTCAGGTTAGCTGTAATGCAGATAATGGGAGAAAATGGGCGTTTTCTTTTTTCTTCAAATGAATCTGTAATTTGTAAAGTATTTGCAAATCCCCAAAAGCACAAAAGACAAGATAAAATGGTTGAGGTAGATTCCAACCTCCCTCTGGTAAAGAGATACACCACCCACAGTAAGGAGCTTGACTGGCTACTTGTTGAAGGGAACTTTCTTAAAATGTGATCTTTTCCCCCAGCCAGAACCTGAGAAGTCCTGAGACAGCACAAACAGCTCCAGTGGGGAAACAGTGATAAATCCTCTTATTCAAAGTTGTGGAAACCTTGCGGATTTGTGACTGTGTACATCCCATTAGTGAAACCTTCACCTTTCATTCAATAACAAACACCAAAGAGGAGGTGTGTGAGAACCCAGAAGTGTAGTTAATTGAAACTTGGGTCATTCCTTTATCAGCTGCTCTCTACAGCAAAAGCACAGTCCTAATGGTCCCAAACAGTTTTCATGAACTAGCAGTGTGTGGTAGGCAGACAAAAATCCATGTCCTAACCTCTGTAAACTGTGTATATGTTAGACTACATATCAAGGGAAATTAGGGATTGCAGATGGAATTAAGGTTGCTAACGAGATGAGATTATCCCAGATTATCCCAGGGCCCAATGTAATCACTTCCACTTCCTTATAAGTGGAAGAGGGAGGCAGAAGAGGGAGAACCTGAGATAAATCAGTGGGAGGAAGACATGGCCTGATGTTGCTGGCTTTGAAGAAGGAAGAATGGGACTGTGAGCCACAGAAAGTGGGTGGCTTTTAGAACTGGAAAAGGCAAAGAAGCAGATTCTACCAGATAGCCTCCAGAAAAAAATGCAGCTCTGCCAACACCTGGATTTTAGCCTAGTAAGACCCATTTTGGATTTCTGACCTATAGAACTATAAGATAATAAATGCATATTATTTTAAGCCACTAAATTGGTGGCAACTTGTTACTGCAGCAAAGGGAAACTGATACACAGGATAAAAAGAAATGAGGAACTATGATATGCTGGTTATTCTCCACCCCCTCACCAATCAGGCTCCACATTTTCTGCCCGGAGATGTGCTCTGGGGGCGCTGACAACCATGGTCTGCACCACGCAGGCTTCCAGGGGATATTTCTTCCCCTACTTCCTTTCTACTTTGATACCATGATCTTGGCAGTGGCTAATCCCCCTGAGGCTGCGGTTCCTGCTGGACAGCCCTCCTCCACAGCCAAGACCTCCAGGCTCCGGGCTTACTATTTCCAACCTGTGACCTTCAGACTTGAGCAAGATGATGACTTCACCTGGAGCTGCTCCCCGGTGCCTAAATATTTTGTGATAGTTCCCCTACCTACACCTTGTGAATAGTCTCTTCATATTAAATTCTCTTCAGTTAAACCCTTTTAGTTTCTAGTCAGGACATTGATGTATAAGTATATGGTAATATATTCCCTCTAGACTGCTGACTTATTTCCTTGGAGGTTTTTGTTAATATTATCCCTGACTCTCCAACTAGGAGGCAGGTTACTTGAAGTCCAATCCATCTATTTCTTTTTGAATCCCCCATAGTGTCACCAGGATGAAATCTGACCAAATAGTTGTTCCATCTAACTTCTGTCTCTGCTTGAGCTTTGCTTATTTCCAGAAAAATTAAACAATCAAACACCTGCAGGATCTGTTGAGAACTGCAGCTCCTGCAGCCATCACCCCACAGCTCCGTGGTGAACCATGAAGTCCCCAGCCAGTGGAGTAGCAAGAACCCATCTTGATGCTGGCCACAGGTTCCTGCCTTGCTGCAGGTGGGAATGTCCCCTTCCCAGAGCATGTGCAGTAAGCCCCAACCCTGACCTTTCTTGACTTTTGCTCATTATAATAGTGAATTCTCTGCCTCTGGGCAGAATTTAGATGCCATTTTTTGAACATGTGATGTATGTAAAAGAATGACCAAGGACTGCACATGGTCAGAACCAATGATGAAATCCCACTGCCCACTTGCATCAGCTACTTGTGCACACATTCCCTGACCCCTATAGAAGGACCATGCTCACCTCCCTTTGGGAGAATTTACCTTTAGGTCATAAGTCCACCTTTCTTCATTCTTTGACCAAAGAAGAAATTTCTGCTTTGCTTCACCGAATCTGGTTTCATTCTATTGGCGTGAGTGACACCGAACAGAAGACCCATTTCCAGGGCCAGACCCAAGGAGGGTCACTAACAATAGCTCCCAGCACAGAACTAGAAACTCATTGTGCATAACAGATGCAGAACTAATTAATACAATTATTAAAAGTCAAGTAAAATGTTTAAATGGTAAACTAGAGAAAAATTTAGAAGGAGGGCTATTTGTTTTCTAATAAAGAGGGCAAGACATTCACAGGAAGAGACCAAAATTTCCCAAAACATAATATATACATATATCCTAACTATAAGCAGACTTTGATCTGCTCACTGTAAAATGAACAAAGGACATGATGTGAGAAGCAGAAGACATGGGTCACAGCTATTTTCTCTTTAACAGTATTTGCCACATGAAGAAGTACCAATACCAGAGGTAACTCTACAATGAAAGAAGACCTCTAATCCAAGGTGAATTTTCCATAAAGCTAATGATGTGTATACTTCCAGGCCCTTCATTTCCACGTGCCCCTTCCAGGGCCCCGAGAGGGACCTAGGAATTTGCTTACATGGTCACACGTGCTCTAAAATTCACAAAAGTAACATTGTTAAATGCAATTACTTAAGATTATTGTCTTAACTGAACTTCAGCCTGGGACAGAGTGTCAGAGCCCAAACAGGATAAAGGAGGTGTCCCAGAGGAGGAGGGGCCCAGCAAGGGTGTCGGAGTACAGGGTGCGGGGTGGGGGGTAAGAAGACGATCTGCATGAGCAGGTGACATGGCACAGGGTGTCAGGGCCTGAGTGAAGTGAAGAGGTATTCACATAAGACGGCTGCCAATTGCTACCAGGCAGGGGGCAGCAGCAATGAGAGATAAGCCACATACAAAAGAGTTGATCTAATAATTATGTTAAAGATAATGGGGGCTAGGTTTCTTACCCTCAGAGACTTGTACCAGGATGTTCAGACCATCTCTATTTGTCATACCTGTGATCACTTATAGACTCCATAAGTGGCCACAGAAATAGTTCTGGTCCCACATACTCTGTCAGAACCTGGCCATACCCATCAAGAGGTAAACTCTATTTCTCCTCTCCTTGATGCTGGGCGTGACTTGTTAACTCCTTCAATAAACAGAATTTGCTGGAAGTGCTGCTGTGTGATTTTTGAGGAGAGGTCACAAAAGATGAAATGACTTGTGCCTTACTCTCTTTCTAGGGACACTGGCACCGGGGACCCAGGCATCCTGTTGTAAAGAACCTAAGCCACTTGGAGAGGCTGTTTAAGTTGTGTGCTGGTTTGAATGTATTATGTCCCCCAAAATGCCATTATCTTTGATGTAACCTTGTGTGGGCAGATGTATCAGTGTTGATTAGATTGTAATTCTTTGAGTGTTTCCCTGGAGATGTGCCCCACCCAACTGTGAGTGATGACTCTGATTGGATCATTTCCATGGAGGTGTTACCCCACCCATTCAGGGTGGGTCTAAATTAAATCACTGGATCCATATAAATGAGCTGACAAACAGAAGGAACTCAGTGTAGCTGTGAGTGACATTTTGAAGAGCAACTGAGAGTGACATTTTGAAGAGGAACTACAGCCAAGAGGGACACTTTGAAGAATGCACAGGAGCAGAGAGAGGAAATGCAGTGTACAGAGACATTTTGGAGACGGCCTTTGAAAGCAGACTTTTGCTCCAGAGAAGCTAAGAGAGGACAAATATTCCAAGAGCAACTGAGAGTGACATTTTGGAGAGAAGCTGCAGCCTAGAGAGGAATGTCCTGGGAGAAAGCCATTTTGAAACCAGAACTCTGGAGCAGACACCAGCCACGTGCCTTCCCAGCTAACAGAGGTTTTCCAGACGCCTTTGGCCATCCTCCAGTGAAGGTACCCAATTGCTGATGCATTACGTTGGACACTTTATGGCCTTAAGACTGTAACTGTGTAACCAAAAAAAAAACCCCTTTTATAAAAGCCAATCCATCTCTGGTGTTTTGCATTTTGGCAGCATTAACAAACTAGAATAAGTTGTCTGGTTGAGAACCCTAGCTAAGGTCTCAGACAACAGTCAGCATCCGCCTACCACCACACATGTGAGTGTGTGAACCTTTGCCTGTTTCCAGCCTCCAGACTTTGAACCATCCCAGATGACTCTTGAGTGGAGTGGGAATGTCCCATACACACCGAGCCCTTCCCAACTGCAGATTCATGAGCAAAATACATATTGTTGTTTTAAACCACTAAGTTATGTAGGCATAGTAACTATCACAATACCAAAAACTAGAAACAACTCAGATATCCATCAACAGGAAAATGGATAAACAAATGATGATTTACTATTCAATGTAATAATATACAATAATAAAAAGGAATGAATTACTGATACATGCAACAACATGAATAAACCTCAAAATATTCTGCTGACCAAAAAAATACATATTCTATTATTTCATTTACAAAAAGTTCTAGAACAGGCAACACTAATCTATGATGAAAGAAATCAGAACAGTGGTTGCCTTTTGCAGGGGCAGTAGGGAGGTTCTGGGATTGACTGGGAAGAGGATACAAGGAATCTTTTTGGGGTGTTGGAAACATTCTATATCTAGATAGAGATATGACTTGTACCAGTGTATGCATTTCTTAAAACTCACCTAATTGTACATATACCTGTTGTTTCACTGTATATAAACTGTAGCCTAATTTTAAAATGTTTACATGACATTAATGACAATTTGTAAGACAAAAACTTTTCTAAACTATCAATAAAAAAACAAAGTTCACTTAACCATGCTAGAGCCTGAAATATCTTCCTATTCTGTCTATAAAAATTGTTGCATTACTAAGATGCAAAATGTATTCAGTCAAAAAAATGTAGACTAAAAATTAGTATATAGGTACATCAAGCAGTAAATTCATATAAATACGCTATTTTTCTGGATCTTGTGATGTTTGTGGCTCTTAGCTTTATATTTTGTTATTTCTCATTGTAAATAAATATTCATTTTCTTATCTAATTTTGAATTATTTTTTCTTGAAGAGGTTATAACCTTTAGGCCCCCAATATCTGAATCCACTCCTTCTCCTGGTAGATATGTTTCTTCTCCACATCATCCTAGACTTGACCATATAATGGATCAAGGGGATTATTGTCTTCCTCAAAGGAGGCTGCTGCTCCAGAAATAGCAAACTCAGGGCATGAATCAGCAGCCAGTTGCAAAAGATCAAACCTTGAATAAAGGTAAGGTTTACTTTCTCACTGCATTGTTGGTTTTACAACATCCAGGCAGAATATTTAATATACCATTCCTCTTTCCTTGCCCTCTATATTGTCCTTTATTTTCTCTAACTTTTTCTTTCTCTATTTTCTCTTTCACTTTCTTCTCTGCTTCTCCTGTCCTATCTCTAATGCTCCATCTCATTTTCATCTTAAGCCCCGTTCCACTGTGGCTTAAGGAACCATGTAGCCACATTTCAGACACCAAGAGACCCGGTTTTGTGTGATAGAAATGTCTTAGAGTTTGCATAAAGTATGAGCACCAAATCAGCCTCTAGATAAGTGAGACTATACAAAAAAGGATGAAAGAAAAAGTAATTTTACCCTTAACAAGAACTTAACCTGAAGTCACTGGAAGGATCAATGATGAATCTGGCTGTACAGGTGATCTGAAATTCGGAACTCCTGCCCTATTTCTTTTCATTACAGGAGATCCCTTCTCAAATGAAAAATCAAGCCTTTTTTTCCTGGAATGTTCTACAACCATATTTCCATTTGGTGCAATCCCCAGCTATCTGATTAGCCTTAGGGCACTGCAATAGTTAATATTTAATCCCTTCCCTTGTTCCTATCTTTAAATAATTAGTTTAACACTCCCAGCAGTAAAACTTCACAAGTTACAGAAATAAAAATAAAGAGGGATTATGCTTTTTTTTTTAATTGCCTACAGAATGCCAGGAGAGTTTTTAAGAGCAATTAATGGGAACGTGAGAATTATTATCAAAGAAAGCCTTACTGCTTTTCTATTTCTCTCTTTTAAATGTTTTCTAGCTGCTCTGAAACCTTTAAATTTTCTTTCTTTCTTTCTTTCTTTCTTTCTTTCTTTTTTTTTTTTTTTGCATAAAATGTAATGTTTTGGTTAGTTAAACATCACTACATAAATGTGCACAAAGGAATAAATAGAAAAGGGCACTCACAGTTTGTTGTGTGTTTTATTAAGCCAATTAAAGAATTTATGGAGAGAAGAAATCAAGTTAACTACCACAGGAAAGAAAAAGGAAAACAAAGCCTTTTGTACTTGAGCCAGCTTCTGCACAGTCTCACAGATGCCCCCCAAATGTGATGTCATTTTGATTGGGGCAACCTCTCTCACACAAAGACAAATGAAAGGACTCCTTTTAAAATAAACCTTGCACCTCACACAGGTGGCCACGTCTAAAATAAACCTCCGGACTATACCTCAGAAACAGTTTTCTAAAGAAACGTTCTTCTCTGGCTGCCCGAAGAGTAAAAAAGTAAGGCAGAATGTGCTCTATTGAAGAAAAATGAAGAATGGGGTTTTTCTGCTTTGACTACAGTGAAAGGCATATTTCTCAACTAGTATTTTATAATACAATTAAGACGAATGAAGAAATTTTTTCTTGTCTTTCTTTCAAATTGGTTTTCAATGAATTCTGTGTCCAAAAACTCACTCGTGTCCAGGAACTTGGCAAGGGATCATGACTTGATTTCTTTTGATAGCACAGATGCCCCTGTTGGTTGCCCATATACATAGCCCTTGGGAACATTTAATTTATTAAGCATCTCCAAAACTCTCTATGGGTCAGGATTCTGTGGCTGCTTTTCCAACCTTGCCACTTATTACAGTATTTTTATCCACAAAATTATATCACGCCACTTTGCCTCTATTGTTTTTGAGGTTCTACCATATCAAATCTGCTTTGGATGGGCATTTAAGCCACTTTGGTGCTCTACTACTTTCATTCATGACTAAGTGGTGGACTTTCTTTGTCCTTCCACTGCAGGAGTTGAGCATTGCTTTATACGCTACCAAAATGACCCTCTGGCTTTCACACTTTGCTTTTAATTCCCAATTAATTGTTCTCAGCTTTTTTGTTATCTTTTTCCAGAGCAGTCATTGAGCTTAGCAATAGCCATCCAATTCCACATCAAAATTACTATTTTCCCCATATTTCTCAAATGCCAGAAGCATAACACAATCCAATTTCCTTTCACTGGTATAATATCCCACTTCACTACCTGGGAAAGTTTTAACAATGACACAGCTTCCTCTCTCATGCCAGGGCTATCTCTTTCCTGCCTATCACCAATGTTGGAATCTCCATGCCCAGGTGGGCAGTGAGTGATATGACTTCAAATTCCCACACCAGCACTTGCTTTCTTTAGCTACTCCGGTACTATCTGTTGCAGGTTGGGTTTCCCATAAAGCCAACTCGGACAGAAATTAGCATGCAGAAGGTTTATTATGGCGTGTTCTTGGACTCAATACCTGTGGAAGGGAACGGATGGAAGCAGGAATGGACAGAGAGAGGTTGAGATGTGAGGCAGTCTCAATGGAATGCTTCAGCTGACTATGTGCAGAGTTTGAAGATGAACTGACCCTTCAGAGCTGTCCCATGTTGATCCATTGGTCAGTTGCTTTGAGCTTCCCTGGAAAGGGAGTGAGAAGTAATACAAGGAATTTAGAATGTTTTCATTCTAATCCCTCCTTCTGGTTTAAATCGTTTTTGTATTGTTTTGTTTTTGTTTGTTTTGTTTTTTGTTTTGTCCTTTAGTATTTTACTCTTTTGTTTTTTCTTTAACCCCACAAAATAAACCTTAACATTGTTTTTTATAGTCAACATAGATCATTTGTCTTTTATAGCTTGTTGCTTTTAAAATTTTCATCTTAGATATTTTTCAGTTTCATACAGTCTCTAGATGAATATTTTATTTTATATTTTCTGAATTTGTGGATTCATATCTTTCATCAGTTCTTGAAAATTATCAGGTGTTACTTCTTTGAATATTTCTTCTTAATCACTTTTTTCTATTCCCTTTTCCAAATAGGTATATGGCAGGCCTTCTCTTACTATCTTCCATGTCACTTCACAGAACTTTCATATTTCCCATCTCTTTTTTCCTTGTTATAGTTTCTCAATTAGGTTTTTTCTCAATTAGCATTTTTTTCAGATTTATCTTCCAATTCACTAACTCTCTACTTAGTTGTTTCTAATATGTCTATTGTGTGTCTAGTTTAAATTATTATTTTTTATTCCTAAATATTCTATAGGTTTTTTTTTCTCAAATCTGCCTGTCAATTTGAAAGTCTCTTATTCTTTGCTTATGTTTTCAATTCTATATTTCACTTATATAAACACACTAAACTTACCTATACATCTGAATCTAAGATGGCCAATATCTGCAGCATTTTTATTTCTGATTCTACATAAGGTAGGCTTATGGTTAGGAACTCTCAAGGGGAGACATTTCCCCCTCTATCCAGAACCAAGGCTAAGAAAGCAAGTTTCCTTACCATGGTCTTCTGTGGGGTAAGATTTCTTTTAAATTCACTCTCTGAAAGGATTGCATTTTAGTGAGCTCAATATCATGCAAAGGTCTCAGATTCATTATCCCACCTTGGGTAAGCCCAAGGCTTTGTCACATGCCACCTGCATTTGCCAGAAACAAGATAAAGACATCTCTGGATTCATGCCTTGGCATCCATTTTATGTCTAAGGATTTTACTTTCTTACCAGTGCAGTTATGTAATGATAAAGCATTTTAAAAATTATTTTACTGAGGATGAGTTAAGATGGCAGCATAGAGAGGAATGGAAGCCAAGTAGTCCCCCTGGAACAACTGAAAAAAACCAGAAACAACTAGTAAATAATCCAGAATAACTGCAGGGGGACAAACGTGGCCATCCACTCATCATACACCAACCTGAATTGGGAGGAATGCCCAAAAACACAGCATAAAATCTGTAAGTAAAAACTGCGGATCCAATTCGGAAGACTCCTCTCCTACAGCCCGAGCCGCAAAACCTTGTGGTGCCAGAGAGAAGCTCTCTCCCAGAAACAGAATATAGCTCAGCTGAGCTCCAACCGGTGTTTTAATTAGCAAGTGTGAACTGCTCACTACGAGGTACAAATCCCCAACAAGCAGACAGAGGTTTTGGGTGATGACTTACCTTGGAAAGCCAGAGGGTCACCTCAGACTAGCTCTGAAGGGGACTCTCTGTTCCTTTTTCAGCTCAGTGGAGAAAGCCTCAGCCATTTTCAGTTCCCAGTGCTGTGACCCCTACAAGGGTATAGCACAGGCAGAGAGAAACCATTGAAATGCTAATGACCCCCCCCAGGGCGTCTATCTTCTCTAAGAGGAAAGGGGTGGAACCCAGCTCTACTAACCTGCCTTTCATTCAGAACTTGGGGTAAAACACCCACACCTCCTCACACCAGTCAAGAATTACAGGCTAACAGGCACCACTTGCTGAGCAGAAAAGCACAGTGACCAGAGGCATCAGAGGGTGTACCAATTTTCTAAGACACACCCTCAGGGAAACCGGATACTGAATATTTCTTCCTTCTGGGACCTGAGCCCATTCTGGGAAAGCCTGATTGGGGTAACCAAGGAAACCATGCCTAGACAACAGAAAACTACAACCTACACCAAGAAAAATGAGGTTATGGCCCAGTCAGGGGAACAAACTTGCACTTCAACTGTGATTCAGGAATTGAAACAACTAATAATAAGTCAATTCAAAAAGTTTGGGGAAGATATGGCAAAAGAGCTGAACCATATAATGAAAACACAAGACATACATAAGGTAGAAGTTGAAAGTTCAAGAAACCAACTGGCAGAATCTATGGAAATGAAAGGCACAACACAAGAGATGAAGGACACAGTGGAAACATACAACTGCAGATCTCAAGAGGCAGAAGAAAACACTCAGGAACTGGAGATCAAGGCACCTGAAAGCCTACACACAAAAGAACAGATACAGAAAAGAATGGAAAAATATGAGCAAAGTCTCTGGGAACTTGAAGACAATACAAAAAGCAAGAATTTATGTGTCATTGGTGTCCCAGAAGGAGAAGAGAAGGGAAAAGTGGCAGAAGCAGTAAAAGAGGAAATAATCAATGAAAATTTCCCATCTCTTAAGAAAGACATAAAATTACGGATCCAAGAAGCGCAGAGTACCCCAAACAAAATAGATCTGAATAGGCCTATGCCAAGACACTTAATACTCAGATTATCAAACTTCAAAGATAAAGAGAGAATCCTGAAAGCAACAAGAGAAAAGCGATCTATCACATACACAGGAAGCTTGATAAGACTATGTGTGGATTTCTCAATAGAAACCATGGAGGCAAGAAGGAAGTGGGGTGATATATTTAGGATACTGAAAGAGAAAAACCACCAACCAAGAATCCTATATCTGGCAAAACTATCCTTCAGATATGAGGGAGAACTTAAAATATTCTCTGAAAAACAGACGATGACAGAGTTTGTGAGCAAGATACCTGCTCTACTGGAAACACTAAAGGAAGCACTGCAGACAGAAAGGAAAAGACAGGAGTGAGAGGTTGGGAAAGCAATTTGGGGAGACAGTAGCACAGCAATGTAAGTACACTGAACAAAGATGACTGTGAATATGGTTGAAAGAGGAAGGCTGGGACCATGTGGGACACCAGAACAAAACACGAACAATAAAGATTGGGACTGTGTAACTCAGGGAAACCTGGGGTGCTCAATGATTGTGATAAAAGGTACAGATATGTTTTTACATGAGGTAGAACAAATGAATGTCGACATTGCAAGGTTTTAAAAACAGGGTGGGATTGGGGGGAAAATACAAACTAGAGGCTAGAATTAACAGAAACATTGTATTATGCTTCCTTTAATGTAACAAAGGCAATATACCAAAGCTAAATGCGTATGTGGGGGAATAGGGGAAGGGTATGGGACTCCTGGCATTGGTGATGTTGTCTGACTCTTTATTCTACTTTAGGTTAATGCTATCTTTCCTTTTGTCACCTTTCAGCTATCAAGTTCTTTTTTTGTTTTTGTTTTGTTTTGTTTTTCTTGTTTGTTTGTTTTTCCCTCTTTCTCTTTTCTTTTTCTTTTGCCTCTCTGCCTTCTTTGACTCTTCCTCCATCTTTGTGGAAGAAATGGAGATGTCCTTGTATAGAGAGCGGCAGTGGTGCTCAATACATAAATACATGACTATATGGGAAACCAATGATTGTTTACTTAGGACAGAATGTATAGTGTGTGAACAAAACAATCTTAAAAGAAATGGGTTGATGAAGAAATCCTGAGGGCACAATAATGAGTGAAATAAGACAGACACATAAAGGCAAATATTGCAGGGTCTCACTGATATGAACTAATTATGATATGTAAACTCATAGACATGAAATATAAGTTACTAGGACATAGAAATGAGGCTAAAGAATTGGGGAGCAGTTGCTTATTATGAACAGAATGTTCAACTAGGGTGAACTTAAATGTTTGGAAATGGACAGGAGTGATGGTAGCATGTTATGAGAATAACTAACAGTGCTGAAAGGTGTGTGAAGGTGGTGAATAGGGTAAGCTCAGAGTCACGCATGTCACTAGAAGGAAAGTTGGAGGTTAAAAGATGGGAATGTATAAAACGGTGAACCTTGTGGTGGACAATGCCCATGATTAACTATACAAATATTAGAAATTTCTCTCACAAACTAGAACAAATGTATGTTACTATAACTAGAAGCTAATAATAGAGAGGCATATAGGGAAAAAATATATACCTATTGCAAACTATATACTACAGTTAGTAGTATTTTAACATTCTTTCATCAACAGTAACAAATGTACTATACCAAAACTATGAATCAGTAATGGAGGGGGGCTTGGTTAGGGGTATGGGAAGATCTGAGTTTCCTTTTTTTTGTCTTTATTTCTTTTCTGGAGTAGTGAAAATGTTCTAAAAATTGAAAAAAAAATTAGTTGTTTTGATGGATGCACAGCTTTATGGTTGTGCCGTGGGCAACTGATTGTACACTTCAAATCTTTAGATAGTTGTATGGTATCTGAACAATCTCAATAAAAAAAAAATTAAAAAGAAATGTGAAAAAAATTATTTTACTGAGCTGCTTTTTTTTTTTAAAACCAGAGAGTGGGGAGTAGGATTAGATATCCAGTATGCTATATGGTTCTTGTTTACTCTTAAACCCATTCCAATCTGACTTCTAGCCTTACCAATTAATTAAAACTGTTCCTGTCTTTGAAATTTTTTGGTATTGAAGTTATTGCCTCACTTAGCTTTGCCACAACACTCGACCACCACCTATCTCTCTTTTTATAAATTGGCTTCCTTGACCATTCATTTTCAGTCTTGTATTATTTGTTTACAAAATACCTTCAAAATACCTAAAAGGTTTATAAACTACCTAAAAAATGGGTTGTTACAAAATACCTAAAAGGAATGAGTATTTAATGATACAATTTAGGTCAAGTTGGCCCCTTGTAGGATGCAGGAGACATTTCTAGGTCTGTAATATCACAGTATGTTGATAGATATCTTCTCTCCCATTTTCTTGGATCTTGCATGTCCAGAACATGGAGGTAATGCTATCTCAAATGCCCCTTTAAAATTCAGACCAGGCAATAACATCAGCTACTATAAATGCTGTAAGAAAGCTGGATGTGTTTTTCAAAATCAATGTAAGAGAATAACAAAATTTAAAGGAATGAATGCATGTAAGAACAGGTAAATAGTTTCTAAGGCTCTCTAACACACTTCATTTATATTCAGCCCCCTCCTTCAGATCTAAATTTTGCAAGAGGGTGCTAGCACTGTAAGATTTCAAAACTGAGAGAGCTCTGAGAGACCAGTAACATGTCACACAGTGAGCTACCTGCTGCTCTTGCTAATTCTCTTCAGGATGAGCTCCTGAAACCTAGCTTATCACACAGGTTAGCTAAACCTAGATGCTTCTTTTCAATTTTCCACTTCACGGAGAGGGCATGGCAAGAGGGCTGTCAGTAGAATGGAGTTGATGGTTTTGTAACCATCAAACTCAGAGCACACACTGACCAGTCTGTGCATGAACCAAATCTAATATATAGATATAGTGGCTAGAATGAGATTTTCCAAGTGATGGTGGAAAACGTCTAGTCCCTATCAATTGTAAATTGTAACTGGTTCAAATAACAAGTGACTTTTTCTTATGAAAGCTACTCAGTCATAAAAGCAAATCCCGAAATAATAAATAATAACTATGATTAAATCTAGATTCACATCATTATAGTCCCCTGTAAATAATAGTAAGAGATTGTGCAATTTGGAAGAAAATAGCATAGAATTTATATATATATATGAGAAACAAATAGTATTTTGATTTAGAAAGCCAGCTATTTATGGGGGCAGGAGATCAAAGCTTTATTGGGTATTTATTGCACTATTTATATTATTTGAAGGTTAGGAGAATTTTTTTATAATGTATTCTAGTGTTAAGACACTTTGAATTGCTTACCTTCATTTGAATCCCTGCTCTGCCCTGCCATTTATCAGCTGTGTGAACTTGGACAATCAACATTTCTATGTTTCAGTTGCCCCATCTTAAAATGAGGATAATAATAGAAACCTACCTCATGTTTTACTTATTGACTTATATAATGCTGTGTGCTAGGATTTGAAGCATGTTACAAATATTAACTCATCTAATCCTCATAACCCCCCGAGGTGGTTTACATTTTTATGTCCTCTTTAGAGATGAAGAAAGTGGGGAAAGCGAGGTTGGGTTATCTTCCCCAAGATCACAAGGCTAGTTGCATAGCCAGACCTCATTCCCAAGCAATCTGGCTCTGGGACCCTGAACTGAATCATCTCCACCATGCAGTGTGGCCGGAACTAGAGCATTTAAAACAGCACCCAGCAATAGGAAAGGCTCAATCGATGGTGGTGATTATTACTGTGGTCATCTTGGCACTCACAGGGCAGGACTGCAATTGGAAATGGCTCACTAAGGATGGAAAGAAATGAAACCTGAACATGCCTGACCTACAGGTAGAACATATTGTGGGGGCTCGTGAAATGTTAATTAAATCTTTATATCCAGTCCCATTATCACCTCCTGAGAGACCAGCAGTGTACATGGATTGTAAAGATAAAATGATGAATTTTTCTTTGAGGGGGGAGAGAAGTGCCTCCCCACTCTCCCCTCCTTAGGGTGTCTCTTTGAAAATAGAATGGCCCCCATAAGAGCCCCAAACTTTTGATTTTACAGTATCAATTTGCAGACCCTTGGAGTGGCAAACACGTATCACCAAAATTAATTCAGAAGATTCTGGGGAAGTATGCAAGAGACAATCACAAGGGGCATCCATTTGTCTCTCAAGGAGGTAAGAAAAGTTTTTGTTTGCTTTCTTCTATTTTATAAATTTATGTGAAATCCTGTCCAGACTTTTGTGCTGCCTTTCATATACGTAAATCTGCTAATGCTTACCCAATAATAAACCGTGTTCTCTCTTTCTTCTCTATTTGTATGGAGAAATCTTTTGTTGGCAGAATTATTTTATTTCCCTAACAGCATACAAAGGAGTTCATTTACAATATTCTTTCTGCATTGGTACATGTTGGAAATTCTCCATAATAAAAAAAAAAAAATTAAGATGATGTTTGATAATTTAAGGTACTGCAGTTAGATAGGAACCAAGAAATACCCATCAAATTTGGCAAGTAGGTCATTGGTGACCTCAGAGAAAACAGAAGATGGGAGAACGAAAGCTTTATTGCAAAGCAGTCAACAAGAAGAGAGAAAGTGAAGACAATGAGTATAGACTGCTCAGCAAGAAAACATTTGGCAGAGATTTAAAAAAAAGAGACAGAGAGAAGGAAACAAAAATGGAGGGATGCTTTTAGGATAGGAAATTTAGTTGTGTTCATTGGCAGAGAAAAATGAGCAAGATGAAAGGGAGAAATTAAAGCTGTAGTTCCAAGGAGAGGTAATTGACGGGCCGCACCCCAGAGGAGGTGTGAGAAGATGAGGTCCAGGACTTCCCTCCAGTCTATTTTCTACAAAGCAACCAGAGTAACCATCTTACTTTTATTTTAGTCTAATTTAGAATTGTTACCATGAATATAATCTATATTCAATGAGCAAAATTTAGAAACTATAGATAAGCAAAATTTTTAGACCATGAGTTGTCTTATTTTTCTATACAACTATCCAGACTGATTGCTATATGCTTGCTGTGTGTGTGTGTGTGTGTGTATACACATATATATACAAAAACAAATATGACCATGTTATGCAATCAATTTTGCAATCTGATTTTTCTCATTTAATGAACTGTGAATGCAAATCTGCATGAATAAGCAGAATGATCTTTTTTAAACAGAAGCTAGATTTTATCATCTCCCTTTGTTTAATAAACTATTTCACATGTAGAATATTGAAAAAAAAATTCAAGTGTCTTAACCTAACTCCAGGTCCTGAGGAATCCAGTTCCAGCCTCACCTGATAATGTTTCACCCTCAACCACTTTGCTCCAAACACCGTCTTTCTGATACTCAAGCACACAAACTTTTTTGCCTAGGATTTGCTGTTCCTCCTCTTGGCTTGTCCTTCCCCAGGCATTTTGCAAGGCAGAATTCTTCTGATCCTTTGGGTCTCAATTAACCTCTTTCCTAAGTATTCAGAAGAAAGTTGGTTTCCCTGTATGGAGAACTTGTTTTGTTTTTTATTTATTTTTGATTATCTGCAATCAATAGTGGGGGTACCCTGTGAGGATCATGCTCTCATTTTTCCAATTTACAGATAAGAAATCTGAAAGAGGTTAAAAAAGTGGTGGATGAAAATCTAAGTCCCCTTGGTCCAATAATGATAGAATTATTGTCCTTTAATTTCCTGGGGTGGAGAGGGAGATATGGGGAATAATTTATAAATGACACAGATAAGACAGTTTTGAAAACAAAGAACAAAATGAGGTACTTTTCCTACCAGATATGTGATGGTTAGGTTCATGTGTCAACTTGGCCTGGTGATAGTACCCAGCTGTCTGGTCAAGCAAGCACTGGCCTAACAATTGCTGCGAGGACGTTTGTGGCTAGTTAATAAACCAACAGGCTGGTTTATTAAATCATCAGTGAATTGACTGCAGCTGTGACTGATGACTCACCAAAGGGCGTGTCTTCCACAATGAGAGAATGCAATTGGCTGGATTTGATCCAATTATTCAGTTGAAGACTTATAAGCAAGACAGATAGAGGACCTTCACTTCTTTGGCTGCCCTGTGAAGCATTTCCTGAGGAGTTCGTCAAAGTTGCCAGTTCGTTTCCTGAGGAGTTCATTGGACATCTTCCTTGGAGCTGACAGTTTGCTGACTGCTCTACAGAATTTGGACTCATGCATACCCACAGTTGTGTGAGTCACTTTTATAAATTTTATAGTCATAGACACCTCTCATTGATTCTGTTTCCCTGGAGAACCCTAACTAATACAAGATACCAAGACACTATAAAGTTACAGTAATTTGGATGATGTGGTATTGGCACAGAGATAGAAGATGGACCAATGAACAGAATATAAAGCCCAGAAAATAGATCCAAGCATACTCAGAAATGTACTCTATGGTTGATACAGTATTGAAATCACTGGGGAAAAGGATGGACTCTACCACAAATTGTGTGTGGGACGGGATGCGGGATTCACCAGGAAATTAGACCCCTACTTCGTACCATATGTAAAATACAAAAATAAATGTTGAGTGGAGTAAAGCTCTAAATGTGAAAAACAATACTGTAAAATTTTGGAAGAAAATACAGATTACCTTTTTGACCCCAGAGTAGAAAATTTCTTAAACACTGCCCAAAAGAACAAACTGTATGTTGGAAAAGAAGTGATAAATTTTTCCACATCAGTACCCAAGACTGTAAAATTATACACTTAGAATAAAATATCAAATACAATTTTTATCTATCATAAAATCACTCAAAAATTATTATAGTGGTTCATGCAAATTTTCATAAACCACTTAATTTAAACTTTAAAAATTTTCATATTTGACCCTTTTAAATACATCACATTTTGTGATAGGTACAGTAGGAGCCCCATCAAAATTTTCTCTCAAGTGGAGGGAGACATGAAGTAAGTTAAACAATAAGATGATTCTTTGATACCTTATGACTTGGATATTTTTCTCTTTACCTTGTTAAGTGAATGTGTGAAAGGGCATTTATTTCCAAAAAGAACAATCTCCTTTCATGAAAATCCTCTAAACTCACAGAAGGATCCAGCAGTGGAAGAATCAGCTCAACACTAAGCACCAGGAAGGAAGGTAAGGGGTCTTCCTAAATCTCTAGAACCTGTAGCACGTCCCTTTGAAGAAGTTTCACCCTCTGGCTCTTTTTTATCCCTCTTTGGGAGTGCCTTTTTAAACTGTGTCTCCTACATAAGATTTGTCCCCATTCCCTGGCTCCCACATCCAGGCACCACTAAATATTTACAGTGACTTGCTATGAACTCTGCTCCTGTGCCATTTTGGTTTATAAAAATATTATTCATAAAAAAAAAATTCCTCAATAGAAAGCTGGGAGACATCAGGCTTTAATCCTTAGAGTAAAACTGAGATCCTCTCCTGCATCTCCTAAGTGTTGATATCATTCTCATTTCACCCCAGTCCTTCTCACCAATATGGTTAAATATTGATTTCACAATCAAAAACTCTAAAGAATTTTTCTTTGTTTCCAGGATCATGTAAAAAATCTTCTGCTTGGAATTAGCTTCTCCATAATATGGTTTGTCTCTACCTATTAACTTTGTTCTCCTCTTTATAACCCACCAATACTATCTTAGTCTAAACCACTCTCGAATCTGGCTTGACTACTGCAATAACCTTAGAAGTGTCCTGCAGCTCTCACTCTAACCCATCTCCAGTCCATGGTCCTCACAGCAGCCAAAGTGGTCTTTCAAAAACATCCAGTGGTATTACTACATCTAGATAAAAATCTGAGCTCTACACTTCCAGAGTCTTTATCTTCCAAAGTCCTCTAAGTCTAGTTCCAGCTATACTGCTAACCTTTTCATCTCTGCTCACCTTCTGTGCCCCAGCAACAATGGCCTTTCAGTTCTGTGAACACCCTAAGCTGGTTCCAACCATAGAACCTTCTCACCTGCTGATCCCCTGCCTGCCATGCTGTTTCCCTAAACAGAACGGCTGGTTCCCTAAGCATTTCTTCCTCAGATGGGCATCCTTTGGCCACCTTTCACATCATCCTCTTCTAATTTTCTGGAAAGTGCTAACTATTCGTGCCAGTTTGAATGTATTATATCCCCCCAAACGCCATTATCTTTGATGTAATCTTGTGTGGGCAGACCTATCAGTGTTTATTAGATTGTAATTCTTTGAGTGTTTCCATGGAGATGTGCCCCACCCAACTGTGGGTGATGACTCTGATTGAATAATTTCCATGGAAGTGTTACCCCACCCATTCAGGGTGGGTCTAAATTAAATCATGGAGCCATATAAATGAGCTGACAAACAGAAGGAACTCAGTGCAGCTGAGAGTGACATTTTGAAGAGGAGCTACAGCCAAGAGGGACACTTTGAAGAATGCACTAGAACTGAGAGAGGAGCTTCAGCTTACAGAGACATTTTGGAGACAGCCTTTGAAAGCAGACTTTGGCTCCAGAGAGGCTAAGGGAGGACAAACGTCCCAAGAGCAACTAAAAGTGACATTTTTGAGGTGCTGAAGCCTAGAGAGGAACATCCTGTTAGAAAGTCATTTGAAACCAGAACTTGGAGCAGATGCTGGCCACATGCCTTCCCAGCTAACAGAGGCTTTCTGGACACCATTGGCCATCCTCCAGTAAAGGTACCCAATTGTTGATGCATTACCTTGGACACTTTGTGGCTAAAGACTGTAACTGTGTAACCAAATAAAGCCCCTTTTATAAAAACCAATCCATCTCTGGTGTTTTGCATTCTGCAGCATTAGCAAACTAGAACAGATTTTGGTACCAGAGAAGTGGGGTGCTGGTGCTGCTGAGTTTGCAAATACCAAACATGTTGGAACAGCTTTTTAAATGGATAAGGGGAAGATTCTGGAAGAATTGTGAGGAGCTTTATAGAAAAGACCTAAACTGCTTTGTAGAGACTTTTTTGTGGAAATACAGACTGTAAAGATACTTCTGATGAGGCCTTGAGCAGAAATGATGAATTTGTTGTGAACTGGAAGAAAGGCAATCCTTGTTTTAAAGTGGCAGAGAATTTGGCAAAATTGTGTCCTGGTGTCAGATGGAAGGAAGAATTTGAAAGCGACAACCTGGAATACTTAGCTGAGGAGATTTGCAGACCACATGTGGAGGATGTACCCTGGCTTCCCCTTGCAGCTTATGGTAAAATGTGACAGGACAGAGATAAACTAAGAACTGAACTCTTGGATTCAAAGAAACCAGAAACTGATGGTTTTGAAAATTCCAGGCTTCCAGGGGGTGGATCCCCAGAAGCTACAGCCCAACATGAGGATTTAACCAAGCATGGAATCCAGCTGCCATTTCAGTGCAAGCCAAGATTGGAGATGGAGTTAAGCAGAAAGGATTTGTGGAAAGTTCTATTGTCTGACAGCTTTGACCTCTGTGTGCTTCATGCAAAGCCAACAGAATTTTTGTGAGATCTTTATAGATGGAACTGCTACAGGTCTAGACTGGAGGGGACAGACAAGGAACATATTGAAGGAAAAATTTCTTCAAAGACAGCCATGGAAGTTGAGGTCTGGAGTCAAGAGGTCTCAGGCTGGAAGAGCAGGGCAGCCCACATGCATGGAAAGGGTGAGTTTGTCCTGGGAGTCGAGGGTGGGCCTTCTGCCTTGATGCTCTGGAAGAGTTTTGCAACCCCAGGACCCAAAGAAGGTGGAGCACATTCCCAGGGGAATGGGGAAAGCCTGGCTGCCACCCCATTGTTCTGAAGGGGTTGAGCATGTGCCCCAGAGATGGAAGGGAATCCAGGTGCTGCCCCGATGTTTGAGGAGGGTGGGGCCGAGAAAGTGGTCTCCCCAATGTGTGGATACGTTGGAGAACTCACCCCGGCATTTGGAGAGGAAAGGGCTGCTGAAAAGGCCCTTAGGAATGGTTAGACTTCCGCTCTCTCAAGCCCCAAGGATGCAACATCATTCTGTAAATGACTCTCAGACTTTGAAATCTAACAGAGTTTGTCCTGCAGGTTTTAGGAACTGTTTTGGTCCTGTGAACCCTGTTTTCCTTTCAGTTTCTCCTTATGGCAATGGGAATGTTTATCCTATGAATGTCCCTCCTTTGTATATTGGAAGCACATAACTTGTTCTAAGTTCACAGCTAAAGGAGAATTATGACTGACCACGCCTATAATTGATTTTGATGGGATCTTGTACTTAACTATTGTTACTGAAATGATTTAAGTTTCTGTGATATTGTTATGTATGAATATATTTTGTATTTGGAAGGAATATGTTTTTCTGGGGTCCAGGTGATGGAATGTGCTGGTTTGAATGTATTATGTCCCCCAGAAAAGGCCATATTCTTTGATGTAATCTTGTATGGGCAGACATATCAGTGTCGATTAGATTGTAATTTGAGTGTTCCATGGAGATGTGACCCACCCAACCGTAGGTGATAACTCTGATGAGATAATATCCATGGAGGAGTGGCCCTGCCCATTCAGTGTGGGTCTTGATTACTCAAGCACTATATAAGAGCTCAGACAGAAAAAGCAGTTTGCTACAGACAAGAGGGACAGTTGTTTAAAGAAGGCACTTGTTCTAGTTTGCTAATACTGCCGGAATGCAAAACACCAGAAAAGGACTGGTTTTTATAAAGGGGGTTTATTTGGTTACACAGTTACAGTCTTAAGGCCATAAAGTGTCCAAGGTTACACATCAGCAATTGAATATCTTCACTGGAGGATGGCCAATGGTGTCCAGAAAACCTCTGTTAGCTGGGAAGGCACATGGCTGGCGTCTGCTCCAAAGTTCTTGTGTCAAAATGGCTTTCTCCCAGGACATTCCTCTCTAGGCTGCAGTTCCTCAAAAATGTCACCCTTAGTTGCACTTGGGATATTTGTCCTCTCTCAGCTTCTCCGGAGCAAAAGTCTGCTTTCAACGGCCGTCTTCAAACTGTTTCTCATCTGTAGCTCTTGTGCTTTCTTCAAAGTGTCCCTCTTGGCTGTAGCTCCTCTTCAAAACATCACTCACAGCTGCACTGAGCTCCCTCTGCCCGTAAGCTCATTCATATGGCTCCACTGATCAAGGCCCACCCTGAATGGGTGGGGCCATGCCTCCATGGAAATATCTCATCAGAGTTATCATCTACAGTTGGGTTGGGCACATTTCCATGCAAACAACTTAATCCAAACATAATCCCCACTAATATGTCTGCCCCACAAGATTGCATCAAAGAATATGGCTTTTTCTGGGGGACATAATACATTCAAACCAGCACAGCACTGGAACTGAGAGAGGAGCTTCAGCTTACAGAGACATTGTGGAGACAGCCTTTGAAAGCAGACTTTTGGTCCAGAGAAGCTGAGAGGACAAATGCCCCAAGAGAAACTAAGAGTGACATTTTTGAGGAGCTGAGGCCTAGAGAGGAAAGTCCTGGGAGAAAGCTATTTTGAAACCAGAACTTGGAGCAGACACTGGCCATGTGCCTTCCCAGCTAACAGAGGTTTTCCAGATGCCATCGGCCATCCTCCAGTGAAGGTACCTGATAGTTGATGCCTTACCTTGGACACTTTATGGCCTTAAGACTGTAACTGTGTAACCAAATAAACTCTCTTTATAAAAGCCGATCTACTTCTGGTATTTTGCATTCTGGCAGCATTAGCAAACTAGAACACTATTGTTAGATTCTTCTTGCATGTATTAATCTGTTTGTTCAATGTTTATACCCTCATGAGAATGTAAGCTGCAAGAATAAGCAGCTTGTCTGTCTTATCTCATCAGTACTAGTCATTGTGATTCCCATTGTAGACATTCAATAAATATTCATTAAATCAAAGAAGAATGCTTGACCAAAGATTTACTTTTAACAGTATTTTCCTAGGAAAATCTTGAACCTCAAATAATAGGTTTTGCTTCCAAAGTTCATTAAAGGAATGTGCTAAACATGTCATATATACCAGGCTTCATTATTGCAAGAAGAGGAACTTTTATAGCCTAATTTCAGGAATTTTTTAAAAATCTAAATGAAAACAGTAAAGCCTTGCCTTATGTATCTGAGTTAATCATCGTCAAATTTAGATTGCCTTCATCTCCAAAATGTCAAAAGACTGATTAGCAGCATCTAACATCTTGGCTGTAGGAGACCTTGACATACTTGCTCAATGGGCTATAATGATTCATATAAATTAGCTGCCAAATATTTTAAAGGAGACATTAATTTCCCACCACCCATTTCTAAAATGAATTACTAAATCCCAGACTCACTCTCAATGTGGTGATCAGTCACCCACCAAGCTTGATGTCAATGAAAAGGCCTTATTTGAAATTATATGCCCCAGGATTGGGGCAAATAGGAGAGATGAAACGGGATGGAATAGACGAACGGTTTATCACACTCTGCACAATTACTCTGGAAGGCTCACCTCCAACCATATGGGTGGTCTCTTGATGAGGTTCCCTGTCTTCCTTCTGACTTGTGGGAGTCAGGAAGTGGGGGTGGGGGGTGGGAGTGGTGAAAGGGTATTTCTAATTCATACAAAATTTCTCCAGCCCAGAAGATGTTCCTGAGCATTCCTGAGGCTGCCTGGCCTCAGTCCCCCACTCAGGTAAGGTTATCCTCCAGGCTTGGCTTTTTAATACAACGGGCAACTCTAGTTGTTAGTGCCTCACACAGGTTAAACAGTGCTGTAGCAACCATTTGTACAACTGCGAGGGAAGGCTGCCACCAGGTTGGTTTGTCGCTTTTCCTCCTCATTCAGTCTGGTCCCAGGACTCCAACATCTACCCAATCTCCTCTCCAAATGGCCCTTTACCCAGCTCTTTACCTTGCCTCACACTTAAGACACACTGACATTTAACTTTATCAGGACTACCATTTCTAAGAGATATAGGCCAGCAAGAGACAGGAAGACATAAGTAACTTAAATGAAGACCCTCTTTAAGGCAGTCCTAAAAATGAAAGCTGAATGACAGAATATACTCATTAGCTGCACATAACTGTTCTCTTCCAACAATACCTATGTTAGAACAATGTTGTAGTGTCTATTATATGTAACTTTAAATATAAGTTATAGAATAACTTTCTAGGACCTTTCCTAGCCTAAAAACAAAACCAAAAAAATGCCAAAAAAACAGTTTCCTTTCTTTAGCTATCAGTGATAGCTGTTCAGGTTCTTATAATCATATGAATTGTGGACACAAGGGGTAGGAGATGAAGATTTTGTTTGTGTACAAACCAAACCTGGAGAAATCTATAAGCCAAAAAATGGGAGACATTAGTTATGGAAAACAATGGGGAAAAAAATAAAACTACAATTAGAAAATAAAGGTCATGGTCTTCCCCTAAATTTAGCTTAAAAATTTGCCTTTGAGGATAATGTAAAACACTAATCAGTAACCTGGGGGAATAGGAAAACATTCAGCTTGTATTTTCCACCTCCATCATGTAACTCAAAGATTAAACCAAGAAATGAAATGTATTAAATGTATTTACTCCTTCCTCTATGAGGAAGAAAGATGATGACAGTATCCCGTGTTTTTGGATTTCAAGGACTGAGGAACTGAGCCCCCAGGGAAAACCATTCTCCAAAGGACCTAGGGCATCAGAATATCCTTCCTCCCTGAAAGGCCTGGGAGATGAGGAGCCCAGCTCTCCCATAGGCTGCACACAGCCCCGCATTCTGTTATCCAGGTGTTTGCAGTTGAGGCTCTGTGCACCTGCCTATCAGGAATGAGCTGGGTCCTCCAATGGGCCAGAGTGTCCTGGATGCCAGAATATGTGCCTTCCAACCCCCTCAGCTAACCAATAAGGAAACCTACCAGAAGGGAGAAGTAGCAGGACTTACACACAGTTAAACAGTGAATATGATGCCAAATGCTACTGAATCTCAGTCCAACATTCTCTCTTCCAAGTACCCCAGACTGCCTCAAACTAACTAATGTCCAGAAGGGGAGGCTGAAGGGCATCAGCAAAAATACTGGAAACTAGCTCTTTTGCTTTTTATGAATCTGATTTTGATTTTGAAAGGGAAATTCTCCAGCATTGATATTGGAAACCAAATACAGAAAATAACATATACAACACACAGCTCTTAGATCTGACTGAAAATTCTCTCGGAAAGCCAAACACCCTCTCATATTTCTTGATTTCTTCTACGTAGTTGGTCCATAATCTACCTGATTAATTTATAATTTAATTTGAAAGCTGAGATGGAGCCAACATATAAAGGGAAGGAGAAAAGTCCAGGCATCCAGTTTTGAAAAATAAAACCCAGCAGGCCAGTGTCTCTAAATGATATCTACTTGCTCCAAACTTCTGTAAACTTAGGAAATAAAGGATTATTCTCTAAATGTTCAGTCAATTGTATCTGGGTGCTCTCCAACTTGTAAAATGCTAGCAAATTATTATTCACAATTAAATTTTATTGAAGACTTACTTTCCAATTAAGGTTATAAATTATTAAACAATAGTGCATGGCGGCTTGTGCTTTACAAGCCGTTAGTAGCAGATTTATCTGCCTCATGAGGTTACAATGGTGAAGGTCAAGTGACCCTAGAGATCCTGAAAGCACATTAACAACCTGATCTGATAAATAGCTATGAGGTCGTCCTGGCATTCATAGCTGGAAAATGTTTAACAATGACATATTAATGGATTTTAAATTGCTTTTCTGCACCTATATACATTTCTTTATTTTGAAATAAAAAAAAAATTGTGAAAGAAATGGAAAACAGTATAATGTAATGTTAAAAAATAACTTATTTGGAAGTCAGTATAATGGCATCCAAGGTTATTTCTGCCTCTTCTCACTGAATGTCTGATCTATGTTAATCACTTCACTTCTCTGCGTCTCAGACTCCTCAGCTGCTCAATGAGACAGCTGGACCAGGTGAACTCAGGCTTTACCAGCCTAGGAATCTTCCACTTGCTTCTTAAGATTTTACTTTTTCCCTTTACTAAAATTGTCCAGGTGAGGTTTTTGTAGTTTTCCTCCTCTGTGTTCTTTGTAGAGAGCTTTAAATGGCAGGATATATGATAAACAGCAGGATTTACTGGTAGAAAAGAGGCACTTAAATGAATAAAACTGATTGTGGTATTTTCAGGAAGGCTTTACTTTTTAACTCCTGCTGAGTCCTTTGTAAAGTTTGGTCTCTGAAATTCAGAAGTCAACAGCTATGGCTGTGTTTAAAATGCTGCATTCTCATTTATTTGACTTTTTCCTCAATTCTCTTCTAGATTCTCCTTCCTCTACTTCTTCCATTCTTGAACAAATGAGATGATACTGTATGTGAATGCAGCAACACCCAGGCTTGGCCAGTTCTCTCTGAACAATTTCCAAAAGAGCTTCCAACAGTGTCTAAAGAATCAACAAGTGATCAGAAGACATTTATTGAGCACCTAATATGTGATCAGCCCTGCGGAAGATACGAAGGAGGATGTGAGAAACGTGATCACTGTTTGCTTATCATCAAAGTGTTTGCAGTCTAACATGGGAAGTGCAATTAACATATGAAACCCAAGTAAATGACAGTGTCTGTCACAATGCTTGGCATAGAAAATGTTCAACAAATGCCTGTTGCACTCTCCTGAACCACACAACTTTTAGAAGGAAGAGTAATGCTACGGTTTGTTTTGCTCCAACTGTGACCAGAACAGGTTCCTCAGTTTAGGGTACCACTCTTTAAAGGTGTCATTTAAACAAGAGAGAGAGAGCATCCAGAGGAAGAAGATAAGGAAGGTGAAGATGCTGAAAATTACGAGCTGCAAAGTTTAGTTGAAGAAAGTATTGCGCCTTAAAGGAGGGTTGGAAACAGAACACTCATAGTTGTATTCAAGTATTTGAAGGGCTTATATGTGATGTGCAAAAAAAAAAAGGAGAGGTTGAAGTGGGGAGAGACTTCCATGCTGCAGAAGAAGGCAAAAGTAAATACCATGTTAGAGCATTAATTAAGATAGCACCAGGGAAGAATAAGGTGGGGAGAAGGAATATAATTTCACATATCACAATTGTCTCCCCACAATAGTCCCGTGAAATATATTAATGATCCATAGGAGAAAATTTTTGTTTTACCTATTAGAAATATGATGTTAATACATTAAATTAGTTGCACAAATTGTGAAATACAGTTGTTCTGTAGTAGTAGGTAAATAACACTACCATAAATATAATTTAAAACAACAAAAGCGTGTGTGTGTCATTGCACAGATCACATTTGACCTCTGCACACTCTAACCCAATTTATTTACCATACACCCCTGGGAGAGAAGTTATGAGATGCACTGCCATTAAAGTATTAAAGCAGAGGGTGGGGAAGTTATTGATTAAGATTATGCATGTCCTTTGTTTTAGAGATGCTTTCTAAATCCCAAATCTAACATATTCTCATCCTAAGTGCCTTATTACTCAAGGTAATTACAAGAGAAGAGAGGAAGTCAGAAGAGGGAAAAGTCTCCATTGCCTAGGTCTTGACAGGTGTAAAAGGACTCAGAAAAGAAGGGAGACAATTACTTCACTTAAATTACATGTAATAGGATGGTAAAAGGCACAAAAATAAAAATCGACATCCAGCTGCTCATAACCTGGTAGAGTTGAGCCAACAAAGCTGAACTGATCAGCTGGTTGTCGGGCAGTTGACAATAGGGCTGGGAGGTCAGGTGGGGTCATAATAGGAAAAACATAGATGGAGACACATATAGCAAAAGCTTAATTCCAGAAAGGGTTAATGTAAATATATAATAACATCGAGGCCTCAATTAATATAAATGTATAATAACAGTAAGAGCTTTATTAATAGACAAAAGATGTAAATAGTGAACTCACATAAGGAAAAATATAAATAAGAAACAAACATATGGAAACATCATATAGCTTGCAGTTAAGAAATAGAATTGCAAATGAAAACTGTTACACAATAGTTAAATTAATCAAAATTTTACAAAAGAAGAAACCTAATCTAGGCAAGTTGCAAGAGAAATAATAGCATTTATACAATGTTTATAGCATTTAAAATTGGTATAATCCTTTCAGAGGGTAATTTAATAATGCATTCACAATGCACACATCCATTATATATGCATATGTACATACACATGCATACATACTTATATATGAATATGCACACATATATATTTATATATTCATAAATTGATCACAACCTTTGGCTCATTAATTCCATTCCTGGGAATATCTCCAAGCGAAATAATTGAAAAGAAAAAAGCCATTTGTACAGCAACATCCACAGCCACATCATTTAAGGAAAAAATGGGACATACTCCAACCATTCTGCTGTTATTGAACATTTAATCATGGCTCATAATCAATGGAACATTATGTGATAAACAAAATAGCAAAACTGTGGCATAACACAAAACTGCTTATGAAACATTAAGTAGAAAAGAACATAACATTATATATACACTGATTATGACTATGGAAAAAGACACTATGTATGGATAGATTGGAATATGCATACCGAGAAAGTAAAGACAATTCTATCAGGATGTGAGTTGTGTGAATTCTTTTTTATGAAATTTTAACGTTTTTAATAGTGTTTTAATAAATTCCTTTTTTGTCAAGAAATGAGAGTATGTTGGATTTTTACATAGGAAATAAATATGATAAAAGCAGGATTGATTGAGGGATAAAGAGCTGTGCTGGTTTGGATCTGTTATGTACCCCAGAAAAAATGATGTTCTTTTAATCCAATCTTGTGGGAGCAGACCTATTGTGGGTGGTTCCTTTAGATTAGGTTGTTTCCATGGAGATGTGACCTCACCCATTCAGGGTGGGCCTTGATCCCCTTGCTGGAGCCCTTTATGAGAGGATAAAAGGCAGAGACATTTTGGAGAGGGCTGAGAGAAGCTAAGAGAGAAAGAAAACGCCCTGGGAGAAGTGAGAAGGACCCACAGAGAAGCTGAGACTGAAGCCCAGAGACATTTTGGAGAAAGTTACTGAAACCGGAAGCTAAACCTGGGACAGAGAATCAGCAGAGTCAGCATGGGCCTTCCCATGTGACAGAGGAACACTGGTGCCATCAGCCTTTCTTCAGAGAAGGTATCGTCCTGTTGGTGCCTTAACTGGGACATTTTCAAGGCCTTAGAACTGTAGATTTGTGAACTAATAAACCCCCATTGTAAAAGCCAATCCATTTCTGGTATATTGCATTCTGGCAGCTTTTGCAAACTGAAACCAGAGCCTACAGTCATAAAGTCCAAGTAGGGGGCTGGTGTCATACTCCAGCCTGGAGGGGACAAGGGGTTGGAAGAGGGTACAGAGTAAAAATAGAGAATAAAGGATGATAATGGAGAATTTACATGAAAAGCCACAATAACAGAGTTGCCTGGTTCTGTCAGAAGAATGACTGAAGCCATCTTTTTTAGCCTTGACAACCAATGACTAGCCTTGATGCTACAACTTTTTTCATTTATTCAATAAACACTTTTTCAGCACCTACTACATGCCAAGTATATGGTTCTAGGCACTGAGCCTTAAAGACAGATTTCTGCTCTCATGGCAAATGCAATCCATTCCTGGGGAAGAAAAAAGGACAATAGCATGTGGTATTAATTGCTATGCAAAGGATTAAAATTGGATGACTTTTCTGAGATTAACTTCATGGTTACTTTATTTTGGATGGTCAGACGAAGTCTTTAAGGTATGGAACACATGATATAAGATCAGAATGGCAAGAAGGGGCTAGCTATGCAGTGGCTGAGGGAAAACCTTCCCAGGCAGGGGGAGACCCAAGTACAGAGATCTAGATTTAAGTCTAGTGTTGTTGAGGAATAACAATAACAACAACAAAAAAACCAAAATGGTAAAGCACAGTGGTCCAGAAGGAAAGGAGCACAGGCTGAGGTTGAATACAGATCATGAAAAGATGAGAAATTTGAATTTTATGTTAAGTGGGGTAGAAATCAGGCAAGAGCCATAATTTGATGTGCATTAAAAAAAAAAAAAAAAAAAAGATGGCTAGTACCATGTGAAAAATAGACTGTAGAGAACAAGGGCAGAAGCAAAGTGTGGCAAAGTACAGGCAAACAGGCCTGCAGATCTTTGGTGCACAGCAGTCTGCATGACCTAGGCAGCTAAATGTTTAACCTATTATCTTTCTAAGCCAGTAAAGAGAAAAAGGGTAAATTGACCTTAAAATGTAACTTTATGGGAAGCAGGCAGAAAGTGAGAGGCTCTTAGTCTCACAAAAAGAGCAAAATGTAATCAGCTATTATTCTAGTCCTTCCTGCACCACCTCTCAGTTCAGAGAGACCTGTTCCTGCATCTGTGCTCCCCCCACCCTTAGGAAGGCCTTTGTCTTAAACTCATAAAAGGTCTTCTGTACTCTTCGCATCGCTCGGTCGTCTTCCCTGTGAATGCGATACCTGCCTGGCCTGAGAGAGCCGTCATGATCTCTCCACGTCTTCTCACCCTGTAAGTAAGCCCTGAATAAAAGCTCATGTATCAGAAAATGCTTGTTGTCTTCTTTGGCCTTTGGACTGGCATGGCCCTCTTGGGCTGTGACAATTGGCAAACCAGCCTGGAGAATCAAATAGCTGCCAGCCAGAGACTAAGGAGATCCCGGGCACTGATGACATGACCTTGGGGAGGGGAAAGGAGAAGGCCCTGGGCAGGATACCGGGGAGGCCTGGGATGTCTATGTGGGAAGGGCTGCCCACCCTCCCAGTGGAATGGATGTCTATGTGGGGAGGGGTGGCTACCCTCCTAGATGAGTGGAATCTGCCGAGGGAGTATGGAAATGTTTGTAATTCTCTGGCTGGACAACAGCCATCCTGTTTCAGGCCACAGGACCACTGGAGATTCAGAAAGAAAAAAAGGGCCACCAAAAGGGGGATGCAAAATGAGACGAAATAGTTTCAGTGGCTGAGAGATTCCAAATGGAGTCTAGAGGTCACTCTGGTGGACATTCTTATGCACTATATAGATAACACCTCTTAGGCTTTAATGTATTGGAATAGCTAGAAGTAAATACCTGAAACTACCAAATTCCAACCCAGCAGTCTGGACTCCTGAAGACAATTATATAATAATGTAGATTACAAGGAGTGACAGTGTGATTGTGAAGACCTTGTGGATCACACCCCTTTTATCTAATGTATGGATGAGTGGAGGAATGGGGATTAAAAACTAAAGGACAAATGGGGTGGGATGGGGGGATGATTTGGGTGTTCTTTTTTTCACTTTTATTTTTTATTCTTGTTCTGGTTCTTTCTGATGTAAGGAAAATGTTCAGAGATGGATTGTGGTGATGAACGCATAACTATGTTATCATACTGTGGACAGTGGATTGTATATCATGGATGATTGTATGGTGTGTTAATGTATTTCAATAAAACTGAATTTAATAAAAAAAAAAAAAGGGCCACCAGATTGTGGCTGCGGTGGGCTGGCCATTGTTAGAGGCTGTATGCGCTGCTACTGAGGAAGCTTTAGCAGCAAAGGTGGCTATAAGCCATCTGGGAGGTAAATTAAAGCTAGAAAAAGATATGAGGCTAGCACAAGCGGAATTGAAAGAGGCTCTGGATAAATATTTAGAAATATTGGCATACCAACACACTAGATTAAGAGGGCATAAGCTGCCCAAAGGGCAAGTTAGGTGTATCCTGGCTTCCCCTGACTGGGACCATAAAGTGTGAGACCCTGTTGATTCCTCATCACAAGATGATGAGGCCCTGTCTGACTGGGAAATTGATACTAAGGAAAGTAGGCATACTCGACCTCTGGTCCAACAAAGGGTTAAAGCAGAGGAAGTTCAGCACCTTGATCCCCCATGGAGGGAGGGAGGAAGGTGGAGCAATAGCAGCAGCTTCTAATCAGAAGGTGCTCATTTCATTCTGGGAGTTTTTTCCCAGCTAAATTAAGAGATATTAGTAACCAATACTGACAAAAACCTAGAGAGCCATTAGCAAACTGGTTGCTCCTGTTTCATTTTGTGTTAAACCTTGCAAATATGTTATTTAGAATATTTTTTAGATTTTTTCCAGTTAACCTGTGTTAGGCTTCACGTGGAAAAAACAACAATGGACATTTGCTGTGCTCCCACAAGGACACCTTCAAATGTGGAAACCTCCAGAAGAGCCTGACTACTCTATCAAGTTCTTGGGTTTTGTCTGGGTGGGTAAAACTAAGGCTATTCCTTCAGTTGTTGTTGTTAAAATGCAACTTTATCCCACATTGCTTACTTCTAAACAGTTGATGGCTTTTCTTGGTTTGTTAAGTTATTGGAAAGTGTTTATATTCTATTCAGTATGAATTTTAAAACCTTTGTATACCCTAAATTAGAAAAGGAAAAGTGTGGGAATGGGATTTTCCACAGCAGCTGTGTTGAAAAAGACTAAGTGAACTACTTTGCAAGCACAGGCTTTAAGGGGGGTAGACTCCGATATACCCTGTGATTTGGATGTGGCCAGTGCCAATATTGGTTTTGGGTGGGGTTTGTGGCAAAGGCAACAAGCTAAATGTGTACCTATTAGATTCTGGTCCCAACTATGGAAAGGCACAGGACTCAGATATAGCCCTTTAAAAGAGCAATTGTGCAGTTTGTGATCCTCTATTTTGAGTGTTGAAGGTCTATCTCAGATGCCCAGTGACCTTACAGAAGACCATAGCCATACAGATATACTGATACGGGACACTATAAATGAGCCCCATTCGGGGAGTGCTCAGGTGAGCACACTGACAGAATGGAAATTCTACCTCCTACGATGTGGCATTTTTAACAATGGCTCTTTGAGTACAAATATGCATGAAATTTTAGAACTGGACTCCTACGTGAAAGAGCAGCATGCCCTGTTTCCTGTCAATCCTCCTGAGGTGGCTCCTCCCATGCCCACCATTGATGGACAAGGAAATACACCTGACTCTGCATGGATTGGCACATGGACAGCCTGCTACCCGGACAACCATGACTGTCCAGCCCAGTACTGACACCATCTGGTGGGAAGACATCTGGACTGCCTGCCACAAATGTAGGGTAACCATTTTTCAAGTCTCTGCTGATAACACCAATTCATTACCAGGTAACATAGAAGCAGATACCCTAGCAAAATTCCACAGCCTAACACCAATGACACATGAAGTGGCTGAATGGCTGTGCTGGAAGACTGGGCACCAAGGACACCAGATTCCTGTCACCTGGTGGCAAGTAAACTATTTTGGCCCCTTTCCTCTGTCCAAAGGGACAAAATATGCCTTCACCACTGTAGATATGGCTAAACACTTACAGGATGATAGAAATAATAGACTTGAGGACTGTATCAGCATCAACTCCAGACAAAGGGGCTGGCTGCCTTCAAGCCACAATGGGGCAATGATAGTAACTTTCTCTTGCCTGTGCCACAAACACTAGAAATTGGGGAAAATAAGGTCAATTGGCTCTGGTTCTGGCCCATGCAGCCATGCTGGTTGAGAATCCTAAGCTCGTGGGTATTAGCATTACATAGGAAACTAACTGTAGATCTGACACTGAAGGGCTCCCTGCAGGGGGAGAAAACATGGTATTTAAAACCCCCTCACCTGGAACCCTTCTATCTACTATGAAGACTCAATTTATATATACTGTTAAACCACGCAGCTGTCCAATTTAATGCTTACATGTGTTAATTCTTGTTAAAAAAAAAAAGTGTTACTATTTCAATAATGCATTGACTAAAATGTTTTCAGTATTTAGCTTTCTAACAAGTGTAATGTTATTGGTAATAATATGTTGTGAAATGCTTAAGAACAATTTCCAGAATTATTCTGATGACTTAAATGTAGAGGCTATGAGGGATGTCTTTTTTCAATTGAAGGAAAAAGAAGTTGTTTTGTCCTAAATGACTGGTTATATCAGAATAAAAAAAAAGGATATGGAAAAAAACCTAAATGAATATAGAAAGTTGCAGAAAGTTGGTGGAAAGGGAAATCTATTTCTATGGTCAAGGTTGAAAAACGGTAAAAACTAGATATAGAATACAGCAGAATGCCTGGTACTTTTATCCTTTAGCTATTTTAGCCCAAGAAGTACTTGTGCTAAATGGTAAAACTCATTAATCTGGCCATAGCACCACTTGCTAATAGGTTTATTATCTCTCTGTATCAGTGTATTACTACTATGTTGTTTATTATATTGTTGTTGTGAATTATGGATGCAAAGTCTGTCCTGTGGTCAATGCAAACTGTTGTGCAGGGGTGAATTGTGGCAACCCATGGCCTGAGCAAAACAGGCCTGCAGATCTTTGGTGCACAGCAGTCTGCATGACCTAGGCAGCTAAATGTTTAACCTATTGTCTTTCTAAGCAAGTAAAGAGAAAAAGGGTAAATTGACCTTAAAATGTAACTTTATGGGAAGCAGGCAGGAAGTGAGAAGCTCTTAGTCTCACAAAAAGAGCAAAATGTAATTGTTCAAGTGTTATTCTAGTCCTTCCTCCATCACCTCTCAGGTCAGAGTGACCTGTTCCTGCATCTATCCTCCCCCTACCCTTAGGAAGGCCTTTGTCTTAAACCTTTATAAAAGGCCTTCTGTCCTCTTTGCATTGCTTGGTCGTTGTTCTACTTTGCTAATGCTGCCAGAATGCAAAGCACCAGAAATGAATTGGCTTTTATAAAGGGGGTTTATTTGGTTACACAGTTACAGTCTCAAGGCCACAAAGTGTCCAAGGTAACACGTCAGCAATCAGATACCTTCACTGGAGGATGGCCAATGGTGTCTGGAAAACCTCTGTTAGCTGGGAAGGCACGTGGCTGGCACCTGCTCCAGAGTTCTGGTTTCAAAATGGCTTTCTCCCAAGTCATTCCTCTCTAGACTGCAGTTCCTCAAAAATGTCACTTAGTTGCACTTGGGGTATTTGTCCTCTCTTAGCTTCTCTGGAGCAAGAGTCTGCTTTCAACGGCCGTCTTCAAAATGTCTCTCATCTGCAGCTCCTGTGCTTTCGTCAAAGTGTCCCTCTTTGTTGTGGCTCCTCTTCAAAATGTCACTCTCACCTGCACTGAGTCCCTTCTGTTTGTCAGCTCATTTATATGGCTCCACTGATCAAGCTCCACCCCGAATGGGTAGGGCCATGCCTCCATGGAAATTATCTCATCAGAGTTATCATCTACAGTTGGGTGGGGCACATATCCATGCAAACACTCAAAGGATCCCAATCTAATCAGCACCAAAACGTCTGCCCCACAAGACTGCATCAAAGAATATGGCTTTCTCTGGGGGACACAATATGTTCAAACCAGCACAGTCATCTTACCTGCGAACGCGATGCTTGCCTGGCCTGAGAGAGCCATCATGATCTCTCTAAGCCTTCTCACCCTGTAAGTAAGCCCTGAATAAAAAAAGTTCATGTATCAGAAAATGCTTGTTGTCTTCTTTGGCCTTTGAACTGGCATGGCCCTCTTGGGCTGTGACACAAAGATTCCAGTTAGGAAGTCACAGGGGAGAAAAAACGGTGACCTGGACAAGGATAATGACAGTGGAAAGGAGATAAGTGAACTGGTCAGATTCTGTAATGGAGTATTGTCTGCAGAACTTCTGGTGGGTTGGACAGCAGGGCCACTTGAGGGGGTGTGCCCGGTGGGGTACAGGAAAAGGAGAAAGAGGACTCAAGCATGATTCCAATGGGATGGAAAGCTGCCATGAAGGAATAAATAGCTGCCAGAGTTGATGCTATGAGCCAGAACTGAGGCAGCAGGTAGAGGATGGACCAAATTGAGGAGACTTATTGTTTAGTATCTCTATCCAAGTTGGTAATTACAAAGTGTTTTCTCAATGAGACAAGGAAAAGCATAATGAGACAAAGAAAAGCCAAGGGTGTTGGTTTATGAGTTAACTATAGAGGCCCTGAATTATAACCAGGCTACAGCTTCTGGGGAAGGATTTGCCCTGGTTTACATAACATTTGAGGCAACAAGGTCTAGGAATCCATCAGCTTCTTATGTATGACCTCATTAATCCCCACAAAAATCAATCAAGCCTCTGATGTCCATATTGACAAGCCATGGAAAATAAGTCTTCTTGTGTTTATTTTCTCTGTAGTCCCATGGGAAATGCTCAGACCGAAGGAAAAATACTTAAAGACCACCACCACGCTAGTTTTCTCTTATTGCCATTTTTAGAAGGACATTGAGATTTCACAGAGGCCCGTAATTCTCAGTAATTTTCACTGTTTGGAGCTACTCTGTGCTTCATTTGGGAAACTGAGTTTCCTGTAAAATAAACCTTTGTTTATGGGGAACAGTGCTTGAATCAAATATCAGGGATAAAAGAATGTATCCCTCCTACCAAGTAAATGACACTTTATGTAACCCTGGAGTGTTGTATTTGACAACTTCTTGATTCCTACCATAAAACTTGCTTTAAAAATGGAAAAACTGCTCTAAAACATCAGGTGTAGAAGGACACTTTTAGTAAAGTTCTTCTTTAAATTAATTTTATATTTGTAGTTCTCTAGACCTTCACACAATTTGTTGATCAAGACAACCCATAGAAATGTTTTTAAGACATTTTTCAACCTTGAGATTTTAACTAAGCAGATGGACAGAACCGGGAACTGAAAAAAGAGCTTTCACCATGTAGGTCATTGGTTCAAACCCAACCTAACTCAGCCGGAAAGCAATTACCATCTGCTGATCTTTATGAAATGCACTGGTGGGCTAAATTCAATTTCTAGCAAGAAAAATAAACAGCTACAATTGTTGGGAGCCTAGACAAGAGCTCAGGGATTACTTAGTTATTTCATGTCAAGATGGATACATGTTATCAGAAATGCTAGGTTGCAGGACTGACTGAGAATTTTCATAAACAATACATACGAGTAACTAAAACAAATCAAGGAAATTCACATACATCTATATATGTATGTATGTACATCTATGTATGTATAGCTATATACACATACTATATGTGTATATACATTATATATTTATATAATGTGCATTTGGATAGATACACATTTATTTTGAAATATCATAGATCTTCAGCATTTTTAGGTTTAATCATTCCCAGTTCCAAATTTTGTGAGCAATCTTAAAGATTCATGATGTGTAGTTCTGTAGACCTTTATTATTCGCAGGGAATATATTCTCAAGACATTCAAGAATCCCACATTCACCAGTGCACCTCTTGCATATAATTTCTCCCTTAAAAACACTATGATATAAATGAAAAGATTAAAGTGACTCCATTAGGCCCTTCACAGAAATGTTTGCATGTACTCCTGGCTTTTTCCACATTCCATCAAGAGTCATAGGTTTCCTAGGCATATCCTCACACCACAAGTGAAGGCTTTTCCACTTTTGCTAAAGTTTAATCCCTCCCTTGATGAATAATTTTTGCACTAGCTGGTGCAGTTTTATGAAATGCTTTTGTCCTGTTTGCCTAGCAAAATTAATAAACTTCATGGACTTCAGGACTGTAGTACTTAGCCAAGTCCAGAAAGTTAGAGCTGGAATGGTCCCCTGAAATTTATAGTTTTGGTAAGTTGGTAACTTAACTCATGCACATTACATTTGAAGAAGTCGCTTAGACAACCTTTTCCCTTCAGGGCAGCTTTTTATTTTCTTCATTTGTCTTTAATAGCACAGAGTTAAGTTTTGCTGAATTTTATGGAACAAAGAAAATATAATAATATTCAAAGGTATTCAGGTTCTGGAAATTTTAGGGATCTATCTCTAGATCAAGGATGTGCAGATGTAAGTACATTGTACCATCCTAAGAAATGGCTGGAATTGGGTTAAAAGGAGATGGCTGGGGCAATGCCTAGTTATCCAAACTTGCGCAATTAGAAGAATGGAAATCCTGCTACCAAGAAGAGAGAAATCTGTGGGAGGAAATGAAATTGTCCGTTTTGGACGTTTTAAGTTCTGCTGTGACATCTAAATTTAAAATATGCAATGGAAGATAGATCTTGAGAGAAAGACTAGGAAATGAACTATAAATTGGAACTTCTCCAGCACAGAGGTAAAGACTGAAGTGTGGGTGGGGAGTGCAGAAACTGGCTCCTCTGAAGGCAGACAGTCCATGTATATCAGCTCTTCATTGAACCTTTTAAATGGGAAGGGTCAGAACTCACAAGCTTGGTCCCAGTTCAAGAAGTCATCTTTGCATTTACTGTGTTTCTTGTTTTACACGTATTTCCTCAGGACACCTGAGCTGCCTCTTCACACACTAAAGTGACCAGTGAATTCATTTAAAAAAATAATCAGACAAAAGAACCCTTTAGTTGACTATTTTAGACACTTGGAAAGCAAAGTTGAGAAAAAGTCCCTCTATACGACAATCAATGTCTCCCACTCAGGTAAGTTTCCATTTAGTCACCACTGCATGGACCTTCATTTAGCTCCAAGGTTTAGCAGAATTTGATTTAACTGCCAAAATATACACAGCAGTTTCTAAAAGCCAAATGTTAATTCACCAAGTTATGTCCTGTTTCCTTTTCTTTATGGGAAGGTTTTTCATTACAAATTCAATTTCTTTAATAGATATAAGGCTATCTAGATTTTCTATTCTGTTTACTTTTTATTACGGGTAGTAGTACAGGGATACTGACTTGAGGAAAAGCTTATATTTTTATAATATCTAAAAATAAAAGAGAAAGGGCTCTCCTTACAAGAAATCTTTTGTTTCAGTCTTCCCTTTCTGTTGAAAATTAAGCCACCGTGAATGTGAAGCCAAAAAAATGTTGGTCATTTCTTCTAATATAATACAGATGAACAGTGTGCCACTCTGAGGCCGTGCAGGGAAACAGCATTTAAGCACAGGAAAGGTCACATCAGAATTAAGTTGGTTTCAGTTAAATGAAACCAAAAACCTGCAAGCCTGCCCCCCCCCCCCACCCCGCGCGCAGTTCTTGCCTAAAGACATGAGCATAGTTCTTGCCTAAAGACATGAGCATAGCGTTGCTGCAGTGTTACCTACCACAGGATCTGCTATTCACAACCTGGAAAGATGCACTGGTCCACTGCCTAGAAAATTTCATCACTAATCACCTTTAATGTTTTCATTACACACTCTGTGCCTCGCCCTTGTAGAAAGCACTCTGTGAATGCTGACTGAATAAATTCATGAATTAGATTTCTATCGTGGTTTTCCTTCCTGGTGATTTTCTCACCAAGCTTGAAGCAGCTGAGTTTCAGTCTATACCTAATCTGACATAAAATATATCATCTGTAGACAATTCTTCACACTGATGTAAAGGTTGGGAGTACCAACTTTTTACCGACCTTAAGAAATTGTACTGGGTCTGACCCGTAGTGAACCCAACATCATGTTATGACCATCGTACAAAGGATTTAGAGATAATGAATTCTGCCCTTGAAGTGTTTGAGGTGATGCAGTGTCATTTCTGGAATTTCCTTATGAATTTATCCATTGAGGAATTTATTTATAAATCTAGCATCTTCCACTTTTAGGATTAACAAGATAGTAACACTTCCTATTATTTATCTTAAAATTACCTCTCTCTTTCATTTAATTATTCTGGAATCTGTTTGCATCCACTCATCTTCAGTTTACCTAGAGTCAGATTTTGTATTGTCATCAACTATTATAATAAAAGGTAGAAGAATTTAATTCAGGACCTTGCTCATCTACTTAGTAACTGTTGATTCTTGTTCAGTCACTTCACAACCCTAAGCCTCAGTTTTCTTAGCCCTAAAATAGAACTAATATGAGCTACACCTCATAGGGATAATGTGTGGGAATTGGGAGTACCAACATCAAAACATTGTAAACTGTAAAACCCTCCATAAATGCAATGGATGATGAGTGTTTCTCCACTGGACAGCTTAGCTTTCCCCATTCCCTTGTTATTTGAAAGATGCCCTCTCAAAAGCTCTTGTACACATTTCTTGGTGTTTTTCTGCTAGAACCAGGTATCCTGAGAGGCTCACAACCAGAAGATAACATCTTCTAGTTTATAGTTCCTGTTTGATGCTAATAATGTTAGTAATGACTAATGATTATATAGTGTTTACTACATGCCAGATATTGTTCTAAGCACTTTACAGAAATTAGCTAATTTAAACCTCATAATTACTTTACAAAGGCTTTCTAGAGAAACTGAGGTAAACAGAATTAGTAACTTATGTAAGGTCACACAGGGAAGGGTGGAGCCAGGAGTCAAAAATGGACAGTCTCATTTGAGACACACTTCTCAGCATTTTTGATCATAGCCTCATGAACAAATTTAAAGGAATGAATCATATTCCATCATCTGAGTACCATTTCTTAGAACACAGTGTTTTATGTTTTATCCAGTAATTCACATCTAGGAAGCCACAAAAAAGACATAATTCAAAATATGGAAACTTCTTCAGAGCCAAGAATGCTTACTATAGTATAAGTAGTAATGATGGATACTGTATAAAAACTAAATGTTCAATAAGAAGGTTTAAAAATAAATGGAACCATTGGCAAAATCTCTATAGCCAATTATACCTTCATTTAGCATTATGTTTAAAATACTGAATGAGGACATATAAAATAATTCTGTTGTAATGTTTAGTGAAAAAAGCAGTATACAAAGTTGATTATCCCAGTTGCATAAAATATTCCCATACACTCACACACAAAAAAAATAAAAAATAAAGTATTTGTTGTCTCTGAGGAAGAAAGGAAGGGAAGAAGGAAGGGGAGAAAAGAAGAAAAGAAAAGACATAAAAAGAAAAGAGAAGAAAAGAAAAAAGTAATATTCTCAGCAAAGAGCTAAACTATGTAACAGACCCAAGTTATCTTGCCAAGCAGGGCCAGATGAGCAGAGTCATGACTAACAACAAGTTAGGGAGAGAGGGTTCAAGAATAGGCAAGAAAATCATTTGCAAAGACTTGGGTAGGAAATCCCACAAGTGCAAGCACTGGAGGAAAAATCCATGAACCTAGTTTTTACAGACCTGAGGGTCTGTATCAGTTCAGTGTCCAATCAGGAAAATAAGAGCCCCTTTGGATTTCAAACAGAGGGAATTTAATACAGACATTGATTACCAAAGTGCTGAAAGAAATGGAAGGACATGTTGTGAAAGGTAAAGCTATCCAGAGATTAGTAACTGCAAAAATCTCTACAACCCACAGAGCTGGATGAGCAAGAGGGAAGATGGTGTTTCCAGAACCCTCAATTGTTGTGCCCTCAAGTTGCTGCTGCTGCTTTGTAGGGAGTCAGTAGTGCATCACCTTGATGCTGTAGACACCCAGGGGTCCAAAGGTGCCCACTACCCTTGCTGCCACTCCTGAAGCCAGAGCCCACAGACACTACCCTGCTGAGGGAACTGGAACCATGACCATTGCTGCTTCTGCCCAAACTACCTGGGCAAGGACCAGAGGCTCAAACCCTCCTACTACGACCAATAGCAATTGCCAGGCTCAATGCTGGAGGCAGGGAAAACTGGCTCTTCCCTTCCTCCTGCCTCTCAGTCTCCTGTCATGCCTTCCATTGGTAGAACTAACTGGAAGCCAAGTGGCAAGAAGTCTGGGAACTACAGTGCACAAGCTTCCAGCCCCTTGTAATACAGAAATGGAGCCAAAGCTAACCCATGTAACCAGCACAGAGACTTGGGTCAGACCAGCAATAGCCTCAAACCTAAATTTATGCTGAGCTCAGGAGTTATCGCCCATAGTCTTCTCCAGTCTACCTGCAAAGAGCTGTGATTACTCTCTGAGACTCAGGTGAGGCCAGGATGGGGCTGATATGGACCCAGATGCCAAAGTTAGAAGGCTGCAGCCAGGGGAATGCATACCCAAGTGCGTAATTCGCAAAAATTCTTCTCCCATTTCATCTTCACAGACTTGACATTTTACTATTAACAAATGTTATGTGGCATCTGAAAAGCCGGAGACTGAATTCACTTGGGACTCCCACTATTCTATTCCCAACGTAGGAGGCTTTCACATCTCTTACTGTTCAAGACTATTTATAAAGTTAAAATTTTGTGTGGGATGAACAAGGATGCAGGCTGCCTTTTGGTAAGACTGTGAGTTGATCACATGCTCTGTTTTGTTTTCCCTTTATGTTCACCAAAGTTACGATTTGTAATGTTGTTAAATAATAAAAGAAAGGAAGTAGTTTAGGTTGATCTCACGGTGTTTAATGTTTACAATGGGGATAGGTAAGTATTTTAAATAAAGCGTGCTGTCAAGGGGCAACTATGGACATGTAAGTAGATGGCTTATTTTTAAAATTAGTTTTTGGGATGAGAGAATGAGAATTTGATAATTATTGATTCAATTTCACAGGTGAAAAAGCCATAACACACACACACACACACACACACACACTCACACAGAAGCATACAAAAATAAAAAAAAAATGGATGGGACAAAGGCTAACTTTCCCTGGAAACCAACTTGGCCACAATTTAGAGCCCAGCCCTGCCTCCCTAGAGGATCTGCTTCCTTAGAGACACCTGAGGAGGCATTTCTCCCAGGCCCTTCACAATGACCTTGGTACAGAGTTACTAAACCTGGAGACAGAGAACGATTTTACGATGTTTTCATAGACGTGTTGGGCTGGAAGTGCCCCCTGGAGATCATGTTGCTTGGTACTTCTCAACCATTTTCCATCTGGGACACACCGGTGAACTCTCTGGATATATTGATGGGAAAAGGATTGTCCCTCCTGCCCCCAAATCCTGACATATAGCAGCCGGCCACTGTCCTTCTCGGTCTTCGCCATGCCCCGAACTCAGGAGGAAGCATGAGGTGGTATGAGAAGCCACACTAGTATCCAGGAAGGCTGCTCAAATCCAGCTCCATTCAGTTGTGCCTCAAGTTTTCTCACCTGTAAATGGAATAATTATGAAAAGCAGAATACTCTGTGCTTTCTTAGTACTCAGGTGTTCATGTGTCTCTATCCTCCCCCCACCCATGCACACACCCACGTATACACACGCATACACACACCGGCACCCACATATGCACGCACACTGCATGAGTGCTTGCAGGACCAGGTTAGTGTCCCTAGTGCCTTGCTTCACTCCTGAAGCATAGCAGACTCTGCAGACTCTCAAAAAATATTTGTTAAATAAATAAATAGAGTATAAGTAAAACATGCTAAGGATGAGAATGTGCTTTGAAAAATATAATTCTTTACATTTAAATGGGATTTTGTAGTTTATAAAGTACATACAAATATGCTTTATTTGTATGTATATATAGTTTATAAAGTATATAAGTACATATGTGTGTGAGTATACACGCACATATACACATGCATAGAGAGAGAGAGATTAATTCTCAAAAGGTAAGCTTGGCAGATATTATAATTCTCATTTCATCAAATGGAAATTAAAGTTCAAAGGGATTAAGTAACTTGCCTAAGCCCCCCACTGAATACCAGGCCAAGGAGAAGACTTGAGCCCAGGCCTTTGACGGGTCACTCCCAAATCTCCTACATTTTATGAATATAAGGTATATTTAGTTTCTACACATGAACAGTGTCCTTTCTTGACCTTCCCTGCTAATTGCTTTCTAAAGCAAATGTGGAAATGAGAAGACACCCCCACCCCACCTCCACACACACAAGGTACAAAGTTTAATTTACCCACCACTGTCTTTGTTGTTATTTGCTTTGCATCTCGGATTTTCATTTTTAAGGACCAGAGCTTCCAGGGTCTGACTGAGACAGAGTAAGGTGTGGACCGTCCCGCTGCCTTGTCAAACTGGTCATTTAAGCTTCTGGGTGGGTATTTACTCCACGAATAAAGGCTCCGCCACCTCTCACTAACCTCCCACATAGTTCTTAGTAAACTGAAAGGTAATGTGACCTGGAGTGTTTGAAGTGACAGTTTAAAGTGCCAAAATATATGGTCAGTACTTAAAGACCACAAATCAGTCACAATCAGTGAATGGAAGATTTTATTTGCCACCCTGTTCTAATTGCGCTATAGGAAGTAATCCACAAAACAGAGCTTTGGAAATAATGGAGGGGTTGTCTTTCAAGCCCTTTATTAGGCAAGGGCATTATAAAGACAAAGGGACAAATAGGGGAAAGAAAGAGGGATCGAGGAAGACAAAGGGACAAATAGGGGAAAGAAAGAGGGAGGGGAAGACAAAGGGACAAATAGGGGAAAGAAAGAGGGAGGGGAAGACAGGATGGTACAGAATACATTTCAACGACATGTAGCTTCATGAGCTGATGGAGTTTATCGCCTGCACAAGCTCAGAAGTGGGACATTGAGAGAACAGTTGCTATATGATCCTGGAAAGGAAGGCAGAGGCTGCTGCCAATCAGGTGCAGGACAGATGAGGTCATTCAAACCCAAGATGCAGTGATCTGGAGCAAAGGAGGGAGAAAATCCATGACTGATCCTGGTGGAAATTCTGAGCATAAGGAGACCTTTGGGAAATGGCCATTGCTGCCCAAATGAGCAAATAAAATATCTGCTTAACAATAATTCGAATAGGTATCATGTTTTGAACCACTCCTATGTGAAGTGTTATTGCAGCACTTATGTTCCAGGTTTCTAAGTACTCTACATATATTGTCTCATTTATTCTTTACAATAACCCTGCAGTGTAGGTGCTATGATCACCATTTACAGATGAGAGAGGGAGGCAGGAAGGATTCAGTTACTTGGCCAAGGTTCCTTAGCTAGCTAGTGGTAGAATCAGGACTCAAAGTCAGGGAGTTTGACCACAGACTACTCCTATTCACTTCACTATCCACTCTCCCTCTCCCATTATCCCAGTCAATCCTCACAGGTAAAAAGGTATTGTTATCCATAGTTCACAGGTGAGGAAGGTAAGACTGAGAAGGGTTATATCTGCTCAATGTCAGACATACGTGGCTATCCAAGATTCCACCCATGCCTGTTATAATCCGCAGCCCCCATAAACTTCCCTTCTAACATATCACCTGCCTAGGGGAGAAATGTCCTTTACAGAACTATACATCTGGAATATGGTCTAGCTTTTAGGTTCCAGGCTTCCCAGAGCCAGGTTTGATGTGATTCTTTGGCTGAAAAGCATGCCTATGCTCCTAATTCACACCAGAAATTATGCATTTTCCATGTTGAATGTCCATTAGGATTTCCAGAACTGATCAGGAATCAAAGACAATAAACAACCTTCCCCAAATGAAAAGGGCAAAGGGAGGGAAACTAAAGGTCTTCTAAAGAGCCGGGAGAGAGGATCTGTTCAAGGAAAGATCCTCTTTTCGGTAAAGCCAAACAGGCTTGGAGTTATTTCAACAGAACAACATTCCCAGAAGTTCCTTTTTTAATAAGTTGCAAAACTACTGTTCCCCAAGCTCACTCTTGGATGTTTCCTACCTCATCATACTTATATCTCAACTTAGAAGAATTCAAATGGATAATTATAACAAGAGCAAGATCCAAAACTGAATAAAGACTCCCTTGTGAAAAACTTCTTTTAACAGTAGAGGCTTATTTTGCTTTCTCATCCAGGAATCACTGACCCCAATGGTGAGGGCCAGACTAGACAAACTGTAAATTAAGAAATCTGTGTCTACCCTGCTGCAGTCTCACATTCCAACCCCTCTCCAGACTCTCTGTGATAGATTGAAGCTGTATGGACCCCGGAAAAACATGTTCTTAAGGTTAACCCATTCCTGTGGGTGTGAACCCATCCTAAGTAGAACCTTCTGATGAGGTGACTTCAGTTAAGCTGTGACCCACTTTAGTCAGGATGAGTCTTAATCCTATTACTGTAGTCCTTTAAAAATGGAATGAAATTCAGACACAGAGAGAAAAAGCCACAGAGGAAGCAGCCGGAAATTGAACATCAACAAAACCAGGAAGAGAAGAGAGAGACCAGGAGATACCACCATGTGCCTGCCATGTGACAGAAAGCTAAGGACCAAGGATTTCCAGCAACCAGCCCCAGAATGCCAGTCTTCAGGGAGAAAGCATCACCTTGATTTGCCTTGATTTGTACTTTCTCTTAGCCTCAAAATTGTGAGCAAATAAATTCCCATTGTTTAAGCCAACTCATTGTATGGTATTTGCTTGAGCAGCCCAGGAAATTAAAATACTCCCCACACGCACACAGCTTCCTTCCAGGGCCTTCAGACATTGAGTGTCCTCACGCTGCTTGGGGCTTCTACAGGCTCTGTACAAGCCCCAAACACAGATATCCCTACACACAAACATGCACACTAACACAGCAACAAAGCAGCACCAACACAGATTGAGTGGGCAGTATACTTTTAATTGCATGAGGTCATGTGATAAACTGGCTAGGTGATAGATGCCAAATACCTAGACACCCACTTCCACCAGGACCAATCCTGCAGAGAGCTCAGCCCACAGGACATCAATTGTTCTGTGAACACTCAGATTAGCTCAGCCTCTAGTCACCGAGAGGAGCGGGTTTGACTTGTATGTAGACAAAGCAGCAAATCTATCATCCATATAAACATGGATTTTGACAGTGACTGTATCTCAGTCCCATGCTCCTAAAGATCTTTTCTTCTGTGCCCACTCTCTTCCCTGCCTTCTTGCTTACAAATAGCCTTGTCTGAGGACACGATTCTTTGGAATTTGAAGATAAATGAACAGCAAACTCCCCCTTTGCCTGTGATCATGCCGAGAATACTGCCTGCAGTAGCCTTTACTCTCCTGTTTCAGAAGAGAGCCCCATATTCTTCTCTTCCGCTGCCTGTCTTTACTTTTGCAATGGTGGTGCATCTGGCCCATGAGATTTCATGTGTGCGTGACTCAGTTAGTGGACAGCAAAGGAAGTCTGGAGAGATTAACATTTCCTGACAACTCTGGATGGATTCATTTTCATACAGTAAATTGCCCTGCACCCTAGTGCTAAGATGTCATCTTGGAAAGCTTAAAATATAGCAGGCACTGGAAGCCAAGGGTAAGTTCGTCAGAAGCAAATGCTTTATTTGACATGGAAATCCTTGAGCATTATTCCAGAGCACCAAATTCACTGAATTAAAAGCCCAAACTCTTCTAATTAGCTCCGTCTCATACAAAAGCAAGGGCTACAAAGATATTTTTGAGTGATTTAATTCAAGGGGCTATGGCTTCATGGGGAAGGATGACTTTAATGCTTTGGGCTTTTACAGATACAATTTTAAGAAAATTGTCTTTCTCCAATTCCTATTCTGCATCTGATCTACACCAAATCATAGCCTTAAGGTGCATCATTAAATCTTAACTGAGGACCCTCTCTTGGTGTATGTCCTTATGTTAGGGACCCAGAAGATGAGAGGGAGTTTACTTCATGTAAGCAGTTAAGGAAAGCATTTGGGCAAGTGTTGATAATTCCGATCCAAACGAAAACTTCCAGACAATAGAAGGAAGAGTGGGGGACTGGTTAATGTTAAAAAATATTCAGATAAAAACGTCAATTCTATATCTACAAAGCCAAAAGTAAAATGTTAGTTATTCAATTGTTTTGGTCCATGTAGATAATAAATACAGGCCCCGGGAAACCATAGTTTAGTGAAATGGACCAAATTTAGTAGAGATGAATGGAAAAGCTGAATAATTCAGCCCTAACCCTACTCACACACTCTCTCTCCTATCAGCCTACTCTTTCCCCCATAAAATCTCTCTCCTTTATCCCAATAGTATTATCATAGTGTGATTTATCTAAATTATTATTTCTATAATCCATTTTACATTTGTTTTGTCCACCCACACAAAATGAGTAGGAAAATAATTAAACTTAAATGCCATCTGGCTAAGCCATCACATGAAAGTGGTGTTTGTGCCTGGCTGAATTTGCTATGAAGGTGTTGTGTTTGTACCACAGCCCATCTGTGAAAGAAAACCCCTGCCAGAACAAACAGACCCTCCCATCACTACTAGAGCAGATCTCTGCTGAAAGCCTGAAACAGAGGGAATCAAGAATGTAGAAATGCCAACTCCACAACTCCCAAAGATTCTTTTCTGCGAGCTCTTTTTCTGTCTGCACTCACTCCCCAGATGAGCTCATCCAATTCCATGACCTTTAATAACAAACTGTTTCCAAATTCATAACTTATACCTCTAGTAAGGGCCACCTCTAGAGTATATGGGTCCCAGGGAAATGTTTTTTTTGTGAGGGATTCCTGTCTATAAAACAAGTTGAGTTTCCCAAAGTCAGCCTGTCAACACTCTTCTGGTGGCCCTGTCTTACACAATCCTGAGAAAGATACACCCTGCCAGGCAAGGGAGTGACCCATTTGGGACAACCCTATCTATTGGTGCATTGCCAGTCCCAGCTCTCCCAAGGACCAGAAGGGTTCTGAGAAAAGTTCCAGAAAGGCACACCAAAGCATAAGGCTCCCTGAGGCACAGAGCTGGGCTGGGGCCCTTCTTGCCCCAGTCTAAAGCAATATTGTCTCCAGCCCCAAACTCTGCTCCAATCTTCAACCTCATCCGAAGTCATCAACATCACAGTAGACAACTAACCATCAGTCCAATCACTCCTCAATTACATATATCCATATATGTGTGCATAATATGTGTGTGTATTTGTGCATCTATACACTCTCCAGCAGGTTACCACCAACCCAAGTAAAATCTGCAGAACGCTGTGATGAGGGGGAAGAGGGCATGTGTGTGAGAGAAGGAGGCCTGCCAAGTGCCACTTGAACAGGAATTCTGGCCAAATAGAAACTAGCTGACATTATTTTGTCCAAAATTATTGCTGGTAGGGGTGGGGTTTGGGGTAACCATGGGTTCAAAAAAAGAATCTAGGTTGTGGAAAGGAAATTTTCTCTCCTCTATGCCCAGAATGGGCAGCACAGCTAATGTTCTCCTGAACCAAATGTGCAAACAATCTTCACACTCAAGATGTTCACAAAGAAGTATTAAAAGGAACATAAAGTAAAAGAGAAATAATATCTTCTTTCCTTCCTACCCCTCTTATACCCCATTTACCAGGTAAGATGCTGAGAGGAATGATTCACAGCTGAGAACTGCACCACAAACATCTGGGGAACTGGTCTCATGGTTCCCAGCAGTTAGTCATCCAGGGGGCAATGGGGATTCGCAGGTTATGCTGCTTGCCTCATTGACAGGATTCAGTTCTTCCAGGGCTCTTTGAGAACTCTGAACCCTCCCAGGAGGAGGGCAGCTGCCAGAATCAAGAGAACCTCATATCGTTTATTCAATTAAACTCCCAACTAATAACTAGGAAAAAGACCCCTCATGTTTTACTCTCCTGAACAAACATCATGATCCCTTTGTAATCTAATGTTTTTCACCCTGTACTGCTTGCTGGGAAAAACTAGGACTCCCTTTGTTTTACTAGGCAAATACTATGACCTTTTCTAAATACATATTACCACTTTCCCCTTGCTAATGGCCTTTTTAAAGTTTGCCAACTTTTGACTCCAGGTCTAGCATACACACCCTGTTAAATGTCACGAGGTCACCCTACCTAAATGTTACAAGGTACCTCCTCCTCTGCTGACCACAAAACAATTTGGGGTTGGGGAACAGGCAGATGGCTAGCATTCTTTCTTTCTTTCTTTCTTTTTTACAACCTAAAATTTCCTTGTTTAATCACATTCAAATATAACTCAGTGCTGTTATTTACGTTCACAAAGTTGTGCTACCATCGCCACCACCCATTACCAAAATTTTCCATCATCCCAACTCGAAATGTGCTGTACATTTTAAGCCTTAACTTCCTATTCCCTACCCCCACCCAGTCCATCCCCTGGTACCCTATAGTCTGGATTCTGACTGAGGGGAGCATTCTTAGTCTGTACTCACGTATAAGGCAGCCTGTGATTTGGATGTGTGAAGAACAGAGGAGTGATCTCTCAACCTAACTTCCTCCTGCGTGCAGATGTTCAATAAACTGAAGCCACATTTCAAAATCTGAGTATAGAGACTTTTTTCTACAAAACATCCAGTGGTGTTTTTCTACTTAATGCCAGTTAACATGCACCAAAAATGTTGTTGACACACCTTGTACTTCTATCATGGACCTAATATTACAGACAGTTTTTTCTGAATATACTGGCAAAAGATCTGCATGGCCAATGATCAAATATGAACATATTTACATTGCTTGTGCTGTATACACACCATGCACATTGATTTTCATATTAAACACTGAATGTAATTTGGCAATATACCTAGATTACATCTACCTTACAGAGTTCTTTATTCCCTTACAGAATTCTGACATTCAATAAATTAGAACAATATCACTGCTCGCATAACACCAAGTGATATTCCAAATAGCACTCTCCCCTCACACCCTTGAAGTCTTCCTAGTGAAAGGAAAATTATTCAAATTATCATACGGTGTGCAGAATTGTGACCTCGTCATTTAATTCCAAAACAAAACAAGACACTTGATTGATCTGTTGTTGGAGGAATAGGTGACAAGCTTGGAATTAAATGTTTGACTAATACTGTGGGTTTGGGCTCATTAACTAGCATCAATAATGTTGAACAATCAAGATGGACAGTAAAAAACACCTGAACTCCAAATATCCTTGAGATGCATAAGTGAGGTCAAGACGAAGTCTTCCAGTTAATATATTAAGAAGTGAAGGAGACAGAATGAAAAAGGTTTGGCCTTTTGGAAAATATCTTCAAAGAGCTGGAGCAAACGTAGATTCTGATTATATGACAGAAAGGGATATGGTCCCCCACTTGTTTGGGGGAAATGGCTACAGACTGATGCATTAGTATATCCATCTTGCTCTGTGTTGTTAATCTAATCAACTGGGTTTTTTCTTCAATTGAGGCATCTTACAATTTTATCCTTAAAAAAAATTTGCAACAAAGCACTTCAAAACTTGCTTTGGTATTTGGACCCCTTCAATACATTCTCCACAATGTTGCTAGAGAGGTCATTCTAAAATGCAAATCCAATCATGCATAACATTGCTTAAAATTCAACTTCATAGATAGGTACTGTTGTTATCCCTATTTTACAAAGAGGGAAAAAAAGAAGCTCTGAGAGGCTGCATATATAACTTGCCTAAGACTAGAGCCAGGAGTAAATAATAAAGAAGTAAATGAGTCAGAATTTGTACATTGCCAGAGCCCAAGCACTTAAGTATATTATATCATATTGCCTCATATATAAATGTTTAAACTATATTTCCTAAATTTTCTATAATGAATGTGTAATACTTTTTTAAATTTCAATTTACAATTTAATTCAGGGTATAAAATAAATTCGGCTTCATAGACTTCACAAAAAACTCAAACACATTAGCAGACATAAAAACTGCTTCTCCCTGTCCTGTACCATCTCTACCCATTCCCCAACTCTTACACCATGATCCCATCATAATGAATTACTGGCAGTTCCCAGAATTCTCCACACTCTCACATGCTTCCATGCCTTTGCACATGCTGTTCCTTCTACCTGGAGCCCTCTTCCCTCCACTGATTGCCTGAATAAGTCTCCTGGATAAGTTTACTCAATCCTCAAAGCTGAACTAATTCTTCTGCAGAAAGCCTTCCTTAGCTTCACCATTCTGGGCTAGGATCCCCTCCTCTCTGCTCCAGCAGCATTGATTCAGACTTGTATTATAGCACTTATCACAACGATATTTTAACTGAAAATTTTATATAGGATAATATAAAAGGAAGTACTCTATGAAATATACTGAACAAAAGACTGTAAAATCCTTTCCCCTCCCTTACAGTCCATGAATCTTTCTTTCCTCTTTTATGCTGAGGTCTCTTGCAAGAGCATTGGAAATCCTTTGTGTCTAGGAACCCAAGGAAGTTTTCCACAGCATACACTTAGTCTTGGAGGCATCCAGGAAATCTCCTTCAATTTTGCCCTCATCTAATACCCATCTCTGTTACATTTGGGTGCTAGTGTTGTGTTTACTTTAGTAAGGATATGAGCACTTCCTTTCTAGTCTTCTGAGAAGCCACAGATCCACAGGTAACTGTTATCTACCTAAAGTTACACAACTCTCCAGGCATGCATGTTTTAGGAAACCTGCCCATGTTACCAAGGTGGCACTTGACATCTTGCTTCCTTTCTTCTTTCTTTGCCCAATCTTGTCTAAGCCAAAATCACTTTCCATTTCAGCTATGACTTTCAAGGGGTTCTCTGTACATTCACCTCATCATGCCTTACCTGCATTGTATCTTTTTAATATATTCTTGTTACCTTTGCTATTTCCCCAGAGAGTAAATTCCTTGAGGGCAGAATGGGAACTCAACAAATGTTTGTTGAATTTAATTCTTCACAGATTACAGTTCTCTTTACATATTATCAGTTATCCATTAGATTTCATTTTCTTTTAAGATTTATGTTCACTTCAAAGAATATTTTCTTGTTGAGTATATTAAGATACAGCCTAAGAAACTGAAATAGTAAAGATAATGAAGAAAGAGATCCAAAAATACAATGGGTCAGCCAAAATTGAAACTTATACCTCTCTTCTGTGACAATCCAGAGGTGAGCAGCCCAAGGTTTGCTTTACTATCCTTTAGCTCAGTTGATGCCATCAACCACAGGTGTGAGCCAGCTTCCCAGCATCCCATACATGCTCCAGCCAAAGAGCAGGTGGAGGAGAGGAGGCTGAGTGCAAGTCCACAAAACAGAAGGGCTCACATCATCTCCGCTCACACCCCATTGGCCACACCTCATTGCAAGACAAGCAGGAAAATGAGTCTCTGGTTGTATGGTCACATGCTCAGTAAATTCAGGGATTCTCACACTAGAAGAAGAAAAAAAGTAGAAGAAAAGAAGAAGGGGGAGAAAGAAAAAAAAGAAGAGGAGGAGGAAAAGAAGGAAGAAGGAGGAGGAAGTTGAGGAGAGAAGGTAGTGGCTGGGAGGAGGAAAGAATGGATTCTAGAGTACACCTAGAAGTTAGTAGCTTAAATAGTTGGAAAAGGCTAATGGATATAGGAAAAAAAAATTTAAGTTTTCAAAATAGAATTCTAGAAATATGTTGAACAAAATATGACTGGGAAACTAATGGAGAAATGGAAGAAGAGAATAGAAGAAGAACTTGACAATGTTTAAAATAAGAACTTGGCTATGTTAAATATGCTCCTTTTTTATAGGAACTGATAACTTATCTCTCAAATTTAAAATATGAGCATTAGACATAACAGTCCCTGAGCTTTTTAACTTCTGGGCTATAAATTAGTAGATATGCATCTGCTCTGCTTGTGAAACTTTTCTCTTGGCAGACAGAAGAGCTCAGCATATAGAAAGTAGTTTCCTGAGATTTAACATAGTAAAAGTGAAGACTGCAACAGAACTACATGGTCTGCCAAAACATAGTGAATTCACTAATTTCCCCAATGGCTTTTGTACTTGCTCAGTTTCTGAACAGCATGATTTTGAAAGAAGCAACTTATCACTCAAAAATAAACCCCAAGGATAAGTTGTAACAATTAACCTGAACTTAGATTTTTAAAGTACCTGGGCATTTTGTTTTTCTCTTGCTATTAAACATTTTATTTATGTCAAAAAGCATTTCCTTTGTACCCTAAGTGCTCTTCGCTGACATGGCTCTGATCTGGGCACAGTCGCTGCCCTCAAGGGTTTTAAGAAAGGTCACCAGTAGGGACTGTGCTCAACTCCCCTTTAGGAATCATGAAAAATGAAGGATGAGGAGAAAGTCTGCTCTGGCAGAAATCAATTTTACAATCTATTAGGAGAGTCTGATCTCCTGGTTGGGAGGCCTATGTTAGCTTCTTGTGATGAAACATAAATGGCCTGACAAGATTAGAAAGAAGGTGGGCCAGTTATTGGAGAAAACAATTATAGGAAAGAACCAGAAACTGACAATGAGGCAGAGAGAGAAAGAAAGCAAGAGAGAGGAGTAGATTTAGGAAAAGCCAGCTCAGCATGTAAAAGGCTTAAAGCAGAGGAGCATGATCCTATTCTCTTGGCCAATGGGAATACTGTAGCAGCTTTATGAAATAGTTTGTAATTCTACTTCTAGCAATATTGTGTAACTAAATAACCACACAAACTTCCTGTTTTAAAAAAATAACTTTTTAAATGCATATCTGATTTCACACAAAGTTAAGGGGAATTTCTAGGGGCCAAAGTGAAGGAGAAAGTATAAACCAGAGTAGCAATCCTTGAAATGATTTGCCAGCCTCAGGAACCCCAAGCAATTAAGTTTTAATACCTGTTTGGGGATTAGAATAAGATGAAATTAAGACTTTCATACACTTGAGATCTTTGAAGAGCTACACCTTCACTGAAAGGGTAATTTAGAAAAAAATTATTTCACTAGAGTAGGAAAATGACAAGAATTCTTATCTATTTGGGACATGGGATCTGGGTGGATAAAAATTCCCTGAAAATTTGTAACCAATGGCCTGGCCACATTTGGTTTAGGGCTTAAATTTATACTTCCTATTTGATCCAGAAAACTCCAGATGAGAAATAACATAAGTTGACCCCAGGATAATACCCGTGGGATACACAAAACCTCTCCTGAAGTTCATACTTCCAACACAGACCATGCAAAATTCTTCAGATGAAGCCTGCTTAAGATTTCTCATGCTCCAAAATTGCAAAACACTTAAGAAAATAACCAGCATTAACTAGAGAAACAGATACAACAAACAGCAGTATTCGACTCCAAGATCACAGAACTACTTGAGACTATAAAATTTGTGTGTTTAAAAGAATAAAGACATAAAGGAGAAATCAAAAGCAAGAGAAATATACAAAACAATATCCAAGAAGAATGGGTGGATTTGAAGAAAATATATAACTTCTAGAAATTAGAAATAAAGACATCAAAATTAAAAACTCAGTGGATGACTCAAACTGCAAGTTAAGCACAGATGAGGAAAGAATTAGTGCCCTGAAAATAGATGTGAGAAAATTGCAAATGCAGCAGAGATAAAGAGAGAGAGAATATGAAAGAGAGGTTAAGAAATATGAAGCAAAGAATGAGAAGATCCAACATAACCAGTAGTCATCTCAGAAAGAGAACTCATGGAGAGATAATAGTTAAAATAATGACTGAAAATTTTTCAAGACTTTTCAGAATTGATCAAACATATGATCCTTGGATACAATAAGCATACCAATTTCCAAGCATGATAATTAAGAAGTCCATATCTAGATTTATTATTGTGAACCTGCAGACTACCAGAGACATACAGAAGACATTAAAGGCAATTGGAAAGAAAAGATTAATTACCTACCCCCTCCAAAAAATAAAGTAAATAAGATAAATTGACAGCAGACTTCTCAATAAATTAGAAGTCTGAAGATATGGAATAATTTGCAAAGTGCTTCATCCTGAAATAAACCTTTAGTTGTTCCATTACGGGTAGACTTTCTGAACTGTTTGAAAAATTTTATCCTAAGTCTCTAATAATAGCTTATCTGGGCATAAAGTTGTGGTATTGATAGTTATTTTCTCTCAGTACTTTGAGTCTAAAAAGAAAGAGTAAATAGGTACAGGAAAAACTGATAAACATGGAGGTAAATCTAAACAAATCACTGACTATACAAAATAACTATATCAATAATGATGTGGGTAATATAAGCAAATGGCACTAAAATACTGGACAATGATAACTTCCAATAAGAAGGGACTTGATTGGAGGTTAACTGCTGTAGGGTTGGTGTAACTTTCATAAGAAGTGTGGATATATTAATCAACTTTATATTTTGTCATGAGGGCATGTCAGATTTCTCAAGATAGCCATTAAAAGAATAGGACTAAATTAAAACTTCTAAACCTGCAGAGGTAATCAAGAAAATTCAATCAGTATAATGGATGGCAGGAAGAAGAAAAAAGAAACAGAAAAGGCAGGAAAAAGAGAAAGCACAAAATACGATGATAGAAATAAATAAAAGTCTATCAGTAATAAGTGTACTAAACTTGCCAGTTAAAAAAGATTACTAGGTTGGATAAAAAAGAGCAAAATCATTCTCTATGCTCTTTAGAGTAGACACATTGAAGACATAAGAACCAAGAAACACTGAAATTAAAAAGTTGAAAGATATTCTGGGAAAATACAAATCAAAAGAAAGCTGGTATCGCCATTTAATATCAAATGAATGGTGTTTAAGGGGAAAAATGTTAAGGACAAAGATGGCTAACACATTATGATGAAGAGTGCCCCAGGGAGATATAACAATTCTAAACTTGAATGTGCAGTGACATAGCCTCAAACTATATAAAACAGGGAGACTCGTATAACGCAGTATCTACACGCAGGCAGTAATAGGGTTTGCAACATCGGACATCGAGATTCTTCTGGGAAAGCAATTAGTCTTGCTACAGGAAGACTGAAAACAGACATCTGTAAGACCAAAATATTTAAGATGAGAACCATGCAACTCCATCTACATTGGCTCAAGAGTCACAGCAAGGCAGGCATCCACCAGCTCTGCGAAGAAACAAACTTGCATTTTTATTAGAGTTCTGAGACAAGAGTCAGAAACTTGGAACACACAGGTCTCCCATCTTCCCAGTCTTTCACTTCCTCCCTGGCTGTAAGTTAGAGATAATGATAGGTCCTACATTCCTTCAGCAGCCGTCTCAAGATGGTCCCATGAGAAAACTAACTCATTTATGGGATACAGCTTCCACTCCAGGGAGACTCTGCTTCACCATTTCTGTAACTGGGAAAAAAAAAAAAAAAAAAAGGAATGATAATGATTAGAGAAAGCCCAAGTTCCATTACAAAATAAGGGTCTTGATTCCTTCCTTCAATTAATATAACAAAAAAGGTAGACTATCATGGTGGTAAAAGCTCACACTCCGCTGTCAGGTAGTCATGGGTTCAAATTCTGACTACAATAAACAAGCTATATGATAACTTGGAGAGTTACTTAAACTCTGTATGCCTCATTTATCAAAAGTGAGATAATATAGATAAAACACTTAGAACAGGATTTATAAATACTTCTTTATTTATACAAAGAATAACTATGAGGATGACAATGTAGATGATGATAATTGAGTGAATCTCAACCCCTCTAAGATACCCCTTTCCACTTATTCAGATCCAAATGGAATTCTTTAGTTCTTCATAAACTGGAAACCAAACCTTCTATCAACACCCTCTTCCTTCCACAACTAGGGTAAGTGTTTTACACCAAATCGGCTCCTTTTCCTACTCTCATGTTTTATCTGTTCCACTGCCTGGTGCTGCACTCTGCCACTGACTGAAAGCAAGGAAGGTCACCTTATGATCAAAGGAAGTTACCTCTCTGCCTCTTTGCTGGACAATAGCTTCTGCCAATGCAAAAACCAAGGGAGTTCTGAATATTGTCTTCATTTCCTGCTATGACAAATACCACATCATGTGTTGGTTTAAACAACAGGAATTTATTGGCTTATGGATAAGAGTGCAGAAGGTTTGCTTCCTCTCAGAGTCAGTGGCCTTCTGACTGGCTGGCAGTCCTGGGGTTCCAGGGTTCCACTGACTTCTGGCTTCCTGCTCTTCCCTGTGGCTTTCTCTTTATAAGGCCTCCCGTAATAGGATTAACATCCATCCTGATTCGGTTGGCCATACCTTAACTAAAGATAACATCTTCAAAAGGTCCCATTTTCAATATGTTCACCCCCACAGGAATGGATTAAGAACATGTTTTTTTCTGGGGTATAAACCACTTTACTGCCTCACTTGCCAAGAGCAGTACCTGAAACCTCACTACCTTCTTCACCACATTTAAACCACCACATTTAGGACACATTGTTCTTCTCGGTTCTTTCTGCAAAAGGAGAAAAAGAGCATGCTCCAGGTTCTGGTCAGCTTTTCCTGCTTGCCAGCAAAGAGAAAAGAGGTTCTCTGTGTCTTCTTGTACATAAAGTCTCTGAATCACAGCCTGTTCCATGAGGAAATGTGTGGTCAACCCAAGAAGCCTGAGTCCACTGGTCTGCAGACACCTTGCAATATCTAACCCCCTTGCTACTCCCTACTGCCTGCTGCAAGAACAGCCTTCTAGTGGGGTGGGGTATCATTTCCCACCTCCAATGCCCCAGGGCCTATGACTCCAACTCCATGCAGCACATGCACATAATCTAGGTATTATGTCAAGCTTCCCCCATACCCTGAGTAAACGTCCAACTTAAATGCCCTCTGAGAGTCTTACGGTTCAGGGAGGCAAAGGGGAAGGACAAAGACCAACTTTCCCTCTAAGAGAAAAGAACACTAGTTTCTTCTTTAGAATAACATTTCAATATATTGAAAAAGAATATTCACAGTATAAGAAGAAAGAAAAATCTATCCCAGAGTAACTCCCTCGAGTCATTTTGTGACTTTGCAATAAACCTGTACATTTTTCAGCTCTTCATTCCTGACTTTCTTCCCATTCTTTTTGTTTGTTTGTTTGTTTGTTATACAAGATATTTACATGGTTTACTAGCGAGCAAATCATACCAGAAACAAAATCAACTGCAGGCAATTGATGGGCCTTCTCTAAACATCCCTCATTCTGGTTCCATCATTTGTAGCACAATCTTTAAACACAAAAGCCAATTCCATTTCAATCACTCTGATATTTTTTATTTCAGTCTTCAGTAAAATATGAGAACAAGAGAATCGGCTTTCATTTCTTTCCTGCTTCAAGTTATATAAATATCTAAAATATCCATCAATCTTTGAGAAGCTTCCACTTGTGTATTTCTGACTTTCTCCTACTTTGGTATGCTCATGAATCTATTATCTTGAACCATCAGTTTATTAACAGTTGTTTTGAGGTCCTGCCATGAGAACATCTTTCTGGAAACTGCTGAGGCCTCTCAGATTTAAACATAGAGACAAATAATGTTTTAATTTTTTCCTCAACTGCCTGCATCCTTTCTCTGTGGGGATACTGTGGTGTCAAACAGATAGAAAGATGGAGCTGGCAGTTTTCTTGCAGTGCTTTGCCTCTTAGATCAGAGACCAAGGTTATCCATTTGCAGGACTAATCATCTGGAGCTGAACTTCAGCATACTTCAAATCCCAAAGAAGCAAAGCCAGGTGAAAGGGAAAAATAGCAGAAGCAGCAATCTTGATCTTTCTGCCCTGTATACTGGTTGATACCAAAGGTGAGGCCTCTGATGAGCCAGAGGTGAAAGGGCAAGAAATGAAGGAACAGAAGGTGCCTGCTGCATGCTCCACTCCTAGTCCAGCACTACCTTTTCAGAACACACATTTAACTCCAAGGATAACTATTCCACAGAGTTGATTGAAAAGCATGGTTCCTTCCCACCTGGAAGCAGACAGGTCTGCCATGACTCTAAGATTTGTTCAGACACTTTGAATCTGATTCCCTGTTTTGTGTCTAGCCAGAAAGCAGGCAAGGTCCAGGGGTCTGTGGTCAATTGTTCTGGCAGGAACTCCTCAATACAAACAGCTAATGCCAAACATTGCACCCTCTCCAAATGTCAGCTGGAAGTCTTCTTGGAGCCCACCTTGTTGGAAGGGGCAATATTGGAATGTGCTGGCACACCCAAGGGGTGGTGAGCAGAAGGCCTGCTTGCAGAAAGGGCTCCCAAGAGCACCTCTCCTGCTTTCTCCCCTGCCCTGTGTGGATGGGAAAATACTAGAGGCAAGCCTTGTGAATCCAATGCCCCCAAAATCTGAAATTTATTAGGACTATAATAACAATTTTAATTAAAGGAAAGTAAGGCAGCCAATCAGCTTGAGAATAGCAAGGCACAAAATTTATTAACATTTTGATTAACATTTGATGAGCACTGTGTAGTTTACAAGACCCTTTTCACTTGTATTATCTTATTTAACCCTTGCAACACCTTTGAGGTGTATGGATTATTAGGCACTCTTGAGCCATCAGAGCTGCAGCTAGACTAAATGCCCAAGATCCCACAGTAAATGGCCAAGTGCAAAAGAGAACCCCAGTCTTTGGGCTCTGAGTACATTATTATTCCACTTGACCTCAGCTCCTTCATGCAAAAAGTTGTTACGTTCGCTTCCAAAGTTCCTTGTTTCCCTCTCACACAATTTTGTAAGTACTGTATTATTTTGTTCATTTTTATAGATGAGAAATTTATACACAGAGGATTAAGGGATTTTCCCAAAGTCCTTCAATTAATTAATGGCCATAATCCAGGTCTCTTGAGATCCCAATCCAACGTTCTTTGGGCATCATGACAAGAGTCATCAAACCTTGACCCCCTAACATGGATGGGCAATAAAATCAAGTCTTGGTTGGAGCAAAGCCAGCCACAGAGACCAGGAACTCTTTGGCATCTGCACATTAGACTTGGAGAGATGGTGTTAAGCCAATGCTGAATGTATTTTCAATTTCTAATGATGCTTATGCTTCAGATTAAGCCTCTTGTCCTTCACACTGCACTGCTGGAAACTGCCACCTGACCAGGCCTGGCCCATTGTTCATATTTCACATCTTGCATCCTCCAGTCTTCAAATCAACTTCCCAAAGTACTTGGGAAGTAAGTATAGGAAGAGAGGCCCTCCAGATTCCAGTTCTTGAATCTGGGAGCTTGGCAGAGGGACTCATTGATTAGGACATAACAGATTTCCAGGACCCATCTGTTTCATATATCACATGCACCTAAATCTAAGTAGTAAAAGGATCATCGCTTCTCACTGTGAAACTGCTTCTCCAATGAGATATTTAGAATTGATTCCTCCATGGTCAGAAAAAGGAAAGTGCCTTCTTGGCATCAGGCAAGGACCAAGGAAAACAGCAATCAGTTGCTCCAAATCCCAGGTGACCCCAGCTCTGGATGTATGGAACGAGCAGGTGCAGGTTGAAAAAGGAGCCCCACTCACCAGGGACTGGCTGGGGAGAAATTCAGCATTGGAGCATCTCACTTTTGTCTCCAGCCTGAGTTACTTTCCTTTCAACAGAACACCTGCTTTGCCCCAGGCCAGATGGTGAGTTCTCCAAGTCAGCATCCTGCAGTGTCAGTGGTCTAAGCACCAGGGACTTTGGCCTTGGGAAGGAAATACATTTCTTTCTTCATTAGGCTTTTACTACATATTTTTTTCTGCCAGTTAATCCCAGCTAAAAACTCTAGCTGAAGGATGCTGGGTGATGGAGGATGACAGGATAATATGAAGAAGATTTGAGGGGAGGGGATTGTTTAGAGTAGGCAGTTAAGACCAGCTTAAATTTAAAAGTCCTCATAATTGCTAGCAGAAAATACCTGAAACTATCAACTTACAACCCAGAACCCTTGAATCTTGAAGACAATTGTATAAAAATGTAGCTTATGAGGGGTGACAATGTGATTGGGAAAGCCATATGGACCACACTCCCTGTATCCAGTGTGTGGATGGATGAGTAGAAAAACGGGGGCAAAAAAAAAAAAAAAAAAAAAATTAAAGAAAGAATGGGGGGATACAATTTGGGTGTTCTGTTTTTACTCTTATTTTTTTTTATTCTTGCTTTCACTTTTTCTAGTACAAGGAAAATGTTAAAAAAAGATTGATGGGGTGATGGGTGAACAACTGTATGATGGTAATGTGATCAAAGGATTGTGTACTTTGGATGATGTATGGTATGTGAATAAATCTTAATTAAAAAAAATAATAAAGGCCTGCATAGACATGAGGAACTCTCACTTTGGGAGGCCCTACCCACCCCACATAACAACAAATGTTTTAAAATGCAGCCATGCCCCACCTTAAATGCATATATTCTACATGAAAGAGGTGAACTGAGTCACGGTTGGCTAGTTGCAACTTATGAACATTTAATTAAAGATTTATTAATTTTGATTTTGAAGTTTTGTTCTTGTATTTTGGAGATGATAATATTTTCCAGGACTTAATCCTTGTTGTAGGCCTGTGAAAATCCCTGCACCTGTCTCCTCAGCACTGTGTCACGCTGCCTGGTGGTACACAGATCAATTGAGAGAAGACAGAGTGAGAGAGACCAAGGAGGCAGAAGCGGGTCAGGTGCCAGAGAGGGAAAGAGCAGCAGCACTAGGCAGAACTGGGTGGTCCTCGCCATGAAGTCTGACCCTAGCCAGCTTACAACCCTAACAGAGAAACTGCTCTGCAGTGGGCCTAGTATTCAATGATGTCCTCACATATCACAGCTAAGCTGGGCTAGAGGGTGAAGCCTTCAGTGGGAAGGAAAAGGGATGTGAAAAGTGCTCTCCCCACACATGCATTCCCTTGCTTTTAAAATCTCTCCTCTTTCCCCTTTCCACACAGTTGGAACAAGCAAAAGCACCCAGGTCTTCTCCCACCAAGGAGATCCCCACATCCCTTGGAAGACCCAAGCAGTTCAAGTTGAGACTCCTCATCAAGAGGTAAATGTAACCTAGCTGTTTCCCTCACCAGTCTGTGACTAGGAAATGAGGTTGTACTTCTTTGTTATCCCCAATTTATTATGGCATTAGTTCCCATTATCCTAATCTTGGATCTAGACCTAGATTTACCATCCCAAGGTTGCTCATTCATTTTTTTTTCCCTAGCACAAGTCCCCAGTTTCCTCCACTCCAGCCTCCAAACATCTTCCTTCAGAGACTCAGCTGACAGGCGGAAAACATTATAATGGGCACAGGAGAAAATAAAGCATGTTCTGGAAGCTTGGAGCCTCAGCTCATACATGGTCCCTCCACTCACTGCCTTCCTGCCTCCCTGGGATGAGTTTTCAGTCATCCCCTCCCCCACATACTGACTGCTGCTGCCTTTGACCCCTGGTGGGGTCCTGGACACAGGGCAGGGAGGGTTGGAGATGGGCACATGCCTTCCAAGTGCCAAGTCATAGGACATGGCCCCAGGTACCTGTGAGACTCTGCATTCACCCTACAAGTGAATTCCTTAGGGAGCATGGAATTAAATAACAAATAAATGCACCATTATAGGTTGTATAGGTTGAGAGAGAGAGAGATACCATAGTAGAAAGAAAGAAGCCTTTTCCTGCTTTGTGAACAAAGGGCTCTACCTTTTCAATTTTCACTGGCCCGCAAATGATGTAGCTGGCCCTGCCTGTATGTTTCCAGTTAGGATGTGCCACAAGAGATATATTTGCCTGAGATTTAGAGGCTGCAAGTAAAGTGGCAGCCATATGGTTTTTTCTTTGAAAGGCAGAGACAGATGCTTTTATAGCTCATGCACACTGTTATCTATCAACTGGCTCGATGCGTTGGCACAGGTCAGCACCAGGCCTACAGCTGCCTCACCTTCCCCAGATCTTCCTTCAGCATCTCCAGTTTCTAAGCCAGAAATGTGCTTAGCTCCATGAAGAAGGACAAAAGATTTTCCTGCAGGCCACACACATCATCTCAGTTAGAGATAGTGGGAACTGACATGAGTTTCAGTTTGTACTTATAGTTTCCAGTTTGTCCTCACTCCTCACTCTATAGCCATCTTCCTTTCCAGGCTAGCTACCCTGTGGACTCCAAGCTCCAGCACCAGAAGCAGATACTACTTAATCAGCTCACACAATTGCATAAAGCTAAATACCTGTAGTAGCAAATCTTTTATACACACACATATACAAATCCATAAATATGTATATATAATATATATTCACACCATATCTCTGAGTAGTACTGCTTCTGAATGAATGCTGACTAATAAGCATGGCTCATTTTTTAAAACCTTAGAACTGGTTGAGGAAATAGGACTATGTCTGTCAAAACAGAGACTAGCATGATATAATGAAATAATAACTTGTATCTGTGTGCTCTTTTGTGCCTTGCATATATTGTCTTATTTGATCATCACCACAAACCCCATGATGTAGGTAAGAACAGTATCACAATTTCCATTTTCCAGATGAAACTAAGGTGTAGGGGGTCAACTATCTTGGTCAATGCCACAGAATTAGAAAGTGGCAGAGTTGGGATGGGTCTTCTAATACTTTCCCCAGTGAACTCCCATTGACCTACAGTGTCTCTCCCAAATATGAAAGAGTAAAGACAGACTCTGATGCTTAAGTCTTCAGTGGATTGAAATCCACTTTAGCACGAAGTAAGGTCTTTGGTTTTCAATTATGTAATTATATTTTTGCTCCCCGAACACTAAATCTACCAACCCCAAATCTTTCAGTTCACACCTTTATACCCATCTCCATTGGCCACACTAACCCTGGAGCATAAAGCATGATAAACTCTCACTCAGCACTCAACAGTCAGGCTTCCAACCACAGAAAATGAAAAGAACACCCCCAAATAACTGCAAGTATCTCTACAGCTCAAGTTTCTCACTGGCACTTTTTAATATTCATAGACACAAGTTTTGCAGGCAATAGATATTTAAGCAGTTCTCATCATTATAATTCATGCATCTGATACACTGAAGTGAAGCTTTCCAGTTGCCTCATAGTTGCAGGGAAAAAAAACATCATTTAAAACAAATCATCAAAATTCCATAATAGACTACAAAAGTAAGTGAGACTTTGCTTTTCTATTTCTACCAACCACAGGAATGAGAAATAAGACATTCTATTAATGTCTTTGAGCTGTGTCCATATAAAGTCATGAAGACACTAACTAGCACTGTGCAAAATCCAGGGAAAATGCAAATTTGCATCATTTGTCAACCATTACAAAATCAGCCTAAATAAAGTTTTAGGTTATTATAATAACCTAAATTTTAACCTGATTTTGTCTTTTCTCATGTGAGTAAACAACAGCTGAAATTATGGAGGAAATGACCAGAGTTGCCTTTAATGAATTTGTATTCCTCTGGAGGGTCTTATAAACACACAAATCATCACTGAATTCTCCATAGCTACCAGTGAGCACTTCCCATGGAGGACCTGCCCCTCTGCTCCCTGCAGTCCAAGCTGCATCTATATCTATGATATATTCCCAAGATTCTATGGCAGTTGTCACCTAGGACAAAAGCGTAATGACCTAAAACCTCCTGGTCTGTTACTCAGAACTACTCTGGCTCATATTCAAATACCAGCTTCCTTAGAAGATGACAACAGCTTCATTCCATGAGTGTCAAGCAAACAGAGAAAGCACAAGCATGCTCCAAGAGGCCCTCATTCAATCACTGGAACAAATACTTATCAAGAATTTACTCCATGCCAGACAGCATGCTTGGCTTGGGGACACTAGGTACCTCTGCCATCAAGGGCTTATGATCTAGTGCGGGAGGTAGATGTTAATTGCCAATCAATCACGCAGTAAATGGGTCACTGCCAACTAAGGTAGGGGCTGAGCAGGATAGGATTATGCTGATAGGAGATATGTTACAGAGATGCCTACCCTCATTCAGGGAGCTCAGACAAGGCCTCCCAAAGGAAGGGGCATTAAGTGTAGATTCTGAGGGAGAAATAGGCCAAGGGATGAAGGTGGGCTGAGCATTCCTAGAGGAAGGGAACACAGTCTGAGGGAGAGATCCCACGGGAACCCTGACCCTGGCAGACAGGGATGAACAGTGGGTTCTGGGTTGAGAAGATTAGGCCTGGGCACAGCACACTTGGTGCCAGAGGGAGAAATGGGAGAAGCTGATAATAAAAGATTAGGGTTGAGGAGGGTGACTTTCATTGCCTCAGGATAGCCCTGCTCCCATAAATGTTTCATGTTTGGTCCTAGAGGAACAGGAATGGAGAGAGATTGTGGCTTGGAGGATAAACTATCCCTTTAGGAAATGACAAGGGGCCCTAGACCATATTGCTAGTATCCTCCTGCCCCCTATAAATACTCTTTTCTAAGTTTTGTTTTGTTTTTGTTTTCGTTTTTAATTTCTCCTTCCCCACATCCTCTCTCAGGCTCTTCAGCATCCTCCTGCAGTTCCATTCTGCCCTGCCCTGCCTGATTACCTGCATTCACTCAACAATTCACCTCCAGCCAGGCATTAGGAAAGAAAATATGATTCTCTGACTTCAGTCACAAACTCTGAGGTATGAATGGCTAATGACATGGTTCCCAGAAATTGTGTGCTCCTTAAAGCAGGAGGGCTAGATTTCTGGGTGGAGAGAGCTCTCAGATGTGTCTGAGGAACTGGGACCAGGAGATTTTGATTGGCCTTTGGAAAGATGACTGCCCTCCATGCCACATGAATGAACTGGAGACATTAGGAAACCAAGGACATGAGGAAGAGACAGAGGGACCAAAAGTCAGTCCCCAGGAGTGGTCCACTGCCTCCTGCTCCAGTGATGGAGTCCAGGTGGCAAGCAGTGGAAAAACCTGGAGATCTTTATGAAGGGTCAGACGCTTTCTCCTGGGGGCAAACCACTCAAGACTGTGAAGAAGGGATGTTAAATATACTACCACTTCTCAGGTACTTGGATTTTACAAGCTTTTCCCCTCTGATCTGGTATTAAACCAATACAACTAGTATACAGAGAAGAAATTTTTGAGTGTGTGCAAATTTATTCCTGAGCTGAAATATCTATAGAAAAATTAATAAGATTCCAAAGCATTTTATCTAAATACACATCATATGCCAACACTATTCTAAGTAAAAATCTTATCTGAGCTTCAATAAACCCCATGAGGTAGGTTTTAGTATTATGCATCATTTTAGAGGGGAAATTGAGGCACACAAATGTTCACTAACATCCCCCAAAATCAAAAATTTTATGGTTAAACATCTGAAAAAAATATCTTTCCCCTGCTCTAAAAGTTCAAAAATATATTGGTTTGATGTATTTTAAATGAACTACTATTTTGTAGAAAATAAGGTAGAATTCAGAAGATACTTATTAATCCAAACTTAGTAATGTTTTGAAATTATCAAGTAAGCTACAATTATTTGATTTTTTAAAATACTAAGTAGGATAACAAAAAAGAAGTGATTAATATAAATGTCTCAAGCATTTGAGTAATATGTAGGCTGCCACTTAAGCTCAGGATCTTCCCTGACCTAGTAGAATTTAATATCCTCAGTGGTGGAATGAGGGTCTATTAGGGTGATGGCCCATGAAGCTGTCACTCAGAAGGATAGAACACTCCAGAGGAGCTGGGCAGTTACATGAGTTAGAAATCCACCCTTAGAAATGGCCTGTCCCAGAAGGGATTGAGCCCAAAGGGTGGGAGAAGAATCTTAGAATAGTTATTTACCTTATTTTACTACAATCCAAATGGGAAGCCATGCTTCATAGCTACAATGAGTATAAACCCTAGAGGATAAAATTTGACAACAAATACTATAATTGGCATGAGGCAAGCATCAAAACCCAAAGTACTATCTCATTGAGGAAATTTTTGGTCTAAAGAACTGACTTTGCAGATTTCTACACAATGCGAAAAATATTTGCTATGTATGTATATATATATATATATATGAGAAAGACCTTGTATCCTAATATATGAAAAACTCCTAAAAGCAATAATAAAGAGCCAAAAAAACAATAAAAATTAGCAAAAAACTTAAACAGTCACTTTACAAAAGAAGGTAGACAAATGGTCAATATGTATATGAAAATATGCTTAATTAACATTATTAGTCATCAACTAAATGAAATTAAAACTGCAATGATTTATCATTTGACACCCACTAAAATAGCTAAAATTAAAAAGACTGACAATACCAAATACTGGCAAATGTGTGAAGTAACTAGAACTTTCAGATAGTGATAGCATAAACTGTATATAGCCACTTCAGAAAACTATTTGGCAGTTTCTTACAAAACTAAACATACATTTACCCCCAGGCCCAGGAATTCCAATCCTGGATATTTACTGAGGAGAGGAGGAAAAATTCATCCATAAAAGACTTATATAATAATGTTTATAGACGCTTTATTGATACTAGCTCCAAACTGGAAGGAACCCAAATGTCCAACAACAGAAAAATGGAAAAAAGAATTGTGATATGCTCAGACAATGGAATACTGCAAGAAGAATGTAACTGTTTATTGTGAGGATCAGAGATAATGTTAGTAAAGTGTGTAGATTAAAGCCTGGCATATAGTAGGGCCTCGATAAAATGTAGCTACCACTGGCCAAGCAGCTTTCTGAAAGGAGGGGCCATGACTATTTGGCACATAGTAGAGGTACAATAAATACTTATTAAATAGGTGAATAGCTTGAGAAATTTCTACTTTTCTTTCATTCCTGTGAGAAAACGCTAAGAGACACAACCAAGAAGCAGCAGACTAGGTGCTCAGCAGCAGGTATTTTTGTCAATATATTGTTCTCTCTCAATATAGATCCACAGAAAACCTTGGGGTCAGGTGTGTTTCAGAATTCAGCATTTTTATGATTTGGAAATGTAATATGGTGCATATACCCATTATGTGACCCACCTATAGACTGTAGCAGACCCCTTATCAAACACATTAATGTGTCCCTAGCAAAATATGCATATATTCACATTAAGTGGAATAAATAAAGACAAAACAGACCCACATGAATTCGACTGCGCCACCAAATAAATTATTCTTAAAAATAATTAAATAACCACTGTTTGGTTTCAAAGCTGACGGGATTCTGGAATTGTTCGGGAACCTATAATGGCTAACATTTATGTGGTGCCTACAAAGCACCAGGCACTCTGGCCTAAGTGCTTTGCCTATATTAACCCATTTACTCTTCACAACAACCCTATAGGTAGGAACTATTATTATTATTCCCATTTTACAAGAAGGGAACAAAGGCACAGGCAGGGTCACATACTAAGTCCCAGAGTCTGTGCTCTAAATCACTCTTCTAGACTGCCTCAACCTCCCCCAACTGCCTGTAACTGCAATAGTGGGCTTTGAGGAAAATAGCTGCCCTCACCCTCCACCGCCTCAAAAACTTTTTTTAATTACTAAAGAAAATTGATCCTGAGCTTTCTATCCTTGTAATGTTTCTCCCACTTTGAAAATTCAGATGCTCTTTGGAAGAAGTACCTTTAAAAGATTGACCCTCCTTTTAGGAGACTCAAATAAGATATTCTTATTTGACCGAGACAATCAAACTCAGCCGTAAACAAGAAACCCAGGTTAAAAAAAAAATTCAGATTATGAACAGAATACCATATTCAGAAAGGTTTAGCCATCAGCGTCAGTTACAGAAAAAAAGCCAGAAGCCTACAAAGCAGAAAACACTCTTTTGGCAGCCACCAGGTCATTAAAAACTGCATTCAAATTTATGGGTAACCCAGCCACCTTATCAACGGAAAACAATATAAAAAGCTCACAGCTCTGACGGGAAAAGAGTAGAACCGACTCCACAGAAAAGAGCAAAGCATGTGCATCAATCATATAGCTGGCCCAGGGTTAACAACTTCTGAACAGTGATGGTGAAAGAACATTTGTTCACCAAAAGGTCACTTTCCCAATTCAGAAGGGGAGGTTTAGGAACACATGTTGGAAACTTTGCCTCAGTGTGCATGTTATTTTACCCTTGGGCACAGTTTGCCTGTTGAACAGGGTTGGTGGTGGCAAGCAATTAGACTGGCAGCTAATCAGTGTCATTGTGCTGAAACTTTACAGGAAACCATCCCAACTTAAAGGAGTGATGCTTCAATACTTCGGCGTGCTTCTCATGAAAAATACCAAGCACTAAAGCAGCATCCCTGGGTATATACAACCCCTCAGTCAGTAAGTATTCACCAAGACTTTGTAAGGTACTTAATGCCACCATATGTGCTTTACACCATATGTGCTTTAAACCTACAAATGGTTTAAAATCTAATTGGGGAAATAAAAAAAAGTAATCACATCATGGACTGAAAATATAGTTGGCAAACTGTTCTGAGTTGTACTCTGTTTCATAAACAACTCAAGTTACAATCTTCATTCCAACCTCCCTGAACTCTAAGAAAATAACCAAACCCTACTGAGATCAAATATTTCCCAAATAGCTTTGTTTGTCAAAAGCAATTTCTCCACTCCTTGCACTATCTCAACACAGAAGTGTGAGCAAGTCGTAAATAGAGATCAGCAGAAACCAAAACCCAGGTCTTGCTCAACACGTATTTGTTGAATTAAATTGAAATCCTGCCTAATTATGCCCAGTTCAGAAGGTTTTGTTCATGAATCTGACTGGGAATGATTCACTAACCACCACTGAGTTGAGATACGTGTTTTAGAGAAACATTCTCCTCAGCAAAACCTACATTCATTCCTGTGGGAAAGCTTTTGACTGCACAGCCATAACTTCCTAGGTAAAACTTTTATGTTCACAAAATGCTATATTTGGTACTGTTTAAGGTAACTTGTTTTCTATATATTTTTTTTCCCCAATTAGATTTTAAGCCATTTGTAGGGAGGAAATTAGGCTTCTTTTAACAATAACTTCCAAGCACATATAGTGGCATTAAGTACCTTACAGAATCTTGGTAAATACTTACTGACTGAGGGGTTTTCTAGTATCGGACTGCTCCCTAAATGTAATGCCAGCTCAAGACTTTCTGTTGTCTTTGGACAGGTTTTGAGGTAGACATGGAAAGGCAGTGAGATATAAGGAGACATAAACTGGTTAAGAGATCAATTATGAGGAAGAAGAGGAAGAAGCTGCCGTATCGCCATCCCCACCGCCATCCCATGCCAGAGAAGGCAACTTAGACTTTAAGAAGGACACACATAATGGTTCAGGCTGATGGGAGTAAAGAAGGTTTCCTTATCTTACTCTGAGGTGGACCCATCCCTCCTTGTGTATGCAAAGCCAACCGTGTATAAATGAATTAATATGAGATGTCAGGCCATGAACCTCATGTTCTTTCAATGTGGCAGAGTATCTATTCAATACAAATAAATAACTTAAAATAGCAAACTTACTTTTTAATCTTTATAAACTATCACCAAATTCTTGTTACATCTAACCTCTGTCTAAATCACGTGTGAGCTGAAGGAATCCAAACTTTCAAGAGGTAAATAAAGAAAGCCCAAGACTCCATTCTATGTCAGTAAAAAATCAGCTTCCTCTTACTTCCCTGCTGATCCATCTTAGAGTCTATTCCCCTTGGGTTCCGCCCCTTTCCAAACTCAATTGCCATTATAATCCAGATTTTTTATATGGCGCTTACCATTACCTGTTGGGCCTGGGATGCTATGCAAACAAAACAGATGCAGCCCCTCCCTCTGGAAGCCTGCCTCTGGTGAGGAAAACAGATTTCAGAAAGGAAAGCTCCCAACCTCTGGGTCTCAATATAACAGCACAAAAGATCAGTCTCTAAGAAAAAGAAAGCTATAATGGATTATTTTCCCACTGAAAGGAGTTATATCATTCCCCTGAGAATGTCAAAGTGGTTTCCAAAAACAAATAGCAATGGGCTACATCAAAGGCAGCATGCCAAAAGCACAGCTCTGGCAACAACAACAAACAACTAAGTCGTCATCAATAGGAACAATATTGGGACAGGATACTTAAAGTGTGAATAGTCTCTCCCGGGAAGAACTGCTAAATGATGGTCCTTGATGCCGAATCTTTTAGAAATGTAAGAAATTTCTCATTGATGTACAATTTACACTATTTTATGTAGTATTCTAGCAAGTTTGGTTATTTGGCATTGCTTTCTAACTTTTGTCACAATGTGGCCGGTAGCTGACAAGCTGCAAGCAAAGGGAACAGGCCGGAAGGCTCAGGCTGCCTAGGCCCCTCCTTACTGCCCAGAGGGCCTGGAGAGCAGGAGCTCCTCCACCTGTGATTGATCTCCATGCTTCCCGCCATCCCTGCTGCCTGTTTCCTTCTCTGTACAAGCAGGGTGAGTTTAGCAGCTCTAAAGACTTTGGACATATGGTGGAACAGCAGATACAATTTGTCTTTCACCATTACCGTGGCCAGGGAGTCTTGAAAAGGTGCCTGTTTTTCCCCCTTCAACAACAGCAACAGCAAGTTGTCCTGTTGGTGTTAAAGTGTGTAAATAGCTACGCCCACTGTCCCCCTGCCTCCCACTGAAGGGCTTTTTCCCAGCTTATTACTATGCTTTTGTTTTAATTTTCATTAACTCAAAGAGAGCTCAGTTTATTCTGAGAGGGTCGCAAACCATCAAGAGGCCGCTGCAGGTAAATTTACTTGGAAATTCAGGCTATGAGTTCAGAATATCCTGACATTCCTTTTCACCCAAGCTGACTAAGTAGCCTCTCCAAAAACTGGGGGAAGAAAGAATAAAGGAGTGGGAAAGAAAGGAATAAGAGAAGAAAAATAAGAGCAGGGACTAAGTATGAGGTGTAACTAGTAGGAGATAAACTATTTTTTAAAAAAGGAAGGGGGTAATCATCTTCATTATGGGAGGGATCAAACCCTCCAACATTACACTTGTCTCACCAATAATTCACTAGCATTCTTGCAGCCTCTCCAACAAGCCTGCCTTCCTCCTTCCCCTCTTGGGGACTTGCAAATGCTGTGTCCTCTGCCTGGAGCTCAGGCTCCTTTTTTATCTCTACCAGTGGCTGTCATCCTGGGTGACTTTACTTCCCAGGGGATAATTGGCAATGTTTGGAGATATCTGTGGTTTTCACAGCTGGGTGGATGAGGTGTGTGTGTGGAGAGTAGTACTGTCATCTAATGGGCAGAGGCCAGAAATGTGACTAAACATCCCATAGAGTGTGGGGCAGTCCCTCACAACAAAGAATTATCTGGTCCAAAATGTCCATAGTGTCAAAGCTGACAAACCGTGTCCTACCTTCATGGTCTCTTCACCTACCACTTGGCTTAAGCGGAAGTTACTCAGGAAATCCCTGACTCCTCTGAGACTGGACTCTTGTCACAGCCTGGGCTTTTCCATACTGCATGTGCCACACATGTAATTAAAAACTGTAGCTATTATTTACATCTGTGTTCACTGCTAGAATGGGGGCTCCATGAAGACCAGCCTCACGTCTCTCTTGTTCATCACCTACACACAGTGTTTAGCGCAGGCTCTAACATTTGTTGGATGAAAGAAAACAGCTTAGGGATATTGGAGAGAAGCCTTCAGGACAATTCACAAGTCTCACAACTGAACCAGTCTCAACACTTAGGCCCACCACAGATGTTCCTTCCCAGCTTGACCATCCATCTTTTTCACTAGATTGCCCTCCAAATGCCTCTTGGCTGTTTTCAAAGATCAAATCCCTCCTCAGACAACAAAGAATTGCCACTTTAAGGGCATTCAAGAGATTGCAACACAAGCATGCAAACAGTACATTGAGCAGTAGAGAGCATAATTTCCCAAGATGACCACTGGAAAAGGGATTAATACTCATTTGGACATATGAGCTTTAACATACTTATTCAGAAATCAATTTCATTACTTGGTATTTGTAACACTATTCTTTATATTTACCCGAAGGAAAAGCACAAAAATAGGCAGCCAGAAAATTTTGTGAATAAAAAGAGTAGGAAAAAAAAGGACATGAAATAAAGGAGATCTTTTAAAGGTTTTTATATTGTACTGAAAAGCAAACAAACTTTCGAATCAGGCAGAGCAGGGCTTAAATCCTAGCTCACCACTTACTAATTGTGTGATTTGGGGCAATTTTCAATATCAGTCCACTAATCTAAACTGGAATTAAAAAACACACCTTTTTCAGAACCACTGTGTGGAGAGATAAAACAATATATTTAGACTACTAATATGATACCTAACTTTATTCTCAGATAAAGTGATAGGCAACAAAAGTTTTGCTTCCAAAAAAATAATTAGAACAATATTGTCACCCCAAGAATGATGTCAACTGAGAAGATAAGCTGATAATATTCCTTCATTCATTCAATAATATTTACTGAACACCAGGTCCTGTGCTAGGTAGTGAAGTACAATCAGGAACAGGAGTGAGGATCTTATCATAACAAAACTGCTCGAAATAGCTGTTGATCACTGATACGTAAAGGTTATGCTGTGATAGTAGGTCCAAGAAATAACTTATCTTGGACTCATGGCACAGAGTCTTCTTGCCTTGAAAGATTGTCCTTAATCATAATCATATAACCAATATTTTTATCATTTTGGTTCTTCACTTACAACAACACAAACCTAGTCTAGTAATCTGAGCAAATGGTCATTCATTGCAAAGATGAGGTGTGGCTCGGAGAATGAAAGGCCTGAAGGAGCAGGCTCAGAGAGGACAGAGAACAGAGCCATGCCTGAGAGCTACCCTTGCATCAGAGCTGCCATGAAGATGAATTACCCCCAGCCATTGTCTGTTTCTTTAGCCTCCATCCTAGCAGCTTCTCTCTCCCCTGCACCAAAGTCCAATAGCTAACTGCGGACACATACTCACTCCTCAGCTGGGGAAAGTCAAATCACCCTTAGTGGCAATCCCACCAAGACTGCCACAATAGCAGAGAGGTCATTCCCCAAAAGGATATGGGGTAGTGTTACCAAAGAAAGAGGAATGGTGATGATGGCTAAAAGATATTATCTGTAATAATAATAATAACAGGAGCTAACGTTGAGTGCTTTTTAGATACTATCTTAGGCAACCCATATCTCTTAGCTCATTGAATCATTACCACAATGCTATATGGTAGAAGTATTATTACTCCCACTTCAGAGATGAATAAATTGAGCTTAGACATGTTAAGTAACTTAACCTACATCACACAACTAGAAAATTGAAACATGGTCTGATACCAAAATATGCTTAATCACCATGCTATTCTATTTCCCTTCTTAACTTGGGGCTGTAAATAACCAAAAGCTCAATACTCAAAATTTAAATATTAAAAAGAAAACTCTAAAAAGTCCTACTCTGTGAGTATATTTAATGTGGGCCAGTGTAAAGGATAATCTAGTTATAGATTGACAGGCAGCAGCAACCACAGGGGCCATAAATGAAACTTAGAAAGCCAGAATGTTTTCAAAAAAGGAAGAATGGTGAGGCGGGGCAAGATGGCAGACTGGTGAGCTGTATGTTTTAGTTACTCCTCCAGGAAAGTAGGTAAAAAGCCAGGAACTGCGTGGACTGGACACCACAGAGCAATCTGTCTTTGGGCATACTTCATACAACACTCATGAAAACGTGGAACTGCTGAGATCAGCGAAATCTGTAAGTTTTTGCGGCCAGGGGACCCGCGCCCCTCCCTGCCAGGCTCAGTCCCGGGGGAGGAGGGGCTGTCAGCTCCAGGAAGGAGAAGGGAGAATTGCAGTGGCTGCTCTCATCGGAAACTCATTCTACTGATTCAAACTCCAACCATAGATAGACTGAGGCCAGACACCAGAGACTCTCAGAGCAGCCAGCCCAGCAGAGAGGAGACGGGCATAGAAGGAAAACAACACGAGAAGCTCCAAAGTAAAAGCAGAGGATTTTTGGAGTTCTGGTGAACACAGAAAGGGGAAGGGCGGAGATCAGGCCTTGAGGCGCATATGCAAATCCCGAAGCAAGGCTGATCTCTCTGCCCAGGGCACCTTTCCTTAATGGCCCTGGTTGCTTTGTCTATTAGCATTTCAATAACCCATTAGATCTCTGAGGAGGGCCATTTTTTTTTTTTTTTTTTTTTAAATCCTTTTTGCTTTTTCTAAAACAATTACTCTAAGAAGCTCAATACAGAAAGCTTCAAAGAATTGAAATTTGGGCACGTCAAGTCAAGAGCAGAACTAAGAGAGCTCTGAGACAAAAGGCAATAATCCAGTGGCTGAGAAAATTCACTAAACAACACAACTTCCCAAGAAAAGGGGGGTGTCCGCTCACAGCCACCATCCTGGTGGACAGGAAACACTCCTGCCCATCGCCAGCCCCATAGCCCAGAGCTGCCCCAGACAACCCAGTGTGACGGAAGTGCTTCAAATAACAGGCACACACCACAAAACTGGGCGTGAACATTAGCCTTCCCTGCAACCTCAGCTGAATGTCCCAGAGCTGGGAAGGGGGAGCAGTGTGAATTAACAGAGCCCCATTCAGCCATCATTTGAGCAGACTGGGAGCCTCCCAACACAGCCCAGCAGCCCAGAACTGCCCTGGGGGGACGGCACTCACCTGTGACATAGCACAGTCATCCCTCAACAGAGGACCCGGGGTGCACAGCCTGGAAGAGGGGCCCACTTGCAAGTCTCAGGAGCCATACGCCAATACCAAAGACTTGTGGGTCAGTGGCAGAGACAAACTGTGGCAGGACTGAACTGAAGGATTAGACTATTGCAGTAGCTTTAAAACTCTAGGATCATCAGGGAGATTTGATTGTTAGGGCCACCCCCCCTCCCCGACTGCCCAGAAACACGCCCCACATACAGGGCAGGCAACACCAACTACACACGCAAGCTTGGGACACCAATTGGGCCCCACAAGACTCACTCCCCCACTCACCAAAAAGGCTAAGCAGGGGAGATCTGGCTTGTGGAGAACAGGTGGCTCGTGGACGCCACCTGCTGGTTAGTTAGAGAAAGTGTACTCCACGAAGCTGTAGATCTGATAAATTAGAGATAAGGACTTCAACTGGTCTACAAACCCTAAAAGACCCCTATCAAGGACAGCAAATGCCACGAGGCCAAAAACAACAGAAAATTATAAAGCATATGAAAAAACCAGACGATATGGATAACCCAAGCCCAAGCACCCAAATCAAAAGACCAGAAGAGACACACCTAGAGCAGCTACTCAAAGAACTAAAGATGAACAATGAGACCCTAGTACGGGATATGAAGGAAATCAAGAAGACCCTAGAAGAGCATAAAGAAGACATTGCAAGACTAAATAAAAAAATGGATGATCTTATGGAAATTAAAGAAACTGTTGACCAAATTAAAAAGATTCTGGACACTCATAGTACAAGACTAGAGGAAGTTGAACAACGAATCAGTGACCTGGAAGATGACAGAATGGAAAATGAAAGCATAAAAGAAAGAATGGGGAAAAAAATTGAAAAACTCGAAATGGACCTCAGGGATATGATAGATAATATGAAACGTCCGAATATAAGACTCATTGGTGTCCCAGAAGGGGAAGAAAAGGGTAAAGGTCTAGGAAGAGTATTCAAAGAAATTGTTGGGGAAAACTTCCCAAATCTTCTAAACAACATAAATACACAAATCATAAATGCTCAGCGAACTCCAAATAGAATAAATCCAAATAAACCCACTCCGAGACATATACTGATCACACTGTCAAACATAGAAGAGAAGGAGCAAGTTCTGAAAGCAGCAAGAGAAAAGCAATTCACCACATACAAAGGAAACAGCATAAGACTAAGTAGTGACTACTCAGCAGCCACCATGGAGGCGAGACGGCAATGGCACGATATATTTAAAATTCTGAGAGAGAGGAATTTCCAGCCAAGAATACTTTATCCAGCAAAGCTCTCCTTCAAATTTGAGGGAGAGCTTAAATTTTTCACAGACAAAGAAATGCTGAGAGAATTTGCTAATAAGAGACCTGCCCTACTGGAGATACTAAAGGGAGCCCTACAGACAGAGAAACAAAGACAGGACAGAGAGACTTGGAGAAAGGTTCAGTACTAAAGAGATTCGGTATGGGTACAATAAAGGATATTAATAGAGAGAGGGAAAAATATGGCAAACATAATCCAAAGGATAAGATGGCCGATTCAAGAAATGCCTTCACGGTTTTAACGTTGAATGTAAATGGATTAAACTCCCCAATTAAAAGATATAGATTCGCAGAATGGATCAAAAAAAATGAACCATCAATATGTTGCATACAAGAGACTCATCTTAGACACAGGGACACAAAGAAATTGAAAGTGAAAGGATGGAAAAAAATATTTCATGCAAGCTACAGCCAAAAGAAAGCAGGTGTAGCAATATTAATCTCAGATAAAATAGACTTCAAATGCAGGGATGTTTTGAGAGACAAAGAAGGCCACTACATACTAATAAAAGGGGCAATTCAGCAAGAAGAAATAACAATCGTAAATGTCTATGCACCCAATCAAGGTGCCACAAAATACATGAGAGAAACATTGGCAAAACTAAAGGAAGCAATTGATGTTTCCACAATAATTGTGGGAGACTTCAACACATCACTCTCTCCTATAGATAGATCAACCAGACAGAAGACCAATAAGGAAATTGAAAACCTAAACAATCTGATAAATGAATTAGATTTAACAGACATCTACAGGACATTACATCCCAAATCACCAGGATACACATACTTTTCTAGTGCTCACGGAACTTTCTCCAGAATAGATCATATGCTGGGACATAAAACAAGCCTCAATAAATTTAAAAAGATTGAAATTATTCAAAGCACATTCTCTGACCACAATGGAATACAATTAGAAGTCAATAACCATCAGAGACTTAGAAAATTCACAAATACCTGGAGGTTAAACAACACACTCCTAAACAATCAGTGGGTTAAAGAAGAAATAGCAAGAGAAATTGCTAAATATATAGAGACGAATGAAAATGAGAACACAACATACCAAAACCTATGGGATGCAGCAAAAGCAGTGCTAAGGGGGAAATTTATAGCACTAAACGCATATATTAAAAAGGAAGAAAGAGCCAAAATCAAAGAACTAATGGATCAACTGAAGAAGCTAGAAAATGAACAGCAAACCAATCCTAAACCAAGTAGAAGAAAAGAAATAACAAGGATTAAAGCAGAAATAAATGACATAGAGAACAAAAAAACAATAGAAAGGATAAATATCACCAAAAGTTGGTTCTTCGAGAAGATCAACAAGATTGACAAGCCCCTAGCTAGACTGACAAAATCAAAAAGAGAGAAGACCCATATAAACAAAATAATGAACGAAAAAGGTGACATAACTGCAGATCCTGAAGAAATTAAAAAAATTATAAGAGGATATTATGAACAACTGTATGGCAACAAACTGGATAATGTAGAAGAAATGGACAATTTCCTGGAAACATATGAACAACCTAGACTGACCAGAGAAGAAATAGAAGACCTCAACCAACCCATCACAAGCAAAGAGATCCAATCAGTCATCAAAAATCTTCCCACAAATAAATGCCCAGGGCCAGATGGCTTCACAGGGGAATTCTACCAAACTTTCCAGAAAGAACTGACACCAATCTTACTCAAACTCTTTCAAAACATTGAAAAAAATGGAACACTACCTAACTCATTTTATGAAGCTAACATCAATCTAATACCAAAACCAGGCAAAGATGCTACAAAAAAGGAAAACTACCGGCCAATCTCCCTAATGAATATAGATGCAAAAATCCTCAACAAAATACTTGCAAATCGAATCCAAAGACACATTAAAAAAATCATACACCATGACCAAGTGGGGTTCATTCCAGGCATGCAAGGATGGTTCAACATCAGAAAAACAATCAATGTATTACAACACATTAAAAACTCGAAAGGGAAAAATCAATTGATCATCTCAATAGATGCTGAAAAAGCATTTGACAAAATCCAACATCCATTTTTGATAAAAACACTTCAAAAGGTAGGAATTGAAGGAAACTTCCTCAACATGATAAAGAGCATATATGAAAAACCCACAGCCAGCATAGTACTCAATGGTGAGAGACTGAAAGCCTTCCCTCTAAGATCAGGAACAAGACAAGGATGCCCGCTGTCACCACTGTTATTCAACATTGTGCTGGAAGTGTTAGCCAGGGCAATCCGGCAAGACAAAGAAATAAAAGGCATCCAAATTGGAAAAGAAGAAGTAAAACTGTCATTGTTTGCAGATGATATGATCTTATATCTAGAAAACCCTGAGAAATCAACGATACAACTACTAGAGCTAATAAACAAATTTAGCAAAGTAGCGGGATACAAGATTAATGCACATAAGTCAGTAATGTTTCTATATGCTAGAAATGAACAAACTGAAGAGACACTCAAGAAAAAGATACCATTTTCAATAGCAACTAAAAAAATCAAGTACCTAGGAATCAACTTAACCAAAGATGTAAAAGACCTATACAAAGAAAACTACATAACTCTACTAAAAGAAATAGAAGGGGACCTTAAAAGATGGAAAAATATTCCATGTTCATGGATAGGAAGGCTAAATGTCATTAAGATGTCAATTCTACCCAAACTCATCTACAGATTCAATGCAATCCCAATCAAAATTCCAACAACCTACTTTGCAGACTTGGAAAAGCTAGTTATCAAATTTATTTGGAAAGGGAAGATGCCTCGAATTGCTAAAGACACTCTAAAAAAGAAAAACGAAGTGGGAGGACTTACACTCCCTGACTTTGAAGCTTATTATAAAGCCACAGTTGCCAAAACAGCATGGTACTGGCACAAAGATAGACATATAGATCAATGGAATCAAATTGAGAATTCAGAGATAGACCCTCAGATCTATGGCCGACTGATCTTTGATAAGGCCCCCAAAGTCACCGAACTGAGCCATAATGGTCTTTTCAACAAATGGGGCTGGGAGAGTTGGATATCCATATCCAAAAGAATGAAAGAGGACCCCTACCTCACCCCCTACACAAAAATTAACTCAAAATGGACCAAAGATCTCAATATAAAAGAAAGTACCATAAAACTCCTAGAAGATAATGTAGGAAAACATCTTCAAGACCTTGTATTAGGAGGCCACTTCCTAGACTTTACACCCAAAGCACAAGCAACAAAAGAGAAAATAGATAAATGGGAACTCCTCAAGCTTAGAAGTTTCTGCACCTCAAAGGAATTTCTCAAAAAGGTAAAGAGGCAGCCAACTCAATGGGAAAAAATTTTTGGAAACCATGTATCTGACAAAAGACTGATATCTTGCATATACAAAGAAATCCTACAACTCAATGACAATAGTACAGACAGCCCAATTATAAAATGGGCAAAAGATATGAAAAGACAGTTCTCTGAAGAGGAAATACAAATGACCAAGAAACACATGAAAAAATGTTCAGCTTCACTAGCTATTAGAGAGATGCAAATTAAGACCACAATGAGATACCATCTAACACCGGTTAGAATGGCTGCCATTAAACAAACAGGAAACTACAAATGCTGGAGGGGATGTGGAGAAATTGGAACTCTTATTCATTGTTGGTGGGACTGTATAATGGTTCAGCCACTCTGGAAGTCAGTCTGGCAGTTCCTTAGAAAACTAGATATAGAGCTACCATTCGATCCAGCGATTGCACTCCTCGGTATATACCCGGAAGATCGGAAAGCAGTGACACGAACAGATATCTGCACGCCAATGTTCATAGCAGCATTATTCACAATTGCCAAGAGATGGAAACAACCCAAATGTCCTTCAACAGATGAGTGGATAAATAAAATGTGGTATATACACACGATGGAATACTACGCGGCAGTAAGAAGGAACGATCTGGTGAAACATATGACAACATGGATGAACCTTGAAGACATAATGCTGAGCGAAATAAGCCAGGCACAAAAAGAGAAATATTATATGCTACCACTAATGTGAACTTTGAAAAATGTAAAACAAATGGTTTATAATGTAGAATGTAGGGGAACTAGCAGTAGAGAGCAATTAAGGAAGGGGGAACAATAATCCAGGAAGAACAGATAGGCTATTTAACGTTCTGGGGATGCCCAGAAATGACTATGGTCTGTTAATTTCTGATGGTTGTAGTAGGAACAAGTTCACTGAAATGTTGCTATATTATGTAACTTTCTTGGGGTAAAGTAGGAACATGTTGGAAGTTAAGCAGTTATCTTAGGTTAGTTGTCTTTTTCTTACTCCCTTGCTATGGTCTCTTTGAAAGGCTCTTTTATTGTATGTTTGTTTTCTTTTTAACTTTTTTTTTCATACAGGTGATTTGAAAAAAGAAGGGAAAGTTAAAAAAAAAAAAAAAAAGATGTAGTGCCCCCTTGAGGAGCCTGTGGAGAATGCAGGGGTATTCGCCTACCCCACCTCCATGGTTGCTAACATGACCACAGACATAGGGGACTGGTGGTTTGATGGGTTGAGCCCTCTACCATAAGTTTTACCCTTGGGAAGACGGTTGCTGCAAAGGAGAGGCTAGGCCTCCCTATATTTGTGCCTAAGAGTCTCCTCCTGAATGCCTCTTTGTTGCTCAGATGTGGCCCTCTCTCTCTGGCTAAGCCAACTTGAAAGGTGAAATCACTGCCCTCCCCCCTACGTGGGATCAGACACCCAGAGAAGTGAATCTCCCTGGCAACGTGGAATATGACTCCCAGGGAGGAATGTAGACCTGGCACCGTGGGACGGAGAACATCTTCTTGACCAAAAGGGGGATGTGAAAGGAAATGAAATAAGCTTCAGTGGCAGAGAGATTCCAAAAGGAGCCGAGAGGTCACTCTGGTGGGCACTCTTATGCACACTTTAGACAACCCTTTTTAGGTTCTAAAGAATTGGGGTAGCTGGTGGTGGATACCTGAAACTATCAAACTACAACCCAGAACCCATGAATCTCGAAGACAGTTGTATAAAAATGTAGCTTATGAGGGGTGACAATGGGATTGGGAAAGCCATAAGGACCAAACACCACTTTGTCTAGTTTATGGATGGATGTGTAGAAAAGTAGGGGAAGGAAACAAACAGACAAAGGTACCCAGTGTTCTTTTTTACTTCAATTGCTCTTTTTCACTCTAAATATTATTCTTGTTATTTTTGTGTGTGTGCTAATGAAGGTGTCAGGGATTGATTTAGGTGATGAATGTACAACTATGTAATGGTACTGTAAACAATCGAAAGTACAATTTGTTTTGTATGACTGCGTGGTATGTGAATATATCTCAATAAAATGATGATTAAAAAAAAAAAAAAAAAAAAAAAGGAAGAATGGTAACTTATTGACTACAAATGCTTTCTTCATCTCTCTGTAACTTAGAAACTGTTAACCTTAGTGGTAAATAAGTGACTTACTGCAAATTGGATTCCAACCACCAGCACAAGCAGGTTTTCAGTCAAATGTCTGTGCATTAGTCAAGCTCGATGAAAAACTGAGAATATATAAATATCATCTATCATTATGTTAGTTTTACCTTTAAAATAAATTTTCTGTTGCTGAATTGATAGCCAGAGAAGTTGAGATTCCCTCTACCTGCCCACAAAATTGGGAATTAACTAATAAATATTTCTAACTATGCTGTGCTTTTCATATTTTTAAATAATCTCATACATAACTATAATAACACTAATAAATAACAGTCATTGTACAGAATGAGGGAACCAGCCTCCTCTCCCAAAGTGCTGATCCATCAAAAGCATCACGCCTCATCCTTCAGCCAGGCGCAGAGCCTGAGTGCTGTATGTCTGTGGTAAAGAGCTTCTGCACTGGAATCAGAGTGCCTCGGCTTGAATCCCAGCTCACCACTGTGTGGCTTTATCTCTCCAGGCCACAGTGTCCTCATCTATTAATGGCTATCTCAGAGAGTTGCTGTGAGGACTGAATAGACCATATCATAAATTGCTTGGAACCATGTTCTTGGTACACGTTCCTTAAAAGCAGAGCCTGAGGTGGGGATTCCTGGTGAATGTGATTATTTGAGGGGGTAAGAGAAGCAGAATAGGGTAGAAAAAGAAAGTTAAGTGAGGATGTGGTCTCACCTGGAGACTAGCTTCAGCCTGATCCTGTGGGGAGCTCTAAAGCATGAGCTGGACAACCAAGTTGGTCCCACCCATGGCTGGGGGCTGGACTTTTGCACTCTGTAGTCAATCCATCATTGGCCACTGGTTAAAGGAAGGGGTGGGGAGAGGGGGAAGGGCTAGATGGTAATTCTGTGGAGAAGGGCATAGCCGTGGGCATTAGCAATCAATAATCATAAAATTAGAGGGGATTTGGGCAGGGCATCAGTAGAATCCACTACACATGCCTGTGTGGCACATCGTAAGTGCCTGGTAACTATTAGCTCCGTATTTTACTCCCAACTCAGAAAATATTTATTGAGCCAAGGACCCTTGATAGGCAATGAAGATATAAAGATAAGTAACATACAGTTCCTGCCCCGGAGGTGTTTGCAGCCCAGCTGGCAAGATAGATAGGCATTGGACTAATAATTCAATAGGAAGTAAGAGAAACTGTCTTTGGTACCCATCTTCTCACATCCCTCTGTTTTTCACTGACCCCCTTTCATCCAACCCAGGGGCCTACAGCCTTTTCTTTGCTGACCTTTCTTCCCTTGGCAACATTCTATATTCCAGATTTGTATTTCATAATTCCTTTGTTTTCTTCTCAATACCTAGCACAGATAGATGTGTGATAATGAGAACGGATTAATCAATCAACCAACCACTGTTTTACTGCATTAGGGAGTCATGAAATCAATAAAGACTGTGTCCTAACAACCAGCATTTTTGAAAATAGAAAAAGCACAGAACAGTTCAGAAAACACCAGAATGCATCAAATCGGCTTCCAGTTTCAACTCTGACATGTAAAGAGCTTTGGAGTCAATACGCCTATCCTCACAAGAAAAAAAAAAACTGAACAAACTGAAAGCAACAACTCTTCTTAGATCCTTCAGAGAACTGAGGTCACAGGACAAGTTGCTGTCCTGAAAACTGGAGACAGAGGCGAATTTAGAGAATCGCAGCTTACCTGGAGCAGAGGCCCACTGCTGGCGCCAGTACTGCTAGGAACACTTAAACTATAATCAACGAATTGCTGGAGGCTCAGTGTGAACTAGCTGAGTTAAAAACTCTGGGGCAGTCTGTCTTAGGGAGCTCTCCACACTTCCCTGAGTTTTTCCTCCAGGAGCCCCACCAGGTTCTCACTGTGAAGATCAGAATAAAATCTCCTTGTGCTTCTGTGCCTCAGCAGGGTAGGGAAAAGTAACCATTTTAAAATAAGCCCAGAGCATTCTGTTCTCTTAAACAAAGGCCCAGCCCTTGGTGGAAACTAATTTGTCAGCACCTAACCTAAAGGGAAATACCCAACTCAGCCCCCTCTGGCCTTCCTGTCTCTCCAAAGGGGGTGGGGGGAGGCTGAGAAGCACTTGTGAAGTTCTCAGCACAGGAGCATGGGCTAGGTGAAATAATGAGACCTGATCATAAGATTAGAGAATGCTTCCCCTGCTCCCACACCTCACTACGACATCAACAGGGCTCCTATATAATAACAGGGGATTGGAACTGAAAGACTTGCAAGGCGCACATCTTATTTAAGAAGTCTCTAAGGAAACCCAAAGACAAAGGGGGAGATAGGAGGACACCAGGAAGTTTTAGTCTCTGACACCCTCAGCTACAGCAAACAGTAAACACATTCTAACTCCTAACCAGATAATCATAAAACCTCACAATAAAGGTCTATTTACTTCAGTTCCCTTTATCCAACACATCATAACCAGCTTTCAACAAAAAATCACCAGGCATACTAAAGGCACAAAACATAGTCTGAGGAGACAAGGCAAGCATCAGAACAAGACTCAGATATGGCAGAGATATTGGAATTATCAGAACACTGGTTTAAAATAACTGATTAATATACTAAGGACTTGTTTTAGTTTGCTAATGCTGTGGGAATGCAAAACACCAGAAATGGATTGGCTTTTAAAAAGGGGATTTATTTGTTTACAAAGTTGCAATCTTAAGGCCACAAAGTGTCCAATGTAACACATCAACAATTGGGTAACTTCACTGGAGGATGGCCAATGGTGTCCGGAAAACCTCTGTTAGCTAGGAAGTCACATGGCCGGCATCTGCTCCAAGTTCTGGTTTCAAAATGGCTTTCTCCCAGAATGTTCCTCTCTAGGCTAGAATATTCCTCTCCAGGCCACAGCTCCTCTTCAAAATGTCACTTTCAGTTGCTCTTGGGGCATGTATCCTCTCTTAGCTTCTCTGGAGCAAGAGTCTGCTTTCAATGGCTGTCTTCAAACTGTCTCTCATCTGCAGCTCCTGTGCTTTCTTCACAGTGTCCCTCCTGGCTGTAGCAGCTTGCTCCTTCTGTCTGAGTTTATATAGTGCTCCAGTAATTTAATTCAGACCCACCGTGAATGGGTGGGGCCACACCTCCATGGAAACTATCCAGTCGGAGTCATCACCCACAGTTGGGTGGGGCACATCTCCATGGAAGCACTCAAAGGATTCCAGTCTAATCAGCACTAAAATGTCTGCCCCACAAGATTGCATCAAAGGATATGCTTTTTCTGGGGGACGTAATACATTCAAAGTGGCACAGGACTTTAATGGAAAACATGTACAACATGCAAAACACATGGGTAATGTAAGCAGAGAGATGGAAACTCTAAAAAAGAATCAAGAAGGAATGCTAGAAATCAAAAACACTGTAATGGAAATGACGAATGCCTTTGATGGATTCATCAGTAAACTGGACATAGCCTAGGTAAGAATCCATTTGTTTGACAATACATGTATAGAAACTTCCCAAGCTGAAAAGCAACGAGAAAAAAGGAGTGAAAAAAAAAAAAAAAATGGAACAGAATACAGAAGTTATAGCATAAGGATAATGGCTGAGAATTTTCCAAAATTAATGAAAGACACCAGTCTATGGATCTAGGAAGCCCAGAGGACACCAACTGGCATAAACATCAAAAAATCTACCCCTAATCACATCATATTCAAACTTCAGAAAATCAGAGAAAATCTTGAGTCTAGATAAAAAAATACCTTACCCACAGAAGAACAAGGATAAGAATTGCATCAGAATTCTCTTCAGAAGACTTGTAAGCAAAAAGAGAGTAGAGTGAAATAAAGTGTTGAAAGAAAAAAAAGTCAACCTAGAAATTTGAATCCTGTGAAATTTTTCTTCAAAAGTGAAGGAGACACTCCAGTTGTCTGGGAGTCCTCAAGATGTGGAGTTGAGTTCTGCAGTGCTTCTTAGTGCGCTTCATTACAAGGAAGATTAAATCATTATACTTTGTGCATCAAAGTCTTTGAGCTTTAGTAAAATCAAATCTTTCTTTTTTAAGCCATAGTTTTCTTTTTTCTTGGAATGGAGAAGAGCTGGACCAGGAGAAGAATACGTAGCAAGGCATTGCATTGTATTCAAAAGCTTAATCCACAGCCAAAGACCAAGGCTTTGTGTTATTTAATTTGTGCTAGTATTTGCTTCTCTTCAGAGGTGTTCCCTATCAGAAGTTCTGGGTCTCTAAGGTAGATAGACTAATGGACTTCATTACCAGCTCTCCAGACATGCGGGGCATATTGGAATCCCAATGTTAGTTACAACCTAGCCTAAAATTGGGAATCACAATAAATGCTTTTTTAATGCAATTTTATTGAGATATATTCACATACCAGGTAATCATCCGAAGAGTACAATCAGTGGTTCACAGTATCATCATATAGTTATACATTCATCACCACAATCAATTTTTGAATATTTGAATTACACATAGTGGCTCCTGATGGAAATAGGGTGATATTTGGCAAAGTTCGTAGTGTCTCAAAAAGGCAGCAATGATGTCTCATGGAATGCAGCACCCCAGTGCTTGTCAGGCTGGGCTCAAGCATCCATTCATGGTCAAGGGCAATGAACACCTTACCTGACAAAACCAAAGAAGTAGGCTTGAAACTGGCAGGTTTCCCTGACAGCTAGGCTTCTCTTTTAGCTCAAATGAAACATCTCCTAAGAATCCCCGGAAATAATTCTTGTTGGGGTCTTAGCAAGGAGCAAGGAGGATCATACAACAGCAAGTAGAACACGAACTGTTGAAATAAAAATTACCACCAATAAAGTGATCTTATTTAAATTTGTGTTCAACTTAACAAGCTTAAGAAGAAATGGAAATTTTCTCAAAGAAAATTTGAGAAAACATGTTGCCATTCGGCCTGCCTCACAAAAAAATGCTAAAAGATGTTCTTCAGAGAGAAGGAAAATGATACAAGTCAGAAACATAGTTACATAAAGAAAAAAAGAGCATTCAGGAAGGAAGAAATGAAGGTAAAATAAAATCTTTTATTTTTCTTATTCTTAACTGATTTAACAGATAACACTTTGTTAAAAATAGTAATAGCAACAGTATATTGGATGGCTATGGCTTATGGATAAGTGAAATGAATGGCAGCAATGTCATAAGGGATAGGAGGGAGGAAATGGGACTAATCTGTAAAAGGTATTTGCACTACCTATGAAGCAGTGAGTGCTATTTAAAGTGGACTTAGATTAGTTGTGCATGTATATTGCAAATGCTAGGGTGACTACTAAAAAATATCTTAAAGAGAAGTATAATTGATATTCTAAGAGAGGAGAGAAAATGGAATCATAAAAAGGATCAGATAAAACCAGAGAAGGCAGAAAAATATTGGAAGACATAAAAAGAAACAAAGGTCAAGGAGAACAAATAGAAAACACAAGCATGGTAGACATTAATCCAACTGTATCAATAATCACTTTACATGCGAATTGTCTAAACACAATTAAAAGACTGAGAAAATCAGAATGGATTTAAAGAAAAAATGACCCAACTTTATATTGTCTGCAAGAGACCCACTTTAAATACAAAGATGCAGATAGATTACAAGTAAAAGGATAGAGAAAGATATGGGTCTTAACACTAATTAAAAGAAAACTGGAGTGGCTATATTTATTTCAGACAAAGCAGATTTCAGATTAAGGAAAATTATCAGGAATAAAGAGGGACATTGCATAATTTACAAAGGGGTCAGTTTTCTAAGAAGACATAGCAATCCTTAATGTGTATGCACCTAACAACAGAGTGTCAAAATACTAAGTCAAAAACTGATAGAACTGCAGTGAAATAGACAAATCCACTATTATAATTGGAAACTTCAACACCCTTTTATCAGTACCTGATAGATCCAACAGGCAGAAAATTAGTAAGATGTAGTTGAACTGAACAGCACCATCAGTCAACTGGATCTAATGGATATTTGCAGAATAGAATAGTTCCCATCCAACAACAGAAGAATGCACATTCTTTTCAAGCTCACATGGAACATTCACCAAGAAAGACCACATCTTGAGCCATAAAACACACCTTAACAAAATTAAAGGAATAGAAATCATACAAAGTATGCTCTCAGACCACAGTGGATCAAGCTAGACATTGATAACAGAAAGATAGCTGGAAAATCCCAAAATACTTGGAGATGAAACAACACACTTCTAAATAACGTGAGTCAAAGAAGAAAACAGAAGAGAAATTTTTTTAAAAAATTAAATGAAAATGAAAATACAACTTATAAAACTTTTTAGATGCAGAAAAAGCAATGCTTAGATGGAAATTTATAGCAGCAAATGCATACATTAGAGAAGAAGAAAGATACAATAAAATCAATAATCCAGGCTTCCACCTTACTAAAAGAAGAGCAGAGTGTATCACACAGTAAGGTGAAGGGGAGGAGTGGATATGATTTTGTGTATTGTGATTGTGTGTGTGTAATATATACATATGTAAGCAACACACATACATGTATATATGTGTGTGTGTGTGTAAAAAAAATGTATTTCTTAAAACTGCTCATCAACAAAAAAAGTTTGAGAAACACTGGACTAAAATAAACCCGGCTAATGTGTTAGATTCTTAGCATATTATTCTATTCACATCACCTATGGCCCCAAATCAGTCACAATATAATTACAGACAAAAGTATGATGCCTGAAGTAGTATCTTTGTAGGAAAAAAAAGTGTGAATATTTTGGTTAACTGGATCTTTCAGCATCTTTCATATCAATAGAACTGCTTTGTCAATAAGGTTTTTAAACATCTTACCAAGTTCAGGGCTGTTGGTTGAGAATATAATGAATAAAAAATACAGTTAGGCCATTTAGGAGCTTATAATTTTACAAAGTCACAAACACAAGCAGATAATTTTAGTAGTGTGGTCAGTGCTACAGTAGAGGTATGCAGGGTGTTAAGACAGAACATGAGGAGGCAGGGCAAGATGGCGGACTGGTGAGCTGTATGTTTTAGTTACTCCTCCAGGAAAGTAGGTAGAAAGCCAGGAACTGCGTGGACTGGACACCACAGAGCAATTTGACTTTGGGCATACTTCATACAACATTCATGAACACATCAAACTGCTGAGATCAGTGAAATCTGTAAGTTTTTGTGGCCAGGGGACCCGTGCCCCTCCCTGCCAGGCTCAGTCCTGTGGGAGGAGAGGCCATCAGTGCTGGGAAGGAGAAGCGAGAACTGCAGTGGCAGCTCTTATCAGAAACTCATTCTACTGATCCAAACTCCAACCATAGACAGACTGAGACCAGACACCAGAGAATCTGAGAGCAGCCAACCCAGCAGAGAGGAGACAGGCATAGAAAAAAACAGCAAGAAAAACTCCAAAATAAAAGCAGAGGATTTTTGGAGTTATGGTGAACATAGAAAGGGGAAGGGCAGAGCTCAGGCCCTGAGGCTCATATGCAAATCCCGAAGAAAAACTGATCTCTCTGCCCCCTGGATCTTTCCTTAATGTCCCTAACTGCTTTGTCTCTTAGCATTTCAATAACCCATTAGATCTGCAAGGAGGGCTTTTTTTTTTATCTTTTTTTTTTTTTTTTTCTGTTTCTAAAACAATTATTCTAAGAAGCCCAATACAGAAAGCCTCAAAGACTTGCAATTTGGGCAGGTCAAGACAAGAGCAGAACTAAGAGAGCTCTGACACAAAAGGCAATAATCCAGTGGCTGAGAAAACTCACTAAACACCACAACTTCCCAAGTAAAGGGGGGTGTCTGCTCACAGCCATCATCCTGGTGGACAGGAAACACTCCTGCCCATCGCCAGCCCCATAGCCCAGAGCTGCCCCAGACAACCCAGTGCAATGGAAGTGCTTCAAATAACACGCACACACCACAAGACTGGGCATGGACATTAGCCTTCCCTGCACCCTCAGCTGGTTGTCCCAGAGTTGGGAAGGTGGAGCAGTGTGAATTAACAGAGCCCCATTCAGCCATTATTTCAGCAGACTGGGAGGCTCCCTACACAGCCCAGCAGCCCAGAACCTCCCTTGGGGGACGGCACTCACCTGTGACATAGCACAGTTATCCCTCAACAGAGGGCCAGGGGGTGCACGGCCTGGAAGAGGGACCCACTCGCAAGTTTCAGGAGCCATACGCCAATACCAAGGACTTGTGGATCAGTGGCAGAGACAAACTGTGGCAGGACTGAATTGAAGGATTAGACTATTGCAGCTTTAAAACTCCAGGAACACCAGGGAGATTTGATCGTTAGAGCCACCCCCCATCCCTGACCGTCCAGACACACACTCCATATACAGGGCAGGCAACACCAACTACACACGCAAGCTTGCTACACCAACTGGACCCCACAACTCATTCCCCCACTCACCACAAAGGCAAAGCAGGGGAGAACTGGTTTGTGGAGAACAGGTGGCTCATGGACGCCACCTGCTGGTTAGTTAGAGAAAGTGTATTCCACAAATCTGTAGATCTGATAAATTAGAGGTAAGGACTTCAATTGGTCTACAAATCCTAAAACAACCCTATCAAGTTAAGCAAATGCCAAGAGGCCAAAAACAACAGAAAATTATAAAGCATATGAAAAAAACAGACAATATGGATAACCCAAGCCCAAGCACCCAAATCAAAAGATCAGAAGAGACACAGTACCTAGAGCAACTAATCAAAGAACTAAAGATGAACAATGAGACCATAGTACAGGATACAAAGGATATCAAGAAGACCCTAGAAGAGCATAAAGAAGACACTGCGGAGGCAGGGCAAGAAGGCGGAGTGGTGAGGAGCAGAATTTCATCTCTCCACTAGAGCAGCTGGCAATTACCCAAGAACTATATGAAACAGTGTTTTCGGGGTCTCCAGTAACCAGTCACACATTGGACACAAGTTTGGAATTGGAGGAAAAGCTGAGATCACAGCAAACATTGTAAGTTCCCCGGACCAGGGGTCTGGCGTCCCTCCCCACCCAGACCTCACAGACTGTCTTGCTGCTGGCTCCCTGAAAGGGGAGGAAAAAAAACACAAAAAACAGCAATCTGCTGAGGGCAAGAAGGGAGGCTCAACCCAGCCTCAACTTCAGAATTAATTAGCAAACTAATTAACTAACTTTGGGAGCTGGGATGCTAAAGAAGGGCTGGGCTCCGAGAAGTGGGGGCACGTAAAAGCGGGCACCCATTCCCAGACTCCAAAAAAGTCATTTTTTTTTCCCCTACATTTTGCCCCTTCTGGCTTCTCACTGATCCCTTATCTTTTTGCATTTCAATAGCCCCTGGCAGGGGTGCAACTAAAGCCATTGGAGAGTAATTATCAGACAATAGCCCAAAGCCTATCTTTAAATGCTCTATTCTGACACTGACAAAACTTCCAGGCTAGGGAAAGACTTTTAAAAGAGAATCTTTTTTTTTTTTTTTCCTTTTTTCTTTTTCTTGATTTCTTTTCTATTTTTTTTTTTTTTTAATCTAAAAGTAATATATGTGGTTATTTTCTATTGGAAAGTCCAGGTTGAGGGACTAGGCTGGGCTTGGGGGAGACAGAGTACCCACAGTGTCTTTGAATTCCGTATTCACTACTGAAGGCCTCCACCCCCATCTTTAATTGGCAACTCAGGCTGACCAAGGAATCTACCTGGAGAGGCCCCAAAGGGGAGAGAGGAGAAGGGAATAGTGCCCCTGAGAGACAACTGGAGTTCTGAGGATTGGGAGAGTGAAGGGAGGTCCAGCTCAACTGGCAGTCCTCCTTCTGGGAATTCAGACCCCAGGGGCTGGAATTCAGATTCCGCCTTCAGTCAGCCACACCCCTGACAGGATCAGAGTCACCAGGAGAACTAAAGTCTCCATACTTCCTTACACTGGTGGGGGAGCTGCGGGCTGGCCAGCGCCACCTGCTGGACAGGAGAGGAAAAGCACCAATTCTAAAGGCCTCATAGGAGGGTCTCATTCTCAGGAAAACTCCATACCCTCCCAATGAGACCTGGGCCTCACTAGACTGGGAAAATCTGACTAGGGTCGACCATATCCGAGGAGACCCACTCACAGAAAGGTTACATAGAGGCAGAGCAAGAAACAGAAAAAACAAGAGGGGAAAAATTCTGATCAACTAAATAGAACCTAAGTTAGAGGTCTAGAGTAAGTTGAACTGAATAACAGAGGCCAGAGAACAAAGCCAACCAACAAGAAAACCACTAGGTAAAAGACAAAAAACAAGCTCCAAAATAAACTAATCAAGAAAATCAGATGCCTAGACAACTTAAGATAACAAGCCATACCAGGAAACATGAAAACATGGACCAGCCAAAGGAACAAACTAATAGCTCAGCTGAGACACAGGAGTGGAGGCAACTAATGCTAAATAAATTTGATGAAATGAAGGAAGATATAGCAAAAGAGCTGAAGGATATAAAGAAGACACTGGCTGACCATAAAGAAGAATTCATAAACTTAAAAACACAAATGGCAGAACTCATGGGAATGAAGGCCACAATGGAGGAGATGAAAAACACAATGAAGGGACACAACAGTAGATTTGAACAGGCAGAAGAAAGGATCAGTGAACTGGAAGACAGGTCATTCGAATTCATACACACAAAAGAACAGATGGTGAAAAAAATGGAAAAATATGAGCAGGGCCTTAGGGAGCTGAGTGACAACATGAAATGCACAAATATACATGTTATGGGTATCCAAGAAGGAGAAGAGAGGGGAAAAGGGGCAGAAAGAGTAATAGAAGACATATTCACTGAAAATTTCCCAAGTCTTATAAAAGACAGAAAATTAGAGATTCAAGAAGTACAATGTACCCCAAATAGAATAGATCCCAATAGACCTACTCCAAGACACTTACTGGTCAGATTGTCCAATGTCAAAGACAAAGAGAGGATTCTGAAAACAGCAAGAGAAAAGCGATCCATCACATACAAGGGAAGGTCAATAAGGCTATGTACAGATTTCTCTGCAGAAACCATGGAGGCAAGAAGACAGTGGCATGATATATTTAAGATACTGAAAGAGAAAAACTGCCAACCAAGAATTCTATATCCAGCCAAACTTTCCTTCAAAAATGAGGGAGAGATTAAAACATTTTCAGACAAACAGACACTGAGAGAGTTTCTGAATAAGAGACTGGCACTACAAGAAATACTAAAGGGAGTGCTACAGGCTGATAGGAAAAGACAGGAGAGAGAGAGTTGGAGAAGAGTGCAGAAATGAAGATTATCAGGAAAGGTAAAAGGAGAGGAAAAAATAAGATATGACATATAAATTCCAAAAAACAAAATGGTAGTAGAAGGTACTGCCCTTACAGTAATAACACTAAATGTAAATGGATTAAACTCCCCAATAAAAAGACACAGACTGGCAGAATGGATTAAAAAACAGGACCCATCTATATGCTGTCTACAAGAAACTCACTTTAGACACAAGGACAAACATAGACTGAAAGTGAAAGGTTGGAAAAAGATATTTCATGCAAACAACAACCAGAAAAAAGCGGGAGTAGCTATATTAATATCAGACAAGTTAGACTTCAAAAGTGAAACAATTAAAAGAGACAAAGAAGGACACTATATATTAATAAAAGGGTCAATTCATCAAGAAAACATAACAGTCATAAATATTTATGCACCAAACCAGAATGCCCCAAAATTCATGAGGCAAACACTGCGATCACTGAAAGGAGAAATAGATACCTCTACAATAATAGTTGGAGACTTCAATACACCACTCTCATCAATGGATAGAACATCTAGACAGAGGATCACTAAAGAAACAGAGATGTTGAATTGTATGATAAATGAACTAGACTTGACAGACATTTATAGAACACCACATCCAACAACAGCAGGATACACCTTTTTCTCAAGTGCTCATGGAACATTCTCTAGGATAGACCACATGTTGGGTCACAAAGCAAGTCTCAACAAATTTAAAAATATTGATATTATACAAAACACCTTCTCAGACCACAATGGAATGAAGTTGGAAATAAATAAAAGGCAGAAGGTCATAAAATTCACAAACATATGGAGGCTAAACAACACCCTCTTAGAAAACCAGTGGGTAAAGGAAGAAATTACAAGAGAAATTAGTAAATACCTCGAGGCAAATGACAATGAAAACACAACTTATCAAAACTTATGGGATGCAGCAAAGGCGGTGCTGAGAGGGAAATTTATTGCCCTAAATGCCTATATTAAAAGAGAAGAGAGAGCAAAAATTGAAGAGTTAACTGCTCACCTGGAGGAATTAGAGAAAGAACAGCAAACTAACCCCAAAGCAAGCAGAAGAAATAACAAAAATTAGAGCAGAAATAAATGCAACTGAGAACAGGAAAACAATAGAGAAAATCAACAAAACCAGAAGTTGGTTCTTTGAGAAAATCAATAAAATCGATGGACCAATGGCTAGGCTAACAAAAAAAAAGAGAGAGCAGATGCAAATAAATGCAATCAGAAATGGGAAAGGAAATATAACTACCGACCCTGCAGAAATTAAGGAGACAATGAGAAGATACTATGAGCAACTATATGCTAATAAACTAGACAACTTAGATGAAATGGACAACTTCCTAGAAAAGCATAAACAACCAACATTAACTCAAGAAGAAATAGATGACCTCAACAAACCAATCACAAGTAAAGAGATTGAGTCAGTCATCAAAAAGCTCCCAAAAAGGAAAAGGCCAGGACCAGATGGTTTCACATGTGAATTCTACCAAGCATTCAAGAACGAATTAGTACCAATCCTGCTCAATCTCTTCAAAATAATTGAAGAAGAGGGAAAGCTACCTAACTCTTTCTATGAAGCCATCATCACCCTAATACCAAAACCAGGCAAAGATACTACAAAAAAAGAAAATTATAGACCAATTTCTTTAATGAACATACATGCAAAAATCCTCAACAACATACTCTCAAATTGAATCCAGCAGCACATTAAAAGAATTATACACCACAACCAGGTGGGATTTATTCCAGGTATGCAAGGCTGGTTCAACACAAGAAAATCAATTAATGTAATACACCACATCAATAAATCAAAGCAGAAGAACCACATGATCATCTCGATTGATGCAGAAAAAGCATTTGACAAAATTCAACATCCTTTCCTGATGAAAACACTTCAAAGGATAGGAATAGAAGGGAACTTTTTCAATATGATAAAGGCAATATATGAAAAACCCACAGCTAACATCATACTCAATGGGGAGAGACTGAAAGCTTTTCCTCTAAGATCAGGAACAAGACAGGGATGCCCACTATCACCATTGTTATTCAACATTGTGCTGGAAGTTCTAGCTAGACCAATTAGGCAAGAAAAAGAAATAACGGCATCCAAATTGGAGAGGAAGAAGTAAAACTTTCACTATTTGCAGATGACATGATTCTATCTGTAGGAAATCCAGAAAAATCTACAGCAAAGCTACTAGAACTAGTCAATGAATACACCAAAGTAGCAGGCTATAAGATCAACACACAAAAATCTGTAGTGTTCCTATACACAAGTAATGGGCAACAAGAGGAGGAAATCAAGAAAAAAATCCCATTTACAATAGCAACCAAAAGAATCAAGTATTTAGGAATAAACTTAACCAAGGACACAAAAGACCTTTACATAGAAAACTATAAGAAACTGCTAAAAGAAATTGAACAAGACCTGAAAAAAATGGAAGAACATACCATGTTCATGGATTGGAAGACTAAATATAGTTAAGATGGCAATTTTACCTAAACTGATTTACAGATTCAATGCAATACCAATTCAAATCCCAACAACTTACTTTACAGAAATAGAAAAACCAATAACTAAATTTATTTGGAAGGGTAAGGTGCCCCAAATAGCCAAAAATGTCTTGAGAAACAGGAATGAAGTGGGAGGTCTCACACTACCTGACTTTGAAGCATATTACAAAGTTACAGTGCTCAAAACAGCATGGTACTGGCATAAGGACATATATACTGATCAATGGAATTGAATTGAGTGTTCAGAAGTAGACCCTCACATCTATGGACAACTGATCTTTGATAAGGCAGTGAAGCTGAAGCAACTGGGAAAGAGCAGCCTGTTCAATAAATGGTGTTTGGAGAACTGGATATCCATTTCCAAAGAATGAAAGAGGATGTCCATCTCACACCTTATACCAAAATTAACTCAAAGTGGATCAAAGACCTAAACATTAGCACCAAGACCATAAAACTCTTAGAAGAAAATGTAGGGCAATATCTTAAAGATCTTGTGAAAGGAGGTGGTTTCTTAGACCTCACACCCAAGGCACGAGCAACCAAAGAACAAATAGACAAATGGGATCTCCTCAAAATTAAACACTTTTGTACATCAAAGGACTTTGTCAGAAAAGTCAAAAGGCAACCTACACAATGGGAGATGATATTTGGAAACCACATATCAGATAAGGGTTTAATATACCGAATATATAAAGGAATCCTGCATCTCAATAACAGAAAGACAAACAATCCAATTAAAAAAATGGGCAAAAGACATGAACAGACATTTTTCTGAAGAGGAAATACAAATGGCTCAAAAGCATATGAAAAAAAATGCTCAACTTCACTGGCTATTAAGGAAATGCAAATCAAAACCACAATGAGATATCATCTCACACCTACCAGAATGGCCATTATCCAAAAAACAGAAAATGACAAGTGCTGGAGAGGATGTGGAGAAAGAGGCACACTTATTCATTGTTGGTGGGAATGTAGAATGATGCAACCACTCTGGAAGACAGTATGGAGGTTCCTCAGGAAGCTAAATATAGATTTGCCATATGACCCAGCTATTCCATTGCTGGGTATATACTCAGAGGAACTGAAACTTAAGACACAAACAGACATTTGTAAACCAATGTTTATTGCAGCATTATTCACAATTGCCAAGAGATGGAAACAGCCCAAATGTCCATCAAAGGACGAGTGGATAAACAAACTGTGGTATATACACATGATGGAATATTATGCAGCTGTAAGACAGAACAAAGACATGGATCATGTAATAATGTGGATGAACCTTGAGGACATTATGTTGAGTGAAGTTAGCCAGAAACAAAAGGACAGATTCTGTATGGTCTCACTAATATGAACAGACATTAATGAACAAACTTTGGGAGTTAAAAGCTGACAACACAGGCGACCAGGAGATAGAAAGAGGGCAGAGATCAGCCATTTGATGCTGAAGGACTACAGAATGTTTAGGATTGATTGCATAAATCCAGAAATAGATAGCATAATACTGTGTGATGGTAGCACGGTATTGTAAGTACACCGAACAAAGATGTCTGTGAGTAAAGCTGAAAGAGGTGGGATAGGAGAATGTATGACACCAGAGGTAAAGATAGATGATAAAGACTGGGACTGTATAACGTGGGAAAAACTGGAGTGGCCAATGACTGTTACTAAATATACAAATATAAAAATGTTTTTCCATGTGGGAAAGCAAATGAATGTCAACCATGTAGAGAGTTGAAAAAGGGATGGTATTCAGGAAAAAACATAATCAAAACAAACTGGAGTCTATGGTCAACAGTAACATTGTAATATACCTCCATTAAATGTAACAAAGGCAATATGCCAATGCTAAATGTATATGAGAGGGGGATTTAGGGGAGTAATATGGGATTCTTGGTAGTGGTGTTATTTGCGGTCCTTAGTAGTATATTGTATTGTATGACATGTTATTTTTCTTTTTATCATGTTTTCTTATTGCTAAAAAAAAAAAGCAAACAATTTTTCTTGTAGTAATCCGTATGTTCAAGTGCTGATTGTGGTGATAAATGTACAACTTTATGATGATACCATGAACTACTGATTGTACACTGTGGATAAATGTATGGTATGTGAACATAACTCTAAAATTGTAGGAAAAAATATATATAGGAGTAAAAGTGCTGGAGAAAACATGGGGAGAGGGATGATGCCTCACCAATATGGACTAACTACAATGTGTAAACTCAGAATTGAATCTTAGAACATAGCCTAACGTGGACACAATAATTGTAATAGTGCCTAGATTGTAAGCTCTTATAGCAGTTAACTCTATCCCTGAATTGTAAGGCCTATCTCTAAACTTTGAGATGCTGATCCCCTAGCGTATAACCTGATTGTTCTCTGGAACAATGCATATCTCTGAGACACCTGAAACTCAGAGCTAGAGCTCGGCAGATATGAGTGTCAGTATGAGTGCATACAGCCACTGTCAAAAAAAAAAAAAAAAAAAAGCTGAAAAAGAGCCCAGACTTCAATTAGTGATATGAATGAAGCAGGTCTGGTTAACACCAGGGCAAGCCAGGCCAAAGGGTAAAGGTTGAAACTGATTGTGTTTTAAAACTTCAACTTTCATATGAGACCAAGGGAATAGATATCTATTTGGTACAGGATCTAAATTTTCTAAACGGTACAACTCTACAGTCGATTTGTTCAAACAGCACAATGTCATGGAACTTTGAATAGGAAGTGAGATATGGTAGGTTAGTATAGGCTGGAGTGAAATAGTGACACATCCTAGAGTAATTTGGGCAGATAATAAAAAATATATTTACAGCCTCCCCCTCCCCAGCCCCGAGGATCTGGGGGAAGGTGTGGATGTGTTGGACATCCTCACCTGGACTGGTGTTGATGTTGTCACAAGCATTGGGACTGGCGGTTTGATGTGCTGAGCCCTTGAGCATGAGACTTGCCCTTATGAAACTCATTACCACAAAGGAGAGTCAAAACTTGTATGTAATGGTGCCTAAGAGTCTCTCCCTGAGTACCTCTTTGTTGCTCAGATGTGGCCCTCTCTCTCTCTCACTGAGCCATCTCGACAGGTGAACTTGCTGCCCTACCCCCTACGTGGGACCCGACTCCCAGGGATGTAAATCTCCCTGGCAACGCAGAGTATGACTCCAGGGGATGAATGTGGACCCGGCATCGTGGGACTGAGAGTATCTTCTTGACCAAAAGGGGGATGCAAAATGAGACGAAATGGTTTCAGTGGCTGAGAGATTCCAAATGGAGTCGAGAGGTCACTGGTGGACATTCTTATGCACTATATAGATAACACCTCTTAGGCTTTAATGTATTGGAATAGCTAGAAGTAAATACCTGAAACTACCAAACTCCAACCCAGCAGTCTGGACTCCTGAAGACGATTATATAATAATGTAGATTACAAGGGGTGACAATGTGATTGTGAAGACCTTGTGGATCACATCCCCTTTATCTAGTGTATAGATGAGTGGAGGAATGGGGATAAAAACTAAAGGACAAATGGGGTGGGATGGGGGGATGATTTGGGTGTTCTTTTTTCACTATTATTTTTTATTCTTGTTCTGGTTCTTTCTGATGTAAGGAAAATGTTCAGAGATAGATTGTGGTGATGAACACATAACTATGTTATCATATTGTGGACAGTGGATTGTATATCATGGATGATTGTATGGTGTGTGAATGTATTTCAATAAAACTGGATTTAATAAAAAAATTAAAAAAAATTTGGATAAAAAAAAGAAGACATTGCAAGACTAAATAAAAAAATAGATGATCTTATGGAAATTAAAGAAACTGTTGACCAAATTAAAAAGATTCTGGACACTCATAGTACAAGACTAGAGGAAATTGAACAATGAATCAGTGACCTGGAAGATGACAGAATGGAAAATGAAAGCACAAAAGAAAGAATGGGGAAAAAAATCAAAAAAATCAAAATGGACCTCATGGATATGATAGATAATATAAAACGTCCGAATATAAGACTCATTGGTGTTCCAGAAGGAGAAGAAAAGGGTAAAGGTCTAGGAAGAGTATTCAAAGAAATTGTTGGGGAAAACTTCCCAAATCTTCTAAACACCATAAATACACAAATCATAAATGCCCAGCAAACTCCAATAGAATAAATCCAAATAAACCCACTCTGAGACATATTCTGATCACACTCTCAAACACAAAAGAGAGGGAGAAAGTTCTGAAAGCAGCAAGAGAAAAGCAATTCACCACATACAAAGGAAACAGCATAAGACTAAGTAGTGACTACTCAGCAGCCACCATGGAGGCAAGAAGGCAGTGGCACGATATATTTTAAATTCTGAGTGAGAAAAATTTCCAACCAAGAATACTTTATCCAGCAAAGCTCTCCTTCAAATTTGAGGGAGAGCTTAAATTTTTCACAGACAAACAAATGCTGAGAGAATTTGCTAATAAGAGACCTGCCCTACTGGAGATACTAAAGAGAGCCCTACAGACAGAGAAACAAAGAAAGGAGAGAGAGACTTGGAGAAAGGTTCAGTACTAAAGAGATTCAGTATGGGTACATTAAAGGATATTAACAGAGAGAGGGTAAAAATGTATATGACAAACATAAACCAAAGGATAAGACGGCTGATTCAAGAAATGCCTTCACGGTTATAACGCAGAGTGTAAATGGATTAAACTCCCCAATTAAAAGATATAGATTCGCAGAATGGATTAATAAAAAAAATGAACCATCAATATGTTGCATACAAGAGACTCATCTTAGACACAGGGACACAAAGAAATTGAAAGTGAAAGGATGGAAAAAAATATTTCATGTAAGCTACAGCCAAAAGAAAGCAGGTGTAGCAATATTAATCTCAGATAAAATAGACTTTAAATGCAAGGATGTTTTGAGAGACAAAGAAGGCCACTACATACTAATAAAAGGGACAATTCAACAAGAAGAAATAACAAACATAAATGTTTATGCACCCAATCAAGGTGCCACAAAATACATGAGAGAAACACTGGCAAAACTAAAGGAAGCAATTGATGTTCCCACAATAATTGTGGGAGACTTCAACAGATCACTCTCTCCTATAGATAGATCAACCAGACAGAAGACCATAAGGAAATTGAAAACCTAAACAATCTGATAAATGAATTAGATTTAACAGACATATATAAAACATTACATCCCAAATCACCAAGATACACATACTTCTCTAGTGATCATGGAATTTTCTCCAGAATAGATCATATGCTGGGACATAAAACAAGCCTCAATAAATTTAAAAAGATTGAAATTATTCAAAGCACATTCTCTGACCACAATGGAATACAATTAGAAGTCAATAACCATCAGAGGGTTAGAAAATTCACAAATACCTGGAGGTTAAACAACACACTCCTAAAAATCCTAAACAATCAGTGGGTTAAAGAAGAAATAGCAAGAGAAATTGCTAAATATATAGAGACGAATGAAAATGAGAACACAACATACCAAAACCTATGAGATGCAGCAAAAGCAGTATTGAGGGGGAAATCTATAGCACTAAATGCATATATTAAAAAGGAAGAAAGAGCCAAAATTAAAGAACTAATGGATCAACTAAAGAAGCTGGAAAATGAACAGCAAACCAATCCTAAACCAAGTAGAAGAAAAGAAATAACAAGGATTAAAGCAGAAATAAATGACATAGAGAACAAAACAACAATAGAGAGGATAAATATCACCAAAAGTTGGTTCTTTGAGAAGATCAACAAGATTGACAAGCCTCTAGCTAGACTGAAAAAATCAAAGAGAAGACCCATATAAACAAAATAATGAATGAAAAAGGTGACATAACTGCAGATCCCAAAGAAATTAAAAAAATTATAAGAGGATATTATGAACAACTGTATGGCAACAAACTAGATAATATAGAGGAAATGGACAATTTCCTGGAAACATATGTACAACCTAGACTGACCAGAGAAGAAACAGAAGACCTCAACCAACCCATCACAAGCAAAGAGATCCAATCAGTCATCAAAAATCTTCCCACAAATAAATGCCCAGAGCCAGATGGCTTCACAGGGGAATTCTACCAAACTTTCCAGAAAGAACTGACACCAATCTTACTTAAACTCTTTCAAAACATTGAAGAAAATGGAACACTACCTAACTCATTTTATGAAGCTAACATTCAATCTAATACCAAAACCAGGCAAAGATGCTACAAAAAAGGAAAACTACCGGCCAATCTCCCTAACGAATATAGATGCAAAAATCCTCAACAACATACTTGCAAATCGAATCCAAAGACCATTAAAAAAATCATACACCATGACCAAGTGGGGTTCATTCCAGGCATGCAAGGATGGTTCAACATAAGAAAATCAATCAGTGTATTACAACACATTAACAATTCGAAAGAGAAAACTCAAATGATCACCTCAATAGATGCTGAAAAAGCATTTGACAAAATCCAACATCCGTTTTTGATAAAAACACTTCAAAAGGCAGGAATTAAAGGAAACTTCCTCAATATGATAAAGAGCATATACAAAAAACCCACAGCCAGCATAGTACTCAATGGTGAGAGACTGAAAGCCTTCCCTCTAAGATCAGGAACAAGACAAGGATGCCCACTATCACCACTGTTATTCAGCATTGTGCTGGAAGTCCTAGCCAGGGCAATCCAGCAGACAAAGAAATAAAAGGCATCCAAATTGGAAAAGAAGAAGTAAAACTGTCATTGTTTGCAGATGATATGATCTTATATCTGGAAAACCCCAAGAAATCGACGATACAGCTACTAGAGCTAATAAACAAATTTAGCAAAGTAGCGGGATACAAGATTAATGCACATAAGTCAGTAATGTTTCTATATGCTAGAAATGAACAAACTGAAGAGACACTCAAGAAAAAGATACCATTTTCAATAGCAACTAAAAAAATCAAGTACCTAGGAATAAACTTAACCAAATATGTAAAAGACCTATACAAAGAAAACTACATAACTCTACTAAAAGAAATAGAAGGGGACCTTAAAAGATGGAAAAATATTCCATGTTCATGGATAGGAAGACTAAATGTCATTAAGATGTCAATTCTACCCAAACTCATCTACAGATTCAATGCAATCCCAATCAAAATTCCAACAACCTACTTTGCAGACTTGGAAAAGCTAGCTATCAAATTTATTTGGAAAGGGAAGATGCCTTGAATTGCTAAAGACACTCTAAAAAAGAAAAATGAAGTGGGAGGACTGACTTTGAAGCTTATTATAAAGCCACAGTTGTCAAAACAGCATGGTACTGGCACAAAGATAGACACATAGATCAATGGAATTGGATTGAGAATTCGGAGATAGACCCCCAGATCTATGGCTGACTGATCTTTGATAAGGCCCCCAAAGTCACTGAACTGGGTCATAATGGTCATTTCAACAAATGGGGCTAGGAGAGTTGGATATCCATATCCAAAAGAATGAAGGAGGACCCCTACCTCACACCCTATACAAAAATTAACTCAAAATGGACCAAAGATCTCAATATAAAAGAAAGTACCATAAAACTCCTAGAAGATAATGTAGGAAAACATCTTCAAGACCTTCTATTAGGCGGACACTTCCTAGACTTTACACCCAAAGCACAAGCAACAAAAGAAAAAATAGATAAATGGGAATTCCTCAAGCTTAGAAGTTTCTGTACCTCAAAGGAATTTCTTAAAAAGGTAAGGAGGCAGCCAATTCAGTGGGAAAAAATTTTTGGAAACCATGTATCTGACAAAAGACTGATATCTTGCATATATAAAGAAATCCTACAACTCAATGACAATAGTACAGACAGCCCAATTATAAAATGGGCAAAAGATATGAAAAGACAGTTCTCTGAAGAGGAAATACAAATGGCCAAGAAACACATGAAAAAAATGTTCAGATTCACTATCTATTAGAGAGATGCATATTAAGACCACAATGAGATACCATCTCACACCTATTAGAATGGCTGCTATTAAACAAACAGGAATCTACAAATGCTGGAGGAGATGTGGAGAAATTGGAACTCTTATTCATTGTTGGTGGGACTGTATAATGGTTCAGCCACTCTGGAAGTCAGTCTGGCAGTTCCTTAGAAAACTAGATATAGAGTTACCCTTCAATCCAGCAATTGCACTTCTCGGTATATACCCGGAAGATCGGAAAGCAGTGACACAAACAGATATCTGCACGCCAATGTTCATAGCAGCATTATTCACAATTGCCAAGAGATGGAAACAACCCAAATGTCCTTCAACAGATGAGTGGATAAATAAAATGTGGTATATACACATGATGAAATACTACACGGCAGTAAGAAGGAACGATCTCGTGAAACATGACAACATGGATGAACCTTGAAGACATAATGCTGAGTGAAATAAGCCAGGCACAAAAAGAGAAATATTATATGCTACCACTAATGTGAACTTTGAAAAATGTAAAACAAATGGTTTATAATGTAGAATGTAGGGGAGCTAGCAATAGAGAACAATTAAGGAAGTGGGAACAATAATCTAAGAAGAACAGATAAGCTATCATGGGTAAATTTAACATTCTGGGAATGCCCAGGAATGACTATGGTCTGTTAATTTCTGATGGATATAGTAGGAACAAGTTCACAGAAATGTTGCTATATTAGGTAACTTTCTTGGGGTAGAGTAGGAACAAGTTGGAAGTAAAGTAGTTAACTTAGGTTAATTGTCTTTTTCTTACTCCCTTGTTATGGTCTCTTTGAAATGTTCTTTTATTGTATGTTTTTTTTTAATTTTTTTAATTTTTAATTTTTTTATTTTTAATTTTTTAATTTTTCATACAGTTGATTAAAAAAAAAAAGTTAAGAAAAAACAAGGAAAAAAATATGTAGAGCCCCCTTGAGGAGCCTGTGGAGAATGCAGGGGTATTGGCCTACCCCACCGATGGTTGCTAACATGACCACAGACATAGGGGACTGGTGGTTTGATGGGTTGAGCCCTCCACCACAGGATTTACCCTTGGGAAGACGGTTGCTGCAAAGGAGAGGCTAGGCCTCCCTATAATTGTGCCTAAGAGCCTCCTCCCGAATGCCTCTTTGTTGCTCAGATGTGGCCCTCTCTCTCTAGCTAAGCCAACTTGAAAGGTGAAATCACTGCCCTCCCCCCTACGTGGGATCAGACACCCAGGGGAGTGAATCTCCCTGGCAACGTAGAATATGACTCCTGGGGAGGAATGTAGACCTGGCATCGTGGGATGGTGAACATCTTCTTGACCAAAAGTGGGATGTGAAAGGAAATGAAATAAGCTTCAGTGGAAGAGAGATTCCAAAAGGAGCCGAGAGGTCACTCTGGTGGGCACTCTTATGCACAGTTTAGACAATACTTTTTAGGTTCTAAAGAATTGGGGTAGCTGGTGGTGGATACCTGAAACTATCAAACTACAACCCAGAACCCATGAATCTCGAAGACAGTTGTATAAAAATGTAGCTTATGATGGGTGACAATGGGATTGGGAAAGCCATAAGGACCACACTCCACTTTGTCTAGTTTATGGATGGATGAGTAGAAAAATGGGGGAAGGAAACAAACAAACAAACAAACAGACAAAGGTACCCAGTGTTCTTTTTTACTTTAATTGCTCTTTTTCACTTTAATTATTATTCTTGTTATTTGTGTGTGTGTGCTAATGAAGGTGTCAGGGATTGATTTAGGTGATGAATGTACAACTATGTAATGGTACTGTGAACAATCGAATGTACAATTTGTTTTGTATGACTGCGTGGTATGTAAATATATCTCAATAAAATGAAGATTTTAAAAAAAAAGAACATGAATGAAACCTACTCTACATAAAGCATTATTTTCTGATTGCTACAGGGGACATTGGTGCCTGTCCTCAGGGCCCTTATAACCTCATTTGGAGAAAAAACTCATATGGAGAAAAATTTGGAGAAAAACTCATCTGAAGGAAAAAAATCTCACTTGAAGAAAAAAATCCAAAGAGATAAAAATAGAATGGCACACAAGCACAATTTAGGACATTTTCATCATATCGAAAAGTTCCCACATACCTTTTTACTTAGCATTGTATGTTTTTTAAAAGCAGTTTTATTGAGATATATTCATATACCATACAACCCAGCCAAAGTGTACAATCAATGATTCATAGTATCATCACACAGTTAGCATTGAGTTTTAAAGCAAATGCTGAGGTTGATAAATTTAGCCACTAATGTTAAAGCCAAATGACACAAATCCTGTTACCTATAATTGTGATCACTAAAATTAATCCCTCAACAAATGCATTAAGACAAATGATGAAAAATCAAAAGATAATTCATTGTTTTTAATCATAAAAGTATAGACTGCAAAAAGACAAACTTCCCCTGGGTTGGGGGTGGGGGAAATCTGTTAACATCCAGTGTGATCGGAGTGCTTCTGCGATCATGTTATCTCCAGAGACAATGAATTTCTTTTTCAGTTAGGGGCAAACTTTTTGTTCTCCAAGGTAACTGACTCTTGGACAGGTACCAACGAGAGACCCAAGAAGAAAATGATCTGAACATCCTCATGGCATTTGAAAAGTTATACACACACCTAGGATTAATTTATCCTGTGTTATATATAAGAAGTTAGCATTGGCCCCAGTTCCACACAAGAAGAGAAATAGCTTCCTGAATAACCAATTGTCAAGAGGATGCCTATATAAGTTTCAGACAGATGTGGTGTTTTTTTGTTTTTTTTTAAAGAAAGAAGCCAGATGGGAGTATTAAAGGCAGGAACCAAATTAAACCAGAGATTACCCAGAAAGATAAAAAGATGACTAGGAGAGTAACAGCCAGAGCTGACCAGAGTTGGAGCCCAGCTGTCCAGCCTGTGCAGACAGACGTGGCTCAGACTTGGCTTACACCCAACACAAACACAACATGCCCACATCCAGGGCAGCCAGGGAGCGGACCGTGTGCTAAGCAACCGAATCATCACATGTTACAATAACGTCTATAGTCCACTCTGAGGAAGAATGTTCTAAGAATAAAAAGAAATCTCATATTGTTGGACAGGATGCACCCTGCATACTTTTGCCCAGAGTCAAGAGACAAGCAACAATGAATAAAATACAACTTTGATACACACACACCACACTGTTTTCAATCAAAATTCAAAGGAAGTAAAGTAGGTAAAGAAAACACAAATTTAAATTTTCACACACATAGACTGCCCCCTGCAAAATAATAGATCAAAGAGATTGAGAGGGTTCTATTTTACAGTTTCAAAAATGTCAACTCCAATCTTGAACATTTTCTGGCTTGCATGACCCTTTCCCATAATAATCACTGTCATAGACGTCATGCCTCCAACGTCTAAGTGTGCATCAGTACCTAAAAAAATCCCTCAGATTGCCAACTTGAATTGTATTTGCCCACAGTTTGTTTTCTCTTGGGGCTGGGCCCTAAGGACAAGTAGAATTTACAAAATTGACTTACTTGCTGTATGTAATGTACAGAAACACCATAAAAATGCTTCATACTTTGTTAAACCATTCACGTATCTGGCTCTGCCCGACACTGAATATATTCCTCAGCAATGAAGAAAGGAGGACCCAGCTGAAAAATGCCCACATGTCCTGGCTACCAGCTCTCACTGTCAACGTTCATCATCCCTCATCCCAGCTTACCTGTATTCCTGCAAAGTCCTCAGGGGTCTTCCGGACCTCCTTCCTTTGATTCTGACTCAAGTTAAACTTGAAAAAGTTACTGGCTAACATCCACCTGAATGTCAGTGAAAAGATGAAAGCCTCAGGAGGAACAAGGAGAAGGAGAAGAGGAGAAGAGATGGTGGTGGGAAGCTATGGCCCCTGACTCGGAGTGGCTTGTTTTTAATTCAGACCAGCTAGATGGCGTTTTGCAAAAAATAGTCCCCAAAACAATTATGAGATCACCTCGCCCAGAGCTTCTCAAATTTGGGGGACATCTTTTTCAAACGCATATTCTGAATCAGTAGGTCTGAGGTGGGTCCATGAGTCTGCATTTCTAACAAACTCCCAGGTGACGCCAATGTTGCTGGTCCATGCTCAAGAAGCAAGGACTTAGGGTCCTTATTTTAAAAATTCAGAGTTCTAGGCCTCACTCCAGACAAATTGAAGCTATGGAAATCAGTACTTATTGAGGGACTGCAGTGATTCTTAAGCACACAAATTTTGAGGAGCATTTGAGTCACACTCTGTCTATTCACTGCACCACTTCATCTACACCAGTCCGTCACTGGTGACAAGCTGCTGGCCCCAGCAGTAGTAACAATGGGTAGAGCCAAAGGAGGTGTATTCCACCTCCAAGAAGTTTGGAAAGTGGCTCAGAAATGCCATAAGGAAGTTAAGCTACCTGACACAAGCTTTGCTTAACTATTGATTTTTGCCCTGCTGCTGGTTACTGATTTTACCCGGTGGTGGTGGTGGTGGAAGTGAGAGGTTATTTCATTCAGTATTTCAAAGCAGGAAGCAAAGATATCGGGAGTGATAAGATGCCACAAACTGATCGGGTTGGATCGTTATACTTTTCTGTAGTTTTCTAATTTTCTACAAGAACATCTATTACGTTTATAATCAGAAAAAAAAAAAACAAAAAAAACATTTACAAGTGTTAAAACTGAGAGCGACCACATCCTTAGAAACCACCACAGAATTTAATAATTCCTAAAGCAGAAAACTACCTCCAAATGGCTTCCCTTGAAGTTTAGCCTTTACCTTTGAATCATCTCATTCTCAACCTCTACCTCTGGGTTTCACCTACTAGAACTTTTGCTTATTACCTGTTTCTTCAGTCCTTGCTTAGGAAACAGGCAGATTTTCAGTCTTGTAAACATTCCTGGTTTTATCAAAAGAAAATTTTCAAACCTATTGTGCCGGTTTGAGTGTATTGTGTCCCCCAAATGCCATTATCTTTGTAGTCTTGTGTGGGGCAGAAGTTTTGGTGCTGGTTAGATTTGCTTGGAGTGTGCCCCACCCAGCTGTGGGAGATGATTCTGATGAGATGTTCTCATGGAGGCGTGGCCCCGCCCATTCAGGGTGGGCCTTGATCAGTGGAGCTATATAAATGAGCTGACTCAGAGAGAGGGAACTGAGTGAGTGCAGCTGGGAGTGATGTTTTGAAGAGAAGCAAGCTTGCTAGAAAGGAACGTCCTGGGAGAAAGCCGTTTTGAGGCCGGAGCTTTGGAGCAGACGCCGGCTGCCTTCCTAGCTAACAGAGGTTTTCCAGACACCACTGGCCGTCCTCCGGTGAAGGTACCCGATTGCTGAGGTGTTACCTTGGACGCTTTGTGGCCTTAAGACTGTCATTGTGTAGTGAAATAAACCCCCGTTTTATAAAAGCCTATCCATCTCTGGTGTTTTGCATTCTGCAGCATTAGCAAACTAAGACACCTATCTATCATCGAGTATGCCTGGAATTTTCTTTTGTTTTTGTTTGTTTGGTAGATTGGTTTAGATTCACTAAACTGCACTTTTACTGACTGAAACAGGCCACGTAGAGGACTACATCTATTCCCTAGAGGGAACCACTTTTAGCTATTCTGATTTTATTTCCCCTGTTGTTTACCCTTTTTTTTTTTTTTTTTTTTTGAACTCATTAACTTTAGGCAATATATATTGATTTCTACATAAGAAAGGTGACCATTGAGCTCATTTTATTCCTCCCATTTTTTCCTATGCTGCTGTTGTTATTAGGTACTCTACTTGTCACATCTGAAATTTTCAGTAACATTTTAAGACCTTTGTTGCTTGTCTGTCAACCTCTGACACCATCTCATGAATCCCCACTGTGCCACATGCTGAAGATACTAGCATCCTTCCCCTTTACTTTTTGCATTCCCTTCCTCCTTCTCTCTCCTAAATTCAGTTATCTAAACCTTTAATTTTACAATTGGTATTCCATAATTATCTTTAACACTTTGTGTATAAATAATTCTAAAGATTAAAAAGCAAACAACAGCATTTATATCATTATGATTATCTAAATATTATTTATTGCAAACCCAAGACCTGTGCTGATTTACTTTTACTTCTGGACAGGTCCCACATGCTACCCTGGGTGGCTCCAAGGACAACACTCCTGTCATCATAGCCAAATGGAGTCTCTTTTCTTGTGGCCTCCATTGTTCAAAATCCTGTCACATTTGGTTCACTTCATATTTGGACCATAATCTTCTTGTATTTTTATGTTTGGTTTGGTTTGGGGGTTGTGAGTGAGGAAATGTTCTATTGTCCTGCTCTTGTAAAAAGAGAAGAAATATATGCTTCTACCATATCCTGAAATTTATCTCCTCTCAAACATAGAGCAAAATCTGCTTTTACCCAGAGAAAACTCTTCTACAGACCTAGGAGAGAATTCCACTTAACTGAGTTTCTAGGCCTCCTGCTCAGCTTTCATCCTGGACTTTCCTGCCCTGCACATCTGATTTAGATACCCTGTCTTTCTTTTTCTTTCCCTCATTTTGCTATCCTCAAGAAACTTCTTCAAAAGGGTAAATGGTAGGTAAATTCTCCAAGTCCTTGTGTGGCTGAAAATGTCCTTGTTCTGCTGTAATACTTGATTTATAGATTGGGCATGGAAATTTTGTATCAACATAACTTTTCCTCAGAACTTTTAACTGATGAGATGTCTGACACCAGTATGACTCTCCTTCTTCTGGGGGAAACTTTGTTTCTTTCTGGAAACTTCTTAGTATCTTATCCGTATTGAGTGTTGTGAAATTTCACAAGGATATATCTGTGTGTGGATATTTTTAGACATCCTTTTCAGCACGTGATGAACCCTCCTAATCTTAAGCTTCAACTATGAGAAAATTTCTTCTATTATTTCACTGACTTTTTTTTCCCCTCTATTTTCTCTGCTTTCCATTACTGGCATTCCTCTTAATCTTATTTTGGACATTCCCCACTTATCATATCTTGTCTTTCTTATTTTGTCTCTTTTTGCTTGGCATTCTTGGAGTTCTTCTTTTCAGCAATTTTAATTTATGAGTTATTTCTCATTTTTAATGGAATCCTGCTCTCGTATAATGGATGTAATATCTTCTCAAATCTTAATGCCAATATTAAATTACCTCTATTTCCTCCAGGATCAGTACACACACACACACACACACACACACACACACATTCATATTTCTTATCTTATTTTGTTTTATTTTTTTACTACTACTTTTCCCTTAGTGTCTGGTACCTTGGTTGCCCATTCATATTTGGGAATGAAGGCCTGGGTATATTATTTTAGATAGCAGGTAAGAGTTTCCTTTGCAGTATTTTCAGGTAGGGCCTTCCCTTGAGAAGGAAGAATGACCACAGATTATGTGATCATGGGCAGGGAGTATGAGCTGGAAGGTTTTTAATTGCTGAGTGATCAGGAAGGGGGCTGGATGCCAAAAGGGGGACAACAGTTCTCTAGAGGCCCCAGTTCTTTCCAGACAGTTTATTAAGTTCTTCAGAGTAGTACTTGCCAAACGTTTTTACACCATAAAATATATTTAAAATGATATTTTTATTGGAGCAGTTCGTCCTAGCCAGAAGAAACCTGCCAGTGTCTGTAGCTGCTCCAGGCCCCCTCAGGCCTCCTGGAAGTTCTACAAATGGAGGTCAGGAAGGAAGAGACTGTCTGTTACATAGACTGACCTTCAAACCATCACTTCCATTTCCTGTGCTCCACGTACCAACTTAAGCCTAGATTATTTTCCATTCCATTTCCTATGTGTGCTCTAGTCATTTTTCCTTCATTCTGTCTCACTTTTCACAATCCTCTGTATTCTATCTTCCATGGATGTGTTAAACTGTCACCTACCAATGACCTCGGCCTCCCTGCCTAGTGGTTGTTGTGAGTTGATAACCTAACTCTTTCACAGGGATTAAAGATGGAGAATCAGTGTCAGTCAGGAAAGACACCTAAAGATGTTAACCTGTTCCAGTACAGGTGTCGGGCTCACCAGCAAAAGCATGACTAAACAGGCTCTGATGGAAAGACATTTCACTCACATAGAGAAAGAAAAGAGATAGAGAAAGGTCAGCTTCACTAGTGGGCATCAGTTTCCCATGGCCAACAGGTCTCACTCCACAGCCACCCATGGAGATGTTCTAGGAGCAGCACCCCTCTCTCATGTGTTCATGTGCCATAGTGGAGGCACCCAGCTCCCTCCATAGATCACTAGGATGTGAGTTGGATGTCATAAAACATTCCTACCAAATCAGACTGTCTCTGGTGAATATTTACATATGTTCAGCTTAATAGAGGAAGGAATATACTGGAAGTCCCCTGATCCGTTGGGGAATTGTGCTTTATCCCACCAGGTGGACACACCTGGTCCTGAGCACATGATGTATTTGTGGGTCCTGGGGAAAGGCAGCAGACCCTAGGACTATCCCCTACCACAACCAGTAAATAAACACATTTTCTCTGCCGTCATGAAATCTTGGACCTAAATACACTGAGTAATTTTCCAAGCAACCAGATGAACACTTCCTGTTCTGCTTTCTCTGTGTTTTAACTAATTTTAAGAAAGACATTATCCTTTAGTTAACAAAGACTTAAATCATGAAATTATCCTCAACTCATTCCTTAACTTTGATTCCTTTCTAGTCAGCCATTGACTCATATCTATTATACCCTCACAAAGATTTTGAACTTTACTTAACATTCCCATTGCCCATGCTGAAAGTGTGGACTGATGAGAGGCTAACTAAGAACTTAATAATTCTGGTCTGCACAGACCCACCTTCACTACCACGTCATCTGCCAAACGTTTTTTCACTTATGACTTTCCCCACCTCTATTCCATCCCACCCACTGTTCTTCTCTATTAATTCCCTCAAAGTACAGTTCTAATCAATCACTATGTGTATGTGTGGGGGGGTGTGTGTTTGTGTGTGTGTGTGTGGTGCATTTATGAAGGACATGGGGGTGCTTATGAAAATTGTAGGGAAGATGTTAAGACTCACCCACCCCTACCATCCTTGGCTGAGAATTGCTGCATGTAGGGAGAGTCTCTTAGTGATGCTACTCCATATGTAAATAGAGTGGAAGCAGGGAAAAAATAACACAAAGCAAAGCAAACCTGGAGAATCCCTGGAAAGAATGAAGCACAAACTTCTCAGCTTGGCATTTAAGCTCCTCCATGTCCAGGTCTCATTCTACATATCTGGCCTTACCTTCAGCTCCTCCTGCTTAAACTCTCTGGGTTCTAGCCAAGCTAAACTACTTTCTAGGTCTTTGTTTTGTTCTGCAATTTCCTCTTCCTGTGCCCTTGGTTTTCCTACTTAAAAAGCATGTTCCCCTCAAGGATGGAAGGTGTTATCAAAATTTCCCCCATCTTTCAAGGCCAAACTTAAATGCCTGCTCATTCCTGAAACTTTCCTTGATCTTCCCAGCTGGAATTAATTTCTCTTTCCCCTGTTTTATCTTAATACTTGGTTTATACTTCTCTTATAACTCCTGTCATATTCTGATTTATTCAGTGGTCATTCGTGTACATGTATTTTCTCTTATACAGTATATTATAAACTATTGAGGGCAGAAGTCAATGATTGCTATTTTTTGTATTTCCTTAGTGCCTCTTATAAGCAGCTGATGCTCAATAAATGTGCTTTCAGTGGAGGAATTTAAACGTTCTGGAGAGAAATGACCATTGTAACTTTCAGTAACTTTTCATTGTTCAAATTCATTACCTTGACATTCAAAGTTCTCCACCATATAGCCTCAATTTACCTTTCCAAACACCCCCTACAGGAATCTTGACTCATGCTAAAATGATCTACTCACGGCTACAAATTGGTCACCATACCGTGTTCATCTGCTCTAACTGACCACACATTATGATCTTCATAAATCAACTCAAAATGCTTCTCCATAAAATCTTTTCACACCATTCAACCTATAATGGTCTTTCCATCTTCTGATCTCATTTGGCAATGACCACGTCAACTGTAATTTTTCTTGTTGCTTAAATTTAATTTTTATCTACCTTCCCTTGCTGAATTATTTCTTTGCCACAGTACTTTTGACATGATAGAACTTAAGAAATATTTGATTTAATGACATGCTTAATAGAAAATATCTTTAATGCACATTAATCACCAGTAATATCTTTCTAATTGTCCAACAATATTAATTACATGGTTTTAAGATATGCTTTAGTATTTTCAAATACAATTATCAGCATGAACTATATTAATGAAGAAAAATACATAAATATACATAGATATCAATTGATTATTTTAATGTATTTAAAATGGGTCTTTTAAATAGGCTAAACTATGTGTCATCATATTTATATTATATATAATCTTTGCATATATACCATAATTCATCTCAAGTAAACCCAAGTTATCATCAGTATCAAATTACTGGTGCTGATATAATTAAAACTTCTTGCAAAATAAATGAGAAGGCATTCTCTTCTCTTTCCAATAAATTTCTATAGATTTTTCTGGGGATAATTTTAAAGCTAATCTAAATTCATTTTGACAGAAAGATTTCATACAAAAGGAACAGCATTTTACTACAAAATCAGGATATGTTGCCATGTACGTTCAGTATACTCATGAATCTTGTCATTTCATCAAAACCAAGCTACCCATCATTGCTTATTTATTTTCCAGAATTTTACTTCCATCTTACAAATGTGTCCTCCCTTGTTTTATCTTTCTTTCACATACTTCCTATTGCATTTCAATTTCTGTTCATTTGTAGTTTGACAGCTTGACCTCAGTGTATTCTGTTTGATAGTGAACTTTGTTTCTGCCCCTGTTGAAGTTCAAACTCCATTCATCATCTTTCTGTCATCCACTGCTTTGAATGGAACACTGTAAATATGCTGAGAAACTTAATACATGGTTGCTGTCTACAAGCCCCTCGTGCACTTAAAATACAGTCACATTTAAATGATAATATTATAAAGCTTGATATTATTACATCTTATTTGCATCTCATGATTAAATAAAGAACATGATAATTGCTTTGTTGGAATTGTCAGGAAGAGGTAGATGGCTATATTAGAACTTGACCTTTGGTTATGTAGGAATTAACAAAGCAAAGGGGCAGCATGGAGAATGGAACTATCATGGACTCTGATGCTGGACAGAAATGGGTTTGAATCCCAGCTCTCCTAGTAAACAGCCTTATGGCATTAAGCAGATCATCCACCTCTCTGAACTTAGTTTTTTATAAAATAGTAATTTATAAATTTGAGGCACTGGTACTTTGCTCACCAGGTTGTTGGAAGGATAGAAATAATTGGTAAAGCACACAGCACAGTTCCTGACACAGAGTGGACACTAAATAAATTGCTTCTTAAGGGATAGGGCAATCCAGGTGAAAGCACAAACAAAGGCTTGGGAATAGGAACATGGTGGTGTGCTCTAGCATATTCTCTGCTCTAGCAGAGTAGGGGATTAATGCTAAATCTGTAATGGCTGATGAGGCAAGCCTTGAAGGGTATAGAATTAATCATATGGATTAATATGGACCTGGGGATCCATTAGAGGTTTGGAAGTAGATTCCTTTTGGTAACAATGTTCATGATGGGTCAAAATAAAAAAAAATTAAAAAAAAAAAAGACAGCCAGAGAGAAAGGCCCCACTGCTTTAAAAACAGTAGTGTCCTGAAAGGCATGGGGGCCTGGCATCAGGTTCCAACTCTGCACATTATTACACATGTTCACACTAGAGATCTCTGGGTGTCAGCCCAGCTCATGTGTTTTCCCTTCCCTGAGAACTGTGTCTCCCCACAACAGCAGCATGTTTGTTCTGTGTAATGCTGTAGTTGATTGGCCCACAGGTGGACAATTCAATAAAAATTTTGAATTCATACCCTGATGGTTATGCAGCTTCTGTTAATAGTTGAACTGAGAAAATAGGACCTCTCAAGGCAGCCATGTTTGGTTCATTTGTACAGGAAAGAAAAGGAGATCTATAGACAGAGAAGAAAGAAGTAAGAGTTCATACAACAACAGTGTGAGCCAATAAGCAGAGCAGCCTTGTTTCCTGATCCTGTGTGTTGAACATGGAGATTCCACTTTACAGAGGAACATGCTGCCCAGTTGTAAGGAGTGTAATCAGCTGACAGCCTCCAGCTGTTCGCTCCCTCAGCAACCCCTTCTGTGGGTCAGCTGAGGCCACACTCTCCCACTGGTTCCACTTCCTCGTCAGGTCCAGCTTCACTTCCCAGCTTGGGTTCCACGAGATGGTACAGAGAATTGTGTTGGCCTTTGCTAGTTGTGTGACAGTAGTTCTTGACTGCGGGTGACTTTGCCCCTCAGGAAACACTTGGCAATTCTGGAGACATCTTCATTTGCAAGGTTGTTGTTGGCATTTAGTAGGTGGAGGCCAAAGATGCTGCTAAACAACCTCCAATGCACAGGACAAAGACTCATCTGGCCCAAAATGTGAATAGTTCTGAGGATGATCAATCCTGCCCTCTGTGTCTCTTTCTTGAGACTAAGTGATTGCTAAGTCAGAAGTCCTTTCAGAAAGGATTTGAGCTATGTGACAATAAAAGATATATACAAATGGATCATTAATACAAAGACAAAAAGAAAGTCTCATAAAAGGGACTAATATCCAGTCCAGAAAGGAAAACACTAAGCGTACATAGTTCTCATCAAGTGATACAAGTATTTCAGGAGAGAACTTAGTTTCCTCAGTGATTCCTGGGAGAATGAAGGCATTGCAAATGCAAAAGGTCCAAAAAAAGCATTTGGTTTTAAAGGTTAACCATAGGGTCATTTCAGACAAGTCCAGTGCAAATGAATGCCAAATGGAAGCACACAGTAGGGGAATTTCCTGGACATTCTGAGAGAGATTTACAATATTTTTCTTCCTTTTTTTTTTTTTTTAGTGCATGTGACTCTGGCCTCTGACTTTTCTTCACAGGGAGAACGAAAGAGGATAGTTAGTCCCTAAAATCAGAGCTCTTGATGTTTCTGAATTTAGGATTCCTATGTTATGAAAAATTGAGAGCTACCATTAAATTGTAGTCTCTTATTTTTTTATTATTATTGTAAAGAACACAACATAGCCCACATGTTCCCCAGAAACAAATGTCTTCTGAGTAATGATGTAAAAGCTTCTCTACAGTCCACAATCTCTAGTGCATCAAACAGCACAGAAAAGTGGCAGAAAGAATGGTCAGAATCCATGGCATATCCAAGTCCACCCTTAGCCCAGCAAAACAGAGAACAACAATGTACGGTACCTCTGGGCAGAAAGGAGCACTGCTTCCCAACCAAAATCCCCTCCTACTCACCATTCTGTCCCTAAATAGGAGGGCTTCTTTCAGCCAATTTATAAACCCAGTATCTAATCCACAGGGCAGATAATTTGACTAAATTTTTCCTTTGGAAAAAAAAAACAAGGGAGGTAAAAGGAAAAATACAGCTGTGCTTGCTGCCCCACACAATGTTCTCCTGCAAATAAAGGCACCCACAGCCTGACAACTTCCAGAAAGAAATTTTTCCACAAGATAGCAGTGATGCCACAGAATCAAAGAGAGAGAGAGAGAGAAATTTATTACCTGGTGTTCCATAACTACATCTCTGCTACCTGAAATCTCTGTGAACCTATGACCATCATTTCACTGTCAGATCTTGTGTTTTGATTGCTTTGTGAAGGAGCAAGTGAGGAGCAGAGCCCCAAATGATGGCTTCCCCAATAGCATCTCCAAAGTATAACCAATGGTCTAAGCTTTTTTCTTGCTCAGCCCATCTCATGTTAACAGACAGGCTTGTCCACACTGACCTGGGGTGAGCTGTACAATCTACTGAGGGAAAGTTAATGTGTTGGATCCTTGCATCAGAGCATGAAGCATTTCATAAATGTTAATGCAGGAGCCATATTAGCATAGGCTGAGAAGAAGCAAGAAAAGATAGCCAAAAATGACCACAAAATATCATCACTGATAAATGGAGAAGATAATAAGAAAGCACTCCATAGGCGCACAAGCATAATTAGCACCAGTTGGGTTGAAATTATCCAGCTGGAAAAAGGTCAGGTGTTAAGAGTCCTCAATTTATTGAGCTTTGGATATGTGGGAGCAAAGGGATCTTCCAGAAGAAGAGGATCAGTGCACAGCTTGGCAGACAAGAGCAACCTGGAGGAAACCATCAGAGAAACAAAGGAGGGAGTCTGGGGAAAGGAGGTCTGGCATGGGGTGACCACACACTCAGAGACAGACAGGGGGTCCTGGGAAGCCAGGAGGATGGGAATGAGATCCAGTCCTGAAAACCCCGAATGAAGCCAAAGGGAGGCAGAGTCTGGATCACAAAGTGATGAGAGGAGCCGCCATTGAATGAGGAAAGAATTCAAAAGATAAATGTGGTCAGAGAGGCAGATAACTTTTATAAGAGCATTCCAAAGTGAGTAGATGGGAAAGGCAGTTAAAGCAAGGAGGAAAATATCTGTTTATTTTCATAGGGCAAGTATAGGCTTAAAAGGGAATCTTGGAGATATTAGCCTTAAATAGACAAATGGTATACTATTTTCTAGTCAACCACCAAATATAACCTGGTGTCTGGAATAAAATTTAATAAGCAATTCCCAGAATAAATTATATCAACCTAGCTATATATTTCCAGTCCTGTGAAAGGTGGTATGTGTTTTTTCCTCTTCCAAATGTGCACCAAAAGTTTTACTAATTTGCAGCCTGCCACTGTCCAGTGTCACATAACATCTCTGACATCCCCAAGCTCCAGTACGCTGGGTTCTCTGCTTCTTCGATGAGTGCTGCATTCCCACAGACAGAGTTCTTTCAGAACTGGCTCTCCTCTTTTTTGGGGGGAGGTGGGGGTGGGGACAGTGTTCATGGCTAGTTTTCTTAGCACCTAGTGGAAACCAAACCATCCTAAAAGATAGTAGGAACCGCATATACGCAAGGCTATGCCCACATGACACGTTATAGGATGTAAACACAGACAACATCTCCTGACTTCACAGCCTTCATTTAGTCTCATGCTATTATATACCTCAATTCTATTTGAAGAACACATATTAATAAGAGAGAAAGAAAAAATCTCCTACTTCAAAAACCAACAAATTACTTTGATGCTATTTCAAACTGTGTTTTCAGTTCTCCCACATTTTTGCCTTGATCCCCAGATAAAAACCCAATATATCAGAGTGAATACCTTGTTTGCATTTATCATTGTTATCTTTATGAGAAGGCATTAACCCCTGCCCTCTGAGATAGCAGAATCAGTCATACTCAGATCAAACAAACTGAGCTAAGAACGTCTGAGACATTGGAAGTTCTTCTCTCTGATGTTAGTATTTGGTGGCCCTATCCAGCTTTTCTAATCTAACCTCTGCCCCCACCCCCAAGGCATTCAGAAATAATTTTATTTGCTCTTATTCGTCAGCAAAGGAAAAGCAGCAAACCCCAGAGCCAATGACTAGTCATCCCACCCTTTGATAACCCTGACCCTGGTAAAGCCAACATCTGTCTTGTGTTTAAGATGGCTGACAGCCAACTGGGGATCAGAAAATAACAATTTCCCTGGTCAGATGTAAACCTTGCCCAGCATGTTGACTTTATAAACCACCCTGTAAGCTTAGTAAATTTCATTGGTAGATAGGGTTGTCTTTCCTTGGCCCATTTCCCACCGATTAATATTACCGGCATGAATAACTCGTATGATCAGACATACACTAACAAGGCTCTGTCTAGACAGGCAGAGAAGGTTTTCTTTCTTTTATTTTTTTCCAGATTTAGGCATTATATGTTACTTGTGAATGGGACAGATGTTTACATAAATTCACACTGGAAAAATAAAAGTGCTGCTCTCAAATACTTCCAATAGAGACAATTTAGACAGGATTAGCTAGCATTAGGATCTACTGTGTTAGTTCATTCACTGTGTACTTCAGAATTGTAAGGACCAACAAGAGGGAATGCACCAAAGAATATAAAAAATGAGTAGCACAATTACAAGTCAGTGCTTTTGACTGATTCCAGCTAGCTTTACTTTAACCAACATTCAATTTTAATTTATGGTGATGAGGAGATACAAGGTATGGTTAGCACTGTTGAATATGACACTGGCCAGCCCCACCATGTGCTTTGAAATATTATAAAAGGTGCTTTTAAAAATCACTTCGAAAATCTCAAGTGAAGTGCATTATGTAGACTATCTGTTATACAAAATGTAAGATTCTTATTGTTTTCTAAAGAGAATGTTTTTAAAAACACCCCTCAAAAACAAATAACAACCAAAACACCCCATTAAATAAATCTGCAAACTAACTTTCCCTCAGTCACTCAGCCCAGATCTAGCTCACTCACAGCCTCATCCCATCCTTCTTTGATATTTGCTTACAATGAGCTTAATTATGAGACTAAATCTAGGAAAACCAAATTCATAAAGTTTCACATAAGTGAAATCATCCTAGATTATTAATATCGTGACTCCATCCATTATCACAAAAAAACAAAGCAAGTCAGTACTTAACACATTTTCAAAACTCTCCTAAGCAACAGCAGAGGATGCATAAGTATTATAAAACATGACCCCTGCCCTCAAGGAGTTTATAATCAGATTATTTATATCAGTTTAATTTTTAAGATTATTGTTCCAGAAAACTAAAGCCTAACAGATAACTTTATGATAGTCTGCAGGTTGAAAAAAAAGATTTTCTTCAGTTGAATGGCCAGTAGCAACATTCCCCTTTTGGACAGAGGAACTTCTGCCCACTGTAGCCATGAGACTCAAGTAGGAACTGTTAATGATACTCTCTGTCCCCTGCAGGCCAGAAAGCGGGATGGGTGACCCAAACGGGGTCGATTGGAGTCCTGCCCCTGGATGGCTTTTATATGGAAGCAAGGGAGCTGTTCTTCTCAGGTGAAAGGCTTTGGGAGACCCAAGACTGGAGATACTGTTGGCTATTGTTGCCATTCATGGAGAGGGTCAGTTTGCTCTGAGCAATTAGAGGCAACATACAGAGAGAAGGAGTAAAAAGAGAGGACCCCATAGCACTGTAGGCTTGGCTCCAGGGCCCTGCATTCAGCTGCACCCCTGCCCTCTCCTCTGTTTGGTTAGATATGCCAATAAGTTCCTTCCTTGGCAAGGAAGATTAAGTTGGGCTTCTGTCCCTTTCTACCAAAATATGTTGACTACTCCATCCGTTGTTCTTGATCTGCAAAATGCCTAAAAAGAGAATATGGTTATGGACTTTAGCAAGGGCTATTTAACAAATATAACTATTACATTTCATGAATTTTGACTCTAAAGGGTTTCAGACATGAAACTTGCTATAAAATATATATGTGGAAGCTATCTATCACTTATCTTCAAATTATCTTGGACAGCAGTCCTGAATAACTTAAAACCCAAAAACTATCCATTCTACAAAATTATGATGTGTGGAAATGGTCCAAAGACTACCTACTATCCCATTCACCAGGGCAAATTCCTGTTCCCTACTTCCTAATTCCAACTGCCTTTCACTTGTTCTGGCTTGCTAATGCTGCCAGAATGCTAAACACCAGAAATGGATTGGCTTTCATAAAGAGGGTTTATTTGGTCACAAAGCCACAGTCTCAAGGCCATAAAGTGTCCAAAGTAACACATCAGCAATCAGGTACTTTCACTGGAGGATGGCCAATGGTGTCTGGAAAACCTCTGTTAACTGGAAAGGCACATGGCTGGCATCTGCTCCAAAGTTCTGGTTTCAAAATGGCTTTCTCCCAGGACATTCCTCTCTAGGCTGCAGTTCCTCAAAAATGTCACTCTTAGTTGCTCTTGGGGTGTTTGTCCTCTCTTAGCTTCTCCGGAGAAAGAGTCTGCTTTCAACAGCCGTCTTCAAACTGTCTCTCATCTGCAGCTACTCTCTCAGCTTCTGTGTATTCTTCAAAGTGTCCCTCTTGGCTGTAGCAAGCTCACTCCTTCTGTCTGAGCTTATATAGTGCTCCAATAAACTAATCAAGGCCCATGCTGAATAGGCGGGGCCACACCTCCATGGAAATTATCCAATCAGAGTTATCACCTACAGTTGGGTGGGTCACATCTCCATGGACACTGAACCAATAGGTTCCAACCCAATCCACACTAATATGTCTGCCCCCACAAGAATGCATTAAAGAATATGGCTTTTTCTGGGGGACATAAATATACAAACCGTCACACTTGTCTTCATCCTGCTACTTCCACCCTGTTACACACACACAAGCATTAACATATCACTCACACACATGGACATGATATTTCACAAACAGGCGTTATAGTGTCACCCATACTTTCTTTGCCTTTTCTTAGGGCAGCCTTGGTTGAATCCCACTCTCCCTCCTAGCTATCTGGGCAGCCATATCAGCTGGACATCCAGCCCTTCTTAGGTTCCTCTCAACACAAAGAATGCCTGGTGTCCCCTTGAAGACCACGTTTTGAGACCCATTAGACAGGAAAGCTTCCTAAGATTCCTATCAACACTATTATCTTTGCCTAAGAGCACAGTGGTTTTTTTCCTCTGCATGTTCTGTCCTTTTGGCAGTTAAGGGAGTAGATATTGGAAGTTCTCTTTGCTTCCTGTCCTACAGTTACATAGAACCAAAAATGGGCAGTATGTGAACCTCAACCAAGAATATTGTTTATTCAGCTGCTTTTCTTTAACCTTGAGATTCCTGAATTGAAATGGGGGAAGGGAGAAGAATTAGGTATGATGCTTGAGAAATTGATTCCTGATAGTTTGTAAGGTCTAGGGTATGCGTCATTTCACCCACTCTTCAAGTGTTTCTTCATGGTTTGCTCTACAAAGGAGAAGGTTCCTGGGAGACAAATCTGTTTGAAATTAATCAACTCAAAGACAGACACTGTAAAAATAGAAAGAGGTCAAATAACGCTATGGCAAAAGTATTGGTGGATTTCCAGAGTAAAGTGTTCTCCAGCATCATGTAAAGGTTTCAAATGGCCACAGACACCAAAGAGACAAAGAATTTTTAAAAAAATAAACAAAAGGATTTTCCTTACAGTAGAAGAGATCCAAGTCCCACCCACACCATCTTTTCCTTTTTTTTTTTTTTTTTTTTTTGCCTTGACCCTCAGCTGTTAACACAACATAGAAATTACTGCAGACACAGTGAAGTTTGTAATCTCCATTAATATTTACATAGCTTGCCACCCAGGCTATGACCCACCCTGCTGTTTCAGAATGATAAATTCATCTGTCTCCACTGAGGCCTGAGAGTCTTTTTTCACTGGGGAATAAGTATAATTTCTGCCATACACATGATGTGATTATCATGTCTGGTTTATTAGTCTGCCTATCTCCTGGGGCTATTTCATAGTAAAAATGTATTCAATAAAATCTTGGAACCACTAGGATTTTATAGCTTTCTCTAAAACATGTATTTTCCCTAGTAATTGTTCATGTCACTAACGTGCAGGTGGGCACAGAGCCAAAGGGAACGACAGGTAACCATTCTGCAAGAGCACCGTGAAGCATACGACCCCTTCCCAATGAGGAGAGAGCTCAGCAGCAGCTACATGCAGACATGCATTTCCTCCCAGTAGCTTTCCATCCCAACAATGAAATCATTTTGGCCTTCATAGGAAAACCAATGCTTTGACATATGTAGTTTTTATCATTTTGTTTGAATCCATCTTAGTTTTAAGAACCACAATTAGGCCACATGATTTCTGAGATCTCTTCCAGATGTAAAATTCAAAATAGAGTACTATGAGCTGATAAGCCCCCCACACACACACAACATGGTATAGATGAGTGCAGTGGGAATCCAAAACAGGGGGAGAAAAATATGACAAAGTATAATGAACTGTGGTAGACCTTGGTGCTGCTCACCAAAATTTCTCCTCCTTCAGGGCACATGGTAGGCCTGCATTTCCCCTTGCCTAGCAGTTAGGTGTGGCCAAGTGACCAGATCTGGCCAAAGGGCCCTAAGAAAATGGGACATGTTTTACTTCCAGACTTAAGCATTTATTTGCCAGTGTTGGGTGTTCCTGTGCTGTCTTCCCCTGACACTGCAACTGGCAATAAGCCAGCCTAGATCCTCAAATGAGAATGTCAGGGAGTACAACCCCTCCACTGATGTGGGATGGCTGTGCAGTGCAAGAAGAAATAAACCTTTGTTCTTTAGGCTGCTGAAATTTTGGAGTTGTTACTGCAGCTTAACTTCAGCTCTCTTACTGACAAATCAGTTTGCAAAGAAGGTGAAACCTAATTATATAGTTGAGAGATTGAGAGATTCTAGAAAGAGAACTGTGGTAGATTGAATTATGTGCCCCAGCAAAAGGCATGTTCTTAATCTTAGTCTGCATTCCTGAGAGGGTGAACTCATGTAATAGGACATTTTGAAAATGTTATTTTTAGTTAAGGTGTGGCCAACTGAGCTTAATCTATATTACTGGAAGCCTTATAAAGAAAAGAACCCAAAGCCACAATTCAGAGAAAAATGAGAAACCAGAAGCCGAAAGTCAGCAGAAAATTGGAAGAGCAAACAAAGGAGGGGATATCACCATGAGATGGGACACAGAGATGCAAGCCAAGGAACCCCAAGGATTGCAGCAGCCAGCACCAGAACACTACAAGCTCTGGGGAGAAAGCAAGCCTTGTCCATGTCTTGATGTGGGACTCCCTTGAGCCTCCAAACCATGAGCCAATGAATTCCTGTTGTTAAGCTAAACCATTGTGTGCTATTTTTCATAGCATCCTAGCAAACTGTTCTAGTTTGCTAATGCTGCTAGAAGGCAAAACACCAGAAATGTATTGGCTTTTATAAAAGGGGGTTTATTTGGTTACACAGTTACAGTCTTAAGGCCATTAAGTGTCCAAGGTAACACATCAGCAATCGGGTACCTTCACTGGAGGATGGCCAATGGTGTCTGGAAAACCTCTGTTAGCTGGGAAGGCACATGGCTGGCGTCTGCTCTGAAGTTCTGGTTTCAAAATGACTTTCTCCCAGGACGTTTCTCTTTAGGCTGCAGTTCCTCAAAAATGTCACTCTTAGTTGCACTTGAGGTATTTGTCCTCTCTCAGCTGCTCCGGAGCAGAAGTCTGCTTTCAAAGGCTGTCTCTCATCTGCAGCACCTGTGCTTTCCTCAAGTGTCCCTCTGGGCTGTAGCGCCTCTTTAAAACATCACTCACAGCTGCACTGAGTTCCTTCTGTTATGTCAGCTCATTTATACGGCTCCACTGATCAACTTAGACCCACCCGGAATGGGCGGAACAACACCGCCATGGAAATTATCCAATCAGGTTCATCACCCACAGATGGGTGGGGCACATCCAAAGAGACATTCAAATAATTACAATGTAATCAACACTGATAACGTCTGCCCACACAAGATTACATCAAAGATAATGGCGTTTGGGGGGCACAATATATTCAAACTGGCACACAAACCAAGACAAAGTCCTAGTCCAGTGATGATCAACACTGTGAGACCAAATAAATAAGCATATCCAGGGGTAGGGCTCTGGCATATGGAATTGTCAAAACATACAGAAGTGATTCTTAAGGGTTGAGAACAACTGGTCTAAACTGTAGAGATGAGAGTAGATAAAGAGTAAATAGGTAGAAAGCACAGAGAACTTTGGCAACTTCCACGTGTTTCAAGAGTCCAAGATAGTTTCCAGGTAACTGCAGCAAATACAGTATTCATACTTTTTAAAACTTTGTACAACCAAAGAAAAAGAATTACCTACCATGGGATGTTCACTCAATAAGTTATACTTGTAGGTTCTTTTTTATCACTTCCATTGTATGATATAGATTAAGTGTCAGTTTTTTTCAAAACCTCCTCTTTTGCTTTCAAAGAAAGGAAGATTTAAAAACCCACATGAAATTCATCCCTTAGTGACTCAAAAGCAAGTCTGTCTTGTTCAAATGTCCATCCATTATCCATGGCACTAATAAAACTATTACTAGTAATATTAGTATCTAATATTTATTGAGTACCTACTATGAACCAGGCATTGTGCTAAGTAATTTGCAATCATAACCCTACTTAGTCCCACAACAACTCTATTGGATAATTGCTATTATTATCCACATTTTGGAGAAGAGGAAACTGAGGCTCAAAAAGATGAAGTAAATTAACCAAGAATAAACAATATCAAAGGAGTAGATCTTGGGGAGGAACCCAGGTTTTTCTGAGTGCAAAGCCTACTATTTTGACTACTACATCAAAATTATTCACTAAAATTTCTTTCTACTCCATCATTTTACTAATAACTATAATAAAATAAAGAACCAGTTTTAATTTGAAGCAGAAGGTATTTGATGGAAAAACAAATCTAGTTATCATGAAAGTCTGTTTCCCCATAGGAAATAAACAGCATGTCTAAAGCATCATCATTCTTATAAAGGGAATTTGCAAAGAGGTAAAGTGCTATTTTCCTCTTCCTATCCCCTCACAATAACACCATTGCACTTTGAAATCATTCACAATTAGCCCAACTTCAAGTGAACTGCTGGTCATACTTAGAGTTACAGAATCCAAATAATAGACAGCATTAACTGGTTCTTCTGCAGTGCAAAAGTAAACTTCCAGACTGAAAAATTTACAGTCAAGTATACTGTCATGAATATCTTGAATTAAATAAAATTTAGAAATTCTTTATTCAAGGTGGTTAGTCTTTTTTGGGGGAAAGCTGCCAAATGGTCCTTATATTAAATGAGCACTTGATCAAATATAATGCGTATATCCAAAATGTCTTTAGAGTGCAAGAGTTGTGCACTTCTTGGCTGAGAGATAAAGTTTATAAGTAATCAGAATGATTTGCTGTGCAAAACTCCATAGAGACATCCAAATTGATATGCCAGTGAAAAGCACACTCCCTTTTCCAAGGAGTAAATAGGCACAGTAGCAAATACTAAAGGCCTAGAGGGTGAATGGGAAGACACACCAACAAGTCAGTGACAGTAGTAGTCAACTCTAAACCCTGCATAGGTCTGCCACCAGTTTTAATCAAAGTGCACATCACCCTTAAAATCCAGGAATCTATGCGGTCCAGGCTCAGAGTAACATCACATTTAAGAAAAATAAAGTCCAAATACCAAAAGTAATTTTAAAAGTAACTCAAATCATTTACTTGCATTTCTTGAAGATCTCTTTAAAAATCTGCAGCAATAGTTTTTAAATCTTATTTCCTCTTTCCCAACTCTCTAGGGCCCAGAACTATTCCCAAAGACTGTGACTCACTATATTTTCCAAAACCGCCTCTTGAAACACAACCATTATAAATGGTGTTATTGACACACTTTCTCCTTTGTGACACTTCCTCTGTGGGAACGGTATAGTTCCCCATCCCACGGATATTGGCCTGGGCCATGGGACTTGCTTTGACCAGTGGAATGAGAGAAGACATAACGCATCATACATGCCACAACCAAGCAAAGGCTTTAAATGTATGTGTATGCTCTGACTTGGTCCCCTACACTCACTTCTGCCTGCTTTCTGCCTTGTGAAGAAAATGCCCCCAATGGTCCTGCAGCAATCAGACATGAACTTGCCCTGCCCCACAGCCTACAACAGAGCCACTAGAGCTGATCACAAATCTGTGAGCGAGAAACAAATTTTATTGTTGAACATCACTCAGATTAAGGATTGTTTTGTTACATAGCATATTGCAGCAAAAGCTAATAAACAATGTAGCTTTTCTCATTTCCTCCAATGTCCCCTCCTCTTATCTCCAGCAAGCAAGAATCCTGCCTCATGAGGAGGGAAAGGAGAGATAAATTGGAATAGGCAATACAAGATTAACTGGGCTGGGAGAAGAAACTAAGTAATGGTGGGGAAAAGTGGCATCACACAGCGTCAAAGAAGACCCCATCTAAAACCTGAAACATAAAAATCAACATGGCCATCAGTGAGCCCTGAAGTCAACAAAGAGAAAATATAGGAGTTATCACCATATGTCTAACTGGAGGACTAAAATATCATTAAATGAAAATATAAATCACTTTAGCTTACCTGCTTTCAAGGAAGAGAGGACACTTGAGGCCTGGTGCAATCAATTATACTGGTTGGGACTTAAGCTGGAAATACCTATGATTACTGCCCATACCTACGCAATTGTACTCCATTCTGTATTGGCCCAGGAACTCTTTGGCCCATGGTCATGGCCGTGTAAGTAAATATTGATATTTCTCATGTGAAACTAAATATATAACTTAGATATTGTTCCCTATGAATGAGTCCAATTCACTTTTCATGCCAATTGCTTCTGTACTTTTCATCCTGCTGCATGGCAGACCAAGGACTTCATTATTAATATCAGCTTTGTCCCAAGAGCAGTCCGGCCCCCACCATATGCAGTTCCTTTGGTAAATAGTATTTGATGTTGGTAATAATGTTCTTAAACTGAATTACTAATTGGAGTGTTAGAAATGACGAGAAGCTGGAAGCATATCTGCCTCTGGACAGATCAAGGATCATAGACTTTGATGAGCAGATGTCCAAAGACCCACAGCATCATCAATTACCAGATGCTTTGACCACTCGGCCAAATAAGCCTATATTTCTCTCAGGTTCCTGAAAGCTGGAGTCACTATTGTCTCTGCAGCATTGCTTAAGCTGATCCTGTTCTCAGAAAAATATAAACTCCTTGAGCACATTCTCTTTGCTACTGTTCACTGTCCTAATGTTACCAAGGAACTTAAAAGCAATGTTTAAAAGTTAAGCCATGTACCATTTTCCAAGCACCATGTCTCCCTGCTCCTGTCAAAGGAGTCTTATGTAAACGCTTTTTCTTTGTTTTCTCTTAGTCTGTTCATCTTCAAGAAAACACTACTTTTTTCTAATGAATTAATGCAGCAAGTCATTTTTCACCCAGTTAGAAGTACCAATGTAAGAAAATCCTTTGTAGAGAGCTGATGAGGCAATTGTAAAGGATGAAGGATGAATGCTAACATTTCTGCCCTGCCTGGGTGACTAAGATTTATAACTGTAAACCTGCAGATCTCTGGCTAATGTATGCAAATGTGGAGCCAATTAGTGATTCACCTGCAACTGCTAATTAAAAGGCCTGTGGTGATGGATTGCCACTAAATGGGCAGCCTGGGGCCTTGCTGTCCAGCATTATCCAGTCCCACACAAAGGACAGTCCAAGAAGAGACCCTCTGAAGATTAACTCCCTACAGGGCCATCAGAATTTTATATCTACTAATTTGGAAGAAAAAAAAATAAGGCATGTGGGAAAATGTAATTATAATGCCGCTAGAAAATAAAAACAGGCAAAGCAAACCAAACATCGCATCATTAAAGTAGAAAATAACCCTTTTGGGTAATTTTCCCATGGAATTCAGAACAAAAAGAAAAAAAACTGGAAAAAGGTTTGGAAGAAACCACATGTGATTCTTTCCCCTCCAATTACGATAAATTTCCAGTTTTCAACTCAGCAAAGTGCCTGAACCAAAGCTTGGCAAATAACAGAGAATAAAGTTGTGAATAAAATAAAAAAAAGTCAAGTCCAAGCCTTCCAGACAGAACTAGGTTGAATAGGTTCTTATATTACTTAAACCAAGTTTTGAGCTATTTATTTAATTTCTGGCTTCCAGGTTAAGCTAAAACAATCTAATTAAAACTCAGATGAAAACAAAACAAAACCCTGGTTCTCACAGCCCACAAGTACCAGCCTCTTAGTTCTCTCTGGCATCAAGTGCTAGGATACCTATTCTCTTCGTCAGCCCTTTGGCCCTGTGACAGACATAAATTACTAAACCATTGCTGTGGCCACAGTGCTTTATGCTCTACAGTCCTCAAACCCATACCTCTACATGATTCTTAAGCCTCTACCCGAAGCACAATCACGGCATCGGCTACTTGGACCAAGGGCTAGGCTTGTGGCCACGTAGACCTTGCCTTCAAAGGGCCTGCTAAATGCAGGGTCTTGTTTGGTTAGGAGTGGTTCACCCAGGCAGCCATAGCACACTTGGGGTGCACAAGGGCTTCTGGTGAATGGCTTCCCACACAAGGCATCCCGCAGCTGTTGAGGACCTAATGAGGTGTCACATAAAAAAAATACTCCTTAATTAAGTGACCTCAGAGGGGAAACAGCAGGTGGGCAATGTCAGCAGGCTACTGGTAGAAAAATCTAGTCGATGCTCATTAGGTTTACCTCATTGGTAAATAGTGCTGCCTTGGAGAAAAAATAAATTTAAAAAATCACCCTTAGCCAAAGTATGTGGAAATGCTACACTATAGCTGCACAGCTACACCACTCAAAGAGTGTCCGATGTGCCTAGCCTTATTTGTAGTCCCTTTTGTTAAACTCGTTTCCTACTTAGTATTACCCTTTTTGAGTATTTGTATTTAGAGTAAAAATGTGCCACATCTTCCTAGAATAAATATATTCAAATATTTACTGAGAACCTGCTGTGTGCCAGGTGTCTCCTGCAGCATTAACTCTGTGAGCACTTCCACCCGCCAGGTGAGGTCAGGGTTGTTAGTTACGTGGCAACCAGTGCTGAAATGGAGGTTCAGGGATTGTGACTTGCCCTGAATCAACAAGTTACCAAGCAGTAGAGCACACATTCAAGATTGAATTTTGGACCCCAGTCAAATATGGAAGATTGACTGTTGTACCACACTTTAGACCTGTTCTTGGCCTTGGGGTACATTCCTGCATTCTGGTGAGTGTGACCCACTGTGAACAAATCTCTTCATGATATTACTCCAACTAAGGTGTGGCCCAACTGAATCAGCTTGGACCTTAATCCAAATTTCTGGAGTCAGAATGAAACTCAGACAGAGAGAGAGAAAGCCATGAGGAGCAGACAGAAGCTGGAAGACAATGGAACGTGGACGAGAAAGGAGAAGATGTTACCATGTGCATTGCCAAGTGACAGAGAAGCCAAGGACTACGGATCATGGGCAGCCAGCCCCAGAATGCCACAGTCTTTGGAGAGAAAGCATTACCTTGCTGATGCGGCGATTTTGGACTTCTCTTAGCCTCAAAACCATGAGTCAATAGTGTTTAAGCCAACACATCTATGGTATTTGTTTTAGCAGTTAGGAAACTAAAACACCCAGTTTTCTTTCCATTCTACCACAGCTGCCACTCACTATTTGGGGGACCCACCTTCTTTCCAGGCTTTACCTTCTACTACTTTATATTTAAGTGTGCCCTCTATTTTTTGAATCATTTTCCTGTGGCTTTTCCTTATTTATTGCTGCTCTCCTCATGCTTCTATTTTCCATATTTTCCCCAATTCTCTATACTTCTTTCTTTACATCCTTGCACCCACCATTCTCCTGGGTTATTCAACCCACATTTCAAGGACAAGTTCAAGTCCCTTCTCTCCGATGAAGCATTTACTTATTACTCCAACCTACCTTGATTTCTTGCATTTCTGGTCTCCTATAGTCATTGCCATCAATATAAGCCAATTCAGATTTTAACTCTATGCCATTTTGCTTCATTGATGTTAATCTTGCCACAAGCTCTTTGAGAATAAGTGCAATTCCAATATTAAAATATTAATCTGCATCTAACTAGAGCTTTGCATCTCACAAAGCACTTTTCTCATGCAATGTTATCTTCTTTAATCCTCTGAGCAACCCACTTCATAAGGTAGGTGTCATGTGCATCCCTGTTTTACTTGAGGTTCCAGTTCCAGGTCTGCCTCTTACTAGTTTTGGAAGTCCCGGAGCCAACACTCTTCCTTCACCATATAGCCACTCTTGCCTCTTGGGGATCAGGACTAAAACACTTGTCAATGCCTGAAGAACTGCTATGCATATTCACTAGCAGTTCGTATTTTTCTCTTTAACTATATTCTTTTTGAAATTTTCATCCCACTACTTTCCTAACCTACATTTTTCTATCCTTCATCCAATCTCAGTCCTCTATTTCTCCTTTATCCCTGTCACAACAAATTAAGTGCACAATTAGGGATATGGGTTCCTTTAACTTGGTCTTTAGGTTATAAAACCTCTACTCAGAAATTTGGGGTAACTAAGGCCACTACCATATATCTATTGTTGAATGGATTTGGCATTTTGGTCTTTTAGGTTGCCTTAGATTATCCTAATACCATTTGAGAAAACAAAAATGTACTGGCAGCACTTGCTCCACCATAAAGATTAAGGTAATATGAGTTAGTTATGTCAGAACTCTTTCCCAGATGAGTATGTTTTCTAATTCTTGAAAGAGTTTGAATCACAGAAGGTCAAAAGGAACTCTAAGGAGGTTCTTGTAGAAGTTTGTGAAGTCCTGTTATTTGCTGGTCTCTACTCAGAATCAATGCCCAGGAATAGCTTAGCTTCCAAAGTCTACTAAGGGCTGACTAAATGCATAGGATTCTGCTGCTTGGGGTAAAAGTTTTACATCCAAGTTCTTTTCTCCTTTGTTCACCAAGTACATCATCTTATAAATTTTTTTATCTAATTTCATTTTTATAATTTGCACTTATATTTACATTATAACATGCAGTCACCATGAATATCACTTGGCTTGGGGACAAGTTAGGGAAGCCCAAGAGAACAAACATTTGTAAGAACTAGGTTTTTTAAAACAAAATCCAATGACTGCTAATAAACATATAGATGTACACATGCTCTAGAAAATTTACTATTTTTTGTTGTTTGATGTCAGAAATATTCAGATACCTTGGATAGCTAATTTCTTTCCTTTGACAATACGACATTTTCATGAAAAGGTAGCAATGAAGAGTGGGCTCCAATAAAGAAGCCAAGAAAGTATTAAGTCTGATTCCCAATAACTGTGAGAAAACCTCAACATAAACCCAGCCAGCTTAGGGTAAATTTTAAACTTAATAAATATATCTTCAAGATTCACTAACTGGAAGAGTTGAGTTGAGTTGTAGGGGTTGATACTAGCACAGCTTTTTCCAATCTTCAGCCATAACCATTCCTTGGGAAAGAATGCTTTCTTTTATTTTCTGCCTTTGATCCATATGGGTCCAGACCTACAACCTGTCAACAATCTCTTCCGGGCAACTTGCAAGTGAAAACCATCTGTTGATAAGCAGCTCGCACACTTGTCTACAGCATCAGAGCAATTTCTTTCTCAGGTTTTCCACGTGCACAAAGAACAGGCTTTCTCTTGGGTTCCAATAAAGTAGCTGCAGCCAATTTACTAGAAAATAGCTTTGAAAGTAATCTAGATGGAGCTCTTCCTCTACTGTTATTAGATCTACTCAGCACTGGCTTTCTAAAGATCCCTATGGTCTACTTTTTCAAGTTCTTTGTCCACTTTCATCTAACTTTGGTATAAGGTCTTAGTGGCAAATATAAAATTATTCTATCAAATCTTCCCTGGTTTATTCATTCCTATGGAATTAATTATTAATTTTTCAAGCATGGTCTTTCTGGGACCCATTACTTATTCTTTCAACTCCTGATTATCAAGAGCTTCCATCCGCATTATCTTTGGAATTACAACCTGTAAGATAGAAAGTAGAATGCCAGATAGCAGAGAGAAGGAAATTTGCTATTCTTAGAAGAAAGTCAGGCTCCATCTCTTATCCCAAATCCCCAAAGACATTGAAAGAGAGAAAAAAAAAAAAGAAAAAGAAAAAAGTACATAGAGCATAATCCATCACTATAGGTACAGTAAACCCATCACAAAAAGGTCCAAGCTTTCGTCTGTTTTCTAATAAAAGTTCTTTACCTATCAAGTAAGAATCAAGATTCTTATCTTATTATGATGGTGAAAGCCTTGCTATTGGGATGGAAGAACATTTAGAGTTTGCACTGGGAAATTTTCCTGACATTTTGCTCCTGTATATCTGAACAGAAAAAGAAAGAAAGCTAGGGAAAAAGAGGTATTTAGAGAGAAAAGAAATATTGAGCTCCCTTTATAGGAACTGCATAACTCTTCTCTTTACTTTCCATCACCAGCTCTTCATTTTAGAAGGAGCTGGAGATAAAAATCTTGAAGTTAATAGGACACAAGTCTCATGTGATGCATTTCATATCTCTTCTAATGATTCCTACTAGAATCTAAACGTGCTCCCGAGCTGCTTTGCTTGCAGCCTGTCAAAAGCCTCTCCCTCAGTTCCTGGTGAAGTTCCCCAAACGTGGCTTGTTTTTTGGATCACATTCAACATTTGCCCAATTAACTAAGTCTTCAAAACTACCCATACCCCCAGGGTAGGTAGTGGGAAAGGGTATAGATAAAACAAAATGGGCCATAATACTTGAAGCCAAGTGGTGAGTACATGAGGGTTTCCTACACCATTCTCTCCACTTTTGTGCATATTTGAAATATTTTATAATAAATCTTCTATAATAAAAATTTGAATCCTCGGTCATTTCAGTCAACTACAGCATTTTAAATGATAAATCTGGAAATAATCTTGCAAAATCAAATACTTCAATGTCATTATTATTTTCAATTCTTTCCCTAAACAATATAGCAGAATCCTTCCCCCTCCCTTACATGGCTTATTCAGTTCACATGGTCTTTCCTCAACTCTACTCTACCTTACTCTTTTACTTTAAAAATATCACCAGTTGTTTTGAGTGGCTGCTTGTGAGTTATTAGCTCTATGCCTCCCAATACTGTGTGCATTTTGAAAGATGCTAGGAAAGGCCTCTTTCCTCTTTAGGGAAAACAACCCTCAAAGAATGGCTTGCCAACTGACAACTAGTAGGGGAAATGATTTGTGGGCAGATCTGTGTAATCCTTCTCTGCAGGTGATGCCCTGTTGGTGCCCTGACCAGATCCCTTTCACTAGCCAGGGTGTCTTCCGCCAGGTACCCAGTGTTGGCCAGTGGTGTGTGCTGGTAAATGCTTAACAACCAGTTTAACCAATGAGGATGGGGTGTGGAGGTGGGTGGGTAGGGTGGACAGGACCTTATTTGTAGCTTTTGTTGTTTTTCATGTTGCAAATGATCCTATCGTGGCCAATTCAAGCTACCAGGGTGAAGTCACTGAATGTGGAGTTGGGAATCTATGTGCACAGTCAGCTTTTATGAGCTGGTCCCAGCTGGTTCCTGCACACCACTGACAGCTTACAGCTCAGAGAAGTGCCCGTCTCTGGGACCTAGTTCCTGATTGAGAAGAGCCACCTCTCAGGCTTCACCCAGGCATAGCCTACAGACAATGATGGACTGATATAGGAGTACAAAATCCCAGTCTCTTTGCCTCAAGACGGATTAATTCTGTGATATTTACATGCCCGAGACCACTCCCTCCCTCCCCATGCATCAGAATATTTTCCTTGAGACTACCTCATTGTTCAGATCTTTCCCTTTAGCTATCCTGCTTCCCTCACTTATTAAGAAGTATTTTCCCCCCTAAAGAACATGCCCTCAATAAATCACATGAAGCTGCACGCTTTCTCAGATTCTGCTCCTAGGATACCCAACCAAAGACATTCAAAACAAACTCCAAGGGTTAACCTTACTCAGATTTTCCCTCCATTGCATCCCTAATGAAATGAAGAAATAAGTCTAATCCCAGGAAATCTAGAGGAAGCACAACCCAAAGCATATGTGGTTGTTAGGAGCTATAAGCCAGAAAAACATGTTCTTAAATTTAAGCCATTCCTGTGGGTGTGAACCTATAGTAAATATGATCTTTTGATTAGGTTTCTTCAGTTAAGGTGTGGCCCAGGATGGGTCTTAATCCTATTACTAAAGTCCTTTATAAGCAGAATGATATTGAGACAGTTAAAGACAAAGTCACAGCAAGTAAAAAGCTGAAATTCAACTGTACCCAGAAGAGAACTGAGAGGCCAGGAATGGCTGCCATGTGCATTAACATGTGACAGACGGGCCAGGGACCAAGGATTGCTGGCAGCCAGCCCCGGAACACCACAGTCTTCTGAGAGAAAGTATCGCCTCGAGGAGGCCTTGATTTGGCCTTTTTCCTGACCTCAAAACTGTGAGCCATTAAATTCCCATTGCTTAAGCTATCCCTTTGCATTGTATTTGCTTGAGCATCCCAGGAAATTAAAACAGCATCCAACTGCAAATCTCACAGTTTTGAAGTCTTCTATTTCACAATAAAAATGAATGCAAAATTTTAAACTACCTTCCATAATATCTGTGTTTAACATAAAAAAGTCATCATTTTCTCTACCATCCCTGAACAGAATCAATACTCCAAGAAGCTAGACTCTATTGGTCCCATAAATGTTCCAACCCCTGCAGGTATGGATGTCCCTATCTGAGAAGCCTGAACAAAGTGGGACAGGTATGGGGTGAGGATCAGACCCTTAGCCCCTGGATGCTCAGCTTCAAACTCTAAACAATGTGCAGTGCATTTTCCCAATCCTTTAGAGACTATCTCTGCAGCACCACAAATTTGTAACACACCTGGTCCAAACCCATGCCAGTAAATGCCAATTTCTCAATTTAATCAGGAAGCAGAAAAAGGAGGGAACAAGAAAAGGAGGGAGGGACGGAGGGAAGGAGCAGAAAGGAAGGAATTCAATCAGAGAAGGAACTCAAGGAATTCCTCAAGTATTCTTTCTAGTCTTCCATGTTACAGATGAAAAAATCCCCAGAAATTTGGGGCATGAATTAATTTGCTTAAGGTGAAGAATACACTTAATGCTGGAATCAAAACCCCACATCTCTGGATTCCCAGGCCAGAGGTCTCTCTACTTGGCAACGTTGCCAGCTCAGCTCTTGCAGACAACATTCGTATCAGTTCCAGAAGCAGGAAGATCTGAATAAGTCTGTGCTTATCTAGTATAATGTCTATGCTGATATCCCACAGTTGGTTGGTTGCTTTTTTTTTTCAGCAAGGCAGCCGTCAGACTCCCAAGAGTTTTCAAGTTTTCACACTTTTGAAGAGTCACTTCATCCAAAAGGAGGGTGCAGCAGAGAATTATCTGGTAAGTCACAACTGCAATCCCTTGATAATAGATGGTCTGAGAATGCCCTCTGGTGCCTTCCTGCTGTGTGTTCACATATAAGGCAGGAGGTGGCTGTGGGAAAAGTTTCCTCCTTCTTCTCTTCCTGAGAAGTGTACTCCTGAAAATGGTTTCCTCTCCCACCAAATGTAGAGGGGTGTTCTGCCAGCAAACTGGCAGAGTCTGACCAGGTGGTTGGATAAAAACATAATACATGGTTATTATGACTCTGTTGCATTTGTCTTTTTGTTTTCTAACAATGGCTATAATCCTTTTTAATTGTACAATTATTTCAATACTTACTGGATTCATGCTATATTAATACAAGGCATAGAAACAATAATAAATTGGCATAAAATCGCTAACACAATTTTAATTTAGGCATATCCTTTTCTGGTTTACTGGATAATATGATCACTATTTTCCAAGAAAAGGAATAAAATCCTAGCCACAGTTTCTCAGAATAGACCTCATCTTCTCAAGGTCACTGTCAATTTATTTTTCATAACATATTTGAGTAGAAATTGACACTTTGTGCCCCAAAACACACCCCTAAAGTTGTTGCAAGGAGAATTGAACAGAAGCAAAGGACAGAAAAGCTTGTCCCTTTTAAACCTTATATGGACTAGAAATACAAAATGTTAGATTTGGAAGGGAGAGCATCTATTTTGGTCCTGCCTCAGATCCGGACTAGTAATGGTAATAACTATCATTTATTGAGTATCTATGAGGTGCTATGGAATTTGCCAAGGATTTCACATGAATCATTTCATTGACATCCTCTCATCCTCCATAGGAGAATAGAGCTGTTATTTTCTGCACTATATAGATGAGAAATCTGAGGCATGGAAATATTAAATAAATTGTCCAAAGTCATTCAGTCATTGAACATCAACCTGTTCAACCACAAAGCTCTTTCTTTTAACCCTCATGTGATGCCCACAACTTTCCTGAAGAGCCATCCTGCTCCCTCTCCTTGAATTCATCCAATAATGAGCAAACCATTCTATTATCAAACAGCTTTCATTGCTTAAAGAACACTGCCTACCCCATGTTTGTATCCTGCTTACTGGAGTTATGTAGAAGTCTAATCCCTCTTCGATTTGACATTTCTTTAAGCATTTGAAACCAGTATCTGCTCACCAGCAACCTGTCCCAGACTTCTTTTCTCAATGTTAAATGGTTCCAGGACCTTCAACCTTTCCTTATGTAAGTTGTTTCCCAGACTTTCACTGTCAGGGTGCACTCCAGCTCTTCCTCTCTCCCCCAAATCAAAATGCATTTCCTATTACTGAACAATACTCCAAATGTAGCCTGACAGTAGCAGAGCATAGTGGGATGATGACCTCCTAGTAATCAAAACTATTTCTAGGGAAAATGCATCCAAGCTGGCCTTAACTCTCACGGCAGCCCCATCACACTGGTCATTCATGGGGAGCTCACAGTTAACAAAAAAACCCTCAGCCTTTCTAACACAGATTGCTGCACCAGGCCTTTCCCCATCCTAAATGCATGTTAAATGTTCTAACGGAAAGGACTTATTAGTTTTAAAATTCATATTCTTATTTGTTTTACTTTCTTAATTATTTCTCTCTGTTGAGACCATCCAAGCCTCAGGTGGAGATGTTGGAAAGGGGGGTGGGGGGGGCGGTCCTGAGGCCTCCTCCCAATGGGGCACCATTGGAGTTTGGTGCCTTTTGTGTATCCCCGTCTGATGGCCATGGCTCCTCCTAGCTTTACCATCACCAGCTCATATATCTTCATCTTTCCCACACGGACATTATAAGAGACTATCAAACGTCTTCCTGAAATCCAGACACATTTTGTCTGTGGCGTTTCCCCTCCCCACCAGTCTCCCCACTCTATCAAAAAAAGGAAATGAGGTTAGTTGGGCATATCTTGTTTTTAAGCAAACCCACATTTAGTGAATCCATACTTATATATACCAGCAGGCTCAGTGGGATTTTTATTCCAGAAAATGGAAAGTTCCTCCAAGAAATCTAATTTTGAGCAGAATATAAAGAATCAATGTTTTTCACCCTAAAAAAACATTTGGAAAAAAAAATATTTCTAAGGACCATCAATACTCTTGTAGAGCTCAGCATTGATGACAGAGCAAATAGCACTTCAATACTATCTTTCCAAAATACAATTAAATTTGATTAACTGAAACCACATTAACCAGGACTTCATCAAAGAAATAAATCTTACCTAAAAAATTGATAACTGGGTTGAGTGCTGTATTCAGTACATATCAAGTTCTATTTCTGAGAACTTTTATAGCTACCATTCTGTACAAGAAAATTGAGCTGATACTGAAAGATTCCTATATTATAACCAAAATATTCCATTTTGTAGGCATAACATACTAAATTTTTTAAAATGGACTAAGGCATTTTAAAAATACATTATTTTGGTATGTTTTGGAGATATGGACTGCTTGTAAATAAACAAGCAAACATTATTTAGCAAAAATAATATATCATTTAGAACGTGTTAGGCATGGTCTGAGAGTTGAGGTACAAATATTAACTCATTTAATCCCCCAAATAACCCTTTGCAATCATTTTTTTTTTATTTATTTCCTTAATTTTAGCAGAAGAGAAAGTAAAGGCACAAAGTGACTTGCCCAAGGACACATAGATAGGAAGTACATGGAGGCTTAACATTGAAAATTAAAAGTTTCATGCTTAAACCTCAAACAAACAAAAATCATGAGATGCTCCATTTCCTCCCTGAGGATTCACAAAGGTCCGAATACTTTTCATATTTCTCCTCCCATCTGTTGGCAATGTTATGTACATCTTCATGAAAGAATAGGATGGAAAGGCAGAGAATAAGAGAAACTGTGACATTCAAGGCTGTGCATGGGTGGTTTTAGTTTAGAATTCTTGGATCCTTGAGTTTCAGTTTACTGACTTCACCATTTCCATATTTCTTTTTGTGGCAGCCCTTGGTAGATACTGAATACATACATCTTTATTGAATTCAATTATATTAATTTTTTAAGGGTATAATTTAAATATATTTTATTTTTAATGCGTTTTTATTGTGAACTTTAATATACATATACATAACAGTGATAACTTTCAAAGTACGATTTAACAAGTAGTTAGCAAATTTCAAAAAAATGTCATGGGTCACAGTTTCACAACTTCAGCTATTTCCATCATTGTAAAATATACCATGCATACACAAAGGTGTTAACTTTCAATGTACAGCTCAACAAGCAGTTATATAGGTAATTTCAAAAATTGTTATGGGTTACAGTTCCACAGTTTCAGTTCTTTCCTTATGCAATACAAGGTATATACAGAAAGGTGAAGACATTCAAAGCACAATGCAATGAGTAGTTATAGAGCAAATTTCAAAGGATGTTATAGGCTTACAATTCCACCATGTCATTTACTTCCTTCCAGCTATTCCAAATATATGTGTGTGTGTGTGTGTGTATATATATATATATATAAAGTTTCAGTGTTCATAGACTTTTATTGAATCTTCTCTTGTTTGTTGCTACCTCTTCCTCTCATTTACTCCCTTTCTGCATCTTCAGGGGTATCTAGGCAGTGAGCACCCTAACTTGTTTATATTAAAAGGGAGTATCAACATTATGGGGAAAGGGGGCTGCATGTGATTGCATTTCCTAAAGAGGCTGTTGCCACTGGGTTTTAGGACTTGTCTGACATAGGAACGCTCTGGTGGATTTAAGGTTCTGAGAGATAAAACTTAGTAAGTATTTGGTAGAATCTCAGGTAGGGCCCTAGGTATTTGGGGACTACTTTTGGTAAGGGCATGGCATACTGTGGCCATTTGGGATGTCCAGCTAGAGCTTGCATAAAAGAACCCTCCAGGATAGCCTCTCAACTCTATTTGGGATCTCTCAGCCACTGTGACTTCAGCTTGTTGCCTTTTTTTTTCCCTCCTTTTGGTCAAGTAGGCATTTTCAATCCCTCACTGCCAGGACCAGGCTCATTCCTGGGACTCATGCCCCACATTGCCAGGGAAATTCATTTCCCTGGGAGTCATGTCCTTCAGGGCAGGGGGTTGGGAGGGAGGTGGAGGGTGGTAATGAATTTATTTGCCAAGTTGGGCTTAGAGAGAGAGAGACCCCTCATCTGAGCAACAAAAGAGGTTCCCTGGAGGTACCTCTTAGGCATAATTATAGGAGGGCTCAGCCTCCCATTTACAACCCTAAGTTTCACAAGAGCAAGCCTCAAGTCAAGGACTTGATTCTTCAAATAGTGGGTTCCTAATTTCACTTAATATATATTCTATCCCAAGATAAACAGTTTCTTACATTATCTTCACTTAGTTGTACAATCATCATCACTCTCAACTTTAAGCAATTAGCATAACATAATATATCCCGGAGCCCTTATCAGCTGCTAATTATGCGTCCCTAGTGTTAGCGTAGTGTTGGTAAGCTACTCCTATTAAATATAGTCTTTAATATGTAATGGGTAGTTTTTCCATACATATTAATATTGATTTGTGTTTAATCAATATTAAAAACTCTGTTGTTAATATTGATTTGTTTTTGAGGCATTTCCAAGCTGTCCCATATAAAGGTAATATTAATAGGCCCTATATTTATCTCAAAATATTTTCCAAGTCCTGTCAACTGACCTTCCCACAAATTATTTTAAAACTAGATTATGCTTTAAAAATTATAATAAGAGTTACCAGACATAAACGCCAATAGAATATCCTGGTGTGGCTATATTTTATGCAAATTTGAAATAGTGTGATATAAAAAAATTAATGTCTCTGTGCTCAAAATTTGAAGTAATGTAAATCCTTAAAATTTTAAATTCTTTTCAAGGATCACATAATTTCAAAGCTGGTAGGTCAAATGAATTGTAACCTGTGTTTAGGCTATTGCCTGAAGTATACAAGTTTTGAATTTTGCAGCGTTGAGGACCACTCCCTGTTTATAAAATGCCACCAGCTTCTACACATCACCAAGAGACAACACAAATGAAACACAATTTTACAACTTCATGGCTGAAACCCTGGAGGCCATACAGGCTCAGAAGTTTCAAGGCAAAGAAGCTGTCCTCAGCTTCTCAAAATTGTCTGAGTCTACAGAGAAAAACTGTTGGGACACCCAATGTGACAAAGAAATTTGAACTGAAAAGACCCACGAGCAATTTGCATTCACATGTCCAAATGTTTGGAGATGATGGCCCTGAGATGGCAGGCTCCTGGGAGCTCAGAGAACCAATTACCCAGTCTCCTTCCCAAATTTTCCAGCCCTTATATAATCACAGGCTCTAGGACTTAATGTCGAAGAGAAACCACAGCTCTCTCAGAAGCCACATCGTTTAAGGGTGAGAGATAAACAAATTAACAAATGACAAAAGAGTGCTTCACTTGTGCACTGGAAGAAATGACTGGAAACATTCACATCCAGTCACACACAGACAAGCAAACACATTCAGAGAGGGAGAAAGAAAGAAGAGAAAGTAACAGCCTTTATTGCCCCCATTGTATATTCACTGAAATTGTTTCTGTTACCCATTCCATGTAGTCATTAAGAAAGCAAGAACAGAACACAAACCTAGGAACAGTCAGGAATTGGGGCAAAGATTGTGGGTGTCATTAAAAGTAACAAGCTGGAAGTCTTTTACAAGCACGGATGAATCTAAAGCAAGATGTTGCTTGCTCTCCTTAGGTTTTACCCTGCCAGAGGCCCTCCTAATGAGGGGGAAACTAAAGCCAGTCACTTTTGGGTGCCTGTATCCACCTTGTAAGACACACTAAATTCTCCCTGTAATGCATAATTGTCAGCCTCCCTCACTCATCTGGAGTGATTTTTCCAATTAAGCATGACAGGCATTTCACTCAAGCTCCTGTTCCACCTCGAAGGCCGGGACCTGAAGAACGAGACTTCAGGCAGCTGCTGACACTTCTTTTGTCATACAAGCTTCTCCAGACTAACAATATTGACTACAAATTTGTCAGGACATTCTGTGGTCATCAGTCACATCTGCTCTTTTGCTGTCTTGTGTGCCCCTATATTTTTTTTCACTCCCATCCTTAAATCAAAATAAAACAAAAAATTAAAACTCCTCACCTTTGGAATTGAAACACTCATTTGCTTCAACTCAGGCACCCTTTACTAGGAAAATTAAAAGCTCTAAAATGATGCATGGCCTAAGAGAAATGAACTCTTAACTTTCATGACTGAAAGACCTTTTTTTTTCTTTCTTATATAAAATCTCAGAAAGGGCAGGTAGACAAAGATTTAATCCACAGGTCCCAAACCCCAGTGCTTCAGGGGTCAAATTATAAAAATCCTATATGTAAGAAAACAGGGACTTATGTTAAGCTGGAGCATGCATCTCCACTCAGTTTCCTCAAATACTGGGCAGACTAAGCAAAACATGTTTGAGGGCCAAATTTATACATGAGCTGCCAGTTTGCAACCCCTGGTTTAATAAACACACACACACACACAGAGAAAGAGAGAGAGAGAGAGCTGTAATTCCTCTTTTCTCTTCCTGTGGGTATGTATACATTTTTTTCAGATGAAGCCAGAATGAAAGAGAAAGAGAGAAACAAAAAAAGAGCATCACAGGCCCTCAACTTACATATAATTCATACAGGCAGTATTCAGAGGCCTCAAGTTCTGCCAAAATGAAAAGACCTTCTTTGCCCATATTTCTTAGTAATAAACTGACAATCCTGCAGTAGCAAATGCTTTGAACTAGGACCACCACGGTGAGCTCTGAAGCATGCCGGCCCACATCTTCTGACGAAAATGGCCAATACTAGCACCAGAAATTCCACCATTATAACTTCTTCCTTCTGGCTCTTGAATGAGAAGGAATTGGGGCTCAATTAAAGTTCAAAAACCCCTTCACTCTCCCAGGTTTTATCAACCAACATAGTTGGTTTTCTGTCAGCTAGGAAGACAGAGGTTAACAGGAATGGGGCGTGCATCCCTTTCCTTAACTAGTCTGTTTGCGGGCCTCTGCTGTTCTCCTACGATAAAACATCAGCTGCTTCTCCAGCATCTCTGTGGGGTGCATGCACAGGTATGATGCTATGCTTGGAGGTTTGGTTTATAATCAAAGTTAGAGTCAAAATGGTAAAATGTATAGCAGAAATTTCAGAGCTCATCTAGTTAACAGAGAAGCTAATTTCATCTTGTGTCTTCTTCCTGATTTATGAAACTGCTGGTCTCAAACTGATGAGGATTCAGAGCAGGGGGTAGGGTTGGGCAATGAATCTCAGGATCTGGCCCTTTTGGAGCTGGTGGTTGAACCACAAGGGAAAAGGATATGGCCTGAAGCCAGTAGTAGGATCATTGTAACAGACAAGAAAACCAATTTGTTTAATGGGGAAGGAGTTAGGCAATCTATTCAAAACCACAGGCCTGACCTACATTTTTAAAACTTAGACCATGTCTAGAAAAGTTGCTTAACTCTTCTATGCTCTGTTCTTCCAATCCTCAGAGCTCCATGCCCTGAGACTCGCCCAGTCCTCTGCTTTTCCTCTTCTTTAGATATGCGTGATGATTCCCAACCCTGCATGACTGTTAGAATATCCTGGAAAGAAATCTTTTTTTTTTTTTAATGAAGATTCCCTGCCCTCACCCCAGGTCCCACCTTGGCCTACTAAGTCAGATAAATTCACCAAGTTATCCAGGTGAGTCTAATGACCAACCAGATTTAGGAATCACTAGACTACAGCAGGGGCAAGCACATGGCACAAGAGAAACTCCTACTCCTTTGTCCCTGGCAGACATTAGCAATCAATACTAGCACTCCTTCCCACTGAACCCAGCCAAAGCCTCGGAGTCCCTCCTCATGTTGGGCTCCAGGCAGCCACCACCAATCAATCAGATTGAAACCCATCTGCCATCCCTGTGGAAGAACTAACCAGTCCGCCAACATTTTGGGCTCAGTTGCAACTTTAACCCAGCATATAAAATATCTCACTTTTTAATCCTTTTAGGTTTACAAAATCTTTTCAAATACTTATCTCCCCAAAACTCGATGAGGTAAGAAGGGCATGTAGTATCATCCCCATTTGACAAATGAGGAAACTGAAGCCCATGGAAACTCTGTGTCTTGCCCAGGGTCAGAGAGGTGGTGAGGAGTAGAGACAGGACATCACTTCTGATCCCTTGTCTCCCCCACCAGCCTTCATCCTTCTCTACCAAGCTGGGCGTGGAATAATGAGGGCAACATTACAACCTGGGCCTAGCAAGAAATGGAGACAATAGGGAAACAGTGCAGAAAAGGACATGCAGACTCAAAGAGGTTTAGTAACTTGCCCAAGGTCACAAAGCCTGAAAACCAGAGAGCCAGGACTCTGACCAGGTCTGTCTGTCTGATTCTAAATTCTGTGTTCTTTCTGCTGAGACCATGTGTTCTCCTCAATCAGGACAGACTAAGAAAGGGCTTCCCTTTCCTCTCCCCAGCCCTCCCTCACACCGTCTGATCCTTTGACCTTCCTCTCGGAGTATTTCCTTTGCTTCCACTAGTATCATCCTCTCAGCCACACTCACTTCTCCACAGACCCCTCCTCTTGCCCCTGAAACTCCTTTCCAATTGCAGAAGGAAACCGCCCGGCTTACTCAGAGCAGCCCAAGCCAACTGACTTAAGATAAGACAAGCACCTTGGCAGTGACACACGACTATAAAATTGCAAACTGCTTTTGAAGTTGCAGATCCATAATCTTCTAAGCCAGAGAAGAGGGGTTTGCCTCTTCTCCCTCTCATCTGAATTAACACTCCAAAAGACTGAAAGGAGTCCAATCAGACTTTGGATGTGCTCTCACAAGACTGCCTGCCACACACATGCATTTCCAGCCTGTGGCCTGAGCAAAACTCCATGCAGCTTGTCACCACTTGTTAGGGGGACATGTTTCTGCTGAAATCAAAGCAAAGGGACATGCTTTACTGCCCTTTCATATGCTCAAACATGTCCTGACTGACATGGCTGCAACCTCATCTCTTTAAGAACCCAAGCACTAAGTTTAAAAGGTAGGATTCGGAGGGTTTAGGAGCACAGGGTCCAGTCAGAATCCTCCCTCTACCCTGTAGTAGCATATAACCTTGGGCAAGTTATTTAATCCCTCTCATCTCAATTTTTCCATCTGTAAAATGGGAATCTAATAAAAGTACTTTCCTTATAAGGTTGTTGTCAGGATGAAAATAGTTACCCTATGCAAATAATTTAGTACAATGGCTGATACAGAGTAAGCAACAAATATGAACCATTGCTGTTTAATGTTAAACAGAAACAATAGATTCATGACATATACCACCAAATATTTGGACTTTAGACAGCCTCTAGCACATCCCAGTAGTGTTGTAGGATCACAGGAAGAGGGTTTAGATAGTCAAACATTAAATTCTGATGTTTATGTTATTATTAATTTCAATGTTATGATTGGATGTGTAGAAAACCAAGTGAATTAGTAAAATTCCTTTTAGAATTAAGTCAGACTAAAATAACAGTGCCTGCTGAGATTACACATGACTTTTTTAGCTTCTTTATTTTATATACTTCTATACTTTCCAAATTTTCTACATAAAGCATGTATTACTTTTATAAACAGAAAAATTAAAACAAAAATACATACACAATAAAAACTAAGCACAATATGTCTCATAGTATATCAACACAGATAGCGAAAGGAGACAGGAACCAGAGAATAAATAAGTACACCATGTTGGCTCCATGGCGTCCCCTTCTGAACCAGTTGGACATTTCTTTTGGAAAAAGTTTTAGAGACCTGTCTCCAGAATCTAAACGGAAATAGGCCCCAGATATTGCTCAGATATTACTGGCAGTACTTTCAGCCCAGAGAAGGGCAAAACAAAGAATTTTTTTCAATTGGAGACCACTTGTGAGCCATTTCTACATGAGGCCTGTTTAGCACTGATCTAGTATCTGCACAAAGACAGACAGACATGCAGACAGGCAGATAGATGCGTGCACGCGTGTGCACACATACACACACACACACAGCTCAAACACTGAGTTTTATTTCCATTGTTTGTTCCTACGGACTATTGGACAGATGTTGGTAGATCCTATTTCACTTTTTACTTGGTACACTATGGGAATTTTAGCCTCTCTCTTTTTTTTATTTTACATTTTAATTAATTAGAAATGTCCACAATCAGGGTACTTTTTCCACAGGTAAATCATTAATTCTCATAAGCCAAAAAAGTTACTGCCCTCTAACATGCAGAGCCATGTTTAAAACTGATGTTAAAAAGCCCATTTTAAAGTACTCATATAAGAAAGATCAGGACTTGCACTGGGTCTAATCTGTTCTTAGGATCTATGAGCAGCTGGTCATTTGGCACAGGACAGACGCCCAGGGGACCTTGATGTTGGCTGCTGTTAAGTGGTAAATTCAGAGCCTCTCAGAGGCTTAGAGAGGTCTGGGCTGAGTCCATATTTGGAAACTTCTAATATATTTAAAAAATGAATAAATGCCAAACTAATGTTATAAAAATTATGGTATTTTTCATATGTCTATGTTTAGCAAATGAAAGCATTTGGACCAAGAGCAGTTTTAATAACCACACTTATACCTTCTTTCAGAGGTAGCCTCAGAACTCCAACTTTGAGGCCCAAAACAAATGGCTCCCTGCCTCCACCCCTGCGATGGACCTGAGTAAATTTGAGCAGGGGGCAGGGTGAGGACATTACCTCGAATACTGGTTTGAATTCACCTCTGTTACCCCTGGCCCTGGCTACATCAGAGTTGTGAGAAACTGGACGACAGGAGGGGGCCCTGCTGTCAAGTGCTGCCCAGGCCTTCTGCTGCCCTGGAGCCACTCTTTCTAGAACTTGAACTGGCATATGATGTTCAAAACAAACAAACAAACAAGATCCTGAAATAGCTCCCTCTGCTCTGAAGTGATCAGGCTGCCAGTGGCCTCTTTCTGTTCCCTGCAGGCCCTCCGCCATCCTCCCCAGGGTTTGTCATTTTCACAAAGGACAGCTTTGTTCCAAGGCCCCAGTACCAAAGACATCAAAGTGGGAAACTTCTGCCTTGAAGATGATGATGAGTCTTAACACCGGTGTTTCCAAAGCCGCACTGATGTGGGAAAAGATAAGATGATGATAGCAACCTATGTAAATATATGTCCACAGGATGCAGATGTAGTAGCTGTGGGCTTTATAGGATATAAGTGAGCCAGCTACCCAGTACCAGGTCCCCTGAAACACAGAAGCAGAAAGACAAAGAAAAGGACTCTGGATTTCTAAGTCATGCTGGTCATGAAAGGGAAACTGGGAGAATGATGCAAGGGCCTTCCGTGAGTTATCTCATCACAGCTTCATCCTGTGCCTCTGTTCAGGAGCAGAAAGATGTTAACTTGGCAACTGTTAACCTCAGGTTGCCAGATTCTCCATGCTCTGGTCACAATGCCTGATACCTACTACATGTAACAAACGTTAACTGTCAGTAGACTTATATTAGCACGTTAAACATAAGTGAAAACTTGGATTCAGAAATAGTTTTTAATTCTTGGTTGGTGAGTTTCCTACAAACATGTCTTCATACATGTTCAATTATTTATTAATCATTTAGTCTACATGGCATCAGAACATGTCTTTTATGTTTACCCACTGCTCACTCTATACCATCTCTCTGCCCACACGCATCTCCCCAGTTGTAAAATCACTGTTTCCTGCAGTTTCACTTTGTTTGTGGTTTGGAGGTTTGAAAAATAATAATAAGTGTTTTTCCAGGAAGAGTTTCAGAGCAGGGAAAATACAGAATGATGGATCTACTTAATTTAAGGAAGAACAAAAATAATTCTCCAGGGGAAAAAGAGGGTCAATTGACCTATCACTAGAAATGCATACCAACATCTAAGAGTAAAAAGCCAAATCGATTAGTTCATTACAAATATGTCTGTGTTGCTTCACAAGGAACAAAGAAGAGATGAAATGCATTCTCTCCGCTCCCACTCAAGAGACCTGAGTCCAAAAACTGTTTGGGTCAGAAATAAAACAAGTGCATCCATTTGTCCTCAGTTCCAGGAGAAACACTGCATTGCAGGAAGCCGGCCTTGGCAGAAAAGACAGTCTCCTGAAGATACCAGAGCCCACCCCTCTGCTCAAAAGACTAGCTTTATTTCTTTCTCCCTTTAGTAGATACCCACATCCAAATCGCATATACTGACCAAGTTGTCTGTTTTGTAAGCAAGCCTTAAAGAGGAGACTAGTTTGCTGAAAGATGGCCACATTCCCCAAAAAATTGCAGAAACTAATGCACTTTATAACACTCCCTTCAGCAAGGAAATGACTGTGTTCCAGCCATACTGATCGTGGAGTTCCAAAATATCCATTCTGGAAACATGGGAGGCCCCACTCGTACTGGTCGCCCTCTGAATAGGCAAGAAATGACTCTTGCAGAATGAATTCTACCAGCAGGCCTCGGCCAGATTGCTTTTCTTGCTGGGAGCAATTAATAAATGTCTGGACGGTATCAAGGTAAGTGTTCCAGGAAGACTAGTGTTCCCTGGTAAAATATACAATAGCAATAACAACAACAACAGCAACAGGTGGTTGCTTTCATACAAGCTGAGAAAAAGAATTTTATTTTTCTGGAAGTTTTTTCTTGCTTCCCAAAGCACTTTGTACTTACCTATTCATCATGCATTTTGTCAGCTGCCGCTTTACACATCTGTCTCTCCCACAAGTTCATGGAATTCTTAAGAGCCCTGCCCCACTCTTACTCATCTTTATATTTACAGAGCCTTAGGATGCCTGGAAATTAATACTCCCAATGGGTGGATGGATGGATAAATGGATGAAAAATTCATGTTCACTCACATATACCAGAGTGCTTCTGGAAATAATACCCAAAATTCTTGAGATAAAAATGAGAGAGATCATCAAAGTAAAAATGTCCCATAGCTAATCATCCAAACATTAAGAGATGACTTCACTTTTCCCCAGATTTCATCAGTGATTCGTTACAAATAATTACATGACCATTCTAAACCTTGGAGGGTTGAAATGTACAATTTTCAGTTCCAGCACTATCAATGTGGTCATCATGCCCAAAATAGCCACAGTTAATATGACCAGGAAGAGAGTCATGCTAAGGACTCCGGAGGTGATAGTGTCAGAGTCCTAGTAAAGTCTGGAAGTCATCCTCTTAAACAGTGTGGCTTAAGAAAGCTGAGGGCAGTTTGTTCTCTGTCCGGCGCTGCCCCGCTCGGTCCCCGGTTCCCGGCCGGCGAGGGGAAACAGGGAAGGAGAGAGAGAGATGCAGACTGCGCGAACTAACCTGGTCATGAATCACGACTCGAACCACACGGCAGTTGTGAAAGCAAGCCCTTTACTACAGCTAGATGAACATTCTGTGTTACTGGTTCCCACACGGGGCACGGCGCCTCGTGGGAGAGCAGCCTCGATGTGGCCATCAGGCACGGCTCCTTGTGGGCTGTCTCACCCTACCCCGTCCGGGTAAGACCTTTTATACACAATTAACAACCAATAAGCTTCTAGGCTAGTATCGCGTATACAGGATTTCGATTGGTAGGAGCGGGTGGCGGATACATGCGTCACTATGCGGAAACAGGATGCAGGCGCCATCTTGGCTCACTCGATGGGCGGGGGGTAACTCTAGAGCAGGCTGCAGCGCATACGCTAGGCCCGATTCGGGAGGCGGCTTTCCACATCTCCCCCTTTCTTATTTATTTTTGACCCAGTGTCTCCAGTGATGAGCGTGCTCCCGTGAACCCAAATGGTTCACAACCTCTTTGGTGCTTTGGGGAGTCTGGACTAGGCCTCAGCCATCCAGCGGCGGAGCCTCTAGCACCAACCAGAATGCTCACGTCATATGGAGACCGGAGAGTCCGTAAGCTGGAAGCAACGTGACTCTCCCTGCAGTGCTTTGCCTGGCAACTGGGGAACAACGACGGGGGCAGGAACAGCAGTAACCAGAGTCGGGGGTGTCACTAGGTGTCTCTGTGCAATGGCTAGGGTCCAGTCTGGCCACAACTAGGACTCTGCCCTAGAGACCCACCTGAGACAAAATTATGACTACTGGTGTCGCCTTTTACACCCGAGAAACAGCCATGCGATTCGCTACAAATTTTGCTCCAAAGCGCCCCACCTGAGGCGACCAGGAAGGGGTATGGTTAATAAATCGGTCACTATCGGGGGTAACAGAGGTGGGAGTCATAGCCATCATAGTGGTAACACGCAATTGCTGCTGCGCTTGAAACAGGCGTTCTAGCAAACATTTAACAACGACTAATCCCACCAATAATCCCACTGCAATGAGGATCCAATTAGTTAAATTGGGCCAAGAGAACCAGGAAGAAACACTGTGCAATAGTTTCTGTAGAACCTCGCCTAACCCGGAGAGATCGACTTTAACGGGTTTTAACTTGATCCCCCCAATTGTGTCTAAACTAGATTCCACCTGTTGGGAGAGATTAACAAATTCAGGAAAATATGACCTTTTCAGCCAATCAGAGACTCTGGAAATGCTTCCGGTCACGTTGGCCCTGACAGGAGTGACACAGAGTTTAACCGTAAGCCACCGGGTGTCACATGTTTGCTGAAGCACTCTCCAGAGTCCATCTATTTCCAGTCCAAGTTCATCTATCTCCGCTTGGAGTTTCTGAATGGCCTGGAAATTTAAGTTCAGCATCTGATTGTGGCGGCGTAGCACGTCTCGGGTAAGGTTGACCAAGCCATTTACCGTTTCCATCGTTATGGCGAGCTGCCGATCTGTCCATGCTTGTAGCACAGCCTGCCCGATCGTTGGGACAAACAAAGAGGAAGCTACACTGGCAGCATTCGATAGCCATTCTTTTATGCCTCTTGGACGCCTAGACTTAGAGAAGGGGATATTGTTAAGTGAAACAACTTGAGAAACAGGGCCAACCCAGTCGGTTGCCTTAACGGGGAGCCAGACATAACTTGGGCGATACACTAGGATAGCGGGGCGGCGAGGCATCCGGGTCTTTGGAACGGTTGCAGACTGTAGGAGCAAGCCCTGGAAGGAAAAGGCACCTTTGAGTCTCCTTTTTACTCAAGATCCCTTCACAAGACTGGCGGCTCTTCCCTGTAACGTTAAGAAATTCAAGCAAGACTCCCTTACTTAACTCGCCATTACCAGTTTCACAAGTAGCATTCGCCGCAACTGTGGTGTTGACAACCTTGACAGAGAGGTTAGCAAAAGAGAGGATCAGTGTGTCATTGGTGAGGGGGAAGGACTCGTTGAAGCTTGTGGAGGAAATATAGTTCCACTAAAAAGAAAAAGGCAGATTAGAAGGATTGCTATAGGAGAGCAAAGAACAGAGTTACCGATCCTCTTTTTGGGCAACCGCGGGGTGGTCAGTCCTACTATTATCGTCTTGTCGGTCGTCGCCATCATCAGCAGGGTCGGAGGCTTGGTCTAATGGTTCAGGTTGTATATTCGTTGGCGTTTCTGACAGCTGTTCCTTGGCTTCTTCAGGTGATGTCACGGTTCTCACCAGTCTTTCCGGAACCCACACTGGTTGACGTCCTGGTTCCTTCTCGCGTTGATCAGGCGCGGGAAGTCCGCCGTAAGCTCGACGCGCAGCGCTGCTCTCCTCACAGAGGGACCGTCGAGAGCGAGGCAGGAGGAGGAGCTCCCCGTACGGGCCACCACTTGTCCGGCGCTGCCCCGCTCGGTCCCCGGTTCCCGGCCGGCGAGGGGAAACAGGGAAGGAGAGAGAGAGATGCAGACTGCGCGAACTAACCTGGTCATGAATCACGACTCGAACCACACGGCAGTTGTGAAAGCAAGCCCTTTACTACAGCTAGATGAACATTCTGTGTTACTGGTTCCCACACGGGGCACGGCGCCTCGTGGGAGAGCAGCCTCGATGTGGCCGTCAGGCACGGCTCCTTGTGGGCTGTCTCACCCTACCCCGTCCGGGTAAGACCTTTTATACACAATTAACAACCAATAAGCTTCTAGGCTAGTATCGCGTATACAGGATTTCGATTGGTAGGAGCGGGTGGCGGATACATGCGTCACTATGCGGAAACAGGATGCAGGCGCCATCTTGGCTCACTCGATGGGCGGGGGTAACTCTAGAGCAGGCTGCAGCGCATACGCTAGGCCCGATTCGGGAGGCGGCTTTCCACAGTTCTCTTGACCCCGGGGTTGGGTTATGGCCCCCCCCAGCACTTATGGAGGGCAGGAAGTTGGGAAAGGCCACTGGGTCAGACCTCTGCAGTGGTGTGAAGTTAATGAAATTTGTCTTCACCTCTTGTTTTAGTCTCCATTGTCTCCTCACCAACACTGATCTGCCCTCAGTTATCACACTGAAGAAGTTCAGAGTAACTTGAACTAAAGTATCAATGACTTATAATGATTGTATAAATGAATTCCCCATGGGGATTTGCCTATTTTATAAGAGAGCTGTAACACCAAGGAATAATAGCGTAACAGTGGAATTTCTACCATCCATATAGCAGGGGACATAAGACGGTGGTTGGTGCCAGCTTGGAGTTGAGTTGGTAGCTACCCACTAAAGTAGTTATATTTAGAGAGAGAGAGATTTATCTTTGGAAATTTAACTTTCAGGTCCTGTATCTCCCATGACTATCCCTAATTAAAAAATAGGTATTTCCACCTCATAGACAAGAGGTTATCAAGCTTCAGATATTGATTAGTGAGTCTCTAGAGACCCCTAGTGGTCAGAATAGGAACTCATTTTTGTAGTGAACAGAAAGAGGCAAGATTAGATGTTTTCTGGGGCAGAATGAAAACCTACAATCCCCTGATCTCCATTATGGAAACCTATGGAACTTTCAGTGATAGAGATTTTGAGTTACTTACTTTTCCACGTACTTTTATTTCTCTCTCCTTTCCTTCCTTTCTGGATTATAATTCCATTTGCTTTAAGTACCTTTGAAAACCTTGCCCATTTTCATTACTTTACCCAGATGGTCCATACTACAAAAATCACCTTATCCTCAAAGGAGTCTGCTGAGAGTATATTTCTTTCACATGTTCTGCGGACTCCTACATCTTGTTTCACCCTCGACATTAACCTTGTCTTTTGTTACTTGATTCCCTACCTACATGTACTCTCAGATACATGCCCTCCCAGATAAAAACAAGAAAATGCCAGCGATACCTGGAAAGTGTTTCTTCAGGAGCATCAAGATGGACTATATCAGAGGATTAAATTTTTTTAAGGATTATAGAAGTTATATTTATTCAACATGCTACATTTATTGCATTCCCTTAGAAAAAAAATGGATGACTGTTTATGTACCCATTTGCACATATAAAAATGTGTACAAATTGTGTGTAGCACACAAAGGCCTCTGGTACTCTGGTATAGCTAAAATCCTGACACTATAAATTGGTTAACCCTGCTTCAGGATCGCCAGTCTTTCAGTTGTGTTCTTAGAAAACAAAAACTGGAATTATAGTCAGTTTTGCTGCTCATATTTAGTTTTATAAATTATATAAAAATATAAAATTTTCAGTTACTGTAAAACGCAAACACAAATTGGAAGGGCATAGATTTTGCTACCAATTTCAATTTGATAGCATGACAAATTCATCCCTTATTTTTGGCTGGGTCACAAAAAACAATCCACTCAGTTTTGACATTATCTTTCTAAATCATGGCTGCTTCAGATGGTCATTTGTCAAAATATTTATCCAACAGTTAAAAAATAATAATATTCCTTTACAAAATGGTACAATAACATCATAAGGAACCAGAAAATACTAAGTGTCTTTGGTTATACAGCTAAAAGGCCATTCTTCCAATATTCACCTCAAAATCAAGAACAGAAACACAAAGCATGACAGAAATATGCATAGAATTTAATTTGCCTTGTTTCCCCTTTCTACACACAAAATAAGCAAGGAGTATGCAATTTAAATAATCTTCCAAGAAGAGACTCAAAGGTACTATAAAAAAGATACCCACATTTTTGCAAAGGCAAAATGAATTAAAAGAATTACATAACTAAGTAGAGACTGAAAGGACAAAAATTCTAGTTCATACTGGTTTGTTGGTTCACTGAGGCTCAGGAAACAGAGATAGCCATATATTTAAAAGGAGGAGAGTCAAAAAGGTAAGAGTAAAGAATACCAAACTTTATAGGGAATTCAAATATAACCCTTCCAGATAGATAGTACTGCCACTGATTTGTGATAGAGGAAATATATGCGTCTAATTTAACCTGAAGCCTTGTTATGTACACTTTTTACTTGGCAATTTTATTTTCCTTTCCCAATTTTTTGTTTACCTAACTGCTAAAAATATATAGTTATATATGTGTGTGTATATATATAATATATATTAAAGTGTATACTCACCAATATGTACTAGAAAGGCAGTCGTCTGGAATTATTTTTCTTTCTCTTTATTAGAGAAGTTGGGGGTTTACAGAACAGTCTTGTATAAAATACAAGCTTGCCGTATACAACCTTATTACTAACACTTTGCGTTTGTGTGGTGCATTTGTTACAATTGATGAAAGTACACTGTTATAATTTTTTAAGGGTCAAAACATTTTATTCTCTTCATTTTTTTTTTCTTTTTTGATAAAGTTAAACAGTAAAACAAAAATTCAGCAGCTGCCTCCCTATCCACCATGCCCCTCCCCGACCCGCATGCTTGGTTTCGGCTCCCCTTCCTTCACCCCACTCACACGGACACACAGGTATCCAACTGGGAAAATGAAACCGCTCTAAGTACACGGAGACACGACGAAGCGAGGAGTTGAATTGTGCCCATAGTCAAGGTTAAACTGAGCGAGTCTGCATTTTCTGGGTTGTGGGTGGTTGACTTCCTTTTCATTAGCCAAACTGAAAAAGAGAAATTCCCTGGACCAGATGCTTCAAACTGAAGCCCCCAGATCACCGAAGAATGCCTTGAAGATATTGTTTGCGTCAAAATCACCCACGTTCACATCCTCCTCAACTAGGTCTTGCCCACTGTCATAGCGAGTCTTTTTCTTGGGATCAGAGAGGACGGAAAAGGCTTCTCCAACTTCCTTGAACTTTTTCTCCTCCTTCTGAACTTCAGCACTGGCTCCACTGTGCCGATCTGGATGGTGCATCAAGGCCCGTTTCCGATAAGCTTTCTTGATCTCGTGCTTAGAACCATTCTCGTCCACTTCCAGAATCTCGCAGTAATCTTTTCTGTTACTCATTTTCAGCTCCAGCTGTGCACTTTTTAGGAGTCGTTTGTGTTCTTTAGTTTTCTCTGTCTGATACAGTTTTTCATAGTCCTGCCTGGCTTCTTCATATAGTTTTGTGTCCATATAACACTGAGCCCTTCTCGATAGGCTTTTATGTAAGTGTCATCGAGCTTCACCGCAATTGTGCAGTCTTCTATTGCATCATCTAGTTTCCTAAGCTTGGAATTAACCGTACTCTGATTGCAGGAGAGTTTAGCATTTGTTTTTATATTGTTGGGGTCTATCCCCAGGGCTTCTGTGTACAGTTCGTATGCTAGTTTGTAATTTCCTTCTTTAAAAGCTTTATTCCCACCTACTTTCTTTGCTTTAAGTGTTTTGGCATTTCTGCAAGCAACACAAGCCTTCTCATGGTCAGGAGCCATCCTGAGAACCTGTACAAAAAACTGAACTGCCGTCTCAATACAACCTTTGTAACAGAGGCAAAGACCTTGTACATACAGACCATCAGCATTGGTGGAATCCTTATACCTTATTCAACCTTATTACTAACACCTTGCATTGGTGTGGTACATTTGTTACAATTGCTGAAAGCACATTGTTATAATTTTATTATTAACTATAATCCATGGTTTAACTTAAGGTTCACTACTTGTGTTGTGCATGCAGTTCTATGGTTTTTTTAAAAATATTTATTATAGTAACATATATACAATCTAACATTTCCCCTTTTAACCACATTCTATATATATTTCAGTGCTGTTAACTATGTTCACAGTGTTGTGCTACCATCACTACCATCCATGACCAAAACTTTTCCATCATCCCAAATAGAAACTCTGTACATTTTAAGCCTTAACTCCCTATTCCCTACCCCTATCCATACCCTAGAACCTATATACTAGATTCTGACTCTATGAGTTTGCTTATTCTAATTATTTCATATCAATGAGATTGTGCAATATTTTTCCTTTTGTGTCTGGCTTATTTTAGTCAACATAGATGTCTTCAAGGTTCATCTATGTTGTCTCATTTATCAGGACATCATTCTTTTTTATGGCCAAATAATATTCCATTGTATGTATACAACACATTTTGTTTATCCATTTATCAGTTAATGGGCACTTGGATTGCTTCCATCTTTTGGCAATTGTGAATAATGCTACTATGAACATGTATGCACAAATATCTATTCAAGTCCCTGCTTTCAAACTTTTTGGGGTATATACCTAGTAGTGGGATTGCTGGGTCATTTGGTAATTCTATACTTAACTTTCCGAAGAACTGCCAAACTGTCTTCCATAGGGGCTGCACCATTTTACATTCCCACTGGCAATGAATAAGTGTACCTCTTTCTCCACATCCTTTCCAACACTTGTAACTATATTTTAATACCTTCTGTCTTTGAACAGTAATATAAAGAGATGGATTATATCAATAGGAATGAGGTATGGGCTGTAGCCCATCATCTATAAATCTTATCTAAGCTGCTGCTTTGACTTGAAGTTCTGTTCCAAGATCATAAACAGATCTCTCTGATTCATAAAAAACCCTAGCTGTAGAAAGCTCAAAACCTTTTCTACTTTCTTGTGAGTAGCCTGTATTCTGGAGGAAGGCACAGAGGACTTACCTAATTTAGGCCCAAATTTGAGCAGTTTTCTCACTTTCATAGGAGCATACTACTTCCCAGGAAACCTAGCAAATCAATGGTTGGTCCACAAAAGAAGCAGATATGTAGTTATATATGGCTGACTAATAGGGAGTTCGGTCCTAGAGGTTTTTAATCAAGCGGTTAAATCAAGCAGGAAAAGAAGCAGGAAAATTTCCTTTCGTTTCCTTAGTTCAACCCGACTTTGAAAGAGCAGAGGCCTTTGAATAACACTTGACAATATTTCAATTGCATTGTCAAAATCAAGGACCATGACCTTGGTGTAACAATAAGCTAGTTTCATTCTCAAAGCAAATACTAATAATCCAGAAGATTATCCCACCAAGACCAGATTCTCACTAACCAGAAGTGAGAACAATCTAATCTAAAGAAGGCACTAATCTAGATGACTTCTCCATCAAGGCACTTTCTCCATGGGCAGAGGTGGGATGTTTCACCTCTGCTCTTAATGACTAAGCCAGCCCTTTGAATCATATATATAAATTTTTGCCAGATAACACCTGATGTCTAGTATGCTCACCTCTTTAAAACAGAACCTATAGCCCACCACCCCCTGCTACCACACTTGAGGCTTCTGAGACAATAGGGAACACTCTGAATAAGTTACTTATTTCCTACTGAGAGCTTCTGTGACAACCCCTTTGTTCTAGTTTGCTAATGCCATGGGAATGCACAACACCAGAAATGGATTGGCTTTTATAAAGGGGGTTTATTTGGTTACACAGTTACAGTCTTAAGGCCATAAAGTGTCCATCAACAAAGGGTACCTTCACTGGAGAAAGGCCATTGGCATCCAGAAAACCTCTGCTAGCTGGGAAGGCACATGGCTGGCATCTGCTTTCTCCCAGGTTGCGTTTCAAAATGGCATTCTCCAAAATGTCTGCATCAGCTTCCAACGGCTGTCTTCATTATGTCTGTCTCAGCTCCAGCCAGCTATGAGCTCATTCTGTCTGAGCTTTCATAGAGCTCCAGTGAACCAATCAAGGCCCACGCTGAATGGGTGGGGCCACACCTCCATGGAAATCATCCAATCAGAGCTATCACCTACAGTTGGGTGAGTCACTTCTCCATGAACACAACTTAATCCAAAGGTTCCAACTTAATCAACATTAATATGTCTGCCCCCACAAGAATGCACCAAAGAATATGGCTTTTTCTGGAGAACATAATGTATACAAACTGGCACACCCTTAGTCTGATCTCCCAACCTGTTGAGCTCAGTTTCTCTTTCTTCGCTGAGATCCCTGGGATCTTGATGTATAAAGCCAGGCAGAGCATCTTGCTCTGACCTTCTGTCCTTTATGCTCCTTTCAACCCAGTGAAGGCTATAACATGGAGTTTGAAGAATTTGGGGTTTTATTTAGCATCTATTTTCCAAAATCATAAGGAGTGTGCTCATGTGCAGAAAATATTTTGTTAAAGTATCACCTTAAGAGCTGCCATCATAATTCCTCTTAGGGAAGAAACCACCTTTCTTGCCTCTTGTGATAAAGGTGAGACCTGGGAGGTACAAAGTTCATCAGGCACAAAGGCAATCTAGGAAACAGCTAAACTGTTCTGCTAGTGCCCCAAGGAGAGAATGAGGGGGGTCTGGTGTTGGTCTAAAGTGAGGAAAGGGGAAGAGGAGAGATAAAAGGAGGATGAGGAAGTATGTAAGGCAAGGTAGCCAGTGAAGAATCCACCTCCAGGAGCTGACTGAGAAACTTTTAAGAAGAATGGTTAGAAATAAGAACTGGTGTAAAAGAATGGAATAGTTTAAAACTGCTTGCATTTCTGCAGTGAATTCCTCCTCTAACTTTCCCACCTGTCCGCCCAAATGCAGATGTTGGTCCAGTGAGTGGCGCCCCCTGGAGTTTCCAGCATGTCACCTGTAGGGTGGTTCACAGAGACCACTGTTTCTGACTCCCCGTTGTTTCTTTCAGGCCCTGCCAACACATCCCAAGCCAATTATTCAAATCTTTATAAATAACCAAAAGAAATAAGTAATTTGGTAAATTAGTAAATTTGGTAAATTCAGCAAATTGGTCAGTCAACAATTGGTAAATTGGCTTCAAGTAAATTGGACCAATTGTCCTAGAGCTAGGGGAGCAAAATCATTTCCAGGCTTTGGCAAGTCTGCCCACTCAGAGCTTTGATGTTCACTCTCTCCATTCCTCTACTTTCCCCCAATAAATGCCAAAGTTCAGAAATTTAAGAACCAGCCCTCATTCTCTGAACCAGCCCTCGTTCTTAGGCCCAGAGAGATGATCTCTGTCGAAAGCTCAAATCTACAGGTCTCCTTTAGGCAAAAAGTTAAGAGAACATTATTAACTAGGTTTTACCCATAAGAAGAAATAGCCATACATGAGAGAAACCACTATTAACCCTGGGTAAGAAGATTACTTCAGAAGTGGGGCATGGACCAGTGGTTAGAATTCATGAAGCCTTGAGATTAGCAGTGTGGCCCAGGGGAAGATGGGGAAGTAGTTTTGTGTAGACATCAAAGGAGGGCTGACATGCAGCTCCATCTCTTCTTTTGTGCTCTCTAAGTGGGTGTGCTGGTGTGTATATATTATGTCCCCCAGAAAAAGCCATGTTCTTTGATGCAGTCTTGTGTGGGCAAATGTATTAGCGTTGATTACATTGGAATTCTTTGATTTAATGTTTCCATGGAGATGTGATTCAATCAACTGTGGGTGAAATCTTTCATTGGATTATTTCCATGGAGGTGTTGTCCCACCCATTCAAGGTGGGTCTTAACTGGATCACTGGGGTATGTTAAAAAGAGCCACACAGGCCCAGATGCTTGCTGCAGATAAGAGACAGTTAGAAGACAGCCATTGAAAGCAGACTTTTGAACTGGAGAAGCTGAGACAGGACAAATGCCCCAAGAGCAACTGAGAGTGACAATTTGAAGAGCAGCTGCAGCTAAGAGAGGACAAAACACCCCAGAGCAGCATCTTGGAGAACGCCATTTTGAAACGCATCCTGGGAGCAAGTGGATGCCAGCCACATGCCTTCCCAGCTAACAGAAGTTTTCCGGACACCATTGTCATCCTACAGTGAAGGTGCCGTGTTGTTGATGCCTTTCCTTGGACATGTTATGGCCTTAAGACTTTAACTTTGTAACCAAATAAACCCCCTTTATAAAAGCCAATCCATTTCTGGTATTTTGCAAAAGGGCAGCATTAGCAAACCAAAACAGTGGGGAAGGAAGAGGAGGCAGATGTACCTGCAGAAGAATCAAGCTCATGCCCTCTTCCTTTTTCCCTTTGTCATTCTCTCATTTTATCCTTCAGGATTTCAGCCCTGTGTTATGAAGGAGGCAGTGCTCGACACTTTGAAGGTGAAGGTATTCTCTGCCCTCTGGAGAGACCATCCCCTACTCTGCGACTGAATGCATTGCTCCCCTGGGTGTGTGGTCCAAGGATGAGCTCCGGAACCAATCCTGAGTGTGTTCTCTTCATAGGATTGCACTGCCCCAGAGCAGAGCTGGGTCTGCCAGGAAAAACAGGAACAGAAAGGATGTTGGGAGTGGGGAAGAAGGAGAGAACAGCATCTATTCTTCTTACTTTATTCAGTCCCCTTATAAAATCTATCTCTTTCACCAAGAAAGATAAAGGAAGTTAAACCTATACCGAAGAGAGGTTTTATTGCAGTGACCTGGAAAACTCCAGATGGGAACACTAAAATCATCCAGTGCACATGATACCCCCTTTGGCAGCTCCTGGTGCTGGACGAGCCAACCCTCTGCATCTTGAGAGCCAAAGATCCATCTGTAGAAATGCACATCATCCTGCAGCCACATTAGAATCTCATCCTGCGGATGCAGGTGGATGTTGGTATGTGAGCCTTCCCTGTGCACAGATCCCTAAGGTCTCACCTAGCTACAGACCAAGGAAGGGGCTCTCCATCTGTGTCTACCCAGGTAGGATGAAGTGGGATGGCCAGTGTACCTAACATCAAACCTGGATCCTCCTGCAATGGCCATCTGAGCAGTGGACTGGTTACTTTAAGACTAGCCTCAAAACAGAGTGGGACATTATGTGAATGAAGACCCAGCATCTCAATTCTCAAGTATTGAAAGGTGGTGTTATCATGAAGAAATGAAAACCCTCTTTGTCCCTCCAGTGAGATCTGGGGAGGAGGTGGATTTACACAGTTGTGTGTTATGGAACTTAAAGCAAAGGCCGAAAGACTTGTGCACGGCTAGCTCTCTCTAGCAATCCCTGGAGAGACACAACCTATTACTAATAATACTCCTGCATTTGCTTGGGAGTGGGGCCAGCACACAGGCTACAGGACAGAATGCTCGGCACGGATAGATCCGGCAGCATCATCTGCAGCTGTGTGTACACTTGTCAGAAACCAACAAATTCAATACCCCAAATAACCAAGGTTGAACCTTTCAGGAGAGGCCAATTCAGCCTCTGGCTATTCGTAAGTGACACATGGCTCTGAATTTGAGAGGATGTCTGGCATTCCGACGCTGTGCCAGTTGGGCTCAGCAGAAAAAGACCCATAGTCCTGTGGGAAACTAGCACAAGCCTTCCAGAAACAGCTTGTTCTACTGTCTCCCCAGACGTCAGCTCATTCCACTTCCTGGGCTTAGATGAGAACAAGGCAAGGAAACAGAAATGGTTCATATTTCACCCTCCAGCCTCAGAGCTACAAAGCCCGCAGTCACAGGGCTCCCTCCTAGGGTTCTCAAAGCACAGCAGCCTCCAAAATGGGCCTGAATCCTCACTCTGTGGCCCCGACTCAGCCACGGTGTGGGATGCAGTGAGGGCTCACACTGACGCCTTTGTTGTGAAGACAGCCTGGCACAGAATGCTTCTGCCCTGATGGCACATTTATCATTTCACTGGTTTCAAATCAAGTCACAAAAGCAGAGAGTGACCTCTTTCCCAGGAAAGAGGGAATTTGGCTCTGCCCTGGGGGAATCTCTCTTGGAAGAGCCTTTTAGATGTCTTCAGGCAAAGATCAAAAGCAAAAATTTTCTAGAGGATTTCCTTTTTGACCTCTATAACCCAAAACATCCCTGCTATTCATCCAAGGAGCCCCTGGGCCCCTGTTCCCTAAGCACAGGGAAGCTCCTGGGAATGATGCTACAGAGTATGTCAGGGAAAGGGGAGTAGCTGCAGAGTTCAGAGTTCTAGAATCCCCTTACTTCTTAACTGGGTAGCCACCTAACACAGCCTGAAAGATAAAACACATGGACAGGCACACAACAGCTGAATGTAGCTCAGCTGCTCCTCTCCTCGTGGCTGTGCAGGCAGCTGAAAGATCAGGAGAGTGGCGGGAATGGAGATGGACGAGAGCTCATCTTTAACCTGCCTGGTCCCCTTGGCCAGGCAATGTCAGAGAGGGCAGGACTGAGTCGGGCTCCTGCTGCAGAGTGGTAAGTTCCTACGGTTCCAGGAAATCAACCAATGAAAAACCAGTTTTTGTTGACCACCTCTGCTGACCCTGAGTTAAGCCCTGTGGAGAAGACAGAAGCCCAAAGTATGGTCATTAAAGAGATGGCAATACCAGCAGCCCAGTCCAAGGGAGGCAGGGTGGGGAGGGGGTGAGTACAAGGACTCGAGATCCAATCCACCTGGTTTAAATCCAGATTCCACCACTCATTAGTTGTGGAATTTGGGGCAAGATAACAATAAGACCAACCTTATGAGAATTGTCATGAGAATTAAATGAGCTGCTTTGCATGTGGCACTAACTTATATAGATGTTAGCTATTAATAGGATAAGGGGAAAAGATCCAATATGAAGCCAAAAAAAGATAATGTGACAGATGGAGATCTTGGCCCACAAATTGACATGGATAAGAAATATCACTTTTTCCATTTTCTTCAGATCAACTCAAGTCCAACTGAAGTTCCCCAGAAATGCAATTGCAGTCATTGTTGGGGATTCCTGTCTGCCAGGGATGAGCCATGCCTGCTGGAGCCCCAGGACACCAGGGAGACCTTCTTTATCCATCACCTGCCTCTGCTCTGGTTTCTGCTGAGGTGCTTGATGTCCCGGCCCACATGATCCCTTCAGGGCAAATAGCCGTGCTGCCCTCTTCCCCCTCTTAGGGAGGCTTGGCAAGACTAGAGACCCTGGGGAAGGGTCCAGCCCCCTCGACACACCAGATCGTGATTTCTGAGGACTTTCTGCCAGCCCAGGGCCTCCAGTAGGTACAAACATAAACCCCTCCTTTGGGGAGTCTCTTTTCTCTTTCTGCTTGTCCACAAAGCTCCTCTCCAGGCCTCACCCTTTCCCTCTGTCCCATCCAGGAGCCTCACACAATCACTCAACAAAAGACAGGAAGACTTCTCTTCAGGCAGTTCCTGTTTTCCTCCCAGAGGCAAGGATTATAAAGGGCCTGCCAGCCACCCGCTCACACCAAGAAAGGGAAACACACAGCAAGACAAACACAGATTAATAATATTCTGCTGCAATAACACATCAGTAAATACATGTTAAATTGTACCCTGCTGATGGCAGGGTGACCAGGAATGATGACTTTGAATAAAAGCATTGTGTTTGACATCATCCCACCCAGTGCAAGTTTGGGCCAGGCCAAGGCAGCTGCCTGATCACCTCAGCTCACATGGGGGTAGACAAGGGAGGCAGAAAGCCAGCTTGGGGTTGGAGAGGCTTCCTAAAGGGGAATGACTCCTTAGCTGAGCTCTAACATGAGAGGGGGCACTATCCTGGGGAAGGGGAAGAGGCAGGACATTTTAGGCAGAAGCTAGAGGGAGGCAAAGGGACACAGGCAGGTGACAGTCCGGGGAGGGCAGAGGGAGGGAACTAGGAAAGCCTCTGGGTATTTCTGGGACCCAAAGCACCTGGCAAGGGAGTACCCAGAGGCAGGGTCAGGACCCCAAAAGGAAGTGTAACCTATGCTAAGCAGCTTGGCCTTAACCCCTGGATCTAGCTTCTGAGGTTAGAGAATGAGCGCCCCAGGGAGGAGCTGTTGTGCGGCCCATGCAAAATCTCAGGGAAAAAAAGACATAGCTAAAGATAGGCAATTAAAAGCTTTGTTTTATAAGAAGGCAACTGTAGGTCCGTTAGTGAGCAGAATGCAAAATTTGAGTAAATTTGTAAAGATAAAATGGGAAAGTTTTTTTCATTTATAAAGAGGCTGTCCCCATATACCCTGGGGATTTCATTTGTCCTCCTTAGTTTCTAAGTGTATTTTCGTAGAAAATTTTGAGTTCTTTAGATCACAGTTTCCAATTTTTAACCAGGATTCCAAGTTAAAAATAAAAAAAAGGAAAAACAAAACTCATAGCCACACACTACACACACACACACACACAACAAATGTTTTGCAAAAATTACTCATTCTCACTATATGAAAATAGTTCCTTTTCTCTATTGTATTCTATCATAATCTATTCTAATTAATTTTCATTAAAACTTTTGTCACAAATCACTAAACTGATTTCATGACGCACTGATGGGTCCTTAGCAACAGTCAGGAAAACACTGCCATGTGGAGCCATTGCAGAGATTTCAACTAGGAAGTGACCTGATTGGATCTGTGTTTTCATAATCACTCTCTGGGCTGTGTAGAACTTGACTTTGAGGAGGATAAATGGAAGGGGTCAGACCAGTCAGGAAGCCCTTACAATTCTTGGTGTGACCTGTAATAAAGGTCCCACACTGAGGCAGAAATAATAGGAATAAAGAGGATGCAACCCTTGCAAATACTTAGAACCATAGCATCAGTAGGATTTGACACCAGATGGGATGTGGATCTTGAAAACTCAAAAAGTCTAGGGTGGCTTCTGGGCTTCTGTTTGGGCACTGGACACAGCTTTAACTGAAAGAGAATGAAGCACACAGGTCTATACAGGCAACAGATGAGGTCACCATGTTTCACCTTTAATTCGAGGTTCCTGAAGGATGTCCAAGTGGAGGTAACTACCAGGCAGTTGTATATACAAGTCAGAAAGAAGCTCTAAGGAAAAGTCATAACTATAGATTGATATGTTGAAATCATCACTATATGGGTAGCAATTAAAACTTTGAGAGTGGGTGTGATCACCCAGGCAGACTTCTATAGTGCGTGGCATAGAAGGTTGTCTCACTCTTTAGGCATGTGATACATATATACATACACACACACGCAAATACACACACACAGAGCAAACAAAATTAGCAAAATAATCCCTGACCTCAAAGTGTAACTCAGAGTTGGAAGATACACTCTTGTCATCTGGTCCATTAAACCAATGTGCATCTCCCCTCTTATGCACAACTGTAAGCTCTGTGAAGCTGGGAATGAGTCTGCTGGCCTATTGATGCACTTGCACATCCAGTATGGTGCTCAGTACAGTACCTGGCACATGGTAGACACTGACTGGGAATTACTGAATGAAGTGGTCATCCTGACTCCATATTAACTATCACATCCATGCATTGATATACTTTAAGGTCAGGATTTACATGTGGCTGGTAAAGTTTGGACCTTTTTATAATAGAAAAAATACTCAAATGATATCTAAATAATGTGGATTACTTGGAAATCTGGCGATTTGGGGGCAAGATATGACAGAAATTAATTCTATATCTAAATTCACAATATACGATGACAGAAAAAAAATGCAATCTTCTACTATAAGAACATGATTACCATATTCCTAACAAATTTAAGAGTCATGCTTGAATGAGTTAGATGAGTAGTTCCCCTGCTGTGACTAAAATGCATTTCCTTACACAAATACATGATTTCACAAAGACACCACATCAAATAATTTAAAAATCTATTAATGACTTATTCAAAATCATTTCATTTAAGACCATCTAAAATGTCTTTTAAATATGCCGTGAATAAATAAACCATTATAACAATAAATTATTTCATTTTTAAAAGTAATATTTCCATTCCCTTCTTGAGAACATTAAAAACAAAAAGAGACCACTTCATAAACTGTTGAGTGAAGGGCAAAAGGACCATATAACCTTCTAACCAGGATTCAAAATTGTTTTTGCTTGACATTTTAGCTCTTTCTGTGCATAGAAGGAGCCTAATCACCTCTTTAATGATAGGATCACAGAGACTATTGGTTCTCAATGCTGTGTTACAGTATCTTTAATTTATTATAAACTACTTCTCAATAAACAGAGTGATATATGCCTATGTGAGCCTCAATTTAACCTGAATTCTGCAGGAGCGGTTAGCTAATGTTTAAAATACCCTAATTAAGAATTCTCCCAGAAAAGCCTACTGCAAGCAGCTTTAGACATCACTTTCCAAGTATGCTTCAGAGGCTGTAATTAGCATAAAGGATGTTAAACAAATTTTCAGTGGTGAAATAAAATGTACTCTAGCTATGTGGTCAGCTAAGAAGAGTATGCAGACACCTCAACCTTTGCACTGAACAAAGTATAAAAATTTGCCAAGTTTACCTTCAGTGTGGTACCCTCGGTCTAGAACTCCATTTGGACCAGTCTTCTGCCACCTAATAGAGGACTTTGTTGCCTGTTCAAACTAGAAGACTTACTTTTCCTTCCAAGAATACTGTTCCATCTACCTTGAAGTGATCTTTCATGCAAGGTATTGGTCTGAGTGCCTAAAAGGACAAAGACCTCATCAAGCTTTATGGAAGCAGATCACATGATTCTTTGTTAATAAAAATCATATTATATGGTGGAATTCAGCCTTAGACTTGCTTCCACTGGGACCTAACACCTGATGACAAGGATGTGGGGAAGCACATATCCAGTTCCCACTTACTTCTAACTGTTGGAGCTTCCAATAATTACCAAAAGAAGCTGATGTTGTCAGTGGCCAAATCAGCTTATGTGAGTTCTCTATAGTAGAGAGATTACCAGGGATATCCAGGAATAGCCTAGCTCACTCCTCTCCCAAATAACTGGAAGCCTGATTATTCCTATATCCCAAATAACCCCTCCCCAAAAAAAGTCATATAAGATTAAAGGTATAGAACCACTGAACTATTCTAACTCTCACATTGCAGAAGAAGGAACTTCAATCCAGAGAGAGAAGAGACCAGAATCTCAAAGGAATCAAGAGACGGGCCCACACACTGGCTCAACACAAGCCCAAACCTGAACAGTAGAGAAAGATTAGCCTCATTCCCTCCTGAATGTAGGATTGGTTCTTCCTTCCCTGGGTGATTGGAGGGTAATGGAAAGACTCACTCAAAAGCATGGGGTGACTTTAGTTGATACATGTTCTGACATGAGGTTTGAATGGGTAAAACCATTAGAATAAACACAGAAAGATAACAATGTTTGAATTTGAGTGGATTTAGTGTGGCTTTCTCCTTGTACAAAGAAACCACACTTATTCAGCAAACATTGTTTGAGCATCTATTGTACTCCAGGTATTGTGCTAGACACCAGGATCACAGAAATTAAAGAGACATAATCCCTGCCTAAATTGTCACCCAGTCTTGGGAACGACATGTTCTCTGTACCAACTTCATAGGACTTAATTTATCTGAATGTTTTCTACCACAGGAAGGACCTGGGACAGATTGAGAGCAATGTGAATTAGTAAAGGGGAGGCTTTCAGGGAAAGGAGGGGACCAGCCTTAACCCTAAATGAGACAGCTGAACTTTTTAATGGGGTGAGAGAGGAAGGACTCTTAGCAAAGTGCAGATCCACAGTGGCAGAGCCAGCTCCTGTCATGAAAAAAATAGAGACTTAGCACTTCTTTGAGCATTCACTCTGTTTCCTATGTTTGCTCCCAAATCCTTTCAATGAAGAGAGTCTCCTTCTTTTCAGTTTTCATTGACCAGATGAACTCAGAATGATCTGGAGTTTGCACCACACAATGTTTCCAGAGAAGCAGAGGTAGATGAAAGTAAAATACATCCTGTCTCTCCCACCAAGTTAGAAAAAAGGCCCAAATCGGGGCCAGATGTGTAAATCATGCCATATCATATTTTACCCTTCCAGAACTCTGATCCTCTGAGAACACTTAGAAGCAGGGGCAGGTAAATGCTGACTGCTACAGGGCTTTTCTATGAAATGGAAACAAGGATTTTAGACTCAAGCAGAAAACTTGAATTCTCTGGTGCTGGGGATTAGGTTTGCCCTTGGCAGCGTACTTAGAACTTCTTGAAAAAATTCAGAAGACTTATTAGACATCAAAAATTCTGAACAATGCTTTAATGATTTAAGTGTAAATGAATCCTTGACACATGTGGATCAAATTTCCTTTACAAAGCACATGCTGAAAAACTAAAGGGAAACGTCCCCGACAATGCACATGTTGAGTTCACTTTCTGTGCAACAGATCATCTGTGGGGTCCAGTTGGATGCCTTCCCACTGGACAAGTGCCTCTCCCTGCAGGTGGGCATGTCTCAGGCCCTCACCAAGGCTCCTCCATCAGAGGGCTTCAAAGTGGGCAGGAGGAGCACAAAGGGACTTACCACTCACAGCTCCTTCCCTTTGTCCTCCTTGCCCCTTCCCTTCCCCAATACCAGACTCCAGGCCTGTGGCTACAATACCACATGCATCTGATTGAATAAGCTGAAACCTTGACATATCTGAGATTTAAGATAAATCAGCCAAGTAGAGTAAAATATTGGAATATCATTAAGCCCTTGGAGCCTGTAAGCAACTCATAACATGGGCACCACACTTTAATTGGAGAGATTAAGTTCTGGGGCTATAAGCTTTTCTAAACATGTCGATGGGCAATGAAGACAGGAAAGTGATTGAAGCTGGCCTCCCCATATTTTCTACATGAAAGATACAGCTGATTGTGATGGGCACAAAAGTTGCAAATCCCAGAACACACATTTAACAGTGGTGACACCAGACATTAATCCCAGAGGAAGCTAGAGAGTCTTCACTCAGAAATACAGCTGGGCCTTGCCTTTGCCACAGCTGGATTCACCAGCCTTTCTGCTCAAGAAAGCCGTGATGACAACATCCTGGAAATCTACAGGACACCACCTCAGCTCTGCATCTGGTGGGAAAGGACGAGGAACAGAATCTCCAAACTTGGGATTCTCTTCAAGTGTTTTCACATCCAGAAGTCTTACAGCTTTTCCCAGTTCCTGGGAAAGTGCTGAAAGCATCAAAGAATTGAACTGTGTCAACAAGGTCACATCAAGGCAAGTAAATCAGACCAGCTTGCAGAGCTTGGCTTGGCAGAAGGTTTCCTGGGCTTACAAGAAGCCATGTGGCAGGCATCTCCAGATTTTCATGGAGATAAAATAAAATTTACAAAATTGTCATCTTTGTGATTCAAGCAAGATGGGATGAGTTAATGGAAATTCAGCAAACTTCCAGAAAATACATGAGGATCTTAAAGATACTTATTTTTAACCTATTGGCAAGATTAAGTAAACCTTTGTCTACTTGGAAAAATAATTAGGGTCTCATAGGGTAATTAAAAAAAAAAAAAAACCACTAACAAGCTATGAAACAGACTTGCTAATACTCCTGCTTTGGTTTACTTGGTTCTAAAGTAATCTCCTTGGCAAGAGAAAACTGAACATTTTGAAAGCTAATCAATCTAGGTTCAGCCTGTGATAAAAACTAAGACTCTGTCTTTACTGAAAAACTACTTGTATGTCCTAAGGGCTGCCACATAAATTTAAAATCCATAACCTTGTGGCATCATAATTTGTGCACACGAGAGAAGGTCTACCAGAAACACCTGGGTCCAAAAGACCAATAGGAAGCAAAATTATTCTGGGGAAAAATAATTAAGTTTTATTTGTGTATGAATCCACAGTAAATCCACAGTAGACAAGACAGTCATAACTTTAGAAAGTAAGAAACTAATATTTCTTTAGAAAATAGCAAAAAGGCAGTCACATTCCAAACATGGGTGAGACTAAATCCATTTATCTAAATCTAAATCTGGGTGAGAGTGTAAAATGCAGTGTCATGAAGTTTATAGACTATTGAGGAAAAAAACAGTTGAGAAATTGTCCTGAGTTCTTCTCTGGATTTAATGTCCATGACACTTTTCTAACCACACGTAAAATTTGAAAGCACATGAAGAAACAAAATCAGCAGTCCTTTCATGTGTTCCCTAGCTTATCTCTGGATCCAAGTGATTTTATTTTTTATATTTTCTAGAAAAGATAACTGTAACTATTACTAACTCCTAAAAGTATTCCCTAAGAAGGTTTTAAGATGTTTGTGTGAAAAAAGGAAGAGAAGAAGAAAGGAAGGTAGGGACTGAGGGAGGGAGTAACTAGCAATATACCAGGCTTGGAGCATTTGAACAATTGTAAGTGATCAGACTGGATATAGGGCTTTATCATTAGACTGTGCACTTGAAAAGCAGAAGTAAGATGAAAAATATAAGGGAAAACTGAGTAAAGAGGTACAAAAGGCAAATCAGGCAGCTTTATTTTAAGGCATAAGCATTCCTGTGGAATTAAATGTGAGTTTTAGATGGAATAAAGGGTGGGGGAAATCCCAGCTAACTAATTTTGAAATTTTTTTCAATTTTTCTATTTCCACACTGAATTTCAAAGAAATTCTAAACTGCCCACTCTGTCCTCAAACTATTTGATTTCATGTTTCATCATTTGGTGGGTTTAATCAGTTCCTTAAGGGAAGAAATGAATAATGGCTAAATGAAAATATAAACTTTAAGAGCTTGGGATTCATTAGTGAGGAGTCCTCCTTCTTCCCAGGAAGCCTGCTCAGCTGTGGGCTCCGGACAGAATGAGAATCTCTTCTGAAGTTACAGAACCTGAAGTCAAAGAGCTAAACGTGGGTAATATAGAGAGTCAGAGTATAAAAGTCCTGTTCTCACTAATTACTCGGCCAAGGTCTTTTTAGGAAACAGCAATAAGGGTTTCATATATTTCACACTTCTCCCTAGAATGGATTTTACCAAATTTTAGTCCAGACACATGGAGAGAATTCTTTCTGGGCATTAACTTAAATCTCTTTTTCAATTCTTATTTTTAGATGCTGAGTCCTGTGGTTGGCACTACAGAAGTGTTTCTGGAGAACAGCCATGTTGCCGATGATTTCTAATGGATGCCAAAGAAGAAAAGAAACATTCTAGTGTGGAAGGAATAATTTAGACCAGGGAAGAAAGCAACAGGCCATCTAAATGCAAACCATCTTTGTTAAACAAATGCAGCCATACCAAAACAATATAGTTAGTACCTCAGACAAAGAATACTGTGATATTCTTATGGGTTCCAGAGAATCATATAAGAAACATTACAGGAATGATGATTTCTCGTACTTGGGAAAATTAGAACATTTGCCTCAAATGTTGTGCTGTGGGTAGAGACCCATTCCTAGCCCCAAACTCTTTTTTCCTTGCCAAACTAAAGCAGATACATGAGCAAGAGCATCTTGGGGTACCAGGCCTTGGACAATTAAGCCTGTGGGCAGAGGTGGTGTGAAGTAATGGGAATATCACAAAAGGAAGTCCAAACGCCTGGGATCTAGTTTTAGATCGGTCATTTGTTAAATATGAACCATGAGAAACTACCCATCTATTAATCAGCTTCTACTTCTCATTAATAATAATGCGATGATCATTCTTGCTCTCTCAAAGTTTTTAGGATCATCAATTGGTGAGTTGATAGTAAATTTGGAGGGACAATAATAAATCCTTATAAACTGAACCATTTAAGAGGGATAGTATGGCATTCTGTCCTAAAGAAGAAAGATGGAACATGAGCTTTGCAACAAACTGCAGCAATAAGTGTGAGATATCAGAGAGTACTAACCAACATTTAAGAATGCAAGATTGAAATTTTAATTTGATTCTCAGACAGGGTTAACGAAAGTTTCTTTGGTGCCTCAGGCACTGGCAGGTAGTCAATTCTGCATGTAGGGATGCTCAAAAGCATTTTTAGTCTAATATAACCTTGCTCAGTGCCATCTCACAGATGATGCAGAGAGTTTTGCTAGACTCTCACTCAGACTGAATCTTTCTCAGGCTCCATTCTCCTCAGTCGCACTTGGACAAAGCTCTTGAAAACAAAATCTCATTTATCTGACCTGCAAAACAGGGTGTTGAGTTTCTTGTGTCAGGGCTCTAGAAATAAGACACTATTCTTAGCTGGGTTTACTTGTGAAATCTTTAGCAGTGGTGGGGAACTATTCTAGGAATGACACTGATTTGGGATGGGATCAGTTTGGTGCCTCCACTAGAAGAATGTCTGTTTTGTGAGGAAGCATGGGGATTGTAACTCCAGCTGGAATGTTTCAGACAATCTTGCAAACAGAATTTCCTGCTGCCCATTTCCTCAGCATAATTCACCCATGGCTCTGAGATTACTTGTGAAAGGTAAGGGGTACTTCCAGTTAGCATGACCCTAACTGTTAAGTTAGTTGCTTAAACTCACAACATCTTCCACTGATGAAAGATGGAACTCTTACATGCAAGAAGAGGCATTGGACACCCTAGACACATGCCACAAATATCTCCCTGAACAGCTTACCATAACTCCTGGAACCCAGTACTGGCATCACTCTATGGTCTGCCCCAGTGCTTTAGAAGTCACATGAAGTTAGACACAAACAGGAAACTGGATGAGAGACTTTAGGAAGTAAAAACCAACATTAGGGCTCAGTTGGCATCTGAAGGCAGGATAAAATGTAGGCAAACTTAGCCTCATGATTATTTTTCATGGTGGGCTGTGGACATGAAAAATAGTACATCACAGTCCATGTCTAGGCTTTCTCATGATCACAGTTCACATTCAAACTCTTGTATTCCCTCCGTCCAGGAAGAATAATCTAGAACAGTCCATAAATGTACTTCCAATCATGAGGTCCTTTAATCTAAATGAGTATAGCAGTTAATATCTGTAAAGCACTCAGAAAACTCCCTGGCACATAGTAATCTTTATATAAATACTAGTTAAATAAAATTTAAGAATTTAGTCCACCAATTTTTTTAAAAGTCAACATAAATCTCCCTGGCAACGTGGAATATGACTCCCGGGGAGGAATGTAGACCCAGCATCGTGGGACGGAGAACATCTTCTTGACCAAAAGGGGGATGTGAAAGGAAATGAAATAAGCTTCAGTGGCAGAGAGATTCCAAAAGGAGCCGAGAGGTCACTCTGGTGGGCACTCTTATGCACACTTTAGACAACCCTTTTTAGGTTCTAAAGAATTGGAGTAGCTGGTGGTGGATACCTGAAACTATCAAACTACAACCCAGAACCCATGAATCTCGAAGACAGTTGTATAAAAATGTAGCTTATGAGGGGTGACAATGGGATTGGGAAAGCCATAAGGACCACACTCCACTTTGTCTAGTTTATGGATGGATGAGTAGAAAAATAGGGGAAGGAAACAAACAGACAAAGGTACCCAGTGTTCTTTTTTACTTCAATTGCTCTTTTTCACTCTAATTATTATTCTTGTGATTTTTGTGTGTGTGCTAATGAAGGTGTCAGGGATTGATTTAGGTGATGAATGTACAACTATGTAACGGTACTGTAAACAATCGAAAGTACGATTTGTTTTGTATGACTGCGTGGTATGTGAATATATGTCAATAAAATGAAGATAAAAAAAAAAGTCAACATAATTATAAACTCCTTGGAGCTCTTTAAAAAATTCCCTACATTTCTGATAACATACTATCCAGGTAATAAACACTACTTTCTAATGGGTTGACTTCTATTTATTCATTATTCTATTTATTTAATAACTGTAGGGTCATTCAAAAAGAATTAAACACTTCTGAAATTTATTGCTCAGTACCTAAATTGCATATGAACATATAGTCAAAAACAATTTGTAAAGGGACCATCACCTCATTTCTCTACTTTCACAGACACTCATGATGTGCCTGCATGTCACATGGCAGACCTCAATCCTGCATCTGATTCATTCCAGACCTTTGTAGTATCGCACAATCAGTGGGGGAAGAGGCAGCCTCATTGTAGTCTTTCATATCCTCACATCTAGAAAATGAAGTGGTCAGAATGTAGTTTACCTACATTCAGGTTTGAAAAAGAAAAACCCAACTGTTAAATGAACTTTTCTCTGACTCTTAAAAGTTATTGCTCATTCTCCTTCTTGGCATACTTACCTTATAGCAGGAAATAATGATCCATGATTTTCTAATACTCACATTTCATTCTTCTCCTTGTTTTTGTCAAACATTTCTCATTTTTCCCATTTAGAGTGCTCTTTTCTGGAAATTCTTCTCAGTCGGCTTTCCTTGAGAACCAGATTTCAGGGTAAAGGAGTTATTTTCCCAGTACATACAGTTTGCCATTCATCAGTGTCTACATGAGCACAAACTTTGGATCCTGTTCACCAAGTTTTAATCTGACTGTCTTCTTCTTCAGATGAACTACACTTCCCAAAAATCAGCTCCCAAGTTTCAGACTTCTCTGTCTCCATGTTTTCACTTGCATTGGAAGGCTCTATTCATATGCCTCTTGCCACAGTTTTAGTTACATGCTGCTGACTTTTTCAGCAAATTATTTCGAAGATGTTCAATAAACCTGAACTTCACAACCTCTTCATTGCTCTCCACAATTTGGTGAACATCCATTTAGTCTCAGCCCTTGCTTCTTGTAGCCTGTTTCCACTCAGAGGTCAGAAAAAAATAGACAGTCTAGGTTATCTATAATTAGTTTCATAAGTCAGATTTCATCACATCCAAAAAAGAATGCAGCACTAAAATCTAGTCAAATAATCTACCACTATTCTTTTGGTCCTCTAACAAATCTGTTGCTTCAAGAGCAGGTACCCAGTAGGCACAGATGAGTAGTTCATTTAGAAACACAACTATGCTCAAGATTATTATCCACTCCATCAGTGGTGAGCCCAAGAAATTCCAGAGATGAGAGGGGGATAGCACATGAATTCCCTCCAGGAAAGTGACTCCTTCATTTGATTGACCTCAAGGCAACATTTTTACTCCTCCTTTCATGCATTAAAGGTCTCAGAAGAGACAGCTTTCGTTTGTTTGTTTAGTCAAAGGAAGAAATGAAAAGACCTAGAACCTAAAAAAGAACTCACGGGTATTTTTCTGAAGTCAGTTTGCATTTCCCAGGCTGATGCCAAATTTCTTCCAATAACTGAAAGACAAGGAAATCTGGACTTTGTTTTTCCTTAACCTGGACACCATCACCACCTTCACAGCATCTCTCTCTCTCTCTCTCTCTCTCTCTCTCTCTTTCATACACACACACACACACACACACACACACACACACACACACACACACACACACACACACTGCTCCCCTCACACTCTGTTTTAGTTTCCTAGGCTGCTTAACAAATACCATGAATTGGGTCAGATTAAACAGTGGGAATTTATTCACCCAGGGTTTCAAGGCCAGGAAAATGTCCAAATCAAGGAATCATCAAGATGATGCATCCTCCCCAAAGACTGTGGCGTTCTGGAGCTGGCTGCTGATGATACTGGGGTCCTTAGTTTGTCATGTGGCAAGGTGCATGGCAGCATCTCCTGTTCTCTCCCTTACCTTCCAGGTTCAACTTCTTGGCTTCTGTGGCTTTCTCTCTCTCTCTGAGTTTCATTTGCTTATAAAGAATTCCAGTAATAGCATTAAGACCCATCCTGATTGTGGTGGGTTCCACCTTAACTGAAGTAACCTCATCAAAAGACTTTTCTTGCAATGGGTTCACACCCACAAGAACGGATTAAATTTAAGAACGTATTTTTTTCTGGGGCACATTCAGCTTCAAACCACCACAGACTCCAACAAAAATAAGCCCAATCCTACCATGCATTTTCCCAGGAGCTCTATACGCTCTTCCACCAACTTCCCACCATGCTCCCTTTCTCAGCCCTCTGCTCTTCAAATTCAAGGGCATGAGTGAGGAACATGAAGGCTGTAACTTTCATCACTCCAACTTCCACCAGGATTGCAGATTCCATAATATAACTGAATTATGGTTCATTGATCCATGGAATGTCAGAATTCTAATAGGAACTGGAGGTTCGATGTTCAATAAATGTTATTTCTTATTCTGCTGGACTAGGAGCAACACAGGCATCTGACTTTTCTCACCACAGTGTCTCTAACACCTACCAGAATATCTGGCACCTGGTAAGTGCCCAATATCTATTTGCTAAATAAATGAATGAATGAATGAGCGATATTTGCTTATTCATCCAGATATTTCATATGAATCTGAGGGCTGATTTTGTTTCACCTGATCTGGGAAATAGCCACGGTTAGCCTCCTAATAATCTGGGAGTTAGAGCAATGAGTAATTTTTACTCTGGGAAAACCAAGTTTTAGTTGATTCACTGGTCAACTATGGGTTACATGTATTATAAAATGTGTTACATTTTAGAATATTATTAATTTAAGATAAAAGAGCATATAAAATTAATGTGTTGATCTAGAGAGAGGGCAAGAATAGCTTTGTTTATTCACCCATATACTAAATAATAAACATCGTATCCCTGACTCCAAGTACAAACGAATCTAATCAGATACAAACTCTTTACTAACCATCCACAGACTTTGAGAAATCCACCACAATGTGTGATGGGAAGCAAGGCCTGCCTCACACTGTTCTGAAACAAGTGCCAGCTGATGGAACAGCAATGAATCATTAACTTAGTTTTCTCTGAGAGAGAAACAGATTGTGTGTGTTGATCCATATACTCAAAATGGAAATATTTTGAAAATTCTAAAAAAAAAAGGAAACTTGGTTCCCCAAAATAAATGCAGATTTAGGAGAATAGTTTTAGGAAAAGACTGGGAGTGTCTCGATTTTCCTTCCTGATGACTGCAACTAATTAAGTAAGTTAATGTGAAAAACTTGTTTGTAGGATAGAACTGGAAATAAATTTACTTATTCTGACAAGTTTTATATTAGAAATATCAAGGAACAACTGATGTCTCTTAGAATGGACTAAAGACAACACCCTTTGTGGCAATCAGCTGTGTTTTCTTTGGTTTGAATTTTTCCTGGTCTTCCATAGCAGAGTTTGCTTAAAGACACTTGTCCCTGATCTGGCTGGCTATTCTCCATGGGAATCAGAACGTCCTATTTGGTGACTGGTCTAGTTTCCCATAGCAAATAGGGATGCCACCCTCAGGCCTATGAGGCCTGTTCTCCCAGGGCAGTGACGTCCTGAACAGATGAACTATAGAAAGAGAAAACAATCTCCATTACCAAAAACAAAAGCAGAAAACCAAGAAAAAAAAAGAAATCTTTGGTTCTGAGGTTGTAGGTGAATATCTGCTGCCTTGTGAAGAGCTTATTAGCGAGTTCAGAATCTCTCTGTCTCAATGGACATCTCACAAAGCCCACACAGCAAGGCCCCTAGAAGCTGAATGAGGAAATAGTGCAGGAGCCTAATTGGTTTTCTGTTTTGACATTCAAACAAAGAACTGTGGCTGTTTGGGAGAACTCTACTGGAAACAAAGGAACCATCTGGGACTTATTATGATATCCCGCCTTATTAAAAACTACCGTTTCACTTTAGTATTTTGAATTTCTCCACTGTAGTTAATTCAGATTTCTCCCATGCCTACCACAATTCATATATTTCTGCATAGTCAAAGCTTTTGCAGCGTTGTGTCAAGATTACTGTTGTAGCAGAGAGTTACAGAGTTCTCCAGGTTTCTTTTTAACTGGGAGGCATTTTCTAAGCCCTCTTCAACAGATAACAGGAATAATTCCAGAGCAGATTAGTGGCTTACATCACTGTGGCATCACATTGGGACACTATGAATGCAAAGCAGTCTTGTCCCTGCAAGAACGTAAGTTCTTTGAATTCCGGAAACGTTAAAGATCCAGAATACATGAGGTCCTGTCCCTCCCTCCGTATCCTGTGAGAGCTATGAGGCCACAAAAAGGCTGAATATCATCTCCTACACTTAAAAGGTCAGACCCTACACCACATGGAATAAATCTTTTCTCTTGCAGGCTACTGGCTAGCAGTAGATGACTCTGTGGATTAGCTATATTTCAAATATTCCTTTTTTAGAGAATAGCTTTAAAGAAGCTTTAAGATTCTCTAAAATCCATCTACTTCTTTGTTCAGTTACTAATTGAAAACTGAATTTGGAAAGGAGGTAACATTAGTTTTGGTGGGTAATTATCTTTTAAAACATGAGGGAAGTATGAGACTTCTTACTAAAAGAGAAGGAAGATAGTCATCCTCTTTTACTAAATAAAGAGTGTTTCTTTTTCCCACACAAGAAATATAGGCAACATGTCGAAAAAAAATCTACTAACTGTAAGATTCATGAATGAGTCTTTTGATTCTTCTCTTCTTCCCTGCTGGTCATTTCCTTACCCCAAAGTCTGACTGTGTCAAGCAAAGGAGAGAGAAGGACAACTTGACTGCTTATGGGATCTCTGGCAAAAGGTTTAGTGAAGGACAGGGTTCAACCTAATTTCTAAAATAAATTTTTCAAGTTTTACTGGTACAAACTGAGCCTGTTCCCCATTACCACAGATACCAGGAATTAACTGTAATTTTGCTTCTATTTGATTCCCCGTAGGGACAAAACCACACTTTTAATGCCATCACATTCACGTTCTAACATTACAGTAAATGTTTTTCTGACGCATTTACAGATTCATACACACACACACAAAGAGAGAGAAACTGAAACACTTGGCTAAGGCTTAGTTACTTCACTGAGAATCAATAATATTTCAAAAAGTGGTGCAATGTGAAAATTTATAAGTCCATTCTTTAAAGACCCTCAGGTTAAAGTCTGAATTACTAGGAAAAGAAAGAAATGCAAATTGTTTATTATTTTCACATGTACAGTAAATTCAAAAAATTGTACTTCTTTCAAGAGCCATATGGGAGAAACTTTCTTTTCATCAGGAGTGGTTTTGCTTGTTGAGCCAAGAGCTAAAAAGATGTTTTTAATAACCAAAGCCAGTTTGTTATACAATCTGTCTGGATCTTGCTTTTAAGAGGGATGAAGATGCCTTGGGTAGGAAATACAGGGTGATGGAGGAGTTGACTGAGATGACAGAAAAGTTGTAGAAAACCACAGCCCAAAGGGAAGCATCTTTAAGTCATGGTTGTTCTCAGAACTGGTTTGCATATTTTATTGTGGCACCATGAAAAGTTACTGAAGCTCCTTTCGTAAATGTTCCTGTGTTCTTTAAGAGGGGGGTTGTGGCAATGAATTGCATGTTGCAGACATGTCTCCTAAATACCCAAGTTTGGTACAATTAAGGGATTCACCCAACAATAGCCTGGACTCACCCTGAACAAAAGGAAGGCCAGTGTCCCGCCTCAGGATTTAGGAAAAGTGATGAGGAAGGAGAGTGATCCTGAGAGGGTCACCCAGATGTGTTTTACTAGACCTGTGTTTCGAAAAAAGATGCAACAAAAACTAGTGCCAGACCAAGGTGAAGTTTACATCGTCCATGAGGAAGTGAGAAAATTAAGGAAAAGGTAATGCATTTTACACGAAGTTAAAGGAATCCATTTTAAGGGTCAGTCCTTTAATGTAAAATTATGTCCTTCCCATATTTCTTCAGTTAAAATATGCTTTTATATATTAAGTTGAACCACAGAAAATTGCCAATATTAGACTATTTTTGACCTACAAAATGATTCAACCTAACGTTAAATGATGATGATTGGACATGAGAGCTTCAAATGGCCTGTTGTGACAAAGTAAAGAGCTAATAATCATGTCAGCATCCGTATTTATTCTGGAAAATTTCTAGTGCATAAAATCCAAACAGAGGTGGTCACTGAAGGAATCATGTAACTATAAATTGCCACTAGAGGGCATTTCAACTGCTGGTCTTCTAGATTTTGACTACTGTAAAACGAATTAGAACAAAACCAAAAATGGAAGAAAGTCCCAGGGTTGCTAAATAGAAGGTTGAAGATAATGGGAGCTGTCTCTACGTGAAGGAGAGATTGTAACTCCTGAGCCTTAAGATACAGGAGCACCATAAAAAAAATGTAAGGCAGGGCACTGAGCTAAAAAAGACTTTTAGATCCCTGCCCAGCCTGTCGGTTTAAGAAGAAAGGTGTTTGCTGACCAGCTTCATTCATACTCCTTCAAGGGAAGGGCACAGAAGTTTATCCTCCATTGAACCACAAAGGTAAAAATCTGTTGATGACTTGGTAGAAAAGGAGTTACAGAAATTTGGCAGCAGATATTAAGAAGAACAATTCAGTCCTCTGGTTCTAACAAAAGATGCCTGGTCTATGTCAAGAAAGAGTATTTTATTGACCCTGCCAATCCCTAAACAACTACACTGCATTTGACCAATCAGGTGCTCTCTGATTAGGAATCTGGATTTGTGGAAGGTGAGCTAGAGCTCTTGAAGGCTTGAAGCTAAGGCTGCCATTTTGAAATGGCCATGATAGCCAAGCAAACATGCAGGAGTGATGAGCGATTTCATACCAAAAAGAAAGAGATGGAAAAACAACAAGGCACAGAAAAGAACTCCCCTGGTTCCAAATTGCATTCCAGTCCCTGGTCCAGGCCCTCAAGAAGGCCTAGATACAGATTCTCCCTTGAGACTCATGAGCTAACCCATGAGACTAATTTTTCTTACTTAAGCTAGCTTTGTGGGTTTCTGATTCTTATAAACAAAACATCCCCGCAGAGTCATAAGTGAACTGTTTAGTGGAAAAAGAAATGGAATTATAAACAGAACCAGCTAATGATAATGGCAACCTGGCTCTGTATTCCTCCTTTGAAATCTTTCCACATGGTTCATTCTCTGCGCTTTCTTTCCTTTCATGTGATACATGTGATAACTCCTAACCCCTAATTTGGAGATGCCTCTTACCTGGATGGCAAATCAGTAAGCTTTTGCTGCATAACAAAGCACTCCAAGACTTGGTGGCTAACCAACCACAATTCATTTAGCTCACAATTCTGCAGGTTAGCAATTAGGCTGACTGCAGCTTGGCATTTCTTCAGGCCTCAGTTGGGTTCACTTGATATCAGCTTCTGGGTTAGCTGGGGGCTGGATGATCTAGGATGGCCTCTGTTGGGATGGCAAATCTCTCCTCTAAGCAGTTTCTCATCTTCTAGTGGACTATTACCCCCACATACACACTTACTTGTTCACTTGGCAACTGAGTAGGTTTCCAAGAAAGCAAGTGGTACTTAGGTTCCAAGTTAGGCCAGCATCAATTCTGTTGCATTCTTCTGGCCAAAGAAAATTATAAGGTCAGCCCAGCAAATAGTGGAGAAATACACTCTACCTCTTATGGGGAGGAAGTACAAAGTTACATCACAAGGGATGTGGATACAGGACAGGGAATATTTGTGTTTATTTTGCAAACAATCTGGCACAGAAGGCCTTCTATATCCAGGGTAGGACCTATGGCAAAAGAATTGGAATAGTGATTTAGTCCATCTCTGCTCCAAGACCCGGGGAAAAGAGCTCTTTTCCATTCCCTACTGGCTTCCTCTTCTCATAGTCAATCATGGTACACAGAGGGCCAAACCCAGGCCATGGGCCCATGAGCCTGAACTGTGGACTGGGAAATTTGCAAGACTAGAGGCTAGAGACTAGAAAAACAGAAGCAGCTGATTTTAATACTCTAAGGGAATATTCCATCTAAAAGACAACATTACAATTGCCGTTAGAGTATGAGATGGTACATTTTGGCCATAGTGATTTAAAAGTAACTCTTTTGTGTACTATTTTAACTGACATATCCTGTTGGCCCTGGTTCCCTAGAGAAAAAGGTTCTGCCTAGAAGCTTGTCATTTCTTTTTTGGTTCAGTTTCATATCAGGGTCTGTATTCATTTCCTATTGCCACTGAAACAAATTGCCACAAACTTAGTGGCTTCAAACAACACAAATTTACTACCTTACAGTTCTAGATATCAGGAGTCCTAAAATCAAGGTGTTGGCAGGGTTGCACTCCTTTTGGAGACTCTAGGGGAGAATGTGCTTCCCTGCCTTTCCCAGCTTTTAGAGTTCTGCATACCTTGGCATGTGGCCCCTTCCTTGCATAACTCCAACCTCTGTTTCTGTTGTCCCATCTCCTACTCTACTGTGTTTCTCCTGTCTCCTTCTTTCTCTTATAAGGATCCTTGTTATTACACTGAGTCCATCTGAATAATCCCCACATCTAGAACCTTAATCACATCTTGCAAAGTCCCTTTTACCATGTAAGGTATCATACTCATGGGATCCAGGAATTAGGTCATGGACACCTCAGGGAGGCCATTTTTCAGCCTACCATGGGGTCCATGTTCAACATGCACACCAAGAGCCCAGGGATTACATATTCTTTCCCTATAACTAAATATAGTTAACATTAACGTGGAACAAAAGTTGAATCCTGTAACGTTATGGATAAGTATGGACTCTACTTCACACCCCTACCAGGGGCCCAGAAAGAAGGCTGTTCTCCCAATGCCAAGTCCTGGCTGGCAATAGAGCAAAATCAAGGACTTGATAATGACAAAATGTCCATCGCCCATCATGATGCATGCTTTCACTCCAGAGACTAACTGTACTTTTCCACCCCCAACCTGAAGGCAGAATTATACAGCCCATTCTAGCTGGAGGGGCCCTTAGAGATGAATGGCCTTATCTAACAGGTAAAGGAACTGCACCCAAAGAGATGAAAGATTTGACCATGGTCACACAGAAGCTAGTGACTAGTTCCCTAAGTCCTAGTTCAGCATTGTCTCTACCGAAAATGACCCTGCCTTTTCCCCTAAATTCCTCATGTACTCAAGCCAAAAGTCTTTTAGTTCAAGTTTTATGCTTACTGTAGGGGAGAGAATTCAAGGGTTGAAACTTGAAAGTAAAGCAAATCCAAAAGTATTTAAAGAATTTCAAGAAAAAATACAATTTTAAAAAAATTGCTGAGCAGTTTTGCTTCCATTTACAGAATTTATCTGTTCCCTATGAGTTAGAGAAATGGTGTACCATACTAGTTCCCACAAAAGGTCATTTAATCATAGAATCTTGAAGTTGGCAGAGATCATGGGATCCAATAGTTTTCAAACTTAGCAGTGGAACCCTTTATTCAAATGAAATAATATGCAGGAATCAAATACATAAAACAGGTAAGAGAGATGTTACTCTGGTTGAAGCAGGAGTCTAGGATTCTCACTGCTCACCCCATATCTCACCCCTTGGACACTGAAATTATAATGATACTTCTTCGGATCACTTGTTTTCTGTAAAACACAGTTTGAACATCACTTTCATCATCCAGCACTTCATCTGGTATGTATCAAGGATCTATGCCCCCGGAACCAGAATTCAGACAAGTCAGGATACCTAAGAACCATTTCCAGAGGTCTTATTTGTTTGTAGACCTAATAGGCTTCTGGGGAGAAAGTAACCAGCCAGAAAACACTGCTGGGCCTCCTAGGACTGAAGCCATCAGACCAAGAGGTGGGACATATGCTGCTTCCTCATCTCGTGGGAGGAATGTTTGGTATGAGAAGACACCTTACCCTGAGGTAGCAGAGCATTAAATAGCTCACTTCAGTCCAAAAAAGGATACTTCACTGTTAGCAGAGACAAATGTTTTTAGGAGAGAAAGGTATGGAGTGACACATATTGTCCTCCCTGGAAAAGTGCTGTTACCCATCTCAATACAAATAAGACATGATGACAGTGAGATAACAAGCCAAAGAGAAAAACAGGATCTGTGTGAGGAAGCAGAAACAGCAATGTCACTGAAGTGGTGACAACCCCCAAAGTCAGCTCCTGGCACCCAAGGGCCTCAGGAGTGACTTCAGGGCAGCAGTGTCAAACTCAAGGCCAAGATTTACACTGGAGACTACAGGAAGACAACTGAAGTGGCCACTTGGCAAATGACATGAGCCACCATAGGAGACAGCTAGAGGAAAAGAGGGGTGAAAGGAGAAAATGGGACTAAAAATCTATTGGCCAAAGCTTGAAACCAATAAGCCAAGGTGGGTATGCAAGTATAAAAGAGATGAGAAATCAGCTCCTGTGAGTTTCCAAAACAATTACTTAACCCTGTAACTAATCAAAAAAGTCTTAATCATGCTTAAAGAACTACCTACATAATGTTAAATGTAAATTTTAAGTTTAAGATTATAACCCCATCATACCATATAGACTTAGCTATTCCTTTTCAGCATAGCATTACTGTGAAGAGGTAATTAATGTAGAAAATTTTCCTTCAGGATTTCTTCCTCAGATTAATTTTTCCTTCCACTTATCTCCCTATTTCTAATTTATTTTGGATGCAGTAATGATTGGATAAGAGATGAAGTAATAGTGACTGAATGGGGCCCATCAATTTCATGGTGGTGGAGGGAGAACAAAACCCTGGCACCTGAGAGAGAACATCTTAGACTCAGACGGTTCAGGGGAGGGAGGGACAGGAATAATTTTTGTCTTTCACAACTGCATCTGGAGCCTACATCCTGAAGGAAAGTGCCCTACTGTAGTTCTCTCAAACTGTCGCAAGCACCTTGAATTCCACTGACAGCTTGGTCTGCTGCATTTGGCCACGTGGCTCTGGACACAGTTTGTTCACCATTCCTTGTAACCTTACTGAGAAGTCTGTTGGAAACAGCAGATGATGGCTCTTGCCATGTTGGGGGAATCTTTATCACAGAAATACACACGCACACACACACACACACACACACACACACACACACACACCAGAGAGAGAGAGAGGATTGATAGATTTGCAGATGAATAGATGATGATAGATAGGAGATGGATACATAGATCAATAGCTGTCATTTTAAACCTGGCTGTAGTTTGAACTGGTAGGTCAAATAGAGGAAATAATTCTTTTGATTAAAAAAAGGCTCTTTTCTTTAAGATTAGCACCATAGCAGCACGTTGTCCACAAAAGGTGAGACTTTCAAGTCTAACCTAGATAAGAGTGTTCGAACAAATAAGAATTAAATTGCCCCAAATAAAGAAAGAGAAATTTGGAGTCTCTCATACAGGCTGGAAGGGAAGATTTTGTAGGCTCTGGGACTGGGGAGATACATAGAGATTTGAGGGAAAGAAAAAGGGAGGTCACTAAAATGGTGCAAGTTCATGGTCAAGTGACGAACACGGCCAGTGAGAAATACTTCGTGACAGGGAGTGAGCATTAAACCTCCACAAACAAGGAATTTGAAATTATTTCCTGCCCTATGCTGTGATCATCCTGTTATTCACCACTTTTGGTAAAACTGTGTGATACTTATTTGGGCATCAGGCAGCAGTTCCAGAAACAGAGAGCAATAAGAGAAGAGAAACCACCAGACGGGTGACTGAGAATCAGCAAAGGCAGAAAATCAGAACTAAATGGTAAGTCACTACCCCTAATGCCACCAAACCACCCCAAGAAATCTTGGGGAGCAGACTTATTTCTCAGATTAAGGGGACTCAAACTACTTTATTAAGGGGTAAATGAAAAAGTTGGCTCCAGAAGCCTGGAGGGTTTGGGGACACTCAGCTGGCCAAGACCAGGGTTGCATGTGTTGCAAAATAATAACCAGTACAACAATTAAATTTGATCACCTGCATTTGCCTTAATAAAAAAAAATTCAGAAAATTCAATGTATTTGGAATTACAGGTTTAGTTCTAGTTTTATTTGGTCCTCATAAAATATTGTTGCTTTCAGGAACAACATGTAGCAAACATCGCATGTCCTACTATACAAAGAAAAGTCTGAAATAAAGCAGGTTGCCTCAACACATCCCAAAGTAATTTGGGGGGAGAATAAAAAAATATATTTGGTGCCCCCCTGAGGAGCCGGGGGAGGATGCAGAGGTGTTGGACTTCCTCATCTGGATTGTTGCTGATGTTCTCACAAACACTGGGGACTGAAGGCTTGATGTGCTGACCCCTCTGTCTTGGGGCTGGCCCCTATGAAGCTTGTTACTGCAAAGGAGAGGCTAAACCTGCTTATAATTGTGCCTAATTGTCTCCCCCTGAGTGCCTCTTTGTTGCTCAGATGTGGCCTCTCTCTCTCTAACTAAGCCACCTTGGCGGGTGATCTCACTGCCCTCCCCACTACATGGGACCTGACTCCCAGGGGTATAAATCTCCCTGGCAATGTAGGATATGACTCCCGGGGATGAATCTGGACCTGGCATCGTGGGTTGGAGAACATCTTCTTGACCAAAAGGAGGATGCAAGATGAAATGAAGTGAAGCTTCATTGGCTGAGAGATTTCAAATTGAGTCGAGAGGTCACTCTGGTGGACATTCTTATGCACTATTTAGATAACACTTTTTAGGTTTTAATGTATTGGAATAGCTAGAAGTAAATACATGAAACTACCAAATTCCAACCAAGTAGCCTTGACTCTTGAAGATGATTGTATAACAATGTAGATTACACGGGTTGATAGAATGATCATGAAAGCCTTGTGGTTCGCACTCCCTTTATCTAGTGTATGGATGGATGAGTAGATAAATGGGGACAAAAACTACATGAAAATTTGGGTGGAGTGGGGGGATGATTTGGGTGTTCTTTTTTACTTTTATTTTTTATTCTTGTTCTGATTCTTCCTGTTGTAAGGAAAATGATCAAAAATGGATTGGGGTGATGAATGTACAACTATATGATGGTACTGTGAACAGTTGATTTTACATCATGGATGATTATATGGTGTGTGAATATATCTCAATAAAACTGAATTTAAAAAAACAGGTTGCCTCAGTCATGTGATGAAGCTGGTTCTGTTCATTTCATTAATTATCTTTCTAGCCCTTGAGGTGTGAGAGCTTGTGGGCACAAGCAGCAATAGACAGAAGGGATAGATGTTCAGAAGGCTATGGCCCTGCTATGCGTCTCTACTGAGGAATGGCAGGTGGCTTCTCTCTTTCTCCAGAGGAGAATCCTGCAGCACTGTTTTCTCTGAGGACCTTGCTCTGCCAATTTTCTCCCCTCTCTAGTATATATTTTTTAATCAAACTTTATTGAGGCATATTTTACTTATCATATAATTCACCCATTTCAAGTATACAATTCAATGACTTTTTAGTTTTGCAACCATCACTCTAAATCAGTTTTAGAACATTTTCATAACCCCACTAAGATCCTTCTTGTCTTCTTGTTCATTAACTATCAATCCCTGTCCCCACCCTGGCAACCACTAATCTACTTTCTGTCTCTATACATTTCCTCTTCTGGACATTTCATTTTGTGTGTGTGTGTGTGTGTGTGTGTGTGTGTGTGTGTGTGTTTTAAACTTTCCCTATTCCCTAGTTCCTCCCTGTCCTAGGGCTTCTCAATTGCAGAGGCAAATTGACTTGTCAGTGTGCCCATGCAACTTCTTAGTAATAGTTTTACATACTGCTTACATAAATTAGAGAGTATTCAAGTCTTGCGCTGTGAAATACCACGCTCCCATTCAGATATGCTTTTTTGACATAGAAAGCCCCCATTTGTTCCCCGGGAATTGTCTGTATCCTGCAGCCTATCTCAACTAAACCATGGATGTTGTGTAGCAAGACCTCAAAAGATTATAGGGCTGAAAAGCTCTGAAAATTGGAGTATAAGTGTACCAACCTCTGAGTATTTCTATGGGAGTGTGTTACACATGTGAATATCATCATGAATAATGCCACAGCAGGCAACAAAGCCAAACAAAACCAAAAACCCTCAGAACCTCTGCCTTACCCCATAACATGTTCAACTTCCTTCCATCTTATTGAAACGGATGTCTTAAATCTTTTCTGAAAAAAAAAAATGTTAAATATAAAAGAAAGCAACAAATAAATTTTAACTTTTTAAACTCTGTGTAAGTCTGAATCCCAACCAGAAACAGATGGCACCCTCATATTAGGATAATTTAAGGAAGATTTATAGCCAAAGAGACCATTATAAAGGTCTCAGTGGGGTAGAGGAGAACAACAAGGGGTAGTGTAATAACCTGGGGCTAGTGGCAATGGGACTGTGACCATGTCTGAGTACAAAGAGACAAGAGAAAGAAGTTTCTGAAAGCCAGAAGGAGAGAGTTGTATAGAGGAAGCCATCTTGGGAGGAACAGTGAACTTCAGAGAAAGGACATAACCCATCCAAAGGATTCCCTTTTGGAGAAAACTGGGGGAATAAATACCCTGGGCTCTCTCTACTCCTTCTTTTCCATGGGTGTGATGTTCATCAATAATGTTCAATTGGCCACATCCAAAGAATAAACACTTCTTAGTTCTTTTCTTACTCGATTTCTCCCCAGCATTTGATATGGTTGCCTGCTCCCTCATCTTGAAAGTCTTTTCTCCACTATTGTGTCTTGATTTGCATTCTTCGTGGTTGCTCCTCATTCACCTCTTTTACAGATTTCTCATTCTTCTCCTTCTCCATAAACGATGGTGTTGCTCAGTGTTCTATTATCGGCCTGCTTCTATTCTGGGTGATCTCATCCCTTGCTCCACCTCTACTACCACTATCAAGTAGTTCTTGACTTCCCCCATATGCTCATTATTGCTTGTCTCAGTTTGAGTTTCCTGAGAAGCTTATCCTGAAACAAGAATTTGAATGAAAGTAGTTTATTATGGAGGTGACACCAGGAAATACCCTTAGAGGAGTAGGGAAGTGAAACAGGGAAAAGAAGGAAATCAACAAAGTGAACATTACCCCGTGAGATACAACAGTGGGCAAGAGAGCTTAGTTCTGCTGGGGAGCTCCCGGAAATGGTGTATACTACACACTCTTCAGAGCCAAAGACCAAAGGAGCTGGGACATTTATACAGAACTCTTGACACTCATTGGTTGAGGGCTACTCCTGGGGACATTATTTCCTTGGCACTTCCAGCCTGCATGGACCAGGTAGAGTAGCATCTGAGGGCAGCGTTTGGCAACTGGGAGATAGGCCAGCATGCACTGAAATGATAAGGACCACAGGATTAAGGATGGGACGTTGGCAGCACCTGCTACATTCCCAAATTTCTATGTCTAGTTGAGATCACTCTATTTTACCCTAGATCCATATATTCAACTGCCAATTTAAACCTCTACTAGACAAAAAAAAATGCTAAAGATAGTATTTTTGCCACATTTCCCACAACTACCCTCACCTCATTCCTCCCTGATTGCAGAGCCTGGTACCACCATCCACCCAGCAGCCCAAATCAGACACTTACCATTCATTTGTGACATGCTGTGATGGTTGGGTTCATGTGTCAACTTGGCTAAGTGGCCTAGCTGTCTGGTCAAGCGGGCACTGGCCTGACGATTCCTGTGAGGCTATTTGAGGCTGGTTGATTTGTCGGATCATCAGTCAATTGACTGCAGCTGACTGATGACTCATCAAGGGGCGTGCTTCCACAGTGAGAGAATGCAATTGGCTGGATTTGGTCCGGGTGATCAGTTGGAGGCTTATAAGCCGGACGGTTAGAGAACCTTCACTTCTTCTTCAGCTGCTCAGTGAAGATTTTCCTGGGGAGCTCGCCGAAGTTGCCAGTTCGTTTCCTGAGGAGTTCTTCAAAGTTGCCGGTTCGTTTCCTGAGGAGTTCGTCAAAGTTGTCGGTTCATTTCCTGAGGAGTTCGTCGGACGTCTTCCTTGGAGTTGACAGCTTGTTGACGGCTCTGCAGAATTTGGACTCATGCGCTCCCGTAGTTGCATGAGTCACTTTTACAATTTGATAATAAGAGACATCTCTCATTGATTCTGTTTCCAAGGAGAACCCTAACTAATACACATGCCAGTTGGTTTCCAAGTCTTACTGAAGCCACCTCTTCTAATTCCTTCCCTCCATCCCACTCTCTTAGTTCAGGTCCCATTATTTTTTACCTAAATTATTGCAATAATCTCCTAACTGGCATTTCAGTCTCTTTTCTAGTCATACTTACATACCATATAAATCCTCTTAAAATACTCTAGGGTCTTTCCATGACCTCCAGTCAAGGTTCTGAGTCCTCAGCTGAACACTCAATGATCTGGTCTCTGTCTTCCTTTCCAACTTCGTCCCTCTTTACTCCTCTAAATACATTGTTTGTGCCTGTCCACATAGATCCATTCATAGTTCTCCACACATGATAGAGTCCAGCATTTGCATATGTGTTTCCTTCTACCAGATTAGCCTTTTCTCCACCTTACCTACCTGGTCAACTCTTATTCAAGTCAAACATTACTTTCTTGGTCATATTGCTCCAGGCCTCCCAGGGAGACAGGTATCTCTTAGGTTATGTACCTGCAGCCCTTACAATCACAGAGCAATACTCACTTAACTGTTGGGTTAATATTCAAGGTATCCATAGGCATAGTGTGGGTTCCTTACCTGAACATCAGAACAGACCAGAATTGATGCAAAAAGACAGACACCTGATGGACTGTTTATTATAAATGTATTCATTTCCTAGGGCTGCTGTAACAAAGTGCTACAAACAGGGTGGTTTAAACAACAGAAATTTGTTCAGGTTAGAAGTCTGAATCAAGGTGTCGACAGGGCCATGCTCCCTCTGACAGCTCTACTGAACAATTCTTCCTTCCCTCTTCTCAGCATCTGATGGCTGCTGGCAATCCTTCATGTTCCTTTATCTAGTGGCAGCAGAACTCCAATCTCTGCCCCAGTCTCCCATGGGCCTCTTCCCTGTGTGCATGCCTCTGTGTGTCTGTCCTCTTCTGGTTGAATGGAGGGCCCATCCAAATCCAAGATGACTCATCTTAACGTACAGCTTAATTGCATCTGCAAAGACCCTATTTCCAAATAAAGTCACATTCACAAGTACCCAGAGTTACAACTTGAATGTGTGTGTGTGTGTGTGTGTGTGTGTGTGTGTGTATTATTTTTTTGGGGGGGAGGGGTGGGGGGGTGGTAGGCATGATTCAACCCATTGCAACAATACTAAACATCAGTTAAATAGAACAAAAAAGGCTTTCTAGAGGTCTCTTTTTCATTCAAGAGGTCTGAGCCATGAACAGACTCAGCTCTGGGAACTCACCGTGATGGCTCAAGTCAGGATCTTTACCCCAGACCTAGATGTTTTCATTATTATTATCATTAAATAGGTCAAAGAGTACTTCAGTGGACTGCACAGTTATATCTACCATAGATCAACATAACAAAGATCTCATCTGATTGATGTTCCTGCCCTTCAACCTTTTAAGGTTGCTGTACAGCTATGTGACCTCTGCCACTCCAGGATCCCATCATCCCTCTTGGGACCAGAAAATCCAGTTCAAAGGAAGCATCTCCTACTTTCTTCCATAGCCTACAGAGGACAGCTGCTAGAGCACTTTTCAAAGTTGCTGATACTATCTACACTCCCAACTTCTCAAAGCTCTGACAAAGGGAGTGCCCTCTGGGCCTTCAGAGGAGAAAGTAGTTATGCGGTGGAAGAGTAGGTCTCACAGGAAAGATCCACTCCTACATCCCAAATTCTCAAAGTTATTGGATTTCTTTTTCTTTTCTATGTTATACCAAGGAATTTCTGGCCTCTCATCTTCATTTGGAATATGCCACTGTTGAGTTCAGGTTTTAGTCTACCAACAAATCACACAGTTAGAAATACTCCCAGCTGCTCAAACCAGCACATTTAATCCAAAATCTCTGGTTAAAAAAAAAAAAAACAAAGCACTTTTCAAAAAAATTTCAGACCAATCTAAAATTACGCACCTTCCTCCCTGGTCTAGCACCTCCAGGATCCATTCCCACATATATTCCCCAAAGTTTTTTCCTGCATAAATTAACAAACCCTTGCAATGATTTTGAAATGTATCCCTTATTCTCACAGATTTAACTTTGGCTCACTGGGGTATGCTAGAATGTGACTCTAATTTCCTAGAAGCAATGGAGAAATTGGCACACACACTCCCCCACCCCCACCCCCCGGTGAGATAACTATCTCTGGTGGGGTCATTACAAGATTGTCCAAGTAAGGCAGGAATAGCTTCATCTCACAGGGGCTGCTTCTGCTTGCAATAGACAGTGAAGTTTGGGGGGAAGTGTGTCAGTATTCTTAAAGTTATCTAAATCCTCCAAGATATTACTAATCCTATTCTCAAGATTCTTCTCTTTCCTAATCAACGTTTTAACATTCATGTAAGAAACCTGGCAAAACTGTAAATTCCACATGCAATGCTGTTTAGCAACTTGCAGTATCAGATCTGATCCTGATTTTCAACTATGTCAGCCCTTTGGAAAACAGTAAGAGATTCTTTTAGGGAATTAATAAAAATCTCCCAGGGTCTTTGTGCCTTTAGCTGTAAATTCAAAATCTTGAGCTATTATTTTCTTTCTGCAAGCCCTCTAGTACAGTTAGAAAGAGCTAGCCTATCCAACAGAACATTATCTATAACTAAAGTGACTAAACAGCCCAGTTTGCCCGGTACCATCTTGTTTATGTCTGCTGGCTTGGACTTTTACTCTCAAAGTGTCCCAGTTTTAACAACAAATTATATGTAGACGCTTCCTGTACCTCTATCCTATCACAGCAGCCATTCATAATAAAAATAATCACTTCATTCAAGCCAACTGCATCGATAATCTGTTGCATTACTGAATGACATGAATGATCGGTTTTCCCATTCTCTAATGTTAACAGTGTCCCATCCAGTTTTAAACCAAACAGAGTTAGTTAATCAATACTAGAGTCCCATTTTCTTGAGGGTCTGTTCCAGGCAAACGTCTCTGGTTCTAATAACTATATAAGCCAGGATTCTTTGTTGCAGACTACAGAATCTACTCTAGGTAAAAAAGCAGAAAGGAATTTACTATAGAGTATCAGTAGTTTACAGAATTCTGAGAGGGTTGGAACCGAAATTACATTCACACTCTTAGATAATATAGTCAGAAAAATGCTCAACAGATTCTGTTCTAGCAGAAGCCCCACTGATATTGCCATCCACTGTTTGGAACCTAATATGGGACTAGACAGCAGACCCATCACCACAGCTCCTCAGAAGATCACATTTCTCTGTTCGTGCCCTTCCACCTCCATTTCTATTGCATTTTAAATTTTGTGCAGTGGCATCTTCTTAGCAGAACCTAGGTCACATGTGGAGCCCTAGGTAGAGAAATGTAATGTTCTTTTTACATTTAAGATCCCGTTAACACAGGAAGACATATCAGAGAAGGTTTGGTGAGGGCTCCCAGTGAGCTGATCTTCAGTATCTGCCAAGAACTGAAAAAGATCATGGAGAATCCGTGTGGAGGGAAAGGGTGGTGAGAGGAGGTGTGGTGGCTCCACAATTTCTATTAAGGAGAGTTTAAGGGACACTCTCCTCAGGAGGGGATTTAGGGGATTTGCCTTGAAGCTGTGTGTGTACAGCAAGCACAATTGTCTTACTTAGCTCTGTTGCTTATTTCAAATAGCACTTAGGGCAGATTCTAGAAGCCTAAATCAAACAAACAAATCAGACAAACTCTGGCACTGCCACTAGATGAGTTTGATAAGGTACTGCCAAGACTTTACCCCTACTTCACAGATGGAGCTGGGTTGCCACAGAATGGCAAAGTAAATGACAGGAATGCCCAAGAATATTCTACCATATTGGACAGGAGTCTTCTGTAAACATTTCTGTGAAAGGCGGGGGGGGGGGGGGGACAAAATTGAGGCATAATTTCTGGAAAATATCAACTATGTTACAAATGTAATACAAAATGTTGTCGATTCGGAACTTCCTGATAACCTTGGGCTTACTATTTCTACACCTAGCATAGGCAGACTGGTATAAACAAAGAGGACCAAGTGTGTTTTCCTTTCTCTCTATTGTACCACTCTTTTTTGGTCCCCTTAACTTGAAATATCTATCCCTTTGCTTTCAAGGTAGCTTTGGGGCAACAATCATATTTTGTCTCTATGAGATCCCTGGGATGGCTTTTTCATTGCATCAAGTCTATCTAAATAGGCCAACGGATACTTCAAAAGCAACTCATTGTGCATTTGCTTTCTTTTTTTAAAATCAAGCCATTTGGAGGAAACCTTCAATACACAAGTCAAACAGCACAGAATAACAGAAACAACTCCTGGCAGAGCCTGTTGTGGAGGCTGTAAAGGAGAGAGCGGTCCATGCTGCTAAACATAAATTTTGCAGATCTGTTGGCTTCTCAGTTCATAGCATTCAACTCCCTGGCTCCTCAGTAGCTCCTTCTCTTCTGCTACATCTCGAGCTTTCAACTGTGGGAAGTGGGCAGGAGAGGCAATGAAATCGTAGTGCCGATCGAGATACCGCAAGTAGATGAGCATGTGCAGGGCGTAGGCCAGCACCAGCAGCAGAATCAGGGACATTGCCAGGCCGATCAGAATGGCTGGCGAGAAGGAGGAGGCACAGTCTCGGGCCTTGGCAAATTGTCCCCCCTGGATGGTAAAGCCTTGGATCTATCAGGAGAAAGAAAAGAGCTAGGGTGAATTATTCTTTCTCGCCTAAGTTCTACCTCCCAGTTGCACTGGGGGTTCACTGCCCCTAATTAGTCAAATTTAAGTTACAGTGACCAAATTTTCTGAGTAATTTGAACATATGATCTAACAAATGTGAGTGTGTTTCTGGGGACAATGAATTAATTTAAAATTAGGACTGACACGGAAATTCTGGGATATATGGCTGTCATAATTAAGAGGCTCATCATATTCAAGGCTCTGAAATAAAACTTCTATTATTCTGATCTTCAGGAATATTCCCAGTTCATCTAAAACCACAGCAGCTGTGATATCTCTAAAATTCAAAGTACACTCAAAATTTTATAAGCGTTAGTATAAGTTTCACAAAGAGTTTTAAAGCTCTGTTCCTCTGCCTTTGATCCTTTCAATAGGAATTGGCCAGGAAGAGTCTTTTGAGGCAGGAAATCATGATTCCCAATGAGGTAAAACATAATAAAAGCTAGCACTTACTGTAGGTTTCTTTATGTACCATACCCTATCTTAATGCCTTTAGTACTCACAAGGCCCAATGAATAAGTTATTATTTTATCCCCATTTATTGATGAGGAAACTGAGGCACAGAAGGTTAAGTAACAGCTAGTAAGTGTTGTGAGGCTGGAGTTCAAACTGGGGCAGTCTAGCTTCAATCACTTTTCAGTTTATGACTCTATGGCCGCCAGTATGTTCCGTTTCTTCTTCCTTCCACCACTACCTCTCCCTCATTATCATTTGTACCATACAGACCTGCTACCATTTTTGGAAGAGCTATATACCAGCCCTTCCTTGCATCTTACACAGAGAATACAAAGAAAAGCTTTCTCATTGGTTTAATTACTAGGAACTAGGAGAGGCTCAAATAAACAACTCTGCCTCATCTCTTAATACTGTCAAACTTTTTTAAAAAGTGGGGAGGGAGCTCCAGATCAACTTCTCCAAAAACCCAGAGTGATCTTCTGTGGAAGGCAGCCTCCATGTTTTGCAGGTTTTTAGAGTAATATAACCCTTCACATAGTCACCTTATTTGGTCACCTAGCTGGCTTTAAAATGGCACATCAGAAAGTTGAATTATCTATTAGTACTTTACTGAGAATTCATTTTTATGATTAAAGTGGCCATTTTAGCATTTTTCCATGCTAAAATTATTGTGGGTACCTATCACTCATAGAGCTCAGGGGCTTTATGTGCCCAATTGTCAGTGTTCTAGATTGAACCCAAACAACCCCTGAAGGAGACGCTTGGCCTGGCTTCTGGGATTCTTGGCCTGCCTCCCCCTATGAAAAAGTAGAGTGGCCTTCCCTTCAAACTAGTGCCTGAAGAGTCAAGCGCCTCAAAGACAAAAGATGACTGCACTGGGTGCTACAACTCCAGGCAAAGAGAATGCTCTCAGGTTAACTAAGTCTTCATAAGACTTGGGTGAGGCAGGAGAATACCTGAAGGACATGTACACACCCTGTATCTAGTCCACAGGTGAGTTTTGTTTGGCCCAAAATTCTGAATACTCAGATTTCCCATGAAAAATTCAGATTTCTGGCTTCTGTTGAAAAGCCAGAAGATTCGGCAGCAATGGGTCTGCATTTCTACAAAGCAAAAGTCAGTTGGAGTTGATTTTAAAATGCTCCTTCAATGTTGACTACAATTTGTCATAGTTCCCACCTGGCCATCTCACTCATTTCCCAGAAGCACCTGAGTTTGCCATGCAGGCTCCAATCACTCTATACTTTATTCTTGAACAAACCAGATCAGCAAAGCTGCAGATGTGGACTGCAGTCTTTTGTATACATACCTCAGACACCATCACCACCACCACCATGTCTGCCCTGGACTGTGCTTGCCTTCTACCACCTGCTCCCATGAGAGGTGCTTTAATTAGGCAGGCCTATGTGTTTACGGAAAGGATGCTATAGAGGTTGTGGGTACATGTTGCACAATACCAGGGGTAGATATACTTCTCAAAAGCAAATTTTCAGTAGTCTTGGGGATCCTGTGAACATGTAACTTAGTGTGATTCTTTCTGATGTTGGCTGCTCCAAAGCTTCACAGCCAAATTACTGTGCTGCCAAGGCAGACAGATGGCTTTGTGGTTCGATGTACCAACCACACTGGTGTCTCTAGCTGATCTTTTTCTCCCTTGTTTTTTCTTTGTCCCTAAGTTTTTCCTCATTTTTAAAAGTCATTTTTCTTGTAGTATTTCCATAAGTCACCTTAAGCCAATTCTGTAACAAGGTGCATGTAAGAATCAATCAATTCCCTGTTCTACTTAGGTATGCATAAATTATTCCTCTTTTTATTATTATCTCCTCACTGCTCTCCCTTCTCTCTCTTGTAAAAAAAAAAGAGAGAGAGACAGAGACAGAGAGAGGTGCCATATTATTTTTGGAACTGGACAGTCCAGGATTCAAATTCTGCCTCTACCACTTATCAGTTATATCACTTTGAAAAGTTATTAAATTATCAGAAATTCAGTCACAAACACATTCCCATTTGTAAAACAGGAATCATAACAGCTAACTTGCAGAGTTATGATAATTTGTGAAGACAAAGTAGGTAAGTTGACAACGGCACCAACACACAGAGAGGACTCATAAGTACGGATCCACAGTTACTGTTAATCCATGCCAACAAGGTCCTCAGTGTTTTCATATATATTAAGCTATGTATGTTTTACATCCATAAAGAAAATTAGAATTTGAGAGAAGTTAAGTAACTTGCCCAGGTGGCCAATTAAGAATTTGAAACCAGGTATGTCTGCCTCCAAAATGCAAGCAACTTCCCTGCTCCACACTGCCTTTCATCTACAGTGCACCTCTCCAGGAAGGGGGTGAGGGAAGGAAGAAAAAGCCCAAGGGTGGGGGCGGAATATATGTATATAAGAAAGTTGGAAAGTGCCCATAAAAGGGACAGGCAAATCCCTGCTTGCCATTTCAGTGAGTTGGAAGAGCAAGTTAATCTTCTTTCACAGGTAAACAGAGAACTTGACAGAATGTCTCTCAGGCTGAGATTCTGGTGGTGAAAAGGAACCTCTTACACCCTCATGCCTTTTCCCAAATACTTTAAAAAGAATCTCTGGGATATTTTTGACTCCCTGGCTGACAGTTCCATTCCTATGCTAACTGCCAAAGCTGTCACTCACGCTCCAGTTGTACTTCTTATCTGTGCTGATAAGATCACTGCTGCAGTCCCCACGAAGGAAATAAAATAATTGCCCCTAGAAGGGCCTCTCACTCCAGGAAGTGTGGGTCACCGGGCTTCACACCACAGCTTCACTCAGCTTGGATGGCTGGCGTTCCTCACTGATAACTATTAGTGACCTGATAAACCTGAATGTAAAAGCAAGTTCTTTTTTTTGCATGAGAGGAGAGGCCAGCAAGGAGAGGAAATACTCTATCCATTTCACACCTTAGAGAGAAAGATAAAAACACCAATATTATTTTAAAGGTGTACACAGCCGTCTTTTTGGTAAGCATCTGTTTCAGGTGTTTTGAGCCTAAGCCTGAGAATTTGGGGCACCAAATACGTATGTTTTAGTTTATTTATTACCTGGAAATCAACAAAAGTGACCTCCCACGGGCTTGAGACATCCTCTGTGTCGCTGGGCAGCAAGAGGGCATCGTACCGCTGCAGGTTGCTGACGTGTTGGCAGTGGTAGGAGTAACTCCACGGAGCGTAAATGCCAGTTGCATTAAAAGTTGCTTGGATTGAATTATTGGAAATAATCTCAACTCGGTGTAAACTAAACCAACTCTGGAAGGACAACTTCTTGTAACTGGTAAGGATGAATCTGAAAATGATTATAAAACAGCATTAGCCCCGCCGCCCCCCCTCCCCCACCCCGCATTTGCTGACCCGGGACATCGTCTGTGAACAGTACAATAGCGCCCTCTTTTGTCAGGCACTGGAACTGGCTTGAGTAGATGCTCTCCCTTTTCCAGTTCTTCCAAACAGGAGCCTCCTGGTGGATGGGAATGAAAGCAGATGACAGGACACTCCCCCCAAAGTAAACAATACAAATTTCTACAAAAGGAAAAGCACAAAAAGCTTGTTTTTATTTTCTTTTTTAGAATCAACTCTTGATTATGTATTCATTATTGCAAAAAAATGAGAAAAACGTAAATCACAAGCTAAACAATTATGGTTAAAAATAATAGTAATAGATCTTACTATGTGCCAGGCACCCATCTATGTTCTTTATGTGTGTTACTGCATTTAATCTTCACAACAACACTACGAAATAGATAATATTATTATTCACATTTCACAGTTGAGGAATCTTAAGACACAGAAGAGTTATACAACTTGTGCAAGGTCACTCAGAGAATAATATTAGAAGTGGGTTTTGAATCCAGTCTGATTCCTGAGCCCTTTTTCATAGCCACTTTGAAATGGAATATTCTCCAGTCCAAATTATAATGTATATATGCTGTAATGATTTCTTTTTTCATTAAAAAATATGTGATTGCATAGAAAAACTTCTGGAAGGACAGAGATGAAAATATTAATGATGACTACAACTGGTGGTTGGATTATGATTATGATTTATTTTCTTCTTTTTATAGTTCAGTATTTTCTGATTTTCCCTTTTCCCTGCTATGTATTACCTCATCATACTTTGGGTTCTTTCAGAAGCAGATGCTGAGACAAGGATGTAAATGTAATAAGTAATTTGAGGATGTGACCCCAAATTTATTTGGGAATTTATTCATTCAAATATACATAGACTAGAGAGTAATGACAGAGAAAGGAAAGGCAACCAAAACAGGGGGCATTATTAAGCAATTTTCCACTGTGGGCAACTAGGAGTTAAACCTTTTGGGGAGTCCTGGGATCCAGGGTAGACAGAACACAGGCCTTGGAGTTTTCTCACCTGAGGGAGAGGGAGCTGGGGTATTTGTGCACTGTTGATCATTGGTTGAAGCCGTAGGGAGGGGAGGCAGTGAGTGCCCTTGGCCAGAGGAAACTTTTAGGCAAACAGATGCTGACAGTTGACAGTTGAAGTGGTAAGCTGTACTGCTCTCAAATGGAAAAGCCCAAGACCATACAGACAGGGCACTGACAGTGTCTGCTGCATACTTCAATTGTCAGAAAATAAATAACAAAGCTATTTTCCATTTGGAAAAGAAAGTATTATGATAAGATAAAAACTATTCCCCATTTCTCTGTGAAATAGATATGTAGATGGGTTTGGTCATCTTCTGGGCTTCTGTTTTCCTTATAACGTCATTCTGAAGGAAGATAACATGCATTTTCTAAATTTTGCTCAACAAAACACTAGTGTCCCGTGATATGCCAGCACTTGTTCTGAGGAAGAAAGCTTTCCAAGGTTAAACAGTAAACTGTAGATGAATGAAAGTTACAAAGTACAGTAGTCTTCCTTAAGAGCATGTCTTCTCAGAAATTTTAAGACACAGATTTATACTGCAAATCTCCAAGAGAAGGGCAGAGTGTTTAGTCTTTCCCAAACATGTGTGACCACAGAACCCCTTTGCTGTGGAATCTTACAAATATTTTCACAGAACAGAATTGTTCTATAGAAAGACTGCCCTAACACATCTGCTGGTTTTCCATGACTTTAAAGACACAGATGCTTATCACCTCTAAAAGATTGGTCCTATAGGAAGAGAAACACTATATTCTTATAAGAAAAAAATTAAATGCCTTCAAGTTGTTTTGTTCATTTTGGTTTTTTATTCCCACCCCCCATCCCCAGCAGCAGCTTCTAACTGCTTGGATAAACCACAGCTAGCAGATACATCCTTCCATGCATAAACACAGAAAAATGTAGGCCTGGGTTGGCCTGTCTGCTGGGGAGTTCAGAAAACAGAGACTTTTTCATTGTTGTTAAATGATAATTGTTATTCATTGTAAGGAGCTATAGAAAATAACTCTAAACCAGGCTTTAACCCCATAGAGCTTTATTTACATTTTATTCTTTGCTCAGAAGGGTTTCGCATTCTCAGGTTCATGTATTCTCCAGAACACTTTGGGGAGGGGGCTTCGGGGGTAGCTATAGATGCTTTGCTAGAAACTAAAGAAAGCATTACTGTAAGATCCCATCATGTAACACCACTGGCTCTTCAGTGGCAGATGTGGCATTTTGCCTGTCACAGTGCTGGGCACATAGCAGGCCCATGACACATTGAATGAATTGAATGAATGAATTGAATTGAATGATTAAATTACACAGAACAAATATTAAATGATGAATCTATGATACCCTAAAGTGGTGTCTATATTGAAAATATAATAAGCTTACCTATTTTCTAGTCTTAAAACCTACCTTATAGCAAGACCTTTGAGATTTTCAGCATCACCAAACTTCAGAGACAGCCTAAGAAAACAGAGACAACACAGTCTGCAAAATAGAAATGCTGGTTGAAAGGCAGAATGGCACAACCACTTTGGAAAACAGCTTGGCAAAGGCTTAAAAAGTGAAACATGCACATATCATATGATCCAGTCATTCTACTCCTAGAGAAATGAAAATATGTGCCCCTACAAAGATGTATATATGAATGCTCATGGCAAACTCACTTGGAATAGGTAAAAACTGGAAAAAAAAAATTCCCATCAACAATAAGTTGTGGTATATCCATACAATGGAACCTTTGATACATGGAGAAACATAGAAGAGTATCAAAGCATTAGGCTAAGCAAAAAAAGCCCAGATAAATGAGAGTGCACATTCTTTGATTGCATTTCTATAAAGTTCTAGAAAATGCAAACTAACCTGTAAGGATAGAAAACAGATAAGTGGTTGCCTGGAGACATGGGGATGGCAGGAAGGGTAGATTACAAAGCAGTACAAGGAAACTTTTGGGGATGATGAAAATGTTTGTTACTTGGTTGTGTCAATATTTTTGTAGCTTTATACATATGTGAAAACTGATCAAATTTTTCACTTTAAATATGCACAGTTTAGTGTATTTCATTTATATTTCAATAAGATTGAAAAATAGGAATGATAATTAAATAAATAAATAAATAAAGTCAGAAAATGTGAACAATTTTAAATACACAAACAATGAAGCAGCTCCATGACATTATGATGTCTCTAAGTTATAGTACCTCAAAATACATTATAAAACCAAAAAAGCAAAAACTTTAGATAATTATAAAATGTGTAAATATAAGCTTGAAAAAAAGTACCATACATATCTAATCTCATTAATTTGGTCCCACTTATCAAGAAACATAAATTTCAGTGGCTGACAATAAGCCAAGCCCTAAACAATAGTAGTCCACAAAATACTAAAGAATACCTAGGTCCCTGTTCTAGTTTGCTAATGCTGCTAGAATGCAGAACACCAGAGATGGATTGGCTTTTATAATAGGGGGTTTATTTGGTTACACAGTTACAGTGTTAAGGCCATAAAGTGTCCAAGGTAACACATCAGCAATCAGGTACCTTCACTGGAGGATGGCTAATGATGTCTGGAATACCTCTGTTAGCTGGGAAAGCATGTGGCTGGTATCTGCTCCAAAGTTCTGGTTTCAAAATGGCTTTCTCCCAGGACATTCCTCTCTAGGCTGCAGTTCCTCAAAAATGTCACTCTTAGTTGCACTTGGGATATTTGTCCTCTCTCAGCTTCTCAGGAGAGAGTCTGCCTTCAATGACCATCTTCAAACTGTCTCTCATCTGTAGCTTCTGTACATTCTTCAAAGTGTCCCTCTTGGCTGTAGCTCTTCTTCAAAATGTCACTGTCCGCTGCACTAAGTTCCCTCTGCCCATCACCTCATTTACATGGCTCCACTGATCAAGGCCCACCCTAAACGGGTGGGGCCATGCCTCCATGGAAATATCCAATCAGTCATCACTCACAGCTGGGTGGGGCACATCTCCAAAGAAACACTCAAAGAAATCTAATCAAAACTGATAATGTCTGCTCACACAAGATTATATCAAAGATAATGGCGTTTGGGGGACACAATACATTCAAACTGGCACAGTCCCTATGTGAGATTCCATAACAGTTTCACTCACTAAGTTTATTTTTCAGAAACTTAAATCCTCCAGAGTATTCCTATGCCAGATAAGTCCCAAAACCCAGAGGCAATAGCCTCTTCAAGAACATCAGTTAGATGCACCCCCTTCCCCATAACGTCAATGCCCCTTTCCAATATGAGCAAGTTAGGGTGGTCACTGCCCAGATAAATCTGAAGATTGCGAAAGTGATCAAATGAGAGGGAGGGGCATCAACAGACAAGATAGGATTTAACAAAGGATTACAAATACTGAATCTTTATTTTTTTAATTTTTGTTTTTTTTTAGTTTCTAGGATATTAGAACAGCTAGAAGGAAAAAACTGAAATGATGGCGCTGTAACATATAACATGCTCTGAAATTTGCTGTATAACAACTTGTTAAATCGTACTTTGAAAGTTATCACAGTTCTGTATATATGTCATACCTCACAATAAGGAAATAACTGAAATTGTGGAACTGTAACCCATAACATCCTTTAACATTTGCTCTCTAACTACTTGTTAAATCGTACTTTGAAAGTTATTACTTTTCTATATATGTTATATTTCACAATTAAAAAGTGTAAAAAAAATTTCAGTGGCTGGCTTGAATTTTATATTAATACTATTTATGAGGAAAAGAGATGTGTTTGCAAAATAAAACACATAAATGAGATTTCTAAGAAGTATTTTAATTTCCTAACAGCATAAACTTAAACATTTTAGAAGCATTCATCTACAAACACTTGATAAGCTAATTTACTCATTAAGGCAAAGACATTTCCCTAACAATATTCTGACAGTCTGTTACAAATAAAATCCTTTAAAGAAATAAAATGCATTTCTTGAACAGTACCTTATAAATTTGACTTCTCACTTATTCTAAAAGGAATTTCCTAGTTCTTCTAAGGGATCCGAATAGCTGGGCCCTACAGCTAAAGTATAGCCAAGGGCTTGCTGATCCCACCCTAATCTCTGTCCCCCATCTCCTCCATGCTTCAGGTCCTCAAAAAGGCTTTCAATGGAAGCTTGTAACATGCTCTGCTTCAGAGTAAAGAACGTGAGCCCTGATTTCAACAGAATCAATTTAACACTCATTCGTTGAGGGTCTTCTAAGTGCCAGGCTCTGTACCGGAAACTGAACATACACTGGAGAAACACAACCTAGAGCAGGAGCAGCTCAAACACTGGAGCCCCCTTTATTCTTTCCAGCACCCTACTCTTCCACATTTAAAACAGATTCTGAATTCTTCAGACTCCAATTGCCTAAATTCAATATATACACAGATGCTGGGATTAAGCTGTATTTGTAGAGCTTTCAAGATTTAAAAAGACTTCCATGCAAATCTGCCTGCCAGCAATTTGCAACTCCCTGAACATTTTGTTACCAAAAGCTAAAACATGGTCATCTTTTTTTAATCCAGGCTTTTGACCTTACATGGTTATGTCTTCTCTTGGGTTTGTTCTTTCAGCATTCTGGGTATTGAGGACCTAAGACTTCCTTGCCAACACAGCAAAAGCATCTCACTAATCCTCTAGTCACAGGAATCCAGAACACTAAGTCTCAGCAGCTGGTTCTTAAGCGCCTCACATCCTGGAAGCCTGCAGCTCCTCCTTTTTGTGTGGGTGCTGGAGGATGTCTGCACACGTGCACTCGAGCAGGACCCTGAGTGGCCGATGCTGTTCTGCTCGGAGCATGTGCCTGAGTAGAGCTCTAGGGCAGTGACCAAGAAGACAAAAAGTCAGCCCCACCCGATCATTAATTTGTGTGCTATGAAAACTAAAGTTTACCTAAGCCTCTCCACCAGGTAATTAGACACTATTTTATTTGTATTATCCTTAGTAGGTTAGGAAGACAATACTACTGCTTCCATTAGCACTTGACAAGTTCTCAGAGGGCTAATGCATACATTTCTTCATCTGACTTTTTTTTTTTTTTTTACAATTCAGTGCTTTTTAATATATTCACAAGGTTACACAACAATCACCATAATCAATTTCAGAACAATTCATCACCCCAAAAAGAAACCCCTTCCCCATTAGCAGTCACTCCCCATTCTCCCCTTCCCCTAGTCATTTCATTTTCACAGTCCTGTGAGATGGGACCAAGACATTTTATAAAGACATTTTAGACCCCAGCTCTATTAACAAGTAACTATATGGCTTTGGAAAGTTTCTTAACTTCTTTGAGCCTGGATGTCCTCCTCTGAAGCAGGGATGATAATAGCACCTGTGACTCGGGAGTTATTTCTTCATGCCTGGAAAGACTTAGCACAGTGCCTGACCCATAGTAAGGCACTTACCATGCTGGTTAATAGATGCCCTCATCTCCGTCTCACAGATGATGATGTTAGGCTCCTGTTTGTAAAGTCACACAGTTCACCGGGTCTAGAAGCTGAGTTTTCATTCTTTCCATCTCTAAGTTCCCAGTGATCACTAAATTTTCTAAAGCCCAGAAAAAGCTGTGGTACCCTGAGTTTTCCCCTGAAATACCCTAGGGACAGGATAAATGGAATCATGGGGGGCCAGTCAGCCAAGGATAGGCACGATTATCCCCAGGCAACCAACTCTTGGTGCCTAATCAGACCCTGATTAGAGTCTGAGGAAATGTTCTGAGCTCTCAGCAATTGCTGGAGTCTCTTTAGAAGTTGAGCTGTAACAGAATAAACAAATCTGGGTCGACTCTGTATGCTTAAGCTTACAATTCCCTAAATTCCTAGCAAAAGAGAGTCATTCTGAATAGCAAGATACTTACTATGACTTATAAATATATTTTAATATAATAGATTTTTACCCATCAAGAATTTGTAAATGAGAAGCAAAGTTCAGGAATAAAAAGTGTTTCCAGCAAAGTATATAAAGTAGATAAAGAATACATACTCTCTCTCTCACTCTCTCTCTCTCTCAAACACATACACACAGACACAAACACACAACACACACACAGTATGTGTGCTGGTTTGAATGTATTATGTCCCCCAGAAAAAGCCATATTCTTTGATTCAGTCTTGTGCTGAATTTTGCATGGAATTTTGGTGCTGATTAGATTTGCATGGAAATGCGCCCCACCCAACTGTAGGTGATAACTCTGATGAGATAATTTCCATGGAGGCAAGGCCCCATCCATTTAGGGTGGGCCTTGATCAGTGGAGCCATATAAATGAGCTGACAGTCAGAGGGAACTCAGTGAAGCTGTGAGTGATGTTTTGAAGAGGAGCTACAGCCAAGAGGGACACTTTGAAGAAAGCACAGGAGCTGCAGATGAGAGGCAGTTTGAAGACGGCCGTTGAAAGCAGACTCTTGCTCCGGAGAAGCTGAGAGAGGACAAATATCCCAAGTGCAACTAAGAGTGACATTTTTGAGGAACTGCAACCTAGAGAGGAACGTCCCGGGAGAAAGCCATTTGAAACCAGAACTTTGGAGCAGACGCCAGCCATGTGCCTTCCCAGCTAACAGAGGTTTTCCAGACACCATTGGCCATCCTCCAGTGAAGGTACCCGATTGCTGATGTGTTACCTGGACACTTTATGGCCTTAACACTGTAACTGTGTAACCAAATAAACCCCCTTTTATAAAAGCCAATCCATCTCTGGTGTTTTGCATTCCGGCAGCATTAGCAAACTAGAACGGTATTTATGGTTCACACACAGCATCCTGCCCATCTAAACCAAGTCAGAACAAATGCAGAAATGCAGAGACTCTCCCAAAAGCATCTATTATAATAGCAAATATTGAAAGGGAGATGTGTAGAAAGCAAGTGGGAAATACCAGATCTTCTCCAACTGGGCCAAAACAAATAAAAGCAAAGAATTTTTGCTTGGATGACTAAAAAGCAAAGAAAGGCAATGGAAACTGATTTCCTCTTAGAAAGAGATATTTGTTTAATCTGCTTATTTAATATCAAAACTAATTATTCTAATCATTTTGAAATGTCCTAAAGAATTATCTGAAATTTGGCCATTCAAAAGTACCCTTGCACATTTACAAATAGGCAATGTTCTACAACTTCAGACTACCCCTTATAGTCAAACATATGCTCTGGCTAGCATCAGGCTTCTCTGTTTTATCCACTAGAATATGTATGTCCCTGCTCTGTGGTATGTAATGTCTTCCCTGGTGAGACAAGAGTAGTTGATACCAGTCCTGGAATCTCTTTCTTTTTTCTGAATGAGTTTGGGGACTTTATTTCAGGACCCTCATTTTCCACAAGTTACTGGGACCAATTACTTAAATTTTCAGAAGAAAATTGCTGGGGCTAAGGTAACAACTTTTAAAAATTTATTACTGACTTGTTCTTTCCTTTTGTACTTTAAACACTTCCTCAAAGAACTATTTCAGAGTCATATACAAAAAAAGCCTACTTCTCTTTTTCTGAAATGATAGAAAACTGGATATGTAGTTAACAGATCAACTTACATGGCACTTTCTTTGCTGCAATTTGAGTTGCCAGAGTCCACAGTTGCCTTCTGTCCAAATGCTTCATCAGTAAGGTCCAGCCGGGTCTGATTCTTAAATTTAATTGTTATTCTTTTGGACCAGAAGAGAATGCAGGGAACTCCACCAAGGGAGACATTAACTGGACTATGATGGCTGAACGCATTCCAAGGTTCTTTTTCTAAATGGCCTTGTTTGCTCAGATTGTGGTTGAGAGTCTAATTAACCAAATAAAAGAAATGTAAGAAATGGATTTTTTCCCATGGCACAAAAGTCCTCCTAGAAATAACAAGGTTAATTCACAGCCTGCTATAATGCTGATCTAGCTCCAGAGTCTGTGCTTTGTGGGGCAGAGGAGAAAAGATGGAATGGACTAGATTATAACAAGCCTAAACTGATAGGCAAACCTGAAAGGCACCTTAACCCATTTCCACAAAGCACCAAAAATGAAAAGGACCAAATTGTAAAAACAAACAAACAAAACCAAAACAAAACAAACAAAAAAAAAACTTCGGAAATAATAATATCAGCAATATAGAATACTTTTAAAAATTCACTATGCCATGAAACTGATAGCAATAATCTCTTTAGAAAATAATAGCATAAGAACCAAAATAATTTACAGCTTTAAATAAAGAAATTAACATTTAAACAAAGAAACCAGAGGCTTCTAGAAGTCAATCACAATTCTTCAGATCATCAGTGTCCAGTAGAACTTTCTCCAATACTGGATATGTTCTATATCTGTACTGTCCCAGCCATTGGCTGCATGAGGCTGTTGTGCATTGGGACTATCGTTAATGAGGCTGAGGAACTTAATTTTTTATTTTATTTAACATTCATTTATTTGAATTGAAATTTATATAGCCATACGTGGCTAGTGGCCACTGCACTGGACAGTGCAGCTCCAGACACTTTTATGTATATAAACTAGCAAGGCATTCTAACTGTTCTATATCTTACTAAACCATCAGTAGATTTCCAGGAAGCCCAAGACGATGCATTTCAGTACCCAACTCTGTAGGTCACAAAAGAAGGTTCCTATCTGAAAGAAGAGCAGTCATCTAGACCAACTATTCCATACTAATTACTCCAGTTTAAATACAGATAAAACAAAAAATTAGTTAACAGGCAGCAGCAACCCAAGCTCACCAGTAACAAAAGATAAACTTTTACTATAGCGCTCCTGTCTGGACAGCAGCAAAAGTAAAACTGAATATTGTAATGAAAATAGAAGAGAGCAAGTAAAATTCAGTACTTTGGTTCTTTCCTAACTAAAGAATTACCATAATATATTTGCCTACTCAAAGTTCAAGTAAGAGTATATTAGTTATTAATAGAATCATTATTTATATTTTCACATTGGCTCTGACATGACTGAAATGTAATTAAATCTTTTTTTAAAGATTCAATCTGGTTTCCTGACACATGCATACCTGTGTGGTTGGTATTGTGAAATTCTGGATTGGCTTCATATCTCCATTATTCTGTTGATCTGTCAAATAATAATGTGAGTACAAAAGCTAAATGTCATCAATTTATTAATGTAATTTAGTAACAATAGTATGCCAAGCACCTCATAAACCTAGAAATATATAAGGGTCCAGCCTCTTTGGGCTCGTAATTTAGAATATACTAGTTCAAAGGATTTTAACTTGAGAAACTCCCAGTGTCAGTGAAATCTATCACTGAAAAACCCTTCTTCAACCCGCCAAGGAATCATAAGGTCAATTATAAGTCTTACCATTGTTTATAACCACTTCTTTATTTGAAGATGTCCAAGAACTGAAATTGGAAAAAAAACAAAAAGACACTGAACAAATATCTACAATTCAGATTTTAGTTTCAGGAAGGAAGGATCAATTTATTACATCTTAGAGTAGAAAAGCAGAGTCTTAGCCTATAAAATTGTTCATTTTTTAATAGTGAATTTCTGATCTAAAAAGTAATCTATGTTCTTTAAAAAAAAGTGTGGACAATGTAGAACATTCTAAAAAAAAAATTATAAATCAATCCTAATCGTTATTCACTCAATAATATTTATTGAGAACCTACTATATGCCAGGTAGTGTGCTAGCCTCTATGGCTTAACCAAATTTATGGCACAATAAAATGTTTTACATTGAAATTTTATACTACATAGTACTGTTAACTTATTAAAGCCAAAATATCCAACCATTTTTACTTAAATAAAAGGACAGTCTCACTTACCAAAAAGGTATTTCTGAGTTATGAGAATATAAATTTTGATATATATACTTCCCATCTCTCTCTCTCTCTCTCTCTCTACACACACACACACACACACACACACACACACACTCATACACACATCCCATATACACACATAATTTACTTTTTACAAAATTTAAAAACAGATCTGTGTGAATAAACTGTTTTGGAGCCTGCAATCTTTTAACTAAAAAACAGATCACCTAGAGATCTGGTTGGTTTGTACAGGTTAGTGTGAAACCCCAATACATCCCAGAGTAATTTGGGCAGAGAATAAACTGTATTTGCAAAACCCCCTTGAGGGACTGGAGATAAATTGGAAAATGTACTATACTTCAATTAGTGATGTGAATGGGGCAGATCTGGTTAGGACTGGGGCAGATCAGGCCAAAAGGTAAAGGATGATACTATGTTTTAAAACATCAACTTTCATGTGAGACCAAGGGAAGAGATGGTTATCTGGATCAGGTTCTATATTTTCTGTAGTACACTAAATCATTTAACTTGTACAGCCAGCTTGTTCACATACCACTAATACATGGAACTTTGAACAGGAGGTGAGATCTCCCTGAGGAGCTGGGAGGAAATGCAGAAATGTTGAAATTCCTCACGTGGGTTGTTGCTTATGTGCTCATAAACACTGAGGACTGACGGTTTGGTATGCCGAGCTCTCTATCTTGGGGCTTGCATTCATGGGGCTCATTGCTACAAAGGAGAGGCTAAACTTATAACTGTGGCTAAGAGTCTCCCTCTCAGTACCTCTTTGTTGCCCAGATATGGCCCTCTCTCTCTAGCTAAGCCAACTCAGCAGGTGAACTCACTGCCCTCCCCGCTGCTACATGGGACCTGATTCCCAGGTGTGTGAATCTCCCTGGCAATGCAGGATATGACTCCTGGGGATGAACCTGGACCTGGCAGCCTGGGATTGAGAACATCTTCTTGACCAAAAGGGGGAAGCAAAGTGAAACAAAATAAAGTTTCAATGGCTGGGAGATTTCAAATGGAGTTGAGCGGTCACTCTGGTAGGCATTCTTATGTACTATATAGAGATCCCTTTCTAGGTTTTAGTTAATTAGAATAGCTAGAAGTAAATATCTGAAACTATCAAACTCCAACCCAGTGGCCTTGACTCTGGAAGACATTTCCATAACTATGTAGCTTACAAGAGATGACAGTGTGATGGTGAAAACCTTGTGGATCACACTCCCTTTACCCAGTGTAAGGATGGATGAGTAGAAAAATGGGGACAGGGACTAAATGAAGATTGGGGTAGCATGGGGGGATGATTTGGGTGTTCTTTTTTACTTTTGTTTTTTATTCTTATTTTTATTATTTCTGGTGTAAAGAAAATGTTAAAAAATGGATTCGGGTGATGAAGGCACAACTATATATATGATGGTACTATGAACAGTTGATTGTACACCATGGATAATTGTATGGTATGTGAATATACCTCAATAAAACTGAATTAAAAAAAGAAAAACAAAAGCAACAACAACAAATATTTGCAAAGCCCCCTTGAGGGACTGGGGATAAACTGGAAATATTAAACTTCCCCACCTAGGGAGTTCCTAGATAAATTTTTTTTTAAAAAAATAGATCACCAATATTTTCCATATTATTACATATTTTTCTGGCATAATTTTGAATGCAATATAGTATTACATCATAAGAATGTATCATAATTCATTTAACCAAATTCCCAAACATTTGAGTTCTTTCCAATTCTGTGATATGATAAACAATACTGCATAGAACATTATTGTGAATTGTTTGTTCATACTCATGATTAGCACGTTAAGATAAATTCTAAAAAGTTACATTGCTAAGTTAGAAGATAAACACTTTTTTCATTATGGAAAGTTTCATGATACACAAATATATGCAATTTTTTTCTTTAATTTGTTAAAAGTGTCTTGGTACAATTAATATTTTAAAACCATACACATGCATTACTTTGATAAATTTTTCTAATTTAATTTTTTTAAGATGCCCTCCTTTAAAATTTTATAAATTAACATTCTAGTTTCTACTAAGTCTCTCATAAATGGTTAGTATAAGCCCAATCACATCTAGGGGCACTAACAAAACTGAATTTCCTGAACAGCAAAAATGAGGCTACAATCCAAGTAATCATGTAATTATAATAAACAAAAAGATCTCTACTTATCTATACTCTATAGTGCAAATCAAAATGTAACTGGACATGGAAGAAGAAGATGGTGGCACAGAGAGGAGTAGAAGCCAGTTTGTCCCCCTGGAACAACTAATAAACAACCAGGAACAGCTATTAAATAATATGGAATAACTGCAGGGGGAAAAACATGACTGTTCACTCATCATACACCAGCCTGAATTGGGAGGAATGCCTGAGATCACAGCATAAAATCTGTAAGTAAAAACTATGTTTCCAAACTGGGAGCTCCCTAACCCCTTGGCCCAAGCTGCAAAGCCTCATGGTGCTAAAAAGCAGCACTCTCCAAGCAAGTGAATATAGCTCAGCTGAGCTCCAACTGGGGTTTTAATTAACAAACATGGACTGCTTGATACAAGCTCCAAATCCCCAACAAGCAGACAGAGGCTTTTGGTGATGACTGACCTTGGAGAGCCAGAGGTTGGCCATGGGCTGGCCCTGAAAGGGGCTTCTGTCCCTTTTTTGGCTCAGTAGAGAAAGCCTCAGCCATTTTCAGCTCGCAGCACCCTGACCCAGACAAGGGTGGAGATAGCAGAGTCAGAGAGACAAAGAAACTATTTATATGCAAATGAAAATTCCCTAGGGGGCATATCTTCCCTAAGAGGAAAGAGGTGGTGCCCAGATTTACTACCGACCTTCCATTCAGAATGAGACCCCAGAGCCTGGGAGAAAACAGTCACGGGCCACACGTCCTTACACTAGTCTGGAGCTACAAGCTGACAGGCACCACCTGCTGGTCAGAGAAGCACAGTGACTTGAGGCCTCACAGTGTATACCAATTTTCTAAGAGACACCCTCAGGGAAACCGGATACTGAATATTTCTTCCTTCTGGGACCTGAGCCCATTCTGGTCTGGGAAAACCTGATTGGGGTAACCAAGGCAACCAGATGCCTAGACAACAGAAAACTACAACCTACACTAAGAAAAATGAAGTTATGGCCCAGTCAAAGGAACAAATTTACACTTCAACTGACATATAGGAACTTAAACAACTAATGCTAAATCAATTCAAAAAGTTTAGGGAAGATATGGCAAAACAGATGAACCATATAATGAAAACACTGGGCATACATAAGGTAGAAATTGAAAGTTCAAAAAAACAACTGGCAGAATCTTTGGAAATGAAAAGCAAAACACGAAAGATGGAAGACACAATGGAAACATACAACAACAGATCTTAAGAGGCAGAAGAAAACACTCAGGAACTGGAGAACAAGGCACCTGAAAGCCTATGCACAAAAGAACAGATAGAGAAAAGAATGGAAAAATACAAGCAATGTCTCCGGGAACTTAAGGACAGAATGAAATGCAGGAATGTACGTGTCATGGGTGTCCCAGTAGGAGAAGAGAAGGGAAAAAGATCAAAAGCAATAATAGAGGGAATAATCAATGAAAATTTCCCATCTCTTATGAAAGACATAAAATTACAGATCCAAGAAGCACAGTGTACCCCAAGTAGAATAGATCTGAATAGGCCTATGCCAAGACACTTAATAATCAGATTATCAAATGTCAAAGATAAAGAGAGAATCCAGAAAGCAGCAAGAGAAAAGTGATCCATCACATACAAAGGAAGCTTAATAAGACTATGTGCGGATTTCTCAATAGAAACCATGGAGGCAAGAAGGAAGTGGGGTGATATATTTAAGATTCTGAAAGAGGAAAACCACTAACCAAGAATCCTATATCCAGAAAAACTGTTCTTCAAACATGAGGGAGAGCTTAAAATATTCTCTGACAAACAGACAATGACAGAGTTTGTGAACAAGATACCTGCTCTACAGGAAACACTAAAGGAAGCACTGCAGACAGAAAGGAAAAGACAGGAGTGAGAGGTTGGGAAAGCAATTTGGGGAGATAGTAGCACAGCAATGTAAGTACACTGAACAAAGATGACAATGAGTATGGTTGAAAGAAGAAGGGTAGGACCATGTGGGACACCAGAACAAAAGAGGAAAGATAAAAGACCGGGACTGTAAAACTCAGTGAAACCTAGGGTGGTCAATGATTGTAATAAAATGTACAAATCTGTTTTTACATGAGGTAGAACAAATGAATGTCAACATTGCAAGGTGTTAAAAATAGGGTGGGATTGGGGGAAAATACAATCAATGCAAACTAGAGACTATAACAGAAACATTGTATTATGCTTCCTTTAATATAACAAAGGCAATATACCAAAGCTAAATGCATAGGGGGGAGGGGGATGGGCATTGGTGATGTTTCTGACTCTTTATTCTACTTTAGGTTAATGCTATCTTTCCTTTTGTTGCTTTCTAGCTGTCACGGTTTTTTTTTCTCTCTCTTGCTCTTTCTTTTTTCTTTTGTCTCTCTGACTTCTTTGACTCTTCCTCCTTCTTTGTGGGAGAAATGGAGATGTCTTTATATAGATATTGGCAATGGTGCTGAATATATAAATATGTGACTATACAGGCAACCAACAATTGTTTACTTAGGACGGAATGTATGGTGTGTGAACAAAACCATCTTAAAAAAAAATGGGTTGATGAAGAAGCCTTGAGGGCACTATATTGAGTGAAATAAGACAGACACATAGGACTAATATTGCAGGGTCTCACTGATATAATCTAATTATAATATGTAAATTCATAGACATGAATTATAAGTTACCAGGATATAAAATGAGCCTAAAGATTGGGGAGCAGTTGCTTATTATGAGCAGAATGTTCAACTAGGGTGAACTTAAATGTTTGGAAATGGACAGAGGTGATGGTACATGTTGTGAGAATAGCTAACAGTGCTGCATGGTGTGTGAAGGTGGTGGAAAGTGTAAGCTCAGAGTCACATATGTCACCAGAAAGAAAGTTGGAGGTTAAAAGATGGGAATGAATAAAACAGTGAATCTTGTAGTGGACAATGTCTGTGATTAAATGCAAATATTAGAAATCTCTCTCACAATCTAAAACAAATGTATGGCACTATAACTAGAAGTTAATAATAAAGGGGCATAGAGGAAAAAATATATATACCTATTGCAAATTATAAACTACAGTTAGTAGTATTTTAACATTCTTTCATCGACAGTAAGAAATGTACTATATCAATACTATAAGTCAATAATGGGGGGGTGGTTAGGGGTATAGGAGGATTGGAGTTTCCTTTTTTTGTCTTTTTTCTTTTCTGGAGTAATGAAAATGTTCTAAAAATTGAAAAAAATTAATTGTGTTGATGGGTGTACAACTGTATGACGGTACCATGGGCAATTGATTGTACACTTGGATCTTTGGATAATTGTATGATATATGAACAATCTCCATTAAAAAAAATGTAACTGAATACATGAAAGAGACACTAATACCCAGGCAATCCTTCTTGAAGGGCTTCAAGATTTCTAGTAACAGAACCATATGTAAATAGATTTTTAAAATTCCCTTCATTTGAGCTTTAGTCATTCAAAAATCATGTTTCATAATACAGGGTTAACTATTCAGTTTTAAAATGTCTTAATGAACAAAAACAGAGAATTATGAAATATAATTCCTAAATAAGATAAATATTTCTGAAACTTTTGGAAGTATTTAGTTAGCAGGGGAGTTTAATGAATGTTTATTAAATACTTAATGAATGAATGAGCTGTAGTACCATTAACATGCTTTGCTTGAAGCCTTGTTTTCCTAATTAAAAATATCCATGTATTCACTGATAAAGTAATTCTAATAGACAACCCAGGCTTGTCATTTCAATGAGTCTATAGTCATGAACATACAATAATGCTGCTACATTTCTTTTTCAAATAGGTTATAATTCAGATAGGCCTTGTCCATACCCATAAGCCTGAACTAATGAAGTTTTATCAGAAGCCATAATACATAGAAGACAAAATACACAGGCATCTTTCCATCACTATATAGTCTCTCCACTAAAGTAGAAAATAAAGAATTATCTGGTTAAGAATTATCTGTATGAATGAAATAAAAAACACTGGTTAAAAAAAATTAAGCCTATATTGTCACTCAAATATTCAGATGCTTTTCAAGTAAAAGGAATTTTCTGTCTCTGCAATAACTGAAAAGTAATCAAGAGCCTGAGGCTTGTAGTAGCTGGTGCTATATTTTTTATTTACCAGGTCTTCCATCATGAGTCTCCCAGTATGTCTTCATGAAGGTGAAGATGAAGCAGCTCCTTCATCATCCTACTAATAGATTTCCAGACTTGGGATAATGATCACATTTCCATCCTACAAGGCCCTAAAAGACCTCCACGTGCCAACCATGACTGCCTCATTTCAGCTCTTTCCTTTTTTCTGTGCTCCAGCTGCACTAGCGTTCTTTCATTTCCTGAAGGCTTCATGTTTTACTCTTCCTTCATAAGAGTCTTAGCACATGCGTTCCTCTACCTGGAATATTCTCCATCCTTCCCTCCCCACCACCTCCTAGTTATTTCCTATACATCCTTCAGATCACAGCTCAAATATCACTTCCTTAGGAACACTGTCACTAACTTCTCAGACTCGTTTCTATGCCCCTATTATATGTGCTTACAGTTTCCCCTACTTTTCCTTCACAACAATTTTCAAAGTTAATTTATAATAACATGTATCATTTGATTAATGAGCATCTCTCCCACTAGACTTAAAGATCCATGTCTGTTTTGTTCACCATTGTAAGCACCTAGCATCTAGCACAGTGCTTAGCTATTTAAAAGTACCAAGTATTTAAAACATTCATACCTGCAAGAATGAATGAATGAACAAATGAATGAAAAATAAACTCTGAAAAGGAACTGGAAAAGAACACACAGGGTCTACCTGAGAGGGAGAGGACTGGTTCAAGCATAAACCCAATTGAGAAAGGAATATGTAAAGAAGAGGGGTGACTCCTACTGTCTCTATGCTTAGGAAACAAGTATCAAGTTTAAAATGCAATCAGCCTTCTTAGAGACTTAAGAATACTGAATTGGCCCATGTAGTTGAAACATATTTTTAATTTCAGATTCATAATCGAAAGAACATTCAGAAAACAGCAAGTGTTTTCTTTCAAAATGTATTCACATGACATATATTAGATTCAAATGAGTATTGATTTATGTGATTTCTAAGGTCCCTTCTGAAGCTAAGATTACTTACACCCATTAATCTGTTTCACAACTGAATTGTGATTTTTAAAGTTCCTGGTGAACATTTTCCTAGTGTAATACACAAATCAGTCTTTCTGTAAAAACCAGATGGGGAACCATTAAGCTTTAACCACCTAAAGAGTAGATAGAGGTCACTTTCTATTTAAAAGTGAACCTGAAGGAAAGCACTAATTGATTTGGAAACAAATGGAAAGAAACAGATTTTAAAAATGCCTGTACTTAAAGCTTTTATCAGCTGGTGACTTAAGGATATTTTAACACAAATGTTAGCACATCACCTCATTCGCTGCTGTCCTTTGTGTTCACACTAAATTCCCTGATGAATTTGTTGAGATGGCACATCATGACTAACTGGGAGACATGACATAAATTAATTGCTATTTCAGATTCTAAATATTCTTCTTCATAGATACATCTCTATATTCTCTTGTATGATATAAAATGAAACTGAAAGTACCATAGAAATAGAAATAGAAATTTTGCTTGTTCATGTTAAATAATATGTACTCCTGCAGAGTTACCGACTCCTACTGATTAAAATGATTTAACACCTTTTCTTTAATATATGACAGCTTACATATTTCTGAGGGTTTCTTTTTTCCTTACTCTCTTCTCACATAATAAGGGAAGGAAAAACTATAAAATTAACATTTACTTCTGAGTATAAAAGAAAATTCAACACTGATTTGAGGAATCATTTTCTCATAGTTATATACTTCAATACTAAATACAAATATTGCTTAGTATTTTGAAAATAATTCTTGCCACTTATAATAAAGTTTATATTTTTATCTCTTTTTATAAACTCTTATTCAATGATCTTAGTAGTTAACTGAATGATCTAATCTACTTCGTTGATTTTGAATTGTAAACAAATGTAGCTATCTAGCAATATAAAGAAATTACAGAGCCACCTAATTTCACACATGCGCTGAAGTTCAAAAATGCATTGCGTTAAAAGGTGTGCAATTAAAAAAAAAAAAAAAGTGCAATTACTCACCTTACATTCTTCCTGGCGAGTATCTGCTCCAAAGTTAGTGAAAATCCCACACATAAAAAAATGAGTGAAACGCTAAACAATATTTTTCTTCCCATTAAGAATCAGTTTCTTCAAACCAAGCACATCTGTTAGTTCATAAATGCAAACAGAGCAGAGGCAGTACTTTTCATGCCATGTGATGGACAGCATATTCAACCAATAAAATAGGATGGCTTTTCTAGGCTGCTTTTTATATGGGGAACAGTAGAAGGAGGGGCCTGATACTGCTTGATTTAGGGTATAGAGTGAAACCGATGGGTATATTTAGGTTGCTTGATTATTCATCTCAATGAAAAATTATTATGGAGTAGATTTTTAGAGAAAATATATATGCTAATTAAGATTTTAAAAATTCACAATATTTTGATATTGTCATATAACTCATAACAAGAATCTCATACTACTTTTCAGGAAGTTATTAAATTTCCACCCCAAAACTATAAAGTATATATTATTACATGCATTTTTCAAGTGAACAAGTAAGTTTAAAGCTCTGAAACTCACCTAAATGTACATATGTGTCCTAGTTCACAGTTTACTGTTAATTTTCCACAGTTCTAGAATGTGTAATTGGAATAGACATAATCAGCAACTGGCAGAATCCCTACACTGAATCTCTGACTTATGGAGTGAGGGCTATTATATAGGAAAGGCCAAGTGAAGCCTTTAGAACTCCCTTTGCCTAGCAAAACAGTAAATCAAAAGCAATACTGCATTCCTGGAAGGATTGCAGAGATTAGTGACACCATCAAGGACTTGGATGATGCAGGGGTGGTGATTCCCACAACATCTCCATTCAATTCTCCTGTTTGGCCTGTGCAAAAAATAGATAGATCTTGAATGAAGGTGCATTATCATAAACTTAACCAAGTGGTGACTCTGATTGCAGCTGCTACTCCAGATGTGGTATCATTGCTTGAGCAAATCAACACATCACCTGGCACCTGGTATGCAGCTATTGCTCTGGTAAGTTGTTTTTTTTCTCAATAGCTGTTAGTAAGATCCACCATAAATAGTTTGCAAGGCCAGAAGTATACTTTCACTGTCCAACCTCAGGGGTATATCAATTCTCTAGCCCTATGTCATAATCTACACTGAAGGGAACTTGGTTGCCTCTTCCTTCCACAAGACATCACACTGGTCCATTTTATTGAAGATATAATGTTGTTTGGACCTAGTAAGCAAGAAATAGCAAATACTCTAGACTTATTATTAAGATATTTGTTTTCCAGAGGATGGAGGATTAATCCAACAAAAATTCAAGGGATTTCCACCTCAGTAAAATTTTCCGTGTCCAGTGGTGCAGGGCATGTTGAGATATCCCTTCTAAGATGAAGGATAAGCTATTGCATCTGGTCCCTCCTACAACCAAAAAACAGGCTCAATGCCTAGCTGGCCCCTTTGGATTTTGGAGACAACATATTCCTCATTCGGGTGTGCTACTCTTGCCCATTTACCATGTGACAAAAAGAGCTGATAGTTTTGAGTGGGGACTGGAACAAGAGGAGGCTCTGCAACAGGTCCAGCCTGCTGTGCAAGCTGCTCTGCCACTTGGGCCATATGATCCAGAGATTCAATGGTGCTGGAAATTTAGATGGCAAATAGAGATGCTGTTTGGAACCTTTGGCCCCTTTGGTCACTTTGGAACCTTAAAGCCCTGTTCCAGTTTGCTAGAGCTGCCGTTATACAAAATACCAGAAATGGCTTGGCTTTTATAAAGGGGGTTTATTTGGTTACAAATTTACAGTCCTATGGCCAAAAAAGTGTCCAGTCTAAGGCATCAACAAGAGGATACCTTCACTGAAGAACAGCCGATGGCATCCGGAACACCTGTGTCAGCTGGGAAGGCACATGGCTGGCATCTGCTCTTCCTCTGCTCCCAGGTTGTATATCAAAATGGCATTCTCCAAAATATCTCTGGGTTTCTTTTAGCTTAGCATCTCCAAATATCCTTCTGTCTGCACCTCCAAGCATCTCTAATCATCAGCAAATGTCTCTCCAAAAGTCTCTCTCAGCTGCTCTGAGCTTCTCAGTCCGTGAGTTCTCTTATAGGACTCCAGTGATTTAATTAAGGCCCACCCTGAATGAGTGGAGTCCACATCTCCATGGAAATAATTTAATCAAACATTTTCACCCTGATTGATAGCCTAATCAAAAGATTGCATTAAAGAATATGGCTTTTTGGGGGACATAATATATCCAAACTGGTGGCCTCAAAAAGATATGTTCTTTCCAAATGCAAAAATACTTTCATTCCATCACAATATAGATAAGTACAAAGTCCTAACACTCTCCTATGGCTGTGGACCTCTGAAACTCAGAACAAGTTATCTGCTGCCAATATACAAAGGAGGGACAATCATAGGAGAAACATTGCCATTGTCAGAGGGAGAAATTGAAAGGAAAACAGGGTTCACAGGACCAAAACAGTTCCTAAAACCTTTGTGGCAAACTCCATTAGATTTCAAAGTCTGAGAGTCATTTATAGAAGGATGTTTTATCCTTGGGACTTGAGAGAGCAGTAGTCCTACACTTTCCAAGGGCCTTTGTGGCAGCCCTTTTCTCTCCACACTCTGGGGTTAGTACTCCAACATAGCCATACAATGGGGAGACCATCTTCTTCTTGGCTCCACCCTGCTCAAACTTCAGAGTGGCATCCAGACTCTCTTTCATCTCCAGGGCACATGCTCCATCCCTTCAGAACAGTGGGGTGGTGGCCAGGCTCTCCCCAATCCCCAGGAATGTGCTCCACACTCTCTGAGGCCTGGAGTGGCAGCACTTTTCCTGGGCATCAAGGTGGGAGGCCACCTTCTGCTTCTGAGGCAAACTTACCCTTTCCATGTGGTTGGGTTACTCTGCTCTCCTTGCCCAAGATTTCTTGGCTTCATACCTTGGTTTCCATGGTTCTTCATTCTCTGAAGAAATTTTTCCTTCAGTATGCTCCTTTTCTGTCTCTTTTAGTCCAGACTAGCAGTGGGTTTGTTTATACAGATCTCACAAAAAATTTGTCAGCTTGGCATGCAGCACACAGGGTCAAAACCATTAGACAATAGGATTTTCAACAAATCCTTTCTGGATAACTCCATCTCCAATCCTGGCTTATACTGAAATGGCTGGCTGGTTCCATGTTTTGTTAAATCCTCACATGGGGCTGTAGCTTCTGGGGTTTCACTTTCTGGAAGCCCAGAATTTTCCAGATCACCAATCTCTGGTTTCTTTGTGCCCAAGAATTCAGTCCTCAGCTTATCTCTTTCCTCTCTCCTTTTACTATAAGCTGCAAGGAGAAGCCAGGCTGCATTTTCCACTTTTAGTTTGGAGATCTCTTCAGCTAAGTATCCTAGCTCATCACCTTCAAATTCTTCCTTCCATACAGTACCAGGACTAAATTTTGCCAAATTCTCCACCACTTTAAAACAAGGATTGCTTTTCTTCCAGTTGACAATGACACTTTCATCATTTCTGTTTAAGACCTCATCAGAAGGATCTTTCGAGTCCATATTACTAACAGTCTCTTGAAAGCCATCTAGGCTGTTTCTATCAAGCCCCTCATGATTCTTCCAAAATCTTCCCCTTATCCATAAAAAAAGCTGTTCCAACATGTTAGACATCTGCAAATTCAGCAGCAGCACCCCTCTTCTCTGATACCAAAATCTGTTCTGGCTTGCTAGAGCTCCTGTTATGCAATATACCAGAAATGGATTGGCTTTTATAAAGGGGGTTTATTTGGTTACAAGTTTACAATCCTGTGGCCATAAAAGTGTCCAAACTAAGGCATCAACAAGAGGATACCTTCACTAAAGAACAGCTGATGGCATCCAGAACACCTCTGTCAGCTGTTGTCTGTTCTTATTTCACTCCCAGGTTGCATTTCAAAATGCTGTACTGAAAAAAGTCTGGGTTTCTCTTAGCTTAGCATCTCCAAATGTCCTTCTGTCTGCATCTCCAAGCATCTCTAAGCATCAGCAAGTGTCTCTCCAAAAGTCTCTCTCAGCTGCTCTGAGCTCCTTCTGTCTGTGAGCTCTCTTAAAGGACTCCAGTGATTTGATTGAGACCCACCCTGAATGGATGGGGTTCACATCTCCATGGAAATAATTTAATCAAATGTTTCCACCCTAATCATCAGACTAATCAGTTTACCCCCACAAGATTGCATTAAAAAATATGGCTTTTGGGGGGACATAATGTATCCAAACCAGCACAGGCTCCTTAAGGAGAATCATAATACAGATTCTTAGGATTTGGGAGCAAAGTCTTGCCATCCTCTGCAGATAATAACTGTCCTTTTGAGAAATAACTTTTGGCTTGATACTGGGCCTTGGTAGAGACTGAGTGCTTAACTATAAGCCACCAAGTTACCATCAGATCTGAACTGCCTGTCACAAACTGGGTATTTTCTGACCTACCAAGCCATAAAGTTGGGCAAGCACAGTAGCACTCCATCATAAAATGGAAATGATATATATAAGATAGGGCTCAACTGGGTCCTGAATGCACAAGTAAGTTACATGAGGAAGTGGCCCAAATGCCAATGGCCCTCACACCTGCCTCATTACCTTCTCTTTCCCAGCCTGTATCTATAGCCTCTTGGGGATTTCCCTATGATAAATTGACTGAGGGAGAGAAAACTCAGGTCTAATTTACAAACAGTTCTACACAATATACAGGTACCACCCAAAGCGAACAACTGCAGCACTGCAGCCCCTTTCTAGGACATCGAGAAAGAGAAAATCCACCCATTAAGCAGTACCTTGAGTAGTGCACCTGGTTGTTCATTTTGCTTAGAAGGAGAAATGGCTGGGAATGCATTTGGATACTGATTCATGTGTCAGGTCCAGTGGTTTAGCTGGATAGTCAGGGATTAGAGAATTGGTGGCAAAGAGGTCTGGGAGAAAGGTATGTGGAAAGATCTTTCTGAGTGGGCAAAAAACATGAAGATATTTGTGTCCCATATGAATTTTCAGCAGAGGGTGACTTCAGCAGAGAGGATTTTTTTAAATTAAATTCAGTTTTATTGAAATATTTTCACATACCATACAATCGTCCATGGTGTACAATCAACTGTTCACAGTATGATCATATAGTTATGCATTCATCACCACAATCTATTTCTGAACATTTTCCTTACATCAAGAAAGAATCAGAATCAGAACAAGAAATAAAAGTAAAAAAGAACACGCAAATCATCCCCCCCATTCCACCCTATTTTTCATTTAGTTTTTGTCCCCATTTTTCTACTCATCCATCCATATACTAGATAAAGGAAGTGTGATCCACAAGGTTTTCACAATCACACTGTCACCCCTTGTAATCTACATTGTTATACAACCATCTTCAGGAGTCCTGACTACTGGGTTGGAGTTTGATAGTTTCAGATATTTACTTCTAGCTATTTTGATACATTAAAACCTAAGAAGTGTTATCTTTATAGTGCATAAGAATGTCCACCAGAGTAACCTCTCAACTCCATTTGAAATCTCTCAGCCACTGAAACTATTTCATCTCATTTTGCATCCCCCTTTTGGTCAAGAAGATGTTCTCAATCCCAAGATGCTAGGTCCAGATTCATCCTTGGGAGTCATGTCTTGCATTGCCAGGGAGATTTACATCCCTGGAAGTTGGGTCCCACATAGAGGGGAGGGCAGTGAGTTCAACTGCTGAGGTGGCTCAGTTAGAGAGAGAGAAAGAGGGCCACATCTGAACAACAAAGAGGCACTCAGGGAGAGACTCTTAGGCACAATTATATGCAAGTTTAGCCTCTCCTTTGCAGTAACAAGCTTCATAAGGGCAAGTCCCATGATAGAGGGCTCAGCACATCAAACCACCAGTCCTAATGTTTGTGACAACATCAGCATCATCAGTCCAGGTGAGGAAGTCCAACACTTCGGCATTTTCCCCCAGCTCCTCAGGGGGGTCCTGTAAATATATTTTTATTCTCTGCCCAAATTACTTTGGGATGTGTCACTATTTCACTCTAACCTATACTAACCTACCATATCTCACTTCCTATTCAAAGTTCCATGTAATTGTGTTTGAACAAACTGACTGTAGAGTTATACTGTTTAGAAAATATAGATCCTGCACCAAATAGACATCTCTTCCCTTGGTCTTACATGGAAGTTGAAGTTTGAAAACACAGTCAGTTTTGACCTTTACCCTTTGACCCAGTTTACCCTAGTCTTAACCAGATCTGCTTCATTCATGTCACTAATTAAAGTCTGGGCTCTTTTTCAGCTTTTCTTTCCTTTTCAACAGTTGCTGTATGTGCTAATGCTGACATTCATATCTGCTGAGCTCTAGCTCTGAGTTTCAGGTGTCACAGAGATATCCATTGTTCCAGAAACCAATCAGGTTATACACTAAGGGATCAGCATCTCAAACTTTGGAGATAGCCATTACCATTCAGGAATAGATTTGACTTTTATAAGAGCTTACAATCTAGGGAACATTACAATAATCATTCCCCTCTTAGACTGTGTTCTAAGATTCAATTCTGAGTTTACACATTGTAGTTAGTCCATATTGGTGAGGCATTATAGTGTTTGCCTTTATTTCTGGCATAGATCACTCAAATACTTTGTACAGGATCCATTCACCTTGTTGCATATCTCACAGCTTCACTCCTTCTCGTAGTTGCTCAATATTCCATTGTATGTATACACCACTGTTCACCATTCTGTTCCTCAGTCTATGTACCCTTAGGCCACCTCCACCCATTGCAAATCATGAATACTGCCTCCATGAACATCAGTGTGCAAATGTCCATTCATGTCTCTGCTCTCAGATCTTCCAATGACGTACCCCATAATGAGGTTGCAGGACCCCATGGCTCCCACATACTTAGATTTCTGTGGAATCACCACACTGACCTTCAGAAAGGCTACACCATTCTGCCTGCTCATCAACAGCAGATAGGTACATCACTCTCTACATGTTTTCTCCAACACTTTTACTCCTATATATATATTTTCCTACAATTTTATAGTGTTATATTCATACATCATACATTTATCCACAGTGTCCAGTCAGTCGTTCATGGTATCATCATAAAATTGTACATTTATCACCACAATCAGCACTTGAATGTATTGATTACTACAAAAAAAAAATTTTTTAGCAAATAATAAAAAAGTCTTTAAAAAGAAAAATAACATGTCATACAATACAATACAATGGCAAGGACAGAAAACAACACCCCCACCAAGAATTCCACATCCCTCCTCCATATCCCCCCAGCAGAGAGGATTTTAATAATCAAGTGTTTAGGATGTCACATTCTGTGGATACCAGCCTGCCTCTTTCCTCAGCCACTCCTGTCATTTCCCCATGTGATCATGAACAAGGTGGCCATAGTGGTAGGGTTGGAGGTTATGCATGGGCTCAGCAACATAGACTTCCACTTACCAAGACCAACCTAGCTACAGCCACTTCTGAGTGTCCAATCTGCCAGCAGCAGGGAACACCACTCAGTCCCTGATATGACACCATTTTCCAAGGTGATCAGACTGCTACCTGCTGGCAGGTTGACTGCATTCAACCATTTCTATCATGGAAGGGGCAGCATTTTTTTCTAATTGGAATAGACACATTCTTGCCTTCCCTGAACACAATGCTTCTGCCAAAACTACCATCCATGGACTTAAAAATGCCTTATCCACAATCATGGTATTCCACATAGCACTGCTTCTGATCAAAAATCTACTTCATGGCAGATGAAGTGCAGAAATGGGCACATGCTCATGGAATTCACTGGTCTTAATATGTTCCCCATCAACCTGAAGCAGCTGGTTTGATAGAATAGTGGAATAGCCTTTTGAAGACTTAATTATGCACCAACTGGCGGGGGGAAACCTTGTAGAACTGGGGCAGTGTTCTCCAGGAGACTGTACATGCTCTAAATCAGCATGCACTCTATTGTGCCTTTTCTCCATAGCCAAGATTCTCAGATTCAGGAATCAAAGGATGGAAATGGGAGTGACATTACTCAGTATTAGACCCAGTGATCCACTAGAAAAAATGTTGCTTCCTGTCCCCACAACCTTAAGCTCTGCTGGTCTCCAGGTCTTAGTTCCAAAAGGAGGAATGCTTCCACCAGGAGACACAACAATGATTCCGTTGAACTGGAAGTTAAGACTGTCACCTGGCAACTTTGGGCTCCTCATGCCTCTGCATCAACAGACAAAGAAGGGAATTACTCTACTGGATGGGGTGATTGATACTATTAAGGGGAAATATTGCTACTGCTCAATGGAGGTAAAGAAGAGCTTGCCTGGAATCCTGGGGATTCCTTAGGGTGTATCTTAGTATTACCCTGCTGTGCCAGTTTAGATGTATTATGTCCCCCAAAATGCCATGTTCTTTAATGCGATCTTGTGGGGGCAGATGTATTAGTGTTGATTAAGTTGGAATCTGTGGATTAGGTTGTTTTCATGGAGATGTGACCCACCAGCTGTGAGTAATACCTTTGATTAGATTACTTCCATGGAGGTGTGGCCCCACCCATTCAGTGTGGGTCTTGATTTAATCATAGGAGTCCTATATAAGAGCTCAGACAGAAGGAGCTGGCAGCTGCAGCTAAGAGAGACATTTTGGAGGACACCATTTTGGAAACACAACCTAGTAGCAAGAAGATGCCAGCCACATGCCTTCCCAGACAACAGAGGTGTTCCAGATGCCATTGGCCATTCTTCAGTGAATGTACCCTCTTGTTGACATCTTAGCATGGACACTTTTATGGCCTTAAGACTGTAAGTTTGTAACCAAATAAGCCCCCTTTATAAAAGCCAATCCATTTCTGGTGTTTTGCATAATGGCAGCATTAGGAAACTGGAACACCTTCTCTGTGATTAAAGTCAATGGAAAACTGCAACAACCCAATCCATACAGGACTACTGATGGCCCCAAAACTTCAAGAACAGATTTTTGGAACCTGCGACCAACTCGGGTGTTTGCTGAGGGTAAGGGGAATATGAAATGGGTAGTAGAAGAAGGTAGTTATAAATAAGGGCTATGCTCATGTGACCAGTTGCAGAAATGAGGACTGTAATGATTATGAATACTTATTTGTTTTGTTATGAATAGGTTTGTGTATAAACATAAAGCAAATACCTTTGTTTTTTTCCCTATCTTATCCCTCAATAATATAACATAAGTTGTATTAACTTTATATCATAGCATTTAAATTATAGGATGTCAAGTTTAAGAATGAATATTACCCAAGGACTTGCACCTTCTTCCGGGGAAAGGATTAACTCATTTCCAGTTGTATGCAAGATAGTTGAATATTTTGGGGTGAAAATCTGAATGTTATTGTTTTTATTTGGAGATTAAGTGTGGTCTAAGGAGATGTGTATAGCTACCAAGTTGACAAGGGGTGGACCGTGATGGTTACGTTCATTTGTCAGCTTGGCCAGGTTACGGTGTCCAGTTGTTCGATCAAACAAGAAATGGCCTGATTGTTACGGGGAGAATATTTCATGGATTTAGATCATCAGTTAGTTGATTGCATCTATGACTGACTACATCTACAATCAACTGAAGAGATTGCCTTCAACAATGAAAGAAGTCTCATCCAGTAAGTTGAAGGCCTTGAAGGGAGAATTAGTGATCTCAGGAGTCAGAGGAAAGAATTTCCATCTCTACTTCAACCACTCAGCTTCTCCTAGGGAATTCATTGAAAATCTTCATTGTGTTCCCAGCTTGATGCCTGCCCTATACAATTCAGACTTGTTCATCCCCACAGTCACATGAGACAATTCCTCTAATAAATCTCATAATATTTCTATTACATACATATCTTGTCAGTTGAGTTTCCCTGGAGAACCCTAACTAATTCAAATGAGATCATAAATGAAAGCCTCTTATTACTTCAATGCCTAGCCAAATAAAGAATACCTGTTGTTATTTCTTTCCTGCCTGCATCCACTCCCACTGCCACCCCAATCCCAAAAAGCATACAAAAACAAAATAAAATTCTTAAGAGTTATTTTGCATTAAAAAATGCAACTAAAACTGTAAAACTATAACTGCAACTAAAACTATAAAGAATATTCTCCAAAATTAAATTGTCAGCATTTTTGACATTTCGGAAATTTGGTCCCTTTTGTGGCAAAAGTATCTGTGGTTGAAAATGGCTATTTGTAAGTGAAGTTTCAGGAAGATGACGGACTATAGGAATGTTCAGAACTTGACTCTGAGGAGATATTCCCTTTCCTAACCTTCCTCTATACACACACAACCTTGTCTCCTACCATGGATCTAGGGACCCCATAGAAAAGGAGAAGAGATTAAAGCACATTGTGTGTGTGTGTGGTGGGGGGGAGGTAGGAGGAAGCAAGAATGAAGAGGAAAGTTGCAATTAAAAATTATAAATTAAAAAAAGGTCACTGGCCATAAATGTGGTCTTTCCATGCCCTGTCTTATTCTCACTTCCCCTCACATTTCTTTTTCTTCTGTTTTTTCATTTCACCTGACTCTCACTTGCCACCTCTCCTTTTACCTTTTGTCCTTTTCCCAATTCTGTGTAATTTCAAGCAACATGGTGGGTTAGTAAAGGACTTAGTTACTGTTGCCATTTAAAATACAAGACAACTAGTTAAATTTGAATTTCAGATAAAAAACAAATAATTTTAATATAAGCATTCCCATGCAATATTTGGGACTTACTATACTAAAAATTATTTGTTGTTTACCTGAAAATTTAATTTAACTGTGTGTCCTGTATTTTTATTTGCTAAATCTGGCAATCCTAGGTGTAGGCACTCTCTACTACTCAAACTTTAATGTGCATACAAATCACTTGGGATCTTATTAAAATGCAAATTCTGATCCAGTAAATCTGGAGTGGGGCATGGTTTTCTGCATATCTAACAAGATCCCAGATGAAGCTGCAGCTGCTGCTCTGAAGATGACCCTTTGAGCTGCAAAGCTCTAGAACAGCATTGTCCAATAGAAATATACTGAGAACTACATGTGTAATTTCGAACAGTGTAATGGCCACATTGAAAAAAGTAAAAATAAACAGCTGGGACTGAGAATGCTTTTTGACCAAAAGGCAGAAAAGAAAGGCAACAAAATAATGTTTTAGTGGCTAAGAGAATTCAAATAGGGTCAGGAGGTTGTCCTGGAGGTTATTCCTATGAAAGCCTCACCTAGATATGCCAAATGACCACAATATGATAGGCTCAAGTCAACAGTAGTCCCAATAACCTTAAAGAATACCCGGATCTCTATCAGAGACTCTATGAAAGGTTTCACTCACTAAGTTTATTCATCAGAAATTTAGATCCTTCATGGTGCTCCCATGTCAGCTAAGTCCCAAAACCCAGAGGCAAGAGCCTCTTCAAGAACATCAACCAGATGTCCCCTTTGTTCATAAAGTTGACACCCCTTTTCAACATAAACAGGTTAGGGTGGTCACTGCCTAGACATCCCTGAAGATTGGAAAAGTGATTAAACTAGAGGAAGGGGTAGCAACAGACAAGATGGAATTTAACAAAGGATTATGAATACTGAATATTTATATAATTTTCTTTTTCTTAATTGCTAGTGTATTAAAATAGTTACAAGGAAAGAATTGAAATGGTGGAACTGTAAGCCATAGCATCCTGTGAAATTTGTTCTATAGCTACTTGTTAAATGGTAATTTGAAAGCTAAACCTTTTTGTATATATGTTGTACTTCACAATAAGGAAATAACTGAAACTATGGTACTATAACTCATAATAACTTTGGAAATTTCCTATATATCTACTTGTTAAATAATACTTTGAAAGATATTAGCTTTTTGTATATATGTTCTATTTCATAATAAGGAAATAACTGAAACTGTGGAATTGTAACCTATAATATTCTTTGAAATTTGCTCTCTAACTACTTGTTAAGTTGCACTTGGAAAGTGTCACTTTTATGTATATATGTTATATTCTACAATAAAAAAATGGAAAAAATAAACAGGTGAAATTCATTTTAATAATGCATTTTATTTAACCACTATATCTAAAACAGTATCATTTTGAACATAATCAACTTAAAAAATATTAATGAAATATTCTACATTCCTTTTCTGCACTAATTCTTTGAAATCTGGTGTGTGATTTACACTTACAGCACATCTCAATTTGGACGAGCTAAATTCCAAGTGCTCAGTAGCCACATGTGACCAGCAGCCTCTGGATTAGACAGTCCAGCTCCTCTCCTCCAGCTGCAGAGCCACACCTCCCCTTCTCCCACGGAAGCAGCAGCAGTGCCTGATCATGTTGCTTTTCAATACCTGGTTAGGAGGAAGTGAGAACCCAAGCTCCTGGTGATCCTTCACCATGGTAAAAATGGTTCCAGTAGTACTGAGAAACCATAGTGTTAGTCCCTTAACAATTATCATGTAAGGATCTTTCAGGGAAATATGCTTAGATTATGTTTTCAGACACACACCATACACATAACATATTTTTTATTTTAAATTAAGTATGATTTTAATATGTTTTACATCTTGATGTTCCTAAAATTTTTTTTGATACTAAAATTTTAACATAGTATTCTTTATGTTGTTGAAATATTCTCCCATTTGGTTAAGAATATTTAAGATAGAATAATTAGTAGCTAGAGGTTTCACACATGGGTTTTAGAATAGAAGTCACACTTAAGTTGTGACTGTCTGAGAATAACTCATCTTGTGACTTTGGAGGAGAAGAGCAGTGACAAAAAAAAAAATGCTAATATGATATCTTATGGGCTGTAAAGCATCAAGGTATCACCTGCCTGGCATTTTACATGCCTGCCCAGGTTGCTGAGGAGTCTGTGAAGAACTGGGAAAGGTCTGCAATTTTACCCAACTTGTGTGCTAACAATCTTTTAAAATCTGCAGAAAGCATGCCTGCCCTTTGCTCCAAACAGACACTGTTTCTACCTTTCAAGGCTATTTTCTACACAAATATCTTAGAAAAGATATTTCAGAGCAAAGAGCAGTTACTGACTTATTCAAGACATGCAGAAATGTGAGAGACCATGAAAAATTTTCAAGTCACCATGAGAGAATAGGAAGTTGTATATCCACCAGGATATTTTCTTTTCAACTGAAAAAGAACTCAGGTATGCTTCTTTCTTTCTTTCTTTCTTTCTTTCTTTCTTTCTTTTTTTTTACTATATGTTGCTAAATAAAATTTTACTGAAAATTAGAGCATCAAAAATCTATCTTTCCATAATCTTATATTACCATATATAAATGGATCTAACTTAATTCTAATATTTGCCTTAAGGAACATCTAGCATTTGTCAGAGCACAGTCTCTATGTATCCGAAGTTCTCAGACCAAAAATCCCAGTATTAAAATGTGTAAATCAATTATAATAGTATTCGCACAGTGATTCCAAATCTAAATCCACCCACATCCTTCAAAACCCTGAAAGACCTGGCCCCTGCTGTTCTCTCTTGCCTCATTTCATGTCAGCCCCTCTGGCCCCACTGTACTCCAGCACAATGGTTTGCATCCAGCTTCTCCACACCCTCAACATACCAAGTTGTGTGTGTGCTTTTCTATTTTAAATCATTTTTTGAGCACCAAATCGTGTTTTTGCAAACAAAAGCCTTATTGATGTGTAATTTATATACATTGCAGAGCACCTATTTAAAGTGTTTAATTCAATGGTTTTTAGTATATTTGCAGAGCTGTCCATCTATCACCACAGTCTGTTGACTTTTTCAATTAGAGAAGTTGTAGGTTTATAGAAAAAGCATGTAAAAAATATAGTGTTCCCATATACCCTCCCACTATTATTTTCACTTTATTAGTGTGATACCTTTGTTACAATCGATGAAAGAATATTATGATTGTATTATTAACTATAGTCCATAGTTTACATAAGGGTGCATTTTTCCCCATACACACCCTATTATCAACACCTTGCATTAGAGTGGTATACTTGTTATAATTCATGAAATAACATTTTTATAATTGTACTATTAACTATAGTCCCACATGTTAAATAAGGTTCACTCTGTTGTACAGTCCTAATGGTTTATCTTTTAACTTTTATTCTCATAACAATTACATGATCTAAAATTTCCCTTTTTAACCACATTCACATATATAATTCACATAACATCACATCATATAGCTGTTAATTACACCCAAAATGTTGTGCCACCATCACCACCATCCATTTCCAAAACTTTATGATCAACCTAAGTAGAAATTCTGTACAAATTAAGTATTAACCCCACTTCTCCTACCCCCAACCCAGCCCCTGGAAACCTGTATTCTAGATTCTAACTCTATGAGTTTGCTTATTCTAATTATTTCATATCAGTGAGATCATACAATATTTGCCTTTTGTGCCTGAGTTATTTCACTCAACATAATGTCCTCAAGGTTCATCCATGTTGTTGCATGAACCAGAACGTCATTCCTTTTTAATGCTGAATAGTATTCCATCACATCTATATACCACATTTTGTTTACCCATTCATTGGTTGATGGACACTTGGGTTGCTTCCATCTTTTATGCAAGTTCTTTTGCACCTTAGAGACTCTGCACATTCTATTCCCTCTTGGGAATAACCTCACTCTTCTTGCATTCTGCTCACCTTCACCATAAACACATTGCAATTTGTATTGAGACATTTATTTTCTTGTTTACTTTTTTATGGTGTGTTTTCTCACCAGAGGGCAAAGACTGTGTCTAATTGGCTAATGAACCTAGAACCTAGAATGCTGCTGGCCCAAGGTGGTCCCCAATAAAATGTAGAATGAATGAATGAACCTATCAAACAAATGCCACATAATTCCCACTTCGTGCCATATGGTTAAACACTGCCAGGGCCTGAATATTTAGGCATCCACAACTGGAAAATCAATTAATTCAAGTATTTCAAGGAATTCAGTAGCTTGAAAATGCAAATGGATAAAACCCAGGTTATACCAGATCACTAGTAAAATACCATGGTATGCACTCCTTGCTCCTTGTGTTGGTGTATGATTCTTTATCATGTTTAGAGGCTAACTGCTGCAATGATTCCTATCAAGTCCCAGCAAATCAACTTCTAATTTGATTAGAATCAAGATAGCCAATAGTTATAAGTGCTTTTGAATTAAATGCTGTTCTGATTTGCTAATGCTGCCTGTTTTGCAAAACACCAGAAATGGATTGGCTTTTATAAAGGGGGTTTATTCAGTTACAAAGTTATAGTCTGAAGGCCATAAAGCATCTGAGGTAAGACATCAACAATTGGGTAACTTCACTGGAGAAAGGCCACTGGCGTCCAGAAAACCTCTGTTAGCTAGGAAGGCACCGGGCTGGAGTCTGCTTGCTCCCAGGTTACATTTCAAAATGGCATTCTCCAAAATATCAATGTCAGCTTCCAACAGCCATCTTCAAAATGTGTCTCTCAGCTGCAGCCAGCAGTGAGCTCCTTCTGTCCGAGCTTTTATTGGGCTCCAGCAAACTAGTCAAGGCCCATGCTGAATGGGTGGGGCCATGCCTCCATGAAAATTATCTAATCAGAGTTATCACCTATAGTTGGGTGGGTCACATCTCCAGGGAAACAACCTAATCCAAAGGTTCCAACCTAATCAACACTAATACATCTGCCCCTACAAGATGGCATTAAAGAATATGGCTTTTTCTGGGGTACGTAATATATACAAACTGGCACAAATGCTAATGTTTCTCAATTTAAGTGTTCCTTTGACTTCTCAGAACATGGATAATGTGCCAGATTGGTGCCACATTTTTATATTCTGGGTGTTCAATCTAAACTGAGATTGGAGGCCTGCTCATTCATAAATTTGTCCATTCTACAACCATTGATTGGCACTGTGCTAGATGCTAGGAATGCAAGGTAGAAAAGACACAAGACTTACCTTCAAGAAACTCCTAGGCCAGTAATGCACAGAATGTAAACACACAATTGATGTGATAAACACTTTTGGGATGTTCACTCAGCAAACCAGTGCCCTTCCCTGAGATGGGCCCCAATTCCACCCCATGCAAAATAGCTGATTAAATGAGGGGTAGAGTGAGGAAGATATATAACAGGTAAAGAGACAAGAGACCAGACATAAGCAGCTCTCTTATTGTCAGCTCTGTTCTCTCAAGAGGTTAGTGTGCATTTCCTGCCACTGGGGCTCATGAGCTACCTCAGCGCCCTTCCAATAACTTGGCTTTTATTCTTTTTTTTTTAATGCACTTTTATTGAGATATATTCACATACCATACAGTCATCCAAAGTATACAATCAGTTGTTCACAGTATCATCATATAGTTGTGCATTCATCACCACAATCAATTTTTGAACAATTTTGTTACCCTGAAAAATAAAAATAAAAATAAAAGAACACCCCAAACATCCAAAAACTACCCCCTCCCATTATTCATTTACTTTTTGTCCCCATTTTTCTACTCATCTGTCTGTACACTGGATAAAGGAAGTGTGAGCCACAAGGTTTTCACAATTACACAGTCAGACAGTGTAAGCTATACAGTTATACAATCGGCCCCAAGAATCAAAGACACTGGATTGCTGTTCAGCAGTTTTCAGGTATTTCCTTCTAGCTATTCCAATACACTAAAAACTAAAAATGGGCTATTTGTATAATGCATCAGAATAACCTCCAGAATGACCTCTCAACTCTATTTGAGATACTCAGACACTGAAATTTTATTTTGTTTCATTTCTTTTCCCCCTTTTTGTCCAGAAATGCTGGGTCCAGGCTCATCCCAAGGAATCATGTCCCACATTGCCAGATTTACAGCCCTGCAAGTCATGTCCCACATAAAAGGGAAGGCAGCAAGTCCATCTGCTGAGTTGGCTTAGAGAGAGAGGCCACATCTGAGCAACAAAAGACATTCTCTGGGGAGACTCTTAGACACCATTTATAAATAGTAACAAGTTTCATAAGGGCAAGCCCCAAGATCTAGTGCTTAGCCTACTAAACTGGTAGTCCCTAATGCTTGCAAGAATATCAGGAATTCTCCAGGTGGGGAAGTTTAATGTTTCCACATTTTCCCCCAGGCCATAAAGGGGGCTTTGCAAATACTTTTTATTCTCTGCCCAAATTACTCCGGGATGTATCGAGGCTTCACGCTAACCTACACAAACCATCCAGATCTCACTCTCTATTCAAGGTTCCATGTAATTATGGTGTTTGAATAAACTGACCATACAAGTTAAATTATATATTGTGCCACAGAAATATAGATTTTGCACCAAATAAACATCTCCTCCTTTGGTCTCATACAGAAGTTGAAATTTTAAAACACAATCAATATCATCCTTTACCTTTAGTCTGATTTACCATGGTCCTAACCAAGTCCACTTCATGCATATCTCTAATTGAAGTCTGAACTCTTTTTCAGACTCTTTAACAGTTGCTGTATGGGGTAATACTGACATTCATAGCTGCCAAAATCTGGCTCTGAGTCTCAGGTGTCACACAGATACCCAAAGTTACAGGGACCGACCAGGTTATACACAAGAGCTCAGCATCTCAGAATTTAGAAATAACCGTTACAATTCATGAATAGATATGACTGCTGTACGAGCTTACAATCTAGGAACCTTTAGCATAAGCTTTCCCCTTATAACCTATGCTCTCAGATTCAACTCTCAGAGTTTGCACATTAGAGTTAGTTCATGTTAGTGAGGCATTATAAGGTTTGTCTTTTCATTTCTGGCTTATTTCACTCAACATACTGTCCTCAGGGTCCATTCACTTAGTTGCGTACCTCATCTGGCTTTTATTCTTAATGCAGTTTAAAATGCTTTCTGTTACTTGTAGTGCAAAAGAGCCCTTACTAGAAGGATTTGTTAAATAATGAATTTAGAGTAGTAGTACAGTCACCAACTAGGCCATGAGGCTTGAGGTCAGGGAGACAGAACCACAGACCTGGGTCCCAGAGAGGAAAAGGCCTCTTCCTCCCTCAGAAATGCTCTCACCAGGCATCTGCAGAGTTCAGGGTTCCTGCTTGGAAAGAGACAGGAATCAGAATTTAAGTGACTGAGATAAAATTCACCTTGGCCTGTATCTTAGGCCACCATTTATAACAAGAGCAAAATGGATTCTTTGGAGTAAACTTAACCAGAGTGTCAAAGCGCATTCAGTTTCAAGGAGACTATGGTATATAATTATTCAGCAACAAATCCAAGAGTCCAGATAATTAACATAAATTGGAAATTTTAACTTAAAACCCATGTAAGTCAACTTCAAAAAATTCATTGGCACATGAGTATATTATTCCACAGTGTGGGAAATGCCCATATCTATGAACTGGCTACAGATTCATTCATTTTAGTCATCTTCATAACCAAAAATGACTCCTAGAACCAACATGATCAACAAGATTAAAATCAGAGGAAAAATTACTCATGTCCTTTGGTGTAGTTATAGAAATCCAGATCCCCTGTCTTTTTTTATTCCTGTTTTCCATTTCCTCACTCCTTTTCTCTCTTGTTCTTTTTTCTTTCAATTCAAGGGAAATATATATTGTTTTACCTTATTTAAAACCCTTTAAGCAATAAAATCTTAGTAATATAAAATGCCCCAAATGTTGCATATTTACTTTTATTAGAGGTCTTTATATTTACTTATTATTATTTGTATGTTACTGTTTTTAAATAGCCTAAAAATAAACCTGGTGAATCTTCATTTTATGGTAACATTGAAGGGATACAAGAGTCACCTCCTCCTATTTATTCCCCATCCACAATGACCTCGGAGACATTACAGATCTGGTCCATCCACTTGCTTCTTAAATCTTGCCAGGTAAGGAGATTCTAAAACTTAATATTCTTTTGCAGTGAGGAAAATCACCTCTCTTTTCCTAGGGAGAACGATTATCTTTTTTTTTTATTGTAACCTGAAAGTCTCTGCTGATATAGAAGTCTGTTACCTTTTGTTTGGTTCTCAGCCAAATTAGAGAACATCTGGAGAATTAGAGAACTTTTAATATGCATATTAAAATTACACTTCCCTTCCAGGGATTTCACATCAAAGAAGAGTCTTGTCAATTCCCCCCAGATCCTGCACAGAGGTTTAATTATTAACAGGATTTTAAAGATCTGAATATCAGTAAGATTATATGGCAGCACACACATTTCTTTGTTTCCACCTTGGAAATCAATGTGAGAGAAAATAATCACTGCACTGAAAAGTAGCTAGAAAGAGAGGATAAGAGATCTCCATTCATTTTGGATAAAGGAAAATTTATGTTTAATAATTTAATCAGGTAGAATGAAGCACTCAACATTCATTACTAGTAGTTATATAGAGCATGTAATCATCAGTCTTGTTCTTTCTGGTTCTTCATTCTTATCTAAAGCTGTTATTTTAGCTTGTCACATTTCCATAGCAACTGCTACCTCAAATTTTAAAAGCTAGAGCCCTAGGAATCATTTGTAACTATTCTAAATGCTCCCATATCCGCTGTCAACATTGTTAAAAAACCCTTGGCTGTTCTTCCCAAAAACTTGTCACCAGAATGACAGAGAGAATCAGCACCACCCTTGACCTAAATTTCCTCATGAACTGATCTGATTTGTAAAGACCAAGGTCAATCTTTCTTCCTAGCTGAGAGATGGGATCTCCTGAGACGAGTCAAATAATGACCCCCCTCTACCTTAACTGAGTGCTGAACTAATTGAGAAACAAAATAAGGAGTAAGACAATTAGGAGCCCTACCTTCTTTATTACTGAGAGAGGTGAGGATGGAGGACAAAACTTATTGTAGGAGTCAAATGGATGGTAACTGAATCCCACCCCCAGAATTAGACAGACATGACAGCCAGTTGTGGCAGTACTGGGTTTTAAATAGGGAAGAGAGGCCTGCCCCTGAAGATAATGAAAACAGCGCTCTGTGTGCAGGCTTGATTCCAAAATGGGAAAAGAGAAGAATTGAACATACCCAGTCTATTGTTCCTAAATTTACCAAAAAGATGTCACCATTCCTTGCCTGGAATGGAAAGCATTAAAATAGCAGAGAGAGAGACTAGGTGTTGCGCTAATTGAACTCATTCTACTTGGAAGGAAATATCAGGAAAAAAGGATAATCATTCTCCTCCCCATCCCTACTTCCCCAACATTGCAAGAGCTACCAAATATGATAATTTTGTGACAAAATGTCAATCGGTTTTCATATACCTCTAAGTAACCTGTTATGGGTTGATTTGTGTCCCCACCAAAAGATAAGTTTGTCCTAAACCTCAGTCCTGTGAAGGTGACTTTATTTAGAAATAGGGTCTTTGAAGCTGTGAGTTAGAATAGATCTAATCTAATATGGTTGCTGTTGCTATAAGAAGAGGACATTTGGACACAGCGACAGACAGACACGAGAGGGCAGAAGGCCAAGTAACAATGGGGGTACAGATTGAAGGGCTGCATCTGTGACCCATGGATTTATAGCAAACACCAGAAGCCAGAAGAGATCAAGAAGGATTCTCCTCTATGGATTTCCTAGGGAGCTTGGCCCTGATTTCAGACTTCTAGCCTCTAGTACTGAATCAATAAATTTCTGTTGTTTAAGGCACATAGTTTGTGACACTTTGCTGGGGCAGCCCTAGGAAACTAACACATAACCCAAGGATATGAGGTTGCAGTTTATATTAAGGATACTTTTATCTTAACAACTACAATCCCCTACTTTTCCTGGTGTTTGCTTGCTAGAAAACTATTTTTCATCTACTTTGTGCCTTATTTACTAAACATCCATCAATTTTTTTTCTTAATTCCTTAAAAATCAAAATTCTGCCTAATTGATAAACCAACATATATGCTCTGGTTAAGCAGGTTAACTTCTCTAGCTCTCAGTTTCTTCCTTGTAAAATGGGGCTAATAATAGTACCTACTACATAGGGGTTGTTTTGAAGATTGAAGGAACTTATGCATTGAGTTCTTAGTAATTCTATGCCTGCCACCTAAATAGCACTCAATACATGTTAAAAAAGAGTGGTGGTGTTGATGATGATGATGTCAATTATTTCATTCTTTCCCTCATACTCTAACTCCAAAATACATCCTGAACCTTACTACATCTCTCCATCTCCAATGCTACTATGTATGATCTTTCAACTAGACCATCCAACAGCTTCCTTATTGGACAACCTGAGTCCTCTCTTGCCCCTCTATAGTCATTCTTCAGAATGCAACAACACTGATCTTTTTTAAAAATGTAAATTAGATTTTGTCATGTCCTTACTTGAAGCCCTCCAATGACTTGCCATCACACTTAGAATAAAATCCAAACTTCTTATCCTGACCCTCAGGTTGGACATGAGCTGGCCCTGCCCTCCTCTCTAACTTCACCTTCCTCTGCTAGCCCACTGGCTCACTACCCTTCCACCATGTAGGAATTCTTTCTTTTCTCTAACTCCTCACACTGATTATTGTTTGGGGGCTCTTTTAGGGAAATTTAGAGCCCAAAATTTTGAAAGATTCCCTTTTCCTTTCAGGTCTCAAACTCAGTAATAAGTTCTTCATAAGTAAATACAAGATTAAAATCTCCAAAAAACAAAAACTAAACCTCTTTTTTTTTTATTTTAATTTTCTTAGCTATAGTTATCATAATCTTTAGTTCATAATATGCTATGATTATTGGCTCATGCTTTATTTGATTGTTTTTTATAATAACGCAATAATTACACCTACCACTCAAAGCAAACTATAACCAATATCCATCTTTGATTCTTCCCTTCTTCCACCTAACATCACTATCATCCTGAATATTGGTTACAGAAGACCTGAACAACACTAACGACCACCTTTTTTAATATTTATAGAAAATTTCACCCAGCGTCAACAAAATACACTATCTTTTCAAGTGTATATGCAAAATTCATGGAGAGACTATATTCTAAGCCATGAAGCAAACCTCAACAAATTTAAAAAAATAGAAATAAAAAAGTATGTTCTTAGACCATATTAAAACTAAACTAAAAATCAATAATGTAAAGATATCTGGCAGCTCCTCAACTATTTGGAAATTAAATAACACACTGCTAAATAATTCATAGGTCAAAAAGTAAATCAAAAGGGAAGTTAGCAAATATTTCAAACAGAATTAAAATTAATACATAACATATGAAAACTCATGGCATGTGGTTCAAGCAGCGCTTAAAGGCATATTTATAGCACTAAAACATGTTAGACAAGAAAAAAGGTCTCAATTACCCAAGCTTCCACTTTAAAAAACTAGGCAAAGGAAGAGCAAATTTAAGTCCCAAACAAGCAGGAGGATGTACATAATAAAGAAAAGAGCAGAAATCAATGAAATTGAAAACAGAAAAATAGAGAAAATCAGTGAAATCAAAAGCTGGTTCTTTAATGGTCAAAAAAAATTGATTAACTTCAACTAAGCAAGAAAAAAAAAGGGAGAAGTCAATTACCAATATCAGGAATGAAAGAGGAGACATTACTGTAAGTCTATGGATATTAAAAGGTTAATATTAGGGGACATTACAAATAACTTTGTGACCATAAATTTGACAACTTAGGTGAAATGAACAAATTCTTTGAAAGGCACATTCTACCAAAGCTCACTCAAGAAGAAATAGATAATCTGAATAGCACTACAGCTACTAAAGAAATGGAATTCATACTTAAAAACTTTCCAACAATATACCTATATATGAACATATATAAGCATAACTAAATATCATAATAGATTTTATAACAATATTTCATAAACTTAAATGAAATGGACAAATTCCTAGAAAAATGACTTACCAAATCTGAATCAAGAAGAAATAGTTCTATGAATGATTCTTTAACTGTTAGAGAAATTAAGGCTGTGGTTAATAATGCTTCTATTAAGAAAAAAAACAGTCCCAGATGGTTTTACAGAATGTTTTACTAAACTTTCAAGGACCAAATCATCACAGATTAATATGAACATTTCTAGACAATAAAAAAAAGGGAATATTCACCCAACTCATTTTGAGCCCAGTATAATACTTATATGTTTACGTGTTATATATTTCTTCCTTTGTGATACGCTGTTCCAGTTTGCTAATGCTTCCAAAGGCAAAACACCAGAGATGGATTGGTTTTTATAAAGGGGGTTTATTTGGTTACAAAGTTATAGTCTTAAGGCCAATAAAGTGTCCAAGGTGAGGCATCAACAATTGGGTACCTTCACTGGAGGATGGCCAATGGCATCCGGAAAACCTCTGTTAGCTGGGAAGGCATGTGGCTGGCATCTGCTTGCTACCAAGTTGCGTTTCAAAACGGCATTCTCCAAAATGTCAGTGTCAGCTTCAATGGCCGTCTTCCAATATGTCTGTCTTAGCTGCAGCTCCTCTCCAAAATGTCACTCTCAGTTGCTCTCCAAACTGTCACTCTTAGCTTCTCTGTTCCTTCTGTCTGTGAACTCCTTTATATGATTCCAGTGATCCAATTAACACCCACCCTGAATGGGTGGGGTAACACCTCCATGGAAATTATCCGATCAAACATTTCACTCAAAGTTGATTGAGTCACATCTCCATGGAAACACTCAATCAAAGGATTCCAATCTACTCAACACCAATACATCTGCCCCCACAAAATTGCATCAAAGATAATGGTGTTCTGGAGGACATAATACATCCAAACTGGCACAAATACCTTTTCATGTCTTTCGCTATTTTTCTTTCTTTTTTTCTCTATTAGAGAAGCTGTGGGTTTACAGAATAATTGTGCATAAAATACAGGATTCGAATACACCACACCAACACCAACACCTTGCATTGGTGTGGAACATTTGTTACAATTGATGATAGCACATCTTTATAATATTACTATTAACTGAAGTCCATGGTTTAATGTAGGGTTCACTGTGTATTGTAGTTCCATTTAAAAAAATTTTTTTTATTGTTTCCATATATACAATCTAACATTTCCCCTTTTAATCATGTTCAGATATATATTTCAGTGCTGTAAATTGCATTCACAACATTGTACCACCATCATCACAATCCATTACTAAAATATTTCCAACATTACAAATAGGAACCCTCTATATTTTGAGACTTAACTTTCTCATTCTCTAGCTCCACCCCATCACCTGGTAACCTATATTCTAGATTCAAATTCTATGAGTTTGCTTATTCTAATTGTTTGAAATCAGTGAAATCATACAATGTTTGCCCTTTTGTTCTTCAAGTTTCATCCATGTTGTTGCATGTGTTAGGACATCATTCTTTTTTATGGCTGAATAATATTCTATTACATGCATATACCACATTTTATTCATTCATTAGTTGTTTCAGTTTGCTAAAGCTGCCAGAATGCAATATACCAGAAATGGATTGGCTTTGATAATGGGAGTTTATCAGTTCACAAATTTATAGTTCTAAGGCCATGAAAATGTCCAAATTAAGGCATCAACAGGATGATACCTTCTCTGAGGAAAAGCCGATGGCATCTGGGGTCCCTCTGTCACATGGGAAAGCACACGGCTGTCTCTGCTGATCCTTCTCTCCCGGGTTTAGCTTCTGGTTTCAGTGGCTTTCTCCAAAATGTTTCTCTTAGCTTCTCTGAGCTCTCTCCAAAATGCCTCTGCCTTTTATCCTCTCATAGAGGATTACAGCAAGAGGATTAAGACCCACCTTGAATGGGCAAGGTCACACCTCCATGGAAACAACCTAACCAAAAGGTCCCACCCACAATAGGTTTGCCCCCACAAGACTGGATTAAAGGAACATAGTCCTTTCTGAGGTACATAACAGATCCAAACCAGCACATTAGTTGATAGATCCTTGGGTTGCTTCCATCTTTTAGCAATTGTGAGTAATGCCGCTGTGTACGTCGGTGTGCAACTATCTGTTTGAGTCCTCATTTCAATTCATTTGGTTATATACCTAATAGTGGGATTGCTGGGTCATGTGGTAGTTCTATACTTAGCTTTCTGAGGAAATGCCAAATTGTCTTCTACAGTGGCTGCACCATTTTACATTGCCACCAGCAATGAATGAGTGTTCCCATTTCTCCATATCCTCTCCAACACTTTTTGTTTTCAGTTTTTTAAATAACAGCCATTAATGGGTGTGAAATAGTATCTTGTTTGTGGTTTTGATTTACAGTCCCCTGATGGCTAACGAGCAACTTTTCGTGTAGTTTCTGGCCATTTATATATCTTCTTTGAAGAGATGCCTATTAAAGTCTTTTGTCCATTTTTTAATTGGGCTGTTTGTCTTTTTGTGGTTAAGTTGAAGGATTTCTTTATATATTCTGGATATTAAACTGCTATCACGTATGCAATTTCCAAATATTTACCCCCATTGTGTAGGTTATCATTTTACTTTCATGATAAAGTCCTTTGAGGCACAAAAGTTTTTAATTTAATGAGGTCCCATTTATCTACTTTTTCTTTCATTGCTTGTGCTTTGGACTTCAAGTCTAAGAAAACTCCATGTACCAAAAGATCTTGACGAAGCTTCCCTACATTTACTTCTAGGGGTTTTATGGTACTGTCTCTTATAGTTAGGTATTTGACCCATTTTTGTGTTAATTTTTGTTTAAGGTGTGAGATAGGGGCTCTCATTCTTTTGGATATGGATATCCAGTTCTCAAAGCACCATTTGTTTAAGAAACTATTCTTTCCTAGCTGAGTGGACTTGGCTGCCTTGTCAAAAATCAATTGACCATAAATGTGCATGCCTACCTCTGAAATCTATTTCAGTTCCATTGATTAATATGTCTATCTTTATGACAGTACCATGCTGTTTTGACCACCGTAGCTCTGTAATATGCTTTGAAGTCAGGCAGTTTAAGTCATACGACTTTGTTCTTCTTTTTCAAGTTGTTTTTGGCTATTCCAAGTAAGCTGTTGGAATTTTGATTGGGATGGCATTGAATCTCTAAATCAATTTGGGTAGAATTGACATCTTAACTATACTTAATCTTCTAGTCCATGAACATGGAATGTCCTTCCATTTATTTAGGTCTTCTTTGGTTACTTTTAGCAATGTTTTGTAGTTTTCTGAATACAGGTCCCTTACATCCTTGGTTAAATTTATCCCTAGATATTTGATTCTTTTAGCTGCTATTGTAAATGGAAATTTTTCTTGATTTCTTACTGAGAATGATCATTATTAATGTATAGAAACACTACTGATTTTTGTCTGTTGGTCTTGTATTCTGCCACTTTGCTGAATTCATATATTAGCTCCAATAGCTTTGTCGTAGATTTTTCAGGACTTTCTAAATATATGTCATATGCAAATAGTGGAAGTTTTACTTCTTCCTTACCTTTTTGGATGCATTTTATTTCTTTTTCTTGCCTAATTGCTCTAGCTACGACTTCTAGCATGATGTTGAATAAGAGTGGTGACAGCAGGCATCCTTGTCTTGTTCCCAATCTTAAAGGGAGAGCTTTCAGTCTTTCACCATTGAGTATGATGTTAGCTGTCTTCTTGCCTCCATGGTTTCTCATAAGTCAGCACTTGATCTAATTGGGACTCCCTTGTATGTAACATGTTGTTTTTCTCTTGAAGCTTTCAGAACTCTCTCCTTATTCTTTGCATTCAATGTTGTGATCAATAAATGATGGGATGTATTTTTCTTCATGTTTATCCTTTTTTGGTGTTCTTTCAGCTTCTTGGATGTGGATATTCATGTCTTTTGCTAAGGTTGGGAAGTTTCTGTAATTTTATTTCCTCGAATATTCCTTCTGCCCCTTTCTCTCTTTCTTCTCCCTCTTAGGACTCCCATAATGTGTATATTGGTGTGCTTGATGGTATCCCAGAGGTGTCTTAGACTATTTTCACTTTCAATATTTCTTTTTCCTTTCTGCTCCTCATCTTGACTCATTTCAAGTGTCTTGTCTTTGAGTTCACTGATTCTTTCTTCTGCCAGCTCCAATCTACTCTTGAAATCCTCCTGGGAATTTTTCTTTTCAGTTATCGTGATCTTCAACTACAGTAATTCTGTTTGGTTTCTTTTTAAAATTTTACTAAGAACTCTCATATTGCTCATTCACTGTTTTCCTGATTGCCTTTAGTTCTTTCCTTTATCTTCCTTTACTTCCTTGAGCATTTTTAAGATCATTTTTTTTAATGGCCTTGTTTTCTATGTTCACATTCTTGTCTTCTTCATTGGTGTTTTCTGGATTTTTATCAACTTCCACTGGATGGGCCACCATATCCTGTTTCTTTGTCTTATATTCTTTTGTTGCACACTGTAAATTTTGATATTCAAAAATGTTAACTCTGGAATTTATTCCCCAAGATATCTGTTTCTTGGTTTTGTAACCAAGCTGGCGATAAGACTAAGATTTCTTGAGCTTCAGCCCTCCTATCAGGAAGGTCTGCCCAAGACAAATGCAGTGTGCAGGATTTTCCCTATCTCTCTGGGCCTCAGCCTTGCCCTGGGGTTGTACTTCTTGGTTGTTTTGGGGTTCTCCTGTTTACAGGAGTTTGGTTTTCCCAAGAAACAAACCTCTTTCTCCTGGGTGTTTGAAGCCAACAGGGCTTTATCCCAGACTGTCCACCTCTATAGTTTTTTACATTCTTTTCCTTGTCTCAAGCTGCTTTTGCCTGCAGGGAAAATGCTGGGAAGAGGGGCACCTGCAGAAGACTTTCCAAGTCAGTCTTTCCCAGCCAGAATAGGGCTAGGGGCCTATGAAGGGGAGCTGACTCCAGTGTGCCCTGGGGAGGAGATCAAAGAGGACACCATTAATTCTCCAATGTCTCCCCAGAACTGAGCTTTCCTGGCCCACCCAGCAAATGCAGCCCTTCAGCTAACTGTTTCCTGCAGCCCTGAGGAAGCACAGTATTTTTAAGTCTCCACCACCACCACCCGTCCATGGTAGGTTGAAGCAATGGCTGCCCTTACAACCAGGAGGTCAGCAACCCAAAATTGTGAATCAAAAGCCATGATTGGCCATGCCAACCCCTGATCTTGGGGAAGAGAATTTTTATGTCCCTTTCTGTCCCCAGTGAGCTAGACAGGGGCTGGGCCCCCAAGCAGCCTGCTGGGAGGTGGTAGCTATTGCACAAGGAGGGCAACTTTTTCCCTGGATGTTATACTGTGTTCCTTTGGCCTCTGGAGTTCAAAATAACTGTTTCAGACAATTCCTGATTGTTTAATAATTGTTTCAGTGGAAGAACTGCATCCTGGGGCTCTCTACTGCACCATCTTCTCACAATCCACCCCCTTTTGCTATTTTTTGAATGGGTTATTTATTCTTTTCTTATTGTGTAGAATATAATCCTTTGTCATTTTTATGGCTAACTACTCTCAGTTTGTGGCTTATCTTTTTGCTTTCTTTCAGGTATTTTGATGAATAGAGGTTGTTAATTTTAGTATGGTCAAATTGATCATTCTTTTCTTTTTTTAAAAAAATACTTTATCAAAAAAATTTTAAAAAACATTTCCAGACAAAATTTAAAAAAAGGAATAGAAAAAACAAATATCCTGAAATAATGTCATTGCTTCCAATGTAGTCCTACCATACCACAAGAAAATTAACAAACCATAATTATCCCTGAGCATTCCCATGTCATTAAGATTACTCTCAATATCTTATCTGTTCTTATTAAATTATCATTCCCCCTTCACTAATTGCTATCTATCTCTAGGTCCCCTATATTCTACAATAAGTGTTCACATTAGTGGTAACATACAATGTTTCTCCTCTTGCATCTGACTTACTTCACTCAACATTATGTCCTCAAGGTTCATCCATGTTGTCATATGCTTCATGACCTCATTCCTTCTCACTGCTGCATAGTATTCCATCATATGTATGTACCACATTTTGTTTATACACTCATCTGATGTATGACATTTAGGTTGTTTCCATCTCTTGGCAATTGTGAACAATGATGCTATGAACATTGGTGTGTAAATATCTGTTCATGTCACTGCTTTCAGGTCCTCTGGGTAAATTCCAGGAAGTGGAATTGCTGGATCGTAGGATAACTCAGTACCTAGTTTTTTAAGGAACTGCAAAACTGTCTTCCAGAGTGGCTGAACCATTATATAGTCCCACCAGCAATGAATAAGAGTTCCAATTTCTCCACATCCTCCTCCACACTTGTAGTTTCCTATTTGTTTAATGGCAGACATTCTAATTGGTGTGAGATGATACATCAGTGTGGTCTTGATTTGCATGTCCCTAATAGTTAGCGAAGATGAACACTTTTTCATGTGTTTTTTAGCCACTTGTATTTCCTCTTCAGAGAAATGTCTTTTCATATCTTTTGCCCATTTTATAATTGGGCTATTTGTACTATTGTCATTGAGTTGTAAGATTTATTTATATATACAAGATATCAGTCTCTTATCAGACACGTTTTCCAAATATTTTCTCCCATTGAGTTGGCCGTCTCTACTTTTTTGACAAATTCCTTTGAGGGACATAAGCCTTTAATTCCAAGGAGTTCCCATTCATCTATTATTTCTTTCATTGCATTTGCTTTAGGTGTTAAGGTCTAAGAAGTGACGACCCAATACTAGGTCTTGAAGATGTTTCTCTATCTTATCTTCTAGAAGCTTTATGGTGCATTCTCTTATATTGAGATCTTTGATCCATGCTGAATTCATTTTTGTACAGGGTGTGAGGTAGGGGTCCTCTTTCCTTCTTTTAGCTATAGATATCCAATTCTCCCAGCCCATTTGTTGAAGAGGCTATGTCCCAATTCAGTGGATTTGGGGGACTTATCAAAAATCAGTAGACCATAGATCTGGGGGTCTATTTCTGAATTCTCAACTCAATTCCATTGATCATTATGTCTATCTTTGTGCCAATACCATGCTGGCTTTTTTTGTTTTTTTGTTTTTTTTTGTTTTTTGTTTTGCATTTTTTAATTGTGATTCTTCACATACCATACAATTATCCATAGATCCAAAGTGTATAATCAATTGCCCCCAGTACCATCACACAGCTGTGCATCCATCAACACACTTAAATTTTTTTGAATTTTCAGAACATTTTCATTACTCCAGAAAAGAAATAAAGACAAAAAAAGGAAACTCAAATCCTTCCATACCCCTAACCACCCCCCCATTATTGATTCATAGTATTGGTATAGTATAGTATTGGTATAGTATAGTATAGTATAGTAATGATATAGTATAGTATTGGTATGGTATATTGATGAAAGAATGTTGAAATACTACTAACTGTAGTATATAGTTTGCAATAGGTACATTTTTTTCCCTAATGCCCCTCTGTTAACTTCAAGTTATAGTATCATACATTTGCTCTGGTTCATGAAACAGTTTTCTAATATTTGTTCAGTTAATCATGGACATTGCCTACCACAAGGTTCACTGTTTTATACACTCCCATCTTTTAACCTCCAACTTTCCTTCTGATGACATATGTGACTCTGAGCTTCCCCTTTCCATTCCATTCATGCACGATTCAGCACTGTTAGTTATTCTCACAATGTGCTACCATCACCTCTGTTCATTTCCAAATATTTAAGTTCAACCTAGTTGAACATTCTGCTCATAATAAGCAATTGCTCTCCATTCTTTAGCCTCATTCTAACTTATATTTCATGTCTATGAGTCTACATATTATAATTAGACCCTGCAATATTTGTCCTTATGTGCCTGACTTATTTCACTCAATATAGTGCCCTCAAGTTTTCTTCATCAACCCATTTTTTTAAAGACAGTTTTGTTCACACACCATACATTCTGTCATAAGTAAACAATCGATGGTTCCCTGTATAGTCACGTATTTATGTATTAACAACCCTCACCACTATCTATATGAGAACATCTCCATTTCTTCCACAAAGCAGGAGGAAGAGTCAAAGAAAAAAGAAAGAGAGAAAGAAAGAAAAAAAAAAACATGACAGCTAGGAAGCAACAAAAGGAAAGATAACATTAATCTAAAGTAGAATAGTCAGATGACATTACCAATGCCAAGAGTCCCATACCCTCCCTTTTGCCCCCCTCTTACATGCATTTAGCCTTGGTATATTGCCTTTGTTACATTAAAGGAAGCATAATACAATGTTTTTGTTAATTATAGTCTCTAGTTTACATTGATTGCATTTCCTCCCAAAACCTCCCTATTTTTAATACCTTGCAAGGTTGATATTCATTTGTTCTCCCTCATGAAAAAAACATATTTGTACATTTTATCACAATTGTTGAACACTCTAGGTTTCATTGAATTATACAGTCCCAGTCTTTATCTTTCCTCTTTCATTCTGGTGTCCCATATGCTTCTAACCTTCCTCTTTCAACCATATTCATAGTTATCTTTGTTCAGTGTACTTACATGCTGTGCTACCAGCACCCAAAATTGTTTTCCAAATCTCTCACTCCTGTCTTTTTCCTATCTATCTGTAGTGCTTCCTTTAGTATTTACTGTAGAACAGGTGTCTTGTTCACAAACTCTGTCATTGTCTGTTTGTAAGAAAATATTTTGAACTATCCCTCCTATTTGAAGAACAGTTTTGCCAGATATAGGATTCTTGGTTGGTGGTTTTTCTCTTTCAGTATCTTAAATATATCACCCCACTTCCTTCTTGCCTCCATGGTTTCTATTGAGAAATCCACACATAGCTTTATCAAACTTCCTTTGTATGTGATGGATCACTTTTCTCTTGCTGCTTTCAGAATTCTCTCTTTATCTCTGATGTTTGATAATCTGATTATTAACTGGCTTGGTGTAGGTCTATTCAAATCTATTCTGTTTGGGGTATGCTGCACTTCTTGGATCTCTAATTTTATGTCTTTCATAAGAGATGGGTAATTTTCATTGATTATTTCCTCTATTATTGCTTCTGCTCCTTTTCCCTTTTCCCTTTCTAAGACACCCTTGACATGTACATTCCTGTATTTCATGTTGTCATTCAATTCCCAGAGATGTTGCTCATATTTTTCCATTCTTTTCCCTATTTGTTCTTTTGTGTGCAACTTTTCAGGTGTTTTGTTCTCCAGTTCCTGAGTGTTTTCTTCTGCCTCTTGAGATCTGCTGTTTTATGTCTCCATTGTGGTTTTTATCTCTTGTGCTGTCCTTTCATTTCCATAGATTCTGCCAGTTTTTTTTTTTTTTGAACTTTCGATTTCTACCTTATGTATGCCCAGTGTTTTCTTTATAGCCTTCATCTCTTTTGCCATATCTTCCCTAAACTTTTTCAATTGATTTAGCACTAGTTGTTTAAATTCCTGTATCTCAGTGGAAGTGTAAGTTTGTTCCTTTGACTGTGCCATAACTTCATTTTTCTTAGTGTAGGTTGTAGTTTTCTGTTGTCTAGGCATCTGGTTTTCTTGGTTAGCCCAATCAGGTCTTCTCAGACCAGAACAGGCTCAGGTTCCAGAAGGAAGAACTATTCAGTATCCAGTTTCCCTGAGGGTATGTCTTAGAGGATTGACACACCCTGTGAGGCCTCAAGCTGCTGTGCTTTTCTGCCCAGCAGGTGACACCTGTCAGCCTGTCACTCCCAACTGGTGTAAGGAGGTGTGGCCTGCGGCTGTTTTCCCCCAGGCTCTGGGGTCTCGTACTGAATGGAAGGTCGGTAGTAAACCTGGGCACCACCTCTTTCCTCTTAGGGAAGATATGCCCCCTATGGAGTTTTAATTTGCATATAAATAGTTTCTTTGTCTCTCTGACTCTGCTATCTCCACCCTTGTCTGGGTCAGGGTGCTGCAAGCTGAAAATGGCTGAGGCTCTCTCCACTGAGCCATTCAGGTTGGGAGAGAGAAAAAGGGACAGAAAGCTCCCTTTTAGGGTCAGTCCATGACCCCCAGTTTCACCTGTTGGCCAGATAGCACCCAGTCCTCTGGGCTCCCCTCCCAAGACAGGGAAGTCCCCTGGATCTTCAATGTGAATCATCACTAAAAGCCTGTGTCTGCTTGTTGGGGATTTGTAGCTTGCATTGATCAGTCCACATTTGCCAATTAAAACCCTAGTTGGAGCTGGACTGAAGTATATTCACTTGTTCAGAGAGTGCTGCTCTCTATCACAGTGATGTTTTGCAGTTTGGGCTGCCATGGGGGGAGTGGGCTCCCAGCTCAGGTCTGCAGTTTCTACTAACAGAAGCCATGCTGTGATCTCAGGCATTCCTCCCAAATCCAGGTTGGTGTACAGTGTGTGGACAGTCATGCTTGTCTCCCAGTAGTTATTCCAGATCATTTACTAGTTGTTCCTGGTTGTTTATTAGTTGCTCCAGGGGGACTAATTAACTTTCATTCCTCTCTATGCCACCATCCTCTTCCATCTAATTACCATGCTGTTTGGACTACTGTGGCTTTATAGTAGGCTTCAAAGTCAGGCAGTATAGTCCTCCCACCTTGTTTTTCTTTTTTAGAATATTTTTAGCAATTTGAGGCATCTTTCCCTTCCAAATAATTTTGATGACTAATTTTTTCCAAGTCTGCAAAGTAGAATGTTAGAAATTTTGATGTGAATTGCATTGAATCTGTTGATCAGTTTGGGTATAATTGACATCTAAACTACATTTAGCCTTCCTATCCATGAACACAGAATCTCTCTCCATCTCTTTAGGTCACCTATTTCCTTTAGTAGAGTTATGTCATTTTCTGTGTAGAGGTCTTTTACATACTTCATTAAGTTTATTCCTAGGTATTTAATTTTTTTAGTTTCTTTTGAGAATGGAATCTTTTTCTTGAGTGTCTCTTCAGTTATGTAATTTCCACTGTATAGAAACATTACTGACTTATGTGCATTTATCTTGTATCCTGCCACTTTGCTGTATTTGTTTATTAGCTCAAGTAGGTGTGTCATTGATTTCTCAGGGTTTTCCAAGTGTAAGATCATATCTGCAAATAATGAGAGTTTTGCTTCTTCCTTTCCAATTTGGATACTGTTTATATCTTTTTCTTGTTCAATTGCTCTGGCTGGAACATCTAGCACAATGTTGAATAATAGTGGTGACAATGGGTATTCTTGTCTCATTCCTGATCTTAGAAAGAAAGCTTTCAGTCTCTCACCATTGAGTACTATGCTGGCTGTGGGTTTTTTATATTTGCCCTTTATCATATTGAGGGAGTTTCCTTCAATTCCAAGTTTCTGAAGTGTTTTTATCATAAAAGGATGCTGCATTTTGTAGAATGCTTTTTCAGCACTGATTGAGATGATCGTTTGATTTTTCCCTTTTGGTTTCTTAATGTGTTGTTGTACATTGATTGATTTTCTTATGTTGAACAACCGTTGCATATGTGGGATGAATCCCACTTGGTCAGGGTGTATAATTTTTTTAATGTGTCTTTGAATTTGATTTGCAAGTATTTTGTTGAGAATTTTTGCATCTATATTCATTAGGGAAGTTGGCCTATAGTTTTCCTTTCTTGTAGCATCTTTATCTGGTTTTGGTATTACAGCAATTTTGGTTGCATAAAATGAGTTAGATAGTGTTCCACTTTCTTCAGTTTTTTGAAAGAGTTTAAGTAGGACTGGTGTGAGTTGTTTTTGGAAAGTTTGGTAGAATTCCCCTATAAAACCATCTGACCCTGGGGTTTTATTTGTAAGAAGCTTTTTGATAACTGACTGGATCTATTTACTTATGATTGGTTTGTTGAGTTCTTCTATTTCTTCTTTATTCATTCTAGGTTGTTCATGTGTTTCCAACAAATTATCCATTTCCTCTAAATTATCTAGTTTGTTGGCATATAGTTGTTCATGGTATCCTCATGATATATAATAGCCCCCTTCTCATTTATTATTTTGTTTATTTGAGTCTTCTCTCTTTTTTACTGTGTCATTCTGGCTAAGGGTTTATCAATCTTGTTGAACTTCTCAAAGAACCAACTTTTGGTTTTATTTATTCTTTTTTTGTTTGTTTTCCATAGCGTTTATTTCTGCCTTAATCCTTGCTATTTCTTTTCTTCTACTTGCTTTAGGATTAGTTTGCTTATCATTTTCTAGCTTCCTCAGTTGTTCCATTAGTTCTTTGATTTTAGCTTTTTTCCTTTTTAATATACGCATTTAGATCTATAAATTTCCCTCTCAGTACTGCCTTTGCTGCTTCCCATAAATTTTGATATGTTGTGCTCTCATTTTCATTTGTCTCTAAATATTTAGCAATTTCTCTTGCAATTTCTTCTTTGACACACTGTTTAGGAGTGTGTTGTTTAACCTCCAGATATTTGTGAGTGTTCTGGATTTTTGATAGTTATTAATGGTTATTAACCATTGTGGTCAGAGAATGTGTTTTGAATAATTTCAATATTTTTAAACGTATTGAGGCTTGTTTCATGCCCCAGCATATGCTCTAACCTGGAGATTTATCCTGAAGAATTTCTGTGAGCACCAGAGAAGAAAGTATATCCTGGTAATTTGGGATGTGATGTTCTATATACGTTTGTTAAGTCTAATTCATTTATCACATTGTTTAGGCTCTCAATTTCCTTGTGGGTCTTCTGTCTGGGTGATCTATCTATAGGAGAGAGTGTCGTATTGAAGTTTCCCACATTTATTGTGGAAATATCTATTGCTTCCTTCAGTTTTGCCAATATTTGTCTCATATACTTTGGAGCACCTTGATTGAGTGCATAAACATTTATGATTATTTCTTCTTGGTGAATTGTCCTTTTTATTAGTATATAGTGTCCTTCTTTGTCTCTTATAACATCCTTGGATTTAAAGTGTATTTTATTTGAAATTAGTATCGCTACCCCTGCTTTCTTTTGGCTGTAGTTTGCATGGAATATTTCCTTAAAGGGAATAAACAGAGAGTGAGAGTAAAAATATCCGACAAATAAAAACCAAAGGATAAGATGGCTGATTCAATAACAGCCTTCACAGTAAAAACATTGAATGTGAATGAATTAAACTCACCAATTAAAAGATATAGATTGGCAGAATGGATTAAAAAATATGAACCATGACTGTTGTTGAGAAGAGACTCATCTAAGACCTAGTGATACAAAGAAATTGAAAGTGGAAGGATGGGAAAAAAACATTCTTTTCTTCTTGTCTTGTTTAGAAATATTTTCCTTTCCCAGTTCAAAGATACAAACAAAACCTTTGTTTTCTATTAAGAATTTTAAAGTTTTTTTGCTAAGTTTTAAGCCCTTAAGCCATTTGGAGTTGATTTTTTTATTTTAGTGTGAAATAGGGATCCAAATTAATATTTTCTGTGTGTGCAGCTCCATCTGTTTGGCCGTCCCTCCTTTACCCATTGATCTAACATCTACCTTGGTCATTTAACAATATCCTTTATCCATGTTGGTTTCTTCTGGGTTCTCTATTCTATTCACTGGTCATTATCTCTCTCTTCTATACCAATACCACTCAGTTTTATTTACTTGGCTTCATAGAAATTTCTTGTATTTGTTAGGAAAGTCCTTCTCTGGAATTTTGCTGGCTATCCTTAGCTCTTTAGTCCTCTAGCTCCAAACTCATAGTCCATGAGTTTGCAATTATCCTCAACTCCCTTGCCCTTCCTCCATCACATTCACCTGCCTAGGTCCCACCACTGGACCACTAGCCTTTTTATATCCAGTTGTCCACCTACACAAGCACTACACCTGAACACCTGAATGCATTTGAAAAAACACACAAAACCATGCTGATTGATGTCACTTTCAATTTATAACAACATAGTTCAAATGGCTCTCAGAACTGTCCAACAACTCTATGCTATCTTGTCAATGTACTTCCCACTCTCCTAGATTAAGAGAGAGTATATTGTAGAACTTAATTATAAGGTTCTAAAACCAGATTGCCTGAGTTCAAATCTTAATTCTTCTGCTTACTAAACATGTAACTTTGGGTAAGTTACTTCAACTCCCCATCTGCAAAATAGGGGGAAGATAATGATATTCACCTTTTAGAGTTGTTTTGAGGGTTAATAAGTTATAAATGTAAAGCACCTAAAACAGTATCTGGCACATAGTAAGTACTATCTAATGCTAGTATTGCTATCCTAGATGATGATTTCACACCTTACCTTCTCTTCTCGAACTTCCTCTCCCTACTCCTTCTCTACACTGATGGCCTTGCTTCTTATTTCTTTGAGAAAAGAATAGTTAAAAGAGAAATTACATGTCTTCTCATCAACTTGCACCTGTACTCATGTACTTTGTCTTTGCTGCTATTACTACAAAAAAACTGTTATTACTCCTAAGGTCAACTTCTCCACTTGAGCACCCTTCTAGTCTACTCAGGGACTTGTTTCTACAACTACCCTCTTTCTCTATTGAATTCTCCATTTTTCCTTCTCAATTGGAATAGTCCCATCAGCACATGTTGTAATAGCTACCATCTTAATGAAATCCACCTTGACTCCACACCCCCCTCCAGCTATAGCCACTTTTCTCTGCATGCTATAGAAAAATTCCTTGGAAAAACTGTCTATAGATGCTGTCTAATCTTCCTTCCCTCCCATACTCTCTCTTTTTTTTTAAATTCAGTTTTATTGAAATATTTTCACATACCACACAATCATCCATGGCATACAATCAACTGTTCACAATATGATCATATAGTTATGCATTCATCACCACAATCTATTTCTGAACATTTTACTTACATCAGAAAGAATCAGAATAAGAATAAAAAATAAAAGTAAAAAAAGAACACCCAAACCATCCCCCTATCCCACCCTATTTGTCATTTAGTTTTTGTCCCCACTTTTCTACCCATCCATCCACACACTAGAGAAAGGGAGTATGATCCACAAGGCCTTCTCAATCACACTCTCACCCCTTTTAATCCACATTATTATACAATTGTCTTCAGGAGTCCAGATTGCTGGGTTGGAGTTTGGTAGTTTCAGGTATTTACTTCTAGCTATTCCAATACTTTAAAACCTAAGAGGTGTTATCTATATAGTGCTTAAGAATGTCCACCAGAGTGACTTCTCGACTCCACTTGAAATCTCTCAGCCACTGAAAGTATTTCATCTCATTTTGCATCCCCCTTTTGGTCAAGAAGATATTCTCAATCCTATGATGCCGGGTCCAGATTCATCCCTGGGAGTTATATCTGCATTGCCAGGGAGATTTACACCCCTGGGAGTCAGGTGAGGGCAGGTGAGGGCAGTGAGTTCACCTACCGAGGTGGCTCAGAGAGAGAGGGGGCTACATCTGAGCAACAAAGAGGTACTCAGCAGGAGACTCTAAGGCACAATTATTTACCAGTTTAGCCTCTCCTTTGCATTAACGAGCCCCACAAGGGCAAGTCCCATGATAGAGGGCTCAGCACATCAAACCGCCAGTCCCAATGTTTGTGACAAGATCAACAACAGTCCAGGTGATGAAGTCCAACACTTCTGCACCTTCCCCTAGCTCCTCCGCGCGGGGGGGGGGGGGGGTTCCCTCCCATACTCTCTTGACCCCAGTCCAATCAGGCTGTCATCTTCAGCACTACATGGGATCCTCACTTGACAAGTTGCCAATAACCTTCACACTGTCAAATCCAAAGGACAATTCTCAGTCCTCATCTTATCCTCCTTTCACACTTGGCTTGGTTAGCATAGGATATACCACTGGCTCCGTATATTCCTCAGTCTCTTTTGCTTTATCTGCCTTCTCTTCCTTATCATTAAACTTTAACGTACTCCAGGGGCTCAGGTCTTCAGCCTTCCTCTGTTCTATCTACAGTCACCCCATTGGTGATCTCATTCAGAGCCACAGCTTTCATTATCTACTCACTGATGACTCTCTTGAACCCATACTCATATATCTAACTGCTCACTTCACATTCCTACTTGAACGTCTAACAGGCATCTCAAACCTAACACATCCAAAACCAAACTCTTATTTCCCCTTTAAAATCAGTTCCTCTCCCAATATTTCCCACTCAGTACATTAACACTACAATTCACCTAATTGATCAGGTTAAAAATCATGGAGTCCTAACTCCTCTCTCACAACCTATAACCCTTAGGAAATCCAGTTGGCTCTACCATCAAACAATATTATCAAATCCAAACACCTCTCACCACCTACACTGAGTATTCAAACCACCATCAACTCTCACCTGGACTATTGCAATGGCCTTTCAACTGGTCTCACAGCTTCATCTTTTGCCCCCATAGTTTTTTCTCCTCACAACAGCCAGAGCGATCATATAAAAATGTAAATCATATCTCCTTAAAGATGCCCCTGCTCAAAACCTTCCATTGTCATTGAAACACAGAAGAGTAAGTCTTTACTATTGTAAAACATCATCTGGTCCCCGTGCACCTCAGACCTCATCTAGTGCCACACTACTCCTTCACCCACTGGGTTCCACCACAGTGATCTTTCAATTCTTCAAAAGCCCCAGCCCGTTCTACTTACTGATAATTCCTCTTCCTGAAGGCTCTACTCCCTATATGCTTGTCTGATTGGCTCCTTCTCTTTAGGATCTTGGCTCAAACAATCACCACAGATGTGCCTTCTAAAGCCACCCTATCCAGGGTAGCTGCCCCTACCACTATCATGTAACCACTTCCATTTTCTCTAATAGTGCTTATCAATACGTGAAAGTATCCTTAAATTTACTTATATATTGTCTGTCTTTCTTAAAATATAAACTTTATTAAGAGAAGCTCGGGCTTTTAAATACTACATCAAATTGCCTCACTAGGTTTTACAATTTACTATGCTTCTTGTGCTTATGAGTCAGCGTCGCAGAGCTAACTTTCCGAACTATGCAGAGGGCCCCTACTCCAGCACACAAACATCCCTAACACCTACCCCTCCTTAATCAGACCCGGCTTCGCCAAGCTCCACCCCGCGTATTTGCTGGGGGCGCCTGCGCCGTAAGCAAGTCTCGCGCAAAGGATTCTGGGGTCGGTAGTTCAGGTTCCTTTTGTCCCTGCAATTAACATGAAAAAGAAATGAAAGTTGGACACCAGTGAATTTCATGCAAATTAAACAAGGCTCAGATTCTGGCTTAGGTAAAAGGCGCAAACGCGACATTTTCGGAAGAGACTCGCCAGCCTTGGGTCAGGCGCTGCACAGACAGCCGCATATGGGGTCCTTGGCTGGGCGGCTCTTGCTCGTGGTGGCTTGTGGGTCCTTCCTGTGCCGCATCTCTCTTTCGCTCGGGCTCGCGGCGCCGGGAAGATGGGTGAGTGGTGTGGTTCTCGTCTGAGGAGCCCTCAAGCGGCACCTAGGATCTTGGAGATGATCAGGCGAATGGGGTGGAGCGGGACAGGGTGAAGCCGCAGAGGTCCGACGGGAAATGGCCGGGGAAGCGCAGCTTTAACAGGCACATGGTCTAACTCTTTGGGAGTCCACGCGGCCCGGAAGCCGCCGATAGTACGTTACGGACGGGCGCAGGGCAGCCGACGCTATCTTTGGGCATTAGCGTGTAAATGCAGCCGCTGGGATGTCCCTGTCTTACCCCAACTTTGGCGGTTGGTACAGGGAATTTTGAGGTTTGACCTTATGTTTGGTCTCTAGGCCTATATGTGTTGCAAAAAACTTACCGGCTTAAAAGTTTAGTTGAGGTGAGCTAGTTTTATAAGACGTAAAATAAGATCATGCGGCGTGTTTTTGCAGAGAAGTCATTTCTTGTAATTTTTAGGCAAGTGTCGTGGTCTTCGTACTGCCAGGAAACTCCGTAGCCACCGACGGGACCAGAAATGGCATGATAAACAGTACAAGAAAGCCCATTTGGGGACAGCGTTGAAGGCCAACCCTTTTGGAGGCGCTTCCCATGCAAAGGGGATCGTGTTGGAAAAAGTGTAAGTAGAAGACCAGCGCTTAAAGGCTTATTGCATTTTGGCAATTGGAGACGTATTTGTTGGATGCTTTTAAGAGAAATCGTGATAATAGATTCTGCTTTTTTGGTGTATGCTTTAGCATTTGGGTAAAGTTTCAGAATACTGTTCATTTAAATTTGATTAGGGATTAGACACTGAAGGCTTTAAATCTCAACATTCAGTAAATCGAGGAGAAATTGGAAAAAATAGTTATGCAGAGGATACATATGAGCACTAGCTATGTATGTGTGGAAACTTTTAAGTAATTGACACTCATCAACGGTTGAAATTTTTACAGTCACATTATGTGGTGCTTTCTACTTGAGAAAAACTAAGGTAAAGAGAAGTGAGTTGTCTGCAGTCATACAGCTAATGTTGAACCATAAGGATTTGACTGTTTTTGACTTCAAAAAGTGATAATTTCATGTAGTTCAATCAAATTGAGTGGCAGACAGGATTTGAACCCAGAATTTCCAGCTCTGGGTCTTAGGTACCTTTCCACCTATAAAGGGGCTAGAAATTGTTTGCTTGTGCTTATGAAACTGAGGAAAAACTTGAAATCACAGTAGTTTAATGATTTAAAATTAGATTGAAAACATTGAAATAAACATTGTACTTTTGATTTTTAAAATACTATATACTTACAAACCATATAATTTCCAGTAGGTTCTATGTTTAATGAACTGTAGCTCACTTTGTTTTGCTGTTCATGTTTCAGAGGGGTTGAAGCCAAACAGCCAAATTCTGCCATCAGGAAGTGTGTCAGGGTCCAGCTAATCAAGAATGGCAAGAAAATCACAGCCTTCGTACCCAATGATGGTTGCTTGAACTTTATTGAGGTGAGTGCTTCATATCTGTTGTGGTTTCTTTTCATGGGGTGTTTTCCCCCAGATTTTTATATGATGGAGTTTCTTGTTACCTCTAACACCAAAAGTAAACTGTTGATTTTATTCCAGGAAAATGATGAAGTTTTGGTTGCTGGATTTGGTCGCAAAGGTCATGCTGTTGGTGACATTCCTGGAGTCCGCTTTAAGGTTGTCAAAGTAGCCAATGTCTCACTTTTGGCCTTATATAAAGGCAAGAAGGAAAGACCAAGATCATAAATTTTGATTATGCAAAGCAAACACAGTAATAATAAATTTTCATATGCCAAAAATATGTTTTGCCTCTTATTTCTCTCCTCTACCCACCACAAAAGATTGTTTGCTTAATCAATTCTAGGATATATGGAATTCATAATCCTAGGACAAAGTGTTTCTCCACCCCACTTATATATACAAAATAACAGTTACAGATCTGCATTATAGAATGTTTTAAAACCTCATTTACAACGAGTGGAGATCATGTTGGGTGGCCTTAGAAATACACATTTCTTGGATCCATCTGCATGTGGACTCATGATAAACATTACCCTCAAGTTACTCCCTGTTCTGGTATTGCAATTATCTAAAGGTGACTGGATCTGTGTTGTATTCCTGTGTATAGACTACTGTGCTTAAAATAGGACTATGATCTAGGCTTTGGAGGATTTAGATAGTTGATGGAAGTGTATGCCAAAGCAAATTGAGGCATAGGAGATAAAAAGTTGGTGTGAGAGCAAGGAAGATCAGATATAGCAAGACAAAGTTTTAAGTGCTCTGTCATAAGCTGGACTGTAACTGGATGCCTTTTGACCTTAAGGTTTATTTCGAGGTACACAAAGTTGTGGGAAGTGATTAGATCTAGTGACAAGAATAGTTCTAATAGTTGAGGCTGGATGTTGGGTACATGGTCATTTTCACTATAAATTTTTGTTTGAAAATTGCAATATAAAATAAGGTTTTATCTAAAATGAGGCTATTGGTCGTCAAGTTTAAGTCACATCTGAGGAGCTGCTGTTAACTTAGGAAATGAGTTTATTTGCTGTATGGTCAAAGCCTAGTGTTCGGCTTGGCTAGGATCTCTCAAACTGGTAATTCTTTGGCTTCCTATTCCCCATGGGGCAAGACCAAAGACCTTACCACAGCTCAGAAGAACCCTGTGTTGTCTCTGATCTCTGCCTTGCTCCAGCCTTCGCTGCTCTTTGCTGCCCATGCTCTAGCAACTGAAATCTGCATTCACCGTTTAGCCTGAGACCTTTCACATCACGTACTTCCCCCATCTCAGACCTCCCTGAACCCAAACTCGGCATGGCCTTCCATGCCCTTCCCGTACCGACGAGTACATTTGGTGGTGCTGGTCACCAAAATTTGTACGATTACTTGTCTTCCCCACAAGGTTGGCGAGGCTAGCCCCTGGTTTCTGTCCCAGCGTCTAGCGCGTGTAGTTGCCTAGTCAGTATTTGTTAAGTCGTTCCCAACGGCTGGTCAGGCGCTTTCAGTCAAGCTCCGCTTGATCCAGCCCTTTGCGATTCGGGGAAGATCTGCAGACCTCGCTCACCCGGCTGCAGGCCCCGGCCTGAAGCGAGAAAGGAGAGACCGCGAAGAGGTTCGCGGGTTCCATACCCGGAGTCAGGCGCGGCGCGGGCAGCCCTCGCAGGTGCGCGGGGCCTCGGGCCTGCCGCAGTTGGAACCGCGACAGACAGCGTCCGCAGCGCCGCCCGCGAGGAGGAAGGGCGCGAGGGAGACGGCGCGGGCGCGCGCCGACCTGGGCCCGGCAGCTGAGCCCAGGGACGTCAGCCGAACTGTAAAGACGAACACACCCAAGAGGAGTTCAAGACAGCCTTCCACATGGGTTCGCACGTGAAGTCTTGTGATGCACCCGGAAAATACCTGTTTTTATATATATATATATATATATGTATGTATATATGTATATATATATATGTATGTATATACACCTGTTTATATGTATATATATGTATATATAAAATATATACCTGTTTATATGTGTGTGTATATATATACTACTATATATATATATAGTGTGTGCATATGTACGTATATATGGCCGCCCTTTTCTACTGCTGCGCAGTCCTAAAGACTAAGTGGCTGCCGGGATTGAGCCTTGCAGTTCCCATCCTGCTGGGCAGCTCCACACCCATAAATCCTCTGATTCTTGAAACTGATCTCTTTTCCTTCTGTATCCTCTGTATACCTCCTTTGCCCCTCCTCTAACCTCCCATTTAGGTATCCAAAAATAGAGGGTGCTGTAGAACTCGGGCAAGGTGAGAGGAATGAGACACTCACCTTGGGCGCAAAAATTAAGGGACCAGCTAAAAAACTTAGTAATCAAGATAAATAATACGTTTTAAAATCAAAATTAAGGCAAAATGTCCGTGATGATAGCTGGGGATAGAGAAATGAATGAAGTAATTACAGAATGAAGAGCCCCAGGCTATGGGCTCCTCGGGTTTACAGTCTGTTTCTCTCCGACCTTTCACAGCCAGCCTCCCTGCATCCTCTGGCCGACTTAATTCAACAGCCTCCTAACTGGCTGGAGTTTGACCTTGTTTCATTGATGTGCTCTCATGCTTCCGAAGTAATGTGTCTAAATGCACATTAGCTTCAGCTAAGCACTCCAATCATGCCATCGGAAAATGTGAGACTAGTCTGTAAACAATGGCAAGAAAGGTACAGCTTCAGTTCCCAGTGATAGCTGCTTGACATTTATTAAGGGAAATAATTTATTCATTTAAAAGAATATTTGGGAACAGAAGGGAATTTCCTCCTAATTAAAGCCTGAATGCTTCCCTCTAATATCTAGAAAGGACAAGGATGTCTGCTTTTGCCACTCCTATTACTCCTATGTACTGGAAGTCTTAGTGCTATTTAAGCAAGACAAGGAAATAAAAAGCATACAAATTGGAAAGGAAGAAGTAAAACGTTCCTGTTTGCAGATGACATGTTGTCCACAAAGAAAAGCCCAAGGAATCCACAAAAAAACTTGGCAGGATACAAGGTTAAAGCACAAAAACCACTTGGTATGTCTATATAATAACAGTTAATGGTTGGAAATCAAAATTAACATAATACCATTTATAATTGCTCCCCAAAATTAAACACTTAGTTATAAATCTAACAAAACATGTACAGTATCAGTGGTTGCCAGAGATTAGGGGTTGGGGCAGGTTGATGGAAAACAGTTCTGTACCCTGATTATGATGGTTATACAAATCAATACATGTGATAAAATTTCATGGTCTTATATACCAAAAAAGAAGGAACATTTAAAAGTTAGTGAAATCCAAATAAGGTTTGTAGTTTAGTTAATAGTATTGTACCAATGTCAATCCCCTGATTTTGAAAATGTACTCTGGATATTGAAGATATTATTTATTGGGGAAAGCTGGGTGAAGGATACACACAAATCTCTATACTATTATTACTATTTATAACTTCTTATGAAGTTATTTATAAAAGTAAAAAAAAATGAATGGTTATTCTAGTTTGTTATTTAATATTAGCTCTTTTGTTGGCCTAGCAAATCCCAAACAAGTCAGACATTTAGAGCAGAAAGAGTCTGGAAATCACCTAATC